>NC_136108.1:6408668-16408668 GCF_965212315.1 Lampetra planeri
GGGGGTGTGGGGGTGTGGAGGTGGGGGTGTGGGGATGTGGGGGTGGGGGGTGGGGGGTGGTGGGGTGTGGGGGTGTGTGGGTGTGGGGGGTGTGGGGGTGTGGGGGGTGTGGGGGTGTGGGGGTGTGTGGGTGGGGGTGTGGGGGGTGGGGTGTGGTGAGGTGGGGGTGTGGGGGTGTGGGGTGTGGGGGTGTGGGGGTGTGGGGGTGGGGTGTGGGGGTGTGTGGGTGTGGGGGTGGGGGTGTGAGGGTGGGGGGTGTGTGGGGTGTGGGGGTGGGGTATGGGGGTGGGGGTGTGTGGGGGTGTGTGGGGTGTGTGGGTGGGTGTGTGGGGGGTGTGGGGGTGTGGGGGTGTGTGGGTGTGGGGTGTGGGGGTGTGGGGGGTGTGGGGGTGTGGGTGTGGAGGTGGGGGGTGTGGGGGTGTGGGGGTGTGGAGGTGGGGGTGTGGGGGGTGTGTGGGTGTGGGGTGTGGGGGTGTGGAGGTGGAGGTGTGGGGGTGTGGGGGTGTGGGGGTGGGGGTGTGGGGGTGGGGGTGTGGGGGTGTGGGGGTGTGTGGGTGTGGGGGGTGTGGGGGTGTGGGGGTGTGGAGGTGGGGGTGTGGGGGTGTGGGGGTGTGGGGGGTGTGGAGGTGGGGGTGTGTGGGGTGTGTGGGTGTGGGGGTGGGGGTGTGGGGGTGGGGGTGTGGGGGTGTGGGGGTGTGGAGGTGGGGGTGTGGGGGTGGGGTGTGGAGGTGGGGGTGGGGGTGTGGGGGTGGGGGTGTGGGGGTGTGTGGGTGTGGGGGTGGGGTGTGTGGAGGTGGGGGTGTGGGGGTGTGGGGGTGTGGGGGTGTGGAGGTGGGGGTGTGGGGGTGTGTGGGTGTGGGGTGTGGGGGTGTGGAGGTGGAGGTGTGGGGGTGTGGGGGTGGGGGGTGTGGGGGGTGTGGGGTGTGGGGGTGGGGGGTGTGGAGGTGGGGGGTGTGGGGGGTGTGGGGGTGTGTGGGTGTGGGGGGTGTGGGGGTGTGGAGGTGGGGGGTGTGGGGGTGTGTGGGTGTGGGGGTGGGGGGTGTGAGGGTGGGGGTGTGTGGGTGTGGGGGTGGGGTATGGGGGGGTGGGGGGTGTGTGGGGGTGTGGGGGGTGTGTGGGTGGAGTGTGGGGGTGGGGGGTGTGTGGGGGTGGTGTGGGGGTGTGGGGGTGTGTGGGTGGGTGTGTGGGGGGTGTGGGGGGTGTGTGGGTGTGGGGGTGTGGGGGTGTGGGGGTGTGGAGGTGTGTGGGTGTGGAGGTGGGGGTGTGTGGGGTGTGGGGGTGGGGGTGTGGGGGTGTGGGGGTGGGGGTGTGGGGGGGGTGGGGGGTGTGGGGGTGTGGGGGTGTGGGGTGTGGGGGGTGTGGGGGTGTAGGGGTGTGGAGGTGGGGGTGTGGGGGTGGGGGTGTGGGGTGGGGGTGGGGTGGTGGGGGTGGGGGTGTGGGGGGGTGTGGGGTGGTGGGGGTGTGGGGGGGGGTGGGGTGTGGGGGTGGGGGTGGTGTGGGGTGTGGGGGGGTGTGGGGTGGGGGGTGTGGGGGTGTGGGGGTGGGGGGTGTGGGGGTGGGGGTGTGGGGTGGGGTGTGGGGTGTGGGGGTGTGGGGTGGGGGTGTGGGGGGTGTGGGGGGTGGGGGGTGTGGGGGGGTGTGTGGGTGTGGGGGGTGGGGGGGTGTGGGGGGTGTGTGGGGTGTGGGGGTGTGGGGGGTGGGGGTGTGGAGGTGGGGGTGTGGGGGGTGTGGGGGGGGGGTGTGGGGGTGTGGGGGTGTGGGGGTGTGGAGGTGGGGGGTGTGGGGGTGTGGGGGGTGTGGGGGTGTGGGGGTGTGGAGGTGGGGGGGTGTGGGGGGTGTGGGGGTGTGGGGGTGTGGGGGTGGGGGGTGTGGGGTGGGGGTGTGGGGGTGTGGGGGTGTGGGGGTGTGGGGGTGGGGGTGTGGGGGTGTGGGGGTGGGGGTGTGGGGGTGTGGGGTGTGGGGGTGGGGGGTGTGGGGGTGGAGGTGTGGGGGGTGTGGGGGGTGGGGGGGTGTGGGGGTGTGGGGTGTGGGGGGTGGGGGGTGTGGGGTGGGGGTGTGTGGGTGTGGGGGTGGGGGGGGGGGGTGGGGGTGTGTGGGGGTGTGGGGGGTGTGGGGGGGTGTGGGGGGTGTGTGGGTGTGGGGGTGTGGGTGTGGGGGGTGGGGGGTGGTGGGGGTGTGGAGGTGGGGGTGTGGAGGTGGGGGGTGTGGGGGTGTGGGGGTGTGGGGGTGCACGTGCGTATTATTTAAAGAGAGGGGATCCCCCTCCGTGCACGTGCCCCGTCTCGCCGTCTCACCGCCGGCAGAGCTGACTTTGACGAGCACCAGCTCCTCGGCGGCGCCCAGCTTGTCGGTCGTCGGCGCTATCGCCTCCCTCACGGTGGCGGCCATCGGCACCCGGATCGTCATGTAGGTGTGGTCCGTGCAGTAGACCTTGAAGAGGACTGCACGTCAACCGGGGCGGTGCGGGTGGAGTGGGGCGCACAGAGGGAGGCAACGGTTTAAACGCTGCGCGCTGTGTACGCGTGCGCGGGAGTGCAAGAGGCATGAGCACGTAGAGAGATGTGGGGGGGGGGGGGGGGGTCAAGCAGCAGTAGTGTCATCCTATAATCATCTTCATGATGCACACTTAGTGCACTCAAGATAGTAGGGTTTTATATATATATATAGTCCTGAAATTGTGCACCGAACGTCAGAGACTTCCACAGTAATTGCATATCATGTAGCAAATAAAATGGCTTGGACACTCCATTAAGGCCCCTTTCATATTTAAACCGGGATAAAATAATCATGTTTCTCATCGCAGCAGGTAACGGGCGCAATCTTGAACAAACACTCTTTGAAAGGGCACTATAATATCCAGGTCCCAATTGCCTGTGGTCTCTTTTGATATTTCATTTTGCGGAAAAAAACTTTACCCCACCTGTGCGTCTTTAAGCCCTGCAACATCAAATTTTGAGTCTCTTCTACCGGGGACGTTTCCGACGACGCGAGGCGCGTTTTCCGACACTCGGCAATCTGGCACGCGCGACGCACGACACAGGCGCCGGTGGTGTGTTGATGACGGCTGCGTGTGGGGCACTGCTCACTCTCATCAGTCCCTCGGATGGGCTGACACTTCTGCAGACGCTCCTCTCCAATGCTGAACTGCCGCAGGAGACGTTTCTGTGGGGGGGCGGGGGGCGCGGGGAGGGCAGACATGAATGTGGAGTGCGGGAAAAAAACTCGTATCCCCGCCGCTCCCCTCAACTCCGCGGTGCACAGGGGTACACGGGAGAGAACGTGGCATCGCGAGACCCACGGAGGCCAATGATGACATTTTTTGTTTATTCCGTAACACCGCGCATCGCTGAAGTATCAAGTATTTCAGTCGTTCGTGCACATACGCATGGGTCAGTGAAGACACTTGCCTTCGGCGTGGACTTGTTTTGGATGCCGTTCGATAAACTGAAAAGCAAGTACGTAACTTCGTTAACAGAAATGCATAAAAACATCACAACGACTAAAACAACACGCGGACATGTGCTGTCGTGTTTAGGCCTTTGCTCGGCCGTGCTCACGTCCTGGCTTTGAGTTTCTCCAGCTCGGTCAGGTCTTCCTTGAGGCTGGGATGCAAACGTGCGTCATCCAGCACTGAGATGTGGAACTCCTGCAGAATCAGAGGCACACCTCGCTCGCTCAGTACCCTCACCTCCACTCACACCACACGCGTGTACATGTGCGAGTGTGTGTGTACACGCGTGTACGTGCGTGTGTACATGTGCGTGTACGTGCGCGTGTACGTGTGCGTGAGCAGCTGGAACCTCGAGGAAGGCGGTGGCGGCGACGTCCTCATGGAGGAGCTCCGCGTAAACGGTCGCCCACTGCAGCACGAGCCGCACGACGCGCCGCTTGGTGCTCAGCGAGTAGTCGGCCTTCTCCTGCTCCGAGCCCTGCGACCGCGTCGACTCGGCGTGGTACGTGCGGCGGCCTCGTCAAGGACACGCACGGGAGCCCCCTGCTCGCGGTGTCTCGCCGAACGCGACGCGCGCGCGGCCGTCGCACGTCGCGTTCGGTTTGCCGTCGCCCACGCTCGGAGAATTGGCCGGCCGTACACCGCCCGGTGGCCGGCGGCTGGAGTTTGGCAAGCATTCCGAGATGTCGAACGGCGGCGTTTTGTTTAGACGTTCCCCGGCGCGTGGGGCGAAACGCGGGACGTCACGCCGAAAAACACGCGGGCACGATCCGGAGAACGCACCGTGGAGCCAGGCGGCGCGGCGGCGGAGAAAAAACCCTGCCGCGGTGACATTACCGAGAATCGTGTCAGACATCCAACGAGGACGGGAGCTGTGATCGCGGCAGCAGAGCACAAACCACGTGGGCAATTAACAAAGATCAATGGCGTCCGTGCCGGTGCTCCGATAACGCCGGACGGCGACGTCACACGAGGGTGTGCAGGAGACCGGTGGCTACATCGGTCTTCATTCCACGCAGCTTGGCTTAGCGCGTGCAATCCCAGGCGTTGACGGCGCCGATCAGGCGGAGGGTCTTCACCGTGGAGGATGTTTAAAACGCCAACGCTCAATCAGCAGCGAGTGCAGAGCGTTGTGTGTAAAGAGGGATTTCGACGCTGTGTACAAATGTGATACAAGCGCGCTCATTGGTGGATTTTGACTTCTATATTTGGGGGGGGGGGGAGGAAGAAGTTCGCTTTGTCCCTCACATTAGGAATCGTGGGTGCATTTCATAAAGAAATTTACATTATATAAATAAATGTATTATAAACTACTAAAAATAATATTTAATAAAGGTGCCCAGTTTGGGCGGGGCATTGCCCCCTGTACCCCCCCCCACCCCTGTAAACTCCGCCCATGCACGCGCTGCAGGTGCAAGTGCGAGCACGGCTCGTGTATGAATGCGAACAGCGGGCGACAGCGGTTGCTTCGATGGATATGTCTCGCCTCTCCATGCGTTAAGATGCCCCCCCCCATTCATTGACGGAACCTCTAAAGCAGCTGCGTCGTTCAGTCAACTTAAAATTGATTTCAAAGAAGCCGCCGCGATTCAGCATCGGCAGCGTGCCATTAATCCGAGCTAAGCGTTCGGGACGGACGCCTCTCTTGGACGCCAGGCCTGCTAGCGCGCCCGCCATCGTCGTTGTTCGTGACGCGCGTGTGTGTGCGCTTGCGCGGCAGGGCAGGATATTGTCCCATGAGAGCGGGGCACAGCTGGCTGCTCGGCATGAACGCCACGTGGGTGAGCAGGAAGTCTCCCAGGAAGGTTTCTGCGAGGAAACACGACGGGGCTGCCATCAATCTCCACGCAGAGCGAGGGGCCGGGAGGAAACCCGTGACACGATGCGCGAGCGTGTGTGCCGTGTGCGCGCATTGCACAAGAGCGGCTCACGTGATCCCAACGGGACCGCACAGACTTTAAGGGAACACAAGCGACCCGAGTTAGATGAATCCCAGTGGATACCAAGTCGCAGTTGTGTCTTATCGGTCTATTTCCATTAGATAATGTCATTCGGTGGCATTGTTCAAGTAATGGTAGGAGCCGGAAAGAAAGGTAGACCTCATAGAGAATGGCTTGACGAGATTGGTGCAAAGAGATGTTGCACTTCTTGAGCACACTGCCACAAGAGTGAGGAAAGTGGAAAAAATGACGAAATGTGCAGTGGACACATACGGGCTATCTGCCCCATGGGTCGTGAGAATGATGATGATGATGATGATAATTCACGTACAATCCATAATACAGATTTTTTTTTGGGTGAGATCGCAATCTACCCCAAAAAAAACCTGTATTACTGATGATATTACTCTTTGGTTCTGTCGGTTAAGTCACATAAGTATAAAAATAATAGATCACGACGTTTCGATCACAACACAAGCAATCGTCATCAGGTGTCGTGATCTATTAATTTTATACCTGCGTGACTTTACCGAAAGAACCAAAGAGTATGGATTCCTGCAGTCACGAAAGCTTCAAATCAAGATTGATGATATTGGTCGCGAAAGCCTACGTGTGAAACTCCACGTACAATGCCTTCAAACGGATTACAAACGGTCGACTGCGGCGTTGGGTTTTAGAAGCGATGGAGCGCGCTGGTCGGGGAGGCGGCTTACCCTTCGTGTCATCGAACTTGGTGTCGGGCCGCATCGTCTCCAGCAGGTGCTCGAGGATCTTGTCGGGGGTCCCGGACATCACCGAGTACCTGGTGGCGTGAGAAAGACACGAGCGCCGTTCAGTAGCTCGCCTGGGCCCTGGCGCATGGAATGAAATGGGGCCTCTTGTTCAATATCCCCTCCCTCTTCAGAGCCCAGCCCGTGGGCCCCTCTGGCCCATGGGCCCCACGGTGCAGTTGCACCGCCTGCGCACCCGGTAGTTACGCCACCGGAGCCGGCGGGTGGTCAGCAGCTGGGGTCCAACAGCGTCACGGCGAAAAGTTCACAAGCATCGCGGCTCACATTTGCCTCTTCAGCGTAGACAGGGATATTGAAACATTGAGAATCGTCGCCATGACAATGATGTTTAACATTCGGAATCAACAGACCAAAGTCGAATTCGGGATCTGTGTCTTTGGTGGTCGCCGCACCGCTAGGTGAACGGCTCGTGTTCGCTGTGTGGGCATGGAACGATTCACATTTCAAAATACAAACTTGATGTTGGTTGCGCGTGTGAATGCCCAACGGCGTTGAGTTTGCTGCAATGTGAGGATGGGTGCATCTGGGCCGGGCAGCAGGGCTTACTTGTAGTGCACCTGGGAACCGCCCTGCAGGGCCACCCTGCCCCCCGACGGGATCTTCTCGAGCACCAGGACGTCTTGGCCGTGCTCCTTGAGCCGCACCGTGTTGGCCTCCACATCCTGCAGGGAGGGGCGAGGGGGGGCACACGGTGGTGATGGTCGCAACGGTTAGCGTAGCGCACTGAGTAACGAGCTGCACTACGCTAACTCGATGACCCAAGTTTCCATTTTCGCCCATGGCCAACACAAGTGCCGAATCTCTTAACCGGATTCTGGGCCTCCCCTAGGTTGACTCAGCCTCTCATGAGTACGTTGTGCGATGTGTAAACATCGCCATTGGGGAGACAAAGGTGGCAAGGCATTATGCTGGCCACCACCCACCCCCTCGTGTGCCGTGCCGGTCTTCATAGAAGCTCGATAAAAACACTTGCCCCAACAGTTTGTTAAGGCTATATATGGAGGAACTTTGTTTTTGATGGTTGCCGTACCGTTAGGCGAACGGCTCGTAATCACTGTGGACATGGAACCATTCTGCCCTCCTCCTCCTCCCAGTGATGCTATTGTCACGATTTGGGGTCATAATTCAAAACGAGAATCAATTATCTTGGCGACTCACCTCTAGCGAGTAATTTGTATCATTTCTCATTTATTTTCATCTCGTTTGCATAGTTTTGTTTGCGTCATTAACCAAAAGTAGCAGCGTATTAGTGGGATATAATTGTCATTAATAATAAATAGATAATTATGAAATGCTTAAGTTTATGTATGTATTATGGGTGTAAGAATCGATCTCAAGTAATTAATAAATGTCTAGCTACGTACCCATCGCCGTGGTATTGATACCAATATTAAAATTGGCTCATTGCACGAATGATGAATGGTGTTAATGCTTATTAATACCATTCATCCGAGGCCAGAGCCCTCATCCCCTGCCACCCCCTGTAGCCCAGATCTCTGCACTTTAAATCGCCCCCAGAGTTTGGCTGCAAAGCGAAACATACTCGCAGGATTCGGTTAAAGTCCTCTTTGTCCACACGGAGGAAGTGGCAGTTGTCTTCTCGCAGGACAATGGAGGCCGCCCGAGGAGCGTCGTTCACCAGGGCCAGCTTTCCAAAATCATCGCCTTCGTGGAGCGTGCACACAACGCCCTGCGACACACACACCACCACGGACACGCCTCGGTAATCCACCCACCGCCGTACCCCACACACCTCACGGGGCCGCGCCTTACAGGAGACGTCAGCCTTTACCGGATTCGGCAGACTTACAGGAGACAGCCTGGAGTGAGATGGGTGTTTGGGAAGCTGCAAAACTATATATTTTTTTTTTTACCGAGTAAGCCCACTGAGCTGTATAGCTCTTTTTCAGAAGCGACGTGGCCACAAATGATAGTCCAACGAAGTGGCTTACCAAGTGGAAATTTCATAGCAGCCAAATACTCTTAAATGCATGTTTCTAAATGCGGAGGAAAAAACCGGAGGACCCGAAGACAACTCCACGTGACCACGGGGAGAGAAAACAAGCAAACTCCAAGTATACAGGCATCAGGGTCAGGATCGAACCCACAACCTGCTGTATATCAGGCGAGGTAGTTAACATCTCGCCACCACGGCACCCGTAGAGGCTGGACACTCACGAAGCGCAGACTCACGCACGCTCTTCTCTGCCACCCTGACACTCATCTCCTCGTTCACACAAACATCCTTCCAGAAATGCTCCACTGTGAACAAAACGGAGGCCTCTGTGGCCAGTGAAGTTGCGGCTTCCTTAAAACCATGAGAACGGACGGTGGCCACAGAGATGGTCGAACACAGGAGGGAGGCTCGCGTTTCACGATCGCCTGCAGTGACCCTCAAGTGCACAGAAGTGCAACGCGCCAATTTCCACAGTTTCAGGGGTAGGGGGGGGGAAATCACCCCCATCACCCCCACCCCCTCCTCCCCCAACATCCTAGGATCTGCCAGTGATTCTGCCATGCAACATTCTCAATATTATATATATTGTTGCATATCTAAATTATATTTTACATTCGTAATTGATGTAAAAGAGATGTTTAACATTACTTAATCCGACACAATGTTAATTCTACTGTGTTTAATTATTATTATAAATTATATATATATACCATAAATAAAAGTGTCTCATGGATTGAGACGCAAACGGGTTAGGGTTAAGTGGCGCAGGCTTGAGAAGGGAGGGCTGCTCTGCACCTGCAGCTCCATTACCTTTCCATAGATGACGACGTTGACGGAGCCCTTGAGGATGATGTACCACGAGGTGCCCTCCTCGCCCTGGTTAAACACTGCAGAGGGCAAATGCAACCGCGAGTCATTGCGAGCAATCGCGCACCCTTCAATTTAAATCAAGTAAAGCGGAGCGTCCAGAAGTGTTTATAATCTGTGCGTGTTACCTGCCAGCAAATATGGACGAGAAACATTGACAAAGACATTCTGTTGGTTGGTTTACTTGAACTGTAAACGTATTCATGTCATGCTTCCAAAGATGGAATTTGGATGCAAACATCTGTAGAAACTGAATAACAGTTTTAAAAAATGCAGATCAAGTCAGATTAACGGGAGTCACAACAATCTCCTCATTTGGTGTCAAGGTGAAGTATGGGGAATTAAATAACGCATTTAAAAGTGAAAAGAAAAAAAGAAAACTGCCACTTAGTGGGTTAAATAATTGCTTGGAGGGACGCGCGTGGCCACTTACAGATGGTGCCAGCTTTGGCGTGGGATTCAAAGATCAGTACGCTGGCCAGCTCCCGCCTCACCTGCACCCACGACATCGCACACACGCGCCGGACGGTGAAACAGCGCAGTGCGGCAGCACCTCCATATCAACACGAACCGCTCGAACCCTAACCCCTCCAGATGAACACGAATTGCTCTAACCCTAACCCCTCCAGATGAACACGAACCCCATCTAACACTAACCCCTCCAGATGAACACGAACCCCATCTAACACTAACCCCTCCAGATGAACATTAACCCCTCTAACCCTATCCTTCAAGTTGAACTCTAACCCCCGTTCACACTGGACCGCGTGACTCATTTTGTAAAGAAACCTCAGCACTCGTGGGTTGTCTGGATTCTCATAGTGTCAATGGCACGGTTTCTTAAGTAGTTACAGATTTTGCATTCAATTCGTTTAATTCACAGCAATACAAAACACAAACACTCATGCATATACCTCAATGCTGCTTTTGCTCGAATAACCTAAATGTGAAGCATCACTAAGAGTCGAGTGTCAATGCTGCCTTGTACCGCTAAGCTAATGCACGTAAACATTGCTCCGGGTAGACATACATTGTTTTCCATCCATCGAGTCTTCTGCTAAACTTGAGCAGGAGTCGGATCTGTGCACTCACCGTGATGGAGAGATGGGAGAGGGCCTTGATGTGAAGAAGCTCCTCGTAAATTATCTCCAGGTCGTCCGGCCCCCGCTGACCGGGTCTGCATCGGTCAGAAACAACCACGCTCACTCAGAGACCGTCCTGTATTGCAGGACACCCATGCCCTTGTGCCAATCCACTGCTGGACGCAGGCTTGCCCATGTTGTTTGGGCAAGCAGGACGTTAGTTGACCACGTTTGGTTCGAGTGGGCTCAAGACGGCAACAGATCTTCTGTGGATGGCAGTCACCCATTCATCCAACTGCATATCCAGGCTGAAATATACTGCTTCGCTTCCGAGATCTGACGATATCTGACGATATCTTATCTTATCTTAACGGAATTTATATAGCGCCTTAACGAAGGCACTTTACGAATAATTAACAGCAGTACGCGTCATAATAGGGGTTTTCCCAATTTTTTCTGGCAACAAAAAACAGGTGTTAAGATGTTAAAACACCAAACTGAAACTTTTTTACAAGGAATCATGTCTGCATTAACCACAATGCTTGTGGTCAGAATGCAAACAAAAAAACGCACTCTGACAGTATGTGCATTGTCCTTGAAACTGATCGTTCCACACCAGAGACAGCTTTCTTTTGAGCCTCGTCTCAAACGGTGAATGTAATGGTGGAGATAAGGTGAAAGAAGTAGATGAGAGGAAACAGTGGGAAAATCTGTGATGCGTGAATTCGGTGAAGGCGAAATTAATGACAGGAATGATGATGAATGGATTGAATGAATGGGGTTTAGTGAGTGATAGCGATGTAATGCGAATATGAAGGGGGAACAGTGAGGGTGGTGGTTTTGAGGAGGAGATTAAGGGGTCGTGGGGTGAGCTAGAGAACAATAAGAGAGTTTTTAGTGAGGAGCAAAAGCGAGCGAGTGAAGGTGGCTGTTTAATGTGGAGGGGAAGTTTTTTCCAGTCAAGGGGGGGCAGGAAGGGAAAAATAGCGACAGCGTGGATTGAGCACACGGAGGAGGAGGAACAGACAGAGAGAGAGACAGCAACGATTGAGAACGTGTGCATTGTGGGCGTTTTGTTCTTGCACGCAGAGCACCGATAAATAGCCAGATACACCGATACACAGGGGTGTACATTCGTAACGCTGCCAGCCCCACCACCCCCTAACGGTCGTCCAAGACTCGCGCGCGCGGGTTTCATTCGCCGTCGCAGAGAACAGCTGCCCCCGAATGCTCAATGCAAATCAGTTGCAGCACGTGCACGGGGAAGAGTCGGCAGAAGAACACCCTCCCCGACCGCACGGCCTCCGCTCAAGGGCGATCAATGTCCCCTTCGCTAATGAAAGACTCCACAGCCCGAAATCCGTTTCTTCACGGAAATAGCCACACGGTTATTCCTCCAGGCAGCGGCAGTGTCAGCGGCATCATCATCAAGCGTGATCGCCTCTGCCTGGACATTACACAGCGTGACACACTGGCTCCGGCTGTCATCCATATGTCAGAGAGTTTTATGTAATCCGTGTATGTATGTTGAACTTCTTTTGCACTGTACGCATCCAACCGTGCTAATCGGAGGTGCGTGGGTGGGGGGCCAACAATCTAAACACAAGAAAAACTGGTTGATGAGGACAAAAATATGTTTTCGGTGATACTCTCCATGGATTTTGTCAATGTCATCACAAGTCATGATCAATCCACTGCTGGCTGAAGGCCTCCCTAATGTGTCTCCATCTACCACGGTCCTGCGCATGTTCCAAGGGGGGTGGTCCCGATAGTTTTAGCTTTTTAAATATGGGTTTGCATTAATGTGTGTATGTATATATATAAACAACATTCCACGTATTTTCTCTGGTAAATATTTAAACACACCCCCCCTACCCCAACTCCCTCGGATCTGCCACTGATCCTGCCATGCAACATTGTCAATTTTATATATATAAACAAAATTATGTGTAAATAAAATTGTACATTCGTAATTGATGTAAAAAGTTGCTTGGCATGAAATAATCCAACACAATGTTAATTTGACAGTTTGTTTTCTTATATAAAAGATATATATATATAAAAGTGTCTCATGGACTGAGACACAAACAGGTTAGTGTCAAGTGTCGAGTTTTGCAGTTTGCACTCCAACCGCACAGTGTCACTCGGGTAGCTGGATATCCCGATTCTGGGTGCAAAACAGGAAACATCCCCGTCTGCCAGGAACATGCTGCCAGCGAGCACCTGTGAAGGCCGCTGTTCCAAGACAAGGCGTTCACACCCGGCAGCTCAAGCTCTCAGCTCTCGGAAACAACAACAAACTCGCTCGTCCTCGCTCCCAATCCGCCACACACTGCATGAACCACATGTGCTTGTGGCAAAACGTGTGAACAAACACGCTCCGATAATATATATGCGTTGCCTTTGAAACCGATTGGCCTACGCCAGAGACGGCCTTCTTTTTGGACTTGTCTCACCAGTGCTAGAGACCAGAGATCGGCAGAAGGCGAAGAGTATACGACAAATTAATTGGCGCGTTGGGATTAGAAAACATTGGCGGGCGAGAGCAATTTTTATTTGGCCGTTGAGAAGAGTGGAGTGGGCTCGCGCGGGACTCGGCATGGCTATAAGGGATGGTGGGGGGCCCAATAGGACGTCGACCATGGAGACGGAGCAATGGGAACAGGCTGTGTGCAGATGCTAGACGGACCGTTCGAACCTGCACCCCTCCCCATATCAACACGAACCGCTATAACCGCTCCAGATTAACATGAACCCCATCTAACCCTAAGACCTCCAGATGAAAATGAACGGCTCTAACCCTAACCCCTCCAGATGAACATTAACCCCTCTAACCCTATCCTTCAAGTTGATCATGGTTGATGACGATGTTGATCGCTCGTCAAAGCGTGCGTCGGTAAATTCGAGTGCATCAGTCACGAGAGTGCACGTGCTAGAGCAATGATAAAGATCGCATCAGTCATGCGGTGCAATCGTCACAAACAGCCTAACTCAGTAACAGTAAGGAGTGCGTTCAAAGAGAGTAATTTGGTGGTTAGTGGCACAGCACGAGGCCACATTGTTATGGGGACAACAAAACCACACACACGCTACACACACACGCCCTACACGTCACACACACGCACTATATGCCACACACACGCCATACAAACACGCCACGCACACACTCTATACACCACACACACACACGCCACAAACACCACACACATGCTTTACAATCCACACACACGGCACACCCCACATAAATACGCTCCACGCATTATACACTCCACACACCATACACTCCACACAACAACGACCTTTGCCACTTAGTGTCGTTACCACAGCGCTTGTGCCAGGCTAGGTGCACTTTGTGGCCCCGTGAAGTGTCAATGGCTTGCTGACAGGAGGTCACAGGAGAGACCCAGGTTTTTTTATGGGGTTACTGACGGGGAAGACTGGCAGATGCACCACTTGTGCTCCCTACTGTGCCAAATGGCTGCATTTTAGCCACACGGTGCTCCCACTCGTTGCTTCTCTGCACTCCGTTCTTGTTGGAGGGCGACGGCCTCCAAATGCCAAGCAACGTCCGCTGCTACCAGTCATCTGCAAGTCCAATTAGTGCCACGTCTTTCTGCACAGCATCAACTCCATCTCTCCTCTAGTCCGTTGGCTGTCCAGTTAGGCCAAAGAGAAGCTGCTTGGCCATGCGGTGTCCGGGGATGCGGGCGACATGACCCAGCCGACGCAGCCTTGCCCGCCAGCAAAACTCAATGTTGGGACTGTGTCCAGATCTTGACACTCCACACAACAACCGCCATTCACCACGAAGTGGCGGTGACGTCACCACAGCGCTTGTGCCAGGCTTGGTGCATTTGGGGCTACGTGAAATGTCGAAAGGCTTGCTGGTGGGATGTAACGGGACGGACTCAAGTCCCATGGGTTGACTGACTGAGATGACTGGCAGATGCACCAGCTGTGCTCCTCAACAAAGACAAAGATCCCCCTATAGCCTTAACAGACTCTTGGGAGTAAGTGCTGTTAGCCAGCACCTATAAAGGCTCAGAAGGCACACACGGGGGTGGGTGGCCAGCACCATGCCCGGCCGCCTTTGCCAGGTACTCATTTGAGGCTGAGTCGAAGTAGGGGAGGCCCATAACTGGTTCAAATAGTCGTCGTCGTCGTTGACCGTGAGCAGGAATCGAACTCGGGTCGCTGGGTTCATAGCGCAGCGCGCCAACCGTCGCGCCACTGCTCCCCACACGCGCACACATACACACGCCGAGCGTGTGGCGCTGCGCCCGTGACTCACGAGCACTGACCGAGTCACCTCAGTCAGTCAGCCCATGGCACCTGGGTCTGCCCCGTGACCTCCTGCAGGCGGGTCCGTTCGATACTTCACGTGGCCTTAACGTGCGCATGGCTTGGCACAAGTGCCGTGGTGAACGGCGGTTGTTGCGGTTGTTGTTGTTGTGACTCACGGCTTGCGCAGGATCATCCTCATGAGGGCGTCGGGGCCGAGCTGCGACAGGAGGATGAGCGTCTCCTGCAGCTCCTCCTCGCTCTCGCGCAGCTCGTCCACCAGGGGGAACAGCGGCGTCTCCGCCTCGTCCTCCAGGAAGCGGTAAAAGAGCAGCTTGTCCTGGAAGTTCTGCTCCTGGTCGACTGCGTGAGAGACGACACGGGACACGGAGCAAAAAAACTTCGACGCCGGTCGATTCATTTTAGCGGAGGCACTTGTTTGCACGGACGAACCTCAACAAGGAGCTGTGCAAGCCAACCATAAATGACATGGACACTAAGAGACAAAGAAATAGATACATTGTATAGCCTATTAACAGACCGTTGGGGCAAGTGCTGTTAGCGAGCACCTATGAAGGCTGGACAGGCACTCGAGGGGGTGGGTGGCCAGCACCACGCCCGGCCGCCTTTATCTCCCGAGTGGCGATGTTTAAACACCGCACAGGTACTCATTTGAGGCTGAGTCAACCTAGAGGAGCCCCAGGACCGATTCAGATAGTCACTGGTGTTGGGCATAACCGGGACTCGTACTCAGGTCGCTGGGTTCGTAACGCAGCGTGCTAATCGTTGCACTACCGTTCCCAACTCGTGGACACACACACACACACACATGCGCTTTGGATCATCATCATTGGTAAGTCAAGTATTTATTATCCTATTTATTGTCTAGGAATGTTTTTTGTATTGGGATTTTACGCGTTCATTTCAATCATTTAGTTTTTAGTCTGTTTGGCACAGCACAGTACTCATTTTAAATGTGATGTGTCTATTTTTGGTTGCCGTGTACCTAAGCCCATTATTTTTAGGTCAGGCTTAAGTATTGAATATCGCGGTTTTTGCCTTTCATGGTACTTTACAAGAACGTAACCTCTTTCCCCCTCCTCCCGGCGATATTCAAGGGTCTCCTGTAATTCATTCCTCGCCAGACATGTTTGGAATTCCTCACTGCATAAATGTCATTTGTGAAAAATCACCAATGAAGTACGCGTGGCCGTAGTAAAATAGTGGAGAGCACTTAAGAAAAAAAACCTTTTTCTTGTTGATCTTTTTGATCGGTGATCAACAAGAAACGGGGGTTTCCCTCCTCCCACTCACAGCCTCTACACACAGTGGGGCCCTGGTGAAAGAGACTTAAAATGTCACCCGGCTGTCCAATTTCCTGTCTCTTCAATAGCCCAGCACGCCGGTGCAATTGCAACGACGACGACGATGCTGCTGCCGCCACTGTCGGCGCACTCGATTGGCGCTTGACCGCCCCCTTACGCGCGCGCCACCTCGGCTACACCGCCCCGGCAACGACTGCGACGGCCATTACCGTGATTGAGGACACCCTCCTCCAGCAGAACCTGCCACATGGCGACGGCCTGGGTGCGCGCGTGCACGCTCGGACTCTGCTGCATGAGCCAGTCGACGAGCTCGGCCCCCACGCAGCACCGCCTGTCCCACACGCACGCACACCAACACAAATTAAGATCCCCCGTGTAGCCTTTAACAACAGGCTGTTGGGGCAAGTATTATGGACTCTTTATTTTACGATTTTTTATTTTGCCAGGTAAGGCCCACTGAGCTATATAACTCTTTTTCAGAAGCGACCTGGCCACAAATGAAAGCTCAACGAAGTGGCTCGTCACGTGCAAATGTACAGCAGCTAAATACCCTGAACGCACTTTTCTAAATATAATAGGTCATCGGATGTTGAGCTCGGACGCACCTGTAGGTTTTCAGGTGGTACTTGCGGTCCCTGATCATGTGAGAGGCCCTGCTCAGGATCACGTTCCTCAGGACGACACCAGCGTGGAGGATCTTCTCCGAGGGGACCTGCGAACCAACCGGCGTCGTGTTAACATCGCTCGTGGGGTTTTTTTCCGCGTGAACGCGACGTCGCGATCAGACTTTAACGACACGCGCGCAGGTGTGGGCTGCGTGCACTGAAGTCCCCTCAGTCGGTGTTACGCAGACCACCGGCTTACTACTCCTGTGGCCATTTTGTAGTGTCTTATGTGACCAACTAATAAAAAAGAGAAATATGTAGCGAGCCGACATGTTCTTGTTAAATCTAGTTGCGTTCCGGCCAGAACTACGTTTTGTGTTGCGATGGCTGTTCTCGTCAGGATTTAATTATCATTGCCTTGAGACGTAGCTATTGGAAACTTGATCTTGATTAAAATTGTGCTTACGCATGCACGCGCCCCAAGAGTAAATACCAATTGAGCGGTGCTGCTCAGTAACGGAATGACAGGACCGTGTACCATACAGGACGTGGCAGCATCAAGCATATGCGACTGAAGTGGGCCTTGAAAGCCAAACGTCTCTGCTGGACTGCCGATGACCGAACAATATCATAGAGCGAGCGAATTTCCTATTGCACCAGGATGGCTACTCAGCAGGGATCATGGCACTGCTGTTGATCCTGATGCAAATGTCAGTCGCCATGTGCAAAGATGGACTATGATCAAATATCACCGTGAACTGGGATGCAACCATGCAACCATTTGAAGAGTTAATCTGTCTTCAGGCAATACAGTTTCACCCACTGAAACAATGACCCATTATACTTTTAGCATTGCAAAAGGCAAAGAGGTTAATTCCAACAATGTCAACGTACACCACATTGCATTTCATGTTGGCCTGACACAGAGCTTCACAGAGTCCGGTACTTGTCACGTAACAAGGTCAGCTGACTGTGGAATTCAGTAGCAATATCCACGCACAGACACTGACAACAATAACAACACGTGGATATTTTGTGTCACGTGTTGTGGTCAATTATATGCGTTGTGTGAAGCTGCACATAGCAACCCACGCCAATGGATTCCTGACCGACACAATGTTGCGGTATGGGCTATATGAAACTGTACTCTTTGGTTTTTTCGTTAAAGTCATGTAGGTAAAAAAATAAAATAAATTAAATCACGATTTAATTAATTTTAATTTTTACCTCCGTGACTTTACCGCAAAAACGAAAGAGTATGAATCCTTGCAGTCACGAAAACTTCAAATCTAGAATTATATGAAACTGCTATTGCGAGCGATACGATTTTACAATCACCGAGTGTGCACGTCACGTGCTCCAGAGGCACATGGGATAACAGCCTTGAGTCAACGTGAAGCACGGTGGACTGGAATGAAAGAATCTCTGTGCTAGGATCTGGATGTCAGTGCACAGCGCTGGCAATGAGGTCCGCTCATCCCACCCTCCCATAGTGCAAGCCAGCTGAGTTAAGGCAGCTTACACTTCTACTCGGGTAGAGTGCTGGCACCGTGGTTAGCACACTGCATGATGAATCCAACGATAGGTAGAGTGTGTGTGTTTTACCGTGGAGTGGTGGCAGATTGGTTAATCACAGAGCTATGAACTCAGCGAACTGAGTTCCATTCCCGGCCATGAATAAAGTCAATGGTGAGCGATTTCTGAAATTGTCCTGGGCCCCCCTTTGCCAACCAGTGTGATGATGAATGGTCAAACAAACCTCCATGACCGAAGAGTGTGGGGAAGCCTTCACTCAGCAGTAGATTGACGAAAGGCTGTAAATCACTATTGTTGTATTTTATACCTCCATTAGTCACCATTGTGTTTGAGATAGAAATGGACAAATTTGTCAGTGTCTTTAATTATTGCATCTACGGAGAAAAAAACCCGTCGATTTCATTGCATCTGGTTACGCTGCAACCACTGTATTATATTTCTGCATGTCTCCTTCATTGCGTGGTGCAGTGTAATTGGCATAGGCCCTGATGCAAGGAATGACATATGGGGCCCCCTGTACAATTTGCCAGCAATGTTTGTGGCTTGGTGCCTGGGCGCACCCCTCCAGCTCACGGCCGCTGATGCAACTGCACAGCCTGCACGCTCTACGGCTGGAACACAAACCCCGTGGGAGAAGGTCAAGGTTCACGTCCATCCAGTGCCGCGGTGCGTGTGGTGTGTGTGGCGAGCAAACAGAAGGGGTGGGGGGGGGGGTTACCTGGCTCATGAGCGAAACCTGGCCCAGAGGTTTTAATGGCCGGTGGGAGACTGTGGTCTCTATTATAGGAGTCTGGAACAAAACAAAAAAATACAAAAAACGGAATATGCATGCATGGCAAACAATGCAACAGAACGAAAGCAAAAAAACCCCATTAAAATCAATCAAACTTTGAACAACAAAACACAGACGTGCACCGAATACAATGAATTACAGTACGTGGCAAACGAACGGAACTGTCAATTAAATTACGTGGCGAGTAATTGAATAAGCAATAGGAAGCGTTTGTAAAGAGGCGCCTGCAAATACCACTGCAGGTTTAGTGTTCCAAAGAGTGGCAACCGTAAGCACCACGGCCGTGAGTCACAACACAGCAGCTCAGGTGACGTGTTTACGGCTCTGCCGCCTGACACGGTCAGGCTTGGAGGTTGCCGGCACCTGGCAGGTGTTTCCAACGTCACGCGAGGAGGGCTCGGTTCCAGCAGCGCATGCATCGCGTTCAAGGGCCAGGTGACCGTGCATGTGCACAGGCCCGCTTCCGCAGGGAAGCTGAACGCAAGTGACGAATGCGCAACGGGCTTTGCCGAGACCATTACGGTGATCGCGAGGCTTCGCTGCTGCCCAAATAAAGCTTTAATCTTTTGCCTCTGTGAATCTACGAATGCTCCATTTACTCGCCGCTCTCGTTATTGCCGCTCCAACCGAGTTCTCTTAAAGAGCTCCTTTCTCACTCCCGCACATCTCCGAGATCGTCATCGGCCACGGTCAATCCACGGTTGGATGAGGGCCTCCCTGAGCTATCGTCGTCACCGTCTCTCTCACGACGCAGCAATATGGAATGAGAATTAGTCCACCGTAAAACTGTGCCCGAATTCCCAGCTGGACAGCGCTACACTTCCCACCAGTAAATCTTCGTTTCTCTTGAATTTTGCATTGTTACACAAGCGGACGTCAATGCGTTGTATCGGTCGGAATTCCTATTCTACTACAATGTTGTAAAGTGGAAAATCGTCATCATTTTGAAATCTACTTTTCACTGCACTTCATTGCTTTAATTCAAAATAACTGCTCACATTTTGTTATTATTTATTATTGTAAAAAGGCATGTGCAGTTACAAATTGTTGTCAGTACTGTGATGGTTTATTGTTTATTTCATGGTTACTTAACAAATGTATTTCGTTAAATGCAATGCTTGTATGTTTAAACCGATATTTTACTATAAATACAAAGTTAATTAAGTGGACTATCCATAGAAGTGTTTTGGGTTAAATCGCGTAAATATATAAATGTGTCGTTAAAACCCGCCACACATTTATATATTTACACGATCTAACCCAAAAAAACCTCTATTATGGATAATATTGGTCGCGAAAGCCTACATGTTAAACTAAGTCGAATATACGCTTCCTTCCTTCCTGCACCTGTCCCTCCACATAAAACAAACTATTTTTTTTTATAAATACAAGTATTTACACGCATCCAATCGGCCCCATGGCCTTCTGGGAGTGAATTCTTCCAGCATCTTTGATTTAATACTCGTAATCTCTGGACCGGTTTCAACATTCGGTGTCTCATTAGCAGAGTCAGGCTTTCTCAAGCCAATGCTGGCCAGCCACCACGTGTTTTAGATAGGGACCTTTTTCATTTAAATCGGTCTCAATCCTATGGTGTTCATGTGACACTAAGGAACAAACACCGTGGATCATTTGAGCCTCACCGTTCGTTAGGGCAGCTTCCATAGGTTCACAACAATGACCCTCAGAGGAGGTGTTCTCCAATCCGAGGGGTCAAGGTTTGCAGAGACTACAGGCTTCCCATGAGCCACGAATATCAACACTAAGCTCATCAGATTTGAAATGCAGTTCGCTTAAATTTATCCGCAAGCTGATTTTCCGTGCAGTTTGCAAAACAGAAATTGGGTGCAGCATTCTGCGTTCAATCTTGCCTCTAATATGCGCTTGATCTATTATTAGCCGCTCCTTATTCGTGACTCAGTGACCTATTACTTGAAGAGAGAATAAAAACAGACTGACATCGTCTGGATTCTTCACTCCCCCCTCCCCCCAGTCGACATATACTTCACTGTATAAGCCATAATTATGACTGTATAAACTAATTTACAAGTGTCTGTGTACAGTATTTTTTTTCCCGGGGACACAACTATGCCCCCATTGCATACGGTGTGAAGGAAGTTCAACATGCATGCATGCATGCATACATAAATCTCGGAGAGTTGATCCGAAGGTAGAAAAAATACTCTATTAATTTACTTAGTTTTTGCTGTACTTCAATTACATCATGGGACCTTTTTTTCCAGTATCCAAAATGATGAAAAATAGGAATAGGTGAGACAAGGTGAGGCAAGGCCTTAAAGAAGGCTGTCTCTGGTGTAGGCCAATTCGTTTCAAAGACAATGCATTAACAGAGCCACAATGTACTTAAATGAGTTTGTTTAACCCCTTGAAAAAAAAGAGTTTTCACCTGAAACACTTAAGATATTAATCCTGTACACTGTTTCCTCCTTCCCTATCCGAGTGATTATTGCAGGAGCACACAACCGCGAAATTTTACATCTCCATGGCCGAATTAAGCACACAAGCACGCCTCTGACACGATCAACTTCTGACTATGGTTGCGCAACACGGTCGCGTGGAAATTGTGTCCATTTTGCAGTTCGTGACCCGGTCCTAATGATGTCACGGACAAATGAATTACGCACAATGGGTGTGATGAAGCAAAAAAAAATGTATAATTGGCAATTGCGGCAAAAATCCGGCAGAATGAGCAGTCGACACGAACCGCACAAACAAAAAAGTTAATCTCAATCGGATCATCGCGCCGAAACGCACAGCGCCCGCAACTTGGAGTACACTCATGTGTGCTTCGTCGTTTGTATCACACAGGTACGATCTAATTGGCAGGCTTTTGCTTTCGCGTGGTATGATATTTGTAAGAACATTGGAATTTTATCTTATTTTATATTCAAACAAAATATTGAGAGCTCTAGAAGGGAAGGTTTGCGTGGTCGAGTGAGTGCGTGGTAGGGCAGCAAAGGTAGTTTGATGTCCATAGTCATCAGTGCACTGGAAAAAGATGCCTTCAGGAAAGTCGCTGAACTTGACTATCAATAACCACATTGTCAATGCACTAGCATAATTTATATCCCGGAGTTAATGATACACCACATGCAAAAGGGGCAATTTAACCCCCCTCAGGCCATTCTTTGTTAACTTCAATTTAAAAAGTTGCTTATAAACTCAAGACTCAATCAGCTGACTCATCAGATAGAATTACTCACAAGCTATACTGTAAACTGCTCCAAGCACTGCATTTTACCAACGTGTTTGCAACATGAAAACAAGAAATGCCGGTAATGAAAATAATCGGGGGAATGAACGCGTTTGACGAGCATTCCTGCCAATATTAATTAAAATAAACATTTAATTGTTGTGGCAAGGGCGACAGGGGAACAGAACATGCTAATGGTGCCGCAAAACAGGTGTGCCATGAAGAGAGTGCGGACCAAACCGTGTTGCAATACGTTTCGCGAGAAAGAACTATGAGAAACTCATCAACAAGAGTAACGATATACACGCAAAAGGCCGTTCAGAGGCAGCAAATGCCGCGATTCAAGAGGCCGAAATGGAGTCTCTATTTGCAAGAGAGACCTGGGTCACAAAAAGTGACAAAAGTACGACAATGAAGAAAAAGGCAGTCGGAACAGATTGTGACCGTGTGAAGAAGTGGACAAAAAAACTATTCCCCGGGAGGATTTCATTGCAAGATGGGATAGGTGTTTTACTTTCCCCTAATTTGTGAAGTACAAAAACCAGAAATTGCATTAGTCCGCCGCCACTGCCAACGGTGAAGAGTCGCATGGTAGCGAGATCAAGGCACCCGGCATTTAGCGGCATCACGGTGCTTTGTGTACAGCAACAACCGATGTTGTGTGATAAAGCTGCTGACATTACAAATAGAGTCATCTACATGGCCATCTCCTGTGTGCCGGCTCAAGGTTATGGAACTCGCAGTGCCCGGGTACTGAATGTACGCTTCTATAGGGAAATTCTCAGTGGCAATGTTTAACTGCGGTACGGCCACTGCCAGGCAATGCAGTTCCCACATCGCCAGTGCCAAGTAGGTACTGCCAAGAGGGGCGATTACTGCAAAAATGCGGAATAACCAATTACAATTCTTATCTATTTAAAAAAAAAATCACTCTGTTATGCAACTAGAGGAATTCGCATGGAATAAGTTGGTTTGACCTTTATGATGCAAAGCCAATTTCCAGAGCTGGCAATCAGCCAAGGATTCTAAAGCTGCACGGAGTCGGGGGGTTCTGCTCACGCAGAGAAGTTACGTGGCTTAACAATGATCACTTCGGGATGTCTCCACCACTACCAAAAAGCACATTTTGAAAGCGGAGTTAATCTCCAATATACACAGCACAACACTGAAGTTCCAGTTGACGATCGGCGTTCTGCCAAATACACGTCCTAAAAAAAAGGTTCTGTCCTCAAAATATCACGCAGCAATAGAGGACACATTTTGTCAGGATACCCGGCATTAGCTGAATCTATTGAGCAGCTGCCATCGTGATTACAAGGGAGGGAATTTTGCGTTTCATGGACTGTGTTGCAGGTCACAGAAAAAATAACTACCAGACAGCGTGGGTGTCCGTCGACATCGCATCGACTCAAAAGGGCCGCGTACGCACAACATTGCAGACAATGTATACGTTTGACAATTAAAAAAAAATACCAAAGCAAACGATTCTATTTACCCATCGCAATCCGCGTATCGTGAAATCAAGACTGTTGCCGTCGGGAAGTTCGTATCTGCGTCCCAGCGAATGGTGCGACAGATTCGGCCAATTGAGCCTCAGCTCTCGGTCGGCGTTGAAGGCGCCGTCGGAGAGTTGCCGCCGCAGCGTCCGTTTCAGCATCTCCATGGGACCGCGGACTTTAGCGCTCCCAGCCGCCGCGTCTTGAGTGGGGGACACTTCCATTTGGAAGCGTCTCCGAGCGACTCTCCCGACTCTTCGGGCAAGTCCAGTCGAGAGAAGTTCAGCGATTGCCGAGCCAAGGTCTTTCGGACGCGAAGGGCATCGCTGGCGGAGTGGATCGAACGCGCGCGCTCGAGCAAGGGGCTTCGAAATGAAAGCAAAGATCGGACGAATTTAGTAAGCAAAAGGCGTCCGCTTCATCTTCATTCGGCGGCGAACCGAGAGACGGAACCCCGCGCCCCTTCCCGGCACAGTGTTCTGCCGAGGGTCCTCGGCTGCAGCCGTGGGTGATGATGTTAGAAATCTCAGCGGCGCGTTCCAGCAGCGGCAGTCTCGCGCTACAACGCCGGCTCGCCCGGGCGGTCGCCGTCTCGTAAAGCCCACGAACCGGTTTGCGGCAAGGGCGGTCGGCTCCGACTGCGCTCTCAGCGCCCCGATAATAACCCACGCGGGCTGGGCGGCGAGAGGCCACGGCAGCGCCTCCCACAGCGGCCTTTGGCACGCTCGCGGCGATAATACAACGAAGGCGTGGGGGAGAAGGTGTGTGCGAGGGCGGGGCACGGACTCCTGAAATCGCGGCGACGATTGCTCCATGCCGGGACGCGGCGGCCGCGCAGAGCGCACATTCCGATCGCGCACGCATCTTCGCGAATTTCAACAGATTCTATTTACTGGCAGACAAAACAAAAATCCAGTTGGAGATTCCAATTAACAATAACGAGTGTGCCGCGTTAGTCGTAGTTGTTGTTCCTTCCCCCACCCCGTACCTCCGATTATCACGATTGACTACCGACAGTGCCAAAAGGTCGACGTGCATGCACGCAGGTGCATTTTCTTTTTCATTTTAACACCAAAAATGCCAACAAAGTCAAAATATGCGGCTGGTAACCCGTAAGCAAAAGCAATGTGCCGGCACAATGCTTTCATGAACGTTTCCACAAAATGACAAATATCCGAGCACTTCAGAGTGAGGTATGTGGGGTGTGGCATTTTGAAACGCACCTTTTGGACAAAAGTGCGTGTGTGTGTTTTTTCACGATGGCTTTGTGAACAGGCCTGTAAGGAGATGCGTGCACGGGCTGTGAGGCGAGGGGGGGGGGTGTTTTCGGTACTTCACAGTCTTTTGTTTAACCATGGGCAAAACCCAAGAGAAGGACATACACAGGTGAAATACATCATCTTGACCTTAAAAGTGGGTGGACTTGGCCAGGACACACGTCTCCAAGGGATGGATGATGGACATTGATCAAAACCCATGACAGAGTGTCAGGCGGGGGGAGGTGGGAGGGGGGACACACACGCCTGAGGGTGATGTCCACCGTCAAATATCGAGCTGCCGCTATCAGCATATCAGAAGATGTCAGCATCTCAGGAGATGTCAGCATCTCATGCTGATAGCGGCAGCTCGGGGAGAACTTCATCCAGGAGTGGACTGATCGTGGCTCGTGACGTCTCATGAATATTCGCCAACGATCGATACCGTGACTGCGCCTTCACGCGGCTGTGCGTTTGGTCAGCATTTGTTCACGCATATTTGACGGGGATGAAAATAAAATACGACGTTGTCTCGGCATTTTGCCAAACAGCTTCCAGAAACACATAAGCGTTCCGCTTAATGAGGAGAGCAACCTTAACACCGATCATTAACATGCCGGAACAACGCCGTGCAAACCCACCTCTAATGGTAACCGATGGCCCTGGCTTAAGAGTTGGGGGTCTTAAGGTGAACGCTGATGTCGGGGGTGGCATTTGAGCGACACAGATGATCAGGGATGTTCAGGGATGTTCAGCGACAACCGAGGAGTTCCCGCCCCCACCACACACACACACACTCGACCACACAAGCGATTAGAACATCACCCACAAGGGCTCGCGGCCAATGGGTGGTGTAGATGGGGGGCACTGCCCACGTTGATAATTGACGAGCGGCGTTTTCTGCAAACCTCTCCCCACCCACCCGACCCTCCTGCGGGGTGTTTTGGAAACAGGTTCTACCGAACGTGCAAGTTCTGTGCACATGCGGGTGATTATACAAACACGCCTGCCGCCGCATTTATCATCATAATCACCATCGATGCGCGTCCAACCAAAAAAAAACGCTCGTGTCGTGTTCAAGGTGTCGTTTCTACCGGGTGAGAGAATTTCAAACAGATGAGAAGCGATTGGGGTTTATGTTATTTTCAATATATCTGAGCGGAGTCAGAGAATGAGGCACGATGATGACGCAGACAGCTTCTTGGTGGACGATCACTTTCAGCAGTGGCCCTGGGTTACCTGTCGTTCCAAAAACGGCTCGGAGCGACGCGTTGCGGCGACTGCACATTTTTTGTACGATACGTAATAAGCAGAGTTACATAAATGAACAAGCTGCGCCTCGCCCAGACGTTATGTGCATTAGATAACGGTGAAGCGATGCTCTTAATAAGACAGCGTTAAACAAGACGTGTGTTACTCTTTGGCTCTTTCGGTAAAGTCACGTAGAAAGAAAATAAATTAAATAATATAATACGACGTTTCGATTGCAACAAAAGCAACCGTCGTCAGGTAGAACTAAATGTGATAGAGAGACAAAACACAGACACGGAGACACAGACAGACACACAAGCAGAGAGAGACAACACAGAGACACACAGAGAGAGAGACAGACAACATAGACACACAGAGACCCAATGACTCTGTGTCGAGGCCTTACATAGGCAGAGTTTGACTTCTATATTTGGGGGGGGGGTGGCAGGGGGTTAGCTTTGTCCCTCACTTTAACTGTAAACTACTCAAAATAAATTAAGGTGTCCAGTTTTGGAATGGGCATTGCCCTCCCCCTCCCGAAAAAACTCCGCGCATGGTTTTGTTTTTGTCGCAGCAGTTTGCGAGCACACACACGTGGCAGCGCTGCTTATGGCATTGCATTGTGGACGGGGGTTTTCTCCCAATCGAATCCCTCCACCCCAGCAAAGGGCAGCAGTGAACTCAGCAGCCGGCGTCCCTTGACGCAGCGAAACGTCGCCCCCAGGGGCTGCGGACAGTGTCAGTGACGGCGGCTCAGCATCTCTCGAGATACAATCGCAGCCGCCGCTCGGACACATCCCTGGGCTGAGACGCCGAAAACAAACGCCACCGGTGATTACACTGGTCAACACACTTTTTCTGGCACAAGGTATTCCAACGGTTTTAATGTAATTTTGGGGTGCTGATTCCAAATCTGGTATCAGTTTTTGTCTATCACATCAGGTTTTTGAGATATCAAATATTGCATTTTCAATAAAAACTGCGGAAGAAAAATATTAAATAAATGTGGATATCTACATAAAATTATATTATAAACACACTATCCTAAAAATACAGCACCATATTTTAACATTAAAGCAGTCACTGACTTGCAATCATAAGTGACAGAGTTAATTTTGGGTAAAATCAATAAAAATGGGGTATGCCGATAGCATAAAAATGATGTGATAGAGCAAATCTGAGATCAGATTTGGAATCAGCACCCTGAAATTAGTCTAAAACAGCTGCAAAAGTCCAGGCCAGAAAAAAATGTTTTTTTTTTGTTGACCAGTGTTATCTAAGGGACCCTTTTGTTGCCAGTATCAAAATGATGTGAGAAAAAAAATATATATAATAATGGGTTTCAGCCTTCCTGGCAATACAACGGATGTTAAGGTGTTCAAACACCAAGGCATCAACGATCTGCATTCGCCGCACATATACTTGTGGGAACATATGCATTGTCGTTGATGCATTGCCATAGGTATCTATGTGGTGTTTGAACATCTTAGCATTTGTTTTTATTGCCGGGAAGGTTAAAGCCTATTGCCACCGGTGATATCTTCAATGTGTGTGAGCCGTGAACACTTGCTCGATTCTTCTTCGTCTGGCTGGATGAACCGCAAGTTTCGGTCGACGTCCAGATGAGTTACTCAGGAAATTGCTTTGGTTGATGTGCAGTGTATTGCTTCAATATCTTCGTTGAGTTTTCAGAGTTCAGAATTGTTCACGACTGTGTGATCTCACACTCAGAGTCGCACTCACATACAATCTCATAGACATAATAACCCATAGACTTGCGTAGAATTAACACTGGTTCACTACTTTGTGGTCAATAATGGTCTTTTAGATGTTTCTGAAATGACACGCCGGGCTTTATTTGAATTTCTACTTGTGAGGGCCGTAGTGGGATGATTGATGGAATGTCGTATCTAGATTCAATCCTGAAGGTTCCTTAATGGGATCGGTGATCAGGTGCTGGTTCAGGATTACATTCGCTTGCAAGGATATTCATGAAAGCATCACGTGGGCAGTCTTTTCACTCTGCACAAAAGCCTGCTTATTAATTCTAACCTTACTCCCTCCCTTTGATACTGCTAATCCTGCATAATGCATAGGCATAATGACTTTAAACCCCTCGCCAAACCTCCTACGCATTTCACAAGTAGTACTAATCGCATATCTGCATTTCCCATAAATATGCTAAATTCCTCTTGATATGCAAATTATTTTGTCAAGACGCTCTTCGCCCCTCCATCCCAGCATAAATAGTCGCTCCAAGCCTGGGGCGTGCCATTAAGACTCTGCCTTCTCGACAGACCTGTTCTCCACCTGAAGACGGCTGCTTGCGTTGTGGCCGAAACGTCGTGAGAATTATTTTATTATGTTTTATTTTTATTATTTTATTATGTTTTATTTTTATTATTTTATTATTTTCCTTCTACGTGACTTTACCCAAAAAACCAAGAAGAAAAAAGCCTGCTTCTTGCCATTGGTGCCTTCTAAAGCCTCTTCCGAACAAAAGTTTGGTAAACTTTGCACGACTGCACGTTCACAGCCAGTGGCACGGCTGGTGTGTGTTCGGAACCGATCTAAACTTCTACGAATATAACTAATGTTAAATCCATGGAGAAAAACCTCGAGAAACTTTGAAAACCAAGATATATTTTTCAAACCAGTATTCTCAAACACACAACAAACTCACTCATCAAGCAAGGCGAGTGCTATTGACGTTCTCTGGAACCTAAAGAAATCTGAATTTCAAAAACGCTCAAAGTTCACCACGAGACAAACATCTGTAAAACTGTTCGTACTAAATATATTGTCAGTGCACGTTCAGATCTGAAGGTAAATACTCTTATCCAGCAGCACTTGCCTATCTCTTCTATTTATCCTCCAGAAATATCCGTCCCTTTAAGAGCGGTAGTGACGGTGATAATGCTGCACAAAGGTCACAACTCAAGCGAGCACACAGAGCATGACCTGTGCCCCGCTGGTTTAATTACGGTTAACTATTGGACATTGTTTAAATATACAAAACACACATAACCATATGTACAGTGCAACAACAGTGGTACAGATGCCCCATAGCCTTTACAGGACTGCTGTTAGCGAGCGTCTATTTAGGACGGCATGTATGCATGTTGAACTTCTTTCGCACAATAGTAGCCACCGTGCTAATCGGAGGTGCGAGGGACAACAAACTAAACACATTGGCGCACGAGGGGTGGTTTCACTGGCACCATGCCTCTGTCTCCCACAGTGCCGTTATTTTCAAACACCACTGGGTGCTCATTTAAGGCTGAGCCAACCTAGGGGATGCCGGGGAGCATTTCTCCAATCACTCGCCACTGATGTTGTTGGCGTTGGACTTGGCCGGGAATTGAACTCGGGTGCCGGGTTCGTTGCACACTGCGCGAACCATGCCTCCACCGCTCTCCCACTGTACCACACTTACATACACAACACAAAAACAAAGAATCCTCCATATAGCCATAGCAGACTGTTGGAGCAAGTGCTGTTAGCGAGCACCTATGAAGGCCGGAACAGCACACGAAGGCGTGGGAGGCCAGCACCACGCCCGACCGCCTTTGTCTCCCTAGTGGCGATATTTAAACACTACACCAGGTACTCTTTTGCAGCTGAGTCGACCTAGGGAAGGCCAGAACCGATTCGGATAATCGTCACTGGTGTTGGCCATGAGCGGGAATCGAACTCGGTTCGCTTGGTTTGTAGCAGAGCGCGCTGACAACTGCTGCCATACCGCTTCTCTACACAGTATACAGACCACACACACGCACACCAACATTTAAGGTCATTTGTTAGCACAGTCTACTTTTGTGGTGCTGCGAGCAAATACCCACGATGGCACAAAGTGGAGACGGTGGGGCCAGTGCCATACGACGGATGCCATGAAAAACAGACATGTCCTACATGAAAAGAGTCGGGAGTTTGATCAAGCAACAATTCCATTAAGCAGGCCAAGTGTTGCGTTTATACCGGGTCAGTCAAAAATTGTTCGAGCACTGTAAGAGAGGTGTGTGCCATGGTGAGAGACGTTGAAACATTCTCTGTGCCTCCAGCGCAGGTGGAGTTTGTTTTGCCCGTGTGCACTTTAATCAAATGCCGAACCCAAAAAACTGTTTCGTCAAAAAACATCCCAAACACTACCCTCACTAAATCATCATCATCCTCAACCATCGTAACGTGGAACCAAGGGAAGTGGATACAAAACGAAACCAAACTAACAACAAAATCTAAAACAATAACATCAACAGCAGCCATCGCGGGCAGCAGTGACATTGACCGCCAAGGTGACGGGCCTTCCCGTGGCACGCGAGCCGACCGTGAGAGGGCACCTGGGAGCCACGGGCTCAGAGAGCGGCTCGGATTGCGCCACGTTTGGCACAGACGCTTTATTCAGGTCATCGGAAACCCACGCGGCTCCGCAGAGACACCACCGCCCGCTCACGATCGATGCAACGTTAAGAGGCGGCGATCAGAGCGAGGGGGTTAGTGGCACCCGTGGAGACTTCTCACCATTGAAACCCGGACGGGGCAAAGTTGATATTGTTCACGTGGATATTGGTCTCGCATTACTTCATAATTAACACACCGTCCAAAGTGGCCTCTTTGAGAAAGTGACAAAATGCTTTTTTATTTTTCTGCTGGGAGTTGTCTTCGTGTGTGGCATTTTGGAATGCGGTATTTGTCGGTAGTTCGTGGCGCAGGCTGTTGTTGTTTTTTTTTGACGTTTCGGAACACAGGCCTGATCGGGCATCATTTCAGCGGCGTGCATTCCACAACGGCAGTGCGTTAACGGCATGGCCCCGTACCCGCACGTTTATATTCTTATCCGATTTCTGCCGCGAGACAATTTTAATCGACCACGCAAGGAGGCCCATCTCTGGCAGGGCTTTTTCAGCACGATGCGAAGTGTTAACGAGGCCACAGCTTGCGAGCGATGGCCGCATGCCACAGCTCCGTGCGCAGATGGGACAAGCTACCCGAATGCCATGACATTTCGATCAGCAAGTTGTTTACAGTGTGTCATGCAGATGTTCGAGGCCTGCATAGGCCTTAATAGGTCCACCAAATACAATCCGAAAAGCATTGCATGTGCTACTATTCTATTTCGGATTTATATAACGTCCTTTTAAGGGTTCTTTAAAATGCTGGATTTACTCTCTTCATGACCAGAAGGTGGTGTTGTTATTATTGACATTTCCATGAGATTAATGCAACCACTTGCAATCTGCCGAAATGAAATGTCTCGGCTTTTTCGGTTAATCCATGTCTGACGTTCATTCAATAGCAAAGGTAACAGCCATTCGCCTCCAGAAGTGCTCAAGTTTCCACTTTACCTACGTCTTCTCTTTATCTACGGCTTCTCATTACAACGGTTGCAGACTAAACCAGCCAGTTTGACGGTCACAATGGCGACATGCCAGGTCTATACGTGGCATCGCTTTGTGTAATGTTTAAATACCGATGGTAGAGCGAACAATTCACTCCGTGTCTTTTCTATGGTGCTGAGCTCCAAGGCTCAAGTTTCTACGATGTTTGTAACACAAATATCGCGCCGTTGAGAGTCGTTTCACAATCGTAGTTTTTTGCCCGATTCTGTTACGTGTCTTTGGAACAATGGCCAATGACGACAATTCCGCTGCATTCTTCTCACTTAATGGCGACTGTTCCGTTGTGCGCAAAGCGAGGCAGGGGGAGATGAGTGATCCGGACTTCTCATAACATATGCGGCACGGAGGACACGCGGTTCGGACAATGACACACGCACCTTGCTCGGAAGCTTGGCGGAGGCGTACGAGGCATTGCCGCTGATGTTTTCTTTGTCAGCTATGCCTGGACAATTAAAATATAAGGGAAAAAATTCGCAAAAACGCTGAAACGTTAGAAACAGTCAATATTTTTAGACCGTGTAAAATGTTAATTTACTCACCATTGCATGGCTGAAGCAGGAGCAATATAAATGATGTAATGCATACAAGGGGAATGATGCTGCGGTGGTTCGCACACTGTGCTATGAACTCCACGACCTGAGTTTGAATCCCAGTCAGGGCTAAGATCAGTGGCGCGTGATCTCTGAACCACCAGTCCTGGGACAGCACTCCCCTTTCCCCACCCACCCACCCACCTTCACCAACCTGCACTGACCAGGATGGTGAAGTATGGTCACACAACCCCCATGACCAACAGTGTGGGGAAGTCTTCTTCTCGCAGTGGATTGGCTAAAGGGGATCATATGCATTGACACCATGGCTGGAAATTCCTTCTCATATGCCACGGATTATCCACAGTTACCAAATACAACTATTGGAACTTGTGGCACCTGGCTTGTATTGGACTGTACATTTCTCAACATACAAGTGGGTTCAATACAATTTATTCATCAGAAACATGAGCCGAATGCATACAAAACGGCGGCGAGTTTTCTTTGTCAAATCAACACGGGAGGGAGCGGAGCTCATCTCTCTTTGCAGGGCTGAGCCAGTGGTGTAAATGACGCATTCTTATGGCAGGGACTAGTCACTTTACAGGAAAACCACTGTCAGCTTCCCACAGAGTGGTATCGATTTTAGCAACTCCACGAGGAATATAAGCATATACCAATTCAAAATAAAGAAACAGTCCCATTTCCGACCATAATTGGTCCAAATAATCAACATTGCACTTTTAAAAAATCGTGGTGTAAAACTGCAAAAAAATTCGATCGTAAAATTTGTTTTACTCAAAAATGAATAGAAAGACACAAAAAAACACGGAATAACGCGGTTTTGCAATGTACATTCCGTGAGCACGAGAGGCAACACCACGTGTCTATGAGCGGCGTCACAGCCTCGCACGTCTCGAGCCAATTCTCGTGCAGGTAAGACCAGGTGAAGCAGCTGCCCAAGCAATGCCCGCCGATCCAATATTCAGCAACGGCCCCATTTTGCGAAAAGACAATACAGAAAACATTCATAATGAATGATTTACAAGGAAGGCAAACAATGTGTGAACGGCCCAAAAAATGTGGGCAACAAAAGAAAGCACTCTGCAGTCGTGTTTCGAGTGAACACGGGACTCTAAAACACAAGGCTGCACAGAAACCATCCCATGCCAAAACGCACAAGCGATGTCAACCGGAAACTTATCGCTGGCAAAACGTAGTGTCCAAGATCGCTGCAGCCCATAATAGCACGTGGCCACAGAGACCCGGCTCACTTGAGTGGAACCGACACGGATAAATCTGTTGGGCTGAACTGTGCGCCGTCTCCGCCGTGGATGTGTGGGCGAGCGGCCATGACAGGACGAGGGAGAGAGGAGAACGTACCGTTTCCAGGCGTGGCTTCAGTCACCCCATATGGAGGAGCAAGGAGTCCAGCCATATATTGTCGATATTTCTGCAAAGAAACACAAAGACGTCGTGGCAATGTGAAGTGTGAATCGTAGAGACATCCCTTGCGGTAGTCGGCCTGGTCTCCACAGTCGGTCACACGGCGACGGAGGCTTGGTGAGGGCTTGGTGAGGGCCAGGTGATGCTGACGCTCGTACGAGTTGTTCTTAGCAGCGTGCGATCGTGTCTCATGCACGTGGAAACCCGTCGCAGAGGGAATGCACGGACAACCCAGTTTTACGTTGGTGTCTCTAAATCAATGGACATTCAATACCGGCTCCAAATCCAATCCCAAAAACATTTGAAGATCGCACTCACTGGACTCACCCCTGGCTACGTCCCCCTTCTCATCTCACTCTACTCAATTAATTCTAGATTTGAAGCTTTCGTGACTGCAAGGATTCATACTGTTTGTTTTTTTCGGTAAAGTCACGTAGGTAAAAAATCTAATAAAATCAACGAAAACAACTCAATTAAATCACGACGTTTCGGGCGCAACACAAGCATCCTTCTTCAGGTGAGGACAACGAAACAGTTGTGCTTTCGCTAAGTTGTCAGAAACGTCGTGATTTAATTTAGTTGTTTTCATTTATTTTATTAGATTTTTTACCTACGTGACTTTACCAAAAAAACAAAGAGTACCACTCTACTCCCCTCAATGCGACTAGCGCGGTTGGTTACGTACGGTTGCGAAAGAAGTTCAACATACAGTAGATAGATGCGCTCTACACTGCATCAAGCAAGGCTTTTTTTTTTATTGAAGTCCCTTCCCTTGACAACCCGCGCTCAGTTGTAGGTCACTCATTCTCTTTTGCTGCTCCCATTGTCTGCAGCTCTCTTCTGGTCAGGGTCTTCATTCCCCTGTGCCTTTGGTTGCCTTTGGCTCGGAAATATATTTCCCCACTTTTCTGCACACCATCTTGAGATCCAGTTGCACTGACAAGCGATGTACACATTGTACGGTATTGTATTTAATAATAATTTCCCTCTGCTGCAGCTGCTACAGTCATCGTCATATTTCATTTTAAATATTAAGTTCGCTATTAAGCGCTCATCATATTCATTTTAACACTGCTCGCCTTAATTAGCTCGTCATATTTCTGCTACACAGACAAGCGTTATGAACGTATTTCACAAGAAGTTAAGACCTGACGAGGGCGCTTTCAAGCATCCACAGGATACGCGGCTTGCAAAGAACAAAGATTTCCCAGCCTGTCAGAGGCGTGTGAGGTTCAGTGGGATTGAGAGGATTAGTGAGCCCGTGTCTCTTCCACGTGAGCCACATTCTCAATCGCCTGGACTACCACCCAATCCGTGCATGGACACGAGTGGGCGCCACGGTGGCCACATGTTAACTGCCTCGCTTGGTGTACAAGGAGGTCGTGGGTTGTTGGGTCGCGACCGTGACGTCTGTATATTTGGAGTTTGCGTGTCTCTCTCTCCCCGTGGTCGCGTGGATTTCTCTCCGGGTCCTCCGGGTTTTCCCTCCACATTTAGAAACATGCGTTTTGAGTTACTCTTTGGTTCTTTCGGTAAAGTCACGGAGAAAGAAAATAAATTAAGTAATAGAATACGACGTTTCGATTGCAACACAGGCGGTCGTCATCAGGTAGAACTAAATTTAAAAGACATACACAGCTCTCTCATTGCTAATCTCTCTGCTCCAGCAGACCCACCTCTCTCTCTGCACCCCCCCCCTCTCTCTATTTAAGGCCAGACACAGAGGAATCGGGTATCTGTGTGTCTATGTTGTCTGTCTCTCTCTGTGTCTCTGTGTTCTCTCTCTCTTTGCTTGTGTGTCTGACTGTGTGTCTCCGTGTCTTTGTTTTGTCTCTCTCTCAAATTTAGTTCTAATTGATGACGACTGCTTGTGTTGCAATCGAAACGTCGTATTCTATTATTTAATTCATTTTCTTTCTACGTGACTTTACCGAAATAACCAAAGAGTAATTCCTGCAGTCACGAAAGCTTCAAATCCAGTGTATGCATTGAGAGTATTTGGCTGCTATAAATTTCCACATGATAAGCCACCTCGTTGAGCTATCATTTGTGGTCAGGTCGCTTCTGATAAAGAGCTGTGGAGCTAAGTTGGCCTTACCTGGTGAAATAAAAATAGTTAATAATTTATAAATACTCGTTTTGTAATTTAAAGATACGACCCCGTGTGGATTATCTGTACAGCCCACACATGCATTTCAACGATGGAAAACTGTTTATTTTCGCGAATAAACGATAATTTATTGATTCTTCTCACGGCTATTTTAGAGCTTTACCGAATCGCCAGGGTTTCCGCTGACTTTTTGGGTCGGAGGATGAGACTCAGCGGGCCGCTATGAAACCTTGCATCGCCCTCGCTCCATCTCCCGCTCCCTTTGCTTTCATGCAATACAGACACGTAAGTCTTCTATACACGACGAAGGTCCACGCAATATAAACACATTCCTGCGGAGGGAGCTGGGAGGAACGTTGGGTTGCTCGGTCACTGGGTAGGGTCAACGGCGGCGTGGTGTATTCCGCAAATATGGCCGACTGTGAGGGCGGGCACAAGCCGGCGTGAGTAGGTTAAACGTTGAGTTTTATAAGGGCACCACAGGGTGACCAGCCCCTCCCCACCCAGCCCCACCCCTCCCACCCCCCACTCAGCCCCACCCTCCCCACCCAGCCCCTCCCTCCCCACCCAGCCCCTCCCTCCCCACCCAGCCCCTCCCTGCACGACGGACGGACACAATAATCCCCTGTGGGCTGGTGGAACCAGTGGGTTCCTACCAGTAACATATTGTAACAGATGACAATTCGAATGGAATTAACGTCACCAAAAATAATTTTAAAAAACTAAACGTCACTTCACACGTAATCGCACCAAAACGTTCCGGATATTAAAGCCACCTGTTCACCCTGCACACAATGATCTGCATTGAACATTAAACGGATGAGAGAGTGGCAGCCGCCCCTCGTGGTTTTAACTTTCAATGTTACTGTGGCGGTGTGCACAGTCCCCTTAGCCCCCCCCCCCCACCCTGAAAACGATGAGTCTCATATTCTTGTTTTTTTCGGTAAAGTCACGTAGAAAGAAAATGTAATTAAATAAAAAAACGTTTTTTTTTATAAAATCCAAATTTACGATAATAAATTGAAAATAAAAAAAATGAAAAAACCCACGACCTTTCGATGGCAACACAAGCGGTCTTCTCTCCGACTGATGAAGACCGCTTGTGTTGCGATCGAAACGTCGTGGATTTTTTGCTTTTAATATATATTATTTTTTACTTTAATTTTTTTTTCTTATTTTTTTTATTTTCTTTCTACGTGACTTTACCGAAAGAACCAAGAATATGAATTCCTGCAGTCACGAAAGTTTTAAGTCAAAATTTAACGATGAGCCTCCTCCGCATTCCCCTGCACGAGACGCGTGGCTGGAGATCTGTTGACAAAGCAAGCCACGGAGAGACGCCGGCTCGGTGAGAGAGAGAGAAAAAATTAACCCGTAAAAACAAAGTTTTTCACCATAAATCCTTTATATGCGTGGCATCGGTTTTATTTTATTATTCATTTCTGTTTTTCTTGAGTAAGAGTTTCATTTTTATCACATTGGTATTTCCTAAAAGTGGAAAATTTTGGAAAAAAATTTTCACGAAAATAAATTGTCACACACAACGAGTCTGTGTGCAAAATGTCAGCTCGATTGGATCACGGGAAGTGGGTTAAAAAACGACCGAAAGATTTGCACGGTCGTAAGCGCGCAAGCAAGCAAGCGAACTTAATATAAAGGATTTAAAAAGAAAGACGGCGCCCGTCACGTGATCTGCACGCCGGACCTGCCGCTGTGTCTTCCTCGGCGTCGTTCTTAACGCCGCGCGTTTATCTGTCACGGCGGCGCTGCCCTGCATGCGAGGTTTTTCACGGGGAGGCACTGACGAGGCTTGCGGCGGAGGCCCGCGGTCTCGAGGGAATTCAAAGTTCTGTCCTAGCCCCCTCCCCCACCCTCTCCTCCGAGTCAGATGCTGCCACTCTGTCCAGGCTGTACATGGAACGCACCGCGTCACAAACAGGGCTATGTTGAATTTCGATTTAAAGCTTTCGTGACTGCAGGGATTCATCTTCTTGGTTCTTTCGGTAAAGTCACGTAGAAGGGAAGTAATAAAATAATAAAAATAAAACATAATTAAAGACAGCGTCTTTCCGACAGACCTGTTCTTCACCTGAGGACGGCTGCTTGCGTTGTGGCCGAAACGTCGTGAGAATTATTTTATTATGTTTTATTTTTATTATTTTATTATTTCCCTTCTACGTGGTGACTTTACCGAAAGAACCAAGAAGAAGAGGGCTATGTTGCTCACCGACCGACGTGCTTTCAGGTTGCACCACGTGTTCACTGGCACGACAATCGACACTTTCCATAATAGAGGTTTTTTAGGGGGGCGGGGTTAGATGGCGTGAATATAAATGCGTCGTTAAGCCCGCCAGCACCTGACAGCTTATTATACATATACATGTGTCGGGTGGTGGCGGGTTTAACGACACATTCATATTTACGAGATCTAACCCCAAAGAACACTTATGGATAATATTGGTCGCCAAAGCCCCACGTGTTAATCCGACACTTTGCTCGGCATGCTGGGAGGCCTTTCCGAACAAGTGAACTGAGCAGCTCCAACATTTCCCCCTGGCGATGATGGTGCCGTATTCCCAAGGGATAACGTAATCTTCTCGATTCACTTCCTGAAGAAGCTTCCAGTGCGTGAACTGAAACGTCCACAGCACAACAACGAAAGCCTGCGCAGTAGTAGGGTTATTAGTTAATTGTCTAGTACGAGCCGACGTATAACACACGTTTTTTTCTGTTAAGAGGGGCTTTTATTTTAATTGACAGAGTTTAATTTGTTAGAAACCTTGACACACGCTGCTAGTTGTGTACCCCACCACCCTCATCGCAACAATGATGTGAAGAAAGCGTCACGAATACAAGGAAGGGGACAACAGCTGACACGCTTCCTAGGACCCACGTTACATGTCTCTTTCGGTGAGACAAGGAGACCACCTCCGATTAGCACGGGTTGCTAGGTACGGTGCGAAAAAAGTTAAACATATGTATATGTATGTTTAAGCTGTGACGGTCCCACCTGATGACGGAGACTTGTGTTGCCTCCGAAACGTCGTGATTTATAATTATATTTTTATATTTTTATTATTTATTTTTATTTTTACCTACGTAACTTTTCCGAAAAAACCTAAGAGTATGAATCCTTGCAGTCACGAAAGCTTCAAATCTAGAATACGCATATACAGCCACATAAGCGAGCTCGACGGCGCATCATCGGACATAGCACTCTAGCTCTGAGTTGTTTCCTTCAGAATGAGTCACCGAGGGAGCAGTGTCATTATAAGACATCACAACCTTTGGCCCGGCTGACGGTGATTAATATCGAACGGTGACAAATGTTTCTATCCTCATTCCCTCCAATTGCACGGAAAGCACCGTCCTCCCGACACATTTCGTGCAACAAACGGCACAACCCCAGTGGCAGAACGCACCGCTGGACCGAGTGCGCGCGCGCATAACCCGTGAGTCCGCGTGCCACGCCGCCTGCGAGGGCAGCTGGGAGGTAAGTGATGGTCTCGAGATAGTCCCTAAGGGTTGTAACGTAAGCAGCTTTTAGCTCCGGCTGTCCCATGCTCTCTCTGAAATTTCAGATCACGTTGTCACGATCGTACCTAATATGCGGTTGGCTAAAAGCCACCTCTGCGTCGGGCGAGCTCGTAAAGCATTCCTGTCAATCTCGTCGTTTTTCACGTTTCCTCTGACATGCCTCCTGCATATGTCACTCCGCATTTACACGCATGTCACGAGAGACGGGCGTGTAAGTGTAAACGTTTGTGCTCTACACTTGAACTTTTTTGGAAAACAAGTGTGTTTCACAAGTGCCCATTCAATATCTGCTGAAATAATAACTCTACTCATATTGTAGAATGGATGTATCACTATGACGTCGCACTAAAGGGAATAAATATATTAAGAGAAAGAAAACCTACCGTTAAATAAATGAAACTGATATACGACATGTTTTAATACTATATCACAAATCAAATGGATCGTGATACCTTTGGGGTAATTACAAAGTTCACCAATAGTGATTGACCTCAGGCCACAGCGGAGTTTTGGGCCCTGGAAAAATATCCATTTGCCCCCCCCCAATTCCTCAACTAAAATTGGGCCCTGAAGCTGCCATCAGTGTCCATGCATCTCTGGCTTTGAAGCACAAAGGATAAAACAAATATCACGCCTCATCACGGACAGAGGGGTGGGTGGTGGCGGGGGGGGCTGGTCATGACAACCTCGCTTGAATAATCCCAGTTAAGAGCGCGACGCGCAGTCGGGTCACGCTGCTCTCGAGCTCACGTGACCAACCGTGGCAGGCATCAAAGCCGAGCCGTCTCCCCCCCCCCCCTCAAGCCACCAGGTCCCCGGACACATGAATTTCACATGAGCCAGACTTTTCATTCTCGTACATCTCCTGCGTTCACGCTCTCCGCCAGATGTTCCGCATTTAGCGCCCTCTCTTCTCATGATAATAACAGCTCACAGACCCATTTTCAATCCACTGCTGGATGAGGTGCCTCCGCACACTGACGAGCCCGCATGGATGTGTCTCTCAAACGACGAAGCACAAACACAGCAAGTTGTGGACAAACAGCTGCCACAATGAGCTGTTATGGACGATCAGTCGTTGGCAGTATTATTTTCTCACTCGTGTCAATATTTACCGGTGATATATCATTCCAACACCTCAGCAATATATCCCATTGTCACTTTACAACGATTACATTCCTGTAAATGCTCCGTCTTGCTTGACCTCCGTGCCACCTTTTGACACGAATCATCGCGCTCGCTGCTCGTCTACCTCGAACGCTACGGTGACTGCCCCCGGTGAAAATTCCCCGTTGGGTTTAATTTATCATTTTCACTTTGCCTTTTCTAGGTCATGGTGTTTCCCGGGGCACTTTTGTCTCCTTCTCTCTCTCTCTCTTTAGTCCTCTGCCCGATGGCGGGTCTTTGGCTCACACTCCCTACATCCTGTTTGATCTTCACTGTACACTCAGCCCCCCCCCTCTTCCTTCACGCTGTCTTTATTTTTCTGCCACTTGGCATCCTTGCCAACATCTTTCCAGAACTTCATTCATCGAACTATCAACCTCTGAGTGCCCAATACATATCTGTTGTATCTCCTGCATTGTTCATCTCAATCCCTGTAATATATCTCGCTCTACCTCCTCCCCCTTGGAACAATATACGTGCTCTATATCTCTCTTGCTATTCACTCCCTTGTCTATGTTTATCCACTCTGTATTCTTGTCTCTATCCTGTTTGTTCCTGGATTAGCTAAGACCGTTTTTTTTTTACTGAACACACAAGGAGCCAATGTTCTTTCGCTTCGTAAGCAATCCATTATTTTCAACGACTCCACCATTTCGGACCTTTTCCTTAAACTCTGACTGTACAGCCACTGACCCATTCTTCTCAACCATGAACCACTATAATTACGCATCTTAGTTCCGTTAAGTTCCCTATCGCCACCACTTTCTCCGCGGACTCTGTGTTATATTTTGCCTCCAAGCCGCTGCATGTGATTCCCAATGCTGATGCTATCCTTGCAGCCATGCAGCCTCGTAGCATCGGGAGGGTGGAGGGTTTGTAGGAGGCAAGACCCCCCCGCCCCGCCACCCTTCCCACCACTGCCGAAGGCTCATCTCTCTAAATTGGGAAAATCAGGTAAAAAAATTAATGTGGTACAAAATCTACAAATTCTTACAATTTACGTAATGAGCATCTCAGCCTTACCCTCATGTACACAGCAGGGGGTGGGAGCCAGAGCAGAATGAATGACAGACAAAGCAGACCATGTCAGTGCTCATTCTGTTCAGGGTTTAACATTTGTTTCACGTACATCTAACATTGACTGTCGTGGCCCCCATTGTGAATTTGTGCATGCCTCACATTTAAATAAGGCCGTGCTACAGGGAAACATATACCACGTCTCTTTTATCATTTTCAAAATCCTCCATTGGCTTGTGTTTGGCATCCTCTCCCATCGTAGCTTCGTCCAACTCACTGCCACTCGAGCAGACACTTCTCACGACTTCCCGTTAACCTTTGCACAACGCAAAGGGAGACCTTTTTTTTGTCCGTCATTCAAATTGTCTGGAGAAATATTTGCTTCGCTGTGGTCACTTAATACCGCACCCTCAACACTCTGTTTCACTCCGCACCAAAGACTTCTTCTGTAATCTTTGTAGGACGGATTCTATAGAGATTCACGCGCACCAACTGACTACATTTTTTTTCGATCTAATTTACATGCGATTTCATACGTGAAAAATTCTGGCTCACAACAAAGCGCGGCAGGAGTGAGCGCATGCGTGTGCGTGTGTGCGAGTGTTTGAGAGCTTGGATTTCGTGGTAAAAAGCAAGCAATCGCTGCGATGACCATGCCGACCACGTCGTGGTCACAGTCATCAACCGAGACCGTTTGTCGCAGGGGAGACCATGACACTCCGGCTCTGGCAAGGTGAAAATTACAACGGCGCTTGCCACCTCAGTGGAGTGGGCGGGCGGGAGGCATTTTCCTGCGGCTTCCGCGCCCTCGCGACGGCTCTCAGAAGGCGACGTCTCTCCCCCTCTCCTCGGAGCAGCTCCGGCGAGCGTGCTTAGCGTGAGCGCAAAGTCGGGGGGGGGGGGGGGGGGCATAGCAACCGGCCTGGGGCTGTCACGTTCGTGGAAACTTTCTGGTCCTGTCGCGCTGTCACGATAATTCGCGATAACTGCTGCTGGTCCTTCTCGGCTCGCAGCAAGAAGTACCTGGGTTCGATTCTCGACTTAGGGGGGGGGGGGGCGCTTTCCTGCGTGGCGTTTGTTGTGTTCTCTTCTTGTTGTGCATGGCTTTCTTCCGGCTCCTTCGGTTTTCTTCCACAACTAACAAACCCACCCCCCCCCCAATGCTACAGGGTATCGACCAAACATCCTCATCCTTTAACATTACCTGCAAGTGACTCAATCGGGGGTTACGCACCGCAGTAACATCGCCTGATAAAAATCCTAAAACGTGGCATGACCCTCCTGAAAAGGAGCCCCGAGACTCAGTAAGGCTTTTCTGCGTAAACAAGCAGAGTAATAATAACAACAGCAATAATAAGAAAATAAACACATTCCATGTTCTCGCATCGCCACTCACGACGCGTCATCTGTTTGGATCCTAGCTTCAAATTCGTGTTGTTGTTGTTGTTGTTGTTAAAAGGGAAGTAAGTGACTAACAGGTCACGCACAAAGCGCAGCTCCTTCACACTCAAGCGTCCAGAGCGGGATGGATTGAAATGTGAACCTTCGTGCATAATTGATCATCGGCAGTGACCCAAGCGTTAACCTCTTGCAACAACAGCGACACGTCCAGCGGGCGCCTGCTCCAGGCGTGAACACGCGCGCGCTGCGCTTTGTCTGCACGAGCCACAGGCCCGGCGACACTTCTCGTCCCGAAGTGGCCCTCACTGGGTGTCGAGCGTTGACGCCACAGCGCCGTACAGTGACGAACGATGTCGGCACCACGCGTGCTCTTGGCATGCTATGGCATGTGGCAAGTATGTCGTTTGTAGCACGCACGCACGCACGCTGCACGCGTGGAGTGTACGCGCGTGGAGAAATGTGTCAGAAAAAAATACTCCTGGAGAAGAATCAAACTCACTTACGCATGCTTAACGTTTGGTTAAGATTAGCTTCGAGTGCGGGCTTTGAAAGAGTGTTTGGCTTCCGCAGAACATCGCCTGTTATGATGCAAACACACGGTCACGCTGTAGGGTTAAGAGTTAACAGTGCTGAGCAGCTCCAAGCACAAGACAGAACAAGAGAGCATGGACTGAGTACACGTGACAGGAGTGAGAGTGGGGAGTGAGAGTGGTGAGAGTGGGGAGTGAGAGTGGTGACAGTGGGGAGTGAGAGTGGTGAGAGTAGGGAGTGAGAGTGGTGACAGTTGGGAGTGAGAGTGGTGAGAGTGGGGAGTGAGAGTGGTGAGAGTGGGGAGTGAGAGTGGTGAGAGTGGGGAGTGAGAGTGGTGACAGTGGGGAGTGAGAGTGGTGAGAGTGGGGAGTGAGAGTGGTGAGAGTGGGGAATGAGAGTGGTGACAGTGGGGAGTGAGAGTGGTGAGAGTGGGGAGTGAGAGTGGTGAGAGTGGGGAGTGAGAGTGGTGAGAGTGGGGAGTGAGAGTGGTGAGAGTAGGGAGTGAGAGTGGTGACAGTGGGGAGTGAGAGTGGTGAGAGTGGGGAGTGAGAGTGGTGACAGTGGGGAGTGAGAGTGGTGACAGTGGGGAGTGAGAGTGGTGACAGTGGGGAGTGAGAGTGGTGACAGTGGGGAGTGAGAGTGGTGAGAGTGGGGAGTGAGAGTGGTGAGAGTGGGGAGTGAGCGCAGGGAGTGGCAGTAGGGAAGTGAGAGTGGGTGGGGCGTGTGCACGGTGAGGGTGAGAAATCATTTGACACAAGCCACACATTAACCATGATCATGCTGAACAATGAGAACGATGTAACACAACGTGCGTTGCAACACAAATTATGGAATCTTAGTGTTTGCAAAAAGGATCAAATATTCCAGTTTCCATTTAACGTTGTTAACTCGCACTGACCAGTGTGGTGAAGTATGGTCAAACAACTCCCATGACCAAAACGTACGTGGAGGTCTTCATCCAGGAGTAGATTGTCAAAGGGCTGTATTCATGAAGGGCTGTGCTTCCAGCCAAGAGTTGTATAACCATCGTGATAGCAGTCATGCTATGTAACATCGTCATCGACATCATCATGGGATGTGCGTGCCTGTTGCGTGTCCAGTGACAGTGCGGCTTTGACAGACGAATGAACAGAGGAACCCAAAACACGGTCACGCGCTGCGGGAACGTCCGTGGATCGCGCTGCACAATCAGCATCGACGCTTCCTCCGTACACGTACAAGCACTCGCTGCTCAACTGCAATTTGGAAGGCGCAGAATATTTCACAGACGACCCTGAGGCTCGAAATCGGCACGTCTGAGACGCTTGTTCAATCGCGCTGCAGTGAGTAAAGTCCTCCACGCAATTCCCGGCGCTCTGCTGAGCTGCATTGGCTTCCTGTTGCCAAACGGACACGTTATACGAGGTCGCACTCGTCGCGATCAAAGTGCCCGCCGCAAATGAACCACAACACCTCGGCGATCTTGTCAAAAAGCTCAAACAAGCGCGCAAACTCCGGTCATCCTCGCAGCGGCTCTTGGCTGAACCATCGGACAAAGACGGCCACCGCATCGCGCGCTTTCCGACGCGCTTCTGCGGCCGTCTGGAACGCTCTTCCTTCCGATATTAGGAAGCCACTGGGAGCTATGATGCACTTTTAAATCTATATTGAAAACGGATTGCTTTTTGTGTTTAGTTTGTTGTCCTTCCCCTGCACCTCCGATGAGCACGGTTGGCTACGTACGGTGCGAAATAAGTTCAACACGCGCATACAATCAGCCGCTGTAAAGCATTGATGGTATTGACATGCCCTGAACAAGGTCACACGGTTGCCAGATAGTGCAGCTGGTCACACAGTTTTACAAGGACAATCTTTTCACCTTATCGTGCAGTGACACACATTTTTACAACTTAGAAAACGGCTTAACACTAATAAGAGATACCTTGAATGATGAACGACTCATTTTTATCCTAAAACTGAGGTATTCATTGGGTATTAGGTTATTTGAGACTGCAACTAATACGTGTAACAATAATTCAAATTCAGAATGCATGCAATTAATATATGTGTAGGAAAACAACATTAACATTTTTTTTATGGAAATTAAAATCACAAGGAAAGGGAGTTGTTCCAACCTGCAGGCTTCCCGCTCCTCTCAGGACGGAGTCTCCGAGAAGATGGCGATGTGGAACTTGCTCATCCTCAATTAGAAAAAATTGCAGTAAAAATGAACAAAATGCTCCAAACGTTCAAACCCGAAGAGAGAGAGCGAGAACAAAACCAGAGGGCAGCGGCCAAGAAGTGCTCCTCCGGTCTCTTCAGCCCGACTCGTGCTCTCCTCCTCCAGCCCCGGGAGGAGAAAAAAACACCACCGGAGTGGCTTTTATATTCGGAGTGGTGGGTGGGGGGGGCATTGGGGAGGGGCCAGAGGAATTAGCTACAAGGACAGGCGGGCAATGAGGTTTTGGAACGACGGACGACGACGAAGAATAATCAAGGAACTTTGAGATGTCTTGTTTTCACAGCGACGATGGATGATGGGTCTCCATCGGATTTTCCAAATGTCCACCACGTTTTTTTTTATTGTGAAACGCCAACTTAAACTTCCGAAAAAGTTGTCCAAAAAAAATGCATTCAAACGATTGCTGGAGATTAGTGAAATGTAATCATTAGTCTCAAAGCAGAGCAGGAAAAGCTACAAATGAAACAATACGAATTTGGTTCGTGATCACCCCAGCGTGAAATAAAGCTTCCAGAATTTTCTTTAAAAAAAAAATGTTTGTTCTAAAGCACGAACGAGCAAGCTGTATAATGTGCATTTGCATCGGTAGCTCCAACCAGAACTCAGCCCGACGACAAACCGAACGAGGCCAGGATGCCCATCTTGTCATGCCCCTACGCCGGAGGCAATGCAGGTGTCGCGCGAAGAGGAGACGCACACGCGAGCAATATCCACGGTGCCCGTAAAGACCACGGAGGCGGCACCTCGTGGCTACGAGAGGAGCCGTGGCGAGGCCGCTCACCACCCGCCCCCCGCGAGCGAGCGAGCGAGTGAAAGCGCTCTTCCGCTGGCTCACACACAGCGACCCTGCCCGGCTTTAACACAGCGCGGCAATAATCCTCACGCCGCCGCGATCGCTCCGCCAGGAACGGCACAGATGCGCATTGGCTGATTGTTACGGGCAATTTAATAAGGAGGAGGCATGAATAACCTCGGGGGGGAAAAAATGTTCACAGCAATTTCCTGAATTGTTTTCTGGACCAAAGTAGAGACGGAGGCTCAGTGGATACGCGAACTCCGCTGCGCTCTCTCATCCTGGCGCGAGGACGGGGACGTCAACAGCGACCCTCTGACGGCGCCAATAGATTCTAGATTTGAAGCTTTCGTGACTGCAAGGATTCATATTCTTAGGTTTTTTTCGGTAAAGTCACGTAGGTAAAAAAATGAAATTAATAAAAGTAAAATAAAAATAAAAATTACGACGTTTCGGAGGCAACACAAGCTGTCGGGCTGTGACGGTTCCACCTAAAGACGGAAGCTTGTGTTGCCTCCGAAACGTCGTGATTTTTATTTTTATTTTACTTTTATTAATTTAAATTTTTTACCTACGTGACTTTACCGAATAAACCTAAGAATATGGCGCCAATAGAACCACGACGATGGCGACTGCTCTGCAGCCACCAACGTCTCCCGAGTCGTCGCTGTGCAGGGGTACAGCCGGGGCTTAACTTGAGCAGCGGAGCCGGGGATACCAGAACATCGTTCCGCACCCAGCACCCGAAATCCAGTATGCCTCCCGCTGCGGTTGTGGCAACGATTGCCGTGCCACCGCTTCCAGTTTACCAGTGGCCGAGGAAATATTCGGCGAGAAAATGAATCCTTGGCCACAGCCAAAGTGAGGGTGAGGGCATCGAGCAAGCTCAGTCGCATTGGGGGCATTGCTATCGCGCGACCGAGTCGGTTTGTTTTATTCTATAAAACACTTTTGTCTTAACAATGAGTGTGATTAACAATTTAGTAAACCCCCTCGTAAGAGTCAAGTGGCGAGCTGACACACGTATTTGACTACCGAAGTCAAATATCTTCATTCAATTTGCAGGACAAATACTGCATTGCACATCAGCAGGGTGCCACGTGCTTTTGTAGTAACCCTGAGGGAAGGCCCTAATCCAGCAGTGGATGCACAAAAGGCTCTACATTTACATCCTAAAGCATGTAGTACAGACACATTGTGAAGCACACTGTCATGCATAATGCAGGTTGCTCTTATGTTTATGAATGATTACTGTTTGCGTCATGTATCTCTTATCAGTGAATGTATTCGGCTTAATGCATACCTTCAGCCAACGGTACACTAGAAGGAAAAAGGAGTAATTTTCTTGACTCACTGGAACAAATGTGTTCTTCTTTTTAAGAGTTAGGCTGCATGAAAGTTAAAGTCGCAGGTCGCTTCACGAGCTTGATTCAAACGAAGAGAGAAAACTGCAGTAATTTCTCTGTCACGAGCATCTCTTGTTCTCAGCCGCACATCATGTCTCTGGCTCTCCACGAGACGGGAACGTTGTTCTTCCGAGCGAATTGCAGACAGAGAAGCGGGGAAATGGGTCACGATGGTTGCTGTGAGTGCAAGGAGGGAAAACCCAGGCCCCTGGGAGGGAGTGCCACTGGCTCAACAAATGTTCTATAAATACATTGCAAACAAAATAATAAAATAGTCGAAAGTACTTTTTTTTTTAATCCGCACGAGGAATGCATTGCCCAATTTGTGAAAGGGTGGGGGGACAAAAATGGGCAACTTATTTATTTAGAGCACTCTTTAAGGCCTTACAGCACTTACGATGAATTTTTTATACTCGTTTCACCCTCCATCTGTAAAGCCCGGCGATCGGAGGGGAGGTTGCGCTGCTGCCCTCCTGGGTGAAAGCTCTTGCCGTGGCTGCCTTCCCCCACACAAGCCCACGGGCGCTCCACCGACACTGCTCGCTTCATCTCGCCCGCTGCTTCAGGTGGTGCTTGAACTTTTCGTGCGCGCTGCCTACCTAAACTTAGCGACAACTCTTCTTGGTTCTTTCGGTAAATTCACGTAGAAGGGAAATAATAAAATAATAAAAATAAAACATTGTAAAATAATTCTCACGACGTTTCGGCCGCAACGCAAGCAGCCGTCATCAGGTGAAGAACAGGTCTGTCGGAAAGACAGCGTCATTCAGACGCTGTCTTTCCGACAGACCTGTTCTTCGTCTGAATGACTCTGTCCTTCCGACAGACCTGTTTTTCACCTGAGGACGGCTGCTTGCGTTGTGGCCGAAACGTCGGGAGAATTATTTTATTATGTTTTATTTTAATTATTTTATTATTTCTCTTCTACGTGACTTTACCGAAAGAACCAAGAAGATGAATCCCTGCAGTCACGAAAGCTTTAAATCGAAACTTAGCTACAATGTTTTGTTATTTTACCAGGTAAGGCCCACTGAGCTATGTAGCTCTTTATCAGAAACGACCTGGCTATCACAAATGATAGGTCAACGAAGTGGCTTATCGCGTGTTAAATGTCTAGCAGCCAAATACTATAAACGCACGTTGATTCTAAATGTGGAGGGAAAAACCGAAGGACCCCAGGGAAAAAAAATCCACGTGACCACAGGGACAGAGGCACGCAAACTCCAACTATACAGCCATCGTCATGGCACCTCCTTTGCCAGTACCAAAATATACTAATAGGGTTTTCCCTTTTTTTTCTGGCAACAAAACTGACACCTTTTTGCAAGGAATCATGCTTACATTAACCACAATACTTGCAGTCAAATGCAAACAAAAAACAATACTCTATTATCAGAATATAGTTTTTTTGCAAAAGGTGTCAGTTTTGTTGCCAGAAAAAAAGTGGAAAAACCCTGTTAGTATACAGCCATCGTCACAGGGTCGGGATCAAACCAACGCCCTCCTGTATACCTGGCGGGGTAGTTAACATCTCCTAGCCACCGTGGCGCGTACCGAACGAGTGCGGTTTGAATCGCAGAGTGCAGGGACCAGTGGGGGCGAGCGCCAGTGAAGCGTGCGCCGAGATCTGCCCCACCACCACCACCACTGTCCCGCTTCTCTTCACGCTACGGAAGAGAGGATCCCTCCAGCCAACATTGCGTTGAGCGCCCCTCTCGTAACGCGGCGACGCTGAACGGAGCACGGGAAGACGACGCCACAATTTATTTTTGTTGTTCAAACTTGGCGCAGTTTGGCACGGGAGAAGAAAAAAACCCCAGCCACAAATTTATCGAAACGTCTTCGCAATGTTCTTTAGATTCAAAAGAATTCGTTGGGTACTTTTTGAGTGTACGCATCCAGAGCACAGTCGATTCATTTGCATGCGTTACGTAAGAAACAAGGTAATTAATTGAGACACCACGAATAGTGTAAAAAAGGGGGCAAAATGCTTTCCTAACAAGACAATAAAAGCCAGAATATGAAGTGTAAAATACACATCAGAGCAATATGTACCTGACATGCATAAAGAGGGACAAAATGCGTTCCTAACAAGACAATAAAAGCCAGAATATGAAGTGTAAAATACACATCAGAGCAATATGTACCTGACATGCATAAAGAGGGACAAAATGCGTTCCTAACAAGACAATAAAAGCCAGAATATGAAGTGTAAAATACACATCAGAGCAATATGTACCTGACATGCATAAAGAGGGACAAAATGCTTTCCTAACAAGACAATAAAAGCCAGAATATGAAGTGCAAAATACACCTCAGAGCAATATATATATATATCTCTGGCATTGCATAAGACTAACCAGAGCCATACAGCATTAAATAAAAGCAGAGCGCAGCGCCCGTAATACCCCTACCTTCATTCGAGTGACCTTTCCACGCCACCAAATCCACGTTCATCACGCCACTCTGGCCGCCTTCACGGTCATTTCAGCCACAGTTTTAGCTGCCTGACGAGTACAGGGTCCTCGGACAGAAGTCACCAGCGGCACGGGGATTGGGGGGAAAACCGCGAGTAAATCTCACCCTCGCCTCTGCTCGCATCACCGAGCACCGTGCGGAGTAAATAGCGTGCGACGTTTTTTTAAAAAAAAAAATCAATGCTGTGATTTCGACGTGCGCCCCAACGGTATTACGCAATCGCTGGAGAAGCGTCCTGCACGGGGCATCTTTGGAGCGTGTACGTTTGCATTTTGAACATCGTCCTTGTGCAACGGTTGCAAAATAACGCGAAGAATACAGCCAGTATTGATCCTGCAAAGCAATCCCCAGCTGTCGTCGTCCGATGATTTCCTTGTCAATGATTGTTCGTGTCTGCACCCAGTGGGGTGTGTTTTCCAGTACCAAAATGATGAAAAATAGGCTTCTTTCTGGCAATCAAACAAGTGTTAATATGACCGCTCAACCCGAGCTATGAATACTTTGATACTTCCATTGCCTTTGTATTCTGTTCGCCTTTTAGCGTTCTCTGGTGAGACCAGGCCATGACGAAGGCTGCCTCTCTGGTGTAGGCCAATTAGTTGCAAAGACAGCGCATATATAATTATCAGAGCATGTTTGTTTGCATCTTTTGCCACAAGTACGTGCGGCTAATGCAGCTCGTGACGCCTTGTAATAGGTATCATCTATTTGGTGTTTGAACATCTTAACAGCTGTCTTACTACTCATACTCTTAGGTTTTTTCGGTAAAGTCACGTAGGTAACTTGATACAGTAAATCTAGCTGTGACGATCCCACCTGATGACGGAGACTTGTGTTGCCTCCGAAACGTCGTGATTTATTATTTTACTTTGTTTCTATTAATTTTATTTTTTACCTACGTGACTTTACCGAAAAAACCTAAGAATATGAATCCTTGCAGTCACGAAAGCTTCAAATCTAGAAGCTGTTTTACTGCCAGAAAGGGTAAAGCCCATTCTTATTTGTGTACGTCTCTGCCTGTCACGTGTGGTTGCTTGCTGTGGGGCACAGCGAGCTTGGGTCAACTGGCCCACACAGTTCAACCCTCACCTCCATCCCCGCTCCCCCAACCCCCCTCCCCTGCCCCCCACCCACACGCCACGCCAGTCTCCTTCATCATCACGAGCAGGTGGCACTGGCAATGGAAAGCGTTTCCATCTTCACGGCAGCGTTATGCGTGCTTTGACTTAACTCCATTAACCACGCTCTTAGTCGTACCACGGCTCAGCCTTGAAGGGCATGGGGACAAAAAAAAACGCATCTGGGAAATCGTCACAGTTCCTAACAAGGCACTAACAGGAAACGCCACCGTGTGACCATCAGTGGTCCACAAGTAACAGTTTGCGAGCCGGCCACGGCACCAGCAGTCACCTCGTCCACAAATGGCGTGCGACGGTTGTACACCGCACTGAACGATGGAGCCCATTGTAACCTGCCGTCAGTTCCTGGAGGTACACAAGTGGCATGCACTCAGTGTCTTCAGAAGCCATCAAGTGGATTCAAATTGGGACATCCGAATTATGATTGTTACTCAAACCATGTCCACGCCAAGAAGCGAGGACCCAGCTGAGTGCAGGGTGCGTGTGTGGCACTGCGTAGCCTCCCATTTGCCACAAGGCAGTCGACTTTGGGGATAAAGAGCGATTCACAGAACTAGATTTGAAGCTTTCGTGACTGCAAGGATTCATACTCTTATGTTTTTTCGGTAAAGTCACGTAGGTAAAAAAATAAAAAAATAAATTACTAAAAGTAATAATAGAAAAAAAAATCACGACGTTTCGGAGGCAACACAAGTCTCCGTCATCAGGTGGGACCGTCACAGCCAGATTTACTGTATAAAGTGGTGCAATAATTTCAAGTGATGCAGTAATTTTAGCTGTGACGGTCCCACCTGATGACGGAGACTTGTGTTGCCTCCGAAACGTCGTGATTTATTATTTGATTTTAATTCTATTCTTACTTTTAGTAATTTTTAATTTTTTTTTTACCTACGTGACTTTACCGAAAAAACCTGAGAGTATGATTCACGGAACCTCTGTTGTCTTTATGACACCAAATGTCTTGGGTCGCTCAACGTATGCCGCGACGATAAAATCACATTCCTCGAATTGCCCAATAACGCCTCGTCAAGTAATGGTTAGAAAGTGTGATCGGTCCTTTTCGAGTATTTCTGAAAAGCGACTTTAAACCAAATCTGCCAGCCAACTTCGATATCTGTACTGTGCCAATCCCTGCACATCGCTGCCTCTGCAAATTTCAATGTGTGACACCCCGTCTTTATTGTGGAAATACATCTGCTCAGTAGAAGAACGATTTCTCACAAATATGAACACAAAAAAGACACATTTTACAAATTATACCAAATTGTGAGAACTCAAAGAATGACCGCATGCGTTTCCGTTACGGTTAATAGATGGCATTACAGTATCCTCCATAACAGCCATTAACACAGTATTGCGACTGCACCGATTCATGACTGTATGTTATTTCTGAGACAGAGTTTGGAAGAATCGTAGCAACTTGCATCTTTTAGTCGCAAAACAACGGTGTGAACGTCTCTGCTTCTGCAACTCAGAATCACAAACCAATACAAGCCACCACATCTGCTGTCCATTACCTGGTCACGGCCGTTGTTTTGCATTTACACAGGACCACTAATTCTTGACTTTAAAAAAAGCAAGACACGCAGCAACATATCACATTGACGTTCCCGTGCATGTGGGATGATCTGAGTCTGAATCGTTCATAATTTCTCGGATAATGAGGATTGCTCTCTTCAGTGTCAGGGCAGCATGAATAGTCAATCTAACCACAAAAATTACTTCTTTTATTGGCATTCATAATCACTGCACGTCAGTCACTGGTAATTATCAATCATCCTTGACGCCCAAACCTTGGCCCGATCTCGCGAATCGGCGGCACACGCGAAAGGCCAAATCTGAAATGGGGTGGCGATACCATTTTACCCGTGAGCTTGTCTTGTACAACCGCGTTCACAATGCACATCCTTTATGTATGAGAAGCCGCGCAGTAGACGCTCATATGCACATTGCGGCGTACCTTGACACTAATTGACTGAGACAAGTCATTCTATTTATAGTCTGCTGTATGAAAACAGCCATTACTGCCCTCGTGCGTGGCCCAATGAGTGTGGTAACATGTCAAGGGCAAATGCTTTTTCATCGCCATTAGCGTGCCACAAATTAAATTACAATGAAGCAGGCATGTTCCCAATTTCTAATATTTCCAGGGAAATTATACTTAAGAAACCCTTAGCAGAGCTTCTGGACATGTTCGTCCTCAATCTGTTTTTGCTCAGCGCAGGGTCAATGCGTCCATTCACACCGATGCTCACGAAGGCTCCATCATTAAACTCAGCGCTGCGGATTGTCGAGTGTGGTGCGTGCGGTGTGAGCTCTGCGCGCCGGACACAGTTGACACCTCGGGCAACGTGTTATGATGACACTGGCAACGCGCAGACTGCATCGTAAAATACGTAAACAAGTAAGTTAACAGCCAGCTTACGTTGCCGTGTATTTATTCGTTCTGTAATTTTCGCAGATTAATGTTCAGCATCAAATGCGCGCGTGTTTATTCCTCACACGACATTGCCCCCCCTGATGGAAGCAGCAGCAGGAGAGCTTTGCGCCGGCGTAGCGGTGTGACATGTGCGTCAGATCACCCTGCTATGGTGGCTAATTATATCAAACTACCATCATCAGTCTCCTCGGCCCATCGCCACCATTCACGGTGTCGCGACGCGACAGCCTCTCTCCTGCTCGCAGGACCCATCTCTCGACTCTCCCATTTGCACGGGCAGGAGATACTGGTGAGCGGGTCTGCTGCGTCGAGTGCCAGTACCGTCGTTAGTCTCCGACATCATCCATACTCCCGTCGAGTGATGCCTCCTGCCCAGGCCCTCTTTACTTTAACTCAACAGTCACCGTGACGTCCCGAACTTGCACGTGTCCTCCGATTCATGGTTTCCTCTTTTGTCCCTCAGTGCAATCGCAAGCGTGCTCGTATATGTTGCGCTGCGCTGTTTTCCAGCTTTCTTTCCATTTAAACAAAAAAAAAATCAAAGCTCATGTTTCAAATCTCTACGCCATAGCTGGTAATACACACCGATTAAAACCTGCTCTGCTTGAGGCAACTGTATTTCGTCATTCATCCCGGTCCACCTTCAATCATGTCCTGAAATTCATTTTCCACGCGCAGTTCTCAGAAAATCTGAAATTGTGTCAATATTTGCGGCAATTGTGTTCGTGTTTTCATTGCTCCAATCCAATTTTTTTTTGTAAAAGCTTCTCTCTGTAAACAACGTTGGCTAATTAAGGACAACAACAGGAAAGATAGCATCAAAATCTAGGTCAAGAGGCAGCAAGATTTAGACGAAGTCTAAGCAACAGATAATTATCTCGAGAAGCAAAATGAGGAAATGGATGGAATACCTAGTATAGTGATGGATTGTGCGTTGAATATTTGGGGTGAGATGAACAAGCAAACAGAAATAAAATTATCTAGAACCACAACAGGCATTGAACAATGCCAGCGATATGAAAAGAGGCAAACTTTCTCAACAATAGATAGAAAAAAACAGAACTCTGTAAAATTGTTGGGAAGATAATGAGAAATAAATCAGAGAAAAGCGCAAACATGATTGATGACATTATTCCGGGCTTTGGGAGCAGGAAATCAGCAAAAAGAGGTTAATGCTTGGCAATTCACAGATGGGAACTGGTAAAAATATAAAACCATAACACATGTAACACATACAGTAGAACGTTTAACATTAGTGGAAGGATAATATATCTCCCAGGAATGAACTGCTTTTCAGATGAAAAGGGGGAATTTGAAGAAGCACACTCTGCCTTTGGCTCAGATAGCATAGCTGTGGACATCATCAAAGAATTAGGACCAGGCCTTAGTACAATATTAGTGAACATATTTACTAAATGTTTACACACAAATGACATACTTCAATCGCGTAAACATGCCCGAATCATTCTTCTGTTCAAATATTCAGACGAAACTAAGTCGAAGAATTACAGACCCATTAGTAGGCGCTTATCGCTTATCGCACATGTATAAAATTTTCACGCAAGATCTTTATCTTCGGGAATAGCGTAATGGTGACTTTCGAGGCCAACTCCCCAAGGGAGTATGCAGGGTTTAAGTGAAGCTTTTTCTACAATTGATCACGTACAAACTTGCAATCAGAGTCAATAAATATATGAACATCAAGTGCCATTATGCCTCGCCTCTGTAGGCAATGGATGACAAGGCATTTGACTCGGTAGAAAGTGACGCAATAACCAAAGCTATCACGAAAGCATTATTACGTCACCTCAAGTGACATAACTTTAGCGATTCCGATTTGTCTATGCCGCCGATATTAGTTTATTCAGTGAAAACAACTTGAAATGAGCGGGTTATCAAATAATTCACCATAGAAATAAATCAGCATCGCTCAAGTTTTTGCTACCTTAGGTGGTACAATTTTTTTGGTCTGGCTCATGCACTCGTGTCAGAAGGTGAGTCGGGAAAGGAGAGGCGCTTTTTGCCAAATTGTTATATCGGTGTATTGAGAATAGAGAGAAAAAAAAAACACAAAACAGTTAATCGCATGCGTAAGGCGGAAAAGTTGACTAAAATGAATGAAGAACAAAGTTCATAGGGCCAGGATGTAGACATCGCTTTAAGTGTCCTCGTGACGCCAGTCAGGTGCTTGCTCAGCAGATCTCTCATCCTCGTGGTGATAGCCGAGTCCGGTGACATTGTCCCCGTCACCGCATTTTGAGCGACGAAGAACGAGCACCTGGGTCGTCATTCGTATAAAATCCCAGCGCTAACATCGTGTTAGCCACCGCCGCAGCATGCAGGCCCCATGTGTACACCGATTCCCCTGGTCAACGGACGTCAAAATCCATTACGGTATCGTATTACCTTACAGTATTACATTGTTCTAAATATCAAAATTCATGCAATCAGTAACACACACATTGGATATGTGTATTTTTTTTTCTATAACCGAGGTTCGCAGTTTATGGCATTCAGAGGCAGGAAATGTGGTACAATTACCAACACAACTCCAAAAAACAAAAGGACAATACCTCACCACCAGATTACACACCCCACAGCTGTTAGTTCATGGTTTATGTTTTTTTTGTTCGAGGTGCAGCTGTGGTAACAAATTCAGGCCACACAGTTCCTAGACACAGCAGTTATCAGAGTAAACTTTGAAACGTACGGTCCATTGTTCAATCTGACGCTGCCTGAAGGTCTCGAAGTGGTGGTCGTAGATGCTATAGGTGTCATCTGGCCATCTCTGTGGGTTGGTCATGGGAGCTCAGGGCCAGTTCATATATCACTCGCACCTGATCTTAGCCGTGGTCAGCAATTTAACTCAGGTCACCGGGTCCATTGCCAAGTGTGCTAACCACTGCGCCACTGCTCCATCCCGCCGTCCTGATGGTACGTGTCCAACAAAATAGGAAGCAATCTCATTTAATAATCCATGGCTGCTGTCAGTGTTCGGTGAGGCAGCAGCAGCAGGAGCAGCTTGACAGCGCCACGGTGCATTTGCTTAATTGTTTGAGCCACGTTACCACTTTGATTAAACGTTGCAGGCAGAGGTAAAATCGTCGCTTTCACGGTGTTGTGGAAGAGACGCTTTTGGTATCCATTAATTCCCCAGACACCACCTCCAAGTGTTTACTTTTCATCCCAGTGATCGGCATATAGGGTTTATTATGCACAGCCTGTAACCAGATCATTCCAATTGTGCCCAAATCTCGTCGGGCCTCAGAAACTAAGCACAGTAGCACCAAGCCTGGATAGTGCTTGGATGGGTGACCACCATGCACAAGCAGGCTGTGTTAACTGGCTGCAGGTCTACTCGGTGGGCAGACAGAGGGGGGGGAACCATAAAAACCCCATTGTTGTACTTTACTATCTATGGTCCCACGCATTTTCTCCCCGCACTCACGTGCTTGGTGAAGTACGTTCAAATAACCCCCCACCCCCTGCAACCCGATCGCAGGTCCCCCCAACTGGAAGTGACTTGATAAAAGTGACTGCGCCCGTACAATCGGCATCTTAGGCCGAGTGTAGAACGAGAACCACGTGTTCCATTTAAAACGTTTTTTTTGGGGGGGGGATCAGATCGAGTAAATATAAATGTGTCAAATTTCGATTTAAAGTTTTCGTGACTGTAGGGATTCATCTTCTTGGTTATTTCGGTAAAGTCACGTAGAAGGGAAATAATACAATAATAAAAATAAAACATAATAAAATAATTCTCACGACGTATCGGCCACAACGCAAGCAGCCGTCCTCAGGTGAGAATTATTTTATCATGTTTTATTTTTATTATTTTATTATTTCCATTCTACGTGACTTTACCGAAAGAACCAAGAAGATGAATCCCTGCAGTCACGAAAGCTTTAAATCGAAATGTGAGAGCCGCCTACCTCTCACGCCCTGTGCACGTGCACCCAGTTCCAAAGAAGTCTCCCGGACAATGGGGTTATTTTTCTGGGAACTGTCCCCACTAACGCGGATTGCGTAATGCGATTTTGAAAACAAATTAACTCGACACTCCATCGCAACTATCATGCTGAATCTCCGATAGACGGTGCATCACAGTGGGAGAGTGCATAACGGGAACGCTGGGAGATGTAATCTTATACAGTACGTTGCGCATGATGAAGAGCGCAAATTCTGTAAAGGATTCCTTTCGTTTATTCCACTTGATGAATTATAAAGCCATTAAGAGACAGGGACGAAACGCGAAGGGGTACACGTCGCCAAAACAGAAATGCACTCGAAGGGGCTTTTCTTAAAGGTCACTTTAACACATCCATCAGCGATGACCTCTGTTTCAATGTAAAATATTGCCTGTGTGTGGGCAAAAATAAAAATCCATGATGCAGGAATAAGGATTGAATTATGTCTGAGTCCACATAACAAACACAAAACAGCACACGATAATAAATTGATGAGGGTGGTTCTTATCCCAGAACTATGAATACTGGATTGTACAAACACAAGTCAGTGGCTCGTGCCATACGCTACAAGTTGATGTGGCTGCTGGATTACTGCAGACACTGCCTTGTGAATTATAAGCACAAATATTATTGTTGTTATTTTAAGCACAGTGCATTATCTTGCTCCTTCTGCATGTGTAGGGGTCACCACCTTTCCCACCAGATCCAGACATGCCTCTCAGTCAGCGGAGGTCCATTAAAACGGCGCATTGTACCGTAATAAATGTTACAACACAATGCCCGTACCGAATATCGGTACCAATCAATGCCTGCCACCCGAACGCGGATAGCTGCCAAATCCGAGACTGTCCGGGTTCAAGCCCGGAAAGGTGGCAACCCCAATTCGTGTGCTCAAAAAAGTTTCTGGCCTGCAGATTTAAAATCTGCGCTTAAAGTTCACTTAAGACTGAGGGCCACATGTGACTTCCCGACTGCGGGTGATTGTGCCGAGTTGACATTTTACCGCAGAACAATTGGCAGGATGCTTATTAAGGCGTGCAGAGAGGGAACAGGCAGCGCAGGAAACGGGGGAGAGCCACGCCCCGTGCGCTCTCCCCCTTAGGGTCACTCAAGAGTCGAGGTTGTTGCTGCGCAATAATCACGGCAAGGAGGCAACCGGAGACGAATCTAGAAACCTTCCCAAGCGGGCAGAGGGGAGTAGAAGGGAGGGAGGTCGTGATATTTAAAGATTTTTAAATAGGGCCCTACGTTTTATATATATATAAAAGTATTAAGTATTTGCAAGAGTCGAGGTTGTTGCTGCGCAATAATCACGGCAAGGAGGCAACCGGAGACGAATCTAGAAACCTTCCCAAGCGGGCAGAGGGGAGTAGAAGGGAGGGAGGTCGTGATATTTAAAGATTTTTAAATAGGGCCCTACGTTTTATATATATAAAAGTATTAAGTATTTTCATGGCTACAATTAACAACAGCACAAACTCTACACGCCGTGCTAGACCGGGATCAATATCATCGTAAAGTCGCACACGCCGTTAGGCAGCACTAAAGAAGAAGAAGTATTTTCTCCGGTAACTATCAATAAAATACCAATTTTTGGGGTCTCAATGGTGGGGGGGGGGGGGGGGGAGGGGGTGCGGGGGGCAGTAGTGCCCCCTATCGCCCCTCGGATTCTGCCACTGAAGGGCAATAGCAACGAAGGAGTGAGCAACTCAAGACGCCCACGCAACTCCACAAAGGCACGAAGCTGACGTACACTTTGGATGTATTCCCTCCTGGAATTTAGTTTTTGTCCACGCTAAATGTCATTGCCTGCATCCCCTCAATAATGATCAATGTCGGGTACGCTCACCATGAGCTTCCGAAACGCAGGAGCGAGGCAGGAGTCCTGGTGTGACTTGGCCCTGGTGTGAGGAGTAGGAAGCTACTGGGCGCTGTGCACTTTTGAATATAGATCGAAAACTCATTTCTTTAGAACTGATTTTTGTGTTTAGTTTGTTGTCTCAACCCCCCCACCCCCGCACCTTCGATTAGCACGGCTGGCTACGTACGGTGCGAAAGAAGTCCAATACACACATTGGCCTCTCGTCTCATTTTCACCGCCCGTCTTCCACGGGCCCGGTACGAGTCGCGTGGTGGCAGCCATGACGGAACTTGTGGATTGCGCCCTTCATACCCGAACCCGTTCTCCGCCGTCTCCCTCAACAAAGAGCAAGCGCCACGCAAGCGCACGTCACTTAGGCCCCGTTCCGGCTCCTTTGGCATGGGAGGATCCAGTTAGAGCTGCCCGTGTGAGCCACTGTGACAGCGATTCACCGCTCAGGAGATGGTACTTGTTGGGCCAGAGAGAGACGACATTTGGATGGTGCAGGACCCACCCCCCCAGCCCATTTAAAACCGGCCCTGATGTTACAAACGACCTCCCATTCCGAAATTTGCGAAGTTGTGTTTCACCAGGAATTTATTCGTGCGAAATAGGTGGCATAACGTCTTATTGGTCATTCAAATGAAAAAAGAAAACATTGAAAATGTGTTGAATGGTATAGCCGTGGTGTTTGACTCCAGCTGCTGCGATTTGGACTTGGTTAACAATGAGGTCATCTTCTTGGTTCTTTCGGTAAAGTCACGTAGAAGTGAATTAATAAAATAATAAAAATAAAACATAATAAAATAATTCTCGCGACGTTTCGGCCACAACGCAAGAAGCCATCCACAGGTGAAGAAACAGGTCTGTCGGAAAGACAGCGTCTGAATGAAACACGCTGTCTTTCCGACAGACCTCTTCTTCACCTGAGGACGGCTGCTTGCGTTGTGGCCGAAACGTCGTGAGAATTATTTTATTATGTTTTATTTTTATTATTTTATTATTTCCCTTCTACGTGACTTTACCGAAAGAACCAAGAAGATATAGTGATATCGTTTCTCACTGCCCTCTTGCACCACCTTAAAGCATTTTTTTTAGAAAGGCATGCCTTCTCTTCTGAGCTGTACAGGGATAATAATCTGCAACATTAGCACCACTCCTTGCTTGAATGCACCATCACAATCCTCAGGGAAATCAGTATTTTTAATACAAGGCCACATGCAAGCAGCCATGGCTATGCGATGTCAAATCTGGTACACAGAATAGGCATTGGCATCCGTTGCATATTCCAACCATTGACCCAATCACCCAGTTTTTTTTGTCCTGCTAGGTTTTATGCCACGGCGGGTTTTATAACAGAGAGTTCAAATGTTAAGCACTGGATTATAGCTTAAATTCGGCTTAATATGATTACAGCACATGGTGCACGTACACGTTCCATCAGCACAGTTTTCTGATTCGCTATAAAACACGATTCAAATACGGCGTATATATGTGTATGATGAATTCATGATTATCGAGTAGTTACTAGTGATCTGCAACTTTAAAGCTACAATCTCTACAAAGCAGACACCTTAGCCGCTGTTGCAGTACGTCATTTAGTGCAAAAAATCATTCGTGTTATCTATTAAAATACCAAAGACCGCAATTATATATCGGATAAAATTATTAATATTGCGCGTAACCTTTCCGCTGTAGACTCACGGAACAATTCCGAGGAGGGGAAACGGCTTTTGCGAAACATTTGGGCCCTTCAAAACGCACCTCACCTATTGTTACTCTGGCCACCTATCGAACGTTTAAAAAAAATGTTCTGGGCTCCGACCGAAGTTTGCCGTGCGATCGTCGCCGCTCAAGCCGCCTTTGAAGGCGAGAGTGGCTACTCACGGCCAGAAGCTCGGACAGGCAGCGCAACATGGAGAGAGGTTCGTCTTGCCGCGCGCTCTGCGGACGAACTCCGGCGCTGATCGCGTGGGGGGCCTGCGTCTGGAAGCGTCGCGGCCGCGCGGTTAAGTATATAGCAAGGTTCATCCGGCCCGAGGCAGGGCCTGCCACCACCCCGCTTCCAAGCTCGAGGAAGTTTACTTTGGCAAGTGTGGAGGAAACAAACCCCCCCCCCCCCCGCTGCCAAATCACACACAATGCGTGCGAGCGAGCGCACAACACAGCGATGGCCTCGCGTAATCTTGTGACACTGTATGTCCGTGCGCATTCAGACATTCAATTGGCAAAGCCGTCCGAAAAAAAACCGGTAGGTGTTCCCACCTAAACGTGGAAATGGATTTACATGATTTGCACCATTACCTGCATGGTAATCCATAGCGGTTTAACCCTGCTGCCATCACTGCCAATTATAAAATCGACAGACACTGTGAAACGGGCCGGCAGCTGATGTGCGATACTCCTGGGATATCCACGGTACAGCAACAACAACAACTTGCATTTACAAGGCGCTAAATCACGTAACCACACGTCCCAAAGCACAGCAACGACGGGGAGAGTACGCATCGGATACTGAGCGGGAGAAAGGTAAAACTAGACAGGGTGGAAATCGCGGTCAAACAGACGAGTTTTGAGTTGTGAATTTAATGTGGGAAGCCAGGATAAGAGCCGAGGATGAGTGGGGACTGTGTTCCAGAGGGTGGGAGCGCAGTGTCTGAACGGGAAGGCCACCGATAGTCAGCCGGAGAGGGTGTGAGTTCAAGTTTATTTATTAGGTATAGCCCTGTGAGCCATTCGGCTCTTGAATCGGGTGCAACCGCAAGAAACAAAAAACAAAAACATGAACAAGAAAACATCTTAAAGTGACGATGTGACTATGTCCAAACAGAAAATCCAAGAAAAGACAGCAAAATATTGCAGAAAAGCACCGTACACCAACGCTGTGTGCGGTGATGAGGAGGTGAGGAGGAGGCCAGAGTTGACCAAGCAAAGAGGGCAAGCAGGACTGTATGGTTGCAATAGGTCACTCAGGTAGGGGGGAGGTGGTGGCAGCAGGGGGGAGGGGAGAAGGTGACGACACCACATATTGACTTGTGAGGTGCTGGGGACGTCTACAGTGCAGGTGGCTCCTCGGCCTCACCTCTCGGGTCATCGCCAGAAACCCGCACGTGAACGAAACGGAGCAGGATGGAGCGCAACACAATATCGCAACACCAGACAAAAAACTGCGGCATCATCCAAACATTGCCAAGTGACAAGAGCCCCTCAATTGCCACGTGAGGCACACACACCCAAGACCTGAACACAGGAATGAATGTGCAAAAATAACAAAGGAATAAAACAAATCTTGCATGTGGTTGGATTCTGTAGCGCGTTATGAACCATTGCGTGTCAAGTCGAGCAAGGCGGTCATGTCGCATGGCACGTGACATAATCGGGAGTGGAGGGAGATGGGAGGCGAGGCGCGCTTCCTTTTAGCGCTCCCGTTGGCAAAATCCTTTCCATGTCGGTTTCCGCCTCTCAGCTTTGGGCCACCCTTTAGGGGGCCCGATTTGGCTGGATTTGAATAGAGTTAAGTCCCTACTGGCAACACAACTTTAAGTCTTGTTCATATTGGATCATCTTTATGATTGTAATCGTGCCCCCGCCCCCCGTTCCAGACGGACAGAGCTCATGTATACATTCTTCAAAGTTCGCTGTTAAAGCATTATTATGGAGAAGAAGAAAAAGAGTAAAAGCAGCAGCATGTTGCTCTACGCCTGACCAACTAAGCGCTCTCCACACCACAGTTGAGAACAGATTTCCTGACGGAAATCACGAGAGTTCTCAGTGCCACCTGCGGCTGTTCACCCCTTGAGATAAGGATACCGCTGTGGATTCCAACACCCTAAATATTTTACACCGTTTAGCATAAATAGTCACCATAAAACGCCTACTAGGCGCACACACACACACGATCGCACACACTCGCACCCTACCGGATTGAGGCTAACCTTGCACTTTTATAAAACAGCCCCTATAGAGCTTGACGGGAAACGCGAACATTGGCCGACCGAAGAGACGCAGAGGTCAGTTCAAGGCTTCACGTTTTCCCCCTCGAGTCACGCTGCTTAGCGAGGTCCACTCCATTGTTTTCTCCTCCGCGAGAGTGGTAGAAACACTCTACGTGGACGCAGCAGCTGTGTTTACCATTTTGCTGCGTTAAGCGGTGAGGAAACTAAGCAACCTTTTCAAAGTACATCGAAAGATTATTTATTACCACTTTGAATATTATCTTAAGACAATAAAGTCAGGTTGTAACGTACGTACACCTGCAAAACAAACTTCAGAATCCCACAAAAAATCTCAATTTTCACTCAGTGTTAAAGGCCACGAGGCCAGATTGAGCTGCGTTGTATACTGATGGTCAAAGACGCAACACCGAGTCCACACCTAAGACTCTGAAGACATCATTTAAAAAATGTAATATAGTCGTACGCTCCGAATGAGAAGCGTTGCTCAAACTTCACTTCAAAAGCCGCAGGGCGAGCGACGCATTCCCTTTGGCAGAATTGCATGTATTCAATCATGTCTTCAAATAAAAGAGCCAATGGATATCTGAAGATGAGCAAAGATTAAAGCCTTCACATTTCTGAAAAAAATATATATTTTTTTATACATATATATAAACGAAACACCGAGAGATTTCCAACAAAATTTCAACCGTACGACATGAGCATATTCGTCCTCTAATCAGAGGGCTCTGATGAGGCTTCAACACCAAAGCCGAACACCGCCCCCCGCCCCCCGCCCCTCGCCCCCCGCCCCCGCCCCCCGCCACCCGTCCCCGGCCCCCGCCCCTCGCCCCCCGCCCCCCGTCCCCCGCCCCTCGCCCCCCGCCCCTCGCCCCCCGCCCCTCGCCCCCCGCCCCTGGCCCCCCGCCCCCGCCCCCCGCCCCCCGTCCCCGAATCCCGCCCCTCGCCCCCCGCCCCCCGCCCCTCGCCCCCCGCCCCCGCCCCCCGCCCCCCGCCACCCGTCCCCGGCCCCCGCCCCCCGCCCCCCGCCCCTCGCCCCTCGCCCCTCGCCCCCCGCCCCTGGCCCCCCGCCCCCCCGCCCCCCGCCCCTCGCCCCCCGCCCCTGGCCCCCCGCCCCCCGCCGGAGCCCGACACGAGCGAGGGAGCCAGGCGGGAGCCCCCTCTGTGTGTCCCCGGCGCCACCAAGTGGTGGCTGTGACGCCGACTCACGAGTCGTGCACGTGACCCGCCGCGTCCCCACGAGTCGTGCACGCCCAGCGGAGCCTTGCGCGATACTTCTTGACGGGGCCTCCAAAGTGCACCCAGCCTGGCACGGGGAGCAGTCGGTGACCGTCGCCGAGTGGCAAACGGCGGCTGTCATTGATGTTTTTTGACCGCTTTCGCGACCAATATCGTCCATATTACAGAGGGGTTTTTTTTTTAGTTATATCGCGTCGATTTACGCGATTTAACCTAAAAAAAACCCACTGCATTATAGATTTGTCTCGACCAGCGGTTGCCAGCCTTGTCGAGCGTGCGGACATCTTTTCAACCTCCACACATTTTGCCGAACGCCACTGCTAGTTATTCAAAATGTTATATTTCCTTGGTGAGGATGTTATTATTTATGTTTCTTGTTTTCCGCCGACCGCCCCCCCCCCCAGCGTTGCCAACTTTGGAAAACCATCAAACAAGCCTAATTAATGGAACTTCCAAAAACATTTTTAAATGTCACTAGGCTATTTACTAAGTACTGCAGCAAATGTCGTAAACTGATACAGGAACTGTAATACACGCCTGCAATTACTGCTAAATCTGCACCATGTCCTCATTCTACAAAGTCGCTATATCTGTGACTAGTGACTTCGATCAAAAAAATTCCCACGAGAGAAACCCAACAATTCACAAGATCTAGCAACAAAACCCCTAAACTGACAACTCCAGCCTAAAATATCTTCGCAGCGACTTTGGATCCACACCGAACAAAGACTGTCACTGCATTACACGGAACGCTCTTCTTTCCGATAATAGAAAGCCACTGGGAGCTATGATGCACTTTTAAATCTCGATTGGAAACTCACTTCTTCAAAACTGCTTTTTGTGCTTAGTTTTTCGTCCTTCCCCCGCACCTCCGATTAGCACGTGCGGTGCGAAAGAAGTTCAATGTACACACACGACATGATGATAGGACTCGATGTTGACGCGTTGACCGACCGCCGGCCCCCCCAACCCCAACACGATGCCCCCCCCCCACCACAATGCCCCCCCCCCCCCACCGGCAAGCCACGTACCTCCCAAAGGGCCCTGAAGTCCTTCTGCTCGATGCGCAGGAGCTCGCTGCGCTCGCGCGTGAGGATGGTGGCATGGCGCGGCGTGTTGTCCAGGATCGACTCGCCGAACGCCGTGCCCACTCCAAGCGTGCACAGCGTGACCGAGTCCTACGAGGAGAAGCAGCAGCGCTTGGTGAGGAGGCTGTCGCTCCGAACGCGCGACGGTCATCGGCTCACGCGACCCGCCGCTGCGCGGAGAAACTAACACGAGGCTTAAACAACGCAAATCCTCCCTTTTTTCAATCACACTGCTCGATGAAGGAGGGCCCTTCCCACACCGCGCGACCCGTGGGGGTGATTTGACCATATTTCACCGCACCGGTCACTTCGGATTGAAAGCGGGAAGCACGGTATTTATATTTTGGAGCGTCGTACGGTTCGACGATTCATTGTCCTGCACTGCTGCTCTGTGCGTGCTGACAACGAAAGCGCAGCAGCAGCCTAACAGCAGCACCTGTGTGCGTTGTGCCTAGCTCGCTGCCCATGGTGGATTACCCATCCAAGATCCCCGCCAAATGCGCGTGCGTCGCGCACAGCGGCAGCACTCCGTGGGCACGCACAGAGCAGCAGCAGCACCACGTGGCCATGAACAGATGAGCAGCAGCGGCAGTACCCTGTGACCACGCACAGAGCAGCAGCAGCAGTACCCTGTGACCACGCACAGAGCAGCAGCAGCAGTACCCTGTGACCACGCACAGAGCAGCAGCAGCAGCAGGAGCAGCACCCTGTGACCACGCACAGAGTAGCAGCAGCAGGAGCAGCACCCTGTGACCACGCACAGAGTAGCAGCAGCAGGAGCAGCACCCTGTGACCACGCACAGAGTAGCAGCAGCAGGAGCAGCACCCTGTGACCACGCACAGAGCAGCAGCAGCAGCAGAAGCAGCACCCTGTGACCACGCACAGAGTAGCAGCAGCAGGAGCAGCACCCTGTGACCACGCACAGAGCAGCAGCAGCAGCAGGAGCAGCACCCTGTGGCTACGCACAGAGTAGCAGCAGCAGGAGCAGCACCCTGTGACCACGCACAGAGCAGCAGCAGCAGCAGCACCCTGTGACCACGCACAGAGCAGCAGCAGCAGGAGCAGCACCCTGTGGCTACGCACAGAGTAGCAGCAGCAGGAGCAGCACCCTGTGGCTACGCACAGAGTAGCAGCAGCAGCAGCACCCTGTGACCACGCACAGAGCAGCAGCAAGCAGCAGCAGTCCTGGTGAACGGGCGAGCGTTGGAGCTCAGGCTGATTGGTGTCTGGCACAAGCTGAGCTGTCAAATCCACGTGTGAACGAACTGATATCTCTGTGCTAAGAGGGAGGCTGCAATGGCAAAATATTTACTTGACAAGGTAATGCACTTGAAAATATATAATTGATCAATAATTTTGCATTGCCTGGCGGCCCTTTGATTGATGTAGACCGTCTGCCGGTGTCGTTGTTTTCTCCCACATTAACATAAGCTGTCTCGCCCATGCTGCTGACACACTTGGGCTACGCCCATCTCTAAACCTTTATAAACAGTTCGCCTTTAGAGGCTAACCCCCCATTTCTTGAGGACGACCGCTTGTGTTGCGATCAAATCGTTGTGGTTTTTGTTTCTATTTGTATTTGTATTAAATTTGTATTGCATTAGTGGGGATTTTTATTTTATTAATATTTGTATTCACCTTCTTTTTGTATTATTTTTCTATCTACGTGACTGTACCGAAAGAACCAAATAATATATTTTTTTTACTAATTTTACGTAATATTACTTTTGTAAAAGTGTTACCTTACAAATATAATTAAAAACAATGGTTTTAATGCTACACTAATTGAAGCCACATTTGTTCACGATCGATAACGGCAGAGCTGTTCTCATGCTGGAACAGAGCGGAGCTAACGTGCTAATTGTCTGTGCAGACTACACCTGCCATTGGGGAACGTGCAAACCTGGCCTGGATCACGTGATAGCCTGGAGCTGTCGCAGCAACCAAAGCCTACATTTGCAGCAGAGTAATTTCCGTCGCCAGAACCGAAATGTAGATTGCTCTGCTGAAACAGCCTCAAAATGCCAAAGCTGTCATGTTGGGAGCCCGTAATCGCCTTAGAAGACATTTAATAGAGCTTGCTTTTTTTCCTTCTTTCCTCGGGTCACTGAAGGATGGAGTGAAAAACACACCCCCCGGTTTTTGACGCGGTAATTTCTGACTTCAGAGAGAATGAATGCAGCCCCCCACCCCGCCGCCCACGCCCCGGGCCTGCAGGCAAGGTACATCACGATGCATTGTGACACCTTTTGCTTTTTATTTCAATGCCCCCTACCGCACGCTGTGACAGCACCGCCACGCAGTAACGTGGCCCCTGTCTATCATTCATCTCCTTCGGCGCGTGGCATGCGGCATGCGGGCAAGCGGCGCTCGTGCGGATCGCTTGGGGTTCACGTGCATCTTCTCCGGCTCGTTCATCGCGAACGATGATGACCGCCGAAAACAGCGAGCAGCAGCAGAAGCGGCGGCGGTGGCGGCGGCATTTTCCTGCGCGTTGCTGGGACGAGAGCCCAGCCGTTGAGCGGAAGCATCGGCCGCAAGGTGCGCAAAGAATTGCCGCTTCGTCCGCTCGATGGGATTCGTGGCGTTGCTGCTGCTGCTGCTGGCGTTGATGCTGCTGATAGTGATTTTTTTCCCTCCCCCCTTTGTTTTTTTTCCTTCAAACCCTCTTGACCGAGTCGGCTACAGCAGCACCCTTCTCCACTGGTCTCGCGCGCACACAGCGCGGGGTTGGCGACGCGTCCGCGTTCACGGACCGCTTCTGCCTGCGTCCGTGAATGTGTGCCCGTGACGGGGAGCGGTGGTGTAGCGGTTAGCGCGCTGCACTACGAACTTGGCGACCCGGGTTCGATTCCCGCTCACGGCAAACACCAGTGACGATTTTATCTGAACCGGTGCTGGGCCTCCCCTAGGTCGACTCAGCCTCAAATGAGTACCTGGTGCGGTGTGTAAACATCGCCGCTAGGGAGACAAAGGCGGTCGGGCGTGGTGCTGGCCACCCACCCCCTCGTGTACCGTTCCGGCCTTCATAGGTGCTCGCTAACAGCACTTGCCCGTAGAGTCTGTTAAGGCTATACGGGGGATCTTTGTCTTTATCTTTGTGACGGAAAGCGAGCGCAGGCCGCCTGAGACCACCGTGCCCAGGCATTGCTGGGTGGCGTGTCGCCTCGTCTCTGTCGTTCAAAGGGAATGACGTAGGCCTCGTGCGCATGTTTAACTTGATCCAGCATTGGTTTAGGGTGGTTTTTTCTTTTAACGAAAAAAACCTACTCTAAAAGTTACGCTGTCACATGTAGGAACAAACAAACCGCGTTGGTGATGCTGCTGCTGCTGCTGCCGTACAGACAGGGCACTTTCCTTGCACTCATTATTTGTCTGTTCTTCTTTCCCTTGCGACTAGAAGCCAGACCTTGATGCGTGCTTATTTATTTTATTCGCCCATTGACCGAGCGTAAAACCGTGCCGATTTCTTCATCATTTCGCTCGAGATGCTTTGTGTCCCTGCTGTGGTTGTTTACACTTGGCCGCTGTTCACACGCGAGTCTGGGGGCGCGTTAATGAACCAAACAGAATTTTTAACTCAACCCCGCGACGACGCACTCACTGCTGCTGATGCTGCTAACGTCATCCCCGTCCTTTGGAACCCGTGTGTGTGTGTGTTTACAGAGCCCTGTGCGTATAACAACAGCACGCAGAGCAATAGGTACCGCTCGCAGCCGTATCTCTGGCTGTAAACACACACCATATGGCCACTTGAACACGTCATTGTCATTGCACAGTACGGAACCGCTTAGTGGAAAAACGCCCGGTCATCGCCGAATATCGTGTTCTGTCGTAACGGTTTACTCCGGCCGGTGAATAGAGTTCCTGTCGGTAAACGGCGACCTCCGTGGGTCTGGGCTCTCCCTCCGTCAGCGCTGCTCATCTTTGCTGCATGACGTTTGTCGGAGGCTCCCAGCGCCGGCAGCCCCTTTGCGGGCGCTCCTGAGAATCGTTGAGCACAACGTGGAGCGCTGCTTCGAACGGTGAACAGCAACAGCGTGAGGTCCACGCGTTTCACCGAATGTCTAAAACGCAACTTTTGCGGAATGTAATTCAAATCGGGGGGCGAAAACCACGTTGCGTGAACGTCGCGTCGTCGAGTAACACAGCGATAGGCGGCCATTCACGATTCTCCTGTAAACGTGATTGTTTGGCGAATTAAATGACAATGCAACAAACAGCGGAGGAGGAGGAGGAGGAGGCGGCATTACCTGGTGGCTTCCTGTGGCCGACACCTTGACGTCGAGGGAGCCAGACAGCACGGCGTACCAGCTGGTGCCGATGTCTCCCTGGCGGAAGACTGCGCGGCGAAGGTGAACAGTTGCACGGACGTAAAGTAAAGCAACGGGGCTGAGCAAACGCAGCAACAATCACGGCGAACGTGGCTCCTTTTGTTGGGAGGGGGGGCGGGGTCTTATAAATAATGAAACTCGCGTTGAGTAAAGCAGAGATTCTCACTGCGTTTTTGATATTGAACAGTTGTATTTTTATTTTACCAGGTATGGCCCACGGAGCCATAACAGCTCCTTTTCAGACGCGACTTGGCTATCACAAATTCATTCCCCAAAAAGTGGCTTATTGTCGTGTGGAAATGTATCGGAGCCAAATTCTCTGGAGGATAAAAACCGGAGGACCCAGAGAAATATCCACACGACCACGGGGGGAGAGAGAGAGAGAGAGAACGCAAACTCCAAGTATACAGGTGTCAAGGTTGGGATCGAACCCACGACCTCCTGTATACCAGTTGCGGGGGGGGGGGGATAGAGCAACCCCTTTAAGAGACATGCAGCAGCAACCCCGTTGTGGGAGGCGAGCGAAGGGGGAATGCAGGTGCCGTTACTGAAGTTAAAGAAGCAAGTGGCAGGCGAGGAGAGAGCGCAAAAGAGTTGCACTGAAATGTGATGGTTGGAATGTGAGGAGTGTGAATGGTAAGTGTACAGGGCGGTCGAGATGTTCTGTCATCCCCAATTAATTGACCCCTCGTTTTTTTCATTCGCACATTCATTTCCGTTTTAAACTAACCTTACTATTAAAACGTCTTAAGTTTGAGATCATTAAATGGCGGATGAGGGGTGTCACAAGACATCTGGGCGACCCTGTAGAGAGATCGTTGACGTGTGGCAGGACGAGAGAGAACGAGGCACAGAATAGAAGAACGTGGAGTGAGAAAGTGCGAGCAAGCTGGCCCCATGCGATTCCACTCCAGCATTGGCCTAGACCAGGGGTGGGGAACGTCCGGCCCGCGGGCCGTATAAAGGCCCGCGAAATCATTTGGTGTGGCCCTGCCAAGGCAACCGCAGGCGGGACTCGAAATGCAACAAATCTAGGAGAAAACCTGGAAAAGCAGTTGCGAGCAGTGGCGGCTCCTGCAAAATCTCTCAGGGGGGGCAAATGTCTGGATGATTGATAAGGATAAGGTCCACCCATACAATGGATAAATTAACAGCTTAAGCATGTAAAGGCAACTTCATTTCTTTAATATTAATGAAAAATAAAGTGACTCTTACAATACATCTTGTTTGTTTCTATACTCACTATTAAAACAAACCACTCAAGTTTCTTTTATTAAAGATTCCACTAGGTGGCGACAAATTATATTGTTGGATGAAACGTGCTTACGTATGATGACGTAAGCACGTATGATGACGTAAGCACGTTAGGGCGAGCCCTCCCGGAAGCCATAGAGAATGCATTGCAGCGCCCCCGTTCGAAAAAAAACATATTTGAATGTAAGTCTATGGGACCACTCGGGGCGATTCTCAGCTGGAGGGAAATCGCCCAAAAAGAGGCGGTACTCCACAGAACGTAGCATGACGCTGATTGGACTATATCCAGAGGCACAGTGACGGCTAGCGTGACTCTGTGGTTGAATGACATTGGTGGTGCGTCGCCCAATCGCCCTAATGAAGAAACCGCCCCTGGTTGCGAGTAGCAGCAACATCATCAATAGCCATCAATAGCTAACATCACACGCCTCGCCAAAGAGAAGCAGTTCCAGCCCATCGCATCAGGGGCGAGTCAATTAAATGTTTGGCCAAATATAACGGGCAAATTTTTAAGTTGATAATTTTGCATGGCCCGCGAATGATGTTATATAAATATCCAAATGGCCCTTGGCAGAAAAAAAGGTTCCCCGACCCTGGCCCAGACGAGGAAGGATGGAGCGTGCGGCGAGCGCCGGGCACGTACGAGTGATGCCCCTCTCCAGCTCCTCGTAGTATCCCAGCAGTGAGATCTGCTGCAGCAGGTTGGGGTGGAACTCCTCGAAGGCCTTCAGCTGCTTGAGGCGGGCGGCCACGAGCTCCACGTCCTCCATGCTCCGCTCAGACGGCCTTTTTGGTCAGCAGCGCAGAGCAGAGGGGGGCGGCGGGGGGGGTGACACGGCGAGGCACGCTGAGCACGGGACAGGCAGGCAGGCAGCACGCAACGCGGAGAACGCAGGACGGCACACAAAGGCGACCGAGAGGGCAGAGAGAGGACGGGAGGAGAGAGCGCCGCACGGGGTGGACACACACAGTGCACGTGAACACAGAGTACACGTGAACACAGAGCACGCGGAGTGCACGTGAACACAGAGATCAGACAGGGAACACAGAGAGCACACACAGTGCACGTGAACACAGAGAGCACACACAGTGCACGTGAACACAGAGAGCAGACAGGGAACACAGAGCACACAGAGTGCATGCGAACACACAGAGCACACACAGTGCATGCGAACACAGAGTACACAGAGTACACGTGAACACAGAGAGCACACACAGTGCATGCGAACACACAGCACACACAGTACACTTGAACACAGAGCACACACAGTACACGTGAACACAGAGCACACAGAGTGCATGTGAACACAGAGCACACAGAGTGCACGTGAACACAGAGTACACAGAGTACACGTGAACACAGAGAGCAGACAGGGAACACAGAGCACACACAGTGCATGTGAACACAGAGAGCAGACACAGTACACGTGAACACAGAGATCAGACAGGGAACACAGAGCACACACAGTGCACGTGAACACAGAGCACACACAGTGCACGTGAACACAGAGCACACACAGTGCACGTGAACACAGAGAGCAGACACAGTGCACGTGAACACAGAGCACACACAGTGCATGTGAACACAGAGAGCAGACACAGTACACGTGAACACAGAGCACACAGAGTGCATGTGAACACAGAGCACACACAGTGCACGTGAACACAGAGCACACACAGTACACGTGAACACAGAACACACACAGTACACGTGAACACAGAGCACACAGAGTGCATGTGAACACAGAGCACACACAGTACACGTGAACACAGAGCACACACAGTACACGTGAACACAGAGCACACACAGTACACGTGAACACAGAGCACACACAGTACACGTGAACACAGAGCACACACAGTACACGTGAACACAGAGCACACACAGTACACGTGAACACAGAGCACACACAGTGCATGTGAACACAGAGCACACACAGTACACGTGAACACAGAGCACACACAGTACACGTGAACACAGAGCACACACAGTGCATGTGAACACAGAGCACACACAGTGCATGTGAACACAGAGCACACACAGTGCACGTGAACACAGAGCACACACAGTACACGTGAACACAGAACACACACAGTACACGTGAACACAGAGCACACACAGTACACGTGAACACAGAGCACACACAGTGCATGTGAACACAGAGCACACACAGTGCATGTGAACACAGAGCACACACAGTGCACGTGAACACAGAGCACACACAGTACACGTGAACACAGAACACACACAGTACACGTGAACACAGAACACACACAGTACACGTGAACACAGAACACACACAGTACACGTGAACACAGAGCACACACAGTACACGTGAACACAGAGCACACACAGTACACGTGAACACAGAGCACACACAGTACACGTGAACACAGAGCACACACAGTACACGTGAACACAGAGCACACACAGTGCATGTGAACACAGAGCACACACAGTGCATGTGAACACAGAGCACACACAGTGCACGTGAACACAGAGCACACACAGTACACGTGAACACAGAACACACACAGTACACGTGAACACAGAACACACACAGTACACGTGAACACAGAACACACACAGTACACGTGAACACAGAACACACACAGTACACGTGAACACAGAACACACACAGTACACGTGAACACAGAACACACACAGTACACGTGAACACAGAACACACACAGTACACGTGAACACAGAGCACACACAGTACACGTGAACACAGAGCACACAGAGTGCACGTGAACACAGAGCACACACAGTACACGTGAACACAGAGCACACAGAGTGCATGCGAACACACAGAGCACACAGAGTGCATGTGAACACAGAGAGCAGACACAGTGCACGTGAACACAGAGATCAGAAAGGGAACACAGAGCACACAAAGCCGCTGCTCGGATGTTCCGTGGCTGTCGTGCCCTCGTGTGCTCGCTAGAATCGTCAATCTCCCACGTGTTCGTCATGTCCCTCGTTCGTTGCTTTACATATTATTGATGTTCGTTTCCCCCCCCACTCACCCATCCGCCTCTCTTCACCCCTTTCTTGCCCGGGTGATTTATTTTCGTGGTTTCGTGTTTGATCAGACACTTCGAGATGTGACGGTATTTAAGCGACCAAATACATGCCAATCTCCATCTTTGTACATGGCACAAAAGGAAAACGGCAGCTGTATGCATACATTAACCGGCAGGTTAGAGAAACAGCTCGCGTTTGCCTGGATATACAACATCACCGACAGGCCGTGTAGGTAGCTGTGTTGAATACTCTTAGTTTTTTCGGTAAAGTCAAGTAGGTAAAAAATGAAATGGAAATTAATAAAATAATAATAATAATAACTAATTTAAATTTCAATTTTTACCTACGTGACTTTACCGAAAAAACTAAGATTATGAATCCTTTACAGTCACGAAAGCTTCAAATCTAGAATCTGTGTTGAACTTCTTTCGCACCGTACGTAGCCAACCGCGCTAATCCGAGGTGCGGGGGAAGGACAACAAACTAAACACACCAAAGGCTAAGAAGGTTGGGGCTAAGAGCTGGCATAGCCAAGCGCAGAGCTTTGCCAATGATGTCTCCCACAGAGGCTTCTCCCAGAGGAAACCTTCTTCCAGATGACCCTCACAACCGAAGATTCACCCCACGAGACTGCCGACAGAACGCAATCCATGGTGTCTCTGACACGCGGTTCAGCACAGGGCCATTTATCTGTGGTGCCTCGCAAAGAGGAATGAATCTTCACAGAGCAGAGTCCTGTGAGGCGTGCCCCCTTGTGCCGTGCGCGACACTTTTACTCGCTATCAGCACCACCGCAATGGAACGTCGCATGCCTGTGGTAAAAATAACAGAGACGGGGCAATGAATGTCAACTCGCGTCCAGCGGCAGTACTGTGGCTTGCGGGTGACAGGGCCATTAGGGTGCAATGCCGATTGCGCGACGTTGGTGCAATTGCATCTGGAGATCGCGCAACGCAACGTGAGCCGGAGGTGCTGCGTTCGTCCAAGCATCTTCAGTTGGGGGGCTCTGATGCACGAGGCCGAGGGGAGGAGCCCAGGGCTACCCCCCCTCCCCACCTCCCCCCCACTGACCTCCTGTGATTTATTTGGTTTCAGTGGCACCGACTGCGCTATGGTATGCGCGTGTGGGCTTGTTTATAATTTATGGAGCGTGTTTCGTCGACTCAATTGATCACTCCGTCAAGAGCAGCTAGGAAGTTAACGATATACGACCGGTGTTGCACAGACGTTAACCTGCATCGTTTAAGGCCACATAGGGGATCTCGGTAAGTTATTTGCTTCGTAAACGTGGCATTAAATTGCTACGGAAATTGCTACAAATCCTGAGGAGCTGGCGTGTCAAGAACGGATAGAGCAAAGATTAGCGAGGAGCACAATTTTTCGTTAATGTATCCAAAGTATCTTCAAGAGTAGTTTATTTTTTTAAATCATATTGTAGGAGCACATGGTGTGCGATGAGGATATTATCTCGAGAACGATTTGGCTTTGTCAGAGCATTAACAGCCTTCTTGCAGAAAGCATCCTCGATGGAAATGAATGACGTGTCAAGGTGAATGGCCAGCAAGAACAGGGAACAGCCTTTAGCTGAGAGCTTCTGGGAAAGGGTGAATCGATCCCTGTTTTCCACAGCTCAAGTGCGGTGCGCACAGTTGGCACAGACATCAAGTGTGCAGGCGGTGCACCTGCACCAGAGGGTGCAATGCCGACCGTGCTGGCACGAAATGCTGCACAGTTTCGTGGGACCTTCTTCAAACGGCCACTCAAATGTCAGAAATTCCCAGCAGCGCCAGGAGATGGAGAAAGAACGCATGAATTAATGACACGAAGTTGTTTGTTTTCCAGGTGACGCTGTGGACGCGGGTCTCTGTGCTGCGTTTGACATCATCGTGCGTGAGTGAATCACAGAGTGTGTGTGTGGCGCCGACGTCATTGAACGCCTTCGCTGTTCCTTTGCTACGATGATAATAAGAATAATAAAACGTCCAAAACAATAAAGTATTCAACAATTTTATCGTTTTCTATTGCAGTTTTTTGTTATGTAACGCTAACCGCGAATGGCTTGTGTGCAATGTGCACACACACACACACACGTATGTATACCTTGATATAACCACCTCGGCTTGTCACTCAAATTCACAGAGTGGACCACATTACATGATCAAAGCCCCTCCGCGGATTCCCATTCACCTATGTATCAACATTAAATCTCTCTCACGGTCTTAGATGTTTTGTTATGGCCCTGCTACTGGGAAACTCTCTCGCCGCATTTTCCTCCCCTCCGTCTCTCTAAATATATCCTTCCAAAGTAACCTCGATTTAGTTCAGCCTTTCCTCCAATCCCTGCATAGCACTCATGCCACTCACTGCTCTATCTCTTCTGAGACAGTAAGTACGTAAACATTGTATTTGTATTTTACCAGGTAAGGCCCACTGAGCTTATTGTTATTTTTTTCGGAAGCAATCTGGCCACAAATGATAGCTCAACGGAATGGGTTATCACGTGGAAATCTATAGCAGCCAAATACTCTAAACGCGTGACGTTGATTATAAATGCGAAGGGAAACCCCCGGAGGAACCGGAGAAAAAAATCCACGCAACCACGGAGAGAGACACGCAAACCCCAAATATACAGCAGGCGTCAGGGTCGAAATACCAGGTGAGGTAGTTAACCGTGGCGCGCACGGTATTCGTGAGCACGCGAACGCATAGATTGAACGTGCTGTAAGAAAAACACATCATGCACTTGTTGACAACGCATAGTCACGTGCTCTGGCTAAGGTTGCATGCAGTGTCTCGAGCTTGAGCTGGGTGTGTGTGCGTGGTGAGCCTATGGGCTGCGGTCGTGCAGTGGTTAGTGCACTGCACCTACGAGCCCGGCAACCCAAGTTCGATTCCCGTTCACGACCAATAACGGTGGGGACTAGTCGACTGAGCCTTAAGGGAGTACCTGGTGGAGTCTGTAAACATTGGCACTCGGGATACAAAGGCTGCCGGGCGTGGTGTAAACCACCCACCCCCTCGTGAACTGTGCCAGCTTTCATGGGTGCTCGCTAACAGCACTTGCCCCAACAGTCTGGCAATGGCTATACTGCACAGGGGATCTTTGTCTTTGCGGTGAACTTGGCTGGGGGTGCTTGTGTTTGTGGGAGGCTTTGTTTAGCGAACAGCGCAGGTGTCACAAGTGCCAACCCAGCTGCGCAGTTCCCCGTATTCTATGAATCGCAGATTCTGTAACCACATGAATCAAGGATCAGCTACCCACGTTTTAAAACAAAGTGCACTGTACGTATGAGAATGTAAAAATATATTATCGGTGAATAAATAATACGTCGAGTGATTGAAAATATAACTTTCAATGTTCTTATATTTAAAGAATCACGTAAAAATTACGACTTAAAAAAACACACTAAAAACGTAGAGCAAATGTGAAATGTTGAATACTGTATTCCAAGGGTTCCTGATTTTATTTAACTTTTAAATTACATTACTGCGCTGCTATTTTTGGACTATTCTCTGGAAGGCCGATGGCACGGACCCGCTCCCGGAAAGCTACATCAAACGACGGCTCATCCATTCCCACCAGCTGATATTCTAAACGGCTACGGTGCATTAAATGTGCGTGTTATACGTGTCGCCACCAAGCATTGGGGGGTGCACACAAATAAAATCAGGCTGCTTAAAGCCAGGAGGGTGAAGATTTCCACCTGCAGTAGATGCAGACACTGTACATCACGCAGAAATTGTCACTCCGATACCTCATTTGCATTTTGCAGCAGTAAATCCATATTCTAGAAATATTAACGTTGCATAATTGAATGGGTGCGTTTTTTAATTGATTATCATTACGATTTCTGAGCGCGCGTGTGTTTCTTGCTAATTAATGTCATTCTTTCCGACTTGGAAATGTGGCAATAGACAATGCGTTTTTTTTAAACCTCCACCCGTAAAAAACATTAGTGCCACTTACAGAAGATCAGGCTAATGAGGTCCACGCTTCAACACTGGTTACGAAATTACCAATATTCTTGCTGAGCCATCTGTACGGAATGCATCCCCCTGGACTCGGCAGCACTGAGCACTTTACCCAAGGCCAGCTGTGCCTTCACTGACCCCCCTGCCTTGCAATCTGCGCAATGCATGGGAAACACTCTGTTTTAGCATTTTAATGTATCCGTATATATATGCTCTTTAAAAATAGCATATATGTATACGAATAGCATATGTGTGTGTATATGTATGCCATTTTCTTAAAAAGAGCATATATAAAAAATAACATATAGCATGATCTGTCCACTGCTGGGCGTCACCACCCATGCCGTCTTTCATGATCCTGCGGTACCACAATCCACCTCGCTCATGTACGCAAGCTGATCTCATCACTCCATCTCGGGGGGGTGTGTTCCCTCTTTTGTGTACCCCCTCTGTCGTTAGTCGTGACCACAGGCCATCATCCTTTCTCGAAATGTGTTCCGCCAAAGTCCGCATCTCCTCTTTGGATTGATTCTCCGATTGACGAGTTATTATTTCTATCTCACAAACACGCACCGATCCACGTTTCTTTCCACACTTTTCAGCACCACCCACCCATTTTATCTTTATCAGTGTTCATGCTTCCAATCCGTATCGTAACAGGTAACGTCCAGTGATTGAAAACGCTCCTTTGTAGACACATTAGTATGTGGCTTTTCATAATCAAGTTCAGGTTTCCATAAGCATTTCACCCTGCTCTCGCTTGCCTCTTGATTTAATCATTTGTTCCAGGGTTGCCTTTAATAATTGCCTAAGGTAGACGTCTGTATTTTGCAGTTGTGTTTCTCCAAGAAATATATTCTTTTGTTCAGTGAATTTGTGGAACGTGAATTCGTTTTTTTAAATAATTTTTATGTTTAGCCCAATTTTGTTAAGCTCTTCAATAACTTAACTTGTAGTTAATTTCCAATGGTTGTTTTAATGCCTGCATTAACACATCTGAGATGGTTAACAATGTATAAATCAAGGCTAGCATTTTGAATCGGATGAGTAATTAATTTTCTTTATTTTTCTAAGTGAGGGGGCAACTGAAATGTAATACTTTACAAGAAAGGCCTGGATGATGGTAATAGTCACACAGGAACAGTTATTGCTGCAAATTGTTATCATTGCAACAATTTACGTGCAGATAATATTTCAGACATGATTCTGACTATGGCAATGACACAGTATGGCCTAATCTTGTGAATAACAACGTGGTTGGGCCTTTAACGTCCGCAATATATATAGTTTTCATTATAATAAATGTCGTGGCAATTACCTGGGAACTGTTATCTCAAACTGGCACACAGGCCAACTGATAGCAAACGTCATTATTTCTAAATCAAAGCAAAATACAGCATCATAAATTGAATGCAAGTTGCATGCTCGTTAACATTTCAGACCACTCAAATGAATCATGACATGCATTTACTTGTGTCTTAATATGTTCATGAATTGCATTTCTTTTATGCATGACCAACACTGAAAATATGAGATACAAGCATACACATTTTAGTTGTACGTGTTGAGATGCATAATTCCGTTTAAACATTCCTTTTTCCAGGCCATTGTCTATTTTGCACACTACCCATAACAAAAGGTTTACATAATCGCCAGAGTCCGTCTCGCGTTGTGATCACCATTAATGTCCTAGTCTCACGTGCGATCATCAGCACCGTCATTCATCATCACCATCATCATTACACATCACACGTGCGATCATTATCACCATCATTATCACCACCACCACCACAACTACCACCACACACGCCTTACATGCGATCATACTGACAACCACCATCATCACCATCTCAAGTCTCATGTACAATTACGGTCACCACCACCACCATCATCATCATAGCGCACGTGTGGTCATCCCCACCACCACCATCACTCACCATCAGCACGCTTCACGTCGGAGCCGTCTGCGGGCAACGTGGACTGACAAGAGCGGAACAAAGACGACCCTACGGGTGCAGTACCTCATCACGAGCCCCCGTCTCCTCGTGCATCACCGCGTCATCCCCCTTCCGCGCCTTTGTCTCTCCCAGCTGAGACACCACCCGCACGCAGCGGATCGCCGGTGCCGGCTCCGCCGCTCGGCTACACGATGCATTGTCCTGCCGTGTGAGTCTCCGCGCTCACCCGCCGGGCGCGGCAGGGAGGGGCCGGCCCTGCCCCAGCTCCTCTCTAACCTCTGCCCCCGTCTAACCCGGCCCTGCCCTGACCCGACTTTGCCTACCGCTGCCCCCCACCCACCCCCACGTCCACCCGACCCTGCCCCAGGCGTACCTTTTGTCGAGACAGGGAACCCAGTCGCAAGGCACCGGGTGCGCGCCGCTCCGCGCCGCCACCATCGCTGTGGTCGGCATAGGCGGAGAGCCGCCTCCTCTCGTCCCTCTCTCCCTGCTCGCTGCTCCTCTCCTCCGTTCCTCCTCGCTCCTGCTCAGATCGACCTGGGGAACCCCTGGGCTGCGAGCGCCGCCGCCCGGGCGGGGTGAGGGGGAGGCCGGGCCGAGGAGGAGCCTCCACACTGGCCCGGCTCCTCCCAGAGACGCGAGCCGAGTGACGACAGCCGAGCGGGCCACGACCCCCTGAACTCGAGAACCACGACCCCAAGGCACCACGACCCCTTTACCTAAGGCACCATGACCCCCTTACCTAGGGCACCATGACCCCCTAATTATCGCGATCATGAACCCCTCACCCGAGAGACCTCGACGTCCTTACCCCCACGGGGTCACGAACTTCTCACACTGACAAGGGGGAGGGGGGTGCCCTCACCAAGAAGGTTGACCGTGACCTTCTCACCCATGGAATCACGACCCACTCGTCGAGAGTGCCACGAATCCCTTTGGACACCGCACCCAGGGGGCCACAATCCAAGCGACGTTCTTCTCCGGCAGACTCGCTCGCACGAGGACGCTCTCTCAGCACCAAGGGCGGGTGGACAGCTCCCGGGTTCTCTTCTGCGGTGGAGGAGTTCATCCCTCCCTCTCCCTGCGCCGCATACTCTGTCTCGTGGCTGGGGTTCTCGTGCGGATGCGTCCACTCGAACACTTCGAGGCGTCGTGTGGCTCAGTAAGGTTGGCGCACTTTGCCGAGTCAGATAATGGGTGAGCGTTTATGCGCAAATGAGTTACACGCGAGCCGTCATCCGGGACTAACTATGGGAATTGTACAAGACAACAGTAATTGACGAACGCGAGGCGGTTTCGTTTCAAATAATATCTCGACGGCAACACAAGGCGGCTGTATTATAACGAGTCTCGTCCCGTTGACACCCACACGTGACAAATCACTGCCGCTCGTGCTGCTGCTGATCGCGACTCTTCTGGGCACGCGATCTGCGTCACTCCCAGGCCTTGACGCAAGAGAGCGCTGAAGGGCAGCGCTTGTGCATTTAATTTTGACCAAATTATTTGTCGATTACCCAGTTGGCTGTTCGCACAAGCAACAAAACAACAACACAAATCAACAGATTCTTCAAAAACACTGCCTTAAAATGAAATATATATATATAATAGCAATTGCCCAAAAACTCAATAATACAGCTCATCTTCTTCTTTCGTATGAATTAATATCAGCGGATTAAAGATGCAATTTTAGATTTGTTATCCACTCAATTTGTCTGTTCAGACGCAGAGTGGATCTCGTCCATTCCTGCTTTGAAGAAGTGAAGACAGCACCAGCGGAGTATTTGAGATGTGGACCGATGGTTTGGAATTTGTGGCCCGCAGACGCGAGCCGCCGGCTCTTTGACGCGCTGTTTGTGCATCAGGTGGCCGCATTGTTCCATCATCTGTGTGGGGCAGTGATGTCATATTCTGGGGAGGGGAGGAGGGGGTGTCATCTGTGGGGGGCGGGGGGGTGGGTGTCATCTGTGGTGGGCAGGGCTGGGGGGCACGGTTTCTGTTGAAACTGCAACCCAACACCAGCCACACAGCGGCCTCCAACCACTCTCAACTTTCACCACTCTCACCATGCATGAATGATCACGGTATTTGGACAAGCGTATTCACCGCCATATGATGTTGGGGGGGTAAAAAGTTCCAAGCATTTAAACCATGGGAAAATGTTGACGTTCGAGTTCCCACGGATATACTGCATAAATGGATTATTATCTTATAATAATCATCACTAAGACATCGAGTGTTGGTGCTAATCACGGCTCCTGCAATCGGGAAATTGCATCTTACAGTACTGCCTGTGTGTAGGTGTATTATACAAATCCGCGTTGTGATGCGCGATTGTATTCAGTGTCCTGTGATGCATGCAGGCGATAAGGTTACATTGGGACGACTGCCACCTTTAAAAGCAAACCGCTTTTTATATTTAAAAAAGCGGTGCAAAGATGACGGAGGAAACACATTGTCAAACACCAGCCGTTAAAATATACCCCGAGTGTTAGTTGCGCAATATTCCTTCAGGACGCTGTACTCGTGCGTTTCAATGTTGACGAGGTTGATTTTTGCCTCTTGGTTTTGCCGCTGCTACTGTGATCACGCACGGCGGATCTCCCCCGCAGAAACAAAAAAATAGCCGGGAAACTGGCAAAACGGGATCACCCGCGTAACAAATCCAATAAACTCATCGACGTCGGTTACTTCCCCTTTTGCTGAGTTTGTTTCAAATGTGAGCAACTGACAGCTGCTTCTATTGGAAGAAAAAAAAGATAGCCTATCTAATTATGAATTAAACTCTAATTGTAGGGGATATGCTCGCCTCTCGCCGGTGGTGCCGGTAACCAGCGAGACACGGGGGGACTGCCCAGGTGCCTCAGCTCGTCGCTTTGTCCGTACAAAGAGGAGCGGTTTCACACTTTCGAGCATGCGTCAGCCGTGAGCTGTAAGCTGCACCAAACACCTCGCACCAGACTGCTCAGTTGTAATCTACCGTGCAATCATCGCTCCCCCGACAGCGATAACTGCTAAGGACCCTCCTGGAAAAGACGGATGAGACTCAGCCAAGGCTTTCCTGGGTAAACATGTGTCGTAATAATACATACACACACACTCAGTGTGGGGCACATTCGTCATCATAATTAAATACTCAGTGGTGTTTGCATGTGGTGCGTAGACCGAGTGATCCATATGTTTTGTGACCCCCCCCCCCCCCACAATTATTTGACCCCGAAATGTGTTTGTACCTTTTGCACGTTAATTTATGTTTCAAATACACCTTACTTTAAAAACAATATCAAGTATTGGAGAATTAAATGGGGGTCACAATACATCTTGACCACCCTGTACATTGCCCAATTTGTGATTACTGCTATCGTATAAAGTACTTGAGGTCGACATGCTACACATGTATACATTACATACGAATGCATCCATTACTGAAGTAGTGCAGTGATTAGTAGCCTGCGCGACGAACCCGTCACCTAAGTTCGATTCCAGGCCACGGCGAACATCAGCGACGAGTGACATCTGAACGAGTTCCCCCCCTCTCCTTCACCGACTCGCACTGACCGTCGCGGTGAAGTATGGTCAAACAACTTATACGATCCGTGGGAAGGCCGTCATCCAGCGGTGGACTGACATAAGCGCTGTACATGTACACATATATGTCGGCACGGATAAGCGGCGTTTCGTTGCGAAGTATAAATATAACCACTTGTTTTAAATGCTATGCAGCCAGCCTGACCGCGTGTTAACATGCACGAGGGCATAATACAAATGTCCGAGGCGTGACCAGTGCAATAATGACCTTTGCAATAATGACCCGTAAGTGCTGTAGCACGGCAAGAACAACAACAACGAATAGCATGAATATTACAATCACCCATTTGTCGCCACGTGAATTAACAGCATCAACTCGAGTAAATGTTTAACGCTGGTGCCGTCATTTGGCGACGCGTTTGTTACACGGTCACATTTGGGCTGCAGCTTATTCTAACGAACACGAATGCATCATGTAGAGAGAGCACCGATCGTGGAGCATATCCTGGCTGCGCACAGCAAGACGGAGTGCATATGTTCATGTCCACGCTTGGCTTAAGTCCGAGCATTCGTGTAACCGAGCACCAGCATGCTGGTGAAAGTGTTCGAGTCTTTTTCCTACAACTGGTAAGTGTTTTGATTTCCAGTTGTGTTTGGGATTGTTTGATAAGTGGGAGAGACTTAGTGTCCATGTTCTACAACCTGCGTACGACGAGCCTCGATTATGTGCATTGAGACAATAGCGTTTCGAAGGCGCAGATTTACCTGAACTCGGCTCGTTATAAAATCCCCATCTGCGATTTCTCACATTCCATTCGTTTCGGTGCCTAAACAGCCAAGTGAAGATGCCACAGACACGCTTAATTAAGCGTCGGATTAAACATCTCAGGAGGGTAAATGAACGCATCTGCTCACAGATGCAACTCGTGGGATCAAAAACGCTGCTACCAAGTCATACCAACTTTCCACGTTTCCGTGGACTCTCGCGCCAGTCATGCTGATCTCAGTGCAAATGCCTCTCATCGCCCGTGAGCGCTCGAGTGTATCCATCACACCGGGCGCCGCGGTAGTGAGATGTTAACTACCTCGCCTGGTATGGAGGAGGCCGTGGGGTCAATCCCGACTCTTGAGGCCTGTATATTTGGAGTTCGCGGTGTTTCTCTCCCCGTGGTCGCGTGGGTCCTCCGGGTTTTCCATCCACATTTATAAACGTGCATTTTAGAGTATTTAGCTGCAATAAAATGTCCACTTGATAAGCCAATTAATTGGGCTAACATTTGTGACCTGGTCACTTTTGAAAAAGAGCTATATAGCTCCGTGGACCTTACCTGGTAAAATAAAAATGAAAGTGTCGTCGTCTGTCTGTCGCAGGGCCACATTGGTGGCTCCAGTGCTGGCCCTGGTCTTCGTGGTCTGGTGCGTTTGGAGGGGCAGGACGTCAGGTGCCATCACGGTAGTTTTTGCTGAATTTTCGACCTCGGAACAGCAGGGCATCTCGTCTGTGGCATGCGGTGCCAGAGGGCACCGCCCTGCAGGCCCGACGCCACGGGCAGCAGCGCCCTGCCATCGTTGCTTGTGCACCCAGGCCGGTGAGACACCAGCGGAGACCCAGTCATCCACTGTCAGCTGATGCCGGGCACTTATTCCTTGAACACCTGTAAGAATGTCGAAATATTGAAGCGATTTATGCTGAATTTTCATATATAATTCATCTTTTTGTTTGATTCATTTTTTTGTTGTTTGTGTTTTTTTGTCCTGGTGCAATTTATTAATTCGTTTATTCATTTTTTATTTTGTTTGGTAATAGTGTGTTCATTTGCTTGGTATGTGTGCGTGTGTGCTGGGCTTCTTTCGCACCGTGCGTAGCCGACCGCGTATATGGGTCCCTATGTATAATTAATGTCCAGCGTTGTGGGATGCTGTTGCCATAAATGACGCGATATAAAACTAAAGTATTATTGTAACTGATATGTAATGTTGCACATTTACAACATAGTATGCATCACTGCACAGATTGCTACAGATTTTAACTGGTGCGTTATGGCTGCCACGACAGGTTCATCGACTGAGAACGCGGTTCATCGGGAGACCTTAAGCTGGGCAGCAGTGCATCCTCCCAGAACCCCCCCTCCTCCATACTCAACCCTCCGGCTCTCACAGACACGTGACTCCCACACACTCGTTTCACCAACTCCCCCAAACTCACCCCAGGAGCTCACCTATTCACCCGATTCTCCCTCGCGCACCTCTCTGACTCGCATGTGATTTACGCCGCCAAGGACCGAATGAAGCAAACACCAAAGGACATTTACCGTACGGAAATAATTAAATGAAAACTCAAGTTATTCCTCTAGGTGTATGCCGAGTACTCATGTATGTATACAAACTTCAAATTGGAAATAACTATGGACCGAGGCATCCTACGATAGATTTGTAGGTGTTGGAATTTGGCCAGTAATTGATTGAGAAAGAATGGTTCGAGATGTTGTAGAAGACATCGTATCGGGGGGAAAAAAGGTATGAAAAACTGCATCGCACATTTTAATCAATACTTCACATTCATTACACGATTGTAAAAAAATCATATTAACAGCAGAGGCATCGACACAATGTGAATGAGACATCGATGTTAAAAGGCAGCGATTACTCTGGGCAAATACGGCCCAGTAGATGGTGCTGGTATGCAGCAATGTGACATGAGCTCATGCAGTTGAGTGGAAGCACATGGTGATCGAAGGGCAAACGAGATGGGGCTCATGCAGAGCGTGCTCCGAGCGAAAGCAACGAGCCACCAAAACCTCACTTTCACTCATCATACAACAATTTAAAAAAAACGACAGCACTCCAAGTGAACTGGTGCCGCGCCAGATGCGGACGTGTGCACAGTGGGATGGCGACTGTGGGAAATAAAAAATGTAAAGAACAGCTTAGAAAATGTGACGTGTCATGCCTCTGCAACCAGTCAAAACAACGCGGTTGTATCGTCTATGGCGTACACGAATGGTCATAAGTGGCAGACTGGTGGCTATACATTTTACTGAATGTAATATTGTATATGACAACTTCTCTCCAAGGTCGCCAGATAAACCACTTTATTATGTATGGCCTGTAACCAGTCTCCCCTATCAGGGTGTCTGGATTTACGGTTATCGGACACTTTCGTGAGCTGGGCCATGCATCACACGATCGCATGGCACGATAGGGCATGCACATACAACTGCTCGATCCCCACCTCGACAGCTGTGGCTTTAACCCAGAAGAAAATAAAAATGTCCCCTTCCAAACATTATGACTACCCAAAGTGTGTACTGTATATTGTATGTGTTATAAGAAAAAAAACCCAATGTAGCATGTGGCGCTTGGCTGGGCCGTTCATAGGGGGGTGCTGGGCACACCGACAGCCTCCAAACTACACCGAAAGCACAGCCCCCCCCCCCGAAGTGCGGGGCCCGGGGCGGTTGCCCTGATTCGTTGTAACCCTATGGACGGCTTTGGTGCTTGGCATGCTTTAGTACATAACGCGTGGACAATGCAAAGCGCTCTATCAATCCTCTGCTGGATGAGCACATCGATCGCACGACGTTTCGGCATAGTTGAGAGTTATCGGACCATATTTCAACCATTCTGGCCAGTCTTCTTCTTTCGTATGGGCGACGAAGAGCGAGTATCATCGATCCGGTGGATGTTGTGAGTCATCAGCATTCTCTTGCGATGCTCTCACTTCGTCCGGGAAAATGCCCCTCAACATCGAGTTGACAAATCCGTACGCGGTTTGTTTGACCCGCGAGTAGTCGGACCTTTTCGAGGGCGTAAACAAAAACGAAGAGATTTCGATTTAAAGCTTTCGTGACTGCAGGGATTCATCTTCTTGGTTCTTTCGGTAAAGTCACGTAGAAGGGAAATAATAAAATAATAAAAATAAAACATAATAAAATAAAAAGTAATATAATTATATTTTATTATTTTATTATAGTGTTTTATTTTATTATGTTTTATTTTTATTATTTTATTATTTCCCTTCTACGTGACTTTACCGAAAGAACCAAGAAGAAAAAACAAAGAGAGTTTCTCTTCTGACCGGCGGGTCGACGATTGACGTTCGGTCGCCGTTTAGGTGACATTCTCTGTGGTTGTCCACGTGGCAAGTGGTTAGCACAGACGTGGGGACACAGACGTGCACCACAACAATGGATGTGACTGCACTCTGCAGACACAGACGTGCACTACAACAATGGATGTGACTGCACTCTGCAGACACAGACGTGCACTACAACAATGGATGTGACTGCACTCTGCAGACACAGACGTGCACTACAACAATGGATGTGACTGCACTCTGCAGACACAGACGTGCACTACAACAATGGATGTGACTGCACTCTGCAGACACAGACGTGCACTACAACAATGGATGTGACTGCACTCTGCAGACACAGACATGCACTACAACAATGGATGTGACTGCACACTGCAGACACAGACGTGCACTACAACAATGGATGTGACTGCACACTGCAGACACAGACATGCACTACAACAATGGATGTGACTGCACACTGCAGACACAGACATGCACTACAACAATGGATGTGACTGCACTCTGCAGACACAGACGTGCACTACAACAATGGATGTGACTGCACTCTGCAGACACAGACGTGCACTACAACAATGGATGTGACTGCACACTGCAGACACAGACGTGCACCACAACAATGGATGTGACTGCACTCTGCAGACACAGAAGTGCACTACAACAATGGATGTGACTGCACACTGCAGACACAGACGTGCACTACAACAATGGATGTGACTGCACTTTGCAGTCACAGCTCCACAGCCGATATCGTTTGTTGCGTAAGGAACGTCGCTCGTGCAAGAATTACGTCCGGAGAATACATGACCATACAAAAGTGCGAGAATATTTTAAGCGTAAAGGGTCAACCGGCTTTAACTAACTCCCCAAATAAACAAGGACAGCGGCATCCCAGTGCGTCTCGCTGTGCTCGGGACACCTGTTGTGTGGGCTCGGCGACACGAGGTTTGGACACGAGGTCTGGACACGGGGTCACGTGCCGCGTGAGCATCACTCCGACGGCTCCTCCTCGACCAGCCTGGCACCATTTGTTCAGCAGACAGACAGCGCTGCTCCACCCCCTCCACACCTCCTCCTCCACCCCTTCGGCACGCACATCCAACACATTAATGACCAAAGATAAAGTTCCCCCGTATATCTTCTTGGTTCTTTCGGTAAAGTCACGTAGAATGGAAATAATAAAATAATAAAAGTAAAACATAATAAAATTATAATATAATATAATTATATAATATAACAAAATATTATTTTATAATTTCCCTTCTACGTGACTTTACCGAAAGAACCAAGAAGATGAATCCCTGCAGTCACGAAAGCTTTAAATCGAAATTCCCCCGTATAGCCTGTGACATACTGTTGGGGCAAGTGCTGTTAGCGAGCACCTATGAAGGCCGGCACGCCACACGAGGGGGTGGGTGGCCAGCACCACGCCCGACCGCCTTTGCCTCCCCATTGGCGATGTTTACACACCGCACCAGGTACCCATTCGAGGCTCAGTCGACCTAGAAGGAGGCGCAGGACCGGTTCAAATAATCGTCACCGGTGTTGGCCGTGAGCATGAATCGAACCCGGGTCCACGGGTTCGTTGCGCAGCGTAGCGCTAACCGCTACACCACCGCTCCCCTCCTCAACCCCCTCGGCACACACAACCCACACATTAATGACCACACACACTGCTGCTGCTGCTGCTTTCACATGCCACAGAGGGTTTACTCTGCCTATTGTGCAGCCATCTCGTAAACTCGCCCTCATCAGCGTTCCACCACTCGGACTGTGGCTGCTCTTTGTTCATATATAATTGAAAGATGAATTCACCGATGAAGTTGCATGTTCTATTCTATTCAATGAAATACAATATACGAGGCGTTAGGTCATTCGATGCAGTGGAATCCCACGTGAATGAGTGTGTTGCTTTACCACGTTCATGAATACTTGCCCAAAGCATCAGTTCGCCTTTTGGCGTTCTCTGGCCAGACACTGGTGAGACGAGGCCCTTAAGAACAAGGCTGTCTCTGGTGTAGACCAATCCGTTTCAAAGGCAATGCCATATGTTATCAGGGCATGTTTGTGTTTGCATGTTCACCACAAGTACGTGTGGTTAATGCAGACATGAGTCCTTGCAAAAATTTTCTATTTGGTGTTTGAACATCTTAACACCTCCTGTTTGAGTGCCAGAAAGGGTCAAACATAGTGTTATGTTTTCATACAGAATCATTCATGTTGCGGCCAATGAAACTTTCATTGTCAATGAACGAATGCCAAAATGGTGAACTTGTGAGACTGAATCACACCCCACAATTGCACCCCACTCACATACCTCAGAGTACAAGACAAAGATCCCCGTATAGCCTTGACATACTTTTGGGGCAAGTGCTTTTAGTGAGTAGCACCTATGTAGGCCGGCACGGCACACGATGGGGGTGGGTAGCCAGCACTACGCTGGGCCGCCTTTGTCTCCCCTGGTGCTTATTTGAGGCTAAGTCAATCTAGGGGAAGCCCAGGACCGGTTCAGATCATTGTCACTGGTGTTGGACATTACCGGGAATCGAACTCGGGTCACCGGGTTCGTAGTACAGCGTGCTAACTACTGCGCCACCGCTCCCCCACGTAGCACATCCATAAAGCACCGGCACTCACCACCCACCCAGCATCACTTCTACCCTGAAACCACAGCCCACATCATAAGCACTCCCACCACTCATCACTCGCACCCCCAAACCAGACCCCATTAAACACTCTCCATTCGCCGAGCACTGCACTACTGTTCCATGACACTGGTGTTTCGACCCATGGTATATTCATATTATAAAAAAACACAAACCCTCTTCATAGCATCGTTATGGAACATTACAAAAAAAATGCCCTTTGAGAATTAAATATTAAAAGTACACTCAGAATCAACCTTTTTATATTGCATCCGCTGGCATTAACGTTCGACTTCTATGATTAACACATCACGACAGCGCTTCGAATTCCTTTTCCAGTATTCATCGGCGCAAATTTAGAAGCCACAGTCACTGCTTTCAGAGCAGAGGGCATCGCCGTGACTCGATATCTCATTTCATGCCAACGATGCCAACTTCATTCAGCTCCTAACAGTCACGACCATCCATCCACTCATGCTCCAGCGCCTGAAACTGACCTCAAACTCGTGGGAAGAACCTGCCATTCCACACCGCATAGCCACATGGCGACCACATTCGAGTAGATCAGCAGCTTTTACATTGGCAAAAATATGAGGTTATGTCTTAAACGTTTAAAACGTTGAGATCTGATCCTCTGATGTGATATAGCCTAAACCTCTATCTTATGTCATCTCCTCTTATTGCGAATATTCGTTGGGCAGGCAGCTGCAGAGCATTATACTGAGCTTCTCCATTTGTGGAACCAAGCGTTTGTCTCTCCACAGTTACTGCCCAGCCTTCGGTTCTTGAGCAATTTGTTAAAATGTGTCGATGGCACGTAAATTCCGCCGTAAATAATCATTTAGTCAACAAATGAATCAACAAACCCCACGTGTGAGCTACAGGACCGGGTGGGCCCTTGTCCATTTTAGGAGTGGCACTGTCGCATCCTGCATAAGCAGATTCCAGCCTTGGAAGTTGACTGTTATTTATAGGGGCAGCCTCTCCACTTATCTTTAGGATTGCTCGGTGGGGTGTGAAGCCTGGCAATGCTATTCATACACATTGGAGGGAGAGAAAAAAACAACACAAACTGTACAAATAAGTAGTTGTACACACACACACATTGCCCACACAAAGACATGTGGAAATCGGCGATCACAGACTCTGCTCATTGTATCCAGGCCCGGTTCCAGCTCCTCTTGGATTGGGGGGGGTATAAGAGATTTTTTTTTTGCCGGCTACCATAACAGTGATTCACCACGAAGGAGAGTGAATGTTGGGTGGGCCAAAGGGCCAGTTGGGTGGTGCAGGGCTCCTATCCCGGTGCGCGCGCCCCCCCCGCCCCCCAGGACCGGTTCTGATTGTTATTGGCACAAGGCCACGCGAGAGAAGGAAAGGAGGGAAGGTGAGGCTGGAGACAGCCTCCCGCTGTCCTTGTCTGTTGTGTTGTTTCATGGCCCCACCAAGAAAGAAAAAACCCCAGCGGTGGACAGGGCGTGGCACAACGCATGAGTTACGGCTCAGAGTGTTTTCCATCTCGCGTTTGAGCTGCGCTCGATCTCCCGTCCGGGCCCTCCGTTCTCTATTTTTTTTATTGTGCCCTTATTTTTTTTACAATTCCATTTTTTTTAAGTGAAAGACGTAAGTATGCTGTTTTAAATGGCCACTGAAGGCATTCATATCTGGTATATAGAAATATCTGGTATATAGATGACCGATCACCGAGTCAACTTTTTTTTATTTTGATACAATCAGTAAACTTTGACCGTCATCAATGGCATTGGATCATTATCAAAGACTTGGGTTAAATAATAACTAGCTACACGTCGCGCCATAGTTCATACGGTAACGACATCCAAGTGCCAAGGTTGCAGAGTAATAATCCTTCGTGATGGCCAATATTGGCGAACTCTAACAAGTGTGTCTTATGAAATCATGTAATGAAAGTTAGTCATGTGTCAATACAGTGTGAGGGGTACCGGTTCCTAACTTAACAACCCTAAAACTAAACATTCCCAACTTGGTAATAAATATATCTTCTGCCAAGACTCCGCCTTTAAATCGTTAATCTCGCACTCGCTTCAAACTTGCTAAAACTGGCTGTGATCTTGACGTCTGCTTTGACCCTCGGCTCATTTCCTCCCATCGTATTTTTCATTTGCAATGAAACTTCCTATCAGCACCCTCGCATCTCGTGGCTGTGCCGACACCTTGCCCTGCCCATGGCTGGAGCTTTAATTTATACTTCCACTACTTCCTGACCCGATCACTTCAGCTGTCCCCTATGTCTGTCCAAGTACTTCGTCTCCCACACTCGCATTATCATGCTGCCGCTGCTGCTGCTGAGCTCTTCCTTGAACACTAAACAAGGGACCACACCCGCACCTGTCCCTCGAGTCCACAAAACCTCGACCATCAAACTCACTGCATGTGAGAATTTTTGTTTTGTTTTGTACTCCCACGCACCCAGTCTTGAAGCCCCAAGATTCCAGAAGTGATATGGCTCAGCGACTGTGTGTGGACTCTACATCACTATTTCAGACAGCCACCTCTGCGAATTCAATTTTGAAGGCTTACCAGTAATATGCAGCGGAAACCAGGAATTTGTAAATGGGTGTGACAAAAATCCCCCATCTTGAGGTGCCAGCCAGCAATGGTCTGTGGCCTGGACTCCGAATTAAATATGGAATGCACATTTGTAAAGGGATGAGACAATTTTCTGCAGCACAGATTTAAATACCTAAAGACCACAACTTATTCTTATATTCGCCCTGTACTGCAGATTAATTGGCATTTGATCGAATTCAAACAAATATAAAACTCATATTTTATATCAGAAACTTGTTATTGATTTTTCTTAACGATCCATCCACTGCTGGATGAAGGCCTCGCCAAGCTATTCTCACCTCTCATGGTCTTGTGATGCAACAATCCATCTAGTTCTTGCACACGACCCGATTTCATTGCTCCATCTCATGCACGGAGGTCCGCTCGGATGTGTTCTCGATTGTGGCTTGCAGAAACTTGCAATTCACAAACTCAAATTACATTTTGGATTGGTAAATTCAGAATTCAAAAATCATGGATTGTATTCCACTGTTGTGCATGCCGATGCCATCACATGCAAGTTGTTCTCTGTGAATAATAACGCAGTAACATTTTGGTTCCATCACCACTCCACATGGTGCAGTGCGGCCCTGTGGAAGAGCAGTGGCAGGAGATGCAGGTGCTTTTGATGTGAAACCATACTGATCTGGCTACAAGTTCAAAGTGAGACCTGGTCTGCCGTTCCATGAGATTTATCTGCTGCTTCAACCCTTTGGAATTCTCTTAAGCAGAGCCAGGCGCTCGCACGGGTGAGCATTTTTTTTTCAAACAACAAAACATAAAAGGTAAGAGTGTAAATAAGAATTGCTAAAGTATTGCAAATTAGGCTATACCACATTGGTAAGAAGTATGACGACATTTTATCCGGTAGAATTTCCTAAAATATTGTTTCTCTATCAATTAAACACCCCTCCCCCTCCCTTCCCCCTTTTTGACAATCCCTCCAAAAAATACGTTGCTTATCAAGGTACAGCTCACAACTCCCCCCTTGCAAATTTTCAAATGTTGTCACTGAAAACATGTGCATGGCACCTGCTGTTGGCCATCCTCGCAAGCTGGGCGCAACGTTCAAAGGCTGCCAAATGGATGCACGCAGCTGCGTGCGAGTCGCTCCCCCCTCACTCCGGTCCCAGCTCAGACCCCGGGCTACACAACCCCAGGCCGTTGGCAGTGCCAAGGATATTTCTCGATATCAACCGCCGCTCATCGTTGCATCGTCACCACTGAGCTATCGACTTGCCGTTTGCTCGTTTTATAAGGATGCTACTGGAATTTATCTTACTTGATACAGCTATCGTGCTGTGACGGTTCCACCTGAAGACGGAAGCTTGTGTTGCCTCCAAAACGTCGTGATTTTTATTTTATTTTTAATTTGCTTTTATTAATTTAACATTTTTACCTACGTGACTTTACCGAAAAAACCTAAGAATATGAATCATTGCAGTCACGAAAGCTTCAAATCTAGAAGAAATTAATCTTGTGTGGACGCTGTTTTGTTGAGACAATGTCCCCACTGCCGGTGCACTAAATATGCTCAAGTTACATAGTATTAGCGAATAAATCTAGTCAACTTGCTCCGATTAAAATAATACAAATGCCACATTACATTATGCACACATGTGTACGAGAGGTATTATCCACAAATGTACCTTAGCACAGACAACTGGTGCATGAATGGTTGTATGTATGTTGAACCTCTTTCGCATCGTACGTAGCCAACCGCGCTAATCGGAGGTGCAGGGGAAAGGACAACGAACTAAAAAAAAACCTTGAGCAACCTCCATTACCAGATTTTGACACGTTGACCAGATTTGACACGAGACGCACAGATGCCATCCTGGCCACATCGTATTCGAATTATCAGAAGTTCATGGGTCCCATTGTTCCACAGGCCGACAGGTTTATACCCGATGCCGTCCTCCCACTGCTGTTTCTGTCGAGATGTGCAGCGCGTTGTCCTCGTGAATGTTCTGCTGTTGAGCCCTGTTGACACCCCGTGCTCACGTATGCATACTGCAACCCATCAATAACGACCTTGTAAAACCACAACCCATTAGTGTCAAAAAGAATTGGACTGGAAGCCACGTGGATTTTGTCGTTGCCTAAACGGGTAGAAATTATGAGACGAATATTATAAAAAAAAAAGTTACAACCGTATTTTGCCTTTCTATAGGGTAGCAAATTCCCATAAAAACATTGTATGGCGAGCTGCGGTGAGTGCTCGACTATAGCTGCCGTGCATGGTGTGAGTGTGTGTGACATTAAAATGCACTTAGTCCAAATTGACACTGTCAGCCTCCGTGTTATAGCAACTATTTCTTCGATGCTATTTGTAAAACAAACGACTGAAATTACGCCCTTTGTAACGCACTCTTGCCAACATCTGAACGCTGGCTAATATTAACACGCACGGTACGAGCTCAGCAAGTTAACAATTTACTCGATAACGATGCTTTAGCAAACGTGATGTTACGGGAATGGGGGGGGAGTCTAAACAATGCTCACTGTAAATCCTACACAGCTCACATGCAATGAACTTGAAAACAAATCGCCAGCCACTCGCATCAGAAACGCGACGTTGCCCGTGACACGACAGCAGTTTCGGAAGACTGTCGTGCTGCCTATGAAAGGCAGGATATCCTTTTTTACGAAAAACACGTGGCGTTTTACCCAACAGACGGCAATGGAAGATATTTACAAAACACGCGTAACAAAGGTCACCGAGCGGTCTAGCCCACGATGAATCTTAAGTCGCCACTATTACGCCACGTTGCTTATTACAATATGTACATCAACGCTGCGCGACTTAACACCGCATGTAACAATTGATAAACTACACGGTTATCAAATGTTGCATTCACATCGCTGTGACTCACAAAAATCCGGTCACATGGTGCACTCTGCAAAGTATAAAATGTCAAAATGAGGATTATATATATATATTTTTTAACCATTCTGATTCTTATTTATGGGGTAAGTATCTTAGCTGTAAATATTGTAGCAACATTTTTAAATGCAATTTTTCATTTCTTGGAGGAAAAGAGCAAGAAAGATTTCCCTAGCCTGGGCAGGCTGCAATTCCTGCCCGTAATCCCTGGCTTGTGTGAGCTCTTTGGGCTGAGCTGTCTCTTCAATGAGATGGAGAGTAGTAGGGAGATGGGGTGTGAGTGGTGGGGGGGATAAAATCTCGAGTCAGAGTCACTCATGCGGACGGACTGTAGGAACGGTTGAAATGTAAAAAAAAACAGCAGGAACAAAGAAAGTTCCGTTGAGGTTATGAACGTTGAACGCAAATGTTGGGCAGAATGTGACGTAACAAAGAAACGCAAATGCCGACGGTGATCCAGACTTCGATGCAACTGCAGTCTTGCGGCACCGCTGTACAAGGCGAGTCGAGAGAGACGAAGTGGGGACCGCTTAAAGTTCTGTGCAGCTGAAGGCCACAGCGTTGCGTCCTTGTCATGACAACCACCGGTAAAGGGCATTCCATTTTCCACCAGCTCGTCGGGAACCCGTCTATAAAATGCCGTACTTAAGCAGAACAACACACGTAGGCGTCAAACAGCAGCAACAACAACACACCACGTCGATCGTAAAAGACCTTCGGCAACTTTCCTCTTTTGTTCGAAAGGTGCGCGCACAGGACAAGGCCACCTTGGCTTCCGACACAAGCGAATACAAAAAAAAGACACGTGGCGGAGGAATGAATAATTTAGTTGATTTAAACTTTCAAAAAATCCCAACGATACTTAAACCTTACGTAAGACTGGAATGCAAAGGTAATCCATGTCAAGCACGGTTTCACAGAAGAACAATTTAAAGGGATTAAAAATTAACGGCTGCTTGCTCGGTCAGGGGCAACTGAGCAGAAACAGCCAAAAAGACAAACATGCAACTATCCTCATGTGTCACCATGCCCGACTTAAAGAGGGCAGTTGAATTACTTGCCACTTACTCAACGCGTAGGTAAAAAAGTGTGTATTTTTGGTACAAAAGTTTAAAAAGTTAAGGTTTAAAATGCCTTTTATATTTTGTACAGACCATTCTGGGTTTACTTTCGTGGTGGGTACTGTAAATATTTAACAATCCCCGTGTATTTACCCAAGCATAACCTGAGGTCAACCAAATGCGCCGAAAAACACTTAACAGAACATGGAAATGACTGTACCGTATTTTATATTGCAAGCAAAAAACCTATTGCATGATACACCTAATACCATAAAATATCTCGTTAGATTGTATTTGCAAGTGTATGTGTCTAGGTTCAACAATGTGTAATTCTGATCTACTGCCAATTAGGACAGCAATGTTTGATTAAGAGAGTACATAACAGAGCCCCTTGTCAGCCTTGTCCTCTTCACCTCCTGATGATGTAAGCTTCTAGCTGCTGCTCATCTTACCACACACGTCTTTCATTGGTGTGCTTTTTAATGGAATAACCAACCAAACAACGACACAATTTGTAATGTAATGTTTAATTATAATAATGTACATATGTTACAAAAAAAGCATCCACTGCACCATGAGATGTTGAAAAGAGCCCATATGATATTCTTGGTTCTTTCGGTAAAGTCACGTAGAAGGGAAATAATAAAATAAGCAAAATAAAACAATAAAATTCTCACGACGTTTCGATTGCAAGAAAATTATTAAAATTGTATTATTTTCCTTCTACGTGACTTTACCGAAAGAACCAAGAATATGAATCCCTGCAGTCACGAAAGCTTTAAAACGAAATTGAGCCCATATGATGTTACCGATTCACACCATCACAGCCACAGGCTCGTGTGTGTAGTGGGGACTTAGCGCCTACTGTGCAGACTGACAATTCAAGTGGCACAGAACACTCAAGTGCCCAGACGCAGCTACTCCGTATGGCACCATAAATCAAGACTGCATTTACACATACGTCACAATCACGTAGCAAACGTGAAATCATTTTACAGGCATGCGTAACATTGCCGCAAGTTCACATGGCATTTAGCTAATTAGAAGTAGATTTATGAGTCGCAATTGACAGACATGTGAAGGACAGTCACACACATTGGTCTGCTGTATCAATGACCTTATATATTTGTGAGGTTATCCAGGGTGTGGCAAAGCTCAATATCACCGATGCATGTACAACATAGCTTTTTTGCCGCAAGCATCACTTCGACACAGATGCTAGTCTCAAATCGTAATTTAATTTAGCCAAGTGCTTATATGTAAGATATCAGCCGCATTAGCAAACGGGCAAAACTTATTTTATGTTCGGAAAAGGAATGCCATGCCAACCAGGCCTTTCATAAAGTGTCTGAGCCCACGTTTTTTCAAGTTGTTCCAAGTATTTAGATATACATGCCAGATTTGGAGCAGCCAATTGAACATCATTGCATTGCATTGCATTTATACTAGCTGTCTTGATTACATCTCCAGTATCAACTATATAACCACCAGCCTCACCTCACGGATGTTGGAAACAAATAAGATGGTACAAAAAAAGTAACCGAGTGTACTTTGACGTTACAATCCAATGCGTGGCTGTGCTGCAGCAGCCCAGTATATATAAACAGACCAGGAACCACCTGACGATTAGCATCAGCCTACGATGACATGAATGGTTACGGCACGGCCGGAGTTGAGCCCTTGTAGGCGTACTCCAGTGCGGTGGCGATGGTCCTCATGTCCATCTCGATGCTCCTCGCCCAGTTCTCCACGTCTCCAATCTCCTGTGGTGGCACACAGCAGTGTCAGGCACATACGTCAGAAACACACTGCCGTAGATTCACCATGCTCACCGTTCAGCTCCAACGTTCTACTCTCGTCCGGTATTGTTGTTTTGCATCGGGAATTCTGTTAGGATGTATATTCTGGAAAGAGACCATTGTCGATTTACGATAGTGGTGGATAAAAAATATTACTATTTATTTTAAAATATAAACAATCTGTAATGTAAATCATAAAACAAGGTGGAAGACAAAGCTATGTAATTTTGGTTCCATTCAAGTAACCTTGGCTAGGAGAAAGAATGATGCCACTGACATTCAAGCAATGTAGCGATGAAAATTACTCAGGTATGAAATGACAACTGCCTACTACACAACAAAGCTCATCTTATTGGTTTCTTTCGGACTTTACCGAAAAAACCAAGAAGATGAATCCATGCAGTCGCGAAAGCTTTAAAGCGAAAAAAAAAACAAAGCTCATCTTCGCACCACAATTGCTAACGTGGATATTGTATAACACACGGCGGTTTTCCATGGGCCCTGAAATGGCAATCGTCTTGGCAGCCAAAAAGATTCAAATGCAAACATGCCAAGCCCGCTTATTCAGCTGGAAAAGGTTCCAACAATTGACAGATAATTAAATGAAAATGCAGTCATAACTCAGCTCGGGGAACAGCAGCCATTTCTCTTCGGCAGGCAAATTTGAATATTTTTGCCCAGAGATAACTTGAGCCCAGCCTAACCCAATGAGGATGTTTGTTGCCTATAGCTATTTAATCTGTTTATGAATAACTACAGTTGTTTCATACCACGATAAACCTACTACTATATTAAAAATATGCAAGAATTTCGGGTATGCACAAGTGGATTTAAATTTAAATGAATAGATAATAAATTATGCACACATAAGATTTCGTCATAATTGTGCCGGTGGAATCATTGATTCAAGAATAAATATATTACGTCAACAAAATCAAAGGATTATGGAGATGCAAGTGCTGGGCACGAGGAGTTCAGGGAGAATGGAACGTTGCGGTAGAACGACATATGAGGATAGTGTCGGGGACGTGACAGGCTCAATGGAATATAAGTACATGGAGGGAGAAAATCCAAGAAGGCGACCTCATGCAACAACGGCATCTTTGAATGATAAGAATATTAAAACGTAAAATGAATCACAAAAGGGCTGGATTATTTAAATCCCAATTGCGCAACGACAGTTCCCCGAGCTGTATCCCGCGGCGTCAAGGGTCACAGGACGCGTGTTCGTGTGTCCGGCGCATACTTTGAGAGCTTGGTTGAAATTCTCCACCATGTTCAGCCACTGCACCGTCTGCTTGGCAAACTGCGCCGCCTGCACCTGCAGCGTCTTGGCCTCGGCATCGAGACGCCGCTGGTTCTGGTACGCCTGGGCCACTCTGAGCACAGGCGGATAAGACGGGAAGCAGTTTTAGGTACTGCAAGCAGCGCAGCACTGCACGCAGCGGGAGCTTCTGTGAAAGGCATGGAGTGGTTATTTCACAAGGCAGCAGTCCCTTTCACTACCTAATCCTGCACAACACCAACTACAGCGATAACAACCAGCACCAATAAATTATTCTTACTTCGCATCATAAAAGCTACGTGCTAGGGCCAGCGCAAAACAAGGCCTACAATATATATATCCATACTTATTTGCTTCATGTGAAAGTATATATGTGTTCAGTAGCCAGTCATGCTATCCATTTCCTCGGACCATAATTCCAAAGGATTACTCTGGATCATGGAAATACGTGACCCAACATGCCACTATTGATCATAGCCAGAGCACATATGCCTGCGCCAGGGGTCCTCGGCAATCACACCCGTGCTACACACGACCATCAGAGACACAGCGCCTTTTAGATTTTTTTTTGGTACGTCTTATGAGGAAACGAGTTTTCATTATTATAAGCACTCGACTTACAATTAATCAAGTGTGCGATCCTTACAAAGGCAAGAGGACCCATATAGTATCGACACGGGATGGCTATCAAATGAACATTTCATCAGTGAGATGAATTCAAAGTCATGAATCATATGCTCAGTACAGTGCTTTGTAAATCATCTAGAGAATGCTGAGAGCCTTGAAGCAGGGGCACAGTGGCTGGCCTCTGCTTGTATTGACTATACAGTGCTAGCGTGGAAAACAAGGTCTATTGTGGTGAAAATCCCTTCCAGTGACCCCCCCCCCTCCAACACACTTCAGTAGCAAAACCCACACAGCAGGCGTTGCTGTGCTGCTCATAGGAGCACAAAGCTCGAATTTATGATGGGAGGGAAAGCGTCACTTCGTGCAGGGAGATCGCACGGTCTAGACACGCTAATAACCTTCTTCAGTGCTGCTGCATCGAGTCTCTGAATTGCTTAAAATGTATAGGTTCAATTACCCAAACGCCTACACACTATGATCGAGCACGCACACGGACATCCATTTATTCTTAGCGCACCAATATCCAAAAACGTGTTTTATTTGCACAATTCACGAATCACCTTTGCACGGAAGAATTCCACCTCGTGGATCATGCGCGCACACCTCCCCGCATTGGGCGCTTCTTCAAAATGACGATTTCACAAGGCACACACTGGACATCCCAGTCAGGGGCGGGATGAACGGCATATAGCCAGCATGCACTTTTTGTAGCAGTGGATTCCCCGAGTGAGGCAGGAACACTAGTTGTCAGATACCACCCCTCTCCCTATTAGGTTACCCCTGGCTTAGTGCAGGGATGTTGAGGCACCTGCACCCCAGAATCTACAGATCTCAGCTGGTCGACTCAAGCCGGCCCACAAATCGGCTCAACGCGCGAGACCAAGGCAAGCACGCCTCTCACGGATGCTCCCCTTTGATATCAACAAACTATGCGACCGATACACAAAACAAGATGTACTTCACTAGACTCCTGTCTTGAAAAGATTAACGCACGTGTTCTTTGTTTGGCCTTGGTCTCTGATCTGGAGAAAGTAAGGCTTCAAAAGGGCATTACGGGCATCCGTTACAAGACCTTACATACCTTCAAATATATAAACAGACCAACTAACTTTGAATAAAACCTTCTATATCATACACTCTTGAACCATTCCTTATATAACCGGCAATGTCGTTGTTATTCTATACTTTGATCTCGATATGATAGAGTTACTGTATTACTGCCCGATTTTAATAATGCCATATATGGCCACAGGACAGGTCAATTATCCTACCAAGCAAAAGTTAAGTTTAAAAATTCATAACCATTTTGTTTAACAAAAAAAGCCAATGCAATGTTCCCATATAACAACACCTTTGTTATTCTGCATGGTACTTCCTGTAGAGAATAAAATAAATCTTGACAAAGTCAGACTTAATGTGCGAGTAAGTTTAAGTTTGTTTTTGTTATGTTTGTAATGCTCCAATTTTATCGCTGGCTGAGGGGGGTTTTGGTTAGAGCGTGTGACTCGCTAAAGCGGATAATTGTAAGTTCAAATCCCGATCACAGAGCGGTCAAAATTTGAACTTAAAAGGCATAGTACAAATCTGCACTACACAGTCACCAATATCATCATCAGTTTAACACGTAGGCTTTCGCGACCAATATTATTCATAATCAACGTTTTTGGGTTTAGATCGCGTTATTTATAAATGTGTCGTAACCCTCCACCACCCGACACGGCCAATCAGTAAAAAAGTGTCACGTTGACAAAAGACAAATAGTTCACTGCTTTAGCCCACCGGTGTGTTGAACCGTGAAACCACAACATTTACAATTTTTGAGTACGACGTTTCGCTGGTAATTGCATCCAGCATCATCGGGCAATTCGCCAGAATGGTGAGGCTCTGCTGTCTCCCGTTCTTATATCATCAGCCATGATCTATCCACTGCTGGATGGTGGTCTTTCCTTTCTGATGTCGTCCCTCATGCCACAATGCGTCTCTCGCTTCTGCACGGACCATCACTCCATTTCTGCTCTGTGGGAAGTCATTACTGGTATTTCTGTGAAGTATATCATATAGCATTTCCACCATTAATTCAGGGTGATAAACTTGAGATTAGCATTTCCCCATGCTGATTTTAGTGGGAAAGTACTAACCGATGAATACAGCATAATAAATACCACTCCTAGACATGTAGTGTTACTGTGAGGGCAGCGGTGGTGTGTAGGCAGTGACGCTGTGGGAAGGGTAGGCGCTGGTATCTGGGGACATTTCGTTAGGACCACATGGCCAACGTATCCCAGCTGTGGTGGCTGCTGTAATTCCCCCTAGAAAATTATAATTATTTACTGCTCAAGATCCAATTAGCCAGACCGAACTGTTGCTGTTGAGGCACCAATTATGTTACCACGTCTACTATAAACATCTTGCCTTCAAGGATACCAATATTTTATTTATGGCTTATATAAAATAAATAATTCTTATATATTTCGATTTAAAGCTTTCGTGACTGCAGGGATTCATCTTCTTGGTTCTTTCGGTAAAGTCACGTAGAAGGGAAATAATAAAATAAAAATTCTCACGACGTTTCGGCCACAACACAAGCAGCCGTCATCAACATTGGGACGCTGTCTTTCTGACAGCTCTGTTTCTCAACATTGGGACGCTGTCTTTCCGACAGCTGTTTCTTCACCTCAGGGCGGCTGCTTGTGTTGTGGCCGAAACGTCATGAGAATTTTTATTTTATTGTTTTATTTTTACTATTGTATTATTTCCCTTCTACGTGACTTTATCGAAAGAACCAAAAATAATTCTTATATAGTATCCTCATGAACATTTACAGTACCCTAATGGTAGATGAAATGCCGGGAAAATATTAAGTTTCCCCCCCCCCCCAGCTACACACTTCTCAATGGACAAAGAACATACAGAACATGTGCGACGTGTGACCAGAGAAGATTCACAGCCGATAATGCACAGGACATAGTGGGTGACAATGAAAATACAACTTACTTTACGTGCAGGCATGCCCCATGAACATCTAATTGAAGGGGACAAGGCTGAGAAAAGCTAGGGATGATTAGATACACTGCACACGTGAGCATTTGCAACGGACGAGAAAGCCCCTGCACACCACAGTAAGAAATGTATGAACGATATAGCGGGCAGAATGGAATTTTAGTCTGGGATCATAACGCAGTAGAGAACCTATATGCTAAGAGGACATTATTCATCACCAATAATTTTAACTGCACCGCAATAAAACATTCCCTCCATCCCACTGGGATCATCAATCCTTTGAGACACTTGGCACAGGCCTGAGAAAATCCGTGCAGGGAGACTGTGGGAAGCAGGGCTCCCCCTTTAAGAAGGTTCCCGCACGGAGAGCGTGGGACCTGTGAGGCCAACCGGATCGCCGCGTCTGCTCTATTTGTACGGAGCGTTGTGTCCAAAAGGAACAATAACATAACAACAGTTTTTTTTAACTCAACCACAGCTCATCATGAATTATAAATAAATACATTGCGTGGGTTACCGCTGGGAAAGCTTTACCTCCATTAATGTAATCAAATACTGCTTCATGAGAACATACGTATTTTTGTTATCATCTTACAATTCCCAAAAAACTAAAAACGAAGCTGGTACTGCAGTTTCGACACATACACTTGTGAACGAGTCACAGTGATGCGATTGATCTGTCTTAAGAGCACTTTAGAATCAAACTCATCTTTTCACAGCTTACAACATAGTGGGTTTGTCTCTGGTATTCCATGGGTTATCTTACAATCGCCGATTACATTCTCTTTGTCATGAAACAGCCACAAGTAGACGCATGGAATGTTCCATATCGACCTGTACATATTTTATCCTTCCTTTGAATATTCGATAACTCCAAATTTTGCAACATCATTCTTTAAAGCAACGTGAAGCAGGAATCTGGAGGTAAATAATATTTGTGTTGCTTTCGTGTGCCAATCTGCCAGCCACATGTTTCCGTTTTGTTATCATTGGCCACACCTTTTCGGCCATGAGCTTCATGCATTACTCGAAACGAGAGCTAAAGGAAGATCAGAAAAGGGTGGTTGCAGTAAACCCCTTTGTGCACTGTCAAACACCGAAGCCGATTCCCGCATGGAGGGAAGGCCCATGTCAGGGCGTTTACCTTCCAATACAATAAACAAATGGAACCTGGGACGCAAGCGTAATACATTTTCTGACTTCAAATACTAAAGCTTCATTTTGAAACAATGACATTTTTAGTGACCATGAATCTGTAGTGGCTGAAGTGCTCTGTGGAATGTTCTTCTAAAGGTTAGGGTGAAGACTCCTTAAAGCCTGGGCACAAAAGAGGAAAACATTCCAGCATGCCACACTGAAAAGGAGAAAAAAATAACAGGTGGCCACTATCCAATGAAGTTAGCCAGTACATTGAAATGACTAACGGAACTGGCACGAACATAAAAACACGCTTCAGCGGGACAGTAGAAATCGTATCTGCTATGATACCAGGGGCAAGGTTTATAATGTATACAGTATCCGGAAAACATCACAAATTTCTTTGTTAAAAAGGGACGGTCTTATAGTCAAAGAGTACAGGAAAGTATTACAGTACAGTGGGCAGTAGAAGCCAGAAGAGCAATATATATGTTTTTATTGTATTGTACTTCTATGCTCTCGCGTCTCTGCTCCCTGTCTTGACCAACCAACACTGACTAGTGTGATAAAGTGTGGTCAAATAATCCCCACGACCCACGCAGCGTGGGAGATGCCCTCCGTACACTGCAATAATGAGTTATCCCTAACAGCAATTTTAAACAAGTCAAGGACTTTACGTGAAAAAAAATTCCTTCGCTCTTTCAGCGCAGTGCTCATGCTAGCGATTAGCCTTGTAAGCACAGAACACGCATCAATAGGGGCCAGTGTAACTCCACAACACTGTACATTCATGCCACCAAATAAGGTAAGGCTGGACATGTAATGGAACGCTAACTTTCCATTTTGCTACATTTCCAGCAGTAATAGGTTTTAGGGACAAAAACATACGTAAGTGCACAAATGCAGTTTAAAAAACTGATTTGGCTTTCCCTTCAAAGAACACAACGTTTTAACTTTTCTTCTGCGAAATAAAAAATCAAGATTGAAATCTTAGTGCTGTTTGCAAATTGCATAAGCGTCTTTGAACATTGGTGGAAAGCAATCTATATTGGTTTGCTGCTTTTCAATCCACTTAAATAAGAAATGTGTGGACGGGAATGAGAGCGAAAGTGCCATTTCCTGTTTTCCCCCTACGTTCACAACAAAACTTAGCATCCTATGGCATCACCAGCATCATCATCAAGGGAGGAAGGGTGGCACGGTGGTAACGCTTGTGCATCACGGCAAGAAGAGCCTCGGTACAATTCCCGACTCGGGCACCTTTCTGCATGGAGTTTGTATATCCCCCCCCCCTTCTGCATGGGTTTCCTCCAGGTTCCCCAAGTTTACTCCCATAGAAATCCAAAAAACGTACAATGCAACTGATATTGGTTTAAACATCCCAATGATGATAAATTACCTGTAAATTAGTGAATTGGCATTACATGTAGCAACTTCGGCTACTCCTGCCAAATGCTTGGCAGGACCCTCCTGAAAATGAGTATTGAGCCTCAATGGAGGCTCTTCTGGGTAAACAAGCATAATTATCAGTAATAAATGTATACTATTGATGAACATAACGGAAGTCCGAATGCCCTTTAAAATATATATATACTCTCGGTCTGCGTGTCAATAAATTACATAAGGTAGGCGGTTCTATCTGGAACCCACACAAGCATAGCAATGAAGGGATTACAATCTTTGTGAATATTTTAAAAGTGGGATTTGTTGGATCATAATGCTAATTTTATTGAATGGGTAAGCCCCTGCAGCTTGTACACACTCACACATCCCCACTCATTGATCAGTCACTCCTAATGAGGCAAGCAGGCTCAGCATCATTTAACATCTCACAGTCTTTGGATGACTGATGCTGGGGAGAACATCTTTGATTTGTCTCCGACAGAAATAATCTATCTTAAAACAACACCGTTTTAAACAGTGATAGAATATTATTATTATTCATGAGAAGTTCTTGAAAAGATCACCCAATGCAAAAGATCCCTGGCTTGGTCCTTCCTGGAAGCTCATGGGCACAACCCTAAACCGCAACTGAAATTTAAAACCTCTCCGGTGTACGATTGTGGTCACGCAGTACAGACCATGGGACATCTAAACGACTCAATGCCCGGTGCATAAATAACGAGACGGTATAATCACAACCAAGCACCGCTCCACTACCCCCGACGCAATAATCTGGTTCAACCACCTCAATGTAAAGATGATAGTTGTTGCTCTCCATCAACATCAACCACGTGAAGAAGCAGAATAACATGATCTGGCTTGTCAGCACACTATTTTTGAAATTAATGATCAGCTTTCGAAACCTTGAGACAGTTCGGTAAGGTTACATCAATGTCACTTTACACTTCAGGTGACGAACCAAGAGATGTGTAATGTTTTTGTACACATTCCTGAATGGCAAGGGAAATTCCATATGTCACCAACAGCAATGAAATAACCAATCATTGCGAGCCCGAATATTGTGAGGTTACTTCCTTCTGCACAATGAAATGGAGGACACAATCCTGTATACGTAAAACATATCTATCGAGGAATGTCCATGCACCTCCGAATAGTTCGGTGGGCTACACAAAGATGTTCAACATACATACGTAGTGTGACAAATCTTATTTTCACTGCAGCAGCTTGAGAGCAGTGCAGCTGCTATATATAAAAAAAAACACGTATATAATTGTGAATACAATGTGCAACTCAATATTGCCGTGTCCATGCTCTGCCCAACAAAGGTAATGCCTGGTACTGTCCAAACGAATTCGTCCCCCGCAGATGGCCCCTGAGCACCCACCAACCTGGGGGCTGCAATAGCTCACGGCCCCAGCCGGCTAGGGAATGTGTCATCACTCCCTGGAGAAAAGCAGTCACAAGCTGGACCAGTGCCCAACTCACATTTCCTGAAAGTGACATCCGCTCATACACAAGAGAGGATCTCGCTTGTGATTCACTTAGGGTTGGTGCTCCGTGTGGCCCTGGTCAACTAATTTGGCAAGACGATTCAACGATAGCTTAACGAACACAACACTATGTCATGTAACTAGTGAAATGCATGAAAAAGGGATGTAAAAGGCACACCGATTTACCATCGGTGTGAATCTACTGGATATTTGTGAAAAAGAGCTTCATCGCTCATCGGATTCCCCCGGTCTAAATAAAGATTTATCCGATTCTGACCATGGCATTAAGCAAAATGATCTATTAAATGTAGCGTTCTTTACCGTGCCATTTATCTCTGGTGAAATAATGAGAAAAAACTGGTTTTAGTGGAATGTGTTCTTGGGCAGATTAGATTACCTCTGACCGACTGCTTTTAGAAAGCGCACAACACTCTTTGTCACTATCAATTACAGCGAGGTCAACTTTAGGAATTCTGGGAAGGTAAATTACGCTTACACATACGACAGTGATAATGCATTTCTTTAACCTATTTATGAGACTAGGCCAGACTACAAATGCTGCTCATTTCCAAGGTCTGTATTTGCAAGTTCATTCAGCATCACAGCACCCTGGTGCCCATCACGATATCGTTCACTATTACACCGAACTCAAGGTCCTTCTTTATAAAGTGGTGGTCACTTGCAGCAGTTGTGCCGACAATTCAAGTACAGTACATTCATGCTACACATACAGTTACACTATAGTGCATTTTTGGATGCACTTTTTGGACACCCCCATTTTTAGCCTGGTTAAATTATTTGGCTAATTTTGTTCGTGAGCAACTATTAAGCCTTATATGGAAATGGAACAGGGTGGTGTAGCCAGCAGCATTCTCAGTTGCTGGTCTTCTCTACGTGTTGCCGAGACGGCACCACTTTAAGCTCGCTCAGTCAAACTAGGAGGCCATGCAAGGTAGTGATTCAAACTGCGAATGGCGCACATGTCGAGCTCATGAAATAGGTTGCAGGGACTGCATAGCACTGCACCAACTACCACAGTTATCACTGCTGGATGAAGGCCTCCCCATCTCATCACCCTCAGGTGCTGCAATGTCACAATCCAACTTCCACCTGCACATGAGCTGATCTCATCCCTCCCATCTCCTTGGCGTGTTTTCTCTGAAATGTGTTCCTGCCTTTGGGTGCCATTTCAGAACCACACTTGTCCATCAGCCATTAAACACATTCCTGCGGAGGGAGCTGGTAGGAACGTTGGGTTGCTCGGTCAATGGCCAGGGTCAACGGCGGCGTGGTGTATTCCGCAAATATGCCCGACTGTGAGGGCGGGCACAAGCCGGCGTGAATAGGTTAAACGTTGAGTTTTATAAGGGCACCACGGGGTGACCAGCCCCTCCCCACCCAGCCCCACCCCTCCCACCCCCCACCCAGCCCCTCCCCACCCAGCCCCTCCCCACCCAGCCCCTCCCCACCCAGCCCCTCCCTGCACGACGGATGGACACAATAATCCCCTGTGGGCTGGTGGAACCAGTGGGTTCCTACCAGTACTATTCCAATGACGTGCCCTGCCCACTCCCCATCTACGTAACGTCAATGATGGCTGCAACTTGTGTTTGTGCTCCGATCCATGTGTTCCTGCTTTCTGTCTATCAGTGTAAATCCAAGTGGGAACCTCTTTATATCTCTTCCAATCATTTTTAGATTGTTCCATTTTCTTCATCAGTGTTCACGTTTTCCATTCATGTTGGGCAAGTAATATGCACTCCTTGAAAACGTTCTACTTTAGGCACATTAGTAAGTTGCTTTTGATAATTATAATCCAGTGCAGTTTTCCAAAAGCACTCCATAACCAGTTCTCACTCCCACTATTAATGAATGAATTTCGATCAATGATTGCCAAAGGTATACAATCTCTGTTGTGTTTTCCATGTGTCCTTCAAACACATTTTATTTTGTTTTGTGAACGTATTGTACTCAACTTTTGTTTTGCCCATATTTATCTTTAGCTCCACTTTGCTGCCTTCTTTGTTCAGCTCTTCAATCATTTCCTGCATTTTATTTCCATTGTTTTCATGGGAGCATGGAAACAGCATAAAGGATGTTAATGACTGCCGATTCACAAATGGTAGCCCTTAAAAAGCAACGTTGAACCATAACGCATGAAACAGAATCTTAAAACCACTTGAGGTATTTTATGCAGATCTTAATCACGAAAATATTTATCTCAGGAATCGAATAATTTGTCAAGTGAAGAAAAGGTTCCAGATGTCACGTGTGAATAAGCAAGCACTGCTCTTCAGAAGTATAAAAAAGAGAAAGCTCCTGGACCAGATGAAATAAACTATGGACAGCATTAAAGAGCCACCACAAAAGAACACACAGATGAAATGTCAACCACCTCCAAACCACTCCTGACTCCTGGCACAACACACAAATCGATTGTTAGGATTAAATTTGATTACTTTGTGGGGGATGCAGTCTCAAAACAGCTGTGTTTTTTAATCAGTTCATCTTCCTCATTAATGGTTTACTTTGTTGGCTGCTGCTGCTGCTCAAATATAAAATTAAAAACAAACACCCCCTGTATAGCCTCAACAGACTGTTGGGAAAAGTGATTCTAGATTTGAAGCTTTCGTGACTGCAAGGATTCATATTCTTAGGTTTTTTCGGTAGAGTCACGTAGGTAAAACATCAAAATTAATAAAAAATCACGACGTTTCGGAGGCAACACAAGTCTCCATCATCAGATTAGCTGCATCACTTGAATCGAACCCTGGAGCTGGGTTCGTAGCGCAGCTCGCTAACCGTTACACTACCGCTCCCCACATATATAACTACAGCTCCACCACACACTCCCCTTTCCCATGGTCACAGGTCAATATTCAAGTATTCACACACCATCGCCTCCCACACAATCACATTCTAGCAGTGGGAAGGTTGCAATAAAGCTCCAGTAGCTCCTTCCTTTGTCCCCACAGGTTCCAGCACACACCAAGAATTCCTGTATACGTTTTGTTTATCAAAAAAATGTTCTGCCTTTCTAGGACACTGCACAAGACAAATAGGAAGTAAATGTGCCTAAAATTTCACGTTTAAATTCATAAAACTGTCTCCATGATAATAAATTCCAAAGTTATAAACAAAGAGAAAATTTAAATCTGACAATGGAACAAAACTATCATCAGTGAGTAAGCAATATGCTTCCGCCACTATGTGCTTCACTGTGCAGACGTGCAGGGCTCTGGGAGCCGTCTGTGTGGCTCAACACTGGGCTGTTCTGGGGAAAGAGAGTGCCTGGGTGACCAGTAGTCTGCTGCCTGTGCCACACCGGTAAGCCGGCCCCAATGAGAGGGCCAACGTGAACACATGGCTGCCTGAGCCATGCTACCCATCTCCATCACTCGTGCCAGAAGCATTTTCATGAATCAAAATTTTACTTTTTGTCAAGTAAAAAAACTTTTACATAATGTCGAATACGAAACTGTATGGCGATGGCTTAAAACGTGAGCAGGTTTCAGGCTAAAGTGTGGACTGCACGAGTCATTTTAGGTCAACGTGTCTTGCATCAGAGTAAAGAGCAGTGACAGCTGGCAGTTTGAAATCCTCATTTTAAGCTCCCCCCACTGATTATAGAAATGTAAGTCACTTTGAAATGCTTAGCATGCCTGGCATAAAACAAATGATTTCAATGCAGAAATGTCATCAACATTCCAAGCTATCAGTGCATGTATCTACATTATACTAATCATTCAAATCTTCAATGATCTATCCGCTGCTGAAGCTCTCCTTACATAGGCATCATCCCTCACGGTGTTTCATGATCTTGCAATGGCATAAATCATCTGGCTCCGGCATCAAAGCAGATCTCATCACTCCAGCTTTGTCACGGTTGTAACTCCTGGGCAAGCTCCCTCCTTTGGCTGATATTCTATCACCAGTCTCGTCCATCAGTTACCAACATTTCTTGTCGTGTATCACCTAAACCACTAATTTTCCTTACCAGTCAAGATATGCCTCTAATTTGTGTTTGTTCTCCGATCCAATTGTTTTTCGTCTCAATGCAATTCCCAACATGTATAACTCTCCACGCTTCTTCCTTGCCCATTTTCAGCCTCGGCCCCATTCTCTGTGTGAGTGTCCATATATTTCATCCATATATTCACTACGCACTGCTTGAAAACACACTTTGAACATTAATTTGGAATATTAAACCAAAGCGTCTCAATGACCACCCTGCGCCCATTACAGTTCTCGCCAAGCTGGAGGATGAAGTGTGCCGTGAATACAATATGCCGTCGTGCATTGGGAAATTCAAGGAATGCCACACTTCATTTACCAATAACACTCTGAAGCCACTCCACACATTAAAACGTCTTCGGCATTTATCCCCGAGCAGCTGGTAACACTGAGCATGCGGAATGTCTGGCAGTTGGTCCGCGCACCTCATGAAACAGCACTGCTGTCACACAACCAACGCCAGGTGCTACACCAGGGCAATGAGTTCTAAACTCGAGAGAAAACACACAAGGCAATAGAAGAGCTCGTAACCTAATTCTTTATTTAGTGCTGAATAATGGTAAAGGCGTTCTCGCATTAACCAACGCTAAGCATTAGCGCGCATAGCTTACACTGTGCACAGTTTCTACCTCTGACTCAGGATAAGACAGCTGTATCTTTCTCAAGCAGCTGCTCATGAAGAGACAAATGTGAAACCAGACCCGGACTGTGGCAGCCACAGACCCCAGGATTTGGCTCATGCCCTGCTGTTTCTATCACTACCCACTCATGCACTCACACTTGGTGGTGCCCACTCGTAAGACTATTACAATCTACTTATTTAATGCACCAATAATTCTATGTAAAAAAAAACGATGTTCTTTATGTTATTTTAAATTACTCAGCTGGAATATATATGGTGAGCATCACAGCCTAAATGTGAACACTTGGCAAGAGACCCTCCTAAAACAAGAGTCGTCAGACTTGGTGTGATTTTTATGGGTAACAAAATATAATAATAAATAACAATCATGATAGCAAACAGTAAACGTAATGCCATTATTAAAGAAACATAATACTACCATGTAATGTTACAATCAAACCAGAATGTATCGATAACGATCAGGGACTCCAGCCATTAAGCTGTTGCTTTGTGCACTTACACAAATTAAATAAATAAACTGAACAAATATATATCAGGGATAAGACTAAATCACATTAATAATGCACCTAACCTTCTCAGATCTTAGCAGCCAAGCAGGCTTGAGCCTGGCTAGTACTTGGTTGAGACTGCCTGGGAATATAAACATTTCAAGCTTTGGGATGTAAGATGACCCAGGAGGAGATAGAAATGCAGCAATGGATTCTTGAATGTCTCTTCGAGGAGAACCGAGCGTTAGCCACTCGTCACGAGTGGCATTTCTCTGGGCAATTAGGTTTCCCCCCGACATGCAAAAGAAAACCCACAAATAGAATTGTCCAAACATCCCCAATGCAAGACTCTGTTTAAAAAGTCTTCGAATTGCAAAAAGAAAGTCAGACTCATTGAACCTTTAACCTGGGCAAGTCAAGAGCACTCGTATTGTTGCATATTGTAAAAAAAACTTGGAATTCCATTGGGACAGCACTCTTGATTGCCATCTTTCTCATTGAATATTCTTTGAGTGAACACTCGGAGGGGGAGAAACCATCCAATATCCACCATTCGCTACCAAGTGACGTCACCACGGCGCCTGTGCCAGGCCAGGCACACTTTGAGGCCACGTGGAAGGCTCGCTGAAAGGTCTTAGGACAGATCCAGGTGCCATGGGTTGGCCGACTGAGATGATTGGTAGATGCACCAGCTGTACCAACGTGCTATATTTTATCTGCCCGGCACTCCACTCGTTGTTGTGAGCATCGCTCCTCTGCCCTCCGCTGTTGCTGGAAGTCCACTAGCTCCAACTGCCCAGTAGCGTCCTTCACAAACTTCCTCCATAGAGGCCGATCTTGACAACGCTGGTCCAAGTCGTCAGCAAGTCCATTTAGCTCCACATCCTCCCGTACCGCATTAGTCCACCTCTTCTCCAGCCCATGTCATGCCCATTTAACCCCCTCTATGCGGCCAAACACTAGCTGCTTGGGCATGCGGGCTACATGACCAAGCCAACGCAGCTTTGCCTGCCGGAGCTCACTGATGGGAATGTGTCCAGATCTTTCAAGGATTTGTGAGCTCCTCACACAATCCAGCCTGGTTAAACCCAGGATAGATCGTAGGCATGCCAGCCTGAATTTTCAAATCGGCGCAGATGTTCCATTAGAGGGGTCCACATTTCACGCATCAGCCACACACACACACGCAGCTTTGCACGCTGTTCCTGTGGCAACGAGAGTTTGCGAGGGACAGTGCAGGGCGCTGCCGTCTTGGTCTGCTGCCCGTTGCCTCCACCCACCCACCCACACCCACCCACACACACCCACACACACCCACCCAAACCCACCCACACCCACCCACACACACCCACACACACCCACCCACCCACACCCACCCACCCACACCCACCCACACCCACACCCACCCACACCCACACACACCCACACCCACCCACCCACCCACACACACCCACCCACCCACACCACCCACCACACCCACCCCACCATCCCCCCACACTCCACCCACCTGCCAACAAAGCGCCACAGAGCACCGTGAACGACGGTACAGTGTGCAAGTGGACAATGCCGCTTGGCTCGGCTAGCTGGCGACACACGCGTACCGCTCAAGTTCAGCAGTCGAACGTTCACTTGAATTCAATTAATCTCTCCCACGGCTTTCACGGTCCCATACCATAACCAGGCTCCATTTAGTCAACCCATAAACTCTGATGCAAATTCGACGGGAGATTTATCACCGAGCCGGCAGCATACGTAGTAGGTTCTTTACATAACTTTCTATTTACGTGTTCTTCCTCTATGAACAATGGTAGACTGACTACACCGTAAACACGCCTAAGAGTGTGAAACATTCCGAAACAAATGCATGCGTACCTCAGACTAACAGCAGTGTGCTTCAATGAAATATGCACCAGATGTTTGTAGCAAAGTGGCATCTTAATCAACTTTACAATCGTGCAAATAGTTGTTTCTCACAATAACCCACTGCAGTGTCGGTGACAGGACTGTATATTTTAAAACTCTTAGCAATTAAAACATCTTTAGAAATGTAGGCCTCACTCATTTACAGCAACTTATTTACCACGTGACTCTTGGGTTCAGTGAATACTTTGCATCCCAAACTTTTCTTCAGAACAGTACTATCAATGGCAAACAGACAATCTATCCCAAAGGATCCCCCCATGCACACCTGCCTGTACTATTTAATCATGTACAGCATTTTTTTTCATCAAACTTGAAACTCATTTGGTCATTTTAAGCAATTGCAGCATTATGCTGCATCGTCCAAACCAACACTACAGCGATGATCGTGTTTATTTACTTACCACGAGGTCACACACTCGCCTCATGGTAGGACTCCAGGGATACAAGTTACAACAGAGTGAAGATTTTCACAAATAACCCCTGTGGCCTTGGGAAAATAATGATGTAAGTTAATGAAGGGTTATGTATTGATTACATTGATTTCAACTAGATTTTTCCCCAGAACTTTTGGCATCACAAACAAAGCCCTCATTAAACGGTCTGCAGGGAAAATTGTTTTATTGACTTGGTGAGCATTTGCAATTTTTTTTACCATATTTGGAAGAGGCTACATTGTAGAGAGAAAGGGTAATGAAAGCCAGTAGAGTAAAACCATGTTGGTCTAAAATGACGCTTTGGAAACGAATAAGCCCAAAAAAGGTTACCAAACATTTGGCAATAAAATGAAATGCAAAAATACCAAAATCTGTACACTATACCTTTCAAACAAGACACAGAAAGTTTTAAAAAGCAGACAGCTATGGTGCATATGCAAAAAAAACCCAAGGAAGGGCATTGTGGTCCTCTCGTCTTAGATCACCATGAAAAATAAATCTGAGCAAATGTGACGGATGCAGTGAAAGTCAACTGTGGACCGGTTTCGTCAAAATTAAGACTCATCAGTACAGTATAGTCAACAATGCTCACTGCTGTAACGTCTGCTACTGGGAACAATATCCGATATCCTGTAATATTGCATGGAAGTTGGATTCACGTATGATACATTTCTCATGTAGATTCCTCATGCAGATAACTTAAGGCTTTTATAAAACATCGTGGAATAATTTCGAACTAGAAGTAAACCTAATAATACTTTTTAAAATATTCAGTCAAATACCAATGCCTTTGGTCGGTTCATAATAAAGGTTTTTTGGGTTAGATCGCATTATTTGTAAATGTGCGCTGAGTCTGCTATCACAGCAGTTGAAATTATTTGAATTCTTCTCAATATCGATTGATTCTCTAACTAGTCTTGGCCAGTAATTTACTTATTAATACGTCTGGAAGCGTATTAAGTAACTAGCCTTTTGCCCGTCCAAGGACGGGTGTATTGCAGTAAATCTGAAACTTGCAAGCGAAAAGCAGACCGCGCCGTGATATTCATTGCATCAATGCGTGTGCAATTTGTAAGGGCGCGGTGACACAGACATATTTCATTTTAAGGTTATAATCCCTTGTTCATCATGACATCCTTTTTACTTTGATGTCTCTATAGCGTTACGGAGATCGCGTGACGTGAGGGTTCTGCCTTTGTAGTGAGGGTTGTAAGTTGACGCCGAGGAGGGGGGAGGAGGCGCCTCGGCCCCCCACGTGGAGTGACGTCAGCCGCTAATCATTATGAATGGGGGGGGGATGTCCATTTGGAGGACATCACCTTATGATTATTAATGTGGGGGGCTGTTCGATGTGGAGTGACCTGCTGATAATTATTAATGAAGGTGGCTGGTCGATGTGGAGTGACGTAACGAGCGTTAAGGACAGACATTCCTGGGTGATTACAGTAGGTATACGGCAACACATATTGCAATTTCTTACAGGTGGGTCACATGCTAAGTGGCCGATTACTGATCTATTACATAATTGCATACAACAACCGCAATTCGCCACTAGGTGGTGGTGACGTCACCACGATGCTTGTGCCAGGCTATATGCACGTTGAGGCCACGTAAAGTGTCGAACGCCCACTGGCAGGTCACGGGGAAGACCCAGGTGCCACGGGTCGACTGAGATGACTGGCTGATACACCACCTGTGCCCCCTACTGTGCTAACTGGCTGTGCTTTAACTACCCGGTGCTCCGCTCCTTGTTGTGAGCGTCGCTCCTCCCCCCTCCGTTGTTGTTGGAGGGCGACTGCCTCCAACTGCCCAGGAGCGTCCTTCACGAGCCTCCTCCACAAAGGCCGATCTTGACACCGCTGGTACCAGTCATCAGCAAGCCCACTCAGCTCCACATCCTCCTGTACCACATCACTCAATCTCTTCTCTAGCCCGTGCCGCACCCGTTTAGCCCCCTCGATCCGGCCGAATAAAAGCTGTTTAGGCATGCGGTGGCTGGGCATGCGGGCTACATGACCCAGCCAACGTAGCCTTGCCTGTCGGAGGAGCTCACCGATGGGACTTTGTCCAGATATTTCAAGGATATGTGAGCTCCTCACACCAGCCCGCCTAAATGTTTCTAACCGGCGAAGATATTTCATTAGGGGGGTCCACGTTTCGCAAGCGTAGAGGAGGGAATGACTGTGGCCGAGAAGACCTGAAGCTTCGTGCGGAGCGACAGACCAGATAGCTTCCACACAGCAGCGTTACGCAACCGATGAAAAGATAATGCTGCTTGACTGATTCAGCGAGACCTCTGCTGTCAAACCGGAGCCGGTCATCAGCACCTGCCAGGTATGGGAAACTCTCCACTCTCTCCACAACTGCCCAATTACCAATTGGGAGTTGTGGGGGTGGAGTGTCCGATGGTACAAAATACCCAGGCAGGTGCTTAGTTTTGGTGGGGCTGATGGTGAGTCCCCATTTCTCAGTGGCAAGCTACATGCTCAGCAGCAGCGCCTCCAACGCCTCCTTCTGAGTGAGCAGCAATTACCAGATCGCCAAACATAACATGGTTGAGCTATAGGCAGCCATCTCTTGACCGCACCCAGGCATCGATCAGCCTCCCATTGTATCTGTACCAGATGGAAATTCCTCCAGTACAGCTATTGAACGCTTCACAAACTACGTGGTCGAAATAGATGTTAAATAATGTGGGAGCGAGAGGACATCCCTGTCGCACCCCAAACTGAATAGGCAATGGCTCAGACTCCCGGCCACGTAGTTTTACCCGGGCCCGCTCACCATCATAAAGGTCCTTAATGATCGTGAGCAGTGGGTCAGGGACTCTGAAAGCACGAAAAACAACCCAGAGCCCAGGCCTACTGATGGTATAATAGGCCTTGACCAGGTCAATAAAGCAGAGATGTAGGTTTTGTTGGAATTCCCCACACATCTGCTGTAGCAGTAGGACAGAAAATATGGCATCTGTGCAGGACCGCCCTTTCCTGAAACCACATTGGGGCCCCGCAAGCCTCTCCTCAGAGTGCCTGGCAAGGCGATGTTGAATAATCCTTGCCTGAATAATCCTTGCCTGGCAAGGCGATGTTGAATAATCCTTGCCAGGACCTTTTGCGGCACACACAGAAGTGAGATGCCCCTGTAGTTGTTACAGTATGTGCGGTCCCCCTTCTTAAAGAGGGAGACCACCAGGGCATCCTTCAAATCCTGCGGAACCCTTCCAGAGGTCCAGACTGTTATAATGTCATGCAGGGCAGTCTGTGCACTAACGCCACCCTCCCTCAGCATTTCTCTTGGGAGATCATCTCTGATCTCAGGCTCCGAATCGCCGTCGGTACTTCCTCAACAGATGGCACCTCAGCCAGCCACTCACAGGGTGAACTTTTTCTTCCAATATTTGAGGCACCCCAGCCTCAGCAGGGTCATCCCCACTTTGTCCCACGATGTTTTCCAGGCTGAGGGATTTCCCCTCCCCCAGGACCCGGCAGAAATGCTCAGCAAATCTGCAAACCTGTTCCTGGGGGTCAGAGATTGGATCACCATTCTTTCCCCTAATGATGGTAATAGATGTGGCGCTGCAGGTTACTTTTTATGGAATTAAAGAGCGATTTGTGATCGCGGGCCATTGAGGCAGACTCCATCTCCTCAGCAACCTGCGACCACCCACCATCCTTGCAGCGCCTCACGGCTCTCCGAACCCCCAAGCGAAGGCTGCAGTAAGCCGCCTCGTACTCTGACGTGGGATGCTGTAGACGATGAGAGTGGGCCTGTCGCTTTTTCTCATCCAGCCTGAACACCTCCTCTGTCAGCCAGGGTCTCTGAGGAGGTCTGCACCGTGAACCCAAAGCAGCCATTGCAGCTGCATGAGCCACAGTCCTAAATCTCGCCCATTTCCCCTCAACATCAGGAGTGGGGGACGATGCCAACCCCAGCCGCAAGCGATGATGAAATTCTCACTTGCAACTTTCATCAGCTAGCTGAGACCATGCCACTATGGGTTTGAATGGGGTCCTGGGTGTACACCCACCACCGGAGTGGAAGAATGGCAGGTGCATCTTACAGATAACAATTCGATGGTCAGTGGGCAGATCAGCTCCACGGTAGGTCCTGGTGTCAAGGACATGGGCCCGCATCCGATGTTCCGTCACTATGTAGTCCAGCAAATGTTCTTGCTTGGACCCGGCATGCATCCATGATGTTGTGTGGATGCGCCAATGCCGGAACAGCGTGTTGATAATTACAAGCCCATGGGCTGCACAAAAATCTAGCAGCCTCCTACCGTTGTTATTGAGCTGATCTGGCCCATGTCTTCCAATCACTCCAGACCAGGTGCTAGCATCATGACTAACTTGGGCATTGAAGTCAGCCAACAAGATGACTCTATCCCGAGGGGGCACTTTAGCCAGCACCTGTGACAGGTCATAGAACGCATCTGACTCATCGGCCTTGCCTGCATCCCTCCACCGATGTTCATCTTCGGTGGGGACATAAGTAACCACGACCACCACTCCTCGCCTCTGGTTGATGGCAAGTTGAGTCCAAAGTAGCCTGGGGCTTACAGCTTCCCACGCCTCACCGCCACGCCCCTTCATTCTTTTGTTCAGAAGAAGAGACACTCCCTGTTGCTTGGCAGTCTCGTGCCCCGAGTAGAGGACTGTCCACCCCTCATGGTGGCAGGAGCCAGAGCCGGTCCACCTGAATACCACGGAGATCCAGGCGGTACCGGTCCACAGTGAGTGTTCGAACATTCCACGTGGCCATCCGAAGTTGCTTTTTGTTGTTTCTGGAGGAGCCCCAAGGGTAATGATTCAGTCTCCTGGCTCTGACAAATGGGGTTTGGCCAGGAGACGTCATAAACACCTGTCTCCCTGGGGCCTCTGGCACAAGCTTAATACGTTTTTTGCATCGTAGTTTAGTGGTAGTTAATTGAAGGTGAAGGGGTTACACCCACACCCCCACCTCTGCCTGTGATCTCAAAACGTGATGGGGTTCAAAAATGATAACGTCACCCTGCACTATTTAAGACCAGAAGCAGGTGGATGGCTTCACAAATCTGGCAAATTGCTCGAAGATGCTGGATGTAATTTCCAGTGAACTGTCGTACTCAAATTGTAAATGTTGTGGATCCACTCTTCAACACACCGGTGGGCTAAAGTAGTGAACTATTTGTATTGTCAACGTGACACTTTTTTTACTGATTGGCCATGTCGGGTGGTGGAGGGTTGCGACACATTTATAAATAACGTAATCTGGTCGCAAAAGCCTACGTGTTAAACTGCCTTTGGTAGGCATTGCGCAACCTCAATAAAAGCAGATTTTTTTTTACTTTGAATGCATATTTTTCAATAATAAATTGGCAAGTCTGTCTTTCTCCCTCTGCCTTGCTCTCTCTGTATATATCTGTATTTCTCCCCGTGTCTGTCTCCTCTCTCCATCGCCATGGATGGGGTTGTTGATGATGTTGCCATGGCAGCTGCCATCCATGGCCCTATGCACCTCTTTTTCCACTGCTCCTCTATCGTGGACCGTAGAGATCATGTGACTATGGTGATCCTTGCTCAAAAACAATGTATCTGGTCTCCCTTTTTTCTTCTATTTGGCTGAATATGCTAAAACAAAAGCAAACACAGGCGTTTGCCTCATCCAAAGTAGAAGTAAATAATTAGTGAACCACTAGACTTAACTTCCATGTTTGTAACTGTGGTCTTGAAATAAGGAAGCATTTTAATAAAAATTTATTCATGTAAAATACATTTTACTTCATATTCTTTCTATGGCAATATCTGCTTACACCAATGAGCTACATATTCCACTTATGTGATCATTACGTATCAATATGTGTCAAATTGTAACGTTTTAGTTGTTCTGTATATGTTGCGATAACTCCTGTGTGGCCCTGACAAAGGCATGTGAAGGAAGTGACGTTCACAAATTATCAGCAAGGATATTGAACGTAGAACCAAGTTATCTTCATAAACACACTCACAGGAGGCATGTGAAGGGGGTCCTTTACCAGACCACAGGCAGCTGCAACCGCACTATTGCCCATTTAAACATATACTCTTTTTTTATTAACCAACTGATGCAAGGCATTCGTTATATGATGTCATTATAACATTATCAAAACTGAAAAATCAAGCAGCATAAATGAACAAATTACATCATCTTCAGTTGGAATAAATAATGATATCTGGTGGAATGGTTGGTGACACAAATAAATTACTGAACAATGGAAAATAATGCCGTGAATCAAAGCTTGGTCTGGGACAGAAGAGATCATTTGTTTGGCTTTCACCAAGTGATGTGAGGTTTGTAACAATCCGTTAGCAGACATCTACAATAGCTCACACATTTCCAGGCAACTGGCTCAAGGGGATAATCCATGTAACAATTCAACTCAAACTAATTTCCGATAAAATTGTGCACTATTGTCAGTAAATATTTTAATAACAGTCCTGTATGGCATCACGAAAGAGTTAGGCCATAGAGAATCTTTGTTATGTGCAGACGTCATCATCCCTAAGCCTAACAGACTTTTGAAATACACGTAAACCTGTTCACTCAACAATGTTCGGATGACTTATACAATAGCACCAAGTAAATCCAAACATGCAATGTAAACATAGTAAATAACTAAACATGTATTTACATTCAAAATATTATAATAAAAAAATTATATTGAGGGAAAAAACATAACATGGACATTACCAGCATAAAGTGGCGAGAAAAAATGCCAAGAGATTGCATCAATGTGCAGTAAGCTGCAGTATATATAGGATGAATTGTACAATGGCCATGCAGTAGCAATTACAATATTAGTGTTCTACATTCCCAGACGGATTACCTCAAACCACTGAACAAGCCCGAGGCAGCTTCCATGTGTAAAGTGAACAGGTGTCAGACATATCATAAATGTAACCTTCTGCCGCTTGGCTGACACTCACTATTTCACTTACTGCTACTACTACAAACTTTCACTTTATTTTCCTACATACAATTAAATAAGCAACACAAAAAAGTGACCGACGGTTCAAGAGTTAGTTACACACATGATGCATTATACGGTATATTATAAAACTGGAGTTTTATTTTCTTGCTCGTTCTAAATTATTTCCGTTTTCCCTTCCTGTAGAACTTCCTCTATCTCTTCCAAATGCGTATCACTACATTGCTTCATGGAAACTGTCTTGTTAGCAGATGAGATTTTTTTAATCACGTTTCGGTGGCAAAGGAAACACAATAATCGCATAGAAAGCAATATCATGGTAATGTTTGAGTAATCTTCACAACAATACAATTTCCAGTACTGCCCTCAGCTCTTTAGATAAATTATATATGATCTTTGTTGTAACGAACAAGTCAGCCAAATCCATAAAAATATAATGTCAAGTCTAAGTGCTCAAACGACCAAAATATAACATCAAATCAAAGTGCTCAAACGACCATTGAGCTGCTCATCTCCAGTGCTGTGAATTCCACATTCCTATGGTGGTGGAAACTCTATGAAAATGTCCACCAGTGTTGACGTCCTCATGAATAGGAATTAACTCGCAACTTTCCAACTGCGATGCACTTTCTCAACAGAGCCACAATGCAAGCATATGAGGAAGTTGCCACGGACAAAACGTTTCCTCCTCCTAGTAAGCAAGTGTTCTCACTGACAAAGCCATTGTGATTCATGACTGAAATGTCACTGGAGAAGAGGGACTTGACAATTTCCATAATTAATTTTCAATAGAATTACATCAGATTAAAAACAACCTATTATCATCAACATGCCAGTCGTGAGGCAAATATTAAGTTGATAAATTAATCTCCATAAGCAACTAGTAACAGCAGTAACCACAATTTTTCATGAAAATTATTATAAACATTAGGCTTTTAAACAATCATCCTCACACCCCACCACAAAAGTCATAGGGTCACAAATTGTATCATTAATATTTTGGCGTATTTTTACGATCTCATTTGTATTGTTTCTCATGGGTTCAGTCTCATTGATTTCATTCAACTAAATGTCACAATCGATTTTAATCAATGGATTGTACTTGCCCAAAAGCTCAGTAATTTAGCATCTGTTCAAGTGACAGGCCCAGCAGCCCAGGTAGGCATGCAGAGGAGAACAGATGATTAAATGTCATACCAATGAAAGCTTTACAACAGTGGAAACTGCACTTAGACAAAGTGCAAACTTTTTTTTACATGTCGGTTGAGAGATGGCAGACGTAAGTTATTTCACGCCCAAATGCACAGAAACGTTTATTCGCTCCAAGGATGTCAAACCCCCTTAATAATATACCCAGTGCCAAAATTATTTCACTCAAGTCACTGCACCAGTTGTTGATAATAACTTTGTTGAACAATAGTCCTGACCATGAAAAACCTCAATGAAAATGAAATTCAATGCACTTTAAAATGAATATGCAAATACATTATTTACAACACAATGCACTGTTTGCAACAAAGGAAAAATGAGACGTAAGATACATTGACTGAAGATCAAATTGAACAAATTAGATTGACTTACATTCACACTATTCGCGTTGTGGAAAAGTGTGATAGTTCAGTAAAAAGCCACAACATCTTGGCCACTTACCCAACATTAAGCTGATCAACCATAGCATCCGCAACACGCATAGCTGCTGCCACAGCCTCTTTTTTTCTATGCTCTGTAGGGAAATTGCACGAAAAATTGCACAATGACAATATCCAGCATTCGGCTTTGTTATTTTGTCATTTTTTACAATATAACCTAGGACTTTAACATCTTATGCGTACACAATATCGCGTTAAAATGTGCCCATTCGTCCTTGCGAGTACTGTAGCTCCTTATATCACGAAGTCAAATGGGCCATTAGGGCACAAGGCATCCCAGCATGCGAGGTCACAGTACAGTCGGGTTTGGTTGAAATACCCTCACATCTACCGGCCAGCCACTCAGGACTTGAGGGTGCCTCCAGCTAAGATAAGGAGAGTGGAGGACTGACTGCCACTACAGCTACAGTATGCAATTTCAACGGTTAGCCTGTAGTTAATGTGCCATAGTATAAAAACAGGGACAACTCTACAAAATGTGAAAAGATTTGGAGGCATGATTACAAGGCATTTACTGTGCACCAGCTGCCAAACATAAGTTGCACTTGCCAAACTCATATATCATGTGAAGTATTACACAACATACACGTGCGCAATGTTCGACTCCTTCTCCGAGGTTGAGATGAACCTTGAACCAAACTATTCACGAAATAATTTGCATTTACACAGCGTGTGAATTCAACCACATCTCACGACGCTGCATGCAACATTGTTATAGAGACAGTCAAGCAACGTTTTAAAAGAGTCTGGGATTGAACTGTGGGCCTCCCACTAAACGAGTTGATGGTGGTGGGCCTTCCACAGCAGGGTCTTGGGTTACTGGAGCAGAGTGCGTGGAGGAGACCAGAGTGAGTGACATGCGAGGGGCAAGGTGGGCAGATGCGATAGTCATCGTCCGATCACGTGCAACTGTGAACACTGGAACGTGGTGGGGGAGATACTTCTATGGTTGTTGTAATTCCAGTTAATTATTATCCATGCGGTCGGCAAAATTACATTTACTGACCATGTTAAAACCATAGCAGGCATTATTGCTGGCACAATGCGGCACAGTAAGCATCTACTGATGGGCACTTTGGCTGGACAAGACTTGAGCATTTCCTCAGCACGGCCAATCCGCAACACGTCTGAACCACATCAGCCATGTTCAGTCCACTGCTAGATGGACCCCCCCCCCCCCCACATCTCTCGCGGTCACGCCATGCAGCACTAACCACAGCCGTTCTATCTCTAGCCCAGCACACGTCTAGATCTCTGCAGCACGCGTCTAGATCTCAACGTTGGCAGGGTTCGGCAATTGACCAAAGACAGACATGGGGGGGGGGGGGTGAGTCCGTCCCTTGGGTGCGCGGAACGAGACCGGCGTCGCCGGTTACCGGGGGGGGAGTGTGGGGGGGGGGTCGTGATGCGAATAACGCTCCTAATTGCCCGGGTTAACCCTGCTCTGTCTCAGTTATCCCCGTGTTGTTATCCCCGGGGAAGTTACCCTGCGCGTCCCTGCGCGCCGCCTGCCCCGCCTGGTGCTCCCGGAGCAGAGCCGACAGCATGGCCGCTTCTTCTTCTTCTCCCGCTGCTGCTGCTCCAACCGCTTCCGGGACCGAGAACGCCACGTGACCGCCAGCGCGACATCTGATTGGCTCGATTCGGGTTGAGAGGGGGAGGGGGGAGTGGGGGCAATAGTCCCCCACCCCCTTTTTCCCTCAGACGGCCGTCACGTGACACCTGGCGCGTGAGAGTTTGGGGGGGGGGGTGTTTGGGGGGGTCACGTGGGCGCCACCTGTCCTCGACTCCACGTGCAACCAACCACCACGTGGTTTATACTCTTTGGTTCTTTGGGGCCGTCCATAAATGACGTCACGCGATTTTGGAGGATTTTTTACCCCCCCCCATCGTCACACGGCGTCACAAAAGTCAGACCCCCCCTCAAATATGACGTCACAAAGCTTCAAACTATTGTCATTGTAGTGCGTATTTAATGTGGCGCTGCACTCTGATGTTGTAGGAGAACACATTTATTAGAAAGTCTATTTAATTAGGTAGAACGTGTTGTCTATATTAATTTAAAGTTGCGCATTTTGATGTGACGTCACATTTCTCACCCCCCCCCCCCCTCGTCACACATCGTCACAAATGTCTGACCCCCCCCCCCACCCCAGGTGCGTGACGTCATTTATGGACGGCCCCTAAAGTCACGTAATTAGAAAAATAATAGATCACGACGTTTCGATCGCAACACAAGCAATCGTCATCAGGTAGGACAACCACAGCAAGTAAAGAATCTGCTGAAGTTTTTCTACCAACGTGACTTTACCGAAAGAACCAAAGAGTAAGGATTCATACTCTTAGTTCTTTCGGTAAAGTCACGTAGGTAAAAAAATGAAATTAAATTAATACAAATAATAATCTCACGACGTTTCGGAGGCAACACAAGTCTCCGTCATCAGGTGGGACCGTCACAGCCAGATTTGCTGCATCAAGTGCTTCACATCTAGAAAGAGTATGGATTCCTGCAGCCACGAAAGCTTCAAATCAAGATTGAACCGCGTGGTTTGTTGCACGTTGTGGGTGGCCGCTTGCCAAACGTCGATGGTCGAGGCGTACTACGGCGGCGACAAGCCCCATCCACCCCCCTGCCCCCTGCCCCAGGCTGTGTGAATGAGGGGAGCAAGGAGACAGCGTCGCACCGTCACCCTGCACGGCTGTGAAGTTCGCGTCAGGGCGGGGCGCAGTTTTGTTGTTTCGCTCGTGCTGGAGGATGCTGCTGTCACACGTGGACCCAACGTTTCTTGTGGGCTACGTGGGGTGACGCCCGCGCACGCATAACGTTGACATACATTTGTGTGCATTTAAACACATTCCTGCGGAGGGAGCTGGTAGGAACGTTGGCTTGTTCGGTCAATGGCCAGGGTCAACGGCGGCGTGGTGTATTCCGCAAATATGCCCAACTGTGAGGGCGGGCACAAGCCGGCGTGAGTAGGTTAAACGTTGAGTTTTATAAGGGCACCACGGGATGACCAGCATCTCCCCACCCAGCCCCACCCCTCCCACCCCCCACCCTCCCCACCCAGCCCCTCCCCACCCTCCCCTCCCCACCCCCCCCACCCTCCCCACCCAGACCTTCCCCACCCTCCCCTCTCCACCAAGTCCCACCCCTCCCATTTTTTGATGCACGACGGACGGACGGACACAATAATCCCGTGTGGGCTGGTTTAACCAGGAGGCTCCTACCAGTATTACTTGTTTTGTGTAACTTGTGCTCTGTGTAAAAGCATTCGCTAAATAAAATCGCATTCGACTGCATCATCGTCGTGATCCACGGGCAAGGTAGCACCGTCGGTGTCCAAAGCAGAGTTCGTCATTTGTTTCCACTTCTGCCTTGTGCCAATATGATCAAGTAATGCACATCTTTCTGGCACCACTGAGCCACCGCTTCCCCGCATCTCTAATGACTGCGCAATTCCGTTTGGCCTATGGCATAATGCACCTCAACTACACTTAATTTGCACTGATGTAGACCGATATAACTAATAGATACTTAAGTTGCATACTCTTGGGTTTTTTCGGTAAAGTCACGTAGGTAAAAAATAATAAAATAATAATAAATGCAAATAAATTAATCATTTATTATTATTGTATTATTTTTTACCTACGTGACTTTACCGAAAAAACTTAAGAGTATGAATCCTTGCAGTCACGAAAGCTTCAAATCTAGACTTAAGTTGCACTTGATTCAACCTACCACTGACGTACATGCCTGATTTGGAATGGAACTGCATCCAGCTAATGTGGTCCTGGAATTCCCAATATTAACTCTGATGCACCGATCTTCATTCAAACAGACAGCCTTGCTCTTCTTCAGCTGTTAATACCACTAGAGCCATATTCGTAACAGCTGTTATAGGTTGCTACGGTGCTTCGTTGCGGACAGCAGAGGGTTGTGCAGCAGCTGTCCGCCCTTCAACCCGCACTCGCCCGCAGTGGTGAAGTATGGATAAATAAACCCCCCACACAAGGAATGTATATGCGCTCGCAGAGAGCCACCCATGCGCTCAGCATCCTCATCCCCATGTCCTCGCCTCCACGTGGACAGCCACTGCCCTTCACGCTTTCCCTCCGAGCCCGGCCATCTGACCATTACTAAAATGTGCGTGGTTACATTCGCCATGGCAGTGTGTGTTCGCACGTGGGTGCACGGACGTTCAATACGATGCACACAACAAAAAACTCAATACGCTACGGTATCTTTTAACCCTCACCCCTCTAGCGAATCGTTGACTTTCTTCTCCATCCCTCTCCAACTCATGATGCCAATGGGCAATCGTGCCACGAAGGGGTCCGTTCCGATCTCTCGCAGAGAGCGAGGACATCACCCCGCGTTCGAGAAGGGCTCGCGGACGGAGTCGGTCGCGACCTCCCGACCATCAATCACCGAGTTCCACTCGAGATCCCAGTTCCATCACACGGGGAAGCTGTCGCAGCCCGGATTCGAACTCGGGTGAACCGATGCGGTGCTGGATCAGGGCGCTAATCCCTTAGACAACCCGTCGACCTCCCCCCCCACCACTTCCTTCCCTTCTTCACCGTCCAACTCTGAGTCTGCAGTGGACTCATGCCCTCGGGGGGAGCTCAGCACCATCGCGCTACGACGTGAGAGCAAGCAGCTGGGCACGGGCAAGCAGACACTGCGAGGGGCAGTGAGTGAGTGCGACAGATGACGACGGGTGGTTGATGTTTATGCGGGGGCGGTGGATGGGTAGGTGGTGATGGGTGGTGATGGTGGTGGTGGTGGGGGGGGGAAGATACGACGCATCCATGGCGACACCGGGGAGGAGTGAATGAGGGTGGTTGTGTGGTGGTTGCGGTGGTGACGCCGTGAACGGGAGCCTCGGTGGAGGCGGGGCGAGAACAGCCTCCCCCCGAGCCCGGTCACAGCGCCACGGGCGGAGACACACGGCCGGACAGCCCGCGGGACAGCTGCTCCCGGCTCACTAGCCTCTCTCTTCGTCATCCTCCTCCTCCTCCCTCCTCATCATCATCTTCGTCCTCCTGGTGTCTGCTCCATGGCCGCCCTCCCGTCGCTGTCCGCGCTGCTACTGCTGCTGCTGCTGCCGCTGGCCGCCACGTTCAACGTGGACACGCGCCTTGCCGTGGTGAAGGAGGGCGACTCGGGCAGCCTCTTCGGTTTCTCCGTGGCGCTGCACCGGCAACTGAATCCCATCGATCGGAGCGTGTGAGTGGCGGGCGCGCACTGCACGCCGCACACCTGCACCGGGTAGCACGTACACAGACACACACACACACACAGGTGCAGCAGGCACACACAGGGCAGCAGACACACACACACCTGCAAGCATCCACACACAGAGCACGGGACACACGCAGTGTAGCGCACGCACACGCACGGGGCAGCAGCCACATGCCTGCACTGAGTGCAGACACTGAGTGGAGCAGATAGCGACAGAGATAGAGACGCACTCGGGGGATAGAGACACACCTGGGAGATGCAGTGGTACACCTCAGATGGAGACACACCTGGGAGATGCAGTGGGACACCTGAGATAAAGACACACCTGGGAGATGCAGTGGTACACCTGAGATAGAGACACAGCTGGGAGATGCAGTGGGACGCCTGAGATCGAGACACCTGGGAGATGCAGTTGGACACCTGAGATAGAGACACCTGGGAGATGCAGTGGTGCACCTGAGATAGACATACCTGGGAGATGCAGTGGGACACCTGAGATCGAGACATACCTGGGAGATGCAGTGGTGCACCTGAGATAGAGACACACCTGGGAGATGCAGTGGTACACCTCAGATGGAAACACACCTGGAAGATGCAGTGGGACACCTGAGATAGACAAACCTGGAAGATGCAGTGGTACACCTGAGATCTAGACTGTTGTACAGACACAAATGGGAGATATCGACACACATCGAGGAGATAACATCGCATGCCCGTGGGACAAATAGCGGTGGCTTTGGGAGTTCCTTTATCCAGCAGTGGATTTATCGTGGCTGATGATGATGAGGATGAGATAACAGACAGACACAGACGCACACCTGCAAGATATAAGATTGTAGACTGCTAACGCTTGTGTGGGTTATGTACTTATATGGCATTTCCCCTGCGTGGAATCATAGCCTGACTCTGCAGATGCCTTCTTTAGACCGACCATTCAAATATGTTCCGCATATATAGTTTCAGAGGCACACTTTGCAGCAGTGGGCATTGGTGACTAAAACTACACCCCGGTCCACGTTTGCTCTGTCTCTTGCACCGCAGTGCACTTCTGAAATAAATGTTGATGGTGTGTGCATAATGTACAAAGGCTGAGCGCTTTTTACACCTTTCTGTGTGTCCGCTTGCAACCACTGTCAGAATTCCCGTGAAAAGCATGCTGACATAGCACCCACGTATCTGTGTGCTATGGACTGTCGCAGCACTTCGCCTGCTATAGACTGACAGTGTGCGATATTTGTTCTCAGCATAACAGCGTTGCCAGCATGCTATTGATTGACGTGGCATTTCACCTGCGTTCTTGGGAGTCTAGGCTATAGCTGAATGCGTGCGAGCGAGCGAGCGCGTGTGTGTGGCCAAATAATTCCATCGTAGTATCACCGTGTGTTAGCATTTAATCAAACATAGGCTTACACAGCCGTGTGTTGCTACAGGCTACACCGCGCGCATGCCTTACTCTGATGTTGGGGGCATGGGTGTGTCCAGTTCGGCACGGTGCGCTCTTATGGAAAAATGTGCGTCTCGGGGCGTGCTGTGGGGGTGATTGTCTGGGGGGGTGTCTTTGGCAGAGTGTCGGGGGCTGCAGCGTGACTCACGTTTCACTCTCCAGCGCTATGTTGAGCAGCTCCGCAAAGGACCCCGTCCGTAATCCTCACCCCTCTTGTCACGCTAGTTTTGTTTTCTTCATCCCAGTTCAGTCTTCCACTGTTCTGTTGCATGTATGCAAGTTGAACTTCTTTCGCGCCGTACGTAGCCAATTCTCCGTTCTGGATGCCTTCATCCTCACAATCCATCCCCTGCCCCCCCCTGTTTGTTCCTATCCATTCACGATTCCAGGTAAAGTGTCGCTCAGTAATCTGCATCCTCAATCAAACTCCAAACAGTTCCTGCTTTCATCCACATTCCTCCGCTGAAAGTTTGCGTCTGCTGTCCAGACTTGAGACGTTCACTGTTTGCATTCGAAACACTGACAGCAATTCTGTCTTCTCACAAGCTTCAGACTTTGAAATGGAATGGAAGCGTCTTGCATTGGCCAACGATCATTCATCACTGACTCACTTCTGGACTGTTCACATTTAGCGGACCTGTTCATCGCGAACAAGTGCAGCAGCATTGCACAGTGTACACAGTGGTTTAAAGCACGTGTCAGTGTATACTGCCTGCTCAGAAGTGTTTATGTAACTTTACTGACTAATGCCCAATAAACTGCACATGCATGCTGTCGCGCATCGGTACGCTGCTGCGTTCCATGAGATCGTGATCACGAGCCATGTTCTATCCACTGCTGAGTGAAGGCCACCCCATGTTGCCATCCCGTGTTCCCACGACGCCACACCACAATGCATCTCGTCACTCCATCTCCGCGGCAGACATCCTCTTGACCTTGTTACGTACTTCAGCTACCATTCCGTCACCACTCTCATCCGTGGGCCATCCATTCCTTCTCGCAATGTGTCCAGTTTGTTTTAAAGCTTTCGTGACAGCAAGAACATTTTCTTCAAGAAAAACATTTTTAATCTGTGTGTATTACCAACTGTGGCATGTGGATTTGAACCATCGACCTCCCCCCCCAAACAAACAATGAAACAATATTTTCTTGCTGTGTTTTTCACACCTGATGACGATTGCTTGTGTTGCAGTCGAAACGTCGTGATAATTTTATTGTTTTATATTTTTATTATTTTATTGTTTCCCTTCTACGTGACTTTACCGAAAGAACCAAGCATATGTTGTCTCCAGTTTGGAATTGTTTCATGATCTATGTGTTCCGATGTCTGTCTCTCAGGCCTAATTCAAATCATGCATGCATGCATTCAGATGCCTCTTTCGAATACTTCTCAATTATTGTTTCATCGGTTTTTTTTGGGGGGTCGATGGTTCAAATCCACATGCCACAGTTGGTGATACACACAGATTAAAAACGTTCTTCTTGAAGCACATTGGAATGCTATTTATCACCATAAAATCACATTCTTCAAAGGCACTCCTCATACCTGCTCTTGGCCATCACTTTATTTAATATATACAGTATATGTATATATATTTTTTTTCCTTTCCTTAGGGCCCCCCTGCAATGACCGTCATAAGTATATATGTTGTGGCTTCCAGTTATTTTATTATATTATTTTATTATGTTTTATTTTTATTATTTTATTATTTCCCTTCTACGTGACTTTACCCAAAGAACCAAGAAGAGGTTTCCAGTTGTCGTCGTCGGTAATCCCTCGGGGTTCGGGGATGACGTCCGTCAGGTTGAGGGGTGGCTATTGAAGTGACTGAGGCAGTCCAATTTTGGATCCGCAGATCTTTGGGCATTGGCGGCACGTGGTCTCAGATGGAAGTGGGATCCGCAGTGCCGGTTTGGTTTCCTTTTCCTTTCTGTAATGGCAATGAAATGGCAACGAAAATCTATTCTGTGTCCTGGGCAGTATCTGTTGCCGGGCGGCACCTGACTGGGAGTGGCGCGCAGGGAGCGAAGTCACTACTGGAAAGCTTTACAAGTTTCCGTGTGCTGTGTACAGTGCCAGTAATCTTGGCTCAGACAAAAAAAAAGCCCCTCACCTCTTCACATATATGAACTGTGCTTCCATTGTAGTTCGTGACCAAGTGAAATGGCATACAGTTTTGGGGGTAGAGGAAAACTGAATTGAAGTATCGTCATTTTTCACATTTATCTGAGAATCCTGACAGACAAGAGCAGGTGAAAGTGCTTAAGTTTAACCAGCTGTCGGGTCAGTTGTGTTGCCTGTTATGGCTATTCCTTCGTAAAAGGTAGAGACAACCGTTGGCTGAGTGCATTTGCAAAATATAGCTGTGAAAACAAGTTTATAAATACAGGCTCATAAAAATTCACTCGAAAAACTACGTAGACGTTTCAAGCATTTGCGACGCTTCACTTGTCCAGATTGTGGATTGGGCTCGTTGAAGTCTTGACTGGTATTGACAGATCCACTTAGCCGTAAATGAAATGACTCAATCATTTTCTGCACAAGGCCGAAAAGAAAACTCATCAGCAGTGTGATCGAATAGAGCAGACGGCAGTGCACATCTGTCTTTTAAGAGTGAGCTGTCAGAAAAAAGACACTTTGCTGGGAAATGCTGTTGCAGGATAAAAGTGTCACGATTGCATGTTTTGCTTATTCTTTTTGTACGTTGATATCCTTAACAGCCACTGACTTTTTTTTACAATTGAAAGTATATGTGGAAGTTTTTTTGTTAGATATTGGGCACAACAGAGATTGACATTTTATTTATGCTAGTTCCATTGATAGAGATACATGTTTTTTTTATGAAACATAAGGTGCTATACCAATTCCACATCTTAACAATAGTGTTCGTCTGATCATGGTTAAAGACTTTCTTAAAGATCTGAGCAGATGGCTCAGCAGTAGAGTGAGCAGCTTGCAATCGGAAGGATGCGAGTTCAAATCCCGGTTGGGTGTTGACTCAGTCCATCATTCTCTTGGGGTCAATACAATAAGTACCCCTTAATGGAAAGTCAACAGTGGTCGCCCTATGGAATCACTTGCCTCTACTATAGGAATGTGGATATTTCCATCACTGGTTCAGGGATGTAAACAGGAGGCGAGCACTGCCTAGATAAACTAAAGTAGAAACTATTTTTTTTATTTATCAGGAAAGGCCCACTGATGCATGTTTTAGCTCTTTTTTCAGAAGCGAACTGGCCACAAAGAATAGCTCAAGGAAGTGGCTTATAGTGTGGACATTTACAGTAGGCAAATGTTCGAAACGCATGTTTCATTTGAGCAAGAAATTACTTATTTGGTTAAAGACTTACAGTTCACAGGTTTGGGATGTGTACCAACATTAATTAAACAGTACTCTGGCAGCGAGGGTGGAATATTTAATTTTCCTTATAAGCTACCATTTTGTACGTGTGGTAAATAATAACGAATACTGTATCGGAATATGTCATGTAAATATTTAATGTCTTATTTGTAGCTTAATGTGTTTGATTGCATCAATTTATTTACGGTAGTTAAATTATGTAGTGCAACACATTCACTCTGATGTGGTGTCATTTATGTTTAAGTGAATTTTTTTTTAATGCACGTTGTATGAGTAATCGTCTATGACGAAATCACCTGAAATATGCCCATGAGATATTGGAATGTAAGCAGGGCTGAGCCTGGGCACTGCTTGGAATGGTGACCCCCATCCATAGCCAGTGTTATGGGCTGCGGGGTCATGCTTTGGGCAGAAAAGGGCAGTGGCAGCAAAATCCATTGCACTGAACTTCTATGCTTTCACCAACCCTGCACTGACCAGCATCGTCGTGAAACATAGTCAAATAACTTCCGGGACCCACAAGGCAATGCAAGGCCCTCATCTCGAAATGGAATAAACCACCAATATGGAATACCACCAAAAGGTTTAGGCACTGCTGGCTAGTAATGTGCATGCGATGCTATGCAAGAGTTATGCATATGCTCTAATTTAGTGAAGGAGTGCTATATTTGGACAGTGCAGTGGTATTCCAACACACTGAGAATAGCTTCTTATTTGGAAAGAGGAAAGCAAGCGTAACACATTCATCCCGCCAATGGGGCTGCATATACCAAGTAACTTTACATTGGCTGTGGCTTGAGTCCCATAGAAATGTTTTCTGTGCCATGTATGCTTACAGGCAATTCTTATGCTTTTAATCCCGAACTCATTGGTGGGCTTTTTACAATTTGCACTCATTCTCCCCATTGTGCATATATAAGCAGTCCAGGCTCTTAGGGCCAGGTGGGTTGTGGGTTTGGTGTGCAAAGTTTGACTGTTGACTTTACTTCTTTTTAAAGGTTGTGTGCGGTGACTGTTACATTATATATATATTTGAACATTTTACATAAATGTCATCGTCTCTTTCAAAAAGGAATATGTAAATGTCAAGGGGGTTTGAATTTATAAAGAGACTTTTAATAATCCTCTAACCTAGGTCAGTACGATTTTGGTAAGAAATATGTTATAAATGGCATATAAGTTATACCAATTTTGCTGTTAGACGACTCATGTGATCAAAGATGGTGGCACAACTGCACATTGAAAGAGCTGCGAGCTGTTGTTATGTTTTTTCCTTTTAGGATGTAGAGACAAGTGAAGTGTATCGAGATGAAATATGGTCATGGCTATGAACTGTGGCAATATTGCAAATGTATGGAATGGCTGCAATTAGAATGTGACCATCTGTGGTGATGACGCCGTAAATGGTAATCAGTTGATGCTTCACCTCTTGCCAAAAATGATCACATCGATAGGTCGATTTTCGACCACAGGTAGGAATCCATTACATATCAGCGGTCTTTGTGATAAGTGTGGAAACAGTTTAGTCAGTCATCAACGAAACAGTGGAATTACCAAATAAGTGTGTGCCGAGTTGTATGCCAAAATGTTATTGGACGATCATAAAGCAAACAGCATTCACATTTGCTGTACCTGATTGACCAGATGCATATGTGAAGAATATGCATTTTTCTATCAATGCAACCATTCCATCTTTTTGTAAATCTTGCGACAATTTGAACAACTATCTCCATATTCCAACAACACTCTTCAATACATGTCAATTGCCTTTAAACCCTCAGGGAACAAATAATAGTAATTATTATTTCACTGTACAGGGAATTCTCTACTTACGAACGAGTTAGGTTCCAGAGGTCTGTTCGGAAGTCGATTTGTTCGTAAGTCCAACTTTACTCCTGTCGATTATAAACATGTTGTACTGCATGTACACTAAACACGGGGAATGGCTTTAAAAGTTGTATAATCACCTGTAGATGTAGATGCTACTGATTATTCATGTTCTGCAGATGTAGATTCCACCACCGCCATCTATTGCGCGGCGGTTGAACTTCCGAACAGGCGACTGGACATACGGACAGGTTTGATCGTATCTCTGAAAGTTTGTAAGTCGAATGCTCGTAAGTAGAGGAGTCCCTGTATTTCTTATATGCAGCTGTGTAAGGGCACTGGTATATTTGATGAAGTGACTAAATTTGTGAGAAAAACATATCGCACATGAGTATCAGGGTCATATCATATTCACAGGCACTTGTGGTAAGGACTTGCCAGCCTGTAAGGTTAGGTAAATATAGGAGCAGGGCAGCACGCCCTGTGAACAGGAGGTCTCCCAGGGTCGGTCCTGCGCATACAACTGTTAGTTTCATGCGATTTAAACACGAATACCATTTTCTATCGTGATATGCAGCACGTGTATCTCAAGTAAAACTCGAATTACCTGCACCGCGGTTGGTAGTTATCAGTAAATATGATTTCGTGAGGGGACAAAGTTAATCAATAATTTTCCGAATTTTTTCCTATATAATAAGTAATCATGTACTTGACTTTAAGCTTTCGTGACTGCAGGAATTCATATTCTTTGGATCTTTCGCTAAAGTCACGTAGATATTTTTTGTTATTTTCTTTGAACCTATCTCCGTGAGTGTACCGAAATACCCAAATAATATAATAATGTACTATCATGTTAATAAATACACACTTCAGAGGCATTTACCACTTCCAGTAATTGCAATGTTTTCTTTGCATATTAAAACCACACAGAGCACTGCCAATAATTAACTGTACTTTCTTGAGAAGGTTAAATGCATTTGGTGTGAACTTGTAATGAAGCTTTTTGAGATTGGGGCTATCACAATGCGAAACAAGACAAATAATTGTGATGTGTAGAGCAACACCTTTGTTTTGATTAATAACCGCAGGCGTGACGACCTTCCAATGAAATTCAGTCCACGCTTGAGATTTTTTTTGTTAATCCTCGATCGGTGTCCGTTTGTTTGAATACAGTTTTGTTCATTATTTATATAGCACCTACGATTGTTCTTATTTACCGTGTTGTTTTGAGCCAGACTGCTGCATTTTACGAAATGGAATGCTCGAAACGGTTGTAAAAATTGCATAACACTTTGAAGACGAGAGTGGGAGCTCATGGAAGGATGTTGCACACAGGGCGCGTGTTGTTCATTGTTTGAAGTAGCACAGAACTGAGGAATTCCGTGCGCGCTCTTTTACATGTCAGTCCAATCGTTTCAACATTTTACTAAAGGTGAGGTACACATATCTGAAGAATCCACAGAGGGAAAATTCTTGCCAAATGTATTTTTATATATATGTGTGTGTGTGCATTCAGTTTTTATATAATTTTATTGTGTTTTATTCCGCACATTATCGTTACTAATTAAATACTTATTGGCACTAACATGACCACCAGCCTTCCACTTCCCCCATAGCTAGGAGTTAATATTTGGTATCAGTTATGGTTACTGACTGTATAAACGTAATGAATTCCTATCTTTGGCATACATCATCAGTGCTAGCATGTGGCTGGCATTTGGGTTCGAGTTAACTTCATACTATATAGCCTTAAAAGACAAGAACATTTAGAAATCTGTATTTTCTACGAAATTCAGTGAAGCCATGAACTCATGGCTGATGGCAGCCAATATCACAATATCATCTAGGCAGCGTTAACAACGCTGAAAAGATGACTAATTAACTATGTTTTTACCTGGATTGATTTAACCATCAAACAACATTTTGCCTGTGAAAGTCAGAAAATAATCAAAAGACTAAAAGGGTCAATGAAGTAATCATACTTTCCCTCCTAGAGAACTCAATATGTTTCCGCTGGGGGGGGGGGGGGTAGCTATGTTTCCAGTGAAGTTTTGAGCAATGTGGGCGTGCGAAATCGTTACAAAAGCCCACTAACACAGGAGCATGAAAGGCCGTTTCCAGCGAGATGACCTTTTTGCTGACCCCACGGTCGCGTCCTGACGTCGCAGCTAATGTGGGCTGGGTCACGTGGCAGATCGGACGCACTTGGTGATCTAAAGACGTTATTCCTGCCCGAAAATTAAGTTTCTGAGTGAATTTTGTTAAGCTTGCAGTCTCTTGACAATGTTTTTCTTCTGCTCATGTTAAATGTAAACACAGCTCAGTGTGTATGTTGCAATGTGATTAAAATAAATGTAACATTTTTAGACGCATGGCATACTATAGCCCTGTAAATATAATGGGGAGAATGGCATCACTCGAACAGATGTGTGTTGCATTAGTGCTGTATGATAATTATCAAAATGCATTGGCCACATGATGGACGACCAAGGAATGTACAGGTATTGTCCCTCAAACATACAATGCATGCATTATACCTGATTAGTTTCATTTGCATAATCTTCATGAGAAACGCTGCATCGTAGCCAGGCAGAAATGAACACACGACCATATTTACTCATAAAACGCTTCAAACTTATTTTTTTTTTAAGTAACAAGTAGTGGGTTTTAAATAAATGGATATTGATGCTGAGCTTGCTATACACGAGGAGTGTTGTTTGGAATATTTTAAAGGGGAATGCTTTGTTGAAGCTATAAATATACTGAGGAGGATGAATGCAGTCCTTTCACATCGTCAGCCACTAAACTGAGAATCTTTGTCTATACCAATGGTCTCTAACTGCTAGACCGGCCTGTTAATGGTCCAGCCTTGAAATCACTATGCTCTTGTGTTTCCGAAGATTTATGGTGCTTTATAGTGTAGGCTTTCTCATTAAAACAATGTGATCCCGTCTTGAGGAGGGTTTTCAATCGAAGATGTAATTCAACAACTTAACACTCGCCATGTCGAATATTCACACAAGCAGGATTTAGTTTCATTGTAATTTTAACATCGATCATCATCCACGATCTACCGACTGCTGGATGAAGGCCTCTTCAACTTTTCATCAAATTTAAAGAGTCGGGCAATGCAACACGCCATCTAACTACTGGACATGAGCTGATCTCATCACTTCATCTCTTCAGTGATCATCCCCTCAGATGTGTTCTCTACTTTGGCTGCTACTGCATCGTTGGTTTCGACCACTGCCCATCACCCCTTCTCACAATGTGGCCTGCTGAAGCCCATCTACTTCACGTCAACGATGTCTGTAGTTTGCGTTTGTGCTTTTGATCGATGTGTTCTGATTGCTGTTTCTCAGTGTAATTCCAAGTGGTAACCTCTTCATACTTTTTTTTATTTTATTTTTATTTTGTTCCATTTTGTTCTTCTTTGGTATCAGTAAAATGTTTTTCACTGATCCACATGTGATCTCTCTGCATCTCAATATAATTCCAAGCATGGAGCGCTCTGCACACATTTCAGCTTTTGTTCGATTTTCTATTCTGATTCGCATGCCACTCATTGAAAACGTTCTTTTGTATTGGTTACATTACTTCTCACCATTATTAAGATCAATAATACAAAAGGATTGCTCTTGCTTGCTTTATTCAAACTTGTTTTATTCATGACATTGGACATTGACGAGCTGACATTGAGAATTGAGAAATGAAATTAACTTAATTAGAACAGACACATTTCATATTGTCAAAGACGTCTTTGTCCTCAGCAAATTCTGCACAGGAATTGATCATAGGCTGGTGCGATGTATGTTGCAGTTCAACATAGCCAAAGATATGACAAAGATAATTGCAGAAAGAAGCAAGATAGTTTAAAATGACTATTTAAAAGCATGCAAAAAGTTTTGAATTTGCAATACAAAAATGGTTTTCATTCTCTCTCTCCATATATATGACCGAAACAATAACGTAAAGTGTCATACAGAGCCATGGCTATTAATATAACCGTAGCTGCAGAATATGTAGTGGTCAATGATACCACTATATACAAAGGAAGCCAACAGAAGTGGATTGTAGAGCACCATATGTCCCGTGAGGCGTGCGGGCTTCACAAGACGGACGGTGGCAGACGACCAATGCTGCATTCAAAGTTACGGACTGCCTCAAAAAGGCTGAGTACTCTCACTCACTTTATGCAGCCACAGCACGGGCCGGCCCTTTGTGCTGCACGTGCCCTTTGCTGCACTGGGATATTGACCTTTTCATAGCGATGTTTTCAGATGTACGTTAAAACTATTTTTTTTTATATTCCTGAAACGTTTTTGTTTTGCCCTTTCACTGTTGCTCACCGACTAAAGTCCGTTTGTTCTAGAAACGAGTTTTGACTCAAAAATTGCAACGTTCTATATTTAAAAAAAAAATTGCTTGAATAGAAACATTGTGGAAATTACCCTTATGAAAAAGCATCGAAATATCAATGACGGCCATATTTTGCAACATTGAAACATTGCGTTTCAGTTTAATCATGGCTGTCTGGCTTACACTGTAAGCCACTGTCCAGTAAAATACATGTCAATGCATCGCAGAGTATTTCCAGCATGAACCAAAAGTTTTAATTTAGAGTGTGATTCTCCAATGACTGCAGCATTATTATTATTATTTGATAGAATGGAACAACGGTACCTGGGAAAATGATTATGCTACCTCTACAGCAAAGTACTGTACCAGCAGTATGCGTTAAGCATAACAGTAATATTAACATTGACAAACTTAACTATCGATCAATCAGTGTTACAATTAGCAGTGTTTTCAGCATGCCAGAAATCGCACTGGACAAGAGAACGATTCACCTTTGTTGATGTCTGATCCTCACAGACCTGGTCCAGCACTCTGGGGTAATTTGATTCACTGCTACCTCAATAAATAAATGTCCTTGTCAATACAGTACAGTGTTGCTCAATACTGACTACATGCTCGCCTTGTAAATGTAATTGCGTGGCTGATCTGTGGGTGTACTGATGCTTGCATGTGGGTACTGTATTGGAAGATGTAAAACGAGCAATTGTGCTTGTTTAGTCAACGCCAATTCATGCATTTATATTTGTGTGCCAGAATTTGTTTTATTCTTGTATCTCCTACCATTGAACATGTATCCCTCTAACTGAGCGATGACAGGATAGGGATGTAATGAACATACATTTGGTGGAGGTTTTATTGGCAAAACAATGCGACCAGTAATGTTTCATTGATTCTAATTACACTGTGGTATGATGTGGAAATGACAATTCGTAGCAGCTTAAAAATATTGAAATGTTGCTTTGATGGAACCTTGTGCATGGTTAGCGAGCCGGGATGTGACTGGTGACCCAGCAAATCTTTCTTGAATGCAAACGGCATTCAAATGATTAAGTACCCATACCATGAGTGGATGTCATCATTTACTGAGAAATAAATTAAATACAGAATCGCTTCTGCAATAATATACCTGCATCATCGTTAACATTACCTGATTGTTAATCAACATCCCTAGTCGTCTGCGACAAAGATTAAGATACTAGACTGTTTCAACAAGCATTTCTGAAATGACGAGGTGATCTTTATGCCTTAATTTACATGAATAAATACTGTAACCAACATCGTGGCCTTCCAATAGAAAGGAGTTAATTTAAAGGCACACAAAAGCGCGTTTGCTATAACGTATCGCTACAGATTGTCATACCTACTACGTTAATATAAATTATTCCTACCTGTTCCTCACTTATGAAACCGTTTTTGTTTTTTGTTTTTGTATACAGGTTACTGGTGGGAGCTCCGAGAGCAAAGGCCCTTCCCAATCAGCACGCCAACCGTACCGGCGGGGTCTACCAGTGTCCCTTCACCACCAACACCGACGACTGCCAGAGGATCATCTTCGACAATGACGGTAGGGAAATGGCGTCCCGTTTTACGCACCCGGTTGAAAAACGTCCTCCTACGGGGCAGATCGGCGTGCCACTTTCGTTCATCGGATTCAGTTTTTTAAATCCTTTATATTAAGTTCACTTGCTTGCTTGCTTGCGCGCTTACGACCGTGCAAATCTTTCGGTCGTTTTTTAACCCACTTCTCGTGGTCCAATCGAGCTGACATTTTGCACACAGACTCGTTGTGCGTGACAATTTATTTTCGTGAAAATTTTTTTCCAAAATTTTCAACATTTTAGGAAAAAAATTGTTATTATATTTAATTACCAATTGCTTAATGGTGGCAGGCAATCATCTGACCCATAGGTAGCAGTCATTTCAAGCCAGAGGACGAGAGGACTCTAGCCGCCCGTTTCAAAGACCAATGTGGGCTGGGTTGTGGCCCATTGAACACGTACTGTAATTTATTGTTTTGCTCTTTGTAAGAAACTGAAAACACAGCAAGGTCCTCCTGTCATGGAATGTAATGTAAACCAATCGAAAGCAAACAACAATAAACGTGTGCCTATTTTAAAATCCTTTATATTAAGTTCACTTGCTTGCTTGCTTGCGCGCTTACGACCGTGCAAATCTTTCGGTCGTTTTTTAACCCACTTCCCGTGATCCAATCGAGCTGACATTTTGCACACAGACTCGTTGTGCGTGACAATTTATTTTCCTGAAAAAAATATTTCCAAAATTTTCCACTTTTTAGGAATTTTTTTTTCATATTTAATTTAAAATACCAATGTGATAAAAATGAAACTCTTACTCAAGAAAAACAGAAATGAATAATAAAATAAAACCCATGCCACGCATATAAAGGATTTATAGTGAAAAACTTTGTTTTTACGGGTTAATTTTTTCCCACCCGATCTCGCTCCTTCCTTTATTCCATCGTTTTCATCCCAGTCCCATAATGGAACGAAGGCTTAAAGTTGCACGAAGAAGTTTGAATCGGTGGATTGATGCTTACAAACTACACTGAGGTATAGAAGGAGGGGCTCATGCATCAGGGAACAATTGACAATGAGAGACACTTGTTCAGGAACGTTTGTAAAATTTGGGCAGAGCACATTACGAGAAGGAATTATAGCCGATGGATGAGGCTAGCAATGGAATGACAGCCTATGGATAGGACTCACCCAAGAGGGTGACAACTGTGATCAGATCAGCTTGTGTGGGGGAGTGGGGTTTGTGGTGGCATTGCAGGACTGTGTGGAATGCTGACACTGTGGGGCAGAGTTTATCCGGTAATGGATTGACTATAGTGATGATGATGACTGCAAAGCAATCTCACGTTCATGTTAACATGCCTTTGTGATTTTTTAAATTCCAATGTATGTGTAATGCGGGCGTAAGCGACCTTCCGGATGTGACGTCACGGGGGGTGGAGTCATGTGACGTGGGTGGAAGGTTCGGGTCCTTAAGCGGGTAAACCGGAAGGGGAAGTCAGTCGGGGTGTGAGCGGAAAAGAGTGAGGCCACGCGGGCGGGTGAGAAGAGGGGGGGCACCGACGGCTATCGGGAGCCAACCCCGAAGACAAGAGGAAGCTGCGGAGTGGTGTGCAGCTGCAGAGGAGACAGCCAGAAGGGCTGCGGGTTAGAGGCAGCGGTGTGGCTGCCAGGAGGAGCTGCGGAGAGAGAGAGAGACAGCACGAGGCTGCCAGGAGGCGGCGTTCAGGAAGGAGTTGCAGCGAATACAGCCAAGGGGGGCTGTGTGAGAGAAACAGCAGCGGGGCTGCTGTTGTGGATCGGGCCGACATTGGAGTCAGCACCGTGGAGAAGCTACAGAGTAAAGACAGCCGTGTGGGTGTACAGCACGAACCGAATAAAGGACACTGAGCCAGACATCGTGGTCCAGTCGTTTATTACACTGGTGTCGGAAGTGCAACGGCATGTCGAAACAAGTGAGGAAGAAAGTTAATCCGGCGCCTGCATCGGCTTCTTTGTCCGACGACGACGAACTCCCTCCAACCTCGGATCCTGTTGGGGTGGTGGAGGAGAGCCCGGCTGAGGCGACCACGGGAACGGGAGTGGAGGATGTTGGCGCGGTGGCGGGTCCGTCGACATCATCAGACGCGGATCAACGATGGCAAGCGATGGCGGTACAACTGGAGGCACTTAAGGACGTCCTGGCGCATCTATGCCATCTCGTCGCGCCAGGGACGATGGATGATGCAATTGGTGCTCCGCGGGCCGCCACGTTGCCTGTCCTGCCGCCGCCATTGCCCACGCGGCAAGAGGCCGCCATTTTGCGCGCTCCGTGGCGCCAAACCGCCATCTTGGCCACGCCGCGGGCCGACGCCATTTTGAATTTGCCATCACAACCACCACCATTGGAAGACGGCGGGAAGAGGAGTCGGAGTCGCCACCTTACAACGGTTAAAGAATTTTCCGTCGGTGGGGACTGGAGCGCGTTCGCCTGCCGCTTCTTGGCGGCGGTACGCACAGCAAGATGGACCGATGCGGAGGCTTTGGAGGTGTTGCCGACTCTCCTGGACGACGAATCTGTCCGATTCTTCCGTTCCATAACGACCGATAAGAAGGCAACTTTATGTGGTGTTTTTCAAGAAATGGCCGATGCTTATGAGCCACCAGATGATGCGCATCGGCGATTCGCTCAACGACAACGAGCACCAGAGGAGTCGCCCGTGGCGTTCAGGGGTGCGGTGCTGGAGCTGGCCATGGCAGCTTATCCTGAGACGCCACAGGACCTGCTCGAGCCTCTCATATTAGGGAAAATGTTGGAGCTGTCTCGGGATCTAGGGATCCCCATGCCTGTGTGTGGGCATGAGAAGCTAACTTCCCGGACGGCTGCTAAGTGTCTCGATGCGCAATTCAACCTCCGTCGCTGGAAACAAGTGACGGCGTGGACGGGGGGGCCCGTCAAAGAAGGGGATGCGCTGGGGTGGAACCCTGCGCAGGCTGTCTATGTTCCGGATGACCGGGGCCCTCAACAACTGACGGCCGCCTCCGCTCCATGGACGGGACGCGGCGGGCCGAGACCGCGCGCGGCGCTACCAGAACGGGGCCGTCAGGAGGCGAGGCCTGCGCTTCGGCGCAACGAGGCCGAATGTTTCCGCTGCGGGCGTAGGGGCCACTACGCCAGAGACTGCTGGGCCCGCTTCCCGGCTCCGCCGCAGCAGGAGGCCTCGGCACCGGTCAAGTCGGCTAAAGATCCTCCGAAACAGGCCGGCCGTGACATTGCGGGGGACGAGGGGCCCTGCTCGGAGGACGCCTGCCAGGTCTGCGGGACCTTCGAGCCCTGCGGCCCTTCCGACCCAGCTGCGGGCACGGTCACAGGACAAGCCCAAGACTAACTCTTTAGGGACACGGGACGGCGATGGACTTCCAGCTGCGACAGGGGGATTACCCCCTGTCATTCCTCGACTTTCATCGCGTTCCCGTTCTGCGAGTGGGCCGCCGACCGTCCGGGACGGGCCGGCGACCCGCACACGTTCCAAATCGCTTACGTTTCGTTGATTGTTGCTGTCTTGTTATTTTTTTCTTACAGTTGTATTTATTGCATGCTTTTTGTACGTTCGTTGATGTTAATTGCGTTGTTGTTGTTGTTCTTGCTGTTACATTGTATGCTTAGTGTCCTTTAGGGGGGGAAGCTCGGTTCGCCGCATTACGATTTGCTATTGGTCAGCCGAGGTCGGCTGGGATTTTTCTACGGGGGAGGGTGGTGTAATGCGGGCGTAAGCGACCTTCCGGATGTGACGTCACGGGGGGTGGAGTCATGTGACGTGGGTGGAAGGTTCGGGTCCTTAAGCGGGTAAACCGGAAGGGGAAGTCAGTCGGGGTGTGAGCGGAAAAGAGTGAGGCCACGCGGGCGGGTGAGAAGAGGGGGGGCACCGACGGCTATCGGGAGCCAACCCCGAAGACAAGAGGAAGCTGCGGAGTGGTGTGCAGCTGCAGAGGAGACAGCCAGAAGGGCTGCGGGTTAGAGGCAGCGGTGTGGCTGCCAGGAGGAGCTGCGGAGAGAGAGAGAGACAGCACGAGGCTGCCAGGAGGCGGCGTTCAGGAAGGAGTTGCAGCGAATACAGCCAAGGGGGGCTGTGTGAGAGAAACAGCAGCGGGGCTGCTGTTGTGGATCGGGCCGACATTGGAGTCAGCACCGTGGAGAAGCTACAGAGTAAAGACAGCCGTGTGGGTGTACAGCACGAACCGAATAAAGGACACTGAGCCAGACATCGTGGTCCAGTCGTTTATTACACTGGTGTCGGAAGTGCAACGGCATGTCGAAACAAGTGAGGAAGAAAGTTAATCCGGCGCCTGCATCGGCTTCTTTGTCCGACGACGACGAACTCCCTCCAACCTCGGATCCTGTTGGGGTGGTGGAGGAGAGCCCGGCTGAGGCGACCACGGGAACGGGAGTGGAGGATGTTGGCGCGGTGGCGGGTCCGTCGACATCATCAGACGCGGATCAACGATGGCAAGCGATGGCGGTACAACTGGAGGCACTTAAGGACGTCCTGGCGCATCTATGCCATCTCGTCGCGCCAGGGACGATGGATGATGCAATTGGTGCTCCGCGGGCCGCCACGTTGCCTGTCCTGCCGCCGCCATTGCCCACGCGGCAAGAGGCCGCCATTTTGCGCGCTCCGTGGCGCCAAACCGCCATCTTGGCCACGCCGCGGGCCGACGCCATTTTGAATTTGCCATCACAACCACCACCATTGGAAGACGGCGGGAAGAGGAGTCGGAGTCGCCACCTTACAACGGTTAAAGAATTTTCCGTCGGTGGGGACTGGAGCGCGTTCGCCTGCCGCTTCTTGGCGGCGGTACGCACAGCAAGATGGACCGATGCGGAGGCTTTGGAGGTGTTGCCGACTCTCCTGGACGACGAATCTGTCCGATTCTTCCGTTCCATAACGACCGATAAGAAGGCAACTTTATGTGGTGTTTTTCAAGAAATGGCCGATGCTTATGAGCCACCAGATGATGCGCATCGGCGATTCGCTCAACGACAACGAGCACCAGAGGAGTCGCCCGTGGCGTTCAGGGGTGCGGTGCTGGAGCTGGCCATGGCAGCTTATCCTGAGACGCCACAGGACCTGCTCGAGCCTCTCATATTAGGGAAAATGTTGGAGCTGTCTCGGGATCTAGGGATCCCCATGCCTGTGTGTGGGCATGAGAAGCTAACTTCCCGGACGGCTGCTAAGTGTCTCGATGCGCAATTCAACCTCCGTCGCTGGAAACAAGTGACGGCGTGGACGGGGGGGCCCGTCAAAGAAGGGGATGCGCTGGGGTGGAACCCTGCGCAGGCTGTCTATGTTCCGGATGACCGGGGCCCTCAACAACTGACGGCCGCCTCCGCTCCATGGACGGGACGCGGCGGGCCGAGACCGCGCGCGGCGCTACCAGAACGGGGCCGTCAGGAGGCGAGGCCTGCGCTTCGGCGCAACGAGGCCGAATGTTTCCGCTGCGGGCGTAGGGGCCACTACGCCAGAGACTGCTGGGCCCGCTTCCCGGCTCCGCCGCAGCAGGAGGCCTCGGCACCGGTCAAGTCGGCTAAAGATCCTCCGAAACAGGCCGGCCGTGACATTGCGGGGGACGAGGGGCCCTGCTCGGAGGACGCCTGCCAGGTCTGCGGGACCTTCGAGCCCTGCGGCCCTTCCGACCCAGCTGCGGGCACGGTCACAGGACAAGCCCAAGACTAACTCTTTAGGGACACGGGACGGCGATGGACTTCCAGCTGCGACAGGGGGATTACCCCCTGTCATTCCTCGACTTTCATCGCGTTCCCGTTCTGCGAGTGGGCCGCCGACCGTCCGGGACGGGCCGGCGACCCGCACACGTTCCAAATCGCTTACGTTTCGTTGATTGTTGCTGTCTTGTTATTTTTTTCTTACAGTTGTATTTATTGCATGCTTTTTGTACGTTCGTTGATGTTAATTGCGTTGTTGTTGTTGTTCTTGCTGTTACATTGTATGCTTAGTGTCCTTTAGGGGGGGAAGCTCGGTTCGCCGCATTACGATTTGCTATTGGTCAGCCGAGGTCGGCTGGGATTTTTCTACGGGGGAGGGTGGTGTAATGCGGGCGTAAGCGACCTTCCGGATGTGACGTCACGGGGGGTGGAGTCATGTGACGTGGGTGGAAGGTTCGGGTCCTTAAGCGGGTAAACCGGAAGGGGAAGTCAGTCGGGGTGTGAGCGGAAAAGAGTGAGGCCACGCGGGCGGGTGAGAAGAGGGGGGGCACCGACGGCTATCGGGAGCCAACCCCGAAGACAAGAGGAAGCTGCGGAGTGGTGTGCAGCTGCAGAGGAGACAGCCAGAAGGGCTGCGGGTTAGAGGCAGCGGTGTGGCTGCCAGGAGGAGCTGCGGAGAGAGAGAGAGACAGCACGAGGCTGCCAGGAGGCGGCGTTCAGGAAGGAGTTGCAGCGAGTACAGCCAAGGGGGGCTGTGTGAGAGAAACAGCAGCGGGGCTGCTGTTGTGGATCGGGCCGACATTGGAGTCAGCACCGTGGAGAAGCTACAGAGTAAAGACAGCCGTGTGGGTGTACAGCACGAACCGAATAAAGGACACTGAGCCAGACATCGTGGTCCAGTCGTTTATTACATATGTATAACAAGTAGAACAAAAAAATGTTGCTTGCACTCATTCTGGATTACCCAATCTTCAAATGTTAACCAGTCAGGCCAGTTTGTGTCTTTAAAATCAGTGGCTGAGTGCTGTCAGGTGACCAGCTTGAATAATCCCATGTGACCCAATTACCTGGGTCACTGCACGGCAAACCCTTGCGGCTGCTGGTGTTTGCCGTAGCTCCTTCAGTGTCCTTAGATTTCTACCTCCTTTCTAGTGCTCTTGGCTGATAATGATCATTTATAAACATCATAAGCCTGTTTATTACAATGTTTTTAAGGTATTTATAAATTCATCATCCTTAAATGCAGTCGAAAAAAGTTATAATGGCACAGAAATACAAAATATGATGTAATTCTCCATTGTATTTATCTAATGCATTGTACAGTCTTGGCATAGGCTTTATTTATGAAATACATTTTTGGATATTGTACAGTTCCAGTGTATTACTTGTGCTAGCATTTTCTGTCATACATAAGCTGAGTCTGGTATCTCAGGGTGAACATTATGTCCTCTGTGTTATGGAAACACGGATGTTACATTATAGTGTTATCTCCTTTCCTTTCACGCGAATGCCTTTTGGATGTGTCATTACAGGAATTCAGAATGTCACAAACTGCCCTTGATCTGTATCATTGTACATGGGGGGAGGGGTGGAGCAGTAGTCAGTGCACTGTGCTATGAAATCAGTGACCTGAGTTCGATTCCTTGTCATGGCTAACCGGTCCGGGGCCTGGCCCTTCATCAACCATCACTGACCAGCATGGTCAAGTATGGTCGAACAACCCCCGATGAATGACACAGCATGGGGAGGTCATCAACCAACCGTGGGTTGATAAATGATTGTAATTATCATTTAATTGAAAGTAACTTAATTCTGTTTTTTGTTCAAAAAAAATCACTGCTTACCTCCAGATATCACGTACCAAAAAAAAAAAATCTACATTGATTTTCATGAGTTTGGATATTTGGTGCTGGGCTGTAACTGAGTAAAGACCCAACAGAATATCCCTGGCTTAGATATTTCACGAAGCCTATGGGCTTATATTCCGTACGAACCATAGAAGATGTGGATACTTGCAGCACAAAGGTCAAATTAAAAACTCTCCAGTGTGTGTCTGTGGTCACCCAGAACGGAACCATGGAAGATTTAACGACTCAATGCCCGGTTGACAAACATAAAAGAGACATCACAGCCATACACCCAGCTAATCCTGATGCAATTATCTGGCTCAACCACCTCAATGTATAACATTATACACCTCAATATATAACATTCTAACAATGTATAACAATTTCGATTTAAAGCTTTCGTGACTGCAGGGATTCATCTTCTTGGTTCTTTCGGTAAAGTCACGTAGAATGGAAATAATAAAATAATAAAATTTTTACATAATAACAATGTCACAAAAATGTTATAACTGTGTTGTAACGTTATAACAATTATAACAAGAAACATAACAATGTATAACATTAAACACCTCAACATTATTACACCTCATTATACACTTCAATATATAACGTGATAGTTGTTGCTTGACATTAACATCAGCCGTGCGAAGAAGAAGAAGACGAGTAAAATGTCCAGCGTTCTTTCTACGCCATTTCAAATGTTTTGGACAAAGGCCTCAGTGGTCGGCGTCTACACTCGGGCACTGCAGCCCTCCTCATGGGGGATGGGGCCTAGGCAGGGGTAGGAAACAAAGGCCCTCTTGGCCTTGCCATGGGACCCAGCAGGGAATTTTAATCAGCACACTGGGGTCAATGGAGTGTCACTGATAAGGGTTACGGACACTGCTGCTCATCCGCCGATAAGTGTTCACACGTACAATGACCTGCTCTCTTGAATTCAATAAAATATTTTGGGAAAAAGAATATTGAAAGGGTCGTGCTCATATTTTCCTTCCAATCGTTACATTTTTTTTTGCTATGTTTAATAAAACATTTAATTAAAAAGTTTTAACGAGAAAATGTAATTAATTCATAAAATCATATACATCTTCATTGCCCAAAGCAAGTGATTTTAATGTGCAAGTGCACACGCTATCTTTAAATTATACTATTAAGAGTAGATTATTATTCCAGCCACGTTGTCAGTCAGCTGCGCTATGCCGTGGGCAGCAGAGGGCAGTGTAGTAAAATTAACTGTTGTACGGTATTTATATGCTCCCTACTTTTACCAATCCACACTGAACAGCCTGGTGAAATATGGTCAAACAGCTCCCACGACGTGCACAGCGTGGAGAGGTCCTCATTCAACAGTGGTATCACAAACTGGACTGTGCATGTACATACACATTTCAGCACTCGTATGCCAGTTTTAACTGATCACTATCTCATTCTTAGTACGATAGATGTTGTGCATACATACATACATATGTACTGTCTTTTAAAATAACTGCCCATTTATAATGAAGAAAGGGTATGGACCAGCCTGCAAAGACACTGATTTCAGGAGCTTTGCTCGACCAATTTGCTCCGCTGCTCATCCCGCTTTATTTCTGGGTGTTTTGTCGCTTTTTTGGTTCCCAGCTGATCCGATGATTGAAAGCAAACAAGACCAGTGGATGGGTGTCACCGTGAAGAGTCAGGGGCCTGGAGGGAAAGTGCTGGTAAGCACTGTTCTGCCCGAACACATCCTCAGAATGATCATATTAAAGCTGACTCGTACACATTGTTCGTTATATGGTGTACATCAGAATACAATTTATGTATGCAGAGAGTAACATTTTATATTAAAATTATCCTGTTGTGTACAGATACAAATGTAGCATAGTGATGGAGCATAACTTCATTTCCATACAGAATTTAGGAAGTTTTTTTTTTTCCCCCTGGCAAGTGTATGTGAATGAATTAATATCTGATTATAGAGTGTGAGTGGTATCTCATTGAATGCCTGGATTTTCTCCAGACACTCCCACTTTCTCCCACAAATATACCTTCAACAAAGAATGTACTGTATGCCAAAACTTCCCAAGCGTAGAATTGGTGTGGCATCCCAAAGCGGTGCCCTCTTGACAAATTCTTGTCACTTGATAAATGACGATTCGTTGTTTGTTGTTGTTGTTGTTGTTGCTGTGTGCCGTCTCGTGTTGCGGCCTCTAGGCTTGCGCGCACCGCTATGAGACGCGACGCTTTGTGGGGCAGCCCGAGGAAACGCGGGGCATGATCGGTCGCTGCTACGTGCTCAGCCAGGACCTCATGATGAACGAGCAGGATGAGATGGATGGAGGGAGCTGGCAGTTTTGTGCCGGCAGGCCTGATAGCCACGAACAGTTTGGAGTCTGCCAGCAGGGCCTCGATGCTGGCTTCACACGTGACTTCCACTACATCTACTTTGGGGCTCCCGGCGCCTACAACTGGAAAGGTACTGGGCCCCCGTGAGGGAACGGTGAATAAAAAGCACACGTCTAGGCTACTGATGTGCACATTTCAAACTTGTGATTGTAGAGGTTTAGAATCAAGGGAAAACACAGAGCCATCTTGTGAAATTACATGTATTTTTTGGAAACCCAAGTTTTATGTCCCTGGTTGGGTACAGCAGAGATGGCTTGCGTTGTTATCCTACCTGTGTAATTAACAAAAAAAAACGAGGGTATTTCTCCAACTAACCGCCAAATAAGCCTATAATCTTACAACAACCCAACCTTCAGTTACATCAGTAGCGGAATGTATGAGCGTGGAGGTGAAAAGACTCGCAGGAGCGCTATTTCACCCGCGTCGGTGCTAGCTGGCTGTGTGTCCCTGTTTCCATGGTGACATGCACCTAACGGAATGAGACCACTGGAGCTGGGACGTGGGAAGCAAAGTGAGTAAGCACCAGCTGAGCCATGCCCCCCGCATAAAGTGGAATAATCGAGCGTGTGTGAATCTACAGGGCAGGGTACCTCTGCCTGCTGGGAAGCAGTCTGGTGACGAATTGTTGTTTTGCTGATTTCTTTCAGACGAGATTATTGATTTGGACAAAGAATTGTCTGAAGAAATGCATTGCGTTCATAATTGTTGCGTCGTGTGTGTATACAAATGAATGTTACAGTATAATCGATAGAAATTGCCGTTTGTAATTTAAGTGTACGGAATTTATTTTCTGAAACAGATCGCTCTTTGCTATTGTTTTTGTGTGTGTTGACTGTGCGTTTTTTCTTTAGGAATTGCTCATGTTGCACAAAGGAACTCGACATTTTATGAACAGGGCATCTTTGACGACGGACCTTATGAGACTGGAGATGAAAGGTGGAAAGATGAGAAACTGGTCCCTGTGGCCTATAACAGCTACTTAGGTAGGACGGTCCTGATACTGGACAGGGCAGAGGTTGCTGGAGAGATGTTCAATTGGTCCAAATTATTCGAAAGGTCCAAAACAAGGACCTGGCCTTGCATGTGAATGTCAATGCCCAATCTCTCCAGCTTCATCTGTCCACGTTTCTGTCCTTTTCCCACTGTTCTTAATCTGCTCTCTCTCTCTCTGTCTGTCCTTTACGGTGCAGGAATCATGTTTTTGACCAGCATCGATAGTTCAGGCGCTGATCAGAATTTGTACAAAACCGAAGAGCCAAAAGACAAGCCACCTGGGAGCTCTCTCAGCCTGGAAGTGTCCAGGAATAGTTATCTAGGTTTGTAACCGCTGGTGCGGTGCTAAGTGTGCAGTGCTTGACCACCTAATGTGCCATGTGCATGAATCCCCACATAGTCGATTGATCAGTGATTGATTTATTTTGATAACCATTGCCCCCCTCCATAATTATATTATTTTATAGACAAGATTCATAATCGAATCGTCAAAGGGCATCTCTGCTCAGGTTTGATACGTTGAAACGTTATTATATGCCAGTGTGTGTAAGATCATGCTCGTTGGACATCTGTGAAAAAGAGCTTCATCACTCATCGGATTTCTCCAGGATAAAAAAAGATTCTGAAAGCCTCAGACTTTTAAATGAGCGCTTAACAAATGAACCTGCAAGAATACGGACCTGGAAATTAATTAGCAGTGATGGGAGTTCACATTGTTCTAAACTTCCAATAAGACTATAGCGATTGAGATATGAAAATCCATAACCATAACACAATTAATTTTCTGATCAACAATATCAGTAAAAATTGCGACAATTTTAATCGACAAATAATAAATGTGTGCATTAGTTAAATCGGTTCCTTCCAAGCTTCTGGCTGTCACCTTTTTTTTCTGCTCGACTTCACCTCCCTAACCTCCATAACCTTCCCGTGGCCGCATGCTCTGAGCCTGAACGTTGCCTGATGCGTCGTGACGTGAACCTGCACGCTCCCACTCTACCCGCGAAAGTTTGCAAATGTGGTGCCGTGTTACGTAACCGAAGTCTCGTTCGATGTCTTTAAGTTTTGCTGGTTTTCCGTACGCGGTAAATCACAACTGCATCACACAACACTCGCGCGGATGGTGACCTTGGGCATGGCTGGCAGGTCCGGGAGCAGCAAAACAGCTGCCCCCTCCACGGCACCTCGCACCTTACTGCCTCTCGGTGACACCAGCGTCGCCCCGATTAACTCACACGCTTTCCCTTGAGAATGTGTGGCATAAGTGTGTGTGCCACACGTGCCTACCTGCGGTAGGCCACGTGATTAATCACAAACAATGACGTATACATTAAACTGACATTCTATAGCCGTCTGTCACACCGCAAGTGCTTAAATAATGAATAACGAGATTGAGGGTTCTAGATTTGAAGCTTTCTTGACTGCAAGGGTTCTTAGGTTTTTTCGGTAAAGTCACGTAGGTAAAACATTATTCATTGTCTGTTAAAAACTCTAACAGATAGGTGGAATTCCTCCCCGTAGAGGGCATTAATTCTAGATTTGAAGCTTTCGTGACTGCAAGGATTCTTAGGTTTTTTCGGTAAAGTCACGTAGGTAAAACATTATTCATTGTCTGTTAAAAACTCTAACAAAGATTGAGGGTTACTACTGATATCCCTTCATAACGATGAGGAGTGTCTATCCCATGTTGACGATTCGTTTCTGAAAAGCACACAGCTAACGGATAACAAATATTAATGGTCAACTGCAGTCAAGAGTAGTTGAAGGACATTCATTACATTAGTTTTGAACGCATACATAATCAGCCTACTTTCAGTTACAGTAATTTTGAGTGCAATTTTAAGAAGTTGCCTCAAGGTATACATGTAATAATTGTTTACAGAATACATTTTTAAAAATGGCAGGGTTTTGCTGACATTTCACTTTAATCCACAAAACTGCTTCGTGCACTGCTGCCGCTGCAGGTTTTATTGCAGTCAACCCTCTCCCTGCTTGCAAGTTACGCTTCACATAATTTCTTATAATTGGCAGTCACGGATTTTATTTCCTATGTGTTTGGCTTCTGCATTTATTTCAATCTTTTTAGCTTGCACTACAAGCACGGAATATGTGTGCCAATACGATTAATTTGAAATGCACTCAGCCTACTACATAATGGCTTTCTCATTATCCATTGTCAAAATAGGTCGTAAAAAGGTACGCTTTATTCATTTATTCATTCAAGGCGAATGGACATGATAATGGATCCTCCTATACATGTAGCGTATAATAATTTTCATAGTATAGTGCTCATGTTACATTCATAAAAGCAGGGTCCTGCAAGGGACATCTCAGCATCTTTGCTCAATTCAGGAAATTCACACATAGGTGGTGAAAAGCGACTGGGTGCAAAGTTTGAGGTGACTGTTTCTAGTGCCTATGGTGGCTGTGTGTTTTACGAGAGAAGTGCACAAGCCATCAGGTTGATCTCTCAACGCCATTAGAACCCATGTCTAGTGGCGGTGCAGCAAGGATATTGACCCGAGGGTTGGGTTGGAGTTCACTGTATTTCACCGGCATCCACCGTTTCCCAGTTGTCGTTTTGTCTTTTTATCAACTTCATCTTGCGTCCAACCGACTCAAGGTAAATACCATCCTATACGAGTGTTAAACGCCACGGCAGGTAATACGCACTGGTGAAAAACTGTCTTACGTAGGCGTATCAGTATGTTGTATTTATTATCAAGTTTAGTTTTCCAAAAGCACTTCCACCTGCCTTTGCGCAGGTCTCTTATTTCATCATCATGATCCCAGTCGCAGACAATAATTGTCCCAGATATATCGCAACATTTGACTGAGAAAATCGAATGAAAGCTGAAAACAGAACATAAGAGCATGGACAGTTGCATGATTGGAATTGCACTGAAATACACAGGAAAAAGCGTTACGTTGACTCTTAATTAAAGTGGATTTGGATAGAACACATTTCTCAAAGGGACGCTAACCGATGGATGAGATGTATGAAAGAGGGCAGCCAAAGGAGAGAATATGCCTGAGGTGATGTCCACCGTGGAGAAGGAGGGATCAGAATGGCTCACGTGTAGGAGCTAGATGGATTGTTGCCATGATATATCCAGCAGTGGATAGATCATGGCTTGTAATGAAAACATTGAAATCACAAAGATGGTATTGCTGAGTCAAACACCGATTCGTGAAAGCAGTGTGCTCAGGCATCTTTCTTCCTCGTTTCATGTTACATTTCTGTCCTGACAAATGCCATTCGGTGAGGACGTTAGAAAGAGGATCTGTGAATTTTGAGAAAATCTCAGCACCAGCTCTCTCATTTCCCACATCGCAGGGTTTTCCATGGACTCCGGCAAAAGTGTTATGGTCAGGAACGTGCTGAGCTTCGTGGCGGGAGCACCGCGGGCAAACCACACGGGAGCCGTGGTCGTGCTGAAGAAAGACTCGCTGAGCAGCCTCACGCCGGAGCAGACCATCTACGGCGAGGAGCTCGCCTCCTCCTTCGGCTACGATGTGACGCTGGCTGACCTCAACAACGACGGGTAACCGACCGCATGCACCGTGACGCTTCGGGGAAAGAAAGATAAAAAACAAAACCTCATCACGCCAAGACACATTCCAGGGCAACTTCACGACACGAGTTACGCTTGTCCAGAGAGGGACGACGTTCTTGGGAGAAACGACGCTCAAACAAGGGTTTTGAAGCGTGCAACGTTGCCGTGGTCATGGCCGCCCTCGAATTCTTCTGAATCAGTAACGCTCGCTAATGGGAACAAACTGGACACAATTCAGTGAATGCAAAAAAGCAAGCTGTTTTCCATGCAGCGCTAGTTGGTGAGGTGTGCGTGTGTGTGTGATTGTGGGGAGTGGTAGTGTAGCGGTTAGCACGATGTGCTACGAACCCAGCGACTCAAGTTCGATTCCTGCTCAGGGCCAACACTCGTGACGATTATAATCTGAACCGGTCATGTGGAAACATCACCATTGGTGAGACAGATGCGGCTAGGTGTGGTGTTGGCCACGCACCCCCTCGTGTGCCATGTCAGCACTGATAGGTGCTTGCTAACAGCACGTGCCCCAGCAGTCTGCCCAGGCTATACGGGGAATCTTTGTTTTATTTTAAGCACGAGGGTCATGTCGTTTAAGGTGGCTGGACCTGGTCGTGGGAGCTCCTCAATACTTCGACCGGAGGGAGGACATTGGAGGGGCAGTGTATGTCTACATGAACCAACAGGGCGGCTACGATGAGCACAACTTTATCCGCCTCAATGGCACTAAGGACTCCATGTTTGGCCTTGCCGTGGCCAACATTGGGGACATTAACCAAGATGGCTTTGAGGGTAAGTAACGTGAAAAATAATAACACACCCCTGTCTCTCTTCTCTGTTTAATTATAATTCGTAATGCATTGCCATATGCAAGAATGTAATTCATAATGCAATATATGTAAATGGTTTATCAATATTTCACAAGCCTTTTAGACTTCTCTCAAGTCAAGTAAATTTTAAATTAGTTAAACTGTGGCACCTTTCTGGAATAGAACTCCCTCCAAGGCACCATTACTTCGAAAGCAAAATAATAATAAAAAATTGTAAAGGTATGCAATCCATTACTAAAAAATCGAATTTAAAAACACTAACATAGATCTTAAATAAAATGATCACCACCACCATTACCATCCTCGTCACAACCAGTGATGGTTGTGGTAAGAAGTAAAAAATATATATTTTTAAAAAATCTAATTTTATTCAACTTGGTGAATGAAAACCTGAGGAATTCTGCAGTGACACGACTGTGACCGGCTTTTTTTAGACATCGCTGTGGGCGCTCCCTACGATGGATCTGGGAAGGTGTTCATCTACCACGGAGGCAGGATGGGCATCAACCCGAAAGCTTCTCAGGTGATCGTCAGAACGGTGACCCAGGTCACTCTTGCAAAGAAGACTCCTATCCTAGTCCCCTTGAGTTCTCTCACCCGGTGGAACAGAACACACTTTAAATCTTGACAACAGCCCAGCTGTGATCCGCTAAAAACACGATCGCCCACATTGGTTACAGTGCACATTATTTACCCACTGCAATATTAACGGCTCTGTCAGCTTTCACGGCCCCAGTGACCGGTGGAATATCCATTGGGTGGGCAGGAGCAGAATGATTAAAATGAAACACCTGCAAGCAAGAGAAATCAATCTACTGTATTTTAAATAAATTGCATATGTTTCCTGTATGTTTTCAAGCTCAGGTGATTGTAAATCAGTACGTGCCATAAAATAAAAGATAAAATAATTGACACCGTCGTGCGTGTTGGGTGCTTGTCGTTAGGTCCATGGACATGGTTCGTAGTTGTGTGTCCCAATTCACGTGCGTCTGTCTGCTCCTCTTTCCATGCCAGGCAATAAGTGGGGATGACTTCAACTACAAGGTGGAGAAGTTTGGTTACTCCATCACCGGAGGGATGGATGTGGATGGGAACACATACCCGGACCTCCTCATCGGTTCACTGTCAGACAAAATCGCTCTGCTCAGGTAACATGTGCAGTGGTGTGAAGGAAATTGTTTTAAATTGGCTGTGCCGTGGAAAGAAATTGGTTTCATGTTGTCTAAATTGTCTTCCTTATTTGTGTTTTCGTATAAAAGGGCTCGTCCTGTCATTACTCCCAACATCCTGGTGACGTCTGACAAAGACATCGACATCAACGTGAAGAACTGTGACAATGACAAGAGAATTTGGTAAAGTTACTAACGGAAGCGTGAGCAAATCATCTGTCAGCCATTACTTATTTATTTATTCAATTGTAACGTGTTGACATTTTGAAGTAAATGAGTTATTACTAAAATATTGCACTCGAATACTTATGCATTTATATTTTTCAAACATTAGTTGCGTTTAAGCACTTTACATTGTTGTTTTGTTTCTCCCGCAGCATAAAGGTGAAGGCTTGTTTCTCATATAGAGCAAAACCTGCGAATTACAACCCGATCATTAGTGAGTATACAAAGTCTGCACCCATGATAACGCAATTATGAGCACAGTACTGATAATCGCACACCGAAGACCATCGTGTTTTGTATGCAGAACCGCAACGTTGACATGGCGAATGTAACGGTTCTCGTGTACAAAGAGCCTCGGTTGACGTCATGGCTCCCCGCCCGCAGACTTGACGTATACGTTCGAGGCGGAGATGGACCGCAGGAAGCAGGGGCTGGGCTCGCGCGTCTCCTTCCTACACCGGGGCTCGAACTCGCCTGAGGAGTACGTGCTGAGCGGCTCGCTGCTGCTGATGGGGCAGGGGCGGGAGAGGTGCGCAGAGAAAACCATGCAGCTGCAGGTGAGGACGCCCGCCGCCACGTGCTTCTCCGTGCGTGCTGTGCACTCTCCCCCCGCCCATCGCACCACCGAGCGTCACAGAGGCACGCTGTCATGTGAAGCCGTGGCGGTCTGCTGGCCATTGGTGACAATGTGTGGCCTAAGGTCGAGTTGCATTTACATCCGAGTGCCGAAAATGTGCAACTCCTCGGTGCTGATATTGTTATTTCGATCGAATCTCTTTCGACATATGGGGCAATGGAACAGGGATTCTTGTGATTCGCGATGCTGCAGTGGTCCCTGGTGCTGCAAATCATGTCTCGTGCCTAGCTGCAGCTATAGTTGAATTTGCGAACGGTGCAAGGGTGGCAGTAGTAATCGGCTGAGTACTAACAGCCGACAAAACATGAACGGTGATCCCTGTGCTAACTTTTTTTTGCCTCTTGATGTCACTGTGAAAAAGCCTTATAGAGGGCAATACCCTAACTGCTGATTAATTGCGGTGTTTCTGCCACTGGCGTACACAGGAGAACATAAAGGACAAGCTGAGACCAATCCCCCTGCAGCTAACATATGAGATCAGCCAGGTTGTGAAGACGAAGAGGCAGGCCACCCCATCCCTGCAGCCTGTGCTGGATGCCCAGGTTCCCAGCCGCATGAAGACCGAGGTGAGAGGGGACCAGGGGCCCAGGGGCCCAGAGGCCTGGCACCGCTCCACCTTAAACATTGCCTGCCACTGGCCACAGGAGAATGCTCCGGGAGCTCCGTAGGCCACTGGGGAAATACGCGTCCCTGGGCAGCCAATTAAAATCTGCTTTTAACCTGTCTTTCATAATGTTTCCATGAACAAAATGTTTTTGGTTTATAGTCAAATGTGTTGATATGTTGTTTCTTAAGCTGGAAAACTAACTATGGAGAGGACGTAAAGAGAGATTATATAGTTCCAGTGTTGGATTTAAAAAAGTTGATTCTTTCAAGTGATACACACGCACATATGGCAGTTAGTTATAGCTTCCTCAGAGAGAACAAATTGCAGAAGTGATGTTGAAGTTCTAATAAATAAAATTGACCGGTTATTCTTGTATTGTATTTTCTGCTCACGCTCCAGATAAACTTTGTCAAGGAGGGTTGCGGTCCAGACAACATTTGCCAGAGCAACTTAATTCTCAAGTACAATTACTGCTCCAGAGAGGAAAACGAGAAGTTTAAACCCCTCAAAAGGTGACCGTTTTGAACTTGTGTCCATGTCTCACCGCACATTGCATACGTGGGGAGATTTCTCACGAGTGAAGAAGGGACGTGGTACTGGTGACCAAGATGCACAAATCTCAGTGAGCAAATGCAAACGCATTTCTCCTCACCGATTCTTACCATCTCGTGAAGCTACAGCAAAGATACATTTGTGCTGGTCTTGGGGGTTAGTTCCATGCACAGCCTTTCAATATATGTGGTAATATCACCACTGCATTTATACTGCAATAGCATCAATGAAAAATAAACTAAACTTTACTCATTGTTCAAGCACATACTAAAAAACACATGTGGCTCAATGTGAGGGGCATTATGGTAAAGCCATCAGAATTTCCTGATTGAGTGCATTTTGGTCCTCAAGTCTGAGATCAACATCAAAATAAATCAGAGCAAATGTTACCAACTGACAGGCAGTGATCAATTGTTTTTACATCATAAATAAAGGCCGCATACTTTGTACACATTTGTGTGTGTTTTTGAAACTTACAGTTTTCCGGCTGATACAATGTTTCTATTTCGCACCGTACGTAGCCAAACGTGCTAATCGGAGGCGCGGGGGAAGGACAACAATGATGGGGTTTTTTCATCATTTGCAGATTTTATTTATTATGAGTTTAAATGATATCCCTCTAATTCTGAAGTCGCGCTAAGCTAGATTGTGAAGCCCTTGCCCGCCACCGTCATCCGCCGCTCAGACCAGTGGTGGTGCTGCTTGCGCGTGCCTGTGCAGCATGTCAGGCCAGCAGGTGTTCTCCCTGAGTGACCAGAAGGACCTGGCCCTCGAGGTCTCCATCAGCAACACGGGCGACGACGCTCACGAGGCGCACTTAATCGTGAACCTGCCTGACACCGTCAGCTACGGAGGCTTCCGCAAAAAGTCTGTGCCAGAGGTGGGTCCTGTGGCTTTTGTGGTCATCGCAAACAAATCATTGTAAGCCTGCGCTTTGGTTCGTCTCGCTTCGCTGGCTGCTGCTATTGCGCCCCGGAAACAACTGCCTCCCGTGCGTCTGGTTGCTTTGCTGGTTTGTCCGTTAATTTATGAAAGGCCGCAAATGTAAATATAAGAACTTTTCTTTTTGCACACTGAATATCCCTTTTGTCAATCCTTTGCTGGATGAGGACCTCCCCACCTCGTGCAAGTCATAGGACCTCCTCACCATAATTCGCCGCGCTAAGCAGTGTGTGTTGTCGAAAGTGGGGAACATAGATGCTAAAGCATAGAGTACAACAATGGGTTTCGCTGCACTGCCTCTGCTGAACAGGTAGCGACTTGAAAGAAAAGCACAGTACTGTATTTCTCTCAATGTAATACTGCCCTTTTGATAGAGAGAATGCATCACACGAGACTTTAGCTTCTGAATAAATAAAAAAGGCAGCTGCTACTTGATTCCTTGCAAAAGGTTTCTATTTGGTGTTTGAACATCTTAACATGTTATATTGCCAGAAAGGGTAAAACCTGTTTTTATTTTTTTCATAGCTGCTGCTTTGATCGCGCGTACTAGCCCGCGCACACACACACTCACCTGCCAGTGTTGAGCATTGAGTGTGTGGAGGAGAAACGGTGGTGATGGGGGCTGGCGTGTGCTGTCGTTGTGCAGGAGGTTCAGCTGGTGTGCGTCGCCAACGCCAATGGCTCGCTGGCCGACTGCGAGCTGGGAAACCCGCTCAAGCGCGGCCAAACGGTAACCGCTCCTCTTGACCCTGCGCGCGACCCTACCATGCCTCGACAAAGACGACGCGTGACGTAACGCTTTTAAAACATTGCGGTCACGGAGGGTCGCGTTTAATATCGTGCTTATCGGAGTAAATAACTTGGTAGTTTTAAAAATGGGACAACCACATTTACATCTAGCTGGATATTTGCAATGCAACTCCGAGTTACTTTTATCAGATCTAGTTGAATTAAAATTTGAATAAAAATGCTGAATAATTATGTTGTTTTCCTTTAGGTGTCATTTTACCTGATCCTCAGTACCTCTGGAATAACTCTGGACACATCGGAAATCAGCACGGCTCTGCTGCTCACCACGTACGCCTCCACTCACCGCATTTAAAAACGACTGTTGGTTTTGGAGCGAATGCGTGCAGTCATTCACCGCGGCTGTGAATTTTTAAACCAAAGCGACCGCATACCCTGCCAATGGCCTTTTGTTCCCGGCGCTGTTATTTAAATGATACGTGAGCGTGGCACTGAGTGTCATGTTTAGCAGGAGTCTAGCGCATTAAAACACGAGTCTGTAACTTGCCGAGTGGTGCTCAGTGCCAATGGTAGTGACTGCGACATTGGTGTTCCCCCCAGGACGAGCGAACAGCCAGATCTGAGCGCGTTGTCGGCCAAGCTGAAGGTGGTCATCGAGCTGGCGCTTACGGTCACGGGGTTCGTGAGCACCGCTCGCACTGCGACGTCATCGCCCGCGCCGCGATTGCCGAGAAAACCTCGCGGGATGTTCACCGACCAAAGCAGGCTCACTCACGTGCACGCGTCCTTTATTTCCTCAGCTTCACCAAGCCATCCCAGGCGAAATTTGGAGGGGAGATCAGGGGAGAGTCGGTGATGAAGACAGAGGAAGACGTGGGAAGCCTTATAGAGTACGACTTCAAAGTGAGTGCTGTGGTGTGTCTCTTTTAAGCCACAGCGGCCCCGTGGTGCTGATGGGAGCAGCACTGCAGAGGCACGTGGCACTGTTGCAAATGAAGCCGTGCAGTAGCTCGGAGTGTTGCCAGCACTGAGCCTTGTTTTACCCCCACATCACTTGCTGACAACCCCTGGCAGCATTTTTATTATTTCACTTACGTCGATTTATTTTTTATACTTTAGGTAAAACAAATGCTTATTGTAGCTTAAATAAGCTACCGCAGTGAGGGCGTATTGATACGTTGGATTTACATCCAAAACCTTATGCCTTGCAGTATGTAAAAAAACACTTGTAATTTTTTGTTGTTGATTTTATTTGTTCAGTTTTATTGGACGTAAACTACAACAGCTAAAACGTACCACGTACGGTCCTGGTTTTTTGTTTTCATGCCAAAGGTTTTAAACTTAGGCAAGTCTCTGGGATCTCTGGGCAGCGCCTTCATCAGCATCTCTTGGCCGGCTGAGATCCCCAATGGCAAGTGGCTGCTCTACCTCGTGAGCGTGGAGATGGTGGGCACGCGTGAGACGCACTGCAAGCCCTCGGGCAACCGCATCAACGAGCTGGGCCTCCAGGTAGGCCGGCCGGCTGACATGTCGTTGTCAACGACACGATGATGAGATATCGATTTTCACCATACGTTTATCGCGATATAGTGCTCCTGTAACTTTTGCAATTGTTTTTCTGATGTTTTTTATATTGTTTGGCGCCGTGGTGGCGAGATGTTAATTACCTCGCCTGATGTACAGGAGGTTGTGGGTTTGATCCCGACCCTGACGCCTGTATATTTGGAGTTTGCGTGTTCTCCCTGTGATCGTGTGGATTTTTCTTCGCGTTCTCAGGTTTTTCCCTCCGCATTCAGAGACATACGTTTTAGAGTTTTTGGCTGCTATACATTTCCACGTGATAAGCCACTTCGTTTAGCGATCATTTGTGGTCAGGTCGCTTCTGCAAAAGAGCTATATAGCTTCATGGGCCTTACCTGGTAAAATAAAAATAGTTTAGTTTAGTGCTTTGCTCTGCTTGTAGTTTGGATGAATATTAATTCAAATCTGTTCAATTGTAGTTCACTCAATATAAGACTTCCCTACATGTTATGGACATTTTATTTAGGCTCGAAGAATACATAATCATTGCAACTTATTTTATAAAGCTTACAACGTACTTTGTCGGTGACCCCAAAATTTAATAAATAACCAACCAAATAAATAAATAGTGACACCAATTATGTGATATGACTGACATTTCCATCAATGGCTTCTGAAAAAGTCTTGCAAATCACTAATTTAATGGGTTTCGATCATTAAGACAATAAAAAAAAAGCTAGGCTATTAACGACATGTCAATATTTTTACAAAACGGACGATAACATTATTGTGCAGCTTTTGTCACACGATGTCTCGTCAAATTGCCATATCGAGGCAGCCTCATCTCAGGCAGGCGCGGGCAGTGCCACGTGGTCGCTTCCTTCTGCCGTCCGCTCGCAGCGTGCGCCCCACTCACCGCGTTTCCCTCCTCAGAGCGTGCGGCAGAAGACAAAGCGACAAGCGCCAGAGCCGTCGCCCCCCGCTCAGAAAGTGGCTCCAGAGATAAGTCCGTCCAACGACAAGCGGCGATCGCTCAAGCTGGTAACTGCCTGTGCACGTCTCCCCATCTGTGCAGATCGCCGCGTTGATGCGCGTCGCTATCTCATTGTCTGTGCAACACGAATATATGCAAAGTTTACACGTTGAATTTTGATTTAAAGCTTTCGTGACTGCAGGGATTCATATTCTTGGTTCTTTCGGTAAAGTCACGTAGAAGGGAAATAGTAAAATAATAAAAATATAAAACAATACAATTCTCACGCCGTTTCGACTGCAACACAAGCAATCATCATCAGGTGTGAAATCCACAGCAAGAAAATGTTCTTGTTTTATATTTTTATTATTTCCCTTCTACGTGACTTTACCGAAAGAACCAAGAATATTTACACATTGAGTTCCAATGTTTACAATTCCAATGGCAATATAGACCTCTGCTAGCGATGCGGGCTGCAGATAATTGAATGGCCATAGTAATGATAAGGAATGGTAACAGTTGTGATAAATGATGATAAGGTGATGGTGATGTGAATTTATGGGGAGTGATTGCGATAGACGCGGAGCGAAAGTATTTGGCAGTGACGGTGTAGATGGTAAGAGTGATCCTTGGCGATTGTGGCGGTGACAGCGAGGTATGGTGGGTCTTTATGAGCAATGGCGAGCGATGGTGATGGTGAAGTAGACTGTTGTGGTGATATCGATGGCGAGTGGCTGTTTGCGCGGTGTGTGTGTGTGTCCTTGTCTCCGGCAGGACTGTCGGGACGGCACAGCTCGGTGCTACACCCTGCAGTGTCCGCTCACAGCCATGGACAGCGTCGCTGAGATCAAGCTGCGGGCGCGTCTGTGGAACAGCACCTTCCTGGAGGTGCGGGGCACGCGGCTCGCACGCTGCATACACACGGCGATGCGCGCAAACTAGACACGCGTAAACCAGACACACGCAAACTAGACACGCGTAAACTGGACATGCACAGCGACGCACGCAAACTAAACATGAGCAAGCCAGACACTCGCAAACTCGACATGCGCAAACTAGACATGCGCAGTGATGTGCACAATTAAAGCTGTGTCCGCACGCTCACTGTGTTGGAAGTGCAAGCAGTCCAGATAAGTAAGATGCACAGGTAATATGAAGAAGTGTGCTGCTTAGATATATTTGAAAGGAAAACTGTATATTATTGATGTCAAGAGGCATGCAGCACTTTCTGAGAACTCTCTTGAAGCTGTTTCTACTTTACCAAGAACCCATTGAGATATTAAGCCTCTTACAAAGGTGACCTGGTGCTGTATATTTGCGGCTTTAATCAAATTGAAAAATAAATCACTCTGACTTGATCGGTATGAATGACCCCGCTGCTTTAATAAATTTGTTGTCACGAAAGCTTTAAATCGAAATGTGTTGTTGTTGTTGTTTGTGTTCTCAGGAGTACTCCCACCTGGACCAGCTGGAGATCATAACGAGAGCTACAGTTGGCATCTTGTCTCAAAGTCCCAACATTGTGATGAAAGACGCCAGGCCTGATGGCTATCCAGTAAGTTAACATATATGTAGTCTATTTATGTCCGCACAAATTACAAACACTGCAACGGTATTCAGTTTACGTAATATATTACACATTTATCTTGAGCCCAACTTTACAGCTTTCTTTGTTAATCCATATAATCCATAATTGGTCGCGAAAGCCTATGTGTTAAACTTTCTTTGTTAAGTTCTTCAATAATTTCCCCTGTAATTTATTTCCATTGTTTCTCATCATAAATATTCAGAAAGTTAACAACTTAACCGTTCATGGTTTGTGGATTTATTAATCCAATGCAATTTCGCAAAACATTTTCCAACATCACTGTGGATAACTTTAGCGGGGAGCATCTCATATTAACAGACTCCCCCGCTGAAATGTATTTTTTTGACTTCACGCAGTCTTAGTGCTCTATTTTCATCAATGCGTCGTATTTAGACTTCTGTTTGCGATGACCGCTTCAATACTACACTGTTTTTTTTTGTCGATGGGAGCAACGTGATTTCAGTGCGATTCTGGAGAGGCACGGCATGAGTTGCACGTGGGACAGCGATTCTCCCTGGTTTTGTTGTGGTTTTTGCCGTGGAAAAGATGTCCTGCCAAATGAGGCAGGAAATCTTGGTGGTTATAGCCAGGCTCGCCCATGGGGGGGGGGGGGGGGTGCAGAGCCCAGGAAAAACTCACACGGTGTGGGCCCCCTGACGCCTTCAAACTAAACCGGCAGTATTACATCTGACACCGTGAGGTCGAAGCGTGGGGCCCCCCCAAAGCGCGGGGGGTGATCACCCCGATTTGCCGTACCCTAGGAACGGCTTTGGTTATATCACGATGTAAGCACGATTTGGGGGGGGAGGTGGGGGGGGGGTTGAATCTAACGGGCGTGGTTATGTTCCTGATAAATCGTGGGTATGATGACGCCCTCTAGTGACGAGTGTGTCGGGATTACATAACAGCAGCGTGGATGGCGCTGGGTCGCCGAAAGGGGCACTGCGATTTTGACGATCTCATTGACAACCACCCACTCACTGCATTCCGAGTGAAAATACCAGCCAGGAAAAAAAAACCGAGACTCGTTGGGCACGCGTTGCATACACATAGTCCGCTGGTACAGCCAAACATCTGTCTCGAAACCACATTTTTAAACCCATCAAACTGACCTTCAAAACGCACGCGACGCAATTCACAGCGAACGTGTGTGAAGGGAGCGATTCCAGCCTCGCCGTCGTTCGAGACGCAGGCGAAGCCTCGCGCAGCCGCTTCACGTTTGTCGGCAAACCCCCCCCCCTCCTTTCCCCGGTGCAGGTGCGGCTCACGGTGTTCCCCGAGAAGACGTCGCCGCTCTACCACAGCATCCCGTGGTGGATCATCCTTCTGGCCGTGCTGGCAGGCGTGCTGGTGCTCGCACTTCTCGTCTTCCTCCTGTGGAAGGTGACGGCCACCAGCGCCACGGTCACCAGCTGCATGCGGACGTTCTTAATCCATCGGCGCTGTTGTTGCGCGACTTGGGGGGGTGGAGGAGGAGGAGGAGGAGGAGGGAGGGGGGGGTGTGGAGCGAGCGAGCGGGTGTCCAGCGCGCGCTGTGAACTCGCGAGATGTGCGCGGTCCTGCTCATGTGCCACCCGCCCCGTTGCCCTGTCCCTTTGCAGTGTGGATTCTTCGCGCGCAAGACCACGGAGGCGCGCTACGAAGCTAAATATCACAAAGCTAAGATAGAGGTCCAGCCTTCGGAGAAGGACAAATTGGCTACTGAGGCGTAGTGCTAACCAACCCCTTCTGTCCCTTCTTTGGTAAAGGTATACAAGCATACAGGTGCTCGGCTTATGTGCTGGTGATGGTGACTGTGGCTTGGAGGCAGTGAATGAATCCGAGAGGCACCGCTTTGCTCCTAAACCTCGGGCACTAAAGGCGTCTAACTGGCTTGTCTTGTCCCTCAGACAACCTCACTGCTCCTTATGCCAAAACCACTCTTTTTCGGTACTTGGATGTACGCGGTGTGCCGTGCGTTTCCTCTTCCCGCTGACGATGGCCTTTTTCACAGACGCTTGCCGTGACGGGTGCCACTAAACCTGTCCTGTGAATGTGCACGCTCACTTTCCTCACTGGCAAACGGTGGTCGTTAAGGTGTCACCATAAAATCGCGGTGCAAAGTATACTAACAACGACTGTACTTCAACCGAAAGCTTGGCAGCTGAAACAACCAAACTTATTTGAATGTAATTTCCCAAAGGTCACGTGAACTCACGCCTTCAGGAATGCTTATTGGCCTGCTTAACAACTGCCACTTTGGCAAGGAGAACTACACACAGCCTTACCTCTGTTAAACAACGCATGCCAATGTGACCGACCGTCACGGACTGCTCGCTGGACGGTTTTCGATGTTCACGCTCATTTCTCCTCCTCCCTCGCCCGCCCGCCCGCTGCATGAAGTGTGGATTTTTCAAGCGCTCGCGTTATTACGACACGGTGCCGCAGTACCACGCCGTGCGCATCCGCAAGGACGAGCGGCAGCCGCGCGAGGCGGCGGCGGCGCCTCATCGACAACACAAGAGAAGGGAGTGGGTGACGACCTGGAACGAGCGGGACACGTACTACTGAACACCCGGGGGCCATCCCCACGGTCCCGCCAGCAACCACCTCCTGCCCCACCCCCCACTCCCACCCCCCCCATTATACAATTACAGGAGGGGGCAACACCGATGCGGCGCCCCTTCTCAATCGGAGCCCCCTTCGACCCCACCAGTTGCTCTGTCTAAACACCGGTTACCAGTCGATAACTACTGTCAAGGGCGATTTCGCAGCGATGGCTTCAAGAAAATTCAAAGCTGCACCTCGTCGTGTTCCCTTGCTGACCTGATGCTTCACTGTTGCTGCAAGAATCGCTGGGACGGAAACTGCTCGACTCCACACTAGTTGGCCAATTTCTTTGGGCGCTTTTTTCTGTTAAATTCAGCATAAAAGCTGCAGAGGCAGTTTCATCTTACACACGTGTTAAGAATTTCCCAAAATCTCGTGGACATTCTGGGATTTTTTTGTATTACGTTGGGACGTGTTTAGCTGGGCTGTCACCAGTATTTTGCTTAAATGAACACTACAAGTGGTCATTTTGACGAATGTGATTAAAGCTTCTTCTTTGACAGGCTAATAATAATAGGGTAGTTGTATCCAGAATTACACCATTAACTGCGTTGCTTTTTTCTCTTATATATACAAGATAGAATATAACTGCCAAAGGCTCTTTTTTGGGCCGAAATCTTATCACAATGTTTTGTGAAAAAATTGTGTATATTTGTGTTAAAAGAAATCCAATGGTTGCAGTTACAGGCTACTGTGGTATAATTTAGAGGCTTGGCTTGTACGATCGATACGAGGGGACACGTAATTGGCTTTGTTACTCATGAGCGATGAAGTACTTGGACGTGTGCAATAGCAGACATGCCACTAAAGTTGCCGTGCCTTTGCTTACCGAAGACTTTACGTGCCGTGGTACTGTTCCTTTCGCTTTAGTCATACAAATGTAGAGCCTAAACTTTTGTAAATATGCTACCTTAGGAATTAAGAACGCGTACGGTACTTCTGGGCAGGCAAAATCACAGTGTGATCAACTAAATTGCATTTTTGATGTACAATAATGCGGCACTGCATTGCGTAAGGTATAATCCGATGTCGTACAATTGTTAAAGTGTAATAATTATACGACGTCGATGACAGCGGCAACGTAAACGATTCTTCATTTCGGCTTCACTACTGATACCCACCTACCAAACACACACACACACTTAAGACGAGCTATCATACGCATCTTCGTGGACTGTGTTATCGCAGCAGTGCCGAGCCGTTGCAATTAACGTGGATTCATTCAATGGACAGTGGAAATATCGAGCTGTTGTTTGAAAAAAGAAACCACGGGAACGCAAGGAATGGTGAACCGTGTTGTTGAGGTACAGTGCAGCCGACACGGCAAACTGTGCTGGAATGTAAAGACGAACGAACCCTCCCCTTATCTTTGTGCGCCATGCAGCAGCGCCCCAACAATACCAGGGGGCACTCGGCCGGCACTGTCAGGCAAACGTGAAAACAGCAGAAATAATCCCAGCAACGTTTAACGCCGTTCATTGTTCACGAAGCCACACCACGATGTGGCTTCGCAGCCCGGTTGACACCAACCCGAGCAAACAAAAAGCGATGTGCCTGAACTGAAGGAAATCCAACATTGGTGCTATGGGGACAGCACTCGGTGTATAGAATGCAACTTCATGAATGTAAAGTTTTGAACTAAATGTTGTAACTTACTGGATTTCATATTCTTAGGTTTTTTCGGTAAAGTCACGTAGGTAAAACATTAAAATTAATAAAAGTAAAATAAAATAAAAATCACGACGTTTCGGAGGCAACACAAGCTTCCGTCTTCAGGTGGAACCGCCACTTGATACAGCTGTCGTGGCTGTAACGGTTCCACCTGAAGACGGAAGCTTGTGTTGCCTCCGAAACGTCGTGATTTTTATTTTATTTTACTTTTATTAATTTTAATGTTTTACCTACGTGACTTTACCGAAAAAACCTAAGAATATGAATCCTTGCAGTCACAAAAGCTTCAAATATAGAATTACTGGATTTCTTTTTTTACTCTTAACTGATGTGAAACTGTCAGCAGTTCACTGGTATACCTATAATGTATAATTATAGCGATGGGATTTCACGAGCTTAGCACGAGGGATTTCAATTTGCAAAAAACATTTTATTCAAAGTGTAAACTTTACGTTATGCACTGGTTAAGCTGTTTGCTGTTTAAATGTACAGAATAAATAAAGTATTTGTATGATTAGTATGCAGAGTGGTCACGTCTTTATTACTAAACCAATCTTGTTCCTTATCTTGCACCATGGACATTCTCATTCACCACCACTCCTGCCAACATCCCAATCATGATGGCAAACTACTACAGAAATACATTCTGTGATTAAAATGCATTATCGCAATTGTTGTGGTCAACTGCATTCAGTGTTGTAGTAAATTTCTATCCGATGTATTATTTTATAAATGGCTATGGTTCTATTATTGTTGCTGTGGTGAACTGTATTGCAATGATACTGTTGTGGTTCAATCTTGATTTGAAGCTTTCGTGACTGCAGGAATCCGTACTTTGTAGTCGTGGTTATTGTTCTGCGGATGCTGGTTATGTTATTGCTTTAGGAGTATGTTATAGGGATTAAAAAATACTGCAGGGCCTCGTACCGCCATCGGTACACATTCACCATTTCCGTATTCCAGCTATTGCTGAGACACTTGCAAATGTTTAGTCACCAACGGACCCAGACTATTGCAACTCTTTTCCTCTATAGCCTCCCCAAATCCCTCCTCTGCATCCATAAACAAAATCACATCACTCTCACATTGCTCCGCTGGCTCCAATACAATCCCAGATACATTTAAGATCATACTTGCCTCTTGAAGAGGAGTTCTTATACGCCGGTGGAAATGTATTGCCCCAAGTGAATTGCAAATATGAGAAAGGATATGATTGTATAGGAAAACGGGCAGAATTCTACCAAAAAGTGGCAGAATATGGTCAAAATATCTCTACAAGTCCGGACTGGTGTCTCAAAAGCACAGCACCCCCCCCCCCCCAATATTGAGTGCAACTTCAGAAGATTCTGACTTAAAACTTTCGTGACTGCAGGAATTCATATTCTTGTTTTTTCGGTAAAGTCACGTGAATATAGAAAAAAAAAAATCTAAATAATTAAATTTAATAAAAAAACATTTGAAAATAATAAAAGCAAAAACCCCACGACGTTTCGATCGCAACACGTGACTTTACCGAAAGAACCAAGAATATTCAGAAGATTCACCACGTAATGCGTATACCGCCCTCTGCTGAGCAGACATGCTCAAAACCAGTTGGCTGTAACTTTCAATGAAACACAGCACTGCATTTGTTTTAAGTCAAATCCTCGAGCTTAGGTGGAATTAAAGACAAATATTCACAAAAAAAGAAACATTCAGCTGATTTAACCAATTTATTATTTTACTCAACTCGTGGAAAATATTACACATTTTAAGATGAACTACTCTTATCTTCTAAAATCAATGACAAGATACACAAAAAATGTCAAATACCAGCAAAGCTCCTAAATAAGGTCACAAAAGCAATTTCACCTGTCCAAATAACTTTCAAAAATGGAATGTAACCTGTCTGCATTGTAACAAATTAAAAAATATATTCCAGTAGTAATCCCACAATTATAAAAATCCAATGTCGAATGTATTTCTAAACCTACTGAAAGTAAAACTGCTTTAGATGAAAACCCGTATTTGCTAGCAAGTCATTGCAGCAGCCGGGCTAATTTTGTGCGTCAACATCACAGAATGTATTTAAACTCAGAAGTTAAATCAATCAATGCTCGAATAAATGGACAGTAAAGAGCGCAATAATCCGGGTTAATGAAAGAAAATGCTTCCACAATATATACCCTTTGTTAACAACAAAATCCACAACAAAATAAAATCCCAACAAAAGCAGCCATAAAATAATTACAGCCCTCATCAGATCAAGCTACACCAGTGCACTTGCATGATATTTCTCAAATCCCAACAGTTTAAAATCTATCCCAGCATAACAGCAGCATCGTGAAGGCGAGCGAAAAAAAACCAACGCTATACTGTGTCGATTGTTTAAAAAGGATACATTAAATGCGTTGATCAAAATTACGCTTGAGCATAAAACCAACCTTACATAATTAAGAGTTTCCAGTGTTTTGACGGCAACGGTAGTGCTCTGTAATAAACAGTGGTTCACATTCAACGCTTGGCAAACGTACAAACATTTGGCGGTTTGGCCCTAACTGATCACCGCTCAGACGCGCAACGGCGAGCGAGTTGCTTTACTTATCTACTTGTTCTGCTCTCGGGGGGGCCCCTCTGCCCCCTGCGCGATGACGACGCGCAGAGTGCGCGGAGGTATCACACCCACAGTTAAAATGACAACGGTATATTCCTTGTAAAAAGTACACGCCAGTAGTAATTACGAAATCACACCTAATTTGTTTTAAAAAGTGCATTCCTTCATTGTTTACATTGGTCCCACAGTTAAAATATGAAAAAAGTTCATTATTAGCAAGTGATCATTAAAGTAGAGCCTCTATTTACAGGAGGGAGTGACTTGAGTTTTTTTTTGGAATCCACATTAATAAAAAATATCATTCGAGTAAAACCCCTCCCCCCAAATCACTCTCATATATAAAAAAAAAATCATCAATGAGAATGAAAACAGCTAAGCTATATCAGGTACCCTGCCAGTCTCCCTGTTAGCTCAGGGGCCCACGAGGTCCATGTTATGTTTCACAATTCAGCTGTCGAGCAGACACTACACATTCGTTTGACGGAACTACCTGCACACCTTTTGTAAGGCCGAACAACAACAAGACACCACTGTGCTCGAAGACGGTGGCGTTTCAGCAACTCGGGTATGAAGGCACTCCCTGGACAAGGCTACTCCCGGGCACCTGGAGACACGAGGTTAACTACATGTGGCTGTGCCCAATGGCCTCAAAGCGTGGCCGTGCGGTGCCTTGCACGTGACACGCACACGCATTTCTCGGTTTTGTTCACGCATCCGACTGGCCACTCGGGATACCGTCAACCTTCTTCCTTGACTTTTCCTTCAGTTTTGCTTGCTTATCTTGAGCCTTGCGCTCCTTCTCAATGGCCATCTTGAGATCCTTCAGTTTCTTCTTGATAATGGTTCGGTCGCTTACATCGGTAACGCCCAGAGCCTAGGGATCGTTCACAACCCACATTGCCATGCAGATTAACACACAACAAGTCAGAATCGCGCATTGATCATGAAGGTATTTTCTTTACGGAAACCATTAAATCCATGCACAACGTATGGAGCATCCTGTCACATTCCCATAATAATATGGAAGGACAATATTTCGCACAAATCAAATGGGGGTTGTTTTGTCCTATTTCCCCAATTTTATTACAACTGTTCTGTCCGTGTCATGCCACATGTGTTAATTTCGGAACGGTTGCAGAGGTGTGCATTAACACACATATGAAAATATCCCACGGAAGTTGATATCAGAGATATATCTAGAGGTGACCTCTTATGCACACTAGTAGGAGCTGTTTCATTGCACCCTTAAATAAGTTGGGCAATAGTGAAAATGCTAATTTAGTTTCTGTCACACCTAGGCTTTTTGCCAAATTCAGTAAAAAAAATACAATTTATCTTCATATAATCGCTTTTTTTTAAGTCATCGGTGAGCAAGAGCAATAATTATCGAATGTGACGTCTCTATCTTGTGTATGCTCTCCAATCTACATGTCCTTTCCTGTCTCCAAGTGTAATTTGAAGTATGAACCTCTCTCTACGCTTCTTTGCACACATTCATCCAGCAGTGGATACATCACAGCACGGTTTGGCTATGTATGGTGCGAAAGAAGTCCAACATGTATCACAGCTGACAATGGTAATTATGCATAATCATGATTTAAAGCTTTCGTGACTGCAGAGATTCATATTCTTGGTTCTTTCGGTAAAGTCACGTAGAAGGGAAACAATAAAATAATAAAAATATAAAACAATATTTTTTTATTTTATTTTATTGTTTCCCTTCTACGTGACTATACCGAAAAAACCAAGAATATGTCTAATCATGTTATTAAGTCACGCGCCATAAGAAAATCGCTATAATCTTTAAAAATCGTTGAACGTTGGTTGGCGGATGTGGTGGAAGATGCCAAGAGAAGTCGACTACCGACACTGATACGGGCGTCTCTGGCAACACCGCCGAGCACTGCTGATGACAAGCGCAGGCCCCTCTGAGAGCAAGGATTTCAAAATAGGAGGTCGATGTCACTTGCGCCGATATACATGCCCCCTTTAGACTTCCAAACGCGAAAAAATCGCGTAACAAACGTTACGTTCGTGACTCCGCGTGCCAGGTGTGATGTTTCTCCGCACACCTTCAGCTTGTTGATGTCCAGCTGCAGGAGATCCTCCCCACTCACATTCTTGTCCTCGAACTGCTGTGTGTACTGCTGCATGCCCAGCACCATGAGCCACTGGCACACCTGCTGTGACGTCCACTCCACCACCTCACGGTTTTGCCAGTGGTGACCCCGAGATGGGGACGGCTCGTCCTTGGCTCCAGGCTGACGACAAAAGGAGTTTAGGCACAAGGTTGATGCATTCAGTCCACTCTCTTCATAATTGTAAAGGTAGCACAAATACGGAACAGTCCGGTCTCACATCCTGCCTTGATGCAGTGTCAGCTTGGATTGGTTATAACCGCAGGTAAATGTATCTAAAGAGATAAGTACTTTCTGTAATTGGCAAAGAAAGCAAGGAACCCAGTTTGAGTGTAAACCTCGTAACCTGTGACATTACTCAGTGGAAGAGAGTCCAAAACTTTGGAATTATCATTGATTACAAGCTTTAATTCTTTCTCCACACATCACAATCTGCAGGACTCTGTAATTTATTTACCACAGCTGCTGCTGAGACCTTAAACCGTGCCTTCATCACATCTTCACTGAACTATTGCAACTCTCTCCTATGCGGCTTCCCCAATTCCCTAGTCTCCGAACTCCAGGTGATCCAAAATGCTGCTGCTAGTCTTCTCACCCACACCTGTAAACACCCTCACACAAACACACCAATCCCTCCACTGGTTCCCAATCCAATCCCAGATCTAACTCACCATCTTCAAGATCCTCCATGGACTCTTCCCCGCCTACCTCTCCCCGCTCTTCTCACTCGGCTCCCGTCCATTCACTCTACGCGTCAGCAACCAAGGTTCTCTGCTCAAGCCCCCAGTCAACCTTCAATAAGTGGGAGGTCGATGATTCTCGTTTACTTCCCCTTAGTCTGGAACTCCCTTCTCCAAGTCATGCACGCTGTCGACTCTGCATCCCGGTTCAAATTCAGGATTAGGACTTGAATTTATTTTCCTCTGGCTATAGCCGATTGCCGTCCCTATGAATTAAATACGGCCACTGTTTCTGTACAGAGAGAGCCTTGAAAGAAAGACACTTTGAGACGATGTAAATCTAGAAAGTGCTGTACTCTTGTGTTGCACAGGCTTGTGTGTGTGTGCGTGTGTGTGTGCACCTGGCTGGCAGCAAGGACGAAGGTGTGCGAGTGGCCCGTGGCCTTGGGCTCCGTGATCATGCCGGGCAGCTCTTCCGATGCGCCACTGCCGGGGCTGAAACTGCCACTGCCGGATGACCTCTGCGGAGCAAGCAACCCCGCCGCCCCCACCAGCCACACAGGTTCAGTGCTCACCTCATCCAGGTTACACTATCCACAACTTCATTTGATACATAAAAAGGAAACGGCCAGGAGTATAATTCTGTGCAAAAAGTGCACGAGACTCCTGCAATGTTTTACAAGCTCATCACCCTTCTACACAATGCAGATGCATTCAAACACAAACACCAAAGAGAAAGCTAAACAATTTGATCACAGCCTTGTCACACCTTCCTAATAGATGGCCAGATTTGACATTAACTCTTGTCAATTTATTTTTATTATATTCGAATAAATGTAACATATTGTGATTCTCAAAACAAGAAGACCACATACATGCCATGTGGTATTTTAATTAAGCAGTTTGGTTTGCAGCTCTGAAGCCAAATTAAACCCCTGCAGTGCAAATTATTTAAATATGAACCAAGTTACCTTACAATTCCACTTCACTTATACATTCAATCCTCATGGGATCAGTATGACAGGGGCGATGTGCACAAACAGTACATATAAAATAATGGGCGATGATTAAAATGTTACCTGCTGTTTGTACATGTGTATCTCACACGATATGGTTTGTTGCAATCCTAAGCAACAAAGGATTAATCGACACTCATCGAGATCAGTGCGAGTAATCTTTGATTGAGCGTAAGAGTTAAAACATTGAAAATATCTCTACAGCTTTTTAAACGCTTGAAAGACGTGAAATGGTCATGGTTTTGTTTGCCTAACAACGTCCATGTTACGGCTGTGATTTATTGTTGCTTTGTCAGCAAAGAGTTTAGGAATTCCACAACAAAAGCATGTGATCCACCACAGATCTCCTTCCGCCAGTTGGGAAATAACCACATTCAACAGAACCTGTAATGCTTCTCAAACGGTGTTTACGTACACACACAAAAAATACAAAATTGAGAGACATGCCCAGAGGGTGTAACAGTTAAAGTTAGAGCAGTAACTAGACCCCGCTTATTTTCAGCCAAACCATTTCTGGGTTTCAGCTGCCGGAGGCAGCCACGGTGAATGTGAATTGCACTGCATGCTGGTCAAAACTGCCTCATTAAATGGCCAACTATAAGTCGATCCCAAAATGGTTTCAGAGCTGATAAACGGAGTCTGTTTATGCCCCAAAGTATGGTACAAGCTGACCATGCACATCACAGAGCATGCACGAGTGTATAGCAACCGCACGGACATCTGTGTACTATACCCTCAGTGAACGTCTGAAGAAGGACGTGAGAGCTGAGGTCGTCTGAACGAAACAACCAACATGGCCACGTCAATTTGGATTTTAGAACGGTACATCCTGAGCTCTCAGTTTAACTGCATAATGTACAAAACAACTTAATAGTAAGACATGAATATCACTTTTAAGCAACTGGCAACAACTTTAAAGAAACATATCTAAAATCTATGAAACAAGACACATGTGTAAGCATTATTTAAATGTCTCACAAAAGTCCATAGTAATGGTGTACAATACCAGACATTGAATGCATATCCATATTCTCTCATCCTTGGATTTATGACACAGTGACCCCCCCCACCCCCTAACCCCCACCTTAGTGATGAGTAGGAGAGGCTGCACTTTTACCTTGCCTCAGCCTGCTGTTGCAATCTAGCAGGACCTGCTGCTTTAACCCAGTGACTCTACAACTCTTTGACTACATCGTGCTGCATTAATCTATGACACGATGAATGAAACATAATAAAAGTAGAGGTATCCCAAGATGATAATAACTCGGAAATGTGGTTAGGCCACATTAATCTTAGAGAAAAACGCATCCATGATCTTCACACAAAAAAAACACTAGTTCATGTTGAATGCTGCCACTGGAGAGTGAACCAATGAGTGTGGGGGCCTTAGTCATTGTGGCACGCCCAGGGGAGGCTGTGCGCTTGCCCACGACTGGGTGGGTACCTTCTGCTGACTCCCCGCGGTGGCAGGGCTGCTCTCGGTGAACTCGTCCGAAGAACCGGAGCCACGGCGGCTCCAGGGCATGCGCATGCACGAGGTGGTGACGGGCGGCTGCGGCTCGCGCTCCAACGTCGCGCTCCCCGCCCCGAGGCTCTCGTGGGAGTCTCTGCACAGGGGTCAGGGCGATGGTGGTGAGGTCATGTGAGAGGGGGTCACCCCGTGAGAGGTCACAGGAGGAGAGTGGCACATTTGACACGGGGTCAAAACTGAAATGGTAGTGAAAAGGGGTTACGTGTTCTGCGTCAGAATCACTTGGGAGTTACTCTTCTCGCATCACGGACCGACGATATGAGGAAACTTTAGCTGATGTATTAGCTTCTGTTTGTTAGGGCACACAACTGTGTAATATTATCCTGTTGTAATCTTGAAAATCCAATGTAGTTTATTGGCATGCTCACTTGCTCGCTGCAGAGTAGCGGTTGGGGTGTCTTTCAGACTTCTTTCCTTTGCCCATGGAACGTCGCAGTGGGGCCCTAAGTCACGAGAGAATATACGAGGACAACACGAGAGATGGGAGCACGAACCACAATTCACACTGCACTGGGAGATGTTATCATAAATGTAGTCTTGGTGCATTTCCACAAATGTTTACAAGTTGTGTACCTACAGAGAATAAAACATCGCTTGTAATTTACATTTTGACGAAGCATAACACTCCTGTTCGCAATGTTACGTCCAGATAAGGATTTAAAAAAATTAAAACACAACAAATTAGCTTGTTATGATAATAATTACAACGTTACGTTATTTATTTTAGTTATTTATTATTACATTGCAATAGACTTTGCGCACTGTGAAGTGGAACACCACACGGAATGCCACGGACTCACCCGAGGAACTTGAGCGGCCCCTTCCCCAGGGAAAGGCGCTCGCGGGAACCCACGCGCAGGGGCCCTTCTTCGCTAGCGGCACCATCCTTGTTCCTCTCGTCTGCCAGAGCAACATCAGCAGCACACGCAGCACACGCAGCAGCACACACAGCAGCAGCACGCAGCAGCAGCAGCACACGCAGCAGCACATGCAGCAGCACATGCAGCAGCAGCAGCACACGCAGCAGCACGCAGCAGCACACGCAGCAGCACACGCAGCAGCAGCAGCACATGCAGCAGCACGCAGCAGCACACGCAGCAGCACACGCAGCAGCACACGCAGCAGCACACGCAGCAGCACGCAGCAGCAGCACGCAGCAGCACACGCAGCAGCAGCAGCACATGCAGCAGCAGCACACGCAGCAGCACACGCAGCAGCAGCAGCACATGCAGCAGCACGCAGCAGCACACGCAGCAGCACACGCAGCAGCACACGCAGCAGCACACGCAGCAGCACACGCAGCAGCACACGCAGCAGCACACGCAGCAGCACACGCAACAGCACACGCAGCAGCACACGCAGCAGCACACGCAGCAGCACACGCAGCAGCACACGCAGCAGCACACGCAGCAGCACACGCAGCAGCACACGCAACAGCACACGCAACAGCACACGCAGCAGCACACGCAGCAGCAGCACGCAGCAGCACGCAGCAGCACACGCAGCAGCAGCACGCAGCAGCACGCAGCAGCACACGCAGCAGCAGCACGCAGCAGCACGCAGCAGCACACGCAGCAGCAGCACGCAGCAGCAGCAGCACACGCAGCAGCAGCACGCAGCAGCACGCAGCAGCACACGCAGCAGCAGCACGCAGCAGCAGCAGCACACGCAGCAGCACACGCAGCAGCAGCACACACAGCAGCAGCACACGCAGCAGCAGCACACGCAGCAGCACACGCAGCAGCACACACAGCAGCAGCAGCACATGCAGCAGCACACGCAGCAGCACGCAGCAGCAGCAGCACACGCAGCAGCAGCACACGCAGCAGCACACGCAGCAGCAGCACGCAGCAGCAGCAGCACACGCAGCAGCACACGCAGCAGCACACACAGCAGCAGCAGCACATGCAGCAGCACACGCAGCAGCACATGCAGCAGCAGCAGCACACGCAGCAGCACACGCAGCAGCACGCAGCAGCAGCAGCACACGCAGCAGCACACGCAGCAGCACGCAGCAGCACACGCAGCAGCACACGCAGCAGCACGCAGCAGCACACGCAGCAGCAGCAGCACACAGCAGCAGCAGCAGCAGCACGCAGCAGCAGCACACGCAGCAGCAGCACGCAGCAGCACACACAGCAGCACACGCAGCAGCACACACAGCAGCACACACAGCAGCAGCACACGCAGCAGCATCAGAAGCACACGCAGCAGCACACGCAGCAGCATCAGAAGCACACGCAGCACACGCAGCACATGCAGCACACGCAGCAGCAGCACGCAGCAGCACACGCAGCAGCAGCACACGCAGCAGCACACACAGCAGCAGCACACGCAGCAGCATCAGAAGCACACGCAGCACACGCAGCACATGCAGCACACGCAGCAGCAGCACACGCAGCAGCACACACAGCAGCAGCACACACAGCAGCACACACAGCAGCAGCACACGCAGCAGCATCAGAAGCACACGCAGCACACGCAGCACATGCAGCACACGCAGCAGCACACACAGCAGCAGCACACACAGCAGCAGCACACGCAGCAGCATCAGAAGCACACGCAGCACACGCAGCACATGCAGCACACGCAGCAGCACACGCAGCAGCAGCACACACAGCAGCAGCAGCACGCAGCAGCATCAGAAGCACACGCAGCACACGCAGCACATGCAGCAGCAGCACACGCAGCAGCACACGCAGCAGCACACACAGCAGCAGCACACACAGCAGAAGCACGACCACATCAGCGCCAGGTGATCTCACCGCTCCAGCCGAGCGAGCTTTCAAGTTACTTGATTTGGCGCTTTCGTGACTGCAGGAATTACTCTTTGGTTCTTTCGGTAAAGTCACATAGAAAGAGAAAAGAATAATGTAATAATTATTATTGAATAATTTTTTTTTTTATATACTTTTTTACTTATTATTTTCTCTTTCTATGTGACTTTATCGAAAGAACCAAAGAGTAATTTTAAGTTACTTGTTTTAATTAACTTTTTTATAATTTTATTCAGCAGAGAGCTAGTTGGTACCGCTGAGATCCTGAGTTCTCATAAGGGATGGCCGCCGTTGCTTAAACGGTGTTCTCAAGCATGGCAATTTGCTGACCTCAGTCCAGTCAACAATGACAAAACCGTCGTATTGAATTTGGGTTTGTACTTAATTCGGCTATATTCTAGCGCTGAAATTTTATAATGTTAGTTTGACTGTCATGCGATGAACAATCTCATAGCAGAGTGTATTGGAAAGCATGTCCATTGTGTAAATAATAAATAGGCCACTGGAAGGATGTTTGCGGATAAGGTCTATGAAAATAATAATAATAATCTTCTGCAACTCTCCTGTCACATCAGATGCATTGTTTCTGTCACATTTCTGAAGGGATTATTTGTCTCATATGATTTGGAATTGGAGAAAAGACAAGCAACACAATTTCACTCAGCAAAATACATTCCCTGAGGTGGTAAGGGTGTCCGTGGCATGCTGCCATGAATGCGATGACTCGTTAAAGGGCATGCTCTTTAAGTAATGTACAAGTATGGATATTTAAATAAATATATATTACATTATAAAAAACGCTTGCTGTCCTCTGAAGTATTTTAGTTTTTGAGAACATTGAAATCAACAGATATATATATAACACTTTCCTCTCAAGTCCTTCCCGCACCTCCGATTAGCATGGTTGGCTACGTACGGTGCGAAACAAGTCCAACATACATACATACCCTTTGACTTTTTCTTCTTTTGCTGGGGTGTGGTGTCACCATTCTTGGCCTCTGCTGCCGCTGCGGTTGTTTTTCCACCGCCTTGCGAGGCATCGGCGGCAGTGGCAGATTTAGCCGACAGCTCCCCCATGACACGCGTGTACACGGGCAAAGAAGAGAGCGCCTGGGCGGGAGTGTACCGTGGCACAGCCGTCACTTCTGCCCCTGCCAACTCATCTGCAGCTGGGTTTGTTTCTGGAGCAGTTGCCCGCGCCAGGCCAGGCTCGAGGGAGCCCGTGGGTTCTGGTGCCTCACGCTGGGCGAGGTTCGAGGCCGACATCCCGATCGCCATGACTGCTGAGAGCATGTCAGAATCCTCGCCGCCAGTCTCCCCGCGTGCCTCGGAGCCAAAGGTCTCGTTCTGCGGAGAAACTGGGCTTTAGTTGCTCATGTTATCGAAGGCGGCCGTCGACGCGATCCATTCGATCGTGAGGAAATGGAACGTGTCGACAGCTGCCACGAAAAAAACAGCTGTACATGCAGATTGTTGTGAAACGACATTCAATAGTGACTCGAGAAATCGGTTTAAAACACAAGTGTGGCAAGTTGGTTTACAAATTATAGTTTATGACCACCAACTCCTGGTTTTCAAACAAAACCCAAATAATGTTAGCAAATGTCATCCATCTATATATTTTTTTTTCAGGCAATGTCTGTTTCAGAAATATTGTGTACTTAGCAGAACAAGCCCCCTCCCTCCCCACTCGGGCACCACTACCATACTTGTTGACCCAGGTCACCCTTGTAAAAGAGACCAAACTAAATGGGTTCTCATGTGGTTACGTCATTAATCAGCTATGCTTTATCCACTGCAAGATGAAGGCCTCCACACAACATCTGCATCCTTCACAAACCTGCGATGCCACAATCTATCCCCGTTCCGGCACCCAAGCCGATGTCCATCGCTCCATCTCCGTGTTAGCTTGGCCTCCATTGGCTGTCATTGCAACATCAGTCTCATCCGTCAGCCATATTCACTTTCTAGCAGTGTCCTGTTCAAGTCCATCTATATACCGTCCTTAACAGTCAACATGTCTCTTATCTGTAGTTTTTTTCTGTGATCCATGAGCTCTTCTCTTCACGAAAGTTAATTCCTTTTCAATGTCTTTGAAGTTAAAACTGATTTTTTTTTTTAAACACAAAGGAAGCCGCTGGTATTTCTCATCAAGACGATTCCTGATACGTTTCGATTCGATTATCTGATTGCTCACGTGAAAACATTTTAAACAAAATGGATTCAGCAATAGGTTTGAACATGATAAGTGTTCCAAAAAACACACAGATCTATTACAGCAATATACACTGTAAATAAAGCTAATGGTTACTCCTGGAGAAAAATGCATGCAGCGGGATGAATTATTGAGCAGGCACATAATCTCGGCAATAAAGCGGAGTTGGCTGTGCACTCACTGCTGGAAGGTCTGCATCCTCCGTGGGACCGGCAACCTGCTCCGGAGTGGCGCCCTCCAGGGTCACCCGCAATGGGGTCATGCTCTCCGGGGTCGCGTGCCCTGCGTTCGCCCGCACCGGGGTGGCCCGCTCTAGGGTCACGCCCTCCGGGGTCGTGCCCTCCGGGGTCGCGCCCCGCAGCAGCATACGTGTTGGCTGCTTGCGCTTCGCATTCAACACGAGCTGCACCTTGGACTTGTGAGCGCTGCTGTCCAGACGTTGTGTCTGGGGCACGAGGTCATCGAAGTCTGCATGCAATCCCACACACACACACACCCCCAAGCGTACTAATCTGTACCTTTTGATTCCGGTTCTGTTTATCTCACTCGTTTCTCTTGCTCTCATCTCGCTAATCAGTATCTCTAAGCCCTGGTGGGCCATGGCTGAATGGGCAGCTGCAACAGCCTGCACAGGCCACATCTGGCCCATGGGCCGCTGGTTGAAAAAACATTGCTATAGAGCAGAGCGCACCCCCAAAGCAAACTAGGATACCTCAATGAAAACCTTCATTGAAACATTTAGGATACTAGAATAAAAAACTATTTTGTGAATATAATTTCTAGATAGCATCTGAATCAATGGCAGCTTTGCTTAGTGTCGTACCTGTGACTGGAACAATGGATACAGCTCCAGCTGTGTCTTGCTTATTTTCTCCTTGGGTTTTCACAGCTTCTTCATGAACCAATGGTAGGATATCATTCTGACCAACGTTAGAAACCTCTGAAATCTTGACATCAGAGATGCCAATTTCTGTAAAACAATCAACAAGCATAGTGTATAGCGTATATATTGTAAAGTTTAGTATACAGTGTCATTGCTTATGTAACTAAATCAAGATAACACCAGGGATCTGTATTTTTACCAAATGTCCATCCACTGATATTAAACACAGCCTAAATACTTAATTAGTTGCAAGAGTGCCGATTTATTAGTCAGGTCATTGACAATCTCTCAATCTCTTTCCATCCAAAACAACACACTCACCTTTTACACGACCGTCCATGGCAACGGTACGTTTCATTACCGTCGGCAGAAGTTCTCACACGCGCATAAAAAGCACTCACAGTTTCACGAGACTGCTGAAACATGAAAACATTGGCAGCCGATGCTGCCGTGGAGGCCTAGCAGGGCGAGGCGTACTGTGTAAGGTGAGATCCGCTGTAAGGAATCACGGAGCAAGCAGTCTGCAGCGAGCGCAGCTTCCAGTATAGCAGCGCGCGCTGGCAGCATGCAGCACGCGCGCACGTACGATGGAGGCATGCGCCGCGCCGGGTGGCGAGCCCAGGGTCGCAAGCGCGGAGTGGGCGGCCACAGTCATCATCATCTCCTCAGGAGCAAACATTTTTTTCCCTTAAGGTTTAAACCAAAAAGTGTTACATCTTATTACGTTGTCTCCTTAGGAGCAGGCATTTTTTTCCCTTAAGGTTTAAACCAAAAAGTGTTACATCTCATTACGTTGTATCATTCTTACGGTAGTTTGCCCAGAAAGCCTCACTTAAGAGTCAAGACTCGTTTTCTAGGGGGTACTGCCAAGAGGGGAATCATAACCCAGGCCCCCTCTTGCTGCGAGGCACGAGTGGTGACCGCTTCTTGATTGCATTAACATACCGGAGCATAAGCCATATCACGTCGCATCAAACGCCAGGTAAATACTGTCGGTAAAAATTACGCTAGCATAATATGCACGCAAAAGCACAGAACACATTGCAAAGCACGTATAATATTAGAGGCTGTTTTCTTCCAATACCATGGAAGTAACTTTCAATTTAAAAACATATCACTTTGCAATGCCATTAAATACGACACTCAGAAGCATAAAAATAAACTGCAATAAAAAAAACACACACACCACTGGGGACTGCTTCTCGTGCCTCACGGGAGACCTCCGGAGGCTTCATGAAGTCAGCCTTCGCCTGGTGCAGTGCTGCCATCTGCAGGAGGCACACAAAGCGCAACTCAACGCAACCGCGCGCAAACAAAACAAGAAATCCGAGGCTACAACAGAGGTCGCAAACGGGTTTTGATTCCTTACCGGTACCCGTACCCGGCCGCACCAGGGTCACAAACGGGTACCCGTACCCGGCCGGGTACACCCGGCCGGGTACGGGTAGGGTACGGGTATCGGGTACCTGATTGCGACCTCTGGGATGAAGCCATGTTGCAGGCGCGGGTGGCTTGATTCTAGGAACTTGAATTGTGAGAAGAGACAAGACGTTGGGAAATGAGTGACAAACGGTGACTCACCAGTGACTCACGGTCTACCCGTACCCGGCCGCACCAGGGTCGCAAACGGGTACCCGTACCCGGCCGGGTACGGGTAGCCGGGTATCGGGTAGGGTACGGGTATCGGGTACCCGGTTGCGACCTCTGGGCTACAATTGGGACAATGGTTATCCAAACTCATTTCCACGGTTGCGGCCCTTTTACCTTCTCCACGCGCCCCTGCATCTGCTGCTCTTGCCTCTCCTTGAGCTCTTTGTTCGTTTGCTCCATAGCCGTCTTGAACGATGCCGGCAGTGTGCTGAAAACCACAAGAGCAAGGTTGAACTCACAAAGCAGAAGCGTTGTTACAAGCAACTAACAGCCCCGGGGGGAAGAGATCGGAGACGGAGTTTGCATCTGTCCGCTTCGTTCATCTGCCTCCAATCGCAAGCATTTTCGCTTCTCATTTCCTGAGAACTGCTTTTTGTGTTTAGTTCGTCGAACCTTCTCCCGCACCTGCGATTAGTACGGTTGGCTACGTACGGTGCGAAAGACGTTCAACCTACATACGACGACGTGTTATATACATGTCGCAGAAAAATAAATGAACACATCATGTCAACACGAGCAGTCATCGGGGTATCCACCAAACGTGCTCGGTCGGGCTAAATGAGCGATATACAGATTTCAATGCCGGTTCACATTCACACCTGTTAAGACAGCAAAGTTGCTTCTCGTGAAATGTACGACAAATACCTCGTTCTCATTATCTAAACTTTACATGCAGAGAATCCTACCTCTAAGATCTTTTTTCTTTACCTCTGTTGCAATAACTTTTTGTTGTTGTTTATACCCTTTGTTTTTATACCACTTCTTCATTTGTTTGTTCGTGATTTAGCCTTTCAGGTGATTATGCATAAAAGTATTGTACAGCACAGATGCAAATAGCATGAACGACGCCGGAAAAAAAACTGAACTTATGATAAATACCAATAGTCGCACGAAGGGTCCCCATTATTCACAAGCAACATTTTAAAAGAGCAGACATTAAAAAAACAGATCCACTTGGCTACAATGTGCTATACCGGAGACAAAGGTCTAAAGGATTAGTTTAAAGCAGTTAATGCCTTTTTGCTACTATGGGATTAGTTTAAATCCTGAATGCCTTTCCGATACAATAGAAACACATCCACCCGGATAACATAAAGTCTGGGCTCAATTCCCGGGGCATTTTCTGGAATGTATACCTCTCCAAGTTTCACTAGCATGTGCTAGATATGTAAAGTATGTGCTTTTTAATGGTACTTGCTTCACGCATTCGTCATGACTGTACAACAGCCAGATAAATGCTTTTGGGTTACTTTTCATTAAGACTGTAATATGCGTTTCTGTAAAAAAATTATTATGCAAGCCACTTTGAGATGCCATGTCATTTAAGCGCCCAATAAATACAAAACCTTATCCTTATTGCGAGAATTAACACCCCCCCCACCCCTTGCTGACGAGTGCCCAATTAAACCCGCAGCGTGGTCCCTCTTTTTAACTCCGTTACTGCCAGGCTGCGCTTCATACCCAAGCAGCTCCTGCGGCAGCAGCATGACGAGGTGTGTGTACTTGGAGCTCAGATCGTCGTAACGCAAGCGGCTCTCCTTCAGGAACTCCTCGGCATCTCGGCTCTGGCCCTGCAGCCGCCCTGCCTCCTCGCGATTGTCCTGGATTGTCCCGAGAAGCATCGTCTTCTCCCGCCCCCACTCCTGCTTCTCTTTCTCCAGTTCTTTTATCTTAACGACAAGGGAACGCGTCACTTCAGTAGCCCCACGGGCCTCCAGATGACCTCGATTTGAGAGTGCTGGCACGCCGAGTTTTGCAGCGAAATACAAATCAACTCAGTGCAAGTGACAAGCCTCGATGGCCACCACTGTGTCAGTCTGACACACAGCTGATTTCGTTACACTTATGCTTTTCAGTTACATAATGTGTATGTGAATGGCAAAAAAACTACATCTATATGCCCAGAAAACAAGGTGATGTGGCACAGCATCTCTGTCTGAAGGACCGCACAGGAATATTGATGTTAAATTGCACATCAAATGATTACATTTACCATGGTCAGATGACTCATTTGTGACAAAACGTCTACATTTATCACAGGGGTGGTATTCATTGAATGGCTTCTGTACTTGTGCAATCAAATATATTATCTCAATATGAATGTTTACCTTTTGCATCAGTCTTGATATTTCTCTTTCCTTTGCAGAATGTGCGTTTTGCAACTGAGAAAAAGCAATGCATGAAAATAAATGTTTTCATCGTGCACAGTACTGCAATGAAACTGGTTTCTGTTGCAGTTTGCATAGCAAGGGCGACACATTGAGATGTTATCATCATCATGCACATTGACTTTTCAATGTGAATAGTTGTGGAGACAATGACCACTGTCCAGCATCGACCATCGCAAACAGCCCAGTGCTTCTCTGCACACCTCACAGCACACGGTATATCCTCTCAACAAAATCAATTGAGAGAACAAACTCTCTCCATGTCATAAACAATTACAGAAATATTAAAACATTTTAAAGAAGCCTTCATAAATCCAAAAATCAATCCCATTATCAACTAGTGCACAACGCCGCATGCAATGACAAGGGTGCAATGGTTATCCAAACTCATTTCCACGGTTAAAGCCAAAGCCAAGCAGGCAAGAAATGGGGAGGAGGAACGGCTGCTCCCATGGACGCCCCGCCGCACTCACATCTTCCAGGGCATTCGCCTGCGACGCGGCCTCCATGTCCGGCGGATGGAAGAGCAGCTCGGTGGCGGGCAGCTCGCTGAGCTGGGTGACCATGCTGATGTGGTGACCGCCCAGGATCTCCTCGGCTTCGTCCATAGGACACGGCTCAGCCTGAAGGCACATTGTGATGCTGCTCAGCCTGCAAGTGAGTCACAGCCACTGTTCATATCTAATTGGCATGCAGGCACGGGCAGCGCAGCAGCTCACACATTTCAAGTGCCTTAGTGCTGTACCTGCGCGCCACTGCAAATTGTTCAAGCGGCACATAAATCAATGGACATGCGCGCAAGCGGCGTTCGTGCGGGGGAGGGGGGGCGTACGGCACGTGCTGCTTCTGTCGTGCTCAGCTGCGGGAAATGCGCCCTGCGATGGCTTTTTCCCTTTATCGCACGCCCACACGCGTGCTGGTGACTGTGCTAATTTCCCAACGCCGGGTGGAAGTGTACACCACGGCCCGGCAGACTGCACAACGCCACTGCCGAGCCTTGACAACGGAACGGGCCAATCCCCACCATTACTCTCAAAAGGCACCGAGATTGTTTGCAATGTATTGGTGAACTGAGAATCCATATCTCCAGGCCAGCAGCTCCAATTTTACACCCTAGCATGCAAGGTATGGTCACATACATTTCCTGTATTAAATGTTGTACATAAATTGGATTTTTGTCATGCAAAATGTTATGCTAATTATTCAATATCGCCACACAAATACATTTTGCAAGGCATAAATGGATACAAATAAATCTGACACTTCAATATGTAAACTGGAGTGAAATGGCATGGCCTAAGGGAGATTAGGCACATAAACAGGGAGAAAAATAGAGACGGGGGGGGGGGGGGCAGAGGTAGTGAGCGAGAAGCAGAGAAAGATAAAAAAATGGAGTCAGAAAGACAACGCCAGACAGAGGGAGAGAGATAGGAAACTGAGAGACAAAGAGACACAGAGAGGGACAGACAGAGACAGAGAGACACGGAGTGAGGAGGACAGACTAAATGAGAGAAACAGAGACATCTCAGTTAATAAAAAAAAAATTGCTTCGATTTAGAAATTCGGCCAAATACATCACGAGTTATTCGATATTCATAATCGTAAAACGTGCTTTTCGCTACACCCCAAGCAACCAACTACTCAATAGGAGATGTAATAAAACTGCAGAACAAGACAATAATCGATCATGTAGATGATGGATAAAGTCCAATTTGGTTATAAGATCATAAAAAGGTGTTTATACATAAAATCCTCTACAACATGTTAGACGAGTTTGCCAAAAAAAAAACGAGGATGTTCGTCGGAGGTGACTGAAAAACAACACGGTTTGTGTACATAGGGCAGTATTTATTGTATTGTTTGCTGCTTTAACTTGCTGACCCACCAATACTGGATATCTGTGAAAAAAATATCTCCATAGCTCATCAGATTCCTCCCGTTCTGATTCTCAGTACTTGAATACGGATCAGGAACAAAACGGTCGAAATAAGAGATGGGGCGAGTGAAAGTCAGAGGTTTTTTTTGGGAAATCTGAAACTTAAACCTGAAAAGCAACATACCGATGTGCCTAAATAACAACTTTTTAATTGCTGTATATGACTTACTCTGCGATATGAATCAGACATATGGGCAATGAGAGACACTGAACTAAAGCTGAAGAGTGTGCAAAGAAGCATTGCCTGTACATGTTTCATTCATCTTTTAAACAACATGTTACATTCACCACCAGACACTAATACGAAGTATGTTATGTAATCTACACATTACATGTCAATAGTCAACTGTCACCACTCTAATTTAGGTCTCTCAGCAGTGTCAATAGGTCTTCTCAAAAAGAGGTCTGATCAGAATGACGAGATTACAGTTTTTTTTTATCGTGCAGATGTGAGAAATGTAATCTTTAATCCTGCAAAAGTCAGCATCGCTATAGTCATCTGGAGCTCCTGATTTATCTTGATAATTAAACAAACATATTATTCCGCTAGATATATGCAAATATGCTGATGGTAAGCCATGCGGCTACAAGAGCACGCAGGTTATGCAGTAATTAATTCAAACTAAGGGCATGGTTTGTTTCTCAATACGCTATGAAACCGGCGACCCGGCTAACATCAACAACATACCGTAGTAAATGTTACCATTGTTATATTGTGCAGAATATCTGAACCGTTCCTGTGGCCTCTCATATGTCGACTCAGTCTGAAAATTAGTTATCCGATGTGGTGTTATAAGCATGAGCATCGAGGGGAATACAAATGGGGCCGGGTGGGGTATTGCCCACACCACCCCCCGCTGTGCGCCATCCTGGCCTTCATAGGTACTTGCTAACAACACTTGCCCCAACGGTCTGCATTTGTTTCTCAACAGCCAGCACCTTGATGTGTAACGCTCTACAAGTTTGGGAGGAATTTCTCCTCCGAAGCGTTGCCCAATACCGTACTTCGTTGTCTTGCCCGTCTGAATCGTTCGAGCTGTGATCCTGCTGAAGCGGCTCGTCTTGCTGCTGCTCGGCCGGCAACGTCTGCATCAGCATACTGCACACGCTGGTCTTCTGGCCTGCTTGCTCACGGCCAATGAGGAACCTGCACACAGCCAAAAACACGACACTGTTTGCTACTGATCCACTACTGGGCAGCCCATTGTGTTTGTGCACTGCATGTGCACACGCATGCACTATAGCCGTGGCCATGACGATACATTGGTGAGAAATGACATATCACGTAAGCAGTTCATGGCATATACTGTATAGTATAAATGTGTTATATATGATAAATACCAAACATATTTATGACAGTATGTCGAGACGCAGTGTGGTGGCTAATGCATGCAGTATGAGATCGATGCCATGCCATGCACATTTGTTAAAATTGGTGTTTGTACCAGGAACAGGTCTCCTCTAGGTCAACTAGGTCTTAAATGAGTACCTGGTGCGGTGTGCCAAATCAGCACCGTGAGAACTAAGTAGACCGAGTGTGGAGCTGGTCCCACGATCCCGCATGCTGGGCTGGTCCTAATAGGTGCTCGCTAGCAGCACCTGTCCACAATATAACAATGGTAACATTTACTACGGTATGTGTTTACGTATACGGTACTGTCCTGTGCAACTCACGACGTTAATATGAAACATAAACCTCTCGTAATGTGCGGGATATATAGATGTAAACACTTTGAGAGCATACTGAAGGCCACATTGGGAAAACAATATACGGTACATAAAATACTGGGCTCTTAATAAATAATACGTTTTTAAAATAAAATTTTCACTGAGCAGATATGAAGATAAATGTGTTAATTGTCTGGCCTTCTTCGGAAAAGAATGAGATATTGAAAGACATCATCTTAATTATTCTTGGTAAGTGGCATTTTATGCTGGGGGAAGTGTCTGATAGAAATTTAATTAGTTTTAGAATTGACCGACTGAAGGACAATGAGTGTTCTCATTGTATGGATATCCTATTCAGACTGCTGGTGTAAATCCTGAAACATGTAACCGAAGTCGTGTGTAATTCTGATTGCATCTATTTATTAATGTTATGTCATATATGTATAGACACTCCTCACATTCCAAACAAACATGTGGAAAACAGCTATTCCATACTCACTATTCCTCCTTCCACACATAGAATGCAGTGATGGTGAGGACTTTAAAAGACAACCACATTTAAATGAAACGCTTTTTCTCAAACGGAAGACATCCAGACACGTACCGCTGAGTGAGCAAACAAGTGGGGGCTTGGCACATGACTCAGACTACAGCCGGTACAAGAATGCATTTAACTGCACAACCTTCAACACCACCCCACTCGCCCTCAAATTTCCACCCAGTGTCCAATGCTTTTCGTACCTGCATCAACAACTTCTCAATTATACAGGTTGCTGCAACTAAGGGCATATTCTTTAGTTTATTTCGGTAAAGTCACGTAGGTGAAAATAAAAATGATAATAACTAAATGTAGTTATTTTCATTTTTTAAATAAAATAATAAAAGTAACTTTATTTAGTTACATTTATTATTTTTATTTTCATCTACGTGACTTTACCGAAAGAACCAAAGAGTATGGATCCTTGCAGTGACGAAAACTTCAAATCTAGAATTAAGGTCATATTCCCAAACCACTACGATTTGATTCCTGGTGCTCTCCCTGAAACCACAAAGCCTGAAACAAGATCATGCCACTGCAGCCAACGTAAAACCCTGCACACGTGTCGTCAGGTCCCACCTGTGTGCAGAAACCCAGCGGATATTTTCACGTAACCACAAACAATGTGGTGACTGCATTTCATGCAGAATAATGCCCTGCCTTGTACGTCGTCGGAAACCAGAGAAAGCCGCCAGAGATTCGCGGAAACACCTGAGAGGTGTTTGGCAGTGCCAACTTCACTAAACCAGTCACCGGACATTTTATATTCACATTTCACCCACTCTGCGGCAGGAGCACACTGGCTCTGTTATCCGACTTCACGACTCCTTCTGTCGCGAGCAGGCAGAGAAGCAAGGCTCACCTTGAGGCTCGGAACCAACAAGCAACCTGGGCCTTAACGCAAAACTTCTGCAAACCATTTCACGCAGTTGACGTCCTTACATACACGTGCGGGTTTCCACACAGCCCCAAATGCACACAGTATCTGGTAAGGCCCCTCATGCATTTGCTCGATAACACTGTTAGGAGAGCTTGTTTAAACAAAAAAAAAGTTTAATTCATTTATTGCCTTTTAAAGTCCCAATCACCACAATTCCTACATAAGAGGAATTGTAGGCATGGAATCGTTTTTTTGTATATACATGTATGGGACATGAAGATTGTTTATACACAAAATGAATACTGTAATATCATAGAAAACAATTGTCCAGCATACACATAGCCGATTTTACACATGCAGAACATCAGAATACATCTACTGTTCTGGCCTTTTGTCTTGTTAAGGCGTATTCATATTAATCCTTAATTGCATCAGCTTTACCTAAATTGTCACATTCGCACTCGTTACACACAAAGTGCTCGCCACAAATGAACCACAACACCTTGCTGACCTCCTCAAGGAGCATACACCATCACGCAACCTCCGGTCATCCTCGCAGCGACGTTTGGCTGACCATCGAACAAAGACTGGAGCAATGCACTCTTAAATCTAGATTGAAAACTAATTTCTTTCCAACTACTTTGTTAAGATTTCGATTTAAAGCTTTCGTGACTGCAGGGATTCATCTTCTTGGTTCTTTCGGTAAAGTCACGTAGAATGGAAATAATAAAGTAATCAAAATAAAAGATAATAAAGATTATTATTTTATTATGTTTTATTTTATTATGTTTTATTTTATTATTTCTACTTTGTTTAGTTTGTTGTGCTTCCCTGCACATCCGATTCGCACGGTTGGCTACGTAGTGCAAAAGAGGTTCAACATTCGTAGACCTGCTGAATGGAAAGTCCACACAATAAAAATAACTCAGCACCACAATTAAGCGAGTGACACAATAACAAAGCTCACGACACTTCAGTCAAAACAGTCACACAGTAATGAAACGTGTTGCACCCAAGTCATACAATACAAATATGCACCCACTATAGAACCCCACCGACCTGTATGTACCGTACATCTCTCTGTAAACCAATTTTTCTGAAGAAGGCCAGATATTGAGACAGAGGATCTTCCCTTCCTATCTATGACTGGAAAATAAATATCTATTTGTTTTTAATCTGTTATGTACACGCTCACTGAAGCAACAAGTCCATACATTATTGTGCACAGTGCATTGTGTCCAATTGGTTTAAGAAAATACAAAGTTCTTGCTTCAATGAACTTAAAGAATGGATAACACGTTAATTTTAAAAAATACGTCCTTGTCACAGCCACAAAGGGAAAAAAAAATCTTAACAAGACGTCTTCAATGTAATAGTCTGCAAGATCTACTTCGAAGATTGACAAGCCAAATCATTATAAAATTTACAAAAATAAACGCACATCAAAGAGACAAGAGGACAAACATTAAACAATCTATCTAAACGGGTACTTTAAATATGCCACAAGATTATTTGGCTCTACTTTATTTACAAAACCACCTTGTTTTCAAGTGCAATATTTAAACGTGGACAGGAATTTCAACGATAATCTTTAGTTAATCCCTGAACAGGACAATTAATTTGGATCGCTCATCGGTAAGAGTAATGTAGTAAATCAACTCCTTTAAAAAAAATTCGAACGGTTTTATTTTAAAGTGCACTAAAAAGTGAATAACTCGATTGGACACCGGGAAGTGGACTACATCTTGATTACCAAGACACACGTGGCGACTGCTTCTTGGGCGAGCCGACAGTTTAGGGACCGCGGCGTTTTTTCACCGACACAAAAATATATAATTAATAAGCCGTCCATGGAAAATTTGTAATTGCTTGAAAGGAGGCAATTAATTGATTAATGATTTTACTACAGGCATGCATTGTCACCGGATCTGGGTACGTGTGCAAAATTTGGAATTGATTGGACCAACAGGTGGTCGACTAACGAGTTTCAAAACACGTGCCTTCATTTGGCGCCGCGTACCATATCCTCTGCAGTAAGACAATTAAAGCATATGAATGGTCACTGGTTTACATGGAAAACTGAATTAGCAATTTATAATTTGACCTGATGCCAATATTTTTTTTATATTTGTTTTGTAATTAGTTGTAGCACTCGCCCAGATAAAAAAAAACCTGGTAATGTATAGAACATATTTAGTCTGCTGCTACCCTTCATCTGTACCTGCTGCTCTGTACGATTTTTTAATTAGTTTTAATGACATGCTAAGACAGATAACAGGGTCAGTTTGTAAGAAGTAATTAAACAAGGTTCTGGACAAATGACATTCCAAGGACTTCCTCGTGCGTTTCGCCGACTCGAAAATACGTCACGAAGAGCTAAAAAAAGAGACTCAGGTTTCCACCCGCACATCATTGGAAAGGGTGGTACATTTCGGATTGATATCCTAAACACCGTTTTGACTTTTTGACTCTTTAAATATCTGCCACGAATTGACGCTGTTCCAAATACCTAATTGCAAGTACTGTGCTGTGCTTTGTGCCTGATCTTTGTTCATATAGTATTTAGTTAAATCAATGGAATGTGGAATAGGGAAGCAACCCACAATTTTGTAATTGTACATTTTGTGATTTTACTCTCCAACACACTGTTGTGCTGTACTTGTAACGAATTGGCATGTGTTTACGTGACAAACCTTACTAATTGGCTGTGTCGGGTGGTGGTGGGCAGGTTTAACGACACATTTATATTTACGCGATCTAACCCAAAAAAACTCTTATGGATCCCACAATTGCAAATATTCCCCTAAACTGTTTCACGAAAGATGTTATGCTATGTGGAAAGATGACACTGCTCCGCCAGAGTAGAGGGCACAGAGTATTTTGAATTTAATACACTGAGTACCTGGGAGTCAAAAAGACCTTGAAAAGCTTCTTTACCTCCCTTCATGTAACCCAGGACTGGTATGCAGAGGCGGAATGTAAACCAAAGACAGTGATGACAGTTCAGTACAGGGAAACAAATAGAATATCCTACTTTGTGTTCTGAATTGAACTCTTCAGGCTATAAAAAGTACGTGTGAAAATGAGTTTGAGTGCGTGTCTAAAGTAACGTAAGATAAGCATGTTTACACATTGATAAACTGTTAATCGTGATAAATTCGGATGTCCACAGCACCGTACAGTACACGGTAATGAAAAAACAAACTCTTCCAAGGTTAAACGAAAGGAAAAAACACAAGCACTGTACAATCATAGGGTATTGTCAGAGACCAGGCAATGAAGGAAGTAATCATGTACGAGTCTGCATGTTTACCCTCTTGTACTGTTTGCTCTTCAAATTGCACCGGCCTGTAATTTCAAACCACACCTGTACGAATGATATCAATCGACTAAAATGGCATGCAGTTCCATCCCCAGGCAAACTCAAAACATCAGTTTTCAGCCACCAACTTTACCTACTTGTGTCCAATTTTCAGTGAAGCAAGTAAAGTGTAACCAAGTAGAAGCAATGGATGGGATTGTTTAACACCACAGCACACGCCACCCCAAATTATACAAAGCCACTTCATTGCACAAAAGGGTCCTGCCAAATGCCTAAACCACCGTTTCGGCCTGGAATGTCTGCTTAATTGGTTTTCGAGTTTGATAACTGGTGGCTAAATATGAAACAACTATCATGGCGCAATACATATATTTTGTTTGTCTAGTTCACTTTAACAGATGGGGAGCTAAAACATGGCCCTCAGTTATTACCAGAAGTCTTTTGATGGCTTTATAGTTGCTTGAGCATTTGTTACATTTACTACGCAAATTAAAAGCTCCATTTATAGGCTTCGAACAAAGAGTGTCAAATGTGCCACTTTAAAATAGATAATTGACCAACACATTGGATTTAATAAACTTGCATGTTTAAAACAAGAGATTACTGTAGGCAGCATGTCTTTTGTGTCATCAACCAAACTAAAGGAAGAGACTTTAAACGTTTAGTGGAACTGGTCTGAGCTGTTTGTAAACCACAGCTTGGAATGGCCTGCTGTGATGAAACCTCCTTCGCTTGGCATGCGTCTCTGATTGGGGTTCTTCTATTATCAGGTCACAACATGAAATGTCAAAATAGTTGACATTCACGCTGCTTTTTAAAATTAAAATGCATATACAGTTGATCAATGATGATCCGGCAAAAACCGCTCCAAAGGCTGTAACCAGTGCAGCGATCGTCAAACTCATCAATGTTGTTGTTGATAAAAAGAGTAACTATGTACATCACCCCGTGCAGGGTCTTCGAGATTAGAATGGTAAGTACGGTACAGTAAATACGGTAACTTTTTACAGTAGATTTATTTGTGTCGATTGGTATGCTCATTTATGCAGATTTCATCTAGGGTACACATTTTTAAACACCTAAAACGATGTTATGCAAGAATGTGCATAAATAAGCTATTTTAAATAATGATGTAGTGATTATCCGGAGTTTTTAAAAATCCGGTGGGCCCTTCCCCTCGAAGCCGCCGGATAATCGATGATCTTTTGTAAATTTTTTACTACTTTGGCATATATTAGGTGCATTATTATTAGGCACAAAAGTTGTGTGGTTAAATATATTCAATGTATGGTGTTCCCGATTTACTTTTCAAATAGTATTAGGAAGATAGGGTAATATTTAAAAAATGCTAATAGTACACGAATCACATTGCCGTAAAAATGCGTGCCGGGCTTTATATTGATGTTTAAAGCGGCACAAGACAAGGCACATCTCATTTGTTCACAAAAATGTTCTTGCAACTAACGGCAGATATAAGCTCCTATACGCATGGAGCATATGCGTCTGCTTGCAGGCTGCACTTTCAACAAAATCAACGTTTGCATGGCACCGTTAATGTTTGCCGCAAAGTTAATGTTTGACGTTGCACACATGCAGCGTGCATGCTCCAAACACCGCCACCCCCCCGTTGCTGCACGGAGCCGTGCGTGCTACTTGACAAGTGCCAAGGCACAATGGGATGGGTGTGTCCCGTGGGGTGGTGGAGTTGTGGCTGAAAAACAACACCACCACTTCACGAATGGGGTGGTCGTCACACTGCCCATTGCACCTGGGTGGGTGGATGCGTGCGAGTGAGTGAGCATTTCACAAGTAGTACTAATCACACACCTGCATTTCCCATAAATATGCTAAATTCCTCTTGATATGCAAATTATTTTGTCAAGGCGCCCTTCCCCCCTTCCAACCCAGCTTAAATATACGCTCCAAGCGTGGTGTTTCATTCAGACGCTGTCTCCCCGACAGACCTGGTCTTCACCTGAGGACGGCTGCTTGCGTTGTGGCCGAAACGTCGTGAGAATTATTTTCATGTTTTATTTTTATTATTTTATTACTTAATAACATGATTAGACATATTCTTGGTTTTTTCGGTATAGTCACGTAGAAGGGAAACAATAAAATAAAATAAAAAAATATTGTTTTATATTTTTATTATTTTATTGTTTCCCTTCTACGTGACTTTACCGAAAGAACCAAGAAGATGAGCAAGCGATGTTGCCCCCCTGCACATTGTACAGAAAAGCACCCGGGCAGGTGCTCAAAAAGTGCGAATCCAGCTACTGAAGCTTCAAAATAAAAATTGTACAGGGATGCGAACACAACACGCGCTTTTTAGAAGTTTTGCAAGTTACATTTTACTCAACCAGAAAGTACACTGGTTTAATGATTACACGGCACTGCATATAATATATTATCATGATAATATTAATAATCGGCTCTTATTCTAATACAGTGGTCCTTAACATTTAATGCAGCCTTGCTACCCCTTTGGCTCTCAATCGTTAAACATGTACAATATTAATAAATACATGAGGTTTGATTAAACAAAGCAGTTAAACTTACGTGCCAGTGCTTAATTTGCATTACGATTTACCTTCTAAAAAACATTTGGCCATGTCTCGCACCCCAAGACAGGGCATTTCACACCTCCAGGGGGTGCTTGCACCCCAGGTTAAGAACCAATGTTCTCATACATACATTTTTGTTCAAACGTACGATCTTGAGACAGCTTCAATCTCCAATTTCAGATGACGTCGATGAATGCATAGCGATGTACGAGTGCTGTACGTGCATTTAAGAAAACACCGTCGTCATAGATCTACTCACTTGACAAGGCCTTTGGTGTTCTTCAAGACACTGGCAGCAAAATGTTGCGAGACGCCCACCAGGCTCGTTCCATCCACCTCGACAATCTGATCATTCTCCTTGATGCTAATGCAGCAGAACGTCAATATCTTAACAAGGCATGACAACATCGACATAATTTCTGATTGGAGAAAAAACAGAAAATAATTTACTCAACTCTGTATTTAGAGGGTAATGGTGGCGAGTGATCTGCAAACACTTAAGATGGCACCATTAAAAGCGTGGATGTTTAATCGGGCCGGCAGGAACTGAACTTCAGTGTTGAGATCGATATTTAAAGATAATTTATCATTCTAACTATGCCAAAATTAAATATCAGTTGACAATATACTGTACAGTATAAGGAAAACAACTAACAAGACAAGCACCCAATAGCACCCAATACGTGTTTTGTACTTATGCTATGAGGAAACATATTTTTTATAGGATCCATAAATGCAATTACATTCCAAAACATAATAAAATCTAATTAAGTATCGATCGTAGCATGAAACACATCAAACACTGTTGTTGAAATAAAAGGTTCAACATCTTTATTTGCATGTATTAAAAAACTGTTTTTTGTGATTTTAAATATATTCGAATCTAAAATAGTCGCGTTTAATTAACGGTAAAAGGAAGCCTTTTCAGATGTTATAGAAATTCATGGTATTATTCTTCTTCTGCTGCTGAAAAAACTAACATCAGTGTCAAGTGGTATCAGAACCAGTCCTGGCCCCAACCCCTTCAACAACACACGTATTTGGTCAGAGTGGTTAAGTATTTTCAAACAACCTCGATGGCGGACATGGCCTGCGGAAGGCCTTCATCCAGCAGTGGATTAACGAGGGGATGATGAAAGGGAACTCTTGATCTTAATACTCGCACCAAATGATATTGCTAATATTTTATGTTCACTGCGTTATAATGAAATACATGTTGAGAATACATGTACTTTTCAATCCATTTCCCATTATATTACAAGTATAATTACCAATATTTCACTCTCAATAATTGATTTAGTTCATGGAAGATTTAATCGAATCTGACAAAACAATGCTGGACACATAAGTGAAAGTTAACCGCCATCATCAAGTTGTTTACACAACAGAGACATTGTTCAGAGACACTGCTGTCCCACGATGATGAGCGTTTGCGTGGGATAGGTGCCAACAGGAGGGATAATCACACAATGCTGTGCAGAAACACATTCATGCAAATGTGCTTGGCTCAGGACAGTGCTGGACCAGTGAGACGGGTCACTGTCCGCGCCTCTGACGTGGGCCCCGTGTGTCTTGTCTCCTTTATTTTGAATGTCATTTGAAAAAGCAAAGGACGTATGCATAACTTGTACGTTGCGTTTAGAAAGCCATACGATGCCTTCTCGGATTGCCACATGTGGCTTATGTTTGTACCTCGTGCAAACGTGTGTATTGGGAAATGATCGGGTGGGAAGGGAGGGCTTGCGAACAATTAGTCGCATTTCTACTGCACTCGCAAATTTGGCGACTCCTCAATTCCTCACTGATGGAGGAGGCAGCCGGATCTTCGAGATGAGAAGCCAGGTAGTTTCTTCGTTGAATCTTCAATACGTGACTTGTAGGGACATTGCACGGCGACCAAATCTCCTTCCATTGGCTAACGATGTTGGCCCCTGTGTGTATTGGGTGCTTACCGGCCATCCTTATGTGCTGCTCCACCATCAATGACCGACTTCACAAAGATACCCAGCTTCTCAATACCGGAATCTATTCCTACTCCCATGCCAATGATACTTATTCCAAGCCCTCCATCTCCTGCAGCAGAGCAACAAGGCAGTCCGTTTTTAAATTCCACCCTACCCTGCATGTATTTTTGCATATTTCAATTTGTTACACCATTATTTTATCACCTCAGTGGCGAGCTAAATACTGTTCCCAATGCCCGTGCAAACAATTACAAGCTCATACATCCGCATTTCCGATTAGCACAGTTGGCTACGTACGGTGCGAAAGAAGTGGTGGAACTTCAAAGCAACCACGTGTGACGTTTAACCTGCCAAATACGTAACGCTACAACTTCTACTATAATATACACGTGCATCAACTGTAAAGCAGAGTTTGCATATCAACGTGTGACGCAGTTACGCAAGCTTGGCAAATGCAAACGGTACCACCCAGTGAACTCATCTTGGGGTGATTTGAGCACCAGCGTGGGTGTTGTTGATGCAATAAAAGTCACAAAAAAGTGTGAAGATTCTACAGCCACGCGGTATTAGATATTAACGTGTCATTTGTGCAATCAAAAGCATTCAGCTCTCCTCACCTTTGTTAAGTTCCACAGGAAAAACATCCATGAGCTCAATTTGCTTTTCAAGCTCGTACTCTGCCGAGGACGCAATTGGGTCCACATCGTCATTTGTCCGGTCGTACTCCTTGTTCGTAAACATTGGAAACACCTGCGAAATTATTGACGCAATTATCTCGTCAAATATACATATCAGCTGTACATCCCATAAACTTCTAGTTTCAAAACAAGGCCGTAATTTGGGTTGAAAACTTCCCAATTCACGGTTGGCTACATACGGTGTGAAAGAAGTTCAACATACAGTACATACATACATACAACACAACAGAGCAAGTCACTTCAGACTGTGGCGCTAATTAGGCTATGCGGATACATTTAAATAGCGTTGCCATCGACGGCATGTGCATGGTGTAACCAAAGTGCTCATGATCGTTTGTTTGCCCCTTTAAATGCATACAATTGAATACATATATCGTATTTATCATCATTAGACGCTGTACTAAAATGGTGTACATTACCAAACTGTACAAAGTAACCATGGTGCTAAAGTGCAGAGTTCAAGATGGACAATGGGTATCAGATTGTCATCAAATTTTGATCATTTGTTCAAGAGTTGAGTAACAATATCAAAGACTGTAGAGTGGTATAACACATTTTTTTTGTGGCAGGGTTAATACGGCGACACCAATGTAGGATCCTATGGTACACCAAACATTCAGCTCAAATTAGAAAACCATCAGAGGTTTTTGGGGTTAGATCGCGTAAATATAGAAATGTGTCGTCAAAAACCCACCACCATCCGACACAGCCAACTAGTAAGGGTTGTCACGTAAACAGAACGTGGCCAATTCGTCACTAGTACAGCACACCGGTGTGTTTGAGAGCCAAGCCACTACATTTACAATTAGTAAATGTAGTGGCTTGGCTCTCAAATTAGTAAATGTCACTGAAGTCCAACACTAGTAGTATACACATACCATGTAAGTGGAAAATATTTAAAGGAATTTCCCATAAAAAAGTTCTCTTTCTGTAGCAAGGTTCAAACACAAACTGCTCTGGTGAATCTCTGTTGCGACATGTTACAACTCTGTTGTGTGGGCGTAAAATTCCCAGCATTAGTAATGTACCCGACTAATGCCACACGAGCCAAGTACGAATTAAATACCTCCCTGAAAAGTTAGGTATGAAATACAATGCCTTCTGTAGCTCCCCCTCCTCCTCCTCCTCGACCAAGGTGTATACGCGTGGTTGTGCACTTTTTTTACAATAACTATATAATAGTTTGGCCCATGCATCTGATAATGGTGTGAAATACACCCACATTGATCCGACGGTTCACGTTCGGGAAGCCAGAAAATTCAAGTACCACGGTAAAACCTCAACGCACACACCAAATAAACCACCGTGACCACTACTGCATTAACTGTTGCCTTCAATTAGTCAAGTGAAAACTCTTTTCTCACAATACGCCGTTAGCAATGGGGGGGAGGGGAGGATCAAGTTATGTTGCTGTCGTAGGATTGATTACACGGTTTTAACTCCACAGAGCCAAGATCGGCTCTAATTACATCCATATGTTACAGGGACGCTATGGCAACTGCGGACTTCCCAAGTCTCGGGATATAAAGCATTGTGACCAGCTGTTCATCAACATACAGGTCAACTGTGCCAGGTTGTTTAATTGGAACACCAGATTCGTACTTAGGAATGTTGCCATTTTTGACAAATTCTTGTAAAGTGGTGGTAACACTTTTAAAAACTACATCACTTAAACTTTAAATAGAAAATTAGTGTCGAATATTACAAACAATGTTGGCATTCATCTCTTCTCAAAAATAATGAGAAAAAAGTCCAATGCCATTCATGTTGACCTTGAACCTTTTAAACGTTAATATTGCCAACAAGGCTTTAATAGCACTAACATATTGACCAATACAGTATCTTCATCGTGCTTTGTGTGAGCCCACGTCAATACAAAACGTTATAAGTTAGAATACTGGAAATGCACATTTACAGTTCTGAGAAAGAACGAAAAGCAGGCCAGCATTACCTTCATGGGTGCTGTGCTGAAGTGTACTTTACGCTTTTCCGATGGAGGATCATCATCATCTGAAAGACCTGGGATTTCATTACAGTGATGTCCACCACTAACAACACCATTTTCTGCCACGGCCTCGTCTTCTGATTTGCTATCAATATCTTGATCGGCCGTATCTTCAAAAGCTGCATTTTCTATGCCTACACTGATAAATCGCTCACGTGGCCTCTTGTCATCGCTGCTGTCCGTCTCGTCACTGTCATCGTCACTACTGCCCTCCTCATCATCATGATCAGAGTCATCTGTACTGGACGAGACGTTTTGGTCCAACAGCAAATCCTGTTTCTTGACTTGAGCTTCATGGTCCTCCTGATGACTCGGTTCTCTTAAATTTGCAATCTGTGGCACCATCGACAAATCCTGGTCTGCTTTCCCAACTGTGACGTCTGCCTTAAAACTGCCTGATGTCTTATCACCGCTGGAACCTAAAATAACCAAACATTCCTTCTGTGGATAACATGGACTGGGTAAAATGTCTCTTCTGAATTCATTCACATCTTCAATGCCAGTGCTAACAACCTGGATCTCGGCACTTTGCACATTTTGAGTATCATTGCCTTCAAGAACAGGGTTCAGTTTTAAAGGGGAAGTAAACAATGGTGATGAGACATTTTTGTCTGGGCTGCCAAACACTTTAGTTGAACTCGTGTGTGTTGTGTGTGTACTTGGACTTTCTGCATTACTCTGGTCTGAAAAACTGAACGTTTCTTCTGCATTAGCTTCAATTTCATCTTCATCGTCATCAAGTAAAAAGCTTGACAGCCTTTTGGATATTGGTCCAGAATTGAGACGTGATCGACTTTTAAAATCTGAAGATGTGGAACTAACTGAACTTGATACAGATGACTCTCTATATAAACCCAGCTGTTTTTGCAGTCCAGACTCAGCCTTTGGGCTTGTAAAATACTTTTCTTCACCGTCTTTCTCCGAGGTAGAACTTTTAAGACATGTCCATTTTGTATCTTTCATGCTCGACTGTGGTTTAAAATTTGTCTTTTCAAAAACTTTCCTCGTTTCAGAAAATTTTTCCGCATGATTTGGAACTGCAGCGGTGTCACCTTTGTGTAACACATTCGCGTGTCTAGAAGTCTTCATGTGCACATCAGGTGATATTTTACGCTGGGGTTCCGTAAAAAGCATATGTTTAATTCTATCAATATTTGAGCTTTGCTGATCGCCGTCTGTCACGTTAGCATCCGCAGAACCATCGTCACCATTCTTACTTTCTTCAGCGGGTTCCTCAAATTCAATCTTGGTGCAACTTTGAAGGCTACCTTTGTAAGTGACCTGGTGAGGAGAGCCCTTAAGTCCTGTCTCCCCAATAGTCTCCGCATTCAGCATCTCCACTGGCTGTGGTTGGCCTCGACAATCAACAGGTGCCTATCAAACAAATGTCTGCAATAAACATCACAATAAAAGGAAATGACGCATTTGATTTACACTCAACAGTGATAAAGATCACTCTTTACAGGGAGTGTTTGACTATTCTAAAATACACTCCATATTTAAACGGCATTGATGTCTTCATCAGCATGATATTGTATCAACTAAATTATCCTCATAATTTAAATGCAAACTTCATGCCAAGCGACTGGTTTTATTAAAACACATTGGGTTTTTATTTCAGGCATATCTAATGCTTTAAATTAGAAATTAACATAAAACTCCACTTAACATATTTTATGCAACTAATTGTCCATCGGGGAGATTGCCATTTATATAATGTACGTAAAACGATCTTTAAATGTGGACACATGAACAATTATGCCACCACTTAAGTGATAAAGAAAACACTCCAACACATTACCAAAATAACTCGTTTATCTCAGCAATGTTCAAGCACACGAGGCATAACATTTGAACTGCTGTGCTCACTCCAACAAGGGGTGGCAAGCCCAGTGGTGGATACGCAGTCACACACATCCCTTATAGCCAGGGTCGCCCACAAAACCACTGCACCGATTGCCTCGTCGGAGGATCTATGGTTAAGGGAAGTGCTGTGGTGGTAGATTGAGCACCGGGAGCTGAACTTCTTTTTTTAAACAAGTAAACTGAAGGAGGTGCTATTGTCTGGTACGAAAGCCGAGGAACGTAGCCGAGATTGAAGTTGTGCGAGGAGGCAGCAGTGTCCCGAGAAGATTCGGAAGAGTGATGATGGAGCCGAGACAGTTTTCTAGTAAGCAACGCGCTGAGAAGAGTAGGCACGGAGCAGAGGGGAAGAGGAAGGGGAGGAGATCTGGGGTGGAAGAGCGAAGCTTTCGTCGGGAGTGGAGTAGCAAGGGATGGAGGAGGCGAGAGAGGAGCAGGAGGGGTGTGTGTGTAAGGCGCTATGACGAACGTGCCGAGTTTTACGTTGTAGAAGCCTGAGAGAGGAGGAGGGAGGAGCTGTGATGGAGGAGGAGGAGATGGGAGGCGGAATCTGCGATGGAGGAAGGGGAGAGAGAGAGAGAGAGGGGGGCAGGAGGGAGCGGTCCGCCCGCCCGCACGACCGACCGACCTCGCAGGTACTGCGTTCGGACCCAAAAACTCGACCGCGTCCGTCACTTCGGGAGTGCAGTGGCACGGGCGGTCCTCACCTCGAGGCGACGCTTCGACGGGGGAAGCGCTCGGGGCCGCCGTGAGTTTCACGGTTCGGAGAAGAGAGGGCGAAGTTTGCGATGAAAGCAGCAGCGGGGGAGGCGGAGGGGAGAAGAGACGCGGCCAGGAAGCGCGAGGCGGTGGCAGAGCCTGAAGGTGCGCGGGGAGGAGCGACGTGGCGCGCTCCGCCCCGGTCAAAGGCTAATGCATGCGTGCCTGTGTGGCACGGTGTGTGTGTGTAGCACGGATACACCACACTAATGCATGCGTGCCTGTGTGGCACGGTGTGTGTGTAGCACGGATACACCACACTAATGCATGCGTGCCTGTGTGGCACGGTGTGTGTGTAGCACGGATACAGCAGACTAATGCATGCGTGCCTGTGTGGCACGGTGTGTGTGTAGCACGGATACACCACACTAATGCATGCGTGCCTGTGTAGCACGGTGTGTGTGTAGCACGGATACACCACACTAATGTATGCGTGCCTGTGTGGCACGGTGTGTGTGTGTAGCACGGATACACCACACTAATGCATGCGTGCCTGTGTGGGACGGTGTGTGTGTAGCACGGATACACCACACTAATGTATGCGTGCCTGTGTGGCACGGTGTGTGTGTGTAGCACGGATACACCACACTAATGCATGCGTGCCTGTGTGGGACGGTGTGTGTGTAGCACGGATACACCACACTGATGCATGCGTGCTTGTGTGGCACGGTGTGTGTAGCACGGATACACCACACTAATGCATGCGTGCCTGTGTGGCACGGTGTGTGTGTAGCACGGATACACCACACTAATGCATGCGTGCCTGTGTGGCACGGTGTGTGTAGCACGGATACACCACACTAATGCATGCGTGCCTGTGTAGCACGGTGTGTGTAGCACGGATACACCACACTGATGCATGCGTGCCTGTGTGGCACGGTGTGTGTGTGTAGCACGGATACACCACACTAATGCATGCGTGCCTGTGTGGCACGGTGTGTGTGTAGCACGGATACAGCAGACTAATGCATGCGTGCCTGTGTGGCACGGTGTGTGTGTAGCACGGATACACCACACTAATGCATGCGTGCCTGTGTAGCACGGTGTGTGTAGCACGGATACAACACACTGATGCATGCGTGCCTGTGTGGCACGGTGTGTGTGTAGCACGGATACACCACACTAATGCATGCGTGCCTGTGTAGCACAGTGTGTGTGTAGCACGGATACACCACACTAATGCATGCGTGCCTGTGTGGCACGGTGTGTGTGTAGCACGGATACACCACACTAATGCATGCGTGCCTGTGTGGCACGGTGTGTGTGTAGCACGGATACACCACACTGATGCATGCGTGCTTGTGTGGCACGGTGTGTGTAGCACGGATACAGCACACTAATGCATGCGTGCCTGTGTGGCACGGTGTGTGTGTAGCACGGATACACCACACTAATGCATGCGTGCCTGTGTGGCACGGTGTGTGTAGCACGGATACACCACACTAATGCATGCGTGCCTGTGTAGCACGGTGTGTGTAGCACGGATACACCACACTGATGCATGCGTGCCTGTGTGGCACGGTGTGTGTGTGTAGCACGGATACAGCACACTAATGCATGCGTGCCTGTGTGGCACGGTGTGTGTGTGTAGCACGGATAAACCACACTGATGCATGCGTGCCTGTGTAGCACGGTGTGTGGGCACGGATACACCACACTAATGCATGCTTGCCTGTGTGGCACGGTGTGTGTGGTACGGATACAGCACACTAATGCATGCGTGCCTGTGTGGCACGGTGTGTGTGTAGCACGGATACACCACACTAATGCATGCGTACCTGTGTGGCACGGTGTGTGTGGCACTGATACACCACACTAATGCATGCGTGCCTGTGTGGCACGGTGTGTGTAGCACGGATACACCACACTAATGCATGCGTGCCTGTGTGGCACGGTGTGTGTGTAGCACAGATACACCACACTAATGCATGCGTGCCTGTGTGGCACGGTGTGTGTGTAGCACGGATACAGCAGACTAATGCATGCGTGCCTGTGTGGCACGGTGTGTGTGTAGCACGGATACATCACACTAATGCATGCGTGCCTGTGTAGCACGGTGTGTGTAGCACGGATACACCACACTGATGCATGCGTGCCTGTGTGGCACGGTGTGTGTGTAGCACGGATACACCACACTAATGCATGCGTGCCTGTGTAGCACGGTGTGTGTGTAGCACGGATACACCACACTAATGCATGCGTGCCTGTGTGGCACGGTGTGTGTGTAGCACGGATACACCACACTAATGCATGCGTGCCTGTGTGGGACGGTGTGTGTGTAGCACGGATACACCACACTGATGCATGCGTGCTTGTGTGGCACGGTGTGTGTAGCCCGGATACACCACACTAATGCATGCGTGCCTGTGTGGCACGGTGTGTGTGTAGCACGGATACACCACACTAATGCATGCGTGCCTGTGTGGCACGGTGTGTGTAGCACGGATACACCACACTAATGCATGCGTGCCTGTGTGGCACGGTGTGTGTGTAGCACGGATACACCACACTAATGCATGCGTGCCTGTGTGGCACGGTGTGTGTAGCACGGATACACCACACTAATGCATGCGTGCCTGTGTAGCACGGTGTGTGTAGCACGGATACACCACACTGATGCATGCGTGCCTGTGTGGCACGGTGTGTGTGTGTAGCACGGATACACCACACTAATGCATGCGTGCCTGTGTGGCACGGTGTGTGTGTAGCACGGATACAGCAGACTAATGCATGCGTGCCTGTGTGGCACGGTGTGTGTGTAGCACGGATACACCACACTAATGCATGCGTGCCTGTGTAGCACGGTGTGTGTAGCACGGATACACCACACTGATGCATGCGTGCCTGTGTGGCACGGTGTGTGTGTAGCACGGATACACCACACTAATGCATGCGTGCCTGTGTAGCACAGTGTGTGTGTAGCACGGATACACCACACTAATGCATGCGTGCCTGTGTGGCACGGTGTGTGTGTAGCACGGATACACCACACTAATGCATGCGTGCCTGTGTGGCACGGTGTGTGTGTAGCACGGATACACCACACTGATGCATGCGTGCTTGTGTGGCACGGTGTGTGTAGCACGGATACACCACACTAATGCATGCGTGCCTGTGTGGCACGGTGTGTGTGTAGCACGGATACACCACACTAATGCATGCGTGCCTGTGTGGCACGGTGTGTGTGTAGCACGGATACACCACACTAATGCATGCGTGCCTGTGTGGCACGGTGTGTGTGTAGCACGGATACACCACACTGATGCATGCGTGCTTGTGTGGCACGGTGTGTGTAGCACGGATACACCACACTAATGCATGCGTGCCTGTGTGGCACGGTGTGTGTGTAGCACGGATACACCACACTAATGCATGCGTGCCTGTGTGGCACGGTGTGTGTAGCACGGATACACCACACTAATGCATGCGTGCCTGTGTAGCACGGTGTGTGTAGCACGGATACACCACACTGATGCATGCGTGCCTGTGTGGCACGGTGTGTGTGTGTAGCACGGATACAGCACACTAATGCATGCGTGCCTGTGTGGCACGGTGTGTGTGTGTAGCACGGATAAACCACACTGATGCATGCGTGCCTGTGTAGCACGGTGTGTGGGCACGGATACACCACACTAATGCATGCTTGCCTGTGTGGCACGGTGTGTGTGGTACGGATACAGCACACTAATGCATGCGTGCCTGTGTGGCACGGTGTGTGTGTAGCACGGATACACCACACTAATGCATGCGTACCTGTGTGGCACGGTGTGTGTGGCACTGATACACCACACTAATGCATGCGTGCCTGTGTGGCACGGTGTGTGTAGCACGGATACACCACACTAATGCATGCGTGCCTGTGTGGCACGGTGTGTGTGTAGCACGGATACACCACACTAATGCATGCGTGCCTGTGTGGCACGGTGTGTGTGTAGCACGGATACAGCAGACTAATGCATGCGTGCCTGTGTGGCACGGTGTGTGTGTAGCACGGATACATCACACTAATGCATGCGTGCCTGTGTAGCACGGTGTGTGTAGCACGGATACACCACACTGATGCATGCGTGCCTGTGTGGCACGGTGTGTGTGTAGCACGGATACACCACACTGATGCATGCGTGCCTGTGTGGCACGGTGTGTGTGTAGCACGGATACACCACACTAATGCATGCGTGCCTGTGTAGCACGGTGTGTGTGTAGCACGGATACACCACACTAATGCATGCGTGCCTGTGTGGCACGGTGTGTGTGTAGCACGGATACACCACACTAATGCATGCGTGCCTGTGTGGGACGGTGTGTGTGTAGCACGGATACACCACACTGATGCATGCGTGCTTGTGTGGCACGGTGTGTGTAGCACGGATACACCACACTAATGCATGCGTGCCTGTGTGGCACGGTGTGTGTGTAGCACGGATACACCACACTAATGCATGCGTGCCTGTGTGGCACGGTGTGTGTAGCACGGATACACCACACTAATGCATGCGTGCCTGTGTAGCACGGTGTGTGTAGCACGGATACACCACACTGATGCATGCGTGCCTGTGTGGCACGGTGTGTGTGTGTAGCACGGATACACCACACTAATGCATGCGTGCCTGTGTGGCACGGTGTGTGTGTAGCACGGATACAGCAGACTAATGCATGCGTGCCTGTGTGGCACGGTGTGTGTGTAGCACGGATACACCACACTAATGCATGCGTGCCTGTGTAGCACGGTGTGTGTAGCACGGATACACCACACTGATGCATGCGTGCCTGTGTGGCACGGTGTGTGTGTAGCACGGATACACCACACTAATGCATGCGTGCCTGTGTAGCACAGTGTGTGTGTAGCACGGATACACCACACTAATGCATGCGTGCCTGTGTGGCACGGTGTGTGTGTAGCACGGATACACCACACTAATGCATGCGTGCCTGTGTGGCACGGTGTGTGTGTAGCACGGATACACCACACTGATGCATGCGTGCTTGTGTGGCACGGTGTGTGTAGCACGGATACACCACACTAATGCATGCGTGCCTGTGTGGCACGGTGTGTGTGTAGCACGGATACACCACACTAATGCATGCGTGCCTGTGTGGCACGGTGTGTGTAGCACGGATACACCACACTAATGCATGCGTGCCTGTGTAGCACGGTGTGTGTAGCACGGATACACCACACTGATGCATGCGTGCCTGTGTGGCACGGTGTGTGTGTGTAGCACGGATACAGCACACTAATGCATGCGTGCCTGTGTGGCACGGTGTGTGTGTGTAGCACGGATAAACCACACTGATGCATGCGTGCCTGTGTAGCACGGTGTGTGGGCACGGATACACCACACTAATGCATGCTTGCCTGTGTGGCACGGTGTGTGTGGTACGGATACAGCACACTAATGCATGCGTGCCTGTGTGGCACGGTGTGTGTGTAGCACGGATACACCACACTAATGCATGCGTACCTGTGTGGCACGGTGTGTGTGGCACTGATACACCACACTAATGCATGCGTGCCTGTGTGGCACGGTGTGTGTAGCACGGATACACCACACTAATGCATGCGTGCCTGTGTGGCACGGTGTGTGTGTAGCACGGATACACCACACTAATGCATGCGTGCCTGTGTGGCACGGTGTGTGTGTAGCACGGATACACCACACTAATGCATGCGTGCCTGTGTAGCACGGTGTGTGTAGCACGGATACACCACACTGATGCATGCGTGCCTGTGTGGCACGGTGTGTGTGTAGCACGGATACACCACACTAATGCATGCGTGCCTGTGTAGCACAGTGTGTGTGTAGCACGGATACACCACACTAATGCATGCGTGCCTGTGTGGCACGGTGTGTGTGTAGCACGGATACACCACACTAATGCATGCGTGCCTGTGTGGCACGGTGTGTGTGTAGCACGGATACACCACACTGATGCATGCGTGCTTGTGTGGCACGGTGTGTGTAGCACGGATACACCACACTAATGCATGCGTGCCTGTGTGGCACGGTGTGTGTGTAGCACGGATACACCACACTAATGCATGCGTGCCTGTGTGGCACGGTGTGTGTAGCACGGATACACCACACTAATGCATGCGTGCCTGTGTAGCACGGTGTGTGTAGCACGGATACACCACACTGATGCATGCGTGCCTGTGTGGCACGGTGTGTGTGTGTAGCACGGATACAGCACACTAATGCATGCGTGCCTGTGTGGCACGGTGTGTGTGTGTAGCACGGATAAACCACACTGATGCATGCGTGCCTGTGTAGCACGGTGTGTGGGCACGGATACACCACACTAATGCATGCTTGCCTGTGTGGCACGGTGTGTGTGGTACGGATACACCACACTAATGCATGCTTGCCTGTGTGGCACGGTGTGTGTGGTACGGATACAGCACACTAATGCATGCGTGCCTGTGTGGCACGGTGTGTGTGTAGCACGGATACAGCAGACTAATGCATGCGTGCCTGTGTGGCACGGTGTGTGTGTAGCACGGATACATCACACTAATGCATGCGTGCCTGTGTAGCACGGTGTGTGTAGCACGGATACACCACACTGATGCATGCGTGCCTGTGTGGCACGGTGTGTGTGTAGCACGGATACACCACACTAATGCATGCATGCCTGTGTGGCACGGTGTGTGTGTAGCACGGATACACCACACTGATGCATGCGTGCTTGTGTGGCACGGTGTGTGTAGCACGGATACACCACACTAATGCATGCGTGCCTGTGTGGCACGGTGTGTGTGTAGCACGGATACACCACACTAATGCATGCGTGCCTGTGTGGCACGGTGTGTGTAGCACGGATACACCACACTAATGCATGCGTGCCTGTGTAGCACGGTGTGTGTAGCACGGATACACCACACTGATGCATGCGTGCCTGTGTGGCACGGTGTGTGTGTGTAGCACGGATACACCACACTAATGCATGCGTGCCTGTGTGGCACGGTGTGTGTAGCACGGATAAACCACACTAATGCATGCGTGCCTGTGTAGCACGGTGTGTGTGGGCACGGATACACCACACTAATGCATGCTTGCCTGTGTGGCACGGTGTGTGTGGCACGGATACACCACACTAATGCATGCGTACCTGTGTGGCACGGTGTGTGTGGCACTGATACAGCACACTAATGCATGCGTGCCTGTGTGGCATGGTGTGTGTAGCACGGATACACCACACTAATGCATGCGTGCCTGTGTGGCACAGTGTGTGTGTAGCACGGATACACCACACTAATTCATGCGTGCCTGTGTGGCACGGATACACCACACTAATGCATGCGTGCCTGTGTGGCACGGATACACCACACTAATGCATGCGTGCCTGTGTGGCACGGATACACCACACTAATGCATGCGTGCCTGTGTGGCACGGATACACCACACTAATGCATGCGTGCCTGTGTGGCACGGATACACCACACTAATGCATGCGTGCCTGTGTGGCACGGATACACCACACTAATGCATGCGTGCCTGTGTGGCACTGATACACCACACTAATCCATGCGTGCCTGTGTGGCACGGATACACCACACTAATGCATGCGTGCCTGTGTGGCACGGTGTGTGTGGCATGGATACACCGCACTAATGCATGCATGCCTGTGTGGCATGGTGTGTGTGACACGGATACACCACACTAATGCATGCGTGCCTGTGTGGCACGGATACACCACACTAATGCATGCGTGCCTGTGTGGCACGGTGTGTGTAGCACGGATACACCCACACTAATGCATGCGTGCCTGTGTGGCATGGTGTGTGTGACACGGGTACACCACACTAATGCATGCGTGCCTGTGTGGCACGGATACACCACACTAATGCATGCGTGCCTGTGTGGCACGGTGTGTGTGTAGCACGGATACACCACACTAATGCATGCGTGCCTGTGTGGCACGGTGTGTGTGTAGCACGGATACACCACACTAATGCATGCGTGCCTGTGTAGCACGGTGTGTGTAGCACGGATACACCACACTGATGCATGCGTGCCTGTGTGGCACGGTGTGTGTGTAGCACGGATACACCACACTAATGCATGCGTGCCTGTGTAGCACAGTGTGTGTGTAGCACGGATACACCACACTAATGCATGCGTGCCTGTGTGGCACGGTGTGTGTGTAGCACGGATACACCACACTAATGCATGCGTGCCTGTGTGGCACGGTGTGTGTGTAGCACGGATACACCACACTGATGCATGCGTGCTTGTGTGGCACGGTGTGTGTAGCACGGATACACCACACTAATGCATGCGTGCCTGTGTGGCACGGTGTGTGTGTAGCACGGATACACCACACTAATGCATGCGTGCCTGTGTGGCACGGTGTGTGTAGCACGGATACACCACACTAATGCATGCGTGCCTGTGTAGCACGGTGTGTGTAGCACGGATACACCACACTGATGCATGCGTGCCTGTGTGGCACGGTGTGTGTGTGTAGCACGGATACAGCACACTAATGCATGCGTGCCTGTGTGGCACGGTGTGTGTGTGTAGCACGGATAAACCACACTGATGCATGCGTGCCTGTGTAGCACGGTGTGTGGGCACGGATACACCACACTAATGCATGCTTGCCTGTGTGGCACGGTGTGTGTGGTACGGATACACCACACTAATGCATGCTTGCCTGTGTGGCACGGTGTGTGTGGTACGGATACAGCACACTAATGCATGCGTGCCTGTGTGGCACGGTGTGTGTGTAGCACGGATACAGCAGACTAATGCATGCGTGCCTGTGTGGCACGGTGTGTGTGTAGCACGGATACATCACACTAATGCATGCGTGCCTGTGTAGCACGGTGTGTGTAGCACGGATACACCACACTGATGCATGCGTGCCTGTGTGGCACGGTGTGTGTGTAGCACGGATACACCACACTAATGCATGCGTGCCTGTGTGGCACGGTGTGTGTGTAGCACGGATACACCACACTGATGCATGCGTGCTTGTGTGGCACGGTGTGTGTAGCACGGATACACCACACTAATGCATGCGTGCCTGTGTGGCACGGTGTGTGTGTAGCACGGATACACCACACTAATGCATGCGTGCCTGTGTGGCACGGTGTGTGTAGCACGGATACACCACACTAATGCATGCGTGCCTGTGTAGCACGGTGTGTGTAGCACGGATACACCACACTGATGCATGCGTGCCTGTGTGGCACGGTGTGTGTGTGTAGCACGGATACACCACACTAATGCATGCGTGCCTGTGTGGCACGGTGTGTGTAGCACGGATAAACCACACTAATGCATGCGTGCCTGTGTAGCACGGTGTGTGTGGGCACGGATACACCACACTAATGCATGCTTGCCTGTGTGGCACGGTGTGTGTGGCACGGATACACCACACTAATGCATGCGTACCTGTGTGGCACGGTGTGTGTGGCACTGATACAGCACACTAATGCATGCGTGCCTGTGTGGCATGGTGTGTGTAGCACGGATACACCACACTAATGCATGCGTGCCTGTGTGGCACAGTGTGTGTGTAGCACGGATACACCACACTAATTCATGCGTGCCTGTGTGGCACGGATACACCACACTAATGCATGCGTGCCTGTGTGGCACGGATACACCACACTAATGCATGCGTGCCTGTGTGGCACGGATACACCACACTAATGCATGCGTGCCTGTGTGGCACGGATACACCACACTAATGCATGCGTGCCTGTGTGGCACGGATACACCACACTAATGCATGCGTGCCTGTGTGGCACGGATACACCACACTAATGCATGCGTGCCTGTGTGGCACTGATACACCACACTAATCCATGCGTGCCTGTGTGGCACGGATACACCACACTAATGCATGCGTGCCTGTGTGGCACGGTGTGTGTGGCATGGATACACCGCACTAATGCATGCATGCCTGTGTGGCATGGTGTGTGTGACACGGATACACCACACTAATGCATGCGTGCCTGTGTGGCACGGATACACCACACTAATGCATGCGTGCCTGTGTGGCACGGTGTGTGTAGCACGGATACACCCACACTAATGCATGCGTGCCTGTGTGGCATGGTGTGTGTGACACGGGTACACCACACTAATGCATGCGTGCCTGTGTGGCACGGATACACCACACTAATGCATGCGTGCCTGTGTGGCACGGTGTGTGTAGCACGGATACACCCACACTAATGCATGCGTGCCTGTGTGGCATGGTGTGTGACACGGGTACACCACACTAATGCATGCGTGCCTGTGTGGCACGGATACACCACACTAATGCATGCATGCCTGTGTAGCACGGATACACCACACTAATTCATGCGTGCCTGTGTGGCACGGTGTGTGCGGGCACGGATACACCACACTGATGCATGCGTGCCTGTGTAGCACGGATACACCACACTAATGCATTCGTGCCTGTGTGCCACACTTCACGGCGTGCCACAGCGAAGGCACCAGAACGCAGTGTCCTAAATAAAAGGGCCACACGCTTTAAATTTACATGGCATCGAAATGCGATAGCATCGTTTGACACTACATGGAAGCAGCGGGAACGTTAATTTCATTGAAGATAAAAAAAAGGTTATTGAAGCCTGGAGTAGAACAATAGCATGGACGGAAGGGGGAAGGGAATTACAGACAGTGGAGGCAGCAGAGGAGAATGAGCAACCTATTCTTAGGTTTTTTCGGTAAAGTCACGTAGGTAAAACATCAAAATTAATGAAAATAAAATAAAATACAAAAATCACGACGTTTCGGAGGCAACACAAGTCTCCGTCATCAGGTGGGACCGTCACAGCCGAATTAGCTGCATCAAGTTACATCTTGAATCATTGCCTCACTTGATGCAGCTAATTCGGCTGTGACGGTCCCACCTGATGACGGAGACTTGTGTTGCCTCCGAAACGTCGTGATTTTTGTTTTTTATTTTCATTAATTTTGATGTTTTACCTACGTGACTTTACCGAAAAAACCTAAGAATATGATTCCTTGCAGTCACGAAAGCTTCAAATCTAGAATGAGCAACCTCCCACTGAGCGAAGGTTGACTGGGGCTTTGACAAAATGAGGCAGGCAGTGGGACGTCCTGGGAGGATTTGAGTGGCATCATCAAATTGACCCGGTATTGAATTGGTTGGAAGTCAGTGGAAGGGTTGGTGCATTGATGTGATCTCGTTTATTTGGTGCAAGTCGGTGAGCAGTTGCATTTTGGATCGTCTAAAGTTTAGAGGAGGGATTTGTAGTCACGAGGAAGGTCTAAGAAAAGAGTTAGTTGCAATGGTCGAGTCAGGATGTGATGAATGAGTTACAGCAGCAGAGTGGTAAGGAAATGACAGGTGCAGATGTAGTCATGCAGAGGATGAATAACTTTAGGGTTTCACACACTGCCAGTGTCATTTCAGAGTTAAGGAGATAGTCAAACTGGAGTTTTTTTTCCCCCCGAGTGATCTTTGTTAATAAACACTGCCTACATTAGGATTTGAAGTGTTCGTGACTGCAGGGATCCATACTTTTTGGTTCTTTCGGTAATCACGTAGGTATAAAATAAATCACATTTCGGGCGCAACACAAGCGTCCGTCACCAGGTGGGACAACCACAGCAAGAAACAATTGCTGAGTGGACAAAAGGGCTTGTGTTGCGCCCGCAACGTCGTTATTTAATTTATTTTATACCTACGTGACTTTACCGAAAGAACCAGAGTACTGCCTACATTTTTGCAATATCTAGTTGGAGGACGTTAGAACTGATCCAAAAATGTACCATGCCTAGGCAGGTTGTTCGTATAGGCAGTGAGATTGAATTTGTGAAGTCAATAGTGATCTAGAGCTGCGTGTCACCATCACATAAATGAAGGTTGATATTAAAACTGGAGATTAATTTGCCAAGAGGAGATACATTGAGATGAAGGGGCCGAGAATGGCACTTATTAAAGACATTATAAAAAACGTTAAAAAGTTGCACTTGTATTCAAAAGTTAGTCATTTGGTTTATCAGCTGGACTATCCGGCCCATGTTTGACAGCAATAATTGGTGTCTTCGAAAGAAAAGTTTTAATTTGGTTACGTTTGTAATTATTTTTTTAAAAGTGCAATACAATCACTTGGCTCAGTATATGTACTGTACATTATTTTAATTTCGACTTTGCTATGGAACATTGGACTTTAGCTTGCAACTAAAGCAATATTTGCAACAGCCAGAGAGAAACCCAAATTACAACTGGTTTAACATGTTTGTGCATCCATTACCAATAACGGTTACTTAATATTATCTGAGTAAACCCCTTTTGTCACAGAAGTAGGAAAACAATAGCATTTTAGATAATCCATTACAACTTGGAATGAAAATGTAGCATCAATGCTAGATACTGATGCCACACATTGGGGGACACGTTACAACAAAAACACTGTTGTCCCCTTTCATGTGCGCAAATAGGTCATTACGTTGACATTCAGAGCTGAATTATTATTAGGGGGGAGGGCATTTAATGTTATGGTCATTATTTCAACGAACAAGTGCTCTTCTGTTCCCCATTAAACAAGTGTCCCGAATACTGTAGTGAAATAAATGCACGACGTGCTTCTAATTAAAATGGTCTTAGAAACACTTTCTGTAAATGACGTGTCGCGCAACTTGAATGTTAACCTCATTTGTCACATTCCAAAGGAACGGTTTTGCATGGAATTTGGCAAAGTCAAATAAACTACATGCAATTTACTATCGTGAAAAATGACCAATCCCAAAAAATGTGACCACATAACAGTTCTTCTGTTTCCATTGTTTAATGAGTTAACGAATCGACTATTAATATGAGAGCAACGGACAGTAGTACAAACTGCACACTGGAGTACAAAAAGAGACGCCACGCATCAAGTCTTCCACATTTAATATTACAGTAGTCTGGTTACAATTGCAACCTGAAAAAAAATGTAATGTACAAAATTACTTCCATACATACACGCAATGGATATACATAATTGCTTCCCATGACACTACTCCAGTAGGCAACCAAACTCGTATGTAAATTCATATACTTTAACAATAACCACGTAGCCATAATAAATTACCTCACAATAATTCACATCTCCACCTACCAATGTGCAATGTCATGTAAGCGGTATTTTATTTATTAAATAGAATAAGTTACGCATTTCATTTCATGCTTTTAAAAAGCTTAATACAAATTCGATTTTACGCTGTTTAAATGTATAAAACACCTATAAACACTTGAAATGTAAAACTTGCAATTATCTTTTCAGTGCACATCAGTTACAGTACAGTTATTAGAATGCATTTCTGTATTCAAATGTACTTTCAACAGAAACGAAAGACAATAAAATAATGCCAATTCTGTACTGCAGACTAAACAAAAATAATGAAAATGTACAAACTGTAATTCGTTTTTCATAGCCTGTCCTTTTAAATAGTCCAAAAGCAACTTGATCAATAGCCTAGAAAATATATAAAGCTTACACATGTTTACATCTCCAGGTGTAACATTTGACAAATGATCAGCGATACATACAGTACTATTCAGAGCATAGGATGCAAATGACATAACATGTGCTACATTGACTATAATGTACATATAGTCAATGAAAAACCCATGAATGTACTTTAACAAAGTACAATATTGAAACCTTTGTTGAGGGAAGCATATACAAGTTAAATGGCTGCTCCCATAAACTATATAAACCTATTGTAAAATTTTCAGGGATCTTGAGAAAGGGTAAAGATTGTGCACAATGGGACACCAGAGCACCCAAAAACCATCAACTGACCAACCACTACAATTTGCCCCAAGGTTCTCATAAGCAATTTCCTTTGAAACCGACGTTTAAGACCAGAATATATCATTAAACTCTCTATGTCCATCAATATTCTAATCACTCTGCCGACGTTCTTGCATTTCAGTAGCTTTGTAGTTTTACAAATGTGCCTCAAACACTTGTGTTGTGCACCATCGACATTCAGGGATTCTCAACTACAATCCTCGAACTCACCGCCCCCTCCCCCCCCCCCCCAAATAATACACTTATTATTCAACAAATGCATGCAATATATCATTAAATAACATTTCAATGGATAAATTGGTAAACTGGAAAATGTGGTAGGGTGCAAGAACCAGAAGTTGAAAACCTCTGAATAGACCCTATAAACACAAAATGTAAAAATAAGGCTCATATACAATTATTTTTTTGTAAATCTGTTTCATCGATAATGGCATTCACATTTATTGATCGTTAATTATTGGTTTATGCACAATGTAGATCAAACTAGTATATTCCAGTCATTTTCAAAAATGGCAAGTGTTCATGATGTAACCTATCTTTAAGTAGGTGTGGGGCATGATGAAAACTGTCAAACAAATTTTGCTTCAAAATTTGAAAAGTCAATTATTTGGTTCATGGATGCAAAAAAAAAAATCAAAGATGGCATTAATGAATTAGACATACCTTTTCTATGTAAGCTGAAACACTTTAAAAAGCAGGCTAATTGCATATTAGGAAAATAAATGTATTTTACTCTTACTAACGGGGTTATCTTACAACGCTCTTCACTAATGCCCTTTATGAATGTTGCTGCAGAAGTACTTTTTATTAAGTTATTATATTCCCATAAATAGGTTTGGCTGTGTGTACTATTTCAACACACAAGAGGAGTCCAATGAAGCCTGATCACGTCTGACATGCCTGCTTTTGCATTCGATTTAAAACACACCAAGCTAACATTTATCACTTGATGGAAACATAGCTATCAGAATAATGGTTGGTAGTCTCTCATAAACCTGACGAGCATTTCCATAGGTCCAGTAACTTGCCAATCAAAATATTTATTCAAGTTTTGAAGCACAAACCTATTAATGTATCCAACTCCATATTGCAATGGAACGATGGATGGGTCTGTATATTGCTTGGGCACAGGCGAACAACAAAGTATACTTGGTCCCCTGTTAATAATTTTACTTGTGCTTTACATTTAATTATCTTGCCATTTGCTTAGTGGTACATGCAGTCACACACATCATTTAAAGTAATCTCAATGTAAAGGTAATATTTTTCAAACAATGCAAACTGAATTGCAACATTTTTCGAGTGATGGATGATAATAATACGCACATCGAAATGTTCCACATTTAAACCGAACATCCTGTAAAGTCATATTTTGGGATTTTATTTAACTTCAAAATCCTATAAAGTAGGGGATTCTCAACCAATGATCTCTGGCTCCCTCGGGATTTATAGATATAGTTGTTCATAAAAAGACGAAGAGGCCCTGACATTGCAAAGGGATTACTGAGGAGTTCCGTGCCCACTCCTTGACATTTTTATTGCCCTTGTAAAGGGATGCCAGTTCAAAAAAGGTTGAGAATCACTACTACATAGAACATCTCTGACTGGAATCAAAAGCCCCATCAGACTGGCAACCGTTGGTGGATCCAGTGGAGCAAGAGGAGTACCAGGAGGACGGCACCGACACACAACAACTTCTTGAACAGTACACCACCCTCCTTAGGAATAAGCACATGTGACAGTGTGTTGGTGATTTCAAAGATCTCATGGGCCGCACAAGTAAAGATGAACGTGGTCACAGTCAAGTTGAGGAAGGGGATGCCTGGGATCAGAACAAGGATCCCTTTAGTGTCTGCTGCTAGCCAGATGTGGCACTGGCATATGAACAACTGTAAAATAAAAAGGGGGGGGGGGGGAACAACAATATGAAAATGTATCACATGACCCGCTTCTCATTTTAAAATGCCAACACAGTTTTTTTTTACATTTGTGTGTTAAAACAAATGTTAGCGTTCTTTAAAAAAAGTCTTACCTCTAATGACAGTTTTCCAAACCAAGCAAAAAAAGTGCTGTACTTGTGACGCAAGCATCCTGGTAAATTTCTTATAAAAATAAAGGCCAAAATCTATAAATGGGAAAGAGTTGCATCAAACTTAACAAACAATAAATGCATTGTGGACAATAAATGCACAACAAACATTTAAAGCAACATTTTATCAACAGTGCATGAATACAAATTTAGTAATTTGAAAAATAAAGCATCAGAAATTTTACTCACTGGTACAACAGAGATGAACGGGTGAGCTTTGTTGCACTCAGTCTTATTCTTACATTTGCTTGCCCAAACTGAAAAACCCTGAAAATAGACATTAATCATATCCTTTATGGAGAGAAGAACATTTACACTTCTGTAAAAGACTACACAAAAAGTATACATCAAATTTCACTCCTTAAATATACCTGCATGTATGTGTAGAACCAAACACTTTAGTGTAAACTAGTGGTTCTTAACTGTTCTGGGGACCTGCAGACCAGTCAACCCTCAACATTTTTCGCAGACCACCACGCAGTCAAACATTTCGTGTATTATGAAAAAATATATAATATCTGTAACAGTTTTGTGGACCACCAGTTGTGTACAGACCAGAGTGGGAACCCCTGGTGCAACAAATGTACACTTAGGTCTATTTTGAGTTAAGGAAACAGTGTTTTAATATTTGGATTAAAAAACACATTTCAAATAAAATGTGAAGTTCAATTATTGTAAAGATAGGTTTATCATCAACTGCCAATCATACATTTTCAATGCCCAGTAATGAGCCTAACTAATCTCTGAAAGTGACCTAACCATTCCATATTTTCAATCGGGGATATAAGAGGTTGATATTTATGCAAATATAACTATTATTTACTGTATTTAAACAGATTTTAGAGGTAAATCCCACACCTCTGGTGAGCATGGTTGGCTACGTACGGTGCTAAAGAAGTTCCAAATACATACAATTGCTCACCGTGAGGCTGGCAATGGCCAGGATAAGCAAAGTAAGCGAGAGGCGTGGGGGAAGCAGTCCATCTCCATAGGAGTCCCCAAGCAGCTGCAGCCGTCGCAGGGTGAGGTATCCGAAACCAAAGAGCATGCCCTGCACCACCGACTGAAAAAACAGGAGTTAATACGGTGCTCATATCCAGATCTGTCTGAATGGCAAATGCAAAGGAAATGAGGCGTTTGAAAAACTTGTAAAAAATACTTACAAAACGATCTAGCTGCCAGCGGAACCACCATTCATTTAGATTCCCGTTAAGTTCAAATAATTCAGACAAAGGCCAGAAGGAAAACATCTTTTCAAAAAAGTCCTGTAGGTAAAAAGAGCATGTTGAGTTAATGAATATTATATTTTAATAATCAATTCACATTACTTCACTTTAACTGTGGTCTTCATTAGGGGTTAAACATATACAGTACTTATTGACAAACAGTTTATGAATGCTGAACCAAAGAGTATTTATGAATGTTGTCATAGCTATTCAGTCATTGCTTCAAAAACTAAAAAATGTTTTTAAAATTGATGTCATCACCTCAAACCAAAACACAATCATTAACACAATACTGAAGCTAAATCTTTACGCACAATATATATCAAAGATGTGAATTTATTGATTTTAAAACTTTTACAACAGGAATGGAGATATGTATGACTATGTTCTCAATAACTGCCTCTTTATGTTTATTTAAAATAATTTTTAGGTAAAAAAAAATGGAAACCTTTGATGCTGAGAGGAGGACAATGCAAGTCACGAGTCCACAAAACTTCAAGATCAAAATTACGTAAAAAAATACACTTCCTGCAAACACAATACAATGTTACAGTATAATGCAGTGTTATAGCACCACAAAGCATGAATACATTTATGAAAGCAACCAAATGGATACCCACATAAAAATCTTTCTGAGTGTACACATTATTAGCCACTCAATATTATTGCAGTGTTGCAATGTGGTTGCTTTTATACACCATGTAAATACACATTTTACTATCGAGTATTGTATGATTGTACAGGGATGTGTATGTATCACCATAACAAATCCGGTGCAATTAAATCACCTAGTTGTACAATTTGAGTTTCCCTCTTTAATGTGTGATGCATTTTCTCAGTCATGTATTCATTTCAGTAAAGGCAACAAATACAAGATGTAAGATCCGGATTGTCACAATATTGACTTACATATTTATGACAAATCAACATTATTGTATATTTACGAATGCTTTTGTGCACCTTGATATTAGCCGACTGCATAGTGCATTTCATTTTTATTCACAAGGATGGCTTACATTATACTATACTGACCATTGGAAATCTTGGCACTGATCTGAGGCCAAATGGAGAGAAGCAGGAACATGACGATAAACCACACAGTGACCAGCGGCACAAAATAGTAAAACTGGTAAGGGCGGTCCATCACCAGACACAGGATGACCACCAGGAAGTTAAGGCGGAAACACACCTACAAACACAAAGCTCATTACTGTACAATATTTGTACAGGAACACAGCAAATCTGGAAACAAGGAATATGAACATCATACATAACAATTTTTTAGAACTATCATTAAAACATTGAATTACAAAAATTTAATTAAAAAAATGATTTACAATGTATTTAAGTGGATGAGGTTGATGCTTAAAATTTTCAATAGCGGTTTGGTTGAAACATTTATCGCAACTATTTTACTCATTGTTGGTTTCTACCAAAAAGGTACCATGAATAACAATGTAAAAATAATGTGATGAAGATACTCCGGTTCATCTAGCCAGCAGAAGCTATTTGAGGCATAAGTCAAGTACATTTTTATTTTTTTGTACATACGTCGCCACCTTTCTTCCACAAATCAGCCATTCAAAGCGCCATCACATTAAAACGTTAATATAAAATTATGAAGACTCTAAACAACACACCTCTGGAGATCGTTCCACATGTGTGGTGCTGCATATGAGAAAGATTTGTCTCCCATGGTTTTGTGTTTGGTTTTTGGTGGTTGGAAGAAGTGTTTGGGTTCAGAGCCAAGTGAGGTTTCTGTAAGGTGGAGCTGAATTGTGTATTGCTTGTATGCTAATAGGATAATTTCAAAGCATATTCTAAATTGGATTGGTAACTAGTGTCAGTTTGTTCACGTTTGTGTGATGTAGGATGATTTCTGGAGGTTGAAAATTAGTCTATAGGTATTATTCTGGATGATTTGAAGGCATTGTAGCTGTGTTTGAGGTGTGCCAAAAAGTAGTGAGTTGCAATAATCTAGCCAAGGGGTTATGAATGCGTGTATGAGGGATGACCTGTTTTGAATGATGCATGAGGTTATCCATCTGATGTTGCGTAGATGGGCGTGTGCGCTTTTTGCGATTTGAGATATGTTCTGAAAAATGTAACACATCCATAAATATTTCCTTACCTGAAGGAGACGGTGCAAACCCAGATCTCCTTTGCTCCAGAAGTAATAGAAGTGTCCATATCCAGTGAGAAATAGATAGGCAGCCACCAATACTCGAACATGCATGTACACTGGGAGAAACTGTACACACAAGGCACACCACTTTAGTTTTCTAGGAATACTAACAATTTTTTTTAAATGTATGAAAGCATATCAATTGTACTGCATGTTAACTGCAAATGTGTTGGTGTTGTTATATAAGCGGAATACGCTGTACAATAGAAATGTGAATTTTGTTTTAATGCAGTGGACTTGTAAGTGGCATTATTTTTACTAAACACGTACTGCACTGGCTCCAGAGATGTGGTATATTAGGATGACGAGCTGCATCCAGCCTTTCCACTCATTAGTTTGTTCTCGGTTCAGCATGGAACTCTGTGGAGAATACAGTTCAGCAAATGTAAATTGCAAAACCAGCGATTATATTGCTGAAATAACTTTTAAAATATATACAAGCTTGAGCCTGATACGATGTTTTGCAGAGGTGTCATTATTATTGCAGTCTGAAAAATGTACAATTCACTTCATTTTAATTATATCACTTTATAAGTTGGACACTCATAATGCCATTCAACAAAAATGAATTTGCACATTGCAACAAGTGTTAACTTACATCTTTGGCAGTATCAGAGTAAAATATTCCAAGTACCATGACGTAAATCACAGGCACAAAGAAGTAAGTGTGGCTGTAGTGCTTCTGCTCTTTCATAAACAGATTTGCTCGATCACAAAGATAAAAGTACGCCATGATAAGGCCAAGCTTGGCGACAGGCCGAACCACAGTCTCCAGGGAGAGTGAAGGTGACAGTGGGCTGATGACAGGCAATTTCTTTTCTTCCCCACTCTCCTCATCTGTGCTGGGTCGCACACTAGCCCTGCGTGGACGATGGCACGTGCGCAAAACCACGCTAAGAAAAGCGCACAGCACAAACACACAGGCGACGACCTGCTGCACAAGTGTTGTGCGTGGCTGTGGCAGGCAGCACGAGCCATCCACTGGCTGGATCACTGGGTTACACAATGCGTTCAGTAGAATCATGGCATCCTGGCAGGTACACATACACAACGTGCATTCAATTACAATATTGTACGTGCATTTAACCTCAACTAAATGTAAATTTCTATGCATGTTTGTTCAATTAACATGTTCGTTTATGTTCGATGAACCTCACCAATTATAAGCAGTGTTATATCAGTGTATTGTTGATGACGAGCTGTTCTGCACTTGTAGCAAGATTTACGATTAAAGTGCATTTATTATTTAGAATTGATTTATCTCCCAAGACGAGTTGCAATACAACAATTATACATTTATAATAACTCGAAAACAGAGATTAGAGACAATAAAAAAAACTCACAGTGGTTAACACACTCTCAGGGAGGTGCAGTCCATCAGAGCATTTATCCAGCCCTGCCTGTGCTATTAATTGCGACGCCTTCAACACCAACAATTTGCCACCACTACCAGAGTTAGTGCCACTAGAACCAAACATGTTAAGGACAGCTTCATTGTAAGAATCAATTCGAACGTTTGTGATCATTCGTCGACGTTCCGAGAGGATAGCTTCATTCACAGGGTCTGTAGATGACAGAGAACCAATAATGTTGCAAAACACATTATTTTCAAAATATACAACTCAAATGCCAGTATCATTATTTTAAAGTAGTACTTATTAAAGAGCACTACATTTATTTCCATCTCACATCATCATCAAAGCAAGACTTGTTATAATCTCCCATAAACCTCCACTCAATGGGAAAATGAAAATATTGCATGGATTTCCTTTCCTCTGGCCACCCACACTGCTGAGATCCACTGCTCAAGACTCTCCTCCTCTTGTCTGATCTACAACTGTCTTTCCATATCATGACATTTATTAAAAACTAAACTATAAACAATTTGTATTTTACCAGGTAAGGCCCACTGAGCTATGTCGCTCTTTTTCAGCAGCAACTTGGCCACAAATGAAAGCTCAACGAAATGGCTTATCATGTGGACATGTACAGCAGCCAAATACTCTCAACGCATGTTTCTAAAAGTGGAGGGAAAAACCAGAGGACCTGAAGAAAACATGACCACGGGGAGAACATGCAAACTCCAAATATACAGACGTCAGGGTCGGATCGAATCCATGACCTCCTATATACCACGCGAGGTAGTTAACATTTTGCCACCATGGTGCCCACAACCTCCCTCTGTGGCCTGTAACATTCCTTGCTAAAAATTGTAATACACAATGCACCCCCCCATCCCTTTTCAAAATTCTTGAAACGTAAATGTTTTCCCCCTATGTATACAGAAGTTTAAGATGCAGTTGCATTGTAAGAGTTGTCAGCAAAAACATTTTAGTTAAACAGTAATATATAACAAAGTAAATCCTTAATGCACATTCATTTAACGTGATGCATTTGCACCTTTTCATTTATTAATACTCATGTATCCTCTGTGAAGGATACAAAACTAGACTAAATTGGGGTTTTCAAAAAATATTTTATATCAATGCAAGATACATAAAGTGACATGTTTCAACTAATACCATTAACATTTGGATTTGTAGAGCATCTAAATACAACTGCATTTCACTTGGAATATTGTCAGCGTAATATAATGGTACCTTCTAAATTTACCTATGCCTGTTAAAATATGAAAAAAGGTCATATTGCAATAACGTACATCTAGAGGTGGAGTGATGTATCACTCCCCTAAAAACTTGATGACTTGTAGTGATTCAGGACAGCACCTCAATTGAAGAATAGATTTTTTTTATAGTCGTGAACGTCATCATAATGTTAACGCATATCTTATACAAATAAACGTCTCTTCTTACACATATAATTAGATTAATATATTATGAGCTTAAGAATATATATTAAATCACGCATTGTTATACCTATGATCAAGTCAGATTACACTAATCTCTATTGGAAACATATGAACTGGTCCATCATGATGTTCATACTAAAGAAGTCTGTTAAGTAAGATATCACAAAATCATAACATATTTTGGAAAACATTGGTTTAAAAATGTCTCTAAACATATCTGGAATAATAGTCCGTTTAGATATAAAGCACTGTCGGATGGGGCCTCCAAGGGCAAGCCTGGCATCACCCCCTCCGGAACATTAGCAGTACTGCAAGTGAATAAAATGCATGTTGCATTCTAGACACTCCTATAAGCTGCAGATACTTATAACGGTGACACGAACCCCACAGGTATCCCCACAGTATGTAGGGAGAGACTAGAATTACTTGGCCAACACATTGTTTTCAGATGGCGGTATTTCTCATGGCATGTACATAATGTTTAAGATAAAAAAAAATAACCCAACATAACTGATTGTAATCAGACTAAACCATGTGAGCATTAAAATAATCTTGATGATCTTGCAGCTGTCAGAAGCTAGAAGTTATACGCTCATGAAAATAAAAAAAATTTCCAGCATCATTACCACAGTTGTATTCACAAACCAACATTCTTTCTGTATCACTAATTTTACAATACAATGCCAATAAACACAGCTCTACCTTGCAGGACCCAGTAGACAGGGCTGTCAGCTGCCAGTTGTTTCATGTGAGGCAGTAAGGCAGTGATATTTATTTTGTATTGTGTCAATGCCTCTTCACTCCCATTGTTTAGTTTGATTGACCACTGCAAAGCATACAATTCATCATGCATGTGAGAAAGTGGACTTCGTCGTGCATGGTTAGTCTGAACATATGATGTAAGCAGTCTGTGTTGCGGTGTTCAGAAAGTCGGAGAATGAACATTAATAAATGAGCGCAGTAATTTTAGCACTGCCTTATCCAGACAAGATTGATTATATATCCTAAAAAGTATTAATCACCAAAAAGTTACATGATGTGCACATTTTTATTGACATATAATATAATTATATTAACAAATTGCAAACGAGGTCTAAAAATGTGTACAGTACTTTAAATTCCTGAATGTTACTTACAGTTCCGGCAGCAATTACGGTCATATCGGGCCTTGGTAGACGGTCCTAAACAAAACAGAAAATACCAAAACAGGGTGTGCTTGTGGCTCATTTAAATTTACACTTATGTTTTTCAATTAACTCTTTATTAAAAACATTAAATGGTCCGACAACGTTGTTGTCATTTACAAAAAGATTACACACAGTACTTTATGGGTCCATTACAATGGTTGTATTTGTATATTTTATTAGACCTTAGATTCAATAATCAAGAAGATATTTATTTTGAAATAATTTGAGTCTTCTTTTCGTAGGATTTATTTTTTTAGATTATTAAATGATGCGCTCACCTCATTCCATGCTTTGAAAAGGTTATTGACGGAGCTGTTTATTTCCGGGTACCAAAAAAAGTTCTGGAAAAACAATGAATAAAACTTTAGATACTGGCATTTTTATTATATTTATATCTAGTGCCCAATATGCCAGGGCATCCCAAGAGAGGTTTACATCATATCTCAACTCAAATATTTGAAGAGGGCACCGCCAGTAGCAGATATCTCTGTGGGCACAAGATAACTTAGCAACTGGCCTGCAAACTGACATCAGCTTGTCAATGAGAGGGCGATGATTACAGTGTAAATCAAACCGAGTCATTTACACCGATTATTTATAACACGAAATTCGAATTCAATGTTTAATTGTAACGTGGAAAATGCTGTCTAGCCAGTTGCCCAGCTAGTTTGCAAGGAAAACCTGTGGTGCATCAGCACAGTACAACATGAAAGTGATCCATACACGGAAGAACAGGCAACATCGGATTATAATGTTTTCATCTTATATAGTGTCATTCATGGTAATAGCATCCCATAACGCTGTACATTAATACCTACTATCACCCATGAATGTCTGTCCTTAACACTCGTGACGTCACTCCATATCAACCAGCCCCCCTTATTAATATTCACGAGCAGGTTACGTCCTCAAAATGGACACCCCCCACCCCTCCTGATTAATAATCATGAGCGGGTGACGACACTCAATATGGAGTACCCCCCCCCCCACAATCATGCGCAAATGACGTCACTCCACATCGAACAGCCCCCCCCCCCCCTTCATTAATAATCACGAGCAGGTTATGTCCTCCAAATGGACACCCCCCCCCCCCCCCATTATTATTACCTACTATAATGAGCCAAGAATGTCTGTGTGCAATGCTCGTGACGTCACTCCACGTCGACCAGCCCCCCTCACTAATAATCATGAGCATGTTAAGTCACTCTACATGGAACACCCTCCCCCCACATGAATAATCATGAGCAGGGGACGTCACTACACATCGAACAGCCCCCCTCATTAATAATAAGTATAAGGTGACGACCTCCAAATGGACACCCCCCCCCCCCATTCATAATTAACAGATGACGTCACTCCACATGGGGGGCCGAGGAGCCTCCTCCCCCCTCCTCGGTGTCAACTTACAACCCTCACTACAAAGGCAGAACCCTCACGTCATGCAATCTCCTTAACGCTATTGAGACATCAAAGTAAAAAGGACGTCATGATGAACAAGGGATTATAACCTTAAAATGATATAGGTCTGTGTCACCGCGCCCTTACAAATTGCACACGAATTGATGCAATGAATATCACGTCGCGGTCTGCTTTTCACTTGCAACTTTCAGATTTACTACAATACACCTGTCCTTGGACGGGCAAAAGGCTAGTTATATATGACAACCAAATCCCATATACAGCCACTACCAAGCAAATGAAAATCCTACTACCAAAAAAACAAACAAATTAAGAAATGGTACCAAAAAACAAAAATGCGTCGAAGGCAGAGGCACTGCTAGGCTGCAAGGTGGCACGATTAGAATATAATATAGACAAGTGAGGTTTTATTATATGTACACTTTTATATCAACGCAAACTTTAAATTTGACCAATCACTTGTTAGAAACGTTTAAACAAAAGAAACTTACCACTTTCAGTTTTATTAGTTTTTCTTCAAATGTAATATTTGTATGCTGTGGAAAATGGAAAAAAAAAACGTGACTTAAAAATGCGATTTGATAAAAACATTCTTCAATGGGAAATCATATTTAGTCACAAAAAGTTTTACATTTGTTTGGTACTTTAAAAAAAACAATTGTATTGTTGGCATTTCTATTTGTATCCACTCCTGAATGACGTCACCACAATCCAAACCATCTCTCAGCCCTGACAATGCTTCAATATAGCTCGCTTCACAGCACAACAGCTGATCTCATCACTTCATATCCGCACGGCTAAGCTCTTAGGCTGAGTCTCATCCATCGGCCATCATCTTTTCCAGGTGGCCTTCGCAAGCCAACTTACTTACCTTCAAAGTCAATATGTAATTTTCCATTTGCTCCCTAATCCATGTCACTCTCTGTCTCGCAATATCATTCAAAGCCCATGCTTTTTTTTTTATACAACTTTCATCTTTGGTTGCATTCCAAGTGTTAAAGCAGTTACTGCATTATGAATGTAAAAAAAGCGAGTTAAAAATTATTACTATGGTGTGATTATAGTGTAGTTTCATATATCACTGTTCTTTATTGTTGCTTTCAATTAAACTGCATGACTATTCAAATTGTATATTACTACCAAGAGACATACCTTTTTACCTTCATCTCGCCTCTGTGGGTTGATCAGCTTTGTGAAGGCATAGAAAAGCTGCCTAACTCTTGAATCGCCCACAAAAGTCACTTGCTTGCTTCTCAAACAATCTGATATCTCACTGCAAGGTGCGAGACACAAATTATATGAAAATGTTACAAAGTGTAAAACATACAGCATGACGAATATGCAGAATTGCATTACAGGTGTAGTGGCATCCATGGAGACACACACTAGAACTTGGAGGCAACACGTTTATTCCAACACCCCGACAGGTTAACTACATACACGTACGGGATAACGACATAGGTGGTAGCTAACTTCCACTAGCGACTAAACCAGAACGGGCAACTACATAACCGGGTCAGGTCAGGAACGTACTGCCTGACCCACGATGCCGAACGTGACGACCCAAGATCGAGGAGACGTAGCACGGCGGGTTGATTCCAGAAGACAGCCTGGATCGGCGCTCGGGACTTCCCTTTTATGCCCCTGAGCGTGGCCTGGCCCCACCCTAGGCCACACCCCCTTCTAGATCCTACTCGAAGGTTCTGAACCTTATGTCACGTGTCGCTCTCGCCACCCCTTGGCCCCCCTTGCTACCCTCTCCTGGTCTCGTGCCCTCTCGGGTTCACCCAGACTGTCATGTCCTGAAGTGCCCTCTCTCTGGCAGTCACCAGCAGCATGCCCCTTCGGGCTCGCTTCTATGTCATACACACTCTGGTGCCAGAGACGCTAACATGCACAGTACCACTCTTCTTCCAATAGCTGGCGCTAGATGCCATAGTGACTCAATATACATCACTACACGTGTATAAATTCGTGTTGAAGGTGTAACAAATGCAAAAACACGAGGAATTACGTTCATACATATACATGTTATGAGCTTATATATAACAAGTATAGAACTATGTTGGAAATAAACATTGATTGTCATATGACAAATGGCTGAATATGTAATTGTCGCCACTGGCTCAGCTACCAAATGAAAACACTGCCCAATGTTCATTTAAGAAGCGATTCAAAAGACATCCGGAGTTGAGCAGTCTTTACCACAGAGGCAGTGTACACATCCGTGAATCTATGGAACACCACAGTACAATAAGCATGGCGTGATAAGTGCGTCACCTTGTCCTATACGTGTGCATCATGCAGCCCCGTGGCTGCCAGACTTCATCTCCAAGGAAACGACCATCATTGAGCAGCCCTGCACACGTGTCTCCACCTGCACACAAGCAGCTCTGTCATGGGCCGCTAAACGTGGGCTGTCCAGGTTTTGAAAAAAAACCCGGTTAACTTCAACGGGCTAAAAAAACACAGTGACAATAAAGCTCCAGAGAAATTAGATAGCGGTGCGAAGAACGGGGAGCCCTTGTCTTGGTGCAGAGCCACGATTGTGGGGTCATGCCTCTGTACTCTGAGGGGTACGGCCAGCATCAGGGGTGGGGTTGTTAAGACGGGTGGCACCATGGATGGGGTGGTGATGGTGACGGTTATGGTGGTGGTGTTGTTGATGCTGCTGTTCAGGCAGTGACGATGGTGGCGATCGTGGTGGTGTTCATAGTGTTGGTGTTAATGGTGCTCATGATGGTGTTTGTGGTAATAATGTTGTGTTCATAGTATGCGTTTTGATGGTGGTAGTATTGTGATAGTATTGACTGTATTGATAGTGATGATTATCGTGTTATATTGATGGTGATTATGATATTGTAGTTAATTGATTATATTGTTCATTAAGCTGCTGATGTTAATGGTACAGCATTAGCATTACATTCTTTTTGTGGATGTTGGCAATAATGGCATTATTGTTGATGAGACTATTAATGCTGATGTCATCATTATTCTTATTCTTGTTTACCCACGAAAGCCTGAGTCTCAAAACTGTTTCAAGAGGGTTCGATTTTCACAGTATGATGTTGCTGTGTCATCCCAATTGAGATTTTTTAAATGTTTTTTTTAGCTATGGGAGTAAATCAATGCACAACACACAAACTCCACACAGAGGCACCCGAGTCGGGAATCGAACCCAGGGCCTTCTAGCAGTGAAGCATTCAGTGTCACATTGCACCACGCTGCTGCTTGCTGCCAAGTGATGTTTTTGCTATGTTGATAAAATAAAAGGCAGATGTGAGCGGATTGAAGCACTTTTGGAATGCTGATCTTTGCTCATGTCAAGCAACATACCGATGTCTCCGGAGGAAATACCTGCTGAGATATAGGGATGGACTGACGAAAATGAACAAAAGCGTCCAAAGAAGTATGGATAAATGCATGTTTTGAGATTACACCGAGATACACGGACTACGGTAAATAGAAGTTAAATACAAACATTACCAATGCTGATTTGAAGCTTTCAACATTAACAGTTAAGAAACGTGGGCTTGGACCGAATACGTGGCTAGAAGTGGTGACGGCTGTTGCTCGTAAATAACAACCCATGTGGCAGAAAAAGGCAAGCGCACACGGAGGAAGGGAAAACGACTGCGGAGAGACGAGGGCGATAATATCGTCTCGTGTGGACGTGCTAAGGTAGATTGGTGGATTATGGGACCGTTGCCCAACTCCGTGCGCCGTGTTGGGCCTGACATTTGTGTTCAGCATTGGCGTACATGTGACAGAAAAAGTAGAGGTTTTCATCCGTGCAAATAGCTTGTTCGTGCCACTGCTGGCGAAAGGGCCTCCCCACTCGAGGGGGATCTAGAGAGATAACCCCCTTTAAAGGATGGTGACATGGCCCAGCGTTTGCGCGTTCCGACGCCTGTTGCAGAGGTTCCAGGTTATAATCCAGAGACCATCCTGTTTATTACTGGGGGAGGGGGGGGGGTAATCATCATAATACGCGTCGTCTTTCTCACAGCGGATGTTAAATATCCCCTGATGCCTTTGGCAAGAACGAGTCGTAGGCCTGGGTGCAAATTCGTAAACGAACCGCAACTGGCCCAGGTGACTACTCTTGCCAATGGGACGAGTCTGGTTACTCGAGTTGTCACCTGGTTAAACAAGTTAACCTGAAACTTAATACTCGAGCGTATGCGGCTCTCTCTGCCACGCTGGCCATACGTCTTGGACAAATACAGGTGGAAGTACAGTACTGTACCCACACTTGTGAACTGCCGTGCCGGGAGATCGCACTGGCGACCTCGGGTATTGCCAGTCCAACCTGTCAACACCACGGACAACGTCCCCCCTCCCCCCTATTAACACAACAGCGCCTGGCGTTGCTGTGTTGTTGTATTGATGGTATTGGTGGTATCGACGGCGTGATGGTGAGGGCATTGCAGCGTGTCGGTGAGGTGGAACATTTGGCTGCTAAGTGTTGTTTATTATTGTCCATGCTATTGCTGCGGTGGTGATGTGTGAACAACGTCTGGCGTGACGGTGCCGATATCATCCTCGTGTGTGGAGATGTTGAAATGCGCGCATCAACAGCGCGTACGGTCCGTTGCGTCGAGTCGCATCGCGTCTCCCCCCCCCCCACCACCACCGCCAGGTCAACCCCCTCCTACCCGTGAGGTGCCTGTCCGCGCCGTGGAACAGCGCCAGGGCGATGGCGAGCACCGCCGCCGCTCGCTTCGCCCACAGACCCGCGGCAGCCGCCGCCGCCGCCTCTTCGCCGCGCCGATGCGGCCTCCGCGCGGCCGAGGGCGCCATGCCGCGTGACGTCACCGCCGCCACCACCACCACCGCTACTACCACGTGACTCTCCCGCGCGCGCGCGCCCACCCTCTTGCCCACGTGACTCCCTCCCCCTGCCCGGCTCGCGCGCGCCTCTCTCCCCCCCCCACCCCACGTGACTCCCCTACTCGCCCATCACCCACCCCAAAAGCAAAGCCGCTCCAACTTTTGTTCAACATTTTTTTTATTTTAGGTCCCTCTGCAATATTAAGGGGCCATCCAGTTAGTACGTACGCATGGAGGGGGGGGGGGTTAACCCAAATGCGTACGCTTGCGTATGGGGGGGTCTACTGACACGTTACGTACGCATAGGAGAAAGGGGCCGTCCATAAATGACGTCACGCGATTTTTGACCCCCCCCCCCATCGTCACACGGCGTCACAAAAAGTCACACCCCCCTCAAATATGACGTCACAAAGCTCTGACCCCCCCCCCCCCCCAAATAAACTCTGATGTAGGAAAAACATTTATTAAAACGTCTATTTAATTAAGTAGAACTTGTTGTGACGTCACATTTCTCACCCTCCCCCCGTCACACATCGTCACAAATGTCTGACCCCACCCCCTAGGTGCGCGACGTCATTTATGGACGGGGGGGGGTGAAGCCTCGATAATAATTTGTCTACATTGGCCTTCAAATGAGTTAGATAATCCGGCGGTGGACTATCTGTTTGCTTAAACACGTTAAGATGATTAATCCTTGATCGTTTATGCGTGGATTGAATATCGGCCGTTCTATAGGATTCGTGGGGGGGGGGGTGTAAACATTCCGCGTGTGTACAGAGAGGGGAGGAGGGGTCAAGTTTTGACAGATTTTTGCGTACCTACTAAATGGATGGCCCCTAAATGACCCAAGACCCAAGTGATTTCCCCCAACCGCATCTCGTTCGGCTACGTACGGTGCGAAAGAAGTCCAACGTACCCTGATGTGAAAACTACATTTAATGACAAAAAGCGAGACATCAGTGTGCATCATTGTAAATAAGAAAGGGTCATGTTCGTTAATCTGCCTGCTGAATATGGCGGCGACTTGCTTGCGTTGGGTGACATTCGCATAAATGATCATTAATGGCTTGCAGGGCTATGTGATGAGCAGAAGAGGGCAGTGCACCAAAATCTATTTTCTCAGAACAGCAAAGTATGCACTTCTACGTCTTTTTTATTAAACGCTTCTTGCTTTTAACCTCACTGACCAACTTGGTGACGTTTGGCCAAATAACAGCCACGACCCGTACAGGGGTGGGAAGGCCATCATCTCGCAGTAGATTTACAACAGGGATGTGCATGTACAGGGTGGTCCAGATGCTTTGTGACACCCCCTATGAATCGACCCCAATTTTGTTATTATTAACATATTCATGTTTCAAATAAACCCTACTTAAAAATATCTATTAAGTTTTAGAGAATTAAATTGAGATCACAAGACATCTGGACCACCATGTATATTGCTGTGACATGGAATAATGGTCGATGGTCAGGAATAATAACGGAGAGGCAGCAAGGCATGAACGTGTCCGAGGATACGGTACGTCCCCTGCTGAGATGGGGTTGCAGGATCTACGGTGTAATTGTTGCATCTCAGAATCACGATCGATGGCAACGACTCAGGGATGCCTTCACCCGGCAGAGAATTGATCATGGCTGATGATGATGGATCATAATTAGCCTCTGGATTACAAAGGGCTGAACACTGTGTTCCACTGTGTGAATGAGCACCTGGCAGGCACCAGTGTTTTGCTAACAGGGCATGTTTGTCCATTTTTTAAAGCCTGTTTTGAAAACATTGCACCGTCAGTGTATTTCATAAACACACGTTTCATGTGATGGCAACAGTTGTGATAAAACCGCATTCGATCTTTGGACCACAGTCTGCATTGACGAGCATGGAGTTTGTACTTACTGGAGTTTCTGCAGCAATGCCACAGCTACTATTTTATAAGTAGCAGCATACCTGGGTTTATACCCGGTTTTCCGTCTGGTGATCAGTTGCATAAACCACCTTCACGGGAGTTTTCCAATTAGTATGACAATATAAAGCATCACTAGAAGGAACATAACTTGAGGTGCTTGCCTCTCTGCCTGGAGCTATTAGTATCTGCTGCCTGGTGCAATCCTCCCTCTTCCGCTCACCTCTGCTATCTCTTCTTTCATGGCTTTTTTTTACTTTGTTCCGTGGTGGTATTGCTGGGATTTCTTTAGGATCTGTAGGAGTTGTGCTAAGGCCATACTGGGACTTTTTCCTGATGTTCATTGGAGTTGTGCCATGCCAGGGTGGTGCCAATGCCTTTCTTAGGTCTTGATGGGTCGAAGCCATGATATGAATGTAGTGTCTTCCAGGGCCCAGATTTTCGCATTGGCTTTCTAGGAAATATTGTTAGCGCCAATAGTTCTCTAGAACGCACAAGGACTACCTAGGCCTACTAAAGTCCGCCTGTGATGATGCCACCACTTTATCGTGACTTGTTAGGACTGTGTCTTGGTGGTGCCTGGAATTCTTCGCAGGCAACCAGGGATGTGCTTTGCAAGTTATGGGGCCTATCTGGGGGACTTTCTGAGATGGATGGCATGATTGTGGCAGTTGTTTGGTGGCCTAGAAGCGACTTTAATTATTTCTGGAGAATACTTTTGCTGGCGACTGAAACCTCTTTGCCACTGAACAACTGAGCAACGATGGGGCTGTTACAATGAGGCCGGTGCAGCTCAGGAAATCAGTTTTTTTAGCCACTGCAAAAGCAGAGCCGTGTCGCTCATATCAACACGCAAAGTCGTGAACGCATGTAGACGACGTGGAGGTGTTCTCAGTGTACTGACAATGAATGAGTCGAGAGTCCACTCGAGATGCCTGTAGCAGATGCACTGGCGCTGGGTACTCACAGTGCACCGATTCAGATACGATTCCAGCCGATCGCAATTTGGTTTTGACTCGGCACAACAAATTGCCATTGGAAAAATTACTTGTACCGTGAAGGCCTTGTACTGGCTCGGCTTCGATGTGCCAGGGGAAAAGGGGTTTGTGTTTTGGACTGAGTGGCTCAAGCATCCCTACAGGACATGCGCCGTGTCATCATGTACCCTTTCTCCCATGTTTTCCACCACCATTGATTGCTCTTTTGTTTTTATTATTCGTCACCAGTGCCATGCTCATATTCTGTAAGGTGTTAAGTGATGCAACTGTACTTAAGCACTTATGCAATATCAATTATATTCGTGACTGGCTAGTCCAGAGATCCACACGGTGGCCACCGATGGTTAACGTTGCCCATGATCCTGTGTGCTGCACTCACTGAGAGAGATCCATGTACTGCCTCAGAGCCCAGTGTGCACTTCCGGATGTTTCTACCAGAACATGAGGATACCCGAGTTTTTGTTGTACATTACATTGGCAAACGCACATGTATGTTGGAAATAAATGCTAGTGAGGGTGGGGGGTTGATAACATGGGTTATCATGTCAAATGTTTAAGTACGGAGTGGATTTGGAGAGGCCATAGGGGCCGTCCATAAATGATGTGTTACAAGGGGGGTTGGAGGGTTGAGAAACGTGACGTCACATCAAAATACTCAACTTTAAATAAGTATAGACGACACGTTCTCCTTAATTAAATACTGTAGACTTTTTGATGTTTTCTCCTACAACATCAGAGTGCAGCGCCACATTAAATACGCACTACAATGACAATAGTTTAAAACGATTTGAAGCATGTTTTTTTGGGGGGGGGGGGGGCAGAGCTTTGTGACGTCATATTTGAGGGAGGGGTTGTGACTTTTTGTGACGCCGTGTGACGAGGGGGGGGGGTCAAAAATCGTCAAAAATCGCGTGACGTCAGTTATGGACGGCCCCTATGGCTTGGGGTGTGTTTTATCTCTGTACTCAGAAACCGCCACTGAAGGGATGCAAAAGGCACATCTTATCGTAATCTATGTTGAGCCTAGGGTTTACTTTGCAATGTGTGTAAGCCACTTAGTCACATCACGTGTTAATACTTCACTCTGAGGTCTTTGACTTGATCAAGGTAATGACTTTTCACTGCAGTAGATATTTATAAAATACTTGAAATAGCTTGTTTTCCAGTCCCAAACAGAAATTCACTCCAGCGTGATTACCATATTTATCGTAGAATGATGTACCTGAGAATGTAACTACACTGGAGATAACTAGTGTATTTTATTGTTACCACAGCTATGATGCTTGCATGTCCATTGTAATTTCTTTGCTTGCACTGAGACCAACATAATTTGGTTTGCATGTGTTTATTTTCAAACAAGATTTTATTCTTTGTAAATGGTGCAAATAATGTTTGGAAGCAGGGGATTTTTAGTAAATGTTTATTTCCATACTTTTCCTTTTTTGTCATTATTTATCCCAAAAAAATGTTAAACATTCAACAATGGTACATCGTATTAAAAAAAATACAAATTAAAAACAAACGCATGGGAGTTTTCTTTTTTATAGAAAAGCTTTCTACCTTTATTGCCATGGAAGAGGGGGAGCTGGTGGGGGAAGATACAACATCACAGGCGAAAGAACACTAGATGTTAGTTCAATGGAGTGGAGGACAAGGCTGCTACACCTACCATGCTTTTAAGGGTCAGTACTGAAAAAATGCAATTCAAGACATCTGAACTATTATACATATACAAAATAGTACATATCCTTGTGGTTGCCCCCAAAAACATCCACCTCTTTGCCATTCCCCTCTAATTACAAAGAAGGATACTGCATAGACCAAGGACCTTTAGAAAAATCAGTGAAAAAATTTAAAAAATAAAATAAAAATAAAACTGATGCAAAACACTGTTATCCACATGCCTATTTTTTGGAACACATTAATGTGCAGTGAAACTGTTGGTTCACTGAAAGTTACCACAGATCCATGTTGAGCACAAAGCCATCACTGCTTTTTACGTGAATGGACGGACGCTCCATTAATACTGCCATTTGTCACACAACATTCCCAACTTCTGACGTGTTTGGAACGCTACATGTCAGACAGGGACCAAGGAACAGATGAATGAGCACCATAGATAAAGGTTAGTGGGTTCTTCAAGTTTAAATTGTAACTCTTAATAGAATATTTTATCATAGGAGAACCCAATACAAAGTAGCACCATTATGAAAAGAAATATTTTTTCTTTAAAAAATATCAAGATGGAATGCTGAAACATCAGACCTGTCCCAGTACTTCATGCTACGATGGGTGTACTGTCTACATGAGGTAGCTTAAAATTGGGAACAATTAGGTGTTGCAACTTCCTTATCACATACAAAAACAGGCCAAGGTTGATGCTTTTAGTATTATCAAAAATTACATATTAAAAAAATCAAAATACAGGTGGTCCATAGATGTTATATTTTTTAGAACCAATCTAATACAAGATCTTGACAGGCCACGTTCCAAGGCTCCCACAAAAATATTCTGGATGTTACCATTGTTACATACTCAAATGGCACTGGCAGTTAATCGGGGTGTGGCATGCATCCAAGGGACTTCTCAGCATGACACATATTCAGCACCTCCCTCTGCCATGGGATTTTACAAGAGCTACACACAAATAAATAACAATGGCGGATTCCTTCCTCACTTTAGATGTTGTCTTTATTTATTTTTGGCCATGAGATCCAAAAGATAAGCGTGTGGATGGACCAGAGCAGTGTTGGTATGGTCAGCCTGTCAGTGCAAGGGTCCTTGAGATGACGGGAAGATGGTCAAGGTCCATTTTACAAGAAGCAGACTGGGCCGATGTCCACGCCGAACTCCTGATCCACACCACCGATATCCAGAGGAGCGATATCGACGATAGGCAGGCGGGATGTCTTCTGTGTTCTGTATTCCAAGACTGTTTGGCCCCAGTCCCCTGTGTGTTTCTGTAGAGAAAAAAATCAGCATTAAAGCATTTGTTTAAATTTGAGAAACCAGAGTTCAATGAGCAAATGTGACAGAAGTACTATCTCATTACAGATGCCCATCATCGTTGTGATGATCATCATTGGACATGCTCTGATTTGTAATGTCATCACATGTATTTCATCCATGGTCTTTTATTCCATTACTTGCTTTTTCTGCCTGTTGTTACCCTTTCAAAGGCTGGCAATATTTTGTTTTAAAAATATATCATTCTTGTTTTTCACTTGCTACTTTCAGATATTCATGTTCATAATCACGTGTCCTTGTTCCTTTATGTGACTATCATCTTTTACCGATTAAGATGCTTTAAGGGTGACCCTATTTGTGATCCATATCTCTTTATATAACTGAAGGCATAATGTGGGAATGTCTAAAATAAAATCCTGTACTTTATAACACAGATTAACAGCAGGTGCCACAAGCGTTTATGATGAAGGGCCCCTTACCGTGCATCCATCCTCCAGCACATTGTAGGTAAAGCGAGAATTGCCCTCGGCGCGGATCTCGATGTCGTTGGAGCCCTGGAGCAGAAGCGCCTTCTTAAGATTGCCGGCCTGTTCGTCCATGTAGGCAATGCTGTTTTTGCAGTGGTACGTGATGTTCTGAGAAGCCTCGGTGGACAGCAGGCGCAGGAAGGTCATCTGGATGGCCGCTGTGTTTGGTGGCAGGCTGTCATCGCCGTAGTTGAACTGTGCAGATGAGAACAAACGCCAAGGTTAGTAAACAACCTCCACTGTGCACACCAAAGTCCCGCGGACCATATCGTTAGTTTATGTTGCAAATGCTGAGTATTGTTTGAGCATTTCCCGCATTTTTATTCCTAAACAAATATCTAGACCAAACTACAGCAGCGTGATTGGTCTATATACAGTTATAATATAGGAATGTTTATATATTGTAGAAATAAAATGTCAATCAGGTACGTGAGCAAGTTGTATATATTCCAGGTGTAGATCACATTCTGATTGCTAATTGTGTTATTTTAGTCCTGGGAAAGCTTTTCATATAAAATGCCACACCGAGTTCTAACGCTATAAATTACCGAGAAAGACAATCTGTAATGATTTATGTTGCCTCCATTATGACTTTTTACAGTCACATAATGAAAATAACCTAATTATTTATTTTACCATTCATACATTGTGCCTGAAATGTTTACGGAAGGCAAACCATGCTCTGAAACCGACGTTGTGAGGGATTACGCATCGATGTTTGAGCGAGACCATTTCATAGGCATGGACGTACTTGTGAACCGCTGTTCATGGTCTCTCCGAACCAGATGTGCTTGCGGTCCTTGCTCTTGTTGGTCCACCAGCTCTTGCGTGGAACGTTCTGTGGGCTGGCATAGACGCAGGTCTCGCCCGACTCCATGTTACAGAACACCTTGATGGCATCCAGAGTGCAGCCCTGGTTGGGATCGATGAAGTAGTCACCTGGAAAAGAATACACGGAACATTAGACGTCAATTTTTATTTTGTAGGAACATTAGCGTAAAATAAAATGTTCACAATGTTGAGATGCGAGAAGATGATTTCTTAGCTAACCTAGGTTCCAGAAGCTTTGATTGTATGTATTTATGTTGAACTTCTTTAGCCAACTATACTAGTCAGAAGGACAACAATGCTTCAGCCGATTCCACCAGCCATAGCATTGACTGTGAAGGTTTTATCGCAGGGGGTGCTTGGAATCTCTGAATATGAACAGGATATCTGGATTTGACTACTACTACGTTTAACATACATACTCTGTCTGGTGATTCAAATCGTGTCAATTGGAGACAGAATTTGCAGAAATAATGATTAACTGTGTTGAGAAGAAAATAAGAAATGTCCACATATATAAACAGTGGTAATATTTTCTCAGATAAGAGGGAGAGATTAGAGTAATCATAGAGGAGTGGGATTTTTTGTTTCAATGGTAATTAAGACAACATCAGGTACAGTTGCCCTGATCACATTCAAACTGTTGTACTCCAAGTTAATGGTAATCCATTTATTTACATATGTAAATAGATATGTTTTAAGGCCATGGCTACTGAGCAAAGGCCCACAGGCCTAAAGTGCGAACGGATGACTTCCAATGCAAAGGTAAAGGGTGCCAACAATGTACTGGGCAGTACAGTAAAAGTAATCTCTCCCTGCGGTAATTATTGTAGAAAGTCTGTATCTAAAAAAAAATGTTGCTTTCCTCTCTCTCTGAACTTAAGTCACCCCGTGAATAGAAATGATCCACTTTTAAGACTTTTGTCTTCTACCTTTTTTTCCGACGAACGTGGAATATTCAATGCAAACTGTGAGTGTTGCAACGAGTAGACCCACTCACCACTCTTCCACTCGGGGTGGCAGAGCTTCAGGTCCCGGCAAGTGCGTGCTGGGTTCTTGCGAGAGCCCTCGGGGCTGCGGATGCTGTCAATCTGGTTGGTGAGCGACTTGAGAGTGGCATCAACTTCAGCGTCGTGCTGCCTCAGATCAGCTGAGGCCTGATCGCCACGGTAGAATCGCATTGGATCCGGAGCCTTCTCCTGGGATCCCATCATGGACATGCCAGACATATCCATCCCAGGGCCAGGTGGACCAGGAGGACCTGGGAGGCCGGCGGGACCAGATGGACCCTAGAGCACAAAGCCAGTTCAATCATAATATTACTACAAAGAAGATGTAAAGTGTTCAACAGAGGGTATTTCGTGCAAGTTCACATGGAACATGTATACTTAATTCAACCACATAACACCGTGGCTTTTGTTGTAATAATTCAAGCCTTACACTTCTTGCATGTATTATGATCTCATGCACACGAACGTGCAGCCTTTTTTGTGGAAGAATTGTAATTCTGACTTCAGCAGCTGAGATCATATTCAATGTTTAGCAAGTACATGTCATTAAATCGCCCAATCAGCATGGACTTTTTTTATTTTATTTTATCACCTTTATGTCCGATAGCCACTTCAGTAACGCTCAGCTGTAGTAGCATGTCGTTGGTAGATTTAAACGGGTGTAATTTGCATCAGTGGCAAATATGTTAACGACTGAGCTGTCTGCTTCTTTAAATAGCAGGTAGAAAAGACGAACAAAAAATGACGCTTTAGCTCTTCAAAATGCTTTCATTGAGTGTGAAAGCAGACATATAAAAACACCACAAAACTCTGACTTACAGCAGGGCCGGTTTCACCAGTGCGACCGCGTGGGCCAGGGGGACCGATGGGGCCGGGGAGACCATTAGAGCCATCCTTGCCTGGAGGCCCAGTGGGGCCAGGAGTACCCTGTGAACAGAACAAGAGACTTTACCTGGCTGCTCATTTTACCAATTCATATTGTCAACTCCACCTTCCTATAGCAGTGCTACTGTAACACAACAAGGTAAGCAAGTGTCGGAAACAAAATATCGAATGTAAAAACTGAGGCTACCGAAAGATGTATGCACAGGATAACAACAAATTAACATTTAGTAAATGGCATTAAAAGTGAATGGATTTCAGAGTCAATAAAGCACCACTGACTATTTACATTCAGTGTCTGGAACAATATACTCGAGCACAGGACATGGACTCACCCGAGGACCAGCAGGGCCCAGGGAACCAGCAGCACCTTGGTCACCAGATGAACCCTGTGGGAGACACGATGATGGCACATCAATACCAAGCCAGTCCTCAGCAAATACATAACCAAAACTAAACTGTACAAAGTCAATATTACAAATATCTTCTCGTTGTGTACACATATTTTGTGGCTAATGAAAAGCAATGTGTGCTCACAAGAACTCCATTGCAGTCATCTATACTGTAATAACAGTAACAACTTACACAAACGACTGTCTTTTAACTGCATGGATACTAGTGATAACATTGTCACAATGTAAAACAGCAGTTACATATGCATCACAATAACGTTTTGCTACAAATATATGTGGAAGCATTTAAAAAAATACGTTGGTAGATATCTCGGGTCAACATCCTTTCATTAAATGTTCTTAAAGTTTAGGGTCACTTTCATGACACGGGATTCATGCAAATGTTGACACTGCATGGCTAATGTTCATTTTTGATGCAGGATCAGTGTCGCTGTCCACACACACACACAGTAATTTGCCAGTTTGTATTTGCCATTTTTTTAACTTAATGACAGTGTATTTAATTTCATGTGCATAACGACTTACCGGGGGACCAGGCAGACCCTGGAGACCGGTGAAGCCTCTGTGTCCCTTCATGCCCCTCTCACCGTGCTCGCCGTTCTCACCCTTGTCACCACGAGGACCTTGTGGGCCCTGTCAACCAAACGACAGTGCAATCAAGTCTACAGTGTAATAATAATTCAAGGTTACTCCATTCACGACGACAAATATGTGTCACGTGTAAATATGTGTGTGGATGAATATGTTTAAGTGCCGGCACAAGCGAAGGAAACACTTACAGGCAGACCACGAGCCCCAGCTGGGCCAGGGGGACCTATTGGGCCTTGAGGACCCTAGAAGAAGCACACATCACACAAGGGCCACAATCGTTTAATCCTCTACAAAATACGTCCATATACATTGCCACTGATGTGGCATATCACGAATAAATTAACATATATATAATGATATGATAAACCTTTCATATAAGTACAACAATATTGCAAATTTATATTACACAATTAATGAAGATTGTATTGATTTTCTTGTGTAGCATAGCTTCGAGTGGCATAGCTAAAGTTCAATAGAAATAACTCTGCAGGTCTCAACTCTATGGCCTCCTCAAATCCCTTACAAACACCAGATGATCACATCACCCCAATACTTCAATCCCTCTGCTGGCTCCCATTCTAGTCCCAGATCAACTACAAGTTTACACTCACCATCTTAATGATCATCCATAGATTGATCCCTGCCTACCTCTCACCTCTCATCTCTACTCCCCTTCATGCACTGTCCCTTCAAGCCCAGACTAAAAACTTGTATATTCTGTTCCGCATATGACTGAATTTCTCATTTTTCAAACTGTATGTAAACTATATAAATACCCTTTTCCCATGCCGAACATGTTTCACTGTTGTGCGTATATTCTTGCGATGCAGTTGCATTTAGACACTTTCATAAATAAAAATTGTATTTCACTGGCTTTAAAATCGTACGAAATTTTTGCCCAAACAATTTTATAGACTCGCCAAATGTTTGTAACGTTGCACAACGCATGAGTCCACTCGTGTACACAGGATCGCCAGTAGTAACGGCTACCATGGTTACACACACAATCCGTCTAAGTACTGAGGCCTACACAGTGGCCATGCTCACCGACTCTCCCCTCTCGCCGTTCTTGCCGGTAGGCCCAACTGGTCCGGGGGCTCCTGGGGCACCGGGCGCACCTGGCTGTCCTGGCGAGCCATTCTCTCCACGCTCACCCTGCATGGTGACACACGGCCTCGCGTTAGCGCTCACCACGCCTGACACGCTGGAGCGGTATCCCCGAGCGAAAGACCCTTTCGCCTCTTCCACGTGGACATAATACATGCAAACATCTCAGTCACTAACATGAGCTTGTTTCTATCTATCTGTAAAATATGAATAACGCCAATGGCTTGTGTAAAATCGACATACAACTTTTTGTTTGAACAGTCGCATTCTTTTTGTCACATCATTATCAGTCACTATCAATCCACTGCTGGATGAAGACTATCCAAAATATGTTTCATTGCTTATAAGAAACAATCCATGATTATGACAACCAATGGAAATTAACTACAGGAAATGCCTCACAGGAGACATGGCAAATAGGAAATCACTTGAATAACAATGGCTTCACTCAATGCCTCACTAGACTTTCTTAAATGTCAGTCATGCCAATTGTTAAGCTTCATATGCGTTCAAAGAAAGTTTTTGTCATTAATGTCATAATTTTGGTTTGATAAACCATATTTTACTAAATATGTATCCAAATAATATGTAGAATCCTCAATATAATGATTACACTCATCACAAAGTTTCACTGTAGCCTATGCTACTTTGTCTTGCAATTATTCTTACAAAGTCATGTCAATTTCCCCTTTGTTGTGCCAACATACATCAAGTTGTTAACGTAATTATTTATTAACTTTGTGCAAAACCGTAAAGCATTATTAGGTTCATCTAATATATAGCCGTTCATGAGATCGTAAACACTGTACATTTTTACAATGTTCTAACAGGGCCAGAAAGCTGAAATATGGCACTAATAAGTATCGGAGCTTGAATTTGGCCAAATTAAGTAAACATCCAAATGTAATAGACGTTTTGGTGCAGTCACATGACTGACAGGGTTGAGATTGTACCCAGGATTCCAGCGGTACCAGCTCAGCGCTCTGACCTCTGAGCCACACGGCCACCCTATTTGGAGATTTTGAGAGGCGTCAAAGCCAAATATGTTATCAGATTTTAAAATCTTAAAGAAGATCAAATTCATTGAGGTCCCACTTTTGGAGGTATTTTTTGTTGTCGTGTTTTTAATCTTAGGCTTCAGTATGTTTGTACCAGGAGGGTTTGAGGTGTGCTGAATGCAAATACGACATCTTCAATAACTCAATTTGTCCTGTGCCAAAGCTAATAGAAAGCAGACAAAGTCTGGTACCAGTTTCCTGGAATAATAATACTCCTGTTTGCTACTAAATAGAACTGAACCACAGCATACGTATCATTGTAAAGATAATGTTACACAATTAGAGTTAAGGTGACAATATGCTTTAGTTCTGTCCCTATACAAACCAAGTTGCTTTGTGCTCACCTTCTGTCCAGAAGACCCATCACGGCCGGGAGGACCATCAGAGCCAGGATTGCCCTACGAGAACATAAAACATATAAACATCAAGAGATATAGGCAGTTCGCTATTACGCATGGACAAAACAAAAACCAAGCCCTTGAACTTGTGTGCGACAGTGTCACGTTCGTCAGCCATCACTTACATCACGTCCCTGCTCGCCAGGGGGGCCAGACAGGCCAGGTGGGCCATTAGGGCCAGGGGGCCCTCGTTCTCCAGATGGCCCAGGGGACCCTTGCTTACCAGGCTCGCCCTAGTGAAGAGAAGCAGACACAAGGGGCCACAGGTGAGATGTTCTCCATGTCAATATGTAAGGTTAAGTCGCATGAACATGGCTACGACATCGCACAATTACGCGGTAAACAGTGGAGTAAAAGTTGTAATAGGCTTTTTTGTATCACCTAGGCCCCAAAAAAAATCAGTCATTATCCTTGAATATAATCAACTTTTGTAGCTAATGGATGTAAGTGGTATCCATAATTCTAATATATAATGTGTAGTATCATGTCTGACATGTTCAGAATGAGAATTGTGTGTGTATGTTCGGTGTGCTTGTGACATGCTGGTGTTGGCAATGGAGGGGTGGTGATACTCACAGATGGGCCAGGGAGGCCGGAGAAGCCCCTCTCACCACGCTGGCCGGGCAAACCAACAATACCACGCTGGCCTGCGAGACCCATGGGGCCTGGGGGACCTTCAGGGCCCTGCACGGCAACAACAACAACATCACATCACAAGTCATGTATCTTCTTGGTTCTTTCGGTAAAGTCACGAAGAATGGAAATAATAAAATAATAAAAGTCATGTATCTCCAAAGCATACGTCACACAGTAAAGAACGTCCCGTACCCCTTACCAATGTGCTTCCATTGTGCCTCTGACCAAATCATCCAGAATGCCCCAATCTCATCAGATCACGGAAACTAAGCAGGGATGAGCCCGGTTAAGTGCTTGGTTGGGTAAACACCATGCTGCGGACCACTGCTGGGCTATGTGGTGGGCATTAGTACAAGTATAGTACAACATCAAATTGTTGTACTGTACTTCCCAAACTCCCTAATCTATGTTTCCGATCTTCACCAACCCACACTGATCAGTGTGGTAAAGTGTGTTCAAATAACCCCCGTGAACCACACGCCATGGGGAGGTTATCATCCAAACAGTGAAATGACAAAAGAGCTGTGTATGTACATCATGACATCATCCTTTCGTAGTTTAATGTAACCCTTGCCACATAGCAAGCAGGATTCACCCCACTGCACAGGACATCGTTTTGTTATTTTTCAGCTCTGCTGGCTTGGTGACGAGCATCACATAAACAATCAGTGTCAGGGATATTTGTTTAAAGTGTAAAATTAATGGTACTGTTTAACCTAGAAAAATATACACTACAGCCTTTACCTAAGGTAATCAATTAAAAGTTATGACTTTGGCACCATGTCTGTAGCCTTGACAGACCAGAACAATAAACGCACAGCAAACCTGTACAGAATACAGCTGCTAGAGTGTATAGACAAATATGCTTGTGCTGGAGGCAGGTACACAGGCTGCACGTGAGGTACGTACGGACACAAGCGTGCGCGTAGGGTCTGCATTGGACATCTGTCAATAAGAGCTTCATAACTCATCGGATTCCTCCAGCGTAAAGGAATATTCTGATTCTTGCGATTCTGCATTCTGGGCACTTACAGAGGGCCCATCCTCGCCGGGCTCGCCCTTCTCGCCAGGAGGCCCAGAGGCTCCCTGCAGTCCAGGCTCGCCAGGGCGGCCAGCAGGGCCAGAGTCTCCACGGATTCCCTTGGGTCCGTCTTTGCCTCCTGGGCCAGGTGGGCCAGGGGGACCAGGGTTGCCCTGAGCACAGTGCACGAACACAGGGCACAGTCACCCACGGAGCAGAGAGATGGGACAACCGCGCAGGGTGCTCGCCTCGTGCTATGTATTCAGAACAAAGGTCGGTTATACAACAACGCATTATCACGTGCAGTTCAAACAGTGGCGGATCTAAAACCTCCCAATGGGAGAGCTGTCCTGATATTTAAAGCTTTTTTGTTAATAGTGCCCTACGTTAATATAGAAAACATTTAACCTACACTATTTCCTCTGGCAAATATCAATACCAATTTTTGGGGGGTCTCAAGGTGGTGGGAGGGGGCGGGGGGAATCCACCCCATCCACCCCTTTCTTGGATCTGCCATTGGGTTGAGATATATTTAAAACATGAATAGTGAATAAACATAGAACACATTTGTAACTGCTAATCCTTACATTAATCATTACAATGTTAGTCCGGTTGTGCATTGGTAGTGGCAATATGAAGTCCCTTATTTTTCTATTTCATAATTCTCAATTGCCATATCTTACTCTCTCTTGAGCTAATGACATCAACATTTTGGCCACAAATAAGGTGGTGGGTGCATGCAAATTACTCAATTGAGATTACACATTGCAGAAATTATCGCCTCCTACTGGTAGACTAATGCCCGCTTGCAGGCCCGGTGCCGAGTGGAATATGTGCTTCACAGAGACAGTTGCCACTGATAGTACTGTTCCAACTGTTTAAGGTTAGATGTGATGTAAGTCGTGCATCACTTGCGAAGCGATCTGAGACACCCCAGTGTAAAGGGCGCTATTTAAAAAAAAACTATGATTGTACTCTGTGGATTTTCACTGCAAACTTTGCTACCCACGCTCCTCATCGCCAAGTATTTTGCCGAAGAGTCGTACTCACGTTAGGGCCGGGTGGGCCTACTCTGCCAGCAGCTCCAGGGAATCCAGTAGCACCCTTGGGGGATGGAACGGAGAAATTACATTCATTAATAAACACCGAGGAAAAGCAAACCAAAACGTACTCGTGTGCAACTGGTGCACGCGTGCATCTGCGAGTAAATAATGACCTCGGTCGGATGTAGCCAAGATGACGGTCTGAATTGCTTAACTATTTTCTTCGTGAACTTCACCGGTGTGAGTGCACACACTAAATATATTCATTGGTTTATATCAATTATGGTACGCTTGAGTTAGCTAATGCCAACTGCAATGATGTTGCTTTTGCTGTATTGGCTGGAAGATAATTGTCAGAAATATGCACTCTGCAAATAAATAACTGACTTTGTTTACACACTTAAAACAACCTGAACCTAATAGTTCAGAGACGGTCACAAAGTCTTTGAATGAGTTGTTCAGAAAGGTCCTGCTTTTGAGATGTTTAACTAATTGCATGACCAAACCATAGTATATGGAGGAAACATACATACACGTGTAGACAAGAGAACGCTCACATTCCACACACACAGCATGTCAGAAACATGTAGCCTGTCAGGTGAGTGTCTCATGCACATTGCAGATCACATCCTTCAGTGGCACTTACAGATGGACCTTGTGCGCCACGTGCACCTTTGGGACCAGGAACGCCATTGGGACCCTGAAACAACAGCAACACAAGACCTAGTGATTAACCATCACTTGAATCGGCAGGTAAGATAAACACACGGCCATTTATAACGGAATGGGATCGGTGGCACTCTTAATTTCAAGCTGTTTGTATTACAATACTTTACCCATGTCAACATGTCAACATTGAAAGGCGTTAAGGCCACGTCTATATATCTTTAATTCACCCATTTTAATAATTACCAGTTAGACTGATTGGAATTAAGCAAATTATTACGAGCCTAATGGGAGTCTATTGTGTCAAGTACAAGTTATTCAAACAATAAAACAGTGAACTCGTGTGTGCATCTCTGCGCTGCTTAGTTGTGATTCGAGGGGTGGCGGCACTGGCAAGGATGAGGTTACCTGGGGACCGGGGGAGCCCGCAGGACCCTGAGGACCAGGGGCACCGGCATCTCCCTTTTGACCCGACTCTCCCTGCTCTCCTTTGGCACCGGGTTGTCCATCTGAACCCTAGAGGAAGACAGCAGCCGGGGGAGAGAGGTCTCAGTGCAGACACACACCGGCAGCAGGAAGAGCTCTCACTCCTGGCTCCTGGGGTCGTGGCGATGGCACAGGAGGAGAGTCTACGTGTGGGAATGGGGAGGCGCACTGAGGCTCTGCTGCTGTTGCTGTGGAGAGGGAAGAGCGGATAAGTGTCCTCTCTTGTGACTACATGTGGGGGCCCTCATAGAAGACCAGGAATCAAGAATCCAAGACATAATTCCAAATTTCCACCCAGCCATGTCCATACCTGAACCTTAAACACAGCCACAGTATACATCAAATTATTTTTTTTTAATTGGCATAAATATGCGTGTGTACAAGGGATAGTAGGATGCCTTAAGAGCATACTATTAAAATATGCACACTCATAAATATGTTTAATACATCTTGATAATAACTAATGTATCATGTTGCATGCTGCATTTGGATAATGAAGATGATACTTCAAAATATGACTGAACAATACATTTGTAAGTCTACTGAACTGTTAGTGGGTGGGTGAGTGAATGAGCAGGTCAGTGGGTGGACGAGTGTGTGGGTGGGTTAGTGAGTTTGTGGGTCGGTGGGTGTGTGGGCCGATTTGGGTGTGTGGATGGCTTGAGTGAGTGGGTGGGAGGGCGCTTGAGTGGGTGGGCGTGTGGTAGAGTGGGCGGACGGGTGGGTATGTTGACAAATGAATGAACCAGTGAGTGATATATGAGTTAGTGCACGAGTGAGCCAGTGATGGGTGAGCCAGTGAATGATCTAGCGAGTGGGCAAGTGAGCTCGTGTTCAGTAGGCAGGTCTGTAAGTGAGCAAGTGATAAATGATCATATGTTTTGGTTGCATGGCGATATTGATAACTCGGCTAATCGGATTACGCAATCAGAGTTGGGCCAAAGTCTTGCCACTGTACCCATGTGAACCATTGCATGAGAGGTAATGGGCGGTGCTTGGTGATTTCATCAGCATAAGCATACACGTCACGTGGGGCGTGGTTTGTCGAGGGTTTCCTGCCTTCGGGAGACAGGTTGGGGTGGCTGCCATTTTTAAAGGGGCCTTAAATATCGACCACGAAAATAAATTAGTCGATTATTATTATTTTAAGTCGTTTGATTGACTTAATCGACGAATCATCCCAGCCATAACAACATTACATACTGCATATGTCCAGAGGATAAAGTACGTGTAAATATCCTGGTTTGTTTAATTGATATTTAACTATTTTTTATTTCCTCTGCTTATATCCTACATATATTCAAATGAGCAATATTGTGCGAGGTGCAGAGCACCCGTACCACTGCTGTTAGGTTAATAATAATGATCCAGTGGTGCTATACAAGCAGCACATAGTGGCTGTAGATGGCTGAGCGTGGTTTACTGGGCAGTGGCGTAAGCGGGCAGGAGTGTGCGCGTAACAGGAGACGACACTTACAGGAGGGCCAGCGAATCCAGCAGGGCCGGGAGGACCGGTCTCTCCACGCTCGCCCTGGAGCACACACAACAACACACACCTGAGTTCCCACCCAGAGACACACTCCTCACAGCAGACACCTGGCCGCCGCTCCTTGACCGATCATGCTCGAACAATCCTGGTTGGCCATTAATCTTGCATCACCAATACACGCCAACGAAGTTATGCTGCGAAGAGGGAGTTATTTTTTTAAATGTTACACAAGTTACATTCTTTTCTCAACCTGTGCATGCAAACTGATTTGAAATCTTCAGAGTCTACCGCTTTAATCTGCTTTGCAACGACGCAAACCTATCGACGGTTAACTGCGACGATTAACAACGACAAGAGCAGTGTGTGAAAGGAGCGGGGCGGAGGGCAACAAGCTCACGTACAGGAGACCCACGGGTGCCAGCAGGGCCACTAGGCCCAGGAGGACCAGCTTCACCCTGAAACACAACAGCAGAGGGCAACATTAGATGGACACACTCATCAGTGGACGACATTAAGTGGACAATCATTGATGAATGGCGTGAGATGGACAATCACCAGTGAACAATTTTTTGACGGATGTTGGACGGAAAGTCATTGATGGATGATTTCATATGGACAATCATTGAAGGATTATGTTAGGTGGACAATCATTAGTCAATGATGTTGGGTGGATGATAGATGGACAATCATTGGTGGACGATGTTTAGATGGACGATGGTGTATGGAAGGTTGTTGATGATGTTGGGTGAACACTGACCACCAGGAGGCTCCACTGTCCACACAATGCACTCAGGCGGATGCAGTGTGAGAAAGCGGGATGTTTTGTGTATTTATTAATCATTTTATGCTAATTTAATGATTTATGGACATGTTACCTCTACATAACAAACACAGGGACTACAGAGATGATGCACATTGCAATTGTGCAGCTCGATGGTAAAGGGTATGGCAGATAAATGTATGGAACATCAAATACAGAAACAACAACAATTACTTAGGTGCTTCAGACGATAACACCTTGCTACAAATTGGTTCGTGAAAAAGGTATTTGAAGTTAAGTTTGTAGATTAATTTAAACACAAGGTCAAGATTTAAATAACATTTGTTTTGAGCTGTGAAAGGAGTTGGCCCAAAAATCAAAAAGCGTGTGCATGAAGGAAAATTATTCTTTACCTTGTCACCAGCACTGCCTGATGGGCCGGGAGGACCGATGGGACCAGTCAAGCCCTGCAAGTGAAACGGAGAAGCGTTAGAGTCAGACCTGAAGCACGGATTGAGCCAGGCAGCACTGCACACGGAAACCTTACAGCGTGACAGCGCCTCTGTAAACGTGTCCCATGTCGTAAGTGAAAATCTTGCTTGCGATACATAATTTGCTGTTTATGATCACTATCATACAATTATTGCTAGGGTATAATACTATACACTTAAAAACCTCATTAATATATAGTGCATTATTTTACATTATTATAACACTAGACTAAACATTACACCGTGATTCCACACATGTAACGTAAACAGAGTAATCATGATTTTTAAACACGTTTCCAGTTTTAAATAATGACTTACTCGTGAACCATCCTTCCCAGGAGCACCTTCCGGTCCTTTCTCTCCGGCATCACCCTGTGAGGCAAAGGTCACACAGGTTGTTAGTAATGTGGTCCTATTTAAAAATAAATGTCATCTTGGATAATCCCTTGAGATGGAACGTCTCCATCGCAAGGGCATCTAGAGTGTCGTTTGACAGATACATTGCAAATACGTTATGACACATGGACAAACATTTTAAATCTATAACTTATCCAGAATGCATTTATGCAGTGAATCGTAACACCCAGGCAAACGCATCATACATGCAAAATTAACTGGTGCACACTCTCAGTTATATAGAATGTACCCTGAGCTGTAACAGCTGCATCCCAGTAAGCATGGAACAACGCTGCATGTTTACTGGAACGTGAGCAATGGTGGCGCATGATGGAGATATGAAACCGTAACCACTGGCACACAGAAACGAGGCATGGGACGGTTGGCAGGTGTATACAGCAAAGACAGATCATATCCCAGTGTGTGCCATCACAAAAAGTGCCGTTTTCTTTTCATCAGCGTATACGTACATAGTATTTTGGGGGCCTATATGCAGAATACGTACACACAACCTATGTTATACATGCCATACACTGCTGTCTATATTAAAATCATCTTCATCTAAAATAATGTGTATATTTGCATTACGTAGTGTTGATCAATGTATGTATGTTGAACTTCTTTTGCACCGTACGTCGCCAACCGTGCTAATCGGAGTTGCAATCATGGCACGGAGATGCAAAATAAGATGTTCGTGACGCCTACCATAATAGAAATAGATCCAGAAGCACATGGTCATGCTCAATTAACACGTTAGCTAAGAAACTTGGCCTAAGACCAGAATAATGTGTTTGTTCATCTCTCGGGTTAGTCGTCAGTGGCAGAGCCATCGAGTGTAGGCGCTGGCAGTCTCACTCTGTCTCCCTTGGGACCAGAAGCACCAGCTGTGCCGCGCTCCCCAGGCATGCCCTGCAGGCCAGGTGGTCCCTGAGCCCCAGATGGGCCTGAAGGACCGGTGGCGCCCTGTGGAATCACAACAGAACGCAACAGCAACCCACGGGTCAAAACTTCCGAATACAAACTTCGGGGGCTGGTTTGGCGGTGACGTGGAGGCACCAGCTGAAGGTAATTCACTGGCTCCGATTGTTAACAAGCACTGCCTCACAAATTAAGCATGTATAATAATGTAACATTTCAGACAAAGGCTTTCATCTAGTAACTTTGCAAGCCTGTGGAGAAGTAGCACACTGTTATTTAACTGATTGTTGCTTACTTTGCTGTGTTTTTGTTGTCTATTTGTTTTGTTTTATTCTGCAGGTAATTTTTTTTTACCACTTATGAGATGAACGTGTAATGTTTCGATATGTGAGCTCATCGAGCAATTACAACCCAATGGGAGTCTGAGCTGTGCTGCTGTGGACGGAGTCACACTCGCCACGCTGCCGCTGTGCGTGTGTGTTTGCTGTGCCCACCTTGGGGCCATCAGAGCCAGGAGTGCCAGGAAGTCCACGGCTTCCCTGGAGTCCCTGAGGCCCAGAAGCGCCACGCTCACCAGGGAAGCCACGCTCTCCCTGTGAAGTGAAGCCGCCACGCAGAGCTCACATCAGCTACTATTTCACACGCACACATCTTAGGATGAAGACAACCATCACTGGCAATGTCATGAGCAAAGCCTCGCGTGGCGTTGCGCACATGAGGGGCGAGGACTTACTCTGGGGCCGGCCTGTCCAGGCTGCCCAGCCTCTCCGGGAACACCCTGTGGAGAGACAAAAACACAGATGGCACGAAGCATTAATATAACGTTAAAGAACAACATTTGAAGAACGTTGGAGCAATACACCTACAAATATATATTTGATAGGCGTGTAGTAAATATTCCACAGCCTTTTCGTTTTCCATGGGATAAAAATAGTTCTTCAACGTTTAAACATAATATTCACCCATTTACATGCCTTGAAAAAATGTCAGCCTATAATATCCAAATGTTATGGTAATTCATAACAAAAATAAATGTATTCCATATACCATACATTTGTATGAAAGGATGTTAATATAATGTGACTCTTAGCCACGTCAGCCAACCCTGAAAGTTGGCAGGTGGCCTCCTCAAGTCAAATAGAAACCAGAGCAATAGCACAATGTGCAGCCTGACTAGTGGACATGAACACCCACCCCGAGTCTACCACAACATGTCCATACCCACCGCAGGTCACACCACAACACATCCACTACCCGCCATCGTCACACTACAAGAATGGCAGCGCTCATCCTGGCTCACACAGGAACAAGTCTGTACCCAGCTTGGGTGACACCGAAATGTGGATCACAGCACAACACTTCCATGCTGTAGGGCAAACCGAAAGTCGGTACACATACCCACTGGTACACAACTGTCTCTTGGGACCCATGAAATACTCCCATGGGGACCCATGAAATTACCCCCGTGGCCATGCATAATAGAAATCTTCGTCTGGCCCATGAGCGGTATGTTTGACTTCCCCGGCCTAAAGAATGATGTTGGTTGAAGAAACCGTACCTGGTCACCAGGCTTGCCACCCTCACCAGGGGGACCGGGAGGCCCAGGCAGACCCTACACAGTGAGACAGAGATTATTAGTTTCATTTCCCTGCAACTAAACATGACAAAACAACTCACATTAGAAATGGAAACCCGTGCATGCGTGTGCATTTTCCCTCGGCAGCAACCCGATGCGCATTGAATAAGAGCGCACAGGTTTGCACGTAGGTTCATTGGTCACAAAATGGCGTTGAACAAAATGTGGGTACATAAGGTATGTTTTGATTAAGAGTAGAATTGTTACGGCCAATCCTGAGATGTGTGAATAAGAACGCGTACGAACTGTATCACCGGACTGTATGTTTATTATTGTAATGTGCCATGCGTGTAAAATGTAAATTAAGAACATTTAAAAAAATATGTTTTACCTGGAAGCCAGAGGGACCTGGGGGACCTTGCTCTCCTCTCTCGCCAACAGCGCCCTGCAAGTCGTGAACAACGAGGACACCATTACCCCACATACTGGGAACGAGACGCCGACTGATTCCACAAAATCAAGGCCTTCGTTCTGTAATGCATGCTCACTATACTGCAGAGTGTAACCATTCATACTTACAGCAGGTGCTCTATTGGTCCAGCATTGTACAATAGACACATTTTGAGAGCAGATAAGAACAATGCTTGTGCTGTATTTCTGTGTATGCTTCAGTGTTTTTGCTACCAAAACTATACATCATTGTCTATGCGTGATCGATGATTCAAATAATAATATTTACATTTTCAACGTATTTCTAGACACCTTTAGCAGCAGGAAGCGATGGTAAGGTGTGGTTGCATTAAGCATATTAACTATGATGACCTTTTAACATAGTTTTTTTTTTCTATTAAAGAAGGTATAACATTTTCCTTGCTGGTGTGAATAATTATTATCGTGTCAAGCACTGCAAGTGTACTCACGGCTGGGCCAGGTGGTCCGGATGGGCCAGTCTCTCCATCTTTGCCAGGCAGACCCTAGCATATAGGTAGGCGGAAGTTGAAGGTTACATCTCCATTGCAACAAAGACAAGAACAACAAACAAAATCCTGAAAGTGAATATTGAGACGCCTTGTGAAGGCTCTGCCATTGCTGCTTACCCTCAGGCCAGCGGCTCCAGGGATGCCCTTCTCGCCAGGCTTGCCAGGCTCTCCCTGCACAAAGACAGCAGGCATGTTACATACTGTGGAAAAACAACACTCGAAAGTGTACCTGACATGCCATGCAATTATGTATTGTTTGTTGAAATTATTTAGCACTGTACGTAGCTAATCGGAGGTGTCGAATTATAACAGGTTAAGAACTGGCTAGGTTTATGTATTCTTAAGCTCATGGTAAATAAATCATATCCGAATGTATTCAGCACTTTAAAAATCCCATACCATACAAATAATGTCACTTAAAAAGGGCCCAACGATAGGCTGTGGATTCATGTGCTGGATAGTTCTAGTCGATATTGTTTTGCTTGTGTGTATTTTCACGATGAAAACAATGTGGCATTAACTTCACACACACATGCAAATATAGGATGGCCAAATATTTAAACTTGTTATGGTATCAGCACATGGGCAATGTACTGCTCGTTAAAGGATCTGTTGCATTTATGCTCATAGAAAACCTCGAGATACCATTGTCTGTTTCCTGGATAACAACATTTTGGTTAAATAAAGCAGAGGTGTAATTTATGTGTTTCCATTTAGTTTAGCTCACACAGTATATAAACTATACTACATCACCAACTTGTCTTGAATTGTAACTGAACTTGTTAAAACATGGAAGCTTTGCAGGTATACGCTTGGTTGTGAGAATACCTGGGAATACCAGGCATTGTAGGAATGGGTTGTGAAATAACAAGGCCAGGAGATGGCAGTTGTCTGTACGGAGCTTGTAACGTGGTTTCTTGCCAATTTCCTTTCACGTGCCAAACACTAACGAATGTAAATGGCCAAACATCCCAATATAGGGCCACTCTAGCGAAGTGTTACCTGTGTTGCTCTCGCTATGTATCTTGGTGATATCTGTCTGCTAATTTGTCTGTCTATAGTTTTCTGGTTAGATTTTATGTCGCTATTTCATTATACCTGATGATGATTGATTGTGTTGCAATCGAAACGTCGTATTATATTATTTAATTTAATTTATTATTTTATCTTTAGACGTGACTTAACCGCAAGAAACAAATAATAATTCCTGCAGTCACGAAAGTTCTAAAATTAAGATCCACTCTAGCGAAGTTGTAATTCTCATGCTTGCTTGAACAAATGAAATTATATATTCATTATATATATATTTTTTTATTTTAAATAGATTACTGTATTTAAACATCTCCGAGGCCAAGTGAACACGTGAACAGGAAAGATCTCAAGGAGGAGGAGTGCTTACAGATGCACCCTTGGGTCCAGGGAAGCCCATGACGCCGGGTTGTCCACGAGCTCCCTGGGGACCTGGGGGCCCAGGCCGCCCATCTTCACCAGGGGGACCCTGGGCAAGGCAAGTCACACATCTCACGTCAAGAAACGTCTCGGTGAGCATCACTGTCTATAACGCTCCCAGCCATTTGCATTGCATCCACACTGGTGCTCTAGCAAAACCTTTGGTCAACAAATTGAGATAAGCAGGTGCACGTTACTACGCAAGTTGGGAGGCATCGGACAAGCGAGGCCTGAAATGGGTTTCATTATTTTGGCCCAATTTTGGTACTTTGGGGCTTGATGAGCGTAAGCCTCCCCAGACCATTATCCTCCCTTTACTGCCCTCCAGATCTCCGGATGGATATTGATGTGCAAATTCAACCAGTAGAGGAGTAACGCACGCTCATGAGTAAAGTTTAATGCGAATCATTTATGAATTCTAAAAATATATCAAGAGTCTACGCTTCATGACAAACGATACGTTTCTGAAATGAGACATGGGTGCATTGCATTGTACTGACCTGAGGACCAGGCTTTCCTTCAGACCCAGGGCTTCCAGGGCTGCCAGTAAGACCCTGCAAGACAAACGTGTGTGATAATTATCTGTCAACATACGCACAGCAAGACAAAACTTTGACATTCTTGCTAAACAATATTCCCAAAAAATGGCATACATTGAGAAGTACTTCTGATGTAACATGTACAATAGAGAGCAGCCAGACTGTGTAAGTAACATTGTAGAAGAAATGCTGCTATTAAATGCAGTGAAAATTTAAAACCAATCAGTAGAAATGCAAATTTTATATCTGTACATATGGATGTAACTGAAGCTGGAAGAATCCATTGAGCTATGAAGCTCTTTATCAGAGGTGTATCCAGCCAAAGCTGCGGTCCACAATGATGGGGCATTACAGAGGAAGTTAGAAATGTCCTCACTAAAATGGTTGTAAATAAAGTTTTTTTTACTTTTTGTCAATAGGGCGGACGAGAAAAAGTAGCATATTAAACATGTTGATGTTTCGACAGTCTCAGCTGGTGAGCATAAGACCGGTGTATTCACAAATTCCAGATTGTACGGTGGTACACCATCATAGTTTCTGTCAGTACTGTTTTTGATTTGTATCCGTGAACATTTAGAAGTGGCACATTTATGATTCATCTCATCCCTGGCTAACATTTATACGGTCAGTGTGATGGAGTCGCTATCATTTATTGCATTATTCTGCCTAGATCATTCCGGTGACACAAGGTCACTCTTGAAAATGGGGCTGTGCAAAGTCTCTTTAATTTTCACCTGGTTAAACAAAACAAACTGGGTTTGGGTGACTCTGTGGGACACTTACGCGAGCTCCAGGGAGGCCAGCTTCACCAGGGCGACCAGGATCACCGTTGGAGCCCTTGGGACCAGCTGCGCCAGGGGGACCACGCTCACCAGGGGCACCCTGAGGTGTGACGCAAGAAAATGGCCGTCACAAATCCAGCCCAACGACGATGACGACAAAAGGAAAACCCGGCGCAACCCCCCAAGACAAAGCGAGTAGCCCAGTGCCAATTGGTAAACAAACAACAAAAAGTGCCGCTTTTCCAAAATGTTAGGCTCGGTATTCAAGTGAGCAAAAAATTATGCCAAGTTGCTATGGAGTCCTGCATCCATTAGCCTGCGGGGTCATGATGAGGTCAGCTTGAGCAGTTGAATGCACCAGCCTGAATGAAGGGTTATTTACTGCGCTGTAAATCTGTTAACATCTATATATTTAATGGAAAATAGAAACACAATAGTATTCAGACTTCAGTTACCATCAAAAGCACCAATGTTTATGGATGGAACATTTTTGAGGAATAATTTACGTAAATGACCAGTGACTCACAAAAGCCTTTTTTATAAAGTACAGTCTCTTTTTGAAGAGATACTTGAGCTAATCCACCTTTAAAATAAAAATGAACAAGTAATTATTGTGGGCCATTTAAAGATAACTGTTACAATTACAACACACTACTCTTAATGTAAATTACAAATTGTTCCACCTTCATTAATATCTTTGCTATATTATATCTATAGATGTTTCATTAAGGCCTGGGTTTCTGAGAGGTTGAATGACTGCACCAGTTTCCACCAAACTAAATGCTTTATTATAGTCTAGAAACCCCAGGCACATTTAAAAAAATAAAATTGCCTTTTCTAATATCTGGTTGATAGTATGTGGCCAATGGTAGAAATATTGTTTTCTGAATATATTTTGCTTATATGGTTGGTTGGTCTGTAAATTGTTCATTATTTGGTTTTATATGCGCTTTGGGAACAAAACACAACCATACATGTATATCGAAGGCAATAATACTAAATGCCTAAATAGGGGTGAGTGAGAGTGGGTTGGAGTCCTTTTGAACATTTTAATTTGATAACAAATATTTAACTATGCAAGTTTTCAACTGGTGAATATTAATTGCTATGATAATTATGAATCCGACACTTACAAAGGAAATTTAACAAAAGATTTAAAAAATACGCAATGCAGCATAGGGAGATTCATGCTGAGAATGAGACTGTGTGAGTGACAGACAACATACAATTATCGGAGACATTGATTTAAAAGAAAAGTAAGTGGGTTTGGCTGGTACACATCGCTAGAGTTACAGAACTGATGGTGGTATGGCAATGACAGCCAAACGAGAGACCAAGGATGAGAGCGTCACCACTGCATGAGGGATGACAACGATGTGGGGAGGCCTTCATCCAGCAGTGGATAGAACACAGCTGCTGCTGATGCTTTTATAATGAGCATGGTAGCTTTTTTGTGTTGATTTATGAACCACAATCAATGTCTTTAACTCATCCAGTGCTCACTACCCCAGATAAACATAGCATCTTGGATTTGCACCATTGTAGCCATTTCATGTATGTCAGCCAAAACATGGTACGTGTGCCGTAATGCAGGGTAGGCTTTTGCAGCATGTTAGTCGACTGTATATGGTGCTAAGTCATTGCTAATGAGAGAGATTGTGATTTGTGCTAGTACACCACTGCCAACGGAGTCCACTGTGTTATTTTAATTTCAAAGACGGTTTTGCATGAGTACACATAAATAATTAGTTCAATGTTCCTGTCCATGCAGCCTCCACAATATTGTTTTATGTTATGCTGCACATCTTATTTAGCTAAACGTTCGACTCAAAGTGCAATGCTTGTGCTGAGGTGTATTGGTCATGTGCCATTATGCCAAGAAAGGCCATACTATGAAGAAGGGCCATTACCTAACACATCTCCTGCTATACATATTTTTCCCTATTAGGACAGTGTTATCGTTTAGGGTGGTTGTGAGCTTTTTATTGATGCTTGAGGACAACTTTCCAACGCAGCGATTACACAAAAATACCCAAGCGAGCTCACCTTGGGACCGGGAAGGCCATCCTGTCCTGGGAAACCACGGTTTCCAGGGCCGCCCTGTGAACAGGCAAAACACCGCTTGAGCAACAACACATCATAGTTTTTCCTGTGTACACCATTACAAAGACAACCCAGCATGGCTTGAACGAAATGATACGTGGTGGATTTTTTCGTGTACATTTAAAATCTATGATAAAATACAATTTCGATGTAGTCAGCAAATAAATAAATGTACCTTTATCTCAAAATGCAGTACAGAACAGTGGGCACATATGTTTTATAGAGAGAAAGACAATTATGTATAGGCAGAGGAAAAAAACAAGGGATTGAGCCTGGACATTAACGGGACCAGGGTGTCGACACCACCACAGATGACTGCGGGAAGGAGTTAAAGATTATAGATCGACTAGGGGTTGATAGAAGGCCTTGGTTGTGTGCAGGGGAGTACAGTGAGATGAGAGGGGAGGAAGAGGTAGGAAGGGATGGGACTGTGCAGGATCTTGGAAGACAATAAGTGCAGTCTTGAAATGTATCCAAAGTTGAATTTGGAACTTGTGTAAGAATTTAAATTTTGGGGTGATGTGGTCGTATTCACAGGTGCAGGACAGGAGCATGGCAGGGGCATTGTGGATCATCTGGAGCTTGGATATAGTGTATTTTGGGGGCGGCGCATAGAGTTGCAAACGCTGAGTTGCGATGCATTGAGTTGCGATGTGGTGTTGGTAAGATGGAGGTATACAATCCTTAAGAGTTGACTCATGCTCATAGAGACTTTGGGACCAATGACAACGCCAAGGTTTTGCACACTCTTTTTTGAGTGTAATGTTAAAGTTTGAGATACATGCTCAAACTGGAGTCTTTACTGTGACTTTCTGCTGATAAGGAGTACTTCAGATTTGGCAACCTTTACCTGGAGGAAGTTAGAACCAATCCAATATGGGACCGCATCAAGAGTGGATTTGAGTATTAAGAGTGATTTTGGGTTCATGGAGTCAACGGAGAAATGTCATTTTCAGAGAAGTGAAGGTCGATATTAAAACTGGAGATGATTTTACCAAGTGGGAGGGAGATGTATTGAATACAGCAGAGGGCCGAGGATGCAGCCTTTAGAGACACCATAGTACAAAGGTTACTGAGAGTGAGTCCTTGCGTGGAAATGCAGGAGTGATTTGAGAGGTGAAAGAAGAACGAACTTTGAATACGGCCCTCACAGTTGGACAAATCTGTCCCAGGTGTATCATTTCGTGATGTATTTTAAAAATGTATCGCGTGATGTTCCAGATGAATCGAAGGGCGCTTGTGCATCGGCAGGGAGACAGGGGGAGCTCACTCTCTCGCCAGGTGGGCCACCGGGGCCAGCTGCTCCGGGTTCTCCACGAGCACCGCGCTTGCCTTCCTCTCCAGCTGGGCCGGGTGGACCTTGAAGACCGGCAGGGCCCTAGTGGCACAGCACAGATAGATCATTCTAGATTTGAAGCTTTCGTGACTTTACCGAAAGAACTAAGAGTACAGATAGATCACTCGCTTTGCTACAAGCACACAGCTACCCACTCTACCCACCACCACCCACCCACCCACCTACCCGCCTCTACTTACATCCCTTCACACGAGCATAAAGTACAGCAGCAACAACGTCAGCAGGGAATTGTGCGGCATGACGGAGTGTGTGAGCAAAGTTCCACGTTTGTTTTCAAACAAGAGGTGTGATGCTCACAGGCTCGCCCTTGGGGCCAGGCTCTCCCTTGAATCCATGAACACCTGGGTCACCCTGGAAATAAAAAAACATTTCTATTATAGCAACATCAAATGCAATTTCAATATTTTATTGTCCGTACAAATTTTTTATAAGTGATTAACAGCAGTGCTGTGGTCATTTCCAACAGATGAGCTGCTAATAAATCTAGAGCTGCTCGGATTGGGGGACTGACCTGCTGTCCCTTGGGGCCAAGAGGGCCAGTCGCACCCTGGGGCCCTGGAGCTCCACGGGGGCCTGGGAATCCGGGGGCACCAGCAATACCTGGCGAACCCTGCACAGGAAGGAGGCATCCACGACAAAAGCAGGAATTACACACAGGCACATACAGAGACAACAACTGATATCGTCTGCCACTAGGTATGGTGGTCATTCCACTACCATGGCACCTTAGCCAGACTAGTTGACCTTTGAGGTTACATTGAGTGGCAGAGGGTTTTGAGCTGGTGGGTCACCGGCTACGCCCAGGTGTTATTCGTAACACAAATGCATCACAACCATCAAATGTGTACACACACTACAGCACGCGCATCACAATACATGCACGTACCACAACATAAGCACACATGCCACAACACACAATACATGCACAAACACAAAAATACACACACAACAGGCGCTGAATTAAACTATGTGTCGTATAAACTGACATGTAACTTTATATAACATCTGAGTTACATAGTAGAATAGTTATTTCGGAAGCTCCCCCCACCCCCCCACAATAATTATAGCATTCCATATATGTCAACAAACAACAAGCAAAGAAGCATAATACTTACAGATGATCCTTTGGCTCCAGGAAGTCCATCAGTGCCAGGGTTACCCTGTCAAACAAACATCACAATGACACAAGCACAGCAGTGGGTGAGAAATGTCCCTCTGCAGCGGCCATCAACAACAATGGCTGCAAAAAAATGGAAATTCGTAGTACACGGTGTTCTGATGTTCTTTATTGTATACGCAAAAAAAAAATATCGTTCACGAATGTCAAAAAAGTTATAATAGTGTAAAAATGATCGTAAGTTACTGTTTGCACAGGAAATTGCAACTGTGTAAAGTGCCCGGGTCTGTCTGGCAATGAGACTCGAGGCCGCTGAACGCAAAAATCGCGTTGCGGGTGGGAGCCGCCTGCGATCTCGCGAAGGAACTCACGGGGGAGCCGGACGGCCCAGAAGCCCCAGCAGCACCGGGCTCACCGCGAGAGCCCTGGGCACCTTCTGGCCCACGTGCTCCGGTGGGGCCAGCTTCACCCTGCCAGGGACAGACAAGAAGAGATTTGCGTCACCACCACCCACACACAGACAGCAAGAGTCCTGGCACTGCCCGCCAGCTGTCAACACAAATGAGGATTTGTATTTTGAACTGAGGTGTGGCCCAGAGATAAAGCACGTGTCTTTTTTTGTATGTTGTTGCTTGTACAAGCTGCAGCGTTTGTGTTGCTAATATTGACATCGTGAAATGTGTTTAAAGCTGTATTATTTGAAATGTGGTGAAGTTGAAAGCATGGAAAATGCACAAACCTATCAATACAATTTGGGAACCTATCATGCAAGGGGGATAATGTGGAGTATTGATAATTTCTCTCTGTATTTGCACGCTCTTGAAACAGTGAAAGTACGATTCACCAGTGAATGTTCCCAGATAATACAGTAATGAAGCATGTAAATGAGTTACCCGATTGCAATATTATGAATGGTCATGATTCTGTTCAGGATTCGATGCAAGGATTCTTGTTTTTAACATTGTGGTTAATGTAGCGCCTCTAGTGGCCCCAGAATCAGTTCTTGCACGATTTTATGCATGTATTGTGAAGGTAAGCGTAGGTTGTAATGATCAGATTGACGCATTGTTACCTGTATAATAGAATCTATATAATGTGTGAGTCATAAAATCCTGGATGAAAGAATACAATGTGTAGGAATTATTGTTTTCATGAAAAGATATGAAAAACATGCCATTGATGTAAATATCTGTATCGTGCACAGAACATTGTCGATACAAAAAGACACTGGCACATTAATTTTTAAGAGCATCAACAGATGTTAAATTACACTTGAAAAACATGAAACAATACAGTTTTATCGCACGAAGTTACAAACATAGGTGATGGATACTTTACCCAAGAAATTGTATTTTTGTACGGTCGTGAAATGCACTAGTTTGGGTAATTGTGTTGAAACAAAGTGATTTTGGTGTATTTCAGCACCGTGCTTTAAATATCACTCCTATTACATATGTTGTTTTGCCTTCGTATAAATACAATGTACGTATGTATGTTGAAGTACTAGTATATAGCATGAAACCCAGTTTGATTATGGGCAGCCACCCATGACTAAACTGAGTTCTCAAGTCTAGAAGTAAATTGATGGTCTCAACCTGGTCCACTAATGACTGCGCAAAAAAAACATACTACATTTGGTTTTGCAGTTGCTTTGGCTACCTCTTAATTCTGGTAATTAAAACTATTGCGTTTGACTGTCATACTCCAAGCTCTTTCCAGAGCTTTGTGGGAAAGTGCACCACCGCTTCTGTGAACACACTGAAAACTGTCATTTAAAGTATTTTTCAAAGCAGATGCGGTGGCACACTGCTCTTAGTCCATGGGCCAGGACCAAAAATATGTCACTTGTTGGTACCACCTGAGATGACAACAACAACAACTTTAAATCGCCAATCAAAGTAAATTATGAAGTGACCTTACCTAAGAAGTATGTCGTAATATAATATGTTTTATCTCGCTAAATGTTTATCATCCCCAGTGATGCCACATTTCGCTGTGGCTCTTTCAAAGTAATTATTGATCTCATGGCATGAAACTAAAAATATTCCCATTTAAATTTCTAAAGTTTTAGAAACAGTGCTATAGCATCGACAACAACATAAAACATTGTAAAGATCACCCTTGACATAATAAAGGTAGAGACTAGTAATTATAATCAAGCTCAAGTAAAGATGAGTTCTGTAACAATAAATTATTCTCAATGGTTTTAGCCAGGTTACATGCAGATCAATAGTAATATTGGTTACATTGAAGGTAAACCCTGTGATTATAACGTAAAGTCAGCCTGAAATAATATGAAGATGAGCCGTTATATTGATTAATAATATGCAGGTGAGCCCTGCAATAATAATAGTAGTATTGTGAAGGTGAGCCCTACATGTGTTGCACATGCCACTGCAGAAAATAAACCCTGACAGATGTTAGACATAAACACTCTCTTTATATCGTTCGCTGAGCTTCCCCTACACTCCAATAATCACCTGAACGTTGTAATGTAAAACACAGTGCTTTCAGTGGGCATCCAGCCCAGGTAAGCTTTTATTAGAACATCCATCTTCTCTGTTATAGCCTGTTACTGCCTGTAAGTTGAGTTGTCGGAAATAACAAAAATGATTGTGCTGCAGGTGTAATGCTATTCTGAGTGGGTTGAAAGGTGCTGATATGCACGATGCAATTTTTTCCTCACAGGCACTGGACTTGCATTTAATGCTCAACATCCACGTTCTGACGCCAGCCAGCGTAACACATGCATTATCCTGGCCACGACTTGTCTAAATGATTTTCACTTTAACACTGTCAATGTGTTCGCAGTGGTTAACGGAATATTATTGATAAAACAATTGGAGTGCATGGACGATTAACGACGTTGAGATTAGGTGGAGAGAGCAAATACCCGCAATGGGCTTTATGGAGTTGTTATGCCAGACATGACATTAACACATTAACACAGTCGTGCCAGACATAATGGTTTGGGCACCACAACTTGTGTAACTCCAGACAGCTTTACTTACATGTGTTTCCAGGGATAAAGGAAGGTGTATATGGATTGTGACAATTGGATACATTTAACATATATCAAGTGTTTTCAGCTCAGTGGTATTTCCATTGCTCTTCCAATTAAATGATGAAAATGTGAAAAAAAATAGTTTTTGGAAACGGGCAATTAATGGCCGAGAAATCGATTCAGAAATGTTAGTGGTGATTATTGGAGATCGGGAACAATTCAGAGTAGTTCCTTGTGATGCAGCAATGCCATGGTAACTCATCACGTATGTGTCCAACACCATCATACAGAGTTGCTATGGTGATCCATCACAACGCTGTTTAACATTATGGTGGAGTGTTGCTACTGGGACACATTATGTCCCTCTCTAACATCATGATACAGTGTTGCTATGGTGATTCGTCATGTCCTCTAACATGCTGCAGCATTGCCATGGTGATTCAACTTGAAACTTTGTAACATGACGATGCAGGGTTGCCATGATGATTCACCACATTTCTCGTTTTAGCCAGTCTCGCTGTGGGAATCCATTTGGTCCCTAACGTTATGATGTAGTGTTGCCATGGTGATCTATCACATACCTCTCCGACACCAAAACTGCAGTGTACTAAATTTACTTTAGGATAATGTGTATGTCTTTGGCGATACAATGTTGCGACTTTGTGTTCATTGTTTTATCGTAATGCTTGATAGAAATTGTAAATGTCATAGGAAAAATGTATTTCATGTCACTTAAATATATGAACAAACTGGAGCTCGTGCATCTCTGGCAGCACTCACTCTGAAACCTGAAATGCAAATAATCGACTATCGCATCCAAGGTATTGCGAGGTCTGGGAACCTCGTTATGGTTAATGTTCAGTTGGGGAACCTTGCGATGAGTACAATTTCAACGTAACATAAACTCTAAATGGGTCGCATATTTTGCAAATCTGCTAGTGGCGCAGTCCAGTTACACTTTGCATGTTGTGGTCAGTGCCCTCAAGGCTTGTCGAGCACCAGCGAAATGTATGCAATCATGACAACTACATTATTTTGGAGAAGTAGGAAGCTAATAAGAATACACGTTATTCCATAAAATAACATTTGCATCAACCTTTGTAACACTAGTGTACGAAATGGCAGCAAAGTAGAGGATGTAATGTCCCATTAATATGCACTTCATCTGAAGTAAGGGAACACTGTTGAGAATTGCTTATTGGTATCAGTGTTGCCACACATTTTCATTTAACTATTTACATGAACCAAAGAAAGAATTTCAGTCGTGGAAACACATCACGCAACTCATCACCTCAAGCTCGGTTAATTAACGTAATCTGATTGGATGCAACTTAAACAAAGTTACGCAATTACTGAGTGCTGTGTTGGAAGTCATCATTGGAGGTGAAGTAATTCCCGCAAGGGGGTAAAGAAGTCATGGCATTGCCAAGAAACGATGGGGAAAGAAATCTGCAGTTGAATATTGCACCCCGATTGACAGCACCAAAGTGGCACTGTCTGTTCTTTATCTCGGACTCCTGCAGCTTTCGTGCTATGTGACGCGTACACCGGGAGGTATTCGTATTGCCAACAAGAAGTATCATAGAGCATTGATTATAAGATGCATTTTTTTCCCCACTGCAAAAGTTGGGGGTGCATTTTATGATCTGCAAGATCTGTGTGTGTGACTCGATTTGTTTTAGCTTTGTTGACATCGGGCACAAGTTTGGGGTGCTTCTTACTTTTCAGAGCACCGAATAATCCGGAGTATATTGTCAATGTACTTTTACGGACTAAAAAGTACGCAGTAAACGGCATCTAATGCCACTAACACTTACGTTTTACTTCTCAGAGGCAAACGTAATATTATTAGCTTCATGTGTTTTTTTAAAGCAGTAACATCTTTCACTGGCTCTCTGCCTTGAAACTAAATTATACGCTTTTATTTATGCTGGATGATGTAGTCAGAGTTGGAGTACACTTTTTACATGACTATCGTAAATGCATTACCACCCACATTATGTATTTCTATTTGTTTGGCTCTGTTCAGATGATTTCCCATGCCATGGCATCCAACTGCCCAGTACATTTTCACATGTAGGAGGAAAACAACCCTCAGCATTCAAACAAACCCAACCCATCAAGTTCCAGTATGACATCTAGGCCTGTTCCATGCAATGATAATGAATTAATGATTTAATTATAATTACGTAAAAATGTTACAGTGTCTCCAGTTTGGACATCTGTGAAAAAGAGCTTTATAGCTCATCGGATTCCTCCAGCATAAATATTCTGATTCTGTCTCCATCCCTCTCTACTCACTTCACAATGATAAAGCTCAAAAGCCATGTCCCCATGGCAAGCCACAGATTTACTCCTAATGTTCGTAGATTGCACTCACCTTGTTTTTATCTTTGAACAAAACCGAGTCAAGTGTAATTTTGTAACGACTATTTTGTTTCGCTTTGGCTTGCATAACTTTGTAGCAAATTCCATCTGTAGCACGACAGAGTGAAGTCGACGATGCCAGGCTTTGCCAAAAATGTCTGCTGTCTGCATTGTGCTGCCCCCCTTCTCACTTAGTTAGAGGCCTCCTGAAAAAGGGTGCATTCCTTGCCTGGTGCATGCATTCTCTCTGCTTCTCCACTGAACGATCCACCCCAGCACAATTGACTCCCTTTGTGAAGTGAAAGAACATAAAGCTTTGTCTGCGAATGTTTTCCACGTGGTCGTAGCTTCGGGCACAGGTGCTGGCGAGACAGCTCGATGCATTGATTGAGGTGGGCGTGGAAGCTTTGCACTTTTCCACCCCACGTTCGTCTGTCGACCGAAAGGGATCCTATGGCTGGCATAAATCACTGTCGCAGAGTAGCTATTTTTCATTTTTTTAAATGAAAACTACAGTATTCGGAATGTTGGGCCTTTGTGTAATATGTAATTACCCTATTACGGTTTACTACTTTAGATCATGGAACAAGCTTTAAAAAACGCATCAATCAAGGCTACATAACAAATGTCTGTATTTTACACACTGTATAAATATTCAAGCAATCTACAGTAATTTATGTACAGCTTTTCACATGACCACATCACCACATGTGCTAGATTCGTACGTATATTTCGCGATATGTTTAAGAGGGAGACTGCCCGGAGAGATTATATTTAATGAAATCATTATCGGTCAATTGGATCGCACTGTTATGGGACAATTTTCTCGAGTAATACTAGTGCATATATATAATTAGTCACAAACGTGCGAGAGAGAAACATTGTGCGGCTACAGTTTTATTTTCTTCTTCTTCTTTCTGAAGCATCAATAACAGATGTTGACCTTTTTCCTGTTTCTTTATTTAAAGGGACGTGTTTTCCATTGATTGACAGCACCGACTGCAGTGTTCTGAGATGTTGACAGACTGATTGTCTCCAGCAGACGTAGGGTCATGTGCACTGTGTACGTGTTTGTTACAAGGGGGGGGGGGGGGAGTTTATTCATGTGTACATGTGACAATTTCATCATAACGTACCCCAAGGCTAAAGTGAACAGACAGACAGGCAGGCAGACAGACAAACCTCCTGGCTGTTTCGCAGGAGCGCACGAGATACTCGCAAGGAATTTAGCTCACCTTAGCACCTGGGGCTCCAGGAAAACCAGGGGAGCCAGATGGACCAGTGGGGCCCTGCAGGAGAGAGAGAGTGTGCACTCAGCATGAACAAAAAAAACAGCACATTTTATAGTAAGCCTGCCTCCCACCCCGTACCACCCCGCCTCTCCCAACCCTTGTCATGCAGGTCAGTCCCCGACATGCGCAGTAAGTTTAAATTACACAGCTTCCATGCACGTCAGCCATGCTTTTTTATGTTACAACCTAACTTTGGGGCGTGTTGCATTACATCTGCCCTTTTCCTAATTGTGTTGGATTTCCATGTATGCATATCGTTCGTGGTTTGTTGTGAGGGTCATTTTATACCAAAAAAAATTGTACATATTTGGATCAACATGATTTGAAACAAAGAGTCAATTTCCAGTTAACTTTCCTCGTAGAGAAAATAAAAAGCTGAACACATCCTTTACAGTATCATAACTGACAGTGTGGGATTTTGAGAAAATGTGCCTCCAGCAACATCTTGCCTACAGAAGGACCTATACTGCCATAGCTGCTAAGTTCACATCGCCACAGTGCCTTCATGTGAAGAACTAATAAACGATTAATCAACATGAAAAGGTGAGCTGGAATATTTCCTCATGCAAGCATGCATTCGCAATTTCAGCGATATTTAACATCTTCATAAAGTGCAAATTTTTTTACCGTAAGAGTCAATTGCATGTCGATGTATTAACAAACTTTTTTTTATTAAAACGCAACAATTATAAAATTCACCTGAAAGAGGTTTCACATATATTTTTTATACTTAGGTTACATCACCAAATGCACTCACGTTAAATATACTTTTTTTGTTCTACTTCAAAGCAAGGGGATATGTAAGCGTAAAAGGTGTTATATGAATTGATAATTAATTTGTTTGGGCTAGATTGCGTTATTTATAAATGTGTCGTAACCCTCCACCACCCGACACGGTCAATCAGCAACAAAATGTCACGTTGACAAAAGACAAATAGTTCACTGCTTTAGCCCAAGAGTGAATCCACAACATTTACAATTTTTTAGTACGACGTTTCGCTGGTAATTACATCTAGCATCATCGGGCAATTTGCCAGAATGGTGAAGCCCTCACTTGCTCTCGGTCTTAAATAGAGCAGCGTCATCATTTAACTAATTCAGGTGCAGTGATTTGAGGTGGAGGGGGGGGTATTGTAATTATATAATAGATTAGTAATAAGTTAATTATTATGATTAGTAATAAGTTGTAGATTAGTAATTAATTGTAATGTGTGCTATTGTAATTATATACTACGTTAGTGATCAGTTAATTAGTATGTGTTTCCCCTATAAGGAATTGTAATATGCATTATTTAATAATACGCTTCCAGGCCGCAATAAGCCTGTAGCTGTCAGAGCGATTGAAGTTATTTCTATTTCTCTCAATTTCAATGGATTCTCTAATTAGTCTTTGCCAGTAATAATTGGTTTAACACAACACTTCAACGTTATCAAAATCAATTGAGTGTCCTTGTTGGCAAGCATGATCTGCCACTGCCGACAGTTGTGTTTGAGATCATTGAATATTTCTTTGGTGTTCTTTTAGTCTTACGCCGATGTTACGTCCCGTCTGTCCAATAAAGCATCTGGTGGAGGGTTACGACACATTTATAAACAACGCGTTCTACCCCTAAAAACCGTTTATTATGAATAATATTGGTCGCGAAAGCCTGCTACGTGTTGAACGTGTTCTCTATAAATGTGAAATGAACATTGTACTCACGGGAGGGCCAGCAGGACCAGGGAGGCCATCGGAGCCACGTGCTCCCTGTGAGGGATCACACACAGAGGTCAGTGCACACGACCCACACGCCTCGGGAGGACGGTGCCGGTGGCGTGTGGTGCATTGTTTGGAGGTCAGCAAGTGGAGGGGGTTTTACTCACAGCAGGACCAGAGGCACCAGGGCGACCTCTCTCACCAGGCAGGCCACGTGGACCCTAGCAGACGCAACAACACAAAACGCAAGCAAGAGTTGGCCACTTCTTAGCGAGCCACACATGTGGGTGCGATGATGCATTCAAGTCATTATACGTAATTACTTGGTGGTATGGAGAAAAAAATATACGGAGAGTACGGGTACATACCAAGGGCCCAGGGGCTCCGTTCTCACCGGAAGCACCAGATTCACCCTGCAACCAGACGCATACACGTTGTGTCGTTGAAGTGCAAATGCAATGTTATTGTATAAAACACATTTTTGTCTTTTTTAGATTTTATTCAATCTTCGAGGTTTCAATTACATACCTTGGCACCAGCAGCCCCAGCGTCACCCTTAGAACCATCTAGGCCAGGGTAACCCTGCAATGACAAGTGACGCGTTAAAACATGCAATGCAATAACGTAACTTTCTCGTTACGTACGTATGTACAGTGCCAGCAAAAATATATATTTATGATAAAGGATACAATTTTAAAAACACTCACCCGGTGTCCCTTAATGCCTGGAAGGCCAGGGGTTCCTGGGAAACCACGAGCACCCTAAAGTAATAAAATGAGAACATGTGAACATCCAGTTGAGAACTCTGGTTTTTTTGACACTTTGAAACAAGACCTATTACAAGATAGCGCATCCCTTAAACACGCTTCACGCTTAATTATATGAAGCGTGCATTACGTTACCTTATGTGGTTATGTGCATTTATGTGTGGGCATGCAACATAAAATAACATTGCAGAACATTTCTAAAGATGTTAGTGAAGCGAAGAGGTGGCATCATTGATCCTCACCTGCGGTCCTGCGGGCCCACGTTCACCTGGTTTTCCTGACTTGCCAGCCTCGCCCTGGAAGTGAAGACGCACAGTGTCATAACTTTAAGATATTGTGAAATGTGTTTCTTGTAAACGTGTTGCCTTCATGTAAAAAAGTGCATTCAACCGAGCAGAAAGAGCTTTTTACTGACATCATCGCCGGGCTTTCCAGCTGGGCCTGGGGGTCCTCGTGGGCCAAGCCCTCCCTAAAAAGACATGGCAAACAAAGCTTAGAGTCAGTATTCTGCATTTGTTATTCAAACATTAATTTCAGTGCTTGCTACTTGCAAACACGTAAATACAATATATATGGTATGTCTTCATTTCGTTTTTTGTGAACAAAACAATGCAATTGGTTGTATTTACAGAAATGTATAAATCTGGATAAGTCTTTCTTCATGAACACAGCAGGGTTCAAATGATTGAATTCACTTATGTAACTTCGCATGGATTGAGGCTTCAATGGAACGGCGCAGAAATACTTACAGAAGGTCCAGGCTCGCCGGGCTCTCCAGGGGAGCCCTGGAATCCTTGTGGGCCCTGAAGAAAGCACACAATGACACTTAGTGGCATGTCGGAACAAATTGACGGGAAATACGTATAACGATGGCAAGTTTATGGGCTGAAGGGTGCAATATTGAAACTTACAGGTGAGCCTGAAGGCCCTGGAGGTCCCCTTGGTCCCATAGGTCCCTACAAGAACAAAATCACATGAACAGAACCAATTATATTGTGTCTTCACAGCCTGAAAGTTAAAGTACAATAGAGAAAAAGGATATGTTGGGCATATGTAGAATGTGTTTTTTGTCAACTTGGTCAAAGTAATTGCTTTGGATATAACAATGTCTTGTCTCTTGTTTCATATGACGAATGCTCCCGTACCATTGGTCCTTGAAGAGCTCCCATTTGAGCACCACCTCCAGACTTCTCATCAAAGCCTCCGGCCATTTGGGCAGCAAAGTTCTGTTGGGCGGCAGTTAAACAAAATTACATATTTGTGGTCACACATCAACACCTCTGTACGTATGTGTATGTACGTTGAACTTATTTTGCACCGTACGTAGCCAAATGCGCTAATTGGAGGTGCAGGGGAAGGACAACAAACTAAACACAAAAAGTTGTTCTAGAGAAAAGAAAACTACTCCAATTACATGTACGTTATTCTTGTTTGCAAAAATAATTTGAGAATAATTATATTACTGTATATACTGCATATTTGTACAAATAATTTACCCTTTCGTTTTAAAGTAAAAATAAATCAGCGTAATCGGTTCATTATAAATATTTACCCCCCCCCCGCCCTGATATAATGAAAATGTTCCATTGAAGTTCACTGCTCGTTCAACTCAGACACAGACATGGCAACAATCTCAGGCGGCAGGAAGAGTGACTAATTCGTGGAGTTGTAGGAATGGTCAAAGGGAAAATGTCTGATACTTACTCCACCAAGGCCAGGAGGCCCAGGAGGGCCTGGGGGTCCGGACATGCCAGGGTTTCCAGGAGTGCCAGGCTCGCCATCCCTTCCACGAGGGCCTTGGCCTCCCTGTCAAACAAGGGGTCAGCAACAGCCGGTCAGGTGACGATGATATGAGCAAGCAACGAGAGACAAACGCAGCAAGCCAATGCACCTGCTTCGTTAAAAGGCCCATTATTACATTTGGTATTGCTGAAGTGGATACTACATGAGAATATTTCATTAAAGTGCCATTTTATGCCAAGGGTGTTTTCAAATTCCTGTACATGTTTCTCGGTTTTGAAAAACAACAACAAATAATTTATATGAGGCGATACATTGACTGAACCTTCCAATATAGCGATAAGAACTATACATTTAAATCCCACTGACACACTTAAAAGCCTAGATACACCGTGCGATATCAGTGCAGCTCACGGGATGCGACGCTAATGAGGGCTCATGATTGCATCGCCGTTGACACACCAGCTCGTGATTATTGCACCACGCAATCAGTTGTGATGTTGTTACATGATGTTTCATCCGTGTTATAATATTTGCAATCAGACAAGACTGCATTCATCCAATCAGTCAATGCGTTTTAATCATGTGGCCACATAGATTATGAGTATTTGTGTGTGTGCACATGTGTACGCATCTTTATATGCATATGCACGTGTGAGATTGAACGTATCGGAATGTGTTCATGTTTGTTGAGTGCATATGTGTGTGTATATGTATGGAAGGTGTGTTTGTGGGTGAATGTGTGTCTTTGTGTTAGTGTGTGAGTATTATTGTTTGTATATGTGTGTATGTTTCTAATGTTCGTGACTCACACCATCCTTTGTGGCAGAATTGCACTCGAATGCATTGCACGCTGTGGCATAGTGCCCTCAATTTTATTGCTTGGAATTCGTGGGGTGCAATACTGCGTAATCCAATTTCCCCGTTGATTGTACCAAAAGAGCATAGTATCATGTATCTAGGCCTTTATATTACACAGCTAAATAGAACATGGCTTTGTCCAAGAAAGTCAGCAGACTGACGTAACATTCACTCCATTTATTGACTTAAACCTTGATGAGAATGGGTTTAGATGTGAGTAAACATTTCATGAAGAAAATGTAAATTAGCAGCAGGATTAAAGTATATTTGACCATTTAAAATTTCAGGAAGAGTCACCTCATGGCTAAATGGTCACAGCTATATACAGAAAACAATAACACAGGAATCTGTATTGAGAGCCCAAGCTTACGACTAGATTATGTGGAAACATAGAAACTTGAATATCTAAGAGTAACAATTAAATATAGTACAGGACTAAGTGTATAGCCCAGGTTCCTTGCTGTATTTAGAAAAAAATACCCGAATGTGTTTTTTTTCACTTCAGATTGTATTAGAATAGGCAATATGCACAGCTGTTTGAGCGCTCACTACAACATGGAATGCAAGATGCCCTAAGGTCAAGGGATGGGGTCAGTTGGATGCAAAAAGACGAGGAATACTATGTTACTGAAATGTTCATAAGTAAAAGGCAATAGCAGAGGATGTCATATCTCCTTTGCGAAAACAACAACAACAACTCATTGCTGTGTGGGATTAATGTATGGGAGGGAAGATATATTTGGATGTAAAAACAATGGCAGCTATCTCAACATTAACTTTTAAAATATGTAAATAATTATTAGAGTGGCTTTGCAGACTTCAAGCATGAAATGTTTTATATGGCCTAATCATATAGTATATTGCACTCCCAAAATAATATACTCTATAGTACTGCAGAGAAACAGCACTTTATTGCAGTGTTATTGCAGTACTGGATATGAAATGTGTTATTGTAATGGATTGACTTGTCATGGGTCATGAATGTCTGATTGGGTGGGTGGTAGGTAGGTAATCATTAGGGAGGTGGGTTATAAGTCCATGAGGTACTGTATTTAAGGCTGGCTGCTGAGGTAGGGCATTTAACTGAGTGGAGAAGGAAACAGGGCCTCCATTCTTGGTTGGGAGGGGTGGACAAGTCTATTTAGGCCTCTGCTGTTGTTGAATATAGCTGCTGTACAGTGAGTGAGTGAGTGTGCGTTAATATAGACCCAGGGAATTAATTTTAGCTGGGTCTCCCTTGGTTAACGACCCGGAGAATATATCTGCACCCAAAACACCCCATCTTGTATGCCTCTTGCGATGATGTAGCTACTAGTCCACGTGTCTATCAGCGACCAGCAAAATATTCAGGAAGAAATTAAGCCCCCTGTATAGACCAAGTGTAATCACCATATTGGTGTCGCGACAAAGTGTTCATGTAAATAAAGTGGACCAGAATGAAATACTGCAGTGATTTGAGCATAGCAGTACTGTTATGCAACACGAATGCAATGTGTAAATTGTTTTGGTAAATTGTGGTTGTAATACATTTATGATTTAACTGTGGGTATCATCAACTAAAAGACAAAGGTGTTCATCACCAACGGTGACCTTTAGCTCGTGATGGAAATTCCATTTTCTCATGACAGGGGCCAGTTTCCCCATAGGAGAACTGTTTACTGCAGAGTGTTGACTAATATTACCAACCCCAGAAAACTGAGAGGCTGAGATCATCCTCCAGTGGAATTTAAACTCTGAACTCTCAGGTTTTGAGTGAAGCGTTCAAATCGCAATGGCCCAAAGCTAGATGAATATAATCAACTACAGTAGCTACTTTGCGATACAAACTCTCCTTGTAATACATTTTAAACAAACAAAACTACATTGCCAGTTGTGTACCAGCAAGAGCTTGTATAAAACCACCGTATCGGGTATATGCCCTACTCTTCCACCCTGGCTGGATGTCTTGAAAGAGGTAGGCGTACCCCATACTTGACCCCGCCACACACACAGCCTGCAGCTTTAGAAACTGTGCAATAGCCACTGATGCTGCTGGGTGGACAGAGGCAGGAGGACTTTGTTTTTTAAACGTGTCCATTGTTTGAGCTGCCCCGCCGGGAGATGGAACTGACGGACCTCTGGATTGCAAGTCCAGCGTGCTGACCATTACCACCGTGGCAGCAGGCGGATATGTTAGGCAATGGCCTTTCTTTGGAGTTGAGGGCAGAGAGATTGACTGACAAAACTATGGTTGGAAAGTGTATTTGCTGTGGGATGCCATGAAAATGGTACACACTATAACCAAAGCTGACATTTAATAAATAACGGCTTGTTCAGCGGCTTCAAACTGGGAGTTGTTCATTCGTCAAAATATTCCAGTCTTCTCAGGCCACCGCAGTGTAAAGTGCCGCCTGTAACTGTGAGTCAGTCAAGCTCGATTAAGTACTTTGATGTTCAAATTGTTACAACTGATATGCTAGGTTTCTCCAACTAAGTTACGTGAATGCAATGGCACCTCTGCTCTTGAAAAGAAAGTAAGGGAATGACATCAATTTTAGATGTCATATTGTGAACAGAGAAGACTTTCAAAAGTGTGCCTTTTCTACATGAACAATGTAAGATGAAACCTAAAGTGGTCAGAAAAGAATGAATAGAATGTTTGTGAACAAGCGTGATTATAAAGAGACGAGCAGACACACATCTTCACGAGGAGTAGCAATGGCATAGCACTACCAGGCCTTAGCACCTCAAATACAGGTCTGCACCACGTGTGCAGTACTGTAATGGCCAGCCATTTGCTCACATTTTATAAAAGGAGTTACTGACGTTAATGTTGATTTTACCCCGTGCAATCATCGATATTTGTACAAGGTGACATGCTGTCATATGTTACACCATGACCAAAATCCCATGCACTGTACAACAACAATTGTGGTACATTTTTATCAGTAACACATAGTGGCAAAAAACTACCATGACCCATGAATGTAATGAGTGCCAGTGGACAGATTTCGTGTATGTATTTTTTACTTCTTTAGTACCCTATGTAGCCAAGCGTGCTAATCGGAGGTGCGGGGTGTAGCGTAATGGTTAAAATGCAGGATATGCAGAATGACGCGGGATAAGAATAAGTGCCAGTGTAGAGCATACCTTCTCTCCCTTGTCTCCACGATCACCCCTGGATCCCTGCTCGCCAGGTGGACCCTAGACATGGGGTGGGGGGGGCACAGCAAAGGTTTAAATCGGCCACGCTCTGCGTGAACACCTATTGTGACAATATCAAATGTGTGCGGCGCACCAATGCAGAAGTGCGTTGCCTCACCTGGGCTCCGGGTGGACCCCTGATGCCATTGGTCTAGAAACCGAGAGAAAAGAGTTGTTCGTTAATGTTTACGTGACAACTGGGCTTTCTCACACGTAACAGCAATCATATATAATTGTTTCAGTGCCTTGCTGTGCCAGATTGCAAATGCACAAATATTTTAAGAAATTATTCGTAATTCAATGTTTATGTAGCATTGATATTACTGCCCAGTTAAAGTCAGAACCCATATAAATTGAAGCAGATCAAATAAAATAATGTGGGCACATGACTCATTTAACTATCTTTTTTATTATTATTCTGAAAGCAGATATTATTGTGAGACTGTTGTGTAGTGTTTACAGCAAAAGCATGGTACAGGACAACGTTCAGCGAGTTAAATGTGACAACAGAAAGCTGCCCACCTGTGGTACGTCTCCAGGCTCCCCCTTCTGTCCCTGTGGGTTATGAGGTCAAAGTGCATTGTTATCACCGGAATTGTATATTTTGTATTTAAACATAAATGTTCAGTTTATACGTTTATTTTAGAAATAATTCTTCAAGAGGAAAAATAACCCACACAAACAATTCAGCGAATAGGAATGTCTCAAGGTGTTTCAAAGGAATCATGCATTCTGACAATTATATTTTATTAACCCGCAAAGTGTGTGTGTGCATTGGCCGGTTATTATGTGTGTGTTGTCCAAAGGTTGATAAGTTAATGCGTGGAGCAAGTATTTGCTTTATTAGCTTCCAAGCCACATCATCATCTTTTTTTAAACCACAAAACACAAAGTACGCAGCAACAACTCGAATATATAATAAACATGTCCAAGTTAGACCGCACATTTTAATAATCCTAATTGTTTATCGTATTACAAAGCTTGTTTTTTTAAGTCCAGGAAACATTGTTTATTAGAAGGAATTAAAACAAATATCATAGTTAATTCCCAAATGTATTTTCCTCAAATGTTGGTGTGGAAACGCACACGACTCTACATATGGACCTACACGGATACAAGAGTAAATATTGGATGTCAATCTCACTGAGGATCTTAGCAAAAAACATCTTAACAATAGCTTCAAAAGGTCATAGCCAATACCAGGCATGTCTAGAGTGTAGTAATCACATTTAATACTAAAAAATTAGTTGCATGAAACTGTGGGTTTGAAAACAATGTATTGGCATGTAAATCTAGGTAATAATGTTTTAACACAGTTGTAGTACCCTAGTTGCAAACTGCTGGGCCATCGCAGGGGTGTGCATATTGAGTTCGGGCTACACACAATCTCTATGCAGTATTGCAGTGCTGTTTTATGCTACAGATGATACACATTAATGTAATACATGTACAATAAACGGTTGTAATAGAATATATTCTTTCGAGCACGGTATTTCATTCGTGGTGGTCTGTGCAGTGCAGTGAATGCTAATCTTAATTTTAGTCACGTAGTAAATTATACATATCACTCTATGTCCACTATTACAATACAATACATTGAAAATACATGATAGGCATACATTATAAATAGAGTTTCACAATGCAATGTAAATATACGTAAGACATGAAGACAATGATGTTCATCGAGTTGTACAATGTGCTAATACAGTAATATAATAACAATGTAAGTGGGAAATTCATTCATATTTACCCTGGTTCCAACACGTCCTGCAAAACAAAAACATCACATGCTGTCAGTTACCCCCAAGAGTGACAACTGGGCCAAGGACAATCGATGACATTTCTCCTATCCTTGCATGAGGCCACAAGGCTGTCACTCCTGTCCTTGCTGCCATCAGAGCCTAATGAACACGACTAGGACCCGAGTGTGCAGCAGCGTTGCTACAGCAGATGTTTCACCTCAAGCGATAACGGATTTAGGGTGCATGATTCCACCCTTGGGGAAATATTTTTGTAAGAAAGAAGCAGAGCCTCTGTGAGAGTGGGAAATTTAAAGGGCGCTGAGATGACATGGCACTGGGTCAACCCCTTGTTTGTTCTGCTCTGATGCTGGCATAAAGAGTGACGGGCCCAGTGACAACCACGGATGATAAAACACACCTCAGCACTTTGGAAGAAAAAAATTCTAAAGCATTTTTATATTGACATGAACACAACAGACCATCGAAGAGGTGATGAGCGCATGTGCTGAACCATAATTTGCTGTCAAGGGTTCTCGAGAGGACATTAAGTATTTAACACGGTTTACAAAATACGCAGTTCTCTTTCAGCAGTTTCACGACGAAAGCTGGGCCCTTTACATTCCAGCACTGGTCCGCATGCTAAGAGGCACAGGGGGAGAACGCCTATAGCTTTGCCCAGCATGGCCTATAGCACGAAGCGAGTGCTGTTGCATGCTCTTTGTGTTAACCAACGTGTGTGTCACAAGCTCTTGCATTGGAGAAGGTAATATGCAAACATTATACAGTATACAATGTTAAGCTATAGTGTTATATGTACTGCATTGCATAAAACACAACGGTACTGCAGTACAATATATATAAAGTATGCACGTATAGTATAAACATGACATAAACAGAAGAACGTATTAGGTAAGTGAGATTCCAAAAATTGTAACTGGAAGTAATCTAACATGGCCATATAGAGCGGAGGGTCAGAGGTCTTCAAACTTGAGACCGGTGGAGAGAATGCTATTGGGTTGACTCGGAGCTGGAGAATGGGCCCATCATCTAGCCTGAGTCAGGTTTAATCAGATTGTGGCCTTTACTTTCCATCACAGGACTGCACTACTCTCAGCCACGTGACACAATCGCTTCTGACCAAACATTTCACGAACAGCATAAACATTTTCAAGTTAATTAATATGACTTCAGCAGAGTTGGGCGTGTATTTGTGCAACACAGATGGAATCTGTATTCGTGTTAAAAGATATTGAACACGAATTATCATAAAATGCAAATGCGTGTTTGGCTCAGCAGCAACGTCATTCACGCTGTCTGCTTGAATGTGTTCTGTAAATGGTAACAGGGATGTGGCGTGGCTCCACGTCAGGTATGCAGTGGGTTCCGCCTCAGGGTTTTCCAGCCAAGAAATCCATGCGGCCTTCTGGGAGAAGAGGTCTGGCTGCAGCCCAGCAGCACCCAGTGGTGCATTTAAACATTGCTTCCGCTCTCCTATTGAACTCGAGTTTATACCCGCTCATTGCACATACAATTAAAAAGACTAACCTGTGGTGAAAATAACAATGCTTTTGAAAAATAATAAGTATTGAAGCCATTCCTAATCTCGCAACGTTCTTGGGCGACCGAAGATAAAATCATGTCATGATTGGCATGAAGCCATTGCAAGCGGCCATGCAAAGCTCTAACAGTTTGAGTTGTAGGCATGCATCCTAACAGCTTGTAACTCATGCACAACATTAAGTTTGCACACGTGTGTCAATGTAATAGTTACAGGTACAAAAAACTACAAAAACCCCTAAGCATGTGACATACTAACACGCATAGAAAGTAACACAACACAATACAGCAATGACTGAACATATTTGCTGAAAGAAATGACGATACGTAATGTTTCACTCGTGTGAAAATATTAGTGTACAGTGATTAGAATACCTCACTCGATTGTGCAAATTTGATTGGATGTGGTTGATAGCAATAATGATGGAATGATCAGTCTCCATGTTTTTCGGTAAACAGTATAAAAACCTCTGGACAGCAGAGCTCAGTAGTGCCCCATTTACCAGAGTGGAGTTAAAAAAGAGCACATATTTCGAATAATTGGTATTCTTAATCATATCTCACAACGCCTTAAAAAAACCCAGCCAATTGTGCACAAAATCTCCCAATCTCACAGCCCTGATCAAGGCACTATGTTGTGGTTACTCTGAGAAGATGGCATCTTAGTTTTGCACCGTAACTATTTGATGATGGAATTTAGTATGGGCAGTGGCTGCCCGAAAAACTGTGGCAGTTGCTGGATCAGCGTGGGTTTGTTTCGAAAGCGTGATGCAGGGGGGCCTCTTACTGCCGTTGCCGTTGGACTCGGACGTCGGGCAGGCGGGGCAGCACTCCCCGAAGGGGATCTCTGGGTTGGGGCAGTTCTTCAGCGGCTCGCAGATGATGTCATCGCAGAGGATGTTCCCATTGTCGCAGACGCAGATACGACACGGCTCAGGCTTCCAGACGTCCTTGTCACTATACTTTTGTCCATCCTGTGTACAGCTTCCTACGTCTTCATCTGAAATGGCAGAATGCGAGGGGGAATGATGAAACAATAAAAACATAACGGTTCGACAGCAATTGTGATAAAAAGCACTCTATCATTCAATATCCTGCCTCAGAGAGCTATTACAGTTTTATTTTGACCTGTCACCTTTCCATATAAAGAAGCATATGAGAGGGCATGTCTAAATTAGAAATACTACACAATATAATATATATAGTTCCACTGTAAAATGGGATTAAACTTGTTAAAAACATTATTCTTTATGTTGGGGGCCAGATGATACGCAGAGTCACTTTTCCAAGGGAGACCTGGGTCCAAAATAAATTGTTAAAAATGCAAGGGAAACAACTGCAAAACTTGAAATCCACTTGCTAAATGATGTCAAATATGCTATAATGCAGCGGTGGCACAGTGGTTAGCATGCTGCGCTATGTACTCAGCAACCCGAGTTCGATTCCTGGTCACGGCCAACATCAGTGGCGGCAATAAATGTCAGAACCGGTCCTGGATCGCGCCTTTCAGCAGCCTGCACTGACCAACGTGGTGAAATATGGTGAAACGACTCTCGTGACGGACAGGGCATGGGGATGTCTTCATCAAGCAGTGGATTGAAGTGCTTTTTACAATTATGCGACATACAGAAAGCTAACACCTTATTATCACAAAACAATACATGAAATGCACACAATGAATTTCCCGTGGAAGAGTAATTTAAACGGTGTGCATATAGTACATTGCACAATAGGTACTGTGCAGCATTATAACGTCTTACTATAATTTAATATGCAAACCATTAAGATTTTGCTTTCTATTAACAGCGGAATGTGTTTGATCGCATATCCATATGCAAAGAAGAACATTTAGTTAAAGAAGTGTCAAGTTTTTAATTTAAAGACGTAATTATTTTAATTAAAGATATTTAAATCATGAGGTACATGCAAACTCAACTTGTAATCATAAAGGTAAATAAATTTCCACTGGGTTTTAGTATTGCATCATAAAATCACTGATACTAAATTAGTATTTCACTTATATGATTTTTACCATATATTGGCTATTCGATTAAATATAGCGGAGGATATGAACATGTTATTTTGGCTCTAAACACTCAACCAGCCCTGCAAGACACAATTTCCATCCATCTACAAAATGTTGTAGTATGAAGGTGAAATCTGCAGAGGAGTGTACTTATGATGCACTGTAAGTGCGCATGGTATAATGATGCCAGGTTCTGGCATGAGACACATTGCAAACGCATTATTTGAGAAACGAGGCAAGTCATTCATTTCCTCGCAGGTGTTGAAACCATTTCAGACATTCCTTCTGAATCGCCTCAGAAAACACGCTGTGTTTCTGTTTTACAGACGGCTGTTAACATTGAGTGTTCTCCGCTTGCATAAAAAACACAGATGTTGTTGCATTAAAGAGGGTACGGCCCTCTATAAAAGGGCCCACTGGAACCCCGTCTGGCCTCGGTAAAAATGTCAGATGATCCCTGCCAACCCATGCTGTATTGAGCCTCTACAAAGATAGTTAACGAAAGATGTTTTGTTGCAGGATAAATTCCTCCTTGCAGACATCCTCTGAAAACCGGGGCAGCTAAGCTTTTCCAGTTTAGAGAGCGGTACGCTTGCTTTTTGCTCGAGTCTCTAACTTGCTCGTAGTCACCAAGCCAACAAAACATGACAAGACATTCCAAGAGGTAGCGTGCCAAGCACTTGCAAATCCCAAGAGATCTGACGCTGCCACAGGTCACAGCAAGGTGCCAAGATGACCAACATCCTTCCAGCAATGTGCGCTTGGCAAGATGTCAGTATTTAAAGCACCAGTATTACCAATAAAGTGTTACCATTAAATGCGTTGGGCAGACGGCTCACGAAGGGAAAACACAAACGTTTTATTTTAAATTAATATTTGCCTGTCCGTGAGTTGTTCCAGGTTCCCTTTGTGCATGGGTTTAAAAGATGCATTACTGTTCGCAGTATAAAACAGTGAAAACCCTAACACATACACTTATTTAATGATGAAAAATAATTATTCATACGAAACAAATGCAAAACATTCTGTCTTATATTGTGCCAAAAATAATTCCACTGAAAGCTGTACTCAAAAGTTGTTCGGAACTCCAGACTACAACGTGCCACAACTCTAAAACAGGCCTTCAATGAACAAGATCAAAAGCTGCTAAAACTGCGGAGAGTTCCTGCAAACAAAAGTATACTGGCAGAGGAGTCATGGAAACTAAACTTGTTGGGACATTAAAGAATGTGACCACACCACTTTTCTTGAAGACCAAAATATACGTCTACAAAGAATTATGTGAACAGTTCGCAGATATTATCCCACATGGAAATTGCTTTTTGTCCATGAGGCCAACACATGTTTTCTGAAACATATTATCTAAATCTTGAAAGCAAGCCACTTTGGGCTACAGTCTGCACCCCATGTACGCACAGGAACTACAATTTGCAGAAACCCAACCAAAAGAACAAACACACGCACAGCCATGCCTTCATCAGGCATGGCACTCTTAATTACGGACGTGAAGAAGCTGGCTGGCTGCTAGTTGTGTATCTCTATCGCCCTTTGTATAGCGGATGCACAGCGTTGCCTGCCAGAGCCTTGTGACAGATTCTTAATCACTGGGGGCATTCCTGCTAGGGGACGGCGGGGGGGGGGAAGTGGAGGCGTGCCCACGCAGACCCGCTGTGGAGAGGGAGGGAGCGAGCGAGGAAAGAGGCACGCATCCACAACTCCCTCCGACTGAACTCAGCGGTCGGAAGGAGCTGCCCATCTCACATTCCAGTGCATTTTTCTTTCCGCAAACGGTCGACGCGTAAGTAGAATGCATTCCCAGGCCAGTGGCGCAGAAAATAACTGGGGTTTTTTTTTGCACTTGTCGATTCTCGAGCAAGATATGCTTACGCATTCCGCCCCCACCTCTTTAAAAGTTTGATGCAAATGCATCACTCGTACTATTTGCAATGAAGCTGTCGGGTCTGTTTTTCAGCTGCTTTCCTGCAGAAGCACGTTACCCATACGTGACACCAGAACATCCTTACAATACAAACAAGAGTGCTACATTCGTTCGCACGAACCGCAGGCATCGTGCCCCAACGCCCAGAAGCGTTCAAAGCATTTTACAACAATCCCCAACGTCGGGTGTGACAACATGCAACACAGACACACACACGCACACAAAAACATGATCCTTACCATAATCATCTTGACTTCTGACCACCGTTATTATCGCCTGCGTTGCCACAAGCAGCAAGAGAGTCCTTGAGTGCACAAAGCTGAACATGTCTAAATATTAGACATGTAGACTTTGTGTCTAACTGGTGAAATCCTTGTTTTACACTCCGGACATGCAGCGAGCAAAACCGTTTCTTTTCGTCTCCCCCAAGTACCAGGCCCCAGCAGAAACTCAACTACCGCCTCCTAAGGGCCAGGTACAGCCTTTATGTGGCTAAACGATGGGGCCGTCCGTCTATATGGGCGGTGAGTAAATGGCATTTGACCATCCCACCCCCCCTGCGAGGCTGAAACTCGAGCCATCCACCGGCCACTCGCTCCTGGGCCCTCTGCTCCCTTCCGTCCCGCCTTCCCCACCCGTTATTTCCCCTCCCCTCCACCAAGAGCAGCGTTCCCCTCCCCACCCACCCACCCACTACCCCGGCCCGGAGAATTCTTTTTAAAGAAAATTGATTCATGCTGCCTCGTCTGAGAGAGTGCACGAAGCGTGCGCAGTAGGGGGCGGGGGGGTGTACCTCTAGCGTCGAGAACGCAGAGAGCTCTTTTTTGATGATCAACCACGGGGCCCCAATGCTCCCTGCCGAGCACAGGTACGGGATGAGTTTCGACGCAATGCCCGCGACATATTCTGACCTATGCAACACCAACCGCGGTACACCCTTCGAATGCACCGCTAACTTGTAACAACGTAGATATAGGTAGTAATGTTCCTGAAGATAGCAGCAACAAGAATCTGATCTTCCAAATAAATTCTGATTTACTTAAGCCATATTAAAAGCATGAAGTTTGTATAGCGCTGGTGGAGGTGGAGTAATTATGCGTTTTAGCTTTTAAACAACATCGACATATTTAAAGTTTCAATTGTGGCTTTTCTGCAGTCCACAACGGAGAATATGATTTTCCCTTGAGGAAGATGGGGTTGGCCCAGCACGTATACATGCACAGTGTTCATCGAAATGTTTGCAGATGGCTCGCCTCTCCTTGTTTGTACAGCTGGTTTATGCGTCCCTTCATTTCTCACATACTATATCCAAACAATGAGATATATAAGTAATTTTATAAGCAGCTCGAAATAAAATACGTATCCAGCGTGTATGATACTCGTATGCATACTGTCGAGGGCAAGCAACATTCATAACACAAAAGATAAAGTTTATATTTCTAAATGTTCATGATAGTATTTCCACCGCTATAAGGCTTCTGCTCAATATGTGCCTTTAAGAGAGACACAAGAGGAAATACCACAAGTCTCAGCTAAACCTTTAACAGATGTCTGATATATTTTCACGACATGCCTGCTTTCGCATGTGCCCAGTTCTTGTGGTAAGACTACATTTCCCCAAACACAGCGCAACACCCACGAAACACTGGTTATTCAGCGTCTGGGACAAATGGCAGATTCCACCCAAAACCACATGTTTCCCTGGCCATTGTAAGACAGTCAAGCAAGAGAGGGCACTCGTGTGGCTGTGGGAAATGGAGTTAACCCTGTGCTGCTGTTCATGTGGGAGCCACATGCTGTGGACCTCCATCAAAGTGTGGCGGACCTCTGAAACTCCATCACGGTTAACGTGTAGAATGTGGGATATTTGACTTGCCACGTAGATCATTAAAACGTCCACAAATCAGGGATTTGTCTACTAGTCGATGGGAGCAAAAACTGTTTTTTTTAAAGGAATGTTGTAAATAAAAAAATATATAGCATTCAGAAATCATCCTTCTGAGGTTAAACAAAAGAGTATTACATTGTCAGAAGTCGACATTGGTTGTCATAAGGCTCCCACGATGGAAATGTGGAATTTCCACCACTCATGGCCATTTATGGAGACAAGCAATACCCCTGGTCCTCGCTTGAGCATGGAGACACCCTTTTACCTGACTGTGCATACGCGTATGAACATCTATAGTGTAATACACGTGTTTGATACGTACTCAACATGTGTATGCACTGCAAATAATGTGCAATGCATGTTAGCCGTAGGCCCATGTTGCCACCCAAAAGTCAGTGATTGATTTGCTGATACGAGCATTGTGGTGGTGTTGATCTCCCGCTTACAGTCCCGAGCCAATGGTGAACATTCATATGATGGGGGTGAGTCTGTCCATAGGACTACCACTGTTATGGATGACTACAATGTTGACACTTGGAACATTTTCATTGTAATGGTAAAGAATGTAAATTGTATATAAATAGACAAATTAATTCTGAGATGCCCAAATGTGCACATGCGTGCTTTGATTTGGAAGCAGAGTAAGGGGTTATTAAGATTAGTCTGGTTGTTGTCATATTTTAAGTCATCTCGAACAATACCAGACAAAACCCTAGCAATACTTTCCCTCAGAAGTTGCATCAAAGTTCAACCCACAGAACAGAGGCATGTCACATTGAAATCCAGATGCTATGCGGTTAAATTACTACAATGGACATTTTTACACGATTTAATCGCAAACAAATTTGCAATTTACTTCCAATTGCAATTACAATTATTTTTTTTATGTTTACTGGCATATATACCATAACGTGGAAAAGTAATGTGCGCATCACCAGTATTAAAAAAGCAAGCCATCATTTATTATGTTTAAATTAGCGCACATTTTGTGGCTAAAATCTAATGGGCTGAACAAATGCTTGGCATGAAATCTTTCCTGTTGGCTCTGCCAAGCCATTCATCACGAGTGAACCACCATAAGGGAGAGTAGTTCTCATGTGCAAGACTCTCCATGTTGAATGCATTAGTATCATCCCTTGTAGAGGCCTCTGCAACGCAGACGTATTCGAAATATATGTCCTTGAGCATTTTAGGTGTAAAATCAAGTTGTCTTTGTGCTCGATTGGGTTAATGGGGCAGTACTGGTTTTGGTGGCCCAACAATGAAGCCCCCATTGCTATCCTTCACTGGTGGATCTGACCCAGCAGTACAAATTCCACAACCCATTGGTGGGGACAGTCTCTCCATAGGACAAGCGCTGCCGACTTCCATTGACGTGATACAGTACTTATACCATGGACTCTGTAAGGATGATCCCCCATATCAACCCAAGATCGGGATTTAATCTTGCAACCTTTTGATTGTGAGTCTATTGCTTTAACTGCAACTCCATTCAGAGAGATTTATTTGAGGTGTTATATGTGAATAAATTAATTATTTAATGGAATTTTTTTTAAAGGAATGAGTGTAATTACCCACCATCTCCAGGATATTATATTAAACTAAACACTATTAGACTATTTTCATGTTACCAGGTAAGGCCCATTAGGCTATTTAGCTCTTTTTCAGAAGTGACCTGGCCACAAATAATATCTCAATAAAGTGGCTTATCATGTGGAAATGTATAGCAGCCAAATACTCTAAACATTACACTTTCCTAGTCCATGCATTATAAGCACACTCTCAGTGCCTTATGTTGTGCTTTATAACACACATTATTGTATCTTATGAAGGATGTTCAAATGTTGGGTTTCATCATACTTCCCTACGTTTTCCTTTGCTGTGGTTGTGGAAAAGATAACTGTATGATCACCAGAACGCTAAAAAATCCACACCTATGTTTGGATAAAAAAAGAACAAACGCTTGATCAGTTGATATGATTGACATGGAATGGTAACTACATATCCTTCAGTGTTACAAGGTTACTTTCACTAAAAAATATGTGCGTTTTTGAAGGAATGTAGCAATTCCACGGGCCGCCACTGCCTCTGGGTTTAGAGCAATGACTATAATACAATTTAAATGGCACGCCTAACGCATAGCAATCGTATTATGAGCAATGTAAGATAAATATGATGCCATAAATGTAATAAGTATGCTCACATATGCATTCTCGTTTAAGTAAAAAACACACGCAAAAATAAGCACATGCAATTATTAATCAATTACAATTTTAAGTAGTTGTGGGGAATGCATATATGTCAACTGTTACGCCGACTAGTTACATATAGAAGCAGGTGCAGTCATGTGTATGACACGGACTTGATGTTTGCAGTCCAAAATTCTAACCTCAATCTCGTTTTCATTTTTCCACAGATAACACGAGCCCGTGGTATCCTAGAGCATGCACACACATGCCCCACCTTGGTAAAAGCCCTGCTGACAGTCAAAGCAGAAATATCTGCAGTTCTGCCCAGGGCCCTCGTCCAAATGTCAGCCGGGCGTGGTAGCACATGCCTGCAATCTAGGGACTTGGGAGGTGCGCTTGGTGGATTATGGAGAGATACCTACCCACCCTGCACTGACAATGAGTGAAATGTATAAACGTCACGGACGAACAACGCCATGTTCTAACAATGTAGAAAATGATGATTACCGATTATAAACAACACATAAGTGGACAATATGTCTCCTTCACATATGTCTCTCAACGTAAAATATAGAAACAAATGTACACATCCCATCAGCAACACGGCATTTTTTGGGGTGCATGATTTCAGTAACTTTGGTTCAATACAAGCAAACTCTCGACTGGTTTCGACATTTTGAGTCTCATCAGTAGTCAGGCTTACTTGAAACAATGCCGTCTCTTTTAGATGTCGGCACTAGTTCAATGAAAAACTATATTATAACCCAAATTATCATTTGCGTCATTGTATATAGAATGTGACAAAATAAATTAGCAAAGAATATGCCTCCTTCACATATCTGACCCTCCCCGCAATGTTTAAAGGTAGCTTTAGTGGAGTTTAATGGAAGTATTTTTGGGACGGAAAGTCTGGCTGTGTTTCATAGTCTGTAACAGATGGAAAATATACTCTGCTTCTCATGGGATTTTTAAAATGACTCACAAAGGAATGCTGACTCGGAGCAAGTTTCCAAAGAAAATAAAACGAGCTGCTGCCGGTGGTGAGACCTCGAACTGACCATCTTGCAACCACAATATGAACATCACCTCGAGCATACAGGGAGTGCGCACACACACACACTTTCACACCCGTCAGATGCACATGCACGCACGCATTCTAGACGCCACAGCTTGAACCCAAGCGGCCGGCTTGACTAAAGGCACCAACTCAGAAAGGTCACCAAAATTCGCCATCGTACCGCGGCGAAAGGAGCATGCACGTAGCCACTGGATGTGCGGCGGCGATTCGTCCTCACGGCGCGAACAAATAAATCGCGCCCCAATCTGGGGGCCAGAAACACAAAATCCCTCGACGCCTGTGGTACGGTTGCCCACGGTCGGCATAAAACATCCCCAGAACTGCAAAGTTATTTTTCAACTAGCCATCGTCCGCACAAACAGCACCACTTGCATCCAACCAACAACGCAACCGCACGCACAGAGCTGCGAATAATACAACCACTGGATCACCCCAACATGTATTTGGCACCGCGGTTTTTAACGCGTTACATTTTGTGTTTCTCCACAGCAAAATAGAAATGTCGATTTTTGTTCACTCTTCTTGCTTAGGGCAATATGTCCAGGAGTCACATTCCAATGTCGAGGCCTGCACGCCACGAGAGGGCTTCAGACAGGGGGTTCGTGAAGTTTTACTATTCCCCTCCATAGCAATTTGGAATGAACGATGCCCGCGGAGGCTTGGGTGTGCGTTAGGTTCATCCGGTTGTCCTGGGGGGTACTGCCTCGGCTAGAAGATGCCCTGTGCAGCGATGGTTGTTGCTCACATATGGTACAGTTTAAGACAAGGACTCCAGGCACTGTACCGATGGGGGAAGGGCCGAGTGGGGAGAGGGTTGAATAACAGGGGGCACGCAAGGGGGCACCACTCCGTTTAGGGGTGGCCTCAGCATATTTCTCCTGAAACACCATCTTCGGCACCACCCCCTGGCCTGTCTTGTGTGTGTGTGACACAAAGGAGCGTGGCACAATGCATGGCACTGAGAAGGCATCTCACTGCACACACAGTAATACAGATCTCAATGGCTTGCATTTACATCTTTTCGAGGCATACACACCAGAATGTGCATTTGACATTTGTTTTTTTATATCAAAACTCCAAGCAGATTTATGATTATATCAGTGCCCACACTTCATTTTTGAGTCATTTTATAGAGATATTTTCCGTGCGCTAAGTCCCAACAGTAAGATATAATTACGAGTTATTAATATTATTTGAAAATAATTCTTATAAAATAGATGGGTTTCATAAATATACATTTCTCAACACAGCTGAACTGGATTTAAAAGCAAAACTACACTGGTAACAAAAATGTATGACTACCGCAAAAAATGGCAAAACAGTAAGAGAAAGCGTCAAATGTGTTTCAGACGCGTTTGTTTTACCGTTGGGTCTCACAAATAAGAGACGATGAGGCTGGATGCAGATGAGGCAAGCAATCGGAAGACCTCAGTCATACCAACCTACAGACGATATCTGGGAGACATTCCATCCCACCAGTCACCACAACCATCCACAGTAACACATATGATATGAGCAACACTGGCAGCTAAGCTAAAATACTGCATACAAATACAAACTCAAGAAAATTTAGTTGTGCCCCACAATCCTCGATTACCTTGAGAAAGCATTTGGCTTGGTCATGAGATGTTTATGGATGGCTATGAAGAGCAACAATCCTCTAGCAGCAATAGCACATTTTCTTGGTTCTTTTGGTAAAGTCACGTAGAAGGGAAATAATAAAATAATAAAAATAAACATAATAAAAAAATTCTCACGACGTTTCGGCCACAACGCAAGCAGCCGTCCTCAGGTGAAGAACAGGTTTGTCGGGAAGACAGCGTCTGAATGAAACACCCCAGGCTGGGAGCGTATATTTAAGCTCGGTTGGAGGGGGAAGAGCGCCTTGACAAAATAATTTGCATATCAATAGGAATTTAGCATATTTATGGGAAATGCAGATATGGGATTAGTACTACTTGTGAAATGCGTAGGAGGTAGGCGGGGGGTTTCAAAGTCATATTATGCCCGTGCATTATGCAGGATTAGCAGCATCAAAGGGAGGGGATAGGTGTAGCATTAATAAAGGGAAGGAATGTTAATAGTATGTAGCTACAGTAACTAAACTAGCACATTTTGCAAGCAATTAGGCAGTCATGAATTATGGCTCACTGGCTGTTCACTTTAACAATGTATTTACCAATGAAGGAGTGACCATACTAAATGTTAAACAACATGCTTCCAAAACATCAACTGGAACTGTACATACAGCACCACTCTTTTTGTGATTATACCACAAGAATATATCTAAAATCTCACAAGTACGGTAGTTATATAGTTGCAAGTGCATGAAAAACCAATAAAACCATGACATTTTCCAATTATGATATGATTACGGGACATCCTTGAGAGAGTAATTTAGGTGAAGGAAGTAATTATGGGCATTAGGTGTAATTTGTCCAGAAATCTGGACTGCAACAGTGAAGTATCTTTCCATTTACAGTTGCAGGCCTTTGGATGGGGCTTTAATCTCAGCCCTGACTTTATTTTGCTCCAGTTTCACATGTAAAGTCTAACATTGCTTTAATCCAGTGCTACTGAAACTTCAAAACCATAAGCAAGAGGAGCTTTTTATCTACTCTAAAATATATATTTAATCAGGAATTGTCAGTGAATTCCAATTGCTGTTCAGCACATTGTAAATGTAATTTATCACGATCTTTACATCAGGCGACGGTGGCATTTCAGATTGCATTTCGGATTTTTAGAGCATCTACAAACAAACCTATCTTAAGATGCCACACAATACATCGGGAAATAAGTAGCAATCGTGCTGAAGGAGGTACTGGGGTGTTTGGTACAACATGGCCATCTTGGTATTTTCCACAGCACGGGAGGGGAGAGAAGCAAATGCACAACACATAATATGAAATCTCATGGCAACAGGGTGGTGGAGAAGTCATGCTTGTGCCTCACATCAGGAAGGTCCTGGATTAGATCCCTGGCTCGGGCGTCTTTCTGTATGTATGTTGAACTTCTTTCGCACCATACGTAGCCAACCATGTTCTCCTTCTGTTCTACATGGTTTTCTTCTCGGTCCTCCAGTGTTCCCTCATATATAAAAAAAAAGTAACTGGTATTGGCCAAACATCACAATGCAAAAAAAATACCTGCAAATTACTCAATTGGGCTTAGGCATAGCTACATAGTCCCCGACTGTAAAAATCTGGTATGAGCGTCCTGAAAAAAGTCTTGATATTTAGCGAGGCTTTCCTGGGTAAATAAGCATCGTAATAAAAACATACAATACCAATTGGTAGAGTAAAACAAGAAAGGCTCTATTCAGGACGTGAACAAGAGTGAGCTGTATTAACAATTGGAGGGAAGGAATTCCAAATATTGGGAAGCAGAAGAGGAGTAACCTCGCATCAGATGGAGGTTGATAGGAATAATTTAGTGGATGACAGATGTGTGCTTGCTGGAGTGGATAGCAGGGGTAAGAAAGAAGATTAAGACAAAATTGAAAAGGCACAATGGGGGCAAACCTATTGAGTACAATTAAGACAGTGAGAATAATCTTGAAATTTAAGATAAGATGACGGATCTGATTTTTTTTAAATATGCTCACGGAAGGGGTGAGAATCATGAGAGTAGCATTCTGGAGCGTCTGCAGTTTGGCGCTGAAAAATATTGGGAGGCCCTGGAAAATGGAATTGTGGCAGTGACAGTAAAAAAGTAATGGAATCAATGCCATTGGTTGTTCTACATCATACAAAGCCTTGCTATAAACTCCTACCCTCAGCATATTGAGGTAACAGAACTCTAGGTTTTGAGCACATAGACCAGCTTATCATAGTCACTTTGGCATACATACGGAAATATCGGAGCTGTTACAATGAGTATCTTTAGTCATATAAAATAAATGTTTGATGGTGTTTTTGGCCTTTATCACAATAATATTCCATTTGTGCTATGGACACCATGTAAAGGAAATTTGTCATTTATAGTCACAACTTTGCAGCGAGTGGTTCATCAACTTGTGGCAGAGAATGGCCGCAGAAGATGACATCGCAGGAACTACTTCTGAAGAAGTCCTTATCAGTAGACATTTCAATCCACACAAGGCACACATATGTAACTTCCTGTAAAACTGTTTATTACATCAAACCAAACATTTTTAATCTCAGTGTGTAATAATAAGCCCAATTAAGTGAAGGAAAAAAACTAATTTATAGTGATGGATTTTTTTTTTGGTCCAGTCATCAGTGACCAGGCTGAGACCATGAACTCACTCCACTGGAGAAGCTGCTTTAATCATTGGCCGTAGCCTGGACTTCATCACAGGAAGAAAGCAATGATAACTTAGTATGGCTGACTCCCTGAGCCACCTGACCAGCTGTGAAATAAATGTCAAAAGATGTACATATGTAATGTTTATTTAAACGAACTCCATACAGAATTCTAAAGTTTTATATCTATACATATGGCATATGCCACGTTTTTCCTAAATTCGCGTGTAAAGGACTCAAAGAAACATGGAGAGGTACTTGTTTGGAGAACAAAACGAGGAAACATTAGTCAGGGAACAAACTCAACTTTTTTTATTTTACCAGGTAAGACCCACTGAACTATGTAGTTCTTTTTCAGAAGCGATCTGGCCACAAATAATATCTCAGTGATCACGTGGAAATGTATAGCAGCCAAATAATCTAAACGCATGTTTCTATCATGTGGAGGGCCCGGATAAAAATCCACACGACCACGTGGAGAACATGCAAATTTCAAATATAGTGACGTCAGGGATCGGATTGAATCCACAACCTCCTGTATACCAGGCGAGGTAGTTAACATCTCGCCACCGTGGCACCCCAAACACAAATTAGAGACATCATATTGACTTTTCGAATTAAAGCTTTCGTGACTGCAGGGATTCATCTTCTTGGTTCTTTCGGTAAAGTCACGTAGAAGGGAAGTAATAAAATAATAAAAATAAAACATAATAAAATAAAATAATTCTCACGACGTTTCGGCTACAACGCAAGCAGCCGTCTTCAACGCAAGCAGCCGTCTTCAGGTGAAGACGGCTGCTTGCGTTGTAGCCGAAACGTCGTGAGAATTATTTTATTTTATTATGTTTTATTTTTATTATTTTATTGCTTCCCTTCTACGTGACTTTACCGAAAGAACCAAGAAGATCATATTGACTGTTAAGGAAAGTAAATGGGCTGGGGCAGGACGCATAGCGAATGGACGAGACTGGTAAACACACCCAAAGGGACAACCTATTGTGAAGGTGGAGTGATCAGATCAGCTCACATGCTGGAGTGAGATGGATTGTGTGGCATCGTGGGACTGTTTTCAAGAGTGGCCCTGTGGGGAGACCTGATGATGACGATGATCACACACATATAGATTGCAAAACCATAAAACGTGCATTTATGATACAGAATTATCTTGGTGTTGATAAGTTTAACTTACATTTACAACACTTACTATTTTTTAGGTATGTGAAATGACGGCCAATTAAAGCAGTGCTGCATTCAACCGAAGGTGGTGACTCAATGAATGTGGTGGTTTGTCAGACAGTATGATCACCAGAGGTGTGGACTCGAGTCATGTGACTTGGACTCGAGTCAGACTCGAGTCATGAATTTGATGACTTGCGACTCGACTTGGACTTGCATAACAATGACTTTGTCCCACCTATGAGATGTGGACTCGAGTCATGTGACTTGGACTCGAGTCAGACTCGAGTCATGAATTTGATGACTTGCGACTCGACTTGGACTTGCATAACAATGACTTTGTCCCACCTCTGATGATCACTAACTTTGGCAAATATTCTCTTACAAAACGCATTTGTAGGTGTTTGGCTCACTGCAGACTCTGTGGGCACAAAGCGTACTTACCACTCACATTAGCACTGTTTGGAACCATCCATCAGACAATCAAAATTATTCTAGAAATAATAATCATTAACACATTTCCCCTTGACCAATACTACTTGGTCAGTTGATAGATTTTTATGGATGATATGCAATGGCGTATTTACTTTTACACTGAATATGAGTCATGGGTATACTACAACACTGAAAACAGACAGCTATTTCTATTGTGCCATATATAATCAGAACAAAGTGATACATTTGCCTTGAATTCATTGAATATATGTCAGCACAAGTTATATTCTAGTGTCCATAAACATTAAATATATATATTAATGCCATAACTGCGCGTAATTAATAGTTCTTCACATTTGTATTTTGTGGCTATGTTGGGGGATAACTGAAGTAAATAATTGTTATTCTTTGGGTCTTTCGGTAAAGCCACGTAGATAGAACAAATAAGAAAATTAATAACAATATCATGACGTTTCGATCGCAACACAAGCAATCGTCATCAGGTGAACAATATAGCGGGAGAGCTGCTGAGAATTAATTCCATGCAGTCACGAAAGCTTTAAGTCATAAATAATTATTGTGAAACATTGTGTATAAAATGTTGATTATATCCATATTTTTTTGTGATCATCAGTATCGTGGCTATTGTAAATTGTTACGTGTATGCCATACAGAAATGCCAAAGGATCATGCCTGTTTAGATAACCACCAGCAACCTAGGAACTGGGCCATTAAGTAAAGCAGCTTTAGTGGCTATAGCTTCCCTAGAGTGCCGACATTTCCGGACTTGCCCTGTGTATATCACATGATCAGTAATCAGTTAAACAGGAACATCTACAGTATTTGTTACTATTAGCATGGCCTCCATTTTAGCAGTCCTTTCGAAAAACCGTTTCTAATTTCTGATTTTAAAAAATCGTAACGTTCAAAAGTCACCGTTCAACGTAAAAATGTATGTCTGCAATTTGGGTTTCACTGAAAATTGACTTTGCTCGAACAAAACACATTTCGGGGGGGGAAAAAACAGTAGCAACAACAAGAACTTTGGACTGTGATGGCAAAGGAAGTGGGAATGTATCTTCAAGAGGAAATCGCCTTTCCTTGCCTCCAGTTTATCAGAAAAAGTGGCCTTTTGAATTAAAACAAAACAGAGGTCGTTTGAAAATAATATTGGTGCATCAATTATTACCACTTTTTAGAACAAACATTATATATTTTTTGCGTATCATTAAAGCTCTCTTAATTACCAACCTTTTGCTTATTAATGTATTTCCAGCTGTGTTTGTTGTTACGTCTTTGAATAAACCTCTTGCCTGGTCCCCAAGTGCATACAATTAGTGGGGCACTAAACAAGCTTTTGGATAAACAAACCAACTCCCTGGAGGTAAATATCAGGGAACAGGAAGAGACTGCAGTGGCATTTCTGGAACAACTACTCGAGAATACATTCACATTTGAGTCACAATGCACATTACAACTCTCCGTATTAAAATATTGCACGATTATGAAAGGCATCAACATAGAAAGTATGCATTGTATTCACATAGAATTTATACAATTTTCAGACGATAACATTGTCGAAAATATTAAGATCACGAACATAAACCAATTTCAAAGTCAATGATAAGACACACTTGTAAGATTATAGATGCATTAGCCTCATATCACATGCACATACATTGTTTTTAAAGATAATTGGCAACCACCAGACACATGAGCAAGATGGGTTTAGAAATGTTTCTCTACCATCCACATATCATGAAATTCTGGAAAACATTCATTCATACCATTATGCCTAGTCTTTATAGGCTATGAACATGCATGTGCATCAGTGGTAATTAACGTGGTTAGCCAGGGCATAAATAACATAAACGTAGAAAAAAGAATTGCATTTACAAGGATGGACAGCGACACTGAGATTGCATGAAGTACCAAAATGTATATCAAATGAGAAGAGTCGATCAAAGAGATACACTTTTACCAAGGTTAATGACAACTATTTCCGAATATATTATTCAAAAATGTGATTGGAGAAATAAATGCACAAGCATAGATGGAGAAAGGATTTATCATCTGAGATTTTGCTGACATAAAATCAATGTGAAATGAATTACAGACCATTGGAACCTCCTTTGCCAGTAGCAAAATATGATAATTGTTTTTTTACCCTTTTATCTAGCAACAAAACTGACACTTTTACAAGGAGTCATGTTTGCATTGACCACAATACCTGCGGTCGGAATGCAAAAAAAACACAACTCTGATCATGTATGCACTGTCCTTGAAATTGATTGGTCCACACCCGAGACAGCTTTTCTTATAGCCTAGTCTCACATGGTGTTGGACCAGATGACGCCATCTGATCCAACACCATGTGAGGACAGTGCATACATTATCAGAGTTGTGTTTTTTGTTTGCATTCCGACCGCAGGTATTGTGGTCAATGCAAACATGACTCCTTGTAAAAAAGGTGTCAGTTTTGTTGCCAGAAAAAAGGGTAAAAAAACTATTATCATGAATTACAGAGCTTAATGAAACGAAAGGTTGCAACGTGGACTCAAGATAAATATGAGCAAAACATATCAGAGTTTCATATACCAAGGGCAATTATTTAAGTTGGAGTGCTTTGGAAGACTGAACTTAATAATCAAAAGCAACATACCGTTGTGTCTAAGTAAGAAAGTTGTATGCAGTGCATTGTAGATGTTTGGATTTACTCTCCAACATACCGGTGGGCTGAAAGTAGTAACTAATTGGCACGTTTTGTTTAGGTGACAAACATTATTGGCATTGTCGGATGGTGGAGGGTTATGACACATTTATACTTACACGATCTAACCCAAAACACTTTATTATGAATAATATTGTTCGCGAAAGCCGACGTGTTAAATTGCAACGACGTATAGGTCAGAAACATAGACATTGGCAAGATGTTGATAGAAGAGATCATGTCCGGTGATGAAGACTAATGAAGGAGTGACAACCAAAAGAGTGACAACCTTGACTGCTGTTTAAACAAAGATCTATTTGAACTACATATACACATATATAATAGCCCAGATCTGCCCTTCTGTGACTGTGATTAACGCCCCCGGATTGGTTGAAGTGCATCACGTGACCGCGAGCTGCCCACTTCGTGTTGTGGTGTGCCCTGCACCTCGGAGGCCCAAGATGCAGCAACATCACGGCCACAGCGCCAGAGACGCAGCCATGGAAAGCTGACGGTCGATCCAGTCACACACGGCTCACTCATACACACAGCTCACTCACTCGCACACAATCGCATGCAGCTCAGAGGAGACGGGTGAGTCAGAGTGAGGCAGAGCCGTGCTCCGTCCACTGCTGCCCTGAGGGACCCCCGTGCTCTCCACTGTTGGCTTGAGGGAGAGCCGCGCTCTCTCCACTGCTGCCCTGGGCAGAGCCGTGCTTGCTCCGCTGCTGCCCTGAGGGAGAGCCGTGCTCCGTCCACTGCTGCCTTGAGGGAGAGCAGCGCTCTCTCCACTGATGCCCTGAGGGAGAGCCGTGCTCTGTCCATGGCTGCCCTGAGGGACAGCCGTGCTCTCCACTGCTGGCTTGAGGGAGAGCCGTGCTCTGTCCATTACATTAGTACTCGAGTTTGGTGCTTAAATCCACTGCTGGATGAAGGCCCACCACACGCTGTGCGATTGGATCGTAATGATTTACTTGACCAGTCTGTTGTGGGCCGCCGCAGGTTGTGGTTGTTGGGGGGTGCCGCAGGTTGTGGTTGTTGGGGGGTGCCGCAGGTTGTGGTTGTTGGGGGGTGCCGCAGGTTGTGGTTGTTCGGGGCCGCTGCAGGCTGTGGTTGTTCGGGGGCACCATAGGCGCCATAGGCGCTCCCGCACAACCTAGTTTTAAATATTGTGCGATGAGACCAGTGCCGGATTATCCTCGTAGCAAAAGTAGCTACATATGCTATGGATCCGCACTTCAAGGACCCCGTGCTAAATGCTTTCAAGCTATCAATTCTAGTTCAGTAATTCTGCACTTGCTTTATTACTATAGTAATATACTGCCTTCAACTTTTATGAACGACTGGGTGTTTAAGGTTAGCGATTTTTCGTATTATCTGGCTGTATAGCTAAATTTTTAAATACAATTACTTTACTATGCAAGTTACAAAAAATTGTGTTTTAATATTAGTGTTTTTTTATTTATTTATGGCCCCTTTCTAACATATGCTACAGGCCCCGCACTAGCTTCATCCGACACTGGATGAGACACGGTTTTAAAAACAAACTGAAAATGCCAGGTCGATTTAAAAAAATCTGTAAAATACGGCCGGCTGTCTCGAGTGGAACAAGCATCAATTACTCTTTGCAATGAGTAATGGTTAGCCTGGAGTCCGAGGCCACACTTTACAACATGTATATCCAAAAGGCACGTTTACTATACAGTGCTCATATCGAGATGCCAGAATTCTCAACGTGCTTATAATTCATACAAAAACTTGACCGACTCTACGTGATATGGACACATTGATGCATAACAACAGTGTGGGTTTTCAGGATCAATAATATCGTTACATATGCTCGACTGGATAAATGTTGATAATGAGCTATAATATACCTGAGTGATAGCACGGAATGGGATGTAAAGGCAGAAGGCAAGTGGAGAGGAAGACGATGCAATAACTTTTGTTGTGGTAACTCAACAGTATCTAAACAGACCAGTAAAAACCAGTAACAATTACATGTTTTAGATTACATTTTTACGAGTTGCTTCTTTAACCTTTCATATTACTTAATACATAGTTTATAAGCACAAAAACACGTTTCCCCATACAGTATATTGCATGACATTTGTAGTACGTACAGGTATCTCGTCCAGAAGGTGTAGCTCATTGCACTGAAAACTTCAAGTCTATTTTTTTCATTGGTTACCTGAGTGTCAAAAAAGCGGATACAAGAATAAGTGTACACAACAATACAAGTGTCATAGATAAATCACTTATGATTAAAGCAAATCATAGCAATGAAGGCTGGAGTGGATAAAAAATAAAAAACCAGATCATAAATAAGTTGTTTGGTGATGATACTGCATTGCCAGTGTTGGACAAAGTACAGATGTCTTGTGACCCCTCAATTAATTGACCCCTAAAAAAATATTCCCTTTGCATATTCATTTCCGTTTCAAATAAACCTTACTTTAAACATATGAAGTTTTAGATAATTAAATGGGGGGGGGCGGGTCACAGGACATCTGGACCAGCCTGGAGGGTGACTGTCTCTCTGGCCTACGTGCCGTGTTGAAGGGCCATTGCCCGAAACGTCACCTATTGTTTAATTGGTTTGTTTTTTAAGGTGACGTCATGAGCTTTGTTTCGTTTCAGGACTTAATGCTGTCGACCGCCTTAAGGGATAGATGTGCTGAACAAAATATTATTTCTGTAATAGCACATTACCTCTAACAACTATGACACAATTGCATGCCTGTTACAGATGGATGCATGCATACATTACTCACGTACAATCCTGTGCTCTAGTCATTAGTAGAAGTGCCGGTAAATTGTAGACGTTGCCTGTGACATTCCAATGAGTGAGAGCAATTTAACTCCGAAACAATTTGCATAATGTGGCCATGTGTTAAAGATAAACATTGCACTCCGTGATACGTCCTCCACACGCAATCTGTTTCCAGCATGTACGTTTTTGCAGGATACATTCAGCATGACCACTCAACACTTGAGACGTTTACTTGGCATGTATATTCCAAAGCGCAAAAGCTTCATATCTAAATCATGCGACAGTCAAACGACAGTGTCACTGTTTCAAAGCATTAGGTCCTATTGCAACTGGTATGCTACTCATAGCGGTGGTGAGACGTTAACTACATCGCCTGGTATACAGGAGGTTGTGGATTCAACCCCGATCCTTGACGCCAAAATATTTGTAATTTACACATTCTCCCCGTGTTCGCGTGAATTTTTCTCCGGGTACTCCAGATTTTCCCGTCCACATTTAGAAACATGGATTTAGAGTATTCGGCTGCTACAGAGTTCCACGCGATAAGCCGCTTCGTTGAGCTATCATTTGTGGCCAGGTCGCTTCGAAAAAAAAGCGCTGTATAGCTCAGTGGCAGAGGTCGCAACCGGGTACCCGATACCCGTACCCTACCCGATACCCGGCTACCCGTACCCGGCCAGGTACGGGTACGGGTAGCCGTTTGCGACCCTGGTGCGGCCGGGTACGGGTACAGGTAGGCCGTGAGTCACTGGTGAGTCACCGTTTGTCACTCATTTCGGGTAGGGTACGGGTACGGGTAGAGAACGGGTACCCGTACCCGGCCCATTTGCGACCCTGGTACGACCGGGTACGGGTAAGGAATCAAAACTCGTTTGCGACCTCTGCTCAGTGGGCTTTACCTGGTAAAATAAAATAAAATAGTTTTAGTTTACTTTTGCAAACACATAAGTGAGGTTTCGAAAACGAAGCGTCGCTGCCACATCGTGCACATGCATGCTGGGAGGAATGCGAGTAAAACTGGGGAAATGAACGAAGACTCCGGGGGAAATCTAAACTGCTCTCTTGAGCGTACCACGTCTTTGAAGCAAGTTCTGCCAAACTGCTGGGGCTCCTCGGCGGCCATGCGCATCTCATACCGGAAAGGATCAAATGAGGATGGTTTTTTTCGTCTCTTATTTACTGCTCAAATCGTATCGTACTATCTTAGAAGAAAAACAAGTTTCGCCGCCTGGCTGGCTGGCTGGCATGCGGGCAAGTCCACGACAAACGCGCACCTCTACGTGCAGACGTCACGCATCACGCCCACCCACCTATTAAGGTTAATGAGAATAATACTAAATAAGCAAGAAAATGTCATACTATATGAAACAAGTTTTGCTGGCTGGCATGACGTGATGTCTGGAGGCATAATGAGAGACGTGACATTCTTTATCCATTGTATTAGAAAATGTGCAATGGACGTAATGTTAATGGAGTAGGCAAGCAACTTTAGATTAGCGCAGACTCTGTGTAATGGAAATATGGGTACCCATTAAATGTTTGAAATGTTTTGTTCATGGAACTCAGACTTGAACCAAATGTGTATTTTCCTATAGTGCTAAATATTTTTTGGGGAAATAACTTCCAGATTTGTGTTAATACTTAGTCCAAAGCAGCCTCTTACACAGACATTCACAAGCTCCACTGTACAAAGTAAATTCACATCCCCTTAATATGGGGTGCTGGTAGAGACCAAGCTCAATTCCATGTTAAATTCATGCAAATAATCCGGTCTGCCTAGCTTTAAGGTCAAATATACACCGTATATACCAAATCGTTGAAATATCTAATCCTCTATATCGTGGTTCATGGGTGTGGTCGTGTACATCTACATTGCAGTGACTTGGAGATGTTCTAAGATATTTAAAATAAACGTCTGACCCTATGAAAACCTCACCCACAGCCTTCAAGAAACATGTGTTCACAATCATGAAATGCTTATATGTAGACAACTTGGCTGGGTGGAAAAGATCTTCTAATATCTTCTTGGTTCTTTCGGTAAAGTCACGTAGAAGGGAAGTAATAAAATAATACTTCCCTTCTACGTGACTTTACCGAAAGAACCAAGAAGATGAATCCCTGCAGTCACGAAAGCTTTAAATCGAAATCTTCTAATGTGTCCATGTCGTGTGCCTCATTGGCTTTTAGAAGATGGCGAATAGAGAATAAAATTCAATAATCCACGATCCAATAATCCGCTAACCCTTATAAACTCACGGATTATTGGTGGTTTGTCACTGCACCCATAATCCGCGGTACACCGTCACGGACGGGAAGTGCTGCGCGTACCCCAAACGGCGATCCACAGAAATGGGTGCGACTACTGAGAGAGCATTTTGTAAATTAAAAGACACCGTACATATTCTTGGTTCTTTCGGTAAAGTCACGTAGAAGGGAAATAATAAACAATTAAATTTAATTCTCACGAAGTTGTCTTTCCGACAGCTCTGTTTCTTCACCTGAGGACGGCTGCTTGCGTTGTGGCCGAAACGTCGTGAGAATTTTATTTTATTATGTTTTTATTTGATTTTATTATTTCCCTTCTATGTGACTTAACCGAAAGAACCAAGAATATGAATTCCTGCAGTCACGAAAGCTTTAAATCGAAATTTACACCGTACATACTTTTTGGGGGGTTTAAGTAACCCAAACTAGGAGTACTAAAGTGATTTGTTTAGTCTATAAATATACTTTTGCAACTTTCGCTTGCATATAAAGTCCCAAAAACCGCAAAAAAAATTTTACATGGACGCTTTTGACAGATTTTTGGGGGGAAATGTTTTAGCCGTAAGTCACGTGCCACGTTTCCTCTTTAATCTGCAGATTTTTTTTGCAGTTGAATGGAACCGCACGAATAATTCCTCCCATAATCCGCAGCACATTGCATTGTCGCAAATATTTTTCATGGATTATATATCTAACCTCTGCGGTGCGTGACGGATTACAGGATTGCCGCACGAGCTTCAACCGAGTAAAACTAGCAATTCTTTTTTTTTCCGCCTCAGAAGGTGAAGGATGACATATTTCCCTTTAAGCCATTGGTCTGTGTTCTTGGCATGTCTAAACTACATACCTCACCCCCCCCCTCATTTGCAGGTAACACGATTAAATAAAGAATTGAGCGCTGGCTAAGCTTGATTTTGGCAATGTTCCGGCGAGAGCAATCCACTGGCAAAAAAAAACGTTATATGAGTGAGCGCGATGAGCTGTGGGGTGGGTGCATGTCGCAGGAACTTTGTTCAGAGCAGCTGGCAATGCAATCATGTTCTTTCCTGTACACGAGCACCCACCCCCACCACATAGTGTTGGAAGTACAGTGCTACTGGCAGCACAAAAGCCGTCTCTGTGCATGAGCTGCGCTTCCTAAATGCAGCAGCGGCAGCAGCACACCGCAGGCAACAGGGATGTCAAAGCGAGCACAAAGGAGGGACAATGTTCAGTCTGTTTTTCCTCCATCTTATCATTGAATCCTCTTTTCCGTGCAGGTGGAATGCAATTACATTTCGTACAAACTTTCTTCGTACATATGAACACTTTCTTGTGGGAATAGGACAATTAGTTAGTGGTGGTTCAGCATGGTAGCAGAATTTCAACGGCAGTTTTACAGGGTTTTGTGGGTCTTTGTCAGAGGTGGGACAAAGTCATTGTTATGCAAGTCCAAGTCGAGTCGCAAGTCATCAAATTCATGACTCGAGTCTGACTCGAGTCCAAGTCACATGACTCGAGTCCACATCTCATAGGTGGGACAAAGTCATTGTTATGCAAGTCCAAGTCGAGTCGCAAGTCATCAAATTCATGACTCGAGTCTGACTCGAGTCCAAGTCACATGACTCGAGTCCACACCTCTGGTCTTTGTAAACCCTCTTGCTTTCTATACTGTGCTACATTATGTTTCCAGACATGAATAACGCAAAAAATGTTTTCCCCCATCAGCATAATGGCTTTCCAGACCCAAGATTGTCAAGCACCGTTCGTTTAAGGAAGCAACCCCTGGATTGGTTTCAGCCTTCAGGGTCTCACCAACAGAGTCAATATTGTTAAACAAATGCCGCTAGTTCTTCTTGGTTCTTTAGGTAAAGTCACGTAGAAGGGAAGTAATAAAATAATAAAAATAAAACATAACAAAATAATTCTCACGACGTTTCGGCCACAACGCAAGCAGCCGTCATCAGGTGAAAACCAGGTCTGTCGAGGCGACAGCGTCTTGACAGCGCTTCGACAGACCTGGTTTTCACCTGAGGACGGCTGCTTGCGTTGTGGCCGAAACGTCGTGAGAATTATTTTGTTATGTTTTATTTTTATTATTGTATTACTTCCCTTCTACGCGACTTTACCGAAAGAACCAAGAAGATGAATCCCTGCAGTCACGAAAGCTTTAAATCGAAAAAAAATGCCGCTAGATTACCAGATGTCATCAGCAAGAGTACTTCATTCAAATTATGGGGCCCTGTTTTACGCAAAATTAAAGACCATACACTAAACTCGTTGCGCGTTGCTGTGGAGCATTATGGGTAAAAGCCATAGAGAGTATGAAGCAGAGCTCCATTTTCCTCTTGGCCATATTTCACCACACTGGTCAGTGCGGATATGTGATGTTGCTGTACAACCCTCTGCCACCTAGCATAGATCTCTGCAACCCTATGGCAACCTATTCATGCCTAGAGGTCAATGCAAACACCTATCCAGGGTCAATTTTGCTTAACTTTTGGTAGGATCAGGGTTATTCTGTGTCATTTTGGTAATAGGCATACAGTATCTGGTTGACTTAGCATATTTTGTCCTTTTATACACATCTTTTCAAAAACGTAGCCATCAATTGTTATCAATAAAAATCCATATTTTAAATAAAACCTAGATTTGTTCCAGTTGTACATTATGTTATGCCGAATTTAAAGAGCTAGAAATTATATATGACCCTGAATCGAGCTATCAATTTTCCAAGGACAATTCAGTCCTATAGTTTTCAGAGTCTTGCGTGCTAACCACTGGTTAGTTAAGAGCACTTTGATCTGAGCAACCAGAGTTCAAATCCTAACCATGTCCAACAGCAGTAGCAAGTGATGTAGGAACTGTTGCTGAGCTTTCGATTTAAAGCTTTCGTGACTGCAGGAATTCATCTTCTTGGTTCTTTCGGTAAAGTCACGTAGAAGGGAAATAATAAAATAATACAAATAAAACAATTAAATAAAAACATTCTCACGACGTTTCGGCCACAATACAAGCAGCCGTCCTCAGGTGAAGAAACAGAGCTGTCGGCAAGACAGCATCCCAAACAGTTCTGTTTCTTCACCTGATGACGGCTGCTTGTGTTGTGGCCGAAACGTCGTGAGAATTTGTATTTTATGGTGTTTTTTTTTAATTATTTTATTATTTCCCTTCTACGTGACTTTACCGAAAAAACCAAGAAGATGTTGCTGAGTTCCTCTTCATAGACCTGCACTGACCATCATGAAGTGGCGGTCAAATAACCCCCTTAGCACATTCTTTGATTTACATTAGAAAAGTTATCGTATAGCCAACATTTTCGCAATTTATGTGGTGATCTTTTTCAAGAAATATTTGCATATATAGTTTTTTTTTATCTCGAAATATACTCACCAGTAGGCTTTAAGATCCACCATTCACATGCATACGTGTAACCTCTTGGCTGTGAGCCTATCAACCAACGTGGCACACTTTTTACTGATGCTTGGCTAAAGTATAGCAGTATATTAAACATTAAAATAGTGTATATATTTGTTTCTCTCATGAGAGTGTGATACACCAAACTTATGCACCGAAGTCCTCAATGCAAAAACACCAACTCCCTGTATTTTGCTTGTAGTCTCTTGCTGTGTGTGGCGATGTATTCCAGTGACTCTGAGAATGTAGAAAATACCGATATGGAGCCATGGTCCACTTGTGATACCCACCGACTTTGCAATGATGTACCCACAGATGACAGTACAGTAAGTCAGTTATGACATATCAGTGCGGCGTGTGAGTATGCTCTCCCTATTCGTATGCATCTTCTCCAAGCTGTGGAGGTTTTTTTTTCACGTGTGCAAAGTTACTAAAAGCGAATGGAAAAGTTTAAGCGGAGCACCTCTTGAAAACAAACTTTTTATAGAGTCAGTGGGAGTTTCTTGGGTACAGGCTCAGGGACGATGGATGTACCTGTGCTCATGTGACCTGTCATCTTATGACAAATATGATGACTACAGCGAATCAAAGTGTTGAATATAATTTATTTTTTAAAATGTCATCCAAAATAAATAAATATCTTTACAATACATCATGAAACTATATCCCAGTACATAATTTCAAACCTAAAATTTGTTTAGCCGGAGACTGCCCAGTAATGTACAAGTGCCTGCCAATACAGCTGAACAGTATTTACTTTTGAATTTTTTCCAACTTTGGTTGTCGACGCGGCAGTTTGCTTCTAACCATCTCTAGTTCTATAGTTTAACCGTGGCCCAGTTTTTTTTTTAAATCCTTTATTAAGAATTTTACTATAAAGAAGGTCATAGGTCAAATAATGCTTCGTGAAGCGATTTGGTACAGATCACTTTGATCTCTTACCTTCCCATTGAGTGAAAATTCGATACAGAGAATCCATCTGAGGGGCTCGGCAGAGGGACCCTGCCCTGTGGGGCACACGTGGCATGCAGGCTGCAATAAACCTGGCTCGCTGTTTGGCCTGGCTTGATTAATGTCTTTGTTACACGTTGAAATCATTTGGATAGCTTAAGGTTGAAATGGTCTGCAAGCCCTCAGTGTCTCATCAAAGATGGGCCAAATGATCTACCTTAAAAGTCAAACCAGATGACGAAACAGAATGCGAGGTTGCTTATCCTTATCTCTTACATTGTTTTTGTGTGACGGAAGACTATGCTTGATCTAGTTTGCCCATATAAACCAGCCATGGTGTGGGTATGAACATGAACGATCCTCTTCCGCCACGTTTTAAGTTAACCCAGGGTAAATGGTCGGGCTAGAGTAGGCCAACGCTTTCAAGAAATTCAAGATCTATGTTTCCGCAAAGTGAAAGTGGGAGCTTCGCGAGCGGGGATTGAGTGCTCTGTGGCATGGTTGTGGTAGTGGGGGCATGCAGGGCCTTTCCTGTGAAGTTTCTTACGAGCTATTTCACCACATACATTATACAGGGGGTGTTTTTATGTTTTCAATACCTGAAAACTACTGTGACTCAAAGCTATATACAAATATATACAGTATGCTTCTGAACCATCTATATTTTATGTGTTGTCAAAATGTGTAGGAATACAAATGTTATATTCACACGGAAGTGATCTAAAAATGAAAACATCCTACTTTTCAATCAATTGGGCAATGCTCACTGTTAGTGACTGAGCTGGAGGTGGAGATTCCACATTACCATGGCAGTAACAAGTATGTATAGGTTAGATGAACATCGTTGACTTGACCAAAATGGTACCCATTTGGCAATTATTTCATGGCCTTCAGAGGAAAGATTCACTTCGTATTGATGTCGTATTACCTACACACATGCATGCACACACCAAGTACCCTATATTTCACACCGACACTGAACGTATCTTAAGAGAGACCAGGGTAATAAAACATTATAGCATACGAATGAAATATATTTTTTGATGAAACTGCGTTGGCAGTGGTACACAAGTACAAAGAACAGGAAACTGAACACATTTGCCAATGACAGTGTGGCATTAAATTGTTAAATGTATAATCAGCGACGTTTTTGACAATGTGGCATAAAGAATGGCCAAATGTTGCCGATGATATATCTTTCATTTCGATGCAGTGTTTATTGACAAATGTGTTGTGTTTTTGGCTGAACGAAATGAAAGGCCTAACTAATGAAATAAAATATTAGATCACAATGCTGCATTGTCAATCAAATATTGCGAGATCTTAATCGAGGTAACAAACTAAGATTTAAGTATATTTGAAAATGATGTCCTGTATAGCTCAAAAACACTTGTATTCATATTGACAAAGCAGTGAATGTAGTAGTCAACAAGAAATTGGGAATGAATGTTAAGACAAGTTGCAACATTATTCTATATGTGGGGAGCATCATAGTTGAAAACACATTCCTGCGGAGTGAGCTGGTAGGAACGTTGGGTTGCTCGGTCAATGGCCAGGGTCAACGGCAGCGTGTTGTATTCCGCAAATATGCCCGACTGTGAGGGCGGGCACAAGCCGGCGTGAGTAGGTTAAACGTTGAGTTTTATAAGGGCACCACGGGGTGACCAGCCCCTCCCCACCCAGCCCCACTCCTCCCACCCCCCACTCAGCCCCACCCTCCCCACCCAGCCCCTCCCCACCTTCCCCACCCAGCCCCTCCCCACCCTCCCCACCCAGCCCCTCCCCACCCTCCCCACCCAGCCCCTCCCTCCCCGCCCAGCCCCTCCCTCCCCGCCCAGCCCCTCCCTGCACGACGGACGGACGGACACAATAATCCCGTGGGCTGGTGTAACCAGGAGGTTCCTACCAGTATAAACATTGTCATACTTCGTATTTTTTTAAACAATGTCACGTCTTAGGTTGCAGGGTTTTGCTTATACGGTTAATAGATACTCTTCACAGCAATTTATATGTAAATGCTTTAAAGATAAACTTAGATTAATTCAGACTTCCCATTATTGACAAGGGAAGGCAACCAGTCTTATTATCGAGAGATCGCATTGATGGCCAAAGTAATTTTCATGCAGGATTAAATCTTCATTCCGTATGGAACAATCAGAGGCCAGACTATATAGGCCTCTGATTTGTGCCAACATTTGACACATCACAGTTACTGATAATTGGCAGTAAAGTTAAGGTGTAACTCGGTAAGGTGTTGTTGAAACGCAAAACATCACTTCCGTATAAGAATGCAGACATAATTCGTTGCCAGTGCACACATGCAAACGCGTGCGAGAGTATTGTGGTTAATGCAGACATGATTCCTCGTAAAATGTTTTAGTTTGGTGTTTTAACATCTTAACACCTGTTTTGTTGCCAGAAAAAAGGGGAAAACTATTCTCATATTTTGGGTACTGGCAAAGGAGGACCCACGATGTAGCTGCTCACCCCGAGCTCTCATTACTCTGACAGTGCCATTGTCTTTGTGCTGTACGCCTTTTGGCGTCCTCTGGTCTAACACCGTTTGAGACGAGGCTCGAAAGAAAGCTGTCTCTGGTGTGGACCAATCAGCTTCAAGGACAATGCACATACTGTCAGAGCATGTTTTTTGTTTGCATTCTGACCACAAGCATGGTGGTTAATGCAGACATGATTCCTCGTTAAAGGTTTCAGTTTGGTGTTTTAACATCTCAACACCTGTTTTGTTGCCAGAAAAAAGGGGAAAACCTATTATCAACATAATTTTTGTCTATGTGTTTGTGTTTCTCCTTTGTGATGGGACTTTGTAGGATGAACGTTGGGATTTATAATGGCCACGGGGTGACCAATAAGATCTGAATTGGTCTGCAGTAAGGTAGGAACTGATAAAGGGTTAACAGGTATGACATGATACTACCAGATGATAAGGAACATACCTATTCTTTGGGTCTTTCGGTAAAGTCACGTAGATAGGTTCAAATTAATAAAAATAAACAAAAAAACTACGACAAGCGATCGTTAAGAAACATACCTTTTTTTAAACAAGCATATGAACGTTGTTTGAATATATACAAGCCGCCACAGTATTACGATCAATGCGTGTCAATTTTTTTCTGGGGATGAACATGAGCACGCTTTACTGTCTGCTCCAGAGTATAAGCGCATGAAAAGGAGGTAAGCACACAAACCACTTTCACACAAAGGGTTACTCATTACCCAGCGCGCGTGAATGACTGGAATTCCAACATCTTAGCAACTGAGACACGCATCTGGTTTGGATCCAGAAGCAGCTTTTGACTCGTGGGCCGTTAATTAAAACGACAACAGCTTCTCATCTATAATAGTTTTTCACTTATCAATTATTTTTGAAAGATAATTAACATCAATATGAGACACAATGTGCCTGACCAGTTTCAGCCTTGTGTTTTAGGAAATGACAGTTGCTATTAAACCCACTAAATACCGAACTATTCCAAAGGTTAGCTTAACTTTTGTGAGGTTTTATATGTTGATTTGAAGCTTTCGTGACTGCAGGAATCCATACTCTTTGGTTCGTTCGGTAAAGTCACAGTCTGCATCAGCAGCAGGCTATGCTAAATGACGGACGCTTGTGTTGCGCCCGAAACGTCGTGATTAATTTTATTTTATCTTTATACCTACGTGACTTTACCGAAAGAACCAAAGAGTATAGGTTTTATATGACACAATATGATTCTGGAGCTCCCGTTGCTTCAATACACCACCTTGGCTGATGGCAACTGTGGGCATGGCTCCAATTGACCATACATAACAAACACATTTGAAAATGAATAAAAACAGATTGTAATTAGCAGTACCATTAATGTTTAAACTAACATATATTTGAAATTGTCTACTTTCGTAAAAGTTTCACTCGAGAACTTCATTGTCTTGAGAAGCAGCAATGTCTGCTGTTTTCGCTCTGCCGCAGGCAGCCAAATGCATGAAGGAGCCAAAGCCGTAAAACCGCCATGACAATTTTTTTTTTAGCAGTCAAAGACAAAGTCTGGACGAAATGCTTTGCCAACATTACCTCAGAATGTTTTCCTAAGGGTGAGTCAAGATGGGAAGGATATTGAAGATTTGAGGGAAAATGACCAGCACCAGACCACAGTTTGGGTTCTGTGGCTGTTAAACAGTTTATATAAAAAATGCTTTGCATAGCCGTGCTAATTGTCCTGTATATAAAAAGAGTTTGGCGCTTTCAACAACATTTCTGGTGCATGTGCTTCACATGTGTTGTAACAAAGGACAAAGAATCGTGTGGAATCTATTTTACTGGTCCAAAATGCTGGAGAAGCAATACATTGTCATTTTATATTAGACAATACAACAGAGGATAACTAACGTTTAAATAGACACCTCTAAGTTGTTGATGTAACGGTTATTTTAGATGCTTACAGTAGCTATACATTGATGCAATTATCATCAGCCATGGTCAATCCACTGCTGGATGAAGGCCTCCGAAAGCAACTGCAATGTAATAATCCACCCAACACATCCACACGGGTTGATTTCATCACTCCATCTCCTTAGTATACGATCTTTCAGACACATTCCATCCCCTCACTGCCGCTTTATTATGATTCTTTATCGTTGGCCATCATCCCCTCTGAAGATGTGTCCTGCCCAAGCCGACTTACTTTTCTGAACAGTTTGAATTATGTCTTTAACATACGTATGTTCTCTAATCCATGTTTGCCGCTGTCTGTTTGTTAAGGTAAATGCAAGCATGTAACTCCTCATGCTTCTTTGGTCACTTTTTAGTTTTTGCTTAAAAAAAGACTTGGTTAATGACGATGATCTTGAACCATATATAAAAGCAGGTTGTACACGCCGATTAAAATATTCTTCTTTGGGAACATACATGTGTTACTTTTAAATACCAAGTTACAATTTCCAAAAGCACTCCAACCTGATCTCATCCACCTTTTCATTTAACCACTGATTCCAGTTCACCTTCAAAATCTGCCCTAGGTATACCTATTCTGCTGTGTTTTCCAGTTGCGTCCATATGACATACATCTCCAATGGTTGAGCGAACTTGTTATACATGACCTTGTTTTGCTCGTATTATTCCTGAGTGTAACATTGCAGCCTTTGTTATTTATTTATTAAATCATTCTAACATTCCCTGCCGTTCAATCCCACTGCATGTTATAATTCATGCATTGTTTTCTATTTTGTATTTTATTGCTACCAAACGAACAATATATTCATTATATAAATGTTACCTTTATCATCACTACATGATAAAATGTCCCTTGATACAATGCAAAGTAGCATAATGCATTTGCTGAAAACAATCCCGAACGTAATAATGAGAAACCCTTTGTCAATCCTCTGCTTGATGAAGGCCTCTCCATACCTTGTGGGTCATAGGGTTTTTTTCAAACATATTTCACCACTTTGGTCAATGTGGCTGGCGAACAGAATAGAACAGTGGACATCCCAAATAAAGACCTCATACGGCACCCAAACATCGCACCTCCTGGTTTCGACATCCCTTGAAGACGCACTGGTGTACCATCGACCACATCAGAACTTCAACAGGCCAATGCACACATCTCCTCCATTCATGACAATTTTAAGACAAGCCACAGTGTGACTGTGGCCATGAAACCCAAATGATGGGCCACATAGTAAACCAATGTAGTCTGCTACACAAACTCTCTCCTGATACCCTTTCATAAGCGAGCATCCCTCGACATTGGCATTGAGCTCCTGAATCTGTGGCCATATGCAAGAATATTGTGGCTTGGTGAAGGGGGAGGCCAGGACTGATTCAGATATTGCTCGCCACTCATTTAATCCATTGCCAGGAATTTCACTCAGATTTTGGGGTTATCAGCTCAGTCTATTAACCACTGCTGACTACACTCCACACCAATCTTTAACACGCCAGCCCTTAAACATGGTATTTTTGGACACTTTACAACACTTAAGAATTGGCCTAGCATCGTGTTCTTAGTACTCATCCACAAGCCAGAGTCTGTCACACAAGTGCCACGTGGCTAACGCAAATAAGTCAACACAATTGCCAAGGAGCACACTTAGAAGCACAAAGGAGCATGCGCTTTGAAAAATCTACACTGCTTGTGACCCGATTTCTTCTAGATGAATGCAATTGCATATTATACAGAGTGTACAGCAAAGCTAGGGGACAACGTGCCTTTGATATAACATATTGTGGGGAAGGAAGTGTATTGAAGTGTGCACAGCGTAGAACGACTATCAAACACTTTAGATACAGTATTGTGCTTCACTAATAATCGAGAATCCGATGTTTGCATAGTCAAGAACAGAAACACACACAGGCGATATCTATGGAGAGATTTGGAAAGACAACTGTACAACGGTACGATTACTGAACAGTATTGTACTTGTAAAGACAAACGCACGGACACAACTATCCGGCGACTTAACCATAACAAATCACTTCCGCTTGCTTCCTGCCATGAATTTTGACAACCATCACATGCACATACTCTTTACCGATGAATAAAAATGAGTTAATAACAAAAAAGTGATGTAGAATGTTCTCCAGAATTAATGTCTCTTCCACTATCATCATACACACACACTCTGTTGGTTTATCTTGACGTTGCTTTAAGAATAATACTGCAGTAATACTGCAATTATATGGCATTACTTAAATGCCTCAGCAACTAAAAGCGCCTTGCGTCACATCCCATCTCAAACATGTTCACAGCAAAACCCAGTGGCAGCTGTCCCTGTGTGGCACAAGGTGTCTCAGCACTGGTTTGCAAGTGAGGCATTAGTCTGCGAGTAGGGGGCGAAATTACTCTGTGTAATCCAAATTGAGCAATTTGCAGCTATTGTTCAAATTCGTCAAATTTGGACCGTGACGTCTGGCACACATCGGCCTACTCATTCTGAATGACATTCCGGGATCTTTAACATCCACTGTGAAGCAGACGGCATATAGCCCTGGTTAATACACCCGCAGTGTTAACCAGGGCGACCTGCCGGATACGAACCTCCAAACCTCTGCAACAAGCGGCCATGTCACCAAGCCCGCTTACTTTCAATGTTTCGTTGGATAATAGTAGATATCCACGGCTCTTTGTCGATACACGACTAGAGGCGTTCCTACATTGTGCCGTTCACAGGGGTGATCCGTAATGTTTACTCCATGCACATGGAATTAAAATGAAAGTTGTTATCTGGAATGTATGAAATATTATTTCTCTTTTTCTTACATCTACCTACATCTTGTTTTTCCAGAGTCAAAATCCTAATTTTAAAAAAAACATATACAATCTGAAAAAGTTAACATTATCAGTCGACACACTGATCACAATTACTTAGTAAATGCGCAGTGCTTACGCTGTATATTGTGAAACCAGAAAGCTGTGTATTAGTTGGGGTTTTCCTCTCGTCTCCGTGAAATGGCCTTGTTAATCCATGCCACAAGCTCCATGTTGGACGAGAGCAGCAACGAAAGGCGAGGCACGTTTGTGGTCAGCCCCTTCCCCCCCCACATGCATTCAATTTCCAGCTGTATTCCCCTGCGTTGCGTCTGGCTCCGGGCACGGCTACAACATCATTTACAGAGTCCAGGATCCACAAGACAGCGACCGTCAGAGTTTCCATGCCGGGTGTCCGCCAGAGAGCCCGGCATGTGCCCCCCTCCCCACCACCACCACCATCACCCTACCAGTTGGCTTCCACAGCAACATGATTTGCAAGCTGATTGGAAAGATTGGTTACCATAAGTTGGAATTCAATCTGCCTCTTTGTTTCCCCCCTTCGAGCCCCAAAATATTTTTTTTATGAAGCACTGATTCGCCCCCATTACAGGCCCCCTAACAGTTCAGTACAGTACCACTGCAAAACAAATGCACGAATGTCTTCGGCAGAAGCTGACCACTTAAACACGTGGGTTTGGTTCAGCATGGATGGTAGGTCGCCTCCGGTTGATTGCTGTACGGAGTTGCCATCCAGCGATTACTGCTCAATATTGGCATGAACATTGCAAGCAGCATGTATCTTTCCAGATGATTGACTTTTTTTCAATAAATTGCTGGGCGAGAATACCTGTAACGTACTGTGATGTTACACGGTAATGCTGATGGTTTTTTCCCCGCTTCATCCAATTTTAGGCTTTACAAATGATTAAATGTGTCCATGCCTTGTAGATCCTGCGACAAATGCCTGCATTCATGTCGTGTAAACTGCATACTGTCCGCATCCATGATGTCTGAAAGACAAAGTTAAATAAATAAACATTATTCTAACCGTGCTCCGTGAGCCTATTTTTCAATTTCCATGGAAATGCTGTATGTGAGCTTTCTGGAAAAATATGGAAAAGCACCCACTGTACAGTACGTTAAGCATTACCATCCGCTCTCACACTTGCATAAACAACGCACAAAACTAGAAATGTAAGGCATTTCCATGCACATTTCTTAAAACAAATGCCCTACAGTGCGCATACTGTACGTTGCTTAAATTTTAGTCAGTTTTCCACAGCGTAGTCCAATTGCAAATGTGAAATGAATTGAGGATACTATATGAACAGTATGGTAGCATAATGCATTATTGGGGTGCCGTACCCATTAAAATACAGACGCAACACTTGGAGAAGCAATCAGTGTGCAGGAAAGGAGTGGGTGTTGCCCAAGAGTTGGTGAACTCTAAAACGTGTGACCCCATGCTGTAAAACACTTGGGCCCCCTCTCCTTCCAACCCAAATAATGTATGTGTATGTATGTTGAACTTCTTTCGCACCGTAAGTAGCCGGCCATGCTCATCAGCCCTTTGCAAAATGCTCTTCAAACAGTTGTCCACCCAGAGCTATTGTTGTATTTCAGGTATACAGCTTCGAAATTAAAGGTAAAAAGCAAAGTGCAATATGTACATTAAAATGTTCTAAATTATGCTCAATTTTATTCATACGATTTACAACGGGAACGGCTCCCCTTATCTACTCACCATCTCCCTTCTTACATTTATACTGACGGCACAGTTTATTTGAAGGTATGTTTTTGTGTTCGTTTGCATCTTTCTCCAGCTGTGCCCTTGGAGTGTGTTATGCATTTGTATGTTTAATGAAATATTGCTTTGCAATTATTTTGGTAAAAAGAATAATGGAAATTTCTATAATGTTGGGAACAGGAGACCTTTATGCAGCAGAAGTGAAAGCACTTGATACTATCATCTCCTTTAGATTCCAAGACGACACAAAGAAGATGTTCTTTGCTTAGACATATCTGACATCGGTAAAACATGCAAACACAAGATAAAACGCTTTCATCGTCATCAGCTATGGTCAATCCACAGTTAGATGAAGGCCTCTCTAAGTTACCACAATTTCTCACAATCCAGCGACGTAACACTGCTTTGTGCATCTGCACATGAACGCATCTCGTCGCTCAGTCTCCTCGGTGGATGTCCTCTCGGACGCATTCCATTCCTTGGCTGCCACTCCGTTATTAATTCTTGACCGTCTTCCATCATCCCTTCTGGGAGACGCGTCCTGCCCATCAAGCCCACTTACTTTTCTCAAATAGTTTGGATGATGTCATTATAACCTGCGTATTTTCTCTAATGCATGCGTTCCTCTTTCTGTTTCTCAGTGCAATTCCAAACATGCATCTCTCCATGCTTCTTTGAGCAACGTGCATGCAAAAGCACATTTAAAACACTGCTTTATGAAATGGAGTTTTCCTAGTAAATTAGATCACTCTTCAGGCAAATTATGTTCATCAAAGCAAAGGGAACAACGAGAAGACAATAAACTGAACGAAGAAAATGGTTTCAAAAGATTCACTGCACTGTATTTCAGTATCCTTACCTTAATTAAGTTTAAAAACTAAATAATAAAATTCAAGTACAGTTGTAGTGTACCTTAATTTGAATATGAGTGCATTCTGGGAAAAACAAAGGTGGATTTACAATGGGGGCAACGCCTGTGTGGGAGTGCGGCTGTCCGCTGGCGTTAAGATTGCCCCACTATTAACAGCAGTGTCATTCCTCTGTACTTTTGAGCTGTGGTAGTAAACCATTTTTTTTCTGTATTCCAGTGTTGGTAGATATTTTGAGCAATCCACTGTGGTGGTGTAAAGTATAAACTAAATTTCCAACACATGGGAATACCTTTAAGGGAAATAAATACAAATTGACCTTGCTCTTTCACCGAGACACCACGCACATATCTGTAGTCATTCGTCGGCAGTCCCTCGGGGTTCGAGGATGACGGGCATCAGGTTTAGTGGTGGTTTTTGAGGTGGCTGAGGAGTCCAATTCTGGATCCGCAGATGTTTGGGCATTGAGGGCACGTGGTCCCAGATGGAATTGGAATCCATAGCGGCGGTAAAGTAGTCATTACTGCCACTGTGACATATCCACAATGCAAGCGATGCAAAGAAATGTTTGCAAAAAACATCAAATGCATAAACATTAATTTAACTCGGAAACATTTTCTCTGAATTTACTTTTAACTTGGATCCGTATATGCCAAGAGGAAAACATAAGTCACCTATTGGTGCTTCTTATTCACATTTGGAATCCATTATAGCCGCCGATAAATATGTTCCAAGACTAAACCTCCTGCTGTCTTTTCGGTAATTTCAACAGCAATGGCATTCTTCCAGCCAATACTGTTGTTTTTGGAACATAAGAGATTACAAGTAATAGAATGCTACGTGTAGTGTTCTACATGTGCTGAAACTTCAGTGCAGAACGGCCATTTTCCAATATGCTGGTTTGAAAAATGTAAAAAAAAACTTTGTGCAGTAAATACTGTACGTTTTTAGACAAGATAGTTTTATTGTTGAAAGTCAAAACTGTCAGCTAATGCTCTGAAGGTGCTGACAAATTACAGCCGAGGAGGAGAATCGGGCAAATGGTTGCTGTTGTTTGCCAAAGTCAATGGGAAAAGCAGACTCTGCCACTAGACTTGCAGGAGTCAGCAGAATGTACAAGCCAAAATGTTCAACCGATCTCAAAATGGTGAACTTTTCTTGCTGAAACAAGCAGACATGATAAGTTAAGCATTTTGCATGCGTATAAAAAAAATGGATTGTGATAATTCAAGTGCTTGTGCACAACAGCTGTTTTCAACCAACGGGCATTTTACAAAATAATTTCTAACTGCCGAGTTTCAAATGAAACTTGGTCTGCTGATCACTGAAGATGTGGCATGAAAACACTTTATAGAAGGTAGGCAGAAGAGGAAAATATTGAGTCTAAACCTGAAGAGACAAAGGGTAGTATACTTGGCCAGTCATGGGAAGTGCCGTGGGGGGAAACCAAAGGCGCATTTGCAGAGAAGGAGCAACCTCCCATTGAGTGGAGATTAGCTGGAGGTTTTCACAGGAGGCCGTGTTTACTGGGGTGGAGAGCACATGGAGGGGAGTAGAGTGCGATGAGAGAAAAGAGGTATGTGGAACCAAGTTCACAGTGAATCTTGAAGACGGTAAGGCCAATTTTGTAATTGATCCAGAATTGGATTAGGAGCTAATGGTGGGGTATGAGTATGATAGCAATGTGGTATCCTTTATAGGTGTTGGTGAGACGTTTTCAAGTGGAATTCTGGATAATCTGGAGTTTGAAGGTGAAAGATTTGGGAGACTGTAGAGGACATAACTGCCAGTAGTCCAGGTTGATGGATATCTCAATGTTCCCATTGCCTTTCTCTATCGACAGATTCTTCATCAATAACCATGTTCTTAGGTTTTTTCGGTAAAGTCACGTAGGTAAAACATCAAAATTAATAAAAATAAAATAAAAAATCACGACGTTTCGTCATCAGGTGGGACCGTCACAGCCGGATTAGCTGCAGCTAATCCGGCTGTGACGGTCCCACCTGATGACGGAGACTTGTGTTGCCTCCGAAACGTCGTGATTTTTTATTTTATTTTTATTAATTTTGATGTTTTACCTACGTGACTTTACCGAAAAAACCTAATAATATGATTCCTTGCAGTCACGAAAGCTTCAAAACTAGAAATAACCATGTTTTATCCACGACTGGATGAAGTCCTCCCTTCATCATCACCACCCCCGTGGACCTCTGATGCTACAATCTGTCTCACTCCAGCACATGAGCTGATCTCATTAATCCACCTCCATAGAGGTCCTCCTTTCAGGTGAGTTCCTACTTTAGCTAACATTGTCACCAGCTTTATCCATCTTCTATTATCCCTGCAAGTGATATTCCCTGTTCAAACCCACTTACTTTATATATATTAAAATAAACATCTAGCCGTGTAATTCCCAGCATGCATCTCTCCATGTATTTTTTTCAGATTCTGTTCCATGTTGTATGCGAGAGTCCAGGTGTCTGATGCGCATGTCATGGCAGGTAATTATGCATTGATTAAAAAGTTCTCCTTTAGGAAACTGGTATGTTGATTTTCATTAGATTTTACTAAAGAGCTCCATCCTACCCTCGCTCACCTCTTCAGTTCACCATTTTGATCTAGATCCACCTTCAATAATTTCCCTATATCCACGAACTCTGTTGTCTTTTCCAGTTGTTACTCCAATAATGACATTATTTTGTTGATCAAACTTGTTGCATGCGACTTTTATTTTAATGGTTTTTTTATATTTAACTCTATATTGTAGCCTTATTTGATAAGTTATTCAAGTAATTCATGGAGTTCATTTCGTTTGGTTAATATGACTATATCATCAGCAAATTAAAATGGTTAAAACGTTATTCAATTCACTACTGCTCCAATTTTATTTCAGAAAACATTTTCTAATATCTCTTCGAATAACTTTGGTGGTAAATATCTCTGTGCCTGACTGCTTGACAGACCTACACTTTTGTCTCCGTCCTGAGTGAATTCAACCCGAAAATGAACACAGACTGGTGCGATGCAATTTGCACTTCAACATAGCCAAAGAGAAGACAAAGCTAATTACGAGCAAGGACAATGCAATAAACATGAATAATCTATATTCTTGGTTCTTTCGGTAAAGTCACGTAGAAGGGAAATAATAAAAATATAAAACAAAAAACATTCTCACGACGTTTCGACTGCAACACAAGCAATCATCATCAAGTGTGAAATCCACAGCAAGAAAATTTGGACGTGACTTTACCGAAAGAACCAAAAATATGAATCCCTGCAGTCATAAAATGAATAATCTAGTGGAGTTGGTATTTGAGTTTCGATTGATCGAATGCAACAAATTAAAATCTACAGAGTCACAATTCTGAAATTAATGTCACCAATTTTTCACGTGTGAAAGAGAAATTTCCGGTATGTCACACATGAAGAGGTATGTCACACATGAAGAGGTATGTCACACATGAAGAGGTATGTCACACATGAAGAGGTATGTCACACATGAAGAGGTGACCACTGGCCTTCTCAACATTAAAAATGGAAAGATCCCAGGCCAGACAACTGTGGACAATCATCAAAGAAGCCTGAACAGCGTTCAATGAAAATGATCACACCTATTTACTAAATAGTTACACGATGAAATACCTCCATTGTGAAATACTCAATTTTTACTCTATCAAAAAAGGGACACAAACTGACTGTAAGAATTACAGACCCCATGAGTTGTATATGCGCTTGTGGTGGAGGTAAATTCTGGGCCCTCCCACATCATAGAAATATACGCATGCTTAAAGCCTAAAAACGAATCCAAAATCTTTTCCATATTCCAAGCTTTTCTCTTTTAGATGACTGACAAAATATTTTCATTTCAATGCATCCTGCTCAAGACCCAGACTTTTCCTCCAGCACACGTCCATAGTATTCTTTCTACTGCTCAGCAAACCTGGTAAATACCTTCCCTGGAAGGTTGAGTGAAGTTTTCCTTTAGATTTTTTTATTTTTGGTTCTTTCGGTAAAGTCACGTAGAAGGGAAATATATATATATATTTTTCTTTTTTATTTCCCTTCTACGTGACTTTACCGAAAGAACCAAGAATATGAATCCCTGCAGTCACGAAAGCTTTAAATCGAAATTTTCCCTCTAGAGTTACTAAACTATGTAATATCCTCCTTTTGTGGTTATATTACAGTAGACATTTCAAAAGTATGATTGAAGCTGAAGCCTCACTGAAAACCTACCCTAAGGTAGGAGAGCACATATCAGTTGTTTATAAGAGTGACCAATGAGCAAATGAACTCCAAGTTGCCAATATGGAATAATTTAAATGATCTTGGTTTAAATATGGCGAAAATAAAAACTCTAAAGTATAAAATCGGCGACGTTTCGGGCAATGGCATATCAATTAACATTTGAGAAATGCGAAGGATTGTAGCATGAGAGCAAATGGAAGCCAACGACACATGTGTGATGCTGTGCCCGGGGGAGTTGGGGTTTGCTTTGACACATTGTGTGCATGTGTTTGTGGCCAGTCCTAAGAGTCTGAGTTGGCCTCTGTTCTGGGTATCTGCCTGGATGGTATAATCTAATGCCAATGCCTTCACTGTGACCACAGAACATGTTACATTGTAAGGCTAATGGCCCCTTCTGCTCAGCAGATTTGCGTGTCGTCCTAAAACTAATAGCTTTGGCATAGAGACACTGAACTTGTGAGGTTAGCCACTGTAAAGTCATGTCAGATGTGACCACAACAAGTATATTCAGCAGCAACAAATCAATACAATTTGTATCGGCCATGAAATATAACAGAAACCATATTGGCAACACCGAATCTACCATTATAGTGTGCTCTAAGTTTAACAACCATCATGGAATAGTGACAGAGGTTCAACATATGTTGCATGAGGGGGGTTTCATTTGCAAAACGCATGCAACTTAGTACATACTTAAAATGCAAACTTAACTTTAACGCTGACTTTCTTGCCGTACACAGTCACTGAGCTTCAACGTGATTTTATTCACATTCCACTCCCTTCCAGATTCCTCTGAGTAAATATACAAATACATGTAGGCAAGGTTCACTCCCACAAGAGAACAGTGAACTTGTGGTCACGTTACCGAATTTTAATGGGAGCAATGTTAATGTCCAGAAAACAAAGAGATATTTAATCATTAAAAAAGTAGGTGGAAACTTTCATAACTCGCAGCTTAGATAATATTGGGGGAACGTAAGCCGCTAGAATTTCCAGATTCACTCAGGGTATTTCGATGCCGAATGAAGTCCTTACAGTGGACTTGTATAATGTATTGCACCAGTGTGGGCTGTTTTTACAAGAGCCTTCCCTTCCAGTTCGAAGCCAGGCGCAGCTGAAATACTTGTGCAGCGATTCAAATTTAATGCATTTGACCACAATTCTATCCGCGTGCTGCTCTATGGTATGCATCCATGTAATACTTCAGCAAATATGTTTTAAAAAATGAATTACTTACATTCATTAAACAATTGGTTTACTGACATTATTTTAAACACTACTTCTCTGAACAATGTTCAGAACCAACCTACAATATACACACCTAAAAAACTAGCATTCTGCAATCTGATTATCTTGACGGTAAACATTTCACTCGAAGTTTTACGATACATTGATCATCTTTATATGTGATGAATGCACTGAAGAAATGTAAAGTTTGTCTTTCTGGCTTGCATGTATAAACTATACTCAATGCCGACATTTCCATGAAGTTCATGGGAGTGGTTTATAACGTATTGTGGCCCCACTAACAAAGTCTAATGCTGTTTGTTGCTGGTCGCTTGGCGTTTTGGGCCTGCGCTCAGCAATCACGATGAAGGGGAACAAAACACCTACGGCAGCGTATCCGCCAACATCAGATGGCAGCCAGTGTACACGTGTTAGTCACTTCATGGGAAGAGCCAACCGGGAAGCACACCTGTGATAATCTCCAATATGTTTGCATTATGACTGCAGGTATTGTGGTCTATGCAAACATGACTCCTTGTCAAAAAAAAGGTGTCAGTTTTGTTGCCAGATAGAAGGGTAAAAAAAATGTATCCTATTTTTTTACTGACAAATAAGGTTCCAATGGTGTAAAGGCTTACCCCGAACTCTCATACTCTGATGGTGCATTGTCTTTGAGTTGTGCGCCTTTTGGCGTCATCTGGTCCAACACCATGTGAGACTAGGCTCTAAGAAAAGCTGTCTCGGGTGTGGACCAATCAACTTCAAGGACAGTGCATAACATTATCAGAGTTATGTTTTTGTTTGCATTATGACTGCAGGTATTGTGGTCTATGCAAACATGACTCCTTGTAAAAAAAAGGTGTCAGTTTTGTTGCCAGATAGAAGGGTAAAAAAACAATTATCATATTTTTTACTGGCAAATGAGGTTCCAATGGTGTAAATGCTTACCCCGAGCTCTCATACTCTGATGGTGCATTGTCTTTAAGTTGTGCGCCTTTTGGCGTCATCTTGTCCAACACCATGTGAGACTAGGCTCTAAGGAAAGCTGTCTCGGGTGTGGACCAATCAACTTCAAGAACAGTGCATACATTATCAGAGTTATGTTTTTTGTTTGCATTATGACTGCAGGTATTGTGGTCTATGCGAACATGACTCCACGTAAACAAAGGTGTCAGTTTTGTTGTCAGATAGAAGGGTAAAAAAAACAATTATCATGCGCGCGTGAGTTGCAGATATTGAGTACAACTTTAGTTTTAACAAAAAATCACGTTTGGTGATTACAAGCTAAATGGAAAAAACAGGAGGCATGGCCATGTATGCCCGTGCTCAGAGAACAACCAGCAGCAGCAGCAGCATAGCGTGCTCGCTGGAGTCTTGCCACAGCCATTCTGGCCAAGCTCCCCGCACGTCCAGAGACTTAACTGCCAGGTGGGGTGGTGGGGGCAGCTCATAATCACTAGCACATGTTATCATGACCATGGCACTCACCAACAAGGGCGGTTGGGAAGTCTTGAGAGAGAGAGAGAGGTAGAACTATGTTCTTCTGCACATTTTAAACACGACGCTATCTGTAACACAAAAGATTCATACTTATTCACGTTGCGAACGCAATTCTTTCAGTTTTCCCAAATATGTTCTAGTATGTTTTTCTACAAGCATGTAAAAACATTCTGGTCGGACTACTTTCCACGCTGACTGCGTTATTTCCCCTTCAAAAAATGAGACACGACTGTTTTGTCCAAATGTGTGCAAAATAATTATTGATTTACGTGAACACAGGCTAACTTGCAATGCGCCTTTTTGGAAATGAATAAATTTGCAAACGTGTGCGTGTGTGCCTTTCAGTTTATGCGCATTTGCGTACAATGCAGTGAAATTAGACTCTTGTCCACGTTTGAGCCCAGTTGTTGGAAGATGGCAGCAAATCCAGCCCCTCTTTCAGGCTCTTCGCCTGGGGCCCCGAACACGGCACGGATGAGAAGCCGAAGCGTCACCCCCACCACCACCCCCACCACCACCCCCACCACCACCACCACCCCCACCACCACCGCCGCAGCCGCAGCAGCAGCAGCAGCCACTCTACCCGCCCAGTGAATCCCAGCTGAGCCATTGCGCTCATATGCTGCTCTTTCTCTGCACTACCACGTGCACCGGAGCATCCCAACCCTCCCAGAAAGCCAGCCGGTCCTGGGGGATGCACAAGTCCACCACATCAGCGCATTTTTGTTGTTGTTTCAGTACAGTTTGAATCTTGGCAGAAGGGTGAATTTAAATCCAAAATAAATAAATCACTAACGACTTCCATGTAGGTGGGAGGAGTTAGCACGGTTAACATTGTGTCTACACGTCGAATAGGTTTTGATTGTTGAGTATAATAGGAGTGAACCTGACATGCCCGTAACAGTTACAGGACAGCACAAGTAAAACACTAACGTCTTTGCCTTAAGTACGTTTGGAGTGCGTCATGGGTCCTACATTTATTGCGCACGTTAACTAAATAACTTTACACTATATGTCTGTGTACTTGAAAGTACAAGGGAGATGATATTCAATTACCGAAAAAACCTAAGAATATGAATATTCAATTACCTGGCTGGGTTACTCTGAAATGTTTCTGCCAACGCATTCATAGCGACTACCCACATCCGTTCACATCGACGAAACTACGGCGAACTATGATGATGATATGCCTTGGTTTTATGGTTGTCTGTCAAATGTTTCATCCTATTGAGTCGTGGCAATTTTAATTTAACTTCTATAATACATACACTGTACAGTACATGTGAAATGATTAAAGCTATTCAATAGTGAATATTGTTAAATCACTGATAATTTCCATTTGTAAAAATGGGAAACAAGGAGTCCACACAAATACAATGTATCAAAGTACTTTATCGCATTTAATACTGTAATTTTGGTCCACTCACTTTTTAATTGCGCAAGATTCTAGAAGAACATGGAAGACCACCAGATGTTTCATATAGAATTCGGTCCATTGTTTTTGGAAAAAACATCGCCTGCACGAGCCAAATGCACCCGGTACGAATGCAATTTCCAGACACTGAAAAATTCCCCAACGCTTACCCAGAGTTTCCAAGATCACATATCATATACACCGGCTAGACAAGCAGTTTCTGCAGTTTTTAGTCAAACGCGGCACATTTCATGTAACGAACAAGACACACCGTTTGGCAATATGCTATATTTGGGATGTTCTACATACTGTAGAGGAAGATTTTAGAATGTAAATATTTCCTTCAAGTTTATGTACCACGTTCACAAAATTATATTTGTCTTGACATTGGTCTATTTTTTGGCAATTTAAAGCAACTTTTTATTTTATTTTTTAACAACACCCACTCAATACAGTCTATCTCTTTCCATAAAAATCGGTGTAGTATGAAATTTAAGGTACCACTAATATTTGCTATAGTCGTGTATTGCAAGTGGTGAATCTTTGAAACTGGATTTGAGATACTGAATAGGCTCACAATAACGATCACTTGAATTTCCATTCAGTATTGGACTTTATTTTAAAATGATAATCACTCCTGCTGGCAATATGGAGATGTATGCACCAGTCTGCTGATGTTTTTAAAGAATTTACAAAAGAAAGTTAAAGTTTTCATAAGACTCATCATCACCATTATCACCATCCGCAAAGAATCAACTGCTCTTTCAAGGGCTCGCCAAAGCCGTCGCAATCTCTCACAATCCTACAATGTATCAATCCATCTCGTAGCTGCACACAAATTGACCTCATCGCTCCTTTGCTTCAGTCGACAAGCTTTTAAAAGGGTGTGTTCCCTCCTTTGGCTTCCACACCGTCATTAGTCTCGACCATCGGCCATCATCCCTCCTCGTGACACGTCTTGTCCAAGCCCAATACATACTCTTAAAATTCAAATGCCTCGAATTTGCATGTACACGTAAAGTATTCTGTAATAGATGCTTTTCTTTCTGTATCTCAGTATAATTACGAGCATGTACTTCTCAATGCTTCTTTGCACACTCTTCAGCTTTTATTCAGTCTTCTTTGTCATTGTCCATGTTTCTGAACCATGATTAAAAACGTAACATTTTTTAAAGCACATCGGCATTTTGCTTTTCATTAGGTTCAGTTTTCCAAAATCACTCTAACCTGCACTCGTCTGCCGATTTATTCCATCATCTTGATCCTGGCCCACTTTGAATAACTGTGTTCGGCACACATTCTATTGTGTCTTCCAGCTGTCTCTCCAACAAATATCCACAATTGTTGAGCAAGCTTGTTATACTTGACTGTTGTCTTGCTCATACATCACTTTGCAGCCTTCCTTATACAGTTATTCATTAATTGCCTCTCGTTAATCCCTACTGGCTGTTATAACTATGGTAACGGCTAATCTTTGATGGGTAATGTTTTCTCCATTAAATGTAATTATTTCTCCAAATTTGTCCATAAACATATTTTAGTGTACTAGTAGATGCATTATTTAGAATGGTGACATATCTTATGGGTGAAATCAGTTTATCTGGTTTATTCATTGCACATTTAAATGCCCGAAAATAAAGACAAGCCTCAATATTTATACGTGATGTTTCAAAAGTATATACTACATTTGTAAATTGTTGACTTAAAGCTTTCGTGACTGCAGGAATTAATATTTTGGGGTCTTTCGGTAAAGCCACGTAGATATAAAAAATAATACAAAAATAATAACAATGTTATTATTGTGTTATTATTTGTATAATTTTTATTGTGTGATAACAATGTTATTATTTTTTCTATCTACGTGGCTTTACCGAAAGACCCAAAGAATGTTGTAAATTGTTCTTTCTAATATGATACTCCTTATAAATGGAACAATATTTTATCTCTCTTGCATTTAAAAAGCATGTCCTCCAAATCAATATTCAATTAAAATTGTTCCTATTAATTTGAATGTGTTAATCCAAAACTCATATCTCATCTAAAAGTTGTATTTCTTAAATCTAATTTATGCTTTACATGTTATACTACTGGATAGTTTTGTTTAATGCTTTGTATTACTTACGTTTTTTTGCACCTTTAATGCTATTTATTTCTATATTTCATATTGTTTTTATGCAATTTTATGTTGTTCCGTTTGAGTTGGAGAACAACTACACGAGTGAGTGGACAACACTCAATAGTACACACGAATGGGTTCATCAACTCACATATTAACAACAGATCATTGATTAAGCCAAATGTAAATCCCACTTGGGATGTTTAGTCCGTAACTGTTTAGGTATTTTTTTTATTGTCGGAATCTGGAGAAAATCCACACCGATAAGAGAATAACACGGAAAACCCACAGGGACAAGTCCAGCAGTCGAATTGCCGCTCTGCCTATTCTTAGCACCTCTTATCCCAGAATTTGTCTTTGCCTTACGCACAATAATCTCTCCAAGATCCGCCAACCCTGCTTCCAAAGCACGGCATTACAGTCCGCAGTATATTGTACTTCCACCTTCGCAGTGCTACGTCATGCAATATTAAAAAAAAACGGGCCCAAATTTCTTCGACTGACATAACAACTGTCTCGACCTGCCCGTGCATTTTCAAACCGACCACGCCATGTCCACAACTCTGAGCTCAGAAATATGGGATTGGTGGCCGTTGTTTTGTCAAAAGAAACTCTGCGTAACATCAAGGTAGTGGCGTATGACGATGTGTGTGTGGCTATTGGCGTTTTTTGTGTGGTAAATAAGTATTTGGAAGGGCAGCAATATATAAAAAAGACAATTTGGCCAGTCCATTAAGTGAAGATGCACCGAGTACTCTGAAACTAAATTGATCCAAAAGTCAATTGACATTGGTTATTATTGTAATAATATTATTAAGTTAAACTAAATTAATAAAAATGCGACGACGCCTTGGTTATTGTAGATATTATTTGTGCATCAAGCTGTGTTACATTGAGTAAAGAAATGTTTAGATAAAAACAAAATGTGTGCAGTCTCGTTTTGCATAGACAGGCACCCACACAGGAAAATGAACTTAGACCGCGTTACAGCCAAGAAGTTACTTTGAGTGCTACATTTTAAGATGAGCTTAAACATAAAAAAAAATCCTACTCGAACGTTGCTCAACACAGAAATGTCTTCATTTTTGCCATTACTTACTTTATTTTGTACTTAAACATTGAGATCGTTTATTTACTACTTTAAGTGTATGCTGATGATGGTATAACTTATACAAATCCTTTACAAGATTAATGCTAACTATAAAATGCCGTAAGAAAAAGATGTTTCCAACCTACAAAGTTATCTTGCGTACAAAAATCTATTGGGTTTAAAGCGAGTCATCGGTAAGAACTCGGTACGCTGTAAAACAGTGGGCAATGTGTAGGGTCCTTGAAGTAACGGGTGCGACAGAAACACAATACACATCTGGAACACGTTAGAGGTGTCTCGAACGGAGGCTGGTGGTTTTGTCATGCCAGAAATACCTACATCACCACCCTCTGCCAATGGCAACAACCAAATGTTTTGCAAATGATGAAAGCAATAAAACCCCCCACTTTCTCTCCTCATGTGTGTATAGTAAAATATAAAAGAAAAATTCCGTTGCATTGAAAATACACGTTCAACCGCACATTCTCGCAAGCAAATGATGAGCAATTTTTTTTTTTTATTCGGATATCTTAAGTTACCACAGTCACCGAAATGATGTGGCTCATAGGCCAGTTTTGGATGTTTCTTGATACCCATATTCTTTAACGGACTGCCTTAAGTGTGGCTCATCACATCTTTGGCATTTCCACTCAAATCTTGAACACGAGATGTCTCAGGTTGGCTCAGGCTGCTCACGGCAGCCCGTGGCTCACGCGATAAGGAACACTATTTCTTAGTTTTACAAGGATATTGACTCTTCGTGTAATATGTCACAGTATGCACATGTTGCGTGTGAATTTGGGCGCATCACGTGTTTCACTAGTTTGTCTTCTGAACAAAACACGCTGAATACATTTTGAATCTATTTCTCAAAAGCTATAACATGCTTCTTCAATTATATTCCGACTCATACATCAGCATCACGTTACCAGAACATACATTTCCATTTTGGAAAGCTAACGGCTAGCAGTGTGGACCCCGTGTCAAAAAAATGACCCCCAGAAGAGGTAGTTTCAGAACTATTTCTGAAGTTACATCAAGGGGCATCTTTATCCACACAGGGGGCACACGTTCAATTTATCCTGCAAAGCATTTTAATCACGCCACTGAAGCCATACATGTTGAGATTCTCCAAGCCTGAATGAGCTCAATCATAAGCCGAACATAACTTGGTTTAGGAGTGCTTAACCAGAATAAGACGAGTAACAACTCGCTTCACTTGAGAACCCGGTTTCAACCAAAGGTTGATGGGCTCACATTCTTACCCAAGATCTCAGCAGTGTCGATCTGACAGAGCGCTCGGCCCTAGAGCCAACTGGCCACCTTCAGAAATTCCACTTTCAGATGTCATTTTGTACTACATTTACAATTTGAAGTTTTCGTGACTGCAAGGATTCATATTCTTAGGTGTTTTCGGTAAAGTCACGTAGGTAAAAAATTTAAATTAATAAAAGTAAATAAAATAAAAATCACGACGTTTCGGAGGCAACACAAGCCTCCGTCTTCAGGTGGAACCGTCACAGCACGATAGCTTACCTACGTGACTTTACCGAAAAAACCTAAGAACATTAAATTACCCTCATCTTCAACACTGGTGAATGTAAACTTAGTGATTGCTGTCACTTAAAGGATATACAAATGCTCATGCTGAGAAGCAGGTAAACGAGCCGAGACAGCTTAAAAAACATAACATATTTTTTCGGTATTTTCTCGTAAATATCTGGTTCAAAAATGCTTAAAACTATTCATTTTGTGATAGATATTTGGTAATCGTATAGCACGTATGCTTAGTAATCACAGGGAACACATTTGGTAAACACACAATACAAAAAAAACTCGGGTAATCATTTTTTTTATTATGTGAGAAATACATTTTAACAGCGCAATAAGAAAATGATGCTAAGACTGGGTTCAGAGGTCAAACCACTATTGGGAGCAATAGTCCACCGAGGCACATACTGCACCTACAAGGGGACTCGCCATGCTGCGTCATTGTGAAAGTCGTGGCCCGGAAGCTAATCAACCACGTTGTGCCACTGCTGCTGATTGGGGTACACCAAAACACATTTCCAAAAACACATTCTGCAGGTAAACATATGGAAAACATATGGCCCAGCATGCTCTAACCCCTCTTTTCTGATTTTCTCAAAGTGTAACGTTTTATATATATATTTTAAAAAAAGTTACGATTGTCAAATGTAATTTGTTTAACTGCATACTTTGGTAATAATGTCGAATCTTTCGTAAAATATGACAGCTATACATTTAAAAGTAATGGAACTCAGCACATCTTTGAGGCAGCCCTCCACCAAGTGCGAGCACACAAGAGAAACACTCATCAACATGCTGCGTACTTTCACAAAATTGTAAGTTTTTGGTAAACATGTGAGCAAAAGCATTTGGTGTATATAAAATATCATGTTAATGAACATATCACAAATGCTTAAAATGTGTATAAAATACAGGAAATGACACCCTGATGAGTATACAAACATTTCTAAGGTGGTAAAGCACCACAGTAAAGCTTTTTATGTTTTGGTCAAATGCATGCAAACTTGATGCTCAAATCATAAGACATCATCTCCAATAGATTCATGGTCCGAGTGCTTATTCCACTCTCACGTTTATGTTACTGGCAGTGATCATCAAATTGCCCAGGCTAAAAAGGTATGTTTTAGTCTAAAAAAGAGCCTTTTCTTTAATGCACACTTATCACAGCACTGCCCACATTATATCCTGCCAACTTACAAATACCCACAGAATGCACTACAATCACAGAGCTACTCAGTAGTGGTACAATGATTTCTGTGTTCCTTGCAGCCAGAAATACTTTCCATTGCTTTAGGTGGCGATTAGGTTCACCCTGGAAGGCCGTCATACATGGTAGGCATTGAATGCTCGTGCGATGCTTTTCTCAAATATTATCAGGTTGACGTAAAACGTGGACTTACATTGTTTCCATATCCTATATTATAATAGCACTGTTAATTTCTAAAACATGTATCTATGATATACCCTTGGAAGCGTAATAAAATCAAAGGAAGCCATTAATGTATTGTTTTTGTGTTATCTTAAATTATCACTCAATTTCACCATGCAATACTCTCAAGGTGATATACAAATTTGAGTCAACCTTTTTTCTCTAAAAACAATTACATGTATATTAATATTCAGTTCTGCTTTATATCAGTAGATGTTACAGTTTGTGCAATATTTTATATTAATAAATGGCATTGGTTTACATGCGACTAAAATTGCTATTGAAATGTAATACATGGAAAGGTATAAAAATATATCCATTTGAAGGCTAACATTTTAAGCAGTGATTTTTTTTATATACAGTGTGTTTATGATTGTCGAAATGTATGTTGCTAATGAAATAAAATACTTGCTGAAAATGGGAAAATCGTGATTATTTTGGCTGTATATTCTCCGTTATTTAAGGAACACGACTTTTACCCTTGTGCGACCACGAGGCAATTTGGTGGCTGTCATAACGACGGTGTGTTCATTGGCGTGGCCAAACGTATAACCGTTGTGTGCACATTGTTGTGTGGTGGTGGTACTTATGCTACCAATAATATATCATGGCTGTCATGATGCTGCTACATGTTATGTCCGAGGTGGTTGATCGTGGATGCCAACAGGAATCTCCGTAGAAGAGGATGCATTCAATATCCAGTGATGATCAAGCACAGGCACCAGTCCTATGGAAGGATCAAAAAGACAGCGATGTCCTCCATGGTCAAGGTCCTATGATCCTGGAGGCGCGCCTATGGGACAGGGAAAGATATAGTTCGCTTGTCAAATCAACCCAAGGCACGTATGTGTTAGAACACAGCTGCCGTTAGATTATTTATTTACCAGGGAAAAAGTCCACTGAGGAGCAATAACTTTTTTTGTTGCAACAATAGCCTGTGTGTGTATTACAAATAAACAACCATGGAATTAACAAGAATATGAGGAATGGATTAACAGATTTTTTTTTATCCACAAGGTTTTGGGGTTAAATCGCGTAAATATAAATTTGCCGTTAAATCTGCCACCACCCGACACAGCCAATTGGTGAGGTTTGCCACGTAAACAAAACATGCCATTTCGTTACTGGTTCAGCACACCGGTGTGTTGGAGAGTGAACCCAGAACATTTACAATTCGAGTACGACGTTTCGCCGGTAATTACAACCAGCCTCATCAGGCGGCCAGTCAGATTTGTCGAGAAATCCTCCTGTTTCGGTATTATTTTAATGAGATAGAATGCAAGTCACAATACTCTATGTAGAATAAAAGTAATAAAAGAGGCATGGAACAATATGGTGAACTTTACAACAAGGCTGGCTCGTTTCTCAACAGATTAAATGGCACCAAACAACCGCAGCACAATTAGGATTGCTATAGTACTATATAATTACAGAACAGCTCATTATCATGCCAATGCTGAATTAAGGCGTCTCCACACTTTGTTGGTCACGGGTGCCGTTTGACTTATACTTTATGAAATTCGGCAGTGCAGGTTCAGTGAAGGAGCCCATACACAGTTAAGATGTCATTAAATCCTTAATATTAAGTTCACTTGTTTGCTTGCGCGCTTACGACCGTGCAAATCTTTCGGTCGTTTTTTTAACCCACTTCCCGTGATCCGATCGAGCTGACATTTTGCACACAGACTCGTTGTGCGTGACTATTTTCGTGAACATTTTTTTCCAAAATTTTACACTTTTTAGGAAAAAAAAAATTATTATATTTAATTACCAATTGCTTAATGGTGGCAGGCAATCATCTGACCCATAGGTGGCAGCCATCTCAAGCCAGAGGACGAGAGGACTCTAGCCGCCACGCATATAAAGGATTTATAGTGAAAAACTTTGTTTTTAGGGGTTAATTTTTTTTCCACTGGTGTTAGCCACGGTCAGGAACTCAACTCGGGTTACCGAGGTCACATCATCACAGCCCCACCGTTAAGATTGTAAATATGAGCAGTTCTCAATGCGATTCGTCCAACTGAGCATCACACTCTCACAAGCGTATTGTACACACAAGCAGCAGGTGACTTAAAGATCATGCAACATTGCCTTCATGGCTACGAGATCAAAGTTAAGACCGGATTAGTTCTGCTTTTGAACATCAAAGCCACATGTGTTTAGGGTGAGGAGAAACATGTGAGAATGCACAAAATGCAGGCACTCTATCGAGTACATCTTCCTTGAGTGAAGTAAAGTTAACCTCATTACATTACAACGTTGTCCACATTTCTCCACAAAATTCCAATGCTTATTGTATTGGAAAACCACCCCATCCATTGAGGAAATACTTTCAAAGTACATTTACACAGAAATAATGCAATTGTACGAACAAGTAATACATGATGATGATGATGATAATTATAATGGGAATACATTTCAATAACAATAACACGAGTGGCCTAGGGAATTACACAATTCATATATTGCTAACCTCGTTTTTGTTATATATATATAACATTTTCAGATGTTGTTCAACCTTTTTTTTTTACGACAATCTCAACTAAGAACGAAAGGGGGGGGGGGACGGAATACACACAACGGCTTTATGGCAAAATGTAGGCTTCTTAAATACCTGTTAAAAACTAAATAAATCCCTGCAGGTAGGGAAAAATTACTTCTTGGGAAGTCCACTGATTGAATGGCCTATACCTCCAAAAATATGGTCATACAGACATTAAATGATTAATAAACTATTCCCACTAATCTCTTTGTGTTCCCCACCTCTGACTTGATAAGGAGAGCTAAGGCATCATCTCTATTAATGCCCACACAGAGCAACGCGTGGTTGCATTGAATAACACAACAGCAAAGCTTACAATCTTTAGCTGACAGCACATCATAGAAACTAGAGCAGATATTAGATGTTAGGATTTATTGCGATATGTGACATTGTTACTGCATGATAATCCAACCCTCCACACAATGTACAATTGGAAGTATACAGGGTGTCCGTACACATGCGGTTGGAAGGCCGAGCAAAAAAAAACTACGCTCCTCAGCGTAAAACAATCGGGGCTTTGTTTTGAGCCAACTGCTTTGGAAAGGGAAAAAATATCCCGAGCCCCATCTGCAAGGTGGAATCGTTACGAATGTTAACAGAGCACAGCACATACGTATTTCAAATTGGTGACCAGCACTGTATGCAATGAGGGCCAACGTTTCAGCATCGGACCCATCGTCCCTACCCAAATTTTGGTTCAACACATTCCACAATTAAGGCCACTGAAACAAACAAAACATGGACGTGTTTTATCTCGAGGTGCACGTCAAAGTTCGGTGTCTGTGCAACATGCAGTTTAGCAGTGGGCGTAGTGGAAAATAACTGTTCTCATAGATACAAATGCTAAAATGGAAATGAAAAAAATGTACTCTGCACGACAGAGGCTGCCAAGTGGACTGTGGTGCATCATTATTCATGTCGGTTTCGGGAATGTGATATCATTGGTGTTCACTGTTCAGGTACATGTAAGTTTCCATGCACTGTACATAGGTATGTGTGCACTTCTGCATAGGGGTGGGGTTGTGGTGAGAGACGACATTGGGGGGTTGGGGGAGATGGAGGCAGCACCCACGGGTCTGGAGAACAGTGCGATTGACGACGCATATTCCAGAGGACATCAAGCCAAGACAGCCAAACACCGTGCTCCACATATTTGACATGAACCCTGCTTCAGAGTAGATAGCCCGAAGCTGCATTACTTTTCGACATTGCTTAAGTATATTTTATCAATACGTTATAAAAAAAGGTGAAATATTTTATGTTCTTAAGCAACATACTGTACAAACACATATAGTCCTACAATTGTGCTAACTATTTTGAACCTTTTCAAAATAATGTTTCATCCCAACGTAGATGTGTTTGTTCCTGACAATGTTAGTTTGTGCAAATTATTCCAAGTTTGACCGTCCATGTTGACTATGCACAAGTATTGTTGTCGTTGCTATTCACCATATGCACGGGTTGTGCATGTTCGTGTTGATGTCTGCAATGCTTTTTTTGAACGCTCCATTAACCATCTCGGATTTGCTGGCGAAATAATCATTGTAGCAACCAATAGAAATGCACTCTGGGAAATGATGGAAAAACGTAATAAATAAGGCTTCAAAAGTGTGGCTCCAAGGTAACACATGAACAAGACTAAGGTCATGCACATCAAGTTATTTGAACAAACGGAGACATGTCAGAAGAACGAAACTGGAATAGACATGAGAGTACTTACACCAAGGGCAGTTAGTGAATGCGTTTCGGGATCAAAATTATAGAGGCAGGCAAGACTAGGTATGAGTGTTTTTAGAAAAACTGAACTTAATCATGAAAAGCAACATTCCGATGTGCATAAACAAAAAATGTTTGCAATCAGTGCATAATACCCGCTATGACACATGGATCGGAAACGTGGACATTGACAAAGAACATGGAACAACAAGGGTTGATAAGTGGACAAAGAAGGACCGAGAGGTGCATGCTAGGAATTGCACGAAGCGACAGGAAGAACACAGATTAGAGAACAGACACAAGATCGGGGAAATAATATTGGCTGTAAATAATTATTTTGGGCATGGTAAAGGACACGTCATTGATGATAGCTGGTGGTTGAGACTAACAATGGAGAGGCAGCCATAGGAGGAAGCATGCCGAAGAGGACATACCGCAGAGCGGAGGGATGAAATCAGCTCATTAAAAGATGCTCAGTGGATGTTTGCATCGCGAGCCCATGGGAGATGGCAACGGCTTGGGGAGTTGTTCATCCAAAAGTTGGTAGATCATGGTTGATGATAATGCATTTCTTCATATAATGCCAGTAAAGCTCTTTCATCCTCAAGATCAGTTCTGACAATTGGTCTTGGTTTTGTAAGAGCTTGGATGACTGCATCAGTTTCTACTGAATGCCATGCTTTTTCAGCATGATGGTACTTGATATTAATCTTTATTTCCTCGAATCTTATAATATATGTGGTCATTAGTTGATTGGCCTCTAAATTTCCCATTATTAAGTTGCATATGATCTTTATGAATGGTTTATATACGTGTAATTCCAGACCCATTGCAATCAAATGCAAATAAATGCATTTCCTAATAAAATGCCCCAATGGATGTCATTGCATAAATAACCTAAGAATAAAACGTCGTTTTATTTGATGGCATTGTAATTCTTACCTGGAAAATCTGCCAGGCTGGCACTTGCAATGGGTGGCCCAGCTCCTCGGTTAGTAATGGGGTCAAAAGGTTCTGCTCCAAATATGTCCTTAGCTGCATTCCAAAATAATACACAATTACTCTCAGGTCAAAGGGTTAACTTGTAGTAGAGGAAAATAATACTACTAATAATAAATCCTTAATCACCTGTGAAATTATAAATTTAAAAAAATAGCACTTTATAAACAAATTATGAAGGAAAATTAATCCATTTAGTAAATCACATACAATACAAAGCACTCAGGCTTGTGTGCTGTTCTTTTATATACAAACTACCATCACCAATGTCGTGATTTTGATATATTATTGGCAAAAAGAACATGCTCAACCTTAGATTCATCTGACATTAAAACTCGTTTCCTTTTCTCTCCACCCCCAGAATATTTTAAAGAAATCCCAGCGGAGGACCACACACAGAGACACACAGCACATACACCATAAGAGGTTCCAGTTGAGGAGTATATCCACAGAAACACATACACAAGGTACACACACACACAGACACATACAAACATGCAGACACACACACACACGGGTTCTAGTGAAAGAGCACACAGACCCACAAACAGATATAGAGGGGGCCAAGTAAACACGTACACAAAGACAAATATCCCCCAATATACACTTTAGCAGACTGTTTGGTCAAGTGGTGTGAGCGAGAAGTTATGAAGGCTGGCATGGGACATGAGGGTGTGGTATTGCTAGCACTATGCCTGGTCGTTTTTGTTTTCCCAGTGCACAGCACACTAGGTATTTATTTAAGGCCGAGTCTAGCCATGGGAAGGCCCACGATAAATGCTGATATAACGCGACACTGATGTTAGCCAGGGCTCGGAATCCACGGTAGGTTTTACAGGGTTCATAGTGCAGTGCACAAACCACTGTGCCCACTGGTCCCCACACACTGTGTCTTTAACACAAAGACACACACACACGCATCTCTGATTAGCATGGTTGGCTAAATACGGTGCAAGATAAATTCAACATACATACATACATAAAGATCCCCTATGCAGCCTGTAACAGACCGTTGGGGCAAATGCTGTTAAGCGAGTAGCACCTATGAAGGCCGGCACGGCACACGAGGGGGTAGGTGACCAGCACCACGCCAGACTGCCTTCGACTCCCTAGTGGCGATGTTTACACATCGCACCAGGTACTCATTTGAGGCCGAGTCGGCCTAGGGGAGGCCCAGGACCAGTTCAGATCTTTTTCACTGGTGGTGGCCGTGAGCGGGAATCGAACTCGGGTCGCCGGGTTCGTAGCGCAACGTGCAAACCGCTACACAACCGCATCTGTGTACATACATACGCAGATGCGCACACACACACGCACACAAGGGTTTCGGTTGAGGCGCGCGCACACACAAGGCTTTTCCCAACATGCTGGTGGCACCTCTCTCGGCAGCTCGACTAGGAATTGGTGGCGGAGCAGTCGGGGAGGTGGCAGGGGATGCTGGGGAAAAGGGCACCATGTCGAAGAGGTCAGCCGATGCCACTCCGTCGAACACCCCATTGAGTCCCTGCGTGAACAAGCAGCCACAAAGACAGGACGATATCGACATTCAGCTCGCGAACAAAGTACCCAACCCCAAGTGGTTTGATCGAATGCACGCTACGGAGTTTAACAAAATAATACCTCAAAAGGCGACTAAATGATAATCTACTGCTGTGTACCGCTGTACGTGGAAATAACGGAGTTCTCATCTGTATCATCAAATGCCTTCTGGAAAATGTAGGAAGTGTATTTGCTTTATACTGCCATTAAAAACACTTTGCAATTGACCAAATTCATCTATTGGATACGACACCTGAGTGCAAACTTACCAAGTTATGAAAACAAAATGCACAGAGAGAAAAAAAGAAACCTCTCAGTAATTGTGCAAGTTTGTCACATAATACATAGTACTCATCAAATGGATCCAGAAAATTCATAGGAAAAAGTAAAGAAAGGCAAAAGCTTTGAATATGGGAGTGCAGATATATAAGTACATCCCTGACATTCTACGCTGTCTTGGAAGTGCTAGCTTTTGAACGATTAAATTCTGGATCTTAGGAGAGGAAAGCTCTCCATGAATATCTACATTACACTTTACAATGTCCAAATGCTTCTGTGTCCCTCATTGTAAATGTTATTTGTATACATGTGCATTGTACGCTGTAGTCGTAATATGTTCGATGAACATGGATCCTTGCCTCAAAACAGAGGCCTTACAAGGGTTGAGGGTTCCAGTGATTTTACAACAGCATTCATAGTGGGGGCTGTTGTGCGGTGTGCTGTAGAGCAGATCATAGATTTCCAGGCAGCAGCAGGAGCTCACAGGCAGGAGGGCCAAAGAGTAGTTGGGTAAGGATCTCACATCTGGCAAGGCTGACTGATCCAGGCAACCACACAGAGCACAAGGCCCTGTGAGTGCTGCAGCAAAATGAGAAGCAACAACAACAAAAAACGACGAGACATCCTGAAGAGGGAGCATCATGCTGGTGGAACAGGAACAGGCCCATACGCTGAACGTTGCACACCTGGCATCTCTAGAACTTTCAATTATAAATTCCCCGCTTCAGTGAACACACTACAAAAAGGGAAATATATTCACGGACTGTAAATAACAATGATATTCGAGCCAAGAAGACTTCATTCTCAGCATTTTCCACTGGCCACTGTTCAACACAACAGATATGACCAATTTCATGCTGTTAGCACTCATAAGCAAGCAACTATGTGGTTTTTAGATTTGCAAAAAGGTATGCCTATTTGTTAAATGAAGGCCATCTTAAAAACACTGGATCCCACTTAAAAGAAAACAAAAGCTCAAATTATGGATTTAAAGCTATTTAACATACATTGTTGTTCAAGATAAATACATCTAGTAAAATAATTTCTGAAACAAGATAATGTTTTACTGATAGGATATATTCTCCACGTTATTATTTTATAGTCTTTCATTAAAAGTAAAATGTATGGTCTCAACATAATTACTGTAATTTATATAAACCATAGTAGCATTGCATCTTGTACATGCGGTACATCCTCAACTTAAGCAGCTCACTATGCACTACACTAGCATTTAACATCAACAGGTTTTTGCTGCCCTCCTGTGTTAGAATATAGTTGGACGTACATTGCAAATATGGAACAAAGCCAATTTGCGTTTGACGTTGTTACGATAAAAATACTGTATTTAAAATCCAAATCAAAATGTCATATTCATTTTTTTTTTACATAAAGAGTATTACATGTTTGTATCACAAACGAGACGTGATTTGGGTATAAGACTAATACATTTAAATTAGCTCCATTACAATATTATAGCACAATGTAGTTTATATGGCAATAAAAATACTTGTGACATTAAGCAAATTCTCTTTCATGTGCATCTTAAGATTAGACAGGTGACACGGTTGCTTTTTACATGCAGAGAACTGGTGCCATTCAGTTAACGCACAAACACGGATTGGCATTGGGTAGCGATGAGATTCCACACAACAGCAATATCTATTTGACTTGTGCCATTTCTGTTGCACTTGCACCCATTTTATCGTTTACCCGTGTACGTGTATCCGACACACACTTGCAATGGAAACATCTATTTAGGAAGAGGGGCAGGAAAGCAAACACTGTGCAATAAACGCTAATTGACAGACAACTAAATGTGTTGTTATTACGCTTGTTTACCCAGGAAAGCCTATTTTTCAGGAGGGTCCTCGCAAGTTTTTGCTGTAGGGGGCGATGCTGCTACGTGCAATTCCAAGTGCGTAATTTGAAATAAAAAATGTTTTGCATTGTAATGTTTGGCCAATACCAGTTACATTCTACATATATTAATTTTGCCCATGGAAGGAAACTGGAGAACCTGGAAGAAAGCCAGTAAGAATGGGGTGAGAACTTACTAATGCTACACAGAGGCACCTGAATTTGAAATCGAACTCAAGGCCTTTTTGCTGTGAGGCAAAAAGGGCTACTACTGTGCCATCCTCCCGCTCAATGTACCACCACCCAATGTAAATACAGGTACGTTATTTATCTCTCAAACTTAAACATTATACAGAAATTCAGAGGGATGGAACTTAAAGGTAGATGTAAAAGTATATTGGAATTCGTTTTCTCAGAGGCAGTGTAAGAGATAGGGTTTTTATATTTGTAATCTGGCTGAAAGAGTGAAGAAAAGTAAAGAAATATATACAGGTGTTTGTCAGTCTATTTAAGTGATCCCTTCAGTATTATCACTGGTAGCTTCATTTCATGATTTAACATGTAATTAATGGAATGTTTCAATGATCATACTTGTTTTTTTATTCCTAATAAATCTGAGTATGATTGCTACATGCATCGATCAAATACAGTGGAATCCCAACAGTGTGCACGTCTCACCTCCTCTGTGTGAACAACCACGTGTGTGCTTTTGAGCCTTTCCTCTAGTTTTTCAATTTTCTTCTGGAGTTCACCATTCTCTGTTTCAAGTTCAGTAACCTAGAATGCGTAACGGTGCATGTAATGACATTCACATCCGAGTAGCATTTTAGAATTCCGATAATCTTGTCGAACAATGCATTTTGTATTCATGTGCAAGTTAAATAACGTGGCTTTAATGTGTATCTCCTGGCACGTTGTTCTTGACTATGCCACACCTGGTATGCGTCTTAACAGATGTCGTAAAACGATGATATATATACACATATTTTTTAAACATGTATATAAATAATAGAATACTGTGCTTTAAAATATATCCATCTTACCCTTTTCTGCAAAGCAATCACTTGTTTCTTTGACTCCACGTCTTTGCCACCAGATTCAAGAAACTTTCTGTAGGCCAAATCAAAAGCCTGTCCAATGCTCAACGTAATTTCTTCAGCCTAAAATTATAAAAACAGATACTGTAATTGCAACATTTGATAAAGTGTATTATTATGACTTGTATCTTGTATACAACATAACCAATAGTTCGGTTAAAGTGTGTTCCTTACAATGATGGCATTCACATTCCATGGCAAACAAACATCAGTTCTGCGCATAATGCAGTGGAGACTTTCATGTCATCAAATAAATAATAAACCCACCGATTTCTCGCTGTCAAATGCAAAGCAAAAATGCTGGTCAGTTTCAGCATCTTTGCAAATGAAAGCAAGGATGCGCTTATCCGTCTTGTCATCAGCACAGAAAGATATTCGGTGGAGTGGACAGTTATGTTGACTTTCCTGTGAAAATGGGAGACACAAAACAACGGCTGAAATAAAAATAACAACAGGGTTTTGTAGTCACTGAGAAGAAAGGAAGATCCCAGCCACACAGCTCATTGGCCTTCTTCAGGAAGGTTGCACAGCACCAGCTTCAAGGCGGGTCAAAACACAGGTCACATGCACTCTATGGGGGTCCCCCTTTCACAAAGCATTTAATTGCACCGTCACATTCACCCACTGCAGGAGCAAAACCGCATCATTTATAGCCGGAGCATTCTGGCTGGGCAAAGTGGCACAGGTGTTAAAAGCTGTAAGCTCTAAGGTTTAAAGACTCTAACCTATTCCTGATTTCGCAATGCAACACTGTATCATTAGGCTGCGGATAACATGGGTGTTATAAAGGGACCTGCAATCAATTTCAGCCTACTCTGCAAGTTGGCAGGGAGTAAGTATCCTGACAATGCTTAAGGCATTCTCTTTGTTTTTTTCGGTAAAGTCACGTAGGTAAAAAACTAAAATAAATTAAATCACGACGTTTCGGGCACAACACAAGCGTCCTTCTTAAGCGGTGTACTTTCGCCAAGTTGTCCCCACCTAAAGAAGGACGCTTGTGTTGCGCCCGAAACGTCGCGATTTAATTTATTTAAATGTTTCACCTACGTGACTTTACCGAAAAAACCAAAGAGTATGAATCCTTGCAGTCACGAAAACTTCAAATCTAGCTTAAGGCATTGTTAAGAATAGAGTAGTACCGCCACCTGCAGCTCCGACATGGAACTGTAAAAGGTAAACCTTTAGTCTTACACGAAACCTGCTTGTTGGACCACATGCGCCACAAGGGGCATGGTTTGACACGCACGGTGCATGTGTTGCTCATGGGATTTCTTTTCGTTGTCATTGTTCTGCATCTTGTCGTTATGAAGTGGCGTGTGGGGTATTGACATTCCGTGTTTTGCCTTCTGTGCACATTATCCACGTATAACCGTTTGTGATGCAAATAAAAATAATTTTAAGGGGACCTTTCTAAAAATATACAGAAATATTTTTTTGATTTTGCTAGTTTGCTCTACGTACTCGCATTTGGTGTTTTATTAGTAGTTTTTAGGCATAATTTTTTTGTGCCTGAACTTGCATTTTTTCTGCCCATGTCATGTTCTGGAAAAGTGACCAATTTACAAACAAAAGGTCAGGTGTGTCAGGAGACCACTGAGCTCACATTCCTGCTGGAGTCAATCAAATGGGTGCCACGATGTCAAAGGTGACCAGCGGTCATCCAGCATACTGGTCCCCACCAAAGATATATTGAATTTACACCAATGACTCAGTACCACAGATGGACGTAATTTAATGTGACATTTCTGTACGAAGATATTTTACTAAACAGGTTTCCCGATCTTTTCTTCGGGTTCGGTTTGTGCGATTTTGCATATACACATGTAACCTATTTATACCCAAAATGCATTATATGCAGTTTGAACTCACTCATATGCAGCTACAGTATATGGTCGGATGTGGGACAGCACTGTGTGTACTGTAGAATAAAGGGGCCTAGTAAAATATTTGTGTGATGTCATCTTCTATGACCATGCTGTAACACAGTGGATGCACTGCTCACTGCAGAGTACCGAAGTGAAATGTGACTCGTGAGATGATAACAAAAGCCCAATTGAAATATAATCCCCCCCCCTCATTTCTTTATCATTGGAAACTTCACAGATGCATTGTATCAATTTTTTCCGCGAGAATTATTATGTTTGTGTTCCACCTTTGACCAGTTGTAAAAAGATAACAGCTTGCATTAAAGTTATATAGTAGTAAGGTAATATTGAAATTAATAACCATTAAAGCAAGATGCCATATATGGTATAATACACAATATGTTGCCAATGTGTTTTCTTAATTTGTCATCATCTTTGTAACCGTTACCTTTGATTTGGGATCCAAGATTTCCACACCTCGTATAGACACCTGAAGTTCAACTTTTGGAAGTTTTTGACCTTCGGATTTTTTCAGGTGGCACGCAAACTGTGTGACAAAAGAGTTTCGAAAACAAGTTTACGTACACTCTTATAGATTAAATTATTATACATACATACACACATGTTAACAAAACCACTGTAAATACAATTTTGTTTGATATAGTGTCAACGTAACCCATGACCACGTCACCGGGAAAGATGCCAATTTCGCCAAATCTCAGAAAGCTAAGCAGTGGTTGAGCCCTGGATAACGCTTGGATGGGTGACCACTGTGCACACGCAAGTTGTCACAGGGCTTGACAGGCTAATGTGGTGGGCAGTGGACATTTTTTGTTGTTGTACTGCACTCATATTCTCTCATATCTATGCTCCTCCACTTTCACCAACCCACAATGACCGGCTTGTTGAAAGTATGGTCAAGAAAACTCGATGACCTGCGCGGCATGGGGAGGCTCACATTCAGCAGTGGATTGGCAATTGGGCTGTAGATAATCAACGCACGTTGGAGGATATCATTCATGGAATGCGTTGACTTTGCTTGTTTCATAAAGACTGCACTGGGCTGTGAGGCTGCATCGAGTCCAGGCTGTTGGGCTTGTGAGGACTCCAATCAAAGCTACAGCTCCCCTGGTATTCTTCCCATTGGTGATCGACCTGTGATCTAGTAGGCTTCGAGAGCGATCTGTCTCAATGAAATCTAAAGTTAGTTATAAAATATGCATTTATAATGAAACAACACATGTCGTTGTGTTGTCAACCACCAGAGAAAAGAATACTGCTCCCTCTGTCCCCGACCTTCTGCAACAAAAGTGATTGCGATGAAATGTACCAATAACATACAACACAACATCACACTTCACAATTACGTATCAAAGCATGTCTGGAAATGCTGTTCTGTCCCTTATGCCTAATACGGCATGACTTAATGAACAAAATCTATTTGGGTGGCAGGGTGGCGCAGTGGTAACAGTTAACGCCCGACAGCAAAAAGGGCCTGGGATTGATTCACGAATTGGATGTCTTTCTGTGTGGCGTTTGTATGTTCTCCCCATTTTCCCCATGGCTTTCCTCCAAGTTCTCCAGTTTCCTCACATAGACAGCTAAAACAAACGTGCAATTTAACTGGTATTGGCCGAATATCATAATGTTGCAAAAGTATCTGTGAAAAATCATCATTTTAGGATTAAACATAAGAGCATCGTCCCCGACTGCAAAAAAACACTTGGCTGGACCCTCCTGAAAAGTATTGAGACTCATGGTGAGGCTTTCCTGGGTAAACAAGCGTAATTATCAATCTTGATTTGAAGCTTTCGTGACTGCAGAAATCCATACTCTTTGGTTATTTTGGTAAAGTCACATAGGTATAAAAATAATAAAATAAAATAAAACACAAATAATGTATCACGACGTTTCGATCGCAACACAAACGGTCGTCCTCAGGTGGAAAATATAATCCAGCAGTGGAACTGCTGAACCAGCGAGAGAGCTGTTACAACAAGAGGTTATTGACGTGGCGATGGGCAAGCAAGCGGGGTCTGAGCTGGAAAGGAATTCCATCCCCGACACAAGCACGTCAGTTGTGTTAATGGGGGAGATTAGGGAGAGAGATTAGGGAGGGAAATTAGCATGAAATGAGCTTCCATCGCCGCATAAGAGTATCGCCCCCGCATATGCGCACAACAGCAGTGTTAATGGGAAATTAGCACTATGTTGATGGGAGAGATTAGGCAGGAAGATTAGGGGGATTCGCAAGTTAATGTCATGTCTATGTGTAACACAAGCTGCGGCGCTGCCAACTGCGCTGTGAGGCAAGCGCGTCCACGCAAGAGAACCACCGCAACGGTGGTCGCGCCAGTGAGACACACAGCCCATCACACAGCCAGAACCATCGATACATCGAGGCTAAGGGAACAGAAGTGGCCGTGTTAGTGAGATCCCAGCCCGTTAATGCAGAGGCACCCAACAGGGCAATGCAACTCAGAGTCGGAGATAACAGCCAAACGGCAGGGAAGAATGGAAGCACCACAGCAAGTGACGACTTAGCTTGGTTAATAACGTCCTTCCAATGATTGCTCAGCTTATACCGATCTTCTCGGTTGAAATTGTCTCTGTGTTGATATGTCTGGATGGCTTCATGGATAAATAATTGATGGTAGCCCGAAGGTTTGCAGAGTACCTTGGTCTCGGAAAAAACAATATCGTGCGAGCCCACTCCATTATAACAATGCAGAGATATTGGTTCTGCCGCGTTTCAAATCTGCCTTGTGTTCGCGAACACGGTCCAAGACATTTCGTTTCATTTCCCCAATGTAATTGCTGCCGCAGACACAACTTAGTTTGTAGACACCAGGGTATTGCATGTAAGGAATGACATCCTTCACAGATGGGATCAAATCACGGATTTTGTGCACTGTATTGAATTGGACCTGGATCTTGTGTTTTTTTAAGATTTTGGAAATATATTTGGTAACACCTGCTATGTATGGCAAAGTGATGGTTTTGATTGGGTCCTCTCCCCATGGTTGGGGATACAGCTTTGCGGATTGTGCGGTCTGAGTATCCATTCAACTTGAGGGCTTGGTGTACGTGCTCCAATTCACTGGCTAGGAGGCGCTGGTCAGAGATGCAGCGGGCCCTATCATGTAGTGTTTTGATGAGGGAGTTCTTCTGGGCCGGATGGTGGTGGAGTCAGGCTTTAGATAGGAATCCGTGTGGGTGGCTTTCCTGTAAACGGAATATTCCAATGAGTCATCAGGTCTCTTTTCGATCAAAACATACAGGAATGGGAGCTTGTCATCATTTTCCACTTCCATGGTGAATTTGATGGATGGGTGTATGGAATTGATGTGGTTGAAAAACTGGTTCAGTGCTGGCTGGCCATGTGGCCAGATGACGAAAGTATCATCTACGTATCGCTTCCACAGGGAAGGACGTAGGGTGGATGTCAGGATGGCATCTGTTTCAAATTTCTCCATGAAAACATTCGCTACCACTCGTGATAAGGGAGAACCCATAGGGGTACCTTCATTTTGTTTTCTAGAATGTACCATTCCAGATGAAGTACGTCTTGGTAAGGCAGTGCCTCACCAAAGTTGGTACATCAGGATTCAGTCCCTGTTGGACCAAGACTTCAATGACTGCTTTGGTGTCAGGTACAGGTACCTTGGTGAACAGAGAGACTACATCGAAGCTGACAAGCAAATCATCTGGAGACAGTGAAATGTCCCTGAGGACGACCGCTTGTGTTGCGATCGAAATGTTTTGTTTTATTTTATTATTTTTCTACCTACGTGACTTTACCGAAAGAACCAAAGAGTAAGCGTGATTATAATAATTCATGTTGATGCTTGCCAAGGTATTTGAAACGCATGGGAAAATGTGTTTCATTAAATGTGATTTTCAATACAACTCTTGCAATCTCCTTATCTATATACACATCGTGGTGGAGACTTCACAGGGTGAAAGGAGGGGCAACCCCAGCGGTCACATAATAGGTGTTTAATGGGACAGCATCTTCTATCCCATAGCTGAGGCAGAACCCAACACATCAGGCAAAGTGTGATACATGCGCTACCAAATGACTGCAGTAGCAAGCTCCAGAGTAAAGATTTCACCACTTTACCTCGTTTGTCAGGGCAGCGATTAAGTGAGTGAGCCACCATGGTGACTCATAGAAAAAACGAAATCGTCACCAGTTTTTATTTTGTTTGTTTTAACCCTTTCCCATTTGGAGATGTCTGCAAGTTGCAGGGTGAAGTCCTGTTCACCGCTCTCGGAATGCGCAAGCAGTTCGCGCAAATTTTATTTAGAGGCATAGCGCCATTGTTTTTAAAGACATTGTATTCACTGCAGAGAATTGTAGCGACACCACCGCACTCGATGGTAGCTGGCGCCAAACTGTGGCACGCGCCTTCGAGCCTGGCCTTGTGGGAGCCTCGGTACTGATGAAGTAATTTTATTTCGGTTTTTCTTCATCGGAATAGTATCGGATGTACAAATACGTCAAAGGGTTAATATGGCAATTAATGATTTAATATGGCCAATGAAAAGCAACTATTAAAAATTTAGTTTTAAGTGAATTAGCCATGGATACACACTGCCTTAAAATTTATATTTGGGGCAGTGTGAAGGTCTATTGGTCCTAGGTTTGGTGTTCGTAGCCACCATACCTCGCCTCACTACTCTCGCCTTGCATTGAAGCTCATGGTAGAACTCTACGCAGCGTTATCTCAAAATCTCTCTCAGACACCAAGGTCTCGAACTGTCACAGCCTCATGTCGATTCTCTGCTATCGCCCCCTCGGTGTGGAACTCTATCCCTTTGCACATCCACAATATCAAATGCACTCTGACTTTTAAGAAACATCTAAAGGCCTCTGTCTGTCTGGGTCAGGCTTTTGAGCAGCCCTGAGCTTGGCTCCACGCCTGAGTTGCTAACTTGTCTGCGAAATCTGGCGCGTTAAAAAAGTCATTATTATGAAATATGGCGATTTCAACATGCAAAGGGTCAATAGCAGTATACTTCAATATCTATTTCAATTATAGACGAAAACTTACCTTGAGTTTTCTCACGGCATCTTTTACAACTTCAGAACCTTTGGGCTGAGATACCTCACAACTACCTAGGTACTGAAATGCACACACATAACATAACAACAACAACAAACGCCATTAGCCACTAAGTGGCGGTGACGTCACCATGACGCTTGTACCAGGCCATGTGCACCTTGAGGCCACGTGAAGTGTCGAACGCCCGCTGGCAGGAGGTCACGGATGGGACTTTGCCCACACACACAATCACATTGTCACATCAAATATAGAGGTTTAAAAAAATCATTGTGTTTGCAGATATGGGTGTTAAATCACCAGAAGAAATTTACCGATTCCAAGTTTAGGATAAAGTATATCGTTAAACGAATGTGATTGTGCATATTACCACTAGGGAGCGTTTCACGCAAAATTTTCATATTCCACTTCATAGCATTGTGTTTACAGTACACATGATATTTACAAAGTATAGCACAGGAATCATATTCTTAGGTTTTTTCGGTAAAGTCACGTAGGTAAAACATCAAAACTAATGAAAATAAAATAAAATAAAAACAAAAACAAAAATCACGACGTTTCGGAGGCAACACAAGTCTCCGTCATCAGGTGGGACCTAAGAATATGATTCCTTGCAGTCACGAAAGCTTCAAATCTAGAATTATAGCACAGGAGTGAATTCTTTTCACGTTTTTCTGTACTTAACAGCACATGTTGCAGAGGGATTCAGATGGAGATTATAAATGAAGAGGCCTGTACAGATATATTTTTCCATTTGGACCATTTCTAAGCTCTGAGTAACGATACACATTAATAAAAGATTTCCAAACTCTTGGAATAGAATTGGCCTCTTATCACAGCCTCTTTGTTTTCCATTCGGGAAATACTAATTTTCTTTATATGAAGCGAAGAATAACTAAAACACTGCACATTGTTGCATACAGTATGTCCTTTTAGTAAAAATGCAAATAGAGCTGTATGTTTATATATCTACTAAAATATCATTTATAACTTAATGGCTATTGAAATAGACAACATTAACGCTCAAATTCCAATCCTACTGCGTGTAATTAGAAGACAGCAGCAATAACAATACTACATGCAGGGCGCGTTTACACACATTTTTTTATATTATGTAGTTAAGGCAATAAAGTTACAAATATGTAGTTGCAAGCCATATTGCCTATCTGTCCATTAAATCTTAGTATTGACATTCAGACGATTACATCTTGGAATGGAATCATGAATGATTTAGTTTCCTGTACCTTGACACTGTATGACACGCAACTCTTCGTGAGCATCTCAGGGGTATGAATCCACGATTTATCTGTTGTGAAATAAAGATGCACAATTGGACATTGCGTTATGTTCACACACACACTGTGTAACTTCAATCAGACAGAAAAAAATGGATCAAGAGTGTCAAAGGCCCCAGGTCTAGAGTTGGGTTACCGAGGATTCGCCGAGCCATGCTGTTGTGACAAGTATCGTGTAAGAGTGTTTAATGTGATGTGTGTGCATAGTCATAGTTTTAATTCACTATGGTTTATTTATAAAGCATAATACCACATTCATACATTGACCGTAAGTTATACTCAAATATAGGATTTTCGGTTGTAAATATGGAAAAAGTGTCGACTTGGAAATTATTGCAAATGTTGTTGTGAACTCCCTTTCTATCAACAAATGAATGAGGCCTATGTCCTGCAAAGGAATCTGTTCTCAACAAAAACACGACATTTCTTTATAAACATATACAATATTGATTGATTTAATGTTATTCTTTAAATTGTAAACTGTATTTCCAATATGATACATCGTCAAGGTTATTGACTTGAAGCTTTCGTGACTGCAGGAATTCATATTCTTGGGTCTTTCGGTAAAGTCGCGTAGATAGGTTCAAATATAGTAACACAAACTACGACGTTTCGATCGCAACACAAGCGGTCGTCATCAGGAACCGCTTGTGTTGCGATCAAAACGACGTAGTTTTTTGTTATCATCTTTCAACCTATCTACGTGACTTTACCGAAAGACCCAAGCATATGTGAAGGTATTGTAACAAATCTAAACTTAAGAATTTCTTGTCATACAGACGTATATCCTGTGAAATATATATTTTACTGGATGAGTGTTGTAATAAGACAATCTCAAAATAAATATTTATTTCAATAAATGTCCTACTTGGCTCTATTTAAGCATAACACCAATACCCGCCATTTGCCACTAAGTGGCGGTGATGTCACCATGACGCCTGTGCCTGGCCAGGTGCACTTTGAGGCCACGTGAAGTGTCGAAGGCTCGCTGACAGGAGGTCTTGGGACAGACCCAGGTGCCATAGTTCGACTGACTGAGATGACCGGTAGATGCATCAGCTGTGTCCCCTAATGCGCCATGTGACACAGACTGACAGGCCCACCTTTCTTGCGGGTGAAGGGGCGGTGCATGGCTGCCCGTTTGGTTTTGAATTTCCACCACCAGGCAGCAGCTCAAATGTCACACCCAGAAGTGAGCACACCTGGGCCAGATAACACCACATAAACCCTTTTGTTAAATTTCGATTTAAAGCTTTCGTGACTGCAGGGATTCATCTTCTTGGTTCTTTCGGTAAAGTCACGTAGAAGGGAAGTAATAAAATAATAAAAATAAAACATAATAAAACAATTCTCACGACGTTTCGGCCACAACGCAAGCAGCCAAGCAGCCATCCTCAGGCGAAGAATGAAACACCCCAAGCTTTGTTAAGTAAATAAAAGCCACTTTACACCAAACAAAGAGAATGGACTCCAAGTTGGAGACCAATTTGAATGTGTAGTTTGACATGGAAATAGTCTGTTCTCCTATAACGCCTGTTTTCATAATGCGAATTGGAAATAACGCTCGGGTCGAGCAGTTATATCCATTGGATCTTTTTGCATGTGTTGCCACAAGTATGTGTGGTTAATGCGAACTTGATGCCTTGCAAATAGGTATCTATTTGGTGTTTGAACATCTTAACACCTTTTAATTGCCAGAAAGGGTAAAACCTATTCTTATTTTTCGTAATTTTGTATATAACGCGATGAATGTATTAGGGAACACATTTTTTTAAAACGCGGATGCTAAATTAATATAACGCAATCGAGTGAATTGAACTACGTCGCGCGAGAAGGAATAAGCGGTTGTACGGCTGCCTCGGCGTAGCATCAGACAAGGCGGGATGCTTCTAGATGCTTCTAGATGCTTCCCTTGCGCCTCAGTCTTTGTTCAGCCTCTATAAACATCTCACGTGGTATCGCAGACTGTGCTTTACGTTATATTATTTATTAGAAAGCGATTTTTCCATAGTGCAGTGTTCTTCAGGAACGCAACTACCGCGTTAAAGGAGAACAAATGAGTGACACTTTCATCATCATAACCTGCCACCAGTCGATGAAGGCAAGTCATTGCTAACTCTCATGGTCACTCGACGCAGCAATCCGTATAGTTCCTGCAAGGGACGATTTCATGGCTCCATCTCCATGGTAAACGTGTTTTCAGACGTTCCCTCCATTGGCTGCTCCGCCATCAATAGTCTCGGCTACTGGTCACGATCTCTTCTCATGATTGTGTCCTGCCTAAGTCAAAATTAGGTTCTTACCTTGTGGATGTTTAACACGTAGCAGGCTTTCGCGACCAATATTATTCATAATCAACGTTGTTGGGTTTAGATCGCGTTATTTATAAATGTGTCGTAACCCTCCACCACCCGACACGGCCAATCAGTAAAAAAGTGTCACGTTGACAAAAGACAATTAGTTCACTGCTTTAGCCCACCGGTGTGTTGAAGCGTGAAACCACTCAAATTGTAAATTGTTGTGGTTTCACGCTTCAACACACCGGTGGGCTAAAGCAGTGAACTATTTGTCTTTTGTCAACGTGACACTTTTTTACTGATTGGCCGTGTCGGGTGGTGGAGGGTTACGACACATTTATAAATAACGCGATCTAAACCCAAAAACGTTGATTATGAATACCTTGTGTATGTTGTCGAATGGGTGTTCCTGCCTCTCGGTGTAATTCCAAAACATTCACCTCTCCAACCTTCATGTACAATTTTCAGCTACTCTTACATTTTCTTTGTCAATTTCCATGTTTCTAATCCATTTGTTATATCGCGGGTAATGCACACCAATGAAACACCTCCCTCTCTAGACACATCGGTATGTTACTTTAAATGTTTCAGTACATTTTTCCACAAGCACTCCAAACCCACTCCCATACACCTCTGTATTTCATAATTTTGATGGAACATCACACAAAGTACAAACTGTATTACAGTATGGCATGTATTGAGTCTCCGTGTTACCATGAGCAGAGGCAGAATTCATACGTTGGCAGCCCTGAATGAGTGTTGGAAATGCTATGTTTCCATGGAAGGGTGCGGTCTTCTCTAGAAGACATCCACTGTTGACTTTCCCCAATTATCAAAAGCAGATCTTAATATAGAGCAGCTACAATGAGAACACACAATGGTAGAGTAGGAACAAAATACAATTCAGTAGACGAGTCAAGCAAGGATTTACACTTTCACAATGGCTATTCATGGCGACTTTAGAATGTTTTTTTTTCAAAAAACTAGGTTTTAAAAATAAAGGCATAAACGTAAATGAAGAAATTATTAACCATCTCAGATTTGCTGACATAATACTGCAGTGGCTATGAAAACCAACCCGGGATGAATTACAGGAAATGATTTAAGAACTTAACAAATATGGCTGCAAGTTTTCATCTAGATAACTAAAAACAAAACAAAAGTTGCGCATGACAAGTGAACATTATTGTTGGAGAGACTCAACTGGAAAATAGCAGAATGTTAACCAAGGGCAATAAATGCAGGAGGATCACCATCTAAAGGATTATTAAGTAAAGTGAAGAAGCCTTTGGAAAAAGCAACATACCAATGTGAACTTAATCGTGAAAATCAGGATACCATTGTGCCTAAATAAGAACACTTTGAATCAGTGCCATAGCATATGGATATGTCAAATGACAAACAAAATCAGTTTAACATGTAGGCTTTCGCGACCAATATTATCCAGGGTTTTTTGGCGGTTAGATCGCGTAAATATAAAATGTTTCGTTAAACCCACCAACACCCGACACAGCCAATTGGTAAGGTCTGTCACGTAAACAAAACATGCCAATTCGTTACAAAACGTAACAAACGCTCTCAGCTACACAAATAAGCAATGACATGCATGCACGTGATTACACGTACACACAGACACAGGGACACAGGGATCAAGGAATAAACCTAAATTAGAGTCTATCATATGCAAAGTGGCTCGGATAATATGCATCGCAAGATGGGATGGTGGCTGATGAACAAGGCCAGTCACAGAATGTCAGCCAAAGGAGAAAATGTGCCCGAGAGGACGAGCATCAATGGAGCTAGAGCGATGAGACCAGTAGCCTTTGTGCAGAAGTGATCCGGATTGTGGCACCGTGGGGACAATCGGGGCCTGTGAAGGAGTGAAAAGCCTTCATCCAGCAGCGGATCGATCATGACTAATGACTGATCAGGACTACCGACGATGCCGAGATAGCCAATAAGCCCCTTATTCTGCATATACAATACAAATTCTACTTTCACAGATAAAAAAACAAACCTGCCAAACGCAGGAGCATCATTTCTAATCGTTTTCCTTCGTCGTTAATTTTCCTTGCACTGTACAGATTTTCCCAAAGGATTGGCTGCAACAAGATGGCTGTGCCACTGTTGACTTAGACGAGGTCCATAACCATGGCCAGAGGGGAGCAATGCCGTTCCAAACAACCCACCCCTTCGATTAAACATCAGAACCCTCCTCCAACGCCACATTGTTTATCCATAATATCACTGTTCTCAGCTTTCATTCCAAGTAATGTCCCCCCCCCCACCGGTTTGTAGATGTTTGTAGATGTTTGGTGTGCCACTCGTCTGAGTTATGGCCCTCCCACGAGGTAGTTGATGAGATTGTGTTCCACCCTCTCAGTAGCAGCAGCTGTTGCTAGGTATGGCAGCAGCTGTTGCTGCTGCCATACCTGAGATGTGGACCGTTGCTTGAGGACGAGTTCGTGTGTGAGCAGAGACGACCCCAGTTCGATTCCCGGTTCTGGGTCTCCCCTAGGTCGACTCAGCCTCCAATGAGTACCTTGTGCAGTGTGTAAAACCATCGCCATTAGGGAGACAAAGGCGGCCGGGCGTGTTGCTGGCCACCCATCCCCTCGTGTGTCGTGCCGGCCTTCATAGGTGCTACTCACTAACAGCACTTGCCCCAAAAAAGTATGTTAAGGCTACACACGGGGGATCTTTGTCTTGTATGAGCATCTTCCCTGCAAAACTGTACTGGATTCCTCACACAATGACATGCAAAGACACGTCCTAAATGTCAGCCAGCCCCAACAACAAGAGTGCCCGATCAACAAATCATATTTCACACATTTTTAATCAAAAAAAGCTTTCCCAAAAGTTAAAACTATCCAATAACGTGTCACCTGAAAAATGCTATAAGCATTTCCCATATACTGTAAAACTGTTTTATATATATAATACACGTACTACATTTATGATGTACAAGCCCTTTGTTCCATTGAGTAATGGATGAAATGTATCCCAACAAGATTTGTTGAATATCTAGAATGAATTTACTCACATTTTACATTGACATTTATTTTTTTTGCATATCTAGCGCTCTAACTTTGACAGTCACGTGTGAAAACATTCGCTAAATAAATATATAGAAATCAGTTTCCATTACGAATTCAAACTTGCTTAGCTATATCATAATTTTCCTCTCTCTTGATCTGTACTATTGGGAGTGGTCAAGAGAAGTTGGCCATGCGTTGTGCGAGTTGAGTGTACCCTTGACAGGTCCCACCACAGTTGCTGTTGAGAACAACACATTCCTGCGGAGGGAGCTGGTAGGAACGTTGGGTTGCTCGGTCAATGGCCAGGGTCAACGGCGGCGTGGTGTATTCCGCAAATATGCCCGACTGTGAGGGCGGGCACAAGCCGGCGTGAGTAGGTTAAACGTTGAGTTTTATAAGGGCAACACGGGGTGACCAGCCCCTCCCCACCCAGCCCCACCCCTCCCACCCCCCACCCAGCCCCACCCCTCCCACCCCCCACCCAGCCCCTCCCCACCCAGCCCCTCCCCATCCATTTTTGGATGCACGACGGACGGACACAATAATCCCCTGTGGGCTGGTGTAACCAGGAGGTTCCTACCAGTATTATCCATGCATGTTCTACATCTCAAAGTCTCAATATAGCACGGCAGTCAAATAGCCTTAATTAATGATAAACAAGGTCACCTAATTGTATGTCTACAGTATTATAAACAAAACCCGAGCACAAATATGCCGAGCAGTCCCACGCACGCAAACAACAGCATACATAACGCACGGCTTGACAAGGTTATGTCTCTGCATCAATTCATAGTAATGTGTATTTCACAAATGAGCTTAACAGCAGGTGAAATACAATTGGATGGTGGTGGGCAGTGCTTACCTTAAAAAAGTGAACCGACCAAAAAAAACAAGTGGATTTTGTGTAGCAGTGAGGGTGGGATGCAATGAGACAGTTTGTCTAATTCTACTTGCTTATTTTATACAGTGATTTTTTTAAAGTGTTATCCATTAACCCATAAAAGCCCACTACACGGCCGGCTCCAGGGGACAGTGCATCAGATCGGCTGGCACTGACGGGGCAAATGCTTGTGTGAGTACACAACATTGACTCCCCTTTTAGCCTACTCCACCCCTTCACTGCCCGAGACACAATGTACAAAGTGACAGCATCAATCAGCAAACGCTTAACGCGAGCAAGCAGGCAACAAATGTAGAGATCGCTTGAAAGAAAGTGGATACCTAGAATGTTAAACACATCTGGAGAGTCTGAATAATTCCCGTGAGTTACGGAATGAAATTGATTCGTGAATATTTGGACACAATGTACCAGTAAAGACCAAGCAATGCAACCCCATCCCCACACAACTCCCAACCCCCAACCCTCCGTCCTGCCGCACATTGAATCAGCTCAGATAGACACAAAACTACATTCCCTCCACACTTCCACCTTGATGCGCCAGCCCCAAACAGCTTGTTTATAGATTGCAATTTAAATTAAGCTATAAAACAGGGGGGGGGGGGGGGGGGTTACCGTTTTCCAGAAATAAAGTTACGTGAAAACAGCACCCGAAGATCATGCATTATTAACTGAAATATGGCCAGGTAATATTTGCAGTAGCTCAAAACAACACTTTTCATTCATAAATCCTTGGACACATCTAACAGAACGAGCTCACTATTTTCCCACACAGCAGCAGCATTGACCTTCAAAATCCCATCAAACCCATGTGGTCTCATTGCATCCATTGAGGGAGCTGTCAAATCCATCTGACCTCATTCTACTCAATTGGATATGATAGATTCAAACTGACAAAAAACTATTAGATGCAGTATTGTATAATGACTGCAAAGCATAACAAATGTGATGTTTAGTAATTACTGTACATGTGAAAATATTTTAAAATCGCCATTCATTCTGTATCATCATCAGCCATGGTCCATCCAGTGCTGGATGAAGGCCCTTCCCAAGGCCACTGCCACCTCTAACGATCCTGCAATGTGATAGTCCACCTCGCAACTCATTCCAAATCTCCATGTAAATGTTTTTTTTTTAAGCCAAGAGACTAAAAGTTAATCTATGTATTTAATTAACAAGAATTGTTACACGACATCGCTCGGTCAGAATTGTACACGTTATTTTGTTGTACTGTGGAAAGAGAGCACTTACTAATAATATCTACTAAAGAGGTCCATGGAGGTGAAATTGGTCCACTGTCCATGTTTAAACACATGCTGATGGTTAACATGTCTGGAAGACGAAAAGGTTGATAGACGAGACATATGGTGTATTTTATTTTTCACGATGAACCATCAAAAGGAAGGTGATCCCATTTATATACGGACACAAATTATAATCTATAACCGCTGCTCCTTATCTGGCTTGACCACTTGAATGTAAAGTTGTAGTTGTTGCTCTGCATCTACATCAACCATATACTAAATTAAAAAATGATTTTGTAACCATTATTAAAATGGAAACATTAATTCATGACCAAAGTTAATGTATATTTTAAAATTTAAGGTTTATATTCACATACCACGATACCCATTGGAATTTTCACGCTTTCACGCAAGATAATATGAAGCCGACGCAATTTATTTAGCCTCATCACTTGCAATTGACAGCCTTGAAGTCCGGGCGAGTGAACAACTGTTGCTTTATGCCCATTCAGAAAAAGATATGGGAAGTATTTCTAATTACATTTGAGAAATACCCTGTATCATTCAGTTAACCTTAAGAAGTTTAAACAAGTTACCATAATAAGCTGACAATCTAAAAGTTAGAATTTTGTTTTAAAAATAAACACGTTTCATCCACATTAAATGTTCTACCAGTGAACCACGTACGTGAGTCATCATGACAATAAGCATCAGTCCATCGCCTAAAATGTAATGATAGTGCCATGAAACAAACACTTGAATCGTTGTCAATCCACTTTCACAAAGTCACCCAGGAATGTGCCTCATCTCGGACACTAAGCAGCGTAGTTCGTGCCCTTGGATGAGTGACATAAAATAGGTGTTTGTAAGCTACTACTGCTGCTATACACTCTTAGCAGAGAATAGTGCAGCAAAATCCATTGTTGTACAGTTCCGCACTATGCTCCTATGTATGCGCTGCCCGCCGTCAACCCGACGGTGAAGTATGGTCAAAAAACCATCCACTGTCACCCACAAAGCGCTTGGAGGACCTCCCTCAACCAGCAGTGCTGGCTTGATAAAAGAACCGGTACGTACACCGCCACTCAACGTTATTTAAACATTGATACGGCAAAACCAATTTCCGAAGCGAGAGAAGAAGAAAAACAATCAATGAATTCCCCCCATGAAGGATCCAGAGAGAAAGAACGAACCAAAGGTTCTTCCCCTGCCGTCTCCCTCCATGATCGCAGAAGCGTTGGCTTGGAAGGAATGCAGAACACATGTGAAACAGACCTCTCTCTCCCGGGGGTTAACGCTCCTCGCTTAAATAACATCCAACTGCAGCTGCAACATTCCACCACGCAAGTATTAAAACATTAATCTCGACACACACAAGTCCATTCGAAAAAATACAACCGCTTTTATTACGGTGTTTTTTGTTGTGATGTAAAAAAATAAGTCGCTTACCTTAATCGCGGACTTGGGAGAGTGGAGTGTGGCCGAGAGCTTTAAAATGTAAGAATCTTCCTGAAACAGTGTGTGGGTGCAGAGTGGCCAAGAGAACAACTCCTGGCCGATGTAACTGCCCTCGCTTCCAGCCAATGCCTACTCCAGCATTTAATGTAATTTGATTGGTTCCTTTCACTGTGATGTCACAACCACAGAATTCCATTTAAAAATGCCACATGCAGTGGTGGAAATAAGTCTAAAGTTAACAATAATGAAAGGGATAATTTCAGGCCATTACGATTACAATTAAGCCCTACTCACGCCGCACCCGTGCGCATATCAGCTGTTTGCTGTGCGGCATGTTTCAGCAGAAAATGTTCTGGACAAGTAAAACCCGATGAAAAACATTTTATGACTTAAGCCACTACACGTGAAAGGCATTTTCATTCCTAGTACTGCACTGTGGAATAAAGCTACCCGTGTCTGCCAGCAACATTCCATCGTAAAAATGCCATAAAAACTGTATAAAAACGCAGGACTGTTTGTATCATAAATTGAAACAAATTATATGGTGATATTCAGTAAATAAATGTTAATTACACAAGTTAGTATTCTGAATAGTCAATTCGTTACATAGTACGGTATTGTAATTTGTTAAAAATGTATTTTCTTTATCAGTGTTCCATCCTCCTAAAGAAATAAATAAGCAAGCTTTGTGGATTTTTTTGGTAACTGAGCAATAAAAAAAGTGATTACATAAAATGAAAATGTAATCATGCACACGTATTTTAATGCGTCGTTTTTCCTCTAAACTTAAAATAGCGATAAGGACTGAGTGTGGTGCATACTGCCCAAAGCTAATCCCATCCCAGAGCAAACTTACCAAGCAGTCTCTATGTAAATCATAACATAGCACTTCCACATCGGCTATAGAAACAAATATTGTTGTTTGAAAATACTAATCAGGACTCCTTTCTGTTGCAGGACACCACAGTGGTAAGAACGCCAGGGCTCCTACCACTGTGCAATCATGTGACTTGGCAGCTTCCTTCCCTCCACATCTCCCTCCCCTCCATGAGGCCAGGCTCAGGGCAACAAAACACACAACTGGTTAAATTATGAATACTAAGTGCTTACACGGGGACGATAGGGATTAAAAATAGATTACAATAATGCGTTTATAATTGAAAATGCTTTTTATATTTTGGACGTTTCCTTTTTAATTTAACCAGCATAACCAGAAAATGTATATCACAAATATGCAATAAAATGCGTATCATGCTTAATGATATCAGAGTATGAAAAAAACATAAGTCAGTATAATTATGAGGCCTGTTGGTATTATGTCAGAATGGTGAAAGTCACGTTAAACTAAGCAAGTAAATCTTGATTTGAAGCTTTCGTGACTGCAGGAATCCATACACTAAGCAAGTAGATCTCGTCCCAGTTGTAGTATATGATATACATCGTCTCAAAGAGGCCTTTTGTAATTGTGATCGGCCATTTACATGTGAGGTGGCCGCGTGACTTAGGGCCCGTCCATAAATGACGTCACGCGATTTTGGACGATTTTTGACCCCCCCCCCCCTTGTCACACGGCGTCACAAAAGGTCAGACCCCCCTCAAATATGAAGTCACAAAGCTTTGCCCCCCCCCCCGCCAAAAAAGAAAACATGCTTCAAATCGCTTTAAACTATTGTCATTGTAGTGCGTATTTAATGTGGCGCTGCACTCTAATGTTGTAGGAGAAAACATTTGTTTAAAAGTATATTTAGTTAAGTAGAACGTGTTGTCTATATTTATTTAAAGTTGCGCATTTTGATGTGACGTCACATTTCTCACCCCCCCCCCTCGTCACACATCGTCACAAATGTCTGACCCCCCCTAGGTGCGTGACGTCATTTATGGACGGCCCCTTAGTGGTCAAAGCACTGGACTGGCATTGCCGGGCTTCTGGGCTTGAATTCAGGCAGCCACATAGAGTTGATGGTCTCATCCAGGTCACCAATCACTGCACACAAAAAATAATCATGGTTCGGCACTTAATTTCGCTAATTCCAGCTTTGAGAATGAAACATTTGTTTGACTGGCATGCGAGGAAATTTACTGTCAGTGGCAGAGTGAGTGGGAAAGTACTGCCCCCTACTTTGTTGACCAAAAGGTTCCTGGACGGATATCTGAGGTGTTTAAGTGGTACCTGTTTATGCGGGATATTCTCTAACCATTAAGTATTGCGCATGTTTGAGATTGAAATAAAGGGTGACATTGGCTAATGTATGAGTCAAATCAACAAGATGTACAAAATACCATACAGGATTTCCATACATTTGATTGCAGTTATGAATGACGGAGCCTATTGCTTAAACTAAAAAAATGGTGGGAGAAACGGGAGTTCAACTTATATTTGCTTATTCTGTACTCAATTTTGACTTGAAGCTTTCGTGACTGCAGAAATCCATACTCTTTGGTTCTTTCGGTAAAGTCACGTAGTTATTTTATTTCTAACTACGTGACTTTACTGTACTCAATTATTTATAAATAAAATCACCCATAATACAGGTTTGTTTTTTGGGTTAGATCGCGTGAATATATAAATGTGTCGTTGAACCCGCCACCACCCAACACAGCCAATTATTAAGGTTTGTCATGTAAACAGAACATGCCAATTCGTTACCGGTACAGCACACCGGTGTGTTGGAGAGCAAAGCCACACCATTTACAAATTGGCATGTTCTGTTTAGGGGCCGTCCATAGATGACGTCACACACCTAGGCGGGGGGGGGGGGTCAGACATTTGCGACGATGTGTGACGAGGGGGGGGAGGTTTGAGAAATGTGACGTCACATCAAAATGCGCAACTTTAAATAGATATAAATATTCTCCTACAACATCAGAGTGCAGCGCCACATTAAATACGCACTACAATGACAATAGTTTAAAGCGATTTGAAGTATTTTTTTTGGGGGGGGGGGCAGAGCTTTGTGACGTCATATTTGAGGGGGGTCTGCCTTTTTCTGACGCCGTGTGACGAAGGGGGGGGGGGTCAAAAATCATCCAAAATCGCGTGACGTCATTTATGGACGGCCCCTTACATGACAAACCCTACTAATTGACCGTGTTGGGTGGTGGCGGGTTCAACAACACATTTATATATTTACACGATTTAACCCCCCAAAAAAAACCTGTGTTATGGGTGATATTGGTCGCGAAAGCCTACGTGTTAAACCAAATAAAATCACACTATTTGTAAATATTGCATCATTGCTAAAACGTCAATATTCACATCTAGAAATACAAGCAAACACCTTTGCTGTTAATTTCATGATCAAACAAATGCAATTATTTGAATGCAATAGCTTTGCGTGGCCTCTCATGTGACCAGCGCAGCATAAAACCTATGTAAAACAAATCCCTTGCATAGGTTGTTTTTTGTGTACGTTTTATGTTTGGGAATGTAGGAATATATTTTGCAACTTATTATTTTAGTTTGCCTCTGACAATTTCCAAAATACTAAAAAGTACGTATTCTTACATGTACACATACTTCACTTGGTAAGATGTAATAGAAGCACATGTTTCCATATGAAAAATCGCAATGCAAGGGGGAGTTTTTGTAAAATTAACAAAATAACCATAGCTTGTTGTGGAAACTAACATGAAAGATTACACAATGTTTTTCTTCTGATATTTTTAGGATACCAATTTTTTTAAACAGAACACTGGACACGAGCACTTTACAGAGACCACCACGAAGTATACTAAAGATCACGTGGGTTCACTGTACAGAGCAGTTGCAATGCACATGAACAGCAGCTACACCATCCATTGATATTGCATAATATGTAAACATAAACAGTATATCTATACATTAATGGAATCGCATGGCGAATTCCTCCCATAACCCGCTGTATACCACGTTGGTGATAATAATGAATGCCTGCTGATTTATTTGGTCTAATATGCTATGCCGCAGATGATAGGTTCTGCTATCCCCCCATAAGGTCCCCCCATATCACCGCAAATTATTGGATTTCTGCTGTATTCAATAGTTGCTCGTACATAGTGGCTTTAATTATTTACCAAACTGCCATTATAGCGATTACATGTAAGTGATTGCTTTGCTTTGCCTCAGCACAAGGAAATACACAAACTGAATCCGTGAAAACACATGGGTTGATAGAAAAGCACCATGTCTCAACGTACATACAATGTTTTTCAGTGCAGTCGTATGATTTTAACTGACATAAGAAGTGCCACAATTTAAAAAAACAGACACCATTACTGACAGGTTTGTCAGAGTTCAGATTCTTTATTGGCAATTTTAAGTGTCAAAATACAGCATTGTGCACCTTTGTATGCCATAATTATGTTACTAAAGAATTTAAATAACTTTTTCTAAGCAACCTAAAACATATCCTCTCCGCATTACGGGGCAATGTGGCCAGCACCACTCTTGGCCACGTTTGTCTCCTTATTTGTGATGTTAACACACCACATGAGATACTCACTTTAGGCTGAGTAAACCTATTGGAAGCCCAAGACAGTTAGATATACAGTTTTAACATCACTGGCGTTCAATAATTAAATTCAGATTGCTGAAATCACAACACAGTGTGCTATCATAGCACTGCCTACTAATTTAAAGCTATTTCATATGTATAAAGACAACGAATAATGTAATTTTAAAATATACATTTTAATCTACTGGAAAGATAGTCATATATTTTGGCGAACAGGATTAACTTTTATAATTCTATTATGATAGGACCATGGTCAGTTGCATAAAACACCTCTTTGTCATTTACAGTGGTATTGAGAAAACATCAAATGAATTGTATTCAGTTGGTCTTTTACATTTATGAATGCTCTATAAGTCTGCAATAGTGCTGGTGCTCTTCAAGGTTGGCCATCTCCACCATTAGCTTTCTATAAAACTACAGGAATGGGGAAATGGCTGTGGGCTGAAACATTGATTAATTCCTGATATCTTGATCCATTTTTTTAGTTCCGTTTTAATTTACCGGAAATTTCCATCAGATGGATGATAAATACTGTTTAGATATGACGAGATATTCGAGATCTTTAACCCCTGATTAAATGTTGTCCAAAGTGCCTCTGCTCAAATGAGCAATGAGGCATTAGTCATCTCTGTCGGTGGCTCTGCGTCAGTGATGGAAATATAACGTTATCAAGGTGGGGTTCAGTCTCCTCGATAAGATTAATCACATGCAGACTTTCCACAAAGTGAAACTAATCTGAATGACCGCAGACATGGGTTGATTTGAAGTTGTGACCGTTCTGAGAATTGTGTACTCTAACTACAGCATCAACGATTTATTCATTGTTTCATTAATATTACAACCTAGTCCTCCTTTGCTACTTTTTTTTTATCACCAGCACAGGTGCTACTCAAAAATATAAATAAGAAAAATGTTTAAGGTGATAAACCATTTAATAACTGATAATTTCATGCAAATAATGTCCAGATTGAAGAACACAGCTTCTAGTCATTTATGGATTTCATAATAAAAATGCGACGAAAGATTTACAATAAAGGTTTTTGGGTTAGATCGCGTAAGTATAAATGTGTCGTAACCCTCCACCACCTGACACAGCCAGTAAGGTTTATCACGTAAACAATGCGCCAATTAGATATTGACTTAAAACGTTACGCTAAGAGATAATACAACCACCCTTTTCTTTAAATGGATTCTTGTCTTCAGGGACACCTTTAATAAGAGGGTCTTCTGCAGCATTTGATTCCACATATTCCTTTATATCTCCAGCTGCTTTGGACACCTATGTTGAAAATAAGCAATACGGGCATGTTAGCGTTATTTCATTGCTAAGCAGAGCCTTTTCATTAGACAAATGAAAGGTAGCAGACGTTTATTACCTGGAGACGCTCAAGCTTCATCTCAATGTTAAGCTGTTCCACCTCCATTTGTGCAATATCTTTGTCTGTTCTTTCTTCCATGATAAATGTATTGTTCCAGAAGATATTTGTGAACTAATCTGAGAGAAAACAAGCGTGAAAATTGTCCACAATTAATATTCATGTACACAATAGTTTTGTATAAGTTTCATGTAAAACATAGATCATTTTCTCAATTACAAACTGTGACTTAATGAACACAGTTTACAAAAATGAAAAACCTTACATACCTCGTGATCACCTGTTCATGAAGAGTAATTCTTTACCATCCCGCACCCAGCAGTTCAGTGCAGGCTTTGAGCATGGCTCATCTTAGAGAATGCCCTCTCCCTGCTTCCGTGACTATTTGAAGGAGATAACTGTAATCCCCTTGATCTCTATCAATCCACTCATCAATTACCTAATTAGATGGAATAATTAATGGGTTGCAACAAAAGTACAAATTATAAACTCCATTAAATATTTTCTAAAGAAAATGTAGCCCTGTTGTTGTCTACGTGTGTTTTTGTTTTCATAGTTTAGCTTCAGCATCTGCGCTAATACATTGAATGCGTGGTGAATCTTCAAAGTTTGGTCGATATTTACAAATATTCTGACTACCATTGTCAAATCTCATTTTGCTCTCTGAAACAACGTTGGAGACATTTTGCTTGATGACAAATATGACCTACTAAAAGTGCGCTTTAACATTGCTCCTACGATGTTTCTGGGTTGTTCTAAGGACCCGAGAGATTACGGTAAGCCACTTTACCTCTTTGGATTGACAAAAGCTGATTCTTGTTTCCGTCAGAAGTTAATACATATTGGTGGTTAAACTGAGCCGTCAAAAATAGCCCAACAAGCCCTCTGCATTGCACCACGATGTCTCCAAATACTGTATACATCGAAGGTATGTAGCTAAATAATATAATTGAACGACATGTCAAGAGCACAGCAAGCAAACCATTGTGGCCTTCTAACCTACGAAGTTGTCTTAAAACGTACTATTCTAATTGACGTAATAATTGATATGTTGATGAATTTTTTTTCCACTAATACCGTAACTTAAATATTCAGTTCTCATGAATGCAGAGGATGTAAGAATACGTCTTTAAACCCACTTCTATTCGATGTATGTTTAAGATTATCGCTGCCTGAACTGTCCACTGTAACATTTTATAAGGGAGAACGTGAGATGCTCCAACCAGTTCCTGGACATGAAGCGAAACGTCAGACATCATGCCGAACAACATGCGGTACAACCTGAAAACACATCGTAGAGCTGTACAACATAACTGATAAAAAAAAAAGTTACGTATAGTACTAGTAGTATGTTCCATATTTACAGAAGACTTTGATGGTCATACGTTTACCTCACACTGAATCATTTCTCAAGATGCCACAAAACAGGGAAAGAAGATTTGGGAATATATTCTATACTTATTTTAAAAGCATTTATCAAATTGAAGGCATTCAATAAAGTATGCTTAATTGATGTTGGCATGGATTTTCTGATGTGTGGTAAAATACATGTAAGTGAAATGTCTATGATTAATGTCACAGTTCTAAAGTTGTTACAATAATGTAATCAGTCATACTTAACACCTCATTCTTGATTTGAAGCTTTCGTGACTGCAGGAATCCATACTCTTTGGTTCTTTTGGTAAAGTCACGTGGGTAGAAAAAATAATAGATCAAGACGATTGCTTGTGGCGATCGAAACGTCCTGATCTATTATTTTTTCTACCTACGTGACTTTACCGAAAGAACCAAAGAGTATTAACTCCTCATTCATACGGATAAGATCGTACAGTATTTTTCCAAGATTGGTCTAGATTCCAATCTCGTAGGACTGGGAATGATTGTAATCTACCCAACCAAAACTGTTAACACAAATGTGCAAAAACTGTATCACAAATATACATCTGAAATGGAAGTCCTTCCAATCCTCCTTGGCAATCCAGACCCAGCCCCTCACATCTGCTCTGCCAAATCTGCCCTGTGTTAAATCTATCCAGGTCTATTGTCCAATCACAGGACCGAAATGTAAAAACAAATCCTGTTACTTTAGAGCATGGATTAAGGACATCTATCATTGAATCACGATGCAGGCTCTGCACAGCATCTTGTTCTGCCAGTTTGATATGTTTCCTCATCCAGATTATCTTCCAACTGTTGTTTTAATTGACTTTCTATTTTACTAGTTGTATTAGTTTTGTTGTAATAACAATTCCTCTCACCCACCGGGCAATTATATGAATTGTCACAATTCAGGGTCAAGATTTTGTTCAAGAATCAGTCATATTTTTGCACCATTGAATGTAGAGAACATCCCTGATATGAAAAGCTATTTCCGGAATTTCAAGTGGACTTTTTACCCTCTCAAAAGTATCTATCTCACAAGCGCCACGGTACCATTGTCCCGTTAGTCAAATGAACATTATTACGTTCTCAGAGCCAGAGTTTAGCCAAATTAGGTTCAAAACCAAATGTGATGTTTGTCTTTTTGTGCAGTCATTGGTGACTGGGCTAAAACCATCAACTTGCTCCACGTGATAACATGACTTTCATCATGAGTAACTTGTCAGTACTACCTGAGGGTGGCATAACTTTAGTGGTTCCAATTTCCTGTTGTGGCCAACAACGGTAAATTACGTGATAACCAATTTGGTGGACAATCAAATCACTATTAGCCGTATATATAATCGATACTACTAAGCATGTACCTTCGGTGGTACCAATTTCTGCCTATGAACCATTGGTCACCTCATCACGAGTGGTTATGTCGACGTCGGCCGCGTCGACTCTTTTTTCTACATAATTGCTGCTCACGTGAACACGTGTCCACTACTGGCAGTGTCTGGCTATCAGAGAGTTTTCCATTGCTCAGTGACCCAGTGGTCACAGCGAGAAGAGTCCACAGCGCTGCCAGGTCCGCGAGAACAAAGCTTAAGCTGCATGGAACGAGACAGCAGCTCTCGTGAGCCCGGCGCCGGCCCTGAGCCCGGCCGTGAGCCCGGCCGTGAGCCCGGCCGTGAGCCCGGCCGTGAGCCCGGCCGTGAGCCCGGCCGTGAGCCCGGCCGTGAGCCCGGCCGTGAGCCCGGCCGTGAGCCCGGCCGTGAGCCCGGCCGTGAGCCCGGCCGTGAGCCCGGCCGTGAGCCCGGCCGTGAGCCCGGCCGTGAGCCCGGCGCCGGCCCTGAGCCCGGCCGTGAGCCCGGCCCCAGCCGTGAGCCCGGCCGTGAGCCCGGCGCCGGCCCTGGGCTCGACGCCGGCCCTGGGCTCGACACGGGCTGGGAGCTCAATACGGGCTGCGAGTTCCACGTGTGCTCCACCCGGCTGTGAACTCTACGCCGACCGTGAGCTCCACCCGGCTGTGAGCTCCACGCCGACCGTGAGCTCCACCCGGCTGTGAGCTCCACGCCAAGTGAGAGCTCCATGCCGGCTGTGAGCTTCACACAGGCTGGGAGCTAAACACGGCCTGTGAGTTCCACGTGTACTCCACCCGGCTGTGTGCCCCACGTGTGCTCCACACGGGCTGAGCTCCACATCAGCTGTGAGTTCTACACTCCACCCGGCCGTGTGCTCCACATCAGCTGTGTGCTCCACATCGGCCGTGTGCTCCACATCGGCTGTGAGCTCCACGTGGGCCGTGAGCTCCACATCAGCCGTGAGCTCCACATCAGCCGTGAGCTCCACATCAGCCGTGAGCTCCACATCAGCCGTGAGCTCCACGCGGGCCGTGAGCTCCACATCAGCTGTGAGCTCCAGGCCCCACATCAGCTGTGAGCTCCAGGCTCCACATCAGCTGTGAGCTCCACATCAGCTGTGAGCTCCACATCAGCTGTGAGCTCCACGCTCCACCTCAGCTGTGAGCTCCACATCAGCTGTGAGCTCCACCTCAGCTGTGAGCTCCACGCTCCACCTCAGCTGTGAGCTCCACATCAGCTGTGAGCTCCACGCTCCACCTCAGCTGTGAGCTCCACATCAGCTGTGAGCTCCACATCAGCCGTGAGCTCCACATCAGCTGTGAGCTCCACATCAGCTGTGAGCTCATCGCTCAGCATCAGCTGAGAGCTCCACATCAGCTGTGAGCTCCACATCAGCCGTGAGCTCCACATCAGCTGTGAGCTCCACGCTCCACATCAGCCGTGAGCTCCACATCAGCTGTGAGCTCCACGCTCCACATCAGCCGTGAGCTCCACATCAGCTGTGAGCTCCACATCAGCCGTGAGCTCCACATCAGCCGTGAGCTCCACATCAGCTGTGAGCTCCACGCTCCACATCAGCCGTGAGCTCCACATCAGCTGTGAGCTCCACATCAGCCGTGAGCTCCACATCAGCTGTGAGCTCCACATCAGCTGTGAGCTCCACATCAGCTGTGAGCTCCACGCTCCACCTCAGCCGTGAGCTCCACATCAGCCGTGAGCTCCACATCAGCTGTGAGCTCCACATCAGCTGTGAGCTCCACATCAGCTGTGAGCTCCACGCTCCACATCAGCCGTGAGCTCCACATCAGCTGTGAGCTCCAGGCTCCACATCAGCTGTGAGCTCCAGGCTCCACCTCAGCCGTGAGCTCCACATCAGCCGTGAGCTCCACGTCAGCCGTGAGCTCCACGTCAGCCGTGAGCTCCACGTCAGCCGTGAGCTCCACGTCAGCCGTGAGCTCCACATCAGCCGTGAGCTCCACATCAGCCGCGAGCGCGCCACGCGTGCTCCACGTGCGCTCCGCATCAGCTGTTGAGCCGCCACGTGACTCCGCGTCAGCCAACCGCGTCGCGCCTGCTCAAGGTCACGCCCGCGACGTGGACGCGACTTCGTTCCGGCGGAGACATCGCGGCGCCTGGGCCTCTTCCTCCTCCTCCTCCTGCTCCCCAGCCTGCGACCCACAGTCATCGCCACCCACGCCGGGCCTTCCCGGTCTATCGCTCTCGCTCTTCTCTATCCCGCCCGTGCTGCGAAGGCGCTCCACGGCCGTCTCCGTGAAACGCCGATCTGCGTCTCTGCCCGGCTCAACTCGCGGCTGCTTTAGATCCATCCTCATCATCCTCGTCTCGCGCAGTTTGCTCCGCGTTCTGCTCCGTTTCTGCTCCCCCCCCCTCCCTGCCCGCTCCCATCTCTTGCTCGACGAGTCTCTCTATTCTCTTCCTCGAGTCTCGATTCTCTTGCCCTGGACTCTGTTCTCGTGTCTAGCCTCCGCTCTCGTCTCTCGTCTGACCAGCGCCTCGGCCCCGTGTGTCCGTGTCGTTCGTCCTCGTCGTCATGGTACGAGGCCGTGGACGGGCCCTCGGGTGCATGAGACTGCTTGCTTCTACTGCTCCTACTGCTGCTGTGCTTGCTCCTGTTCTCCTCTAACGGGCGGTGGTGGTGGCACTTTCATCAAGCGCAGCCCTGAAGAGTTTAACCTCACAGCTGTGAAGCGTAAACGCCACACGGCTGTGCAAAGGGAGGGTTCCCCCCCCTCCACCCCGTGAAGCCTCTTTTGTTTAACCTGGCTGTCGCTATGCGTTGTCGTTGTTGTTGAGTGTGCGGTTTGTGGCTGGTTTTGTTTTCCCCTACCCCACACGCACACAGAGCGCCGCGTGGTTGACGTTCAACACTAACGCACGGTGGTGTGACGCGCGAGCGTGATTGATGGCTGAGCATCGCGAAATAAAAAGAATTAACACCAAACAAACATCCTGTTGCTGTCCTATGCTTGTGACAGGTGAATTCGTGCCCGAGTTCGCATGGGGTGTGTGTGTGTGTTGTATGAGCGAGCCGCGGTGGCCCTGGGATTTCATCCTCGTCGCATGCGAATTTCGTGAACGCTGGCAACTTTACACACTTCGACTTCACCATATATATGCTGGCACTGTGCACTCCACGTTCAGATGATAATCGTTGAGACGGCGATGACTTTTGATCGCATAAAGTCACCATCGTTTGCGTACAGAAAGTAAGTGACTGACCTTTACAGAGCTCCAGTATTCCCACATGGTTACTTCTGATGTCCTTCCAAATGCAAAACTACTCAAATTGGCCGTACGTCCCAAGTTCGGGTCCGTATGTACAGTCATGAAGAGTGAGGCTTTTGTGTGGCAAAGACTTGGAACCATTTAAAAAGACTGAGATGCCCAGGTCATTAAGTTCACGCGAAGCAGGTATGAGATATTGGCAAGGCTTGAAAGCTTACTGAACCTACTAATTTAAATATAAGTATTTGCTGACAATAAAATGTGTATATTTCGTGCGTCTTGCTTTGTCTTAAAACCGTTACATTCCTATAACACTACACATAAGCTGTTATTTTCGCGGAAGTAATGTTCATTGACAAGAAATCCTCTGATCTCATTCCAGCATATCACGCAGTGACCACCATTTTTAAAATTAACGTTGAATGAAGACTCAAATTTTAAACATAAGTCCATATGACTTTAGAGATCGTTGCTAAAAAGTTGCAATGGTTGAAGCCCGTTAAGTGTCTTGAAGCTTGCATGTTAATGCCAATGCGCATGTTGTGTTATGTAATGCATTATGTAGAATGTAATAGCATAAGTAGTGTAATGTTTGCAATAAAAAATTGTAACAGTATGTTAAAGTGGAGATAAAACCAGCATTGTATCGTTTTACATCTGGCACTGGGTTTTGAGTTAAATGACTTACAGAGTATGCCATGGGAGCATGGCCCCTCACCTCTCATGGTGGTGACTACGCATGTTATGCAGTGCCCTGTGGATTTCTGGTGAGTGTCGGATCACAGCATCTATGTGATGGTCATGACATCAGGGTTCATCATTTTGATACCACTGCAAATGTGTCCACATGCCATTAAAACCAGCCATGTTCGAATTGTATTGCAAGTGTGGCATTTAAATGAAAGTATAATTGGACGCAGTATTTTCTATCGGAATGTGGGACATTAAACAAACAATTGGCGGATTAACACCACCATTGAACAAATGTACGCCTGATTGTCTTCTTGTTTAAAAAATATATATCAACTGTTTCTTTTATAAAGGCGACCGTGACATTTCATGAAAGGACACTATACTTTGGCCAATGAGCACAGGCTGTAAGCTCACGAATAGGAAGTTATTTTTATGAAAAGGGAAAAAATAAGTCCTGACTGAAAACAAACAATACACGTGAAATCAGGAAGCCAGAGGAGAAATTATACCCTTTCATGCTGTCTAAGAGGTAATTATGTACATGGAACGTCTAAAATAACGCGGGCACAACTTGTGACCAGAGGGTAACGAGGCAATCCTGTGCTAATTAACTTTTAACCAGTGAATTAGTACGTGTCTACATAGCGGTCTGAGTTCACTACACTACATACTTAAAGCGCATGCCATGCTGCAGTGCCCACAACACATTTGTTCACAAATCTGATTGCAAGATATTAAAAATATTAAATAAGAGGGTTCACGTTTCCACACTGTAACGATACAAAGTTGTCAATTTGAAGTCAATAACGCGTGTACTATCCAGTTCCTGTGTTGTCTGTTAATTGTGCAGGTGCAAATTACAAAACGGGCTGACCCTGCGGAGCTAAAGGATGTGTTTTTAAAGGTAAGTTCATTCTTAATAGATTATAAAGAAACACATTTGGGTTTATATCCCATATGGCTTAATCAAATGCATGTATTAAGTCAAGTGATGACAAAGCAATACAACAGTCTTAAACGATTGTATGGCTTTTCCGTCGAACCATGGTTTGGAAATTCCATGTCTATATAGTTGTGTATATATCGTAGTTTCCATAATGTTTTTTAATGGGTAGTTTTTAAGGCTACATTAACTTGAACAAGACTATATTGTACATTATACAGCATATGTATAAAACTAAATCACCTGAAATGCATATGATCCCAGCGGGCCTCAATAGCTAAGCAGCATTGTGCCTGGATAGTGCTTGGTTGGGTGACCACCATGCTTAAAATAGGTGTGGGCAGTAGATGGCAATGCAGAAAAATGTATCTTTCAGTATTCAACGATAGGGAGCAAAGTTTTTGAACATCAATTTATCCTAAATACTATTGGTGTAATTTTCACATTTTAAAGGTGGTGTAAGCATAAATAATCCACACTTTTTCAGTAATATGACAATTAAGTTATATCAAATGTTCATGCTGGTACATGTTATAACAGTACAGGACTATCCGTTATTCAATTGAAAGTATTTGAATCCCCAATAATTCTAAGTCACAGTCGTTTCATTACTATTGCCAAATAAAGAAAGTTATTGGATTTTTTTGGGCAATATTGTTTTACTTTGAATAGGTTACAAGGTAATACTGTATATGAAAATGTATGACCTTTCAATAGATATTTTCCATCTCCAATGTAGCATTCACTGTGTATTCTTTATCTTAAAAGTGTACTCTTCATTATCCGAAAATGTATTGTCATGTATACATTTTACATGTTATATGTTTACATTGTCGCGTGTAGTTTGCAAGCCAGAATAGGAATGGGGAATATTACATGAGCCCAGCGGACTTTGTGCAGAGATTTCTGAGCATGAGCACAGAGCCAACTGCCAATCCTTCTTGGATCAAGTTTTTGGCTGGTGTAGCAGACCATAACAAGGATGGGTAAGTGCTCTTCTTAAAATGATGTGGTTCCTGTATGGAGGCTTTTGTAACTGGATGTCAAATTGTGGATGTCAAATTGTGTATAACCGGAAAGGCTCTCCACTCATTTCGTCCAGCTTCGAGAGTGTTTTCCGTCAGAGTCTTAGGGGTCATCCATTTAGTAGGTACGCAAAAATCTGTCCAAACTTGACCCCTCCCCTCCTCCCTGTACGCACGTGGACTTTTTACACCCCCCCCCACCTACGTACGCCTGACGCACCCCCCCCCCCCCCGAAACATATAGAACGGCCGATATTTAATCCACGTAGAAACGATCAAGAATCAATAATATCAACGTGTTTAAGCAAGCAGATCGTCCACCGCCAGACTATCTAACTCATTTGAAGGCCAATGTAGACACATTATTATCGAGGCTTCACCCCCCCCCCCCGCCGTTTCCTATGCGTACGTAACGTGTCAGTAGATCCCCCAGACGCAAGCGTACGCATTTGGATTAACCCCCCTCCCCCCTCCATACGTACGTACTAAATGGATAGACCCTTATTAACTAACTTAATTCCTTTAAAAATGTATTTATCTTGCCATCAGAACACTGTTGCTGAGAGCTGCATCTGGTGCTCCTTTAATGAACAAAAAAAATGTGATAAATGTAATATCAAGCACGCACAATTAGGGTGAGGTGCACGTGATGAAAAGGGGCGCCCTATGAATTTACGTTAGGTATCTAACCTATAAAATGCAAAGATGGTGAGCAGCCAAAGTCGTCGCAGGTGTTCATTCTGGTCCCCATGCTCCCAGACTATATCTCATATTATCGTCCATAGCAAAGGTTGCCCTTTAGCACTTTGTCTACAGCATGCAATTTAGGCAGTAGGCGGTGCACCACCCATCTAAAATAATTGAAAATGATAACTCCACAGGTCAAACCTCCTCTGTGCATTGGTAAAGCTCTTGATAGTACATCTAAAACATTTGTGTAAATGAGAGGATGGATTATAACACAGGGAGACCTTGCTATGTTCCAGATTCAATTGGCCAGAGTGCTTGTAGGTTCAAACAATAATGAACTGCTAAGCAAAACGAGGCAACGGATGTAACAGCTATGAAAAACAATAGCGGGGGTTATGTGTGCTACTCTAAAGCATGAGATATATGTATTTGGTATTTCTAGAATTTTACGCATTTTTGTTTGGTTCTGAAGTGTCCTGCACAAACAGCACACTGTGCATGATAAATTAACGATACATTTCTGCTTGCGTAAGCATTCTATCTGGATGTTTCATCCCTATTCCCAGCCAGTGTTCCAACAATTATTTAGTAACAGAGACACTCTATAGCAGTGAAGCCAGTGTCACTTGTATTTCTCCGAACGATAACGACGCTGTACAACTTTTTTTATGTTGAGACCCTTGCCACGATTTTCATCACAATCTGCCTCATTGTATCTTAACTCCATTCTGATAATGCATCTTAGCCTATTTTACAGCTTTGACTACATGTGCAGACGCTCTCTCCCAGTACACAACTTGCAAAGCCCCTAAGCTGTATCTGCCCCGATACTGTCCCTCACTGATTGTCAGCTTGCTTCTCATAACAAAAACCTCGCGTGAAGTCAATGGTACTCAAAGGAAAATGCAAACTTCTCACTCATATTTGTATCCCCTTTGTGCGATCTTCTCTGTTTTATTAATGTTATTATTTCCATTGTCATCTCTCACGTGACTATCCTCTTTTCTTTAGAAATCAGTCGTATTTCTGTTGGTATTAATATTTGCATACCAGATATTTGAGGGTCTGTTCCTTTGATAATAATCCAGTGGCATATCTAGAACAATTCGGCTTAAATGTGTATATAGACTAGAAACCTCCTGATGCAATGCTAGGTTTACTAATCCTTCTACAAATGTGTAATCCACTTATCATTATGTGAAGAAAAAACAGGGAGACATTGTCTAATCTAGATCTTAGGTTTTTTCGGTACAGTCACGTAGGTAAAAAAAATTAACTAATAAAAAAACCTAAGAATATGAATCCTTGCAGTCACGAAAGCTTCAAATCTAGAATTAATCTAGATCTCATTAAGAGGTCGAATAATCCAGGATGGCTTACTAGACTTAGTATTTGCTTATATTATAGGACAGTATATCTATGGGGTTGTCAATAATGATCTACGATGATTGGAGTGTTTTGCCTCAGCTGTGCTTAATATCTAAATATTAGAAATAAGAAAAGATCTTGGCAAAAAATACTTCATCAACCTTAATCATTTCATTACCAGACGTTTCGACGCCAGCAACCAATCTTGAAACCTTTAATTCCTCCCACAATGAATATAATCAGCTGAGGTATTTCATTCCTAAGAATGTCTATTATGTTGAACATATGAATATCATTACGGAGAAAGTGATTGGAATCTAGTTTATGATTAGAGTAAACAATTGACATGTCTCAATCGTTTCTTCCAGGTTGATCTCCTTCCAAGAATTTGTGGCATTTGAGTCGGTGCTTTGTGCACCAGACGCAATGTTCATTGTAGCCTTCCAGTTGTTCGATAAGTCTGGACATGGACAAGTTACATTTGGTGAGATTTACAGGGTCTACGCGCACTCTAGCAACTGAATGTGACGTCTTGGGCCTGCGTCTTGCGATGGATGTGCTCTTCAATTACTATAAATAAGAACAATAAATTATTAGAATTTCTATATATATAGTAATGTTTTATTATATTGGTGATTGCTCGTATGGCCAGTGTGTTCGATATTGAAGTAAATTACATATTTGAATTGAGGGGCAATGAAATACAATTTTGGATATATCTCTAGCATCTAAATGTGACCGGATCTCAAGACACTGCACAGTAACAGTTGAATAAGTATTTGATTGAGGGAGATAGGCAGTCATAGGCAGAGGGAAAAAATGAAGGCCCTGAGCCTGAACTAAACAGGGACAAGGAGTGACAGCACTGATAGGTGGGGGAATGGAGTTCCAGACTGTCGAGGCTGCAGAGGAGTTAAGGCATGGAGGGGAATCAAGTAGAATAAGAGGGGAGAGATAGGCAATTTTCCTTACGTCTGTGAACAATCGGTCCTGCTTATTTTATGATGTCCGCAGTTATACCACGTGGTCCGTGAGTTTTCCCCTCTTTCATTCTGCGAAGGGCATAGTTTACTTATTCAAGTGCGACATGTGTGATATCTGCATAACATTCCTCCACTTATTTTTATTCTCTATCATGAGTTATGGTCCCATCTTTCTCCCAAAGGGCTACTATTTGTGAATTGCTAACCGTCAACCACCTTTTTTTGCTGTTTTCATGCTCCCATTTCATTCCATGAGATCTGCATTCCAAACGATGAAATCAAGACACAGATGAGAATGGGTTGGAGTGATTATGGAATCTGAACTTGATCTTCCGAAGCAAAATGCCTTTGTGTCTAAAGCAGAAAGTCTATAATCGATTACAGGATATGGTTGAGAAAAATGTACACTGAGGGAGAATATATAATAAAAGCTGTAGCATGGAGAAATACATGCTTGCAATTAGACTGAGAGAGAAAGAGGGACACATCTATTGGAGAACATTTAGAGGCTTAAGACGTAACTTTGACTGTCAAGTTGGCTTGGGCAGGGCACGTCGCGAGACGGGATGATGATAGCCTGATAGCCAGTGGATGACACTCACGATGGAATGGCAGCTAAAGAAGGGAACCTGTCTGAAGAGACATCTGCTGCAGAGATGGAGTGGTTAAAATTAGATCGTTTTGCTGGAGCTAGGTGGATTGTTGCATGGTGGCATCGTGAGAACTGTTTTTGTGTTTAGTTTGTTGTCCTTCCCCCGAACCTGCGATTAACACGGTTGGCTACGTACGGTGTGAAAGAAGTTCAACATACATACATACATAGATGGATTACAGTAGTGGATTGATTACGGCTGATGATGCTGTATGTATGTTGAACTTCTTTCACACCATATGTAGCCAACCATGCTAATTGGAGGTGTGGATGTTGAGGAGCGAGAGGAAGAGAGGGCTAAACTACAGTGTATCTTGGGGATAACGAGTTACAGTGTATACGTTAGGTTTACCATTGTGTTTTGATAGTAACTATAACATTACTATTGGGTTACCAAAGTTTGGTAACTATAGATGCAAATGCATTTTTTTAAATATACAAATGTGTTTATTTAAAAGCATGTTTTTGATTGCTGAAACGTCTGCAATCACGTATGCTAAAATGTAGTGTTTGTGTGGGTTTTTGAGCAGAAAATATCAAGGAAATCTTTAGCCAGACCACCATCCACCAGCATATCCCATTTAATTGGGAATGTGAATTTATCCAGCTGCACTTTGGCAGCAGCCACAAGAAAAGCATGAATTACGATGAGTTCACACAATTTTTACAGGTATGTCTCCTTTAATTATTTATTTTAGAATAATATGATCTCATTGAGTGTTTTGCCCATTACATTTTGACGAAACAGTATTAATAAAAAACGTGTATTTCTATTCGTATCCATTATAAAAATTTAGTTATATTAAAAAATCTGATGTTGGTAGACAATTTGATATGAAACATTCTAATGTTTGAATAATTTTCATAAATTGCAATAATTACACATTACGTGAAATATTTCATTCGCATGCCGTTGACAAAAGTACACTTGCCAAATTGTTCATTTTAGTTCCAATATTTTGAAAATACTTTTACTGGCAACACAAGATTCAGGCCTTTGATGTGTCATGCTCGTATTATGTTACTCGCGGCTGTGCCATGTTGCGCCTTGGCAGGAGCTGCAGCTGGAGCATGCACGCCAGGCCTTTGCTGTCAAGGACACCGACAAATCAGGCACCATCGCTGCTCTGGACTTCCGGGATATCATGGTCACCATTCGGCCGCACATGCTCACATCCTTCGTGGAGGAAAATCTCGTTGCTGTCAGTTCTCTCGCATGTGTCCACTTAGCATAGCACCCTTTGGACATACACAGTGTCTACCACCACATATACAACATTATCAGTTCACAGGCTGTACGTATCTTCTTGGTTCTTTCGGTAAAGTCACGTAGAAGGGAAACAATAAAATAATAAAAATAAAACATAATAAAATAAGTGAGAATGATATTATTATGTTTTATTTTTATTATTTTATTATTTCCCTTCTACGTGACTTTACCGAAAGAACCAAGAAGATGAATCCCTGCAGTCACGGAAGCTTTAAATCGAAGCCTGTACGTAATTAGTTTTGTCGGATGATTAACATTTATTGTCCCTTCCCACGCACCTCCGATTAGCACGGTTGGCTACGTACGGTGTGAAAGACGTTAAATACACACATACGCTTCTATTTTCAATTTAAATCACTTCTTGATCGATACACAAAATCCCACCGAATGCTGCCCCCCCACTACCCCAGAGAGAAATGTTTACATTGAAAGCGTATTTGTCAATCCATTGCTTGAGCAGGGCCTCCCCACACCGTGTGGCTAATGGGGTGTGTTTGGCCATACTTCAGGGAACATCCGAGAAGGTGTTGGGCAATGCTGGCCTCACTAAACCAATGACTGGACATTTTATATCCACGGTTCACAGCCTCTGTGGCAGGAGCACACGTGGCTCTGTTATGTGACTTCGACGACTCCTTCTGTCGCGAGCAGGCAGAGGCAAGGCATGTCGAGAGGCCTGGCTCGTATTAAAGCTCGGAACCAAAACGCATCTTACCCTTAAAGCAAGACTTGACCTCTGCTAACCACCTGCGTAGTTTATGTCTTTACATATACGTGCAGGTTTTGTGTGAAGTCCTAGGCTATGCATTTGTGTATGATACAGGCATGCTGTGGGTGACACATGTGGGATATGTATTGTTTAATGACCCATGTATGTGTTCACAAATTTGGTAAGACAACAAACAAAAAACTCCAGCAGTCAGCATTCTACACAGCATCATTAAACATGAAAGAAAGTAGGACATTGTGTGCAGTCCTTTGTTCTTAAAAAGGCATTGTCACATTCACAGTGCTATGCAGTACAACAGGTTTAATAAATCACATTTTGCCAAATTATCCAAACCACAAAAAAATCTCATTACACTGCAGTCGTAAAATCTGCATATTAACATCTAGAATGCATTAAAAAGATAATTAAATGCTGATCATACCTTGCACCCGAATTAATTAATCTTCCAACAGTACCCACCACCACACTTCACTATCAGGATGGAGATTATCTGTAAAGCTCAATATTTCCTGAAGAAGGCCAGTCTGCCAAAATGATGAGATCTTCATTTCCGCTCGGTGGCAATATATAATAGCCCGTTATTAAATACCGTGACAGAATAACTGACAAATAAAGTTGTCTACATCATTTAGATATTAACACGTTAAAGTAGTGGTTTCAGCAAAAGGAATTTAACAATTTCTCTACCCACTCAGGAATTTCAATGGAGATGAGTACCACACAATGATCATTTGACTGAGGACACTTGAATTTTTATCTAATGTAGATACATTAATTGAGTGTATGTATGTACTTTGCTGCCTTCTGCCAGGCTGTTGGAGGCTTAAAAGCTCACAGAGTGAGCTTTGCTTTCTTCAACGCCTTCAATTCCCTACTCAACAACATGGAGCTGGTTCAGAAGATATACAGTACCTTGGCAGGCTCTAGCATTGACATGGAGGTTACAAAAGGTTTGCTTACGGCACGGGGAGGGGGTGTGGATTTATCAGTGGAAGGAATGTGGGTTCATATGGATGTGTGATAGTGAAATCCACAGTTCTTATTTACTACTATAATGAGCCAAGAATGTCTGTGTCTCCCGTGCGTGACGCCACTCCCTGTCGGCCAGCCCCCCCCCCATTAATAATCATGAGCAGGTGACGTCACTCCACATCGAACAGCCCCCCTCATTAATAATCATTATAAGGTGACGTCCTCCAAATGGACACCCCCCCCCCCCTCATTAATAATCATGAGCAGGTGACGTCACTCCACATTGAACAGCCCCCCTCATTAATAATCATTATAAGGTGACGTCCTCCAAATGGACACCCCCCCCCCCATTCATAATAATTAGCGGGTGACGTCACTCCACATGGGGGGCCGAGGAGCCTCCTCCCCCCTCCTCGGTGTCAACTGACAACCCTCACTACAAAGGCAGAACCCTCACGTCACGCGATCTCCGTAACGCTATAGAGACATCAAAGTAAAAAGGACGTCATGATGAACAAGGGATTATAACTTAAAATGCAATAGGTCTGTGTCACCGCGGCCTTACAAATTGCACACGAATTGATGCAATGAATATCACGTCGCGGTCTGCTTTTCGCTTGCAAGTTTCAGATTTACTGCAATACACCCGTCCTTGGACGGGCAAAAGGCAAGTTAACTATAATGATGTCCAAGTACGGTTTCCCAAGTTGGGCTGTGCACTGATTTTGCCACACACTATTGTAAGCATCTTAAATTTCTTAATTCCTGAGGATGCCTGCAGTAGTGCGTGGTATAAGCTTGAGAAAAGACATTCTGAACAAGAAGATGATCTCAGAAATCCGCATTTTGGTTTAAAATGTCATACTGTATACATATATCCAAGTTTAGAAGTAGTAGAATAATCTTTTTTAAAATGCTGTGCATCCCATTAGAAAGTTTAACGTGTTGTATTTGTATAGTTGTGAATGTTTACACAATTATAGAGTTTAGCGTGTTGTATTTGCATAGTTGTGAATGTTTACAACCAGATAACATCATACCAAAACATGTGGGAGGATGGCATGCAGAAAGGAATTGCTGTTGCGCGGATCTTCCACAACACTTTTCTTTAGTGAACCTCTCACCGAATTGTCAAACCAGCCCAATAAGGATGACTAAATGGCTCATGGTGCTAAAGGAAACCATATAAACATTCACAAATAAAATGCATCGTGAATTTATGTCATAAATGAGGCTTCATGAGAACATTTTAAAGCCCTAAATTCTGACAATTTGTTTTTATACACCAAAGATTTGGCAACTCGAACGAGTAACCAAATGAGCTTATGTACTATAATGTATTGTTTATGTCCCCATTTCAGAGGAGTTCATGCTTGCAGCACAGCGGTTTGGGCAGATTACACCGATTGAAGTGGACATTTTGTTCCATCTTGCTGATTTGCATGAGCACAGAGGGTGAGTTTATATTTTCAATATTCACAGTTGTGCAAATACGGCTTTTTTTCTTTGCAGTTTGTTCATGCAAGATTTGTACATACTGTATAAGCATGCTGTTTTATTTTAGGCAAAACATGTTAATGTTTCGGTAAGCATTGAATCAAAAATTCCAAGTACTCCATTTTCATACCCTGAATTAGGAATTCCAGGATGTGTTCAAGAGAAATGCTCACTGATAAAAGAAGTGTATTCCACCGTGTCTTGTTGACTTTAACCAAGTAGTATGCCCTGCAGGCAGGAATACACAATTTGACATCCAGTTATAACGTGTTAACCGTGAACAAATACCACACATTTATAACTGATCGCTTGTGGCCAGTGTGCCACTCCTGTAAATATTACATAGCGCATAGATCATGATGTGAATTAGTTTTTAAGGATCTGGAAGAGATGTTTAATTAAAAAAAATAGCTATAGTGGTATTATTATGAATAGTTTATCTTTTAAAACCAATCACAATTTTTTTTCCAAGTAGAGTATTGCAACGTGTCATGGCTGCATGTTGTCGTGTTCGACTTGTCCCTTTCCGCGTGCAGGCGATTGTCTCTGATCGATATTGAACGGATTGCCCCTCTCGAGGAGGGAGCGCTGCCCTACAACCTTGCTGAGAAACAACGGCAGGTGTGGCGTCACGTGCACCCGATCATGAGGCTATTCTTATTCTTGCGTGTGGCCAATGGCCAGGCCTGCCTGCCACAAGATGGCTTCAGGAGAGGGTTTGTGTTGCTAGTTCTTCTCCGTTGAAGGAGCATAGACTACAGTCATTTACTCCATGCTCCAGATATTGGGTTGCATGGCCACAAAAAAAATGCCTACAATCTTGTGGTTTGTCTTTAATTTTCCATCTTTGAAGGAGATGTGCACATTAGCCCGTTGATGTTTTTTTTAACGGTTGATGGTACACTGGTAATGAGGCTATTGAATTACACAATCGCATTTACCCCAACGCAGCAAGGTCAAAACTTGCTCAAATAATTTCAAAGGAAAATATTACCAACACTGAGTCATTTTTTTCGTATTTTCTTCGGAAAATATTTCAAATCATCATAAGCCTTAGACCAGGTTTTGTCTTTGCCATGCATTTGTTTACAGGAACTGAATAGCCCTCTTTGAAATTAAACGTACTTATTAGGGTTGAACTTTTTGGTTGAATTTACATTAAAATCCAAACTTAGGTGTAATCCGCGCATGTGTTTGAGGTAATTTAATTACTGCAATAACTACTTTTCATCAAATAGTTTTTTTAGATTTTTAGATATAAAATATTTTTGTGGATAAACTCGATTGCATATTTAAATACACTTAACATTAATATAAATGTGTTATTATATACGAGCAGCACATATATATATAAACAATTACAATACAGCAGGGTTTTCCCAAATCCATTCCTGGCGCCACCACAATTATGAGCATTATTTTCACTTTAATCAACATCTACTTAAATGCAAAGTGAGTTCATATATCGGTGATGTGCTATGTTGTGAGTGGTAAACATGGAAACCAACATAGTGGCGGCATGAGAAAGACATTTAAAACATTCAGTGCGAAGTTAGTCATGTTTTTCCTCAAAACTTTACCACCCTTCAGGATATGCTGACAATGTGAAAATTTTAACTTTTAAAAAATGTGCTTAAGATGTGCAATATCTACGTGGCATATTGGAGAAGTAATCACTTTAGTTGACCCATCTAAACCTTATATTGCCAGCAACTTGGTGGGGACTTGAGCCGGCCCATTCTCTTGCAAGTCGGAGAATCGGCCTACAGGTTCATGCTGGGCGCAGCTGCAGGAGGTAATTCAAAGTACTTTAAGACAAAACTTATCCACAATTACACAATAGCACTGTACATTACACATAGTGCTATTAACAGTGCTTCAGATTTAGTCAAAACAAACATCAGAGTGCAACGCTACAAATTACGAGACAGCGCATTACGATGCATACAGTGAAACACATGTACGTTTTCCAGTCAAGGCGAATCTCTTCCGACATTGGTACATTTCGACAAGTGAGAGAAACATAACAATAAAAAACGTATTAACACTTTTTGGTTGTGTATTTATTGTGTAAGTATATGTGCAAACAATAGTCGTATAACCAAAAATGTTGGTCTTAAAAGCCAACAATCACAATTGGCCTAATTTGACTTGTGATCAATCTCTATACATGACTATACACAAAAACACCAATTAGAAAGTGTGATAACAAAAATCCTCGTAAGTTTTGTTTTATAATTGTAATGTTCCAATCTAGTTGCGTGCATAACAACATAATCTTTTAGACGTGTGTGAGTGTGATGCCATCATTGCTAATCAACAGCAGGCAGATGACACTGCTCTAGAGTTGGTGCTGCCTGCTATAGAGTATAAGTGACACCACACAAATGTCAGCTGACATCCCTCCCCACCCTTACGTCACCCCTTGTTTGGTCGAGCTAAAATAAAAACCGCAGAGACTGTGGCACACAAAGCATCACAGACAATATTGCAACATGATCACGATGTACGTCTCAGTGGGAAAAATGTGTGGGTAGTGATAAAACAGATAAATATATCAATGTCTCTTGGGTATCTTAATTGACTCACACTTGATCATAATGGGTGGGCGCAATTGTGGTTAAAGTGCTTAGGCATCTAAAGAAAATGTATGGGATGGGTTCCCTATACTCCTCAAGCTAATGGGTAATTTCGATTTGAAGCTTTCGTGACTGCAGGGATTCATCTTCTTGGTTCTTTCGGTAAAGTCACGTAGAAGGGAAATAATAAAATAAAACATATTAAAATAATTCTCACGACGTTTCGGCCACAACGCAAGCAGCCGTCCTCAGGTGAAGAACAGGTCTGTTGGAAAGACAGTGTTCTTCACCTGAGGACTGCTGCTTGCGTTGTGGCCGAAACGTCGTGTGAATTATTTTATTATGTGTTATGTGTTATTATTTTATCATTTCCCTTCTACGTGACTTTACCGAAAGAACCAAGAAGATAATGGGTAATTACCGATAGATTCGTGAGTGATATTCCTTTGCTCTGTCTCTAAATGTTTTCAGCACTGGGTGCCACGGCAGTGTACCCCATCGATCTGGTAAAGACGCGCATGCAAAACCAACGCTCGTCGCTCATCGGTGAGCTGATGTACAAAAACAGCTTCGACTGCTTCAAGAAGGTGGTGCGCTACGAGGGGATAATCGGTCTCTACAGAGGTGAGCACTCCGCGGGACAAGTTCAGATGCAACCCACAAGGCGAAAGAACATGATAAACAACTTCACATTTGGTCACTTTTGATCTCTGAAGGTAGTGGCGTCCCCTTGCTTAAGTTAAGGGGTGTGTTTTTTCTATATGCAGTTTAACCTTCAAATGAAATAACACAAACTGTCAGCATTTGACATTTTAGTTTTACTGAACTGAGAAGGTGTGAAGTGAATACGAATGAGTATTGTACGTAGTTTTACTGTTGTTGTTGATGTAACTTTCTGACCCGCCCCGACTGGAAATCTGTGAAAAAGAACTTCATAGCTCATTGGATTTCTCCAGGATAAATAAAGATCCTGATTCTGTCTGGTAACGTGGCAGAGACTCTCATCACTTAGGAATAAAAAAAAATCATAAAGATTAACATTATTTTCAGAAACTATACTTTTTCCTCAAAACACCAGTGGAGCTGATTTTTAAAGGAATATATGTCTTTGTTTCAAACTATAGCCAACCAAAGATATTGCCATTTCAGTAACAGGCACTTAAATGTTATGCATTGAACTTTCTCATGACAGCAGCATAAGAGATCACGATGGTCAAATGATCAAAACGCTTGTGCTCACACACTGATGATGTTCTTATACCAATAGGTTATCTGCTTATTTCCTACCGTTTTCTATACAGGACTTCTCCCTCAGCTTATCGGTGTGGCTCCAGAAAAAGCCATAAAACTCACTGTATGTACATCATTTAACAACTATGAATCTACTCACCACTCATGCTGTTTTACTTATTTCATTGTTATACATTTAAAAAATATAATGCTTGCTACCAGTTCACAGAAATCTAGTAAAATGCTGAAATGCACAGTGAGTGGTGGTTTCCTTTAAAATATATTAATACAATGTGGATACAAATTAAACGAGGATGATCATTGAATAACAAGACCATTATTTTTGTGCAGGTAAATGACTTAGTGCGCGACAAGTTCACCAAGCGTGATGGATCCATTCACGGACTTGCAGAAATATTATCTGGAGCATGTGTAAGTTTGTGCACAGAGATTAACGTAATCACGTCCACTTTGAGAACTACTTTTCGTGTAAAGTCTGTTGTCCTTCCCCCGCACCTTGCGATGAGCACGGTTGGCTACGCACGGCGCTCAAGAAGTTCAACATACACACATACAGATGCAATTGTGCCCAAACCACTAGACAGCCCAAGCAAGAGTACACAGTTGGTTTTCTGCATGACATAAACACATCGGCCTAAAAAAAAGATATCGAAAAATCACCCAAACTGGCAGCGCTGCCTGCTAGTTGGTGGCCCACACAAGTTGAACATTACACAGACTTTACTGAAAGAACCAAAGAGTATGGATTCCTGCAGTCACGAAAGCTTCAAATCAAGATTACACAGACTGGCGATGTAATGCTCATGTAATATTTCCTGTGATGATCCTGCAGGCTGGGGGCTCTCAGGTCATATTCACCAACCCCCTGGAGATTGTCAAGATCCGACTACAGGTGGCGGGAGAGATCACTACTGGTGCCCGAGTCAGCGCACTCACTGTGATGCGAGACCTTGGATTCCTAGGCCTCTATAAGGTCAGGAACCGCCTCCACCTACACTGTACTGGCATGTCCCTGAATCATTAACCCCTAATCTGTGTATTTTTTTTTAAATAGTTGTGCTCGGTACATATGTTCATTTGTCGAATAAACATCGCAGACATCTCTAGTGTATGCTTCTATGGGTGACCATACTAAGAAACATTTTCGTCACTGTTCTACGTAGGGTTAACGGCAGTCTTCTCTCTTGAGCCAATGGATCACTGCCACTCCGAGTTATGCTATACCTTTCTGTTATTTTTGACACCAAAGATCATTCCATCTCCCTTTAAAATCTATGTAGCTATGAGCCATCTCCAGCACAATTCCCTCATGGTTCTACTCCTACCTCTCGGACTGTGTATTCTGCACTCCCATATGAGGTCTGTTTTCTACCACAAGGCTCTCTCCTTGGCTCCCTGGTTTTTTTTTCAACGTAACTTCTCTCTGGCAAAATCATCTTTGATTAAAATGCTGATAATTATTTTTATATTGATGGCACCCACCTCTGCATTGCCATTTCCATTGTGAACCCAACCTCGCTGTCCACTTCACATCCTGGCTTAACATTTGTCACCGTGGATTGGCTTCCTAAACATCTAAATGTTGATGTTGCCAAAACAGAAGTACTGTACTCATTAGTCTTCCTTACTTTCAGCAAATACTCCACATTGAGTGAGTGCCTCCTAAACATTTGCATTGCACGAGCGAAGAGTGTGCAACGGCTTGGAGTTGTCACTGATCTAACTGTTCCCACATATTTAAATGCTGCGCAGCATCTACCGCATTCACCATCTCCTTACCCCTGCTGATGCGGAAATTGTCATCCGTGACTTCATTACATCCTGATGAGGCTATTGCAATTATCTCCTCTACAGCCTCCCCAATTCCCTCATCTCCAAAATACGAATAACCCAAACTGCCTCTGCCAGACGTCTCCCTCACCTGTAATCGTTACAAGATCACACAAATGCTCCGATCCATCCATTATCTCCTAATCCATTCCATGATCAAATTCAATATCACACTCATCAGAATTCTCCATGGATTTGCTCTTGCCTACTTGTCTCCTCTTATCTCACTCTACTCCCCTCTGCACATTCTCCACTCCAGCAACCAAGGTTTTCTATTGAAGCCCCTAGTTAACCTTTGCTCAGTGGGAGGTCACTCATTCTCCTCTGCTGGCCCCATTGTCTGCAACTCCCTTCCCTGAGCGATCCATACTATCGACTTCCTGCACAAGCTGATGATTCAGTGTTTATATAATATAAATGTCCATTTTCTGTACAGCACCTGAAAATATGGTCACATTTATACGCTATGAAAATATAAATTGTATTTTAACTGTATTGTATTGAACACTATATATATACACACACGAGTCATGATAAATACGATGAACAAATTATAATTTTAAGATTATTGCCCTGAATGGATTCTTACCTGCACAATCAATAATGTATTAATATAACTAACATATGTTTTCCATATTCAAAGCACAGTAATATAACAAACTAAAAAATCACGTGAATAAATTGCTCACAACAGCATCTTTTACATCGATTGGCGAGGTGACGCCTCTTGTCCATAATTTTTCATCATTGCTAGGAAACCCATTGATCCATCATCCTGCTCTATGATGTTAAAATTGCAATGTTTGTGCCACTTAGGCAATACCTTGTTTTAATCCAATGCTATTTAAAACAAATTTGGAGAGTGCTGTGTTCGTTTGTTCACTTAAAAATCTGAGCTTCTACACGGGTAAACAAAATACATTTATTCATGACACACCAGTCAAAATGTCCAGTATTTGGTGGATCCTGTGTAAACGTTGCTCTTTTGTGTAATCCCTCACTCGCAGGGTGCCAAAGCCTGCTTCTTACGAGACATCCCATTCTCAGCCATCTACTTCCCCACTTATGCACACACCAAAATGTTGCTGGCTGACAAGGACGGGCGAGTTGGCCCTCTCCAGCTCCTTACTGCCGGAGCCATTGCAGGTGCTTCCACAGCAGATACTATTAGAGTAAAAAAATAACCCGTAAAAAAAAGTTTTTCACTATAAATCCTTTATATGCGTGGCGGCTAGAGTCCTCTCGTCCTCTGGCTTGAGATGGCTGCTACCTATGGGTCAGATGATTGCCTGCCACCATTAAGCAATTGGTAATTAAATATAAAAAAAAATTCCTAAAAAGTGTAAAGTTATGGAAAAAAATGTTCACGAAAATAAATTGTCACGCACAACGAGTCTGTGTGCAAAATGTCAGCTCGATTGGATCACGGGAAGTGGGTTAAAAAACGACTGAAAGATTTGCACAGTCGTAAGCGCGCAAGCAAGCAAGTGAACTTAATATAAAGGATTTAAAAATAATGATAATCATAATAAAATTAACAAAACAGGAATTTCTGAAAAAGATAAGTTGATATCCACATAATGCAGTGAACACATGGAATGTGGGAGTTTAATGTCAATCATATTTACCACTTAAACAATCCAATCGAGCTTTGACACAGGGTTTTCTTATAGATTTCAAATGTTTGTTTTCTTAGCATGGGGTGGTAAGGCGAATTTAAAATTTCACTGAGATAAATATCTCGACGGTTCGGCAGACTGGCCTTCTTTAGACTATATGGAGCATCATACATATTATTAGTCGCTGAGGTTGCTTAGTAGGTGCTGTAGGATCAATAATGCATAATCGATAATAATGCATTATTCATCTCTGCAGACTTTCATGTTTCCCGAAAGCTAGTCAGCCAAAACGTTGAGATCTTCCCTTTCTCTCAATAACAGTATGGGAAAAAAACGTAATTATTTTAAAATTACCTGTTATTTTATGTATGAGGGCATGAAACCTTTATTCAAAATGAACAATACAAATGAATATCAGTTTACTTTAATTATATCGGGAAAGATGACGCAGTAACAGATTATAAATTAAGGCAAACAGTATTCACTTAGTGGTCAGTTTAAACGTGAGTAGTTCTAGAATAAGTGTTCTTGGCTGTGAACAGATAACACAAAACATCGGTGAAGCTTAACGCCGGGTCCCCAGTTTTGGCATGGTTGTACTTTGGAATGTAGGAATGCCAGCGGCATCCTTAGTCACTCCAGCCGACGTGATCAAGACACGGCTACAAGTGGCGGCACGGGCTGGACAGACATCCTACAGTGGCGTCTACGACTGCTTCCGTAAGATCTTGCACGAGGAGGGCTGGCGCGCATTCTGGAAGGGAGCTGGAGGTAATCCTACCATGCATCAATTAGTCACCATTGTAATCATCACTACCGCGAGCTTTTTCACTTATTACCGTACGCTTCATTGTATGAGTATGTATTTATATTCTTAGGTTTTTTCGGTAAAGTCACGTAGGTAAAACATCAAAATTAATGAAAATAAAATAAAATAAAAACAAAAATCACGACGTTTCGGAGGCAACACAACGTCGTGATTTTTGTTTTTATTTTATTTTATTTTCATTAATTTTGATGTTTTACCTACGTGACTTTACCGAAAAAACTTAAGAATATGATTCCTTGCAGTCACGAAAGCTTCAAATCTAGAAGTATGTTTTTACTTTTCGTCAATCTTATGCTTTTAGCAATATGCCAAAGAAATCGGATGGATGATATTAAGGATACTACTCTCCTAAAACAGTAGTGTGTCTATAATGTACTGATGTCTTTGTATAATTAACCTAATGAAATAGTCTAAGCAAAAACAAGTTTGCAGCTCTTTATTCAGAAAAACTAATATTTGTTTTCAATATATACTCGAAAGCGTTGTATTATCTCAAAGTAAAATACCAGGCATTAGATTCTGGAAAATACCAATGACGATCAATAACCATTGTGCCTAGCCTTTGCAGATTGTAAAAAAAGCATTTAACTCAGTAGAAATTGATGTCGTCATCCAAGATCGAACAAGCCAAGGCCTAAACGATAAGTTAGGCCTTGCTCTAACAAGCCAAGGCCTAACAAGCCAAGGGATAGAAAATATATATTTTTAAAAAGCACAAAAACTTAAGAAAAATGGAACAGCCACACAAAGAATGACTTGGAGTACCAACAGAGATTTCAGAAGGGGAGTCAGACAAGGGGACGCACTTTCACTAAAGAAATTCACAGCGACATGCGAACATATTTTCCAAAAAGTGAATTGCAGAAACAAAACCTTAAATATTAACGTAGAAAATAACAACCATCTCAGATTTTCCAAGAACATTCATTATAATATCCAACGGAAGTAAACTGCAGGAAATGTTCAAACTTTATAAAGAAGGCTACAATGTTGGGATTATGATAACGACGAGCAAAACGATGCTGATGCCAAACAAATTCGCTAAACAACTGGAGATGTTTGTGAGAGAGACATAACTGGCAAACACATGCATACCTAGGACAGAGATTGAAGGCAGACTGAAGTCAAACTGATGAAACCAGAGGCAGCCAAGAGAAGGTTGGAACACTTTTCGGAAGAAGAACTTGACAATGATAAGTAACAAAACAATTTGCCTCATGAGTAAACTGTTTTAATTCGTTCATATTACCTTCTATGACATACAGTTTATAAAGATGGTCATAAAAAATGGACAAAAAATTAAGAGTGCGAAAAAAGCATGGAGAGTTGCTTGGAATTTTAATGAGATATAAAGACGAAAACATGGATAAGAGAACATACGTGGCTTAAATACAACATTGAAACTTGTTAAGAAAACGAAGTCTGATTGGGCAGAACACTTCATTATAAAGGTTGATGGCCAATGATCAAGTATAATGACAGTATGCAGCCAAAGATGGAGCAAATAAATCAGCTCATGGGCAGGTGCTAATTGCAATTGTAGCCAGTGTCGTCGCTAACCTGTGAAGAATTGCAAAATCATAAATTGGCAAATGCTTGGGGTGGCCTTCATCCAGCAGTGGATTGATCTCATTGTTGAAAATGATGATGAGCATTTAAACATCTGACCGGATCACCTTTTGGTTAGAATACACGATTCAAATATTGGCAGTAGCTTAATTCATATCATTGGCAAGGATTGACTTAGCCCATGATTCATTTGGGATATATAAAATATGTATACTACTTTGTGGGAAGTTGATAGTGATTGTTCTATCGGAGGGACTGATACCATGCATATGACTCTTGCAGTACCACTCCTGCCTCAAAGCTACCAACAGAGAGAAGCACTGCCCTGCATTTCTTTGAAAATTTGATACTTTAACGATGAAAAATATTTATATTAACCAAGTGTGTTTCCCTCCTGCTTAGCACGTGTGTTACGATCATCACCTCAATTTGGTGTCACCCTCGTTTCATATGAGCTGCTGCAGAGATGGTTGTACGTTGATTTTGGAGGAATGTAAGTAACGATATGTAATTCACGACATTACGGTTTACTAAGTTTATACATACACGCATGTTGTGTGTCCTTGAGGTTTATTTTTTTTTAATAATCCCCCAAAACAGTTACGCTTAAGTCAATGCCACAATTTTTTGGTTGCCATGCGCTGTAATTGCATTTTCATCATGAGAATATTGGTAGCCAATCATTGTATTCACGAGGCGCGTTTTTAATGATTGTGATGACAGAATAATGCTTTGAATGGACCCACAATTACAATCACACACTCGAGACCAACTAAACACTTCGTTGATTTACATGCACCCTCCATACAGCGTTCGCTTAATGACTTTTGACGTGCCACTTTCCCCATTTGCAGCAAGCCAACGGGCTCTGAACCCACACCCAAGTCACGGATTTCGAACCTTCCTCCACCTGATACAAATCACATTGGCGGGTATCGGTTGGCTAACGTCACCTTCGCTGGCATTGAAAGCAAGTTTGGCCTCTACTTGCCCAAGTTTCAAGCAAACACCCCAACGCTGTCTGCTGCTCACACACTTAAGCAGTAGATCTTTTTCAGGTATGAAATACAGTAATACAATGGTGCCACATTTACAATTATTGCGATTTGCTTTCAGATGTATAGTTCTCGCAGTGCTGGTTCACACTCGGCTAATTCCTACAATACGTAACAACGTAGCGAGAACGAGTTTTGTTTAAACTGCATTTTTGTTTGTGGGGGTGGGGGAAAAAATCTGAATGCCCACAAGAAAAATCCACGCATAGGTGACCAAAATTCAAAGTCTGCACAGATACGTTGGAATCCTACTTGCTGTACCGCCTCTTACAGGCAACTCAGTGTTCTTGCTTTGGGCACGCCATACAAATGTTCTCGGTACAATCACCACACTCGGCCTAACATACAGAGGGATCGGGCCACGTGTTTCGTTGGGATGTGACTTGACCGTGCTTGGTAGGGGTTCTGGTTTGGTTCAGGTCCCAAAATATCTTCAACTGGAAACATCCGGTTGTTTAATGTTGATTATAAAAACGTATTAAATTGCTATATGTGATAAGTCCTCATAGCTCTTAAAATGCAGACTCTAAAATGCATTTCGAAATGGTGGTATTGTTCATGGTGTTGTATTGTTATTCAAGATTAATGTATATAGAATAATGCAGCAGTCGAACTCCAAAAATCCTCGATGAAAACTCACATATTTTATGATTGTCTCCCCCGTGAATTACAGGAGCTCCTGTGAACTGCAGAGGCGCTGTGATGTTTAGGTTTTGTGGTTAATTGGAAGACACATTTTTGGAGTTCTACTGGAACTTAATCCATCATTCTATTAACGTGATAACTATATTATCTATAGTATCCAGAGAATGTTCAAATAATTTTGGCATTAAAATACTTAATTGCAACTGTGGTTTGTGGTATTACAGCCACGCAGAGGGATGTGTTGTTCACTGTCCCTTTGTTGCCTGCTACTGTTTAGCAGCTCTAGAGTGCTGTCTGTGCTGCATCACAAGTGGCATGCAGTTCAAATAAACAACGGAAACAACAACGAAAACTCCATATTCATAAATAACACTGTGGCATTTAAAGAAAATAATAGGCGATGTTTTGGGTAATGGCCCTTCTTCATTGCATATGAATGATAGGTAACAACAGGTATGTTGGGCTAGAATGTGGAATATGGCTCTTATAGATTTTGTGCGAGCTTCGTAAATGTTCTATCAACAAAATACATGTGACCATATCTTAATATAACATTGTGAAAGAGTTCTGCCGCATTTAAAATTATTTTTTATTCTAGAACTTCATGTAAGAACTATTTAACGAAAGCTTGGAAGTACATTTATGAAGACGAGTGCGCAATACATTACTCATGTATGTGGAACTTCTTTGGCATCGTACATAGCCAACCGTGCTAATCGGACACCAAACTAAACACAAAAAGAAGTTCTATACAAATTCGTTTTCAATCAAGATTTAAAAATGCATAGCTCCAGTGGCTTCCGAATATCGGAGGAAAGACCGTTCCAGAGGCCCGCAAAAGCACGTCTTTGTTCGATGGCTAGCCAAAAGCAACTGCGAAGATGACTGGAGTTTGCGTGATAAATATTGGATATGTCTTCTCTTTAAGCCCCCCTAATTGCCATTTCTTGTTCAAAGAATCACTCTCTTCCTTTACCTGATCCCCAGTACACTGTATTCAAATCACGATCCTTCTATTTACAATAGCAGTGACGCGTTCGTTGATTGTTGCATATCTTTGCAGTTACCGTGGGTAAAATATGTTCCGTCTGAGTTACAGTGGATGTTAAAGTTCCCGTGACGTCAATCGAACAAGAATTGGTTCATTGTTTGCTGGCGTCGTGGGCCATCTTTTAAACATGTTTAAAATTACTCGTAAAATTACTTCACGGGGAAATGCATAGCAATTGTCGCCTCCTAGTGCAAAAACGTTGCAAGACCCTCCTGACGAGTCGAGACTCAGTGAGGCTTTCCTGGGAAAACATGCGTAATACCAAAATAAAACGTACAATATAAAGACCACGTCATATTTACCCAGTAAACATGGAATGTTGGAAAAACATTGGACCACTGTTGATCCAACGGTTTGAACCACATGCCAACGTTGGCCCAACTTTGAATGTTTACTGGGTCGTAGCTTCATAGATCCAAATTATCCCGTAATTGTAATCACATGATCATGCTATAATGGTTAATTTAGCATTTTAGGTGCACATAGAAAGATGAATAACATTACTCTCTTTTATAAGACTACAATGGGTACGTTGTATGATCAAGGATGATTGTGACAATATTTTAACATCATTATTCAACTTAAACCTGACATTCAATGTAATGAGAAAGTGTTTTCAAAGTAACTTCGTCTTAAAATCAGACAATATGGGTAAAAAAAATATCCTGTCGTATCCAGTTATAGAAGGATCACTTATTTATTAGTATTGAAATGTATGGCATTATATAATTATCAGAGTAAAACAGCTAATTATGAAGGACAGGTTACATGACTAGTTTTACCTACATCTGTAGTCTTCTAAAATTCTGCATGCTCAGCATTGTGTGTTTTGCTGTGGATATTCGTATGGCCATGAAGTATATTTGTTGCAGTGGTTAAAAATACAATTAAATATGAAAGGTTATTGGGCCTCTATAAATTCAAGGGGCATCATTCATTGCGCTCTGTTGTGTGTGTGCACTTTCAAAGGGTGTTGAATAACAAGTCGGTTTCCAAAGTGCTGTGTGTGCATCAGCTGATGTGCTTTGTTTTAATGCACCTGCTTCTCTTATCCACATATACGTCACTACTTATATTATGTTGTGACAATACAAATACAAAATAAGATCGCACACAAAAAACACAACGCAAAATAAACTCATCATTTGACACCAACTAAGCCTTTTTTCAGATTTTCAAAATATTGTTTAATTGCCCACGTGTGTATGTTGTACATGTTGACAGCAAATTGCCTTAACTGTTAAGTTTGGGGCTGGGTGGGCAGGGGCTGGTCACCCCGTGGTGCCCTTATAAAACTCAACGTTTAACCTACTCACGCCGGCTTGTGCCCGCCCTCACAGTCGGGCATATTTGCGGAATACACCACGCCGCCGTTGACCCTGGCCATTGACCGAGCAACCCAACGTTCCTACCAATTCCCTCCACAGAAATGTGTTATATATATATCGCTGCCACAATTATGCGCGAAAGTCATTGGTGCTTAAACAGCCTTTCACTCCAAAAGTGTGTGGCAACCTTAAATGTCGCAGACTAAGGCTGCGTAACAAGGACCTTGTAACTCAACATGTTCATTCCCCGTGTTGTTTCTGTAATCCAATTGTATATATATAAAAAAAACTCATTCGTAGGCCCATTTGAGCAATCGAGATGACATGCAGCACACATCCAATGTCCTCAACACGGTTACCTTGCCAAGGTCTGTAACCAAGATTAAGAGGAGGATGCAACTCGAGTGGTGCGTCTTATCCGTAATCCTCTTATCCTGCATGCAATCTCTTCATTGTATTATCTGTGGCAGCCAGGGTAACCATGATGTTCTCACAATCAACGAATCCTCATTTTAATTAGCAGAGTATTTTGCGCAATAAGATATAACTTAATTTACATCCCACGATCTCTGTGTCTATGAGCTGCTGGATGAAGACCTCTCTATGGCATTGCGGGTCATGGAGGGAGGCGGTCATTTGACCATACCTCACTCACCACGCTGGTGAGTGCTGGGCATCATAGATGTGGGAGCATCAATGTACAGCCAGACAACGGCGTTTGCTGGCCACCCCTATGCTGTCCACAACACAGCCCTGTAGCCTATGACGACTGCTATGGGGCAGTCCATAAATGACGTCACGCACCTAGGTTGGGGGGTCAGACATTTGTGACGATGTGTGACGAGGGGGAGGGGGTTTGAGAAATGTGACGTCACATCAAAATGCGCAACTTTAAATCAATATAGACAACACGTTCTACTTAATTAAATAGACTTTTTAATAAATGTTTCGTCTACAACATCAGAGCGCAGCGCCACATTAAATACGCACTACAATGACAATAGTTTAAAGCGATTTGAAGCATGTTTAATTTGGGGGGGGGGGGGGCAGAGCTTTGTGACGTGATATTTGAGGGGGGGTCTGACTTTTGTGACGCCGTGTGACGAAAGGGGGGGGGGGTCAAAAATCGTCCAAAATCGCGTGACGTCATTTATGGACGGCCCCTATGCAGGTGTGTGGAGCCGCCGTCTATCGAGGCTGAGCCCAGCACCGTTTCCGAGATCTGACGGGATCGGGCGCATTCCGGCTGATGAGAATTGGCTGAAACAATTTTACATTTGGCTCGTTAAACGCCTGTACGCGTGACACTTTAATTGATTTGGTGGAGGGTGTTTACGACACAACATTGGTCCGACGACGATGATGACCTGGCCTACACCCAAACATCAATTACGAATCGTATTACTGGCGGCGAGATCCTACGCGTTAGATTAAGTTTGATTGCTAAGAGAAGTGACGTGGGCTTTGGGCTTGACACGTCGCTTCGAAGGAATTGCGGATGGCGTGCGAGGAGTCACTCCTTTGAGTGGGGTGCCAAAGGAAGAGGGCCTCCATACCGCGGAGATGGAGCGACGGATCATTGCTAGCACGCAGCGGAGTGTTGCTCTGAAGAAAGGCGGATATATGATTGGAGGCGTTCATCCAGCAGCGGACGACAGATCGATGGATCATGGCTGATGTGGTTATATGATGGATACACTTGCCGTATCGTTGACGCCGATGTGTCGCGGTTTATTCCACCACCGCCAGAAGGTGGCAGTACGGTATTTTATTTGCCACCAAAAAGTTGAAAATGTCAGTGGAACCAACAACTAACTCCCCGGGTCCCCTTGATTGATCTCAACTTAAAATAAAGACAAATAATCCACTACTGTTCAAAAGCATTAGCTTCACGTTTGGCGAATTACTTTGAAATCCATCGGTTAATTGTGCCTCGTAAATGTAAATTATTATAAATTTTATACACCGGGGTGTGAAGGTTTCACCTCCATTCCAACAACGCCCGTGACACGGCGTGGGGTGTGGCCATGATCCAGCAGTGGATTTACAAAGGTCTGGAAAGTATTACTTGGCGTCAACAAGGACCCTATTGCAAAGTGGTTTTCGCGCAGTGGTTGGTGCTCTGCGCTATGAGCCCAGTGACATGGGCCACGGCTACCATCAGTGGCAGACTGATAAATCAACTGATTGAAACAACCCACACGACCGACGCCGTGAGAGGGCTTGGGGAGATGCCCTTCATCCAGCAGTGGATGTAACAATGTTTATACCATGCTAGGTGAGGGAGTGTGGGTGGAGGTGATGGGAGTGTGGGTGGAGGTGATGGGAGTGTGGGTGGAGGTGAGGGAGTGTGGGTGGAGGTGAGGGAGTCTGGGTGGAAGTGAGGGAGGTGTGGGTGGAGGTGATGGAGTGTGGGTGGAGGTGATGGAGAGTGGGTGAAGGTGAGGTAGGTGTGGGTGGAGGTGAGGGAGTGTGGGTGGATGTGAGGTCAACGTGGCTGGAGGAGAGGAAGTGTGGGTGGAAGTGAGATAGGTGTGGGTGGAGGCGGGAGATGTGGGTGGAGGTGAGGTAGTTGTGGGTGGAGGTGAGGTAGTTGTGGGTGGAAGTGAGGTCAGTGTGGGTGGAGGCGGGGATGTGGGTGGAGGTGAGGGAGTGTGGGTGGAGGTGAGGGGGTGTGGGTGGAGGTGAGGGAGTGTGGGTGGAGGTGAGGGAGTGTGGGTGGAGGTGATGGGAGTGTGGGTGGAGGTGAGGGAGTGTGGGTGGAGGTGAGGGAGTCTGGGTGGAAGTGAGGGAGGTGTGGGTGGAGGTGATGGAGTGTGGGTGGAGGTGATGGAGAGTGGGTGAAGGTGAGGTAGGTGTGGGTGGAGGTGAGGGAGTGTGGGTGGATGTGAGGTCAACGTGGCTGGAGGAGAGGAAGTGTGGGTGGAAGTGAGATAGGTGTGGGTGGAGGCGGGGGATGTGGGTGGAGGTGAGGTAGTTGTGGGTGGAAGTGAGGTCGGTGTGGGTGGAGGCGGGGATGTGGGTGGAGGTGAGGTAGTTGTGGGTGGAGGTGAGGTAGTTGTGGGTGGAAGTGAGGTAGGCGTGGGTGGAAGGTGATGGGGTGTGGGTGGATGACATGAGGGAGACACCCTCGCCTCAGGGATCTGACACTAGCAGCTCATTGGCTGGAGCAGCTCTTGTCTTACCCGTCCACTATTTACTAAGCACAGCTCAGTCATTATTTAGTTTTAATTAGTGAATGCCCAGATCACCCTTATAACCAGGCAGATTACTAAAAGGAAGGGGATAAAAGTGATTTCACATACATTTGGAAGTTTCATCTTCTTGGTTCTTTCGGTAAAGTCACGTAGAAGGTCTGTCGGAAAGACAGCGTCTGTCTTTCCGACAGACCTGTTCTTCACCTGAGGACGGCTGCTTGCGTTGTGGCCGAAACGTCGTGAGAATTATTTTATTATGTTTTCTTTTTATTATTTTATTATTTCCCTTCTACGTGACTTTACCGAAAGAACCAAGAAGACGAATCCCTGCAGTCACGAAAGCTTTACATCGGAATTTGGAAGTTTGCTTCACGGTAAGCTCTGATAAAGATGAGACCCAGAAGCTCAATGCTGAGAATTGTACGCCAGTACTGGAATGTTGGGCTCTTGCTGCTCATGTCTTGCCTCCAACCCTCTTTGGCTTCATTTGTGTGGGGCTGCTCCGTGCAAGAGAAGGCATCCTGCTGGAGCTTGGCCAAGGCCAAAGCACAAATTTGGTGTTGCTTACCTTGTTCTGGTGAGCTGGGAGCTGCGATGAAATGAATCTGCTGTGCCTGAGGAGGCAATGCCCGCCTGTGTTAATGCAGTGGTCCAACCTGACTCCTCCAGGTAGTCTACAACTGTATTCCACATGGCCATTTCAATGTGGAGACCACCAAATATGACGACATACTTGTCCTCCCCATGTGTCTGAGGCAAATTCCAGTGAATGTACTTTGCTCGGCCATACAGCGGAGCATCCACGGCCATAAGAGGAATTTAGCGAGGGTTGAGAAATTGTGTGGCTTGACGCTGAACATCTATGCCATGATTGACCATGGTGGATGTTGCTGCCTTTTCATAGAAGAGTGGCAAGAGTTGCGTGAGAGCTGGTTGCTTATCCTCCAAGTTGGAGTCATCTTGCAGAGATGCATGGTAAGCTGATCATGCTACATTGTCGCATTTTGTCAATTTCCTTTTCTTTCTAAGTTCAAATGCCCTTGCTACCACTAGGTCTACACCAATTGTCTCTGTTGCATTGACAAGTTTCGGCACTGCTACTGTGGTTTCCTTGAGAGCAACAGCTAGCGATGTAGTCAAACTATCAGACAATGAATGGCACTTTGTTGTGTCTGCAGAATGAAGTCTAATTGCCTCTTGGCAATGTCCCATGTTCGACTTGGTTGGAGACTGCCTGTGCCACGGAATTAACCTTTCGCCGTAGTGCTTGAAGGGTTGTGATCCAGGTTGTCCAAGGCACCAACAGTGAAGAGACCATGACGTAGCTGAGACGGGTACACAACACTTTCTTTCTCAGTATAGAGACAGACTGCAGTTTCCAACTGATTCTCAAGCTGCAAGATTCGGTCATAGCTGACACTGAGACCCAAATCATTTAATAAAGACAAAATCATATTTTTAAAATTGTTTTGCTTACATATGTGGCCATGATCATTGTGTGGTAATATTTGCAACACTCTGTTAATGTTGTGTCCTTTCGTCACCTTTATGTGAATGTTTTTGACCAAAACAGTTTTTTTTAACAGTGTGGAATGAACAAAAATAATATTTTGACTCGTAAAAACTGCCCTAATGACTTGTTTTCGTGGATCCTAGCAAAAAACTTAAAGCATTTCCGATGAAGATCATCTAAAAAATATTATGCTTTTATCCACTCTGTCCCCATTTCTTCAAAATCCGACCCTAAGCTGCCTGACTATTGTGCACCCAATCTCGTTAGATCTTAGAGGCTAAGCAGATTTGAGCCTGGATTATACTTGGATGGATGACTGCTGGGTATTACCACGTGTTGCTGTAAGGTGGCCGGGAGACGGCAGTACACAAATGTGTCCAAGTCTACATATTGATTCAATAAACTGGTGCTTTCTGCAAACTGAATCTGTGTGGAGCTTTGACATTAGCCCCATTGTATGCCTATGTTTTCATTCCAAAAACCTACCAACTAGATTGACGAAATATCCCACCGCGGGACCCTCCTGAAAACGAATCTTAAGTCTCACGCTTTTCTGGAATAATAACATTTACATGAGAAACGAAATACAGTACTGTACGTTGATACAGGTTTGTGGTGTTGGATTTTATGCAAACTTAAATACGTTCTATTTTGGTTTATACCAAGACCTCATCAAGAGCTATTTCATTTGAGCTCCAGGGATCCCAAGAAACTGCTGCCCATTATTTCGTTAAAATTAAACATTAACGTCACTTGAACCGGTGATGTATTTACCCTCATTACGAAGCATGTACCGTATTGTGAAAATTTCTGTACAGTCTTTAAATTTTTAGTGAACATGTAATAGTATCAAAATAGCAATACGTCGTAGATCATTAATGGAATAAGGGTCACAGTTTCTCAAAAGTGTGTGTGTGTGCTGCTGTGCTGTTTGTTCTCCATATCCGTTCATTGAGTGCATTCACCAGAGACCAAGCAAGGCGTGATAATGGTGCAAATCTTAATATTGCATTACTCATTTTCATTTTTAATCACACACACATTTTTGATCATTGAAATATATGTTTTATTAAACTAAACAAAATAAGAATATTTTATTTTGTTTAAAAAGATGGGTTCTTAAGTAAAAGGAAAAATATTGCATGTATTGATCCCTTGAATGCTGTTGCATATCAAAGTAACACACGGAAATGTGATCAACAGGGCAATGGTGGGGAGATGGAAAACAGGTGTTAGCAACGACACACAAGAGATGGTACATGAAAATCGTACACATACCAACTCTAGCTCACCATCCAAAATCAGTGTCCAACGCAACCTCACCAACCACACTGATCATGTGACCCATGTTCAGAACGGTCCCACAGCTCCAGTGGCATAGCGTTGTTGACATGGGCCCTGATATAAGGAATAACATGTGGGCCCCCTTATCCAATTCCCCCACCTTCCCTTTTGATCTCTCTGTCTTCGGAGCACATTGTCTGGGCCCCGTGGAGTGGCACCACCTGCACACTCGATACCTCATCCACTCCACAGATCAAAAAATGGCACCATTAGAGCCCAGCCCTATGGACCGCAACAGAATCCTGGCTCTGGGATTCTTCAAGTTCTTAATTCTATATACACTAACCAAGTATACGATTTGTGTATTCATGTGTATGTATACATGTGTATCCTAGTGTGTGTCTACATGAAGTATGTGTGCACACTTGAATGCATTTAGAACTAAGTACCGTACAGTAATTAAATACTTTACATCAATTTGTCAATCCGATGCTGGAAAGGAGGCCTCCCCATGCCGTGCTGGTTATGGGGACGTGTGCGACCATACTTCACCACGCTGGTCGATGCGGTTTGGTGAAGGGCGGTGCACAGCCACTGATGTTGGCCATGACAATGAATCAAACTAAGTTTCACTCTCTTTGGTTCTTTCGGTAAAGTCACGAAGGTACCTACGTGACTTTACCGAAAGAACCAAAGAGTATGGATTCCTGCAGTCACGAAAGCTTCAAATCAAGATTAAGTTTCACTCATTTGAGCAAACACAACGCCAAAAATCTGGGATTATTGTTTCACGTTCAGCTGTCAACCTGATAGTTCTTGCTCAGCTGGTTTCATATCTGGAGGCTAAAACCTCAGTCCAGCCAATCAGACTTTGCCACAGCTCGGTCTGTACCGTGTACCCGCACGATAATGTGGGGCCGATCAGCGATATTTCATCATTTATCAATCACCACACCCAATACCCCAATTTTTCAAGCAAAGATAATAATAATAAAAAAACCCCACCTCAATGAAATCCACACTTCGAGGTTATAAATGTGCAAGAATTAGTGTTAAACGAAATTATTCTTGAAAATGTACTTTTAATATAAGCTATATGGGGCATTCTAGAAAAATTGCTGTGGTTGTCACACCTGATGATTGCTTGTGTTGCAATCGAAACGTCGTGATTAATTTATTTGTAGTATTTTTTTATTTTTTATATATATATATTTATTCTTTTCACCTACGTGACTTTACTGAAAGAACCAAAGAGTATATGGGGCATTGTTGTTCTCGTATGAGTCTCGAATCACCTGACAAGCTGTGGTATACCTTGGAGGCTGCCTCGTCTACTGCACGCCATTGGGGGCTTAATCGACTTGGCACGTACATATGCTCACATGCTGGAACACGAATGTACATTGCTAAAGGTGCTGGTCAGGACCTTTAATAAAGAAGGTACCATGTTTGTGAGACCTGCAGTACTACAGTATATCAATTCTAAACCATGTCTGTCTGATACATTGGGGGAACAGCAGCGCAGCACAGAGACCAATGCACATCTCCAGATGCCTGCCTGAAGATGCTCATCTCTATCTAACACTTTTGTCAATCAACTACTTGATGCAGACCTCTCCACGCCAAGCTGCTCGTGAGGGATATTTTACCAATGCTGGTTGAAGGCAGGGACGCGTAGGCATGGCAGCATAGAAGCACAGTACAACATATGATTTTGAAACACTTTCCTCTACAACCCACAACATAGCACAGCGCTGCAGATGCCTACGACAACCTGCTTGTGCGTGATGGTCTCTCATCCAAGTCCTATTCAGGCGAAAGCTGCCTAGCTTCTGAAATCTGACGAGATCAAATGCATGTTTGGTGAATTCGGAATCGGCAATGTAAAAGTACAATGATGGAAATTACGACTTTATCAAGCTCATATTTGCAAGAGCACTTGGTGTAAGTCACAGCCTCATAGTGATTTAAACACGTCAATACATCTCAAAGCAACAGCCTCCTGACTCAATGAATGTGTATTCGACTAATAATGGGTGTTCCTTGCTATTTGAATTCCACACACGTATATGTCAATGCTTCTATGTACACATTTCATCCTTTGTTCCATTTTTTGTCAATGTCTACATTTTTTATCCATGTGGCAAAGGTGTCATTGTGCACTGACTGGAAACTTTCCTTCTCAGGCACAATGTTTTGCTGATTTTCGTGATCGAATTTGTTTTTGCCAAAGCACAAATGGAGTTATTGTTCGTCTCTTGCATTATTTTGTATTCCTCCAATCTTATATTTTTATTGGAAAATGTGTTGAATGGACTTTTTGTTTCACTTGGGATTCCATTAAAAAGACAGAAAAAGTTACATGATCGGGGAAAAAAAGGCTAATCAGAGTCGTAATGTTGTTGTTAAGTAATATCATTTTGCTGGGACAGAACACATCATACCAATAAATAATGGCTGCTGGATGAGACTTTTATTGACGTGGCAGCCAAAGGAGAGCATGCACCCAAGAAGACATCCACTGCTGCATTAGTGATGAGATCAGTTTCGTGCGCAGGAGCTAGATGGATCGTGGCACTGCAGGACGATGAGGGATGGCGACCGCGTGAGGAGGCCTTCATCCAGCAGCATATTGCTCTTGGATGGTGATGATAATGCATTATAAAATTGGTTACCAATGTAAACCAAACCGTAGGTACGACTCATCAGTCGGTGCAAACCATGCACCATCATTGTCAACACTGCATACGCACACACAAACTCACGACATTCAGTAGCATACCCAGTTGATGTTTCAAGTCACACGCTGGTTTGAAAATCTAGTGGCACGTGGAATAATGGGCCCCTCTGGGTCCCTAGAGCCGCAGGCAGCAATATTGAGGGAGTATCCCAGAACGTGAGCAGGCATGAGCCTCGAGTTTGGGCTCGCCCGTGCCAGTTTCCCACAGCCATCTATGTGGCACGAGGCCTCCAGCAGCTGTTCGACTTAAACCCATGGGTGTCTGAATTAATATGCTCGAAACGTCCCACTAAAGTTAGATTTTGATTTGGGTGAATTGATTGGCAAGGTGCCTTATTACGACTTTGGAAACATTTTGTTCATTTGGCGGTTAGCACGGTTGGCTACGTACAGTGCAAATGAAATTCAACATGGGGCCGACGCCAGTGGATAAGTGACACATTGATAATGCCGAAGTATAGTTGTATTTCTCCCCAGCATCACGAGACAATAGACGGGAGGCATCGAGTTTAATTTGTACTTCGGAACATTGGTATGAAAGAGTCTTTCAAAAAGCAATTTCTGATAATTGCATCCGCAAGTCATGGTATGCACACTGGACTTGAAAGCCAGAGGTCGCCGGTTTGGTCTCCTGCTATGGCAAGTGAAAGAATGGGTCAATTACTAATATACCCCTGGCCTCCCTCCACCCAGCAGTATAATCGGGTACGTCAAAGTTAGTCCATTGACAAGGTTACACGTGGTGGAGTAAAGTGTGGATAGTCCCAACTCGTCTGAGACGTCTGAAATAATAGGCTAAATACTTTCTGGAGGGGCTCTCTTGTACTCCCTCGAGCATAGGCCCTTCTGCCAGCAGTGGCATAATCAAGCAATTGCAGGGCTCAATCTTTACCTTTTTAATGTACCCGATCAATTGTAAATATTTGCTCTTGTGGGACAGTTGGCCTTTGCTGGAGGTGTGGAGCTGTGCAGTGAGCCACTGACCACACCATAAGTCTAGCTCCCTGGTTATGTGTGCTCAAACAGGTTTTTAGATTAAAAAAAAATAAAGTGGCATTTCAGATGCAGTATTAAATAGCAACGTTTTTAAATAATGCAGTGCAGAGATGAGAATTATTAATATAAAAAGTCGATCGTTGATGTATGCATTTACAATCGATAAACGCAGGCATGTCCTTAGACATAACTAAATACATGGCTGATTTGTATTGCCACTGTTTTTTAAAATGACAACTTTAATGTTTTCTGAGAAGTCATGGAATTATCATTTCCCATACGACGCCCAGAGCAGGACTGTAGATGCTTTGACATTCTGAAAATGAAATCACATCACGACTTTTATGTTAAACCCCAATATTTACAGATATTTACAGGTGCCCAAATACTATGATCAGCTTTTTGGATAAAATCCAAGTTGTCATAAGTGCTAAACCATGACTCAACCAAGTAACCCCTTGTGGTTTCACTCAGGGGGAAAACGCCCAATTGGCAGCTTGTCATTTTACATTTCATATCTTATCTTTGCAAACACTCTGCTACCCGCAATAATTACAATTCACATATAACCAGTGCTTCCAGTGTGTATGCCTGAGCACAGGCAGGTGTCATCACCTAACCCTTTTCAGTATTCCTTAAGCCAGGGCTGGACCGTACCCCTGAGTTTACAGTGTTCATTGACGTGTCATCCAATTCGTCCCACACCTCCGATTAGCACGGTTGGCTACTTACTGTGCAAAGGGAGTTCAGCATGCATACATACACATGTCCCAAGCACTAGGTACGGTTAATAATATGCACACATCTTATCATCTTCCTCATCATTACCATGAGCCATGGTCTATCCACTAAAAGATGAAGGCCAGCCGACACCATACCTCAGGGTCCTGCTACGCCACTGCCCGTCTCGTAACTGCACACGAGCTGATCTCATGGCGCCATCTCCCGTGGTGGTTGGCCACCTTCCCTTTGGCTGCCACTCAACTCGTCCCGTTCGTCGGCCATCATCCCTTCTCCGCCCTGTCCTGCCCAAGCCCACAAGTCTCCGACCTGTTTCTGAGAAGAACCCCCGACTCTATATTGTTCTCCGATCCACGTCTTCCTCTGTCTCTCGGCGGACAGCCGTTCCTAAAATGCTTGTTTGTGTACCTTCCGGATTTTTTTTAATCAGTGTCCACGTTTCTGATTCACTGGCACAGCTGGCATCACGGATGGATTTCTTCAGTCACATTAGTTGTGCTGCTTTTCGCAATCAAACTCAGTTTTAAAAAAAACACCCAATGCTGCTCAAATGTTTCCCTCTTTAGATTGTCTAGTCCAGCATGAATCCAGGTTACTTGCAAATGAGTCTCATCCTGGTCTCTTGAGTTATCACCTGGTTAAACAAAATAAACCTCAAACTAACCAGCAGCCAGCCTGTAGGCTAGGGGGTAATGCATCTTGCAGCATGATAACGGCACCGATTTTACTCATCTCCGAGGCAGCCGCTAAGCAATTTCAGTGTGCAGAGATAGGATCGGCAAAAACCTGACCACATTAATACTTATTCAGTGTGATTCTATTTAAATGTATCTGCGTACTTTTGTACGGCAACACGTTGCAGGGCCGTACAGCATTAACGTTCAAGTCATACCACTAGGAGGCATGACACCCCAAACTGATTCATCACTGCAGTACTGGAGTTCCATTCGAATTCGGTCAAAGCATAAATGCAGTTGGTCGTTCCTGTAATTCTTTCAAAGCTGTTTACAGCCTGCAGTATTCCATGTTTTATTATACTGTAACAGGGAACCTACGTTTCAGCATAAAATGTAAACGTATATATTTTCAAGCCTTTCTTGCCAACTTTTACGAATGCACATATCAATTAACTACGCGAGTACATTAAATGTCAGCTTGGGCAATCGCTTGTTTTTAAATCTGGAGATACGGTACCATACTTGAAGCCCTCTGAAAACGTAGCCAATACAAATGGCGTTGTAAAAACCACAACTTTGCAGTGACTTCAGGCAGAACAGCAGCCCCAAACCGGTGAGACGAAGGCCGCGAGCAGACACCCACTGACGATTTGGCAGCCCGACAGCTCCCGTCACGCACGCATTTGATGTGGTAGTATACAACTGGATGAACTCGCTGGCCGAGCCAGCCCTGGCCACAAATCATTGCAATAAGGGAATTTTTTTTTTAATAAAAGTAAAATTTCTGATTTTGACAAATCATTCTTTCAAGTTTAGAATTTGTTCGCGCATTCGTGTACATTTGTGCATGACATTTGAGGCAGGTGTTTTGCTGCATATCATGTTCACGTGCATTTTACCTCTGGGCTTTTTAAATACATCCCAACAATCGTGTTTGTCAGACGATACATTGACACGTAATCACGTCCTCCTAGTCCAGGGGTCGGCAACCTACGGCTCCGGAGCCGCATGCGGCTCTTTACGGGCTGCTTCTTGACGATATGTACGTATGTATAGTATGTACTCGGATGCATTGCGGCTCTTGAAATGCTGAATTTTGTACCGAATTGGAAAGAAATGGCTCTTCTTGTTATTTTGGTTGCCGACCCCTGTCCTAGTCCCTCGGCCATTTGGGCTGTTGGGGCATGATCGTTGCCTTAACTGACATCTCCTTGCAGCAGTTTCTCCACTCCTCTCCGTGCGTTGCTGCCTCTCAACCGCGATAGCTCCCATCTTGTCCAGTGTTTGATGTCCAGTCACAGCACCACGGTACTTCCTCTTCCCCTAGCCCCTTCACGTGTTTCCATCCTCCACTAAAAATATGTAGCCTTTCATTAGTTTGTGTAATTGATGCATTTTATAATGCAAATCATGGAACCATTTCAAATATGAAAACTCCCACCAGACATGGAATATTGGTCAATATTTTAATAGTTTTTTTTAAATATTAAAAGTAAACCATCTTGCAAAAAAATAACGTTGGCGTTGGATTTAAATAATCAACATTACCTGAACCTGTTTCTGAGAAGAACCCCTGAGAACTAACTTGAATGCTTGAAGAATACCTTCATCTATTTGCAGTTATAAACCTGAAAAAAACAATCGTACTCGTGAACAATATAAAATATCTAAACAAAGTTATACAATTGAAACTCTACAAGATACAAAACATCTATTATTGATTAATTAAGCTAAAGCCACAATAAACTATTTTGCAGCTGGTCCATTGATGCACCCAACATAACCCAGGGTTCCAGAACAATATCTCCCCACGTGTTTCGCTGAAATTTCTGCATCTTCAACTAGACCTGGTATTACGCTGGTGAAAAGACTTCCAACAACTCGCACTGCCTAAATCAGAATATTCAGTGATAATGGAAACAGCTTATGAACGTTAACACACAACAAACACCAGACACCTTCAAATGCAATATAGCAGAGCAAAATGTTGCACTGGTCAAACAAATTGGCAACAACAAAAATAACCAAATGGAAATTATAAGTTTCATTTTTTTTTAAACAAACGTATGTTCTGCCATCTGAGTGAGTTCAATGGTGCCATATGCAGGTAAAGACAAGATATATCTTCAGTGGCATTGTGTTGCTCATATTCAAGGTTATCCCGAGTCTCCGTCACCGCTAGCGCTACCATTTTGTATCTCCCTTCCCGTTGCCTCTCCCCTCCTCCCCGAGTTGGCAGCTTCGCCTTTCGTTTCCTTTCCTTCCACCCTTTTTAAATTTGTTTTATCGGCCCTTTTCTTTTTCCCTCCTTTCACCTCCTTCTGCTCTTCCTTCTCTTCCTCCGGTGAAGGTGTTGCCTCTGTGGGAGGAGATCAGGAAGACAGCGTGAGAATAGCCAGAACAGCTCAGCTAACCTCCCACTTTTCCTGCCAGTGGCCCCCATGGCTAAAACAATGGGAAGGGCTGTTCTGTTTAACCATTGAGCACATAAATGTGCTTTAATCATAAAAGTAATTACCACAACATAAAATGATGGGCATGTAATTAAATGGATTTGTACGATCAATTTAATTGATACTAAAATTTTTACATCTTTGTGATGTAATCAAATAACTCAATGATGAAATAAACAAACTGTTAAAATAACTCCCAACCCATTATCAGTCGAAGATTGTTTGATCATATTGCCTAAAAGTGAGGGTTGATGAAAGGGGCGGCAAAACCAGTTCAGACGTCACTCGTCAGCGGTGTTAGCAAGGGCTGCAAATGAAACTGCACTTGCCAGGTACATAGCAGGCTGAGCAAACCACTGCACGCCACTGCTCTCCCTAAGTAGATTCGTACCCGACCAAAACTATTTCTTATGCAGTACATGCAAAAAAAAATGAAAGTGCGACCATGTTTTTTTTCCCTCATACAGAATAAAAAGAGCACAAAATGTGGTTCGGGCCAAGTAAATGTATAACTTACTATTTCTATTAACTATTTTTATTTTACGAGGTAAGGCCCACTGAGCTATATAGTTCCTTAGAAGCGACCTGACCACAAATTATAGCTCAACGAAGTGGCCTATTCACATGGAAATTTATAGCAGCCAAAAACTCTATAACGCGTGTTTCTAAATGTAGTGGGAAAAACCGGAGGACCCGGAGAGAAATGCACTTGACTACGGGGAGAACATGCAAAATCTAAATATACAGGCGCGACGGTCTGGATCTAACCCACCAACCCCAGCCCCCGCTCCACCCCCCGGTATGTAGTGTACGCACTTGTCTGCTGCTCCTTGACGCTCTCCACCGCCACTTCGGCCACGGCCTCATTGGGGGACTCGGGAGGAGTCACCTTCCCCGTTGCAGAGCCTGTGGAGGAGGGGCTCTTCTCCATCTGTTGGGCAGGCAGTTTCTCTTCCTCTCCCACGTCGGTCTCCATCTCCTCTTCTGCGGCGGCTTCGGTTGTATCTCCGTTGACCGCCTAAACACACGTGCGCATATGCACGTGCAGAAATTCAGCTTCGTCAGAAATTGCCTACAGCAATAAAACTGTGAGAAGTTTGACTGGACTCTGTGACAAACACCGAAGATCGCGAAAAGTGGAAAGCATCTGTCATGGGCATCATATCTAAGTGATGAGGATGACACTAGGTGATTAGAGAGCTAATTAATTGGACTATGGTACACAATGATTAAGGTGATGGTATTTGACAGCTTACTGGCGCATCATCGGGCTTTGCTGCAGATTTTTCCACGGCAGCAAGTGCCGCGCTCGCTGCAGCCGCTGCAGCCTTAGCTGTAGCTGCTGCAGCCGCTGCGGCCTTAGCTGCAGCCTCCTCTCTCTGCTGCCGCCGCAGGGCCTCCATCTCTGCCAGGATCCGCTCCAGATCCACCTCCACCTTCATGCCACACAGCTGAGGAGCAAACAACACCGACGACAATGCAACAGATTATGTGCGTGTGGGAGGCACATGCTTTGGCGACAAAATGTTTATATTCTTTTCAAATAAAAAAATATATACAAGTGCACTTGCCCTTTTCATTTCGCTGTTGAATGTTGCTGTGTTTTCCAGAAATTTCCTCTTTTTCTCGAGGTGGCGTTCCTCGATCTGAAGAAGCTCTGCTTCCAATTTCCTCTGCAACAAACAAGATGGGACCCAGTCACTCTCTAGAAAGTCCTTCAGCCCATCAGTCATGCCGATGCATTTGACCCAATGCATAGAGCAACCGTGTGTAACCATTTTCGAGCCCGTGGCCAATATTGATAATCTCCTAGGATTGTCAATATTGATGAACGTGACGGCATGTTCTCAGACGCAGCATCATATTTGAGAACGCAGCGCCAAATTTTTAGGAGTGACGTCACATTTGCTAAGTTTACACATGACCCTCACGGGCCATGAGGGAGATTCCCAGTGGGTATAGTTCGGAGGAATTGTGGAAAACAGCCCACGCTCATGGTGCTCAAGGGCTGGATAAAATCATGGCCCGCAAGCGAATAAGCGACGCTGCTGTTGGGAGGGGCCTCACCTGGTGCACGGTGAGCGAGTCCACCTGGCGCTTGAGAACCTGCATCCGTCCGGTGGTCACCACCACGCGCACATCTGGGACCACGACCTCGCTGAGGATCTCATTGATGAGGCGGTGGTTCCGCTGGAAGCGCGAAGCCCCGAGGTGCTTTAAGGAGGATCCGTCATCATGATCTGCCAACACAAATCGGACGACACTGGTGATACATGTCACTTCATGATAAAATAACAATACAAATAAGACGTCCAGCTTTTGCCAATCCACTGTTGGATGGAGGTCTCACCATGCCATTTTGAGTGTGGGATTGTTTGAACAAGCCTTACCACATTAGTCAGCGTGGGGTTGGTTGCAGTGGTGGATGAATTACTGCTCCACCTTAAAATATTAAACTATTTATTCCTCTAGCACTGCACAGCAAAATTATGTGTTGGTGTTCTCAGCCATCCAAACCTCAGGTGACATGATCTAGAATCACAACCAAGACTATGTTTTGAGTTCACATTTATGAATAGGTTTAAAGTGGGGGTGTACTACCGGGTAGGTGCCTATATGCTGACTCAGTTTTCAGGACCATGACTAACGTTAGAATCAGGGAAAGGTCTGGATTCACAGCAAGGCGTGTACCGTCTGGGTCGTCGGCAGGCTGGATGCTGACATATGGGTCCACCTTCTCCATACGCTGCCTCTGTCGACTTTCCTCCTCCTGTGCCGCTTCCGCACGCGTCTTCGCGTTGATGTAGGCCAGGTATGTTGGCGAGGTGTGGTACGCCTTCATCAAGTCATTATACTCGATCTGAAAACAGCAAAACACACTTCATCAGGCGGCTCTCTATCCTGATTATATATAAAGTATTATTATTGTTATCGTCAATGCCATGTCAGCCAACTCTGCCAGAACAGTGAATTAGTCAACTGTTACAATAGCATGTTTCACGTATTTCACCATCATACGCAATTGAACATTCTTGATAATACAACCCGGTCCCACTGGATTTATTATTTATCGATCATGCTATCCCATTGGAACTAAAGAGACTGGGCTCTTTATGGGAATCACTGAGATGCATCACTAAGCTGTGTCCAGCCAGGAGAAGAGAGGCATATTTGTTTACCTTTTCCGCTTCGTAGTCATTGAGATATTCCTGCTTGTCCTCCTCACTTAAGTCCCGCCACATGCTGCCGATGATCTTCCCAATCTCCCAGAGCTTCAGGTCAGGGTTGGCTGCTTTAACCTGATCCCAAACCTAAAAGAATCGACGAAGGAATGAATGCGACAGCATGAGCCGTCGCAGCACTCTGCATGTGCCCACAGCACGAGCTCAGGTTATCTGCAGCATGTACATTCATTTTGTGGCAAAACATTAAGTGTGCAAAGTTATGCTGTGTCACTGTAGATGATTACCAACCTTTCTGCTGTACCGCATGTAAGGCATGAGGGGCTTGTCTGGAGCCTTTGGGGCTTTTGGGACATTGATACCGCTGGCCTTGAATAGATAAAAAAAACATTTGCATAACTTTTGTTAACACACAATCCATTAAACTGTATATGGCCTAAGCAGCAACTATAGAACACTTAAAAACACATAATTGGTGAGAAATGTGAATTAATTTGCTTTAAGTTGTAACTTTTTGCACAAAAGCAGGGCTCTTTCCCATGCAGGCTGTAAGCATACCATGGATCTTGCATTGCTTCCTGCATTTCCTCCCAGCTTGTAGTTGTTATAAGCCAAGTGGCTGTAAATGTTGATGCCCACATATCCTGGTGTGCTCGCAGCTTGCTGTAGGGAAACAACACAAAGCCATTATTTCAAAAGGAAAGCGTAATATTGACAAAATTGCCACAGCTCTCCATTCAACCAAACACATGGGCGTAGGTGTGAGAAATTGGCCAAACTGATTGACCAAGGGTACGGTTCTTTTGGCGCGCTCCTAAGGCAGCGTCAGGTGAGCATTTATGCTTACCGATAGCGTCGAGACACCCGGGGCAGGAGAGGAAGCATACGGGATGCGCCCTGTGTGAACACGAAGACATAGTGCCACTTTTGCAACAACAGCAAATCTTACGTGAAACAGGCGGAACCTTCATTAGTGCATTTTTTTTTATGTAAGAAAACAAAGTTCCTACTTGTAGTTCCTGTTTGTTCCTAAAAGCTCTGACATGAGATAATAAAAACTGATTTAACCAAAAATTCAGGAAAATAAATATCTCCTGTAGATGGGCTATAAATAGGATTGTTGGAGAAATCATTGTAATCTGGTATCACATTAAATGTATAGTCAACTGAGTGGCACGAAACAGTTTAATGTGTTCATGTAAAACTGTCAAGGCAGGCACAGCTGACATTTGAGAGGTTTATTATTCAGGTGCCGAGGCCACCCGAGGCAAAGTCTGCTGCAACTTTATTCAGAGCCCGTTACATATTAATCGGAAATGGAATTACAGTAGTGTAGTGTATCCAGTTAAATTTCTGTGTTTTCGATGCAATTTCATACATCAGAATTTCTGTGCAAGGGGTGAAGAGATAATGCAGTGGACTCATTCACAACTCCTGTTATCCTTGGTCAGAATCTATCTGCACAGAGATTGCTTCTCCTGTTTTGCGTGATGTTTCACAGGAAAATTAGTCACCACTGGTAATTGGGAGACAAATGACTCCAATTTAATTTATCAAAGTAGACGAAAAATTCCACTGCCGTGGCTATTTAGCAGATAAGAAGATGTGCGTGCCAGATTCTTACAGATATCTGCATTTATCTGCAGCCTCCCACTGTGGATTATTGATGACGGTGGCGATGCTGTTGAAGACGAACACGAATCGAACGGCAAATTTATATTATCCGCGTATATTCACGGCTAGACAAGTGGGTCATGTTATCAGGGATCAATCCTCGCGTAAGAAGATGCAGCCATAATAGCGGTAAATTGCTTTTAATCATAGTTATGCGATCCGTGGCCACCCCCCTACTCAAATATCAACACGAATGAGGAGTTTACTGTATTAGCAACTTTGGTAGAGGTTTACATGGAAAAATAATATCTGAGCAGGTGACCCCCATGAATTGAGGGGAGGTTTGGATGAGAATGAGAAGCAGCTATAAAGTCTGCTTACTGGACATATTGTGGAATCCCCCTTTCTGCGATGAAAGGCACTAATCTTCGTCTTTCAATTTCCACGAATCTGGATTAAAAAAAAGACAAGAAAACCAACTACAGAGGCAGTAGTCGTACACTGAAAAACATCAACAAATAAGGTCAGCACAGCAGACATGTCACAGTCAGCTGTCTTTTATTTATGGGCCAAAGTAAAACAAACGCCACATTTCCCCGAGCACGTGGATTTAAGCATCTAAAGTGTAAACATTAAGGGCTGACCACTAAAACCATATGCGTGTGTGTACATATATTAAATAGTAAAATACTTAGCTATACCATTTATCATCAGCTATGTTCTATCTACAGCTGGATGAAAACCTCCCCAAGCCGTTGATATTTTATGGTCTCACGATGAAATTATCCATCGTGCGCCTGTACAAGAACCAATGTAATCACTCCATCTCCGTGGTGGACTGACCTCCCTCTTGATATTATTTGTCGACCAGTGAATGCCATCCCCTCTAGCCAAATTTACTTGCAGATGTCGCGAAAGCCTACATGTTAAATTTGCCGATTGTTGCGAAAGCCTACGTGTTAAATTTGCCGATGTCGCGGCCTACATGTTAAACTTGCAGATGTTAGATGATCCATGTGTTACTCTTCCTGTCAGTGTAATTCCATGCATGCACCTCTCCATGTCCTTTGTGCAATTTCAGCTTTTGCTAAATTTTCTTTGGCAATGTACATGTTTCTGTTAAAATGCCACAAGCAATGAATATACACTAATAAAAAACATGTTTTTTACGCCGCTATAGTGAAGTTATTGAGGCTGACCGGAATGAAAACGATGAATTCGAGATTTGCATGAGAGCAGATTGGTGTGCTTTTAAAAAACTAAAATTCCAAAATGAAAAGCTGCACTAAGAACCCCGACGAACTCCGTCTTGATTCGCGGCCACAGATAATATCATTGGCGAGTGATATCAGAAACGGGGTCCTATCTTCCCCCACTTAACGCACACTGACCAGATTCAAGTATGGTTCAAAAGCCCTATAAACGGCATGGCGTGGGAAGACCTTCATCCATTGTTGGATTCAAAAGGGCTGGAATATATTGGTACAAAACCAACATAGCAACAATTGCCAATTTAGGGAGAATAATTGGCTATTTAGAGATAAGAATTGGTGTGGGGTCCCAAAACACTGGCCAGGGTGATACCACTTGCTATCCGTGTAAGCCAACTTTACATGCGGCGAACTGTTTCCCAAATCCGCATACATTTAAACGTCAACGGAACATAAAACAATTATGAAACGATGAGATGGAGAGATGAACAAGATTAACTCTGTGGCTACCAAGATAAGGCAAAAAAAAGAGACACAGGACGACATAGCAGTAATAATAAGTGCCTGAGATGAAATCAAATAATCTGGAGGCCACTTTGGGGACATGAATAACTATGAAAAGGAACCGGAAAACAAATAGGGGAAGCCCGAGCCCAGAGCAGTGGGAAGTTACGGACTGACGACAGCCCCCTAAACAACGAGGGCTGTGGAGGGGCCTGGCGTTTGAGAAAGAGGGCACACCTATGGGAGATGAGCTGCGAATCAGAGGGCCTTTTGACCGGAGGTGCTTGACCTCTCTCCACAAACACACCCTCACCATCCACGCCTTGCTTTGCATAACGGTACACGCGTGTCTGTGTCTACGGTACAGGCAAGCGCGCAGTACCATTGTTTTTCAATCAATCCACAACGCTGGATGAGGGCCTCCCCACGCTTTATGGGCGGCGAGAGATAGTTTGACCATACCTCACCACGCTAGTCAATGCGAGGTTGGTGAATGTGTGTGTGTGTGGAGTGCGGTGTGTACTCCGTATGGAATCATGATCATATCACTTCTGTATTATCATCATCATCCACACCTTGGCATGTCCTGGCCCCGGACATGCCCAAGCTCAAGTTCTTCCGATTTGCCCCGTTTCTCTCTCCGAAGAAATAGGCGCACTCACTCTTTCTGTGCGACTTCTGGAGACGCATTGAGAAGCGAAATAAACCCGCGCCGTGCTGCAACTTAAGAAATGGACATTAAGTTCGCAGACGGGGGGGGGGGGGTCTCCAACAACACACAGAGCGATGGTGGTGGCAAGACCACGGGGCGAACACAACTTCTTCCTCATCCACCCCCCCCCTCCCTGCTCTTTTCTCACCGACGCAACAACAATCACGAACATAACGACGGCGCCAACAACAACGAACCCAACAACAAATAACACAAACAAACAACTCCCCACGTTTGCGCGCCGCTCACCGCTTCGTCCTTTGTTCTCCGCTGCCGGGGCCGCTCATTCATTCACGGGCGAACGGTCTGACGTCACCGTGCGTCATGACGTCACGTGCGCGAGAACTCCCCTTGTGCCGTACGAAAGAGAATCTACGCGTGACGCAATCGCGTTGGTGTCGTGACGTGCTTCCCGGGGGGGGGGGGCGGGTGGAATCGCCAAGGAAGAGGCCGACCTCATGCGCGCGTTGCGCCTCGCTGTTCCCTCGCGGCCCGCGTGCGTGATGTCACGACGCAACATCGCGCGTGCGTGCTGACGTCACGACGCACGCCCTCGCCGAGCGCGCGCGTGATGTAACGACGGAACATCGCGCGTGCGTGCTGACGTCACGACGCACGTCCTCGCCGAGCGCGCGCGTGATGTCACGACGCAACATCGCGCGTGCGTGCTGACGTCACGACGCACGTCCTCGCCGAGCGTGATGACGTCGGCAGTGGAGGGTGACGACGTCAGGACCGCGTGGTTCGCGACTTCCAGAAAGGAGTCACGTGACTTGCGAGCGAATTTAATTGTTAATTATCCTGACGCCTTAAATTGTATTAATTAAAAATACTTTCAAAAAAATATATATTAGAAGTTTTAACTTAAATACACGCCAGTCATGTTGTGCACAGGAAGTGGCTACTGCAAGGTAAGCAGCGGCCACGGACGAGCACGACGCCCGCAACGTATTGCATGCAACCTCTTCATTAGTGCTGTTTGTTACTGACCGCTTGGCTGTTGTTTTTGCACCTTTGCAGCCTCCGCTCACGGATCGTGACATTAAAAATTAAACGTGCGCCACATAACAAAGGAGCAGTAAAGAGACCGTCGGTTTCGATTCTGTACCACGATTAAAATAAATGATTGATTCTACCTCAGCGTATCGTGCGTTTACAACTTTCACGCAGGATTTTTGCGTTTTATTTTAAGCGCACGGATCCCCGTCGTGTGTCAGCGTTAAGATCGACGTCTCTCTCTGGGAACCCCGAGGAACGATGCTTAAACGTCAATGCCGCGACAAGAATCGATTTGTCTGCACTGTCTGCGCTTGTCTTTGTTTCTTTCTCACCGAACAGCTGCAGACAAACGACTGCGTAGCATTGGCACGATTGCGAAGTACTGTATTAGTTTTATCGTACGCGAACATTTTTTTGTGAAGGATCCGGATACCAATGAATCGATTTTACCGACCGAATCGATTCTCGCCAACAACCTCGGGCCCAGAGATTTGGCGCCAAAGCGAGAGCGGCGCTTGGGAACTCGCAGCCGAGAGCAAAGTCAACATCAACATTATTATCATCATCAACGATATCAACACAATCATCCGAAACAATAGTTAAACTATTACAACAACAACAAAATCTGCGTCACGTCACGCACGGCAGCATTCGGCCGCGGGGAATACCCTGCTCCCGGCACGGTAACGTCGAATGGACCCGACTCTGGTCAGATGTAATAGAAGGGGGTCTCTTTGAAAACGAAGTCGACTACGCGACCACAGTTTTACTTAACCGATTTACGCATCACACTGCGCTCTTTTAATTTGAGGGGATGTGCTGAGCCCGTCACGGTAACGTGGAGTTTAACGCAAGTGTATCACGACCGACAGTCGACATGACATTATCCATCATTTCACGTTGATTACAGGAGACACAAGAGTGATGTTTGCGTCAGCACGATTTGTGTTATTATTTATGTCTCATGGACTGGAGGTGGCCAGTATGTGGAAGCATACCACTGGATTCGTGAATCTATATGTAGCATTTGGCCAAATATAAAAAGTGGCAATACCCTTCTGAAAAATATTACCAATAGTCGAGCTTTCCCTGGGTCCATAAAGGACATTAATCAATGATTGTTGTGTCATCGTCTTTGTGGGACAGCAATTTGTGCTGGCCACGGCTTCTTAGTTGATGGGTCAGGGCCTTATATACGGGATTTTACTGTGTTTATGCAGTATAGGATTTAAATGCTGCCCACGGCAGCAGCAGTTATGCTTCGTATTACCAACCATCTGTTTTGAGCCATATCAGCCTAGATGTTAAGATGTCTGTTTTTAAATTGTTACTACTCATGAAACGATACCAATAATTTTAATTGCAAGGCGTTGTTCCTTGATAAAGGTCAATCTCTGGACTGGGGATGAGGTAGGGCAATCAATAATTGTTAATTACCTAATTGTTATTCTTGTACTAGAATGCTGAATGGGGGGGTTAATTAAATATATGAAATGTTTTTTTGTTATTTGATAGAAAATAATGTAAACCTTTGCATGAATATTGTATCCTTATTTTTCCTTGTATTAAGATTTGACTTGATGAGGGAGGATGACAAAACGCAGTGCTGAGAAGCTGTTTGTAAAGTTTGTTGAAGACAATGAAAATGAATCAAAATATTTCAAAGAAGCTTATGAGGTAAGGTCGCAATAATACACAGTCAACATGCTCATCGCTATTTCACTTGCAGTTTTTACTGTCAGCATCCAGGTTTATTTAATGAGCGCCTGTTCTACTTAATAGAAAATCTGCAAAATTCAGTCGGAGTCGTTACTGCAGCGAGTGGATGTGGCGAAGGTGCTGACATTGAAGGAGATTGACAGGTCACTCTATGTGTGCGACCCTTTCCATGGAGTCGCCTTTGATCACCTTGTCAAAGTAAGCAGCTTCACCGATCCCACCCAACACTGTCCATCAAACACCTCACTGTTTCCCGAACAGAGTACGGGGAAGCATTCAAGTAAAGGATGAGGGCAATACATGGATACTAGACAGAAACAATTCACCTGTTCAATTTGTGGCCATAATTCAATAAACAAATCTTTGTTTCTAGATTTGAAGCTTTCGTGACTGCAAGGATTCATACTCTTAGGTTTTTTCGGTAAGTCACGTAGGTAAAACATCAAAATTAATGAAAATAAAATAAAACAAGGATCACGACGTTTGTTGCCTCCGAAACGACGTGATCTTTGTTTTATTTTATTTTCATTAATTTTGATGTTTTACCTACGTGACTTACCGAAAAAACCTGAGAGTACAAATGTTTGTTGTCTGTGATTGTGGTGCTTGTACAATCCATAGTTATATGTATGTATGTTCAACTTTTTGCGCACCGTACGTAGCCAACTGTGCTAATTGGAGGTGCGGGGGCAGGACAAGAAACTAAACACAAAAAGCAGTTCTAAAGAAATCAATTTTAAAAAAACTCATAGTTGCATTAATCTATGCAATCAGTAGTTGTATGAACATATTATCTACAATAATATATTCTTAGGTGTACGGAGAGTATAATTGATTTACATTGATGAATAATTACATTACTGGCAGGTTAATATGTAATTGTATTGTTTATTTGAGAATTGATATAAACAATTTGAATGTGTGCCTCCCCCCCCCCCCCCCATTTGTCCCTTCTTCCACCACAACTCTCAACCATTTCCATTCCTACTGACTGCTACTCAAAGATGGGGTGCCGAGTGGTGGGGCCACAAGTGGTGCTGTTCTGCCTGGACAGGGAGCGCTGCGTTCCAAAGGCTGAGCACCCTGTGTATAATATGGCTCTTGCAGACGCAGTACTGTCCTGCACCAACATTGACAAGGATGTCCGTGTACGTCACGTTCTTGCACACTAGTATTAGCGTTGACAAACGTCATATCCATATATCTATGTGTGTGTATATATATGTGTGGGATATTACAATTCACAAAGACATTTAAGGGGAATAGTTATGTTCGAGGAAGATTTTTGGAAATGCTTTTTTATATTTTTTATTAAATCGCAAGGACCAAATAGTGTGGGTGGAGCAAAAAGGTCCATCCATCTGAAGGAGTGTTATGGGTTAATTGCATCGCAGAAACATGAGGGATGTTTATGTAAAGATGCCTTCTTTCACAAATGGATATACAATTGCGGATAATTAAATCAAGTGGAATGGATTACTCCTCTACAGTCCCATGGCAATGAGGTGTTCTTGCAGCACGAAATGGGAGGAGGGTGCCGGTGATGCATAAAGCAACATAAGCTTTTGTGACTGCAGGAATTCATATTCTTTGGGTCTTTCGGTAAAGAGTCACGTAGATAGGTTCAAAGAAAATAACAAAAAAATACGACATTTCGATCGCAACACAAGCGGTCGTCACCAGGAAAGGGGGTTAGCTTATAAAGGTAAACTGTTTGGAAATGGGCGTAGCCCAAATGTCAGCAGCATGGGCAGGACAGCTAATGTTAATGTAATTGGTGGGCAGCGACCGCGACGGTGCTGGGTTTTCCACCAATTAAAGGGCTGCCAGGTAAAAATGTGCATGTTAATCTAAGATCTGTGAGCAGCCTCCATGGTGAGCACGCTAAGGTGGCTATGATAATGTGAGAGCATGTTAATGTAAGATCCCTGCGATCACTTGTGTTGCGATCAAAACGTCGTGGTTTTTTGTTATTTTCTTTTAACCTATCTATATGACTTTACCGAAGATCCAAAGAATAGAGCAGTGGCATATTTGGTATTTGAACAGTTGAAAAGATTTTATAGATGCTTAGGTGAATTTCAGATATTGAATGCGCAAACCATGTGCTGCCGATTGTCATGTACATCCAGGAGGAAATGCACAGACTGATAGGGCTGATGGGAGGCCGGGTGTTGAGGGACTTCACAAGTGCCGTCACTCACCTGGTGGCTGGGGAGGTTGGCAGCAAGAAGTACTTGGTGGCTGCCAGTCTGAAGAAGCCCATAATGCTAGTCTCCTGGATCACCACTTGCTGGGAAGCTTCCCAGGAGAGGTGGGCCACTGGATTTTATATTAGTGTAACAGCAACATGTACAAACAACTGTTAATCAATAGCTGGGTCTGATTAGATTAACATGCCAGGCCATAAGCTGGTAATTACATTTTTAAATCATAGTTATATTACCAATATGATTTTTATTTTATATACTTGTTCAACTGTAATATATTGGACACAATTCAAGTGTTGATTTAAACCTGGCTTAGGTATTTTAGCATAAAGGAGCCAAACATTTGCATCAATATGGAAAATTAGTTTATATCTGCCAAGCAGGTGTAAGCGCAATTCACATTGGCTGGCTGGATCACTTGACAGAAGCTGCTGGAGGCATCTTTGTGATCCACCACTTGCTTAGTCAAATTCAAGTGGATTATTTGAAGTTTTAAAAGTATCTCTATGCCAAAATGGGCATTCCTTGGCTAGAATGATGAAACTATACTTTGTCTTCAAATCTAGAACTATACTTTGTCATAGATTTCATAATCTCATAGAAACAGACCAAGGCACCATTAAGATATATAAGCATATGCAAACTTTCCTTTAAGGACACTGAGACAAGACGCTTTCCTGTATTATTACTATTTTGTTACGTGAAACCATGGTGGTCAGGTATTAAAATGCCTTATTAAGCACATGCCGCATTCAAACATGGCTTGCCCCACCTTGATGGACAGTATGCACGAAGAAATGCTAATGTCACAGTGCCAGTGTTGTCTAGCGCAGTCCCTAATTGGATGGAGCCACAGCAGATCTGTGATGGGATCAAATTTGGAGTGATGAATAGGACTGAGCAGGATTTGTGGGACACACCTACTTTGTGCAAAGCGTTTTTTTTATTAGTCCGCTAGAAGCCGTGCATTTCATGCATTGTGTGTTAAACAGTGATTGGGGAAGCATTTGAAAATTAAAAATTCTTGTTAAAGAGATTTTCAGATGCTTATGCCATTAGTGTGTACTTGTTGCAGACAAATCTGGCAGCCCTAACCTCAACACGACTGTGTTCCTGGGCTACGTGTCCTTGTGTCTCAGGATGGTGTGCGGTACGGACAATGAGTGGCTAGAGAAGCACATGTGCCCACCACTGCAGGGCTGCATGCTGAGTGTAACGGGGCTAAGCACCCAGGAGAGACGGGACATCCAGCGCCTCGTAACCAAGCATGGCGGCACCTACTCTGGAGAACTGAAGATGAACGAGTGCACGCACCTCATTGTGCACAAGCCACAGGGTTCGTAATGCATTTGTATTCTTTTGAGAATTTTTATTTCATACTGTTGGAGACACGAAGAGGAATGCGTTATTTTTAGGGCGTACACAAGTTATAGACATTAGCTTAATAGAAGTAAGTAGGCTTGGGCAGGACATATAGCTAGAAGGGATAATGGGCAGCAGTTGAGATGAATGATGGAGAGGCAGACAAAAGGAGGAACATGCCCAAAAGGATGTCACCATGATTTCAATTTGCGTGCTGGAGCCGAATGGATGAGAGATAACAGTTTGGGCAGACTTCCTTCATTGTCCTGGTGATGGTTGCTGATGATGATCACAACTGCAGAGCTTTGCCTTGAAACCCAAGGATTAATTAAAGGTCTTCGTTGAGCATTTTTTCCTCTCCTTGCTTGCAGGGCAAAAGTATGAATTTGCACGCAAGTGGAACGTGGCGTGCGTGACGGTGCAGTGGCTGCACGACAGTGTGGAGCGGGGAGCGTGCCAGGACGAGGGCCTCTACGCCGTGCTGCCACTCGATGACATGGGGGGGGGCCCCCAGGAGCCGAGCACCTCCACACCCTCCCCCTCACGCGGCCGCCCCGGCTGTAAGGATCAACTACAATTGCATTTTGCTGTGGGTTGCTTTCATCATGGGCAAAATGCCAGGCACAGTGGCTGATGTAGTGTACTTTCACCTTAATCATGTGAATGTGATATGATTATGCTGCGGTGCTCCTGAAGTAAAGGGTGACTTAATTTGTGATACGAATTGATTTCTAAAGAAGTGTTCATTCGCACATTATTCTATGGTAAAAGGTAGTGGTGCAGCCCAACGAGAGCTTGTTCATACCACCACTGCTGGGAGAAGGGCTTTCTTTAAAGGGAGCTTGAGAGCCATTCTAGAGGGTACTTTGGCCTCGTCTTCCACGTTAACCAGACGTACCCAGACTTTTTCCCGCCACAATTAACCTGCCCATTGACTAACTGAAGTGTACCTATTTATTTAATTTCGTGGACTGAGGCAGAAGGATTTAAGAAACGTGTCCATTATTTCAACACTAGTTCATTAAGCCTGTCTTCGCCAGGCAAAAGTTTCAAGAAATATAATAATTAACCTGATATGAATTTTTTACAGTTTTGATCGACAATCAAACGCTAACAACTGCTCCAAATTGTTGTATTTTTCTGCAAAAAAAAGTCGTTGACGACGTGATCCAACTTATATTGAAAGACGACGTATCCATTGAAAATCGCTCAATTTAAAGATTCCGTTCTTTTTTTATTAGAAATAACTAAAATTAATAAACTTAATACTCTGAGAAGAAGCTCCTATCTTTTACCATTTTCGAATTATTGAGATTTGACTATCATAAAATGCGTATTTTTTTGGTTCAAAACCGCTTTAATCCGAAATATCTAAAAAAAAAAAATGTTAGAAAAATAGTTCTCACTTTAATTGTATTTGCTGTTTAATGTTTTATCAAAGGAAAAAAACGCAATCTTATATTTTGAACGGTTTCTGAATGACACGCACTAACATATTTACGGGGCACTTAAAATCGAGATTTGAAGGCCTTAAAATGAAAAATGTCAGATTTTCAGATGTTTTCTGTTGTTAGTCCTAAAAGCTACTTACGTATCAAATTTCAGCTTTCTACCTTGTCGGGAAGTACCCTAAAGGTTTTTGAGACAAACATTAAGATATTTATTTATATAGATGCCACAAAAGAGAGAACAAAAAATATTGCTAATGTTTTTCATTTGACGGTAATGCTTAGAGCATAAATTCAGTGAACTTCAAAGTATAACGGACCATTCATTGTACTTCTTGCAGCCTGTGCCATGTCGAACGTAAGCAGCATCTCGAACATAAGCATGAGTCGCATCAATGAGACGGTCTCCGCCACGTCCATGGCCACACGGCTAGAGGTGACGGCAGTGGGGGCTCGGGCCGAGGTGAACGAGCTGGATTCCCTGGACCCTGCACATCTGTATGGCCTTGACTCTCTATTGGACGGCTGCAAGGTGAACATCATCGCTGCCAATTTGTTGTTTTTCTGTAACGAGCTGACGGATGTTAAGATAATATATTGAAATAGAGCTGACTTTGGTGTGTATGTAGTTGTGGTTTTCTGGTAAGGCTCTAATTTTGATTGTGGGTTGTCACCAGCTTAGGTGTATGTTTGAGGTTAAGGTGATTATTATTTTAGTGGATTAAAATTAAGAGAAGGGATTAGTGGTAAAAAGTTAGTTTAGGATTTCATAATCACATTAGTAATGGAATTTTAACCAGAATGAATTACCTTAAGTGTTTTAAACTTGCATGAACTCGTCTATAGAATCGAGAGCAACTTGCGTTCATTCCAGAGAAGCTTATAACTTGGTGGTCTGGATTATTTATGGTTGCATTTAGTTTTTTTTTTTCTTGCTGGCACAGATCTTTGTGTGCGGGTTTTCTGGGAAACGTCTGGAGAAGCTGCGGAGGCTGGTAAACCTCGGTGGAGGAGTACGCTACAACCAGAACAGTGCAGATGTGACTCACATCATCGTCGGGGACCGTGACCGGGAGCGGGATCTGACTCTTGGGCAGGAGAACTCCATGTATGTATCATACTGTACTCGGCAGGGCCGCAGCACCACGCAATCGTTTACCAAACGACTCGACTCGCTTTAATTATAATTATCTTCATATCTGGTTTTTCGCATTCAAATTAACATTTGTGAACCTAATATATATTTTTTGCACATGTGCATGTACAGCCCTTTTGTCATTTCACTGCAGGATGAGGACCTCTCCATGCCATGTTGGTTTATATTTGACCATACTTGACCACACTGGTCATTGACAGTTGGTGAAGAATAGGGAGCATTGACGTTTGAGGATGAAATTACAATCCAACGATGTATTTTAATGCACTGACTACCATAAAGCCCAGTAGCCTATGTATTGTAGTTGCCCAACCAAACACTATGCAAGCTCTACCCTGGCTACCATCTGAGATCTTACAAGATAGGGTGCATCGCGGATTATTTTTGTTTTAAGCTACATTTGCTTTTTATAGACTTATAACATAGTCACTATTTACTTTTGCGACATAAATACTTGCAAGCTGTATAATGTTAATATTACTTTAAAAACTCCACGATTCCATGTTTCTGTGCAGGCGTAACGTTGTGACGGCCAAGTGGCTCGTAGACTGCTTCACCCAGCGCCGCCTACTGCCAACCGATCTGTACCTTCATCCCGACTACACGGCCCCAGAGGAGATCCTCCTGCAGGCCCCTCTGGCCCCCGTAGCCAGTGCCCCGAGTCAGCAGAGAGTGCCGCCCCTCACTGAGCAGGGCCCTGCAGGGCAAGGCCGTGGAATCCGTAGCAATGCCGGTGACGGGATGGAACGAGCAGATGATGAGCTCATGTTGCAGTATTCACAGTCAAGTACGTGATGCAGCATTGAAGTTACATACCCTATGTTTTTATTAACTGGTAATAGTTGGTCAATGAGTCATTTATAAGTGAGCTCTGTTTCCTGATTATAGCATATAAGTCAACAACAAACAATAATGTACCATTTTGTTAACATCACTATTTTCATATTTGCTTGACAATATTTTAGGAGACAATTTCATGGAATGTTTGCTGACTTGACAAGAGTGGCTTACAAATATTTTTGCAGTGGATATCCTTACACATAATAGTATTTTTTGTTTTGGCTTTTATGCGTGCATCATTGCTTGTTTATCAGTCACGAAAATGCTTTCTAATACCTTTTGTGTTATATCCTCAAGCAGCAGATGGCATGGTCAGCAGAAATGCAACAGACAGAACGTACACGGAAGAATCTCACACCAACACAACAATCAGCAACGCGACGCCTTCCACAAGACTCTTGGCGAGCATGGACACCAAGGGCGACTCGACGCTTTGCGAGGACTCAGGTGCCGGTATTTTCAGTGGCAAGCGGTTTGCGGTGGTGGGGTTCTCTGCAAACGAGGAGTCCGAGCTGGCACTGCTGGTGAGCGAGCACGGCGGGAAGATGCTGCCAACAAATTCTCGCGCCGTGGCCCACTACGCCGTGGTGCCGCTGCTGGGCTGCGAGGTGGAGAACACTGTGCACGAGGTCGTCACCAACACATGGCTGGCAAGTCCCCATGACCCTTATTCATTGGTTCCTTCACTCATTTTGAGGGCTCGGTCAACCAGACTGACTATTGTTTCATCCACACTTTGTTCAACCACCATGCTGTGCAGATCAAAAACGTAGCTTTCTGCCTCTCCGCACACAATAAAACTGGTGGACTTGGTATTCCCTCTTTTTCAGGATTCTGTCATGATTTGAAGAATTATAAATTTGGGTCACAATTAGATAGAAAAATGGATTTAGTTTTTCGTTATGGTGACAGTAATACCTCTCGAGTGGCTGTAGGGTTCATGTGAAATAATACTGGTAGGAACCTCCTGGTTACACCAGCCCACAGGGGATTATTGTGTCCGTCGTGCAGGGAGGGGCTGGGTGGGGAGGGGAGGGGCTGGGTGGGGAGGGTGGGAGGGGTGGGGCTGGGTGGGGAGGGGCTGGTCACCCCGTGGTGCCCTTATAAAACTCAACGTTTAACCTCCTCACGCCGGCTTGTGCCCGCCCTCATAATCGGGCATATTTGTGGAATACACCACACCGCCGTTGACCCTGGCCATTGACCGAGCAACCCAACGTTCCTACCAGCTCCCTCCGCAGGAATGTGTTTATATGCAACTTATAAATAAAAAAAATAATGTTTCAATTGTGAGCTTAAGAGTTTAGTTTAATCAAATAATATATCCATCTTCTCTACAGTTCACATTTTTATTTTGTAGTTGTCTTGCCTGCTAGCCCTATATGAGACGTGCATCTGTGTGCGCAATGTCTGATAACAGGTGATGTGCGTGGAGCAGCAACAGTTGCTGGAGCTCAATTCCAACCCTCTGTTCACGCCTGTGCCCGTGCTGGAGGGACACTACCCACTGTCCGCCTGCGTCCTGTCAATCAGTCAGTTCACAGGGACTGAACGTGACTCTCTCATCTTCCTGGCTGAAACACTTGGGGCAAGGTATTATGAATTCTGGATGCAAATGTATTGTGCTTGCACTTATGATTGGAGGATGGATGAATGAAGGCTGTTTGGGGACCATATGACAGGAGCCATCTTCTTGTATATCTTTTGTTGAAATGTGTCACATCACTAAAGCCATCGAGTTGTACATGAATTACATACATGAAACTAATATATTGAGAAATCATAGATAAAACTACATTTTAATTCATAACCTCTCCACGTCACCCACCAATCTAAATATAATTATTAGATCGTTTAACGTTTCCCTGATACACTCTCTCAACAAAGCTTTCACAATATTCAAACACTATTGAGAAGAAAGTAAGAGGGTCATTAACAATCTGTGGGCTATCTATAAATAGATCACCGTGTAATAATTTCTTGTTGCTATATGTCTATGCAAGTGATTGTTTTAAGCACCGAATATTGTGCCACGGCGTAGGGTACAGGAGTTTTTTGTGCGCAAGGCTAATCCCAAGAAGAACATGCATGCGAGCACGCACCTCCTGGTGCGAGAGGCCAGCGGCTGCAAGTTTGAGGCAGCGAACAAGTGGGATCTACCAGCAGTGGGCGTGGGTTGGCTGCTTGAGTCGGCTCGCAAGGGACGTCGCGCCAAGGAGCACGGGCACACTGTGCGGCTCGGTGAGGGCTCGCGCGTGTACACACAGCCATTGCCATTCACTGGAAAGTTTCAACTGTCCTGATTTTTTTTGCATGTTTTATTCCGATTGAGCTATTGGCATCATGTCATGATATGATGTATCCTGTTCTCTGACAGAGCAGTGGCAGCCATTTGTGTTAGTGGCCCACAAAAGTGGATTTCATCGAGCGAGCTACCTCTGAGATTTATTTAAATCACCTGTTCCACATAATAGGAGACAGCTCTTTCCCACCTGCTCTCATGATACTGAAGTTATTTTCATGACGGTCAAGTTTTTAATCCTCTTGCTGAAATTTAGCCAAACTTAATCTCATTGTTTTTTGTGTGCAGTCATTGGTAACTGGCCTAAGACCATTATCACCTCACTGCACTTGAAAACCCAGTTAATCACAGGCACCTTCCTGGATTCGAACCCAGGACTTAGCTTTCTGAGCCAAATGACCACCTGGATTTTCATTATGAAACAAACTCAGCTCCTTATTAAATTGAATAAACTAAGCATGTGATGTCATTTTTATGGTTGTACAAGTCATGTTTTTAAAATACCCAAATGAATTGCTAACCAAGGTTTGTTTGTGAATTGACATTACAGTTATATATTATAGTAGTTAATTTGATACAAGGCATTTTTTGCCATTGTATGGCAGGAAAAAAAACACCAAAGTGTCTGCTATTTTCTGACAGAAACAACGGACAACAGTTTTCTGTTTGCACATGTAACGTGTTTTAAACATTCAATGAGAAATAATTATTTGCCTCTTTATGTGTATATTTCTTATGTCTATATGTTCACACAGCCCAAACCACAGAGCCTGGTACGCCAGTCAATGCTGGCCAGAGCCGTGAACAGGAGATGCCCAATGCTGCACCGGTGGTGGACACAGCACACACACCCACAGATTCAACGCTCGCCCTGGAGTCCAAGTTTGTGACGCCACTGGACTATAATCGTTTTCGGAGCAAAACCTTCCAAAACGTACTAGCAGCGGAGAGGGGTGGCACAGCATCATCTGAGGTAAATCATTTTGATTTCTCAATAAACAATGGTCATTACAAATGTCAGGTAATGTTCAAATATTCTCTAAGCTCGTGCAACATTTTTTTATATCAAATGTTTTTATTTAAGTTAAATCCGTATTATGCTTTGTTTTGCTGTCCAAATTAGATATTTTCTAGCATCTAGGGTAATGTTATCTACACTTTTAAAATGTATTGATTGGCCACACGCTGGCGAAAACCCTGCACCCGTATCCACGTCTGGCATAGCTATTCTCACACATTATGGTCAGTTGTTGTCATTGCGAAATTTTACATTTATATCTGTGTGAGTAAAGAGGTACAATTATTGGGCGGTAAGCATGTTGGCAGCCTCATCATGTGTGAATGCATGCGTACATGCACATGTCCATTTGTGCTGTCAAGGCAGCAGCTGCGAAGGATCCGAAGGTGGGTGCAGCTGTCGGCAAGGCTGCCTCAGATAAGGACACTGCTCGGAAAGTGGCAGGCGGTGGCAGTGGGTCAGAGGCTCCCCAGGACACACCCTCCAAATTCCTCTGTCGAGACAAACTCATCAAGCCCTGCTTTGATGTGAAGGTACAGATGGATGGGTGTGTGTGCATTCACCGGGGAAACATCGGCTCAATAAATTAGGGGCATTCTATATTGTGCCAACAGAAGTAACATGGCATTATGTTTACTTACCTAAATATGACCTGACAAGTACAGTAGTTGTAACTAAATTTGTGGCGTTTGTGATAAACATTGTGATGATAAATGCATACAATGCATTTTTTACATTCACAATTGCTTAATTACGTTTATATGTGTTTTTGTATAAAACGAGCCTTCAAATAATATTTATATTCTTACAATCTGAGGCAACAGACAAATTATATGCCTTTTTACATAATGTTCCATGAGAGCTGGTTCATCTTTGGCATGGATATGAATTGAGTAGAAACTTAAATCCATGAGAGGTTCATAGACTTAGATGCACATATAAAAATTTGGAGAATATTCCAAACTGGAGTATTAACAAATTAGCCAGTGTTATGAGAGGACAAGTGTTTTAATTGGAAACAGAAAGCTTATTTTCATAATTCTGTAACTATGGCTGCACTAGGATGCTGGTAACGCGTTTAAACTCATCTTGGGGTTTTCATATTTTTAAATCACCAAAGTCACTTATACCTCCATATCACAACCATTCAGTTGCATCATCTGTTGGCTTGCTGTAAAGTCTGACTAGCTGCTAAAACAAAATTAAAAAACAATATAGTAAATATAATAACGAGTCCTATATACTCTATGAACCATATCTTAAACATTATTTAATGCACTTCGTGTGTTTTAATGCTAGATATATGTACTTACAGTTTGTATTGCTGCACTTTACCCATCCTTGAGATTTGTTGATGCCGTGCGAGAAATAAAACAAAAACCGGGGGGACAGTAAGAAAGCTAGAGAGGCAGGGCAATAGAGAGGCTGGGTTACACAGCTGCAGGATGCACGGCTATGTGAGGTGCATGCACTGCAGCCTCGTGCTGTCGGTGGTAGTGGAGGCTAAATTGAATTATTGAATTATTTCGCCATCATTGGTTCGGCTAAATGTGAAATGTTGCTAGTCGAGGCCTGGCAAGCCAGGGTTTACAGTGTTAATAAAAACATGGATGGCAAAGGAGGAGGAGGTGGGTGGTGGGATGGTCCAGTGGACAATTACTGATAAGATGCTCTCTCAGCTTCATCACAATTAATATTCAAGGGCACTTGCAATTAGAGCCTAGATATGGCAATGTAATTTGTTGGGGCTTTAGCGCAGGGTCTGATGGATGTAGTTTGTGGCTCCCATCAGGACTCGCTCAAGGCCTTGGAGTCACCTGAGGGCGGGCAGGGCGCAGCTGACCGCTCGGCCAGCGGCACACCCCTGTCTCAGCTCTTCCGCAACAACCTCAACGTAGCCCTGGCCAACAGCACCCGGCCCGTAGACCCTGCCAGCCCCGAGTTGCCCAAGGCCGTGCAGCGTGAGCAGGTATGTAATATTTTTTTTATTTTATCATCATGGTTGCTCAGCACAGGACCAAAGGCCTAAGTATAGTTTTTAACCACTGATTCGATTGCATGGGGGTTCTATTGGATAAATAAAATGTGGAAAATTTTAGGTGGAACAGTGATTTATTTAACACAGGGGCTGTTTTTAATATTTTAATAATAATAAATAACTCGTGTCATGTTTTTTTACATTGTCAATACACCTCAATGGCCCCATTTAATAAACATCCTATTATAAAGTGTATACACTTGCATTTATTGAGTTTTATAAATGAGGTAAACATACTAAGTTTAAGTTTGAGCATCCCAAGTTTTCAATGTGAATGGCTGTGGCATGAGGAGTTATCTGCGGGCTTGTGGTTTACATTGCAGTGTCCGAGGATAACCACTTTTACGTAAAAAAATATGTTGGGTAACATTTTAGAATAAACGAATATATAAAATTTTAAACTTTACTTAATCTTTTCTCATTTTCTATTTTTGAACAAGCTGTGCTTTGCATGTAGCAACTCCTGCCTCGCAATACAATTGCTGAATTTCAAGTTTGCCGTGTGAGCCTGCAGCTCATTTGTAAGCCTATATCTCTTTCTATAGTCACGCTTAGCTTAAATAGCTGTCATTTATTTTCACTATTGATGTGAATGAGTTTTTAGATATTTACGTCTAAAACTTGAGGTGACCATACCAACAGCAGTAGCGCATTCACCGCTTGTGTTCCGGCATCATGGTAAAAATTGCCTAGTTTGAAAATGTTACCTGAAAATTACTCAATTGGAATATACATAGCAAGCATCATCCCCCACTAAAAAAACTTAGCAGGGCCCTGCTGGAAAAGAGTCGAGGTTCAGTGAGGCTTTATTTTTTTTGGGTAAGAAAACAAAAATAACACAATGCAAATAGGTGACATGATGTCAAAACCACTTTTCTTATATACTTTAAAGTGATGGTAAACCCCTTGAAGCTTTTAATCAAATATTTCGATTATTGAATTAGTTTAAACTATTTTATACCGAATTCATGAGTACCACAAATTAACATTTTATTCTTAATTAAATGCAACTAGAAAGAGTATTTTAAATACAACCTAAAATGAGCAAACCATAGTATGTACACTTTATAGACAAGTAAATACCTGTATACATCATTCATTGTAGAATTTCAAGCTAATAAATCAAGAATGCACGGAGTAATAAAATAATAAAAATAAAACATAATAAAATAATATATTATTATATTATTTTATTTTATTATGTTTTATTTTTATTATTTTATTACTTCCCTTCTACGTGACTTTACCGAAAGAACCAAGAAGATGAATCCCTGCAGTCACGAAAGCTTTAAATCGAAATTTAATGCACGGAGTGTTTTGTAGTTTTCTCCCTCTGGGCAAGTGTGCTGTTCATCGTGTGCTTGCCTACCCTAATTGGTTTTGGCAAAGTCCTTCTGTTTTCTATATCTTTGCTTTTAACGGTGGACTTTCCTCCCCACAATACCATCCCTCCTCCCCTTTCAGACACAATGCACACTTTCTCAAAAACTACTTAACTGGCAGTGTGGGAAAGCCACAATGTGTCACCTTTTTGGCTCCCGATGCAAGGGTTTGCCTCTTTATGAGGTCATTCTGCACACAATTACATGTGGTCATTGCATTTGTTTCCCACAATACTACTCCAATGCCAGTTTACCAGTTGCAGCATTTCTAAATGTAGAGTTTCATCTACAACTTTCAAGCACAAAACAACATGTGGTTATTGCACTGTATTCACTTTAATCCTTTGGTGATCGCTAAACAAGCTCCTCTTTACAGCATGTACCTTTGTTTACAGCAGTATTTGTTATCATCAGGTTGGATGATGGGATGCTGATTCATGTTTGTTATTTAAGCTCGGAGATTTGCATCATTGACCATAATGCACTGTGCAGTGTAAAACTTTCTAAAATGTTCATAAACCTTACTATCTGAAACATTTTTGGTGGCTCGGTGTGCACTGCATAGCCCCTAGCGGCATGATTCATTGCCCTATGCAGCTTTGCTAGAACCTCCAATGGCTAAGCATTGTGCATATCACCCCACCTGCATGCCACACCCACCCTACCATAGTTTCCCACATTAAAAACGCCCCCCCCCCTCAATAGCCTCCTTCTCCTCAAAACCCCTCCCGTCATTCTCTGTGGTTTTGAGTCACAGCACTGTACCGCCTGCTTCCCACCGCACACCTCTGTACTTCCCCTCTCACCTGCGATCCCTCCACCCACCAGAGCCGACATGAGACAGAAGCAAGACCAGGCTGGAAAATTGCCTGTTTTTCTGTTGTCAAGCCCTGAGGCCCATCATAACAGTGGTTTGGGCCTCGGTGGAAATACCCGGTTGCATAGCAGGTTGTAGCAGGCTGTCTCGAACTACAGAAAGCGATTAAAGAAAAGTATTAGGATGTTTCCAGCTTGTGGGTGTATGCTATCATTTGGGGTGCAATGCTGTCTTTTGTATTTCTGACAACATTTGCATATCTTAATTTCTAAGTCGTGCACCCTTTTATTTAGTTTCTCACAATGCCATTGTTTTTATATACTGGTAATCACACTTCCAATACAATTTCTGAATTGGTCAGCACGTAATGTTCACTAGCCCCATCGTTATTTTTTTGCGGTCAAAAATGTAGCATTTTTAAACATTCAATGAGTGTTAGTCTTATTTTACTTTTTAATTGCACCTACCGTTTAAATGTTCAATAAAGGAAGGCACCCTTGTGTAATTGAAAAATACACATATCCAATGTTTTGTAGACGAAATATGAAAGGTGTACATAGATGCCTGTAAAATTAAGGGTTGGGGCATAAGGGGGTTTTAAAGGGGGGGTGGGGGGGCTCAAAGGTGCTTATCGCAGCATGGCTGATGGCCTTGCATCTCATTGTGTAATGAGCTTTCGAGGAGCCACGCAATGCAGATGGGAGCGGTGCCCTCCATGAGAGCCATGGTGGCTTCATAGATTAGTAGCCACAAGCTAGCGAGGGATCTGAAGGGTGGCCACCTGATTTGCACCAGCTAAGTTTATTGGCCATCGCAAGGCTGCATCCACTGAGGCAGCCTTCGGGAGGGGCGTGCTGTCCTCTGTGTTTGGTCGACTGTAGGTGTTGTCAGTCCATACACAGATGGATGTTTGTATGCCTTGGCAGCCCCGACGAGGTTCCCTCAATCTCGGAAACATGGCCATACTGTAGTTGTGGTTTATATTTCCTCTGCACATATTCGTCCGGCTAGCTGAGGTTTTACTGTATACATATAAAACATACATATGCCCAACAATAATATCTGTCACATTTATCAACATTGGAATCTCTAATGTGTTAAACTATGCACTTGTTTCTTTCAAATGAGCTTGGTTATAGGTGATTGATGCATTGATGCTTAAACTGCAAAACATTATTTGTGCTTGGAACGAATAAGAGTATGGTGTTGTAAGCCACTGCCTGCTTTATACACGATTGTCATTTGAGCTTGCTTTGAAGACATGTTTACGTGTGATTTCAGAATTTTAGATGCCTGGACATGAAGTGTTCACTTTAAGTGTTGGCAGTTTGTATATACATAACTGTAAATTATATACAGGTTTGTCTGGTTTATACCTCTTAAAATATAGTGCTTGGTCTTTTATGGTATTAAAGGTACACTTCCAACACTTACATTTTCATGAAACTGTTTAATAGAATTAGTAATTCGTGCAATTCAATGTTGTGCACACCATACTTTCGACTTGTAACTTTAGCTTTTTGTTAGGTGTTTTTCTTTTAATGTCTATATTTTGCTGTAAAAAAAATTGTCATTCAAAGCATGCAATGGTTTAAATGAGTACTTCTTTTGTTTATTTCTCCAGAAAGAAACCACGAGCATTTTATCAGGAGTGGTGATATGCGTGAGCAAGAAGCTTAGCAAGAGACAGGCAGAGCTGAACAGCATCGCTGCCTCGCTGGGAGCGGAGTATCGGTGCGCGCATCTACGTACCATAGACACGCGTACTAGTCGCATGCATCCATGGACTTGTATATTTTATTCGTAGATTACATGGAAAAGTCTGCTTGCAATTACTTTGTTCTTGGGTTAAGAGGTGTGGACTTGAAGGTGAGGAATTTATCTTTGTGGATGGTCCCCAGCATTGTTGATTGGCTTCAGCAAAGTATACAATCTTTAAAATAACACCCACTGTCTACATGGGCGCTATGTAACCTACTATGATGAAATGACACATCAATGCTCTCAATATAATTAGACCTTGGAAGCTAAGCAGGTGTGTGTGAGCCTGCATAGTGCTGGGATATGTGACCACCGCATACAGCAGGTGTTTATGGACTGCTGAGAAGAGTGAAATAAAATTAATTGCACTATACTATGCTTCAACATGTATGCTGCGCACATTCACCAACCTGCACTGACCAGTGTGGTGAAATATGGTCATGTTACCTCACGACTTACGCACCATGTGGAGGATTGATAAAATAACTGTACATATACATATAAACCAAATTGCATTGGGCAGATTTTGTCTATATGTTGAAACTTCAACGTAAGCAAGACCTTGGCTGAGTTGCACTCTGAAAGGCTGTGATCTCTGAAAGGCAGAGTAATCCTATAAACCTCTCAGTCCCAGAAAGTTAATGACAGCTCCCTCCAGGGAGTTGAACTAGTCAAAGTGAGGTTTTTCATAACCCCCTAGGTGTTTGGGCTCTGTTTAAAATCTATATTGATGGGCACGTTGGTTGAGTTACCTCTAAATTCCTACTATAGTGCATCCTTCCCCACCCTTGCCATAAATGTGTTTTTGTTAATGTGGGTTCTCAGATGTCAGGGGCGTTAGTATTAAACATTCATGTTGTGGGTGTTTCAATGCATTCCAAGCAATGAGTGGTAAGCTTTAAACGAGCTATGTTTGGCCTATCCAAGGTTTCAATAAACGCCCTTGAACAATTGATTTGGTATTTTAAATTTGCATGACAAGCCCCAATGCCCAATCGGTACATTTTTCTTGCGTTCATTAAGGTGCACCTATCTTAGGGGTGCTTGAGAAATAATTCTGGTACCTATCATCACTGCTTATATCATGACAGCTAAGTACATCACTAAAATAATTGAATTCACAAATGTTTTACTGAGACAGACCAACAACTAAAAGTCTGCAATTGGGGGTTTTGCTAAATCAATACAGCTGAAGAATTGTTGCTCCGTAATGCAAACATTCTTGTTGCAAATTAATTTGAAATTAAATGAACGTTTATTGCTGAATAGCCATGTCTGGTAGCAAGCCTATGGGCACAGCATGCACTCACGACCAAAAGATAAAACATCTAGGCCGCCTCACAAAGTGGCGATTTATGTTTGCACATTAACAATATTTCATGTAATGTGTTACCCATCTCCAGGTGGAGCTTTGATGAGGAAGTGACGCATTTCGTCTATCAGGGCCGAGCTCACGACAACTCGCAGGAGTACCGTGTCGTGCGTGATCGTGGCATCCACGTCGTGTCCGAGCACTGGCTACACGCTGTACGTTCCTACAATTTCTGACACAACAAAACACAGCAACGCCTATGTTACCTTTCCCGCATACAAGGCAACATTTTCATTTTAAAATGGTTAAAATGTCACCTTGGTGATTTTCTCCTTTGTATTTATACCTTGTTTTCAACAGCATTCACCAGCAAATACATTTTACAGAATGTATTTGAGCACCATTATTAGCATTGGTCATGGTTAGTAAAAACAAATACTTTGTTTTTTTGTGAATATGATTTACAGAATATTTTCAAGGACCAACCTTTGCTGGGGATTTCATGTTCTAAATGATGTTAGGTGAAACTTGGTAGTGAGTACGCACTTCTGTACTTACGTGGCTGCCTGTGCTGTTTGTGTAGTGTGCTCAGGAGCAGAAGCACGTGGCTGAGACTCTGTACCCACACTCCTACAACCCCAGCCTGAGCCTGGACCTGAGTGCAGTGCAGCAACCACAGCGTGTGACACGTACCTTGCGGCAGCATCCCGGCTCATGCGCTGTCAACAGCCAGGTGATGCCACCAGTCTAAATGTACTTACAGAGGCAGATTTCCTGACTGTCTATGACCAAATCACTTGGACTATCAGATCGCAAAAGCTAAGCAGGTTTAAAGCTGGATAGTGATTTAATGGACGATTACTATGCATGACTGGTTGTGATAGGCAGCAGGACTATGTCGTGGGCAACAGTGTACAGTACAAAAACATCCTTTGTACTGTACTTACATGCTTCCACTTCGATGCTCCCCACCTTCACCCCTCACAAACCAGCATGGTAAGATATAGTCAAGTAACCCCCATTACCAACATGGCATGGGGAAGCCCTCATCCAGCTGTGCATTGACAGGTAGCCTAACTACAGAGTTCTCATTGAGCCTGTATCACCACTATTGTACAAGATCACCCATCCTGAATAGATATTTTCCTTGAGATGGCATAAGTACGAAGGAGCTTTATGATGCGTCAATTGTGGGGTCCCCACCATTGACAGAAATACAGTTGCATTGTGATCACGGGTTCTATATGAGCATAGTTCAAGCTTGTGTGTGTGGTGCTTTGTTTTCACCTTAGGACCTGGACACAGATGATGAGGATGAATATATAGCCCAGCATGGAAAACAGTCCAACCAGCAATATGAGCAGAGTAAAGATACAATTATAGGAAAAAATGGTGAGTACAGTGGGGAAGAAAAAAAATACATATAAAAACGTGGTAAATAATTTTATTGGAATATTGTAAGTCCAATGTATTGTATTGATTAAAATTTGCTTCTTAAAAAGCCTTTGTAATTAGCACACATCAGCATGTCATAATAGACATACCACATTGTGCCCTGGCAGATGCGTTGGTGACGCTGGAGTTGCGGGAGAACTTGCAGCAACAGCTCCAGGAGATCATGATGGCAACGAAGGCAGGAGCAATTGGCCCCAGCCGTCTGGGCACCAACTCCCCGCAGCCTCAGCAAGACACAAGCAGCGGGGTAATGCGCTCAGGACGGATCAGCCGCAGTCGAACCTGGGACAATGTGAGGTAAGTTGTTGGCTCCTTAATTCCTTCCCGCACATTTTGGATCCAAGGTTCTGGGCATGAATTGCACACGCTGTGAACCACGTGCTGTGAGATGAAGCACAACACAGCTGCAGAGTGAATCTTAGTTTTAACCGGCCACTTCACCGCATCACAGGCAGAGCCAAGCATAAAACGCCCTGCAAATTCACTTCATATGATCTTACTTGTGCACTTATTATGATCGTATGTTGAATCATGAAAAAGCTCCTGTTCCATTTGGCTACCAGCTTTCTTGACCTATTTGGCTGCGGTCAAGCTGCGTGGGGGTGGCAACAGAAAACGGTGGATGTTGGCAGCGATCACTGCTGGTTGAGCTGCCTCATTAGTGGCGAGCTCAGCGCGCTTTGCTTCCCCCTGGCGCGCGCCGTAGGTCGTCTCCTGCCCCTCTGGACACGCACTCTGAGCAGTCGCAGGGCGACCAGATCACGTGGGATGACCCCACGGCTCGCGAGGAGCGTGCCCGCCTAGCAACTCAGCTGCATTGTGGAGCCATGAACTCCACACCCGGCCCGACTTCTGGGCCGCCTCCTGACCCCAATCCTACATCCAGCACAGCCAAGCAGCAGCCCCCCCTTGTCCAGCCTGCGCTCGCGAACGGTACCAGCTGTTTTTTGGCAAAAAAAAAATTCATAAATGATCGTTTCTTGAATTGTGAAGTCAAGTTTGATTGTATTTTTTAGTGTGTTGCACAACACAGCACCATGATGTGAAGTATTAGACTACAAGTTAAAAATGTAAGCACGTGGCAAACAGTCTAAAATGTCATTATGCTAATTGCTGTGAGATAGAATGTCTGTCCTAGATACATAAGTCATATGTTGTTTATGAATGTTTGGATTAAAAGCATAGTCATTAAGAATTATTTTGTTTAGGCCACCTTTATGTTCCAAACAACACCTTCATGACAGAGTTAATGTAATAGGATATTTTTTCATGCATGGACTAATATTGATTGGATCCACCAGAAGACACTCATTAACAATTCACAAATGAACACCTCTGTGCATGTAACGTGTATTTAAAAGTCCATTAATGAATTATAAACCAGTAAGAGCTCATTGAAAAAACATTTTGGCAGGGGAAACTTGGACATAAATATAAATAAAACAATGCCAGTAATAAACAGAAACAGCCACTTTATATCAACAATTGTAAATAAAACTATACATTTGCACAGTGAAGTCTTGTTTAAGCCAATGCAGGGAAAACAAAGCAAACTTTAAACAAAGATGAGCAGTCTGAATTCTTAATGCTCAATAAGTTCATGTTTGTGTGTGTGGGTAATGGACTCAGTGGAGAAGAGCAAGCAGGAGGTCCCTGAGCAGGCAGTGAAGCTGCCTACCGGCCCGGACTCCACGCCACAGGCACCCAGCATCGCGTTCCCACTCGCAAATCCTCCTGTGGCGCCACAACCTCCAGAGACGGTGCCACACATGGCAGCTGCATAACAGAACTCTGTCTACGCTCACTTATATTTTTAGGGGATCAGTGGCAGAGTGGTTAGTGCATTGTGGTAGGAGCCTGGCGACCTGATTTTTATTTACAAGCCAGTGGTGAGTGATATCTGAACCGGTTCTGTATCCACCCCTTCATCAACCTGCACTTACCAACGTGAAGTATGGTTAATTAACCCACATTACCAACATGGCACAGGGATTCCTTAGTGGAGCAAAGGATTGACAATAGGCTTGACAATTATTTGTCATTACCTTACATTTAATATCTTGAAAAACGAATTCTATACTCACATTGACCTCTGAATAATGTTTTATTTGACAATCATGTTTATTAATATAATGTAAATTTGAATTATGTAAAGCATAAAAGCAGTTCATTTACCACATGTATGGTTTTGTGCTGTTGGTAATATACAGAAAGGTGTGTGCAATGCTCACAACTTTCTTTCCCTGTTTCGTGACAGGAGCGTGGTGGCCATGAGGGTGATGCCATTCAGCCCCATCGTTACTTCCAGCTTTCTTCCATGAGTGCCCAGGAGCGCATTGACTACTTGCAGCTCATTGAGCAGCTTGGTAAGTAAGACTGCACCTGAGTGTCAGTTCTGCTAGAATTGTCAGGTCTATTTACATGTGTATATGTAATACACTGTTGTGTAGAAGGCCAACGACGTTGGATATGGCTGGGGTGACTACACAGAAAAAGTTTGTATCGTACTTTGAATAGTTTATTGTAATTGGGAACGTGTTCACTTGAATATCTGTCAAAGTACAGGATCTCGGTAAATAAAGGTCAAAGCAATTACTTGTGGCTATATCTCCATGGAAAAATGGCTACATTTCCTAGAAGTTATATTTTTATGAATTTCATTGAAATGTCAGCCAGTTACATTTCATGGAAATGATTATGCTGTCATCTAAATCCCATGTCTATGCATTCAATGAAACTAAAAGTGGAATGGTTAGGTAGCGAACCTAGTACATCAATATTACTTGGCAAATGTTGGCTTCGTCACTCTTTACTGGATTTAAATACTCAAAACAAGTATAGGGCCCCCTTCCCTTCAACCCGTCTTGAAGGCATCGCCACATAGCAAATGTATCATTATCACATTACAAGCTTGGAATTTAAACGTATGTTCCAGCCTGTACTTAAGTTGTTGCCGTGGAGACTGAGATCATTGATCAACGTTCAGTCGCCTGGTTGTGGATGGCATTATTCGTAATTTCTCACTTAACAGAGTGGACTGCGTGATGGCTTCCATCTTCCAAGCCTGTACTAAAAAAGGAATTGGGAGAAGAAAAGCTGCAATTGCATTATATGTTCATTTTCTAAATGAATAAGACTAAAACATACGTTTAAATACCAAGCTTGTACTGTACAATGGCTCATGTGTACACTGTGCTTTCTGCTTTCATCTCTGCTGTTATTGAATTTGTCCTTAACATTTTATTTTTTAAATGCCGTAACATAAAAAAGTACAGTGTTATAGCAATACTGTTTAAAGTTATTGCAGTCATTGACAGATCATTGACAGATCTTTTGAAGAATTGCTTTGAGCATTAATATATTTTGTCGAAGAATGTATCTCTTGCTGCTGGCAAAGACTTCATAACCTCTCCCTCTTCTCGTGTGGAAGGTGGAGTGGTGCTGGATAAGCAGTACTTCGACCCAAGCTGTAGCCACATCATCGTAGGAAACCCTCTGCGCAATGAGAAGTACCTGGCGTCAATGGCAGCTGGGAAGTGGGTGCTACACAAATCCTACTTGGAAGCGTGCCGATCCATGGGCCGCTTTGTGCAGGTGTGCAGTTGTGGATGGGAGGGAGGGCGGTGAGGTGGGCAGGTGTGCATGGGAGGGCAGCGAGATGGGCAGGCGTGGGTGGGAGTTAGGAGAGGTGGGTAGGTTTGGCTGGAAAGGAGACGAAGTGGAGGGTGTGGGTCGGTGAGCATTGAGGTGGGCGTGTATGGGTGGGAGGCAAGATGGGCAGATTTGGATGGAAGGGAGATGAGGTGGGTAGGTGTGGGTGGGAGGGCGATGAGGTGCAGGTTTGTGTGGGAAGAAGTTGTGTGGGTGTTGGTGGGAAGGAAGGAGGTGAGGGAGTCAGTGGGTGGAAAGGTGAGGTGTGTAGGTGTGGGAGGGTGAGCAGATTTGGGTGGGAAGGAGTTTTGTGAGTTGGTGGGAAGGAAAGAGGTGAGGGAGTCAGTGGGTGGGAAGGTGAGATGTGTAGGTGTTGGAGGGTGAGCAGATTTGGGTGGGAAGGAGTTTTGTGAGTTGGTGGGAAGGAAAGAGGTGAGGGAGTCAGTGGGTGGGAAGGTGAGGTGTGTAGGTGTGGGAGGGTGAGCAGGTTTGTGTGGGAAGAAGTTGTGTGGGTGTTGGTGGGAAGGAAGGAGGTGAGGGTGTCAGTGGGAGGAAAGGAGGTAAGGTGGTGGGGGGTAGTAGCAGGAAAATGAGTGGGTATTCTGATTGCCACAGCCCACTCATGTTATGTAATCGCACACTTGTGCTATCGTACCTGGTAATTATTCAAGCTTGGCAGGTCCTTCACCAACACTGAATGAGTAAGGAAGTAATTTTTTCTAAGCACTTGAGAGCTATGTGTGTGAGGGTGATGTGGACAACAATATGTTCATGTTCACAGAAAATGTTCATGTCTGGCATTTCCCTTCATGTGCGCAAAGCAACAGCAAGCATGGACGAGAGCCAATATACATCCTTTATATAAGTGGGGCCTGTCCCTCGGTAGTACAATTTCCAGTGTGGTTTATGTAACGACAAGGTTAAATTAAATTGTGTTTTTTAAATTGGAGAATGGCTAAGCAGGTTGTGGCTACTGCTCTACTCATTGCTCCTTACCAATGAATTGACAAAGATGTATTATTTAAGAATTGTGCTCTCTCCAATTTGAATGCCGATAATGATCTGAATTGAGTCTGCTTTTTGTTAGGCCCTGCACCATGGCAGCTCCACAATTGATAAACATTGACCAAATTGTGGTGGGTGGTGCGATGTGCCATGGAGCAGGAGGAGGAGTATGAGTGGGGTAGCAGCCACATCCTGGATGCCCTAGCCAACCTCAGCACCCAGCAGCGCCGCCTCGCTGCAGCTGCCATGCGTTGGCGCAAAAAGCTACAACTTCAACGTCGGCAGGAGCCTGGAGCCCAGGTGCTGCTACCGCAACCACCACGGCTTCTACGGCCACCACTGATCACAAACACAACCATCACCACCAAGATTATCACACTACCAAAATTGCCATGGCCATAGCCACCACTACTACCATCACGATCTTGACAACAATCGCCAGAGCCATCACTACCACCACTTTGACTCAAACCACTACTACTTCAACCATGATCGTAACCGTCACGTCCTAACCACCAACACTACAACCACCACCGTCATCTCCTTCATTACCTGTCTGTGAAAAATTCTTTCCACTATCATTATATCTAGGAAGCAGCCTAGATCTTGCATTGCTTATGCAGATTAATAAAAATACAACAGGGTGCACAAAACATAATTGCTGTCCAAGCTGAAATGAAATGTTATGTTGCTCTGATGTGCATTATGTATGGTTATCCTATACTTTCCATTTTGTAGAGTACAGTATTGCATATTATTCGACATCTTAGTTTTACCCTTCGAGAGATTTTTAATAAAAGTGTGATTGTCACCTCATGGCTACTCTTGGCATGTAAAATAACATTCCACTTGCATTTCTGTAAAATGCATTCCTGCGTGGGATGCTTTATTAGTTTTTTGTTTGGCCATAAATAACGCTACATTCACAAAGCCACGCATTGATTGATCATGATTTGGCACATCAATTGATACTAGATGAAACATGCCACTGTGTGTTGTAGGTCGGTGCGTTCGGTGGCTGGAAGGTGATCCTGAATATTGAACAGAGCAAAGAGTCAGGCTTCAGGAGGCTACTGCAGTCGGGAGGCGCAGAGGTATGAAACCGTGAACTTTATTCATTGAATCCAAACAGCCTTGTCAAAGCAAAGTATGTTGAATTATTCCATGCAATTGCATGTTTATCAAAGCAGTGATTAAATAAAGCCTTACATCCTGAAGCAATATGTTGATGACCAAGGATTGGTGGATTCCGCACAGTGGAGATGGCAACAATAAAAGAAACATTTTTAAAAAGTGGCATCTGAGTAGAAGTCCCTCGTCATTTTCACCTGTAATGCACCTGAGCTTATCAGATCTCAGAAGCTAAGCAGGGTTGTGCCAGGGTAGTGCTTGGATGCATGACCACCATTCACAGCAGGTTGCTCTCTGGCAGTGCATAAACATCATCCTTTAATACAAGTAATTTAGTACATTTGGTATTTGTGCCATTACAGTACAAAGCTATCATGAAGGTGATATTTTTACACATAGACTGCAGTAGTTTACAGGAGGAGGTGATGTTGCTTTGTATAATCTGAATTGAGTAATTTGCAGCTAATTTTCCATTTGGCAAAGTTAACTATGACGCTCGCAAACAATGGCCTACTCATTTAGAATGACATCTCAGCATATTTAACGTCTACTTTGAAGCAGTGTCTATTTTGCAGTTAATACAACTACAGTTATAACTAGGGCCACCTGCTGGGTTCGAACCACAAACCTCTGCAACAAGCAGCTGGGCCATTTCACCGACCTGTACTTATATGGCTCCACATCCTGGGCTCCGCCAACCTGCACTGACCAGTATGGTGCAGTATCGCCAAATAACTCCCATGACCCGCATAGCATGGGGAGGCCCACACCTAGCAGGTCATGGGTTTGATCCCGATCCTGACGCCTGTTGTATATTTGGAGTTTGCATGTTTTCCGTTTGGACGTTTCTCTGTATCCTCCGATTCTCCCCTCCACATCTAGAAACATGCGTTTAAAAGTATTTGTCTGCTTTAAATTTCCACATGATAAGCCAGCGTTTAAACGTATTTGTCTGCTTTAAATTTCCACATGATAAGCCACTTCGTTGAGCCAGCATTTGTGGCCAGGTCACGAATGAAAAAGAGCTATATATCTCAGTTGGCGTTGCCTCGTAAAATAGAAAAAAATGTAAATGTCTGTATATGTACATCTGAACAGTGGGAGCTGATTGTTGCATGTGGCAGGTGCTGTCGAGCGGGGAGGCCCAGGCACTAGAAGAGGCCACACATCTGTTTGTGGACGTGGCGCGATTGCGGTCGGAGGAGGTCCGCACTGGGCTGCTGCAGGCCGCGGCACGACATGTGCACTGCCTACGTCCCGAGTACATCGCTGACTTCCTCATCATGGCACGTGCCACACTCTTGGCCAATGTCACTTTCCTGGGAGAAATCCCAGATGGGTTGTTACTTTGATTCAGAGAAATATAATGTTTCACGTTTGTGAAATTAAATTGTATTACTGCAAACCAAACACCTGGCCTCACATGCCCATCTCATACCTACTATAATCACCCAGGAATGTCTGTCCTGAACGCTCGTGACGTCACTCCACATCGACCAGCCCGCCTCATTAATAGTCATGAGCAGGTGACGTCCTCCAAATAGACACCCCTCCTCAATAATCATGAGCGGGTGATGTCACTCAATATGTAATACTCCCCCCCCTCACTAATAATCATGCGCGAGTGACGTCACTCCCCATCGAACAGCCCCCCTCATTAATAATGAGTAGGTGACGTCCTCCAAATGGACACTCCCCCCCATTATTATCTACTGTGAGCCAAGAATGTCTGCAACGCTCGTGACGTCACTCCACGTCGACCAGCCCCCCTAATTGATCATGAACCGGTTACGTCCTCCACATGGACCCCCCTCATTAATAATCATGAGCATATGACGTCACTCCACATCGAACAGCCCCTCTAATTAATAATCATAAGGTGACATTCTCAAGATGGATAATAATTAGTGGGTTACGTCACTCCACATGGGGGGCCGAGACGCCTCCTCCCCCCTCCTCGGCGTCAACTTACAACCCTCGCTACAAAGGCAGAACCCTCACGTCATGCGATCTCCGTAACGCTGTTGAGACATCAAAGTAAAAAGGACGTCATGATGAACAAGGGATTATAACCTTTAAATGAAATAAGTCTGTGTCACCGCGGCCTTACAAATTGCACACTCATTAATGCAATGATTATCACGTCGCGGTCTGCTTTTCGCTTGCAAGTTTCAGATTTACTGCAATACACCCGTCCTTGGATGGGCAAAAGTCTAGTTAGTTTATATTTGTATTGATAAACATGTATTTCCAATATGAGAATAGTGTTCCCCTTTTTTCTGGCAACAAAACAGGTGTTAAGATGTTAAAACACCAAACTGAAACGTTTTACAAGGAATCATGTCTGCATTAACCACAATATTTGTGGTCAGAATGCAAACAAAAATCATACTCTGATAATATATGCATTGTCTTTGAACTGATTGGTTCACACCAGGGACAGCTTTCTTTTGAGCCTCGTCTCAAACGGTGTTAGACCAGAGGACGCCTTTTGGCGTTTTAACATCTTAACAACCTGTTTTGTTGCCAGAAAAAAGGGGAAAACCTATTCTCATATTTTGGTACTGGCAAAGGAGGTCCCATGATGTATTTCCAATGCTGATTTATACTTTATGCTTGGTTTGAAATAAAACATTTTCATTTTTAGTACATATGAACAACAGAAATAAACAAATAGCTATGTGATGGCCACCCAAACCATATCGATTGAGGAAGTTGTTTGGCTATACTTCACCATGTTCAGTGCAGGTTGCAAAAGGAGGGCCTGGGACCGGTTCATATATTACCGTGGCTGGGAATTGTTGAGTTTATAGTGTGCTATACACTGCATCACCGCTAAACCCCAATTATCTATAACATAGTTATATTTGTGTACTATAGAGTGAACATCTATCATGATATTAAAATGCATTTTTAAAGAAAAGGTAAACTTATGCCACTATAATTTAAAATATTTATATTTATTATGCTGTTTTTGTTGTGTGCAGGATTCCCCACCCAATCTGGAGCAGTATTACATCCCAGATGTGCCAGCACCACAAGCAGGCGAGGAATCTGGCCCCTCCACTGCCCGAAAACGAAAAGCCACAGATTCAGCATTGAAAGAAAAACGATCTCGACTCCAATGAACCCATCACCCTCCAGTTATTAACTGCTTCACTGTGATTGTTGTTTCTGTTGACATTGTGTTAAAAGAACAGCATTGTCTTGTTTAGGAAAACAACATAAACATTGATTTGTTGTGGAAAAGTAGTTATCCATATTAAATATGCAGCTTATAACTACTATATATCTTATGTCTTGAAGTTATGCAATGCATTGTACAGGTAAACTAGTAATTTTAAGACTGTTGTTTTTTATTGTTTAATAAATGTAATTTTATGGAACGTTAAATTTGTACCCAATATTGTTTTCAGAATAATAGTTGAGCTCTGCTGAAATTAAGGCCATTTTAGTCTAGTTCCGCTTTGGGTGTTAGCCACACATGATATGAGACTGCTTTATACAAATGTAATCAGATAACATGGGGCCATGCACACAACACGTCGCCGCATTCACCTCCCAGCTCCTGCCCTTCGTGTCCCTAACGGCAAGCTGCATGGCCAGCTCGCTATTAAGTCCCAACTCCTGGAGGTGACAGCCTGCTGCAGCCATGAGAACACGAGCCTCCCCCTCGTTCTCCAGCCGGCAGGTACTCCCGATTTGTAGAATCTGCCCTACTGGCTCAGCCTCTGGGAAGCAAGTCGCTTGTCCAAACAGCTACAGCAAGCGTTCCTGCACCAGGCACGAAGGGAGTCTTAGTTCAGTCTCCCCACGGTAATTGTTGCAGTCGGCTATCTTCCCCAGATCCAGTTTAGGGGTACAGAGCCCGATCATAATGCAAGTCACCGCGTGGAGCTCCTTGTCATATCTTCCCCATCGGCCTTCAGCAGTTTGGCTGTGATGCTGCACACCCCAGCCACCTTTTGCCACTTCAGCTTCCCTACCACTTTCCAAACGTTGTCTAGAGATGGGTTGCGGCTCCAAAATCAGGGGATTGGCGGCCTTTGACGCAGCATCAGGCACATCCGGCTTCACAACCGGAGAGGAGGCAGCGAGGATCTGCTCAAAAGTACCTGGCCCACAGCCCTATACTCTCCAGGATCTGAAACAAGAGATCCATCAGTCACCTTCAGTGAGGCCCCTCCAGGTTTGGGTTAAGAGTGGAGGTGTTTGAGGGCCTGATAGGCTGGTCTGGAGTCGTGTCCTGATGGATTGATGACAGATCCCCAACCAAACGTTCCCTGTCCCTTCTCCCTATCCCTTCACAATAAGATTCTCAACTGATGCATCAGCTGCCTGTGCAGGCTGGAGTTATCTTCTAGCCGGGTGCTGCCACTACGCTGTGGTCTGCAGTGGCTGCGACGAGATGAGACCCCGCCTTGACCTCTACTTGACTCCAGCAGATTCACTGACTGTCTCTGAGGTCCCCCACTTAAAGACTTCCCACATCTACTCTGGATTATCAAGAGTAGCGAGAGCATCAACCTGATTTGAGACCTCGGCAGCATATGCCTCTGCGCTTCCCTTATCCTGGAGTTTCTTGAGGTCCAGCGCTTCAACACTGCACCTCAAGATCCTCTGGGACTTTCGGCAGATGTTGAGGTCTGCTATCAGCAGCCTATGCTCAGTATTGAGGAAAACCGCACTCCTGAACAACCCTGCAATTCTGCAGGAGCTTCCAGCAGGTGCCCACAAGAACGTGATCTATCTCCTGCATTGCTGGCATTCGAGATCCATGTCCAGCAATGCAGGTCAGGCCTTTGGAACCACGCCCCCTCGGCTCCCTCCACTAGGGCCTTTTGAAAGCTGGGCTAGGGAGGGAAGCAAGAACGCACTGCATCCCTGGCCACTGGTCCTGCAGGTCTTTGTCAGAGCATTAGTGGGGAGGGTCCTCCTTTCACATGGCTCGGTCACAACCCACGCCATGGATGGTGGTATTAGTTTGTGTTTTAAGATATTAAAACAAGTCAGGTGGCTCACGAGAAGGCTATCATCTTCCACCCAGGAGACCAAAACTTCCTGTATAAGGTTGTAAGTGGCCTATTGAATGTTACAACAACAATTATGTGAGTGAACTATTCCATTAAAATGTGACTGAAAATCCCATATGACATTTCAATTATGCTTTGAGTGAACCATCTCATGACTGATTCGTGCAAATTTGCAGTGTTGTGGACACCCTGATGCTGTGATATTAATGTTTAATGTTGTGCCTGTTTTCACATTCTCTCTCCACCCTCTCACTCCAACCCCACATGCTCCTTTCTGCCACTTCACGAAATAAGCCGGATTCTGTTGACAACACATAAATCTTAGTTTCTTGACATATAACATTTGGCATATAATTTATAGTTGTGTGCATTACATTGCAAATGTAGTGTTTAGATGTAATAATTAGTGCTTGTATTTGTATTAATGTATTACCATATAGGGAATATGCACAAGAATCATATACATTCTTTAGTGTATGTGAAATATTTCGGTATTGTATTTAAAAGTTAAAGGTTGCAAATGTAATAAACGTTTTTTTTTAATGTCCCCTCATAGATAATATGTCCAGCTAATGTACATATGCTTTCGCGAACAATATTCATAATAAAGATTTTTGGGTTAGATCGCGTAAGTATAAATGTATCGTAACCCTCCACCACCCGACACAGGCAGTAAGGTTTGTCACGTAAACAACGCGCCAACTAATTACTTCAGCCCACATTTTCCAGATGTTCGATGTAATTACCAGCGAAACGTACTGTCGGGTGGTGGAGGGTTACGACACATTTATACTTACGCGATCTAACCCAAAAACCTTTATAATGAATATTGGTCGCGAAAGCATATGTGTTCAATATAGAGCTACTGCAGTATGTATATTTGGAGTTTGCGTGTCTCTCTCCCCGTGGTCGCGTGGATTTTTCTCCGGGTCCTCCGGTTTCTTCCCTCCACATCACGCCATTCACGCGTTTGGATTATTTGGTCGCTAGAAATGTCCACACGATAAACCACTTGGTTGGGCTATAATTTGTGGCCAGGTCGCTTCTGAAAAAGAGCTACACAGCTCAGCGGGCTATTACCTGGTCAGATTTAAGAAAATTAGTTCATGTATATTTTTTCAATTATCTTACCTTTCCTACACTTTGCACGCCGTTCGTGCATTTATTGTTGTAACGTTGAACGGTTCATCTCAATGAGCTCACCACCTCCGGTTGCGTCACACCCAACGTGCGTGCCCACACTTCCGGGTCCGTACTTCCGGGTTCCTCGTAGCCCCTCCCTCTCCGAGCTGAAGCGGGAGCGAGTTTAATGCTCAATCCGAGCTGCAGTTCATAACACCGTTTATAACAACGAATTGGAATAATAATAACAACAACAACACAGCGACATCATGATCCTCTTAGAAATCAACAACAGAATTATCGAGGAGACGCTGACTCTAAAGTTTGACAATGCGCTGGCCGGGTAGGTGCGAAGCGAACGGTGTGGCCTAGTTGCTTTGGTCCCAGGCCTCTGGCCTCGGCGGACGTTTAAACCACACAATCTTTAACCCTCTCGCTTTTGAGTGTAAAACACAAATTCTGCTGCTTCGATTAAAACGACGTTTAAACATTACACGGCGAGGTGCGATGTATCTGATGCGAGTTGGTTGTGTGCGTCGTTGATTGCGGCCGTGTTGTTCTTAGGGCGTCGCCCCCCCACCCCTACCTTGGCCTAATCGTGTGGATGTATGTTGTTAGTTGCAGTTTGAAATGTGTTTAATGTCACTGGGTGTTTTGTGTTTTTTTAGCAGTTGCTATTAAAGTGATAAACGCATGTTTCTTGATTAACACGGAGAGATGTGAGGAACTGGGGGGAGCGTTTTTGTCAGGAAGCGAACGCAAATCCCCGATGGGTATTGACCGTTACTAAGAACGGGGGGTGATGTGGGCAGGATATGCACAGGAGCGTTCCACACCAACGTCGCAAGTCTAACGAGACAGGTGTACACGTTTACAGTACGGTGGATGAGCGGAACGCGTGTTTCCTTGTACATATTTGACCGCTATAAGCATGGCTTTTTTTTACTTGCGTGTAGTATTTTTACAGCACATCCGATTCGCACGGTTGGCAACGTACGATGCGAACGAAGTTCATACGTTTAGTACTATAATTCGTATATACTGTAAATTGTTTGTCCACCTTGATGAGGGAGAAATGCTCATTAACGACCACGGCGTGGGGCGTACTGGGACTAACTACAACCTTTCGCCGGTGACGGTGCATGCAAGTTAAGTCTGTGTGTCAAACCACTGACATTTTACGTATATAAGCCGCTTCATAAACATTGATAATTACATTAAAAACACGTATATATTGCGCAACAAATACACATTGAGACATTGAATTTCAGAAAATTAAGTGTGCATGGGCAGGACACATCATGGCTAGAAGGTTCAATGGCCAATGGATGAGACTGGTAATATACTTGCATCCATTGGGAAAGACAACGTACCGGAATGGATGTCCACCGTGGAGAAAGAGGGATGAGATCGGTTCATTTTCACGAGAGAGATGAATTGTGGCATCGCAGTGATGTGCGATGGCGATTACTATGACTCATTATTATAATATTACACACATCCTGGCATCTGTGTTGTCATCGTGTGTGTTGATGTTATTTTCTGCATATCTTGAGTGATGTAGCTGGATTGGGCTTGCTCCTGGCTCAACCTGCCTGTAGTTCGGTCATGAATTTGACCATGTTCAGAGTTAATCGTGCTCCGGTGTGCTAGTGAACATTTATTGACTTAACGTGCATTCAAATGCACGAATGTGCTCATGGCACTGCGTTGCCCGTTCAGCATCCTCTGCAGGCCTTTAGAATGCATTTTTTCTTTCACAGCACTCCTGCCAATTCTGTATCCGTATCCATTTCAAGGCATGCCTTGATGCTATCATGCAGGCTGTGGTGTGAAATTAGTGTACCTTGATGACTAGCATGGATAGCACTGCTCTGGAATTAATTTGGCCCAGGAAGTTGTAGGGGCCTCTGTGAGTGTGAACTTTTGCCTGATGATGCGAGTGATCTATCTTATTGAAATGTGACTGAAAAGCCCGTAATGATAGGAGTGACATTTCAATTATGCTACGAGTGAACTCATTGCTATGTGATTCGTGCTGATATGCAGTTGCACGGACACCCCTGATGGTGTGATATTAACGTTCTTTTTGTGCCCCCACCCCTATCGCACATGTCGTTTTTTCTGCCACTTCACAGAAATAAGCCAGATTCTGTTGACATCACATTTGCAGGTACTGTACTGTATACAACGTTTCGTTAATCATATTTCCGTGACACTACTTATTTAGGAATATATTTGAAAGTTGTGTGCATTAATACAAAACAACACTGAATAATTGTTTTTACAAAATTGTATTACCTGTTAACAATGACATTTGTTTTCATTCACATAATTGAAAATTCACATGATAATTGACACATTTTTTGTGCTGAGCAGTGGTTTTATATGTAAGCCCTAGCAATCATTCCTGTTAAGAGTGGACTGTATTTGAGCTGCTTTACCACCTGTGCCGTATCACCACCAGACTTTGATGGGGTTCTCTACCACATATCCAACCCTGGTGGTGACAAGTCTAAAGTAATGGTCAGCATCTCCCTCAAGTTCTACGCTGAGCTGCAGAAGTATGATGCTGACAAGGTGATGTGGCCACATTCGTTTCCGTAGTCGTGTTACCAGTTACTGCATGCATGGTAGTACTAAATATAAATACAAACAATGTTTGTTCCGTTTTTATGCTTTGGTACTTATCAAAATGTAAGAAATTTGGAGGGTGTGAATTTTGCTAGTTTTTGTTTACTGATTTCAGACATGGTTGTCAACCAAGAAACAGGTTAAATATCTACACATTTCTCAAATATCTAAGTCAAATAAATATATTAAGGAATTAATACAAGTAAACAAACAGATCACCGATGCTGTTAAGGCAAAATCAATTAAGTGGAAATGGGCAGGGACATGTTGAGAGAACAACGGACGAGATGCACAAAGTTTGCTTCAAAGTGGCAACCAAGAGCAGGAAAAGAAGCAAGGGAAGACAGCTGAAGAGACATCAAAGAATTCAGAAGCCACTACTGAACAAGAAAAAGTTATGGAATGAACCCATAGAATGAAATGGGGAGGCCTTTTCTCACTCGAGGGACATTACAGGCTGACAGCAACAACATCCAAATGTACAAGAGCGAGCTCAAATAATGAGTTATTTATAAATCTACTATTTACTTCTTACAATTGTGAAGCTCTTATTTTAAATGTAACCTTTAATTTGCCAAACGTATGCTGTTGACATGCTTGCATTATCTTTTTATGTTTGATTAACTACTTGTTACAGCATTGCATTCTGATGTAAGTCACCGACTGCATCCTTTAAAGAGGGATGTAAAAATATAAGAACAGCCCATATAAGGGCATTCTTATCTGACTGCCAGCACATGGGATGATGACGCCCAGAACAGGAACCTCCGCTCCAGCAGTGGTCACGTTGTGGCTAAGAGGCCAGGAGCAGTGGTGATTGGGAGGAACTCCTTTGTGATTTTCATTGCAACCAATTTGCTGGTCTTACTCTGACATCCTGTTGTGAGCAGAATACTTGAACTAAGTTTTCATGTACAGATTATTCTTGATGATGTATTTTTGGTCTGTATGCTGGTGTTAATGTAACATGTACGGTATTAATGTGCACATTTATGCACTTTGGGGAGTTTTAATGTTTTGCAGCCTTGTACAGCATTCATGTCCTCTTAGCTTGGAAAACGTAAAAAATATGCACGGTTCAATGCACTTGAATCTGAATTTACTCTTAGGTTTTTTCGGTAAAGTCACGTAGGTAGAAAATTAAAATTAATAAAAGTTAAATAAAAATCACGACGTTTCGGAGGCAACTCAAGCCTCCGTCTTCAGGTGGAACCGTCACAGCACGATACAGCTTGATACAGCTTATCGTGCTGTGACGGTTCCACCTTGTGTTGCCTCCGAAACGTCGTGATTTTTATTTTATTTTTTATTTTGCTTGTATTAATTTTAATTTTTTACCTACGTGACTTTACTGAAAAAACCTAAGAATATGAATCCTTGCAGTCACGAAAGCTTCAAATCTAGAACTGAATTTACTCATGTATTTTCCACATGTTCAACACAAAGGGGGTTATTCATTGGGTATTATGCATTGGAGCCTGTTGCAGAGGAGCAGAGGGGGGTTAATCGCAACTGCAGTGACAATTTTTTGGGCACTAAGGTCATGTTTCGGTGATATTCATTGTCAAAGTTATAAATAGAAATAAATTACAGTACAGGTTCAAGGTGATATTAATGCTCACATTTATTTTTACCAAATGCGTGTGTCCACATATGTGTAACCCTGTGGGCATAGTGATTTGCACACGGCAGTGCGTTCCATATAACCCGGTTTCTAATGTATGTTTAACTTCTTTCACACTGTACGTAGCCAACCGTGCTAATCGGAGGTGAACATAGCCATTGGCCCTTGATATTTGACCCTGTGTTAGACCTCTAGGATGAGAGCTCCCCTCAAAGTGTGGATCATTAAAGGTTATTTGACCATGCTTCACCTCGCTGGTCAGTCAGTGTGGCTTAGTAAAAGCAAAGAGCATAGATGAGAGTATGGGAAGTACTGTGCAACAATGTATATTTCTGCAATGCCTTGTGTTGCCAACCACAGCCCAACAGCCACCAATGACACTGTTTGTGCATGCATGGTGGTCTCACATCCAAGCACTAGCCAGGCTTAATTCTGCTAAGCTTCCGAGATATGATAACATCCGGCACATTCATGTGATTTGCCCGAAGACCCGTAAGTGTGACTCAGTCTTAAATAGGTACGTGGTGCATGCAGCATACGAGCAGCAATAATGGAGAGATACAAGAGTGGCCATGTGCGGTGCTGGTCATGCCACTCCATTGGTGTATGCTGTGCCTCCACCTTTCATAGGTGCTCACTAACAGCCCTTGCCCTGATTGCAAGACTAACTGGGGGATCTTTTTGTTCTGCAGCTGCTGAAAAGGGAGTACGGCAGCTATTTGGTGGAGCCGGAATCGGGTGAGCTCAAACTGCATCCACCCGCGTGTTGTGCTCTCCACCAGACTCGTAGAACTGTGAAGACGGGATTGTTTTGGCATAAATCAACAAAACACAGCAGTGAAGCAAAAATAGAATGTTATGGGAAGCCCGAGCACTACTATGTTTACGTGAATATGTACATCCCCTTTTGTCAATCCACTGCTGAATGAGGGCCTCCCCCACACCGTGTGGGTCATGGGGTTCTTTTTTTAAATCCTTTATATTAAGTTCGCTTGCTTGCGTGCGTGCGTGCGTGCTTGCTTGCTTGCTTACGACCGTGCAAATCTTTCGGTCGTTTTTTAACCCACTTCCCGTGATCCAATCGAGCTGACATTTTCCACACAGACTCGTTGTGCGAGACAATTAATGTTCGTGAAAAATTTTTCAAACATTTTACACTTTTTAGGCAAAAAAAAATTATTTTACATTTATTCAAATAGAACTCATTCATGGCTTTGGCTGAACGTCACAGTATAGGAGCCCAGAGCGTAAGCCCTCCACAGGCCGTGGCGGAGTAGCGCAGTTGGTAGCGCCCTCGCTTCCCATGCCAAAGGTCGCGGGATCGATCCCCGCGTCCTCCACAGGCGAATATATTTTTAAATCCTTTATATTAAGTTCGCTTGCTTGCTTACGATCGTGCAAATCTTTCGCTCGTTTTTTAACCCACTTCCCGTGATCCAATCGAGCTGACATTTTCCACACAGACTCGTTGTGTGACAATTAATTTTAGTGAAAAAAAATTTCCAAAATTTTACACTGTTTAGGGAAAACAAATTAAATATTTAATTACCAATTGCTTAATACTGGCAGACAATCATCTGACCCATAGGTGGCAGCCATCTCAAGCCAGAGGACGAGAAGACTCTAGCCGCCACGCATATAAAGGATTTAGAGTGAAAAACTTTGTTTTTACGGGTTTACTTGTTACCATACATCACCGCCACTGGTCGGTTCTGGTTGGTGAAGACAGGGAGTGCAGTAGAACAACGGATATTACTGCATTGCCCTCTCCTGACAACGTAGCCATGTAGCGGCGGATGACACCTATTCGTGATTGGTCGCCCATCCATACGCTATCCAGGCTAAAATCCCTGCTTAGCCTAAATAATCTAAACATGCCTTTAGATTATTCAGATTATTTTGTTGCCCTAAAATTCCTCGTGATAAGCCACTTCGTTGAGCTATCATTTGTGGCCGGGTCACTTCTGAAAAAGAAGCTTGCAGCTCAGTGGGTTTTATCTGGTGAGATAAAAAAAATTTGAAAGTGATTATCTTACCTTTCCTATACTTCGCACACTTATTATGTTTTTGTATTGTTTGTTGTTGTAACGTTCTGACCTGCCCCCCTACTGTGAAAGAGAGCATTTATAGCTCATAGGATTCCTCCAGTATAAATACATATCCTGATTCTGAGATCTAAAGAGAAGGGGTGTGAATTCTACGTAATGTGGTCATAGGTACTAGACACTGTATACATGCTGCACTACAGTGTACACCCTGCACAATTTCAGGTGGCGTTCCCAGAGCCACGAATGAGTATGGCACGTCCTTGTGAGGCACTCGAACACAAACCCTGATGACCGGCGTGACATTTAGATTAGTTTTCCACACACTAGTTTCCATGCACTCTGTTTTGTTGGCTTTCATAGAACAGTATATTGCTGTACACCTTTGGTTTTTTCGGTAAAGTCACGTAGTTAGTATGTTGCTGATTCATTGATGGGATTTTTTTCCGCACATATTTCGTATATAACAAGTGTAATTTACCATTATTATAGTTGTGCCATTCCAAAAAAAAATGTATAAAGGTGCGGCATTTCAGTGGGTTGTAGCCTGCACCGCATACGTGCCTGTCATCCACCTTATAAATTACTTTTTGTGCCCTGCCTTAGCCTTGGGCTTACAACTGCCACATGGCATATATAATAGTTGTTGGTAGATGCTGGGAAAATTCCTCTTTCATTCAGCTGAAAGCAAGCTAACCTTACTCATACCCTTAAACAGTGTTGCAAAGGAAAGTGCACTTTTGCTGTTTGCTGCAGTTAGCACCTTTGGCGTAAGTTTGTGAATGGCTTTAATGCACGTGTCGAAAACCAGCAGGACAATTACGGAACAGTGTGCACTGGTCACTGTGTGCAGTGTAACTATGTGTAACTATGTGCAGTGTGTATGCCTACCAAATTAAACACAGGACTGTGGTTCATTGCCTAGGTGACTAGGGCAGATGTGATGACCATAACATAAGGGAGAGCAGTAGGTGGTACGATCAAGAATTCGCTCTGAGCAAAGTGCTCTTTTACAAACTGGAAAAAAATACTCCGGCTTGCTATGTTAAGGAGTCAATCATCGGCTTGTGTCGGGCTTCGATTTCGACAGGTTGCACAGCAGATGTGTACATTAAGTTGCACAAGTAGCATATGTCATAATTTGTGGTAGTCTTACTATTCTTAGAGTGAGTCGGGTACTTATCGTACGTTTCACCACTTAGATCCGTGCAAGAGTTTCTGCGAGTTTGGGAACATTGCACAACATTGGCTTAGTACTTAACGTTAACTAAAGGAAAATTGCAGAAATGAAATATGCGTTGAAATTAAATTGCAGAATGGAAACTTTTTTTTTCCACCGATCCTCATTTACAAACACAATGCAGTACTTTACAAGGTTCCTCGTTGGTAAAAAAAATAACATTCTGCGGAATCCCCATGTGAGCATTCGTAATCTACATGTTACTGCAGAAATACATCGTGGAAAAATGCTCTTATTGGACATTACCAAATTAACACACATTATCTTATATTTACATGTATTATGTGCTTATCAGGCTCGACATTTAATTAAAACACTGGATGAGAGATGTTACACTGCAATACTGTAATGTTTGCACAGCCGTGCTGATTTTAATGTGCCAGCATATGCCGCATGTCTCTACATGGTCTGTAGCACATTCTGGCCACATCTGTGGAAGGTTATTTTACTGAATACTCCAATTAAAAACCACATGTGTAAAAATGCCGGATGGGCTGGGATTTAATTTGAAATATCTATTCATTAACTATTCATCTTTTCTCGTAAAATGCGGTCTATTATGCAAGAGGTCTGTCTGTGTTTGACATACTTTAATCCAGCCAGTGGTAATTAGTCAACCAAGATGCATTAAACAGATTTTGTACTTAACCTCACTTATCTACTCCAAACTCTCACTTTCACTGTGCACTCTGGAAAACATTAAACATGAATGTGCCATGGATATAATTGTTTAAAAATTGTTCCTCATCAGCGTTTTTATAATCTTTTGGGAATGGCGTGTTGACATGGCCATGGTGTGTTCAGGCTACAATGTGTCGCTGCTGTACGACCTGGACAACGTGTCGGCCAACAAGGCAGAGGACATCTCCCGTGCCGGCCTGCTCAAGAGGAACTGTTTTGCCTCCGTCTTCGAGAAGTACTTCGAGTTCCAGGAGAAGGGCATGGAGGGAGAGAACCGCGCCGTCATCCACTACCGCGATGACGAGACCATGTGCGTGCACTCGTAGGACGGCGTAAAAACTGCTGCGTGCAATTTGTGGCATGGAATGGGTTAATACCTGGATTTTTATGATAGACGCCTCATACAGTAGTGGTACAGGCAGAAAAATACATTACCGCCATCAATGTGAACTTGACCTGCCTTGCATCAAACTGCAATGTATGAATGAGAGGATTCCTTTAGAACCCGATTAAGAGCCTGCTGCAATTGTATTGCTTTTATGAGTAAGACCTGGGTAGTCGAGTTAACAGCGCCTCCTGCACGGCTCGCGCTGACTTGAAGGCCGATTGGTCTTTCGTGTCCTCTCAGGTACGTGGAGGCCAAGCGTGATCGTGTGACCGTCGTGTTCAGCACCGTGTTCAAGGATGACGACGATGTGGTCATCGGCAAGGTGTTCATGCAGGTGAGTGCAGGGCAAGTGCTCTTATTTTTACATACTTTTGAGTGTCCCATGTGCATTTGAAGCATTGGTTTGTTCTTGGCAGCAGTGGTTTGTGATTTTTGCGTATAAAGGTCACTAAGGTGAGTTGCATTAGAATGCGCAAGTTCTTGAGAAACTTCATAAGATATGCCGTACATACCAGGGAGGCATTTTTTTGTTAAACTTAAGAAGCCGGGTGAAAATGCCAAGCGCTGTCTGTCAAGTCTTGTGTTTTTTGATTGAAAGCGAGTGTTGAAGCAAGAGTTTTATAACCATATTTGGAAGCGTGTGTTGTACAACTGAGAATGATGATGTGAAAAATGTTGCACGTTCAGTGTATGCGGCTGTGAGGCACACCCTGCCCAGGGCTAATGTATTCACCTTGCCTGGCAGCGCACACACCGGCTGTCGGTGAGAGAGCGCTTTGGCCCAAGCACCACGGCCAATCGCAGCGGTACACAAGCAGATAATTTAGTATAATGTTAACACTTGTCGCGGATAAATTATAAAATTAAATTAATTCACGAGTAATTGTTAGTATACAGTAGTTTGTATCTGTTTTTCTCATGTGAGGTCCTTGATGCCTATTTAATAAGTCAGGTCAGGTTAACACAGTTACTTCCTGGAGCTTTAATCTGACTTCCTGGATCTTGCTGATGGTTGACATCGTGTAAAAAAAAACATATCTACTCGCAAAATTTTGAACTTGCTGGTCAGCTGAAACAAAAAAAAATTGGCACATTTAAAGCTAGTACACATGACAGTTTTTGTTTTGCTGTGTTTGGTGGTGGAGGACCTTACCGGCACAAAGTTGACGAGAACAATTTGTGGCATAACTCAACAATCTTTTATGAGATGGAAAAAATGAAAATAGCACAAGTAAAATCTTGCTGATAAGGATGTCGGTAAGTTGGAAGGAGTTTTAGTAAAGTTATGTTTGGGGAGTTTTGAGGTGTATAGTTAAATTAATGTGATAACGATCCTTTTAGGAACTCGTTTTGTGCACAGTTTATTACCCACCCTCGGTGACAGGCAGGTATGTGCAGGACTCTCCTTCGTCGGCATGCGCCGAGGGCCCTTTGCAGGGCTTGGGTGTGCTCTCTGGGTTTGCCCATGTGGGCGGTGCAGTGGGCGTGTCCACGTACACCCCCCTTCCCATGCATTCACCGGTACGTGCCCCTGCGTGTGTTGGTGCGCAGGAATTCAAGGAGGGGAGGCGTGCCAGCCAGACGGCCCCACAGGTGCTTTTCAACCACCGCGACCCTCCCTTGGAGCTCAAGGACACCGATGCTGCCGTGGGCGACAACATCGGCTACATCACCTTCGGTGAGCAACCCCCCGTCAAAGTGGTCGGCGCACACAGCTGCAGCCCAAAGTGGGCAGCACATGTCATCGCCAACAAGCACGAAGTGAATCTCACTCTGAGCCCACGTAACACATTTGGGCTACAGCACCTTTTGATGAGGAGCCCCATCAAAGTGATTGGCGTGCGCAGCGTCAACCCAGGATAATCGGTGGACACAGGCACAGCCCAAAGTGAGCAGTGCAAAGTGTGATCCCTGCACACAGTCCCACCCCGAAGTTGAGAAGTGCACACATTCCCAGACCAAGGTCATCAGTGCACACAGATGCCCCAGTGGCCATGCAGTGAGAATCACACTGACCACAAGTAACACATTTCTGCCCTTGCAGAGTTTTGAGTCACTGAAGACTGCAATTCTAGATTGCCCTGATCTATTGTGAGCATTGAAATCAGTCTGCAACAAATTGATTATAGTTTTGGGTTTCCAAACCTTAGAGAAATAAAATGTGTTTGGGGCATAACATATGAAATCCTTTTATTCTGTATTAACTGTTCACATCCATCTGAAAATGTCCCACTGTGAACTATTCAGAGCATCTTGATGGCTCGTTTGCTGTCTGTGCCTCCACAATTTAGTAACTGTGCACAAACAAAGTTTTTCACTTTGACCTGTATTGAAGGTGTGAGGCTACAGTACTGTAACAAGAGCAGTTTTTGGTTATTTGAGCTTTCTAATACCTGCCGTCCAGATGCCACGTTGCTTCTATTGTAACAATCACAGACAACACTGCGTTGTTAACATTGCTGCACCGATATGACAGACGTTGTAAACTAATCTTTTCCTTTGCAAACCTGCAAAGTTTTCAATCCATCATGAGCACTGGCAGTTCTGCTTCATTGGTGACACTTCTTACTGCAGTTTTACTGGAGCTGGTATTTTCTTTCCCAACTTTGCATTTCAAATGACCTTGCCATAACCGGTTCTGTTGCCGCAGTGCCTGAGCTTGCCTTGTTTAGCTGCCACACCACAGGGAGGGGCCTGGCTCGCCAGAAACCGAACTCGGTGATCGTGCACTTGACTCCGCTGAATAAGGGAGTCGACTGTAGAGCACAAAAAAAACGTCTCAAAAATGTCAAAGAAAATAAGTTACCGTGTGTGTACAACACACAGCAGTCGCCAACGCAACTGCGGCACAGTTTTCTTTTACCTTTGTCCCTTTGTGAATTGGAAGTTTGTGTTTTTAGTGTGGCGATTGTAATGCGTTGTGCTTGCAGTGGCTCAGAGTATTGGGCCCACATCGCCAGCATCCTTGGTTCTTGTCTTGCATTTCAGTTTCCTGTGATGGCACAAAAAAGGCATTGTGCATACAATTGATTATGTTAATTTCCTTCAAATGTTTACTTGCACTGTGATGTCCATGTCTATGTTTTCAAAATGTGCTTCATGTTCTAGCTTGCCTTTGCTCAGTTGGGTGAAGTGGTGGGTTAAAGTCTATTGAGGGACTCATTTATCCTGGTGTATTTTGACAAATTGGATTGACTGCTAAATGGTTGGTTCAGGGCTTGCGTCTGTGCCTCCCTTGTGCCTGCAGTGCTGTTCCCGCGTCACACCAACGCCAAGGCCCGCGACAACACCATCAACCTGATACACACTTTCCGTGACTATCTGCACTACCACATCAAGTGCTCCAAGGTTCGCCTTCAGTATTTGTTCGCCGTGCACTATCAGCCTTTGTAGCTCGTCAATCGTGCCGTTGCACTTGATAATTTAACCTTATGGCGGTACCCCCAGGGTACCATGGTACCCCGGCTCTCGCATTATGTTCGCGATGCAGTCATTTTTAGTCTGTTGATGGTCGGCGATGCGGCAATCGACTCATCTCGACGAGCTGTACACGGTGCACTACGGTGCATACGAGCGTTCAGGGTTTCAGCGCAATCGTCCCCGCTGCGCTTCAACATCGCAGAGTAACACTGATTTCGGATTGATTGGTACCCCAGTCGCAGAGTTAAGTACACCCCTGGAAAAAATAGTGTCCCAGAAATAAAATATTTAATTGCCTCGGCCATTTTGTATTATTTGGTACCCTGGGGTACCGCCATGAGGATCAAATGAATTCCTGCTGCATGCAAGAGAAACTCGTTCCACTTGATGTAGCATTTTTGTACTAACACTATTCTGTGAGGAATATGTTCCAACGCTTCCCCGCCTCGTGTAAATAAGAGTGTTGAATATGTTGTGAACACAAAGTATACTAATTGCCTGAGGCATCCAAGAGTCGTAGTCATAAGTGAGTACACACTGATGGTTGCATTATCAAAAAATGCTTTTCTGACAACTTTGACAACACAGTGCAAGAGACTCATCGAAATGTATCAGCACAGTCAGAATGTCTTGGTTTTTTGTAACTAGTTTGGATAAACTATGACAACTCAGAAAGCTATAATTTTTTTTATATTTGGCACAGTGATAAGACCCTTGGGAAAGTTCAGATTTACTGGCTGCATAACCAAAAGTTCACACTGTGGTTAGTGGTGCAAGGTAAAAAATAATGTAATTTTTTTCATTTTGCTCACATTTATCATCTGTTTTGCAAGGATACCCATAGTGTCCGCAGCTCTCTGTGTGCTCTGGCTTTGAAGTGACTGAAACGGCAAAGTGACAGTTTAATGGCCGCAGGAGGTGTAGGTACGCCGATTTGACAGACATCCTTGATCATACTGTCAAAAGGAAATTAATGCAGGTGGTGCGGTCGTGAGAGGAGGTATCGACGTGCTACGGCAGGCCGGGCAAGCAGGGCCGTCCCGTAGGGGGTGGATGTTACGCACGATTCTGCGCTCAGCTTCATGTTTGCACTCGCCCCATCCCAAGTCGTCTCCCCTCTCTCCTCTCTCTCCCGCGTCTCCCTTTATTCTGCCCCACCAGGCCTACATCCACACACGCATGCGTGCCAAGACCTCCGACTTCCTGAAGGTTCTCAACCGCGCCCGGCCTGATGCCGAGAAGAAGGAGATGAAGACCATGTCGTAAGTTTTGTGTTTTTGAGTACCAAGTCCAGACATAACATTGTGTTTATCTCTGGTTTACAAGACAAGGGGCATATGTATCAAAGTCAAAGCAAAGCAGAGGGATATTATAAGTGGCTAGGGGAGATGGGCCACGCTGTTGGAGGATGTTGCATAAATGTACATGCTTTAAGAAATGGTTCAGGTGGGGTGATATGGTATGCAACAAAACATCATAGCCTTGAATGACCTGGTATTTGGAAAAAATAGGCAGTGTAAAAAAAATGTGTATTCAGCTTGAGGATTTTGCTGCTAAGCTTGCAGGCATCCGGGCATACACCGGTGTACTTGACTGCCCTCGGTTCACTGCTTTCTTGCAGATCTATTACCACCTTTTTTATAGCTTTTTAATTTTTTTTCACGTGACAGCCGTACCGTGGTATTTACCTTGTGGCAGTTTTTAAGTTTTATTGCAAACCAAATAAATAAATTATCAGCTATTGGTGGGCTAAGGCCTCCCTATGCTTTCGCCAGCCCTCACAATCCTGTGATTGCAAAATCCATCTTACTCCTGCAAATCATTGTAATATACCTATGTACCTTACGATTAACGTTTTTTCATCGGAGTATATTATTTGCTATGGCATACCAGTCAAAAAAGGGAAACTTCACAAATAGGATACAAGCTGAAAAACATAAAAAGCATGGAGAGATGCAGGCTTAGAATTGCACAAGAGACAGAGAAACACATGAATCTGAGAACAAACACAAATCAGAGACACATTGACTGTTCAGGAAAATAAAGGGTGCTTGGGCAAAACATTTTGCTGGAAGAGATCATGACCCGTGACCCATGGATATCCTATAACGATAAATTTTAGAAAAATTCTCCAACAAGATCAGTTTGTGCGCAAGTGACATTACCTTTTTGTTTTTCAGCGGCAAGACATTTGCGACGCGCTAGCTGGGAGCCACAGGGGAGCAGCTGCGAGCTGAGGGCCCAGCAACGCTTCAGCAGCCTCGACGACAGACACCTGCACATGTTGAACACATCTTCATTAGATGCCCATTCCTTTACCTTGCCCTTCATGAAATGTATCCAAATGTTCATTTGTTCCTATAATTTTTTTTTATATTGTATGTCAATCATGTGCATGTTAATGGAAATCTACACAAAAAAAGATGCAATTTATTCCTGCCTGGTTTGTATTTTCATTCTAATTTCTAAATGTGGGGAATTTGCTAATTTCTTAAGTGAGTTGATTTGGATTCATCACAATTACACTGCCCCATCAAATGTTAATGCCAGGCCTTTGAATGACTTTCCACTTGTATTAACATTGACAGTAACGGTACTTGTGAACCAAAATTGCTCTCAAATAAAACCATATTGTTAGCTCTTGTATGTTCTTTTCTTACATGATGTGTAAACTTTTTAAACTTAATATGAAAGCAGAGCTCCTTTTATTCGGCAGCGACATTAAACTTAAGGGAAAATAACATTGACTTGAATGGTAGAGTATAAGATAAATAGTTATTCTCTTGATTTGAAGCTTTCGTGACTGCAGGAATCCGTACTCTCTTGTATTTTCGGTAAAGACACGTAGGTAGAAAAAATAATAAAAGAAACACGACGTTTCGGTCGCCATCTACCACCCTGAACATGGCCTCGCCACCTTCATCAAGCAAGGTCTAAAGGACTATCCTCAGTGCGCTATAACCCCACTATCGGTATGCTATGACCCCACCAATTAGTACGGTTTGCTACATACGGTGTGAAAGAAGTTCATATATACATGTATAGAAGGCTGACCTTCAAGCCCCACAAAATAGATTTGTGAAAATTTCAAGTCAAGAATGCCCCTACTACACAAACTTGCATGAACGACCTGGGGTGCCTCAGCTACTGTGCTGTGAGCTTTTACCCAATCTTTGATATACTCGGTATCAAATTGTTGTGCTCCAGGCCGGTACGGGAACCCGTACACAAAACTGCTAGATGTATAAATAATGCAATGTGCTTTTAAAGCAGAATACGGACAGCAATTCCATGGCTCCCTGTAATGTTCAACATTCTGTCACCAAATATCTACAGAAACATGCCAATCTCAAGGGAGTTTACACGTTCTTTTGCAAACGACAACGTATCCATCAACCAACACCTCAAGTATATACCTCGCCACTGCCACAGTCCCAATCTCCATTCTGGGATCACGTTGTCGACATCCCAGAATCTCACCCAGACATCGAAGAATGCTGGCGAGCGGCGTGGAACAACGCAGATGCCTAGAATTAACAACTAATTCGAGACCCAAACATTGTTCTTCATGTCTTCGACATTCTTAAAAGACACTGGTGTACCATCAACCGCATCAGAACATCAACAAGTCAATGTGCACATCTTCACAAATGGAAATTAAAGGCAAGCCATGGTGTGATTGTCCATGCAACCCACACTATGGAACATATAGGAAATCACTAACGTGCTCCTTCAACTGAGGGGGGAATAGCACAATGACACGAACTCGATCCCGAAACCCTCGTGGCTAGCAGACCTCGACATTGTCATTTAATATTATATTACCATATACGTAATGTAAATTGAATGAATGATGACATTTTGTGAAATATATAACCAGATATGTAAAATGTTCGTAAGATACAAGGCCACGCTAGCTAGATCAGGTTACCATCATTTTCAGCTTCTCGCACGTGACATGGAGGTTAATTTATAGCCATGGCAATGAACCGACTTTGAGGGTCCATGGTCGGTCAGTACGCACTTGCTCGGGCTAGATTTTGGCCGATGTCAACGGTAAATAGCCTCTAAATTCCTTAGCCGACCATGTCCTTAAATAAGCCCTGGAATTAACCTTATGAGGCGCAATTGTGTTGGGGAGAGAGCAAAGGGTGGCTGAAATCTGACTAGTCACTTGACTACCGGCAGTGCAAATGTTTTAAACCTTTTCTTTGCCCCATCTCCCTTACCCTGCTGTTCTACCTTCCAAACCATGAAGTGAACATATTTATTTCGTATTTTAGTCGTTTCAGAACTACGTTTGGATACAAATTATAAATGATCCGTGTAGCAAATTATAAAATATTAATATTTCGGTTGATCCTACTTTCAGATGGCTAGCCAATTCCTTGATTAGAAACCCAACACTGAAAACCTACTGGGGGAGCATTTTAACACGCAAGCACAAAACCATAAATATTTATGACAGCTGTAATGAATATCTTGAAAATCACACAAAATACGCGTCAGAAGATTATATGCGAACATGTAATGCCGTGAATAGATTTTCCACCAGTTCAAATAATGACTGAGACTGGTGCTGGATGACCAATCTCCTGGGATAGTGGCTTGCCTTGCGGCAGACAAGTCCGATACATAATCATGTTGTTCTCGAGGATTACATCTCATCGCAGACTGGTTGGCAGCCTATTATCGTTTGAACTTGTTTCGACGCGTTTATAAAGTGATATAGATGTGAAAGCATCAATAATTCGTGAAGCTAAATCCAAATTGTACTTCCGCGGTGTTTCAAGGTTGGATAAACTTTGACCCAAGCGTGTTTCATCTTGAATCCCTCTGTCACGATTACCCCAACACTCAATCAACAAATCATATGTTTGTCAAAAATACTGTGTTCTGGAAAAAAATAAAGAGCGAACATTTTAAAAACGATATTACGTCCATAAAGTGATGAATTTGGCCATAAAAACGTTTGTGGGAATTCGTAGTGGTTGTTACCTTACACTAACCCATTGTGCGGTGACGAGAATCATGGTTCCTGATTGCAGTACCTGCACCAACGGACGGTCTATTGAGCGCCGTACCTACGTCATCGCCACTTTCGTGGCGAATTGCGGTTGTTGTGTGTATATTTGTTGTGTATTTGTGTGTGTCCATGTGTTTAGGTGTGTCTGTGTAGGTGTCTGTATATGTATATGCTGGTGTGTCTGTGCATACTAGTATCTGTATAAATGTGTATGTGTATATGTCCGTGTATCCGTACATTTTATGTGCATCTCTGTGTTTGTCAGTATGTATACGTTACTTGTTTATACATACAGTATATCTACAATTATGCTATATCTGTGTGGATTTGTCTGCGTCTGCATGTCGTCCTACACCTTACGTGTGTAGTCGTACATCCAGTGATGTATTTGTGAATTAACTCCAGGGCACACACGTCTCGCTCGGGGAGGATGTTATTCCGCTTGCGGTGAGGATGTCATCATCACCACCAGCACCACTAAAATATCAACAACCCCCCGTGTAGCCTGAACAGAGTGTTGGGGCAAGTGCTGTTAGCGAGTAGCACCTATGAAGACCGGCACGGCACACGAGGGGGTGGCCAGCACCACTCCCGACCACCTTTGTCTCCCCAGAGGCGATGTTTACACACCGGTACTCATTTGAGGCTGAGACGACCTCGTGGGAGGCCCAGGACCGGTTCAATATAATCGTCACCGGTGATGCTCGGCCGTGAGCGGGAATCGAACTCGAGTCGCCGGGTTCGGAGCACGGCACGCTAACCGTTACACCACCACTCCCTACATCATCATCATCATCACCAACACTACACACATCATCATCACCACCGTTCCCATCCTCATCACCACCGCTCCCCACATCAACATCATCATCATCACCGCCGTTCCCATCATCATCATCACCACTCCCCACATCATCATCACCACCCCTCCCCACATTATCATTATCACCATCACCACCACCATCATCACCACCATTCCCCACATCATCATCACCACCCCTCCCCACATCATCATCATCATCACCACCACCATCATCACCATCATCATCACCACCACTCCCCACATCATCATCACCACCACTCCCATCATCATCACCACCACTCCCCACATCATCACCATCATCATCACCACCACCATCACCACCACTCCCATCATCATCATCACCACCCCTCCCCACATCATCATTATCACCATCACCACTACCACCATCATCACAACCACTCCCATCATCATCACCACCACTCCCCACATCATCACCATCATCACCACCATCATCATCACCACCACTCCCATCATCACCACCACCATCATCACCACCACACCCATCATCATCATCACCACCCCTCCCCACATCATCACCATCATCACCACCATCATCATCACCAACACTCCCCACATCATCATCACCACCCCTCCCCACATCACCACCGTCATTATCACCACCGTTATCATCACCGCCCGTCCATCACGCGGTGTAGTCCAGGCAGGAGCCAATTGCGCGCGGCTCGCTGTGTATCCAGGTGACGTGTGCGAGCCCGCAGGTAATCGCCGGGCTATATAAACAACAAGCCCCGCGGGCTACGTGAGCCAGGGCGTCTCGCCTCGGGGACTTGCACGTTGCAAGCGCGGCTCGTCTCTGACCAGTTTATCTCTGCGTCACGATTCATCTAAGAGCCCCGCACACGACGCAAGCCGTTCGCCGAGCAGGCGAAGCTTTAAGCTATGAGCTCGCTAAGCTCCAGCTATGTCCAGCCCATCGGGTCGTGCCACAGCCAGCGTCAGAGCAGGAGATGCCTCGTCAATGGCTCGTACGCCGCGGGTGACGGGTGTCCCTCCCTGCAGGGGCCCCGCACCCCGGTCGCCTTCGTGCCCCACGGAGGGACCTCCCGGGCGCGCTCGTGGGGGTGCCCTCCTGCCCCGCCACCGGAGATCGACCGCGGGGTGCTGCCCGTGCGCTTCCACGAGAAGGAGCAGATGAAGAAGCTCAACGACCGCTTCGTCAGCTTCATCGAGAAGGTCTCATGGGCGGTGGGGGTGGTGGGGGGAGCGGTGGTGCTTTGGTTAGCGCACTGCGCTGAATCTGCTGTTGAGTTCGATTGGGAGGCATTACATCATTTTAATGATTATGTAATGGGATGATGATTTGGGGGTGCGGGCTTGCGGGGGGGGGGGATTGGTGGCGTAACCAGCGAGGGAGGTGGTAGTAGCGGACAGCATGGGGGCGGAGATCGTGTCTGTCACCAGTGCCGGATTAAGCAAGTGCGGGGTCTGTCGCATATGTTACAAAGGGGCGCTAAATAAAAAAAAATACAAACATATTAAAACACAAATATTTTACTTGCACAGTAAAGTTATTGTATTTTTTCATTTGCTTCACAGCCAGACAATATAACAAATCGCTAACCTTAAACACCCAGTCGTCCATAAAAGTTGAAGGCAGTATAGTACTATAGTAATAGAGCAAGTGCAGAATCACTGAACCGGAATTGATAGCTTGAAACATTTTAGCGCGGGACCCTTGAAAATACGGGGGCCGTAGCATTGCTACTTTTGCTACTAGGATAATCCTGCACTGTCTGCCACTACTGCGTTGTGCTCAGTGACACCGTTATTAGAGTGTCATTAGTAACCGACTGATGTTCATGTCATTCGGCCAATGTCTGGCTATCACTGGCCCGAAATTTGCCTGAAGCATTCTTTTTCATGTACACCTCGGTGCGCGCACTGCACATGTTAAGTGTAGACTGCATAGTTTACCGTATCGTTTTAGAAGTGGCACTGTGGTTAGTTAGCAAAAATGTGCTGTGAACCCTGCCACCTGAGTTCGATTCCATTCCACGGCTAACATCGCTAGCGAGGGTTATCTGAATCGGTCCTGGGCTCCCTGATTTATCAACCCGTGCTGACCAGCGTGGTGAAGTATGGTCACATAGCCCCCATTACTGACATTACACGGGGGGCCAGTCTTCATCCAGAAGTGGATTGACACACGGCTCTATATTATGATTATTATGACGCATTATTATATTATAGATGTAACAATTCACCCATCCATGCATGTGTTGTTGAATTGTCACGATTTTTAGGCAAAAAACATATTCTTGTGTGGTTTATGTAAGATCTATAGGGTTTCTAATAACCACATAATAGAATACGGAAATCATCTATGCACGTATCACGATTGTATGAATTGCATTAAATTCGTTTATTCCCTGAAACGTTCATTATTTTATTACACTTAAATATCTTAACACTGCTCACCGAGATTCACACTTATTCCCACCACAATAGCCAGTAGACATACTGATGTGCAGTCTTGTGTGACAACGTTGTGCTTTTGTCCGTACAGCGGTGCATGGATGGAATGGGGATATGAACAGGAAATGGTACATCCTAGCAAAATTACGTGATTTTTTTTTTGGGGGGTTCTAAAAAACTTTGTCAGTCATAAAAAAAAAATTGCCATGCCTTAAATTCGTCTTTTGTCGATTAATGCCTGCCATAATTACCTGAGACTTAAGGAATTCCAGAACAACGCTAATGTGGGCCGAACATTACTGCAGTCGATTACATTCCAGTGAACTACGTGACACCTGCCGATGACCAAATCACTGTCAATGCGCCTTCGCTCGAGAGCTAAGTAGAGTTTGTATAGTCCTTAGATGACTGGCCACCGTGGACAAAAAGGGTGTTCTAAGCTGCTGCGGGTTTATAATGTGAGCAGCAGATGGCATTGCAACAAATTAAATTATTATGCCTATTCTATCTATGTTCCCCATATTAAAAAAAACAACCCCACACTCATCATTGGACCTCCTTTGCCAGTACCAAAATATGATAATAGGTTTTTCCCCTTTTTCTGGCAACAAAACAGGTGTTAAAATGTTAAAACACCAAACTGAAACCTTTTTACAAGGAATCATGTCTGCATTAACCACAATGCTTGTGGTCAGAATGCAAACAAAAAAACATACTCTGATAATATATGCATTGTCCTCGAAACTGATTGGTCCACACCAGAGACAGCTTTCTTGTGAGCCTTTTGGCGTCCTCTGGTCTCAGCCCGTTTGAGACGAGGCTCAAAAGAAAGCTGTCTCTGGTGTGGACCAATCAGTTTCAAAGACAATGCATATATTATCAGAGTATGTTTTTTTGTTTGCATTCTGACCACAAGCATCGTGGTTAATGCAGACATGATTCCTTGTCAAAAGGTTTGAGTTTGGTGTTTTAACACCTTAACACCTGTTTTGTAACCCCACACTCACCAGTGTGCTAAAGGATGTTCAAATGACCCCCCACCCCACCGAGCCATGCAGCATTGGGAATTCCTCATCTGGCCGTGGATGGAGAGAAGGGTTCTCTACAAGTACACGGTCTATGCCCACCCCACCCCTCAGAGCTCAGTCACCTGGGGGCAGTTCTAGGGGTCCTGAGGACCGGTGGCGATGCATGGAATGTGTGAATGCCGGTTTTCATTTGGCACGCATGCCACTGTCGCTTTCAAGCTGACAGGGACGTTTTAAAAGTCCTTTATGACTGCTTGAGCTATGCGCGACATGTGGATGTTAAGTCCCTGGAGCTTCCACTCCCATCTCCACGATGTCTTATTAAAGAAACAGTTGTGCACAAGTACGAATAGTACAAATTCAACATTAACGTCAATAATACATACTCTTTGGTTCTTTCGGTAAAGTCACCGAAAGAAGCAAAGAGTATGGATCTGCAGTCACGAAAGCTTCAAATCAATAATACTTCATTAAGAGGAAACATGATAGGCGATGTGTCAGGAAATGGCCCTTCTTCATAGGAGAGTGATCTTCATCTCTCTACCATGAAGTCTGGCTATGAAAACACTAATTTCTCTGCTATGAAGTAGGGCCGTTCCCCAAAATGTCAACTATCATATACTGCACTGTATACCAGAGGTGTGGACTCGAGTCATGTGACTTGGACTCGAGTCAGACTCGAGTCATGAATTTGATGACTTGCGACTCGACTTGGACTTGCATAACAATGACTTTGTCCCACCTATGAGATGTGGACTGGAGTCATGTGACTTGGACTCGAGTCAGACTCGAGTCATGAATTTGATGACTTGCGACTCGACTTGGACTTGCATAACAATGACTTTGTCCCACCTCTGCTGTATACCCTTTCCCTTTGAGGGCAGTTTTACTGACGAATGTGTTGAGTGTTAAAACAACAGAGGATTCATACTCTTTTGTTTTTTCGGTAAAGTCACGTAGGTAAAACATTTAAATAAATTAACTCACGACGTTTCGAAAGCAACTGCAGCAGTTACACCTGATGACGGAGGCTTGTGCTGCTTCCGAAACGTCGTGAGTTAATTTATTTAATTTTGTTACCTACGTGACTTTACCGAAAAAAACAAAGAGTATGAATCCTTGCAGTCACGAAAACTTCAAATCTAGAACATACAGAGGGGCTTTCAGTAGAGCATAACTGGACGTTGTCGTGCCGACCTCAGAGTCTATAATCATGAAAGTAATCTGTGACCCAACTTGTTTTTCTATCCGAGATGCAGTCCTGGGAACCATCATTTGCGCAATTGCCCATCTTGTGCTGCACTTTTTGCCAGTGGTAAATATTAAATATTTAAAGTATATTAAAGAAACACTTTATGACTGGCGAGTCCCTTCACGTGAACTTAAAATGAATATTGGATGTGGTTATTATGTACTCGCCTATAATCCAGTCACTTTGAAGTGGGGTTAGCGGATCGGCGCTGTGATCCCACGTGTCGCGCGGGAGACGCCCATCTGCAATCGCAGCCAAGCGCCTGTATGGAGCAGTGCAGCAAGTAGGTTTCTCACAGCCTGTGTCGAGTTTTGAGTGTCAGCGGCTCCTTTTTTCCGGGGTTTTCTCTTTGCACTTCAGTTTCCTCCCAGGCGCATACATAAACCGGCCAAACATTCGCATCAAGGCCCTTGAGAAAATTAGTAGTTTGGCTCAGTGGAACGTTCCAAGCTCATCATTGTCAGCAGCAGCAGCAGCAATGGTTTATCCGCTGCTGGATAAAGACCTCCTTCAAGTCGCCTCCACCTCTCGTGGTCTCGCGATGCGACAAACCACACAGTATCTGCACACGAACCGATTGCGTTGCTCCATCTCTTCGGAAATGTCCTGTCAAATGCATTCTATTCCCTGGTTATAGCTTTCGAGCTAAATATAAAACATATTCTAGATTTGAAGTTTTCGTGACTGCAAGGATCCATACTCTTTGGTTCTTTCGGTAAAGTCACGTAGGTGAAAAAAAATGATAAAATACAAATAATAAAATTAAAATAAAAAATAGATAAATTAAATCACGACGTTTCGATTGCAACACAATCAATCATCATCAGGTGTGACAACCACAGCAATAATTATTTCTTATTGAAGTGGGAAAGATGCCAGAGTTAAGGGGTTTATATAAGTCAGATAGGGCGGTGGGGGGGAGGGAGGGGGGAATAAGGGGAGGGGGAGCTTTGCGCACACGCAACTGATGATGATTGCTTGTGTTGTAATCGAAACGTCGTGATTACATTTATTTATTTAAAATTTCTATTATTTTTATTTTATTATTTTTTTCACTTCCGTGACTTTACCGAAAGAACCAAATAGTATAAAACATATTTTCATAATACAGGCTGGGCCGCAAGTTAGTTACCTGCCCCTGGTAGCCCTAATGTGTGAGGGTCCATGACCGTAGAGAAGGGGCGAGGTGAAACAGTGTGATGTGATTTTTCTTCTTGGTTTTTTCGGTAAAGTCACGTAGAATGGAAATAATAAAATAATAAAAATAAAACATTATAAAATAATTCTCACGACGTTTCGGCCACAATGCAAGCAGCCGTCCTCAGGTGAAGAACAGGTCTGTCGATAAGACAGAGTCTGAAGTGTGATATGGGTTACAGATCCAGGGCGTGGGCGAGTTGGGGAGGGGGGGTTGCTCAGAAAAGGCTGGGGAGGCCTCAGAAGTGGCCTCATCTGGCAATTCGCCCTCGGACTTCAAAAACCTTTGAAGCGGCCCTGGCTGTGGGCCATGAATTCGTACCCCACCCTGTCCCCTTAGTATCCTCTTTGTCATTGTGTCTCCCACCACAGGTGGGCATCCTGGAGCAGCAGAACAAAGTGCTGGGGGTGCAGTGGCTGCTCCTGCAGGATCGTGGAGCCAGGGGCTCCAAGGTTGAGGCGAGCGTGTTCTTCCAGAGCCAGATCCACGGTCTTCAGCGGCAGCTCGACACTCTGGAGCGCGACAAGCAGCGGCGGCAGGGAGAGCTGCGGCTCGCGCAGGGCCTCGTCGAGGACTTCAAGAACAAGTGCGCGTCGACGCGGCGGATGTGCAGGGATGTGTACAGCGATGCGCCTGGCACCGTTAGGGGAGCAAGTAGTGTAGCGGTGAGCGCGCCGCACTACGAACCCGGCGACCCGACTTGAATTTCTGCTCACGGCCAACACCAGTGATGATTATCTGAACTGGTCCTGGGCTTCCCCTAGGTCGATTCAACCTCAAATGATGTCCTGGTGGGGAAACAAATGCGGTCGGGCGTCTTGCTGGCCATCCACCACCTCCTGTGCCATACCGGCCTTCATAGCTGCTCGCTAGCAGTACTTGCCCCAACAGTTTGGTACAGGCTATATGGGGGATCTTTGTCTTTGTTTGCCTCGCCCATTGGGGATCTTAAGCGGAAATTATTTTTGAAGGCCATTTTATTCATAACCTCCGAATTAAATTGCAATAGAATGAGATGTATAGATAAGAGAGAGAGAGAGAGATGTAGCGAGATGAGATAAATGCGGATAAAAGATCAATGTGGAGTGAGATTGGAGAGATACAGGTGAGACAGAGATGTAGTGAAATTAAAGGGATAAGTACAGTGGCGTAACTCGATCATCAGCTCGGCGGGGTGCGGCAATCGGAAGGTGGGGCCCCAACGTGTTGAAAACCTACCTCATGGTAGTTGTCAACATCCATCCTCTGTCCCCAGCCTAGTTATGCTACTGGATGTAGACGATACAAATATTAGAGTGGGATTAAGGAGAGCTAGACAGGATAGGGACGTGAACGATTCATGCACTTTATCTTATTTAACTTTTTTTCATGCGTGTAATGATTAAAATTTCAGCTGATATTTTATGCACCCCTATTCTCCATGCACATGGGGCCCCTTGAGTTACTCGGGGACCTAAGTGTTTGCTTAGTACTGGTAGGAACCTCCTGGTTACACCAGCCCACAGGGGATTATTGTGTCCGTCGTGCAGGGATGGGCTGGGTGGGGAGGGAGAGGCTGGTTGGGGAGGGTTGGGAGGGGCTAGGTGGGAGGGGCTGGGTGGGGAGGGTGGGGCTGGGTGGGGGGTGGGAGGGGTGGGGCTGGGTGGGGAGGGGCTGGTCACCCCGTGGTGCCCTTATAAAACTCAATGTTTAACCGATTCACGCCGGCTTGTGCCCGCTCTCACAGTCGGGCATATTTGCGGAATACACCACGCCGCCGTTGACCCTGGCCATTGACCGAGCAACCCAACGTTCCTACCAGCTCCCTCCACAGGAATGTGTTTGGATTAATGCCTTGCGCCACCACTGCACGTATATAGAGCCCGTGTGTCAACTCACGACTGGACGTTTGTCTCCCCACACCGTGCAGGCTGTGAGGGTTATTTCGACCACACGAACCACTCCACTACCGCTCCCCAGGGAGCATTAACAACAACAACCGCCATTCACCACCAAGTGGCGGTGACGTCTCCACGGCGCTTGTGCCAGGCTCTGTGCACTTTAAGGCCATGTAAAGTGTCGACAGCCCACTGGCAGGAGGTCACGGGACAGACCCAGGTGCCATGGGTTGACTGACTGAGTGACTGGCCGATGCACGATTTGTACCCCCTACTATGCCAACGGTAGCACTAATGTCACACTATCACATACAGTGTAAACCTTTAGCATTTTAAAAGTTGAGTTCCACTTAGAAATTATGTTTCTATTCTTTTAGGTACGAGGAAGACATATCGATCCGCAACAAGGCAGAGAACGAGTTTGATGCGGTGAAACAGGTGATGTTCATAACATTTCTGCTGAGATGTTCATCCTATAAACACAATGGCCTATAACTGTATGCCCGGAAGCACAATCACAGAATTATTCCAATAAACTCAACCAACAATGTCTGTCGTCTTTGGCAGGATTTCGACGACTCTTGCTTAGTGAAAGCTGAGCTGGAAGCTAGACTGGAAGGACTGAAAGATGAGATCAACTTTCTCAGAGGAATTTTTGAAAAGGTCAGGACCAATTACCTGGCCGCACCCATATGTGTTTTTTTTTCCATTCACGGTGTGTAATCTTAGAACACGGTACTCAGTCAGGCCGGGTTTTACCGCAGTCCCACGCCAGTGCCCTGAACGTGATCCCCACTCTCCATTTTAGGAGCTGCGTGACCTGGAGCCGCAAATCAAAGACACCTTGGTGTCTTTGATTTGACCTGCAAGGGATGATCTCCGATGTCCGCGCTCAGTACGAATTGATCGCTGCCAAGAGCCAGGCCGAGGCCAATGAATTCTACAGAAAGAAGGTAAACACATCGGCAGCAGCAGCAGCAGAAGCCACGGACGTGAAAGGGGATTTCGGCGAGACAGCGACACCGCCCACTTATCTGCCACGATCACTGAGAAGCGTCTCCCAAGTAGAATGTCAAGTGTCAAGACTTTTTATTTATTTCACTTAGGCATACCCTCCCACCACGCCACCCTGACCAATACATTACAATAAATTCCTTTTCGCCACATTCATACTCAATCATCATTATTAATTGTGTCTGTGCTCTGCAGATTTGATTGAATTTTACAAAGCCTGCTGGTGTTGAAACTGCATCAAACCCAAACGATTTGCTTTGATAGAAATTCGATCACAAAAACTCATCCGAGGTGGTCTCAGCTGTTCTTTAATGCTTAGTCAGATGAAATGGTAAAAAGTTTATTTTTATTATAATAAGTGTTTGTTATTTATTATAAAATATCTGATCGAGTTTCAAGACTTTTTCAGGAGGTTCCTGCTCGATTGGTTGGCACATTTCTTTGATGACCATTTTGGCACGTGGGGAGGAAATCCAGAATGCGTCGAGATGACGCAAACACGCGCTGCTTGCTTGTTTTACAGTACGACGTTCTCAGCCTCTCGGCCGATCCGACCGACCAGGAGATCCGCAGCAACAGGAACGAAATAAACAATCTGCACCATCAGATCCAGCGCGTGAGAGGTGAAGGCAACGCTCTGAAGAAGCAGGTACGAGCTGCTGCACTTATATTTTAGCCACAGAAAATTGTTTTCATATGTGCAGACACGGAATGAGTTTGTGTTAAGATATTGATTTTTGCATTCAACAGGGTCCCTTATTTTAAATGGGACACTCTTGCCAATAACATCTAAAATTCTCACAGCATTTGATTTTGATGAGGCTGATTTTACTGATGAGACCTACCAAGTCAAAACCAATCTATATATTTACTTGATTATCAAATGCTGCTCAATATGTTGGCCTGGAAATCCAGTAAGGCGATAGAATAATTTCATTTTTTTTTTAAATATGTGGGGTCACAGAGCTCTGCTTATTTTGTTTGTTGGAGGTGATCATCCCCATCGCACCCCCTAATTTGGGCAGAGGCTCAGCAGAGGGTGAGCACCACCCACCACCTGCTTGACCACGATGCCGAGCGGTGCTGTGACTCCGTTTTGTGAATACCCCAGCGCGCCAGCCTGCAGGCTGCCATGGCAGGGGCCGTGGATCGAGGCGGGCTCAGCGTCCGCGAGGCGAAGGAGAGAATCGCCCGCCTGGAGGAGGAGCTGCACAAGGACAAGCGGCAGATGGTGCAGCGCGTGCGCGAGTACCAGGAGCTCATGAACGTCAAGCTGGCTCTGGACATCGAGATCGCCACCTACCGCAGGCTGCTTGAGGGAGAGGAGTCCAGGTGGATGCCTCAGCAACTTCTATACCCGGCGCCTCCCTCCTGACCAACAACCTTGTCGTGTAGTTGTCGAGTGCGCAGGCAGTGCAACTGCACAACAGGGGTACCACGGGTCAGAGGTCCCCAGGCACTCCCAATTCTTAATTTGCACTGCCCCGTTCCCTCCTATCGCTCGCCCACACCGCTCCGATAATAGCCTAAACATAATTCTCAAATTTTCCAAGCGCACAAAATTGCCATAGTTCTTCCTCGCTCCATTGTCGGGTATCTTGGCTATCCCGCGTCACATTCAGACAGCTGTGGCGAGATGTTCTTTCCGTCGCCTGGTACACATGAGGTTGTGGGTTCAATCCCTAGCCCTGGCGATGCAGTATAGTTGGAGTTCGCATGATTTCTCTCCAAGTCCTCCGGTTTTGCCCACCACATTTAGAAACATGCCTTCAGACTTTGACTGCTACTATAAAGTACCACGTGTGATGATATAAGCCACTTAGATAAACTATAATGTGTGTCCAGGTCTCCTTTGAAAACAAAGCGAATAGCTCAGTGGACTTTGCTTGGAAATTGTTTAGTTAATTGGTTAGTTTAGGTAAAGTCACGTAGGTATAAAATAAAATTAAAATAAAATCACGACGTTTCGATCGCAACACAGATACCGCTGACTGTCAGCAGTTCTCCTGCTGTATCTGTTCCACCTGATGACGGTCGCTTGTGTTGCGATCGAAACGTCGTGATTTAATTAATTTCATTTTATACCTACGTGACTTTACAGAAATAACCATAGAGTATGGATCCCTGCAGTCACGGAAACTTCAAATCTAGATTGGTTAGTTTAGTTTATATGCTTTATAATTTAAGTATATTGTAACTAATTGAAACTCGTTCATTTTACAGACTCGGGTGTGTAACATCGCAGAAGCAGCATTTCAGCCTCAGCTTTGGGAGTGACCTTGTCAACAAAGGTGAGGAGAAGGAGAAGGGAGGGCCCTGATTTAATCGCTCAAGCAAACAGGGGCAGCACTGCTTTGGCACGTCTCGAAGCTGAACCTTTCATGTTTAATAGGCATGTGCTCTATTAAAACGTAACAACAATTCAACAGATTTTTTTTATTTTACTAGGTAAGGCCTACTTAGCTAAATAGCTCTTTTTCAGACGCAATCTGGCCACAAAATGATAGCTCAACGAAGTGATTTATCACGTGGAAATTTATAGCAGCCAAATACTCGAGTAGGCATGTGGTTACTTGGACGTGTGTACTGGTACGGCTGTCCTCGCAATCCGCTGCTGGCTCAGGGCCTCCGTATGCTGTGCGGGCCGTGGGGGTTGAAAGGTGGGGAGCATAGACGTGGGTACATAGGAGTAGAGTACAACAATGGATTTTTTTTTCCACTGCCCAACATGTAGACCTGCAGCTTATCACAACCTGTTTGTGCATGGTGGTCTATGCAGGCTCAACCTGCTTAGCTTTCGATATCTGACATGATCGGTGCATTGCAGGTGATTTGGTACTAAGTTTATGCTGACTTAATCCCGCGTGAATATTATTAAAAGATGTGACCTGCGCACTTATGTGTGCAGAGGTAAAAATAATGAAATAATGTGTAACACACACAGATTGTCTGACACAAACAAATTAATATTCGATCGCGACTGGGACAGACCAAGAGTCACTTTTGTATGCTCATCAGAACAGATGTCCCTTTAGTTGCTTCTTGAAAGTGGAGGGAGTTTGGATGAAGTCAGCACACCGTGAATGTGTGTTGAGTGTGACACTTGAGTCAGATCGCTCTCTGTGGTTTTTCTTGCCAAGAAATATATTTCTCAGAGCTATACTAAACAATGCAATCGCAAACAACTGCGAAATAAGATTTCTGCTTTCGATTTGTATCATACAACTGTATTCAAACTCGCGTTTGTCCTCTTCACATCAGGTCACCGTGGCAGTTTCCAGGCCACGACGAATTTTGACAAGGTGATCAACTTGTACAAGCCTCCCAAGAAAACAGTGGAGATCAGAACCACCGAGACCAGGAATGGTCGAATTCTTTCTGCAAGTTCAGAGTTCATCCATTAGGTTATTGACTTTCCAGGGGATTCTGCTGTTGTGTGACAGTTAGCAAACTTGACTTACAATTCTGAGGTCGACAATTCGTTCTCCCGGCGCGGAAGTTGATGAAAAAAAATTGCCAATTTTATTTGAACCTCTGTCCACCCAGCAGTAAAAATGGGTTCACCACAGTCGGAATGAGAATCTGAATCTTTATTTATCCTCGAGAAATCCGATAAGCTCTAAAGCTCTTTTTCACAAATGTCCAGTCAGAAAGCTACAACAACAAACAATACACGAAACTATCGGCGTGCAAAGTAAATCACTAAAAAATAAACAAGTAAAATAGATCAAGCATTTCGATGTAAAGCTTTCGTGACTGCAGGGATTCATCTTCTTGGTTCTTTCGGTAAAGTCACGTAGAAGGGAAGTAATAAAATAATAAAAATAAAACATAATAAAATAATTCTCACGACGTTTCGGCCACAACGTAAGCAGCCGTCCTCAGGTGAAGACCAGGTCTGTCGGGGAGATAGCTGTCTCCCTTCTACGTGACTTTACCGAAAGAACCAAGAAGATAGATCAAGTCTATGAAGTTCAAATTGCCGATGTGCACCAATTCCCAAGCTTGGGGAAGGCTGCAAAACAACGGCGACAACAGTCCCAGAGCGAACCAAGACAACACACATTCCTTCAATGAGTCGATCGGTCGGGCGCGTGTGCTGGGGGTGAAGTGTGGGTGCTGCCACCTCTTCCAAGACATGTGGCCAGCTTGGATGAAAGGGGCGAATACCTTCGAATTGATCACGGCTCTCGAAAGCTCCCTTTTTTGTGAAAACCCTTCTGACAGCAGTTGTTGCGAGCAAGCAATTGCAGGGCTGCCCCTTTATGTTTAATGACATCCTCATATCGAGGGAGAGTGAGCGATATAATGCAACGCATTATCTCGGCAAGTGTGTTCTTGCAACGCAACTGATGTAAATGTTTCAGTGAAGTATGTTTTTACAAGTGAAGTACAATCTACTGTATCGTTTTGTGGTGTACATATATTTACTTTGTTTCGGGTGAATGTAATGTATTCTCATTATATAAGGACACTTCCTATTTACATGTCTTTATATTTTCAGTCAATCGTGTGCCTATCTGCATTTGGAAGTCGAAACGCTTGCAATATAAAGTTGAAGTTAAAACGACGGTGCGCTTCCAATGTGCTTTTTTTGTTTGTTACATCTAAACATTGCAAAATTGATCAGCTGTGAGACGAGACGAGTGCAAGACCGGCAGACTTTCACAAGACAACTCGAGAGGCTTCGCAAAGCCTTCGGGTTATTGTGACATTTGTTACGATTATACTGGGCCGGTGATGAGCGTGTAACGAGCGTGCAATGATGACCACCACAGTGAACGAGGAGTTACTTCAAAATAAACTGAACGGATCTAGCAGCGGTCACCATCAATCCACTGCTGGATAAAAGCCTCCCCGAGCCGTTGCCAATCCCTCGCTGTCCCGCGATGCAACAACCCATCTGACACCTGCACGTGAACCTGATTTCATCACTCCATCTCCGCGGTGGGCATCCTCTCGGGTGTGTTTATTTTTTCCTTCGGCTGCCACGAAGTTGCCGTGAGTCTCGATCGCATCCTCCTGGTAGGACCATTTTAATGCATGCACAATAAAGCCATAACATTGGCCCCACGAGGAGTTCCACTATTGGGGGGGGGGGACATCAAAGTTGCCTGCGTGTTCAATATTCAACAGGCAAAAAACACGAATGGTCCTCGGGCAACGACACCACGCTATGTATACACACCTATTATACTTTGTTTACGACCTTGTGGCGTGTAAATAATAGATCTTGTAAAATTTTAATCATCTCGACGAGGTAAAGGCCACCCGTTTTATGTCTGGCAGCTGTTAGGGATTAGACGCGGCCCGCTTGCGCTAAATACTTTTTCTTGGGCACCTTCCACTTTAAAGTGCGGGGAAAGTGCCACAGGTTTGAATCTGGAGGGTCGTATGCATGTATGTTGAACTTCTTTAGCACCGTACGTAGTCAACCATGCTTATCGGTGGAGATGTCAACCCAGTGGTGGCGCTAGGCACACAAACTACAAAATAGCAAAAGGCCCCAAACCACCTCAAGGGACCCTGGTATCATGATAAAATAGGAACGCGCCCAAAACAGCTCAAATTCACAGCTTAATCATTCAGACACAATAAACGTAAATGTCTGATGAATTTCTCTCATCTCTATATCTTCTGCAGTTCACTTTTCTCATCTCGCTGTATCTCTATGTTTCATCCACATCTCTCTCATATCATTCCATTTATGTCTCATCCGTATCTCTCTCATAACCTCATTACGTCTCATATCTTTTGGACACATCTCCATCATCTCCATCATCTCTTGTGTACAGCTCTTCCATAGTTTCATTGCGAGGTTCTAATTTGAAAGGGGTGACCCCGGGAGTGATTTCTGCTTTAGGGCATTCCAATGGGCCAGCAGACACTGCAGTTGCTGCCTTAATGTTTAATAAACTGTGGCCAGGATACGCCGATAGAGACGTACGATGGCCACGTACCATGGCCGCTCCCTGTGTCTCTCCCTGCGGGCAAACAAGCACACACGCGTGGGCTGAGAGGGAGGAGCGAGACATGAGGAGACCCCGTGGGGCGATGCGTAGAGGAGGAGGTTGAGAGGAAACCACGAGGAGGGAGTGTGCAGGGAGGTGTGCGGTTGCGTTGAGAACTCGTGAGCAATGTGTAGGTGGAGTTGTCTGCACGCCCGTGGAAGGGAGTGGAAGGGTGTGAGTGTGGTTTGAGGATGGGTGAGGTTTTCTTTGGGGTGCAGGTGAGTGGGTTTGTGAAGTGAGATGTGAGGCTGTAGGGGTGGGGTGGGGTGCAGGTGAGTGGGTTTGTGAAGTGAGATGTGAGGTTGTAGGGGTGGGGTGCAGGTGAGTGACTTTGTGAAGTGAGATGTGAGGCTGTAGGGGTGGGGTGGGGTGCAGGTGAGTGGGTTTGTGAAGTGAGATGTGAGGCTGTAGGGGTGGGGTGGGGTGCAGGTGAGTGGGTTTGTGAAGTGAGATGTGAGGCTGTAGGGGTGGGGTGCAGGTGAGTGACTTTGTGAAGCGAGATGTGAGGCTGTAGGGGTGGGGTGCAGGTGAGTGGGTTTGTGAAGTGAGATGTGAGGCTGTAGGGGTGGGATGCAGGTGAGTGGGTTTGTGAAGTGGGATGTGAGGCTGTAGGGGTGGGTTGTCAAGTAGGTGGAAGGGTAGCGAGGAGTGTTCTGGCCGAGGATCAATAGTTTACTGAAGTGGTAATGCAAAGACACACGCCTAGTGTTTACGGAGACTTCCCCACAATGTGTACGCCCGCTTCTCACACAGGGTGCGTCCCGGTCGCGGCATTCGTTTGTTGATTGAAATTAACCCCAAAGTCGCATGCAAACTTCTGCGTGCGGGTGCCCGTTTCTTCCTCGTGCCTGCAAAATCAGCATGCGGTAAAAAATCAGTTGCTCAATATTCCTCCTGATGACGATCGCTTGCGTTGTGATCGAAACGTCGTAGTTTTTTGTTTATTAATTTGAACCTATCTACGTGACTTTACCGAAAGACCCAAAAAATATGATTTCCTGCAGTCACGAAAGCTTTAAGTCAAGATTCGATGCTACTATTTACTGCACCGTATTCTCCACGCACTCCCAAACGGGTATGCGACGTCAATACAATTGTACAAATCTGGTCACACACACGAGCACCTAAAATATGGGGGGGGGGGGTGGAGTGAGTCTGAACATCGGTAACGAACTCGCGTCGCAGCGAGCGGCGCTGCGTGTAAATGCACACGAGGAGTGGTGCCGTGTAATGTCGCTTGCGACGCGAACATTCACAACGACAATGCCGACTCAAGAAGGCGAATTGCTGAGAGGTGGGGGGAGCCTTTGCCTAGCAGTGGATTGACCATGGCTGATGATCGCGATGATGGAGGCATATTCGACAGCCGGTTTTTTTGATGTCGGTCACCGTCGCCCGTGCCCCTGACTGCGAACTTAGCAAGTTAATGACTCAGCACAAGGACTGACGTTCATTATTAATTCTACTCTGTGGTAAACTGGCAAATTCGAATTGCTTAGTGACCGTGCTATACTATCACAGCACCTGAGTTCGATTCCCCGCCGTGGTGTAGATCAGCGGTGAGTGATACATGAGCCGCTTCGAGACCCCCTTTCATCAACCCGCGGTGCCCGGCGTGAAGACGTGCTGCCAAACAACTCATCCAGCAGTGGATTACTGACACATCATGTTAAACATCTCGCCGCGGTGGTGAGATGTTAACTACCTCGCCTGGTATGCAGGAGGTCGTGGGTTCGATCCCGACCCTGACGCCTGCTGTATATTTGGAGTTTGCGTGTCTCTCTCCCCGTGGTCGCGTGGATTTTTCTCCGGGTCCTCCGGTTTTTCCCTCCACATTTAGAAACACGCGTTGAAAGTATTCGGCTGCTATACATTTCCACGTGATAAGCCACTTCGCTGAGCTATCATTTGTGGCCAGGTCGCTTCTGAAAGAGAACTATATAGCTCAGTGGACTTTCCCTGGCAAAATAAAAAAAAATAGTTTAAAGTTTTTTTAACAGCATCAACGTGAAGTGTCGCTGAACGTGGGTGCACAGCGCCTACCGGGCAGACGCAGCACAAGACACGGCGCTGAACGCATTGCACACAATTCGCATGCGTTTAGAAATATCGAGTGTACAGGCGGTGCAACTGCACCGCGGCCTATATGTGCTAATCACGATGTGGGGGGGGGGAGGAGGCAAATAAGGGGGCCTCAGTGGCGCTTATGTAACAGACACCATAGACGCCGTATTTCTGCGGTATGCGGAGTCGGAAAAACTCACGAGTCACATTTCACTACGCGACTCCTCGTGTACTGTCTGCACGTCTGTGCTGTCCATTGCCCAAGGTGCAGACATGGACGTGCGCCCTTGATCTGGTGTCACGTGCTGCGCCGCAGTCGACACTCGACGGCAGGACTCAATCCTGAATTCGATTCCACTCGAAATGCCAGCGTATAGGCAGCTTGGACGTGACTTGTTGCTCCACAGAGCTTCGGCGCACAGACACATCTTTTGAGGATTGGGCGTTTCCACCCCCGCGCCCCTGTTGATTGTCTGCTGGGCTCACATCGCTTGTCGGCTCTTTGCGTACTTAGTTAACTGACTAACACAGTCGGCTGCGTACGGTGCGAAATAGGTTCAACATATCGATTTAAAGCTTTCGCGACTGCAGGGATTCATTTTCTTGGTTCTTTCGGTAAAGTCACGTAGAAGGGAAATGATACAATTTATTATTTTATTATTTCGCTTCTACGTGACTTTACCGAAAGAACCAAGAAGAGGTTCAACATACATACACGGAAGGCATTGTCCACAATGTGTTTAGATATTAGCTAATTAGAGCTGCTCAAGCAAGCACGGCCTCCATGTAAGACGTTGTATAATTCACTTTTTTTAAAGGCAAGTCTATGTGAGCGGTGGGGCCGTGGTCAGCGCACTGCGCCATGAACCCAGATACCTGATTTCGATTCCTGAACGCTAATTGACATCAGTGGCGAGTGAGATATGAAACGGTCATACCCCCCCCCCCGTCCCCTCATCTCACCCCCCTGCATTTCTCCAACCCGCACTGACCAACGCAGTGAAGCGTGGTCAAACAACCCTTCGACCAAGGAGCGTAAACCACCACGCGCACTCCGGTGGTGATAGCAGCAGCAGCGGCACCTTTTTGGCTTAATCATCGAACAAAGACGGTCACTTGCATCGCGCGCTTTCAGATGCGTTTCTGCGGCCGTCTGGAACGCTATTCCTTCCGATATTAAGAAGCCACTGGGGACTATGCACTTTTAAGTTTAAAGTGAGAACTCGTTTCTTTACAACTGTCTTATTGTGTTTAGTTTGTTGTCCTTTCCCCGCACGCTGCGGAAAAATTTCAACATACGTACATTCGACCGACACGGCGTGGATACGTTTTTAAATAGTAGACTGACAGTGGGATGCACATTAATACGTATGATAATAAGTTCAATCTGTGTCATTCTCGCACAATTATCAAACGTTCACGGAGTGTGTATTTTCCACTCCCGCACATGATCTCTTTGTCAAAGCACGGTTTTCAGGAATCGTCGACACGTGCAATGGATGTGAGCACGTGTCGTACAGCGAGAGTAGCAGCTGTATTATTTTAAAGAGCCGAACACCCCCCCAAGTAATGAAGCTGACACGTGTACGGTAGAATGTGTAGTCTATACCAAACAATATACATACAGCATGCCGCTTTATTTTGCGTGCCCTTGAATTTTGAATTAATTTGATAATCAAAAGAGATTGTTTTAATTGAGTGGCTGGTTTTGCTTTAGCAAGAATAATTACCGAACTTAAAAAAGACTTACGTCGGCAGTGGTGCAGAGCACAATTCAAAAATGTGTACCGTCATATAAGAAAAACATGTAAAGTGTTGGATATCTTTTCCGGAAAATACCGAAAGATCTGGACCATTGCCCAAAACGTTATCCGATAAAATAAAAAAAATCTGAAAAACGCTGCGTTAATAAACGAAGGTGGTGAGGTTTTTGTTTGTTCGTTTAAGTGTCTGCTTTGGCACATTTGACATGTCTCTTTTAACACGTTACGAGGTGTCTGAATGCACGTCTCGTTGATCATCAACCCCAGTGGCTTGCCTCGAGTAAGGCGGCTGGCGCGCCTCGACGAGACCAAGGCAATTGCCGAGACGCGCGTGATCCAATGAGCGCCATCCACACAGCCTGGTGCCGAACCCTGACGCATTCACCTGTAGGGGAAAAGGAGGGGTCCAGCCAATGAGAGAGTCCACGCCCGCGCTCGCGATTCGAGTGGCGTCCACCCCAGCGTTATATAAAGGGCGCACCGTTGGGGTGGGATTTTGGGCGCTGTCTGATCGCTGCCGACACCGCACCACTTTCTCCCTGCACACTCGGGACACGCATCCCACTCTGCACCGCCAACCATGTCTTACAGCATCAAGTCCAGTGGTGTGTCCAGCGTGAGCCGCAGCCGCAGTTCTGGCGGAAGCTCCATCAGGATTGGTGGTGGCGGCGGCGGTGGAAGGTCGGGAGGGTTCAGCAGCCATTCCCAAGGCTTCGGCGGCGGCGGTGGAAGTCGCTCCCGCAGCAGCTACAAGTCCGGCGGCAGCAGCTATGGTGGTGGTGGTGGTGGTGGATTCGGGGGGATCTCGGCGTCTTTCTCATCCCAGGTGGCAGCGGGGCCCCCGCCAGAGATCGACCGCAGCATTCTGCCCGTGCGCAACCAGGAGAAGGAGCAGATCAAGGGTCTGAACGACCGCTTCGCCAACTTCATCGATAAGGTGGGTGCGCGCATGCAGGACTCCGTGACTTGAGCGTTGACGTTCATCCGTCTGGCTGGCTGGCTGGCTGCAGAGAGACGACGGAAAGCTTTTGAGATCGCTGCATCGCGGAACTTGTTTTGCTAACTGGTGTCGCAAATGTGATGAATTGCAAAATGTGTGTATTTTTACAGTGATGTTTACATTCTCGTAGTAGCCTGTTGTCACGACAGTAAGTTTGTATGACAGACCTGCAACGTATCTTGGTCTTCGTTTTTCATGTTTTGTTTTAATTGTGGTAACGGGAAGAGTAAATATATACCTAACAAGAACTGTGACAGACACGCGGACAGTAACATAGAGACACGCAAACAAAGATGCCCCGTATCGCCTTAACAGACTAGCACGTAGGCTTTCGCGACCAATATCATTCCAAAAAAATCCTCTTATGAATGCCTTAAGACTGTTGGGGCAAGCGCTGTTAGCGAGCACCTATACACGCAAACGGCCACCACACGCACACGCAGTCACGCCGACGCACGCATGCATATCCATCGAGACGTGCACACACCTGGAGCACTGATCAGACGCGTTCTTCCCACCCGTGCAGGTGCGCTTCCTGGAGCAGCAGAACAAGGTGCTGGAGGCTCAGTGGAGGGCCCTGCAGGAGCGTGGCAGCGGCGGCTCCAACCTGGACTCGCTCTTCGAAGCCTACATCAACGGGCTCAAGCAGCACCTGGATGGGCTCGGCAACGAGAAGCAGCGCCTTCAGGGCGAGCTGCAGCACATGCAGGGCGCTGTCGAAGACTTCAAGGCCAAGTGAGTGAAGGGCGAACGAAGGGCGGCTCGTGGCCGTCACAGGGCAAAGTAGCGTAACGCTCTGCTGAATGCGATGTATCTCACAGGACCGCATATCACGTAACCACAGCATCATTGCATAAGACCACAGACATCCCACGATATCATAAAATAATCTCACAAGACCACAAAGACACCGAACAGAGATCACAAAAGAACATAAATAAATTTCGCCGTGACAATCATTATCAGATAGCAGAACTATATGTATATTAAACTCACGTGTTGGACAGTAATCTGGCTCTGTAGAAGAGTCGTTGCCCAAAACGTTGATCATGTGTATTTTTTCTTACTGTGATTTCACACCAAGCCATTAAGTTTGATCTGTAGGTATCTAGAAATGCAAACCAGTGGCTGCTAGGTACAGTATATACGCATACATGCGTATATACCGGGTATAAAACACTGCCGGGCGTCAAGACGACACTTGCGGCCACATTCAGACTCGGTTGACTCTGCCCAAATCACCTGACTCCAAACCGGCACCAGAGACACGTTGCACCCAATACGTCCCCTCAACGCCTCGAACATCTGTGGGTGCAGATCTTCTCTGCATCCTCAGGTCATAGAGGCTACGGTCGGTTGGAGCGACCGATATTTCCCCCCTTGTAGCCCCCCCTCCCCCGACTCTGGAACTCTATTCCACGAGATATCAGGATCTCTGAGTCTGTGGACATTTAAAAAAAAAACACGTCCTAAAATGTATTTATACACTTCTGTTTATTCACCGACAAATTAATTCAGAAACTGGCTTTGAGAATGTATTTTTTGTTAAATAAGTTATGCTTTATGCTGAGTGTTTGCTACTCCGTCTTGTATAGCGCTTTGCGATCCTTGATAACAAGCGCTTCATAAATGAAATTAGAATTACTATATTCATGCCATAAACTAAATACGCAGACAATACACCTTTTTTAAAATCTGTCCCTTTACACATCCAATCAGCCACACGGCCTTTCGGGAGTGTTTTTTTCTTCTTGTGTTATATCTTAAATCCACGGGAACTTTCTAAATGCAAAAACGTGAAAAGATACGAAAGGTACACGACATGTGCACCCACCCAGGTAGCCTCCAGCAGTAGAATGGCCAAGACCAAAGATGGTATCAGTGCAAATACAATAAAAATACACAATCAGTGCAGAATATCGAACAGCACGTACGTGATAACATAAAGTAAAACACTACGCTTCACGTACAAGTGTAAATTAACAATACGTGGGCGGATAACTTTTAATTAAACAAAAGAACCCCCCCACCCCACACACTTCAGCCGTACATTGAACGCGCATTGACATCGCTCGGTGCCTGTGTACGCGACGTGACCCCTTTCATCGTCCGCGCGTCTCTCGGCGAGCCACACCTTGAGATCCACTTGAGATCTGAAGGGCACGGGGAGCGAGAGAGGGGGGCGGGGTGTTTGAAGCCGGGGTGTGGTCGGCCGTGCCCCTGAGGCCGAAGCTCTCGCTTGTAGAGGAGGGGAGAGGTAGGGCGTTGTCTCGCCCCCCCGTCCCACCGTGCGTTCCTGCTCGAGGACGCTGTAGCGGACGAGTTTCGTCGGATCCAGGAGCCTTCAGATCCCAGTGGTTGGATTCTGGATGGGTGTGGAAGTACGGATGCGCTTTAGGAGCGCGGAGGATGTATGGACTCATCGTAAAAAAACATTTCTCTCGAATTTGACAAAAACGTCTCACGCGCACATGAGATCGTGCGATGCGATCTCGTGTGCGCTGGAGTCGGCACAAATAAGCTGCCGCATTTGGTGAAAAATACATCTCGCAATTTACATCCCTTTGACAATCTACTGCCGAAGGTATTCCCCACGCTGTGTCGGCCATAGAGTTTGACGATTACTCCACCACGCCGGTCAGTCCGAGTTGGTGTCGTCGGGTGCTGGAGGGTGGGGGGATTCACTTGCCACTGATGTTGGCTGTGGCCCGGTTTATATCTCAGTGCGCTGAGATTGATTGTGCATGGAGACTACACGTTTTATTTATAGTTTAGGGAAGATATCTCGGACAAGAGAATTTGCGGATAGGATTAAGGCAGATAAGAAGCGGTGAACTGTATATTAAATGCACGCATGAGATTATATTTGGGTCCATTTGTAGATACCCCAGAGAAAACTACATTCGATTATAATGTCTCTTACATGGTCTCCCACCAATCTCACTCCACTCTAACTCTCTCCTACGCAAGGTTATAGGAGCCAATGTTTTCACAGTGTTCACTCATTTGTTGAGGAATAAAAAGGGAGGGTCATCAGAAATGAGTGCGGTATCTATAAACGAATGATTCAGGATGCCCTAAACTTCGCGACGATCATTAATTACGGTATTCTCCAATTTAGACTTAAAACTTTCGTGACTGCAGGAATTCATATTCTTAAAGTGACGTAGATAGAAAAAAAATCTAAATTCTCTCCACCTGAAGAAGACCGCTTGTGTTGCGATCGAAACGTCGTGGGTTTTTTTTTGCTTTCAATTTAGATTTTTAGTTTTCTATCTACGTGACTTTACCGAAAGAACCAAGAATAATATATTCTCCAAGTTACAAGGCGCATGTTTTTCCCAGTAATTTAAAGCAAAAGTTGGGGTTTTCATCTTATAATCCGGTGTGTGTGTGTGTGATCAGATTTGTGTAACGTTATTGACAACGGGCAACACGTTTGAGATGCGTCTGAGCTGACTTTGAACGCACGGTGCTTTGCAGGTACGAGGAAGAAATTAACACCCGCACCCAGAGAGAAAACGAGTTCGTGGTCGTCAAGAAGGTGAGTGGAGTCCTCACTGCTCGATGTGTGTGCCACGAGCGACCCTATAGGTAGACGTACAGCTCGTTTGTGCTGCCTGTAAAATGTTCTCAGGCATTCTCGACAGCAGGGGCTGTTGTGTACTTGGCACAGCGATCCTAAGAAGTGCACGTGTGACGGTTCTGTGCTGCAGGAAGTCGACGATGCCTTCCTGAACAAGGTGGAGCTGGAGGCCAGGCTGGATGGCCTCAACGACGAAATCGAGTTCCTCAAGAAGATCTTCGCCGAGGTGAAAAAAGAACACCACACTCACAAAAAACATTCACTACATCGACTACGTCCCTAAAGCCCGCGAGCTCAAAGAGCATCGGACGACCACCCTCGTGTCCATTGGCTGCCCTGAACCTGTGGGTTGGAAGGTCCACATTACCACCGTGCAAGGGGCGGGGTGGAAGTCTGTCGATGGAAAGGCCACTGTTGAAATTCTGACAAAGTGGGACAATACGTCGCATATCCGGCCATGACATAGCCGATGAGCTATGAAGTTCTTTTTCACAAGTGTCCAGTTGCATTGTGGAACAGACATTTTCTATAGTTGTTCACATATCCGACCTTTTTGCTTCTCTGCCTATGCCTCAGTTCCCAGTGAGTCGGATATGTGACGTTGTGCTGGAAGGGGGTGGGGGGCTGAGCACGCCCTACTGAAGGCTCAGCCTCCCTTTCAAATTCTTACTCAAAAGTCAATGGATGCCCTGCTGCCTGAGTCAGTGCTGGAAATTCCACCTTCCTATGACGGGGGCAAGTTGATCCAAAGCGCAACCACTATTCGCTTCCCCACATGGTGGTAACGAACTCATGTTACCGATCCTAGAGGGTTAAAGAGCTGAGTCGACCTCCAACCCGGATCCGACATTAGGATCTTCCGATTGATGGTTCAGTGTTCTTCAGTTGCCAGCCACTAACACGAGTTTAACTGTTGTGCCTATCGTGCACCTGTGGTACCGAGCCTACACGACTCAAACTACCTCACCTGTGGGACCTCTGAGACGTTATTATACGTGTCCCACTGGAACACTACGAATCTACGGTGTCCGTCTGTTCTGGGATACGGCGTGAGGGCCAGGGAAGGGGAGGGGCAGTGAGCCCCCCAGAAACGTCAACCGCACCCTCCAACTACAAATTACTTTGCAATACGGCAGTGAATCCTGTGGTTGCCATACATTTTGACTTAAAACATTCGTGACTGCAAGAATTCATATTCTTGGTTCTTTCGGTAAAGTCACATAAATAAATAAAGAAATCCCAAAAAATAAAATAAAATAAAAATATTTTAAATAAAAGTAAAAATAATCAATTGAAAATAATAAAACTGTAGTTGACATTTAATGTATTCAAACGGTAACAAGCATGTATTATTAACACATTATTTTATATTGTTCAAATAAATAAATAAAATATATGTGTGATATCCTTTTACGTCCCACGTATACACAGACTTAACTATGGATGACTTGAGCTATTAAACAGCATTGGTCAGTGGAGAGACGCTGTAGCCAGAGGGAGTGGGTGGTGTGGTTGGAATCCGCAGTGGCCGACCGTGAATTATCATTACCCCCTCGGCTACAGCTCCTGTGCACATAAAAGTTCCTGTTGTTTTCCCCCAATCCATCAGTACTCACCCAGCTCCCACCATCCACATGCCTGCCCAGACCCCCACCCCCACCGCAGACCTCACCCCAACTCCACCAAGGAGTCACTTCACCCCCCCTCCCCCACTCATCCTGCTCGATTGTGCCGCATGTGATCAGGAGCTGCGCCAGCTGGAGTCACAGATCAAGGACACGTCACTGTTCGTGAGCGTGGACACCAGCCGCAACCTGGACGTGGATGGTCTCATCGCTGATGTGCGTGCCCAGTATGAGGCCATGGCCAGGAAGAGCCAGGCAGAAGCTGACGATTTCTACAAGAAGAAGGTAAATGCATGTGTGCTATGTGTTATGCCGGGTGGTGCAGGTGTGTTTGTCTGTGTGCAGTTGTGACACTCCATGAATGTTGACATTGCCAACGTGAGTAAATAACGCTTTTCCTCTGGTGAGAATAACATTTATGAAACGCGTATGCATATTCGTTAACTGAACTGCCTTTCCAGTCATATTCAAAAGATGGATTTGGAATGTATAGTAAGTTTACCATCGTACTTATCATAGCATCTTTAGTGCTGCCACGTTTATGTTTCTCCATTGTGTAATGCTGTGGAGAAGACCTCTTGTGGCCAGGTACATAAACCTCCTGAAATGAAAATGCTCCCATTTGTTAATTGAATTGCAAAAATACCACTTAAGCTATTTGCGCAAACCAGTTAGTGGCACTTGAGAACCAACTAGATGGTGAAAGGTAACAGCTTTTTCACGAGCCATTGTTTACGCGTCAACATGCGACCTCTGCCCCCTGTCGTTGGGAAAAAAACGAATGACAGATCACAGAACTCAGCTCCTCCGCTGGAAAGGGAGACGATGACGTTCGCAACAGCAGGAACGAGATCAACGAACTGAACCGCCAGATGCAGCGCATCAAGGCAGAGATCGAGGCTCTGAAGAAACAGGTACGGCCAGTGGGAGTGGGATGGGTTTGTGAGAACTCCTCGCGAGAGCGGGCCCCACTCGTGGAAAACAGTAAAACGAAAACAATCTTAACAATACTTTCCTTGCTCATTCATCATCAGTAGCCGTGGTCAATCCATTGCTGGATGAAGACCTCCCCAAGCCGCCGCCGCCTACTCCTCTCGCAATCTCACGATGTCAAAAAAAATACACCAAGCACCTTTACACAAACTGATTTCATCACTCCAACTCCTCGACGGACGTGCTGTGCTCGATGCACGCTCTCCCAGATGCGCTCTGCTCACTGCAAAGATTATTAAACTTCCATCATAAGTGTACCCTGCACCCCCCTGCCTCCACGACTCCCCCCCCCCCATGCCCCCTCCCACCTGCGGGATTCCAAATCCACAAATCGCCACTGGGCACTTCACGTGTGCGGACTTGCCGTGAAATATGAACGCCAGGCATTGTACAAACATTGGCTCACTTGCCTGTTTTTTCACGCAACCAATGAGTCTTTATTTATGCAACCCACTTCAAAGCAATAAAGAGTGCTTTATATAAAACAACATTTACACGAATGCCCAACACTTAGAAGATATGAAATACAGTACTGTACAATGCATTTAGTCTAAAATAAAGCACTGTACCCGAGGGCCTTGGCAATATGATTTCAAACTATACAAAAACTTAGATTCGTAATAAAGACCAGATAATTTAACAACATTATTGGGTAGAGTTGGTATACGTAACATCGTCTATTTGTGTGGCCATTAATACTCTTTTTTGAAGCCCTAAACAAAGCTTGAATATGCATGCATAAGCACATGCTTCCCCACTTAAAATTGGTCATTGCATCTAACCTCTGGAAGCACGGGCACTTGTTAGCGAAAACTGCAAGCTTCGAAAATGCAATTTGCACTTGACATTTTCAAAATATAGCAGGCTGCTTCAGATATTCGCACAGGAGGAATGTTTAAAATGCAATTTAAGTCGTCGTAGAGAACAAAGGTTACATCTCATCATTTTAATTGTTGGCCTCTGGCTTGTTGAATGGTAAAACTTTAGGCAAACGTGTGCCGAGTAAAACTGTAGAGTAAAATGTTAAGTGCCAAGGTTTTAGAACCCGGCACGGCAGTAGAAACAATGGACCAGTTTCATTAAATTCCCACCCCCGCCTGTGTCTACCCATCAGTAACAAAGCGATGTGCCACAGTTACCTTGGTCGACCGGCAGGTTGCACGTGATGGTGTAGAGTGTGGCTACTCTCACCTCTTCCAATTACGTCTGGTCAGCGTGGAAGTGTGGGCTCAAAATACCCACTTAGAGTCGCTCCCGAGAGCTCGTTCTGGTGGGAAGCCCTTCCGTACGTATGCATGTGTATTGTGGGACCTGTTTTTGTTGAGCTTCTATTTTTCACACGTTGAACTTCTTGCGCGCCGTACCCACGGCGTTGAGATAACGTCTGCACGTTGTGTTTTCTCGCTTCGCGTGCACAGCGCGCCCAGCTGGAGGCAGCCATCTCGGAGGCGGAGGGCCGCGGGGAGATGTCCATCAAGGAGGCGAAGGAGACCATCGCCCGCCTGGAGGAGGAGCTGCACAAGGCCAAGCAGCAGATGGCGCAGCACGTGCGCGAGTACCAGGAGCTCATGAACGTCAAGCTGGCTCTGGACATCGAGATCGCCACCTACCGCAAGCTGCTGGAGGGAGAGGAGTCCAGGTGGGCGGAGGAGAAACTTTGTTGTCGAAGCTCAGCGGTCCATTTGCGAAGGGTGGGGATGACTGTGGGGAGTGGGTGCTGCGGTAATGATCGTTCCGGGCACCAGGGCTGATTCAAGGCTCTTGGTCTGGGTGTTTAGGATAGACCCGGCTTGAGTTTTCTGCAGAGCTGATAAACCGTATATTGAGCGCAGCAAATGAATGCTTCGCGAGCAGTTAGCCAAACAAGCATATGTCTAATTAATGTAAATTAGTGTATCTCTTTTGCAGGCGGTACATTTGCAAAAAACATATTAAATTCGTTTGTTGCAGTAGTAGGTGTGGTCCAGAATACATTGCTTGTCAATTACCCTGGCAATGCAGTGCATACTCCTTCAGTCTGGTATTGATGTTGCAATACCAGACAAAGCGAGTGGACATTACCTTGGTATTGTGGACATTACCCTGGTATTGTGGATTTGACCCTGGTATTGTGGATTTGACCCTGACACTCTAGTATCTTGGATTCCATTCCGCTAATGTGGTATCGTGAACATAGCTCTGCCGTGACACTGGTCTTCCGATGCTGTCCTTTTTCTTTCGGGCCGGCACGCGCAGGCTGAATGCCGTTGCGTCCGGCATTGCCAACCTTGCCGGGGCCATGAGCGGAGGCGGCGGCGGTGGCTACGGCTTCTCAAGCGGTGGTGGTGGCGGCGGCGGCGGCAGTAGCTACGGCTTCTCAAGCGGTGGTGGTGGCGGCGGCGGCGGGTCAGGTGAGCGCTTCGATAATTTTGACTGCTATAAAAGTCCACGTGATAAGCCACTTCGTTGGACGATCATTTGTGTCCAGGTCGCTTCCGAAGTTGAGCTATATTGCCCACACCTTGCCCGATGAAATCAAAATACTTTCGTTTTATACTTTTAGCGTCTCTCTTTCTCTCATTGGTCGGAACGGTTCACCAAGCGCATGAATATTACCGGCACGACTCCCGTCGTATTTTTACTGACTTTTACGACGACCACGGCGGCATAGGTTTGCATGGTCGTGCTGTGTAGCTCTCAAATGTGGTTTTGCGTTGTCGCGTGTCGTTTGGCACCATGTCTGACGTTTCACTCCATGTGCTGAGGCTTCCTCAGCTCCTTTTCCCAGCACTTGAGGCGAACTGTCAGGCATCGTGCCGAAAAACACGTGGATAAAACTGGAAAGCACTTAGGAGAACTTTGCAGCCTTTTCTTTGGTTGGAGCATGTGTTTTTTATGGTGTTATTTTAACTTGCGGAACATTGTACCTTAACGTAAGCGAAAGCATTTTATGATCCAGAAATGATAACTGCTATGCCAAGCACTTGCGTTTACTTATATAGCCACCTATCAGTGATGCCTGTCATACGTAGGGACATTCTAGCGCTTGAAATGTGTTTGCTGCGTCATATACTTTTAACGAGTGATTTCATTTAAGACATATCGTTCTTTCCTAAGCTCAACGTATCTTTCCCGTCGTAACTGTTTCATCTATTTTTTCGCCTGCCGCAAACCAGAAGTGCAACTCAATGCATCCTCTGACGTGCCGGCGCGGTGCCTTTGCGTCTTCCTTTTCCCCAGGATTCAGCTACGAGTCCTCCAGTATGAGCAGCAAGAGGAGCTACTAAAGCGACACTCAACAAGAACATCAACAACGAAAGTGTCCGTACCAGCCAATGCTCCCCAACTGACACCGGTGGTCGCCTGTGCTCGTTTTTACAAAAGGTCGTTGCATGGGTATAGTGGCCGTCGGAAGGCATAACATTTTTACTGCATGTGTATCCTTAAGTGACAGTAAAGAAAATGGGTGGCGGGTTGTGAGACTTGGAAGAGGGCGTCGTAATTGGGTCCACAAATTTGCTGGTCTTGGCGTGTAGGGAAAAGCTTTGTACGTTTTCTAATAAGCCTGATGTTCTCCGATCTTTCACGCTGTTGGCCACTATCTCTGCATGCACCCTTTTTAATAGAAAGAATAAAGAAACACTCCTGGTACTTAACGACGCGTGTTTGTGCTCAACTCTGGGTGTGATTGCTGTGTGAGATCCGGGCGTCAGTGGGCACGATCGTTTATTCGCACATTGCACTGGCAGTAGCAATGATAATAATACAGGCAGGGAGTCGCAGGAGACATCCAATCATAACACCGTGATCAATCCACTGCATCTCGCACGATCCTGTAATGTAATAATCCACCTCGGAATACATCAAATAAATAACCTAAATGGTTAGCAAATGTTTCATGTTTAATGTCTTCCTATTTCTGGACACATGGTCTCATTACAGTCCGTCCATTTGAAGCATACTTTTACACATTAGTTATTTTAACCTATATATTTTTGTGTAAATACTGGCCACACAAACACTACAACATTCAACATCGATATAATACATACTCTACGTAAAGTTAGTATTGGTATTCATTATAAGGATCAAATACTGATGTCAATTATAATGGTATTCAAGAAGCGAAGTAAATCAGAAAATTTGCACATTACAGCTGTCAAGTATGTCAAGTATGAGCTTATAACGAGATACATTAAAAAGCCGCGATTATTATTGAGATTTAGTTCCCCAATAATTATGACCTGGAGGTTGGTTGCGCTCAACCTAAGGTTGTAATGTTTTAAGTCTCCTACAAAACACTTACAAATGTATACGATGCTCACAATCATGCGGAGTGTGACGCGATTAGCACGGTTGGCTACGTACGGTGCAAAAGAAGTTCAACGATTAGAAAGCGAGTGATGCCTGCTGCCAGTTATATTACACGCACTCTTAGGTGGGTGTAGCACTGTTGGCAAAGTGATACACATTTGGGCAAACTATACTTTCGTTACTAAAACACCTTGACTCTACTAAGATGCATAAACGCACAATTCATATCACATTTTGACGTTGAGCAGAACAATGGGGGTCATCAACACCACCAAACCGTGGCACCAAAGCAAATCATCAACTTAGAACCAGGGCCATTGAATGGATCAGAAAACCTCGACATTAATTTATCACAGTTGTTGTTGTTGTTCCAAAAATCAGTTGCTTATCTCTCCAAAATGCCACACGAAATGAAGAATTTCACAATGGAGAAGCTGGCGACAACACCGCATATGCCAAATGCTGCTGCAATGTATCTGCTAATAGACATGCCACAACTGACCTTAAGGTTAAATGAAAAAAGACAAGCATTTAATTGAAGTCATCACCAGCTCTACAATTCTTTATTTTATTTATTCAACTGACCCAGACCAAATGGTTAACTTTGAGTGCCATCTGTGGTGGCAATATTTGTTGCCTTTATGCATTTGTGTGGTCTTCCATCACGAGCAGCCATGGTCGATCTCCTGCTGGATGAACGCCTCTCCAAGCCGCCGCCACATCACACGATGCTGCGACGAAATAATCCACCGAGTACCTGCCGAGAAGCTGATGTCATCACTCCTACGTGGACGTTGCCACTCCCATCGTCATCATTATTCTTGATGAACGGCCAACATCCCATCAAGCAGTCGTGTCCTGCCAAAGACCACTTACTTTTGTTGACAGTTAGAATGGTTAGACTTGGTCATTAACCTGCTTTTTTCGCAATGTAATTCCAACCGTGCAATTTCCCATGCTTCCCCATACTTATCGAGTTTTTTTTTCTCTCAACATGTTTTATTGCTTTTAATGACTGTGTTTCGGAATTGATAACAAAAAAAAGTATGGCGAATAAGCGTCTGGTCACGGTGCCTATTATCCTGCTCCTCGTTGACTAGAGGAGGCGGATCAACATCGTGAAACTCCCAAACTCGTCGAGGTGCCAGTTTGTCTCGTGGGGTGGGGTTGCTTGTCCAGATGTCACTACGTGGAGGGGCTGGAGCAGGACAGGAATTGCTTCACTGAGCACTCGCTACTGATGTTAGCCGTGGCCAGGAATTAAACTCAGTTCATCAATACTCTTTGATTCTTTCGGTAAAGTCACGTAGGTATAAAATAAAATAAATCACGACGTTTCGGGCGCAACACAAGCGTCCATCATCAGGTGGGAAAGCATGGTCTGCTGTTGAGGCAGACTGTTTTAAAACGTGACTTTACCGAAAGAACCCAAAGAGTATGGATTCCTGCAGTCACGAAAGCTTCAAATCAGTTCATCAAGTTTCATAGTAGAACAGAGTAAATCACAATAGCATAACAGGAATTTGAAGCACCGAAGATTCATCTCATATGTTTACCAAGTGCTGCTCTGATCTAATCCGCGGACTAGTTCAGTACTAACTTGGCTTAGAGAAGGGGGCGCTATCACAACTAGTGTTTCCAACAGAGTGATGTCATTATATAGCGATTTAGTTGGCGGGAGGGGGGGGGGAGTTCCTCGCGACAAATTGTTGCCAAAGTTGCCAGCGACGCATCGAAACTATTCTTTTTTGGGGGACCAGGGCATGCTGCAGAATTAGGAGCGATTCCATGTGCGTATTAACGACCCTCTATCAGTTTACCGCTTTGCAATACGCCGGTGTATTGTCTAGCGACATCGTTGACGACTGCATACGGTCTCATCTGGTGACTTTTTTTCGGTTCGCTCGGCGACACTCAAAAGAGTCGTGCTTACGACGACACGCCGTCTCGTGCCCAACCACAACGCCGTTCGGCATGATGTCCCACGTGTGGTGGAAGCTTCTTCGGGCACTCAAGAAAGCTCACGGCGCCCGGAGCGAAACGTCAGACGTCATTCTAGAAGTGCACGGAACGACGTCGGGAGGAAGTCTTGTTCAGTATCTCTCATCTTTCAATCATCACTCGCGTGGTTATGGGCGCGGCTCCATCCTCCCTCGTCCACCGCAGTCGCACTCCTTGGGGACACCTGTGCTGCACACCACTCTAATTTCCACTCTTGAAATCGGCCCCTCCTTTTTATATTCATATAAAAAAAAAACTAAAAACTGTACTCAACAAAGACATCTTGGTTGGAAGTGAAGTGAGGATGGTGGTCGTGGAAAATGGCCGGGTCACCGCGCTTAATGATTTAAAAAACACGAGGTTGTGTTAAGGCTATAATCATCTGACAAACGCCTCATTGTTATTGGAGTGCTGTGCATTATTCGTGTCGGCGCCTTCGAGTCTGACCAATTCGGACCTGTTTAGCAAAGTTAGTTGTGTGCTCGGACATGATACGTCGCTGGAAGAGATGATTTATAATGATGATGGTCGATACGTTGATTAGGAATAGATGATGATGATCGATACGTGTATTAAGAATAGACGATGATGGTCGATACGTGGATTAATAACGACTGGGTGGCAGCCAGGAGATGGAACGCATCTGAGCGGACATTTGACGAACATCTAGTGAAATCGGATAGTGTTCAGGTGCCGAGTGCATTCTAACATTGCAGGATTGTAATAGATGGTGGCAGTTGGAGGAGGCATTCATCCAGCAGTGGATTGATAATGCCTGATGATTGGTGGTGACCAAATCACTTCGAAAGCCAAGCATGGCAGGATCGTGCATGGATGGTTGACCACCATGTACAAAAGCAGGCTGCTGTGGAGGCTACGTGGCGGGGCTTCAGAGTTCAGTGCAGACAATGTCCCCTTCACCACCAGCCCGCACTGAAGAGCGTGAGTGAAGTATGGTGTAATGACAGTAAAGTCAGCCTGCGGTGGGAGTGGACAAGTGGCCACCGGAGGTAATGACAGGGGAGTCAGCCTGCAGTGCGAATGCGCTAGTGGCCACAGGAGGTAATGACAGGGGAGTCAGCCTGCAATGCGAAGGGATTAGTGGCCACGGGAGGTAATGACAGGGGAATCAGCCTGCAATAAGAAGGGACTAGTGGCCACGGGAGGAAATGACAGGGGAGTCAGCCTGCAATGCGAAGGGACTAGTGGCCACGGGAGGAAATGACAGGGGAGTTAGCCTGCAGTGTGAATGGGCTAGTGGCCATGGGAGGTAATGCCAGGGGAGTCAGCTTGCAGTACAAGTGGACGGCAGAGTCTGCTGGTGGAGCGAGCGTCTAGAGCCAGCGAGAAGGTTCGGGAAGGGTGGCGTGGCCTCGGTCCGTATATAAGGGAGATGCGCGGGAGACTCGGGGCTGTTGCAGTGGGGTCTCCGCCTGTTCGAGTGAACGTGTCTCATCAATAAAGAAACCATCTCAATACAAGGGTGTCAAGTAGTCATTGCACATGTACACGGGAGAGCTTGTGCATTGCACGGTTGATGTTTCTCAACACGGAGCAGACGCAAAGGGAAACGAGACGGCATTCGTCATCCTATTATACGCTTTAGATGAGTACGATTATGTGGCTGCTTTAAATGTCTACACGACAAGCCACTTCAGTTGTGCTATCATTTGTGGCCAGGTCGCTTCTGAAAAAGAAGCTCATAGCTCAGTGGGCTTTACCTGGTAATATAAACAGATTTTTTTTTGTGATTTGAATACCTTTCCTATACTTTGCACTCCTATCGTGTTTTCCTACTGTTGTAACTTTCTGACCCGCCCCTACTGGACATCTGTGAATAAAGAGCTTTATAGCTTATCGGATTCCTCCAATATACATAAAAATTCTGATTCTGTTGGCCCTAAAGGAATATTTCTGATAGACATGTAACAACAGATTAGTCATAGATAAACAGACCTCCGTTCATGCATTTCCACAAACATGCGTGTTGAACGTCTTTCGCACCCTACGTCGTAGCCAACCGTGCCAATCGGAGGTGCGGGAACCTCAAGAGGCAGGTTCGCTCGCACACACACGATGGGGCATCGGGACTTGAGAGGTGGGTAGCGAGGTGCACTTTTGAGGTCTTGGTTGATGATGGGTTGGGTTGGTTGTTGTTGGAAAGAAGACACGCGAGAATGGAACCCTGCATTTTCGCTCCGCGTACGGCTATTGTGAGTGGTTTATCATAGAGGTGTTTGGCTTAGGTCGCGTACATATACATTTGGCGACAGCCAGATTTGTGGCCGCCGACTGATGATGCATTTTGTACTTACTGGCGAAACGTTGTACTCGTATTCTAAATGTTTTGCGTTTACTCTCCAACACACACCGGGTGTGCGGAAGTAGTCACTAATCGGCACGTTTTGTGCACGTGACAACCCTTACTAATTGTTTGTGTGTCGGGTGGCGGCGGGTTTAACGACGCATTTATATTTTCGCGACATAACCCAAAAATCTGTGTTATGCTATTGTGATTGGTTACGCAACCCCTTGAACCACTAGAGGTCACTATATTATTTCGCCATTCGGTATGATACAAAAAAATGTAAACCGCTATTGAATCGCAACCCCGAAGTATGGAAATTCGTTTGAATCGCGATAGGGACTGAATTAAGAGAAAATATAATATGATGATGATGCATCTTGTATAAAATATTGTAATTTTATTTCAGCCCTTCGTCAATCCACTGCTGGACAAAGACCCTCCCGCCAGTGTGCCGAAAGAGTAGAGTAATGGCGTTTAATAACTGCTTATTACCTGCTATGACATGAATCGTAAACATTCAATTTAACAAAAGCCGAAACTAACGCATGGATGCATGTTGGGAATTGTCAATGGGAGACGGAGAGATGAACACATAGGTCAGAGAATAAGTGCATATTATAGACATATTGATTGTCAAAATCGGCTTGATCAGGTCACGTCCTTTAGAAGGGGTGATGGATGGCTCGTGGTGGAGACTGATTATGGAGTGGCAGCCAAAGTAAGGGAAGTAATCCATGAGTAGGATTATAGTGAAGCAATCCAAGACAGCGAGCAGGTGAATTGCTTCACTATTCTGGCAAATCGCCCGATGATGCTGGATGTAATTACCAGCGAAACGTCGTACTACTCAAATTGTAGATGTTGTGGATTTAGGCTCCAACACACCGGTGGGCTGAAGTCGTAACTATTGGGCGTTTTAGTTTACGTGACAAATTCCTTACTAATTGGCTGTGTCGGATGGTGGATGGTTTTGACACGTTTATACTTACGCGATCTAACCGAAACAAAAACCTTTACTATGAATAATATTGGTCGCGAAAGCCTACGTGTTAAACTGGAGTGAGATGGATTACAGCATGGCAATTCCATGAGGGGTCCCGAAAATACTTCTGGGCTCTAATCTAGCAGTTGCTCGATCAGGGCTGGTGATGATTACTCGATTACTATTTAAAATCAAATCTCAACTGAGCAGGATCGGTTCGACTGACGGAGTATCATCGTCTCCGTGCAATCGTGGATCGGACCGGCTTCGTTAGGAATGGGATTTTTAAAAATACTATCTGGGGCAATATGATCAAATTTAAACCGCCCACAACAAACCGTGTTCGCCAGTCATGCACACCCAGGCCGCGTCTCGGGCAGTCTGGCACGGGGTTGGAGCTTCGTCGTAACGAGAGACAGCGAGACTTTAAACTCGCAAATAGCTCCGTGGAGAGATCACTGCGTGTGACCTGCAGAGAGTGACATTTCAGTGACGTCAACGAAGCAGGCTTCAATTCACTTGAAAGTTATTTTTCTTCTTCCATAGCCTGAGATGCACAACACATTATATAGAGGGACGTATAAATGAGTAAATTGTGTTTTTTTCCAAGAAAACACGTTCTATTTAACCATTGCACCGGTTAGCATACACGTCTAATCATTTTTAGCAAAGAAATAGTCAAATGTTAAACGTTCATTAAATGTTCTTCTTGTTACGTGTGTTCGCCAAACTGGCGAAGTCTGAAAAAAACCTGGCACTGTTGTTAAATACAAGTATTGTACTGTGACAACACCTCCGATTAGTGCGGTTGGCTATGTATGGCGCGAAAGAATTTCAACATTCGTACAACATTGTTTGACTTGATTATAACATACCGTGTCAACCCATACCGTTTACCCGTATTCTTGTACAAGGAAATTGAGTTTTCAGGTGCATACGACATACAGCCGTTTCAATACGGGCAAAAACATGTTTTTGCCTATTTTATTGTTTTTCCCTTGTGATGGGACTTTGTAGGATGAACGTTGAGATTTATAAGGGCACGGGGTAACCAATAAGGTCTGAATTGGTCTGTAATACGGTAGGGCACCGATAAGGGGTTGACAGGTATATGTTTTAAGAACCAGACCAGGTGGCTATGAGCAGGAGAGCACCAATACAACAACAATATTGCGAATTCCAATCCTCTTTGGGAGGGGAGTTGCCTCAGCCCATCAACCCTCCGGAATCCATAACGTGAGGACCACTGACTGATGATGCGGACAAACCCCTCCCTGCCCGTTCAATCTGCGTACTCCACGTGTCACAATACCGCTCCCTGGTGACGTTTCCTGAGGTCACAGTTTGCGCTCGCGGGGCCGCGCAGTGACCATTTACTGCCGCTAGAGGGCCCCACGTCACTTGCCTTTTCATTTCGACGGCAAGCGTGAACCCTTACGGGGGTTTTGTCGACGTGTAGTATTTTAGCCGTTTATCCATCACTGCTAATAAGTGAAAAGTCGTGATTGAAACTTCTAATATGGTTTCAGCCAATTGCAGCATGATCATATCCCATGGCAATATTCTTATCTGGCGATTGTTATAGCCATTTAGAGGCGGTCTGTTAAAGAGACCGCGTGTGTGACGTGTGGTTTATGCGTACAGCAACTGGCACAAAGGCTCGTTATTAAAACGTCTGAGAGGGTATTTAACTTGCGTAGACGACTTTTTTTGATGCCGTGCCGACATAATCGGTGGATATCTAAATGGAGGCTTAAACATGACCCACGTCACAGGAAAGTTCTGTATTGAAAAGCCCGCAGGCCACCTGGTAATAATAGCTGCAGGTAGATAGCGATGCGAGGAATGTGGAAGGGTTCTGTTCAACCCATCAGGCTCACAATAAGCCTGTTCAGTTTCCTTCATCTTGCACAAGACTTCATTATGCGCTGCTTTGCTGACTAAAACCTATGTTTAGAATCAAACGAGAACTCATTTCACTTGAAAGGAGGGCACGGTGCAGAGCACAAACAAATATCATGCTATCAGGCATCGGTACGTTTTTATTGCATTTAAAAATCCTCACTGAGTCTCAATACTTTTCAGTAGGGTTCTGGCAATGTTTCACAGTCGGGGGCGATGATTGCTTCGTGTAAACCCACATGGTTAATATGCAGGGTTTTTCTCAGCATTGGAATGTTTGGTCAATACTATTCAGATTGCATGTTTTGTATGTTTTGTTAGGTGACCATTGAAGGTAGGTGTTCATTTTATGTAAAACTAAAGTGTGCTTGGTTCATGCATACATGGTTAGCGCACCGCGCTAGGAACCAAGCAAGTTGAGTTGAATTCCTGGCCACGGCTGACAGCGGTGAGTGATGTCTGAACCAATCCTTGGCCTTTCGATTTAAAGCTTTCGTGACTGCAGGGGTTCATCTTCTTGGTTCTTTCGGTAAAGTCACGTAGAAGGAAAATAATAAATTAATAGACAGAGTCTGTCTACTTGACAGACCTATTCTCCACCTGAGGACGGCTGCTTGCGTTGTGGCCGAAACGTCGTGAGAATTATTTTATTATGTTTTATTTTTATTATTTTATTATTTTCCTTCTACGTGACTTTACCGAAAGAACCAAGAAGACATTGCTTGGCCCTCTTTGCCTTCACCAGCCCGCACTGACTATCAAGGTGAAGTATGACCAAATAACTCCCTGCGACTTGCAAGGTGTGGAGAAGACCCCTTATCCTGCAGCAAAATTACATTAATATCCATAATATCGTTTTTTTTGGGGGTTAGATCGCGTACATATAAATGTGTCGTTAAACCCACTACCACCCGACACAGGCCAGGTGTTAAACTGATGTAAAGATGACTGGCGGCTTCGTTATTTTCGTTCTGTGCAGATGTTGCTTTAGAGGTAAAAGGCAATTCTGTGCATTGTTGTGTTGCTTTAGAGGTAAAAAAGCAATTCTGCGCATTATTTAAGTCTACAGTATTTATAGAGTAATAAACATGTTTCACAGAAGTCAAATTGAGCATTTGCCAAAGGGTTCTGGCGCACACGCCAAGACTAACTTTCTGATTCTACGTCTTGATGGTTCTTAACATTCATCTTGACAGCTGCCACCTACAGCACAGTCCTCGCCAATAAGAATAATAATCATAATTTAAAAACCTTGAGCTACAAAACAGTGTTTAAGTATAGTGCATTTGCTTTGCCATGTATATGAACGTATAGTAATGCTCATACAACATGTGCATACATCTAAACTGAAGCGTATTTAACACTGATTGTTTTAATTAAAATTCGTTATAAAAAAAAATGCCGTACGCATCATTGCACAACCCTGTCCGACATTACAATAATGCACACAAAGAAATCCTTTCAGGTCACCTAACCGGTTATTTAATATATGATCTGAAGCCAAGCCCCTACACCATCCAACAGCCTCGGTTCAAGGCGCGCTCTGCTCACTGCTGCATAGACAATGCACGAGCAGCAGAGATGAGATCAAAACATTCATTTTCAGCCACCACAGTTCCCACAGCTGATGCTTCTTCCTCGCTCTCTTTCTCTCTCTCATGGCCCCACCGAATTCCGTGCCGCCATTGCTTCCAGCATGTACACTACCCCTCAAGGAGCACATTTCAGATAAATCTTGCACTTAAAATCGCGTTTGACTAACTGCAGAACAATGGACATAGTGTGTGTTTTTTCCCCTTAAATTAAAAAATAAACCACAACGTACTGGAGCTTAGTTTACTTTTTCAATATTTGCCATGTGTGGTGGCCAAAGGAAATGCCGCGGTATTTGAGGGCCCGATGGATGATTGCGTTTGAACTTTGATCCCCTTAGCACGCGCCAGTGTAGCACTTCGGCAATGAAAACACGCGCAAGCACAAGCATGTAGACTTGTTTTTGAACGTGCGCATCGTTTTGCCTGCAAGTATTGGGGACGGTAAACATGTTGACAGCTCCATATTCAAAAATGTATTTCTATACACATTGCATCATCGAACAGGCACTTGTTTTCATCCAAGTTTATTGAGCAAAATGTTGTTGAGTCGCACACTTTTACTTGAAGGTGAACCGTGCAGCCCTGTACGCCTGACCGAACGGCCTCTACTAGAGGGGGGCCTAGAAAGCGAGCTCTATAATGCCCCCTCTGTCAGGTTTTTCTTTGGCCTACTCTTCCACGCTGGCGAGACACCTTGAAATAAGTAAGAGCGCTCACGCTATTTTTTTTCCCACCACACGTGTCCTGCCGATCAACTTAACTTCGGTGTACCCATGTTGTAACGGTGAGCAGAAGCGGGCAAGTTTAAGAAACTTGACCACTGGTTTCAACTGCCACGCCGGGAAATGAATCGAACCAGCAAACTCTGGGTTGCAGGTCCAGTGCGCCAAAGGGAATGTTTGCCTGCCTAGGTTTGTGCGTGTCGCCAATACCACGCACACGCATTGCTTCATTGCTGTGTGTTTGTGGAGCGCACGTTCTGCTGCCAAGCTCATAACAGGTGAACTGTGGAACCCGTGCTGTGAATGGTGATGAATGACCAGCGCTTTAACAACCAGTGACTGCACGTTAATTGATATCCAGCACAAACCACAATGCTTCAATGTCCCAATATTTCATACGAAAAAAGTCAACCCACGCAGCTTGGATAATTCATCATTTGTAATGCAAACTTTTTTCGTTGCTTCTCATCCCCCTCCCAACTAATTTTTACAAAAATACAAGTAACATTTTTATATTTTATTTAAGTGTTTGTACAGATGTTGGTAGAGTATTTATATATATATCCATCTTGATCCATTGTTGGATAAGGGCCCTCCCCATGCCGTGGGGGTTGTTTAACCATACTTCACTACGCTGGTCAGTGCAAGTTAGTGAAGGTAAAAAGAGCATTAATATTGGAGCCATAGAAGTACAGAGCAACAATTGCCTTTCGACACTTAACCCTCTGCTTCCCACCACATAGATCAGCAGCTTATAAACATGTTGTGCACGGATGGTCACCCATCCCAGTAGTATCCAGGCTCGTTCTTTTTTAGCTTCTGCGATCTGACGAGATAAGTTGCGTTGCGGGTGATTTGGTCACAGGTTTGTACACGAATGCAAATGTGGTTCGACTGCTATGTTTCTTGAGGTGTTACAAGTACGTTGAGATTTAAACAGTTTTAAGGAAGAGAAAACTTGAAAAAAATAACATCGGCAAAAACCACTTCACGTATTCCCTTAAAAATGTCGTCTTGGCAAACCTACTGTGTCGTGGCTTTCCTGCAAATCTTTTTTTCTCTAAAAGACGCGCATCTGTTTAAACAAATGTCATGCTGATGCTGAAACATTGGCTACCATGACCTCATTGTTACCATTCACTCACTAAACACCCCCTCGTGAATCACAAGTACACCCACTGTTGCAAAATCTCGTAGAGGAAATGAATTAGTCGTGTAGATTAGGAACGTATAATGCATAGGATACATACTCCTTTGTCAATCCGCTGTTCGATGAAGGCTTCCACCATGCTGTGTCAGTCTTTTTTAACTGGGTGCAATTGTGAACAATATCCATATCAGACATTAGTTCATATAAGCGGCATAATCATTGTTTTACTGTAAGTCATGGGGTTTGAGTGGCTATGCTGGTCAGGAGCGATTGATAAAGGTTGAAGGCAAGGAGCTAGCTCCAAGGCTGGTTCAAATAACATTCGCGACTGAAATTAGCCGTGGCTGGGAAACGAACCCAGGTCACCGGGTTTCTCAGCATAGTGTGCAAAACGCCTTTGCTGTCGCTCCTCTGCCAAGGACTGGATATTTGCATGAAATAAAATAAAAGTATTCTCATTTGGTCAAATTAATGCGGATGGTTTGGCGTTTGTAATATTGGTGGCTATCATAATTCAGCTATTTACTTTAGTTTGGATGCTGGTGATGTCTATAGAATGCAATATATAGGGTGGGCATGGAAAGTGTTCTTCTGTTTTGTAGAGGTTCCCGTACTTTCGCTAAATTCTAGGCTAGAATTTCTGACCAATTGGAGATGGTTATCGGGTCTAGCAACCTGTAAAACATCCTCTGCGAGTCAAACTGATGCAGGGAAATATAGCTTGTAGACCTGGCATATTCGTGGTAGAGTACTCATGGATTCATTATGTTTAATTTCAGGTGTGTGATCTAATATGGCAGATAGGATACATTTAATATTTTAAGTTTGATCTTTATAGCATAAGTCACCGGTTCGATACGCTGGACATGGTGGTTGAAACAATTAGTAAGCTTCTTAATCCCCCCCCACTGCCCAGCCTCTGCCCAGCCAGCAGTATAATTGGGTTACGCCACAGTTCATCGACGGGTTGCGAATAGTGGGGTAAAGTGCGGGTAATCCCACCTCTGGATGTTAACTACCTCGCCTGGTATACAGGTGGTCGTGGGACTCCTGTATATTTGGAGTTTTCACGTTCTCCCCGTGGTCACGTGGACTTTTCTCCGGGATTTCCCTCCACATTTAGAGACATGCGTTTAGAGTGTTTTGGCTGCTATAAATGTCTGCATGATAATCGACTTTCTTGAGCTATCATTTGTGGCCAGGTCGCTTCTGAAAAAGAGCTATACAGCTCAGTGGGCCTTACCTGGTGAAATAAAAAAAATTGTTTAGTTCAGTTTATTCCTAGGCGTTTGGCCAGCGGGGATCAGTAGGCCAAATGCCATCTATTGGGGCCATCCATAGCTCCCTCTTGTGGAAGCCCTTCCATAATCAGTGGGGTGAGCAAGACATTTCAGGGAAGCACATTTACCTTTTTGTCCGCATGAGTGGCGTTTTCAACCAGACTGTGATTACAATATAGTAATTTACAGTATTCATTCTGGTGCATGAGGATAACCCTGGTGATGGGGAACCCTTTAGCTAATTCATACTATCGTGTTGGAGGGCTCCTGCAATATCATTTCAGAATTGTAATTCAATAATCAAAAAAGAAAAACATTACAAGTATGGTAGCCCAATAATAGTATGCACGTCTCTAAATCCTTTAACATTTTACTTCATTAGGAAGACATAAAATTAAAACATTTCTTCCCAGACGATCTAAATCCAAAATCCTGGCTTCTTTTTATGACCAAATGTTCCGGCACCTGCAGTGACTTCTGCTGAGAATCTGGGGCGAATAAATGGATACCACACACAAAAAAAATCTGACTTACTCGAGCATTGAAGGATGAGCAGCTTTGAAAAAAAACCCACAAGTTTAATAATCTATCTGTCAAGGCGTTAAATAAGAGTTGAAGCTGTTTGTTTAACGCGCTCTGTAAATCGTCCTTTTAAAGCTGTATCGCATCGCGGTTTTTTTTTAAACCCGAGTGTGGTAGTTTTGTTCAGAGACTGTGCCCCTTATACAGAAAAAAAAACACTGTAAAGGAATGCGTGTAAAATAAATGTAGTCCTCTCGTGCCTTGAGATGCATTACAGTGCTGGCTCAACAGCCACAAAAGCGCATTCCTGCTGCACACTTGTTATCATAAGTGGTTCAAGGCCAAATGTGTTTAGGTACAAGTTCAGCCCTGCAATTTCTTACTCACGCCACTCCTGATGGGTTGTTTTTTCATCTTGAGAGATGTGCGAGTACCCACGTTTTACCCCACCACGTGGGACCTGGCGATCGACTCCGGTGTACTAATTGTAACTGTTAAACTATGTAATCTTTTTTATTTTATTTTACCAGGTAAAGGCCCACGGAGTGACGTAGCTCTTTTTTCAAAAGCGACCTGGCCAACAAATCAACGAAGTGGCTCATCACGTGGAAATGTGCAGCAGGCAAATACTCGAAACGCCGTGATGTCGATCCTAAATGTGGGGGGAAAAAACCGGAGGACCCGGAGAAAAATCCACGCGACCACGGGGAGAGATGCATGCAAGCTCCAAATATACAGCAGGCGTCAGCGTCGGGATCGAACCCCATGACATCCTGTACACAAGGCGAGGCAGTTAACATCTCCTAGCCACCGTGGCGCCCTGTTGGGGCGACAGAAGCCGGGAGTTGGTGGTGTGGTGGTAGTGGTGTGGTGGTGGTGGTGGGCGTTGAAGATGGTCAAGAAACTTGCCCGTTGATTCAACTGCCGAGAATGAACCGTCGACCTCGGGATTTACGGTAAATGCCAGTGGGGTCAACAACTGTGTACACCCACGACATAATTACCCCCCCCCCTCGCCACCAATTAACGCAGATACAATGTGTAAGCCGGGCACAACGCCCGCAACGGAACAACAGCCGTTGATGGCAACGCGCAATGTTTCTTAGTTACACATTTCAGACTTCGTTTGGCTGCTGTGCATGACGAACAATGGCTTGCGAATGCTTCACCACCATTGTCATTCGCAAACAAAAAAGAAGAAAAATTCCTTGCGACCGAACAATATGTAATGAACATTTTCCCAGTGCTCGTTATTTTTCGCAAAGGACCATTACTGTGCTTATCAATGAAAAGAACAGTGTTGGGTCAACGTCCACGGTGGTGAAAGGAATATTTCAGCACGTTTTCAATGATCCTCGGACTGTACCAAGCCTTGCGAGGATGCCAAGTGTATACCCGCTTCACCAAGGCTCATCCAGGGTACAGTGCGGCTCTTGAGTGTAAAGTGGCGACTTTGATGGGAACCTCAACGCCTCTACTTGCACGAGGCCGATGTCCGAGCCACGCGTACAAGAGCACCATGCGTTTACAACCAGCTCAGCTCCCACGGTCGCAGTTGAACATTTTGGGCCAAATGCCTCGCGTTCAGCAACGTGGGGCAGTGACGCGGCACCTGTGCTGGCGCGTTCGCTCCTTTTTTGCAGAGGTTCACGTTTCGAATAGAGTGACCGCCCTGATAAATACCGCGGGTGTATTAGCTGTCAAAATATGCGCCGTCCGTTTCCAACGTTAAAGATCCCGTGACGTCGCTCGCAAGAGTCGGCCGTTGTATGCCAGCGTCGTGATCATTTGAAAAATTACCCGCAATTTAATCAATTGGGATTATGAAAGAGAGCCATGAAACTCAGGAAATAAAACAATTCAGCCCAACTCATGGAAAATTTTGAGCTGTGTCTATCTCCAACTAGTTCTATTGGCTTCTGCTCGTGTAATTCCCAGTTCTAGACTATCTTATTGGATAGCTCTCCGATGTTTTCGAGTTGAACCGCTTGTTGCTAGGCATGTCCAACGATTTGTTTGTTCCGCATGCTGGGAAATCTCGGGAAGCTTCTTTAGGAACCAGAAAACACATCGGAGAGCAATGCAGCACAACTGCAACAACATACGTCGAAGTCGTAGTAGTATTCTCATGACGTTGAACCATCTTTGACTAAACTTAACTTTTTATTTGACCAGATAAGGCCCACTAAGCTAGACAGCTATTTTACTGGTAGGAACCTCCTGGTTACACCAGCCCACAGGGGATTATTGTGTCCGTCCGTCCGTCGTGCAGGAAGGGGCTGGGTGGGGAGGGAGGGGCTGCGTGGGGAGGGGAGGGTGGGGAGGGTGGGGCTGGGTGGGGAGGGGAGGGGATGGCTGGGGAGGGTGGGGAGGGGCTGGGTGGGGAGGGTGGGGCTGGGTGGGGGGTGGGAGGGGTGGAGCTGGGTGGAGAGGGGCTGGTCACCCCGTGGTGCCCTTATAAAACGCAATGTTTAACCTACTCACGCCGGCTTGTGCAAGCCCTCACAGTCGGGCATATTTGCGGGATACACCACGCCGCCGTTGACCCTGGCCATTGATCGAGCAACCCAACGTTCCTACCAGCTCCCTCCGCAGGAATGTGTTTCAGAAGCGACTTGGCCACAAATTATAGCCCGACGAAGTGACGTATCGTGTGGAAATTTACAGCAGCCAAATACTCTAAACGCATGTTCATGCTAAATGTGGAGGGGGAAACCGGAGGACCCGGAGAAAAATCCACGCGACCACGGAGAGAACAGGAAAACTCCAAATAGATAGGCGTCAGGGTCGTTAACATCTCGTCACCTCGTACATCCCTTGAGACCTTGGCTGGAGAGTAAGTTGCTTTTAAACCCAGCGTCTATGCTGGGTTTTTTTCCACCCTTCTACATCGGGTCTGGCAGAGCAGACGGCGCAGACACTTGCTAGACTGGCTTTCTGGGCTGCAACCCACATTGGCTCACAGAATCCTGAACACGGCACCCTGGCATGTACCTTGGCGGTGTACCAAACACATGTCACATCAGCCCGTCAGGCGCAGGGTTACAGGTTGTACTGCAGCCGAAATCATAAATGCCACTACAATATATATTTAAAATAATCTGCTATGAATGGAGCCCTGTTTATGCCAACTCGCTTGCAAAATCCTCCTGAGGGTTAACGCTGGGTTTCTTGGTCAACACCTGTGCAAATAAAGGCCACAGGTCCTTGCCAACTGCTACGCTGTTTGGTCGAGATATTTTTTTAAACTTGACTTTTGGTCGACGTGTGTGTATGTGTGTGGGCCAGTCCCTGTGTGTACCCGTTCAGTTGTGCGTGTGACTGTGCACAGGTGTGAAAGCATGCAAACGGTTTAACATCTGGAAAGTAATATATTACTTTCTAACGACATTGTGAAAAGGTGAAATCTGATCGCAATGCTATAATTAACACAGCAGACTCACTCGGCATTCTGCTAGGTTAAGCAAACTTTTATTTATATGTTTCTGGTATAAAAACTGTGTTCACAACCAAGAGCTACAAATATAGAAAAGTGTAATGTGTGACGATTACCGTAAAAGTCTGATAAAATTATAATACATTTAAAATTACATCGGGCTACCAAATCATCTTCACTGCAGTGTTGTCAACTGAAAAACGAAAACTGCAATACACAAATGTGTGCTGTATATTTCAGTGGTTTCAATTATTGTAGGCTTCAGCAGTAATCATTGTTAAAAATTATAATACAAAATATACATATACCAGCACAAAGTCACCATAAAATCATGCAAAACAGAGTACACTATTTCGATTTAAAGCTTTCGTCACTGCAGGGATTCATCTTCTTGGTTCTTTCGGTAAAGTCACGTAGAAGGGAAGAAATAAAATAATAAAAATAAAACATAATAAAATAATTCTCACGACGTTTCGGCCACAACGCAAGTAGCCGTCCTCAGGTGAAAACCAGGTCTGTCGAGGCGACAGGCCGAAACGTCGTGAGAATAATTTTATTATGTTTTATTTTTATTATTTTATTACTTCCCTTTTACGTGACTTTACCGAAAGAACCAAGAAGAAGAATACACTATGCTTAGCTGCATGATCCTGAAGTTGTTGTTTTGAAGCGGGATAATAACTTGATTAACAAACTAAAGGTATTCACCCGGCAGTGTTCCATTATGCAACAAGCACCCTCATCTGAACAAAATATATATCTTAAACCTAGCATTAAAAAAAACTTATTTATACTGCAAACAAATGATAATACGTAGCATAGACGACACAAATACATTTCCAGTCAAACCAAAACCATACTCTTACCATAGGACTCCACACAAATACTAATGTGCTCTACAGTTGCAGTTTTCATATCTATCATTTATTTTTGCATGTCGACATATCAAAATAAGCAAATCTATATATCTAAAAAGTTTCTCTGTGCAAATTTAAAAGTGGTCACCTTGAGCAAAGTTGCGTTCAATTTCACACCCTACTCTCCCGTTCTTCCAAATCATCATTTACAAAAATAAAATATAAATGTACAGTCCTTTTATCCCCCACTCTATGTGCCACTTAAGATGTAATTGTGAATAAATGCCGAAGGGGTAAGCAAACGAGAGTAAATATAAATAATTGTGTATTTTAACCAATTTAAAATGTGCACAGATTTACATTTGCTTTGGAAAGTTACAAATCACAGCTACGTACCTTGTAAATTAATAAATTATTGCAAATTTGATATTAATGATATACTGCAGAAATGCTTAACCATTTAGCCATGAGTTGCTATCTGTCGAGAAGGGCATGACTATGTCTTTCGTGAAGGATGTGGATATTTCCACAGAAATCCCATTCATCAGTGATGTGTCAACATGATCAAACGAGTGCGCAAATGTACGATTCGTGCTGCGCACAGAGGGTAGTGACTTTCCTGCCGCCGCCACTACTGCACTCACTGTGTCCTGGTGTGACATATTGGTATGGGTGATAGTGCATTGTGCTGCAGCTTAGAAATGATAACGTTGCCGCTGTCACTGCTGCTACTACTACTAATGATACTGGTGCCGCTGTTGATAGTTTTATACTACTGCGGAGGCACACACAAGTGTCCCTGAGTGTCAAACAGTGGTGTGAGTTGATAGAGAGTTGTGCAGCGTAACCGCTGCAGGCGTCTCGGCAAAGTCCCCCAAGTATTCCACGTTCTCTGCGGTGCTGAGCATCACGCCGCCATTCTGCCTGGGCCTGCTTTTGGCCGGCTGCATGTTCAAGTATTCCTGGTTTCTCTCACTCGTCGCACCGGAGCCGGGCGCTGGCCGCTCGTCACATATCAAGGGGCAGTCGGGTTCTCCTGTCGACGGTGTCTTCTCCTGCTCCATGTATTCTGGGTTTTCCATTGGGCTGGGAAAGTCGTTGACGTAGATCTGCTGATCGCCTCGGGGGCCGTGCGTGACGGCCGTCGGGCTTTCCAGGTAATCCGGGTTCTCCAGCATCAATGAGGGGTCACCTGCGATCGGGTTCACGTGTGTCGGACAAGGGATGGCATGGAAATACTTAGGTCAGAATGAGCCCTTAAAATGTTGCATCAGTCGGAAAACAGTTGTTTTTTTATCTTGGATGACTACATTGTTATCATTGTCATCATAATAGGGGTTTCCCACTTTTTCTGGCAACAAAACTGAAACCTTTTTACGAGGATTCATGTCTGCATCAACCACAATACTTGCAGTCAAAATGCAAATAAAAACACACTGATAATATATGCATTGTCCTTGAAACTGATTGGCAAAGGAGGTCTAATGGCGATCATTATTATCATCAATTTGTTAGATTGAAATGACAGCCTATTGAGACAAATCTCTCTTTTGCAAAGATAACCTGGGGGAAATTAAATACATTGTGACTAAATATATTGCCGCGCTGGATCATTAACGATAGCGATGGCTTCGGGAGACATTCATAAATCAATGGATTGATCGTGGCCGATGATGATTAGGATGCCTAAAATCACCCGGAATGCATTCGATCTTTTCAGATCTCGCAAACTTAACAGGGTTGGATCTGGATAGTGTCTAGATGGGTGACCACTATGCACAGCAATTTGTTTTCGACTGCCGCAGGGCTACAAGGCGGACAGCAGAGAGCAATGCTGCAACATCCATTATTGTGCTGTGCTTTTGTGCTCAATAGCCACTCTCCCCACCTTCATCGTAGCACACTAATCAACGTGGCGAAGTATGGTCATGACCTGTACTGTGTGGGGAGGCTCTTTATTCAGCAATGTATTGACAAAAAGGGCTGTACGTGCATAAAATACAAGACAGAGTTCAATACGTGTGTAAGATTAAATTTAACTTTACTTAAAATCAAGATTCTAGGACCCATATCTGTAGCACCTAGCAGTTCAGCAGCATTGATTCAAGCAATCCTGACTACTGTTGATGATACACTATATGTCAGTCCACAGTTGGCTTCTACTGAATAAATACTGCTGGAATTATGCATTCCCAGAAGGCCATGGGGGCCGATGGATTGTGTAACAAAAAAAATCATATTTTTTACGTGGAGACACAGGTATATGTTAAAATGAGGAATATAATCTGCTTATCCGTTTTGCAAAAATGAAGAATGATAAAACAATATAATGGCGTTGCGCCCGAGAATACATCCACCACAGAGACTGATCAATGAAATTGGCTCGTGCGCAGCAGATAGACAGATGGTTATGTCACAGGGCCTTCAGAGTTGGCTGACAGCTTGGGAGGAAGGAGGGGGGGGGGCTTCATCCAGTAGTGGATTAATCATGGTTGATGATGATAATAATGAACAAATAACCTGTAATGGATCTGATCTCATCAGATCTCAAAAGCCAGGCAAGGGTTGCCCCTGGATAGTGTATCGAGCAGCGGGGGATTGATCATGGCTGATGATGATGATGAAGAATTCAAAGTGAGTGTGAATATAAACGTGGCACGCACCAGATTGGGGCCAACCAGGGTCCGGTAGGACATCCGACTCTTCTTCCGTCGGGGGCTGTGCGCCGGGCGACTTGAGGTAGCGCAGGCTGTTAACCCTGGGGACAATTCCGCACTTGGCGGTGGTGGCGGCGGCCGCGGCGGCGGCACCGTCCATGCCCTTGGCCCCCTGCTCGACCCCGTTGTGGTGCACGCTGCGGCCGAGCCGAGGGTGCGGGGTCACGGGGACACGGGCGCCGTGGCCCCCATCCCGCACGGGGCCCTCGAAGGAGGCGGCCTGCCCGTGAGCCCGGCCGGAGGCGGAACGTGACGACGAGCGTCTGTCCGCGAGCAGCGGCGCTTGCTGCACGCAAACACGCACGCAAACACGCGACCACACTCCGTGTTTAGCCCGCGCTGTTGGCTCGCGTAAGCTACCATCAGTTGTGTGAGGCTGACATACAAGTACATGTCATTCCACCGTTGGATGAGGGCCTCTCTGTGCAATGTAGGCCGAGGAGGTTATTTGATTATGCTTCACCATGTGGGTTGGTAAGGGCAGGCAGCATATACGTGAAAGCATAGATGTACAGTACAACAACACAACAATGCTGTCCACCAAGTGAGATGGTTTGAAAGTTATCTGCCTGTCACCTTGCACAATAAAAAATACTCAAGTTGGTGATTATTACCGCATAGGCCAGGGGTCGGCAACCTGCGGCTATTTAAGGACTGATTCGTGATGTCATTTATTCAGGAGCCACCGTCTCATAGTGACATGGCATTGCGGCTCTTGAAATATTGAGTTTTTTTTACCGAATTCGAAAAAAATGTCTCTTCTTTTTATTTTGTTTGCTGACCCCTGGCCGAGGCCAACATTTCTGGCATGGTCCTTTGATTGAAGTGCATGTCCAAAAGAATAAGGGCCGTTGCATTACATAGTAGCCTTGCCAAAGGGTCTTTCTAGCGCTGTTCGGTGGAACTCAGTAACAGGGTTCACGGTGTACTTCTTGTGCATCACTCACAGGCTTTTCGCAGCATCGTCATCACACTTTGCATCACCACTGTCGCCATTAGCAGTATGGAGCCGCCGCTTCCTGCCCTCCTCTCCTTTCTCTGGCTTCTATAGTCCCTCTATATAGCAGGAGCTGAGCCAATTACCCAGGCACACCTTGGGTAACGAATGCCTTCTCTCCCTCAGCCCGAATTTGCACAGTCAATCTGCCACAAGGCCGCGGGCTTAACAAAAACTTTTATAAGGCAGTGTTCATGATGAATGTCGTGAGATTTTTTTTATTTCTACTGCCAACACAGTCACTTGTTTTTTTTTGTCTGTCATCCAGTCAGATTTTCTTCAATCAAACATTGATTTGATCCGAGATAGAACAAAAACAATCACTATAACACGTTACCTATCATTACAATTATGAACATCGCATCGTTTGTGTGACATTGGATTTCCGGGGGGCAAAAAAAAAATATTTGTTTCCCTCGGTTTCCTGGACTTGAACGTAAATTACGTTGTACTTCAAATATGCTGCAGATAATGTCACTTGCATGCGCATTAAACGGTGAAACTAAACTTACACTGTTTGTTGGTGACGTTGGAGCAGCCGAACTGTCTCCGTTGGTCTGGAAGAAAAACAACGATCGGTGTTGTTAAAATATTCAATCGTAGTCGGTAACCAGGTGGCCCGTGGGTCAGTGGACTAAGCCGGCACCACCGAGAATCCCGGGTTCAATTCTGGATCCTAACCACCCATGATTACACCGTGTTCTCAAACGTAGTACGAGTTGTTTTTCTCTGTAGCAGGGCATGTTGGAAAGGTTTAGAGTCCCACATTGTCAATCAAAGATGTTACAGACGGAATCTCAGAAGTAGTTATGTGATATCTCCTTCCGTGGGCCGTTTTATAATGCAATGTTTTTGCACTGCTGTGTGAGAATCCCTTAAAGGCTGCTTCTCTCATGACGATGCGTTTTAACAGCTTGGAAAACAAAAACTTTTAACAAACTATTCTGTATATGCTTCTTAGGTGTTTAGTAAACCGAATCATCATATTCACAATTTAAACAATCCAGAAATGGTTCACTACATAGCATACACGGAAGACTATCAGATAAAGCAACTTACCAACTTACCCAAGGTCTCAACCACCTTGAACGGCAATGTAAATGCATCAGTCTCTAGACTACGAGCCACAGGACTAGCTCTACAAAATATTACATACCTTGGAAGTAAAATATTTCTTAGCATTTAGTGGAGATACAAAACATAACAAAATGCAGCTTTAGTGCAAACTAGAATGTGCCAGAACCGGTCAGGAAATTATTTTTAAAAACCCAAGTGAATTATGAACAGGAAACCGAGCAGTCGACAGACTCTCTTTAAAATGCTCCGGAAAATGAGCATAATCAATCACCAGGCGCTCTGAAGCCAAAATGGCTTAGCACGTGGTTATGGATATTTATTGGCGAGAGGGCATTGCGGCGTCACCGTGGTGACCTCATGTGCTGACTTCATCTCGACGGTCTCACCACTGCAGATGCCCCCCTTCTCCGGCCTGTAGGAGGAGGCTGCAGTGTAAAGGGCTTAGTATTGAGGTACTCTTCTCCATCCACAAAGTCCTTAAACTCATCGTCCTCCAGCAGGTTCTTGTAGAACTTGCTGTCCAAGGGGCTGTGCTGGTCATGCAGTCCATCTCCCTGCAGCAGAAAAGTCAGTGCAGTCAACAGAGCCCCACTATTTCCCAGCGCTCACTCTACATCCAGTGGACTCTCTGTTCAGTGGCTTAAATATATGCTCATACTTTTTGGTGATTAAAGTCAGCTGCGAGCTGTGTACATTTGTAGGCACGTTGACCTGCACTCACCTGGATGACCAAGAACCTCTTTGGATCTCGGGCCATCTTAGAGAAGTCCGAAATAAGCTCGCTGAACCTTGGGCGTGCCTCGGCATCGATCATCCAACCTTAAAATGAATAAGAAATAAAGTTAACATAGGGTCCGGTTAAATTTCCATGTGTGGACTTAGACATTATAGAAGAACCTCAAGATGGAGTGGGCACATATGGCTTACATTTGACCATGACCATGTACACATCAATGGTGCAGATAGAAGGCTGAGGCAGCCTCTCCCCCTTCTCCAGAAGATCTGGTATTTCTCGGGCTGGAATTCCATCATACGGTTTTCCTCCAAACATCATCAGCTCCCATACGGTGACTCCTGCAGGGACCACAAGCAACAGCAAACTCTTATTCTACTTTGAAGTCCACGTGTGGTTCAAACAACTTTCTCTAGAGCACTTTGAAAATAAACAACTTTCATTCAACAAAACAGATCGTATTCTTACCAAAACTCCACACGTCGCTCTGGTGAGTGAATTTTCTGTACTGTATGGATTCCAATGCCATCCACTTGATGGGCATCTGAGAAAAAAAAATACTTATTTTTTCAAACACGCTTTAATGAAATGTACTGTCCGAGCTGCCCCTCCCCCTGCCCCCTTCCCCCATCGCCCCTCCCCTCCTTCCACATCCCCCACCCCTCGGCGTGGCTCCCCGAGGCTTGCCGTGACGTAAGGGACCACGTGGTGTTTTACAGCCAACGTGAGTTGAGCGTGGACAATTAGAGGCGTAAAAAATATTGTTTACAAATATTTATTTTTTATTTTTTTATGATAGAATATCGTATTGTCATCAGTATGACATACCTATACGAAGTTTGCAGTCGACAGCACATTGGGAAGTGTGTAAAAATTTAGTTACAAGATTTATTTTTTGAGGATACAACAGACGAAGTGAGTTAAATAAAAGCGTGTAAAAAGCAGGACTTTTAAAATGCATAACTCCAAGCGATGTATTCTAAACATATGCTGGTTTTGCTATTTATGAGAATCTTAAGCAGGGCACAGCTATTTGTACAATTGCCAAAGCATACTCGAATGTTGTCTAATAGCCATTCATGACCATTTTTAAAATTAAATGTCCTTCTTGGGTCAATAAAATAAGTGCCACTGTAGGACGTCACCGTTCAATGTATACAAATATCTGATAAAGGAATGGGAAGTTTCCACCCAAGGCTCAATATTGCTTCATTAATTTCACGTCCATCATCGCAACTTAGTCAGATCAATGGCGATCATTTGTGTGCCCGGCCAATAGTGGCACGTCAATCATCAGCCGGGCACGGCTCCCCTAACAGATGACACTGAAGCAGTTGAGCGAGCCATCGTCTGCTCTTCGTCGCAGACGTGCCTCGAGTTCTGGGTCCAGCTGAGATAGACTGCTGACAACTATGAGCGCTGCTCGTTAGGGCACGATGACGTTGATAAATCACAAAGATAGCAATGCACTTGAAGCCAGTTGTTGCTTTCATTCGTAAAATGGAGTTCAAGGACTATTTATAACACCACAGAGCCATTCGAGTTAATTAAGGTGTTTTCTTCAGATGCCAACATCAACCAATCAGTCTTTATTTTACGTGCCAATATCGCCCTCAATAAAGTAGGCATCAGTGCATGCATGTTGAGCGTCTTTTGCACCGTACGTAGCCAACCGTGCTAAACAGAGGTGCGGGAGAATGAAAACAAACTAAACACAAAAAGCAGTTCTAAAGAAACGGATTTTCAATTTAGATATCAAAGTGCACAACTCCAGCGGTACGGGGGCATAGAGCAAGATGAATGAAAAAAAAAGAAAACCAGTCACGACCTCAGCGGCTAACACGGACCTGCTGGTTTGCTAGTTGAAGAACCCATAATCCTACTCCTACAGTACTTCCGCAGGCCTTGCCGCACACGACTGGCGAAGGCTCTGTGCTGCGATTGGATCCCGGCGCCGGTGGCGGCGATCGTCACCTTGCCCCCCTCGGCGTGGTACTCCTGCTCGTCGCCGTCGAGCAGCCGCGCCAGCCCAAAGTCGGTGATCTTGACGTGGTTGACGGCCTTGACGAGGATGTTGCGTGCGGCGAGGTCGCGGTGCACCAGCCGCTGGTCTTCCAGGTAGAGCATGCCCTGTGCGGGGGGAGGGGGGGGGGGCAAGGAAGTGGGGTCGAAGGAGCAAATGGTGGTGGGGGGGGGGGCAGTAGGTACCATGCCGCTCAGCTTCACACACCAGGGTTGTCGTCTGTCCTGGTTCGTATATTTTTGACATAGCTGTCCTGGGAAATCTGTTTCAGTTTTACCAGGACATAAAAAAGTACCGGTTTTTTCAGCTGTTTAATATTACACCACTCAACACACGGTAATGCGTTACACTACTGTGACATTGAAATATTCCTCCTGTGACCCCGCGAGGTGGCAAGGCTAGCTCGTGCGAGCATCACTGGCGCAAAAGGAACGGAATGCGGAAAGGGATAACAAACACTGTTACTACTGGACATATCTCAGCTGAGTTCTTAACCTTTTGGTGTCATACACCAGTGTGTGATGGTGCATGCCCACATTCTAGTGCCCGGAAGGTAAAATGGGGCCGCTAGGAGTGAGGATACCACATTGCCCCACCCCCCCCCGTGGCTCCAAAATGTCAATAAGTGGGTCACTGATGACAACGATAATTACAATGACTGGAAGGGAATAGAATGGGGGCAAAGGAAGAAGAGCAATGGAACAAACGAAACCCATGGAGACAAGTCTACTGGACATCTGTGAAACTACCGGACATCTGTTGAAAATAAATATTCTGATTCTGATCGAGACGGTGGAGTACCACGGTGGTACGTACCTTGGCGATCTGGACACACCAGTTGAGCAGGATCTGCGAGTTGAGCTTGTGTACGTGCTCGCGCACGTAGTCGAGGAGGCAGCCGTGCGGCATGAGCTGTGTCACGAGTTGCGTCGTGGAGGTCAGGCAGATGCCCAGTAGCTGCACCAAGTACGGGTGTTCCACGCGCGCCATCAGGTACGCCTCCTGCACGCGTGCGCACGAGATTGGCAACTTTTGGGACAGGCTACCTAACGATACGAGCGCGACTCCCTCTACCCCTGAATAAGAAATTGTGTTCGAGAAAATAAATATTCATCAACAGACACGACATCCCCACGCGACGGAAGGGTGACACCGGCTGATTATGCCACTGTGCCCCACTGGCATGATCCAATCAAGATCAACCCTTCACAAATAGTTGTATATGTAATACAGGCGGCCATGTGAAATCAAAGCCCCATTCATATAGCGACAGAGTGATATGGTGCTTTTTGTTTAAGTGCTGTAAATATGGTGCTGATACAGGGTTATTATTTATAGAACATTACAATTATGTTGTTCCGTATATGAAACTCTACAGGGTATTGAGAAATACGAGGTGATATCGGCACTCCCTTGGTGTTCCATTATCTTACTTGGTTATAAATAAAGGATGTGCTGATAATGATGATTGAGGACAATGAAGATTATCATAATGTAATTATTGATTAATAATGATGATGAGGATGGATACAATGCCTGCATGTAGTGCTCAGCATTACACTTGGATCTACCATAATAAACATCTCAATTATCATCATCCGACACATCAAGTGTTCTTTCACAGCAGTTTCTGTGCAGATGAATAACTACAGCCTTGCATCCAGCCTCAAAAGGCATTCGGTTACAGACAGCATCGGTGCAATATAAAAACAATTGCAGATGATTTTCCAAATATGGAATTATATATAGAGGGGACATGGTTATGCAGTGATTCGTACAATGCACTAAGATCCCAGCAAACTGAGTTCGATTCCCATCCATGGCTAACATCATTGGAATTTCATATCTTTCCTGTCTCTTGATATCACAACTCCGCTTCCTCAAGCCGCACTGACCAGTATGGCTAAGTATGGTGTAACAAACCCCCACGAACGGCATTGTATGGGAGGCCTTCATCCAGCAGTGGCTTGATAAAGGCTGTAATTGTTATTTTATTACACAGGAGTCTTGATCTATAGTGTAGTGTATGTGTTGCGCCATACCAAGGCGCTGTGGTTCTTCTTATGGTCACCACCCCCACAGGCCGATAGGGGGCGGCCGAGAAAATGAGCGGGAGGTGAGGTGGTTGACCTGGGGTAACCCCCCCCCCCCTCCTGGGTACCACGTGACCGGAGGTAGAGACCCCAGACCCCCAAGGGGTGGGGCTGGGGGCTAGGGGCCAACGATTAATTCCCGACCTTTCCAGAGACTTCTGGAAAGTTCTGGAGAAGGTGTGGTTAGGGGCGGGGTAAGCCCCTACTTGTGTATAAAAGCCGGTCCTCTCAACGGGACCGACAGTGTTCATCTCCTCAAGACCCGAAGACGTCTGAAGACTAGGCCAGCACCCTGGGACCCTCAACCGAGGCTCTTGTAAGAGCCGGGTTGTAGCGAACCAGCGGTGGGACCCGTACCCTGGCTAGGTAGGGTCAGCCTAGCCTCCCCTAGCTCCCGTAGCGGAGGACCCATGAGAGCGTAGCCCGGAGTCTGTAGGGCCCGCTAGAAGGGAGGCTGTACCTCCCTTAGGTTATCGGGTAATGGGGGCGTACCCCGTAGTGTTACAGGAGCGATAGGCCTGAGTGTTACGGCTATCGCTATTGGTATTGTTATCGTTTATCGTAATAAACACGTTGCCTCCGAAAGAGAAGTCTCGCTCCACGTTTATACCCACAACATATGTGTGGCACATCAGTTGCCGTTGTGTAAAGCAGCACTGCATGGTTTTAATCTTGCGCCAATCCGCTGCGTGGAATGTGATACTTGCATCCAGAATCTCCTTGTTGGCCTTCGGGGATGTGGCTTCTCTCAAAACTTTGATGGCAACGGAGATCTTGACCGATTCTCCCTCGGGTATCCATACCCCCTGTGAAGGACACAACAACATGAGGTCACTGCTGTCAGTGACATTAATCAGACAGGCGGCCGGATGGCTCAGTGGTCAGAGCACTCCTCTCACACACGGTCCCTCCCATTAATGGATCCAGGCTGTCCATTGTCAGATGTTTTGGTACAGTTTTCCCCAAAATATTTTTTATGCTTGGCAAACACCAACGTGCAGTATTCATCTTGCATGAATTAACGCATAGTGGGCCCATGAGCATTCATATTTCCAAAGTGTATGGGATGTCGGGAGCACGGATACTGAGGGAAACTGAAATATGTCTTGATTTTAAGCTTTCGTGACTGCAGGAATTCATACTCTTTGGGTCTTTCGGTAAAGTCACGTGACTTTATCGAAAGACCTAAAGAGTATGAAATATGTCTGTAAGAATTTAAATACATTCGTCCTCCCTCCGTGCACCCCTCCACTTGAATAAAGTTCCCCCGTAAATGAATCGGTGCCCCTCCTTAACCTTCTTCCATCCCTCTCTTAAAGCTCCACATCTTAAAGCTCCACCTCTTAAAGCTCCACCTCTTAAAGCTCCACCTCTTAAAATTCCACCTCTTCTCCATTGCCCATTCTCTTCCTCTCCCCTCCACTGTTTCCCATCCCTTCACTCCCTCTTCATGACCAATAAGCACCATCTGCCACGGTCACCTATTCCTCAGCCCCTGCAACGTCCCTGCCATCTAAATCATTATTTTATGTTAAATGTTTTACACTGTGCTAATCACCTTGAGTACAGGTCCTCTATACATATGTAGTGACAACAGGGATGTCATTGTATGGTGCCGGCCCGGAAGAGCCGTGGCGTGCGATGCACCGTCATCGCGTACACCCCGTGGTGGGTGTAGTACCAGCCCTAGCGGGGCTTGGTGAGCGCGGGGATAGCGCGGACACCACGCATAGTGTGCAGTGCGGTCTCCCATGAGGGGTAGCGGCAGAGTGTCAGCCCAAGGACAGGGTTGCCCCGTGTCATGGCACTCTGGTTGACTCTGCAGACACGTGATATAGAGCAGCGGTCCCCAATCTTTTTGGCACCAGGGACTGGTTCCGTGGAAGACATTTCTTTCACGGACCGGGGGGAGGGGGGGGGGTTCATCATTGGGTCTTTCCAAAACTGTGACTGAGACAAGTGCGCAGTGCGGGAAAGAGGCGCGGATGGAAGTGGTAAATCAAATAATGGGCCACGCGCGGACTCACCACTGTGCGGCCCAGTTCCTAACAGGCCACGGACCGGTACCGGTACCGGTCCATGGCCCGGGGGTTGGGGACCCCTGATCTAGAATGTCCAAAGAGAGGCCCCCAGGTGGGGGGACTAGGGGGTGATCACGTGTCCGGCGAGAGCTCTCGTGAGGGATCGAGGGGGGGCTAGAAGGCTCCAGAAGGTGGGCAGGGCCAGGGGCCAGGGGCGGAGCGGCCCCGACCTGTGGGGGGATATAAGTCGGGTCCCTGAGAGGGACCGGGGTCGCTGCATTCTACAAGTTGGAAGCTCTACGTCTCAAGCTGGAAGCTCAACATCTACAAGCTGGAAGCTCAACATCTACAAGTGGGAAGCTCTACGTCTCAAGCTGGAAGCTCAACATCTACAAGCTGGAAGCTCAACATCTACAAGTGGGAAGCTCTAAGTCTCAAGCTGGAAGCTCTAAGTCCTATGAGGCAACCACGTGGTTGCGGACCCGAGTGAGGGCCCGACCCTTCGTAGCAGTAACTCCTCTGTATAGGGTAGTTAGCTGGATGGTCCCCACCCTAGGCTGTATCTGGTGAAGGGGCAGTTACCCCTTTGTGTTACGTGTTACAATAAAAGTGTTGCCTCTAAAAGGAACAACATCTGTGACTCAGTTGGACCCACTACACATAGTAAATAGGACATTTTCTAAATTCATACTTCACAAGCCCGATTAGATCTCACAGATTAAAAAAATTTGCACTTTTCCTGTTTATCATAGTCTTGTTAGTTTCATATGCAAACCTTGTACACTGTTCCAAAGGCCCCTGAGCCCAAGACTTTTCCCTTTTTCAGGTGTGTCTCCTTGATAATCCGTAGCTTTGATTGGTTCGGAACGGCACCGCTTGGCGTTAAAGGCTGCACCAGCTGAAACAGGAAAACAGACAGAACAAACACCTGTTACCATTTCCCTTCAAATACAAAAGCTTTAGAAACGTACCACCACCATCCACAGTCAAATGAGCCAATTTCTCAATTCGAGAGTTATAAAAGATTATTTTTATTCCTTGGATCTTGTGACACAACAAACATTATGTTTGTAGACACGTGTGCAATGCCACCATTATAGGGTGGATGGGGATGGTGCATGCAATAGACCGCTCCTTCACCTCATTTTCGATGTACTTTCGGAGGGTTTTCTTACGGCGTTTTGTCTGCTGCCTCTTGAAGATAAAGATGCCCAGTACAAGTACGACGATGACAAACATGATGCTCAGGCCCGATAATATCGCCACAAGCTTCACGCTACAAAACAATAAAATATGAATTAGCACTTTGATACATATGTAATGCAAGCGTAAATGGGGTTGTTGCTGGGCTCGGGTCCAATCACACGGCCCGGGGTATTGGGGGGCGGAGCCTGGTCTGCAGGGCGTGTGGGAGGGGCCACCGTTCACCTCGGCTCCAATGGGAGGCGAGGTGAATGGGGGCGGAGCCAGCGGGGTAGTATGGGAAGGCCAGAATGTATATAAGTGGGAGCCCGGAAGAGATCGGGGCAGTCGGGGAAGATAAGAGGCTGAGCCACGTTGGGTGGTGAGGAAAGAGCCGCGCCATCGGCCACGTGGCCGAAGGACCTCTGCACGCCGTCGGCCAGCGGTGTGCGGAATGCGGGAATAGAGGAGCTAACGGAGGAGCGTGCGGGGCATGTGAGAAAGAGCGTGCGTGGTACGCGAGAGGGAGCGTGCGCGGGGCGCGCGCGAGACGACACTGGTCCGAGAGGAGGCCAGTGGGGGGGTGCGGAGAAGAATCTAAATAAAAGACAAACGGAGACCAGCATCGCCTGACTGAGTCTTTTATTACACATACATTGATGCCACCACTCCTCGCCAAATCATTCTACCCTCCACCAGATCCCACCATCTGGCCTGAGATCTTCGCCTTGGTCACCAAATTCATAGAGACCACTCCAGTGCCTGCCTCATGAATCGGCCCTCCCCCATCCTGCACAGGTCTCACCCAGCGTAACTATTTTTGCCTTCTCGTATCTACAACACTTAACTGCCACGTTATCTTCCAGACCTTTGAATTGCTTATCCTGTCTTACCATAAAATTCCAATCATCTGTCTCAGACACCTGTGTTCAAATGCCAGAAACTTAGTTTCAAGCTGCTTATTTAGCATCCAGGGGCCCAAGTACCGAACAGCTTATGCACAAAAGGGTGACCGTAAGTTTACATGAGGTTTTGCGAGTAATGGGGAGCAGACAATTTCTCCATTAGGTTACACACACAGACAAGCACAATTGACACATCATCATAAATGCACACGCAGAAACACAAAATTCATATTGGACATGCATGGTGCGATCTTCACCTATTTTTGGCCATTCCACTGCAGTCTTCTGCGTTTGGTCCTGTGCAGCTGAAAACATCGGGTTTGGGGGCGGGGGTGTGGTGAGGTAGGGAATGAAAGTTACAATAAGTGACTTCATTATAAATGTGGAGCGCCACAACAGTTTAACACATGCACAAATTCATGCACACGACAAGAGACGTAGACAAATGCTCCGCTGCTCACCTGTGGATGCAGCTGGTGTGGCAAGGCATGCAGATGTTGAACGCGTTTGGATACTTGTAAATGACCGTGTTGTTCTCTCCCTGGATGCCGCTGGGGCATTTCGAGACGCACAGTGGTCCCTCCTTGAAGTTACGACACGCGGAGCAATTTTCTGATCCCTGCAGCAAGCACCGGCACGGCCGTCAGTTAAAACAAAAACCTCCTAGAACTATTGTCCTTTGCTGATCAGCAATTTATGGCAGATGTAAGAAAAGTTGACAGCATCCACATTGAACAACAGAAGCACTTGAAAGTGGTCATTGATTTTTGATATTCACTGCTTAAGCAGGGCAGCAAAGGAAGTAAATTAAATGATGCTATACTTGGCTGATTTGAAGTTTACAATTTGCTGTTGCACTTCTAATGAATGGAAATGGTGTGCGCGTGAGAGGGTCTGCACAAAAGGCCATGAGCAAGCATGGGATTCCAACACCAACTCCACAGTGTCCTTTCTGCATATGAGGTCAATTCCCCCTTCATGAGGTCAACACAGGTGGAACCAGCACCATATATTTGCAGGAGCGAAATAACTTGCTGCTGTGTACTAGTTTCACATAGTTTCATACTCTGCTGCGCTAAAGATCTTTGGATTTGGAATTCCACGGTTATTTGAGCGATAATGCGTTCAATCTGTTATGCGTTATCGCAATGTAGCGTGTGTTATTCAGCATTATGTCTGAAGTTTCACTCCACTGCTGGGAGCTTCTTTAAGAAATTAATTCCTGATTAATGTCCCGGCATCCTTGGACATTGTGTCAAGCAACACGCGGCGCAACCCGAGAACACATAAGACAGCAGCAATACAGCATGAGTGTGAAAACCTAGGCAGTAGTACCTCAGGCCCTTTCGTGTACAGAGAAGTTTGGATTTACGGCCACCGTCATTTCCTGACGACAACACCATAATAACCGAGATGAATAAAAATCCCCATGCATTGGAGCGAAGGTGGCTGTGCATGTGAGCAGTACAGACCGGGCCGTTGCAGGTGAGATTGTTGTTCACAGGAAGGCACTCCGGATTGCACGGCTTGCACACGTTCCCATCGGCGAACTCCCGCACCTCCCTGTCACACGCACACTGCCACCATTAGGGCCACCATCCCTAGCCATCTCAAAGGGATTACATTGTATATCTATAGAGGCAATCAGTGGGACTGTGAGTTTCCACATGATCATATTAAACGTTAACTTGTTTGATTTATTATTATAAAGGCATCTATTACCTATAAGAATGCAGCACTGTTGGACTACACATACCACAGACCGAAATTGGCCTGAATGTTTTTTTTTTATTAGTTTTCGTTTGCAATATTTAACAGGCCAATTGAACCCCGGTGGAAATTCTGAAGCGTGGAGATATGCGTGCTGGAATTACATTGAGAGACATAAATATGAACGCGTGGATTACAATGCATGTACAGGTTAATGACGGCATTGAGACCATTCATAATAATAAAAAAAAAGTCTGGGGGCTTTGGAAGGACACGTCGCTAAATAGAATGATGGCAGATGGTCAAGAACAATGAGGGTGTGGTAGCCAAGGAACGGAATGTGTCTGAGAGGACATCCACCAAGGACATGTAGTGACTAAACCAGTTCGATTGCAGGTGATATGTAGATTCTTATATCACAGATAGATACCACCAGATTGTGTAGAGGCCTTCACTCTATAGTGGATTAACCATGACCGATAATGATGTCGAATATCTTCATTGCATGAAACTAGAGGGCTAAGATCTTAAGTTTTAAAGCAAGCCCCAGCCAAATGGAATGCAAGAAGGTACAACACTTGCTTAAGCAATCGTGGTGTGGATCTCTATGTGTACAAACAAAACGTTGGGGATTCCCTTGATGTGATGCAGGTTTAATGCAAACTAGATTTATACGAGGGTTATATGCTGTGCACATACAGCTGAACATTTCCTGGGTACTCTTGAAGCATATGTGGAAATCCGATTTTTTTTTGTGTCCTAGTTTCAACTTCATGCTTGGGCAGGGTCACCGGAGCAGTGAGTGAGGTTGGCAAAGAAGTGGGTGAGGCCTCTGAGCCAGTAGGTGGGGGCAAACATCAAAAAGAGTGAGGCCATCAAATTTTTACATTTATTTTCTTTACCCAGGTGAGGTTGGGCTGACAGAGGAAGGGGCTGCCAGCTCACTATACGTTGAGCCTCCAAGAAATGTCGTGGCTTTACACACAACACAAACACGGTGCACCGGCCCTTGGCACACAGATGCTACTGGTGGCAGGTCTCAGTGGGGCGACGTGCAGTGCTCACCCGTGCATGAGGTTGCAGGCTTCCACGCACGTGCGGTCTCTCTTGAAGTGTTTACAGGCGAGGCACTGCGAAGGCCCGGGGCCCCAGCAGCCATCGGTAGAGCACAGTACATCGCACTGCTTGTCTGGGGAATTTGGGGAACACACGGAATCATCAAGCTAACAGGGACACCGACACGCACTTTGCGGTTGGGGTGGTGACATCGCTGAGCGGTAACACGTTTGTTGCAGAGATTCGTGGTTCGGACCAACGGCCACCCTAGTTAATATTGCGGGTAGATTATCCAAAAATATGGTAAGTCTATTTGGCAGTGGGACGTTATTCGAAAAAGAGTATCTCTTCACTTCATCTCATCACTCCTATCTCCATGCAGTCATGTAGAGTTCCAGATGCGATTCTCGTGTAGCCAAAATCGCAGATAGCAAGTTTGTGAATGACGAGGGAAGACTGTACAACAGTTCAGAGGGCAGAGCACTGAGAAGCCACTGTTGAAATACCGGGTTAAATTCTGCAATCACCCAGCTTCAAACCGTTTCTCATATGTAGCGACTTGAGGGGTCTCAGCCTGGCCACCGATGACTGCCTAAAAAACCCATTTTGTAAAATTTGGTTTTGACTTAATTTGATAACAATTCCAGCTCCGTCAGTAAAACAGTTACGGTTTGACCGTCACGTGACAAATAACTATGGGGCGGAGCATACGACAAAATGTACCTCCCTTACATGAGATAACAGACAATAACATTCTGAAATGGTCAGCGAAAAATTAAGCAGTGCTGCCAATCCGTAGCCACACGGGCACGGTGCTTGTTTTTTTTTAACCGTGTGAAAACTCTCGCGACAAAAAAACACATTCTCTACAAACAACATCCAATATCAGGTCACAGATCCATGTGCTCATGCAGTTTGCAGCATACCACAGTTTTTGTTGTTGCCCATATTTTTAAGCTTGGTAGATGTTGACCCAGTCAGAAGGGTCCAATTCACAGAGGTGTAGAAGCACAGCTTTTTGTTCTGCTGAATTAAGATGTTGCCGTTGCTGATCTCTTGCAGAGATTGCAGATTCAGAGATGTGATATTGTTCAGGTTAGAAATTAAGAAAGAATACTCTTTAGAGCTGTAAAGAGAACCAACAGAAACACACTCAAAATAATGTTGGTACAAAAAGTTACAACGATCTGGCGATGGGCATAGCAGCCTTTCCTCATTTACACCAGGGCTGAGAGCTTGCGCTGCATGCCCAAGCGACATCGACAGATCATCCGTCCATCATTTTGTCCTGCGGTAACATGTGCTTCCAGTTTGTTTAACACTGGCCATGTCGAGCCCCCTGTTCCCCAAGGCTTTTAGATTTATTAAGGCCCCCTTTAAGCATAGTCTCACTACAGATTTTATATTTAATCAATAAAGCAAAACCCAACAGTTGTGTTTACGTTTGCTAAACAACATAGACAGCATTCCATGTTGAGTGCTGTCATGCAATTATAAAGGGTATGTATTCGTTCAATGTATATTTTTTGTAGCTTAAACATCACCTTCTCAATTCTCTGCCTTGCACGACCCTGAGGTTTTCGAAGACCCCAAGATGCGGTAACTCTTCGGGCCATCCCTCGATGTTGAAGTATCCTGTGGTATACATTCTCTCAGTCAATGCACCGCAGCATTGCTAACACACAGCTCATCATTAGGCATGTATCGATAGAACAAATTAGAGGAGGCCATATAAATTACACAGAATAAACGAGATAAAGACGAATAGTTGATCGCATTCAATTATGACCCCAAAGAGGGACAATTAATGGAATTGTTATCGGGTAAATATCGACAGTAGATACCGACTGATAATTATAAAACACTGGCTGTACAGTGCCATTGATCAAATATACCACTCAGTACACAGCACCCTATATGTCATCTCTTTCACAAAAAAATATTCCGCCTTCCAGGGCATAGCTGGTTTAGCGGCCGTTGCAAAATGCACCCAGTCGATTGACCGTGGCTGATAATGATGATGTTAAGATGCACCTATCTTATAAAAATGACATTTAACAGAGTACTTTAGAAACGGTTGTGCTTCACATTGCAAAAGGTGTCTTGAATGTCAGATGCCCAACCACACCTGTTATTTCCTGCACGGTTCTGAAATTGTTCAGATGCTCTGGATCCATGCGTTCTATTTTTAAATAAGGATCCCTGAAACAAAACGAGAACAACAGAAAAAACACGTGAATTGCCGATTGAGAGACCCAACATGCAGTCCCTGCGTTAAAGAAGAGTTCCGGAATTTCGATTTAAAGCTTTCGTGACTGCAGAGATTCATATTCTTGGTTCTTTCGGTAAAGTCACGTAGAAGGGAAATAATAAATAATAATTTATTTAAGTCATGTAGAAGGGAAATAACAATAATAATTTATAATTTCCCTTCTACGTGACTTTACCGAAAGAACCATGAATAAGAGTTCCTGAGTTCACGCCGTGCGCATCACTGCTTTACAGTGGAAGATGGCAGCCTTCACGCAGCCCCACTCTGTTGAGTGACAAATCACGACGAATGCTATCAATGCGGAGACCAAACATCGATCATCAATCTCCCGGTCTCCAGCTCAACAACACAAGCCACGCCAACAGCCCTCTTCGGGGCAAAACAACGCGCCAGATGGGCCCTGGGACAAGGATCCTCCAACTGAACATTGAGGGACTCTCTGCGAGGGCCGAGGTCCGAGTATGTCGCAATCGTAATTAATCAAAAGGCCAAAAGGCGTCATCTGGTCCAACACCAATGGAGACTAGGCTCTAAGGAAAGCTGTGTCGGGTGTGGACCAATCAACTTCAAGGACTTCAAGGACAGTGCATATCATTACCATTATCAGAGTTGTTTCTTTTTGTATGCATTTTGACTGCTTGTGTTGCAGTTATTGCAAACATGATGCCTTGTATAAAGGTGTCAGTTTTGTACCAGTTTAAAGGGTAAAAACCTACTACTATATTTTGCCACTGGTAAAGGAGGTCTCATAGTGAGGGTGATGACACTTCGCTGCTCCTGACGCAGTTATCTGGCTCGAGCACCTGAATGTGAAATTTTAAGTTGTTGCTCTGTAATCTACATCTACAAGGAGGAGGGGGAGGGGGGAGAGCAGCTTGATAATGCCTGTGAGATGGAGGCCAAGCTTACCCGTTGATGCCCGGCTTCTGAATGACGAGGTTTCCTGTAATTTTTGTGCAGTTTTGAAAGAGGTGGATATTGGCAGAGTTGATCGTCTGACTTTCCTTCAGGCTCCCGGACCCTATTCCGTCACACACTAGCACAAAGATACCACACGTTAGATAATAATAATCATAATCATAAACAACCTCGTGTAAAAAAACTTGCAAATATTTACCTTTGATTTAAGCTTCATCAAGAAGTTTTACTGTTGTCAATATTGTACTGTGCACTGCAGAATCATACTTTGGTGTTTTATATCCTTGCAAAACAAGTGAAAGTTGTTGCTTGGAAATGTAATGTTTTAAACACTCGTAAAATATGATAATGAATCAAGAAACCATTAATTAGTAATGTAGACCAAACAAATAATCCACTTTGCAGAAAGAATGGTGTTCGTCATATAGCGACTGCTTACGTCGAGAGCAATCAGTGACCTTAAGCAGAATGTTGTTAAAAAAGTTGGAATTTATGTACCTTGTGAAAAACTATTTCCGGACATGTTTATGTCCGGAAATTATCACATGGCACCCAGTGTGTGAGTGCACAGTTAAGAAATTCACGATTAAGGAGCTGTGCTGTGTTCTAGTCTCCAGCACATTCGAAAATAAAGATTCTTCTGTGTGTGTAGAAACCAGGTTGTAAAAGAGCATGATGGGTGAGAGGTACCTTTGGGACAGATGTCACCGCAGGCGGTGCAGTGCTTAACCCCACTGCTGTTTTCTACTTCCATTTTATTTGCGGAGCACGCGCGAACACATGCATTTCCGTCCACCACAAAATGACCTAATATGGGAAACAAAAAGTATTAGCAGACTTTCTTTCTTCGTCTCCACACACACATCAAATATTTTTTTAACTACAAATGACGGACATTAACCAAAGCCCTGGGTTGTCTTGTGGTATTGTTGCAAATTCTCGGAAGTGTTAACATTTTTTTGAATCACCCTGTAGAGACACTCACTTGGGCACTTCTCCAGGCAGGTGGCCCCGTAGCTGTACTTGCCATATGGGTTAGGCTCCTGCTTGAATGTGATTGGGCTGTAGACCTCGGGCGACGGGCAGAGTTGTATGCACGCCCCGCTGTCGTTGAAGCGCCTGCACGCCTGTTATTCCGCGAGACAAAAGGTGGGTCGCATCTCGACGGGAACCATTCCCGTCCCTGATAATAATGATTATTTTCTTGCGCGTCTTAGATTACGTGAATATAAATGCGTCATTAAACCCTGCCGCCACCACCACCACCTGACACAGCCAACTTAGTGAGGTTTGTCCCGTCAACAAAATGTGCGAGTAAATTACTAGTAGTAGTACCACACCACGGTGTGTGCTGGAGAGTGAACCCACGACGTTCACAATTTGAGCACCGTGACGTTTCGCTGGTGATTGCAACCAGCTTCATCGGGCGATTTTTGCGCTGTAGCGAAACGGTCTAGGCCATTACGCCCTTCACGCCACCAAAGCCATCGTGCCCACGTGGAGGAGTCACGGGGGCCGCGGGCACATGCTGTGCAAGTGGCTGGCTCGTGCAGGTGGGCGAGCGGACGTCGTGGTTACTGCACAGGGCGACAAATCCAGCTGCCCCAATTCGATTCCCGGCCACAAAGAACATCCGTGGCAATTATTCGAAGCAGTCCTGGGGCCTCCCCTAGGTCATCTTAAATGAGTACCCAGTGCAGTGTGCAAACATTAGCAATGGGATGACATAGGTGGCCGGGGGTGGTCCTCGCCACAACCACTAACTCGTGTCCTGTGTCGGCCTTCATAGGTGCTCGCTAACAACCGTTTGCTCCAACAGCCTGTGCAGGCTATACGGGGTATCTTTGTCTTTTTGTGTGCCACTCACGAAGCAGTCGGTATCCAAGGGGCCTGTACATCCACTGGCGCACTGCCGGTGGCAACAGTTGTTGGAGTCGGGACCGTTGCAGCGTGAGTCGCACTGCTTGGCGCAATGCAGACTCGTGACTAAAGGCAGACGGACACAGTTAGTGCACCCACAATACCGCATGCACACCTACGTATGTACACGCTTGCATATAAAACACAGCGACACCAACTGCAAAGAGGCACAACATCAAATATTGACGATAATTGATCAAGGTGACAATATCAAGTTTCAAGTCTATTTTGTTTAACCAGGTGATAACTCAATAGACCCAGGGGATAGTCTCATTTACAAGAGGTACCTGGGGCATTAGGCAATCACTGTAATACTATAGTTCCATTTGAGTAATTTTGTATTACCCCTATAGGCACACGAGCACTGGCTTCCTGTTCAGTTCAGGTTCGATTCTAATGTCCTGCTCATGAAATATTAAGCTCTAAATCAGTGTTTTTTTAAGCTTTACTGCAGCCTTGCACCCCTTTGGCTCTCAATGGTAAAAAATATAAATAATGTTAATCAATGCATTGGTTTGACGAAACTAATTAGTTGTACTTATGTGCTTAATTTGTGTTTCCATGATTTACCTTCTAATATCATCTGGCATGTCTCACCGCCCCAGAAAGGGCATCTCGCACCCCCAGGGGGTGCTTGCACCCCAGGTTAAGAAGAACCACTGCTTTAAATAACCGTGGTCCCTCTATACCGAGAAGAACGTTTGACCCCATATGTACCGAGTCGGTCTCTTGGGTTACACGATCCAGACTTGTAAAATAACCCAATTGTGTTGAGAAAATGCACGTGGCAGAGGATTCGCCTGGAGCGCTCCTAAACTGTGGAATGAGCGGCCATGATCAGCAGGGAGGTTACGTCTGTTATTCTTATATTAATATAAGACTGAAAATACATGTTTTTTTTAGATATGGCGTTCACACCCTGATATTGTATTAGCTTAAACTGCTTTTAATATTAAGTATATACAGTAGAACCCCTCTTAACGACCACCCCTGTGAATCATTAATCGCTTAACGACGGGCCTCCGTAGAGCCCCATGTGTAGTGTATAGTGTAGTGTATAGTAGTGTAGTGTATAGTATAGTGTATAGTAGTGTAGTGTATAGTAGTAGTGTATAGTAGTGTAGTGTAGTGGATAGTAGTGTAGTGTATAGTGTAGTGTATAGTGTAGTGTATAGTAATGTAGTGTATAGTAGTGTAGTGTATAGTGTAGTGTATAGTAGTGTAGTGTATAGTAGTGTAGTGTATAGTGTAGTGGATAGTAGTGGTGTATAGTAGTGTAGTGTATAGTAGTGTAGTGTATAGTGTAGTGTATAGTGTAGTGTATAGTAGTGTACTGCCTCCATAGAGCCCCATGTGTTCGCTTACCAACCATTCCCCTGTTAACGACGGGCTTTTGTAGGTACAGTAAATATTAATTAATGCATTGATTAACCGTCTTTCTTTTAATAGTATGTGTGTATAATGGTGTTAGTAAGTTTATGTGTTAATATCCAATGTTTAAATATTATAAAGTACGTTTTTGGGTGAAAAAGGGGGTAACTTTCGATGCTATCAGAACGAATTAAACCTTTAACGTGTTTTTCCTATACTCGCTTAACGACCAAATCACTTAACGACCAAATCACTTAACGACCAAATCACTTAACGACAGGTTTCGTGAAAACAATCACCGCCATTAAGAGGGGTTCTACTCATCTTCTTGGTTCTTTCGGTAAAGTCACGTAGAAGGGAAGTAATAAAATAATAAAAATAAAACATAATAAAACAATTCTCACGACGTTTCGGCTACAACGCAAGCAGCCGTCTTCAGGTGAAGAATGAGACACTGCCAAGCTAGGAGCTTATATATAAGCTGAGTTGGAGGTGGAAGAAGAAGAGAGCCTTAACAAAAGAATGTGCATATCAAGAGGAATTTAGCATATTCATGGGAAATGCGTAGGAGATAGGCGGGGGGGTTTCAAAGTCATTATGCCCATGCATTATGCAGGATCAGCAGCACCAAAGGGAGGGGGGGTAGCATTAACAAAGGGAGGGCATGTTAATAGTATGTAGAAGCAATGAAACATGTGAATGGGAAAACGGTGGCAGGAGATCCGCAGCGGAGCAAATAATGCATTCCCTGTGGAGAACACAAGATACACAGTTAATGCCAGTGAGTGGACTGCGGTCTGAAAGTCACCATAAACGTGAACAACAATCAGTTAAGATCCGAAGTGGTTTATTACGTCCTTCCAATGATTGCTGAGCCAGAATCCATCTTCTCGATTGAAATTGTCTCTGTGTTTGTATATGTGGATCGCCTCATGAACGAATCTCTCATGGTAGCCAGATGGCTTGCAGAGAACCTCTGTCTTGGAGAAGTCAATGTCATGTGAACCCACTGAATTGTAACAGTGATCTGCCACGGCTGAGGTGTTTGTCCTACCGTGTTTCAGGTCAGCTTTATGTTCACGGATGCAGTCTGAGACGTGTCGTTTGGTTTCTCCAATGTAACTGCTAACAGCCATATGGCTACCATGAGAGATTCGTTCATGAGGCGATCCACATATACAAACACAGAGACAATTTCAACCGAGAAGATGGATTCTGGCTCAGCAATCATTGGAAGGACGTAATAAACCACTTCGGATCTTAACTGATTGTTGTTCACGTTTATGGTGACTTTCAGACCGCAGTCCACTCACTGGCATTAACTGTGTATCTTGTGTTCTCCACAGGGAATGCATTATTTGCTCCGCTGCGGATCTCCTGCCACCGTTTTCCCATTCACATGTTTCATTGCTTCTACATACTATTAACATGCCCTCCCTTTGTTAATGCTACCCCCCCTCCCTTTTGTGCTGCTGATCCTGCATAATGCATGGGCATAATATGACTTTGAAACCCCCCCGCCCACCTCCTACGCATTTCCCATGAATATGCTAAATTCCTCTTGATATGCACATTCTTTTGTTAAGGCTCTCTTCTTCTTCCACCTCCAACTCAGCTTATATATAAGCTCCTAGCTTGGCAGTGTCTCATTCTTCACCTGAAGACGGCTGCTTGCGTTGTAGCCGAAACGTCGTGAGAATTGTTTTATTATGTTTTATTTTTATTATTTTATTACTTCCCTTCTACGTGACTTTACCGAAAGAACCAAGAAGATGAATCCCTGCAGTCACGAAAGCTTTAAATCGAAATTTAGGGGTTCTACTGTATATATATTTCTGCTTCCTATAATGGTTTTATACTTACTGCTTGTTATTATTCTATCCGGATGCAACCATTGACAAAGATTGATCCCTTTATAAATTGTAACATTCATTTCTTTCACTTTTTTTTAGTAGATACAAATAAAATGAATAAAGAAATGTAAACGTTTTCTGTAAACGAACCGTTGAACTCAAGTGCTGAATACGCAAAAAAGCAGAGGGCTTTTACCGTGATGGGTAAGGATGGGCAGGATGGTATGAGGGCGTTCGACTTACACTTCTGGCAGTAATTTGCACCTTCATCCCAGCAGTGGCCATTGCAGGACGGATGGCAGGGCTTGCCTGCCAGAACAGAGCGGCGAAGCCCATTTAGGAGAACAACAGAACGAGATGCGAGCTTCCCACAAACACAACCGTTACAGCGCCCGCCTCTCGCACTCGACGTTTGAGCACGAGACGTCCAAGCTAACTGCCACTGTTCCACTACACAATTGAAACGGCACATTTTTAACATCTGAATAGTGAACATCGCAACCATTTTCTCTCGGCTTTAGGGCTCAGAGCTCTTGTCCTCGATAGCCTCTCCGCTTGACTGCCAGGACTAAGTTTCAAACTGACCCGGGTTGAACTGGAGGGCTATTTACGCTGTCACATTGGTTCTTTCCCCAAGGATCACCAGCCTGCCCTAACATAAGTTGTCTTAAATAATCCTTCTGCATAGGTTTTAGTGGTTGTGCTGTGCAGCTTCTCCAATGTGTTCCCAGGTTGCACCACGAGTCGTTCGGCACAGTGTCCAAAGTTTCGCCTCCATGTGCTGGGAGTTTTTTCAGGAAGCCGAAAAGACATCGGAGAGCTAAGAAATATGTTACATTATTGCTGTTTGATGTTCACCTCCATGGGGATGCTAAATAATTAATAATTCTGATAGATTTATTTTTTAACTTTGGTCATGCAAATGACTCTACTGCCACGAATATTATTTGTACGCACATTCAATGTTATTTACGCCTTTAACTGTATTCTGATGCACATTACGCCACTCACATGTTGATTTGAAGAAGTCCAGCTTGTTGGTCACGTTTTCAGGGGACCCCTTGCTCTTGAGGTCAGCCCAGTTGATGGTATCAGCGAAGCAGAGGTACTCATTGGAATCGAAGTAGACAGCTCCTTTAAGGATTTCTGCGCGATTGAGACACAACAAATGGATCCACTCTGAATTGAAACTTATTTCGTGGTGTAATGGTTAGCACACTGGACTTGCTATCAACATCTTCACCAGTTCAACCTCCCTGGGGGACCAGTTGAAGCAATGGTGCAAGTTTATTAAACACCTCCGCCTCTGTGACATCTAGCAGTTTAAATGGGGACACGGTAGAACCTCGGAGATCGAACGCACCAGAACTCGAACAAATCGATGTTCGAACGATATTTCTGAAGATTTTTTGCCCCGGAAACTGAACGAAATTCGGAGGTCGAACGGGCAATCGCGACTTGAAAGAACCTGTACGGCTGAGATGCGTTTGGCCAGCGTGCATGACGCTTGCCCAGACAAATGGGACTCCCCTTCCAAACAATGACACCACCACCTCCTCCTCCTCACCACCTTCCACTCAAGCCATCAACTCTCCCTACTACAGGTAAAATGAAGTTCAATGTTCATTTATTTCATTTATTCCATATATGTATTCACTTATTCCATTTACTTATTGTGTTTCTTGTTTTTTGTATGATTTTATGCATGTAATTACTGTAAACTTCGTGTAAAAATGCTTTATAATGAGAGATTTCTTGTGTCTGCAACCAATTAATGTCATTTTCATTAATTCTTATGGGGAAAATTAATTCGGTGTTCAAACAATTCGGTGTTCGAATGGCCGTCTAGAACAAATTAAGTTCAATCTCCGGGGTACCACTGTACCACAGTTTGTCGACTGACAAGGTTGCGTGTGCCGGGGTAAATTATAGACATCCCATGCCTGTTCAGAGATGTTTGACCAGGATGGCAGAGTAAGCTACCACCCACAAGGGCTCTCTAGAGCTCCCTCTTGGGGGAGGCCATTTAAGCAGTGGGGTGTGCGAGCGATTGGGGCGGCACTCCCATGAGCGTGCAATGGATGTGCGTACCCAAGAGGCCCATCAGGTGGAGCCGTCGAATACCCTGCTGCGACTCAGGCTGCTCCTTGTTGTAGTTGAGCAGCACGCTGAGCGCGTACTTATTGTCGTAGAGCGTGTTGCCGCGGATGAGACGCAGGTTCTCCAGGGGCACGTAGTCCACCTCGTTGAGGGCGATCAGCACGTACCCAGACACCTCCCGGATCGACTGGCAAACAGCATGGAGGCGAGCGGGATGGGAGAGTGAATGAAGAGTTTAGGTGAAAGGTGAAAAGTAAAATAAGCTATTTTTTTTTACTTTACTAGGTAACGCTCACCAAGCTATTAAGCTCTTTTTCAGAAGCGACCTGTCCCACAAATGATAGCTCAACGAGGTGGCGGCTGATCATGTGGACATTTCTAGCAGCCAAATACTCCAAATGCCTGTTTCAAAAACTGTAAAGGTGCAGCCCAGCAATTGCTTGCTCATAGCGTTGCTGGGGGGAGGGCTCCGCTGGAGGGATCTCTAAGAGTGCTTCCATGAGACGGGAGCTCAGATGGAGGTACAAAATAAACGTTCAGGGACCACCTTGGCAGTTTCTTGACAAGCATCACTATCATCAGGCACTGTCCATCCATGGTCCTGCAATGTTGTTGCTCCATCTCTTTGGCGCATAGTCCTCTTGGGGTCATTCCCTCCTTATTTTTACTGCTGTGGCACTGAGTAGGGGGCCTGTGCGTTATTTAAGGAATGCATTGGTAGCACCACGTTTATTAGTACCCATTTATTTAAGCAGCGAATAAGCGTGAACTCCTTGATAAGCCACGAATTGCAAACGGTTGTGGCAAAATTCACCATTATGGCCTCGTAAAGATGCGGTTGAGGCTCGTGAACTATCGGCACAGTGTCGTCACACACCCGCAGGAAGGAGAGGTCGCTCCCATTGAGGATGTTGGTGATCTCCAGGTTCCCCATGACGATCTCACAGTTGGTGTACATTTCACGCAGGATCTCGTACTGCTTCTCCTTGTTACTCAGCAGATTTAACTTGTTCGTTGTCCCAGCACAGTCTGCAAATAAAGCGCATGACGGCATGACATTAACATACAAACAGCCCATTCTGTGAATATTTGATATTGTATTCTTGAACGATTTTGGGGAATGGTCCGGAATGGTGTTGAACAAAAATTGTCACCTGTTAAACTTTAGTGCGGTATTTCCATATGAAAGATAAGAATATGTTTTACCCTTTCTGCTAATAAAACAGGTGCTAAGATGTTTCATACCTTGATACTGGCAAAAAAAGGTCCCATTTTGGTATTACCATCATTTGAGATGCCGCTTGCAAAGAAAATATTTTTGTTGCGACTGATAAAAGATGTTGGGAAAAATGACCCCTGTGGAAATGCTGTTTTCCAAGCCATTGCATAAGCGAGAGTGGGCTTGAGTCCAGTTTGACATCCTTGGCTAGTCCTCCATCTAATTTATAATTCTATTTTGATTTAAAGCTTTCGTTTTATATTTATTTTATTTTATTATTTCCCTTCTACGTGACTTTACCGAAAGAACCAAGAATTATAATTTGATGGTAAGATGTATGTTCTGGATATCTTCACTTGTAATTCTATCTGACAATATCCTTGTCTGTTTACACACGAGTGCAATAATCACAATCATTCTACTTTTATCTTTGTTTTAACTGAATTGTACTCGGAACGGTTTTAAAAAGTAATTTTTACCAAGCCAACTCGCGTGACAGGAAATGTATTTGAATGAATACTTAATTATGTTTGTGGCGGTATTTTCAATTCCCTATGTAATGTAGCTGTTGCCGATTTGCTCTGATTTCTAAATCTTTTCAGCAATGCTTTATATTTCCTTCGTTATTGTACCTTATTTTATCTTATTGCATCTGCCATGCTGGTGACCCATGTCACTCTTGCAAAGGAGACTTCTAACCTGCCTCTCCTGAACACTCAGCCGGTCGAACAAAATAATCTTCAAAACTTTAAACTTGAGCTACAAATACAAGAAAAGCAATAACGCGTGTCGAAGAAAAAAAACACCACCCACGAAATACTGACCTTAACTTCGTATACAAGAGCTAGAGTCTGTGGCCAAGGAAAGGGAGGTCTGGACCGCCCTGCTTAACATGCTGCTGCCACGACCCACGCCGGGACAAGTGGATTGAGAAACAAACGACCGAACTTCGTACACCGCAGTACGTCAATCTCAATTCAGACAAGAACACTCGTTTGTCAACAGTGACAACCGCGAAATATTCTTAGTTGTGTGTTGTTACCAAGAGCACGGCTCGAGAGGAGACCGCACGCATTGCTTGTAAAAACAATAAAACTATACCAGCAGGAGGTATGTGCTTTAGAAAAAAAAAGACACTTTTGTGAATGTCACATTTTTTTTCAGCATTACTCTTGGCATGTTTGGTCAAAATGGAATCATTAGTGTTCTCAGCTTAAGCCTCATCACTCGGGACACACCCCAAAAGGGCAGACACCTTAAGAACGAGGAAATGTGTTTCACAATGGTCAACGCATTCCATAAGTGCACACTCAAGCCACTTCTTTAAAAGGCTACAATTGCATGCATGGACATGATATAGGGGGGCTCTTAAGAAACACAATGCACAATCGCAAAAATAAAATACAAATTGTAAACAGCACAATGTACATTTTGATGACAGTTACAGAAGCCACAGGGCTCTCCTGGCATGATTGCTTTTAGTTAACAGCGAGATTCTACGAATACAGCACTTCACACGTCTGTACGTTTTGTTTGAACACCTTCAGATTTCATTTTTGCTTGTGTTTACTTTTGTTCGAGAATAGATTTTGAAGACACAGCTGCACCTGTGTTCTCTGTGGACAATCATCTCTACCTCAGGCACTGAGTGAAAGGTAAACAAAGGGCCCCAATCACGATAGCTATCAAGGCTGCGATATTGTCTCTGTAAATATTGCAGCGTGCTCCTGACTAGGTGAAAACACGGTGGGTGGACATCTCTGCCACCTATCCGCGGCATGGAGTGCGATGATTTGGTGAAGTCATGATTCGGCGTGATGCTTCCATGAATGCATTTTTTTTATTTGTTTTGTTGGGTTTTTTCTCTCTCAGACTTGTGGGATTTTTATTTTCTGCATTTGCCCAAATGCAACATTAGCGTAGCATTTGTGTATTTAAAAAAAAATACAGACCAATCCACTGCTAGATGAAGGCCTCATCACGCTATGTTAGGTCTTGGGTGTTGTTTGATCATACTTCACAGGCACTGATCAGTACGGGTTGGTGAAGGATATCACTGTCGACTTATGTTAGCCATGGCTAGGAATCAAACTCATGTCACTGGATTCAGAGCACAGTGCATGAATCAGTGCACCAATTGGTGCCGTACATTTGCATAGAATAAAAAAAAATCATAAATGAATCCTGAACGATCATACGCAGTCAATTATCGCAGGACAGATGTATCGTGATCATGAAAATACATTTTAACCGATGCATCATTCCATGTACATTGCTCAGTGAAGACTTGAGTTGGTCTGGGAGACACACGAATGGGGAAATATGGTATGGGGGGCGGGGTGTGGGGTGCGACTGAAATGGTTGGCATATTGCAAGGTGGCAGTTCCACACTGTGTGCTCTCTCCACACTGCTCACGGTGATTGGCAATAATTCGGCCACGCCACTTAAAACACTATCAGGACATATGCTGCACGAATGAAGCACCTAAAAGCCGGACGTCCCATTGTAAAAATAAACAACCGCAGCGAGGGACACCTTTTTATCTGTTATTTATATTGCGAATGAGATGTGTTTACGGCTAATAATGCACAATTCTGTGCATCCCGCATGTAATATAAGCTGCCCATAAATTGCTCATTAATGTGTGGAACTGGCCTTTTACCACCTGCTTTTGAAGGGGCCATCTGCTGTCTGACTGCAATTAAGTTGCATTCCCTGTCCAAATATTGGAAAACAATATTTGCACGAGAGTCATGTTGATGGATGCTGGAAGGTCCCTGCAGCCTTTATGTGACTAGGATGGCGTGTTTTTGTTTTTATTAAAATGGATGTCTTGCACAAAACACACTTGGTGTACACCCCTTCTGTCTTAGAGGACAACTTGGAATGTCACGCTGAGCCATCAATGGCTACTTTAATTCGCGTTATTCAGAATTGTTGGAAAAAAATGTACAAACATTTATCGCACAATCGCGAGCACACGTACACACGTACAGCAGCGCAGACCAAGTGTTATTGGCTGCGAAAGGACAACGAGCGTCTCTCAAGGGTATACAGACTACTCCCAAGTAGCGGCATGTTAGGTTTTCTTTCGCCGCACAGTAACGCCCAACAACCCTTGCTGCCCTTCCACCTCGGTCACGTGCCTCGTTTCCCTGGCAGTGGGAACTGCACTGGCTCAGTGCTCCCACCGAAGCTGGACTCGATAGCACAATTTCGATTTAAAGCTTTCGTGACTGCAGGGATTCATCTTCTTGGTTCTTTCGGTAAAGTCACGTAGAATGGAAATAATAAAATAATAAAAATAAAACATAAGCAGACTCTGTCTACTCGACAGACCTGCTCTCCACATGAGGACGGCTGATTGCGTTGTGGCCGAAACGTCGTGAGAATTATTTTATTATGTTTTATTTTATTATTTTATTATTTCAATTCTACGTGACTTTACCGAAAAAACCAAGAAGATCGATAGCACAAGTTCCTATGGCAGCCCAGCCTGGCCCAGCCGAGCCCCTGGATGTTGCAGATCTGAGCCGCCCTCGCTGTCACTTTTCGACACAAGCCAAAGATGCAGTCGTGACGTTACGGGGTGAACGCAGACGTGAGACGAGCACACGGTGACACTCGGTTCGTTGAGCTGGGTCAAAGTCAGAACCAGTTGTCACATTACAGCAGCAGTGCAGAAGTCTAACATAGCCTATACGGATAAGAGATATTTTTATTTATCAGGCCACTTATATGCCTTGGCAACTCAAAGTAACTTATATCACATCTCATCTTAACGATTTAATTTCCCTTCGAGAGTCGAGCCAAGAGGACCGACCCCTGGTGGAAGGTGAACGCATACGGTGAACGCACGCAACACCATCCTATGCCTGCATTAAGTGATAATTTTAACTCGTTTAAAGATTGCCTCCTGACCTTCACCGTACACGGGGAGAGGGGCCTATGAGGGGAGAGCAAAGGGAAAGGGCCGAGCTCACAGAGGCTCATGACACATTGATCGTGGTGATATGTACCTGGTTTGTGGCTGCAGTTGATCAACTTAACAATCCACTCCTGGGGCCGGCACAGCCTGGTTCTCGTTTGTCATGGAAACTCATCAACAGAAAGCTGAGCGTTTCATTTTCCACAATTCCAAACAGCGCAGGCCTTTACAGCCACATTTTATGACGCATTGTACTTTTAATTTGACTGAGTAAATGTATAACCGACTCGGAGAACTGAGTAAATAGTGGAGATATTTTGCACAGCTTCCCACTCCGTGCCGTCTGGAAATATTCACGGAATTGAAATGCACATTAACCAGGTGAGGTTGGCACAATGCTTTCTACCGCCCACTATTTCTAATACTTCAATTGCGATGAAGAAAATGCACGTTTAAAGCCAGCAACAAGTGTAGGATACGTTCTGTACAGGCATAAACACAAACACAATCTACCAGCACGGAAGAGGGCATATGGCAAATACTGAGCACTTCTGAAACCCAACGGGAGGGTATTCGTAAACCTCAGGTACAGACATTGTTAATTGACTTATGTATACAAGCCAGGGTGGAAGAGTGGTGGCACAGTGGTTATCATACTGGTTTATCAACCCAGGTGACCAGAGTTTGATTCATGGACACGATCAACATTAAAATAACATATGAACCTTATGGCGGGACCTCGGGGTACCGAATAAACGGAAGTCAAAATCGTAATTAATGAATACATTTTTGGCGACTCCGTCCCACCGCGCACATAAACGCCGCGATCCACCTGGCGCGGATCATTCTGTTGTCACGTCGTCCAAGCGCAGTGAGGACGAATGCGCAGAAGAAAGAAAACGTTTTAACTTTGATTGGCGCATCATGTAGAGCTCGTCGAGAGGAATAGACTGCCGCACCATTCGCTTTCAACCGACATAAAATGACGTCGCAACGCAGTTTATGCGAGAGCCGGGGGCTTATGGGACCCCGGGGTTCCGCCATAATGTTCATTTGGTGACAAATAATATGTACACCGAACTGCCTGCTCTCCCCGCTCTCCCAGTCCCCCTACCTCCCCCACCCTCTTAACCAACCTACACTGGTCAGTGTGGTGTAGTTTGGTTACAAAAACCTACGTGAAAGGCTGTGGGGAGGCCTTCAACCTGTAGCGGTTTGGTCAAGGGCGTGGAAATTATCACTTGATTTGTTAATTATTGCACAAGCCAACTGGCGCAGGTACATGAGCAATACAACAAACGTGTATGGACAAGAATAAGGCCAAGCCATTATTATTACTGATTGGTCATTATCATAACCATGATTGTGCCACCATTATATCAGAGCCTCTGGGTCTCTATGTGAGGCTATGAATCTCCACGTGGTCAATATCTCACACCACGGACCAGTGGTGCACCAATGCCCACTTCGATCATTTGCTGGGGGCATCATTCCAGATAATCATCAGGCTACTCTTGAAGGACGGTGACATTCACCCATAATCAGCCTCAATGTGTCTCTCTTGGAAATAAAGAGTTACTACTGATGAGTAGAAACTCACTTGCCTCGCCCGAAATTGTTTTATTTCCTCACGATTGCTGATCCTGGGTTGTGTTAAAAGATCATACGAACCAGCTTTTAATCATCACCGTGACGCACGAAAAATTGCGTTTCTTTAATCCTCACGAATCTGCGGAATCTAAAAAAAAAAATCCATGAATGAAAACTCGAATTCTTTCTCGACAAGAGGGGCCATAGATCAAGCTGATTTTAAACACTGTATCGTTGAAAGTGCGCCAACATCGTCAGATGCATTATTGCAACAATTTATGACTGCAATTCTGTTTAGAGGGGCTCCATTTTAGGCGTGGGCAGTGTGGTTTTTTTTTTGTAACCCGCATGCCTCTCACTCGACGGTGAGGACAGATGCAAAGCTCCTCCTCGGTACGTTATGGCACCGCGTAAGGGGCCGTCCATAAATTACGTCACGCGATTTTTGACGATTTTTGACCCCCCCCCCTCGTCACACGGCGTCACAAAAAGTCAGACCCCCCCCTCAAATATGACGTCACAAAGCTCTGCCCCACCCCCCCAAAAAAAATAAAACATGCTTAAAATCGCTTTCAACTATTGTCATTGTAGTGCGTATTTAATGTGCCGCTGCACTTTGATGTTATAGGAGAAAACATGTATTAAAAAGTCTATTTAATTAAATAGATCGTGATAATTGTTTTTTTACCCTTCTATTTGGCAACAAAACTGACACCTTTTTTACATGGAGTCATGTTTACATAGACCACAATACCTGCAGTCATAATGCAAACAAAAAACATAACTCTGATAATGTGCACTGTCCTTGAAGTTGATTGGTCCACACCCGAGACAGCTTTCCTTAAAGCCTAGTCTCACATGGGTTGGACCAGATGACGCCAAAAGGCGCACAACTCAAAGACAATGCACCATCAGAGTGAGAGCTCGGGGTAAGCATTTACACCATTGGAACCTCATTTGCCAATAAAAATATGATAATTGTTTTTTTACCCTTCTATCTGGCAACAAAATTGACACCTTTTTTACAAGGAGTCATGTGTACATAGACCACAATACCTGCAGTCATAATGCAAACAAAAAACATAACTCTGATAATGTGCACTGTCCTTCAAGGACAGTGCACATTACCAGAGTTATGTTTTTTGTTTGCATTTTTTTTTGCATTATGACTGCAGGTATTGTGGTCTATGTAAACATGACTCCTTGTAAAAAAAGGTGTCAGTTTTGTTGCCAGATAGAAGGGTAAAAAATCAATTATCATATTTTTACCCAATCAACTTCAAGGACAGTGCACATTACCAGAGTTATGTTTTTTGTTTGCATTATGACTGCAGGTATTGTGGTCTATGTAAACATGACTCCTTGTAAAAAAAAGGTGTCAGTTTTGTTGCCAGATAGAAGGGTAAAAACCCAATTATCATATTTTTACTGGCAAATGAGGTTCCAATGGTGTAAATAGATCGTGTTGTCTATATTTTGATGTGACGTCACATTTCTCACCCCCCCCCTCCTCGTCACACATCGTCACAAATGTCTGACCCCGCCCCCCCCCCTAGGTGCGTGACGTCATTTATGGACGGCCCCTAACGTCATGGCGCAACACGAATTATCACGCAGGTGACGGCAGAGCGAGCGAAGAGCTGTTGCCAAACCGTCTGCCTCTCCATCACCGGCCGAGAAGAAAAGCCAAGCCGCAACGCACAACAGTTCACGGCGAAACCCAAGCAGGCGTGAAGAGAGTTGGGCGGGGGGGGGTGGTTTAAATGTTCTCTACATATAAATGTAAGCAAGTAAATAAGTTAATTAATAACCCAGTAAACGGTTAGCATCGTTGGACTTGCAATGCAGAGGTTGTTGTTCCAATCTCACAGTGAGGCTGTTGAAACCGCTTGCTGCCTGTTGGCCAAGTTTCTTAAAATCACCGGAGCAGTGCAATTGAGTCCACCACAGCGAGTCTATCGGCAGGTCGTGAGTGGTGGGGTAAAGTGTGGGTACTCTAAGGGGCCGTCCATAAATGACGTCACGCATCTGGGGGGGTGGGTGGGTGGTCAGACATTTGTGACGATGTGTGACGAGGTGGGGGGGGGTTTGAGAAATGTGTCAAATCAAAATGCGCAACCTTAAATAAATATAGACAACACATTCTACTTAATTAAATAGACTTTTTAATAAATGTTTTCTCCTACAACATCAGAGTGCAGCGCCACATTAAATACGCACTACAATGACAATAGTTTAACGCGATTTGAAGCATGTTTTATTTTCAAAATGGAAATATGGTTTGGGGGGGAGCAGAGCTTTGTGACGTCATATTTGAGGGGGGGGGGTCTGACTTTTTGTGACGAGGGGGGGGGGGTCAAAAATCGTCCAAAATCGCGTGACGTCATTTATGCACGGCCCCTAACCTCTTACAAGACGTCCAGCCGGCGTGGAAGAGCAGGTGGATTTTCACTCTACAGGGGCCCTCTGGAGCTCCCTCCAGTGGAGGCCCTTCCACCAGCAGCAGAAGGGCCTCTGCTGCAGTTGCAGGGCTGCGCCTTTACACATTTATACTGCCGAGGGAGGTACAGGCCGGTGGGACTCCCAGAAACGTTCCCGTTGTTTTAATTGACGCGCCGGGAGATCAAATCGGAACCGTCGACCTCTGAACTTGCAAGTCCAGTGTGGTGACCATTACAAAGCATGTACAGTAGTTGTGCACACGGTCTTATGTCGACAGAACACAACGACTGTACGCTCATTTATTCCACGTGACGGCAGTGAAAGCTTGGCTTCCCCTCCATTCCTTCACTTGGAATTCCCCTCCATGCGGATGCATAAAACATAGGCTGTGAGACGGGGGAAAAAACCACGGTGTGTGTATATATAACGACACGGGGAACATTTTCAATCCATACTCTTTGGTTCTTGCGGTGAAGTCACGTAAGGTAGAAAAATGAAAGATCCCGACGTTTCGTTCGCAACACAAGCAATCGTCATCAGGTGGGACAACCACAGCAAGAAAAACTGCTGAAGTAGTCTTGTTTTTTTACCAACGTGACTTTACCGAAAGAACCATTTAGTATGGGTTCCTGCAGTCACGAAAGCTTCAAATCAAGATTTTCAATCCAATTGAAGACTGTGAATTGCACTTTTATGTCGTTTGCGATCATGTGACTATGGTCCAGATCGGAAATTGTTGTCATATCTAAAAGGGTCATGAAAAACAACTCTTGGATGCCCCCTTCTCATCTGAAAGTTGGCTGCATTTCTTAAAATCAAGGTCACATCTATTCCAGTAAACATGCAACATTAGGCCAAAGTTGGCCAAATCTTGGCCCAAAGTTCCATGTTTACTGGAATTAACACCCCCCCCCATCCTTCACGCGCTTTTCTTCTTACAAATTGTACAGTCCTTAATCCTTTCCTTTATTGTAAACCTTACAGTTTTCCACGTCAACATTTCCAGTGTGTGTGTGTGATAGATTTCATTTGAATCTAAAAACCAAAGAGACGAGGCAGTTTGCATTCCTGTGGCCATGATTGAGTACTCAGCCTGGAAAGTGACGGACATTGCGCTACTTTGTAAAAGCAAAGTGATTTCACGCTCCGTTATGATTTTCTTCGCACTTTGTGAACAAAATGTTTCAGTGGCATTAATATTCTTAGGGGTTTTTTTGGGTAAAGTCACGTAGGTAAAAAAATAAAATTAAAATTAATAAAAGTAAAATTAAAATAAAATTAAAATTAATAAAAGTAAAATAAAATGTTTCAGTGGGGCCCTTTCGAGCCTGTGGCCGCGATTGTAAACGTCGCGTGGCGACGTTGTTGTGCAAGTGCGGCAGTGCCCCCCGCCCCCATCTCCCCGCCAGGCTCTCGCCACCGCAGAGGTGCCCTGCTGACGAGCTGCGATGACATGCCGCTCGTCAGGATGTACAGACGCCCCCACACACCCCACCTCCGTGTTGCCAACTTAGCGATTTTTGTCGTTACACCTGGCAAATTTTTATGTTTACCTGAAAGCGACTTTTTCACAAAGCTCGCAGATTTGTGAAACGAGGACACGATGCAGATTTAGAAGCGATTGCAGATTTAGAAGCCATGCATTAAGGGCGATGTATCGTTTTACGATGCGCAATACACGGTGGGTATCCGATTGACATTTTTGATGACTTTCAGAGGTCTATCTAGCAACAAGTAGACAATCTTTGAGGTTGGTTGGCAACTTTCAGCGTTAAGGAGTTGGCGATATTGGAGCTCATCAGTTAACCAAGTGGCCTGGACCACTCACCACTGCCGGGCAGAGGAGTTGCAGGGAGTTACTGTGTAAACAAATGGTGTAACGCTATAAATCATAAGCCAATGACCTTGCCAATGCAATCACAAGGTCATTCCATGGCATTAACAACCCTGTGTAAAAACCATCTACGGTTGGGACTATGACAAATGTATACTTATGGGGATGGTTTCGTTTTAATGCGGATGGTTACGTTTTATTTGTGTGTTTTTTGGGTGATTTGTTTACCTTTGTTGTAATTTGCATTACTGTCATGTTTTTTTTTACTGTTTGTCGATGTCACGTTCTTACCCGCCCTTACCGGATTTCTGTGAAAAGAGCTTTATAGCTCATCGGATTCCTCCAGTGTAAATTAAGATTCAGAATCTGATACTTAACGTAATGTTACCATTAGTCCTGTTCCAGTAAGCAGAGACCGAATGAGCGCGTCTATCCACTGCGCATGCAGTGCCACCGCTCTCAGGTCGCACGGGCCGAAGGGGCCCCGGCACCACCAGGTTATGAAGAGGGGGGAATTGGACAGTGGTCGGGGGGGGGGGCTCATTTCATTCCTAACACCAGGGTCCGTGACAACCACGACACGCCACTGCCCCATAAGTAAAACGTGGCCATTCAATGATTTATCTGCACAATCCACCTCCTGCAAATGATTCAATGACATACTCTTTGGTTCTTTCGGAAAAGTCACGTAGGTAGAAAAATAATAGATCGCGAAGTTTCGATCGCAACACAAGCAATCGTCATCAGGTGGGACAACCAGAGCAAGAAAAAACTGCTGAAGTAGACGAGAGATCTGCCGTGGCACGAGGTTATATAGGCCTCGGCAGTAGGGGGGGGGGGAGAGAGAAGGGGGGGGGGGCAGAAAGTGGACCCCGCAGCAGCACCCGGGTCACTGGAGTAAAGTGGACCACCGCGGCTACTGCCGAGGCCAATATAACCTCGTGCCACACAGCAGATATCTCGCCTACTTCAGCAGTTTGTTTCTTGCTGTGGTGGTTGTCCCACCTGATGACGATTGCTTGTGTTGCGATCGAAGCGTTGTGATCTATTATTATTTTTTTACCCACGTGACTTTACCTGAAGAACCAAAGAGGATGCGTTCCTGCAGTCACGAAAGCTTTGAATCAAGATTGATTCAATGACATGTCGCCGATGTGAGGTCATGCTTTCATTCGTTTAGTTTGTTCTGTTTGTATTTTTTGGTGTCCCGTGGTCTGTCTCTGCTCCACCCCAATCGTGCTATTGGCCTGAATGAAATATTTCCTCCTTATTTGCATGTGCATTCTTACGGGTGTGATTTTCATGAGTCGGCGCTTAAACTGTAAGCACAAAAGTTTATATAAATTCCTATCACTCTATGCATGAGGTACATGCCAAGTAACTGGAAAATGGGCACTGCACAAGTGTTGGAAAACACGTTACCAATACTGTTGACCACTTAAGTGATTTTGGCGCTTGATCCAGCGACTTTTTGGACTTCCCCTAGAGACAACATTTGATCGAGGCGACTGGTGACAAATGCAGCGAATTTCTGGCAAGAGGACATGATACAGGTTTTTGGGAGTAATGCGAGGTGCGTACTAATGATCCTGTATCAGTTCACTACGTTTAATGCCGGGTAAATTTAGTGATATTTTGACGACTTTAGAAAGCCTATCTACAAATACCTCACGACGTTTTGAGGCTCTCTCGGCAGACTTTCTGCTTCAAGGAGTTGGCAAGACTGGTTACCGATCCCCTTCGTGTGCTCTGCCAATGTACACGTATGGGCATCACAATGGTGCCCGGACCTAGTGGTCGTATTTTCACAACTAAAATGCCTGGGTGGTCCTTTTATAAGTCAGTTTTATTGCTGTTTCAGCAAGCAGCATTCCAGCGTGGTGTACAGGGACCTTCCTCGTCTGCCTAATGTGCTTGCGCCGAGCCGTTTTTCACACTGCCCCCCCCTCCCCTCTGCAGCGCCAGAGTCGTGATGTGCCTGCGTGCACACTGACTCGTGACTCGGTGCGCAATCGGTGCGCAAATGTCTGTAGGCGTGAATGTGGTGGTGCTTCCAACAGCCGCAGTAATTCGAGACAGGTCGCGTTTTGCACGAACAACATTTCCCAACGCGCAGCTGCCAATTTGAGCACTAAAGTGGCGTTAACGTTTCACCGGCGGTTGCCAACACCAACGAGAGATTTTTTTAAATATATAAAATGCAACCTCACGCACACAAAGGCTCAACCGTACAGCCTTTTTCGTGACTGCACGCACATACCCACACCTCCAATCCCCCACTACCCTTTCCTGTGTCCTTTTCACATGAAATCTCACTGCGTAGGTTTTCGCGATTGTGCTGTATAGCACTCCGATGTGTAGTCTGGGTTGTGCTGCGTGTTGTACGGCACGATTTCCGACGCATTGCTCCACGCGCGAAACGTCAGACATCACTCCGAACAACACACCCGGTACAACCCAGAAACACATCGGAGAGCTTTCATACGAAGCTACTGTCGTTCAACACTCTCTGAATGCAATGCCTCCATTACAACAACAAAACATCCTTCACGTTGCTCAAATAGCTCATTACTGCCGTAGCTTGCGTGAGACGCCTCTTGAAGAACTTTTCATGCAGAGTCTCGTATTCTGCCCTCAAGGCTATGATTTATTCAACTGAAATCACTGAAATATTGCTCTAAAATGTATTGTTTTGTTTCGTGCTGCAATTCCTAAAGTAGGAATTCATATACAATTAATACTCCCCTCCCCTCTGTAAGCATCTACGGGTCTGCTCAATGTTTTTTTTTTTTTAACACAAAACCCAAGGACCAACACCATTTAAATAAACATTTCAAAAACATCTTCAATACAAGTCACATTGCCGTCAACTGCTCATTACTCAACGTGCACTTTTGTGGGTTTATTAAAGCTGCATTCAGTTTTTAAAAAATAAATCTAAGGCAAGTGAGCGCTCTTCGCCTTTACACAAAAGTAATTCCCTTCATGTATCTTAGAAACCTCCAAGAGGAATATTTTCAGGCGCACTTGTGTGCTTAGTCCACTGTGACACTCGATTAAAGTGGCCCCGGGGGTTGTTAGGGGAGGTTCACGAGCACGTGGTTGGCACAATCCATAGCCACAGATAAACCTCGCTGCCGCACGGCTGCTTTGACCGGCAGCGCAGGAGCCTTGCGTAATGAAATCACCCATACGCAGGTGAACTAACAAAAAAACACGTTACATTTTTTTTATGTTCTGATAAGAAACAAGATTTGTTTTTATCTTTGTGGACCTAGTTTGCCAGTATCAAATTTTATTTTAAAAATGATGAAAAATAAGAATAGGTTTGACCATTTGCGGCAATAAAACAGGTGTTTAAACACCAAATAGATACATTTTGCAAGGCATCATGTCTGCATTAACCACACAGTTGCGTATGTTATATCTTATCAGCGCATGTTTGTTTGCGTGTTTTGCAGACTTGATACCTTGAGAACGTTACATGTTTGGTGTTTGAACATCTTAACTCCTGTTTTATTGCCAGAATAGGATAAACCCAATTTTAAATTTTCAACGATTGTTTTATATATTGTATGCCTCATTGCAGAGGTGTGGACTCGAGTCATGTGACTTGGACTCGAGTCAGACTCGAGTCATGAATTTGATGACTTGCGACTCGACTTGGACTTGCATAACAATGACTTTGTCCCACCTATGAGATGTGGACTCGAGTCATGTGACTTGGACTCGAGTCAGACTCGAGTCATGAATTTGATGACTTGCGACTCGACTTGGACTTGCATAACAATGACTTTGTCCCACCTCTGCCTCATTGTGATCGTGAGCGCATAGGGACTGGCGAGGACAACCAGGTGGAGTTCAGGGGCCAGAGACGCAGAGACGCAGACATCCCTCGAGGCTCAGTTTCTGTCTCCATGTGCCATGCACGATGGGTTCTGCGTGAAACATCAAGAGGATGCACGAAGAGAAAACCACGTGGACCAATACATCTCCCAGTACGTGAAAAACTCATCGATTGTCGAGAATTATAATAAAATATTCACATCCCTTAGCCAATCCACTGCTGAATAAAAGCCTCATACTATGTCAGTTATCCGGGTTGTTTGACCAGGCTTCGCCACACTGGTCGATGCAGGATAGTGAACCGCACTGAAGGTCTAACATCAGTGATTGAGTGATATCTGAACCGGTACTGGGTCATCCCATTCACCTACCTGCTGGATAGTACTGTTATTCTGGAAATCCCATAAGCTGGTGGAATAAAACACATTGTATATGTTTACGTGGAGATAAGGACTGAGATTTGTTTATATTTGTTATTCCCCATTGCGAATGGCTCGACTCATCCAAATACAGCATTCACCAACAATGGATGAAGAATGCATGAGTCTAATCAAAGTGTCTCCATGCTCAGATATTCTATAACAGGAGCCAGTCTGTCTATCGGATGACTGCTGCTGACCGACAACACAGTGGTCATGTATTTATTGACCCTGGCAGGAGAATAAGCTCAGTGCTCTCTCGACTGGGATTTCAATCACAACCTCCTGTGAAGCAAGAAACGTTGCCACATCGCTCTCCAATCAGATTGCCATTCCGTTACGGGATATGCACACAATTGTGTAAGGCAGTATATAAAATATACAGCACAAAGATCCAAACAGTATGTATGATGCCCAAAGGCATGGCGTTAAGAAATTTGTTTTTTTACATTTGCATGAGTTCGTCACAGTCCAATGTTTAGGACACTCCAACTGACTGATATCGTCGGGATGGGAGCCCTGAGAGATAAATTCGCTGTTTGTCATTATTCACCACGGAGTTTAATCCCTATGGATGCTGCCATGGTGCAATGGTTTAGCACACTGGTCGTGCAATCTTGAAAAACTCAACACGTGCGTCAAACACATTCCTGCGGAGGGAGCTGGTAGGAACGTTGGGTTGCTCGGTCAATGGCCAGGGTCAACGGCGGCGTGGTGTATTCCGCAAATATGCCCGACTGTGAGGGTGGGCACAAGCCGGCGTGAGTAGGTTATAAGAGCACCACGGGGTGACCAGCCCCTCCCCACCCTCCCCTCCCCACCCAGCCCCTCCCCACCCTCCCCTCTTCACCCAGCCCCACCCCTCCCATTTTTGGATGCAGGACGGACGGACACAACAATCCCCTGTGGGCTGGTGTAACCAAGAGGTTCCTACCAGTATAACACTGCCTTAAATTTACTACTATAATGAGCCAAGAGAATGTATGTTTGTGTGTCCCGCGTGTGACGTCACTCCACATGCCGCACCCCCTCGTCATTAATATTCATGAGCGGGTGGATTTTTACACTCACGCAGAAGGTTGAGCGGAAATTTTAAAAAATCGCAAATTCGCTTTAAGTTTGACGTTTCTTTATTGAAAGTGAATCTAATAAATAATGCTACGCAGCAACAAAGTGGAGTTGGTGTCTTTATTTATTTCCTTAGCACTTGAGACAAAAGGTAAGTGTAATTTATGCTTCTACATTATGGTAAAATAGAAATTTCTCGGTGATTTTCCAGATATTGTATCGATTTCCAATTTATTTCAACTCCAGCGACCGAAAGCAGAAGAAAATAAAGTATTAGAGCAGTGAATTTGAACAAATTGAAGGTCAGTTATATACAGTGCTACAGAATATGAAGTGGGGTGTTTTAGGACTTCGTTTTGTGCAAGAATCACTGCCATTAATACAGTGCAAAATTCACTGCCATTAAATTTACACAAGATACAATTATACTTTGCTCAATTTTTTTCGTAAATATTACAGCTTCCGTCCTAGGACGAGCAAAGAAGCTAGTAAAACATATATGTCCTGTAATGTGACATTTCAGGTAATGGCCCTTTTTCATAGCACATACATAGAGGCCAGACAGATAGATACATTTAAGTATCGTGAATGTTATATATTTTTTTTCTTTTAAGGTACTGCTACTCAAGAATGCGTTGAGGTTTTTGTTGTTGTCGTCGTTGATTTTGTATTGTGCACCACCGCCAACCCAGCAATGCCCAAACGACTCGCGATCCAGAGGTCGTCGCCTAGAATTCCGACCTCCCAGCGCGGCAGCCAAAACAACGGTGCCCAGGTTCCTGAATCCACCGCCCCGACCGCCTCCGTTGACCCGGCAGTATAAATGGGCAACAACCACAGAGAGTCGATCGGCAGGAGGTGGTGCGGTGAAGTGTGAGGTTTCTAACACGCCTTGCAAAAAGACATCTGGTCAGCGTTGAAGAGTAAGCCCAATAGCCCCTAATTGAGGCCCTTCCATTTGCCAGCAATTACAGGGCCCCCATGTTCACCTGCATACCTCCTTTTTGTGCTCTACTTAGGCGATGGAGCACATGCCGTGATTATTGGGCGAGTCTGTACTGTTCTTGGACACCAAGCCAAGCAGCTTCGTGAAGTCACTGTCATTTGACGACAGAGGCGCTGCTGGCTCTTCTTTACCGAACAGCTCCACTCTCGGCCGTTAAAGGTAAAGGTGCAGTCCTGCAATTGCTTTGCCGTAAGCATGACCTTCTTTAGCACCGTACATAGCCAACCGTGCTAATCGGAGGTGCTCAAACTACTGCTGGCCGAAGGGCCTCTGCTAGAGAAAGAACCCCTCTAGAGGGCATTAGACTGACTCTTCTCGATTGGCCAGACATCTTAGTAGAGGAAGTGAATATCCACACTTCAACCCCAACCACATGTGATGTACCCATTTATGCTGTACTGCTGGGAAGAGAGAGGCTCGGGGTTTTAAGAAACTTGCCGATTGCTTCAACTGCCTCACCGGGAGGATGACCCGGTTAATCTCTGGATTGCAAGTTCAGTGTGCTGACCATTACACCAGACTTTTCAGCAGCGAACTTTCGTGATAATACTCACTGCTGATGAGTCCTAATTATAACAAAACCGGTTTAAAGTTGTGTCTCACTGCTGCCTGTCAGTCGGACACATTTGCTCAAATGTTATTTGATGGTGACCTACGACAAGAGGAAAACAATGCAGTTCTTCAGGAACAGTTGATGGGTTTTCCAAAGGTATGAAGCTGTACGTGTAGTTGTGTATCATTTGAAACATTCCGCCATGGCACATTACCTTTTTGAAAGCGCATTCATCGATTTGAAAACGTACAGCTTTACAATCAGCATAGCCTTTTGTACCTTAGTGTTAAAACATTTTTTATGTTACATGTGCATCTGCATCATTAGATGGTAACTTTTTTTTTTAAGAACTGTATTTGAATTTGCTTAAACGGGACAGTTCCATTCATCAGCACACATGTGTTTTTCTAGTAGCTTATGTTATTCCATGGAACAATGGGGCTAATGGTGAACCCAAGTGTAATATAAAGCGCGTTCTTTTCTATCCCATCATTAATGATTCAACAACGCGCATATTTAACGAGACACTGAGGCATTATAAAATCGCAATAATTTCCTCCCAAATGGAAATTGCGTCATTGAGAACTTCGTATTGTCACATTGTGGAAGTCCCGCCGCTCTGCTTTCTCATGTTTGACTTGGATGCCTGCATGTGTGGTGGGTGTTCGCTATTTGCATTTTTACAACTACCGTGTGTCTAGGCAGTCAGTAATGGTGCTGCAATGCACAGTCATTGCAGCCTCACAATGAATGGCAAGGACGATTACTCAAGGCTGTAGAGCAGGGCAGGAGGTTGCACGTAGTCATTTGTTCACGTGCACAGTTTAATAACAAACGGCGATATCGCATCAAGCAGCAGGATTTTTGGCTTTGTTTGAGCATGCGGTATTTATTTTTCCACCCCACTGTGCCAATACACACAAATTTTTACCACATAGAACGTGTAGGCATGGGGCCCCGTGGTGGCGAAATGTTAACTACCTCGCCTGGTGTACAGGGGTTCGTGGGTTACGATACCAACCCGGACACCCATATATGTGAAGTTTTGTATCTTCTCCCCGTGGTTGCGTGGATTTTTCTCCGGGTCCTCTGGTTATTCCCTCCTGATTTAGAAACATGCGTTTAGAGTATTTGGCTGGTAAAAATGTCCACATGATAAGCCACGTATGGTTATCATGTGGAAAATGCTTTTTGTGTTTAAATTTTCGTCGTTCCCCCGCATCTCCAATTAGTATAGTTGGCTACGTACGGTGCGAAATAAGTTCAACATACATACATATTTCGTTGAGCTATCAATTTGTGGCCAGGTCGTTTCTGAAAAAGAGCTGTATAGCTACAGTGGCCCTTACCTGGTAAAATGTAAAAAAAAAAACGGTTTAGTTTTAGGCATGACAACAAATCCATTGCTCCGGCTTATGAAATGGAGCATAACACTGAAAGGCAGGCATCTCCAGAGTCTGTGAGGACCCCTATATTCACCCACCGGGTATTGGGCCAAGATCCCAACATTCCGCCTTCTGCCCAGGCAGGCCCTCTCCGGCCAAAGCCCAAACCCACGCGTCGTCATGAAACCTACACCATGGCCGCAGTTCTCACCCTTACAAAAGGCTCGTCAACATCACTCTGTTCGCCTATTCTTTATTGTGTCAACTCACATCCAGCTAAAAAGTACCGCAAAACAAACATCAAAGTAACGTTTGAGTTATTTTGTCATATACACGTGAGGTTCTTTTTTGTTTTTTTAAACGGATGAAAATTGACTGCACAACCTGCTTAAGTGGCACACATTCGCTATCAACCTATCTGTCGCAATGTATGAACGTATACATATATCCTGTACCATTAATCTCAGCGCTGATATACAATTATTACCACCTATGCCAATTGTCGCATTACTGCACTGAACAAGCAGACTCATTATGGATCAGCAGACACATTACGGCTCAACAATATATTATGCTGTAATTGAGAAAATCGCAGTGGACCGAGAGCTTTGAGTCTGTGATTGTCACATAATTTACCTTAGGGAGTATGCTTTTAATATGAGATACTCCCTCGGGTAAATTAACCCCCATAACCAACACGGCGTGGGAAGGCCTTCATCCAGCAGTGGATTGACAAAGGGTTACATTATTACATTTATAATTAGTATCATTGTATTAAATGTTCACGGGAAGCATTACATTAGCTGGGAGTTGTGTTGCCGAGGTCATGCATTAAGCTCTTGCATCGATACTGTGTATGAACACGAGAAGTTTGTTTTTGTTTTAATTAGTGCATCCTCGTCATTGTAATGGACAAAGTCAAAAGTCCTGCCATTGAAGACAGAAGGCAAGAGACAGCCCATGATGGACAGGGGGGACGGGTCAAGCTGTCAAGAGGGCTGACTGAGAGGGCCTGGGGAGCTAGTGGGGATACGTTCGAGTTAGGGAGGGTGCGTTGGGTGTTGTGTTACGGCGTTGGGTGTTGTGTTAAGTCCCGAGTAAGCACCTTGAGCTAGAGTGAGTGCTGCTGCTGCTGCACGAGTGCTTCTCGACGCACATAAGCATCTGCTGCCTGCATGTGTATGCAACCCTTTAGTTTCATCTCGTTTAAGGCATGAAATAGTCACTGTAAAACAAAAGCATTTACGTGACACGCTAAACAGCATGGGTACAATCTGCTTTGTCTATCGTGCGTTCTGCTTTCGCGGCCGCCCTCTGTGCACGTGGAGAGAGGCTGCATCACCAATCACGCATTTGTATTTTGTCCAGCCACCTCCAACTTTGCTCTCGGTTTGTATATTATCAAACAAAGCTCGCAAATTAAAAAAAAAACATTTGCAGCGGACCAGTCCGTGTGTGCGAGCAGCCGTTAAAATGTTAGAATATTTTACGATTTTTTAAAATTGACTCTAGGATTCAGAAGAAGAGGGGACTGACCCTTCAACCAGTTTGCTGACAGGTATGGTGCATGTACACATATCTTCCAAAACACCTCTACGTTGCTAATCAAGGCATGCATTTGGTTAGAAAGCCACAAAGTAAACAGTGCTCGATGACACTTCATTGGCATGCTCATGCAGACAGATGGCATTACCTGTTATGAACAACAGAGCAACGATGAAATTGTGGAGAGGAGTATTTTTTTTAATGCTGCCCGCAAAATGCAAACAAAGTCACACCCAGTACACGGTACTCAAGTACATAGTCTGATGGAACGTGAAGGCGTACACGCGAGCGAGACTTCCAGGTAGGGCTTGCACACACGTCACTGCTTTTTCTCTCCCTCTGTGTCGAGAATGAAAACTAATTTCTTCATGAAACTACTTTTTGATTTTAGCTTGTAGTCCCCCCCCCCACCCCTTGCACGCACCTCCGATTAGCACGGTTGGTTACGTACGGTGCGAAAGAAGCGGCCAACAACGAACAGCAGCAACATTGAAGTTGCAATGGACGAGAATTCGCTCGTTTCTTGAATTGAGCAAAGGTTGTTGTGAGAACTCGGGAAAGGAGACGATGGGAGGGAAGTCCAAAGTCAAGCAGTGGGAGGAAACAAGCAGAATGAGTGTTTCGACCTACAGTGTGGTGGTTGAACACAACATGTTACGTAAGACCAAAATACGAAAGATTATTTGTAATTGGCTGTCTAAAGAGTAGTATTGTATTAGTCCCCCTCCCCTAGGGAGACAAAGTAAAAATACATAACTCTCGGTTGTTGAAAATGTTAAATCTTAATCCACGAGCAATAGGTCAATGGAGAAATACAATTTCTGATTGCATTGCGGTACGATGTGCATTGCTAAGCTCGTTTACTTAATTTAAGTTGGTGAAACTCTATTCAGCGAAATCTGATTCACCGTGTCATATAAATGCGTGTCTCCCACAGCAGGGTTTAACACAAAGAATTTACGTGGGTCATTTGTGCTTAATAGACTAAGGATAAAACCCCGCTTCCCGTAATAAAAGTCGCCCTGGTGGGTGTTTGCAGATGTGCTCACGGGGCTGCGTTACGGGCATCTTAGTCGCGTCACCGCCAACGCGACGGTTGCGCCAACAGCTTCAAACACAAATTTATCAGTGGATCGTTACAGAACACGTGCGGAGAAGGTGCCTCTTGCACCTCCCTCTCATGCGTATAACGATGCGTGTCCGCTAATCCGTGCGCCCACAAAATTGCATCTGAGAAAAGTGTAATGGCTTAATGGCGGTGACAGAGCACATGAGCGCGGCGTATAGTTTGTGACCGGGAGGGGAATATAGAATGTAGAACAATGGTGGACCTTTAATTGTAAGATATAATTACATTTGTCCATATAACAGCGTACCTTTAGCAGCAGATAAGTGTCGAATGAAGTCATAGCATCGAAATATTTTAATCATCCCTGGGTGTGCCTCCTCGTGAATGGAACACCACATTTAGGTGACATCACCTCTTGGGGCCAATGAAGGCCAGAAGAGGATTTTAGGCCACCACATGCGGACGAATTTTTGATGAACTGAAGCCAGAAAAACCCACAAGTACAGTCCCAACGCCAAATACTGGAGAGGGTACGCCAAAAAAAGCAACTAGCTTTGCCCAACAACAACAATCATAGTTCGTTCCAAACACACAAATGCCAGTGAAACGGTGTTTATCATTTGTATTCTTTGTGTTCAAAAAGGCATACCTAATGGCCTGCACACAGTTTAATCTCTCAGCTGAATTTCGCCTTTAAAGCATGGTGCATACGTCTGTTAATTAGTCACCCAAGCTGACTCCGTAGCAAAATGGACTTCATTGTGCAGAAGGGCATGCAGGCTTACAGACCGCACAATAATTACTTTCAAAAATGCTCTACACTAAAGAAAATGCACACCTTATGCCTCTGACCACCAGCAGACTGAATCAAAGAGACACTAGAGCCATGAATCTCAACACTTTGCATTGACAGAACCAATAAAAGTAACCTTTATTTACAGTACTGGACTGCCTTTTTGTTTATAGTCTTGTGTAAAACTAACAAAAATAGTCCGCTCCGAGACACACCAGGCACGCCACGGGCTTAAGCAAGCCCTGCCTCAGCTGATGAGCAGAAGAAAGCCAAAATCGGTCAAGACTTTTCTCGTAACGAACCCAATGGCTGCTAACAAAAACGATCTCACAGAAGGCCGTGAAGCCAATTGGATGTGTAAACATACTTTTAAAAACAATATATATTCGAGCGGAAAGACAAATATGACAATGAGGCGTATTGTCCGCTTATTTATTTTGTTTAATAATAAATGTTACAGGTCAATGAGCACGGGAACCGTGTTGACTACACTAAGCCTGCAAGCAGGGAATGTTAACGAATACTAATGGGAAGTCTATAGCGCATGTTTGTTTAAACTATCACGTGGCGTTAGGCTGCCACAGATACACTTAAAGGTCAGGTGCTTGGTTTAGATCAACATTCGCAAAATTTCAGGAAATTACACGTCATTTGGAACAGGTGGTGGCAGGTGGCAAAACAATTAGCAAAGCATAAAGAGGCACGTACATCACATGTACAGTTCCAGCCAGGTATCAGCCAAGAGAAACGGACTGCTTCTTTAACGCTAAATGCGCAATAAAGCATGTCAGAAAGGCTACCTGTGCCTTATTCATTACAATGAATATATCTTGCCGTTGATCTGCGAGCTTTTACCATGTTCGTGACCTTAAACGAGGATATTAATGTTTGATATTTTTTAAATTAATTAAGCTCATACCTGCGTCCCTTGTGAAACATGTGGATATGATATTTGGAGATAATCTTTTAACACAAGTTGTTTCACAGTCGTGAAAGGTCTTAACGGAGCGGTGAGGTAATGGAGTGGACTATCTGTACTTCGCATGTGTGGCACCAAGGATCCGGCTTTAGCAAAAAGCTTCATGCTTATGCCACTATGAAGTTCCTAGTTCCTTAGAAAACATTTAATCGACGATAGGTAATACTTTCCGATATGGACGTGCATGGTTTATTTTACCACGCATTTTATGACAAAGCCTTGATATATTTGCAGTGGGTTTCTTTTTTTACGTGCCGCCATGAACCATATCTTGAGGAAGGTTCAATTTCTGGCAATGTGTCTTGGTGTCAAGTTAGTAGCTACCCAGGTCCGACAATCTGGAAAAGGATGTGCAGATAGCAGCAAATGCCTCCAACTGAAATGCCCCTCGCAGCAATAAACCGTCGTGCACTGTCTCTATTACACATTTATGCATTGCCTGAGGCTTTGCATTCCATCTTTGAAAATAATCCATGAGCATAGATAAGCGTATAAACATTAACGATTGGACAAATAAACATTCAAAAATGGACACATCAGTGATTCAATGGGGGAGGGTGGCGGGCAAAAAAAATTGAAAATGAAACATATCTGTTGCCGAATAGACAATTATGCTTGTGACAACGGTATTTCCGTTTGTTTAAGCAAATAAATAAGTGCATCTGGGCAAAAAAAATGTGTTCATACGGCTGCCGACGTCACGCCGGATGTTTATCTTGAACACACGAACACCTTTGCTGTACTGCCACCGCAGCCGCGGGCCACGGGGCGATCTGCCCCACCTCGCAGCGAGCGTCGTGCGTCAATTGGTAAATTACTCCCCGATATTCGTCATCTGCTATGACGACAGGAAATGCAGCCAGACACGGTGAAGCGATCAGACTTGACTCACCTTGTGAATTCCACCTTTAACCGTGACCTGTGTGCAATCCTGGTGTTAGACACAAACACTTGTTGGTAGAAGCTGAGAGATACCTGGTTTAACACGTCGGCCTTTCGCGACCAATATTATCCATATGAGGTTGTTTTCGATCGCGTAAATATTGCGGTTACTTGATAGACACCGTTTGCCTTTAAAAAAAATTCCCCTTGCTGAGTCAAGTAAGTGTTCAGGTAACAACATGCACGGTACATAAAATACTAAATAACATCCGCCAAAGAGTTACTACACGGATGCGTTTGCGGTTGTGCTGTCCAGCTTTCTGATGTGTTTTCAGGTAGTTCTGCGTGTTGTGAGGCATGCTGTCCGACGCTTTGCATGACGTGCTTAAAGCTTCTTCATGACATTAATATTGGTAGGAACCACCTGGTTCCACCAACCCACAGGGGATTATTGTGTCCGTCCGTCCGTCGTGAATCCAAAAATGGGAGGGGTGGGGCTGGGTGGAGAGGAGAGAGTGGGGAGGGGCTGGGTGGGGAGGGTGGGGAGGGGCTGGGTGGGGAGGGGAGGGTGTAGAGGGGCTGGGTGGGGAGGGTGGGGCTGGGTGGGGAGGGGCTGGTCACCCCGTGGTGCCCTTAAAAAACTCAACGTTTAACCTACTCACGCCGGCTTGTGCCCGCCCTCACAGTCGGCCATATTTGCGGAATACACCACGCCGCCGTTGACCCTGGCCATTGACCGAGCAACCCAACGTTCCTACCAGCTCCCTCCGCAGGAATGTGTTATTGTACACGGAGCACAATACGAAAACACTTCAGAGTTGTAGCGCAATCGTGAGATCGCACATCGTAGTAGTAACCCAGATTAGCTTTACAAGATACCTACCTGTCATGAGCTTCATTGACAGAGGGAATTTTTATTATTCTGAGATTGATTTTTTAAAAGCTTACGAGTGTCCATCAAGTCGTACGAAATTTCCAATTAAGTTTTGCATGATTTTTTTTTATCTTTCCACGATTCTCACTCGTTTCGCACTTTGCTCTTCAGTGGTGTGCCGAGTAAAAACGTTTAGAATTGTTGAAAAACTACTTGACATCGACCCCAAGAGAGAGAACAGGAAATAACCAGAACTGCTAAAACACACTGTACAATCGAACATTCCTTTTTTCCCAGTTAATGGTGGTACTTAATCTGTTCATAGACATGCTTTGGGATTTATTTATTTGTTTGGTTGGTTGCAGTTAAATATGCTCAAAAAAGCATGGAAAATTGTGCAAACATAACCAAAAGAAATTATATTCTGGGAACAACTTCCGTCCGTCAAGATGTGCCAGCATGTAATGGGTGAAAAATTTGCCGCGTAACCGCATTTGAAATTAAAACAAGTTGATGCCATTTCAATCCTTGCTGTTATCTGCTGAGCAGGGTGAAGCGAGTACAGCGATGAGGGGAGGACTCGGCGTGTAACTCAGAGCAACCCACAACGCCTCCTCCTACAGTACTACATACCAGTCCTGACTCAACTTGGCTAAAATAATGATCATATTTTTTTAATAATAAAAAAACATCTTAGATTGTATACATAACAAATTCTGCTCAAACAAACAAATACTTTCAACTTCTTTGCGAGAATTAAGTATCGAACTTCCATTTACTGCACCGATTTTTTTTTTGTTTAACATTTTTAAAAATGCATAAGTCATTGCGAGTAATTTATTAAAATTAAGATATGAATGTGATTATGCATTTGTTAAATTGTGATTTAAGACCACAACAACAAATCTGGGATTATCGACATTAATGCCGATGGATCACCCCCCAGCAGAAACCGGCATATAATTCATAAATCATAGCTGCAAACATATTTAAGCAGTCTAAACCAATTTTTTTCTTATTAAATGAACACATTTCTGCGGAAGGAGCTGGTAGGAACGTTGGGTTGCTCGGTCAATGGCCAGGGTCAACGGCAGCGTGATGTATTCCGCAAATATGCCCGACTGTGAGGGCGGGCACAAGCCGGCGTGAGTAGGTTAAACGTTGAGTTTTATAAGGGCACCATGGGGTGACCAGCCCCTCCCCACCCAGCCCCACCCCTCCCACCCCCCACCCAGCCCCTCCCCACCCTCCACACCCAGCCCCTCCCCACCCTCCCCTCCCCACCCGGCCCCTCCCCTCCCCACCCAGCCCCTCCCCTCCCCACCCAGCCCCATCCTGCACGACGGACGGGCACAATAATCCCCTGTGGGCTGGTGTAACCAGGAGGTTCCTACCAGTAATATAGAGTAAGTGCATACATGATATTCAATGACATAACAGTATTAAAACGTATCTCATAAAAATGCACTATAACTACATTTTTTTTATTTTCTGTTGGTAAATTATTCACAAAGCACAGACAGGTCACAATAGAGTACTGAAGCAAAGGTTTTCGTCCAATAATTATCAGTGGAACTTATTTTACAATGTCATGATATTTGATTTATAGCAGAAGGCTTTTTGAAAGTAGCTAACAAAGAAAGCCGTTGGAATATCATCAGGCCAGGGTGAAAAAAACGTGCAAAAGTGCAGCATGCTACACAAACCAATGCTGCTCTGTGAGAAGAAGGCTACAAAAAGTCATCGGGCACATTAAATAAATAATTGTGTAACATTTTACACCACCGCCTGGCACAAAGCTAGGCAGGGAGTCTTTCTCAAATGGAATGTACCGTGTGTGCAATGCCATGGCCATTTCATCACAAGCAGCCTCCTCCATGCTCTTTCACCAATTATTCAACACATTTAATTTAGCAAAGTAAATGTGCAGCAGTGCAATTTGTTGCCAATGCCACTGCCAGCAGAACTGTCTCCACGAGAGAAAGCCCTTCTAGTGGAAAATTTCGCCTCCTCTTCAACACTGGCCAAGCATCTTGGAATACATGGGAGTACCCACACTTTAGCCCACTGTATGCGACCTGCCGATTGACGAATTGAATAAAGCTAGTCAATGCATGTACCTGTCAAACAAGATGCACGTCGTGGTGTCTGGCATGGTGTGTTCCCTTACCCTGGAATGTCTGTCTCAAGTTATCAGTTCAAGGGCAGTTCCATGACTCAAGCTCCCTCCATCCCATCCATTCCCACTTCCCCCATCTCTCAAAATACTGCATCAGAGTTCTTGAGCCATAACTAGTGGGCAATATTTAACTACACTCTTGAATCTGTAATAGATAAAGATCTACATCATTAGACCTCCTTTGCCAGTAGCAATATATATGAATAGGGTTTTTCCCCTTTTTTCTGGCCACAAAACTGAAACCTTTTTACAAGGAATCATTTTTTTACAAACACAGTGATAATATATTATCTAATATATTATCTATTATATTTTCTAATATATTATCTAATATATTATCACTTTGGTTTTTGTTTGCATTTTGACCACAAATATTGCAGACATGATTCCTTGTAAAAAGGTTTCAGTTTTGTTGCCAGAAAAAAGGGGAAAAACCCTATTCTTATATATTGCTACTGGCAAAGGAGGTCTAATGATGTAGATGCTTACCCCGAGCCCTCATTACTTTAATATTGCATTGTCGTTAAGCTGTATGCCTTTTGGCGTCATCTGGTCTAGCACCAATTGAGACCAGGCTCAAAAGAAAGCCGTCTCTGGTGTTGACCAATCAGTTTCAAGCACAATGCATATATTATCACTGGTTTTTTTTTGTATTTTGACCACAACTATTGTAGTTAATGCAGACATGATTCCTTTAAAAATGTTTCAGTTTTGTTGCCAGATAAAAAGGGGAAAACCCCTATTCCTCTCAGTAGATAAAGAGTTTATATATTTCTTGAACTGAGCAAGGTTATAAAACCCTTGGAAATGGCTTCCTCATGCCTTCCTCAAGTGTGTTTTTTTTAAGGTGACACCATCAACCCATGCAGTTTTACATCATACCTCGTGGATAACCCTGAAACAGATATTCATAAAGCAGGAGCTTGCAGATTAAAGCTCTCCGACTCAAATTCAGTTTATCTTCACGCATCAAGCAATCTTACTGAATTATTTTCCTTATTCTCGACACTGTATGCCTTGAATGAGTTTGCGGGATGTAAAACGCAGATGAGAATTGGCTCCCACTGCTCTCCAGAGTCTACAGAATGCACCTCCATCCGACTGTTTATGTTAGGACGCAGACCAGATTTGGCACTTCTTTTCTTCGTGCAAACTTATAAAAGCAAAAGAAAAATGTAACGACAGACCACACAGAAATATATCCTACCACTCTCAAACATCACGACTTTACATTTTGGCTTAAAACTTGCTTGACTGCAGGAATTCATATTATTTGTTCTTTCGATAAAGTCACGTAGAAAAAAAAGTAATAAAAGTAAATAAAATAAAAACTACGACGTTTCGATCACAACACAAGCGACCGTCTTCAGGAGGAAAAAATCGCTTGTGTTGTGATCAAAACGTCGTAGTTTTGATTTTATTTACTTTTATTATTATTATTCTATCTACGTGACTCCAGAGTCTAGAACCAAAGAATATCACGACTTTATTTAGACTTACCCGCACTGACCAACGTGGTGAAGTAGGGTCAAATGAAATCTCTATGACTGACATGGTATGGGGGAGGTCTTCCCCTAATAATTGATTGACAAGAGGCTTTAAATTAGTCCACACAAACACACACTTTGTAGGCCGCTTTATTGCAAATTAATGACCTGTTAAATGTTCCCCTGCACTTGCCTACACGTTTGTCCCCACGGAGGTTATTGATGCCTTCAGTGCACTGCACACTTGTTTAACGCACCCAGTAGTACGTCTCATTTCAAAGTGTAAAAAGAAGAAACAAATTGATGGTATGCAAGCACGATGAAAGTTTTCATTCAGTTATGAACATGAAGTGCAAATTAATTTCAGTGCTCATCCATAAATTACAATTGACAGCGTCCTGCACTTAGTGAGGAATTTACCAGCCACTCCACGCAGCAACACATGAGGACAGAGTAACACAAATAATAATTAAAGGTCTCGGGTGAAATGCCATGATGTCACGGAGGGTGAGCGCTGGCACACAGGGCTATACCGAATAAATGAAACTTGAAACACATGTGGAGGATGCGGCATTTCGCAGGGCACTGTCGGCTCAGCCCCACAGCGCTCATCACACAGAAGGAGCTTGGACACACCGGTTGGCACCGACCGGGTAGGGGGGGGGGGCAGGCAGAGATACGGGCAGGAGCGTTCACACACCTCCTCGACACCGGTCACAGGTCACCCTAAATTCTTCCCCTTCGTCAGCCTCTCCAGCGCCAGCTTCCGTGCCGTCGCCTGAGAGCCGAGCAGAGCAGGGTGCACAGCACAAGGCTTATTTATAACTAGCCCGTGTAGGCTTGTATGTTCCACAGCAAGGTGGCATGACCACACAACCTCTGGCTATGTGGCCCTAAATTCCAATGGCTTCAATTGGACTGTTGACCCCAGTGAAGCGCAGTAAAGTGCAGCGCAGTGCCCTGAGAAACCATCGGTCTGTCTGTATCTCGGTGTAAAACAGCAATGGAGGTTGAACAATAAAGGATTCAGCTCTCATATTCACTGCATTCGATCTTTGTGCACTGAGCCGTTAAACATGTAAGATTGCTGTGAAGCTAGATTATGGGAAGTTTTATCTTTCAGACTGCACTACCATCAAACACAGACCTTGCCGTGGTGCAGTAAAGCGTGGCTTCTTTACGACATTCTTTTTACAGCAGCTGTGTAATTCCAATGCCGGTTTGTTTTTCTCCAAGGTTATGCTTTGCTGGCAAACCTCGCAAAGCAATCCTGCGCTCATGCAAAGTGGTCAATGAGAAAAGAGGGTCACATTTTTCTGTGCCCACAATGGCTGACCCCGATTGTAAAGGTCAACATTCGTGACCCATGTTGGCTATTGCACATCAGTCTGGGCAAAATATACCTTTCCACCACCGTCATTAACACCGCCATACAACAGATATATATAGCAGGCTAACCCTTCAGGCAATGGACTTTTTTCTAAACAAAACAAATAGGCAATTGCCTCAAAGCGTTTCTCAACTACATTTTTCAATCACAAAAGAACTGAGGTAGTTCTGATAAGGATCAGCCTCGCTCATGCTTTTCGGTCAGCCAGCTCATCTCTCCAACAGGAGGAACTCACTGAGAAGGAAGTTCGCTGCTTCTTCACACCCAAACTGGTTCTCTGCACAGGCATGTGGCCGTGCACGTCAAAAGGTTAACAATGAACGTGGGGGTAAAACCAAGTTTTATTACACGACAAAAATGTGTCGTTATACTGCGTTGGCAGTGGCGAGCAAGCAGAAGTCGTAAATGTATCCAACACGTTCATCAAGAACGCCGTCCTGAAATCATGAAACGTGTACAAGGTGACGTTTTTTGGACAATGGCCTTTTTTCATAAACGTTGATCGATCAGGTTGCAAAATAAACTGCTTGTAGCTACTTTAACTTGACGACATCTGGGCTCAGCCCAGGCAGGGCAAGTAGGATTGCGACCTCTGAGGTACAACAAAAAAACAGGACATATCAGAGTCAGAAAAACATCTTACAATGCCATATGTGCGGAGAACTACATACTTATGCATTTGTTATGAGTGTTGTGTGTACCTCAAAAAGACTGTTTCTGGGTCACCCAGCTTAAAGACAAGTGCTGCTAGGTTATCATTTGACATCCTCAATTCTTGGTGGCTTCGTAAATCTCGGGCATGCCAAGACACAACCCACTGACAAATAAACCGCTGGGCTCAGCAACAGCAAGACAAAAGGGAGGAGTTTTACCTTACCCCGTATAACAAACCAGGAACCTTTTCACAAATATCTCAACGACGTCTGAATATATCTCACTTTGCTGAAAGCGGGCAAACTATTTTTTCACGCAAATTACAAACGGGAACACTAGAGGACTGTACTGTACTGGCAATAGTTTATACCTGCGAAGTTGTACAGAGCAAAGGTTAAATCCTGCCACGTGACACGCAGTTTTATGGGCCAACTCGCCAACACCTTAACAACACAAGTGACATGCTCATTGTGTGTACAAAAGTCCAAGCAAACTTTGCCGCACAGTAGTAACGTACCGAATGTTCTCTATAACGCTTCAACAGTCATCATTATTATCATCAGCCATGATCAATCCACTGCTCGATGAAGGCCTCCTCCCCAAGCCAACCCTGCGATGTTAAAAATCAACCCCAGCACCTGAACATGAGAGCTGAGTTAATCACTTCACCCCCTCTCGTATGCGTTCCTTTCCTTTCCAGCTAATATCCTTTTTTGTGACATGTCCTTTTTTGTGACATGTCCTTTTTTGTGACATATCCTTTTACTTTTCTCAACAGATTGAATTACATCATTAACCTGCGTATGTTGTATGTATGCTGAACGTCTTTCGCACCATACGTATCCAACCGTGCCAATCGGAGGTGCGGGTGAAGAACAACAAACTAAACACAAAAAGTAGCTCTAAAGAAATTAGTGTTCTATTTTTCAAGGTATCACAGCGCTTCATAAGTACAGTACTGAAACTGCAACTTGTTCATTTAATACACCCACACCAATTCGACATAAAAACATGAAAACATTTTTTTTATCTTGCCTAACTTTCGTGTGTGCGCAAAACCGGTCGATTACGACTGAAGTTTTGCAGGGGGGCACAGTGCAGTATTGTGAGCAGGAAAGCAACAGCACATGGCACGTTTCACTTTTAGAATTGCGAAGGCACAGCCGAAAGCCGTGCCAGATCCATCGTTATCTTCCAAAAGAGCAGACAGACCCTTTTGGCTTAACCTTCCAATTACCTCATTTCCTTCGAGATAAATACGGGGGTGCACTATGTTTAATATTACAAAACAATTACAGGGCTTTGTCAATCCACTGCGGGATGAAAGCCTCCCCCCACACCACATCAACCATGGGGTTTAATTGGCCATACTTCGGCATGATGTTCAGTGCGGGTTGGTGAAGGAGTTTCCCGGATTCATATCAGAAAATCACGCACCACGGAGTTAAGCTATGGCTGGGACTCGAAATCTAATAAATAGGTCCTTAGCGCGGTGCCCAAAACCCTGTCGTGCTTACATTCATTTGAAATAGGGCAAAAAAATCTGTATCATTAATTACGAGGAAACATGTTTCAGAAGAAAACTTAATTGCATTACAGCGTGTTTAATGTTTCACAGTTCAGGCAAGTGTTGGTTTGACGCTTGTGCAAGTTCCAAAAATGCCATGACATTTACTACCGAGAACTTGTGGTATATAAATTGACTTTTTGTGTTTGCTCTTTGCTCTTTTTGGAGTGTAGCTCAATAATGGAAATGGCTTTATCTAGACAGAACTCAGAGAAGTGCAGTAATACAACTTGTCAAGGGTCACACATCACATTGTCAGTATTGCTGCAAGTTTCCCAGATAAGACTATGAAACATAGAATAAACGGATTAACTTTGCTATGCTTCTAAGTGTTACTAAACTTATTTGTGGACTGCAGTGTGCAACAATTTATTCGCCACCCTTCCAGCATTTAAACGAATTGTCACAATTCGCGGTTGCAATTCTATTTAAGAAAAACATCTATTTTTTCCTGTGTTTACTATATTCTTTATATTGTTACTTGTTTTTTTTCTCCAATTTGTACGGGATTCGTCGCCTCCTTCTGTCCAAGTACACCAATCGCATTTAATATGCTTAGGTTATGAATCATTAATTCATACAAACACAATTAGATACATCAATCATGATGGATTGATGCATTGTTACATAATGCTTGCAAGCCAGACATTATGTTTCGTGTGACTAGTCACCAGGCCATGGATTCCTCTTCCCAATATTAAGCTTTATTATTTTTGGGATATTTTTACAACAGCCATGAATTATTTTGTTTATATATGGGCATTTCTGCATCTTCAACCTTGTGTCGTTTTCTGGCTTAATAGTGATGGAGCATGTTTAAAAATAAAAATGTACAGTATTATGCAGTCAGAAAGTATCTAAAGCGAATACCAGTTCTATATTTCTTATTCACAGCACATATCTATCGATAAAGCAGTGAAGGCAAAATGAATTGCGTCAGCAAGATGATTACCGATTAAACATCGTTCTCGTCTAGTTATCCATGCATTCGTTTGCCTCCTCACTCCTGCTTGTGACACCTTTGTGCCCCACGAATATGGTGCGTTCAAATCAATCATTGAAAAAGCAGCGTTCATTAATACCACGCGACTAACCAAACTGTCAAAACGAGTGCCTTTTCCCCCCACACACGAAGCTTCTCCTCCCAGCGACTCGTTTCAGCTCCGCAGCGCCGACGGTTGTGGGCTTTTCAGCTGGGAACATTACATCTCATGCCGGGGGTCAGTCTGGGGTCAACACAGGTAAATACAGCCAAACAGAAACCCGTTTGTGCGACCCCAGAAAAGTAACAAATGACCCCCGATGCTCAGGAACGGAACACAGACACCCTCACCCCCACCACCCATTATTGGTTTAATCACATCACGGTATTTCCAGGTCGGCTGTTGTTTACCTGTGCCACTCAGCTGAATGGAAGGGACACACCTGTGTAACCCCCCGCACGTACACTGCTATCACAGGCTATTATTCCATAGTATACTGCTACATTGTGTTCAATTTCTAAGCCAAACCGTTTGAGTATTATATATACTAGAAAGCTTTTCACGTGCAAACATTAACCAAGCAAGAGTGGTATTTGTTTCCTCGAATTAATAAGCTAAACAAATATGCATGATTTATTTAGTATATTTAACAGCTTAGTCCACTATTTTACAAATACAGTATTCCATCCGTTTGCATACAATGCTCACGTTAACAATGACTATAACAAATTCGTTTACCTATACAAGGGTCACATTCTCACCTCACACTCTACGAACATTCTTGTTAAAGTACTGGGAAAGCGTGTTGATTTTAAATTGCATTTTCAAAACCATTGACATTCGCCTAGCTAATGTCAACTTCATCATCATCATCATCATAAGCAGCAATTGATCAATCCACCGCTGGATGAAGACCTACCCATGCCATCGCCATCTCTGACAGTTATGCAATGTAACGTCGCTTAATCTAACAGATGTCAGTGCAACACCTGCGGTTCTGCGGCGTTTGAATGATCTAATCACTCCGATGTCATCCCATTTGTAGCAGTCTCACGGCAGTCCCAGTGTAAGTCACTGAAATTGCTGTGGATGAGTGTATTGTTGACACAAACACTGATGTGTGTGTATGTATGTAGAACCTCTTTCGCACCGCACGTACCCAACCGTGCTAAGGGCAACACACTAAACATAGAAAAACTCGCCACTGCAGTTTTCACATTGGCAGACATCGGCCCTGTGTCGTCAACATTTTACAAACAATATTCTGACTGGCTGGGTTAGCACATGGCACGTGACAGCTTGGAGATACTGGGATGTGTTTACGTGGCTATGAGCAGAGGGCAACTGGAAGTGGGGATTGTGGTGAGAGTTCAGTTTGTGCTGTCTGCCCTGTGGAACAATATTACCTCACAGATTAACAGTTTACGTAGCTAAAATAACTGCTCTTTTTCATTAGATTGGTGGAAAGTGTCCAGCAATTCCTTGGCACATTATTAACAGACGCCGTACTGTATTCCTTAATCACTTTAAATAAGAACAGCTGCTTCGTCACTACCAATTCCATGCACGCATACAGACACTACTTCTCTCCCTAGATATGTACAGGCAGTTCATTGTCAAAGCTGTAGTCATCGTTATCATCAGCAGCGATGGCCAATCCACTGCTGGATGAAGGCCTTCCCAAGCTGCTACCATCTACCATGATCCTCTAATGTAATAATCCACCGAGCACTTGCACACAAGCTGATTCCATGAAGGCTCAATCTCACAACTAGACATCCTCTCAGACTCGTCACATTCATTGGCTGCCAATCCACCATTATTCTTGCCCATCCGCCATAATCGCTTCCAGTGGTGATGTGTCATGTCCAAGCCCTCTTACTGTTCTGAACGGCTTGAGTTATGTATTTAACCTGCTTCAGCGCTCTAATCCATGTGCCATCTCCCAATGTGATCCCAGGCAATCATCTCTCCACGCTTCTTTGCGCACTTTCAGTTTTTCGGTTAATACAGCATACTGAAATTGGACGAACGCAGCTGACATCGGAGACTTTGATAGTGATTCATTTGGTTACAGAAAAGGAAAGTAAACAATATCCCTCACTATATTTTCAATATCCGCTCTGATTAAAAGCATGAAGGGCAGGTGCGTGCAGTCTTGCATCATGAACATCCCTCGGCAAAAGATACGCGTGCTTTTTGTCCGACACAAGAGGCAACGCGTTGTGTAATAACACAGTACAATTACTCATCAAAGCCTTTGATTACATCTAGCACTGTACACACCTCGCAGGCATATGACCTATCTCGTCTGATCTCAGAAGTTAAGCAGGTTGAGCCTGAAAAATGCTTGGACCATTATTCGATTATATTTTTAATAATTGTACAAACAGGTCGTTAAGGGGCTTGCGGGGGGTGGGAGGGTGTACGTGGTGGGCAGCAGAGATGAATGCAGAATGTCCATGGTTTTATTGGACTCGACTTGTATGCTCCCACCTCAGATCTGCCCACCTTCACCAACCCGCACTGAACGACTTGGTGAAGTGCAATGTAATGGTCAAAATAACGCACGGCATGGGGCGGCCCTCATCCAATAGTGGATTGACAACAAAAAAGCTGTAACATGTTCACGTGAATACAGATTATTCCTTCCCAGTCACCACTCCCCCCTCCTCTCCCACACGCCCTCGCCCATTCACTGCAGGTGGAACTCAGTCGAAATAAAGACGGCTAATGGATGCCCACTGTTCAGAGGCGTCCAAAGCTTTATGACAACTTGTCTGGCCCCGCAGTCGCGTCGCGGGGCCGCGTTTCAGCAGCGGAATGTGGTACGGCGTGGTTTCGTACAAGTTGTTCCCTCATATAAAAAAAACTGAACCGACTCGCTTAGTCAGGCAGCCGAGATTACTCTGAGAGAGGAAGAGGAGGCGGCGTAGAGAGAGGGAGAGACTCCGAGAGAGGAATAGGCGGCGGCGTAGTGAGAGAGACACTGTGTCTAGCGCAGTTCGGAATTTTGAATTTGAGCTCCAAAGCTCACTCGAAAAATATTTTACCAGCATCACGCACGCACGGTAAGGATTGAGTACACCCGGTGTTATTTTTGTTTTGGGGAACCGAATGTGCACGCATGCAAAGTCGTGAGAAGAAAGGATTCGCCTGTTTATGCTTGACAATATTATCCGAATTATAAGACGCTCCAGAAAGTAAAACGCAACCCTCCCCCCCGCCCCGAAACGCGTACCAGGTCTCAATAAATTAATACAAATCGATCACATTCACACACACACACACGTGTTTTACTCCAGAGAAAGAGTAATGGTAACCCAAGCAAGTCAACGTGACCGGCAAATTGAGAGAACTGGTGGGGGGGGGGGGGTCACAGTCCTTGCCTGGAGTGGGCCCCCATACCTGCGCTAGGCGTGACACGAACGCCACCCAATCTTGATTTGAAGTTTTCGTGACTGCAGGGATCCATATACTCTTTGGTTCTTTCGGTAAAGTCACGTAGGCATAAAATAAATAAAATCACGACGTGTCGATTGCAACACAAGCAATCATCATCAGGTGGTAAAACCACAGCAAGAAAATGTTGTTGCTTGTGTTGCAATCGAAACTCCGTGATTTAATTTATTTCATACCTACGTGAAAGAACCAAAGAGTTACGCCACCCACACAACACGTCTTCTCCCTTCAACGTGGTTCGCTCGCTCGCAACACAACAAGCCCTTTTAGTCTCACACCAACAGGGAGGCGAATGCGGTGTCAAAAAAAGGGCACGCGACAGGGTTTTATTTTTTTGACACCTTTGCACGGCAAAGGTAAAGAGGTTTGCACGCCATCGTTACGCTTACCGCAACAGGTGTACACACAGGAAGGATGCATAACGTTGTGTAGGGATACTGCAGCAGAACAAATGAAACATTTTTTGTTCGTATTTTATTTTACAAGGTAAGGCCCACTGAGCCATGTAGCTCTTTTTGTAAGAAGATACCTGACTATCACAAATAATAACTGTGTGGAAATGTATAGCAGCCAAATACTAATTTAAACGCATTTGATTCTAAATGTTAAGGGAAAACCCGCAGGACTTGGGAGAAAAAGCCACGCAACAACGGGGAGAACATGCAAACTCCAAATATGCAGGTGTCAGTCAGGATCGGAATCGAACCCATGACCTCGTGTATACCAGGCGAGGTAGTTAATATCTCACCATGTCACAAAAAACTCCACATAGTAGTAATACCACTGGCCTGGAAGGGAAGCACATGTAGCACACACAGGCGACGTTTCGGGCAATGATCCTTCAGAATATCACGTCAATGGTGTACAAGGCAAGTACCTGTCTTAAGGGTTTAATAATCAATTACCAATCACACACAGGAGGCTTCTTCTGACCTGACATTTTACAGAAATAAGACCCCGCTGTTTCGAACGATTTTCTTTCGTAAATCATTGACGCGAGCCATCCAATTTGACGTGATTCTGGGCACAAACCTACGCAGTGGAATTTACGCAAGCGCTCTACGAAGCCCTCGTGCGGTCTATGCTTACTGCCAGCATACGTGAATGTTGCACGGACTTTCAACTCGGCTCCTTCACACGACACTGCGTGCGGTGTGTGGTAGGAGAGGGGGAACGCACACGTACACGCACGTCGTATGGGGAAGAACCGACAGCTCTTCCTTCTGCGAAGTCTCACAACAAGCAGAAGTTTTTAACAAACAAAAAACAAGCTCGACTTCGCGCTCACTCACCTATCTGCGAGTGCACCTTTCCGACAGACGCCAATGCACAGACCAGATGCAGCACTCCCATTCTCCAGAGCATCGACCGCATTTCGTTCGTCGACGGTTGCACACCAGCATAAATCACCGACCACACACCAGTTAAGACGGTTTAACTTATCCTCCGGGTTAACGCAAGGGTCGAGGTTAAGCAACAAAACCACTGATGGCAACACGAGCAACAGCAACTCCGAAATGAAGGGGGGCGTTGTGGAAAGTTAGAGAGGGTCCCCGCCGGGACACGCAGAGGGGGAGGAGTACGTTGTGTTTCGGAGGCTGCAGCGAGAAAAGCGACGTTCGGTCGCTCCCAGGCGCCGTGGCCAATAGGCTGCGGGGTTCGTAACAACCCCCCCACCTCCGCACGTCAGTGTTAAAACTGTGGTGGAGGCGCTCTTTGGCAAACACCAACGCCAGAGAGAGGGAGCGAGCGAGCGGAGGAGAGGAACGCCCACGTGCTGAGTTGCCCCCCAACCTCTTGGGAGCTTCGCTCTCCCCCCCCAAAGCAGTGGCCTCAAAGTTAATTGCAACATTTAAACCGCGTTGGATATGCGTACTGCATATGCACGTGTGCGCGATTTAAATCGACGATTTCCCGTGGTGTGATGGGAAGAAACACTAATCTTGCAATCCAGACATTCGCCGTTTCGATCTCCTGGCGCGGCAACCGAAAAAAATGACACATGTATGACATCCATCTCGCCTGTGTCCACCCATCATTAACACCATTGAAGCGCCACAGTCGATCCGGCACTCGGCAGGTTCCCTTGGAGTGGGGTAAAGTTTGGGTACGAGAATACCCACCTCTTCCAAGATGCCTGGCCAACGTGGAAGAGTAGGCCAAATACCCTCTTGCAGCAGCTTTATATCGACCCACAGACACGCACAGACATCCTCTTCCTCAGATCGAGTGGTGGTGGGGGGAATCATCTACGAGTTCTGCGGAAAAAAGACCTTCACAGCTCATCGGATTCCTCAACAATAAATATTCTGATTCTGAATAATGCTCTGAATGTATTCCCATTTCCAGACCTGGTATACATTTCGCGAAGGCTGTGGCTACTGTTTACTCGTCTACCAGCAATCCAGAAAAACAACGTAAGTGAGATTTTAATCCGTGGTAAAGTTGTTGTTCACAACTTGGCGCTGTGTCGCGAGACTTCGTGAAATATTGAGGGATTATTCATGCATGAGGGTCATGCAGCCAATGGGAAGGCGACGCCACAGTGGGACCTTTATGCTATCCCTTTACGGCGCACGTGCTCAGGTGTGCAATATTTATGATGGAGGAATCCGATGAGCTATAAAGCTCCTTTTTCGCAGATGTCCAGTCGGGGGGGGGGGAGTGTTGGTCTGACTGCACGAGGAGCCGTTTGTGTCGAGAAAGTGCGACGCGCATTTCACGGGAGACCTCGCATATTTCTGAACGATAGTGGCGATTAGTGGCTGCATTCTTTCCATTGCCCCGCTATGGTGCACGCGTTGAGCAGAGCATGAAATCAGATAGGATGTGCAAAATGCAGCCCGCTAAACTGTACCGTGTCGCGATTCGGCGATTGTTACCGACTTTGCCTCATTTCAGCCGGCAAAGTCTTGAACGCTGTCATGGGAAAATGGCACGCCACATCCATCTCGCTTTATTTATCCTTTCCTATGATGAAAACATTTTTAGTTTTGCTGGCTGGTGGCTGACTGGTGGGGACGTCATCGCGCACACCTGAGCGCGATGACGTCACTGTGCGCACGTGCATGGGCAGTGCTGGTTACATGCTAAACATGAACCTGTGCATAGGATTGTACGAATATAGGGTTCACATAATTTAAGATGGTTGTGGATACGCGCACCTTGGAGGCTTGTATCGAAGTCGTAATGCCCTATACCCTACACCAAGCAGGTAACGCAGCGTTCCGAGAAACGTCGAGTCAGAAATTCATCTCTGGCTACTCAACAAGTCACGAGTGTTGGACGTTCTTTGTACAAGCCGACTTAAGCGTGTCCCATTGATTTACATTCACGATTTGCGGAAATAAATGACAGTGTAACAATTTATTTTAAATTTTTGTCCCTGGGGAGTAAGTGTTATTTCCTAATTGCTTACGTCTTAAAAGTACAGAAAATGGCTATTATTCCCCACAAACTTTAGCTTTTGTGACCAGGACAGTGATATTTAGAAATTTCCCTATTTTCCAGAAAATTCCAGATAGATTCAGTGCTGAGTAAACTTGGAGTAACTTCTAGAACTTTCCAATAATATAAATAGTAGTATAAATACAGGGGCCTTAAGCCCACCAGTTCAGTTTAATTCCAGCTGCCTACGTGGATATATATCTGCATTTTTCTGAGATGGCATCGAGAGGCTGCAAGCATTCAGTAGACGCATTTTGCTATGTCTGTGGAAGCATCTGCTAAGATGTGTGGCTTCTTGGGCAATCACAAGGTCGAAAACTATGTGGAACTGGTTGAGACTGGTGAAGATCTACGGCACAATGGGCTCTGGGATTGCCCTCAAAGTCCATATCCTTGATGTTCATCTTGATAAATTCAAAGAGAACATGGGAGCGTACTCGGAGGAGCAAAGGGAGGGCTTCCACCAGGATATACTGGACTTTGAACGCCACTACCAAGGACAGTATAACCAGAACATGATGGGAGACTACATTTGGGGGGCTGATTCGTGAAAGTGATTTAGTGTCATCGTAAATCTCGAAAAATTAACCCGTAAAAACAAAGTTTTTCACTATAAATCCTTTATATGCGTGTTCAATGGGCCACAACCCAGCCCACATTGGTCTTTGAAACGGGCGGCTAGAGTCCTCTCGTCCTCTGGCTTGAGATGGCTGCCACCTATGGGTCAGATTATTGCCTGCCACCATTAAGCAATTTGTAATTAAATATAATTGTTTTTTACCTAAAAAGTGTAAAATTTGGGGAAAAAAATGTCACGAAAAGAAATTGTCACGCACAACGAGTCTGTGTGCAAAATGTCAGCTCGATTGGATCACGGGAAATGGGTTAAAAAACGACCGAAAGATTTGCACGGTCGTAAGCACGCAAGCAAGCAAGTGAACTTAATATAAAGGATTTAAAACTACTCACTTCTAAATATTTTGTATACATTTTTGCATTACTTTAGTATAAATCAATGTTAATTTTGATTCATGTTGGGTTTTTTCTGACTTTATGTGAACGAAAAGACACAAATTCGCCCATGTTCTCATTAAAAATAGCTAAATTTCAAAATATCACCGTCCTGGTCACAAAAGCAAAGTTTGTGGGGAATAATAGCCATTTTTTATACTTTTTTGGTATAAGCAATTACAAAATAACACTTACTACCCAGGAGCAAAAATGGTGTTACATAGTGTTACTATTTGTGCCAAAAGCACCGCTTTAGTAGGGGGGGGGTACTAATCAGCACTCATGGAGGTATTGAGAGGTCTCCAGATTCTTACATTTAGCACTTTGAAAGACACTTATATAAGTATAGGTATCCACTGCTAGCTAGTTGTGTGCTTTATGATGTAAGATTGCGTTGAAATTTATTAGTTAAACCATGATAGGTACGCACAAATGGCAACTGAATCGACCGCTTACAAAACTAAACAGCGCCACCTACCGCGCACAAACTGGCATTGCCAATAAACGTCAAACATTATTTCGGGCATTTTCACATGTTTTTCAACGATTTGTTTATTAGCATAATTAGTCGACCACACTTTCAGCCTTTTTTGAAAAAATATGTTTCCTATAAATAACCAAAATCTGCAATAATAAAAACAAGCGACAGCAGCGAGAACTGGAGCAGTATGTTTGGCGGGAAAGCAAAGACCGTCAAAACGCCTTAAAGTCAACGTCTCTACTAAAGCCTTTTGCATTGTAGAAATCAATCGTATACAACCCCATCATTCGTTCAGCTTCACTAAATACATCACTTAAAATACAACTGTAAAAACGTTCAGGCCTACAATCAAGAATCCCAGCACAATATAGTTTGAAATACAGTATACAACATACATAGAGAGCCTTCATTCGGTATTGACTTCAATATTTTAAAGGGGAAATGTTCCATAAGAATGCATCAAACGTTCAAAATATCATAAAGTGCCTTCAAATCACACAGTACTTTTGGTCAACAAAACGAGTCTAAAGTACCCCCATCATTGCTGCAAATGTTATGCCAGAATATAACTCCCAAATAGGTGTGTAGATACATCAACATTTTTTAAACATAACTGATGATTTTACTTAGAAATCTTTTTTATGTAAAAATAACTATTCAACATTCAAAGCGCCAGCTATCACTAGCCAACTAATAAACAAACACTTAGTTACTGAACCTAAAAAGTGCATTTTTGCAGTTTTATTACCATTAATTTTCAATAGCACTGTCTTACAGCCCAGAAATAGTTGACATGCAAGTAAAAATGCAAGCTAGCGATTTACTAAGCAGCCATTTCACTGAAAGGTACTACTCAATATTTAAAGGCCAGCAGAGGTTAGCAAAGGCATTATAGAAATGTCAATAATTCATGTCATAGCACCAACTGTTGCCAGTCAGCAACTACAACAGTTCCAATCACAATATTTTGGTAGTTTATGACTGGCATGTTTGATCCCCATTTTCACAATCAAAATAAAGATTTTTTTTTTTTTACGGTCACCATGCTTTAGATCACTCTTAGCAGGATGTACTGTATTATATTTTAGTGGCAAACCAAAACCATTTATGCAGTGGCTAAACTTAACAGTTTAGCATTGTCAGAGCAACCAGAAAAATAATGGTTCAAAGTACAGTATTTGAATACAAAATGTGCACATGATTACAAGCAGAAATGGAGCCCCACGTCATTGCTGAAATATTTAGAAACCAAACAGTGGCGAAATGTTTAGTAGAAGTACATTTTGCCCTCAATATATCAAGGAATACAATTTCAATGAAACAGGTTTTAAAATGTGCTCCAAAGGTTTGTCCACAAAGATGTGCATAACAATAATCACTTCATTCTTCGGATTTAAAAGTATTTTTGTATACAACACAAAATTTGGCTCACTTTAAGCGACATAGTCTACTATGTTTCATTATTAGAATGGTAACAAATACAATGGGATATTTTGATTTTACTGTGGTATTTTTTTCTTTTACTTAATAATCACTTTAAAAACTAGGCTATATTTGCAACGTAAAAGTACATCTTCTATTGAAGCTTCATGAAACTCTTAATCTTGATCATTATATCAACTAAACCATTGTTTTCAAATACAATCCATATAAGTTCACATAAATCTTACAAAAACATTATCTCAGTTCCAATCCATTAGAAACTGCTTCAAAGTGCTTAAGATGTCTTTCAAAACAAAGCAGCTATCCAAAATTTGCATTTTAATAAATGTCATGAGGGTGAAAGCAATAACTTCTCCATTCCCTGTGTAAACAGGTTCACCATGCTCTTTGAGCAATCCCCAGACCCTTTCCTTGGTGCACACTTTGTCATATTAGTGCAATTTCCCATTCTTGCTTACTCAATCGTACGAATATGTTCTCCACGGATAATGTGTGAAGAAAACTCGTATCGATCTCGACTGCGGTGGCCGCACACGTTACACTCGAAAGGGTCACGGAAGCCATGGCAGCCCATGTGTAGAGTGTACATCACGTGGTCAAGAAAGATCACCTGACAGTGCAGACAATTGTATGCCCTCATGTATTCCCCATCAGGCCCCATTACCCGATAGGCCAACCCTCCTTCCGAGGCAGGTGGCCTTGGCTGTCCTCCCCCTTCTTGTAGCTGGGGCACATCTTCCCTCGCTGGTGTACTTGCTGCATCTTGCGTGGCACTGGAGTTTCCGGTTCTTGACTGACCTGTGCTGCAATTAGCTCGGCCTTGGAACAGACGTCGGCCTCTCTCGTCGTGGCTGCTCTCAGTGTCTGTGGAATCGGGGCAACTATTGCTGGGCGAAGACGCCACTGCTGCTGTTGCTCTACCGTGAAACCCCAGAGATGCTCTGTCTCTTGGCAATCGTTGCTCCGATGTGCCCTTCTGTCTGCCGGACGACTGGAACCCATGCCCTGGAAGGGGTGATCCTTGGCTCCTAGGGCTTGGCTGGCCCACTGTATGAGAATAGACCGCACCAATTACTGGTGCATAGTCTTCTATTGAGTTGGGAGGGTTCGGGATGGCGAGGCTTGGAGATGGAGGCTGAATGCGATTGCTTTCACTGCTGTGTAAGACCAAAGGCTGCAGTGAAGGTGACTGCGACAACAGTGGCCTGACTCCGAGATATGTAGACATTGCTTGTTCCACACAATGAGGTGCCTCATTTTGATCCGAGCTTACCATTTGTTCACAGCGAATATCAGATAAATCCAAATTATGACGCTTCTGGTCTGCAAATAAACATCAAGAAAAATCTTTAAATAGGAATATGCTTTTAACTCAAATCATTATTACATAAGTAAACAAATCACTATGTATAATATAAACTTCAAGTATTGCATGTTAAGTAAAAACAAAATCATGCTTACTAAAGAGCTTCTGTGGGGTGGAGCTTTTGCGTTTTGCCAAGAAGCTGCCTGGCAGCTGGTCCGGTAGGGGTATTCTGTCTGAACCAGCCTCCAGTAACCCGTCAGCAACCGGCTGATCCAAATGGACCCTAATGTCTGCGTCTGCTGAACCAGATCACAAAACTGACCGTTAACAAAAGTGTCATAGGTCAGTTTTGTAAAATCATTTCGTCACTAACAATGACTTTATACAACTCAAATGGCATAGGCATCGTGGAATTATTGTCGCTTTAATATTAAACATTTACACATCCAAGTAAAATCGTGTACCTTCTTGATTTCTGGTAGAAAGCTGCTGCTGGTATGCAGGGCAACGCTCCAGGTGTTCTTCTAGTGAGCTGCGCTGCTTATAGCAGCGTGAACAGTGGCTGCACTTGTATGGCTTTCCAACTGTGGAGAGAAAAAGGGGCAGTATGGTGTCTTCTAGTACTTCCAGTAACTTTATATAGGAACGAATATAGGTGTCAAGATTCTACGGAAACTATAGTAATATATATATAATTTGTTACTTGGTTAATCTTTTTGGAGAAAACACATCCAACCCTCTTTTAATGTCCCTGTAAAATCCATTGCATCGTTTCATTACAAATAACCTTGAGGTGTCATCTATATATATAAAAAAGGGAAATTTGTGAATGTGTCTGTTCGAAATGTTTAGCATACTTCCCAACATGCAACAAACTTGAAATTTGGCACGTGGGTAGCTTCCAGACTGGACACAATGTGGGGGGCGTGCAATAATGAATATATTTTGCACGGCAAGTGAGCGGTGACGTCACATCTGTGATGTCACCCGCATACAGCAACGTCACGCAGTGTGTGCCTGCTGACGTCACACATCCTCCCCCCCCCCACCAAGTCTCGGGCGAAGTCAGGTAATAAAGCTAGTTAAAGTATAAACATGAAATTACCATAACGTATAAAACTGCACTACAGAAAAATGTTCCCGCATTTCCGATTAGCACCGTTAGCTATGGACGGTGAGAAAGTTAAACGTACATCCATGAAGATGACGTTTTTTTTCGTGAACTATAAGTCTAAAATTTTTAATAAATTACGATGGAGAAAAAGGTTTAAAATGACGGGTGGATAAAGACTCACTGAAACCAAATTTTCAACAAATCCTTTTTCATTACATGGTTAAACATATTGTTTCCAAACAAATTTCAGATATCACTTTATTAGCTTCAACGGACGTGAAATGAGTGTAAAGTACACGCGAATATATAAAGAAAGGATATGTCGTCATACCTGAGTGCGTACGAAGGTGGCCCATCAGAGCATCTCTTCGACGGCAGGCATAGCTACACAAGTGGCACTTGAACGGCTTCTCGTCAGTATGAAGCTTGATGTGGCGCAGCAGGTTCCCTTTTTGTGTAAATGAGGCACCACATTGGCTGCACTGGAAAGGACGCTCACCTGCATGCAGATCACGATTCATCCCCACATTATAAATCAAGATTTTTTTTTTTCCAATGAGACCACTACTAACATGAAATACTTGCTTCGATGTTTTTATTCCTTGCAGATCTAGGGAGCTAAGTAGGGTCGAGCCTGGGTAGTGCTTGGCTGAGTGACCACCATTAAAGGCCATGTTGTCAGCTGCAGGCAGTGCAGGTAAATTAATTGTTGTATTGTACCATACTCCAATATTTATGTTCCCTGCCTTCACCAACCTGCACTATTATAGTAAAGTATTGTCAAATTGACGAATTGGCGGTACACCGGTGCAGCGTGACACACCGATCCTCATAAAAGTCTGACAATGCCACTGCTGCCCTTTACTGAGTTGCTGACTCTGCATCAGAAGTTGCCTTAGATTCAGCAGCGCCTTTCCCATTAAAATGTGCGACATGAGTCAATCTTTAAGATACCACTGTCTGCCAAGAAATTATTCCGGAAATTAATCCAGGAATCGTCCGACCAAGCCTCGAGCATGAGTCAAATATGCCTTTTGAACACGGAGACAATCGTCATCAGGCTGAGTGCTATGTGCCAACAGACTGTGAAGCTTCATGTTCAGCTGCTCATAACATTTGTCTTCGACTGCATTGACATCACGACAACTGATTTTGCCGCACCCCATAATATTTTCTGACCGGGGTGGCGAATCGCAGGAAAATAAATAATTATAGCGATTTTATTTTATTTTATAAAGCGCACTGATATACCGCCAATACGTTAAAATATGACCTGCATGGCATGGGGAGGCCGCTCGTCCAGCAATGGCTTACAAAAGGGTTATGCATGTACATGGTTTTTGTGCGAATACAAACAATGATAAAATTTTCATGAAAGTCAAATTTTCCATTGCTCTATTTTGAAATGTTTTACTATACATACAATCAAAACAAAACTTGTCAGTTGCTTATGATTAAGTTGTGTAACATATTCACATTCAGCCATTCTCACCAGTGTGGCTGCGCTTGTGCACCATAAGAACATTGGGGCCAATGCACACCATGCCGCACACATCGCATGCCAACTTGCTGCTGCCATTGCCACTTGAAAATCGTCTCGTTTCCCCTGGTGACCCAAAGTGCCCTCTCTCCTCGCTGCCTTCATCTAATGCGCCACAGCCCAACATGGACCCGTAGCCATCTGGCTTTCCATCCTCATGGCAGCCCGCATCCTCCATCCCATTGGTCAGTTCATCCTGCGCATGCACACCCTCCACTTCTTCTTCCTCCTCCTCTTCCCCACCACTGCTGATAACTTCTGTTTTCACCGAGCTTCCTGGACAAGGATGATAGCAATGCCTATTTTTAAAAAAAGTACACTTGCTTGGCTAGACAAAGGGATTTTTTTTACTTTATAATCTTCAAGTTAATAGTGTCCACTTTGAGAAATGTTATGTTCAATATACACAAGTGCAGCACCTTGAGGGTTCACTATACAATTATTACTCAACATGTTTTATAGAAACTAAAGTTCATCCTGCTTACAAAATACAATACCTTTGGATAAGTGCTAAATCTCAGTACCTGTGCAAGCAAAAACCCACAAAATACTGCAGTATCCACAGAAACACCACTAGTGCTTTATGTCCATGATCATGCTTCGCATGCCAATTAAGGGCAGGTCAAGAGTGAAAGATATGCTTCTTGTGTCCTAAACTTTTGGCCTGTTATTTATTTAGAACTGGACCATTTTACAGAAAATGTTATGGCCACTAACAACAATAACCACCGGATGAAATGTAAACTCACAGCAATATTTTAGTGTTTACTAGGGCCTTGAGATAAATGCAGTGCATCAAAATGATTGTACTCATAAACTGCACAGCCCTAGTGAAGAGAAATTTCACCAAAAGGAAACACTGAATTGGCCCTTTTATGGACCTTTAAAATTAGTTTTTTTCGAAAAAAAAGGAGCTGATGACATTTTTAGCAATAGGATGGTTCAGACAGAACATTATATCTTCACATTTAGACCAAAAAATCCATTAGTAAATGTATACTTGCCCTTCTACGACAAACCTTGTGAAAATCAATTTTATGGAGACTTCTTAAAAATGTTTACCCGTTTCTGCAGACAACTGTCTCATTTTCTACACAACAGCTAAATATAATTCTAGCACAACATAGGACTCAATTATGCCTTGTTGACAGGTTATAAAGGAAAGTTTAAAAATATTCTTAAAATAATTACAAAGTTCAGCTAAATTTCTTTCCTCTTTTCAAACTTTCTATCATTACAAAAGAACAAATATCAGTAACTGCATTGGCTATGTTACTAATAGTTATCTATACTATTATTTAACATTGATATTTATTCCATGTCACAGTAAACCATGAGTGCGCAAAAATAGTACAACCAGCCATCTGGAGAAAAAAAAACCCGCAGTGCCAGCAAAAAGAGGAGCGAGTTTGAGCTGCAGGGAAAGTGGAAACGGTTTGCGGGAATGCATCTTAAAGTGGACGAGAAGGCTAAAGAAAACAACATTATGCGTAAAAACTACTGTGGTAAGCTGCTTTAAATGTATTCCCTTAACATAGCACCCACATAATCCCATGTGTTAAATGTACTGTATAGCTAAAGAACACCAACATTATACCATTCCTGGCAGAATTTGATTTTATAACAATATTGTAATTCTCTAAATTGCTTATGAGAATATGAATACGTTTTAAATTATATAAAATGTTATTGGGATATGGTTGTCTGTATATCGAAATCACTTAAAAATATTTGACATGTTAGCATACAGAGAACCTTTAAATACAACCTACACGTCTAAGCAACTTTTTTCAAGCCTCTGAAAGTTGATGGTGTCGCCCAGATTAGTGACCAAGTCATCTTCTCCATTTGCATCCTTAACCATGATAGATGTATGCCTATACAATTATATCTGCCCACAAATCACCCAGCTGCTGGGACATATATACTCAAATGTAGAATGTGTTATACACGACATCTCCAAACCACAAAAGGGCATGGGAACATTTGTTTTTGTTATATGGTACATAGCACCATAGCAACCACATACCTCGGGGTATTGTCTTAAAGCATTACAATTTGGGTAATATTTATTACGCAGTAATTGTAGATATTATTTTGATGAGGATTTTCCAGTACACGTGTTTACATTAATAACAAAATAAATAAGCAGACAATACGTCTCCTTAATATATCTATCCCTCCATGTAAGATATCAAGTATTTATACACATCACATCAGCCACAGGGCCTTCTGGGAGTGCTTAATTTTATCAGCATTATTTCAATACAAGCAACTCTGAACTGGTTTTTGCTGATGATACAATCCCAAAACTGGTCCAGTTTGCTTGTACTGAAACAATACTGATGAAATTATACACTCCAAGCTTTGTAAAAAATAATGTTACATTTATGTGGAAGGCAGGATACATTGTCCGCTTATTTATATTGTGCTTATATTGACAATCAGGAAAATTGTATGCATTTTATGTTTTTCAGAAACATATTAATTATGATATCAATATTTATTGTATCATTAAGTCTCGAAAAAACTCACCGAGTAAAGATTAGGAAGCCTATTCTTAAGGCAAACAATCCAATTCCTTGTCATGGTCGATTCAACTATTATACCTCGGGGACTGGTAACTACTGTACCACCTCTTGGTCTGAAGTCAGAGCTTATCTTATGGAATTAGTATTCACTGCCACAGGAATAGAAAATGTTCACATTGCCTTAGAACAGCAAAGGAACGTAGCACCAGAATGGAAAGATAAAGTTTTTTTTCTAAGATGCCATATGAGTATTTTGGAAAATACTTTGCATAACAGTGTGACATAAAATAGGCAACAGGATCAACCAAAAAATGCTTTGATCATGATCACAGAGAAGTAATGAATGTTGGAATATTCTCATACATTCAGTAATCATTCCAAGAGTAGTAAGTACACTGGCCACCACCATTACTCAGCCCTCTTACCGTGAACGGCATGTCCTGGAGATGATCTGGGGCTGATGGGACCGCTGGCATGAGTCCCCATGCCAGATTCCAGACAACTTTTATCTGGAGACGATGCCCCGCTCCCTGTAAAAATACCCAACAAGTTCTCAGAAGTCAAAAATTGCACATGTAAATCAGAACCTAAACAAAAAAAAGTCGGCGTATTAAATAGACTGCATTTTGATTGTATAAGTTCTCTGAGATGCTCAAATAAGGAAATCATGCGTAGGGTTGTATATAACACACAAACAAAATCTCCCATGTGAGCCTAAATGAACAGAAATACCGCTTGTACAATATTTCTATATTTAGAAGCATTTACTTAAGCTGCATATTTGTACTCGGTGTGCTTGTCACTATTAGCATAAAACACTCACTTTCGAACCTGAGCAATATAATTTTTGCATGAGCATACACGAAATGCTATAATAGTAATGTGCATGTTTTATTGAACTTTCACTATTTCTCAAAATATTTCCTATTATTTCAATGTCCCTCTTCCACTTGGTTGCACTGTATAAACTAATTAATTATAACTTTTTTAACAATAAGAAATATACCCACAAAATAACTGTGGCTTGAAGCCGAGTCTAGACTATGGTATCTAAGTTGTAAGGTATTCTTGGAAGCTGCATTTCCTAGTTGTGGGTTGTACTTCATGTGCTTAGCATACAGGAGTACCGTTATGAATGTCGGAATGCCAAACATCATTGTGATTCTTCTTTTTGATGCGTTTTTTTTAGTTGGACATTGTGTATTTGTTGCTGTCATTTTACGTGGCATTTAGTCACCAAAAGTCCCCATGAATCCATAAAAATGGAAGGTTATGTGTGAATCCTATCTGGCAATGAGTAACTTTCCACAGCATCAATAATGGTTTTATTTTGGCATGCCAACTATGGAACCATGTATTAGTCCTGGTTACAATATTTAAAACATTACATTATGGTTTTCTATGCATTAATGTGATATAATACTGTCCTACCAACTGTATACATAATTTAGACTGAGACATTGACAAGACTCCGGAGTAAACTTTACCAATTATAGTAACTTATTTTCTCAAAAAATATTTTACTAGAAAAATGGTTGGTGTGTAAATAGTTTTTAGCCAAATTTGACTTCCATATAAATATATATATGCAAGTGTAGATGTAATAACAAACATGTGCATTGCATGTACAAAAGACAAATAAAAATAATATAATTTGTGGCCATTTTATCATTCAGATCACCAACTCCAATAGTTAAGAAAATGTGGCCATCATATAAGGCAGCAGAGAAAGACAAGTGTACCGTTTTCATTCTGCCAACACCAAACAGTTCTGATTGTACATAACTGATTCCAAATGAGAACAAAGCTTCTCTGCAGATGTATCTGTTACAAGTTAACAAAACTACCCCATGAGCCTTTAGATTGGACGATGCAATAGCAAAGAGCAGCATCCCAGCTATGAAGCCATGGTGAATCAAAGAATAGCATCCCATACTCTTTGGTTCTTTCGGTTACGTCACGTAGGTATAAAATAAATCATGACTTAACCGAAATAACCAGAGCATGGATTCCTGCAGTCACGAAAGCTTCAAATCAATAGCATCCCAGCTATATTTGGCAATCATACCCTTTTAACATCCTTAATTCCAATTAGTTGATTTCTAAAGTGATTTTATAATTGCAAATCTGACCACTCTTAATTGCTGATGGCAATAAAAGTGCAATTTTAGACTAGTACCTGAAAGTTGTGCATGTCCATTGGTCCCTTCAACTTCCATTGTTAAGGCACAAAGTTGAAGGCCTTTAAAAACACGCATAAAAATAAAAAATATAAACCTCCATTAAAAATATAATTTATTTCTTTTAACATTAAAATGGCTGTGCAGTATAAGCTAAAAAACATTTGGCAAACTCATCTGCATTAAGCAATCCCTGGTTGTAGTAATTAGCATTTATATGTAGTGTTTTGGAGTACATTTTATTATTGCTATCTAGTGTTTTGGAGTACATTCAGTTTATTATTCAGCAACATTTTATATATGAACTAAATAGAAATAGCACCTACACGTTGTAACACTTATGGAAAAGTTAATCGTTTTTTAATAGAAATGAACACTTCTTAAAGCATTCAGTCACTGATGAAAAAACAATTATAATATACTCAAGACAGAATTCTCATTAAATGTGGAAAATCTGTGGAAAATGTCGAGTGATGGTTGGTAACTATATTTTCTGATGGTCTTTTAACTACATTCCAATTAGATGTGCTGTGTGGTAAAACATACTTTAAATGCGTGAATTTCAATTAAAATGTAAGTCCATGCTTGAGAAAAGGTCTAATTTCAACTCCCAAATATTACCGAAGAAAGTTCTCTGTAGTGTAGGATAGCCCGTCGCAGCCAACCCTCGGGTCGAGGGAGGCGAGAAACAAACGATTCTGAACAAAAAATTACAATTTTGTTTTTATTATTAAGATTTGCAATAATTCGAGACAAAACTCAACTCTTTTGCAAGACATTATGGCATTTAAACTCAGGTAATCCTACATGCAAAGCACAAATCGACAGGGAAAACTTGATGTAATGTACCCTAAAAATCTAATTTTCATTTAGCTATATAGATGTACCATTTACAAATGATCAAGAAATGCCATTATTCATCTGAACCAATAATGACAATAATAAAATTTGAATATTGCTTTCATAACCACTCTAAAAATGTTTTTTCCTTTAGTGACATTTTTAGAGTTGTAGCATGTGGATATGCAATGAAAATATGGATTTCAATTGATTTTCTAGCCACAACGTGTTGTCATGTAAAATGAAGTAACATTTACAGAAAACTACTAAAATTCTAAACTGTTATACAATTATTTTCATTATCCTTAAATATTACTCTTCTAAAATATTCTCCTTTATTAACAGGAAGTATGCCATCCCACGAGCATCTATTCCCCCCACATATCTTGCCCTTCTTCATGTCACTTCTCTCCCCCCCTCTCCGCTTCTCTTTTCCACTAACTCAGAGTTAACATTCATCATATTTTATTAATATTTTTTTTAAACACTGGTAGGTTTTCTGAAAGCTGCAGGTCATGGCCTGTCAATTGAAACCCAACTTTACCATCTGTCCTTCATAACTAACAGATGGTAGGCTATTGCACTATACAGTTGCTGTTAAATCAAATAAGGCAACATATAATTTATACAAATTATGGGCTCGAGTACAGGAAATGTTCGTAAAATCCGGCAGGCTGAGATTATAGTAGGATTTGAAATTCCATAAGAGAATGTGTGAAAAAAATCAAAGAAAGTATACATAAGATCACAATGTTTGGGGAGTGACAGTGGTTGGAAAAGGATTACATAACGCTCACTGCACCAAGCCCATCAGCTGGCTTCAGATCATCATAACGTGCACTACAGCCAGTCTGTGGTTGACCTAATCATATTTTTGTTTCATGTGAATTAGCAATTCACATTATTAAGTTACATTCATATTAATGAAGTGATTTATGTAATATTACGAGATATTTGAATTTGTTTTCCTTTCACAATCAACTTACGAGTGGTCCTGATCACACCTAAATTATATTCTTATTTTATGATGATGTATTGCATGTCGTCCTGCAGTGTCTCAGAAGATGCGGCAGGTAAGGCGATATACTCTCACAAAGGCTATTCACAGTGACAAGGTAATTTCCGAAAGTTGAATTGGAGAAACCAAGGTATAACACACAAATGAAAATACAACAGTGCATGTATATCTCAGGCGATTATTGAAGGTGGACTAGGATCACAATTATGAAATAAAGAGGTAAAAATAAAGAGGTAGGCTGAAGTGCTTTTGGAAAATTAATTTAATAATAAAAAGAGTAACATACCAATGTGTCTAAAGAGGAAGGTTTTTAAAAAGTGCATACTGTCGCATGAATCAGAGAAATAAAAACTGAAAACTAATCCAAAGCATGTAAAGTGCATTCTGGGAATTAAATTGAGTGACAAAAAGAGGAATACATGGATTAGAGAACAAATGCAAATCAGATATAAATGGACTATTAAGAAAAGTGGATTTAAGGCACACTGCTAGAAGGATGATGGTTGATAGAAAAGACTGGTGATGGAATTGGTGCCAAGAGTAAAGATGCCAACACAGACATGCCCGAGATTACCACTATGGAGAAAGAGCGATTAGATCAGTTCATGTGCAGGAGCAATGCAGATTATGGCATCACAATACCATGAGGATGATGATGACATGATGCTTCATCCAGCAGTAGACAGGTAATCCTGATGATGATTAAGACAAATTAGTATACATTACACTATGTAACACAATTTTTGTTCCTAGGTACTAAGTGTTATTTTTTAATTGCTTATGCCTATAAAGTATATAAAATTGCTATTATTCCTCACAAACTTTGCTTTTGTGACCAGGACTTTACCTGAACGAAAGACACAAATGCACACGTTTTCTCATTGAAAATAGGTAAATTTAAAAATATCACTGTCCTGGTCACAAAAGCAAAGTTTGTGAGGAACAATAGCCATTTTCTGTACTTTTGAGACATAAGCAATTAGGAAATTACACTTACTAACTAGGAACATTTTTTTTTGTTACACAGTGTTATTCAAAGTAACTGAGAGTGCATGAGCAAAGTTCAAGGTTTGGGTAAGAAAAAAGCACAACTGGCTTCAGGTCAGGAATGTAAGGGAAAAGAGATGGGAATGCCTTAAATGAATTCCAGGTCTTGCAAACCAGTTTTTTTTACAGACAGCAAAAAAACCTGAATGTTTTACACCAGCCACTGTGATTAAAACCTGGAAACTGTCTAGCTTGGCTCTTGAGCATGCTTTGCTTTTCAGGGGACACACTGAAAATTGATGACAACGACCTGAATGTACATAACAGAAATCAACGGGAAAATAAGAATAGCAACCAATTCCAAAAGAATGACCACAAAGAGCGGTGGTAGCTAGACAGTGGCTAACAGGGCATTTTATCCCGAGTTACTCGTAGTTGACAAATCAAGATTTTAAGTTGCATTTTAAAAAATTATTGCGAATCACTCATCTCATTGCTTTCTATGACCAAGCAGTTTTACAGACCTTGGAACAACACATGTATTTATAATAGAAGGTATGTTTTCTTTCTGGAAAAAGGTAAACATTTCATGCAAGATGCATAGTGTTTGCCTTTAGTAGACAAGACAGTGGAATGAAACAGAGTAGACAGCAACCTATTGAAATGGACACATTAACATCTCAACTGCAATGCTGCCGATAACATTGAACTTGTTATCTCGCGAGTCAGTTGATCAGAAGTATGTGTACCCATGGTCAATTCTACCTTCATGCTGCATTCATAGACTGTTTCTGTGCATATGTCTGAGGCAATAAAACAATCACCCAACATAAATTGTTAATGTCAGAATTTCAAATTCCCTAAAAGTAGAACCTGTAGTAAATTGTGCCTTACATCATTTTTTATAAGGTCTACTGAATGTAATATTGCAGAAAATTCAAACTCATATTTACTTGGTGTAATGAAATCCCATTTTTTTAAAACAAGATAACCAAGACTTGACTAATTTTGTGTTTGCAATTCTCTGCATGACTTTTGCATGCATAATGTATCGGACTTATTATTTTTATTTCAGCCACAACTTTGAAAACTCTGCAATATATGTCTACGAACAAACCACACTGAGTCACCCCATCTTATCAGATTTCAAAAGCAGGATTCAGCCTTGTTAGTTCTTGGATGAGAGAGTGCCCGAGTTGCTGTGGCTTTGAACTGCGAAATTGATAGGTGATGGTAGGCTGCAAATGGATTCTGGAACTCATCTGTGCAGAGCATTTGAATGTTATCCCCTTCTATACAAGGATTTTCTCAAGAAACACTCTGGTTTACTCTCACATGCCAAATACTGGAAATTGGCCATACATCCCAATGCAGAATCCTCCTGAAAAAGATCACTAAGACTCAGTGGGGCTTTACTGGGTAATCATAAAAATTGTAATATACTTTACCCAGTTATTTAAACTAGTTTTAAATTATCCTGGCCCGTTATCAAAATATATTCATTGTGGAATGAGAAGCCTTATCTTGCAGTACTACCCTCTCCTCTTACTTTCAAATATCAAGGGCATATTTATATGGTTGCACGCCATATAACTACATGAATACATTCAGAGGTGATTTTAGTGAAAAATATTTTTTTTAATCGGGTTTTAATAAAAAAAAATACAAACTGAAGCATAAAACGAGGTATAATGCAAAAGTATGTTTAATAAACATTAAATGCCCTCAATTGTTACCATTAAATAGCGGTCTTAGATACCGTACTGTAATATTTCAGACACAAAAGAATCAGGTTGCGATTACAGTGAAAGAGGAGAGACTATCTTAAAAAACTGGAAATATTCAACATATCAGTGCCATTCTGTGCAACAGACAAGCAAGCCCCTGTTATTACGACACACACTATCACACAAAAGGCATTCACAACTGCTGCACACGACTGCAGCGGCCGGGATAATACGAAAAAGAGACGACAGATAAAACTGGGAAGCCTTAGATTAAATGAGAACAGATAAGAGAGAGCCGAGAGACCAACACAAGTGGGCTTCCAACCGAGTACAGTAACCACCACGCTGTTACCACGATCAATCCCTGCAGGCTCAGCCATTGGAAAGCCAAGAAGATTCGCGTGGCGAGGGAGCGGCGGCTATGATTAAAGCTGACTTACACAATCGCAAGGCACACAGGGGCTCTCCCTCCGACCACCGTTAGAATAGCCACAGGATATAAACGTGCATAATTGCTATACATTATCTACGAATATACCGCTGTATACGGTACACCGATAGCGAGATGTTTAAAGGGATGGTAATGCACGCATGCATTCGGATAAGTGCATTAGCCAATGCAATGTTGAAATGCGTTTGGAAACATTCTAAAGGTGAAGAATTACGATAAAAGTTAAACACTGTTATGCACTACATAAGGTCTGTGTTGAACTACATTAAGTATTCTGATTATACTGTACAGTAGTTTGTTTTGCTGCTCCGCCAGATTAAAATAATTCAAGGTTCCCGTGGTATTTATAGTAGTTCCAGCACTGTATGCAGTGTGCCTATAGCAACACAGTACTGTGCAGTATACTTTATAGCACTGTACATGGTGCATAATACAACACAGCCCATCGTTTAAACACATGCATAATCCTTCCACACTATCTTATTTGCGTTGCTTTTAAAACACCACACATCACAAGCATCGCCGTATCGCATTGCCACCGAAACAAACCCTCCAGCCCGAGCTTGTTGGCCTCGAGACTGTACTGCGAAAGAGTATTCCCGACAACACTGTACCAACTTATATTTACACACACACATATACATACACACACATACATACACACATATACATACACGTGCACCGTTCACGTGCCCCAGTATGAAGTACTAACGACTTGCTCTGCTGTACTCTACACGTGTGCATTGGTGGTGAGGTGGGGGTGGGTGGGGGTGGTGGGGGGGTGGTGTTGGTGGTGGGGGGGGTGGTGTTGGGGGGGGTGATGGTGAGTGGTGGTGGGGGGGGTGGTTGTGGGGGGGGGGGTGGTGGTGGTGGGTGGCGGTTTGTGGTGGGGGGTGGTGGGGGGGTGGTGGTGGTGGGGGGTGGTGGTGGTGGGGGGTGGTGGTGGTGGGGGGTGGTGGTGGGGGGGGGTGGTGGTGGGGGGTGGTGGTGGTGACCCAAGTTCGGAGCGTTTCGACTCCCCCCTCCTGCCCTCGGCCGTGTTGTTATTTCTCATTGCGCTTATCGGTGTGCAGTTATCGTATCGCTCTACACTACTTCATCAATTAATTAACGCGACCCCCTCCAATACTTACAAGGCGAAAACGCCTGCTGTTTACACAAGTGGACGGCTTCAAGAACGCTGTCAATTCCGGCATTTGATTAAAGTCCGTTACTCAGAAGCCGGTTTTCACACAGAAACAAGTCAATAAGACACCACCTCTTCTTTAACTTACACGAGTTTAAACGACAAAACAATTACAAACAAGTCCACTTTTGGTGTTACATTCAACGGGCCTCTGCTCACTTCAATCCGACCTGCTCTGCAGAGATACTACTACACATGTACAGTGCTCACCTTCCTCATCGGCGTCTTTACATTAATCGGCGAACGCAATCAACAGCGCCGGAAATACGTTCCAAGTCATCGGCAAGTCAATCTTTCTATACATAAACAATAACGAGAAACGCCGACGGACGCTCAGCACTAAAACACACGCACACACACACACAAAACCTCGTTGCAAATAATCGACGGGGCCTCAATCTCGCTCCACGTTACATAACCACGTCGCGACGGCTCTCGCATCGCAAAGAGCGGCGCCGCCACCTCGCCTCGCCAGCCCCGCGTTGCCTTTCTTCATCCCCCCACCCACAACCAACCAACCACTGACCAACCAACCAACAACCACGTACGAGACAAACCCGGCCTCATAAACAACCACGGCAACAAACGCACTCATTGCACGCTATCAACAACGGCGACGATGCCGATGGATGGTTGATGGTAGTGGCAATGGGTGAGGATGATAACGGTGACCCATTGGGTCGTCAGGGGAACGAACGTGCGAAATCCCCCCCCCCGACCCGAGCCCCGAGTCCGAACCCGAGCCCCGAGCGCCGAGTCCGACCCCTGAGCCCGAGTCCGACCCGAGTCGAGCCGAGCTCACCCCCGAGGCGGCCGCCGCCGTCGTCGCACGCGCCGAGGCGCCGAGCTCAGCGCGAGCCGCGCGCGCGCAGCGGGGGGGGGGGCCCGCGGGGGGTGGGGTGGCAAAGGGGGAGGGGGCGGAGCAAGTGGAGTGCGAGGTGGGGGGGTCGTTGAAGCTCAGCACAAGGGGATTGCGTGGCGGGGGACTGCACGAGAGGCGGGGGGCGGGGTGAGGGTGGAAGGGGGCGGGGCGGGGGGAGGGGCTCTACGGGGTGGAGATTCCAGCGACACTGAACTGCTGATGAGGCGCCGTTTGTCGAAACGGGTTTCAGGGTTTGCGAATGGTGAAATTAAGAACGCCGCTGAAATTGTTCACTCCCCGAAAGGCCGTGGTCGCCGATGGGCTGTGTGGTAAAGAATAGTGTGGTTTGTTTGTTGGGTTTGTTTTTTTTTCACGTTGAATAAGGCGACAACATCGGTCTGCTTATTGTGTTGTTGAGGTGCATCAGGCTTTGCTAGATGGGGCGGGGCCAGACAGAGTGGGGGTTTGGAGGGGAGGGGCCAGTGTGGGAGCTTGGGGGTGGCGTGTCTGGACGGGGGGAGGGGTGGCGGGTGGGGGGGCAGCACGAGGCGTCAATAAGCGTATAGGGGCGGGGCGAGAAGTTGTATTGGTCAGAATGGAGATGGGGGCGGGGCAGAGTGGGAAGGGGGGCGGGGCAGAGTGGGATAGGGGCGGGGCAGAGTGGAGATGGGGCGGGGCAGAGTGGAGATGGGGCGGGGCAGAGTGGGGATGGGGGGGGCAGAGTGGGAAGGGGGGCGGGGCAGAGTGGGATGGGGGCGGGGCAGAGTCGGATGGGGGCGGGGCAGAGTGGGGAAGGGGGCGGGGCAGAGTGGGGATGGGGGCGGGCAGAGTGGGTATGGGGGCGTGGCGTCGACACGGAGGGGGCGTGGTCAGACACTGGGCGGGGCGTGGCTCCAAGCTCGCTTTCTGCTACTCGGCAATGACTGATTTGTCGCTTTATAATTACACTCACATCGATCACAACTCAACGCGATGCGGTACAGTACTTATACCGTACACGATTAGAAGTGTATCGTGAGAATCGATTACTTATGGATATATTATGAATATATATCAATGAAATGTATGGCCAGAATTGGATAGACAATTACCGACGATGAAGATGATACAAAATTCATTTAGGAAATAATTCATTTATTATGGAATATTTTCGGGGCACCGCCGCCCCCCCTTCCAACTCTGAGATAAGGAAACGTTTTCCGGAGCTCAGCTCTAGACAGATCTGCATGTCGCACACTATATCACTCGTCATTGCAACCTTATATTAACTCAGAATCAGAATCTTTATCCTGGAGGAATCCGATAAGCTATGAAGCTCTTTTTCGCAGATCCAGTAGGGGCAGATCGACAAGTTACAACGAACAATACAAAACAACGATAGGATTGCAAAATAGAGATAAGGTAAGCAAGTCACTCAAATAAATAAGGAAATTATCAATAATGAACAAATTGCATACATTACTCCCAATTTTTTTTACACCAAATGCAAGCTTGGGCAAGGCAGCAAAACAACAAAACAGTCCCAGACCACACCAAGACAAGATATCCGGAGAGACCATCACTGAGCTATCTTCATTCTAAAGATCCTCAACAAGTCCCCAATTGCCATTGGACGGACCAATTGGTGGCTTGGTAACTCCCTGCCAAAGCCTCAGAAGTTATTCCTTATTTATAACCATAAAACTTGGGTGCTCAACGTTTCTGAAATACCATTACCGCTTATCTCCAGCTTGGTTCCCTCCCTTCACTCCCCCGATGTATGTCCCTGTTACACCAAAACACCTAGTTCACTTTCACATGCACCTAACTTTTTGTATCTGGCGCTGTCTATTTTAATATTCGCGTGTGTTTCGTTTACGACCGTTAAATATTGCGCCTCATTGGTTAGTTGCGCAATATTTTTTTTTTATGGGTGCTGCATTCGCTCTTTGGAATACAGTATTGATGGTTTTGTTTTTGTTGATGCTGTACTCAGCACCATGGATCTCCCTTCTAAAATATCCGAGAAAAACTGGCGAAACGGAATCATCCGTGTAACAAATCAAATAAACCGTTAAACCAACAAAATAGAGAATAAACGAGGTAGAAACTAATGGAATGGAGATCCTCGAGATTTAAAAATCATTACATACCTAACGGCCCATTCAACTACTTAAGGGGCGGGGGAGGTACGTGGGTGTGGGAGCTAATGACTGCTCCAGAGGGTGGACAGGCAGTGGTGAAGTATGGAGGTTAGGGATATTATCACGGAACAACCCGCCGACCCTGTGGGAATCCTCGAGGAATGGTAATAAACAGACATTGGAACGGAAGGGAATGAAAAGTTGTTCACATGAACGGGACCTTTAAATACGTACGTTTTAGGAGCCAAAGTATGGAAATTGAGCCAATGGGAACGCAAGGAAGAAAATTACGATTGACACTGGCTTATAAGTTTTAAAAAATAGATGATAGTCTAACGTTTAGGTCAATGACTATTTTCAAGGAGATGGGCTGAATTACAGACCGGCGATTAAAGTTTACACTGTGGCTTAGATAAAACTTGCATATTTCAAAGTTGCGAGATAATTAAACTTTCAATGATTATATTGATTAACAACCAAAGCCAACAAAACTTAAACGTGCATACAAAGGAGAAATATTATGCGTATGCATGGGTTCTGTAAAGCTTTTCAATGTGTTTCGTCGTATATATTTAGTGATGGTACGTTTCAAACCGCATGAGATGACGTCACATGGCGAGACAAACGAAATCCCAAGATTACGTACCACGTAATGACCTCATCTGGAGGGAAAGGGGTGGGGCATATTACCTTTTAGTGCCTGTTTTCCTCTCCAAGTTTAAACAACCCTTTGACACAAGGCCGATGTTCTTTAATTGGAAAGAGTTAGTAAATTAGAACTGAAGGAACGTAACTACCAATGGAAATACATTTCCAAATGTCAATAATAAATTATAAGTGAGCCCATCCGAAAAATGACCATTGTCCGAAAAGTCAATCTGTATCATATTCTCTGTTACTCCGCAATGTTAAGAAATGTTCTTAGGTTTTGAGTTGTGCTTCTACAACATTGCCAACGCAGATCCTTCGTGCTTGATTTCCTCTTCGACACAAATATTTTGTTCAATGTCAAAATCTGCTCTGACATTTTATTGAATCATTAATTATTATTGCTTTGCTGGAGCCTATCTCAATCTCACTCTGCACGCGCATTCTAAAAAGCTCACGCACGGGACGGGAACATTCTGACCGGACTGGACTGAATGAGACGGGAACAATTTCTGACAGAGAGAGAGGGAGAGGGATTTAATGGGAAATATGTTTTGTTTGTCAATCTCACTGAACATGATGAGATGGGAAAACTTGTATAGGGACGTTACAGAGATCCAAATGTCGTTTGATATGTTCACCTCTGCAGTGGATGACAGACTGCCTGAGTTGGTGTAGCTTTGTATGTTATCCATCTGTGACGGAGGGTCCGTCTGAGCCCGCAAACTCGTCCTTCAAATGGGGGCCGGCCACTCATCAGACCCCGTAAGCCGAACCATCCCACTCAGGCAAACCCCAATCCCACAAAGAGGGGGAGGGGGGCACTCCTAATTTCGCAACCACAAAAAATTTAAGAACGCAACGAGACCCAACCAAAAACACGCGACACGAAACCAAACACTCCACACCACAGATAATCGGGAATAATGTGGTTCACTCCCAGATGCCAATAGTACGACTTGTCCTCTAGAAATCACAGGCCTTGTCCCGATCGCCATAATTTACGAATCACAGCTGGGAACTGCGCTTGAGCAAAGCGTACGGCCTCTTACTCCCTCCTGCACTGGGTGGGATGTTGAACTTGGAATAAATAAGTTACGCTTTAAACTCTGCCTGGGCGACTCTTGTCTCACTCTCAATTGCAGGCTGGGTAAAACTTGAACATTGCCTGACACGTCGCCTATTAACTACTTTTGAATTGAGCGTTATTGAAAAATGTGTTGAGATTTTTGTTTGTTATTTGTGCCCGTGCATCTACTGCTAACGCAGCGTCACCAAATTGTTTGTTAAAATTGTTAAACTGTTGTCGAGAGCGCGAATCGTGGTGGCTGTGATCGCGGATGGGCGGTAGCTTTGATCACGCTCAATGAATACACACGCCCCTATAAATCCACGTGGTGTCCACACGTGCTACTCACTGCTGTAGTCTGGCACGTGAGACACTTTTTTTACATTACTATTTTACAAATCCGGCTGTCCGCCTGATGATGCTAGTTGTAATTACTGGCGAAACGTCGTACTCAGATTGTAAATGTTGTGGATTTGCTCTCCAACACACCGGTGTGTTGTACTGGTAACGAATTGGCATGTTCTGTTTACGTGACAAACCTTACTAATTAGCTGTGTCGGGTGGTGGCGGGTTTAACGACACATTTAAATTTACGCGATCTAGCCCAAATAAACGCATTATTTGACTGTGTTATGCAAAAAAATAATTCCATCGTTTCGAATAACTTTCTACCAGCAGCAGACCTAGGTTTAATTAATGGCAGCCCAGGATTTGGGCTGCAGGAATAGGAACGATGAAATCAGCTCGTGTGCACGTGCTAGCTGACATAAAAAAAAATCTGAATGTTTATTTATCCTGGAGGAATCCGACGAGGTACGAAACTTTTCTTCACAGATGTCCAATATGGACGGATCAGTAAGGTGACAGGATCGTGACAGATGGCTTGCGGCATGGGGATGCATTCATCCAGCAGTCGATTGACCACGGTTGATGATACACGAACGGTAGATTGGGAATGTCGATTGCATGCGTTCATGAGAGATCACGTATCCTTGTCTCCTCAACCTGTTCCTGGCCTCCTACATTAACGCATGCCAAGATGTATGCTGGGTTGCGGTGTTTCAACATCACAATGAGCAAAGGCGTGTGTGATGGTCATATCTCGAGGTTTATTATGTGCTCGCCAACAGCACTCATGTTGCCAACTCAAGCGAGTTTGTCTCTGTATTTAACAACTTTTTGGATTTCCGTTGCGTCTAACATTTCTCAAAGCGACTATCCACAAATCTAGCGAATGTCTTGGGCGATCACATGATGCAGATTTAGGAGCGATTCCATGGACGCATTAAGGATTCAGTATCAGTTTAATATTTGATAAATTGTCTAGTGACGTTTGACGACTTTAAAAGGTTTCCCTCGCGTCTGTTTAAAGTTTGTTTGGCGACTTTCAACTTTTAGTAGTTGCCAACACTCATCCAACACTTGCTCTTAGAATATTGAGGTGAGGAGGGGCTGACGAGAAATGCGTCGGTGTGCCTGCATGGGTGAGTTGGCGCGTAGGAAGAGAGGAGCATGCGCGTTCTGCTGTGTGTGAGTGCGTGTGGGAGGTGGATGGTGGCGCTTGTGGAAAGAATAAAAAAAAATCTTCAAAACAGGAAAATTCTACCCACGGGAAAATTCCGGGCGCCTGCACCACAACTGCACGGGATGTCAGCTGCGGGGCTTAGGGCGCGGGGAGGCTGAAGACTCCGTGGAATCTGACCCCGTCTGCCCGCCAAGTGGAGGAGGAACGTGAATCGGGCTGGGGAGACACGTGGGTCCCGTGTCGGACTGGAACGGGAGATTCCGGGAATCCAGTCAGTGGAATTCACCTCCCCCCCTCTCTTGCTCTGGGAACCGCTCCGTTGATCCCCAGAAAGTATTTTGTTGCTCTTCGCTGATCCCAAACCACGAACCCCTAACGGCTACACATCGGCAACAACAACAACATTCAGACTCTATCTTCTCGACAGACCTGTTCTTCACCTGAGGACGGCTGCTTGCGTTGTGGCCGAAACGTCGTGAGAATTATTTTATTATGTTTTATTTTGATTATTTTATTATTTCCATTCTACGTGACTTTACCGAAAGAACCAAGAAGAAAAAACAACAACGTTGCATCTACGGGCTCGTGTTCATTAGTTTGTCGTCCTTCCCCCGCACCACCAATTAGCGCGGTTGGCTACGTACGGTGCGAAAGAAGTCCAGCATACATGCGTACAATGGCACAGGCAAATTAAAAGGCAATGGTGCAACCACGCGACAATAGTTTGCTTCACGCAGATGCACGCGAAAGGCCTCCAACTGCGGGCTTCTCGAGACTAGAGAACCGCTCTTCAGAGTATGTTGGTCTACTCTACCACGCTGGTCCGACTTCCTGGAATAGGCGCGAGTTCCCACACTTTACCGCACCACACGGGAACTAACTGGTTGGTCTACACATTTGTACTGCTAGACGTGGTTTACCGAAATAGCAGGGTTACATTTTTCAACGATTATCTTCCGTGTCGCTTGTAGCCTGGAGTCGGCGTGCGACTGGTAGCCACGCGCGATGGATGCTCGATGTGATGTGCCGTGTGAATTCATATTTTCTGGGTAACAGATCCAACAGATATTAAGCTCTGCAGTCACATCGAACACAGTTACCGTACAGCAATGTACTTAGAGAATTCGTTCCGGAAAGTAAGACGCAACCCGTAAACGCCCAGTGTCAATAACTCTTTATGTACAAACCTGGTCACACACACACACGTACCTACCGGATTATAATATGCGCTCCCAATTTTTTTTATTTAAAATAAGTGGGGAGGGTCTTATAATCTGGAGAATACAGTACCAGGACTCTAGCATGATTCATGACCATGCTTTTGATGTATTTCTTCACTCTCACCTGAAGACGATTGCTTGTGTTGCGATCGAAACGTCGTGATCTATTATTTTTTATTTACGTGACTTTACCAAAAGGCCCAAGAGGATATTTAGCCAAATCCAGCAAAAACACGGGGGGAGCATTTAAACGATACCCCGGCAGATGGCGCTTGAATATCATTCACAAGGCGAAAACAACATTACAATAATATTAGTCTGAGACCATTCTCTGATTTCCAACCCTCACTGACCAGCGAGGTGAAGTATGGTGAAACAACGCCTCAACCAATACGGCATCCAGCAGTGGATTGATAAAGGGCTGTAAATGTATTGTAAAATAATGCACGAATGAAACAGCAGTGTCTGTAACTCGACAACGGTTTACCGCTTAGCACTGTGACTGCCTGTTTCATTAATACAATAAAATCTAGTTGCCTCTCGTCAAAATATCATGGAATGTTTTTTTCTTCTTTCGCCTAAGTTAAATCTGGCACATTGGCACGTCTCGGAAAGGAAAGTTTATTTGAATAAATAAACACTGTGGAAAATTACCTGACACTCTATAAATACTCTCGGAGGTTTTGTGGTTAATTTGGTCACAGGAGTGGGAATTTACAGAAAAAAACCGAGGAGATTTCATCGGAACTTGGGCACCGCCAGCCATAAGCAGAGCAAGTTAAAACACAGGGACGCATTAAATATCAGCTCAATTTATCAGAAACGACGAGTTAATTTACATTCAAATGCAAAATTATGTCTTTGTCTGCATCGTTCTTCTCCCGTCTCACAATGCAATGTTTTTGTATTCCTATCTCTTAGATCTCGCTACATCTGATTAGAATATTAATTTGTTTTTGATATACTGTAGCGCCCTTTAAGCGAAGGCGCCCGAGAGCGCTTATCACGTGGTAAGCGACGTGAACCAAATCTCAAACGTTTGAAACGCCATTCCCCTGTGGGCACAAGCTGACTTCAGCACATTCAAACATTAATCTGTGTGTATAATACCAATTGAGTAATTTGCGGGTCACTTGTCGAATTCTATTAATCTGGACCATGGCGCTGGCACATAATGGCCCACTCGTTTCGAATGGCATCCAGGGCATCTTTCGCGTCCACTGGGAAGCTGACGGCACGTATCTCACTGCTGGTACACCCGCAGTTATGACCAGGGCGGCCTGCCGGAAATCGAACCGCGAAACGCTGCCGCTGGGCCACACCACAGGAGGATTTGCGATTCTCTTCAAAAATATTCGTATCGTTTTCATTGTTATTGCTCGTATTTTTTTACGCGTATAGTTTTGTGCCCACCATTATAGCCGAAATTATGTGCCGTACATATAATGCAAACGATAAATCTATGCATCAGGAGCTTCCCCCGTCTACCTCATCGTGTCTCTATGGCACACGCATCTCAATTTGCCCACCATAATGATCGGTTTCCGCTTGAGCAAATTGTCATATAATCCATGCAGATGCTGTTCACGAAAGATGTTATTATAGTGCGTTGCAATATAACAATGCCCATTTCCCAAAACATTAATGATTAGTTAATTATATATACGTGTTGCTTCGTCGAGTAGCGTTATTATTCGTGCACATATAGTGTGTTATGTAAAACGCTCGCTGTTTTTTTTATTTTATTTCATAAGCTAAGGAGGCTTGCCAAAGTCTGTAGCGTGATTGTTTTTTGGATAGCACTTTAAGCACTCACTGATAATCCGCGTCAGTTCTGTTTTACTTTGAAACTCAGCTGGAACGAATGGACCCGTGAGTGTGAGGTCAAAAGGAGGAGGCTGGGCCTGATTTGACGTGAAGTGATTGTCGCTGGGCTCTGTCTGTGGATGACAAGTGCGCACACATCCACCCAATGCCAATCGGGGGGCCGGATCCGACCCCCCCCCCCGCCCACAAGCAGCAGTGCCCCCTTTTATGTATGTATATAGAACTTCTTTCGCACCGTACAGAGCCAACCGTGCTAATCGCTCCTGCCATGGTTACTTTTCCTGTAAACTTCACTCAGATTCTTCCTCCCGCGTTGAGGACTCCGTCTCCCAGACTGCTTCGTCTCACCCACGTTGTTTTCAACCGCCGCACTGCAGGTCAGACGCTTTCTCTTTCTGCGTCTTCCCTCCCAATCTTTACTTTCCAAGGTTCTGATAACCCTCCTCAATTGAAGAAACGTGTTCAGTCTCATCTCTCCCAAATGTTCTAGATTTGAAGCTTTCGTGACTGCAAGGATTCATACTCTTAGGTTGTTTCGGTAAAGTCACGTAGGTAAAAAATAAAATTAAAAATTAATAAAAGTAATAATAGAAATAAACTTAAAAAAATAAATCACGACGTTTCGGAGGCAACACAAGTCTCCGTCATCAGGTGGGACCGTCACAGCTAGATTTACTGTATCAAGTGAGAGAAATAGTCCAAGATACAAGTTCTTAAATACAAGTGAAGGGGGGGAGGAGGGGGGAGGAGCTTATCTGAGTGTGGTAGCCAATGAATGGAACGTATTGGGGGGGGAGGCGGGGCTAAAAGGTGCACATGGTGCTAGAATCCAAAATGTGATTGCTGACCGCTCGTTTGTTGCTGGCCGCTTGGCGTTTTTTTTGGGGGGGGCGGGCAATGAAGTGAAAGGTGGTATCGGTTGTTGATACCACCTCACCGTCGGTGTCTTCCTCCTAGATCTTGCAGCAACTGCACAGTTGACATCTGGGTGGCTAGTTAGTGAACGGTTGACCTCAGTTTACTGACCTTCAAAAGGTTGCTGTCACAGTATTCCGCGTATGAAGAGTGTGGATGCGTGCCGCCCCCCTATAGGCGGAGTTTTACTTTTATATTTCGGGGGGGAGGGGGGGGCAGAGTTTCGCTTTGTCCCTCGAATTATGAATCGCGGGTGCATATAATGACATTCTTTATTTTTAATCTTAATTGTAAACTACTGAAAGTAAATTTATGAAGATGTCCAGTTTGTGGGGGGAGGGGGGTCAGTGCCCCCTCGTAAACACCACCCATGCCCCCCCCCCATATTTGGCTGCCCCCCCCCCCCCCCCGTTTACTTTCGTCTCGCAGTCGCTACTGACGAGAATCCACCGTCGACTCCACGCGATCAGTTATGTTGTTGTTGCAGCCACGCTTTTAGTAACAAGCAACGTCAAGGGTGTTTTTTGTTCACTGATGAACTTGATATTTATAGTTACAATGGACAAAATACGTGGGACAGAGCACAATGACATTGGTGTGTTCTTGCTGCCGGCAAGCAATGTTCAAATGAACAATATCGCGGTCGTGTACAATTGCTGGTGAATTTAAATAATTCTACATTTCCCTTTGTGCTGTTGCACCATTACACATTGGCCAGCATTTCACATCCGGATTTTGATTATCATAAACAAGGAAGGCAAAAAAAAACCCCACATGCACAAAACAAGCAATGGGAAGGTCAGATAATGTAGGGGAGCCTTTGGCACCTTTCCCATCATCGCACACCCGTGGAGTCCTTTTGTCGGTAAAAGGCGTTTATGGTTAGCGGTTTGGTTGCCATGGTTCTCTTTAGGAACATAATTAAATTTAACTGCTTGAGTACATTTGTAATTATGTGCTGTGTGCAGCAGACACAATGCCTGGAGACGACGCGACAGAGCGAGGCTGGTTGTGAGCTTGGGCGATAAGGCCTGCCGAACAGATTTGCATGAACAAGTATTGCTCTTCTTGGTTCTTTCGGTAAAGTCACGTAGAAGGGAAATAATAAAATAATACAAATAAAACATAATAAAATAGAGAATTATTTTATTATTTTTATTTTTACTATTTTATTATTTCCCTTCTACGTGACTTTACCGAAAGAACCAATAATAAGAAGAACCAATCCCTGCAGTCACGAAAGCTTTAAATCGAAATTTAAGTATTGCTCTGGCTGCGGCTCGAATGAAACTCATACACAGGCAATGAGCTATTAAACAATTATACAATTATACAACATAACGCGATGCAGTAGCGAGGGTTGTGCCTTGACATTAATTTTAAATGCGACAAACGATTTTTTTTGTACGCGAGCCCCATTAAGTGTAAACATTAGAATTGTGAACACGCAACGATGTTTAACTCTGCGGTGACAAGTGTTGCACCGTGTCCGTGGCAGAGCTGAATGAAAGCATTAGTTTGTATCGGGTGGATGGAGCGATGAGAGGAAATTTGATTTAATACGTGTAAAGTAGGCGAGATGTGGATGTGCGGGTGCCGCAGTGGTGAGATGTTAACTACCTCACCTGGTATACAGGATGGTCGTGGGTTCGATCCTAATCCCGACCTTTGCACCTGTATATTTGGAGTTTGTGTGTGTCTCTCTCCCCGTGGTCGCTGTGATTTTCTCTGGGTCCTCCGGTTTTCCCCTCCACATTTATAAACACTCGTTTAGAGTATTTAGCTGCTTTACATTTCCACATGATAAGCCATTTTGTTCAGCGGTATAACTCAGTGGGCCTTACATGGTAGAATAAAAAAAGTGTTTTGTTCAGTAGGTGGTAATGAGCATCGTGATTTGGTTTCTACAATGGGCACTTTAGAGTCTTACTCAAAAAGAGTTACTGTAGCTCTTGCACTAACGAGCATGAGGTGGTGCTCATGTCTTCTGTTGAGCATAAGCCAATAGTGGAAAACCCCATGTTCCGACGATAGCGTAGGGGTGATGCCAAATAGACAACCGTAATTTGAACTCCCAGCCTTCAGATCCGAGTGAATCGCTGTAACCATAGTGCTACTGATAACAGGTTTTTCCCTTTTTTTCTGGCAACAAAACAAGTGTTAAGATGTTAAAATCCAAACTTAAACCTTTTACAAGGAATCATGTCTGCATTAACCACAATGCTTGTGGTCAGAATGCAAACAAAAAACATACTCTGATCATATATGCATTGTCTTTGAAACTGATTGGTCCACACAAGAGACAGCTTTCTTTTGAGCCTCGTCTCAAACGGTGCTTATTATTTCAGTATTTTGATAATAACAATAACGCTTAATTATGTGAGAGCAAATCGTTTATCGTCTCAGTGAATATGACTTTTACTGGTAGGAACGAAGTGAACCAGCCTACAATAGATTATATCGTCCGTCCGTCCGTCTGATGTCCGATTAGGTGTAGCAACATCGCCCCCTACTGCAAACACTTGGCAGGACCCTACAATAACCTTTAGACTCAGTGAGGCTTTCCTGGCTAAACAAGTGTAACATTCCCTTATAATTCCCTGAGATAGTTTTTAATAAAAACATTCAAATTAAAAATTAACTCACAGAGGCCTAAAGCCTACAGCTAGGCATAAAGCCTAGAACTAGGCCTCAAACTCTCCCTTCGTATCGTACCCCCGCCATTTCATTTTAGTATAGCCATTCATTTGTTCGTTCCTACCAGCCCACCCCGCAGGGACCTGTTATATATTGTGTTCTTAGAATAAAATTTGCAATTAAAAAATCCACTCACTCAATTATTGCTTTAATCTCGCTAATTTACGTCTTCTGTCTCGGAAATCAGTGCCAGGAAATAATGTGTGTTCCTCGTCAACAACGGCGTTCACCGCCTCTGGTTTATGGCTGCCCTGCTCCGCTCACCGCGTGCATCACGTGGCTGGGTGATCAAACTCCGAGGCACGCTGAAATGTATCGCTCAATCGTTCGGTGTCATTTTTTTAATGAGCACTGCAGGGAGTCAATGTGGCGAGTCCCAGAGGTGGAGTAAAATGTGGAAACCCTCAGCTCTCCCGACGTGGCTCGTGTGACTTGTCAGAAGGGTGTGTCACTTATGCAGTGGCACGAGGACAAAAATCATAACACACCTTTACCTTGACATTCCACAATAAGTAGAATGCACCTGAGCCTTATCAGCGAATTCAGACAGGCACTAGCAAATAACGTTGTATTGTCTGTGTACATATGCATTCTTATAGTAAAGGTGGAATGATTCACCCCCACTTACGCTCCTGCCCGTAATGCATTTTCACTATTCCATACTACGATTCAAGTAAAAATAAATACGTAATTTTTTCATTGCGGCAAATTGTAGCACCTTCAGTGGTTACGGGAGCCATGTGATGGCAATATTAAAATGGATACAAAAATTTGCAATAAAAATTAATGCACACGCATGAATTCTTTCACGTATTTTCCCTAATAAGTACTAATCGGCTATAACAGTAGTAGCCAGGAAACGGTAGATTTATATTCTTGGTTCTTTCGGTAAAGTCACGTAGAAGAAAAATAATAAAATTTAACTATAAAATAGTGAGAATTTTATTGTTTTATTTTTAGTTTTTAATTATTTCCCTTCTACGTGACTTTACCAAAAGAACCAAGAATATGAATCCCTGCAGTCACGAAAGCTTTAAATCGAAAAAGGAAACGGTATGTTCATGAGCCATGATGAGACCGGAGGGCTTGGTTCGAGACCGCAGGGCTTGCTTGTCTCTGCTGGAGAGGGTGCCACACACATTGGCTGGCAGGGCTGGGATATCGAGACAACTGATTTGTGTGTTCAGTCTTCTGGATCATCTTCATCAGTGGTATCATGCCCCATACAGACAGATGGACAGAGGTTAATGCATTTTGTCCTTATTGTTTACCTAGGGAAGCCTCATTGAGTCTCGTGCCACCTTTTGAGGGGGAGCCTGCCAAGTTTTCACGGCAGGAGATGATGATTGCTATGTAAATGCCAATTGAGTAATTTGCGAGTAATTTGGGAATTTGGCAGTTTTGGACCCTGACACCAGGAAACAATGACCCACAACTGCGAAATTAGTTCAACCTTTGATAAGCATTAACACTCGCTTCGTGCTTGTGGGCTTAAGAATCTAAATTAAGAAATGAAACATTGCATTGCTCATCCCCTTTATTATAACATACAACACACTGATTGAATTCAAAACTTAAGCGTACTGTAAAGAAATGCCGTTTGTGTCTGGAATAATGTCCAATGTTTAACCTTTAAATGTGTACATACTGTATTATTCAATCATGTTTCTGCACAAATCCTGCCATGAGATGGCTTCCATAAGGGATTGTCAAAGCGAGATTTCTCTGGAATTTCGTCACTTTAATTTAGGATGGGGATAACAGACGAGTCCGTGTATGTCTGCCGCTTAATAAACAAACAGTTCTAACGGGGCATAACGTTTAATTAGTATCAGAAAAGTAAGCGTCGTGAGTTTTACGCCCTCGAAGCATGCAGTGTGTCATTTTATGTGCTGGTGTCTCTGTCACTGTGTGCTCATGTTTCAGTTGAAAACGTTTACTGCCAGAACTTTAGCTGTATGCGCTATGATTGTAAGTGTTTAATCGCATGTTGGTGAAAACCAATCAAGTTTATCAGACCGCGTTGACAGCAAGATGTTAAAATCTACAGCACCGGCATAAAATTCCGATTATTTTAGAGCCCCAACCATAACACATCAATTCTGTTATCTTATAATAAATTAACTGGTGTCGAATTTTGATCCTCAAGGAATTTTACAAAAAAAATGGTTTAATACCAATTTATCATGCATCGACATTGATTATAATGATTTATTTTGGGGTGGTGCAGTGCTGTCGTGGTTAGAGCATTGTACCATGAACCCGGCGATCTGGGTTCAATTCCCAGCCATGGCTGACATCAGTGGCAAGCATTGTCTGAACCAGTCCTAGCCTCCTCTTCACTGACCCATACAGACCAGTGTGGTGACGTACAGTCTCAAAAGCCCCATAACCAACACGCACAGTGGGAAGTCGTTCTTACAGCAGTGGATTGACAAGGAGCTGTTTGTTTATTTATTGGGGGTACAAGGCCAAAAATGCCATCAATTTGGACATTCGAGGCATTTATTTAATTTGCAGTTTATGCTTAATATAAACAAACGTTAAATAAAAATGAGAAATATTCCACCTAATCACAGTTAACATCCAGTAAGGGTACATCATGGGACCTCCTTTTGCCAGTACCAAAATATGAGAATAGGTTTTCCCCTTTTTTCTGGCAACAAAACAGGTGTTAAGATGTTAAAATCCAAACTGAAACCTTTTACAAGGAATCATGTCTGCATTAACCACAATACTTGTGGTCAGAATGCAAACAAAAGACGTACTCTGATAATATATACATTGTTTTTTAAACGGATTGGCCCACACCATAGACAGCTGTCTTTTGAGCCGAGTCTCAAAACGGTGTTAGACCAGTGGACCAATCAGTTTCAAAGACAATGCATATATTATCAGAGTATGTTTTTTGTTTGCATTCTGACCACAAGTATTGTGGTTAATGCAGACATGATTCCTTGTAAAAGGTTTCAGTTTGGTGTTTAAACATCTAAACACCTGTTTTGTTGCCAGACAAAAGGGGAAAACCTATTCTCATGCAGTAAGGGTATTTGGTTGCATACTGCCAGACCTCTGTTTGCGAATTTGTTCTGCTCTGATCTGATGTTTCAATTGTTGTTTCATGTCATTTCAGGTCATTTTATGGAGATAAAAACCTCCCTCTCTTTACCCTTTGCTGTTCCAACCTCTCCCACGCATTTTTGTGGCTTAACACATTATTGCTTTGTTACACTCACATAATGACAATCGTCTGTGCGAGCTATGATGGCGGTTTGTGGTTTCCAAGCTCAGTGATGTCATTCGTAGCTCTTGCAATAACTAAACTGGAGGACAGCAGAAATATATATACACATAAATACACACACACACCAAAATCACACCCTATTACAGGTTCTCGTTGTAATCCTGCCAACGCCTAGGTGATGAAAGCCATACTTTTTCTTTTTAGTGTATTTAGTGAAATTTCATCTACGCATTCACCGAATAGATGGAGTGACGTGATCAGCTGATTTGTGGGGAGGGAATGGTATTTTGCAATCGTGAGACCACAGAGCAATGGCGACAGTGTGGAGCAGACTTCATCCAGCAATAAATTGATAATTGCTGTTGCTGATTAAGTGTTTTCAGATTGTAAAGCTCAGCTTAAAAAATATTGCCAACATGTGAAAGTGTCTTTGCAAATACGTTTATTCCTAGAAGCCAATTACACTATATGCAATTTACACTTAAGGGTGTGTTTATTGTTACTATATTACATTATATTTCGGTCTTCAGCATCATCAGCATCAGCCTTGGTTAATCCAACACTGAATGAAGGCTTCGATAAGCTACCATCATCTTCCACAATCCTGCCGTGCAACACTCCGACTGTCACATGTACACGAACCGATTTTCGCCGCTCCATCTCCATGAAATGTTCATGTAAATAATAAAAAAAATGTAAGTCCAAAACTATCAGTTAACATGATGCTCTGGCCACTAATGCCCGTTTCTGGTTTAATCCCTAATCTCTGCCATTACATACAATGAAACAAGAAAAGGTAAAAATGAAAAAACAGAGCAATGTAATACAATACACTATTAGACATTCTTGTAAAAAAAAAATCCATCCTGTGTGTTAGTGAATGTTTTAATATTTTAGGCAGGAAATTAGTTTTCAAATTTAGATTTTTTTTCTGGGGGGAGTCCCCCAGACCGCCTGTAAGATTTCGTCCCCCCAATGTTGACTCCATGGCTACGGCCTTGTAACGGGGCACACATGCCCGGCTACCTCAACCATGTTTGCATAACTAAGCGAAGCTTTGAAGTTGTTCCAAGTTTTTTTTTTAAGCACGATGCTTGAATGCATAGGACAAGGTGAGTAAGGCAGCTCTTAATTTCAATCGGGCCTGTCCGTGTCAGCGATCCGCTAAATATATTTCCGCCCCTGGTACGCCACATTCAATATACCTTTCACTATGGCTGTGACTATCAGTCAGTGAGTACACAGACTTCAAAACGTGTTCGGACGGTAAGATGTTTGTCTCTTTTGTAAACTATATGATGCAGTACAATCTCCACCAGACTTAAAACAATACCGGATTATAGATGGCATTGCGCGTCATCACGCAGCTGCGCGTTTTTTTTCTGTTTCTGGTCTTTGTTTTGGGAACACGTTTATTGAAATGTTCTCACACTTTCATTGCTTTCGCGTGAAACGTTATCTGACATTTTTATGGAAGTAGAGCGATAATCACGGAGCTGATGCAGTGTTTGAAATTCACAAATGACAATTTTCCAAGCAGAATTACCGGTCGTGGATTCCACTATGAGCATGTCCTCCCATGGACATTTTTATTTGAGTTTAGAATTCATATTTATCCAGTTTTGCTGTTATCCTTTAGCTGAACCCTTGATCATAACCTGTGACCTAGTCAACCTTCATTTGAGGAATCCACATTGAGTTCCTATATGCCGGATTGTGCACAAATCCAGCAAAATTGTCTTCTCGACCAAGCGGCTGCATGGAATATTTTCATAAGTTCACAAGGCTTGCTCAGGAAGCTGTCTTTTTGCAGCTTGTTATTATTCGTATTTAGGAAATTGCCGGCAATCCAAGCTTGTTGTGCAATGCAAGCAATGCTGATATTAAAGAAAAATTAATTGAGAGCTGTTTGAAATGCCTCCAGTGCAAGACTCATGGCGATGTTTTGTATTAGTAGGTCAGTGTCATTTGGAGCATCAGATGTGGATTGAACCCTTAAATTACCTGTCAGTTGTGGATTATCCAGTCGCACGGGTGACGGTGGTGGTAAGCATTGGCGTAGCTCACACTTTAGACACTGAATCCATTTGAATCCTTTTTCATGGCCGAGCGGTAGCATGTTTGCCGCATGTTGCAGAGGCTCTCGGTTCAACCCCTGGTTAATACCACGGGTGTGTCGACCATTGATACGTGTCGTCTACTCCACAGAGGAACTTAAAGATCCTGCGACGTTTTTTTTCCCTGGTGTCTTAGTCCACATTAATTTGTCAAATGTTATTAATAACTCACACGTTTACGCCATTGTGAAAAACACGCAGAGCAACATTTGTCCCTACTTTCCGACATGCACATGGTGCTGCATACATTTTGTGTAGTACAGAGAAAGCTGTCATTTGAGGTCCCCTTGACGAGACTGCAGCAGTGCATTGTAATGGTTGATACGAGATGCGAAGAATTGCTGAGGCATTTAAGTGCACTGTAAATGGAAATCCTTATCCTTACCGATTGCAAGGGGAAGAGTGGGCAAAGCTGTCCCCATTCCTGATGCACTCATATCTCGTCTATAATGAAGAATAAATTATCTACATCATCATCATTAATATCATGCACAACTCATCTCAGAGCACGTTCAAATGAGTAATATTGTTATCACGCAGCAGTTGATGCAAAATCTGGGAACGCTTTGCAATTTCCTGAAAGAAAGAAAGAAAAACATTACAGCTGTTATTTATTTTCGCAACAGACGATTCAACACTTCACATGAATCGCCAGCTTCATTCCAACTGTCAGAAATGATCCATTATAGATAAACGTCTGGAGTCTAACTATACCACGTGAGGTGGAAATGCTTCGTGACCATACCCTTACAACCCTTTTATGCGTGAAAGCTAAATATTTAAATGTATTTTTTTATTGAAATTATGCACTATAATAAAATAATAAACAAGGATACTTTTCACTTCGGGAAAATAAAAAAAACACGTTTTTGTCCATCAGCCCATAGGGTTCTTTTGGACCAACGTTATCTTGCAGCACAGACTGGTTTTGACTTTCTGAGTCTCATCAGCAGAGTCTGACCTATTGAACAAATGCTGCTTAGGTCAACATCAAGATGTCATCATGGCCAAAGCCGTCGATGCCACCACACAGTTCCTACAGCTGCCACATAGGAGAGATGCAAAATCCAAGATGTGGACTAACAGTTTCCCACCGTCTGCTCTTAGGTCTTCCCCGTTGTTTGCCAGACTCATGGAGACCATCCAGTCATCCACACCTCCGATCAGCACGGTTGGCTACGTACGGTGCGAAATAAATTCAATACACACGTACATACATGCATCCAAGTGCCAATTTCCATAACCAGTCATCCCCCATGCTGAAAACACGTCCTACCCAACTCAGTAGTTTTTGTCTAATCGTTTCCGGGAAGGTGAATGATGTTGTTGGCAGGTGCACTCTTAGGACATCGTCGGGCCCATTTATCGCAGTGCAGAAAACCTGCAGCACAGTGGCTTTGCATTGTGGTGGCTTGTGGGTAAAGAGGCCTCCAAACTCTTGTCTGTAATATGAGAACACCCGGCAGCATTTAATAGGCTACACTCTGCTGACGAGACTCGTAACGTTGAGACCAGTCAAGTTTGAACAAAGGCTTTTGGAAAACATTTACGAAATGGCAACCACAGGAAAGGATGTCCCTCCATGGAGATGGACCAATGCGATCGGCTCAAACTTAGCATTGCGATTGATTATGGGGTTGTAGAACAGTAAGGGGGAGGCTTCATCCAGCAGTGGATAACGGCTAATAATAATGATAAAGGTTATTTACAATGACGATGAATTAGATGGTATCTAATTTGAATGTAAAATGCCAAATCCTATCGTCCTTACACGGTGACCCATAACATGCCTTTGTTTCACCCCTTCCCCTCGATGGGTTATTTGCATTAATACCACAACTGGGGACATTTTAGAGCAATGTCCTTGCTGCCGGTGATATCCCTGCTATGGTCCAAACGTTAGACTTACAGGGCAGGTGTGCCTCAACGTTTTCGTGAGCATTCATAATCCTCTACCTCTCGACCACCCATTGTGTATTCACCATACACGTTCTACGTTACGCCATCCGTGATGTAATTCTGCAAATGTAAGGGACTATTCTTCACGTGCCCATTTTGCCACACACTCCAAGTCGCCTGGAATCCCACCGCTAAGTGCCCCGCAAGCTGCCGAGTACACAGAATTGCTGCATGTCATAATCGACGTATAGTGTCCAAAATACATGGTGAAGGCACAGCCCTGTAATAGCTTGCCCACGCAACAGCCGGCGGACGGGCCTCCACTGGACCGAACGCTCAGCAGGTATTTGGCCTACTCTTTCACGCATGGGTGGAAAAAAACCCGATTTTTCCAGCGGCAAGCATCGGGTTTTTTCTTTAATACAATTAAACCCGATTTCGGGGAGTTATAACCTGGTTTAATGAATACGAAACTCTGATCCAAGGCTTAGGCTGCTTCCTCGTCGGTGCTGCTATCGTACTCGGGGGGCCATCGGGCACGGGGTAGTCGTAGAATGCGGCGGGCAGGTTGGTCTTGATGAACACGAGCTCCTCCTCCACAATCGTGGGCGCCAGTGAGTTCCTAAGCTTGGAATGGATGAAGCCCATCGTTGAGAAGTTGGCGAAGTGCGGTTCTGCAATTAGAACCAATTAAACCGGATTTCTCCCAATCTCAGATGATCGGGTTTAATATAAAAAGACAATTAACCCCGATTGTAAAAAACCCGACTGTGCCACCCTTGCTTTCACGTTGACCAGATGTGTGGTGGAGAGGTGGACGCACCCACACATTAGGCCACCACACGTGACCTGCCGAGTGACTCTCTGTGGCGTACCCATATCTACTGCTGGACTGCTCAGTGGACAAAGGTGGTGCGGGGGATTGGAGAAAGTTTCCCACGCGGGAAGATATAATCAAGCCTGCGACCTCTGGTTTGCAAGTGCAGTGGACTAACCATTAACCCACTGCAGCTCCCCACTGCATCATAGCCCCCCCCCCAGCCCCATCCCTCATGAAACACTTTGACATTGCCGAGCCGTAGGACGATTACCGCCCGTCGCAGTTGTTGCAGAGGCTTGCGGGTTTGAGCCCGGCAGGTGCTATTAATATAAAATACGTGGCGTTTGATTTACAGTGGAGGTTAAAGATCCCGTGACGCAATTCGAAAGAGAGTGGGATCCTGTGTGACTGTAATCACCGTCCAAATGTGACCAATTTAAAATGTACCTGCTTATTACCTAATGGGTGAAATCGCATAGCAGCGACGCCCCTGACTAGCAGACCATACCCGTCTGTGCAACATCGCATCTTCGTGATAGCCTTGCGCTATAAGAAGGGCGTAATTACCGAATGTACGAAATTATTACAATTATTAAAGGTACGGTAACCTGGTAACGGAATGAGCAAACACAGTAATTACAGGACTGGTTGCTATAACAACTAACCAGTGGGAATTCACATTTCCCTAATAGCCCAATACCTGCTGTGTATTATCTGCCAACGATCAGACGTCTAAAATTATACATCTGATAAATGGCTTCTTAGCTCTGTGGGTTGGGTGGACCTTTTTAGAAATAGATTTTCACTTAAAAATTCTGAAGTCAACCGGATCTATTCTGACGAGCAGCGAGAAGGTGTCCTAACTGCATCGGTTTTCGCGGTTGAGCTGTATAGCTCTGTGATGTGTTTTTGGGCTGTACTCTGAGTTGTTCGATATGTCTCTCCACGTGCCCGAGGAGAGCTTCTTTAGGGAACAAGGAGTGTTGTCATCACCAGCGGCAGTTACGGCTGACCCCGGTGAATCGGCGGTGGAGCAAACGGTTCAAAATCGGTGGGTTGCAAATAAAAATTCTGTTTGGGTTTCGATATTTTCATCATCCTCTCCGGGTTGATAAAATTGGTGTATCACTTTGTGGCGATGTCAACAGTGGTTGTCCTGTTTATATTTTCGTCCCGACCAGAGGAATTTGGAATTTTCCTTCACTGGCTCAGGGCTGTAAATAGAAGATGAGCACGGCCTCTTCAATGCTCATTTGAGCAATAGATCAGTTTGACTTTTGCGTCTTTACATTCCTTATCTTCGCGAAGACGACCAGAAATTCAGCAATGGTGACGAATGGTGTTTAGCTGGGCTGCTTCACCTCTCCTGCTACTTCTGCTCAGATTCTTGCAGAGGCAACCCAGAGTCTCTTTGCACAAGCGACAGTTATCACATTGTTTAGAAACAGCAAATGGATGCACCAATCTCTACCAGTGACATGGGCACAGCAGCGCAAATACACCCACCCACCGTTTGGTTTCACGAAAAAAATATATATAATACTCATACTCTTTGGTTTTGTCGGTAAAGTCACGTAGGTAAAAAATGTAAAATAAATTAAATCACGACGTTTCGGGCGCAACACAAGCGTCCTTCTTCAGGTGGGGACAACGTAGCGAAAGCACAACCGCTTAAGAAGGACGCTTGTGTTGCGCCCGAAACGTCGTGATTTAATTTATTTAAAAAAATGTACCTACGTGAATTTACCGAAAAAAACAAAGAGTATGATTCCTCGCAGTCACGGAAACTTCACATCCAAAAGTAGAGAAGTTGATGTTATTTTAAAGCGAATCATTGCAAAATTATGGATTAACAACCTTTGTGAATTTATGGCAGAGGTAGTTGATGAAAGAGGCCGCGATTTGCTTCAATTGTGTTGCATTCTATAATATATCCCGTATGTACTGTATAGGAATTGGCTGATTGGACAAATACTCTGGGTCAGTAAGAACTTGATTGAGGTCACTTGGGGTACAACCCCGAGGCCACTGGTCGTTCTGCCTTCACGTAGCGATACACGCATGCACACATTGCTTTCGCGAAGGTTAATTACGGAGTGTGTCCTACAGAGAATCATATAAAAGCAATCACAGTGATTTTAAAATAATGCATATGCACTGAAATGCATTTTCCCCCTGGCCCAATATGAATCAGCGGTGCAGAGAGGGGCACTTTTTAGCCGACAGGCCTGACAGATTGCTCAATTTCACATACTGTATTACACACTCTACAGACAGTGGGTGAATGTCATTAGTTTAAAGTATTGCGTTTAGAACAGCGCGTGAGAAAAAGCGTGCGTGACAGTCGCTTGTCAGATTGAAAAGCCCCCTTCTGGTAAAATACTCTAATTAAAAAGAAACTTTTTAAAAGGCCCGTTCTGAATTGTTCACTTCTCTGCTGCAATTATTTTTTGTGAAATTCTAAACAGGTGCGACGTCGCTTTGTGTTTTGACCGTGAAGGTTTTTTTTTTACTTTTTTAAAGATATTTGCAGAGAAACGCACGCATTTTACCGAGGAGTGAAAGGGGGACACTTTATAATTGCCCGTGCTCCCGTTTATATAATTGCGAAGCACTTGAGGATTAAAGGGGTTGGCTCCGGCAAGGGACATCTAAAAGCTCCGCTATAACAAAAAAAAATAAAGGCACACCTTTCTTTTTTATATATACAAGGTGGCTAAAACACGTCGCTCTATCGTGTTATAGCAGCCCTTCTGGGAACAATCAGTGAGTTACTGTACTTCACAGCACTGACCCAAACCCATGTGGCTAATAACCCACCTTTATGCCCAGAGTAAGATTGGAAGCAGAAGCATAACTAATGACGGGGCAGAGGGGACGCAGTCTTACCGCAGGTGCGAGTCACTGTGGCAACGTCAATTAAAACTAGAGGGGGGTGGGAGGAGGAGGAGGAAGCGTGGTGTGATGAGGTGAGGGGGTGAGACGCGGGGAAGGTCCATTCAAAGGAGTGGCTCAGATGTGCTATTGTGAGGCGCGCCATTGGAAGTCGGAGGACGTTTGAAATGGTGCGATTGGGAGGGACAGATCGGTCGGGAAGTGGGGAAAGTGCCTTTGACAAAAAAAAATATGCCATTATTGCTGATGTTAGCTTCAATTGTGAGGTCTCTGCGCACTGCTTAGCTCCGGGCAGATGTTGCTCCTTATTTCACTGCTAGGGACAATGTCACCCAGGGGATGCCTCTGCTGATGGTCAAGCAAAATGCAAAAGGCCACGTCTGCATGCGTGTGTGTGCGTGTGGGGAGCGGTAGTTCGATTCCCGCTCACGGCCAACATCAGTGACGATTATTTGAACCGGTCCTGAGCCTCCTCTAGGTCGACTCAGCCTCAAATGAGTAACTGGTGTGGTGCCTGAAAACATCGCCACTAGGGAGACAAAGACGGCTGGGCGTAGTGCTGGCCATCCATCCTTCGTGTGCCGTTCTGACCTTCATTGGTGCTCGATAACAGTATTTGCCCCAAGTCTGGTAAAGACTCTAGGGGGATATTTGTCTTTTTGTTGTGTTGGAACGTGACCGTGTGGAGCTACACTCCATCACAGGAGCGGGTGGAGGAGTATTGGCCCTGATGCTCATTGTGGCTGTCACGGGTTACATTGTAATTGTGTGCTTTAGAGGAGCCAAACATATGTACATTATTAACAAAACCGCTTCAGCATGTCTTTTTTGTTGCTGTGAATAACGGTTGCAGAGCACGGGCCCAGAGACCCAATTTGCATATTTAGCGAAAGGATCAGTCTGCTAGACCGAGTCCATGGCATAGGTGGGGGACTCGAGGTCACATATGAAGTGACGTTTTATTTATTTATTTTGTGAGAAGCAAGTGTCTCTGCTGCACATTGCACACAACTAAGGCAACGTTTTATAAACAACTGCATTGCCTTAGGATGCTAATAATCATTTTATAATGCTCGCTTTTTTTTTCCTCAAAAATAATTAACAATTGCTAAATTTACATGAAAATGCCATTCCTGTTAGATCAATTTTCTTTTCATAGAAATGATGTGCCTTTTATTTAATCAGGTAAACCTTTCATGAGATTCAATCTTTTATAAGCAAGGCCTGGATGACTTAAATGCCACCGCAGTGATAACAAATAATGTATGACAGCTGTATTTATCATCGCTTGTAGACGCTTCTAGATTGCTATAATTTATTGAAAAGGTGGTAACTTGTAAATATATATGTCATTGCTCAAGGTGTTTATTCTTCAGTTTATTTATTTTCATTTCCTAAAGATATGCATCATGTTTGCATTAATGTGGAGCGCTATATGGCAGGCATTGCCTACCAGAGATTTAGATTGTATTTAAGTGATTATATCAATGTTTTTACGTCCGGTTTAGCGTCTCTTCGTTTCTGTATTGGTTACCCCTCGGTTTGACTCGCAGGACAGCTATTATATCCATTTCAGTTGATTAACGTGAAAGATTGACTTGATTGCCTTGCTTTTATTTATTTATTGACTGACTGATCTAATCGATTAACGGGAGCTCGCATTTATTATAATTCAATCGTTGTGTCTCTGAAAATATCCACAAACCGCGTTCTCCTCCCAGACGTTTAACCAGAGAACACACACACACACATCTGCTTATGAAGAGGTGTAATGCTCGATCATCCGACATCAGTGCATGTTAAAACAAAATGTAGATGTGGCAAGACCCTTCATCTTCTTAAAAGACAAAAAATTACATTTCACGTGGTTGAATTTCCTTTTTGCTGTTTACTTCTACCATGTGCCTATTCTCTAGTAACATCCACTATCTTCTTGGTTCTTTCGGTAAAGTCACGTAGAAGGGAAATAATAAAATAATACAAATATAAAACATAATAAAATAAAAAACAATTCTCACGACGTTTCGGCCACAACGCAAGCAGCCGTCCTCAGGTGAAGAACAGGGCTGTCGGAAAGACAGCGTCAGTTTACCGTGGACAATTAGACCCAAGCCGAAACATAACATGTAAAAAATATTGTTTAAATATATATATATATATACATTTGTATTATAGAATATAGTATTGTCATCAGTACGACATAAGTATACCAAGTTTGCAGTCGATACCACATTGGGAATTGGGTTAAAATTGAGTTACAAGATTTGAGGATACAACAACGACAACAACAGACTGAGTGAGTTAAATGAAAGCGTGTAATAATAGTACGCGTTTTCAATGCGCTGTTCATATTGTAACAAGCGTTTATACCAATGTTACTCTACATAGTAGTGGGTCGCCGCTCCTCTTATCCACATTGATACGATTGGTATGTGGGGACTAACCGCAAAAAAACCTATCTGCACAGATGCATACGGACAAGAGAAGTATTATAATCAAACAGGAGGTATTAACGGTGCAACGCATCTCATCTGTTAAACATCTGCAGGGAATGGGATTGTCATCGATTTATCCTGGCTGCAAACATTGGTGGGGCACAAATAATAATGAAGACAAGAGAGCAGTTTCACTGTATTATGCATACCGTGATGACAAATAAAGGACTTAAGTCGTGTAGGCAGTTTGAGCAGCTTTGGATAAGACTTATGATCCTGCCCATACCCGAGCATGGAGTGCATTCGCTTGTTCAGCTCTTCTACGCATTCGTCCTCGCTGCTGCTGCGCTTGAACACGACATGACAACAGAACGATCTGCGCTAGGCGGGTCGCGGCGTTTATTTGCGCGGTGGGACGGAGTCGCAAAAAATACATGAACTAATTACGATTTTGACTTCCGTTGATTCGGGACCCCCGGGTTCCGCCATAAGGTTCATATTATATCCACAGAAGAGAACAGTTTTCCTTTTCGGGAATGGCACTTAAATGTTTAATTATCTCTGGTTTCAAGAGTATTATGAATAATGATCATCTTCAGTAAGAGAATCACGTTATCCTATTTGTATCCTGATTTCTATCCAGACAAATGGACAGTAGGGATACTAGAAAGCATGATGGATGAGGGTTTTAAAAGACAAATGTTTGAATCCAGCCTGGCTATGGCAACACGCAGGATCACAGTGGGAATTTAGAATGTGTACACCGGCCTGGCATCACGTGCTCATGCAGTGACCCACAAACCATTAATTTGATTCTCATGCATTTCATTAATATGGCAATTATTGCCACGCGTTTTTTTGTCTTTTAACACATGTCCAAATGTGCCACACCTCCAGCATGAACCCCATTAGAGTAACGCTGCACTCCTGTAATTGCTTGCTTGATGTTTGGCCAGTGGGGAGTTCACCAAGTCATGCTGAATCAGAACGTTGTCGGAGTGATGTGGCCGCACCATATTTCAGCCTTGGTCACAGGGGGCGGTATTAAACCGGAGGCGTTTCGCACCTCATTCCGCTCCGCCTTCGGGATAGGAATCTGGGGGTGAACAAGATGAGTTGTCTTCTGTGGAGTGGTCATTGATTATGCAAAGGACAGGCAGATCATCCGTTACACCTGTACCTGATTTAGGGTTCCACAGTGGCTGGGGTTTGCGATCTGGAGAGCTAAGGCCGACAGGAGCATTCAGTAGTCGCAGTAAATGATCCGATTGTTCAGCAAATAACACACTTCCCGTGCAGTGAAAGATGCGGCGATGAGGTTCTATTCCAAGCCTGCACTTGTCTGATGAATAATGAATGTATTTAATTTATTAATGTCACTCGCTTAGTGGAGATTTTATTCTGGATGCTAACAAATCTTCTGAATGTCATGACAAGTCTTAAGAGATGAGCTAATACTTAAAATGTACATTATCTCTCGCCATAATTGGTTGTAAGAAATATACTTCCATTTAAATTTACACATGTATATTGCATCCCAAGGTCTACTTACTATTCGCCTTGTCTTTGCAAACCATGAAATGGATAATTCACTTCAGCATATTCTCTGATACATTTTTAGTGACCACTGGTCGTTGAAAACCATTCGTCCTTCATATTCCTCACGTGTGCAAGGCATTGCTCACACGGAACCCGAGCTCCCTCCTTTTGCAAGCCAGAGCACATGAAGGCCACGCTTCATTGACTCATCGGTTAAACAAAAAGCTGGTGCATTCATAGCTCCTTTCAGCAGAGCATTACATTAATTCCGATTTAATCCCTTGGTTTTTTTTTTGCGTTCATGGACAACGCGAACTCCGGTGAATATGCGAAGAAAAAAACGTTTCTTACCATGTTATAAAATCGTACTTTCTGCTCAGACATTACAATCTCTGCTCCGACATTTTTTTTCCTATTCATGTTATTTGTATTCCACGTAATCAACCGTGCACACACGCACATCGACAAGGCATTTAATGTGTAGAGGCATTTTTTGTCATAACAAACTCAATCTTACGATATTGCTGCGAGGTATCTAAAAAATAAAACAACAACAACAACTGTTTATCTGCCATGAACACGGCGCTTCAGTGTTTGTCCCGAGTCCGGGTCACCTGGGCAAGGGCACGGGTTCCCATGGGCGATTATCAGTGCCGCGATTGTCCGGGCGGCCGGTTTGTCATAGCCGTCGCGCGAGATCGTGCTGCCCGTTTCCCCAGAGTCGCTCGTCACAGACGCGTCGCTCAGTCTGCTCCGACACGCTCCGAACCACGTCGAATGCAGCACCCAGAGGTGTGGACTCGAGTCATGTGACTTGGACTCGAGTCAGACTCGAGTCATGAATTTGATGACTTGCGACTCGACTTGGACTTGCATAACAATGACTTTGTCCCACCTCTGAGATGTGGACTCGAGTCATGTGACTTGGACTCGAGTCAGACTCGAGTCATGAATTTGATGACTTGCGACTCGACTTGGACTTGCATAACAATGACTTTGTCCCACCTCTGAGATGTGGACTCGAGTCATGTGACTTGGACTCGAGTCAGACTCGAGTCATGAATTTGATGACTTGCGACTCGACTTGGACTTGCATAACAATGACTTTGTCCCACCTCTGAGATGTGGACTCGAGTCATGTGACTTGGACTCGAGTCAGACTCGAGTCATGAATTTGATGACTTGCGACTCGACTTGGACTTGCATAACAATGACTTTGTCCCACCTCTGAGATGTGGACTCGAGTCATGTGACTTGGACTCGAGTCAGACTCGAGTCATGAATTTGATGACTTGCGACTCGACTTGGACTTGCATAACAATGACTTTGTCCCACCTCTGAGATGTGGACTCGAGTCATGTGACTTGGACTCGAGTCAGACTCGAGTCATGAATTTGATGACTTGCGACTCGACTTGGACTTGCATAACAATGACTTTGTCCCACCTATGAGATGTGGACTCGAGTCATGTGACTTGGACTCGAGTCAGACTCGAGTCATGAATTTGATGACTTGCGACTCGACTTGGACTTGCATAACAATGACTTTGTCCCACCTCTGAGATGTGGACTCGAGTCATGTGACTTGGACTCGAGTCAGACTCGAGTCATGAATTTGATGACTTGCGACTCGACTTGGACTTGCATAACAATGACTTTGTCCCACCTCTGAGATGTGGACTCGAGTCATGTGACTTGGACTCGAGTCAGACTCGAGTCATGAATTTGATGACTTGCGACTCGACTTGGACTTGCATAACAATGACTTTGTCCCACCTCTGAGATGTGGACTCGAGTCATGTGACTTGGACTCGAGTCAGACTCGAGTCATGAATTTGATGACTTGCGACTCGACTTGGACTTGCATAACAATGACTTTGTCCCACCTCTGAGATGTGGACTCGAGTCATGTGACTTGGACTCGAGTCAGACTCGAGTCATGAATTTGATGACTTGCGACTCGACTTGGACTTGCATAACAATGACTTTGTCCCACCTATGAGATGTGGACTCGAGTCATGTGACTTGGACTCGAGTCAGACTCGAGTCATGAATTTGATGACTTGCGACTCGACTTGGACTTGCATAACAATGACTTTGTCCCACCTCTGAGATGTGGACTCGAGTCATGTGACTTGGACTCGAGTCAGACTCGAGTCATGAATTTGATGACTTGCGACTCGACTTGGACTTGCATAACAATGACTTTGTCCCACCTCTGAGATGTGGACTCGAGTCATGTGACTTGGACTCGAGTCAGACTCGAGTCATGAATTTGATGACTTGCGACTCGACTTGGACTTGCATAACAATGACTTTGTCCCACCTCTGAGATGTGGACTCGAGTCATGTGACTTGGACTCGAGTCAGACTCGAGTCATGAATTTGATGACTTGCGACTCGACTTGGACTTGCATAACAATGACTTTGTCCCACCTATGAGATGTGGACTCGAGTCATGTGACTTGGACTCGAGTCAGACTCGAGTCATGAATTTGATGACTTGCGACTCGACTTGGACTTGCATAACAATGACTTTGTCCCACCTCTGAGATGTGGACTCGAGTCATGTGACTTGGACTCGAGTCAGACTCGAGTCATGAATTTGATGACTTGCGACTCGACTTGGACTTGCATAACAATGACTTTGTCCCACCTCTGGCAGCACCATCTGAGATACAAACGCGTGTCCATCCTTTTTTTTCGGGGGGGGGGGGGGTGCAAGTGCTACCTAAGATGTCGTTAAAATCCAAATTAAAGTGGCTTCCTGAACGCATTGGTGCGGCGCATTTAAGTTATTAGCTGCCCGTGAACGCTACTGCGGGGCGACATAACGAGCAACCGGTGGCTCGCACGGCGGTGAATGTTTCGTGCTCCATCAATGCAACGATGAGCATGACATCGCTGGGTAGTTTACCGATGCACTCTTAATTACCTTTATTGGCGCGCTTTGTTGGAATGAAAATAAATGTCTCGCAACTGTCTTGCCACGAGAGATTTGATCGCAATTTGCACAGTCTAGCTCTGAACGCTCCGCCAAAGTTACTGGTATTGTATTTATATTGTGTACGCACGTGAGAAATGTGCACAAGGCATTTTTAATTTACGCCCTGTAATTGTGGGATGTGAGGACATATTTTATTTACATGAGAGATGTTCAGGTTTGGTGTTAGAATCTCATAGAGTTCACGATGTCTTTGCCGATGGCAGCTTATGTAAAGTTCTTATCTGTGCTTCTGCTTCGATTTAAAGCTTTCGTGGCTGCAGGGATTCATCTTCTTGGTTTTTTTCGGGCAAAATCACGTAGAAGGGAAGTAATAAAATAATAAAAATAAAACATAATAAAATAAAATTCCCACGACGTTTCGGCCACAATGCAAGCAGCCGTCCTCAGGTGAAGAACAGGTCTGTCGGAAAGACAGGGTCTTTTTATTATTTCCCTTCTACGTGACTTTACCGAAAAAACCCAGAAGATGAATCCCTGCAGTCACGAAAGCTTTAAATCGAAATTGCAGGTGCTTGTCTTTTCGACAGACCTGTTCTTCACCTGAGGACGGCTGCTTGCATTGTGGCCGAAACGTCGTGAGAATTTAATTTTATTATGTTTTATTTTTATTATTTTATTACTTCCCTTCTACGTGACTTTACCGAAAAAACCAAGAAGATGTGCTTCTTCTGTGAAGATGTTAGTATTATTATTGTGAGAGAGAAAAAAAAACATACACACAGGGGTTCAAATCACAATGACGATGACCTCCAGGGTCAGCATCCGCACCGTGACTTCAAAAAGAAACACGAACATAAATCAATGCGGCGCTTTCTGATTAGTATTTTTTAACGAGATGTGAGGTATTTAAATAAATGTATGCAAATCACACAGCGCACGGTACCATATTAAAATGAAACGAAAATCACGCAAGGCTCCACAACAGCAACAACATTCACGGAATAAAACGGGCCATTCTGCAGCGTGACCGTAACAGGCTCCAACATAAAGTGAATGCATTCTAGATTTGAAGCTTTCGTGACTGCAAGGATTCATACTCTTAGTTCTTTCGGTAAAGTCACGTAGGTAAAAAATGAAATTAAAATTAATAATAAAAATAAAATAATAAAATCACGACGTTTCGGAGGCAACACAAGTCTTGATGCAGCAAATCTGGCTGTGACGGTCCCACCTGATGAGGGAGACTTGTGTTGCCTCCGAAACGTCGTGATTTTATTGTTTTATTTTTATTAATTTTAATTTCATTTTTTACCTACGTGACTTTACCGAAAGAACTAAAAGTGAATGCAGTTGTCTGTAGCATTACACTCCTCCACCCCAGGCCCCCAACCCGCACTTATCATTGCCCCATCCACTTACCCTGTGAATCCTGAGTCTGACAAGTTAAGCTGGAATGAGGACACGTCAGACATGACACCAAAGAATGATGAAAAGAACCCGGGGATATTTCTGCTCACATTTCCCTCCCTGCACGCTCACCTATTAAATCGTTTCACGCGCCGTGAAAATGACACATCGCTAATCTTGCTCGCTGATGGAGATGTTAGCCTGCCAGATGCTTTGCGTGACACTAGAATTGTTTGCTTTTAGAGTCAGCTAGACATCGTTCAAATGTGCACGTTATAAAGCAACATTTTCATGAGGCAAATCATGGCAAGGAAGGTTACAGAGTCACCAAATGTGCTGTGGCGTTGTCAGTCGAAATGTTGATTGTCTTTTGTTCTTCGGTCCGTATAAATGTGAAATTGTTCATGTAGAGAATACCAACTTCGCTATCGCTGTGAATATTATCTGCTTGTTTTTGTGCCGTGTATCAGCTTGTACTGTAACTTCCCACTGCCTGGCCCATTTTGTTTTCCATTCCTTCCTTTCGTTGGCTGCTCCTGTCCAGTAGTGACCTCTGAACTCTGTGACGTTGTTTCGCTGCTGCTATCTCTTCCACTGTCTTGTGCTGCTTCTTTTGCGTATGCATGTTGAACTTCTTTCGCACCATACGTAACTAACCGTACTAATGAGAGGTGCGGGGGAAGGCCAACAAACTCAACACAAATAGCACTTCTAAAGAAATTAGTTTTCAAACTAGATTTGAAAGTGCATAGACTTCTCTGCCTCCACTCAAAAGCTGATGTTTTCTCTCTCATATCTCGTTAGCTGTCCTCACGACGTGTGTCCTCCCCAATTGCTTTGCTTTAACCCCTGGTTCTCTGCCTATTTCTTCATTAGTAGCGTGCCCCACTGCTCCACCCAGTTTTGCATTGTACATACATACATATGTCTACATGTGCCATCATCACCAATGTGCTTGAAGAAGAACGTTCATAATCACTCTCTAGGCCTCCATCCGACAGTGAATCGATCATGGCTTATGCTGCTTTGATGATGATGATGATGATTGACATCTCCAGTCGACACTGCTTCTGATGCACTGCTAAACGTGAGAATTTATGCCGCCGCTGTTTGTGACCGCGCAGGCAGCGGTGGAGGCCGCGATGTGATCTTCGTGTCTGGCGCGCCGTTGAACAAAGCAGCCGTCGCGGGTAACGAACGGGACAAGGATGGGAGACTGTCCGTGAACGAAGCGGAGCCTGTGAGTGACAGCTGAGGAATCCATTCTCCGCCGCTCCTTTGCCCGATGGCCTCAATCAGTCTCAACACGCAGGCTCGCTCCCTCGCTCGCGTCAGCCCACAATGCCCCTTGCGTGTCTGTTTACACGTCGCGCGTCACGGGACTTTGGTCTCCGTGTCTTTCGTTCGCTAATGTTGAGACGACACGACCGGGTTGAATTCGAGCAAAAGCCAGTGTCACCGTGCTCAAGCGAGAGTCGAATACTTATTGGTGCTCCTCTCTCTATTCTTATGTTTTTTCGGTACGTGACTTTACCGAAAAAAAAACCTAAGAATATGAATTCTTGCAGTCACGAAAGCTTCAAATCTAGAAGTAATGCTCCTCTCTCTCTTAGTGACGCTGTGTCGATGATCGAACGTCCACGTTTTGGTGGCAGTGACCACTTCTCTCCATAGGGCAAAACACTGTTGACCTTTGCACAAAGCAGCACTCATTTCAGCAACCCTAGAGGCACAAGCAGTAGGTTGAATCCTGACGTTCAAACTCACAAGACCTTTAATGTTGCTAGTTAAGCACGCTGCTGCAACACCACTCGACCACATGATAATCTCAACGTGGGCTATTAATGAAGACAATGCTGAAATCGAGAGCGTGGTTTTGTTAATCCCTTATTTCCTTTACAACCCGCCTTTGGGTGCCACGGTGGCGAGATGTTAACTACCTCGCCTGGTACACAGGAGGTCGTGGGTTTTATCCCGACCCTGATACCTGTATATTGGGAATTTCCATATCCTCCAGGTCTTACGGTTTTGTCCACATGATAAGCCACTTCGATGAGCTATCATTTGGGGCCATGTCGCTTCTGAAAAAGAGCTATGTAGCTCAGTGGGGCCTTCCCTTGTAAAATAAACTATATATATTTATAATTTAGTTTATAGTTTATAATGTGTAAATGTAAATGCAATCATAGATATAAATATTATAAAATTGTCTCATTTTTTTAACAAGACACCAAATACACATCGAGATGATTAAAGGCTTTGAGGATGAAGGATGTCGTTTTCCCGCCGCTTTCAACCCGTGTCTTTTTTTTCGCAAGCGACACCATCTCCCGCGTGTGGCTGCTGTTTGGTTAAATTAATGATTTAAATTATCCTCGCTCGTAAGGCAATTCCTTCATCCAAGAGTCCCGCGTGACACGACCGGTGCTGTAATGCGGTGCAGAGACCTGGGCACACTAAGGAAGCGAGAAGAAAGAAAGGCACTTTGCAAAGTCAGAGATGATCGTGCTACAATGATGTTGGGAAAATCTCGGGAGGAAACGAGGTGGAATTAAAAAGTGAGAGCCTAGGCAGCGGTTAATAATATTCTTGAGAAGGTAAGGGACGAAGAGATAATTCGATGGTTGGGGTGTGCGTTGAGAAGAGACAAAAAAGACAATTAAAGGCCGACGGAGATGTCACTGGTGCAGGGCAGCACGAGACGAGACTGAGGGTGCGATGGGAGGAAGCGGCGTGACGAGCTATGAGGCTAGTGGATGTGATTAAAGAAGAAGGCACATAAAACGCAGAGGACAAATACCAGAGCAGCCGAGCCCAACTTAGAAGTAGAACGGCGCGAATACCCTTCCCCTGGGAAGTCATCAGAGCTAGAGTGTCCTGCATAGGTAAAAAATAAAACAACGACCATGGATACGACGAAGAGTGGCAGTGGAAGGAAATAATCATTTTTTAGAGTGCCATTGCATTCGCCAATGCCCCGCTGTGGCCCGCAGTGAAGGTGCTCAGTGGCTGTTCTCAAACTTGCTGTGAGTCTCTCATCGGCGGCGGTGATAACGCTTCGTGACGCGAACAATGAGCAAACGAGCACCTGCACCCACGTGGTCCGTGGTTGCAGGTGCTCGTTTACTTGCAGGTGCTTCTTCTTGGTTCTTTCGGTAAAGTCACGTAGAAGGGAAATAATAAAATAATAAAAATATAACATAATAAAATACAATTCTCGCGACGTTTCGGCCACAATGCAAGCAGCCGTCCTCAGGTGAAGAACATGTCTGTCGGAAAGACAAGCACATGCAATTTCGATTTAAAGCTTTCGTGACTGCAGGGATTCATCTTCTGGGTTCTTTCGGTAAAGTCACGTAGAAGGGAAATAATAAAAAGACGCTAGGGGATGCACGTCAGAGGAGAGTCGATGGGCTTGAAACCTGGAGTCATCCGATGCGCGCCATATCTTCACGAAGGGGATTTGGATCGAGGGCATATCAAGTCATTCCCGTTAAACATGGCGATGTTTAATATCACATCGTTGTACTTTTTTGTGGTTCAGATATATATGTGCAGCATAACTCATAATTTTTCATCGGTGTCAATGTAAACAATCTATGCCCGAGATATATACCTTCTAGAACAACCCTGACGAAAGCTGCGAAGACACTACTTAGTGTGTCAGCGAGTAAACGCATGTTTGGAAGGACCTTTTAAGCCTGAGATGAGCAATTGTCTGCTTGGCATATGCCCAAAGGTTTCTCGATAACATTTTAGACCGCATTTTAAATTATCGTTTCGAATGCACGTTAAGAATGGAATTTGGTGAACATTCCAATGCAGGAACCATCTGAAAAAGAGTCTTGATATTTAGTGAGAATCTCCTGGATAAATGATTGACAATACTGTATCATTATCAACCAGAGTGTGCATGTGTGTGTGCTCTAGTGCATCCCTTGAACATTTTATTTATCTCAGTGAGGCATTCCTGGGCATATAATTGTTATGATTAATAGTCTAACTACATTTGCATTATTATACATGTGTGTATGCAATGTGAGTGTGTATGTATGAGGAATAGAATACACATTTTTTTTTCATGAAGCAATAAATGGTTCTTCTTTTTGGGCGACTGACTTTCATCGTGATTTCCTTATGAAGGCCCGTTTGTTTTGCCGAGTTTTTATTTAATAGTTGAAGTATTTAATTTACATGGTATTAAGCACATCTATGACGAATCTGCAATTTATTTTAGACCGTATACATGTTCTGGTGGAGGGGGGTGGGGGTGGGGGAGGGGAGTTCGATTCCCAGCCACAGCGAATATCAGTGGTGGGCAACATCTGAACCCGGTCTTTGGCATCCCCTTTACCCAGCCGCACTGACCGGTGTGGCCATGTATGGTCAGACAACCCCCAAGACCCACACGGCGTGGTAAGGCCTTCATCGAGCAGTGGATTGACAAAGGGCCATACGCTGTTAACATTATTACATACATTTTCTCCTGTTTGAACAATGTACATTTCGCTAATGTCACAAAAAAAAAGTTTCAAGATAATAGTTATTATAGTATGACATTCACGTGTGATGAGCGATCTCAGAATATGAAATAGGCACCAAAAAGGTGCAGGATCTCATTTGTTCCTCAAAAGCCTCCTACAGCGAGCCGTTCAATTATACCAGAACAAAGTTAATTTGTGCCGTTATAAATATGCATGAGATATTCATTGATTCCTTCAAAAGGAGCGGTTTATAATAAATGCACATTGCCTGGAGAAGCATCTTGTCTGAAAAAAAAATACGCGCGCTTTGATGTCTGTGGCAAAGGCAGCTTGATCACCTGTCCTCTGGAAATGAGGTCCTTTGTGCCTTCACGAATAACGACTGTGTGTGTGTGTGTGTGACACGTGCCTACGGTCCGTCTTCATTTTGTCGTGGGTTTGTTCAGCATTCAGCTGTAATGGTCAATTCAGTCGGGGAAAAATGTATTCCATTAAACCTCCTTTCAATCACACCGAGGCTTTGTTTCCACGTTTTTGTAGCGCAACTCAAATCTACAGCAGTGTAGATTGTAAATACAGCCTTGGTGCTTGGTTCTTAATGGTAGTTCCTTTTATTACCTATTTACGCAATATTAAAATGTTTAGTCCTGAACAATGCTCGCTTGTATAGGCTCGGTATATTCACGCACAAATGCTCTTGAGTAGTTTTATGCTCATCACAATTTATCGGTGTCCAATTTGAAATGATGATGATAATAATAATACTGTCACTTCGATATTGGACTTCAAGTCTGATTGTTTTCTTTTATTGACGTGCGTACACAATTTGAGTCGGGCGACATCGGTACGTAACAATCGAATTAACTTTCATGTGACACATGAACTAACTGTTGGGGCTAGTGCTGTTGTCATCGTTCTCTACAACGAAAATTGTATACGTTGTGGGATATGTTATGTCGTTGTGTGTCGAACTTGGGCCCATTCTTTTTTAGAAATAGTCCTCGCCTATAAGCTTTGGGCAGTTTTGCCTCCCATTTGGTTTATTTTGTCTTACGATCTAACCCAAAATACACCAATTATGAATCATTATATTGATCGTGAAAGTTATACGCATGAAATCCAGGCATATCACCAGCATTGGTTCAAGCATATCTGACCCTGCTAATGAGACACTGAATGTCGCAATCATTCCAGAATATGCTTGAATTTAATCAATGCTGCTAGAGGTGCATCTCCCAGAAGGACGCACCACCAAGGAGTTGTGTAAATTATACTAAATGTTTCATATGGAGTTTGACTTCTATATTTGGGGGGGTGGGGGCAGGAGTTCGTTTTGTCCCTCACATTAGAAATCGCGGGTGCATAATTAATTCACTAATTTACGTTTAATCTTAATTGTAAACTATTTCAAATAAATTACTAAAGGTGCCCAGTTTATGGGTGCATGCCCCCCCCTCCCCCCGTGCCCCCAACCCCCCTCCTATGGGACAGATAGTTATGGGAAGGTGGCAATATTTAGTTTCACGTGACCGTTTAATCAGTGCATCTTTTGAGATTACTTATTACAAATTCTGCTAAGAAGTGTTTTCCCGGTTGCATGTGCGGGTGATCTCTGCATTAATGCTCAAAAACTGTGGGGAATAAAAAAGAAACGCATTTTACGAGCCCTTCAAATGACATTTCCCCCATTCTTCAAATCACCTCACATGACGCAATGCTGATCGTGTCGTTTGTGCCAAACGCACGCAACAGCATGCCGTGTTTTCTCCGAGTCAAACGAGTCACATCACCATCTATGCCCGTGCACGCACAGAACCACGTGCAAAAGGACAAATGCAACTGGCTGTTGGGGCTAGTGTTGCTAGCGGGCACTTATGAATACAGTGTACGAGAGGGAGTGAGGGTGTTGTGTAAACATCATCATGCCCGGGTCACCTTTGTCTTCCCAGTCCGGATGTTTACACACTGCACAAGATACTCGTGTAAGGCTGAGTCGACCTAGGGGAGAAAAATAACCGGCTAAGATATCGCTCACCACTGATGCAAGCAATGTCCGGGAATCAAACCTCCATTCATCACATTCGTCGCACAGTAAGTTGACCATTGTGCTACGAATCCCACGAAACAAAAACAAAGATTCCCCATATAGCCTTTGATAGACTACTAGGGCAAGTGCTGTTATCGTGCACCTATGAAGGCACGCCCGGCCACCTTTGTCTCCCCAGTGGTGATGCTTACACATCGCACCAGGTACTCATTTGAGGCTGAGTCGACCTAGGGGAGGCCCAAGACCAGTTCAAATAATCGTAACTGGTGTTGACCGCGAGCGGGAATCGAACTCAGGTTGCCGGATTTGTAGCGCAGCGTGCTAACCGCTACACTTGCGCTCCCCCCCCCCCCCACACATACAGAGGCACAGACAGCCTCTGCACGAATTTATATAGTGCCTTTTCGTAGCGGAAAATGGATTAAATTCTGGAGTGAAAGCCCTGGGGCATTTCCACATGGCCTGAACCTTGATTAAATCGATCCTGACACACTGTGGTCTTCTTGCCTTTGGCAAAGCACTCGGAGATGCTTTTCACATTGCCCAGTGTCCAAGTGAGCTTACATATTGGCTGAAACAACAACAGAAAATGCAGTACAGTATGCGGGGAAATAATACCACAAACGAGGATAATTGCTCTGATTTGTATCTCCCCGTGCATTTATGTGGCTTTTGGTTCATTTTCAGCAATCTTATAATGGAAAAATATTTAACTGATCCGTTGAGATAAAATACAGCGCAGGGGCAATCTTGAGTCAGCTGTCTTCTGCATCAGTGGGTGGATTTTTTTTTATTATAGAACGCTGCACATTAAAATGTGTGTAATTTCTCCAACTTTGGGTTTAAAAACTATTTATATAAGTATATATTTTAATATGCATTCAACGAGTAAACATAAACGATTGCTACTACTGCACATTGCATGTCAACCGGAGCCATTAAGTCAAAATGAATCAAGCCATTTTGGTGTCTGGATACAGACAAATGCTCATGCATATGACTGTAATAAATTGCATTGACCACAAGATTATCTAATTTTATGGATTTAACTTTACATTTCTAAAGCATGCTGACATTTATTGGTACTGAATGTGTCAAAATTATAAAATAGTCAGGACCTGGCACTTAGCAAGCCGTGGCTGGTTTTGGCACTGTTGAAAGTTTAAACCCACTCCAGCTCAGTCCCAACTGACACTGAAAAACACACTCAATGCGCTGGCAGTTTTAAAACCTCCAGCCATCACTGCTCACCCAGTGTCCAGATATCAGCTGATATGTGAGATGGGACGATGAAATCAGTTCGCGTGCAGGTGCTCGGTGGATGATTATATCGCAGCACCATGAGAGATGGTGGAGGATTGTGGAGGCCTTCTCCCAGCATTGACTATGGCTGATGATGATGTGAAATGTGAAATAAAACATCAAGCGCACTGGCGTGGTAGAGTTCACAAATAATGAGAATAAACAAACCGCACTCGGAATGTACGTTCTGAAATATGCAAATGAAAAGTTATGTCTGCACATTTCTACATCAAAATTATTCCATGTAATTTGCAACCAATCCATTTGCCATATTATCGAGTACATTTGCCAACAAGTTACGTGAAAAACATTTGTTTAACAGTTGGTATTCATATAAATAGCAAAACAACTCAATACATTGGTCAATAACACTGCTTGATTTTTTCAAATATAGAATAGGCAGCGTTTCAGGCAATGGTCCTTCTTCACAGCACTTAGAGAGGCCAGATAACTTGGGTGCTGATGCATATTATCCCTTGCAAAATAAATCTGTGATCTCCATAATGCTGCACGATAATTTATTTCTCATAAAGTGAACACTTTATCTGAACACCTTATCTTTTAACATGCCATCTATTTCGATTGTTAGAGTACTGTGCATGCCATGGAACGGTGCAAATGAGTAATGCAAAGCATAATCCAAATCCACCCTTGGAGTAAGAGGCAATGGGTGGGTCACATACGTCGGAAGGCAGATCGTGTGTAACCATAGCAGCGGCATTTGCCTTTCCTTGCCCAATAATATTTTCTGCCCCTACAATCTTACGTAAACAAGGATTCACAATGTACCTCTATAACTAAAGCAGGTGGTATTCAAAGGGATTATGGTCGGCAGTCAATAATAGCAATAATGGAGTGGCAGCAAGGGAATAGAATGGGTATGAGAGAATGTACACCTAGGAGATGGAGTGAGGAAATCAGCTCGTGTTCAAGTACTATCTGGATTGGTTACATCGCATGAACATGATAGGTGGTGGTGGTGGCTTGGGGTGGCCTTCACTTAGCAGTGGATTGACGACGGCTGATGGTGATGATGAAATACAGCAGCGTAATAATACACAATGTTGTGTTGTTGTTTTGCTACACTTTCAGGTCTTTCCCTGGCTTGCTTATAATTAGTGCCGCATCGAGGCGAAACGCCATGTGTGTCAGTAAACGGCAGGACGAATCACGTTTGAAGATGTGTTTTAAATCCACAAGACACAATCCGGATTTCCTAAAATCAAAACACATTAGCGTGAACACACAGTGCTTGTGGGCTTTGTACGGCACGCGATCTCAGCTTATTGTCCACGGGAATGCCCCCGCGATTCAGTAATCCTGGGAATACTTTGCAGTTTACGTGATAACTAAAACTGAAGAACATAATTTTACAGAAAGTGCTTATATCAGTCTCACGTTATTTTGAAATCCAAGTTTCTCCCATTTCGATTATTTAATGAGCCGTTGTTCTCGCTCGTGTCAAATCCACGTGAATCAAAAGAGTTATTTGTGGTGCTGAAAAATATGTTTAGTGCCCCCCGTAATCCGTCTGCTAAGTCCGAACCAGTGAAGAACCCAAATCCGGAGATTAATTTTATCATGGAATATTTTCCTCGAACACCAAAGCTCAGCCCTGGGACAGCCCCAGATCAAATAAATCTCCGCATTTAGGACAATGGAACGAATAACAGAATAAACGAGACGGTACAAACAAGAACCGCTCTGGATGAAATAAAGCCTTGCTCGAAACTAATGCTGCTCTGTGCCAAAGCTATAGAGCAAGAGCTATGGGAAAAATAGTCTAAAAGCGGCAACCACAATGTTATTGTACATCAGCTGTAAAATCTCTTGCACAACTCACTGGTACAAGTGTGCAGCTGCTAAATCTGCTATTTCACAACGCCAATGTGCATGGAAATGGAAATTGCCCGTCGGCTCGCGGGACAATCTTCACAGACACCATGCCTTCCCGTGCCCACATTTGCCGCCTTGTGCTGCCATGCATGATCCCCACGGGGACACTGTGAGCTTGATTGGGACTCTTGGCAGGCAGAACTACATATGTCTGTGTGTGTATGTGTCTGCGGTAGTGTAGTGGTTAGCGCACTGTGCTACAAAACCAACGACCCGAGTTCAATTCCCGCTCCCGGCCAATACCAGTGACGATTATCTGAACCTGTCCTGGTCCTTCCCTAGGTCGACTGAGCCTCAAATGAATACCTGGTGCGGTGTGTAATATCGTCGCCACTGGGGAGGCAAAAGTGGTCAGGCGTGGTGCTGGCCACCCACCACCTCGTGTACCGTGCCGGCCTTCATAGGTGCTCGCTAACAGCACTTGCCCCAACAGCCATTTAAGGCTATACATGTGTAATAAACGACTCTGGACCACAATGTCTGGCTCAGTGTCCTTTAATATTCGGTTCGTGCTGTACACCCACACGGCTGTCTTGACTCGGTAGCTTCTCCACGGTGCTGACTCCAATGTCAGCCCGATCCACAACAGCAGCTCCGCTGCTGTTTCTCTCACACAGCCCCCCTTGGCTGTACTCTCTGCTGCTCTTCTCCCTCCGCAGCTCTCACAGCTTCTTGCTCTCTCTCTCTCTCTCCGCAGCTCCTCCTGGCAGCCACACCGCTGCCTCTAACACACAGCCTTCCTGGCTGTACTCTCCTCTCTCTTCGTCGCTCCTGCGACTCTCTGCAGCCACACCGCTGCCTCTAACACACAGCCTTCCTGGCTGTACTCTGGGGTCGGCCCCCGCTCGCCGGCGGTGCCTCCCTCCTCTCGTTCGCCCTCGTGGCCTCACCCTTTTCCATTCACAACCCGACTGCCTTCTCCTTCCGGTTTACCCGCTTAAGGACCCCCTACCTTTCACCCACGTCACCTGGCTCCGCCTCCTCGTGACGTCACATCCGGAAGGTCGCTTACGCCCGCATTACACCACCCTCCCCCATAGAAAAAACCCAGCCGACCTCGGCTGAACAATAGCAAATCGTAATGCGGCGAACCGAGCTTCCCCCCCTAAAGGACACTAAGCATATAATATAACAACAAGAACAACAACAGCACAAAGCACAACAACGCGCATCCGCATGTCGTAAACGACAGCCCCCCGGCCCCAGGATAGAGATGATGTAATTCCGGGCCGCTTAAGAAACCCCAATAATTACCCAAATAACCGCGATGGACGCCCCAGTATTTACATTTTAACAACAATATTATTTACACGTGAAACAACAACAACAAAAAAATTTCTGCTCTTACCCACCAGCAGTCCTCCCTTGAGGACCAGCACAGACCTCAGACGTACACAGCATGTACCCACAGTCACTCTCAACAAACCAACAACCCCTAATCGCACACCCTCGCGTGGAGAGCCACGCTCCCCAGCGGTAACGTTTAACTCGCCGTAACCCTCACCGTGGTCGTCAACCCACAGCAACATCCATTTACCATACTCTCGGCTAGTGCCATTTCGGGGATGAGCAGCACTCGGCCATGCTCCTCCCTTACTATCCCATCAGCGATGGACACACACCAGCCTCTTATAGTCTGACGCTTTATAGCCAAGGGAAGATCAATCCCTCGGCAAGGCCAGATATCAACGACCCCCCCCATGGGGTAATGTTCTCTTATAGAGACAATAACGCCCTAACCCAAATCCCGTGAGCCCCCGGCACACCAGGTTCAGTCTGCCACCGCACAACTGAACCATGACTCCCCGAGCCATATGAGCACACGGCCCATTAGTTTAAGACATACCACGGAGGTTTCGCCTCCCGGCTGTCAGGTCAGCCATCAGCCATAGGCCGACGTGACCACCACTCGTGCATCACCCAATCAACAATGGCAGGCATAACAGATGCAATATTTGCCCCACCGAGGTTTTTCCCGCGCGCTCAAAATGGCGGCCCCCTTCGCCCAGCGCGTTCGCGCAATATCTCGCGCGCACTCAAAATGGCGGCCCTTTCCGCAAAGCGCATCGACGCCATACCCCGCGTGTGCGCAAAATGGCGGCCCAACGTGCGAACACGTGGCCAGTTTTCTCCATTCGTGCACCCCAGCTTCCCTTTGCTGGGGGTCACAAATTGCATCCCCCGTCTTATTGTAACAATCCCAACAACGATAGACGCACAGCCCCAGCTTGCTGCGCGCAGCAGTCATATCGGGGAATTTTTAACCAATATTTTACCAACCACATTGGTTACACAACCCAACTCGCAAAGCAACTCGTGGCTGCATGCGATCAACCGAATACGCGACGCAACTTGGCGCCAATTTACGGTCCCATTAGCATTAACCTTTGAGACACCCACAACGGCGTCATCACGCACCCCCAAAGCGCGCTCTCTCTCTCACAAAGCGCCGTTACCCATAATATACACAAAATCGCGTGTACATAACATCCATACGACCAAATAATAGGGTCCCCCTCGAATTTGTTACCAATTTCCAAACAGGTACGCACAATTAATAACATCCCAATCCCAATAGTCAATCAATGCATCGCACCCCATAACCGTACAGAACGGTGTAACAGCACATACAGTCAACATATCGCGATCACACGCGCACATTTAAGCACAATAGCAAGCCGATCTGCAGGTAACCAACACAGCATTAATCCAGTCGTAACATTGCAGCAACAACACAAATATTCTCTCTCTTGCAACAACCACATCGCACCTAGCACCTCGCAGCACAATACACCAAAAAAAATATATATTTCCCAATTAAGCCCATCGCACAAGGTAACCCACGAGATGATACAGCGCAAGATACCCGACGCTCCCGAGTTAATAATTAACTTCGCCATCAATATAACAACTCCACACTGCAGCGCACACACACAATTTAACACTCAGCAAGCACAGCATACTCTCCGTCCATTCTCAACACACGTACACACTTTAATTGACACCGAGCAACAAGCAGATAGCGCGTTCATCGTTATTACACACACATACACACTTTCCGAACCGCGCTCCGCACAATCGAGTCATGAGAGAACAAAATCGCCCCCACCCGGCCCTCGAAAGATGGGTGAGGTGTGTGTAAAGGCCGGTTGCATATCGTTACGACCCGCCCGGGGCTGCAGCAAGAAGAGGATGGCAGGGCGGCAACTTGAGTCGTCTCGCAGAACTCGTTCGGCGACTTGACTGCTCCGTTGTCACGCACCCGAGCCAGGACGGGAGAGCTCCCGCCCCAGCAGCTGTAGCGTCGTCGTCCTCTCCTCGCAGCTCCCCCTCGCAAAACAGCAGCTCACAGCAGGCTGCTCTCCCCGCGGCACCTCCAGATGGCAGCGCAAGGCTGCCTCTCCGCCGCGATGTTGAAGATGGCGGCGTCTCCCCGCCGCGGTGAAGACAAGATGGCGGCTTCCCGCCGTTTCTCCCCTGCCACGCCCAAGATGGCGTCTTCGTGCCACGTGGCAGATGGCGCTGGCAGCGCAGGCAAGGCGTCGGCCTGCAGACCACCATCGGCTTCCCCCACTGCCGTCGTCGGCGTGGTGAGCTCACACGGTTCCGCCAGCACGATTTTCCAGGTCTCCAGCTGCGCCATCTGTCTCAATCGTAAGTCGGATGATGTAGCAGATGATGGCACAGGAATATTCTTTCTTCCGAGCCGTCTTGACAAGCCGTTTCACTTCTGACACCAGTGTTATAAACGACTCTGGACCACGATGTCTGGCTCAGTGTCCTTTATTATTCGGTTCGTGCTGTACACCCACACGGCTGTCTTGACTCGGTAGCTTCTCCACGGTGCTGACTCCAATGTCAGCCCGATCCACAACAGCAGCTCCGCTGCTGTTTCTCTCACACAGCCCCCCTTGGCTGTACTCTCTGCTGCTCTTCTCCCTCCGCAGCTCTCACAGCTTCTTGCTCTCTCTCTCTCTCTCCGCAGCTCCTCCTGGCAGCCACACCGCTGCCTCTAACACACAGCCTTCCTGGCTGTACTCTCCTCTCTCTTCGTCGCTCCTGCGACTCTCTGCAGCCACACCGCTGCCTCTAACACACAGCCTTCCTGGCTGTACTCTGGGGTCGGCCCCCGCTCGCCGGCGGTGCCTCCCTCCTCTCGTTCGCCCTCGTGGCCTCACCCTTTTCCATTCACAACCCGACTGCCTTCTCCTTCCGGTTTACCCGCTTAAGGACCCCCTACCTTTCACCCACGTCACCTGGCTCCGCCTCCTCGTGACGTCACATCCGGAAGGTCGCTTACGCCCGCATTACACCTGTGTCTGCGGCTATGTGGGGAGCGATAGCATGATGGTTAGCGTGCTGCACTACCGACTAGTTTGATCCCTACTTATGGTTACTCTGAGTAAAGAATATACCATGGGCCTCCCCTAGGTCAACTTGGCCTTAAATTTAAAAAAATGCAAAATGTAAAATATAATATGGATTTAATTTGTCTGTTAAATGGTAGAGAGGGAAAGTTGAACGGGGATTATGTTTACAAAGAATGTAAAGGAAAACAATTGCACTACAAATGCTCCATCGTTTGGCCCCGGCAGAACGAATCGACCTCTGGATCGCAACATCTGACCGCAAAAGGAAGGGAAGGGAAGATTGGGCAAGAGTACGAGTGCTTTCAGTTGATCTGTGAACTAGGAGTGAAATTTGAAGGAGCGGGAGTCTAAAAAAAACACGACAGAAGCCACGTGAAGGAAAGTGGCATTGGGGTCACGCAGCTTGGCGGGAGCCAATGGGGAGGCTTCAGAGGACAGATGATCATTTTGCTCTTGCACGCATGCTCGCTAACAAGGGTCTTCTGGTTCATCTGTCAATAGAGCTAAAGCCAACCTTTTAAAATGCACGCGACGACGCACGGGTTCCAGAGCTAACTCTGCCTGGGCTGATGCAAATTGAGAATATATAAGTCACCATATACTCTATACGGGCGATTACGTGTCTTCTTGCATGGGGAGCGTTGGTGTAGATGTTAGCGTGCTGCGCTACGAACCCAGCGACCCAAGTTCGATTCCCACCTCACGGCCACCCAACACCAGTGACGATTATCTGCACCGGTCCTGGGCCTCCCATAGGTCGACTCAGCCTCAAATAAGTAACTGGTGCGGTGTGTAGTAAACATCGCCACTGGAGAGTCAAAGGCGGCTGGGCGTGGTGCTGGCCACCCACCCCCTCGCGTTCCGTGCTGGCCTTCATAGGTGCTCACTAACAGCACTTGCCCCAACAGTCTGTTAAGGCTATACGGAGATCTTTGTCTTTTGCTGTACAGTATAGCTCCATGATGTGTTTCCGTATTGTAGAGCGTGTTGTTCGGATTGATGTCCAACGTTTTGCTGCACGTGCTAGAAGCCTCTTCAGGAAACGAATGGCTCGCAGGTCGCGTTCCAAGCGAGAACGAACGTGAACTGTCCCCATTCGGTTCCCGAAGACGCTTCCAATACGTACAGCGAAACGTCGGACAATTTCGAACAACACACGGTACATCCCGGAAACACACGAGAGAGCTACATGCAATGTGTGTATCGTAAATTTTGACGTAAAACTTTCGTGACTGCAGGAATTCATATTCGTTGGTTCTTTCGGTAAAGTCACATAGATAGCAAAAATAAAAGTAAATAAAATAAAACTACGACGTTTCGATCACGACACAAGTGATCGTCATCAGGAGGAAAAGGGGGGAAGGCCACTGAAGGCAAGCTGTTTTTAAAGGTAAAAAATGGGCGTGGCACGAGCGTCCTGGTATCAGAACGAAGTGGGCGGGGCATATGTGCCCTGGGGTCAGAGAGCATCGTGGTGAGGCACGGATGGAGACAAGAAAGGAACTTGGAAGGTGCTAGAAGAAATCATCACAACCAGTTTTGACTTAAAGTGGTTGATGACGTCATTCCAATGATTGCCCCATCCTGTGTCTGTGTCTGTACATGTGGATGGCTTCATGAACGAATCTTTGTTGATAGCCAGTGGGCTTCCAAAGTGCCGTACCTTGCAAGCCCACTGGCTATCGTACTTTACTGCAACCTTGCACCCCTTTTGTTCTAAAAAATATATATATATATAATGTTAATGAATACATAGGTTTGATGAAACAAAGTAGTTCTACTCTTTGGTTCTTTCGTTAAAGTCACGTAGAAAGATAATTAATTAAATAATAACATACGACGTTTCTATTGCAACACAAGCAATCATCATCAGGTACAAATGAAAGGGAAAACAAGAAGAACATAATCAACCAGGTAGGGTGTTGACTGTTATGTTAGCCGACTCTCTGTGTTGTATTGCGTTATATTTCTAAGTTTACTAGGTTTGTTTTCTATTTCATTTGTACCTGATGATGATTGCTTGTGTTGCAATCGAAACGTCGTATGCTATTATTTAATTTATTTATTTTCTACGTGACTTTACCGAAATAACCAAAGAGTAATTCCTGCAGTCACGAAAGCTCCAAATCAAAGTAGTTCTACTTACGTGTCCGCAGTTAATTTGTGTTTCGTACCCCCAGAAAGGGAGTCTCGCACCCCTAGGGGGTGCAGCGTGCACCCCAGGTTAAGAATAACCACTTCTCTGCAGTATTAGACGAAGTTTTGCTGACTGACTGGTCTCCTGGCTGGTTGGCTGGAGGTGGTATGGACGGACGGGCGTCTCGGCCAAGTCCAGATGACGTACAGGATGCTCGTATTATACAAAATCAACATTTGCAAACGGACAGTTCCATCAGTGGGATGTGGCGGTTAGGGGATAGATTCTCATCCCTTCAATGACACGGAGTGAATTCAGTCCATAGACTGCATTGTTGTTTATATACAGTGTACAAAGCCCTCCTAATTGTATTTATTCCCCGGAGGTACGGTTAACTAAAGCAGGACAAATGTATGCAGTCAACAAACCGTGTAACATTTACACTCGCACAGATCCAAGCCCCCTCAAGTGGCCGTGTGGAGTGCTGGGCAAATGCTCTTAGGGAGCATCTTTAAAGGCCGACACTACACACTGGGGTATAGCGATGGCTGCATCATATCCGTCAGCCTTTGTCTCCCCAGTGCTGATGTACACACTCAATTAAGGGTGAGTACACCCAAGGAAAGCCCAGATAACACTCACCACTGATGTTGTCTATTTCCTGGAATTTAACCCAAATAAACGGGGTTCGTAGCACTGCGCCACCGCTCTCAGCAAAATAGACACACACACACCACTATACACACGTCCAGACGCATCGAGAAGCAGGCTCAATATAACGTGATGTACTGTGCAGTGGAAGGGAAGATTTCCCCTGGAGACAACAACAACAACAACACGGAGAAAGACACGGAGAAGTAAACATGCGGACAACAACAGCGGCCATATGCCACTATGTGTCAGTTCAGTCAACGCATCGCTCGTGCCAGGCTAGGTGCACTTTGAGGCCACGTAAACTGTGAAAAGGTCGTTGACAGGCGGTCCACGGGACAGACCCCAAGTGCTATGGGTTAATATGTAGGCGTACACAGAGACCCGCATATACAGAGAGACACGGTGAGGGACGTACAGAAGAGGTACACGGAAATAAATGCGGTACACGTACACGGAAAATAATAATAGAAAAAGGAAACAGATATTTTTTGGGGGCTAAAGCAGTAGTGGGGGGGGGGGGCTCTGTGTCTCGTGTAATCAGAGGCTCCTCTGTTTCGCTTCCTTGCCGTGATCTCGCCGATGCAACAGGGGGTAGCGTAATCAACTTCGAAGCTTGAGACATTTTTATTATTATGTGTTGTGTTCTACTCCCCTGAGTCCCTCCAGTATCTCACAGGGGTGGCGGTGTATGAGCCATGGTGCAATGGAGCATTATTCATTCGCTCAACAGAAGAGTCTTAACCTGAGCAACACGCAAATCTGAGCTGGCAGCTCGCGCGCACTTATTCCTGTACTCGCAGTATAGAACTAATCTAAGCTATTTCTGTATTTTACCAGGTAAGGACCATTGAGTTGTATAGCAGCTCCTTTTCCAGAAGCGACCTGGCCACAAATGATAGCTCAACAAAGTGGCTTATCATGTGGTAATGTATTGCAGCCAAATACTCTAAACGTATGTTTCTAAATGTGGAGGGGGGGGGGAACCGGAGGGGAGAAAAATCCACACGAACACGGGGAGAGAGACACGCAAACTCTAAATATATAGCAGGCGTCAGGGTTGGGATTGAACCCACGACCTCTTGCATACCAGACGAGGTATTTAACATCTCGCCACTGATCCGCACCGACTCCATCTCACACAGCCTGTGCGCAATTCCCGATACGCGATCTTACGTGCAACTCATCTCGTGCAATTCATCTCGTGCAATTCATCTCGTGCAATTCATCTCGTGCAATTCATCTCGTGCACATACTGACCCGCTACGCACACGTGGCACATGCGTGGTGGAGGCGACGCTGCGCCTATGCGATAATAAAGGTAAAGGTGCAGCCTGAAATGTATTTTTCACGCTACTGCTGGCTGAAGGCCATCTACTGGAGAGAGCCCCACTTGAGAGTACTTGGGCTACAGTCCCACATTGGCTCGATGTCTTGAAAGTGGTGGCAGCGCCCACAGCTTTCACCCAACCTCACGCGACGAGCTGTCGATCAACTAAGCTAACTGTGGCGTATCCATTTATACTGCTGTGTGGACAGAAGTGGGGCGGGCGGTGGGGGGCAGAGTGAAATTCAGAAACGATTGTCTACACTATTGCATAATTTTTTTTTTAACCGGCGAACCTCTAGATATTACATCCCAGTGTGACGAGCGTGCTAAACACTTCACCGCGAGCCAGCTTATCCTCGCACGCGGCGCTTTGAGCACGAATTTGGCACGACCTTTGATGGAGCCCGGATCCGCGTGTGTTTAATTCGATGTCTTTCCCCCCTCCCCCACCCCAACTCTCTGCCAACCCCATCTCATTGAAGCGCGGTGACAAATCCCCCCTGGCAGCGCAAGTGCCACGGCGAGCCACGTGGATGCGTCTGCCTGCCCCGGTATCCATCTGCCGCGCATGCGTCGTCTGGGAGATGTTTCATTGAAGAGGGCCTTCTGTCTGGGAACACAACGCCGTTTTCCTGCGCTTGAATCGCGTATTACTTTGCAAGGAATGGGCATTTAGCCACCGCGAAATATTTTGTAAAATTATTTTTTCTATGTTTTTTTTCTTTCGTGCTGCTGTACGGATCGCGACAAAAAAAACCAACCGCACGCGAATATCTGCCAGGCCCATGTACCCACGGCGAAATAATTTTAATAAATTTGAATTCATTAAATCGAAGTCCGCTTTGCGACGTTAGCTCAAGGATGAGCTTCATGGCAGCATATTTCTCTCCAGATTGTGTGTTTTTTGTTTGTTAAATCACGGTTGGTGAACCACACGCCCGATAGATAAAACGCCAAGCGGCTAACGACAAACAGCAATGTTAACATTTGGGTGGGGGGGGGGGGGGAAGAGACGACGAGGGGGAATTTCCAAAAGTCGAGCGGTAGCGAAGGGAGAAGCAGAAATGCAAAAGTGTTGTGACCTGCCCAGTGGTGGTGGTTGAACCCAGCACGAGACGAAACAAGTCAGCCTGGTAGATTGAGACCTACACACGGGTGATGGGATCCATCTAAAGGAGCGGTGGGGAACCATTTCCTTAACGAGGGTCGAATAGAATTTTCGAATGCATTTGGTGAACCATGCGTCAACAACCACCCGAGCGTTATCTAGTCAACTTGAGATACATTACAATGGTGCTTGTGTGTGTGTGTGATTCGTGTTGCGGGGAGCGGTGGTGTAGCGGTTAGTGTGCTGCACCACGAACCCGGCCACCCGAGTTCGATTCCCGCTCACGGACAACACCAGTGACGATTATCTGATATCGGTCCTGGACCTCCCCTAGGTTGACTCAGCCTCAAATAAGTACCTGGTGCGGTGTGTAAAACATCACCACTGGGGAGACGAAGGGTGCCAGGCGTGGTGTTGGCCAACCACCCTCTCGTGAGCCGTGCCGGCCTTCATACGTGCTCGCTAACAGCTCTTGCCCCAAAAGTCTGTTTAAGGCTATACGGGGGGATCTTTGTTATGGTGGTTCGTCATGAATTGCGATCAGAATGTAATGGTAATCTGAGATAACGATGCAGCTTTAATGCGCACGTCCACCGAGTATCAAAGAGGGCCTTGCAGTGACACGAGTGACTGGGCGGGGCTGGAATTAAAACGCAGTGTTCGTCGTTGTTGTTGTTGCCAGGTGGAAACAATTCACTCTCTTGTTACCTGATTAGTGCGGCCGAGACGATAACCAGTGGCGGAGAGATTTTGTTTGCGGCCTCTTTCGAAGCGATGATGCTTCATGTTGTCGCGGGCCTGTAAGGCTGGCCCACATCCGATTTAAAGTGTCGCCCATGATGTGCAGGTCATGTGGTGGCTTATATTTTCAGCTCGTCACATTTTAACGCAGTAAAATCAGAGGGAAAATAAACTCGTTGAAGAGGGGGGGGGAACCAACATTAACAGTCTAATATTTTTTACTGTCGCCAACAACCTCAACCGGCGTTGCTTTGTAGTGCTCGTCAGCAAGCTGCCAATACGATTAATGTTAACATGACCAACAACAAAAACGAGGCACTTACCTTCGTCCTGTGCTAGCAAAACGTGCGAACAACAGCAAAAAACGTACTTGCCCGTTCCTGAACTTGATGAGCAGCAAGTCAGTGCGAATAAGAACGGCATTTGCGTCATAGTCGGCAAACGCATGCGGGCACACGAACTGTTACACACAGACAAAATATAGCCTTAACAGACTGTTGGGGCAAGTGCTGTTAGCAAAGGGGGGTGGGTGGCCAGCACCACGCCCGGCCGTCTTTGTCTCTCTAGTGGCGATGTTTACACATTGCACCAGGTACTCGTTTGAGGCTGAGTCGACCGAGCGGAGACCCAGGACCGGTTCAGATAATCGTCGTTACACACAGACGCGCACACACACAGACTATGCTATCAATCAAGGGAGTTTGCGTTGCTGTCTTAACCATCGCTCACACGTCACACAGACTCACGCATTTGCATCCCTCAAGAAGACAATGATCCCGCTTGCCCCAACAGACTTTTGGGCAGCTAGCACCTATTGAGGTCTGCGCGGTACACGAGGGAGTGGGTGGCAAGCACCACGTCTGTCTGTCTTTGTCTCCCCAGTTCTGGTGTTTGCACACTGCACTAATGTTAGGCCAAGTCTACGTAGAAAGGGCCCAACAGCAGTACAAAATATTCGCCACAATTGTCGTCGTGAGCGAGAATCGAACTCGGGTCACCGCTCCAACCACGACAACTACCACTCCCCACATCTCGCGCGCAGGGCGATCGCGCACACGTGTGCTCTCTTTCACACACACGTGTGCACCGCGCGTCCGTTCACGCCATTCCCGTGCGCTTATCTGCACACGGGACACACAGCGGATTGCTTTTGACAGTTCTTTTTACGAGTTTACGCGACGCAGCCTTTATTGCGTAGGGAGCAGCGTAAATCCCGAGTTTGATTCACGCAGAGGTCTAACCGGGCGGAGAAGGAGGAGGTTGGCTGCGGAGTTAAAATGTAGCCAACCGAGCCCCCACCCCCCTCTCTTGCGACAACAGCCGCACTAAAGGCGCAACGCATCGATTCAACGAGACGGGCATAATTATTTATTACAAATCAATACGCGAAGCCACGCGCCAAGAAATGGAATCACTCACACTATGGGTCACGGAAGCGCCGTGCAAACTCAGCGCGCCCTGCTCACACCGACAGCACCCACAGAGGCCAGAGACACGTGCGAAGACGCTAATTGCTGTACCCGTCCTGTGCACCGTGTTGTACTCTGGGATCACCATCGAATACTGAATGGAGGGCCAGTGAGAATGGGAAGAGTGTGATTGTTGTAATTTCATCAACATGCATGCCGCAGTGTTGTTGTTGTTCTATGTTCTGAAGCAGACAGTCAGCCGAAACGTCGACATGTTTTTCGAGTTAAGAGCGTAACCAAATGCGGCTGAATGCTAATCTGAAAGGGAGCTCACCTGGTTAAATAAAATCTCTCAATCCACGAACGTGTAGCTGGTTTTTCATGACTCCAATGTGAATTTACAGGTCACGCTAGAAATGGCACATTTGGGTTGTTCCTCTCTCAAAGTGCGTGCGCGTAGTCGGCGCAGGGGGCGGGAGGCTGCGTTGCGGGAGTTGGGGGGGGGGGCGGCAGTGGCTGTGTCACCCCCGTCTCGCTCGCTCCGCATTTCAAGTTCGCACACGCACGGTCCGCGCTCACTCCGGCTCCTGACGCCGACGCGCGGTCACGGGACGTGGTGGTGGTGGTGACGGTGTAGCGATGCACGAGGTGGGTTATAAAGCCGCTTAACATGCCACTCGAACGCACGACTCCGACTCTCCGAGAGCGACTCCGCATTTCGTAGCGGCTCCCTGCATCGCGACCGTAAATTCGCTTGGGTGCCCCCGCTGCGTCAGCTTGGGCGCGTAAATCACACTGCGCTGCCGAGAGCTACATTTTTACGCAATTCCCTCGCCGGCGTCTCAGCCATGAGGGCGCTACCACGTCTATCTCGCGGGCAAGCGCTCGTCCTCGCGCTAATCTACTTCGAGCCCCTCTTGATCCACCCTCTCGGCGCGGGTCCGCTCTCCCCGGGGCCGCAGAGCCTCGGCGCTCCGGACGTCACTCGGCTCGGAGCCGCTGCAGGTCTCGGCTCCCGAGGCCGCGCGGCGCCTAGCCCAGCCTCCCTGCAGGAGACGACGTCGCCCGGCGCCTACGAGGGCGAGCCCGACCGCCGGGTGCAGCGGGGTTGCGAAGACGCGACGGGGCGCGTTTACCGGCTCGGGGAGCGCTTCTTCCCGGGGCACGCGTCGTGCCCGTGCGTGTGCGCCGAGGACGGGCCCGTGTGCGCGCCCCCCGACTGCCCGCGCCTGCACCCCAAGTGCGTGCGCGTCGAGTCGGACGGTTGCTGTCAGCAGTGCAAGCAGATGCGCAGCGGCTGCGAGTTCAAGGGCGCCAAGTACGGGTCGCTGCAGGAGTTCAAGGTAACGTGCTGGGGCGCGTTTTAATTGGCCGCTCTTTGGCGTTGGCGACGGGAAAATTCGGCGTGAAGGGCGCAGTCGGTGCAACTGCGCCGAGACCCATGGGGCAGGAGGGTCCCCAGCCGATTAGCACGGTTTGGCTACGTACGGTGCGAAATAAGTTCAATATACATGCAAACCCACGCGGCCGAGGAGCTCCCATTTCATTCATTGCTCCACTGCCCGCGGAAACCACTTTCAGCTGCTGGATGGGAGGCTAGAGATGTGCGAGTCTAACGCAGGCAATCTGGACCCGGCTCCTCGGGTTCCATTCCCGGCCACGGCTAAGATCGATCAATGGCGAGCGATGCCTGAACCGGTTATGGGCGACAACTGACTGTAAATGATTATTAATTTGTGAATAACAATTTTTTTAGAGATGCATTACTCGAATACAGGCACTGCATTACTGGTTTATTAACTCGATAGGAAGAGAAGATGAAAACTCACTACCATCGTCATTAATTCTGCTCATAATAGAACACATGGTAGACCGACGTTTCGCGCAATACCCCTGTGTTGTTTTCTGCAAACGTGTGCACCACTGCTAACACAGGCCAGCATGTGTTTGTTTACCTTATTAGGTTTACCTAAAACTCAGCGAATTGAATTAATAGTCAATGCTCTTCTGGACGAAATGATGTCCACGTCGTGTTGGTCATGAGAGTTGTGTGATCATAACCTCACCACGCTGCTCATGGCACGGGTAACGTCTCGGAATTTCGACCAAGATAGCGGCTGATATTCAATGAGAAATTAAGCCCTGCGCGAATGCAAACGCGTGCCCATACCCATTTGGAAGTTACGTAACACCTCATGGGTCGGTGGCGAGTGATGTATTCATATATAATCGCTGTTTTCGAGAGCTTTATTGCGTGTGCATCCGAGAAGAATTACAGATTTCTATAAACTCTTTCGCCAGGGTTAAACCATTACCACCTAGGTAATGTAATCCCCTCGAGGCGTTTATGGATGGAGTATCAAGTCCCCCCCCCCGCTGGTTAATATCGCTCAGGCGTGCACATGGAATTCTATCAGATTTCTCCACCAGCGCATCATTTAGTGCGCATCTACCCACACACCAGACAGAGCACCCTCCTTACACAGGCAACATGACATATTTTTCGAAAAACGTGAACACTGCTTAGGTTTTCGCGATTGTTCTCTGTAGCTCTCCAATGTGTGTTTGGGTTCTTATTATTATTATCATAATTCCTTGAGTAAAGTCACGTAGATAGAAAATAAAAATATATTTAAAATAAAAAATAAACTAAAATTTAAAATAATTGTATTTCATTTTTATTTTCTATCTACGTGACTTTACCGAAAGAACCATTCCTGCAGTCACGAAAGTTTTAAGTCAAAATATATCATAATTCCCTTTATTTACCCGGGAAAGCCTCGCTGAATATTAAAAAAAAAAACTTTTTTTCTCATCAGGATGGTCCTGGCACATTGGGATATTTCGTAGCCTACTGTAGTTTCGTAGTAGGGTGCCAAGTCGCTACACTTTTCCCAATTGAGTATTTTTTCGGGGAAAATTTCAAATTTTGCGCAATTGTACCGCGTGCTATTCGGCAATAATGGTACAGCGCAGAGGTGGGACAAAGTCATTGTTATGCAAGTCCAAGTCGAGTCGCAAGTCATCAAATTCATGACTCGAGTCTGACTCGAGTCCAAGTCACATGACTCGAGTCCACATCTCAGAGGTGGGACAAAGTCATTGTTATGCAAGTCCAAGTCGAGTCGCAAGTCATCAAATTCATGACTCGAGTCTGACTCGAGTCCAAGTCACATGACTCGAGTCCACACCTCTGGTACAGCGTTCCGCTCCATGTGCTGGGAACCGAAATGAAATTCAGTAACCTGAAGATGCTCCCATCGCGTGGATTGAAATGTCGGACTTCACGCCGGACAACGCTCGGTACAACCCGAAAACGCTTCTAAGAGCCACACGTAAAATACGTTCCCTTACGGCGGTCGTAGACAGAATTCATTACGAACTTCACTCGGGTTCTGAGGCTTGTGTGGTGGGTTAAACTTGGGGGCATTCCCACCCCATCCAAGACGCGTGGAAGAATCGACCGCATGCCCTCTGGAGGAAATATCTAAGAGCGCACTCTAAATGGCAGGGTTGCACCTTTTAATCCGCATTATAATGTTTGGCCGAGTCAGGTTTTTCTCTGAAGGTTTTGCTTTGTGTGGGAGGAGACCGTCGTACTTTGAGAAAACCCACCAAGCAAGAAATGCGTGGGGATCACACTACGGAAGGATTCACGAACCCACTTGCTGTACTTACATCTCGTGGTCACGTTGCAGCCCAGCAGATGTTGGGCATTTACACACCTGTACAATCCACAATTTTACTTCTCCAAATCAGTGGATCACGGGTGTGCACCCGGCTTCAAGACGCTCTTTTGTGAACGAGTCTCCAAGTCCCAATGCAACATGTCCACGTGCAAAGAAGAAATGTACGGAATCTGGAATATGTTTTATAATAATCATAAATAGTAAATATTATGCGTAGGCTTTCATAATTGGTTTCATTTGGGTTAGGTCGTGTTAAAATATGTGTTGTAAAACGTGGATCAAATATGCCAAATAAGTTCCTGCTTCAGCAGACTGGTGTGTTGGAGACTAATCTCTTTTTGCTGGAGATGACATCCAGTATCGTCAGGTTGTTAGCATTATCTGAGCTCGTGTCAATCCACCTCGTGTCAATTATGGGGAGTTGTTTAACCATACTTCACCGCGCTGGGCAGTATGTATGTTTATTCTTTTGCACCGTACGTAGTTAACCGTGATAATTGGAAGAGCGGGGGATGGACAACAAACTTAACACAAAAAAACAGTTCTCAAGAAATGAGTTTTCAATCTCGATTCCAAAGTGCACAGTTCCAGTGACGTCCTAATTTCGGAAGGAAGAGCCTTCCAGACGGCTGCAGAAGCACATCTGAAAGCGCGATGCATTGTCCATCTTTGTTCGATAGCTAGCCAAAAGCCGCTGCTGCAAGGATCGCCGGAGTTTGCGTGATGGTTTATGCTCCTTGACGAGATGAGCAAGGTATTATGCTTCATTTGTGAAAAGCACTTTGTGTGTAATGAGTGGCAAGCACAGTGCAGGACTTATTCAGAAATCACCCGCCACTCATATTAGCCGTGGCACCGGGTTCATAGCAGAGGTGGGACAAAGTCATTGTTATGCAAGTCCAAGTCGAGTCGCAAGTCATCAAATTCATGACTCGAGTCTGACTCGAGTCCAAGTCACATGACTCGAGTCCACATCTCATAGGTGGGACAAAGTCATTGTTATGCAAGTCCAAGTCGAGTCGCAAGTCATCAAATTCATGACTCGAGTCTGACTCGAGTCCAAGTCACATGACTCGAGTCCACACCTCTGGTTCATAGCGCAAGTGCGCGAACCACTGCGTCGCCGATTCTCCCACCAGAGCAATTTATTAAAACTGAGCTGAAACGATAACCCCAGCTCAGACAGATCAGTGGCCTCCTGGAAATATCACTTCCCTCATACGTGCGACTCTGCCCCATGCAATCATATTGAAGCCGCATTGCTCACGCACGCACGGTTTGTTCCAGCACAAAGAGGCAACATCTGTTCACAAATAACGCAAAGGACGCGGTGCCCTGAACAAACGAAAGGAATGTCCTGGGTGTGATGAATGCAATAACGATATTCCGTTCCCCACTCCCTTAGCCGGGTACTTGCACGCTGCACGTGGGGGTCAATGGTAAGTTGGTCGGACTTGCAATCCAGGGATCACCGGTTCCGTTCGACCTCCTGGCGTGGAGGTGAAAACAAAGGAGGCTCTTAAATCCGACAGCCTCTATCCACCCAGAAAAGGATAGACCTCAGGTAGTCGATTGGTAGGTCGCGTGCGGTGGGGTAAAATGTGGGTACGTACACCTCTTCCAGTGCATCTGGTCAGCGTGGAAGATTAGGCCAAAATAGAGCTCTCTCTCTAAGGGAAGCTCTTCCACCAGCAGTGGTGTAAGCAAGCAGTTGCAGGGCGGCATCCTTTTACCGGACTGCTCAGCCGCGTTACCCCTCACATACGCACTGACCCCCCCCCACCTCAGTGAGTGAACGTCATTTGTCTCTCTGTGTTTTTTTTGTTTTTTCGCAAACTCCGTCGTTTTCATCTCCCGAAGTCGGAGCGCCGCACGCCACGAGCGTGCGGTTACCCGCGGGTAACGCGACTTCAAATCTCCGCGATGACAGCCCTGGGCATAACCCTGGGCTCGAGAGGCTGATGCCACGATCCATCACTTCACCCTGAGATCGAGCTCGGTCGCAATTCCTACTTCATCCCGCACGTCCCTCTTGGCCCTCTCCGGCACAACCCGCAAATCCGTCTCGATCATCCGGTCCACCTATCTCCCGTTCCAATCGTCGCTCTGCAACACGCGTCTTGCGTAACACTGCTGTCACTTTCTTGTCACTTTTCCGTCCACCTCCCAACTCTCCCGTCCTTACTACGTCTTCCATTTTCCTACCCTTCTCATCCCTCCCATCCCTCTCGACCTTCCCACCAATCCCATCTCTCCCATTCCTGCCGTCCACCTCACTCACATCCCTCCCTTTCATTTCCAACGCACACTCGTTCTTCTTAAGTGCTCCCATCCTCATCCGGTCACCTCCGATCACTCTCATTCTTCTCATCCATCCCGTCTCTCCTATCCCACCCTTTCTCTTCTCATCCACTTAACATCTCTGTCGTCCTTCCCATACATCCCATCCTCGGCACTTCTCTCCTCCCCCAATCCATTTCATTCATCTCATCCCTCCCATCCATTTACCGCCCGACTCACATCTCTGCCATATTTCCCGTACCCCTCCAACCCTTTTTCATTTTTAATCATCCCCGTCCCTCGCTTTCCTCACGTCTCAATCCCTTCCTCGTGCCCTTCCTTCCTTCAACTTCCCACCCCCGCCCACGGCAGCTGTCTCCGTGTGAGCGGTGTCGCTGCGAGGCAGACGGGGAGGTGACGTGCGTGGTCTCGGACTGCCCGCTGCCCGAGTGCGTGGACCCCGTGTATGAGCCCAAGCAGTGCTGTCCCGTCTGCAAACACGGTACGTACCGCCTTCGCCGTTCTGAGCCCTTTCCCGCTGCGTCGGGCAGGCCGGTTCTCAGCCCGTGTCCCGATGTTGTGCTCACTCTGTGCTGTCAGTGTCGTTCACGGGAAGCGGCCTCCGTTCGGAAACCCTCGCAGAGCGAGAACGACGCACGAGCACACGTGCTCAAGAACAGCCCGTGGAATGTTATATCACAGAACGACTTTTTGGAACCCATACTCTTTGGTTCTTTCGGTAAAGTCACGGGTGCAACACAAGCGCCCGAAATGTCGTGATTTGTTTTATTTTATACCTACGTGACTTTACCGAAAGAACCAAAGAGTATGGATTCCTGCAGTCACGAAAGCTTCAAATCAATATTTTTAGAACCCCTTAAAGTGAGCTTTCTATCTGCACACCGGGGGAGGCGGGGCCGGGGGGCACTGTCAAAGCAGGAAATGAGCCAAATTAAGTGAAACCTGAAATTAAATATGATGTTTTTTGTGCAGCCATTTCTGCAGGCATTGGTGACTGAGCTGAGACGATTGGTCTACTCCACTTGATAACTCGATGTCATCATAAATTAGAAGCCAGGTTGTCAGCGGTGCCGTTGCCATATCTGTGACCTCTGAACCACCTCTTGGAGTTCCCAGATGCCAGAGGGACCCTTAATCATCATTGTCATTGTGTGTAACCCTCATCATTGGGCAGTGCTCATCTGTGTTGGCAATCTTGAGCCAGTGGTGGATTTTCCGCATTTTCTATGCCAGAGAATAATTTGTATAACAGCCGCTCGTTCCATTTTAATGAGACTCCTCTGAAATGAAGCCCACAAAGCGAACACGGCGAGTCTTAGCGTGTCCGATGAGAGCTTGAAGCTGTTTCAAGTAGAACATCGCAGGCAGGCGCCCCCATTGTATATTGGACGGGTTAAAGGTGTGAAAGCTGACGTCAGGAGTGCCATAATGAGGCGTTTGAACTCAACGATAAAGCCTACTTAGGGGCCGTCCATAAATGACGTCACGCACCTAGGGGGGAGGGGGGGCAGACATTTGTGACGATGTGTGACGAGTGGGGGAGGGGGGGTTTAAGAAATGTGACGTCACATCAAAATGCCCAACTTTAAATACATATAGACAACAGGTTCTACTTAATTAAATAGACGTTTTAATAAATGTTTTCTCCTACAACATCAGAGTGCAGCGCCACATTAAATACGCACTACAATGACAATAGTTTAAAGTGATTTGAAGCATGTTTTATTTTCAAAATGGAAATATGGTTTGGGGGGGGGGCAGAGCTTTGTGACGTCATATTTGAGGGGGGTTGACTTTTTGTGACGCCGTGTGACGAGGGGGGGAGGGGGGGGGTCAAAAATCGGCCCAAATCGCGTGAAGTCGTTTATGGACGGCCCCTTACTCATTAGCGATTTTTCAAATTCGTGTCGGACAGCCCGGGACACGCCGTCTATGCGAGTTACGTATCTTCAAGGAAAAAAAGATGTGAGGGGGAGAGGGGTTACTCTGGTTTGATGTCTGCAAGGAGCCCTCTGGGTGAGAAGGTGAGCATGTCTGAAACGCTTTCCTTGCCCTCACTCAGCGGGCTTCCTCGCTCATCCCCCCCACCACCAACTCCACCGCGCTCTTCAAAAAATTCGTCATCTGCTTACGAGTCGTGGGTCCTCCACCTGCCCCCCTCCCCCCCGTAATGAGGCCCCACAAATAACGACCCCCAGCAACCCACCTAATCCCTCCGGCGCTGCCCCGCAGTGAGTGGACGCGTGTGGACATCTAATTTGGGTTTAATTGGTCCAAAAATGGGATACACCGCGCAGCATTGTGAGCGATACCGTGCGCCCCGAGTAGCGTAGCGGTTAGCGCGCTGCGCTACGAATCCAGCGAAGCACGGAAATGCACCGCTTGCAAAACGCCGCATTCACTTTCGATTCCCGCTCACGGCCGATATCGGTGACGATTTTCTCAACCGGGTTCTGGGCCTCGTTAAGGCACTTTGGCGGGGGGGGGGGGTGTGTAAACATCGCCACTGGGGAAACAAAGGCGGTCGGGCGTGGTGCTGGCCACCCACCCGTTTTCGACCTTCACGAGTGTTCGCTTATCCAAGGGAGATCTCGGGCGACACAGACGCAGCGATTAACGCCGCACAGCATTCCAATGCTGGAACCAAACAGCGGAGGAAACACCGAAAAAATCAAGCGTTGAAAATTTCAACGTCAAAACGTCATCATCGATATTGTATAATAGCACGAAGAAAAATGGACAGCGAAAACCCGACGTGTGTATGAAATATAGTCACGTGTATGACAGTAAAGGTCAGTACACATTATTTGAAATAGTTATGCCCTTTATCCGGGAAAGTTCCAACTGAGACAATCTTGCAGGAGGACCTTGCTGCATTTGACATTTTTGACCAATTCAACGGATTCGTGTTTGGCGGAAAGTTGCACACGACGGTGTAACACTCAAAGCTTTGCGCTGATGGATTCAGTAATCCAATGCGGTACTACCAGCTCCTGGCCACCTCACAATCCAAGCCCTACAATATCTCGTATCAACCACGCAGTCTCTTATCCGATTACTTACCAGGCTCAAATCAGCTTAGCTTCCAAGATCTGAAGATGTAGGCAGCATTCAAGGGGATTTGCAAGGACAACGACGCTTCCAAACTGTGCAAAGTGTTTATGCGTTCGGTGGTGGGGGGGGGGTCTATAACACCCCTAATTAGCTAAGTAGGTAAACAAACCAAAACAAAGAAGCATTACTTGCAAAAGCTCTACTCTATAAAAAATACATTCTGCACTTACAGTGACCCGTCGCTTTCCACACTGCTAATTAAATACTTCTCAAGGCAAAACGCATACAGTGTTGGAAAGTATTAACGTAATTAATTATATTTAAAATCAAGTTGTCAACGATTAGCATAACTCATATGTCCCCCCTCCTCTCTCCTCCTCCTCTCTCTCTAAAATACGCGCAAACCGCACGCAGGACCAAACTGCCTGGCCGGCTCGAACGTCATCCCCGCGGGTCGAGAGGTCAAACTGGACGAATGCACCACCTGCAACTGCAACTTCGACGGCGACTGGTACAAGACGGACCGCCAGGCCACCTGCATCCATGACTGCTGACGAGCGTTGCTGGGTGGTTCGGCGGTGGGTGCAAGGGCTGGTCATCATTTCCTCCCGTGTGGATGGACTCTACGTCCGTCCCAGAGCCGTCGCTAGACATTTCGGTAGCTGCGGCACCAGCACCGCCACAGCCGCAAACAAAGTGTTGAGCCACCAACCAAGCCGCCGCTGCTCGCTTCGCTCTCCGACGATTCGGCTACGCAAACATGCGGCGCACCCCCCCCGCACGCCCCACTCCAGAAGGCCACCCCACCCGTCTCCCCCCCCGCCCCCCCAAAAAGCCACCCTTTCCCCTCCCTTCCTGCTGCAGCACTGCGTCCATGCTTCATCCATCCCCGCCCCTCCACTCTACGCTCATCCGTGATGGCAGGAGGCCAACGCAAAAGCGTCACGCGGAGACACATCCCTGTCGTGAAAAAAGCGCTTCATAGCTCATCGTAATTCCTCCAGTCTAGATAAAGATTCTGATTCTGGCATTCGGATGAGCGCGATAGAGAGACAGGAGAACCATTCCACGTACATGTTGATTATTTGTTAGACATTCTATTGCAGTGTTGTGGAGCTGACAACTCAAGCTATAACATCAGCGTAACCGTGTAAGCGACCAATAAATTTTGATTTCATATGGTTTATGTAGCCCTGGCTTGATGAGTCAGAGCGGCCGCTTGACTAGCAACACTGGCTGGCATGTTCGTAAAAGCGCAAATATTCCCGACTGTGAGGGCGGGCACAAAATCCGGCGTGAGTAGGTTAAACGTTGAGTTTTATAAGGGCACCACGGGGTGACCAGCCCCTCCCCACCCAGCCCCACCCCTCCCACCCCCCACCCTCCCCACCCAGCCCCTCCCCACCCTCCCCACCCAGGCCCACCCTCCCCAACCAGCCCCTCCCCACCCTCCCCTCCCCACCCAGCCCCTCCATCCTCACCCAGCTCCTCCCCACCCTCCCCTCTCCACCCAGCCCCACCCCTCCCATTTTTGGATGCACGACGGACGGACACAATAATCCCCTGTGGGCTGGTGGAACCAGGAGGTTCCTACCAGTATAAGGTACTAACTACCACTAGATTTCAAGGTGCAACTATCCATAGTAATGCTATATAATTGAACCTCACATTCTTATAATTGTATGAGGACATGATAAGTATCATGGGAACAAAATAAGGTAACACGGATGTGGCGTGCCAACATAATTCACTGAACAGCGGTCTGGACTATCGTCCACTCCATCACAATTTCATGAATTGTGACTATGTATTTAGAATTGGGATATCTAATTATTGAAGTTGTCAATTACTGTAACGATTATCGCTTTGATCACTCGACTAATCTGATAACACAACAATATAGTTAGTTGGGAAAAATAATTACCGCTGTTCGCATGTGTGCCGCTGGACGGGAGGTAATATTTGGGCCTTGGTGGCGTCATTGGCATCATCGGCCACGTTGTCACACTGGGCGTGGCTTGCTGGGGATGTGTGGTCGACCGAGATTTTTAAAGGTGTCCGAGTACAATAATCAATTACCAAGAGTGGTCGATAATAATATATCGTTTGATTAACCGACTAATCGCCCCACCTCGAATTAATTAAATAACCAGCTATTGTGTAATATCGTGGTGCATGTAGCGGGCACTAGTGGCTAGAGGGTCCTCACGTGAACCCAGTAAACACAAAATTAGGAACTGAAAAAAACATCGATCGGTGCACACGCGACTTCAACCACGCATGTATCGCGAGAATGCATACCATCGATGTGAATCGATTACATTAAGCACTACAGCCCCTGTGAAATAACCTACGCGAATGCTTCCACGCAGTCGTTTGTGATCCTCAGGCGCAAGAGGCGACAGCAGTGGCGTCGCTATTGAGCAGTGTGCAGGCGGTGCAACTGCACAATGGCCCACAGGCCTGAGGGGCTCAGGCACCGGGCTACGAAATGAAGGGGGGAGATTTTTGGACTCGGGAATTTGCGGTGTTGGGTGCGTAAATAATTCATGGGACCAGGCAGCGCCCAGTTCAACCGCGCGGCGCCACAAGCAGTGAGTGTATCCATTCAATTGTCGGGCTGCGCGCACAGCATGCGCATAACAATTCCAATACGGTACGGGTATCATTTTCCCTAAAAGCAGTGGTGGATACGGGGAAGTTGAGGGCCACAGAGCTCAAGCCAAACCACCACCCCGTGACACCAATTCGATGCTGCCAGCGAGCTGCGAGCGCTCGGAAACATTTAACTTTTGGGATTGAATTACTGCAGTGGCAAGATAAGCCCCCCCCCCCCTCTCTCTCTTATCCCGAATGACGGGAAGCACCGCACCATAGCACTTACGAGGGCATTGGCATGGGTGAAACGTCGTGGCAGGGAGGTCTCATCGGGCGGGGGAGAAGAGGGGACACGTGTCTTCGTCCAGGCACCTCTCCACCGACCTCGCTTCTTAAGAGGCACGTGTGTGTGTTTGTGTGTGCAGCTCTCCGATTAGGGGTTTTAGGGGCTCTACCCGCGTGTTGTTTTTCTTTCCGGCGGCACGATGTCCGACGTTTCGCTCCAAGTGCCGTGAGCTTCAGCTGCCACAGCGGCACGTGGAGCGAAACGTCGGACGTCATGCCGAGCAGCACGCGGCGGAACCAAAAAACACATCGGAGAGCGACACGGGACAACCGCCAGAGCCTAAATGTGTTTGTCCGTGCCCTTTGATCACACGTGGACACGTGAATGATGCCCCTTAACATCCGTGACCCACTCCTGGTTGCAGTTCCCCGTAGCGCTACTCAAGAGCAAGATTGATTTCCAGTAACTTCTCGATCCACTGCTGGATGAGGGCCTCCCCGAACCGTGTCGTTGATCGTACTTCACCACGCTGGTCGATGCGGATTGGTGAAGGGGAGAATGGCAGGATCGCTAGCTGCTGACTTCTGATGTTAGCCGTGACCGGAATTCGAACTCATGTCGCCGGGTCCGTAGCACGGTGCATTAGTCACTGGCTGTCTCACCACACTCACACATTTCGTTAAGTCGGAATACTCGCCGGTCGATCTCGACGAACACGTCTCGTTGTCTTAATGCACCGAGCACTGCTGAGGAGACTCAAGAAAGTCGAAACCGGCCCCGCGGGTTTCCCGTTGAAACAAATGTAACTGGAAAGCATTGCCTGAAAACCCCGACGGCCGATACATTAGATAATCTTGTTTTAAGTTACACGTGCTTGTTGGCTTTTTGAAGGGTCTGGTGCTGTAAGGTGATATCAGCCCCTTCGTGTTTGCCAGCCACCGATCCAGCGTGCGTTGCAAGGGTTCTTCGTTGACTAAGCAGTGCCGGATTATCCCAGTAGCACAAGTAGCTACATATGTAGCTACGGGCGCCGCACTTTCAAGGGCCCCGCGCTGAATGCTTTCAAGCTATCAATTCCGGTTCAGTGATTCTGCACTTGCTCTATTACTATAGTACTATACTGCAGTGACGTGCGGTGAGGTCAATGGCTGGGGTGGCACTGGCTAGTGTCAGATTCACACACTGAGGGGGGCGTGGCCTCACGGAGGGGGCGTGTTAGAGACCAGCGAGCCTAAATATCTTTATACGCCTACGTGAAACAAGTTACCTGGAGTATGGAAGGCGAGGACATGAAATGAAGGGGTCTACAAACATTACATTGGTGACATACTGAGATAGTAACAGGCACGCACTTATTGCCCGCGCTCCATCCAGTTACTGAGGGGTTGCGCAATCATAGGGGAGGCTGAGCTCATCGCTGCCTCACCTCTCGTCTCTTCCTGTATTTGCAGCGGAGCTCCGCAAATTTAGCGATTTTGAGTTTAAAAATGATTTGAATCGTATAGAAATGAGATTTATAACACAGATCAGTGGAAAATCTTAATATTCATTTTATTTGATTATTCTTTTTTTTTTCGTAACAGCTATTTTCATTGGAGTATGACAGATGAGGCTCTGCCTCCCCTGCCTCCACCGACCGCACGTCCCTGCTATACTGCCTTCAACTTTTATGAAGACTGGGTTGTTTAAGGTTACCGATTTGTCGTATTATCTGGCTGTACAGCAAATGAAAAAATACAATTACTTTACTATGCAAGTGAAAAATTTGTGTTTTAATAGTTGCGTGGTTTTCTTTTTTATTTAGGGCCCCTTTATAACATATGATACAGGCCTCGCACTAGTTTAATCCGGCACTGCGACCAAGGGAAATATTTCTCCATGTAGTGCATAAGAAGGGGGTCAAAGGGGACCTTTTTCTTTCTGTGGAACGGCGCTCGCAGGGAGACCTTTCAAAAGGTTAATCTTTTGGAAATCGTGCATAGTGGCCTATGACATCCCCCTATAGGCCCATTCCGGTTTTTTTTTATTATAAGCACATTATCACGAGCAAAGTTGGGCATCTCAATGAGCTCGCCTCGATAATTAAACGCGCTAATGACAGCCGACCTTCTTTGAAGGCAATAGCTCGGATTTCTGTAAAGATTGCGCTTGTCGAAAGCAGCGCCCTTAAGAGAGAAGTATCTTCACTAAAGAGAAATGTGATGCTGCATTGGTAGTGGTGCCTAAGGTATAAATAACAAACACACAAAAAAACCTCGGCACATTCGTCGATAAACACTTCCCTGAAAGGAATACGTATATAATAAGCGACGTTTCAGTCAATGGGCCTTCTAAATCTTTCTGATATCAAGAAAGACCATTGCACGGAACATCGCTTATTATATTTGTGTGTAGCGCATTGCGCTACGAAACCAGATACCCGAGTTCGATTCCTACTTGCGGCGAGCACCAGGGATGATTATCTGAACCGGTCCTGAGCCTCCCCTAAGTCGACTCAGCCTCAACTGAGTACCTGGTGTGGCTGAGCGTGGTGTTCTGTGCCGGCTTCAATAGGTGTTCGCTAACAGCACTTGCCCCAATAGTCTGTCAAGGCTATACGGGGGATATTTTTCCTTGTTTTATATATTTCGTTTGTTAGGGCAAATATTATTGAGTTGCTGTCTTGAGACAGCGCACGTGAATGCTGTAATGAGATTTAGCACGCGTCATTCTGGTGAGCACCACCTTTGTTATATGGTGCGGAGAGTCGAGCCCCTACATCATCGTAAATAAAGAGAGCGCGCCGCGCGTCATCTTTACGAAGATGCCTCGGGTGACCCGTGTTACGTTAACAATGTTTTGTTAGTTGTACCTCTCTCTACAATTAGAGATTCAAATGACGCTGCTGCCGGCAGGCGTGGAGGAGTAGACACAAATACCCGATAGCGTAGCTCTCTCGATGTGGAGGCCCATATCCACCGCCAGTGGAGTGACCAAGCAATTGCAGGGTTGCGCCTTTGTCTTTATGGGTATGAAATGATTTCAAAAGAGGACTCTCGCACGTGAATATAAACACAGAAAACAAGACGCGGTTGCGTGTATTCGTCGGTGAGGAATGCATTGACTTGTTGTGCACGTCCTCAGTCACCGTTCGTTCTGTCATTTATTTCGTAATGCAAGTCAAAAGGGGGCGGCATTCACATCGCTTGCCGATGAACACTACGGCAAACATACAAAACAGGGTGGTTCCGCGCATGACAATGAGCTCATCTTGGGGGTAGTTGTTGGGGTTGAGCATTGCTCAGATATCAAACAGCAAATAATCGAGAATCCTGTTCTGTGTCTCCACGTGTAAATCAAAATCTGTTTTAGTCCCTCGCCATATTCGCTTTCCAGATAAATATTAGTCATCAGCATTTGTTTTAAGCAAGCACAACTCTGGGCCGGTTTCGACATTCTGGGTCTCATCAGTAGAATCACACTTCTTGCTGGGTTACCAGACGTTATTGGCAAGAGGACTCCATCTAAACGATGGGGCAAACAATAATACAACGTTATATACACGCACTATGCGTTGTTGTGGAGCTCTGTGGGCAAAACAAAAAGAGGTAAACACACATTCTGTGTCTATACGTCAATATAAAAAATATGTTTAGTCCATCAGTTTATTGGCTTTTCAGACCAAATATTACCCGGCGTGTGTGAATGTTTGTTCGTCAGTCCTTGTCAGGCACCAAAGCCGCATTAGCTTCATACAGGAATCGAGCAATGCTGTAATAATTTCAGATTAGTGGCATTGTGACATTTAAATTTAACTACGACTACTATAGAAAGCGCGAATTGCCGCATTATAAATGAATGTGATCGACTGAAAAGCACCGACTTATTTCTAGATCGGAGAATCGGCGTCGCCGTGGTTAGGGCTCTGTGCGATCATCCCGGTGACCCAAGTTCGATTCCTTCCCAGCCACGGCTAATATCAGAAGCGAGTGATGGCTGAACCGATCACCACGTGTCCCCTTCTTCAGCAACCCGCACCGGCCAGCATGGTGAAGTATGGTCAAATAACCCCCAAGACTCCATGACCGGCGTGGGAAACCCATCATCCAGCAGTGGATTGACAGAGGCCTGTGCTTTACACAGATACACCGCGGGTGGCCAATCGGGATTTGTTGGCAATTTTTACGATAGAGAAAAGACGACTCTTATGGACATGTGTTTAAACGCGTGTTTATTTCCCATTTGTAAGTACAACAGATTATTTAATATGAGCAGAAGTGACTATTGAAAAGCACAGCTGCAGGTGAGGACCTATTCCTCACCGGTTCCAACATCCCCACTGCACGTGGGACAACGGTTAGCGCGCTTGGCAGCGTACGGTGCGAAAGAAGTTCAACATGTGTACATATACAGTACATACATCACGACGGCAGTGGTCCACGTTACGGGCGTTAACATTTCCTTGCCGCGTCGTGGATTGCTTCCCATTGCCATAAAGAGGAGCCGCGTGTGTTAGAGTAGAGAATACTGCACACCGTACGCAAGTAATTTGCATCATTCAGATCGTTAAGGAATGCAAGTATGGGGGCTTGGGCAGGAGAACGTCGCTGGAAGAAGAGATGCTGGACAGATGTGAAAAAGAGCTTCATAGCTCATCGGATTTAATTAAATATTATGATTCTGACCGCCAACGGGGGCGAGGGGCAAGAACAACGACGGAGTGGCAGGCAATGAATGGAACGCGTCCGTAGGAGATGGAGCGAGTCAATGGCCTCCTGTGGCGGAGCTCGGCGGAGTTTTACATCACAGGAGCGTGCGAGGTGGCGGCGGAGGCGGTTTCGGGAGTGCTCACGTCAGCAGTAGATTCACCGTGGCTGATAGTGATGATGATGGTGGTGGTGGCGGCGATGATGGTGGTGATGATGATGACGGTGGATTGTTAGCGAAGGCTTGCTGTGTGTAGCGACAGTCCGACATTTCTGCACCGGGTTCGGTTTTGCCCCGTGGCTTAGGGGCCGTCCATAAATGACGTCACGCACTTTGGGGGGGGGGGGGGTTAGACATTTGTGACGATGTGTGACGATGGGGGGGGGGGAGTGAGAAATGTGACGTCACATCAAAATGCGCAACTTTAAATAAATATAGACAACACGTTCTACTTAATTAAATAGACTTTTTAATGTTTTCTCCTACAACATCAGATTGCAGCGCCACATTAAATACGCACTACAATGACAAGAGTTTAAAGTGATTTGAAGCACGTTTTATATTTAGGGGGGGGGGGGCAGAGCTTTGTGACGTCGTATTGAGGGGGGGTCTGACTTTTTGTGACGCCGTGTGACAAAGGGGGGGGGTCAAAAATCATCAAAAATCGCGTGACGTCATTTATGGACGGCCCCTTAAGTCTAAGCGCTGGCCAGTGTGGCTATGTACAAACATACGCCGCTGTAGTACATACTGCCGTATGCTCCGGCCGATGAGACGCATACCCTTTGTATTCTAAAGCAAGAGATGGGGGTGCGTATTATAACCTGCAAGGAGGCGCGTGCGTGCGCGTGACCAGATCCGTATGACTTTCTTGGCATCGGGCACGAGTCTTTTGGACGCGTCTCTTAATGTCCGGAGGGTCGTCTCATCATCTGGCATTGAATCGAAACGTGTGCACGCGTGCAGTGCCGACGCCACGTGGACAACTACTGCACTAAATGTGATGCACAACATTGATTCGCCTGCAACAAAATATAACTCGTAGTGTGACATTACACGGTACTTTCAAACGGCATAGGAACCGCTGTATATAGAGGCATAGAAGATGTGCGTTATCTATAAAGTATATACCTACAGTATATTGTACATTACACATGTAGGCTTAATTATGTTTAGCCAACGTGAACAGTGGTGTACGTATTCTTTTTTTCCAATAAAGTCTATCCCACTCTTATAAATGGCTTGTGTGATATGTAAGTGCATCTACCGAGCGCTTTGTGGCCGGTTCAAAACCGTGCAGGGTCCAGCTTTACAGCTGTACAGGTGAGCAGGTGTACAGGTGTAGAAGAGTGCATGTGTATAGCAGTGACGTGCGGTGAGGTCAATGGCTGGGAGGCATTGGCTCGTGTCAGAGCCAGATTCACACACCGAGGGGGGCGTGTCCTCACTGAGGGGGGCGTGCTAGACACGCCCCCCTCGGTGAGGCAGATGTTTTACCTACGTGACTTTACCGAAAAAAAAACCTAAGAAGATGATTCCTTGCAGTCACGAAAGCTTCAAATCTAGAATAGATGTGATAGCTGCCTCCCTTGGTGCTTTTTCATTGCAGTTTCATGACGGGACCAGCGAGCCTAAATATCTTTATACACATACGTGAAATACGTTACCTGGAGTATGGAAGGCAAGGACATGAAGGGGTCTACAAACATTGCATTGGTGACATACTGAGATAGTAACAGGCACACGATTATTGCCCGCGCTCCATTCAGTCACTGAGGGGTTGTGCAATTAGAGGGGAGGCTAAGCTCGTCACTGCCTCACCTCTCGTCTCTTCCTGTATTTGCAGCGGAGCTCCGCAAATTTGGCGATTTTGACTGTAAAAATGATTGGAATCGTACAAATATTACATTTATAACACAGATCACTGGAAAAATCTAAATATTTTATTTGATTATTCTTTTTTTTTACTTTCGTCACAGCTATTTTCATTGGAGTATGACAAGTGAGGCTCTGCCTCCCCCTGCCTCCCCTGACCGCATGTCCCTGGTGTATAGGTGTGCAGTATATACCTTAATTATATTGAGCCAACGTGAGCAGGTGTGCAGGTGAACAGGTGTTCAAGTGAGTAGGTGTGCAGGTCAGTAGGTGTAAAGGTGTGCAGGTGTTAAAGTGAGTAGGTGTGCAGGTCAGTAGGTGTACAGGTGTTCATGTGAGCAGGTGTTCAAGTGAGTAGGTGTGCAGGTCAGTAGGTGTACAGGTGTGCAGGGGTGCAGGTGAACAGGTGTTCAAGTGAGTAGGTGTGCAGGTCAGTAGGTGTACAGGTGTTCATGTGAACAGGTGTTCAAGTGAGTAGGTGTGCAGGTCAGTAGGTGTACAGGTGTGCATGTGAACAGGTGTTCAAGTGAGTAGGTGTGCAGGTCAGTAGGTGTACAAGTGTGCATGTGAACAGGTGTTCAAGTGAGTAGGTGTGCAGGTGAATAGGTGAGGAGGCGTACATGTGTGCATGTGGGTGGACACTCCTTGGCTGGTACTACTGTTCGCGGTTTTGCTCAATAGTTTTTGATCTATGAGAATTTAAGAATATGTTTGACCCTTTCTGGCAATAAAACAGATGTTAAGATGTTCAAACACCAAATAAAAGCCTTCTGCAAGGATTCATGTCTGCATTAACCACACGTACTTGTGGTGAACATGCAAACAAGCATGCTCTGATAATATATGGCATTGTCTTTGAAACTGATTGGCCTACACCAGAGACAACCTTCTTTAGGGCCTCGTCTCACCAGTGTCAGACCAGAGAACGCCAAAAGGCGAACAGTACAATGACAATGCCACTATCAGTGCATTCATATCTGGAGGTGAGCAGCTACAAAATGGGCCCTTTTTGCCAGTAAAATTCAATTCAACAAAACAGCAAAGCGACAGCTACATTAAATGCCTTATACCAGTACATTATTTGCCAATGTTCTTTTTTAACGGGCCGTAGGCACAGCCGAACTGCACAATCAACCACTGCAACAAAACAGCTCAGAATATGTCGGAATATTCAACAAATAATTTGGTGATGCTCCCTTGGCAGTGGTGCACAAAGAAGCACAATTAACAACACTAAACTGAGGACAGTCGTCAACAATACTGCCATAAAATAAATACTGTGTATATAATTGGCGAGCTTTCAGGAAATGGCCCTTCTTTATAGCGCACCATGTTCCGTGTCGGAGATGGATGAGTTTCTCGTCTGAAACCCGCTTGCGATTCCCGCATTAGAAAAAAACCGCCCAGGTGTGTGCGTATACGACCAAAATCACACGTGATGCGCCAGATCTCGTAAGCTAAGGGGCCGTCCATAAATGACGTCACGCTCCTGGGGGGGGGGTCAGACATTTGTGACGACGTGTGACGAGGGGGGGGGGTTGAGAAATGTGACGTCACATCAAAATGCGCAACATTAAATATAGACAACACGTTCTACTTGATAAAATAGACGTTTTAATAAATGTGTTCTCCTACAACATCAGAGTGCAGCGCCACATTAAATACGCACTACAAGGACAATCGTTTAAAGAGATTTAAAGCATGTTTTATTTTCAAAATGAAAATATGGTTTTTGGGGGGGGGTCTGACTTTTTATGACGCCGTGTGACGAGGGGGGGGGGGTCAAAAATCGTCCAAAATCGCGTGACGTCATTTATGGACTGCCCCTAAGCCGCTTTTTGGCCTGGATAGTGCTTGGATAGGCGACTACCAGCACACAGCACGGAGAGAGAGGCCAGAGAGACAGGCAATATACTTATCTGGCGCCATTCACTTCACCTCTCTGGCTGTGAAGAAGGGCCGTTGCCCGAAACGTCGCCTATTATACATGTGTTAATTTCTAAGGCATTATTATTTGCCAATGTATTGAGTTTATTTTGTTACCTGTGCTTGTGCACCACTGCCAGTACTATCAGCAAACGAGTTGTTTCTCGTAAAAGGCCAACGTTAACAGCTGCAGCCCTGCAATTGCTTGCTCACTCCACTGCTGGCGAAATAGCTTCCACTATACTCTTTGGTTTTTCGGTAAAGTCACGTAGGTAAAAAATAAAAGAAAGAAAAAATGAAAACAACTAAATGAAATCACGACGTTTCGGAAGCAACACAAGCATCCGTCATCAGGTGTGACCGCTCCAGCAAAATTACTAATTTAGTTGTTTCATTTTTTATTAATTTGATTTTTTACCTACGTGACTTTACCGAAAAAACCAAAGAGTATGGGATCCCTGCAGTCACGAAAACTTCAAATATAGCTTCCACTAGTCTAGAGAGCGCCTCTACAAGATATTTTTGTCCACTTCTTCCATGCTGGCCAGGCGAAATGGATGGGGTGGGAGTGACCACACGTCACCGCGTCACACGCAGTCTGCCCATCGTCTCACCGGCGCAACCATTAATATCGCTGGGTGTATATCGAGACCGGAGTGTTGAAGAACCTCTCCCCATTGTTTCAACTGCCGTGCTGCGAGGTCGAACCGAAGACCTCTGGATTGCAAGTCCAGTTTGCTAATGATTACACCACTCTGGCAGCGTCAAATGGGCAATGTATAATAAACTAAAAAAAATTAAAAGCTGACCTGCTTCGTTACTCTTAACACCCGTCAGCTGGCCAAAGCCAGTTACCGTACACAGTTTCCAGGGAATCATTAAACAGTAGGTCGCGATGAAACTCACCGGGGGCTTTTCATTGAATGGTAAATATTACATTTGACTTTTTCTGCTACATTTCTTGCACGGAAACACGGCACCACGGGACCAGAGTGGAAGGGGCAATAACGACGTGACTGATGATAACGATGATGGATTATACATTACACTGCAGAGATTGTTTTCACGGAGTTTCCTACAATGATATTTTAAATTCTCCTCGATCAATATTGTGGCGCACACTAATGGAAATATTTTATCCATTACAAACCTATTACTTGTAATTAGGTGGCATATTAATTAAGGCTTTGTCAACACACACACGTTAATGTCCGTGTTGTTAAATGTGCAGGGAGCAGGGTCCTTATGATAATGAAAGCAACGAAATGTTCTCTCATTTGTTGAAATTGGAACTCTGTCAAATTAATTGCGTGCAGATACGTGACACACAAACGAAATCTCACCACATTCGGCAATAGCAATGTAGCAGCGCCTTGTAACAAATACCAGACACATGGGCTGAGGTTTTATGTAATGATCCTTCTTCACAGCAAACATATGAATGTTATTCGTTATGACAAATGTAGTATATATATACTCTCCATACAGGGTGGTAGAGCTGTGGCTCTGTGGTTTGCGCAATGCGCTATAATCCCAACGACCTAAGTTGTATTCCCGGTCATGGCTGACGTCAGTGCTGAGTAATGTCTAAAGTTGTCCCGACTTCTGCCTATCACCAACAAGCACTGCCCAGCGTGGTGAAGTATGGCCAAATCAAACCTATGCGGTCTGTACATTTTAATGTAGTTTTCACGCATGCAAACATTATACATACAGTCTAATATACGAATATCTAAACGGTATTTACACGCATTATTAAGGATGAAACGTTTAAGAAAGTAATAATTTATTGAACCGACATTGGCTTATGGATATGACTATATATGAGTAAACCTTTGCACAAACACAATAAAACAAGAACTTCGTTATGTCCATCGCAATCAACCTAAGCATCAATAACTCTACATGGAGAGCTCCGGCAGAGGCCCTGAACACTTGTAGAACACATTTGTATGCAGACACCGTGTACCATTCAGCACACCACAGGGATTCCAATTGGGTTACGTGTTATACATTAATACGTGCTATAAACATCAATAGAACACGTGAAAACTAGATCTCCCTGAACAACGTAACTCGCCAAAGACTATATATACATTTACCCATTCCTAGTTTGTTCAAACACATTTTGGAGGCCACTTATATAAGTAAAGTAAAACAATATATTTCTAATTGGAAACCCAGCGAACTTGTGTCTAAGAGAAACCGAAGGCCACACTCGCGAGCAATTTGCACTTCCAGCAGGCGTTGGTCGCACGGCTCCTTCATAACGCGCCGAGTTTGCTCCCCGCGCTATCTTCAGCGCTGTCGCATCCCCACGGCTCAGAGCTGGGCTCCTCTGGGGCGGCTCTGGTCAGACCGCGCTCCATGGCCTAACATGGCCAGCTCTGGCGTTGTTGCTGTTGCTGCATGCTGTGGTTGGTGCTGCAACTGCAGTGGCACTCGTTTCTGCAAACCCGGCCGCCTGTCCAGGCGCTGACAGACACGAGGACTAGCTCTGCACTCCGAGCCACAGCCTTTATTAGAGTTTTGGCATTGGCCCTGATTTGACCATGGATGTTAAAACACTGGCTGGTGCTGGCCTAAAATTTGGGAAAGTGCATGGATGTTGTGTTTATTTATAAAATGTTGTGTTTGGTTAAGAATAAAGCATGTATATTAATGATGGTTAAACTAAACATTAGCAATGTCAATGTTTGCATATTCGTATTATATTTGTAATAGTCACTCCTGTTATTAAATTGTAATTTGTCTGGAATATGGTACATTTTTAGTACCACACAAAGATTGGGGCCTTAGAAGCAACCTGAAGTTTGCCTATTGAGAGGGTCAGTCTGCCAATAATACTATTAAGTTTTCAACTTGCTTGTAGAAAAAAACTGTTCAGGGTAATTACCTCTCAGCCTTTTTGCTTCAGTGAGAATCTGCCAGCCTGGAGGAATCAGAGCTCACACTGGAACAAACTTCACAACCTGGCACACACTGAAACTAACACAATCACATTGCTGCACATGTGTTTTTCCAACAGTTATATAAAATCCATTTGTCAAGTCACTGTTAACATTAGCTTTGGGTGAGAGGGCAAAGACCACAATCTCCAGATTCTAGCTGACCTCTGTAGATGAAATACAGTGTGCAGACAGGCCAAGCAATCTGACTCAATGTCACGAATACTTGGAGTTTCCTGATAATGTTGTCGAGAGCGCATGCCGCACTAGACTGCCAGTGCAGCGCACAATGTAAATGCAACAATAACAAAAGCTAAACGGCATTGTTAGGTCACATTAATTAGACAAAGCGCAAAGCGTATGTGCGGCATTGGCGGTGGTGGAGCAGTTGAGCTGTCGGCACGCCGTCTCGGGAGAGCGTATTTCGGGCAGCAGCACGATGAACGCGTGGTGTCAGATTATTCCCTTGCGATACTCAAGGTTCGCAATTGCTTACGGGTTAATATGCTTACACAGCTGCTGCTGTAAGCTTGACTAATATGGTTACTTTAACAAAATCATGACAAAGTTTTATAATTAAATCTTGCATTTTTATTAAATGTTTAGTTTACAGTACCAATATTTTCGCTGTTTCTTCATCCAGAAATGCATTTATTTTCCACTTTTTGATCGCTGTTTCCAAACGAATGGACAGGGAAATTAATATAATTCTTAGCTCTCCGATCTGTTTTTGGTTGTTTTTGCGTGTTGATCGTCATCATGTCTAACGTTTCGCTCCATGTGCTGGGTTCTTCGTGTAAGATGTGGGGCAAATCGTTGGACAGCGTGACAAAAAAGTACACAGTACGACCCGAAAACACAACATATATATACACATACAGCGATCCAGCAAAACTCTACTTTTTTGAATGTTAACCATTGCTTAGGCTGTGCCACTCAATCTGCAAGACATCCAGCAACATTCATAGCTGGACCTGCTGATAGAGCCCCACATGGTGATCTAGTCATGAATTACAAGAGGCCCCACCCACACCTGTCCCTGTGTTGGGCCCTCGGGCTCACAGAGCGAACCTCCTGCCCAAATTGGCAGCATGTCCCTGGTGGCTGTGGGAGCTGAGGTCGCCTTTCTCTATAAAGCGTCGCTCCGAGCGCCATGTGTACACTTCCAGGACACCGGCAACTGCTCAACGTGAACGTAGCGCGGAAGTGGTGCAGTGGCCGACAGACAGAGCGTGACTCAACCCGTAGAGCTCCTACAGCTGAAGCAGAATGCCTCCTAAGTTTACGAAGAAGGAGCCAGCGAAGAAGGAGGCGGCACTACCTGTCGAGCCGGAAAAGCCAAAGGAGCCTGTGTTTGATGCCAAGGCTGTCAAGGTGCGTTCGCTGAGCAGAATGGGTATGCGTCGAATGTGTCATGTTGTGCTCCTTTTGTCTGTGTTTATAAATCAATTTACTAATGCACCTTGCGAGCTGTGTACGTTGCAAACCGTGTTACGTGCGCAGTTTCTGCAAAAGCGCTGACCTTCAGATGTGTTTTGATTAAATATGCTTTTTGTGTCTGCGAGCGTGCGGTTTGGTGTCCAAAAACAATCTTACTAAGATCATTGCGCATCAACCAAACAATAACAGTTGGCAGTTTTTAAAAGACAAAGTTGAACTTTTTTATTATCAATGTGGAGCTCTCTTTTATAGCCATTGTGTGAGTCAATACGTTAAGTAAATTAAGGCAATGTAGCATGAACACATTTCACAAGCCATAGTGTATACAACCAAAGCGTGCCTCAAAATGTATTCACGCAGATTGCTACAGACAGCAACGCTATATACTACTTGCGTACAACCCTTTTACGTGTGCATATGTTCCTGGAAATGTATTTTTTGTATTTACATAAATATGTAAGTAAAAAAACACTACATGATTAAAAATAATTCCTCGTAATTCGCAAAACACAAGTATTTGATTATTTATTTCTCTTTTTAACAGGTTACTTTCACGAAAGAACAAATTAATCGTAAGTACGGTGTTTGAAATTGTGATCATTATGATTCGACATAATTTTATTATATATGCTGAGATTTAAAAATACTTTCGTCGTCATGGCAGACATGAACGAATGTGGAATATATAAACAAAATGGCTGACCTGCAGGGCTTTTTTTGGAGAAGACATTCTTTGGTGGAAAGGGCCCAAGGGACAACCTTGAAATATCCCCACATAACCATACAAGCTCATTGAGAAAACACCCTGACACGCGGTGAAATATGGCAAGGAAGTCTAATGCCATACTAATGCATGATGACAGCTGATGGTGGCATTTACCAGCAAAGCCATCACTCATTTGTGATTTAAGTTTATATCCAATGCGAATCAACGTCACGGCAATCTATGTAAATGCATAATGGTGATAAATGTTCTGGTGCCGTTCATTTATTTTCAGAGTTCAGTGGCACATTCGTCCTCTTCGACAAGAGTGGTAATATGAAGGTCCCACTAAACATGGTGGGCGACGTCATCCGTGCCCTTAAGTTTAACCCCACCAACCTTTCAGTCAGCATCATCCAAGGGAAGCTCAAGCCTGAAGGTGTGTTCCCGGTGTGTCCGTTTTTGCTTCGTGTCCTTGTCTTCTGTGAAAGAGCAAGACCACCCAAAGATCCCAGAAAAAATATGAGGTGTATACAGAGAAACAGCCACACTCTGAAAGTTGGGGGTATCTTTTTTTTCAAATGGTCCACGGTTGTTATTGGGCAGATGGCAGATAGGATCAACAAAATGTGCCTCCCACTTTATCATATATTACAGGAGTTCTGATATATTATAATTATATTAAATAAAAGCAGCGGATGGCTTATCGATACTGAACCTACTGTGCATGTGCTGCTGTGCATTTAAAGGTCCCGTCATCGGATAGATCACTAAATGTATCACCTCATTCAATGGCGGAGCCGGGATTTTCAGGTAGGAGGGGCAACCCCTCCAGCAATGAAAAATGATAGGAGTTGTTAGTAAGTAAGGACTTGTCCCTTGCTTTTTATTCGACGCGTGTGCGGCGATGGCGCAGCCATCGATCGAGGGTCGAATTCGAACCGCGTTGTGTGATCGGCATCGCGCTCGCTGAAGGTGTTGATGCCTTCAGGGAAGTCGTGGACTGTATCCGCAACTGCGCACAATTCTGTGAGTAACTTATAACCGCTTTGCCGTTACTTATTGCCAATTATGGACTCAGACGATTGTCCTATCATCTCATAGAGTTCTTGGCACGTAACAATATGCTACACAGTGACAGTGGGGGTCGCAAAATGCCGATTTATTACTGATAAACCCCAATGATCCGATCGTAAGTAGGGATTTCGATCGGATCATTGGGGGGCACGTGTCACCCCCTGGCTCTGCCAGTGGCCTTATTGAAGGGATATAAATGCGCAATAAAAAAATACCATTATTTTTTTCCAAAATGTTGTGGGTGTCTCTAAGCCACAATTTAAAAGAATGTTGGTGGTGTCCAGACGCCCACGACACCCACAAAAGCTGGGCCACCTGGGGGTAGGTGCACCTTAAATGCAGATAATTTTACAAAATTGCCTGGTAAGACTTCCCTCTGAATTCTAAGTTCGGCTCACTGCGGGCCCTCTGAATGCATGTATGTGTGTAAATCGGTGGTGTTGTACCCCTCATATCGCCCTTAAATGTTAGCAACAGTGCCCCCCTGTGGCAATTGCTATCCATGGACAATAGTAGTTATATAACCCCTTACCACAGCATCTCTCCTACTTCAGCAAAAGTTTTCATGCTGTAGTTTTCACACCTGATGATGATTGCTTGTGTTGCAATCGACACGTCGTGATTTAATTTATTTGATATTTTATACGTGACTTTACCGAAATAACCAAAGAGTATAGTGTGAGCGTCTTTTAGACCGGTGATTCACCAACCTTTCTAGACCTTTGATAAAATATATATATATTGCAGACCACCAAGGAGCAATAGCTTTTTTTCCAATTTAAATTTCACGAAAATTATTAAGTTACTTTTGATTAACTGCGGCACTGTTGCAGAGTTACTGCAACAGTGCCGCAGACCACTTCCCATCCACCTGGTGATCGGCAGACCACAGGTTGGGAACCACTGGTCTAGATTATCAAGCAAATAATGAGTTTCCACTTTGACGATTAAGGAAGCTGCTTCGTGGTTCACCGAGCGTACAATGGCAACAGCTGTTGAGTGTGCATCTTAAACGTGACAAATTGGCTTTGGATGTTGATGCAGTTTCATGCATTTTTTTCTACAAATGAATTTGTAATAACAATACTGTCTACACCACCTTCCCTTCCCTTGCACCCTGACACCCACACCATGAAAATCTCCGCCCCATTGACCCACAGAAATGGAGGGCAAACTGGTGGACTTTGATCAGTTTCTGGTGATGCTTCAGTTCATTGTCAACCTCAAAGAGGAGGGAACCGTCGAGGACTTTAAGGAGGGTCTGAAGCTCTTCGACAAGGAGGGAAATGGTACAGTGCTGGCCCCTGAGGTGCGCCAGTTCCTCGTGACTCTCGGTGGGTAGACCATTTCAGTCCCTTGACAGTGCACACTTTTGAAATGTGTGATGTCCTCAACAAAGGTGTTAAAACATGAAGTAATCTATTGACTTAAACAGCAGCAGCTTTACAGCCACTGTTGTGTGTTACGTTCCATTATTCACTTTCGCTCTGTTATTGATATGTACAGGAGAGAAGATGCCGCTGGAAGATGTGGATTTTCTCCTCGCTGGCCTAGAAGATGCAGAAGGATATATGAAAATCGATGGTATGACTTCATTTTGTAATTCATTACGATAGTTTGTGAAGACCCAATTCTGGAAATATTATAGTTGCCAATACCAAGACAACATTTTAATGAAGTACTGTATATTTATTGCAACTTTATAGTTTACAACCTTTTGTCAATCCACTGCTGGGTGATAGCTTCCCATGATGTTTGAGTTACGTGGGTTATTTGACCATAACTAACAGTTAATGTAAAATGTCATAGCCAATTGTTACAATATTCATATATTTAATTATGTACAAATCTGCATACAAATTGCTATATTAATAAGTATGCAAACCTTGCACAAATGTTAATTTATCAAAATGTATTTTATTACCATTGCAACTGGGAATACTGATTTTTTTTTAGTGTATGCTGTGTAAACATTAATCATTTGTATTTTCTGTGAACAGAATTCATCACAAGAGTCATGGCTGGTTAAATAGATTTTTGCGGTAAGTATAAATTTGAGGATACGATGATTTTTTTTTTAAATGACAAAAAATAATTACGTCAAAAAAATGATGATCTGTCATTATCCATCCACTGCTGGATGGAAATCTCCCAAAGCAATCATTTCTCATGGACTCACGAAGAAACAATCCATCGAGCTCCTGCATATGAGGTGGAGCAATTTCATTGCTCCATCTCCTCGGTACACGTCCTATAAAGCATGTGTTTTGTCTAAGCTAGCTCATATTATGTATTTAGCTTGTGTACTTTAATCCTTGTGTACATGCATTGAGTGTAAATAAGATTCGTTTTTGTTCACTCTGTCCATTGCATTAATTGCCGCATTTTCATTTTGCAGGCTCTAGGAAAAAAAAACTTGACCAACAATGTCTTACGAAGGACAAAGAGAACAATTAAAGAACAATCCAAGCTTTTACATCTGCTAATGTATTGTCCAATGTACAGATTATTTAAGCCACATTGAGTCAATCATAAAAGGGATTTTAATGAATAAACCAATACACACCGTGACATGTCCAGGGACTGGTTTCTTGAATGTAAAATCTTACCTGTGTAACAAATGAAATTGGAATTATGTGAATCTCCTGGCACAAATGCAACAGCACGTTTACATATTCATTTTGTTCGGGTTGTGATTGACATTTTCCTATGAAATAAACAAACATAATCGGGTTTGTGGAGAATATTCAGAAATATGGTGCTGTATTGTATTTGTTTTACATTACTTCGTAAAAACTACTTATACAACCACACATACAACATATATGTGCATCGAGTAGATAGTAGGTAAACTTTTCCTTCATTTGGGGATTTAATTATTGTAGTTTTTAGATTTACATGTAAATGTAATTACCAATATAGAACTGGATACTGTACCATATTATGTTGAACTTATTTCGCACCGTATGTAGCCAACCGTGATAATCGGAGGTGCGGGGGAAGGACAACAAACTAAACACAAAAAGCTATTTTTTAAAAATCTTTCAATTTCGAGAAATTCGTTTTCAAGAGAGTAAAGGTCAGAATGGAAATGAAACAACATGCACTCTATTTTACCAACGGCAAACCTTTAGGAATGCAAACCAATCCCTCCTCACAGAAACCCAAATCATCCCACCAATCGTATAGCTACGATCGGGGCTTAATTTCTCACTCCATATTTTCAAGAACACTGCTAGGCGCACGTGTGAGTACGTGCGGCACTGCCCCATCCGATTAGCACGGTTGGCTACATACGGTGCGAAAGAAATTCAACATACATACGTGTGGCACTGCAGTGAAAAACACCGCGGCAGCTAATCGATATAGCGTATCGGTTATACTGGAAGGAACCTCCTGGTTACACCAGCCCACAGGGGATTATTGTGTCCGTCCGTCGTGCAGGGAGGGGCTGGGTGGGGAGGGGCTAGGTGGGGAGGGTGGGGAGGGGCTAGGTGGGGAGGGTGGGGAGGGGCTGGGTGGGGGCTGGGTGGGGAGGGTGGGGTGGGGCTGGGTGGGGCTGGGTGGGGAGGGGCTGGTCACCCCGTGGTGCCCTTATAAAACTCAACGTTGAACCTACTCACGCCGGCTTGTGCCCGCCCTCACAGTCGGCCATATTTGCGGAATACACCACGCCGCCGTTGACCCTGGCCATTGACCGAGCAACCCAAAAAGTAAAAAAAAAATATTACTTGTTAAATGGAAGCCACCGACTGCGCCACGGAGCTTCTAGCGGTAAACAAGGTTCCGTATTTACCGGGTAATACTGCGCGCTACTTTTACCCTACCGGGTAATTCTTCCGAGCTACCTTTACCCTACCCTTTACCTTACCCCTTGGCATGTCGACACCTTTACCCTTTACCTTTACCCGGTAAAAAGGGTAAGTTACCTTACCTTGCCGAGGCCTACTTTGAATAAAAAAAATATTTGGTTATTTCGGTAAAGTCACGTAGATAGAAAAATAGTAATAAACACAAAGTGAATAAAAATTTTAATTATAAAAATGTAATACAAATAAAAAAACAAAAAACATTAATGTAGACTGTAGCCTGGTTCTTAATCGGAGTGAGTGTACTGGCAGTCAATAATGTAGCCTGGTTTTTAAGCTTGGTGAGTGTATTGGCATTTCTATCTACGTGACTTTACCGAAAGAACCAAAGAATATACGCGAAAGTTTTAAGTAAAAAAAATACTTGAATCAATCCCTTGTGTCGATTTTATAGTGTAAGTAATGTAACGTAACTTTCCCACTTTTTTGTTACACTTTGGAAACATTTTTTTTTCAAAGCAAATTTTAGGTGAGGCACCACCCCAATACCGCCCCCCCATACAGACCAGACGCTACTGTGCAAAGAAGTGTACACGTACAGCAACACCACAAGAACCACAAGATATTAACTACATTGATCCTTTGGACCCAGGGTGAGGGACTCTCTCCTGCTTACACCAGAGATGCCCCAAAGTTAGGATTGCCCAGAGTTAGGGGCTCCACTGTGGCGAGATGTTAACTACCTTGATCCGTTCGGCAGTCACGAATAGCATAAAGATGACATCTCTCCATGTACGTATAGTGTTACTAGATGAATATGGCAACAGGGAACATTGAGCCCTGATCAGGACTAAACAGGTCTACTGCTGTCTGTTGGCACTGTCACATGTTCACAATTCTTTTAGTTGGTGGTCCAAACAACAAAATGGCCACACTAGTGGTCTCGATACGGTTCAGACATTTTGTACATGCAAGGCACATCTTTGTGTGTTGTTAAATTTATTGTTAAATATATATTTTCGGAGTTTTCTCGCCATTTACAATTTTTAAGCGCCAAGGTAGCTGTGAATAAAGAGAAGTTGCCATCTAGCGTTGAACGGTGATAATGCACGCATAGAAACTGCAGTCAATGGTGATTCAATACGGTAAGGCTTTGCCCATATAACATATGATGTGCAGCAAAGCTATTCACTCTCTTGTCATTCATACGTATTTGGTGCGCAGTTGACCACCTGTCACTAAATCTAGAGCAATGTTACAGCACGACACTATAGGAGGTTTATGCATCAGCATCACTTGCAACTATCTACTATTCCATTAAGGTATCCCTCCCCATGTTGTCACAACAAACTATTTTAAAAGTACGTGGACAGCATGTTGTACACAATTAAGTGCTAAAAGGCAACACGTTGAAACAGACACCGTACATTCTGATGTGTGTGTGGTTAAATTTCGATTTAAAGCGTTCGTGACTGCAGGGATTCATCTTCTTGGTTCTTTCGGTAAAGTCACGTAGAAGGGAAGTAATAAAATAATAAAAATTAAACATAATACGTGACTTTACCGAAAGAACCAAGAAGATGTGTGTGGTTAGTGCAGTCCTGCTTAGAACGTGTGGAATGTGTTTGATTCCCAGCATTGCTCGCTATAGGTTTCACAGTGGACTTTGCGTGACTACCTCGTACCCGCATACAGTGCATAATTCCAATGCCACACTCACAATTTCCTGTACCCGCACAGCCAGTTGTATATAGGGATAATGACTTAGTGCGCTTGAAGCTGCTCAGAGGATTATCTTTGTTAATGTACAATCATGCGCTGCACGCAATGAAAGCAGCTTCATGTCCAACTGAGGTTGTCGCAATTTTTTAATCGTAAGAACAACTTGAAAATCTTTGAGGTGGCACAGTATGTTAAAATGTATTATTGCTCCTATTACTATAAGCAAGCTGTGACATTTCATCTACACACCATGACAAAAACAACGATGTGCTCCTGCATTTGAATGAATGCACAAATAAGCCGAAGGCAATCAAATGCAGGCAGGTGACTCATTTAACCAGACAGTGTCACAAGTCGAGATTAAACCGACAGCCAGGGTTTACGCAGCAGTGAACCACACACGATTTGTGTATTATTATATGTATGCGGCTGTGCATGATTTTATGCTTTACTTATAACTGCACTGGCTTAATTTCTCGCTGAAAATGTTTGAGGTTACTGATATAGACTGGAGTAGCTGGCATGTAACTAGTAGCTGCATGGATAGTGAGAGGAATACCGGTTGTGATGTGCCATTGGGGTCATTTTTTCTGACTCGCTGACACAGATAGACCCGACTGACATTAAGTCTTTATCTGGGCATACAGTATTGCTATCATATTCTTGCTGTGGTTTTCACACCTGATGATGATTTCTTGTGTTTTATTGTTTAATTTTTTTTATATTTTATTATTTCCCTTCTACGTGACTTTACCGAAAGAACCAAGAATATGAATCCCTGCAGTCACGAAAGCTATCATTCGCAATCAATTAAATGTTTTCTCGATCGTGAGTAGACTGGAATAGGTGGCATGTGATTAGTAGTCACAGCCATAGTGAGGTACAGTATACTGAATGTTGTGTCCCGAGTGTGGGAATATTTTCAGGATCACTGACCTAGACAGACTCGGCTGAAATTAAGCTCTGATCTGGACATACCGTATTACCAACCTATAAAATAAACTCAATGCTTTTATCCCCTGGAAATAAACTTCCTGAACTGTAATGCCTATGTACAGCTGCCAAAACTATCATGACTTCTCATTTCTGTATTTCGACCTCAGAACCACGGCCATCAGGGTCTACTCTGCACTTTGTTTCTGCTGATAAGCATGTCCTCGGAGAGTCTCCAACTTGGCATTATGGAGATGTGGCAAATTCAAATATCGCATTCCTGCGGAGGGAGCTGGTAGGAACGTTGGGTTGCTCGGTCAATGGCCAGGGTCAACGGCGGCGTGGTGTATTCCGCAAATATGCCCGACTGTGAGGGCGGGCACAAGCCGGCGTGAGTAGGTTAAACGTTGAGTTTTATAAGGGCACCACGGGGTGACCAGCCCCTCCCCACCCAGCCCCACCCCGCCCACCCCCCACCCAGCCCCACTCTCCCCACCCAGCCCCCCCCACCCTCCCCACCCAGCCCCTCCCCACCCTCCCCACCCTCCCCTCCCCATCCAGCCCCTCCCTGCACGACGGACACAATAATCCCCTGTGGGCTGGTGTAACCAGGAGGTTCCTACCAGTATCACCTCGTATGATATTGCACTCCAAAAGACCCAGGTCCCTGATTTAGTATTTCCTTTAACAAATTTTTTTTGTTAAGGATTATGCACTTTTTCCTTTAAAAAATATATTTCATTTTCCCTAAATGTTATCCTGATTGTGTTATCGGCGTTATGCCAAGATTCTCAGTATCCTTTTGGATATCTCGCAGAGCAGTGTGACCCTTCGTATTAGAGAACGGCTCGTAGAACCAGATAACACAGAGCTACTTCTGACACCCCTTCAAGTGACTTCTGGTCCGCACAGTCGAGGGCCGCACCATCCCGACTATCCTGAATATGTTCCCACTTATTTCTGCGACCCAGTCACCTCAACGTTTGTCGCACAGCAGTCAAACCGACATATTTATTCTCGGAGCTGGAATTTAGTCATGTTAAATGCAGAACCAAATTTTACGTAATGGGTGTTTTGTGCACTCGTTTGTGACCAGGTTAAGGCGATCAACCTACTACACTTGAAACCCCTCATTAATCAAGGGCAGCAGCCTGTATTCAAACCCGTGGATCTCTGCGGTGCCCAGCTCAAGGTTCTTTACCTCTGAGCCAACCTTTTTCAAATGTATCTTAAAGACATTTGAGAATAAATTCGCCTTTCTAAAATGTCTGCCCAAGGACAGGACAGTGAGGCTTCCCATTTTCTAAACTGATCTTTTTGTTTCTGTTGTCGTGCGGGGTAGGAGAGAGGTTGTTTGCCCTTGAGACCACCGTACGCGTGAGTGAGTAAATTCGCCCGAAGTGTAACAAGCAGGCGCAGCTGCGTCCACAGTGTCTCTGTGCAAATGGTGTGCACAGCACATGATGCTGGATGTGGTTAACGTCAAGACACATCTTCGTGCCATTAGCCTCTGCAGTCCTTAACGACCATCATCAATAAGAGGGCAGGTAATGAGCCCAGTTATGTCCTCATCCATTGTGTTGGCCTCTTTGATTGTGCCTCTTACGTCGTCGGTGGACATATAAAGAATATATCCTGAATGCATGTATTAATCACCGCATAGTTATTCGCTTACGATATCAATATATTGCATTAATGAATGTAACGAATGGAACGCATCCGAGAAATCAATTCGTGTGAAGGTGCAAGGATGATTTTTGCAGGATCGTGAGAGGTAACGACGGCTTGGGGAGGCCTCCATCCAGCAGTGGATGGACCATAGCTGATGTTAATTATGCATGTAAAGGTTATTTACTATTATATTTAACCAAATATATGTGTGTAACGCGCGTGACGTCACTCCACGTCGACCAGCCCCCCTCATTAATAATCATGAACAGGTTACATCCTCCACATCGAACAGCCCCCCTCATTAATAATCATTATAAGGTGACGCCCCCCAAATGGACACCCCCGCCATTAATATTAATTAGCGGGTGACGTCACTCCACATGGGGGGCGAGGCGCCTCCTCCCCCCTCCTCGGCGTCAACTTACAACCCTCACTACAAAGGAAGAACCCTCACGTCACGCGATCTCCGTAACGCTGTTGAGACATCAAAGTAAAAGGGCGTCATGATGAACAAGGGATTATAACCTTAAATGAATTAAGTCTGTGTCACCGCGCCCTTACAAATTGCACACGCATTGATGCAATGAATATCACGTCGCGATCTGCTTTTCGCTTGCAAGTTTCAGATTTACTGCAATACATCCGTCCTTGGACGAGCAAAAGGCGAGTTAGCAATATAATTGTCCTTTGCAAAGGGAACCTTGTGCTGTATTATAATCATTGATGGACAATGTTGCTTTTTAAACACAAATCAAATAGAATAGTATTCCTACTATACTAGACATGAAACAATGAGACATCTGCATGGTAACAATTAACCTTTGAGCTCCCAGAAAAAGATACATGTTTTCCATTTTCACAATTATGAATGAGGGGCCGTCCATAGATGACGTCACGCGATTTTGGACGATTTTTGACCCCCCCCCTCTTCGTCACACGGCGTCACAAAAAGTCAGACCTCCCTCAAATATGACGTCACAAAGCTCTGCCCCCCCCCTCCCCAAATAAAACATGCTTCAAATCGCTTTAAACTATTTGTCATTGTAGTGCGTATTTAATGTGGCACTGCACTCTGATGTTGTAGGACAAAACGTTTATTAAAAAGTCTATTTAATTAAGTAGAACGTGTTGTCTACATTTATTTAAAGTTGCGCATTTTGATATGACGTCACATTTCTCAACCCCCCCCCCCCCTTGTCACACATCGTCACAAATGTCTGACCCCCCCCCCCCCAGGTGCGTGACGTCATTTATGGACGGCCCCTGAGATCACACGTGGGTCGGCTGAGTCATATTGACACTCATAAATTATTGTTCATGTGCATATAATATAATTGACCAAACACTGAACATCACAGAGCTCGACTCGGGTAGTTTAGCACCCAAGCAATATGTATTTGTAATGTAGTAACTCCACGGGAGACGACTTCACGGGTAACACACTCTTTATTTTATCAAACTTGGTTACAGGTGACTAACACCTACTTTGTATCTCGGGTGACAAACACCCACTTCGCTACTTGGCGACTAACGCCCACTGAGTTACTCGGATGACCAACATCCACTTAGTACTCGGGTGACAAACACCCACTTAGCTACTTGGCGACTAACGCCCACTGAGTTACTCGGATGACCAACATCCACTTAGTACTCGGGCGACAAACACCCACTTAGCTACTTGGCGACTAACGCCCACTGAGCTACTCGGATGACCAACATCCTCTTAGCTACTTGGCGACTAACGCCACTGAGCTACTCGGATGACCAACATCCACTTAGTACTCGGGTGACAAACACCCACTTAGCTACTTGGCGACTAACGCCCACTGAACTACTCGGATGACCAACATCCACTTAGCTACTCGGCGACTAACGCCACTGAGCTACTCGGATGACCAACATCCACTTAGCTACTCGGCGACTAACGCCACTGAGCTACTCGGCTTCACTAGGTCTTCAGCTCCGTCTTCGGGTCTTCAACTGGGTAACTCTCCCCGAGTGCTCTCGCGCGTCCCCCTTTATACCCCACCTGCGGACGTCGCTGCGAGCACCCACTTATTCGACCAATCGCCGGGTGCTGGCTACGATCCTCTTTTCCCACATCTCATCGTGCCTCACCACTCACTCCGCGCCGCCTCGTCATCTGTCACTCCCGGCGCGCGCGTCCACACCACGCCCACAACGCGTGCCCAACCCCGCACCCCGCGCCGCCCCGTGATCCATCACTGTCACAGTCGGCGCACGTCAATACCACCACTACATCACCCCCTACCACATAGCTCGCAGCCGCCCCGGCTGCTACAAAAATTACAAACCCTCCCTGTGTGCCCCGTAACACAACACAACAACAAGAACAACAACTAAGCTAACAACACAACACGACGCGAACACCACCATCCGCAACCCTCAACCAATGCCACCGCGACAACAGAACAATATATACAAACCGGCGAGTGACAATAGCAATGTGTATACAAAAAAAATAAATGGAAATTTTTTTTTTTTTTTCGACTCGTGCAGTGTCCCCTTTTCTTCCGAGCGTCCCTACAACGGGACATTATCCCGGCAGAGGGGAACACCGGGCGAGCTCGGTGTAGAGCACAAAAAAAAAACCCGTCCTCATGAAAATTGTTGAGACCTAGCCCGAGTCCGCCTTGCCGGTCCGTCGTACGGCACCAGACGCGGTTGAACGTCCGGTGGTGCCGGCGGTTCAGGAAGACATCGGCCAGGCATCGAGGACTCGTGCGTGCCCCGGGGTTCAGGCTCTCGATGGTCAGCAGCCGTCAAGCCCGAGGCACCGGGTTTTGTTGGGATGACTTGTGGCCCTGGTCGTCGTCCCGACGTGGTCCTGCGGTGCGCGGACGCGGGGCCTGGCACCCGGCTGCGACGTGACCCCGAAGGCCGCAGTTGTAGCAGACGACGGACGTCGTAGGTTTCGGTTGCTCCAGCTTGCGGGGCGAACGTGTGGGCGAACGACCTCCCGTTCTCCACTCCCCCGGACACGGTGCAGCGAAGGCCCGCTCCTGCACCGCAGCTGGCTGAGGTTCGGCGATCGTGGCGGCCAGTGCCGCATTCCCCGGCCATTTGCAGACGACCCCCGGCTTGCGTTTGAGGACCTCGTACGCGTGAATGCTCGTGGCGATCGCCAGGGAGCAGATCTCCATCTCGTCTGCCACGTTGATGGGGACCCCCAACTCGTGGGCCAACACCAGCAGCTGCTCCGTCACCATGGCGTCCTTCCCCTCCTTATCCATGCGGGGAAAAGCCGCGTCCGCCAAGGCGAGCAGTGCCGTGCGGTAGGCTAGCGTCGTTTCCCCAGCCACCTTCCGCCGATCGTAGAACTGGTGGCGGCACGTGGAGGGCGGCCCGAACACCTTCGCCATCAGGTGTAGTGCGGCCTGGAGCGTAGAGCGGGACGACCTTGCAGCAGATGTGAAGGCTGCAAGCGCGTCGTCGTCAAGCATCGCTGGCAACGCACGCAGGGCAGTGGTATCGGACCACCCCGACATCTCCTGATGAGCGAGGAACCTTCGTTGGAAGGCTCCCCAGTCGCCCCCATCCGCCTTGAACGCCGACAGCGCGGGCAATCTTTGCTGGAGGACCCGATCGTCGTCGACGTCGGAGAGATTTTCCCGCGCTCCGCTGGAGTTGTGTAAAATGTCGGCTCGGTTGTCAGGCGCAAAATGGAGGGCTCCGGCGCGCGCCGATGACGTGGGCTGCGCTGCGCGGAGGTGTCCGGCCACGTGGCGTCCGTCTTTCCCGCCAATCGGTGGCGGCCCCCCAAAAACGGCGGCAACTTCCAGGCTTTTGGCGCGAAGCGCCCTTTGGCGGGAATCCTCCACCGTCGCTTCCTCCACGACCCCCGCAGCCGTTTTTTCCGCTCGCCGGAACGGAGATGTCGGCCAAGACAGCGGCGGCGGCGAGTAGCAACTCCGCCAAGCGGGCGTGCGCGTCCTGGAGGCCGGTGTCGGAGGCAAGCGGAGCGTCGGCCATCACCGCGAAGTGCTGCATCGGCGGCAACTCCTCGTCCTCTACTCCCGAGGTCGGTGTCCCCGGTACGCCGTCGTCATCCCGACCTCGCTCGTGGGTACGGGTAGTCTTCCTTGTGTCCATACTTCTTGAAGACAGGTTTACTTCTGACGCCAGTTGTAATGTAGTAACTCCACGGGAGACGACTTCACGGGTAACACACTCTTTATTTTATCAAACTTGGTTACAGGTGACTAACACCTACTTTGTATCTCGGGTGACAAACACCCACTTCGCTACTTGGCGACTAACGCCCACTGAGTTACTCGGATGACCAACATCCACTTAGTACTCGGGTGACAAACACCCACTTAGCTACTTGGCGACTAACGCCCACTGAGTTACTCGGATGACCAACATCCACTTAGTACTCGGGCGACAAACACCCACTTAGCTACTTGGCGACTAACGCCCACTGAGCTACTCGGATGACCAACATCCTCTTAGCTACTTGGCGACTAACGCCACTGAGCTACTCGGATGACCAACATCCACTTAGTACTCGGGTGACAAACACCCACTTAGCTACTTGGCGACTAACGCCCACTGAACTACTCGGATGACCAACATCCACTTAGCTACTCGGCGACTAACGCCACTGAGCTACTCGGATGACCAACATCCACTTAGCTACTCGGCGACTAACGCCACTGAGCTACTCGGCTTCACTAGGTCTTCAGCTCCGTCTTCGGGTCTTCAACTGGGTAACTCTCCCCGAGTGCTCTCGCGCGTCCCCCTTTATACCCCACCTGCGGACGTCGCTGCGAGCACCCACTTATTCGACCAATCGCCGGGTGCTGGCTACGATCCTCTTTTCCCACATCTCATCGTGCCTCACCACTCACTCCGCGCCGCCTCGTCATCTGTCACTCCCGGCGCGCGCGTCCACACCACGCCCACAACGCGTGCCCAACCCCGCACCCCGCGCCGCCCCGTGATCCATCACTGTCACAGTCGGCGCACGTCAATACCACCACTACATATTTATTGATTACCGTACATGCAGACTTGCCCCCGCCCCCTTTTTCTACATGCCCCGCCCACTTCCCTCATGCCCCGCCCCCAACTCACGCCCCGCCCCTTGCAATCTCCCAGACCAGTCGTTCTCAACCTTCACTGCAGCCTTTGCAACCCCTTTTGGTTCTCAATCGTCAAAATATGCATAATGTTAATCAATACATCGGAGGTTTCATGAAACAAAGTAGTTGTACTTACGTGCCCGTGCCTAATTTGTGTTTTCGATTATTTACCTTTTTAAACAAAATCTTCTAGCCATGTCTCGCACCCCCCAGAAAGGGCATCTCGCACCCCTCCGGGGTGGCATGCACCCCAGGTTAAGAAGAACCACTGCTCAAGACAGCCCACGCCTTCCTTTACTTAAATACCAACTCAGAACCCACCATTCGCCACTAACTTACGGTGACGTCACCACCGCGCCTGTGCCAGGCCAGGTGCACCGCTTTGAGTCCACGTGAAGTGTCGAAGGCTCACTGACAGTGGGGGGTCAACTGGACCAGACCCAGGTGCAGTGACGTGCGGTGAGGTCAATGGCTGGGGAGGCACTGGCTAGTGACACTACGGGGGCGTGACCCCATTGAGGGGGCGTGGCCCCACTGAGGGGGCGTGTCCTCACTGAGGGGGGCGTGTTAGACACGTCCCCCTCAGTGAGGCATATGTGATAGCTGCCTCCCCTGGTGCTTTTTCATTGCAGTTTCATGATGAGACCAGCGAGCCTAAATATCTTTATACACATACGTGAAATTAGTTACCTGGAGTATGGAAGGCAAGGACATGAAGGGGTCTACAAACATTACATTGGTGACATACTGAGATAGTAACAGGCACGCGCTTATTGCCGACGCTCCATCCTGTTACTGAGGGGTTGTGCAATCAGAGGGGAGGCTGAGCTCGTCGCTGCCTCACCTCTCGCCTCTTCCTGTATTTGCAGCGGAGCTCCGCAGATTTGGCGATTTTGACTATAAAAATGATTGGAATCGTATAGAAATGACATTTATAACACAGATCAGTGGAAAAATCTTAATATTTTTTTTCGTAACAGCTATTTTCATTGGAGTATGGCAGGTGAGGCTCTGCCTCCCCTGCCTCCCCTGACCGCACGTCCCTGCCCAGGGGCCACCATGGGTTGACTTGACTAAGATGACTGGCACCAAGCTGTTGCCTCCATACCTGTGCCAACCTCGCTGTATTTTATCCGCCCGGCACTCCGCTCGGTTGTTGTGAGCGTCGCTCCTTTGCCCTCCGTTGTTGTTTGGAGGGGCGAGTGCTTCCAACTGCCCATAATAGATGTTTTTGGGTTAGATCGCGTAAATATAAATGCGTCGTTAAACCCGACACCACCTGACACCACCCGACACCATCCGACACAGCCAATTAGTAAGGTTTGTCACTAGTTCAGCACACCGGTGTGTTGGAGAATAAACCCCACATGCCACCTACTCCAGTCTACCAATAACCTGGAACATTTACAGAGTTGTGGAGAAATCCTTCTGTTGTTGGAAAAATCCTCCCGCTTCGGGCACATTTATATTCATGCGATCTGACCCTCCCCAAAAAAATTCGATATTACTTATGGATATTGGTCGCGTAAGCCTACAGCGTGTTAAACTGCTTCCACAGGACCAGTTAAGCAGCGGTCCCTTCACAACGCTAACGCCAATACCAATATCCGCCATTCGTCGGATATTAGCCTGTGCCAGGCTAGGTGCCCAATTTGAGGCCACGTGAAGTGTCGAAGGCTCGCTGCTCGCAGGAGGTCACGGGATAGACCCAGCAGGTGCCATGGGTTGGCTGACTGAGATCTTTGCACCACCAGCTGTATCCCCCCTACTGTGCCAAATTGCCGTATTTTAACCGCCCGGCGCTCCGCTCGTTGTTGTGAGCGTCGCCCACCATGCCCCCTTCACCCCCCCCCCACTCATATTCCCCTTCCTCCTACCCAATTCCCCCATTCCCCTTCCCTCCCCCATTCCCCCCCTATCCCCCCTACATCATCCCCCATTCCCCCCCTCCCCCATTCTCCCCCTTGTCCCCGATTCCACCCCTCCCCTATCCCCCCTCCCCCATTCCACCCCCCTATTCCCCCCTCCCCTATTCCCCCCTCCCCTATTCCCCTTCCCCCCTACCCAATTCCCCCATTCCCCGTCCCTCCCCCATTCCCCCCCTCCTCCCCCATTCCCCCCCATCCCCCACCCCCCCAACATCATCCCCCCCCCCTCCCCCATTCCTCCCCTCCCCCATTCCCCCCTCCTCCCCCATCACCCCATCCCCCCTACATCATTCCCCCCTCCCCCATTCCCCCCCTCCCCCATTCTTTCCCTCCCCCATTCTCCCCCTTGTCCCCGATTCACCCCCCCATCCCCCCTAGATCATCCCCCATTCCCCCCCTCCACCATTATCCCCCTCGTCCATTCTCCCCCTCGTCCCCGACTCCACCCCTCCCCTATTCCCCTTCCCCCCTACCCAATCCCCCCCCCCTTTCCCCGGGTCACGTGAGCGCGGCGCGAGGCTGCGACTCCCCTCGCGCACTTTGCGAGGCAAAGCGGCGGCGGCGGCAGCAGCAGCAGGTGCGTCGAGCGCGGTTAATTTATTTTACAATATTAAGTTTGTTTTATTATTCCGGATAAAGGCGCGTGCAACCGTATCGCTGAGCAACGTTTGCAGCTATCGCGTTGAGTTGTTTGCTGGGTGTTTTTTTTGTTGTTGTTGGATTTTTGTGTAATTTGCGTGACGACGATTAATGATCGCCTCATGTTGGATTTTGCAGTAATTTTGAAGGAGCCTCAACAGAAATTGAATTTCATAGCGCACTTAAGTCGTTGCTTCGTCCCCATTGGGTGGGGTTGCATCACGTGAGGGGCTGCGAGCCAATGGGAGGCGCGTATGGAGGTGCGGGTTGCCTATGCGCTCTAGGAAATGTTAGGGCGGTGCCTGGGAGGTGCGTCTCTATGGAGCGCTTTTTTGTAGCGGTTATAATTTGTACAACTCAATTTACGGGCTTTTGTTTACACTGATGGGTAACCCAACAAATGTCGTAAAATTATGCACACAATTCACGCCGAGTTTGGCGAGCTTCGTGTGAATTTGCATTTGCGATTGTTCATAAATGGGTCTTGGCGGGTTAAATGCAGAGGGCGCATTGGGCAAGAGGCATTCGTGTACAAATACACTAATTTATTCGAGTTAAATAAAATAAAATCAAGACAAATTGCATGTTTAGAATACATTTGAGCATCGATGTGCTGTCGTAGCATTTTGAACTAAGCATGTGGATGTTTCTTATAATGTTTGTTTATTCAGGAATCCTGAGTTTAACAACATTTTGGAATATTTGGCCATTTTTCACGCTCAAGATTGGATAGAAACGTGATGCTCCGTGCAAAGATTCACAACCCACTTGCTGTACTGCCGCATACCGAGCTGCGAAGCCCAGTGGGTTTGGGTGTTTGAACAGATTTGTGTGATCCGTCAGCCCGTGTCCCCAAAGTGCCCGATGGCAGATGTCAGTCACGGTACATTCGGGATAAGCTTTTTATGGATACCCAAGATGGCAAGTAAAGTAACGATAAAATAATATATATTGGCGGTTATGGATACTTACCGGTAGAAACGACCGCTTGTATACCTAAATGGTGAATTATCTCAATGATCAAATTATGATGGAATGGTGGTGCAGTGGTTAGCGCACTGCGAAATCTGTGCCATTCACCCGGCGACCTTTGAATCCGAATTTGATTTCCGGCCAAGGATGATCAAAGTGGTGTTTCCCCCTCATATTCGTGGGTTTTCTCCGGGCTTTGTTACAAAGGAGCTGGCCAATACAGGGCCTTCCTGAAAAGGTCTTGAGACTGAGTTGACGCATTCCTGAGTAGATGATGGCAATTGTTATACAGTCCACTTATTACTGTGTTGTAATTTTTTTTTTAATTGGTTTATGGTAATATGTTGTGTTACATAACGGTACGTGTGATTAAACATGTATAATGGACTATTTTAGTGTCACGTATCACGCCTTCAATTACTAGGTATTAATTGGACAACCGTGACGCAGCTTCTTTTGTTTGTGCGGGTACATCATTCTGTAGTTAATCAACATACACGATGCAAACCACTGTTCCATGATTGATAGGGTTCCACTGTGACTCCCTTTGTGAGCAACTAATGTCATAAATGTCTTGGCATTGCACTTTATTCAATTTCATTGCAGGGACACGTGCTTTTTTGTTTTGCAATTTGCAGATTAAATTCCATTTTCTATAATGAATAATTTGTCTCAAACCACTCAGCTTGAGCTATCCTGTGCTCTCTTCTTTATTGTTGTCTTATCTATTATAGATCAGGTCTTGCTTCTATCTAGATGAGGCACTGATGTCCACTTAGCCTCACACTTTAAGTCTAAGTTGTTGTCCCCCTATACTGCTTAATTCACAATCCATTTCCTTCCTGTACAAGCACAATCTCACTTGCTTATCTAGATTAATGTACTTGCAGAGTTTTAAATGCCTATTCTTTTCAGGTCCGTGAGATGACGCAACAATTATACTGGTAGGAACCTCCTGGTTATACCAGCCCACAGGGGATTATTGTGTCCGTCCGTCGTGCATCCAAAAATGGGAGGGGTGGGGCTGGGTGGAGAGGGGAGAGTGGGGAGGGGCTGGGTGGGTAGGGGCTGGGTGTTGAGGGGCTGGGTGGGGAGGGTGGGGCGGGGCCGGCTTGTGCCCGCCCTCACAGTCGGGCATATTTGCGGAATACACCACGCCGCCATTGACCCTGGCCATTGACCGAGCAACCCAAAGTTCCTACCAGCTCCCTCCGCAGAAATGTGTTTTTTCTTGTGGTGCCCCGTCATCCTGGATTGGCATTACTTCAGATTTGTATTTGTTCACGATCTTTTTGCTTATATATGTGGTGTGATTATGGGTGCTGTCACCGATTTGCACATCCAGTATATTCCCCGTTGTAGATTATCTTCACGTGATTAATATTTGACTCAGATTTAATATTGTGCATTCTATGCCATTGTGTATTGACTATGAAAGCGTTTTGGCATGTCCTAATGTCTAAAGTGATTCAGCCATAACATTCGCTAAGGAACTGCATTATTGCCATTAATATTAAATTGGCTCACTAAATGTTATCTATATAATAAGCTAATTTTATTTATGCTTTGCCAAGATGTACATTCTCTTAAATAAGTGGTATTTATGTTTTAAAGGAAAAACATAGCCTTGTTTCATAATCAAACACTGGATTACACACCAATGAATATATAAGGTTAGATTCGAGACATAAATTGTGTTAAGCCAGCTAAAGAGGTATGTTGTTACATCGCTATTTGTTGAATCAATTTGGCTTTAACCGGCAGGTTTTAAAAATGGTTTCATTTATAAACAGAATTGTTGCTTGTTATATAAGGTGGATTTATCTTTGTTCACATGGCAGGAGTGAAGGTCATATTGAAAAATTGTATTTCAAAATATTAGTTTTCCTAATTGGCCAGCTGTACAATTCGTATGCAAGTCTTCATTATAACCCAGACTGAAACATCTCTGAACTAATTATATTGAGGAAATGTATTTGGATCTGTTTGGGCATAATTGCTCATTAATGGATTTGTTGAAACCGTCAGGGAAAAAACATTTGGAACACCAATGTAGTATCTGAAAATCACCAAATTGCCATCTTGCTATGAATATGCAATGATAAAATCGGATTTTAATTGTTTTTATTTTTGAGACAGTTTTTATCCACATTGAAACATCCAGTCACAACATAACTGGTGTCTGCAAGATGAGTTTTGCAGTGGTCTCATCAGCAAAATGACAGCCTATGTAAAGCTTAAAGTGTAGCTCTGCAACTGCTTGCTGACCACTTCTGGTGGAAGGGCCTCCACTAGCTGGAGCTCAATATCCCCTCTACAGGGCATTTGGATTACTGTTCCACCCTAGCTAGACATCTTGGGAAAAGGTGGAAGTACCCACAATTTATCCCACCACACACGACCAGGCAATCTACCAACTGTGGTACATTTAAGAAATGTGCCCATGGTTTCTACTGCCCCACCAGGAGATAGAATAAAACTGGCAACCTTGTAAGCCCAATGTGCTAATTTGTTACACCACAGCAGCATTTTGTGCATATGGTGTATACTCCGTTAATTACTGTACAGCTGTTGATAACCATATTTTATGTGGACAACTGTGACAGATTTCCTCCTAAATTCAACTTTCATGTATTTTGCTTAAAACCTAATAGCGTAATAATTTGGTAATAATTCCAAGCAGTGCTAACATGCGCATCAGTTTTGTTTGCTGTACATAATCGAGTTATGTCCTTCCTGGAGTAAAATGTTGACTATGTGTAAGATTGTCTGCCTTACTGTATCTGTGCACGTTTGTGCGGGACGACAGTTTACCGCAAAAAACGGGAAGCTGCTATCAACAACACAAGAGGCAGAGTGAGGTGTACACGTGCATAATAACGTTTTTATTTCACACCTTTACACGTATTTTCACGTGGAATTATTACATTACTGTATAACAGGTCAAACAAACCCACTGGACAAGTCTACAAAACTCGTGTCATTTGTTTTGTTCATGAAAAAGGCATTTCCCATTAGTTTCCAGCATATTTTCTGTTGCCTGTTCATGTGTTGTGTACATGTCTCAAACGTTTATATTATAATGCTGTAAAAGTGAAATAAATCCATCTTGTTTTGCATATTGTTAGTGCAATCAGGTCTAACAAAGAAAGGACCTAATAGAGTGAATAAAATGTAAAGGCAGTGAACTAAACACGGAATATTTGAATCTTACATAAGAACACGACTTGATTATTAAATTACACTAAGTGCAGACCATGTCTGGTTTTTTCCTTTGCATAACAGCAGTATGAAATGTCCCACTAATTGTATATGCATTTCCTATATGGGAAGTGGTTAATTTTATCAGGGGCAACCTGCTTCACGAATGCCCATATCTAAATCTCCATGCCGTGCCTTATAACGTCATTTTGTATCGACTATATGCAGTCTATATTCTGAAAATGCCATATTTCAGGTCATAGTTTGGAAACCTCCATTTTCCAAAGTCCCACAGTTCTAGCCTTTTGTGCAACTCAGCAGCGCTTTCGTAATTTTATTACTTGAAGTTATAAGTATTTATGTCTTTATTTGATAACTGCTGTAAAATGTATTTAAAAACTCTTAACACATTTGATTTGGGAATATATGTTCATGTTGTGCAGCTTATCTACGTATACACAGAGCATGGGACTTAAGATTAGACTTAAGATTGTAGAGTGTACTTTTGAAGTGACGTTTATTTAAGAAATGTCCAAAATAAAATACAGTAAAGTATTGTGCACAAATGTCACGCTGAAGTTCAGGTAAATATAATGAGCTGGGGGTGCAACATAATACAAAGCAAAGTGTGAAACTTTACTTGATGCATTGTCTATCATGGTATTTTGTTACATTTAACACTCATCACAATGTAATTATTAATATATTCGCCCTATAGTAACTTTGGTACAGTGCATTCAAGAAAAAGTCACTTCATGTTTGATAACACACCCCCGTACAAATATCTGTCGGATCAGTCCTGAATCAAGACAAGTAGGCATTGCATGAAGTCGTCGGATTGGTTGTTAATAGATTTTAACAAGTGCAAGTATTGATGCACCACTTTACTTGAATGTTGTGTGTAGTTTAAGATGGCAACACTAAGCTGTGTTATTTATAAGCTGTAGCCACATTACATCTACTAATTGTGCTATGAGAACATGAATTTTTACTAAGTAAAATACATTGGGTTATGGAATGTCATTTTCAGTTTCATTTCAGTTTCATTTATTTGGTATATTCCTGTGAGCCATTCAGCTCTTGAATCCGGTGCAACCGCAGGGATCAATGCCACTAACATTGTATAACACATTCCTGCGGAGGGAGCTGGTAGGAACGTTGGGTTGCTCGGTCAATGGGCAGGGTCAACGGCGGCGTGGTGTATTCCGCAAATATGGCCGACTGTGAGGGCGGGCACAAGCCGGCGTGAGTAGGTTAAACGTTGAATTTTATCAGGTCACCACGGGGTGACCAGCCCCCCCCACCCAGCCCCACACCACCCAGCCCCACCCTCCCCACCCAGCCCCACCCCTCCCATTTTTGGATGCAGGACAGACGGACAAAATAATCCCCTGTGGGCTGGTGTAACCAGGAGGTTCCTATCAGTATAACATTTATATAATATTTAGTCATGAATCTATCTTATAGATATTGAAGAGATCCAGGAAGTGGATATATATTCATGTCAGTACTGTAAAAGGTAAAGGTGCAGCCCTGCAATTGCTTGCTCATTCCACTGTAGGAAGTGGTAGAGAACCCCACTCGGGGGTATTGTGACCTATTCTTCCATGCTCGCCAGACTTTTTAAATCAATGGTAGTACCCCCACTTTACCTTACTACATGTAACCTTGCAGATCGACTCTTAGTTCCGTGGTTGTACAAAATGTATGTGATTTTAAAGAACATGTTTTTTGAATACACTTTACATTTCATTTAGTTGAATTGTACGCATATTTCATCAATATATTTTGTCACAGTGTTATCAGCAAATACAGGTTCATAATAAAGTTTAGGTATATGTTGAAGAGGTCAGATGATAAAATATGCTGGAGTTGAATGGTGGGTGTAGATTTACAGTTCGGAGAACAATTAACCCGAAGGGCCCATGCATAGATAAGCATGAACTGTCATTGTGTCTGACCGACATTTAACAGTTTATTTCCAACATCTGCAGGAAGAGTATTCAAATATATATTTTTTTTAAACACTAATTTTAATAGCTTAAATTAAAAAGAAAAGGTTTAGAAATGCCCTTGATGAAATCTAAAGTGGAAAACGCCCCTCATAAAGCCAACATTACCTTTATGCCTTTAGTTGATTTAGCAACCTAATGTAATTGATAGTTTCCCTTATCTGTAAAAAAATACATCCATGTCAGTAAATTATGTTTAACACAGCTGCACCAATTTACTAAGTATCTTAATTGTAAGAAAGATTAAGATAACAATGGCCCGCCTATTACTATGCAGCCTACTTACTGTTGCCAGCCTTTCTGGGATATTTGGCTGTCCTTGCAGATGGTGGAGCTGATTGATCCTCAATGTGAGAGGTTGATAAATCTACCATACATACAGCGGACAGAGCTCCCATGAGAAAATGTTTTAGGCTAATTGAGTCGCTGCATTAGTTATAACGAAAAGCACAGGTTAAAAGAGTTCATCACTTGCATATTTTCCATCCAATATGTTGTATATGCCACTTACATTGATATAATTTAAGTGAATTGCTTTTCAACTAAATGTTTCACATCTTGTAAAACTTTAGGTATACTTCTATTACATTTTCATATTCTAGTACAGTAGTTTTAATGTGGGCCCACAAATAAGTTGCTTATTTATTGTGTATGACTTATCTTGTGTTTTTAAGGTATCCACATTAGACCTGATATATTTTTGGAATAAAGACTGCCATTGTATTTTTTTACTTTATCCAAATGATGTTAAACTATATGCTTCTTTTTTTAACCAGATTTTTTTGTTTTGGCTTCAGTAGGCAGAGCAGAAATCATTCGGTGACATGGCTGAAGACGGAGACTGGCAGCAGCTGCAGCACATGCATCAGAAACCCATGGACAGCAGCCCAGGAGCCTCACCACTGGGGCTTGCACCAGAGGGAGGCATTCTTCTGTCGCCACACAATGTCTCTGGAGCCAAGGAGCACGCTGTTGGCACACCTGAAGCACAAGAGAACAAGTCCATGCCAGAGACAGAGAAGAGTCCCGTCCATGAAAATGGGCACAGCTTACCAAATGTTAAACAAAATGGGGTTGAGGGAAGCCTATCTTCAGTTAACGCAGTAACTCCATTAAAAATGGAGAACCAAGGTTTGTGCAGTGTTGGCCAGATCATTTCTTGGTCCTGGTTTGCTGCATATGTTACTCGTTAAACATTGCATCATATAATTGCTGCTGTCATGTGGTATAGCTAGTAGTTATTAAACGTCTACAAAAATGACATTGATCATGGGGAGGCTGTTAAATGTGTACGGCCACAATATTTGATTTCCACAAAATAAATTACACCTACACAGAGCGCTGCACATTGATGCTAACAGGGATTCTATCAGGCAACAGATAATTGCGTTTGATAACTACGGTAGGCTTGGCCTACATTTTGCAGTACTGTAAATGATTTGATTTGACTCAAGCGAAGCATCAATTTTAAACTTCACATAACAGAAATAACCTAATTCATATTATTTATAATGTAAAATTATGCACTTTCTATTGTTGGGTAATACAGCACTTACGTGCACTTCGTTGACTGTTTAAATGCTTTTGTTTGTATTGAGTCATGATTTGATTGGACCACAGGTTTTATGCGGTAGATGTGTTCCAAAAAAGGGGTACACAAAGCAAAATCCCACGAGGAGGGCCTACAGTATGCACACACTATTGTCCCACGTCCTACCGCAGAGCTTATGAGTGAATTCAAACCGCATAGAGCGATTTAACACGTAGGCTTTCGCGACCAATATTCATAATATAGGTTTTTGGGTCAGATAGCGTTATTTATAAATGTGTCGTAACCCTCCACCACCCGACACGGCCAAACAGTAAAAAATTTCACGTTTTCAAAGGACAAATTAATTGACTTCTTTAGCCCACTGGTGTGCTGAAGAGAGAATCAACAGCATTTTAAAATTTCAACAGTGCGGCCTGGAAGCGTATTATCAAATAAATACAATTACAATTCCTTATAAGGGAAACAAATACCAATGAATAACAATTGAATGATTACCCTCCTTGCCTCGAATCACTGCACCAGATTGAATTGAATTAAATGATGACATCACCCTGATGCTGCTCTATTTAAGACCGGAAGCAACAGGAGAGCTCCATTCTTGCCCGATGAAGCTGATTGTAATTATCAGCGAAACGTCGTACTCAAATTTTAAAATGCTGTTGATTCTCTCTTCAGCACACCGGTGGGCTAAAAAAGTCAATTAATTTGTCCTTTGAAAACGTGACACATTTTTTACTGTTTGGCCGTGTCGGGTGGTGGATGGTTACGACACATTTATAAATAACGTGATCGGACCCAAAAACCTATATTATGCATAGAGCGAATTTTCCATCGAAATAGGTTGTCCGCGTGTATGCGAAATCGCACAGAACAAACCCGCATAAAGCGAGGAAAAACTACTCCCATAGAGACCCATATGCTCCCATAGAGACCTATAGGCTTACACAGATATCCACAAATTTACAGACTCAGATTTACAAAGCTAGGGAAACCTGTATTCCGTTAATTTACTATATATTTTAACATGTTATCAAACTCAGATTTGTATATGGCCTATTGTAAAAGCAAAATATGTTCTGTACAGGTCTAGATATTTCTAAGTTTAAGGAGCTTTTATAATGTAAAATGTACAGCTCTGTCAATCCACTGCTAGATGAAGGCTTTCCCAGGCCGTGTCAGTCATGAATGCCGTGTTGTTTGACCATGCTTCACCTATGCTGGTCAGTACGGGTAGGTGAAGGTTCAGATACATTTCGCCTTTTATGTTAGCCCGGGCATGAAATTTAACTTGGGTTTCCGGGTTCGTAATGCAGTGAGTGAACCATTACATCATTTCTCCATCCTTTTATCAGTCCATTTACACAACATTACATGCATACTGAGAATAAAATGTAGCTGGTAAAAGCTTATATTTTTTAAAGATAAACAATGCACAAAAATGTTTTTTTTTGCAAATTGTTCAAATATAGGGCAGTCGTTGCATGCATACTGTACTTTTGCTCAGAGTAACCTCCTTGAGGCTGCAGCTGACGTGAGCGTGCATTCATTACCGGCTCCCTTGCTGCTCTGCCAAGCGCTCCAGTTTGCTGGGGAGGCTGCTTTATTCTACAGTGGAGCTGCTGTTGCCATAGCAATGTGTTAAAAACCAGAGAGCTTGTAGACAGATCACGTGGGCCCACCCTGAACCAGACTGACCTCACTCGACATTACGGCTGTCTGCAAACCCCATTGGTGACCATCCTGCTGGGTTTTTTTTATGGAATTGGCTTCATGGGTCCCTAGTGTGCAGGCTTTGTGCTTCTCGGTTTGTGTCAAGCTGTGGTGCTGACTGGAGTTTTTTCAAAATTGAGGCACATGACACATCAACCTAGTTTATGTAGAGTACCATGTTGGTATGTGTGAATTATAGGCCACCTGCTCCATATACATTGCAAATAATCTGTAGTTGATTTATTCATGTAGACAAATCAATTACATTTTATTAGTACGACGATCATAAAAAATATAATGATTTAACTGTTGCATTTGGTTATTCTGCACATCAGCAAAATGCTGATTGTATGAATTAGGTCAGTGATGCCATCTCTGAATCAAATAATTCAGCCATTTTATTTGTATGCGCTACTTTCAATTTACATTTATAATTCATTTCACTGTTTCTTTTCCTCCAGTTACATCCAGTTTTAACCTGTAAAATAGTATTTTTTTTTATTACGTTTTTAGTCCTGCACAATTTTTTAAATCTGATCCAAAGAGTCACGTATAAAATGTCAATGGAAGATCCACCCATCATCGATGGCTAATAATACAACCTGGTAGTTTGACATTCATTGTGCCGATTTGATTACTCCAAAATGGAGATTAACTCCAAACATGACATGACAAGATATCCTGCAAATATTTATGTTTTATTCCTACAGATTTAGCATTAAGCCGACTACGTGGAATTATATGCCTGCTACGTTTATTGTGTGACGATTGGAGACTGCTGTAGTGGCATTTTATATAAAATAGTCCAGTGGATGGATCCACGCCGGGGTGAAGCAGCAGCACCACCTCGGCTGTATTGTTCCGCAGATAAATTGGGGACGCTCACCATTTTTTTCTCTTTTTGTTTCCCACCCAGCCACGACAGTGCCGGTCCACCTGCCACCATCACCACCACTGTCTCCTCCCCTGAACCTCCCAGCTGCCGGGCAGATAGACGGTAAGCAAGAGCTGGACCGTTGATTTTTGTTCGGCTGCAGAATTATATAGGTTCTAAATTTTATTTGTATCTCTTATATGCTGATTTTTTTTAATTGTAGTTAATGTAATATTTTTTGCATAAAACGCATGTATTATTTGTGTGCTTTCTAGCAATGCATTTCTAAAAAAGGATTTTTACTCAAACGTGAAAGCAATATTCAGCCATGTTTATTTGTTTTCTGTAAGGTTGCATGTAATAAAAGGAATTGCATAATTTTTTGCAACATTGATCATTTCACTGCAAAATATATAAATGTGGCTTTTGAAATGTTTATTTCAATGCAACCACATTGTCAATCCCTTAATTGTAATAACCACATGGTGAATTTTGCTGAAGACAAGATATCAATGCATGGTATGCCCATTGTGCAAAAGGGCGTGTTCCTTTTTTCGTATTGATGATCCACACTCTAGATCGGCAATATAATTTTGATCTAATGTTTGGTCAAGATCAAACTAATATCATTAAAAAAAATCACTTATTTATTTGCTAACGTGAGTCGAGATGTTTGTGAAATGAACTGCATGCTGGTGTGTTATTTTTTATATGTATACTCCACTCTGGCCTTTTCACCTCTTGAGATGAAGAATGATATAACAGTATCAGCCAGTATTGGAATCACCTGCCTGCAAATATATCATACATATACACACAAATAAATAGGTTTACCTTTCACATTAAATTATCAGATAGTATGATGGATGTTAAGTTGGGGACTATGTTGTCATTTCATTTTGCAATTGTTACCACTCAAGCAGTCTTTAATATTTAGTTTGACCTCAATCTCATTTACCCTCGAATATAAATCACCCACTTATTTCAGATGTTATATTAGCAAGGTTGATCCTCTACAGGAATCTAGATCGAACTGCAGTTTCCTCAAGACATATGAACCTTATGGCGGTACCCCGGGGTACCATAGTATCCCGGTTCTCGCATAATGTCCGTGATGCAATCATTTTTAGTCTGTTGATGGTCGGCGATGTGGTAATCGAGGCATCTCGACGAGCTGTACACGATGCACTATTAATAGTATAATTTTTCGATAACGAATTTTTTATGCTAATATTTAGCGTTTCGAAATCGCGGAGTAGCACTCATTTCGGATTGATTGGTACCCCAGTCGCAGAGTTAAGTACACCCCTGGAAAGAATAGTATCCCAGAAATAAAATATTAAATTGCCTTGGCCATTTTGTATTGTTTTGTACCCCGGGGTACCGCCATAAGGATCATATATAGTGTATTTACCAAGTTAATTAAGTTTTATGCAGGTATTGTATGCTTCCTATTTCAGTCAATTTGTGTGCTTAATAAAAGTCGAATGTTTACCATCACTCTTTGGTTCTTTCGGTAAAGTCACGTAGGTAGAAAATATAATAGATCACGACGTTTCGATCGCCACACGAGAAATCGTCTTCAGGTGGGAGAGAGAAACAGGCTGCTGAAACAAGTCTTTATATATAGACTTTTCTACCTACGTGACTTTACCAAAAGAACGAAAGAGTATGGATTCCTGCAGTCACGAAAGCTTCAAATCAAGATTGTTTACCATTGGTTTATATTTTAACGTTGAAAACCTTGACCTCACTCTTGCACATGCGTTGACTTGTGTGTGTAGCAATAAAATACTGCTAAATTAACTTTTCAGCACACATGCACCAGCTTAAACCCATCTTTCAATGCTCTCACTTGGAAGCATAAAGGACGTGGCCAAGAAAATAAAGCATTTTCTTAGCTAAAAATTACATCCTGAAAACCCTGGCATTTATGTCGGATTGTGGCATTGCTTCTTAACTGTTTTTCTAATCTTAGATCTAACATTTCAAAAAATATTTTCTAACATGTTTACTTGTACAGTCATTAGATAGGTCCTATGCAAGTGTGTTTTTTTTCTCATCAGAACTTCCTCATTATCAAGTAATATTGTGATTAAATCTTGGCACATTCATGTTCCTTATTTTTATTCACGAGTTTAAACGATGACCGTATATGGCATCCATATGTATAAATGTAGAGATGTTGGAGGTCAGTGTGCAAATTTAAAATGTAGGTAAAATCCAACCTGGTGTTTGGCTTAGCCAAGATTGTTTCTGAAAAAAAAAACATAACGTCAAAACATATAGAAAGCTCACCATATTTAATTCAAGAATGATGCCTTTTCATTAATAATGTATTTTCAGCATCTTTTCGTGGCATCAGCATCATCAGCCATTGTCTCCACTGCTGAATAAAGACCTCTGCATGCCATTTCTGTCCCTTGCGCTGCCATAGTTTGCATTGCCATGTTTTTTTTTCTCCCAAATACGGTAATGCACGAAGGTGCTGGTATGTGCGTTGCATATTAATTGACTAAGATTTAATTTTAATGCATTGTGGGTGTTTGCACTGTCACGTGGTCCTCATGGTCCACCACTCGTGTGCCCATGTAGACGTGTCTGTCAGCAGCCCAAGCACTGAGCTAGGTGTGCAACTGAGCCCAGAAGAACACATAGAGGCGGTTCTTTTGGAGACTGTTCAGGCAGGACAGCCACTTAAGGAAGCTGAGCTCTTGGGGGAAGTGGAGAGTCCTGAACAGCTGTCCCATGTGTGGCAAGAAGGTGTGTCCTTTTGAAATATACCAGTCATGCTCTCTGCAGCAAAGGGACTTTGTTTTTAAAATATAATCGTTTTTATTCTGAGGTATCTTCGATTAAAATTGCCCGGGGCAAGCTTTCTATTGAATGTTTTCATTCCATATGTACAACCACCGCATTGTATGTGGTGGTTTAATTTGTTTCCTTTCACTGTGTACTCATTTTATACTTGACCATTGTTTTGTGCATTCTCGTAAGCTCATTGTGATTCCTGAATGTTGGTGTTTTTTTCCTATGACCCTTTTATGGTGTTCATCAGACACATTTGCCACTAGCTCATCCATAAAAGCAGAAGAAAAGGAGCTGCAAGATAAATTAGAAAGTGTGCAGGTTTTTCCCACTCGTATAGCAGCAGAGCACGCTGTCGAGGCCTACACCAAGGATGATGCAGGGAGCCCTGAAGATCCATCACCGCTAGAAAAAGGTCTGAGGTGCTTGCTGATATCGTCAGATTAATGGATCCGGTGTTTAAATTTACTTGATATATTCGTCAATAAATCCTCACGTATGTTCCTCAAGTGTATAAAGAAAAAAAAACGTTTAAAAATGCATTGTTGTTCCCCACAGAGAGCAGAGCTCAAAGTGAAGTGGTTTCTAAAGATGCATCCATTGAGGAGCCAGCCTTGAGTTGTTCCGAAACAGAGAAGGTATAACAACAATATCTGCGCTTGTAGAAAGCATTATCAATATATTCATTTATTATTAAAGCAGGGATCTTTAGCCACATCCAATGGTTCATGCTAACTGATGATAAACTGCCCACCACCAATCCATTTCTACTTACATATACATTTTTTAAGTTTGAATATCATATTCAGTGCAAATCATACTATTTTATGCACATATTACAACACATTACTTGATAATGTCCACATAATATAGATGTATATTTAACAAAAAATTCAGCCGTTAATATTTCCAGATGCTGCACATTGCATATCGTGTAAACGTTTACATTCATTATTTAAAGGCTCAGATTCACAACTTGTTAGGGAAAACGTAAAATTAAAGCCCACATCTCGTGTTGTTTTCTTTTATGTACAATGTTGTTTACTTTGAATAGTATTAGTTTAAATTATAATTTTTGCTGTTAATTTCATTTTTGTATTTTGTTGTTTTAATGACAGTGATTACTTTCATTTTTTGCATGTTTTTTGGTTTACTTTCCTGTCAAGACAACAGTAGCAAAGACCTCTGCTCCTCTTGCAAGTATAGATTTAGTCAAACCAAGAAAGTATCTCAAAGGTTCTTTAGCATCAAACAAAACATCCAGAAATTGCTCCACCTTATTTTATTCATCAAAATTGCCAATCACCCAGTTGGACAGTAAATCTTCTCAGACATTAGCAAGTTCAAAAGTGTCAGAAACACCCACCAGTAGTAAAAAACTGATCCCCAGTTCAAGAGATAAGACATCTATAAGGCCACGATTCTCAGCAAATGTTGCATCCACTAAAACTCCAGCAAAAACATTGGATTCAACTGAAAATGCAGAGCCGACTATATCTCTTATGAAAAATACTCCCAGTGTTACACCTGATAGACAAAAGTTGGGACCTTCAAAAACGAATTCTAACAAAAGTAGGCCAAAACAAGTGTTTGATTCGGCAGAGTCCGTGATAAAAACCACTGAAAAGCGTGAGTCGATAGGTAGTACACCTGGAAAAGTGCCCCTTAATAAACCTGCAGATGTGAAAAATATTTCAAGCTACAAATCTAAAGTATTTACTGCAACTCATCTAGCGAGCCAATCTGAAAGGACTAGACCCGGCACTGCACCTGAATTTAGAAGAGATTTAGGTGCAAGTCCTAGAGCTGCCACCTTTTCTAAACTTTCAACCACTTTCACAAGAAATACATCTGTAGCCATTAGACCTACATCTGCCAGCATCAAAGTTCACACTAAGGTAAGGAAAAAAAGCTGAAATCACATTAAATATGCTAAAACCAAGGCATGGGCCACCACATTATTAATAGGAACATTTGTGACAAAGTGACTACACATAGTTTGTATTATCCTCTTGAGTACAGAGTTTGTGAAAAAAGAGTTTTTAGTATTAATGCTCTTTTTACTATTTGGGTACATTTGATACGGATATCATTTTTACATTTATATGTTTAACTTTTTATTCTATTTAGAAACCAATCATGGATGAAAATGCATACTATTTTACTACAGTTATTAGTCTTGAGCAGCAGTTGCAATTTTTAAACATTATGAATACATATTATGAGTGCTCTAATGTTTTTATCACGTTTGGTTTTTAGAAAATGTTAGAAATTATGTTTTGTCTTTTTATCATTAACATATACATAATACTCTACCACGTATATTTTAATAAAGAACTTGTTTTAATATAAAACTAATATGTGGACAGGTTGTAGACCTCAAAAGCCCACTGAAGAGTCCAGCCACGTGTTCAGACCCATCTGCTGCCAAGCCATCCTCATCCCCACCCAGTGCTGTGAAACCAAAGACCGAACCAGCTGAACTCAAGTCCAAGGCTCCCAGTTCTGGCATCCCAAAAAGAACTGGTGGGTCATGTGGAGAAGTGAATATCTGTGGATTTCGGTACACCTCCAGTCTTATCCTACACTTGTCGACTGGACATCTGTACAAAAATAGCTTTATAACTCATCGGATTCCTCAAGTATAAAGACATATTCTGATTCTGTATATTGACTGTTCAAAGTGATGTTTCCTCGTTAATAAGGAAGGGAATGATAAGTGCATGTAAAATACCTCGTGCTATTTTACATGCACTTGTTAAATACCTCGTGCTATTTTACTGACATTTTAGCGTCTGCAACTTTTATTTTGGTTTGTATAGAGATACTGTATTTTAACTGTTTTAAAATATAACAAACACCACAGTATTACATTTGTAAAGGTGACAGCTTGTTTTATTGTGGCCTATAATCTTGATTGCTGTCCTATAAAAAGAAAAAAAAAAATTGATATTTGAAAACAAGTAGGTTTGTTGATCATTAAATAATTTGTAGAGAATATAAATAATGTGAGGTCAACAGTGTATAGCTATTTTCATATTTTTTTACGGAAACTAAATTTAGAATGGGTACATAAGCTATTTGCTCTGCCTTTAAATGTGATTTTTTTTAAATATCCGTATTTTGCCTAATTAAAGAAATATTATTAAATGCAAGTCTTAATATGGTGGTCACCCACCGTAGCCATGTGACCACTACAGTCCACTGGAATGAATAGGGTGGGGAAGGAAGGTTAAGCACAGTGGATAGGAGTTGCAAATGACAAAAACCTCCTGTCACAAACTCATGGTGATGGAGAGATGCGACAGAGGGAGATACACAGAGATAGAGGGAGACGAGTAGAAAACGAGTGATACAGTGAAACATGGACAGAAACGGCAAGCTAGGATGGAGAGACAGACAGGGTGATGGAGACTCAAGAGAGTGAAAGAAGGACGGAGCCTGGGATGGGCACAGACATCAAACACAATAGGGAGAGACAGAGAAAGTGAGAGGGAGATGGGCACAAGTAAGAGTGAGAGGCAGATGCTTGTCAGTTTATTGAAAAAAATTGGAATTGGTACCTTAGACACCTTATAGATTGAGCCAATGTCAATCCTGCTGGTCATCCTAATACATTTAGTGTCTTTATTATTTTGCAAATTACATGGTATTTTAATGTTACAGTGATTTTTTAAAGACTTATAATGTACCTGTATATCTCAAAACAGATCCCAAGCTGGCTGACCAGAAGAAACTCGATTCTATACAGCAGAGGTCCCCGAATGCTACAGGTGAATAACCAGTCGCATCTCATAGTTTTGAAGAACTTTAGTTGCCTTGACCTGTTTATATAAATATTAGTTTGATTTGTTACTGTGGAGAAGGGATGCACTGTAAGATAATGTTAAGCAAATTTCAATACTTGTAGCTCACTGATGTGGTTTCAGGTTGTACCACGTGTTGTTTGACTGTCTGATATTTTGCTCTGTGTGCTGGGAGCTTGATTTCCAAAAAATAAATCTGAGAGCTGTATGGTACAACTGTGAAAACCTACATCGTATAAATGCTTGTCTTGGCCAACAGGGGCTATGTCTGTTCGAGCCAAACCTACGTTCAACAGAGACAAAGAGGAGAAGAAGGATAAGGGGAGTGGCATCACTACACCCACCACACCAGGGACCCCAAAAACAGGGGGCACCCCTGGCAGCCGCTCACGGGGTTCGGGCACACAGCCTGCTACACACCGCGTTGGCGAGAAGCGCATGGTGGCTCTTGTACGCACACCGCCTAAGTCACCGGGGTCCTCGCGACAGACGCGCCCCATCACTACCGCCCCTATGCCTGACCTGAAGAACATCAAATCCAAGATCTGTTCCACCGACAACATGAAACATCAGCCCAAAGGAGGCAAGGTGTGTCATTCTCTGTTGCTGGTGTAACAAGTGTTTGAATTGATCATGTGATGCTTCATAAATGTGCTCATTATTCACCATACATGAGGTTCTTCTGAAGACTTTAACATGTTTTGGAAAGCTGCTCTTGGTATTTTAAAATATGGCTCCATAGATGTTTTTTGCCATGTACTTTTTTTCTGATAGCATGTTTGGGAACGAATAATTTAAAATACCACACCACTACAGAACCTTTTTTGCACATTCAGAGACGAGAAAAACCCAAATCAGAATACTAGTGCAGGCCAGAAAACGAGTTTCAAACAACACACAGGGATGTGTGAAAAGTACAAAGCCTCTGTGCATATGTAAAACTATCTGCAATTCCTGAAGAAATGTATTCTGGTCCTCTTGTCTTAGGTCACCTTAAAAAGAAATGTGAGAAAATGTGAGCGATTGACAGGCAGGAGTGATATGGAGGTGTAAAATTGTGGACTGGTTTCTTTATTATTAGGACTCGTCAGCATGGTATAGTCACATGCTCGCCAATGCAAATTCTGCATTTGGACACCATATATGTGTTTTTTATATTTGGTTGGAGTGTGTGTGTGATTTACACCGTATATGTGGTTTCCAGAGGCAGTGAGCATTGGTGACTAATATACTGATGAGTCTTAATGATGATGAAACTGGTCCATGATTTCCATATCTCTATCTCTGCTGCCTGTCAGTAAAATTTGTTCAGATTTTTTTTTCATAGTGCCTTACGACAAGAGGACTACAATACACCTCAAGAAATACTTATGGTGTTTGCATATGCGCCCACAGGCTGTGTAATTTACACCTATTTGTGTTTTTGAAACATCAAGAGACAATGGTTACAGTAATTTCAGCTTTGGCGTTTCTGTTTTTGTACAGTTGTATTACCTACGTGGGTGATGTTAGCATTTATATAAAGGCATGAACACAGAAGCCCACTCGAGGTATGCCGCAATTTGTTTAACTTTTCAGGTCAAGATTGAGAACAAGCCTTTGGACGTCACTCATGTTGTGTCAAAATGTGGCTCCAAGGACAAGATCAAACACGCCCCTGGTGGTGGGAATGTATGTGCCTCTGTTGTCAGTCCTGGCATTACGTACCTATGTGACGTGAAAAGTGGCTTATTATTACTTAAAGAATTATAAGACGTCAGTTTTACTGTTGCTTAATGTGTCGTGGTCATCATTTGCAGAAACATTTCCCCAGTGTCACCCTTGCCAGTTCAACAGTGGCACTCAAGATGCCAAGTTGTTTATTCCTGAGGCCATAGCACCAGCCCCTACAGAGGGGAGACACAGGCACAAGTGATGCGGCGTATGCAGCATTATATCCGGCAAAAGTATTCGTGGTTCAAATCATCGCTGTTTGGTGGCAAATTGCAGATGCCCGGCTATTGCTAATTGACATGCAAGAGTAGGGATGCATTCACTAAACCACACGCTTCTGACTTGCTTAGGTGGTATTTGTAGTGATTGGCACCATAGGTGCATTTTCCCGCTGCGGTGGTCGTGTTTTAGGCCAATTATTGGAAGTTGAAGCCAGAATGTTAAGATTTGGTGTGAAATGGCAGAGGGGGGCAACTTTTGGAAGGACAGTTGTGAAGACGGTTCTCCACTCACTCCCAGATGAGAGCTCTGGAAAGGTTTTACTGTTTCGCCAAATTGACGAGGGTGGCAGTGATACGGAGGGGAAAATTGTTTTTTGCATCACTTAAAATGTCAAAACTCATTTATCACACTTGTTGCTGCCATCTTTGCATCCCACCCACCTTCCTGGAGAGATATCTGGGGTGTGGTGGCTTCTCCAATCATCTTGTGGAAAATGGGAAACAGGGTACAATTCCTCCAAGTGACGCTTGCCTATTTGTGACCATTCCCTATCTGGCTGGATTTGCTGGTTTCAAATGACCGAGTCATACGCACATCAAGGTCGGGAGGTAGAGGACTGCACAAACTGTGGGACGATACAGTGCAGAAGTGTAAATTGGAAAGTTACCGAAATTATAACATTTTGTTTTGCGAGATTGTCTGGGAGTGCATCTGAGTTCTGTTAGCGATGGTGGCAGTGACGTGTGGGAAATTCGTTTTTACAACATCACTGAGAGAAATATTACATATATCATTTGATAGTTAATCAATTACATCTGTATTCTAGTAATGCATATAATTACCAAAATATATGCTCTGCTGGTAATACATGTGGTTACCATTTATATATTTGTAAATGTGTTTGGACTGCCATTGTATTGTCATTAAACTAACACCTGTCCCAACTAACATTTCTGTATTGAATAACGCACATTTTGCTCGTAAAAGCATTTAAGATACTATGCTATGATTAAAATGACTTTTTCTGTATTATACTGCAAGTCCATGAATGTACTGTAGTGTGGTATTGCAGATATTGTTTTATGTGTTTGAATTTCTGTGTTATTCAAAGTATTCATGTTTATGTGTATTATTTGATTGTTCTTAAACCTGAATGTATTCTTTGTTTAAACTTTAGGTCCAGATTGTCAGCAAGAAAATTGACTTAAGTCATGTGACATCCAAATGTGGCTCAAAGGATAATCTTAAGCATAAACCTGGTGAGTGCTGGTGATATTACATCTTATCCATCTGTAAGTTCAAATACATTTGTCAAGTTACATTTACTTAGAAATAAATTATTCGCTGAAATATGTTTCAATCATTTAGATAATGTATATTACAGTTTTCGGAATTGGTTTTATTCCTGTGCTATGGAATAAATTAGATATAACTTTGTATGAAATGTAAATTAAATTAACTTGATTTCTTGAAACACACCTGAAACCAAGGTGTGAAAAAATGAATTGTCATAAAACTTTTAATTGATGTATTTGTCTCTTGTAAATTTAATGGGTCAAAAAAGTGGAAAATTACAGAATATATTAAATTATTCCTTATGTCCTGTGACTGAGCAATACATCAATCAAGCATGAACTTTTGTTCACAGAGATGGTTCTGCTGTGATTGTAGTCACATGGTGACCAGTGTTTCAAAATACTACTGACTTAATGTAGTTTTCTTGCTACAGGTAGATATGTAGTCCTAGCCTTTGTTCAGAGAAGCTTTCAAAGATAACGTGGCTTTGATCAGTACATAGCAAGAACATATCTGAGTGGATATAACTTAATTTCTACATTAATTTCCTCCACAGGATTATCTTTTGGCAGTTATTATACAGCTATTTTACGCAGTGTGATGTTTAATTTTGTGTCGACACTAAGCGTTTGTGCTCCAATTTATGAGGACATTGGTGTAATTTCTATTCAGTGAATTAGGCAATTTGAAACGGGTTATAAGAAGGCTCATTCTTCTTGCAGGTGGCGGTCACATTTCTATTGAGAACCACAAGCTGGAATTCAAGGACAAGGCCCAGTCGAAGGTTGGCTCCATGGAAAATGTGGATCACATGCCTGGTGGGGGCGTTGTGAAGGTAGGACAGCTCCCTTAGTTGACCAGGATGTCTTTACTTACAAATTAGTTTTTTTTATCAAAAATGTTTGCATATATACTTTGCTTAATTTCTGATTAAAGTTCTGTACGCATTACAAAGCAAATTTTCTGTGGTTATACATAAAAATAATAATATGGGAGAATTCCAAATTGAATGGTGGACTGTCATCTGAAAAAATGACATTTTTTTCAATTTTATTTTTAAAAGCATACCCTCATCAAACTTGAATTTGGAAATTATTTTATATAAACGTGAGCTTTTCTTTTTTCGATTGTTTTCACTTAAAAATTCGTGTTGTACATTTCATTTAGCTTTCAATTTTCATGCCCATTTTTGTTGTGTTTTTACCATGCTATTGTTTCATCTTTTGCAAAATAACGTTTTTATTTTAAAAGGATATGAAAGATGAAGAGTTAACAGTAGTTGAAACAATCATTGTTCACTCCACGTATTCCGAGGATGCTGAGGCAGAGCAGAGTCACACATAATGTAAGTATTAGAAAAATATATTTAGAAAATGCTTATTTTATTATTAAAATAGTAGGGGTTGTTCGGGGGTGCCGATGGCGCCCCCTCACAACCATTTACGGCCTTCGACCAGGAAAGTCACAAAAAATTGCACACGAACAACGCATTCACGCAAGCACCCGATGCTCCGTTTTGAAGTTTTAAAATGGAACGTCTTTGAATTGTATTATGTTTTGAATTAGATCATTTTATTTCTTCACTAAAAGCTTAAAAATTTTACATCTGGAAGACTATATTGAAAAGGACATTTCGTGTTAATTTTCTCTCGTCGTCAAGTAGATGGCCTTGCTGGGGGTTCGGTTTGATGCGGACTTTCACCTGTTTGGGATTGCGGGATCGAAATAAGGCGACATAGAGCTGGCCGTGCGAGAAGACTGCCGTCTGCAGATCGATTCCAACGTAATCGAACGTCTGACCCTGCACCTCCATCGTTCATGCAGGGGGCGCGTAAGTTTGCAGCGACCCTGCATGAAAACGACGGAAAGTGCAGCGTTCATCACAGATAAAGTTGTGCGCTTATATTAGAGTATACTCAATAATGTCATTGCATTGAGAAACCTGGTAAACAAAAACTTCAACCAGCTTTACAAATGCACTATCTTTTCTATCATGAAAATGTGCACCCTATTGACAATTTACAAAATATACAGCTCGTAAAACAGAGTGGTGACTCACTTTGCAAGAAAATAATAGGAACACTTCCATTATGTTTTATCAATCCATTCATAAACCATTTCATTTCTCTAGTTCATTGCATGTGGCACGTTTCTCCTTGCCTCCGTAATATGAAGCGTCATCCTTGCAGATTGAAAGCCACAAACTGAAATTCCGCGAGAGTGCCCGAGCGCGAACGGACCATGGTGCCGAGATTATAACTGTGTCGGCAAACGACTCGATGGGCGGCTCCCCACAACGTCGCCACTCCAACGCCTCTTCCACCGGCAGTATAAACATGGTGGAGCCACAGCTGGAGACACTGGCTGACGACGTCACAGCTGCCCTTGCCAAGCAGGGACTGTGATCTGTTCCACAGCAACACGAGTATTTACACATGCACGCACACACCATCACACATTCATGCAAACCCATACAGCAAGGGAAGTCTATTGGAATAGTATTGAGCCGCATAGCAAGTGCTATAAGTAGTCAACACGTGTTGAAATATTTACACGTCACAACTTCCAGTGCTGATGGGTATACAATGTAAGTGTATTTATTTGCACCATTTTGCAGCCTGCTTACATGTGCGCATTGACAATGAACTGGTTGCAGCGTTGTGCCTATTGGCCACATTCTTCTCAATGCTGCAGGCAACACCAATCACGCAGCTTAGCACAGTAGTTGGATGTGGCTGCTTTATCTTCACAGGGTGTGATGCTTGCTGGCATCTGTCTGGCCCATGTAAACAGGTCTTTCGATATTCGCAAATAACATGGTTGAGAAGGTTGTGTGTATACATTTAATTTATAGCATGACAATATGGTTCTGTGAAGGCATAGTTACCCTATGATAATCAAGTGCATTAAGAGCCGTTCTAACATGACACGCCCTGTGCACTAATGCACTATCACAAAGTATATTGCTCTGATGTTCACTTACATGCCATTTTTGTTTGCATATTGTAATATCATGCATACCATTGGCTGCAGATCGCTTACAGGGATGCATTACTTGGGCTGTGGGTATTCACACAAATATGGTAGAAAACGTGTGCAGCATGTTTTATTCGGAGGTGGAATGGCATCCTTTCATTGCTGCTATTTTATAAGTTTTGAAACATGATGACAATTGAAACAGGTATGGGAAAGCAACATTATAGGTTGCAGACATACGCTTAAAGTACGTGTGAAATTTGAATGCATTGTATTGGGTGCAGAACAATAACATCGAAAAAGTGTTATCTACCGGTGGAAAAACGTGCATTTATAATAACCTTTTAACTTATTAGCTAAGGCAGTATACTATCCAGTAGGTAAGCAAACATGAACCGTGTTAGTAGATGTTAATATTTCGTTGACGCTTACACGTCAGCAAATCAGTTGAAAATTAGTTTTAAAAGGGTAGTTGCCAATTTCACGTATTATAGTATGAGCGAAATGTAGCCATGTGTCTACAGTAATGAATTTATAGCTGATAAATCGTTGTTGCCATCTTTAAATGAAGGAAAAATCTGATGTCCTGCATGTATGTAGTAGTTTGTGGCTTTTTACTGTTAGATTGGTATGGCTGTAGCTGAGTGGGGTTAACATTGTGTGCGTCATGTCATTTGTGGTGCTGTTGTGTAACTTGCCGTCAAAAAACTGCACCTAACAAGCCACATTGAACAATCCTATTTGTAGTTATTACACATAATCACTTCATTCTAAACATGATGCAGTTTAGCATGGAACAACTATAATATTTGACTGATCTTGAGTGCCGGCTCCGTGATTAGCCTATGTTGATTGTGTGGTGTAGGTTTGCAGGCATTCTCAACCATAGTTCTGTAGTCATTTAAACAACGAGATGGAATACGCATATATTCACACGTAGTTTTTTTCGTTTGCCATACTTTTTTAAATCAAATGAAGAATGACGAGGGTAATAGTACGATGTATATTGTTTTGTTGAAATGTCATATTTGGCCATTGTATGAGCTCTTATTTCCGTTTAATGTAATTCATGTACACTGGAAACTTACATGTCGATCGGTGGACATTGTATGATTTACGAAAGCGCAGTATGAAACATTCTGTGCTGAAATACATTGGTACGACCCCACTGTTAGACATGTTGAAATGAATTGCAGAAAATTTGCACAACCAAGTTATCCAAACAATATTTAAAAACACCAATCGTGATTTCATGTTCCGATAAAGAAGAAGGGTGATGGGATGTGGGTGCAGGGTGCGTGATTTTGGATTGTAGTAACGTCTCTGCTTTTCCACCATAATTTGTCACATGAAGGCATCCAGTCTGGAGAAAAAGAAAATTGTCTGGAAACAAGGTTTACAAAGTATATAACGTATACACAAGCAAAAGTCAATTTAACACTGCATTTGCCTGATTATGCTTTCACTTCAGTAAGCACACTGCGGGCAACTTCTCAAATCTTGCAACCGAAGCAAATGCCACAGGTTTTGTAGATTCCAGAATGTTTTTAGTAACAGACAATAAAGGGTGGAATATATTGTGAAGTAATACAAGGTGGAAAAATGGAGTTCATGTACCACATTAGGCTACAGTTTGCTTGGCGAACAGCTGCCCAACGCGAGTATGTTAAGGGAAAACGGCGATTGGAGTCGAGGACGGTTCTAACCCTTCCCAGGAAATGTGAAGAAACCGAAGTGCTTACTGTGAATTGGATTATCTGCGTGCACAGTGACTATGTGGCTTTCCCATTTTGCCGTGTGATTTTATCCCAGTTATTTGCACTTGTTTTAATTAGTGTGGCTTTGTATGTTTTGAAATAAAGCTGTTCCTCCACCTCACGCTGTTATGGTGTGGTGTGCAGCTTCACATCTGGTCTTACACGTGCGAGGCGATGCAGATGTACATGTAAAGCACGTTTGTTAATCCATTGCTGGATCAGCGCTTCTCCACGCCGTTCGGGTTATTTGACCATACTTCACCACCTTGGTTAGTGCTGATGGTTGAAGATGGAATATAGAACAATCGATTTTAGTGTTTGCATTGCCCACGGCCTAATATGTGCATAACGGTTTTCCATTAAAGCAAATCATGGCTCAAGCCTGCTTAAATTTATAGGTCTGATGGGAACGGGCGTATTCCGAGTGATTTGGTATTAAGCTAACATGGCATTCGCTATGCTTTTGAACTGATAGATATATAGTTAAGACATTTGAAATGTCATGCCAATGTAGATGCATGGGTTATTCTGTGATTACAATTGTGGCGAAGTATTCAAAAGTTGCAGAGGATTTGTGTTTGCTTTTCCACAGGTGTAGTTAGTAAAATGTTAAGTTGCGTCTTACTTTGCATGCGATTAATATTGAAATGCTAAGACAGCAATGAGCAAACCAAAACGCTCAACCCGTTCAGATAATGGGAACAGTTAACACGCGCTTCGAAAAAAATCCACTGCTTCCCCCTAGTGTTAATTATTGAGTACTCGTGCCAGACTGCGTTGTGGATCTTTGCGTGTACCACGTGACAATGTTATCTTTTTTACTGCGGTGCTTTTCAACGTGGTTGACCATACTTCACTACGTTGGTCATTGCGGGTTGTCCGGATTCATGGCTTTTATTTAAAAAGAATCGGGCCATCAATAGCTAAACTAAAATAAGGTGTTACCTCGTGCCACGGTTGAATCTTGTGCTTAAAACTGCGCAAATAGCAGATGAAATACTCAAGGACACCAGTAAAGCCGTACTGCGTAGGAGTCATAGTAATATTTAGATCTTTGTCATTCTTGATTTGAAGCTTTCGTGACTGCAGGAATCCATACTCTTTGGTTCTTTCGGTAAAGTCACGTAGGTAGAAAATAATAATAGATCACGACGTTTCGATCGCCACAAGCAATCGTCTCCCACCTGAAGACGATTTGTCATTCCCCTTTTGGATGAAGGCCATCACGCCGTTGACCATACTTTACCACATTGGACAGCTCTTCATAGGAGAATTGCGCCACCCACTGACATTAAAGTCGTGAAACACCGTGTGCCATCCTGCTTGCAATACATTTGAACACAAGCTTTTTTATAAGTTGTCAACCTTCCTGAAAAACTAAATTCCAATGGGTTTGTTTTGTCCGAATTCGTCCTACGAACTTAACTAAAGAACACAACATCACTGTGTGCTCCAGTACTGTATATCGACAACACAAATGGATGTGTCTATACATTGACCTCTAGACTGACTTTTGGCTGCTCTGGCAAGCAGTTTTTTTTTTAAACAAAGCCCTCTATAGATTAACTGCCGAACCAGACCCCAGTGTGCGCAGCCCCTTGAGCGTTTCGAGCGCAAACCCATCCAGTCTATAAATTATTCAGCGGCGCTCGGAGCATCTCGGTACAACCACAGCGTGAGCGCATGACAAACGAATCCAAATCGAGAGGGGCCAAGCCACGCGTTTTCGCGCACTGTTCGTGATGAGAAACCTGCGCGCGTGGTACGAACTGAATTGTCCTCGCCACCACCACTGGCATGTGCGTACAACCACGAGATTATTTTTTTTCAGTTTCAGCCAGTGTAGCATCCCGCAGGGCAAAGCCCTCCCCCCTCCCCACCGTTGGAATGCTTGGAACCCGAAGCTCCCCACCTCCACCACCTCCTCCTCTTCGGCCTCCAGTCCCCGTCCCCTCCTCTGCCCTCCCCCCTCCTCTCCCGTTCAACCCAGCACCCGCTTGACCTCGCCCGAAGGAGAGCTTCGCATATATGCGCCGTGCCCGGCGTGAGCCTCCCCCCCACCCCTTACCGGACATTCCCACTCCAATCGCCAACCACCACGAGGGAGCTGCTGCTTGACCCATTACCTCTTCTGCTTCTGGACGCGCTCGGAGTGTGGCCAGGGGCCAGGGAGTCGGCCAAGCTCCTGATTCCTGTGAGCACGGGTTGAGGGAGAATCGACTGCTGCTGCTTCTGTGCCACTTGTGCTGTTGCTGGATTGTGTTTTCGCTCGTCCGTTTGCTCACGCCACTCGATATCACCCTGGCTTGCTGGTTGGTGTATTGTGAATTCTGCTGCATCAGCCTTCAGTGCTCGCGCGTGTCCTATCCCTGCTGGCGGTGCTGCTGCTGCTGCTGAAGCGAGTGCTGCTACTGCAGCCAGCGATTCTCGCTGACGCAGCGAGTCTTGCTGAAGCCAGGAGTATAATGAAGGCGCTAAGGTGGTTGAAGGGCTGCTGCTGAGGTCGGTGAACTGCCCTTAATAGACAGCCAGCAACGGTGTGTATTTTAAGCCATTGTTCTCTGGGGTGGGTTCGGAATGCAGGAGTGGACCTGAAGCCACGGTTTGTTTTGCTTGCGTTTTATTGCTGATGGTGGTGCCTACTACTTCTGAAAATGAAGTGTCCACTTACATCAGCGGGATGTGATACAGAAAGCCGGTGTTTAATATCTCGCTCGCTTGTCGCTGCCAGCGTTGTTTGCTGGTGAACCGAGCGCAGTGACGCTAAAAGCCAGCCGCTCTCTCTCTGCCCCTCCATCTATCTCACCTTGCATCTCTCTCCAACGCTCGCTATTATTATTATTGTTGGTGCCAATTTCCATTTGTGCTGCTGGTGCCTTGTACAGTCCGGCGCCTGTTGTGTAAGTGGCTAGCTGCCCAGCTGGCTGGCTGACCAGCTGGCTGGCCAAGTGGCTGGAGGGGGTGGTGGTCGGGAGTGGCTGCTGCTTGGATGGGGGGGTGGAATGACGATTTGGACGGCTGGCTCCATGGCTTAGTGACTGGCTTTATGTCGTGCATACAGTGAGTAATCTTTACAACCAGGTAAGTGATAGTTGATGACTGCTGGGTGCCTCTTTTTCAACTGAGATCTGACCGGATCTCGTTTGGATGGATATATTTAGCTGTCTGTGAATGTGTACGCTGACTGAGTTTATTCATCTTTGCTGCCTTTGTCTACCTGCCGATGTGTGTATGCGTGGGATTATTTGTATGTCCTTATCCGTCAATGGATATGTGCACATATATGTGTCCGTTTATATGTAAATGCACAGTCGGGGTATGTAAACAACACGTATGTGCAAACACAATTTAAATTTTAGGTTTTCTACAGCCTTGATTACAATTCCAACTTCATTCTAGTATCACTGTGTTTGTGTGACTTTGTCACCAGCTTAAGTTGGCCGACGTCCACCCACGCCGTCTCGAAAGGCCACAAAGGCATAGAACGAATTTGGGGAATAGGAATGTAACACGATTGTAAATGGTATCAAACAATGCCGCTTGCTGCCGCTGTGCAATCTGCTGCCGCTGTGCAATCTGCTGCTGCCCAATCCCTCTCCTGCTGCTATACAAACCACCTAGTCGTCTGTGATCTACATCAAACAATTTGTAATTTATCCTGAACTGTGGGCATGAAATCTGTACTCAGTGGTAACATTTACCGTCAGTTTACATTCCCATTCCTGTCGTTTTCCTTTTGTGGTCGATGGAGACCGGGACAGCGACTTTAATAACTGGCGACAAAGTTGACAGTTTCATAAAGTTGAAATATTAACACGTACATCTTGTATGCACTGTCAGTGTATCTCTATGAATATGCACACAGTGTGTAAAGGTCTTTGCATATGTGCATCCTACATATACAATTTATAGATATGCCACTGATTTCGAATGGCACTGGTCTCAACAGGTGATTGATTGCTTTATATCTTTATCGAGTTAAAAGGTTTAATACGTGTATTGATATTTGTGAGATACATGTACAGGCTTGGAAATAAAAGGTATATAGGTTTATCCGTTTTCGATACCCCACTGATTTATAATGATCGTCTTCCTTCGTTGAAGGTTTTAAACAAACTATATACCGTCTGTATTGTTAAAGTGCGGGAGGTGAGTGCTAAAATACGTAATACGTGTTTTGAGATGTGTGAGAGACATGTAGGGGCTTGATTAAAATGTTGATTTCTCTGTAAGTTATATTAAAGTATTTTAGTGGTTCACCTGGTATATACATTCCTTTTAATAATCCACTGCTAGTTGAAAGTTGCCCCCCCCCCCAACCCACGTCGTTGGACCATACTTCACCACATGATGTATATATACATACACGTGTGTATGTCGTCATGTCGAGCATAGGCATCATGTATGTAATACGTGGTCCTTTACATGGCTTGATCCGTACACTGCTGGATAAGGTTGCACCCACACTTTCTAGGACATGGCTGTTGTAGTGTGGCCATACTTCCCCACATATAACGCATATAAAAATGCACATAGTCACATGGTCATGTACAGCATATGTATCATAATGTATGTAGTAGGAGTAATCATAGTGTGCATTTCTCTACATGCCTTTATCCACCCACTGGGCCTTATCTAGCTTGTGTGTCGCTTTGGACATCCCCTTCTCCTTGTAGCAGTGAATTCGACTTTCAAAATCCCGTTTAAATGTAGAGCTTCGTTTAATGTTGGGGTTATCCTCCATCGAGATTTCCATAAATACTTAAACAAACATTTGAACGCCTTTCACTTTTCATTGTTTAGGGGGTGTTGCTGTATTTCAACAAAATCAGTTTCTTCCACTGCTCGTTGTTGAACCGAGTCATTGTTAGTTAGATAAGTCCTCGCCATGGTACTCGAGCAACTTCGTCAAAACCAATTTGTTTGACCAGCCCAACAAATTCACGTGGAATTTATGGCACTGTCTTTACAAACCTCCCCCACCACTCCAACTCGTTGACACACTCAGGCCAGATTTACTTTCACACACCACTCATGTTTACCGAGTGGTGTGTTGCCACGACACCCCAATATTCTCGATAGAACGATAGAACTTCCTGATATTGTAGTCACACCAAAACTCCCTGATTGTTGGCTTATTTTCACCGTTTTAGTAATCAGCTGGCCCATGGTCGTGGCAATTACACATCGGTTCATCGTCGGGTGTAATAACGACGTCGTGATTCGTGGCAAAAAAGCCACCAACACGTACATTTCAGCCTAGGTTCACATGATGTCTAGGTGCATTAGCTAGGATTAGCAGTGCTTTGTGGTTCAGGTTGTTTCTGGCACAGTTAGGTAATCCTTCACAAAAAGGGCAAAACTACGATGCGAACCGATCCTGGAACAGAGCCATCGTCACACGAGCTGTTTTATTTGCTCGCCAAATGGCAGTGAGATTATTCTTGCAATAGCCACTCGGAAAGGGCCCTGGGGATTATCTGCATGGTAGGCATCTACCCCTCGGCGTTGCCACCAAGCAGAACAGTCAGCCGATCATTTAGCAGCTTTGAACCATGAAACGTAGACTTTACCGAAAGAATCCCTGCAGTCACGAAAGCTTTAAATCGAAATCTGTATTTTATTCTTTGCAGATGTAAACCGGGTTCGTCAATCTGGATTTGAAGTTTTCGTGACTGCAGGGATCCATACTCTTTGGTTCTTTCGGTAAAGTCACGTAGGTATAAAATAAAATTAATTAAATCACGACGTTTCCGGCGCAACACAAGCGTCCATCATTAGGTTGGACAAAAAAACAATAGCCCACTTCAGCAATTGTTTCTTGCTGTGGTTGTCCCACCTGATGACGGACGCTTGTGTTGCGCCCGAAACGTCGTGATTTAATTTATTTTATACCTACGTGACTTTACCGAAAGAACCAAAGAGTACGGTTTCGTCAACATTGAACACTTGCTGGGGAGAGTAGCCCACCTTGTGCCATGATAGATTTACATTGTGGCGGGCACTGTCTTGTTCTGTCGCCTCCAAAGTCAGCAATTGGCAGCCTCGCCAATCATGTTTTAGGTCATGCAGGTTGGAACAACGCATAAACTGTTGCAACAAACCACGGCTTGCTGAAAAAGCTGAGATAGTTGAACCCTCACCATACTCCTGAAATATCGATTTGGCGTTTTCTTGTATCGCCACCAAACGTACGATCCGGACGCTGAACAAACTCTCCATATTGTCCATCACCTCATCTGCTGCCTCTCGTCATATTCTAGCAGCACTCAACGGGGTCACACTTCGGGCACCTCCTCCTATTGTACGAGCCTCAGCTCACATTGTTCTCACATTCGCAGCAGCTAAGCCAAGTGCATAGCCGGTATCCAGGGCGCGTTTTCTCACATCAAACCGCGTGAACACATCCGTTATCGCCTCTAAATTAATGAGAGGCTGGGGGTGGTTGTTTTCCCTAACCTCCTTCAATGGAGAGGCAACACACAACATATATCGTCACTTTGCTCGTCGTCTTTTCACTCACGTTCTGCTGTTTTTTCCTGGATTTTTATGTTGTGCGTAGTAACTTTAAGATGTTTTCTTGTTCATGTGTTTTGTTTGTTGCGGTTGCACCCGATTCAAGAGCCGCATGGCTCACAGGGCTATACCTAATACATACACTGAAACTAAACTGAAACGGGTAAATTGTATCCGGTAAATCACCCAAAGTTTCGAAACGACGTTGGAGTGAATACAAAAATCGCATTACTTTCTGTTGGCGACGTTGCAACGGAGAAACAACGCAATTAGGAGCAACGTCAGTATATCAGAATATTGATTTATACTGGAGCAATAGCATACCATGTCAACCCATACGGTTTACAGGCATTATTGTACATGGAAATTGAGTTTTCAGGTCCATACGGTCAACATCCGTTTCAATTCGGACAAACAAAATGTATTTGTTTCTTTGTTTGTGTTTCTGCCTTGTGATGGGACTTTGTCGGACGAACGTTGAGATGTATAAGGGGCACGGGGTGACCAATAAGGTCTGCATTGGTCTGTAATAAGTCAGGCCACTGATCAAGGGGTTTGACAGGTATGTAGTGGTGAGTGTACTAGTGGTGATTGTCTATTTCTTTGTTTCTCCCTTGTGATGGGACTTTGTGTGATGAATGTTGAGATTTATAAGGGCTACGGGCTGACCAATGAGGTCTGCATTGGTCTGGAATCAGTCCGGGCACTGAACAAGGGGTTTAACAGGCATGCAAATCCGATGAGCTATAAAGCTCTTCCCCTCCCCACAGCTATTCATGAGTCATATGCATATTACCCCCACCCCCTCCCCGCAGGATCATCATGATTATTATTACTACAACTACCACAAACACCACGAATTAAATCGCGACATAAACCTGGTGTTCGTGTTATAGTGGTGGTAGTAATAATAATAATTAGGGGCAACAGGCAGCAGGCGGCGCGGCGGGCACCTACGCGGGCAGCGCCGCGGGCAGCTATGAGGGTCCTCGGCGCGGCGAGACGCGCGGACAACATGGCGGCGCGCAAGAAGGACGGCGGTCCCAACGTGAAGTTCCTCGAGTCTACGGACACCGTGGCGCAGTTCGACAACGTTCGCCAGTGGCTGGGCAAGCACTACAAGAAGGTGAGACGCTGGGAGGGCTAGAGAGGAGGCGGCGGTGTGGGACCGAGACATGGCTACGGGACGAGGTGAACCCCCACCCCCCACCACCATCCCACACAATCGCCGACACAAGCCGCTGGGAGTGTGGTGCTGAGCGAAGCCTGCGCAAGGCCGCCCATTGTTCTCTATCGAGACGGTCGCGTTCATTTGGTTCGATTGGTTGTTGTTGATGTGCTCCGGTGTTGCGTTTAAGTCGGGCGGCGGGGAGTTTGAGGCGAGCGGCGCGAGGTTCGATGACGGCGGGGGATGCGTTGGGGGAGCTTTGTGAGCTCTGGGTGGTTGTGGGGATAAACGCGCGGGATCGTGTGGATGTGGTCTGTCTGGGTCGGGTTGTTGCGGGTACCCCCCCCCCCATCCTCGTTTGTGGCTGTGTTTTTAGGATTTGCTTTGGTTAATTGTGTTGTAAGGTCAACTTTTATTTTGACGTTCTGCTCGTGTTATTGTTGCCTTTGTTGTGTTAAAGTTGTATCCGTCAGGAACAAAAGCGGCGGTGGATGATCGCTCTTTATTCGATGTATTGTTTTCATTTCGTTGTGTTTTTATTATTATCAATAATTTTTCTATGTAAATATGCAGTATCTCTTCGTTGTGCAGTAGTGGTGTTTATGCCTTGTGGCTGCAATATAACAAGCGAATGTGTGTGGAAGTTAAGCGACGGGAACATCTTTTCTGCTGTTGGATATTTATATAAATCTAAGTCGAGGTCGACACGGCCCTTTAATCATCTCTGGGTTGAGTACAATATAATCACCAGTTGGTAAAGATAATGTCAATATCGGCCGTGCTATGGAGAGGCATTCATAGGAACTTAAAATGTCCCCACGTCTGTTGTTAGTATGTGGACACTTTCACTTGCAAACACACTACACTGTTTTTGCAGTATTAACGATGTTGTATATTCCAGTGTTTTAATTCCTGTTTAAAATTGTTTATCATGTACTGTATATATTGCGCAGGGCAGTAATATATAATACAGGGCAGTGATATATCTGTAAACACATGACAGGCCGCCTAATGATAACCTTTTTTTACTGTGACATTAAATTGTTGATCTAATTTGCCTTATAAATAACGGTTTGGAGTTGCATGTTTGAGTTCAAGCTCGGTAAGTGTCTTCCGATATCTTCTCATCAATTTTCCCAAATATTGTTTGAGCTTCTTGAGACCACCTTCATACAGATACTTTATAAATTAATATTGGAACTCTTATTTCTATCTAATTAGGTTCTAAAGTGAAAAATTTATATATCCAAAAACAGGTTCAGGGAAAGGACACTATGGGAAAGCCTGGTTAAGCTCATCCATTAAATGCGATCACTGAATTATTGCAAGATTTTCACTGTCCGTTTACGTACACAAACTTCATTTTACTTGTATGATTTCTGGGATTGGTATTGTACAGTCACTTTTGGGGACAACATTGTACTGGATTGGTGGTGTGTGGTTCTGTGTGCAGTACATACAGGCAGAGCCTCCCACCAACAAATCTCTCGCTGGCCTGGTGATTCAGCTGCTGCAGTTTCAAGAGGAAGTTATGGGAAAGCATGTCAGCAATCCCCCTCTCACTCGGATTCCGGTGAGTCTTGCATCTACCGTGCCCTTTAATACTTATCAAGATACAAGGATGCCACTTACAAAGTAGTCTGACCAGAATTGTTAGCAGAGTCACAAGCAAATATAAATTAAGCATAGACATTACAATGTTCACGCATGAACTCCATCAAACGCATCTATTACTATCTCACAAGTGAAATGTGCAGTTTAATGTACAGTAGTATGAATTAGATACCTATTACATTATCTTACTGCAATAGATAGATGATGGCCTTCCCATGCCATGGTGGTCATGGGGGCTACTGAACATAGTTCACCATGTTGGTCAGTGTAGGTTGATAAAAAGGGAGCCCAAGACTAATTTAGATATCAATTGCCAATGATGTTAGCTCGGCTAGGATCAAACTCCGGTCACTGCAGTATGCTGACTAACACCACCGCTATTTACAAACTTTACATTTTAAGTAGTTTTGAAGATATTGGTTTGTGCTTTTTCTTGCAGATGAAGTGTTTCATGGATTTCAAAGCTGGAGGGTCTCTGTGTCAAATCTTGGCCGCTGTGTACAAATTTAAAAGTGACCAGGGATGGTAAGTACAATTGATATATTTACAAATTACAGTAAAGGACCTCATGGTTGGGTTGGTTTGGATACATTTTATAAGGAATTGCTTATGTTATGAAAGTTTGGTCTAGTGGTAAATTAATTTGCAAATTTGTTTACGTTTTTGTGCAGGAGGCGGTTTGATTTTCAAAATCCATCTCGCATGGACCGCAATGTAGAGATGTTCATGACCATCGAAAAACTGCTTGTACAGGTTTGTGTTTTTTACCCAACTGTTTTCACAACAAAGTTTGAACACTATCATATCTGTTTCTGATTTGTGGTTGATATGTTTTTTTCATCCCTTACAGAATAATTGCTTGTCTAGGCCAAATATCTACCTCCATCCTGATATTGATCACAAGCTGGCTAGCAAACTGAAGGATATAGTGAAACGACACCAGGTATGTTTGATGCATACATCATCCTTAACATTCATTCAGATGTTGACCTTTTATTGTTGAAATATTTACCGAGTAAATTTTAGTTTTTTTGTAGATGATAGATGATGCACAACTTTTGTTTGAGTAAGTTGCTAAAGTCGGGTGTCGATGTGTACCTTGCCACAGGGATCGCTAACGGATGACAAATCAAATGCTTCCCACGTGGTCTTTCCTCTTCCAGCCAACCACGATGAAGGTATACAATTATGGAATTTGCAAAAGCATGTTTATTTTTATAGTTTTACTTGTGCATGTTATTCCCTTCATGGTGGGAAATATCTGGTACATCTTCTTGGTTCTTTCGGTAAAGTCACGTAGAATGGAAATAATAAAATAATAAAAATGAACCATTATAAAATAATTCTCACGACGTGTCGACAACGCAAGCAGCCGTCCTCGGGTGAAGAACAGGTCTGTCAGAAAGACAGACGGCTGCTTGCGTTGTGGCCGAAACGTCGTGAGAATTATTTTATGTTTTATTTTTATTATTTGATTATTTCCATTCTACGTGACTTTACCGAAAGAACCAAGAAGATGAATCCCTGCAGTCACGAAAGCTTTAAATCGAAATTTATCTGGTACATCTTATCAAAAGCATTATGATCACTTGAATGCCTTGATCTTGCAGATGAGTGGGTGCGACCTGTAATGAAAAAGGATCGCCAAATGCTCCTCCACTGGGGCTTCTATCCTGACAGGTAATTCAGACTGTTTTTACATTTGTAAACATGTACTTGCAGTTTCATACCCATTCATTAAAATGTTAAGAGTGCATGACTTTGCTGAAATGCTGAAACATAAAGCATGGTAATGCATGCGTATCATCCACCTACCATTGCTCTGGATGAAGTGCAGGGTAGATCATATTGATTTGTGAAACTTTCAAACCTGCGGGAATATCAGGCCACACGATGACAGTACAGTATGCGGATTTTTGAATCCATCTGCATTGGTTTCCTCCCAAACACAAAATATTCCTTAAAATGGAAGCAGCAATGTATCAAGAAGTCGATATAAGTAATATCTCTGCACTTTCAGTACAGATATTTTGTAAATCGGAATGGCTTTTCCCATTCATTGAAGAGTAAAAAATTATGGAAGTGTTTCGGACAGTCATTCGACCTCCTAACCTAAACATATACATGTATCACTTTTCACAATACAAAATAATAAAGAACAAATATAAAAACTATTGAATAATAATTTAGTTAAAACAAAAATAACCTTTTCAGGGAACTCACAAAAAGATCTGCATGTCGGGATACCGTGACACTGTTGCGGATAGATGATGTAGCCTCCTAGGTGGTTCTTGTTTGATGTCATGGTGCGTTGCCATGTAAAATTTCGTGAACACAGACATTCGATTTCGTTCATCGAAACGTGTCCATAGTTTGTCAATTTTGTTCACGTGAAATTTTGTAAACTAAACGTTCGTAAATCGAGAGTTAACCTGCACATGTATTTTTTTCACAGCTATGACACATGGCTGATGGCTAATGAGGTTGACGCTGAAGTAGAGGACATGCCCCCACGGAATGGACCCTGGAAGGTGGGAAAATGTTCTCTGTTAGGGGCAATGGTTCCTAAATACGTTAAAAAAAATTCTTTGAGATGGTTATTAACGCTGCTTTGTGTTGCTAACTTCCAGGTGCACGTCAAATGGATCTTGGACACAGACACGTTTAATGAGTGGATGAATGAGGAGGATTACGAAGTGGATGACTCTAGGAATACTGTCAGTACCAGGAAAAAAATTTCTGCCAAGACTCTTGGTGATGAGGTGAGGCTTAGATGATAATAACATGCTTCATAGTATTATAAGAAGAAACTACCAATAAATATAAAATTGTGCATCTTTTATGGTGACATTGTTAAAATGTGCACACTATTTAATTCTATTTGAGGACGAGTTTTGCCCTTTGGATTAATTCAATAGAGAATAACGGTTGTCTACACTATGGGAACCTCATTTGCCAGTAAAAATATGATAATTGGTTCTTTACCCTTCTATCTGGCAACAAAACTGACACCTTTTTACAAGGAGTCATGTTTGCATAGACCGCAATACCTGCAGTCATAATACAAACAAAAGAACATAACTCTGATGATGTGCACTGTCCTTAAAGTTATATGAGACTAGGCTCTAAGGAAAGCTGTCTCGGGTGTGGATCAATCAACTTTAAGGACAGTGCACATTATCAGAGTTATGTTCTTTTGTTTGTATTATGACTGCAGGTATTGTGGTCTATGCAAACATGACTCCTTGTAAAAAGGTGTCAGTTTTGTTGCCAGATAGAAGGGTAAAGAACCAATTATCAATAACGGTTGTATTTTGTTTGTCTCTCAGGCCAACAGCCCTGAGTCGGACCGGAGGGAGAGAAGAGGCAGCAGCATGAAAAAGCGCAAACGCTCGCCATCTCCACCACCTGTAGACACCAAGAAAAAGAACATCAAGAAAGGGTTTGTCTAACCAGCATGCTTTTCATCTTTCATATTCCTGGTGCTGTGCAATATTTTAAAGTTGCATACATTTCTGCTGATAAAATCGGAATTATTAAAGCTTTCCAATATGGATTGAAAGCTCTGATGTATCAGCTGTATCTATCTATCCCATAACATGCTCAAAATAATCTTGTGAAGATCTGATGTAAATATAATAAAGTTGTATTGCTACTAAGGACTTAGCCTTTAGAAAAAGGCCAATAGATCACAGGGTTGCCCAAAACTTTGCAATTAAAGAGCAGTGAAAAATGGTTAATCCTCTCCAGCCAAGGCAATGACATCACACGCCACTGGCCACGCCTCCCTTCCAGTTCATGTCATTACATGTGACGGCATCTTGTGCAGCGTGGAAGATAATGTTCTTATTGCTCGTTAAAGGATTCTGAGGATAAATGCATGTTTCGGAGCATTAAAGAATCTATGCAATGCATGATTTTTCTTGTTTGATGTTGCTTTGCTTGTTTTGCGTTTTTTTTCCTGCCGTATAGGCCGGCTACTCCGTCAGGTAAGAAGAGGGGTCAGCGAGAGGAGGACCAAGAGGACTCCAGTCGTGATGGAGACAACTCGTCGCAGGCGGCAAGTGTGGAAGAGAACAAGCCTCCCAAGACTGGTGAGAGATCACTCTGAAGAGCATGTTTAGAGAGCAACATATCCTGGCTTTCTGGTATTTATTACGTGCACAAATAGCATTGATTTCCCTGCTGCTAACCATAATTGGCTACATGTATTGCTTGTTTTCGTTTGCAGAAGAACAGACTGATAAAACAGTGGAGTCTATAACCAAGGTAAGGTGTACACTTTAATTGAACTATACTTTCGCAATGGTTCATTTGTAAATAGCCAGGGCCATTTTCATTACAATATGTAATATTTGTCTAATCTCTGTATCAACAGTCTAAAAAAATTACAAAACAATTTCTGATGTTGTGGCTGTAATGGTTGCGTGAAGGAGGGCGGCGAGACTGTTGTGGGACCCAAGCCTGATCAGGCAAAGAACCCCGACCAGTTGGAGGACAACGTAACTGACCAGATGCACCACATTGTTGTGCCCAGCTACGCTGCCTGGTTCGACTACAACAGGTGATCCAGCGAAACTGCGACACAAACCTTATAATGTGGGGCATGAAACGCAGTTGCACAAATGTAGCTTGCCCATTACGTGCCATTTTTATATGCCCCCTAGTACAGATGTTGATTGCAAATGTATGTCATTACATGGCTCTGTTTTTCATGTTCCTTCAGCATTCATGCTATCGAACGACGTGCCCTACCCGAGTTCTTCAATGGGAAAAACAAGTCCAAAACTCCAGAAGTGTAAGCGGCAATTCACAAATTGTTTTACGCGTGATGTAAATGTGCTTATTTACTTTTTACATTCATTGGATGAAACTTTAATGAGTAATATGTACGAGCGAGTCAAGTGGAGGTCCCTTATTGAATGACTTTACTTGTGGTGTGTGGACAGGTACCTGGCATACCGTAACTTCATGATCGACACGTATCGGCTGAATCCCCAAGAGTACTTGACCAGCACCGCCTGCCGTCGCAACCTTGCTGGGGACGTCTGTGCTATCATGAGGTGAGTATCACAAGTGATCACATATCTATATAAACCTAAATTATGCTCCTTAGTTAGAAATTTAAATAACCTTTGTAGAATCATGTAAAATTTCCCGTATGGTTTAATCTTGAATGTCTATTCTTATTTTGTGGGTTTTAAATTGCAGAGCCCATGCATTCCTCGAGCAATGGGGCCTCATAAACTACCAGGTGGACACTGATAGCCGACCAGCAGCCATGGGACCGCCACCGACTTCTCACTTCCACGTGCTGGTGGACACCCCCTCCGGCCTGGTGCCCCTCCAACCAAAAACCACTCCGGTACGCACTGTGTAGGGAGTAGAGCGAAACACCACAAACACTGCGACCTGAGTTCGATTCCCAGCCACAGCCAGTATATCAGTGGCGAGTGGTATCTGAACAGGTCCTGTCCCCTCCCCCCACCTCACTGACCAGCGTGGTGAAGTATTTTCAAACAGCTTCCATGACCGACATGGTGGTGGGGTGGTCTTCATCCAGTAGTGGATTCATAAATTGCTGTTGCCCCCATTTTTCAGCTCCAAATGGTGAAACAACGTGCTTCTAATTACAAATGTTCATTCTGTTATACTTTTTTTGCAAAGGCAGTGGATGTAATGACTGCTTTGGTTTCACATGAAGCATTGCTTCTAATTTTTACAGTTTATTGTCATAATGATACTAAGCTTTATAGTAAATCCATCATTGGAATGCATTATTTGAAATCTTAATGTCTGAATTTTGTAATAATATCTATTGGGATTGGAACAAAGTTCACTTAAAACATCTGCTCACCTGTCTGCCTCGAGGGTAGCATTTCTTAACTTACTCTACTTGAATACTTCAGATGATGCTGTACTCACTGGTATCGGTGTCTGGTGGGTTGTTAGGTGGCGTCCGTGCAACCCACCCCAAACAACTCGGACAAAGCGAAGGAGAAGACGGGAGAACTACAAAACTTTGGACTGCGGTCAGACATGTATGCCAAAAAGGATGGCACATCTGCTAAGGTAACAAGCGCAAGGGTTGGCTGTTTTACAGCTGCCACCAGGGTATTGTGAAACTGATTCTGGGCTACCTATTTAACCAGGGAACTATGAGATGTTGCTACAATATTGGATAATTAGAAAATATTGTGAATGTACGACTGCTAACTTTGCCTAAAACAAATACTTGTACGCTTGTAAGGTACAGTGAATTTGAACAGTTTCAATTGTTTCTAACTGTTGTGTTTTGTGTTTACATTTTTGGCAGTCAAAGATAGCTGGTTCTGGTGCCAGAGACTGGACTGACCAGGAAACTCTATTGTTACTTGAAGTGAGTAAAATGTGTCCAAAAGTTGTATTGTACTTAAAATGTATAACTGCATAAAGAATTCCTCATTTGCTCGTCCTTTTTACGATAACATAAAGCCATATTGGAGCTGCATCTGCTTTTGGGGCCTTTAATCATTCGCGTTTTTCGGCGTGTTTCTGCGGCAGGGCCTGGAGATGTTCAAGGATGACTGGAACAAAGTGTCGGAGCACGTGGGCAGCCGCACGCAGGACGAGTGCATTCTGCACTTCCTGCGGCTGCCCATCGAGGACCCTTACTTGGAGGAGGGTGTGGGCTCTCTGAGCTCATTAGGACCACTCGCTTACCAGCCCGTTCCGTTCAGCCAGGTTGGCAACCCCGTCATGAGCACCGTGGCATTCCTCGCGTCCGTCGTGGACCCACGCGTCGCCACCGCCGCAGCGAAGGCCGCCCTGGGTAAGTTGGGTCCGCTGGGAAGGCTGGGTCACAGAAGGGGGGGGGCTTAAATGTTTGGCAGTTGGACAGAAACTTGGAAAATATAAATGAAGTTTTTTTGTTGTTGATATTAGAGGTATTTCTGTACAGGTTTATCCATGACGCAGTGTAGAAGGCCGTTGTATATGGAAAGCTAGAACCACTGGGGTGAGAAGTATTGTGGAAGATCAAGTCAATGGGCACATTTTTTATAGTCTACCGGAGTGTGCGACACAGTTAAGTTTGTGCAAAAACGTTGATTAAAAAGACTTAAAAAGAAACTGTTGTGTTAAATGTTTAGATATGTCTATTTTTGACATGTTATATCACTAGCCAAAACAGATGATAATTACATTTATTGCATGGAAATGCCATCTCCTTTTAAGTATTTCCCCCCCCCCCCATGGGATAATTCCTGGGAAAAACACTTATTGTGCTGCTGATATGCTGGAGGAATTGAGATATGGACCACGCAGCTTTGCGGTCAGCGGTCAAATGGCCTGGAACTGACTGCCGCTACATGTTCGACACTCTTTCCAGACATCTAATGAGTTCAGTAGAAAGTACAAGAGAGAACTGTTTAATAGAGCTTTCAATATGAATATTGCGCACTCGTGATCACCTAGGTTTATAAGAGTTGCGCGTTTATAAATGTACATACTGTGGCGCTTATGTCACTTGATTGCCCAGCGTGAGCGTCATGGCAAGTGTGCATAAAGGGGAACGTTCGGCTTACCTGGTGCACTTGATTGGGTGCTTTGCAGATGAGTTCCAGAAGATGAAGGAGGAGGTGCCCTCGGCCCTGGTGGAGACGCACGTGAAGAAAGTGGAGGAGGCAGCAAAGTCGTCCGGCAAGGCCGACCCCTCGTTCGGGTTGGAGAGCAGTGGCATAGCGGGCACGGCCCCCGACCAGCAGGAGAAGACTGGTACGCGTGTTGCTGCGTGCGTGCTGGAGGAAGCCAAACGGGGTTTTTAACTTTAACTTATGCATTTCACACGATTGATAGTATGGCATTTGTAAAGGATGTCTTTGTGTTTTTTTACCTCCCTGTTTTGTAATCTTCATGATTATGAGATAGACATTTGGTTGTCGTGTGCGAAGGTTAGAGACTTATTATTCCCTGTTGTGTGCGTGCAGAGGAGCCCGCCGAGGAGCCTAAAGCTGACAGCCAGATAAGTGATGAAAAGAAAGATGATAAGGTGAGATTGGGATGTCGATTAAATGCATCTTTTAATCATGCTGGTTGGTGGTGCAATCCAGCTTTGTAATGTGAGACGAGGTGTAGGATGTTTAACAGCAAATTAAAGTGACATAAAATACATCATTTTATCATTGACCTTATTTTGTTCTGATAGCTATAGAATTGGCCTTTCGGTTCATATTAGAGTGTTAAAGGTAAATGTTATAATTACAGCACTTTCTAGGTTAAAATGTATTGTAACCTTAAACAGAAAGTGAACTGTAATCTTTGGTTCTTTCAGTAAAGTCACATAGATAGTCGTGGGTTTTTTGTTTTTATTTTGAATTTTAATTTAGTATCTACGTGACTTTGCCGAAAACAACCAAAGAATATGAATTCGTGCAGTCACGAAAGTTTTAAGTTAAAAAGAAAGTGAACTGGTCTCGAGAAGTTTATGGTTTAATTGAGCAGCTTGCATATTTAATGATTTTTTGCTTCCGAACTGTCCATATTTTAGTTCATATTATTGCAAATTGTCAAAAGCGGAGTATATGTAAGGTTAATTTAAAATTATAAAATAATCCGTATTACCACATCCCGTTGGGTTTAAGCGGGCTGGGAGCGCACCAAATTACTTTATCATCATTATACCCACTGACAAATATTTAAGCGTTTAAAATGCTGGATAAATGTTACCATTTTGAATGTCATCCCCTGTACAGGAGGAAAAGGCAGCAGAGGGTGCCGAGGAAGGTCCTAAGGAAAAGGCAGCGGAGGGGGAGAAGAAAGCGGAGGATGGTGTCATGGAGTGGGAAAACCAGAACAAGGAGGACAAGAGCAAAGGTGAGCGAGAGAACGCGGTAGTTCTAGGGTTTTTTCAGGTTGGCCAGTTTTGTCCCTACACTTGTCGCCCGACCAAGTGTCACAACTCATGCAATTGCTCCACAGAAAGTGAAAAGGACGCAGAAGAGAAAGAGAATGAGACTGCCATTGAGAAGGAGAAGGCTGAGAATGGAGAAAAGAAGAAAATGGAGCGCGATATCGGAGAAGGAAACCTTGCCACTGCTGCTGCTTCTGCACTCGCATCGGCTGCTGTTAAAGCCAAGGCACGGTTTAATTGTTTACACTTCTCCCGTGATTCTATTGGCATAAACGTATACCTCCATGCTGTCCGCGCCTCTCAGCTCGGTGCTCATGCATGCTTGTTTATTTGCAGCATCTAGCGGCTGTGGAAGAGCGGAAGATAAAGTCACTGGTGGCTCTGCTGGTGGAGACGCAAATGAAGAAACTTGAAATCAAGTTGAGGCACTTTGAAGAGCTTGAAAGCATTATGGATCGCGAGAGAGAAGCGGTGAGCAAAACGCACAAAGCCATCTTTTTGTAGTCTGCTTGAAACACCGTGGTAATTCCCTTACTACAATATTAACATTTTAAGCACATTATTGATTTCGAATTGCCCTGTAAATTTTGTAGGAGGAATCTCTAGTCTGAAATACATAAAAAGCAGTTCAATAGTATTTTTTTGTTATGTTTCTGATGTACACAGAAGTATTTTATCTGCTACCCTTATGCCTCTCCTAGACTGCTGACATCATATACAAATCAACCTTCTAAATCTGCTTTAGATGTGCAAAATCCTATCTTTCAATCCATCTTGCACTTTCTTACAAACTATTTCACTCATCACTTATCTGTACTTGATGACCGGTTATCACCCACTTTCAACTCGGGAGGGAGACGCATTGGGCCAAGTGCAGCTTTAATGAATACACATAACTTGGTCTCTTTAAAGTATGTTTATACAAGAACGAAATCCTCAATCTACAGTGCATTGTACCTAGAACAAAGAAATCACATGGTTATTATTAATTATCTGTTAATGCCTCACGCACCTGGAATCCCATTACCTCAAAAATGCCCTTGGTTAACTCTAGTATCTAAATCATTATTTGATACCCATGCTGTCAAATCTGTATAACTTTACTTGCAATTGTATTCGACAAACATCTTTGTCTGTTTACATACTTGTGCAAGAATTACCCTAATTCCATTTTATTCTAGAATTTGTTGTGTTCGTTACTGGGTATTTATTTGACTACATTTTGATATACATTTGTGTGCGGATTTAGATTAGTCTTTAACAGTTTTTGCTCTTCATTTTTATTTGGTTATTTTTGCTCTGTTTTGTTTGCTTCTTTGTTGTACTTTGTCTTTATCCTTTTGGTGAGCCAGATCACTCGTTAGTTCTCAGCTGGTTAAACAAAATAAACTTAACTTGAAAAGCATTTTAAGTCAACTGGGATATTAAGATAGTTGTCCGCAGTTGACAGAAGTTCACCTAGTAATTAGAGTGTATGGCTACACACATTGTTAGCCTCTTGATTGACAAATGTGAACAAAAGGTGTTCGAGTCGACGTGATTCGCACAAGTGCCCGTAACACCGTCTGTTGACGAGCATCTGCTAAAAACACTTTATTTCACTGATGGCAGCTGGAGTACCAGCGGCAGCAGCTCCTGGCCGACAGGCAGGCCTTCCACATGGAGCAGCTCAAGTATGCGGAGATGAGGGCCCGGCAGCATCACTTCCAGCAGATGCAGCATCAGCACCACCTCCCTCCTCCAGGCCCTGTAGCCGCCGCCCCACCGCAACCCATCCACCCGCCCCACGTGCAGCAGCCTTCACTGAGCAACCCTCCCAGCACGTCCAGTGCACAGCCTAGCCCGACCGTGCAGCCTGCCAACGCCAACGCTGCCGGAACCGTGCCAGCGGCACCGAGTGGGACTGCGGTCCTTGATGCCCAGCCGCAGCCTTCAGGAGCTCAGCAGCAAAATCTGCCACAGTCTGCAATAGCCCAATCGTCAACACCTGCACAAGGTAAATATTTAGCGGCTATGTTCTACATGCGTGCATTGAGTTGCCAAACATCCATGCAAATGCTGCCCATCTTGTAATGGTTATCACACTGGACTTACAATCCAGTGGTCATTGATTCAACCTCCCGGCACGACAGTTGAAACAATGGTCAAGTTTCCTAAATCGTGCCCCACCTTGGCCATCTCACATTATAAATGGGTACACATTCAATGAGCATATTGCGTGTGATTTGGTAGAGTGCGGGTATTGCCATTACTTTCAAAATATTGTGCTGTAGTGTAGTTTTTTTATTGTATTTGTTACTGTATTGTGCAAATCTCTTGGACCAACAAGTTTCAACAAAGGTTCCCTGTGAGGCTTTGGCGCAGACTGAACTGATCGCGCCACTTTCATTCACAGCTGCTGCAGTAGAGCAGCAGTCATCGGCGGGAGCAGCCAGCTCCAGTGGTGCAGGATCGCCGTCCAATGGAGCTGTGTCCACAGGGACCCAGAATCCAGCCATGGGCCCCTCTGCTCAAGATGGCACCCCTACGGAGAGCAGCCCAGCACCAGGTACACACCTACATTGGTCGTTTGTCGTCAATGCAGGTACCAAGGAGAGTGATGGTCGTGAATCTTTTTTTGAGCGTGTGCGTATGTGCTGCTGTGTGAGTTTGTGGGTATGTGTGATACGTATGAATATATAGATGTATATGCCTTTTGTGTATGAGTGTGTATATGTGTATGTTTGCACATTACTTGTATCTATTTTGGCTAAGGTTCAGTTTAATCCAGTCATGAGCTGGCCAAATATTTAGTTGGAACGGTACAATCAATAATGCCCTGGTGCAGAAATCTTTTGGTTTATACCGGGGATAGACTGTTACAGTTTATATTATGATCTATCTCATTAGTTTGTATGCATAATTACACTAGGTTGCTAATTGTTATCATCATGATATTTATCATGATGTTGGTGATCTCCGCCTACTTGAACTGCTCCATGTGGAATATTTGCCTGTCAGCCAGGAGCTGCTGGTACTCCAGCTACCATTGGTGGAACCACAACAGTTTGCCCTCACCCCCACATGGCATAATCCCTCTTTTAATACAAATATTTATACCATGTTTGTAATAATAGTTTATAGTTCTGATGATGCGTTGTAGTCTGTCATGTTGGTCTACGGGTGTGTGACATGTGGAGTGTTGCGCAAAAGATGATGAAGACATTACAGGTAATTATTTTTGTTTTCAGTAGAGCAAGGAAATCCAGCTCCAAGTGAGGATGTGGCTACTCCACCAGCTGCTGCAGCGGCACCAGCACCGCAGTGACGTCACAAGCTCCCCCCTCCCTCTAGAGTTACTGGCTACTTATAGCTGTTGTGGGTTGGATGTTGTATTTTTTAGCTTGGTCTACACATTACCCACAATTCCTTCAAGATAATGTAAACTGGGTGCTTTATAACACACAGGCCATTAAAGCCCAGATTTCTACGGTTCCACGTTGGTTGCTTACCTTGATTCGGTGATGTATATAACCTTTCATATTCTGGTACCTCATAGCCTTAGTGAGTTTGTCAGCCATTGATATAGTGTGAGGTCCTTGCCTGCTTGATTATATATAAAGTAGTTGCCATAGACTTTAAATATTTTTCCCCGTCTGTAAAGTTAAAACATACTTGTTGATTTGAAGTTGTCAGATATTTGATACCAAGCATTAGTTATTTACAAATGTTTAAATTTCATTGTTTTTGGTACATTGAATATTTTGTTAAACGTCAGATGTAAAAACTGATGTATTAAACTGCTTGACATTTCGTTTAGTACATTCAGTATGTGGTTAATCGTGTTCTATTACATTTGAGTTTGCTGTAATGATGCACTCATATTAATAAATGTTTGCTTGACTTTTAGGGGTCCTGTTTATGCTTGTAATTTTGTACGTCAATAATTATAAAACATTCATGGCTCGAATACAGGATAATAGAGAATGATTATAGGTGACTGACAATTATCGTTTTCATCTGCAGCCAGTTAATGTTGCTGCCAATGGTAATCACTTAATCTACACCCTTCATCCATCATCATCAGCCATCATAGTTTGTCAACATTAGTCACTGTCTCATCTCCATTATTTTGCAATGTCATTTAGGCATCTTGACAGGTGCCTCATTGTGGGGTTTTTTTCCTGCAATGGAAAAGTTAAATTCCATTCCAGTGTTCCTGATGCACAAGGGAAAATGAGTTTCCACCAAACTTAATTTTTCAGCTACAGATGTTAAATGAAGCACCGTGCGGTGTATTTTCACCGAATTATGGACAAGATGCATTCTCCCGTTGGGAATGTGTCTTTGTTGTGGCTTCATCCACAGATGCATTTGAATAATCGGAATTTTACAGATTTATCCCTGCGACCGCTACTCATGCCAACCACAACTGATACTCTTTCACTAAAAGACGAATCTCAGTATTTTCAAAATAAAAATGTTGAAATTGCGCAGTGTTAGATGCACGCATCAAATGCTCTATATTATCGTGTTGACTGCTGCAGTCCAGTGATTGTATCCAAGTAAAGCGCCCTCATTGGAAGCTCCCTTCAAGAGTTGTGTATATCCAAGCCGTCTCAAATGAGAACTCGGCACTTCAATGCATCGCGCATTGCCCATAAATGTCTTATATATTTTCCTTTTGAAGGCAGTGCTGTTTATGAATGTGAATTGTTATTTTTTTATCCTTTATATTAAGCTTGCTTGCTTGCTTAGGACCGTGCAAATCTTTCGGTCGTTTTTTAACCCACTTCCCGTGATCCAATCGAGCTGACATTTTCCACACAGACTTGTTGTGCGTGACAATGTTCGTGAAAAATATTTTCCAAAATTTTACACTTAGGACAAAAATATTATATTTAATTACCAATTGCTTAATGGTGCAATGCAATCATCTGACCCATAGGTGGCAGCCATCTCAAGCCAGAGGACGAGAGGACTCTAGCCGCCACGCATATAAAGGATTTATAGTGAAAAACTTTGTTTTTACGGGTTATACTTGTTATTATACTACTTTTACTGGTAGGAACCTCCTGGTTACACCAGCCCACAGGGGATTATTGTGTCCGTCGTGCAGGGAGGGGCTGGGTGGGGGGAGAGGGGCTGGGTGGGGGGGAGGGGTGGGGAGGGACTGGTCACCCCGTGGTGCCCTTATAAAACTCAACGTTTAACCTACTCACGCCGGCTTGTGCCCGCCCTCAGTCGGGCATATTTGCGGAATACACCACGCCGCCGTTGACCCTGGCCATTGACCGAGCAACCCAACGTTCCTACCAGCTCCCTCCGCAGGAATGTGTTAACGCAGTTATCACCGCAGCACAGGGTGGTTCTGCTAAGTTGTCTCGAGTAAAGTTTGTGCACCAGGGTAGACACTCACAAATGGCCTCTTTCTGCACATCTGCAAGTGTCAAGTCTGCTTGGCATAATTCCAAGATGGGAGCGACGAGGGTGGTGGTGACATGGAGAGGAAATTATTTGAGCGCAAAAAAAAACTGCCTTTCTTCCCCATGATGAACCTCCTGCTTGGGAGCTCTCACCAGAAAAATGATAATTGCTGTCAGCAGGCTGCAGCACAATGCTCTCAAGTAAATCCTCCGAGGTCTAATGGAAGCTAAAATTACCTGAGAGCACTTCCAGTTCACTGAATGGTATTTTTCAACGCTAGTCAAACAGGCCTAACGTGTCTCGATTTTAAAGTCCGAGCACCTTGCAGGCTCATCCCCTGCGCAATCTAGGCGAGCTCAGCAGTGGAGGGGGGGGTCTCATCGTTTAGCGTGGACGAGTCGTCCTGAAGTACAGGGTGGTCTTGGTGCAGAACTCGTACCATCTTATGACCCTCATGCTCTGCTTGGTTCATGCTAAAAAGAGCTTGTCACTTGACTTCCTATGATCTTTATGCATGTCGGGGCCATTGTGAACCTTTGTTTTCCATGTGCTCATGCACACGTATTGGTGTGGCGAGCAGCCTGATAAAACAGGAGCAAAGGGGCTTCTTGGAAGCCATCCTGTGATGGCTCTGATAATCAAGTCCTATAGAATCTTGCGAGATTTTCTTTTGGTGAAGAACTTTAGAAATTCTGTTTTACTATTTCTGGCTGTTAGGCGTTTTGAGTCTGCTAAGGGGCCGTCCATAAATGACGTCACGCGATTTTGGACGATTTTTGACCCCCCCCCCCCGACACACAGCGTCACAGTCAGAACCCCCCCCCTCAAACACGACGTCACAAAGCTCTGCCCCCCCCCAAAAGAAAAATGCTTCAAATCGCTTTAAACTAGTCATTGTAGTGCGTATTTAATGTGGCGCTGCAATCTGATGTTGTAGAAGAAAACATTAAAAAGTCAATTTAATTAAGTAGAACGTGTCTATTCAAAGTTGCGCATTTTGATGTGATGTCACATTACTCAACCCCCCCCCCCCCCCTAGGTGCGTGACGTAATTTATGGACGGCCCCGAAGCAATACTTTTTTTTAACGGAGCTGCAGGGTACTCTGGTCCCGATTAGCATGCTCGTAGAGTCATTCTTGCATTTTCCTCAGCTTCAGGAAGCATTTTGTGAAGGCATCTGTTGGGGTCATGTCCCAGGAACAATAAGTAAAGCCCTTGTGTTCATCTCTTGGCAAGGTAAATTTCACAGCAAAACACAGACGTGGGTTTGTGTAGCCTTATGCCTGGCAGACATCAAAAAGTTTTCAAGGACTGCTGCCCTGCCCGACCAAGGTGCAAAATGGTGGTTGGAGGCCACCTCTCGTCCTTTGATTAGACTGTGTACCCGTTTTACAACAGTATTGAAATGTAATGATTGCTTGAGTATGAATATAATTATCTTGAGATGTGTGCACATGAATGACTTATGCACATTAAGTTTATTCTCTGGTGACATCGACTGTGTAGGACACTTACAGTTCACCTCAATATTAAGGGCAATTGAAAAACCTGAGATGCTAGAGAGAGCACGTACAAGGCGCGTTTTTATCAGTACTGTAATATAACTGATGGTTATCAAGACCTACATCAAGTGGCAATCACTGGTGGCGTTGCTAGTTAGGTTCAAATGCAATGTGGAGTACATGAAAGCATCGATTTACAAACTCGACCCTCTTGTCACCGTGACTAGGGTAATCACTCCGCTTCTGTATTCGGGAAAGCCTAAGCAACTTTTGTGAGGAACGTCATGCATTGTTTTCCTGCGTAAACCCAATTAAATTCTAAGTCAACTTTCAGAAATGAGATGTTTGGCCAATACCAGTTACATATATATTTATCTATGGTAGGAAACTGGAAAACCCGGAGGAAATTCATGCAGAAGGTGGATAACATTAAACCCAGTGGCTCCTGAGTGAAGTCAAACCCAGGCCATTCCTGCTGTAAACCCGTGCCACCATGCCTCACCACAAAAAGTTCCAATAAACTTCACACTTTAGAATCACCACACTGCCTCACTTGGAAGTCATTTAGGGAGAGTGGCAAGGCAAATGCTTCGTCCATTGTCACACGGGCTCAACATTTCTGCTTTTCATTTTTATGCGATTTTGAATGGTTTAGATTTATTCTCCATTTTTTAAAGGTGCGTAAAGTAATTTCTACTTTGTTACAGTTTAACTACATATTGAACTACAGAATGTGACAGGGGAAGGGGCTGACGAAACTATCGTCAGCAAAACTGAATACTATCAAGTTGTCTATACAAATGATGCTGCATAGCTTTTTTTCAATATAGAAATGTATTCTCAGGTGAGGTTGGTAGTGTGAATAGTTTATCTGTTGGAGTTCTTGAGCAGGTGACACAAGGGAGGAAAATGTTTTGACAGTCAGGTGGCAATGGCAGTGACATGGAAAGTTGCAAATTGAAATCCCAAAGTTAGGGTTAGCCCAACAACTCTCCAAGATTAATACAATGTGTCACATTGATAAAAGTTAATAGCCACGTAAATAAATGAGTTGCAACCTGAAAGCACTTCAGAGCCATGTATAATTGTATTCACTGGCTCAGAGGTGCCGACATCAATAATTCATTAAGCATGGAGATACTGACTTTCACTATCGAGAAGCTATGCTTGGAGACATTAATCGTTTTACAAAAAGGCACCTTTTTTAAAAAAAGCACAAAAGTTGTAATTTGCGGAATGTAAACTTCACAATATTTAGTATCACATCTTTATGGCTGAGCCTGTCATTGCAATCTGCATTTCTTAATATTGTAATTATTTTATCAGACATTACAGGTCACTGACCAGACAAGAAAATTGTGGACATGTTGTCATATCCGATTAACACATACTACGACTGGACTGTTATCCCAACTGACAAATCAGTCATTTATTTCATGATGTACATTTAAACAAACTTTGGAGAAAAATGTTTTGCCAGTGAAAAAAGTGGCTCAATGTACATCCTTGTCAATAAAGTAACACGAAGGATAACCATGAACCTAAACTAGCTAACAATCAAAATGTTCTCCTGAAAAACGGGTACACATTTGTGGAAGATATATTCATTCCAACATGTCTAAACAATTATTTAATTGACTAAATATGCACAACCTTGTTCAATGAGGTGGCGTTTGACAATATATCGCTTGTTCACTTCTATTTGAATGGACTTGAAAGCAATACAATAACAAATGGAGACAGTATTGATCACAATTATGTTCATTTAAAAAGTGTACATTAAGTAACAGATATGTGCACGTGTACAATAAGCCTTGAAACCAGTTTAATTCAAAATATAAATTCATACTGAAAGTATTTGTCAGTGAGTCAATTCACTCTGATGATGCGCTATTTTCAGCACACAAACAATATTCGTTCCAAAACTGTATGACTGCACACGTTTTACACAAATATTTAAGCATCTTCAACAGCACTAAACCCAGGATTGATGAAGAAGTCACTAGTACAATACATTATACGTATAACCTGAACACATACAATCACCCACTTTAACATTGTATCCCTCACTGAAACTTAAAACCTCTCGATGTTTTGGAAGCAGTCTCACGCAATCTGCTGGTAAGAGGTTCTTGTCTTCCAAAGTTCTAGTTTACTTATCCCATCTAGTCTTTTTACGCCTTGGCGGATCAGCAGGGACCGCAAAGCTTTTAGGGGGTGAGTTGCTTTTTTCGCACACCTCGGCAGGATGAGTGCCAGAAGGGACACTCTGCAGGCTGCCCGCGCTCTTCCAGCCACTCAACCCCCCACTGGAAGAGCTGCCACCTCCACTTGCACTCTCACTGCTGCTACTCTGGGCTTTTGTAGACACCCCAGGACTCGCTGCCACAAACTGTGACTTGTATTGAGCCTGGGAGGCAAAAGGAAAGCAATTAATACAAAAGATACAAAATAGATTCCATGATTTTTTTTTACCAACCATCCATAAAGAATAAAAGTACATACATTTTCCCTGACGGAAATTATAAATGTTTTCCATTAAATACTATCTTCTTGCATTGACTTAGAGCAATGAAGGATATTTTACCAAGAATGTGCAATTTTGAGATGACACATTCAGTACAGACAAGGAAAGATAAGTGGCACTGCACCTTGAAGGCTTCTCTCATGGAAGACAGCCTGTCACCCATGGCTCCTGTGGGTGGCTTTATAGGTTCAAAACTTTGTGGCAGACTTGTGATGCTTTTCATGCTGCCACCTGAACCCTGCAAAACAAACAATTTCAGTTACATTTATTTGGTGTAGCCCTGTGAGCCATTCGGCTCTTGAATCGGGTGCAACCGCAACAAACAAAAGACAAAAACATGAACAAGAAACATCTTAAAGTGACTATGTGACTACGTGCAAACAGAAAATCCAGGAAAAAACTTCCAAGTCTTCCAGAAAAAGCACCGTACACCAACGCTGTGTGCAAAAATCCCAGTGGGATTCAAGTCAAACAACAACAACCACAAGACAACTTAGATTAAGGCCATCAGTCTAACTCCGTACTACAACAAACAAAACATGGCCAAACCAAAAAACTTTTCTAAATCATCAAAATAAAGCTATAAAAGCAATGTAACAGTGATCATAGGAACTGGGACCGAATTTTCACAATAAACGACAAACAACATGTACCACCAAGTACTTAAATTTTCGTTAACTGGTTAACACCATATTTTCAGATTTTTTTTGCAAAAGTACGTTACATATATTTCTATATTGATACATTGTCAACTAGTGGATTGACGATGGCTGATGCGGATTAATAATTTCCACAGACAAGTAAAAATAGTATTAATTGGTGCTCATCATTGATGGTAATCTTGAACTATTGGTGATAATTTTGAATTCACCCTGATTGGGCCCATCCTCTTAATAGGAAAACCACTATATACATTTACATTACAAAGCAGAGTTACTGATGATTTTTTGTTCGTCTATTTTGAGTTGTAAAAAAACTAGTGACTGATCATTGTGAACACGCACAACGGCCATGCATGAGCTACTTTGATAGGAAAAATAAAGTTAAAACACCGCACTCACTGAAGACTCTGAGCCAAGGCCAGGCCTCTCCCTGTAGCCCAGGCCACCTCCACCCACGTTGAGCTTCCGACCGCGGCCACCCTTGAAGCGCGTTTTCCTAAACCAAGGATTCTGTAGGAAAGGGTCAAATCTTCATGGGTCCTCTTAATACATACAATGCCATTAAAAAGCCCAAATAAAAGTAACAATTATATGGAGCACCAAATGTGAATGTTACATTTATTGCAACAACTTGGTATAATTTTCACGTTTTAAGTATAAAATTGCATAATAAATGATAAAACAACCATATCTTAATAACACACGATCACTTACCATGACCAAACACTTTTGGTTCGCCATCATTAATGGTTAACTGTTGTCGTATGGTAAACGCGAGTGCATGTTAAGGTATACAAGGTGGTGCCAGTGTTAAAAAAACAAGTGTCGTTTTTCCTCGAGTTGTTTATTCATACAATACCTTGTGCTGTCAGAACCAAGTAAAGAATATTAAAACCAAGTATATTGCCTTCTTATTAATGGTGCATGAGATAAAAGGGAGTGCAACTATTTTTGAGAGTACAATAAAATGTGGAGACTGTACACGAAGAGATGGGCCTAATGAGCTGTGGTGGACTTCTTACATGGAACATATGACATGCGTTCACAATACATACTTGCATGGCTAGGTCCATTAGCTCCTTGTGGACATGCTGGTTGGCACCTTCCAGGTTTCTCACCAGATCCCCGGCAAAGTTCATGTCTTTGTGGGTCATTAGTGTGAACGCCGTTCCCTTTTCGCCTATGGATAAAAAAAAACAGGATGAATTAAATTAAATGTCTGACCATCTTTATAATCGTCACGAAGCTGTACAATGTTCACATTACATATCCACGTGTCAAGATGCAGCCACAGCGAAGTGTCCTCCCTTTCTGTTAAAATAACAAAGACCATCACCGACTAATAATACAGTTACTTTACTTTTGCCTTAGAATTAGATATTATCCATTATGGGTGCCCAAAAAAAGGCACGCATGTACCCTTACCTGCTCTGCCTGTCCTTCCTACTCTATGCGTGTGTGTATCAATATCTCTTGCCACATCGTAATTCACCACAGTCTTGATTGAAGGAATGTCCAACCCACGGGCTGCGATACAAGAAACACATTCAATATAATCAAGTTACGGGTCAATGCTTTTAATTAAGAATCCTGCACCACAGCACAAATTTTATATTACTTATGATCAGCAATACTATAAAAATAATGTAAACATTCAACACAATGCATCTTTAGCCGATGCAGAGCCGTTTCTGATATTACTAAGATAGAGGGAGACCATGCTCTTCTCGGCATGAAATAAGGGAAAGCCAAAGGGGGGCAAACCAAACAACATTTAAAGAAGGAAACTGGGATCATGAGTAAAACTACACTGGAAGTGGGGGAACTGACATTGACATGGGTGACAGTGATCGATCAGATTGTATCAGTGGCTTGTAAATGGTTTACGATGATTCACAAATTAAATAATACACAAATTAAATAATACACAATTGAATCAGTTCTAAATACCATTTTAATATCTGCAACAACTTACCAGCAACATCTGTGGCAACCATGATTGGTATGACCTTCTTCTTGAAGTCAGAGATGACCTTGTTTCTCTCACTCTGGTCCATGTCTCCGTGCAGCAGCCCAACCTGGAAGCCCTCCTGCTCTAAGTCGTTTGACAGTTCCTCAGAGTTGTCCTTCCGTGTGACAAAGATGAGCACGCTTCCACTGGAGGTGAACTCCACCAGATGACTGCATAGCCAGTTCCACTTTGCTGCTCCATTGGAAAAGATCTCTACCCTCTGCGTAACATCTTCGTTGGCCTGTTGGGTAATTAAAAGGCAGTACACACTTCTAAATCTGGATCATTTTAAATGAAGTATTTTGAGCCATTTAAGAAGTGGCTAGAGGTATATATTTTGAACTTATTTCGCATCGTACGTAGCCAATCGCGCTAATCACAGGTGCGGGGGCAGGACAACAAACTAAAGACAAAAAGCAATTTTGAAGAAATTTGTTGCAATGCAGGTTGCAGCTCATCCAACCAATGCTTGACATGATTTAGTTCAATATGTAATTAAGTACAACTGTAAACATGTTTTTAGTGAATTACATACAAGTAGAATCTTTATTTAACGTGAAGGTAACTATATTCATAGTTGAAGTGAATCTTTATAAAACACAAAGGCACAGGACTGAAAAAGACATTCACCTCTCCGATATCTCCTTGCACCACTCGAATGGGGTCAATCAAAATATCCCGAGCCAACTTTTCAACCCTCATCCTGAACGTGGCACTGTAGAGCATTGCTGCAAATCAAGAGTTGCACAAATGTTCTTAATTACATACTTCATAAGCACGAGTCAATGCAGTACAATTTCTCTTTGTAGGTTGTAAATGCAGAAATGTCACGTGGTATTCAAAACATGTTCAGAAATTAAGACACGCTGTAACAGAAATATAGCTTTAAAATATTATGCTAATGAGTATAGACAGTAGACAACAAAAAACATATAAACTGTGTTTTACAGACATTGTAATACTATGGTCCCAAAACTAGTCAATCCCTTTAAAGTGTATTATAATTACTATAAAAATTGAACTTCATTCACTGAATAAAATGTACTTCCAATCTGCATAACCATTGGCACTGTACATCCACGACTTACTTTGTCTATCTGGGCGGACATGGTTGGCAATTGAACGGACTTGATATTCTGCAAAATACATTCAAAGCGTTTTGCACAGAAAAGTAAACTTCCATGTAAGACAGCAATTAAAGGCTTACTCTGTAATAATGTAAAAAAAAACTACACACTCATGTTGCTATACAAAGCACATACCAAATCCCATGTCAAACATGCGGTCGGCTTCATCAAACACCAGGTAGGTAACCCGTTGAAGATTTGTCGCCTTCTTTTTGACATGGTCAATCAAACGGCCCTGTGGAAGGTATTCTAGTTACACAAATGCTAACATAGCTTAAACCACTGCTGGACAGAGAAACCAGTAAAAGCAAGGCACGATATTATGAGATACTACAGAAGTGTTTTTTTTTCAAAGATGTGAATCCCAGTGGCATTACAATATGCCACCATGATAGACGTTTATACGAGAAATATATCACGCAACAATATGTTTCTAGATTGACATGGCTAGGCACATTTACCAATGAAAAGACAGTAGTCACTGCATTGAAAAATATACATACTGAATGCAAAACAAGCATTGGGGGAAGGGAGGCAGGGTTTGATGGAAAGGGCACATCTTCCATACCACAGTGGCATTGTGTGTCTTGTGGTTTGGACTCACGGGCGTGCACACCACGATCTCAGCACCCTCCTGCAGCGCCTTTGCCTGCTCCCACATGCTGCCACCACCGTACACAGCAACAGAGTGCAGGTTGTACGCCTTTCCGAACCGTTTGCACTCCACATTGATCTGTAGAGTTCACATCAATGGAATGTATTGAGCTGCTATAAAATACAGCATCACTCATGCCGGACATGTCTCTAGAAATACAAATCGGTTACAGTAAGCTGAACTGCAAAAATTAGTTAACTTCCTGGTTGGTGCATTTTTGTAATAAACTAAAAGTTATACTCCAGTATATTTTATAGCGTAGGCATGCAACAACTATCATTTGATCGTGAAAGTTACTTCACACAAATCTAATGTTTATACACACATTTTTGTACATATTGCAAAAGGAATTCAAACAAAGAGTAATAATATCTAAGGTTTAGAGGCAGATCATAAACGACAAAAATATTCGCACACGTGGTCGCACACATTACCTGCTGACAGAGCTCCCGGGTGGGCACGCAGATGAGACCAATGGGACCGTCTCCTGGCTTCAGTTCTTTCTGTGCCATGATGTGTACCAGCATTGGCCAAATGAACGAGGCTGTTTTTCCGCTGCCGGTTTTTGCGATACCGATTATGTCTCGGCCGCTCAGCGCTATGGGGATGCCCTAGGCCAGAAAAATCACGTCACCCAAATTAAATCAAGCAGAAACTTACAGATAAATATTATTATATTACAGATGTACTCTTATCTCTTTATGGTAACAAATGCTGAATAACACAAACACCTAATGAGAATGATATACGATGTCCATATAGATTTCCTGTATTTTGAAATTAAGATACAGTATATTTACAAAATTACCCGCACATTGGTTTGACGATGTAATACTATACCAACAATATGCAAACAGGCATGTCACTGTGAAGTTCTGAGCTTCCTGTAGTACATAATCAATTATTGTGCATATCTAAAGATCCCCACCTGGCACTGGATAGGTGTGGGTTGAGTGAACTCTGATTTGCGAATCAGATTAAGGAGCTGTTCATCAAAGCCAAAGTGACCAAAACTTGAGCAAGGCTTGGGAGGAGCAGCACCAGACACCTGTGCAGGGCAAAAACACCACCAAAGGTAAGACAATGTCCAAACAAGACAATGTCCAAACATTTTTCTGTTTATTCAATGCTTAAAACAAATATAAAATAGCATAATACCTTTAAGTTGAGCTTGTTCCTCAGTTCGTGAGCCTCTGATGCACCAAGTGATGAAATTTCTTCATGCTCTACATAAAAGTTCTTATCAAATGGTTCGTACTCGATCTGCAGATTAAATTAAAAAAATCAGCGACTGGTGTACACAATTCCCTGAATACTGAACAAAACTAGTTTAAAAGCAGACACCTTATGAACACAATTTCAGACTGACAAAAAATTAAATATATTTAAGAAACTATTAAATAAAGTGGATGGTAAATATTCAAATACAATTATTGTAATTGAAGTATTAAAAAAATATTTTTAAGAAAACATTTGTTTAAAAGTCTGTCCACCACCTCTGAGTGATCAATGGAAGGCAGAGGATCAATGACTTTGTTCTTTTCTGGAGGAATTGGGTTCCCATCACTGTCATAGTCCATGGGGTCTTCCTCGTCAACAGGCAGCAGTCCAGCGGTGGGGTTCTCCTCCATGTAGCGGAAGTAGGCTTCCTGCACAACACGCGGCACAGTAATGGTCCATCACCAGTTAACCAGCAAGACGCCATGGCCACTTGCAGTCCAATATGAAGTGGCACAAGCTTACAAAACCATGCTGTGCACAGTATACGAACAATCCACAAAAATATGACACAGGAATGTAAATATGTAAATTAGCTTCATATTTTTTATGTGTTGACCTCAATCTCATGGGCTGAAGCTGCAAATAATCTTAAGAATAGATGGGATTTGCACAGTAAATCGAGTCAAATTTAAGAGTACAATATAAACGTTTTTTATTTTGCTTTAAAATCAAATGGATATCAATGACCTAATCAGCCCATTAGAGCAAAGTCATATGTAATTCACATCTGTTATCTTGAGCTGAGTGTATATGAACATTCACTCTTCCATCAGGTATTTTTTTAACAAAAAATACACAACCTCACCACTACTTATGGCAGCATGCATAAAAAAAACACTTAATTCCTCGTAGATATTTTACACACTATCACCCTCATCCTTTTCAAAATATATTTTAAATGTGAAAGGTAGTTTAGTACATTAACAATTACGAAGTTTTTATTGAAACACTTTAACACATCATATCTGCCAGTTTGTGGCTACCCTTTTCATGCAAGTGATAAATAACTCCTCCTATCAAGAAAAAAGGAATTGAGGTCTATAAAAGAATCAAATGTAGTCCTGATTACTCTAAAATACCATGAAATAAATGACGGCACTGTGAATACCTCTGCAATGTCGAGTGGACAGGTTAACTACAACTTATCGCCATTAAAAATCAATATACAGATAGTGTTATTGAAGAGCCTCTCAGTGGCTCATATAATAATGACAAGTGCTCACTGCTGGCACTTTCCACTGACCATCACTGGAAGAACTACACCATGATAAAAAGAGAAGAGTATAAATATAAGAGAGCCAAGGGTTGCAAAGGTAACACACTCACTTGTCCATCCTCCTCTTCAATGTCATCTCTTACACCCCTGTAGAAACACAAAGGAAAAACACAAAACTTCCCTGCGTCTGTTCAAAGAGACCCTTTTATTACAGCTAGAGCCTGCACTATTACAACCACCATCTTGTGGAGACCTTGCGGAAGCAGTAGAAAGGCTATCTGTTTCGCAATATCGAACTGCATGGTCTGGACTATCATCTAAAGCAGTGATTCACAACTTTTCTTTAACCGCAAACTACTCAAAGAAATGCCCAAAATATTTTTGTGAACCAAAATACAGGAATATGGTGTTTTGTCAAAAATGTGTATCTCCAAGTTCCACAGATCACATCCCATGGCCTTTCAGACCACGACAGAGACCACGAGTTGAGAACCACTGATCTAAAGCATTGGCCAATTATATTCTTGCGCGTGGAAATATTTTCAGGAGCTAAATGCCAATGTCGAGGTCTTTTAGCTACGATAGGACTCGTGGTTACTCTATGATCCATAGTTTGGGTTACATAGCCATAATCGCACTGTAGCTTGCCTTCAATTCTCCATTTATGAAGCTTTACCCATCGGCCTGTTGATGTTGTGATTGATGGTACACCATAGTTTGAGGAATAACCAAGGTAGAATGTGCAATGTTTTGGTCTCGAATAAGGTGTTTACTCTGGATGTCTGCATTGTTTCACTGTTTGCCACCATTCATCGGAATCTGGGTAAGAATCTATCTAGGGTGGTGACAGCATGATCCCAGAAAGGGGATCGAGTCTTGAGTTGGCGGTAAAGTACATAGTTGAAGTATTGGTTGATGTTGTTGGCAAAAAAATGTGCGAACTTCCTTGCAGTTTGTGTGTCTCTGCAGATATTTGGTGGCAGACTGTTCACCAGATCAGTGAACCAGGGGATTGATGTTGATTTCGGTGTTTGGGTTATGATGCACATTGCGTTATGTAATTGTGCATATAGTTTTGTGTTTCAGCTCCTAGATCAGGCTGGTGCACAATTCTCTACCACTAAGTAAATCAGTGATAGCACAGCAATTCAGAGCACATCAGCTGTTTGATTTGAACTTTGCCAATTAATGATTCCATTCATGATTCCAAATATAACTATTCAGCTTTTAGAAGTTGTCCACTTTCAATCCCTAGCCTGTGCAGTGCCCACATGATAAAATTGGACATTCCAACAAAAAATAAGGTTATCTCACTTGTCATCTTTCTTGGTGACTTCTTTTTCCTCCAAAGCTTTCATGTCTCTTGCAGCTTGATTCTTTAAAATATAAAGAATGCATTCGTATATACCGTCACACTAAAATGCCAGTAAAACACTCCAGCTTGTATTTATATAGCACAAGTATTGTAAATATTTGATATAAAATACAATGTCTGTAAAGATACAGGTACAACAATTCATTTTATACTAGAATAAAAATCAGTAAGACTACTTTTAACTTGTCTTCCGCTTTATTTAGGGCAAATTCAAACACCCTGCCTGGCATTTTGTATTGCAAGACATAATCGTACCTCCACTTGGGCCATGAAAGCATCCAGTGGGTCATCATCACTGTCAGAGTTAAGCTGCTTGCGGGAGGGAGAGTTCTCTGCAGGGATGTAAGGCAGGCCAGAATACTTTGATGAAGAATCTTCCTCCTCATCCTCTTCAAAGTACCTGCAATAATAATGCATACCAACCAACATTTAAAGTACAAATTTATCACAAATTAATAAAAATGCAAAAAATAATTTCTAAATATTCTGCCAAAATAACAGAAAAAAACGTATTAAACAAGTCTTACGAGCTTTCGTCGTCAAATGTTGGCCGCTTGGACCCTATTTTGAAGAATGATGTGTTTGGTGCAGTCTGAGGGTTTCCATAACCTCCAGAAGAGGAAGACGATACAAACGACGTATGCAAGTCGTTTGGAAGTTGTTTCGGCTCTTCCTTCTTCGCGCCGCCCATGGCAAAGCCTCCAAACCCAAATCCCCTCTTTTGGCCAGGGCCTCCTTTATTCCAATTCATCCTCACGGTTGTACTGAAATGTGAAACGGTACAGTTATTGTTCTGGTAACAACACAAAGTCTAACAGCTTCAAAGTGTACATTAAAAGCCAAGTGTCGTAATATTAGCAGCGCCTGTCAGTGACATTTACTTACAAGTGATTCTATAAAATAGAAAACCAAATAAAATGTTTTCTCCTCCTTGGTTTAAGATGCAGTCAGTGTGCTCGAAGGTTGTCACTTGATGGCACGTCTCCAAAAAGCAAATCTTCAGCTCTTGGATAATGCTACCGAGTTGAAACAACAACAAAAACTTACTTCGTGACGCATTTGCAAGTGTGAGCTTCCCGTGCCAACTAAGGTGGTATTATCCTGTTAACGATTAGACAATGATGGAAACTCTAATATCTAAGTGGGGAAAAGTCCATCCATTGCACAGCCAGTTTCCTTCTCACAAAGCGAGTATCTGATGGGATGATTGTAAGGATTTGAACTCGCAACCACCGTACTGATTGGGCATATTTATAACCACATCAGCACGCGGCCGATAAACAGTATTCAACAATTGCACATGCATACACAATACGCCAGCTCTTGAAAGCTAAGCAGCGATGAGCCGGGATAGTGCTTGAATAGAAGACCACCACGCACGCCTGGTTCTAATGGGCGTCTGAAACGCTATGTGGACAGCCCAGCAAAGTGCATTGTTGATCTGTGCTTAAAAGTGGTCTCCGTGTTCACCAAGCAGCACTGACCAGCGTGGCCGGTGATCAAAACACCCCTTTTCCATGACCCGTTCGGCGTGGGGAGGCCCCCAGCCAGCAATGGATTGACAAATGAGCTGTGCACGACAATTGAGCGCAATGGTTTTCAACCTTTTTGGTATGGCGGCCCCCCAATGAAGAACACTGGCCCACGCCAACCCCCCCAACCCCACGTTTACCAAGGACACGATAGCGAGATAAATCACACACTCCTCTGGTCAACGCGCTGTAACGCAATTGTTCACGTCGTGCATGAGTGCGTTTTTACGCACGAATACTAAAAGTTACGCTTACGTTCGCAGCGCGAATTCTAGTTATCCTGCACAGTATCCGTGCAACTACCCACGCGCTCCCCCCTCACAAGGCTTCCCTCCTTCAGTCGAACACTCCCTACTGGCTGAAATTTGTTGAATTGTTTCTTATTATTATTAAACAACGTTTTAATAATACGAACAATATTATCCAAGTGCACACGCGTCTTCTAAACTCGGAGGCCTTTGTTGCTTAGGCCCCCGAATCTCGACTTAGCGGCCGTGCGGGCCTCGGGCTGGCTTCCCCGGCAGGAGATCCAGGCAAGGCAAGGCTCCATCTCAGTGCGTCGTGCTAAATAAAGGGAAGAAAAGCGCGGGAAGTTTGTTTTGTCTTACCTCGCGTCCTACTTGAGGCGGTTAGAGGTGTCGGACGAGAAACCGATTGATGTGACTCGTTAACTGTTATTTACAATTAAATCTGGGGCAGCGTGAGGCGGAGTTTTCGGAGAACGTCTCCCGAAGCTACGGGACCCGCGCGTCGCCAACTGCAGGAAAGTCTCGCGAGAACATGTTAATGAGGGGGGGGGGGGCTGCGAGATTATGTTAAGTATGTGCCATATCAATGCAATGTAAAAAAAATTACCCGTAAAAACAAAGTTTTTCACTATAAATCCTTTATATGCGTGTTCAATGGGCCACAACCCAGCCCACATTGGTATTTGAAACGGGCGGCTAGAGTCCTCTCGTCCTCTGGCTTGAGATGGATACCACCTATGGGTCAGATGATTGCCTGCCACCATTAAGCAATTGGTAATTACAATTTTAAAAAAAATTCCTAAAAAGTGTAAAATTTTGGAATAAAAATTTCACGAAAATAAATTGTCACGCACAACGAGTCTGTGTGCAAAATGTCAGCTCGATTGAATCACGGGAAGTGGGTTAAAAAACGACCGAAAGATTTGCACGGTTGTAAGCGCGCAAGCAAGCAAGTGAACTTAATATAAAGGATTTAAAAAGCAGCACTCCCATCCAGCGAGGAAAGTTTTTCAATCAGCGCATGATAACTCAGGACTTGATTTCTCACTTTAAATGTTCCAGTACAAAACCAGCCAACCCACACGGTTTACCCCGTATTCATGTACAGGGAAATTTAGTTTTCAGGTCCATGCGGCGTACAGCCGTTTCAATAGGGCACTTTTTTGTTTGTATATTTGTTTGTTTCTCGCTTGTGATGGGACTTTGTAGGATGAACGCTGCGATTTATAAGGGCACGAGGTGACCAATAAGGTCTGAATTGGTCTGTAATAAGGCAGGCACTGATAAGGGGTTGACAGGTATGTGGCTAGGAGTATGAATTATCGGCCTAAGGCACTGCCAAGTCGGGTACAAGGTAGGCTTATCCATAAGTACTTCTATTATTGTACTCGATATTCCTACAATTCTGTTGCGGGGTGGGGGGGGGGCTAATGATGTACACGTTAAATAAATACAGCATTGCATAATCAATAATATAACCACACAATTAGTGTGATGCTGGTCAAGAATAATAACGGAGTGGCAGCCTTGGGATGGACCTGTTTGGAGAGGAACGTCCAACAATGAGATGGAGCGATTAAATCAGCTTGCGTGCAGGTGTTAGATTGCTGGAACATATGGCGCAGCATTTCTGTCAATGCACTGCTGGATAAAGGCCTCCACAAGTCGTGCGGGTCGTGGGGAGGTTTATTTGCCGATATACTATATTATTAAAGTACTATTAAAATATTATTGAAGTAAAGTTGCCATTGTATAGGAGGGGGCACAGCTGGTGCATCTGCCAGTCATCTCAATCGGGCAACCCATGGCACCTGCTGGGTCTGCTGTCCCGTAATGCTGCCTCAAAGTGCACGTGGCCTGGCACATGGGGCCGTGACGTCACAGTATCTTCGTGGCGAATGGCGGCTGTCGGTTGTTGTTGGTACAGTATTAAGGTTGCGTTCACCTTTATGCTAATTATAACTCGCGATTATGTTAATGAGGTCCGTGATCATGTTATTGTTACTCGCATCTACGTGCCGATTGGCTGACGGGATCGTGACGCGCCCGCCAAACCAATCAGGGATTCATACTCTTAGGTTCTTTGGGAAAAGTCACGGAGGTAAAAAAAATAATAAATTAAAATAACTAAATTAAATCACCGTGATTTAATTTTAAAATAACTAAATGAAATCACTGTGATTTAATTTAGTTATTTTCATTTATTATTATCATTTTATTCTTCTTCTTTTTTTACCTACGTGCCTTTACCGAAATAACCTAAGAGTATGAATCCTTGCAGTCACGAAAGCTTCAAATCTAGAATCAATCAGGGATTTGGCTGGCGTCAAGGACTTCGTGCGAGTGTGAATTCGGTGGGGAAGGGGGTGGGGCTTCGGGGGGAGGGGTGGGGCTTCAAGAGGAGGGGGTGGGGCTTCGGGAGGAGGGGGTGGGGCTTCATGGGGAGGGGGTGGGGCTTCAGGGGGAGGGGCTTCAAGAGGAGGGGGTGGGACTTCAGGGGGAGGGGGTGGGGCTTCAAGAGGAGGGGGTGGGGTTTCAGGGGGAGGGGTGGGGCTTCGGGAGGAGGGGGTGGGGCTTCGGGAGGAGGGGGTGGGGCTTCGGGGGGAGGAGGTGGGGCTTCGGGAGGAGGGGGTGGGGCTTCAGGGAAGGGGTGGGGCTTCAGGGGGAGTGGTGGGGCTTCGGGAGGAGGGGGTGGGGCTTCAGGGAAGGGGGTGGGGCTTCAGGGGGAGTGGTGGGGCTTCGGGAGGAGGAGGTGGGGCTTCGGGAGGAGGGGGTGGGGCTTCGGGAGGAGGGGGTGGGGCTTCGGGGGGAGGAGGTGGGGCTTCGGGAGGAGGAGGTGGGGCTTCGGGAGGAGGGGGTGGGGCTTCAGGGGGAGGGGGTGGGGCTTCAGGGGGAGGAGGAGAGGAGTCGCTCATGGCGGAGCGCGGCTTCAAGGCGGCCGTCGGCGGCGGGAGTGGAGGAGACGCCGGCGGTAGCAGCTCCAGGAGAAGGAGGTTCAACCCGAGGAAGCGGCCAGCCAGCGGCGACCGCACGGGTGCGCGAACGGGAGGTGTTGTGTTGGTGTTCGACACGCACAAGTGATTAAAAGTTGAATCGCGCGTGTTGCCACCACCACCGGCTTCAAACCGCGCACGTGGAAGCGGTGGTTGGTGATGTACGACGATGGGAGCTGTAATGGTGTAGAAGTTTGATTGCGATCTTAATCTAATATCGGTGGCAGCGGTGTAGTAGTTAATGGGGTTCGTGGTGGTGCCTTGTGTGATGCGTGGAGCTGTATAGTTGCAGTTGTTTGTGCAACGCCGCGTTACGAACACGGCCATCCGGGTTAGATTCGGGCTCGAGGTCAACAACACCAGCGACGATTTACCTGAACCGGTCCTGGGCCTCCCCCTAGATCGACTCGGTGAGCACTCAATTGTGCCGTGCCGGCCTTCATAGGTGCTCGCTTACACGGCACTTGCTACAGTCTGTTGAGGCTACACGGGTGATCTTTTGATGGTGCCTTGTAATGGTGTAGGAGGTGGTGGTGATTGTGATCTGGTGATGGTGGTAGTGATGTGGTTGTTGTTGTTGGCTGTGGCGGTGATGGAGGAGGCTCCTGGATAGTTGGAAGCAGTCGCCCTCCCAACAACAGCGGAGTGCAGAGGAGCGACGCTCATAACAACGAACAGAGCGCCGGGCGGATAAAATACAGAAAGTTGGTACAGTAGGGGGACACCTATAGCACCTGGGTCTCGTGACATCCTGTCAACGAACCTTCCGACACTTTTTGTGGCCTCGAAGTGCACCTGGCCTGGCACAAGCACCGTGGGGACGTCACCGCCACTTAGTGGCGAATGTTGGCTGTTGTTGATTGCCGTGTGGTATTCGCCATGTGATAGTAGCTGTGGTGGTAGTGATTTATGAAACTGGTGGTAACGGTGGTGTTGGTAATTGATTTCTTGGTGACAGTGACTAGTTTTATTTGTTTGTATATATATTAAAGTGATTTGTTTACCTTGCCTATAATTTGCACGCCTATCATGTTTTTGTATTACTGAACATCTGTGAAAAATAGATGTATATAGTTCATTGGATTCCTTCAGTATAAATAAATATTCTGATTGGGAATTGATGCTCGTATTGTAGTGTCCGTGGTTATTAGGGACGTGATTAGAGCGAAAGTAGGCAATAATAATGTGATAAATGTTTGGGTCAGTTATTGGTATTGCGTTGCAGTCAAAGGGGTCTCAAAGTGGTCATCGGAATTGGGTCAGGGTTGGAAAGTGGTCGGTGATTATGGTTGCTTTAGGGTCAGGGTTAAAATGTAGTCCGTGTTAGGGCCTATTCTTTTGTTAGGATTATATTGGTTATGGTTAAAGATGTCCTGGTTAGATGTTGTGTTAGAATTAAATGGGTTCGGATTCATTTTGACACTGTGGTTTAATTGTAGTTGTGTTTTTAGAAAAAGCCAGGAGATGTCAGTACATTAAAGGATTGAATCCATATGCACAGATCTTTCAATGTTATCCCTTATTATTCTTGAGGTTTCTCTGGGTACTCTGGCTTTATTTTACCAACATGCATGAATTGAATCGGCTAGACTTCCCAATGCCGGACGTTTCTGAAAAATATTCATAAGATTCCGTGAATTTTTTTTGCACAAAGTGAAATATTACGGTAGCTTTTGAGGGTGAAGACTTTTGTTTGAGTTATTGTACATGTGTTTATGGATGTTTGGGTAGAATTAGATGGGGTAGTGGTTAGGGTTGTGGTAATGTTTAAAATTTACAGGGAGGGATGAAATTGGTTAAGGATTTAGATTGTGTTTTTGGTTATATTGGTTAGGTTTTGTGTTGGAGTTAAAGCCATCAGCCATAGTGGTTGAGCTGTGGTTTAAATGGGCCAGGGTTGGGATGAAATTGATATGATTGTGGTTGTTGGGATTAAGTGAGATGAGTAAGGATAAAAGGATTGTGTTAGGGCACTTAGAGTTAAATGGGGTAATGGCAATAGATGTGTAATGGTTACATGGGTTAGAGTTCCGTGATAAAGTTATCATCGTGGGTCGTTGTTAAAGCTATATTGTGTATGGTTATATAAGACAAGGTTAAGTTAAATGGCTCGTGGCTAAATGGATCATGGTTAAATGGATCATGGCTAAATATAATTAGTATTCAACAAAACAGGATTATGGTTCAGTGTACTTTAAAATGATACAGAATTATGGCTTAATAAGTTAGTTAAACACAATTACAGTATTGTATTTGATCTCTTTCAAATTACAGTACCTGTTCATGTGTACTTTATAATGAGGTTCGTGCTACATGGTTATGAATAAGCAGTGAGCAAACTAACAGATTTCATAGTTAATGGAAATAAACACTGCTTTAAATATTTCATCGTGTTCCATAGCAGGTACAAACACGATGACTCACTGCCAGAGGATATAATGTAAGAGATACAAATGGAGTTGAGCTGAATCTGCGTTCAGATGTTGTGGTATCTAAAATAGTGGGGCAACAGAATTAGCTCTGCCATAAACATGCCCTCGTTTATAAAGAAAAAATCATAATATGGCGCACAACAGGTTTCCATACGCGTTCCAAGTAGGGGTGTAACGATTCATTTATCAGTGAATCTTTATTCTAAGCTATTAAAATATCCGTGAAATCAGACGTATATGAATCGATGTTTTTGTATTCATGTGGATTGTTTGTAATGCTTTCACATGACCCCTTGTAGCCAATAGTCGCCACCACATTAACCACAATGTTTACATGTTGACATAAATGTATGGTATATAGAGTACAATATGTTTTTAATAGTTATAGGAGTAGCTATTGCTGTCTGATCTGTTATACCTGTGGATATATAGTGTTAAATGTGGGTGATTGTGGCTGCACTGTATAGTTTTTGATATTTCAGTACCAACCTCCGATTGACATGATACGTCACCGTGTATATATATATAAATTCTTTATTGATTACGGTGACATCTTGTGGCATGAGACTTAATGTTCCATTACGTTATGATCAACACGTTTTCTTAAATATTGTTGTTTCTTTTGTGGATACCACAATTAGTAATATGTCCTATAAAGCTTGTGGGATAACTTGCCAAACGCATACCTGTTAACCCCTTATCAGTGCCCTACCTTATTACAGACCAATTCAGACCTTATTGGTCACCCCGTGCCCTTAGAAATCTGAACGTTCATTCTAAAAAGCCCTTATTGAAATGCCTGTATGCCGTATGGGCCTGAAAACTTAATTTCCCTGCACAAGAATACGGGTAAACCGTATGGGTTGACAGGTATGGTCAAAAGTCACAGGCTTGGGCTCATCCCGGTGTGCATGTAGTGATGTCATAGGTATGAGACTGCATCGTTTAAAATCGGCATGTTTCTCATGTCGCATGACAAAAACACAGACCCCCTCAGCTAGCACAAATGCCAAATCATTCGCTTGATGAGCCTATTGGCTTCATTGATTGTAATAACGTTACTACACTAAGGATAAACCTTTTTTTTTTACTTTGGCCATACGATTTTTATAATTGTTCAAAATGTGATGATCTGCATAATAACGGTTATAAAATATAAAGATTCGATATGGGTATACAACAAGCCTACCCTAAATGTAGGAATATTCGGATTATTTTATTGCACATTGTTGCTTTTGTCAAATGTGATTGAAAATGTACAAAAGTGTTACTAAAGGATGTATCACATGCTTTGCATTTTAAAATCAATCATTTTATTGATGTAATTTTTTGTAAAAAGATAATTTTGTTAATCACAGCTGGCTGCATTGTGCCAGTGCTTGTGAAATACAAAATAAATAAATAACCCGCACTAATGTCGCGCGGTATAAGAAATTGATAATTGATTTAGAGACTGCATTTGTCTAAATGAATAATGCTCCTAGGGGGTGGAGAGCAAAGAGGGGAAAAAATATCGAGGGGGGGGAAAAGACAACCGCACAATGCCTCTGTTTGGCATCTGCTGCTGTGCCGCGTGGGGGGAGGACCTCACTTTCGTCGTGGTGTGCGCCACTGACCTTCTTTGCTTGTTTTGAAGCCTTGCTATAGGGCCAGTAGGCAATGGATTTTTCATTCTCGGACATTTTCTGCATTCTTCCCGAACCAGAGAGCAGCGATGAGGATGGCGCAGCAGTGTTCAGGCCTGAGCGAAAGCAGCAGGCTGCAAACCCCATGGTTCAAGGCGTAAGTCTTTTTTTCTTCCCTCCATCATATCCGTGCGCAGCAGTGCTTAATCGTATGCAGACTTGATTTATTTGAACATTTTTATGCTGTTCGCGTCGTGTGTTTTAGGTTTTGCGATACGATGTTGACATTGAAAGGTTTTGCATTTTATCGGCTGAACATAATCCAAGGAGAGGTTCTGCGTTTAACACGTGGGTTTTTGTTTTCTCCGCGACTGCGTTGTTTACTTCCACGAATTGAAATCTATGTGCACAGAATCCTAATTTCATTGCATGATGTCACTGCTGGTTGCTACAGTGCAGTTTATATTGTATGCTATACGTAGTATTTGTTGTGTTGTGCAGATATAAATGTATATAGGGCAGTATTCATTCGTTTATTATTTGGAAATTAACAGCAGATGTTCATTGCCGTTTCATCTTAAGATCACAATTTTTAATATTGTATCCATACTACATTGTGCATAATGCATTTGCAGATATTACATGTTGCAGTAGATAACTAATGAAAGCGAACATTTACCAATTATGTTTGTATGCCAGATAATTGCAATTCATCGTACAAACATTGGTGATTCTACTTTGGCAGTGGTGCACAAGCACAAATAACAGTCAACATATCCATCAATAATAGTGCCTTAAAAGGGAAATGTATATCTACAATGTTTATAAATAAAATTTTCATCAGAGCCTCATGGTTTATGGTGCAGTTTCCCAAGTGCTATTCACTCCTCTGGCTTGTATGTGCTTTGAAGAAGGGCCATTACCCAAAACGTTGCCAATTATATTTTTTTCCTCTTAAGGCAGATTGTCATACGTGATAATATAATTAGATTTTAATGCGAGTTTTTGCTCCAATAATAAAAAAAAATCGATTAAATTTTTTCCCCCAAATATATATTTTTTTATACATTTTATACGTCTGCCAGCATAGACTCAACATTTACAGTGGTTTACATACACTGTATGTTATATACACATGGACGCCCATATATTGACTTTGCTTTGTTAAATATTTTCATCTCAGGACAATTTACAATTAAGAACAATTTAGGGGGAAAATGCGAATGTGAATGATTATATTATTTAACACTTTACAACCTTCGTTTTTGTCTTTGGACGTACAGTATTTAATTATCAGTATCTAAACCAACGTTTAGCTGTTGGGGACAAATGCATCTGCTTTTTTGTAAATACAGGAGTAGTTTGTATCTCCTATGTTTAGGCAACCCTATGGTTGATGTTTCCCAGTTTTAAATATTCGAAGTCCCTTTATATAAACACAGACTTGGTAGACGTTGTTTCTTCATCTTTGAGAGTTGTAGTGACCCCCCCCCCACCACTCGATCTCTCTTATGGAAAGAGCTAATGCCGAAATGTTTTCAACATTCGTTGAAAATTAGTAATTTGCACACCTGTGCATATGAAATAAAACATTTGTTGTTAAAGTAGGCACTCTTTAAATTAAAACTTAGTTTTTCAAAAAAATAGCCTGCCATCCCATCCGTGTGTTCTGACATATAAGTATTGTATATTACAGGGAGCTAATTCTAAGATATTACAAAAAAAATGATCCTATGAAAACATTGAACAACTTATATATTTTTTAAATGTAGCATATTTTGGTTGAAAATACAATCTATAATTTGTAAATGTAATTTTTTTTAAATAACTATTTACCCAGGGAAGCCTCACTGAATCTCAAAATATTTTTTTACGTGGGGTCCTGCATTGGAATGTCCAGCCACTTCCATTAATATGTGGAGACATGTGGGAGTAAATTGACATGTGGGAGGACATACATGGATAAAACCAATCCATAAGAAGGGGTACATATAAAGCTCTGCAAAAATAGACTCATGATCCCATTGCTCTTATACCATAACCTGGTCACCTTGCAGCCTAAGCCTACAATACTTGGTATTGGTATTCCCAGAGAAGCTCCCATCCAAATTATGTCCTGTGTCAAACCTGCTTAACTTCTCAGCTCTTAGAAGATCTGATGTATTAATGGTTTGGTCATAGAATTGAAAACAACGTGAATGTTCCCATGGTGCGTTTTGTACCCTTTTCTTAAGTACGGTTATGAAAGAGAACATTGAAACACATTCCAAAGGAACTTTGGTGAATAGCTGTCACGAAAATGTGTATTCCTGCTTGTAAGGTGAGCACATTCGCTGAATTTACTGTGGACATATGATCCTTATGGTGGTACCCCAGGGTACCAAGTAATGCAAAATGGCTGAGGCAATTAAATATGTTATTTCTGGGACACTTTTTTCCAGGGGTGTACTCAACTCTGCGACTGGGGTACCAATCAATCCGAAATCAGTGCTACGCCGCGATGTCGAAACGCAGCGAGGACAATTGCGCTGAAACCCTGAATGCTCGTATGCACCATAGTACATCGTGTACAGCGCGACGAGATGAGTTGATTGCCGCATCGCTGACCATCAACAGACTAAAAATGACTGCATCACGGACATTATGTGAGAGCCGGGGTACTATGGGACCCCGGGGTCCCGCCATAAGGTTCATATGCATATATTGAATATATCTCGGTTCCTCTGGTCCGCGATTGTGTTTGTGCATACAAACACAGTATATAATTGCTTAACTGTATTTGTATATACTCTGAATCATTACAGACTAAGCGAGTAACCCGTGAAAAGCAAAAGTACAGCAGCAGTGAGAGCGAGGAGGATCGAGGAATAACTGTGGCCTACAAGTCTTCACGCTCAGCAGTAAGTTATTTTATTTAGACTTTTTTTTTGTTATCTGGAAAACTGCTCTTAACAAGCCAATATGTCAAAATCCTTTTACACGATTAGAAACCCAAGTGCTGCAATAATGCTAATGTTGTGGTACTTGTCTGTGATTTGCTTTACAGAAACCACTGGGACCAGATGACATGGGTGCCACTGCCACATATGAGCTGGATACAGAGAAGGTCAACGATGCACAGGCCATATTTGAGAGAAGTCAACAGATACAAGAGGTATGTCTCTAGCCAGACTAGCCCGAGACCACGGCTGATAATAGTGTGATTGCATATACTATTGGAGTATATTTGGGCAACTTTTATGCAATTACACCTAATATGGGAGTGCAGCTTTAGTCCTTTTGATTTAAACATTACATACAAGGATTAATTGCAGAATGTATTTTTCAGGAGATAAAAGGAAAAGAAGATGACAAAGTCTACCGTGGAATACATAACTACACAAAATTCATCAAACCGAAGGAAACGGCAATGGGAAATGCATCGTCTGGCATGGTCAGGTGAATATAAAAAACAAGAGTGATTTCCTTCAGCAGTGTATTTGAAAGGACACAATAGTTTCACAGCAGAGTGCAGTAATACCCAAATCATAGATTGTAGTGCTGGTTGCCAAACCAAGTAACAACTAGTGGTCATTTACTACCAACTTTGGAGTCGTTGGTGACTTGGACAATTCAACACTGACTGCAAATATAATGGGCATGATAAACGTTAGCACAAGACCATTTAATCCTGATAGTGGTCCATCTTGGCATTGTTTTTTTACATTTGCCCCACCAGACTGAAATAGCCCTTTGCCAACATGTGAGCTGCAACCAAAACATGTGCTTGTATTTAATTTGGTATAGCTGCAAGGTCTGAAAAGATCAGCAGGGTAATTTTTGACTGATCTTTCAAAGACAAGCTTATTTAGCGTGTTATTTTTTTTCTCCATAACGATACTAATGATTATGTTGAGTTATGTATTCTCGAATGTTGCATCAAACTAGGACCTATAGCAGAAAGGGAGGGTCCTTGCCTGTAAGATCTGCAGTTCACCAGCATTTTTTGATGCAAGGCTGACTGCTGATGAGACACTATGTTGAAACTGGTCCAGAGTTTGCTTGTCTTGAATCAATGCAGCTGGAATTATACACTCCCGGAAGGCCGTGTAGCTTGATGGGTTGTGTAAGAAATACTTTTATTATTTTCATGTTGAGAGAGACCTATGTATGAAGTAGACATTGATTATTTTGTATTAAAATCGAATGTTGTTTATTACACACGCTCTATCTGTAATGTTTTTCTTTTCATTACTTGCAGAAAAGGGCCTATCCGGGCTCCTGAGCACTTGCGAGCTACAGTACGGTGGGACTACCAACCTGACATCTGTAAAGATTATAAGGAAACTGGATTCTGTGGCTTTGGTGGTAAGATGCGGCCAAGTTTTTACGTAACGCATTCATCAATAATATACAGAAAATTGCGTGGAGGAAATTGCGTGTGATTGTGCAGTTTTGCAAAGCCTGTTCCCATCATCAGCTGCTGTGATTTGCTGAGCTGTGTTATTTGATATTTTTGGCAGTGGTTGTCCTGTCCATTAAAACACACTCAAATGGCGAAGCTTTATTGATCACTTGCTTTGTCATTCTCTCATTACACAGATAGTTGCAAGTTTCTGCACGACCGCTCAGACTATAAGCATGGCTGGCAAATCGAGCGGGAGCTGGAGGAAGGCCGCTATGGAGCTACAGGTTGGTGAAAATAATAACATTTTAGCCAATGTGTTAGCCAAATGTCTTGTTATTTACACTGAATAATACTACATACTGTATGTCATTATTGTCATCAGTCATGGTCAATCCACTGCTAGATTAATGTCTTCCCAAGCCGCAACCACCACTCATAATCTTGCGATGCAACGGTTCATCCAGAACCTTTACAGGAACTGATTTAATTGCCCCATCTTTTTGAACATTCTCTGAGGCACGTTCCATACATTTGTTGCCAATCCGTTATTATTCTTCACCATCTATCATCCATTATAGCAATACATCCTGCCCAAACTCACTTTTCTCAATGGTTTGGATGATTTAATTAACCCTGTATATGTTATATAATCGATGTTTATTTTCCATTAATAAAGTTTTGACCTTTTGTCATAGCAGGTAGTACACAGTGATTAAACGTGTTCTTCTTTAGGCATATTGGTGTGTTTCTTTTCATTATAAATTTCAGCTCTCCAAAGGCACTCCAACTTGCTCTTGACCGCTTCTTTATCTCCTCTTTTAGATTTTAGTCCATTTCAATTGCTGTAATTTCCAGTTGTGTCCCCCTGGAAATTATCTCAAATTGTTTCACGAACTTATGGTATATGACTTTTATCTTCATTTATCCTGAGCCCAACCTTGCACCCTTCTCTGTTAAGTTCTTTTAACATTTTCTGCATTTCGTTCTCATTCAATGACTGTCATCAGAAAATCTGAAATGATCAATATTAGCCGCATTAATATTATGTATGCCTTTGTTTATCCTATTACATTTTTGGAAACTATCTTCTGTTGCTGTGAATCACCTTGGAGAAAGCATGTCACCTTGTCTGACTCCTTTTAATATGTATGTTGGTAATGTCTTCATACAATCCAATTTTTTTCATATATTTCTCAATATCTTGATTTTAAGCTTTCTTGACTGCAGGAATCCATACTCACCTACGTGACTTTACCGAAAGAACCAAAGAGTATTTCTGAATATATTTTGTTTTTGTTAACTTGGATGAAGGCATCAATGTTTACTTAGCCAAATGCATTTTCAAAGTCTACAAAGGCTAGGCACAAAACCCGCATCGCACCTCATTGGACCTGCCACTACACCATTCCATGATTGCGGTATTTAGTTTCTCTGTAAACATTTCGTGAAAAAGTCCGCTAATTGTTTCGGCAGTTGGCCCTGCTTGTTTGAGGATGTCCACATTTATACCATTTTGTCTAGGAGCTTTCCCCTATTCAATGACAAAGGAGCAGAGTTTACTTCACATATAGCATCTACAATGTCTTCCTCTTTATTTGAGAGTTGGTCTGAATCCTGGGGTAAATGCATTTTTTACAGAGGGAAATGCGCTATTTTAAGATTATATTTCTCTTATGGGTTATTGTTCTGTATTTCCCCCTAAGGATCAGGTTATGTTTAAAAATAAAACCTTGAGGAAGCTTGCAACTTTTGGTCATAATTGCATTACCGTACATTCGTTTAAATTGAGCAATATCACTTCTACCAACAATTGTGACAACTTAATCCTGTGTTTGTCAACAGCGGAAGAAAATTATGAAGTCAGCAGTGGGGATGAGGATCTTCCTTTCAAATGTTTCATCTGCAGGGAGTCATTCCAACACCCAGTTATCACAAAGTAAGCTGACGTTTGCATTGCCTTCAAGAACCTAATGGTTATGCTGTATATGATTACGTGACATTTAAAAATACATAAATGATGTGCATTTTCATTGTGAAGAGCACTTCATCCATTTCATTCCTAACCAGTGTAATTCTACTCAATTGTTTGTACTTCACAGGTGCAAGCATTACTTTTGTGAAAAATGCGCCCTTCAGCATTACAAAAAGTCCAAGAGGTGTTTTGTATGTGGACAACAAACAATGGGGGTGTTCAACCCAGCTAAAGGTTCTCAATGATATTTATTTAACACTACCTAAAATATTGTTGTGCTAATTCAAAAACGTTGGTTTGAATTAACACGTTATTTTAAACATTGCCACTTGGTCGTGTTGTAATTAGTTTCATTTTAAAAAATAGCATTATGGTGGCCTCATTGTTCATGATAAAATAATGTGATTGCAATTGGTTTAACAATATTGTCTGATGTGTTTAATTTGTCACCTCAGAACTGATTGCTAAGATGGAGAAGATAAAGCAGAACATGAAGGGGAATTCCGATGAAGATGAAAAGTCTGCACCACAGCATTCTCATAATGAATGACAAATTCTGCATCTTCACTTTCTACTAATTTCTGTCTTGACGCATTTGTATTGAGCCTAATTTTTACTGAAATCTCTGTCAATTTACAGTAAATATTGTAACGTCTTCACAGTAGATTTTAGGCATTCGCTATATTTTTTTGTAAATAAACTGACAAATGGAATTACCCTGTGTTTTTTGCCCATGTTAAGGAAACGTATTAAACTATCCTATCCAGTTAAACATGGAAATATGAATTTCATTTCACTGGGTTCTCATGTTGCTAAATAGGCAACGTGTGGATATGTATTATCTTTGTATGGCAAAATAGCTCAATCACAAGGTCATGCGTGGACTTTCTAGTCAGGAGATGAGGTGAGGCTGCACTATTTGGTGGGAAAGCAGAACTGTTGTGTTAAACGTATATTCTTGATTATACTGGTAGGAACCTCCTGGTTACACCAGCCCACGGGATTATTGTGTCCGTCCGTCGTGCATCCAAAAATGGGAGGGGGAGGGTGGGGCTGGGTGGGGAGGGGCTGCTCGCCTCGATGTGCCCTTATAAAACTCAACGTTTAACCTACTCAAGCCGGCTTGTGCCCGCCCTCAGTCGGCCATATTTGCGGAATACACCACGCCGCCGTTGACCCTGGCCATTGACCGAGCAACCCAACGTTCCTACCAGCTCCCTCCGCAGGAATGTTAACACATGATTCGGCCTTTTGCTGTCATGTTCTTTGCATGTCAGACTAGGGAGATTACTGCCGTGTTGGTATACCTGTTATCTGCTTCTTTTGGGTCTTTTCCATATCACATTGGGTTCAAATAAAAAATATATACAATTGCTGAGCAAAAGCCCAAAACGTCAAACAGCCAGCAACAAACAGCACTATCAAATTCGTAACAGGTATGAATTGATTTCTTGATTTGAGCAAGTTTATGTATCCATACATAGCTACTTTTCCCTGATCCCCCCCCCCCCTACTTTGAATTGATACAAATTTAAAAATATATATATATGGCTATTTTGCATTAGGCCTTGTTTTCTCCAGTTCCTGGCTGTTTCCTGCCTTTCCCGTGCTTCGGTGTGGTAGCACAAGGTCTCTTCAGGGCCTGCTCGAACTAAATGTTAGAAGTGCAGGGCCTGAGCTGTGTCATTGTGGTGCAGTGTTGACCCTGAGGCCTACCCAATATTTGTGGTGGCATGTGGTCTGCTTGGAATCAGCTTGTGCTGCATTTCGCCTCTGTTGAAACAGTTCTTGGGGGTGGGCACAGGGAGAGAGGCATATGAGCCGTGTTTTTTTATTGAATTGGGTGGCTGATGTGGATGGGCAACTTGATAGCATGCTGGACTGGCCTTTGATCCCAAATTGCTAATTTTTTCAGAAATGTCATCGGTGATGAACTTGGGTGCCTTTTGCTCTGCTTTGTGTGTCGGAGGGGGGGGGGTTCATTTTAACTTTCTCCGTAATTCAAAATGCATTGCTATTTTTCATCTTGTTCCCATATTTTCTTCCATTAGTGTTCCGTATTTTTATTGTATTTGTAAGACATTTGTGCCAAATGAAAATCGCAATCCTTAAACTAGACCCTGCCTCAAGAGGACTGCCAATACTCTTCATTGCCTCGTGCTCATTTATTCCATTGAGGGGATGGTGACAACTCGGGAGAGACAAAGCTGTGAAATATCCATCACCAATACTGATACAATTTTTGATATGGGTGACAAATCTTTGTTGCATTCAACTAAAGAAAAGCTTGGTCAACGATAATATAAAGTATGACTGACAATTCCACAGTTCCTCGTATTGTTTTAGAATGACGTTATCCATCGTAAAACCATAAATCTGTTTGGCACATGCATTTTATATGGTCTGTGAATAATCTGACCAAGGAGGCATTCAAGAAGCTTGGTTTTATTTCCTGTGCCAAAGCATTTTTCTAATTCTGAACAATTATTGCTAGAGTACAATGTAAAAAAATCAGCTGAAGTTAGAATATTGTCTTCTGGGATGAAGCACCCGGTTCCTACCTAACTGTAATATAATTAAATGTATAGCAGTCAAGGTTGATAATCCATCACTCACTACAATCACTTGCAGTGATGCTTGTCTCTTGCGGTCAGATGCGTCATTACTCTTCTGTCACAACTACTCTGGTTACTATTTTATTTAAACTTTTCATGGATTTATTCACCCATGTTGGGGACTCGGGTCTACCGGACTGTTTCATCTCATCCACACCACAATGTTCAACCTCCACACTGCAGGTCACAATACTTGCCTTTCAGATTTTCCCCTTGCACTGCTCGACTTTGTAATTTCATCTCATCCACACCACAATGTTCAACCTCCACACTGCAGGTCACAACACTTGTCTTTCTGATTTTCCCCTTGCACTGCTCGACTTTGTAATTTCTTCCCATCGTATATTTTCCAAAGCTATGATTAGTTACTTTGAGCTTTTATTTGTGGCCAGGTCGCTTCTAAAATATAAGTTAATACCTTTGGGCTTTACCTGGTAGGATGGGGATGGATTCGTTTTATTTGTATGTTTTTGGGTGATTTGTTTAGCTTGTATTTTGCACTGCTATCGTGTTTTTTTTTGTTTTGTAACGTTATTATCCGCCCCTATTGGATATCTGTGAAAAAGAGCTTTATAGCTCATCAGATTCCTCCAGTATAAATATTCTGATTTCAAACTCTTATACGTTAAAATTTGGACAGTGCAGTTTATTGCGTGACCCATTAGGCCCGTGCTCGGCAACGGTGTTTAAAAAAATAATAATAATGTAGCATGCCGTGTGACATCATCGCCTTGGTCGAAAAGGCTTATTCATTGTTTTTGGGTCTTTTATACAAAGTATTGGATAACCTTTTGATCAAAATGGATGGTTTTATATGCATTTATTTGGTGGTGCCGCTTTGGAAATGATGCACGATCACACACCCATGCAAATAAAAACTACAACACGTTTATCTAGTTTATGTGCTATGAAGGGCCATTGCCCAAAACGTCACTTATTCATATTTGTCCCGTGTAATGCATTGTTATTGACTGGCGTTTGTTTATAGTACCGTACAAGTACCGGATAGCATCACAGCCTTATACAAACATGAATGTCACTGCGTTCACTCTTTCCATCTGTCTGTGACATGGGGGTCACGATAAATGTTCATCTTTATGGGAGTTATGGGGACCCAATGTTACAGACATACCGTGTCAAACCAATACGGTGTATCCGTATTTTTATACAGGGAAATTGAGTTTTCAGTTCCATACGGCGTACAGCCGTTTCAAAACGGGCAAATAAAAACAAATGTGTATTTGTGTTTCTCCTTTGTGATGGGACTTTGTAGGATGCACGTTGAGATTTATAAGGGCACGGGGTGACCAAGAAAGTCTGAGTTGGTCTGTAAGAAAGTAAGCACCAATAAGGGCTTGACGGGTATCCAGATAGCAAGAGCTAACATTCACGATCTCTTTCAACCATTAGCCGCATATTCATTCAAATCTGTGAATGAGTAGACCCGGCATCTGAGGCGTTCATTCATCGAATGAAATTGTCAAATTCGGATAAGTTCACAAGATCGTCCCCGTTCAAATTCATTGCGGTTGTGCACCAGGGATATCTCCATATATATAAAAGGCAAAGTTGTGATTATGTGTGTCTGTTCAAAATGTTTAGCGTACTTCCCGACATGCAACAAACTTGAAATTTGCCATGTGGGTACTTTCCAGACTGTACACCATGCAAAAATTATAAAAATGCACTTTTTTGGGGGGGGGAGCTCAATAATGCATATATTTTTTGCACGGCAAGTGACCTGCGACGTCACATCTGTCACGTGACCCGCGCACGTGGAAGCGCGGCGCATTGTCGTGTAGTGGGTAGCGCGCTGCGCTACGAACCCGGCGACCCGAGTTCGATTCCCGCTCGCGGCCACCACCGGTGACGATTATTTGAACCGGTCCTGGGCCTCTCCTAGGTCGACTCAGCCTCAAACGAGTAACTGCTGTGGTGTGTGAACATCGCCACTGGGCAGACAAAGGCGGCCGGGCGTGGTGGATCCAAGTCCCGGGCGAAGCCGGGTAGTAAAGCTCGTGCTAAATAATTGCACGTTTCTGCTCGTGGGAAAACGAAATACATTTTGCACGTCGTACCGCGAATAACGAGACGCGAGACATGAACGAGACGAGGACCGATTCCTGGATCGCGAAAACGCTCGGGTGGAAGCTTCGTTAACGATTTATTTTTTAAAGGGAACCGAATCCGATTTTCTATTTCTGTTGTAATACATCATCACGCAATGGACCGCATTGATCTCCACTGGACATCTATGGGGGGGGGGGGGGGGGGCGGGGAAGAGCTTCACAGCTCATCGGATTCCTCCAAGATAAAGTTCACATTCCGATTGACAGCAAATCGGAATCGCACAACCCCTTCACATCGAATCGACTCACGGAGGAAGTTTTCGTCCGTCCAAGTTTCAAAGTCTCCTTCCTCCCCCCACCCCACCACCCCCCCCCCCCCCGATGCTTCCGTGCGATGCGCGGCTCATTCTCTACCCGCTGCTGGACGAGGGCATCGCAGGGAGCGCGCCGCGCGGACATCGTGGCCATCCTTGACGGCGCCTGCCGCTACGGGCTGGTGAACGCGGCGCTGATGCTGCTGCTCTCCGCGGCCTTCTCGTACCTCGCGTCCTGCGCCACGGGCGGGTGAACTTTTGAACCCCCGAGGCCCAACTCCGAACCCCCCGGGGTCGTTGGTTGGACCCCCCCCCCCCCCAGGGGTCGTTGGTTGGACCCCATTCCCCCCTCCTCCCCGAGGTCGTTGGTTGAACCCCCCCCCTCCCCCCGGGGTCGTTGGTTGGACCCCATTCCCCCCCTCCCCCCCGAGGTCGTTGGTTGGACCCCCCCCCCCGACCTCCTTTTGCCACACGCTGCCGCCCGCCGCGGATTTCACGGTGAAACATGCGGCGCCTCTTGCTGGTGTCGAACTCGACGCTGCACGGCGGCGGTTACCTGGACCACTGCGAGCAGCAGCTGCGAGACTTCTTGGGGAGGTGAGAAGAAGGGAAGGAGTTGAGACGAGGAGGGTGGATGGATGACGAGAAGCGCCGATTTCGTGCGTTGCCCGTCTCGCACTCTTTTTTTATTTGACACGCTTTTATTATTACATGCTTTTATTTAACTCACTCTGTTGTTGTATCCTCAAATATTGTAACTCAATTTTAACCCACTTCCCAATGTGGTATCGACTGCAAACTTGGTATACTTATGTCATACTGCTCACAATATAAAAAATAAAATATTTTTTTAAAAACATTTTTTATATGTTATGTTTCGGCTTGGGTCTAATTGTCCACGGGAAATTGACGTTGGCTGTAATTGATCAGGGCCCCTTAGGTTATGGCAAGCTTCGTGGCCACTTCCTGGAGTCGTGGAGTTCTTCCATTACGAGTACGATACATTTCATTAAAGCGTGTTTAAAAAAAGTTTTTTTTTAATATTACTTATTATTCTTTGGCACGTTAAAGGCAAAAGGGTGAGCGTCGAGTGGGCGAAATGGATTTGGCTTGAGCTAAATGTTGAATATAGACACCCCCCACCTCCACGAGTCTCCCAACTCATTCTTTTAACGCCTCTCAAGACCCCAAAAATGTCACTTCCTGGCCGGAATCACCAGGGGGACAATACCATTGGCATTGTCATAGCCATACGATTTGACCGCGTATTCTTGTACAGGGTGTTTGAGTTTTCAGGTCCATACACCGTACAGCCGTTTCAATACGGGCTAAGACTTTGTGCTAAGACTTTGTGTTTCCACCTTGTGGATGGGACTTTGTAGGATGAACATTGAGATTTAGAAGGGCACGCGGTGACCAATAAGGTCTGAATTGTTCAATATAAGGTAGGGCACTGATAAGGGGGTTGACAGGTATGGAATAGGATCTCCCGGTGATGATGACGATGATCTTGGAACAAAAGCACTCGAACGTATTCGTCAATAATACAAGTGCGACGTTTCGGGCAACGGCTCTTTCTCACCATAGCACATAACTCGAGAGGCCAGAGGGATATATTTGATATGCGTTGGAGACTGCACTTTACATCGTGGGGCCAAATTAGATTTTTTTAAATTGCACATTGTAAGGTGCTCGGGGAAAGAACACAAAATAGTCAAGTTTCTGCTACCATCCATCTCACTCCTCCTGCACATGACAGGATCTCATCGCGAACATTCTCATGACAATCTTAAATTTTGACATGACATTGACGTGTTTCACAAAAAAGTTGACTTTCACAGATACGTGTTCTGTCTGGCCTGTGTTTTCTTTTCATGGGGAGTGGTTGTGCAGTGGTTAGCACACTGCACGAGGAATCCGGTGACCTGAGTTCGATTCCCATTCACGACCAATCCGATTCTGGGTCTTCCCTCGGTCGACTCAACCTGGTGCGGTGTGTAAATAGCATCACTGGGGAGACAAAGGTGGCCGGGCGTGGTGCTGGCTACGCCATCCCCCTCTGTGTCGCGGAGACCTGAATTGGTCCTCGCTAACAGCACTTCCCGCCAACAGTTTGTTCAAGGCCCTGGCTTTTGTCTCTTTCTGAACGCAGCGCTGTAAGCAGGGTGCTCTTCATTCCGTACGCCCTGCAGGATCACGATGCCTACACCACCACGGCCAGAACAAAATTTCAAAGTTTGGGTCAGTATTTTACCCGCTTGTGCTTTGAACTTCAATGTCCACGTAATGGCTAACGTGCAAGATGATGTGTGTCGAGGTGCAATTTCCACTGTTGTACATTGGTTGGCAGATTAGTTATTTCGATTTGTACTGTAACACCATTTGAAGTACTCAGGAAAAGGTTCTCACCGAGTTGCAGTACTTTTTCAGGAGGGATAATCTTGCTTAGAGCCTTTTGACTAGGTCCGTCATTGGCTTCGTGTGGCAGAAACCGGAGCAGCCGGAAAAAAATACCCACCATGCATAACATAACAATGGTGTACTGGAACTCTGCACAAAATCAAGAATTCCATTCTTTACCACCATCTCCTGGCGGTATCATTGAATTATTTGAATATCGAGTCGGGTAGAAAATGTGTACAGTACTCTTTTTTTTTTATTACAGCAGCTTATGAAGGTGAAATGATAAGAGGGCAACATTTACACATTGTTAAATAAACGTTTCAAACGTAACCAGTGTCAATTGCAGTTGTCATCAACCTCTTATCGTACTGTATGCTGCTGCATGAGGTACATTTGTTTTTCAGGTTACGAAATCGACGGCATTCACAAAGCAGCGGATCCTGTGGAAGCAGTGAAAAATGCCCAAGGCATATTTATAGGTGAGGACGCCACGTTCAGATTGACTTTCTCTGTCAACATAATTGGGACTTGCACAGCCTTTTATTCCAGCGAGCCAAGTTTGGTTGATCTCATCAGTTGCGTCGCATCACTCAGTGCACTTTCAAAGCACTGAGATAAAAAAATAACTCTCAACACGATTCATTTCTTTAAAGCTTGTTTTATCTACTGCAGGTGGAGGAAACACTTTCCGCCTTTTGAAAATGCTATACGACAAAAGACTCGTTGCCGAGATTAGGAAACGTGTCCTTGAGGTACCGTATCGACCCGATTCACTTCGCATCTGTGTTGTTGTGCAACAAACCAAATACATGTGCAATGCTTATTACATCGAGTACTTATTTTTTTGTCAGATTAAATAGAGTTATGTTAAATCATACTTTTATTTTTCCTTCTGATATTTGAGACCTTTAAAACCATAATATTTGAACATTTACTGCACCCTCTTATTCCAGTTGCAATGTTGTCCTCTGCAGGATGGCATTCCCTACATTGGCTCCAGCGCTGGTACAAATGTTGCAACAGTCGGCATCAACACAACCAATGACATGCCCATCGTGTACCCTCCTTCACTCAATGCTCTCGATTTGGTGCCCTTCAACATCAACCCACACTACCTGGACACTGACCTCAACAGCAAGCACATGGGGGTATGTACATGTACAGCCCTTTTATCAATCCAATGCAGGATGAGGGCCTTCCCTTGCCGTGGTGATTATCCTGACCATTATTTATTGAACACGAACCTTCAGCACTAAACTGAGCCCTTGTGGAACGTGAAAGTAAAAAAGTTGTATTTGAGAGATCTTAAAAATTGTATTTCTTCAATTCCAGCAAAATATACATTGTCATATTTTTATTGTTTACCATCAATGGATGTTTTTTTTGTTCTTTTCACCCAAAGGAAACTCGACAGCAGAGAATTGTGCAATATCATGAGGAGCCTGACACCCCACCTGTACTGGTTAGTCCTACATTCATACATCCACACCGGAGTAATAGGCGTGCACCATTACAAATTACGGTGATTAAACACATTTGTATAGCTGTTACATTGATGATTATTGAATTGGTGGCAATCTCAGAATGATTAACATTTGTAATGTCTTATCACAGGCTTTGCGTGAAGGTTGCATGTTGCTCGTGGAGGGTGACAAAGCCACACTGCTCGGCTGTACTAAAGCACGACTTTTTTTAAGGTGATGTATAAGGACAGGGTCCTGTAGGGCATGAGTGGGAAATCCTACAACCCACAAACCAAATTTGGCTCGTGGCTTAATTCCATATGGCCTATGGCGACAAGTGGCTGATTACTTCAAAACAGCCAGAAAAAGCTATATATCCCATCACTACAAGCATCGTGACCAAACTAAACTGGTATGAGAGGGTGACTTTTCAATCTGGCAAAACTTGTTTTTATAATTTTAGTATGCTCAGTCACATATTACTTTAAGGGCATCTTGCATTGACAGAGGTGACTCAGGTGTGTGTTAATGTGTAGCCTGCCAAAGGTATTTGGAAGTTCTATTTGGCCCCAAGTAAGGAAAGCATTTCCCAGCAGTCACTTCTATTGAGCAGTATGCAAGGGAAACATGTGCCAAATGTATTACAATAGATATTGACTCATTGTATTAAATATTCATTTTTTTTCTTGTATCCAGATCGAAGGAACCCACAGAGCATGATGTTGGCACAGACTTCAGCTTCCTGCTGGCCCATAAATGAGCATTGCATCCCTTCTCTGAAAACATCACTGCTTTCATAACTCTCCATCAATTATCCGACAGGAACAATCCAACCAGTGTCACACTATGCATAGCCAGTATCAAATCATCTATGCCGTAAGATACAATTAAAGTAGGCTGCAGTTTCCACTTGTGTAGTTTCTCGGTTGTTTATGCTAATGGTGTTAACATTTATTTTGAAATGAAATTCATCAACCAATCTTGAATTGCTATATTTTTGGAGTTTAAGGAATGTTCATTGCTAAACACTATAATTATAATTTTTTCAATACGTTATTTTGAAACTAATACGTTTATTGCTGTACAGCAGTTTTCACCAAAATGAGATCGTTGTATTCAAAGGCTGTATACGGATGTTATACGTGGTCTAATACTTAAAACATACATTGAAACAACGTACAATTATAGTTTTTACATCCTTGACATTATTTACATATGACATACACCTTTTAGACTTAAATTCATGTTTAATAACTCTCAAATCAATGTTTATTAATGTTTATACTGATTTTGGACACAAGCACAGTAAAACGTTCATATTCCAAAGAAAGCAAAAATGAGTGAACATTCTGTGTAGTTTCAGCAGATTTGTAACTGTTTACAGTTGAGTTGCAAGTCCAAATTATCTAAATAATGCATGTGGCAACAAGCACTTTCTTAAAAAAATTAATTCACATAAATTACAGTGCATTCCGAATTGATTAAAGTGTATTCTCTATAACTTGGTGAATGGAAATGTGGTATCATGCGACGATTCTTTCATTCTTGTGAAATAAAATGTACAATTTTAAAAAGTACTTGTTTTTCATGGGTTGAGTGTGTTACAGTATACAACGTTGTTGATGTGGAACCCCAAATGTTCCTTCAGTAACTGGTTCATGGTCTGTGTATTTTTAGTTGAATATTAACTAGTATGTAGTTCAATACAACTATAGCAACGCCGAATGAATGTAGAGTCATACATGTAAATGAAGACCATAATACACGAAAGAAGGCATAAATAACGAAACGGTTAATTTATAGTAGCCACGTGCTGGATGGGTTATTGCATTGCAGGATCTTTAGAGAGTGGCATTTTGGGGAGGCATTTATCGAGCAGTGGATTGACCAATACTGATGAAGAATTTCATAAATGGCCAATTCCACGAAGTAAATCACAAGAACAAGGTAGGTGTTAGGATACAGCAGATACAACTCTCAAACATGTAAATGTAATTATCAGGATTCTGTGACCCTTGCTGTAATTCCGTTGCTGTATAGTCCATATCCCAATATTTGGTGAGCAGTACGTTCATGTAAGATTAATATATAACAGTAGTATACTCTATCTATAGTTGGGGCCTTTGACGAGTATGCTGTGAATGAGCCTGGGACCGTGTCGTTTTGACCCGGCATCTGGAACCTCTTCAGCTGTTTCCAGTCGCATTTCTCTTCTGCCCCCAGCCTGAGCGGATAGGAGGTCGCCGACAGTGGACCGAGCCATCCACACTCTCTTTCCACTGTCGAGTGGCGAGCCAAGCTCCATTATTCCAGCACTCTCTGCATCCCACTCGCTGCACGCATAATATTTCTTAATTATTTTTCTGCTTGCTTTTAAGAAACATTTTAAAATAGTGTTTTGAATCTGTTTTTAATACACATTTTTTTTGTAAATTGATACACATGAGATATTAGGAGTTAAAATAAAATGCTACTAAACTATAAACCAATTGGAATTTTATCAGGTAAGGCCCACTTGGCTATACAGCTCTTTTTCAGAAGCGATCTGGCCACAAATGATAGCTCAACGAAGTGGCTTATGTGGAAATGTATTGCAGCCAAATACTATAAACGCATGTTTCTAAATGTGGAAAAAAACGAAGACCCGGAGAAAAATTCACACGGCCACGGGGAGGACATGCAAACTCCAATTATCCAGTTGTCAGGGTTGGGAGCGAATCTGCGATCTGTACACCAGGCAAAGTATTTATGCCACCATGCTGCCCAGATACATTAAATTCAGTATTACTGCACCTATTTTGTAAGGCAGCCATTGGTGGATGTTTAATCAAATCAGTAGTTTCGACTTCAGCAATTGAAACTTGCATAAGTCGATGCATGTATGTCTGCTGTGCTTTTTTCATTCTGTACTACTAAGAATCACTTGATAATAAAAAAAAAATCTAAAAAAGATCTGCCCTATAGCAAAACCAATGAACAACTGCTGACTGTTTTGCACAGCCATATTCACAAGCAAACTGGAGGCTCCCTTAATGAGCTGGGTGCCCAGGTTGCCAGTAATTTGACCCTCATGCACTGAATATAAAAGAGTTATGTTAACATGGGATTTTCAATCAAGTCTTAATATTAAAAAAAAATTTGTTTCGTAGAATTCTGGCTGTCAGGCATATAAACATTTTCAAGCCCACAAAACACACATTGAATCACGTGTGTAAAGAATTAATGTTTTTTTTTTAAATAAGTTGTAAGTGGTTCACGCACCCCTGCAGCCGGTAGTCATGCTACCATCATTTATCGTGACCTTGAATAAGCATGAAGTGTCGGAAATGCAAATAAGAGCACTTACGAATACAGATCTTTGTGGCGAGCATCCTCTTTCTTGCTGGCCCTCAGCCTCCAGTCACTTTTACCTCCCTTGGCAGCTGCCCACGCAAGCTCACGCTTGTAGAGCTTCCATTGATTCTGCTCTAAGAATATCTGGCAAAGAGCATCATCCCTAGATACACAGCACACAGGCAGACAGGCCCTTTGTTACTGACAACCCTATTTGTTGGTGATATTGTTTTAGCAACACACTTTAATTTGTATTTCCTCAAACCCTTAACACACAGCACCAATGTATATCTTTGGGTTGGGCACACTGCAAGGTTGCCACCTCTAATGTACAAAAAAATCAGGACATAGCATGCATCGTCTTGAGTGTTATATAACTGTGCAACGAACAAAAACTGACACTTTTACAACTACCTTAAAGAAGAATATAATCTTGGGAAAACCAGGACAGGTGGCCACCCTATGCACAATGTGGCATCTTACTTTGGGTATGGTTCGCTTTGCTTTTTCAACTCCTTCAAGGTGGCGTCGTTCATGAGCTCGCCGAACTTGTCCAGCCTGACACGCAGGACTTTTGCCCCTTGGCTGGTGATCACCATCGGTCGGCCGTCTCTGTGGAACTCCGGAACGAGGAACTGCTTCAAGCCCTGCTGACAAACACGACGCTCTCCGTACATACGGCATTTACAAACCTCGACCTCATTCCTGCCCAAGTGTCTTTTTGGCAATTGATGTCCTCGAATAATGCACCGTAGGTCTTTATTATTACATTGCCTTGTCCAGTGTGGCGTGCATTGTTGAGCTCTGAAACTAATTTATTTTTTTATTCCTGAGTTGATTATCCACGCGAGTGTTTTGTGTATGGAGGAAGAGGTTTAGATGAGGTTTAGGCCTGCATAGTAAAGATTGTGCCTGAGCCATGTTTTGTTGTTGTAAATACAATCTGCCTGGGAGTTAATTATGGCCTTGGAAGTAATTTGGGAAGTGTAATGAGACATACCTATTATACATGTTCTTAAAATACTAGAGCATAACTCTTCAGGCATTGCCTGTGGAAAAACAATTGATTGAAGTGATTTCTTAGGTACTCAGTGCAGGATTCTTCCCTCACTTTGCAGTACAAACTAATTGTAAATATATTTTTTTGTGTAAAATCAAAAATTAAACAGAATGTTAACGCGTGGTGGAAATAAACATCTGCCATCCCTACCGTCTCTTTCACGAGCTTTCCGTCTTTCTCCAGGATGTCTTCAAGTACGTTCATGTTGACACCTTTCTGTAAAGTTTTACAGGATTAATGTACAGTAATGATATGAAACAGACCTAATGTGTGTGGGAAAAGGTGTATTTGTTTCCCCCCAAAACAAAGGTCAGGTGCAAATATCAATGTGCTAACAAAATGAATGGATAAACATTGCGTTCGCCCAAGAAAAACACTTGCATTACGCGTGCACCAAGTAGCGAATGCGACAAATTAACTCATCGGTTTCCGTGCTTACAAAGTACTGCCCAGGCCGAATTGCATCCACTCTGATGTAAACAGCTGCCTTGTAGTCATCCAATAATGTAGCAGGTGGCTGGGGGCTGCTGGGGCCATACCCAACACTCTTTAGAGACAACCTTCTGGGTCTGCAAAAAATAAACAGAAGGCCATTACGTTTCTGAGCATCTGCACCTGACAGGTTTAATGCTGGGTTCGTATTAATGGTGTTTGCGTTCACTGTTTTACTTGTCTGTTCAATGACCTGTAACCTTTCAGTGATAACACTGTACTTTAAATTCTCATCACTGCTACTACTTTGTCTTGTCTTGGTGGAGTTTGTGAATGGTCCCTTTATTCTGCAGTAATGTTTGCTTGGGGAGAGGAGGGTGAGAGAAGTTTAAATCTATTTCTTTTTAAGCTTTCACTCCTTTTGATACATTACAATTAAATATCGCCAGCGGCATTTACATGTCACTGGATTTTATCACTCAAAACAACGTGGCATTACACTGAAGAGGTTGGTAAATCTAGAGAACAGGAATATCTTATTAAAAGACTGACTCATCTTCATCTCCAGAACCAGGCTCCTTATACTCATTTCGGTATCCATCCCTCAGCATTGACCTGGTATCCATATAGATATCTGTGGACGTATAGATAAACATGGGAAATAAGTTTTACAGTTAACAAGTTAAGTGAGCAAGACTTTGTTTGACTAATTGTATTTTATCTGACTTTAAAAAGATGCATCATGTAAGTAAACATTAAAATGCGTACCAGCGATGTTCTTCTCCTGTATTTTGACCTGCTGCTGTAGCCAGTCGTGGTAGCTGGGACATGCACCCAGGTCAACTAAACGCAAGACATCGCAGCAGCCCTGAAGAAACAGATGAGAAGGGTGGCAGGGGTGCTTAGGCACAATAGCATCATTCAAATTTGACTGGGCATGTACACTGCTATTAGTTGATAAAATCACATGAATAATAAAAAACAACCCTTTGTCAATCCACCGCTTGATGAAGGCTTATCCATGCCGTGTAAGTAATAGGGATTATTTAGACAACATTGCTCGGTCAGTGTGGGTTGATAAAGGGGGGACCCAAAGTCCGTTTAGGTTTTCATTTGCCATTGTCAGCTGTAGCCAGGAAATGAACACAACTCATCAGGTTCATAGTGCAGTGTTAATAAATAATATTAACACTGCCCACATGTTAGGGTTTTTATGCTCACTTTTACATAAAGACCATGTACATTTATGTGATAAAGTATATGGCTGTACACAAATGTGATATTGTACGAGATTATATTACAATTTAAGTCACTTATGCTCAAAAAATCACTCGCAATTGTTTCACTGCCAATAAAGATTTGCCCAACCATAAACAACGCTACCTTGATTACAAAGATGATGCTCTTTGTTTCGCTGGTGTCGCCAGTCACCACCTGTCCATGGTTGAACTCCTCGATCTTGCAGTGGTCGGCCATCGTTTCCAGTGATTCGTCCGACCACGTGGAGAAGAGCTCCAACGATCTGCACATGACGAGACCGAAATGCAGCCTACTTACTTACGCTGAATTTGAAACACAATCCATATAATTGACCAAATATTATAAATACACTAATGCAATGGTCTTCAACCGTTTTGGTATGGTAGCCACCACCCACACCCCGTCATCCAGATCACTGGTTCTCGTGCCCCCCCCCCCCCAACCATTACAGCGTTAAAAAACGATTTGTTTCATGTTGTGTATTAGTAAGTTTTGTCACGACAAATGATGGCACGGTATCCGTACAGCAGCTCCCCCATCAGTGATGTGTAGCAAGGGATGCATTTTAAGGAAATCTTAAATAAAATGTAAACAAATTACCTAAAAAAGTTGTACCGATACTGAAACTCCTTTCTGAGCTCCTGGTCCAACTTATACGCGAAGAAATCTTCCTTGTCGACGACCAGCAGCTCGGTCTCCTCCATGCACACGATGGTGGCGTTCCTGCTCAGGTCCTTCAGAAGGGCGATCTCCTGTGTTGTAGTGACACAGGATGCTTTGTCAGCACAGGAGAGTGAGGACGACATTCAGGAAGTGCACAGAATAATTCCTTGCATTGACCTTTGTTATTCAATTATGGGGTGGTGGTGGTGCAGTGGACCCTGCGCTGTGCTATAAACCCTGTGACCTGAATTTGATGGATAATATCAGTGGCAAGTAATATCTGCACTGGTCCTGGACACACCCTTCACCAGTGTGGTGAAGTATGGCAAAACAGCCTCCGTGGCTGATACAGCACGGGGAGTCTATCCAGTAAATAATGGACAAAGAGCTGTGGACTATACAATTATTTTAAAATGAAATGCTGCATGTTGGCATTATATATCCTAAGAAAATTCTGGTACACGTGTGTGCCATGCTAGACCTTGGCTGCATGTTTAAAGTTGCTTACTACACGTTCCCACAATCCAGAGCGGATTTGTGTTGCTTGCCTCCCACGGTGAATGTCTATCTCGCATCATCATCATTATCATCGCTGACGATTGATGCACATGGCCGCTGACTTCCACGTATTACAATCTTCCTCATGAACAGTTTTTTTCGAACCGGTGGGACAATGTGAGCAGTCGGACGGGCAGACTCGACGAACCCCGAAGCCAGCCCCCTTGCGCAGGAGAATTGGCTCGGGGTCGATGAACGCGCTGCTGCCATCGTTGTCTTTGGTCACGGCCACGAGCCCCGAAAACACGAAGTAAAAGCGCCGCCCGTAGTGGCCCTTTTTAACGATCACGCGCCGCCTTCCAAACCTGCATAGCAATGTTGTGAGGTTAGAACACAGGGTGTGATAAAGAAGCTTAAATCTAGGTTGCACATTTGCTTTATTAACTCATCATGCAAATTGGAGATGTTTTTATGCTATTCGGATGCTAAAAAAACTTTTAGTTATGAACAACCTTCAGTGTCTCACAATAGCGCGTCTCTTGCCAAACCGGATAGAATGAAATAAGAGTATATATTGCACGATATTTAGAAAGTGATGAAACAAATACTTTTATGTTCTTAGCAAACTGTTCATAACCAGGGCCTATTTTCCCACTGAATATTTTCAGGGTCGTTGGTAGACTAAAGTAGACACGTGACAAGTAACCACAGCCATAGCGAGAGGAATACTGGATGTGATGTGTGCCAGTGGTGGAAATATTTTCCCGGTTTCCAACCTGGAGAGATTTGGCTGAAATGATTCCCTGTTCATAACCAATGTTAAATAATCAAGTTATTTGGCCACAAGCCTTAATTAACCAAACGTTTTTAAACTCCCGCCTGAACAAGAGTTTACTTGCCCACTTGTACAACATTCCACCAAAAAATTGATATTCAATAGTAAATGCATAAGTTCATTATTTGAGTGAAAGCAACAATAATTGAGCTCATGTTATTCGGTCCGAAGGCTCCTGCTGTCGATGCAGGTGTTGTGCAGCCCTGGCAAGGCCCCTACTTTTCGTAGCGAACGACACCGGCCAGCATGAGCTGCAGGTGCGCAGTGTATCGGCGGAAGCTGCTCAGGCCACGCAGCAGCCCTCGCAAGAAGATAACTTCTGTGTCCGAGCGCTCGCCGGGTGGCTTAAGGGCCGCACGCACCGCCTTCTCTGGGAGTGTGAACTGAAACACGAGACAAATACGAAGCAATCCAGAACGACGTGAAAAAAAACTTCGAGTTGAAAAATACAAGGTACAGGAGAATCCTTTTCTGCGACTCTATTACACCTGACTCCTATTATCTGTGGGGAGCTGTAGGGTCTGCAAGACTTCATTATTGATGGCCCTATACTTCATAGTATCCGCAAATGTTTACCTATGGATAAGTGGAGTCAATTTTCAGTATTGGTCCCCCACATTAATGTAATTTAGAGTGATATTGTATTAAACTGTACTTTCAAACATTATAACCATGATTGACAATGTAAATATTCAATTACAGACGTCTAACAGTGACCTTTCCAATAAAACTTAACATTAGGTTGATGTATACTTTTTCATAATCTATGTGCATGCAGTATCACAGTCATGTATGTGTCACTGGTAGCTATTCATTATGGGAAATATTTTTTCCCGTATGTGAGGCCAATTTAAGACAAGTTTAAAGGTAATACTGTAGATGAAAACCTTTGTTAAACACTGCAACATATATCTTACAAACCTCATAAAGACTTTTGAAATTGTTTGGATCAAACAGCAAATCATCTCCAGATACATCTTGCTCTTCAGGTGTCTGGAGAGCCAACAGAAGCCATGGGGAAGAGATGTGGTAACAATCATTAATAACACAATCTACCCGAACTGTTTGTTATTATTTAATATTTTTTAGGGTGGCCATACGTTTTTCACCCTTTGTTAAGTAATTGTGAATCGACCTAGGTATTTCTCATAGCACAGTTCACTAAATCGCGTGTAAACATCTCAGTGTCTACCCTTGTCATGTGCAACGAGCACAGAGGCACTTCGAGAAATGGATGCAACAGTACATAACAGAAGCATTCGAAACAATCACACCTAAGACGTGGATTGTTGAACACCTGGGATTCTCTGAAATCTTAATACGAAGAGTCTTGCCAGCACAGACATGCGGAGGTTAAGAGGTGTGAACAATCAATCTCGGATGATAAAATCCTTATTCCACCAAGTGTTTGTATAGTTTCATCGACCTAGCTAAAATTGGTGTCTCAATATGAATAAATTAATTACACCTTTAGGAGCTCCTTGCACAATTGTTCATGCAACTATGAAAATCTTCCACGCATCACAAGTGCTGTTATGTAAGTTTTGGCACTGTGTATCCATTTATCCATATTTGTTTTTGATTAGGCCACATGGTAGTTTTATGCCATCATTAGTGTTATTAACCCTTGCAAGATGGTCACATTCTCAAATATATGACTTATTCGTGCCAATGTATTGTTCAAAGTCTGACCAATAAAGCTCCTCGCCATTGGCTTAAGACTTTTCAGGACTGATCTTAACATGACGCATAGGACGTTTCGCTCAAACTCATTTGACTTTCGTCAGGTAGTGATACTCGTAAATACCGTATACCTCCCCGTAGAGATCAGTGTATGTATACCTTGTTTATTTTGTAGGCGGATGGCTTTCCTGCACACGACGCATCCACCGCCTCGTACGTGAGCAAGGCGCTATTGCTGCTGCGGAAGAGTCGGCACACCTGGGACAGCACACACACCTGGCGTGCCACCTTCCATAGCTGCGTTGCCCGCTGACGCACACACACACACACAAAAACACCGCAGAAACGTTATCACCACACCAACATTCACTGTGTTGTGTTCGATTCCCAGTCACGGTTAAAATCAGTGGCGAGTGATGTCTGAACCGGCCCTCGATCCCGTTCTATACCAACCCACGATGATCAGATTGGTGAAGTATGGTCAAACAACTCTCATGGCCTGGGAAGGTCTTCATTCAGCATTTTATTGATTGCAAATAAGCATTCACTAATGTAGCAGCTGTCCCGCACCAAAAAAAAATCTGAAAACATTCAATAAAAGACAACACTATAATGCGCAGCAATTGCTGGTAAATTTCTAATAATTATTGTAGTAATTTCTACTGTTGCAGTGTGAGTGGCTATCTGCCATTCACCTCCGAATGGAATGGAAAACGAACATATTGTGTGAAACAAGTGAATATCATCAACTGGAAAGCATAACTTCATTCAAAAGAAGCATCGCTGTGTTTGATTAGTTATGTTTACTTTTTGGCAATGCTGTGTATGTAACGAATGTATTTAACATGTCCCGCATTATCAACATTAAACACTTTACATTCTTATTTAAAGCTTACGTGACTGCAGGGATTCATATTATTTATGATTTTATTGTTTCCCTTCTACGTGATTTTACCGAAAGAACCAATAATATTAAACACGTTATACAGGTAGGAACAATGTTCCACACTGCCCACCAGGTAGGAGTTGTCTGGCTGTCGTGCACGAATGCGCTGTCCAACCAAGTTCCTACCTGCCCACTCCGAAGGAACGTGTTTTAATGTTGCCGATAAATGAGGATATTATGAAATATATTGCGGAAAATCAAACATATGCACAAAATATATCAACGCTAACAACAAATATTGTGCCAGGAAGGCTGTTATTTTTGACATTTAACGACTCGTCATGAAACGACCGACAGTTAAAAGTATTTTATCTTGTCCACCAAGTTATTAGAAATAACATTTAACTTGTAAATTCAACACGAGACTTTATCATCCACAAACATGCAAAGTGGCGTATTGTATGTCTAGGTTTTTTTATTTTCTTTTAACCGATCTACGTGACTTTACCGAAAGACACAAATAATATGAGTAAGTCTATTTTTAGTTTTAATGTATACTATACCTTGCTGTGCTCTTGCTCAAGTACAACAGGGCCACGCCTGAGCTTCAACATCAATGCTGATATTCAACACACGGTTTAAGTCCTCGGTAATGTCCGTTTTCTAGCGTCCAAGGAGAATTAAAGTCCTGGCTTGCTCAGTTTAAATATATTCTAAACTCCGAACGCCACACACAACCGCTTCGCAGTGACAAAAGATGTGTTGTCTACTACTAGCGGTACAACACAGCAGTGTGTAAAACGTACTTGTGCTAACACAAACACTGTGGCGGTCGGTCGTCACAGTGAAACCCCTTAGATTCAACAAAGAAAACAGATTTAATTGACTAGAGACGCATTAATCATTAACGGACCGCAGCGAGTGTGCGCCGTGCGATTTGTCACGGATTTATTTTTACAGCAAATACGAAAAAGGTTAACTCTAGGTTTTACTGCCGAGGCGGGTAATAAAACATTACCATAACCCAACACATTTATGTACACTTAGCCAAATACATAATCATCCTTGCTATGTCTGTTCTCATGTTATGCGGAGGGAGAAACATGGGAAGAAGGCATTATTGTTGTCTACTTATTAACTTGCAACTTATATTCTCCACAACAAAGCCAATTATTGTTTTGATGTCGACCGAATACAAACTGGGAAATAAAAATAGTGTTCATGAAGAGGTATATACTGCATATATAATTGCAGTACTCATCCGTTTATTTATATTAAGCTATCCCCCTCGTTTTGTGTTAGCAATGTTCGACTATTGCATCTAAAAGTAACGCAGTTCGGTTTTAATGTTTTTTTATAGAAATTTTTTATAAAATAACACCGAGCGAATAGAGCACTATACTGACAATTACGAAATTATTTAAGAGGTCTAAATCACAATGCCAAGCATATGCTGCTGTTTGCTTCTCAATGTTGTAATTTAATGAACGAAACACGCAGTGTACTCTCAGTGATTGTAAAATAATGCACGTATAAAGGACATCTTAAACGATTTATAACGGAACTGATGTATACAAAAAAATATAATAAAGTCTGGCTGGAATAACATTACGGTATTTAGTCAAGAAAGCGGCATTTTACATTATGACAGTGAAAACGGTCCTATTGATATTCACAATTGACAGTTGTACAGAATGGAAGCTAGACCAATGTTTTGGTCCAACGAAATATTTTATTGTGAACTAGTGTAATTGCCCGTCACATGATAGGTTCACAAAAAATATTTAATTAATTTATTGAATACAAAAAATGCTCTACATGTCACATTTGGTGTATATTTTTGGAGAAAATGTATTATTCTTGTCACAAAGTAATACTAAGTTACCATTTTAATAATAAGCCTTTTATGAAAAAAAAAACATTTAAAATGGCATGAAAATCCACGCAGCCTACCCATCATTACACACAAGGTACATAGTGTCAGGCGTTAGGCACATATGGGGCCGTCCATAAATTACGTCACGCACCTGGGGGGGGGGGGGTCAGACATTTGTGACAATGCGTGACGAGGGGGGGGGATTAATGTGACGTCACATCAAAATGCGCAACTTTAAATAAATATATAAATATTTTTACAACACTAATTGCTATAACAACACTCCTACAACATCAGAGTGCAGCGCCACATTAAATACGCACTACATGACAATAGTTTAAAGCGATTTGAAGCATGTTTTATTTTCAAAATGGAAATATGACGTCATATTTGAGGGGGGTCTGACTTTTTGTGACGCCGTGTGACGATGGGGGGGGGGGGGGTAAAAATCGTCCAAAATCGCGTGACGTCATTTATGGACGGCCCCTATCACCAAAACTATATGTATCATTTGCACTGGCCAACTCACTTAGAGTAACAGCTTAAAGTTCAACTTTATCATTAGGACATGCCTCGGCTTTGATGATACTAATAATAACGATCTTTGCATTTGTATGGTGCTTAAATGCATCGACATTTCAAAGTGCTTTGAGCTGGAATACAGCCAGAAACCCACGCCAACTATTTCCCAAGCTCTGTGATCTGCCAGTAGTGGGACATGCCATGTATACTGTAGTCCCAATTGACTAATGATGATACTCAAGAGTTGTGATCAGCTAATCGGGAATCATTTCGTAATACGATCTGTAAACTAATATGTAAAATCGAACTCAACAACATATTTTGATTTAAAGCTTTCGTGACTGCAGGGATTCATATTCTTGGTTATTTCGGTAAAGTCACGAAGAAAAAAAATAGAAAACAATAAAATATGTTTTATTTATTTTACTATTTCCCTTCTACGTGACTTTACCGAAAGAACCAAGAATATCAACAATATATATTTTTAGATTTGTAAAACCCTTTCTTTTTATCGTGTTACGTCAATCTGATATGATTGACACGTGCAACCACAACGCATTGTTCTGAGCCAGAACCTTTCCAGAGCATGCGGCTGCAGCGTTAAACCCTCCATCATCTGCAGCAGCACATCTTGACTTGCATCAACATGCAGAATGGCTTGAATATGACTGTTTTACTGCAGCAGTACTGTCCTCTGCACCACTACGTTATATAAGTCTGAAACTACTGCTGCTGTTCTAAGAATTCCGTCACTGGGGAAAGAATCTCAACATTAGAGTCTCAACAGAGCGCCTTCTCCACAGATGCTGGCAGGCCGATTTCTGATTAATGATGTAGCACTCATTGAGTCACTCCTGTTACAAACGTACGGCGGTCAAGTCGCCTCTTCTCTCGCGACTATCATGGAACATTTCCGATGAACTTCACCTATTGATTCCTCCACCCGTGCTGAGAGCTGGGTCTACAGAATGACTGTTTTCCCCATCCATACTGTGTTCAACAAATCACACTGCAGGTCAAACCACTTCTCTTTCTGTTTCTCTCTTGGCACTGCTCAGTAAACATTAACTTATCAAGATTCAAGAGTGTTATGCTAATGTAACAGAACATCGAACTGACTTTAGAACGAACCAATATTTTGCGTGACTGTCCCTGGTGGTCGATTGTCCACCCTTCTACAATACAGGACTACACGTGTCTGCCCCCTAGTGGTCACTCTTGTACACTACTACACGTGTCTGCCCCCTAGTGTTCACCCTTGTACACTACTACACGTGTCTGCCCCCTAGTCCACTACTACACGTGTCTGCCCCCTAGTGTTCACCCTTGTACACTACTACACGTGTCTGCCCCCTAGTCCACTACAACACGTGTCTGCCCCCTAGTGTTCACCCTTGTACAATACTACACGTGTCTGCCCCCTAGTCCACTACAACACGTGTCTGCCCCCTAGTGGTCACTCTTGTACACTACTACACGTGTCTGCTCCCTAGTGTTCACCCTTGTACACTACTACACGTGTCTGCCCCTAGTGTTCACCCTTGTACACTACTACACGTGGGCTGCCCCCTAGTGTTCACCCTTGTACACTACAACATGTGTCTGCCCCCTAGTGGTCACTCTTGTACACTACTACACGTGACTGCCCCTAGTGTGTTCACCCTTGTACACTACTACACGTGTCTGCCCCCTAGTGGTCAACCTTGTACACTACTACATGTGACTGCCCCTAGTGTTCACCCTTGTACACTACTACACGTGTCTGCCTCTAGTGGTCACTCTTGTACACTACTACACGTGTCTGCTCCCTAGTGTTCATCCTTGTACACTACTACACGTGTTTGCTCCCTAGTGGTCACTCTTGTACACTCCTACACGTGTCTGCCTCTAGTGTTCACCCTTGTACACTACTACACGTGTCTGCCCCCTAGTGTTCATCCTTGTACACTACTACACGTGACTGCCCCTAGTGTTCACCCTTGTACACTACTACACGTGTCTGCCCTCCTAGTGGTCACTCTTGTACACTACTACACGTGTCTGCCCCCCAGTGTTCACTCTTGTACACTAATACACGTGTCTGCCCCCCTAGTGGTCACTCTTGTACACTACAACACGTGTCTGCCCCCTAGTGGTCACCCTTGTACACTACTACACGTGTCTGCCCCCTAGTGGTCACCCTTGTACACCACTACACGTGTCTGACCCCTAGTGTTCACTCTTGTACACTACAACACGTGTCTGCCCCCTTAGTGGTCACTCTTGTACACTACTACACGTGTCTGCCCCCTAGTGGTCACTCTTGTACACTACTACACGTGTCTGCCCCCCTAGTGGTCACTCTTGTACACTACTACACGTGTCTGCCCCCTAGTGGTCACCCTTGTACACCACTACACGTGTCTGACCTCTAGTGTTCACTCTTGTACACTACAACACGTGTCTGCCCCCTAGTGTTCACTCTTGTACACTACTACACGTGACTGACCCCTAGTGGTCACCCTTGTACACTACAACACGTGTCTGCCCCCTAGTGGTCACCCTTGTACACCACTACACGTATTCTTAGGGTTTTTTCGGTAAAGTCACGTAGGTAAAACATCAAAATTAATGAAAATAAAATAAAATAAAAATAAAAATCACGACGTTTCGGAGGCAACACAAGTCTCCGTCATCAGGTGGGACCGTCACAGCCGAATTATCTGCATCAAGTGAGGCAATGATTCAAGAAGTAATCCCTTATAAGCAAGTTGAAGGGGGGAGGAGAGGGGGGGGAGCTCATCAGAATGTGGTAGCCAATGAATGGAACGTATCGGGAGGGAGGGGGGCGGGGCTCAAAGACAGCACGGAATGCTAAGTACAACGCATCGGGAGGGGGAGGGGGGGGGAGCGGGGCCAAAACAATGGACGACGGCTTGGACGCGGTTGCTGCTGCACACGCCAACACAATGGACAGAGAGGGGGGAGGGGAGGTCTGATACACATGATAGACAAAAGAACGAAAATGCCCATGTTTATACCAATGCTGGCTGAACAATGAAGAGAGCACTGCCAAAAAATAACTGGGGATGTTAACACTCGGTAAAGTAAAGTAAAATAGTGCCTGTCAGATAAGATGGTCCAAAAAAGTGCAATTAAGTCTTTTTTGCGCGGTTGATAACATCTTTCCAATGATTACTAAGTTTGTACCCATCATCACGGTTGAAATTATGTCTGTGTTTGTATATTTGTATGGCTTCGTGTACAAACCTTTGATGGTAGCCGGGAGGTTTGCAGAGAACCTTGGTCTCGGAAAAGACAATTTCATGAGAGCCCACCGAGTTGTAGCAATGATCGGCCACGGCAGAAGAATCAGTTCTGCCGTGTTTCAGATCTGACTTGTGCTCGCGGACACGATCAGAAACATGACGTTTCGTTTCTCCAATGTAGCAATCACCACAAATGCAACTCAATTTGTAGACTCCAGGATACTGTAAGTCAGGAACGACATCCTTCACAGATGGAATCAGATCACGGATTTTATGCACTGTACTGAATCGGACTTGGATCTTATGTTTGTTTAGAATTTTGGAGATCTTTTTGGTCACGCCTGCTATGTATGGTAATGTGATGGTTTTGGTCGGAGTTTCAAGTGGCTGTTTCTGTGTGGTGGGAGAGACAGCTTGGCGGATAGTACGGTCAGAGTATCCGTTCATCCTGAGGGCCCGATGTACATGTCTTAATTCACCGGTCAGGTGGTGTTTGTCAGAAATGCCATGGGCTCTGTGGTATAGCGTTTTGATGAGAGAATTCTTTTGAGATGGGTGGTGGTGGGAATCCGGTTTCAAGTAGGAATCTGTGTGGGTGGCTTTCCTGTAGACAGAATGTCCCAAGGATCCGTCAGGCCTCCTCTCAAACAGAATATCCAAGAATGGTAGTTTACCGTCTTTCTCCACTTCCATGGTGAATCTGATGGATGGGTGTCTAGAATTGATGTGGTCCAAGAAGTGGTTCAATGCTGGGAGGCCTTGTGGCCAGATGACGAAAGTGTCATCCACATACCTCTCTAACAGGGCAGAACTGATTCTTCTGCCGTTGCCGATCATTGCTACAACTCGGTGGGCTCTCATGAAATTGTCTTTTCCGAGACCAAGGTTCTCTGCAAACCTCCCGGCTACCATCAAAGGTTTGTACACGAAGCCATACAAATATACAAACACAGACATAATTTCAACCGTGATGATGGGTACAAACTTAGTAATCATTGGAAAGATGTTATCAACCACGCAAAAAAGACTTAATTGCACTTTTTTGGACCATCTTATCTGACAGGCACTATTTTACTTTACTTTACCGAGTGTTAACATCCCCAGTTATTTTTTGGCAGTGCTCTCTTCATTGTTCAGCCAGCATTGGTATAAACATGGGCATTTTCGTTCTTTTGTCTATCATGTGTATCAGACCTCCCCTCCCCCCTCTCTGTCCATTGTGTTGGCGTGTGCAGCAGCAACCGCGTCCAAGCCGTCGTCCATTGTTTTGGCCCCCCTCCCCCTCCCGATGCGTTGTACTTAGCACTCCGTGCTGTCTTTGAGCCCCGCCCCCCTCCCTCCCGATACGTTCCATTCATTGGCTACCACATTCTGATGAGCTCCCCCCCCCTCGCCTCCCCCCTTCAACTTGCTTATAAGGGATTACTTCTTGAATCATTGCCTCACTTGATGCAGCTAATTCGGCTGTGACGGTCCCACCTGATGACGGAGACTTGTGTTGCCTCCGAAACGTCGTGATTTTTGTTTTTATTTTATTTTCATTAATTTTGATGTTTTACCTACGTGACTTTACCGAAAAAACCTAAGAATATGATTCCTTGCAGTCACAAAAGCTTCAAATCTAGAACCACTACACGTGTCTGACCTCTAGTGTTCACTCTTGTACACTACAACACGTGTCTGCCCCCTAGTGTTCACCCTTGTACACTACTACACGTGTCTGTCCCCTAGTGTTCACTCTTGTACACTACTACACGTGTCTGCCCCCTAGTGGTCACTCTTGTACACCACTACACGTGTCTGCCCCCTAGTGGTTACTCTTGTACACTACAACACGTGTCTGCCCCCTAGTGTTCACCCTTGTACACTACTACACGTATCTGCCCCCTAGTGGTCACCCTTGTACACTACAACACGTGGCTGCCCCCTCGTGTTCACTCCGGTGCGCTGCACGTGGTTGTGGCCGCTCGAGTCGCACGGTGATGACGCGTTGGGGGTGGGGTGGGGGGTGTTCAGTGCCGGGCCCCCTCTTCGCAGCGTGGCGAGCACGTGGGGCGCTCTCACTCATCATCCCTCTCGCCTCTATCACTTGGATCATCATCATCGTCGTCGTCGCTGCTTTACACGTCCACACATCCATTAGCGTATCATCGTTGAGTGAACTACATTGTGGCCGGCCACAGCCTGGGCGTTGAGTGGTATCGCTCATCCCGACCGTCGCGACACGGCTAATCACCAAACTCATTGCCATCATCATCATAATCACCACCGCTCACTCGTTTATTTACGGGCGACCAGAGTCTGTACCTACGGCTGTAGAGGATCGTCGGGATCCCGCTTCGTGTGTTTGCCGAGCAATGGCTCAGGTGCAGGCGAGGTTCGTGACGAAAAATAAAAAGTGAGTACACAAACTAAAATCTGTCGTTCAACCAACGACTGAATTGCGTTTATCGAGCAACTCCCACGTGCTCCCTTACATCCATAAGCGAGGTAGAGACTCTAGTTGGCACAGGCGACTAATGAGAGTGTTTTTAATTATCTAAAGGGGGGAATAGTCATCTCAGGACTGCATTGTAGCAGTGTTGCTGCTGCTGCTGCCGCTACTTCGTATTTTTACTGTGTTATGAGTGACTGCCCCATCGTGATGCAAAATCCATTCAAGTCCAATAATATGTGAACGACACGACGAGTAACACGTGAATTAGCAAACGATTTTCTTGAATTGTAGAAACCGGTTCCAGAGTTTGCTTTGTGTTGAGCCGATGCTGTTGAACTAATGCACTCACCGAAAGCCCGTGTGGCTGAGTGAGATGTGTAAAGAAATACAAACTTATATTGTAATGTGGAGGAACAAATGTGGAAAGGAGACCTCTTACGACTCTGTTTTGTAATTTAAATTGTCCACAGCGATGCTAATGATTATTTTGTGCAATATGAATTGTGTCCACTTTGATAAAAAAAAAATACGTTTTGTCCTCTCTGGCAATAAAACATGCGTTAAATGTTCAAACGTCAAATAGATACATTTTGCAAGGCATTAACCATACGTACTTGTGGCAAGACGTGCAAATATATAATCGTTTTGATACTGGCAAAAAAGCTCCTATAGATGTCCGCCTCGTATAAGGCGATCTAAGTAAGAATGCCCCACTATTTGTTGTGAATGGAAAATAGCTTTCGTGTGCTTTGAGGATTCGCATCCCCAGTGCTCATGCTCTCTCTCTCAAACCCCCTTTGGTGCAGGTATGAGGTGGACGCAGTCCCCTTCTCGGTGGTGGCCCAGGCTGAGGTCACTGACCTCAGCAACCTCATCAACAAACTGCTGGAGGCCCAGGCAGGTGAGTCGAGCCCTTTAATCGCAAGGTGGATGCAAACGCATCAATTCCACGTGACATTTTGTGTACCTGCTGTGTGTCCGAGCCCGTATACCGAATACCTTAATTTTGCGCGCACGTCTCAAGCTTAATGTTACTCTGTTTTTAAAGTACTTTGACGAAGCCAAGGGAATGTTGTCTTGTTTAATATGGATGCATATATGTGTGCAGTAGTTTTAATTTACTTGCATGGCGTTTTGTTTTATTCCTTTTTGCCATTTTGGAACCGGTTTCGCTTTGCACGTGACACTATTCTGTTTTTTTTTAGTTCTCATCTGGTTAAATATAAACCAAATTACAAGTCACGCCAACACGCTTATGTGCACAAATTCTAATGCCATCCGATTTAATGGGTGGGGGGGGGGCTAATGTAAACCCATGCAACACAACGATGACACTTCCTACGGATGAATTACACAAAGCACAGTTAATTTGCTCCTCGCGAACTGGTGACGTTATCGAACGTGTGGTGCAGGAGAACACAAGCATGTGGAGTTTGACTTCCTCATCGGCGGGCAGTTTTTGCGGATGACCCTTGGGAAGCACATGGAGCAGGAGGGCATCTCCACGGTGAGCAAAGGATGATCGTGGGTCACAAATCATTTCCATTTAACATTTGAAGAAATAAAACAAAAAATCCTTTTCGCTTAACATTTATAAGTGAGCTTACATATTAAGCTAATGGTCAGAATAGGAAGATATTTCCTCAAAGACACTGGTGTAACCACCAGCCACATCAAAAGATCACCAGGCCGATGCGCACACCTCCTTGATGAATGTAAAATGAAAGACAAGCCACAGTGCGATTGTGATCATGCAACCCAAGCTATGGACATGTAGACAATCACTGTAATCTGCACTACTTCAATGGTGCAATAACACAACTACACAAACTCTCTTCTCAAGCCCTCTCGTGCTTATTAGAACCTGACATTGGCATTTAGCACACACACATATTGCCATACACAAATGTGAAATTTTAGTAGAGGGTATTCCATATAAGCTGTGTGACTCTTCAGTTGCAACGAATCCTCAGTCTGGAGTTGTGCCCACCTAGTAAACTCCCCGTTTGAGTATTGAAACTTGTGGTCCATTTAAGGTGGCTAAGAATGATTACGTGTCCCGAGGAAGTACAGCCAATTGACTTGGAAAGCTGATGTGTCCATATATTCTGTGTTTCAGGAAACTGTGGTGGAAGTTGAATATGTCGAAAAGTTCACAGCACCACAGCCTGAGGAATGCATTTTGCATGATGACTGGGTCAGTGCTGTTAAAGTATGTAATGATTGGTAAGTTTTATATTTTTTCATAAGGTTGGCATGAAGCACAGATTTTTGTTGTTGTATTAAATCTGTTTGTTAAGCCCACTTAAGTGTTATATTTGTGGCAATTTACCTGAACATGGGAATCTTTACAAACAAGGCTGTAAAATAGTTTAACAAACATAACATGTTATGGTTATATTTAGAGTGTTGTGAATAGGAAAAGTGAGCAATATGTGTGCTTCGTTGCAGGATTCTGTCAGGGTCTTACGATAAGACGGGGCGTATCTGGACTACAGATGGAAAGGCATTGGCGACGTTAAGTGGTCACACGGAGGTGGTGAAGGACGTTGAATGGATTAATAAAGGTCTGTATGCAAGTATGCAAAAACAACTACAAATTGACTGTTATTGCATTGCCATTGTAAGCTAATTGTTGACTTGTCAAAGCCAGTATTTTCCTTTTCATACTTCAATTATGTATATAAAATGATGATCATCAATCAGAGTCCATTGTTGCTACCATCAACCTCACTCCCATACGTAAACTGATCTCATCACTCTATTTTCTCGGGGGTTGTCTTCTTGGATTCAATTTCTCCTTTGGCTTCTATTCCATCCGGAGTCACATCCATTGGCCATCACCTTTCTCGTAATGTGTCCTGCCCAAACTCTAATTACCTTTTAAAATGTTACTGCTATGTCTCTGGTTTTGTGTTTGCTCTCTGATCAATGTTTTTCTTTCTCTCTCAGTATAATTCCAAGGGAGGATCTCTCCATGCTACTTTGTGCACTTTTCATTTTTGGTAAAAAAAAATTCGCGAATGTCTGTGTTTCTCTGATGGATATTGAAGTGAAACAGTTTCTCTGAGATCTCCTGCTGTCCCCCGTCCATTATTTATTTACCATTGATCTGCCCAGAGTAGCCTTTACAAAAGGGCGCACATCAAGTCCTTTCAATAACACACGAAGTTATCATCGTCACCTGTTAAGATAAAAACAGTCCCATTTTTTGCCGCGTTCGCAGGCGAGGAATCCTGTCTGCTGCTGACGGCCTCCCAGGACCAGACAGCCATCATCTGGGAGTGGAATGTGCGGCGGAACAAGGCGAAGCCTCGTCACTGCTGCCGAGGACACGCAGGCAGCGTGGAGGCCGTCGCTGTGAACAACACGTACACCAAGGTGCCGCCACGCTAATAATCACCGGGCCAGCCGAGACGCACGCACACCTACCTCTTGTCGCTCGGGAGGCATCAACGTGTTCATCTTCTGCTAAGAATGCGAAATGGTTAATGCAATAGATTTTTACGTGGAGAAATGTCATTTTAAAAATACGTTCTGTACATCACGTGTTAGATTTAGAGCGGGGACGTTTAAGTGGATTTACCAAGTAAAACTTATAGTCGACAACTTGTTTGTGGTCAATTGCTTGGGCTCCTTCAAAATTGGTGGCCATGCCCAGCGTAACGCGGCTGATGATGACAACTACATCTACAAGTTCCACCCCTCGTCTATCCAGTATCATTTGTGGAAACAGAATTGAAACCTTTTACCAGACGAATTGAATAATGGAACCAATAATCAGGGATCGATTATGTTAATAAAAACATAGCCCAACTCTAGTTAGATATATTAAATGTCTTAACTGAAGTTGTACTTTTAAATGAAGTCATATTGATATATTTTATTTTCCCAGTTCTGCAGTGGTTCCTGGGACAAGATGATTAAAATTTGGTCTGCAGGTAAGACATTTTATAAATATTTTTTATGAAGTGTAATACTGTATGTATATAAATGTCTGAATAAAGGTGCAGCCCTGCAATTTCTCACGCCACCGTTGGCGGAAGGGCCTCCTAGATAATCATTTTTCCATATTGGCCGTAGATCGTTGAAGACGGTTTTGTGTTTGTAATATATATTTATGAAACTTTCCCTTTTTATTTCCATCAGTGTGTAAGGTTGTGTTTGCTTATATCAGAACTAAGCATTTCAATGGTGTTCTTATATCCAGCTTCTACTTTACATGTCGAATAATGAGATACATTGCATTCTTTCCTTTGTGTTCTATAAGTTCCAAACGACCAAGAAGATGTGGTAGAAGAAGGAAGTAGTGCAAGACCAAAAAAGAAGCAGAAGATGGAAAAGCTGGGGCTCACCCGGGTTTGTTTAACTGCTGTGTCTACTAGATCGCTCTAGTTACTCTTCCAGAGTAATACAAACGTTTCACAGTCGCATTTCAACACCGCAAGTCACATCATTCCATTTTTTGTGTCCTTTTATCTCCCCTTGCAGACACCCATTATGACGATTTCAGGTCACAATGAAGCTGTGTCCTCCGTTTTGTGGTCGGAAGATTTGGAGATCTGCAGTGCCTCCTGGGATCACACAATCAAACTCTGGGACGCCGAGACTGGAGAGCAGAAGACTTCGCTAGTGAGTTGGCCAAGAATTCCATTCGAAGTTCATTTTTACTTGAAAATGGAATAGTTGGGCGTGATAGAAATTTGTGCTAAAAATGTTTTGGTTAAAACCTACACACACGTGTTTTTTTTTTACTATTTACAGGCTGGAAACAAAGTGGTAAACAGCATCTCCTACTCGCCTCTGTGTAAACGTATCGCGTCTGGGAGCACCGACCGACACATTCGCATCTGGGACCCACGCAGTAAAGGTATTGGCTTTGGGCACGGTATATTCTTGTCTTTGAGTGGCGTCATGCTCATCAACTTGGAGGTTGCTTCCATTGTTGAACATTGTAATATTGAGTTGCACCTCTCAGAATAAGAAAACAACACGATGTGCGCACATAAAATATGTGTAATTGTTTTTCTCTCTTGCACTAAATACCTGTGTGATATTTGAAGACTTGCCATCAAGAGTTGGGGCATCACCTTAGCTTTCACTATGTTAAACTGCTCTATACACTTCTGGATGCTAATTTAGTCATTATACAGGCGTTAGACGACCGCCTAGTCTGCGAGGCAGTGAGAAAGTGGATAGGGAGGCCGCAGTGTTTTAGATACAACTCTTCGTCTCGTTTCCCAGGTGGTTCCTTGGTACAGCTGTCACTCACCTCTCACACGGGCTGGGTGACGAGTGTCAAGTGGTCTCCTCACAATGACAAGCAGCTCATCTCGGGCGCTATTGACAAGATGGTCAAGCTGTGGGACACTAGGAGGTATGTAAAACCCAGCGGTGATGAGTGGTGCAGCACGGACACGTTTTCTCTTCATCAGTCCTCTGACAAGTGGAAGGTCATTTAATATAATGCTCTCCATCCTGTTTGATATCGAGCTTTCTTCATATCACTGTCATGGCCCCTTTACTTAAAGTTATCAAGAAATATTTGTATGTTTCTTCTGCCTCTGGGCCTCTTTTAAAAACCTTTCCAGAAATTCAGTCATCCAGCTTTCATCTCTGAGAATGTGGCCAATCCACTTTTTTTCCCCTTTTCTGGATTGTTAATGGACAAATTCAATTTTGAATACGTGTGCACAACCATTTTTGTACCAGCGCTGATATGAGTTTATGAACACACCTTGTTGCTTTTACATTAACTTTTAGATTCTCTCATAGAAACACCTGTCAAAGGTGTCATGAAATACATGCCGTGTGGACAGGTTTTATAATCGGCATATTGCATTGTTTTTCAGCCCCAAAGCTCCCCTATACGACATGGCAGCACACGAAGAGAAGATATTGTGTGTGGAATGGGCTGAAAATAATGTACGTCTAGCACAAACAAATCACATTTTACAATACAGTTGAATTTTACGAATGTTCGTTGTTTTGTTTGCAACTGCATTTATCTATCCATGTGTGGCAGCCCTCTGATCATGCTTACCTCGTGTTCCTCAGATGCTGCTGAGTGGTGGCGCTGACAACAAACTGGTGACATTCAACTACTCAGACACCGTCACTGGAGATGGGGCTTAACACGCATTTCTCAACCGCACCAGAGAGGATTTCTCATTTGCTGCCAGTTGTAATTACCACGACGAACTTTTTAATAAACGTAACACGCATTTTGCCGAACTGTTATTTACACCTTTGTGTTTTTAAATGTTTAACATTTATATGCGTAAAAAATGTATGCATCTTAGTGCGATCATAAAAGTTCAACAGCAAGTGACTGGGCAAAGGGTAACTTGCATTTAAAAGTAAATTCATTAAACTCGAAAAATGTCCAATTTCATTATTTTTGGATATATATTTCACTTTACGTTATCTTTAAATATGTTCATGCATATAAAGTACAGGAATCTCCCGCTATACATAACGGATGCATTCATGAGAAATGCTCCTTAACTTGAAATTACTTAAAGCGAACTATAATAAAATCAGGTGTTGTGCCCCGAGCTAAAATTTCTGGAAGAAAAAAGTGACAGTGTCTTGAAATGTACAAAAATGCATATGATTATAGGTTAACATACATTTGAATCAATACAAACACCAGAGATGGTTGAATAACTTGTCTTAGTGAGGCCTCTTGTATGTATGCTGAATTTCTTTCGCACTGTTTCCAAACGTGCTAATCAGAGGTGCGGTGAGCGGTAGTGGATTTATGCAGATGAAGAGGCAGGATCGCCTGCCCCTCCATCTGATGATGAAGCTGGAGCCACAAGAATGATCACGAGAAAGCTGGCTCTTCTTGTCTAGCTGTCCAAGAACAAAATGTTTATTCTGCTTGTACAGCGCCTTGAAGCAGTGAATGCCACTGGTTCATTGCCTGTTAACTCTAGAGCTGTGTTATACTGGTAGGAACCTCCTGGTTCCACCAGCCCACAGGGGATTATTGTGTCCGTCCTGCTGGGTGGAGAGGGGAGGGTGGGGAGGGGCTGGGTGGGAAGGGGCTGGGTGGGGAGGGTGGGGCTGGGTGAGGGATGGGAGCGGAGGGGCTGGGTGAGGGATAGGAGCGGTGGGGCTGGGTGAGGGATGGGAGCGGTGGGGCTGGGTGAGGGATGGGAGCGGTGGGGCTGGGTGGGGAGGGGTTGGTCACTCCGTGGTGCCCTTATAAAACTCAACGTTTAACCTACTCACGCCGGCTTGTGCCCACCCTCAATCGGGCATATTTGCGGAATACACCACGCCGCCGTTAACCCTGGCCATTGACCGAGCAATGTGGACATGTCAATTAAGTTATCCAGTTATTGCTAAACCGTTTGCAACGATAGCCTGGGGTATTGTAGCACTGGCCAGCACCTCAGGAATGTCTTACAAAGTTAATTGTGCTTTGGTTTTGCAATGTCCACTGGCGTCGTTTCCGTTGGGTTGACTAGTGTTGAGTTTGCATTTCACATGCAATCTGCAGAACACATTTGTTTCTTTTATAGGTAAGATTCTACTTGGATCCAAAGGTTATTTAATAAAATGGGGGTTGGCTCAGCAAGGGTACCTGTATTTGAGAACACAAACACATTGCATGTTTAGAGTCGGAAGCAAACATCAAACACGATGGGAAAATAATTTTCATCTGCATAGATTTTATTCAGTTACAGTTTTGAAAATGATCAAATTCATTATTCTAGTATGTTTAATTTGTCAACCCTTAAACACAAGGAAAATAATATTCACACCCATTGAGTACGTTGGGAACAAACTGCAGAGGTACCCCCCCTCCCCCACCAATAGAAGTCCAAAAATGTACTTGTTCATACATCTTGTCCGTTAAAAAATATTTGGAAAATTATTCTAATCTCAAAATGTAGTCTAAAATAATCTAAACGTTTGGTGACCTAATGCACTGACCACTTACAGTACAGGAGAAAAACAATGCATAACTTTTAAAGTGCAGATAAATATACTACAAATGATTAAATATATTCAAAGAAATGCAAAATATCTAGGTCTATGTACTGTAATTAACACCTTTTTCATGCGTAACGGTAATGTGCAGTGCAGCATGCATTTTTTATTGGTTTATATTTTAGTTTATCGTGGGTTAAACAAGTCCATTATTTCACCCACTGGACTATGCAGCTTATACTGTATGAACAATGTTATCTTCATATGCACCAGTCACTAAAGATACACACACGTGTGCTACATTTGGTTATTTTTCATGCAATGGCGTTTGACAACAATAAAGGTAGGATTTTAAAAAAATATTTTACGTTGTGTCATTGTGCTTAACATTGGCACTCAAATTGAGTAAATGTTGAATTTTACATTTTTTTACACAAGCTCACAAATGATTTCAGATGGCTCCTGCGTCCGATGGACCATTGTTGGTTTAGGTCAAACGGGGTACAAAACATGTATGTTGTGTACGCTCTCTAAGGGAAGGAGGATGGTTTCTGGAGGAGGTGAATACGTCGCTGAAATGAACTGCATGTGGAAAAACCATTATGAAGCAAACGCCCTTGCATTGTGTTGCATTTTCAAAGCTAAGAAAAAAATTACCAATATAGGAGTCATTGCCCCTATGAAACTAAGATTTTACTCGTTAACAACAAAGCAGCATCGTTACACTGGACTTGTGGAAACGTCAACATTTAAGCAGGCAGCATGGAAACGAAAGTATTGCTACATTAACATTTTTAGGACATTTATTTTCCCCCTCGTGACATTTGCATCTTGGATGGAAAAATATGGTTAACTTCAAATTAAAGTCCTCAATTGTTGTGGCAGATTACAACAAAATAAACGAAGTTTAATAAAAAAAAAGATGAAAACAGTATATGCCATGGCTTGTTTATACATGAAGGAAAGATTTACTTCTTGCTTTATTTCGATACAGCATCACCACAGTGTGCAATGGCTTGCTGGTAAAGATTTGTGCTACATTTCTGTAAGAAATATACGAAGTTGGGGAGGAAAAAAAACATTGTGCAATTTTTGTGCATTTTTAGGCTTAAAAAGTCCAACAAAATTCAGTCCCATGTCTTATATTGCATGAAAATAGTGCATTCACTACAATAACCTTTAAATATACAGCACATTACAGTGACATTTGCACAAATTCAGGATAAAACAATAAAAAAATTACACTGAATGCATCTTAGTACGTGTATCAGTGTACATAATATTTTAGAGAGAAGTTAATTTTGTGCTATACTACTGTGTACGATTTCACGGTTGTGCTGGTATATATCTCTCAGATGTGTTTTCAGGTTGTGCTGCATGTTCAGGAATGATGTCCGATGTTTCGCTGCATGCCCTCTTAGCTGTAACCGATTTGGGCGTACCGAGGGATAAAATGAGCGGTCCAATTTTAGTTCCTAAAAGAAGCTCGCAGGATGATGCCGCGGATCGTTGGATTTCATGCCAAACACGCGGTGGGTAAACCAAAAAAACACCGAGGGATGTTGATAAATTGTTAATGTTGCATTCACAGGTCATGTAAATTTGCAGCTGCGATTTCTTAATGAGATGATTCAGTATTTCAACTGACGTTTGATTGGGCAAGCTTTGGCGAGTCTGCATCAACAGATGATTTGCTTGCTAATTTGCAAAGCAAGCAAATATCAAGTTATGCAATATGGGTCAAACTTATAACAGCAAAGCAAAGTGAAGTGTTCAGCCTACCGGCTTTTAATTTGTTATTGCATATAATGGATTAAAGCAAGCGACATTCAAGTACACTAACATATGAAGGCATCTAACAGCCTTATGAAGGAGTGAATTGCACAGTGTTGAACGTCAAAAACCGCCAGTGTAAAGAATATAAAAAAAACTTGGTAAAATAAACCTTAAATATTAAAACCTGTCATCATAAGCATTGCATACATTTGACTGTCACATGTCAGAACGTATTTATGTTTCTAATGTACAGTGAAGGTATGTACATTCATAAAAGTGTGCATGTACTGTATGTTATATATTTACACTCAAGAGTAATTCATGGTTATGCATGGTAGATTATTTTAGTATAATGCATTCATAGTATGTTTAATGCCACAGCAACGAGATTAATCTAGTGTCAGTAATTTACAAAAACTTAACAAAATTAAAACCTCAGCATGCACGACCATAGTTGGAGCGAGGATACGTTTTATTTATTTTGTTAACTTATGGCAAGTATGATCTTCTACTGGCTCAGCTATAAAACACCTTATGGGATGCCAAAGTAGCCGAGTCAATAATACTGATGTGACATCGGGAAGCTTCTCTTGCCCACATTCATACACCATTGACATTTCACTGTCAACATCAAAATTGTTGACATAACAGATCATAGGCCACCATCATCTCTCGACAGTTCCCACAGTTGCTCTCAATATCCTGCCCGTGTAATACATGGTCAGCACTGAAACTTGTGCCAATAGAGAAACAGTGAATACGTACTTTGATATGTTTCACACCACACCAACGGCTTTCTCCAGTTGCCATGTGCTTTCACTTTTGACCTACAAGTAAATGTTTACACTTATTTTTTCACAAATGTCTCTAACTCGCTGAGGATACACCACGAGTGCTGCTCGTCAGCAAAGAGCAGATGATCCGCGATGGCAGATCCTCAGGTGTCTGTGAATCCAGCATCTTGGGTGAGTCGGGTAAAAGTTGTAGTCATCTTTGCTGCATCTGTCTTCGAATGTTTTTGCATGGCAGGATTGTGTGTTACCGTTTTTACAAAACTCATACACTCGCAATTCACATTCAGCGTTGAGTACCCTCAGCCTGCGACCACATAAAACTATGCGCCTCCTTGCTGAATATCCTGCAAGTCGTACAAAATGGAAGCAGCCTCCGATTGCATTAACCCTGAGCGTGTGGTAACTGGGGAATTACGGCTCAATCCAGACCTTTTTTTTCTGGAGAACTGAGTCGTCGAGGAAGTCGGGATGAAACTAAAAGCAGCTTTAAAAAAAAAAAGACCAAAAAAAAAACATTCCCAGAGATGCTTAGCTCCCTGGAAGACCCGGGTCTGACATGTGTTGCCGCAGCAGCAGCAAGGGGATCTCTGAGGGGTTGGTGGGACCAGGGTCTGGCAGGGATGAGTGACGAGTGGCGCTTGTGTGTGCTGCCACCGTCACAGCCACGGTCGACGCTGCCTCCTGAGCTGGTTCGTTCCCACACTTTACGTTGTCTTGTTCGTCCTCCTCCAGGCCCACAATGAGCGGCTGCTGCTCAGGGTCCAAGAAGGTCAAGGCCATAGTCTCGTCACAAAGGGCATCGGAGAGGGCATCTACCGGTGCCCTGGAATCCAGTGTATTGGAGGCGATGGAATCCTTCGACTTGTGCTTGCACATGTCATAGTCAGAGTGCATGCGACTCTGAAAGAGAAATACAACTTCATGAATTGTGGCATTAAAAAGGAAAAGCAATTCGACAAAATATGAAAGATACAATATGGTTGTCATTCACATTCTTAAAAAAATCAGCACTTAGAACGTGTTGTTGACCATAATAAAGGTGGAAAAGGGGTAGTCCTGCAATTCCTTGCTCATGCGACTGCTCGCACATGGCCCTCCACCCGAGAGTGAGCACGAGAGAACCCCTCTTCCACACACTAACCAAACGTGTCTTGGAAGAGGTAGGAGTACCCACACTTTAACCCACCACACAAAACCTGCTGATTGACCGTAGTGTACCCATGTATGCCATACATTTCCACTGTACCTATTTTATTCCCATTAAAAAACACTACAGTATTTGCACAAAGCTGCAAGGTGTTGATTTGTAACAGCTGTTTGGGTAGCAGGTGGCGCAATGGTAACACTTGGTAACACTTGTGCCTCACAGCAAGAAGAGCCTGGGTTCGATTGCTGACTGGGGCGCCTTAATATCGTGGAGTTTGTATGTTCTACCTTTGTTCTGCATGAGTTTCCTATGTGTTCTGCGGTTTCCTTCCATAACTAAAAACATATACAATGTAACTGGTGTCGGCCAAACACTCAAAATGTTGAAAAATGACCTGCAAATTACTCCTTTGGGACGACACAGAACATCATCCCCTATCTGGAAAATGTAGCAAGACCATCCTGAAAAACCTAGGCTTTCCTGGGTAAACAATCATAATAAGAATATTTTTTTTTATGATAATCATGTGTATCAGGCCTCCCCTCCCCCTTTCTGTCCAATGCGTTGGCGTGTGCAGCAGAAACCGCGTCCAAGCCGTCGTCCATCCTTTTGGCCCCGCCCCCCTCCCCCTCTCGATGCGTTGTACGTGGCACTCCGTGCCGTCTTTGAGCCCCGCCCCCCTCCCTCCCGATACATTCCATTCATTGGCTACCACATTCTGATGAGCTCCCCCCCCCTCTCCTCCCCCCCTCAACTTGCTTTTAAGGGATTACATCTTGAATCATTGCCTCACTTGATGCAGCTAATCCGGCTGTGACGGTCCCACCTGATGACGGAGACTTGTGTTGCCTCCGAAACGTCGTGATTTTTTATTTTATTTTTTATTAATTTTGATGTTTTACCTACGTGACTTTACCGAAAAAACCTAAGAATATGATAATCACGTGTCAAAGGTTACCTGGCTGCTGGAGGCAGTGGTTACTTCTGAGTGGGTGGAGACGGCTGTGTGCCCTGACGGGCCAGCACGGTCACAGGCTTCAGAATCGGCAGCGTGATTCGCAAGCGACATGGCACTGTACGCCGGTGGCACCAGCACCGCTTGTCTCTGTAGCAGCTGCAGGATGACCCCGACATCTGAGGCCATGCGTGACTCCAGCCTGTGGCCACCCACCCAAGACAAAGTTACTTTTGTTTAATTTGAAGTTGAAATTAAGTAGTCTAAGCAGTGCCTGGATAGGACGCTGCCTTCAAAGGCCGTGAATATTTTAGCAACCGATCATTTGGCAAGGTCATGCATGTACTGCTGTAGATATATTCATGCCTGAGAGATAGCGCAAACTATATAAAACATGGCTCTGCTTAGAACTTCATATGCATATCAAATATTCATGTTACGTACATTAATAAAGCATATGAAATGGCTTCATGAGCATAAATATTAACATGAATTGGTTACTTAAATGCCCCAGCATCTGAAATCACCGTATATCTTATTTCAATCATTCCAATGCCTTGCAATAGTTTAAACTGCAAAACTCTGCAACAAGGGGCAAACGTGCTACCGCTTGGCCACGTCACCGCTAACTTTAGCGATGTGTAATGAGACCGGGAGCACAATGTGTAACCGTGAAAACAATAACTTTTTTTAATTAACACGATGCACGCTTAGCGAGGACCAAGATACGAAGCAGGAACATGCTCACGAACCAATCCACGCGCAACTCTAACCTTTTACAGTACCCGCTCTCTCCTTTTAAACCATGTGTTCTCCCCTCAAACGTCCCCTTACCCAGAACTCCCTTTGCATTTATCCATCTACTTCCAATTACGGATATCCATCTCCTCCCCACAACTTCGTTGACCTTGCCATTACGTGTTCGGTTCGAATTTCGAACCAACCACTTCGCAGGCTCCCGCTCAGTGGCGGCGAATGGCGCGAGAGGACGCTTACAAATAAATGCGGCTGCGCAGTTTGTACCTGCCGAGTTGTTGCTGCATCAGGTCGAGTCGCCTGTCAAGTCTCTCGTGCGGAACCTCTGTGCGGCCTCCGCCTTCCCGCAGGACGTCCTGCTCGGACACGGAGCGCTTGGGCACCTCCTGGTACTCGTGCTTGCCTTCGCCCCACATGCTGCCCAGCATTGCCGACACTCCCGATAATGCTCCTGCACGGAGGAAGAAATGAGAACCCCCAAAAATTCACACACAATGTATGTCTGTGTTTACATGTCATTACCCATCATGCTCCACAATTATGCAGAATTATTTTGTGTACAATATTTTGCATTTGGATGGTGTGCTCTTACCAAAAACATTCGGCAACCCACCAACATTTGTGTAACAAGCCGCGACTGGTCCAGAGTTTTCCTGTTTAAAGAAATGCTGCTTATATGTGGTACTAGAGGGAAGTACCCGGCGTTGCCCGGGGGAAAATCTATTTCAAAACTTCTCTTAAAAACATAACATATACTTACACAAAAACTAAGCTATTGTAAAAGTCCGGCATGCCATTTGTCTGTCCATTTGTCTGTCAACAAATTCCCGTGGAGAGCCCCCGGCCTTGCCTAGATTTCCCAGCCGGCCGAGGTGGCACCTTGGCAGGCTGGGGCTGGGCTACTATATCCCCCCACTACCCGCTCTACAGTAGTAGTAACTACAAACTCTACAATAGTATCTACCTACTCTACAATAGTATCTATCCACTCTATAGTCGTATATACCGACTCTATAATAGTATATATCGACTCTATAATAGTACTAACTTCACAAGAGTGTAGTGGTGAGGCCTAGTCCCATGCAGAGCCCCTGGCCTCGCCTAGATTGCCCAGCCGGCCGAGGTGGCACCTTGGCACGCTGGGGCTGGGCTGCTACCCCCGCCCCCCTACCATCCCCCCGCCCGCTCTTCAATAATGTTATCTAAGGTAATAGTAGTATCTACCGACCCTATAGTAGTAAGTGCACACATTGGGGAGAAGAGGACATCACACTGTGAAGAAATCACCTTAGCATTGTGTATTTTTTTTGCTTTTTTAACGCGAATGAGAATTAACCCCCCACCGATCAAGTGTGTGCGTTGCTAGGGCAACCACCACCACGGAGCCAGCTTTCCCGTGCATGCGCAGATGCGTGCTCTGGCGCCACCCTGTGCTTATGAAGGGGAATCAATTGTTAATTTAACTACTTTAAAGTTGACAGATGTGAAATTCGAATAGCGCTTTTTCATCTGGGGGCATACATCGTGGTATCCGTATACTTTTTCGATTCGTAAACCCCACAGTGTCAGTTAAAAACGTCTCAAGGTACCCGCGCAGACAGACAGACACACACACAGACAGACAAAAAATTACTTATTTTAGGTAAGATTACGCAAAACTCCCAAAAGGAAGAGATATTTAGAACTAAACTAAACTATTTATATTTTTGCCACGTAAGGCCTACTGAGCTATAAAGCTCTTTTTCAGAAGCTACCTGGCCACAAATAATAGCTCAACAAAGTGGCTTATCATCCCATGGAAATTTACAGCAGCCAATTACTCGCAACGCATGTTTCTAAATGTGGAAGAAAAAAATGGAGGACCCGGAGAAAAATCCATACAACCATGGGGAGAGAGACATGCAAACTCCAAATATAAAGGTGTCAGGGTCGCGATCGAACCCACAACCTCCTGCATACTCGGCGAGGTAGTTAACATCTTGCCATCATGGCGCCCCTATTCAGAGTAAAAGGAATGGAAATTCTCACCGGAGATGAGGCCTCCTCGGTCCCGTGGCCTCACGGCAGCTGTGAGCGGTGAGCTGAAGCTGAGGTCGGCCGGTGTGATGTCGCAACCGGCGCACTCCGGGGACAGCTCCACGATTCGCGACACTGCCTTCACAGCCTCGCCCCCATTGTTCTTTTCCTTTGCGGCGCCACCGCCGCCGCCGTCGTCGTCATCTCCTTCTCCTTCGCTGGAAGCCGAGAAGGTGGTAGCACTCTCCTGCCGGCCCGGCCCTCGGCGCCCACCTCGCCTGCGAGGCCTTCGCGCCGGCCACATGTCGCTCGCCTTGGCGTCGCCGTCATCCTCGACCCTCTCATCTGCGAATGAGTAACGCGCATGTGCGTGTCTAGAAATCGGTCAAGGAGTGCACTAGTGTAGTCGTTTGGGAACTGTGCTGTGAAGCTGGGCGACCCAAGTTGAATTCGCGCTCACGAACAATATCAGTGACTAATATTTGAGCCAGTTCTGGGCCTCCCTTCGGTCGATTCAACCTATGAGTACCTGGTGTGAGACAAAGGCGGCCGGCCGTGGTGCTGTCTTCCCATCCCCTCGTAGGCTGTGCCGGCCTTCATAGGTGACCGCTAACAAAACTTGCCCTGACAGTTTGTTAAAGGCTATATGGAGGATCTTTGTTTTTGACAGATCGCCCCATATAAAGGGTTTAACATTCAAGATACCTGAAATTAGTGCCATAGCGTATGTTGCCAAATACGTGAATGGAAATATGTGAGTGTAAATTTTTTGAATGAGAGATTTTGTACCTTTTTCTGTTCGACGCCTGAATGACAATTTCCGTTTTCTAAGTTTTCCATAAGCTCCATCGGACTCATAACTCCAAGGGGATCTGGGGATCATTTCAGTCTGTAAAGCCAGAGATATGAACATTAAATGCATCCATTATCTTTAAAGGTACAGTAAATTAATTAACCAAGCAAAAACGTACAACTCAAAACAATTCGTTTACTTATCATTTTATCGACACAGTTGATACTTCACAAATAAGAGAGGATAAAACACACACCCATTAAAATAAAACAGGAAAACAAAATGCAATGTACTGCATAGTTACATACGAATACATATACTTAGGCATGCTAATGTGAAAAAAAAGATATGTAAGTTGCATGCTCTGCATGCGTAAAGTGAATTCATATTTTACTTTTGAGCTTATGTCTCGCAGGTTGAAGGTAATCTCCAGGCTGGGCCAGAAGTGTTCGGAGAATTCCGGGTACATGTCCAGGACCTCCAGCATGTCCTCGCGCACAATCTTGTGCAGGTCACAGTAGGTCAACGCCCGCACGTCTGCACTGGATTTCCCGGGACGCGAGTACTGGTTGACGGGCTCTCCGAAAATGTCATTTTTACCTAATGAGGAAATACAAATTGCTCGCAGTTATCAGGAGTGAAAGGAGAACTTTGGTGGAAAAACGACCCACCCTCTCGGGGTCTTTGTGATGATAAAAAAAATAAATACCCTATAACAAGACGCTCCGGAAAGTAAGACGGGCACTCCGAAATTGTGCTCGGTATCAATAAAGTTAAACAAATGTTTTCACACACACACCTACCGGATTATAAGACGCACCTCCAACTTTTGCATCAACATACAGACGCAAAAGGTGCATTATATTAACTCGAAGTATGTATCGAGTAGTTCTATGTCCTTGGCTTACGAAATAATTTCATACCTCTTTATGCAAGAATAATGTAAGTTGAGCTTCTTTCGCACTGTACGTAGCCAATGGTGCTAATCGGAGGTGCGGGGGAAGGACAACAAACTAAACACAAAAAGCAGTTCTCAATAAATTAGTTTGAAAATCTAAATTTAAAAGTGCATAGCTCCAATGGCTTCCTGATATCGGAAGAGCGGTACAGACGGCCGAAGCGCATCCGAAAGCGCACGATGCAGTGGCCGTCTTTGTTCGATGGCTAGCCAAAAGCCGCTGCGAAAATGATTGTAATGATTGTAAATGTGCATAATGCCAAATCTGGCAATGGTAATGCCGTTTTGGAAACGTAACATGGGATGAAAAACAATCGCAATATTGACGTGCTTATTACAGCAATTGCAGTACCCACCAATCATCCAGCAGGTGGCGGTACAGAGCTTGCTCAGCCACAGCATAGACATTTGGCGATTGAAAATAAAACAAATCTAATCTTGGTTAACAAAGACGACCAACGGCAATTCTGGATTCTTAGGGATAACCGTAACATTGTAAACATACTAGTTTCTGTCCAACTACATCCTGGACATCTGTGAAAAAGAGCTTCATAGCTCAGGGGCCGTAGATAAATGACGTCACGCGATTTTGGACGATTTTTGACCCCCCCCCCCCTAGTCACACGGCGTCACAAAAAGTCAGACCCCCACTCAAATATGATGTCACAAAGCTCTGCCCCCCCCTCACCCAAAAATAGAAACCTGCTTCAAATCGCTTTAAATTGTCATTGTAGTGCGTAGTTAATGTGGCGCTGCACTCTAACGTTGTAGGAGAAACATTTATTTAAAAGTTTATTTGATTAAGTAGAACGTGTTGTCTCTATTTATTTAAAGTTGCGCATTTTGATGTGACGTCACATTTCTCACCCCCCCCCCCTCGTCACACATCGTCACAAATGTCTGACCCCCCCCCCCCAGGTGCGTGACGTCATTTATGGACGGCTCCTCATCGGATTCCTCCAGTCTAAATAAAGATTCTAATTCTGACTTAACACACATCTCCTTCGCTCTCCGACGTGTTCGTGTTTTGTAGTTGTACCAGTCTTGGGAGCTTCTTCGCAATCTGAATTCTTCAGGAACTAAGTTCCTGAGAAATATCTCGGCAAGTGGAGCGAAAATGCAGAACACCATGCCCAACAATGCGCCGGGCAATGCAAAAATACATTGTGGGAGAGACATACAGCAACAACTGCGGAAAACCTACACAGCTTAAATCTCCCTACCCAAAATTGCCACCACAATGTCCTCGCGAAGGATCTCGATGGATCCTCGCGAAAGGAAGTACATGGCTGTGATGACGTCCCCGCTGTGGACCAGCGTGTCTCCGGGTGGCGCGTGCGTCGTCTTGAACTTCATGGCCAGGGCACGGAGGCAACCCTTGCTGGCCCCATTAAAGGCCTTGCAGCTCTCCAGCAGCGTTCGGTTGAGGTGCAAACAAATGTCAGCCTGTAGACACTCGGGGAAGCCTTTTAACACCTGCGTAACGAGAAGGGATTTTGGACTACAGTGAGAAAACGGAGGTTGAAAGGATATCAATGAATGCCCCCAAACAAACGTAAATTGCGGCAAAGTCAGATGCAGATACCTAATGAGGTCCTGCACTTATTTTGTGCAGTATAACACCACTAGATAAGTGCAACACTAAGCATGGTAATATGATTCAAGCAAGGATGATTAATATGTATACAGCATATATTTGCACCGATTAAAAATATTTTATGCAAGTTAGCGAATGTCACCACAACGCATTCCAAACATAAAAGCACAGCAAGCTCCAATGCAACCAACATTATAAATGCTTTTGTAATTAAGTAAGTAAATAAAAGCCATATCAATCTCTTAAAATTGCACTGTTCATAATACAAAACTTATTTTCATGTCATACACTAAAATAATGGCATCCAGCATGCTATATGCACCCACCACCTTCACAGGAAACAACAACAAAGGCGATGATGTCTCCATCATTCAGATGCGGAAACCACAGCGCATGATTTGCTCCACCGCAGCCAATAACAACGCACGACAGCACAATGCACCGCATACAAAATGTCATTTGCAGCCGACTTCAGGTTTTTTAAGCGCCTCTCGAAACCGTGTGCAGAGCTTCACTTTGCATAACTCTTTGACACAGGACTCGAGAGTAAAAAAAATCACAAAAGAGTGTTGGTGTGAAAATGAAAATCTCCAAAGAAGTTCAACATTAAAAAGTCAAAAACGTGTCTACTGCGTACAGTTGTCATACGGAGTGGTGTACGGGGGTTTCCTCTCTCCCCCATGTGAGATAATTTGCGCGCCAGCATTCGTGCCAGTTCCTCTGAGACAGCATTGTCATTGCCTTGCACTGTGGTGGTGTGACTGAGATTGGTAGTTTTGTGCTTGACAAGATGGTGCCGCCGGTGCCTGCAGCTTGTTCCACCGCACGTCAAAGCGTTTTCATGAACAGCATCAAAATCTGGCACAGAAACTTGCACTTTGGTCCCTGGAAATTGTGTGTTCAAAAGGAAATTTTTCCACAGTGCTAAAAATAACTGTCTTGCTTTTGGCATTGCTTGTTTTAAAATTTCGACCACGTAAAGATGTTTATCCACGACGTTTGTGAACAACACTTGGCGATTCGTTCACTGAAATAAATCACTGGCATTCTTTCTTCAAAAAAATCATCTTGCATGGCCTTCCCCATGGAAAATCATTAATAACGACTTGGCTCAAAGCATATTTCATTGCTGTTAAAACCAATTAACCATACATCTGCACCGTTTAGGAATGTTGGTCATGTATACACACAACACACCAAAAGGTCATACCTACAGCGAGATGTACAGTAATAGTTACATAATTTAAATGTATTCATGAGCAGTTATAACTTTGTCAAATAAAAAATACCATGCAATAAAAAGTAATGCTAAACAATGTGTAACTTGAATCTACTTGCTAATTGTAACGTCGCCAACTTGTTTTAGGCTGAGGCAGTAACGCAAACTCAGCAGCATACGGCACCAAAGGCAATGAGGCAGGTGGATTTAAAGCTTTACTGCAAAAACCATAGACATCTTTTAAAATATGAATCAGAATTTTCCTTTATCCTCGAGAAAATCCGATGAGCTATGAAGCTCTTTGTTACGGATGTCCAGTAGTCACAGGTGTGACAAAGGGAGCTGGCCCCTGACTCTTCAAACGTTAACTGAGCTTGACTATGTCAACTGCAACATTTATATTGCCAAGTGATTTATGGAAATTGGTATTTCCTGCAGTATCACTATATCCACCTGGCATCAATGTCAGAATGTTCACTTAATTGCTGCCAAAGACTGCACTCATTGTTGACTGCCAACAATCCAAGTAAACAGTGCTCACGTGATCGCCATGTCTTACACATAGCAAGTCATGGACAGGTGTCTCAGCTGAGTGGTTAAGCAGCGAATTGGTTCTGCTGCCATGAAGCTGAAAGATCCTCGAGAAAGTCCACTGCATGGTTGGCGAAAGGCCCCTTACTCTTGAAGGACGGAAATATAGATTACAGGTAGGGATGTGTCTGTGCATGCATGCATGCTTTGGATTACACAGGCATAGCAGGCATCAGGCATCACGACGAGGAAGGTTTCTCAATCAGGTAAGGAAACAAGCAGGGCCCCTCCTTTGTAGTCATAACTCTTTCCAGCAGACACTTGTGAATGTGAGAATGGAAAATACTCAGTGGCAAAAAAAAGCCTTAAAAATAAACCTTAGGCCAATGACAAGGTACCGACTGAATTGCACAGGTCCATGAAAAAGCTAAGTTGTGGACCCTCTTGCATGGAAAGAGTTATAGACATTTATTCGGTTTGCATTTATTACCTCCTGTAGATATTGCAAAAGCACGTCCATGAATGAGCAGGGAGGTGGAGGAAAAACGATGGCCGGGTTAAGCACAAGGTCACTTGCAGCCCCCGTGACATGGCAAAGCAGAGCAAGAGGAATGGTAGGCTAATGTGCCTGGACCGGAGGATAGACACGCAGACATTTTGGCCTTGGCACAAAGACTCGTATTGCTTCACGCCATCCACTGTGCATCAATGACAGAATGCATGTTTTATGCCATTAGATATATGCCAGTGCAGTGAGCATACATTACATGATTTAACCTACGGCTAATATGAAAAACGTGTATGGTTGGACACATGCCGAGCAAGAAAAAACAAAAAAAACAGGTATGACGAAATGTGTTGTCGTGACAAATGCATAACTAAAAAAAACACTCACAATGGCTAACCGGTCAGGTAACATCAAATGAAACTTCATTTGATAGACGCTACCATCCCATGTCTGCGACATTGTTCTACAACGCACTCACTCGTAAGTGGCGTTGAAGAGGGAGAACCGCAGGAAAGTTCATTGTTAAAATTCCATGATCCCAAAACAACAGGTCGGCAATGGCGCTGTCGAAACGGCTGTTTGTACGCTCATCACAAAGCATCGTGCTTCTGAAGGGAACATTGCGTGTGTCCCGTCTCACCACCCTCGCTCTGTCTATCACCCACTCTGGCACGGTCGGCAGCTGCGACGCGAGCACACTGGGACCACCAGCGGTGCCACGGGAGCGAGCTCTGGCTGAGCGATCGCCCCCCCCCCCCCCGCGGCCGTAGCCATACCATGTTCATGTCGATTCCATTGGTGTAGGACCAGGCGTGCTGGAAGTACTCCTCCAGGCGCTGCCGCAGTGGGTTGGGGATCTGGTGGAAGCGGATGAACTCTTTGACGCGCAGCATCTGCGTGTGGTAGCGCGCCGTGCCCGAGTACAATCGCTGTATGATGGCCGATACGTTACCGAAGATGCTGGCGTACATGAGGGCTGTGCATTATGGAAACACGTACAAAGACGCGCACACACACACCACTGCCATTAGTGGGGGTCTGGCAACACACTCGCCATTCCAGCGAATCATCATGAGATCCGGTGGAGCTAAGCCAAGAGCTTGGCAGGATGGAATAAGAAATGAATGTGTACCCTGCACTTAAAATGCCGTGCTGCTGCTGGTACGATATTTATTTTTGTTTCAAAAGTGTTTTGTTCTTTCACAGTTAAGAGCTATTCGCTTCGTCAAAAAGTTCCCAAAACATGCTTTTACCGGGTATTTCATAAGTCATTCATGATTGAATTTTGGGTCAAAGGGCATGAGTAAAATTGCGTTATACACCCACCTCCAAACAACAGGCAATTAATAAAGTTGTCACGTGAACAAATGTGCCAGTTTACTGCTGCTTCAACACACTGGTATTTTGTAGAGAAATCCACAACATATAACTGTTGGGTGTGACGATTTCTGTTAACTGCCTGATGATGCTGGTCATAACTACCAGCAACATGTCGTCCAGAGCTCGCTGATTCGATCTCCCAGCGCGAACTGGTGTCCGCCCAGCAGTATAAATGAGTACTGTACACCACAGTTAGTCGATCGCAAGGTCACATGTGGTGGAGTAAAGTGCGAGTATTCACGCTGCAGCCCAACTTGCTAATCCAGTTGCACCCACCGCTCTTTCTGGACACATGTGCCCCGAGCTGCGGCAGCATCTGTCAATCCCAGATTGGTCTCTTCAGCCATCTTCGGACCCACAGATAATCCAACTTTTCTCGGGAAGATAATCATCCTCGATTGCCTATGATGATGTTGAGTATTCCCACCTCTCACCAATATGTCTGGCCAGTGTACAGCAGTAGGACGAATACCCTTCTAGAGAGTCTCTCTCGAGTCTTCTCTTGTGGAGGTCCCTCCACCAGCAGTGATGTGAGCAACAATTGCAGGGATGCATCTGTTACCTTATTAAATTCACAGCTTCATCAATAATGAGCACTCACAGAGGCGGGGGGGGGGGGGTGAAAGCGTTCAACTCACATCCAATGAGCATGACGCAGATGGAGAAGATCTTTTCGTAGTTGGTGTTGGGCGACACGTTGCCAAAGCCCACACTTGTCAGGCTACTGAAGGTGAAGTAAAGGGCTGTGACGTACTTGTCCTTGATGGAGGGGCCTGAGGATGTGTCTGAATCGTTGTAGGGCTTTCCAATCTGGCCACCCAGTTGATCCAGCCACCCGATGCGATCCTTCGCTAAACTGCGAAGCAAAAAGGTACAATCCACGTATTTCACGCTGATGGAAAGTAACATAACCTGTATATTTTCACACTCACAAGGTAAACAACAGGACAGGCTGCGAAATGGAGTAGCCCTAAGTGGAAAAAAGGAAAAATGGTAGTCTTTACTTTGGTGGTATCAATAATAATAAAAAAAAATTAAGTGGTTGGACGAAGTCACTGGAGCTATACACTTTAAAAATCTAGATTGAAAACTCGTTTCTTTAGAACTGCTTTTTATGTTCAGTTTGTTGTCCTTCCCCTGCACCTCTAATTATCATGGTAGGTTATGTACGGTGTGAAAGAAGTTCAACATTACCAAAACGTAAACGCATTGTCTTCATTAAACATTACTCTTTATCAAAGGTTAAGGCCTTGCAGATTCAAAGTTAGGCCTGTCCTGGTTTTAATCGGATTGTCCTCTTTGATGCAGCTCTCCTGGGAATGTGTTAGTCTTCCTGGGACATTAAAAGTCATGTTTTTTTGTCAGTTGTCTGCCAACTGTAATACACCACATACGACAATGCCTGTACATGTAGTTCTCCACTTCGTTCCCTGTTATGTCCTGGATTGTTTTGTACCTCTGCGGTGGAAACCCGAATCCCAGCACTGCTACATTTGCACATTTCCATTTCCATGGCAAACAATAGATCAACCTTCAAGATTTAGAGAAAACTGGAAAAAGACCATTTAAGATGACTTACCTCATCAGTTTTGGAAAAATGAACAATCGCCAACTGAGACGCAAACTCTACAGTCATTAATATAATAACTTTTACTGTGTAGAAACAAATATTGAATAGACATGACCACATGCATGAAGTACAGGCAAAAAGCTGCCACAGTAGCATATTAAAGGTACACACAAAGGTACACACGCACAAACTTGGGTTACCGATCGTTTGAATTATATATCTCTGCTCAGGCCACAATGAGTGCACTTTTCCATTGTTTCTTTGTGTTCCTTATTTTTAAAGAAGAGACTTGTCTGAATGAGAACAAACAAAAAAACACCTGGAGGTCCTTCCATCTCAGTAGCCAAAGCCAGACGGTGCGGTTAGAGAGGTATTGTATGAGGGTAATGTTACCTGTCCACGGGGCGTTCCATGTTTCCAATGGCATACCAGATGCAGGCCAACCAGTGCGCGATGAGTGCAAACGTGCACATGAGCAGCACGAGAACGGCCGCTCCATACTCGGAATAGCGGTCGAGTTTGCGCGCGACGCGCACCAGACGCAGCAGCCGCGCCGTTTTCAGCAGCCCGATGAGCGTTGTTGTCTGCGTTATGTGCAAGCACAAACAACAACAACATGCATAATTTGCCACTAAGTAGTGGTGTTTGTCACCACAGTGCTTGCGCCAGGCTAGGTGTACATGGAACTGACGCAGGTGTTATGGGTTAGTTTAACACGTAGGCTTTCGCGACCAATATAATCCATAATATAGGTATTTTGGGTTAGATCGCGTAAATATATAAATGTGTCGTTAAAACCCGCCACCACCCGACACAGCCAACTAGTAATATCTGGTACAAAAGATGTATTACCGAAGCTATCAACAGAAGGTGTGTACAGGATTAACAGCACGTGTGGAAAATGTTATGTTGGGCAAACAGGACGAATGATCAGCACGAGACTAAAAGAACATCAGAGAAATATTAAATACTCCCAAATACAACTGTAAGCAGTAGCAGAACACGCGTGCCAACAAGGACACTCAATTAATTTTGATGTTGAAGTTCTGTGCAAAACTAGCTACCACTGGCCAAGACTAATTCGAGAATCCATCGAAATTTAAATAAATAAAAATAATTTAAACAGTTCGGATAGCTACCGCCTTAGCGCTGCATGGAAGCGAATCGTCAAATAATACATTGTTTAAATGCATGCCTATGAAGGGCACCATACTTCAATAGGGATCACTGTTGGTACGGCTATTTTAATAAACACAATAGACAGGAAGGACAAGATCAAAGGGCTCGCATAATGCACATGCAGAAGCGTGGTCACCACATCTGCGCCTCTATATAAGGAACAAAACAGTTAGACTCCTCCACAAATCTGGCTGTCGCCTGATGAAGCTAGTTGTAATTACTGACGAAACGTCGTACTCAGTTTGTAAATGTTGTGACTTGGCTCTCCAACAAACCGGTGTGCTGTACTAGTGACGAATTGGTCACGTTCTGTTTACGTGACAACCCTTACTAGTTGGCTGTGTCGGGTGTGGTGGGTTTTAACGACACATTTATATATTTACGCGATCTAGCCCAAAAAACCTCTATAATGGATGTTATGGGTGAACTGATTGAGATGAACGGCAGATGCACCATCTGTGCTCCCCACTGCACCAGCTTGCTATATTTTAGCCACCGGGTGCTCTGCACGTTGTTGTGAGCATCGCTCCTTCGGCCTACATTGTTGTTGGGAGGGCGAATGCCTCGCAATCGAGCACACATGTACATCCATACACATATTTATGAAAATATATATAAACATGATTTTTTGTTATTGTTGTAAATATCATAATTGTTACATAATTTTGCGAATCAACTGATTTGCAGTTAATTTTGAATGAACGGGTATTCGACACTATGCTTAGTTAACATAATGCTTCTCTTTAAGCCGCTGCTCTTGGGCTTTTGCAGTTCTTCACGCGTAATTTACTAACATCAAATCCCCACGAAATTCAAATTATACTTATCTGCGCGTAGCATTACAGCCTAAAATCCACGTCACATTAACTATACAGAACAGCTTGAGCACCATGAATGATTCCACAAATGCCCAATTGCGCAGATAAAAAAAAAGTTATTAAAGCGAACTCATCAAAAAAGCCATTCTGGTACCGAGCCAAAACGTTTCAATCTGCTCTTATTTGGTTTAAAATGTCCCATTGGTTCTGAAAATGTGAAAATCAGCAAGGGAAGGTGTAACTCATCAGCATTTAATAGAGGTGTAAGTATGTATCACGGAGTGTGCGGGAAAAGCGGAACACGTGTCTAAGTGAAGTGACGACACTAGCCAGCAGTCATGACAGGTTTAAAACGTATCTTTTTGGTGTTTTGCTGAGAGAAGGCTTCTGCACACGGTTAATGTAAAAAGAAGTGTGCATCACCGGCTGGTGTATCCATTTCTAGATAACCCCTGCAAATGCCAAAGACCTCCTTATATTTGGTTTGTTGAAACATATTAAAACTGTATGACCTTCTGACACTCAGAACACGGATGGCAAATCCAATATATCATACGCTGTGCTGTTCATAATGAAGTGAATTACACAAATTAATAATTCAAAAGAGATCACTGAGCTGCTAATAACTTACTGGCCTCATATATATCAGTTATTTTGTAATATATTGAAATAAATAAATAAAGGCAATGAATTAGTTTATTAACACAACGTATCTCATGTTTAAAGTACTGTACAGGACAGTCTCATTACAACGTGTACAATGGATTTCTGTTTGCTTAATTGTAACATGAATAATAAATTATGACGAATATATTTCCAGGGCCAAATATTGTACTTCAATGGGAAAATACAATACACAAATAAGCGTAACCCCTGTCAAGCCAGTTCAGGGTTGATGAATTCGGTAACCTTGAATTAGTCTTGCAGTGTTATTTTGTGCTTGTACTAATGTAATGCCATTGATTGAGAGGTGGATGCAGGCAGTCTGTGTGCTAATCAGGAACGCTATCGCAAACATAAATTACTCATTAATCATTAATCAAGTGAAGCATGATTACTTGCCTACACTCCAGGTAGTGTTCCAACGTCAAACTACGTGTTAGAGGCACTAGCCAAACATACTTACCAAGGCACATGAATTTGAAAAGCTATCCAGCATATATAGATTTCTAAAAGTCAAATTCTTGTTACCCATCCTCCACCCTACTAAACATTTGTGATTCATCATCATCAGCCATGATCTATCCACTGCTAGATGAAGGCCTCGCCAAACCGTCACCATCTCCAGTGGTATTGCGGTGTGACAATCAGTGCTGTACCATTCGGCTACACATTTGTAAAAATGTCTCGCTCCAGATTTGGTTTAGATCGATGTGCTGGGAGCTCCTTCAGGAGCTTCGGAAACTCATAAAGTTCATGTTTTATAATTTGTTGAAACAAATGAGAACTCAAAAGATCAGGATAGTCCCATTTGCAATAGTGACCTGGGACATTAGTCTGCCAGTTGGAGGCCTATGATTATGATGTATAATCCCAATTGAGGAGTTTGCGGGTGTATTTTTTTACGTTGCAAATATCAACTGTGAAATCGGCACAAACGGCGGCCTGCTCTTGTGAAGATGTCAGCGGGATCTTTAACGTTCACTGCGAAGCAGACAACGCGTAGTAGTAGTATTATGATGGTGATTACACACAGCAATAATAATCAGGGCGGCCGCTGGATTCGAACCATGAACCGAAACTTTGCAGCAAGTGGCGAGCGCGCTACCGCTGGGCAATGCTCTTGTTGACGTTCACAAGCATGAGCACAACAATTTGTTGGCTGTGCTTTCAGGTGCATGCAAACAAATAGTGGGGTTATGACAGCAGATCTGCATTTCCCAGTCGTAGCAGCAGAACAGAAGAACCTCCATGTGCAATCCTTAGTATAGTAAATCACGGCAGGGTGGATTAAATATGTGAGGCTCCTCTGCTTAGAGTATTTTGAGTTTATGTGATAACTGCTGTGGGTGCAAACATTGCTTTAGTTTAATCATGAATTTGTTGTGGTGGGTTTTTTTTATTAACATAGGCTTAACATGTCTTATTGGTCACAATAATCCATTACCGGCTTTAACAACATTATTTATTGAGACAAACACACTTCTGCATGTTCGTTCGTTATTGTAAAATGTATTCCTGTTTGCAATTGGCAATTGCAGTACTATATATTGACCCAAAACATGCGAAATGCTTAAAGCTCTTATGAATTTCAGAAATAAAGAAGCTTCAATTTAAAAGTGTGGTAAATTACGTTGAAAGGTACTTCACTTATCTACTGCTGAATGCTATTAAAAACACAGCTCATGATTTAGATTTTTGCCTTCCAGCAAACCGTTAGAAGAGTATACCCTAATCATCCTATTGAACAGAAATGTATATCTCACAACTGCTTAAGGCAGTAAAACTGCCTGAGCAAAATGAGAAGCCATATAATTGAACGTAATGAATCATAGCATGCGTCATATCCTTCACCAAAGCTGACAAGGTCACACGCACCATAAACAGGATGCGTGGAAGAGTAATTCCAATTCAAGGTTATTGAATAATTAAACACTAGAAAGGAATGAAGTACTAAATAAAATACATGTAATAATTCGCAACCATTGTGTCCTTTTGATCCTGCCATGTGTGTGACGTGTGTGTATGTGTGTGTGTTTATGTGAGCGGTAGTGTGGCGGTTAGCGCGCTCAAAGCCAACACCATTGACGATTATTTGAACCGGTCCTAGGTCTCCCCTAGGTCGACTCAGCCTGAAATTAGTACCTGGTGTGATGTATAAACATGGCCACAAAGGCGGCCGAGCGTGGTGCTAGCCACCCACCCCCTCTTGTGCCGTGGCGGCCTTCACAGGTGTGAGATAATAGCACTTGCCCCAACAGTATGTTAAGGTTCTATGGGGGGTCTTTGTCCTTGTTTTTTGTTGTAAATGTCTGCTCTGGTGCTTGTTTGTTACTACGTCGAGTGCGTGTCAATATGAGATGAGCCGCTTTGGTGGAACGCGGCTGAATGTGTTGGCAGTATGTTGTGATGTCATGTTTTTAGCACTCCGAGGTTTTTACTTTTGCAATGTGTTAAGGGGATATGGGTCAGTTATATAACAACGAGTAACATTCACTAAATGATAACATGTAAGCGGAACCGACTTCATTTCACACAGCCACATGTGGCCTGACACTTTGATGGCAGATTATATATTTGAATCACTGAAAGCATCTTGGCTGAATTGAACTGAATTATGAACAGATTTTTGTTTATATTCTTGGTTCTTTCGGTAAAGTCACGTATAAGGGAAATAATAAAATAATATAAATATAAAACAATAAAAATTCTCACGACGTTTCGACTGCAACATCATCACACCAAGAAAATTTTCAAATTTCAAATTTTCTTGCTGGGGATTTCACACCTGATGATTATTGCTTGTGTTGCAGTCGAAACGTCGTGATCATTTTTATTGTTTTATATTTATATTATTTTATTATTTCCCTTCTACGTGACTTTACCGAAAGAACCAAGAATATGAATCCCTGCAGTCACGAAAGCTTTAAATCAAAATTAGATTTTTGTTTACTTTGAGTCTAAACCCCCAATAGTGGTCCTGATAATAAAATGCATGTCAACACGAAGGCAGAAAATATTAATCATTTTTTACAAACACAAGTAAAAGTCAGATCCATGTTCTAGTTATTTAACTCAAAAGTAAATCAAAAGAGTTGTGTGAATCGATGAAGGAGTTGTTCAAAACATTATTACGGTAATAATACAACACAAATTATTCATATTATGCTCACAGAACTCAACAGTGCAAGTCAAGTGCATGTAGCTTGATATGATTATTTGACAATTTGACAAATAAATAAGCAAATGGGTCGAGAATAGATTTCACTGAACTCAACGAAAATAGTCGCGTTCAGCGAGCATTACATCAACGTCTGGTGCCGTTAAAGCTGTCCTTGAAGTTTTGATGAATTTCTTAATCTAGTCACCCAGTCCACCAATTCAGAGCTATATTGCATCATCAGGGAAGCACATAGTAAACAAAACAAACGTTTCATTTTAAAATGTTTCCAAATATTTTAAGCTGTAACATCCATGACTTATTTGAATAAAACGAGCCAAAATATAATATTGTTATGAAATAACCATGAATGGTGTCATATATAATTATCAATCGAACTATTATTAATGCATATTTTTTTCACCTTAACATTCCAGTGAAAGTTAATATTCATACCAACACATTTTACTGTTACAGACAATAATGATATATGCATTTTATCTTGTGGAATAAGAACACATAATGGTCATAATTGTCAAATTATCGTCTCACACAGCTGGGATGTTTTGCCAAATTGCCTGTCCCAAACAGTGTGCTCACTCACAGAATGTAACACATAATTTGGTCATGACCTTTGTGACGTCAAAGGAAGTGTAGATGTGACATGAACATCCTTATCATGCCACAGAATATAAATAACTTTAGGAAATTCAAAAGCACAAAGCATTGGACATAGAGTACTTATGATAACAACAGCATCGCTTGGGTCAGTTGAGATTTCCTCGAAGTATAATTACACAAAGGGTTTTCTACCAAAGGCAAACGAAAAAACTAAACTTTTTACTCACCTCTCCAGAGCCAGAGCCGGAGCCAAATATGAGCAGATCAAAGGGAATGGCTGCCACCATGTCGATGAGGAACCAGCCTTTGAAGTAATGAATGGCAATCTTGCCCGGGTGGCTCACCACCTCTTCATTCTTGTTGATGTAGGTGGTGCGAAAGTTGATGAAGATGTCCACCATGAACATGATGTCCACCATGAGGTCGACGATGTTGAGCGGATTGCAGGAGTAGCCGCACTTCTGACGCTCGTTCTCCACCTGCTGATCGCTCAGCAGGAAGGCAGCCGAGTAGGGCGTGAATATGGCCGTGTATATGACGAGCAGAAGGATGAGCCAGTCCCACACCGCCTTGAAAGGGCTGTAGTGCAGGATGGTCCACTTGTGGATGCGCGGCGCCTGCAGCTTGTACTCCGGCAGGACGTCTGCTCCCAGCGACAAGACCTTCGGAGCGCACGGCACATCAGATTGTAAGGCAGCCGTGCCCATAAAATGGACATTGTAGACTAAGGAGATGCTGTAAACTGCAATACGGAATGGACTAAGTTTTGAATCTCTCCAAGCTAATGAGCGAGGGTGATCTGGAGAAAGCTATAAAAATATGAATGCATGCATTGTATTTTAAGCATTAAAAACTATTTTTCAGGTAGGATTGTTTAGACTAAGCAGACCGTGCTTTTAACTTCGTTTGACTGTTTCATTAGTTATTTAAAATGTGCTTAAAAATGTTACGTCACGTAAAAATTACTTAAAAGAGTTTATTCAATGTCATAAACTCCGGTGTACTAAACATACCTTTAAAATATACATGACATGTAAATGTTATAAACCATCCCAGGCAGCATATATAAAATAAAAAAATTTAAACAACAAAAAAACTACAGAAGAAATACCCAGATGGGTCCATGCATACCTTTGCATCCCATCCCTCCAACTGGTCACCACCTATGTTTTGCTTGCTCTCTGTCATGCCCTTGTTCTCTAGATATTGACTCTACGCTACTGTAACGTGACGACAGTTCCCATGTGCTGGGGGCCAGTGGCTTACACAGCCACAGCAGTATCAGTTGGGAGTGCGAAAAAAATAAAAAAAAAGCCCTTTCTCCTTGCCCAAGGCTTATCTGTGGTCACAGTGCCAACACCAATCCCCGGTTGTCATGGACAGACATGTTGTATTCACAGGAACATATGACCCACCAGGACTGTTCAATTCAAGGAACGCACGCAAGTTGCACCAGTGATACTAATGGTTCAAATGAACGTGATTTTTTTTAAACCGTTATAAAATAGATTTGGAAATAATGCTTACATTTTATAGATGTTTTTCTCGACTAATATTGCTTGAATGGTAAATTCTGTATGTATGAGCCCATCCACCCTTTGTATGACAAGACTAAGAGTGATTTTCGCTTGAGAAAAGGTGAAGCGTTGAGATGAATTTTAACCCAAAGCATATGCAGGCAGTATAATTAAAATATATGCAGTGCTCATATATAAATACTATAAAGGGTAAGCATAGTTTCAGTTATACAAACTAATAATTTAAAATAATTAAGATTACAATCTGGCACTCTTTAAATTTTTTAAAACATCACAAATTTAGCACACTCTAATGTGAGAGCAGAGTGCATTATAACATCGTAACGGTGACTCTAATGCAGAGATGGGTCGATGACTGGCAAATTTGGATTAGGGATGAGAGATTAAAAAGTTGAGCATCTATTAGAATTCACAGCCAGTGAAAATAGAGGGGGGGGGGGGGGCAGGGGTTGAAACTTATTGCAGGTGATACCAAGATAGTTAACATAAATACATCTAGCACAGCACTTAATCGAATTTCGGTTAAATATAAATAACTAATAAATACTCATTTGTTTGTAAAACAGTGTTAAAAGCATGGTCCTCTATGCAAGTTTAAAAAAAAATCAATACGTGGAGCGGTTGAATAAAAAATTCGATCCCCAACTGATCCAATCTGCAATTCAATGGGAGCTTAACTGGATCAAGTTTCTTGACCCGATTTGAATAAGATGAGATATCCCAATCGTTGCATTTTCAATGTTAGTAAACTACTGTAACTGGAGAAAATCCACGACCAGAAAATACTGAAATATGTGCACAATAAAAATGTGTTTGCTGTGCTGTTATCTCCTGACCTTCTCGCCACCCAGTGGGTTGGGAAGGCTCACAAATCTGTGTAATTCACCGACACTGACTCCAAAGTGCTGGGTATTATGGTCCACATTACCAGCCCCCCGGTACTGTACTGAAGAAGCTTGACTCAATTTATCACTCGGCCTTAAGATTTGCATTGAACTGCCCATATAGGACCCACCACTGCGATCTCTACATTAGGTCAAACTTAACATCTCTTAATAATCGACGGCTTGTACATCAGATCTTATTTATTCACGATGTACTTGTAACAAAAAATCAGCAGAATACCTGCTGGATCTCCTCACTGTTTCAAAGAACAAATGTGACCTAAGGTCCTCGCTCATTTACCAGCTTCAGAATCCTTATTGGCGTACAAATACTGGAGGAAGGGCCTTTGCTGTTGATGCCCCCAGGGTCTGGAACGCTATCGCCAATAAACTGCAACTTGGATCACTACCTCTGAGATCTTCACTCAAAACTGCTCTTGAGGAGTTGTACACCCCTAGCTGCCACTGCTATGCAGAGTGGCCTGAAATCAAATGTATCGCTCTGGATGACCGCTGCAATGTATGATCTTGAGTTTTGATGATAGTGTGCTGATCTTTAAAGGTGCATTGAAAATGTTTGATACTCCTGCTGATACTCCTGCTGTTATGGAGTGACTCATGCTGCCAGCTATGGCTGCACAGTTTGGTCATACATGTTATGTATATCGTGTATTGTTAAATTTGAATCCCAGTTCCTATGATCACTGTTACATTGTTTTTATAGCTTTATTTTGGTGATTTCGAAAACGTATGGTTTAGCCATGTTTGTTGAAGTACAGAGTTAACCTGATAACTTTAACCAAAATTGTCTTATGGTTGTTATTGTTTGACTTGCGTCCCACTGGGATTTTTGCAAACAGCGTTGATATACGGTGTTTTTTGCTGGAAGACTTTGCTGTTTTTTTCTGGATTTTTCTGTTGCGCGTAGTCACTTTAAGATGTTTCTTGTTCATGTTTTTGTTTGTTGCGGTTGCACCCGAGTCAAGAGCCGCATGGCTCACAGGGCTATACCTAATAAATGAAACTGAAAAACCACATTAAAACAATAATAATCGATTCACGAATTGACTCATTACATGTGCAGCCACAATCAATTCCACATTATCCACTATAAAATAGTAACATTTTCAATTGAATTGTGTGCAATGATTCATCCCTCAGCTATTCCAATGCTACAATTAAAATTACTACAGTATTCGATCCAAAAATATGTTCTCTCTTGTCTTGTTTTCACCATCTTGTTTGTATTGTTTCCCATGTTTGGTCTGGTGTGTTTTAAATCCAGAACCCTAGTTTATAATCTCCGTGTCATTTTCATAAATAGTAAATTCAGTCTGATATGCATGATTCCATGCAGATATCGTGAGCTTAAAACTCAATTTCAACTGACTGGATGCATTTCACATGTTTAGTTTATTATAATGTAAATGTACATTAGCTATTAATAAAGCATCAAACAACAACGTTCGGCATCACTCATCTGAGACGTTACGATGCAACGCTCTGTGGAGCTTCAGCAGGCACAGCACTAATCACTCACTATCCACTCAGATTGTAAATGTTGTGGCTTGGCTTTCCAACACATCGGTGTGCTGGACTAGTGACGAATTGGCCACGTTCTGTTTACGTGACAACCCTTACTCGTTGGCTGCGTCGGGTGGTGGTGGGTTTTAACGACACATTTATATATTTACGCGATTTAACCCAAAACACCTCTCTTATGGATGATATTGGTCGCGAAAGCCTACGTGTTAAAATCAGTATCGACTTTGACAACCTTAACCAGAATGCAATATATGCATGTATGTATATTGAACTTCTTTCGCACCGTACGTAGCCAACCGTGCTAATCGGAGGTGAGGGGGAAGGGCAACAAACTGAACACAAAAATGAATCTTTAACAAATGAGTTTTCAATCTAGATTTACAAGTGCACAGGATGGGCTAGGGGAGAAGAGACGGGGGTTTTCCTAAGAGACGGCAGCAGGTTAGCGAAGATGATTGTTTTAGTAGGGATGGCCGTTGCTAGTTTTGTCTGGATAGTTATGGTCAAGGGGCAGAGCTCGAAATGAAACATGCGTTGAGACTATTTAGATTATTTGCTGCTATAAGTGTCCAAATGATAAACCACTTTGTTGAGCGATCATTTGTGGCCAGGTTGCTTTTGAAGGATAAGTTAATACCTCACTTGGCTTTGTCTGGTAGGTTGGGGATGGTTTTGTGTTGTATTTGCGTGTGTGTTTGGGTGATTTGTTTACCTTTTACTCCTATCGTGTTTTTGTACTGTTCGTTGTTGTCACGTTCTTACCTGACCCGAATTGACATCTGTGAAAAAGAGCTTTATAGCTGATCGGATTCCTCTAGTATAAATAAATATTCGGATAACATATTCTGATTCCGAATCGGCTTCGTGAACTCCTCGTGGCCCACAGTCCAGGGCCCTCCTCCACACTTTGCCTCCTCGTGTCTCGCCGCATTTTCACTTCTTGGCTGATTTCCTTATTTTACATCTCTTTTATAGGTTTATTAAGTTTGGTGTGCTTCCTAGGGATTTTATTGTTGAATTAATACTGGTTCGGATGTGATACGATCGAACCAAAACGGCGTCATCTGATCTCAAATCCAATCACGCCCTATGCTGTCAGTGTCCACCTAGTCATCTGAACTGATGTACTTATAAGGCCAAACAGTCAGGTAAATGCTAATTCTTTATCAAAGCGATGGTACACTCATAGAAAATAAGTAGCAAGTTTAAGTTGACCATAATATTCAGAAATAATTAACAAGCCTCGGGGTCAATTTAACCAGAGACTTGCAAGTATAAGATATTGTGTTCATAATCCACCAATGCTAATGGGAGTTTTAAAGTCAAATTGAAAAGATTATACGAAAATATTTGCTCAGGAATATAATTACCTGCTGACTAATCATAAATATACCAACCCGGCATGCAGCACTTCATAAAGCTTGGTGAACAAAGATAAAACCATTGAGGGTGTAATTTTATGGTTTCCAGTTTTACAATTACAAAATGGAAAATAAAGATTATTTACGGCAGTCACCTTGAGTAACTTTAACAAACAAACAGAAACCCATTATGTATAATGAGAAGGTCAGTATGTATACCCAAAAGAGGCTAAACACTATTGGCCTGAAGGCAACTTTAGGATGTTATGTTCCACTCTTTTGTATGAGTGGGAAATATTACGTAAAATAATATATATTTTTTATCGAATCATGGCCAGGATCGTGAAAATTCATCGAATCACTGGGAGGTGGATGAATATTAACATACCTAACACTTTGAGAACCTCCCCACCCAACATTGATTGATTTAACCACTGACCGCAAACTTTCTCAGTGATTAGTGGACTGTCCGTACATGAGATTATTTACTATCATCATTAATCACGGTCAATCCACTGCAGATCAAAGGCTACCCCAAGCCACTACACCATCTCTCACGAACCTGTAATAATGACACAGTAATTGACGTAAGACCTGTATAACCTGATTTCATTTCTACATCTCCTCTGGGACAGTCTCGAATGCTTTCCATTCTTTGGGTGTCACTGCATCATTCTTGACCATCAGCCATCAATATACATAATCTTGGGTGGCAGGATAGCGACACATCCAAGTGCTAAAAATGCACCTGCAAATTACTCAACTTGGCAGAACCCTCCTGAATAAGAATCTTTAGACTCGGTAAGGCTTTCTTGGGGAAACAAGCATAATAAGAATAATGATAAAAGTAAAACAAATATTGGATGCAAAATATTCAAATATATGTAAGTTGTATATTAAAAGCACTACGTACAGTGAGTCATATGTACCCAATAATATGAAAAGATCAAGATGTCATTCATTGGAACATTGCTGTTCCATTTCCTCACCGAATGATATGGCAGATTTTGATTTAATGTCAATGTAGTCACAATTTTAATAACAAGTGACACAATCTTTTTTGAGATACGAAATGAAAACATGTTGAAATAGCATCAAGCATCATGGATGGCGAAAGGTCACCAAAATGATCACTGGAGTGCTAAAGCATGATTTATTTTAAATGAAAACAGAGAGAATGGGAATTTTTGGTACAGGTTACATTTTCCGTGAAGTTCATATATCATTACAGATTATTATTCCCATTTTCAACAACAGTACGTCATGGTTTTCAAGCAATGTACCTCTTATTTTATGTTGTAGACAACAAAATATGGCACAGGAGTGTGTGCCTGCACGATATTTCATGTGCATATAAGACTTAAAGTAAAATCAAATGTAATTATGAGGCAATTTATCCGTTTTTGAGCCTAGTCGGTAAGATTCAGTTCTTGGTAGGTTCTATTCTAGCTACTCAACATATGCTCTGTATACACACATTATTTTTAAGCCATAAATTAAAATGTTAACAAACACTCCTTATAAGCAAATAAAAAAAATGCTCATATACAACGCATATTAAAATTAAGTGATAATAAAGCATTTCATTATATCAGCCACGATTCTTTGACCATGTCCCAGATGACATTCGCATTTGTAATTGACCCCAATTAGCCAAAAGGTTACACACATTTTGAGGTCAGTGAGTGAACGACGAACGATTTTCTGAATCAGCAATTAAAGTACATTTCTTGATTAAATATCAGGGGGGGGGGGGGGTGAAAGGTAGAGGATGGCGGAGTGGTGGCACAATGGTGAGCGCACCGTACTTTGAACCCGGCTCCAGGAATTGTATTCGCGGCCATCGTTAACATCAGTGGAGCATAGTGTCTGAATCGGTACTGGCCCCCCCACCTCCACTGACCCGCGCTGACCAAACAACCTTCATGCCTGGCAAGGGTATATGTGGCCTTCATCTAGCAAAGGGCTATATATGAATTATCACGTATTGTTCAGAGAAATTCAGGGAACATCACATATGCCACAGATGATGTGACATCTGCTTTGAAACCATGTGTGCCAGGTAGTAATTTGGTTTTCATACAAGAAAAATGCTCGGACACGGGGTATTTAGCTTAATACAATGTGGCATTTGTTGAATAATTCAATCCCACAACCAGCACCACAATCAGCTTAGGCCGTTTTCGGCTGGAGAGTCAATATTGACACCAAACAACCGAGCGGAATAAGCACAATGTATAATTTTAGTCTGATCATGACTGATGAGTCCCTTTTGAAAATCTCATAACATTTCTGATGAAAACAATTGTTATTTAGAATAAGCATAATATTTTATTTTGAATGTTTTAAAGCGAATTGTATTTGCTATTCAGATCTCTTGCAATGAACATTCTTGATACATTATCATCTGCCATGGTATATCCACTGCTGGAGTAAAGCCTCCTCACACTGCCACTATCCATCAAAGTCTTGGCATGCCACAGTCTATCTCGCTCTTACACATGAGCTGAATGTCACTCCATCCATGCTGTGGTCATCCTTTTGAGCACGTTTTCTCCTATTACCAGTCTCATCCATCAAACATCATCATCCCTTCTATCCAAGCACACTTTATTTTCTTAATGGTCAAACTCTGTTTCTAAGTTGTGTTATTTACTGATCGATGTGTTCCTCTGTTTAATCAGATTTCAAAAAACACAAAAACATGATTTGCATAATAATGGAAAGGAAATATGAAAGTACAGTTCCACTAAAAAGGTTTCATGACTGGAACAATTACTTCCTTGTATTTTCTTTCAGAAGAAGATAATTTATAATGTTCCAAAGTGGCGAGTGATTCGTTGTTTTTTTTTATGCGACAGGACCTAATTATAACATATCCATGATGGGAAACCCTTCATTCGATCTCATGTATTTAAGACTAAACTTGTGTAGCATAAATGAGCATATACATGAAGATGAGCAGTACTGTACCATTTTATCACACTTCTATCCCAATGAAATGCCAGCCTGATCTCAAAAGGTCAAGTCCTTAACGTCACGGTCCATCAGCACAAGCCATTTTAATGGAGTGACAAATCATACTGGAAATAAATGTACCTAAGAGACTGCGCTGTGCTTATATTTGAAGCATTATGACAGGTGTTTTATTGTGACAGTCTTTTGAAGCAAAGACGTGTTACTCTCGTGACTTGCTTCCAAAGGAGACATCATGCAGATAAGCCTTCTTTCTAAAACGTAACCTTTAATGTTCACACTCAGCCATGAGCACATAAGAGAAATGTTCGATTATTTACGAAATACGAATTGGCAGCCAATGTACACGTGAATTTGTGATTTATAAAAAAAAACAATTTCCAGTGAAGCATTATTTTAAGCGTTTTCAATTTGAGGATTTAAACTACAGTAGAATGATATAGGATATTAATGTGTTACGTAATTGTTATGAATGATTAACGCGGTTGACTACGTACAGTTAAAATGTTTATCAAAAGTGCAGGTAAAGTTGAAAGCCTTTGTTTGATGGACACATAATTAATATATCATAAGTGTGCAGGCAACCGTGTGCACTACCTAATCCACTGACACCACATTTTACAAAACTGAACTGCACCTCTTGGCATGCCATCATCATTTGTTGCAGTCAAACAGAAGAATTTGTTTTTAGTAACTGCTCCAAAAGAAAAATATATATTCTCAGAGCGTTAGACTTCGGTAATTTCCCTTCAGAAATTGAGAATGTTTTGAGTAATAGGCCAATAGCTGTAAATATTATTTTGCACATTTAAGCAGTTTAATTTAACAAATGCTATAGCAACATATACAGCTACTGTATATCCCACATTAGTATTTATTTCAACAGATTAAATCATATCTAGTAGTCATGATAAAAGGTTAATCGGCATCCTTCAATGTATGAAGCTATTCTTAACACGGATGCTTTTCGCGTGCACATTTTAGCAACTAATTAAAAACAATTCCAATATAGTTCTGCTGCGTTATTAAGACGTGCAGAGATGAGAGTCACATGAATTATATGACAGCCGAGACATCAATTCCAGTTGCGGCATACGCGACAATTGCGCATTCTATCCAACGATCACAAGCACACACCTCTGATGAGCAAGGTTGGCAACGTACGGTGCTAAATAAATTCCAACATACAATGCATATATACACACGAATCCCTTTGAAAATGCCATTCAATGTAGCCGAGTGCTAAAGTTAAGGATGTTACAGTACCTCCTGGGCAACCAAGCTGGAGAGGCGGACCCCTTTGGCACTCATCCCACTCTCGGCAGCCTGCAGGAGCTCACACTGAATCTCGTCCTCTTCCATTCCCATCGCCGACCGGACGGGCGAATGGTCTCACGAACAGAGACCTCAGCCCACAGCAGCCACGGCCACAGCCACAGCAAGAGCAGGAGCAGAAATAACGCCAGCCCCCAACCGCGAACAAAAGGCAGGAGATGCGGCGAGCATGCAAGTGGCATCAGATACCCGTCTGGCTAATCTGATGCTGGGAGCAAAGTCAGACTCACGCTTCCAGCCATAACAGTGCATACCCTTGACAGCGAAAATAGATTGACGGCGGCAGTGGCCGTTGCTCGGACCTCAAGTGTGAAGAACTGTGGCTGATAGAATAAAATAAACAATTTGGATTAAAAGCTGCATCATGCCAATATTGATAATTCTTCAACCGAGGGAAATAATCGGTCCAGCGGATACCAACAGGTGAGCACTGCATCGTGCAGCCACGCCGCTCTGGGTCTCCTCCCCTATCATTTTCAACCTGCGACTCAAGCAAGCAACTTATGGAACCTGCTTCACCATTCATCCAGCCCCAGAGCCGGGCAAGGTCGGAGCAGGAGGGGCCAATGCCTCGTCCCCTCCCATCGCTCTGCCCTCGTTATTTTTTTCCTTTCCCGGACCATCCCCCCGACGAGAACTATGCAGACACCGTCGTAATCTGTTAATGGGGGGTTGGGGGTTGCTTTGACGTTGCTCATTTAACACATCCCCCCCCACCCCATCCCAGCCAACGATGACATCAAAAGTTGCCTAGCAACCCAGGTCAATTAATTAGGGTGGCTATCCCTCCAGTTTCACCAACTTCTCACGCCGCCTCCTAGCCCGTGAATGGAAAATGACGCTCAGGAAAGATGCCAATTGTCAGAGCGCGCGCCGTGGACTCGGGATCCGTTCTCGAGTCATCTCGCACAACGGGCGTGGTGGTGGTGGTCGTGTTGGTCGTGGTGGCGTGTTTCGGTGGGTTCTGTGTACGCTGCCAGCCTTTTCGTGGAGATGCTTGCACAACGGAGCCCCTTCGCTCATTAAATCCTTTATATTAAGTTCACTTGCTTGCTTGCTTGCGCGCTTACGACCGTGCAAATCTTTCGGTCGTTTTTTAACCCACTTGCCGTGATCCAATCGAGCTGACATTTTGCACACAGACTCGTTGTGCGTGACAATTTATTTTCGTGAAATTTTTTTCTCCAAAATTTTCAACATTTTAGGGAAAAATATATATATTTAATTACCAATTGCTTAATGGTGGCAGGCAATCATCTGACCCATAGGTGGCAGCCATCTCAAGCCAGAGAACGAGAGGACTCTAGCCACCCGAAAACCGATGCCACGCATATAAAGGATTTATAGTGAAAAACTTTGTTTTTACGGGTAAATTTTTTTTATATTTTTAAAGGGTCTCGTGTTCGCGCGATATTTCGTTTTTTTTTATGAAACATGCCTGTAACACTACCACAAATGGTCCTGGATTACGTAATGGAAACGCATACAGTGCCTTCAACACCTCCATAAGTAGCTGCTGTCATGTTTTCCGTTATGTGCATTTCTTTTATTAGAGTATTCCCAAATGGCATACAGTAAAAGAAAAAGGGACGCTGATTAAGGAATACGGTGATTAGTCTTTATAGTCAATGCCGTATACACTGAACATGCGTTATGGATTTCATAGCAAAATCAGGATTGTACTCAGCCTCTACTTGTGTCAAGCAGAACATTTTCACAGCTTGAAATTATACGAAGTTGTAATGGGTCTGATGGGCATAAGGAAGTTTTGGTTCAGCGAAACGTAAATGGTATATTTAAAACCACATGCACATTGCAATTCTGACAGCTCCAGTCCAAACTTGTGTGATATTATTCTGCTAACTGCACAGCGTCTGATGAATTTAAATGAACACATTGTACCGAGCCTAAAAGAAACTGTTAGTTTCAGAACTGCACCTCCTGAAATTGGTTGCAGTAGTGCATGGTGCAAACTTGAAAAAGGAAATGCTCAACAAGCCTACTAACCCAGGAGACCAGGATTGACTGAAAACTTATGCGTGCTAAATTTACAAGAACTTATCTCAAACAAACAACACATGCACTGACACTGTCCTGTAATATCTGTACGTAATCATTCCATACATATACTGTTTGTGAAGCTTACTCAATCGTTGGAGGCATGAATTCAATGACGACATGTTACACGTTGCGGTGCCCGATGGGAATCCAGTGTCAAGTTGCCCACGTGCACCCCATCCATCCGCACTCCACGCTCGTGTTCACGTTACTCATTAGGGCGAACGATGCCGAAAGATTCTATCCCCAGAACACAACCCTGCGCGTGGAATTTTCTCTTGTATTTTCATCTCAGGTTTCTGATGCAAAATAAATGCGGCCCGATTGGATCTCTCCAGGATAAACAGGAACTGAATTGTTTCGCTCATCTAAAAAAATAGTTTATTCTAGGACCATTCCATACCTACGCCATCAATACGGGTGAAAGGGATAATAGTTTAACGTGAGATTGAGATCTAAAAATAACAATTATTAGGAATAAATTGAATGGCAATTAACAGTCTGATTTAATTATTGTACGGTCACTACCGTTGATTATACTTTTAGTTTATACATCCTAATTAAAGGGCAGAAAAGCCATGAGAGTGTTTCTGTATGAACCAGCAATATGCCCTCATTATTTGTTACTTTAGTTACAATAGGACAATTTTCCCTTTATAGAAGAGCGCTCACATGTGAGTTAATCTAAAATTATCAATGGCCTGTCATTGTTAACTTGTTATGCTTTTGTAACGCACGTGTTTTCGCTAATTTAACATAATGCGCAACACAATACATGTTTTACAGTATCAGGATATTTCATTAGCAAAGTAGAGAATTGCACCCAAAAACACATGCAGTCACTACTTGTACGCAAAATTAATATTGCATATAGCATTGAAACAACTTTAGTGTGTGTATTATAAATGTGTATCATCGGGTTGAGTGATAGACTTTAGCCAATTATTTAGATAATAATTTACATCCCTTTCTTAATCGAATGCTGGATGAAGGTCTTGCCATGCCAGTCATGGGGGTTGTTTGGCCATACTTCACCATGCTAGCTATTGGGGGTTGATGAATGAAGACCCAAGACCAGTTCAAATATCACTTGCCACTGATGGTAGCTGTGACCTGGAAATTAACTCAGGTCGCTGGGTTCAGAGTACAGGGCACTCACCACCATGTTACCACTTCTCTTGATTATATATTCTTATATTGTTAGCTGAGTAAAATTTATGAAATAGCAAGTGACAAAAAAATAAGAACACTGGAGATGAGTTAAGTTGTAATAAATATCTTCCAAAACCAATGAATATATAATTAACATATTGATTTAATTAGTGGAGAGTCACTACCATCAATTACACTCTACAATGTGCCAATACGTGGCATATGCTTCTCGTGAAATTAAGCTCTTCCCATTTATACATTTATACCAAAAATGAACTACAGCTGACAAATGCCAAGAAATGATGATCATTCGTATTAACAGTCCGACTGCGTCTTCAAATGCCAATGCAGCACAGATATAAAGATTACGTACACAGTGTCAGTGAAAACCTGCACTCTCAAGCCCCAAACAATCCAACCTCTGAAAAGAGCAATTTCCCAAGAGACACACCAACGCATTTGGATCCTCCTTCTGACATCCAACCCAGGACAATGACAGATCATCACCGAATGCGAGTCCTCACTTGTGATGGATGGCCATGTAGAGACATGAGGTCACATTCAAACAATGGGAAAAATGCCCCTCCCTGCCTCACATTTGCCATGATTCAACACAAGGGGTTACCGCTTGTTAGAAACCATTGTCAAATGTTCAGTCACATTACCACATGACAGTTGGGACATTTGACACGATAACTACAATAAATGGACCTTATCCACAATTTTAAAATAAATCAATGCTTCTCCAGTTAACTGCTACAGTGATAATACTTTTATATCAAAAACATTGATCCTTTTGAATTCCATAATATGTATCCAAACAATTTAAAATTGTGAGGAACAAAAGATAGGCAGCGGTTTTCAAATTACTATGTAACATGTAGCCCCTCTCAAAGTCGCTGGGCAGGAACACAAACATAACAGATTACCATACACACATCGTGCCCAGCCTCACGTAATCGGCTTTTTAAACTAGATGATAAAAATATTTGTGTTTATTCATGGACATACATCCACAGCACAAAGTAATAAAGCACAATGACACACACACACACCACTGGTTGTAAGCCTCTGCAGATATACCAATTGCTTACAGGAAATACGATGCACATGAAGACAACGATGTTCTGCTCAGCCAAATTGACCAATGGGGCAAATCGCGTTAGTGAACACCTACTCTATAGAAAGCAGTAAGCACTCGTTATTTCTGTATATTAGCATACAGTTTGTAAAATATAGCTGATATCTTTCCTAAATGCATACATTACATAGCTTATATACAATACGCATTTAAAAACCTTTAAAACCATGTGTCAGACAGGGCATGTCGATACTCTAAGTGTACAAACGTCACAGCACACACTGAAATTTCAACGGCTTCAGAACAAACCATGCATGTAACTACATCGCAAAGGCTGAGATAAGGTGACGCCTCATCTCCTATGTGGCTTTATTGCGATGGATCACAAGCGAGGAACGACTTAATTAGAGCCGTGTGTATCTGTGCCCCTGTACCTGGGTGACCTTCTCTGTCACGTGGTGGGTCTTCTCCTTTACTTTGGGCGGGATGAAGTTCTTCTCTGAAGAGGGTGGTGTCACCACGGTTTTGTCGGAGCGGAAGTCGGAAAAGTTGAAGGTGAGTTGTGGGAGTTTGCTGATGGCCCGGTACTTCATCAGATCCGAGTCGGATGTGGAGTTAAGAAATGCAGGCCTAATGTGGTTTGCAGTATCTGAGGAATAGCATGAAGATATCAAGTAAGACAAAAGATAAACGCTCATTGCATCGCACCTGATTTTCTTATATAAAAAAATTACTGATGACAACTACAAGTTGAACACTTGAGACTGTTCCAGAAACCATTTACACATAATGAGCGATGTCGCTCATGAGATATTTTGCATGTGCCTCTCTGAGCCAAGCCTGATCTTAAAAAAAGACATAGAGTAATGGGATCATTAGACTGGATATTTTTCTCAAACAGAGTAAACCTGGAATGACCCAAGCACCTGCTGATACATGCAAGGTAGAGCGCTCGTTTCGCAAGCGGGAGAAGAGAAAACAGCCCGATCGATTGGCATCCAGGAGTGAGATACTAGAGACATTATTAGAAGACAAAGTATGTTAGGAACTACACCCTGATGTACAAACGATGTCTATCCTACTCTGTGACCATCGTTATTGCACGAAAATCACAACAGTGTGTGTTTCCATGCCCCCAACGTTACAGAGACAGTCATACTTGGAAGCTGAGTCTGGGGTGATTTAATATAAAGACTGTAAACTAAACTTTTATTTTACCAGGTGAGGCCCATTAAGCTGGCCACAAATATAGCAGCCAAAGACTCTAAACGTATGTTGATTCGAAATGTGGAGGACAAAACCAGAGGTCCCAGTGTAAAATCCACACAACCACGGGGAGAACATGCGAACTCCAAATATAGAGGTGTCAGTGTCGGGATTGAAGCAGGCGAAGAAGATAACATCTTGCCACTGTCGCGCCAAAAAGACGTTCGGTATAGATTAGAGATCCAGGTTTGTGTAGATGGACAAGCAGCTCACATGGTTTAATATTAAATGGAAGATAAAAAAATGTTTGACAATATACAAAAAAGGAACCTTTATTTATTTAGTATTAATTGACTTTAAATGATTATTGTGGTGGCTAGTTTCACGTAATCAATATAGGAACGCAGTGATAATCATTTCAATGTATGCAGTGCCAAGCTGTGCATTCTGATGCTGTTCTTGGAGATGGAGAGGAAATGTGAATGGAGTAAGTTATTTCAATTAGAAAGTCAAAAACATACCTCGTATATGCCTTCCTCTGTCCACTTGGCAAGAACATTAGTTTTCAAAGAAGCACAAGAAATACAACCATAAATACATACTAATGCAATGCACGACCATGCAACTTTATATGCTTCTCACAAATCACTTATTTTACAACAAACACAACCTGTAAATGTACTGTACATGGGTTACACTGTGATTTTAATTGCGAGAACATACATACCTAAATACACGTTAGTTTTATCTGTATGTCAATATTATACGAGAGATAGACAAAGAAGCAAGGCTAGAAAGCCAGGTCATGTATAGGGCACAGCAAAATTTCGGACAAGTGACCAGGATGCATGGTGCCTGGCTGCAAAGGGTGGTAGGGGAATAGGACGCCCGCAGTCTGAACGAACGTCAAACATCAAGAATTGGACAGGTTGGAAACCAACTCAGTTGAAAGACGCAGCGGCGGACAAAGAAAAGTGGAAAGAGCACTCCAAGGAGATGTCGGTGAAGGAAAGTTCATGCCCCAACGTAGTCACATGACATGGAGCAAGGGTATTGCAGTGTGCTACGGCGCAACTTAGGCAGGCCTTCAACAGCAGCGGAGTGATAATATTGACGACTGCAGCGCAAAAAGCACGCTGTTCCCGGGAGCGCATGGGTACCTGTCGTGCCGTGACGATCGCGAAACGGCCGCTCCGAGTCTCCGCGCATCGCCTCAATATCGTCAGCCGAGGATGCCCTCCGCAGGCTGTGCAGGCTCTCCTTGGAGCGGATGTGTGCCAGGTTTGAGTTGGAGCACGCCCCATCCAGCACGTGCAAGCGGTCCATGTTAGACAGCTGCTGCTGCTGCTGCACGAGCTGCTGGTGCGCCAGGTGCCTCGGAGAGGAGTGACCGAGCGACGCAAGTGCAGCCGCCGGGGGCGGGGGCGGCGGTGTGGTGACCGGCATGCCCGAGTGGTTGGAGCGGGCGGGCGAGGAGTCGATGAGCACGCGCGTGTCTTCGGGGTGCGACTGCAGCGAGCCGTCGCGGGACGAGGAGGAGCGCATGCGGCGCAGTGCCAGCGCCTCGCTGCTGCTCATGCCGCTCGTGCCCGGCCGGTGCCGCGGCACTGTCGCCTCCACCAGCACCGAGTCCTGGTCCTCCCGCGGCAGCGACAGCTTGCTCGCCGCGATGGTGCGCAGAGACTGAAACTTGAGACGGAGCGCCTTTCCCGTGTCTGCGTGCAGAGGGTACGGGAAGGGAAGCTTCAACAAAAGAGGATGTAACTCGATTGTATTAAAATAGTTGTAAAAGTTACATGCGGATAAAGTGATATAGAGCGTGCGATTCAAAATAGATTTGTGGCCACGAAAGTAAAAGCAAAGCCACAAATATGTGGAACATTATCTGACTGAAAAATACAATATAGTTGTTTTTTTATTACTGGGGGTCAAAATAAATATATATTCCAGTTTAAATTTGATGTAACAATTAGTGCGGTGTTTCTAGGGGTTACGGACATGGAAAACTGGAGTTTTGTAGTGGATGTCAGTCATCGGATCTTGCACTTAATGGACCATTCTCTAAATGTTATGACAGCACACTCATTCACTATGCACACAGGCATAGGGGAAAAAAAGAAGGTGGTGGTGCAGGAGGAGGAGTAGAAGGGCAGATGTAGCACTCACAAGCGGCGATCCGGGACTGCACGCCTGCATGGTTGACAACCTCTTCGGACTTGAGTGACGTCCGCTCCGTCACGTCGTCAAAGTTGAGGATGAACATGATAATTTCACCAATTTCATTCTTCACAGGGACGATGATGGTGTTGCACAGGAAGCAAGTTCCTACAAAGTGAACATATTATTATTATTATTACTGAAACACAATGTTTATATTTGCACACAAAAAACAACGTTTTTAAATATAACATGTAAATAAATTTGGAAATTAAAGGAACTGCATTGGCAGTGGCATGAAACGCAAATGGGGGGAAAAAACGACTCGACGAATGTGTCATTCAAACTGCCTGACAACAGAAAAGTCTATCCTGGAGAAGGCCACATTCAGGCGATGGCCCTCCAGTATTACCATTGTGTCCTCTGTTTGACTGTGATGGTTGTACGTGGTACTCTATCAAGGCAGTTATATAACATATATACGGGTGCTTAAAAAAATGTTTAACACTTATATGGGACTATCGTTTTTTTATGGAAAAAAATGGATAAGACACTGTAACATGATAACAAATGTATGTTAATAGCTTCAAAATTTTCGATTTAAAGCTTTCGTGACTGCAGGGATTCATCTTCTTGGTTCTTTCGGTAAAGTCATGTAGAAGGGAGAAAAAAAAACACAACAAAAAAATAAAAAAAAGCTTCAAAAAGTCATAGAGTCTCCACTTGTTCGCCATCATTGTCAACACACGCGTAGAATCTTCTCCAGGTGGTCTCCAGAGGCCCCGGAAGCAGCACATTTCTTGTCGTATTGTTGCAAATTCTCGGGAGTGTTCACATTTTTTTGAAGCACCCTGTACAGTAGTTGTTTTCACATCAGGTATACTTTGATAATATTACTACTAAAGAATTATCAAGTTCACATACCGCCAGGGCTTCATTTTCCCACTGAAAATGTTTCGGCTCACTGGTAGACCTGGAGCAGGCGCGTGACTATCGCTTACACAGCAGAGGGGTAAATCTGGATTTGGTATACTTGGGGCAAATATATTTTCCGTGTCGCTGATCACAGACAGTTGCAATTAAGTCCTGCTTATATAATACCAAGTCTGGGTAGATATAATTAATAGCAATAGCATCTGACCTTCACACAGTTAAATTAAACTCTTTCTCTTCATTAGCACCAAACGGTAAAGTTTGTACAACGAATAGGTCTCACCATGAGCCAAACGAAAACTCCATCACTACGTTGCATATCAGCTGCGGTGTTTACTGATGCAAGGCAGGCATGTCATTGAGTTTTCAAGAGTACTCTACTGATCAACATGAACACACAGAGTAAACACATTTGAAGCGAAAATCCAAGCATACACAAGCAAAGCACATATCACCCAAGTCATGTGTGCGTGCTATCGATTTAAACCACGTGACTAAAGGCAATGCAAGAGATGCTACATTGGCGTGTTGTAACTATTCTGAAGGGCTAAACTTGTGACTCAAGTCATCTGAAATAACAAACAATGTATTGTAGAGCAGTTTTCATGGCCAATGTAAGACGTGCGAAACCTGCAGATGTACACACTTTGTTATGGGATTGCAGATGGCCATCGACCTCACCATAGATACAATGTTAATACAGTACATGTATGGATAAACCAGTCATTAGACTGTGATGAATGCAATAACTTTTAATCGTGGACTCAATAAGTAAAAAAAACACGGTGGATCTGTTTTTACGAACACCAACCGGCACTCCACATTAGGGATGATGAACTCCTATGTTGGGCTTATAGCAATTAATACACTTGAACGAATTACTTAAGGGATAAATATATACAAGTAGAACTGCATTCTGCGTCTCCACATTTTTATGAAATTTATTAACCCATTGATTTTCCAGAGCAATGTAATCCGAACACAAAAATTTTTATGGTTAACTCAGTTGGCTATATATAGAATATTTCCACACGGCACTCTATTAACACTTGTTTACTTTGATAGCTAAGGGTCGGGAATCTGCCAAGGCATTCATAAAGCATGTTTGGCGATGTCTCATATGGCTCCTGAGTAATCCTGATTTTCAAAATACCAATTTCTCTCTTTAAAGTACAAATTATACATTTGGGTTCAGAGAACACACAAATAGAAATTGAATGCAGGCAGATGGAAGCTCGGATTATACTGCAGGAATGCCTGATGACATAGGATTTTGGAGAACGTTTAATTCGAAAATACAGATGTGTCCTTCGACATGATTAAAACAGGTACTTTAATCATCCCACATGCAGTCTAATCCACAGTCAGAATCACATACCAAAATCACCCAGATGTAGAAACGCCATTGCAGTTGTTTGCAATGTGCATGAAAAACATGTAAGATCACATTTTTCACAAATCTACTTGCCAAAACAAAAATGATTCCAAATAAATGATCAATTTTCATCTCAAATACCCAGACCTTTGCGTTCTTGTGCTATAATCTAAATACAAATCTGACTGTCACATCACAGTCTGTTCTAGGTTCCAGATACAGTATTGGAAACTGTCGTTTAATGTTTGATACTCATGGATCTTTTTAATTACTCATGTTTATCCAGGAAACCCTCACTGAGTCTCATGACAATTTTGTTTAAGGAGGGTCCTTACAAAGGAATTGGGGGCGATGATTGAAATATTATGTCGGCACACAATGGCCTAGTGTTGTGAATTAGGTTACGGGGATCTTTAACTATACTCTGAAGTGAGTAGTGTGTTTTTAAGGGTAATACGATACGAACCGCGAACCTTTGGAACAAGGAACACACTACCACCGGTCTATGCCACTGCCCTTCATGCAGAGCATCCCAGGATGCTTTACAATAAAAGGTCTGACAATGATAAAGGCCATTGGGCAAAACATCCAACTCAACAACAAACTGATGCTAACAAACACTGTAATATATTGTTGACGTGTGCAACATGATGTGTAGAAGAAAGCAATATTGTGTACGTTTACAAGGCTCATCCTATTAATGCGATGTATTAAACCATTAGAGCTTAAATATTATTCAGGTTGGTCCTGCATTTGGATGTTTGGCAAATTTCATTCTAATCAGTGTTAACATGTGGCAAAAAATAATTGCACCCATAGAGTAAGAACCCATCCATATGAGGAATTAATTCTCAATGGTCCGTACAAACAGGTTCACAAACCTACTTTCTATACTGCCCTCTACGTTGCACGCCTAGTGATTTGGAAGATTTACAGATTTGCAGTACGGCATTTTTATCTAAATAGGATTGGGTAGGTCAAGTTGCAAGAAGGGATGGATGATGGATACTTATGGAGTGCCAAAGAGGAAAAGCAATGGAACACATCCAAGAAGATGTCAACTGAGGAGATGGAGCAATAAAATCAGCTCGTACGCAGATGCTAGGTGGATTGCCAAATTGTAGGATTGCAAGAGATGGCAACGGCTTGAGCAAGCCTTCATCCCGCAGTGGATTGATCGTGTAAAATTAAAACGATTGATATTTACACAACACTAACAATGTATAGATCAGTCCTCGTTCTTGTATAAATACAAAGTCCACCCACAGGTCAAGCATAAACTTTTAATCTATCAGTAATATATGCAATGCTGGTTCATTTCAAGTCAGTATATCATAGGAATATTCACTTAAGCACATAAGGAAACTTAAATTCCTCAATTAGGACACTTAATTTCCTCATTCGCTGAAGTGATATGCAGAAAATATGTCTAGATTCTCACACTTTCTTCATATATTGGCTAAGGAAAAAGAGCGAATGTAGAATTTACTTGGGATGTTGAATATTAATAATATAAATAATTCACACCATGCCCTTCAGTATGCCTATTAGAGAAGCATGGAGACCACAAAAGTCATGTATAAATACACCACTTCAAATAATTAGATTACATCATCAAACACTCTGTTCGACCAGAGTTGTTAATTTTGTTCACGTCTTATACTGCAGACCGGAGACACCACTTAAATGTGTCCTTTCATTCACTCATTGCTGTTCTGCAATGACTGTAAAGAGTGGCTCTCTGTTGGTTGGGAAGAAGTAAAGAAGTAAAGCCCTGAGACATGATCTGAGGACCGGATTAAGTACTACTGGACCATCGTATTGCTTTAACAAAAGCCAACTTCAAAGGCGGCTACAAAATTGAATGCACATCAAACGCCAAACATGTGTTTTTTTTAAAGAAGCGCTTTCACTTTGACAATATCAGATAAACACACGTGTTCCTCGTCTCACAAAGATGCACAGCATTGGGCTCATTGCACGGCTATGACTTATCGGGATGATATTTTGGAAATGCGATTACATACAACAACTATATCAAGTATTGTTGTTCAGATAAAGTGATGAGAATATATGAAAAAAACGAACTTTTGCTGACAACATGTGTTGGTAAAATAAGCAGCATGAAGATGATATTGTCTGTTTAGGATGCGTGACCATATAATTAGCGCAATCACGTTTCATGACAAGAAACTTTATTGAGACAAAAAGACACTTTGACACAATTTTTTTTTACTTTAGTACATGCAGTCCACTATATTATTCACGATCACCTCAAACCCAAATATGTTTTATTTAAACACAAAGCGATGTTCTGTTAAAAGACAAGCGACCTTCATGTACCATATTGCAAATAAATGTATAATTTGTATAGCATTTATTTTTTGTTATATAATAAAGTACAGTGTATCATAATAAAATCAAACCTTCTGGTGAGAATTGTGTGTACCCATATTTAAAACAAATAATTGGCCTTTGAATTATATTATTATACCTTACTGTCATGTTATTCTAATTATTTGTGATTGATATTTTGTCCTTTTTTGAAAAAAGCCTCACAGACTTCGTAGATTTTTTAGGGCAAACCTATTTGGGATGTTTACCCCAATCCTTATTGAGTACGTTTGCAAAGACATGTAGCTATTTAAAGCAAGTCCGTACAAAGCTATTGAAAGAACATTATTAGTTTAGGAACTGAAGCGGAATTAATCTATGAATATTGAATCTCCATGTTTCTCACGGTCAGCAATGCCACAACATTGAAGTCGAATTTAAGGTTGCGTTAAATGAGGCGACAAATTACAACCTGGGCAGTTAGAGTCAAAGACTAAAATCCCCCTTATAGCCTTAACAGACTGATGGGGAAATGCTGTTACCGAGCAAATATGACGGCCCTTTTTCTTTTTCTCCATGGCAAACTAGGGGGTGGGTGGCCAGCACCACACCCGGCCGCCTTTGTCAGCCCAGTGGCGATGTTTACACACCGCACCAGATACTCATTTGAGGCTGAGTCGACCTAGTGATGGCCCAGGACCGGTTCAGATAATCGTCACTGGTGTTGCAGGGATTGAACTCGGGATGGCCGGGTTCGTAGCGCAGCGTGCTAACCGCTGCACTACCACTCCCAATAGAGCCCAGTTTTGGACATGCATACTGACTGCCATGACTTCCACTCAAGCGTCCAAATGTGTTTTTTTTATGACTGATGTCATTGACTAGAGGCGGCAATGCCTGGTAAAACAAAACCTCGAATTTCCTACATAGACCTACAAACATGATGTGCTGTAGACACCTTGAAGGCATATTCTGACAGTGTTTGTGATTGTTTTGGATGAATAATAAAACACACAAGCAAAAGTATTTCTTTGATGAAAATGTTTTCAATGCAATTTTGTTGTTTGTGTTAAGAATTGCCATGATGGTGTGTGCCTTGTAAGAGGTGGCTTTCTCGAACAGGCACTTGTTATCGTGGTCCTTGTAGCTTAGGCCAGACAGAATGCTGGACCCATGAGCTACGAAGTCAACTAAAGTGCTAATACTAAGTAAACGTTTTATTTTCCCAGGTAAGGCCCACTGAGCCATACAGCTTTTTTTCAGAAGTGACCTGGCCACAAATGATAGCTCAAGAAAGTAGCTTATCACGTGGACATTAATAGCAGCCAAATACTCTAAACGCATGTTTCCAGAGGTGGGACAAAGTCATTGTTATGCAAGTCCAAGTCGAGTCGCAAGTCATCAAATTCATGACTCGAGTCTGACTCGAGTCCAAGTCACATGACTCGAGTCCACATCTCATAGGTGGGACAAAGTCATTGTTATGCAAGTCCAAGTCGAGTCGCAAGTCATCAAATTCATGACTCGAGTCTGACTCGAGTCCAAGTCACATGACTCGAGTCCACACCTCTGCATGTTTCTAAATGTGGAGGAAAAAACCTGAGGACCTGGGAAAAAAATCCACACCACCACAGGGAGAGCATGCTCTAAATATACAGGCATCACGGTCGAAACCGAACCCACGACCTCCTGCATACCAGGCGAAGTAGTTAACATCTCGCCACGGTGGGACGTTAAATGTTCTTATGGATGCCAACCGCAGAGCTGTATTCAATAAAGGAGCTAGTTCTATGTGCCTTACTCATAATACAACATAATTCCTAAAAACAACTTCGTTCAGGTAGGGAGCACTGACTGATTACGGCTCAATCAAGGCTGATTCTAAGCCTCCCCAAAGTTTCCATTGGCCAAATAGATGGATAGCTGGATGAACTTTCCAAAATGAGGCCAAACTGACTCGGTTCATCCCATCACGACCAAAGGGAAACTTGTACAAATGGTGTTAACGAAGGAATTGCAAATGTATTTTTTTACAAACACAACAAAATAACGAGCAAAATAAACATTGTCGGTATCGTCGTCGAACGTCGCCATGCAAAAAGTAACGTACCAAATTCTTTAACATTGTGATAATGAACACCTAGTTGAACAATATAAGTGTTTTCCCTGTCAGCAGCCAGTGACAACGTTCAAGAATCCGAAGGTGCGTGCAGAGAATTAAGTTGTTTATTCGCGAGGCCTAAGCCATGGGAGCTTTAATGCATGATCTTCTCATGCTCCAATTTAATTACACACTTCATCACCAATATTCGTAGACACGTGTAAGCTGATCAATGATTAATTATCCGGCTGCTTCTAACGTTATCCTGCGGTCCCGGGCCGATCCGGCGAAATTGCTCCAAAGGCTGTAAACCCAAGATCGTAATAACTGCGCACATCACCCCATGCAGGGTCTTCGAGATTAGAGTGGTAGGTACAGCACAGTAAATATGTTAACTTTTTACAAGAGGATTTTTTTTTTATGGCAATTGAATTTCGTAAACATTTCAAACGCAAATAAACACATATACGCAACACCTAAAAATAGAGCGTTATGCAAGGATTTGCAAACATAAGCTATTTTAAATAATGATGTAGTGATTATCCGCCGTTTTTGAAAATCCGCCCCCCCCCCGAAACCGCCAGATAATAATCGATGATGATCGACCCTACTTTACTTTCTTCCTCACCCATGACAAACCCCAAATCATGGTAATGTCGCCATCTATAGGTCTAAGCCAGTACGAGCTGGAATGCGGTCTTCAACAAAGCAGGACAAAATAAAAAAAAATTCCCAGGTAAGGACCACTGAGCTATGTGGCTCTTTTTCAGAAGCGACTTGGCAATCACAAGTGATAGCTCAACGAAGTGGCTTATCACGTGGAAATGTATAACAGCCAAATACTCTAAACGCATGTTTCTAAATGTGGAGGGAAAACCGGAGGACCGGGAGAAAAATCCACGCGACCAGAGGGAGACACAGCAAACTCCAAATATACAGGCGTAAGGGTTTAGATCGAATATACGACCTGCTGTATACCAGGCGAGTTAGTTAACATCTCGCCACTGTGGCGCCCCTGTTGGGGACCACTGGATATTTCCATGAAGCCTGTTGAGAGTTGCCAAAGTGTTCAATTTTAATAGGGAAACGAAAATGGGATATGATCGTATCTGATGCTCGTTACATTTTTTTGTAACAGAGGCATGGAAACGTGTGAGCACAACAAAGCATGAATAATACACAATGGTGGCGAACGGAATAAATGTTCAATGAAGAGATTGCCCAGTTGGTTACACGCAACTAAATTATTTAAATCTACCAAGAAAGCAGTAGTATTAAAAAAAAAGTACATTTAACCCAGGAAAGTCAACATAGTGGCAATTATTGAGCGATTAAGCCAATGGTTAATCGCTCTAATTAATATACATCATATTCCACTAAAAGGTCATGGTTACTTCAGTACAATTATCATAATCTATAATGCATTAATGGAGTAATAAGCAGAGCTATTATTACTGAAGTTTTGCTGCTTGGTATTTCAGAATAGTCATATATTTTAAGACAATAAAACAATTCCCCACGGTTAGGTTGGGCTAATTAAGGCATGTGGCCCCATGTTAATGACAAAAAACATAGACAAGGCTTGTGACACAAAGATCTTTAAAAAAACGTAATTTTACAGAAGGATAGACAAATAATTCCTGATTATTCGTAAATTTCAATGTGTCGACCAACTAGTATTGCTAATGATGATACTAATACAAGTACTGTAATGACTGTGGAGACATTGGAAATTGAGGTTAATTTCTAAAATATATCTCGAACAATTGAAATGAACAACAGACTGTATTCTGCATAAGTCAAAACAATTCTGTTGTTGCAAAGACATCGCATGGATGGATAGCACAATGGCTAATTAACTTACCGCTGTGGTGCTTTGCATGTGGTGTTACATAACCGTTTCATCTGCCGTAGAGTGGACATTTGAGACGTCACCATACATGCAATACGTAATTTAGAAAAAATATATATGAATTACTCTTTACATGAATTTACAGAGTGGAGCTCTGGCACAGTGGTTTGCGTACTGAGCTATGAACACATCAACCGGAGTTAATTTGCTGGCTACAGAACTACTCCCGAGACAACCATCTCACCCGAACCCTTACTGACCAGCATGATGAGCGAGGGTCAAACAAGCCCCATGACCGATGCGGCAGGGGAAGACATTCATCCAAATGTGGATTAAAAAAGAAGTATACGGATGGTGAACTTCTTTCGCATCGTACGTAGCCAATCCTGCTTATTATTATTAGTGTTTCTTGTACAATATATACATCAATGACCGTACCACAGAAATGGTATATAGAGAGCATTGCTGCTAAATAAAACAAAACCAAGCCGCCAGGTGGCACCATCAACTGTTCTTTGAGAAGCACCATCGAGGCTTGCAGGCCAGCACCCGCAGCCTTGTAGAACTATTTACACAAGACAAGCCAATTTCATAACTACCCATCTCATATTTAACATTTAAAACGACTAAACGAAATCAAAAAGCTATTATATATAAATCTTGACTTAAAGCTTTCGTGACTGCAGGAATTCATGTTCTTTGGGTCTTTCGGTAAAGCCACGTAGATAGAAAAAATTATTATACAAAATCATATCGCTAACCTATTGTAACACTACATTATCGTTCATTAAAAGAGAACATTCATACCATACCATGGGGTTCTACACATATAAAGCGTGAGCGTATTCTTTTCTGTTTGTGTTCCCATTACAGCATCTGAATATCCTTCAAATGTTTTTAAAAAAACTATAATTGATATGGTGAGCTCGAAAGTCAAACAATGCCACCTCCCGCAAAAAAACGACACCCCTGAACCTTTTGTCTAACATGAAACAAAAAGTGCTCATTCAAACACAGCTGGACAAAGAATTGGCAGGTGACACATTGAGCAGAACTAAATAAGACGAGCAAGCAATGATGGCAAGATCCCAATATATGCACGTACGCAAACATAAGTGAGCCCCGAAATACTTGCACAAATATGTAAAAACACACACAACAGCACATTGCAAAGCACAAACGCGGCGCAAATAAAAATGCCTTACAAAAAAAACCACCTTCATAAGCCAAGTCAGCAGAAAGATTGTACACTCAGCTAGACTCGCTTGCTTGCTGACCTACTCCCCCTCGGCAGCGGCATTGCACATTACGACGCACACCCCCACGGACAGACTTCATTAGACCCCTCAGAACATGCCCTGTGGCCACCGCGAGACTCGCAGGGGGACCGGCTGCTGTGCTGTCACCTGTACGCGTGTTCACGTGCCCCTGCTTCCTGATATAGCTAACCTTCGACAAAAAGAGTCAGACAAGGAGATGAACCAAACAAAAGGGAGATTGAGGTTTTAGCCCAAGAGCACAGGCCAGCTGCGCCAGTGGTAAAGGCCTTTCGCTGTGTGAATATCAGTAGAACGTTAACATAGTACACAGTGGCTGCATGGAGATGATTAGAGGACTGTTGATAACTCCTTTTTTTCCATTGTTATGAAAATATCTCGGTAATCCAGTGTGTGTGTTGTTTACTTGTTTGTTAAACGCAGACACCAGACCTTATACACCACTTAGGGCCACGTTTCCTTTAATTCAGTCGCTGCTATTCTCGGATGACTATAAGGATTGGGTAATACAGACTGGTAAGAATTAAGATAGACCAGAGGAAAAGTATCTGATGATCGGATTAAGTATTACGGTATTACCATGTCACTTTAACAAACGGCAGCTGCAAAACAAATCGCACATTACAACAATAACGTATCTTTGAAAAGTAGTTAAATGTTGACCGTCAGATATTATACAATTATTATTAAAGTATTCCAGTCAACCAGTAGTGGATTGGCAAAGGGCTGTTTTCTTTAAGTTGCAATTATAATGTTTTCCACATTCATAAATATGAATTCCAATGCATTATGTTGCAAGCCTTTTAATGCCAAAACAAGGGAAACAGCAATTTACCGTTTAATTCTTGTGCACCACAAACCTGAAAAGCATGTTATAATTGCATCATTATGACCAATTTGCCTTTTTGAGAGAGAGAAAAAGAAATCGACAATAAAATACGATGATGTAACAACCAGACGCACTCACTTGGACAGCAACTTAATTGAATAAACCACCCTTCAAACTATCGCCTGCACGCATGTGCTCCCAGATAAAGCTGGCAGCCGATTAAAACAAATTCTGGCTGAGCGTGGAAAAAAAAAGACACGGTGGGGAAAACAAATCCATGTTACCCGGGCATGCAATGCCCGCGACCGTTGTGGACTTCATCGGCTGAGAGGCTGTCCACGTTCCGCGGAAACCGATCGTGCTTGATTAGATGCCTGTTTACTGGACAGCCAAAGTCATGGAGCCAGAGCCCATCGGGCTCCTGAGCTGTCACGCGGATTCCCCTGTCAGAGCCAGCAGCGCGTCTGCTGGCAAATGCCACTTGGCTGCCTCCGTTTGTTAAGTTTGTTTTCCATGACGGAGTCATGCAAAGGCATGGGACTTAGTCTTCCAGTTTGTGAGAAGATGGATGTGAAGGGCGGATAGCGGCAAACTAATAGCAATGATGATGTTAATAGAAATAATATTATTTGTTAAGATCATTATCATCATGATCGTCAAAGGTAAAAAAAATTGCTCAGTCAGGTATGACGAGCGTGTACTTTAAAGCACAACGCATTCACGTTACATAATGGTTTCGTAGGAGCTACTGTATATTTCTACGCATTAAATAAGGAAACATGTTGTGCCATTAAATGTTTTCTAAGGGTGTTTTATATACTGTTGATGGACATAACAAGAATTCTAAATCAATAGTACTGCTATTTACGTGGCGAGGGAAGGTAATGCTTTTGAAAATGCATTCGGTTTAAATTGTTTATAAAAACACTTTTCAATACGGCAGTTTTACGAAGCTTATGCTACATTTTTACGACCAATGCATATTTAATACCACCGCTCAAATGCAAAAGTTTTAGGGGGTTCTTGGACAATTGTTAAACGACTATAATAAATCCGTTGCCACTGTTGGTTACACTTACACATGCATTATGAATATGGTATTTAGTGAGCAGAGCATTTAGAAAGGTCATCTACGATAATGGCATGGGCTTCTTTTGTTCGTAAATTTCGAAGCACTTTAGTGCGAATACGTGCATTACACTGAAAAGCACAGGAGGCAGATAAAGGTAATCGAGGAAGTTTTAAATTGAGCACATTTCATACAGAGTATATCAAGAAAGCCATTACGATCCCCCACTATGGGTAATGTAAAAATATGTGTATACATTGTAACCTCTAAGAGTAATCTTAAAATCTCTATAAAGGTATACCTAGACTGTAATAACATAACAATTTTTTTCTCTGTGTAATATATTTTCATATGCAATGCTCTATTGGGAGTGGATCGCTGATGCCATGGTAAGCGCACCGAGTGTGAGACCTGGTCACGGTTAAATCAATGTGAAGTGATATATAAACTGGTTCTGGCACCCCTCACCAACCTACACTAATTATAGTATGGGGAAGTATGGTTAAACCACCCAAAATTGTACATGGTGTTGGGAGGTCCTCAGCCAGCAGTAGATTGATAAAGGGCTGTAAATTGCTATTAATACAGCTAGAACAATAGTAATCTAAATAATGTAATTATTCAGGAAACGATCACCGAGTCTCAAGACTATTTTGGACAATGTTTTTGCATAACATGTTTTTTTTCTGTAAGAGGTAACCAGAGTACTTAACTTGGAGAAAATACACACGTTAAAAATGGTCTATACAAACGGGTACATTGACCCATTTGCTGTACTGACATGTTCTGAATACTTTACAACCTCGTGGGGTTTACAAATCTGGTGATCTACCGACCCTTACATGTGCCGTCACACCACCTTCAAACACCTAGCTCTTGGACCAAAAATAATCACTCATTTTAATTAGACTTGACCATGAATATAATCATGTCTACAACAACATTTAAAAACATTTTGTTGTAGACCAGACCCAATCATAAAAAGTTACAATTTATGTATATTTGTTAATTAAAAAAAAAAAATGCTTAATGCAAGGAGGGCTCCCCATGAGAAAAACGGCGCACTATTGTGCAGATAAGGTTTTGGGTTCAATGGATCGGAGCCGGCTACTTGGCCAAAACAAAGGGCCAAGGATGGGGTTACGTGGAAAAAAGTGTTAATTATGTATAAGGAAAAATTCCAATGAAAGGACTTACCTTAAAGAACCCAGTCAACCAGCTCTCCTCACCTGTCTGTGCATTGAATGCATTTAACCCTAGCTAAAGCAACTATATTCGATTAACTATTAACGTTTTAGGGTGTACTGGTTGACATTTGGCATCTTCTGTAATGAGAGTGAATTTCAAATGCAGCACAGTGACGTGACCACAACAGAAATCATGGATATTATTAAGTGCATTTAGCAAGGCAGGTGTGCCTTTCAAAAGTACATAAATACATTTAAAGTCTAATCGCGTTTTTCCAAATTAAGATAATTTAACTAAGCACCTCGGAAATAACATGCTCTGTCGATTTCTCACGAGAGGTTCATGTTTTTCCCTGATTACAATTTATAATTTAAAAACCATAAATGTCTTCAGAGCAATTAACATCCAGCCGCGTTTGATTAATGTTCCATTACTATCCCTGCGCCTGATAGTTATTAACCAGGTAATGGCCATGAAATACACAAACACTATCATTTTTCTACAAAGACAAATAAGTACCGTACATTGTGTTTTTTTCTCCAGTAAATGTCCACTGCTGTTAGATGAAGCTCTCCCCACGCAATGTCATTTACTGGGGTTTGTTTGACCATACTTGACCGTGCAGCCTGCTGATGGAGGGAGGCCCAGAACTAGTGAAAATATCACTCAATTCTTCTCGCTACTGAAGTTAGTCATAGCGAAGGTATCAAAGTCGGGATTCATCGTGCAGTGAGTTAACCACTCCAACGACCACGCCCCTCGAATGTCCACCAAATGCAGGCTGTAAATTGGACTTAAATTCCTTAAATACATTGTAACATGGTCTACCCATATCTCAACTTATATATTTTATATAAAATCCCCCAATAATTAATTGGAGTTCTGCTGTACTGTATCGGCTGTATATGATACACTGTACTGTACTTATATGTGTGTTTTGTTTAATTATGTAGCCACATTATCACATTCTCTTTTTGTACGAATAAATACATCTGTAACCTATTATGATCTTGAGATGCATAAGTTCCACTGTAACTTGAAAACATGTAAGAATGGACGCAAATAAACACAATTGACGCAATGTATGGAGTTTAACTTCATTCGTGGGCAATAACATTCTACATGCCCCGTGTCATGTACTGTGCACACAACAAAGAGCGGCTGTATTGATGCCAACATATTAGTGGTGCTAATGGACACGGCGGAATACTGAATATAAAAAAATACAAGAAAAATATGTGCGTGGTGTGAAACCATTTGCATAACGATGAAAACAGTAAACACAGCACTGAACATGGCTGGAACATATATGTACAGAATATGGTATTAGTGGAGATGATGCTTCCTAAACCATTACATGCACTTCTTCTTTTGTGGTTAACAGTTATATGAAATATAGGTTCAGTAATTTCACGGTTGCCATTATCATAACTGATGGCCAAAATAAACTTGGCTCAAATCTTTGCTGGGTCAGGTTTACTTTATGAACAGTAATATCTAAGATGCACGGTTATGGTCTGATAGTTTATCAGAAGATTGTTAAATGTCAATATTCTTGTTGACCAGTTTTCACCTTTTGTTAAATGCTCTCAAAAACAGCACACGAAACATTCCATAGTAAAGTCATTTCATGGTTTGACAAACGTTACTGGAGAACAAGTTTCACACTGACATTCGGTTATGCTTATTTATCATCATGATGTTTGTTTTAAAACTCATTATTCGTGCAATGAAACACATTACTGTGTGATAATCTGTGAGGTGAAACAAGGGGTTTTATGGGAATGGCAATGAATGATGCATCGGATCATAGATTAATATCCATTCTTCAGGCCCCCAAACATGCCACACTGATTTGTATTTATAAGATTAAACATTATGGGAACCTCATTTGCCAGTAAAAATATGATAATTGGTTCTTTACCCTTCTATCTGGCAACAAAACTGTTGCCAGATAGAAGGGTAAAGAACCAATTATCAAGATTAAACATCTTTTATAATTTATGGATATTTGAAAAAAAATTGTATGTGTTACGTTGGGCCCAATTGGGTGAAAGAAATGTTTACATCAGTCAGAAAGTAAATGACAAATTGTTCAATGGAGATGGTAGAAAGTGACGAAAAAATATTCTCAAATCAATGGGGGTGGGCAGGAGAGGGTGAATTGTTACACCTCAAATTACTGTAGTGCATTGGAAATACCGAAGGTTTCTACATGTATGGTAATAGAGGGTTAAATTCTCAAAACCACATTTTTTATCGCCACTTCTATGGCAGACACCATGTGCTGCTGAAGGTGTCTTCACCCGCACACACCAAAGGTCATAATTTGTGCCGGGCCTGACCGAGCCAATGTTCCTGGCCCTCACTCAAGGCAGAATGTGATCTGTGAGAGCTGCATGGCCAATCTCATTATGTGGCATGGCCAAACCGTATTGACATAAGCCACAGTGAGCACTCCGACATGTCGATATGTAAATGATGACGCAGTTCAGGGATCTCCACGTTGCATTCTCTGCTCCGTAACTCAGAGAATTTGCCCCACTCATACTAGACTTGTTACTAGATTTTATTCATCATCATACAATAGTCAATTTACAACATTTGTCTGATGTTTGCTGACAACTATTAATAATGTTTTTGATCAATGAAAGAAAATACATTACTATATAAAGATATTACTGGATATGATTTAGCTTTTCTGTTTAATGTCTCTGATTCATCAATAATTGATTTCGCATCATAGAAGTTTGCACTCCGGCAATTTCAAGTACAAAACAATGCATGGTCTACACAGGGGAATGTAGCCTCGGGGACAGGAGGATTAAGTATGTGCGTGTCTTATGAAAAAAATTGGAGAAAATAAAACGAAATCTTGACTTAAAGCTTTCGTGACTGCAGGAATTCCTTATTCTTTGGGTCTTTCGGTGAAGTCACGTCGATAAGTTAAAATAAAATAACCAAAAATAACAAAAAACTACGACGTTTCGATCGCAACACAAGCGGTCGTCGTAGTTTTTTGTTATTTTTTGTTATTTTCTTTGAACTTATCTACGTGACTTTACCGAAAGAGCCAAATAATATATATATTTATTCCGTTAATGTGCAGCTGCTGTCCACAAGCTTTATAGATGTTAGCTTAATTATTTTCAAGACGTTTGAGGACGTGGAAGCGATTTTAAAAACAATGCAGGAATATTTAGCAAAATTTATAACCCATTCATTTTCATAACCATAAAGTGTATGCATCCAAAAGTAGCTTCAAAATAAGGACATTTTAAATATTAACGATTTGCAGATAATACGTGTGCACAGAGCCACTTGCACTGTATGCTGTGGTGTGATTGATAGTAACCCGCATTGTTCTGTCCCCCGATAATGGTCGCCAACAGCTGACCACAGAGACACCCTGCATCAGCCCATCACTTAAGATGCCGTTCAACCCAATATAAGCTTAAATGCCCTCCGTGGTATTTTTGAACTTTCATGCCATTTGCTTTCTATCACAATGGAAATAATTCTCAGCTGAGTCTGAGCTTTCACAAAAAAAAACACAACTGGCTCATAAGGCAGTCGTTTTGGTCCAACCATTGAGACAGGCAGTTTTCATGTATAACTAAATATTTGATGACCTTTATGTAAATGACACCATTCAATCTCCTCTACCCACTTCAAAAAAAACACTTCATTTATAATGAACTGCCAAATATTGTCTGTCTGTGAAAAATTTACAATGGTCTAACGACTTTAAATTCTGCATGTACAGTATTATTGAGGGGAGTGGTGGGTTTGGTGAGTGTACATGCACTGAATACGGTGACCTGAGTTCAATTGTGGGCCACATCTAACACGAGTGGCAAGCGATATCTGAACCGGTCGCGGGCACCACCTTCACCAACCCGCACTGACCAGCGCTCGTGTAGGATGGTAAAACGACACCCATCACCGACACGGCATGGAGAGGCTTTCATCCAGTAGTTAACTGACAAAAGGAGCTGTATGTTATTTGGTTTTTATTCCAGTATTACCAGCAAATATCGCATCGTGTAAGAAGCTCCAATAAAGGCATTTGAGAGAAGAACACATATTTTATATAGTTTATAACCAAAAACTGATCTCTGTTCAGCATATGGCTGAAAAATAAGACATTGATGAATTGTGATAAAGGAAATTTTGAATTTCAGGGCAATGTACTCAACTAATCTATTTCGTTTTGTACGCACGTCGTAATGGATGTATTAAAAATATAATGATTGTTTGAATTAGCGCTCCTGTGACTTTGCTTAACATGAAGCTCACGTGTCCGTTGATATTGTGCAATTTGTTGCGAGAGGTTAATTTGGCTGTGACGAGCAGACGAAAGAACATTCTTCCGAGGCATGATTGTGCCTTCAAATATCCATTATAAAGCAATAGAAAATAGGTATCTATTTTTGCAATACGTGAATATGTGGGCTTGAACCATGAAATGCCGATATTAGAAGCGAATATAGCATCATGACCAAATTACTGGTCACAACTAAACATCATTTGTATTCCGATTACAGGACTGTGATAATATATATTTACTAATAGATATATAAACATGATTTTATAAGCGTGGGTGCTTTGAAAAAAAATCAGGATCAATTACTGATTTGTAAGTTGACCATGACAAGCAAGTATTTTGTCAGTCCAAATTAGATTAAAAGTTTCCTTGAAAGGTGAAGATTAGTGTTAAGATGCTTGGCTGAGTTGATTTTATCTCAATATTGAGTGTCAACATGAAGTCACTTATCTAACTCCAGGATACACAGTAACCATTAAAGAGATTGCATCCAGGCCCCTGGGATCAGCAAGTGTCGCTTTGTGTGAATAACATCTGTCCAATAACCATTTAACCTCGGCACATGCAAAGCAGACTTGGTGTGCCGAAAAATGTATATTCTGCTGCTAACCGTTTATTTTTTAAGATGAACGTGTCGACTGTGCCCGGTGAACAGACTGGTGGAAAAGCCCTCCGTGATGGATGCACGTAAAAAAATACTTTCGAACTCAGTTCGCTAACAACATTTCTGAGATGCTCGCGTAACCCGGAGGCAAGAGTTGTTAGTTATCTTGAAGGATGGTGTCATGGCTGGAAGGGGGCTGACAGTTCAATGCCACCGGCGTAGATCAGATGTTCCCATGTGTCACTTCACTCGAGCACGGCGTATATTAAGCACGTGCAAAGAAGACATCCTTTCGCCGCTCTAACAAGCGTGGGGACACCGTTATCGAACAAAGTCAAAGGGGAGACGCGAACTAAAACACGATACAGACACATTAAAGATGCTATAAAAGCCCCATCCATTGTACAATTGCTTATAGCGAGAAAAGTTGGGTAATGAATTAAAACTTCATTGCAACAAAGCACTGAGAAGAAAATTAGCAAGGTTCTTTTTTCAGGAAATTGAATTCATTAACATTAGGCGTAATCCCCTCCCCCACCACCACTTTGCGCAAGAGCGCAGAAGCGTGGTCACCACATCGACGCCTCTATATAAGGAACGAAACAGACTTCTCCACAAATCTGGCTGTCGCCTGATGAAGCTAGTTGTAATTATCTTCTTTCTTCTTTCGGTAAAGTCACGTAGAAGGGAAATAATAAAAATAAAACATTATAAAATAATTATCACGACGTTTCGGCCACAACTTAAGCAGCCGTCCTCAGGTGAAGACCAGGTCTGTCGGAAAGACAGCGTCTGAATGAAACACCACCACGCTTGGCAGCGTATATTTAAGCTGGGTTAGAGGAGGAAGGGCGCCTTGACAAAGGAATTTACATATCAACAGATGAATTTAGCATATTTATGGAAAATGCAGATATGGGATTAGTCACTACTTGTGGAATGTGTGGGTGGGGGGAGTCTCAAAGTCATATTATGCTCGTTAATTATGTAGGATTAGCAGTCATAAAGGGAGGAAGTAGGATTAGCATTAATAAAGGGAGGGACATTTTAATAGTAAGGAGCTGCAGCAGCCAAATCGAAATGTGGCAGAGATGTTAACTACCTCTCCCGGTATGCAGGAGGATCGGTGGTTTCGAGCCCGACCCTGACGATACCTGCATGTTTGGAGTTTGCGTGTCACTTTCTGCTTCTCTATTTAACTCACTTCGTATGTTGTGTACTCAAAAAATAAATCTTGCAACTCAATTTTTACACACTTCCCAATATGCTATCGACTGCAAACTTCGTATAGCTATGTCATACTGATGACAACACTTCATTGAAAAAAAATATATATTTTTTTAAACAATCTTTTTAACGGTTCTAATCACCACGTGGTCCCTTACGTCACGGCAAGCCTCGGGGAGCCACGCCCAGGGGCGGGGGATGTGAAAGGAGGGGGGGCGATGGGGGAAAGGGGCAGGGGGAGGGGCAGGAGGTCGTGGGTTCGATCCCAACCCTGCTGTATGTTTGGATTCTAGATTTGAAGTTTTCGTGACTGCAAGTATTCATATTCTTAGGTTTTTTCGGTAAAGTCACGTAGGTAAAAATTAAAATTAATAAAAGTAAAATAAAAATAATAAAAATACATATTAAACATTTTTTACCTACGTGACTTTACCGAAAAAACCTAAGAATATGTATATTTGGAGTTTGCATTTTTCTCCCGGTCCTCCGTTTTTTCCCTCCACACTTCTAAACATGCGCTTAGAGTATTTGGCGGCTATACAATTCCACGTGATAAGCCACTTTGTTGAGCTATCGTTTGTGGCCAGATCGCTTCTGAACACATTCCTGCGGAGGGAGCTGGTAGGAACGTTGGGTTGCTCGGTCAATGGCCAGGGTCAACGGCGGCGTGGTGTATTCCGCAAATATGCCCGACTGTGAGGGCGGGCACAAGCCGGCGTGAGTAGGTTAAACTTTGAGTTTTATAAGGGCACCACGGGGTCACCAGCTCTCACAACCCAGCACCACCCAGTCCCACCGCTCCCACCCCCACCCAGCCCCACCCTCCCACCCAGCCCCTCCCCACCCTCCCCACCCAGCCCCTTCCCATCCTCCCCACCCAGCCCCTCCCCACTCTCCCCTCTCCACCCAGCCCCACCCCTCCAATTTTTGGATGCACGACTGACGGACACAATAATCCCATGTGGGCTGGTGGAACCAGGTGGTTCCTACCAGTAAAAAGAGCTATATAGCTCAGGGAGCCTAACATGGTAAAATAAAATGAAAATAGTTTACTTTCGTTTTTTACATGGCTGTGAAAGCACACAAAGCACATCGAGCCACACTTGAGCTCCTATTGGTCTGAATCTCACCGAGCAAACCCAGCCACTGATGCTCGCTCGTCCCTGCTGCTCACATCTGTTGCCACTATATCGAACGTCTCGATCCTGCACAGCAAGCGGCCATCCTACTGCTTCTCTAATGAGGCAATGAAAATTCTGTGAAAAATAATTCAATGGCAATACAGCCTTAAATTATTTAAATTGTTGTGCTTCTCTTAGCTTTAGCGATTTAAGTGGGCCATTTACTTGTAATGGACGGTTGGCAAATTACCGTGAACAACTTAACCTTTGTACATGTACCTATACACAGCGTCTAACATACATTGTTTTATTTTTCACAGCAGTAATAGCCCCTACAATTTAGAGAAAACAACCATTAATTCACATTGATCATTTAAATTAAAATGTTTTTGTACATCACATGGTGATGACCTTAAGTGTTTTTTTTTAAATATGTATACTGTACAATTAAACAAATCAATAACATTGATCAAATGAATTGTGATGTTTGGTGACATTTTGTTAGCTAAATGTTTTGGTGAAGTTTAGTTATCTAAATGTTTAGGTCTCTATTTGGATATCTTCTGTGAACCACGTGTTACTCTTTCCATTTGACCTCTTGGTGCAATAAAGCGTGTGGCCTCATTTCAAAATGTAACTGCCGTTCGTCCTAAAAAATACTCATGTTGCTTTAGGTTACAGTGTTCTGAAGAGAGGCGATGTATACTTGTTGTCTGCTTGCTCCGAGAAAAGTGTTGGTGTGGCGTTCCAACCATTTACTGGCCCCATTTCGACCACTGTGAATGCGGTGTGCAACGTGTGAAAAGATTGACCACAAATGGAGACGTCCAACCAGTCCTCACTTTCACTCAACAGCCACACACGGCGTGTGGCACGTGTTCGATTTATGTTCGGGCACTCAGCTTCCTTGCCCGGATTTAAACATTTACCCTGCTCCCCACCTGTACAATCGTGCAGGTGACACCTATTATTTATTTACCAGTTTACCCTGAATTGCCGGTACATGTAAACCCTTTAGAGATACAATTTAAGTTACGTTTACACCTGGAGTAATTGTTTTATTCTGTTAAATTATTTCCAGAACAAAAACATATATTTTTATGGAATTCAGAAGAAATTATGTATTAATTTGATTTCAAATTACATGAAAACTCATAACTACATGGAAACACGATAATTATACACTTCTTTCACCTCTACAAATAATATAATATACGAAATCACCTCAGAAACAGAATCTTTATCAGAATCAGAATTTTTAAATAGACTGGAGGAATCCGATGAGCTATGAAGCTCTTTTTCACAGATCGTCCGGTCGGGGTGAGTTAAGCCTCTCATAATGCAATTACACACCATGTGTGGATACAAATAAAAAGTTAAACGAGCGAAGGTGACCCAATACATGCAGAAATACAAAGTCAACCAGCATGCGTTAATATACATTTTTCTTTATGGAATTTTCCAGTAAGTGTAGAGTATTTTTCAAAATATTTGAGACTTGTGCCCACACACGCGCGTACGTTTTGAGTGCCTGCATGAGCGAGTGCCTTGTTATGAGCTCTGACAGGAAAGGAGTATCTTGATTCAATGTTCTGACCTTTCGTGACATTTTAACCACTTGGTAACGGTGAAGTATTTTTGAAATTTTAACTATTCACGTTTTGATATACTCACAGTGCATATTTTTGGCGGAAAAAATGTATGAATCGGAACGTTTTTAATTACCTTACACGAATATGCATCACTACATTTTACAGTATCGTTCCATTAGTGACACTGACATAAAGCTTTCACACGACCACACCCATCCTCTCGAGTTGTACGTAAATGATTAACACCATGTATATTCAGCAATGAAAGCAGTAATCATGAAAAATATGAGACTTTTTTTTTATTACTTCTCTTCTATGCAATGTTTTCCTCTTAGGAAAGAGTCTCTCAGCAGCAGTGTGGTACTATTAATTCTGCATCTATGGCAATGGTTGGACATTTGACCTCTCAAGTCTGACCCTTTGGGTCTTCATTATTGTAGTGATGGACACAATAGGGTCATGAATCTGTCAGAGAATAACCGGCTTGTACAAAGGTGGTTGGCAGTTTCTTACAACGAGTATGAAAGAGCATTGAACATGGATATTCATGGGAACTGTCCATAACGGAGCCGCCAAGCGAAGTAACATATTCAAGCACCCTTGTGAACTGGGTTTATATCTAATTATATCCCTGCTGGCCCTAAGTCATTCTCATGCGTATCAATCACCATTAACCAGATCTGGCAACACACAAAATGTGTGTGAAAAAATATGGATTACATTTTTGTTCTCACTTCCCAAAGTGTTTTTCCTGAACAAGTAAGGACCCTGCAATAAAATCAATTTATGTCACTGAACAAACTAGATGTTCTTATCTCGCAATGAAACATTCATAAGTTTAAGCATGTAATTGTATTCCATCTTGCGTAGAAATATTTTATACATGTCAGAATAAATTTAAATGCATACCCTTTGAACTTGCTACGGTACATATTTCTCAATGGGAATTGTCCATCCGTTTTCTGCCTCCAATCCACGCGTATTGCTGCATTACATTTTCAGTGATGATATAGGACCATTCTTTATTGCTGGAGACTGCTGTTTAGGCCAGCCGTGGAATGTCAATGGCACATTGCTCCCAAAACTGGCAGAGCAGAGGCATTCCAGGGAAATGCAACATATCTACAGGACATCTGTGAAAAAGAGCTGTATAGCTCATCGGATTCCTCCAGTATAAATACATATTTTGATATTGATTCTTAAAATGCTACGTGATATTTTAATTGAATTATTGGAAACAAAATGGGATGTGGTAGTTTTATGATATCTAAATGCTTTCACGGTTTTTTAAAGTTCAGGTTGCTGTAAACATTGGGTAGTTATAAATTACATTTATCTATTTCATATTTAATGTTCAAGCATTGTTTCCTAAAGAAATATATAGTTCTTGACATCACACCACTCAAGAGGTAAATAAGGCAAGAAAGCGAGGGACGCCTGAGGGCCAGACAGAATCGTGGCCCAACATTAATTTAAAAAACCCAACGACAGCCGTTAAAAATAGCAAGCTGACCCCTTCCCAGACAGTGCCTCTAACAGACATGAAAGTCTAAACTTCAATCGTGCAGTGATAACAATATATGTTTTACTCTTCACATGTCTCAAGAAAGTTGCACTTTAACCAAGTGTAAGCTCGCTTATCAAACAGGGCCGTTGATTGTGCGAGCGGGGGTAGTTGCGTGCACCGGTTCTTCCATTACTCCAGATGCACCCGAAAATGTAGAAGATTCGCAAGTATGCGCATTAAGAAATGACAACCGATGGTGGAAGATCTACGCGGGGCGACGAAGAGGGCGAGACCAGCGGAGGGGGACCTTCTCTCGTCCAAGGAGCAGCCCCGTCATCTGCTTCGACTGCGGTCTGCCGGGGCACATCGCGAAGGGATGCCTCGCTGTGCCAGGAGGACTCCCTGGACCACCGTCGTCCTCCACCTGGTCCTCATCTCTACCGGGCCCCCAGGATCAAGGCACCTGATGCCCTCGCCGTCGCCGGTTGTGCCGGCCGCGGACGGACCACTAAGGTGGGAGCAACCGTTGCCCACTCGTTCTCCTGCTGCCATCAGTGATTCCCGGGAGGGACCGTGCCTGTTAGGCCATCCTTCACTTTCCCCCGGGCCCCTCCAAGGAGCTCATGCCCACCTCACTTGGGGGCCCGGCAACGAGGACTCGTTCAACGACTAATCGGTTCAAATTACTTTTTTCCACCGTGTTGTTCCCCTGCGCCGCCTGCTTTTTGCAACACTCACGAGTCAGGGGATTCATTGGCTGAACCTGCTTCTTAGTGTGCTCGTGGGTGTTGCCACACATGCGGGCGTAAAGTCGTGCTGGAGGTGGGAGGGTATGTGAAACGGGCCTTGTATATTGCTGAATTTCTCTTGCTTTGTTGTTGTTTTCGGTTGTGATTATTGTGCATACTGTGGTTATTTATTGTTGTTTGCCTATCGGTTGTTCTTTATTGTTGTTGGGAGGCACACTCTTATCTTTTTTGCAGATAGTGACAGCCGGGACGGCTGTATTTTACGAAGGGGGGGGTGATATAGTGACATACTAGATGTCACTAGAGGGCAGCCACAGTACCCAGTGGAAGAGGGGTGCTGTAGGGGCATGGCCCTGGCAACGGTAAGAGAGACAGCGCATGAGGACGTGGCCTTTGGGTGAACCCGGGAGGACACGTGACCGGACGAGGTGGAAGGGGCTACCCCCAAAGGGGGGCGAGAGGGACACGTGATGAGATACCAGAGCCCTCAAGAAAAATCTGGAATGGGGTGTGACGAGGGGTGGGGCCCGGCCATGCCGGAGCGGATATAAACCGGGGCGGAGAAGCCGGCATGGTCGCCGTCGTTGGAGTGCTGCTGAAGAGAGATGGGGCCCTCCCGCCAAGTCCTGGATCCTCAGTCTTCAGGCGTGAGAGAAGTCGTCGAGAGCCGGGCAACGTGTTATCTGGCCCGGCAGATTATATAGTGTTCCCATGAGTGTTATGTAGCTATCCAGGGTGGTCACCACCCTTAGTCGTTATCACGTGAGTGTAGACTTACCTGTGTTGTGTTGGTGAATAAAACGTGTTGCCTCCATACTCAAGAGTGCATCTCAATAGAACCCACTAGAAATATGTAAAATTAAATATGAGAGTACTCTTGTATAACCTGTTTTGATGGTGAAATGTAACAACGTGCCTGAGGTCTTCAAACATTGCATGTTACTGGTTATGTCATGGATCAGACACACTTACACTGGAAAATAAAATTAAAACGCTGATAAATATTCCAAAAATAATGGAGAAAAGGAGACTTGATAATTACAATGACAGAAAGATGAAAACATGGATCAGGGAACAAACACAAATCTGAGTTGTTAAGGAAAGTGGGCTTGGCCAGGACATCACTTGAAGGGATGAAGACCACTGAACTGGGGCGCTGCACTGGCCAGATGTTAAGTCCCTCGCCTGATATGGAGGACGTTGTGGATTCGAACCCAACCCTGATGATACCTGTATATTTGGAGTTTGTGTGTTCTCCACGTGGTTGTGTGGATTTTTCTCCCAGTCCTCCGTTTTTTTCCTCCACACTTATAAACATGCGTTTAGAGTATTTGGCGGCTATACAATTCCACGTGATAAGCCACTTTGTTGAGATATCATTTGTGGCCAGGCCACTTCTGAAAAAGTATTTAGTTATAGTTTTATAATTAGACTGGTTACAGGATAGCAGCCGTAGGAGACCATGCACCCAAGAGGATGACCACTGCAGAGATGGAGCAATTTGATCAGCTCATGTGTCATCACATGTGAGATAGCAATGGCGTGGGGAGGCCTTCGTCCATCAGTAGATTGATCATAGCCAATGACGAGTTTTTAGGGAAAAATGTCAATCTTAAAAAAAATCCATAAGAGAAAGGGAGAAAATCACAATCACTGGTTAACACATTGACCAAATGGAAATATATATTTTATAACCGAAGATTGCAGTGGGTTCGCAAGCCAGTTTACTTCATACGCACATAGTCAATAAATGTGGTTTCATATCGAGCTGGCGCACTATTACAGGCCAAACATTATACAAGCACATGGTGCATGGCTCTGAGTGATGTGGCAATATTGCACGATGCAGGCCTTCATAAGCCCCGGGGCCCAATCACAGTTTAAAGCTAACACGTAAAGAAGTTAAGCCAATAATTTTCGAGAGGAATGGTAACAATAACGTTGGGAAATGAAAAAATGCAGTTGGGTGTCCTTTGGTTTCCAAATATAAATTCTACATATCTGCTGTGAGGCACTCCTACTGGCACTAGCAAAGCTAACATTGCAACGCTAAAATATAACATGAAATGCAATTTCTAATGATTTCTGCAAAACCATCCCTGTATACAAGCAATCTTTGATTTTTGTAAGCGTTACATTTGCATTTGTTGAGATACTGATTAATTTCTAATGGTGTGCCGGAGAGCGTGAAAACCATGGATATGTGTTTGTAGACTAGAAGCTCGAAGAGGGCAGAGGTCACACAGATGTGTGCACTGCCTATTGTCGGTGCAGTGTTTACCATTACCACAAACACGGACCGTGCCCTGTTTATCCTGTTTACTGTCGAGAATTGGATCTACCATCGCAGCTGCCCCTTTAAATAACATATTCTTGTAGAACAATGGAGGGTGACGGTGGTAACGAGATGCAAAGGGTTGAAATCGGGGAGGCTTATGAGCCCTTTCTCGAAAGTCCATTGTACGTTAACTACCAGCAGTCAACCTCGTCCACAAAAAAATACACAAATGAATTCCACCCAACCAATAATAAATCCTCATTACCTCATCATCATCAGCCATGGTCAATCTACTACTTAAAGGTCACCTCATTGAGAGAAGTGAACCCGTTGAGAGGTTATGTTATTGTACAAATAACCTGAATTACACTGCGTGAATAATGACAATCGCTATTCACCACGACGTGGTGATGACGTAACCACAGCACTTGTGCCAGGTTAGGTGCACTTTGAGGCTAAGTGAAGTGTCGAAGGTTCGCTCACAGCAGGTCAGGGAACAGAACCAGCTGTCATGGGTTAACTAACTGAAAGTAGCACCACCTGTGCTCCCCACTGTGCCAATTTTCTGCGTTTTAGCTGCCCAGCGCTCTATTGTTGTCGGAGGGCAACTGTTTCCAACCGCCCAGTAGCATGTTTCATGAGCCTCCTCCAAAGAGGCCAGTTTTGACTGCTGATAAGGACAATCAGCTCCACATTATCCTGTACATCAGCCCATCTCTTCTCTAGCCCATGTCACGCTCGTTTAGCCCCCTCTATCTGGCCAAACAGTAGCTGCGTGGGCATGCCGTGGCGACGCAAGCAGGTTACATTATGCAGCCAATGCAGTCTCACCCGTTGCAGGAGCTGACTGATAGGACTGTGTGCAGATCTCTAAAGGATCTGTGAGCTCCTCACATAACCAAGCCAAGTTTAACCGAGGATGGTTTATAGGCAGGCCAGCCTGAATATTTTGAATCGTCACAGATGTTGATTTAATGGGGTCCACATATTCGCAAACAGAGAGAGGGAGAGCATAACTGTGGCCGAGAAGACCCAGAGCTTCATAGGGAGCGATAGTCCAGGCAGCTTCCACACAGCATAACACGATAAATAGACATGCCACTCGACTGATATGGAATGAGACTGATGCCAAACTGGAACAGGTCATAAGTACACTGCCCAGGTATGGGAACTCCTACACTCTCTCCACAACTGCATACATTAAGCACACGCATGCATATATTTGTAACCATGAAGAAGGAAAATGAACAAACATTCATGCAGTTTTCAAAATTTGTATATTATTGAAGAAAAAAACTCCATCATGGCAAAAAATATTAGTACAGGCTAGGAAAACAAAGATATTTAACAGCACATATAGAGGTGCAGTACATGTACAAAAGCTATTTAGCCTTATGCAAAACCACCAGTTCAGAAGAACTGCATTGTGGTCATTTTTGTCTGAGACCGCCAACTCAACGAATTGAGAAAAAACTGAGACAACCGATAAGACCCAGTGTCAGTTGTCAACGTGTATGGGTACATTCGGTACTGAACATGTGAAATATTAAGAGCTGTGCTACACGCACACATAATGATTTAGCGTTTAACGAACATCATCTCCACTAATACCATATACTGTACACCTATATGTTCCAGCCATGTTCAGTTGACAGTATTCACCTCTATGCTAATGGTTTCACACCACACACATATTTTCCTGTAATTTTGTATATTCAGTATTCCACCGTGTCCATTAGCACTGCTGATATGTTGGCATCAAAGCAGCTGCTCTTTGTTGTGTGCATAGTGCATGACACGGGGCAGGTATAATGTTGTTGCTCATAAATGAAGTGAAACTCTGTTTGCATTGCATCAATTAACACAGAGAACAAATACCCTACATGCACCTAAACATATTTGTTTAGAAACACCTCCTGGGGCCTAGCACTAGGATGGAATTACAGTCATGGACGGTACTCATTGTGTCATTCTTACACGTTTTAAAGTTATAGTAAAATGCATGCAACTTAAAATGATCTTAGGTTATAGTTTTTTTTATTCGTGCAAAAAAGGTCATTTGACATGTGGGTGCATCATTTAAAAACACACATTTAATTTCAAGGTGTATTTTACAACATATACAATATGTGGTGGACATTGCTTGAGTCGGCAACCTACGTTTAGTCCCTGGGAGATTGCCGGTCCAGTGGGGCCCATTGCACAGTGGCCACACCGTGGAAACAAATACCACGGACACTGAATTATGCCATGATGGCACTAAAACCAATGCACTTGTAAGAATTAGGCAGGTTATACGGTGTCAGGCAGGTTGCACCGTTGACAAGGATGAAGCAAAGTTTATTCAGGTGACCTGTGTAAACTCACCAGTTGAATACAAATATAACTGGCCAGGCTAATAAAATAAAATAAGATGTGTAATGAGAATCTTTTCAAAGGAGAAAAAATGAAAACCGTGACCCCCCCCCCCCCCCAAGAGACCACTAAAGCCAAAGTAGACATCATCGTAAAAACTTGGCTGCAGTGAAAAAAGGTCAAAAAATATCCATCTCAAGCTCCCACATGGCAAAAAATATAGCATCTCCGAGCTATCATCAAATAACAGTGATAAGCAGGGAACACAATGATGGAATTAAAGATTGAACATTCTTAGCTGCTGCAGAAGCTGACGGTCAGCCTACACACCACTGAGCCAATTTTCAGCAGGTCCACATGGGACACAAGGGAATACGTGAGGATACAGAGACTCCTCTACTTACGAGCGAGTTAGGTTCCAGAGGTCTGTTCATAAGTCGATTTGTTCGTGAGTTCAACTTTACTCCTGTCGATTCCAAACATGTTGTACGGCATTTACACGAAACACAATGGCCTTAACAGTTGTATAATCTTCTGTAGATGTAGATGTCACTGGCTCTTCATGTCAGAGGTCGCAATCGGGTACCCGATACCCGTACCCTACCCAATACCCGGCTACCCGTACCCGGCCGGGTATGGGTACCCGTTTGCGACACTGGTGCGGCCGGGTACGGGTACGGGAAAGGAATCAATACCCGTTTGCGACCTCTGCTTCATGTTCTGCAGATGGAGATGGCACCATCGCCATCTATTGCGTGGCCGTTGGACATCCGGATGGATTTGTCGACCGTTCGTAAGTAGAGGAGTTATTGTAGACAGTATGACAGATTACAGAGGAAAGCAGACAGAATGGATAAGAGGTGCCAACGAAGGCACAGATTTGATTTGAGCTGAAAATATTTATCAAGTGTGCAATGAATTAGTGCCAACATCCAAAGTACAAGTAAAAAAAGTAATCTGTTCTGACTGCGCTACCTAATTAATAAAATAATAGATAAGTAGACGTCGTCTCCGTCACGATATATGTCTCTCTGCACAAAAATAGAAAATATTTTTTTCACACAACCCATTAAGATCGTGCATAATTTCAGCAGGATCGGTTTTGACAGAGTCTCATGAGCAGTGTCAGGCTCATCTGAATCAGCACTGCTGAACTGCCAGATGCCATTGGTAAAGAAGCCTGTGTTTAAGACATAGGGCCGAGCACGACGCAATGAATTAATGTAGTTTTTTTAAAGTTTACAGAGACTCGAGGCGGCTGGGCAGCCCAGATGGGAATCGGAAGAAGAACCGTTGACATACACGCACGTCATCGGAAGGCACGTCATCGGAACGCAAGTTATGCAATCCCAGACAATTTGCATTCATTTTTAACATAACTGATAGGATACGTATTCATATGCTTGGCAAATATGGGCTTTGTCTGTAGAATGGGGACGGTGTAGTTGTATTTGTACGTGTTTGGGTGATTTTTTTTTACCATTCTTGTACTTTGCACACTTATCGTGTTTTTGTATTGTTTGTTGGTGTAACATTCTTACCCGCCCCGACTGGACATCTGTGAAAAAAGAGCTTTATTCTGATTTGATTCTGATTTGATTCTCATTATATCTGTACATGCATCCATCCAAGGACACTCTCTCGACAGGTTTGCATGTACATTATAAAAACCCTTCAACCAATTTAATATGAAACGTACCACACAGGTAAATAATAATACGTACACATTTTTGGGGAACGATTGACAATACTTAAAAAAAATAATTTAAATTGTCACAAAAACAAAATTCCACTTCGCTGTGTACCAACATAATTGGCCACACATGCGTCAGGACATGAGCACGTGGGCGTTTGATAACCCTTATTTGTGTACGTTAACATCTTCTGTGCAGAAATGTCTTTGTAGATTGGATTCGCCTCGGAAAATTGAGGCTCCCTTCATGGAATGATTTGACGGATGGTTTACATTTCAGTCTGTACAAGTAGACGATTATCATTTCTTAGTTTTGTGAACATCTTGTCCACAACCTGAGCAAAATACATTTAATCATATGAACGACTAAATCACTTATACGTTTATTTCAGGCAAGCCTCTCAAATTGATGTTTCAAGCTTTAGTACGAAATAAGATTGAAGAATTAACCAAATATATTTTTGGCGCGTAGATAGTTACATCGTTTGTATACAAGATAAAAAAAACACGTTGAAATTAATGTATATTTGCACTTAATGGGTAACATGTTCCAGAAAGTAAGACATTCCCCTCATTTATGCATTGAGTCAAATCATTTATACAAATACTAGCTTTACTACCCGGCTTCGCCCGGGACTTGGATTCACCACGCCCGGTCGCCTTTGTCTCCCCAGTGGCGATGTTCACACACCACACCAGTTACTCGTTTGAGGCTGAGTCGACCTAGGGGAGGCCCAGGAGCGGTTTAAATAATTGTCACCGGTGGTGGCCGTGAGCGGGAATCGGACTCGGGTCGCCGGGTTCGTAGCGCAGCGCGCTAACCACTACACTACAACGCGTTACGCTTCCACGTGCGCGGGTCACGTGACAGATGTGACGTCACAGCTCACTTGCCGTGCAAAAATATATATGCATTATTGAACTCCCTCCCAAAATAAATAAATAAAAGTGCATTTTTTTATTTTTTGCATGGTGTACAATCTGGAAAGTACCCACATGGCAAATTTCAAGTTTGTTGCATGTCGGGAAGTACGCTAAATATTTTGAACAGACACACATAATCACAACTTTGCCTTTTATATATATGGAGAAGACGAGCTTTACTACCCGGCTTGGCCCGGGACTTGGATTCTTGTCTTGGATCAATACACGGCCTACGTGCAGGGAGGGGGGGGATGCGTGACGTCCGCAGGCACACTGCGTGACGCTTCCGCATGCGCGGGTGACATGACAGATGTGACGTCACAGCTCACTTGCCGTGCAAAATATATGCATTATTGCGCCCCCCCCCCAAAAAAAAAATGCAAAAGTCTAATTTTATAATTTTTGCATGGTGAACAGTCTGGAAAGTACCCACATGGCAAATTTCAAGTTTGTTGCATGTCGGGAAGTATGCTAAACATTTTGAACAGACACACATAATCACAAATGTCCCTTTTATATATATGGAGAAGATGGTCTCTCTCACGCTCACACACCCATAGGATTGCAAAACGCACCCCTAACTTTTGTTTAAAAAAATACAAGGAAACGTGCACACGCTGATCGAGAGGTTACATTAGCTGTATCACTTTGAGCACGAGGGTGGCTTTCCGTTGGCCTTTAAAGCTGCTAAGATGTATTTGTGTGAGGCAATAGTCGGCGACAATAGGCAAACTGGAAAAGAAACGAAGTCTACAGTTACCCGAAACCTGACTTCCTGATGCAGCCATCAGCATGTTTCATACATCACAAAGTTGGCCCATGCCCAGCACACGAGAAGACTTATAATCGAAAATAACAATCACTATCCTCGGGGCATCACCTGCCACTTCTGGAGCCCGACGTCAGCGCTTTCATGATTCTCTGCAATGGAAGCCCTCAGTAACAATATCCGAGCTTAATTGTCGTAGAAAAACCATACAAACTCCCGTCTACTCCCAAAAGAGCACGATTGAAATAGATGGGGATGAACGCAACCAATCGCTCTGACCAACACAATCCTAATTCAATTGGCGAAGGAGGGAGGGAAGCAAAACATGCCAGTGGCTATCACGGATAAGCAGGTTTCAGTTAAGTGGCTAACCTCGTTTTACCTTCACCAGGAGCACGTATGATATGTACATCATGAATCAGTAAGCAGAGCTGTGCCTGAGAATAAGGAGCCCATCAAACAACCAAGGTATGAATGCTGAGAAAACCACTCTTCCGGAGCGAGTGGCCCTGAGGGCCAAAATGTCCAGCCTGTAGTGCTTAATGAACATGTGCCGTGAAGACCACACAGCCACCTTAACAAATCCCCTCAAGTGGAACGGCCACTCTCTGTTGGCCCAATACATTGCCGCTATGGCCCTTATGGAAGCTGGATACCTATTAGTCCACATACCGATGTAATAGACATCTTCATTCAGACATCAATTAAATCCTTGGAGGTCGTTTCGCCCCAGTAAGGCTCCCTGGTGTGCACAAACCCTTGTTCGGAACTCGATTCTTCTTGGGGTAAAAGTTCAAGCAGTGCAATGCGTTCAAATTATATGCAACCTCCGCTGCTCCTCTGACCTGAACAGCGTGGGGTAAATGAGGGTAAACAATCTCTTGATTCACGTGAAACTAGGATGCAACCTTGGTCCACAACACTGCCATATCGTGATGCAGAACTGTATAGTCCATGACTCCTCAACTCGAAGCACCTTCAGGTCCTTGCAACAGGGTCCCCTTCTGGTATATGCCAGAGCTATCAAAATCACATTGGCTCTGTCTTCCGTGATTCTGGTGAAGATCCTGGGAATTCATTTTGCCAACACCGGGATCGCTTTTTGTCACACAGCCGTACCCGGTGTCGGCTTAGAAGGTTATTGGCAAGGCGAGGTCTATCATCAAACAGAATCCTGCATCTTGCTAAGTTTTCCCTTTTGGGTCAACTGCACCTGACCAAGCTGCATGTACCTGGGACACACACAAACACGCAAGCACACAGATAATCTAACTCTAGGTGATATACCTGACCATATGGAACGATACTTACATCCTCCATGGTCATTCTGTACGTACGACTGAGACGCCGATATCGTGTCGTAATGGTATGGTCACTTATGTTGCTCAGCACTAGTGCCCACACAGCTGCACACACAAAAATACATCGATACGAACACTCTTAGATTTACCATTTTTATTTCACCTCGCTTCTCTAGAGGCAGCGGGGGGGGGGGGATAAATAGTAACCTGACTTTCCACAGTTGCAGACTTTATAAACCATTAAAGTCGGCTTAAATGACTTTTCATGAAAATATAATTAAGTTGTCAGCTTTGATTCTACACAAAATAGATCGAGCATGCTGTCCCTGTGTTGATAAAGTAACCTTGGTATTTTAATCTTCATATGAACAGTACCCACTTATCTGACAAAATTGGTCTGTGTCATCTTGTTCAAACTGCAGCATTAAAAAAATCAAAGCAATTTGCAAATCTCTGTGGGAAAAAAATTAACTATTTATTCCGTCAACGTCTTGTGTCAGATTTGTGAAAAAAATGAAAACGCATTAGGTAGACATTCATTATTATCCCACCACACACAATCAGTCTTTAAAATTATTTGTGAACAAAAGGGAGTAGATAAAGAATTCCATGTGTCTATATGTGTGACTGAGCTGTTAATCACACAATGTGAACCACTGAGCAGAAGCCACTCTGCAATGACAAGTTTTGCTATCAACAGAGCATGTTGGTCTATCATCAAATAAACAAAATAAAAAAATAGATATTGCAACACATAAATACGATCATATCTTTAAGCGTCAACTTCAGTCATTCTTGAAGAGTAAAAATATATTATTCGATGTACAAATTAAAAAAATGTTGGCAGTGAAACAATGTAAGTGGTAGAAAATTTACAATGTTAGAACTGTCGTCAGTTTTACCTTTCCAATGCAAAAAAGGAAAATGCATTCATCATCGATAGCCATCATCTACTCACTGCTAGATGATGGCTCGCCCACATTGTAGTGATCACTCACGGTCTTATTATGTCATAATCCATCTCGCTCCTGTATGCAAGCAAATCTCATTGCTCCAACTTCACGGTGAGGGTCCTCTCTAGGCATGCTGCCTATTTTGACTGCAATCCTGTCACCAGTCTCTTCCATTTGCCATCATCGCTTTCTGGCAATGTGTACTAACCAAGCCCATTTATTTTTCTGAAAGTGTCAATACTCTGTTGCTAATTTGCATTTGTTCTCTGATCCATGTGTTCGTCTTCCTGTCTCTCCATGTAAATCCCAGCATGCATCATTCTTCTCTTATTGCAGCCTTCTTGATATACTTTCATCATTTTCTGTAGGTGATTTCCATTAATTAATACAATGATTATGTTATCACCAAAATCAGAGATGGAAAATACTTTCTCCATTGATGTTCATGCATTTGCCTCCAGTCGAATTTTTCGAAAAAATATTGTTATTATGCTGTGAAGAGTGTTAGATAATAGTTAAATCCTGACAATAACAAGACAGTCAATATAAAAAAAAGTATTTTTGTTATTTTTATTTTACCAGGTAATGCCCACTGAGCTATATAGCTCTTTTTTCAGAAGCCACCTGACCACAAATGATGACCCAATAAAGTGGCTTATCGTATGGAAATTTATAGCAGCCAAATACTCTAAACAAATGTTTCTAAGGCGAGGCAGTTAACATCTCGCCACTGTAGCACATCTCGTTCAGGAGGTAAGATAATTTATAATGATTCTAAGACACGATGTTGTTCCTTCGGAAAGCAAAATAATGAAATAGATGTGACCACCTTCAGTAATGAAATAGGATAGATCCGGAACAAAAAGCATGTTGAAGAAAAGGAGAGCTATGAAAAGGATGAAAATCCAAAACAAACGATATAATAAACAGAACTCTGTAAAGTGGTTGTCAAAATAATGAGAAAAGAAATTGGAGAGCACAACATAAAAATGATTGAAGATGTCATAACAAGCAATGAGAGCATGGCAGCAGCAAAAATATATATTGGTAAATCATAAATAGTAGCGACTTAGAAAGCGAGCAGTGGTGCAGTGGTTAGCATGTTGTATTCTAAACCTGGCAACCCGAGTTAGATTCCCAATGAAAAAAATATATATATAAATTAAAGATCAAACAACTACATTGAGTATGCATGCAGAAATTAACAAAATGTAAATCAAACGGGTCAAGCAAGAAGATACGTTCTCACCAAGGCTATTCACAGAAACATTAGAAGATGTTAAAACATTTGGATTGGATAAATGAATTAATAAACATAAAATGTGTTCACTGAAAACCCATAAACACAGCAATTTCTTCGGACTGCTCATGACTAAGTGTTGAAAGAATAAAAACAAAGTCAGGGTAGAACCTTTAGGAAATATTTTATTTTATGAAACTCAAGTGAGCCGCATATTGGAAAATGAATCCCGCTCAGAGCACGAGGCTATGAAAGTGAAATTTCTTCATCAGGCTATACCTTACTGACAAAACACGATGACGATGGAACCAATTCAAGGTGTCCCTTGTTGAAAAATATAACCAAGAAACGATTTAATCTCCAGACCCACGGCTACACGCTTCTCCTTTAGACAATTTCTTCAGCAGCTTACGTTTGTGACCACTTTTAATCTACCTGCAAAAAGCACATCTCTTCATAAAAACCTCATTTGTTTTAAAACAACATCTCAAGTGAGATCAAAATGGAATTCCTTTTGACATTGCTATCCACAGATGCATAAATAAGGCAGTCCTTTATTTTTACACATGGTATAAATTGTTTTAATTTCACTAACTACTACAAACCATATCTTGACTTAAAGCTTTCGTGACTGCAGGAATTAATATTCTTGGGTCTTTCGGTAAAGTCACGTAGATAGATTGTTATTTTCTTTGAACCTATCCACGTGACTTTACCGAGAGACCCACGAATACAAACTATATGGCCATATAAATTGAAGCCTACAGAATATTTTTACTCCATATATACCTTTTTTAAATATTTTTGTTTAACTTGCGTATACGCAATAACACATTTAAATGTAGTATTGCACAATAAAAATTTAACTCTGTATGAATATAGTGTCTGCGTGTCTTCACGCATGCAGACACGTGTCTTCACGCATACAGACACTACTGTATACTATTTATGTATATAATGTATCTATTCACGTGTCAAATATATATGATGGCTACAATGCGGCAAGGTTATACCATGAATATGTTTTCTCGGCCAGCGACATATGCCACAGCATGACTTTCGCAGTGTGATATCCACTGCAAATGAAAAATATACATGACAAAGCCCACTGCATTTATTGGTTTAAATGTTTGCATGCATTTCTATTCTAAGCCCTTGTTGTGTGGACTATCCCGAGTCACCCTAACCCACGTGTTTGTCTGAACACATATATCGGTATCAGTGCAGTTGGGATGCATTTAAACGTTGCAGGTTTCAGATTTTCAAATTTCAATTAACATTTCTAAAAATATCCAGACCATTTACATAATGTTATATATTTTTGTGTATCTGCTCTCACAAAAGTGGTGTCACTCAAAGTGAAACATTTGGCATAAAAACAGCGGAAGTGATGTCATATCAGTGATGTAAGTTCTATTTTTACGAATAATCTAAAACAAGATTATTTTTTTTCTCGGCCTGATTTAAAATTTTTGTCACATGAACCTGAAAATCGGGAGCATGTCCCTTGATTGTAGAACTGTACAGGTAATCAACGAGTAACAGCCTTGCCCCTGTCGAAATTCAGACTGCGGGCCAGCAGACATATGTAAAAGCGTTCAACAAACACCATTACAGTACGACGAATGCTGATTTCGCTTTTGCACCAGCCCTACAAACCCCATCACCAAGTTCCTTCCTTATCTGATTCATGTGCCTCTCACCCTGTGTACACTGTGTACTACCCTGCACTATGATGGTTTACAATAAATGAATACAGTATTTCAGAAATAGGATACATATGTAATAAGTGGCAAAAAAATATTTAAAATAGACTGAGAAAATGATAACTGTGGAGTTCCCCCCCCCCCATTACCATCTATTAAGGTATCTATACAGAGCATGCATCACTTGGTAATTAGTCTGACCCAATGATGGCTTGCGAATAAGCCAGAATAATGTATCTCGATTGATCATTTAACTTCACTTAATAAACAACGACCCCAAGAATAATCCAGCGCCGTACACTTTCTGCATTGCAAAGTGCACAATAATTGCATAGTGCATGCCAATTTCTTGAATCCTTATGATTTGCAATTATTTTTTGAAAAATGGATCATAATGGCCATCCGGTTGACTTCTAATTGCCACGCAGTCCTTTTATAGAAAAATGTTGCTTAACAAGCAGCTCTGAATTCAACTGCTGTTAAGGTTTTCTGAGTAGCTCAGAAAATTAGCGACCATACCAATAGTACACCATGGATTACCACTGTTTCATTAGTTTGTAATGAAAAAAAAATCACCCATCCATAATACAGGTTTTTTTGTGAGATCGATTTCTGAGGATATGTGCAAAAAAACCTATATTATGGATGATATTGATCGCGAAAGCCGACGTGTTAAACAAAATCACCCAGGTTTGACATTCTATACAGTCTCGTTTATTTACACCAATGAGATTAAAAAGTGTTTAAGCACCACATACATATCTGTTAATGTGACATTTTAAAATAAATAAGCGCAAGTAAATTGTGTACACTGGGCAGGTATTATCTAAATTGGATTTGTGATTTACTGAATGGCTCTGCAGAGTTGTTTCCTTAAATCAGACACAACAGCCGTGGAGAATTAAGGGGCATTAATCACGCACTTTTGCCCAGAAGTGGGCCAAGCCTTTGAGTGCCAGTGTGCTCCACCACAAAACAAAGAGAGACCTGCTGCTAATTGAAAACCTTTTAAAAGCAATGTTATCAAAAAGCCTTCACAAAAAAACATTTCTAAATATTTGTTTTAATGTAATTCGTAATTTGTTTATTTTGGGTTAGATTGTGAAGGTAGCTCATTTAACAACAACAAAAAGTTGACATTATACCTACATGATCTACCCAAAATAAACTAATAATAAATCATGAATGTCTTTATATATAATTAACATATTCAAATAAAGAATTTGCTAAACACGTTTTATTTTAAGAGAATATTCGAATATCATGGGACCTCCTTTTTTTTGGTTTGCATTCTGACCACAAGTATTGTGGTTAATGCAGACATGATTCCTTATAAAAGGTTTCAGTTTGGTGTTTTAACATCTTAACACCTATATTCTTGGTTTTTTCGGTAAAGTCACGTGCCTTTACCGAAAGAACCAAGAATATGAAACCCTGCAGTCACGAAAGCTTTAAATCAAAATCTTAACACCTGTTTTGTTGCCAGAAAAAAGGGGAAAACTTATTCTCATAATATTCGAATAGTTAATTATTTGTGATTGCAAGTGCAATGTTACATGTTTACCTTTGTGTCTGATAAAAAAAAATACTGTTCGTAGCAACTGGGGGTGAAGTGGTGGGGCAATGGTTAGCACGCCGCATGATGAACCTGGGCACTTGGGTTAAATTCCCGTTCACGGCTCACATCGGTAGTGAATCATATTAGAACCAGTTCTGCCCTCTGCCCTTTCACCCGCCAACACTGACCAGGACTGGTGAATTATGGTCAAAAAATCCCCATGACTGACATGACCTGGGTAGGCCTTCATCCATTGGTGGATTGAAGATGGTTGTATTTGTGTTTAATTTCATGTGGAGGTTGTGATCGATGTCATGGCTGCTATAATTAATCCAGAATGTTTCATATGGAACAGACAACAGTTATGGGCAGAGCTGTGTGTGCTTGGGTGAACTGATACTGGCCAACAAAACCAAAACATAGACATTTTTAAACCAAAAACTGGGCTCAAAGATGAGTTGGTCACAATCATACCAGCCACGTAATCTACAAAGGCCATTATTTAAACAACACAAAACCCAACATTCATGCACATATCCTCAGAAAGCATTTTCCAATCAAATGTGTACATACATATACGCAGGAGTAGGAGCTACAACCTATCACTTGGACAACTTTACATGCTCTATGAAGACCAGAACCTTGCATTAAATGTGGACACAGGACGGACAAGCTCTGAAAGTGACGACTGCACTCGATATGCTACATTTACGTCAACGGCAGGGTTCGCAGTGAGTACCCGTGCTCCAAGTGGGAAAATGCTTGTCCCATTAAAGATTTAGAAAGGTTCCTCACTGGTTCAGCAGAGGGGTGCTCTTTGGGTGTCAAGTTGTGAACCTCCTGACGGGGCAGCGGAAGGAATCGCACTTTGACCCACACTCTCACTCTGTGACCTGCTCCTGGGCTCTCCTTCCTGCAGAAAAGCATCTGGGGATTGTAAATGTAGTCCGCTTTCTCATCCCGCCACTTATTAACGCGCATAGCCAAAGGTGATCACACTCCGGATGATCTCGTGACAGTAAAACTATTCAATTATGGAAAACATCAGAATCGTACAACCGTAAAACACAGCTTTTCAGCAGCACACCATTACCATACAGTACATGTGATTTTTTCTACATGTGCGTGGATACACTGTTCATGATCTAGCATTATACATCATATTTATACAACACTTTTTTGTAACACTCCATTTGCCAGTCGTGCACAAGCACCACATCAGAGAAATTAAACAAATTCTTCAATAACATATCCAGGATATATATAATGAGCAATATCATATAATTGACATAAATGTGAAGAAGCCATAACAAAGTGTTAGAAGTCATAAAAAAATTTAAAGATAGTCATTTAAAGTGGACATTTAGAAATGTGAAAATAATTGTCAGCATGAGAAATGTATGGATTGTTTAAAATGTACTTCTCTTTTTACATGTAAACTTTTATGACGCTAAAAGCTCTGACAATATTTTACATATTTAGTGATCTGTACATTTCGTCTCTCTTCCTCGGCAGTAATCAGCAATGTCAGTGTCAGTACATTACAAATGGTTACATAATGCATGACGCATCTAACTTCTGAAGTGACCTTACACTGTTAGAATGACTGTTGATTGCAAATCGAACAATGGAAAACAGAAATATAAAAAAACTAAAATGTGGCATATTGAAATTGTTATGGGTTGTTTAAGGTGGATTATGAATATTGTGGTCAACAATTATGACATTTAATATGGTATGGGACACAAGTACCAGTTGTTTATATTCCTGCAGATGGACATTACACAGTATGTAAAATGTTCTTAAGTTTTGGAAAGGTCTACAATTAAAAAGAGAATCAATTACTGCACGATTAAGACTCAACATGATATGCACAATAAATCACTTGTTGACTGAGGTAATCAACAAAACAGTTGAATGATGCCAACACCTTTACACAAACGCATTGCACTCGTGTGCTTTCTTGATGCAATTTCCCAAATAGTTGCCAGCAAATGTTCATGCGTTTGCTTAATGCGAGGTAATGTTTGAAAAAAGATTTGCTTTACATTTTGATGAAGTGACAAAAGGTCGTCACATGACAGAATTGCACGCGTTAATCCCTAAAGGGGGTACTTTAATAATTAATGATGTGCATATTTACCAATCATTTCATCTGCATTGCAAATGTACCACTGTTTTCTTTCCAGGCTCATCTGGAATGATAACATGATTGCATGCCGTATATATTGAGATATATTAATATGGGTTTAGTTATCCCAGAAGTGTAAAACTACGGGTGAAATCAATAACATTCTCTGTATTGTTTCAAAATAAAACTTTTGCACAGCTTTACAATTTTAATTCTTGTAACACGTTTTTGAATGCAGACATATAAACAAGCTATCCCTCGATTTAAAGCTTTTGTGACTACAGGAATTCATATTCTTGGATCTTTCGGTAAAGTCAAGTAGATAGGTTAAAAGAAAATAACAAAAAAATAACAAAATACTACGACGTTTCGATCGCAACGCAAGCAATCGGACCATACCCTCCCTATGCTGCTCAGGGTGGATTGAAGGAGGTGGAGGAGTACTGGACAGAACAATATTGGATTTTGCTGCACTGCTCTTGATGGTCCACGACGACCACTTACCGCTAATTTTGTAACTTGGTAGTCACTCATCCAAGCAACTATAATCTATTAAACTTAACTTTTTTTTAATCAAGTAAGGCTATAAGGCTCTTTTTCAGACGACCTGGCTTTCACAAATGATAGTCCAATGAAGTGGCTTATCATGTGGAAATTCATCGCGGCCAAATACTCAAAACGCATGTTTCTAGACGTGGAGGGGAAAACTGGAGGACCCGGAGAAAAATCCACACGACCACGGGGAGAACATACAAACTCCAAATATACATGCATCAGGGTCGGGATCGAACCCACGACCATCCTCTATACCAGGCGAGGTAGTTAACATCTTGCCACATATTCCAGCTCAACCCTGTGCTTAACTTCGAAGACACGATGAGATGGGATGCATTCCTGGGTGACTTGGTCATAGGCACGTGATCACATGTCTGGCTCGTCTCTCTTGCCATGTGTAAGGGCAATTTACCACCACAGGCAATATCCTGACATTTATCCTGGAGAAGGGTAAATATTGCAGAGCAGGCATACTACAAGTTAGCACCACCATGGCAGCTTGTCATTGCCTCAATATAACCCATAGCAGAATCACAATATAGTTGTCATTTATTGGATGAGGCGAGCAAAAAGGCTTGCCAACTGGTTTGTAACAACTCGCGAAATTCTCCTTATTCCACGCTTGAATACATGTGCCATGGACCTTGTGTAACGTCTATTCAATGCCTTGCTCACACCCGGCCTGCCAACGTGTGACAAGTGTGAAAAGGCCTTTGACATTTGCTTCAAGGCACAGACTTCATAATGCCCCGTTGGTGGCTACCACGCACCAAAAAAAAAAGAATTGCTTATCGATGTTGAATGTAACATAGGGTTCCGATGGAAATAGCATATCACACAGTATTGACACAGCATGGGTCATGAGGTTTGAGCAGGGTGCGGCAGGCAATTGCAAGAAGGTGGATAGGTCATGTCTGAAATAATAATAATAAATACTGTACTGCCAACCTATTTACTCTGGTAAACCTCACTGAGTTCAACTCTTCCTTAGCAGGGTCCTGCATAGGGGTGTTTGGCCAACACCATGAGTGTACGGCAGGAGGGAAGAATCCTGGAGAAAACCCACGTAGTTGAGGGGGCAACACAACATTCCCATCTCATAGCTGCCTTATAGGCCCATGCCTACAACACCTACCAATCTCTGGTGGTTACCCATCGAGGTATTAACCAGCCTCAAAACTTGCTTAACTTCTGATAATGAATGTCAAAACATATTTATTTCTCGATTATAGTAGCCAACATGTATAATATGTGTATTTGTTTATTTTTTGTTATGTAGGCCTGAAATCCAGTGCATGACACGTGCTAATACCATGTCCCACACATACAGGTAAAACTAGACTTAATGTCCCATCCACAGCAACGTGGTCACCCTCCAAGCACGATCCAGATCTGAAGAGGCCAGGCATATCCCTGGTGATTTGGCCAAAGTCAATTTAAATATGATATTTTATGAAATTGTAAAAACAAAAACACAAATGGACTCAAGTGCACCTACCATATCAAATTCATATCAATGCTGTCATGTTAAGTGTGAATTCACATGCATTGAGCTGGGTAATTTGGTGACTTGTCATCACTTGGAATTTCTTGCATGGTAGGTGTTTAATACATGATAAAGGTGCAGCCCTGAACTTACATGCTCACAACACTGCCGGTGGAAGGGCCTCCACTAGAGGGAGCTCTAGAGGCCCAAAAGAGGATACTTTAGCCTACTCTTTCACTGTGGCCAAATGTTTTAAAAGAGGTGTAAATACGGACATACTTTACCCCACCACATGCAACCTGCCGATCAAATAACCGACACCCATTTATACTGCTGGATGGACAAGAGTTGGGGGAATTTAAGACGCTTGCAATATTGTTTTAACTGCCACGCCGGAAGATCAAATTGGCGACCTCTGGATTGCAAGTCCAATGTGTTAACTATTACACCACAGCGGCATCCCAGTTTATACACACACACAACACTACAATTTCTCGAAACTAACAAACGAATTCCACGTGGGACTTATAAGTGCGTAGTCGATGTTCACTATTGTGTCCTCGTAACCGCCATGCCTTCATCACGATAGGTAATCTTCTTTGTTCTTTCGATAGGTAAGCATGTTAAATTTATTTCGCACTGTATGTAGCCAACCGTAGCCAAACAATTAACCTTGTAGGGGCCATTGTGAACCTTTATTGACAACAACTGATTTTACCCGCAGTTTAGTGTCAGGAACAAAACAAGCTAAAGCAATGATAAATTTACATCCACATGCACTCGATCAATAACCTCATTATAGTTACACGAGTTTGATGAACGTTTCATAAATAACACACCATGCACCAAATATAATGACTGTAATGTTAATGTGCGAGTCGTAAGTTAATTTGTTTCCACACAAAAACCCCACTTTCCTTTAGTTGTATAAAAATATAATTATATTTGACAATATTACAAGAAGTTTCACTGGATATTACATCCCGCATCATCAGGTGTTAACAAAAACTCAGCTCTCGCCTCGGAACCTACATTGATTTAATATATAAAAAAAAACCTTTAATGGGTTTGTGCTTTGCTAGTGAACTCGATGTGCAAAATATCCCTCAACGCGACCAAATAGCTCATCATCACAAAGTGAAACTTTACGCTATTCACTAAATAACCGCAAGCTCGCATTCATGAACTATGGCAGTGCCAAGGGTGTGCGACGAATCACCTTGCCTGAAATTGCGCCACAACGGACTTCAAATGCCGTGCTTTAATTGAGTCGAGCAATTAATCAATGCTCTCTGCCGGCATTCATTCTGACTTTTAGAAGGGCAGTTATTTTAAGCAACCGGGTGAGGTTATAGATTTTACAAGAAATTACTAGATTCTACAATCGCATTCGGTACTGTAACTTTGCCAGACATCCTAGAGCTTTCTAGTGTTACATGGACTGGTTTTCTGCCTTTTATCGATGAAGACGCACAAAATCTGGTACAGGTGTGAACATGGCAAACTTTGCTGCAGTTTTAATGAAATGCATGTCCACCAAGAGGTGAAATCACCATAAAGGAACATGATGGCACCTGCACAACCTGCAATGCGTCAGCAAGCTGAACATAACCGGAGAAGGATGACTCATTGGTAGTTATATTCTTCTTTCGGTAATATGAATCCCTGCAGTCACGAAAGCTTTAAATTGGCCACGTTACTATGTGTGAAGATGATGGTAAAGCATTGTTGTTGGTTGAGAAACTAGTGGTAATTTCTTGGCCAAAAGAATAACTGTTCGAAGTATACAGTTGAGTGTCTGAATTATATTTATTTATTTCACTTTACTGTTTAAAGTGATATCCTTTAACAATCTCCTAAAATTGCAAACCGCAATGAACATTTTATGCTTAAAAACAATCATGGATCAACATTTTACGTGACATATATTAATGAATGCCACAAAGGCAACACCATATTTGGTTTTATATAAGCCTTTGGACACATATAAATCATATTCGGGTAAACTATTGTATCTGCACAAAATACATTGGAATAACTCAAATCATTACCATCAATGTAGGCCAACAAAATAAGAATATACTCTCTGCCTGAAAAAAATTACCCTGGTTCATTAAACTTCAACTGAAAGACCTCGGCTCCAATATGCGACATTTTTAAAGCCGTTCAAAAATATCTTTGAAGAGATCAGAATATGCCTAATTATCAGCTATTAGTTTATACTGAACACAAAAGTAACAATTATAATCACTCAACATCATCACTTCACGGGAGAGACTGAAGCTTGCTCAGCCAAATTTCAAGCCACAATATTTGTCTCATGGTTACATTTTCAAGACTTATCTTTGAAGTTCACCTATAAAAAAAAATTGGAAGGCTTTTCTTTTGTTGATTGACACTGAGGATTACTCTTGGATATTCTAGAGATACACGAGTCACCAAACTGAAGCTCGTTTTTCTGACCAAGCATGATTGCACTATGATTCACAGATCACTCTTTTCAAAAATGGAAAAACAGGTAAGTTTTAAATGCACATTCTTTGAGATAGGGTGATTGCCAAACTGCTTGATCCTGACGTATTTGTGATGCTTCTGGAAACGTGGGTGGACGGAGGCTTATTAGAGGGCTATGATGTGGCTTTATCCTCCAGCTATCCTGTGTCAAGGCAAAGTCATTAACACATTCCTGCGGAAGGAGCTGGTAGGAACGTTAGGTTGCTCGGTCAATGGCCAGGGTCAACGGCGGCGTGGTGTATTCCGCAAATATGACCGACTGTGAGGGCGGGCACAAGCCGGCGTGAATAGGTAAAATGTTGAGCTTTATAAGGGCACCACGGGGTGACCAGCCCCTCCCCACCCAGCCCCACCCCTCTCACCCCCCACCCAGCCCCACCCTCCCCACCCAGCCCCTCCCCACCCAGCCCCTCCCTACCCTCCCCACCCAGCCCCACCCCTCCCATTTTTGGATGCACGACGGACGGACACAATAATCCCCTGTGGGCTGGTGGAACCAGGTGGTTCCTACCAGTATTAACCTTTGCTTCCACGAACACAAAGGCACTAACAGCAGCTGAGGGAAAAATGGTGGAGCACAGTGCATTCCCGCCATGCTGTCATTTGCCCCACACTAACTTTAACATTTTGCTTGTCTCTTTTTTTTTTACTCAGAAGTTATGCATGTATCAGCATTATGGAGAATATTGCTTGAATTGCTTTAAGAGTAATAATTTTAAACAGTGACAATCAGCATTGATGCTCGTTAAGATTATTGCTTTCTTTAAAACCGTGTGAGCATCGCCACCTTTCAAGAAAGTTTTTCTTTTGCAAAACATCCAACAATCAGATTTTACAACACGTTAAGAAACACGTGTATCGCAAAAAGAGTGTTTTGTGCGCTCGTAAGTACGCTGTAAAAAAAAAATCTAACATCGCTAAGCGATGCCCGCTGTGCCAGTTAGGCTGCATATCACAGCTCCCTGACAGTTTTAGCTGTCGTCAACAGGCACCGAACAGCAGTGGTCATCCGATAACGCTTGGCCACAAGCAGCGTGTCCTCACACGTCGAAGGGCTCAGAGCCCCCCACGCCACCCTCCCGTAAGTCCCCGTCTCCCCCCCTGTTCCACATGGCCCGTGTTTGAGGCAGGCACGCCGTGAGAATGTTGCCTTCGTGAGATAGCCGAGCAGTACACCACAGGTCACGCCAGATAAGCTCATTAGGGAGGTGATACCTGACAACTTGTAGCAGTCAAAATGTCCTATTAATATTTACGTGGTGCATTAAGTGCAGCGTAAGAGCCAGGGCTCGTTATTTTTTTTATTTGCAAAGATCCAGAAAGTGTGCTAATTATAACGCTGGCTTCATTCCTGCATGCCATCAAAGGGTTAAACTCAATGACAGTAACGCCACACGTTATCATATTTTTGTCCAGTCAGTATAATGCTATGCTCTACCTTATAGTATGTTATCATTTACTGCCCTTTTTCAACACACTGCTGGATTAAGGACAAGGGGGTTGTGTTTTTACATCACCTCACTGCTCAGTGGGGAAATGGTAAAGGGGATTGCTCAGGATAATTTCAGATATCACTCCTCACCCACTGATGTTAGCCATGGTTAGGAATATAATTAAGGTTGCTTTGTTCATAATGTGGTGCATTAACCTCTGTGCATCCACTCCACACATTATAGCATGTAATTTAACGCACAGAGTATTTTTTTTATATCCAGTCTATGCGTGAACACATAGAAATATACAAAAAATATCACCCCCACCCCCATTTATCCATAACGCCTGTATGAGTAAATATTGTGAGAGAGCAGCTATTGAGGCTGGTACATCACACCCCGATAAAGATAATATAAAACACGTACGGCATAGTGTATGCAAAGAAGTACAATGAATATGTGGACCCTTAACAATGACTGACCAATCGTACAGAAATATTTACCTATTAATGGCCAGCCTTCAAATGACAGATTGAACTTATTTACGAAGATATTTTAAGCCCAAGTGAGCTTTAATGGTGGCAAACTATGTGTTCAGTCAAGAGGCATATTACTTGAAAGCGGGATTTGAAACTTGTTTATTGTTCCAAGTCAACGAATTGTTCACCTCCCCCTTAAGAATGTTGTATAATATAATTTAGCTAATTGGGGTGTTCAATATAAAAATAAAACTATTACCAATGGCTATCGCATATTACAGTGCAATGTTAGCATGCGCGTGTAGCTTGGTGGTGCTATAAAATCTGACGTTTTTAAATTGCAGGCGTTGAATTGATAAATTTTGTGACATTTGGCATAGCGGTGCTGAGCTCTCAACAGACGGGTTCTTCTGGGAAATTTGCTAAAGATTTTATTTTTTGCAAAATCCAAGGCGGATTTTTGTCGGCTATCTCAAATTTGACCTACGAGCCATATTATACTTAAAAGAAAATGCGATACGCATTTTCAGTTCTCATACGATATGGCAGAGTGGCTCAGAAGTAGTGCAGTCTGGCGAAACTAGTAAGCTGGGAAAGTATTTTCCGCACTGTTATGTTTGAAACCTTTTCAGATGCTTCATAAAGAATAATCCACTGTGGCGTTTAGTGTTCTGAATAAATTACCCATAAACAAAAGCCGTAATACGCAGTGCCCTTTCTGTCGGTGGTTTGCAATGGGAAATGCCTCCCTTTTGTGTCACATGGACAATGAATCAGCTTCTTGAAAGTATATTACAAATGGCGATGGAGAGTTGGGTGACATCGGCATAGAAATGATAGTTGATGCAAAAATAGAAGTGATTTTGCCATGAAGGAGGAAAATGGATATGCATTTACAGGCAAATGCAAATGTGGCACAGATAAATGTTGTTAAGAATCACGACATGTTTTAATTTTCATTGTAAAAATCTATAAATACATTATTTCATAAATTTGGAAGAATAAATAAAATAAAAAACAGCCAAAGTCAAGTTAAATTCTTTATATTGTTCACGTGCCATAGAGTACTAGCCTGAGATTTCTGTTCCATGTTTAAAGAATCGTGAATCCTACATCACTGCACAACTAAAACAAATTAAATCACAAATTGCATACGTGTATATTAATCCCTCAATTTTTCCACTTTTGCTCCAGTGGAAATAAAGTTTTGATTTAGCCGACAAATGTTATGCCAAAAAAAGCAATCAAGCTTCTTGTTAAGACAGCTCACTGTCTCTATCATTTCAGTGTGATTCATAAGAGGCCCCGGGGCAAGTCGGACTCGTCTTTGTTTTGTCAGAATGTATTTTAGGCTATCTGACACTATCTTCACTTAGTGTCATTTGGCTACAATTCAGACGGCACCACACCAGTGAATGTTCAACTCCAGTGCCAAACTGGAATGAAAGCAAAGCGTACGTAAGTCGTACCGCTGAATACATTGAAGAGTCACATTTGTCTACGGCGCCCTTGCTCACAGCATCTGTGTAAATCAACTGGAACAGAATAGGCACAGCACAATCACACTGCGCATCAAAGTTGACGTGGCTTGTGAAGATTTACGTAGCTGCCATACTACTGTATGTGTACCAATGAACACGAGTCGAACATTCCACAGCCACTTGTTTAATTCATGAATGTTGAATGTTAGCAAGGGTTTTCTTTATACTCATGGATATAGGAGAGATCATGTTTACATCGTTGTATAACGTAACACAATGTTGTATTCTGAAATAAAATAATACTCTGAAATAAAATAAAGATCCCACAAGGATGCAAATTAACATCGCTCATTTCTGTGAAGCATGCTTGAATATCACACTTTACGTTCTATTTTCGGTAAATGCCTCCGCAGCACCTTTAGTTTTGCAAGGGTGTCATTAACACTTCATTGTTTATTATTCAAACAAATGTGGGAAAACCACAGAGAATGCACTGGAGTTTGCTTTCGGACAATACTCCCATTACTTGTATTGTATTGTTTTCCCAGTGTGTTTTAATGAAAAACGTTACGTACAATTATGCTCATGGTGGGGGGGGGGGTTAAATAGGACCATCGGTTTTGACCTGCAGGCAACAAAAACCTTTTGCAGGCAACAAAAACCTTATATTATGAATAAAACCCGTATTTGTTTTTAGCTGACAAAATAAAACACCCCAACTACACTACTGCATTATTAACATGCACACTTGCATCGATGATTATTAAAAAATATATTTGTACTGCTGTTGTTTCTTTAAAAAAAAGCGAAAGATCTTTGCAGGAAGAGGATGCCACAAGCGCCGAAACACACGGCCCTCTGGGATCACTTAGGGGCAGCACACACCTGGGAGTTCTGTACACTGTGCGGACAAGAGGCTTTCAGATCGAATCTGTCTCTAAGCAATTACCTTTGGCTCTTATTTCGCTCATAATTATATTTTCTTCAATTTTAACCATTAGACCGGGCATGTATGCAGCCTTTTATGTTTGTGATGGTTATGGGATCGGGTACATGAATAAAATAAAGCATTATTTTAGCAATTATTGTAGGTAGAATGATGTACATTATTTTAATGATATATGTTTTCGTTATATTATTTGGGCTTTTGGGGAAGAAGAAAAAAAACACCACACTCATTGAAGGCTGATTATATATGGATTACGGTTTCCATGGATCATCAACTTTTAATTACCAATGTCTGCAGTTAATCAAGCAATAAAAGGGTTCACGTAGACCATGTATGTAAAATATATTGACACAATTAAATATTAACTACCTAGAAGCGAGCATGCCAGATTGACTTCCCCATCACAAATTACACATTTACCTTGTATTTACGCCTTTCTTAGATAACACCATCTTGCAAGTAATGTGTGGGAAACAGGTTGGTAGAAAGGTTTCTGATATCACTTGGGCCATCTGTAGGCAAAGGGAAAATCTTTAATTGAACAGTGGAGAGATATAATAGTTTCTGTTGTACGGCAGGTAACTACAGTTATATTTCATTGTAAAGATTTTCATGGATGTGTCTGAAACAAGCAAACACAATGGCTGCTGCATAGCTTGCGAGCTGCGCAGAGTACAACTCGTGTGGCTTTCGATCAGAGCTGGCCGACCATAACACAGCAATATTAATGGTCTGATGGCCATGGACGATGGCTCTCAGTGGAATCTTCGCTGTTGTAGCTTCCGTGCATTTTAGACTACCAAGCGTGCATGTTTGACTAGAGAAAAGAATATGCAATAAATTATGAGGAAGCTCTGGTATATATTGATCCAATGTATCTCTCTGACCTCTGTGTAGAAGGGCCATTGTCTGAAATGTACATGACATATTTTTTTTTCCCTTTAAATGTAATCTTGACTTAAAGCTTTCGTGACTGCAGGAATGTATTATCTTTGGGTCTTTCGTTAAAGTGACGTAGATAGAGAAATAATAAAAAGGTAATGTTATTGATGAATGTGTTGAGTTTTCTGTTGAAGCATATATTGGATACTTAGTCCTAGTATAGTATACAAGACATATATAGTATATAAGACAGTATAGATGATATAGATGGTTGAAATTAGAGTTTGCTTGATTAAAATCGTGCTTGCTAATATTGGTCTGAAAAGCTAATAGGCCGATAGACTAAAACTTGTTTGCAGTTATACATGGATTACAAGTTCTACTTACGTGTACACCTTTAATATGCAGTATGCTGAGATACGCTTTGACTCTGGTCAAGTACAGCAGTTTCATATTGTGAGACTCAACATTTCCTTATTCTTCCCTCGTTCAGCTTTGGGACGCCCATCGTGTCCTTGTTCCACAAGTTCCGATAACCTTGCTCAATTCAAAGAACATGTCAGCTCTTATCTGCTCTACTGTAATTAGTGCCCTTAGTTTCTGGCCCGGTTGTTTTTGTAGGCCTTTAGACCCGTGCTGAGCAATTGTGATAAAACAAAATTACGCTTTAATTTAAAATTCAGACTACTTTGGCAGTGGTGTGGAAACAGACTGAAAGCATACTCTTAGGTTGAAAGAACTTTACAACCACTGTCTCTAACACAGCATTTTAAAAGTGAAACTAGAACGCTCAACAAATGTATTTGATCATCTCATTTCTTTAATTATGCATGACAGTGTTATGAATCAATGTGTGCGTGTGTATTAGGCAGTATTAGGCTCATGAAGAACGCTACTGAGCAGTTGGAGGCAATTGCCCTCCAGCAATAACAGAGGGCAGAGGAGCGACGCTCACAACAAGCAGCGGAGCGCCGGGCGGCTAAAACACAGCAAGTAGGCACAGTAAGGGGCACAGGTCACAGGTCATCTCAGTCGACCGATGGCACCTGGGTTTGCCCCGTGACCTCCTGCCAGCGTGCATTCGACACTTCACGTGGCCTTAACGTGCATATAGCCTGGCACAAGCGCCGTGGTGACGTCACCGACACTTAGTGGCGAATGGCGGTTGTTGTTTTATGGATGTGGGAGATCATTTTGACCACCAGAAGCTGTGTATATAAAGCACTGTTCATTATTTTAGAGGATTATCTACTCTACAGGCAAGCTACCCAAGAACGAGTCTACCCCTTTGCAAATAGTACATCAACATGCTAGCCACACACTAATCAAAGTTCTAAAATGGACTTTACTCAAGGTTTCTTTTTTTGCACTCACGTGATTGACAAGCACTCTGGGTGGTCCACTTTAAAGGTCCCACCCACCCTGCTCAATGCCAGTAGTGGAATATGCATGTTTACTCAGAGGCCAGCATTCCTGGAATTGTATGGAAATTCTTGGCAAGAACAAAGTGATCGAATGTAATCTTGATTTGATCGAATGTAGTAGATAGGTTTTGAACATATGCCATTGTTAGCACATACACCGTGACATATAATTTCAAAAGTCACGACGGTAATTTTAACTTACTACAGGCTCATTTGTCCAAATCAAAAGCCCCATTAAGCGTGAAATATACAACAGTTCTTCACCCATGAAAGGCCCTTGCATCGTGTGCTCTCACGTACTTAACCTACAGGAGAATGGGCAAAACGCCATGTAACGATCCACCAAGGTGAGTTACCTTGTGAATGGACACTGCAAAAATGCATTCCCATTGTAACTTAAATGTTTTATTTTTATTTTCACTGGTATAAAGGAGCACATTGAAACTCTAAAATTAGTATCGAAGCGTGATACCAGGGTTACTTTCCCCACAACATAAGCACAACCTAGCCAATAACTCAACATGGCACTTGAAACATGTCATAAAAATAAATACCAAGGCTTATATCAAAGCAATCAGCGAAGACATATTGACGTTCATCTAATATGGCCTTCTTGATGCTGGAATATAAATTTCACCTGCAACTCAGAAAATGAACACTGCCACGGCACAAGTGCAATAAACTTCTGCCGCGCCTAATTAAATGTCAAGACTTTTACAATGTGAATGAGACAATCAGTGGATTATACATTTAATACTGGAGAAATGTCACAAACTGCTTTACTTAACTTACAGTAATTTCATGCAGAAAAACTTTTATACATTAAATAAATGTCAAACACTCTTTCTAAAAATGCTATTCTGCTATGAAGACCTTTCTTAAATTCTTGTTCAATCGACATTATTTTTAGCGATGGACTGTTGTTCCTCTCAGTGCAAGTATGAACATTTTCATAGATACAGTAAACACAAAAGCACATTTTAAGCCATGCCTTCCAGGATGACGAAAATATTAAAAATCTAAACTTAAAGCAGCTTAATCCCCATGGTGATACATATATGAACACACAAAATAAATACTTCGTATTTCTAATTCGTATAAAACCCTCAGGAGCCACTTTTAGCATAGATTGGCGACTGTGGTCTGCCCGCCTCGTACCATGGCTACTGTGGTCTGGCCTGGCCCCCTAGCTCCATAGCTAAATGGATTCTCAGGCGCAGACATTACTGTAATTGCCCCCACAGAGGGCTGAAAAGTGTTGGTGTAAAGCAGACCCCGAGATATCAGAGCTCAGCAGCTGTTGATCAATGTCTATGGGACTGAGGGATTAGGGCCCACCTGCCCACTTCCCCCTTCAACAGAAATTACAGCAACTGGCGCTGTTGGCCCGAATGCCATTGGCTAGAGGATGCCTGCAATGTTTACTCGCAGGCATATCTCCTTGGTTACGGTTTCTGCTGCGAGGGTTGCCTAAGTAATGGGTACCATCACCACAATCACCGCATGTTATTATCATCATGCGGGCATATATGCATTGTTGTTTTCCAAGCAACTGGTATGTAACACACGAATATGACATGTAGTGCTGTGGTTAGGTTACTCGATTTACAATTGGAAAGCTGCAGGTTCATACCCTGGTCTTGAGTCGATGCAGTCTATCATTTCACCAGGGTTGACCAAATGAGGATTATGGTGAAAGTCCTGTTATCCGTTAATTCTGTTATCAGCCAGCCCCAAATCAATCTGTATAAAAAAAAACTGTGTTTTTTTTTGTAGATAAAAATATTAGAATTAGCAAATGCACCTTTTTGTATATGCGGTTCATGAGGGTTATGTAACCATACATGATGGTCAGTGTGGGTTGGTGAAGGCAGGGGAGCACAGCAGTATTGCAATTAATTTTGTTCCATAGCCTTCTGCTCACAAAATATCTCTGCAGCCAAAGGAAGGTACACTGTGGAGATGGTGTAATGATATCAGTTGAGTTTGTCTGAGCGAGATGGATTTTCGTATTGTGGAACCACGAGGATTGACGACGTTGTGCGGATGTCGTTATCCAGCAGTGGATAGATCATGGTGTATGTATGAGGACAACATATAGAAAAATATAACTTAGAAATTGCCGCAAATGAGTGATTTAATGTTCATGTATTGCTTGTAAGGCACACCAAATGTCATAACATTTTGCCCCATTGCAGGGTTCTGATTTGCCTCCGGATTATCGTCATTCCCACTACTCATGAGAGTCCCCAGTTGCAGTCTACAATGCAAATTTGAGCACCTACAGAGGCAGCGATGATCAATATCTTTGGCTAAAAAAGATACGCGTTTGGTATATAGAGATGCACATAAGACAGTTTACAAATTCTGCAAATTCTGCAGTATTATGAAGATTATGTAAAGTGTGCAGTGTTTTTTTTGTTGTTGCAGTGGGTAGTTTTCAATACATTACAGCAGATAACTTATTTAACAAAGGACAGTATTTCATCAATTGCAATAAAGTGACTTCCTATTTCCACTGGCAAAAACCAATATGCCTTTTACTCTTTTCATATTGATCAACTATAAATGCTGGGGGGGGGGGGGGGGGATTTCGATTCCCAGTCACGACTAACATCGATGGCCAGTGACATCTTAACAGCTCCTGGGATCTCCCCTTCACCAAGCCGCACTGACCAGCATGGTGAAGTAGGGTCAAACAACCCACGTGACCAACACAGTGTGGGGGGAGGCCTTGATCCATGCATCGGCTTGACAAAGGGTTGTAAATTATTATTTAATATCACAAGGGGTGTACCATCTGATCGCATCAAAATCGGAAAAAATGTTGCACGATCTGCCGATTCTTGAAATTTTGCATAACAGCGCTGCAATCGGAATTGACCAGAACAAAACATCGGATTTTAAAAGTAAACAATGCATTGGATTGTGTCTGACGTATTTGTACAATTTTCGGAGAAACAGATAAAACCGAACAACGTACATTCACTATGAAACAACAAGTAGAGGTTTCCACCCAAGCAAAAAGGTCCCATAAACAAGCATTCAGTGTTCTTGGTTCTTTCGGTAAAGTCACGTAGAAGGGAAATAATAAAATAATAAAAATAAAACATAATAAAATAATTCTCACGACGTTTCAGACGCTGTCTCCCCGACAGACCTGGTCTTCACCTGAGGACGGCTGCTTGCGTTGTGGCCGAAACGTCGTAAGAATTAATTTATTATGTTTTATTTTTATTATTTTATTATTTCCCTTCTACGTGACTTTACCGAAAGAACCAATAAGATGAATCCCTGCAGTCACGAAAGCTTTAAATCGAAATTTAAACATTCAGTGTTTAAGTCACACGCAACAATATAGCATCACACTAAACGTTTAAAAAGAAGCACGTATATAATAACATTTTATTGGCATTGCAGTAGAGTTACATGCATATATAATCTGAACTATCGATTCTAGTTGATGATTTAATCCAAGCCTATTGCCAAGCGATCAGTATGGAGCCGCATGGCGAAATCGTGCCATTATTGTGGTTCACTCGTTTGGATGTGCAGCACAGTACTTTCAATGTGAAACCTTGTTCCTCACTGGTGTTGTTATTTTTAAAAATTATATTGTTATTTGATGTAGTTTTCGGGCTGAGGGGCCAATATCTAAATAAACCTCTGAAATATAAATCCCTAGAAATAACCGAACCGTAACAAATGTGAACTTCATTGAAGGCAATGCAGGGATTTACGGCGCATAGTGCAGTAAAGCAGAGTTGTCATATTTGTTGCCTATTTCTGCAACCTGTGTCTCATCAATAAATGGCAAGATAGGCTGCAGTTCAAGCTAGTGACATTTTACTGGTAGAACCCTCCTGGTTACACCAGCCCACAGGGGATTATTGTGTCCGTCCGTCGTGCATCCAAAAAGGGGAGGGGTGGAGCTGGGTGGAGAGGGGAGGGTAGGGATGGGCTGGGTGGGGAGGGTGAGGAGGGGCTGGGTGGGGAGGGTGGGGCTGGGTGGGGGGTGGGAAGGGTGAGGCTGGGTGGGGAGGGGCTGGTCACCCCGGGTGCCCTTATAAAACTCAACGTTTAACCTACTCACGCCGGCTTGTGCCCGCCCTCACAGTCGGCCATATTTGCGGAATACACCACGCCGCCATTGACCCTGGCCATTGACCGAGCAACCCAACGTTCCTACCAGCTCCCTCCGCAGGAATGTGTTGTTTTTCCTGATTATTCGAGTCCAATGATGATAACTAAACTGACAGTCAACATGAAGCGTTTGTTCTACAGCACTTGTGCCACAATACACACACCGTATACCCATTTCGATCTTTGGGCCACAGGACATAGACTGAACACGACTAAGTATATGCAGTAAGACTAATTCTAGGTACATTGACTGATAAAAAATATATTGGCGTTTCCCACATTCTCACACCTTGACTAATGACTGTAGACACCATTACAGCTGCCCTCTGAATTTTAAATCAATGCTCCATTTGTAGCTGCTGACCCAGGCAAACACAACAAGCGCAGGGCTAACAAGAGGAAATGTCCATCAAGATGATGCCGCAGACAATCAGGGAATTAAGTTAGCAAAGGGCACTGGTAAATCAGACCGCCGCAATCATGTGTGCAGTCTCTCGCGTGTCATTCGCGGGTGCTTCGAGCACCTATAATAAGCACAAAAGAGCAGCAGCGGACTAACTTAACGACAGGATTATTTCAGCATCCAGCGGTCTGAATGTCCAGAAAAACACCCCACGAAGAATGAATGATTGTACAGACAACTGAATAAAATATAACCATCTTGAGTATAAAAAAACGTAACGTGTAGGTAATGAGAAACCAGCATGTTACAACAGTAGGTAACATATTTCGCATTCATGCTACACGAAGGGCTAATTAACGAAAGTTTAAAATAGAAATTTCAGCAGGAGCCGTGCGTTAAAATACGACTCGAAGCACACTGGCAGTGAAACTTATCAGAAATCATAAAACAGTGAATCGTTCGTACACGGGACATGTTTCAACAGTTCTGAATAACATTTTTTAAAATTAATTAGATAGTGAGGGATGATGTTGGCATAGAGGAGCTTTTCATCCAGCAGTAGATTTGATAATTATGATGACAAAAATTAAACATGTTTCACAGACTCTCCTGACTGGTTACAGTGAAGGCATTCCCACTTACGCATCTCACATTCCAAGCCCCACATTTTCTTGATAACCTTTAGTCAGCAATGATATTTATAGAAGCTTCAAGGGTTTAAAAAAACACATGCTTTGCGTTGTATTGATATGTTTTATTTACAAAAAAGCAATCAGTTACTTATAACAAATAAAACAGAGTTTAAAATGTCGTATGATATTCCTATTTGTAAATTGCAAAAATATATTGATAGCATTAAACCTCTTCTAGATATGAATAGACAATATTTAAGTATCTTTGCTTCCTCTGAGAATCTGCAATCAACATGTGTAACTTGCGGATGGTTCACACATGAGTCAGAGCTACAAAATAACTACAGATAGATTATCTTAAGTGGGCAACATATACGTGCTTGCCACAAATTAACCACAATACCTTGCTGATCTCGTCAAGGAGCTTGCACCATGACGCAAACACTGGTCATCATCGCAACCATCGAACAAAGACGGTCACTGCATCGCACGCTTTCAAATGCACTTTCACGGCCGTCTGGAATGCTCTTCCTTCCAATATTGGCAAGCCACCAGAGCTGTGCACTTTTATATCGAGATTAAAAACTCGTTTCTTTCGAACTGCTTTTGTGTTCAGTTTGTTGCCCTTCCCCCGCATCTCCGATTAGCATGGTTGGCTACGTACGGTGCGAAAGAAGTTCAGCATGCGTACATAGGGAGGCACAAATCCACTGGCTCAATTAGCATTTAGGATATAGCAAATGCTTGGTGTGCAGTTGCTTCTCATTGCAATTGACTTGCGCTCAGAAACATTCACGTCACCACACTTGATGTAAAACTTGAGTCAACAAATAATGACCATTTTCCATTGTAAAAACAAAGAAAGGCTTTTCATAGCACATGTTTTTAAAAAAAATATTGTATCAGACATTTTGTGCATGTTTTTAATTCTCTTTTCACTAAACTGTCAAATCGATGCATCACCGTGAACTAAAAAAGATGAAATATGAGACCACTCCTGGGAAGCTTTAAGAAGTGTGTTCTGTGAGCAGTTAAAGCTGACACATGTGCAGGCAGTTTTCAAAGGACTTGTTTGCAAAGATTAGTCAACATGACAGGCAATCGGGCTTTTACATTTAATGTATATTATATAGTATATAATAATCTCCTGTTTGGATATCACCAGCCATGGTCAATTCACTGCTGGATGAAGGCCTCCCCAATCCGCCACCATCTGTCACGATCCTGCAATGTAATAATCTATCGTACAGATTCCATTTCTCTTTCTCGCCCGTGAACGTCCCAGTGAGTTAAGAGTTATATTCCTTGGCTACAACTTAGTCAGGATGATAGATGTTTATAAATCTAGGAAAAGTGATTTATGTAAATAAAATAAAAAAAAATTGACTAAGAATCACTATCAAATATATCTAAATGGTAAAATGGGGATCCCATATAGGTAATACTTACTTTAAACGCATATTTATCATATTGCGCAATGAAACAAAACATATTCGCACTAGAACAAATTATCGTGTTTAAGTATTGTAATGCATTCGCCGAAAACTAAAAATCATATAGATCAAACATGCGAGTAAACAAAAATTTTGTAGAAATAAAATACAGCATTGTAATCTTCGATCACAGCATTGTAATCTTCGATCGTTAATCGTTTGCAAAATGCTCTATGAAAGAGTAATAAAACAGAATCACCTAAAACTTCAATCATAATCGCGTGGCACATTAGACATTTAATTTCCCATCTCACTGATCCGTTCAGAGCTGATAATGTGAGGCTCGTATCAACTCACCAACTTGAACAATTAATTAAGTGTGGGTACAAGCTTGGAGCTGTAGATAGTATTCCTTACACGGCAATGAAGCACGCATACCCATATAAAATGCCATCCCATCACGTTTGAATGCAAAGTAAAAGCTATCTAGCTAACTGATGGAAATGGACGATAATCTAAAAGCCACAGGCCTATTGATTTACACGTTGCCACATTCCTCAACATGTGTTCACAGGAACCAAAAGTGTTAGTAACATCTGCCAATGGAAATGTTAATAGTCCATAAAAAGCACTGATAGTCGCGTGTCAGGAAGACGTGCTATTTTCGTGACGACATGCACGCAGTAAAAACCTCACATGGCGATGCCAAAAAGGGCCATGCCTGTTGACGACTGTCTCTGCGCAGGTCCCTTGAGATGAGATGTTGTCAAAGTTGTAACACGTGTGACGGACCGTTCCAAGCCAAAAGCCATTCGCAGCATAGCTGTAGAAATCAGACACACAGAGCGTTGTCTGTTCACATTAAAAAAAACCTAGCCGAATTTTGTATTTCTAGTTTGATTGTGACCTTGATGTGCATATCTAAACAGGCTAGAATTTCTGACAGATATGGGCTGCAAAGTCCTGCTGCGTATGAAAGATGAATGCTTTGCGTTGCTATCATTCGATGTGTCGTCAGTGTGATGTCCGTAGCATTTAATAGACCCGGCGCTATTCATCCTTTTCACCAACAAAGCCGTTTTGTAAAAAACTGTTGCAATATTTCCCCAAACGTGTAATTAAATGATGCTATTGTTTTCCCCAATTATGAAAAAAAAATACAAGTGCAATACGTTAAGTATTCACAACCATAACGCTATCAATAATCCGAGACGTTATCACAAAATTTATGAATGTATATATTGTGCGCTTGTTTTTGTTTCGACAGTTTGGCGAAATGTAAGTGAGCAAAACAATGGCTGCATGTGCCTCGTTGCATTTTGATAACAAGCATTTCAGATGAGCGATGGCTTGTGTAATGGGACGCTTGGGAAATTGTTTATTATAGCAAAAGAGCAAAGATGAGTCTCGCTTAATTTATCACTGCTGTCAAGGTGAAGCTAATAGGGATAAACTGAAACACAGGAGTAAAAAAAAGCATTCATAGCAGAGAAAACTAAAGATCAAAAACATCGATCTTCACGTGCTTTTTAAGATATATAGTCAATGTGGAATACATTAGTGCTGATATATGTGAGTCTCAAATAAAGTATGATTTTTTGTTTTCATTTCAAGCACAAAGCAGCATGTTTGTGGAACAAACCTTAAATCATGTTGCGTGCTAAGAATAGAACGAACTACCTTGTACGAGGTACATTTGCCTTATTGAATCAGACACACGTGTATTAAAATGTATACTCCCTTTGAATCCCTGATGTATTGTCAATATCCAAGGCATGTTAAAAATAATACTGGTAGGAACCTCCTGGTTACACCAGCCCACTGGGGATTATTGTGTCCGCCGTGCAGGGAGGGGCTGGGTGGGGAGGGGAGGGTGGGGAGGGGTTGGGAGGGGAGGGTGGGGCTGGGTGGGGAGGGGAGGGTGGGGAGGGGCTGGGTCGGGTGGGGAGGGGCTGGGTGGGGAGGGTGGTGTTGGGTGGGGGGTGGGAGGGGTGGGTCTGGGTGGGGAGGGGCTGGTCACCCCGTGGTGCCCTTATAAAACTCAACGTTTAACCTACTCACGCCGGCTTGTGCCCGCCCTCACAGTCGGGCATATTTGCGGAATACACCACGCCGCCGTTGACCCTGGCCATTTACCGAGCAACTCAACGTTCCTACCAGCTCCCTCCGCAGGACAATGTGTTAATATTCTGTCATTCTCAATACACTGCTGAGTGAAGGCCTCCCCACGCCATGTTGGTAATGAGGGAAGTTTGACACTGAACTTTTCCCGGCTGGTCAATGCGTGTTGGTGAAGATCGCGATAAGGTATCTCAGACATTGCTAACTATCACTGTCATTGGAATAATAATTGACACTTAAAAACCACCTTTCACCCAGAGATCCCAAGGCGCTGTACAAAACACACAGACATGCAGGCTCACACGAATACAAATCCAACCCCAAAAACAACGGATTCAAGAATATAAAAATCCCTGAAATATAAGTGCATCATAAGATGCAATTTGAATAGAAGGAGGGAGTCAGCAGAGCGATCGTCCAGTGGAAGTGAATTCCACAGCCTGAAATGTGAGTCTCACAAACTTATGTCTTGGACATATCAACTGCAAATGTAACATTTGGTGGCTGGATATTCCAATCGTCATTCTGTTTTATATGTGCCAGTTTACACACCTCATGGTTTGATGTCCACAGCTGCTTCAGTAATTGTGTATTATCAAAGTAGAGCATTTACTGTTCAGTGGATCTTAAAGACCATGCGATATTGATTTTCAAAAGTGGGACTCTGTCTGCCGATAGAAAAGACCAGCATTTAATGATAAACTAACAGATAACCGTTAATGCACGAATACAGTTCCCAAGTTAAAAACCAGTGACGTAAAAAGTATATTTTTGACACTGCATTGTGTAATTTTTCAACCTAAATATGTCAGCGTCTTAGACTGCAATTGAAAAATAATTCACAAAACAACGAGCAGCTTTGCAAATCATGCACAGCTCCGGTTCCCGTAAACCACACGGACTGGCACTCAGTACTTGAAGTCACTCCTCAGATAAGTGTGAGTGCATGATTTAAATACAAAGGTCACAGCGGTTTTCATGATACATCAGTCAACAAAGATAACAGCTGGGCTTTTAATGAAGAAATTCTGGAAAAAATATTTACGTTTATTAATCTACCATACAATACATTGTATCGCTATTACATTAAAACATTAGAAAGAGCACATATTTTACAAGCCTTTATCAAACCATTGCTGGATGAAAGGCTTCCCCCATGCTGCATCAGTCGTTTTGGTTTGTGTGACCATACTTCACCACGCTGGTCAATACGTGGTGGTGAAGGCGTGAAGCCCAGTACCAGTTCAGATATTGCTCGCCACTGATCGTAGCCGTGCTCTAGAATCAAACTTTGGTCGCTAGGTTCATAGGGCAAAACGCTAACCACTGCACTTCATATGAACATGAATATGTGTACCACTGCAGGTTTGATCTAACAGGATCCCGTAAGATACATTATTTGGTCTCCATGGATTTTTAGTCACTGGAAGCATGCAGAGAGTACCGATTTTGTCACTCAGTAATTGCAACAAAATGTTCCAAACATATCATGAGAGCAGCAGATGATAACACATTCCTGCGGAGGGAGCTGGTAGGAACTTTGGGTTGCCCGACTGTGAGGGCGGGCACAAGCCGGCGTGAGTAGGTTAAACGTTGAGTTTTATAAGGGCACCACGGGGTGACCAGCCCCTCCCCACCCAGCCCCACCCCTACCCACCCCCCACCCAGCCCCACCCTCCCCACCCAGCCCCACCCTCCCCACCCAACCCCTCCCCACCCTCCCCTCCCCACCCAGTCCCTCCCCACCCTCCCCTCCCCACCCAGCCCCTCCCCACCCTCCCCTCCCCACCCAGCCCCTCCCTCCCCACCCAGCCCCTCCCTGCACGACGGACACAATAATCCCCTGTGGGCTGGTGTAACCAGGAGGTTCCTATCAGTATGTTACATTTGTAATGGCACATTTATTTTATAATCAAGAAACCCCATTGCAGCTTATTAGTGAGTAACTAAGGTTGACTGATACCACTACACCTTGATCTCAGGGGCCAGTGGACAAATTATACGACAGCATATACGTGAAAAAAACGTAAGAATGTGCACTCTATGGAAACAACACAAAAATATAATGTATAAATTTTTCTTTTAATTAATTTGCCAGAATTTGCTTTGATACCAGATAAATTAACCATAGTTGCTGCTTAAAATGTTATAAATAAGGGATTAATAAATATAACATGAGCTCATTCCCCTTCAATATGCCTTAAAAAAAACTCTCAGAAACCAAAATTCCCTCACCGCCCTTCAGCCCAAAGTATTCACGGACTCCTTCCAGCTGTCTCGTCTGGACTGGGCGGGTGTACGGCATCTTGTGTGCCGACCGTTTCAGGCACGTGTCCCATTTGCAGCTTCTCGTCCTGCATTTGTCATCTCATCCGCACTGTCAACTTTCTTGTCTGCGTTGTATTTTGTGCAATGTCAGATCCGTTGTACTCTCTGTGTACCATCCGTTGTACTATCTTTTATTGTCTATTGTTCGTCCGCAGTGTACGCTTCGCCCCGTTTTATTCACCTCATTCTATCTCCATCACATGGCCCCGTCTTCCCTGTGTGGTTGCAGGTCTGGTAATTAACTTTTTTTTTGCATTTAACTCGACACACATTTGTATAATCTGAATAATTGAAAACCATCGATTTTTGGCCAACAAATTTGAAGCATATCTAATTTGGGTAATGAATCGATGTTCACTGATGCATCGTTCTGACCCTAAAAACGGGGATGCAATATACCAACCATGGATATGTCACACACCAATGATGGATGGATGAATACTTCAACCAAGGTCATATCCGGAGGTACCTGACAGTGCATTATTTCCACATTGAGAAAGCAATTCCAGCAAATATGACACACAGAGCACGATACGAGTAATGGATGCTTTTTTTTACAAACCTGAACATGCCATTATGATAGAGTACTCATGAACACGTAAGAGCTTGCATAGTTCCGAGATGCCATTTTCAGGGTTCATTAGCTCACTGCGGAAATGCGGGCACATTGCTTCATTCCTGAGTGCAGTATGCGTTTGTTGTTCCACCACCTTGCTTGCACAAGTTATGTAATTGCCACAATAAGGGACCACCTGAACTGCAACTACTCACGTAACTTTATTTGCTCAGGTCCCATTTCCTAGACCCCTCGGGGTTCGAATGCAATTGACATCAACGAAGTCAATGCCTGCAAAGCCAATTTCTCCTAGGGTGAGGCATTGAGGAGATTAACATTACAATCACAAGCAAGTCCTTTGCTTGAACCAGATTAAGCTCCAATCTCTCACTCAACGTGACTGATTAAAAGCTGTGGCATTCGCGCACAAAGTGTTCCATTAAGGAAAGCAATATGTGGTATTCAACGTAGATCCAGTTATAATCCCAAGTCTTGGATGAGGACAGGGAAAATGAAGAAGCAGCCGACGCAACAATAAATCCTTGTTTTAATTCAGAGAGAAAGTCAACCCCCAACATGTATTATTCATGCAGTGGATGAAAACATTAGTCAATCATGAGGTTGTTTTAAGTACTCTAGTTTCATCTCCAAGTTCAGATAAAGCGTAAGAATGCGTGCTTGCTTGCTTGCTTAAGAAAGATATTGAAAAGCTGAGCGTCTGATTGTCTTGCCTGCAATGGTGCAACGCTCTTTTATGTGCTGTCAGGTAGAATAACATAGAACATGCAACTCTGAGCACTACTTTCACACGGTCTGAAGAGACAGCTGGCTTCAACACACAACATCCAATCTCATGCCCCGTCGGAAATGAAAATAAGAACCTTTCGTCAAATGCTCCGCCACGGTTTCACCTAATTGGTTCAGTAGACGGTGAGCCACATACCATCAAAACCATTTTGTTTCATAAGAAAACATGGCACTCTGTTGCAACCCAAAATATCCGGAACCACCACAAGGCAAATTACAAAGGCAGATGCATGCAAATAATTCTCGTGCGTGATGGATTTTTTTTTGCGTTCCGAATTACTTGAGCTGCCATAAAAAAAAGTACACAGAGTACACTCAAACTACAGCAGTGTTTACAAAAAATCCCACTGGACAACAAAGCAGTAGAAGTAGTTGTTATTTTTAACCTTTGTGGGAAAGTATTTCCCACTGGAAAGGATTATGCTAATCAATGCACCTCAACATCAATCACACAAACAAGCGCATTTAGTTATTTCCCTCCACACCCCGTGCATATGTTTCCACAGAGGAGAAATAGCAATTCACGTGAGCTGCATGTTCATCTGCCAATAGAAAAAATTTCACTCAAATAAAGCCGATAAAATACTGCCCATAACGTCCTTTAAACATTCTTAAAGGTTATGTTGGGAGATAACAGCATGTCAGCCAGTGCCATTTAAGCAACAGTTTACTGTGCTCTTACAGCAGGTCAGTTCAGTCATACCAAGTTGAAATTGGGTAATTCGTGTGCCTTTATCCACAGGTGCTTTGATCTGGGTTGAAGGCTAAAGTGATCTGGTCTAAGTCGAAATCGGCCGGCATATGAAATAATGCCATATTGGAACTTCTCAGAACTAGGCTTGCCACCTTCTACACAGACCAAACCCAAACATATTTATCGGTCAGCCTAGATCTGTCAAAACTGTGCAACATAGTGTGATGAAGTTCAACATGATCCCACCAAGTGTAGGTACACTTGTAAAACTCTGCTCAACGCAAAGCACTTCATCTAAGGGGCCGTCCATAAATGACGTCACGCACCTAGGGGGGGGGGTCAGACATTTGTGATGATGTGTGACGAGGGGGGGGGAGAAATGTGACGTCACATCAAAATGCGCAACTTTAAGTAAGTATAGACAGCACGTTCTACTTAATTGAATATACTTTGTAGTAAATGCTTTCTCCTACAACATCAAAGTACAGCACCACATTAAATATGCACTTCAATGACAATAGTTTAAAGCGATTTGAAGCATGTTTTATATTTGTTGGGGGGGAGGGGGGGAAGAGATTTGTGACGTCATATTTGACGAGGGGGCTGACTTTTTGTGACGCCGTGTGACGATGGGGGGGGGGGGGGTCAAAAATCGTCCAAAATCGCGTGACGTCATTTATGGACGGGCCCTAACTGCATTTTTTCTATGAAATGAGTAAGCCAAGACTACAACTTAATTACCAACAACCCCAATGCATAATTTTTTTAGCCTACAATTAATCGCATTGATTATAATCAATGCCGATTAATTGCCTGCAATTAATCGATTAATTGCCTGCAATTAATCGGCACTGCCTACAATTAATCGGCATTGATTATAATCAATGCGGATTAATTGTAGGCAATCAATGCCGATGGCAAAGTCCATGAGGAACCCTGAGCCTGGAGAGTGCTCGGGTGGTGGTGACCGTCACACACAGCAGGTTGTTGTTGTTGTTGATGTTGTTGTGTAAGTGGTAGAGCTGCACCGGACGTCATTGCTACATGGTGCCACGATGATCCCACAATTCACCGACCCGCAGTGACCAGAGTGGTGACACCCACGACACCCATGTTGTTTACGTCGTTTATTGTGAAAATTCGGTCACTGTTCCTATGATCACTGTTTCATTGCATTTATGGCTTTATTTTGGTGAGTTTTTAAAAGTCTTTTCGGTTTGGCCATGTTTGTTTGTTGTAGTACAGAGTTAGACTGATGGCCTTAATCTAAGTTGTCTTGTAATTGTTGTTGTTGTTTGACTTGCATCCACTGGGATTTTTGCACACAGTGTTGGTGTACGGTGCTTTTTCTGCAATATTTTGCTGTCATTTCTTGGATTTTCTGTTTGCACTCAGTCACATATTCACTTTAAGATGTTTTCTTGTTCGTGTTTTTTTTTTGTTGCGGTTGCACCCGATTCAAGAGCCGAATGGCTCACAGGGCTATACCTAATAAATGAAACTTGACACCAGCAACGGCGTGGAGAGGCCTCGCCAGCAATGCATTGACAGAGCGGTTGCGCAATAATATCATGGGGAACCCAAGTTTGATTTCAGGCCACGGAAAACATCCCTTGCGAGTAATATATCAACTGGGCATGGGCTCCTCCTTCACTAACTAACCTGCACATGAGCAGTACCATGAAATAATCTATTTGTTAAAATTCTGGTAGATCAGAGTTAATGTCTGTGTAGTGGTGATACGCGCTGGGTGTATATGTCGTGTGCCAGCGCGTATGTACGGGTGTGTGTGTGGTGACGCGCGCTGACGGGGAGGAGCAGGCGTCAGTGCGCGGGTGGGGGTAGTGCTGCTGATTGGCTGTGTGCCGGTGACGCGCCCAGAGGGAGTGATCGGGTAGCAGCGCGGTGTGATTGGTCGGGGAGTGGAAACACGCGCTGAGCGGAACCGGATCGTAGGGATAGCGCGTGGGGATTGGGTAACTGAGGAGCGGTGCCGACGTTGAGGTCCGCATCCGCTCCGTCTCCCGGGAAGAAGGGGTATATAAGGTGATGCACAGAGGAGCAGGGGCGGAAGTGGAACCATCTAAGAATGAAGACGAAGGTGCAGAGATAGAGCCCGGAGAGGAGAGTAATGGAGAGTAGAGGAGAGTAAGGTATAAGTGTGTAGCCAGCGAGAGAGAACGGACTACACGAGCTGAGTAATGTATAGTGTGTAGCCAGCGAGAGAGAACGGTCTACACGAGCTGAGTAATGTATAGTGTGTAGCCAGCGAGAGAGAACGGTCTACACGAGCTGAGTAATGTATAGTGTGTAGCCAGCGAGAGAGAACGGTCTACACGAGCCGAGTATGCATACGGTGTAGCCAGCGAGAGAGGAAGGTCTACACGAGCCGAGTATGCATATGGTGTAGCCAGAGAGAGAGATGCAAAGTCTACACGAGGCGAGTGGAGAGTGTAGCAGAGGCGCAGAGTCTACACGAGGCGAGAGAGGAGTGTAGCCGAGGCGCGGAGTCTACACGAGGCACAGAGAGCCGGCAGCACAGAATCCAGAGTCAAGAGAAGCGCATTGTGAAGAAGAGAGGCCACGCGTTGTATTGTTACGAGTCAAGATTTAATAAAAGAAGTGTGTTCCCGTCAAGGAGTTTCCTGCCGTCATTTTCCAATACTTCATCTGGCGTCAGAAGTGAAACGGGCTTCCAAGTATGGAGACGAGGAAGACCCGTAGGACCCACGGGATTGACCGCGAGGAAGACCTGGACGACTCGGGGCCGCTGGTGGCGGGGGGTGAGGAAGAGGACTTGCCCACGCTGCAGGGTCCGTCGACGGCGCCGGCCGAGCGACCGGGGACAGACGCCGGGCTTCGTGAGGCGCACTCCCGACTGGCGGAGCTGCTGCTCGCCGCCGCGTCCATCTTGGCGGAGATCAGCTCGTCGGGAGGAGCGGGGACGGTGGGGGACATTTTACAAGGTCGCCCCGCAGATTCCCGCCAAAACGAATGGGGGATTCCCGCCATTGCGCCTGGGCCTACTTTTGGCGGGAACGGCGAGCGCCACGTGGTGGTGGGTTCCCAAGCGCGCGCATCGACGTCATCAGCGCGCGAGGGGGTCCGCCATCTTACGTCTGCTGCTGGAGCCGCCATCTTAGACACCGACGGACAGGCGGAGAGGAACCACGAGGCGGATGACTTCATTTTTCAGCAGCGCCTGCCCACGTTGTCAGCCTTCAAGGCGGAAGGCGGAGACTGGGGCCAATTTCAGCGAAGGTTTTTGGCCCATCAAGAGATGTCAGCGTGGTCCGATGCTACGGCGCTGCGGGCATTGCCCGCCATGCTGGACGACGATGCGCTCGCGGCCTTCAGGGCTGCACGGAAGTCGGACCGCTCCACGCTGAAGGATGCGCTGGGGTTGTTGGCCAGGGTCTACGGGCCTCCCTCTACGTGCCGCCATCAGTTCTACGCAAGACGGAAAGCGGCCACGGAGACCGCGCTGGCCTATCGCACGGCGTTGCTGGCTCTTGCTGATGCTGCGTTCCCTCGGATGGACGAGGAGGGCCAAGACGCGATGGTTTTGGAGCAGCTGCTCAAGTTGGCGCAGGACCTGGGGGTCCCTATCAACACAGCTGACGAGATTGATATTTCTTCTTTGAGAGTCGCCACGAGTATTCAAGCGCACGAGGCCCTACAACGGAAGCAAGGCGTTGGTTGCAACGCTGCTGTCGTCGCAGCCCCGGGTTTGGTGGTCGCCGAACCCCAAGTCGTCAGCCCACGAGAGGAGGCGTTCGCCACGGGACGACCAGGGGACTGGAGGCCGGGGGCCCGGTCGCCTCTGCGATCGGGCCGAAAGTCGGAGCAACCAAGATCTACTCCGACCCTCGTCACGTGCTATAACTGCGGCCTCCGGGGCCACGTGGCGTCCGGGTGCCGCGCTCCGCGGCAGCGCGCCATGGGAGCTCGGCTGGACGACGACCGAGAGCCCAAGTCATCTCTACAATCCCCGGCAAGTCGCGGCACCTCACACGCTCGGCCTGTTTATTCGGCACACATGGGACGCCGCGTTGCGGCGGAGGAGGGCCGGTTAAGGTTCGGGGATTCGGTTCGGCGAGGGGGGTTCGGCCGGGACCAGGGAGACATTGAATGGGCGGAATTGGGGCATAGAATTGTGGCTGCTTCGGCGGGTTCGTCCGTTGTTACGGGATCTATTGATGGGGTTGAGATTAGGGTGTTAGTGGACACGGGGGCATCGGCAACTATTATATCGGACCTCATTTATAATATTCTTCCGGTCCAATGTCGTCCGCTGCTTCCAGTGGATGTGCCATTTTACGCCGCTAATGGGGGATCGTTGGGCATTATCGGTCAGGTTAGGGCGTCCATTTGCATTGGAGATATCAAATTGTCGGGACCCGTTTTCGTTTCGTCTTCTTTGGCAGTTCCGTGTCTTTTGGGCACTGACTTTTTGGCTAAAATGCCCATTAAAATTCTTATCGATCAACGATGCATTGAACTGCCATCGGGTCGCCGGATTTCATTTTTGACGGGCCCTACTGACATTCGGACGGCGTGCGCTACGATACAAGCGGTGGCGACGCAGACAGTGCAAGTGCCCCCGGGTTCACAGATGTTGATTCCCCTCCGGTTGCGGAAACCATGGGTGAGGGAGGCTTCGGGACAGAGTATGCTTTTGGGTCCTTCTAACAAGGCTGTCGGGGGTCTTGATTTATCGGTGGCTCACACTTTGGTGCGGGCTGACAGGGATCCGTTTGTGATGGTTTTGAACGCGGGGTCGCGACCAGCTGTCATTCCGCAGGGCACCGTGCTGGCTCACGCGGCGCAGGTCCCTGGGGATGATGGGTTGGTTGCGCAGGTGGGCTCGAGCCCCGCGCGGAACGTTGAGCCAAGGGAAGACCTTGAGTGGGTCCATTCGTTATGTGCCGCCTCGGACGATTTGTCGGCGGCGCAGTTGGGTGCGCTGCGCGAGTTGCTCATTGAATTCTCTGATGTATTCAGTAAACATAAGTATGACATTGGGTGCACGGATTTGTTGCACCATCACATTGAAACGGGCGATGCGGCGCCGGTCAGGCTAAATCCCTTCCGACTGAGTCCCGTGGAGAAGGAACATGTTCAGTCGGCTGTTAACGATATGCTAGAAGCCGATATTATTTCGCCCTCCTCTAGCCCGTGGGGAGCGCCTATTGTGCTGGTTAAGAAGCAGGACGGGTCCCTGCGATTCTGCGTTGATTTCCGTCGCCTGAATAAGATCTCTGTGGCTGACGCGTATCCGCTCCCCAGGATGGATGAGTCCCTCGATGCATTGTCTGGTGCGCGATATTTTTCGACTCTTGATTTGTTATCGGGGTTTTGGCAGTTGCCGCTCGACGAAGAGTCGAAACCTAAGACAGCATTTCGGACTCCAGGGGGGCTGTTCCAGTTTAACCGGTTACCCATGGGGCTTCACTCCTCTCCAGCGACGTTTCAGCGACTTATGGAGCTGGTTTTGTCGGGCTTGCAGTGGGATACATGCTTGATTTATATGGACGATGTCATTGTTTTCAGTAAAACGTTTGAGGAACACCTCCGGCGATTGAGAGGGGTGTTCTTGCGAATGCGATCGGCTAAGTTGAAATTTAAACCGGCCAAATGTCACCTCCTTCGTAGGTCCGTTAGATACTTGGGTCACATTGTCGATTCTTCGGGGATCTCCACCGATCCCGCGAAGACGGATTGTGTCGGTTCGTGGCCGACACCTACGTCCGTTTCCGACGTGCGTAGTTTCATCGGGTTTGCTTCTTATTATCGGCGGTTCGTTGAGCACTTCGCCACTATTGCAAAACCCTTGCACGCTCTAACGGCGAAGGGAGTGAAGTTCAAATGGGGACCGGAGGAGGAGGCCGCGTTTCGCTCCCTCCGGGACGCCTTGGTGGGTGCCCCACCCTTGTGTTATCCCGATTTTGCCAGTCCCTTTTTGCTGGACACGGATGCTAGCAACACGGGCATTGGGGGGGTGCTATCCCAAGTCGTTGGGGGTGTCGAAAGAGTTGTCGCCTACGGTAGTAGGGTGTTGTCTCCGGCGGAGCAGCGCTACTGTGTCACCCGTCGCGAGCTGCTTGCCATTGTTTTTTTTGTGCAGCAGTTTAGGCCATATCTTTATGGTCGTCACTTTACAGTCCGAACGGACCACGCGGCGCTACAGTATTCATTGAGGGTCGCCCAGCCCTCGGGCCAGTTGTCGCGTTGGTTGGAAGTCCTCCAGGACTATCAGTTCACGACTACGTACCGTAAGGGGTTGCGACACACGAATGCCGATTGCTTGTCGCGGTTGTTGCCTTGTGATGAATGCGCGTGTTTGTCGGGATCGGCGCGCTGTAAACCGACGCTTGCGGGGGAGATGGGGGCACTGGCTGCGACAGCGGGCGCACCGATCGGGGATGATTCCACTGCCTCTCAGGGTCGGGACTCGCTGCTCTCGCTGTCGCTCAGCGAATGGGGCCGCCTCCAGATGGCGGACAGCTCGCTGCTAGCATTGCGCCGCAAGGTTGGGGGTCCCGAGGGGGACCAGGAGCGTACCGGCTCCTATGTACTTGAGCGGGGCGTGTTATTGAAATGGGACAGTTTGTCCCGGCGGAACGCACTCGTGGTGCCTTCCGCTGTGAGGGGGAGGGTTGTCTTGGCGGCACACGAACGCCTCTTGCACTTGGGAGTTAACAAGACGCTTGCCCTGCTTTAGCGTGACTATTACTGGCCGGGAATGGGAAGTGATGTGGTGCATATTCTGAAGGGGTGCGTTGAGTGCGCCAGGCGTAAACCACCGGCCGTGGCAGCTAATCCACCGCTGCAATCTATTCAGGTCTCGCGTACCAACGAGCTCGTTGCACTCGATATTTTGGGGCCCTTCCCAGTCACGCCGAGAGGGAATAAATATTTGTTAGTGGGGGTCGAATACTTTACCCGATGGCCTATGGCGTGGCCTCTCGCTAACCAGTCGGCAGCGGCTGTGACGGATGCCTTCGTCCAGGGCTATGTCCTGGACAAGGGGGCTCCCGAACGCCTGCTGACCGACCAAGGTAAAAAATTTTCGAGTAAATTGTTGCAAGAGGTGTGCGATCTGTTGGGTACCAAGAAGGTGCGTACCTCCCCGTACCACCCGCAGACTGACGGGATGGTGGAGAGACTCCACAAAACCTTGACTTCCATGCTGTGCCAGCAGGTGTGCGAGGCACATGTAGATTGGGACCTGCAGGTCCCGGGAGTCCTTGCCGCGTATAGAATGGCCCCCCATGCAGCTACGGGGTTTTCCCCATTCTATTTGATGTACGGTCGGGAAGCTGACCCGCCAATAGAAACGCAACTTGGCCTGTCCGCTCCACGAACTAATTCTAATTTGGCAGAACATATTAAGTTTAATATTCACAAGCTGACAGAGGCGAGGGAGGCCGCGCGGCTTAATTCGCGGGCTCGCCAAATTGCTAATGAACGGTTGCGGGCACGGAAGGTGTCCATGCACGAATGGAAACCAGGTGACAGGGCCTGGCTGCATTGCCCTCAGGCACCCTTGGCTACGTCGCCTAAATTGTTGAGACCGTGGAGGGGACCCGTGGAGGTCGTGCGCGTTGCACGGCCCCAGTGCGTTCAGATAAAGTGGGGAAAGCGCCGGTGGTACGTTCACCCCTCCCGACTGAAACCGTTCTCGCCTCCATATGGCCTCCCCTTGTGTCGTGATGGCCGGGCGTGTGACGTGACCGGCGACCCAGAGGGGGAAATGTCTCTGCCTGATCCACACGTATTTTCGCCTGATCTGCTCCCAGGTGTCTCGGAACTGACAGCTGCCGATCACCGGCGGCCGGATCTCCGCGGCGGGGCCGGCCCTTTCAGGCCCGTTCCGCGCCGTCTGGAGCAGCCGGAACCGCCGGACGGTCGTCAGTGTCCCGCCCCATACGATGGACCAGCCAGACGGACTCGCGCCAGGTCGTGCTACTTTGCATGACCTGCCTCGTGAGGAGTCGGGGCAGTTGGAGCGCCTCGTCACTGCGTGTAGTCGCAGGGACGTGGGGCGCGTTCGTTTCGAATTTGCTCGTATCGTGTTATTGTTGACTTTTCGGGTTCATTGTCAATCTGTACATAGTTATTCTTGTTGTTGTTGGTGTTGTGTTATGTTACGGGGCACACTCGGGGGGTTTCGGGGTTTTTTTTTTATGTTGGTTGTCGTTTTATCGTCGCGGTTGGTTGTTGTTAGCAGCCGGGCCGGCTGCGAGCTATGTGGGAGGGGGTGATGTAGTGGTGATACGCGCTGGGTGTATATGTCGTGTGCCAGCGCGTATGTACGGGTGTGTGTGTGGTGACGCGCGCTGACGGGGAGGAGCAGGCGTCAGTGCGCGGGTGGGGGTAGTGCTGCTGATTGGCTGTGTGCCGGTGACGCGCCCAGAGGGAGTGATCGGGTAGCAGCGCGGTGTGATTGGTCGGGGAGTGGAAACACGCGCTGAGCGGAACCGGATCGTAGGGATAGCGCGTGGGGATTGGGTAACTGAGGAGCGGTGCCGACGTTGAGGTCCGCATCCGCTCCGTCTCCCGGGAAGAAGGGGTATATAAGGTGATGCACAGAGGAGCAGGGGCGGAAGTGGAACCATCTAAGAATGAAGACGAAGGTGCAGAGATAGAGCCCGGAGAGGAGAGTAATGGAGAGTAGAGGAGAGTAAGGTATAAGTGTGTAGCCAGCGAGAGAGAACGGTCTACACGAGCTGAGTAATGTATAGTGTGTAGCCAGCGAGAGAGAACGGTCTACACGAGCTGAGTAATGTATAGTGTGTAGCCAGCGAGAGAGAACGGTCTACACGAGCTGAGTAATGTATAGTGTGTAGCCAGCGAGAGAGAACGGTCTACACGAGCCGAGTATGCATACGGTGTAGCCAGCGAGAGAGGAAGGTCTACACGAGCCGAGTATGCATATGGTGTAGCCAGAGAGAGAGATGCAAAGTCTACACGAGGCGAGTGGAGAGTGTAGCAGAGGCGCAGAGTCTACACGAGGCGAGAGAGGAGTGTAGCCGAGGCGCGGAGTCTACACGAGGCACAGAGAGCCGGCAGCACAGAATCCAGAGTCAAGAGAAGCGCATTGTGAAGAAGAGAGGCCACGCGTTGTATTGTTACGAGTCAAGATTTAATAAAAGAAGTGTGTTCCCGTCAAGGAGTTTCCTGCCGTCATTTTCCAATACTTCATCTGCATAACCATGACCTCACACATTACAACGAAAGCTGTTAGGCACTAATTTTGCAACATAAAATGTGCCAATTACATCAAGTCCTGAGAAATTTAGATTGTAGCTACTTAGTAAGTTGCCATAAAAGAAACATTTCAGATATAATTTCACGGCTCATTTCCTGCGAAATTGCATAATGGCACACAAAAGGGCATATGCTGAAGACTAATGATAGGGCTAATGTAGTGTAAAAAGAGGATATTAAAAGATATCACTCTTCTTTGCACGTGTCAATCTGCTATTATCCAAAACGTATAACAACCACCCCTTTTTTGTCCACAAGGCAACTGGTAAAGCTTTAAAATAGGACCCCGGGGGGGGGGGGGGGATGCATTGTCAACGCGAATACAAAAGAATTGCACACACACACTGTACGTCTATTGGGTTCTGTTCCCTTTCATCTGATGTTTATTGGGAGGAAACAGGAGGCTGAAAGGCACGATTGGAGAAGAGGCTCGGGAAGGGAATTCTACCGTTTGCATCGCAGGCAATAAATATCACGAGGCTGGCCGATCAAAAAGCAGCAACGAGGGAAAAACCAAAAGAGTGAAATATATTGCGCGGCAACGCCGCTGAGATGGCAAGGACACCATAGTTTTAATTGCAATTACCTTCACGCATATTCTCTAAGGCACGTGCGTGGATTATGCGATTTCAAAGTAATTCTGAAACATATAAACCAAACGGATGACAAAAGACTGCAAGCTGTCTCACTTTATTGAGGCATGTCACCTATTTGAATACAAATCAATTTGTGTGTGTGTTTTGATTTTGTTGTCTCGTCTTTACTCACGAACAATCCTAACCCCTGAGTATGGAATGATGCGTCGATTCATCAAACTAACATATATTCTTTCACGCTCTATTTTCTACTGAAGCAAAGTATACGTGAGCAATATCTGCTCGTGTGCAGGTGCTAGGTGGTTTGTTACATCACTGGATTGCGGGAGATGGCAGCGAGCGGCTTGGGGAGGCCTTCATTCAGCAGTGTGGATTGACCATGCCTGATGATGTTGATGAAGATATCGAAGAAATATACATATGCCACATGTGATAACTTAGCAGACAGCGTGTAGAAACCAGACAAAGAAACAACAATACACAGGAGGCAGTAAAACAAGACAAAAATGAAGAGTAAAAAGACAAAGTTTCGACCCCAAATTGGCACGATTATTGAGGCTCTCAGGGGGGTGAGTCGTTGTAAATCTATTTTAACTACAATAGTCTAACACGAGCAAGTGTTTATGCATGGTAAGCCAGAATATGTAAGTACTTGGTACTGAAAAAGGTTTCCGTTGTTGTATTGTATTCCTTTCCGAATGCTTCCACCAGCATGTGGTTCGAACGTCGGACATCGTGCCAGACGACACGGCGTTGCAACCCGAAAACGCATCAGAGTGCTACGCGCATTTATTTCACGGTGTCAACATGATCATATTGTATACTACGATTTCATACAACAAACATGCCGTGCCATATATTTCTAATTTACAATTACATTTTTATTTTCTAAACAAAGCACTTGGAGTGAAATCTTTGAATATAAATAGAAATGCCTTTCATTTACATTATAGGGATGTTTCAAGTAAAATATGTAATTTCATTTAAACAATGCACAATTCATAATTATTGACTGTAAATAGGAACCTAATTAGATTCTCGAAAGGAATATTTTATCCCTGTTTTCTAAAATAAATATAACTACAGTATACAAGCACGTCCAACTCAATGCTGGTAGGCTCATGAGCCAAATGTGACAGGTGAGCTCACAAAGGACCACAACCTCCTTGGGTGGGCGCAGATGGAGACAACAGCTGGCCATGGCAGACAGCCTCCCAAGCCCTTCTTATATGACACAAAGGATGAAGGAATAGCTTGCAAGCCTGCCTGCGAGGTGAGCAGCCACATTGTATGCTGTAAAACCAAACTGAAATAAAGTATTTGGGTTTAGATCGCGTTATTTATAAATGTGTTGTAACCCTCCACCACCCGACACGGCCAATCAGTAAAAAAGTGTCACGTTGACAAAAGACAAATAGTTCACTGCTTTAGCCCACCGGTGTGTTGAAGCTTGAAACCACAACATTTACAATTTGAGTACGACGTTTCGCTGGTAATTGCTTCCAGCATCATCGGGCAATTCGCCAGAATGGTCTTGCCAGTGCTTGTTCATGCCAATGCTGGCGGAGGGGCCACCGCGAGAGGGAGCTCAAGACCGCCTCTCTCTTCTAGAGGGTATTTGTCCTATTCTTCCACACTTGCCATATATGACACGTGACCTGCCGATCGACTAACTTTTACCCATTTATACTGCTGAGCAGATATGGGCACGGGTATTTAAGAAATCTGCCCATTGCATCAATTGCCGCACCAGGAGATTGCACCGGCGACCTGTGAACTGTGTGTGTGAATGTACTGTACCTTAGGGATGACATGTCACGTGTTCCAGTGATCCACCTCATTTTGAGCTAAACAGCACATACCATTAATGTCGATTCAAGGGCTTGTATTAAGTACTCACGTGCTCCTCCACAGATTAGTGACACACCTGTATTAGACTGATAGGACAGGTGGTATAGATTTTATGTGCAAATCAAGGAACGTCTGCATATAACCAACACATAAGCGAAACAAAAAAATAGAAATTTGTATTTTCAGTTTCACCTATTCCATGGCAAATTCAATCGTGTTCACAAATTTTGTAATTTTCTGCACTTGCATTGGCCATTTGTATGATAATTTTCATTGAATTTTTCTATTTTCACTGTAACCTATATAATGCAATGTTAAATTATATAAACAGACTGAATGACAGACACATGCGAGTGAGATCAATAAGCGAGATCCTTCAGAGTCGCATCAAAAATGCAGTGATACCATGAATAAACACTTGCACGAAATGATCTGATTAAAGCTGGTATGGCTTATATAAAAAAAGTACAACTCTAAAAACCCATCATGCCTGGTCATTTCCACAATGGGCGAATTAACATTTTAGAAAAAAAAAATTTATGAAAAAATACGGCCTTTTATACAAGATCAATTACTGTCGCTCGTGAAATGTAAGCTGAGGCTGAAAGGTACGCTTTGGCCAGATTGAAACCCCAATGCAAATGGCTATGAATGTGAAATTACTTTAAAAAATGTGCATTACTGCATTACTTTATCACTGTCGTGAAATAGAAATGCAACACATGGTCACCACATTAAAGGTTCCGTTTCAAAAAGTACCAATTAATCACTGCTGTTATAAAAGCTTTGGCATAGTCACACTTTACTTGCAGCATCGACTTTTGGTCATCATCACCATCATCATCAAATCGAATATATCCACTACTAAAGGAATGTATTTATAATAATAAATTGTAATAATATGAATGCATATATAATTATAATTGTAAAAATAATTGTATAAATTAATAGTTATTGGTATGTTTAATGGTACATTCCCAAACAATTATATTTTGTGAACATTATGATAAGCGCCGAGGGTATATTGGTGTAGTATATATTCTAGGACTGAATGATAATTCATGATTTAGGAAAAAATATCTAATTATGGTGCAATATGTATTCTCAGAATATCATTGCACAACGCATCTAAAATTGCTCCAATTGTAAAATCTAGCTTTTAATATCCAATAAAAAAAACGGTTGGAACATGAATGCAAAGCATGCACTTTTAAAAATCTAAACTGCTATAACATTATTTATACCATGTACCTTGTGTGATTTACTAAGCTTTAATGCCGTGAATTCCGCCAGTGTGAACTTTAAGCACAGCCTTATTAACCCGCACTACAAATGAAAACACCCAATTACTTAACATGTCAATTAAAAAAAAATTACACCTATAGATAATTTTCCAGCTCATCTCGGTATGTCTTATTGGGTGAATTCTCAATACAAGGTTGGATTTTGACAATTTGACTAGTTAATTAGGCAAGTCGAGTTTCAGTTTTTAATATCATTATACATTTATATATGCCTTAAAATATAATCTGCATACCACTTGATTTACTCCGAACACCACCAGTGAGTATAATTATGCAAATACTGTCACGGTATCACATATTTATTGAGTCTTGAATTTTAACAAGTTACAGTAAACAGTTGTATTAATATTATGATCACTATTGCATGCTAAGTAAAATCTTTTCGATTTACGAATTTTTTTTTAAATCACCTAAAAATATTAGTTATCAAAAATTTCAGTGGAAAATTATTTAAAACCTTTTTGCTAAATATTTCAAACAGCACTCAACAGTATAGTTTATTTAAACAAATCGTCAAACATTAAGTAGAATACATTAGAAGACATTACATGTAAAAGGTCTAAAGATCCTTGGCAAAACCACTCAGATGCATGAAACTGATTTAAGGGATGCACTGCATACATATAAATGGATGAAATCGACTAAATCCATCATGGTGAATTTGGATGGGTGATTAAACATTTAGGAGCCCACCATTGCTGTGAATACTTGTCACGGGCCTTGTAACGCTACCTATGCAGCAACCAGTGATAAATATGCCAAGTTATCGTGTGTTCAGGAGTGTTCAAAAACGATATTCATCAGAACATTATTACATATAACTGGTTACAAAATCCCAGATTAGGCTGCTTTGGTTGCATTGTATTTGACTCATTGTACAATAACCATCCTCCACATTCAAAGCTGGCTAAGTGTATAAATTGCATTCAGCATGGTAGCATTTAAAATCCCATTATCGAGACATAAACACTATAGTCTAAAGCACTTACACATAATTAACAATTTATACATTGGCAACACAGTTTTGACTACTGGGTAATAGCTGGCCGAGTGTCACCTCCACAGCACTCCACACCTAACATGGTACAATTGTGCACGGTCATTGTGCAAGATAGAGTGACGTGAACGTTGCGTGGAGGAAGCAAACAATAACAATCACTAATACATAAATTACACCTTTTGGTTACATTGTTTCATTTGCCCACTGGATAACAGATAACTAAAATGCACACACAAGAGTCAGTCTAGAGTTTGCAATATCCAAGATATGTACGCTCTGTCCTTCTTATATCTATATGCTTTTAAATTAAAATTGTACTACCGTATACCCTGATTTAAGTGGAGGCAGTAGAGATCTTTAAATACTGACCATTTTATAAATTACATTTCTTATAATTGCCAGAGTAATAGCATAGCAGAGTTCACATTATTATAATTTCCCCATGCCATGAAAGTCAAAGGGGTGTTAGAACATATTTAACCACGCTGGTCAGTGTGGGTTGGTAAGGAGCCGCCTAAGACCGGTTTAAAAATCAATGTTTGTTGTGGTCAGCAACAGAACTCAGGTCACCTGGTACTAGCCACTTAGTTTAACGTTTATTTTGTTGAACCAGGTGGGAACTGAAATGACCAGGTAAGCCACATTTGGGGCATGACAGTAGGGGGGCGGGGACAAAGATTGACAGTGTATAATCCCAATAGTTGTTTGAATCATTTTCAAATTTGGCAAGTTTGGGCTTTGATGGTGGCACACGTGGGACTACTCTTGTGAATGGAATCAGGGGATCTTTAACATCCACTGTGAAGCAGATGGTACGTAGTGTTATAGCTACTACACCCGCAGTAATAAAATAATCAGATAACACTAGTCAACAAAAAAAAAATTCTGGCCTGGACTTTTGCAGCTGTTTTAGACTAATTTCAGGGTGCTAATTCCAAATCTGTTCTCAGATTTGCTCTATCAGATCATTTTTATGCTATCGGCATACCCCATTTTCATTGATTTTACCCGAAATTAACTCTGTCACTTATGATTGCAAGTTGTTGCGAGTCAGTGACTGCTTTAGTGTTAAAATATGGTGCTGTATTTTTAGGATAGTGTGTTTATAATATAACTAGCATAAGTACCCGGCGTTGCCCGGGTGAAAAATATATTTCTTAATAACCTTACATATATACACAGATGGGCTGCTACCGCCCCCCCCCCCCAGCCACGATCTCCTGGGCCGCTGTGCAGTAATATGTACGGCCTATAGTGTGGTGGGGTGTCGAGGCCTAGTACCGTGCAGAGCCTCCGGCCTCGCCTAAATTGCCCACCCGGCTGAGGCTGGGTACAGGGGCCGTCACCCCCCCCCCCCCCGCGCTACAATAATACTGTCTAATCGCTATAATTGTATTATCTACCGACCCTATAATAGTAATTGCACACATTGTGGTGGGGGGGGGAGTGAAGAGGACGTGAAACTTTGATGAATTTACCTCAGAGTCGCGTGCTGGGTGACGAGGCCTAGTACCGTGTAGAGTCTCCGGCCTCGCCTAGATTGCCCACCCGGCTGAGGCTGGGTACCAGGGCCGTTACCCCCCCCCCCCCCCCCGCGCTACAATAATACTGTCTAATCGCTATAATTTTATTATCTACCGAGCCTATAATAGTAATTGCACACATTGTGGTGGGGGGGGGGAGTGAAGAGGACGTGAAACTTTGATGAATTTACCTGAGAGTCGCGTGTTAATGCGTGCGCATATTTTTTACGGGAATTAAAAATGGCGTCCACCCCGCAGCGAATGCGTCGCTACCCGTTGCCAGGGGCAACCGCCGTGGAAAACCAAACGGACCAATCGTGTCTCGCAAATCCCTCACATTTCGTCCAATGAAACTGCGTATGGTCCGGCGACACACAGACAGACAGACACACACACAGACACACACACAGACAGACAGGCAGATTTGCGATTTTATATATATAGATTTTATGTAGATATCCACATTTATTTAATATTTTTCTTCTGCAGTTTTGATTGAAAATGCAATATTTGATATCTCAAAAACCTGATGTGATAGACAAAAAATGATGCCAGATTTAGAATCAGCACCCCAAAATTACCGTAAAACCGTTGGAATACCTTATGCCAGAAAAAGTGTGTTGACCAGTGTATAATCAGAACGGACGCTGGATTCCACCGGGAAACCTCTACAAAAGCAAGTTCACCACCGCAAGGCCGTGCCACTGCTTGGCGAGGTGCTGATGATTCTCTGGGTTATCCAAGATATTTCAGAATTTTTTTGAAACTGTGGACAACTCTCATTATCATGAAAATATATGGATGCAGATAATTTAATTCGTGACACATTGGTTGATGGATAATTATAGTTTAGTAATGCAGTGTAATGATTTAGAAAATGTGCGGGGTACTTTAATAAATTTATGGAATTAATCAAGATGCCACTTAATATTACATGATGTATTTTAAAATGTTCATTATTAAATCACTTACACTGCAATCTTAAACAGGGACTTAATTCAAAGGCAAAAAAGAGACGCATCATTATTGACATATATTTTTAACTTTAAAATAAATACACGTACAGTCCTATAAATTGTGTATCTCAGTTGAGGGAGTTTGTCAGCAAAGTCGGTGCTATGACAACTTCTAACTGGTTACTGAGAAGTGCATGGAGTTGCCTCTGCATATTCTCCCCCATAACCCCCACCTCCAATCCATGCTCATCATCATCATCATGTGACTAAGCCTATGGCGTTATCACAGATATCGAAACAAACCCGAAACATTAGTCTCTTCTCACTTGTGTAACCAATCTTAATTTTTAGAACTTTCGTGACTGCAGGAATTATTATTTGTTTCTTTCGGTTAAGTCACGTCTAAAGATAAAATAATAAATTAAATTATATAATAGAATACGACGTTTCGATTGCAACACAAGCAATCATCATCAGGTAAAATGAAATAGCGACATAAAATCTAACCAGAAAACTATAGACAGACATATTAGCAGACAGATATCACCAAGATACATAGAGAGAGCAACACAGGCAACAGAGAGAGGTGGTCGTCTCTGTGGGGTGGCCTTAAATAGACAGAGGAGGGCGGACGCAGAGAGAGGGAGGGGGGTTAGAGGAAAAATTAGCATATCAATTAGTGAAGTGATTGAACCACTTCTACGGGGAAGTTTTAAACTTATCTTCTTTTTTCTCTCTCTCTGACTACTTGCTCTCTCTGCCTGTGTCCTTTCTTTGGAATGTTGACACTTAAATTCTAACTTAGCAATCTTTGAAATACGTAATCAACCAGGCTATGCGTTAATTGTGTGTTGACCGACCCTCTGTGTTGTATTACATTACATTTCGATATTTTACTAGGTTATTTAATTTTAGTGTGTCCTTCTCCTGATTTTCAGGCTTGCTTGCCGTGTCATCGCACTTGCAGCACCACGTTTTGTTGTCCACTAATTGATATGCTAATTTTTCCTCTAACCCCCCTCCCTCTCTCTGCGTCCGCCCTCCTCTGTCTATTTAAGGCCACCCCACAGAGACGACCACCTCTCTCTGTTGCCTGTGTTGCTCTCTCTATGTATCTTGGTGATATCTGTCTGCTAATATGTCTGTCTATAGTTTTCTGGTTAGATTTTATGTCGCTATTTCATTTTACCTGATGATGATTGCTTGTGTTGCAATCGAAACGTCGTATTCTATTATATAATTTAATTTATTATTTTATCTTTACACTTGTGTAACATACTGCAGTCGATTACACACTTAAATGTATAAAAGTCAACTGCTTAAATCTAGAAACTGATGGAGCATCTAACTCTCTACCTCGATTATATAACATTGCCAGCTGCTGTGTTGCTGAGCAACGAGCAGTATCACCAGAAGATACATCAGAGAGCAACACAGCAACAATTATAAATCATACACAGATGTTGAAGTTAAATACATTTAATTATATATCACTGGAAAACCATGTAACAAAACTGAAATATAAAAATAAACGTACAAATGTTGACGCCATAAACCACGTGCATTGTTCGAATAGCAAATCCGTTCATAATAAAGGTTTTTGGGTTAGATCGCGTAAGTATAAATATGTCGTAACCCTCCACCACCCGACACAGCCAGTAAGGTTTGTCACGTAAACACAACGCCAATTAGTTACTACTTCAGCCCACCGGTGTGATGGAGAGTAAATCCACAACGTTTACAGTAGTAACTAATTGGCACGTTGCTTACGTGACAAACCTTACTGGCTGTGTCGGGTGGTGGAGGGTTACGACACGTTTATACTTACACGATCTAACCCAAAAACCTTTGTTATGAATAATATTGGTCGCGAAGCCTACGTGTTTAGCAAATACTTTTATTCCTCACGTGTAGCATTTGCTTGAATAATGAGTTTTTTATTACTTTAAAAAAGAGAAACTAACAGCCATTGGTTAACCAAAATGAAATTCAAATAAGTGAACTTCTCATTTCTGCAGATGCATTCAATATATTGCTTTCCTTTCATAAAGATAACTGTGACCTAACATAGTAATGCATCACTACCCGTCTTGCCGACTCATGAAAATGTAGCGCCAGATTTAATGACCAAGAAAGAATAAAATATGGATCCTCCAGATTTTGTGGAAAAAATTAAATGTAAAGGCCAAGCCAAATAATTATTTTGTCACATATAGTTCATTTAGTTACTTTAAACACACTACCGTATTTCAAGTAGGGTACAAAGGCAGAAGCTAATTAAGCAAACACTATTTGTTAAGGCAATTTGAGTAAGGAATAATGCCATTTCTACAGAATATTACAACTAAATCGGTGATGTGGTGGAGTGGAGAGGCAGTGGTTTGCACACTTTCACTATGAACCAAGCTATTCTATTTCAATTCCCGGCTACGCCTAACATCAGTGACGAGTGAAAGCTGAACCAGTTCTGGGATCCATCCCCTTAACAGAGCCGCACTGACCAGCATGAAGTATTGTCAAACAACCGCAGCACCAACAGGCATGGGGAAGGCCTACATCCAGGAGTGCATTAACAAAGGCACTCTTTGTTAAATCATTAACTTAATTGCATGACATCAATTTCATAAAACCCTGGCAAGATTGGCAGCATCTTTGGGCGTGCATTTCCCTTTTTTGAGCTTCGAGTATACAACATATGCCAATTTGACAACCAGGCTCTAATGTTATTGTATTTTATTGGCACGGCTACAAATCTTATTAAAAAAAAAAGACTCGTAGATGCCCCTGATGTTCAGCTTTGGAACTTTTCTTCTTTCTTTCATTATATCTCTGGCTTCTCATTACTGCGACTGCCTCTGGATGACATTTCAAGCATGGTCCCCTTAGACTCGTCTCTTTTGCCGTTGATGGGCTTGAAATTGCTTTGAATGTTTTTTCATCGCCATATGTTCCTCTGCGCGTGACGCACAGTGCCTTGTTATAAGCTAAACAACAAATACAATAATACGTATGGGTGCATCCTGTACTGCCAACCAGTATGCAGTTGTCTTCGAAAGTAATTATTAACAATGATAGTACACTTTCGAATCGCACAATGAGATGATGTAACACCTAATTACATAATCAGGAGGGGAACCATTGGCTGCCAAGATGCAGATGTCTAGTAGGCAAATCCTCTCAGTGTTGTTTTTTGTCACCCTTTGATCAATTTGGCTGATTTTCGTTAGGATAAGTCCATAATAGTGACACAACTTTGCTCATATTGGATCGTATTTAAGATAGTTATTGTGGCCCCGCATTATGTTAGTTGTAATGTATTACAAAGGGATAAATCTCATGACATGTTAAATATTGTATCGCTTTAAGATTGCTTGGTATGTAGGTTATATTTATTTAAAGAAAAAAATTGCAGAGCGTACTTCAGCCCTCCACAACAGATGTTATTGTATGCCATTTCTAATCTCTTTTAACAGTGAATAGTATTTCATATTATATAACTTTGTAAAATGGTGTGCAATATTACATTAGTACACTGTCTAATTTTATTTATTCTACTTTAAGCCGTTGCTAAAATGCAGTGATACAGCTAGGCATTAACAACACGTGTGAGAAAATATTCATTGTACAGCTCTGGAGTGAACAAAGAGTAAATTTTTGTTTTACAGAACATATTTGAAACATGACTTGCTATACTACTTATACTTAAATTATCACGAATATGAGAACAGGTATAAGTCGTAATGCATTCCTGCTTCATTGCTGGAAACAACAGGATGCTTCGATACAGCCTAAGCCAATATAGTAAATATAAAACAGATTAAAGGGTTATAAATCATATCTGTACCAATGCATGCCTAAAATATAAGCGCCTTGTGGAACGATATTAAATTTTTCTTGCATGCAAGCTCATCTCAATCTAGTAGATGGCTTTACCCATATGCGTTTTTAAAGTTTATCAGCAATATTCAACAATAAAAAATGTACATGCAGTTTTTTTGCATACACTAAGGTTGAGTATAATTTGAAATAAGGTTGAGATTACATTTCCTCATCACTGCAATACAAAACTCAAATTGTAAGTTGCACAGATGTTCCATGGAAAAAGTTAGTTGCCAATAACGTTAAACGTTATGGACTGTGACGAATGGCAGTGTCAAACATGTAGATTTTTCTGCACTCATTGGGAGAAAGAGCGACATAAAATCTAACCAGAAAACTATAGACAGACATATTAGCAGACAGATATCACCAAGATACATAGCGAGAGCAACACAGGTAACAGAGAGGGGTGATCGTCTCTGTGTGGTGGCCTTAAATAGACAGAGGGGGGGGCGGAGGCAGAGAGAGGGAGGAGGGTTAGAGAAAAAACCTCTAACCCTCCTCCCTCTCTCTGCCTCCGCCCCCCCTCTGTCTATTTAAGGCCACCACACAGAGACGATCACCCCTCTCTGTTACCTGTGTTGCTCTCGCTATGTATCTTGGTGATATCTGTCTGCTAATATGTCTGTCTATAGTTTTCTGGTTAGATTTTATGTCGCTATTTCATTATACCTGATGATGATTGCTTGTGTTGCAATCGAAACGTCGTATTCTATTATTTAATTTAATTTATTATTTTATCTTTAGACGTGACTTAACCGAAAGAAACAAATAATAATTCCTGCAGTCACGAAAGTTCTAAAATTAAGATTGGGAGAAAGAGGTAGGAGCATATTGTGGCAATGCAGCTGTGCAATAAATAAATAGTCCCGTGAATCTTGTAGCAAAAAATTAACAACGGAGGTAATTCAATGAGCTCTTGGGAGTGAGGTGTATGATCGTCATTGCATATTGCGACATCGTCTTCAAAGCAAACAAATACAATTGATGACAGAAAATTACTCAAGAACTTAAAATATGTTACAAGATTGGGGTGAAGATAAATACGAGCAAAAAAAAAGTTATGTACGGCAAGGTTGCTGAACAAAATAAGTGTTGAAAGGAAACACGTAAAAAACACAACAGAGTTTGTATAGCTCGGGCATTTATTGAACGTGAACTGGGAACAAAATAATGAAATAAAGAGATTAGCAAAAGGAGATTAAGTTTCTAATGATAAGCAATATACCAAATGCGTGTAAAGAATAGCGATTTCAATTGGTGCATACTACCTGACATCGCATAACGAATTGGAAACGTGGGTACTGACACAGAATATGGAATAAAAGCTGAAAAGTAAGTAAAGAAGTATGAAAAGGTGCATTCTGGGAATTATACCGAAAGACAAGAAGATCAACACATGGATCAGAGAACAAGCGTAAATTGTAGACATCTTCTAGAATGTGAAGAAAGGTAAATTGAATCAGAATCAGCATCTTTATTTAGACTGTAGGAATCCGATGAGCTATGAAGCTATTTTTCACAGAACGTCTGGTAGGTTGACTTTGGCAGAACACCTCGCTGGAAGGAATGGTGGATAATAGACGAGACTGGTAACAGAATTTCAGCCGAAGGAGGGAACATGCCCGAAGGGTTGACCACCGTGGAGATGGAATTATGAGATTAACTTATGCTCAGGAGTGAAATGGATTTCACCGCCGATTAGCATGGTTGGCTACGTGCAGTGCGACAGAAGTTCAAGATACATTGTGGCATCTCAAGACTGTGACGGGGGTAATGGTGATGTGTTCTAGATTTGAAGCTTTCGTGACTGCAAGGAATCATATTCTTAGGTTTTTTCGGTAAAGTCACGTAGGTGATGGATTGTCAACGAACAAACCTAAGAATATAATGGTGATGTGGGGAAGCCTTCATTCAGCAGTGAATAGATCATGGATGGTGGTGACATATCCGGATTGTATTATCGATTATCTATGTGAAATAAATAAAACACTTCAACATAAAATTAAATGTATTTGAAATGATAACTTTTTTTAAATAACTACTCAAATAACCTCTTAAATAATCGTACAATTCGTTAAAATGTTCCTCATCTTGTTTTAGTAGTTGGGCACTATTGTATTCTCGTAGGCAGCATGATCAAGTTCTTGTATTAATGGAATATAAATCCAACTTATATTGCGACATCGGAGGTAATTTAAAATATTTAGGAATGTATCAAACTCCTTTTTATTATGGAACATTAAGTACCGGTTGATGGATTGTCAACGAACAAAGTTAAATGTAATTTTGTCTATCACAAAGATGCCCCCAGGTTGCCAGTGCATGAAAATTCCTCATATTCGTGCGAGCCTATTAAAAAGTTAATACTGCTTATAAAATGCTCTACACTGTAACGTGCAATCTACAGATTAACACAACGGCATACTATGTAAATAACATGGTTTATGTTCTAAATACTGTCCGTTTATTTTCTTTTCTTAAAGCATGTATTATTTTAAAACAAAATTGTGTTTATTTTTTTTTTTTACATGTAGTCAAAATTAAACCAACACAGTTAAAGGTGTGGGATTATTCGACAGCTGGGACAAATCTCAATCGACCACCATTGTTTCCTGTGGCCCATTATGGGAGCCCCTTTCAAAATGGCGGCCCACACCAACATCCTGCCTCTTGAAGGGGGAAACCCCCTCCACAGTCATCACATCGCATGACGTGTGATCGGTGATGCCTGTGACATCACAAAGCCCTCTCTACACCCCCCTACCACTTTCCGTCCAAGGGCACATTTCCCCCCTCCAACTATCTTCGTACTAGTCGAGTTGATCTAATCCGTAATCGGTAGAATAGTTGCCTAAATAATCGGATATTCCAGCTCTAATCGACCCCTCAGATAGCTCAGTATAGTAAAGTATTTGATGCAGACATATATTATGCATTAACCAGAAACAAGCATCACCTTTTATTCAATGTTTTTTTAAAATAAAGCAGCTACATTATCACAAGAGTTTTTTTTTGGGTTAGATCGCGTAAATATATAAATGAGTCATTAAAATCCGCCACCACCCGGCACAGCCAATGAGTAAGGGTTGTCACGTAAACAGAACATGCCGTTTCGCCAGTAATTACAACTAGCTCCATCAGGCGACAGCCAGATACATTATTACGTTCATACCAAATGTGTAATAAACATGCCAGAATCAAAATACTTGAATACAGCAAGAATCCTATAGAATTACTATTTCTTCTTGACTTAAAGCTTTCGTGACTGCAGGAATTCATATTCTTTGGGTCTTTCGGTAAAGCCACGTAAAAAAATATATCACGACGCTATATTTTTTGCTTGTGTTGCGATCGAAACGTCGTGATTTTTTTCTATCTGTCTACGTGGCTTTACCGAAAGACCCAAAGAATACTATTTTTTCGTGAAGAAATGTGTAGGAAACAATCCATGCAGATATGTAAATGCAGTATTTAATGATGAATAAAGTTTCCATATTTTATAAAGGTACAGTCTGTTCTCCTATGACGCGTGTTTGTATATCGCGAATTGTATATTAGCGAACACATTTTTATAACGAGGATGTTAATTGGATAAAACGCGATCGAGTGAACAAAACTATGTCACGCGAGTAGGAATCAATGTTGTACGTTTGTCTTGGCGTAGCATCACACAAGGCGGGATGCTGCTGGATGCTTCTAGATGCTACCCATGTGCCTTAGTCTTTGTTCAGCCTGCATACGCATTTCACGTGTTATCACGGACTGTGCTTTGCCCTAAATTATATGTTATTTATTATATCGCGATTCTTCCACAATGTGGTGTTATTCGGGAATGCAAATACCGCGTTATCGGAGAACAGCCTATATTTGAACTTGAGGAACCAATGCAGAGTTAGACTATTTTGTATCACAATCTGGAGCATGACCGATATATTTATCCACTTGGGGAAGATCTGCCTTGGTTAATGATCTGTTTGTGATAAATTCAAAATCAAGAGTTTGTTGCATGTGGTCAGTGATGATAATATACTTCAAACACTTCCCCTTTCTTGATTACGCATTTGCAGCTAATCAAACGAAAAAATTGTTGCGTCATTGCTTAACCTTGAGCTGTCCTTTATAAGCATTCGGTAGATGTTTGACCCTTCATGGTCATGCCATTGATTAATGATATCGCGAGTTATATAATAATTATTGACTGGAACAAGCACAACGTCAACCCGAAAATAATCAATGAGAGCTTAATAAGCTGATGTTCCTGAAAAAGAAATAACAATAGTTTTGATCATGTTGGAGATGCATGACGTCATGGCATTAGAACAGCCAATAATTATTTGCCATCATTTCTGAGGCCACATTGCTACGATGGTAACTTATTAACCCTTTCCACCAGTGCAAAATGAACAGCAGCCCACACGGCGACTGGACATATGTGAAAAGGAGCATTATAGCTCATCGGATTCCTCCAGTAAAAATAAATATTCCGATTCTGTTTTTTTTTGGGTTAGATCGCATGAATATAAATGTGTCGTTCAACCCGCCATCACCCCACATAGGCAGTTAGTAAGGTTTGTCAGGTAAATGGAACATGCCACTCCGTTACTAGTACAGCACACCGGTGTTTTGGAGAGCAAATCCACAACATTTACAATCTGAGTACGACGTTACGCCAATAATTATAACTAGCATCATCAGGCGGATAGCCAGATTTGTGGATAAATCCTCTGTTTTGTTCCTTAAATAGAGGGATATATGTGATGACGTCACTTATGAGCCCTTCACGTGCGTGGGGTTTCAAGTTTCATTTATTTGGTATAGCCCTGTGAGCCATGCGGCTCTTGAGTCGGGTGCAACCGCAACAAACAAAATATGAGCAGAGAACATCTTAAAGAGACGACGCGTAACAGAAACATCCTGGATAAACCATCAAATCTTCCAGAAAAAAACACACCGTATTACAACGCTGTGTGCAAAAAAGTCAAACAATAACAACCATAAGACAATTTAGATGAAAGTTACCAGGCCGAATCCGCACTTCCGCAAGATACATGGCTTAACCGTATGTTTTCGAAATCACGAAAATAAATCTATAAAAACAAGGTAACAACAGTAATCATAGGAACTGTGATTCAAATGTAACATTAAACGATATACATAACATGTACGACCAAACTTGCAACCATAGCTCGCAGCAGGACACTCCCAGTGTATGATGTGTGAGTGAGTCAGTGGTAGTGTGAGTGAGTGTATGATGTGTGAGTGAGTCAGAGTATGATGTGTGAGTGAGTCAGAGTATGATGTGTGAGTGAGTCAGTGTAAGATGAGTGAGTGTTGTACGGCCTCCTCCCCGCCATCACGGCCTCCTCCACGCGATCACGGCCTCCTCCCCACGCCATCACTGCCTCCTCCACGCCATCACTGCCTCCTGGATCGGTTCCACCGCCATCATCTCGTGCAACTCGGGGTACACGCTGGCGGGCTCGCCGGGGAGGGAGTGCCTCAGCACGGGGCTAATGAATGCATATATAAATTACAATGGATATATATTGCCGGTTGGGTTATTCAATGGTAATTACCATTGCATGCATAATGTGCGTTGATTATAATCAACGTACATTATGCATTGTACCTCCTGTCCTTTGTGTGCACCGATTCTCATGGAACTCATCTTCTAATGGTGCCCGCTTGGGTTATTCACTCAGACGTTCACACGACATCGCTCCTGGACATCAACGTAGACCGTTGCTAATCGCCCTGCCATCTGAGAGAAGAATTCATAATGAATGACACACATTGATCCTATGTTTTTACCAACGTTGAAATTTAAAGACATGCATTAATAGATACAACATGCCCACAAGGTTTGAATAATTAATTAAATATTTACAATTGGACAGCGGGTTTGAGTTCGGGTCACCATTTGAAACTAAACAAAGACAAAGAAAAGAATCCCCCGTATACCCATAACAGTGGCTTATGAAGGCTGGCACAGCACACGAGAGGGTGGGTGGCCAGCACCACGCCCGGCCACTTTTGTCTCCCTAGTGGGGATGTTTACACGCCACACCAGGTACTCATTTGAGGCTGAGTCGATCTAGGGGAGGCCCAGGACCAGTTCAGATAATCGTCACTGGTGTTGGCCGTGAGCGGGAATCAAACTCGGGATGCCAGGTTTGTAGCGCAGCGCGCTAACCCCTACACTACCGCTCCCTTACGCACACACACACGTACACACTACACACGGTGGCATAAAGAGCGTTTCGAACAGAGTTTTATTCGTTGAAATCATCAACGTGCCCGTCCGTCGTGGTGTTGGCGACCAGTGACGTGCGGTGAGGTCAATGGGTGGGGAGGCACTGGCTCGTGTCAGAGCCAGATTCGCACACTGAGGGGGGCGTGGCCTCACTGAGGGGGGCGTGTTAGACACGTCCCCCTCAGTGAGGCAGGTGTGATCGCTGCCTCCCCTGGTCCTTTTTCATTGTACTGTAGGTTCATGACGAGACCAGCGAGCCTAAATATCTTTATACACATACGTGAAATAAGTTACCTGGAGTATGGAAGGCGAGGACATGAAATGAAGGGGTCTACAAACATTACATTGGTAACATACTGATATAGTATCAGGCACGCGCTTACTGAGGGGTTGCGCAATCAGAGGGGAGGCTGAGCCCGTCGCTGCCTCACTTCTCGTCTCTTCCTGTATTTGCAGCGGAGCTCCGCAAATTTGGCGATTTTGACGATAAAAATGATTGGAATCGTACAGAAATGACATTTATAACACACATCAGTGGAAAAAATCTTAATATTTATTTTATTTGATTATTCTTTTTTTTTTACTTTTCGTAACAGCTATTTTCATTGGAGTATGACAGGTGAGGCTCTGCCTCCCCTGCCTCCCCTGACCGCACGTCCCTGTTGGCGACACACGTACACACTACACACGTAAATGGAACATGCCACGAGTACAGCAGGGATAGAGGTGTTTGCCGGCATCAAGATCCAGTTGACTATTTAACCTGGTGGTGAGAGAACCCGAGTGTCATTTACGAGAGTGGCCTGGGTCACAAGCATGACTAAAGCAAAAGAATGTAAGTAGAATAATAAGGCAAATAGAAATCAGAATAAAACCAATAGTATACGTGAGAAATGTCAATGAGAGAGCTTCTTGAAGTGTGATTGTTTAATACGCTTCTGTTACGTGCTATTGAAGGGAAGTGAAGCGGTTTGGTAAAAAAAAAACTCAAGTATATAGCAAATGAGGAATTCTTATCATAAAAATATATTTATCCAGGATAAAACCCCTTGTCATTCACATATCATTGACAAGGGGGTCTTGAAAAGTTCGAAGCAGCAAAGTATATCAATTTCACAGCAAACATATACAATTAATAATGCACAAGTACGTTTCCAAAATTACAATTGTGCAGTTCATACTGCTGTCTAATTACACATATTTAATCAGGGATGATACCTTTATGTTGTCCATCACAGCTGGTGGTGGGTCCTTCCACCACTGTGCCAACCTGCACTGACCACCTACACTGACCAGCATGTTGAAGTACGGTTAAGCAATCCCAATGACTGGCACAGCAATGGGGAGGCCTTCATCTAGCATTGTATTGACTAAGGTCTGTAAATTATTAACTAAACGTAGGTATAAAAGAAAGATAATCTGATCGAAGCCAGATACTTCTTTGAGGACTACCTTCATATAGATGAGCTCATGGGTTGAAATCCTTCCAACAAAGATTACATTACATGCCAATTAAGGTGCTTTTATGAAGCCTGACATGAAGCATCGGTCCCTGGAAAATAAGTAGCAATATCATCTCCCATGTATTCCAGTGGGTATAAATGCTGATTTCAAACCAGTGGAATTTACATTTCCCAAATGAATACCATTGCATGTTAATCAGAATGTAATTAAACAGGTCCGAAAGTGCAGATGTGGAATTCCACAATTGTATGTGGCTATTTCTTCCGTCTCCCAAATCTGTGTAGTCGACTCCCTGCCGTTGATCAAGTGCAGGCCTAGAATCCTTCCTTTTTCCTCTGCCAATTATTATTATCTTGTATAAATATATCAAATGTACTACAGTGTGTATATATATACTACCATCAATATGATGTGAAGTTGTGTTTAAACGCTATATAAATGCAAATTGTATTCTATAGGAATATGTTACGGGAGAGTTAGCAATTGGGCAAGTTCTAAACACAATGATAAATGTTTCCATTGTATGCACTGTGTAACCAGGCACACACATCTGACACTAATGAACCTGTGTCTCACAAAAGCACAACAGCTAAGCTAAGTGAGAACGTGTTATATCTAAGGCACAGTTTAATGAAAGCAGAGCCATGACTCGTTCCGACACAAGAAGACTGAAACAAAATAAATCGCCGAAATAAATTTAAAGAACTGCCAATATTCGTTACGAATTCAAGCTTAAGACGTCCTTGTTGTTTATAGACCTTTCAAACTTGCTGAATAATTTACAGAGCACAGCGCTCCGTATTGGCAGAGCTGAAATGAACTCGGTGAAACAAACAACACGGGCAATTTACACTTATCATATCAAGGAAGAGAAGAGAAAAAACGAAGTCGCCACCTTCCACCACCACCACCACCACCGAGGTAGCTTTCGCGAGGAAGCCAGTGGGTAATGATTTACTGAGGCGCTATGAAATTTCCCATGGTGTCTTGAAAGGGCCACGCTTCCAGCTGAGAGGTGTGCTCGATGGTTGATGAGTGGAGTCAATGGCTCCATAGTCTAACTAGCGCCCACAGCAGAATGCATGTGCGTGCAAAAGCCTTTATGACACCGATGACCTTCACGCGGCATGATGCATGGTCATCCAACAACAACTCGATGGCAAAACTAACATTTTCCTCTTCCTCGTTTGAATGTCATGGAATAAGAAAAGTATTCAAATGAGCATTTAAAATGTGTCATCGTGCAATTACAAAGTCTCATTGTTATATGGATGCAGGAAAATATGTAAAATATGAAAATCCTTAACAGTTTACATTACTTAAAAGGAGGTGTTAAGGATAATTGCAGTACACAATTAATATTCAAAATTGAATATACCAAAAACCATGATTGATCTACATGGCACTCTCCAATGCAAATTGATTACAATTACCTTGTGAAATACAATTCTAAATGACGGTTTAAATTGCCTTTAAAGTATAAAACACGAATAGTAGTGTTTATGGCCATATAGCTTTCGAACAGTCAGCATTCAGTTATTAAACTTTCACTATGACACATACACTACTGGCAGATTGATTTGACTCACCCTGATTCAAATGGTCTAAGTTACAAACCCAAGGCCATAATTGTATTCTTCTCAATCATGCATGCAAGATGCTATTCTTGAAAACACTTGTGAATTCACTAAATGAATATAACATTGCTCAGGCATGATTCAAATAAAGCCGCATTACCCTCAGCCACAATCAAAATTAGATCACAATCTGAATACCAAAGATCTAGAATTTTCTTGTATAATCATCTGTGTAGACAGCAGGTGTTCCTACATCTGATACATCGTTACAGATACACAACTTTTATTCATCCTGCAAGATACTTTATCTTGCCATTCATACATCAGAACTATGAATGAGTTTCAGATTTTAAAAAATGCATTTCAGATATTCAGATTTATATGGACATTTCTTTCAAAGCTTTGTAAAAAATATACATAAGGTAATAATAACAAATGTTTTTTTGCTACAAAAGTGATGTCACCCTCTGCCATATGGCACCACTTTGGGTGGGAAGAGCACAGAAGTGACATAATAGGTGATAAAATAAAATAATAGGTGATGTCATTCTTTATGACGTCACAGTTTCAGATCAATCCGGAACAAAAAGTCCAACATTTCGTACTTTTACCAATTTTTTCCGATTTTTTCAGATTTTATCGTTTCAAAGATAAATGGGAGGCAGGCTTTGCCATCACAGGAACTTCTGGCCCAGACACAGCACAGCAAACCAGTTCCATTGCTTAATGAGCCAAATCCTGGGAGTTGGGAAGCAATCTCAAGGACATTTTTTTAACAAAGTTTTACGTAGAATTGAGTAAGATCAGGCTGATAAAGTTCAACTATGTCATGTTTTGCTAAATTATGCCCTGAATTTGTAACTAGCAATGGCTGTGAATGCAAAGCAGATAGGTGACGTCCTGGAAAATGCATCTTGTTTCTGCATTAACCACATCATGTTGCGACATGCTCCAGGGTTTGCCTCGCACTAATACCTCGTTTCTACTGGTTCATCCAAGCCAAGCTTGTATGGAACCTTTGTGGTATGTGTTTAACGTCACTGCCTATTTCCTGTGCAGATCTGAAACTATACATTAGCCTCAAAATACATCTGAAAATGCCCCAAAAATATGCAAAAGTTATTGAGCCATTATACGCTCCTGGACTAGTTACAATTTAGATCACATAAAAATGAAAAAAAAACAGGTGATGTTGTAGAATGACAGAAAACCATGCTGTTATGTCACATTATAATATTGTACCCAATAAAATAATTAATTTCAGAAAGATGGTAATACTAGAAGAAATAGCAATTCCAGAGAGTCGTATTCTCAGTGAGGTCAACCTTTGAGTTAAGAAGAAAAAATCGTGATTTTTCATTTCAATCGGCTCAAAGTTCCCTTGAGTGCTAATCCACAGAGCAAATCATGTTTATTCACTATACGAAAGCATTATGAACCTACCTGAATAACAAAAAATTAAATAAACCCTGTGAATTATAAAAAAAAGAATTACAACTACGATAAAAAGTAAAACATGCCTTTCCTACATCAAACCCAATTCCAGATCGATTTCCATCCACATTTTGAATAAATGTATACATTCTTTCTCAATGCGATTATTAAAACACTCCTGATTACTCTGAAAAAGGGCATTAAGACAATAATTAAATGGGTATATATTACAAGGCCTAATCATCAGTAGATGTCGTTGAAGGGCAGCAGTAGGCAAAATAGAAAATCACATGAGTGTTATTTTGACACTTTGTTCTACAGCACAATGCAGGCTGCACATAAAATAAAATGAAATAGCTCATTACAGACCAAATAAATCACACTTTCACCCACGCTCAAGCACGATAAAAACGTACATTTCTAAGGAGGAAAATATCCATGCCATTTTTGAATAATAATGACAACTTCTATATCAATGTATTTAATTCTAATTTAATTTACCTATGTAACCAGGAAAACCACACTGAGTAATAGGTCTCTTTTTCAAGAGGGTGCTGCATTGGGTTTTTATTGTAACATGTTTTCAGTCAAATAATTAGTATTTATACAAGTGCTTGCGAACCGGGGCACCCGGAGAAACCCACGCATGCAAGGGGGAAACACTCTATCCCCGTATAGATGGAAACAGATGGCGATTAATCCACTTGTCGTGCTGTCTTCTCTCGGTGATCCAGGCGCCTCAATGCCCATGACAAGGAATTTTCACCAAATTTCTGCGACCCACCAACCTCTGCCTCCAAAGTGCTGGATTACAGGCATGCATAGCCATCACCACCCGGCTATTACCATCGTGCCATTACCATTGCTCGCTGAACAAACGACAAAAACATTAGTCATTCGTCCAATACGGCGGGCAATAGATGTCGCGTCACTTGTAGCCATTGATGAGGTGAGAAGTTTTGAGTGAGTTTTCGAATGACCACTGCACCACGGCAGCTTGAAGGTGCAGCGGCGAGGACTGTTCCAGGCACGTGGGCCGGCCATGGTAAAGGTGTGGTCGCCGAAAATTGTCTTCGTTAAGGTCAGGGGTGGCAACCATACGGCTGGCTCCCATAGGCCATACCGTAACTTAATTTCATATGGCCCAAGGCTGCATGTGACTACAACCTTGAAATGTAAATTGTTTTTTATCTGTCACTGCAAACATCTTATCTGCAACATCCAGATTCTAGGTTTAGCACACTCAAGGCACTGTTAAGGGCTTCTTCGAGCGAGAGATCTGACTGAGGTGTTTGTTAATTTGTGGCCTGCTAAAGGTATTTGAAAGTCTTATTCGGCCATCAGGAAGGAAAATGTTCCCTCCCCTGAAAAGGACACTATCACAATTTATACTTTTCGTAAGAAAGTTGACATAAAACTGCCATGACCACATTCACTGTATTGAACTGGTTCAACTCAGTCTTTAATCTCACTCACAAGATTGTCGTACTCAAACTGTAAATGTTGTGGTTTCACGCTTCAACACACCGGTGGGCTAAAGCAGTGAACTATTTGTCTTTTGTCAACGTGACACTTTTTTACTGATTGGCCGTGTCGGGTGGTGGAGGGTTACGACACATTTATAAATAACGCGATCTAAACCCAAAAATCGTTGATTATGAATTGTAAGGATGATTAATTCCCGTATGTCCACCTTGTGCTGGTATACACAGAAGATCTTATAATTATCCAATCTAATCTTGAATGAAGGTCTTCCCCGTATGTCACTCGTCAGGGTTGATTGACTATACTGGTCAGTGTGGGAAATTTAAAGGGGTGTCCAGGACTGGTTACAATATCACTCACCTCTCATGTCAGACATGGTTTGGAATGGAACTCATGTGGCACCCACTATACCACCACTCTAACCTTTACAAACAAATACTGACAAGAGTGGTGGAGTTTGGTCAAACAAATTCTAATTGTGTGCGGTAGGCCTCCATCCAGCAGTGGATTGCTATTACAATAAGTTGGCAAATACTCCAAGCATACCCTTAATTAAATTAAAAATCAAGAAATACAGAATTTCCGCAGCATGATAGTACTGTTGTCAGTTTTTTTTCTAGCTTGTTGTATTGGTTTATCTGGTCATTTAACATGGATATGCAATATTAAACAAAGAGAGGATAATAAAAACTGTTTGAAAATTGCATGGAAATTTCTGGAGGCGGCTGAAGTCTCTGCCACCAAAACCAGCACTACGGTTGCCTGGTTTAAGTCAGTCCATCAAGTATCCAGCCGGCATGAGAGATAATGTCACCTATTTATAGCCCTCCCAAAAATACATCTTTAGCACTTCAGAACAAAAGAATCATGGGTTCCTTTATCGGCACATTGGATGGGCAAAAACAGATTCATTCACCACGCCATTTCTAGTTGAAGGTGCGAAAACATAATGAATGTTTTTGTTCAATGGTTCCGTTAAAAAAATAATGCTTTTCATCAGCTCAAAATGCGTTTGAAAATCAAACTGGCCACTCACGCACCAGTATGGGGAATTACACTCTCAGTGTTTATAAACGCAATAAATTTGCTAATTGTTTAGGTCCATGACCTTAATTCGCCCATATATGTTTGTTTCCCTCCCCCCCGAAAGTTCACTGCAGTAATTATATGTTAATCATCTTTTGCATACTCACAACCCACTTGTTTGACATTGTACTGCATTCATGCTTGCAATACTACATGTGACTTTAATATATTGTAGCCACATGATATGTAGTAATGCCCCCTCCTATTCTGACTTCAGTCTCTCTTCTTTTCCCCAGACTTGCAGACTAATAAAATAAAGCAAACAGAATTGACTGTGTGAATGTACTCAACAACTAAAATGGTGACATTTCTGAAACAGCACATTACTAACAGTGATGCATGGGCCGGGTAGACTAGTTCTATTTTAGTAACACCATTTGCGAGTAAGCCTTGCACCCACATAGCCCACTTACTTACCTACACTGAAATACTGTATATTGAAGTGGCATACCTCAAATATATTATATAGCGTAATAAATACATCTTTAATCAATTGAACAAGCAAATTACACTAACATAACTTCGTCGGAAAAAGAAAATGGCTTGTCAATGTGATTTTATATCACAATATAATAATAATATTCTACAGTCCACTGCTCGGTGAAGGCCTCCTCACACTGTGCCAGTCATGGGGGTTATTTGACTATACTTCATCCTGGTCAGTGTGAGGAGGGGAGAGACCAGAAGCAGTTCAGATTTCACCATTGACGTCAGCCGTAGCTGGAAATCAAACTCAGGGCAATGTGTTCCGAATGCAGTGCGATAACCACTGTGTCAATGTGCCCCTCCTTTAATTAAATTCAAGAAAATGTACTTTCGTGACTCGTGCTTGACAGAAACAAGTGGCATAATTCTGAGTGTTATAAAGTACGGGGTTATATATTCTTTCATTTGCCAAAACAAAGATATTTCCTGATTATACATTTGCATTTATTTTGCAGAACTCTCATGCACATACAGAATATAAATTACGTGAATTGTCTCCTATAAATTTTATCTAGAAATACACATTTCATTGGCCTGCCTAATTTTCTCACCATACCAAAGGAAATGGTTATACAACCCATTAAAGTGCACTCGTGTATATTATTTATTGTGTTAACGAGCATCCTACTTAGCAATCATAAAATCATTTAAATGCACTGTGATGCATAATTCCTGCCAATAACAATGCAAAATATGGCATCAGTAGTGGCGTAGTCTAAATAGCCTCTGCAAAGAGGACTCATTAAACATTCATCCCATACATGTGAAATTCTATAATTACTATTATACAGCACGCAAGTGAGAATCCCAGCTACATAAATATTGGATTTACATTTTTCAGGAGTAATTTATAGTGTAGGAAAGTCTTGAGATTAAATTAATGCGGGGAGGCATGTGTACTTAAGTGCTATACAACATTGCTATCTTCAGCAACCTAAACCAACAATGTACACTTTCACAAAGGTCCTGAATAACAGAAAATTTACATTGAAGCAACGCATCTTGAGATGTGGTCACATATGGATAGTTATGTGATGGTTGGTAGCAGTTACATTTTGATATATTTACTCTCTCTGGTTCTTTCGGTAAAGTCACGTAGGTAGAAAAAAAATAGATCACAATGGCCACCTCCTCAGCAAAAGCTCCAGCCCCCACCCTCTTGCCCGATGTGGCAACCCCCCTCCTCCCCCCCCTCTCGGCTCTCATATATAAGGACTTGTTTCAGCAGCCTGTTTCTCACTCCCATCTGAAGACGGTTGCTTGTGTGGCGATCGTAACGTCGTGATCTAGTATTGATTCCTGCAGTCACGAAAGCTTCAAATCAAGTTTGATATATTCCTTTATTAAAACAGGGGATTATCTCATGAAGTAATTAAACATTTTTTTAAAATAAAAAAATATACAGCTATTTCCACGTAGGCTTTCGCGACCAATATCATCCATAACACAGATTTGCTTTGGGTTAGATCGCGTAAATATACCACAAAGACTTTATGGGCTACCAAAGATTCACAAACCTGATGTCCCATTAAGACGCATAGTTAGTACAATAGGCTGTGCCACATACAAATTAACACAATATGCCCGACTGTGAGGGCGGGCACAAGCCGGCGTGAGTAGATTAAACGTTGAGTTTTATAAGGGCACCACGGGGTGACCAGCCCCTTCCCACACAGCCCCACTCCTCCCACCCCCCACCCAGCCCCACCCTCCCCACCCAGCCCCTCCCCACCCTCCCCTCCCATTTTTGGATGCACGACGGACAGACGGACACAATATTCCCCTGTGGGCTGGTGTAACCAGCAGGTTCCTACCAGTATGAGGATTGAGCAGTGTTGGCGGAAATTGAGCAAGTCAGTGAAATTCCACATTCCTATGGAGCAAACCGGTTTGCCTACACAGAATCAATTGTTGACATATCTCTTTGCTTGGTGCAGACTCACCAGGTGGGCAGTCGATCCTGGCTGGGATTCGCACTCATCCGTGAATGGGAGTCCTGTTGCTCTACTGTGCTGGTTGATCGTCGCATTTTGGTAGATAAACAATAATTATGCAATGTAGGGTGGTGTGGTGGCACGGTGGTTAGAGCGCTACACTATGAACCCTGCAATATGAGTTCAATTCCGGGCGATGGTTGACATCAGTGTCGAGTGACATCAGAACCTATCCTGCCCTCCTCCCCTTCACAAGCCCACACTGACCAGCATAGTGAAGCACGTCAAAAATTATACTACCCCATTGTCGACCTGGCATGGGGAGGCCTACATCCTATAGTGGATTTGAATTGGCTGAAACTATTATTAATAATAGTTATTATTATCATTAACAAGTTTGTGAACCTACTGCTAATAATAGTTTCACCATTGCATACTGGATAGATTAATTACAGCATTCAATTTGTATTCTCACAGTGTAACAGCACGACCATCACAACAATGTCGAACAGCAATTTAATTACACTTGTCTAGTAATCACTATAATTTTGTATCAGTGATGATTCTTTTTTTAATGCCTGTCAAAGAGCCAGATTAATGTTTTGCAGGTTTCACCCGTAAGATATGCAATGACGGGGTGTCTCAATGTAGGACATGTGAATCATGAAATTGAAATTATTTAGTCAAACAGCTATGCCAGACAACATTCTATATTCTTCTTAGAATTGTAGCAGCACTAGCAACACTATTGGAAATTGAATGCTATTAACAAATACCAGTTATATGTCATTACCATCATGCTACGAAACTGGGATACACGCCACCAGGTTACACATACCACAAGGTTCACTTGCCAGGTGCACGCCAGTCAGCGTTGGTGACGCGACAAGTACAGAACATCATTATAACAATGTGCCGTCTCAAATATCACCACTGCAGCCGACAGTGCACAAGGATCCTTCAAGAAACTATGAACTGGAGTAACCTTCTGACCTCCAAACAGAGCCACATGCTGGGACCAGCAGGGGCCCCACATTACCAATATTGTGGCACCCCGGTGAAGAGATGTTAACTGCCTCGCCTGGTGTTTAGGAGGTCGTGGGCTCGATCCCAACCCTGACACCTGCTTGTTTGGAGTTTGCGTGTTCTCCCCATGGTTGTGTACATTTTTCTCCGGGTCCTCTGGTTTTCCCTACACATTTAAAAACATTAATTTAGAGTATTTGGCTGCTATAATTTTCCACATAAGCCACTTCGTTGAGTTATCATTTGTGGCCAGATCGCTTCTGAAAATGGTAAAATAAAAAATAAAAGTTTAATTGTTTTAGTCTAATATTGCCAGTGGTGTTTCTTTTTTGTTGTATTTAGTTTATTGTCCTTCTTCCTCACCTCCGAGTAGCACGGTTGGCTACGTACGGTGGGAAAGAAGTTCAACATACTACATACGTGTGTAGCTATCACTATCTGCCAGGACTCCACGTGCTTATCACTTCATGTAGCGTTTCTGTTTTGTTCTGTTGAGCATGGTCAGATACTTCAGGTGCACATGTGTTGGGGAATGTGTGACACACGAATGCATAACTCAGTCTACCTGTATTACGTGCTACCGAGATACGAATAGGACTTTCAATACCTTAGGCAGGCTCCAAACGAACACACACCTGAACGTTATCCAGCAACACTACGAAGGTTCACTTCGACCACACGAACGCGAGACCTGCGCTCGCTTACCTCTCACAAAAACACATTGGAGTCGGCTCGCTGTTTTGAAGCAGACACGTGCCCTAACACGTTGGCAGTAAATAGATAAATGTCGTTTGAGTGCCATTTGAAAGTGACAGGGCCTCACGTGGCCGTGGGTCGGATGAAATGAAGTTGTGGGCCGGATACGGCCCACGAGTCACAGGATCCTCCACCCCTTACTAACAGGCTCAAGGAAACCCTTATTTGCGTTTAGGCTATGGGATCCACAATAGTTAAGGATGACCGCTTTAAAAAAAGAATGAATTGAAAATATGACAGGGTAGCAATGTAGTACGATTGGCTATGTACGGTGTGAAAGAAGTTAAAGATACATATACGTACATAACTCAGGTGGTTTCAGTTTGAGTAAGGGCCTGAATTTGTCCTTGTGTGTTTCAAAACAATGCAATGCATGCCTGGGGTGCAATTGAGATTAACATTCTAGGAACACATTTTAGGAATGTATGAGTACTATTTTTAAATTAATATCAATTAAACAACAAATAACAACGCTGGCGATTTGATTAATTATCACCATTTGGGTTTCCGACTCAATAAAAAATCTAATACGTATATTTGTATGTTGCTTTTACCATTGCGTTTGTATTGTTTCACGTTTTTTTCTGTCTCATTAGGTTCTTATAGTTTGTTCTATTATTATACTTGACAAATTTACATATAATCTGCACACATTGTAAATCATTGTTACTTACATGCATGGTGCCATGCATAATAACTGATTTTACTCGATTAATTTATGCATCGTTACATATACGAAAATTTTAAATAATCACTTGCTTGTATGTGCGGCGTGAAAATGGGAAACAATAAAGAAGCCACGGTACACACCACACGCTACAGCTGAGCCACTCCAAATGTCTGGATTCCCGTCCAGAAATTATTTGCCCTACAGCGATGACATCACAGACTGTGTGCCAGAAAGTATAAAAAAATGGCTTTGCAATTACTGGTCTTAAAATAATGAAGAGTGTTGCCCCATATCTGTGTTAAGTGCTGTCGATTATTTTTTAAAGAATCATATCGATGCAAGGGTGAATTCAGTGGTACCAAGTAAACATGGCCACTTAAGGGTGTTACGGAGGCTCATCGTAGCAAAATTGGCAACAAACCCATGGATTCTCCCAAGCAACATGAACCTTGCAGTGCTGCAGTCTTTTTTAACTACAGACATTGATATAATGCAATTTTATACTCATCCTAATAGATACATTACACAATTATATATTTGAAACACAACACTAACTATTGTATAACTTCCAATTTGCACACACTATACAGTTTTGTGCATCGTGACATTTTATTTTATCTTATTACAAAATGTTAAATACTTCTGCAACACGAATGATAATGTACAAACACACACACTACTTCCTCACAAATTGCAAGATTCTAGGTTAAGGCAGCCCTTAGCCCATAAGGTCTTGTGTATTGTTAGTGATTTGTAAAAAAATAGGGGCTGTCACTGCCTGCAGACCGACATACTCAAGATATTGACGTAAAGGCAATTGCCATGTCAAAGCCATGAGTTTAAGCCCAGCTATTACAGCACTCCTCCTGAACCATGAATGTTGAGTAATGTCCTTGCTGAAACCAAAGCTGCTGTATTTTTTTAAATTTGTTTGTTCAATTTTGAAAACCCAGATGTGAAACCAAAGATATAGAACATCCCTTTTACATAAAAATGATTGGAAAACAGGTGACGGAACCCAAAGATCTACATTTTGGTAACATTAAGTTTTATGCAGCGTTTTAAAACAACAAATTACTGCTTAAATTAGAGCCACTTTATGGCACGTCTGCCCACTTTCAAGAGATATTTTCGGGCCATAGAGACGGAAACTGAAGTCATCTGTCATGAACAAGCAAGGATAAAGGCAACATTACCCGGTTAATTCCTCGTATGTGTATATGTGGCTTTAGGGCTCTCAGATTCCGAAGTCTTTCTTTGCGCAAGAAAAAAATCCATGACGCATTTGGTGACTATTCTTTATACGTAAAAAAAATTCAAGGCAGATGCAATCATGATAATATGGACACCTCCACAGCAAGGCAAAATGAGCTCAACCATATAAGTAAACTAGCTTTACTACCCGGCTCTGCCCGGAACTTGGATTCTTGCCTAGGATTCATTTCATATTCCCTTATATTTCACTGAAAAACCCTGAAAAAGTTTGATGCTGGCAAGAAAGAAAAAAGCCGAAATAAATCAATTAAACTAAATCGGATGTTTTTCACTCAAAAAAATCCAACCTTAACCTACTTATACGTAAGGTCGATTTAGGCAACTCGGGAAGGGAATGACGCGGCGAGCTGAAAATAGTCGCGTTCCCTTAAAAATTCCAGACAGCGTAATTTCATGACGTCAGATCTCAGCGTTCGAGAGTTTTTTCTGCTTCACACAAACAGGTGTATTTTCAGCTTTATATTTAAGAGCGAGCTGAAAATAGTCGCGTTGACTTAGAAAATGCGTGATACACGGCCTACGCGGAGGGTTTGTGGGGGGGGGGGGGGGTGCGTGACGTCAGTAGGCACACTGCGTGACGCTGCCGCATGCGGGTGACATCACAGATGTGACGTCACCGCTCACTTGCCGTGCAAAATATATACATTATTGCGCCCCCCCCCACCCCAATACGTTTTGCATTGTGTACAGTCTGGAAGCTACCCACATGCCAAATTTCAAGTTTGTTGCATGTCGGGAAGTATGCGAAACATTTCGAACAGACACACATATTCACAAATTTCCCTTTTATATATATAGATGAAATGTGAATAAATAATAATGTGTGTTATACTGATGTCAACATCTCAAGAAAAATGGGCCACTGTCTATTCATCAAAGCATGAACAAAAATACCAATTTGAAAGCAGTTTCATAAATGAACATTTAAAGTACAGCTTTCATCAATCAGTCCTGCTGAGAAAAAAATGGTGTAATAAAAATTGAAAAATCTAAAGGCCAAAAAACATTTCTGTTTCGCTGGACCTGCAAAATAATAATTCCATGCCTTTTTTTTGGCCCATGAATCAATATCCCAGAGCGAACTGAGCGATTTCATGACGCCCTGTCGTCCTCGCACGTTCAGCCGTAGCAATGCTCCCGCTTACCATCCTTGCGGTAATAGAGGATCTCCACCTTGCGCTCTTCGGAGCCCACGAGTGCCTGCGCCACCTGTGTGATGGAGAGCTTTGACGTGCCCGGGCCGTGCAGGAAGTCACAGGTGCACGGCTTCTGCATGATCTCGGAGCGCGAGAAGCCGCACAGTTCGCAGAAGCCATCGTTGCAGAAGATGATGGCGCAGTTCTCTGCGCGGGCATTTGCAATCAAAAATTTTCGATCTGCAAAAACACACAACACACACGCATGGGAAGGTTGATAATAGAAGTCGTTAGATATTGTTGCGGGCCAGTGGTTCCCAACATTTTTCTCATTGTGTACCCCCTACCAGATGTGTCTACTGTCCGCTTACCTCTGCCAGCCCTTTCAGCTATCCATGTACCCCTCCCAGTGTATCCTTCAAATAGTTACATAATATAAAGTTACATTTCAATTACATTTACAAGTAATTAACACCTTTGACATTTAGCTCATACTTATAACTCAACAATAATTCGCAAAATGTGTACTCATTTATAAAACACTGTCTAGTAATACCACATGACCAGACCCCACACGATCACCACCATTGCGTGATATTGTTTTGTGCACCCCCTAGAGATGTCAAGCGCATCCCTCAGAGGTACACGTACGATGTTTGGGACCACTGTTCTTCACCCAGATGTATGTCAACGGTAAAGGTGGAGCCCTGCAATTGTTTGCTCACGCTACTGCCGGTGGAAGGGCCTCCACTAGAGGGAGCTCTCGAGAGCCTCTTTAGAGGGTACTTGGCCTACTTTTCCACGCCGGCCAAATGTCTTGAAAGATGTGGGAGCCTCCACACATTGTCTCACCACGAATACTGTTGGGAGGACAGATATTGCGGGGGTGGGAGGGGGGAGGGGAAATACAAGAAACTTCCCCATGGCCTCAAATGCTGTGCTGGGAGATCGAACCGGCGACCTCTGGATTGTAACTGCATTGTGATAACTATTACACCAGGGCAGCATCCCTCACATGTAGGTAGGTAGCTTGTCTAAATGATCAGTTAAATGTGTAAAGTTATATTTTGGAATAGGCAATGTATCAATGGTTGAGAACTGATGGAGAAACAGAATCGGTGTTCAGTAAATTATTAGGTCTTGGATGACAAAAATTAACATTTGCAAAGAAGCATAGAGAGACGCATGCTTCGAATTGCATTGAGAGACAAAAACAGCAGCACATGGATCATGAACAAATACAAATCAAGAAACATTATATAAACTGTGAAGAAAGTGGGCTCGTGCAAAACACATTCTGAGGAAGGTGATGGCCGATGGTTGAAATTGGTGGGAGAATGACTGCCGGAGTAAAATAAACACACGCCTGAGAAGACATCCACGATTGAAATAGAAGGATGAGTTCAGCTCGTGTGTAGGAGTGAGATTGATTGTGGCATCACAGGGCATGACTGATGATGATTTCGTGTTATACATACATACATATACACAAAGGATTACAAATATCTGTTCGCATGCATTCCACCAGCATACATGTATACCCATATATGGATACACATTTATAAATTAATAAAAACCGTTGATAAGTTTCATACATATGAATACAGAAAAGTCTGAGAACATATGATAATTAAAGACGTCACATTGATTATTTAAAAAAAAGTAAGTTTACCCTGGGCGGAACACAAATGAGTCCTAGCCAAAGGAGAGCGTACGCCCGAGAGGACAACCTCCACGGAGAGAGAGTGATGAGATTGAGATCAGCTCATGTGCAGGAGCCCGATAGGTATAAGGTACAATGACACCATGAGGATTGGTGATGGCGTTGGGAGACCTTAATCCAGCTGTGAAGTATCCTCGAACGGGGGCTCTCTAGAACTCCCTCTACTGGAGGACATTCTTACAGCAATAACGTGAGCAATAAATTGCTCACCTGCACCTTTACCTATTGCATAGGACAGCAAAATCTCGTGTGTGCAGGATTCTAATTTTTGTTCGAGCTTTTGATATCAAACTTTGTGAAGTGGCGCATAACTGCTAAGCCTAACAACTGTCACATTCAAACGATTCCTCAAATCATGCCTCCACATTTATTTTGATACATGTCTTGAGAATTGTGTTAAAATGACGAAGTACCATATTCCACACTTCTGGGCAACTCTCCATTCAATAATAACTCTAGTGGGATGGTAAGATAGACGTTCAGATATGCATTTCCAAACTGTCTTGATTCAATTGTAGCTTCAGGAAGATATACGATGGGAAATAGGTAATTAATTTATGGACGCATGATTTATTGCTATGAATACAGGATATGTTTTGAAGTAACATGGCTTTGTGATGCTCAAATGTGGATCCATTTTTATCACGTATTATCTTCGATAATGGTTATTATTTAATTTACTCACAAATTGCACGGATATATTTCCAGCATTCCATCAAATATTGATGTAAAATTCCATTTACTCAAATTGCCTGCTTCAGGAATTCAGGAATGCGTTAACACTGCAATAAAACCAAATCACTAGCCTTATTACTCGCTTAAATCAGGATATCTTATTCACGAAAATTTGTTCCTTCACGTTTCTAAAAGAATACAAATTCAGTTGTAAATGACATTAAACCTCAGAAAAAGCACACACTATCGAGTATGCGAGGAATTTACGCGTGAGTAATGTAATTACTGGATTTGCATGATGCAGAAAACACGTTTGCATTTCCATGGCATCAACATTTGTGGGTAGCAATGTGTGCATTGTGAGACGGCGTGGCGTTTATAAAAGGGCGCGTTGTTATAACAACTCAGGATGCACAGGAATATAATTTTGGAGACAGAAGTCCATACGCTACGAGTCGATACCAATACCCGGGTGAACGCATATTCTCTCAAACGCGCCCTCACAATGCGCTAATGAACAAAAAACCCCAACGTTATAGCGGTTTACCAATCAACAAGTAAAAAAACGGCAGCGGCTAGTGTCAAATGCTTTTCATCTCTCAATGTGCATTCATTTATGATTGCACGCTGGCAAAAATAATACAAACTGTTAAGGCTACATAATACATATACACGACTTAAACACAGTATTCATAAACAATAGACAGGCGGAGGCGACAGATGTACGGCTTGCACTGGTGTTAAAACAAAACCACACGGACACACACGCGCGTGCGCTTTGTCTGTCCTGTCGTGTCCCGATCTCCGCATCAAGGTCTTGGATGCGCGCGCACTGTGCTCATATACTCACTCTGCCCTTCAAATTTCCGTATGATTGTGTCCAAGTAGGTGTTTTGCGGCGCAACGTGGCCTCTTCGTACGGGCATTGTGAACGGCGGAGTGCTCCCGGAGCTGTGCGGAGGAGGCAGGAGAAGTGGAGCCGGGGACGCTGCGTGGAGGCTGCCTAGCTCGGGAGGGTGGGTGAGTGGGTGGGTGGGTAGGAGCGACTCGTCGGAGGAAGGGATGGGCTGACGGCTGGCGGGGTGGCGGGGTGTGCGGGGTGGATGGCTGGCTGAGTGACTGGATGGATGTGTGGCTTGGCTGGGGAGGGTGGGTGGGTGCCAAACGCCTGGACCCTTCGGCTGTGACCGCTCCGCCCTGCGTGCGCTATGACGCATTTACCGCCGGAGCTCTCGGGGAAAATGATGCACCGGAAATCAGTGTTCCTCCCCAAATGCGAAACACAGGGCACAACACACACCGGGCACAACACACACCGGGCACAACACACACACAGGGCACAACACACACACACAGATCACAACACACACACACACAGGGCACAACACACACACACAGATCACACCACACACACACACACGGCACAACACACACACACAGGGCACAACACACACAGGACACAACACACAGGGCACAACACCTAGTACAACATTTAATTGGAGCGCTCACCGACCAGACAATACACGTCACCTAAATATACGATAAACGAAAATCCGTAAGCAACAATTCGCCCTCACACCCACTCACATCCGTAATTACACAGCAGAAGAATGCATTGCTGCGTGTGTTTTTAAGTCAATGATTTGTATACAGTATATACAGTACTGTTTATGGTTTGTTTATGCAATTAGCATGTTTATTTATTGCCTAAGTTTCAATGCGCCCCTACAATTTGTAGCCGTCCCTGTGTGCCGGTTTCTAGAATGTTCTTTATTTCAGATCAAATATTATACGAAGCATACGCATTGTCTCAAGGGGCTCTAATCGGGTTCAAATAACGAATGATAATTTGACTGACGTGCATTATAAAAGGGACATTTGATCGGGTGTTTATTCTCTATTTAAATTGTGTCGTAGAGTACGTGATATTAAACACACACATACAAAATAAACACGGTGGTGTATAAGCCTCTCTCTCACACAGTACAACGGTAACTTTCACAGATGGACCACGCCAAACCTTAACACCACCTCCACCACAGCCAACAAAACCTCTTTCCCCAACCTCTCATTTCCGCACGCCCCTGTAGATGTCAAAGCAGCTGCTTGACTAGAGGGGGTGGAAACGGAATAGGTAATAGGGATAGAGGAGGGGACAAGCTGACGTACCGAGCGACAATTAAGGGGAAGAGGCACATGCACCCGTGTGGGTGTTAATGCTCACATTACCGCCACCATTCGCCCCTTGGCAATCGCGCTATGGACGCAGAGGCTCGTGTGATAACTGTGACTGTAGGGTAGTTAAGTAATACATACTCCACAGACGTTGGGCCAGTGCTGGCTTATCAGCGGCGCAACATTGGGGTTTAAGAATCGACTTTTTTTTAACGCAATGATATTGCTGCTATAGATATTGTTACAAACTATGTTTTACTTGTACAACAGTAGAAGCGTGGGGAGTATTAACAGAGTGCCGGGAGAAATCTGCAGATGCCGATAACTAACGTATGATAAATGCATGTTATTGTTTTGTTGAATCGACCTTTTTAATCTTTCATCTGCAAACAAAACTTTAAGGGAACAATACCGTTAACATGCGTAAACGTGCATTTTCTACTTTTCATCTATCAGCGTCTTCCGTCAATTGGTGTATAATGATAAAGTCCAAGTACTTCGAAGAAATATAATATTAAAAAACGGTAAGCAAAAGTGGGCGGACAAGCAGAAAAAAATACAACAATACGTTGCTACTACTCTGTACTTTAGATTGCTCCTCGAGTCACCACTAACGTGAGACATGCTTTTCTTCTTATTTTAGAGTTTGTGCTTCCAGTGTTCAGTATAATTCACTTTAATCAAAGGTTGTATTGTATTTGGAAAGTAATATCCCCGTGCTGCCGATGTGTATCAGCTGGCGTTGAACAGCCGTGGCGCTGTCCGTGGTCCTGAAATGGGCTGCTCACTTTTCATATTGTAACTGCATCCTGCACTGTGCCGTATGGTTGCGAGGTCATTTGTCTCTCCTAATGGTTACAGTGAAATGCACGGATGGTAGTAAAGTCATTGTTAACGCGGCATATTCCGTGGGTAAAAGCAAACATTGTATGTATGCATGCTTATCAGCCTCGGTAGCAGAGGTCCTGTCCATTTACTGATGTATGGTACGCGATAATACACAAAACTAACCTCTTAACCACTGGATCTGCTCAAGCTGGACACTTACAACCAATTGTAAAACAAAAAGTCTCTCGTCTATATTTCCTGGTACGAAAACGTTGTTTGTTAAGGATCCTGTTACGTAAGTGACGTTAATAATTAAGTATTTTTTCTTTACTGTTCTGTGACTGGAACAATAACGTCGAATCAACGCGTGTTGCTTTCCAGTCATTGTGTCTGTTGGAACTGAACATAGCAAAGGTGACACTGATAATTTATGACATATACAGTGCTGCGTCTATACATCTATGTTAAGTATCTTTGTGAGCCTTTCCTGCAGTGCATCATCTATAGTCATTTTTATTACAGTAATGTGATCTGTGCCGTTGCTTCTAGTGAAACATAAAATACATTACAGCATGTAATTGTGTAAAAATGACAGATCAAAATGTCCTATTAGAAATCATTACATAAGCAAAAGCAAGACAGTGAGCTTCTAAGTGGTCTTCTACTACTTACATATCTTTAGGTACAAACGATGGCCTGCACAAAACCTTCCCCGTCACATTTTTTAAACAACATTATATACTGTTCCACTTATTGGCATATAGAGTTTTAGTTGGTTAACTGTAGCCATGTGAGTCAATTAACGATAATCGTTAAAATACACCTTCAGATCAGCTGGGTAAACACTACTGGGTGTATTAATGATAGTGGTTTTGTGTCTCATATATTTTCATCCCTCTGGTCATTTAGAGGGTCGTGTGGTATGGATGACAGGTTGACAGTTATGTCATCTGCTAAATATATAGGCTTTGACACAGCACATGGAGGTAATGCTTGCTGACAGCGAATCGCATTTTGAGTGAGCATACTAATTCTCATATCTGGCTGAAAAAAACGTGACGCACATACAAGTACTGTATACACCTTTTTGGATGGTGCTGAAGAATTGACGTTGACAATTGTCAAATAAATTACTTTATAATCACTCAATACACATTTTAATTTCTGCACTTAAAAATTCTCTATCAATGAAGTGTTACATATTGTGAATATAAATACTTCATGGGACCTCCTTTGCCAGTACCAAAATAGGAGAATAGGTTTCCCCCTTTTTTCTGGCAACAATATAGGTGTTAAGATGTTAAAACACCAAACTGAAATCTATTTACAAGGAATCATATCTGCATTAACCACAATGCTTGTGCTCACCCCGAGCTCTCATTACTTTGATAGTGCATTGTTTTTGTGCTGTACGCCTTTTGGCGTCCTCTGGTTTAACACCGTTTTGAGACTAGGCTCAAAAGAAAGCTGTCTCTGGTGTGGACCAATCAGTTTCAAGGACAATGCAATTATTATCAGAGTATGTTTTGGTTTGCATTCTGACCACAAGTATTGGGGTTAATGCGGACATGATTCCTTGTAAAATGTTTCAGTTTGGTGTTTTAACATCTTAACACCTGTTTTGTTGCCAGAAAAAAGGGGGTAAACCTATTCTAATATAAATACTTATTCAAAACTACAGCAAATGTGTAATACATCCCCAAGAACAATTTACTGAACATCGAACAATAGCAAAGAGGACGAAATTATGTAATGCTGCTTTCCTTTTCTAGCCACGACATTCGAAATATGAGTCAGGCTTTCGTAATGTATCCCTGCTGCTGCCCACTCAGCAGAAGAGCACGTGCACTCCAGTGAGTCAACTGGTAGTTCACCTGAAGGGGAGTGCCTCTTGCCTCTTCCATCATGCCAGACCAGCAGTGAGTGGCTTGTGAGAGGTTGAGAACTGCTGTATATACAGATACAAATAGTTTTATTATTATTATTATTATTTTTATATAACGTTACTAGGTGTAGTACAGAATTTGAAATAAACACATTACATATTCAGTGCGGTAGATATGGGTTTGTCGATTTTCTATTCAAACGAACGTTGTGCTGATGTTGGACTTAATTTATTTGATGCATATAAATACTTGGCAATTAAAAAAAATAGCAAATTGAACGCCACAGTTTTCAGCTGAGTGCAGAAAAAAAGAGATTCGTGCTTTAATTCTCGTTTAGTTAAAGCTCACAACGAGATATTTGTCCTTGATTGCACTGTGTAATGATCCTGGAGGCCTTGCATCAAACACTGTTATATTAGTTGTCTGCCGCTCATCAATAATTTACAGTGGATTTTTACAATGACAGAGAAAAGCTGCCAGGGGCTGGGGATCAGTGCTTTGTTCTACTCTGACCTCTACAGTCTGGAAAGCGGTAAATTTGATTTTACTGATGTTTGTACAAAACAGGATGCTAAAAAAGAGTGTTTGTTGTATTAAATGTAAAAACGTAATATGGATTTAGTTCAATTTTGATAATGTCAACAACAATACTGTTTTTATGTCAACAACTCTTGCTTTTAATGCTCGGCTTTTTATATGCATATTTTTTTGTTTTCCATGACCCCCCCCCCCCCCATCAACAAGCAATCCTTAATCTTACAAAGCTATGGTGAATACGATCACCAGAACCTATTAGATATATTAATCTCAAAATACCAGCACCATGTGCAGAAACCGTAGAGTAAATCTGTAATAAAATGACTTATTCTGTTACATGGACAGCACGCATCATATTTACTTATTTAATTATGCTCTTATCTTAAATTGGATACAGACATGATATTTGAGCTTCTTTAAATGACTCTCAGGTCACTAATAATATTGGATTATGTTTGTGCTGTCAACTACAAGGTGTTCGCACTGGGATACATTGTGGGTTTTTTTTATTTCCATCTACCAATGCCAGCTGCCAAAATCGAATACTTTGACTATGCTGACAAATAACAGGACCCACTGACAAAAGGAAAGGCCAAGAGAAACATATTCCCTTATATTTTCCAAATTCTAGCGACAAAAAACGATTGTAATGGTGGAATGTTTGGAGGAGCTTTTCTCGATAGGACGAATCAAAGGGGGGGGGGGGGGGGGGGGAACACATTTACACCGAGTTGTAAACATGTTTTATCGACTGCAATCCTCACTTTTTGTTACCAGAGCTCCACATGCAGGCAGGGCACTTCTTCCTGGTATTTTTTCCAATTATGTGTGGGGGGGGGGGGGTCTAGCTTTCTAGTCGGTGATGAGATCTGGATTCATCATTACAACTCCAAGTTTGAATGGCAGTCCATGCAGCGGAAACATCCAATTTCTCTATCACCCAAAACATTTAAATCAGAACAATCTGTAGGCAATATCACATGCATAATATTGTGGGATGCCACACCAGGAGTTAGTCACAGATCAACAGTATGCAGACGTGTTCCATGACTGCATATGTAAAGCAAAGACATTTTTTAAAAAATATGGCAAAGCCCCAGCACACACTGCAAGAGTGGAAAAGACTCTGCTGTCAAGGGTTTTCACCTTAAGAAATTCCCACATCCTTCTCCTCCGAGTCCTGGTACCCAATGACGTCTACCTGCTTACAACATTGAAGGCGCATCTGTGTGGAATACATTTTTACGAGGATTATGAGCTCAAAGAGGATGCGTAGGGATAGCCAAATGGGCCGGGAGAAACACTTTTACGTAGGAAATTGCAAAGCTTCAGGAACAAAATGCAAGCCAATGCCCATATTGAAATATAATGTGGCTCTTATTGGTGTACCGTATGTACTGAGTATATGTGTTAGTCCCAGGACGTTTTGTACCACCCTCATAGAGTGTCCTCTACCTGTCACAGTATTGTTATTTCAAGAAATTGTCTTCATAGCAGATCCAGATTCTTCATGCGCCTCATGATTGGTATTATTTTAGTGCATAGTGTAATGCCCACAGTTTTTAAATGAAGCTCTGGGGAAGGACATCAAACTAATTCAAATACAAATCCGACTGTGAAAGCAAATCTGATCTCTTCTTTCTGCTGAAAATATAAGCATTGCCTTCATCCTATCAAATCAAGACAGACTTAATCTACAGTAGGGCATATTAGTCAGAGAAAATAGATTATCAACCCGGGAAGAATATGTCATTTTCTGGATTATTTTCTAAATACAAACACAGATGTTTTCTACCTATGCTGTTACCTCTTAGTACAGTAACATTATCAGACATTTCACGTGCACATGTAGAGCGCTTTTTATAAATCCACTCCTGGATGAAAGCCTCCCCACACAATGTGTGTTTGTGGGGATTACTTGACCATACGTGACAATTCTGGTCGTTGATGAAGGCAAGGGAGCATAGGCGTGGAGGCATACAGGTACGGCACAACAATATCTTTTTTTAAACTGTCTTCTGCTGCCCACCTCATAGGCCTGCAGCCTGTCACACTTGTTACGCGTGGTGGTTGCCTATCTAAGCACTATCCAGGCTCAACGACTCATTGGCTTCCAAGATCTGGTAAGATTGGGCACATTTCTGGCTATTTGGTAATCGGCATCGTACGTTGTGCATAGAAAGATAGAAATAGCAACTATTTGAGAATACATACAATACTGCTCATTTCCCCGAACAGTTGTTTTAGTTGCTTACAACTAATTAAGTATAAGTATAGAATGTTTCTATATTACCATATCTACTGTGAACTGTAATGTAAGCACATTGATACAATTTAACAACTCTTTGGCCATCTGTTAGATGCATGAAATCAGGATTATCTTCTGTATTCAGGATTAAAACCACAATGTAAAATCGTCCGCTAAATGTGATTTGTAAAATAGAATTTAAATGATAAGGAATAAGGTCCGAATATCTGCGGACATCAATATAGTGGATGCTGTCTCGGTGTGATGGTGAGCACACTGTACCTATCTATCGGACCTTTTATCTGTGGGACCTTTTTTAGCAGTATCAAACTGATGAAACATAACAATAGGCTTTACCCTTTCCAACAATAATACAGGCGTTAAGATATTCTTGGTTCTTTCGGTAAAGTCACGTAGAAGGGAAATAATAAAATAATAAATAATAAACCAATAAAATTCTCACGACGTTTCGATTGCAACACAAGCAATCATCATTAGGTGTGAAAACCACAGCAAGAAAATTTGGACTATTAGGGTGTTAAGATGTTCAAACACCAAATAGACACCAAATTACAAAGGAATCCAGTCTGCATTAACCACACACACTTGTGTCTAAACGTGCAAACAAACATGCTCTGATAATAATATATGCATTGTATTTGAAACCGATTGGCTGACACCGGAGACAACCTTCTTCGCCATCAGTGTTAGACCAGAGGACGCCAAAAGGCGAACAGTATATGAACAATGCAAGTATCAAAGTATTCATAGCTCGGGTTGAACCAGCGATCCCTGCAATCCAAGGAGCGCTGTTGGTTCAGTCTCCCAGTGCTGCGGTTGAAAGATTGTGAGGTAAAAAAAAAATCTTCTCCTCTGGGCACCCAACAGTAAAGGGGCCGTCCATAAATGACGTCACGCGATTTTGGACGATTTTTGATCCCCCCCCCTCGTCACACGGCGTCACAAAAAGTCAACCCCCCCCCCTCAAATATGACGTCACAAAGCTCTGCCCCCTCCCCCCTCAAAAAACCCATTTCCATTTTAAAAATTAAACATGCTTCAAATCGCTTTAAACTATTGCCATTGTAGTGCGTATTTAATGTAGTAGGAGTTTTGTTATAACAATTAGTGTTGTTATAACAATTCTAATATTTATTTAAAGTTGTGCATTTTGATGTGACGTCACATTTCTCAACCCCCCCCCCCTCGTCACACATCGTCACAAATGTCTGACACCCCCCCCCCCTCTAGGTGGGTGACGTCATTTATGGACGGCCCCAAACTGGATGCACCCCACAGTTTATAGGCAGATCGCGTGTGTTGGGCTAAAGTGTGGGAACTCCCACCTCTTCCAAGATGTCAGACCACTGTGGACTATTAAGGGGAAAATACCCTCTAGAGGGGCTCTGTAGAGCTCCCTCTGGTGGAAGCCCTTGCACGACCAAGCACATTGCAGGGTAGCAGCACGGTTATTATTCAATGTTACACCAATGTTGGTGTTCATCGAATAAACGTAGTTTTGAAACAGGCAGCGCAGCATAAAATGCAATTAAGCCGAGTCTTTTGTTCTGCTTAGTCACAAACTCAAAGGAGAGAGAACACGACAGACGTTATCGGGAAATAATATAAATTAACAACGCGTTATTCTTCATTTTAAGCCACACTGGCGGAGGGTGTGTGACACACGACATTTTATTGCTGCGATCTGGCCCAAGCATCAATTATGAACCACAACGCACACCTTTTTAAAAGGTGACTCTATGGTTTTTCTTTTACTCTTGGGGAAGAAAAAAGATGAGGCACAATTTTCCTTCCAAATTACTCGAGACATTTATAACACACGTGACATTTGTTTCTGGAAACGTCCTAAAAAACGAAGGCATGCATTGTGAGGCCCATGCAGGTCTCGCACGATGCTGAGTGGCACCCGAATATGTGGGCCTCTGCATGATCCCCACGCACACAAACACACGCCTTGTCCGTTTGTTACCGGTAAACATTGATCTCCTCTCCAAAACACTGCACGTGGCAATGTTCATCTTTAAAATATTGGTACATTCACTTACATAACTGCAATATGCACTGGTGGTATTGTGTTTATCCAGCGACATTTACGCAAACAAAAGTCAAAAACAAAAAACGCTTGCAAACTCTGTATTGTTATGTTCGTGTTATTGTCTTGAATCATTGTCGGAAATATCTGTCGAGAGAAAAGTTTAGTTTTCATTTGTATGTACTACATTTGTATGTACTATATTTGTATGGACTTATATTTTAATATATTTTACATACTCTCTACTTTGTAAAATATTATATAATATATAATGCATTATATTATATAAAGTACAAAAACATATTAAAGTGTAGAGTGTCTAAAGTGTCAAATATGCAGTCTCGATTTCTCAGACAACGGATGCCATTTCCTGTACCTATGCACATTAATGTAAACGCCCATATTTTCCCTTGGGACTGTTTAGGCGAAATACACTGCATCACATAGCAGTTGCACGTTAAGACCGTGGCGCATGCCTGAAATTCAGCACTGTGGAGGCGAGGGTTGATTGGATCACACAAATATCTTGAAACTCCCTGCCCGTATGTGTCAAGGCTGCCACACACTGGCTTTCCAGGAGATGGCAGTACAGCACGTGCATTCATTTCCATCTATATCCATCTGTATGGTGACTGAGTCTTTGGATATTCGGGTTTTCTTCCACGTGTATAAACATTCATTAATGGCTGAAAACATTTGAATATATAGAGGACAGCAGAACATTGCTAATTGTTTGCACTGGCTCACCACCTGACTGCATTCCCACGTGCTTGCCTCTCAGTCATTGTCTCCTTTGGAAACTGTCGACGTAATAAATAAATAAATATTATTGATACAAATGATTCTGGCGGAATATTGTGCAAAATGGCAGAGAGGACTGGCCATGAGGTATGATCTCGGATTGAGTGCTGAGGAGTTATATTAATGCACAGACGTGACAGTCTTATGCACAGTACTTGAGCATGTGTTGCTCCAACAGGATCGTGGAGATCGGCAGCGTGGCCTATCAGAATCCACTGCTGCATGAAGGCCTCCCCGTGCTGTCTCAGTCATGGTGAAATAGCTGGGCTAACTGACCTGAGGTGAATAAAATAAAATTGAATGTTGCAATTAGTTGTTAAGTTTAGACGAGAGGCCAGCGGACGTTTATATGCACGGATCGTAAGCCTGGTGAGGAAGAGAGGCTATATAAGCTGCCCAAGAGAGAGCCTTTGGGAGTCCTGATCACAGTGATACAGTGCAGTGATAGTCGAGGTAGATTGTGCCCTGTTCTTAAAAGATCAAATGTTTGCCACGGTGCAATGTGCCAGAAACACATTTTATTTTTCTTCTAATATAAATTAGCTTATGTAGTCATAAAACATTTATTATTGAAGGGGTTTTCTGTAATTCAATAGCTACTATTAGGTAACGATTTCCATGCCTTTAAAAAAAAACTGCTAGTCAGATTTTTTTTTCAAATGTAATTCTCATCGCGTTTCATGATGTTAAGTGCAGTCTCCAACTCTTAGCAACTCTACGTGCTGCAGTGTCATAGATAGTATATACATTTCGATTTAAAGCTTTCGTGACTGCAGGGATTCATCTTCTTGGTTCTTTCGGTAAAGTCACGTAGAAGGGAAATAATGAAATAATAAAATAAAACATTAAATAAAATTCTCACGACGTTTCGGCCACACATACCTATTCTCCTCCCACTCAGCTTAAAATACGCTGCCAAGCTTAGCAGTGTTCATTGGAGCGCTGTCTTTCAGACAGCTCTGTCTTCACCTGAGGACGGCTGCTTGTGTTGTGGCCGAAACGTCGTGAGAATTTTATTTTATTTTGTTTGATTTTTATTATTTTATTATTTCCCTTCTACGTGACTTTACCGAAAGAACCAAGACGAGTATATACATTGTTTCATGTGAAGACCTTGATATTGAATGCACAACTAAAGATTTTGTATATACACTAGATATATACGTGTTCTTTTCAAGAGCTGTCTCTTTATATATTGCTCGGCCAACCTCTTGACTTTTGTAATGTTCGGCAGCATGCATGCATGTTGAACTTCTTTCACACCGTACATAGCCAATCGTGCTAATCGGAGGTGTGGGAAACTAAGACTATATATGTATAAGTACAACTTTTATTCATTATATAACTCACACTGTGTGCACTCGTGATATGTCCTCAATCTTTCCACCACACCTTTACTATTCTCCCTCCACGCAAGAACACACCGCTCGCATCTGATTGCACATGAAGCAACATGCCATCTGGTGGCCAGGCATACCGTAAAAATAATAACTCGTTGGCCTGTGACCACATCTGCGGCACAAAAGACATGCCGCTTGCTGCACGCATTTGATTATACGCTTTCATTGCCTTAAATCAACAGGGGAAGTTCAACATTCTTAGGCCCCACCTCTTTTCTCTTTATACTCCTCTTACTCAAGATGAGGCCCCACGTCTTCCCAATGAGGCCCCCGTGTCTTTTGCTGCTCTGCGCCTTTCCTATTTAAGCCCCGCCCCTTATTCTTCTTTTTTAGACTCCGCCTCTTTCTGTTTAGGCTCCGCCCCTTTCTCCATACACTGGTTTGGACTGGTTTGGGTGGTGGTAGGCATTGGGTAAATGGAGGCGTGGGGGGGACGAGTGAAGGCAGGTAGAAGTGGTTAAATTTCGATTTAAAGCTTTCGTGACTGCAGGATTCATCTTCTTGGTTCTTTCGGTAAAGTCACGTAGAATGGAAATAATATAATAATAATAAAAAGAAAACATCATAAAATACAATTCTCACGACGTTTCGGCCACAACGCAAGCAGCCGTCCTCAGGTGAAGAACAGGTCTGTCGGAAAGACAGCGTCTGAATGAACTGTCTTTCCGACAGACCTGTTCTTCACCTGAGGACGGCTGCTTGCGTTGTGGCCGAAACGTCGTGAGAATTGTATTTTATTATGTTTTCTTTTTATTATTATATTATTTCCCTTCTACGTGACTTTACCGAAATAACCAAGAAGATGAATCCCTGCAGTCACGAAAGCTTTAAATCGAAATCTGTTCAGGATTGTTTTGATTGTGGGTTCATTGGTTTTTCACGGTTTTGCTGTATTTTTGCATTAATATTTTACAAGTCACCATCAAACGGTGCTGTGTTTGTCTATAACTTACATTTCAGGTGGGTTAATTGAGTTATTTTTTTATGAAACGTTATTTCGGCCCTGAAAGGGCATTCTTGGAGGAGGATTGTGCTAAAATAGTGTTAATAACAGTCATGTGTATTGCAGTATGGCAAATGTAAACCTAACTTTAAAATTAATTGCTTTAGAACAGTTTTTTGTGTTTAGTTTGTTGTTCTTCCCCCTGCACCTCCGATTAGCACGGTTGGCTACATATGGTGGTGCGAAAGAAGTTCAACATACATACATACAAGCCACAAATAAACTTGAAAATATAACTAGCATCTTTGATGTTGCAATTTTAACCAATACGCTTCCCAATAGCTTCTGCGTCAACATGGAAGTGAAAGAGATATATCTGTGAAATACACTTTTATAAATGTCAACTACCCACACTGGTCATTAATATGGCATTTTATTTAGTTTTGCACGATTACATATTGGTTTGTGCCAGCAAAGCAATAGTATTAAAAAATATATTACATTTACCGGTCATTTCATAAAGGTGTGGTGTACAATTTCACTTTCATAGAACAATGATTATTACTTTTTTGCCAAGACTGTATTGCGAATTTAGGCTGGACCATTGCCCAATACAGCTGAGAAAACGTTGCAGGAGTCATATTTATTTCCTATGATTCCACAATGGATGATTGATGATGGATTCTACCAAGGTTTCTGCCAAGGAAGATGCGTGTGGGTAAATATGATACTATTGTTGTTCTCTTGTGAATCTGGGTCAGTTAAGCCTTATCTATCGCTAATTCTATCCACATGAGAAGCTGATTTCTGGCTGCTTTCTGGTGGCCAAAATCGCTATTCAATGCATTGTTGATGCCGACCGCATGTAATTAGTCTTGTTCTACCCCATTTCCAGTGGCATTCAGCCAAGAAGGCAGGGCATGTGGGCCCTTGACAGCCAAGTGGAGGCAAGTCCAGGCATGGTCTGGACTCACATCCATATGTGACCAGGATGCACGTATAATATTAATGCATAGCCAAGGCTTCATAGCTGCCTGTGTATACTGTATGCTAGGCTATAATCAAGGCTACGTATACACGTAGCTCCCTAGTGTATGTGCTATATGCACACTTTGCTATATGCTATTTACGCCATATATAGCCTAGGCTGAGCTGCTCCTTGTATCCCAGCTGCAGATTGCATTGGTGCAGGTTAGGACTGTGCACAGGATGGCCTACATTGCACCTTCCTGGCTTTGCAGACACCGTGTTGTTTGAACGGCACTATGGAAAAGGCATGAGCCATACGTTTCAATGGCGATTCGACTTGGCTGGCCAAACCCCACGCACACTGCCTTCTTTCCGGAATGCCCCTGCCAGGCTCAGCAAAGCCTGGCCCGAAAACGATTCCACAATTTTTGGTGATTCCACAATCCCATCAGGAATCGCATTCAATTCTAAGAATGTAACCGCAATTCCAGGTCAGGGATCGTAACAATCGCTTCACTTCAGTTTCTCATTTTATGATTCAACGGCAGATGGGTAAACAAGTTTTTGTAATGAAATTGTACTTATGCCTGTTCAGTTAGCTGCTGGTGGGATGGGATTGAGGGCCAGACTGGGGGTGGGGATGTAAACTGTTAAGCAAATGTGGTGGGGTGTGGGGCAGATGGCACTTCAGCATATTCCGTATGTATGTGGACAAAGGTTTAGATTCAGTGGCAGGTTTTAGGTTCGACCCGCAATTACCATGGATTTACTAAGCTTACTACCAATCTGCATTCTGTGCATTAACTACACCTCTCACAAATGCGATTATACATGTTTTTATCTCATTATCCTTGGTTTGGCACTCAGTTGAATGTTTCGGTTAGGGTTTGCCTTCCATCCGTACACGGCACATATTCCCTCGAAGCAAGATGTTCTTCCATGCAGGGATGGGGTCGCCATCCTGCAATACGTAAAAATTAGCTGAAGAGATCTCCAATGCGCTTATAGAGCACGTTGCTCGACACGATGCCCGCTGTTTCACTCCACATACTAGGCGTTTCGTCAGGAACTTAATTCAGTATAACTCTGTGATGTTTATCCATATGTTGTGTACTAATTCAGAGACACTAGTAGGAGGCGTTATCCCTCTTGTTTATTCCGGCTCTCACAGCTATAGGGGATAACGCCATACTGGGTCGGGACAGCGAAGACCACGACGACAGCAGCATGAGTTCCATTCCCGATGGCAGCAGCCCTGACTGAGTCGGAGCTCACCTTTTATTCTCCCCAGCGTGGCCAGGCTCCGCCCTCGGCCACGCCCCCTTCTGGATCCCCCAGAAGGCTCCGGGCTTGCCCATGGGTCCAACTGGTACAGCAGGCTGCTACCCCTAGTTCCATTGTCTACCAATCTCCCAGCGCCAAGCGCTACAGTGACTCATTCAATGTCACTACATATATATCAGAGAGTTATACAACACAACTGTGAAAGTTAACTGTTTTGAAGAGATGGCTAACTAAATCTGAAAACAATGGTACGTATAATCACGCAAGACAACTTTGTTGACTTGATCATCATTGCCTAAACTGCTTGGATTTGTTAAAAGTTTTGTTAAGGGATGTACCTGGAGTAAAAGCCCATCTGTAGACAATTTTAATATGGTATAGATATCTCATTTAGCATATCACCGTGGTAGAAATACATCACAATGATATCAGAACCAAAATATTCGAGCCAATCACTTAGTCAAGAAAATTATATTAAAAATGTCATCGTGTTTCATTTGTGGTGTTACATTTGTATCTAATGGACAATTTACGTTAATAATTAGCGACATTCTTTCCAGCTGCACATAAGGGAGTGATGGATAAGCTCATAATGTGTGAAATGCTATCTCGTTCGTGAAACAACACATGGAGATGATTGGCATGCCTCTTATTAGGCCATTGTGAGCGTCAAGCCTTGGTGTGTTAATTGAGAGATAACCACCTTGCTTAGCTGGCTCTGTCTCCAGAAATACTGACATGAATGTCATCATTACAATCCACAGCAGACCACAAAGGAGAAAAACATCTATTGTTGATCGGTAAAAGTTGTCATTGGCCCGAGGCAGCTTGTATCGGATATTGCTGATGATTACTTATTATGTATGTCAGTGAATATGTATTAATTTTAAAATCCCGCAAATGTTATTTTAGGTAAGTAAAATAACCATGCAACGTAACCTTTTTTTTATCATGCGCTGTTATTTCTGGATGCAGTATCCAAAGAAGGGCGGGAGGAGTGGTGATGCAGTGGCATGTGCACTCTGCTTTGAACCTGAAGAGCTAAGTTCAATCCACAGCCACTGCTCACATCAGCAGCCAGTGACATCTAAACACGTCCTGGGCACCCCCCCCCCACCACTTCACCGACCTGCAATGACAAGAATGGTGGAAGTATAGTCAATAACCCCTATGACTGGCATGGCATGGAGAGGCCTTTATCCAGGAAGTGGACTAACAAAGCACTGTAAATGTATTATCAACAGAAATTAACACTACCCTTTGTGAATGTAATCGTGTTAACCTTGCTAAGATTATGTTAACGCTGATAATCGGGTTTTCCCCTTTTTCTGGCAACAAAACAGGTGTTAAGATGTTAAAACACCAAACTGAAACCTTTTACAAGGAATCATGTCTGCATTAAACACAATACTTGTGGTCAGAATGCAAACAAAAAACATACTCTGATAATATATGCATTGTTTTTTAAACTGATTGGTCCACACCAGAGACAGCTTTCTTTGGAGCATCCTCTGGTCTAACACCTTTTGAGACTAGGCTCCAAAGAAAGCTGTCTCTGGTGTGGACCAATCAGTTTCAAAGACAATGCATATATTATCAGAGTATGTTTTTTGTTTGCATTCTGACCACAAGTATTGTGGTTAATGCAGACATGATGTCTTGTAAAGGTTTCAGTTTAGTGTTTTCACATCTTAACACCTGTTTTGTTGCCAGAAAAAGGGGAAAAACCTATTCTCATATTTTGGTGCTGGAAAAGGAGGTCCCATCATGTCATAGCTGTCCTTGTTTAAATAATTGATATCTTAAGTTACAGATGTGTAGTATACAGTACTATCTCTAACCCAGAAACAATCTGAAGATCTTCTAAAATCACTGCAACAAGTATACAATTTGTACAAAGTGAGCATGAATTTTCAAAATTAGTTTGCTACACTTGGAAATGTCCATACCATAAAATAAATAGAAACATCAATCTGCAGACTGCTACAACATGCTTTTTCAACAATCAAAACACCTTGCAAAAACCTCCCCACAATGTTCGCTCTCCATATTATTCCAAGGACATTATGAATAGGCCACAGTTTTTTTTGACCCCACACAGAATGTAAAACGCCAAGTAAATGCACTGCACCTGTTGTAGCCTTAGAAGATAAGGGTTATTCACTTTGCAATGTAGCATTCTGTACAAGGCTAATGCCGGAAATCTAATTTGTATCCATGCATATGAAGAGTCTGCATTCCAGCCGTATGAATGCCACTTGTGTTTTTTACAGGGTAGCATAAGGCTCAAGAGAAGGTGAATTGAGTGTATGCTATCGAAACATTCATGGTGGAACAATGCATTGATTATTCTATTACTATTGATTAAGCTCAGAATATGTGTATTGATTTTCGTGTGTAAAGAATCAATGTTTTTCAATTTGTGTGTGGTGTACGTAATGGATTCACATTGTCCCTGCAGCCACTCGAGGCACTACCATTCACTGCATTGACCCCAATGTTGAAAAAATATTTGAATCATGGATCGAAGTGTAACACTGAATTCCGACAATTTCTCAAATCGCTGCGGGATACAGAGTGGTGGTGAGTTATTCCAACCCGAATACACATTACTTGTTTTAAAATATGTACAAATTAATCACTTTCATTTATATTTACCTCGCTTTTTTGTTGTAACACAGTCTCAATGATGAATGTGTTTAAGTATAATTATCATCCTAGTATTTCTAAACTGCTGCCAATGAAGTCCGTTCCATTTTAGTTCAACCTTGCATGGTAGTTTAATGTCCAATATTAGCGCTACTATTACTGACATTTTGTATTATAGATGAATTTGAAAATCTCAGAAATGACAACGATAGTTAGGGCTCTGAGCTCGAACTGCCAGACATCATGAACACAAGGCCTGGATGCAGGCTTCGATGCAGCCGGTGTCAGCTGTGCCAATTGACTAGACTTCAGCAATGTTGCTAATGCACTCGTAAGTTGGTAACGCTATACACATGTCTTTCACAGGGGTTGTTGAGCTCATAAAATATTTAAGGACACTCGATGCTGTCCTGATAAATCAATGTCAGCAGTAGGCTGGCCTCCAAGGTAGTGAGCACTCCTCAGCAGTCTGAGGGTCAACAGTTGAAGAGTGAACTATGGTGCTGTGTGCTGAGAGCAGCATTTAAAACAAATATTGTTGCTTTTGGAAAAAAATATATATAATTGCTGGAACAGCAATTTTTATTTGTTGCTTCATATTGCCTCCTTTCGACAAAAAACTACACTGGTGTGCTTGGATACAGACTGATAAAAAAAATCAGACGTGGAACTCTTAAAAAATGAATGGCATTTAAATGAATAAGTGAGTGCTGTTTATGGTTTCCTGTTGGCCTTGGAGAATGACAAGTAACATAATCAATGATGCAGTGTTATCTACTTCATACATCATACACTGAAGAATGTTGCCTATTAGCAGTTATTACTTCCGTGGCATACATAACCTTGAGCCATTGCATGAGTCAAACGTTGACGGGTATGGCATTATACAAGGACCAGGAGCTAATCTATGCAGTAATTTGTAATTATTTACATCATAACTGGTGCCACGTAATGTTAGATTTATGAGTGTGTCATATTATGTGCAGCATATGCTGTTCAAAATAGTCTTACATTTAAAACGTGTTGTGTATGATTGTGTTCTTTTAGCAGTTAGAAAACATTGGCATTACATAATCCCCGTGAATCGCTCAGTGCTTAGTTCCCCAACCAGTGGTCTGTGAATAAACCAAGTGTGGAATGATAGATGGTTGTCCGATCCTAAGAAAGAAGACAAAATCTAGAGGCATGTCAAACAACAAACTAAATTGTGGACAGAAGAAACTTTTCACAACAAAGAGAGAGAGAGAGATGGATCATGGGTGTCAGAATGTTGTAATAATTTATGGTGACATTTGCCAAAGCGATTGCTTTTCTGGCCTTCAGAGTGAATTACAAAGAGGTGTACAATGTCAATGTGCCTGCTACCCACTTGTTTCTTGAAGAATGAAACACTACAGGGGCACTCGCACGAGGTGGAATGCACTCCTATTAGCGTTGCAAATAAGTTATTACCATTATTAGGCGGGGGTTATAATAACGTCGAAAACCAATTTCAGTGCAATTAAACACATTGTTTATGATTCAATATTCACGGCCTGATTCATTTAAAAGTAAAAATGACATTGCTAATTTTCTTTCTCCATGAAAAATAGTACAGTTTTATCATAGTTATTCAAAAGGCTAAACAAATTTGGCAAGCATTTATATTCACATGAGGAGTGTTAGTTCTGTGCAAAACTACACAATGTTTTATTGTTATGAGCATTTTAGACTTGATAATTCTATTTAGAAAAATACACCAACAGACGCTGCCGTGGTTAGCACGCTGGGCTTGCAATTCAGTGGTTGCCGATTTGATCTCTTGGCACAATCGTTGAAACAATGGGGCAGGTGTCGTAAATCCCTCCACATCTGTCCACCCGGCAGTATAAAAGGGAACATCCCAGTTCGTTAATTAGCAAGTGACGTGTGGTGGGGTAAAGTGTGGGTACTCCCACCTCTTCCAAGACAGCGTGGAAGAGTAGGCCAATATACCCTCTCTCTAAAGCGCCCTCTACTGGAGAACCTTCTGCTAGCAGTGGTGCGAGCAAGACATTTTAGGGCTGCATCTTCCGTGGTATGGGCCCTGACTGCAAGATAATGGCCTCGTCAGGTGAGTGAAATTACCCTCTTTATTGTGCACGTATAGTTCACTGTGTGCAGCCAGGAGATTGCTTTACTGCATTAAACCACGACATTATCTACATCTTCCAACATGTATTCGTAAAGCACACACAACTTCAAATGATTGTGTCCATTATGTGGGGGGCGGTGGACGCGGTGGTAAACGTTGTACTTTGTAGATTTATTGAAATGACGGTATTATTGAAGTACTTTAATCATTTGCAGTGACATTTTAATTGGTAAATATTTTAATTGGTATACGGTATTGAAGTTGGATTTGTAGTTGTGACGGTCGTAATCAATATTACTGTAGTAGCCAACTGCAATAGGAATTATTATCGTAAGTAAAGCACTATTGTCGTGGTTGTGGCTGTAGTTTATTTCATACATTATTGTTATTCAGTTTAACACGTAGGCTTTCGCGACCAATATTATTCATAATACAGGTTGTTGGATTAGATCGCGTTATTTATAAACGTGTCGCAACCCTATTCTGGAAAATCGCCCGATGATGCTGGATGTAATTACCAGCGAAACGTCGTACTCACATTTTTTTAATGTTATGGATTCACTCTTCAATACACCGGTGGGCTAAAGTAGTGAACTATTTGTCTTTTGTCAACGTGACACATTTTTTTACATTTATTGGCCGTGTCGGGTGATGGAGGATTGCGACACATTTATAAATAATGCGATCTAACCCAAAAACCTTTGTTATTATAATAATTAATACATTTTTAATCATATCCAGTGATAGAAACGGGTTGCTTTGCAACGGTGTGCCACACCAGTAATTCCCAGAATACAAAACATTAACACACTGGCACTTTTCGGAGAGCTTTAACCGAAAGCAAATGCGTCGTAGTATTATTGGGGCGAATGGAATGTAACGTGAGGTGCAGGATGAGTGGGTTTCATATTGGGACTTATACATTCCCATTTCGACCCTTAATCACTTCTATAGTAGCTATTATTATTCGAGTAATTAGCATTGTAGTAAACCATAATAGAGTGAGGCTGTGTGGGGTCACGTGCGTTAGTTATGGTGCATTCCGTTTTCAGGCAGTTACCTTCACTCCTCAATAATGATCAAACATGGTGAAGTATGGTCAAACAACACCCACCCCCACTCCGCCCCACCCAGCCCAGCTGCCATGAATATTAAGTCAAAACCACATCGTATCCAACAACTCTGGTACCTATTCTTGGTTCTTTCGGTAAAGTAACGTAGAAGGGAAATAATAAAATAATAAAAAATAAAACATAATAAGATAAAATTCTATCTGATATATTTTTTATGTTTTTTAATATTATTTTATTATTTCCGTTCTACGTGACTTTACCAAAAGAACCAAGAATGTGAATTCATGCAGTCACGAAAGCTTTAAATCAAAAAATAAAAACTCTGGTTCTGCGAATCATATGTTTATTAGATAGGTGAAAGAGTCAAGAGTGCAAAGACGCCTTCTGAATTTGCCTCCTGCTACATATAAAACGCAGACTATGGTGAACGCAACTACGTCAAACTGGAGACAAAAAACTAAGAAAAATACATAACACACAGTTGGACTCGGTGAGGTGAGTGAAAAAATGCAGAGTACATTATACTGTGCATTGAAATCGTGGGAACTGTGTTTTTTTCATTGCAGAGGGAGAGTTGACAGTAATTATGAAGGAGTGGGATTCTTAGTGTGATGATGGATGAAGGCCTCCACCACTTAGACTTTTTTTTCTTTTCCCCCCCATACTTTCACTAGGTTAGTCAATGCGTGTTTGGGGAGAGGAGGGCAAAACCGGTTCTGATCATCACTTGCCACCTACTGTATGCTACAGACATTGGCCGTAGCCGGAATTCAACTCGGGTCACCAATTCTAGATTTTAAGCTTTCGTGACTACAAGGATTCATACTCTTAGGTTTTTTTCGGTAAAGTCACGTAGCTAAAAATTAAAATTAATAAAAGTAAAAAAAAAATAACGACGTTTTGGAGGCAACACAAGCTTCCGTCTTCAGGTGGCACCGTCAGCACAATTGCTGTATCAAGTAAAGAGGGTCACCAAGTTCGTAGCGCAGTGCGCTATCCACTGGGATCACTACCAACCCTCCGCTACCCCCGATTATAATTACCATGGGGGGGGGGGTGGGGGGGGGCGCTCACTCATACTTGGGCTGCACCCAAGGTCACGGAGCTCCCAGGTAGCGCAGAAGCAAGCAAACATGAGGGTTGTGTGTTTCCCCTCTCACGGCATCACCGCACATTCATTATGCATGAGCGCACGTGCACAGTGACATTCGGAGCAGAGTTGTGTCCTGCCTGCCCTGCCAAAGCAGCGTCCTCTGCTAAAGCTGAACCAGCCCAGTGGCAGCGTTCGGCATCAGCAAGCGAAGCAAATGTTTACAGTCCAAAGGAGTTCAAGGGGTTCCGGATTCATGCCAAAAGTACGGGTGAACCAAATGTCAGCTCGAATAGCTCGAATTCAAATCCTCATGAACATAACAAGCTGATCTTTAGCTCCCCCCCCGCCCCAATCAATGGTGCAGCGCCACCAATGAACCAGCCTCTAAGAGGGGAGATGAGCCCTTTAGCATGACCTTGTTTATCGGGGGGCATACACAAACTCCGTACGGTAAGGGAACAACGCCATCAATGGTTAACATTTTAAACACAATTTGAACGCTAAACAGGACGAGTTGCGATGTGAACTACGCTTGTCTACCATGCATTCTGTTCGAGCGTCACCGACGCATGGAAATATTGGGGCAGAGGCCAACAGCCAGCTCTGTCAACACACACACACACATTTCGACTTAGGGATGCAATATTGTTCAGGCAATTACAAAATACATTTCACGGAGGATTACATTTGATACGCTATGGTAATGCTATTGCTACGGCTTACACACAGAAATTGGACACATTCCCTAATGGCACAATAACAATATTGTAATACGCCAATTATAGTCGTGTTTTCACCAATAATGCAAACTTATTTGAGCGTGTTTTTCAATAATTTCATGTAAAATACAAAGTTAAGTACTCTTTATTCTACACAACCCTGTCAAGACATTGAGGTAGTGCTCACATCCTGTTTATAACACAGAGCTAGCGGTGTAAATTACACGTTCCAATGGCGGGGGTTAATTTATCAATGGGACAACCATTTTTTACTTCCCCACAATAGTACTGATTTGATCGATCCCGGAGGGATAATGAGCTGAGTCATTCCCCAACAGGATTTGAACTCGCCACCTGGCCAGTTACATGACCTCGTTTAAAGCCCTTTACCGAAAACTCAGTGAGGGTGGGTACGACACGGGCGATGATAAACTTTAAACGAATGTTAAACGCTAAGCACAATTGAGTAACGATACAATCGGCTGTCGTCTATCATACAGACCGCTCTGGCTCTCACCCTCCCCCCCGTATATATTGGAAAATGCTGCGAAGCCATCGCTTAAGAGTGCTCCTTTTTGTACCAATATTTTTTACTTGTCTACAATCATTTAGAAGGGACGCTAAGCCTAGAGCAGAGAGAGAGAGATAGAGGGGGCTCAACTAGCCCGCCCCACCCACCTGGCGACGCTGCATCTACAGATCCAGGTAGAGTATACATGGAAACTTCCGAGGGTATACACTTTTGTTTCACTTTTACAAACGTTACTTTCTTCATCATCTATATTTCCACATTCCTTAGAATTCAACCAGCAGAGAGTGAGCTCCGTGTTGAAAGCCTTGCTCTTTGTTCCTGACAACTGAGCAAGATTGTCTAAACTCTAAACCCAAGCAGCACTGATCAAATCTCTGATGAGACACACTGGTGCCGAATGGTCCAACAAAAGAATGTAGGGCTAAATGCGCCCTCTAGTGGCCTCGTTCCAGGATAGCAATTGAATACACTGGATTTATAGTTAATCAATCGACATCGTTAAACAGGATGTAATTGCACCGAAGCAATTAGTGCATAAACAGAAGAGGTCTATGTACGCGAGAGAGTTGTGCAGTAAATACATGCTCTCTTTGTCTTCCCCCCCCCCAAACAGTTAATCGACATTCTATCAGCGTCGTGTCATGAGATGAAGGGTCCATCGAGAACTCTTACGGAGCAGTCGAGTCGAGTACGCCCTGTGTATCAGAGAGTAGCTCACGGGACAGGCGTTTCACACGACTACTTTCGGAAAATCCTTCAGAATATCATTTTAATCCTTTACACAATAGGGGTCGTACTTTCCCACACACTCTGCTATGAGATTGTCACGTGACAGTCAAACTGACATTTTAAATTCTCATCGCTGGAATTACGTTTAATTAAGCGCAAGAGAAAATACAATCAATTGTTTGTTTTCATGGTCATTTGGGAACTGGGTTAAGACCATATACTTGGTACATTTCAGAATCTGGATTAAGCACAGACATTTGAACCCAGATACTCTGCAGTGGTAGCTCAACACTCTCATCTATGTGCCACCTGGCACCTGAAATAAGTTATCTTAGAATGTGATGACTGAACGCACAAGTTGATTCACAGGATGAAAGTATTATTGTCTATACCAATACAAGTCATTAGTTCATATTGGTATTGCATACTATTACGTGGCAGTTTACTGTAATTCACTAATGTATTTCAGTTGAATGTTTGAAAACTAAATTTGATTTGAACACTTGTAAAAGTTTCAAACTTATTGTAGAATTCCTCTTTGGATTCCACTATGTACTACAAAATTAGTTTTTTGTTATGTCAATCCCAGATTAACATCACAATGTGTGTCAGACAGTTTGGCAGATAGACAAATTATGTTCAATGGTTAGAATAATTAACTGCAGCACCAAAGTTCAGTTTCACTTCATACAATAATGGTAGGTGTTAAAATTCTGTTTAATACGTCCATTGAGTTTTCATATATCCTTCATATTGACAGCCAAAAACCCAGCTTACAACGAATGATAATGCATTTATTAAGCTGATGTGGATGCAGTTTTTTTTTATAGTGGGGTATCTACATTTATAAAACGACACCTTATCTTAGATAAATAAATACAGTATACATCTGCACCCATTAATATTAGACAAATATCACGGTTGTTTTTGTTTGGATAGGCTTACATTGCACACAGCATACATGTTATCGAATACAAATAGGGCTCATTACCAAAGGCCTATGAACATAAAACAGCATTAAAATATTGTTCCCTATGTTTTGTTAGTATGCCAGGTCTAGCAAATTGTCTAGCAAATTGGTTGTGTGTGACTTTTGTTTTGCTCATACGTATCTCAATCCCGACTTTGCAGCCTTCTTTGCTAAATCATTTCATTTTAATTGCATCTGCACAAATGATGGCAGATGCGGATACCTGGTGCACAAATAGAAAATGGAAAACTCTCCATTGTGCAACTGTGGTCATCCAGAATAGACCGTACACCAAATAACGATGCAATGTCCAATCAAAAAATACGAAGGAGACATCACAGCAGTACATTCCACTGCTCCTGACGCGATTGTCTGACTTGACCACCTGAATGTGACATTGTAGTTGTTGATCTGCATCTACAGCAGTAATATGAAAGAAGCATTGGTTTTTATAACTATCTAATGATCAGAAATGATCTACTTTATCTCCAAATAACTTTGGTGAGATATTCTTTTCTTATCTGTCTCCTCTAATTTGTAATTATTGGAGGGAAACAACTTGAAAGCATATAAGGATATGTTTAATGAGGACAATGATGGTTATTTTGTGGGAATATCAATGTGAACTTAATAACGAAAAGCTAAATTCAAATATTCCTGAAAAATAAATGTTTCAATCAGTGCGTACAATATTACCTCATATAACATTGGTCACAAAACATGGACGTGAACACACAAAATGGTAAAAATCTGAAAAGTGCATGACAGAGCCTGGCATCACTCTGAGAGACAGAAAGTGGAACACATGGATCAGGCGAGAAATGCCCATGAAACATCTTATTCACAATTAAGGAAAGTGGATTTGCGCAGGACACATCACGAGAAGGGATGATGAATGATGGATAAGACCGGTGACAACGGCAGCCAAACTAGATAATACGCCCAAGACGATGACCACCACGAGCATGGAGTGATGAAATACGCCCCTGTGCTGACGTGGGACAAATTGTGATGTCGCAAGACTGAGGGATAACGATGGCATGGGAAGGCCTTCATCCGACAGTGGATAGATCATGGGTGATGGTATTGACAACGGAAGATACATAATGTGCATTAATTGCCGAGAAACACGCGACATTAGTTTTTCGGCGCGTGCGTTTGAGACGCTCATCCGTGGAGATGGATCTGGCAGACTTCGTTCCGCTGGTCGGATCAGTAGCATACCCGGCGTATGTGGGGGGGGGGGATACTGACAGGGAGGGCAACAAGAACACCGATTCATTGCCCTCAGTGCATTGCAAGTCTACTCATCGCAAGTATATTGATAAGACAGGCAAGTTTAAAGTCACGTTTCTATCTTGTAATGATTGAAGAAGGACCCGTCTACACAGCTCCTTTATAATTTGTCCCACCCCTAAACCTCGTCCGATTGAGGAAAGCGAATTGCAAGGTTTCAGTTGATATTTCACGCCCCAAGGCACACCACAGGCGGAAAGCCACGTCAAGTAACCGTACCTGAATGATGGAAACAAAGTCAAGAGGTTGGCCGGACTGTGACCTGGCAATGCCTATTGCGACCCCTGGTGGTACGGCACAACTGCGGCCACCTCATCAAATCCTCTGCCCCTCCACCAGTCCGAGGAGGGTCCGTGAGCCACGGTGCCCTAATGAGTGCAACGGACACCACCTTCAACATATCGGGTCACTGTGTCGTTGGGGGGGGGGGGGTGACTGCATCCTCCCGGGCCCTTTACTCTCAGTGTGGACCGATTGGTGCTCAGGTACCAACCCATTAGCTCTGACCCCACGAACCCAAAGCCCTTTCGCCTCATCATATACCTCGTGGCTCACTCGGCCGCTTGTGGACGATGGTAAAACACTGCATGCCATTGTGACGCCACACCCCTTCGAAATAACGCCGGTTCAAAATCTTCGGATTTTTCGTGAGAATTCGGTGGTTTCTTTTTTCACTGCGTGTGACAGGAAACGAAGCACAACACAGTACTTGTATTACACAGTTTTTTTTTTACAGAAGTTGAATTTACTCGCACATCAGTTGCATGTAATGTCCACTAGGTGCCATTGCACCACTGTTAACTAGCCTTGGTTTGAAACAAAAATGGTTTGACATGTCAGAAAATTGAGGAGAGCATAGCATTAAACAAATTGTGCTCATGTTATTTAATAATAAACATTCAGCATTTAGAAAGCTTTCATTTCACATCACTATTTAGTTAAAGCAATTCCACGTAAATTTGTCAAAACAATTTCAAGCATGTGTGTTGCACTTCCAAATGATTCTTGTTCAGGAATGCTTTCTCTCATTTCACACTCGTTGGTTTATAAATAAACTATTGGCGATTCGCGTGATTTATTTATGACCAAAGCATAAATTAACTTTAATTTTTCAGACTCCACCTCACAACACTAAGACAGGTTTGTCAAGCTTTGTCAAGCTGTCTTATTCAACACATTGTGTGATATGTACCCAGGGCAAGATAAATATTTTGTAGGCCCCTGGGCTACAGGTACTGTGAGGCCTGCAAGTAATATTATCAAAAGGAAAACAAAGTTAAAGAAAAATTAAATGTATCTTTACAAGGCTAACAACAAATTAAAATTCAGCATTCACAAATGAAATCACTTTTTACTTCATCTCTGGAGGCCCTTGTGCTGGCGGAGGCCCCTGGGCTTGCAGCCCCTAAAGCCCCCGTGCCTTAATCCGGCCCTGTACGTACCCTTGGAGGTGATTACAGTTACCAGAGCATACTGGTAAATCTAACTTAATTTGTCATTCAATGTTACTTTTAAAAAATGCTTTCTCATAGTGAATATTGCCATTTGCTGCATTGCACAAAGAGTATGTCAGTGCATAGCTATGCAGTCAACAAAAATAATCTTTACATTCTCAATATATACCATTTCATTGTTTATTTTTTAAAAAAAAGCCGTATAGGTCTCCATTCTTCATTGCTCCTAATGCAATTACAGTAACCGGACACTAAAATATCCAACTCACAGACTGTCCGGTGGTTTAATACTTGCAATCAAATTAATGATGCATTCACTTATTTTGTTCCTTTAAATTAAATTATTGCATCCTCTTTAGGACCCCACACATTCATCTTAAGATGATTTTAATGTACCATGGCTGCAGCTGATTTACTTATAAATCAATCATGCCTTTAATAACACTAGACTCCTCATTCCAGTCACATCTCATATTCAGTTCCATGATTGCACATCAGTGCAGACTGCATGTCCAATTGCTGTTATGATTTTTTTTCTGTAATAGATTTGCAAGGTAATGCAATGACAAATCTCTACACTAGATGAATATATCTAAGATTTATGTCGGCATTAAACTATGCTAATTTGATCGTATAAGATGGCACCAGAAATTGCATCAAATTACAGTTCTATCTTTGCACATGGTATAAATTACAAGCTCTTATATTGGTTATGGAAAAGCAGGTGGCTTTTTCAAGGCCCTCTCTTGCTGTAAGTAATCGCATACACAATTAAAATAGAGCATATTCCTCATGGTGGAAATTATGTGATTGTGTTACACTCAGCATTGTCAACATTGAATTATAGGTTTAAAATCACATTTTCTATGAGCATAGATGGAAGATTATGCCATTGTTTTTATTTTAGTTTAAATTCTGCAGATTGTTCTTGATAACAAGTACATTTACAATACTATAGACGTAGAATACACTGTGTTGGTTATTTGACATTATTGATATTTTACCTCATACTATGTAATTGTCCTGGTCACTCTTGTAATAGTAACACTATAAACCAGTGCCCTCGCCTGATTATAAAAACATGTCCCTTTAATTAATATTTGTCTATCATTGGGAGAAAAACAGGTCATTGTCTTTTTGTAATTGTGCAAACCACGTAAAAAATATTCGAAATTATAGACTTTCGACCTTTCCCAATTTTGTTCCAAGAACAAAGTGATTTATCATTTCGAACAGGGATTAATGCTACGTATCCTGTCCTAGTCATCAACTTAAATAAATTACATTTACGCCAACTTTTCCTGAACTGGTTGAGCAATTAATATCATGTTTTAGAGGCGCCAAGCTGTGGCACACTAACAAAAGATTTTCTTGAGCAAGCTTGATCTCTCCTAAGTCCTTTCGCGAAGTCAATTATTTTGTTCCAGCTGAGGGCACTGTTGGAAGCAAGAGACACCTGGTGGTACACCAGATTTAACAAACACAGAGGAAATTATGTCCTGCCTATGTTGTGACGAATTGGATTAATGAACTTGTGCCATGGTCTTCTCAAGTGCAGATAGCATCAACACTGGAATATCTACTGCTTATCAAATCTGGACCAGCTAAAGTTTGGCTGTGTAAGAGCAAGTGCTTGACAACTGGCAAAAAAACAAATGTATGCCACATATTATATTCAGCATATGTTCTTTAGCAGCAAACACAACATAATACTGATGCAATTAAGGTTATATAAATGACAGTAATGCAACTGGGAAATTATACATAAGCAAGATTGTGGGAAACATTCTATAAAACATCCCTTAAGATTTAACTTTTTTGGGAAAAGCTTTCAGAAATGTTGGCTTTTATACACAGTACGTTAAAGCAAATAAAAATCACATGCAGTAACAATCGTTTTCCACATATGACAGTGCATACGTGCAATTAATGCTCTCCTGCATATCATTTTTTTGCAACATGGGAGCACAAGGGTTACAAGACATATCCCAAATGCTCAGTAAACAAGCAACACGAACCAACGGGCACCGCCCTAACAGGAAGCAGCGCTTCTTAATCAGGGACTGGTTTAAGAACGCACGGATCTGACACAAATGTGCTTTCCTCTCTTTGCTCTTTTACAACACCTAATTTGCAAGCTCGGTTGCACACGGTGTCCAATACATGTCAGACCGCTCTGCCTATTTCTGGGAGGGAAGGAGCCTCATTTGGGGAAGGTGGGGGTGCGGTAGATAAAGACATTGTCCCATATCAGGACTCCTCAATCCCCCCTCCCCCTGCTTAATCCAGTGGTCGTCAGCAGACAGCTCGTTAGTGCATGCAGTGAAGCATGGTACTCGGCAATTAGAGTACACACGGTTCTGAAACTGGCTTATGAAGATGTAGAAGCCATGCAAACAGTATCTTTTTAATATATTTTTTGTTTCACAAGTTTTAAGTCTGTTGTTGCTCTTTGAAACTTACAAAAAATGATTAATCATTCATGTTTGTCGCTATTTGTTTTCTTCAGCAAGCGTGATGGGCTTTCAAAACAAGTAATATCTTATTTATGCGTTGTACTAAACGCATATTTATTTCACAGGTTGTTCTCTATCATGCACGGAAAAAAATATATTTATCTCAATGAATTATGTACGTTAACAGAGCACTCAATTAAGCTGCTAAGTTTTGGATAACCCTTACACGTTATCTTGGCACAAGAATCCTACCTGTCTGACACCACGCAACTAGCTGGAGCTGAACTAACATGAAAAATAAATAGTTTACACGCCAAAAAACGACTCCGCAAATCAAATGAGTGTGGCTGGGCATACTTGACGAATCACTTGTGCTGCTTAAGCGTGCTGCTTTGCGCTAAGTACCATAGCAGGCATGCCGTGAGCAAACACAATTGGGGTTCTCGGGCACCGTGCCGGGTAACAACTTCCCTGAAAGGCTTAGGATGTCGGCTAACCTTTTGGGTCAAGTTCCGATTCAGCACCAGAGACAGAGGACAAGATTTATATTACACAGATCAGCTCAATTCAATGCCGTTCCACAAGAGAGCTTTTCAGATTTGAGGGCCCTCTCTCCTTGTTAGCGTAACCAAGGCAGTAATGCATCCCCCCCCAAACTCTCCATGAACGAAGGGGTCACTTTTGGCTTAAGAACAGCCACCGAGTGATTTGTGCTGCTTGTTCAACGTTTTGCGTTTCAAATGCAGATTGCCTTTTTTTGGTGTGCAAACTAGGACGGACTGAGAGATGCACTCGTAATTTATGGCGCCCATCAAAATGAAGTGGCTCTCATCTGCTGTAGAATATTCATAGATTTGCTTTACGGTCTACTCTATATTGATTAAAATTCACACACACACATATAGATACACACTGCAGGAAAAAGCAGCCATATCCAGGACAGATGGCCTTCAATGGACGTGATTTATTAGAGGAGCACATTTGAGTAAATCTGTTTCATAATTTATCCTTCCACATGTTCAATTAAAAACAATGTAGTTTACGCCTGACAATAACAGTGCGATGCAGTGTTGTACTCAAAGATGACTAGCCACAGTGCAGAAGGCAGACATTTGTCTCATAAGCTCGGGGTGCACGCCCGTCCCTGTAGAATGCACGGTTGACAGCAACAGAGCCATATCATCATGGAATTGATGCAAGTTGTTTTATATGTTTCATTGAATTTGTTTTCGAGAGCGGTGAAAACCGAGCATGCTTACAAAAGGCCTGCTGGGAATCGGGTTGATTCAGTCTGTCTCCAATCACACGCGGGCCCTGGCAGGACTTGAACCCTGGTCTAAGAGATGAGCGAGAACCCAGAAAGCTGTATCTTCCTAATGCTGTAAGATCTAACCTTTTCTACCACCACAATAGGTCTATTTGTATATTTGTATTAGCATTATTATTTTTTAATGTGCTGGTATATTTTTGTCTGTTTGATAAAACCTTTGGCCCAGGAGCTGCAAGAATAAATGACTGTAATGGTATTAGTTAAAGTATAATTTCCTTAAAAGACCTCAGAGAAATTGAATCAGTGATGCATTGTGTGATATAATTAGAATGCTGATACCCAAGCACAAAGCTTGTGACAACACAGCAATGGTATTACCTTTGCGATACTTTACATGATCTTCACTTGATTTACATGTTTAAAAACCTCACATAATGGAATTACATCTTTCATTGATTCCATCCCCGTGCCACCTTATTGCGACAGTTTGTACGAAACCCTTCGCCAAAGTGAAGATGCAACTTGGTGGCGGAGCGCCTGGTATCTGTCCGCCTGCCTCCACTTGCACTAAAGTGGAGCTGTGTAAATTCGTTTCAACTGTATTGAAGCTGAGGCCGTGACCTCCACTAGTGAGGTGATCTGCCGTAAGTACTCCATTAGACAAAGCTTTTCATGCCGCACAGTGGCTGGGCTCATCCTTCCTTGGGCCCATCAGTCCTGCCTAATTCTGTAATGGATAGCTATTAGGCGGCTCGCTCTTGGGACCCCACGACAAGAAGCACCCGATATTTAAACTGACAGTCCATCATTTCTGCTGAGAGGCTCGCGGAGCCTACGGGAGCCGTCTGCCGTCAAAATCCTATCAATTTTCTGTAAGGGATGAGCAAGGAGCGCGCGTGGTGCCAATCACGCAGATGGCTTGTTAATTTTGGTCCCCTCCACAGATCACGCTTAATCCAGTAAATGGCGGTGCTGCTTTGCTCATCCTGTTACCAATTTTATGACATGTTATAGCGATACCCTTTTATGCGCCTATCAAACGCCCTTTCATTTAGCACCGTATGGTTTTGATACCTGCCTGTTAACTTGTCATTCTCAAGGAGCCAAGGACACGTTAGGTGGGCGTGCTCTCTTTGTCAGATGCAAAAATCTGAGTAACCTTCTCCAAAAGGCTTCATGTTGTCATTGTTAATTTGCAATGTTCAATTGCTCCATCGTATATGGCTTTAGTATAAACTATACTTAAGGCGTATGTTATCCTCATAGTATGACTTAGACTTACAAAAATGTAGTTACACGGGCATGTGTTCAAGTAAGCTGCTTAATGATAATCCAAAGCTTTCACTGGCTATATCAAGGTAGCCTATTGTTACTTTTTGCCATATAAAAATGTTTGTAGAAGAGTATATGTAATGAAACACTTCAATAATTTACAATGAAGCCTAGAAACGTAATGCATCAAAAAAATAACATGGTTAATGCAGCAAATGCATTATTTACATTTTATGATTCATGGCACACAAAAAAATGCTCCAAGGCACACTACATCTCTGTTCAGCCTTCAGTCCAAATCTGCTTTATGGGAGGTTGACAGAAGGTGGCAGCACCAGATTTAGAGCACTTGGGAAAAATGGAACAGATGGGCTGGTATTGCACTTGCCTAGTTTTAAAAGCTTTTAATGCATATTCCTTTCTCGCACCACGATTATCATGAATGAGGAATCACAAATAGGTGCCGATTAAATGTAAACGTTCAAAGCAACGCAATCAATAAGTATACGGTATAAGAAACTTCTAAAGATGCTACTTAATCTATTATAAAAAAACGCGGTGTTCCTTTCGTCCATTTGTATGTTTGTCCGTCAACTAAATTATAAGAGTCTTCTGAACGAGTACGATTAATCTAATTATTGTTTCATCCATTACCCAGAAATACGTAATTTTTCATTTTTTGAGCATTTATTTTGGATGGACGGTGAAATAAAACATATCTAATCAACTTTGAGGTACAACCCAGTCGTATCGGCACACGTGGGGGGTAGAGGCGTGAAGCGCCGAGAATACCTCCGTAGGAGCTCGAATAAGGTGGCCGTGGGCTGCCAAAACTCGAGTATTACAAATTGCACACAAATCATCGTAGCACATATGTTTGCGCATGTGTTTCCTGAAATAGAATATTATCAAAACCTCTTGAGGTACACAATCAGCCACGGACATAATTTACGTACTGTCCAGCCAGTCTATAACCCGAAATTACAATGAGAATATAAACGGCTTACATGCCGAGATTTTCTGAAGGATTACTGTGTGGCTTTAAAGCCAACTATAGAACAGATTTGAGGATGACAGCTGAGGCAACAGCAATTACCTTTTCATAGATTTGCACCAAGATTAATATCTTTATTTGTTTTTGACCGTTGCTGTTTTCAAAGTCAGTACCGTCTATTACAAACCTTAATTACTACATGTTAACTTCTTTCGTGCGTAGCCACTCGGAGGTGTGCTAACTACTGCGCCACCGCTCCAACAATTACCATTAGCATCGTTGGAGCAGTGGCGCAGTAGTTAGCACGCTTCATCATGAACTTGGTAACCTGAGTTCACTTCATGGCCACAGCTTGCATCAGTGGCGAGTGATGTCGCAACCACTGCTGGCCCTCCCACATCTTCATCAACCACACTCACTGATATGGTGAAATATGGTGAAGTATAGTCAAACAACCCCCACGATGGACATGCCATGGGGAGGCCTACATCTAGTTAGTTGATTGATAAAGGTCTGTAAATGATATACATTTGAAGTAACTAATATGTTCGATTGTTGAACTATCACAACTTCAGGTATTCGTGCATTGTAAGACACTGATATAATGCTTCCTAAGGGAATCTTTAAAAGTCCACTTGTAATTGAATTTAAGTAAAAATCTAAGATGTGGTTTCATCATTCACTATCTATGGCATTGCTTAACAGTCCTTTATTTGAAACCCAAAGGTGCCACTAAAAATGCATTGCCTCCTTTTTCAGAATTTTTTTAAAATAACAAAACACCAGCAGTTGATGGCATCTTTCAAAATAAATAACAGGGGAACTGAAGAGTTTAGTTGATTGGTTGTTACATTTTTCACACGGTTTCTGTAACTGATTGAAAACTTCGTGGTAAGATGTGCAATGACTGTTGGCAAATATTGAGAATCCAAAGTCACTGTCTAAGCAAGGATATGTTTTGCTGCGGGCCACTCAATCGTGACAGCTGTGCAATGAGTTTGAGGGCTGCACCGCATGTTGGCACACGGTGTCCGACGTTTTGCTCCACGTGCTGGGATCTTTCTTCGGCAAGTGGAGCAAAAACGTCGGACATCGAGCCAAACAACACGCGGTACAGCCAGAAAACACATCAGAGAGAGAGAGCTGTACAGCCACAACCGCGAAATCCTACGCATTAGCATTACTTAATATCGATGTCAAATTACACGTAACTGAGCTTTACCACAATCAAGACCACAAGGACACCACAATCGATACCATAACGGCACACACACAAAAAACCGAAACCAGATTTCTGCACTGTTTTTGTTGTTCACTCTTAGGCAGGGGGAGGGCGGGTGGATGCTACTACCCACGGCGAGTGTGGTGCCAGCATTACATTCCAGCATGTGCAACGAAGAATCCGGCAGTGTGGGGGGGGGGGTGACATTTAATTGTGGCAGGGGCGGTGGTGGTTTTGTCAGAGCCGGCCGGCTGTTAAGAGGGCGCCGGCGGTCACAGGCAAACTCGTTGCATGGCAACACGAAGGACTGTAAATTATTAACATCCCTAGGAGGAGCCATTAGAATCTTCCGCGTGGACGAGTTTTTTTTTTCCACGACAAATGTCATCTCGCGAGCATTTAGATGCGCGGACCGCCGATGCACGCGTTGCTCGAGCGAAGATCACCTCCAAAACACTCTTTGAATTATTGAAGGGTTGCAATGATATTTTAAACACAATGGCCTGTGATCCTTTGCAGATAGTTACGAATAGCCTTCTAAGTTTGTTTCATGGCACGCGTTCGATTTACGCAATGCCCTCCGCTGGTATGCGCATATAGGTCGTAAAGTATATCACTTTGAAGTTGTTGGGAAGCCAGTAATTCTGGTGAATCTGACAGCGATCATCATGATTAGCAGCAGCAGCCACTGCGAGATGAAGGCCTCTCCACACTGTAATCATCTCTCAGTGTCGCGATGCCAATGTCCATCTCGCTCCTACGCATGAGTTGATCTCAACTCAATTCTCCACGGCTGATTTCCGTCGTATTAAGTTCCTTTGGCTGGCATTCCGTCCCCAGTCTCGTCCATTGGCTATCATCCCTACTGGCGATGTGTCTTGCCAAAGTCTTTTTTTTCTTAACAGTCGATGTAAAGTCTAATTTGTGTTATGCTCCTTAACCCACATTTCTCACAGTGTAATTCCATACTTCTTCGCATACTCTTTTGAGTTTGTGATCTATTTTCTTTGTCGGTGTACCATTTTTGTTTAACCATGGCATGGTGAGTAATGTCCTCTAATTAAAGCCATTTCACTTTTATAGATGGGTTCGATCATTCCTAGTTTTGTATTTATTCGTTCGTAGCGTTTTGAGAGCTTAGATGACTCAGTTTCTCCTGGACTAAAATGCCTTTTAATGATGAACGAAATTCAGACAATGGTATTTGTCTTTTCCAGGATCAGCTTTAACAACATTTACTTTTGTCATTTAAAATAAGCAACGTCAACAATCCTGCACGACAAGGTTAGCCTCTGTTGGGAGTGTCTTGCAAAATAAGGTCCGTGTGCAGAAACGGTATTCTGTAACAGGAATGTTTCCAAAACTTGGATAAAATTAGTAGTTTTTAAAATGCTATCCAAATAAAGTTATCTAGTTAGTGTAACACTATGCAACATTTGTGGTGATTCAAAGTAAAATATTCCATATGCACCATATACACACAGTGTAAAGTGCTTACAACATTTTTTACTCAATTACACTCTACTGATACCTGTATGATATGGTGCGTATTTATGTGTTTTGTATTAAATATGTTTTAAAATATATGGTTTATATATATATCCATTTTAGGACTAAATGTGAAAATTAAATGGTTGCATGCAATTAGGAAAACAAATGACGCAAACTAGAAGCAAATCCACACTCGTATGAAAAACAGAGGAATAATTTAATGACTGTAGCATTAATTTCTTCACCTTTCCTCGTTGGAAATGGCACTTCGCTCTGAGAACAATGGGACGAGAGCAGAGACAATGAGATGGGAGCAAAAGAAGACGAGGCATGGCATGAAGTGATTCGCATGAAAATGGGGAGAGCAAGTGACAAAGCCGGGGGGGGGGGGAAGTTTCCTAGCAGCAGCCGATGCGACAAGGCCCAGCGACAGAGAAGCAACGAAGCGAATCTGTGGTCCGGCCGCCTGAATGTGGACACATCTCCCTAAGCTGATCCATTCTCATGGAAAGTAGCAAGGCAGAGGAGGGGACAGCGCTGCCTTTTTGTGTTCGCAGCCCCATCCTCTTCTACTTCTCGTGGCTGTCTGCTCAGCACCGAGGACAAACACTGGGCAAACCCCCCACTGGGGAGCCAGTGAGGATCCCATGAATGCATTAAAGGGGACGTCATAAAGCATGTTTGCTAAAGCACAGATGAGGGGCAAGGTATCCGCTTCTGTCGACTCGCCATAAGACACTGCTCTCCCCCGCCCCCTCCAGCTGAGATGCTAATGTACAGACGTGTACAGACATGCCATGAATAACAGCTTCGCAGAATTCATCACACTTGTCACTACTTAATATCATAATCTTGACCTTTTATTTTTGAGTCTGCATATACCAATGCATGTCAATATAGCCTAAACGCATTCCAGTATTCGTATAGAAAATAAATTGCATACATTGTTTTATCTTTAAAGTATGCACTACTGTATTAATGTAAAAAAATACACATGGATATTTCATGCCAACTACAGTATGGTTGCTGAGATTGTTTTTTGTAAAAATAATAATGTTTTTATAGAAAAAAAAAGCTTTTTAGCAGAAGTGAAAATGCAATCGTTGCAAAATGGAAGGAAATGACATGCGTGAACACTGAAAGTGAAAGTGTGTACATTGCTCACACCACACGACCAAATTAAAATTGCAAATCCAATAGACGGTGATGAAGCACCCACAGAGTCATTGTTTCACCAATCCGTAGTTCATAAAGCTGTCCAAGGCGACAATGTACGACTTAAACAAATTAAAGGCCACGCTTCCACATTTGTTAATATGCAGACATTTCCATTACAATTCCCAATTACAAATACCGTGAACAAAAAAATGAGTACATGGCAGAGCGAGGAGGATGCTTATAAGGCTCGCATTGCAAGTGGGGGGGGGGGGGGGAGCGAACGTTGGTTAGGGTGATGTATGAGGATAAACAAACCTTCAGCTAATTAGGATCAGCCCACCTATGCCCAGCAATGTATAAAGCATGGGGATATGAACTCCTGCAGCAGTACTGTAGAATACGCCCTCAGGAAACACCATTGCGTTTGTGAACAATGCATATGTCTATGGCAAATGACAATTACTCGATATCTTTAAAACTATATAAATATACGTGTTAATTTTAAATGGCTACTTGATTCGTTCATAAGCGCGCATTGACTAAGTTTTGTGCAGACTATCGTTCAAGTTAATACCGTTTTATTATTAATAGAGGAACATGTCAATAATTTGTGGCCCTTTCGAGACACTATTTAAAGGCTTAATACACACAACCTACAAACATTGTTAAGCTGAAGACGGGTAATTTAAGTGGTTTTGTTTTACATTTATCCAGGAAAGCCTCACTGAGTCTCAAGACTTATTCTCATGAGGTTCTTGCTTAGTTTTGCAGAATGGTGCAAAAATTGTTATGTGTTTTTCAATTGAGTTATTTTCAGGTAATTTTTTTAATTTGCTAATTTTGGAGCATCAAGGGATCGAAGCAGAAGGCATTAACCAGGGCTGCAATGGGGCCCTAACCACTAACTTCTGTAACGCAATCCATATTTGTTTTTTGTTCAGCAACGTGGGTAATTTTATACCAAACTTTTTGTCATTAACCCTCCACCACACGACAAAATTGTGACATTTACAAAGATAGTATTGATGTATGCCAATGTATTTATCAAAATCTGAACAATAATGCTCACCAGTGGCTTAAAAGTATTCGTTACTGAATTGTATCTTGTGAAAATGTTGTGGAGGGTTAATCACCAAAAATCTGACACAAAACGACTACGTGGCTTAACCCAAAAACAAATATGAATAATCGTAGTATTGGCTACAATACCCTACGTATCAAGGTAACATTTGTAATAATCAGCAAATACGCTACCTCTGGGCCACTGCAGTGGATGATGTAACTCTGCAGAACACACGAAAAATTGTATCTGCAATTACTGCCGCTGCTAGCTAGTGTGGTTCACTTGCGGCCCGTTGAGACCAGCAGATGCACACTGACCATTCATCACAAGCAGGATACATTTTCAGAGGTGCAGGCTACAGAATTGCTTATGGGATGAGGGTGGGGTGAGAGAGCCAGTTTAAGGTGCAGAGACGACTGAAGACTGAGCACTGCGCTGCTATTTGTGCGTGTCATTCCAATGGAATTTTTGCAATGTCAAGGTTGACTTTAAAAACAGGAAATGCAAAATAAATCGTTAATGATCATTTAAGATTCGGTGTGCCTTGAAATTGTTATATGGTGTGAAATAGAAATGTAGGATACTGTTACAATATTCCGGTATTATTGTGCGCGTATGTGTAGGGTTTACTTTCAGAATGTAAAAAAAATATTGGGTGATGACCATTTAGATATTTCCAAAGTAGCTTTTAGAACAAATCTTGCTTTTTATTCAAATGTGTTTACTTGTGAAAACATACACTTGTATGGAATGCCATTACCACATGCAATCTCATTCAATTACTATTTTGGAATAAAAATAAACCAAATTATATCTGGGGTTATAACGTCTTTTTCAGCATCATACATGCAAATATTTGAATCCATGTATTGCAGTATATACTCGTAAAGTGCTTCAGTGTCACATAATTTTTGCAGTTATCCCAAAGTGAATTAATTGCTGTAAAATGCATTTAGTTGTGCCATGGATGTCTGCTCTGCATTGAGCTGGGTAGATGGATTAAGGTGATTATATTGAAACAATTAAATAAGTGGTTTTATTGCTATGATCCATCAAAATTGTTGCTAATATCACCTATAAAATAGGCATGCTTTATTAGCAACGATTATATATATATAAGAAAGCTTTGGTCCAATAAAGCAAATAACCAAAATTGCCTTGCCGATTTAAAATAATCTCTAGTTACTCTGACAAGAAGTAATTGACAATGCAGGATGGGTCTTGCCTCGGAATAACGCTATTCAGTCCGGTGCAAAGTATGAGGCACATCATTCACCCAGAGGCCAGTAGATGGATGCATTGCCCGGTGACAAATTGCATTGATTCCATTGTCCGGCCACTACTAATGTGATACCAGATCAGATGCTGCTCCATCTATTCTAATTTGAGTCAATAATTAGAAACCAGAGAAATCAGATGCTTGAGATTCACCTCGTCGAGAAAGAAAACAAGCATCCTATAGAATTGTTTAAGGTGTAAAACCCAATAATCAAAGTATCAAATTGTTTGGTTTTATTGCGTTAACTCTTTTAGTAGTGAAGTATCGATTGTTTTCGATAGAAATGTTTCAATTTCCTTGTTCACAGTCCACAGACTGCTATGCATGAATGTAATTGTAATTTACGAACGTTTAAAAAAAGCCAATATCGTGGAGATCTAATGGATGCCTAATATTGGTTTGTTGGCTTGACGTGTTAACATCAATATGGAAAAATCAGCTTTGTATCACAATGTGTAAATTGTGGCTCGTATTTATTTATTTCTCTATTTACCGTTTCAGCAAAATAAATAGCACGAGAAAATGCAGACACATTTGAAGACTCATTTTCCGGCTCACAAGGCTTTTCCATTGATGGAGAAACGCTGGGCACGAGCTGACTTAATACGCGTGACTGGTTATAATGCGCCAGATAGATTAGAGCGCCGTCATAACGCAACAAAAGCAAACAAGTCTGTGGCTGCATATTTTACAAACCCGATATGAATTTCTACTCATTTATTTAAACAAATAATGATAAAACTGTAGATTTTTATATTCTTAAAACTTACCTTTATGGAGTAAGTTGTTGTAAATACTTTATTTTTTGCGAGAAATTTTTTTTTTACGACTCAGAAAATACATATATACAACAATACAATACATATGTGCCAGTAGTCTATTGCCATACGCAGTTTAAATAAAGGTGAATGTTTTACCTTGAACATAGACCTGTAATGAAGTGCCCTCGGTGTTAGTAACACATTCACGTCGCTTCTTGTATTTCACCTTCACACCCCCACATCACCACCTCACCGCCATCCCCACCACACTCCTCTCAAGCTCTCTGCTGAGGTAATGGGCCCCCGCAGAAGACTTCTCACCGGTCTCTAAATTCCCTCGACTGATCCTGTTGCCTGCAAAAAGCATGTAAACGCTGTTCTACTTGACAGACCTCTGCCGCCCCCCCCCAACCACACGTAAGCCAGGGGCGTCTAATTACCAATATCAATCTTCATGCATAGTACCTGAAGGTGTCACTCTCTCATCGCACTCACCTGCGCAAACAAAAGGAACAAAGACGGACTCTCCCTGCCTCAATGGGGAGTGTGGAAAGTTTCTCCCAGCCCCTCAGATCTTATCTGAGCACTCGGCTTTCTTCCAAATCCGCTGGCCCACTGCTTTTTTAGCCACTGCAATGGAGAACGACACCCCCTTTTTGCCCTGGAACACATTATTAGCTCCAACGCACAAACAAATGGATAGGCATAGCCAACCGCTTGCTTTCACCGCCTGCTGAATAATACCTGTCATTCATTAAGGCCACTCTGTTACACACTGAATGTGGTCGACGTTACCGTTGTTCTGTTGTAACTTTCCTGCGTTTGTTTTTTCTTTCTACACAGCGTTACAATATAATCATGAAGCGTATTTATCATTGTCACAATTTTGAGCATAATATATGAGTTGTTAATGTACTACGTGCGTTGAATAATTTGTATGCACTATTTATTTTGGCCTAAGACCCACCACGGGATTTTCTACTTGAATGAATGGGTAGGTCCTCACGGTCTAAACTAATCCTGTTAAGCTGCTTATATGCTCTATGAAGTGTTATGGAGATTTCATAGTATACATAAGCAATGTATCTACAGTCATCTTCATTTGCACTGGAGATGTGGCAGTCTGGACACTGAAGATCAAAGTCTTTTTGAATATGTTGACTTGTATATTTATCTTAGTCATGACGGAGAGAATGAAATATCTGAGTCCCTGTTTTTTTATATAGTGCTGTCTCGTATCCTCGTAAAACAAACACAAAATATTTAAATGTTTATGTCAGGATACACATGGGTTTAGAATTATATAATTATTGCCTGGAGTGCGTTTATGAATAATTTCGGGGGGAGCGGTGGTGCAGTGGTTAGCACACTGTGCTATGAACCCGACGACCTAGGTTTGATTCCTGGTAATGGCGAGCATCAGTGGCAAGCAGGAAATATGAATTGGTCTTGGATAAAGCTGTACCTCGGGTACGGCGAATCGGGGCGTATGCCCCGGGCCCCGCACTTTGGGGGGGCCTTGCGCTTCAACGTCACGGTGTCAGATGTAATACTAACCGGTTTAGTTTGAAGGCGCCAGGGGGGACCCACACACCCCTATGGACGGTCCTGATCCTGGGTCCCCCTTTTTTATCAACTTACACTGATCAAACAACCCTCATCAAATAGTGTGTGGAGGTTATCATCCAGCAGTGGATTGAAAAAAGCGCCATACATCTTTTTGAACCGTTTATTTTCCTGGTGCTTAAGCGTGCTGTTGTAGACAAGGTATTTCTTATATTTAGTTTTCGTGTTGACAACCCTCAGTGCAGTCTCAATGGGTTCCATGAGTAACCCAGGATTACACAAAGTAACCGTTCAAAATTGTATCATTCAGCTTAATCCAGCTCCAAGGGTACCAAAAGTGACAGCATGGAAAGAGTTACGTGTGCAATTTTACAGCACCCACTTTGTGGCAGGTGAAAAGCTCTATTGAGTCGGTTTTGATTTATCGTTAAAAAGGGGGAGAAAAAAATCTACTGCAACTGATGCTGTGATCACTTTAGGGCAACACAAAAGAGGCAGGTAATCTTAAACGGTACAGGACAATGCCCCGATCATTTTCCTCCAATCTGTGTCACAGAGCGAGCCTCGGCCGACCACTGAAAACAATTCAAACACTCTATTGTACTTCCTGCCGGTGAATGCTCATGCATCTTTCTCTCCAAAAAGCCGAGGGATATCTTATGTCTGCGCGTCCCATTGTGCCGCACAAACGACCGGCGTTCCGCAATGGCTCATCCTAGACGTTCCAGCTGTGAGCCATTACTCTCCCGTGCCGGCACCACAAAGGGCCACAGAGCAGCAGCCAGCATGGGGCATCTGTGACATGAAGCAGCGGTGTTTGATATCACATCGAGTAAGAGGACACATTGTTATTTCCCTTCAAATTTTAAAATCATGTAAGGTCAATCAGCTATTTCACATATCATTTACTCCAAATAATACATTGACATGTCATTTCCACGTAAGAATATGTAGAGTTCTGTTGTGGCTGGTGAGTGGCTATTTTAAACGCACAGCGATACACTGGGAAAACGGGAAAGTGAGGATATGCAATGTTCCTTGTGAAGTTAAGTGGAGTTTGCAGAAATTGACAGTCCGAATTTAAATGGATGACTGTAATCTTGCACAATTGAATCCTAATACAATTTACAGTTTAGTTTATGCAATATAATACACTGACAAATTATAATGTGTGACAATCATTTTGACAAACGTAATAAAATTGTATTTATCATAAGTACATTTTGTATCCATACATTGCCTTTCAGGACTATAGTCAAAGAAAGGTTAACATTAATACCAAGTTAATAGCCTTTCAATGATATCGCATATTACATGCATCGTAAATGTTCTTTCGAGATTTCAGACAACACAAATGCAACCTTGGCAGCGTATTTGTACAGGTCACACTCGTCGCTGCCAAATAGAATTAACAGGTACATTTCTTTTAATAAATACAGTACATCTTATTCCTCAACTCCTGTGCAGAATGTCCGATTGCTACTGTATACTTCTGTATTCTGGTGTTTGCTCCGGACTGTAATTTGGCTGTGGATCTGCTCCAGGCTGCAAGCGTCCCCTGTGTTATGCCTTGATCGGAATTGTGCTGTAGATTCCAGGTGTGCAGCTAGATTTTAGTATTTGACACGGCATTATCGATTTCCAGAAAACGACGGCTGGTAATACAGGAGCTTCTCTCGTGGAATGCACCTTAACTCCATCACAATTAGTATTCCTTTCTTATTCTTTGTCCTCGTCTTCATACCCATAGTCTTATCGGCAGTTTGAGCACGGCCACAGCAATACCATAGGTGTTTCCACTCCGTTCTATTTCTTCCGATGTCTTTGGCAGGTTGTGTACGTCCGCAGATTATATTTCCTACCAAGCGAAGGTTACCTTTTGGCATGTGGGGGGCATTCTTGAGAAAATTGCAGAAATGCAGCTTCTTTCTGTTCCATTTTTGTTTTCCTAACTGCACACTTTGACAATGGTAATCGTCAACATTACAGCTGTTGATATGCGTGAGAGACAATCCATTGCATTTGTATGTTCATCATACAATGGTCCAAGTGGTTTATTAATGTATGCCTGCCACTTCAACTCTCAGTGTGTGTGTGCACACTTCCCCAACTGACCCGATCCACCTCACGTCTGGCTACATTAAAAGCATCAACACGTTCACACTCGCACACCGGCACTGGGCTGAAAGGCGGGGGGCAGAGAGGGGTTGTGGGGAGTTGCTCAACATTGCTGTTGTTGGCTATCCAGTTTGGACAGTCACAAGACTCATTGGTTACCAATCATATGCATCGTATACACTTTGCTTTGTCGCCACATGGTGCAAACATTGACAAATGACAAAGGCAATCGTGACTAGGGCAAACTGTTGTGAATTGAGGACGTCTTGGTGTAAATGTCCCATCGGACACCAAAGGTTTTAAGAGTATGAATGTGCTGTGCAACATTCATGGTGAAAATGTATGAGTTATAATAACTCCGGTTGACGATATTGTGTTGAAAGCAAATTTGTTTGGCGTGTAGGTTTAGGCAATGTTTAAATTAAAGCCTAAATAAAAAAAAGTATCATCATTTTCCGTCACATTAATCCTACTTGCTCCAGCAATATGCATGGGAATGAGCATTATTTTTCAGACTGTAGACCTTGCATTTTCAGCAAGGGCTTAATAAGTATTTTCTGATGTGAATATATGTGCTATATAATTTCTGTTTCTCAATGTTGTTCTATTTTAGAATAACCTGAAGTACACCAGCCCCAGATTTATCTCAATCGCATGGGAAGCAGCTCACCTCCTGACTTCATTATAGCCCGTGGCCTCTGCAGAAGGTACTGAAAAGCAGCTCGACTTGGTTCAAGCAGCGCGACCAGCAGTGTTCCCGATGGCCAAGGCACCTCCAGGGTAGGAATCTGCGTGAATAATGACCAATTATTTCACAAGAAAGGAAACAGTCTTGAAGAACGAAGCAGGAATTTTGTACCCACCCACCCCTCTCCTTTCTCCTTTACATTTTTCTCAGCGGTAACATTTTCCTCCTCCATTACGCCACCCTCGAGCTAGGGAACGGTGGGGGGATATTTGAGCGGAACTGTGGAGACGCGACAAAGATAAATGAGACATTGTCCCCTCTGTGGGAAATTGTATCCCACCCCGAGTAAGATTTCCCGCACATTTCTTCTTTTTCTCGCCGAATTTATCCGCTCTTATCGGATGTGAGTTTCACAGTGATGAATGCAGCTACAGATGCATTCCTTGCACTGTCTTCGAAAATTGCTACCTCCAAAACTAATGTTGATGGCACAGGACAGCACCAGCTTCTATGGCATCACCCGAGCTCTACACGTATCACGAGTTGCGTTAATGCATTCGTTTCAGCAGCAGCAGACATCCTGCTAGAGTACGAGAAAAAAAAGTAATATGCACAGTATCCCTTCATTCTTTGCGAGGGGCACGTTCCGGAGATGCTCGTGAACGGCAAATTTCGCAGATAATTATAATTTTTTTTTTTGAATTATCTGGTCAGTGTAGGTTGGTGAACGGGCAGCCCAAGATAAGTTCAGATATCACTCCCCACTGCCTAACATGAATATATATGCATTGAAGTACTGTAATAGGGACCATTTAAAATACGTATTAAATACTGTAATGGAAATATGATGCTTGCAATGCTTTACAAACTTTTACTTAAGTGTGGTTTATTTACACCATGTCATATTTGTTATGTATATGACTACAGCTAAACTATCTGACATCAAATAATTCCACAGAAAGCTGCAACTGGAGAGAACATGTGAAACATAACATTTAGAGGGTTGGAGAAGATAAGAAATAAGTCTGCAGCAGCCAATGAAACTGGCTAGAAAATCAAGAATGACCGAGGAAGCCATCGGAGTATCACGACACGCGTTCCTGTACGTTCCTGTCTTTCTCATGGTGCTAATGTTCTCATAGTTGCTATCAGGATAAGATAATTTGTTACATACATGCACGTTAAGATTGACATTACACCCTTATTAGAGCACTGCAAATAGTAATTTCCATGGACGGAAGAATCCAAATATTGAGCGACTTAAGATTGGAAAATAGAGTATGTACCTGCGATGGAAAGTGTGGAATTGGGTTATTAGCTTGCTTGATATAGCAGGAGATCACATCGTTCTGCAGTAGCCACAGCCTCCTGATATTACACTGCAGTGTTTACTATTTTTAGCCTCTTTTTGCCACTACTCTTTCAAATTTCTTTGTTAAGTTTCTTGAGTTCAGATAAATTTTAATATTGTGATATGCACAGTATGAGTCAAATGGATTCCTTGCAAGTCACATACATATATTGTATGGTTTCATCCTTCATTGCTTAAAGTGTTGGAATGTGTTCCAAATACATTGTTAACATAAAACAAATTATTGGGAGAATTGTGCTACATTTTCAACGCACTGTCTTTGATTTATTTTATTCTAATTTGCAATTGCATTTAGGAAAAACATTTTAGGTTTAATATTTTTCCTTGAAAATTGGGTCCGTCTTTTTCAAGTCCTATTTTTTTCATAACAAATTCATTAAGTATTTATTTTCAGTCATGAGTATTCTTCCTCATTCACAGACATCTGGGTGTCACCCATACTCACGTATTTTTGTCCCGAAAATTGCACATGGAAGTAATTTTTATCATGTTACAAGAGGATGGCTAGATAGTCCATAGTGGTCAGTGTGATTGGCCGTCAAGGCAGTTTACGTGAAGTTGACGCTTCAATTACCACAGCCACAGAGTAATAATAACTATGGGGAATTACTAATGTGTAAGGTCTGCCATAAAGTAAGACATTTCAGATTTTGTGGAATTATTTTTCAAGAGCAGCCAAATGTGTGTCCATGTCATTGCCAAAGTCCTATATTTGAAAATTACTTGCAGCTAAATTGTCTAAAAATATATTACATAGCAGCTATCTAGATTTCTCATAAAACTGATATAATTAATAACATAACAAAAGGCTTGATTATATAAATAGACAACACTGAAAAGCATTTAATATTGTATTCACCTTCTGATGTGGTGAGATGAAGAATTTGTCTTGTGTTAATAATTGTAGAAAAGGGTAAATTTTACCTGGAGTTAATCATTACAAAAAAATATTAAATCACCTAATATCGGACGCGAGATTCTATCTCGCAGAAAATTAGTTACATTTTGGTGTCATTACACAGTATGGGTTGATATAGACTGTAATAACAATAAGATATAATCTATATATGATTAATTATTATGTATTTATATACACTATATATGTACGTTGTAATTACAAATTCTTTAATTTTTTTCTTGAAAATAAATAACTATCAGAATGAGTACCAGGTTATGATTAGCACGGATTTATTATTTAAGGAACGTCACATAGTTACATCAACGAGGGCTATTGTTCTGGCATTGCGCACATGGAATTTGGAGAATCACACTGTCAACCCTTTGACCTCCAACCACCTTCCCTTGTGCAATTTTGGACCCAGACCGCTCAACTGCACAAAAATCGCTTCGCTGACGACAACAGAAAATAGAATTTTATTTCCTTACCTCCACCACCTCATCTGCCAACCCTTCTCCCCGTCACACATACGCATGCGTGCGTGCATGCACACTCATATACTGTTACACACACACACAAATTAAATACCTGTCTTTTCAATTTTTTCAGCCCATCATTCCAGTAAACAAACTACGAATTTATTTTGCCCTTAGGTATAGGATTCTAAAAACAGTATTTCAAGACAATATATCAGCATTTGATTCACTTATTTAACAAGTATGATATTAAACCACACGGCTGGTCCTTTCAATAGGCAATTGAACAGTTTGTGAGTCTTTAACAGGGCCTCTCTTAAAAATAGCTATTTTTTCATTTGCTCCTTTCAAGAAAAGCAATTACATGTCTGCGATTGGGGCCAGCTATTCGAGTCAGTGGCACCAAAAGGCCTTCTCGTTTCTCATAAAACGTGAAGGAAAAGGAAGGGGAGATTTTGTAATTACCTAAAATCTGGACACGATTTCAGTTAGCGACAATGTTATCAGTTCGTAATTTTTAATGCATTCCTGGCAGTTGTTATTCGGTCTACTTTCAAAGATTGGGTAAATATTTTTTTCGGAAATGCGGTATTTAGTGCCAATCACATCTTATGTATCACGTGTCATCACGTGTAATCACATTACACTTGAACAAAAATGCGAGTTTAAAAAAAGTATAAAACACGTCGAGGATTTTCCTCTCCTATTTTTTTGTTATCTGTTGCCATTTTGCCAAAAAAAAAAAACACCCTCACACTGCCGCATTGTTTCAAGAATGCTGCTTTGGATGCTTGGCCGGCCATGTGACCTTCAGCACCCATTTTCTGCGATGAAAGATAAATGTGCAGAAAATGAACTGTGCCCGATCATGTGATGGACAGCAAACACAATATTCCAGCTCTGGCCTTTACGCTGCAAGTGAGTGCCAGTGACTTGCACGGCATCCAAACAGAGAATGACGGGGAGTGGCGGTGACGTGAGGGTACACATAGATAAGATCAGTTTATTTGAACAGAGCCTACGGGCAAAGCTTCTATTTTTTTTGCTGCATATCTGGTTAAAATAATTTTGTTCCCCCCCACCCATCATTCTATTTTGAAAGAATTGGAGCGTAAAAACATTTTAAAGGATTCTTTCGATGCAAACAGCTATTTAAATGCAGCAATGGAAACTAATTGTGAATTATTATGGTGAAATGACTTAAAAATAATGAAATATGTGTTAAAATTGGGCGTTATTATCATGGTATTTGTTTAGTATAATAATAATTTACAGACCTTTGTCAATCCACTGCTGGATGAAGGTCTCCCCATGCCGTATGAGTCATGGTGGTTGTTTGAACATGCCTAATCACGTTGGGCAATGCGGGTTGGTGACGGGGGAACCCAGACTGGTTCAGATATCACAATTTTTTTTTATCGCCACTCATTTTATTCGTGGCTGAGAATCCAACTCAAGCCGCGAGGTTCATAACGCGGTGCCCCAGATGCTTTTCTCCCCCATGTTACTTTACTGCTGTACATAAACTGGTGTGAAATGTTCAATATAAGTTTGTCAAAAATACGTTGTTAAAATTACCTTTAAAATAAACAAAAGGTTATACAGTTAAACCCTTTGGAAAAATGCCTGCATGTTATACCATGTATACTGTATTCGAATGTCTACAAGGCAATGATTCAAATCCACGACTTTATTATAAATAATGAGTACGTTCACCACAATAAGAAAATGAATGGATTTTTTTTTGTATCGGGCTGTGAAGAAATTTTGTACAACATTCTCAATGACTGCCAACAGGATCTTTTTTTTGCTGCGTTGTGCTCCTCTCTGTGTACTTAGAACATTTCTGAAGTTGCAACAGAATAAAGGATCCGTGCAAACAGACTGCACGTGAGAAGGGATGACAACAGGGCCCCAAAAGCAACAGCACAGCAAGGGAAGCAGCACGTGGGAAAGGAGATCCTTAGAGTTGTTTTTTTTTCTTCCCCGTGGGTGATTCTGCATAGTTGGACCGCCAATGATGCATTTGTTTATTTTAATTTAATCAACAGCGATACAAAAAAAACGTACAGGGATGTAAAAGGCAATGTAAGCTGCTGGTGAAAACTCATTTGAAACCCGTGCTGACGATGTCTAATTATTTTACAGAACCGCTTAGTACAGTGGAGTAGTCAGCTAAGAAAGGTTTATTGCGTACATTTTTAGTATTCCCATGAGTGTGCATGATCAATGCAAGTATTTAATTGGTGAAAGAGAAATTCGAAACAAGTGACAAACAAAAATGTTTCTCATAAGTGTAAGCAACAGACGGGATACTATAAATTACCAATCTCTTTTAAAAAACACACGTTCTTCCTTTTTAATTTTGGCAGCTTTTGCCGCAAAAAGCGTCCTTGTGCTTCCACAATGATTCTCTCGTGGGCCATGTGCCTTGCATGACATTTACCAAGATTGTAGTTATTTATAAAATCACATTTCCATTGGAAAAAAGGGCCAATTATGCCACCAAGACTTTAGCGATAAGATCGCCTTAGCTTAGTGGGATAAGAGAGGTTGTTTTTTCGGCGGAAAACATGGGTATTGTTTTTTTATTAAAATGACATATCCCCATAAATGCAACGGGGAAACAGAGAATATGGCTTAACTAGCTGAACAATGTGATTGCACATTATACAATGATATGGTTTGCTGTGGGAGCAGCGGACTGATATAACATGACAGGGAGATGGACAAGCTTAGGACTGCACCAGAATGTGGATGAGTTAGAAATGTTACAGGATGAAATAAAAACATACTGTGTGTGTCTGTGGGTTTGCGTGTCATAGGTCAACATGCTACTTGATCTAAAATTTCTCAGATACGTTGAAAAAAATCCACTTTTTTTCCAACGTGAATAAATGCACGGTTACTCTGTAGTCCATTTATGATTTTATGGTCACATTGTTTGACATTTAGTTTTGTAATATGATGTATAATATCAAGGTAATGTATTAGTATAAATGGCATACAGCAACGACAATCCTGGATATACCAAACCTTCAGCAAGCCAGCACATACGTGTCTGGATGCAGCAGCAACACCTGGTTGTGTATAACATTATGTGTACATAAAGACACTCCGTCTCGCTCATGTGATACCTGCATACTCTCAATTGCAGGGCAGGTGTCTGGCAAATGTCAGGCAAACTAGCCAACCTCACACCAAAACCAGCCTGGGCAAGACCTTGATGGTCACAGTTGCAACAGCATGACGGTACTTTCTGTATCACGTGTTGTTAAATTCCTTCTTTTTTTCATCAACATCTTTCTTTTCTTCTATGGGTTTTATTACATTTTCCCACAAATGAAACATATATAGACCCGTAGAAGGGAAATAATAAAATAATAAAAATAAAACATAATAAAATACAATTCTCAACGACGTTTCGGCCACAACGCAAGCAGCCGTCCTCAGGTGAAGAACAGGGCTGTCGGAAAGACAGCATCTGAATTATGATTTTATTATTTCCCTTCTACGTGACTTTACCGAAAGAACCAAGAAGATGAATCCCTGCAGTCACGAAAGCTTTACATCGAAATATATAGACCCTTTTCATAAAACAAGTCACGAATGAATAACGACGTTCTACTCTAATTAAATGCGGTGCAAAAAAAGACCTCGGTATGGGTGTGTATTAGCTATTCATCGTATACAATGAAGAAGAATATATTCTTCGCCAACTAACTTGAGTGGAGTAACTCACTCACGTGCTTTGAAAACCTAATACTCTTTAAGTGTACCTTTCATTTTAGATTTAAAGCTTTCGTGACTGCAGGGATTAATTTTCTTGGTTCTTTCGGTAAAGTCACGTAGAAGGGAAATACTAAAAATATAAAACAATAAAATTCTCACGACGTTTCGACTGCAACACAGGCAATCATCATCAGGTGTGAAATCCACAGCAAGAAATTTTGAAAGAACCAAAAATATGTACCTTTCATGTATACACAAACCACCGAGTACAAGTGCAAATTAAACAACAAGCTAAACGGTTAGGACAAACACAAAACCCACGGAGAAACTAACACAAATGTGGTCGAGCGAGGAACGGCACCCCCCTCCACCCCCCACTACGCCGGCCAGCGTGCGCTGGTATAATAAGGTGAGCTGTGTGCTGGCCCCGCCGTGCGTGCCGTGCATGCAACTCTTGTCCGTCGTGTCGGGCGCGCATGCGTTGTCTGTCCCACCCACTCAGCCACTCGGGCTCTCAAAGCCAAACCACGACCACGAACCACCACCACCGCCCGGTCACCACTCCAGCCAGGCACTTCGACATGGCAGATTGCCAAGCGGGGAAAGCACAGCAGAACTTGGACTCGTTTCAATTCCCTGTCACACACACACTAACTTAATCGTTGTGGCAGTGGGGTTTATTTGATTTGTTTACATGTTTAAAATAAAGTATTGACACATTGTTACCCACCCCCTGACCCCCCAAATTCTAGGCGAGCGTCACTTTTGCAAGGTAAGTGTTTGGCTGTGGCGTGCGTTTGGTGATGTGGAGGAGTGTTGTGTTGTGTGTGTGTGTGCCAGGGAATGAACGATCATGCTTAGGGCGGGGGGGCTGCTTGTGAACGTTGTATTGCATGTTCTGGATAATGTGTGATAATACGTTTACAGCTGTCCTTGTAGTTATACAAGCTTAGTTCCCAGTTGGTCTTTGAAAATTGTTCCCACTCGGCCAAAACGAATGGTTGCGATTGTGCCTTTGTTTGGCAGGCTGATTGACCAGATAATATTGTCTTTTTTAAAGTCTGGTTTGAGAATCTGTAAGTTGTTTTCAATTGGCCTGGAAGTATTTACCTATCATCGAATCAGGCAAAATCGTAGTTTAGTTTATATGTGACAACTCGCATCGGCGCTGTGTGAAATCAATTCCGTTTAAGTGTTTATGGATATGTACAATGTAGTTGTGAATATTCTAGATGAGAGCATATCTCCACCCCTGACTCTTCTTACGATTTGTTTTTTGTGTTTTCTTTATGCAATCTCAGTGAAGCTGTTCCATCTTTGGAAACGGTGTTCATGATTTATATATTGATGTATTGTATTAACGCTTCGATTTGTGAGAGCTTGGATGAACGCATCAGTTTACACCAAATCAAATGCCTCTTCACATTCTATAAAAACCAGGAATAAGGTCGTTTGACGTTTTATAGAATCTCGATATAATGTGGACAATGGTAGAAAACCCGTCTATAAATCCAGCTTGCTCATATGCTTAATTGACCACTAAAATGTCCGTTATTCACTTCCTTATTATCAATCACACGATATAAGAAACCAATTGTTCTCGCTGGATAACCTGGGTGGATTCCTGCCTGGCTGGGTGCCGCGTTGCACGGCGGTGACGTCACTGGGCATATGTGCGTGATGACGTCACCGGCATTCGACGAGTTTGAGCCAGATTGCTGCGTGCTCAACATCCCACGAGTCGCACGGCCCGGTGAGAGGATGCCCTTCATCCAGCAGCGGAGTGACGCGTTGCTGTAAATTATCATGTGATATGAAAACAAAAAAAGGTTTGCTGGCTGGCTGGCTGTTGGGAGGGACAGACAATCACGTACAAAGAACTTGCGGGCTGCTGGATGGGTGTGTAATTCTTCAAATTAGTATCATCTACATTTTTTTACCGAATGATATATATTTCATTATAGCAACCAATAAAATGGAATTACAGTAAATACTTCGCAAACTTATATATATTAAAAGGCTGCAAAGTGGGCTGAAGATAAATATGAGAAAAATGAAAGGCATGCCCAGCAGGTTTGATGAATAAAAATAGATGATTGTTGGAAGGATACAACTCGGTACAAAGCTGCCAAGAGCAAGATGGGGTGCTTTTCCAACATACTATTGTGCCTAAAAAAATATGTTAATCAGTTCATGTTGCCTGCTATGGCATATTGATTAGAACCATGGACACTGACAAAGAAATTGAAACAAAAGCTGAAAAGTTTTGAAAAAACATGGCGAGGTTCATGCTTCGAATTACGAGAGAACAAGAGAAACACGTGGTGCAGGAAACTAATGCAAATTGGAGACACGATATCAATTATTAAGGAAGGTAAGTCGGCTGAGGCAGGTCAAATCGCTATAAATGATGATTGGAAGAGGCTGGTGACAGAATGGCAGCCAAAGGAGTGAACACTCTATAGAGGCAGGCCACTGCAGAGACGTCGTGATTCAATACATTCATCATGTGCGGTAGTGAGATGGAATGTGGCATAGAAAGACCATGAGGGAAAACATCATGGGGAGGGAGGCTTTTTCCCAGCAGTGGAAAGACCACTGCTACTGCTGCTGATGAGAATATCTAGCATTTGCACATGCAACTGCTATGATCATTAGCTGCTGAGCATTAATTATAATGTACCAAAGTGGGCAATTCAAGTGTATTTTTGTTGACAAATTAATCATTGTTAAAATAATGAAAAAGTGTAATTGAGGTATGATATTTGTTCAACAAAATGAAGTGACATTACTCACTAATAGTCGTGCTGATTAAGAGAAATTAATATTGCGTCACAAACTAAGCCTATCGTGGAGTGCATGGATTTATTTATGTACTTGAAAATCTGTTACATGTGTTTATGAGTATATATTAAATCATATTTAACACAATGGCACATTTTTTATGTGATGGGAATTGGATATTGTTGAGCTTGCTTCATAGGCAAACCCAATCTCTTCCCTTATTATAATGCATATTTTCTTTATGCTCATCAGCACTCGTATTCGTCTCATCAGCAGCACTTGCGCTCGTAAACGAATACCTTGTATTTAAATGCGAGCAGACATAAACATCTTTCTATCATGAATTCATAAGAAATCATGTCTTTCTCTTCAACACATGCACCGCTATGAACTTCGGCATATTTTTGGCAACAAATGATGGAACATCAAAAATGGTTCACGAATTTTGACAGATGTCACTTTACAGAAAAATATATATATACTCCGGATTTTTGATATTCACTGCATCAGCATTCACATGCCGGTATCAGCTTTGGCACAAACTGTTGGTTGTTCCTACTGTCTATGAAACCAAATGGTCAAACGTATTTGCATCAGTGTGTGTAAAATGTAGATCATACAGACAGGATTTAACTGGTTACTTTGTTACATACAACTGCCATGAAAGCTAAATGTTGTTCACACAAAATCTCCGTAAAAGCAATTTTTTTTTATGAAATGCAGATTGTGCCACTACTAGATTTGTGTTCACAGGGGCATTAAACATAAAGAGTGACATCTTTAATGAGGTGTAAAAAATAGTGTCATTTTTTATTCCTTATGACCAGATCTGTGGGATTAAATAGAGCATGAATAATTGAGTGAAAATACAATGGATGAAATTGGATGGCACATTTATTTGCCTACTTATGTTAAATACAGTGATTTTCGCTCCTACAATTCCAAAACAAATTTGTATACCTTTTAGTGAACGTGACCATTATCCATATGCAGAGAACCATACAGTTTAAGCCATATCAAACTGCTTTCATTCACAGAACAAGGAGGTTCAGTATGTGATTGATAGTTCCTACCCTACCTACAACACCGCTATTCATGGATGAAGCCTGACAAGATTAGGCTATGATGGTGACAAAGTGTCCATAGTTCTTGCCCATAAAACTACTGTAGCCGATTCTTGATAGTGCATTTGTGGCAGTTGCCAAAAGTGATAGGATCTATTACATCAATGTGGTGTGTAATATTCAATGTAGGATGAGCCACCTGGAGAATAAATGAAGGCAGGAGCCAGTTTGTGGGTATATAGAAGACGCAGGGCGAACATGAAGAGTTGACAGTGCCGATGCATGCCCTGCATTGCAGGAGTTTGTTGAGTCGGCATGCAGGCTGACAGGTGAACCCCTTGTGGTGCTGAAATAGCAGAAATTCTTTAGCGCCTGATGGGGGAGTCCAGAGGGAGCCACTCAGTGGCATCACTGTAGGCTCAAGTGACATCCATGCTGGCATTCAACCATTCCCTGGGTAGGCACTCTATGATTCTCAAAATGCGGTCACAGCCCTCGTGTCTCGTTGAATCACGGGGAAAGTGACACGTTCAAGATGTACAGTGCTATGTAGAATAAATGTCAAAGCCACTAGGAAATTCTGAGTGCCTGATCTTGCCATTAATACTTTAAGTTCCCTGCTCAGTGACAATGGCTTTAATAAGGATGTCAGCCAACAATAAGCACCCACGTTCTTGGCTTTCATAAGGAAATGTGGCATAGAGATTGGTCCATTGTTTATTTTTCTGAAGTTGGCCTCCAATTTCAAAGTGAACCAGCAGAGGCATTTGTCTATGTTCTTTTTCTGTCATTGGTCATAGAAACCCTGGTATGCACAGGCTCTGCTCCCTTGAGTTAAAATAATGGTGCTGTTTCAATAGTTGCAATGTGGAGAACCGTGGTGCAGGGTAAAGACTTGTGGCAGGAATTGCCGTTTGAATGAGATTCTGTGAGGGTTTTCTGCCATCAGAGTGGGCTGCCTATTGTCAGATTTGTGTAAGCCTCGCTCTGCCGTAGTGGCAATGACATCAACGTGAATCGCTATTGAGGAGCCTTGAAAGCAAATCTCCAGAAGACTCCCGGCACATTTATTTTGAATTATCATGATGCCGAAGGCTCCATAGCCACAAGTTTGGCACATGTTACTGACGGCAGGGTAAAAAAAAAGCTAAATCTCCTCCACTCACTCACTGAAATATATACAGAGATGGTACATTGCCAGAGGTGGCATGTGTAAGTGGGGGAGAAATATATGGCACATTACTTCTGTGTAATTGAGGTGCAACATAACGATTGTTCTTGAAAAAAAATCTGAAATATGTATTTGCATTAAATAACTTATATATAGCCACTAAGTTGTTTTTCTGACTACCCACAGATAATTTTCAACTTAAAGTCAGACAGCAAAAGACTGTAAAGTAATTTACCAAAAAAACTTACAATCATTTTTGCCAGCAATGCACTTAACCCGTGGAGCCTAAAAAAATTATTTTACACGCTTCACATAATAGCATAATGAATGCTTATGACAGCTCACATGGCTAGAAAACAATGTGCACACTAACAGCCCTCTTCTTATTCTAACCCAAAGTTTCATCAATAGTGAATCTAAAAAAAATCTCATGCAGTTATGTTGCTTGAGGCCACCATCAGGGTTTATAAGAGCAAGGCAGTGAACGGCTCTTCCCAGGTTTTTTGTGAGCTTGTTATTATGCACATACAGAAGGATGCATTTTAAAGTCTCAATAATGATGGTGTTAGGAGCCAAATTGTTGCAGAGTTGTTAACAAAGTGCTGTCAAATTGTCTTGACAACACAATTTAGTAATTTGGTGGAAATGTAAAAACATGCAGCCCAAAGTTACAGAAGGCAACTGTGTATGTAAATGGATTTCGACACAGGCCTCAGGCCTACTTGAGCAATCACTGTAAGTGTCCCCACAAACTTATCCAAACTTACCCAGGCTATTGATTTTTCTCTGAGGGCAGTCAAGTCTTAAACATGTTCAAATTTCACCAGTGAAATCCCTTGCACGGGCCTGTTGACAATCTTATTTAGGTTGACATGTACAGCAGTAACCACAGACGCAAGGGTGCCCTATCAGTAAGTGTACTTAATAAGTAATTTTTTCGCACTTTATATTGTAACTTGATTAGCACGAGAGCTGCTTAGTTTTAGCGTAGGACAAGTAACCTGCTTGTAAAGCTGCTCATGACGTCAAGCGTAAAAAAACAGCTGCTGTGCAGCTTCGAATAACAAGACCTTCAGTAGCTCAAGGCCCCGCTGACACATATGACACTTGCAATAATGTTCAATGTTGGGTGAGGGTTTGTGCGTTATTATGCAGTAATAATGTTGAAGCGCCCGTATACAATCGTACAAGATGATTCTTCAACACTTCCTATCATTCAATTTAGCACGGAGCAAGTGGATCATAAACAATGATGTACTACGTGTAGATAATGTCTGTGGCTGGGATCACTGCCAAGAACGTCATTTTATACAAAAGCACCAACACATGCTTCGATACTTTTAGTAAAGGAAAGTACAGATCAAAAGATTGAAAAAAATCCTGTGCTCTTGAAAAAAATGTCTTTACACACCTATGGTGATTCCATCAATCTTTCTCTGTTAGCCCTGTCTTCTGAAGTTCAACCCTCCCTAATATACCACACAAGCTGGTCAAGTAAATTTGAAAAAAATATGGTTACTTTTATGATTTTAGTTTCACCGTTTATTTGTTATTTATCCAGTGCAGTGTTAGCATATAGCGTTAAGTGTTAACACACTCCATTATCAACCCGGTGACCTGAGTTAGATTCCTGGCTACGGGTAATTGATATCTGATGTGGTCATAGCTGTGGATTTGCTCTCCAACACACCAGTGTGCTGTACTAGTAACGAATTGGCATGTTCTGTTTACGTGACAAACCTTGGCTGTGTCGGGTGGTGGCGGGTTAAACGACACATTTATATTTACGCGATCAAACACAAAACCTGTATTATGGATAATAGCTCTTCCTTCACCCATCCCACACTGACAAGTATGGGGAAGGAAGTAAACGTATTTTTCAAAACCCCCGTGGCCGATATGCCATGGGGAGGCATTCATCCAGAAGTGGCTTGAAAAATGACAGACAATTAATTCAGAAGCTCCCATACTAAACAGTTATGAAGGAAAAATATAAAAAAACAGGTTAATACTGAAACCATTCGTTTAAAAAAGTCTCTCAGGTAACTGTAATGAAAAGTGTCCGCCGTACGAAGCAGGTGTGATGTGTGCATATCGCAGACAGGGACACACGCGCAATCTTGATTTGAAGCCTTCGTGACTGCAGGAATCCATACGCTTTGGTTCTTTCGGTAAAGTCACGTAGGTAAAAATTTTATGAAAAATAAATCACGACGTTTCGAACGCAGCAGACATCGCAGCTGTCGCGATTTTCACCTGAAGACGGGCGCTTGTGTTGCGTTTGAAACGTCGTGATTTATTTGATTTCTACCTACGTGACTTTACCGAAAGAACCAAAGAGTATCATGCGGAACGTTTTCACTTTTATTAACACAATTAGATTAACACGTGTTTATTGCGCAATTTTTTTGAAGATGCTATTGGAGCAAAGTAGCATTGAAATAAAGATGAGTAATTGTAAAATATTACTCCAAGTGCTTTAAATATGGACTTCTTAATTATTTTATGGTGTTGCGTTGGCAAAATAATTCAACACATTAGTCAACAACACTGCCTTAAATATATATCATCGGTGACGTTTTTGGCAATCGCCCTTGATGTGCTATGATGGAAACGTTGTTGACGAATGTCTTCAGTTTTTGTTGTTAAATATGGACGACGACAATGACATGCGGTGAGGTACAATAAGTACAAAATCCCTGACATTGTAAATTATAATTTTAAAATAACACCACTCCATTTATTTGGTATAAACACACATTTTAATTTTTATGAGAGTGACCAAGGTTGTTTAGAATAAAAACCATAACAAATAAAAACGAAAGAACACAACTATTTCTGAACATGAAATATGTATGATATCAATGTGAACAACCGAGCCACAAGACAGCATAGTACAGGACGACAGAGTGGGCTGTAGGATTATGCCACACGTGAGTTGTGCGCACCGTGGCTTTACAGATATTAAGGAAACATTACTGCTGTGTCTTTAAAGTTTCAAAAGCAATGCTGGGAAAGTTCAAATCTGACAGTATTTGGCTCATCAGAAAATCCACAGCAACTGAGCAAAGCTACTCCTGAAGGGCTGCATTTTCCCAAAAGGGAAAGGCAATGGCAACTTGCCAAATGGTTTGGCCCTTTGAGCCTGAAGCTTGTCCACTCAATACCTAATCCTAAATCCTTGAAAACTACTTACTTACAGCTCCAGTTTATGAACATGCATGGAATAATGTGCATCAGCATTTGTAATGAGGTTCTGTAGGTAATTTTCATAATCTTCCAAATAGACTCCGAAATATGTGATATTCTTCTTGAGCATCTATAGCAGAAATGTACATGTGATATATTTAAATTTGTTTATGTTCATGTATATTACAATATCCCATGTTATTGCCTTATGATAGATTTAAACAGTTCAATTCTAGGATAAGTCATCCAGCTCAAGTAAGCATTGCTATGCATACAAGTACAGCACTTTAATCAACCATTGCTGGATGAGGATTCATGGAGATTATTTTAGCATACTTCACCATTTTGGTAAGTGCGCCTTGGTGAAGGTCGGGAGCGGATGTGAGCGCATGTAAGTGCAGCAAAACAATAGATCTTGCTGCATCGTCCTCTGCTTCCCACTGCCCCTGATGGTGGAATGCCCTAGCAGTTGTGCATTGACTGACATGGTTCACAGTTTGGGGCCCCCGACCCAGCACTGGTTGATACTGCTGATGTATTACTCAGAGATATTGCGCTGTCTGCTTCACAGTGGCCGTTTAAGATCCCGTGATGTAATACAAAAAAGAGTTGGCCATTCGTGTCACGGTCCAAACCTGCCAATTTTATTTAACAAAAAACAATTACTCAGTTGGGTAAAACCACGTGGAAATATCGCCGCTTAGTGTGAAGCTACTACAGTAGTCCCTCGGTTAATAGTGGATCGGTTAACGTTTTTTTGGTTAACGTTTAGCGCCTCAAAGGACCACCCCCCACCCCCCATGGGTTTTGGCTAATGTTAACACCTATAACACAGATTTTTTTTTTAGGTTAGATCGCGTAGATATCAATGTGTTGCTAAACCCCCGACCACCCGACATAGCCAATAAGTAAGGGTTGTCACGTAAACAGAACATGCCAATCCTTGACGAGTACAGCACACCGGTGTGTTGGAGAGTAAATCCACAACATTTGCAATCTGAGCACAACGTATCGCCAGTAATTACAACTAGCATCATCAGGCGGCAGCCAGATTTGTGGAGAAATCCTACTTTTTAGTTCCTTTAATAATAATAATAATAGTTCAATTTGTAACGAGCGCAAATTTGCAGACGTAGTGGCCGCAACTCAGAGGCGCGGAGCCAAGCTCAAATGGCTACCTCAACGTTGACACGTTGGCTAAGGCGAGGTATGTTTACGTTTTCTTGGTTCTTTCGGTAAAGTCACGTAGAAGGGAAATAATAAAATAATAAAAATAAAACATAATAAAATAATTCTCACGACGTTTCGGCCACAACCCAAGCAGCCGTCCTCAGGTGAAGACCAGGTCTGTCGGGGAGACAGCGAAGACCTGGTCTTCACCTGAGGACGGCTGCTTGCGTTGTGGCCGAAACGTCGTGAGAATTATTTTATTATGTTTTATTCTTATTATTGTATTACTTCCCTTCTACGTGACTTTACCGAAAGAACCAAGAAGATGAATCCCTGCAGTCACGAAAGCTTTAAATCGAAATTTATGTTTACGTTGTTATATAGCACGCGGTCGCCGATTTCGGCCAATCCGATCGTTTGTTAAGTGGGGCTGAGCCATGCCCTCAGCCAATCAGCGACGACCATTTATGAGCCGTTTAGACCTCGACCGGCTTTGTTCACATTGTGTTGTCTGTTTTGGAAGTGGAAACAGCTCTCTTGCAAGAGTCGGTGATTTTTAAATATTCGATTAACAGTTGTTTTGGTTAACAGTAGTTTTCTTGGAACGGATTTTAAACTTTAGCCGAGGGACTACTGTAATATAGACTTGCGCTATAAGAATGGCGCAAATAACAAACGTACACATGATTTGCAATTGATGATATAACACTTATTTTATGCATGGTGACCACCCATCCTAGCACTATCCAGGCTCGAACCTGCATATAAAGCTTCTGAGAACTGATCAAATCAGGACCAACCAGGCGATTGGGTTACAGGCAAAGAGTACTCTCATGCAGATAACTCACCTAAGGGGACTGTTGTGTGCACATGACTATAGAGATGAATCAGAGTTATCGCCCATGCACCTGAAACTCCAAGCTGAGTGTGCTGATTGCATAATATGATACTAAAAACACACGTAAAACACTAAAAGTTTTAGCTTGCATTTTATTATTTGATATATGTAAGGCCTATAATTTTGACAAAAGCTTCATCCACAACTTTATATCCCTACTTTCCTGCAGCAAGAAATTATTTTCTTTATTACCTATATGAGGTGGCTGAATGAGAAATATGAAATTGTAAAACATCAATATACAGTACATGCCATGTGTAATTTAATGTTATAATAAACTAGGCAAACAATAAGAATCTTTGGAAACTTTATATAAATTTTGTGTTTGTTGAGCAGTTTCAACACATTACCGGCAAGATTACTAGGACTCAATAATGTTAATGTAGAACAATGAGAGTGATGCGAATGTTTTTCAAAATGAGCATGCTGTTTGGAAGATCCCGCAGGGCAGAAACAAAATTAATTATTGCCCACATCAAGTAACACCCATGAGAGACTTAAACTAAACAAAAATTAACCCCTCCATGCTCCACAAAAAGAGTTTATGTATGTACAGAAATTCTTGGCTACAGCAAAACATCACCGGCACGGCCACGGCCACTTACGTCCTCCCCGGAGAGCTAGAAAGAAAAATATGACATCAAAATCTGAGCCCTCACCATAAAGCATCCCCCGGGATGCCTAAGATAAACAGCAATGTGCCATTTAAATGTATCCCAAAGTGTTGACGCGTGCACATGAAGGATTCCACTGCAGTTAAACTGAAGGAGCCTTTTTAAACATTTTTCATTTGTAAATTATCCTTAGTTTAAACAAAATAAACATTTTCTAGTGCTTTGTCAATCCACTTCTGGATGAAGAATTCCCCATACCATGGTCGTCGTAGAGGTTGTTTGGACATACCGGGCAGTCTCGGACGAATCCATTTCTCATTTGTCCCTGATGTTAGCCGTGCCAGGGAATCAAACTCAGGTTGCTCAGTATGTGTACCATTGCACCACCACCACCACTTACGCCCCGTGCTTTTGTAATCATAATTAATTCTGGGCAATCCACTGCGACCATCTCTCACAATCGTATGATGTAATAATCCACCCAACATCTGCACACACGCTGATTTCATCCCTCCATCTCCTTGGCAGATGGCCCAATGGGATGCGTTCTGTTCGTTGGCTCTGACTGCCTAATTATTTAATATACAAAATACTCCAGAAGTGTATTGTCAAACCCAAATATATGTTTTGCATTCTAAATTAATTTGCAAGATTGTTCATTTATGGACATTTAGACATTCCATCATAGCATTTTTATTAATAATTTTGACTCAATCGCCTGACAGTTATTGAATAATGAGTGAGTGTTTATTGACATTAGTCATGTTACTCACTACAGTAAATTGAAGCAGGCATGTTTTTCCTGTAGATATTTTAAAGGTAAATATTTGCAATGGAATGATTTCAGGTTAAAGAATACAACTTCAAAGAAAAACAACTGTTTTCGGTGGTAGTGTGACTGGGAAAAGGTTTGGTGGCGGTGGGGGGGGGCAAATGTGAAGTGTGGGCAACGGGGGGTGGGGTATGGGGCATGTCTGGATTTTGGGATTAATGGATCTGGTCACCATACCGGCAAAATGTCAATACACAGGCAATTACGGTTGCATAGCGCCCATCGTCCAAGGGCATACGATTTTAAGTATATAACATTGCTTATTTTTTGTGATTAAGGTTACGATCGTTAAAAAAGGTCATTAATACTATAACATTTCCATTGCAAAACTTGCATATATTAGAGAAGACGGATTTATAAAGGTCAAACATTTCTAAACGTGACACTGTGTGATGGAGGAGGCTTCGTGCATTGATCTGAAAAGTGGTTCTCAAACTGTTGAAGTCCTCGTGTGTGCAAAAGGTCCATCATTTAAAGTTCACCAATGCCCCCATTCAAATGCAAATAAGGTACTGATATTCATCACACATCCATTGAGATTAATTGGATATGCACACGCGATGGGCGTCAAACTATTGTCGAGTACGTGATATTATATAGTGATACTTTACAGCCCTCTGTCAATCAACTGCTGGATGAAGGCCACCTCATTCTTTGTCGGTCATGGGGGTTACTTGACAGCCTGGGTCAGTGCGGGTTGGTGAAGTGGGATGAGGTCCAGGGCAGGTTCAGATATCACTCGCCACTGATGCCAGCCAGGGCAGGGAATTGTTCTTCAGGTGGCTGGGATCGCAACGCGGTGCAATACAGTTGCTAGTGGACGTCACTTTGTCGGTGTTTTTTACTGATCAACTCGTGTGCAGGTGCTGGGTGGGTGGATTGTTACCATCGCAGGGTTGCGAGAGGTGGCGGGCTACTCGCGGAGGCTTTCATCCAGCAGCGGATTGGCCACGGTTGATTATTATAACTTCATTGGAGTAATTGCAAACACAATGTTGGGCCGATATTCGAGTCAGCGTATTATTAAAACGCTCAAATGTTATACAAGTGAAAACAACAAAAGGCTTTCACCAGGTTAAACAAAGGACATCAATCAATATATAGCCCCCAGTGTAGTGTCCTGCCGTTCCCAGGCGTCTTTAATTAAAATGGTGCAAGTCTTCCTCTGGATTCTAGAATAACTGGGAGAGGCGTGGAAACTTTTAAGACTGCGCGCGAACACGCACATGCCAACACTAACAAAGCTAAACATGTACAGGTACAACCGGTCGTCTCCCACCACACCATTATTGCTCGGCATCCGTGTGGGTGGGTGCCTTGTTGACAAATCAAGTAACCACAACACCATTATCTCAATTCTAGGTCTTACAACTTGGAATTCTATTTATCACGGTGTGTTCTCGAAGAGCACTTGTGGGAATACGGTTATATTTCAAGTCAACCTATGCCGAGACATTCCACAATCGTTTTAAACTCTGTTGAAGAGTTGTGTTTGCTAGACATTACACGTTCCACCACCCGTGCCTCCCACCGACCCTGGTTCCATCCCGTGTTAACAAACTCACGTTATCTTTCTTACAACTGCGTTCTCCTCCTTGTAAAAAAAAAGAGAAGGCACTCCATCACAATGACTCGTCAACTTGGTTTAAACCACGTATCGCTGTTTCACTCTCGAAGACACAGATTCCCCGTGGAGTCTTTGACGGGCTGCTGGAGCAAGTGTAGTTAGCGAGCACCCAATTAAGGCTGGCATGACACACGAGGGGGTGGGTGGGGGAGGTGGCCAACACCAAGCTCAGGCGCCTTTGTCTTTCCAGTGAGGACGTGTACACATTTAAGTCCGAGTCGACACGGTGGGAGGAGGGTGGCAGGACCGATTCAAATAATCGCCACTGGTGTTGGCCGTGAGCGGCAATCAAACTCGGGTCGCCGGGTTCGTAGCGCTGCGTTATGACAACTGCACACGTAGATCCCGGCCCAGCACGGGGAAAGGGACATTCCCATGAAAAAAAGCGTGACTTGGCAGCATTGTGACATTATAGGACGCTGCGTTGTCTATCACATGAAAAGGCCTGCACGACAAATAAATAAATAAGGAGAAATAAGTAAATAAAACATCCCTCTGGCGGAGGGAAAACCCACAGCCTGGAGCAAATCGCCTCCGCATAAGATGGCCAGGACTGGCTTGGGTTCTCCCCACCCCCCCCCCAAGCTGACAGCAGCGCCGGAGACACCGAGGGAAAGAAGGGCAGTGGGTGCTGGGTTGTGGGGTCTTTAATCCGTGTGCGAAATTCAAATCTTTCTGGAGTGAATTAAAAACATTGGAACAAACCTGGACACGAATCCATCCGTCCATCCCTCACTCCCGCACCCACGCACGCCAATCCCTCCACCCACCCAGCATGCACGCACATCCATCCATCTATCCCATACATCTAGCACGCACACATATATCCATCTCTCCAACCCATCCTCCCTCGCTCCCACACGCACGCACGCCCACCCATCCCTCTATCCCCTACCTCCCTCCAGCACATCCATCCCTGGAACTCATCCTGTCGCATCCACGCACACACGCCGACACAACCCATCCACCCCATCTCTATCCCTGATTCCCTGCCTCCCTCAAGCACGCAAACCTATCCTCCCACCCCCTCTGTACATAGTACATACCTCCCTCCAGCACACAGACCAATGCTCCCACCCACCCCCTCTGTCCCTAACCTCCCTACAGCACACACACACCCATCCTCCCCTCCTCCATCACACACACACGCACACCCATTCCCTCTATTTCTGCCTCCCTCCAGCACACAGACACATCCTCCCGCCCCCTCTGTCCATAACCTCCCTCCAGCACGCAGACCCATCCTCCCACCCCCTCTGTCCATAGCCTCCCTCCAGCACACACACACACATCCTCCCCTCCTCCATCCCGCACGCACGCACACCTATCCCCTCTATCCCTGCCTCCCTCTAGCACACAGACCCATCTTCCCACCCCCTCTGTCCATAACCTCCCTCCAGCACACCCACACATCCTCTCCTCCATCCTGCACGCACGCACACCCATTCCCTCTATTCCTGCCTCTCTCCAGCACACTGACACATCCTCCCACCCCCTCTGTCCATACCTCCCTCCAGCACACACACACCCATCTTCCCCTCCTCCATCCCGCACACACACCCATCCCCTCTATCCCTGCCTCTCTCTAGCACACATACCCATCCTCCCACCCCCTCTGTCCATACCTCCCTCCAGGCTCCAGCACACACACATCCTCCCCTCCTCCATCCCACACACACACCCATTCCCTCTATTCCTGCCTCCCTCCAGCACACAGGCATATCCTCCCACCCCCTCTGTCTATAACCTCCCTCCAGCACACACACACCCATCTTCCCCTCCTCAATCCCGCACACGCACACCCATCCCCTCTATTCCTGCCTCCTTCCAGCACACAGACACATCCTCCCGCCCCCTCTGTCCATAACCTCCCTCCAGCACACAGACCCATCCTCCCACCCACCCCCTCTGTCCATAACCTCCCTCCAGCACACACACACACCCATCCTCCCCTCCTCCATCCCGCACGCACACCCATCCCCTCTCTCCCTGCTTCCCTCCGGCACACAGACACATCCTCTCTCTAGCACACAGACCCATCATCCCACCCACCCCCTCTGTCCATAGCCTCCCTCCAGCGCACACACACACACACATCTTCCCCTCCTCCATCCCGGACACACGCACACCCATCCCCTCTATCCCTGCCTCCCTCTAGCACACAGACACATCCTCTCACCCCCTCTGTCCATCATCTCCCTCCAGCACACACACACACCCATCCTCCCCTCCTCCATCCAGCACGCACACACACCCATTCCCTCTATTCGTGCCTCTCTCTAGCACACAGACCCATCCTCCCACCCCTCTGTCCATAACCTCCCTCCAGCACACACACACACCCATCCTCCCCTCCTCCATCCCGCACGCACACACACCCATTCCCTCTATTCGTGCCTCTCTCTAGCACACAGACCCATCCTCCCACCCCCTCTGTCCATACCTCCCTCCAGGCTCCAGCACACACACACAAACCCATCCTCCCCTCCTCCATCCCGCACACACACCCATTCCCTCTATTCCTGCCTCCTTCCAGCACACAGACACATCCTCCCGCCTCCCTCGCACCTACCCCCTCGGTCCATAACCTCCCTCCAGCACGCACCCCCCCCACCCGCCCATCCTTCCCCTCCTCCCCTACCGCACGCACGCACGCAACGCGCAATCCTGGCGACAAGCGCGCTGGCAGCAGCAGCAACAGCGGCGGCAGCGGCAGCGGGCGCAGTCAGTCAGCCTCTCTCGGACCATGGCAGATTGCCAAGCGGATAGCACGGGAAACTTGGACCCGATTCAAACCTCTGTCACACTAACTTAATCCGTGGCGGCGTTTTATTTACGCGTTAAAATATTGATGTCTTTTCACCCAGATTAAAAAGAGCGAAGCGCATTTCGAGGTAAGGGCGGTCGGAGGGGGGCGGGGTATTGCATGTGTGTGTGTTTTTTGGTAATTTGGTTTAGTATTTTGGCATAGGTGGTGATTGTGTGTTTGTGTGTAGTGTGTGTGCGGCGTAGTGTGTGTGTGTGCGCGCGCATATACATGGCGTGTGTGAGACGTTATAATACAACGCAATGGGGGGGGGGGGGCACATGTGTGCCGTGTGTTGTTGCGACTGTGTCCAACCCGCGCTCATTCGCAGACTCATCCCCACTTAGGGCGATTATAACTTGGACATCTATAACCATTACAGCTTGTTGTGCTCCGGTTTTAGCCCGTCGTTGTGCGGCTCTCAGGCATCAGCGTTGGTGTGCTGTCTCTAATGATGATGACGGATAAACACACTGCTCTTAGGACTCGTGTTTTTCTGAACCGGGTTTCCACAGTGCACCCTTCGGCGTGTCCTGTTTAGTGTTGTTGGGATTGTTGCGTGTTGTCCGCTCTTTTTAAAACGTACAATTATTAATATTTTCTCTATTTTTTTTGGAGAACGAACGTAACATTTTTCTCTCCGGATTTTGCACGTGATTCATTTTCCCCACCGGCAGGATGTGGAAGTAAACATTTAAATGACTAAAGAAACAATACTTATCGTGGACTTGTTCCGTTGTGATTATGACATCGTAGGGGAAAACGAGACGAGAGTTGTGTAAATGTTCACACTATGTATAACGGTCCGAGTAATAATATTGGTGAACCAACGGGGGTATTTTGACAAGAACATCTTTTACGTACGCAAGGTCAATCGAGTGAATGTTTGTGTCGGAGTGAATTGTGAATCTACTTTTTAAATGTCCATGTGCAGTTATAGCAACGCAGATGTCTCAGTGGTTAGTTTGTGAAAATAACACATTGCGCATTACATGTATCTACAATACCGATGCTAATTAAATGTACTGCTGGATAAAAGCCGTGCCAATCATGGGGGGTTATCTGATCATACTTCACCACGCTGGTCAGTACGGGGTAAGTAAAGGTGGGGTTGAGGGGGGGTGGGTACACGACTGATGTGATACAGCCGTCACTCGTTCCTGGTGTTAGCAGTGGCCGAGAATGGAACTTGGGTCGCCGGGTTCATAGCGCAATGCGCTAACCACTGCGCCACCGCTGCACACAACGTTGATCTATTATAATGACATGGAGGGTGTCATCATCATCAGCCATGGGTTGAATCCCGTGCTGGATGAACTCCACAAAGCGCCGGAATCTTTCACGATCCTGCGACGGGAAACAATCCACCTCGCGCTTGCGATGATTCGCGTGTCACCGCGCTGTCATGTGCACCATTTTAACACGTTGGCGATTGATTGGATCGCGGTTTTTATAATCGGCGACGTTAATTGACACTGGGAATTAAGAGTCTTTACTCGAGCCTATTTGGAGTCACTTTAGCAAGCGCTCCCGTTGCCAATTACTTTGGAGCGACGAAGCTTGGACCATAACCCTAATCCCATAATCGCGGGCGCGAGACCGTGCGCATCTTTAAGTTTGCCAATGTTGACAATCTCTCACGAGAGAGGGACAACACACACGATGCGTGTCCAGGCATAACTTAGTCAGACACTGTTAGTCATCCCGCGTATGCGTACACATTTTGGCGCAACAATAAAGAATGGTGTGTTTTAAAGGGGGTTTAAATCCACTGCGAAGCTTGCGCCGTTGTGCCACATGGCATAGATGCGTTTTCGGGTTGTACCGCGTCTCGCTTTCGGCGTTTTGCTTCGACGTTTTGCTCCGCGTGCTCGGAGCTTTTTTCGGAACGTGGAGAGAAACGTCGGACATCATGTCGAACAACCGCGGCAACACATCGGGAGACGTGGGAGGGGAAATGTAACAATGGCAACGACAAGGGTAGTCGTAATGGTGTATGGAAAATGCTGTTGCTCATTCATGAAAGTGAGTATTCCAGTGTGCGAGCATCTGAGTAGGGCGTCGTTTATGGGTGGCACTTTGGCGCGTAAATGAAGAGAAAAGGGGTGTTTTTAAAGGAGAGTTGCCAAATCGAGGCCTCAGATAAGCAAAGCGTCCTTTTCATCCCTGCGAATAGATCAATTATTGTTTTGCTCGGTCACTGCCTAACGTGTACCATCAGAACGCGACCTGCGTGTTAGCTTACTTAGAATATCAATCATTCACAGCCCCTTTGTTAATCCACTGCTGGATGAAAGCCGCCCTACGCTGTGTTGGTCACGGGGCTTGTTTGACCCATCGCTTGAACACGCTGGTCAGTGCGGATTTGTGAAAGGGGTGCCCGAAATCGGTTCGGACATCACTCGCCGTTGATGTTAGCCATGGATGGGAATCGAACTCGGGTCACCGGGTTTATTTATCCAGGAATAGAGTTGTTCCTTCGTCACCAAGACAGGTTGGTGAGGGTGGGGGGCGGTCGAGCACCCTGTTTAGTTATCACTTACCACTGATGCTAGCCGTGGCCTGGGATAGAGCTCGTGTCACCGGTTCATAAAACGCTGTGCGCTAATCACTGCGCCACCGCTCCACGTCACCTTACGTAGGCGTATGTGTGTCGTGCGGTAATGGACAGCTCTTTGTCAATCCACTGCAGGATAAAGGCCTCCCCATGTCGTGCTGTTCATTACCAATCGGTAATTATTAGATATGTTTGGTATAGATATGTATATATATAGGCCAATAGTGTATTTTCCGTATATGCTTCAATGCTTCCCTCCAGCATTTTCAAACTAAACTTTGGGGGGTGTGCATAAGCAGATTTGCATAAAAAAACACCACTGGCAACTGGGAAACAATGTTTTTGTTGGGGTGCGTCTTACTTTCTGGAGCGTGTGACGATCCTGAGAATACCCATGATCGTTGTGGCGTTGCGTGTTACGAAATACACAGTAGCGTCGATTACGTGCGTCGCCCTACAGCGGTTGTTTCTGCTCCGAGTTTCTCATTGACAGAGGAGCGCAAAGTGCATGTGTGCACGTACATGCAGCGCTACAGAAATGCCATCCTTGTTTGCACTTGGGTGAAGTAGAGACGGAATGCCCCCCCCCTCTCCACCGCCCGCCATAAACCCCCACCACCAGCCCACACGTGGCCAGTCTCACCGGTCCGCGCGCGTGTTCACCTTACCGCAGTCCAAGTCTGAGGTTAGTTGCAAGCCTGTGAGGTTAGTTGCAAGCCCGTGGGTTAGTTCCACCAAGTCCGTGGATATTTTCCGAACACTGTGAGTTAGTTCCACGGATTTTGAACTAACACCCACGGGCGTGGAAATAACTCACGGTGTTAGGAACTAATCCACGGCCTTGGTTGAACTAACCCACGGGCTTGCAGTGTTAGTTCCTAACACCGTGAGTTAGTTCAATATCCGTGGGTTAGTTCCACCAAGTCCCCGTGAGTTAGTTGGACGGTGACATGATTTATCGTGATAGTGCGTTCGCCAGTTGTTGCAGACGTTCACGGATCGAATCTAGTGGCCTCCCTGATTAATACTGCGGATGTATAAGCCGTACCAATACGCGCCGTCTGATCCACAGTGGACGTTAAAGATTCGGCGATGTCATTCACAATGGTAAGCCATTGTGTTCCTGCGTAATGGTCCAAATTTGAGAAATACTTAAAATTACTCGTATTGGAATCTACATAGCAATCGTCGCCCCGTCCTGCGAGAACTTGGGGAGAACCCTCCTGAAAAGGAGTCATAGGACTCCGTGAGGCCTTCCTGGGTAACAAGCGTGAATCCTCCATGCAGTATTTGCCATCTCTACCAATTGTAAGCGGTGAGCTGCCGAATTATAAAACCTTTTTACCGCATCCCATAACCTCACCATGCTGGGTCAGTGCTGGTTCGTGAAGGGAGGGGGGGGGATCCCAGGACCAGTTTAGATATTACTGGCCATTGACGTTCGCCGTTGACGGGAATTGAACGCATGTGGCCGGGTTCATAGTTGTTTGTCTCAAGTCATCACGCTGCTCATATCCCTTTATATAAAATAAAAACGTGATTTAAAAAAAAAACCCATACACATAGTTTGGCAGAAAGAGCATTGATGTCACCACAAACACCAACAACGCGATATGGAAAATCTCCTATTCACAATTACAATAGTAACTAATTTCATTGACGAAGTTGATTTTGCCAGTTTGCAACTTGGGGGGTGAGAAATCGAACCTCGGCTCTGGGGTTGTTGGATGCCAACTGCGAGTTCGTGATGGTAATAATACTGTAACATGATTGAACGAGATTGTTTCTAATGTCCCATTAAAAGGTATGCACTCTGTGGGATTGATCATGGGGATTACGTTGCAGCAACCCTGTTGGCCTACACAGAACTAACGCCGCTCCGAGGCTTTGTTTTGGCTACAAGGCGCTCAAATCAAATCAATCATTGTCCGTTATTTAACCACCACGTGAGATCCTAGTGGGATTCATCAGTCAATATGTTTTTTACCAACGGAGATCTCAGGAAAGTGCATATGCAGTAGTTAGGGACTGCATAATTAAGTATACTTGTATCGGGTGTCTAGTTGGTGGTGATGTAAAAAGCATCTCTGTATGTGTGTTCGTAGGTCAACTCAACTTTAAACGAGTATCTGGTGCAACGTTTAAATATTCGCAATACGGGAGACAAAGCCGGCCGAGCGTGGTGTTGGGCACACCAACCTCATCGCGTGCCGTTCCGACCTTCATAGGCGCTCGATTATAACACTTGCCTCAATAGCCTACGAAGGCTACACGGAGGATCTTTATCATTATTTTTGTGTGTGCTTTGCCATGCTATTTTCCTGCTCACACCCTACTGCGGGCTGATGGTTCACGAGGGGCTACCCTTGAAAAGAGGATTCGGTATAGGGTGGCTCAGCAGACCGGTTCGGCTTTCAGGAGGTGGGACGATAGATTTGGGGCGAATGAGAAGGATGTGGGGGAGGCTGCGAGAAGGGGGGGAAGGAAGGGTGGGTGAACGGAAGGTGGTGGTGGTGGTGGTCTGGGCTGTCGTCCTCATACCCCCAGGGATTGAGTGTCTTTGGTTGGTTTTGAATGCAAACCCATGCATACCTCATCCTTCTCCTACTACCTCCTACTACCAACAGACACCAGTCCCTTCGGAACACTAAAGCACGTCGCCCAATAGAGGCCGTTTTCGCCGCCGCTTCGCATTAAAGGCAGCGAGCCTTTACCCTCGCCCTCTCTCGCTTTCTCTCTGTTTTGGCAATCACACACTGCCAAAGCCAATAGGGACCCCCCCCCTCCCATGCTCCTGTAGCACAGCCCCCGCAACACGCAGCGAGCCTCCCCGAACCCAGGGAATACATCGTCGTACGTTTCGCTTGATTGATAAACGTTCATTATCTGATGGTGGTGTTAAATGTCCAGGCGAGTTACAGCCGATGCGGTACAAGCGCTCTCCTCCCTATGACACCGTCACTCGCAGCACCATGTGTGTGTGTGAGTGTTTACATTTAAACGTGTGAGCACATATGTGCGTGTGTGCTATGCTATATGTATGTACACTGTGGTGGATTTCTTTGTACAGATAAATACTGCTTAACCGTGGTAAGCGCATATTTGCTTTTTGAACTGCAACCATCTGTAAAAAAAAAATGCCATCACATGGTGTTTGAGAATTGACTGGCTTATCACATTTCAGGAGATGTTTAAATCCGGTCGTATAAATTATGCTGCTTGTCATTGCTAACGTGACTGTGCATAGCCTGACAGCAAAGTCACAGCACCCTGTAATGTGTAATACTTAGTCTCATGCGTACTGTCTCATGGGAATTTGTGTTTTGTGTCTAAACATGGTTTGCAACCATTGGTCATCAGAATGCACATACCCTGTTAATAGATGTAAACAACTCAGGGGGTACATACTGCAGCACATGTATAATTCATTTAATGGTATGGAGTAACAAAGGAATACACTCTGTCATGAGCAAAGAGTCGTAGTTTATCTTACGAAAATTAGCCAAGTTTGATACGACCCTGGGTGAACCGGCCTTAAAAGGAGGTAATTTCACACTGTTGTAGCAGAGGAATGTGTGAAACAGCAGGGTGGACGTGTTATCTATTAATCTGTTAATGCCATCGAATCCATCTGATGTTCCACATACTGTAAAGTCCCAATTTGTCTTTGCTCTTTTATCAGATTCACCACATATGCCGTATATCTAAACATAGCACGGTATACACATCACGGTGGACAGTATATCTCATTGAAAGCCAATGTTGTTTGTGAGCAGTACAATAAAATAAAGTATTTTATTTCTTCCATGTATTGCACATACGTGAATGCACGCACCAATCGGTTTGTAAAATCGATTTTAAAAAGTATATTTAACGTGCACAATAAATATCGAATAGTAGGTCTAGGATATATATATATATTTTTTGGCAGAATTAAAATGCAGGACGAGATTGAGGATGGAAACGCACACATCAAAAACAACACGTAATACAAAACATGCCGATGACAAATGCAATACCAAAGAGTCAATCAGCAGTGTAAATACCCATGGTGCAGAAAATGTGATGCTCAAGGTCCTTGTAACCTTAATACCGAGAGATGAAAGAGGGTTGACCAACATTCCACACAGAATCAATATTATATCCAGTGCTAAGCACAGATTGTTTCGGAACTGGAAGACCCTTAATGCTTGGAGCACATGGCCCAGGCGCCAATGGCCAGCGGCGCCCCCTAAGCAGGCTCCTGGCAGCTGTGTGTAGGCCAACGTGTGGTATTGATTTACACATCTCACTTCTCAGCTAGCGCGCGGGCAGTCCGGTGCGACTTCCACTAAATGTCATGGTGGCTTTCATCGAACGGAAAGTGATACTGAGCGCGTGTTGGGTTGGTCACTTCCCAGCAGCCAATGCAACAGCCACCGAGCGCGTGGAGGTCTGGCTGGAGGAAACCCAGGAGGGCCAGTAACAAGAAAACACTATCAAACTTAATTTGCCTGCCAAGTTTTCCAATTCACGCGCCCCTCTGACTGTGGGGGCTCCCCAGGCTGGCAGCAGCACTGCCGTATGAACGCGGAGGAGGTCCGGGACATCGTTTTGGCTCTTTGAATGTGCATCAAAATATGGCAGGAAGGACACAAGTGCAAATTTCTCATTAGGCTCGGTGACACAAAACAGGCAAGGTGATCTGGGTGGCTTCGAATTTCGATCTCAGCTGGTTGCAACTAGGCACTGTAATTGCATGCCAAAAACGGACCACGGCTCAATTATCCTAATTTTCTTTAATAGTCTAACCTCTGCACTCTTTGTTTATTCGCCCTGCAAATTTGAAACAAAAGTTGTGCCGATGCAATTGATCAGAAAAAGTAGTATCTATAGTCATACAATTTATTTGCATTATTGTATTACCATACAGATTCGACTTATTGCTTCACAATTCCCCCCCCACCGCCACATTCCGAAAGTAGAATATGGTAACCATATGGCTGCAATGTGTCGGACTGTAATTATAAAGGTTATGGAGTGTTCACTGAAATGTGCTGTAAGGTTCTGAATCCCTGCGAGCAGCGATTTTGAAGCAGTGCTGGGTACCACACCAGACTCAACAGGCCACAGCAATTATGGTCGAGGGTGTTAGTATGGCATTTCCTGTCCAGTATGTCAAACCCTAAGTTACCCGACTCTTTTATAGTTGTCTAGCTCCCAGACCAAAAAAAAACACAAAAGCGTCTTGAAGCATACAATTGAAATATTCATTTTGTGATTCATCAAACCCACGGATTTTAAAGCTCGCAGACGGCATAACAGCCCTGTCATGTGTACGCTGTCACGTCTCCTTTCACTAAAGGCCAATCAAGCAACTCTGTGGTTTATTATGAAGTTGCGGTAATCCACTGCAGAGAGTAGGGAATGTGAAGCATTTTAAGGAGGGCCTAATAAACAAAGGGTTTTTTCCCCCCTACCATACACTATCGGCCCTGTGTCGTCTTGTGCAAGAAAATAAAGGAATGCACTGTGTTTCATTCTTCGAATCATATCATGGTACCAGTATAGGGTCAGGGCTGTGTGGCCGGCCCTTGTATTCGTGTCAAACTCAATGTAAATCACTCTGGCTGTAAATGTCTTCCTTTTTCCGTCCACCCTCAACTCAAACCTCAAGGTAGCCGACAGATGTACATTTGCACTCACATTTTTGCAGCATTAAAAGAGTATTGAATGGAGGAACAAGGAGCGTTCACCTTCTTGGCAGATGGCCAGACTTGTACGTGTTAGTTTTGCAATTTATATTTGTAATGCCGACACAAATGATGATTGAAAGCTGACATAAAACGTGGCAAGTTCATACAGCGCTGAATTCATTAAGCCTGGAACTACTGTAGTGTTTGAGTGGCAGGCTTTTAAAAGAAAATGGCTTGCACATGTACAACTTCACTAAATCAATACCTGCTTGTAACTATGTTTATTAAGTTGAACACATATGTGGATTTATGTACGCACTCATGAGCACTGCATACGATTTAAATGCATTTATGGACTGCAATTTGAGAATAATTTTTCATTTGAAAATCTTTTTTTAAACACTTAAAATAATATCCCACTGCCTTTGCTGTCAACTACACTGGCATCTTATCAAAGTCTTCAAGTGAAAGATCAGCCTCATGAACTGTGAAAGTGGCACTGCGTGACAACTTATAGTCTTCTTCAGATACGGGCAACGGCGTGCATGTGGATTTAAGTCGGTGTCAAAAGGGAGCATCTTCTTGAGATAGCGTTTCTCTTTCTCCATGACACGCTGTTTCAACTGTTTACAGCTATATTTGTTTGTCTACCGTGTGAACTAAATATATTCCGTTACACAGTACTGATGTGAAATATTAATCACAAAAAAATCTACAATAAACATAGCTGCAGAATTTTAACTTACAGACAATAATTAACAGGTAATAATGCAAAAGAGGCAATCAGTGGCCCATGCATTATTGTATCAATAATTGTATCAATAATGCATGATGTGACCAAATGTAGTGGGCCATGGTAGGCATAATTTAAGATAGGGCTGCGCGATTCTATCATACGCATAAAAAGCACCGCGTTTCCACCAATATGTATAATTTTATATTGAATCATATGTATGGAGTATTTACAGCTAATCATTAGCTGCAATGGTACAGTACTTTGGTCCCCGTATCCCAACAACCCAGCAGGATGTTGGATGAGTATGGCAAAATAGGCGCATCACTGCATCATAATTTGCCGAACGTGTCGCAGTTAAAGGCAAGTTATGCCGTTGTTCCAACAGAAATAGCGGTATGACATTGAGGAAGGACGGTTAAGTCTTGATAACCAGAGTTGTAATGATAACGCGATTGTAACTGTCAACCGCAAGCGTTTTGTGTTAGCCCCTCCGTCCAGTGACAGAGCTTGCTTTCAGAATGTTTTTTTTCTCTCTATATATTAATCTTACGTGAAGTAATTAATGTTCGACAGCTCGTTTTGTTGTTGTGTTAGTTTGTTGTCCTTCCCGCGCACCTCCAACGATTAGCACGGTTGGCTACGTATGGTGCGAAAGAAGTTCAACATGCATTCATACTTAAAGACACAATTCAAACTCTTAAGAAAATTAAGTGGGCTAGACGGGAGGACACGTGAGTATACAAGATCATAACCGATGGCTAAGAATAAAGATGGAGTGGCAGCCCAAGGAGTCTGAGAGGACATCGGTGAGGAGATGGAAATCGGATCGTATATACAGGTGCAAGGCAGATTATTCTATTGCAAGATCGTGGGAGATTGTAGTGGCTTGGAGAGGCCTTAAGCCAGCAGTGGATTTTACATCGCCAATGATGATGATGAAATACATTTTCTGCCAGCCTTTTGTACAACTGACATGCATTTTAGCATCCGATACTGCTTGTGTCTACAGAGTACCGTATACAGTATAAACACAAAAGGAGTGCGTATTTAGCAGAACGTTTTTCTATTCTGCAATCGCACAGTGATCGTAGTCTCCACGATGTGCTTTGACACCGTGGCTTGCGCATCTGTTTCATCTGCCAACAGGTGGTAATACTGGGGAGCACTGTTTTAAAACGATTAAAACTTGCTTTTGCAGCCCATTTTTGGTTGTTATTCTGCTTGGTTTACTCAAGAAAGCCTCACTGATTATTCAGTAGGGTCCTGCCAAGTTATTGCAGTAGGGTAGCGATGATACGACTGTATGTAATCCCAAATGATTCATTTTCAGGACGTTTTTCAGCATTGGGATGTTAGGGCAATACCAGTTACATTGTATGTATTTTTTTTTAGCTATGGGAAGAAACAGGAGAACCTGGAGAAAACATAAAAACTTCACGCCGAAAGCTGCCCGGGTCGGGAATCGAACCTCTGAAACCTTTTGCTGTGAGTCCCAGGTGTCATATCACTGCGGCACCCTGCGTGGCTCTTGGCTTTGTTAAGGGAGAGTGTTATTACACTACTCACGTGGAGGAGAGTATGTACAATTTTGGTAACGAGTGTGCAAATGTATCGTGTTAAGGGATTTTCATGTACGTATGCATTTCTTTCGCACCGTACGTAACCAACCATGGTAAACGGAGGGTTTTGATTGCAACGATGTTAAAATTCCATTCATATATTCATTGGCACCTCATCCTGTTTATCATATCAGAACAAATCAATTCACATCTGCACAATACCTGAAGGGTTGTGCTTGATCAGCGTGTGGTTTAATCCTAAAGTTATAAAATAAAACAAGGCAATTTAAATGACACCGGGGTAAAAAATACAAGGTAGCCATCACTTAAGCAGATCGGTTTAAGACTGTAAATTGCATTGATTTTCTCAATATATTAATTGTCATTTTAATTCGCAGTTTATTTTCACAGCTTTGTGTTTTTGTAAATGGTAATGCATCATCTGCGATTCACCTTGAATGATGTTTGGAGACAAGCACAAAAAGTCTGCATTTATTTAATTTGCAAATTACTGTGGTGAATTGCCAGTAGTCTGCAACTACCATTGATCCTGCAATCCGCAAAAAATCGCGGATTTCTGTATGTCTTCCGGGAGCGGCCAACCCCTCTCGTTCGTCCACGGCACACCACGTTAGCGGCGTGCACAGATTGTAATATATTATAATTATTTTAAAATAGTATTTTATATTTTTTTAAGTGCTGCGCTTTCCAAATAGGCTGCCATCTTCTCCGAAATGCAAACTATTTTATTCTTTTGTCTTAAATTCCTTGGTACAGCTCTGCAATGTTATCATTTCGACGAAATCGATGGTCTCTTTGTAATGTGCTTAATTAAGTAATTAATAGTTCGCATTGCAATGGAGCCGTTGGCCTCTTTAGAATTTTCTACACTTGGATGTCAAGCCTGAAAAAATTCTAAAATCCTATAACGTTAACCCATATGGCAGATTTGCACCATTTAGGCCTTGGAAAATTCGTGTAACCTCATAATCCGCAAATTTATCGCGCATTAATTTAGCCTTTAGTCACATGCTCGCACTTCCCCTGTAATATGAGATGTTTTCATGGATTAATGGAGCCGCGTGGCTAATTTGCCCTGTAATCCATGACACACTACGGTGGTGCAACATATTTTGTGGATTTCGGGACTAACCTCCGCGGCTACGGGATCCGTGATCTGGTCTCCCCATACCACCATGGATTTATTGGAGTTCTACTGTTCAGCTTCCAATCTCAAGTCTAAATGGTGGCCATCAACATGAGTTTTAAGGATTCACTGTGGCTGACCCATGAAAATAAGTTTTCCCTGAAAAAAAACAGGTTCTTCGGGAGAAAATCAAAAAAACGATCCAAGGTCATATTAGCAACAAACTCATAGAAGCTGGATTATGGGCCACTCCGATATCAAGAGTACAGTTTGTTCCTGCAGTGGTATTGATTTGTGTCCATTCACTGGAGTCTGTAACCAAGAAGTGGAGACCTGCAACTTTGCCCTTCAGCTGGGTTGCCTTATATAGCTCCGTCTGCCCCCAATCAAATACGCGAGTGCGGTCATTGGATGTGGAGGACAGGGCTTCTATATTACTTCATTTCGGTCCGGTGCTTCCAATATAATCCATGCTTAGTATGAAGTCAAGTGGTATATGGTGTGCAATAAATGCTCAGATTTATTGTAGATACAGTGCATTTCCATAACTTCAATAAAACCAAGACATTGTGTTATGTATAATAAAAAAAACTTAAAAAGAGCCGTATGAATGTGTTTTAATATTTATACGTAGGCTGTTTTCTTCCTTGAATTTGCATCCCTTAAATGCAAAATATAGGATTTCAGAAAGCCTCTTATTATGCATGGAAGGACGATAATTGAAATAAAGTGACGTACATTGCGGCACGGTGTTTAGTTTATAATGTTTAAACAAAAGTGTAATGTTTAGACAATCCATCTAAATTCCACATGTAAATTAGACATTTAATATGGTAAACTACACGTTTGAATACTGCATTGCACATATAAAACAGTAAAAGACCACATAATTGAAAACGTTTTAAATTATAAAAAAATATATACACGTTGTAAGTACTATACGTTATATCTAGTCCTGGTGAAAGAATAATGCAAAATGCTAAAGGTAGTTATTGCATTTGCCAAAACGTTACATTTTTTTCCTGCATTGCTAAAACTCGCTTTACAAAGAATCTAAAATTGGCGTGCGTTTTTTTTACCTTCTCTATTCCCTTAAATTTTGCTTTTTTATATTACAATCTTTTGCAGCTACTCTAACGTATTACACCACGGGGCGAAGCATAAATTCGTACAGTGTGCGGCAATAATAAACGTACGGAACGTATGTCAGGTTCTTTTTTTTGTTATAGCGGGTGACTCCTGTTATGCAGTTCAGCAGCCGGGTTGAAACTGATACCTTTCAGTGGGTAAAACCAGAGAACCATAACAGAACCTGTTCTACCCGCTGTAGCTTAGCCTGAGTGAGCATGTTTATTAGTGGAATTAGACTGCTGGACGGGAGGGGGGGCAAAGACGGTAAATCTTTTCGCCGTTTTAATTAATATTGATTCAGGCCTGATGCAATCTGGCTTAATACGAGTTTGTGAAAGAAGGCAGTGGTGGCCACACGGTTGGGGCGCGGTGGCTGTGTATGGCTGGCAAATGCAAGAAGAGATCCCGGGAACGCAGATGTCGAAAGACCGAGAAAAGGCAGAGAGGGCCGCACTGGCACAGACAGAAATAGAGAGTGGGCAAGTGATCGCAAGAGTGACACAGATACCCTGCATATGTAAGGTTTCCCGGTGACGTTTGAATCTATGAATAAGATGGCTCTAAATAGCAATGACTCCTTTAGGCACCCTTATTGCTGGAACTGGTATGCCATTCTTTGTCAGAGATTGCGTTAAAAAAAATCCTGTCTTTGTATGGTACATAACAAGGATATTTATATATGTTTAAACTTTGTCAATATACAGTACAGTGTTTTAATATACTATGTTAAATATCTGATTATTCATAGTGTTTTAGTGTTGGCTTATTCTCACGACTGAACACTTCTATCCATGGAATTCCCATTTTCTTTGGCTTGGATCTATAACACAGCATCTGTTTTTACTCTTATATGAAGCAATTGTATGAGGACCCTGGGAATTCACAATGGCGTTTTACATGTAAGTAAATCAAAGGTTCTAGAGCTGTTAACTTTATCTGAAATGGTCTCTGATTTTGCACAGTAATTCTTTGTACCTTGACAGTAAATAAATAACAATAAAATGCCTTCAACCAGCATGTTGTTTTCTGCATTCTTAGTGCTACTCAATAGAGCTTTGTTTTAAAACTACAACAGTGGCACTATTGCAATCGATGACATTTACGACAGTTTACCGTTTCAATGAGATTGCATTTTTATTTTTTAAAAACATTTTTGGGGTGTTGGGTGGAAGAAACCTTTTTACAGCGAGTGGATGCGAATGTTTGCCTGTGCTGCATGGCCATACGTTTGCACTGTAAAAGGTTGTATCCACCTTTTCGTGCCACTAGTTTTACCCTAGAGGGGAATAAGCAAGTGATGGCAAAGCTTATCTCTGATAGGCCAGACCTCCATGATAATGAAGTTATTCGTGCATTCAGCCTGGCCCCGCCGTAAACTGCTCATGCCCAGCACCTAAACCAAGGAATAATCAATATTATTTTGGCAGTGGGGGGAGGTTTGACCCATGTATATTTTAAATTCATGCTACTGCCAGGGTTGCACAGCTGGTCGAATATTTTTGCCCTTTACCACAGGCACATCCCATTGTATTTTGTAACAGGGTTTGCGTTTTAAACATGAGCCTTCATAACCAGATTTTAGAAAGCCTTAGATGATCCAATATGTGTGCCATATGCTATAGAATATATTATATTACCAAAATATACGACGATCGCCTCGGCATGTCCTTTTCTGTGGAATGGTCACGTAAATGCTGGCGTTATCTTGTGTAGTCTCAAATGTTAATAATTTGTGATGTTATTCGTTATTTTATGCATGTTTAACTGAAGTTATTGTTCAGTAACTGATATTAGAATACTTGTTACCTGGTTCTGTAAGAAAATATTGCCAATGCCGACGTCCGTTATAATTTATACAGGGCGTTCTTTTTTTCCATTCAAATAATTTAACAAAATAAATTACGCAATACATATAATGTCTATTAAGAAAAATTGGAGGATTTATTTTACCACAAAGACCGGGGATATAATCAATTTATCGTTAAAAGGAATTTATATTAACTGTTCCATTATATTTTGCGGCTGTCAGATCGTTGCGAGCTTGATTTATGAATCGACAGGAGCACATTTCAAAAACTGAGCATTGTACAGGATGTAGCAGCATTCATTGCTTTTCAAAAGATGGAAAGGGAAACAGGAGAAAAACTGGGAACATAAATCACAGAAATAGTCCGGGCTTATAGACTGGTGATGACGAACATTTAAAGAATGGGGGGGAAGAGAAAGGAACCAGAGAAGAAAACAGCGACGTTTTGTCAAAGTCGCTGTGGCCAGCGTGGCCCGTTTGGAGATGCATCATCGTTTGCGGAGCCAATGATGCAAGGAGACGTGGCTCTGCCCATGGGCAATCTTGCCTTATTCGCTGGCCGAGGCCAGCTGCGCACATCTTTACGCGAAGATGCATGACGTACATTACGGCATATCGACGTAATGACAAAAGCATCAGAGATTCAGGGACCTTTGTGCATGCTAACAATTACGGAGGCTGATAGTTTTATATCGGCAGCGTTACAATATTATTTTCATTGGGTAATTATGAAAAGAAGTTCTTCCACTCTGAAGATAATGTTTGTATGGCATAAGAGGAAACTGTATTTCACTTTGAGTACACGTAAGCGCGTTCCTCAAATAAAAAAAAACCATAGTTTTTTTTGTAACTTTTTTGGTTCATACTTATTTGAAATGTGTTTCTTAAAAATATATCCACATTTTAAGCTTTAAAATATAAGAGTACATGTTTGTAAACAATGTATTTACATATGTAATGTTGTCTGTTTATAATGGTGATATCTTAAAAGGCACAGTACTGTATAGAAATTATATACCTTTGGGTAGTTTATTGATCAATTTGTCTTTCGATGTCATCACAGATTTTTTTTTTAGTTTTCTGTATGAAAGTTCTCACATTCAAGCGTGTTTAAAAATTGTTGAATCACGCCACGCTGCCACTATATATTTCTGACAATTGGCACATCCTTACAAAGATTACAATTTTCACACATGGTCAGAGATCAGACCCAAGTTTTTCATGAAGACCATTAAAAATAGGTTTTAAAATGGGCACTCTTTTGTACTTAATTGCACCATGCAATCCTTTTTTTAAAAAGGACCCCTTTTCAAAAAGAACAAAGAATATGAAAGGAGAAGCATCCATACTAATGCATCTAATTGGTTAACGCCATTGAGCACTTACCGTAAAATCACATCACATTACGTCGCGCTCTCTGTGCTAACATTGGTTCATGGGCCTGTGCGCTGTGTTGAGTTGGTAATTAAGCACGGTAATTGGCGTGGCATCGCCGGCTTGATTGGATTCCCTGAACCACTGCCACATTCTCTGGCACGGAGGCTCCGTCAGCTGGGACTCGTCGCCCAGGCCCGTCAATAAACAAACAACAAGGCCTCCCCAGAGCTTGTGAGACCCTCTCTGGCATAGTGCAAACAGCACAACATCCTCGATAGCAAAGCCTCTCCGTATGAAATTGCACGAGCAAATGTGTTTTGTGTGCCACACAAGGATGCAGGTGAAAAGAAAAGGAGAAGTACAGTACCGATGCACTGTAACTATGGTATCTGTTGATGGTAACCTTAATTTGGGTGCCGATTGCAGGCTTTCCCTTGTGCCAGTTTGATGGAAAAAATATTTTTTTTGGGAGAAATGGTATTCACTTATTTTTAAACTGTATTTAACAATTCAGTAATGCGTTGCTATTGTTCACCAAAAAAATTCATCCAGGTTGTCGGTTTTGCATTTTGAACAGTCAATTAAAATACTACTTAATAATGACTTTTTTTGATGTTCCTTCAAAGTCCATGAGAGCGCAGTTTCTTACTGTTCAGAGCACAGAGCAATAACTGCAGGATTTAGAGTGTGTGTGTGTATCCTCAGCGTGACTTTTAACAGAACATTTGGTCATGCAGTATTTCATTTATATTTGATGTGTTTTTACTTCTATCAATGACTCCATTTTTTCTTCCTATTTTTCCATTAAAAACACAAAAATAGTAGGCAACAGCGGCACAGTGGATAGCACCACTATACAATGAACCCAACAACTTGAGTTCAATTTCTGGCCACGGCTAACATTAGCGGCGAGCGATATCTAAACTGGTGCTGGGCCCTTCCTTCACGAAACCACACCAATCAGCACGGTAAAATGCTGTACGGTCAAACAAGCGTCATGACTGACAGAGTGTAGGGAGGTCTTTGTCATCGAGCAGTGGATTGACACGTAGCTGTCAATTCTACATTTTCTGGAATTGTTTTGATTATTTGCAAATAAAAAACTGAAGATTCAAAAAATACTTTTCAGGATTACAATGCTGTATAATTTCAAACAAAAACTATTTTCAATGAATTTCTATTATGACATTATGCTGAGAGAATTTGATATGCTGTTTGTCAAACATTGTAATTAATAACATAAAACTAAATGTTAACTCATAAACGGTAATTTATTTGAATGATGCATCACACTACTACACTTGATGTATTGTACTCCATTTCTATAGAGCGTTTGTTCATTCACTGTTCAGTTTACCACACAGAGTATATGTACGGCCCTTTTGTCATTCCACTGTTGGATGAGGGCCTTTACAAGTCGTGTCGGTTCGTGAGAGTTATTTGACCATACTAGACCACGCTGGTCCTTGTGGGTTTTGAAGGAAAGATGGACGTGGAGGCATATGAAGCACAGTTGTTCCATAAATAGCAAAACAAATATTTTTGGGCCAAATTCCTATTGATAAAAGCATGAACATGCTGATGCGGCAGCATTTCGTAATATGGAAATAGGTGTTGTATGTGAATGCGATACTCGTTTCTAAAAAACCTTGATAAATAAATTTAGGGGTTACAGTATTTTTTGACCAAGTATTGATTTATGCCATAAACTTGTTGTTTCCTTCACACTGCATTATAGGGGATCAATATGAGTTGGGGATCCATCTTTATCTTGCATTGTCATTGGCAGCGTGAACTCTCCCACTCCCTTTCAAACTGTCAAATCTGTTTGATTGTGCAATCCAGCATTCTCACACATTTATTATACACGTGTGAATTCAAACTGCATTTTCAGTGCCTCCACTGTGGGGGTTTCAAGCAAAGGTTTTTCATATTTCTCACCTTCATCACTCTACCATCTGTGTACCCACGGTTCAGGGAGCCGCACATCAAAGGGCATGCCATGTTTTGGGAGCACGCAATGTGCGATCAAGGCATCAGCGACTGCAGCATTTTGAGTGTACACATTTAAAATGCCCACATTCATTTTCCATTCATCGTCTCCGTCCACCACGACCGTGCACGTACCACTTGATGTTGCATGGCAGCAGTTGACTGCCAGTTCAAACTAAACCACGCTGCAGTGTGGCGTACACAATGCACGGCGGACCCAGTTGCTTCCTTGCGTTAGTTTGATCCAGCAGGAGCCACCGTCGGCCAGCACGTAGCCCTAGATAACACACGGTAGAAGCACATTTTGGTGATTGTAGTTTGTAAGCAGAACTTCTTGGGATCTTCAAAAAAACCTGCACGAATGATCAGACACGTGCCGATACGTCGTCGTTTGAACAGCCAAGCAGGTTTGACCTGCTGTATTCAAGAAATGGTGGTTTTCTTGGAGTGTGGGTGCTTCAAGGAACCATGGAAAAGGCGTCAATATTGTTATTATTGTAGCTGGGAGATAACCACTATCTGACCATGCCACAATTGAAAATGATTGTGTGGCATGGCGTTATCTTGGTCATCGGTCAGTGTTTTGATGGTAATCGCTTTATAGTATTGTGGTACTATCTAACCGGTCTCGTACAGTAGTTTATTTTTGTCAACGACAACACGAACCTAGTAGAGTGTGTAAACACGCACTGGTGTATTTGCAGTGCAGATATCTATTGTACAGAATAAAAAGCAGCATTGCGTCACTCAAATCAAGTGTCACTTCTTGCAGAATTGTATTAAGTCACGCTTAAGAAAAAGTGTTGCTTTTTTAAAATACGTTTGTATCTGGTTGAAATAACGACAGTTTGTCTTATACGCGATCGTGATAGATGTTTCTTAGAGTACTGTGATGCAATAACTATATGTTTATCCTGTTTTTAAGTTACTAAAATAGAAAGTACTGTAAGGTCTGTAAAATGTGCCCGTTTTTGGCTATTACTCTTGTATCTGGTTGACCTCCACTTATACTTGGCAGCAGTCTCAACATGCCTGAAGGAAAACATTGAAGCCCTGTTCCTTGTCATAACTTATTTTTGTCCATTTACATCGAGTGGCATATCAGGCATTTTCTTCTTTTCAGGACCAAAGCATTGATCATTTAAAGTTTCCCTTGTAGTAATGTTAAGCACCGCAGGGTTAAATGCGTTCGTGTCCTTCTGACGAATGACTCATAAACGGTCACTGACAAGTGGACCTGCCACACCAATCCGGGGAGTACATAGCCGAGGCGAACCCATCGCTCTGATGCAGAAACTGTGTAATAATGTGTCAGGGCGGATGGTGTAGGAGTGCGCATAAGGGCGGCGGAGTTACGATAATTCTGCCTGCGAGCGTAACATCATTGGTCTCCTCCTAGGTCCCTCTCCGCCACCGCCACCGGCCCTGTTATCTGATCTGGAGGCACACCAGCAATGCCGGCCAAAATGACATCCGATTATTCAGAGAGTGACAGAGATGGAAGGGCTCCATGTTTGGAGGTGGACAGCAGATTAATGTTCACGAAGGGGGCTCTCTGAGGAGCTTGGGACCCACGTGACACATGGCTGTGTTCTTTTAGAACAAGAGGGCACAAAAGCCTAATGGAACCTCATATGATGCTGTTTATGCGTTTCTCAATGCGTACATGCATGACATATATTTGCAGTTATTGTACATACGTAGCCTTTTGTCAATCCACTGCTGGTTACAGGTTATTCAATGCCGTATATATACGGCATAAAAAAACACAGCAGCTCGCGACTAATGTATATTTGCATGTTTTATACTAAAACACGGATATGCACATGCATAGAAATGCATATGGACACTTACGGAGAGTATTAGTAGTCATTCTTGCGATTAAGGCTACTGCTAAACATGTGGGGAAGCCAAACTGTTATTTTTATGTTGTAATTTTGAAAGGATGTTACTGGTAGGTTTCTTCAGTAAATGCAAGGCTATCTGCTCATACAAGAAAAAACAATTGAGATACATTAAGTACAAATATACAAACGGAGGAAAAACAGAGTAAATAAATATGTAAGCGTTGAAAAGGATAAGAACACCAACGATTTATTTTGTTTATTTTGGTACCAATAGTTAACCAATGGATTCTGAAACGTTCGAGCATAATTGCAAAAGACGTTTTGATAAATGCGATGCATTTTTCTTGAGAGTCACAGTTGAAAACAAAGTCTGCAAATGGAGTTATGGCCGGTTGTGAAAAACAACAATGCTGGTGTAATAGGATCAAGTCCCGTCCCTGGTGGGGAATCTGCTCGCCCGGGTGGACATGACTGAATGAGGCCAATTTTTCATATGTTATGAAGCATATTTGTGTGCAGCTCAGCCAAACAGCTGAGCACCAGTTATTGCCGGAAGAAACGGGGAAAACCTCATTTAAAACACTTAATATAGCCGTTCCAACAATTTAGGGAAATCTAATTGACTTTTTTTTCATTATATGTCTGTGTTGACATGGGGAATTATATAGGGTATGCAATATATACCATGAGCGTACACGGACTGGGGCGGATGTGTGGGATAGCACTGGCATGGTCATAAGCGTACAGGCCGCCATCTCATGTGTTTGTTCACTGCAGATTGGGGAACACATATAAGAGCATTCTCTTATTTTTTATATTCCGTCTTACGTGGAAACTCCTACTTTTTTGGTCCTGTGACATGGGGTTTAAAAAGTAGATGTGAATATGATGTGCTGTGTCGTGTTTGCAATGGTTTTTGTTGGGCCACTGTCACGAAATTACTGCACGATCTTTAACAACCAATGCATACTAATATTTTAAAGTTTGTCATTAAAAACAATTATCGTAATTTACAGCCCATTTTGTGAATCCACTGCTGGATGAAGGCCTTCCCACACTCCCTGCCGTTCATAGGGGGGGGTGGGTGGTTGTTTGACCTTTTTATTGAGTTTATTTTACCAGGTAAGGCCCACTGAGCGAGATAGCTCTTTTTTGGCAACAAATGACAGCTCAACGAAGCGGCTTATCACGTGCAAATGTATAGCAGCCAAGTGCTCTAAACGCGTGTTTCTGAATATGAAGGGGAAAAGCCGAGGACCCCAAGAAAGATCGACGCGGCCATGGGGAGAACATACAAACTTCAATTATGCAGGCGTCAGGGTCGGGATCGTACCCACGACTTGCATACCAGGCGAGGGAGTTAGCATCGCTCCACCGCGACCATATTTTACGACACTGGTCAGTGTGGATTGGCGAAGGTCGGCAAAGCCAGGGCGAGTTCATTCGACTAAAATCTGGTCAGAAATCAAACTCGGGTCGCCAGGTTCATAGCACAGCGCGCTAACCACTGTGCCACTACTCCGCCCCTGCTTACATTTCTGTTACTGTGATTCACGACAAGCAAAATGGTCTGGTTCCCAAAAATTACTTATTCGGCATTTGCTTTGTTTACTGGATTGTATTTTCTTACACCTTTGTTATAAGACACAGGCGCAATGCGCGCTTTGTTGTAACGTCTGACACTTAGCTGATGTGCTTGTGGGCTTCAAAAAGCAGGTGAAGCAGTGAATATTATGCGCAAGAATACATGGGCTCTTGCTTTATATCGGTCGCTGGCCATGGCAGGTTGCTGTTACGCTTCGGTTACCCCCCCCCCACTCTCACATGCACACAGACACGGTACACGGGAATACACACGCGTCTTCCACCACACGCGCGCACGCACACTCGCACACAAGCAAACGAGCGTATGTTAAACTAAACATTTATTTTTATTTTACCAGCTAAGGCCCACCGAGCTATATAGCTCTTTTTCAGAAGCGACCTCGCTACAAATGATAGCTCAACGAAATTGGCTCATCGTCGCGTGGAAATGAATAGCGGTCAAATAATCTAAACTCACGTTTCCAAATGTGGAGGGATATATTCACGCAGAAACCCGCACTTTTCTCTCTCTCGCTCCCTGTGTGCGCAACGAACACAACAACAATTGCATGCACACACACAAAAAGACACGGTCTCACTCACTCAGTTGCATTGACAACGTACGCGTTCACTCGTATACAACATGCGTATATGCGAGCAGACATTGCGCACACACGCGCATACGCGCACACACACACACACGCGCATACGCGAACACACACACACGCATACACGCACACACACACACGTGCACACACACACGCATACACGCATACGCGCACACACACACACACGCGCATACACGCACACACACGCGCGCATACACGCACACACACGCGCGCATACACGCACACACACACACGTGCACACACACACGCACACACACAAGCACACGCGCAGAGCTCCCACGGCGCTCAGCAGCTCGGAACAGACCCCTCCCCCACCCTCCCATTCCCCTCCCCTTTGTCACACCCTTAAATCTGGCAGCGCAAGAATTCCAGCCGGCATGCGTGGGCCACGCTGTTTAGAAAAGGGCCCGGCTTTGTTTGGCAACCACCCTTTGGAGTTTACCGCTAACAGTTCGCACTGATCTGCATTTAATCTGGTTTTAGTGGGGGAATAAACTGAAAAGGTCCAAAAGAATATGTAAACATACGCATGAGATGCCCAATAAATAAATACGTGGCATATTCACGTCGACATTTAAGGTTTCAAACCCCGGCAATCCTCGTTCACATGTTTTTTTTGCAAATGCTGGAGCCAAAAGCTTGGAAGCACATTACGTTGCACCGGCTTCAAAACATAAATCTAAAACTGCTTTGCTTCAACTGTTTTCATCGCCTTAGTTTTCAGCGCTGAGCCAATGAATATGGAGTGTGTCAATCATTCCACAGGGATATAATGCCAAAGAGTTGGCTACCTGCAACAAAAAAACAATGACGTGCAGTTGCTTGTCCATGTAAAAACCGGGTAAAATGTTGACCAGTTTTTTGTTGTCGTTTTTTGGGGTCACAGGACAGGTCCACCAAGATGCAGTGGACACCAGAGCACTCCCAGCACCTGCCGCACTGGCAGGGCCAGCGCTTCGACATGCCATCCGGAGGCTCTCTACCACTCCACAAGGCAGAGGGAGCCTTCCGCGGACACATCCAGCACTTCCGCTACTCCTGGGCCAATGACAACATCTCAGAGCTCACCGCGTCAAATCTGCTCAAGAAGTACGCGGAGAAGTACTCGGAGCACCCCGCCCAGCCCCCACGTCTCGACGAATCCTCCTTGGCGCTGCTCAACGGGCAGAAGCAGGACGGGGCGCAGTGGCAGACGCCCCTCGACGAGGCGTACAGCATAAACTGCACTCAAGACGCTGTGTGCACTGGGAAAGCCAGCAGCGACGCCCCGCTACCACCCGCCGGTCCTCTTGCCATGAACTCACCCATAATGGCTGGGGCGATGTCTGGACCGAACTACCCTGTGCCCGACGGGCGCAACATCTCGGGCTCACATCCGGCGGCGGCGGCCAACACGCAGGTGTACTCCGCCGGCTACAGCAACGGCTCCTACCCTTCGTCCAATTTCTGCACAACGTCGGGCTCCACGCTGCCCTCCCCGCGCCCGTCCCCGGCTCGCAGCGCGGGCATGATGCGCTCCGAGCAGACGAGCACCACGGCGAGTATGATGCCAGGCACGCAGGCGTATTCGTACTCTTCGCCGCCCTATGGGCCGCCCGCGCCCTCGCAGGCCACCAGCCCCGGGTACAGCCCCAGTGGGCATCACATCGCGTCGGGCTACATGCCGGCCCAACACAACGTTCCTCTGTCATCGACGACCATGCCGGTATCCAGCTACGTTTACCATCAGGCTCACGGCTCACCCTCCTCCAACCCTTCAGGTGTCGGCCTGAGTGCTGGTAGCAATCTGAAGAGGAAAGCGTCATTTATGTCTGAGGATGGCGACAATGACTCTGGATACGGTAGCTATGGTTGCAAACAGCCGTCCAGCTCCTTCACGAGCCAGATGTATCGACCCTATGACAGTTACGATGGTGCAGACACGCAGAGCCTCGGGGTGGGTTTTCAGCCGGTGACGCAGCCCCAGAGGCAACTGGCAGCCGAGCAGCCGCTGCGCAAGTATGGCGTCGAGCCAAACCACACCATCCACCATCAATCGTCTTCACAAGGGCCTGTTAAACAATCGTTAGGACCAAATAGCGATCATTTCAGCAGTAAATTTATCCCCTCTGCAGTAACACCTGAAAGCAGCGGTGAATACAGACATGCCGCGCCATGGCCCCTTTATCACCAAGACGCAGGTGCAGTTCCCTCCCATGAGCCGTCTGTGGGAGAGAGACTTAAAAACATAGAGCCGAGCTTAGTGGAACTCGTCACACGTGAAATGCTGGATACCAGCCCACCTGTTCACTGGGATGATGTGGCAGGGCTGGAGCAGGCCAAAAATGCCATGAAAGAAAGTCTGGTGTGGCCAATGCTGAGACCAGACGTGTACTCTGGAGACACCCTAAAAGTTGCATTGCTTTTTGGGCCTCCAGGGTCAGGCAAACGCCTGCTGGGCAAATGTGTAGCCGGGCAGATGAGCGCGAGCTTTTTCCGTGTAAGTGGATCAGCCTTGGTCTCCAAGCGTGCCGTGGAGAGCGAGAAACTCATCGACGCAATGTTTGCAGTGGCAATGTGCCACCAGCCCTCGGTAATTTTCATTGACTGCATTGAAGCGGTGCTCGCACAGCAGGCTGACAGGGACAACGAGGTGAAGAGAGCGAGGGCAAGGCTTCTGCTGCATTTGGATAGAATAAGATTAGCCTCAGGTGAGGATCCAAAGGTGGCTCTAATTGGTTCAGTGTCCCACCCAAAGGAGTTAGACGACGCGACCCTCGGATGGTTTTCAAGAACTGTCTACGTGCCCCCGCCGGACGGGCCCGCACGACACCAGATACTCCTGCGGTTTCTGTCGCGCCGCAGCTACTCGCTCAGCCCCGAGGAGATGGTGCTCATCTTGAGCAGAACGGAAGGGTTCTCGGGAGCAGACATGGCCAGCCTCTGCTACAAGGCCTTCATGCAAGGCCCCGTGCAGGGTTCCAGGACTCCAGACTTACATGACCCTTCACGGCAAATCATGTACACAGACTTTGACAGGGCCCTGCGTGCAGTAAGAGCAAGTGTGTCCCAAAAAGATGTAGAGATGTACGCCGAGTGGAATAAACAGTACGGCAGTGGACAGGCATAATGTGGTAGGCTGATATGGCCATGAAGTGTAAACCTTCGTGGTGTCAATTTTAAGTCTCAGGGTTTTAACAGTTGCTCTCTGTATAAGCTGCAATTAAAAAAAAAAGTTGATATGGATTGCAGTGGAATTAGTTTGTTTAGAAGTTATATATATATTTAAACAAATAAGACAGTAATAATAATGTAAGTGGCACATAAACATAACAGATCGTCAGATTACCAAATATCCATCAGATTATTCGTTGGCCTTAGGACTCGGTCCAAGTAAAGGCATGGAAATGTTGCAGGGGCTAGGCACGTTTCTTGATTCAAGTTGTGCAGTAGACAATGGCAAAGGTGAACTTTGCTTTATAATCAAGTCTGTCAACAAAACATAATCCCTGAACCTTGCCCAATTACAACAGTATTCACGGTGTCTCAGGAGCACTCATTGTTATTCTTTGCCTGTGCTCATTATGTGTTGTTTATTTTTTAAAGCAGCAAGAGAACAGAAAGCGAGATGAAGTTAAATGAAAGCTTTCAAACTCAGTATTAAAGCCCAATCGCTAAATTACAGTGTTGCGAAGTGCCTGAACAGGTTTGCTACATTTAGTTTCTTGAATTATTTCCGAAATATAGATCTAATTCAGAGCTTTAAATCCATTTTTAAATGAGTCAACTGCAAATCATAGGGGGATGAAACAAAATAATCACAGCGATAGTCAAGCATAAGCAGCGGCCTCAATATTTTATGTGACAGGCATGTTTTCACTCTCGTCAGCTCACATGCCTGTGTTGTGTAATTTGAGACATAAGCTAGCGATAATCCTGCCTGAGAATCATTATCTCAAGATCACGTGAAATACTCAGGAAAGCGAAAGTATATGAGTTTTCACGAAATGAATAAGCACTGTAAAATGGCCGAGTGTTTTTTTGGCAAACAAATTTCACCCCTTCTGAAAATGTAAGATAATGTATTTGTTATTTGCGTTTTAGACAGATAATGGAACTGCATTTGCATTTCTCAAAGCAGCGCATGCTGCTGGATTATCCAAATCCAACATGGCCTTTTGCTTTTGTTTTGACTGTAGGTCATGTGACTTCAAACAAGATTGGTGCAGCAAACCAAAGCAGATCTGTTTTGGGCTGTCAACCAACTGTCACTCTGACTCAACTTTTCAGTAAACTGCACGTTTGCAAAAAGCACTTTGCAACATTTTTACAATGCTCTACCACCAGTGCAACACTCAAAATGCAAAGCTTACCTCAGAATGAATGTTTTGAAAGGCACTATGTAAAAAAAAACTGCTTTTGTTTCATACTACACTTTCGTTTACCTCATTACTTGAAATAATAGGTGGGTAACAGAAAGATTGACACTGAATGTATTATGTAGGATAAATTCAAGCTTTCTGTGTGTCCGATGCTTTAAAACTTAGCTTATACCAAGTGAAGGTTTTGTCCTGCAGTGCTGTGTAGACTTTAATAGAATATCATCATTGATGTTAGCCATTTTGTACTGTGTGTGTGGGGGGGGAATATCAGTCCAGTGATTGGCCATGACTCACAGCATCACCTCATGATACATTTGCTGCATAGCTACCCAACCGACCGTTGTCCAGGCGCAAAGGTCAGATGACCACCATTACTGTAATAAAGCTAAAGATGGGGCTATTGAATTGTAGTCATTAGCCAAAATGATCCAAAAACTCCTCGACCAATAGCACGTGCAACCTATAACCTTTGGCTGTTGACCTTCACATGCTGCCTGTCTTCTATGTTACCCAATGGGATTGCCCGGCAAGCATAGGGAGGGCCGCGATGAAGTGGGCGGGAGCATGCGCACGAGAAGGCTGGAGCAAAATCTGTGTGGCACAGTTGAAAGGTCAGAGTTCAGAGTGCAGCAAGTAAATGGTATGGAGGAGAGGTGCTCGGCCATTGGTTGCATCCACTGGTGACAGCTGATCAGCTGAGAGCCATATATCAGGAACATGGCAGAGGACAGTAAACATTCCTGCTGATGCTCGTGGTGGGAGGGGGGGGTATGAAGGTGGCCGTGGGCTGACCAAATACAGAATACTAATAGACTTATATTGGGAAAAGAAGCCAGTTTTAAGACATCTATATCTGCGTGTACTGCCCGACTGCTTTTTCTACAGATTAGCTTGGTCACGCACTTCGAAAAATATTGTTTGTGTCTAATTTTTAGTTGTCTCCCATAACGGGCTTTATTTTGAAATGAAATAACGACAGTGCTGCACCGTTATTTGAATAGAATTACACAGGTTATGTTCTACATTTTAAAAAAAAAACTCTTATTAGTATTCATATTCTATTATTATTAGTATGTTGAAATTTCTCAAACAAATGCAAGCTCTGTACACAAACACAAAAGTCTCATTTAGCTGGAGCTCTACGATGCTGCAGTCACAATGCAGACTGAGACAAAAGAAGCTTTCAGCTCCTCTTTCCGTGGGGTTGCCTGGTTTCTAACATCCACACACACAAAAAAAGAGTGAAAAACAGGAACCCCTTCTTTCAGGTCTTAGCAGGACATCTGTGATCCTTGCAGTTCCTGCACGCAGGCCCTCGTAACTAAATTGGGCCTTTGTCTCATGACAACGACAGAAGAAAAGGGAGACGCTGCTCTGGACTCCGGACTGTACTGCCATTTTGGTAATAAAAGCGATTTATCATGGGAAGAACTGGTAGGGCTTTACAGCTGTCAACAAAGCTGGCCATGCATTGGCATGAGTGCCACAAAGCCAAATCTGTTGAGCAAGTGTGAAGGGCTCTGGGTTTTACACATTCTTCCGTGCTTATGAGCTATGGGATTTCCTGTCTCGGTGGGCCAGCTAAAACAAAGGGGTAGCTGTTTCAACTGCCGTTTTTCATCTATATTGCAGAGCCATTGCCACACAAAAAAATTCTTCCACTCCCAGATGTACAATATTTGCATACAAACATTCTTTCAATCAGCACTTTGACACCTTAATTTAAACACAACTAATACTCTTTACTTAACATAAACACAAAGTTCCTTCAAATTCAGGTATATTACCAGCCACCACGAAAAATTGTGTTTTTTTATTTAGACGTAACATAACTTATCCTGATTGTTTTTTCCCTTTCCAAATTTAACCTCTAATACAATTTGTTGTTTTATTATTGCCATTTTCCTGAGTGAAATAAACAACATTTGGAAAGGAAGTCTTTTTAGTTAAGATAACAAACCACTTATCTGAAATTACTTTCTGGGATTATACCTCCATTGGTTTGACAAACAAAATATGCAGTTAAAAATGATTTCGCATTCAAGAGAATATAATTAATTTTTTTAAGTATAAACGAGCTGCACACAAAGAAAAAAACGTCACTAAATATATTTTGTTGTTAACGAAGGGCAGAGACAGGTGGTGAAAAGTGTAACTGATCATTAATGTGGTCTGCCCTCTTGATAGGTTTTAACTATTAGCATTTTTAAGAATGTGTCACTGGTATTATGATGGAGTGGGATAACTCTAAAAAAGCCAAAGTAGACATTAACTGTTGTTGTATTGATCTATTGTATAGAAATTCACTCTATGGTACAGTACTGTAAAACATTTAAATGATAAGTTGTGTATACAAATGAACATTGGGGTGTGAAACTATGCTGTAAATCAGCAAGTTACCTCAGAGGATAGTCTTTGTGTTTTAGCTGCTTTTTTTTCCCTGCTCCACACATTGTAATATATTCCGTACAAGAAAGCGGCATATGTATCTACCACAAACTTGCCATTTCTGGTAATGTACTCAGGCATTAGCTGGCACAGCTGATGTCATTTATGGACATTGCTATGCCAGCTGAAAGACCAACTCTACCTCATCAATAGACTTTGTACACAATAGTTTATATTTATTTTCTCATTTCATTGTCTGTCTAAAAAAGTTCATTATGTATGTTTCACATGAACAAACTCTACCTCAGAAAGCTTCTTATTTGTTTTTTAGAACAGTATTATAAGCAGAAACAAAATGCCAAATGATTTTTTTGTTTAACTACTGTACTGTACTAAAAATGTCATGATACAGTTATAATGTGTGTTCACCCAGGTTTGGTTTGTGCAACATGCTTTGGTATTTTCAGATTTGTGTCATTGTTTTTTAAATAAGGCCCACATGGTAATGTTTGGCTAAAAAGAAAATATCAAACAAAATGATCACATTCTCTATGGGATAAAAAAAAATTACAATAATAATGCTCTTTTTAATTATAATTAAAAAAAGAAAATGAATGGGTAAAGGATTCTTCAGAATTCCATAATAATAGCGGGGGTATTTTTTTACCACCATTATTTTAGACTACAGAGTGATGGTAATTCCGGATACAAAACATCAATGAAAAGTTTCATGGTTGCTACGCGGCGTAAATTCAATTCACCGCCTTCAATGTAGCCTATTTAAAAATGACTTTATGCAACTTGGACTTTGACAAAGCAGTTATACTCGTCGTTTATAGCACTTAGTGTTTACTGATTTCCAGATACTTCATTGCTCTGTGGGGATCTTATTTTCGAAATGAGAACAGATACAAAAACAAATGCTATTGCATATTTCTTTTTACATACCACGATCGCACAGTTGTTTTGTTGTATCCACAGGCCTATGGCATAGCTACAGCAACAAGTACTTATTGGATTTTTGTTATTTTTAAACCAATGTTGAAATAATGATGCCTGTCACTCAGCTCGTGTTCCCTAAAATCACGTGTGTTCTTCATGGTAATAACCTATAACTTTAAATATTTGCCATTTACATTGAAAGTGACCGGTTTATGAATGTTTAAAAAAAGTATAAGTAAAGTGAAAAATATCACAGGCGTCACAACGCTGCATACAAATAGTGGTTCTTGCAGTTCCTCTGTAGCTTACTGTTGTTGCCTCACTTTGGGCTAAAGGTGTTTCCTCAAAGTCAAGTCAAAATTAGATTGCATTAGATTTTTTTTCTCTTTGTCTAGATTGTTGTTTTAAAAAAATAAGAACTTTTTTGTGTTATTTGTTGTACATTCTGGTATTTTAAATACTGTATAGTGACAAAGTAATGAACATACCTCAAATAAAAAGTTAGTGAGTTGGATTTGCAAGCGTGTTTTCTTTATTTATGGAAATTATGACTATTACCTTGAGTGAAATGCATCAATACACACACAGTCGGGTGAAGCAATTCATTTCGTATCTTTTATAAAAAATTATAACAGAAAAATACAGAATTCGCTATATGACATGGCTGATCCCCCCCCACCCCCCCCCCCACAAAGAAACGTTAATAACGACATAGTCATTGTGTACAAGAATCGTTAAAAATAAAAGTTATTTGTCCGATTTGGTTCTGAAGAGAAAACAACGTTGCTACTGGTGTTTCCAATTAACGCATGCCTTCAGTCCTGTAAACGTGCCCCCCAGGCAGCTTTCCATTCTGGTATAAGTGAGTTTAACAAGCAGCTGTGGCCAAAACCCCTGCAGTCGACCCTACTACCAGTGCCGGGCAGCAGGCATATGCGGCGTTAGATGTCTTTTCCACATCCCGACCACCGTTCACAATACTCTGTTCACGAAACAAAACCAAAAATATTATTTGTTTTAAAAATCACCATGATGACCTCGTGCGTAATAAATACTGACGTATATAAACCAAAAGACCGGAGAAAGTGTGTGTCTGTGTAGTGAAATAAGATGCCTTTTGATTTAAAGCTTTCGTGACTGCAGGGATTCATATTATTGGTTCTTTCGGTAAAGTCACGTAGAAGGGAAATAATAATAAAATAATAAAAAATATTAAACAATAAAATCCTCACGACGTTTCGACTGCAACACAAGCAATCATCATCAGGTGTGAAAAACACAGCAAGAAAATGTTCTTGCTGTGTTTTTCACAATATAAGATATCTTTCTTATGTTGCCAATCATGCAAACAAGGGGGGGGGGGGCGGGTCAACAGTACACATTGTCCCTCTGCTAATACCCCACGATCATAAGCTACTTATTTTTTCCAAGTGGTATATTATCAATCTATTAAAAAAAATTGCTTTGCCACATGGCGGGTCGTTCTCTCGTGTGGCTCAAGCATCAGGAGGGTGCCAAACGACAGCGCCTCGTGGGTCTCTGTGACGAAGCTGGAATGTGCAGCCTCCAGCGGCCAGTGCAAGCGACAGCCGTCCATGGCACGGGCGCTGAGCCGTGCCGTTTTACAGAATTTTTTGACAGCTCACCTAAATTACTTCTTTCTTTCGTCGCCACCCCCGCCGCCCGCCCGCCAAAACCGAGGAGGTTTACGTACATTTTTTTTCCTTCTTCTTCTCTCGTTTCTTTGATACAAGGGACTAGAATAACCTGGAACCACTAACAGCGTGGTATGGCATAAAGGCTAATGCGCAAAGGCGGCGTCAATCACGTTTACTTTGCTTCAAGCAGCGAGCGTTCAATTCAAAATGTTGCACTAAGTAGAAGTATGGCTTCGTACAAAGAGAGCCATAATGGTGCTCACGTATAAAGTAAATCTGGCATACGCTTTTTTAATAATTTAAATGAAGTCAACGCTTATAATACGAAAATGCCTTTGTAATCGCTATGCGAAACGAGAACACGCAGGCGTCTTACGACGCGTCAAATTATTTTCTTCTTACAGAACAGTGCAATGGAAGTGGCTATACCCTCAAATAAAATGATTACTGTACTTGCCTTTACGTCAGCTTGCCTTACTTTCCAAAAGCATGTTAGCAAATAACTCTCTCAAACACTCTGGTGTAGAATTCCTTAGCTCCCTTACACATGTAACATATAGCCCATAACCCTCGTTGGGAAAGTAAGAAGAAAAAAGATATGACCTTTTTACACGAAATGTCTTTTCAGGTTTATTCAACATTTGCCATTTGTTCTGTCCGGAAATGCTACAGATGCGACCGAGTTTTACGGAATTTCTAAAATGTGGCATTTCACAAGTTAATGTGAATTAGATGTGCATTTTGATTTCGCTATTCCATTCTTCCTCAAATATCACAAAACGCTGTAAACGATACAAAAATATAATCTAGATGGACCAGTATGTTAGATATAGCAATGAGCATGTTAGACATATATACATTCATAATTAATTTCACATTTTCAATTGGCAATCTGTCACTCTCAGTAAATTAAGATAATGATGGTTATTACTATAATACAATTAAAAGGTGAAGTAGGTATTTTGGAGTGTCCTCTAAAGAATGTAACTGCAGGTTTTTATTTATTTATATCACAGGCTATAGAAAAAAAACAGTTCATTGTCCTTGACCGATATGTTCAGATATTGGAGAAGTGTGGACTTTAATGGACTGTCAACACGGAATATGAATTGTATGGTTTATATTGCTTCCATTTACACCTGGAGAAACTCAAACAAGTACAGTTTTCGATTTTTTATTACAATTTTATAAAACGCACGATGCAATGATATTTTGTTAGGCCACAGATGTGTTTCTATGTCTGCAAACACGATGGAAGTTTATTTATATGGTTTACAATACAGAACACCAAAGGTAAATGGTGCAGCCCGGACAATGTCTGGCTCATGGCACTGCTGGAGGAAGGGCCTACAGTAAAGGGAGCTCTAGAGTATCCTATAGAGTCTAGAGGGTACTTGGTCTACTCTTCAATGCCAGCCAGACAAGGTCCGAGTACCCACACTTTACCCCACCATACGTAGCTTGCCGACTGACTGTGGAGAACCCATTTATACTGCGAGACAGAGGCGAGGCGGGGAGGGGGGGGCTTCATAAAATATCTGTATCGTTTCAACTGCCGTGCCTGGAGATCGAACAGGATTGCAAGTCCAGTTTGCTAACCGTTAACACCACAGCAGCATTGTATATTACACAATTGTACAGCAGTAACTATTTCAGATATTTATGAAGTCATGTACGCATTTATCAGTTTTATTTTTGTCCTGTTTTTAACATTGCGTTGTTGGTGTGCTTGTTTCACTCCGGGACAGTTGTAATCCTCTACGATGCGCAGTACCACAGTCACATTAGTAAGAGATCCAATCCCACAGTATTTGAATATCAGTCTCTACAGAGTGGGACTGCAATTTACATGTCAAATAATGTTCAGACACTTCCTTAGCATGCAATCATTTTTAAAATATATAACAAGTGACATAGCACCACACATTTGTTTGTAAAATGCAGTGTCATTCGCTACTATCGACTAATCCTCATGTTAACAATTAAAGTATGGCTCGCGCAAATGTGACGATGAGAGTTTTTTGGAGAATTCACGGGCCAGCTCAATGAGAAAAGACACATCGTGCCGTGATTTCATCAGCCCGGGCCATTATTTAGTGTATCCATCCGAAGCCACGGCATTCCAAGCATCAGTCACCATGAAGACACTGGTGGGCCTCCTCCGTCATAGCTAATCACATTATGCTAATGCAAAGCCATTTGGTAAATGCCAGCAAGGCGCTCGTTACAGCTGCAGCATGAAGGATTGTGCATATTGATGAACCTGGACAATGAGGTGGGTTTTAATTGCCAGACAAAAGGTTATCGTCTGGGCAGGGGTTTAAGCGCTGCTCCGTTTTTTTTTTGTAGATTCACATTTTTTTAGACCTGCAATTAGAAGCATTAGTCTGACATTTGAATGGTGCATTTGGTGTACCCATTTGTATTTTTATTGCATGTTTTAAGCTTGCAATTATAAGTAGTAGTAATATATCAACTGATGCATTGCATTTACAGTTTATTTTATTTACACTGCGCTCGAGTATGGATTTTGTTGAGTTTGTGGTGTAGACTTATTTCAAGTGAGGCTACACTCAATAGACACAACCAAAAAGCTTTTCTCAATAAATTTACGTATTTGATATTTCCACTATAATCTCAAATCGAACGAAACATACGTGCATATGCACTTCCCTTTCCAACCCTCTCCACCCAAAAACCTCACGTGAACCGATGCTCAATGAGCAACTGGCCCACCTCACAGGCATGTAACACCAATGCCTGTACATGCGAGTAGTAATTATGCAATGCAAGAGATGCAAGAGAGGGAAGGGGGTTTAATTACGTAGTAATTATCTGGCGTGGAGAGTGTGGGGTGTGAAGGGAGCCTAACTATCATCCATCAATGTCAGCCTCCCTTGCTTGGCGCTCCTGCGGGCCCTTTTATTACACAGCCACTCCATGGCTGTGTGGAGTGGCTCGTATGAATGTTCTAAGGTGTTTGGAGGGTGCACTTGGATGGGAAAACAGGCCTCTTGTCCTGTCCCTTTAGCTGAGCGGGACACGTGCCTCTATAGCTTAGTTACCCAGGTTCGTCAAATGCACAATTACTTTTACAAATCCTTTTAGGTGCATTTTTAGATTTTAACTTTTCCAGAGCTCACCTAGATTGCAGTAAAGCTTACCTGAAGCTTTCAGTATGCTGTCAATGTTTTAATGAATGAAACATTTTTAATTTTAGAGAATATCAACAAATAATTTAGAGGTTACAGCATCTCTTTGCGAAATCGACAGACTAAATATGAAAAGTGTGTGATTTTGAGAGATAGGAGGAAAAAAAAAGCTACAAACCACGGCAACTTTTATAGTGCCTTGCCCTATGAACCAAAACTCTATGCCCTATGAACCAGAATCAGATCGTCAAGTGACAAAGAAACTTTATGACGGCCAAAATTAATACATTAAAGAAAGGATTTAAAAGGATAGTTTCAAAGCATGTTTAACATTCTCAACCTGGTGCTACACTTGCCAAATGTTTTCCAGATGTCGTGTATTCATGTGTCCCACTATCGAAGGTGTCGGAACAGATACAGTATTTTTCTACAGGCCGGAGAGTAAAAACACCACTGAGAAATGGAGCATTAAAAAGGGTTTCAACCTAATCGCTCCAGTATGGAAGGAGGAATGCGTTTGTGGAGTGGAGGGGGGGGGGTTGGAGGGAGGGTGGAGAGTGGTCTGGGGGTTGCTTTGGGTTCAGCCACCTACTCGTATTTCAGCACGACCCTCGGGGAGATGGAGAGAAGGGGAGTCAGGGATAGTGAGGGTGACACAAAGATGTAGAGAGACAGGCGACGCAACCAGGTAAGACAGAAAGTCAATTTGAACGAGATGGAGCGCTCCAAGGAGAAGCAAGACAAAAGTTCAAAAAGACATTAGGTACAGAGCGAGAGGCAAAAATGGGCCAGGACAGAGACAGATGTTAGGACATTTCCGTAGTGACAGGAGAGAGAAGGGGGGAAAAAAAACCTCAATAAGATACAGACATGGAGAGGCATTTCACAACAATGAGAGAGCAACGCCTAAAAATACGGAGCCTTACTAGACCACAGTGAGATTATGGGTTGTAAAAAGAGGTAGAATAAAATGATTACACGTCTCACAGGCAAAATAAACCCACAAGACAGGCTGAAAATTATTAGAAACACTCGCAGTTGAATGAGAAAAAAAATAATTCGAAGAGACAAGACAGAATGAGCACATGAGAAAACAGGGAACAGAGAGGCATAGATTATGTCTATTTATTCTATTGTTGGGCTATGTTTGCCACTGGCCGTTCTCCCCAGGGCTACGTCATGCCAGCATCCCATCTCACTTTAGATTACGATCCATTTTAAAATCTCCATACCCTGGAGGGTCTGAATTTTCAACGGCAAAGACTAAAGACCCAGGCGAGCTTGTTTGCGCTCTAAGCCAGGACTTGTAAAGCCAGCCTGACATCGGGACATTTCGACTGAGCACAGCTGTCAAATTCTTGGAGTTATGATACAATTTTTTTCTACCCTCCCTACCATTAGTGTGAAAAAGATAAAAATTGCATAGGTGGCTTTGTTGTGACATTTGTGCTTTAGGAGATCGAGAGATTTCGTTTTTCAACACTCAGTCGCTGGACATGCTTTTTTGATTGCTGGCAAATGACGGCCAGGGCTTTAACCCAGTTTAAAGCTTAAATCCTCAGGGCATTATTGTGACAATAAGCAACCTTAATATATCACCATTTAAAATTAGGTTTAAAAGATTAATTTGAAAGTAATGCGATTTTAAGTTTTTGTTTCATACCAATCATAACTTATTTATGTATTTATTTTTTTGTGTTGAATTCTACACTGCCCTAAAGATGCGATGTTTATATATAATGAAAGGAAACGTTTTAAAAATGTTTTGAAATAAATAAACCATTTTGGAAGGAGGAAGAAAACCATTGCGCAAATGAAATGTTCCAGATATTTAAACAAAATAAAACGTTAGGCAATGCATTTCAGGTTGCATTCATCAAATATTCATAAGGTCTTCCTGCAGTCATACATGCATTTTTCATCAGGCATTTTTTTCTGTGTTGTGAAGCTGAACATAATCAGCTATTGGGTTGGTATCTGCTGCTCAAAACGTACATTACAAAAACCTCCATGGCTCATTTGCTTGTATAGCAAGAAACATACATACACTGGGCAGCACATTACAAATGCCATTGAAGAATGACAGGAAGCATTTGTACAAATATTTGTGGACATTTCTCAGAGGTGCTCGAAAATTGAACCCCCCCACAAAAAAATTAGGCACGTGTAACCGCCGGGTGTTGGACCACATATTGCGGAGTGCATGGCTCTTGAAAGTGATACAGCACAAAAACCCACACTGCCAAGGAGGTGGCCGGGGGAGTTACGAATGGCCCTGCACCCCACACCTCGCACCCCCCATCCCCCACCACTCCCCACTTTAAATAGCGTGGAGAAAAATCTGGTTTAAATCAAACGGGACCCCCACTCTGATTTGCTCCCTCCGATGCCTGCCCGCAGGCTACAAATACTCACTCCCACGGCAAGTGGGACAGGCAACGGCACTGTTCGCAAAGGGGGGGCGGGGGTGGATGATGGGGGCCGATTGCTGCTGGATTGAGGGCCCCCCTTGTGTGAAGCGACGGGAAACGTCAGCGCCCTACCGCTCTTCTTCCCTCAGTGTCTCGGCACTCTCGTTCGTAGGTTCCCGTTTAAGTACGTCCCTAAGTAGTGCGTCGAGTTTACTGGGCGTCAATGCGGTGAAGCCATTTTATCTTGATTTTATGTTATGCTTTGTTGAAAAGAACGGGCTTATTCCACATTTTTAGGAAAAAAAAGATGTTACTGAATGTGAATAAGCACTTTTTTTAATATTATAATGCAATATTCAAATTTGAATACAATTGCCTCAGTCTTAAATGACGATTGCAAAGGGAAATGTGACACGCATTACATTTTTAAGTGACCCACTACAGATTTACAAAATATGTTTAATGCAAACACAATATATGAAACACAAGCTTTATACAAACCCAGATGCCCTCAAATGCAAAGGCGGTCATGCATAAGGACAAACATGTTCGCGCGCCCGTGCACTTATATAGAATGTGTGCATTCGACATGCAGGCAGAAAGGCCAACATGCACTCATATTCATGTGCCAATCCTTTTTGCAGAAACTGCAGCTGTAGCCCTACATGTGGCTCAAATTTAAGCAGGAGGTCACCACTTCCCCTATTAACAAGCTGCCAAAGAAATCTCGTTAAAAAAAAACCTTCCGCAGCTGAACCTCCCCACTCCACTGTGGCGTTTTACGTTGCTAAGTTTTGAAAGCCATTCAAAACATAGCGTGCTAAAATAACTGCAATGTAATGTTTTGCCCAATATTTGGCCCTTATTCAATAACGCGTTGAGTGTTTTTTTTTATTAAACGCTAGAAGGTCTTATCAACGCTTTCGTAAATAGTTGTGGCGTCTAATGTGTTATCGTTCTTCAATATCAATTACAAAAAAGAGACCCGTGGTATACTCCAAGGGATTTCTTTTCACTGCATTTTTCGAAATGTAATGGTACATGTACGCTAATACTCATGCCCTTGCCATGGAAAGCCTTGCTGAGTCTCAACACTTTTTTTCAGGAGGGTCCTACAAATGGGATGTTTAGTCAATTCCAGTAATGATTGACATATGGGAGGGTAACGGAAGGATAACGGGAAAGCCACGCAAATGAGGGGATAACAATCAATTGGCCACATTATTCTACTGCCATCTTCTGGATACCTCGCAGCCTAATTCTACACCACCTGGTATCCTCTTGTGCTTTCACCTCCGAGGACTTGCCAGATTCAAACCGACCAATATACTTCATACTTAGCTTTCTATTTTTTTTTATGAATGGTGATGGTTGATAAGTACGTCATCATCAGCTTTGATCTATCCACCACGATATGAAAGCCCACTAAGGCATATATATACTCAACTCCAAAACTTTATCGTGGTTTTGCAATGCATGTATATATGTTGAACTTCTTTCGTACCATATGTAGCCAACCGTGCTCATCAGAGATGCGGGGGAAGGACAACAAAAGCCCTCCCAAGTTGGTCTCCTTCTCTCGTGGTCTTGCAATGCAACGCTCCATCCATCTCCCACACACCAGCTCTATTCATCCCTCCATCTCCATGGTGGACAGGCTACTAGGCGTGTTCACCATGTTTGCCTGCCACTCCATTATTAGTCTCAAGCACCAGCCATTGTTGCTGCAAGTGACATGTTCTGCACAGGCCCACTAACGTTTCTTAACCGTCAAAATTATGCCTATAACTTTTGGTATGTCATCTAATCAACGTGTTTCTCATTCTGTTTCTGAATTTAATTCTTAGCTTACAATTTTGACAATGTCAATATTTTTCTTTTACGGTATTACCAAAGCAGGTAATTTATTGCAGCGTTTATATACATAGTGTGTATATTACTTGAAATATATATATACTCAACTCCAATACTGTGCATCAAATTATGTCCTCCATGTCTTAAAAAAAACATCGGAAATAGAAGAAAATTGGTGACATCTTTCCTCACTGATTATTGTTTAGCTATCAAGTATACGTGTAAGTCTACATCTCAAATGCCATAATGAATGCTGTTAACAACATGGAGTGATGCAATCAGTTTGTGTGCAGGGGCTGGGTGGATTTGCTGCGTCGTGGAAACGTGGAAAGTGGCGGCTTTGGAGGCCTTCATCCAGCTGTGGATGTTACCATTGGCTACTGATGATTGTTTTTAAATATATAGGTATGCACAAGTGCAAATGCGTTTTGCTAAACGATGCATGGATCTCAAAATGTAATATCACACGAGTGTATAAGCAATGTGGAGATGTGTAGCTGTGGCTGGTGTAAGACTCTACATGTGGCCTAAGTGTTGCAGGAAATCTTTCCTGATACAAGTTCATGCATCTTAAGAGGTCATCGGCAAAATTATATAAGGCTCATTTACCACGACAGACAATAATACACCTTATATTTCTCATCTGTGATACCAGTTATAATGTAAAAAAAAAAGAACCTAAAGAATGACATTGATGGAATTTAATATTTGATAAGCAAAGGCCCATTAAAATGTTGTTTATAGAGGGTGCTTACATGTCTTTAACTAATTCTATATGTGGGAATCTTGTGTGTTATGTTGCTCCTTGGGGTGTTTTGATTTTTGTCACCGAGGCAATGTCATATTTGGAGGGTTTACTCCAGCAAGGGGCAACTTGGATTTATAACAGCACGCAAATGTGTGCAACATTGCTAGCACAAAAGCCTTATCCAGAACACCAGCTTAAAATAACAAAATGTGTGGCTATATTAATGTTTAGACCACCAACTCTAATCGATGAGAATTGTAGATCGAATTTGTTTCAATTACAACTCGTCAGTATAATACAGTCATCAATGTTCGCTCCTGGGAGCTCCATATATGGAGAAGACGAACCTTTACACGATGGGGACCCCATTAGCTACTAATGAGTCTTAATGAGGATGCAACCAGTTTACAGTTTGAATCTTTGTTTCACTGCCATCTGCTATCTTGCGTTCCCCGCCATTTACAGGTTTAACCGGAGAGGCAGCTTGCGGCCATAGGAGAGAGGGGAGGCAATTCAGGCAATGAGAGGCAATTCATGAACGATTATTAAGCAAATAGTTGCTCAAATGAGTACCACTTTGTGCTGAAACCAACAGTGGCTGTTCTATGGCAAAACTCACCCCCCCCCCCTCCAACAGGAATGAGGAATTGCCACCAAGGACTCATCGCTGTAAACAGGTGAGCAACGCCTCAACGTCAATTTCAGCAGAAAATCACTTGGACTTTTTTAGTTACTGATTCAGAATGCTATTTAATGTACATATCCAGACCACGAGTCAATAAAAACAATGACTCTCCCCCTTTCTTAGGAAAAAATATTCACCGCTGTTGTTAAAGTAATAATATTCATAGGGAATCGCTTACGAGTAAAAGAGCAGCAATTAACCATATATTCACATAAACATAAAAGGCTGCTTTAATGAAAAAGTCGAGGGAGGTTTTTTTAGAGCATATACAGGATAGGATATCATTTTAATTTTTGTCTCACACTGGAATTCACACAAAGCAATTCCTCCTAATTCATTCACGGTAGATGTTATTGGCCCGTTTTGTCATACTGAACCGATGCCGCCCCTGATTCTGTAACAAACATATCCCGCAACCAATCAGTAGATGGGAGAGAACCAACGGGAATTGGGTCCGTGCGTTCTGACATCAGCAAGTGGATCCCCAACGACGGACGAAGCCAACGAATCAGACGTCTGTCTCACATATGATCACATGGACATGTTATTAGCATGCGCTTGCTAACAAAGTGCATGCTAATAACATTCACTTGATTTTGTGTAGAGTATAGTAATTCATTTAAATATAGTTATCTATTAATAATAAAGGTATATATTTTTAAAATGTTTTTTTTATAACAATGGTGGAGTCTCTAATGATGTAAAATAAGGATGGTGATGATGATATTGTTCATGTATGATGATGATAAAGATCCAGTAATGATAATCATTAATGATGATGCTATTGCAACCACTGATGATACACCGACTCCCAACCCCTCAATCCACACCAACTGTTATCCCGTCATTCTAGATTTCAAGCTTTCGTGACTGCAAGGATTCTTAGGTTTTTTTCGGTAAAGTCACGTAGGTAAAAATTTTAAATTAATAAAAGTAAAATAAAAATAAAATAAAAATCACGACGTTTCGGAGGCAACACTTGATACAGCTATCGTGCTGTGACGGTTCCACCTGAAGACGGAAGCTTGTGTTGCCTCCGAATCGTCGTGATTTTTATTTTATTTTTATTCTACTTTTATTAATTTTAATTTTTTACCTACGTGACTTTACCGAAAAAACCTAAGAATATGCTATCTCGTGGTAATCCACCTACCACTACATCCAAAGGGCACGCCATAACAGGCTCGCCTTTAAGGCTGAATTCTCCTTGGGGAGGTTCAGAATGGGCGCTTCTGATATTTGTCATGGCTAGGAATTGAGCTTAGGTTGCCGAGTTCACAGTGCGCGGAGTCAACCGTCATCCATATACGCACGAAGAGCAAAGGAAGTGGTTTGACAAAGAGCTCTACAATAGTTAATAAATTAGATCAATGGAATCCAAATGTTGAAAAACGGCATGGCTGGATAACGGCAACCCCTTAGAATCTTAGATCATTAGTCGGAGTGCTGACAGTCAAAGGCTGCTTACCCTTTTGAAGACTATCGCTTGTGTTGTGATCGAAACGTCGTGGTTTTGTTTTTTATTTTTCTATTTTTATTATTTTACCGAAAGAACCAAAGAATAAGTCTACATTATAGACTACCAGTACGCTCAGATTAAGAACTAGGCTACAGTCTATATTAGTGTTTTTTGTTTTTATGATGATTTTATTTTTATTATTTTTATTCTGTTTATTTTTATTTTTCTATCTACGTGACTTTACCGAAAGAACCAACGAATATGTATTAAATAATTTACAGACCTTTGTCAATCCACTGCTGGGTGATCATAATTTTAAAGATTTTAGCCCTTTAGTATTACTTATACTTTGTAACGTTAGTATAGTTAGAGTGTATACCTTTTACATAAGTTAAGATTCCTACTTGTTCAATGTATGCACCGTCCCGCCATAGTGAATTCCTTGTTTGTGCAAACTTACATGGCGATTAAAACCGTTTCTGATTTCTGATTTCTGATTTGAGATGGTTGTTTGACCATACTTCACCATGCTGGTCAGTGTGGGTTTTTGTAAGAAGTGGAAGGTGCCCAGGCGAGTTTCAGATATCACTGACCACTGATGTTGGCCCTGGCTGGGATTCAAACTCAGGTTGTCTAGTTCGTAGCGCAGTGCTGCCCCCGAACACCCACGCTCACCACCTTGCGACTTTTATCAATAGCCCATCAGCCTGTATGAACCCACGTGTAAATGTGTGTGGGGAGCGGAAGTGTAGCAGTTAGCTGGCTGCGCTACAAACCCAGCGAACCGAGCTCGATTCCCACTCACGGCCAACACCAGTGACGATTATTTGAACCGGTCATGGGCGTCCCCTAGGTCGACTCAGCCTCAAATGAGTACCTGGTGTGATGTGTAAACATCACTACTGGGGAGACAAAGGCGACCGGGCGTGGTGTTGACCACCCACCCCCTTCATAGGTGCTCGCTAACAGCACTTTCTCTTACAATCTGTTAAGGCTACACGGGGGATCTGTGTCTTTGTATATGCAGTAGTTGAATGGTTAGCGCATTGCGCTACAAACCCGGTGACCTAGGTAGACTCAGTCTTAGCTGAGCACCTGGTGTGATGTGTAAAACATGAGTCCTGGGAAGACAAATATGGCCAGGCGTGCTTCATAGGTGCCCCGACAGCCTATGTCGGCTAAATGGGGATCTTGGTTTTTGTTGTGGAATGCGACGAGTGCGGTGTTTCATGCTTTGTGTTACGAACCCAGCCAGCGACTTAGGTTTCATTGCCAGCCATGGCACACATCAGCGGCACGTGGTTCCAAGAATAATAATGATAATCACTCACTCTTAAAGAGAGAAAATGACTTGGAGGCGCTGGCCCATAACGCCGCCCACATAAGGTGTTTTCGGCCAATTAATGAGTATTTACATCACAACGTGTGTTAAGCCTTTCCTGGGTTAATTCAGACTTAAATGGCTGCCTGGGCTGCTTGTTGTGCTTCAAAACATTACTTTGGAGACATGGGTGGGTGGGTCACGTGGAGATTTGTGAAACTCCAAAACCTGCTGTGCTGCAAGATGACCAGGAGACGCGACAATACAACAAGGGGATTCTTGAATCCATCTGTATAGACTATTGAATCATCTCCTATAAGCATGGGTTTCCTCTGCGTACTGACATTTCCTCCCACATGCCAATCATTCTTAGAAATTAGTCTTAGAACTCGGGGTAGTGACACTTTTCTGGGAACACTACCTCATCTGCATCATCTTCATCAACCCCATCATCAACAGCTGCAGAGGACATATCAATAGCAGAGACAACAGTGATAGCAAAAAAATGTATCATCTTCATCATCAACATAATCATTTTATCATCATCATCCTTGTCTTTGTATTCTTTATCTTCATCATCACTGCCAACTTCTTCATGTGTACGTGTGCCTCCATTCCGCCAACTGTCACAAAAGTTTAGGGAAACAAAAACTTCCTTTAAATCGTGCTTAGAAAAGCAGAGATAATGTTGTGGATTGGAGGCGCTAAACACACACACATGAATTTGTGTGGAACAAGCCACCATGCCCTGAGTGCTCCCAGTACAGGCCATGCCCCCAAAGCAATGATTTACATGATTCTGTCGTGATAGTCATGATTGACAGTTTCTGTGTATTTTGAAAACTTGTTGCCATCGTTGGTTCCACCATAACTCTAGCCTAATTCCAGGCCTAGTTTTGGGCCCTTCCACAATTCTGGAGCGGGAAGTAGTGAGAATGGGTGAGTTTTTGTTTGGACTCTGCTGTACATGAATTGTAAATTGTGGAATGACTGACATATTTTCAACAAAAGACGGCCGTCATTCCACAAAAAAGTGGCGGAATGATGGTTTGTTCCATTTTGGTGATGGAGACACATTTTTACAAGAAATTACATGAAAAGGGACATTTACCGAACACATGAATCAGACCATATAAGTAGAGATTGAAGGCTCCCTCAATGCTTTCCGCTGAGACCCCAAAAAACCCATTACATTTCCCTAAGCCCCGGCCAAACATGAAGTCCCAAATTATTTTGACTGGTTTCTGTACTAAGCAAGGGTATTCCCCAGTGTCAATAATCAGTTTGAAATTCGTGCATTTACCCAGTACTGCATTGACAGGAATGAGCAGAACCAGAAGCACACCTGGCCTCCTGCTTCTGACTCATTGAGTACCAAGCCAAGGCAGTGGCATCCACACACACACGGAGGATATTCTGCAAGGCACTCAAGCAAGCATCCATGTGGCACGGGCACTCAATTTAAGCAACTGTATTCGCATATCTCAATGTGCCATGCTTTTACCAAACGTTTAACTCTAGCAATAAAACCAAGGCAACACATTTTGATGGTGCAATAGCATTTCCCATTTACCATCCTGACCAAGTGGTGGAAATTCCGCATTCTTAATGGCAGGCGAAAGTTTATCAATTGGGCAACCACTGTTGACTTGACTTTCCCATAAAGCGGCACTAATTTTATGGACCCTGGAAGGATGATGGGCTGAGTCAACCCCCAACCAGGATTTGAACTCGCAAACCTTCGGATTGTGAGCCATTCCCTCTATAGATAAGCCATCGGCCTTGTCCACAAATACAATTGAAATGTATGCTTGGGGGATTTGAAATCCTCTATCTTGTACCCAAGAAATAATCAGCTAAATGCTGTTTTCCCTAGCCCTCACATGTACATTACAGCACTCCTTGTAGATATACTATCCTGACTGCCAAATGGATTCACAGAAATCTTTGCGAAAAAAAAACAGTCAGATAAAGCAATTTGTCAAAATTACATCTGGATATAATATTGGAATTGCCTTTGCAATTTAATCTGGACATGTGGAAAGACATATAGTACAATGCTTATGAACATGAGTTATCCTTTATACGTATTTTTTACTGAAAATAAAAATACCAATTTGTTTAATTGTGATGTAGATGTTTTCCCTGTAATACTGACATTTGAAAAATTTTGGTTACAGGAAAAAGAAACAATAAATATGTTATTAAAAGGTAATATAATTAAACTTATTTTGCAAAAAAATAAATTCCTAAAACATTTTTCTAAACAGCATTACAATTTTAAATATTGGTAAATATGTGTATTAACATTTACGAATATGTACCACATCGATCATAATCATAATAATGTACATTATTATTGTTAAAATTGGATTGAGAAAATATTTTGCCAAAAGTGTATATGTTTTTCCCCATCAATTTACAGGAAAAATGTAATGGTTTTGCTAGCACATATACTAAATAACACCAGCACACCATACCTGATATACATGGTATGTGTTTCATGAGCAATATTTTATTCCCAGTGTTATAGTGGAATTAAGGGATAGTATTGTAAACCATTTTAAATCTGTATAGAATAACATATTCTTAGATATATGCCAAGTTTTCAACAACAAAAACATTCAATAATCAGTAGATTCGAAAACATCGTTATAAGTAGGGATAAGTCACAAACCTATTCTCTAAGCATGTTAAATGTATTATTATTGATTCCTAATCTTCCTGAGCCATGATCAATCCACTGCTGGATGAAGGACTCCCCAAGCCATCGCCATCTCTCGTGAGCCTGCAAAGTAACAAAGACAAAGATCCCCCATATAGCCTGTTAAACTGAACAGACTGCATGGGCAAGTGCTGTTAGCGAGCACTTATGAAGGCCGGAACGATACACGAGGGGGTGGGTGGCCAACACCACGCCCGACCGCCTTTGTCTCCCCAGTGGCAATTTTTACACACCGCACCAGGTACTCATTTGAGGCTGAGTCGACCTAGGGGAGGCCCGGGACCGGTTCAGATAATCGTCACTGGTGTTGGCCGTGAGCGGGAATCGAACCCGTGTCGCCGGGTTCATAGCGCAGCGCGCTAACCGCTACACTACCGCTCCCCACAATTGTATTATTATTTATTTCTAATCTTCCACACTATCGCTCCCCACAATTGTATTATTATTTATTTCTAATCCTCATGAGCCATGATCAATCCACTGCTGGATGAAGGCCTCCCCAAGCCATCGCCATCTCTCGTAAGCCTGCCAAGTAACAATCCACCTGAGTACGTGCACATGAGCCTCATTTCGTTGCTCCACATCCTCAGTGGACGTCCTCTTGGAAATGTTCCATTCCTTAGCTGCCACTCTATCATGGTTCTTGACCTTTGGCCATCATACCTTTGAGTGACGTGTTCTGGACAAAGCAACTTGTTTTTTTTTTAGCAATTTGAATTATGCCTTGATTCGTATTTGACATTGTTTTCAATAGAAAGGAATTACAATTTTTGTTAGAATTCAATGTTTACATTTTTTCTTCAAAACTTTAAATAATAAACCATGTTTCTTTATCAAAATATAATCAGCAGCACATTGTATACGTGGATTCAAGGGATTGTGAGATTAAAAGTTATTATGTGACACAGTACTGTACTCCAGTACTTCTAACTGGCAGTATTTGCTCCATATGGTTGCTTGGTGCAAACGGTGTGTGAGTGAGTATGTGAGCACTTTAAGCCTGTAACAACTCTGGTACTGGGGCATCCGCCAATCAATGATAGCCTGAACATTAGGTGAAAGAGACAATCGGGCAATAAGTGCAGAGGGTGTCAGTCGTACATGTCACTCCATCTCTTGGTCGCCACTGTTCCCAAAAACAAAAATCTGGTTGAAGTGTTAGAGCACAATTCTGCACGCAGGTTGCACAAAACACGAACTGTGCTCGATACTCAAAGTGTACATCAACAACACAGTTAATGGAGCATCCAGTTATTTGTATAAAGAGTAACCATGCATAATCGAGTACTGAAATCATACAAAATTCTTAATAAATATATGAAGTTTAAAGAATGAATGGCTTATGCATCTGCTAATACATCAGATGATGCTCGTTAAAGAATACATTAACTATAAAAAAAATTACCTCTTAAAACACATCCATATACAATACATTTTACAATAAATAACATAATTTTATGAATTAGTGGGATTTTGTTTATTGTGCGATAATGCAATTCAGAATGTTGACGCCACCTCGGAAGGGTATACTGCCATCTTGTTAAATTCTCTAATTTAACTGACTTTTTAAATAATTAACTGCCACGTGCCCTTAAAAAAGTAAATCTCATATGCCCTGGGAAGCATATATGTGGAGACACGTGATATTTCCTCTCTAGCCTGGGCTAAGACCAATACTCTGTATCAGGTACAGCCACAAGCCCTGCTGTGAGAAGCTGCCAGTAGAAAGGGCAGGACAAATATTTGTGGCGTCAGAGATTTATTGGCAAACAGGGTTTTAAATTACACACCCCTAGGCGAGTAGAGTGGCTCTAATTAGTCTACAACCTGGTTAGCATCCAAACTAAGTTAAGCTTTAAAACAAATCTGTTTCAATGTGAATTCCATAGGCAATATTGAATTTGGCAAAAGAAAAGGATACAATTGATTCATTAAAAAGATGTATATGGTATGAGGCTATGCATATACTATGCCATATATATGGTATGTGGCTATTCCGATGCTTTCAATGCATGAATATTGTTTTCCAAACATTTAAATTCCAAGTAACAGCAAATTGAGTCATGTAAACGTAATGTTCTAGCTCTGTATTGCTCAGTGTACCAAATCCCATCACTTCAGAAACCTAAAATACATTAAAATATTTCACATCTCATCTCCTTCCTTAACCAGAATGTCCAACAAAACAAGGTCACTGTATCTAAACAAAAATACATAAAAACTCCCTAAAAAATGCATCACCAATTCCTAACGTTGAACACACTACTGCAATATAACAATGTATTGTTGTTCAAGTATAAAATATACCCTCTGAATTTAAAAAGTGAGAGCACGAGCACTAATATAGTTTTCAAGGCCAGGAGCACTGTGCGTGAAAGCCTCTCGACAGTGAGTAATAAGGCCTGTTGTATTACCAAAAAAAATGCAATTTATGCTCAATAATAACAGTATGATAATGGGAGTCAGTGGGGATTTGAGCTGTAGTTCACAGCAAGCAACAAATACAGTTGTTGCTCCTGCCGGTGCAGACTGGCGTTTGGTCTCTCTGTGCCTCTGCTGGCTAATTAGTCATCAGAACGAATGTACCTTGTTGAAGGCCAAATTGAGGCTCAGCGGCACATGATTCATGATGCCTTGACTGAAGCAGATGGGATGTAATGGGATTTTTCCCTACATTCATCAGCCTCTGCATTTAGAACATTATTGTATGAATTATTTCTTTTAAGTGCCAAAGTCATTTTTGCCATCGCAAAATTATGGGACGTCACAGTTTCTGTTGTTGTTTTTTTGTTGTTATTGTTAATAATCACCTTTCATCTTTTTTTTCTGCCAATACATTAACATTTTAGTGAGTTGTGTGAAACTTGGGAACAACAATGAGCACCTTGTTAGGGGGCGACATTAATCATGAAACCCATTTGCTGCTCCGTGGAATGGAATAAAATATTGATAACTTCAAAACCACATTCATAGTTTCAATATTGTTTTCTGCATAATAACCACGTACGTGTTCGTATGCGCGCGCTTTGTCAATGGCTCTGCAAAACTGGCATAATGCATTATATGAGTCCGGCACGGGAAGGGACCATTGAAATTGAAATATGGAAAATTCTATGAATGTTTTCAAGTTTCAATCACGCTCGCTTGATGGCTGTCCGCGCTTCCATCCATGGCCCGGGCTTCCCCTGCCAACTCCGAAGAGATGGGCCTGTCAGGCTAATGCCACGGCGATTACTCAGCTCTTTGTACTCTTATCACATTTCCACCAACATTCCTTCTGGCTATTTCCCCTCAATCTGTATCTGCCATGGCACAAAGCCTCGCTTTCTGGCCAGCTCCCGGCTGCAACCCACAGCGGACCCCGGAGTCCCGCCACGTCGAACAACACACAAAGCGGTCGTGCTTACCGCTTAAAGGAGTATTGTTTCCTCGCTCCAATGCATGATGTGATATTGGCACATCATACCCGAAATACGGATGTTTTCAAGAATGGCAAATTCAATAGAAGCTTAAACAAAAACACAGTATTCATTTATTTTAGTTATGTTACGTCAAAATAAAAAAAAATCCCAACCATCAATTTGTTAATGTGAGACATATACATATATATTTCATGCATGCTGGCACAAAACGTAATTTTGAATATAAGCTAGTAATCAATACCAAATGAAACACACAGATAGACGGGGGACTGGTAGCAAGACAAATAGTGGGCTGGATAGATATACAGGGAAATAAATTAAATGGGAAAAAACTTGCAAATGACAGCCCAGCCTCCACAATGTTTTACGACACAGCAGCAGTATTATGAGTTTAGCAGTCTTCTTCAATGACAGCGCTCAATGAATTTTGGCATGCCAAAGTCATTCGTGTATGGATATCCAGGCATGGGTTATCTGTTTTGACAAACCCAGACTGGATGTCAACAAATACATATAAAAAATGTTTTATGTATTTATGCATGTATTGTACAGTAAATATACTGTATTTACAAGCCAACACACATATTCGCATACACACAATATCATCTGTGTTTGAGTGTCTACAGTTCACGTGAATTTAAATACACAAAAGTAGACCGTGCAACATTTTTTTTTAAATATAGTAATGCTCGCCTAAACAACTACAAAATTCCCAGTAAGGCTTTACCAAAACAAAGATGTCCGATTAATATCGTTTGACTGTGCGGCAGGGGCGCAGATGGGGGTGCTCCCGAGGGAGCAAACAGAGATCCTGGGGACTCATCCGGCTTCAATTTCATTATGCCGGGCACCGCGGCAGCGAGCCCGTGGCCGGCTCATGTGCTTAGCACAGTGCTTGCAGATGGGCTCGACCCTCGGCCCTTTTGTTGTAGATGCCTTCGCTGCCTCCAGTTCTTATTATGGCGAGAAAGTGTAAAAGCCCTCGGATGTGACACTCTTTCATATTTCCTGTGCCCACATTTTTTTTCTCGGTAAATCTTACAATTGCGTAAAATGCAGTGTGTATATGTGTGTGTGTAACCTCAATGGTACTCTAAAATATACCTCGATAAAAAAAATGAGCATTTTCATTATTTATAAATGTGTTTCACGCAAAGTGGCTGAAGGTGAGTGAGATTGGGATGTGTGTTCCGTGTTACACCTCAAATGAAAAAAAGGGAGCTCGATCGGTATGGCAAAATTGTGCGGCGTATCCTTACGTCATCACAGGTCACGGCGCCACAGTTATAGTTTCACTTCTTTTATTGGGAACGGTCAAATGACTTTGACAAAACAATGACATTAGCACGGATGGAAAATTGAGTTGAAAAATCCAAAGGAGATGTGATGCATCTCAAATAATTAGCAGAGCAGGGGCATATGGCTTGCAATTACTGCTTCAGGCAATGGTGGGGCAATTTTTCTCTGGCTCATTAAGGGCAGCAGCCCTAATTTATTGTCTAGGTTGAATCATACTGACCCTTTCTCCTGTTCCTTCAGGTTCACAGCCACAAACACCGTTCTCCCCAACCACACACATACACACATACGGCACTGTACAGATCCACGTGTACACTCACGTGCGTGCGCACATAAGCACACCACAGGCACACGCAGACACACGGCACTCAAAGCCCACTCTGCTTCGTCCGTCTGCTGGTATCGAGTCCTTTCAAGGTCACTCCCAGCCGCTTCGCTGTCCTCTGGCTCACGAGAACGCCTGGCCATATTGTGCTCAAACTGTCAGGGGCTATCAAATGAACTTTGCTTTGGAGCGGAATGGAAGCTGGGTACGGTGGTGGGACTGGAAGCGGGGGGGGGGGACAATAAGCTGGTGGTTATATTGCGATCAAATGTAGGGCAAACCAAAATTATTAAACTGATAGCAAATATGGACCTTGTAAACAAACACAAATTATTATATTGCTACAAAATAAATCATTGTTGGGGAGTGGCGGGGGGGGGTGCCGAATTATTTTGTGCCACATAGGAATTTAGCTTCAATATGGTGATATCCCATGATTATTTGTCACGTACAATACACATTTATTTATAACCGTATTTTTGTAAATTTACTTTCACATTCGTATAAAATAAGCAGCTACCTTAAGTCACATGGTGTAGTGTGCTATTGGAGTGGTTCAGGGATTGCAGTCTTAAAAATAGAAAAAGATAACTGTTATTGTTTCTTGCGAAATTTTCTTTTTCCTGCCCCCAACATTTCTTTTATATATGAGCATTTCTTACCGCTCGTTGTTGCTCCCAACACACAAACGAGCTGGATCGCACACAGAACGAACAAACGGAATGGTTGCCGGCCCCGGTGTAATACCATACATCACGGTGCGATGAATTCCAACGCATGCCCTGAGAGTAATTGCCACGCTGCACCCCTTTTAGCTGCAGCAGCAGCAGCAACACCGCTCTTTGATACCCGTGTTTTATAAATAAATAGAATTTTCTCTTTTAAAAAAAAAACGTTTTTCCTGCAGAATTTTTATTTTCTCCGACGCACACTCCGTATCGGTTGCATTGCCTTTGATGCAGTTTCTTTAGGGCTTGTTGGCCTTAAGGTTTCATAGATAATAATGGTGGGGGGGGGGGGAGAATCGACACAATTACACACGAGGTTTAGAAAATATATCTCGGAGAGAGATTCAAAGCGGAGAATATGTGGATATTTAGTCCAGATCGATCCACTCCAATTCAAACTGTGTGCATTTATACATTTGATTGTACTGTAGTATTATATATATAAGAACGTGGATAAATAAAGCAACTTTCTTTTTTTAACTTACAATGGTTTGTCATTAAATTACTTTGTTGTCACTGCACGTACTCAAAAACTGACTTTGGCGACGAGAAACGCAGGATGCTGTCAAATAATTACCTTGTCCTGCGTCGTCAGGTTTAAGTTATAGGTAGATTGTCCCTTCACAGAGGCAATGTCCCAAATTGCGTCGCAGCTGCGGGTTTACACTGCCGAGGAGGTGTCGTGGTGGCGTCAGCTAGGTGACAAATAAAAGGGGGAGGAATTTCTGCACGCGATGAAAGCGCTGGGGTGCTTGCTTGGTCACGGGCGAAAAAAAACCAATTGAGTGAAATCAACGCACAACTGTTTCATTGGCTTGCAACGTGCCATTGAATCCAGCAATGCGTTTTATCATCGCCATAACCCTGTGCCGCTACCTCTACCACACAAAATACGGACACGTCTCTGGGTGGACTTGTATATACAGTTACCATGGAGTTTTGCCTATTACGCTGCCAAAAAAATATATAAAAGGCCCCACTGTTGCTGTGTGTTATACATTTCTGTGGACATTTAGTTAACATGTTAAACCATTTAGCACGCGCTTCGAGATGCAACGACACGTGAAGTGCGCTCAAAGGATTACACGTGATGACGATTATTAGTCTAAAAAGGCCCTGAATTTTGGCAAGCAACAAACGGTCGCGTCGTTTCATGAGACGCAATTGCATAATGTTTTTTATGGCCAAAGATGACTGTGGTTTAAATAAACTACATCGCAGGTGGGGAGCCGTGGAAGGGGGTATAGGGTGAGAGAATTAATTATGGAGTGCGGTTCATTTCAGGGATTTACAGTCCAGCATTAGCATGTAAAGTATCTTACGTCCAAGACGTGTGTGTGTGTATATGCGGACAGTACACTACCTGTGGCGAGTGCCGTCATGCACACGAGAAGAGTGCTGGACGTGCCACGGCATGGCTTTGTCAATGTGTCCAAGGCTCGCACGCCAGGTGCACGCCGGCGTGCCATCGCTGTGCGTTGTGTGGGGCACCTGAACGTAAGTGGCCAGGGAATTTAGTTACGGAGTGGCCAGCAGCAAGTTACTGATCTCGGCACGCCGCGTACGCGCACTACGACACCTTGCTGAGCTCGTCAAGGAACGTAAACCATCATCCTAGCAGCGGCTTTTGGCTAACCATCCAACAAAGATGATCACTGCATCGCGCGCTTTTAGATGCGCTTCTGCGGCCGTCTGGAACGCTCTTCCTTCCGATATTAGGAAGCCACTGGAGCTATGCACTTTTATATCTAGATTGAAAACGAATTTCTCTAGAACTGCTTTTTGTGTTTAGTTTTTTGTCCTTCCCCCGCACCTCCGATTAGCACGGTTGGCGACGAACGGTGCGAAAGAAGTTCAACATGCATACATATATACGCACTGAATGCACACATGTGCGTGCAAACAGAACAAAGACAAAGATCCCCCGTATAGCCTTTAATGGGCTGATCGGGCAAGTGCTACTCGCGAGCACATATGCAGGCCGGCACGGCAGACAAGGGTGTGAGGTGGCACGCATCAGGCCCGGCCGTCTTTGTCTCTCAAATGGCGATGTTTACACATCAAACCAGGTACTCGTTTGAGGCACACACACATACAATCGCAATGAACTGTGAAGGGAATTTTACATAAAAGTCTAGCACGAGACGTCATGTAACATTAATGTATTGGTGTTTAGATGTTGTAAAATGTGCAACGTGCATACCAGGGGCGTTACACAAACTTAAGTGGAAAAAAAATACCAGCCACGTAAGGGAATTAAATATTTATCAACCTGCGAGACGGGGACTGAGCAAGCGACAGCACCGTGTCGAGCGCACTCTGCCATGAGTTTAATTCCCAGCTACGGCTGGGAACAAGTTCGCGAACGATATCGAACCGTTCCTTGGCACCCCCCTCTTCACCAATCCGTCAAGTACGGTCAAACAACTGCCAGTGTGGGAAGGCAGTGGATTAACAAAGATTCAAAACGTGTTTTCCCTTCAGCATTAATGAATGATCCTGTGCCTGCGAAAATATAACTGAATATTATTATGCTTGTATAACCAAGAAAACCTCACTAAGTCTCAAGATTATTTTTTTCCAGCAAGGTCCTGCTACGGTGATGCAGTGGGTTGCTATGTATAAACCTCATTGAGCCCTTTGCAGGTTTTTTTCAGTATTGGGATGTTTGGCCAACACCAGTTACTTTGTATGCTGTTTTTGTTAGCCTTGGCAGGAAACCGGAGAACCGGGAGGAAGACCATGCAGAACAGCGGGAGGAACGTACAAACCCCATCACAGAAAAGCACCCGAGTTGGGAATAGAACCGAGGTCCTTCTTACTGTGAGACACGAGTGTCATCACTGCACGCTCCTTTTCTATATATTCTATAACTGGTGTCATGCATTTCCCCCCCGTGGTGGATGCATTTTCTGATGACATTGGAATCGAGAAAAATTGAACTCTTTGGCTCTGAGACCAGGATTTAACCCGAAAAATTGAGCCTTCTCCAGCTGCACAATAATTACTGCGAGTCTCTGCGAAAGGACAAATACGTATGTACAAACCCTTGGTCAATCCACTTCTGGATGAAGGCCTCTCCATACTTTTCAGTCATGGGGGTTATTTGACCATACTTTACCATTCCGGTCAGTGCGGGTTGGTGAATGCACAAGTCCAAGACCAATCCAGATATTAGGCACGACTGATGTTAGCCCCGGCCGGGAATCTTAGTAGGGTGACTCGGGTTTTGACGGGCAGTGCACTAACCACACGGCCACAGCTCCACATTTTCACATGAATACTTAAGAATAACTATTTGGTACGTGTACCAAGTTTTACTCTGAAATGATAATTTCTTCACGATCAGGGGAAAAATCCGCTTGACTCCCGCTTGCATACGTTCTGAATTTAAACCAGATAATAATTTGGTTGTGAGGTTGTTTTTCTACCTAGCAGTGAGCTGAAATAATAATAATTAGTGCATTAAATGCTTATGAGCACCACTGTGGCGAGAGATTAACAACCTTACCTGATATATAGCAGGTATTGGGTTCGATACTAACCCTGACCCCTTTATATTTGGAGTTTTCGTGTTCTCCCCATGGTCATGTGGATTTTCTCTGGGTTCTCCATTTTTTCCTTCCACATTTAGAAACATGCGCTTCGAGTATTTGGTTACTATAAATTTACACATCATAAGCCACTTCTTTGAGCTAGCATTTGAGTTAGCCAGGTCGCTACTGAAAAATTAACTATATTACCTGGTAAAATAAAAAAAAATAGTTTCGTAGTTTTTAGTTGATACACATGACAATTTTATGTGTTTGGCAATGTAAGGTGGTGGAGGATCTTACGACACCCAAAAATCAATTATTGGCTGCTAAAACCAATATTTTACATTTGACTTACTAATTTAAATATTAACCTCACATTTTAATATATTCTAAGAAATCGATTAAAATTCATCGAGAAGTAGAATGATCAAGCGGCTTCCATCACCTTATATAATGAACTAGTATTGTAATGAGAAATGCACTGAAGTGGGGGGCAAAGTAAAAAAAAATCAAAGTTCAGGTTATCTGATACCACAAAAAGCACGTTAAAAAGGATACATATGAAAATATGTGATACTACTTAACAAAAGACACGGATAACTCTCCAAATGCATTGCTAATATAATGAGAGAATGGTTGAACAAGTGATAATCAAGATGTGGGAACATGAAATAGCAAAAGGAAGCTGACGATTGGTAGAACATAATCCATGGTAGAGCCAGGCAGCCGGATTCTTGTAGATTTTATTTTCACGCTTTTGCATAACCTCGGTATGAACTTGAAATCTAGAAATGCATAAAATTCAGCTGGCGGTTTTTGGCTGTTGGTGATGATTAAAGATGACTAGAACGTGTACGTAATCTTGTGTTTGTGTAAATATAATGGATAATGTGCAGTCCTCTGTCATTACACTGCTGGATGGAGGCGTCCCCACACCATGGTGGTTTGACCATCCTGGTCGATGCAGGTTAGGAAAGTAGGCACCTGTTCAGATATCACTCGTTATTGATGTTAGTCTTTGCTGGGAATCAAACCCAGGTTTCTGGGTTCATTACAGAGTGCTCTAACCGTAGCACCACTGCTCCACCCCTTTCGTAAAGTAATGGATTAATATTTTTAAAAAACGATCCATATTAAAGTATGTTTAACCAAAATTGACAAAATAATTTCGCTTCACGTGACAAATGCACCAATTTAATTTTAAGTACTGGCAATTCATTATACAGTAATGTGTACTTCCCAATCTGCCTCAGTGCTTAAACTCCATCATTAAAAATGCTCACTTGAAGCATATAGTTTTCATTAATAAACAAGGTGCATTTTAAAAATATATTGAGCTGAACAAATCTTTGCAGTTAAGCTCCTCTTGGAGCGCAACGCCTAATTAAGAAGGCGCTTTTGATAGGTACCGTGTGTGTGTGTGTGTCAATGACGAGAAACCTGCCCCAGAGTCTCTGCCGTTACCTCGTGTGATTGAAACCACCTGGAAAAAAATTGCTCGGCAGTTTTTTTGTTGTGCCCTGAGCTTCCCCCAGCCTACAAACCCCCTTCTGCACCACCTCTTCCCCTCCCTCCGTCTCCCCCCACCCATCCCTGCAAAGTAATTACCCTGGGCTAACAATGCACTTTCCATTTGCTTATGATTTCCCAAGTGAGCTCGGTAAATAGATTGCCCGTTATGCTTACAATTACTTTAATACCGAGGTATTGTGGGTTAAATTTTACTTTGCATTTTCACAATCGGATAAGGCACTCATGCAAGAGGAGTGTTATTGTCCAAAGGACTAACAGAGATGTGATTTGGTAGGACAGCCGCTTGAAAGTCAAGCATGTGTAGTATAATTACCGGGGGACTTTGACGGGCACGGCTGGGGCGTCCATCCACATGGAGGCAGTTACCTCAAGTAAAGCAGCTTTGGGGGGAATTTTCTTCTTGACAAATAAGCCACCTTGGAAAGATCGATCACTTACGCACCACATAAAAGGGGAGAAAGATAAAATGTGATCATCTATTGAAGCCAGTGGTTGAAAAGAGCCCATAACAGCAGCTGTATTTTTCATGTTTTAAATCACGGCGGATGAATCCCCTTTTGAGCCCGCTGCAGCCATTCATGAGCTTCCCTTCACCCCTCATAATCAATTCCCCATGTGTGTACAAACAGCACTGTGTGACAGTTTAGGAGCCATGCTCATTACTCTCCTGGGCTGCATTACACCACGTTTCACCTTGCCGGCCCTTTCCATCATTTCCTGCGTGCCTCTTGGCTGGTCCCTTGCAAAGCCGCACGTCAGGAAACGAACTGCCAACTCCCTCTCCATAAGGCACCCAATTAATCAGAAGAGAAACATGCAGTCCAACATTAAACAAGCACGCGGATAAAAGAAGACATTACAGCAACAACAACAAAAACCCCTGGCCATTTGTTTCAGCTGCAAATGCAAAAACAATGGAATTATCTACATTCTGATGCATCGCTGGACAATTTCAAACACTTCTGTTGCTATCCATTGGAAATTTGAGAGCGTGCTGTGATCAGTTTCTGTATGTTTTCTGTAGTCTATTAAGGAAGTCCCTCATTTATTTATACTGTCTTTTGCAACTTAAAGGTTTGTGTGAAAAAGCATTCTATAGTTACGTTGACATTCATCTGTGAAAACTTTGTAAAACAGTGCCATCCAATTACGATCTGAGATATGCACTTCCTGTGACTCAAAAACAATGCCAAAGAACTTTTGTTTACATCGTTATATCAAGTCTGGTACGTCTCTCAGCACGGAAATCATCCACCTGCAGGCCAGCACGCACTGGCTTTGACGACTCTGCTCCAGGCTTCTCTTTCCTGCTCTAACAAGGCCACTTTTTGCTGTCAAAATAGAGCAAACACAACTGATGAACGACTTTTGAACTTGCTGTACAGCGGTCTGGTAACCAAAAGTTACTGAAGTGCTGTTTGGTCTAAACACATCATTAAAACAATGTGTTTTGAACTAGTAGTTTGTCCTCAGGTCACAATGGCATGAGGATGACAAAATAACAAAGCATTGATTTGATCTTAGATTGTTAGAAAATCCACACGTGTTGGTTTTAAGGAAATTAGTTTGTGTAGAAAAGCAAATATATTTAATTTTCGTCATTATCAGTGAAGACTATACAAACCCAGACAATCAGTATGCAATGTACACACACATTAACAATTCAAATTAAAAATCATTTTTTTCATCAATTCAATTGTGTATTTATATAATCTAATTTAATGGGTTCCAGACAAGCAACACTCACCTCAAACAAGCAGAACATTTTCATCAGCTTCCAATCCACAGCTTCGGTCAAAATTTCCAGTCACTCAAATTAATTAGGGTTGTTAATTACAGGAAAAGGATTATCTATACTGCAATACGAACTCCTGTGTATATCTGATGTGTACTAGTGTGGGCTTTAACCCTACCACTTACAGGTGCTGTACAAGAGCATTTCTGAATACAGAAGAAGCCAATACTATCTCTCACATTTTGGATGCAAAGCTCCATTTGGGTTAAACATTTGACCGGCATTAGCTGCATAGCTTATCCTCAATACAGACAGCAAATTCTGACACTAACCTTTCCCCCCCTTTTCTAACCAGTCTTGTTCATTGATCGTCAGTATTGGTCTGAAGCCAATGCCGAAAATTGATTGGGAAATAATGATTTCTTTTAGTAATTACAAGTGCATATTTTACACCTTTTAAGCTATGCTCAATGTTAATTGGATAATGTCCGGTTGTTTGTCAATATGTAGCATTCCCTTTATGTAATCGTCAATGGAGGATGTGCACTGTTAACAAGTGGAATGTACTTGCCACCACGAGTGCACCTAGATTTAAGCTAAAAAGCAACATACAAAAAGATTAGCTGCCTTTATTTCTCAAGACACCACATGACACACTGATGGTTACAGGCAGGATATTTGTTTTACGTGTACAATTTTATGTATTCGTTTCCTTTTTATTTACTTTTTTTGTAACATATACGTAATACTATTTACAGTGTAACAGCTGTACCACATCAACCTATTAAAATGCATATGAATCACAAAAACTGGGGAGAGTATTTGTTTTATTTTTTATTAAAGTAAAAACATCTATGCTGAAATTACTTTTGTGTAAAACCTGACAGGCCCCTTAATGGAATTCCAAGTCCGCCAGCTCTCACGGTGATATTCAATTTAATCTGGCCCGGCATTCACAGCTGCTGCTGCTGCTGCTAAAGCCAGCTTTGAGGGTTCCCTGTGCGCCTGATCAATAGCGGGAGTGTTTACGACCAAAAGCACGGACCCCAACGCCTTGCCTGCACCGCTACTTCTGAATCAAAACCCAGCAGGTTGCGGTTGAGGGGGCCGAATAAATAGCGACGCCCGGCACCCGCTCGGCACTACAGGAACAAAAGAGCAGTTGTGTAACACTCGCAGATTGAAACGCGCGGGACAGAAAGTGTTTGTATTGGCACCAAAAAAAAAAAACCTCCCTTGTTCGTGTCCGCGCGTACTGATTAACGGCAGCTTACGAATGTTAAATAATAATTATCTTGATGGCTCGTTCGCCATAGTTCTCCAAGGGTGCCAGTGTCCAAGTGAATCATTGCTTACATTAACGTTCTTATCGATGCATATTCGAATGGTTATTCTAGGCATCAAAATGGTGTTTACAAATTGCGTTTTTGATTTACAAATATTGTATGCTTAGATTGCAACAAAGCTTTTGCACACAAAAGGGCTATTTATTTTTAAAGCTGCGGTACGCGTCTTTTGCTTTTAATTGACAAGTTGTCAAACGCAGGTCGATTTGCTCCACCAGGCAGACAATGGATTGTTTATTAATGTCGATTTGTTCCCCTTTTTTAATGTTGCAATCTCCATTCTTGAACTGATAAGAATGAGCCGTGACATTAATATAATTCCAACACGCACTCTTTCTGAAACGTTGCTTTCTCCTCCAGAGAGCACCAGCGTACCCTGAATAAAATGATCTTTGTAAATAAAGTTTGGAGTACGACTGCCACCTATTGACAGTCGTAGAGTATAGCTCAAGCGCCGAAAAGAGACCAATGTGTGCCGTCATGATCATCCCCCTCTCGAAATCATGTGATGTAACAACACACCTCGCCCGTGGCAGAAGTTCTCTTGGTTCGAGTTCTCGCCCTTGGCATTGTGTGCCGTTCATACAATAATCTCTTTTAAAAAATATATATGTGTAAATGCTGCGGGGATGGGTGGTGGGCCGGCCCTATTACTGAAGGGCTACTTGCATGCAATATTGGGGTTAATGTTCAGGCACATGTACAGCCCATTGTTCTCGATCCACTGCTGGACGAGGGCCTGCCTCTCGCCGTGCAGGCAGTGAGGATTATTTCACCATAATTCTAGATTTGAAGCTTTCGTGACTGCAAGGAATCATATTCTTAGGTTTTTTCGGTAAAGTCACGTAGGTAAAACATCAAAATTAATGATTATTTACATTTATTTTTATGTTTTACCTACGTGACTTTACCGAAAAAACCTAAGAATATATTTCACCATGCTTCACCACGGTAGTTCGAGAGGGTTTGGTAAAGGTGGGGAGAATGAAGGTCAACTGGTGGTGGTTGCTGCACTGTCCTCTACTGCCCATAATGCCCACTACACCCGTTTTAATTATGGTTGGCCTATTTAAAGCACTATCCGAGCTCAAGCCTGATAAGCTTGCGAGGTCTGATGGCACCAGGTGAAATTCTGGATGATTTGGTCATGGACAATTTATAGTTATGGGTAATAAATTAAAAGATAAAGGTTTGTTTAGCAACAGAAAAAAAATTGTCCTCAGCCTATGAAACTTTTGCCATAAACGTTTCCCAGCAGTAAATTTGTTAAAGCAGACAAAGTAAGCACTGGTTTCAACTATTTAGGTCTCATCAGTGGAGTGTAGACTGCCAAACAAATGCTGCTTGCTCGGGTGTCTCATCTTATAGGTAAGATCACGTGAACACATTGCAGAAACAATCACACATTATTACGCTCTATTTTGGTGGATTGTTTTTAGTAATTTGTTACTTATGGATAACCATGTCTATCACAGCAACACGACATTAATACACAATACATTTCAAAATACCTCGACTGCATTTCCTGTACCTCTATAAACCACTCAATTATTATTAAAATTGAGAGCCAAGTCAAAAGTAATTTCTTTATTCTTAGGTTTTTTTCGGTAAAGTCACGTAGGTAAAAATTTTAAATTAATAAAAGTAAAATAAAAATAAAAACATTTTACTTTTATTAACTTTAATTTTTTATCTACGTGACTTTACCGAAAAAACCTAAGAATATGAATCCTTGCAGTCACGAAAGCTTCAAATCTAGAAGTCATTTCTTTCTGAAATGATCATTTATTGGAGTGCTGATCTCATGTTTACAGCCCTGAATCAGCGGTGGAAATTCTGCATTCTTATGGCAATGGCGAACCTCTCCACAGGACAACTACTCTTGACTTCCTCACAAAGTGGAACCGATATTATCGGCCCTAGAGGGATAATGGGCTGCGTCAAGCTCCAACCAGGATTTTAACTAGAAAACTTTCGATTGCAAGCCGCTCACTCTACCTCTAAGACACCTGCAATTTATATTTCATCTGACAGCTGGCCTCAAGACCATAATGTTTAAGTTGACAGACAGTAATGTCTATTATTCATATGTGAATGGAAATGGTTCCTGATGGAAAGCAGCTACAGTAGTAGGCACAGACGAGTACAGCTGTACAAGCATCCACCATACACCGTTCAGTATTTTGATTATTTCGCAGCAGCGCAAGTGATTGGCCTTGCCTCTCTTTAATTTTCCAATCCGAGTACAAAAAATTGGCAAACCTCAGAATTATCTCCAATAATTTACTTTTTTATGAGTATTTTTTGTCGGTTGTCTGAATGCTTGCTTGACGTGACCCCTCTTAAGACAATCTGGTAAAACATTCTTCCAGGTTATAAATTCTACAATTATTTTCTGCACCCGGATGAGTCGCTAATTTCCACTATTGCAGTGCCAATATCCACCTACTTTAGGCTTTGTAAAATAGAGCAAGCAATACTGTAGATACAGTTACACACAAATTGTGCAGCATTTTTGTAAGCGCATCATCCACTGCAATGGCATCGTAATAGTTATACTCACATCCTCACTCTGTCCTCTTTCCTTAACCACTCACTCTCCTCGTGGCCCCCTTAATTATTTTCCACTACCGCTCAAACATGAACCTGCAAGGGGGCGGTGTCCAGCGTGCATCGATCATGTACCGTTTGGGGCTGGAGGCTGGGGTACCAGTGACCCCGACTGAAGGTCAAGTGTGCAAAGCAGCCGAGCAAACACTGCCGAGTCTGTCTAAGGCACGTTTGGATCCAAATGTTGATCCAGTGAAGTGTATTTATTTTTTAATCCGAGAGACACAATCCTGTCTCATTTGCTATCTGGCAGGAAAAATGTTTGCTTTGTTTTCTTTTTTCCTGTTTTTGGCCTTTTTTAGCCACTATCTGAGGTCCCGAGTTGATTAAATTATGTACAGCTGAAGAGAATGAAACAGAATCTGTCACATAAATCAATAGGATTTTTTTTTATCACACAAAGTGACGTAAAATATTTCATTTGGAAACAGATGTTTTCTGGTATAATCATCCATCATTATTTGATGGAACCTGTTTTTATCAATGTGAAACATGAAATACTGTACCTCAGAATTAATGCCCTAACGGCTATAATCCAAACTAGCCTCTATGCGGCTTTGCAGGTGCAATATGTTTAATGCAGTGTTGTTGCATTGAGTCGAGGATAAACGTATTAAAGATTATAAAAAAAAAAATCCCCAATAAGGGTAAAGTTCTGCTCACAATTATGTTATTTTTTTTAGAATCCGACAATTATAAAATTATTTTCTATCTCAGCCCCTTTGTAATTCTTGATCTTTTAAAAATGTTAAATGAGGTGAGAGACACATTTTACTACAGAGAAGTTACCGAGCGAAAGCAAAATACTGCACTCAACAATAAGAATTATAAAATGTAACAACGGAACACACAAATGTGCCATCAGTACCCGAGATAAAATTACTTGCATCGTACAACAATAGCGCCTAACAGCGCTACAAAGGTTGAATTAGCGAGACGGTATAGCTGGGGTGTGTGGCCGACTCCAGGCGTGACACCAGCACCACCTATTCCGTCACAAGAGCTCTTGTGTAATCATCGAGCAGGTGGGTAGCATTTAAAAAAAGAATGTCCTATCCAGGCGGCAACAATTGCGAGAATTAATTATGTGCAAGGCCTTGCCCAGGGTGTGTGTGACATTGTGAAAAAAAAACAAGCATTACGCCTATTAAAGAGTAGTTGCAATATGTTTAGGGTTAACGTCTGCAGTTTACCTGGTGGCATGATGGGCCACATGAATGAGGGCTTTGGTTGAAATGAAACAAAGATCATCGCCCTCTGCTGGTGGACCTTCACGACGACTGCGTTTTCAGTATTTGCCATCAGAGGGCAACAAAAACTCAAAACTGTGCCGTTGCATGGCATCATCCTATTGACTCGTTGTTAACAAGAGAGCAAGTGGGGACGCTTAGCCATCAGCAATATCCGTAAAGTAAAATCGTACGGTCCGAAATATCTGCAGGTGTCCCAGATTCGTTAATAAAAGGAATGCCTCGATTATCAGCGACAATTCAGATCCTAATAAAGTTACATTAAAAATGCGATTCGCATGCAAAGAAATCGAATGACTGTATCTTGTCTACAGCTTTCTATCTTTGCACCACTATCTTGTGTCCACATCTCACTATATTTTCCAAATATGTATTTTGTAATTTATCGAGGAGTTTATAATGATGTTAGCCATGTCCAGGAATCAAATTGAGGATCCTGGATTTTTGGTAGAGCGCACTAATGAAGGAATAATTAAGTGAAACAGATTTACACAATACAAAAAGAACAGGGCTAAAATTAGTTTAAAAACTTTAGCATTGTTGTATGTATTTCATGAAATGTTTGGTACAACATGTGTGTACGGTACTCAGGCGATTTCCTTTATACTCATACTCATAATTACAACTAGCATCATCAGGCAGACAGACTCATCAGGCTGTCCCACACACCAATGTGCTGAACTGATAACGAATTAGCACGTTTAACGACACATTTATATTCACTTGATCTAACCCACAAACCTCTATTATGGATAACTAGCTTCTTTGCCCGTCATAGGACGGAAGCTGTAATATTTACGGGAAAAAAATCGAGCAGAGTATAATTGTATCTTGTGTCAATTTAATGGCAGTGATTCTTGCACAAGACTACGTCATTAAAAAAACCTCACTTAATGTCACTGTAGCACTGTATATAACTGACCTTCAATTTGTTCAAATTCACTGCTCTGATACTTTATTCTCTTCTGCTTTCGGTCGCTGGGGTTGAAATAAATTGGAAATCAATGCAATATGTGGAAAATCACCGAGAAATGTCTATTTTACCATAATGTAGAAGCATAAATTGGATTTACCTTTTGACTCAAGTGCTGAAGAAATAAATAAAGACACCAAATCCACTTTGTTGTTGCGTAGAATTATTTATTACATTCCGTATCAATGAAGAAACGTGAAACTTAAAGCAAATTTGCGAAAATAAATTATTTCTGCTCGACCTGCGTGAGTGTAAAAATCCACCCGTCCATGATTATTAATGAGGGGGGGGGGGGCTCTTTTGCAGTAACGTCACGTACGGATGTAGCACTGTGCTGTGTAGATTTATCTTTTACTTTCCGTAAAGAAATGTTGTATTTGAAGCGACTTTGCGAAGAAAATATCTTTCCGCTCGACCTTCTTCCGCATGAGTGTAAAAAATCCACCCACGCATGATTATTTAATTATTAATTACGGGGGGGGGGGCATGTGGAGTGACGTCACGCGCGTTACACACATTTCTGGGCTATTATTATGGATAATAATATTGGTCGCGAAAGCCTATTGCGTGTCAAGGTAACACGGCCGTTTGGGCCACACCAGCCTTTATTTGACAGGTGAGATATTTCAACGACAGTCAGGCAATCATCTCAGTCATCATCAGTCTGAAATTCCCCACCATCATGACAGGCCACCAGCTACAAGAGCGCATGCGAAAGGGCTCCAATGCTAATTCCCCGTGCGTTATCTACGGACTGGCATCTCAAATGTACTGGCTCCTTGGGTCAAATTGGAAAATGAGCTCTGTCCATAACGAAACCAAAGTTATTAGATGATACTGCGTTGGGCAGTGGTCCACAAGCACAATTAACTAAAAATTCAACACACTCCTCAACAACACCGTTGCCTTAAAATAAACAAAAGTCAATATAATAATTGGCCCAAAAGGAACACTGCCCAAAACATCGACGGTTATTTACTTAATTGAATTTTCCCTTAAGGCGACAGTATTTTTGACGAGTATGTTGTCTCTTTTTGCAATTGCGTATGGCATTAGTATGGGTGTGGGGGCTCGGTTGTATCGAGTGGCAGGGTTGGCCTTTAACAAAAAGCCTGATTGATGATGCCCTCAGTGAGTAAAACATTCACACATCATGAGCACACAGACGAGTCAACTGCATAAAATACCTTTCATTCATATTAATAACGAATTAACAATGAATATTCAACTCAACTGATACAAATTGTGTTTGTACAGTCCGAATTGGACTGACTTAGTGATATTTAAAAGACGAGAAATGCATCCAGCATATTCCAAATTGAAATGGTGGTTTCTTTTTTTTTTAAGCCAAAAAAAACATTTTATGTTTCGAAGGTGGTCATGTGAGCTCTTTCAACAAAAGTGTCTTTTGAAACCAACAAGCCATTCAAAATCAGTCCATGGTATTCAGTGTTGAGTTACACAGGGGCGGAAATACACACACGCACCACATATATATTTTGATGAAGAACCTTAAAAATGACATCTACATACTCCTCTACTTACGAACTTTCAAAGATACGAACAAACCTGTCTGTATGTCATCTAGATGCCACTTGAAGAACCAGTGGCATCCTCATCTGCAGGAGATTATACAACCTCTAAAGCAATTCTCCGTATTTAGTGCACATGCCGTACAACATGTTTGGAATCGACAGGAGTAAAGTTAGACTTACGAACAAATCGACTTACGATAAAACCTCTGGAACCGAACTCGTTCGTAAGTAGAGTCCCTGTATCAGATTTGCATCGATCAACGACCTCACTCTAGTGCAAAACCCAAAGAACACGCACGAGCACATGAGTAGTGACAGCACTCATCACTAATCAAATACTCGGCGCGTCACTAATGGACATCGGTGGACTCAAGGGGAAACAATGACATCAGATGCAGTCTGGAACCCCCGAGAGGTGGTTTTACCAGTCTGCAGCTCACTACCAGGAAACCTCGTGATCCATAAGGTGCTCACTTAACCTTGAACAAGATGTTCTTTTGAAAGCCATTACATAGTTTACACTCAATAATCTCTTCAATGACGTTACAGCCTCACAATTGTATATCTAATTTTCAATTTTTTTAAAGTACAAAGGTAAACAACTCAATCATGGTAACTCATCATCATCATCAGCCATGCCCGATCCACTGCTAGATGAAGGCCTCTCCAAGCCGCTACCTTAATAATAATCAACCTAGCACCTGCACACGATACATTTAGATTATTTTGCTGCTATAAATGTGCACATGATAAGCCACTTTGTGGAGCTATCATTTGTGGCCAGGTCGCTTCTGTCGTGTTTTTTATTGTTTGTTGTTGTAACTTTCTGACCCGCCCCTATCGGACATCTATTAAAAATAGCTTTGTAGCTCATCGGATTCCTCCAGAATAAATACATATTCTGATTCCGAACTGATTTCATTGCTCCATCTCCGCAGTCGAGTCCTCCTCTTGTACACGTTCCAATCCTTGGCTGCCACTCCGTTAGTATTGACCATGAGCTATTCCTTCTCGGGACATGTCCTGCCCCAGCCCACTTGACTTTCTTTCATAATCCACGTGTTCCTCTTTCTGTTTCTTCTTGTAACTCCAAGCATACATCTTCCCATGCTTCTTTACACAGTAACACATTTTCTTTGGTCTAAAGATACAATTAATTAAACCATCCCACGCCTAAGTTAATTTGTATATGTTAATGTATTATGGACAATACAGAATTGCCTATGTTACATTCATTCTTTTTTTGCAATGTGCTTTAAAAAAAACACAACCCATACCAATCTACTGTTGGATGAAGGCCTCCCTGTGTCTTCGGGCCATGGGGGTTGTGGCCGTATTTAACAACACTGGTCAGGACGGCTTGGTGAATGGGGAAGTACCAGACGCAGCTCAGACTCACACTCAGCTCGCTGAGTTCATCGTGTAATGACGACTTGACACACCTCTCTTGAGATGGCACTTTATTGAAGGCACGTTCACTTCACATCAGGCGGAGACCTCACTACAACAGCCCTGAATCTCCCAGGCATCTCCCTTATATATCAATCGAGGCCACGCCCCACTTCCAGAACCTTCTCGCTGACACTGGACGCTCGCTCCACCGGCAGACTCCACCGTCCTCTTCCATCACCTGACCACGCTCCCTTCTCGATCATTCTCGTAGCCACCAGTCCTTTCGCACTCACTACTGATACCACTGACATTACCGCCCATTGGCCACTAGTGTATTCGCACTGTAGGCTGACTCCCCTGTCATTACCTCCCTTGGCCACTAGTCCACTCACACCGCATGCAGGCTCTATTGTCATTACAATAGTGCAGTGTGCTATTGCGGGATGGCACATCAAAAGGAAAGCATTGATATATATCGAAAACTATTTTTTTAACGAAAACATTGATTTACACTAAAATATCATAACGAAAGCACTGATATTCTTTGGGTCTTTTGGTCAAGTCACGCAGATAGGTTCAAAGAAAATAACAAAAATAACAAAAAACTACGTCGTTTCGATCGCAACGCAAGTGGTCGTCATCAGGCTAATATCTCTCACATTAACGGAGCCACCTCCACGCGCTCGTCGTGGAGGTTTGCCCTCCGATCTTACATTAATATGCTAATTTATAACATTAACATCAATAGCCCTGCCCACTTCGTTTATGACCCTTGGGCTACACCCATTTCAAACCTTTAAAACAACCTGCCTCAGCAGCTTTCCTCTCTTTTTAAATCCTTTATATTAAGTTCGCTTGCTTGCGTGCTTGCTTGCTTGCGTGCTTGCTTGCTTACGACCGTGCAAATCTTTCGGTGGTTTTTTAACCCACTTCCCATGATCCAATCGAGCTGACATTTTCCACACAGACTCGTTGTGCGAGACAATTAATGTTCGTGAAATTTTTTTTAAAAAATGTGACACTTTTTAGGCAAAAATTTTTTATTTTACATATATTCAAATAGAACTCATTCATGGCTTTGGCTGAACGTCACAGTATAAGAGCCAAGAGCGTAACCCCTCCACAGGCCGTGGCGGAGTAGCGCAGTTGGTAGCGCCCTCGCTTCCCATGCCAAAGGTCGCGGGATCGATCCCCGCGTCCTCCACAGGCGAATATATTTTAAATCCTTTCTATTAAGTTTGCTTGCTTGCTTAGGACCGTGCAAATCTTTCGCTCGTTTTTTAACCCACTTCCCGTGATCCAATCGAGCTGACATTTTCCACACAGACTCGTTGTGTGTGACAATTAATTTTCGTGAAAAATAATTTCCAAAATTTTACACTGTTTAGGGAAAACAAATTAAATATTTAATTACCAATTTCTTAATACTGGCAGACAATCATCTGACCCATAGGTGGCAGCCATCTCAAGCCAGAGGACGAGATGACTCTAGCCGCCACGCATATAAAGGATTTAGAGTGAAAAACTTTGTTTTTACGGGTTTTCTTGTTTCAGCCTGATGACGATCGCTTGCGTTGCGATCGAAACGTCGTAGTTTTTTGTTGTTTTAGTTATTTTCTTTGAACCTATCTATGTGGGATTACCGAAAGACCCAAATAATATTAATTCATGCAGTCACGAAAGCTTTAAGTCAAGAAAGCACTGATGTATGTTAAGCTAAAAACGTTTTTAAAATACACTTATTTTACGTGAAGGACAAGATGTTTTTTGTTTGCATGTTTTTGTTTGCATGTTCACCACAAGTACGTGTGGGTTAATTCAGACAGGATTCCTTGCAAAAAGGTTTCTGTTTGGTGTTTTAACATCTTAACCCCTGTTTTTATTGCCAGAAAATGTAAAACCTATTCTTACAATACAATTATTGTTTACACTTCCCATCAACCACATCGCCTCCTTGGAGCCCATAATTTCAGGAGCATTAGTTTAATACAAACAAACTCTGGACCGGTTTTGACATGCAGTGTCTGATTAGCATTGTCAGGCTTGCATGAATCTCATAAACATAGTTCATTTAAAATTATCTGACGCTTCTTTTTTATTTTTTCACATATTTACTCGCAACGCTGGTAACAAAAGAACAACTCAAGCAACATTATTTAAAAAAAAAACCCATCTCAATCCAATATATCGGGGCAAAATACAAAAGCAGTCGATCTTGCCGGGACGTTGTCCTCATGCTCGCAACGTCGTTAGCATTCCTTGAAAATTGCCATGCGTTCACAAGTTAGAGCACTCAAGCTGGTCATTGCACAAGTGGGATTTGATGAATGGATGATTGTCGAAGACAACTGTAACATTCAGCAATGGCACGTCCTCATTGTACATGGTATGTTTTGCTCGGAATGTCGTGACTTCCTGAAATTAAGGACATATCATGAACAGCGTAATTACCAAATGGAGGGAGCACTTACCACTTACTCTTATTGTGCACCCTCGTGCGCAGGTATGTATGCAATGCCAATGTGGGCATTGTGTAGTTTTCCTATTGCATTACAAATTGTAGGTGACCAACCTTGCCCCATTTTGCTACAACTTCACCAAAATGGCACAGTTACAATTTTCACATAATTCAATAACGTGTTTTTTTTTTATCTGCATAACGTTATTGCTAAGTGTGCAGAAATTACTGAAATAAATCGTAATTGAATTTAAAATCCAGAGGTGTCATGAGTATATTTCAATTACGGGAAACACAAAACAGTCTAGTATATGCAAGGGGCAAAGATTTAAATGTATTTTTTGTAACCCACTTTCCGATTTGATTATGTATGAGATCTCAGGCTTTAAGCTAAGCGTGATTAATATCAGTACAATGCTCTTTTCATTAACATAAAAAACATGTTGTTCCCTCCTGAAAATAATGTGTATATAGAGTTACTAAATATGTTAAGCAAATAGGCCACTGGTACATTATGTATCTGTGATGAATGCATGATTCGGACTGTGCTATCAGGAAACTGCTACACTAATGCCAGTGGCATACATGTCTCTTATTTCCCTTCACTAAATCTCCCTCTCTGCAGGCTTCACGTGACTCATCATAGAGCAGTGGTTCTCAACGGGGGAGGGCGGGGTGATTTATAAACGTGTAAAATTAAATCACACGTGAGAGTCATTGGTGAATAATCACGCATGAATCTGCCAATATAAAATATCTACGATGAAAATGTAAATCAATATGGTAACCTAGAACGATATGAAAGACCTTTCTAAACTCATTAATCGTAAACAATGTAGGTGGTTCCCAAGAGTCACCGGCGAGCGCGAACAGATGACATCATGCACCCAGAACGTTCGCTGAATTTCTTTATTATTGGCTTGCGAGCGAGGATACCTCACAACACGGACAATTCGTTAAAATATTGACGTTGATTCTTCAAACATTCATTTCTCAGAACCATGTTGGGTCAGGCAATGGTGGGGCGGTGGGTACTCGGTTGAAAACAAAATTCAACAAGGGGTAGTAGAGTAGCCAAAAAAATGATGAAAACCAAATGTCATAGAGCGTTAATCCACATCGAGTATTTTTGTTGGCACATCCAAAAGACACGGGTAGAGCTGGGCTCTCCTTATTATGTAAGCAATCGATCACTGTACCAATTGACGAGCAGATTACTCAATTATTTGAATAGCTTGAAAACCAACTGTGAAAAAGACAGTATGTTCCACCTCTGTTCCCACACGTGGTGCCAGACGGGAGGTGACGGGCGGGGCTTGGTGACGTCATCTACATTATCAAACGCGTCACGCTGGGCGTGGCTTAATTGGGGTTTCCCACCTTCACGAAGCAGGACATTGGGTTCGCTACCATTTTTTTTAAGTGGCCCGAGTAACCTACCACAAAAAGTAGTCGATTCTATTTTTTGGTCGATTAATCAACTAATAACATTGGAACAAAAACTGAAGAATATGCAAATAATCACGGAGAGGTGCATGCCTGAATTACATTGAGAGGCATGAAGAGGAATAAGTGGATTCGGGACAAAATTAAAACTGTTATGAGAAGTAAAGGGATGATGGCCGATGATCAAGAATCATCGAGTGGCAGCCAAGGAATGGAACGCATCCGAGAAAATATCAAACCAGGACATGGAAAGCAGCTTGTGTGCAGATGATCGGTATATTATTATATCATGGAAAATGAGATGGCGATGGCTTGGGGAAGCTTTCATCCAGCAGTAGATTGATCATGGCTGATGATGTTTATGCAATGAGTTCACGTGATCTGCTGCTGCTGCTGGGACTTTTTAAAGGCACACAATGTCCTTTTAAAAGAACACGATAGTATTATCCGTGGTACAAAACGTTGTTAAACTGGAATGGCTCAAATTGAAATTACTTAAATATCTTGCTATCTGGTATTTTAGGCATACGTTACTGAGTCATCACACTGGCACGACGATGTGAAGTAGCCACTTCAGACATCACCAATTCTCTGTCTTGGCAGCATGGCTACGGGACTTGCTTTCAGCAGAGAGGAGTTGCGTTAAAGGTGAACACAGCACCGCTGCAGGTACAATGAATATACCTGATGCAATCATGCAGCAATTGCGTATACAGTGCTTTGAATGGCAACCATACCTGTGCTGAATTCATCATGACTCAACTAAATGTAATTGTTCACGAGATATAAGCTGTGTTTGAATGCTATTGCTGCCACTTACCAACACCCGCCACTCCCCCATCTGCCCTCATCATTCCACACACACACGCAGCTTCCAGCGTGGTTATATTCTCATTTTTAATGACAAAGCAATACAACTTTACGTTTAAGCGATCACATGCGGCTCATATTCCTAGTTATCATCCTTATGAGTTGCCAAATATTGTAAGGTGATATATATTTTGAGCAAAATGTACAAAATATTCTTACTGTGCAAGCACATAGAAAGTATATAATGTTAAAGTAGTGTGAGTTTCTTATTTTATGTTTGGAGGTTTAAAAAAAATCTGGTTAATTTATGTAACAGTATAAAGTGTCTTAGTGTTAACAAAGGTTACATCACCATTTGTCACGTGACACCACTTTTGGCAGGAAAAGTGAGGACATGACTTGACATCAAGAGATCAATCTGAAAAAAATATTGGGGTCATCAGAAATGTCCTACCTAGACCCAATATTCAGATTTCTCGAATTGATCTGAAAAGCAGGAACCCATCTCTCGTTTATAATCTATCAAACCACAATGTGTAACGTGTGTGCCATGCTAGTTTTGACACAGTATTGTATTCATGGGGTGTTGCATCTATGCAGTATTGCACTCAAAATTAAACGTTGCGATACCCACGTCAGGTGTGGCTAATACGCTTAATACCAATAACGCGAAGAATTACCAAACATTAATCACTGCCATGACACACACGTCATGTGCATAAGTTAGAACACCCAGGATTACTAACATTTGCGACACATTGCGGAGCCCTCTTGGGTAAACGTCACTTTTTGACACGACAATATTTGTAGAATGTTTTTTTATTGAAACTGAATTGTGAGTGAGAATTGCCCATGTATGCTTTCATAGCTTCACAAATTAGGTCTGCACCACGGCACAATAACTCCTCGTGCAATTTTGTCCCACAAGGTTTCATTTTGGTCACATGCTCTTCTCAATATATCTCCTCCCGACTTAAAGCTTTCGTGACTGCAGGAATTCATATTCTTTGGGTCTTTCGGTAAAGTCACGTAGATAGGTTCACATAATTTTTTTTTAAATAACAAAAAACTACGACGTTTCGATCGCAACGCAACGGTCGTCATCAGGAGGAAAAAAGAGAGGAAAGCTGCTGAGGTTTGAAATGGGTGTGGCCCAAGGGTCATGAACGAAGTGGGCGGGGCTATTTATGTTAATGTGATGAATTCGCATGTTAATGTAAGATCGGAGGACGACCTCCACGATGAGTACGCAGAGGTAGCTATGTTAACGTGAGAGAAATTAGCATGTTAAAACAGTCTGCCTCAGCAGCTTCCCTCTCTTTTTTCCTCCTGATGACGACCGCTTGCGTTGCCATCAAAACGTCGTAGTTTTTTGTTATGTTTTGTTATTTTCTTTGAACCTATCTACGTGACTTTACCGAAAGACCCAAAGAATATATCTCCTCCCATTTGGCAAAAGCATATCTTGTTTTAATATTGATTGTGCTGATTATACCCAGCTATTATACATCGTCACTAACTCCATGAAACCAACCTCGCTGTCCATACATCCTGCCTTCATGCAGTCTCGCATTTAATTGGTTCTATTTTTTACAGATCAACATTTTCAAAACCTAAGCACTCAATTAGAAACACATCCACACATCCTTACCTCTGACATGACAATAGCAAAGACTTTGCAGAACCTTGGAGTTGCCATTGATCCTCAACTCTCTTCCCACATATCTCAAGTCTGTAGGACCACACACCTCCATCTGTGCAATATCTCGTGGATCCAGAGCCGGCCCAGCCACTAAGCGACCCTTGCAATTGCAAAGGGCCCCGTGGCCAGCAGAGGGCCCCCCTAGAGTCACTGCTAGCTAGTGGGTGAAAAAAATCATACATCAAAGGGGCCTCCAACCAAATTTTGCTTAGGGCCCCCAAAGGTCTAGGGCCGGTTTTGCGTGGATCCTTACCCCAGCTACTGATAAGACCTCATTCGTGCGTTTGTCACATCCCGACTCGACTTGCAACTTTGTCCTCTACTGCCTCCTCATATCCCTCACCTCCAAACTCTCGAGGTCCGCATGATGCTGCTGGCAGATGTCTCAACGGCACCGGTAAATGTGACATCATCTCAATACCTTGATCCTTCCACTGGCTCCAAATCAAATCGGGGTTCAACTTCACGATCGCCCTTACCTTTGTTAAGATCCACCATAGACTCACCCATGCCTCCTCTGCCCTCTCATCTCGCTCTCCTCTCCCCGTGCACTATTCTCTCTAACAGGCGTCTATAAAATCCCCGTTGTCAACCTTCCCTTATGGATAGTCACTCACTCTGTTCCGCTGCCCTTTGCACTATGGAACACACTCTAGCGATCCATGCTGTTGACTCCCTTCCCACGTCAAGGATCAAGACTTTCCTCTTTTCCTCTGCCAATGAGTTTGTATTTCACATTATCAAATTAATAAAGAAGTTGTTTCTCCCCAGATGCCCACGTTGCATTGATTTGTACAGCCGAGTGTACATGACATATTTAAACTCTGTATGCACTGAGTCACCAATGTGTTTAAATTACATTAAAGTACAGGTGCTCCTCTACTTACGAACGAGTTAGGTTCCAGAGGTCTGTTCGTAAGTCGATTTGTTTGGAAGTCCAACTTTACTACTGTCGATTTCAAACATGTGTACGGCATGTACACAGTACACTAAATACTAGGAATGGCTTTAAAAGTCTATAATCTCCTGTAGATGTAGATGATACTAATTCTTAATGTTCTGCAGATGTAGATGTCACTGGTTCTTCATGTTCTGCAGATGTAGATGCCACCACCGCCATCGATTGTGCGGCAGTTGAACTTACGACTCTCGGTCTGAACAGGCAACTGGGCATACGAACAGGTTTGTTCGTATCTCTAAAAAAGTTCGTAAGTCGACTGTGTTCGTAAGTAGAGGAGTCTCTGTATATTGACAATTGCCATCTCCAATGTGCAAAATGTAGACTATAACATCAAGTTAATGGTTATTATTAAACACTCAATGATGACATCCAAAATGTAAACTATCTAGATGCAAATTACATCGCGAACCTGCACTGTAGGTTAATATGAATAATGAATAATCACGTCTAATACAGTGCATGATATCATACGCAGTGTTAATTACTGAAATTACACAACACAGCACTATACCCGGCATGCACATTTCATAACCATGTATGGTACCAAGAAATGTTTCCATTATTTGACAAATAAAGTTTAGAAAAAAATTACCTACGTTGGATTACCTTCCATGTGTCAACAGTCAAGAACCTTTCCTAGATCCTAAAATATTAACTGTGTATCTTGTGTTCTCCACAGGGAATGCATTATTTGCTCCGCTGCGGATCTCCTGCCACCGTTTTCCCATTCACATGTGTCATTGCTTCTACATACTATTAACATGCCCTCCCTTTGTTAATGCTACCCCCCCCCTCCCTTTGGTGCTGCTGATCCTGCATAATGCATGGGCATAATATGACTTTGAAAACCCCCCCGCCCACCTCTTACGCATTTCCCATGAATATGCTAAATTCCTCTTGATATGCACATTCTTTTGTTAAGGCTCTCTTCTTCTTCCACCTCCAACTCAGCTTATATATAAGCTCCTAGCTTGGCAGTGTCTCATTCTTAACCTGAAGACGGCTGCTTGCGTTGTAGCCGAAACGTCGTGGGAATTGTTTTATTATGTTTTATTTTTATTATTTTTATTATTTTTATTACTTCCCTTCTACGTGACTTTACCGAAACAACCAAGAAGATGAATCCCTGCAGTCACGAAAGCTTTAAATCGAAATATATTCACAGTAATCAATTTCCAACCAATGACTTTGACTCCAATACGCTGGAGTTCGTACTCTGAAAAGGAAAAAAAAAATTCCCAATGGGAAACGTATCACACAAGAACTCGGAATTAAACATAGGTACATACGTTGTGCAGTCTTTACTAAGAAAGATGAGTCACCAAATGTCAAGTATCTATTTTCGTCCTGTATCCCGAGGCCATGTCTGTGTAGCCACAGTGAAAATGTTAGGTTTATTGTATGAAGGGCGTTCTCAACTCTGCACAAGCTCACACACACTTACTGCCTTAGAAACAACAATATTTATTGTAGACATATATTATTTCCTGTTGCTAGTGCGCCAAACCTCCAGTGTGTAATTTGAGTGACAGAGACTGATAGCTCTTTAAACACACCTGTAAATCTAATGCTCGGAGGAGTCCAGGGCTACGTACAGACACAACGCGTGTGCAAGTGTGTGTTCCACAACAACCCATTGTTGAATAACGCAAATGATACTCAAAATGTCTGTGCAGTGTTGCATATGTTTATGGATATATTTTCGTTCGCTGTAAAATATATATAAAAAAGTCAAATTCCAGATTTCGGAACAGTTATATCGACAAATTCCCTTAGGAATGGACAAAAGTGTTCCCTTGTTCAAACAAGTATTGGGCAGCTCATGTCTCTGTTGCGTGTATTATCGAGCCGGATAGTGGAAATTCCACATTCCTTTGGTGGGAACTGAAAACAAAAACGATCTTTTCAAATTTATAGGTGTAATACATTCAGCATCTTGCGACAGAGCAAACATGAGCTCAGGCAAAACACGACAGCGCTTGGCTGGCACTGATGATTGGTGAACTGGCTCAGGTGAGCTCACGTCAGCCATTCGTATACATGGATTAAGAGAAGAGTACATTTGGCATTCTTTCTCGCACACCACGACTGACCTATGTGTTTATTAGTTTCTGCCATCCATGGATCAAGACAAGCAAATGTTTTGTCAGTTCGGTTCACTGGGTTGGCAGGGCAGGACTGACCATGCGATTCAGACTCGTGGCTCTAAGCTTAGCAACAAACAAATGATGCATGATATTTACGTAAGGTAAAGGTGCAGCCCTGAAATTGCTTGCTCACACCACTGCTGGAGAAAGGGGGCCTTCACTCGAGGGAGTTCTAGAGAGCCCCTCTAGAGGGTATTTGGCCTATTCTTACACGTGAGCTTTTTACTTACTGCACTTGAAAGCTCCATTTCTCATCTACAGATATTTTTCATTTCGAATTTTGTTTTAAATACAGCACGAAATATTTGTCGTATTGTATCTAGCTAGATGGCACTGTGCTCAGAGCGGAACAGGGTGATTTCTCCATAACTGGCTGTCGCCTGATGATGCTAGTTGTAATTACTGATGAAACGTCATACTCGAATTGTAAATTTTGTGGGTTTACTCTCCAACACACTGGTGTGCTGTACTCGTAACGAATTAGCATGCTTTGTTTACATAACAAACCTTTATAATTGGCTGTGTCCGGTGGTGATGGCTTTAACGACACATTTATATTTACGCGATCTAACCCGAAAACCTCTATTATGGAAGGTTTCAAGTTTAAATTAAAATCAAGGGTCGACTTTGCCCAATATCCCTCGAAGTTGTTTTTATGCTTATTAAAGGAGCCCTTACCTGTGGGAAGCCAAGTGGTCATCCTATTGATAAACTGGCCCTCACCATGGGAACGTGGAATTTACACCACTTGTTCAAGGTTACCAATAAAGATGAGTGCTGCCCCATTGCCTGTTTAAGTAGGAAGACAGTCTTACTTGAGAACAGGGAAATCTCCTGGGCTAAATATAATAACTGTGGACACTATTAAAGCGGGGACAGATGTTGCAACATCATCCGTGGACCTATTTAATGATTATACAGCAACGAAACAGTATCTCAGTCGTGGATTGATGCCTCCTCCTTATATTTAATGACAAAACATCTCAATGATTACAAACCCATGAGTCTTCGGTCACATGTATATAGATTGTTCGTGAAATCATAGGAAAACAAATACTGTCGTGGACGATTTAAAAAGCCAACCAACCACATGAACATGGTTTTAGAATAACAAAATGTAGAAATGAGATTCTAGAAAGGAAAATTAGATTTTTTTAAATGCCATTATGCCTAGCTTTGGTAGACAGTGAATAGCCATTTTATTCAGTCGTAATTGACAGTATTTTTTTAGCTCTCAGAAACAGAGGTTACATTTCATGTAATTTCTACACTTTTAGAATTTATGTTAAACTTCTTTCACGCCGTTCTGTAGCCAACCGTGGTAATCGGAAGGACAACAAACTAAACACAAAGAATCATCCATACCATGAAGGATTTTTTTCATATCAACATTTCTTGAGATATTTCCATGTAGAGCATTCAAGTTGATTGATGGATCCAGCACTCACGGATTCACTCCAAGTCACTCGTGCACCAGCCGTCAGTCGCTTCCTTATCACTCTTCTTTCACTTTTACCATGGTTACTGTTACCATGAACTTTGCTCATCGATTCCTCTGCCCATGTTCTACTCTTATCCTCTCACTCCTATGTTAAATCACCACACTGCAGGTGAAACCCCCTTTCTCTTTCTGCGTCTTTCCTCACACTGCTTCACTGTGGATTTCCCTCCCATTGTCTCACGGTGGCAAGATGTTAACTACCTTGCCTGGTTTTCCAATAGTCCCGTGGGTTCGATCCCGACCCAAAAGCCTGTACATTTGGAATTTACATGTTCTCCCTGTGGTAACGCGGATTTTTCTCCGGGTCCTCCGGTTTTTCACTCCACATTTAGAAACACGTGTTTAGAGTATTTGGCTGCTATAAATGTCCACGTGATAAGCTTTTGAAAAAGAGCGAAATAGCTCAGTACCTTGTAAAATAAAAAGGTTAGTAGGTTGGGTTTTCCAAAGTTCTTATAAGCTTGCTCAATTTTAAACACGCATAATTATACCATTTATATTTTCAATAGTGGTGTTTGGTTTCTGGTCGCTTTGCGGGTTAAGCCTTTGGATCTGTACTCAGCAACAGGGATAAACAAAAAACAATGATGTTGCAGCACTGTCAACAAGTAAACCAGAACTCCTATTTCATCCCCAGCATTTACAAGATGTGTCATCGAAATATCGTACTTTGAATTCATAATTGCATTATCAATGCCTATTTTAATTTGGGAAACACGTATTGTAACATGTGTTAACACGTAAAAGACGAAAATAATTATTTAATTTACAAGAAAATAATTGGCCCACGGTGTTGGAGAGTAAATGTATTATACATAATATACTGCAGATATGCGTGCATATTGGGTTACATTACACACCTTTTTACACCCACCCACGAGGAAACAAAACTGCAGACACCGCAAAGACAAAGATCCCCTGTATACTATTTTACAGGCTGTTGGGGCAAGTGCTATTAGCAAGCACGATGCGTATGTAGTGAACATACTCTTAGTTTTTTCGGTAAAGTCACGTTGGTAAAAAAAAAGGAAATTAATAAAATAAAATAATAAAAATCACGACGTTTCGGAGGCAAAACAAGTCTCCGTCATCAGGTGGGACCGTCACAGCCAGATTTGCTGTATCAAGTGAGGCTCAAACGTCGTGATTTTTATTATTTTATTTTATTAATTTTAATTTCATTTTTTTTACCTACGTGACTTTACCGAAAAAACTAAGAGTATGAATCCTTGCAGTCATGAAAGCTTCAAATCTAGAAATATATAGTGAACATTATGCCTGGCCAGCTTTGTCTCGCCTGCACCAGCTGTTCATTTAAGGGCCATTCGACCGAGGGGAGGTTCAGAACTAGTTCAAGATGTCACTCGCCGCTGATGTTGGTCATTGTCAGGAATCAAAATTCGAGTTGCCACTGCACCACCGCAAACCACTGGAGACACTCAACAGCTGCCATTCACAACTAAGTGATGGTGACATCACCACAGTGCTTGCACCAGGCTAGGTGCACTTTGAGGCAATGTAAAGTGTTAAAAGCTTGCTGGCAAGAGGTCACAAGACAGACCCGGCTGTTGTGGATTAACTAAAATGACTGCCAGATGCACCACCTGTGCTCCCCACTGGCACAACACAAGCACACACGTACGCCAACATGAGTTTCGAGAGACCTACGACCAAAACAATAAATTTTGTTACCCGACAGGTAAATTTTGACTTGAAATTTTGATTTGAAGCTTTCGTGACTGCAGGAATCCATACTCGTTGGTTATTTCGGTAAAGTCACGTCAGTATAAAATAAAATAAATCTGCCTCAGCAGCAGACCATGCTTTCCCACCTGATGATGGACGCTTGTGTTGCGCCCGAAACGTCGTGATTTATTTTATACCTACATGACTTTACCGAAATAACCAAAGAGTTTTGACTTAAAACTTTCGTGACTGCAGCAAGAATATCCGACAGATAGCCACAGTACAAGTGTGACTGTTATGTGCGTACACTTTATATCACCTGGGGAATTAAACACTTTAGATATAATAGTGCACAAAAAATCGTCCGCCAATGTCTCCATGAAGTTCTGTCACTTCCACTGCTCCATGGTTCGGGTCACTATTCATCATCCACATCCTATGGTCAAAACAGATCGACTCATTGCTGTGGCATAATTTTACACTTCATACATTTTCTGCTGTACAGGGACACGATACAAACTCTTTTTTGTAAAAGTTCACCAACTTCTTGCAAATATGAAGTGCAAGAACTCCACTCCAAATTTTGGAAAAGGGCATGAGACATTTAAGGGCTGCACGATTCTAATTTTACCAAATCAGTCTCAGGATTGTAAAGCTGTGATATTGAGCAATGCACTTCAGATGGCTAAATATACACGCGAAATTATTTACCTCTACGTTAAACCATCATACTTAGAGCACGTGTATGGTTGCTGTAAATGAAATATGAATACATTTAAAAAAAATGTACACCCCCATCAATCCACTGCTAGATGCAGGCCTGCCATATCATTTCACACATGGGGTTTGATCGACTCTCCCTCAACATACTTGACTGTGGGTTGGTTAAAAGAGATCCAGAGCCCGCTTGGATGCCACTCATTCTCGATGGCGGGGAATTGGACTGTAGTTTCTGGGCTCATGGCACAGCACCAATTAAAACATTGCTTAATAAACATGTCAATACAATTTTAACGGGCTTCATAGGGGTCAACAAAAACTCAAATTGAATGTTGATTAAATTAACTTTTTAAAAAATATATATCAAGATTAAGACCGCAACGATAAATTCGGGCCTCAACATTGCAGGGATTCACATTAGCTCAATAGTGCAGGCAAAAATGGTCAACTTCAAGTAGACAAAGTTGCAAGCTTTCCTCTCCCTTCCATCCTCTGTTGCTTAGCATTGAGCACTTATTGCTTCATTAAATCTTGGCTCAAAGAGTTGACACGAGGGCTTTGAGCCAATACACCAGACTTCACGATGGGTATTGATGGTGCAAGGACAGGGGGGTGGGCAAAAGTCAATATACCCATTAAACAAACTGAATGTGCCATCACTGTTGAACATGTCACGGGTCACACGCAGATAACGACAACAGTATTATCTTCGTAAGTTTTCGTGCTGCAACATGCAAAGGGACATGAAATGAGAATATTATTCAGTGACTACAGGCTGATGTCACTCGCACTATAGGTTGCATCATCAGGCGTGATATTCACGGTTGTTTCTAAATATTGTAGCCTCTGCCTGTGGTGTGCCGATGTATCATTCATGGGGTAGGTGGTGGGCAGGGGTGTCATGACCCATGCAATACACCGTGGCCGTTGGATAATACACATTTGGATATCACAATAGCTCTTGATCAAGCAAACTTGCAGTGACTAGCACGTCTTGCAGAAAAAACACAATTCTGACAGATATATGTATCTTTTTCCTCATGTATTACTGTTACAAAACAGAACCCTTCTCACCTTTGTGAATAAACTCTAACCTTGGCTTGAGTCAACTCCAGACTCACGATTTTACCGGATTTATCACTTGTCTCAACCAATGAATCAAATTCAGACGAATGTCTTATGTAGAGAGGGGGTCAGGATGGCAGAAGTAAAAGAGAAAGACGGCAGTGTAGTTTCTGTTCCACTATTAGTCTAGGAAACAGATGACAGCTGAACTAAACACCTGGTTTTTATTTCCCAAGATCAATATGAACAGTAAATGAATTCCCTCATTTTATACAAAACATTCCTGACAGGTATACAGTATACAGCTTTCATAAGCTTATGTATTTACAAATTACAATATAATAAAGCCAAACGAAAAAAATATCTATTTTCTTTTCTCCATCACATGCGATATATAAACAGCTTGTGCAACAATAAACCATAAAAGGCCCCTAAATCTTGCAGAAGATATTTACAGCTCAATATTTACAAAAAAGCAATAACAAAATTCTACAAAAACAATTCATTCGCAAAATATCCATGCCCTACATTTTAAAACAACTTTCATGGTTTGAGATTTGGTTCCACTAATGTTAAAATCTGATCGAGGTGTTTGTTGCCATTGTTTTTGAGATATGGGGTTGACATTTAAAGGTTACAAAAGTCCCTTTCACCTTCTTGATTGAACTTCTTTGGGTATTGTATTTTGACAAAATTATTTTGAACATGTATACTTTTCTATGTTCTTGCCATTTTCTTTTTTAATAACTACTTTTGTAAATGCATTTTCAGAATTTGTACTTTTTGGACTCCGTTAGCATAACTGTGGATAGTCATGGAATACATTTATTTAATTGTTGTCCTGAGAACAGAGATTCCAGTATCTTGTAACGTGCTTAGGTTCTTTAACAGTGCTGCAAACAAGCAAGGCAAATGCACATCATTAAGATTTGCTTTAAAAAAACAATGCATCTATGTGTACATGCTAAATTTAAGGCATTCTTTAGAGCTTATATAGACAAATCACCTATGATTTATTTTCTTTTTTTATAAATTACCCACTTATAAATACACTACACAGTACAAATAAATCTGTCTTTGAAAAAAAAGTCTTATCCATTAAAAATCCTAATACATATAGGCAAACTTAAGATACGACAGGCATCCATTAAATTTCCTGTTCAAGATATTAAATTAAATCTTTTTGCAGTTTCAATCAGGACACGTAGATCTTAAGTTTTGCAATATCTTATTTCAAGTATAACATTCCCTTTTTATAGGTACTGGCAGTTATTACTGAATTCCCAAAGGCATAATAAAACAGATAAGACAGGCTTTAAGCAGTTGGTCACTCATGCAGTGCCAGCCAACAGGAAACATTAACAGCATTCTTTTTAACGCTGTTTTTTTTACTTGTGCTTTGTAAAAGTGAAATACAAATAAAAATGTACACAAATGTACTTTACACTTGGGCCAATTGATGTGGGAAAATTTAAGCTAAAGGCTTCCGAACCATCTTAACACGTTAAATTCTGATGCAGTTAATATTATTAAGCAGTAACGTTAATACCAATTGATATAAACTGCAGAACGCTTCCAAAGTGTGGTGCTTTTTATCAAGGACATATCGTTAAGGATGATTTTTTTTATCAATTTGTTTATGAAGAACACACACAATGTGTCGAGGGACAAATTGATTAATGCACGTGAATACTGTACACGCCATGGCAATCTCTGGAAAAGGGGGGCCTGCATAGGAAACTGCATATTCACTGCTTGATGATCACATCCAGTAACTTTGGAGATGTATCTTCCCATTTCACAGAAAACGAACAGGCACACTTCACAAGGGATAACAACCAGTGTCCTTCCCCAACCAATCCCGTCATACAATCCATGGGGCAACACATCATACAGCACGGACTGGAGCAAATGCTTGGGAAATTCCAACTCGCACAGAATGTTACGGTTAAGGAGTTAATTTGTGAAGGAAAAAACACATTAACACAGTTGACTATTAACTCAAATGTTTAAGTACATGACATGTGGATCACTCGACTACTTTCACTGGGTATCCATTTGTGCAGAAAGCATTATACAGCTACATACAAAACATTATATTTTATCCAATTCATTGTGAATAATAACCTTAACGTTAATATTGTATAACTTCACCAGAAAATAAAACAACCAATAAAATCATTAAATGCTTCAATATAACACAGCTGGCTGTACAAAAGGCTTTCAAGAGTCCCATTAACAGTCTTTGTTCATCCACAGCATAAAGAGAAATAAGTGCACGTTGTTACATTTTTCTTTCACATCTGGTCATCTTCGGTGTGTAGCTTTGAGGCAACTCAAATTTGAATTGCCGTTTAAAGCCAGAGATGTGTTCTGCATAGCAGATCGAGTCTGCACTTTTTTGTGGATAGAACACGGTGAGGTTTGCAGTCCTTACAGCTTCTGATCAGTCACATTCAGTTCACAAGGCGCTCCCGGTTCGGCACTGTTCAATATTTTTTTTTACGTCTGCTCTCTTTTTATTTTAAAGGCCATTTGGGGCATTGGAGGTGTTGCATTAGAATTCAAGTTGTGGATTTTCATTTTGTCTTCTTTTTGTACCCACAGGTACATGCAACGCAACATGGATCCCTCATCTCCGGTCTGCGTTCCTTTTCAGTGTTTATATATTTTAAAAAAGACATTCTTCCACTTAAATAATCAAATCGACACACATGGAGTTTAAAGCAGGGACACGTGAGTGCAGCGATGCCAAAGACGACTTCATGCAAGCAATCGGGGGCAGGCGGATGTCAAGCCATGCGTTGCCGCCCCTCACAGCACCACATGGCTGCAGTGGTGTTTGAGCTTGCAGGGTAAAATTCCACGGTTGAGCTGATAGAATTCCACCAGCTGGATGAGGTCTGAGAACTTGGTGTTTCCATCATCCAGAGAGAAGAACATTTTTGAGTCCTCTTCAAACTGCACTCACATCGAAAAAACAAGAAATCGCAGACGTAAATTAAGTTCATTGAGAGAGATAAGCATACATTTTCTTAAGTACTCTTTCTATACAATTTTACACACCTATCATTTAAATCAATATGCTGCTGGATGAAGGTCTCCCCCCCGCACCATGTCGGTTGCAGACGTTATTTGGCCAAATTTCACCACTGGTAGATAGGGGCTGGTGAACGTTGGGGCGGGGGGGGGGGGATGTGAGTGGGGGGGTTGTTAGGGGGTGGTCAGGACCGATTTAGATGTTAGTCTCCACTGATATTAGCCGTGGCCAGTAAATCGAACTCAGGAAGCAAGGTCGATAGGACAGTGTGGTAACCACGGCACCATTGCCCCTCCCCTCTTTTTATATCGCTTTTAATTTATTGCAGTGCTGCCAGATTGTTGACGTTAGAGTAGCACCAAGTATATTTAAAAGCAAGTTTAAACAAGTAATAACATGCAATGTTCTTTTTAAATGCAAGTTATAGTCACATTCTTCAAGTGTAAAGTGCTTTTTTCCTTCAGTAACAATATTAACTGTTACGCACCAGTAAGATCTGAAAGTGTTTAATTTTCTGATGATGGCAGAGAGAGAGCACAAATGTCCTGGGGTTGCTCTGACTGTCTCGAAGAAGAAATAATCTGTGATGATCAGAAGGAGAAAACTTGAATTACTTCTTGTGGCAGACAAAAGGTACATGATGTGCTGTATAATATTTGAAATGACTGACTCATTAAGCAGTGATAATATGCTATCAACAAATATTTGAATATTGAATATTCTGTATAATTTAAGCTCAAACTGCTCATAACAATGTTTCATCTGTATGCGTAATCTGTTTACCATGTTACAGGATGCTTTGTTGTAACGTTCGTTTAGATCACACTACGTGAAAGTTATTTTCATGCCTTTCAGGAGCGCAAGACGAATGATACAAATAAATGTTGCATGTACAATGAAATCTGAATCTCTGTACCCATCAACAAGGCCCTGCTGTGAGATAATCCTGTGTGCTTCCTCTCTTGGGATCCGTCCATGGAACCACGGCTGAGTCTTGTGAATCGCTGCAAGAAAAGAAAAGAAAAAAGCTCACATCTGTTTGAAATGTCTGCAGTGAATAATAAAATATACCATTTCGAACATAATGCACATACCTCACAGTAAAATCTCTTTGAAAGTGTGGTGTGTGTGTGTAACAATGTGTGCTCTTAATGGGGAGTGGTGGTGTAGCCCTTAGCATGGTGCACTTTGAACCCAGATTCCCAGGTTCGATTCCCACTCATGGCCATCATCAGTGACTTATCTGAACCCGTCCTGGGCCTCCCCTAGGTCGACGCCGCTTCAAATTAATACCTGTTACAGTGTGTAATTATCACCTCTAGGGAGACAAAAGCGGCCGGGCATGATGTTGGCCACCCACAGCCTTGTGTGCCTTGTCGGCCTTCATTTGTGCTCGCTAACAGCATTTGCCCCAACAGTCTGTTGAGGCTATAAGGGGGGGATCAGTCTTTTCTGTTAGTCTCAGCATACCTATACTCATAGCAGATGGTTGGCAGGGGCTGGGGCTTCCCACCACACCAAGTCTCTGGCAACCTCTCCTCTGCGAAAACAGATTAGACATTTTATCACAATATAATACTGTAGAACTTACTCGCATGAAAGCTCACATCAGAGATGCCAACAGGCACATAGGATTTAACACCACCCTCCCCAGAAGCACAAAAAAATAAATGCAGGCTGACGAAAACCACAAGCAGAAATTAGTAAACATGACTGCATTGCACATTTACCCGCCAGGCCTGGCCCTCTTCCACTGCCACCGTCTGGGCCTCTGCTGGGTTCTCAATGATTCTTCCTTTGCGCCCAGAGAAATCCATCGCCACCAGTGTGTTCTCGGAGATGTTCCTCTGCCAAATAGAAACAGTATGTTACTCCGTATTCTTGTGAGCAAGCAGGGAATAAAAAATGAAAACAAATCTACTGCATAGGTTTTCGTGGTTACTTTGCATAGCGCTTCGTGTTCAGGTTTTTTCCACTTGTTGCTCTAACGTACATGTGCCGATGTCCGACATTTCGCAGCACATGCTGGGAGCACGTGGAGCAAAACGTCGGACAACACACGGTACAACCCAAAAACACATCAGAGAGTGCAGCGTGAAAGGTATGATCAAACTATGTTGAGATTCGGTATTAGCCACGTGAAAGGTATGGTCAAACTATGTTGAGATTCGGTTATAGCCAAACTACTCAAATGTTAAATTTGAATTAAACAAATAAGGATACAGTTTACAAAATGTGCGAATGCTGTATGGCCCTCATTTATTTTGGTGGTCATGGAATGTTTGATCACCAACAGTGCAAGCTGCCTCATAATGCTCTTACATGTGTGAAGCACATGAAGGGAATCAAGCATACCATGGGTGTGACATTCAGCTGGCCAAGGTGGTTTCGTCTCTGCTGTAGTAGCCTGTAGTTCTGGAACAACTGCACGCTATGCTGGATTAAACAAAAAGAAAAACACACCAAGAACAATTAGGCATTTAGGTCCAGCTCTTTCATTCAAAAGCACCCGTGAAATGCATCGACGGCTCTAATGAAAATAGAAAATGGTAAGCACTGTAATTTGATTGGATTTACAACCCTGTGTCGACTACTCAAGACCTGCCCCCACATTGTCCATCGTTGCAAGGGTTAATGAACCATACTTCACATTGATCAGTGCTAATTGGTGAAGGGGAGGAAAGTGGAGGGGCACCCAGGACTGGTTTACACATCACTTGTTACTGTTAGGATGTGGCGGAAAAATCAAACTCCGGTCACCAGATTCAGAGCAGTGCGCTAAATCACTGCACCAAAATATGTGAACTATTTTTGGGATTAAATATTACTGACATACACTAACATGAACGCTTTTGACCCCTACCACCAATGGGTGGGGGAATTGGGAGCCGTCTAATGCATACCGGCAGCTGACATTTTTCAACATATGTAGCACAGGCTAACATATTTGGCCACATGAAGACACCATCATCCATTAAGAGCGGCCCAGGGAAGCGGCAATTATCCCAATAAAATACCTCCCATTCCTGCGTTGACCTAGAATTTTGACTGCCGAGTCACATGGGCGAATGTGTCAGTTTAGATTAAAGCGAAGGTGGAGAATATTTAAAGACTATGCCCCAAAATACTAAGATAGCTCATCTTGGTTACAGCCTATGTATCTGCATAGGCTGTAACCCAGATTGTCTCGACAAGCATGAAGCTTTGTTGGTGGAAAAAGAGACCTAAAATTGGTAAAATCATTGCATCTGTAGTGCATCAGCAACACAGGAGTATTTAATTATGTACATTTTATGATGTCGCCACTGCAGCAACCGTTACATGTTCCTTAACCCTAATGCACAAAATTCTTAAAATATGAAAAAACGGTTTGAGTTTAATGTCATTTTGGGTATCAAAGGAACCATCGACACCCCAATCCCCAAATATGTTGAAAAATGTTGTATAACTTGACAGCAGTCATATCTCCTAGCTGTCCAGTACAGTGGACATATTTCATGAGAAGGCCAAATTGTCTTAAAACTCATGTTATAAAGCCCGAGGAGGCACAGCCAAGATAATAAGCATGAAGCAACTCACCCTCAGAGAAATTTTATGAAACTTTCTTATTTGTAATCCTTTTGTTGCCATATAAATTGTATTGTTTCCCATCTGTTAGATCTCATTTGTGACAATCTTTTTGTTCAATTCACCCAAATGTGATGCGAGAATATAATTTACATGTCATTTGCGTACATTATACACAACATAGACTCACACTCAAGATTATATGCATCTATCACAAGCGTAAGAATCGATTTGAATTTTTGAATCGGTGAATGGTTATACATACTTCCTGGGTGCGTACCTAAATGATGAGAGGTGGTGTGTGTGTGTTTGTGGTGACATCTTCCATTCAAGGATTGAGCCAGAGGCAGGAATTGTGGGGGCAAAGTGACACTGCACCGTGTAAATCACCTTGAAGAGCCGCATGGCAGTTATCCAGCAGGTCCGGCTTGCTTCTTCCTCAGCGCAGAATAGTTTCAATTCCTTGGCACTACTTGCCCTGTTGGACTGCACAAAAGCCAATCCATTAATAGGGTTTTCTGTTACAATTGTGCCCTTTAATTACGCCAAAGTGTGCAGAAAACTCACTCTGGGCAAAATGCTGATGTATGAATCACAGATCTTATGCACGTGCATAAATATCTGCACATGCCGTCGTGACAGGCAATTTTATTATCCAAATTTCAATTATTCCTAATATATTACATGGCATTATTGCTACCTTTGTAGAATAATTGATGGTAGATTTAAAACAGTCATTTAATTCCTACTCGGTCATAAAAATATCCCAGAGGACTAGGAGTAGCCTTATTTATACTGAAAGTGACAGGTCATGCAGTATGTCCTTTCATAACCAATACATCACACAAACGTCATGGTCTCAGAAAATCTATATACAGTACTGTACATTTTATGCTTAAGGTTTATGGCACAGGATATTCAAGTATCACAGCATACTCCCTCTGTAATAAACCACGACTTTGTTTGACCCTGAACACATGCCTCACAATAAGTACTTGCAAAGCCACCACTATGATAAGGTTCACTTACTTTTATGCAAAATCCAAAGTCTGTGGGTGCCCCGTACATCTTCCGTCCCGATAGAACAGTGTACACACCACTGTCACTTAGCTCTGCATAACACTGCAGATGCCGCGGTTCCTGTCGACATACAATCCCCAACACAGTGAATTAATTGGACACCGATTTTTTTTTAAGTTACCTACTTTTAAGAATCAAATTTTTTTTTTAAAGCACATTTTTAAAGGTCTGTTTGAACACGGTGAATTTGGTTTACTATTTTAGATAAACATGAGACGAATTCAACATGTGACAAGTGTAACATTTGAATGTTTTATTTAACATTTTTATTTTAATACCATAAAATATGTAATGTTTGTTGAGGGTTTTGTAAATGTTTATCGATGAAAAATGAAGAATAAACTATTTGTTAAAAGATCATTATTAATGATAAACAATGTTTGTTAATTCACAACAGAATAAACAATGCTCCAGTCACACACACACACACACCACCTGCCTAACAATACAATTGTTGTGAAATTAAAAATATATTCTTCAGTCAGCTTCCTCTGTTTTTCTTATAAAAGCCACCTCAAATAAATATAAACAAAACAGAATATATGCCTTCAGTTAAATAATGTTTAGACACCAGAAACAACAAGACAAAAAGAATAATCGTTGCATAGTTGGCTGCCTATTTAATTCACGAGCTGTAAAGACTGCAATGATAAAAAAAAGTATGGAAAGTAAAGCTTGGAATAAAACTTCAATGTTATTTATATTCCCTATTCAAGTAGTCATAGCATGTGTGCAGGTAAAGTAATGTGATGCTTGCCCTTCAGTTATTCACCCTTCTAAAGAGCTACCATGTTACCTCGGAAATGTGTATACGTGTGTGTGTGGATGTGTGTGGGCAGTGGTGGCATAGTGGTTAGCGAACAATGCTATGGGACCCACACCACCCACTCGTGCCGTGCAGACCTTAAAAAGAGCTCGATAACAGCACTTGCCACAAGTCTATCATCGGCTATACGGGGCGTCTCTGCTTTTGTAAATATGTTGCAAGATCAGAGGTTATGAAATGCTGCGTCAAAGAGGGCAATAGCCCCTTTAACCCCACAATAAATAAATGCCTGCACTGCCTCTTATAGCTCTAACTCAAAAGACCATGTTGGGTGACGTGATTACCGTGCCATTAAACAGACGAGATATGTTTGCCAACCAAACCGAGATGTGCTCCAACATCTGACTCAAACTGGAATTGTATTGATTATAATCAATACAATTACCACTCCAGTCGTGTAAGTGTATAGGTGTGTGTGAAAATGCATGCTTCTTTTCCAATACATGTATCCTTGGTCTATAATCTTCCCTCCTTAATCCAAGGGTTCAGAATTGCAGGATGAATAACCCCACCGTTCTCAATCCCCGACTTCCCCCTTGCCCCCCCCCCAGCATCATATCTCTTCTCCGATTCAATGTTACAAGTACACGGCGTGATTAAAAATGTGCTTATTTCGTCCGTGTTTTAGAAATAGTTTGCTTACACAGTTCTTCTTCCATTCTCCCTCCAAAATGTAAAACTGAAGTTGTGCGTTTCTATGTCGTAGTAATAACAATGAATATTTTTTTGCCAGGTCTTTAGCGATGGTCCGGTTTTATGACCAACACCAAATATGTCCACCAAGTGCAAAAAAAACACTTGCTTCGAATTGTCGTTATTTCATGCCGTTCCCACCGTTTACAAAAACACACGGATTGAGCCAGATTATCTAAAATGTAATCCCTATCGACACAATTGCAAACTAGGAAAAATTGTGCAATCTCTAGAAGACTTTTATAAATGAATACATAACATTTGCTTATGCAGTGTTTTCATAACCTGCTCATGGTGCAGTGTATGAAATTACTACTTTTTATAAGCCGATTTTCATATTAAGAGCAAATATGATTTGTTAATATTGATTATTTGCAGCCACTGTGCATCCTTATCAACAGAACAAACATTGTGTGTGTATAATCTGTGTCACATGCTAAATACCATTCATATGCCCTCTTGGTGAACCCTGGAAGCCACATCTTACATCCTCCATTACAGAAAATGACAGGCAAATTGGGTTTTATGCTGTAGCACCACCCTACCCGCCCCTTTCCCAACCCATTCAAATTATGTAAAATGTGTTTATGTTAATTATACACCATAATGAGTACCGAGATTAGTTATAAAACAAAGAGATTTAGTTTTGAAACGAGTTGTACCAAATTTTTTATATTTCATTCGTGTACAATTAAATACTTAATTTTTGCCTCAAATTTCTAAAAAGAATGCTTTATCTTAAAAAGGACCCATGTAATTTTGACCTAACATTATTTAATACTATTGTGCATATAACTTCTAGAAAACATTAAACTTGACTTTAAATAAGGTTAAATGCTAGTGAATGACAAAGAAATATTGGTGCAAGCTGATCGATTTCTGGCTAGTGTTTATAAATTAACGCCGCACGTTTTGCTCCATTGCGTAAAAAAAGTCTTGTGAAATATACCCTTTATTTTTTACTATCATGTCCCGTGGCTGAATTTGTTTGGCCAAGCCCTGAGATTTTGGCAGTGGCATCATGACATTTGGAACATATTTGCACATTCGAGGACACTAGATCAGTAACACTATCCTACTGTTATGACCTATATGGCATGCACAATTTCAAAGTCATCCCCCTTTGTCCCAATTTGCATAAATGAATATATTAACAAAAACAGATTTTCATTGTTTGTGCAAGGCACAACAGGGCACAACAGGGCATAGCCTAAACTGATGGTAAGAAAGGGTTTTCCCACAAAGTGGTTTCCTTTAGAGACGAAAGAAAAGCAACAAAGACGGAACTGATTGAATTTCATCCAGGCCCCTACCTCACTTCCTCTCCTATTGTTTGCATTGTCATTAACAAGAACATCTTTGTTCCACTAGAGAAACTGTGCTGTCACTGCCGATATTTCTTTTGATTTGCCCCATATAACCTCCCACGTAATTCATGTATGCCTTTGGAAAAATAACAAAAGAATATAATGATGTAATTCTGTGTTGTTACTATATTATATGTACATATTAAAATGTTTTGGGAAAAAACATTTGCACGTTCACATAAAATATCTAAATTTAGTGTCACTTTCCCTAAACTATTGGCAAAAATATTTTCAGGAGCAATTTTAGTTCAAAAATTGCGTTTTTTCCCTCTACACAATTTGGACATTTATCCTATAAAAATGGGGTTTATTAAAATTGTCAAAATAATAATTTCATTTATTTTGTTGATTGTTCCATGGTTTTCATTCCTGGAACTGAAAGAGATGAAACTAGATCCTGTACTAACACATTCCAGGATTGCAGCTCAAAGTCTATGGAACAATGGGGGTTGTGTGTCGATATAAACTAAATACTGGTAAAAGACAGTTTACTCCAAAAGCCATTGATGCTGCAATGTATCAATAAACACATTCTGTGAGGTGTACAGGAAACCCACATGTATACGCAGCAATTCAGTTGCAACAACATTACCACAATCCATTCTCAGTTCAAACTGCAGGCTTCATCAGGTTGAATTTAGTCTCTAGCCTTGCACAGATAAAATCCACCTTACTATTGCATCTGCCCCTCCAGTCACCACTGCACGTTGCCTTTAGTTGCCTCAAATGTGGCCCCTCTCAGAAACCGCCATTCTTTCCCGGTAAAATATGGTCACCCAACAAAGATACACATTCCTGGTATAATGTGACAATGTTGCAAACAGTTTCCTGAAAAATGTTTTCAGGTTATAACTAAATTTGTGAATGTACAAATCGGTATATATATTTGATCTCCGTTTATATATCACATTAATATCTGATTACATAAAAGGCTAAATATATATACACTGATAAGTGGTAAATTTTAGCAATAGGTTTCTTTAATTATTTCTAGATTTGAAGCTTGAAGACGGAAGCTTGTGTTGCCTCCGAAACGTCGTGATTTTTATTGTTTTATTTTTATTAATTTTACCTACGTGACTTTACCGAAAGAACTAAGAGTATGAATTCTTTAATTATGTTCTGCCATTTCCCCAGAAGGTTCTAAAAACCTGCCAGCAGTTTGAGATTTTACAGTGTCTAGAAAGTAGACAAATCTTAAAAAAAATATTTTACAAATTGGGCCGACAACCTTCCAATTTCAAACATAAAATGTACACAACCTTTAAAACGAGGCTCACCCTGGATGTGCCTTTGGTGGAAAAGTAGAGCCCCGATCTTCTCAAAAAGAAGTATAGCTTCTTCCACGATTTTCTACCGGGCTCCTTCACATGTAGATAGCCCTGGATTTCTGGACAACTGCTCGAGTTCATGAAGTTCTGTAAAGCAAATCCATCACATTCTTTAGTCCTTCATGAGCAAAAACGGTACAGCTTGGAATTTTCTGGAAAGACGATGCGATTTAAGAGTTTCATTGACACACACGTCCTGAAGTTGGCACTCCTACATGTGAGCAAACACCACATTAAAATCTGGCGTGCGGTTAGTCACGTAAGCTGCACCACGCGTGAGGGAGTTGAGGGCTTGGGGGAGGGGTGGGGGAGGAGGGTGAAATAGACACGCGATAATTTGACATGTGTATTCCCACCCCTTGTAATGACTTCAACAGCATTTGCGCTATAAAAAAAAATTACAGTCAACTCCTTACCCAACTAATTTAGCACGTGCAAAGCCACGTGATGAAAAATAGTAGAGACAGTACCTGGATCAGCTGTGAGTGTGGGATGCTGCCGTTCGACTCGTACGGCATGGAGACCATGTGTTCCGGAAAAAATTGCTGAAGAAAATGCAGAAATTGCAAGAAAAAAAAATCACTGTTAATTTACCTTGCATACAACATTCACAGGGCATGCCTACATTTTGTAAAGCATATGCAGTTATCGTATTGTAAGGACAATTCTATAAATATATAAAAACACTAAATGTGAGACATTAAGATTGTATGTTAATAATATAGATAGCTTTAACAAAAAATTGCATTGCCAAATAATGAAAAAATACAATGCAGATGCCTTTGCGATGTTGTAACTTATTTGAAGTACATCGGCAGTTTTCCTTACCAATGGGTTCTTGAAGAATTCGTATTTTGCGTAATTCTTTCTGAAGAAAAGCTTGTTGTCACAGTCAATGCCCCATGTTGATTGAACTTGCGCCACAAGTTCATGGTCTTCCAACGTCCTCTCTAATGTGTCAAGAACAACCACCCATGAGTACAAAGTAAATAATTACTCGTCAGACGATGAAAATAACACATTTTCACCATGTACTTATTCACGTGCATTGAAAAATAAAACACCTAAATTGGGGAGGCCTTCATCCAGCAGTTGATTGTGTATGGTGGATGATAATAGTTGAAACTAAATGAGCAAAACCAGTATCATCTACAAAAACTTCAAAGAATGAATTATTTTCTCTTGTGCATTCTTACGTTTCTTCTCTTCACTGTACACTTACTTTTCTAGCACTCATAAATTGGACAGATAACCTTTGCCTGGCCATCCTGTGGAAGAAGTGATGCCAAAAAAATGCATTCTATAGGAAAAGCCAGGCTAAATGTTCAACGTGTCAACTATGAAATGGAAAGGCCATCTTTATTATTTCACTGTAGTCGTTTTACTGTTTGTAGATACAGGTACAAGACTATCATTATAACGAACAGACTTGTGCCAAATTAGAGACATTGCTGAAGAATAGCAAAAGGAGAGAGGAGTGGGGTTTTGTATACAAAGGACGTCAAAATGACAAATATAGCGATCATTATTTTGCACATACCCAGGCTGAGATGAGGGAGGTGCTCTATGAGTGCCCAGCTGTTGTCGTCCACGCAGTTGTTCTTGAGGATCAGCGACTGGCAAACGTCACGCGCACTCGTCCCCGCCGGTATCTCCAGTGACCTGCTCGTGCCATCCTCGCTGAACAGTTTGACCACCTGGTAATCATAAAAAGCACACGCGCGCACACACACGGGGCCATTTGGAAAGTTAGGAGGAAAAAGGAGGAGGCGTTGTATTTTTCTTGCTCACACCAACTGCGGGCAGAAGGGCCTCCCCCACTCGAGAAATTTGGTGGGCTCTTCTCAGTGCCGGATTAAACTAGTGCAGGGCCTGTAGCATATGTTATAAAGGGGCCCTAAATAAAAAACACAAATATTAAAACACAATTTTTCTTACTTGCATAGTAAAGTAATTGTATTTTTTCATTTGCTATACAGCCAGAGAATACGACAAATCGCTAACCTTAAACACCCAGTCGTTCATAAAAGTTGAAGGCGGTATAGTACTAGAGTAATAGAGCAAGTGCAGAATCGCTGAACCGGAATTGATAGCTTCAAAGCATTTAGCGCGGGCCCCGTAGCATATGTAACTACTTTAGCTACTAGGATAATCCGGCACTGGCTCTTCCACATGTGCCAGACGTCTTACCAACGCTTTACTACACACCACGTGCGATCTGCCAATTGACTAACTGTGGGCTACTAAATTATATTGGATGGATTTTCGAAAACTTTCCCATCGCTTCAATTGGTGCGCTGGCCAATGGAATAATACCGGCGGGACCTCTGGATTACTAACCATTTACACTACGGCACCATCCCTGTGTAGGAATTCACTATTACACAAGACATCTCATGCGCTGGTAAGAATACAATGTATTCTGTAAGAACACCTCGTCACACAGCACACAATTCACATGACCGCGATGCTACAAGACACTGGCACACAACACGTCCACACGTCAATGTGAAAAACTACCAGATGCTGTAAGGTTCAATGAAAGGGGGAGATAAATATTTACAATTACCAGGCGGCTAAGTGGTTAGAGCACCGAGCAGACACCACACAAGAGAGCCCCAAGTTAAAATCGCAGGCAGCTGCCTGCGATTAAACCCTCCCGATGTTGAATATTCCCTCGTCTCAAAACGCCAACATCACAATCGGTGTCAGAATGGGGTAAAATAAAAACCAAAATACCGTGGGTACCGTATGTGTTCATTACTATAAACGTGTTAATCCACTTGTTAAAAGCCTTCCCAAGATATCAACACCACGAGTCTGAGTCCTGCGACGTTAACTTTACAATCAATCCGCTTCCCAGCCGAGTCATCTCCGCGGCGAAGGTTCTCGAAGGACCGTTCACTTGGCTGTCACTCAGCAACTCATTCGAATGACAAGGTCCTGTCAAAGTATTGAAGACGATAAACTAAAATGCAGTGGGCTCAATGCGTTTACTGAACCGCACACACGAATATGGCAAAGCTATTGTTGGTTTAAAACAATGCCCCCCCCCACCCCCCCCCCAAAAAAAAAACACTGTATGCTTAAAACCCTAAAATTATGATGGTCTATAATATTTTTACTCATTAAATTATAACTCTCTCGTCTGTACGTCTCTTCAAAGAGCCACGATGCATTTTACTCAATGCCCACAGCTGTATTAAAAAAAAACCCGACTGCCTTTCAAGTAAAAGCTCGACCACCAAATACACAAAATGTGATAGCAGCTTACGTACTCGTTTGCAAGAAGGTCCGCATATCGATATACAAAGACACAACATCCATTATAACCAGATGCATTTCAACACCTTCTCAACGGCGTTCCCAACCTCAAAGTCCTTGACTCCCACCACACACACACAGGGATCAAACGGATCCGGATCAATACAAATCGACAGTACGTACCAAGCAAAGCGAGAGATATACTGGAAATATATATTTATGGCACCTGCAGACATCACTTTACAATGCCCCTATTGTGCAAAGTGAACATGTAAATTATTAAACGCGCGCCGCAATAACTTTAGCAAATGAAGCGAAGCCAAATAGAATAAAGGCATCTTAGAGATGGTGGTGATGGTGGTGATGGTGGTGAAGTCGTTAGGTTACCTACCAGCCTGAGCTGCTGCTTCTTGCTGGATTCGCATGCCCTGCAATCGTACGGGCAAAGCGCCACGTTCGGGATGTCTGTTTGCCAAGCGGGTGTCTTGGAAGGTGAGGACAAGGACCCCATAGATCCGGGCTTGGAGAGTTTCGTGGGAGAAACGGAGTCTGCGGAAGTTTTCGTTTCTAAAGTCATTACCAAGCTTCAAGGCAAGCCTGGGTTGTTGTAGTCTTTATGGGAACTTGTGAGCGCGTTCCCTCCTTCACTCGTCACATGAATCGCAAAACCACGCTCGCCTCCTTTTATTGCCGATAAGATTTCACCATTCAAAGTTGCCCAACCACGACGGCACAACATAAACTTTATACACCTGAAAGTGAAATTATTTCAACCAGAAAAAAATCCCATTCAACGACAGAGGTGGCTTCACATGCACAGCAGCCCTTTCATAACTATGAAGAGGAACAACAACAACAACCCACTTGCCTGACTAAATGCTGACAAAAAAATTCAACTTTATTATTGCCAGCCAATACACAGCAGCAGCAGCAAACCACTCACGAACGCACGAGTTGGGGAGTGCGGCTCTGCTAGGGGTGGGGACAGTCGCGAGGCTATTTGAGCGTCGGAAAGTTGACGCCTCCTCCTCCTCCCCCCCTACACCACCACCCCCACCCCCTCCACCTCGTTACGATATACACGCCCCCTTTGGGGGGGGAACTTGCGGCCAATCCACGAGCTGCGATGTGACATCACCTCGGGAGCAAAGGCCACGGGAGAGAGAGAGAGGCGAGTGGTCACGCCTCCGGCAAAAGAGGGCCCACCCACCCATCCCAACCCACCCATCACCACCCACCCATCACCACCACCCTTAAGCACGAGGCCTTTGTGGACACAGCTGTGGCCGGACAACTGGAAAGCAGTGGAGCTGTGTGACCCACACACACACACCCCTGGTTGGCTAAGCTGAAGGATTATATTCAATTGTACACAATGAAACTAATCAGCCTTTGTAACCATTAGTGGGCCTCCAGGGTTAAACAATTCCTAATTGGCAATGTGAATGCGACAGAACTGGATTTCTTCTCAGCCCTATAAAAATGCTTTACGGCTTTGGGTGTTTTTTTTACTAAACGCATAGATCACCGTTCTTTTATTGCCAGTGTTCTTTACTGTTCCATTTACAGCCATTATTCTTTGCACACAGTTTACTTTTGGTGATTTCCCCAAACCAGGCAACGTTAGGTAAAACGGTTAACTATTGCTGGCTTGGATAATACAATGAACAATACATACTTCCATGGAAACGTTACAAATGAACATCGACCAAATACTTATTTTTCAAGCAGAAACAGCCTTCAAATACATTAAAGCTAAGTGTAACTTAATCATCGAACCGCATTCGTTTGCAAAACACTGAAACAATATACAGTACTATGCATATCAATAATACAGCACTCCATAATTCACACTGATAACAACAACATTAAACTAAAAGTTTGGTAATGATTTACGAAGGATAAGAGCCTTTCTCACAAATAACGTAGGCGTAATTACTAAATCCTGTAAGTACTATTACACAAAAACGGAGCTATTGTGTTCTTTTAATAAAACAAAAGAAAGAGCCATCAGGCTTGGGGTATATGTTTCCTTCACTCATTCCCTATTCTCCACTCCGACCTTATCCCCCCTTCCCCAACTTTCCCACCCTTCTCCCTTCACCCTCCCGGACACTGCCCCTACATGATGCAACGCCAAGCTCCCACAGTTTAATTTAAGGAATGGTTCTGCATGCCCTCTTACCTCTACCCCTCCCCCTACAATCATCTTCTTATCCCTTGTCCTCCCCACCTCAATCAACCCCAACTCAGTTAACCCCTCCCCCACCTTCCATCCAACAGTATTAAATTGTGGAAGCTGCTTTACTTCAAGCATTCCCTGTTGGGCCATAAAACCTGACATGCCCCATACCCACGCCTAAAGTACTGGCTTATTCAGCTCTGTAAGTTTACATGAGCTCGTAAAAGACAAGGCATTTTACAGTGCTGATGCTAAGGCAACATACTTTGTCTCCTTGTCCAGTGATTCATCAAACTGAAACCCCTACACTGACACGGTTTCCGAAAATGTCTTGCAGAATTTGTCATTTTTGAAAATCAGTCGCACCCCGTTTCGTGCCAGGTATAAAATTTTCTGTAAAAGGCTTTGGCCATTTTGTGTGCTTCCATGTCAGTTCATGAAGAGAAAATTGCACGTTTCTCCCCCCACCCACCTAACTGGAAATTTCCACTGCTGGAGAAACAGGTTCCCGAAAGCATTCTTGAGAAGACGCATTGCTTTCAGGCTATAACGTTAGTTGCCGATGTAAGTCAGGGAGCCAAATCTTATAGGCTTGTGCACATGAATGAATCACACACAAACGTCCAGGCCTCAGAAATAACAGTGCCAGAGCTTTATGGTGTTCATTAAATTAAAGGAGGGTTCTCGTGCATGTTTCAGCTGTTGCAAAACTCGGTATGAGAGTACATTACAGATGGTCTATATTATGTGATGTAAACTTCATAACCACATGCATATTAATACTGATGTGTTTTGTTTTGCATGGTTATTTAAGCCTCAGATATAATCTGAAACGAGGAATGCATCCTATGAAAATACCCTATTTACAAGTGTTGTTGAAACTTGGAAAATATTTACATTTCTTTACTTGGGACGTAAACATCAGCCATTTAAAGCAGTTTAATAATATAATACCTAAATATAAGTTTGTATGCTTTTAATGATCTATGGTAACTCAATATTAGTGTAATTTTGGTTCAATGGACAACGTAGGAGACCATGCAGTAATTTAATCGTACATTATGGTAGCATCAGTTAAATTGTATAGAGCTATAAGGCGTACATAATTCTACTTTACATGGGTTAAAATGGATTGTACAGTCAATAATTTACGTGAGAAGTAATGTTCGTGTGAATCTGGCCTTTAAGCCATGGTGCAGCCAACTGATGGGCTAAGTGTCCCCTTCATGACCCATAAACTTTTTAAAATGGGCGTTCATTGTAGAACGTTCAGTAACTGGTGCATATTATGTTACACAAGCCTCGCACAGCGTTCTTCAAATATAATACATGTACCCTTGATTTGTCTGCAAATCAATCCAAACAAAGGGCTATGTTACACAATGTATTTTATTGTATTCCTTTCACACTGGGCGCTTCAAATGATATCACTTTTTCACCTAAATGTTCTTATCCAAGCTCTCTAAAGTGATAGATTGAAAGGCATCTAAACGAACAGCTTCTTTAAAATGTATCTCCTGGATTAAATATTAATCATTACTTTTTACATTTTCAGAATTTTAAATGCAGTATTATTTCAATTGCAAGGAATGTTAAATAATTTAGAGCCTCTAGTTAATCCACAGCTGGCTGAAGGCCACGCCATGTCGATCACAGGGATTTTTTGGCCATACTTCACCACGCTGGTCAATACAAGACCGCGAAGTTGGGGGCCGAGGCTTGGTTCAGATATCACTCGAAATTGATATTATCTGTGGCTGGAAATTGAAATAGGTGCACAGGGTCCATAGCGCAGTGCACTAAGCACTGTTCTTCTACTCTCCTACATTATTTAAATACGGCACTGTACATTCTCTATTAACTCGCATTTTGCCTGTCCAAGGACGGGTGTATTGCAGTAAATCTGAAACTTGCAAGCGAAAAGCAGACCGCGACGTGATATTCATTGCATCAATTCGTGTGCAATTTGTAAGGCCGCGGTGACACAGACCTATTGCATTTTAAGTTATAATCCCTTGTTCATCATGACGTCCTTTTTACTTTGATGTCTCAATAGCAGAGATCGTGTGACGTGAGGGTTCTGCCTTTGTAGTGAGGGTTATAAGTTGACGCTGAGGGGGGGGGGGGGGCACCTCGGCCCCCCATGTGGAGTGACGTCACCCGCTCATTATTATTAATGAGGGGGGGGGTTCTCTATGCTAACGTCACCTGATTATGACTATTAATGAGGGGGGGGGGGGTTCTCTATGCGGAGTGACGTCACCTGATTATGACTATTAATGAGGGGCGGGTCCATGTGGAGGACATAACCTGTTCATGATTATTAACGAGGGAGGCTGGTCGACGTGGAGTGACGTCACGCGCATTACACACTGACATTCTGGGTAAATATAGTAGTAAATTATACTGGTAGGAACCACCTGGTTACACCAGCCCACAGGGGATTATTGTGTCCGTCCGTCCATCGTGCAGGGAGGGGCTGGGTGGGGAGGGAGGTGCTGGGTGGGGTGGGTGGGGAGGGGCTGGGTGGGGAGGGTGGGGCTGGGTGGGGTGGGGAGGGTGGGGAGGGGCTGGGTGGGGATGGTGGGGAGGGGCTGGGTGGGGTGGGGAGGGTGGGGAGGGGCTGGGTGGGGAGGGTAGGGCTGGGTGGGGGGCTGGTCACCCCGTGGTGCCCTTATAAAACTCAACGTTTAACCTACTCACGCCGGCTTGTGCCCGCCCTCACAGTCGGGCATATTTGCGGAATACACCACGCCGCCGTTGACCCTGGCCATTGACCGAGCAACCCAACGTTCCTACCAGCTCCCTCCGCAGGAATGTGTTTATGCAGTAAATTACTGTTGGGTTTCCACTGCATTTATATTACAATCCTGAAACATATACCTGGCTAAAAAAAGTGCATGACTGTCCTTAAATGTCCCCATGACTGTTAAACTAAACCAAATTATGTGTTTGCTCAAATCATAAAAAGTCCCTCACTCCTAAATGACTCAACATGTTTTCCCTCAGTTCTCAGAACTACAACAGATCCAGTATTGTATCTGTAAATGTTTGCCAGTTTATGTACAAAGGAAGATTGACCCATAAACTGACCCAGATTCAAGTAATCTAGTATTACTACTTTGCATTCAATGAGAGTTGTGGGACTTTTCGATATGCACTCCATTAATTGTTTAATTGTTCTCAATTACCCGAAAGCAGATTTCCTTTGATATTTTAACATGGTCCAAATAAATGGGAATGAAGGTGTGATATGAAATCCAAGCATGTAGTGCATTCTACTGCTAGTCATAAACATGTGTGTCCTCGTTTATGGTTTCTATCTCCATACAGGTAACGACGGAGCCAATTTTATTTTCATTGAAATACTTTTTCTTCATCCCTAGTCTCAATCAGTTCAAATATTTTACAGTACTAACTGGCTTGCAGTTACTTTAAACAACTTACCACACACAGCTTCGTTCAATTATAACAGTATGCCAGTGCAGAAACTGATGTGCGTTATTTAAATATTTTTTTTAAGTTATGTTGCACCAGGGAACCAGTTTTGCTACCTGAGAAATAAACACAAACAACATTGATGTACAGTACAGTATATGGACAGGAGAGACATTTTATAAACTATGAATCATGGTCAAGCTGTGATTCAAAAATAGATGTATTTATTTTAAAAGTGTGAATGCAGCAGCCAGTGGTCTTGTGAACACAGTACAGTACATACAACGAAAGGAAATTTAAAAAAAACATTAATTCTTGCACACGTGATTTGATGGCTATATCAACAGCTTAAGAATATTAATTGATGAATCAATGCATCATTATACTCAAATGTGTATGTTTAAAAATGGCCATTTACAAACTTCCTTTGTAATACCACAATATTGCCTTCTTTAGTAAGGAATTAACATTTAAGCACATTATTTGGTATACAATATCTACCTGTACTCACAGCTAACACTAGCGCTACATTTCAAGCATTGGTTACAATTGCGGAATCCCAGAACCTATGGATTGACAGAGTGCACTGCACAAAGCTGCAGTTGTTTTTTATTCTCCTCTGGTCTCTGTTACGCCTGCAGGGTGCAAACCTTTGCCAGTCACTGACAAATTCCCATTTTAAGAACAATTATTCTAGAAAACTGAAGGATGACCAATGCAACATTTTATTTAGGCCAATACAAGAGTTAATAAGGGTTGTGGGGGTGGTGGGCGGTGTGGATTGAAAAAGAATAAAATCGAATCATCAACGATGTTTGGCTATGCAAGGGCTATGAATGTAACGCCCGTGGACACTGACACTTCATGCAGATGGTATGACAGGTAAAGTGCATTTTTTTTGGAAAACATGAGAATCTTGAATTAAATCAAACGACTGTGATGTTTCAGTCTTTTTTTTATATTCCATACACGTAAACAGTACGAGCTCAAGTATCTCGTTTGAAAAGCATCTGTTAAAGAAGATTTACAACTGCCCAACCCTTATCTGTGCATTTGTCTCCAATTTCCCTCTGCTCTGCATTGTTGTTGCCCCATTTTTACTTAGAATAATTAAGGTTTGCAATGCAACTCGACCAGTTAACCAAAGAAACACAATTATATTCGTACTTTGGATTGCAGCGTACATATTCATGTTATAATTTATCAATGCATATTGTGACAGTATAACTTGTTGGCAATAATAACTTTAACCCTTCCATTAGGCAGCTTGAGAAACCAACAGGCAAATCTTATGTTCCAGAAAAGCAGGGCATAGAGCACTGTGGAGGGGTACAGCAAACAGTCTACAAATATTTTGCTAAGCCAAGAGAGAGTTTACAGAGCAATTGCAGGCACTAAAAGGCCGTCGCCCCTCCCCCACACCTCTGTGAGACCTCTCATCCCAACACCACCCCAATAACCTCTGAGAGACCATAACTATAGGACAAAAGGCCAGTGCTGATTTGGAACAAAATAAATATTCTAGAAAAAAGCCCAACAGACCATTCATTACTGGAGTCTGCAATGACTTGCTGACGGCAATTTCTTTGCCCCATGCCGAGCAGCACAATGAAATGAGGCCAAGCCCAAGAAAAGCTGATCTGTCCTGCTGCAGTGAGGGCTTTTACGTATGGCACAGTGGGATGCAAAATAAGCAAAGCCACAACCATGGCCAGGCAAAGAGCCCTGTCTTAAAAATCACCTCCTTTAATCCTCGTTCCTAAGAACACTTTTGTCAGATCTCTTCAGTGCGGATTCTAATGACTCACCTTTTGCTGGAAAACGGTCTTGTATTAAATGGGTTTGTGCGAGGCTATGGTTGAAATGAGCTGTTATATTACAAATGCTCAGCTGCAATGCTGTCAGTTCCAATGAGAGTTGTGGGAAAAGAGGAAATAGGATCACGTTGCAGCAATTGCTTGTATTTGTGATATTTTCAACTGGTTTGGTTTTGACCTCGTACTTTTTTAGCTCCTTCATGTAGCATAATTTAACTTGTACATTTTCAGTGTAGCAATTCAAAAGTTACAATAAAAACAGGTTTTCTATGTGTTCGTTCTCAATTCTTACATTGTTACATTTTTGTACCCGTCCCTTTGACAAATACGATTGGCATATTAAAATGTAATTGTCCTGTGAATAGTAATGTACATAGTGACTTCCTTAATTGGCTGCCATATCAACTAAACATGACTATGAGATTCAGAAAATAGTCTTCCGCAAGCTTAAAACAGATAAGATAACAAATTGTTTGGTGATATTACATTGGCAGTGGGCCAAAAGCAAATATACAAAACTGTACACCATATTTCTCAATAACACTGCCTTAAAAGGAAAATTATATTTTTCACCAATTATATATTTTACTTACGACTGACTTTAAAAAAGGACAAATCCTCAATAAATACAGCCCGAGTGGGGATCAAAGCTCATTCTAAAAAAAAAAATTTTTTTTCGCTCTCAAGTATTTTCCTTTCTCAGGTTAAACACTGCACTGAGTTGATTACACTTATGTCTTATAGCTGTCAGCATGATTCAATTCTACAAAGAAGACACTTTCATTTTCCAGGTCTCAGTTCTGCATGAGTTTTTTCCACCCCAAAACTAACTCCCAGCATATTAAGTAAATATTATTCATGTCTATTCAGTCCCCAAGAGACACATGTGCCCAAAATTGTTAAATAAGGCATATGGTAACACAAACCCCTTTGCCCCTCACTAAACCGTTTTCCTCTGAGCTGTCATTCAGCGCAAGTGGAGCTATTAAGTGCACTGGTTTTCTCTTGGGGGTCCTTCAGGTACTGCTAATCACATGGTGGAATTAACCCATAATTATTCATTCTGCTGACACGGGGATTTTGGAGGCAATAAAACACGTTATGCTCTCAAATCTGCACATTTTATTTATGTGTTGTTATTTACTTGTGAACATATTTAGTGGGCTATATCAGGTAATGTTTGTCCTTCCATTAATAGCTCAGAGTGAACCGTCATACACCATCAGTCATCAATCCACTGCTGGATGAAAGCTTCCTCGAGCTACTGCTATCTTTCTGCCCTGCGATGTAACAATTCACCCAGGATCTGTACACGAGCTGATTTCATCACTCCATCTCTGTGGTGGGACGTGCTATCAACAGCGTTCCCTCTACTCTTTGCTACTCCCGTCGTTAGTCTTGACAACCAGCCATAATCCCTTCCTAGCGACGTCATTCCCAAGGCCATGTCTTGAACCTGATTATATTCCCTAATCCATGTGCTTCTCTGTTTGTCTCTCGATGTATTTCTCAGCATGCATCTTTCGATGCTACAAATTGCGTTATGTAAAAAAAATGGCATGCATTAAATTACAGTAACCACAAAGACTGATATTAGCCTCTCCTTGAGAAATGGCAACATTTCTCATGCTATATAATACAGCAACGCTTGTTTTTTTCTGGAATGTTTTCAATTTCTTGATGAGTGAAAAGCTAGCAAGGAAATACTCGTAAAATGTTTCCTGTACACACCAAAATTGACGAGTGTGGCGAAGTATGGTCAAACAACCCCCAAGACCAAAGTGTGTGGGGAGGTTTTAATATGGCAGTGGATTAATAAACGGATAAGCATATTTTAGGGTTTTTCCCAACTTCCAATTGGAGCAACGAGGTGCAACGAAATGTATGAACATACAAAACGTAAACTTTTTGCGAGCACCATCTCAGTTCAGTTCAATTCATTTCGAAACACATTTCCAGACAAACACAACTTCATTATTAAAATTGTATGCAATACTGAAACATGTTTAAAAGGAATTGTAATATAATGTAAAAATAATAACTGATATTCGTACATGTGCTTCGATACAAAGCCTCCCCTGAATGAGGGAGAGGGAATTGCCAAAAGGCCCCTTGCTTTTCTTTTGTTAATGGGTGGAACAAGGGGCCCTGAAGATAGCCAGTCTCCGTGTAGGGAATTTAAGAGTGTTATTGAGGCCACAGGCTTTTCAGGTTCACCTGTGGAATTGACTCTCTGTGTCAGCATGCTATTATTCGTCATCTCACAAAGACACGTGTGCGGACGCTCACGTGCACGCAGGGTTAGACGCGCAAATGTCAACACTGTGTAAAGCCCAACCTCTCAGCCTCCCCACCCCACTTGGTAGACAACGCAGCACAATACAAATACGAGGTCATAAAGAACTGCAATAAGCATACTCCAAAATGCAACATCATCAAATGCAACTAAACCCCACCCCAGTGCAAACATTTGTTTTAATATTGGTGCCAAATACCTCAGGATTTGTGAAGCAGTCATATATTTTATGGCCAACAAGGTCCACTTGTGTTGTATCAAATGGAAAATGTAATTTCATCAGAACGATTAAATTTTTGTTACAATGTTATCTTCTTTGCAGTCACAAAAAAATGGAGCGAAACATGGTTAAAATACATTTAGATCGCGTAAATATATAGATGTGTCTTTAAAACCGCCACCACCCGACACAGCCAATAAGTAAGGTTTATCACCTAAACAGAACATGCCAATTCGTTACTAGTACAGCACACCAGTGTGTTGGAGAGCAAAGCCGCAACATTTACAATCCGAGTACGACGTTTCGCCAGTAATTACAATTAGCTGGGTGGTGGTGGGTTTACCGACACATTTATATATTTACGCGATCTAACCCAAAACACTTGTATAATTCTTCTTGGTTCTTTCGGTAAAGTCACGTAGAAGGGAAGTAATAAAATAATAAAAATAAAACATAATAAAATAATTCTCACGACGTTTCGGCCACAACGCAAGCAGCCGAAACGTCGTGAGAATTATTTTATTATGTTTTATTTTTATTATTTTATTACTTCCCTTCTACGTGACTTTACCGAAAGAACCACGAAGATGAATCCCTGCAGTCACGAAAGCTTTAAATCGAAACTTGTATAATTATTGATGATATTGGTCTCGAAAGCCTACATGTTAAAATGTATTGACATTTAATACTGATGTTATTGAAAGCCTTGAGATTAATACATATTGTGAAGTCTATTGATGAATGGTATGAGGTAATGACTGTACATATTTATTTACGCGTCTGAAGTATTTATTAAATAAATGTTTAGGCGCTTTTGATGCAGCCTGTCTGTGTAAAGATTTAGGGTGGCCAGGCTGACTGACTGGCTGGCTGCCAGGATGACTTGTTCTGCACTGCTTTTCACACTGGAATGCCGATAATAGGAGTTCTTGAGCCTCGAAGGTGTACATACACCCCTCTTTCGGATTTACGACAATAAACAGAACCAAACCCTGCATTGCAAGCACCCAGGCCACTGAAACAAAGTGTCTGCAATGCACACAGTACCCCTTTTCTTGCTGCATTTGCTGATGAGGCGGTCACTAGCTGAGATACAAACGTACGTGCATGTGTCACCTTAGCAATGGCTTTGTCAACAGGCCTAGACAGAACCATGCTGTAGAGGAGTAATCCTGCAGCCTGGATGTCACGCGTAGCCCAAGTGCAGCCAAGTGCGATGTCATTTGATATAAAGCTTATACATGCATTTTCAAATGTATATGATTAAAAATCCTGCGTGGGATTTATTGATGTATTCACATGTTTGCATCGCAGCTACTGACCCCCTCGGCAACATGCGACAGCAAGGGCGCTGTATGGCCGTACATCTTGAGCAAGTTAAGAGCAGACCTGGACTGACTGAGCTAATCTTACTTCTTGACTTGAAGCTTTCGTGACTGCAGGAATTCATACTCTTTGGGTCTTTCGGTAAAATCACGTAGAGAGAAAATTAATAGATCACGACGTTTCGATCGCAACACAGGCAATCGTCATCTATTATTTTTCTAATCTTACTTGTTTCACACATATGTATTCAGTACAGTATATATATACATACCGTAATGTGCACTTTCTGCTCATGACACCAGTGCTACTAATCAGCTCCTGTGCAATCTGCTCTAACAAGTCTTCAAGGCATGCCCGTGAATATTTTTCCTTTAATCAGATGTTCTTTCCTTCCGTTTCTTTAGTCTCTCGACAACAAAGCCTTAGCAACTGTGTCAATGGGAATGTATAATATCGGGGCATTTGCAACTGTGGTGCATCGTCAAAATGCAGGTTTGACTTAATCAAGATATAAATAAAATACAAGGTCACTTCCCCATCTGTTTGTTACTGAGTTTGAGCTGTTGAATTTTCATCACGACAATATCAAGCCAGCTACAGCTACATCTTTTTTTTTACACATTATTCAAACATTATATGCAAAGCAAATCTACAGAAGCCTGGAATTAAGACTTTTTAAAGTATTGTATTGATAAAAACGAGGCACAGTAAAGGAACATACAAAATGATAGTACTCCATGGTATAGTGGTAACGAAGTAATGAGGCAAATAAGAAAGAGTGAAGGGAATGAATTCAATTAAAACAAGGCGGCTACATTTTCCAGTTTATGGCTGTTTTTCCCAAGACTCCAATTCTCTCGTATCATTGCTGTAAAAATACTTTGGATGTTGCAGAAAATGTACACCTTAAGTGAGCCACCACAATTCTAGTTGTTGACATCAGCATGCTCCCGATTGAAGAAAAACACGAATACAGTATGGGTATTACACAACAATGTGGCATTTTTTGAGAAGTAACATGAAGATAACCATTTTCTGAATGCACAGAATCATCTGTCTATTACATGCCAATCTCAAGGCATACTATATGAGTCCTCATCGAGTAAAACAATTTGCAAGAAATGTAATAACTGTTAGTGTTCAAGAAAACAGAGGCAGCATGCCAGCGAATGAGGTATTAACTAATGGCTCTTTGAGCAATGTTAGCTGAACTGACCAGATCAGGATATCTGACTTGACTTTTAGCAAATCAGTTCTAAAAGCATTGCCTTGGCTAATATGCTGCTGGACAGTTATCAGTAAGCAGATTTGTCAACGAAAATATGCGCAAACGGTGGGTAATTGCCATTTAAAATAAGCCAAACTCTGTGCATACACAACTGGTATGGATGACTGAAAACAATGTTATATGTGCATTGAATTGTTTAAGATGTACTTGCGTTTTAAGCCTTCGTGTGTATTAAGTATGTATGCTGTACAATGATGCATACTAAAGATATTTGTTTTTGTCTGAATTCAAGGTCCATTAGCTGTTGGGATCTTGAAGGATTTATGTATTTAAAAAATACTTAATGGATGTAATCAGTCCTGGTTTATTCAAGACAATTTCATATTATGCTACGACATTTTTTGAAAACTGACCAATAAACTGTGGATGACCCAAAACTAATCCAACGCCATGTAACACTCTTTCCACTTGCAAAAAAATAAAGTAACCTCACGTTTCTATTTGTGAGCCTACGTAAATAAAAGATGAGTGTTTAATATTTATTTTACCACATGTGCGCAAACATACACGAATTCAATGCAGCACTGTATACATATGTCCACAAAGTGCCTCCTCTCAGTCTGTGACAAAATGCAGGAGTTAACATTCTGGCCACTATAAAACACAACTACTCAAACATTTTATACATTTGAGCCCTTTTTTTATCTTTTTTTCCCGTAAGGAGTTTCATATATATTCAGTCGGCGATCATAAAAATTTGTAGATACAATCTCCTTCATCCACATATACAAATACTGCATAAGCTGTATATCAAATGACAAGATCTTGACATTTCGTTGTGAAAATTTGAAATTCTAATTCATTACACGTGACGTTTTTTGTACAGATTTGCGATATAAAAAAAATCTCATTTTATGGGAAACAGCAAGGTCACTATATAATGGGCAGGGCTCGTGACTGGGTTGAGCTTGGATACGGAAAAGTGTGGATGGGGCTGATGGAGGAGGGCTATCAGCTCACCATGTCCTAGTTTAGCCTCCCAGGAATTAAAAAATATATTTAAACCGTTGTTATTTTACCAGGTAAGGCCCACTGAGCTATATAGCTCTTTTTCAGCAGTGACCTGGCCACAAATGATAGCTCGTCGAAGTGGCTTATGCTTATTTCAAAATGTGGAGGGGAAAACCGAAGGACCCAGAGTAAACCCCACACGACCACGGGGAGAGAGATATGCAAACTCCAAAAATACAGGCATCAAGGTTGGGATCGAACCCACACACTCCTGCATGCATACCGGGCAAGGTAGTTAACATCTCGCCACCACAGCACCCATGATGGATTTGGTAGCCTTTTGGATAAATCATAAACCTGATACAGTTTTAATACTGGCATCGTCACAATACACACTTATCAATGAGTGCACAGTTGTCAGTCTGCAAGCTGCGAACTTTGTTACTTACGACACCACCTTTGAAATGAAGCGGCTTTTAACGAGTGCTTCTCGACAATCGCATCTTGCAACTTTTGTGCTTCTACAACATTACGCTTGTGTGCACAGTTCTAACGTCGAAGTTGTTGGCTTAAGGGTGGTGGTTCATAAACTGGAAAATGTGTTTGTTTCCAAAATGTGACCAAGATAAGCTTGCTAGTAAACAGACCAAGATCCACAGGGAATGGCAGCTCAGCAGTGTGGAACCTCAATGTCAGTGGAAATAAACATTGACATTGCAACATTAACCCCTCATGGGCCTTTTTTTCTACTATGCTGCTGAACAGCTCTGCATATGCAAAAGACGTACATATGCTACCACTCTTGTTAAACTGGTTAGGACACATTATGGCGGTTAGTGCTGTGTGAGTGAGCACCTATATAGTTTAATGTGGGAAGACAAGAGGGCAGTAGAAACAGCACCATATCTGGCATTGTTTCCACTGGGAATTGGGCTCCACCAGCCCAATAATGACCCAATACCGGCATGTACACAAACTCATTATGTGATGCCTGTCTCTTCACATATAATTAAACACACATTTTTAGTCCATCATCCTATTATATATCCAGAGCAATGTTGTCGATCAGCATTTCTTTAAGTGAGCAACCCCTGAACTGGTTTACATACTCTGGGTCTAATCAGCATAGTCAGGCTTACTCTTTAGTTCTTTCGGTAAGTCACGTAGGTAGAAATAAAACAAAATAAATCACACTACTTCGGCTACCTTTGTTCTCAAAAACTAAAAAAACTCTTGCTGGTAACAGCTTCTCTTCACAAGGTAGCAGACATCGTGCTGCTCGCAGCAGATATTGCGGCTGTCGCGATTTTTAGCTGAAGACGATGGCTTGTGTTGCTATCGAAACGTCGTGATTTATTTTGTTTTATTTCTACCTACGTGATTTACCGAAAGAACCAAAGAGTATGGATTCCTGCAGTCACAAAAGCTTCAAATCAAGATAGTCAGGCTTGTTAAACATATGTTGCTGGATTGCCATATTACTGGCATGTGCATTCTATGTGTAGTGACGTAGAATGACTCACTGGAGCGCGTCGCGCTGGGGACTGGTAGACAATGGGATTGGGGGTAGCACCCCGTTATACCAGTTGGACCCGTGGGCGAAGCCCGGAGCCTTCTGGGGGATCCAGAAGGGTGCGTGGCCGAGGGCGGAGCCTGGCCACGCTGGGGAGGATAAAAGGCGAGCTCCGACTCACAGTCGGGGCTGCTGCCATCTTGAGTGGAACTCGTCGTGCTGCAGTCGTCGTGGTCTTCGCCTCTTCGAGCTGTGGGTCTGGAAGCGTGTTGGCTGTCCTGACCCGGTATGTAGTTATTCCCTATGGCTGTGAAGACCGGAATAAACAAGAGACAGTGCCTCCTACTAGTGTCTCTGAATTAGTACACTACATATGTAAAAACTATGTAAGCCCATTCGATGTAAAGAACAATGATGTATTTAAATACTAACGTGACCAGGAAGTTAGTTCAATCATGTAACATCATGGTACATGTCTCGCTTCCGCATAGAGTGCAGAACAATGACTGGAACCGACCCAGCTTTGATGCTGCATATCCATGACCACTAGCAGGTGGGAACAGTGGTTCACTTGGACTATTCTAGGATCAACAACATGGCTCGGATCTCATCCCAGTTCCATTCTGTTCTGCTGATGCCCCCTATCTCTACCCCCGCAGCAAACAGGTAGCAGTTGATAATTGTTTTTATACCCTTTTATCTGGCAACAAAACTGACACCTTTTTTTACAAGGAGTCATGTTTGCAGTGACCACAATACCTGCGGTCAGAATGCAAACAAAAAACAACTCCGATGATGTATGCATTGTCCTTGAAATTGATTGGTCCACACCTGAGACAGCTTTTTCTTAGAGCCTAGTCTCACATAGTGTTGGACCAGATGACGCCAAAAGGCGCACAACTCAAAGACAATGCACCATCAGAGTATGAGAGCTCGGGGTAAGCATTTACACCATTGGAACCTCCTTTGCCAGTAGCAAAATATGATAATAGTTTTTTACCCTTTTATCTGGCAACAAAACTGACACCTTTTTTATAATCTGATGGTGCATTGTCCTTGAGTTGTGCGCCTTTTGGCGTCATCTGGTCCAACACCATGTGAGACTAGGCTCTAAGAAAAACTGTCTCGGGTGTGGACCAATCAATTCCAAGGACAGTGCATACATTATCGGAGCTGTGTTTTTGGTTTGCATTCTGACTGCAGGTATTGTGGTTAACGCAAATACGACTCCTTGTAAAAAAGGTGTCAGTTTTGTTGCCAGATATAAGGGTAAATAAACAATTATCATATTTTGCTACTGGCAAAGGAGGTTCCAATGAGGTAGCAGTTGGTTGGATTATACTGTATTGGCCTATACATTCCCCACACTTTTTTTACACAGCATTGAAGTTCACCTTTATAGGCCATTCGCCCTATTGAATTCTTTTGGAGGGCAGCCCAGGCGAAAGCATGCATCTCGCTTAGAAAAGGTTAGGGGCACCACTCTAGCGAGATGTTAACTACCTTACCTGGCATACAGGAGGGCGTGGGTTCGATCCCGACCCTTATTCCTGTATATTTGGAGTTTGCATGTCTCTCTCCTTGTGGTCGTGTGGGTTTTTCTCAAGGTCCTCTGTTTTTTTCCTCCATATTTAGAGGCATACGTTTCGAGTATTTGGCTTTTATACATTTCCACACAATAAGCCACTTCATTGGGCTATCATTTGTGGCCAGGTCGCTTCTGTAAATAGCTATATAGCTCAGTGGGCCTTACCTGGTAAAATAAACATATTTTAGTTTTAACTGCTCTCCCCACATCTTATTAGACTTTCATATGGCCTACAAAGAGAAACTATTAGAGATTCACATGCGAGTGATTTAGCCATTATACTGCTTTCAGAGTTTGTGCATTGCACTTCATGAGCTTGAATGAGATAGTAAGATTGCCAAGGGGATCTGGGTCATGCCCACGATCTGAGTTTTGCAAACCCAGGCTGGATATGCCTTCCAGCAGTCATGCAAATGTAGAGTAAGTGTGTGGCTCGGGCCGTGACATGAGCCTAGAAGACGAGGGATGGGATCAGTTCAGCCGGGCCAAATTGCCATGGGTGCACTGAGCCAATACAGTCCCCACGAGCCATAGAGATCAGGTGTCAGTCTAAATCATCCAAGTACACTTTGGAGAAAGGTCTTGCCACAAACCAACGCACCTTTAGACTGTATTACTGTACTTCTGTGTAGACCCCATCAATCAGAAATGCACTACATTCAGCGACAAGTGTGATAATACAATGCATACCATGTATCATTACTGACCTGTTTTTTTCTCTGAAATATTACTACAGTACAGTATGTTTTATTATAATACACTTTGAATATTTCTGCAAAATGTTAGTGTTACATAATGTGTGTGTTACTCAACCTGACACGTGCAAAACTGCATGGAAAAATACGAGAATGTGCATTTGCTATGCGTAAGCAAAAAAAATGCGTATTACTATTATCAATGCATACATGTTTACGGAAAACATTTGTGTAGGTATATGCAGGGAGAAGGATGCGTGGAGCGGTGGTACAGGGGATAGTGCACTTTGCAATGAACCCGGCAAACCCAATTCCCGATCACGGCTAGCATCAGTGGCAAGTGATGTCAAAACTCGCCCAGCTCTCCCCTTCTTCATTCGCCAATCTGCACTGACCAGGTGATAAAAGTATGTTCTAAAAAAAAACATCTTCCTCTCTCGTACGGCATTTTTGGGGATCGCAGCAGATTACACATTTTTTTTATCACGAGGGTTCCTTTGCCAGTACCAAAATATACATACAAATACAAATATAATTTTCCCCCCCTTTTTTTCAGATGAGAATAGGCTCTAAGAAAAGCTGTCTCTGGTGTGGACCAATCAGTTTCAAGGACAATGCATAAATTATCAGAGTATTGTTTTTTGTTTGCATTTGACTGCAAGTATTGTGGTTAATGTAAACATGATTCCTTGCAAAAGGTGTCAGTTTTGTTGCCAGAAAAAAGGGGAAAACCCCTATTAGTAGATTACAGATTGATGTGGGGATTTGACATCCATTCGACTGCGTCAGGAGCAGCCACGTGGGTTTGTTTCAGATCGCCGTTGAATGATCTGATTGGGCAGCCGTTCACGATATGTTGCACGGTCTGAGATGTTGCACAACACAGTCACAAAAAACATAACAGCCCAGGTGTGGTAACAAGGCCTTCATCGACTGGTATTAATTAGGAATGCCTGGAGTGTATTGTAATGTTAAATTAAACTGTAGACATTGAGAAAGGGAGGGCACATAGCCGCCACTTGAAAGTTCTGTGCCCCTGGCCACTCAGCCACTTGAAGGTGTGTGACGTGCAGAGTTAACTGCTAACCATTTGCAGTGCCTGTGCCTATCTAAAATTAAGCTTGCACCCGACAGCTGGCCCCTTTAATGGAATTCTTCGGGGCACTAAACTTGCATGTGGGGCATTCGTGAGCACGCACAATTACATTTGCTACACATGCACCAGATAACAGCCCTTAGCTCCAAATTCCTGCTTTCCTAACCGGTTGCAGATGACAACAGCTCCGGGGCACTTGTCCCAATCTAGTCATTGTGTGATGGCACCGCGATGTAAGCAATGCAACTATTTTGTCGCTAAATCATCCTTCACCCACGTGTAAACTTTAAAGCGGAACTGCATCAGTGGTGTAGATGTTGAGTGTGCGGGCGGTGCAACTGCACCGGAGGCAATGGACTTGGAGGGTCCCTGGCATCAGCTCAGGAAGAGGGGTAGGGGAATTGGACATTCGGGTGCCCCACATTTTAATCCTTCAACCAGGGCCCATGCAAACCACACAACACCATAGTACTGCGCAACAAACACTCATGTACATTTTGGTATCTCAAACTAAATAAAATCGCGCATTTAAGGCATGTGCCGACACTTGGTGAATCAGGCCTGAACGTGGCTGTAATCTGGGCTATCCGAGCCATAAGCATGTGAACACTCATACCTCTCGCTCCCACGGCATCAGTGTGTTGCACCATAGATACTGCGCAGGGTGTATGCATACAAGAATGGCATTATGCGTCAATGCTTTTTTGACATAAACTACATCTCAATAGCCCACGGTGTATTAAACACTATTCTTATGAAAAACAGACAATTTGGCTACTGCCAGCCACAACACAAATTAGCCACGTTATGTTTTACGAACAGTGACATGGCCCGTTTTATAAATACAGGGAATTACATTTCAAATCTTGTCATCAGTGCTGTCCTATTGGCATGTGCTAGTGGGAAATGTTAATAATGGGGATTGTTTAGACCATACTTCACCATGTTAGTCAATGCGGGTAGCAAAATGGGGTGGCAGGACCGGTGCAGAAATCACTCACCATTGATGTTAGCCGTTGCCAGGAATGAAGCTAACGTCAGTCAGTTTATATCTCAGTGCACCAACTTGGGTGCACGGCACCACTCCATTGTGCAAGACATGTTACTAAAGTTTAGATTCTTGCAAATCATGCATGAAAGAAAGCACTCAGCGTTAACAATATTACTTATAAATTGATTTTCTTATTTATCTTGTGGTAGATGTAATAATTGACAACAGCTATGAATGATTAGCCCTGTTAAAGCATTCATTAACATGTTATTTATTGCACCAATAATAACTTATTTTATTAACATACAGCCATTGTAATTGCATATTTACAATCGTTATCATTGTTGAGCTAGAAGTTTATTATGTCTAAACAAATGTGATAAAGTTGATGTTTTACTAGAGGTAAGATACCCTAAAATAATACGTGAAAATATACACATACCTATATAATATCCACTGCTAGATGAAGGCCTCTCCACACTCTTGGTCAAGGAGTTTGTATGACCATACTTCATCACGCTGGTAAGTGTGAGTTGGTGAAGGGTGGAGGGGACTTGGGCCGGTTAAGATGTGACAAGGGATAAGACCAGGTATCAACTCAGTGACCAGGTTCATAGCGCACATAGTGCAATGCGCTAACCACTGGCCCACTGCTCCTCCCTTAAGCAGAAATAATTAACTAACATGTGCATTGAGGAAAGCAAGACAAGAAACTAAAACTATTAAAACTGAACTATTTTTATTTTACCAGGTAAGGCCCACTGAGCTATATAGATTTTTTTCAGAAGTGACTGGAACACAAATGATAGCTCAACGAAGTAGCTTATCACGTGGAAATCTATAGCAACCAAATACTTTAAAAGCATATTTCTAAATGTGGAGGGGAAACCAGAGGACCTGGAGAAAAATCCACATGACCACGGGGAGAATATGCAAACTCGCAATTTACAGGCGTCAGGGTTGGGATCGAACCCACAACCTCCTGTATACCAAGCGAGGTAGTTAACATCTCGCCACTGCAGCGCCCCCAGCAAGAATTCAAAATACAGGTGGATCATCTACACTATACACACAGATGTGACCGTTAACTGCAGACTTGCTGAGACATCAAACTGGAGAGTCGGCAATTTGAGGTTGAGTGCTGGCAGAAAGTAAAATACTTGACGATGAGGGCTGGCAGGCGTAAGGGTACCTGCCCATCACACTCTACAATGTAGGCCTTTGTCAAATTTAAAGTAACTTCTCATAGTTGTGAATTTACCTACAGTACTAACAATTTCCATTGTATGTGTTAAATAGGAGTGAAAGTGCATTAACAGGGCCACATTTGTTTGGTTTTATTGAAGGCTGTTTATAAGGCCAACGCATACTGGGAAAATGTAAAAAAAAATTGAGACTACATTTTGTAAATCTCTATGCTCCCTCTTTACTCCGCTTTATGTTTCTGTTGCAAGGCATTGTCAACCGTGAGTTTTTCTTTGATTTGTGCCAGTATTTGCTTTGTCAGAGGCCTGTCTACACAGAAGTATATATGGGTACACCACTCGGCCTCGGCAAGGTAAGGTAATTTACCCTTTTTACCGGGTAAAAGGGTAAAGGTAAAGGGTAAAGGTGTCGACATGCCAAGGGGTAAGGTAAAGGGTAGGGTAAAGGTAGTGCGAAAGAATTACCCGGTAGGGTAAAGGTAGCACGAAGTATTACCCGGTAAATACGGTACCTTGTTTATCGCTAAAAACTCTGTGGCGCAGTTCATGGTCTCCATTTAATAAGTAATATTTAAAAAAACTTTTTTAAAACACGCTTTTATGAAATGTACTAGTAATGGCAGAACTCCACGACTCCAGGAAGTGGCCGCAAAGCTTGCCATAACGTAAGGGACCGTGGCCAATTACAGCCAATGTCAGTTGACCGTGGACAATTAGACCCAAGCCGAAATATAACATATAAAAAAGATTGTTTAAAAATATATGTTTCTATTTTTTATGATATAATATAGTATTGTCATCAGTATGACATACGTATACCAAGTTTGCAGTCGATACCACATTGGGAAGTGGGTTAAAATTGAGTTACAAAATTTGAGGATACGACAACGACAACACCAACGACAACAACAAGCTTGTAAAATTGGAATCATCGAGAGTATTCTATATGGATAAAGCGCTCTACCTAGCATTTACCGTTATAAACCTTTTTCATGTGTAGTACCCCAGTAATTACCCTGTAATCGGGTAATTTGTATGGGGTAAGGGTAAAAGGTAGGGTAAAGGTAGGCTCGTTGTTTTTAAATCCTTTATATTAAGTTCACTTGCTTGCTTGCTTGCGCGCTTACGACCGTGCAAATCTTTTGTCGTTTTTTAACCCACTTCCCGTGATCCAATCGAGCTGACATTTTGCACACAGACTCGTTGTGCGTGACAATTTATTTTCGTGAAAATTTTTTTCCAAAATTTTACACTTTTTAGGAAAAAATAAATTATATTTAATTGCTTAATGGTGGCAGGCAATCATCTGACCCATAGGTGGCAGCCATCTCAATCCAGAGGACGAGAGGACTCTAGCCGCCACGCATATAAAGGATTTATAGTGAAAAACGTTGTTTTTACGGGTTAATTTTTTCCTTTTACCTTACCTTGCCGAGGCCTATACACCACCACAGTAAGTCAACTGGCAGAGTGTGTGTGTGGTGGGATAAAAGTGTGGATACTCCCACCTATGCCAAGATGTCTGGCCAGCATAAAGGAGTACAACAAAATACCCTCTTAAGGGGCTCTCCAGAGCTCCGTCTGTTGGTGGCCCTTCTACCAACAGTGGCGTGAGAATGAAATTGCAGGGCTCTTCGACCTTAGGCCTTTCGTTTAGAGTTGGGGTGATTTTGATGGGTGACTGGATGACCCACTCTCCAGCAACCCTTGAGACAACTCTTAAAATGTATGGGGATTTCTGCCTAGATACAAGTATACGCTACGTCTCTTCTTGTCAGAGTCAATTAACAACTGGCTTAACAATGATTAATGGATATTTTTTTTTACTTGTTAACTGAATAGCATCATTGTTGTACAATTATTTATGGAAATCGGACAATCCGCCTTTGATGTTACAAAATGCACACCGTATATTTTGACTTAAACATAAATAATGTTTGGTAGATATGGAGAGAGAGAGAGAAAAAAAACGAATTTAAAACATAACTGGGGCACTGTAGACGGCACAGTTCGCGCTGATGTCAGACTTACCAACACGTCTGCAGCCTGACTTTGGGGAATTTTGCCCGTGTTTATAAGAAAAGGTTTAATTATTAAACACCCTCAACACGGGGAAGGGGATGTGGCTGTGGCACAGCTTTTGATGGCTTAACAGTTTATGTGTGAAGTTATCAGGGGATAGAGATGTTGAGATTGCAATCGGGAACTATGCATACCAATACTTTTTGGTGGAGTACAAGTCGGCAATGTTTGACCGACTATTCTCAAGCCAGGGAAAGGCCATATTGTAAATGCAACCTTTTTTGTTGTTGAGTGAAAGTGGTTTTGGTATGCACAGCGAGCAGTGTACACAGCAGCATAATAGCCTATAATACACAGTAAGTGCTTGTATACTTTTGTGTGCTTTATTCAAAGTAAGCTACTGCGAGGTTGCATAACACGTACATGGAAGCATTGACACGATTATTGTATGGTAAGGATAAGACATTATTACTGTTCCAAATAACTGGGTGGTGCAGTGCCCCATCATAATAGCATTTTCTCTGCGTAAATCATACGTATATTTTTTATTTTGAACTGTCAAATCTGGTCGATTATGAAGGTTGGGAGATAAGCCATGTACAGTGATGAATTGTTTACGATTGTAAAATAAATGCTCTGTTATTTACATCACCCTCTGCTGCCGAAATCATTGCATCATTCTGCCCAGGTCCAGTTGCTATGGTAAGCTGTAACTTAACCATGCTTTGGATCAGCATCTAACACGGCCAGCCACTCCCTCAATCCTTTCTGCAGAGCCTAGCATAGCAGTGTGTAAGGGCGTTACCGGCGCAGGCATACAAGGGTTTGTTTGTTTAAACTTGCTGGGCAGCATTGCAGACAAAATTTTATTCATTCTATAAATATAAATGCAAGCGTAGGTTAAGCGAAGAATTGTCCTTGCATGCAAGGAATTAGATGTGCATATTAAAGATAGCACTTATAAGGAATGAAAAGCTTCTGAGATAATGCCCTCCATGGAGAAGCAACAATGAAATTAGCCCATGTGCCAGGTGCTTGGTGGGTGAGTAGTAACATCCTGCATTTACGAAATATGGCAGTGGCTTGGGGAAGTCTGTATCCAGTGGTGAATTGACCAAGGCTTAGGGGCCATCCATTTAGTACGTACCTATGGAGGGGGTTAACCCAAATGCGTACGCTTGCGTATGGGGGGTCTACTGACACGTTACGTACGCATAGGAAACGGGGTGGGGGGGGGGTGAAGCCTCGCTAATAATTTGTCTACATTGGCCTTCAAATGAGTTAGATAGTCCGGCGGTGGACTATCTGTTTGCTTAAACACATTAATATGATTAATCCTTGATCGTTTCTGCGTGGATTAAATATCGGCCGTTCTATAGGATTCGGGGGGGGGGGGGGGTACGTCAGGCGTACGTACGCAGGTGGGAGGGGGGGTGTAAAAAGTCCACGTGCGTACAGGGAGGGGTCAAGTTTTGACAGATTTTAGCGTTACGTCCTAAATGGATGGCCCTTTTATGACCATGCACCCATTGTTTTGCTCATTGTAACTGGTATAGCAGTTTATTGCTCCTGTTATTTATAAACTGGTACCACACCATGGAAATATATAATCTCCACTAACTCAGGGCCAACAATGGAGGCGAGATCTGCCACTCCAACTTTCAAATTAGACGCACAGTCGAACCCCCTCTTAACGACCACCCCTGTTAACGACGAATCGCTTACCGACGGGTCTCCATAGAGCCCAATGTGTAGTGTATAGTAGTCTAGTGTATAGTATAGTTTATAGTAGTGTAGTGCCCCCATAGAGCCCAATGTGTTCGCTTACCGACCATTCCCCTGTTAACGACGGACTGTTGGAGTTACAGTAAATATGAAGTAATGCATTGATTAACCATGTTTATTTTAATATTACGTGTTTATAATGTTTTTAGTATCTTAATGTGTTAATATCCGTTGTTTAAATATTATAAAGTAAATTTTTTGGACGAAAAAGGGTAACTTTCGAAAAAAAGGTACTGTATATTCAAGCTATGCAGGGGACAACATTTAGTTCATTTTCACGTGATTTTTTCCCCAAAAAAATAATTAACAGCAGGGTTCGTCAAGCATTAGATTCACAAATGCTCTTGCTGTGGCCCAAAAGAGACATGGCCTAACCCTAACCGAGACATAGATGTACGTATTGGTGAGTAAAAAAAACGAGATAAACGAGCAATAATAGAGAGTGGTCGGCAAGAGATAAAGATTTGCAAGATGAAAGGGTGATACCGAATTTGAGATAAGCGACCTGGAGACAAGTGGTCGAGATTAGTGGTCAAATGACCTTACGTCATAACACCTGTACACGTGACGGAAGAGCTCACGAGGTCCGCCAGGACAAGATAATTTTACTATGTGGTCCACTGAAAAAAATCGTCAAAGAACCCATATCTATGGAATATACTAATGAATACATCCTAAAAACTACAGGGAAACTCTAAATGCTAAAGCCTTCCCCCATCCAAAAACAGTTTTACGTTTATTTTCTAAATGTAACCAAATCATGAAAAGACATATTTATTTCGAACTAGAAAATGTATGTTTTGAGACTTATTGTACAATAACTTTACAATAAATTATGATATAGATAACTTTACACCACTATTGCCAACGAGGTTTTTAAGGGCACTGATTCCAACATTGTCTATGTCATCAAAACCACCCTTATAGCAGTAAGTCTTGAATGCCACCTATATATTTTTTTATACAATCACACGGGATTTAAAGCCACCTTTTCCTCTCAGTGCTCAAAGAATGAAGGCTGATCCAGCAGCTGTATAATTATAAATAATCCTTTCAAATGTGCAAATCCTGACAAAGCAGCCACATTCAGACTGCAGTGCAGGTAGGGGGGGATATTAGGTCAGATGTCTGTAGCTGCTATAATCCACATTTGGTACAAGTGTGACTGATTTGTGTATGAATCGCTTGCCCTTCTTGCAGGTATTCCAAAGAGTATGATGTTTTGCTTTGCGTGCTTAAAGACATTCGAGTGGATTTGGGATTTAGGTTTAAATCACAGATTGGACACTGCACGTCAGAGTAACCTTTTAATGCAAAAAGCAGCTGCAGTCAAACTCCATTTATCTGTGACCTGATTATCCATTAATTTGTTGATCCAGGGTCGGCAAAACCTACTTCTCTCATCCAAATATCTGGGGGCATGGCCATCAAAACCAGAACATGGTTAAACGGATTTATTCGGCAAATACAAACACTTTTCTGGAGTTGGGACCATGGATAAACGGAGTTAATCCACAAAATCTGTGTCAAAATGAATATATCATGCAGTGCTGTACATGGTAACAAAGAATGCTGCTGTGCCACCGAGTGCTTTGCACGTTGCTGTATGCAAGTATCTTAGGGACAGGTACGAGGGAGCTTGCTCGCCATCTAGTTAGGAGAGACCCAGTAGGATTGGTGCCTGAGGGGCAAGCGCTTGCTGATTTCGACCTTGCTCTGTGCCGTAAACTTTATCACAGAATGGCCCTCGAGGGTCCACCGTGGCCTCGCCTGCTGGCAGCGTGCCATTTGGTGGCGTTTTCTTTCACGTCTCGCAGGTGAGCGGGGCACTTCCAAACGTTCGGGGTCAGGACCACAGATAAACAGGGTTATTAAAGAAAATTCTTCCAATTATCCAGCGGTGGGGGGGGGGTTATCCATGGTCATGTCCACCCCCCCCAACCTGGATGAACCGAGTGAATCCACGGTTGGGACCCAAGATATTCAGAACCGGTAGAAGTCATCTCTCCGTCTACTCCGAATAAACGGAGTTTGGCCATATATACACACGTACTGTACGAGTAAAGCCATGAATGAAGGCTTCACTGGCAGAGTTAAGAGCGTTGTCATTGTGCAAATGGAGTTGCAAAAATAAACTTGGGATTTCGTTGACCTTGAAATGTTACTCTTGATTTGGGAGGAAGAAAAACCGGTAGGCATTAATTAGGGTTTGGTGTAGCCCTTCAGGGGACCATTACCAGAAATAATCTGATGATGGTGATAATACCCAGAGAACACTGGCAGATTACATTGTTTTTCCTAGGGCAGGCAACCCTGGGCCATGAAAACATATTTTTGACAGAGAGAAACAATTATTTGTGTATTGACGACGGTAATAACTACCACATGTTTGTATGCAGAAGATCCACTATGGGATTTTTTTGCCTCCTGAACTGGGAAATAAAAGGTTAACTATATTTATTTAACTAAAATAAAAAGTGTTTTGTTTTCTTTTTTTGTTAACTACGATATGTTTAATGGAGTTTGTTTATCAACAGATGTGGCTCTGTAGCACAGTGGTAAGTGCACTGTACTATGAACCCGGCGATCCGTATATTATTCCTGGCTACACTAACGTGAGTGACACACGATATCCGGACTGGTCCTGGGCTCCCCCTTCAACACACTGAGCAGCATGAAGTATGGCGAAACAACCCCCATGATCAACGTGACGTCCAGCCGTGGATTGACAAAGAACGGACAATCATGATTAAATGTAACACTTAGGCTTTCATGACCAATATTATCCATAAGAGTTTTTTTAGGTTAGAGCGCGTTAATATAAATATGTCGTTAAACCCACCCGACACAGCCAATTAGTGAGGTTGATCGCGTCACCAAAAAAACATGACAGTTTCTAACTAGTACAGCACACCGGTGTGTTGGAGAGGTGTTGGAGAGTTAACCCACAACATTTACAATTCGAGTAGATTTTTTATTGTAAATGTTGTGGGTTTACTCTCCAACACACCGGTGTGCTGTACTAATAACGAATTGGCAAGTTCTGTTTAGGTGACAAACCTTACTAGTTGGCTGTGCCGAGTGGTGGTGGGTTTAACAACACATTTATATTTACACCATCTCACCAAAAAACTCTATTACGAATCATTATTAAATTATGCACAGCTTAAATACAGTGTAATGTTTTAATTGCAATGCTTCATCTTTGAAATACATTGCATATAAAGTGTATGGCTGGAGAGTCTAGTGTTTTATCGATATTCAGGACATGGTCACATGGCCTAAACATTATACTGTATTCACAATTCACTTCAAGTTAAGGTATGCTAGAATAAACTACCATTTTCCTTTCGGTCATTCAGTTCCATGTTGAAAACGCGATAGTGTAAAAACTCATACATTTCTGAATGATTGTAAACAGTGAGAGAAGATAAACTAAATGTTTTAGAACAGCACAATTGGACACGTTTGTAACTGAAGCATTTTCAACGTTCTGAAGCTAATCTAAAATGACAAACTTTCCTTTGTTGATTAACGAAAAAGGTTACATACTTTGTCAAGATCAGGTTTTCTGTTATGAAAGTAAAAATAATCAACCCGAAAAACAATAACATTTTAACAAATGTGTCAAAATGTGTCAAAACACACTTGTGGCGAGTTGGTTTATATAACTAAAAACAGTCGGCAAGCCACGAAACAGATTCTTGGCCTCGTTACTGGGAAGTGATCCCACACCCACGCCATCCAGTTACTGGGATGCCCTTCCTCACTATAATTAACCTTGTGGGCACTGCAACATGATGCATTTGGGCTGAAAGGCAAAACCCAGTCACCCACGCAACATGTGATGGCTGCACTGCAATGCGCAGCTCAGCTGCGTTTGCTATGCCAGCCTTCCGCCGTGTTGCCACGCAAGCCACCTTTGCACATAAGCCACTTTTAACAATTTCTCACTGACTTATAACCCAATGTAATTAGTCAAAATAAAATTTGAGTTTCCTGACAAAGATGGAAACGTGAATAAAGCCTAATACAGCTCACTGTGTCCTAAATAAATACATCTCCTTAAAGACACCCAAGTTGTCATATTCCTCTACTGCTATCTTCATAACAAACAAAAAAGTCACCGCAAGCGTGTGGAACTTTTCTGCGCTAGTGTTCTCACTTGTGCTGTTATAACTCTTTGACGTGTTTTCGGGTTTTACCGCTTGTTGCTCGGCATGTCAGACGTTTCACTCCACACGCTGGGGCCTTCTTTACAGGTACTGAAGATTTGTTGTTTTAACTTTTTGACCTGCCCCTACTGGACATCTGCGGAAAAAGCTTCATACCTCATCGGATTTGTCCAGGATAAATAAAGATTCTGATTCTGAATGAACTCAATTCAGAAAGAAGCATGCGGAGCGAAACGTCTAATATCATACCAAATAACACAAGGTACTACCCGAAAAACACACCAGAGAGCACATTGCGTTGTACTGTGTTGCAAATGGATCCTATAATCTCAGATTAATTATTGCTCAAGAGAATAAATAAAATTATGACAAGTGCGATGCTTGATGTTGACGATTTAGACATTTTCACTGTCATCTCAAGTCCCTACCATAGCCAAGAGATACAGCGTATTACACCACACTGCATCACTGGACTTTGTAACAAATACATCGAATTTTGTACGGTTACCACGGATAAGTCACAGAACTGGACATCGTGCCAAGTTTATTCTATCATTGGTGTTTTATCAAGGATAGCAAATGCAAGGATTAGAGGGCGTTTAATCAAATAGAATTGGATTTTTTTTCAAAGTAGACTGTTTTAACACTACTGCCGATGTAAGGCTTTATTATTTGACAATAAGCAATATGTAAATACATACAATTCAATGTAGCATATGTAAGCGCACAGTAGCAATAAGTTTCGGTGAGTATGTATATACATTAAAATGCAATGAATGTCCCTGTTTCATTAATTACGTGTAGCTTACTTTTGCAAAACAATACAAATGTAAAAATATAGAATTGCTTTTGGAAAAAATCTAAATATTAAATGCATTGTCGACGATTTTTTTTATTTACGAAAAAAAACATACAATCGGCATGCAACTACACAATACGAGCGCACGCTGCAGCTCTGAACGCCATAAATTTCAATGTTTTTTTTTACCGTGACCCACATTTCAGCTCTTTCCACAAAAAGCCTGTTTTAATATCTAGATTGAAATAAATATGTTTATACTAGCCCAGCCCGTTTGTGTCCGAAGCAATCACTAACATCCGACAATTAACAGCAGGTGACCGCAGTGTTGATGTCTGGTTACTATAGGAGACAGACGGCATCAGACAGATGGAAGAATGCAGACAGGCTGTACAAGTGGCCATTAATAAGGTCCTTTGCCTCTCTGTTTTGTTACCACTGAAGTGCACCATATTGACAGGGTATCATGTGCTGAAGTGCTTTACCTTAACGTCCAATAATGGAGATGTACCAAGGCCTCCATTTCGGTTCCAGGAACCTGGAGACCAGGCCACTTGCTGAAAATAAAAGGGAAATTTACTTTTTTTAAGTGGAAAGCTAAAACGGTGTAACACTACGTATAAAAATACATGGCAATTTTTTTTACTAATATTTCATGTAAAGGAAAAAAGATATATAATTAAAACTTTTGACTACCAGCCCTTAATACTTATTGAAGATACATTCAAATGTAAATAATCAATTGGCTGCTTCAGTGAACTTATCCATAAAATAACAAATAAAATAAAATATTAACACGCTTTTAATACTGTCACTGAGGAGAATGATCTCGACATTTGAACAAGTGGCCTTATTCTTAAGTTCTGAAAACCTTAGAGTGGTGGCACGGTGTTATAAATCCTGGTCACCGCTGATATCAGTGGTGATATCTGAACTGGTACTGGGCTCCCCTTTTACTATCCCACACTGACCAGCGTGGTGAAGTATGGTCACACAACCCCCACGAGTGACACAGGGTGTACACACCCTGTGCTCATGAATACTACACACATTGCTCTGTAACGTCAAAGCTTGTTGTGACATCATGCACGCTGGCTTGGCTGACGCAGTTGGCACTGCGTTTTTGATTGCTGTTTTTCATGTTACTTGTCATTTCTATTTCCATTTCCGATTAAATTTTTTCACTATGAAGTTGGAAGACATCGGGTCCCAGCACACACTAGATTTCACTATATATTAGTAAATATTACCATTATTAAATTATGTTTAAAGCCAAACATTCATTCGGGCAGCACCATCTGAAAATATAAAAGGAAGTCTATGTTACACTGTGTTTATTTTAATGTCTTCTATTTTTTTGGTAGGATGCCAACGCTGACTGGCACACGTAACATCTCTCCCTTTGGCTTAAACCCCTTTCCACATTCAGAGGTTTTCTTCTGATAACTCTCGCAATAACATTTCTTGGAACTCACCAAGTGTTTTCGGAAATGTAAATTAAGTTGTGTACTGTAATAACTCTGAGACATTAGGAAACTAAACACACTGGAATTACATGGTCATTAATACTGACTTCTATGTAGGTATTTCCATAACCTGAACAAAAATATTTTAGCAAAATTAAGTTTGTGGAAAACGCAGCCTTCTTATTTGGGGATATATATTAATTCGATTTAAATGTAATATCATATTAAATGTTGTAACAGCAGGAAATTCTCTTTCTGGAAGGGAAATGACACTGAACATTTATTATAAACAGAAGCAAGGAAGATTGCTTGCGTGTTTACACGGAAAATTGTCTCCTTCAAATACTCTATTAAAACTTTATACGCTTGTTTGCAATTCAAACCAGTATAAATATATCTGGGAACATTGTATCAAATTAACCTATAAGTGTAATAATTTACAGTATTATAAATATGGTGAGTATATTTTAACAAGTGGTTATTATTCAAGTGCTGAAGCTTTAAAGATTTGTGACAATACTGACCCAAACACATGACATGGAAGCATGTTTGCGCAAATCTGAATGCAAGTAAAAGCCACATTTTTACGACGTAATGTTTTTCTTCATATAACATGGTTATAACAAAAATAATAATCGAATTGTTTCAGTGTTGTATAACTGAGAATCATTGCACTCTAGGTTTAGTCACATCGTTATGAGCAGAAGAGTGTGGTTATTGCTTTATTACAGGTTGTTGAAAATGCGCTTCGTGGAGTGTAACATTTCAAGGGTGAGAACGTGCCACAATACAAAACCACATGCATGATTGTGACAAGTAAGGCATGATAGGGGCAAGTAAATATAAAACATGACCGTGCCAAGGAGCCATGTTCATATCTAGGTTTCTAAAAAATGTATATATCAATCAATGGACAAAATATAAACAAATTTAGAAAAATATTTACTGAAACATGATACATTTTCAAAACAGATTCTACACTTCTACGGGGAAGTTCCAAGTTTATCCTTTTCTCTCTCTCTGGGTTTTTTTGTTTTCTCTCTCTGCCTGTGTATTTAGTGTAGTTTTTCTGTCTCCACTCGTTTTTTGTCGTTCTTATGTTCTGCTCTGTCTGTGTGTCTCCGTTCCTCTTGTTTTATGTCTTGTCTTTCTTTGGAATTTTCACACTTAAATTCTAACTTAACAATATTTGAAATACGTAATCGACCAGGCTATGCGTTAATTGTGTGTTGACCGACTCTCCGTGTTGTATTACATAACATTTCGATAATTTGCTAGGTTTAATTTAGTGTGTTCTTTCTCCCTCTCTCCTAATGTTCAAGCTTGCTTACTTTACCAGGCGTTCTTCGTATTCATTGACATGTAAATTTTTTCTCTAACCCCTCCAACTCTCTCTGCATCCGCCCCCCTCTGTCTATTTAAGGCCTCTCCACAGAGACAATCTCCCTCTCTGTGCCTGTGTTACTCTCTCTCTATGTATCTTGGTGATATCTGTCTGCTTATATGTCTGTCTATAGTTTTCTGGTTAGATTTTTGTTGCTATTTCATTTATACCTGATGATGATTGCTTGTGTTGCAAACGAAACGTCGTATGTTATTATTTAATTTATTATTTTATCTTTATACGTGACTTTACCGAAAGAACCAAAGAATAGATTCTACATGATTTTTATAATAATCTAAGTATCGTCTCTAGAAAGCCTCTGTAAATTGCTGAATTTAAAATTATATTTCATGCAATTTCCAAATCTAGATGCAAAGCCTCAGATCTGCGAATGATGGATGCCAGTCACTCGGTCGAGTTTTAGCAACATCATTGGGCTGGTTACTGCTTTTTCAGTGACAAATGATGTTGAAAATGACAATGTGTGACTGCACGGTGAATAATCATTTAATTACCAGAAAGCATCCATGTGAATGCCGCACCAATGTGTTGTAACTGATCTATTTGTGTCAGTTTCAAAACTTCGCACAACTTGCCCAATGATGAATGCGACATCTGCGTTCTGCTCATTTTTTTCCATTAAACCTTCTTCAATGTTGCAGCAAACATTTAACAGAAGTAGGCCATTACATCACAAGGGGCACATTTTGTGTGTGTGTGTATATATATACAATTACATTTGCGCAGCTGAATTGATTATTAATATGTCACAAACATGCATTTAGACTATTTCGATTATTTTTTGCTGCTAGAAATGTCCAAATGATAAGCCACTTTTTTGAGTGATCATTTGTTGCCAAGGCTTCTTTTGAAAAATAAGTTAACACCTCAGTGGGCTTTGTCTGGTAGAATAGGGATGGTTTAGTGCGTGTTTGGGTGATTTGTTTCCCTTTCTTGTACTTTGCACTACTATCGTGTTTTTGTATTGTTTATTGTTGTAACATTCTTACCCGCCGCGACTGGACATCTGTGAAAAAGAGCTTTATGGCTCATCGGATTCCTCCAGTATGAATAAATATTCGGATTCTGAGTCTGAAATTACAGACCCAAAGTTGTCACCTAATATATGTATTTGAGAGTGGTAAGAATCACGTGGTTAAAGCACAATACTAGCAGTGACATGGCCTAGCGGTAGTGCTTCTTCCGCCTGTTGCAGAGGTTAACGGTTCAAAGCCAAAGGCCACTCTTCTTAAGACCGTTCACAAAAGTATGCCATTGTGTCCCCAGCGTCATGGCACGAACTTTCCAAATTTTACAACTAAAATTTATCTGCAAACTACCCATTTGGAATCTACGTAACAATCATTGACCCTTAATGAAAAAACTTGGCCAGGATCCTCCTGGAAAGAGTCATGAGACCCAGTGAGGTTTCCTGGGTAAAACATGTGTATTGGATAAAAGACTGCACTGCCAGTGCGCCTTGGCCAGACAATACAATCTCAATATTCTAACTGGTTAAGTGAATTATTATTTTTCTTGGTTCTTTTGGTAAAGTCACGTAGAAGGGGAGTAATAAAATAATAGAAATAAAACAATACAATTTTGACGACGTTTCGATTGCAACACAAGCAATTATTATCATCAGGTGTGACAACCACAGCAATTTTTTTTTAAAAACAGTGGCGGGTTTTTTGCACACCTGATGATGATTGCTTGTGTTGCAATCGAAACGTCGTGAGAATTTTATTGTTTTATTTTTATTCTTTTATTATTTCCCTTCTACGTGACTTTACCAAAACAACCAAGAATATGAATCCCTGCAGTCACGAAAGCTTTAAATCGAAATTGAATTATTATTGTTTTTGTTGTCATTAATATATACAATCAGCATGGTAATAAGTGTTTGGAAAATGCATCCTAGCACTGTGCTAGACACCAGAGCAATGACGTCATGTAGTAAGTGAAGAATAATATAGTGCTTTATATTTATCCATTGAACCAATTTTAATGAGCCCTTCAAATATTGCACCATAATATGCGGCTGCTATGATCTGTAGGGACATTCAAATGGAGAATGCATCATTGATAATTACATGGAACTGAGCTACTGCTTTGAGCATCCTGGGGCTTCATATCTGGTCTCGTGAATATAAGTTTTAAGCAACATTGTGACTCCGCATTCTTGTATCTTTAGCTGCCATACAGCTACAGTGATGCACGTGTTAGCTGTTAGCAGCATAAACACGGCACCGCAGCACTGCTGACTTTTTTGACTCGCGTAATAATGTTTTGTAATTTACAGCCCTTTGTCAATCCACTGTGCTGGATGAAGACCTCCACACACCATGTCGTGGCTAGTGTTTGTCCACACTTCACAAGCAATGGACTGACTTAAATACATATAACTAGGTTCTCATAGACTGTTCTCATGTTCCCAAAAGAGCACAGTTGTGGAATGTTTGCCCATTGCATCTTTTCCAAAGAAATTGCACCATTTCCCAGTGTGTGTGTGCGTGTGTGCGCATAACTTGTTATGACACCTCTGCAACTGTCCAGTTGCAGCACGTGGAATTTTGTCAAGTGAAAGTTCATGAGGCCATATAGATGCATGCTTTGTAACCAAAGTTAACTGTGAAGGAATATTATAAACACGTCACAATTATCATCAGTGTACACCTTTTAATCTATATGCCATTGAGTCTGGTTAGTACTTCACTTGTATTGGAGACTACCTGGAATCAGGGTTGAGCTGTGAGGTAGACTGGATATGTTAATAGACCAACACAATATTACATCCATCAGGGCAAAACTTTGAGTGTGATTGCCTTATTTAGCAGCTATTTTGAGATGCCATTATTAATTCGAAATGCACTATATAAAACATGATTGATATTATTCTTACCATTCGTTATTCACAATACTGTATGATAATCTACATCTGTGACAATCAAGGTACTAAACACATCCTGCGTGAATTTCTGAAAAATACTTTAAAGCATTAATACACAGGAATCATTTACGAGTTTTTTTTTGCTTTTTCAAAGGGCCACGGACTCCTAAGCTGAAATCCTGAGTAATTTGGGAGTGTAACTTAATCCACAGCTCAAGCAACGGTCGGTCGTCTAATAGGCTCCCAAGTGCCAAGTTACTTTCCACCTCAATTACAAGCACCTAATAGCTCGCTTCAAGCGAATGCTGCAAACACAGATTTTAGTTTTTTAAGCCAGCAACAATGGGACATTGTTTGCAATAGCAACCTGCTGCAGGCAGAGACTGCACACAGGCAATTCACTACCTAGGTTGGGAAGGGCTTCTTGTCTGATTCACACATACAGGGGGTGAAATAGGTAAAGGTGCAACCCTGCGATAACTTGCTCACGCCGCTGCTGGCGGAAGGGCGACCGCTTGAGAGAAACCCCACAAAGCCACTCTAGAGAATCCCTCGAGATGTTTTGGTTTTTCAGCCTACTTCTATACTGGCCAGAGGTCTTGAAAGAGGTGCGAACACCCACACTTTACAGCCAACACACACGGGACCTGCCGACCCTGCCGAATGACCAACTGTGATGAACACATTTTTATTATAAAACAGGGTGGGAGGGGGGGGCAGGGATTTCAGAAAAGTGGCCATTGTTTTAACTGTCACACGAGTGTATGAAATCGAACTGGCGACCTCTAGGTTGCAATAATACGTGGCAGCATCGCATACTGTGGGAGTGCGTGAAAATACATTTTATTTCAAAAGTGGCCTTAATAGTAAAACAAATATGCCCTAATCATGAAGATGATATCGGAAACCTGGTGTATTACACTTACAGTGTAGCACTGGCTGTCATTCAGGCCAAAAGAGCAGATTATTTTTTCAAAAAGGAAAAACACATATATTTTATATCTTTTAGTTACCTATGTATGCCTAAGCAACATGTATGATATATGCTTAATATGGTATGTAACTTAGTAATGAAACATTCAATGTTCATCTAAAATATTCAACCTGGGATGTTGAAATTGCTAATATAATCATACTTTTACTGAAGCAAACTACTGTATACAATTTTAAGGAGCTGTTTTGCTCAATGAGCGTTGAGGTGGTGCTCATTTCCCCTCTTCAGCCTGAAGCCTATCGCAGCGGGGTGAGTCATATCCACAGGACAGCCTCACCCAGTGGTTTCCCATTTTATACACTCCAGAGGGATGATGGACCAGGTCGACCGGCAGCCCGGGCTTAGAACTCGCAACATTCCGATTGTGTTCGTTCACTATCCCGCTGAACAACCAGGCTGGATAATGCACGCTATTCTAAAGCAATACATGTAATAATAACATTTAAGGGGGGAAATGTTAATGCAGTAAAACAAATTTCGACAACATTCCTGAGTAGCGAGTGCATTATTAAGTCCATGACATGCCTTAAGTGTCGGTTTGAGGGGTTTCAAATTCCCAAAGGTCCCTGCACACTTGCTCCATTTACAGCATTCCAAGAGGGCAAACAATGTAACCCGATGTGGCCTATTCACTGCGCATTCTGCTGTGGGAATAGCGTTACCTCGCCACCGCGATGTCTCTGTCTGCCCATCTTAGTGTGACTTGGCAAAGCTGACAGGAGGAACCCAAGAGGGCCACCGCAGTGCAATCGCACGTGCGTGCGAGCACGTCTGAGAGTCACGTGCGATCCCCGGCACAAGGTGACGGTGTCCGTTTATCTAAGTGCTCAGTTTTGTTTTTATGTTTTGAGAATCTGGCATTGTTATGAAACCTCTTCAGGCCCTGGGATGATTCATGGGGGGTCACTGAAGGGGATGTGCATGGTGCCTATCTCCCCGTCACATAAGGAAGTGCGATGTGATTTAAAAACGATTTGTCGCAGCACCCCGATTAAAGGGCTATATGTCCACAATACATCTCGACCAGCAGAAAAACCATCCTCAAAACACAAGCGTGGTTTTTATTAATAAACGTGTATAATCTAACATTTTACAAAGAAAAAAGCATTGGCATTACTGGCATGCTCGAGTATTGGAGGAAAGGAATACAGATTTGATTTCTGTGCCACTGAAAGGCAGTCAAACACCCCCCCACCCCAAACGGTGGGGACGACATGTGTGCCTGAGTTAAGTATTCTATCAGGGTCACCGAAGTTTATGAGCACACATTCTGCCGAAATAAGACCTGCCAAACAAAAGAAAGTATATAGCAAAAAAAAAATGGAATGTTCCACGAAGCAGACTGGATTTTAGCAACAAACCAAAAATTGTGCTTTCACAGTCAAGAAATATGTTAATTGCATGCGTGTGCTCATGAGAATGCTTATTTTTTTAATTTGTAATTTTTTTGGGGTCTGTGGAACTCACTGGTTTGGCGCCGGCCTGTCTCGGGGGAAGCGATGTCCCCGTCAGCACTGGTGAACCAGCTGGGCTCGTCAGCTCGGGAAAGGGGTTGGGGATGTTGGGCCAGGATGCGGCCTGCAGCTCCTCCTCCTCGTTTGCCCTCCTGTCCAGCGGGGTTCTGCAAAACGGCAAAAAGGTTAAAAGCACTCTCTGTAAAGTCAGCGATCACACGGAGCACATTTGTATGCACGCGCAAGCAGGGACGTGCAGGACATCGGGGCTCAAACGTTTAAGTTATGCCCAGACCTTGCAGGCGGCCATCGACACGCTCGTCAGGAAAATGTGAAGACTATTTAGTGTCTGGATCCAAAAATCTAACTTTAAAAAAACACAGACTCCCATAGGGCATACATACACGATCAAATGACTATGGAGTTGCCATCTTAAGTTACTTCATTATCCAAGCCAAAGACAGCCTGGAGTCACCTGAAATCACCCACCGTGGAAAACTAATGGAAACAAACAACCCATGAAACCAACTGTAGGTCTACCAGAAAAAGATCACCCACACAATCCCTGATTCAGCCAAATTCAACAATGACCATTTTGCGGGGTAGGCGAGCAGCAGCGCAACGTGTTGACAAGCTCTCCGTTAAACATGCGCTGAACGTAAGTTGGACAGTTTTCTGTTTTTCTTCGCGTGACCATTGACGCGCGCTCCTCGAGGGGGGCCATTAACCAGTAACAAAGGTCACGACGGAGGTGGTCATGCTGATTGACCACTTTTCCGATAGTCAACGGTGTCCGAGGGTGCCGGCGGCTGCGGCGAGATGTTATCTCCCTCGCCTGGTATGCAGGAGGTTGTGGGCTCGATCCCGACGTATGCATGCTGAACTTCTGTAACCAACCGTGCTAATCAGTTGGTAACTTGTCCCTGTGATAGTAGAAGATGGTTGCACTGGGGTCACGTGACAGGGCTGTTGTGTATGTGATGATGCGCTGGAGGAGCCTGTGTTTGTATTAGTAATATTAGTTTCCTGGGTAAAGGCATCGGATGGTGTTCAAGACTTCTTCAAGAACGTGCTGCATGCAAACCATACACTTGTGTGCATGTGCGCACACTGAACTAAAACACATGCACACACACCAACGGGTAAATCTTGCTTTACCTAAGAACCTCGTGCCATTCACAGTGGTGCATCTTTTAGCAAATTAAATGGTAGATAATTAGACATTAAGCAATAGCCAATTATGTAATGTTCGACATAATTGCTTGAATTGCATTGCCATATAGTAATTAGAAAAGTTGGAGTATTTATGGAATTAACCAGGTGTTGTGGGCCGCTGTGAGGCTATTGCATCAGCAGAGGGCAGTGCAGTAAAATCAATAGTTGTACTGTACTATGCTCCAACGTCTGTGCCCCCCACCGTCATCAACCAGCACTGACCAGCGTGGTGAAGTATGGTCAAATAACCCCCACGACCAACACGGCATGGGGAATTCCCTCAACCAGTACTTACAAAAAGGAATGCACGTGTAAACATAACATTTGGTCTGAAGTGCTCTTACATTTGATAATAGAATAGTTGCACACAATATACACAACATCAAAGATCCCCTTTCAATTCACTTAACATTTTTCAATATAAAGCGGCCATGTAATCCGCCAGCTCACTGCATCAGTGAAGGTTTGTGTTTGCAATTCGTCATGTAACTTTCTACTACGTACATTACTGCATTCCTATTCATATACGAGAGGTCATTCATTTATTTATGTTACCTTCTGACAACCTTAATAGTTGGTACCCCGATGAAAATGTACAAGTAATGTTAAACTTTTTATATAATTACGTACAAAAATGTTTCCTATGTTAGTCACATATGTAACTAAATGATTCCGATAGTTTATATTAAAATCTTGTATACACGAGATAAAGAGAATGAATAAGCCCTATACCAAAGATGGAGAGTTAATCATCCATTAAATTTTTCACTCTCCATGCACAGCGTACAGATCATAAATTATCATTCGAATTTAATCCTTTTTGAGATCTAAAAAATTTATAAATGTAGCAACAACAGAGTGAATAAGTAATTTAGTCCATTTCATCATACTCAGTTTACACCATTAAGAATGATTATGCCACATATTGGGACAGATAGTAATGGCAACATGTAACACCTTTGGAAAAAAAGTTATTTTAACGCGTTCCTCAAATTCTATGTTGAATATAGAATAATTACCATAGTAAGGACGTACAGTATTAACATGTGTTTCTCATGGAAATGGCTCCAAAGGTGAACAACAAATTTGATCCCTGTTAATACTTTCTGGGGAATGTCGGCCATCCTCGCTGCCAAAGGCCTCATTGCAACAGAGAGACTATTTGATGAGAAAATTCCAGTTTGTATCCAATGCCCGATTGCGGTAAGAGGAAGCACATTGACTTTTTTGGCACAAAGTAATGGCAGCCTCTAATAAAGTGGAATTTGTCAATAGATATAGTTTTACAAAAGTATTCATATTTTGTTTTTCCAGATGAAAACTAAGTTTGGGAGTATGTTTGGCAGGTGACTGGTCTAGTTGGAGGTAATGTAGAATGTATAAAGGTGGCATTTCGGCTATACACGTGTACTTTTTATTACAACGTTTTAAAATACATTTTTTTATTTTATTTTTTCATAACGTAGCCTACTGTGAAATTTATAGCATAAATTGCAATAGTGGACATAAAAAGAAACTTGAAAAGAAAATGAGATTATGAAAATCTATTACAAATCCTGCAGTTTCTAAGTCTGGAAACTTGTGTAACATCCACTTAAGGCTGAACACAGTCTGTGGTTTAACCATCATCTGCGAGTTGCCACAAGCATCCCCCCTATTTGCTTAAGCCCTGGATTAAAGAGTATGAGAAAGATACATCTGTACAAGTTTATTGTCCGGCATTTGTGATTGTTTCATGGCAAGGTATAAATGAACATACTACTTATTCAAAATAAGGAGATACATGGGAAACCAACCTTGTACATGCTCTCTGAAGCAACTATTGACCCCTAACCTAAACAATTTGTCAACTACTCCATCTGTGAATGTTGCCTGCATTCGAATGCAGGCAATTTTTTTTATGGACATTTGTCACCTACGTGTCACCGTACACCGATGGAAGGCCGACAAAGGTTCAAGAGGACAACGGTCTGACATTTCCGTTGCGATAAACAATTTCCATGTCCACGTCGGCAAAGATTAACGTCACAATCAACTTCCAGAATTAATGTTGTGTTCACATAGCAGAGGAAGTGTTGCATTTGGTAGCCATCGGCAGCGAATTTCAAATAAACATCTTGGTTTTGTTAACAGGTGCAGTCATAACAAAGTCACTGGCCTCTTTACCACTCTGACTTATATAACCAAATTAAGTCGGTGCACACTGTAAATATCCCTTTTCCAAATATTACGTGGTTGTTTTCTTGCCGTACACGCGTAGCCTACACCCTTGTTTTGACGCACGCCGCAAAAAAAAAACCCGTCTCTGTAGCTTTTTTGCAATATGACCATGAATACCGGACTGCTCGAATGTGGACCGGTTGAGAACGACGGACGCCTTGGTGCAGCAGGGAGGTGTCCCCAAGCTCACGAGCGTCGCCCGGTTGCGGCGCGACACGTGACATGCCAGGGCGAGAGGCTGTGACGGCGGAGGAGGCGGCCGCGGCGGCGGCGATGGAAGGCAGAGCGTGGGCGGGCGTCTCCCTGCCGTCAGGCCCTGCGCAGGGCTGCAGGAGAGGCACCGAGTCGGCAGGGCTGCTCGAAGCGCTTCCCGTTGACTCCGACGTATTCATGTCATTGACCAAATTCTCCAGGTCCACATCATCATCTGTAGAATTTGGGCAGAAGAAGACGGGCGTATTCACATGAGACATTGAACGGCACAAGTGGGGGGTGTTTTGTATGTGTCGCTCTTGTAATGTTTGGGAATAAATGTGTATTTTGGGGGTTTCTTTTACACACAATTACTGAGCACAGACCCAGCGGCCTAAAACATTTTCGAACCGAGCAACGAACGGCACAATCAAAGTTGTCATAGATGTTACCGTAAGAGGGAATTGTTGCAACTGCTCTTGAGGTTTGATTTTTGTCAGACTATCAATACTTATATTTACACTTATTGATAGTTACACATATGATGATGTAAAAAATATATGCTAACATTTCTGGATGTAGCAGTATGTAGAATTTGATGTCTGTCGGGCTGCTTTGAATTTTTAATTAATTAACTAATTAACTCATTGGAGTTTTTCCAATATTGTGAAATTTTTGCATTCAAAGGACATGGTAACTGAAATATCCATTAATTCTGCATTAATTGTTCCCATTAAATTATATGCACTGAAATGCCCAACAGAAATTATATGATTTGCATATGAAGACTAATATATGCATTTTATACCACTCAATACATTTTCAAAATGTGAGCGAAATATAACAAACCACAGACACAGAGATAGCAATTTTACATAAAAAATTTTTTTTAACTCATCACCCTGAATTGTGGGAGAGAATGCGATTCTACATCCCTGTACAAAATTCTATAATTGTCATATAAATCGATCCAATTTTCCAGCGCGAGCACCCCATCCCGCAGCACATAAATTAACCTGGATGAATAAAAGTGCGTCGTCGCTCTCAGCTCTGACAAAAGGCCGCGTGAAATTAATAGGCGGCTAAAACGTTCACAAAAGACCCAACCAAGCACCGCTTGCATTTTGCAGGGTTTTTTTTTACCTTCGAGCAGAGCACAAACGGCCGCATTGTGCTCACACGCCCCTGGGACGCGTGAGCGTGCCTCACACCAAACAACCCGTGTGCCAAGCCCAAGGTGACAAAGACAGCAGGCCGCTCTCCACCGCGGCCAGAGTGGGCGGCGCGGCGCGGCATGCAAATGCAAAAAAAAAGCATCGTGGCCCCATTTCCCGGGCAACGGGCAATATAAACGAGAGCATTTATATGACGACAGCGACATCAGACACGAGTGTCATGCAACAACTGTGGGCTAGGATCCAGGCCCGGGTGGCCATTTGATAGCCACTAACACCCTCCAGATACACAGTGGATTTGCAAAACACTACTGCTTCTGTCCTTACTTGAATTTCATGTTTTGGCCTTTTTTTCTATTCAGCCATTGTGCGGTGTGTTAATAATTCAAATATGTCAAATATCACTTGAAAAATTCTAGGAACAATATTGCAACATTTTAAGGAAAACGATTCTTGAATGAGTGTAACGTATTTACAGTTTAATGCAACTAAAACAAAAGAACGCGTGGCAGAGCCAAAATAAGTATTTTTTTAAATTGCCGCCGATAAAAGGTCGAATTAAACCAGAGTTGCTGTTTGAACTTTTAATCATTCGCTCTGATTTCATCGTGGTGCCATGTACCACATGCAAAAAATGTAGCAGATTTCTTTTGTATCTAATGCATACATTTAATTACCATAGCAGCATTTGTAAGCAAAAACATGCAATTGTCAATGATAGCAATGCACCTTATTCTCATATCTATGTGCACAATTAGATTCAACATAATATTTTAGCAAGACCATTCCTGAATTGTTCTGTACAATACCGCCATTTTTTTTTTACAATCATAATTGAACGGTGATTTTTTTACTGAATTATGACAAAAATAAACGATTACACATGAAAGTACAATGTTAAAGTGGACAGAGAGAGAGACGAACCTATTCTCTTAAGCAGTTCCCTTAAACTCTAGAGGGTTATTTCAATTACACGGCTGTAACTATGAGCACCATTTGTTTTCCTTTTGGGTTACAAGACCAGTTATTCCACATGTGAAATGTGCGATTATATTTTTCAGACTTCTGCTAAAAGATTTAAAGCTTCCCCAAAATCTTCCAGGAAATGACAGATGAGGCATATGTGTGTTTGGTGTTTTTTTTATTCCTTTCAATTATGGCTAATTAAATATTTGTTTATATAAATCTTGAAAGGGTTAACTGTCTTTGTTTCCATGGTATACAATTACTTGTGTTTATTTATTTACAGAACCTTTTCCGGGAGGGGACTTTGTGCTCTTCATGTAGCTTCTCTGCAAATCTACCACGAGCAGAAATGCAACTAATCTACAAATAAGTGCCACTGGAATGCATTGTATAAGAAAATATACAGCATATGGAATATGAACTTGGCAGCTGTGTTAAGCACAGGCTAAGCATATCCGTTGTTCTTTGAAAGACAAGAGAGGCTTCCAGCTCAACTGAGCCCGAGGCGACACTCATCTCCTCCTTACAGCCCTGAGCCAGTAGTGGAAATTCCACATTCCTATGGCAGGGGTTCGTATTTCCATTCGACAACCACTGTTGACTTGGCCACAAAGTTATGCTGATTTTATCGACACTCGAGGTGAAGGACTGAGTTCACCCCTGAATCGCATTTGAACTCTGAACCTTTGGCATGCACCTTTCTTTACCAGTGCGCTCACCCAGCCAGATTATATATTCATAAATACTGCACCTTAGAAACGCATGAAAAAACAACTTCGTATATTTACGTAATACAGTTACGAATCATATATCCAATTCATATGTTAGAATATAACGAGTGGAAAGCACTGTTCATACCTACTCAGGCTTCGGGGAGTAGAGCAGTGATGCAGTGGTTAGCGCACTGCGCTGTTCCATTCTTGGTTACGGCTAACATCAGTGGCAAATTATATCTCAACCGGTCCTGGCAACTCCCCCACCTTTCACCAACCTGCACTGCATGGTGTAATGAAGTATGTGGTCAAACAGCCCCCGTGACCAGCACGACATGGGAGGGGGGGGTCTTCATCCAGAAGTCGATTTACACAAGGACTGTACATTTACCTTTAACTTTAATTGTATCAATGCTCGTAAAGCACACCAAGGAGTATGGGTGCCAATATCATAACCGGCCAACCTTTCATCTGAGTGCTGTTGTTAACCACATCATATATAAGACATTCATTTGAGGCCAGGTTGATAGAGGAGAATGCAACAGGCAATTCACAACCCAATTCCACTGATGTTATAATTGGCTAGGAATAAATCCCAGGTCACTGAGAGCATAGCGCAGTGTGCTTACCATTACGCCACCTTTCTCATAAGAACACACACGTGCATGCATAACTGATCATACATGTTACCTACCCTGGGGAGGTCAGAGGAATTAGCAATTCATACGCAGTACAATGTATGCATTGATATTACGTGCGCTAAAAAAAGCAATTTACATAATTACATATTTTAGTTTTTTTTTTAAACAGATGCCCCTCAATGTTAAAACCCTGCATGGGGTTCTTGAAACAGCTGTTTCATCTCACTGGTTGTGACCAAAGCCATTCCAGCGAGTCGTGATGGGGAAAAGGTCAAGAAACGCGAGTGAAGAAAATCATTATTGAACTGTGCACTGGGACACAAAGTAAACTGACCATGTATGAGGGCCTTCTTAAGCCAGGCTGCACAGAAGCTGCTTTTAAGCCATGACATCACAGGCAGCTTTGGAACTACTGCAATTTCCCTCTGACCCCCCCGTCTCACCACCACCTATAATTTCAGTTAACGCTGCCAGCACGCCATTGTGACGGGAACTCACGGGCTGTAGTGTGAGCTTTAGTGCCGTGTACAGGGTGCCGATGAAAGGTAGCGTGCATTATTGTACAGTTTTGTCAATCCACTGCTGAAAAAATACTTCCCCGCACCATACTTCACCGAAATGGTCAGTGTGGGTTGGTAAAGTGGGCAAGCCCAGGACCGATTCTTAGAACTCGCCACTAATGTTGCCCTTGGCGAGGAATCTAAAACTAAAGTTGCTGCGTTGTCACGGTGCAGTAGCGCTAACCACTGTGCTTACTGCTCCACCCCATCATTCATTATTAAAGAATTACAATTAGACAGCAGTTTGAGCTACGTCAATCAAACTATAGTCACACGAGTGGTGTTCTCGTACAAGTCCCATTGCTCTAAACCTCTACGCATCCGACGTGGTGTTGGTGACCCCACATTGCATTGACATCTCAGAGGGTCATGGTTATTTTGGTTATTTTACAAACGTCTCGACTGCGTGATGTCTTTGGACATATTTATATTTTAATGTATCTCTTTCATAACAAAGGCATTTAACTAGACCGTTCAAAACTACTCTCTCATTTGAATCCTTCAAAAATGGATGTTACATTCCAGGACGGTGATACGGGGTTGGCGGATCACACAAAGGTTGTGAAACCCCCTTGCTGTGGGTGTCGAATTGCCATACCCTGGCAAGCCAGAAGATGGTACAGCAAGTGTGGACTAATCTACGTCTGCCCCATCTGTATCGGACAGCATGCGTGAGTTTTCTCCAGTTCGTCTGATTTTCTCCCAAATATTCATAAATAAGGGTTTGCACTTTAATAAACAGTCTACACTGCTGTCCACTTGTTACTAGTTAGTCTTAACGGGTAGCAAAATACTAAAAGCTGGTAAGCTGTAGGAGGGACAGGCCACTCCTTAAACGACTGCTGATATAACTGCCCTCCTAAGCCAGGCCAAGGTGTCCAGCCTGTAGTGTCCAGCAAACGTTCGCCACAATCTTCCGAGTCGCTGCTCTGCAGTTGACCTCTGCTAGGATGTTTTCGGGAGGCCCTGAGTCCACAATGTTGCCACCACTCAAGGGGAAACGGGCCCTTAAAGCTTTAAGGGAAACTGTCTTGGCTAACTCGTAGCAATGTCAGATGCATTCTCTCAACCAGTCCAATATACGGAGATTTGAGGAGGCATTCACCGGGACAGCGTTTCTGTACAAAACGAACAGCCGCTGAGAGCCAGACACAATGCAACTCCGACTGCAAATGAAAAGGAGACACCACCTTCAAACTCTTCCTGCAGGTGAGCGATAGCTGGTAACCCGCATGACAAATGATCGTGTCCCATCCTGATGCACTGACAGCAGAAAGACCTCAAATGGCTAGCATAGACCTTGTATGTGGATGCTATCCTTGATTTCAGCAGGAGGCCCTACTTAGAAACCCCGTGGTTGGTAAACCTTACCCTTTAAACATCTAGGTAGTCAACTGAAAATGCCTGAAGTCTGGACCTGCTACTGCAGGTCCTCCTGAACCAGGAATGTCCATGCAGGGTGCATCCTTAATTCAAGGTGTTCTGAGGACCAGTACCATCTTTCCCAATGTGGAGTAGATGGTGAGGACTTGGGGAGGCTTTCATCCAACAGTGGATCTATCATGTTTGGTGATGAATATTGAATGACGATGCTTTGTTAACACTGTATTTCTCCCATATTATTCTGTCATTTCATATTGTATCGAGTTGACAATGTTGAGTCATCACCACGTGTGTCAATTGGCTGAGAAGTCACGTGAACTTAATTTAAGCCTGCAACGAGTCTAGAATCAAAGTGTTGGCAATGTGAAGCCGCACATAACCAGTGAACTGCTCGCTGTTACTCTAGGCTATGCACAGGCGGCACATGATGCAACTAATGCGCAACCCTATGTAATATGGCCTTTATGGCTATGGAGCTATGTAGCTGCGATTCTGTGTACAATGTGCCAATTGTATGCGCCTAAATGTGTTTACAGAACATGTTGTACCAGCTCATGTATGGGTGGGGGGCAGTTGCAGATATTTTGAGAGCACACAGATTTACAATTCACCGGCACCAGCATTATTATTATTATAAAAATTCCTTGGCTTCGTTCATTAATTTCACCTGGCTTAAAATAGTTCTAAGTCTCTGACAGACGACACATTAAAGATGATCACAGCAGATGAAAATATCTTGTCTGATGAACCTACGCATTTTTAGAAATAACCTCTTGGCAGATGGTCACTATTCTATCCATTGTGAGACCACCAGGTTTTGTGCTGCATTGCCATGAGTTGGGATGCTGTCGTGGCGTAATGGTGAGCACACCGCAGGTCCCTGGATTGATTTGTTCACCCGGTGGGGCAATTCAAACAATCCGCAGGTTTCTTAAATCCCTTTGCTTCTGCCCAACCGACAGTAAAATAATGGGCACACCAACAGTCAGCTGATCGGTAGGTTATGAAAAGAGGTAAAGTGTGAGTACACCCACCTCTTCCAAGACGTCTGGACAGCATGGAAAAGTAGGCCAAATACCCGGTCGAGGGGTTCTCGAGAGCTCTGTCTAGTGGCCAGCAGTGGAGTGAGCTAGGATTTTCAGAGCTGTAGTTTGACCATGATTGACGCCTTGCATTATTTAGATATTCAACCTAGATGATTGATTGACCTCCAAAATTCAAGTTTATTCAACTAGATTGTGCTTTGCAAAAGTTGCCAGGAGACACCAGCTTCTTTTGCAGTTTCTCCGGAATGAATCACAAGAGGTATTAAACCATCACACTCACAAGCCAGAGAAGAGAATAAAGTGGCCACTGTCTGTCCCTTTAACCCACTTGTGAGGTTAAATAAATAATCCCTCGGTCATACTAATTATACAGTAGTACGCAAACAGCACGAAGAAATTTAAACCAGAACTACATTGTATATGATTGTTTTGTTTAACATGGTCTGTTAAACGTAAATTACAAGTTGTAACTCATGCAAGAAACAGCACCATTAGGCATTCAAGGTTGACTGCTTACAATAGCATTCACCCATGCAAGGAGCACAACCTCAGCGGTCCGTGTTTGCAAAACATGTGCTCACTTTGGCAAAGCATGGGGGGAGGGTGGAAGGGTTAATGCTGTGGGGTAGGTGAGCTGCAGGGGAGGGAGCAAATCACACATGGGCAGGAGGAAATGACTGCCTTAAACTCAGCCTTTACACTTCATTTCCCAAGGACAGGCAACTCGAGTCGGCCTGATTTCTCCCTAAAACTTCAGCCAACGGCCAACTTAAGCGGCATTTACATTTTGACGCGTAGGCTTTCGCGACCAAAATTATTCATGATGCTTTTTTTTGGGGTAAGTATAAATGTGTCGTTAAACCGCCACCACCCGACACAGTAAGGTTTGTCACGTAAACTAAAATGTGCCAGTTAGTTACTACTTCAGCCCACCCGTGTGTTGGAGAGTAAATCCACGAAATGTACAATTTGTGTATAACGTTTCGCTGGTAATTACATCCAGCATCATCGGGCAATTTTTCCAGAATTCTGCTTGTGGATCACGGTTGAGAACATGCAAACTCCAAATATACAGGCGTCAGGGTCGGGATCAAACCCACGACCTCTTGCATACCAGGCGAGGTAATTAACATCTCGACACTCAAATGTTACTTTTTTGTCATCTTTCATGGCGCAGAGCTCACACGGATCACTCACAGATGAAACACGGCGTGCTCACAAATTGTGCAGCATTCAAAAAGACGAATATGCTGGTACACCGTGTCGGCGGCAACTAAGTCACTTTAAACGTAACCAGCAGTGTCAAGTCAATGATTCACAATCTGATGTTACCTCTGCAGTTGCTCATGACTAATTCGCGTCGAACTAGGTGCTGACAAGACAGCGACAGTGCCAAATGGAGCAGCCATGCCCACCCACCCACTCCTTGTGGGGCAGGAGGCACGTAAAACGCGTGGGAAGCCGTTACCCTCCCGGCCAAATTTCCACGTGTTCGGCCCAACATGCACGGGACAGCTGTGGGAAGCCTCGTCACTCAGCCGTAATACTTACAAGGACGTCAATGACACACACATACGAGAGTACGCAATTCGAAGGAGTGTGCTGTGTTGTTACCTTCAGTATCCCCCCCCACCACCACCCACCTCTTTGGGGGAAAGCTTTTTTTCACCAACTTGTTAAAATGTAACCCTAAGTGACTGCGGTAATATCCCTACGCAAGGGGAGAAACTGAAACTTCCTTGCTCGAGGTATGAATGGGCAGCAAGTCACTATACGCAAAGCAAAGAACCAGCGATCGTAAATCAGGGGACCTTGGACTATCCCGTAGACGCCAAATATTGCACATCTCTGGCACATTGGTTTACTACACATTTTAAGCCAGTGGACCACGAGGCATATCCACTCGCGCTTCCAAAACACGCAATAGTGGAGTGATAAGGTAGACAATGACATTAATCGTTAATGAAGAGTTTTAAAGAAACGGCACTCTCTTTTGTGCGGCGCACTTTTTTTTGCGATTTTTAAACGGCGAGTTAAAGGTGTCTGAAAACGGACCGCTTTGAATGTTCCGTAATTGCCGCAGGTTAAATGTACAAAACATCAGAGGTGGGACAAAGTCATTGTTATGCAAGTCCAAGTCGAGTCGCAAGTCATCAAATTCATGACTCGAGTCTGACTCGAGTCCAAGTCACATGACTCGAGTCCACATCTCATAGGTGGGACAAATTCATTGTTATGCAAGTCCAAGTCGAGTCGCAAGTCATCAAATTCATGACTCGAGTCTGACTCGAGTCCAAGTCACATGACTCGAGTCCACACCTCTGCAAAGCATACATCCCTCAACAAAATACTCAAGCATCGTGGGCTTTTTTTCTTCGAGATACTGTTCCAGGCTGTTTGTATAGAAAATTGGAAATTAACATTAATTTGAAGCTTTGAGCAGTAAAGGCAAGAATGTACCAGAAAGTATCACCCTCCCGTTATCCAATTTAATGTGTCTGCAGTTTGATATACGGTAATGGACTAACACAAACCGATAGATATCCCCATCACTGCATTCCAGACTCCAGAAATCGGCCCTTATTGTGAAACCAGCAACCATTTATCAATCGCACCTCCAATTAGCACAGTTGGCTACGTACGGTGCTAAGGAGTGATCCAACGATTAGCCAAGTGGAATTGGATTACTGAACACATGTTTTCTAATTTGCAAATAATTAATTTGCTGTTTATTAGTCAACATTTATATTTTTTTAAATTCAATATCCAATTAGGGTATAATTGTTACATGAATCTTATTGTCCATTTTCTGCTATCTCTTACACCGATGTGGAATTTACATTTTCAACTGACTCTTTTGATAAAAACAACACATTTTTTTGTTAAAGGATGACAATTATAAAGCAAACATGAAATATAACCAACCTTAATTGTTGCATTAAAAACACTTTACAGATCAGTCCTTCCCAAAAGAGGCGTTTAGCCACGGTGTGCACAGTTGATCTGGTGTTGCACGTATCACGGTTTCTGGGTCAAACTACCCTGAGACACACGCAGACCTACTGCACAAGAGATTGCTGCAACTCACATGACCACCGCCTTCACCCAATGGCAGCACTTGCACGCTTGGAGCTCCGAAGTCCGCAAAGATAATGCCAGGGTTCACGGGAAGGATGGGTGGAGCATGGATGGGGTGGATGAAATGGCCAGACACACCCCTTTTGTCCTCTCGCCAATCGGAACTACTTGATGACGAACAATAGCTTGTGTATGTACGTTGTATGGATGCTGCACTTGTCTCACACCGTACGTAGCCAACCACGCTAATCGGAGGTTGCGAGCTTATAATGGTGTTGGAACGTAGTCACAAGCGGCTCAATATCCTACTTTGATTTAATCCAAATTCGTAATTAATTAGTTTTAGCATCAACGGTCCCTGATTTATTGCTACAAAACTAGTTATTCTCAGCAAGTGTACTCGAGCCAATTGATTGCATCTGTGAAAAAGAAATGGTAGCATTGGGAATGTCCAGCAATTTCCACCTGAACACAAGAATTATACAACAGGCAGATGAGGTTACCATTTCAAATCACTGAATTCTGAACTGAAGCAAAACCATATATGGAAATTTCAATAAATACATGCAAACATGCACAGTTTGCGGAACTCGGAGACATGAGCAATGTGTATTCGAAAAAAATGTTATGGGATTTCGATTTAAAGCTTTCGTGACTGCAGGGATTCATCTTCTTGGTTCTTTCGGTAAAGTCACGTAGAAGGGAAGTAATAAAATAATACAAACAAAACATAATAAAATAAAATAATTCTCACGACGTTTCGGCTACAACGCAAGCAGCCGTCTTCACCTGAAGACGTGACTTTACCGAAAGAACCAAGAAGATGTTATGGGATGTGAGTGAAATAAAAACGATGGTAAAAATATGTTTAAATCACCTTATCTTCGACAACGCAAAGATGCCTTTCTTCCCAACAATAACGGATCATTTCCCTGAACACACATTCCATGGGCCCAGAGCATATATATATTATTTCTCTATAACAACTGAGCTGAAAAATATGTAATTAGTATTCTAAATAAAAGTCTATACCATCATACACTTGCATTTGAGACATTTTAATTGTTTATCATTTATGCACTGTCATTGGGCATAATAATTTGGTGCCATTAGTTTTAACACATCACATGGGACCAAGGTCTACTGTGCCCTATACGGCTAAGCTTGCAGTACACCCATTTCATTTTAATTTTACGTGAAATCTTAGCTGGTCTAGAGTCACAACATTCGCCAATATTTGCTGTGCTAGATTTTATAGTACAGAGCAGTGCAGTATGTGTGTGTATGTATATACGTGACATTTCTACAACCAGGGTATATTTTTCATCAGCTTCACGACACTATCGTAAAATATTTTTTGAGCAATGACCTGATTCTATCCACTCGCATGGAATTTTTGCCCCAGTTTTCATGCCTAGCCATGACATGTTGCAATGTGGGCAGAAAAAGGCCACTGAACCTTCCCTTGTGCAGCCTGCACCACATATATTTTGTGACAATTTGCAGAACAATACATTTTGGCACAAAGCCACTTTATAAAAAAAAAGTCTACAATGCACAATATTATTATTATTTGCGGATGTTACACTCTATCCAGGGTAACAAACATTGTTATAAAATGTACTGTACTTATATATGTGACCAAAATAGTTGTAAATAGTGTATTCTACATTTATGGTATTTTCTTTTAAAATTAAGCAGCTATGTGTATGGAAGTGCTCTTTCAGGCAGTATTTTTCAAGCATATTTATCACTGCGTACACATAAGATTTTAATGGAGAGACTTGGCACTGAGGACATTCAAAATTTCATAACTGATATTTTATATCTTCTGTCGTCTGATACACAAAGCCATACATTTTGCTCAAAGTCAATGTAACAGAAAGCATCCTCATGTATGTAATAAAACCAGACGTAGTACACTGATTTCACACAGATGCATGACAATTGGACTATAATACCACATCACGAAGATGTCAGTTGAATTGTACACTCAATTGTTAAACTGGTTACGGATGACATCGATATTACATGACAGAATTTGTGTGAGTGATAGTGGAAGCTTAGGGGAAGTGTTCATCGAGCAGTGGATTGACATTGCTGGTGATATGAGGATGAATTACATGGGGGAACATTTGTGAAGCGATTGACACTGTGCTAAGAACCTGGCTATCCAAGTTCGATTCCTGGCCATGCACGGTTGTCTGCATATGGTTCGAAAGAAGTTCAACATGTACATTATGACTTAATTTTGCATTAATGTACAATTATATCAGTGTTCTAAAAGTCACATTTTTTGTGTCCATACATAGTTTATGTTTATTATCAACCAATACTAAATATTTCTCATTGCAGGACAAACCATCAACATTTACATTTCAACAGAAAACACATGTCCAGTACATGGAAACAATATGCTCTGAAGGGATGAAATTAAAGACAATTGACAAAAAAATGTCTAATACATACGTGCATAGGTATTTCACACACTTAGTCAAAAGTTCCCCTTTTATCCCACATGCATCCCCTGTATAGTAAGGCTATTTAAATGAAGTGTTCTTCTGCATGAAGAAGTTTGAAATACAGTTATCATGTTTTTGAATGTTTGCAATATCGGAATCTCAGATGCAATAAACTATGAGAATTTGTCAATGTTTTTAAAAATGAGGTTACATCAGGACAAGCGCTCTTTGCCAGCACCATTTCATATCCCCTCTGTATGTTATGGTTAAGAAAGGCTGACATTCTTGTCGGAAACACTTTGTGGACTTTGAAGCATGTAATTATTGTTTGAGCACGGAGTGAAATGCGGTTTGCTAAATCATAAATATAAAAAAAATTAGGGTTGGCTTTAGCCATAGTCTCTAAAAAGCAGTGGCGATTGATAATGAGATATTAGGGCGCCATGCTACGATTAATATCGTGGTTACATTTTGAGTTTTTATTACGTTTGCAGTCTACCTCACTGATTACAAATCCGAAGATCAGTTGCATGACCGCAAATAGCAGTCGTATAAAAGAACTTTAAACTGTCAAAATGTGCAAACTCAGGGCCGTTTATTGCGGTGTGGTAGCCGACAAGCAGCATTTGCAATTCACGAAATAATTTAACTGCAGTTAAATTTAGCTCAAAATGGACCAAAGCGCTTTCCGAAAAATCTACAATTTCAGAGTAGCAGTTTTAGAAATTATTTCGAAATACAACACAGTCCGACTTGGATGTGTGTAGAATCTAAATGGGGCCGCATGTCCAGAAACGGTGGGCATGCAGTATTCTGTAGAGAGTCAGTCAGTAACTACATGCGGTTAAAATGTAACTTCTACTGATTTCGCGTTGACGATAGGAAAATAGTAATCTGAAACCAGAAGTTACTATTGAAAACCAATTTAAATATTAAAATCACAAGGTCCATTTTTATTGTATTATAAATGCTGTAACTGCATAGACAATGAGAGATTTAGCCTACGATGGGTATGATGATGCATCAGTTAATCAATAACAAAAAGGGATTCTAACTCTCAGAATGATCATTTGTAGCCCTCTGTCAATTCACCATGTTTGACCATACTTCACCACAGTGGCCAATGCAGATTGGTGAAATAGGGCGTCAGGACTGGTTCAAATATCACTCACCACTGATTTTATCCATGGCGAGGAATTAGGTACAAAGCACAAAGTGCACTAACCACTACGCCACCTCTCCCAATATATAATTAATTTACAGCAAATAATTCTAAAGTCTACATTTTGACTGACATGTCATCTTAAGAGGGTGAGATGATAGTACAATAACAAATTCTGTGTTGTACCTGTCTGTGTACATTGGTCACATTGCCAGGTGTGCAAGTATGGTTGCACGTGCCAATGATGGCATTCCTGCTCTAACTGTGATGTACATTCAGGTCAAGCAATGCCACAAAGTATACGTTGTTTCCACGATGAATAAAAAAACACACCGTATCAATGGAGCTGATTGTGCACCTTTAAAACACACTGCGGAATTAAAATATTGGCTCAACTATCATATGCAAAGCGAGTGGGAAGTGCTGCCCTGTGCTGTGTGCGGACCAGAGTTCACTTGGAGGAATCTCAGAGGTAGCTCTGTGACATCCACTTCCGTGGGTAAATCTCCAACAAAGAGTCGAACGATTCTGGAGAGATCCGAAAGGATACTTCGTCCCACAATACGACACCATTATCACAATTGTGATGGAATTGGGGTAAAGTGATCAAATAAAATCCCATCAAAATGTTAATTCAATCATCAATAATTGTAACCTTTTAAAGTCATGATCACTTTATCTGTATGAACACAATTCCTCACTTTTGGCATGTTTTAAACGTCAAATTATACATTACTAATTTGCAGTAAATAATCCCACTTCACCACGATAAAAAAAAGTAAATGCATATAATGGTGAGCATAAGGTATACCATAATATTTCAATCAATGCGTTTCTCATGTCCGCTTAGAGTACACTACATGACAGATAAATCCTATTTTAATGAGTTGTTGAAAAAAATGCATCTGCTAGAATGTGTCATAACAACAAAAACCTCTTTGACCTCTGTAATAATGGACACATTGTCCATTTTGCATCACAGTCCATTCAAAATAGCTATACACTACACGTGATGTAGCCTGATATAGTTTATAGAATACAGTCAAGGATTTTTTTGGTTAACGTGTTACAAATGCACATTTAACACAACGTTAATGAAGTAAACATTTAGTCAAGCAGAAGAGTGACGGGGAAAAAATATTTTACAGCTGAAAGCAGCCTAGCTCAATGCCAGAATTTTTGTGTGTATATAGTCTGACGGGGAGCGGTGGTTTAGCGGTTAGCGTGCTGCGCTACGAACCCGACGACCCGGGTTCGATTTCTGCTCACCGCCAACACCAGTGACAAATATCCGAACCTGGACCTACCCTAGATCGACTCAGCCTCGAATGAGTACATGGTGTGGTGTGTAAACATCGCAACTGGGGAGACAAGGGACGGCCGGGCGAGATGCTGGCCACCCACCCCCTCGTGTACCATTCTGGCCTTCAAAGGTGCTCACGGATAGCACTTCCCCCAACAGTCTGTTAAGGCTATACGGGGGATATTTGTCTTGTATAGTCTGACGCTATACGACCAAACACGAATGTACAATAACTCTTTTGTTCTAACCAGTGGTGTAAAACACAGTGGAGGCATGGTATGAAATCGTGATTTGCGTCTGTCATGGACATGATTTTTTTTTCTTGTACATTAATTTCGTACAACTTTGCCCATTGGATATTGTAACGCTGACCACGTGATTTATGTTTGTCAATAATGTACGTTATTTGTATGTAGAATGCGGAATGTAATACTTAACCATAGGGATATATATTATATTTTGGATTGTATTATTCCTCAATATCTATTATCTTATTTAATTGTACTTCTCCAGTGTCGTGCTGAATCCTCCAGCACTGATTACTGTAATTGGGGCAACCATGAAAACATGTAATTTTGATTTTGAAATGCAATTAAAAAAAAGGTTATGCCACAATGCCAAAAGAGTTGAAGGACAATTTTGCTTTGAAAATCCATCGGTCTAAACCATTACGGATTACGTGTTCTTGATTTTACCTTTAAAAATGAGCCACAAATGCGATCCACAAACAATAAAAGTCCTGGTTATACACTTAAATCTGTAGACGTGGAAATTGTGGCTGAAATAAAGAGACCAAGGCAACATTTTGCAGGTACTCGAGTTTGTGTTGAGAAGTAGGAGCAGAACTCAATTTATTTAAATCAAAATTGTCCCATTTTGATTTGAATAAACTGACTGACATGCCATTTTACTAAATTGAATAGTTATTGTTCGTGCGCGTATTGCAGTATATTTAAATCACAACTGGACAGAATCTGACAGGCGTGGCACATTTCTAAAGAAAATGCAAGAACTGCATCCAAAATGCAATTATTTCATAAATATACACGTTAACATTTGTATTGTGTCCACAAGTAGGACAAGATTTTGGAAAGATGCCTACATTTTTATTTGTCCAACTTATTTTAAAAAACAATTAATTCGTTTTTTGTTAACGAACAATGAAAAACACCAGTGAATATTGTAATATGTATCTGCAGCACGTGTGCCTCCTGCACAGGCTGCTTCCTTGAAGATATGTTCATGAAACTTGATTTGAAGCTTTCGCGACTGCAGGAATTACTCTTTGGTTATTTCGGTAAAGTCACGTAGAAAGAAAATAAATGTAATAATAGAATACGACGTTTCGATTGCAACATAAGCAATCGTCATCGAGTAGAAAACAAACCTAGTGAACTTAGAAATGCAATGCAATGCAACACAGAGAGTCGGCTAACACAACAGTCAGCACCTTACCTGGTTAATTACGTTCTTCCAAAGATTGCTAAATTTGAGAGAGAGACAAAACACAGACACGGAGACACACAGACAAGCACACAAGCAGAGAGAGACAACACAGAGACACACAGAGAGAGACACACAACATAGACACACAGAGGGTGACGGTTGCTTGTGTTGCAATCGAAACGTCGTATTCTATTATTTAATTGATTTTATTTCTACGTGACTTTACCGAAAGAACCAAAGAGTGATATGTTTATTGTCAATTTAAAACCCCACGGTCGAAGCAACTAAAAATCTAGTGCTGTACTAGTGCAAACATTTCATATGCTCCATCTTAGATTTTAAAAAGTGCTTTATCTCTTATTTACACGCTCTCAGTTTACACCCATCCTCTTCATTCCAATGAGGCACAAACAATATGCAAAACAAATCGAGACTGCATTTGTGCACAAGCACCAAACCAAGCACATTCATCAACAACACAACACCAAAAGGAAAATATATAATAGGTGACATTTCGGGCCATATTAATTTTGCACATAATCTCTCGTCCCTAAATATCACCAAATATATATTGCCTTTTCGTGCAATGTTATTGACAAATGGGTTGTGTTTTGAAACATTATGAAAGTTTCATTAAGTCACATGCATCTACTGGAAGGAAAGACATTTGTTGTGCTCAATTATCCGTGAGAACATCGGGCAGGAAATGTTAAGTCTTCTGCCTGTCCTTGTTGCACCACAGAATTCGTAGAATTGCAAGACAAGCGGTTCGCGGAATATTCGGCGCAGACTCGACGTCTCCCCTGAACACAGAGACAAGTGGCACTTTGGTGGTCCCATGAATCTCTTTTTGAGACGACAGAATGTCCTGGGTCGTGAGCACAGCGGTTCTGGCAAGCGAGTCATCACGTGGATGCCTTGCGTATACGAAAAACGCTGCAGAGCCACAGACTAACGAATGGACGTTGCAAACGTCCCTGGCTGCTTCGCAAGCAATCACAACACATCTCTGAGCCAATTGAGACAACATGATGCTCCAAGTGGAGGTTGTGGTCATTACTGCAATTAAAGTAAATCACTAAATCTCAACATTAATACCCATAATGCAACGTGCAACGAAAAGTACAGTCTGTTCTCCTATAATGCGTGTTTTCATAACGCAAATTGGATATAACGTGATGAAAAAATTGGGGAACACATTTTTGTATAACGAGGACGCGAATTGGATACAACGCGATTGAGTGAACAGAATGATGTCACGCAAGTATGAATAAACGGCTCTACAACTGCCTCGGCATAACATCACGCAAGGCGGGATGCTGCTGGATGCTTCTAGATGCTACCCACGAGCCTCAGTCTTTGTTCGGCCTGCATATGCATCTCATGTGTTATCGCGGACTGTGCTTTACCCTATGTTATAACGCAATTATTGCATAACACGGAGTTCTTCAGGAACGCAACTACCATGCTCTAGGAAAACAGACTGCAATGACAAAATGCCTCAATTTTACCGTTGTTCGTGGGAAAATATTTTACAGTCTACAATAGTGTGCAAATTAGAACATTAAAGAACAATTTCAAATACTACATCATGTGTACAATATCGCCATTTCCAAATCAATACACGCCACGTGCATGCACAATTGTTGTAAATGTACTCCTCAGTAAAGCTAAATTCAACAACAGTCAGAAATTACAGCTTATTTTTTAAGCCAGTTCAGGGTTCCAGCATTCTTCACAAAAGAAAAAGGTGGTTTCTCATTCGATTGAGTGTAGGTTGTTGCTTATCTCCTATTTACAGCTTTGAGCCAGTTGAAACAATTCCCCATTCATATGGCAGGGGTTAGTATTATTTTACTTCCTCACCAGGTCCTACTTATTTTATCGACCAGACGGATATAGGGCTGAGTGCCTGAGTCAACCCCCAATAGAATTTGAACTTTGCAATTTCCCAATTGCGAAGCGCACACTCGACCACTGCACCACCAGGCCAGTTTATTAAAAGGTATCTTAGTTAAGAATATGTTGATTATTTGTTGCCATTTCTAAAAAAAAAACTAATTCCTAACAGTATTATTATATGGACTGACTATGAGTGAGTATAATGGACATGTCTCCAAACTTCATAACTTTTATAGCACACATGGTATGCACATTGTGCCCTCCTTAAGTTAATTAAAATCACGTTTGATTTCATAGGCATTGCTCCAAGACACACACATATGTGTGTGGTCTTATTTAAGAGGTCTGTCTTCTTACGACAGGCGTCTGGTCTGCACTGCTTTTGAGGCAATCAAAACAGAACTTAAAATTAATGCAAACAGCAAATATCAGGATTCCATTGAACAAAAATGTATTTTTTCATCCAATAGTTTAAATTGCATGTCTAGAATTATGTACAAGAATCGCCGTCACATTCAAACTTTTCACGAGTCCACGTTTAATACACTGGAGGTTTAATCAAAAGATCTGCCGAGTGTCTTTTCAGGACTGGCTTAAGTGGCATCGTTTTCTTGGGCTGATCCCACTTCTTGCTGCCAGCAATGCACACACAGTGAAGCCCAAATGTTGTCTTTGCCCCCTTCAGGAAAGCTCCTTTATCCGTTCCCTCTCAGCAAACCTTCTCAGCTTGCTTGACCATTGTTACCAGATTTGAAGGAGGTTAAATCCACAGCTGAGCCAACACAACGTGCACTTTCAGATGAGCTGCAGTAATGTGAAGACATCCTCTGGCTGAACAAAAGAATATTAGCCTGGGTAAACGTTTGTGGGGGAAATAAAAAGAGACGTTAGCAGCAAGATTAAGCAAGATTAGCGTTCGATGATATTATTATTTTGTAAAGCAGATTTGCAAAGACCTTTAAATACTCAGATGAATTCTTATTTATCTCCATGAAACAATAACTTTTGTGTACCTTTGTGGTGATATAATAGACAGTGTTTCATGAGCCAAGCCATCTGTCAACCACGGCTCTAAGATATAAACATATATTGTATCCTTGAGAAGCTATGCAAGGAAATGCTGACACAGATCTCTTATCTGTTCTTTACTTAGATTAGGTTTGAGCACAACATTACCCATAACAATGGCATATAGTATTGCCAATCCTCATACTGTACACCTTGTGTGCCAAAAATATAATCGTAACATTCTGCTTTATACTTGGACAGGCAAACTGCACGAAGCATTATCAGCGTGAGCCATGGTCTATCCACTGCTGGTTGACATCACCGCCATCGCTCATGTCCTGTTATGCAACAATCCATCTAGCTATTTGCACACAAGGCAATTTCATCGCTCCATCTCCTCAATAGAGGTCCTCTCAGGTGAGATCCCTCCTATGGCTGCCACTCCATCATTAGACTGGACCGCCAGCCATCGCCACGGTGTCATCACCAAGCCTACGTGCTTTCTCAATATAATGCAATACATTATGAGGTCGCACTAATTATACACAAAGTGCTTGCCAAAAATGAACCACAATATCTTTCTTTCCGAGCTCGTCAAGGAGCATAAACCATCACGTGAACTCCGGTCATCCTCGCAGCGGCGGCTTTTGGATAGCCATCGAACAAAGATGGTCACCGCATCACCTTTTCAGATGTGCTTCTGTGGCCGTCTGGAACGCTCTTCCTTCTGATATTAGGAAGCCACTGGAGCAATGCACTTGTAAGTCTAGATTTAAAACAACATTTTTTCACAACTGCTTTTTGTGTTTAGTTTGTTGTACTTACCCAGCACTCCCGATTAACACGATTGCATGAGTACAGTGCGAAAGAAGTTCAACATGCAATGCTCTCTAAAGTGCATTCGCTCTGCGTTTCATGTGTTCTTCCTTCTGTTTCTTTTTTGTAATTGCAGGTTATGCACCGTTCACACTTCTTTGCAAACTTTTGAACTTTTAGTTACATTTTCTCAGTGTGCACGTTTCTGATCCATTTGTCACAACAGGTGTCTGTACTTAAAAAAAAATAGTATTTTTACATGTTGCTTTTCATTGTCAAGTGCAATTTTCCAAAAGCACTGCAACCTGCTTTCACCGGTCTCCATTTCCTCACTTTGTTCCTAGTGATCCTTCAATAACTGTCCCAGGTGTAGATATGTTGGTATGTCTTTCAGTTGTGTCCCTCTAACAGATATCTACAGCCCACAATTGAGTATGTTGCTATTTTCTTAAATAAAATTTGCATTGTCAATAGCACAAGTTTGTTAAATACACTGCACTTATACGCTATAACATTTTCAAAATGCATTTACTGTATTTAAATGTACATTGTAAATGCATTAATAGTTTCAGTATAATTTCGATCACATTATCAATTTCTCTTCCATAACGGTATTTTCATTAATCTGATGTTTTTTACACAAGTGCCCTATATAGAATTAGGAAAAATTAAATTTTCATGTTTATAAACCAAAATAGAAAAAAAACTATCATGCATTTACATAAACGACATGCTTTCAATACAATTTAGAAAAAAAACTACATAAATACAAAGGAACAACCTATAGAAGTGAATGATGTGGGTGTGTGTGTGTGTGCAGTAAGTGAACAATACAAGTGCTTTGTAGAAGTGGCTCAACAAGAACTGCATGGTTGCCACCACTGTGAAATGAAATTTAACACTGGCACATATTTATCTGTGCGTGAAATCACAAAACACCGATTCATCTGCACCAGCATACACGTATAACACCCGCCTCAAGTCCCCATAACACTGAGAGACGCATGAGCAACTTGGTTATTTTCCGATACGTTAGGCGTGTTGCAATGCCAGGTATTTTTTTTTATATATACGTAGTCTTAATGTGCCCTAGAGTAACCCACTCTTCGGGTGTAAAACAAAATTATCACCCACACTTCTGTGCTCTGTCATATTTTATATGACCCGTACTGCTGATTGTGTATATTGTGCAAACACGAACCATGCACACGCTCCCATTGCAAATTTCACAAGAAATGCAATTTTCCATAAAATCTCACTTGTGTGATCCGGTTTTATCAATATTCTCTTTTTGTTTAATGTGCGGTTGTAATGACCGCATAGGAGCGTGACTCTACAGCAGATTAATATTTACAGCCCTGCTTTTAGGACTTGACCTAACATCGTTGTCCTATGCACCCGGCCACTGAAAACCTAGCACGCTTCTGCTCCTGACGTCAAACTTTATCCGGTAGGCGATTAGTCAAAGCTCAAAAGTACAGCTGCTCTAAACAAACTAAACTATTTTTATTTTACCAGGTAAGACCCACTGAGCTATATACTGTAGCTCTTTTTGGAAGCGACCTGGCCACAAATGATAGCTCAACGAAGTGGCTTATCGTGTGGGAATGTATAGAAGCCAAATACTCTAAGCGTATGTTTCTACATGTGGAGGGAATCCCCTGAGGACACACGACCAAGGGGAGAACACGCAAACTCCAAATATACAGGCGTAAGGGTCGGGATTGAACCCACAATCTCCTGTTTACCAGGCCAAGGAAGTTGACAGCTCGCCACCACGACGCCTCAATTTCACTATAAGTTTAACCAATAGTTTTGAGCAAGTGTAGCACTTTGGACTTTAGTAGTTAAATGGTAACCGGTTAGCCGGAAATCTTTTTGAGCATCGATTACGGGTTTTCGAAAGTCAGTAATTGGTAACCGTTAACTGTGGAACTTTTTAGAAAGAGGTGATGGGCATACCCACACTTAACCCCACCAACAAACCGCACGTGGTGTATCCATTGACAGATGCAGAGCACGAGGAGTTTGAGAAACCTGTCCTATTGTTTCAACTGTAGTCCAGGGTGATGGAATCGAACGGACGACCTCTGGATTGCAAGTCCAATGCAGGAGACATTTCTATATGTGCGGAAAATTGAGCGGTATTTTTTCCCCCCCTTCTTCACGCGGCTACCGGTATTGCTGCTGCAGCAGCAGCAACAACAACAAGAAACACTATTTTTACGACCCTACTTTAAAACCGTTGTAAGTACGAGACAAATCGCACGCGCGCTCACACACACGCCCACACACGCGCACACACGCGCGCAAGCAAACGTGCGCAAGCACACGTACACACAATTGAACGCGTTGCGCGCTCTTCGGAAACCAACATGCGCATTCTGGTGGCGCCAGCTGAAATGAAACACAACTCGCGAGGTGGCGGCGGAGAAATTCACTTATTGTGCCCCCCACCCACCCACCGAGCGCCTGAGCCTCCCCACCAGCCACAGCACAAGGAGAAGGGGGGGGAGCAAAGACAGCCCAGAGGGGTGCATGGCACGTATATGTCACGGGTAAAAGTCTCCTTCATTGATTTAAAGCTTTCGTGACTGCAGGGATTCATCTTCTTGGTTCTTTCGGTAAAGTCACGTAGAAGGGAAATAATAAAATAATAATTTAAAAAACTTCATAAAATAATTCTCACGACGTTTCGGCCACAACGCAAGCAGCCGTCCTCAGGTGAAGAACAGGTCTGTCGGAAAGACAGCGTCTGAATGAAGCTGTCTTTCCGACAGACCTGTTCTTCACCTGAGGATGGCTGCTTGAGTTGTGGCCGAAACGTCGTGAGAATTATTTTATTATGTTTTTATTTTTTATTTTATTATTTCCCTTCTACGTGACTTTACCGAAAGAACCAAGAAGATCTCCTTCATTGCTCATCATATTTATATCAAAGTTGTTTCCATTGAAACCTGTACTTCATTTCTCGGCGTTAACGATCGGCTTTAGGAAACAATGGACGACTCGTATTTCATGACGGGTGTTTTTTTTCGTGTGCACTTTTAGAATTACTTTTAGCTGGGAATTTACCGTACTTCGAGTCATATTAATAATGTGCATTATTTGAATTTTAAAGCTTTGACATATTGTAAACAATTGACAAACTATCGCGTGTGTATATAAAAGTATAACTTTCAACGAAACAAGGATGTTTGCGTTAGTACATCGTAAATGAAAACTTGTGGTTGCAATGCCTTACTTCGGAAGTTGTGGGACATACAGCACTTTCTACTCTGTATGATTTTGTGGTAGCGCTGTGCAGCCATCGGATGTCGCCAGGTTGTGACATGTTGTTTAGCATAAGCTTTATCTCGCATCACGTGCTGGCAGCTCCTGCGGAGATTGAATTCCACTGAATTCCACTGACTTCAATTCAAGCTCCCAGAATCTGGTGTGAAACATCGACACGCTGGCGAACAGCGCGTGGGGAAAGCGCCACACAACGGGCACTCTGTCCACCTTGGTGGCGTCATGATGTCCACGGCAGAGAGCTGTCAAGTCTGCTGCTCGCCAATGAATGACGGCACCTCCCATCAGTGGCAGTAGGGACACAAATCAGGGCGGGGGCGCGCACTTTGCGAAGAGTTTTGCCATCAGAATCTCGAGCGCTGTTGTGCGTGCACGGCTTGTGCTAACGCGCGCGGCTGGTGCGTGCGTTCCGTGCGAGCGTGACGGGAGAGCGGCGGTAGCGCTTAGCCGGCAAGTGTGGATAGTTTGGCCGATAAATGCTCGCGTGTTGTGTGAGCTTTTGAAGGGATAGTTATCAAAAAAAAAATTTGCGTGTGAGCATGGGAGAGCTGCGGTGCGGCGTTTGGCCATGCGAGAGTTGAAAGCCGCGCCGGTAAATGCTCAGATGTTGTGTGGGATTGTGTGCTTGGGCTTCGTTGAATGCGTGCGTGCGTTCGCACGTGACGATGGGGAAGGGGCCCAAATGCATGTGCCAATGTGCCACAATCACGATGCATTAAAACTGACAGGCCTAACAGTACTAACCCCTATGTTATTATTACAGTGCCACGTGGAGTTTTAAAAGTCTAGTTTTTTTTTTTACGCGGGCCATTCAAGTCATAAATTATATCAATAGAGATTAGTGGTCTTTTCGGAATTGTTTTTAATTTGGCAAAACTATGCAGTACAATACTTTACCATCTGCACCCCATATTTTTGGCTCGGCAAAAAAAAGTAAATGAAATGCACACATTTAAAAGCTTAGGACATGCAAACATTAATATAAATAGCATAATTGGTGCATTACAACCCAACATTTAATGAGACACGTATACAATTGCATTATCCTCATTTTTTTGGGATGGGGCTTAGACAGACGCTGCTGCTGCTACTGTGAGCGGAACCACACTGGCGCCATCACCCTTAAAAGTGGCGGTGCGTTCGACCTGGCTAGACGGAGGCCTGGCTATTACGTGGGGATAAAGGTTTCCTTTATAAAACACAGCACAAAGAAGAGGTCTTCATAATCTGCTAAAAGCCAGCCTCGCCATTGCGGCTGTAATTACAATACCATGCAATGGGCTCCTGCTTAAAATAGACAACACTGTATCCAATGCATCTATTATGTGCATGCCAGTGGTAAACAGTTTGGGGATGGAAATGGTTAAAAGTTGGGTAAATTATGTTTACAAATGTAAATGCAATAGAAGATGAATCCAAATAGGACATCACAGTTGTAAGAAGGGAATTAATTGTATACACCAGTGAGAAAATATAAAACACAAAGGATCTACCCTGACCTTGCGCTGCTATGCAATGGCTTTGCTGTTTACTGTAAACCTTTGCAATCACTGCACATTGCTTTAAACGTTCACTTATCACCATTGCCGTCTTGGTGTCCCATTCAAGTTGACATTCGAATCGCATCTTTTCGCAACACGATTACAGCAATACAATTACACGAAAGTTACACAAATATACATGTAAGTTATATCAGATCTAAAAATATCATTGTAAAATCTAAAAGCAGACGTCATGAAAGACAATCGTGAAATCACATGTAAAGAAATATGTCCCTACGGAATAATATTCCGCTGGTGGCTCTGTTGCAACAGTTGGCACCCATGGCTTCGGTCATGAAAACATAATTATTATGGTTTATGTTCTTCAATATTGTCAAACTAACCTCGAGTCAAAATACCACATCCAGTATAAACACAAAATCCTATTGGTGCATGCGCTTTGAATGGTATTCATTTCTTTATTAAAATGCAATTTTCAAAAAGGTGTCACACTCACACCTCGTGCAAACATGCACCATTTGCATCCTGAGACAGGCGCTCTAGAGCGGGCAAGTTAAACAAGACGGCATTCTTGAGGAGGTCAATAAAGAAAACACAATTCCCGTCAATCACGTTCGCAGGGTGACGCCATGGGAACATGTCACAGAGCGCTCCGCCTTCAGGTGAAGGTACACCTCCAACGTGGGGCTCTCGGGTTACAGTTGATCCAGTTGCCAGGAGCGTACCGGAGTTGGTGGTGGTGGGGGGGTGTACGTGAGGCCACGTAGTGCCGAGTTCGGTGCCAGACGGAGGAAACTCGCACGGCGCGGTGGTGTCACACCGCAGCCACTTGGCACGGCCGACCCACCACTTATCATCCTACCACACACCCCCCTCCCATCAACCCCCAACCCCCACGTGGGATTCGTAAAAGGAAGGGGGGGGGAATACGCAGTCTTATAGGTGAAGAGAATACGCTGCAGTGGTGTAGTAATGCTTAGTACACAGTGGCGAGATGTCAACTACCTCGCCTGGTATGGAGGAAGTCGTGGGTTCGATTCCGACCCTGACGCCTGCTGCTGTATATTTGGAGTTTACATGTTCTCCCTGGGGTCGTGTGGATTTTCTCCGGGTCCTCCGGTTTTTCCCTCCATATTTATAATCAACATCACGCCTTTAGAGTATGTGGCTACTATAGATTTCCACACGATAAGCCACTTTGTTGACCAGGTCGCTTATGAAAAAGAGCTATAAAATAATAAAAATAAAACATAATAAAATAATTCTCACGACGTTTCGGCCACAAAGCAAGCAGCCGTCCTCAGGTGAAGAACAGGTCTGTCAGAAAGACAGCGTCTGTCTGGTGGTGGGGGGGGGGGTGTACGTGAAGAACAGGTCTGTCAGAAAGACAGCGTCTGTCTTTCTGACAGACCTGTTCTTCACCTGAGGACGGCTGCTTGCGTTGTGGCCGAAACGTTGTGAGAATTATTTTATTATGTTTTATTTTTATTATTTTATTATTTCCATTCTACGTGACTTTACCGAAAGAACCAAGAAGATGAATCCCTGCAGTCACGAAAGCTTTAAATCGAAATTTAAGAGCTATAAAGCTCAGTGGGCCTGACCTGGTAAAGAAGTAAAAAGTTTAGTTTAAGCTCCTGGGTTGTAGTTGAAACAATGGACACATTTCATAAATGCCCCCCCCCCCCCGCACCACCATGTGTGGTGGGGGAAAAGTGCAGGTACTCTCACGTCTTCCAAGAGGTCTGGCCGGTGTGGAAGAGTAGGCCAAATACCCTCTAGAGGGGCTCTAGCTCGTGGAGCAAGTAGTTCAAGGGCTGCACCTCTTCCTATTGGTTAGGAACTGATCACGAGCAGAGTCAAGTAAATCATTCTTGAGGAAAACATGCTTGTATATTGCAAAATAATCAGTCCCATCTACAAAGTGGTATGCCAACAATCAATGATATAAGCGTAATTCATATTTATGTGAAGTAAATGTGATGTTCATCATTGGATGTATTTTTTACAAACGGCGTGGTCATCTATGAACAACTAAAATCCTTCCGGAGAAAGCACAAACACCTCAACTTAGTTTACCGCACATACACTGACACTCCAAAATAATCCGCGGATCCCATCATGTGCTACATCCCTGGCCATCCACTACCATTGCACAGGAGCGGAAATCCACAACATTTCGTAATAAAACCAAAGAAGGTGACGAGTGGTGAGGCTCACTCCTCCTCTCGTTCTCGAGGCACCGCCAATTTGAGACAATTAGAATATGTGGAGTGAGGAAAACAAAGAAAGAATCCCATAATGTAAAGTGGTAACCTTGTTTTAATGTATGTATGTTGAACTACTTTCACCGTACATAGCCAGCCGTGCTTATCGGAGGTGCGGGGGAAGGACAGGAAACTAAACACAAAAAGTAGTTTGAAAGAAAAGAGTTTTCAACTTACATTTCTATCTTCACTTAAAGCTTTCGTGACTGCAGGAATTCATACCCCTTGGACGTTTCGATCGCAACACAAGCAATCGTCATTTTCACCTGAGGACGATTGCTTGTGTTGTGATCGAAACGTCGTGATTTCTTTTTCTATCTACGTGACTTTACCGAAGGACCCAAAGAGTATGCATAGCTCTAGTGGCTTTCTAATATCGGAAGGAAGAGTGTTCCACACGGCGCATCTGAAAGCGTGCGATGCAGTGACCATCTTTGCTCAATGGTTTATCAGTAAGGGAGAGTTGACAGGTAATTACAGGCGTCAGATTCTCAGTTACTCCAGGAGGCATACATGCAGTAGCAAATTGCAGTTTTTCAAACACAATAGCCATCACTTAATTTTTGCAAGTTAAGTTTTTAGTATTGACCCAACAACTGTGCAATTGTTCTAGAATGTATCGATATTTACTTAATGTAATAACAAATTACAGAACCTGTTTAACGGAAAATGTTGCAGTGTATCGAACATGTGAATTGTTACTTGGGATGCATTGCACCTCCGATTAGCACGGTTGGCTACGTACGCGTAGTTCTAAAGAAGTTCAACATACATTACAGTACAAGTACTGTGAATGGAAATATGAAGCCATTTCATTTAAAGCTGAAGCACTGCCACCCACTGGTAGTGATCTATTTCATCCCAAACAACGGTGGGTGGAAGGGATATGAAAGACCCGATTCATGTCGCTATTCTGATCATCATTCCAAGCCTTTTTGGTAGAATGATGGCCATTTTCCTGCATAATCAAATTTTTAAAAAATCCACATTTCCTTTGTCACGTGCAACGGATTGCACACAGAAAGCCACCAATACGGTCGAACTGTTCATTGCAAAATGGGCAGGGATCAAAGCAGAGGCAATGATGGTGTACATTTTCCGTTTAATTGCGGAATCATATCCATCACCCTTTTTGGCATGTCGATTTTGATGGATGATGACAATTATGCAGTTGATGATGATGTGACGCTGCTGCTGCTACTACTGATGCTTCTGCCACTGGATGATGCATTGATGCTTAAAGTAACACGAGATGATGCATCGATGCTTCAAGTAACACGACAGTACGATCTAAATTCACTCAAACCATTTGCGGGATGTAATGAGCTGCACATCCAAAACACAAAATTAAGGACGCTTTTGATAATACAAGTATTTTGGTGAGAGGGAAATGGAACTACAGTAGAGAAATTAATTACATTGATTACATGTTCAACTCACTGAATACTTACAGTAACTGCTTAGGTTCTTGACGCAACATGCAGTTTAACATTAAAACATAGTTCGATAATCGTTTCTGCCTACATATATGCAGGTGGAGTTTCGATGAAGAGGTTATTTTTTAACTCGTCCACAACTGAGCTAACGTACAAAGTGCATGGTTCTCAATGTCGGATGCAGGCGGTGACGACAGCTCAGTGGATGAGTTGCTCGCACTCCGTGAAAGATTTCGAGTTGGTCAGTCCCACCACATCCTTAGCTCCATTCCACAATGGATGACGTGCCATCGCATTTTTCTTTCGCCTGATTTTGAATAAGCCCAAACCCTGCATTGCACTGCTATAATGCAAAGTTAATGAGTATAAATTTACAGGAAACATTTACATTTGCAACCACTGGACTTAGAACGACGAGTATGGTCTCTGGAAGCCTGTCCCACCGGCCTCAAAGGACCAGCAAGCCTGGACAATGGACACAATTGAATGTTGTGCTAAGTTGATGACCATCACGTATTCATATCGGCAGGTGAATCAAAAGCACCGGCAGTTTATTTTTGACTTGGCGTGCACAAATGTCAAATGGGAGAGAAGTAGGTCACGAAGGGGTAAAAGCAGGTCGGTTGGAATGAGCCCAATTGAGATTGGTATGAATGATAAGATAGCTGGTACTTTTCCATCCTCAGTGTTTGGCTTTTATCCAAGACACGTAGAATATTTCTGTAAACCCTAGTCCGAGTAATTGTTCTGTTAATGTTTCATGTGGGTATAGTGTGTGGCCAAGTTAAAATGCATAACCTGCTGTTAAACATTAAAATCCAGTTCGATAATTGTTTATCCCCGACACATACGCACATGGCGTCCATGTGAACGAAAAAAAACCTCTGACATACTGTATACTGCATTCTGTGCGTCTCCCACGTGTAAAGTAGTAACCAAAGTCGTTTTCCTCTACCTATGCTGCTGCAATAAACGCTTGCATCATTGTGCAGCTAAAGCATGAAAAATATGATGCTACAGTGTAGTCATTATCATCATTAGCCAAGATAAATCCACTGCTGGATGAAGGCCACCGCATCACGGTCATACAAATACAACAATTCATATCCCTTCTGCCTGTTCGCTGAACTCATCTTTCCATGTCTGCGGTGGCAATGGCCTCAGTTGTGTTCCCGTCTTTGGCTGCCACTCCATCCGTTAGGCTCGACCATCAGCTGCCATGCCATAGGAAGGCTACATATTACAGGTAGGAACAACAGTTCCACACTGCCCACCAGGGATTATTTGTCTGTCGTGCATAGCCCCTCCCAAATATTTACGCTCCCGGATTGGTTGAAGTGCGTCATGTGACCGCGAGCTTTCTGTCGTGCACGAATGCGCTGTCCAACCAAGTTCCTACCTGCCCACTCCGAAGGAACGTGTTAAAAAAAAACTTTGAATTGAAGGTCTTAACTATTAGTTTGATCCCATTTTCAGCTCTTGAGGCCTGCATAAGGCTGAGAGCATTTTGGATACTTTGTGGTGATCACATGACATGCATGCAAGGCATGATGGGAGTTGTGCATTCCTGCTTTATGAGCACACCATTTGTGAGCATACGGTTGCGTCTTGTTAAATCTTATTGTTTCCAAACTGCATGCATATTCATGTTATGATAGATTTTCTCATCAAACAGAAACTGTTGCATTTTAATTACGACTGAGCAAAAGTAACGTTGTCAACACAGCTCGGAGTTAAACATTGTAAAAAAACACTTTCAATTAAAAGTAAATCATTTGTAAAGTGGGATGTGTTGGTGTAAGGGCACATGTAGAGTGGTCAATTTTGCATAATATTATTTTGGAGAATGTAGCACCATTGATTGGACATCGCTCTAGTAAAATTACTGTGTAGGGTTTTTTTTACGGTTGTGCTGTGTGGTCCTCTGATGTGATTTTTTCTTGGCTTGTTCTCGGTGTTGTTGCTCGGAATAATGTCCCGACATTTGGTCCTACATGCTGGGAGCTGATTCAGAAATGGAGCAATTCACAGTTCCTGAACCGACTCAGTTCGAGCACGCATTTGGAGCGAAGCGTCAGACGACGTGCCAAACAAACGCACGGTTCGACTCGAAAACACATCGCAGGGTTGTCACTGCTGTAAATGTCACTGCGTATGGTTGTGTCGTACAAACAGCATTCGTTGAATACAGCAGCGCGGGTGACATTTGGGAAGGCTATGTAGGCGAGAGCTCCAGGCTTTGAAGTTGGAGTGTCACTAACCACTGTGAAGATACTGCACGGTATTTAAAATTACAGTTAAAGGGAAACACATTTAGCACTGTTTAAGGTATTTTCTCATCTAACTCTCAACATGTACTATCCAGTAGTGCCTTCAAGAAAGGCTATATTTCTAATCCATAACGCCATGATTTAACTCTTAATTTGTTAACAACGTGCTTATCGTGATAAATGTTTATGAACGATATAAAATGTTCAATACACTGTACCTCTTAAATTACAGTCACTGATGTATCGGTAAGATTTGTGTGTTTCAAGAACACATTTATTAAAGTGTGGTTAAGGCCAGGACCTTGCCAAGAGCTCGTTTGGAAAATTATTCTCACCTCTGCCTGGTATGAGAGGCCCGTGTCATTTTGAAGCTCGTAAAACTGAATAGAAATTGTCTTGTCATACGGGTTACGGACAATTGTGAAAAAATGATCGGTTAATGGTTTGGAACGATCTGTGATCTCTCCTGTCCTGAGGTATCATTTGAAACCATTGTGCTTAAAGTCACCATTTCACCGACATACGCAGTTGAGATTTTTATGTTACCACATGCACGGTTATATAGGCGTGACAATCATGCAATTCATCCCTCGAGCAATAGCAACAGAAGGCCATGTTACAGCATGACACTTTTCAAGAAAACTGGTTTTTAGATTGTGGACATAACATTCCTCACAATGCTCAACCTTGGAATCCCTTCCCCCATAGTCTGTCTTTCTCCAAGTTCTTATAATCTTACTCGATTCAAGAAACACAAACTATGTATAATGCTTTCAAGAGTGCTGTTTTTTTCTGGCCACTTTGCATTATGGGCTTATGGGCCCATGCGCAGCATCCGTGATAAAATATAAGTAAATGGTAACAAATCTTTCAGAATAATAATAACAGCTTGCAATGTAGATTTTCACCAATAAATCAACTTGCATGTATTTAGGTATGTAATAGACCCATACTTCCTTTAACCGATAAAACTCCACTGCAGGCATCATGATCTTCACTGGAAACTTTGGCGGATACACATGTTACTCAAATCCTAGAACATTTACCCTGGCAATGTTTTTCAAAACCAAATCTGGCTGAAACTTGGTCTCCTGCAACCAAGTTTCAAGCCACTGATCCTGAAAGTGGCCTCATGTTCCCACAACTTTACATTGATGAAGCCCCTGGGACACTGAACTGTGGGGTGCATGCCAAAGAACGGATAGAGTTCCACAAAATTGTCTGTGCTCGAGTGAGCAGACTTGGGTAAACGCAGAGGTGGATATCGGTGGGTCTGTTATTAAAATGTCCATTGTTAATGTGTTCCTCTTCCCTGTTAAAGTTTAGATTTTAAAGCAGACAGCACACAAGCAGCAACATTACATTTATGCTAAGGATGAGTGGAATGCTGTTGCTACTTGAAGTGGCTGCAGATTTTCCTGCAGCTAACAAAAAATAATTTAGCTTTTTGAGGGCACGTTAAAATAACTTTCACTGTGATAAGAAAAAAAGTGTTCCATTAGCCCTCGTCCGGGTTAGACAGCTGGCATCATTGCTGCAGAGTTTAGAAGATAACCAATATCCAAGGTGGTGAGAAATGTTTTGTGGTTCAATATGCACATGCCAATATTGATAGGGGTTTTAGTGTACACGATGGGGGTGGGAAGCAGCGGGGTAGTGGCATGGAGTGACTGAGGAACACAACCAGGGCTGTTTTAACGGAGAGGCTTTTCAAAAGCTTCAGCCCATGGCCTCGGGTTTTTGAGGGCCCACAAAAACGTATACTGCTTTACAATGGCTGAAGCGCAAATTGTAGCACTGGCAATTCCTCATAAATAATTTGGTAAATAAAACCGTAGCATCACAAGAAAGTGTATTACTCACGCCTATCAGTTGTGTGCCAAAATTCAAGGTTTTGCTCATTTTAACTTTGATTTAGCTTTACAATTTGTACATCACATTCAAAAAGTAGAATTGAAATAACCAAAGTAAACAACAACACTATACAATGTTTGGCACGCGGTAAGGGTGGTGGTTAAATGGTAAACAACGATGGGGGCTTTAAATTATAACAGCGCCCATCCAACTTTGATCTGGCCCTGAACGCACCTGGCTGCCCGTATGAGCTGTGCTGTGGCGAGGGCTGGAAGCAGCTGGTGACGGAGAGGAGGGCGCGTGGAGGCTGGCTGGACATGCCACCGGCATCCTCCTGTGAAGACACACATCACTATGAAGCACTCAACATGTCAAAAAGGACTACATTTGAAGTGTGGTGTGAGTGCTTCGTCAGTCGTCAGGAAATAATACATTTCCATGACCATAATCTGATTTGAAAATAAAATGTTAAAAAATACTTTTGTGCCGTGCAGTCACGCTGCGAAAACAGACACAACTGTGAGATAAATATAAAAGGCAACCTCCATATCTTCAAAGTGCCGTCATCTCCGTCATGTCAATATTAGTCGAAGTGCTTGTGTGTCTGTCTTTGTGTCTCTGTGAGTGTGTCTTGTCTCTCTCTCTCAAATTTCACACTTAAGTTCTAATTTAGCAATCTTTGGAAGAACGTATTCAACCAGGCTATGCCTGTAACTATATTTTGAAAGTGTACCAATTTTTTTTAAACCATTACATGCCAAACAATGTAATGTAGACGTTTATTATGACACCGCCTACCTTGTCTAAAATAAATACAGAAGATGAATATAAACAATGAAAACTATTTACAACCTTTAGTCAATCCACTTCTGGATAAAGGCCTCCCGATACTGTGTCAGTTGTGGGGGTTGTTGGACCACAATTTCACCGCATTGCCACACTGGTGAGTACGGGTGTGTAATGATAGGAGGTTAGGGGCTCCCAGGGCCAGTTCAGATATCATCCACCACTGATGTTAACTGTGGCCAGAAATCGAACTGGGGTCACCGGGTTTGTAGCACGATACACCCACCAATGCTTCACCACTTGACCCCCCAGACAATGAATATATCACACTTAAATTGCCGGAAACCTTATCCCATAATTACACTCGCACGTGATCTCTCCTTCTCTCCTTGCCATCCCAATGCTTAATCCCCAAAGGTTATTTTAAGCCATGTCAGGCGACCCTAAGCACGAGTAAGCGGCAATCGCGTGAATACATTTTCGCGATGCTGACCACATGTAATCAAATATTTCAAATACCGCACTTACTTTTTATAAAAGTTACTGCTTAGGGTTTCGATTAACTTTAACTATACCGCACAGTTTCGTGTCTTATTCAAAGTGGAAGCCGCAGCGCACACTTTGAAAGCATTCGCTTTCACTTTGGTGGCACGCGTCTGCGTTGCTTGGGATAGCACGTGGGACGAGGTTGGCACAGATAAGCAGCACGCATGCTGCAGATCGAGCGTGTTTGCTCCATCAGAAGCAAGAGTGCATTTATTGCACGATGGAAATTGCCAGCAGGATTTATACACTCCATTTTATACATTGTACAGTACTCTGATTGATTTAAGGTTTTGTTTGTTTTCTACGTAAATTCAATTCACGAGGCGGACAGGTTGCTTAGAGGTTAAGAGTTCCGAGCTGGCAACACCGAAATTATCGGTTCGAATCTCGGCAGGAGCCTCCGATTAAACCAAGTTCCCAGTGTTTGCGACATAATGGTCTCAGCCCAGTTACCAATGACTGCTCAAAAAACGCACCAATGCCTTCACACACAAAATAACATCGCTTCAAATGTGGTTTTCTGCATAGTCGGAGTTTGACTTCTATATTTGGCGGGAGGCAGGGGTTTGCATTGTCCCCCACATTCGGAATCGCGAGTGCATATCAATAATTTTTTTTATTTTAATCTTAATTGTAAACGGCTAAAAATAAATTAATAAAGGTGTCCAGTTTGGGGGGTATTGCCCCCCGCTCTAAACTCCACCCATGGTTTTCTGCTAAACTTGGTTAAATTGAAGTGATCTAAAGCAGGGCAGATGGGAAAGTGCTGCCCCCTAGTGTAGATAAGAAGTCACTTTAAATAGTTTCAGAAGCGATTCTGTGATACCTCCTTCCGCGAACCCATCTATAAAACGAGTCAATTGGCTGCTTGGCGAGCGTTACTGGAATGGTTATCGGTTCTCACGAACCGAGCTGAAAATATCATCAAAGTTGATGACGACATGATGTCGAAGGTACGCAATGTCATGGGGAATGATGTCGCCATGGAAATTGGACAGTGATATCATCTGGTCACGAATGAACTCCGTGGAGGCAATCAGGACTCAAAGAAGAAAAGCAGACTATTGAGACCAATGGGAAAAAAAACATAGGGTAAAGCAGGAAAATGGAGGTGGTGGAGATAAGTTGGATCTAAGGCGCTAAACTCAAGATCAAGCGGGACATGGAGTACAGGATGCCAAATTATTGTGTGGGTGAGGTGGAAGACCAATAAGACAGGCAATTTAGGTGCCTGCAAGGACAGAGAAGAGCAATTGGAGAGAGGTGGGAAGACAGCTGATGAAGCCAGAAGACATTTATTGACAGCGGAAGATGTAGAGGTTGAAACTTTAAATAAAGATCAATTACAAGATATAGGAATTTGAAAGCAGATAAATACAGCAAGAGTGAACGGGCAATAAATTAGTGGCGCAATTCAGAGAAAAGCACTGCGAACAGAACACGGATTGTTCGGAGCGGACTGTGGCAGGTGAGTTTACTGCTTCTGCTGTGGCTGCAGCTGTTTCTGTTCCAGCTGGTGGCCGCGGAGGTCACCTGGTGCAGTCGCAGGTGCATGGTAAGGTGGGCGGATGACAGCATGATTGGGAGGTGCCTGCTGTTGCTGCCTGCTGCCACTGCGGTCATCAGCTGATGTCGTAACGCTTGACTAGTGAGTCCCCCCCACTGCAGCTGTTTCTGAAACTGAGTTTAAATGCGCCCTCGCACTACGGGAATTGGAGAGTGGTGATCATCGGATGGACATGTGAGGTTGTATCATATTTATAAATGGGCAAAAAATCGTTCAGCTGTGGGGCACTGCAGAATACATGGCAGTGTCTATACAAAGACAAAAATACCCCATATAGCATTAACAGACTATTGGGGAAGGTGCAGTTAGCAAGGACCTATGAAGGCCAGCATGGCACACGAGGGGGTGGGTGGCTAGCACCATGCCCGGCCACCTTTGTCTCCCTAGTGGCGATGTTTATATACCGTACCAGGTACTCATTTGAGGCTGAGTTGACCTAGGGGAGGCTAAGGACCGATTAAGATAATCGTCACTGGTGTTGGCCGTGAGTGCGAATTTATACACATGTAGTGACTCAGAGGCACTAAGAGTAGGAGGCACTCTGGTTTATTATTATCAAGTGGTGACGACAGCGACGAAGGCACGAGACGACAGCGATGATGGTGACGATCTTTAGCAGCAACGACGACGACAGGGATCCCACTCTAAACGACAGCTCCGAGCTCCCGCTCGAGGTGCCCTTTTATCCTCCCAGCGTGGCCTCGCCCCGCCCCGGTCACGCCTTCCTTCTGGAACCAACTAGCGGATTCCCGCGCTCCCCTCACGTGCCCCTTCTATAACATTTACCCTACATCCCTCTCTGGTCTATCACGTGACCTTCTGTCAGGCAGGGCTGCTGTAAGCTGCAGATCCCTTTCCCCGCCAACAGCCAGCGCTATGCTGCTACGTGACCGATTCTATGTCACTACACATACACAGATAGACACACGATACACGTAAATCCAGTGAATGTATCATTTTAATAAGGAACTCATTGCAGTATTTTTTTACTACAAAATTATCTCAAATGTCTGTTTTCTCTATTTCCTTGTCTGCGCACACGAAGGGGATAGTTTATTTGCTTAGCTGTGGGAAGACTCAGCCTACAGAGCTCGTAAAATAATCTTGGCCAATGATACTCCCACTTGTGAGTACACGCAATCAGATGCCAATGGGTTTGAAAGGCATCCAGAAGGTTTCAAAACAAACACGACAGCAATGATCAACCACATTATTACAAAGCAAATAAAAACCAAAGTGATCATTCTCATTGCACATGATCAAGGCACTAGGGTTTGACAGCTTTGTCTCTACGTCGCCTGAACAATGATACATCCAGTTCTTCCATACTGCTCCCACGAAAAACAGTTCTAGAGATCTGCTCCACATATGTATTTGTGCTCCAAGGAAGTGAGTGCAAAGTTTTCCTTTAAAGTGGCTGCTGTTTATTCGCTGGTGTTATATTTTCGCTGGGCTCACAGCGCACATTTTCCACCTTTTTGATGGGACTTCGTTTGTGGCGGAGGAAATTGTTCGGCGAAGGAAATCGTTCAGCGCAAGACGCTGTGTCAACTTGTTACACCGGAGCATGCAGCAGGTATGCAGGCGAGAGTGTGCCGAGTGTGGCAGATCACAAAAAGCAGCCAAATCCACCCAAAAGCTTCGCAAGCCTGGGGCTGCACTTCAAATTGGGTCGGATTGCTTTTTCATGCATGGAGCTTCAGGCGAGGTCCACCAAGCACGCTGCCACACCCATCGGTGCCAGGACTAATGGGTCGGTTCATGATGGCCCACATAAATCTGTGTGTTCGCCTGTTTCTGGCATCTGGACATCCTCAATTGGGCAGCCAAGTCAGCGGGGGTTGCATTAGTGGTGTTCACGCACTCACCGTAGACTGTAGCTGAGGGTGACCAGCACTATCGTCTTCATTCCTTGACTTTGTGCGACGAAGGTTGTTTTCAATTGTAACCATTTTCTTACGTAGTCATTTTATTTTTAATGCTCCAACTGATTTAGAGGGGCACTCATGGGACTGAGTGTCCACTACGTGCAAACTGCCTCGTTGGCAACTTGAGCTAACCACTTGGCTACATAGCCACCTTGCAAGTCATGGTATAACCAAGTCTCACAAATGGGTCTATTCATTATGACCCCCGTGAACAGACATTATACCTTGGCATCACTGATTTACCTTCCCTTTAGATCCCACACACTTCAATTGTAAAGAGGCTAAAAGACAACGTTGTGAGTTTCTTTCACTTTATCCTTGTAGTTGATTTAGTTGGTACAATATTTAGGTTGTGACGCTGCCCTTTTAAAAACATGTAATGCAAAATGAAAACATAGTTTACTGGTTTCTTGATAAAAAACATTTAAATGATCGCTTAACGGGGCCCTGAAGTTTACAAAATTGGTGTTTCAGGATTAAAATCACAAGAGGGCTCAGCTCACATTACGATCTTACATCCAGTTATCTCCTCTAGACGGGGCGGAGATATGTGATGGATTTGTTGTCAAAAATCAAGGCCCTATATTAACCTTTACACCGTTCTTAGACCAACTGAATGGCCAACAGGGTGAGAACTTAGTGCTGGTGGTCGGGTTGGGTAAGTAGAGTCACACGAAGCACAACAAATACATCTCATTTGATAGCTTTTTCGTAATGGAGGAATAACAGGATCTTTTTAATGGGTGTCCAGCTATCATTGAACTGAAGGGTTTAGGGCCATAAACAAATAAAAGTAATGTAACTATTGCATGGACCACAACGAAAAGGTCACTCTTGCTTTAAATTATATCTTGACAAACTAGACCTCAAATATGTGGCATTCAAAGCACTTGTCATTATACAGATTTGCAAGCAATGTCAAATGACTATAATGTAATGATACAGTAAAACAAAAGGTACATGACAAAATTACATTTTCACAATATTCTCACTTAAAATGGTAACTACTATAATTTACTGTCACAGCCAAGTATGGTGAGGTTCTTCCAAGCAGCTGTTCCACCACCGGTGACTTTTCAAGGCCACATTGGGGTTTTAAGACAACACAGTTAAAAGGGCTTTTAATAAACAGCTCCTTAAAACCAGCCTTTACTGCCGCACGTGGTGCATGCTGGTTTGTAGTTACAGACACCCTAGCCCCGAAGAATGTACCAGGGCAATGCATTCCCTTAACCGCAACCACACCGTGCCTCCGTGTGACATATCACTGCTGCAAAGGATATTTCTAAGAACCTCACCAGGAAATGCATGTATGGTTACCGTTTACCAGTGATGGTGATGGTGGCTCATTGGGGGCCCTCAGTAGAAATATATTTTGGGAACCCTCCCTTCCAATCCAAGTGAAATGACAAAATGAATACAAATCAACAACAAAATTTAAAGAGAGGAGAGAATTGTGGACAAAAAAAGTGGCGTAATTAAAAAAGAGATACCGATGAGACAAATTAAGTGAGATGAGAGAAGAGAGCTGCATACAAAATATAGATTAGAGGTCCATTCGTTTTTAAAGGAGTTGGCTGTCAATGTCCATTAAGCTCTGAATTCCAGCTGATATTTGGCACCTCCCTAATTTTTCATGAATCCGTTGCTCCTTGAGCTATCTGGGGCCCTAAACTTTGTTTCTTAATTAGCTTTTTACCTCGCTCCATCACAGCTACAGTACTCTTTGTGCTCTTATAATGGGTATTTTACAGCTTTGTAAGTACATTTTAGTACAATTTTCAAATATAACAACATTTTTAAGCATAAAACAGCACTCACAGATGTATTATTTCGAAGTAGGAATTTTTCATTGGTGGCAAACGTAGACACAATGTCACGGGCTGAAAGATCCCAAGCAACATTTGGCATTATATTATGATTCAGCTTAAACTTTATATTATGCTTTCAGTGGAAAATATGAAACGTCGTATAGTCACGTCAAAAGGTTCAAAGAAAATACCGCATAAGTTTTCGCAGTTGTGCCATATAAGTTGTATGATGGATTTTTGGCATTATGGATTTTTGGCATGATGTCTGACGTTTTGGCTCAGAGTGGTTTCCGCTTGGTTCTGAATTTGAACTGCTTCCATTGAACTGAATTTAGGACTAGATTTGGCTCTAGAATAAGCTTCCAAATGGAATGTGCGATGTCTCCCCATCACCACAGTTGCCGCCAAAGCCCTGAAATACGGCACATTCCTACACTGCGGCAAAATGTGTCTTGTTATCCGCAGTTATCAGGGAGATACTATTCGTAGTTAAGCAAAGTTTTTCCTCTCTGTGAATTAGGTAAAAATGTCTTCTTATTCACAAAGTGTGGCCCTTCATACATATCTATAGGCTCATGCTTGGAGTGTCTTAGCGTGGTGGCTTTGTTTGCAAACATACAAAGCTGGATGCATGCTTTGTAAACTACCTGCTGCAATGATTTAATTGGCTGAAATCCAACAGTGTAATTTAACTAAGTTAGTCCTTCAATGATATGATCAAGCTTTGACAAGCCAACTTTGTTCCGACAAAGTGAAAAGATAAAAGGTTAGATTGTTATGTATCATGGATATCAGTACTTTACTTGTATGTCTGGTAGTACCAGTGTTTATGAGTCTTTAACAGTGCAATAAAGGACAATGTAACCATAAAACAAAAACACAGATGTTCACAAAAGATACTTTAAACGTGTCCAGACATACACGCACGTGATTATTTACACTCTCAGTACTCGATCCCAGAGGACATAAAGTGTTTATAAAATATTTGCTTAATGTGAGAACCAAAAAAACCAAGAGAACACTTTGCAACTACAAATAAAACTCAATATACAGGACTGTAGTTACTCTTTGGTTCTTTCGGTAAAGTCACGTAGAAAGAGAAAATAATCAATTAAATAATAGCATACGACGTTTCGATTGCAACACAAGCAATCATCATCAGGTACAAATTAAATAGAAACAAAAGCTTGTAAATTTAGAAATATAATGCAATATAACACAGAGAGTCGGCTAACATAACAGTCAACACCCTACCTGGTTGATTACGTTCTTCCAAAGATTGCTAAATTTAAGAGAGAGAGATTAAACACAGAACAGGAGACACATAGACAGACACGTAAACAGAGAGATAACACAGAGACACACAGAGAGAGAGAGACAAACACATTGGCACACAGAGAAACGACGCCTCTGTGTCGAGGCCTTAAATAGAGAGAGGGGGGTGGGGCAGAGAGGGAGGCGTCAATTGTGTGTTGACCGACTCTCTGTGTTGCATTGCATTACATTTCCAAATTGTTTGATTTAGTCTGGTTTCTCTCTCTGTCTCCCCTTGTTTTGTTGCTCTGGTCTCTCATTGACATTCTAATTTCTCAACTGCCCCTCCCTCTCTGCCCCCCTGTTAGTAGCAGAGGTGTGGACTCGAGTCATGTGACTTGGACTCGAGTCAGACTCGAGTCATGAATTTGATGACTTGCGACTCGACTTGGACTTGCATAACAATGACTTTGTCCCACCTATGAGATGTGGACTCGAGTCATGTGACTTGGAATCGAGTCAGACTCGAGTCATGAATTTGATGACTTGCGACTCGACTTGGACTTGCATAACAATGACTTTGTCCCACCTCTGGTTAGTAGGCCCCGCCCACTGTTAGTAGGCCCTGCCCGCTGTTCGGGTTCTCCACTCTTCTGCTGGCCATCCCAAAAAATGTAACATAAATCGATTGGTGGACGAGCGTTCACGTGTGCAGCCCCCACAGTCTGCAACACTCTCCCGTTACACATCCGACATATAAAATAAATTAACTTATTCAAATCTGACCTAAAATCCTAATTATTTGCCCAGAAATATATGCTGGAAAATAGGCATTTATATTATGGTCAAACTGGCTCGTAAATTTTCCGCCACTCCACCATCCATCATGTGAAGGTTCTCCTAAATCCGGTGAAATGTTGGGATTGTCGTATGCGGTATGGAGACCGAACGGATTTATTTATCTTAATTTATCTTCTCGATGATGATCATTTTCTTTACTCTTTGGTTCTTTCGGTAAAATCACATAGGTATAAAATAAAATAAATCAAGATCATTTTCTTGTTTTGTGCATTTTTTTCTTGCCATTTATGTATTCATCTTTTAGGTTTTTTTTTATTTGCTAAGTAGTGGGGTTTTGTTTGTATGTCATCTGTGTAAGAGACTGGCTAATTAATGATGCGGCGTTGTGAAATGCAAGTGCATGAATAACGCTCTATAAATTGTTATGATTATTAGGCCCCACCCCTACTGCTTTATCTCCGCCCACTACTTCAAGTTGCCACGCCCATCGCCCCCATCCCCAGTCAAACATGAGGCCAGGGAAATGTTACTCTGGTGGGTGGTTAGCTACCAGATGTTCACAAAATATCCAGGATACTGGAAGTATTTCTCGAACTGGGACGTTGGGTAGCCTTACCCCGTAAGCATATTGTTTGCCTAACATTTGCAGAGTCGAATAATAATCAATTCTTGGGCGTGTGATTCGAAGCATGTATTATTTGATTATTTAAAGTTTTAATTTCATTTATGTATAACAGCATTGTTCTGGCTCTTATCTATTTACATATAATTTGCATAAACCTTCAGTAATTGAGTCTACGATGCACAATTCAACAGCTGCGGATGGTGGCTCAAAATTTTGGTAAGTTTGGTGCCAGCAACGGGGGGGGGGGGGATAGAAAGTACTGCACAATAAATAAACTAATTACAATAAATACGTCCTTCAGTGTAGGGGCCGTCCATAAATGACATCAAGCGATTTTGGGCGATTTTTGACCTCCCCCCCCCCCCCACCTTGTCACACGGCGTCACAAAAAGTCAGACCTCCCCTCAAATATGACGTCACAAAGCTCTGCCCCCCCCCCCCAAAACAACATGCTTCAAATCGCTTTAAACTATTGTCATTGTAGTGCGTATTTAATGTGCCGCTGCACTCTGATGATATAGGAGAAAACATTTATAAAAAAAGTCTATTTAATTGAGTAGAACGTGTTGTCGATATTTATTTAAAGTTGCGCATTTTGATGTGACGTCACATTTCTCACCCCCCCCCCCTCGTCACACATCGTCACAAATGTCTGACCCCCCCCCCCCAGGTGCGTGACGTCATTTATGGACGCCCTTCATCACTTATAGACCATCAAATCACTTCCATCGTAACTCACACCGCCACCATCACCATAATAACCGTCACGAGTATTCTCACCATTACTACTACCCCCACCACCACCACCAACATGAATGATTTCCTCTCAGAGACGACGAAAGGCACGTGCTGAGCACCGATGGAGGATATTTGCATAAGTGGATGTGATTATTCAAATTTAATTTGCAAAGGCGACTTGTGTTTGGCCATGGGGCGATGATTGGCTTGCGGCTATGAAGCCCAAATTAAATAAAGGGGGGGGAGTGGATTGAATCGGCTATTGAGATTTTTTTTATTTTTTTTATTTTTTGTTGCCCATTCTACGGGAATTAATTTAGAAATTTAAGTAACTTCAATTAGTATTTGTTGTAATAATCTTGAAATCCAATAAGTTTTTGTATCTACGATTTGCTGCCACTGCAAAATACGGTCATGTGCTAGTACAGTGCTGTATATAACGCTTTAATAATAACACAATTTAGCTGCAAGCTGAACCAGTGAAACAAATGTCTTGTGTGATGGCAACGAAAGTGAATGAAATACTGCGCTACATTTGAATTTAATTACAAAGCACATCTTCATCAAGTTAGATTACTTATTTTGAGCATTGGGGTCCTAGGATGGAAAGCGCATTATACATTTGAACGATTGAATCTTGACTTAAAGCTTTCGTGACTGCCGGAATTAATATTATTTGGGTCATTCGGTAAAGTCACGTAGATAGATTCAAAGAAAATAACAAAAAATAACAAAAAACATCGACGGTTCGATCGCAACACAAGCGTTCGTCATAAGGATCGTGACTTTACCGAAAGACCCAAACAATTTGAACGATTATTATTACGTTCTGTCCCACCCTCTGGCAGAGAATTTAATTCAGTGTAGGAGGATTTAGGTATCTTTTCTGGCTGCTGATACAGAGGCGTGGGATGACATTTAACAAGTAGCTATGGATCACACATGCTGGGCAGTCAGTGTGGTCCATGACACTGGCGGAGTCAGTGGGGGAGGGGTGGCACGTGCCGCCCAAATGATCCGATCGAAATCCCTAATTTCGATCGGATCGTTGGGGTTTATTAGTAATACATCGGCATTTTGTGACCCCCACTGCCACTGTGTAACATATTATTACGTGCCAGGGACTCTATGAGATGATATGACAATAATCTCAGTCCATAATTGGCAATTAGTAACGGCAAAGCCGTTATAAGTGACTCACAGAATTGTGCGCAGTTGCGTATACAGTCCACGACTTCCCTGAAGAGAGCGCGATGCCGATCACGCACGGTTCGAATTCGACCCTCGATCGATGGCTGCGCCATCGCCGCACACGCGTCGAATAAAAAGCAAGGGACAAGTCTTTACTAACAACTCCTATAATTTTTCATGGCTGGAGGGGTTGTCCCCCCTACCTGAAAATCCTCTGCCATTGGTCTATGAAGGCTATTTATAAGCCCTCACACATGGCAGTTGGTCACTATGGTGGTACTGGTTGTCCATGTGGTGTAATAGTGATGACTTTGGCTGCGGTGTGGTGGTTGCGGTGTTGCAAATGGTGTTAATGATGGGAATATCAAAGCTGTCTCTGACATAAGAGGTGCCCTTTGCACACACTGGGAATTTAAGAGGCAAACGTGGAGAGATAGACACAGACGTGCGGGGAAATGGAGCCAGTGCTTACACTTGGGAGATTATACTACACATTTCATGCATGTCAAAGTGCAAATAAAAATAAAAGTTTTAACTTTATTTAGTTTCACTAGGTGAGAAGTCAAGAGACCAGGATCGTTGCGCCTCTGATTAGCACAGTTGGCTACGTACAGTGCTAAGCAGGTCAACATACATACATATGTACCATCCCGTAAATCATAGTTGGCAGAATGATTTATTATAGTTTCTAAGAAGATAGCCAGGGTGGAGCAGTGACGCAGTGGTTAGCGCATTGCCCTATGAACGCGATCAGAGTTTGTTTTTCGGCCATGGCTAACGACTTTGACAAATGATATCTCAACCGGTCCTGAACACCCCCTACTGATGGAAAGGCCATAGCGTGGAAAGGCCTTCATCCAGCAGAGGATAAACAAAGGGCAGTACATTAAAAAAAACATAATTGCATCACATTTCAATATATCAACAATGGTGTATCTGGGAATTGGTAATACAATTATTACAGAGTGAAATCGTAAAAAGTTATTAACGAAATGTAAAAAAGCAATAATGTACTCGTGTACAAGATAAGTCCCTGGAATACCCAAAAAGATAGGGCTAGAAAAGGACATGTAATGTATCTACACTGGGTTTCCAATGTTATCTTTGTATAGATGAGTGAGCAGATTGCTTTGTCCCAAAACAGCCAGGCATGCGGCTTTGAAACTAAAACACTGTATAAGACAGGTACCCATTTACTGCAACAAATCTTACGCATGTGAAAGAAAGGTGGTTGTACCATAACTATAGAACGGCCAAAATAAAACTCAAAACGCTGCACGGATGATTTATTAGTTGCTATTTCACGTTTCATGTGCTCAAATATCCTCGCATTGCTTTGCTGGCCCATGGCTGCAACCAGCTGCAGGGCACAAGGCCTTTGGCACGGGGCTATTTTTATCAAAACACTGCATTATAGTTGGGAGGTGGCGATACCGCGAAAGCCACACGCTGGAAAAAGTGCAAGCGGTGCATCCCCGACGTGAAACCAAAACAATAAATCAAGAACTGGGAACTGCCACATGACCTTCCCTACAACAAAAATACTGCTTCGAAACACTCAGATAACGGCCTCCACCCACACGCCACATGCTGCTCTGCCAACCCTCCAGACCAACACGAACCCAAATCAATAACACCACTCCTCCCGCCACGTGGGGCTCTCCTGATCTAATCCCAGCAGGAACGCTATGTACCCAACCAGCCCGCAATGCCATGTCATCCCATGTGAGAGCCAACGCAGTAGTACATGCACAATCGAGCTAATCTCTCCTGGTGGTCCTGAGCTGGTGTTTGAAATTCCACATCCCTTAGTTTATCATAAGGACAGACCACAAAATGGTACTCGTGTTATCACCCCTGAAGCAATTCTAGGATGAGTAAGCTATTCCAATGTCCTTCATTTAGTAAGGTGGGGGCTAAATGAGATGCATTATCCAGTTTGCAAGGATGACTTTGTAAATGGTCATCACTTAATGACAGGTAAATACATTTGTTGTAGTCCTTCGGAAGACCACATAGTTTAACCCTCGCTTGGTGACTGATGGACTCATACAATGATCTCTGTGCACTTGCTGTGCTCACTACTCGTGCATAAAACTTCGGTTTATGCACGTGTGTGTGTGTACTGTTGTATATATTTTGTGACAAATTGTGCCCGGTATCGTGCCCTCTAGTGACGAGCGTGCTGGAATTGCGTGATGGATCAGCACTGGGTTGCGATGAACCGTGTTCCGATATTCTAAATAAATCCGAGTAAACCCTTAGCTGCGATGCCAATTATTTCACGTGCATCGCGCGTAATATCTGCCTGACTTTAGCGGTGACTTGTAATGATATTGGCGTGATGGAAACCCGATGTTAATTTCACCACGCGGGGTGTAGTCCTTTGTTGGGGGGAGACTGAGAGAGGAGAGAGATGGCGAGGGGGGGTGGCAAGGGAGCGTTGTCTCTGGAGTCGCGACCCGCTGTAATCACGTCGCAGGCCGTTGTAAACGCATTATCAGTCATCATAAACGGGGTTTCGCCACAGCCCAATGCCGTCTCCCGGAGCTCTCTTCCCAGTGCGGTGTCCCAGAGCCGGATTTAGGATTCTTGTTGGGCCCCAGGCGCTTCTGTTAACTTTCTCCAGTTGGTGCCGATGCTGCTGCTGCTGCCCCATGTCACGACTACTGCCGCTGGCATTCGCTACAGCTGATTTTTTTTTAAACTGTCTCCGATCAACAGTACGACAACAACGCTTGTCTTCCCTTGCACTTACTCTCTGTTGTGCGAAAAATGCCATTTGTAGATGTTATTGCTAATTTTGCCATGAAAATTTTTCGAAAAGTTCATCGCCGCTGTTAATTTCTCTCACCTTATGAAAAAAACATTGACGTGACTCTGTCTCTTTGTGTATATACTGTGCCTATCTTATAGAAATATATATTTAAGAAGATATCTTTGTTACATGTTTTATCACACAAAAGCATTATCAAATTATTTTTCCGTAGGCCCTTTAGTTTCGTAGGCCCCAGGCACAGCGCCGACTGTGCCTGTTGGATAATACGGCCCTGCGGTAGATGCTTGCAAGAGTGACACTGTTACACACTCTCTGTCTCTCGCTTATACGCAACTCTACACTGGTTACTAACCTACACACAACGCTAGCCGTTTGACACTGATGGCGCTGAACTAAGACAGCCAACTACGTCTAGCAGCACAATTATCAAGTGGTGACGACAGCGACGAAGGCACGAGACGACAGCGATGATGGTGACAATCTTTAGCAGCAACGACGATGACAGGGATCCCACTCTAAACGACAGCCCCGAGCTCCCGCTCGAGGTCCCCTTTTATCCTCCCAGCGTGGCCTCGCCCCGCCCCGGCCACGCCTCCCTTCTGGAACCAACTAGCGGATTCTCGCACTCCCCTCACGTCTCCCTTCTATAACATTTACCCTAGATCCCTCTCGGGTCTATCACGTGGCCTGCTGTCAGTCAGGGCTGCTACAAGCTGCAGATCCCCTTCCCTGCCAGCAGCCTGCGCTATGCTACGTAGTGACCAATTCTACGTCACTACACATGCATTCACTTAAATCGGCAATATTTAAAATGTGATTAATAGGTCCGGAACCTGCCTAAGGGGTCATATTGTATAAATTGTGACACACAAGGTGAGCATCTAAAGACAAATTTCGTCAAATTAAGACTGATGAAGGTATTTAGATATCAGCAGCAAATGCAGTTTGGTGTATGCTTCATGTTGGACTAAAAGAAAAATTCACATTGTCCAGCAGCCTAAACACATCACGAATTTAGTCTTTCACAATGAGGCACGCACGCACAGTTTAGTGCACCTTTGTCCATTTTACCAACGTAAAATTTTCTTCATGAAGCTCACAAATAGCTCAAGCCTATTTACATATGACGCTGCAGTTTCTTAACACGACCAAGTGTTATGACTTGCACAACAGTGTGCCATATGAAAACAAGCATACTCGATTCATCCCCAATGACGCGTGTATTTAAACCACCCGAGCAACTTAACCAAGTCAGAGAGAAGATAGCAGTACCTCCACATCATTTGGCAAGAAATGAGGCAAGGGTTGGACCTCACACCAAGCAACTTTGTAAGGAAGGCGGTAAACTCATTTTAAGAACATGCCTTCCATCCACAGGTGATCGGCCACTGTGCTACGCCAGACATTTGGCGAGCACGTGCATTTCTGGGTCACACACTGGCCAGTCACGGCACTGATACCCAACACTCAAAGGTCGCTGCTTAGCAGCAACAATAATTATATTTATATGTTGGTGATATGTTGCGATATTAAAGTACTGTACTGCATCGTCCGTATTAGCTTAAATAAATTAATCGTATGCCGTGCTTTGTAAATTCACTGTTCAATGGAGGACTTCCCATGCCGTGTCAGTCACGCGGGGCTCATTTACTGTACGTCACCATACAATTGAGTGCAGTCTGGTGAAGCAGCAATGTGCATTTGATTTCAGACCTCGGCTGACATCAGTGAGAAGTGATATCTCAACCCGTACTCACCCCACCTCCACTCCACAACTACCACACTAACCAGTGAGGTGAGGTATGGTCAAACAACCCCCATGATCTACACAGTGTGCGGAGTCCTTCATCCAGCAGTGCATCATCAAAGGGCTGTATAATTTTTTTAAGTGAATTTTGTTTTATATATATAAGGGGATGTTTTGATTTATTAAAGCTGCCACACAGTAGTAGGATAGTGTCTGAAAACATTTGGTAGCACTTGACTTTTGAACCCTTTTATTTTTCTGCTGAACAAGCCACGCTTGTGTGTTTGTATTTTAATTTTCATTCATAATATTGCGGAACTTTAACACATATAAACATTAATCAGGGCCAGAGGTAATAAAATTGGTAAAGAAATAAATCAATGCAATCACGTGGCACTTTTGCATGGCAGTTTTGTGCAAGAAATAAATGCAATTACGTGACACTTTTGCTTGGCAGTTTTGTGCATGTTTACGTAGCGTTACACGTTATTATTTATTACTAACAGCTTTGAGTAAAGGAATTAGCAAGTCTCATCGTTTGTGTGGCCTTATGCAATGGCCACATCCCCAAAGTGAACTACAATTTCTATGTTCTGATTCGTCGGTGAGACGACCACACCACCACCTTGGTAAGTGAGTGAAAATAGCTCCTTGTTAAAAAAAACACAGATTTGTTTACAAACCAGTTCATCCAGACACTGATCCGAGACAGATACCGAGGTGTGGGGGCCGTTCTGCCAGATTAATGGCTCCGTTTGTTTGAAACAGCTCTTCAATCTCTAATATGCTGAGCCCTGTGTAACCTTTACCTACAAAAGGTCTGCCAGCATGTCAAACGCATTTTATAAAGTGGCCGCGGATGAAGTGCAGACCAAATCTGTGAGATTGACAGCAAAGGGCAAATCATAGGCCAAGGTTCAGCACAATTGGAGAAATTCGTTGCTATGCAAGTTAATGCTCATTATAATGCCAGCTAACCCCTTGGGCAAAAGACAATAATTACAGCATTGATACAATCGCCAATGGGGGAAAAGTTGATTTACATGTCAGTTTTCGAATGTTCCCGCAGGGGTAAGTTACTAATATTGGTCGTGCAGATACATATATTTCTCTGTTTCTCTATCTCCTCCTCAACCACAAGCCACACCATAAAATGTTGGCAGGACATTAAAGCTATGCACGAACTAAAAAAACACGTAATATTTGTAACTATCAAGCATTTGCAGTTTTAACTAAGTATATATAAAATATATATATATACATCACTCATAAAAAGTCAACAGCATGAGCGTGCCCCCATTGCAACCTATTGTATATGCCGCATGTATGAGCACATCTATTGTAGCTGTGATTGTTGTACAATTACTGTAGTAAATTATAAATACGGTAATACTTAGTAGTTAATCACTGTTATAGTTGTTCTGGTAGTAATTGGGGGTGACATAATGATGCAGTGTTTAATGCACTGTGCTATGAACCAGAGGTGGGACAAAGTCATTGTTATGCAAGTCCAAGTCGAGTCGCAAGTCATCAAATTCATGACTCGAGTCTGACTCGAGTCCAAGTCACATGACTCGAGTCCACATCTCATAGGTGGGACAAAGTCATTGTTATGCAAGTCCAAGTCGAGTCGCAAGTCATCAAATTCATGACTCGAGTCTGACTCGAGTCCAAGTCACATGACTCGAGTCCACACCTCTGCTATGAACCCAGCCCATCCCCAGTTTGATTCCTGGACATGGGTCACGTCAGTGGCAAGTGATATTTAAACAAGTCCTGGATCCCCACCCCTACATCAATCAGCACTGACCAGCAAGGTGACATTTGGTCAAACAACCTCCATGACCGACACACAGCGTGGCTCCTGGAGGTTTTTTATTGACAAAGAGCGGTCATTATAGTGTTTCAATTATAATTGTAGTAGTTTTTATTGGAGTAAATTGTATTGTAGAAAATTGACATGCACTACTGTACAAAAATAGCAACAAGTGTGTTGAAGAACTATGGATAGCTTAAAATTTCTTAAGTTACAACAGACCATGTTTAGGATTCTTAAAGTTCATTGTAAATTATAATGGCTCCAAAAACCAAACAAGCTCAAGTTAAGGAAGATGCTAAGACTACCAGGAGAAACGTTCCAAGTCATTCTACAAGACTCCCTTGTTATAGCTTTGTATAGTTAATAAAGTCATTTTGACCCATGGCTTTCTTGACATTTTGAAACTGTTATTTATATCTAAGCCTTCTGGCAAGGTGAAGTTTAACACAACTTTTGAATTTCTGCACATTATGCTCTTTCTACATTTGGTCACTGTAAAACACTCAAAAAAACAATACTGTACTCTGAGTGGAAAGCCATTAATCGTAAAACTACAAAGACAACCCACTAACAGTATCACAAAAATACAATTTTAGGCCACCAAACATAAATACTGGATTTTATGATCCAACATTTGCTTCATTGTAACATATATTTTATGATAAATTATACGGTGATAACTAGAGCTGCCATCTCAGAGTTTTTTTTAAAGGAGACATATCGTGGGAAGACAAATATCTTGAAATACCAGAAGAGGGGAGATCTACGTGCAAAGCCATCGTTTAGAGGTGTAGTAGTATTATTATGGAACTGACAAAAACCGGGACTTCAAACAATCCGGCGAAGTCTTACATATTTCCCAGGACAGCTGCTTCAAAAAGAGAACACTCCTGGAAAAACGAAGAATTGGTGACAACCCTGGTGATAACACTGTGTCGACTGCAATGATAGGACTACACATATGTGTAATTAAAGGAGTCAGATTGTCATACACTTCAGTAATCATACATGCAGTATCAAATTGCAGTTTTTCAAACACAATAACCATCGCTTAATTTGAGTAAGTTAAGTTTTTTTAGTATTGACTCAACAACTGTGCAATTGCTCTAAAATGTATAAATATTTACTCATGAAATAATAATTGACAGAACCTGTTTAACGGAAAAAAAAGTTGCAGTGCATTGTATCTTGGGATGCATTGCACCTCCGATTAGCACGGCTGGCTACATACGGTGCGTGGAATAAGTTCAGCATGCACACACTATGGTAGTGCCTACCTTGCAGTAGGGCCTTGGCAGAGCAACCTTTCCCGGCTGCACTTTCTCGGTCACTTTATCGCACGTTGGCGAGATTTCCATGCTGACGCCACCTCAAATACTTCTGAGGAAACACAGACAGCACAGCGGTACAATATGTCACCCCAATACGTTTTGCTCCCACGCCACCCCCCCCCCCTGGAATGTCCACCAACAGCGGTCAACATTTCATACGTAATATTTTGACCACTAGGGGTCATTAGGGAGCGGTTATGTGCCCGGGTAGCAATTAGCGTACTTTATGAACACACATGGCCAATTAAAGCAAATAAAACCTTATAGCAAATCTGTTTTTCAATTGTCACCTCCTGCATGTATAACGAAACGTGTACATGTAGACTGTAGTGTTCCTACTAAGAACATTATTAATCACAGTATCCATATAGTACGATGATGTTAAAGTTCATTCATGTCATTGGGTTTTTTTCTCTACTAATTCTGGTAGTTGCTGCTAACCAAAAATTAAGGAATAACGAAAAATATATTTTGCCTTCATATAAAATAAAGGTCACAATATATATTTTAGAAGGTGAATGATTTTTACAATGTGATAACAGTAATGTTCAGTCTTTTATCAATTCACTGCTGGATGAAGGCCTGCCCACGCCGTGTCAGCCATGTGGGTTGCTTGACCACACTTCACCACGCTGCTATAGTGCAGGTCAGTGAGGAGGTAGTGGGGAGTTCATTGCGGAGTGCAGGACTGGTTTAGATATCATTCGTCACAAATGATAGTTGTGTCCAGAATCTAACTCATCAGGTTAATAGTACTCTTCATAACCAACTGTGTCACCCCAGTATGTTAAATAATCCAGGACTGCAATAATCGTACATAGCTAGGTATTACAGATTGTTGTATTACTGGTACAGTTTTTCATCCAATAACGTGCACAAAAACTTTAACACGACACATTATTTATCTCCCAGTTCCACCAGAAGTGTTCCACATTGACCACTTTAATGTGCAGAGTTTCAACCGCACGTTTAAGTGGGATTAGAGGTTTCACAACAATGTAATAATAGGGCATGGCTCTGTTTACAAAGAGAGTGGCAGGGATGACTTGGCAGCACCTAAACTAAAATGACCCTCCCGTTACCCTCTCTCACAGTCCCCCAAGAGATCAAAGATCACGGACACCGATCAGCAAAGACACTGTACCACTGACCACATCATGGGAATCTGCCAGGACTCCCCTCTGGCAAAAAGAATGGGAAAAATCAAGCGACAAAGCTGCTGAATGGAGCCGACGAGGAATCACCCCCAGTGAGGAGCTCGCATCTGGCTCCCAATTCCACATGGCTCACGTAGCGGTAGCCTAAATAGACTAGGAGTGAGTTTCGGCAGATGCAAGTCTCGTGTGTAAATCATGGGGGGGGGACTTCTACACAACCGACTAGTGTTGCTTGTCAGGAGAAGCAAACCGTGGATCATCTCCTGAGATACCCTGCAGCACCACAATGCACTCCTCAAGATTTGGCAATGCCAACACCAGAAGCAGTGCCCTGTGGAGACCATTGGAAAACGACCATATAGGTTGGACAGGAGACATGACGAGAAAGAATGAGACTGCTAGGTCACGGGGAAAAACGATGATCGACTTACACTTGTTCCCATATCAAATGCCATAGGCTCAAAGTCGGCACTGAAGACAAATAAATGAAACGTCTTAAATTTACTCTTTCCTCCATTCATTATTTGTCAAGAACGTATACAAACAGAACTCTCGCACTTTGTGTCTGACCATAGGCTTCCAACATTTTCATGAAATAAAAAAAAATGTACGGGTATTCTAAAAGTTTTCAGTCCAAACAAGCCCCCTTTTTTTACATCGCCAAAAAAAAAATCACAACCCGGCACGGCGTGGGGTTAAACTCGGAGGAGACGGCATCATGCTGAAAATTACATAACGCAACGTGCATGAACACGTGTACTACGCCTGATGTATGCCTTCGTGTACTTTCGCAGGTCAAGTAACATTTTTCATCCCCAAACTACAAGCGATGAAACGCTCTAAAATGCACAGCAGTGTATTTAAAATGAAAGCGGCTTAAGTCTTAGGGCTTGGACGCGCTCTGCAATTTTGGTGCGATCTTATCGAAGGCTATTGATCGTATCGCTGTCGGGCACAATCGCCTCATTATTGCGCCGTGACGTTGGTCGATGCTGATGCACTCTGTCATACCCCTGATTTGTGTTGTTTGTGACATATATATCTGGCACGACAGCGGTTCCCCAGTACCCGGAGAGAACCATTGAGATGATCATGCTGAAAGAACCTCGAAACGCAACTGAGAGTTACAGAGAACATTAATGGTACTGCGCTTATCAAGCAGTACAAATGCAGCGCGGTTAAACACATTCCTGCGGAGGGAGCTGGTAGGATCGTTGGGTTGCTCGGTCAATGGCCAGGGTCAACGGCGGCGTGGTGTATTCCGCAAATATGCCCGACTGTGAGGGCGGGCACATGCCGGCGTGAGTAGGTTAAACGTTGAGTTTTATAAGGGCACCACGGGGTGACCAGCCCCTCCCCACCCAGCCCCACCCCTCCCACCCCCCACCCAGCCCCTCCCCTCCCCACCCAGCCCCACCCTCCCCACCCAGCCCCTCCCTACCCTCCCCTCCCCACCCAGCTCCACCCTCCCCACCCAGCCCCTCCCCACCCTCCCCTACCCACCCAGCCCCTCCCTCCCCACCCAGCCCCTCCCTGCACGACGGACGGACACAATAATCCCCTGTGGGCTGGTGTAACCAGGAGGTTCCTACCAGTAAAAGGTGTTCTCAACACACCCCGCAAGCGTGTGCGCACTTGCCAACGCGCCTCTCCACTCCCAGCACATCTGTTACATCTTGCAACGTGCCCTATACTTTTGTGGTAACTTGATAATTTAATAATACGTAAAGGCAGACTTTGCAAAGAAAAAAAACATCGCTTTAGGATCTATTTTTGAGCTTATTGAAATGAATTGAGAAATACTATAATGTCCCAATACCGATGCAATAATGTGACCCAAAATATAATTACAATCCAGTACTGTACCGGGTAATTGAATTATTTACCGTAAGTAGCCACACCCGACATTCACAATTCAGAATTGGTTTAACTGATTTTTAACCTTTTGTTCTGTGCCACGTACATATACATTTCTCTGTCACATACATTTTGTATTGCTATGACTAATACAAGACAGTAGCGTATAGTAATAATTCATCAATCAGAGAACAAAACCTCCAAAGTGATTGAAGATGTCATTATGTTATGGTAAACAATAGGAGATTGCAAGCGGTAAGTATGCATGCAAATCACAAATGTGAATTATTTGTGGGGCAAGATAAACATATAATGCAGTAGAGAGAATTACAAAGAGTTGAGTAGTTTTACACAGATCGATAGGAAAACAAGTAATTCGACGCATGACAAATTATTTCCCAGTTCATGTGCAAGTGGACAATGAATGAAGGCATCACAGGCTCATAAAAGATCGTGATGGTGTAGGAGAGGCCTTCATCCTTTGGCAGATAAACCATGGTTCAAAATGATGATTAATTGAATACAAATGCTGCACCATCTTTTGTTTAACATCCCTTCTTGAATGGTTTCCCAGGTGTTATGAGCATGCAGGTCACCTGTATTGTGTGTATGTATGTTGAACTTCGTTCGCGTAGCCAACCGTGCCTTTAATCACGTGTATCGTTGAGAACAAAGGTGCTGGATAGAACAACATATCTAGAATGAAATGCTGAAAGGCTGCAGTTGATAACTGATGACGAAGATGAAGATGATGGGTCACCTACTATGGTTGACTATTGTGCGTTTGTTGGCGGGGATCACACGTGCAGCACCTGGTATGCGTAATGGGACCGCAGTGCGTCTCGCGCGGGTGAGTGAGTACGCAATACATCATTGTTTTAAAGTAACCATGTTCTGCTGCAGGTGACACTCCTAAAATGATGTTTTCCTAGAAAGATTTATTGTTGCTGCAGCATGTACAAGTAAATGCAAGTTTAGGTAACCAGAGCTCAACAGACCAGGATAGTCATATTTGCAAGTGTCCTAGGTTTGAAAAAGGATAACATCAATAAAATAAAATTGATAAAGCAAAGAAGTGAATACAGGAGAAAGCAGAGCATAATAACCAAAAAGAAATTGGAGGGAAAAAACAACCCAAAAGAGTGCACAAAAATAAGCAATTATAGATAACATATATTTACAGGAACAAAAGTTTGCTTGGACAAATATATATTTCTAACACTCAAAATTGAAGTTATTGAAACTTCAAATCGGAATTAGGATTATTATTGTACAAGTGTATAAACAGACAAGGATATGTGTCACAAAAGGAAGTGACAGGCACAGATAGTGTCCACTATAGTCACGAGTGTGAGAGCCTCGTTAATGTAGTGGTACCAAATCAGCCGGTCGTGAATTTACTTGAATTTCCAAATGCAGTGTTTCAAATTTGATGAGGATTAAAAATAATCACGGCAAATAGTTTCTCCCATTGCAGGAAACTAAACCCTACCCACGTTATGCATTGACTACAATACTGGCCTCTTCAAGAAGCATCCTAAGACTATGTTTTCATTGCACTGTATGTCAGCATGAGCTAGTGAGTATACTATCAAGCAGGGCAGAGGCATGTGAACCGGCAATGGCATTCCAGTAATACTAAATTTTATATCACTGTCATCATACAGTAATGTACTGAAATTAATTCCCAATGGCACGACACGATATTACAGCACTCACGGCCACCTGCACGAAGTGACATCAACCTAAGATACAGTACGGTTATGCGATCATGTGTCATAGATATCTTACCCCGGTAGAATGGGACTCTAAGATCAAAATTTAACTCCTGTGCGATTTGTTTTAAATGTTTACTATACTGCTGCAATGCTGCGGCAGAGTAATGCACGCGGTATTTTCAGCTTGTAGCACGCGGTATTTTCAGCTTGTAACATTACACGAGCCTCTCCCGCCGCAAGCTGTGTCAGGGAGTGTGATGTGGTAGGATGGGTGTTGGTGGAACAGGTCAGGCATGTGACCGTTCCAAAAATAATGTTCACGACTGCACGCGCCTCATTCTCACGCGGAGTACTGGAAGCCTCACTCGACACAGACGGCAAGGGAATCCCTAGACAGCACACACACACACAAAACACTTTCTCTGAAATGGCCATAACTGCTTCCAGAATGTTTTCGGTATGTGACCAGTTAGTAATGCTGATGTGCAGGGGAAAATTGTTTTATCTGGTGAATGTTCTGCAACGTAATTCAATTGTTATTTTTGTGATTAATTTACTTTTTACAGCTTAAATTAGATATAAAGTTAACAACAATGGGCTCTTATATGTTTCAATGGAGTACTTTCCTCTCACTAAATTCAAAATATTTGGACTGTATTTCAGATTTGTATTGATATTTGGTAAAGAGAATTTAAAAAAAACACTTGTTGTCGTGTTTTGATTCTTATCTGAACTGTAGTTCAATGTATAGTAGAAAACAAAAACCCAACAGCGATAAAAACCTTGACCGGCAACAACACATCTGGTTCCCGATCACGGTGTTGTGGTTAGAGAGCTTAGCATCTCAGTTTGGAATCAATTTCATCAATTTTGTCCATCAGTGGTCAGCAGTGTCTGTTTTATTGAGAAAGTATGGTGGTCCTAGCCATAGAAATGTGGATTTTTCACCACGAGCTCTCAGGGCTGCAAAGTACCTAATTCAAGTCATTCGAGCAGTGAGACGCTTTGACTTGACTTTCTATGGCCCCGAGAGCAGCCATCTTAGCAGAGCTCTCAAGTGGAGATGGCTAGCGAAGGAGATTGACTAATGGGGGTTGTGAGATTGGCCGGTCTTGATAAGAGAGTTGATCCAACAGAAGCTGGCGCGGTGGTGGGGAGAGATATTGGAGCTGTCACCTATGCCACGTGTCGGATCGCTTGCTTGTAGAGCTTTTTATCGCAGTGTTTTCAGGCATTTTATATCTGCGAACCGGATAAATTGGGACTTCTGTTACCGTGTTTTGGAGCGATTTTCAAGTCCCAGAATCCTGTGTTGGGATTGTGAGAGATGACGATAGCTGGGGAGGCTTTCATTCAGCAGTAGATCAATCACGGCTGACGGTCATTCGATTTACGAGACTTTACCCGGGAGAAACACAACACAGCATCATTATGCAACGCTGGAGCTTCTCAGCGTAACACGTGGTTCGAGTTTACCCATATTAGGGCCTCTATTTTATCATTTTATGGCAACAGTGATGTCATCAATTATGTTTCTAAAGCACATGGTACGAATTGGTAGTGAATCCGGGGGAGCCAGGGACGATGAGTCAATACGGCTTTCAACGGCATTCAAAAACAGACACTCTCATATTTAACATCAAACAATGCGTTCTATCAACATGACTTCACAGAAGCATGAAGAATCGTCGTGCAGATCATAACATTGAAGCCCCGGGGGGGTCAGGCAGAAGTTAACAATGTCAGCGAGCACAAGACACGCCACTGCACTGGCTACCCCTCCGCTCTGCTCTGAAGAAGGGCCATTTCCCAAGGCGGTTAGTTCATTGGGTTACTTACCACTCTTTACGAGGTAAAATTCCTCTCATGCGCATTGAAGTTAGCGGAGCTTTTGGTGGATGAGCAAATTTGTGGATAAAAATTAGTTCTCTATTCTCATCATGGGACCTCCTTTGCCAGTGTCAAAAATAAGAATAGGTTTTCCCCTTTTTTCTGGCCTTTTGGCATCCTCTGTTTGAGACTAGGCTCTAAAGAAAGATGTCTCTGGTGTGGACCAATCAGTTTCAAAGACAATGCATATACTGTCAGAGCATGTTTTTTGTTTGTATGTTCAGCACAAGTATCTGTGGTTAATGCAGACATGATTCCTTGTAAAAAGGTTTAAGTTTGGTGTTTTATCATCGTAACACCTGTTTTGTTGCCAGAAAAAAGGGGAAACCCTATCCTTATATTTTGACTTAAAGCTTTCGTGACTGCAGGAATTCATATTCTTTGGGTCTTTCGGTAAAGCCACGGAGTTAGAAAAAATAACAAAATCAAAATCACGACGTTCCGATCGCAACACAAGCAATTGTGTCTTCAGGTGAAAAATAGAGGGGAAGTCACTGACGATTGCTTGTGCTGCGATCGAAACGTCGTGATTTAGATTTTTTTCTACGTGACTTTACCGAAAGACCCAAAGAATATTCTTATATTTTGTACTCTCCACAAAAGTACTCCTCTTATCTTTGTACTTAATTGTAGAAAAAAACATGGATGGGATGAATTTGCCACCGAATTCTTTGAATCCACTAAAAAGTAGAGTAACAGGAAGTGCTGTCGTTGTGTAGTAGACTTTAAATGTTTGTATGTATTTTGAACTACTTTCGCACCGCACTGTATGTAGCCAACCGTGCTAATCGTATAGTCTTGTGTTCTGTGGCACTCATTAACAGTGATGGCTACCACAGCAGTGGTAAAAATGTCACCTTTATCGCTTTCCTCTGTCAGAATTATCATAAGCCATTGTCTATCCACTGCTAGATGAAGGCCTCCGACGAAGTGGCCATCCCTCATGGTCCTACGATGGCACAATCTACATCACTCTTGCACGTGGACTGATCTCATCACTCCACTTCCGACTGATCACTCCACTTGGGCAGGGGAAGAAGTGGGGCACTGAAGCCAGTGCACATGCCACAGAATAATAGCGGATGCCCTGAGATTCATCGTTGCTGCCCTGGCTGTACATAGAATTCACTGTTGCTACCCTGGCTGTACCTATAATTCACTGTTGCTAACCAGGCTGTCCCTGTGATTCACTGTTGCTACCCTGGCTGTCCCTAGGATTCACTGTTGCCACCCTGGATGTCCCCAGGATTCACTGTTGCTGCTCTGACTGTACCTGTGATTCACTGTTGCTACCGTGGCTCTACCGGTGATTCACTGTTGCTACCATGGCTGTCCCTGGGATTCACTGTTGCTACCCTGGCTGTCCCTGGGATTCACTGTTGCTACCCTAACTGTCCCCGGGATTCACTGTTGCTGCTCTGACTGTACCTGTGATTCACTGTTTCTACCCTGGCCCCGACTGGGATTCACTGTTGCTACCATGGCTGTACCTGGGATTCACTGTTGCTACCCTGGCTGTCCCTGTGATTCACTGTCGCTGCCCTGGCCCTACCTGTGATTCACTGTCGCTACCCTGGCTGCCCCAGCTGTACCTGGGGCTCACTGGTGCTATGCCCTAGTTGCTTTGTTCTGGGCTATACCTCGACATTGCGTTACCCCCCCCCCACTTCTACCATATACATTGACATTGTTGTTGAGAACACTCCACATGTAATAAGACAAAATACATTATTTTAAGATTTAAAAACATCCTGCCATGAGCTTAAAATCTACATGATTTCAAATGTGTATGTTTCATTTGTGAAAACTCGCTACCGACAAGAAAACGACTGTCCATCAATATCCAGCCACGCATCCACGTGCAACAAACCCCGCAGAAGACAGATTAACGACTGTACCCATTTAACGTCCACTACATCCAGCAAGCTTGCCTGCCCATATTTTCCGAATCTGAGTGGAGAGAAAGTATTCGGCCTGACAGAATTCCCCACAAAAAAATGCAGCCAATTGCAGTACAGCTAAGTGAACAACGAGACGAGATAACAAGCTCCTCTTTAAAGAGAGTAATATTTGGGAAAAGCTGGAGAATTGGTTCACTTCCGACACCCCCAAACGAGGGGTGATCTATCACTGTCAAGTTTGGAGCTAATTTCATTATCGTCTTTCTTGTCACCACTCAGTAGTGATAAGGGACAGGATGATCAGTGTCCTTCTCCCGCACCTCCGATTAACACGGTTGGCTATGTACGGTGCAAAAAAAGTTCTACATACATTCGCCATCTAAGGAAAGTTGAGTATCATCTGGGAGGGATGGACATGTATTCAGTCAGTTACGTTTTTCAGAGAAAGCATTCCACCACAGCAGCAACCAAATTCCATTCAGTGAGATCGGTGGACACAAATGCAGAGGCTGCTGCTTAACTTTACGGTACTCCAATTGATTCTTCCTTGACAGGATAAAATGTATGAAGACAGTGTGTTGAATCCAGATCTTTGGATCTTTATTAGCTATCCAAAAAGCCCTGGTCAGGAAGATCAACAGTTCATTATTATAAATGTAATCTCCCTGATGTGCACTCCCCATGATATAATTGATAGAAACACAGTTTAGTTGTGGACGTGCAATGCGATGTGCTTTTAGGTATTGTAATTGGAACTTCTCTTTGGTTCCATGTGTCATTCAACTCTTTTTTTTGTCCATGGGGTTAACAGTGCAAATTATCTTCTTTTCAAAAAGGTTACAAAACTGGCAAGCAATGGCTTTTGGATCCCAAACAAATCTATCTGAAGTTCATTTTGATTACATTCCTCTGAAAAAGAGATTCCATTAACTACAGTGTTTGAGTTTAACTGCATGAGAGTTGAGGGCTTAGCCCCATGGTCCTTATCTCAACGCTGCGCTGGAATGTTTCAGAGTGTATTCGAGGGAGCAATGGTGGGAAGCGCACCGCGTTATGAACCCGGTGACCCGAGTTGGTTTCCCGGCTACTGCCAATTTGTTCACCAACATGCACTCACCAGCGTGGTGAAGTATGGTAAAAAAAAAGCAATGAGCGACACACCGTGTGAGTAGGCTGTCATCAAGCAAAGCGCTGTAAATTATTTTTGTATATAGGTTTAGTTTTAGAATGCTGTACACTAGATTTGCCTAAGCTATGGAAGAGGAAATTATGATGCCGTTTTTGCTGTGTGAACATGAATATAGACCTAAGTGTGCTCTGACCTTCTCCCTGAACAGCCCTCGTTCCATCTCTTCCAAATTACACACATAGCTCTCATTCTGTTGCTAGAACAAGAAGGCACTTATATAAAGGCAAGGTGGGGAGGTGGTGGTGCAATGGTGAGTTCACTGGCGCTATAAACTTGGCTACCTGAGCTTGATTCCCAGGCACGGCTAATATCAGTGGCGAAGTGATATTTGAACAAGTCTTGCTCCCCCCCCCCCATCCACTACCCTTTGCCAACCAGTATGGTCAAACATCCCCTCTTTGGAAGGTCCTCATCCCACAGTGGGCTGACAATGTGCTGTAAATATTAATACATTATTTTGCGAAAGTCGAATAAAAGAAAACGTATGTTATTGAATCAGTACGGAAAGCATATGAACAATGCAGCATGGGTAAAACAAGTGTTTTTAGTGTACTTTAACTTGTTATACAATAAATACTGAATTCAACGTTTAAGAAGCCAATGCATGTGATTCAGCTGAGTAAATAATGTTGCTGGTAACAGCGACGCGATAGAGTAATGCAGTCATTAAGTAGACTTTCATCGGGTACAAGTCAGAGTGTAATTACATTATTATTACTAAACTTGTTTAGTTTCCACCGAATCGAACGCCTTTTCATCATTCAAAGAAGTGTAAATCTAGTTTTGGTGAAGGATTTTTGTTCGTTGTATGCTAAACGGTATATGTGAAAACCTTTAAAGTACTTTAGATACAGCAGAATTCTTATCTACGACGATGTATGATACGAACATCATGGATCCTAGTCTCCGTGATGTTATCGGCAAAACTGACTTTGCTTATCCATGGAAGGAAATTGTGTATAACCCGTGGACAATTGGTTGAATTTGCTGCATGACTCCACTTATCAATGAAAAACATAGGACAATAGAAAGCCATTCTGCAATGCGGAACAAAAATATATCGAGGATCATGGGAAGAATAGGGCCCCAGATAAGTCGATTTAACGGACCCTACAGCAATCCATAGATAATAGGAGCTGCAGGTTGTGGAGAAGAGGAGTTTTTTTCTGTAAAACCACGTGCTTAAAAAACAAGTGTTTCAAAAAAAGAGGTTTTTGGAAAAATGTCAGTGGGTATTCCAAATACGATCTTAGACATACCTTTTTCGTTACCCACAGGGGACACGAGGCCAAGTGACAGCTGCTGTAAATCAGCTATATATAGAGCAGGGTTCCTGACATAACCATTATTCAGCACAGTTTCCACGTGGTCACACATCCCAACACCCACCACTGTAAATATTTAATGTTAACCCATACCCATTACTTTATTTGATTTACAAATGGATTTCTTAAATAAACAAAAAACTGCCATGCTTAAAGGAAATATTTTACCTGCCATTGTGAAAAACATTAACTTCCATCAGCCCCAACATCAAATATTGCAGTGTATGTGTCGAAATGAGCAAACGGTTTGCATAGTCCTGAGCGGTCTATTTTTCGGAAGTTTGTCTTGGACTGTACATATCTAACGATAAGATAACATTCATAACGCTCACCATTTATCTTACTTTTAGACCCCTAAGTTACGTTCTATGTTGGTGACCAGGGTGCCTCGCTCACGTTTTTCCCATTAAACCGATAGCATCGTTCTTGTGTGGAAACTGGGGAGCCACGCAACGCACCACTGCCATTGGACAACTGTCAGACGTGGATTAGCCCAGATACACTTTTAGTCGAGGTCAAGGATTAATCTGGGTCATGGAACAAACACATGTTTCCACGTAGTCACATTTACATGTAATCCACAGAATCCTATTAATAAGTGGCTCGTTTGTACTACGCTTGTATCTTTGTCAAGAGAACTCCTCCTATATGTACGTGCATGTTGAACTTCTTCCTAGACCGCTCCACCAATTTCAATGAATGAGGTGTCGTTTTGGAAGATTCATGATATGTAGGTTGTACAAATTAAGTTCATATTAATATTGTCTTACTCTGATCTTAATAATTCGGTTTATCAGCCTCAGCCCATTGGATCCACTCAACTAACTTTTTGTATTTTATTTGTACATCAACATGAGCCCGGTACAGAGCGTAAACTGCAACATTGGAAGGGGGCGCAGAAACTCCACGGACAAAAGTTCCAGAGACTCCAAACTCCTGGGGTTTAGGGGGTAGGGGGATTGGGCTCACTGCCCCACCAAGGTGGGACCCACATGCCCAGAACGTGATGCAAGCTCCGTTTCAAAATAACACAACGGATAGGCGTTGCAAAAGCGAAGCCCAAGAGAGCCATTGATTCTTGGCGGCCTTCCGCTCTCCTCACCGTGTTGTGTAAACCGGTGAGTGGCGTCAGGTGAGCCTTTACGTCACCTTGTCCATTCAACGGGATGCACAAACGTACGAAACATGATTGAGGTCACCTGTTACCCAACGTGATAACTATTACAAGCTGTAGATATAGACATTTGATGTATGCTAGAGGGAACGTGATGAACCATATATAAGCTCTTTTGCACCGGTGTCCAGCCCTATGCTGGGGTCGGTAATGGTGGAAAATTTTGATGAAGTTCCAAAGGTAAATACAATTCACACTCATGAACTCAAAAGCACTGTAATTCCAAGGGCAATATTAATTTTATATGGAGGCCAGACATTATTCATGTTTTTTTAGATACTTTCACAAGTGACAGATCATTGATTTTCACCAAAAGACAAAGAACATGACACCTTTAAATAATGGTTTTAATGGCGGATGGGCTGAATTTGGTACAAAATTAGCATACACTGCATTATCTTGTTGTAAAATGTAAATGAAATGGACATGAAGAAGACTATATGGAGAAAGTGTATCAAAGTCAGTCAATTTCATTTCGAGGCAAACCTCAGAATGTCAGATGTGTGTCTTCAACACAGGGATTGGTCAGAGAACTTTGCAATGTGCGTTACACTTCAATCACTTTTTGTTATGTTATCTCTTTTGTGTTCGAATTCCTTTCCTAATGGTTTTATAACATTCTTTAAGTTCTATTATTTTTGGTATGTTTTATCCTTTTCTTATATATCCTTTTCATTACGCTGTTTGTGGTATCAGATAACTGATATCTGCTTTTTTCACTTTGCCTCCACTTTTCAGTGAACCATCTATTACAATGCTAGTTAACTCATTCTGTAAAGTGGTGACATCATTTGTCATCATTTCCTTCTCTAGGGATTAAAATCTGTCGCTTAAATAATGTTTTCACTCCGCGCATATTCACAGCCATGACGTATTGATCAGAAAACTCAGAAACAGAAAATGTTTGTGGAAAATTACGCAAAGAAGCACGAGTTGGTGGTGCAGGTTGAGAATTAAATTCAAGCTTCTGGGATCAAACACAAATACACACAAACTTCGTATTGGCTGCTGTCAAGGAAGCCAAGTGGGCTTGGGCAGAACACATCGCTACAAGGGACGGTGGCTGTTGCACAAGACCGGTGACTGAATGGCACCCAAAGGGGGGGGGGGTTAATGCATGAGACATTCTACCTATCACCCTTCGCTCACCCTCATCCATGCCCACCAACAATGCCTATCTTATCACTTCACGTATGTGCCTCATACCCCGCTGCCTCTCATTCACATTGCACCCATCTGTCACCCTCAATCACCATCACACTCCACCTTATTCCTCGTTCCCTACCCCCTGCAACATCACAACTCCTTTCCCAGCCCCTTGTCCCTCCGTCCGTTCCTTCACCTCCCTCACTAACAGCCGCTCCACCTCCACCCGTTCGTCCCCTTTTGCCCCTTTGTGTACCGCCGTCGGTGTGCGTTGTATACATTTTTCATATTCTTAGGTTTTTTTCGGTAAAGTCACGTAGATAAAAATTTTTTAATTTAAATTAATAAAAGTAAAATAAAAATCACGACGTTTCGGAGGCAACACAAGCTTCCGTCTTCAGGTGGAACCGTCACAGCATGATATCTGTATCAAGTAATATGGAACCGTCAAGGCAACGATAGTTATTACTTGATACAGCTATCATGCTGTGACGGTTCCACCTGAAGACGAAAGCTTGTGTTGCCTCCGAAACGTCGTGATTTTTATTTTATTTTAATTTTACTTTTATTAATTTAAATTTTTATTTTTTATCTACGTGACTTTACCGAAAAAACCTAAGAATATGAATCCTTGCAGTCACGAAAGCTTCAAATCTAGAATTAAGTTGTATACATTCTCAATAGAATATAATCGCATGACCACCGTGAAGACAGAGCAATGGTGCCAGATCGTGCGCAGGCAAGGACCGTGAGAGAATGGGGCTCCATCCAGCAGTGGATATATCGTGGCTGATATATCATAATGCATTTACAGAGAGACTGGTTGTGTTGAGGCTATGGAGTGCAATCAGGTGTTTGGAGGCTGACGCAGTGGCAATACGCTGGCTTGCCTTTGGCCCACATTTAACGCAGGTTAGAACACAACTGCATACCCATGGAAACGAGGCTTAAGTGTTCCAAATAAATCAGATGGTGACCCACTAACCCCCCGACACTCCCAAGAAATGCTGAATCTCCTTTTCCATCACCCGCCCCCCCCCTCACTTCATCATCTACGACTGATAATTATTAACGAAATACTTATTACATTATCTTCCTCAATCCCAATGTAAATAAGAACGTGATCATGTATGTATTTTGAACTTTGGCACCGTACGTAGCCAACCCTGCTAATCGGAGGTGCGGAGCAAGGACAACAACCTAAACACAAAAATACGTCTTAAAGAAATGAGTTTTAATTCTAGATTTTGCAAAGTGCAAATGTTAAGGTACCAGGTCCGATTGTTCATACGATATTTAGTTGAACTGCTCATCCGCAACAACAAAAGAAACATGCCATGTCCTCCAACACGACTCAAAATTGTGTGAAAGGGAAATGCACCAATTCGGGAAATAGAGTGCCCCTATGTGTTTGAATTGTACTCAGGGGTGTTCTTAATAAAAACAGAAGAGGCCGCTCCCATCCGCTCTGCTTCTGACCAAATTTGTTTTAGAAATAAAATCCTGGTAAAGGGTGAAAGTGCAGTCCTGCAATTTCTTACCACTGATTCACAAGGGAGCTCTACAGAGCCCCTCTAGAGAACTCCTCTTTACTGTAATTGACCTACTCTTACATGCTTGTCAGACTCCTTGGCGGAGGCAGAAGTACCCACGCTTTTCCCCACTTTACCCGAACTGTTGGGTGGACAGAGGCAGGGGGATTTATTTAAACTGCCATGCCTGGAGATCAAACTGGCAACCTCTATTTGCAAGTCCAGTGTGCTAAGCTCTAGACCACTTTTGGGTTGCTAGTTTAACTTGTTTCAATTACACTACGACAGTATCCCTGTGTTCCAGTCATGTAAGCAGTGTGGTATGGCAAAACCAGGGATATATTCAAGGGCAAATTTGGTTGAAATGTGCAACATCTGGCCATGGCATTGATACATTCAGAGGTTTCTGAATGGATATAATCAAGCCAATACAATTTAATACTTTAAAATGCATACAATCTATTATATATAAACACATTAATTGGCTCAAAACATCTCAATAAAAAAAGAACCGCAGAGCCTGGGCAATTGTTGGCGGCCATTGACCACTTGGCTGCCTTCCTGCTTGTCTGTAGTTCCACAGTGATCGTGGGATGCAGATTGCGCGAGATGCAGTTTGCATGAATGATGCAAAATATAAAACTAAACATTTATGATTATTACATATCCATTAATGTTCCACCAACACCCTCACATTTGTAAATCGTTTATTACTTAACCATATACAGTACAGTAATTGTTTTCAGTGCCGAGCATTATTTATTGTCCTGACCATTATTGTTAAATTATATCCATCTTGCTTATTCTGGATTGTAAAATGTCGTTGTAAAATGTTAGTCACCACTTTATTCTCTAAGACATTTAAAACGTTCTGTTTGGCGAAAATATTTGGGTAGACCGTTTTATTGCACTGCAATATTTATGTTGGAAACAGCTACGGCAAACGAAAGCAAGCGAATTGAGCAGCTCCGTTGTATCGTGTCACAGTGACCCATACCGCTAAGTCACGTAGATTAAGGTCTGATCCAACAGTTGCATGCGTAACTGGTTTCCATTCATCAAGGCTTTGTTTTGCCCTCTTTTAATCTCTAAAGCTGAGTCATCTGATGGTTTAACTCGTGGACGACGCTGCCTATCATCGGTTCAATTACTCGACTAATACAAAAATAGTTGGAAAAATGCCTCACCTCTGTTCTCACGTGTGCCACTGGATGGGAGGTGATGACCACGGGTTTGTTTACATCATCGTCATCATCATCCGCGCCACACTAGGTGTGGCTTGTAGGGGGTTTCCTGCCTTCGAGAGGCAGCAGGAAGTTGTTTGCAGTCTTGTTTGCACAGTATCTCTTTGTCTCAATCCAGAATTAAATGTAATCAATGTTTCCATGCATTGTTACGTGGCGAGTATATATGCTCATGCATATGCACAAGGAGTGCATATGGGGGGCACCGCGGTGGCGAGATGTTAACTCCCTCGCTTGGTATAGAGGAGTTTGTGGGTTCGACTCCAACGCTGATGCCTGTATATTTAGAGTTTGCATGTTCTCCCTGTGGTCACGTGGATTTTCCTCCAGATCCTCTGGGGGTTCCCTCCACATTTAGAAACATGTATTTAGCTGCTATAAATGTATACATAATAACCCACCTTTTGAGCTATCACTTGTGGCCAGCTCACTTCTGAAAAAATGGCGATTTAGCTCATGGGCCTTACCTTTGTGACGAGGTGAGAACATTACAATCTCGGTGACCTTGGTTTAATTCCTGGCCATGGAAACCAAGGGCGAATGCTGTTGCACAACTGGTCTCAGTCTGCTCGATGTGCATGCAACATACCATGGTTTGGTGGTTTGTCAACATTAGCACTGGAGAGATACAGGTGGCCATGCGGATGTGCTGCTGGCCCCATCACCTCTCGTATGCCAAGGTAGCTTTAACAGATATTTGCTGAGAGCACATGTCGCAATAATCCATCCAGGTCAAAGAGGTTATCTTTGTCTTAGTGTCTAAATATACATGTTATCATGTTCTGTGAAAACCAAACAACCCCTTGAGCAAAAGCTACTGAACATATACTCCATGTTTTAATTGTTGTCTCCCTGCTTAAACAGGAGAATAGGGCAGAACTCATCTCCCGAAGCCCATGATTGAGATTTCACATTCCCATGGCTGTCTCTCAACTGGGTGACCACTGTTGACGTCTCACAACGTGGCACTCATGCCATCAACTATGTACAGATGCCAATTGGCCAAGTTGTACCTGGACTGGGATTTGAACAACATAATATTCTGATTGTGAGTCGAGCACTATGGGTCTTTGTAAGTGCATTGGAAATGCATTGCTATCCAACTCAATGTTATTCATCTGTTTGCCCAATGGGATTTGTTACTGAACTACTACTTTGTGCATTTATATTCTAGCCCCCCACTTCCCACCCCAGCCGCACTTCTTCTCCCTCTGCCACACCCCCTCTCTCTCTCCCCCCTTGCCCCTCCCCCTTTCTTACCTTTATAACCTCTTGCCACGGCAGCTCTCTCGCCTACTTCAGCATTTTTCTTGCTGTGGTTGTTCCACCTGATGAAGATTGCTTGTGTTGCGATCGAAACGTCGTGATTTGTTTTATTTTATTTCCGCCTACGTGACTGTACCGAAAGAACCAAAGAGTATAGAGTATCTTCTTGGTTATTTTAGTAAAGTCACGTAGAATGGAAATAATAAAATAATAAAAAATAAAACATAATAAAATAATTTTCACGACGTTTCGGCCACAACGCAAGCAGCCGTCCTCAGGTGAAGAACAGGTCTGTCGAGAAGACAGAGACTCTGTCCTCAGGTGAAGAACAGGTCTGTCGAGAAGACAGAGACTGTCTTCTCGACAGACCTGTTTTTCACCTGAGGACGGCTGCTTGCGTTGTGGCCGAAAAGTCGTGAGAATTATGTTATTATGTTTTATTTTTATTATTTTATTATTTCCATTCTACGTGACTTTACCGAAAGAACCAAGAAGATGAATCCCTGCAGTCACGAAAGCTTTAAATCGAAGTATAGAGTATGTATTAAGTATTTATACGATCAGCTGGAGCGACGGCCCTGTGGTTCTCGCACTGTGTTACGAACCGAGTGACCCTCGTTCCATTCCCAGCCATGGCTAACATCAGTGAAAAACTATATTTAGACCGTTCATGGGCTTCCTTCCCTCATTATTTACCTCCACTGACCATCATGGTGAAGTATGTTAATGCAATCTCCATGACCACATGGTGTGTGGAGGTCTTCGTTCAGCATTGCATTAACAAAGGGTTAAATTATTATTATATTTATATAAAGCACACCTCTTGTGAAGAAGCATATTACCTACCTTTTGAGGGTTAATGCACTATGAAATTGGTTCTTGTGTAATCGTGTTTATAAACACTATGGTTTGGGTTGGAAACACAAGGAGATTGATATGTCACATGAAATGTGTTAAATAGGTACGAATGTACACTGTGGAGGGAGGCTGTCTTTGTGTAATGGTGAGCACACTGGACTCGCAATCTCTACGGCGCAACAGTTGAAATGGTGCAAGTTTCATCTTCTTGGTTCTTTCGGTAAAGTTACGTGACTTTACCGAAAGAACCAAGAAGATGAATATTCTTAGGTTTTTTCGGTAAAGTCACGTAGGTAAAAACATTAAAAAGTAAAATAAAATAAAAATCACGACGTTTTTTAATGTTTTTACCTACGTGACTTTACCGAAAAAACCTAAGAATATGAATCATTGCAGTCACGAAAGCTTCAAATCTAGAAAGAAGATGAATCCCTGCAGTCACGAAAGCTTTAAATCGAAAAATGGTGCAAGTTTTTTTAGATATCCCCATTGTGTGTATTCTTGGCCGGGGAGAAATGTTGAAATGTTGATTTTAAAAAGTAAAACTACGCTCGAGGAGAAAACTGAGCCCGAAGTATTTTATGCAATCAGCAGCTACTACAGTTTGTCAGTTTTGTTATTGAGCTCCATTATCAAGTTATGAAGAACGATTGAAAACTTGCCAAAAAAACATTGTTGAACTGCAAAGTGATGTGTGTGTGCATAGCACGCAACACGTACATTTCCACCCATACACACACACTATATTATATAACAGCACAATATGACGCTGGTATACAAAGGGAAACTCATGCATAAAACATGTCAGAGGCAGACAACTACGCATGCCCTAAAGTGATGAAGGACATTGATATACAAGCCATAAATTGTTGCTCCAATTTCAAATTTCACAGATGAACGTCACCAATTGATTTAGTACTATTTTTACGATTCAATAATTTTTTGTCATCACTCCAGGAAATGGCCGGCTATAAGTGTCGCACGGTTCCATGGGATTGTTCACCCACCTCGGTCTATCAACGCAAGCAAAAGTCACAAATGCAGTGCGCTCTGTGAGATATAATAAGCGTACAACAATCATCTGTTCAGATCGCAAGCCTTCAAATCGAGATTCATCATTGGCCTTTGTCCATGGGGTGAGACGATTGTCAAATCTTAAGGTGTAAAAAAAACCAGGACACATCACGAGGACTATTTCTCAACGTGAGAAGAGGGGGAGAAATACATGTAATTGCATTGTCTTGAGAGCTATGTTATTACATGACTGACAGAAATCATGACTTTTAAAGTCCTGTAAAGATGTAGAGATGTCTTAGGACAGCTACATCACAATCACCTTTCTGTCATGAAAAATGGCAAAGGACTTGCTGAAAATGTTGTCCGTGGGAAATGTTGGCTGTTTTAGAATTTGTACATACAGTATATAAACTATAAACATAAAAAATACCATTGGGACTACATTTTATTTCAAGGACTACATTATTATGTTTTTACATTTGTTTACCCAGGAAAGCGTCACGGAGTCTCATGTGACTATCAGGAGGGTCGTGACAAGTTTCCGTAGTAGGGGCGATGATCCTAATTCAGTAATTTGAAGGTGAATTCTCAAATTTTGACCAAGACACCGGCACACAATGGCCTACTTTTGCAAATAACGTCACGCTCCATGGGTCATGTCACCACCCTCATTAAAAAGCACAGTATCTCGGTAACTTAGAGTGTTATATAAACACCCAGATTACTGATTAATAAGGAATTGCCTACATGTATGGCTTTTCTGTATAACCATTCTGAAATACGGCGCGACATTTGGAGACAAGGATCAGTGGATCACAGACTTGTGAAAACAGCACTGGAGCTGGGAGGCGGCAAGAAGATGGCGATACAGCAAAGCGGGATCGTGAACTAATCTGTGCAGACTTTTGAACATTGCTGCTTCATACGTAACGTGACACGTTTTTACTGATTTTTACTGATTGGCCGTGTCGGGTGGTGGAGGGTTACGACACATTTATAAATAACGCGATCTAAACCCAAAAACGTTGATTATGAATAACATTGGTCGCGAAAGCCTACGTGTTAAACTGCTTCATACGTATGGGTTTCCTCCCTCATGCTATACACTCATAACATCTAATTTGCAAACATTCCATTGCAGGAACCCTCTGAAAATATATATATCTTTAAACTCAGTGAGGCTTTCCTAGAAAAATAATTGTTTACTATTATCATGATCAGCCATGATCAATCCACTGCTGGATTAAGGGCTTCCCCAAGCAGTTGGATCTCTCGCGGTGCTACGATGTGACAATCCACTTAGCACCTGTCCACGAGCTGATTTCATTACTCCATCTCTGCAATTAAATACCACAATTCACAATATCAAAACAAAGCTTCGTTGGATGGGAGCCTTATTGGAATATGTATTATAATGCATGACTTGCTTACTAAGCGATTTGGAGTAAATACTGTACGTAGAGATGTGTGTACAAAGATTAAAATGGAACTGCATGTCCCGGCAATTATATGTTTGTTATGGGGAGACGGTCATAGCAGAGAGGTAGTGAGTGATTTGTGTAATACAGGCCGAGATACGAGCCTGGCACTCCTCTGTTTTATGGTTGGCTGTTCTTTTTAGGTATGGTATATTAAAACAAATATTGTTACAGTTTACGTGCCACCAGTTTCTCTTTGAAACACGGAACCTTGGCTATTCGTGGGTCTCAATGTCGGGCAATTAAAGGTTTATACGCAGGAGAGATTTATGACTTTTATCAGACATTCTTTTGGAGGAGGGAGTAGGGGAGAGGTGGCACAGTGGTTCACGCCCTGCGCTAACGAACCCAGTAACCCGAGTTCGATTCCTGACCACAATTAACATAAAGTGTCATGAATCGAGTCTTGCTTCCCTCCCCCACCACCGCCCACTTGCCTTCATCAAACCCAAAGTGACCAGCGTGGAGAAGTATGGTCAAACCATCTCCATGGCCAACGCAGCATGGAGAGGCTTGCATCCAGGAGTGGACTGACAAAAAGCTGTAAATGAAATAAACTGAGACAACTAAATATGTATTACTGTACTTAAATAAGGCAGTATTCTTAGATACTCCTTAGATGATTAACATTATTCAACATTTGGTGCACAAGGCACACTACTTAATTTCCAATTGTTAGGTACAGTATAAAATTAAAGTGTCGAGACATATAGCTTATATGTCCAATTAGTTTGAAGGACAATGCATATATTATCGGAGTGTGTTTTTTGTTTGCATTTGACTGCAAGTATTGTCGTTAATGCAGATATGAATCCTTGTAAAAAGGTTTCAGTTTTGTTGCCATAAAAAAGGGGGAAACCCCTATTATTATATTTTGGTACTGGCAAAGGAGGTCTAATGATGACATAGAGCTTGTTGAATTAACATATCAGGACGAGCTAACCGTGAACTTACTCAACGAGGTTGCCTAGTTAGTTTGCTAACATGTTTTGTAATTCTTTTGCAAAGTGTAATTAAATGCTACCTTAATGTTTTTATGAAATTTTTTCATGATTTTCGGACATTGGATTGCATCGTCATGAATGGACCACAGCAGCTGTGAGCAATCTAAATACTTCACTAAATAATGTAATCAATTTCATATCTGGCAATCACAAAGGCGCTATGTTTCACAGACGGACATAGTCTGCCAGTAAACAACAATGTTGGTATTTGTAATCCCAATTGTAGGCAGCTTTCAAATTTGGACCGTGAAGCCATCGCACAAATATGCCTACTCATTTGGAATGACATCAACGGCGTCTTAAACGTCTGCTGTGAAGCAAACGACGTATATCTGTGTGGTTAATACACCCACAGTAATAACCAGGACAGCCTTAGGGATTGGAACCGCGAAACACTGCAACGAGTGGGAAATGCGCTGCCGCTGGGCCATGTCACGGGACAAACTCGTGACTGACATACACTCAATCAATCTGCTCGAGTTCTGTCGAAGGCGCATGACGTTAGAGTTAATTACCTTAACAAAGATTCCGCATGCCAACGAAAATATCTGCGTGAGACACTGGGAATGACAACGGAGAGCACTTGCAGGCTTGAGTAACATGCGAGTCGACTGTCCCGACAGCCCAGCTAAGTGACGACAATATGTGCGGCTTGGCCTCACTGATCTTTGAGGTCCTGGTGCCGCACAACGGTCAACCAGACAAGTCCTACGGAGAGTCAAACTGTGCCACACAGGGCACACTTTTTCACTACAACTCACAACATCGGTTTAGAAATTAAGTCTTCAAACAAACGAGGAGTCAACATTCTAAGAGACGCTCTTGCACGATATGGGATCACTTTGAAATGAACTCGGGCATTCATAACCCTCGCATGCGTTGAGCGTGCGTTTGCCTTTTTAATCTGGTTTCTTTTACTGTCTTATCGTTACACTAAGTATGGGAGGGAGTGTTCATCTGCAGTACTATTTAATGTTCCAAACTATGTCATAAAATAATTACATTGGCCATTCTCATTGCTTTCCTGTGCCTTTTTTTGGTGTTGTGCAATTCAATTCCTAATGTTTCCAGCACTGAAATCAACAGAACCTGAAGATACGGGATGTCCTTTGATCAATAATAATAAACCGTGGACAACCTTCACAACCTGGCGGTCCATAAGACCTGCCTACACAATGGCCAAATGACTACTGATAGTCTGTACAAAGTGTATATAACGATCGTTAAGTGATACATTTATTACACTCCTATCTTTAAAAAGTAATGTATTAACCCGACATTTTGGGTGAGTGGACAATATAACAATATACCAATTAAATGCCATCATCACTTTGAATGACCTGTTTCCACATGCTTTGCGGAACATGAATTACACATGCATGAATTGCCCATCAGTGATTGAACTTACACAAACGTGTATTTGTTCTTCATATTCGTTCTAAAAATATATACACTGCAAAAATTACTGCAATTCACATGCCAGTCAGTGCCTGTAAGCAATAGTTTACTGTATGTTAAGTGCTCACTTTATTATTAAAGTACTGTAGCTTTCACAGAAAATGTTGGCCTATGCAGGTCCTCAAGGAAGATCTGGGTAAAACCAACATTACATAAACAGTAGCACAACAAAAACCAGACTCACCCAGATAGGCTATTGTGACTGTTGACTTGCAGTAACCTGGTTTTCGTCTAGGGTCCCGGCGGGTTACAAACATACAAACCCGAATGGTCCAGGCCGACTCTGCAGCTGGCAAGTTTGTCAACTGTCTGCAAGCCAAGCTCAAAACAAAGGAGTTCTCAACGTGTACTCTACCATACCAACATGTACTACCAGGCGTACTTACCAGTAATGTACAGGGTGACTTGCGAACCCCCCAATGAATTGACCCCCGAACATTTGTGTTCTCCCTACGCATATTCATTTCTGTTTTAAATAAACCTCACTTTTAACAAAAATATATATATATACACGTTTTAGATAATCAAATGGCGGTTACAAGACATCTGGACCGACCTGTAAGTTCTGGTATTGTACACGTTATGGGAGTGGGGGGAGGAGGAAATCACTTAAGGTGGTTTTATGAAAACGTCTACTGACCAGTCTTTCTGAGCTTTGGACCTGAAAGTCCACCGAAGGTTCGCGACCGAGCACCGCTTCTGCTACAGTTTTAAGGGCTCTTTACAGAGTACCAGACACTCCATTGGCGGTGCATGTCGAATATGAATATCGCACAGCTGTTTGTTGGAGCCTGGAGCGAGTAGTAAGTGAACAACAGTGCATGTTACAGCTCACGCGTCCGTCTAAAGTTAACAAATGGTAATGTTCACGCAGTTATGCGTTCATAAGCGACCTTGTCCGAGGTTATGCTAGATAATGTAATCAATTTCATATCTGGCAATCACAAATGCGCTATGTTTTACAGACGGATGTAGTCTGCCAGTAAACAGCAATGCCGGTATTTTGTAATCCCAATTGTAGGAAGCTTTCAAATTTGGACCGTGAAGCCATCGCACAAATATGCCTACTCATTTGGAATGACATCAACGGGGTCTTAAAGATTGTGTTATAGTATCGCTCTTCCAATCACCTGGGGAGACATATGGGATATCTTCGGATATGGAAGGTTAAGCAGCTCTGATAGCGCGTGTATGGGCGATCACCAAGCATCAAGCAGGTGCTATAGGCGGCTGCGGGGCTGCGTTGTCAACAGAGGTCAGTGCAGCAATATCCATAGTTGTGCTATACTGTTGTCCAACGTCTATGTCCCCTTGCTTCACCAACCCGCACTCAACCAACGTGATGAGAAGTATGGCCAAATAACGCCGATTTAATTCACGACGCTGGCAAAGCCCTCATCTAGCCGTGGATTTACGCACGTATGTCTACACACATGTACGGTTACATTCATTGACGTTTGAATCAGAATCTGTGTTTACCCTGGAGAAATCCGATGAGCTCCGAATCTCTTTGTCACACGTTCAGTCGACGTGGGAAAAGGGGAATCGCCAACTACGCATCTAACAGACCTTTACTTTTCATTACCGGTGCTGCAATACAAAACTTGGCCCATTCCATAACCACTTTAGGAACTTAGCAAGCAAAGCCAACATGCGTCTCCACCCTTAGAAAGTGTGCGGTTGCCTCGGTGCTAAAGATACCTGGGAACGGCGTAGGTCTACACCTGGTAGCATACGACGATGCATTCCAATTAAGTTGCACACAGTGTATAATGTGTGTGTGTGTGTTGGGGGAAATGAGCTGCCCCGCTTAATGATTGTAGAAACTGTAATAGCGTTGGTATCTGGCGGCCCTGTGGCGTGACCTTGTTTCAAGAGTTGGCACCCCCACGAACTCCGGGGGTGGGGAAGGAGGAGGTCGGGGTGAGAGAGAGGGGGGGGGCACCACACAATGTTAAACAAACGTTGAGCAAACGTTGAACGCTAAACAGAACAACCCCCCCCCCCCGCCATGTCGTGCCCGCTCCTCTAGCTCTGCTGACATTCTTTTACTTGACTACAATCGTTTAGAGGGGGCTGGTGGTGGGTGCAGGGGGGGGGCTCATCCCCCCTCCAGCCCCGAAATTTAAACTCGCATGGCTGGGAGATGCAATGAGCATTGGTTTTATGGAAACTTACAAGAGGTATGGTCCAATATGTCTTGTGACCCCCCCCCCCCCCCCCAATGAATTGGCCCCTAACACTTAAAAAAAATCCTTTTCATATTCATCTCTGTTTTAAATATACACCTTTAAAAATATTACGTTTTACAGAATTACATGGGGGGGGAGGGGGGTGTCACAAGACATGGACCACCAGTTTTAATGTACCGTAGTAGTTCTGTGGGGGGTGGAAAGGATACTCCGTTTTTTTTCATTACTTTGGAAACCGAGACACGACCGTGATTGTAAAAGTTATTGAGTGTAACAGAGGCGAGACCCCCCCCACCCCCCCAAGTCCTTGTGCACAAACACTACAAATCGTCTCGTGTCGACAGCAGCAGACGCCTGTCTATTATCACAGTGTTCTAGTGTCGCGGTGGTGACAACTCGTGAATAGTCAATGGGCCTCGGATCTTTAAACTGGGAGTAAAGCAAACGCGTGAAACGCATTCTCGTCACAACGCAAGCAGCAGTGTTGTGTGTACTTACACCGCTATAACGTGGTGTCCCACCGGAGTACATAGTATAGCAAGGCCGTAATTATAATATAAATTGGGGGGGACAGATCCACCCCCACAATATTCAAATATTCAAAAAATGTCCCCCCCCCCCCAATATATTGCTATAAAATAGATGTATGTTTATATGATTGTTGTTATGGTTGTACTTTGTTAATCCCTAATCTCTGCCATTACATACAATGAAACAAGAAAAGGTAAAAAATAAAAAAAACAATGTAATACAATACACTATTAGACATTATTGTAAAACATAAATTAAAAGTCCATCCTGTGTGTTAGTGAATTTTGTAATATTTTAGGCAGGAAATTCGTTTTCAAATTGAGATTTTTTTTTCCCCTGGGGGGGGGGACCCCTGCTAGATTTGGTCCCCCCCCAATGTTGACTCCATGGCTACATACAGCCTTGTAGTATAGTGTACATCAAATCACGTCACTTTACAACGCGCATTGCTTGTACCGCTTGCTCTGGGCTGCGGCTAACACGCACATCAACCGGACAATGCGCGTGTTGATCGACACGCCGAGCAGAGAGAGAGTCAATAAATTGCGTTATCCTCGACACGTCGTTAATCTCCGACGACTCGCGTCCATTCGCTTAACACAACCGCTTCGAAATTAAGTCACTAGTTAGGACGACGACGACAGCAGCAGCAGCAGCGGCATCAAAGTCCCATCGCGTACCGTGTTCTCGCAAGATCAACAAACACCGGGGGTCGCGCAAAGAACTCAACGAAACGCGAGCTGGGTCAGAAGCAGCGGCGGTCTTCCGTGGCTTAACAGCACCTCGGATTGGACTTACCCCTTTCCACAAGGCAACCGGAGGAGGTCAGCTAGACGGGACTGCTTTAGCACCGCGGTGGTCAGCCACCGCCAGTAGTAGCAAGCGACTCGTTGCCGAATCCTTCTTGCTTGCTCTGCTTGGCCACCACCACCACCACCCACCACTACTACTACCCCCACAACAGCGGAGGAACGCGTGGACCCGATGCGGCCGGATCAACGCACGGACACACGCACACGCCACATACATTTATACACACTCACACATACAGAGAGAGAGAGAGCGAGACGCGTACCGGGGGTGGGGGGCGTGAGAGCATGACATCAGCAGTGTTTACCGTGGGGCGGTACGGGTTAGCTGGACTTGTTCATTAGCACGCGGTTGACTTTGTGCGCGCGCGCGCGCGTCCCTTTAAACTCCTCTTGTTATACTTCTTCACGCTCAGGTAAGTTCCCTCTGCGGCTTGGGCTCGTCCCACCTGGCAAACCACCCCCCAACGTTGCTGTTTGCTTTACGTACGATGAATGATGCAAGAAGAGCGGTTGGGTCGCTCATTCACTAGCGTCGTTTCATTCGCTGTGTGCGCAAAGAACGGATTCGACCCCCCCACCACCAACAACTCGCTGTCTCTCGCCACTGCTGGAGCTACAACTATTTTTATTTTAACAGATAAGGCCCAGCGAGTTATATATATAGAGAGCTCTTTTTCAGGAGCGACTTGGGCCACACCGTGATAGGTCAGCGAAGTGGCTTATCACGTGGACATTTATAGAAGCCAATTTTTCCTTCATGTCAATTTTCAATGTGGAGGGAAAACCCAGGGGGATAGATTCACGCGAACACATGGAGAGAGAGAGAGAGACACGCAAACTCCAAATACTATACAGCATGCGTCAGGTTCGGCATCGAAGCCACGACCTCCTGTAGACCAGGCGAGGTAGTTAACATCTCGCCATCGTGGCACTCCAACACGCCCGGGGGGCCTTTCATTGCCCGTTTCTGCCTCGGAAATAAAAGTGACACTTGGTCATCAAACTCTCTGCCTCGCCACGTGGTGTACAGGCAGTCCTCTACTTACGATAGAGATGCGTTACGACGACCCCATCGTAAGTCGAAAATATCGTAAGTCGAAGATGGCCTAGCCTACCCAGGAGTTTTAAAGAATGGTGATAATTTAGCAAAACAGAGAAAATGTATCGTGGTAACCTTAAAATGAAATCGCTAAAGCTACGTATCATACAGGGCATTGAACGTATCGTAACGTATCATATTGTACTGTACTCAGCAATATTCTGTCCGTCGTCTGCACACTTGAACGATGTTAGGTTGTCAATGGCAATTTTGTCGAATCGCTATCGCCATCGTAAGATCGAAATACCGTAAGTCGGACCGTCGTAACTCGGGGACTACCTGTACTTGCATCATCGTCACGGCTTATCGATCGGGTGCTCTGGAGAAAGAGAGCAACCACATGTTCGGGGGCTTAAAGTTGCCAGAACAAGAAAACCTGCCCCCCGGTGTAAATCATTAATCACCGACTGTGTGGCAATTGCGACACCCCGCAATAAAAAAGGACATTCTGTTCTGCCTACCCCTTTTTTTATGGGCGCATGCCCTACACGCAAAACCCAAGTCTTCATATATCACACCTATGGTTGTTTAATTGCAGGGTAAACGCGTACATTTTGACCGGAATTAAGCGTTCCGTGATCGTGCAAACCGCAGAGTGACAGCCATCACCGGAGGTGTCTGCAAACCGAGCGAACACCGAAATAACAACCCCGTGCTGAAAAGCGAGACTTTGCCTTGACTAAGAGCCCACGGTAATGCGTTAATTGGAACAATTGACGCCGATCGTTGCACGCTCGGTCCTGTGCAAAAGCACAGGAGATTTTTTTTCTATCGAGTCTAGCTTGTTCCAAATATTTTTTTGCTCGTCTTCAGTACAACAAAATCACATACAAAACCTGTTGCGCGCAGCTCACCTTTACCTGCGAGCTATAATGCCTCCACACCCAATTAACGTGTGAAGGCAGGGGGGCGTGAGGGCACGGCTAGAGCATGACAACGCCAAGGTCAACTACACAAAAGAGTCTTTGTGTGCCAAGGGACCGACACGTCACAACAGACGCGGGCCATTTAAATGGTTGCACCCCCTCCACCTACAGCGTAAGTAAACGCAATAGGTTATATGCGGATTTAAAGTACAGTCGGGCATTGGATAATATGAAGTCCATGACAATGTGTACGAAAGTTCTAACATTCCTTCGATTCCTACAATATACTCTGTGCATTGCAAGTCTTCATCCAGATGCGAGGACTCCGTGCTGCTAGCATGCGCTTGCTTCTGAGACAACGTGACGAGTTGTAGGCTGTTAGCACACCTTGCCCATTTTTATTTCCTTCCCTCAAGCTACAAAAGTGACATTTGAGTATTTCCAGACTTGTGCCGGAGTCACAGGCGTTCCAAGAATTCAGTGGTAAATGCAATACTGTAGAACTGCTACTGGTCGGAACCTCCTGGTTACACCAGCCCACAGGGGATTATTGTGTCCGTCGTGCAGGGAGGGCCTGGGTGGGGAGGGGCTGGGTGGGGCTGGGTGGGGGGTGGGAGGGAGGGGCTGGTCACCCCGTGGTGCCCTTATACAACTCAACGTTTAACCTACTCACGCCGGCTTGTGCCCGCCCTCAGTCGGGCATATTTGCGGAATACACCACGCCGCCGTTGACCGAGCAACCAAACGTTCCTACCAGCTCCCTCCGCAGGAATGTTTATGTTTGTGTGCCAGTTCTCTAACATTTACACACGGATGCACCCAAAAAGAAACATCCCCAATATCTGCATTACCGTATGTGTTCAACAGTATGAACATGCAAATCTTTGTCGCTTAATGCAAATACATTGTACTCTGCAATGGGTATGCTGTACAGTACTCGTACGTACTGGTTTCTATACGCACCGACATACAGGGCATAGAAAAACAGGCTGCACCAAGTGTTTATTCGTACATCAACACGAAACACATCGTTAAACCTCCAAAATGTAAAAAGACAAGTGCTCCCAACATTTTCTATTGAAAATATAAGTATAGTATAACGTAATGGACACATCTTCCATATTTTTTTTTTATAAATGTAGTCATGTTGCTGCCACCGCCACAAGAAAACAGTAGTTAGCACAAAGGCCATCAAGGTATGCTGCTCAAGAACGCCCATTAATACATTACATTGCTTGCCTTATAAACATTGTGGCATGTCAGTGTTTTTTCTCCATTCTCAAAATAATATTGCGGAGTAAATATACTTATTTTTCATGGCAATTTCATTATAACATATGCCACACGTTTATTGGAATGTCAGACGTTAAACAAGATACTGTGCAAAGTACATTTTTAGAACAGCAAAGTGGTTAAATGACAAATAAGAGACGCTGGTCTCGTTAAAGAAATACAGAAACAAAGCAAACCATTGAATGAATTGAACATTAAGGGAAACAATAATACTGACATCCATTGACAAACCATTCAGCCTTTAACAGTCCCACCTGCTAGGTTGGAGTACCTGCACAACTGTCAACGTGGCTCTATTCCATGCAACAAGTGCAAATTGTCCCCAAATAGATCGTTCATTGCATGCGGGTACACATGCGGGAATTCCTCATCGGTTTTTTCAACTGCATCAAATTAGTAATATTCGTGAATTCATAATATACAATGATAATTCACAAGCATACCTGCATGTTTAATTCTTTTCAATCGCTCTAATAACGTGGGGAAAGGCACACATCCCATATTTAATGGAGCCAAGTTTACAGTTTCCCACCCATCTTTTGACACAATGCTCCAAGCAAAATTACTGCCTTTTCCAGCTATACACTATTGATAGACACAGTACAAACTTGCACGTAAGTAGATGAGAAATAATGTCATGTAAATGCTACAACATAACATGTATTATGTGCATCAAGAGGCATTTTAAGAGTCCCCATTACTTCCCCATCAAAAACACAAGCTGCCAGGGGAAAGTTTTACAAAGGTATAATATGCAATAAAAAGGTGTCAAATACAAAATATAAGTGTACAAATTCTTTTGCACACATTTAATGGTGTGCATAATTATTTTGCACAAAGAAAATACACATGTAAAGCACCAACCATCAGCACACATGGCACTTCATTGGTCATGAACAATATGGTCTCCAGTAGGCTTTCATGTTGTATTTGTTCCACAGTCTAAAGGCAAAGTGCTCCTAATGTTTACAGTAAGGCGCTCAATGGGAGGTTGGATGTGTAATAGCCTTCCTATGACGATGAACTCCTGATGGTTCCTGACTTTCCATTTACTTCGATGGTCTTCACAGACGTTGGCACCTATAGAAATCGAGCAGGGGGGGGGGAAGGGTATATTGCATTTAAATTATACAGGCAGTCCTCGGACCTACATCAGGTAACATTCCGAGAAAAGGTGTCGCAAGCGGAAGCAACATATGCCGAGACAGATTTTCCCAGATAAACAATGATACAATAGGGGGTCACGTTCCTGAGCAAGAATCCGATATGCCACTTTTAATAGCTATGAATACAAGTAGCATATTTAATCAACTACCAATTATATATAAAGTACAATATTAGTGTCTAGAAAGTTCTTACCTTTTTTATAGGATGAAATAAATAAAATTATTTATAAATGCTTAAACAGCACGAAGAATGCACAGAGGTTTAGCACTGGAGCGTGTCGGGAGGCTGACTGACTGGGTGACGTACTGTGTTGTTTGTTTGTGCACAGAACCAGCACCTGAGTCAGCGTCACGGACTGACCGCCAAAAGTAACAAGGGTGTGAATTGGTGACCTGCCTTAAGTGCGGATCAACGTAAGTCGAACAGACTTTAATTGCAATACAGTATATATTTCTCTATTGCAACACTGCAATGGAATTTTTTTTTAAGTTAAAATGATTTCCACCTTAACTTCAAAGCATTTCTAAGAAATAAAAAAATGTGTGTGTAGTAAATATATATGTATGCATGTGTATAAACTGAGCTCTTGTGCCCACCTTCTTAAGCATGCCAGCACAACTGCCGGATCGGATGGCATCAAGCATGGCCAGACGTGCCTCCTCCGGACTACACTCTGTACTTCTGGCCCCATTACCCATGAGGATGACAGGAGGTGGGGCTATGGGAACTGGAGGAGAATGCACAGATGCAAGCCGTGGCCGCACTGTGGCTGAATCGCCCGAGTCAGCTTCTCTCAACTGCTGAGACACCAGTTCTTCTGCTGCTGTAGATGAGGTCTATGAAAACCAAAAGACACAGTACACACCAGTCAATGAGACACCAAGAAGTGTGATACCTGAGGTCACCACACACTGCAAGTTCAGACAAATCATGCCATTGTTCGATGCTGTACAAACGTACATCCTTAAGCTCAAGAAAATTATATTAAAGCATGTTTTTGTTAATGTATTTATTAATGTCTTTATTAATGGGAGCAGTCAAATATGCCCTAATATCCGTGATTCGTATAATTTGAAACAGCTGTCAGGTTCACAAAAGTTCCATTATCCACGGCCCTATTCTTCCTATTATCCTCGATTATCCCCGACTTTTTCATTAGTCGTTGCAGAATGGCATCCTATAATCTGTGATTTTTGCAGATAAGAGTCCCACGGCACATACATCCTATTATCCGAAACTTTTTATTTAAAAAAATCATTTTGGCCAAACCAAATTAACGGACGGCGCTTGCTTTGTTTATACACTGCATGGAAAAACAAAGACACACAGACGAGACACACACGAGACACAAATATCCCCCCCCCACTCTGTATATCTGTCACTGACTCTTGGAGCAAGTGATGTTAGCACGAGCACCTATGAAGGCAGGAACGGTACACGAGGGTGGCCAGCATTACGCCCGACCACCTTTGTCTCCCTCGTGCTAATATTTACACACCGCACCAGGTACTCATTTGAGGCCGAGTCAACATAGAAGAGGCCCAGAATCAGTTTAAATATTCGTCACTGGTTTTGACCGTGAGCAGGAATTTAACTGGTGTATCTAGGTTCACAGCACGGCGCACAAACCGCTGCACTGCCGCTCCCCAAAGACAGAGACACACCCAGAGACACAAAGACATGAAGACACACACAGACGAAGACGCACAAAGACTTGGAGATTGAGAGTGATGGAGACAAACACAGACACACATGTAGATACGTGCACTGTACATACAAACACAGGTGAAGATGGGGACAGGGGAAAGTACATTACAAACACACAAAGTGATCAATAGATCAGCAGACGCACAGAGATACTTCAGAGATGTGTTTCAAGCGTGTGAGCGTACGCAAACACCTAATGTTTTTTTAAAGACGACCCACCCCTCACATACTCCTATTAGCCTCGATTTGTTTGCAGACAAGAGGAATTGCTAGGCCAGTCTATTTTTCGCAGGTACTGACCAGTCACTTTCCCAACATGCACTGTGTCATTATTTCTATAAGCCACGATTTTTCGGGGATAGGAGGGGCAAAATCGCAGATAATGCCTCGGATAATAAGATCTGCGATATGGGTCCCCAACATTAAACACACAGTCCTATACTATCATTCTGATTCTGGAAAAAGACTAATGAATACTAAATACCACTATGCCTAGCCTGTGTAGACAATGAAGAGGCATTTGACCAGTAGAAATTGATGAAGTAATCCAAGTTTTCATAAATGAAGGCCGAAGTGAAAACATTAGAAAACTAAAAACACTGTTTACAAAAATGGAATGGCAACACTTGAATAAGATGAAGCATACTTTTTTTTAACTGCAAACATGTGAAAGTAAAGCAAAATATTGTGCGTCTAGAGGACAGCTTAAGCTTTAATTTAAATCAAATAAAAAATTGTTTGGCAAGGCGTATGGTTGAAGATGAGATATGATACGTACATCAAGCATGAGTTTCGGTTTACATTTTTCAGAAATCCGATTTTTGGGATTTTAGGCTTATTCCAGAACTGTATTTAACATTATTTTATTTAGATTTATTAAATGTGAAGATCTTTCATTATTTATGCAATACATTTAATAATCCAAATTACTTTAAATACTAACCACAATTTTTTTTATTTTAACATACAGTTCCAACTGTAAAATTATAATTTTCATGTATTTATAATTTAAGCAAACGTTACATTATGTTACAGCACTTTTGGCAGGAAAGTGTGGCTGTGACATCGTCAAGGTGATGTCATTGCGAAATTATTAAATGTAAATGTGTAACAGGTGACGTTTTGCGCAATGGCTCTTCTTCATAGCGAATCAATTATGTTCTATGAAGGGCCATTGAGCAAAACTTCGCTGATTACATATTTTAAGGCAGTGTTATTTCCTAATGTGGAGGGTTTGTTAATTGTTATTGCGCACTACTGGCGATGCAGCATCACCGAATAATTTGATTAACCCAAAACGAAGTGGAAGTTTAATGATAAAATATAACTAAAATGTGCATATGTTTGAATGACAAATTACGAGATGTACTATTTACAAATTTTAAGTTTATCATTGCTGAATTATAATTGCTAAGGTTTTAGAAAATAATAAGCTCAGAATTAGTTCATTATTTTGATTAACGCAAAATTAAACAATTTAGTGAAAAAAATAAAAGGAAAACATAATGGGAACGAGGAGCATTGTTAATGTTTATAGCCAAAACATGGCTTCATAGACCATCCTAAGGCATGCTGTTTTCCTGCACCACTGTCCACTGGCGCCATGGGTCTACTTTACTGGCGCTTTTTCTTCCCACAGACTCTGCCCACCCTACTTTGGCCTTAGGATGTTTAAACAACCTTATCAGTCCTCCCTAAAATAAATGCATCCATGTGTCAACATTATACAAACACAGCATTTAATCCAACCTTAATTACTACTGCTGCAAGAGGCCAGAGAGGCAAAAGCCCCCAACTCGTAAGTGTCAGCACTAAATGAGAACTGCTTGTCGAGCCAGCGGGATTGAGGAGGGGGGTAGAGGTGACAGCTGGTTTTAGGTTTTGCAGGTTTGCAGTGCCAAGAAACCTTAACAGCTGAACTTATTCAAAGTCGTCACGATATGAGCTTGGGTTACATGAATGCATACATCCCAAGGTAAATTATGTAAGCCATTTGCGAAGATGTCACCACCTCAATAATGTGTAGTTTTATTATTTTAACATGTACCACATCTGCACTGTTAGACGCTGGTCCACAAGGTCACGTGTTCCAAACTTAATTTAAACCAATTTGGATGTTTTTTATTTAATGAATTGTGAAAACAAAGTTTTTTTTTGCAAAAGTGAACCGGATAACTGGCTTTTATGAGTACCAATAAATAAATAATGTGAAAGAAGTCTAAATAAGTGTATATCCCATCAAATGCAAATGCCTGTTAAATATTTGGTGCAGGAGATACTGCAACAGCAGTCGTGGCTCTTGTTGGCATAGGGACCAAACCAAAATACAAATAAACAATTCCTAGAACAGCCCCCAAAGTGCATACACGTGTCTGTCGCGTGGTCACAAAATGTTTATACAGATGAAACCGACCTATCAAATGTTCAAGGCACTTCATCCAGTATCCAGTTACCAAGGTGCATAGACTTTAATAAAATAAAAGCAAAGTATACTTCATAAATATTGCTCCAAATAGCTTAATTGATTTCACAAGAGGATCGTGAAAAAACACATTTTAAATATAATTTTTTGTTCAAAACAGGCAAGTTGCTTTTCTTTTCAAGTTATCTTGAAGGAGTATTCTAGTGATGCTTACAATTACTAATCGCCACGTAACAAGAAATCCATTGAATAGTCAATAATGTGGCTCAGTCGTTGAAGCTACACAGGGTACATGAGGAACCATTTGCAATATTAAAAGTCCAGACCCCTCACTGGATGATGGTAAGGTTTAATATCATTTGATTGAAATAGCAGTATTGCTGAGACAAAAACAATCTCTTTTTATACTATACAGCATGTATAGCTTTACAAATCAACTAACATTTCACAGATATGAAAAAAAGATAAATAAGGACATCTATTGGGATGGGAATTGAGGTGAAAGTAAAAGAATTGTTGAAACATTATTTGTTCAGACCATTATAAGGAATTATGAACGACTAAGTCCTCTTGAAAGATAAATAATCTGCAAAAAATTAAAAACACAGTTGTCACTTGCATTCCCACTTACTTTTCTCAGTCGTTTCCCTCCTGCGCCTGATCGAATAGCCGCCATAAGAGCGTCTCTTTCCGTCTCACTTTCAACAGCTGCCGGTATCTTCTGCAGATTTTCACCTGAAACCTAGAATATATTGAAACAACAACCAGAACATTTATGGAAATGTATACAACGTTATACATTAGCAAGGTAAATGTTTAAGATAACTTTAATGATACATATGTAATAATAGTTAAAAATGCATGTTCTATAAATACGTTTTAAAATAAATGAATTACATTTAATTTACGATAGACACACATTTGCCATATTTATTACAATATTTTAAATGTGACGATGTAGACAAAGTAGTCTGACCTTTCTCAATCTGCCCATGTTGTCTGTAGACTGAAGTGCTTCCATTAGGGAATTATGTGGATTGTTATCCTTCAGAATTGGTTTTTGCACCACAGGTTTTAACTTCAGCATCGGTCCAAACAGACCAGTATCTTCACCTGATGGTTTTCTCTGCTCATAAATAAGACTGGGACTTTCCAGTGCAGCTCCAGTGGTATTTAAAACTGTGGGCGGCTGATAGAAAGGACTTGCATCTGTGGATTTTGGAGAACTGAGAACAGACTGAATTTGAGATGAGTTAGACGCTGATTTTACATTAAAAGGGTATCCACTACTTGGTTGAGAAATCACCGGAGGTGGTGACTTGACAGCAAAGATGGTGTTCTTAGACTCTAAATGACTAGACTCTACACTCATGCTAGATGGTTTGTCATCTTTGAATATGACACTTGGGAAACTGACTGGTCTAAATAGTTTTGGCTTCCATTGATGAACTCTTGGTGCCTCAATTATAATCACTTTCCCTGGGTCACCTGGAGCATTTGGAATGTTGGCATTTTCTTCCGTAGAAAACTGTGGTGGTGGTGGAATTATGAGCTCATCCTGTTCACAATTTACCTGAAGTGGTGGCAAAGCATCCACAGGTGTTGTCTTTGTTGTGGTGGTGCCACTGTAAGTTTCATTTGGAGTATCAATGGACTTGTAGGCTGTTTTCTTGGCAATGGCAGATGCCACATAGAGGCTGGAGGTTCTCCTGCCGGGACGGAAAAATGCATCTTGCTTTGAGCTAGATGGTGGAGATGTGGCAATGCTGGCAAGTGGCTCGGTGGCTTTTACAGCAGAGTGTTGCTGAGATATTGTCTCTGGAGTACACTGGAGGGAATGGGACCTCTGGAATGGGCGAGTCACATTTGAGAGCCCTGATAAAGGAGGAATCAATGGTGGGGGAATCAATGGTGGGGGAATTAATGGTGGAGAAATCACTGGTGACTGATGTGCTGTATGCTGTTGTGGATTGGCTGTAATGTCCCTGATCTTCGCTGTAGAGTCATATTGCAACTTTTCTTTGATTTCTTTTGTAGTATCGGTTGCAGTAGAATTCTCAGTCTTGCTGGCTTCTGTTTCATAAGTTGGTAAAAGGAATGGGACATCAGCTGTTTCAGGTTTTGGTCTTATGACTGGCTTGGAAGGAACAATTCTGTAAGTGGTCAATCCCACTTTAGGAAGGTAATCTCTGGTGATTTCATTTGTGGACCTCCACCGATCTGAAGGCTGCTTATAGACAGGAAGAACTGGAGAAGATGGTTCAGCAGAATTATATTGATATTCAACTTCAGGTGCACATGGCTCTCTTGAAATTGATCGTGTCTTGTAAAAAATGCTGTTTTGCATCGAAGCCTCAGGCTCATTTGATTGGCCCATTATTGGCTGTGAAGTTTTATTTATTTCGGATACTTTTCCACTTTGAATGCTTTCTGAAAGAAATTTTTTTTCTGATGGTTTAGATAGCCTTTCTTCTGCAATAACCTTAAAAACTTTGTCTGGTTCAACTATTTCTTCTCTAGCTCCTGCAATTTCTTTATGGATTTCTACTGGCTGGATCATTACAGACTCTTCCACGTATGTCATGTATTTTTGTGTTACCAGTTGTTTTTTATACTGTTCGGATGATGCATTCTGTCGTTCCGCAGTTATACTCTTTACTTGCTTGTCCACAGATTTGGCATGTACTACAGGGATTTTCTCCACATGCGCGTTTAGAAAGGTTTCGTTTTTAACAGGCATTTTATCTAGACACTTGAGGCTTCCTCCATGCCTTTCTGCCCTGCTTAACTCACTATTTGGTTTGGTGGATATGTCAGGGAAAGCCATAGATAACCTTTTATGTCTGGGGTCTTGTTCACCCACTACGCAACCAGATGCTTTTGCAGTGGCCCCAGAAAAAGAGCCACAAAGGGTAGGTTTGGATTTATGGTCACGTTGCTGGGCCAAGGCAGATTTCTGAACCTTGGCAAGAAAGTCGACTTTTACTTCATTACCATCCTTTTTCTGAGTAACAGGTGGCTTATCAGAAACCTGTTGCACATTTCCAGCCTTGTTTTTATCAGCTGCTTCCCTTTTTTGCATATCATTATAAGCTTTGAGAAACTGCAAAGCTTTTTTTGAAGGTCCTCTTTTGACATCTGTTGCCACATTTGCATTTGCTGATAAAACAGGATACTTTGTCTCGTTGTTTATATCTACTTTATCAGTATTGTTGGAGCTGCTGTCTGCAGTGGCTTTTATCACTGTTGAATCTGGAAGGGCTGGCTCTGGCTTTTTAACCGGCTCTACAATAAAATTAACGTCAGCCTCTGCTTTATTATTTTTTACAGTCTCCACATTGGGGGGACTACTCTTAGACCTCAAGTCATCATCTGCAAATAAGACAAAAGCATACATTTTATATGTTTAAATCACAAATGCCACACCAATTATGCCACGTAAATATTTCAGAAAATGGTTATATTATCACTCATTTGCTTTTCACTTCTTGCACGCTTTATGAATAACACTGAATTTTGTCACATGTTAAGTATTGTGCTATATTATTCTTATTTCCATGACTAACCATTCTGTGTATAAAAGCACTCACCCGTCAGCCCCATTTCAAGTTCAGCAATTAACTCATCGAATTCAGCAGTTGCTGCAGCATCAGTGTTAGCCTGTACCAGGTCCGATGAATATTCTTGCACCATGTTATCAGCTAAGGCCCTGCACCAACATTAATAAACAGCACAAATTACAAAGGAAACATGTTCTTTTAGCATTACAGGACACTTGACATTACAAACTGAGCATTTCAACGCATATAAATTAAAATGAAGCAAGGTGTCACGTGTAAAAATAGCGTATTTGTTCGAAGAGCAATGGGTTGTGATGCCTTACTGGGCTTGCTGAGATGCGCCACAGAAAGTCTTCTGTGTCTCAGACTTGGCGGTGGTTCCTTGTTCAAGCCTACGGGGTGCCGCTGCAGGCACGCACTGTTGCTTTGTGACATTTGAATCACTGCCCATTCCACCACCCTCGTTCAAAGTTTTTTCTACAGCAGTAATAAATGTCAAACAACATATAAATAAGGTCCATTAAACATTGTGGATATGAACACCATAATGTACTTCAAAACGTTGAACAATGCTTTTTTTTACAAGTGATGTGAATCCATTTTCTCAGACAAAGGTGAAAGTTCACACAAACGATTATGGTATGTAAGAGCACTTGGGGGGAAAAAATCGGGTTATTTTCATTTATGTCTTCAATACCACATATATTTCTTATTAAAACCACAAAATGTGAAGCATATAGTATTTTTGAACACAGACGAATGCCCCTTGTTCACCGTACTGTTTCAGCATCTCCATGAGCAAGTATTTGCAACCAATGGATTTTCTCCGACATATATGTGTCATCAGTGCGCAGGTGTTTTGAGAAAAGTAAACAGCGAGGCAATATTTATACTGCAAGGCTGTGGCTCCATGAATGACGCAAAAAGACGTTCCCACCCGTAATCTCAGGCATCTGCTGCTCTGGGTTTTGTGTGAAGTTTTTGTTAAACAAAAAGAGCTTTTGGCCAACAGAAGACATATACTGTACAACAACCAGAATAAACACCATAGCCAAAGATTATATCTGGTGAGAACAGACTTGCTCAAATGTACAAATTGTGGATGAAAGAGTCACTTAGATGAGCAGTAAGCAAGAGTATTAGTCCAACATTGGCAGAAGAAATTGCTTGAGAGTTTTTAACATAATGAACATAAACTTGTATATGCATTTGTAATATGATTTGTGCAAGCTTTCAGAATTTACATGTTATATTTTAAATAAATAATGCTTTTATCAAAAGCGCAACTGGTTAGCACCTCACATTATCACGTCTGGCTATGTACGGCGCGAAATAATTTCAACAAACATACATTAAATATTTTTTAGATACAAAAGAATGTCACGTTAATGTCAAACATACAATGTTTGACTTGTTTGTCCATTGGAAATCCAAATTCCAGTTTTACAAAACATCGTCAACAAATAAACAATAAGGTACGATGTTGTTTAGAACATAGGTAGCCAATGAAATTAAAAAGTAGAGCACTTGGTGGAGCATTTGGCTCCATGAATAATTCTGAAATCTATAACATGCAAACATATGGGTATACTCACACTACCACTTTAAACAAGTTGAAAATGTTACGTTATAAGCACCACAATTGCCGTTTAAACAAAGATTTACAGTTCAAACATAAGTTATGTGCGTGTTCAACACATGTATGAACAGTTTAAAAGATATATCTTATGAAATTCCACGAGAGATGTTTGACAGCCAGTTATATGTGCAAGCCAAATGAAAGAGAAAAAAGCCAATGGTTGTCCTTGTAAAAGAGCTGCTTAGCTCAATGGGCTTTACCAGCTGAAATAAAGTTAGTCTGAATTTGCATGGAACATATGTAAAATAATACTATGTAAATCATAAATTAGATTTTTTTTTTGGTATTTTGGCAGGCTGTTTGCACCACAGCCTTTCAGCATTTTCATGGAAAATGAGGACCATGAAGGGTAAAGGACTTTAAAAAGACCCTTCATTTAATCCACACACTTTCAAAGGAAATGGTGCCCCTGCTGCAAGGTTATGCAGTTGTTTTACCTTGTAAGCATTATTCTGCAGTATGAAAGTCAATTTTATATCTGAATTAACATGCCTAAAACTCTTAATAAATAACATATTTTATGAAAGTAGTGTAATAATTAGCCAATTGTCGGCACATGATTACAATTTTGATCACAAGATATCTAAATGAACAACCATTTAAAGAAAGTTTATTGGATTAAAATTACTTCTGGCCTCCATACTGCATATACAGCCATCTATTCCAATGAAGCCATGCATTTTACAGCTCACTGCAATGATTACCTGCTATACCGCGTGACACACATCTGAATTGAAATGGAAACGGGGTGTGTGTACTATTGTTGAATAGCCGTGTGGGAATACAAGTGTGGGCAGCAGTACGGTATTACGAGGAGCTACAAAGACCCTCCTCACCTGATGGAAGGGCATGAGGAGGTGCAGGGGGTGGAGCGGTCGGCTCAGGAGGAGGAGGAGGGTATGGTGGAGGAGGGGGTGCCTGGAACTGTGGAGGATCCCGTGCGATGCCGGGTGGCGGCGAGGTGGGAACGACGAGAGGTGGGGACGCCTGGGACCCGCGTGGGGGTTTTACAGGTGTAGGCCGTTCACTTACTCCTAAGGTTGTGGCAACATTAATATTGATGAACACAAAGGAGTACACGCCAATGTGAATTGTTTTGCAGTATATTATTATCGTGAAGATAATAATGTAAATTCACACACGTGACACATCGTATGTAGAATGTACAATAATTTAGTTATATGTTGTAAACATGTATATACATCACACGGGACTTTCAGGCTGTGAGAAAAAAAGTTCCCAAAGTAAACTCAAGGCAAATTTATTTTGGAATATTTCCACAGAAATTACTTTATGCAGATATCGTTAAACATTTGTTGTGGCCCTAGCTGCTACTCAACTAACACAAACGCCACAATGTACAGTATACGAAAAGTTGTAGCAGCATTGGTTATTGTTATATAATGCTTTTAAAACTATTTTCAACTAAATATTTTAAACCAAAATAATCTGCAGGAGCGGACACAACTTAGATTACCAGCCTATGAGAGCAGTCCCATAACTGGTGTGCTACGGAAGCACTCCAAAGAATTTCTAATTTCAAAGGTGCCCAGCCAACTGGCGGGCACAAGCCGATCGTGTCACCAACTCATGTGTCATGCTTGCACGAGTAAATTCACAAACGCATACCCACAAACCCAGGTGTCCGGTGGATAGACGCTCATCGGGCGACTAGCACCCGAACAAATGTTATGCAACACTTACTCAGACAACAAAATGCTTACGTTCCAGAGATGGCCACCCCGGAAGTTAGACCAGTGTCCAACCACAAACACTTGGCATAAACTACCACATTCAAGATAGCCAATATTAGCTTTTGGGGATCAAAATGCCAAACCTCTTTTACAGAGGTAAATGCCAATATCAGGGTGACTTTCCATACTATAAATGCAAACCTCATCGAGGCTATGGGCTCAAGTCGAGTCCCCATGGACAGCATCATGGACTATGGACAACGTGAATCCAAATGTATTGAATCTTAAAAAGGGCCCCTTTGTGGAATATGTTAATTATTGGGTGAGACGGTTGCCCCCCTGATCTTTAAACAAAGCCACAAATGCAACTCCATCAAACCTGATGGCGGTTGGCAAAAATACTTTCTAGAATTCGAGAATCTTGAGGATCTAGCACTTCCAAGGGTGACTACTACGTTCCAATAAAATAAAAACAGTACCCTTAATCGATACACATTCGGCACATATTAATAATATTGTCCATGGTGGCATCTGCTCAAGTATAATTTAAATATTTACCTTCTTTATTTTCATCCTTTAACGGTAAGCTCCCAGAACTTTGAGTGGAGGCTGGGAAAAACAAAACCAACAAAAAAATGTCCATACATATGAATGGCATTCATTAGCATCAGCAAATTTGACTTACCCATAACTGACCAAGTGAATTCATTTAAGGTTCAAACAGCAGCTGGCTGTTAATATAAAACATGTTCTTCATTTATGAACTTCTAACACTCGTCCGGGGAATTACTTTTTGTTCCTGTCCGAACATCTAAGATGTAAGCATAATGTATAAACTTTCAATAGAGCCAAAGTACAGCCACGCACGAGTAATTGTTAGAGTGCATCACCAACGAAAGCATAAAAAAACGTGAAAAATGGAATGCCAAATAATAACATTTGCGACGAAAAGGTAGACATCGTCACGTGACAGTTATAGGAACTAGGAGCAAAGCACAATGTCTTTAGGCCGAGATGCAATCTGCCATTTCAGTGCAATCAATATGGGGATGACCATATTGTGTTGGATTGCACCCCATGAATTGTAAGAAAATGTCCGAGTTGCAACACTATGCAAGTAAGTACAAAGTGCTACCACAGACGATGGTATGAATCGGAAAAACAAGAAAGACACACATATGCACACATGTAATGTAGCTCTGAGAGACGCCGTCTTGTCTTCCGTATATTTATGAAGAATAAAGTCCAATAACAACTCAACACGTAACACGAGTGACTCTGTACACTCGGGTGATGAGACAGAACCATACTCGGGAGACATTCTCGCTTCCAAGCTCCAGACAACTTGCAGACGATGGAGACAACCCGATCCCAGGTGACGACGACGGCAGTTCCCCACACCAAGCTGCCACTCGTGCCGCTATTTATGCTCGCCCGCTCCAGCCACACCCTCAGTCTCAATCCTCCTCACCTCACCTGGCCCTGCCGCTCATGTCCTTCTCACACTTCCCCACCATGAGATCCCGTCTCGTGAATCCTCATTAACTCGTCCATTAGTAACACTTCCCCCGCCATTGGATCCCAGCTCATGAATCCTCATTAACTCGTCCTTCCCCGCCATTGGCTCCCGTCTCATTAATAGCTCGTCCATTAGTAACCATGGTCCCCGGGGAGCCACACTGTCCCACTATCGCTCCGCACTGTCATTACACATATACACACACGTGTATATACAAGTATGTATGTACATCCACACACAAATATGCATTCATGCACACACAAATTAATATCCACACCCACAAACACATAAGCTCGGATAGCTACATTTGTTGTTCCAGTGATGATGTGCGCACACCACACCAGAACTCATTTGCAGGCTGAGTCAACATAGGGAAGGCCTCAGACTGATACAAACATGACCTGACAATGATGTTAGCTGTGGCTGGGAATTTAATTCAGGTTACTGGATTTATAGTACAGTGCAATAACCACTCTGCTATCGATCCCAACATACATGCATGCACGCACACATACATATACATAAGTACTCACATACACTCACTCAAAATCACATATATACATATACACGCTATCTACATGCTCACTAGACCAACTTGCTTACTGATTGGATGACTGTTGGATTGTGATGCCACCTGACTAAAAAAACACAACTGACAGCATGCAACCCCCATCACAACACATTGCATGGCATGATGCCATTGTGCGGCAATTTCTCTGTAATCTATCACCACGACAAGATTTCATCCCTTTTACTGGCCATCTGTGAAAATGAGCTTCATAGCTCATCGGATTCCTCCAGTCTAAATAAAGATTCTGATGGCACCAAAATAGCAAAGTGTATCTCTTCACAATAAAAAAATAAATCTTGTTTAGTCGATGAACAATTCATTCCGGCCAAATCTCTTCAACCTAATTTAATATTGCTTGTGAGGACATTAAACCCCAAAACATTACTGGGTAGGCACTTTAACATTCCACGACTTCAACCTTCATTAAGCATAACAATGATAATGTATTCTATGTTCATGTCCTCAAAAAAAAGTCGCCAATTAAATATTTCACCTTTTCATCATATTATAAAGGTGCTTTGACTGATGACAGACATAGTGGGACTCAAAAGGCAAATGCAATAGGAGCAGAGGTCTTGTTGAAAGAAGACAGTTGAAGCCAAACAAAACTGCATGCACAATTGGAACATATTTGCTTACCTTCTCCCCTGTGTAAACATGATCTTGACAAATCGGCTAGGTGATGATTAAGTTTAGGTATTGTGCCGAAGCAGTTCTACTGCACTAAAAGCAATGGAATTTCACTTTTGCTCCCCAAGATGCTTGCAGGTTGTTACCAACACTAAACGAACAGAAGCTTTTTAAATATACTTTTTCGATTAAATAAAAATGTTGGTTGATGGCACAGCTAAAATTCCCACATTTGAACAGAGCCAAAAGCGCTCCATCGCAAAAAATAAATCAGTCTTGAATCGATATAACTATAAGAGCACTTGATAAAAAAAAAAATACAAGTTGAAAATGTGAGCACGTGAGAGCTCACCTGTGGAGCTGCTCCGCCTTCGATGCTGGTTCTCCGCGCTTGGCTGCACAGGAGGAGGGGATCCAGGCTGCAACAACGCCGCCGAGGCCTGTTCTGGGGCAGATCTCGGAGGTGGCGACGGCGGCGACTCGGCGGAGACCTGCATACCCTGGGCGGTTGTGGATGGGGGAGGGGGAGGTGCACGGCGCTTGGTGCGATGCTGCAGCATGGCGAGTGGCGACGTAGCTCCAGCGGCCTCAGTCGAAGATGAGGCCAATGGTGCAGGGGGAGACTGGGTTCTTCTGGTCTCCTGTGCCAGGCACGGCTGGTCTGGAGAGCTCTGAGCAAGAAACACAAAGTTGTCAAGAGATATCCAACAAAGCCAAACCTGTCTCCAGCATAATACTGTACAACTATTTACTAATGGTGGTGTGTTATGTAACAAATAACTTTATACTGGTAGGAACCTCCTGGTTACACCAGCCCACAGGGGATTATTGTATCCATCGTGCAGGGAGGGGCTGGGTGGGGAGGGTGGGGCTGGGTGGAGAGGGGAGGGTGGGGAGGGGCTGGGTGGGGAGGGTGGGGCTGGGTAGGGAGGGGAGGGTGGGGAGGGGAGGGTGGGGAGGGGCTGGGTGGGGAGGGTGGGGCTGGGTGGGGAGGGTGGGGAGGGGCTGGGTGGGGAGGGTGGGGCTGGGAGGGGTGGGGCAGAGTGGGGAGTGGCTGGTTACCCCATGGTGCCCTTATAAAACTCAACGTTGAACCTACTCACGCCGGCTTGTTCCCGCCCTCAGTCGGGCATATTTGCGGAATACACTACGCCGCCATTGACCCTGGCCATTGACCGAGCAACCCAACGTTCCTACTAGCTCCCTCCGCAGGAATCTGTTTTAAATCCAAGACCTAATTCGTTTAAATTTATTTTTTTGAGAGAGGTTAGGAAGTGACGAAACTATCACTAAAATAACCGTACATGTCATAGCTATTGGCCAAACATCCTCATGTAGGACCCTCTTGAATAAGAGTCTTCAGGCTCAGTGCGACTTTCCTGAATATGTAATTATTCTTACTAATGTAATACATTGCCATGCTGGTCAGTGGGGATTGGTGAAATATGATGAATTAAAGTGAAATTTGTATTTTTGAATGATGTGAAATATTAGATAAAGAGGAAAAAAGAAGTAATCGATTTCAAAGAACATCTTTTATTTCATGATACTCAGCTCGAGTATCATGCCAATAATGGAAGCTATTTATATACCAGAGGCTACGTTATTGGTTGGCTATGCACGATGTGAAAGACGTTAAACATACTGCCAATGCATTAAACATGTGCAGTATTACAATAAAAAAAACATGTAAATGACAGAAAAAATTTTGAAGCAGCCTGAAAAGGCTTCATAAGCTTGTTTTTGAAGTGTGGTTTTGATAACAATTTTGTTAAGAAAAGAGATGAAGTAACTAAAGCCTTAGCTTTATTTTATATGTATATATCCATACCGTGACTGTACAGCGAATGTAAGCTAACAATGGAATAACCCTCTTGTTACCCAGATCTGCAGTGTTTGGCACGACACTGCACAATAAAGTTCATGCCAAACAACCCTCACCCCTCGTGATGTAGTGCTGCCCAACGAGCGTTTGCCGATGTGCTTCAATACCCATTCAGTCACCTACATGTTTGCACAGCATTAGAAGGCTCTGAACATTATTCAGCATGATATAGCTTGAGCTGCAGCAGTATTTAGAGGGGGTATTGTATAGTTCTGTTGGAATAGCACGATAAGTTATGTCATGCTTATACAGGGGGGTGGGTTGCATGTACCTCCAGGATTAAAGTGCTGTTTGTTCAGCCAATGTACACAGTCAAAGCAGAAAAAGATACTGTACCGCACTTCTATTTACTTTTTTTATGTCACCGTTGAAAAATCTTGCTGGAGGGCAAATATAAGAAGTATTTTATTAACACCTCGCAACATAAACAAAAGTCAGCTCACAACTCATCTAATGGCATGTGGGGAAATAAAGGTTCCTTTTTTGCTGGTGGACCCATGCACATTTTTTTTACTACCTTACTTTTAAGAGCAGCACAACCATAGCGTAGGTTATTAATAATTTCCAAAAAGTCAAGAAAAACGATTAACCACAATGGATGGTACAAAAAAAAGTTCATTAAAAAACTTAATGTCATATAAATCGAAAAAAAGCTTTAAAAACAGGATTGCTAGTGGTCAGCAATGATAACATCTACCAAAGTATTACTCATCACTCACTTTTTTTCTGATGGGTGGGGCAAGTGGCACCTGGCTACATGGCCCCCACCCTACAACTGAAGTGCAAAGGCCTACGTGCTATAATGTAGTGGGTAGGGAGATATGCTGCTACGAAGTCTTCTGTTTTTAAACTAAATACGAGAGTAATTGTAAGAGAGCAGAGTGCCACACATTCAAACATATGTTGAAATTTGGACTTAAAACTGCACCAGTCTCAGTTTGTGTCACGTTCTGTAAATAACAAACTGGAGAACCCACATTGATCTTGGCATTAAGCATGCACACGCTTTGAATTGAAATGTACATTGTACTGTATGCATACAACATTCATGTAATACGAATGCATTACCTGCAAATGATCCCGACACACCTGCTCGAAACCGCTATCCTGGCTGCCAGGCGAGATGGACGGAACGTTTTCTTTGTCTTTGTTTGGCTCTCCGTCCTCAGGGATGGGTGTGGTGGCCAGGGGGTTGGTGGGTGAGACAGGGGGTGCTGGAGCCCTCCGCTTCCTTGGTCCTTCGGGGCACACCGACACGCCGTAGGGCCCCTTGCTGCCGCCGCCACCACCACCACCGCCACCGGGCAGTGTGCCCAGCATAGGGGAGGGCACGCACGGCATGCTCATGGGTCGCTGATGGTGCTGGTGCTGCTGCTGCTGCCCCATTAATGGTGTTCCAGGCATGGAAGTCTGTGGAAAACGTTGACAAGTTAGACAGTGTTTAAAAATAAAACTACAAGTGCTTTCGGCTTGCATCAACTGGGACCATGTTACATCAAGAACTTTGCATTTGCCGACTCGATGTCTTAAACCAGTGGTTATCAACCTTTCTGAAATGAAGGCCACCCAATTAAGACCGATGGTCCCCACACCTCCTGCCCCAAAAACACAACTTAGTGTCCAAATGCCACGATAGGGAGATCATCTATCGACGAGGCTTCTAGTCAATGGGTTGGTAAAGCATATATTTCATGTTGTGTATTGGTGTTTTGTTGCTGCAAATATGGCGATGGCGTTCCCCCTTGCACATGATACATTTATTCTGCACGGCATTCATGCTACAGCCTGCATCCCCCTTGAAAGTATTTTGTGCTTCCCATAAAGGGGCTTACCTCCCCCCCGGGTTGAGAACCACTGTATTAAACTGTTAAATAGTACATTGTAATAACTATATGGCTTTCTGCAGTCATGGAAGCTTCAAATCAAGATTGTAATAACTGTTAACATATATACGCAAAAACATTTGCACCAACAATTTAAATGTGTATTGAGTGACACCTACAGCAACCACGATACATCTGCATTAAATAAACTGATACATTTGAATTTAAACATTTCAAAAGTAAATCAAGGTATGTGATGAAAGTAAACATAAAGATCAGCTGTAATTTAATCATATGCAACAATCCTCGTGTACAGTGATCACTGAATTAACAGTACGTACCTCAATTTGATCATTCACAACATCAATGGAATCAGCATGAATCATACGATACAACTAAATAGATTGCTAATGCTTCCAAAAGGGTGCACTGTCAGGTAGATTGGTCTAAAACATGTTTTGCCAGTGAAGAATTTCTGGAAAGTTGTTGTTTTGCAAAATTATTCAATTGACACCTGTCCACTAGATGCGACTATTTTCACTAAAAGGGGGGGGAAGTATTTTGATTTAAAGCTTTCGTGAGTGCAGGGATTCATATTCTTGGTTCTTTTGGTAAAGTCAAGTAGAAGGGAAACAATAAAATATAAACCAATAAAATTCTCACGACGTTTTGACTGCAACACAAGCAATCATCATCTTGCTGTGGATTTCACACCTGATGATGATTGCTTGTGTTGCAGTCAAAACGTCGTGAGAATTTTATTGTTTTATATTTTATTATTTCCCTTCTACGTGACTTTACCGAAAGAACCAAGAATATGGGGGGGGGGAAGTATACAACTTATTCCACCAAGATAACTTGCACACATTCTGAAAATGGCATGAACTGATTTAGTTGATAACTAAAATTATTTTCCGAGATGATTGTAACAATAAAGTGAACCAGAAAACAAAGATAACGAACTATAGGACTACACTGCATAACAGTACAAAATATATACAATTTAGTGTTTAGATTCTGACCTTATAAGCTCCCCACAAAATATCAATGCCACATTTTAAAATGTAAAAAGGGTAATTATGAGTGTTTTATTATAAAATGTCTTTCACATTGGATTATAAGGTCGGCATAAGGGGAAATTATCTTTTTCAACAGTTTGATGTGCAAAAAAATGCGTAACATTTTAATGACACAGTCTGCTTTAGCTTTGAAGCTATGATATCATGCTGACAGGTTTAACGGTTTTTTTTCCCAGAGGCTTCTAAACATCAAAGTAAACTATTCATCCTCCACATACATGCCGAGTTGAAGCTTTCATTTTAATCATAACACCATAATTCAAGACAGTTCTTCAAGGGCAACTGAGTATTAAAAGTGAACAGGGTTAGCGCTCAAAAGTGATTGGCCTGTGTGACATTTACTGCTGTGAGCACAAGCATGAGGAACGATTTTCTGTTAGCACTGCTGTTAGTATCGTTAGCCAGGGCTGTACACAGCGTTAGTACTTACGTCTCTGCTACTGTCACCATGCATTGAACTGTTGGAACCACACTCGGAAACATCATCATCACTCTGGGAAAGCCATAGCAGCAGAAAGAGGACATGACACACGGGTAAGCAAAGACAGCAAAAACTCAACAATGCGCACGGGGGAGTTGTTAGAATAACCAAAAGAGCTAGAAGTAGCCAGTTACATGCGTTAGTATCAACAGCAAGAAAATGTCCCAACAGCATTCAAAGCAAGCTTCTGCATGCAACATGTTAGTATATTCAAATATAAGCGAATACAAAAAAGCAAATGCCTCCACAATACATTTGAACTATAAACACACCAACTTTTTCCAAACATGTCTCCGTGTATCTACATATTACACTCCTCTCGATAAGAGAATAATATACCATTTAATCAAGTTACAAGAGAACACCACAGCAAGAAACAACATTTCTCAATTGCAAATACACAGGGGTACAAGCATATTACGTATTTACCTTCTTTTTCTTTGGCCGCAGAAAGCTCAAAAGCCCTTTGTTTTCTTTCTCAGGAAGGTCTGTGTTGTCGTTAAGACCATGGCTCAGCTCTGTAATACAAAGACAGCTACTCAATACATCCACAGGTGATGGTTTCCATTACCTGAGCGTTAATATGCATCTAGCAACGGGGATGACACACAGTGCATTCGCTTCGCAGTGAATGGTCCATAGCTTTGCCAATGCAATACAAAGTTAAACGAAGTAAGCCTTTCACTACGTGGTCTATTTTTATTAATTGTACGAAACTTGAAAGCATAGAAACTTTAAATTGCAAAAGATGAGCTATTTTAATACACGTACCAAAATGATTGAGGTGTTTATTAAATGTTTATATAAACATGCATATTACACCATACTTGTGTATATGAATTTCAAGTACACCTCTACAGAGCGTTCACATTGTTCACTGTAACATTACTTCTCCACTAGATGGCAGGATTGTAAAAAAAAACTATCTTTTACACTTATATTATTGGTTCTTTCGGTAGTCACGTAGAAGGGAAATAATAAAATATAAAATTCTCACGACGTTTCGACTGCAACACAAGCAATCATCATCAAGTGTGAAATCCACAGCAAATTTTCTTGCTGTGGATTTCACACCTGATGATTGCTTGTGTTGCAGTCGAAACGTCGTGAGAATTTTATTGTTTAATGTTTGTATTATTTTATTATTTCCCTTCTACGTGACTTTACCGAAAGAACCAAGAATATGAATCTCTGCAGTCACGAAAGCTTTAAATCAAAATATCTTTTACACTTGTTTAGTTACCCACAGGGTGGCGCTGGCAGCACACACATGCAGCAAAACACGCAGCAGAGAATGTCGCTGGTTGTGCAAAGGGGTTGAAACATGCAGACCGTCACGGAAACCATGGAGTTGTCCAAGCACGTACATTCTTAGCCTCCCAAGCCATTATTAATGCCGCCAAGAAGTCAGTTTACCCACATGGTGGCTGCACATGGGACATGTAAACATTCCGTGCTCGATTCCAGCAGCCAGCAAGCCCATACATGCAGCTCATAAACTCACACACAAAGCATGAACAATCCTCTGCATTGTTATGCATGGGTGGCCAAAGGAACGACAAAGAAATCCAATCACGGGGTGCTTTAGGTTCGAAGCCAATTTATGCGCTTTGCCTCCTGTTACAAAAAAGCACGAGGCAGAGAGACTGAGAAGAGTATGCTGGGGGACTGATTTCAAGCAATGCTCACATCAGCATCAACTGGAAATATTTGAGCAAGTACCATGTGCATTATGTACTTTTAAAAATGTTAGTAGTTATGAACACTGTTAAAAGTAGGCACAGCAACTAGAATAAACTTGTACGAGACCTCTACGTGGATAGCAAGGCCATGATAGCGGGGGGTATCCAAACTGAAAGTCAGATGACTAAGGGCATATTTCCAGGACACTGACGACAAGTAAAATACCTTGAAACCCAAAAGATACTGAAGAACCCGTGCGATGATGTCTGAAAACTTTAGAGGTGAAAAAAAGAGTAGAATATCATACATAAAAACTTCAGAAGGTGCACACAGTTTAAACCATCACCACATGGGGTCACGATTCCAAATGAAATGTAATAATGATAAAAGTATGTGAAAGGAAGACAAATGTCATTGCATTTGGAATCTCAGAAAAACAAATCTATAAACATATAGACTGTACATCATAACGATTGAAATAAGAACAGCATTATTTCCAGATATATCAGGGTAGTGTGGAAAGCATCAAAATGAAATGTAAAAAATATATATTGCATGATAATATAAGAAACATTATACGAGTTATATATCGACCAGTAATGTACAAAATATAGTCACAGATAAACACATACACACATATATACAGACGTCTAAAACAAATTGTTATCTTAAAAGTCATACTGATTAAATAAACAATTCTAGGTCAATAACCAGGAGGTTCTATTGACAAGTCTAAAATATCTGCAGGGGAGGTAGGCTTTAAGCCAGCCTTATAAAGGACCGCAGTGATAAAACAACGCATTTTTTTTTTTATCAGCTCAAGAATAACATTAAAAACCTTTGCTTCTGTCGACGGCGTACACCTCCTTGATACCGAGCTCAGACAGGGAGCACGACATATCGAGCAGCTCCGTCTCGCTGGCGTCCCGGAACAGCGTGGTGTGGGGGACGTTAAACTCGCACTTGTTGCAGATTTCGGGCAGCAGTGCTTGCAGGGCCACACGTGGGCTCACCCGAACCATGGTCTTCTGCGTTCGCAGGTAGTTCACCATCAGCCGCACCGTTTGCTGAAAAAAAAATTAAGAGATTTGAGTAGAGGATCGACGAATTGAATGCTGTAGTTAAAAATCCTGTCTTTGTTTACCCTCTTAGGACCCAGCTGTCCATGTTTATCAAATTTCTCCATTTAAAAATGACATACTGGGCTAGGCTATGGATTAAGGGGGGACTAAAACTGGGTTACACTTGTCTGAATTACAGTATAAAACCTCACGATGTGCTGTAGTGGAGGTACATTGGGACAGGAAGCCCACCTCTTCACACAAATTACAATGTTATTGTATTTGTCTCTCACCCAATGGGCCTTTGCCTTTGCAGGAAAACTCTGCACCAGTTTCGACCTTGTGGATGTCATCAGCAGAGCTAGGCCCTTTTAAACAAATGCTGTGTTTCCAGCTGTTATGAACAACAGCACCATTAAAGCTATGGGGGATTCAGCAGCAGAAAACAGAAAAACTATACACAAACTCAGTTTGTGGTGGAGGATCATGGGTAATGAATGCATAATAAACAGACTGAAAAATAATGTTTTGTCTTTCTGTCCCCCCCTTGTACTGTGACCGGTGCTTTGTACTGGGCTTGTGCTCAAGTCGCAATAAAAACCTTTTTTTATGATGTTTCATCCATTCTGCCTATGGACCTTCCAGACCAATATTTTCCAGCAGTGCAGACAAACCATGATTTCAGAAAGTAAGCTGGTTTCGAATTTCTGGGTCACATCACCAGTATATAACCTCCTTAACAAATGCTGCTGTGTAATACTCCATATATCCTGGATTACAGGATGCATGCATTTGTACCCCTGGGGAGAGCATGGAACTAAGCAAATTAATCGTGCAACTTGTATGATTCATAATAAAGGTTTTTGGGTTAGATCGCGTTATTTCTAAATGTGGCGTAACCCTCCACCACCCGACACGGCCAAACAGTAAAAAATGTGTGTCACGTTTACAAAAGACAAATAGTTCACTACTTTGGCCCACCGGTGTGTTGAAGAGTAAATCAACATCATTTACAATTTTGAGTAGACGATTCGCTGGTAATTACATCCAGCATCATCGGGCAATTTGCCAGAATGGTGAAGCCCTCCACTTTCTCCCGGTCTTAAATAGAGCAGCATGGTGACGTCATCATTTAACCCAATCTGGTGCAGTGATTTGAGGCAGAGAGGGTATTGTAATTATATAATAGATTGGTAATCATTAAATTGTTATTAATTAGTATTTGTTTCCCCTATAAGGAATTGTAATTGTAATATATATTTTATTTAATAATAAGGGTTACGACACATTTATAAATAACGCGATCTAAACCCCAAAATCTTTATTATGAATATTGGTCGCGAAAGCCGACGTGTTAAACTTGTATGATGAAAATAAATGCACCAAAGGTTTTGTGTCTGTATCCAGCTATATACCTCTGTGTCTAGTATACAATAAACAACCATCACAAGATCAAATCTAAGACATTTTGTCATTTGCTAGAATAGCAACTAAAGTACCCTGGCCTCTGGTACAACTGGGCCTTCACAACATTTACATACAACACTAAACAATCAAAACCAGCCTCTGATCCTGGTATACAATGCAAAGCCACCACCTTGTTCACTGATCCCCAGGATTAAAGTAACAGGAGTTACTAAGCATGCTTAAATTCTACTTCAGACTAAGCAATGCAGAGTAGAATTGGAAATACGTAATAGATTTGGATATCATAGAAAACACAACATGTCTCTAATTACCAATATCTATGCATACCTCTGTTTAAGAGCATTTCATTATTGGAATTGAATTGTACTTGTGTTGGTGTCAATAAAGTAGGAAACATGAAAACAGTTGCATAAAACTATGACAGTATAGGCTAACCTGCTATAAATCAAAAGTAAACACATCTACGCCTCTATATAAGGGACGAAACAGAAAGACTTCTCCACAAATCTGGCTGTCGCCTGATGAAGCTAGTTGTAATTACTGGCAAAACGTCGTACTCAGATTGCAAATGTTGTGGCTTGGCTCTCCAACACACCGGTGTGCTATACTAGTGACGAATTGGCATGTTCTGTTTACGTGACAACCATTACTAGTTGGCTGTGTCGGGTGGTGGCGGGTTTTAAAAACATATTTATATATTTACGCGATCTAACCTAAAAACCTCTATTATGGATGATATTGGTCGCGAAAGCCTACGTGTTAAACTGATAAACTTTAACTCTGCCTGACCACAATCCCACAAAACAAACATTGGGGTTCAATGTTGCTGCATCTTAGTCCTTCGTATTCATAAGACTGCCAGTCCCTTTTCCAATTGAAATCTTACTCCAACATTTCACATATTTCAAGAGTATATTTGACTGCTTCATTACTTGGTAAATAAGTCCATACCATATATAAAGATTTAACAACAAAAAGCATTGTATACTTTTCGAAGAATACTTCAACTTTGCACAGAAGAACAGAATGGTACAACCCTCTTTTCTCAATAAAACCAAAAATACTTTGATCTAAAAGCAACCCATCATTTTCACTGAATGCAAGTGTAAAATATAATTGCAGCCGCTGAAGTAACGAACGGAAATATTTTCCTTTACAATAAGGTTGCAATGTTTATGCAAGATGCTTAAAAGTACAAAAACATTTATTTAAATAAGAATGTTTGTATAGCATATTCCACCCATGGATAAGTATTATCATCATCCTCATCATCATTGAGTATCAATTTTCTACTGGTAGAATGCTAAGTATAGCCTGGTAAAAACATGATCTGCAGGCGAACTGAGCCAAAGGAAAATGTAGTTGTAAATTGGCGGGTAACACCAACCGGTGCATCCAGTGAGGCATGACGTTATAATGGCATTTCATCATGTTTCATTAGTTAAGCTACCAAAATCCAACCAATCCAGTCTCACAAATATTTATATTCATAAGTACATATGACCGAAGGCTCAAGGTTTCTGATAATACTCATCACATGACGGTGTAGTCAGCAGCATGCGTGCAAGCTTCAGAAATGAATCCAGCAACATTGTCACAAAGGTGAAATCGGAGAGCCATATATAACATGGTAATCCTCAAGATGGACCCTAATCCAAAACTGCACAAAATCCTTTAAATGTAACAACACATGAGACTTTCTACAAAGTGTAAACAAGCACTACACTCTCGAGGAAATATGTGTGAAAGACGCGTAATGTAGAAGCTAAACAATTGAGGCAATGACGTCTAAAATATAGCCACACCTAGCTCAAAGTGTAGTTTTAACTCTTATAATTCATCTAATAATAATAGTTATTTGCATGTATGTGTGAACTGGGCCACTTTGCTCACATGGCCATTTTTCTAATCTGCTTTGTCACTCCCAAGATCTCTACACAGGATTAGCGTGTTCGACTTTCAAAGTCTATTTACAATGAGGCCATGTCAGCGACTCAACGCTTTACCTCCGGGACAACAGGCTGCATCGGCTTCTTGAGTCGGTCCTCACTGGCGGCCCGAGGTTTGAGGAGGGCCGTCCCAGCACAAAGGGCCCCCAGGGGTGTGTTGGGCTTGTACTGCAGAGGCGATGCATTATCCCTCGAAAGCAGCTCCAGGGTGTGGCCGCCAGGGCTCAACCGGTAGCGACCGCAAAGCACAATCAGGAGGTCCATCACCGGCTTGCTGCTCGCACCACACACAGCAACACGTGGGCAGCAGCAGCACAGACCACAGCTCGAGTCAACGTCAAACTGTGAACCACACAGGACATTTTTTGTTCCTGATTGAGGCATAACTCAGAATCTAGAAACCAGAAATTGTTAAAAGATGTAGCATAATATTCTTACAGTACGGCTATGAACACTTGCAGATGTGTTTGTGTCATATTTACATTCACTATGTGGAGTGTAATTTAAATTACTGGTTATGGCCATAGCAATGAGTATGGAATGTAAGTTAAATCCTATTCATTTTGATCTCACAAATCGTACACAATGCATCTTCAAAACACTCAGCATCCTAATGTATTACAAGGAGGGGGATCAATATTATGTCTTGTTCACGCTCATGGATTTCAAACACGGCTTAACAAGTTAAAACATGTTGCATAGATACAAAATATATTTTTAATGTTGTATTTAAAATGACCGTAAATATTTTCCAAGAAAGAAAATGGTGCGTTTATTATATTCATAGCGATTATTTGCGCATTTAATAAATCGAAAAAAACATAACACACTGGGGCAGATGCAATCACCCAAAGATGACCACATTACAGACAACTGAAAATAGTTTGTTCTAAATTGCTTGCAAAGAGGGTAATTTGACCTCGCAGCCATGAAGATTATGTTTTGTGAAAATAAACATTTATTTTAATGCATTTAAAACTCGCTATAATAGCACAGAAACCTTCCACATGGAGCCAGTTTTCCTGGGATCATTGCCCATCCACAGCACGTTCACCACTCTTGAACTCCATGCTCACGCCTTTCCAATTGCCATTTCAATGCTTGTGCCAAACTTGGGCGAACATAAAATACCTTTTTTAAAGGGCAAACATATGCCTCCCTACCCCACATCTCCAACTCCACTTAACAAAGCCTCTTAAACACCAGCTGCTTGAAGCTTGCTGATTCCAATGAGCCAGCTGAAAGGCATTTTTTCACAGTTTTAATTTACTTTTTGGCACGGCTTCAGTTATTTTTTATAATCTTTATATATAAGTAGAGATATGAATGTGCTCAACAGCATCTGACTTTAAGCTTTACAATCCCTAATTATTTCCGCGGATTTCTTTTTGCATCCAACCTTGTAAGACACTGAAAACAACTGAGGATGCTATAAAAACATTAAAACGATGTATTGACACAAAACTGAAGTGTACACGAAAAATTGAAATGATTTCCCACACAGGCGGTGTTAATAACTATATACGCAGGAGGAGCCAGAGTTGAATTTAATCAATTGAACATCAATCTCATATTGTCCTGGATACGAGCACACTTCGCCTCATACTGGTACATTCCTACGTCCCTACCCATCCATCACTTGATCCCCGCAGGAATGGAATGAGTGTGTGTGGAAATCCAAGTGCACAACGCCGGGCACATGTGACACGCACCTGCCGTCGACTCGAGCCATGTGGTGCTCCCCACCCGGCAGAATGACGTTGAGCTCCACATTCTCCACTGAGAGACCATCACCCCCACCATGGTCTGGTGGGTCTAAGTTGGGGGGCCCAGTCTCGGACTGGGACCGCATCAGCGGTGGTACCGGTGCACGGGGCTTCATCTTCCGGCTGCAAAATAACACAATAAAAAGCAGTGAACATTGCGCTGCTAGGCTGTTTAAGCTTTATTGTTAAATAAACAAGGGAGTTTGGTTTCCATTCAGGGTTAATGCAGGTACATTCGTTAGGTCAAGGCGAAGCCACTTATTCTCCAATTTCAGTTGACTGGTGTTTTGGCAGAACGAATTATCAGCCACTTAGAGATCACAAGCAAATCCGGATTAGTGCATCCACATTTAACCCTCACCTAAAACTGCAATTAATCAAGTGATAGGCATGTGACTGCCCTTACACACATCACTTTCAGATCTTGCATGGCCATATGCACTATATCCACAAATTGAAAGGAAATTAATGTATTAATTTATAGGTAGTAGCAGTAATGTATTATCATGATGCTTTAAATAAAAAAAATATTTCATATAAATGAAGCAGATGCAACCATTATTTTACAAATACAGTAATGTACTATGTACAGTATAGTATACCGTTTTAATTATAAATGCCATAACAGAAAACATAACTTTATAACCGCGTACTTTAAGTAGAAAAATTCAGTTACATAAAGGGAACCACATGATTTGTTTAGCTGGCCTGCCATGAAAGTAATACGATTTGTTTGACAATCACTATGACTAAGCACGGTATGAAACAGGTTAATGATATACTGCAGGTCCTGGTGGAATCCAAGTGTTTGGTGGTGTAAACTGCATCATTGCAACACACCAACTGTGCAGTTTGACCTCTGGGTTCACAAGTGATTCAAGAAGACTAAATGAGACATTCCAGAAATGCTTTACGTGCACTTGTAGATTGCAACCATGTCCAAGTCCCTATCGGAAGCCCAATGTAAGCAACGCATATTTGAAATACACTGCTTATTTTTACATTAACCCACACTCATATTATCATACCATGAGGTGCCATTGAAAAAGATCGAGGTACAGGACAGGAAAAGAAGTTAGAAAGGCCAAGTTCACGCGACATATACTGTTGCATTGTATCAGAACTGGTAACATTGATGCAATACAGAATGTTGAATATAACGCACGTTAGTATGTGCATGCACAGCTCTTTAGCCAATGCAGTGTGCTGGTTGAGGACCTCCTCATGCTTTGCAAGCCATGAGCGTTGTTTGACCATACGTCGCCACCACAATCAGTGCACGCGGGTGAAGACAAGTATAGCCCTGTGAGCCATGCGGCTCTTGAGTCGGGTGCAACCGCAACAAACAAAATATGAACACAGAACATCCCAAAGCGATGACGCATAACAGAAACATCCTGGAATAAAAGACGGGCAGCATGTCCCCTCGCGCATGGCACAAGACACGACTGGTGACAACGTGGCTCTGCAGCAGCCTACAACACCTGTGCTAGTCACGGAGGGGTGCCCATTTAAGCAATATACATGCTCAATCCTACTTGGCTTATCAGATGTGATGTGAGCAGGTGCATGGAGGGATTGTGTCAAAATACACGAATGTATCGAATAGGGATTTCTTTGAAATGCCTTCAGTGAAAACTGCTTTTGTTGATTGTCTAATTCAGTGATTGCGATTTAATATATAGTTCTTCACAACGCTGACAAAGTGACGCATTTCACTTCAGCTGTCGACCAGCAACACGTGGTGTGCAGATATTTTACGATCATTCATTACCGGCACAAACTCTTCAAATTTGCTGTCTGGTTACCTATTAATCCCAAAGTATTTGGTCAAAGTTTAAGAGAATTCACAAGCATGTACATATATATATACCCATGGATTTATTTGGGTTTTTGCTAGAATTAATCAAGATAAATATTACTCTACAACAGTATATTTTAATTCAGAATTAATCGACAGAGCTGAACATTTTCAGTTTTAAAACAAACTAAAATTTACAGCCCTTTGTCAACCTATTGCTTTCTGTCAGCTGTGATGGTTGTTTGACCATACTTCACCACACTGGCCAATGTGGATTGGTAAGAGAGGCCCATGACCTGTTCAGCTGTATCACTCGCAGCTGATGATAGTTTATTAGCTGTGGCCTGCATTCCAGCTCATATTCACAGCACAACCACATGCTCCACACAGCTCCCCCATTCAATTTAACATTGATTTTATAAAATATAATGGAAACTGAGCAGATTAGCTTTAACATTACCAAAACCAGCTGCACCTCTGTACAGCCTAGTTCCAATTAAAGATAAGATCATACACGAAAACGGAATTTGGCTACACTTCGTACACGAGACTTATAATAGCATAGAAAAGCCCTTTCTTCAATACGAATTCCAAAAACAACACTTTGCTGTAACTTAAGATAGGTATGATTTTACCCTTACCTGTTTTCTCCATTAATATCTGCCGAGGACATTATGCTTTAAACAAAATATATTGCAGGATTATAATAAAAACACTATTGGCAGTGAAGCTGTCGAAGAGGTAAGCGCAAGCACACACACTGTGTGGAGCTTCCTCTCATGTGGTGAGCACACGAAAGTCAGCAGCGCTCCGAGCACAAGCCACACCTGACGTCAGTATTGAAGGGTGTGGCTCACATCACGCCGCGCTCAAAGGCCACACAACATGGGAGCAGTAGCAGAGTTCAAGGCCGAGTGGGTCTGGCGACAACAAGCCCAATTAGGTCTAATTAAGGGCGAATACGAAGACAAACATTGACGACCTGACCAAAGTTATAATTATCAGCAGCAACCCTTCTAAATCTACCGTTTGGCAAAGGTGTCTTCATGTCAATTCCATCCGTCATGCTCCCAACAAATACAGAATCTTCTTTGCTTTAATGAACTTATTGTTCACTTGTGTTTTTTATCTTGAGCTCAGCTATGAAGCATTCTTTATTCAGTATTCAATCATGTTGGGTTAATCATTTCCTTTTGTTGTTAGAATAACTATCTTGTCAGCGAATCCGAGGTGGGATAATATTCTCTTCATTTATGTTTCATGCCTTTATTTATCCAATCAATTTTTTTGGAAACCATATACTGTTAATAATTGAGAGTATGTATATATATGGTCCATGGTAAAAACACATTTCATAACTCAAGCTAGTCCACCTGTATGACTGGCCTGTAAATCGTCAATCATTCAATTTCCTATGATGTTTGTGAACATGTGATGTTTGAGTGATAGATAGGCTAATGGGTCTGAAATTATTCAAATCAGTTGCCTTCCTTTTTAAAGAGAATGATCAATCCAAAATTCATGCGTTTCACTTCTGTTTAGAAACAAAGTAAATACAGTACATTAAAAATGTGCTTGTTAAATAAAGTCCATGGTTATGCAACCTAGTCTATAAACTTTCCCTAATTTCATACTGCAAAAGACAGTGGGTTACTTCTCGAAGTGTGTCACCTGGAATTTCCTCTGCCGCCTCTGAAATTGTATTTACTTGGCAAAATACATCTACATAATATATCACTGCTAGATTTAGAATTGTGTCTATCATGCACTATGCTTCCAATTTGCCCTCCACAAGCTACTATTCATGATTTTACCAATTACAGTATAAATGCGCTTTTTCTTCACGAAAGTTTGCAAATTGTTCGACTATTTGTTCCGGAAAGGTTTTACAGACCTATGTATTGCATTTTGTTTTGGAATGTCCATCCCTTTTCAGATCTCTTATTTTCTACAACAGACATTGACTGGTTTCAGAAAAATTGTTCTCCATTTGGTTTATTACTTTCTTCCACGCTTTCAGTGTACTATTATAACACTCGTTATTTTATACTTAAAAGTGGTCACATTCATATCATGTTTCCTTCTCTATGGCTTGGAATCCGTTTCTCAGTCTTTATTTTACCACCTTCGAAATATAAGTGTTGATGTTAAATGCTGTGCTTTTGCCGTCAATGTGTTCGTCTATCACCTTAAAATAGTGTTATACCAACAGACACCACTATACACCCATTGATATCTCATGCCAGCACACGACACATAAAAGTGGGAATGCTACAAGGCCACGAAATGTGAAAATCTACAAAATACCAGAAAAACAAAGAAGAGAGGCCAGCCCAATGATGGGAAACCAACTGCACCTCCTCAGGTTACTCATACCTTCTTAAACAGCTGTGGTTGACATTACCAACTCCTGCAACCCTGCGACCCAGGACCACATTGGCATCCCCCATGATTGGAAGCACGTCACCCGGGCTCCCGCACATTCACACATCAGTTGTGAACGTTCCAAAGCCTCAAACAAGAATAATACAATATGTGCACAAACCCATCAGGTTAAAAGAAAATCAGAGCGTGTAATAATCGGCACAGCTAACAGCATATAAACAGGTGACAAACTACACCTGAACTAGGCCACTTGAATTACATTCCAGGCAAGGAAAAATGTAAACACTAAACAATTACTGGGAGAGGAGGAAGGGGACCCTATAAGGTAGCAAGCAATGTGTGTTAGTTTAACAATGTTTAGGGACAATAGTTCAACATGTTACAACTACAGGTGCCTCTAAGCTACCTACAATGGCAGTACGAACACAATTCCCTAGGTTATTTGTACGAACTTATTCCATAATTAGATTTGGGCCACTGGGGACAATATGGCTGCAAAGTGTTGATTCAGTGGATGCCTGCGTGTTAGAGTAAGCAATGGCCAATCCAAGCATTTACTGATATCAATTAGTGGATAACGATGCTGCCAGAACGTACATCGGTGGGGGATAGCAATTACTAAATGTTGGTAGTGTCCTTGCGTCTATTGGAAATTAGCTGTCTCCTCTCTTTGGCAGGGATGAGACAATCTCTGACAATCTGTGGTTTGTTAAAATCAAGTGAAATTAAATTTGTACTTTTTCTGTATGGGCTCACCCGTGTCCATTTATAGTCATTTTTGAAAAAAAGCTGTTTCATTATCTTCGTGTCCCTGCAGGTTGTGAACTATATTAGACACCAGTGTATACAACTACACATGGGATAATAACGTGAAGTTCAGTCAAACCAGCAATTGTGGGCAAATTTGGATGGGTGTGTCTGCACCTGCATGTGTGTGCATGCGAATTCTTTTTCAAGTATAGTTGTGGATACACATAATTAGGTGTTGAATAAGTATGCCTCACTAAAACTACACTACAGTACTGTACTTCAAAATGGTTAGATAGCCTTTGCAAAGTTCCCAATAAGAAGTAACATTTTCCAAAACAGGCCTGGTTTTAAATAAAGAAAGAAAACTGCGGATTATAATAGAAACAAAACAGAAAATGAAGTTTGAAAAACCGCCCAATACATTGAAGATTTAAATATTCAAGGGGTGTAAGGAAAACATGCTCACCCAGGTCGCCTCTTATGTTTTTTATTTTTTTTTATTTCAGGCGGGTTTCGGTTATATCCATCCCTCCCCTTGCCATCCCCCCCTCCCGTACTTAAAATAACTACCCTTATCCCCTTTCGGCGGGGACCCGTCTGATTTAGGGCAGCGGGCTCATTCCCCCATCTCTCTCGATCCCCATGCTTTGTATAACCGGTTCAGTTTATGTTATGGTGTGTACACGTGCGTCGCAACGGGCCCGCGCATTTCCTTAAAATAAAAAAAGAATACACAATACATGGAGCGGTGACATGGCGTATCAGTAGCGTGTTTGCCACTTGTCAGAGATTCACCATTAGAACCCGCGGTTCGTACAACAGCTACGCGCAGTCTTCTTCAGCAGACATTAACAGATCCCGTACCGTCATTCCCAAGGGTAGGCCGTTGTGTGTCGGAGTCAAGGTCCACATTTTAAACATTACCTGCAAATTACTCAATTGGTAATATACAACAATCATTGCCTCCCGTTGCAAAAACTTAGCAAGACCCTCTTTGAAAAGGTCATGAGACCCCATGAGACTTGCCTTGACAAAAAAGTGTAACCCTCAATAAAAATATACACATTATGATATATGAAATCAAGACACTGAAGATAATAGTCTATACATTGTAGAGGTGCCTGCATCATACATGTTTCAGTGTGAGTGCATATTATCTACCAAAAAACAAACTCAGGACTCATCTTCTTGGTTCTTTCGGTAGAAGGGAAATAATAAAGTAATAAAAATAAAACATAATAAAATACAATTCTCACAACGTTTCGACCACAACGCAAGCAGCCGTCCTCAGGTGAAGAACAGGTCTGTCGGAAAGATAGAAGATGAATCCCTGCAGTCACGAAAGCTTTAAATCGAAATTTAAACTCAGGACTGTTTCTATCTTCATCCGACACGTGAATTATTGTTCGTGCTCAAGCACCAAACTAATGCAATGCTCACTTGATTAATAAAATGCTTAAAAACTAAGGATAATATGTTTAATCAAATAAAACAAGATTGATCACTGCGTGTTGAATATTAAAAAAACTAAGCACTTCAGTTTCATCATGTTCACTTCCCATTCATAAAGCTTTTCCAGTGGATTGCATCTCAACACAGCCGTGTATACAACATATGCAGTGCTTGTAGCTTGTATATTTACATTATTAAGAATGCTAATGTATTATCCCCTATGTTAATCCACTGTTGGATGACATTTTTAAATGTATTTACGTTTTTGGACATGGACAAATGCATTAAGGTAAAAAAAAGTGTCGTAGAAAAAAAGGTGTGGTTACGAGAGCGATTCTAAGAGATTACCAGTACAATGGGTTCTTCGGAGACATTCTCTAACTTGTATTTCCTTGGCAAATGCAGGACAATGTGGCCTTGAAAGTACGATACACTATAAAACAATAACATCTAAATGCATTCTCTACCAGATCGCATATTTTATAAATGGGACATATCCAACAATGTAACAACTTTATAGCCCACAAAGTGTCAGATAAATTATCGAGTATAGCTTCACTATAACATAATTATATTATGCATTCTCCATGATACTGTTGCATACGATGTCATATGGTCACATTGGTTAGCATGCTAAATTTGACCACCTAAAAATAGAATTTAACCAAAAATAATTTTCTCTGAATACTGCACTTTCGTACACTATATCAACCTATAAGTCCACTTATCAAACTACCATGCCATCATCATCATCAGCTATTATAAATCCACTGCTGGATGAAGGCATCCCCAAGCCGCCACTATGCCTGATGATCCCACAATGCAATAATCCCCATCGGCACCTGCTCAGGAGCTTATCTGATTGGCCAACCTCCACAGTTGATGTCCTCTTGGATGTGTGCCCTCCTTTGGCCGTCGTCACTCACTTTCTTTACAGTCAAAAGTATGTCTTTTATCCATTAGTCTCACATTACACGTGTACAATACACATTGTTCACAATGATCATCGCAAACAGAACAAAGAAAAATGCCGAGGCCAATGAACCACGTGAGCAAGGCGGGTTTGGAAACAAAAAGTATTTTCTGACATTGACCACGTACATATTACCAATCAGATTCGAGAAAAGCAAATCGGAATTTCAAACACCATCGTGTCTAGGATTTGTACGCAATGACAACTACGACACGTGGAATATTGTTTAAATCCAAGTCACTGCATCAATAGTTTTGCACCTGCTGAGAATGTATTTTTTTAAGTGCTTAGATTTCTTGTAAAGTTTCCAGAAAAGCGAACATCTCTCACCCAATAACCCCATAGGCCTTTCATTTGCACACACCATGCAATGTCTCAGGCAACAGAGCACCACAGTAATGCGACATGTACAGTCTGTTAATCCGACCTAAAAGCAGAACCTGCTCTGGATGATGTGAGCAACGTGCCTACATATTTATTTCACAAGTGTGTATTTTTAGTTATTGCCTGCAAAAATACAATTGTAGCCATTCAACATTATGGGCAACATATTTTAAAACTCTATGTCAGTGGGCCAGGATAAAAAAAAATATGAATTAGGAGGTGGATGAAAACATGCTTGAGTGCTATTGAAAAAGCTTAATTTTGTAAGATACCCATGTGCCTAAAAAAATAAACCCATGTGCCTAAATAAGAATATGTTTCAATGGATATATATTACCTCCTATGACAGGGATAGGAAACATGGACACTGATGAAGAAAATGTAACAAAAGTTTAAAAACGTGAAAACGAGCAAGTAAAAGTACATGCTTTGAACTACAATGACAGACGGAGAAAGGCATTAATAAGAGAACATCCACAAGTGAGAGACGTGATATCGACTGTATATAAAGTAGGCATTTGGCAGGACACGTCATGGCTTGAAGGGGCATTGATCGAGACGTGCAATGAAGTGGTTATCCAAATGAGGGAAGACCTCTGAGAAAACATCCATTGCGGAGATGGAACGATGAAATCGGGTCGCGTGCAAGTGCCAGGTGGATAATTGTATCGCAAAAAAGACAGCGTCAGCTCACCCCGAGACCCCTTAATCTCCCCCTCATAACCACCACCATTACTTTTCCCTCTTCATATTCTCATTACATGGCTTTCGCTCATTCCCCATTCATTCAATCCATTCATCATACTGCCATCAATTTCGCTTTCACCGAATTCACGCATCACAAATTTTCCCATTGCTTCCTCTCATCTATTTCACTTGCCTCATCTCCACCATTGCATTCTAATGTACTATTGTTAATTCTGTGTAAAGCACCTTGGACAAGGGGCTATATACATTATTTTAAGATAAGACCTTCCTCCAGCAAGGGATTAATCACGGCTCATAATGCTGGGATAAGTCTGTGATTCGCATGCGTGTCACTGAACATATTTGAAGAAATACATTTATAAATTAAAGCATCTCAGTAATTTGAAGAAAAATGCATCCAAATAGCATCTAACCTATAAAAGTGAATGAAGTATACAAAAATGTTTTTACATCAAATAACAATTGTACGATGGGCCTAATATACATATATTCCGAAAACAAATATTTGAGCATGACAAGTAGACATGTGCTTTGCTATTTGACCCCCCAGAATGTGTTCCCTGAACAGGTATGCATGGATATTCGGACCATGAGTGGCATTCTGTGAGTATCTGCACGCATACTTGATCCGACACAGAAGCTGGGTAAATTTGGCAGTCGCAGAAGAAAGATCGCACGTGATTCTAAATATCCTGGAACAGGCATTGTTAAATTAAATGCTTCTCAGAGATATGACGTTTTACAAACAGCTGAAGAGATGTGTGTACAAAATATAAGTACTTTATTTAAACGCACAAAGATGTACAATATATCTAAGGCTGAATATAGAAACTAAGTAAAACATATATAGCAGCTTCTATCAAATTTTTGACTCACAATGTAAACTTACGGTCTTGCGTGATAAACATGACTGACACAATTGTATGCATAAGAGTATAGAATCGTAAAACCCCAATGTTTAAGTCAACCACAAAGGGTGATAGTGCTAACCGCGAACATCAGAGTAAATGTGTCATTAAGCCTGCCACCAAACGACTCAGCCTATTAGTGAACAAAACATGCCAATTCGTTACTAGTTCAGCACACGAGTAAGACGTTTTTCGCCGGTAATCACGAGCCTCATTAGTAGGCAACCAGAGTTGTGGAGAAATCCTCCTGTTTCAGTCTTAAATTAAAAAAAACTCTATAATGGATAATAATTGGTTAAATTAACGAATAACTGAGCACAAAAAAATCCAATATTGTTTTTACATTAAACCAATGCTGTCTGATTATCACAAACAAATAATAAAACTGAGTAAAAAAACAACAAGGCAATCAAGAGCTGAAAAGTAACTTACCAGATGTTGTGAGATTCAATGTATATACTGTAAAACTCATTTTGTCAACAAAATCATCCGCTGGTTGTCCAAGGACTCCAAATCCACAATGGAAAATCTAAATAAATTCCTTCCTCACAAAATTGGGAAGCAACCATGGAAAAATGTATTTTTTTTGCTACTCGTGTAGTAATGCACCACACTCAAGGGAATACTTGATACAATTTGGTTTGTACACGGTCTGCGAAAAACCGGTTCACTCGTGTAACATCCATTGTGGCTACATTGAATGTAATGTGCTAATAATAGCGTTTCCCCCCTCTACAAGCCTTATTTCCGGAAAGATGTGATGAATATAGCATCAGCAACTTACTTGCATAAGCACCTCCAACGAAAAAAAAGAATCAATGCTTCAAAACAACCTTTAGACGAAGTGGCCTTCTCAGTGGTAAATCTATGTACTATTTAAACTTCCGTCCCCAATGCACATACAATAAGCCAAACCTTACAACCAAAAAAAACAATGAAGCCGGAACTTGGTCATTGTTCGTTAACTGCACTTCCCCTTGCAGGAAAATAAATAGCGAGGCAATGCTTTTCTAAAAGCATTCAGGCAAGGAGACCCGTGCATTCCTAAAAGCGACTGTAGACGCACAATACTGTGACCAATCCTAATCGTCTCACACGTAAAGTCAAACCGTCCATACACCAGCTGCCCATGGATGCAGGACTGTTTCCCCAATCCTCAAACCCAGTGGAACGAACCCACAACAGCTGTGCAAGGAAGCTATTGAAATGACCCAGCCATTGGCACACAATTCAAATAACTAACTTTTTATCGGGTGCCAACCAGCATTGCATTAGACAAACAATATTGAAATTGTTACTTGTTTGAATACATTTCCCAGCCGACTTTAATCTCGTTTCAATCTAATTGTCGATTCTGCATTGTAAGTGCTTCTGTAAAGCGGATTGTAAAACAGGATGATGACTTCTCGGCTACAAGAATAGATGTTGGCTTGCTATATTGAAACGTGAGAAAAAAATCTGTTTGTCTATGTATCAATGACATAGGTATACACTTCTTTCTCTGAAGTCTGATAAGCAAACTTTCTTCACGCATTAATACATTTGTAAAAATAAATTCTATGACATACTACAGGAAAAAAAACATCAAAGTTATAACCAACATTGTATACGGGTAATGCAACGCACGCTCCATGTGTTCGCTTGTCCGTGCATGCTTTAACCTAAACAAAGCCCTGCGTGGGCTTTAATTATATGTCAGCCAACACAAAGCACTAAGCAAATTGTGCCAATAGCAATGCCACATTTAGAGTCTTCGCAATTGACTTATCAGCAGCAACAACACGACACGCATGTGTTGGTGTAAAGTTGGCCCATGAACATGACCACTCGTGTATATTGTCCACGTAACAGTAAGATCAATGAGAACACATCTAATAAAGGGCCCTCCTAGCCTGGATTAACAGCTTAGAAAATCCTCTAACGAGAGCCGTGGCCATAGCAACCGTGGAGAACAATACCTGCTTCTGTTGTGATGGCAGTCGGAATTTATTGGGTGTTTATTATCGGAGTATGATGGCAGTAAAATTAAATAAAAGCCCGTCATTTTTTTTCATCGAGCTCAAATTAATTTGATAGAGGGGAAAAAAGATTAGTTTAAAAAAAAAACACCAACTTAATGTTAAGCTTTAAAGAAGCGTTTCAGTCCTGTGAGACTGTATACTTTATTAGACACAGCTCACCGAATAAATATATAAAAACTTAATTCTAGATGTGAAGCTTTCGTGACTGCAATGATTCATACTCTTAGTTATTTCGGTAAAGTCACGTAGGTAAAAACAAATTAAATTAAAATTATTATTTAATAAATTTAAATTTCTTTTTTTTACCTACGTGACTTTACCGAAAGAACTAAGAGTATATAAAAACTTGCCTTACACGTTTTTCTTTCCTACAACAGGGCGTGGACAATTTGCGTGAAAAGAAACATTTCGGATTGTACGTCAACGGTCTTACATCATCATCATCATCCCCATGTCCTTATTCGGTGGACGCAGAGTGGCGTTTGAGCGATGATTAAAAGTGAAGAGTGCTCTGTGGTGTGGCGTGTGCGGGGAGGGGTTTTTTGTGTGTGTGTGTGGTGTGTGGAGAAGCCTCTTGAGTTGCGCCTGTTCCGGACGGGGCCGCACGCCACGCGAATTTCTCTTCAAGTGGGGACCGCTTCAAGTGCTGGCAACGTTCGAGCACTCCACCATACAAAGACAAAGATCCCCCATATAGCCTTAACAGACTGTAGGGGCAAGTGCTGTTAGCGAGTACCGTCCTAACAGCACGCACACACAGTTCACTCACGAAGAGCTGGGTGACCCCCGTAGGTGGAGTTTGACTTCTATATTTGGTGGGGGGGGGGCAGGGGTCCGCTAAGTAAATCACATTAGGAATCGCGGGTGCATGTAATTAATGTTTTAATTGTGAACTACTGAAAATAAATTAATCAAGATGTTCGATTTGGGGGGGATGGGGGTTGCCCCCCCCACCGCACTTACGCACTCCCACTGTGAATTATTCCAAATGCTCTATTAAAGGATGACAGGAATGTGGGACCAAAGTTCAAGTCACATTGGCAAGGGACAATAAACAAGAAAATAAAGATTGAATTCCTGAGAAAATTAAAAGCGAATAGGTTTCAGTTGTGCTTGTGACTTTTGTACTAACGTGCACATATTAACCGAAGCTTTATAATTTCGAGGTCAATATTGTACTTTTAACTACTATACACTGGTTAAATGTTATATTTCATATTTATCTGCATATTCCTGTGCTGCCATATTATTTATCAACCCTGAGTCAAACTACTGTATAAAAATCTGCAACATTACAAGTCCAAGTGTAATTGATCAATGACCAATACTGTGCAAGAGAACAGAAGCCAGCATATCACGCAATGAGAAGTATCCATTCAGATCTCTTGCAGAGCAACTCTTCGAATTATAGAATGAACCACAAAAGTAGATATCACATTTTTAGGTTTTTTCGGTAAAGTCACGAAGGTAAAAAATTAAAATTAATAAAAGTAAAATTAAAATAAAATCACAACGTTTCGGAGGCAACACAAGCTTCCGTCTTCAGGTGGAACCGTCACAGCACGATTGCTGTATCAAGTGATTTTTATTTTATTTTTTATTTTACTTTTATTAATTAATTTTTTTACCTACGTGACTTTACCGAAAAAACCTAAGAATATGAATCCTTGCAGTCACGAAAGCTTCAAATCTAGAAAAGAAATCACATTTACTACTTCTGAGATCACTTCAAGCAAGTAACCTCCGGGACAGAGTAGGCAACAGGACATTCCTATTTGCTCTGTAAGAGAGTAGTGTTCGTCACATAACAGTAAAACTGATATTTAAACTAAACTATTTTTTTTTACGAGGTAAGGCCCACTAAGCTATACAGCTCTTTTTTTCAGAAGCGATCTGGCCACAAAAGATAGCTCAACGAAGTGGCTTATCATGTGGACATTTATAGCAGCCAAATACTCTAAACACATGTTTCTAAATGTGGAGGGAAAACCCGGAGAACCCGAAGAAAAATCAACGCGACCACAGGGAGAACATGTAATCTCCAAATATAGTATACAGGTTACCTGGTCCAGATCGAACACACGATCTCCTGTATACCAGGTGAAGTAGTTAACATCTTGCCACCTCGGCGCCCCATTTCATCATTTAAATTATCAGATTTTGAATTTTGCCAAATTAAATGCAGGACTAAATTTAATACAATAATATTTTGTCCAGTCATTGGGGACTGAACTGTGAGCGAGCCAGGTTCGCGACACTTGAGAGCCAGGTTTAATCACAGGCAACTGCCTGGATCCCAACCCAGGTTTTCAGCGGTGCCAAGCTCAGCACTGACCACTGAGCTATCGGGCCATCTCTTAACGCGGGATTTTATAGGTTTAGGAAAGATTCTCATCAGTGAAATGAAAAAAAATCTTTGAGAATTGCACGATCCAGCACTAAATAGTGCACATATGTAGTCCTTGTTGTTTTCAGTTGTACTTGCCTACAGCATCATGGCACGGCTCTGCAATTCGTAATTGCCTTAACACCTGCACTGCCCCCAGCTATTCGGAATAATACACAGCCACCACTTACACATTTTTATCGATGTAGCACGAAATATAAGACTAACATAATTAGAATGTTGGATTTGTGTCCTCATGTACCTTACAAAAATGTATCCTAGTTCCCATACTAATTTCTTCGCGAGCAATAATACATTACAGGGGCTCATAACACCAAAATATAAACAAATACATAAATTCTTGACTTAATTATAGTGTGTAGCATGCGTTTTAAAAACAGGGCAAAGACATGTACCACAATTTAATTGAATATTAAGTACATTATTTAAATAGTTTCACAACATGATACATTACACGTAATACAAATTGCTATGTACCTTACAGTGATGGTCAAAGTATGAAAATATTCCCAGAATTTAGGAAAATATTTTATGTCAGTAGGCGTCTTGAAATTAATGCTAGGGAGTTGTTTTTTTTTATCCTTCAGACTATTTTATCATTAAATGCTTGTCAGATAGGCTTTTTGATTATTCCTTAACCATTTACTTAGTGCCAAGTAAACTTTACTTAATGAATATCCAGAGTGCTGCACAGGGAATGCATGGAATGTTAATCCATGCGGACTGAGGAAATGACCAAACCATACACATGATTTGTGACTTGTAAAACGTTACACAAATAATACTGTAATAAAGTGAAATATTTCAATCTGGTGAATGAAAACATTTCATAGCTTTAAAAATAACCTTTTTTAATATTAAAATACTTTAGAACTAAATAGCATTTTCCAGAACATGTACGATATTTCTGCAAAAATAAATTGTTGTGCAATTATATAAAAAGGGATATATTGTTTTAACAATGCTTATTTAACATTTCACACTACATTGCACACAAATTTGTTTTAAGTTAAATGTAAAGGCAATATATTACTGTACTTTTAAACATGCAAACAACCAATCAATGTAATAAATGCATTGATACATGCAAGCAATGAGGTGTTTCCAGTCAGTGGGTTCACTGTAGCCTAATTACATGATGTGAGTTATTCCACAATTCTGTAGCCATTTTCATAAAAGCCAAGTAACAATGGCAACCTCATCATGGAAACATTTTTCAAATGTTAAGATGATACATTATGTATTTGAAACAATGTACCCTCGGGCACACGGGAAAGGAAAAGGCATTTTGTTTCTCTTAGAAAATAAATAAGGAAGAGTCTTAATCGAACATGTATTATTCAGACTTGCTTATGTGGGGACATATGTTTAAACAGTTGAGTTCACACATGCAGCTTCTTCCAACAGGTAGGAGCAGAAATATTTAGCCAATAACCAAGAGGACAGTGTTTTATATTTCACCTTGTCCAGCTTATTTGTAACAAAAACATAATATAAAGTAAGCACACAATATCTGGTAACATGGAACACGGTACCGCTTGTAAATGCATAGTGTCTGGCCTAAAATACGCACAGGACAGTTCGTTGTGTACAAAATGCAAGGACATGAGATCAGCGTGGCAAATATTAAATGCAGAAGCACTTAAAATAGGGGCAGATGCATGCCTGTTTGTCATTACGAACTCTTCTATGCCTCTGCTGCCATGGCCACGTCTACCCTTGTCGACCACTGTTTTTTCTTGCTTGGGGCTGTTTTATGGATGATCATTCATTATGGAAAACCCGTGATGCACAGCTGCTGTATTTTCCCCATCATGGAAACTGTGTTGAATATGTAAGCAGCGGTCTTGAGAACAAGGACAATTGCCCATCTCAAACCAATCTGTGTGTCATCTGACTGAAATGTAGCTGTATGGTGGTGACCTTTTTTTTGGACTCTCCCTCTCACGTCACACAACTTGAGCTCACATCTCATATTTTCCATCAAATGTGACAATGAGAAGGCATTCTAATATTTTTTTTCCAGGCAGCATTTGACAAATACATGATTTTTTATTTTAAAAAATGAGATTTCATCACGTAAATGGCATACACTACAGGGCCAACCACAACACTACCATTTTGAATTAAAAAATATCACAATGCGGAATTAAGACATTTAGGAGAACGTTAAAGTATACAAGCAAGTGAATGAAGAAACATAAACACATTACATTATTCAAACCCAAACCTACTCAAACTTTTTCTTCTTGCTCAGCAGTTGATGCTCTCATTTCACCGACTCAAGTGGGAGGCCCTCCACTGGGTAAAAACATCTACTTGAGCAAGATTAGAATTTTCAGATTACCGAAATTAATATACAACACATTATAGCTACTTGGATAAATATTTGGTTGTTGGCTCTACGTAGTGATTTTAATAAGTACAATAAGAGTGTATATGATAATGTGGGCTTCATGCTGGTTGGTCACAGTGCACCAATAAACAAACGGATTCGGTATTAAAGCAATGTGGTCGGAGCAAGCATGGCTGCTGGAATGCAAGAGATAAGTAGGACAATGTGTGTTTTGTTGGAAGCATCTGAACAGTTCTGCAGACAAAAAATGCACATGAAAGTCACATGGCATGCGATGCAAGCCACAACATTTTCATTGTGTGTTTTGTTAAGTAGGAATGACTGTAACAACAAACTCCCAAAACCAATCTTATTGGGATAATCGTACAGTACTGATATACAACATTGTGCATTACACTCAAGCATGGGAAATTAAAAGTTGAAATGTGTTCATTGTATCAGAATGCAAATGCACTGTATTGTTATCCAGAAATGAAATAAGCATTTTCTCTGGGCAGATACCATTGATTCAATAGATCGCATTAAGTCGACAATGAAGTTACAGGAGAGCACTGTGTGCGACTCAGTGGTCAGTTTATGTATGGAGAACTCCTTTCTCACCGTACATATCCAGCCATGCTAATGGGAGGTATGAGAAAGGACAACAGGTAGCTCTAAAGAAATGAGTTTTCAATCTAGACTTAAAAAGTGCATAGCTCTAGTAGAGCATTCCAGACGGCCGCAGAAGCACATCTGAAAGCGCGCGATGCAGCGACCGTCTTTGTTCGATGGCTAGCCAAAAGCTTCTGTACTATGAAGCTCGTGACCCGAGTTCATTTCCCAGCCATCGCTAATATCAGTAGATCGGCCCTGGTCACCCCCTTCCCCCCTTCAGTATCCCGCACAGGCCTGCTTGGCAAAATATGATCAAACAATCCCCATGGACTAGATGCCATGGGGAGGGGCCTTCATACAGAGCTCTAAATTCTTTCACAGTTTTTCAAATGGCTGGACGTTATTATTTAATAAAACAATACTTGGAAGAATTGTGCACACTTGTCACTAATAAAATGTCACTAGTTTTAAAGCCATTAAAACTTTGTATAAATCCACAGTAAAGTAAATAATTTACTTTTAGTTTTTATTTTCTTCACGTCCCTCCACATCTATCAGCTAAAAGTAATAACACGGATACTCAAACATGTCCTGCAGTTTATTTGCTCAAACAAACTCATGCCCTGTGAGCAGAAAATCAATGGTCATAAACTTGAAAACAATTACAAGAAATCCAGCCTTGAAATCCACTTTAACAGGGAAGCTTTCGCCTCCAATATCATCCATAATACAGGTATTTTGGGTTGGATCGCGTAAATATATAAATGTGTCATGAAACCCGCAGGCTTTGCTCTCCAACACACCGGTGTGCTGTATTAGTAATGAATTGGCATGTTCTGTTTACGTGACAAACCTTACTAATTGGCTGTGTCAGGTGTTAGCGGATTTAACGACACATTTATATATTTACGCTATCTAACCCAAAATACCTATATTATAGTTGAAATCCACAACCAGATACGGAAGGCTTACATCAAGCTTATAAGTCAGATATGGCAACATCCAAATCAGACTTCTACTCTGCCTTGACTGCAGTTGGTGCTGGAAAAACTACATTCTATTTCAGGACTATTAACTCCCTAAGGTGGACCTCAAGACTTCAGCTTCCTCCACTGCTATAACAATTGCCAAGTGTGGAGAATGCTACACGTTCTCTGAAAATGTCTAGGCAATCAGGCAATGCCATTCTGGTGTACTCCAATTACCTATCTGCTCATCTCCCCACAATCTGCCCTTGACATCCGTCAGCCCACCACCAGAAACATTTTCACGAAAATCATCTTTATCAAACCTTTGCCCACCAAGCTCATCCCTCACTACCTACCCACCCTGGCACCCAAAATTGCCAGTTTAGTTAATGCCTCCATTCAATCCGGTACCCTTACTTGAATTCTAAAAGACTGCTTCTGTTATTCCCATCCTAAAAATGTAAAAAAGAAATATCCCTATATCCATGAAAAGTGTCCAAACCATCTAAAACTTCTCATTGTAAAGTCCTGGGAGGAGTTATGTTTTCCCACCTCTCCAATTCTAAAAGACTCCCATCCTAAAAAAAAATAACAATGTACCCCAATATCTCTGCAAATTGTCTAAATCATCTCAAACTTCCCATTGTCTTGTAAAGTCCTATAAAATATTATGTTTTACCACCTCCTTCCATGATCTCCCAAGACCCAGTAGAGTATGGGTGTTGCCATGGACATTATACTGGCCATTCTACTAAAACGGTTCTGCTCTTGGTGGTAAATGACCTTCCTATCTCTTAAGACCTTGGACCTCTCCCAATTACTTCTCCGAATTGTTTCTGTTCCCTTTAACGTCATAGGCCACTTAAATCCTTGAGGGCTTCCCTCGAGACTTGATATCAACCATCTATAGTGATGACACCCAGCTCGACGTTGCCATTGACTCTATGAACCCAACCTAAACCTTCTGTCTTGACATGGTCTCATCCTCGATTGTTCTTACTTTCTCAAGTAAAACGTTGCCAAAACCGAAGTATTCATCATCAACCAAAACTCAACACCAAGTAAAGCTGGGCGGGGAACATTTTCTAACGGACAAATAGAATTTTCAAATATCTTCGGTGTGCCACACATTTACACACCATATAATAACACGAACATGTATGCACACATAAACCGAGTATAAACAGATGCTTGCAGTGACTGAGTGTGGCTAATAATATAATAGAAGCACAGTATAGCTAGGTAGAAAATTTTCCCAATTAGTGCAGCTAAGGTATCTGCAGTGATGGACACGTTTCATTTGGTGCTGCTTCATGTGGCCCTGGCCATATGAAATGAAGTCACAGACATAAAATGTTTTTTTGGTTTAGCTGAAATAAATACATGTGTGTTCTTAACCCACCACCACCTGATGCAGCCAAGTAGGAAGGTTTCTCACATTAACAAAACGTGCTGATTCCTTACTACTTCAGCACACCGGAGTGTTGGAGAGTAAACCGACAACATTTACAATTTGAGTACGGCGTTTCGGTTGGTGATTACAACCAGCTTCATCAGGCATTTTGTCAGAATTGTGAAGAAGTTTTCCAGTTTCCGGTCTTAAATTCAATAAAGGTGATGTCATCACTGTGACTATCAGGTGCAAAGATCAGAGCGAGGTTAATTTACTACAATGAGCCAAGAATGTCTGTGTCCCGCACGTGACGTCACTCCACGTCGGCCAGCCCCCCTCATTAATAATCATGAGCAGGTGACGTCACTCCCCAAACAGCCCCCCTCATTAATAATCATGAAGAGGTGACGTCTCCTAATGGACCCCCCCCCCCACCTTTAATAATAATTAGCGGGTGACGTCACTCCACATGGGGGGGCGAGGTGCCTTCTCCCCCCTCCTCAGCGTCAACTTACAACCCTCACTACAAAGGCAGAACCCTCACGTCACGTGATCTCCGTAACGCTATTGAAACATAGAAGTAAAAAGGACGTCATGATGAACAATGGATTATAACCTTTAAATTGAATATGTCTGTGTCACCGCGGCCTAACAAATTGCACACTAATTGATGCAATGAATATCATGTCACGGTCTGCTTTTTGCTTGCAACTTTCAGATTTACTGAAATACACCAATCCATGGACGGGCAAAAGGCTAGTGTAATCATATGAATTAGTCACAGACACCATCTGACCCAGGAGCCATAGGTTCCTCACCCCGAGACAAAAGTTTGATCATTACGCTCCGAAATTCTTGAAATTGCACTGGAAAAAATGTTGCTAAACTTTGGGATTGTCATTAATTCCGAGCTCTCATCATCTTCCCACGTCTCCATCTGCACAGTGTCTCCCTCATTACCACTGGAACCCACATCCATGCATTCACCACATCCATGCATTCACCACATCACGTCGCCAATAACCACATGTGACCAATGGTGGAGCCAGGATTTTCAGGTAGGGGGGGGGGCAACCCCTCGAGTAAGTAAGGACTTGTCCCTTGCTTTTGATTCGACGCGTGTGCGGCGATGGCGCAGCCATCGATCGAGGGTCGAATTCGAACCGCGTTGTGTGATCGGCATCGCGCTCGCTGAAGGTGTTTGCCTTCAGGGAAGTCGTGCACTGTATACGCAATTGCGTACAATTTTGTGAGTCACTTATAACCGCTTTGCCGTTACTTATTGGCAATTATGGACTCAGACTATTATCCTATCATCTCATAAATTCCCTGGTACGTAATAATATGCTACACAGTGGCAGTGGGGGTCGCAAAATGCCGATTTATAACTAATAAACCCAAATGATCCGATCGAAATTAGGGATTTGATCGGATCATTGGCAGGGCACGTGTCCCCTCCCCCCCACTGGCTCCGCCAGTGCATGAAACTACATAGAAGTTAAAAATGCATACATACATCCCAACTCGACTATGGAAATTATCTTCTCTAAGGCCTCCCCAAATTATTGATTTCCAAAACTCCAATGTATACAGAATGCTGCTGCTAGACTTCTCACTTGCACCTATCAGGGTTGATTCTCTTCCATTTAATTTATTGAAAGTGCAAATGTTATTAAATAAATAACACTATAAAAACAACTCATTACCGTATGTATGTAGTGTTGTGCTGCACTGTAGTCACTGTTGAAGTGTTTGTAGATGTTCCCAAAGAATACAAAAAAATCACACAATGAATTAAAAAATGGCGCGAAATAAAACAAAAGTGACAAAAAAAACGGACTGAGAAAAAGCACAACACGAAGAAAAAACACAAAACAGAGAAAGCAATTTACGGATAAAGGACCTACACACTGCTACAAAATACATCTTGCCACTGGCACCCCAATGGCGAGATGTTATCTGCCTCGCTCGTATATAAGAGTTCACGGGTTCAATCCCAACCCCGACGCCTGTATTTTTGGAGTTTACATGTTCTCCCTGTGGTCAGGTGTCTTCTGAAAAAGAGCTATATAGCTCAGTGGGCCTTACCTGGTAAAATAAAAAAAACATTGGTTGAGATTTTGTTTTATTTTTACGTGGCCACCGACCGTGCATGTGCATGCACTGCAACCCACGTGCTCTAGGTGGCGATGATGGCTGTACTTTTGTTTAACAAGGTTTTAAACATTTAACGAAATCGTAAACGTTTCAGACTTGGCTAAGGTTTAAACTTTAAACTATTAATACCCCTACGACGTATAAACACAACATCGCCTAAAGACTACAATCCCTCCACCAGTTCTCATTTCAATCCAGAATGAACAATATTACACTCGCCGTCTTCCAATAGCCTCATTACACTCACCCTTGGCTATCTCTGAATTGATGCACTCTATTATTTGTGTCCTGCCCTTTAATCTAACTCTATCTCCATTCAAGCGCTCTCTGCTCCAGCAAACAAGGCTTGTTGTCAAAGCCCCCAGTCAACCTTCACTCAGTGGAAAGTCACTTTCTCCTTTTCTGCCCAGTCAGGAACTAAACATTGCCTCCCATCGTCACCATCCATGCTGTTGATCCCCTGCATCTGTTCAAGTTCAGGTTCAATACTTTACTCGTGCCCTGTGCCTGTCTGTTTTGGCCCATTAAATAAATGAAGATGCTCCTTTCCCCAGGACGTCTCAGTGGTACAGCGTTTTGAGATGATGTTGCACCGAGGCAACATAAAACCAAATTGTACTTTAATCGCCTTCTTTTAAAATAATTTAGCACCCTTACAACTGAGGGAGGACATTAAGATGCATGACCTCTTAGTGAAGTTAATAAATACAACTGACTTTTGAATATTACTAAACTTTCCAGATGGCAAAACATTACAATACCATTCTATGCCTGACTTAGATTGTGAAAACAAATTTAGCGCAGGCTTAGCTCTCGTTGACTCAGCTTAAGCGCCTTACATCCGATCACTTCCACCTTCCAAAACAATACATCAAGACAGTCAGACACACACTATAGCTTACTGAACTGAATGAATCCAGATTCACATTGTTCACGAATGTCACAATACTGAAATGCTCATTTGGGGTAACAGACGTTGGAGTCTTCAATCTGGTCTTGTATTGAACAATTTCATAATTTGTCATTTCAAGTAAAAGATTGAATGGATAATGATAATAATTGATGCACTCGGGAGCATTTACTCAAACTCTGACCAAGCTTAAAAGCACATCCATGTTTAAATGTGCTGCTAAACATTCTTCTCACACACCATTCCACTCACCCCTTGCATTTATTTTTGACATTGACAGGAACACTAAACTCAAAGACAAACCCACTAAGAGTATAAAACAACTGTATACTTCCCAGGTGTAGCATATGACGAGGTAGATAAGTACATGTCCTAACTTTTGTTTCACTTTTTAAAACAAATGTGAGAGGAAAGAGGGTGTGGTTCGTAGGCTGATGACTTTACAGTTATATTGCCAGATACACATTCCTTATACCATATATGGTAATATTTTTTAACATACATCTATAGTTAGATTCTTGTTTTACACTATTATATAAATATCCAGTATTTTCTGCGACTATGTTCTTTTCATGGTATGCCAATGCATTATAAAATCAGCTGATTATTACAATGCAAAGTACCCTGGATTCACCAGATGCATTGTAAGTGCTGAGTTTTTTTTACATCAACAACACAAATGAGGTTACACCTGCTTCTGGTGCCATTCATTTGACAATTGACGACTAAATGCTTGGCTGTACGAAGAGACTGGATCTACAGTGTTAAAAACAACCAGGTTTCACATGTAATTTTGATCCACTTTGTGACAACTGCGACGTACAAGTCAAGACAGCACTGGACGTCCGTCAATGTCAACCAATTTTGTTGAACTTTGCATTGCATTCTTTCTCCTCGTCCGAACCCAGACTGGAACAATTCATGATCAAAAAATGAAGCCCTGCCTCAAGGCAGTTGCTCCACACTGTTTTTCACAGTTTGTATGGGTATTTAAAGCCTCTATTGTTGCTAACCACCACTTACAGGTGTGGCGCTGGAGCCCTTGTTTGTAATATTTTCTAAATGTTTCAGGTCAATAATGCAAATAATACTTTTATTTGCAAACTATCACACACAGGTACAACCCACAATCTTGGGTCTTGAATGTTTTACCAGTTGCACATCGTTATTATGCAGTATTTCACCAAAAGGCACCAAAACAAACACCACGCCTGTAATTCACAGTGGCAGCACTGCATGTTAAAATGTGCCTGTCAGTGCATAATGCACTTTATGAGCTCACCAGGCTTGGCTGGAAAGAAGCCATTTACTGTCTGGATAAAATGGAATGAATGAAGCAGGCAAGCATGCACACGCTAGCTGCTAAGCCCGCTGCACTCTGCCACACTCCCATAACTCCTGACTTTTAATTTGTTGGCAGACATATTTCACACAATTCACTTTTGGGTTGTTAATATTAAAGATTTTTGTGCATTATCAATAACATGCAAAACATTCTTATCAGTTTAACAGCCTTCAGTAACCCACACTGACCAGCGTGGTGAAGTATCATCAAACAATCCCCATAACTGACAGAGCATGGTGAGGCCTTAATTTCAGCGGTTGGACTGACAGACCGGTTGTAAGTTTTTTTTTTAAATGGAATACAATTGGTTGTCACGTGACCAAACACATTCAACCGTATTATGCAGTTTGGCTATGCTAATTGGTTACATCACTCCTAAAAAATAAACAGGATTACATATTCAATGCCATGGTTTTTGGGAGCTGACAATTCCATAAATAACTGCTTAAATATATTGAATCGATAAGCAACCCTTGTTTCCTCCACAGATAAAGCTTTGAAATGAATGATACGCACGTGATAAAAGTTCTCAATCCACCAAGTACTACTTGACATCTGTCAAAAAGAGTTGTATGGCCCTTTGGATTCCTCCCGTGTAAATAAATGTTCTGATTCTGAAATGAAATACGATTCTCAATTTTCGCAGTGGCTAAAAATCTACTCCAAGCGTATATTTTAGAAGACCTGCAAAACTGGTTACCCAAAACGACACGAAACACTTCACAGTAAAATACGAAATACCATACACATCTGTAATAAGAACTACTGTATAGGAGAGCCTGCTCTTTAAAACCAATATTATATTACAGTACATCATTTCACATACACTGATGAAACAAATGGAAGCAAAATTGTACAAGACCTTCCAGAAATGAAACACTTGACATTAAATCCAGTACTGTTCAACTAAACACAAACACTAAAAGTATTATAGGTCCAACTATATTACATGTTCTTTTAGCCCTGGAACAGCAAATACTTAAAACGTTGCATTGAAGTTCCAGCGAGTTATTACAAAAAGTAAACACTAGCAAGGTCAAGCAAACTTTTCTTGAACAAGAGCACAAGCTAACCCTTCAAACGTTCAACACCAGCCACAGCACTCCCTTATATTTTCATAACAGTTAGGGCCCTAGGCTCCAGCAACTTTTAACATGCCACTAAATGTAAAGTTTTAGTTTAATTAGCCGTTGCATAATCGCTAAATTATTCCATATTCAGAAGCCTAGATTTCTCAGAGTTGTTTTATACAAAGTTCTAACTACAGATCATGCTGTAAAGCAATTTTCACATCCAAAGCACAAAACTATGATACATAATGAATGTTCAATGCTATGGTGTTTTAAATAATTTTGCATCTACAATATGAACTGCTATATTGCTGGGCAAAATTAGATGCATTTCTAAAATACATAATATGTTGGAACAGGTGTCTTTAGAGCTCATAACAAATAACCAATTGTGTTGAAATGTCACCAATTATTCGTGTGGATATTATTATTATGCAAATAACTTTATGGCTCACTTGGTCACAAAACAACCCCTGTTATTTAAGTGCACAATGCATTATATATGTTGAATGTATGCAACTTCCTGCCAAAGTAAATTCCTTGTCTGTGCGAACTTTCATGGCGAATAAAACCCTTTCTGATTCTGATTAACACACTGCAATTTAGGTAACGAGTCCAATTCAAATGTTGGCGAATGTTTCATTTAGTCAAATTTTTGGGACAATGTCTAATGTCCCCATTACCAACTATGGAAGGAAACTGCAATAAATGTGCTTTCAAAATTTAGTCAAGAAAAATATCTGACCAATTGTGTCACAATTCTTGAGTGAATGTATATTATCCGTAAAATGTAAATGAAAATATATGCACAATCTGCTTGTAACTAAATATATAAAGACTCTGACACTACAACGTGGTGTATTGCATTGCATACGCAGTTGCACACACCACAATGCCATTTTTGTTTTCTGCTGAAAATGTCAGTACTACAAGACGAAATTGTGGATGGCGTTCAAATGTCCCTTCATCGTCCAAACCATGACTAAATAACAGGAGGCATTTAAACAAAGTTCGACACTCTTTAACAGTGATTTATAAAGATGCACGTTTGGCTCTTCCACACTAACAGTGCTCCGAAACAATTAAACATTGAGCTGCTAAATACAGTATACATAGACTGTGATGTGCTGTATACTTTGTTTTTACTGGAAAGAGTTAATAACAGAGTGTATGAACATGTCAATGTTACTGGACTTATGCAATGTATGTTTTGTGCACAATGATGTTTAACTTGTCGAACAAGTAGTTTACTTTTTCTGGAGACATTTCTTCGGTCATTAAAAGCCCTACCCAAACCACATCCTGTCTATAAAACAGCAAATGAATAAGCAAACTGCGAATCAAGTCCAGTTTTTAGTTTTCAGATATTCTTGAAAAAAAGAAATTGTAATGTTATAGCTAGGTTGGCATGTGTATCGTATACACATTATAATGACTAATGCCATGAGTTGTTAAAATGCCAATATTTACATTTATGGAAAATAAAGTTAATACCCCAAGCAAATAGCATATTTCAGAGTTAAACTTTGCAAATATTATTTTATAGGGGACATATTCTTGTAAAATGTGTTTCTGTGGCTTTATTTTGGTGACCACTTCAGTTTTTCTTTTATCACAGGATATACTATGATACTTTAAACATATATTTATCGTCCTTTGTCAATCCGCTGTTGAATGAAGGCCGCCCACGCCATGCCGGTCATGGAGGTTGTTTGCCTCGACTTCACCATGCTGGTCAGTATGGTTTGTGAAGCGCCAGGCTGGTTCAGGTATCACTCGTCACAGGTCTTAGCCATAGACAGGAATCAAACTCGGACTGCCAGATTTATAGCACAATGCACTAACCACTGCACAATTGTACCAATACAGTACTTTATAATAAGATAAATTATATATGTTAACAATCAAACTTCCACAACATGGCTAGCCTACTCTTTCACCAAAGGGAGTGTTACTGTCCATGTAGTCATGACCTTTATCTAACCCAGTGCCCATCCATTCCAGAAGATCAAACATCCATGGCCTTTACCACCATCAGATCATGCTGCCCGTCAGCCCAATCCCCACATTGCCTGCCTGGCAGCGCTTGCTTTGAGAATACCACACATTCCGCTACTTGTGTGTTCATCCAAAAAAAACCAAGGCCTCAGTTGTTTGCCATGCTTATGATTCAACAAGAGAATGGGTCATTATAAAATAAGTAGTTAAAGTGCATAACCATGAATACATGTAAATGCTGTAGCAAGGCATACACCAGTAAACATCATAATTAACAAAACACGACACTTTACATTCAACACATCTTGAGTTTGGACAGACATTAAAAGACCAAAAGAACCCAGATTCACTATTTAACTAAACAGACCACCACATTGCCTTGGTGAATTGTGCCATTGTTGGTTAGGGAGACATCAACACGTTTTCATCAAAAACTGGATGAAAAGCATAATTTACAAACAAATTAATTGGGCTCTAAGTGTACCCCATTCCTTTGAAACAAAAAAAGAGTGCTGAAATGCAAAAGCTTTCATATATATAAAAACAAGAACACATATTTTAGCCAAAATTTAAGGGCCCTTACATTACACACATATGTCGTAATGATATGAACGTAACTTTAGAAAAATTGTGTTTGGCCTCCAGGTTAGAAATATATTCATTGCATGACGAGTTTACATTACAAACAAAAAATATGGCATCTTGTCGTAGCATGGCAGAGCATTAAGAGTTTGTTTATACATGTTACTTGCCACAAAGCAAATAAACTATGTGCTGAGATATAAATACAGATAACAGGCGATAACACGACATACAAATTACATATTCTAAGGTTTACCCATATAACATGTGAAAATATCTAGGGTTGTTTATATTGTTTTTTTTTGCATAGCCCGTAACAACATTGCAAGCCAGAAAAAAAACATCTGTTTGTCACACATATAAATGTGTAGCAATAAAACATAACAGTGTTACTTTTTAACTGAGAAACGAAGAGAGTTGACCGTGGTGTATAGCTTAGCCCACTGGCCTCGTCGATCGACAGGTTGTGTTTGGTGGGGTAAAGTATGGGTACGCCCAGCTCTTCCAAGACATCTGCTCGGCATGTAAGACAGTAAGAGTAGACCAATCCCATCGACAGCTCCCTCCAAAGGAGGCCCTTACACTCGCAGTGGTGTGAGCAAGCAATTGCAACGTTGCACCTTTAACTTTAAAACTGAGAAACCAGGACAAATGTTCCGAGCGGTGGCTTAGACCACCGTTCCGTTTTGTAAGCTGGTACGTGCTGTACGATTATCATTAAAATTCCACTCTAAACGTTAACCGGTTACTGACTTTCGGAACCAGTGATTATGAAAACAATTACCGGTGCGGCGGTTGTTATTTAACAACGATAAATAAACGGTTGGGTACGTACTGTGCGAAACAAGTTCAACACTCGTAGAGGCTGGCTCACACGAAATTTATTTCTCTAAGACGATGGTACTTTGCAAGCCTACTGACTATCAACAAAGATTCGTTCATGAAGCCATCCATATATACAGACACAGAGACAATTTCAACCGAGAGGAACGTCATAGAGTCAACAATCATTGGAAAGATGTCATCATGACTTGACTTGTGTTTTCTTGCCAATCAACCTCCACCGTCAGCAGTGTGGTGTGTGGAGTGGGGTGCAGGGATTTCTTGGCGGCCCTTTGCTGCATTGACAATGTTGCTCCAATGGCATTCGTGCACTGCCTATGCTCCTGGTGCTGCTGATACACTTGGGCTAGGCCCATCCCCAAACCTTTAACACATTCCTGCGGAGGGAGCAGGTAGGAACGTTGGGTCAATGGCCAGGGTCAACGGCGGCGTGGTGTATTCCACAAATATACCCGACTGTGAGGGCGGGCACAAGATGGCGTGAGTAGGTTATACGTTGAGTTTTATAAGGGCACCAGGGGGTGACCAGCCCCTCCCCACCCAGCCCCACCCCTCCCACCCCCCACCCAGCCCCACCCTCCCCACCCAGCCCCTCCCCACCCAGCCCCTCCCTCCCCACCCAGCCCCTCCCTGCACGACGGACACAATAATCCCCTGTGGGCTGGTGTAACCAGGAGGTTCCTACCAGTAACAGTTTGCCTCTGACGACCGCTTGTGTTGCGATCGAAACGTGATATTTGTATTCACTTTATTTTTATCATTCTTTTTTCTGTCTACGTGACTTTACCGAAAGAACCAAAGAATATAAAAAGTACTGTACCCTTTAACAGAGGTGTGGACTCGAGTCATGTGACTTGGACTCGAGTCAGACTCGAGTCATGAATTTGATGACTTGCGACTCGACTTGGACTTGCATAACAATGACTTTGTCCCACCTATGAGATGTGGACTCGAGTCATGTGACTTGGACTCGAGTCAGACTCGAGTCATGAATTTGATGACTTGCGACTCGACTTGGACTTGCATAACAATTACTTTGTCCCACCTCTGCCCTTTAACAACAAATCCATACCTAGCTGGGATGGGGGGCAATCGTGTGTGGGATGGCACCGCAGCAGCTTCCATTGGCAGGGTTGAGAACTCCGATTGGAGAAAACCTGACACACGTACGCAACAAAATAGAACATTTCATTCCAGATTTTGTTCCAGGCCACTCAAACAAAAGAGTGCTTTGAAACAAAATCCTGTTGGGTGTAAGGAATTGTGGATGGATCTAGGTTGTGCACACATTTGCATACCCATCAACCCATACGGTTTACCATTATTCTTGTACAGGGAAATTGAGTTTTCAGGTCCATACAGCGTACAACCGTTTCAATACGGGGAAAAACACAAATTTTGTCTATTTGTCTGCGTTTCTCCCTTGTGATGGGACTTTTTAGAATGAACGTTGTGATTTATAAGGGCACGAGATGACCAATAAGGTCTGACTTGGTCTGTAATAAGGTAGACACTGATAAGGGGTTGATAGGTATGCATTTGTCAAGTGCACCTGGCAATAGCTGGATGTGATGCTTACGTAAAACGCAATTTCTACGTAAACGCAATTGCCAGTTCAACGTAACACGTTTGGTACTTTATTGTATGCAATTTCACGTCCTTAAATTGAGCAATGCTCTTTTTATACATCTTGCACTTATTGTGCAACCCCTGTACCGCGAACACACTATGTTTCTATGAGTGCAGTAAACGCCATTAAATTACTACACAGTGAAGTCATATAAAATCACTCTTGACAACAGGATGTTGATGAGTGATTATTAGTACGTGATGAGTAATTGAATCAGAGATGAATCTGTTCATTTTTTTTAAAATCATCCATCAATATGGGGGTGGTCACTCCGTCAAGTAACCAGTTAACATTATCAAGGCACACCTAGTAGATGATGACTAAGTGAGTTTAAGGGCGTGATCAGTTACACGTACGATAGGATTGTTTTGGTGAATAACCAAATGTGTACGATCTGACCACTTACTGCATTCTTGGCGTAATGCAGTAACCGGCTAGTGAGTAAGAAGTGTGTGTGTGTGTTGTAGGAAGATGTTGCAATCTGCTGTGTACGTTGTACACTGAAGTTCTATGTGTAAGCACCTTGGCAGCAGTTTCAAAGGGGGGGGAACAACCTGCCTGCACACACGGGGACACACACACACAATACAACAATGGTTACACGTCAGCCAGAATGAGCGGACACTGCTAAGAGGATCAACGATTGTACACAGCAACTTGCCATAACAATCACGTCATCCATTGTGATTTTTTTTAAAAACATCTCAATATACTTTAAATGCGAACACACACACATTGTTCAAGCATTATAACATGATCATACTGTATTCAGCAAAGTTATTTTACATGCGCAAGTGTCAGATTTACATGTGTATAGAAAAGGCAAAGAAATACGTGAGTCATATGATCACATTTGCTATTAAACCGCTACCAGCGTCTGCACACACACAAGTGTGGTAGTACTTTATACTGTTAAACACAGCACTTATGAACCAATATAAATGAACATTGTAGTAAAGCAGACACATGTATTAGCCACAGAGAGCATAAATACAGTCACGTTACCACCAAAAAGACACGTAGGTTTCTGAGTTGTTCACTCATAACTTGACTTGTAATCTATACACATTACTTTTAACTACCCGTACGATGAGAGTACAGTGCTGTCATTCCAGCAAAATACATTAGAGGTACAGTACAGTACATCTAAAAAAATCAAACAATAACAGCCACATAAACCACAAACGCCACGCACGCTTCTCCCGTACACCAACTATTTGTGTTAAGTTATCAGAGTTACTTATCATCCCGACTTGTTGAACATAGCGGCTCCAGAGATGTTACAAGCGCGACAATGCGGGTGCAATTATTAAACAGAAACAAGGGAGCCAGAACACAACAACAACAACCACAACCACATCATCATCATCACCACAACTTTACAGGCTTTTTTTAACGAACGCGACCTCGGTAGTAACCGCAAGAGTTGTGACACTTTGCAAGCAAGTAGCATCACACATTTACATTAATATCATTTTTAAAAAAAAGTACAAAACATCAACAAACAAACAACCCCATCGATCTCTCTCTTCTCTATCTCGACCTGCACACAGACGGTGACACCACCAACAGCGTGCAGCGAAGTAGCAATACCAGCGGCGATGTTGTTGTTGTTGTTGTTTGTTGATGTTGTTGTTGGTAGTCGTGGATTTGTCTTCTCGGGTCTCCAGACAAAACTTTGTAACTCCACAAGCTGCTTGCTGCTGTTTGCCGTCTCTTACTCCTCCCTGGAAGCCGGGAGGAGACGACCGACGGACGGACGGGCGGGAGCGTGAACCCAACTCGACGTTAGTGTGGCCGGGACCTCGGTACGTCCGTCTCTTGCCCGTCACTGTTGCGTAGTCCTGTCGGTGCGAAGGGCCGACGGAGCAGATGAGCGAGAGAAGGAGAGAGATTATGGAAGCTGGAGGAGAGAGAGAGAGAAGTGGAGTGGATGACAGCGGCAGGAGGAGGGGGGAGGGGGCGGGGGGGAGAGGGGCGGGGCTTCTCCCCGCTTGGGCCCCGCCCACTCTGGCTCAGATTTGATGCCAACTCTGGGCGGGTGAATACCAAACAAACCTTCAGATTTATACAGTACTTCATAAACTAAACTCATTTTTTATAATACCAGGGTAAGGCCCACTGAGGCTATGTTAGCTCTTTTTCTTTTTTTTCTTTCCAGAAGCGATCTGGCTATCGAAAATGATAGGTCAACGAAGTGGCTTATCGTGGGGAAATTTATAGGACCCGAATACAGGGTGTTTCAAAAAGATGGACCCAAGTTCAAAGCAGTATATTTCACGATGGCAACATGTTACAACACAAAAAGTTACAAACGGTTTCATGAGTTATCAAGTTGTACTATCCATTCTATAAATGCTCTATGTGCCCTCCAACTGATGTATGGACAACATCGAGACGATAGTTGAATTCGTCCCAAACGCCTCTCAAAGTTTCATCTTCCACTGAAGTCACCGCTGCCGTGATTCTGTTTTTGAGGTCATCCAGATTAGTCGCTAATGGTGGCACAAAAACACGGTCTTTGGCGTATCCCCACAAGAAAAATTCGCAGGGTGTGATGCAGAGGTGGGACAAAGTCATTGTTATGCAAGTCCAAGTCGAGTCGCAAGTCATCAAATTCATGACTCGAGTCTGACTCGAGTCCAAGTCACATGACTCGAGTCCACATCTCATAGGTGGGACAAAGTCATTGTTATGCAAGTCCAAGTCGAGTCGCAAGTCATCAAATTCATGACTCGAGTCTGACTCGAGTCCAAGTCACATGACTCGAGTCCACACCTCTGGTGTGATGATGTCTGGGGTGATCTTGGGGGCCAAGAGTGTAGCGCCAAGTCTTGGGTTCCCGTGCAACCTATCCAACGTTGAGGCGGTGTGACTTGCGAATGACTGAGGCTAGGGGCTGTTTGTGCGCTGGGAGAGGCGTCTATGGGTAATCATTGTGAAACTCTATGCCCCGCCATTTCAAATGGTAAGAGTTTCATTCATGGGCGGTACGTGGTTGCAGAGATATAGCGATTTAAAATCGGTCCGTCATTTTAAAACACCCTGTACTCTAAAATGCTGACCCGATCTTAATAACAATACGATTGTATTAAAACGTTATAGCAATGCATTGAGTAAAATTACATTTACAGCGGTGGTATATATTCAACATACAAAAAAAATGTGTAGTGATTCGAAAAGTATTGTATATGCATCTTCTAGCATAATTATGAAGACAATCTAGACTGGATCAGCCCATAATCTCTCGGGGGTATATACAATAAGTAACACACTGGAGAAGTCAACAGTGGTTGCCTTTATGGGTTTACTTGCCCCCGCCATAGTAATGTGGAATTTCCACCACGTGGCTCAGAGCTCTTAAATAGGAGATGAGCACCGCCTAAATGCTCACTTTGGAAAATATTTTTTTTTAGATCAAAACGCATCAGTACAAATACAATATTACAGTAGAGTACACATTACAGCAGTACATAGAGAAGTCACATTCATTACCGGTAATTCTTATTTTATCCAGGCGAGATTACAGTACGTATGTAACCCATGCAACCTATCTTGGCCACTGGGATCAGTAACTAGAAATGTGAAACCGTACGATTTGGGCTGATTGTTGACCCTTCAACAGCATCCTTGTGCCATTGTATTTTTTTATGTAAAGGCATTTATCATCATTTTTTTGTTATATATTTTGAAAAGTAATGTCCGTTTGTGTTGACCTTGCAACCACAGCCTTCTGATTATTAGATGTTTGGCTATTTTATCATTCATTCATCATTTTAGATTTCCACCACGTGGCTCAGAGCTCTTAAACAGGAGATGAGCGCCGCCTAAATGCTAATTTTGGCAAATGTTATTTTTGAGATCAGAACGCATCAGTACCAATGCAATATTACAGTCGAGTACATATTACCGCAGTACATAGAGAAGTCGCAAAGTTCTTGAAATAGTATAGTACTGTACTGAGGGCTATACGGTGTACGTATGGAGAGGTTTTGGTTTTAAATTTGGGGAATTTTTGGAAACTTGAGAAGTTACACCAGCTTTCATAAAGTACCCTTCGAGCAAACTTTACGGAATTATAATCACAGTTAAGTATAATGTGAAAAAACCTAAACAAATTAAGTTGATCCCTGCAATCAGCCGCAGCCTATTAAGCAGAAGGTAATGTTACATCCATTATTGGTGAAGTGCATAAGCCAACTTACTACTCTGTAATCTAATGCTTTAATAATTAATCTGTCATCAGCCATCTGTAAGAAAACTAGTCATTATAGCGCTGGAATTCATCTTATAGAATGTAGTCCAAGGCTTATTTTAAATATATATTTTCAAAGCATACGTTAACACTAGACTTTAATAAGGGCCAAATATACTATTATATGTTTTAAATTGTAATGATTGCATGGGGAGAGGTGCACGCTTGGAGTTTCACTAAAAAAGAAACACGTGGATCAAAGAACAAGTTAGAGACATTAAATTGACACTTAATCCAAGAATCGTACTGCAAATTGGCTTGGGACAGCAGGTCACGTCGTGGGAATTGAGCGATGAATTCCCCGGTGGTCGAGACTCATTCGGGAGTGGCAGCCAAAGGATGGAAACCAACGCTGGATGAGATAACAACGTCGTCCTCTGCAGAGATGGAGTAATGCTGTCAGCTCGTGTACAGATGCGAGGCGGACAGGTTACATAGCAGGACCCGGGCCGACCGTGAGAGGACAAAACGGATCGGAAAAGACAAAACGGATCAGAGGACTAAACGTATTGGAGATTCCACGAATCTAGCGGTGGAGAGATCATGGCTGGCGACGAATAAACAACACCCGGGGGAGGATGACCTCGCAGAGCTTGGCTTGGCGTCGTTAAGAGATCGCATACCTGTGTACCCCTTATCAGTGCCCTACCTTATTACAGACCAACTCAGACCTTATTGGTCACCCTGTGCCCTTATAAATCTCAACCTTCATCCTACAAATTCCCATCACCAGGGAGAAACACAAACAGACACAAATGCAAAATGTTTTTTGCCCCGTATTGAAACGGCTGTACGCCGTATGGACCTGGAAACTCAATTTCCCTTTGTAATGCGAGCAAGGATTGAGGAGGGGGTGGAGTCTGGGTCACGTGGGGAGTGGGTGGAGTTAGGGTCACGTGGGGGAGAGGATTTAGGGAGAAAACCGGAAGGGGAAAGGGGAGTTGAGACGGAGTGAAATACGAGGAGGCCACGCTGGGCAAGACGGAGAGTGTGGCGCGGTTGCCACGCGGTGGGAGACGTCGACACCGACGGCCATCGGTGTCAGACGCTAGAGAGCTAACGGGGCAGTTAGAGGCTAGCTGTGAAAGGGGCAGCAGTGACGCTAGAGAGCGGGGCAGCGGTGTGGCTGCAAGGATCGCCTGACGGGGCAGCAGTGAGACTGCATATTGGAACAGCAGGGAGCCTGCATAACGGAGCAGCCGAGGGCTGTGGAGAGGTCGTCGAGCGGGATGCGGGCCTGAGCGAGACGCCGTGGTACGGAGATTCTACGAACCCAATAAAGGACAACGGAGATCGACATCTGAGAGAGAGTCCTTTATTACACCTGTACAAGAATACGGGGTATAAACAGTTTGAGTTGCCACGGTATGAGATCTGTGCCAGAAAGACGTGGCCCTGCTTGAGCACATTGACACAAGACGGAGGAGAGTGGCAACACAAATGACGATATGTGCAGTGGACGCCTAACTCGGGGCTTATCTGCCTTGTCTTTTGTTTGTGCGAATAAAGAATCATAAGAATGGATCGAGACGACGATGATGACGATGAAGAACCCAAGCCAACTCTGCAGAAAAAGGCACCGCTGAAAAAAAATTGCTTCGTATGAAAAATAAGAATAGGTTTAATCCTTTCAGGCAATAAAACAGGTGTTAAGATGTTCAAACACCAAACAGAAACCTTTTGCAAGGAATCAAGTTCGCATTAACCACACGTACTTGTGGTGAACATGGAAACAAACATGCTCTTATAACATATACATTGTCTTTGAACCCGATCTTTAGGATCTCACTAGTATCAGACCAGAGAATACCAAAAGCCGAACAGTACAAAGACAATGCCACTATCAGAGCATTCATAGCTTAGGGTGTGCAGCTACAAAATGGGACATTTTTTCCAGTATGAAAAAATATTTGCTGTTTAAACATCTTACCACATATGTTTTATTGTGAGAAAGGATAAAACCTATTATTCTTTTTTTCATAGATTGCTTCGTGCAAACAGCCCAGCCCGGTAAAGTCTATCTCATGAATGCAAAGTTTATTTTGCCCACTGGGGGAGTTTTTTTTGTGTTCGTTAAAGAAAAGGAGATCTGTAAACTTCTCAAAGTATAAACAACAAAAAACCTCTGATCTGGAAGCAGAGATTCAAATGCCCCGAGCTTTGCAGCGCAGGAATCGATTCCCGTTTAAATGGCAGATTTAAATCGATTCCATATTTTCAGTGGAAGTGCTTCGATTATTAATTACGACATTCGAGCGGCGATTCACGCGGGCCCCTTTATCAAAGTCGCACGTTTGAAAATTTAACAATTATTTATTACGGGGCCTTTTTTTGAAGAATATGCAATTTTGAAAATCGGCTCTCGGTATGCGGTTCGGTTTAAGGTATGAATCATAGTCGATTATCGAGTTGTAAATTATTTGTAGGAATCGATTCGGCGGGCGGGCGCGTGTTAAAAAAAAGTCGAGAAGCTTCGAAGTTCATTCAAATTGCAGCAGTGGATTGACCAGTGTTAGTAATTATGAAGATGCTTAAAAAATTCGAATCCTGAATAAATCGCCAAATTATTCTTGACATATTTTCGAGGTAAATGGAGCGCGGCTTTTATTTTGCAACAGAGACCCGAATAATCCACAATAAAAAAACACACACACACAACCCGATAAAGACAATGCGTGTATACTTGGACATGAGAGATGGGTGCGAAACCTCTCGCCAGACTGGGTCAGAGTGGGTTGGTAAAAGTGGGGTGCACAAGAAGTTCGACTTCGACAGAGCAACCGGTATCCCTTGCTAATTTCTGATGAGACAACCTCATTTGGCAGGCTTAGGAGACTGGACGAACCCTCCGTGCCGTTCAGTGGCCGATCCGGATCTCCCCTCTCCATTCGTCTTCCATTCCCCGGCAGCAAGACACCAGCTACTGCCCCCCCCCACCCCCACCGGAACCTCTTCAATTGCCTCGGACTAAGATCGATCAAGCTCCCGATAAAATAATGAACACGATCGAGAAGCTCTGAGATCGAATCGTCGATTTTTGATGCGTTGACAACTGCTGCCCACAAAAACCCCACAGCGCAGACCACCCTGCCACGCAGGGTGGTCGTCCATCCAAGAAAATGTCCCCAGGCTCGAACTTTTACCGAGCTTTCGAGAGGGGCACACGAATTCTACAGGGTGTCCCATATGTCCAGAATCACAGAGAAAAAACACATTCCTGCGGAGGGAGCTGGTAGGAACGGTGGGTTGCTCGGTCAATGGCCAGGGTCAACGGCGGCGTGGTGTATTCCGCAAATATGCCCGACTGTGAGGGCGGGCACAAGCCGGCGTGAGTAGGTTAAACGTTGAGTTTTATAAGGGCACCACGGGGTGACCAGCCCCTCCCCACCCAGCCCCACCCCTTCCACCCCCCACCCAACCCCACCCTCCCCACCCAGCCCCTCCCCACCCAGCCCCACCCCTCCCAGCCCCACCCTTCCCACCCAGCCCCTCCCCACCCAGCCCCTCCCTCCCATTTTTTGATGCACGACGGACGGACACAATAATTCCCTGTGGGCTGATGGAACCAGGTGGTTCCTACCAGTATAACTCATTCGTATTTCCCTGGTCATTGGACAGGACGTCTGTGGTATGGTCAGCGAGAAGCCCCGATCTCACGCCACTAGATTTTGATCTCTGGGGTCACTTGAAGGCCACTGGTCAACGCGCAGATAATTCAGTGTTGAACATTTGCGTCAGCACATTATTGACGCATGTACAACAACACCGTTACCCCTGATACCATTTACCGTGTGTTTGCTGACTTGATATCTCGTCTGGAGTTGTGTATCAGGAACAATGGTGGACACATTGAGCACGTTTGTTGAATAAAGCGTTATTATTGCCTTTTTTGTAATTTTTCCTATGATTCCAGATGCATGGGACACCCTGTATAACGCAGACGTGAGATCGTGTGGCATATAAATTACAGATACACGAGGGCATACATTCATCTGATCCTTTAATCCGGACGCGAAACCTGCAGTTGATGTTGAAAACTGCCCATACTATTATGCATTTGAACACAGGTCCGAGGATGACCATACATGGCTAGTTGAAACTGTGTGTCCAGGGGTAATAATTGATTCTTATTTTATCCAGGCGAGATTGCAGCATTTAACCCATGCAATCTATCTTGGCCACGGATAAAATAACTTGGGGTGGGAAACCTTACGATTTTGGCTGATTGTTGACCCTTCAACAACAGCCTTGTGCCATTGTAATTTTTTTTATGTAAAGGCATTTATAATAATTTTTAACTATCTATTTTGAAAAGTAATGTCCGTTTGTTGACCCTGCAACCACAGCCTTCTGATTAATTATTAGATGGTTGGCTATTTTATCATTCATTATTTTAGATAATTAACTTTACTTCTGAATGATCACTTTGCTGTCTCCTGTAAATCGTTCATTAAATGTTTTTTTTATTTTGAATTAAAGCTTTCGTGACTGCAGGGATTCATATTCTTGGTTCTTTCGGTAAAGTCACGTAGAAGGGAAATAATAAAATAATAAACATAAAACAATAAAATTCTCACGACGTTTCGATTGCAACACAAGCAATCATCATCAGGTTTTCACACCTGATGATGATTGCTTGTGTCGAAACGTCGTGAGAATTGTATTGTTTTATTTTATTATTTCCTTTCTACGTGACTTTACCGAAAGAACCAAGAATAATGTTTGTTAGGTTTTTATTCTGAATCTGTTCGTCTAAATCGATGTTTTTATTTAACAAAAAATGAGTGATGTATCAATGCTTTTTTTTTTCAATGTCTAATCGGCACCAGTGAGTCTGTCAAATTTGCTTCAGTACGATGGACCCATAAAACAACTTTGGTTACAGCTTACTTTATCGAGTCTTAGAATGTGCATTTTGTGGATTCATGTTGCACGATTAATTGGTGACGTGCAGTGGGATGATGTAGGAAGAAATATATCATCTATAGGAATTTCAGGTTAAACTTCACAGACTGAACCCATGTCCTTTGCTGCAAATCTGGCTGTGACGGTCCCACCTGATGACGGAGACTTGTGTTGCCTCCGAAACGTCGTGATTTTTATTTTTTATTTTATTTTACTTTCATTCATTTTAATGTTTTACCTACGTGACTTTACCGAAAAAACTTAAGAATATGAATCCTTGCAGTCACGAAAGCTTCAAATCTAGAATGAACCCATGTCTTTGGGAGATGTGTTCCATGTTGTTAAATTCCAACTCTCGCTGCGACCCTGTAGAAGCAACGCTGGGTGGCGCCGTATTCCCATTGTAGATCCTGAGCCAGTAGAGTACTGTACAGGGTGGTCCTGATGTCTTGTGACTCCAAAATTAATTGACCCATAACATATTTTTCATTCGCATATAAATTTTTGTTTTAAATAAAGCTTCCTATTAAAATATTAACCTTTAGAGAATTCAATAGAGATCACGAGACATTTGGACCACCCTGTATTGTAGCTGGAATTCCACGTTTCTGATGGTGGCCAGTTTAAGTTTGTTGGCATCTCACAAAGTGATGCTCAACATACACAATACATATATAAAATAATGGCAGATAAAAACATCTCATATTCTGAAGGATTTTAGCTCAAAGTTCAGCTTTACTGTCACAAAAATGGTAAACCACATAAACCAGGGACCTCCTTTGACAGTACCAAAATATGAGAATAGGTTTTCCCCTTTTTTCTGGCAACAAAACAGGTGTTAAGATGTTAAAACACCAAACTGAAACTTTTTACAAGGAATTCCTTGTAAAAGATTTTCTTTGTAAAAAGTTTTCAGTTTGGTGTTTTAACATCTTAACACTTGTTTTGTTGCCAGAAAAAAGGGGAAAACCTATTCTCATATAAATCAGCTAATGAACTGTCATTTCACTGAATTTGTATCCGAGATATAGACAGTACAGGGTTTTCATAATAAATTGATAGTATATAAAACTAGCCAGTGGCAAATTCCGCGACAGGTTACTTTGTAAATTCCTACAATCTCGGAATTAAATGTGTGTGTTGCGGTTTTTCTGTTTAATTCTTGAAAAAATTGTAACTTATTAACTTTGTACCAAGTGGTGTTGACAAGAATCAATGATCAAAGTTAATGATACACACTGAAAAGACAGCTGATAAGTAAAAGAGCCAAGCTCCATTGGATGTCGACAGTGACCAGTCATTTTCCTGTCTAGATATGTTATATTCTTAGGTTTTTTCAGTAAAGTCACGTAGGTAAAAAAAATAAAATTAAAAATTACCGTCACAGCAGTAGGTGGACCGTCACAACTAAAATTACTGCTGTGATGGTCCCACCTGATGACGGAGACTTGTGTTGCCTCCGAAACGTCGTGATTTATTATTTTATTTTATTTCAATCCTTACTTTTAGTAATTTATAATTTTATTTTTTTACCTACGTGACTTTACCGAAAAAAACCTAAGAGTATGAATCCTTGCAGTCACGAAAGCTTCAAATCTAGAATTAGATATTTTATACAAGTGCGTTACTTGGTGGGCTGCAGGTAAACAGTAGCCGTTCAAGATGAGAACAGAATACTTAATAGTTGCTTTGTTATTACTGGATCGGAGTCTCACTCGGAGCCATGCCAGCATCACCACAGTTTAAACACTCGCACACAGATCATAAATTCGAGATTTTGCCTCCCGGTGCAGTGTTCTTTAGATGGAAGCTTTAAATTCTGTGAACAGAATGTGAAAATCCAGTAGCTAAATATGTGTGTGTAAAGAAGGAGGACCATTTTGTGGGTGGAAGGCACCTGGCAAGGGCTAGGTAGCCTTGAAAGACACTGGGAAATGCCAGTCGATGAGGTATATTACATGCAGCAGTACTATTTGTATATCGATTTAAAGCTTTCGTGACTGCAGGGATTCATTTTCTTGGTTCTTTCGGTAAAGTCACGTAAAAGGGAAATAATAAAATAATAAAAATTTAACCTTTTATTATGTTTTATTATTATTTTATTATTTCCCTTCTACGTGACTTTACCAAAAGAACCAAAAATACTATTTGTATACTTTATGTATACTGCACGTACAGCCCTTTTGCCAATGTACTGTTGGATGAGGGCCTCCCCACACCGTGTGGGTCATGGACATGATTTGCAGGATGGTAAAGGCAGGGGGTCATACACGCGGGAGTATAGAAGTGCAGCACAATTGATTTTACTTCACTGTCATCTGCTGCCCACAAACTAGTCTTACTATTTGTCGTTTTTTTAATAATAAAAAAATTACGTTCCACAAGGTGTTCCAGATGTCTTGTGACCCCCATGGTCAACAAAAAAACTACGTTTTTTTTTGGCCTGGACTTTTGCAGCTGTTTTAGACTAATTTCAGGGTGCTGATTCCAAATCTGATCTCAGATTTTTATGCTATCGGCATACCCCAATTTCATTGATTTTACCCGAAATTAACTCTGTCACTTATGATTGCAAGTTGTTGCGAGTCAGTGACTGCTTTAGTGTTAAAATATGGTGCTGTATTTTTAGGATAGTGTGTTTATAATATCATTTTATGTAGATATCCACATTTAATTAATATTTTTCTTCTGCAGTTTTTATTGAAAATGCAATATTTGATATCTCAAAAACCTGATGTGATAGACAAAAACTGATGCCAGATTTGGAATCAGCACCCCAAAATTACCTTAAACCCGTTGGAATACCTTATGCCAGAAAAAGTGTGTTGACCAGTGTTATCTAAAACTTCATACGTATTTTTTAAGTAAGGTTTATTTAAAACATAAATGAATATGCAAATGAAACAAATGTTCGGGGTCAGTTAATTGGGGGTTAGAAGACATCTGGACCATCCTGTATAGTACATAACAGAGAGTCTGCTGTATTGTCACGTGGCTAAACTCTTAGACTGGTCCTGATTTAAGATGGTATATACAGGATGGGGCAGTTAAAACACATTTGAGAAAAGCATACCATATACAGGAGTGTATTGTTAAAGTTAATGAAAATAACATACAGTATATTTACAATAAATGTATTACTATTCATCAACTTGTATCTCTATTACTCTTGGCCTACGATCCAATTGACATGAAATGCACCTGGTCTCATCAGATCTAAAAACATAAGCGGGGTCTGACCCTGGGTAGTGCTAGGGTGAGTGACCACCACAGTGCGCAAAAGACCGGTGCAATAAATAGGCTTTGTGGACAGCAGAGGGGAGTGCAATGTTCGGCACTCTCTCCCCCCGTCTCCACCATCATCCCGCACTGACCAGCATTACGAAATATGGTCAAATATCACCCTCATCCGCACGCGGTGGGAAGGTCCCCCATCCAGCAGTAGATTGACAAAACCGCCTGTACTTGTACTCTTCAAAATCAATGCATTATAATACTTGTTTAAAAATGTGCATAACAAAAAAACAGTGCTTCAGACTGAGCTGGGCATTATTTTCGATTATTACTTCTTTTATGTGTTCTCGACACGTTTTAACCACCTCCAGTATGTGCAAATTGTGTAAGTACAGTACTACGAAGCAATGCATTTAGTTGAGATGAATTCAACATTACGCACACCCACCCACTCAGTGAGCAACGTGTTTGAACCATTGCAATGCTTTTTATCATCTCAGCTTAAAGGAGAATGTAATGATGGCTTGCCAGATTTTTTTTCATTACATGAACGTCCTCCTGCTGCCTACGCATGACATTTAATGTTGACAACACCCGCCATCTAATCTATCCGTTATGAACATGCTTTTCAACAAATCCTTGGCAAAGCCTAATTAAGAGGAGGGGAGACAGTGCAGTATTTGTGAATACTAATGGTGATGAGCCTCCAGTGCCATCTGGAGTCACCCATCTGCAAGTTTATGAAATCGGAAACATTAATTTTAGAGAACGTTGTAGTAACAACTCCCTTTCCAGGCAGATAATTTAGGTATATACTATGAAGCACATTTATCCCATAATGAGATGTAGATTTATATCGGCACGTCTTAAATACAGCAAATGATTATGCTGCATTTAAAGCAATTCTAAATACTGCAATAGTATGAATGCATTTTAATGCAGAATCAGAATATTTATATTTGAGGAATCTGATGAGCTCTTCATTAGATACAATACATCTGGTTTTAATAACACGCATGCTTAAAACCAATGTAATAAAAAAATATGATACTACTACCAGTAAATTGGTTTAGTTCCATCTTAGAAACCATACTTTGAATTCACTATTTAATTGTATTTGATTCGAGATGAGCAACACTTGTAAAATATAAAGCAATGTAAATGTGGGTGTAATATATTTACTTTACAATTATCACTGAGACACAAACCTGCCATAACATTACTCCTCTGAAAAATGCAACTTTAAACTATTACCTCCATAAACCTCCTGACACAATTGAGTACAATTTTAATTTATCATCACCATCAGCTATGATCAATCCACTGCTGGGTTAAGGCCTCAATGCAAGTATCTGTGAAGTGCATGCCCATGAGCTGATTTCATTGCTGCATGTCCATGTTGGATATACTCTCATGAATGTTCCCACCCCATTATTAGTTTCGACCACCGCTCATCATCCCTTGCAGTGACGTAACCTGCCCAAAACCTACTTATTTTCTTAACATTCAATATGATGTATATAACTTGCGATGGGTTGTCCACATATGGCAGCTGGGGCACAATTCAGTGTGGGAGTAACAGCCATCACACAGGTACCAGGCAAGATGGAGGCATTGCTGAAGCTGGTAATGCAGGGAGCCGGGTTGGGTAGGCAGTTAGATATGAATTTGGTTTGCAGTGTACAGTATTGTGTATGAAAGAATATGTGTTTTGGTTGTAGGGGATTTTAGTGATATTTATGTGACAAAACAGGCAATGCAGAATTCCATAATGAGTTCCTTGACTTTCCCAGAGAAATGGGAGGTAAGTTTTTTATTGGCCAGGTAAGACCCACTGAGCTATATAGCTCTTTTTCAGAAGCGACCTGGCCACAAATCACAGCTGATCAGAGTAGCTTATCATGCGGAAATGTATAGCAGCCAAATACTTTAAACGCATTTTTGATTCTAAATTAGAAGGAACAACCCGGAGGATCTGGAGAAAAATCTAAACGACCATGGGGAGTACATGCAAACTACAAATATGCAGGTGTTAGAGTCCGGTTCGAACCCACGACCTGCTGTATACCAGGCAAAGTAGTTAACATCTCTCCACCGTGGCTCCCTCTTGTCAGCTGGGGGAGTAGTGGATGGAGCCAGAGGAATTTAGAAGACTGAAAAGAGATTGAGGGCTCCCAGCACCATTTACAATCAGAGCAGAATAAAAGTCCGATTTGGCTATTATCAGTCACGTGACTTTACAGAAAGAACCAAAGAGTATGGATTCCCGCAGTCACGAAAGCTTCAAATCAAGAGTGACTGATAACCTTTCATGTGAGCCTTCCAGGCCTGGTAATGGATTTCAGGGCAGGATGGTTATATAGTTTTCTTAGACTATGAGCTATATGTTGTTTTGCTCACAAAGGGTGGATGTGTACCGGGGGGGCCAATGAGGTTCTAGAAGAGGTACACATCAATAATCAGATTAAGAATATTTATTGACACTGGAGGAATCCGATGAGCTATAAGGGTCTTTTCCACAGATGTCCAGTAGAGGCGGTTCAACAACATGTCTTTGGAGGCATGAGATAATTTACAGCGGTAGACAATGTGGCATTGTAGTGCTCAATTAAAGGAGTGTTGCATTGCATGAGGCAGGGATCAATATACAGAAAGCAGAAGCAGAGAAGGAAGTGAAGGAGATGGATGTATGGTGGGGCAGAAGGAGATTGGGACCTGTCAAGGAAGTGGCCTAGGAATGGAAAGTGACAATTTTACGATGTGTTGGTTCCTTAATGTGACAGGTGAAATGCTGGTCCTTGGGTTTTGGGATGACGAGGTGTGAGTGGGGCAATGGGAGTGAGTGGGATATGAGATTAGTTGGAAGAGATCTATGGATTCTAAGATTGACTGGGAGGTTGTTGTGCTGCAATCAGATGGATGGTCAGCATGAATATTGAATTCGCTAGTAAATGATGACTGGAGACGCATAGAGACCTAAGGTCGATGTGAGATCAGAAGGGTCACACGTCAAGTTTTAATTTGGCTTTGGTGGATGGTAGGAGACAGAGTGCTTGAGGTTGGGAGTAGAAGGTAGAGCTGGACATTGTTACTCTTGCACTATTACCCAATGGAAACACAACCCTGGTCAGTGTAACTCTCAGCTGAAGTGATTAGGTCACATGACTTGTGTGAGAAAACAGACGTTTGAGGTCTCGATACGCAATGTGTATCTGACATGAAGTCAAATATTATCTCCTGTGTTGCTAAAATAGAAAGTCTAGCAGGAGGCAAGCCTATGATGCAATGAGCATTACTACGTGTTATTGGCACAGCATAGGACCAGTTCAGATATCATTTGCCACTGGTATAAGCAGTGAGCTGACCAGATGCATAAGCACAATATACTCACCAATGCACCAACACTCCCCCGCACCACCACGTGTCAGGGCCCACATGTCCTGCGTCTCTTTGTGTTTGCCACCCTCTGTGTTTGTTTCTCTGTTCCTTTGTGTACGTCTCTATGTTACTCTGTGTTTCTGTGTGTGCTCTCTATGACATATCTCTCTTCTGGGTCTATGGCCGTCTTTGTCGCTCTCAGTGTCTCTTTAATTTTGGGCCATTCTACTCCTCATCCGTGCAGGCCATTGCTTGCTGTTAATACTGCTCAGGCAATGTGTTGAATTATAGCAGCATCAACGTGTGTAGAGAGCACACCAAACTAAAATAAACATCATTCACGTTGTTGTCTAGAATATAATACCAAAGTAGATAGAAGGACAATGTCTCCTCTTATATCTGCCTATCCACATAAAAAATACAAGTATTATTTCCAATAACCCATCGATCGACCCCACGTCCTTCTTCTGGTCGTGAATAATTTCAGCAGCATTGATTCAGTACAAGCGAGCTTAGGACCAGTTTCAGCATACAAGTGTTTCATCAGCAGTCAGGCAGGCTTGACTCAATGGTGGTGCACCGCCAGATGTTAAAGGTAATACATGCTCCTCTCTGCTGAAATTGCTCTCTCCTAGAATGCCGTGAGGCATTCGAATTGTGTAAAAAGATATATTTGAAAATTTTTAAGGACCGATATTTGAAGGAGACGTTGCTTTACGCCGGTCTGTGGTGGCGCACGCCTGTAATCCAGCACTGTGTGAAGGTAATGGTTTGGTGGATTGCACAAATGTTGCGAAACTCCCTTCTCGTTGGGCGTCCAGGAGTTGTCCACACACCGAGGCTTGCCAGGAGAAGGTGGTGCGGCCAACCTTTCGTTTCAACCCTCGCCTGTATGGGTTTTATCCAGGTGCTCCGGTTTCCTCCGACATGTATAACCACTCATTAATGGGTAGATTACACTTTAATATATGGAGGACCGCAGATCTTGGGCAATTGAGCTTGGGCAATTCATGGTTCATTGCGTAGCTTCCTTCCTGCTTGTCTGTAGTTCGTTGCACATTTGAGTCGTTCTCTCTCTACGAGATTGAGCGAATACTTGCACGAGACAAGTGGACATTATTATACTGTACTTTACAGTTTTATTAATTATCCGTACAAAAATTAGTCAGACGTCGTCTTCGCCGCAAGCAGTATCTCACTTTCACCACTAGAGGCTAGCAAAGGCTAAATAATGTTGTTTTATCTTACACATCTGCTGTTGCCCGTTGATGGGGATTCTCCAGTTTATTTTCGGAGGTTAGCTCGTCACATACTCTACGTGGTAGATTATGAAGTCCTGAACATATCTTGCGAATCAATGTCATTATAGTATCCAATTGCTGTTTCAAAACGTGTAAAATAAACATCGTGGAAAATGTTGATGTGAATTGAAAATTTAAATTACAGCAGCCAGTGATGTTTTAAAGGAGTTCAACATAAATACACTGTGGAGATTCAACTCATGTGCAGGTACTATAGACGGGTTGTTTGCATGTTTTCCCACAAATATGTGTGGTTCATGCAGACTTGATGCCTTGCAAACGTTATCTATTTAGTGTTTGAACATCTTAACGCCTGTTTTTTTGCCAGAAAGGGTAAACCAAACCTATTCAAAATTTTCATAATTTTGGATACTGGCAAATAGGTCCCATAGATATATAGACGAATTGTTACATCTCAGGAAATTGATGTACGTATATTTAACTTCTTTCGCATCGTACGGAGCCAACCGTGTTAATAATCGTAGGTGGAGGGGAAGTATAGGTTTAACCCTTTCTGGCAATAAAACAATTGTGTTAAGATGTTAAAACACCAAACTGAAACCTTTTGCAGGGAATCATGTCTGCATTAACCACATATACTAGTGGTAAACATGCAGAAAAAACACATGCTCTGGTAGTATATGCATTACCTTTGAAACTGATTGGTCCACACCAGAGACAGCTTTCTTTAGAGCCTAGTCTCAAACTGTGTTCGACCAGAGGACGCCAAAAGGCGAACAGGGGAAGGTCAACAAACTAAACGCAAAAAGCAGTTCTAAATAAATTATTTTTTTTATATAGATTATTTAAAAGTGCATAGCTGCAGTGGCTTTCTAATATTGGAAGGAAGTGCGTTCGAAGACGGCCGCAGAAGCGCATCTGAAAGCGGGGAATGCAGTGATCGATAGTGATGGCTTTGGGAGGCCTTCATCCAGCAGTGGATTGATGATGACTGATGATGAGTAAATATCAAGAGTACTATATATTGCAGTGCAATTTCTACTGAAAAGTGAATAGATGCCTTACATGCATACCCATAATTATCAATGGCACAATACACTAATTTATTGTAATTACAACCATATAAAAAATATAATTAACAATGCATATCCATTTCCCTGCTTGCACACCAATACCTGGCCTGGCAGCAACTCCTGGGTAGAATGATTTAATGAAGATATAGACTCGTTTCGTGCTTTCAAATAAGCTCTGTGATGTCCACGTGCTAGTCCTGTAGAGTGCGATGAATAATCATTACGAACATGCTGACATTAACGGCAACAACGGTCTGTAAAATTACAGTCCTTTTGGCTCTCCAGACCAACTTTTTTTGTATTTACAAATACAGTGTTCCCAAATTAAATTTAAATTAGATATTGCTGTAATGCAATATTGCTGTAATGCAATATCTAATTACACGCATAATGGTTGCTACATGTTCATTTGGTGAAAATATGAAGGTGTACTTGCAGGCATGGAACAAAGATTAATATGTAAGCTTTGTGCAGCAGGCGATATTATCATCACTTTGTGAGCTCTCGATGTGTTTATTTATACTTTTATTTAAATGGGTTTTACAACAAAAACACAAGCACAATCAAAACATATATATACACATTTTTCATATCGTAGTGAATGGTAGGGTGCCTGTACGATCGTTTTAAAAAGACAACTTATTGGCATGGGTGTACAATATAAACGGTCGAGAGACCGGTCTCATGTGTGGGGTAAAGTGTGAGTACTCCCACCTGTTCCAATATATCTGGCCAGGATGGAAGAGAAGGCCAAATATTCTCTAGAGGGGCTCTTTTGAGCTTCCTCGAGTGGAGGCCCTTCTGCCAGTTATGGCAAGATAAAAAGTAAAATTGTAAGAGCTGCACCCTTACCTTGTATTCAGTACTGTAATGTAGAGGCAACAATGATGTATAACCAGCAAAAACAATGGCTCTGCATTTCACCATCAGCCGTGCTCAATCCACTGCTGTATTAATGTCTCCTCAAGCCATCACCATCTCTTGTGATCCTGCAATTGAATAAACCACCTAGCACCCGTGCATGAGCAGATTTCATTGCTCTATCTCCTGAGTGAGTAACACCTTAGAGGCGTTACTGCTCGGGGCACCACGGTGGAGAAATGTTGCCTACCTCGCCTGGTATACAGGAGGTCGTGGGTTCGATTCCGACCCTGACATTTGTATATTTGGAGTTTGTGTATTCTCCCCGTGGTCGTGTGGATTTTTTTGTAGGTCCTCTGGGTTTTCCCTCCACATTTAGAAACATGCCTTTCGAGTATTTGGCGGCTATAATTTTACACATGATAAGCCACTTCGTTGAGCTATCATTTGTGGCCAGATTGCTTCTGAAAAATAATTATATATAGCTCAGTGGGCCTTACCTGATAAAATAAAAAGTTTAGTTTAATACTTTATGCAGATGACTACCCTTTATTTAGACTAATTATTTGGTGATACTGCGTAATTGGCAGTGGTTAACAAGCACATAACAAAAACTCAACACATTAGTTAATAACACTATGGCCTTAAACGGAATAAATATATAATAGGTGACGTTTCAGGCAAAGGCTCTTTATTCATGGCGCCTGTCCTATATTTAGTCTTAGGTTTCATATTACACAATCTTGCAAAATTATTGGCAGTGGTTAGATTATTTCAAGAAAGTGTAAAGTCACATGGCATACAATTTAGGCCGGCAGTGTACTGGCTCAAATACACCCTATAACATAATCTATGTTATTTACAAGTCTCCTAATTTACACCCTGCACCCCACCGCTATCCACTTTCAGCATAGCAATAATTAAAATAACAAACAATGGGAGATGAGCTGCCTTTGCAGGTGGTGCTTCATAATTGAGACCCTATAACATCTGCTGACAAAAAGGTTTCTTTTATTAGTACTTCTGCTTCCTCATAGTTATTAATCAGTGGGGAGTGATGGATGGTGGCATCAGATGTGATAATGCATATTCACCAGCTGCGTGCAATTGCACAGATCTTGCTTATGGTAATTTTGAGCATTTAAAATATCATGCGTTATGATGTTTGTCGTCTGTTGTGGTGCTGATATTGGAAAAGACGTGGGGTTTTTTCATTTAAATTTTAATAAAGGATCACTTGTCTTCTCTTGGCTTGTAGGATCAGTAATAAGTACGACACTTTATATTTTAAATCTACAATGCAGTCCTGTATTTGTAGCAAAATTGTGGTAAGGGTAAAAGGTCAGTCCTGCAATTGCTTGCACAGTACTAGAGGGAGCTCTCGAGTGTATTTGGCCTACTCTTCCATGCTAACCAGCCGTGTTGGAAGAGGTGTAAATACTCACACTTTACTCCACCACACATCACCCTGCCGATCGACTAAATGTGGTGTTACCCATTTATTCTGCGGCGTGGGCGAAGATTGAGATTCAAGAACCTTGCCGTTGTTTCAGCTGCCGCGCCGGGAGGTCGAATCGAACTGTCCACCTCTGGATTGACCGTTGCACCTTGGCAGCTCCCAAATCGGTATACCCTGAATCAAACAAACATGCTATACAGTATTACATTTAAACATATTCAAGTTGGTTACGATTGTAATCTCCATTCAATGCGATATAAACAATACGCCGTATCAGTTCTGTCCAATTTATATGGCACCTCTTGAACGAATACTTTCAGGGTTACGTGATATACACTGTGAGCAGGATTGTGACGCTGCTGTCACTTGAAATTGTTTTCTGAATTCTGGGTGAATATTGTGGAGTAGCAACGGCATGATTGTTTAGTTGAGCATTCTTTTTTTTATTACCCTGATGAATTATGTTCAATTATAGCATAACAGAGCTACATATCATTGCACAGTAAAGCATTCTTTAAATATAAAAAACAATATCGCCCATTAAATTTCGATTTAAAGCTTTCGTGACTGCAGGGATTCATCTTCTTGGTTCTTTCGGTAAGTCACGTAGAAGGGAAATAAGAAAATAAAAATAAAACATAATAAAATAATTCTCACGACGTTTCGGCCACAACGCAAGCAGCCGTCCTCAGGTTTTTCAGACATACCTGTTCTTCACCTGAGGACGGCTGCTTGCGTTGTGGCCGAAACGTCGTGAGAATTATTTTATTATGTTTAATTTTTATTATTTTATTATTTCCCTTCTACGTGACTTTACCGAAAGAACCAATAAGAATTTCGCCCATTTTTTCTTTCTTAGCCATTAATGTTCAACTGCTGGGCTAAGGTTTCCCTTAATGTATTCCACTCTTCTCTTGCCACGTGCATCATTGCTCGCTTGTCACCTCCATCCATTGCACTCCTCCATTTCCACTTTCTCATTTTATGTCTACCTCTCTTTTTCTCTTGAACAGCCTCCATAATATTTTTTTAGTTTTTCCCATCAGTCCTCCCCGATTCCATTCCAGTCTTTCACTTTGTAAAATGACATCTGTTACCTCTATTATGTATCTTAGTTTTAACTCTCAGATGTTAATTTCTGATGTTTCCCTGTTCATTACATTCCACATCCTCTGTTTCTGAGTATACAGTACTTGTAACTCTGTTGCTTGTTGTTAAGTTCGAGACCAGGTCGGTGCGCTGTAAGTCATTATTGGTGAACGAAAATAACTATATACACGCATTGGTAAATTGCCCTTCGTGAAGCTTTTCAATGACATAAATCTTTCCAAGCACGAACGTCTCTCTTGAGATGTGAGATACTGTATTAATATTTGCAAACTACCTAGCATATGTAATTTGAACATACAAAAGCACTTTGCCATAATTGTATTGCATTACCTTAAATTTTACAAACATTTCTTAAATACAAAAATAGGTTTATTTCATAATTCACTAATAATACTAGATTGTTTTTTGTCATCTCTCTGAGACTAGAATTACGATTTCGGTGCTTTCACATGCCGGTCTGAAAGGTCACTAATGGAGTTGGGGTTGCAGTACGGATCAGGCCAGATGGCGTAAGATAAAGTTACAGGTTATTGGATTCGCAGCACATTATCGGTGGGTCTAGCAGATGCTATTTAAGTGAAAATGACAACATTTGCTCTGGCAGACCCATTGGGGGCAGGGACAGTTACTGCAACAGCCCCAATATATTACATGGACCATTCCCCATGTAACGCCTCTGGCAAAGCACTGCAACTCTCCGGAGTGATCGGTGCTTAAATTCTCATTAAAAACTGTTGGTAGCAATCTTCCCTTTTTCTTTGTACACTGTCCTCTCTCTCTCTTCTTTCGCCTCGTGTGTGTCCCCCAGCTACTCTTCCACTTTATAACGCAACTTCGACCACTAAGGTACCCTCTCAAGGCAAAATACACGATGCCCTCTTTTTCATATCATTATTGTGCATTCTATTGTACAAAAATGCAGTCTACCCATTATAACTACTGTACAGTAGATATGGCCTTCCCTTAAACAACTGTATGCTGGTTGATTAAACTGGCCATGTCTATTTGAGATTAATTTTAATATTGTCTAATAACAGGCCATTAAGACACAAAACCATTTCCAAATTAGTTGTTTAAGACACGAATTCCCAGACCTGATTTCTGCAAATGTAAATACATGTTTAAATATCGAAAATCTTGACGATTGCAATCGAGAGAATGCCGTGTGTACATCCCATGTAGCCATCAAAACCATTATAATAGTGCAATATTAAAGTCACACCGTTTAACCGAAAAGCTAATGTGCAGTACAAGTCAACCTAATTGCACCGCATGCACTTCTGTCACAAGTTAATGCAGTCGATGCATTTACCAGCAGCTCATACGGTAATGGAATATCCGCCCCACCAAAAACGACAATTGCCCAAGATCCGTTCGAAAGTACTGTAATCAACGGTGAAGGGAGATCTGACGCGATGGCCACATCTCAAGCAGTGCAGGTAATTGCACGGTGCCAGTGGACTATATAATCGTGTGAAGAGGCACAGATGCTGCCGAAGGCTTTATAACAAAAAAAACCGATGTTGGAAGCTGACCGGACAAGAGGTGATGGGTCTAAGAGTTGTGAGGCTTTTTTTACCGTTAAATGCGTAAAGTGAATGAAGTAAACATTCATAACCACATATATGCCCTGGAGATAGAGTAGACGTGAAGAACGAAATCACGGTGCGTTGTTCCAGATACATTACGTTGTCTTGGTGTGGTCGGGAACTGTTTTTGCAGGTTTTTTCATCCTTTCCCAAGCTTAAGAATTGATGTTCATATGCAATTTGAACTTATATACTTTATTACAATGTATTTATTTATAGTGATTTACTCACCTTTCCTATACTTTCCAATCCTATGGCTTTTTGCAATTGTTATTATGATAGCTTTCTGACCTGACCCTACTGGACATGTTTGAAAAAGAGTTTCACAGCTAAACGGATTTCTCCATGATAAATAAAGATTCTGATTCTGTGTGAAAAGAAACAGAGAAAAAGTTGGACATTCCCATTGTACGAATGTACGTTTTTGTAGTCTAATTCCTCGATTTTTGGTATGTTAAAATTAGCCCTGTACTCAAACAACTGTAGCCGACATAAATAGTTTTACACACATGTACAGACATGGGATTTTGGAAGCTGAATGTGAATAATGCTTAGAGCCACACGCTTTGAATGACCACTCACGATATTCCTTGGCTGCATCCTAATTCACTGCCATAGGCAAAGCACGAAGGCTGAGTGGTAATGCCTGCTGCATGCCACCCACCGCTCTCCAAATACATTTGCGAATAAAACAACACGGGGAAAAAACATCATAAGCATTACAATATTGGTAATGGTTTGTGTCAGTGCTGCATATATAAAGGTTTATAAACAAAAGGGGCTCTTAAATATGTTTTAAATGCCCATCAGAGGCTCTCTAAAGCTCCTCCTAGTGGAGGCCCTTTCCGCCAGAATTGGCTTTAGCAAGCAATTGCAGAGCTTTGTTTTGCTTCACCGTAATGTGGCGCTCACGTTCCCTGCGACCCATTCCAAATTTCTCCTGCACTGTATCCACGCTGCAGCCTGTGCCCCCCTCCACCCTCACTCACTGGGCTTGGGTTTGTTGTAATCCCTGCAAACTGACATCTTGATTTGTCAAATGTATGAACTCTGAAGTCATTCAATATTGAAGGTGTGCTTTTTTTTTCTTTAAAGCAGTTGAAAGTAAATTAACTTTGGAATAATTAAATAATTTGTAAGTATCCGTGGGGTGTACATTCTATTCTAGCGTATGGGAATGTGCTAAGGCACTAAATGCCAATGTCGAGGAGTGCCAGCAACGAGAGGGCTTTAGAGAGAGTTGGTGTAGTTTTGCTGTTCCTCCTCCGTTGAAGGAGCGCAGACTACATACAGTGGTTTACTCTACGGTCAACAGTTTGGATTGACATGACCACGGTCGCACTGTGGCTCGTGTCTATAGTTTACCATTCATGAAGGAGATGTGCACAGTGGGCTGTTGATATTCTGATGCCGTGGACTGTTAGCATCCGTGTTTTCAAGGAATGTCAAAGCCAGGAGGTGCGATGTTTGGTTCTCAAATCACGTGTTCATTTCTAGTCGTCTGCGTTGTTCCACTCAGTTCGTCAGTTAACTTCAGGATCTGGATGAGATTCCAGGATGGCGACGGCACAATCCCAAAAGGGGGAATCTGGACTTGAGTCAGCGGCGAGATAGCATTGCTGAGGCCTTGGTTGATGGGTAGGTTCTCTTTGGCAAGGAATAATGTACACTCCTTTGCAGTTTGCAGGATTGTATAGATATTAATATTTTACAGACTTGCTGGATCATGAACTGGAATGAGCAACAATAATGGAGCAGGTGGAAGTCGGACGAGAGGAATGGAAGTCGTTCATCCGAATGCATGCCCCTGTGTGGTTTCAAAAACACCGGTCGTCCGCACCAAGCGTGGAGGAGTGTAACATCGTTTAAAGGGGTTGAATACAAAAACACGACACACAATTTAGCATTTTGTCTAGCCCCCTCCAACTATCGCAGGGAGTTTGTACATCAAATAATAAGACTGTCAAATTATAGGATGGCTGAGCCTTTGAGGGTAATCAGTCCCCCACCACCGCAATGTTATTAGGGTACTCCACACACTCAAGGAACAATCTCAGGATCGAGCCACATTGTTTTTTTTAAGGAGTTAACCTACAACCACAGACATTTACAAATGGCATCAGAAAAAAAACCAACGTAAACAAATATAATGCATGCCAACGGTTAAGTTAAAAGCATAGTTACATTCAAAGCATTCTCGGATATTTTTGGATCACACAATTACAGATGCGAGTTAATGTCACGAAGCTTGCTGCAGTCCGCACTCAGTGTACACATGCGGCATTGTGTGCCCGTACTTTTCAGCACAACAGCTACGTTGTGTTCTCTGTGGTGGGTACGCAGGAAGCAAAAAGGTCCTCCTCCCAGCACCAGCTCAACGATTCAAATGTCCTCATCGTCTAAGCCACCAAGCTATTTGAGGAGAAGCCCTCTGAAAGGCCCTTTGTTCCTGGGACTTCAAATATACTAAACCTAAGCCAACTGCGAAATGAGATATCGCAGGCATAAAAGCGAGTTAGCGACAAATGAAAATCCCTAGGTGCAGTGCTGGCATCTCCTGGCCTTGTGGCGTGCAAACATTGGCGTGCATGAAATGCTTGCATAGACATAGACTAAATTATATCACAAATGAATGGGTGTTGGTCCTTTGAGGCCTATTTAGCATTCCTCCTTGGCAATAACTTACATTCTGTGGATTTTAACTGTGCTCTATAGTATAAAAAATCATTTTAGAATGGGTTTAATTCCCATGTGCTTATTGCCACTATGCGGCAGAAGTGTACTTAAGTACATTGAAATTATTCGTGAGATACTAATAATTTGTAAATAGGTTTATGTTTTATTTTACAAATTGATGAATAAAAACATGACATTCTTGGCTTTGTAAAGGCTCTGCTGGTAATATTCCCCATCCTGAGAGTAAAATGTATCATTTACCATACCATAAATAACGCAACACTTTTGATTCACATTCCACGCTGGAAACTAAATGTGCAAAATTCCAAACAGCATGGTGGTACTGATGATACAAATATTGACACCTGATTAGAGTCATGGGCTGATTCTAAGTGTCTGTGAGGTTCATAAGAGTGACCTGGTTCAATGATTAATGTGATTTTCTCTTAATCTTTTTTACAATACATCCAATAATGCTTCGGACAACTGGGGAGTCAGGCTATTCATAAGCCTGATTTAAGTGCAGTTTAATCTTCACACCACTCCTTGATTCAATATAAACCTTACACTGACCTAAAAGTCATACCCACCCTTACACAAAGTAATTTAACATGACTACACTTTCTATTTAAATTATCCTAAATCATATTAAAATTGAAACAACAACTTTGTACCTTATTACATATATGATATTGCATGTGCTTAAAATATTATTTATTACTATAATAAGCCAAGAATGTCTGTGTCCCGTCCGTGACGTCAATCCACGGTGACCAGCCCCCCTCATTAGTAATCATGAACAGGTGACGTCTTTAATAATAATTAGCGGGTGACGTCACTCCACATGGGGGGCGAGGCGCCTCCTCCCCCCTCCTCAGCGTCAACTGACAACCCTCACTACAAAGGCAGAACCCTCACGTCACGCGATCTCCGCTATTGAGACATCAAAGTAAAAAGGACGTCATGATGAACAAGGGATTATAACCTTTAAATGAAATAAGTCTGTGTCACCGCGGCCTTACTAATTGCACACGAATTGATGCAATGAATATCACGTCACGGTCTGCTTTTCGCTTGCAAGTTTCATGTTTTACTGCAATACACCCGTCCTTGGACGGGCAAAAGGCCAGTGCATGATATTTAAATACAATAAGGGGTATGGGAGAGAGTGGTGGTGCACTGGTTCACACACTGTGCTCTGACTCTGGAAACCTGAGCTTGATTCCAGGATGTGGAGAACATCACCACTGTCTAAACCTGTCCAGAGCTCTCCTCTTCCCTGCTGCTGAACCAAACCACAGCGAGAAATGATGACTAGGGATACAACCTCCATGACCAATTCTCAACGGGGAGGTCTTCATCCAGCAGTGGATTGACGAATGGTGGTAAATGATACATTGTTATCATCGCAGCATCATAATTATTTGGGAAATATTACAATAGTTATCGACTAGATTTTAAACAAGGTTGGCTCTTCAGATTCAGACTGAATGCGGTGCCGCGGTGGCGAGATGTTAACTACCTCGCCTGGTATACGGGAAGTCGTGGGTTCAATCTCAACCCTGACGCCTGCTGCTGTATATTTGGAGTTTGCGTGTCCCTCTCCCTGTGGTCACGTGGATTCTTTTCCGGGTCCTCTGGGTTTCCCCTCGTTTAGAGTATTTGGCTGCAATAAATGTTCACATGCTAAGCCTCTCCATTGACCTATCATTTGTGGCCAGGTCGCTTCTGAGAAAGAGCGATATAGCTCAGTGGGCCTTACCTGGTAAAATAAAATAAAAAGTTATTTCGTACATTTTTATTTAAAGCTTTCGTGACTGCACTGCAGAGATTCGTATTCTTGGTTATTTCGGTAAAGTCACGTAGAAGGGAAATAACAAATTTATAAAATTCTCACGACGTTTCGACTGTAACACAAGCAATCATCATCAGGTGTGAAATCCACAGCAAGAAAATTTGAAAAAAGTGGCGTTTTTTTTCTTAACGTCAGGTGGTAAGGCCCATAGTGCTGAGAAGCTCCTTTACAACGACGACCACAGCCCAAGACTGTCGGCATTTGGCAGTTGCAGGAGATTGCAGGGTGGAATGCACATAATAACAACGGTAAAAGCACAACATATTTCCATAGAAAACGTGCAAAAACTTACTGCAAGCAGGATAAACTGAATATTTCTTACGAGCAAAAATCAAACGAAAAATGTCTGCCAATAAAACCGCATATGCAGCCTCAGACACAATGGTGTATATGTCACAGTTGAAGCATTTGTGGTTGCGGCAGAAGCAATCCATTATCTTAAAGCAAACTTAACCAAGATACATTTGGAATTAAAATTTTGGAATATTAAGTGTTATCTTATTTTACATTTATATAGCGCGTTAGCTGAAGGCACTTTACATAACCGATGTGATCGTCTCTTAATCTTTCTCACAAAACATCCAATTATGCTTCTGGCAAACTGTGGAGTCGAGTAATTCACAAGCCTCAATTAAGTATTAAAATATATTACGTGAAACACGACGGAACAAACCGCATACCTGATTAATAGTAGATGGTTCTTCGTAAGCCAGGCTCTCCTCCACGCCTGTAATCGAGTGCAGTGTGGAGTTTCAAGTTTCAAGTTTAATTTATTAGGTATAGCCATGTGAGCCATTCGGCTCTTGAATCGGGTGCAACCGCAACAAACAAAAAAACATGAACAAGAAAACATCTTAAAGTGATTATGTGCAAACAGAAAATCCAAGAAAAGACAGTAAAATATTACAGAAAAAGCACCGTACACCAACACTGTGTGCAAAAATCCCAGTGGGATGCAAGTCAAACAACAACAACCACAAGACATTTTAGATCAAGGCCATCAGTCTAACTCTGTACTACAACAAACAAACATGGCCAAACCGAAAAACTTTTCAAAAATCACCAAAATAAAGCCATAAAAGCAATGAAACAGTGATCATAGGAACTGTGAGCGAATTTTCACAATAAACGACGTGAACAACATGTATTACCAAACTCTGCAGCCATAGCTGGATGCATGAGTCACTCCACAACAGTGGAGGCGAGTGTTAGTGAACCACTGCAACAAAATGCTGCGAAACTCCCTTCCCGTGGGAGTCGAGGTTGCCCATAGCCTGGCTCGTCAGGAGAAGACGGTACAGCAAGTGAACAAATCGCCATCTGTTTCCATGTGTACGGGGCTCGAGTGTTGCCCTCTCGCACGCCTGGGTTTTCTCCAGGTGCTAGGGTTTCCACCCACTCGTATCATAAACACTCATCATTAAGTGGCTGGAAAAAATCTTTTAAAATAAAACCCAATGCATGATCAACATTTATTTTACTGGTTAGAGATAGTTTAACACGTAAGCTTTCGCGGTAAATATAATCCGTAATATGTTTTGGGTTATATCGCGTAAATATAAATGTTGTTAAACCCGCCACCACTCGGCACAGCCAATTAGTAAGGTTTGTCGCGTAAACAGGATATGCCAATTCGTTACTAGTGTAGTGGTGATACGCGCTGGGTGTATATGTCGTGTGCCAGCGCGTATGTACGGGTGTGTGTGTGGTGACGCGCGCTGACGGGGAGGAGCAGGCGTCAGTGCGCGGGTGGGGGTAGTGCTGCTGATTGGCTGTGTGCCGGTGACGCGCCCAGAGGGAGTGATCGGGTAGCAGCGCGGTGTGATTGGTCGGGGAGTGGAAACACGCGCTGAGCGGAACCGGATCGTATGGATAGCGCGTGGGGATTGGGTAACTGAGGAGCGGTGCCGACGTTGAGGTCCGCATCCGCTCCGTCTCCCGGGAAGAAGGGGTATATAAGGTGATGCACAGAGGAGCAGGGGCAGAAGTGGAACCATCTAAGAATGAAGACGAAGGTGCAGAGATAGAGCCCGGAGAGGAGAGTAATGGAGAGTAATGGAGAGTAATGGAGAGTAGAGGAGAGTAAGGTATAAGTGTGTAGCCAGCGAGAGAGAACGGTCTACACGAGCTGAGTAATGTATAGTGTGTAGCCAGCGAGAGAGAACGGTCTACACGAGCTGAGTAATGTATAGTGTGTAGCCAGCGAGAGAGAACGGTCTACACGAGCTGAGTAATGTATAGTGTGTAGCCAGCGAGAGAGAACGGTCTACACGAGCTGAGTAATGTATAGTGTGTAGCCAGCGAGAGAGAACGGTCTACACGAGCTGAGTAATGTATAGTGTGTAGCCAGCGAGAGAGAACGGTCTACACGAGCCGAGTATGCATACGGTGTAGCCAGAGAGAGAGGAAGGTCTACACGAGCCGAGTATGCATACGGTGTAGCCAGAGAGAGAGATGCAAAGTCTACACGAGGCGAGTGGAGAGTGTAGCAGAGGCGCAGAGTCTACACGGGGCGAGAGAGGAGTGTAGCCGAGGCGCGGAGTCTACACGAGGCACAGAGAGCCGGCAGCACAGAATCCAGAGTCAAGAGAAGCGCATTGTGAAGAAGAGAGGCCACGTGTTGTATTGTTACAAGTCAAGATTTAATAAAAGAAGTGTGTTCCCGTCAAGGAGTTTCCTGCCGTCATTTTCCAATACTTCACTAGTACAGAACACCAGTGTAAATATTGTGGATTTGCTCTCCAACACACCGGTGTGCTGTACTAGTGACGAATTGGCATGTTCTGTTTAACGACACATTTATATATTTATGCTATCTAACCCAAAAACTTAAATCATGGTTAGAGATAGCATACCATTTTCGGAAAGAAACATTTTCGAAAAAAATTTTGTGTGTGTGTTTACATGTCAGTTAAACACACAAACCAGGATGAGCCTTGACACGTGTTTCTCTGGAGGCTGTGATTACACTTCAGAGGCCTCATTTCCAATGACATTTGCCTTTGGCTGTAAGTCAAATTTTACATCAGTCCTTATTTTAAGATTGCAGCTATTGTCACAGCAAGAATTTACGTAATGTACTCCTCCTATCTTCCTGTATTGATTTTATTTTTTTCTATCCACAACAATGTACACGTGTCACGGGTAAGGTGAAATTGCTGTAAGGAATATATTCTCAACAATCTCCAACTGAACCTAATAATTTTTTCAAATAAATAAGGCAGATCTGAAACACGGTAGGACCAATACCTCAGCCGTGGCTGATCATTGTTTTATTGCGGTGGACTCACACGAAATAGATTTCACAAAGACAAAGGTACTTTGCAAACACACTGGCTATCATCTTCTTGGTTTTTTCGGTAAAGTCACGTAGAAGGGAAGTAATAAAATAATAAAAATTAAACATAATAAAACAATTCTCACGACGTTTCGGCCACAACGCAAGCAGCCGTCTTCTTTACCTGAAGCAGCCGTCTTCTTTACCTGAAGACGGCTGCTTGCGTTTTGGCCGAAACGTCGTGAGAATTGTTTTATTATGTTTTATTTTTATTATTTTATTACTTCCCTTCTACGTGACTTTACCGAAAAAACCAAGAAGATGAATTCCTGCAGTCACGAAAGCTTTAAATCGACACTGGCTATCAACAAAGATTCGTTGATAAAGCCACCCATATATATAGACACAGACACAATTTCAATCGAGAAGATGGGTACAACCTGAGCAATCATTGGAAAGACGTTATTAACCAGTTTAAGTCATAACTGGGTGTGATGTTCCCATCCTACCACCTTCCGATGTTAGCTGTTGTTTTCGGCTCTCTGATTCTTACATTAACAGATACAATTTCTCACACTAACACAGCTACCTCGAGGTTGCTGCTCAGCGATCTCCCATTAACATGCTAATCTCTCACGTAAACATGCTAATCTCTTTACATTAACATAGCCACATCGGTGCACTCGTCGTGGAGGATGCTCGGCGATCTGCCATTAACATGATCATGCATTTTGGCGTCATCTGGTCCAACACCGCGTGAGACTGGGCTCTAAGAAAAGCTCTCTTGGGTGTGGACCAATCAACTTCAAGGACAGTGCATATCATTATCAAAGTTGTGTTTTTTGTTTGCATTCCGACTGCAGGTATTGTGGTCAATGCAAACATGACTCCTTGTAAAAAAGGTGTCAATTTTGTTGCCAGATAAAAGGGTAAAAAATTTTTTTCATATTTTGCTACTGGCAAAGGAGGTTCCAATGGTGTAAATGGTCATTTTTACCTGGCAGCCCTTTGATTGGTGGAAAACCCACCACCGCCGCAGTCGCTGACCACCACGTACATTAACATTGGCTGCTGACATTTGGGCTACGCCCATTTCAAACCTTTATAAACTGTTTGCCTTTAGAAGCTAACCCCCCTTTTCCTGATGACGACCGCTTGTGTTGCGATCAAAACGCCGTAGTTTTTTGTTATTTTTGTTATTTCTTTGAACCTATCTACGTGACTTTACCGGAAGACCCAAAGAATATGAATTTCTGCAGTCACGAAAGCTTTAAGTCAGCATGACCGAATTATTTGTTAATTTGTATCTTTCTTATGTGTCAGGTTACAGTGCAAAAGTAGTAATAGCAACAAATCTGGCGTACTTCTAAATGACCCAAAAATTGACATCACGGGAAGCGCCATCACTTCCGTGACGTCTCACCGGCAGTTCTCTGTCCAAAAGTTGTGGCACGTGGCATCGGGGTGATGTTGGATGTCTTGGATTTTCTGTTTGCACATAGTCACTTTAACATGTTTTCTTGTTCATGTTTTTTTTGTTTGTTGCGGTTGCACCCGATTCAAGAGTGGCTCACAGGGCTATACCTAATAAATGAACTTTGAACTTTGAAATGTTTGTACTCATGAAGGCAAGTTAAATTACTGCAGAATTGTACATGGTCCAAACACCCGTGGGTATTGAAAATGTCAGATTGTCCTTCCTAACCTGAGATGTTAAAATCTATTGTACAGCATATACCGTATGAACATCCACGTTTGTTTAGAAAACGAACTCTTTAATAACAGCAAAGTCCCACTGAAGCCACTATTTACAAGGGCCTGACCAGCTAACGCTCTCACACACAGCTCTGTAAGCTGGTTTTACGAGCAAACGCTGCTTCAGCTTGCAGCAAGCGTGACCTGCACCATCATTCATTCAGAGCCGCGAGCAGCTGTGCACCAACCCGTGCCGGCCTGTTGTTTATTTAAGCACATTGACGTCCACCACTTTTATAGAGTCTATAGCACATAAAGAATGATTGCTAAGGCTTTCAGCAAATGAAAAGTATGATTTATAGGACATTTTTGGTTAGCCTAAGTAGATATAGGTTAAACATTTCACTTACAGCTCGTTTCTCGTCTTCTGGAGAATGTTGAGGCTACTGTATCATCCCCATTTGTGAGCTTTTTGTGTTTTCTTTACCATTTATTTTCACGTATAAAAGACACAATATGTTTCCCATGATAAGAATGTTTTTATTGTTTTTAAAGGAGACCTGCCACTAGTCGTGGAGATTCTAGTGAATGGTGTTTTTTTCTTTCAATAATTGTTTCACAACAGCAGCACAAGCATGAATGCACTCCTATCGTGTTTTGTTTCGTTTGTTGTAACATTCTGACCCCGTGCCCCTACTGAACATGTTTTTTTTAAAAGAGCTTTATAGCTCATCGGATTCCGCCAGTATAAATATTCTCATCGGATTAGGAACAACAGTGGTGAAGTCAGCAGAAGGAACGGTTCTACATTTCGTCATAGTGCTCATAAAGCCATGGTCAATCCACTGCTGGATGAAGGTGTCCCCCATCCGTTGTCGCCATCTCTCACAATCCTGCGATTGCTGCAATGAACGATATGTGAGATTTATAATTTACAACTTGCACTTAACATGTTCTCAGAATGGACTAGGATCGTACACAAAAAAATTGCCCCGATGATGGACACCACCGGGCAAAAGGAAACCTGGGGGGCCAAGACCAGTGCCTATTGGATAATACGGCCCTGCCCAAAGACTTAGGCTAACCAAAAATGTCCTATAACCGCTCTTGGGGCGAGGATGAACACGTTGCCAAGGACAGGAAGACATGGAGGGAACTCATTGCGGCTTCGTGTCCCACAGGGGATGAAGAGGATTAACTAACTAACTTAACAAAAGGTCACCATGTCTGAACTCTATAAAAAATAAATTGTTCAGTAAAGCCAGGTAAAGAAATTGTTTTTCAAACCTATATAATAGAGGTTTTAGTATTATATTTTTCCAATATTGTAAACCATAATTTGGATTGATGTTTTTTTTACATTTATAGAAAGTTGACATTTAACAATAATAACAGCTTGCTGAAATTTTTCCTGGAACCAAGCACAAAGTGCGATTGCATGCTGTTCCCCATTAAGGGGGATTATTTCATACAAATTAAATGTTTTATGCCTGTTATTAATGTTTATTGGGCTCCCGCAGCTAAAACAGCCTCAACCCAAACTGATCCAACTATTGTTATTAGGAAGATCTGAAAGCAACGACTTGTTCTCTCTTGCACATATTCCAATACGTAATCTAATCTCAACGGGGATGTGCTGACTGGATGCTTGTTGTGCGATGAGCCGTGGGGCTATTTCGAAGCTCATCAGGAGACGTAAATGGGGAAGTGCGACAGGGTAAGTGAACACATACCAGGATGAGAAACTCACAAGGGAACACCATGCAAGATTCCTAAAGGAATAACGAGGTTTACTGCAATGTGGAACCATTTGTTGATTTACATGTTATTGTGTATGGGTTCCCACCCCACTCCCCCCCACCCCAAAATGTATTTCTCAAAAAACAAAGCCTTCTCAAGACATTATGAATTACCAATAGTCACTCAGGCCTATCAGCGCATAAAACACTTCGCTCTGAAGATATCAATATCCATTACCACGGTTATTGATCGGGACACCATCAGCTTCCACAGTCCTGATTTTGGAATGTTTGATGCAATTGTGATGTAAATTATACCACTGACGAAAAAATGAGCGTTTGCATTTAACTGGAATGAATGTGAACACGGATTTAAGGCCGAGATTTTAACAACTCATGCAGTGACTGAATTTTCTATAAAAAAAAAATGTCATACAGCATCCTTTTTACTTTTTTGGGGCGCCACGGTGGCGAGATGTTACCTACCTCGCCTGGTATACAGGAGGTTCGTGGGTTCGATCCCGACCCTGACGCCTGCTGTATATTTGGAGTTTGCATGTCCTCCCCGTGGTTGAGTGGATTTTTCTCCGGGTCATTCGGTGTTTCCCTCCACACTTATAAACATGCTTTTAGAGTATTTTGCGGCTATACATTTCCACATCAGCCATTTCGTTGAGCTATCTTTGTGATAGCCAGGTCGCTTTTGAAAAAGTGATTTGTAGCTCAGTGGGCCTTACCTGGTAAATTAAGAATTAAGAGTATTCTTTATATTTGGAGTGCCCCTGTTCAAAGCCTCTTTTGCCTGTTTGCGGCTTTTCATCCCACCGAGTTAAACTGGATCGGATGCACGCGGCCCCACCACGACATTTTTCTAACGAGATCTCCTTGAGGCAATCACGCCGCTTCTTATTCTTCTGCTCCAGTTGGCCGATGACGCGGGCCCGTACAAATGTCACGCTGCGCGTTTCACGCGAGCCTGCTCAGTCGTGGAGAAGGGCAACCTCCGACAATGCCACTGCTAAGGCACACAGCTGCTTCTGCACTCCAGCGTAGTCCAAAGAGATAATTGTGTTGTTATTTTTGCACTCTTGTTTGATCTTGCGACCCCCCCCCCCACACACACATACACCCATTGCAACAATGTTCCAATTGACAGTTGTGGAAACACTACGCAGGATCATAGCCTTGCCATTGCATACCATGACGCAATGCGGGGTGCCAATTATTATTCGTTATCGTTCCGCTCGTCTTGCCCAGCCAGGCGACAGCCGGCTCCGTGAGCAGTGTGTGTGGGGGGGGGGGGCCCTGAGACCCCCGTCGAGTCCTGCCAGGGGGGGGGCACTCATCGACGACGCGAGCCAGAGTGGATTGTGGTCACGTTGGCCTCAGGTGCGGATGTTGGCTGGTGTGGAGGGAGGGCTGCCAAATGAATGCTGCCAATGTCATAGAAAAAAAACTACTTATTGAAAAGCACCTCACTTATTCTTCATAACGTACACGTTTACATTTTGAGAGGAAAAAAAGGACACACAGTGGTGCAACAACATCAAACATAACTGGGAAACGAAATTATGATAACATGGCAAATGAAAATACAATAGTGTTACCGATTGGTTCGCCAAGAAGCGTATGGATACATTTGAAAAGCAATCCTGTACTCCTACTGTTGGACCGAAGAATACAATTATCTGTAAATGAGTGGTTTCAAGACATATGTATGCAGGAAACAATATGACCAGACTTTTAGAGCATTAAAACCCACCACCTTAACCTTCTGGCTTAAGCTAGAGATGTTGAGACTATGGGCCACCTTGCTGATCTCAGAAAGGGGCATAAACCATCACGCGAACTCCGGTCATCCTCGCAGCTGCTTTTGGCTGGCCGATATTAGGAAGCCACTGGAGCAATGCACATTTAAATCTAGATTGAAAACTCATTTATTTAGAATTGCTTTTTTTGTTTCGTTTGCTGTCCTTCCTCCGATTAGCATAATTGGCTACGTCCGATGCGAAATACGTTCAAACATACATATACTCACCTGTAAAATGTGCTCAATATCGTGAACTATATATCACATAAATATTCAAGACTTGTGAACCATTATCCACATTTCTTCCCCTGAGCAAGGATTTATGTTTAAATATATTTCCTAATATGTTATCATTGCTTAATTAGTTCAAGACTTTATTTGTGTGTCTATATAGTACTATGCGTTAATGCATCAGTATATAACGGAAAGTTAATTGAGATCTCTATATCTTCATTTAACCACTGAGCCGCATCGGTCTTCAAGTCAAGCAGTGACAATGTGGCCGCAGGTGCCGGCTGTGCATAATGGCGTAATGAGACATTTCCACAGTGTTGTAGATTATTCATGCATAACTGTGGGGCTCTCTGGTAGAACGTGAGGCATTGTATTTATCTCAATTATTTTTCTAATCGGATGGGACTGCGAGATTTTTGCATGAAAAGACGCAACATGAAGCAATAACGTCAAATTGCATGGGCAATTATAGGGATTAAAACATATAGATGAGCAGAACTATCGAGCCATATGGCACATTGTTCCAATTAAAAAGATTAGATGTTTATTTGAATCGAGTCCACGTATAAAGTATTAATCATCACCACATAAATTACCAATTTGTTTTTACACAGCAATGGTTGTGTTTAAATGTTTAAACATGTGAAAGTTGTGTTTACGTACTCTTTGGTTCTTTGGGTAAAGTCATGTAGGTTTTATTTTTCTACCCACGTGACTTTACCCAAATAACCAAAGAGTATGGATTCCTGCAGTCACGAAAGCTTCAAATCAAGATTGTGTTTAAATGTGTACACATGTGAAAGTATGGGACAGAGCTTCACCGCAATCAATTCGGTCATGTATTTGTTATTTGTGGCAGTTGAGATTTGTAATAAACAGCATTTAAGTTACAATATAATGCAAAATAATCCAGAAATGAATGATTTGAGGGTATCAACTAGTTGTAGTCCAAAAAATAATTTAGTCTGATATAACCTTTTTATAGTTTCTGGGCGAGATGTTCACAAGAAACACAACAAAGCCAGCTCAGTGTAGCTATGGTGCCGAGGAACTGGATGCCTCCTCTCTGTATAGATTTATGGTGCAAGATGTGGCCTGCATCGTGATATATTACCAGATCTCAAAGCCACTGGCGTATCGCAATGCCCCTCAGCTTAGGGTCCTCAGGCCGCGTGTTTCACTCACTCCGGAGGATATCACATGCAACTTTCCCCATTTCTTCATTTACAAGCTTGTTTGCTATCGCACGCTGAACAGAGGTGGCATTTGTTTGAGCAATGTAGGAGTGTGGTTAAAACCCAGCAAATGGGATTTGCCAGTCACACGACTCGCTGCTTATCAATCACACAAATCACTACAACCTGTGATGTAAAAGCAGGGACATAATTCATGGGCAGGCAACATGACACGGTGATGATGTTTGGTGAACTCGGCTGGCCTCGCCTTAAGAGTTCCTCCTACGGCATTCTTGATCAGATGCTGTGCCAGAACACACATTCTAAATAGATGCCATAAACCAATTTGCAAGCGCACATTAGCAAATAATAAATTTGAGGGGTCGGTATGATAAGAAAACGATGGCCTTTTCAGCTTGTATTGGTGCTCGTATATTAGCACAAGCCTCTCAACCTCCTCCACGCCGACGCTCACATTACGAGTATTTCTCCAAAACGTGTTGCAAGATGCAACACGTAAGATATAGACCTGGGCTCATAATGTAATCGTAGTGATACTGCCAGGTCGAAACTGCTCGAGTTCGTTTGTATAAACAAATAATGCGAGGATATTAGTCTGGAAAGCCGATAGGCGGATGGAGTGAGACATGTTTTCATTTGAATGTGAACACAAAAGGGAGTTCTGTACTTGAAATCCGAGAGAAATGTATTGTCTAATGCATTAATATCAGAGATGTAGCACCTGGAGGATCAATTTGAATTAAAATGGCAACAGTACTGTGAATACTGCACGAATCACATTCACATACATGAATCCGAGTCGGTGGAAATGTTTTGTTCAGCACAAAATGGTTTGTATTAAAAAACATTACCAAGATAATAAAGTTCCTGCTACATCTCATCTAAATGGTACATTTCATTAAGTGTCGTATTTTAATAACAAATATGTAAAGTAACATACACACTATAAACAGACAGATGTAGAGTATTCTGTAAAGTTAATTTACTTTATTTTACAAAAGTGAACAGTTGATAATAATTCATAACAGCCACAGTTAAGCAATGTCACTAATAGTTCAAATACATGTCGCAATGGCAGTATAACAAACAAAAAACATTAAATAAAATATTTTTAGACTAAGCATTTATATCTCAATACCTTATAAAATATGACAGCCTGTATGCCCGTGGAATTAAAAGCCAAATTTAATGTCTTGACAAATACAGGTCACAAGCCTCCCGTAAATATTCATGGATTTCTTGTTTTAATTTAACTGTTGATATAAACAGGGCAGCGCAGATGAGCAAAGAACGGCACAAACAAAGTGATTCTGTTCTTGCAGAGCTGCAGCTTTCCACGTACAATGTAACACGGGATGGTCGCGCGACTCGGAAGATGCTGCTCGCTACTACAATGTTCCCATTCCAGACACTTCTGAAGTGAGCCTGAAAGAAAAACGCAGAGGAACCGGAGGGGGCATATAAAGAGCAATACACGTCGCCAGAGTAGAATGTGACCGCAGTATGCCAATGCGGAACCCTGACTGAATGTGGCAACGCGCACACACCGCGGGTGGCTGCTGCCGTTGTCTTTTTTTTACGATACGGCTACAACACGCTGAATGGCGAGGTATTTTTTAAAAAAAAGTGTTACAAGGTTATCGTATATGAACGTACAGATTATGTGTTCAATATTACAGCGGCTGTAGCGGCGACATCGCAGGTTTGCAGCAGTGGCAAAACACGGAGAGGGTAGGGGAGGAGGAGGGGGGGGCAACGATGAATGGTTTTCGCAAAATCGGTACGAAAACACAAGCCCCAAGCAACAGCATCGGCGATCGTACCTTCGCGTGTTCTCAGCAGAAACGGACCGTCGTCTCGGCAAAAAAAAAGCTCATTGCGTGTAGTGCATTGCCATCACAGTTAACAAAAGGCAAAGCGAACATTACAGAAGCTGAATATTAATACTGACGATGGCGCGCGCAGAACAGCCGCTTCGGTGGAAAGCCACCATACTTATAAATACTTTCGGTAGTTTTTCACCATACGTAGACCAATACCTCCACTTTAACATACCTGGGTGTGTACATGAGCAACTCCCACAGCAATGGTTAGGGAAAAGAAATAACCCAGATCTAAAATCACAGGCCAGTATGTTAGCCTGCTTCACAATCTAAAAAAAAAATCTATATGTACAATACGCAACTTTGCAGTGCTTTTAATTAATTTTCCATCTAAATCTATTCGCATCATGCTCATATACAAATGTCCAGTTATGCAATTACTACATACAGTAGGTAAAAAAATGTTTTCATATCAATTACGCATTAGTAATCCATGCAACAGGACTGGTTAAACTTGTGGGTGTGCGTCAATAGGAGGCGAAACTGTCAGACAGCAAAAACTCACTTCTGGCGGGGTCGATTAAAAACCGTAAGAAACATTTTGTTCTTATTGCAGTTTTAATACCTCTCGAAACTTTTTTTCATATTTTTTCGCTCACTTTAATCTCAACAGAAAAATTATAATTACATTTGAAACTTAGCGTTTTGGCAGATTTTCATCAACCCAAATCGTGATTTCCTCCACACTTAACGTTTCCTTTACGGCAGTAATCCGATGTTCACCAGCCACGTATCTTGTACAAGGACAAGATTGTTCTCACTTGATAGTTTGCATAAAGGCTAGCTTTACATAGCGCTGAATAGACGTTAACCCAAAGGTGTATTGTAAGTTTTGTATGGCATGTGCTTGGTGTGCGCGCATGTGGTAGAGTCTGTCCAAATCCACACCGACGGCATCGACGATCGAACAATTATAGAGCTTCCGAGAAGCCAAACACACAGAATATACGCAGCAGAGGCAGCACATCCAAAACAGTGGAAGACATGACAAAAGTATAACAATGAATGTTATAAATAACACAATGATAAACAAAAAAGCACTGGCAATTTTACACTTTCCAACGAAGTATTAACTACCAAAAAATATATAAACTGGATAACAGTGAGGGTTTAATGTCGACAATGAAGGTTGTTTTGCATTGTGCCTTGCAGGTTTTTCTATCACCATATTCTGTATTTCTACAAATTACATACTTGCAGTTTTGACATAAAACCGAAAGGTGTAACCTTTGAAGAAAAATTTGTAAATGAGGTTTTGGTTTGTTACATGAAAATAACATTGAGGTTTGATCCCTACATTACATTTTATCAAATAAAAAAATAACAAATTGACACCTTGGATTACATTTTTGATTCGTTTTTTTTGTGTGGAGGTGGCTGGCATTGCCTTTTCGACTGTTATACCTTTGGAGACGGGGTAGCATTGAACAACAATCAAATTTAGACTTAATTTTTTATTTAGTTCTTCAATATTAATTACCAATTATTAATAGTAATTTCAACATTTTTTGTTACAATGCTCACTGTGACATGCAAATGTCCAAACTGCCAGTTACCTATAATCTCAAAGTGAATGCTTATTTTTTTATAATTATCTTGGGCCCTGGTTGCTTCAGATCATGAGGACGAGCAGCCTCAAGCCAGCATCATCATCATCATTTTGCTCCCATCTGGTCAATACGGAGCAAACTTCTGGCGCTCGCCTTTCTTGCCCCCGGTGGCAGATGCGGCTGCGGACGGCATTTTGGCCGTGTAAGCGGTCAGGCCAGCCAGGCCCGCCAGCGAGGCCCCGGGGGGTGGCAGCGGCAGCAGCCGCCGCCGCATTTAAGGCCAGCAGCGGGACGGCCTTGAGGCCAAGCAGGCTGGAGACGGAGACAGGCACGGCGTAGGTGGGAGGAGGAGCAGGGTGGTGGTGGGGGGTCACAGCCGCCGCTGCAGCCAGGGGGGTGGGGGCGGAGGCTAGTGGGGTGGTGGTGGAGGAGGAGGCGGGCTGAGGGAGGTTCAGGTCAACGGGGTTCTGGCCGGAGGCAGACTGGTTGGCGGCTTTAGCCATATCCAGGCTGCAAACGGAGAGAGGGATGGGGATGGGGAAGGCCGAGGGAAGGGGGTAGCATGGGACGGGGGGGGGGGGTTAGGGAAATTAAGGGTAAGGGGGTGGCAGGGTCAACGGGGGGGACAGGGTCAAAACATTCACGGAGGGGTTAAGTAGGCAAACACAAGGGCAGTACATGGATGGGGAAGTTAAAGGGCAGGGGTGGGAGGCAGGGGGAGGAAGAAGGGAACATGGAATGTGTTAAAGAATAGAAACAACAAAAGGGCATCCCATGAACTGATGAAGAAACATTACAAAAACAAAAAAGGTGCGATGCAGCCAAATGAAATAACAAACAAAGAAGAGTTATTATTCATGGAAACAATGAGAAATAATCTAAAAAATAATCCAAAACTATAAGCATATTTTGAAGTTTGGCAATCATGCTTTGGAGGCCTTCTAATCAGTATGCTTCAGACTAAAGAGGGACATCTCTAAACACCAAAGATCAATTCAAACTGCTGATGCATACATCAACAAGTGCCCACACGGTCACCACATCGCGCACTTTCAGATGCGCTTCTGCAGCCGTCTGGAATGCTCTTCCTTCCGATATTAGGAAGCCACTGGAGCTATGCACTTTTAAATGTTGATTGAAAATGAATTTCTTGAGAACTGCTTTTTTTTTTCAGTTTGTTGTCCTTCCTCGCACCTCCAATTAGCACGGTTGGCTACGTACGGTGCGAATTAAGTTCAATGTACATACATACACACACCAATTCAGTAGACTAAAACAAACGTTAACAGGAAGTATTTAAGATTCTAATGGTACAAAAGAAATGTAAAATATTTCTTAAAAATTGTTACTCCTTATAATCTATACTATCTCCAAGAAGCATACTAAAGCTTGCAAGCATCATATAACTCCAGTTTTCCAGGAAAATAAAACAATTATGTCCCTTTAAGCAATGATAACATAACTGTCAATTATGAAATATTTACAATTGTCAATTTAGTTTCATGATCAGCCTCTCAATAAAGCTCAATCCTCCTACACGTATATTTTTGTAATTGGTTAATACAGTTTATTATAAACGTTTTACACTGTGTATGTTTAACACGTTTATTTTAAATGCAATATATATATCCTGTGTAACACAGCCACATCTCCATGTGTTAAGTGCTACTGAGGTTAAAGAACATTGGTTATTGATTTACATAGAATTCAGTATTTATGACAATGTAACGATTGTTACTTAATGGAATGTTAAATACACAACACCACTGCGATTAAGCTAAGAAGAAAATCAGACCAATTTTGCAAACAGCATCAACACGTACTCCAGTCAGTTTGTGAAGCTCTTCCAATGACGGGTGACATTTTAAACTGGGCCCATTTTGAAAACAATCATTTTAATAGCTGTTTTAAAATATAGTATTATAACAAGCATTCCACAGTCTTGGTATATGTCTGCGTGATCACACAAACGTCAGCCTTTCATTCCCCTTCTCTTAGGCGAATGCAGACTCTTTAACGAGCACTATTCATATGCAGTACCAAACACGCACAATGCCAACTGTTCACCCACGGGGCTTAAGCAACGACAATACAAGACATGCGTCACGAATGGCTGCAAACGGCTCCCCACACTGACAGCGTGGTGGAGTTCTTTGTTTTGAGCACCCTCCGATCGAGCTGGAGTCATTGTCTGGACAAGAGCTGCAGTGGGCCAGGACGAGGTGCAGGGCAGGCTAGGCTGTAGGCCTTGCGAGGCCTACCTTGCATTGATGAGGTACTGTGCCAGGCTGATGTTGGCTGGCGATCCTATGATGGTGATCTGTCGTTCTGCCGAGCCTTCTACCGCATTGGCGATCTTGATCTGCGCTCCAGACATCTGTCTGATCTCGTTGATTTTACTGCCTTGTCTTCCGATTATGCATCCTACCAGCTGCAGGGGAAGTAGGGATTGAGTTAATAAGAGTGCACTGTGCAGAACGCCATCTGCTCAGTACAATACACGTAAATCATGGAGCTTTTAATTTCATATTTATTTTTCCATTTGAACATCTTCCTCAATCAAATTGATATTTTATCAATGGAAAGCATTTCCCACCTTGTTACAAAAACACAATGGATTTTAAATAACTTGTGTACCTAACATACATTTTTGCAGCCAATATGAGGATTAATAATTGATTTTTGGATTGATTACGAACCCAACCAAAAACAAATCTCTTCTGAAGCTCGTGCACTATTCATATTTCCCTGGTAGATAAATTGTGTGCAGGCGTGCAGTGAACTGACAAAGACATTTACAGTTGACACTTGTGACACTTACATCATTGGGAATGGTAATTTCATGTGAGGTTGTCTGAGCATTGTCCAGACCTGCTGGGCGACAGCACAAGTGACAATTTTAGAATAGAAAATTCAATACAGATCTTACAACATAGTTAATTAAAAAAAGACAATGCACGTCTTGTATTTCTTGTTGTAGCCACACCAGAAGAATATTTTTGGTTGTGAATGTTAACACTGTACTGCGGTGGCCATACAATGACTGGAGGTGTTCAACCGTAGAAACTATCCAAACTCAATGTGTTGATGATAAGTTGATCAAGTAAGTTTTATATTTATTGTATGCCAAAGAGTTTGGAACCTATAACAAATCTGCCAAAAATTGCAATTATAAATCCCCGACCAATGTATGAGAATACAATTATTTTCAAGACATGTGAAATTGTTTCCACGTGAAAATATTAGTGCAAGAATCACTGAGCCAACAGAGGATGGAGCCTGAAGATTTGAAGATATCAAGACGTACCATACATAACACGAAGGTTGAAGTGAAATAGAAGCTCTCACAAGGCAGTACAGAAAAGTGTGGATAAATCCTCTCAAAATTCATGAAGTAACTGTGTAAAACCGGTTTTCATTTCTCATAACCATATATTTTAGCAAAAAAATGGTAATAACCACCATTGCTGGGTTTTCCTGCAGAGGCGAGTGATATTAATCTGCATTCTCTCCCACGTACCTGATATCACGGGACACTGTTTTAGGTTTCAGAATAACATAGCCCTCATTTGCTTGCATAAAACATTTGCATGGCACTTTAAGAAAATGCTCACAGTGAACGATGGCATTTGCAACCTTAAATGTAGTTTCTGTAATGTAAATGTCGTATTGATCTGAAAATATACACCTGTTTTTTGGACCTAACCCATCCCTACCAATGAGATTGTTTAAGTATAATGTAAAGAGAAGTGCCAAAAAGAAGCAGATTGAAGGGCTGCAACGGAATAAAACAAACGCAAAAGAGGTTTTTTGGGGTTAACATCTTAGGGAAATGGTTTGGATGTAACAGATGCAGGAAGAAGTTAGTAACACAAATGCGGAAGCCAGGGGAGGAAACATACTCACCTTCATAATAATCTCCCCTCCGCCAACTGAAGCAGGGGCATGCACAGTTGACTAATCCAGGGAAAAGATTTATGAGTGGATTTATTTATTTTTACAATTGTTTTTTTTTGGTTCTGTTTGGAAAACATAACTGTTTTGCCCAATCAGGTAGAGGCTACACAGGACGTTGAGACGACAACATAATTGTTGTCCCTGGGGAGCCTTAAGGTGGGTAGGTACGTACCGGGGAAACCAGGGGTAGTCTGTCCGAGGGGGGTAAAAGGGGTATGCTGCATAGCCAGCTGATGGAGCTTGGTCAACTGCAGGGAGGGACGGGGTGGAGTGTCGGGTGTGGGGTGCAGGGTTGTGTGAGGGCAGGATGGGGGTGGATGGTGGGAGCACAGTGCAGGGCAGGATAGGGTCAGGTGAGGGGGGGGGTGTCGGGTGAAGGATGTTGGGAGGCAGGGGGAGTGCAGAGGAGGGGGACACGGAGTGAAAGAGGGAGGGAGAGATGGGTCGGGGAGGGGGAGATTAGAGCTAACAAATCAAACGGAAGAAGATTACAGAAACAGTGCAAACTGGAATTAAAAAAAAGGATTAACGGTGTTATCACGGTGGGGAGGAAAAGGGAGGTTGAATTAGGTTGTAGTATCGATAGGTTGGAATCAATGATTTGGGGATGTCAATATGTAGCAAAGGTTGGAGAAATAAAACTGGACTAGGACACAACAACTCAACGTTAAACTGTCTAAAAGTGATATTACCCAGCAGTACCTTACAAGGACATACCACCGTAAAGACAGTAGCTGGACCACAGCAGATATTAAGATTTTTCAACATCTGCTGTGCATTCCATAACATTATTTTGTAGAAGGTAAACAAAACAAGAAACCACACCGACATGTACAGCACTTGCTTTATGAAATTGTATTGGTGTGAGAGAGGACATTGGCTAATATGACTGTTAGACAGTTTTTTTGTATCTAAAATAGCGCTTTGGAAGTTTATTGCCATGCAGTACTTCAAAAGTTAGTGCTGGGTAGCGGGTTGGAGTACTGGTAACAGTAAAAATGAAATCATGTACCGGGTTTTGCATTGTATGATGCATGTAATGGGCAGAAGCAGCTCCAAAAGAATCGTATGCCTTTTGCATGCTGGAGAGCCATGGTGCACACCCATAAATATCTATCCCTAAGCACGAATCCTGATGTGAAACGAAACGAAAAGTACGTTTTTAAGAGTACAATAAGAAAAAGTATTTCATTTCTTTTGTGCAGCTCAAAATACAGAAGTGATTTGCACATTAAAATAACTATTTGCATAATTCATAAACCGATATACCGTAAAAAAAACAACTCCACAGACATTTCACATTCTGTACCATCATCACAATGAAACACCTGAATGAACATTTGTATACTTCAGACAAATTGTTAAAAAGACTTGAGAGTAAGAAACTCCCAATAAGTTACGTCTCCCTTATAGTACTATTAACACCAAACAATGAGCTTGACGCAAAGCGTAATTACGCTTAAAAAAAACACAATGTAACAAGAGAAAGCCTGCACAGCCTTTCAGTATCTTGGGCTGACGTTTATATATTTATACATTTGTAAAGTCATAACAATACAACAATTACAAAACCAACAAAGCTATGAATCACAACAGCTGTTTATGTGATGTATAATAAAAGACGCTCTTTAAAAAAATATATCAGATTGGTGATTATTTCCTTGTGCTAAAAAACTAAACTTCAGCATCTACTATGTAACATCGGATGTAAAATTCTGGCAAACAACAATAACTACCAGACAAACTGACAATACTCTCTTTTACTTATTCGGTCAAAACTTTTTTAATCAATAACAAAAATATAGATTACAATTGGCTTGCAACAAATTCATAAATTAACTGCAAACAGTTCAATCAAACGCCAAATGCTGCATGGACAGCAAATGCATACGTCACAGGTGGCTGCCACTGGCTGATACAAATGATCTGTGAAATGTCATCAGGAAGGACTCACATCTGGGTGAGGAATGGCATATTGTCCCTGAATGGTGTACGCCTGGAAAACATTAACGCAGAGACCAAAACTGAGAAGATTATAGTATCAAACCTCGCATGATATTAAACAGTGCACCCACATTAAAACCAGACTAATGGATATGGCCGTAATCCATACCACAGAATCAGATCTGCACAGACTTCTCATGTGCACGTGAGCGGCAAGTCTCGTGCATGAAGCAAACGTTCACATTTTAGCTGTTTCTTATGAGCATGAAAACAAATAACTTTTACCTTTTACATATCCATGACATTTTAAAGCATTTTTTTGGAAACGAAACGTCTTACTTGAAACAAGCACATGCGTACTTAAAACAATTAACTTATTGGCAATTTAAATAATTCACTCTTTGCTACTCAAAATAAAACAGACCAACAATAAAAACGAAACATGATCAATATTTTACATTCATTATCTTACATGTCTACAGGTAGAGAGGGTGATGTAATCCGTTTGCTCAAAACATTACTGCCATTTTAGTAGAAATGGTGTGAACTTGTTTGTCTCCATACAAGTTTACAAAACCCTCTATGCCGTCGTTACACATTTACTTACACATTTTATTTAATTTTAAACTTTTTTTCTGTTAATTTATACGAGCAGCAGACCATTAATTTTTGAAAAACACATATATCAAAAACAGACAAATAATAAAGCTTTAACAAAGTCAATGACATTTCAAAAAAACAACGAGTAAAAAATGAAGGCATTGGGAACTAACTGTGAGGGCTGGCGGGTGGTGCGGTAAGACGGCAGGGTTGCCCGCGTGAGCAGCGAGGCCATCCGGCCTTACCTGCCCACCAGCGAAAATCACCGGGGCGGAAGCGGCCGGCTTGGGCCGGTACGGGATGGTGGCACCTTTAGGTGGGGACTGAGCAGGGCAAAGAGGGCAGTACGTGTGCAGGGTGGGTCAGGGGTGAGGGTGGCACAGGAACAACATGGGGTGTGGAGAGAAAGGGGAGTGGGGGTGGTGGGGTTTGAGGTGGGGTGCAGTGGTTTGGGGAAGAGGGAGTGGGGTGAAAGGACAAGGACAAAGGGGCAAGTGAGGAGTCCTTTGAAGGAGTTTTCTATTGCAACAAAAAAAAGATGCAGGGAAGACACAATCTTGTGAGGACATTTTATGATCTCACATGGGAAAATGGACGTAAAAACAATACCTCACCAATGTTTTAATGGCTATAAAAATGATTGACTACAATTATTAAAGTGGAACCTGGCTAAACATTGTTACGGTCATGGGAATTTTCTCATTCACTTCATGTCGGTCAGACAGCGATTACTTCACAAATATTGCACGGGTAACCTCGCACGACGCCGACAGATTATTAAATCATCTTAAGAGTGCAATTGCAGCATCGGTCCTAAAAGTCTTAGAATAAAAATTACAATTCTACCACAGACGTCAGCCTTTCATTCCGAGAGTGCGGGTAACTCGCTGCCACGGCCATTACCTCCAGCATGACCACACAGATTTGCCGCACACATTGGATGATTGCTTCAGGCGTGCCAGAAATTGTGACGGCTCGCTCCGTGGAGTTTGGCAGCAGGTCGCCGGCAACCTGCACCTGTGCCCCTGTCGACTAGAAACACAGCTCAGGATCAACATCAACACGACGGAATAAGATGGACAATTAAAGTGTAGTAAAGCTCAAGCGGTCCACCACAGTTACCAAGCATACATAAGTAAGAAAATGCAACTGATGTGTCAAATAATAAACGTTCATAAGTTTTTATGGGTAAATTAATAATTTATTTGCATACTATTCATTTCATGGAATAGTAATGTGGTTGCTAGAACCTTCAAGTTTATGTCCAAGTTTATTTTGTTTAACCAGGCGAGAACCCTCGACACCATGACAGTTTATTTTTTAAGTGACCTGCCAGTACTGGGTGATGATTGCTACATATAATCCCAATCGAGTAATTTGCGGATGATTTTTCAATTGATGCCGATACATAATGGCCTATTCTTACGAGCGATATCAGGGAATCTTTTAGCATCCGCTGTCAAGTGGACGTTGTGTATTGTCACAGTTAATACACATGCAGGAGGAATCAGTGCGGCCGCTGGATTCGAACCGTGAACCTTTGCAATGGGGACTAACGTGCTACCGCTAGGACACGTCACCACCTTAAACCTGAGGACCTCAGACCCCTGGACATGGCGAATCGGTATCTCGCGAACATAATGAAAACACATTCACATTGATGTAGTAGATCAGGCCAACGGCAAAGCCAATGCCCGATCCAGAAATACAAAGGAGACATTACAGCGATACACTCCTGCACTGGATTGTGAAAGTGTAGTTGTTGCACTGCATCTACATCAGCCATACGAAGGAAGAAGATGGAAAATCGATCTTAAGCACTCCACTTTCACCCCAACCATTACTGACTAGCATAACGAAGTATGATGAAATAATGCATGGGGAGGCATTCATCCAGAAGAACTGAAGTAATATTTATTTTTTTAATGAATATATATTGGGGCAAATACAACGAGACAGCTTAAATTACTGTAAATCGAGGAAAGTTTCACCCGAGTCCTCGTTCTATTTTCAACGTTTGGCCCATTGCTTAATGATTCTTTAAAGACATTGTCCAACACAGATTGAATTCTACAACTTAATTGTAGCCCATACCACATTGTCCTGGGAGTCGTCTATACAACTGTGGAAAACTGTCACAGGCACCTTTATCCAGTGGGATGTAATCTTCGACGTAAAAAAAGTTCCTTCCAAATATCAATTGATAATTCCATTTTGCCTTTGCATACTTAGTTTGAGGGAATTTACGTAAAATTTGTATCCTGTTTAGTTAACCTCTCAGCTTTTTTCATGCAAAATATTACATCTCTGTAAGAAAACTATGTCGTCAATATTTAATTCGATAGGCCTTTATCAGGGCCCAGCGTGAAAAACTAATTATGTCGCTCTTATCCAAGATGATGAAAGCCCATTGGCAGAAATGTAATTTATTGCATTTCTCTCCACAGCATGAATTTAACTGATATTCTTGAACGCAATTAAGGCCGTTAGTCAAGCACGCCAAGAACATTCTAATCACCGTCATCGTTGTCACCATTCGTAAAGATTTTTTTTTTGCAGTCTCCCTAACATTGTCTGCGCGAAATGCAAGTAAAAATTATGATACCGCTTCTGCAATTTGAAAGTGAATTCACTCCCGAGGATGACGACACCGCGTACACTTAAACCAGTTTCAAATTACACAAAGCGCTCTTCAAAATGTATGAAACTAATTTTAATGACATTAAAGCCCAACAGGCATTGTATTGACTCATCTCTTCTTTCAAATAAATACTTAATGAACAAATGCATAGCTTTTTTATTTATTAAATTGCAAACGCTCTATATAACTTGATCATATGATGGTGTGGGTAGAGTGCATGACTCACATTTCGGAAGGTTGCTGAGGTCAAATTCCTGTAGGAAATCAATTCAACCACTCTGTGCGAAGTCAACAACGATCTTCGATGGACAGACTTGGCCTCGGACATGGAAATGTGGTATTTCCACCATTGGCGCTTGGCCACTAATTGCACGTTTGGTCAGCCGATGTCGGTGCACATCTCTGAAGCGCACCGTTAGCAGGCACGTAAAAACGAGGATAAGCAACTGTGGGTCGAGTTTTGTTTCCCCCTCGAGTTACGGAGCAGTCCCTCACCTCTCGGATTTCACGGATCTTGGAGCCACCCTTGCCGATGAGCGAGCCGCACTGGCTGGCCGGCACCACGAGACGCAGGGTGACGGGCGGCTTGCTGGTCACTGTGCTGTTTGTCATGGAGCTGTTAATGTCCTGCCAGTGTGGGTGTGCACAGCGAGAAGGCGGCATCTTACTCACCTACCCAGTGCTTTTATCGGTAAAAGAAAACATAAGGACGACTCCATTCTGCATGTTCGCATAATAATAAAATTATGGTTCTTTCGGTAAAGTCACGTAGAAAGAAATTTAATTAAATAATAATAGCATACGACGTTTCGATTGCAACACAAGCAACCATCATCAGGTACAAATGAATGTACAAATGAATGTACCTGATGATGGTTGCTTGTGTTGCAATCGAAACGTCGTATTCTATTATTATTTAATTTATTTCTACGTGACTTTACTGAAAGAACCAAATAATTATTCCCTGCAGTCACGAAAGCTTCGAATCTAGTTTTATTAAAATTATGCTTTAGTCAATAGGCCTCCTGGCTTTTCAGACCAATATTATCCAGCAGAATGTATTTAAGTACGAAAACTCGGGACCGATTTCGACCTTTTGGATCTTATCAGCAGAGTCTGGCTTATTAAACAAAGTCTGGTGGGTTACCAGACATTGTTGGTAAGTATACACCATCTAAATGAGGGGGCCTTGTATTCAACACCAAGGTGCAAATTACCAGTCGATGCTTTGGTAAACCCAATAAACAATAGTGCTGTTGTGGTTGAAATAAATACTTGAAAAAATAAATGACAATCATTCTTACAGGCACTTGGAAATATAAAATTCAACAAAAATGCCGATGCAATAAAAAAACATTCCTTTTGGATCCTATTAAAATTATCAAGGCTAACCCAATGGGGGTGGCTAAAGCAAGCAAGTACGAGTTTCAAATTCCCATGGAAATCCTTTCGAAGAGTGTTGTTTCGAACTTTCACACACGTACGTAGCTAACGGTGCTAATCGGAGGGTGCGGAAGAAATGCAAGGGCGGAGGAAACGTTTCGTACTTCTTCAAACTTCTCTGCGATCATCGCGAAGGCCTTGAAGATGGCGTCAGTGGGGCCGGTGATGGTGACGATTCGCTCGGGACACGAACCCTCGGAGATGTTGATCCGTGCCCCGCTCTGCCCAGTGAGACACGGAGCTCTCGTTAGACGGCACCCTTAAGACCCGAGCTCAACACGCAACCCTCAAGCAGTTTCGTCGCCACACACGTTTTCAGTGGCCGCACGCGGTGTGAGTAGAGCTTTGCTTTATTTTACTTGTAACAGATTGATGTTTTTAGTTAATTGTGTTTTCCGATATACATGAGCTATGTTTTTTTTTGTAATCAGCTAAGAGTGCTGAGATGAGGTCCACAATTGTGTTTTTCTTGTCATATTGTAACATTAAAGACGGACAAACAATTAAACAACAAAGTTAAAAGCTTGGCTGAATGCAGCAAATATGAAAGCAAACTTCACAAGATTTGCAAACGTCAAATCAATTGTATTCAATTAATAAAACAATGTAACTGCAGGTAACATGAAAATTGAATATAATTTGCATAATGAGTGTAAATACATCTTGAAATAGAGTTAGAAAATATTTATGTGTTGCCTGTAACTTCATGTTTTGGATCACTTGAGAAGGACTTGCTGGTTACTGCCCTCAGAGAAAAAGCACGCTTGATCATTACCAAGAAAGCCATGCCACCTCCTTGTACCCAGTTTACCCATCCTTTACATTTGGGCCATGCCCTTGTCAAGCAAGGTTAAAGGAAAACGCCAGAGCTCAGAGAGTCCGTCCAGAATATTCCACAGACAGCATGGCTAGAAGAGCAGTGCTGCTTCATTTAGCAGCGGACAAACCTCCCACAGCGGCCTATGGTTCAAACTCATTCCGCCCTGCTTCATTTAAACATTCCCTAGGAGTAAATTTTATCGACAGCACTTTTTAATTTTGCTATTTGTGTTCAATGACACCTAAAATAATGTTGGAATTTTCATCAACGTACAACAGTGAATCGGCACAGGCGCCCCAGGGATTTGGCTGTTCGCTAATCGGTAAATCTGGAGAGACGACACAGGAATTGGCTTCTGCGTGCGAGAGTTTGGGGTAGGTCAGTTCACTATTAATAACCAGAGTGTCCTCCCTTTTATGAAGAAGTGAGTGGTGCAAATGGAAGTTATTGTATATGGGTACAAATTTCAAAAAATTAATAAGAAAAAGTTTCCATACCGACCGTACCTCCTCGCGCATTTTTTTCACCGTCTCCCCTTTCTAAAAAAAATAAACATGCAAGGACCTTACATGGCACCAATGTGAACATTACAAATCTTAATTATATATGTCAAATGAAGTTTCCGGAATGCAGTGTTCAACTGAATTCGCCAGCATTAGAAACCATCACTTACCTTCTTCTTGGTTCTTTCGGTAAAGTCACGTAGAAGGGAAGTAATAAAATAATAAAAATAAAACATAATAAAATGTTAATAATAAAATTTTAATAATAAAATTTTATTATGTTTTATTTTTATTATTTTATTACTTCCCTTCTACGTGACTTTACCGAAAGAACCAAGAAGATGAATCCCTGCAGTCACGAAAGCTTTAAATCGAAACATCACTTACCTTACCAATGATGCTTCCAACCTCCTACAAAGACAAGAACACACAGCTTCACTAAGCAATCAAAATTTACATTACGGGTGAAGATTATGTGAATAATGACACAATTGGTGAACCAGAGTCTATTAAATATCTATTCAGCTTCTCAAAGCAACAAAGCTCACAAAGAGCAAAGAATTGTCTTTCAAAAAGTTGGAAAACCTTTTGAGATAATAAAAAATGCAGCTCACGTCAGATGAAATCAATGTAACTGAAATTATACTGAAAGGTTATTTTGTCTGCTAGATAAAACACAAAATACATGTCTTAATTACTCCACATAACAATTACCAATTTTTTTTTAAATAACCACCTTTATCAGTTTCATATATACATTAGCAGAACAACAACAAATTTAAGAAATAAAAGTGTTAGCAGAAACTGGGTAAACAAAATAAAAAAAAAGAATAATTTTTCTTCTAAAAACTAGTAGCTCTGTTGATCGATTTCCAGGGACATGATGAGCCATCATGCGTGACCAGCTGTGAATGTCACACCGCCCCCCGCTCCCCATTCCCTCCCCATGCCCCCACTGGCCGCCATACTGAGGCCGTGCCAATCGTCTGCTCCGCACCTTGCCATGCATGAGCAGGCGGATCGTGAGCGTGACACTGAGGCCTCCCTCCTTGGCGCTGCCGTCCATGGCGCCGCCCTCGCCCCCGCAGTGCAGGCTGATACCGTCGCTCTCTCCCACCCACGAGGGCACGGGGCTCGGGAAGCTCAGGCACGGGTACACCTGTGGCGACGCGGGCAAGGTGGGTTTGGGGGTGACAACATTCGTCGCATTTTAAGTCGAGAACAACACGAGGCTTAGTGCTGCAAAATAGGACGCGGGCTTCATCGCTTTAGGCACACCAACATCCCTGGTAAGATTTAGATAATGGTGCAGCCCTGCAATTACTAGCCTCCATGACTGCCGGTGGAAAGGCCTTCACGAGAAGAGCCCCCACCCCCGAGAAGATATTGGCCTACTCTTCCACGCTGGCCAGCCACAAGAATATTTATGGGAAAAGAATGGAAATGTTGTGCTTTACTCTTTTCCCAAGATTCTGAAAGGTATTTTGATACATTGAAACGAGCCGTGAGATCCCATACTTTGCATCTGACACTTTATTTTCGTAGTCGAAAGCAAATCCTCATGCTCGGGGCATAAACATTTTCATTATCAGAGATATTTTAATAACAATTAAGCCACTGTCTTCTACATTGCCAAACGACACGGTGAAGAGGGGGGGGGGGGACATTATGTATTAGTGTCCACGGTCCATAATTAGCCACAACATGGGAATTCGTTTATCAGATCGCAAGGTTAAACAAATAAAAATACTCTCCAGTGACATGAATATGCTCTCAAGTGACATGAATATTGCTTCCATCAGCTGTTGTCCATCACAAGAGGCCGTAGATTGCAACTGGGCCCTTTGTTATAGATGACATACAGATATTGTGCATTGCCTGTTGCCGATAACCTCTTCAACATTAGAACATTTTGAGCGTTTAATTTTACGGCTCCATAATCAATACGGTACATCTAACCTTTTTCTTGCGAGGAGCATTATTATAAGCTTATTACCACGCAGAGCACATCGTTTTTGTAAAAAGCAAGCGTTAAAATTTGCAACAACAAAAAAAACACTTCCATGTTCTCTCACTCCAGGGACAGCCTTACAAGTGAAACACAACCGAAAGCAGCGATGGCTGACACCTAATTTTCATCTAGGCAACGTACAACATAACAATTCCAGCACCTACAAGGGTTACACAATGCATTCGGCTGCCCCGCTGAGAAAATGCGATTATTAATATGTCAGCGACATCTGGACGGATTGTATTGCAACAGAAGTGGAAAGGAGGTAAGAAGACACCTTATATGTTACGTGTACGCTGTTGTGGTTAATACAGGGTACATATACATACATACTCAGTGGCGGCTCCTGCAAAATCTCTCAGGGGGGGCAAATGTCTGGATGATTGATAAGGATAAGGTCCACCCATGCAATGGATAAATTAACAGCTTAAGCATGTAAAGGCAACTTCACTTCTTTAATATTAATGAAAAATAAAGTGACTCTTACAATACATCTTGTTTGTTTCTATACTCACTATTAATACAAACTACTCAAGTTTCTTTTATTAAAGATTCCACTAGGTGGCGATAAATTATATTGTTGGATGAAACGTGCTTACGTATGATGACGTAAGCACGTTAGGGCGAGCCCTCCCGGAAGCCATAGAGAATGCATTGCAGCGCCCCCCGGTCGAAAAAAAACATCTTTGAATGTAAGTCTATGGGGCCACTCGGGGCGATTCTCAGCCGGAGTGAAATCGCCCAAAAAGAGGCAGTACTCCACAGAACGTGACATGACGCTGATTGGACTATATCCAGAGGCACAGTGACGGCTAGCGTGACTCTGTGGTTGAATGACATTGGTGGTGTGTTGCCCAATCGCCCTAATGAAGAAACCGCCCCTGTACATACTGTAGAAATACGAGTATGCTATATATTTCCAAAATTCTAAATCTCCTTCGGTGTCATTAACACAGTCCTGATAATGAAAGTACCTTGAACACACACACACACATTTCCACAAAAGCAGATAAAGTATTATCTTGGATCTACCCCAAGAGACCAGGGGTGTAACGGTTCAATACCCCCACCGCCTCCTACCGAGCGATGATTCCATTCAGGAATCGCTTCCGTTATTCTCACACACACCACCAATTCGTGATTTTGTTTCATCTGTTTCTGTTCACTCCAATGGCCAAAAATTAAAACGCAAGGCCAGCGTGTCATTTGTACATGACGGTCACAAAACACATGACACCAATTATGTACCGAACGCGCGATTCGACGCACGCATCGTGAGCCTTGAGTATCGAAATTCAAAGTGCGCAGCCCTGTTAAACAACCATGGCGGTGACGGAAGGGGGTGTGGGGGGGGGCGCTGTTAGCGCAAACTACACACACGCAGTTAACCTGCTTCTAGTCGGAGGCAAAGCGCCGGGGGTTCTCGAGAGATGGCCCACGGTCAGCATCAAAGTGTGCTCTTCTCATTACCATGAGGGGCAGAGCCTCCGCGAGATCCCTCGCTGCACGAAGCCCGCCGTGTCGTAAAGATGCCCATTTGAGTAAATCGCAACCGTGTGTATAATACGGCGCTGTCACACAAAGCAAAGGTGGCTTATTACACCACTCTTTAAAACGAATATGTGATCTTAGGACTGCCAGCCACACCTTTTGGTGGGGTAGTGGGGAAAGGAGTGGCGAATGCAATCAGAAAAGCTCTTTTCTTTTTTTCCCCCTCTCCAACAAAAGCCTGTAGCATAGCAAGGGGGCTATGTTTTCAATTTGCTTCCTCCGATTGGTTGCCTTTAAGTATTCCCAATCAGCTTAGGACGTAGTTTGTAAATCTGGGTAAATTTGAAGCCTCAGATAAAAGACAAAGCAGGGACAACAGCAGACACGTATCAATCGTAGGCAACCTCGATCTTCGTAGGCACATGGCTGCATGTTTGATAACTATGTTAACTATAAACATCAGTATTGCAGCAGTTTGAAACAAAAAAAGGAACCAATTTTATAACGAAATTTTTATGTTGAAAAATTATTCACGTTTCTTTTTCGTGTTTGGCCACGTGGGGAGCTTTATGCTAAAATTATTGTCATTAACCCTCCACCGCGCAACGAGATTGTCACGATTTTAGATATTATTATATACACGTGGCCAATGTGTTATTCACAAATAAAGCTCCTCCTCAACAGTGGCTTGAGACTTTGCACGACTGAATTCAATATCTACAGACGACGTTTTGCATGAACTGCTTTGAGCTTCATCAAGTAACGAATTCTGAAATCGAGTGCTCTGCCACGTACGATTCGCTGTGACATCACCAACTGCCACTAAAAATAAAACATGGCATGCTTAATGGATGAATAGTTTTGGACGTAACACATTATTAGCAGAAATCACGTGGCAGGATTGTGGGGGAAGGTGGAGGCTTGAGGAAGCCTTTATCCAGCAATGTATGGAGCATGGCCGATGATGCTTAACTGACATGTTAGAGATTCTTCGAGTTGACGAATACTTTTATGATTGCTCACGTATCTACATCGAAGCGCTGCCTCAAGATCAAACGTTTTACGTTCAAGGGACAGTGTCTTATAACGCACAGAGTAAGCAGTACTGTTAAGTTTGCATTAAATAAACGAATTTAGGAAAACAGAATGGTTGACCATTCTACGCAAAATACGTTTATTCGATATGCGTAGGTTATTTTGTTTTAATCTCTCATTTCAAATGTGGATCAACAAGCCTACTCAAAACAGTGGTACGTGCACATATATAGAACGACTAAGATGGCAGAACAATGACGTTTCAAATTAAGCCTGCCAGGTGCAGTCACCAAGCTGGACCTAAATAAGGAAAGCTTTTAAGCTGGGCGTGCCAAAGACTTTGTGCTTATATAAGCATTGATTTAAATTTCGACTACCTGTCTTGCTGGCCACTTTTATTTCGTGAATGCTACTTATTAATTGGAGCCAAGATGCTTACCTCATCTATGCTGTCACAGCTTTGGGCAATAACTTAATGGTACCAAGAAGCTCTTTTACTTCATGTGCATAGTCTGCTAATGTCTATACAATACTAGTGATCGCATTTGAAAAGGTGGATTTGTTTTAAATCCATATGTAAAATTACTAAATTGTATTTACTATAATTAAAAAAGGCAAAGGTGCAGCCCTGAAATTGCCTGCTCACCAGTTAGTCGATCAACAGGTCGCGTGCGGTGGGGTAAAATGGCGGGTCCTTCATTAAACATCAGGCCAGAATGGAAGAGGTCAAATGGACGTATTGGCGGTACACTGGTGCAGAATAAGACACCGTCCTCATCAAAGTCTGACGATGTCACCGTTGCCCTTGAGTGAGATACAGACTTTCTGTCAGAAGTTGCCTTTGATTCAGCAGCTGCTTTCTCATTCGAACGTGCGACATGAGTCTATCTTTTGATGCCACCGTCCGCCAAGTAATGCCAGAAATTAATCGAGGAACCGTCCGATCAAGCCGAGGCCACGAGTCAAATTTGCCTTTTGAACACGGACCCAATCGTTATCAGGTTGGGTGCTATACGCCAACAGACTGTGAAACTTTGTGTTCAGCTGCTCCTAACATTCGTCTTCGGGCTGCTTGGACATCATGAGAGCCGATTTTGACGTAGCCCGCAAGATCTTCTAACTGGGGTTGCGAATCGTGGGAAAATATATAATTATCCCGCAAAAATGGCCTTTTTTTTATACCGCGCACCGATGTACCCCCAATACATTCAAATACCCTGCTGAGGACCAACTCCAGGAGCTACCTCTCGTGCAGGCCCTTCCATGAGCAGTGGCATAAGCAAGCAATTGTACTCCAGTAATAATGCAGTCATTTCTTCCACTGCACCACTAAAAGCTAATATCGTTGAGATGCCCACGTGACTTATTTGAACCTCTCTCTGTATGACGGACAGACAACTTCAGGTTCTCGTGGGATAAACAAGGGTTCATCTTTCCAATTGAATCGATTGGTCCTGCAGTTTTCACATCACAAATACCACTGCAGCCTCGAGAGTTTTACTCATTAAAAAAAATCCCATTCACTACAAAGTCATGAATCCTTCCAAGGATTATATCCAAAATCAAAATGGTATTTAAAATGCTTCATGGTAATGACTTATAACAGGTTTAAGGCCACTGAAATACATTTTGCCAAGATAACGTGTATAGTGTCAGTTATGCAGAGACAATGATTGATTTTCACAACTTAGTGTATATTTAACATGATTTTTGTTTAACTACCATTGTGATCGTAAAGTTCATCTGGTTTCCTCTGTTGTTTAAACTATGTTACTTAGCGATTACACTGTTTTTAAAATGTGAATTTTTAATGGTTTGAAAGTTACGTGATCTCTGATTTGCTGACTGCTGACAGCCCAAAGCTCAAATTTCTGGCAAATCCTAAGATGCACTCATCCGGGGAGCAGCGGGTTGTAATAAAAGTGCGCAACCAGGAATGTCACAATGGTTAGTACACGGGTGAGTTGATTTCAAGACTAAAAAAACTTTACTGTGCAGCCTGGGTTAATAAGACCTTTAGACTACTTGCTAAAGCAGGCTTCTTTAAACAATTCCCAATGCAAATTCTATGATTCTTTCGATAAAGTCACGTAGATAGAAAAAATCTAACAACAATAAAGTGAATAAAAATAAGAAACATATAACAGTGATATTTTTTATTCACTTTATTTTTCTTATTTTATTATATTTTTTATGAGTATGAATTCCTGCAGTCACGAAAGTTTTAAGTCAAAATCCCAATGCAAAATTAATGTGACGGCATTCCTGGCCGTTTAATTTGATGATTTACTTACGTAATTAGCGTAACATTTAATACACCTTGCGGAAGCAAGTACACCGCTACGCCACAGCGCCGGTGAAAAATGTGTCCAAATTACCGTAATGGCAGTGATGTTCCCGGAAATGTGCCGACTGGCTCTGCCAAACCCAGCAATGAACACATTTGCTTGAACCTTGACCTTCTTCATCCTGGTATCCATAGGTGGCAGCCATCTCAAGCCAGAGGACGAGAGAACTCTAGCCGCCCGTTTCAAAGACCAATGTGGGCTGGGTTGTTGCCCATTGAACACGCATATAAAGGATTTATAGTGAAAAACTTTGTTTTTACGGGTTAATTTTTAAATGATACCGTTTCACTCGCCATCGTGCCACGTAATCTAGCCATCAACCTGCACCCATCTGCCACGATAATGCAATGGGGAAAATCACCTCTCCACCCGTGAGCCGAAAACACCTTGTCCGGCGAACGTATGACTCCAACAGTACGACCAAGTTAACACATGACGGAATGCAGAATACGTTTTAACAGTATATGTAGCACTATAGTACCGTACTGTGCAGTAATAAGCCGCAGTCTCATACCTGTCGAGTAACTTATTTTCTTCAAAAGTTACTTGGACATTGTTTATAACCAAACCAAGTTGTCGATAACAGCTTTAAAATGTTTGCACAGTATAGATCTTCCAAAGTATTTTCTGGTACACGATCTAAGAAGTACAATGTCCTTCAAAGTAATTTCTACATGCGTGATACACATTCAATTTCAATGAACATTTTTACCAGGGATAATCCCTTGAGATCGAACGTCTCATTTGCAAGTGTTCATGGTGTCAGTGATGTGTAAAATCGCAAACACATGCTACATACACAAAATCACGTATGCGTGTCATTTTTGCACTTGAAGCTCATTATAGGACACAATAAAGTACTACTCTAACTACTGTACACCATGAACATAAAATGTAAGGCAGGTAAAGATGTGAAGGAAAGGAAAAGTGTACCACCCAGTAAAATATACAATAGTGGAGGACATTAGGGAACGTGGTATTATAGAACATGGATTTAATCTCTCCGATGTATTTTTTCCACGTAAAAAATATATTATTTTGCACACAGCAGCCTTCACACCAGGCAGTCTCGGAGAGCGTCACATCTCATCTCAAACATTTGAAAGGTCTTCTCCGCTACCAAAAACGATATTCCGCCATGACACACTGCACCAAAGTACAGTACGGTAGACAGCAAGACTACATGATTTTTTTCAAGATGATTAAAAGGAATAAAGCGACAGTGGTTAATGAAACGTTCTGCTGTTGCCTCCACCCTTTAATCCTGATTAAGAGCTGTGCCATCAGTCCATGAGCCTTGATTAAAGGAGAAGTCAGTCTGCTGGCAACGTGCATATTCTGGCTCAGCCAAAGCCCCATCTGACGGGCCAGGGATGATGGGCTTAATCCACCGACTCATTGACTAATCGGCTTTGGCACCATGGAGACATCCGTACTGTGGCACCCCGAGTGGTCCAGCAGCATCCGGGGATGCTTATTGGAGGCACAGGAATGAACCATTGCCACTTTTTCAGAAAATATATAATTCCACGCACAAAGTCATACGCATGATCGCTATGAATAGGACAAGTTGAGCCCCCTTAACTGGTTTCTTGATCTAAAGCAACCACTCGGGCTGTACGAGTTCCTGCTCGTGAGTAAACGTTACCCCAAGCTCGTCTCTTGGCACGAGCCACTGGGTTTCACGGTGGTTTATGTGCAGTGTATGATGAGTACACAAGACAAAGTGTGCAGCGGTGTCTTGGCTCACTGAGAGGGCCAATAACTGCAGTGCACTTCCTTGCGTGTGTGTTTAATATCCCCCCACTACACTTTATGCAAAGAATATCTATGGCGGTATTGAGCTTCAATTTTTATAATACAATTTGTCTGCGGTTGCCAGAGGTGGGACAAAGTCATTGTTATGCAAGTCCAAGTCGAGTCGCAAGTCATCAAATTCATGACTCGAGTCTGACTCGAGTCCAAGTCACATGACTCGAGTCCACATCTCATAGGTGGGACAAAGTCATTGTTATGCAAGTCCAAGTCGAGTCGCAAGTCATCAAATTCATGACTCGAGTCTGACTCGAGTCCAAGTCACATGACTCGAGTCCACACCTCTGGCGGTTGCCCAAATATCAGGAAAAGGGGAAACGGCTTCACTGCAAATATGGTAATTTGTACGCACAACACAAGATGTAAATATGCTCAATACAGTACTGGTGTTATTTCAAAAAGTACCCAACACAATACATAAAGTATCGCGTGTTTTACAGCTGTAGGCACTGGCACATGATGGCAAAGTATGGACAAGATAAAGCGCACCATCAACATAGAAAACCCGCACTGTAAAATGCAATGCTCAAAGGTGAAAATCACTCACTTCCAACGTTATTTTTTTCCCTGCCAGACACTCTAATAATGTGCCTAAGTGAAATGTCCAACAACTATCGAAAAGGCCCCTAAGCTTCTGGCCTCCGGAGGTGCTCAATGAACATTGAGACTGAATTTTATTTCACTGGAGTAAATTGCCCAAGGTATTCCAAAGTGCAACGGGTAATGAATGGGTCTGTGGTGGATGTGTTTGAGAAGCTGCCCTTGACACAAATAGAACCCCTGAGTCCTGTAATCGCTGTGTTTGTGGAAATAAAAGAGACCGTGTTGGATGTCGGACTACCTCTGTGATTCACAGCTGGGGTCCCCAGGTAAAACGTGAGAGAAAAGACACGAGTGCGAACCGGCGAGATACATGGATGCGGTGAGTTGTGGGAGATGACAAATGTCCACTTTTTCATTGAAGCCACAACAGATTTTACCGTTTTTGAATCCTTTATATTAAGTTCACTTGCTTGCTTGCTTAGGACCGTGCAAATCTTTCGGTTGTTTTTTAACCCACTTCCCGTGATCCAATCGAGCTGACATTTTCCACACAGACTCGTTGTGCGTGACAATTAATGTTCGTGAAAATTTTTTTCCAAAATTTTACACTTTTTAGGACAAAAATATTATATTTAATTACCAATTGCTTAATGGTGCCATGCAATCATCTGACCCATAGGTGGCAGCCATCTCAAGCCAGAGGACGAGAGGACTCTAGCCGCCACGCATATAAAGGATTTATAGTGAAAAACTTTGTTTTTACGGGTTATACTTGTTTTTAAATAAGGCTACAATGTCTGCTATATTTTTTATACGTTAATTTTTCCTGGGTGAATGGATTACAATTAAAAACGATAAAAATGTTCACTCTGGCTTTACACCCATACAAAATGTCAGTAAATCGAAATGCAAATTGAAGCACAATATAGTTAAGTCTGTAACTATTGTCACAACCCGAGGCTGTGATTGATTAAAATAATTGTCTCAATTTTTTCCATCTCTTTTGGACCGTTTTTCATTTGTCTTGCTTGTATATTTTTATTGGCACCATTACCCTAATTTTAACAAAACCATAACATATCCTTACGTGAAAATAGATTATTGCACAATTTAACTTGGTGGCCCACCCCTCCTGGACATCTGTGAAAAAGAGCTTCATAGCTCATCAAATTGCTCTAGTCGAAATAAAGATTCTGATTCCATATATTACAAGCATAAAAATCAGTTTCAAAAGTTGAATCAATGTATCATTAAAAGCCTACAATGTAATGTGAAAAGTGTTTTACCAATCTGTCAACACACTCTGCAATTAAAGTGCCATGTGCCTCATTATGTCGAGAATATATGGATTTAGAAAACAAATATCTGAAAAATAGTGCAGCACTCCACGGGAAATTGAACTGTCTAATAGCTCAACCCTTTTAGTAAAGAATGTAACTGTGTGTGCAACACCAAGAGGAATGACCTACTTTCGAAGAGTCAACTATTGTGCATTAAGGCACAGTGTGCTTCTGGGAACAAAAAATATTACTTATTTATTACCCAGGAAGGCCCACCCCGAGTCTGAAACATCTTTTTCAGGATTGGCCCTGAATTGGGATGTTTGGTCAACAGCAATGACATGTTTTTAGCATGAGAGGAAACTGGAAAACCCAGAAGAAACCCACACAGAACAGGGAGAACATTAAATATTTCACACAGACAGCCCTCAAGTTAGGAATCAAACCCAGGACCTTTTTTTCTGCGAGGCACGAGTGTTACCCACTCCACCAAAACTGATGCCCAACGAGGCATCCTTTGAAGAGAATGCGGAAGGCGTAGTGCAACACTGCCAATTGCTCTGTGCGCTGTCCCCGAATGAGCCATATTTTGCACGGTGTTGAGTGTTCCATTCTCGCGGCTGCCGCTTCCTGTAAAGTGATCTCTCTAATTGTCGGTGACATAATTTTGCCAAAGTGGGCCATTATGTGCCGTGTCAGGGCAGGATCCCAAATTTTAAACAATGCTCACAACCGAATGACTTACATTTCATTATAAAAGAACATAATAGTAATAAATAATCATTTGCAGACCTGTTGTTAATCCACTGCTAGTTTAAGGCCTCCCAATGTCATGTTAGTCATGAGGGTTATATGACCACACTTCATCACGCTGGCGAGTGTGGGTTGAAGGCAGACAGACAAACCGTTCAGATATTGCTCGCCACAGTCAGTCATGCCTGAGATTTTGTGTGTTTTGTAAAGAGCCTTGTGATTTTCGGGTGAGAGGCGCTTCAGAAGTGTAAATAATAAAATTATTTTATACAACATCAATTATTATTTTATACAACATCTCATCGGGTCATCTGGTTCTAAGGAAACTGTAAAGTGACAAAAAAAGGATGCGAGAATAGGAAATCAGCAGAGAGATTTGAGCGTGAGGTCAGCCCAAAATGGGGTTTAAGATTTTTCAAAACCACGTACGTTGAAAAAAGAACCCTCTCGATCACATTAACTGAGAACATAGCCCTGACGTGCGTATCAACCCCACTGAGAAAACTTCGGCACTACCAATTAATTTCTATAAATAGTGGATTTTAAACCAGAGTGAGAATTTTCACTACAGTCATTTCTAATTCAGTAAAAGAAAATGGCACCTGTGAAATATCATTGGAGGGCTCATACAGTTAAGTGTTGCCTGTCGCACGATGTACGACTACATAGCACTTATGTTCTACACGGTTCTTCGCGTTGTGCATAATTATACATCGTTTGGGCCACAAGAGATGTTCTCGAACAAAGTAAAATTTTTCTAAAATGAAATTGAACAAGAAATATAAGTAAAATATTGCAAAAACACTGCAGTAGAGGCATTTGTAATGTGCCGCAGAAAATAACCGTTGCACTATACCCAAGGGTACAGGACGCGTCTCCAAATGAATTGCTGTGAAAAAAAAAACACTTTACATGACTCAGACCCGTCACCTAAGTAGCTGTGAAAAAATGAGAAGCAAGAGATCACATCACATGCTCGACTGCGCATAGAAAATCTGATGGTCTGAGCGTTAATAATGTGATGTGCCACCACTGTGAAGTTCTTTTTGTCACTTTTTGTCCTGGGCAGCATTTACTAATGTAAATTGTTCTTGGGCTACAATTCAAGTCACATATGACAAACACAAATCCTGTTCTACTCCTATTAAAAATGCTTGCCCTGTCTGTACTCCATTCATCCTAATAGGACTGCTTACCGATTATGATTTTGTTTAAACATGACCCTGGCAGCCAAAGGAATGGAATGTGTCCAAGTGTACAACCCCTGATGAGATGGAGCGATGAAATCAGTTCGTGTGCAGGTGCCAGTTGGATTAAATAACATCGCAGGATCGTGAAAGGTGGTGGTGGCCTTCATCCAGCAGTCGATTGATCATGGTTGATGTTCATGCCGAAGTTAAGTAATCCAACCAGTCTGAAAACTTATGGAATCACAATTTAGTAATTACAGATAGGCCAGTATTGCAGTTTTTTGTTAACTAAAGGTGATTGATTTATTTATTTCGTAAAGTAAAGACATTTTTCTTCTAATTAACAGATAACGCAAGTACTGTACGGTAATGAAAAAAGGTCACAACCGATTTACTGCACCGTATGCACATCAACGATTCAAGCAACTCATGCACACGTCTGTCACTTGAAATGTGTTGGACACATTGGGCATTGCACTGCTCTTACTGTATCGATCATGCAAAAGTAAAACGGGGCATCTTCTGGTCAATCAAAGCGCATGCAGACAAGCGCTTCCAGTTGTCACTAGCCAGCCGAGGAAGAGTCTGAACCCAAACAAGGCACAGCACGTGCGACCATGCACTCAAACAAATGCAAAACTGTGCCCTTTACTCTGGCACGGCTATCTTCAAGGGTGGGTGGAGAGGATGGATGAGGCAAGTGGAGAGTGTCTGTTGTGTGGCTTTTAGTGTCAGTGATCCGACGTTCAGATGTCACTTCAATCGCTCTGTGCACACAAATACAAATATTAACACGCTGTCGGCATGCCACTGTGTTTAGTATAACATTGCCTATGGGAATAGGCACAAAATAATGAAATGCGGAGCATGCACAAGATTTAACGGGCATACAAATCTTTATCTTCTTTAAAAACGTGTACTTTTCAAAAAACAGTCCAGTATAAATATGTATGTGGACAGTTCGATGTGCCAATGCGTTCTTCAATACGTGCACTGCCTGACACTGAAAGCCTACGTATGGTGCGAACAAAGTTTAACATACAATAAGATTAGGCTGCTAAAGCTGTAATTTTTTTTTATTATTGTTACTTGATTGTGAATATGAATTTAATAAGTACCTGATTAAAAGCCCTCCATTCATATTGTTAAAATGCACCGACTGCCACAACCATTTAAAAACGCTTCAATTTTTCCATTACTTTTACTGCTTTCTTTATAACACATGGAGCAGGACCTTTCATACGGGTTTTCTTTCCCTGAAAGCCTTTTTAAATAGGACTTTAAAACAAAAACACCCTCATTACGGGTTCATTATTAGTAATTATATTACGTGCAGCGTAATGGCTCTGCATCCTCTATAGCCTGCTCTCTGTTTTGTGCATCATAAATGTTTGCATGTAAATAAATTACTCATTATATATACTCAGCTTAAAAGCGAACTGTTTTTTTTTATTGTATTTCGTATAAGGCCTCTTATTGCGCTGCGTTGCAGGGGCCTTCTCGCTGGCTGTGCGAAGGGTCATGCCTGTGTGCCTATTGCCGTTAGAAGTGAATAAATGAATTCTAAATAATGTATGCATTCATTGCTGATCTGCACATGGCCTCAATTCGTAGGCTAGGCACTTTACTTTGATATCACGCTATTTTGGGATATTGGATATTACTAACAATGTTATCGAGAAGCCTAACAATGAGCCCCAGTAATATTAATGGTAATTTTGTTATGCTGCAAGCACAGCAGCTAAAAGCCTCCTTTCACTACTGAGTGGCAATCAGATAAAAAACAAAAAGCACATCCCACTACCATTTATCATGTTTCACAAAGCAGGCAGCAGCCATCTGTAACACAGGCCCACTAAGCAGGTTTGCCAGCTGCCCTGCCTTCCCCCTCCCCTCCTGTGGATCAATATTCTCTCCAAATGCTATTAGCGAAAACAGCTCCATTATCCATCATGCCCACACGATACCCCCCACCTTGAGCCTGCCACTCTAGTTTCCCCCACCGTCACTGTTGCACCCACCACCACTTTTATGAAGCTGCCCAGTGTAAGCGTTGCGCGAGCGAGCAACCTCATTCACCGCTGCAGGAGGGCCACCTCCCTACCACTTTACATTCATGCACAGCTCCAAGCGTGCGCCCACAATGTGTGCCATCCCATGCAGCATCGTGCAGCGCAGCTACGGGTATGTGGGCATGTTGAACTTCTTTCGCACCGTACACGTAGCCAACCGTGCTAATCGGAGGTGCGGGGGCAGCACAACAAGCGAAACACAGAAAGCAGTTCTAAAGAAATTCGTTTTCAATCGAGATTTAAAAGTGCATAGCTCCAATGGCTTCCTAATATCGGAAGGAAGAGCATTCCAGACGGCTGCAGAAGCGCATCCGAAAGTGCGCGATGCAGTGGCCGTCTTTGTTCGATGGATAGCCAAAAGCCACGGTGAGGATGACCGGAGTTCACGTGATGATTTATACTCCTTGATGAGATCAGCAAGGTATTGTGGGTAGCAATGTAAAGCTACATAAAGCCACATAGAGGCCCATATTCACTGTGCAAACCAAACACAGCATCGTTAGAACACGTGCGAAAAGTATACGTACAAAACCAGTTGAAGAGTTTCCAAGCTGAAGTAAGCATTGGAGGAGCACGCATCTCTGTGAGAAGCCCTCAGCTAGTGTTGTTAATTCCACCTTCTAATTAAGGTGCCATTATCGCCATAGGGAAACCACTGCTTGTCAACCTGCAACACAACACGACTTTAATATCTTGGATGGCGATGCAAAGCCAATTATTGCCGGGTGCAGTTTTATCTATTTTGACAATTTCTCTCAATATTATCCTGATTGTGCTCACGGTGTCATGAGTGGAAGAACCCATTTGTATCTCTCACACACAGCAGGTGGTGTTCCCAGGTCCAGGTTTTTTCCCATGTGGTCCCCAGACTCTGAAATTCTCCTCCACTAAATATCAGGATCTCTGAGTCTGTGGACATTTTTTAAAACATCTTAAAATGTATTCATACACTTATGTTTACTCAACTATTAGTTCATTCAGCAAATGGCTTTTCAGCATTCATTTTATCATTGTGCCATGTTTTGGTTTTAGTTTAAGAACTAATTTATGCTGAGAGTTTACTGCTATGTTTTGCACTTTGTTTTGAGATACTCATTGAAAGGCGCAATATCAATTGAATTATTATTAAATCTTTACAAGAGAAAGATCCACAGAAGTGGCTATCATAGAGCTACCTCTGAAACTATTGTAAGTGCCCTCTGGGTCAACACAGTAGGGGGCAGCGTTTTCCCACTCGCCCTGCCACCATGGGTCATGTTGCTTGCATCGCAGTCAAACCGATAATTGAACCTCTCAGAGATACATTTTGGTGAGTTGAGCGCCGAACCAATTTTAACGCGATGGGTTTTTGTGTCCAATCATTTGTGACCGGGTTGAGACCTGCAACTCACAACATTTGAGTACTGGGCTTCATTCAAAGGCGGCTGCCCGGCTTCGAATGCACAATCTCATCGGTGCCAGCTCGGCACTGACCTCTGAGGCACCAGGCCATCTCCATCCGAGTGTAGTCTTAAACATTCTGGACAATTCTGTACAACCCAGGACTGTGACCACCTCCAATCACAGAGGTCACACGTTCTGTCCAGTCACGTCTAGTGCAACTGTGAAGACTCGTGAGTCCCAGACAGCTCCCGACATGTGTCGGAATGCTCGCCCTTGTGTCGGTGTGATGTCGCCTTGTGTCGATGTGATGTCGCCTGTGTCGGTGTGATGTCGCCTGTGTCGGTGTGATGTCGCCTGTGTCGATGCGATGTCCCCTGTGTTGGTGTGCTCAACCCCTATATCAGTGTGCTCGCTCCGAGAGGTAATATGGCACCGGCCACGGAATGTCACACCACAATAGTCACACCGAGGCTGCCCACGCTCGCTGGTGGGTGCGGGGGGGGGGGTTTGTTCAGGGAAGGGACGGCTATTTTTTGACAAAGGGCCTGAGCAGTGGTGGAGGGGGTCATGGGGGGGAACACTATCAATCGTGCAAGCGAGTAACGTGGGGCTAGCAGCTGCAACAAAGGCCTTTCTTGTGTCGCCGTCATGTACGCTTATAACAGGACTAAGAAACCACCCTATTTCTTTTCCCAGCAAGGTTTTTTTTAGGTTTTTTTACGACTTAAATACATTCGGACGTGCATTCCATGCAATTACGATCGAAGGAGACGATTTTGAATCGTCTAGACGAGAGATGTCTTGATGTACGTAATACGTGACTTCGTTTTATTAAATTTGTTCAATTCAAGAAGGGCACGTTGAGTCTAGGCACTCTGTTGAGGTGCGGATTGCTTGGGATGTTGAGTTCATTTTGGGTTTTCGTTGTATTTTTGTACATTGGAGGAATCTTGAATGCCAAGAGAAAACCCGTGACAAAGAAGAACAGAGAATATTCAAATGCTGCACACACGGCAACCTCGGTGGTTTTCCGTCTCCAGGGGGCACCCCCCCCCCCCCCCACTGTATAGGGATATGTCATACACGATCTCAGAATGATCCACCAATCCTGCCTTCAAATCCATACCAACGTACACCGCTATCCACAACAGGTTTTTTTTTGTTAGATCACGTAAATAGATAAATGTGTCGTTAAACCTGCCACCACCCGACACAGCCAATTAGGGAGGTTTGTCACGAAAACACAACATGCCAATTCGTTACCCGTACAGCACAGCGGCATATTGGAGTAAATTCACAACATTTACAATTCGAGTTCGACGTTTTTAATTCGAACTTGGCATCATCAGGCGGTACAGCCAGAATTGTGGATAAATCCTCCTGTTGTTGGACAAATGCTACTGTTTTGTTGTTAAATACACCGAATATCTCATCGTTTTACCGTCTGATGACACCATCCAGCAAACAGCGACTGCATTCACCCCGACTCGCTGAACCCAGTGCAGCTTTTCCGATGGATTTAATAATGTCAATAAAGCACAACAAGTTTTATAATTACACTCCATGTTACGGCTTTTGTTAAAGAGGTCAAAGCCATCAAGCACAAAATATGCAATGCGCAGTATTTCCAAAAAGAAAAACGCAACGAGGCTAATCCCTGCCGATCTTAATCCACATTTACATAATCACTTAAATAAGTTGTTTTTGTATTCGTTCAAATACCTCGCAACGCTAACTAGTGGCGTCTCGTCTACTTTACGGCAATAGAAAGAAATATATATGCGCATGTTAACACAAATCTCAGTTAACACTTTACATTTAAACTTGCAACTGCACACTCTGTATATATAAAATTCCATCAATTGACAAGCAAAAACACAGCCTCTGACACACTTCAATCTCGCAATCGTCGTAAAAGCGCCCACCACCACCCGGAGGTTATTAAATCGCAGACACGACAATACTTCACATTTCACAGGTCACGTTTAGAAATAAATGTAAAAAACCACACGAAGCAAGCCGCCCGGCGTGTAGGGGGGGAGGGGGGGGTAAATATCACGTTGCTAACTAAGCCCGTCGTGAAAAATAACAGAAACTAATAAAAAACTAAGAGTATCTTATTCTTGGTTCTTTCGGTAAAGTCACGTAGAAGGGAAATAATAAAATAATATAAATATAAAACAATATTTTATTGTTTTATTATTTTTTGTGAGAATTTTGATTGTTTATATTATTTTATTATTTCCCTTCTACGTGACTTTACCGAAAGAACCAATAATATGAATCCCTGCAGTCACGAAAGCTTTAAATCAAAATTTAAGAGTGTCTTTATTGGATCAAGGACGGCCCACCACTGAGCTCATACGGCTGGCCGCCAATGACAGCTCCACCAAAAGTGCTCTCATCTCGGGCGGTCATTCTCGGAGCCAAATAGTCCGAACGCACCCTTCTCTAAATGCGAAGGGGGTGGGAAAAAACAACTCGGAGAGCAAAAAAAATCCACACGGTGAGAGAGCGAGAGAGAGAGGAGACATGCAATCTCAAATATACAGCAGCAGCAGCAGTCGTCAGGGTATCGAACCGATGCCCTCCTGCGCACCTGGCGAGGTAGTCAACATCTCGCCACCGCGGTGCCCCCACGGCAGTAACGTGGCGATGCGATTTGGCGGTGCCCACCACCACCATCACGCACGAGAGAGAGAGATCTTACTTAGATCTTAGAGAGACATCCAGAGAGATCTTACTTGCAGATATGGCGGCACAGCTGGGCCGTAGCACCCAAGGGGCTCTCCAGCACAGTGCATTGCCGGTGAAGCCGCTTCTCTTCCTCTCCCCCTCCCAGTGGCTCTCGCCAAGTCGCTACTTCCCAAAGAGGCGCAAGTCGACAGCAGCAGCAGAAGCAGCAGTCAGCCGGGGCTCACACGACTGCCCCAAACTGCTGTGAGAGCTCCCCAAGCCCCATGGGTTGGAAGGACCCCAAGCCCACCCCTCGCAACGCGCACAGCCCGCGCCTCGCATCCAACTCCCTCCCCCCTCCTCCTTTCTCTCCAGCAGCACCACCACTCGCCACCCACCCCCTTCCACAGCCCCCCACCCCCTTCCCCAGCCCCCCACCCCCTTCCTATCCCCAGCCCCCCCACCCCCTTCCCCAGCCCCTCACCCCCTTCTCCATCCCCAGCCCCCCACCCCCTTCCACAGCCCCCCACCCCCTTCCACAGCCCCCCACCCCCTTCTCCATCCCCCCACCCCCTTCTCCACCCCCAGCCCCCCACCCTCTTCCCCAGCCCCCACCCCCTTCTCCACCCCCAGCCCCCCACCCCCTTCCACAGCCCCCCACCCCCTTCTCCACCCCCAGCCCCCCACCCTCTTCCCCACCCCCCACCCCCTTCTCCACCCCCAGCCCCCCACCCCATTCCACAGCCCCCCACCCCCTTCCACAGCCCCCACCCCCTTCCACAGCCCCCCACCCCCTTCCCCAGCCCCCCACCCTCTTCCCCAGCCCCCCACCCCCTTCCTATCCCCAGCCCCCCATCCTCTACACCTGCCCCCCACCCCTTGCCCAGACCCTTCCCCAGCGTATACCAATACAAACACTTACAGTATTTACAAAGCCCCCCCACCTCATCCTTTACCTCCATCATCCCCCCCACACACACAAATCCTCCATCCGTGCGCCTTCTCCATCGCTTCACCCTATCCCCCGGGGGTAATTACATGCTAATGAGCCTAGGCCTCTTGTAAAGGCTTTCACTCCAATTATTCCAATTACAGACGAGCATGCGGACATTTTACTGTGGGGCTGAACACGCCTGTCATGTTGCGACAAAACTGCAGTGGTTGACGTAAGATTTCTAAGCGTATACTTGTGTAAACGAAAACTATTCAAAAGCACTTTTTTTTTAAATCTCAAAACCACGACAGTGTATTTCCCAAGTTTTCTACTCGTTATGATCCACACAGCATTTGTACTATTTGTTTTCATGCATAACTCTTCTTCAAAGCGGCAATATATCTAGAATATGCATACAAAGGCGACATCTCCGTTAATAAAACATGGTCACGCCTGGCCTGTCACCGGGACAAAAAGGGGCTTCTTCACAGTAAGAATACGCTTCTCTGAGAAACTTAGACGCGGGAGAGAGACCCACGGTGGGTTTTTTTGTTCTGTTTTACATCCGATCTACCACGAACGCCACAGTTCGACTCGGAGCATTCGCGGGCAACATCTCGCCCAGTGGAAGCTCTTAAAAAGAGCATTAATGAATATTTGAACACACTGTGGAACGAACGATTGGGAGGGGGGGGGGCATCAGGGATGGCGCAGAGGCAATTGTTTTCACTCATCACTCGGTTCACTTAAGGTGGAGATGAGCGATCATTCGTATATCTAAAATCTAAAAAATGTTTAATGGTCGCTGCACAGAAGCGTGCATAAGCAACAATATTTCCCAAATGAGACGGTTTATTGTGTAATACTGTACATGTATTGCTGGCAGCCAAAATGTAACTTCTGCCAGAAACAATTAGTGTATACATATTTAATGCATAAGTAATAAGCCATGAGATCTTATTCCGAAAAAATAATGACAATTTATAGCACATCTTAATGGATGTGAGTGTGCACCAAGCCTGTCTAAGTAGAGGTCAACTCTTTTATGTATTTGTGAACGTCAGTTAGAACTGGAAGTGCAATTTATAACTTCCACAAATGAGTCTTGTCATAACCATAGAATACTATTTTTAAAGGGGGGATATATTTTTTTTACTAAAACAAATTGAAATTGGAGCTTTAGGCCACTGGCAGTAAGAAGACACTTGAAGATTAGCGTCGAGTGCATTAGCAAATTGGCTCATTTGAGAAAGTGCAAAAAAACCCATAAAATGTGGTCAATAACAATCGTGCGAATTATTACGACCACCAACAGAAAAACACATGGGGGGGGGGGCATGGGATAGCAACTATGAGGCCACGCATCACTCAGTGCTGCCGAGTACCACGTAAGTGTTGGAGTATTAACATCAGCTGTCCAGTTATTTAAACGAAACCATACTTCAATTGACAGTTGTGTGGCCGGCAACTACAGCAGTGATACAGTACTTAAATGTTGGGAGCAATGTGGCAGGGACACCCAAATGAAAGTGTCGCGTCTGCGCCGGATTCTTTCCACCACAGACGCACGTCTGCCGTTTTGGCACAGGTCGTTACATTACAACATTTATCTGTTCTGTCCGTCAGCACAGCGGAGCCACTAGTACAGCCGTCTTCGTCATCCTAACACACTGACGGCCCTCACCTAGCCATGACCAAGCACATATTTTTCAGGGCGGTATTTCAATTAAACGTATTCATAATCACGGCCTGATCTTGCATATGTACGTGAGAGCGAACACGAGCTCGTTGGAAAATCCATTGTCGGTTCCCTCTGTCCAAGGGGTGGGTCTCACTCGGAGCAAGACACTCCCTACCATGGCCCACGGATCTGACAGCAGCTGCCAAAAATCAGCCGTGAAAAAATGCAGTGTCCAGCTGCAATATGAAACAACAATCCTTTGACGCAAGTAAAGGTTCGCTTTCAACCAGTTAGGCCTTTTTTTCTCCAAACATTTTTGAAAAATTACATTTTTCTGAAAGTAACACCTACATAACGCATGTAATAACGACACACAATGTCTGTTTCAACGTGAGGGATTGAAAGTGATATTTGCAGAAATTAGAATGACTTGGTGCCAATGTATTCTTAGATCCACCGGTGAGATAGATGCGAGAAGATTGCGCAGCTTACCTCCCCAGTCCACACGTGGTCCTGACCGCTTCTGCCCTGCATCGCCTGTTATTTATTTGGCTTAAGAGATTCCTTCCAATTTACAAAATAACCAATCAAATCACTTGCAGAATTTTACCCGTTAAGTGTATTATAAAGCCTTGTAGGCACATCGCCGTATTAAGGGATCTTTGATTTCCACAATTGCGCAGACATTTGAGTGTTTCATTTGCAAAACACCGTAATTTCAGGTTGCATTTCAACAATTACGTCGACGCAGCACTCATTTTAGGAAACCATTATACGACCACTTTAAAATAGCAAATGAATGATACAGCGTTGTCATACAGCAGCTATTCACTGCACTACTTCGCCACACAACAGCTGACGTAAAGGGAATCGCAACACACAATACCTTAAACCGCCGCCGGCAGGCAACAGCAACGCCCTGGTCACAGGATACAGATAAATCGTCGTTCTTATACAAGAAGAGCAAGCTAACACCCAGCAAAACAAACCAAATTTACAAAACTGCACATCCCTTACCCCAAACACTGGTCTCAAGAGTAAGGACCACGAGAGAAGGGTGAAAATAAAAATGAAGGAGCAAAACGAACTGGAACATCAAGTAAAAACACACAGACTCTGACGGCAGAGGGAACGATTGATAATGATTATGGTGGGACAGATGGGGTTGAGAGGCTTAGCTCATGTGCTAAGGGGTCACTGAGCAACTGCAATCAGCTGATCCAAAGCTGGTGCCTGGCTGTCCAATCACAATGAGTGAGGGACTGAATCTGGAGGTCTCCAAGTCAGCCTGCACTTTGCCATGACCACCGCTGTCCTTGCATGATTGGTCTCCCCCATCCATGAAGTCTTTCATCGGGCCCTTGTGTTAGCAATGCGAACTTAAACAGACGCAGTCTGTTCTGTTCATTCCTGCTCGGTTGGGTTGGTGAAAATGAACGAGTGTTGGGACAATGGTGGGGTTTGTGTCCACGCGGGTGCTTCCTCTATCTCGATGATGGCCTCTGGCAACGACGATACGTGGTCATGCGTCTGCCATGAGGCTTGGCATTCCTGCCTGCCCACCTACAGCAGGGTTATTGTCGGGCGTCACAATCATATACATTGTGCTCTCTGCTGTAGTACGTGAACCTCAAGAGCATGAAAAGCATCAAATTACATTGGCAAAATGAAAAAAAATATTATTAAAAAAAAAATCTAAATTTACATTTAAATATAATCAATACGATTGTACAATATTAAATCTCCAATATGAGTTATAGAAAGTCATACAATGAAGATTAAATAACAGGTTAATAAAAAATATATACAATAGGTGTTTTTTATATTCTCAATGAGAGGAAATAAATATCTCCGATGTTTGTTATTATATAACAAAGAAAAACACTTAAAGTACTGTATAGACCTCCACAATTAGATTTTGATGACATTTGTGAACATAAAGAGACACCATTGTATAGACCGTGGTGCCTTTCACGACATCAACATTCCCAATGGCCGATGGCACGGCCACATTATTCCGTCCTATAAAATCCAGCAGGCACCGTAAGCGTGCAACAAAAACGAAACTCTGAACTGCGTTACTTAACTACTGTACACAGGCTTCTCCGAATTAGCACTGCTTCCAAGGTCGGGCTTATCTTGAGGGCTGCTTGGCCCTTCCGATCCACTCATCATCGGCGCATTGTGCATAACAGGGCACTGAACAGACAAATATAACGTCTCAGTGAAAGAAAAAAAACACTCAGAGGCAATCAGCAAATGGACTCGGACCAGGCCCAGCATGCCTGGTGAGAGTGCCGGCTAGGAGCTTGACAATGGCAGGGCATATTTGCAGCGGGGGGGGGGGGCACAGGGATGTCCAGATGTAAGTCTGCTGGGCATACATGAATGGGGATATGTTTCATATCAAATCAAACGCTGTGGGGTAACAAGAGGCGAATCCAGCGGGGGTAATCTTTGTCCTTAAGAGTTCTTCCTCTGAACTAAAACAGACGTGGCCGTGTCAGTAAGCGGCTCTGTGTCGCAAACAGCTACATTTACATTCCTAATCTTGGTAACAAAACGACAACGTGCTTTTCATTCGAGAATGCACCTAGTAAACAAAAAAATTGTCAACCATTACACCGACCCATAAGCATTTTAACCCCAAGCCGACGTTTCACAAATTATTTACTTGTCTGCAATGCGACCATGGGGCCGTGGTGGCACAGTGGTTCACAAACCGTGCTGTGAACGTTCCCAATAGGGTATTATTTGGTAGTAATAATAAAAAAATATTTAAAGTCCTTTATCAATACACTGCTAGATGAAGGCTTTCCCATGCCATGTCAGCCAATGAGGATGTTTGACCATACTTCACCACGCTGGTCAGTGGAGACTGGTGAAGGGGGATGCCCAGGACTGGTTCGGCTATGTTAGCCGTGGACGGGGTTCGAACTTAGGTCACCTAGTTCACAGTGCAGTGCGCTAACTGTTACTGCAGCACCCATTATTTCGTTAAAAGGTGCCTTAAAAATAATGCATTTTCTTAGAAATAATACTGAACGTCCCACTTACAAAGCATTGACATAAAGCACTCTAGAGCGCTTCATTTTGAGTGGACCAGCACACCCAAAAATCGTAATACATGTGCACCTCTGCACACGAATGTTGGCTTTTGCATTGTACTTCATGGGCTGAACACACGGCGTGGGCCTACAACCCAATATTCTATGGCTTTTTTTTTAATGATGATGAATAAGGGAACAAATTGCATTCACACAGTAGCACGGTGGAACGTTAGGCCCTTGACCTTTTATTGATATAACAGATGATGGAAACTATCCGTGACCATTTAGAAAATGTTACGGATTAATGTACAACGAAATAGAAAACTGCGTAAGTTACCGGTGGTGTTGGAACAAATGGACGATAAATCAACTGCAGGTCCTATATGCTATGAAATAAATAAGCAAAGCAGTGCTGGTTTTAGGAAGCGCTTGGATTACATCTGCGGCTCGACAGTGACAGACGGTCAAGCTTTTCAGATGCATTTTTGCGGCCATCTGGAACGCTCTTCCTTCTGATATTAGGAAGAAGCCACCGTGGAGCTACGCACTTTTAAATCATCTTTCTTAAGAACTGTCTTTTGCATGTAGTTTGTTGTCCCCCCCCCCCTCCTCGCACCTCCAATTTGCACGGTTGGCTACATACGGTGCGAAAGATGTTCCAACGTACAATGACAAGCATGTAAATGGCAGCACGCTGCAATGTAAGACGAGGAGAGGGAAACTTTGAAATGCATCAGTGCGCAATCTTCTCGTTACAAAGTGACACTTTATAATTCAGGAATGTGTTGACACTTGTAAAAAGCATATTCGCAAGATGGCCAGTCGAGAACAGTCAAAATATAAGTGCTCTGCAAAATGCATTCCACTATCATGACAGCTTCATAAACAATGCACGATATAATTATATATACAGCAATTGTTGTTTTTATAATTATTTGTTTCTTTCGGTTAAGTCACGTCTAAAGATAAAATAATAAATTAAATTAAATAATAGAATACGACGTTTCGATTGCAACACAAGCAATCATTGTTGCAATCGAAACGTCGTATTCTATTATTTAATTTAATTTATTATTTTATCTTTAGACGTGACTTAACCGAAAGAAACAAATAATAATTCCTGCAGTCACGAAAGTTCTAAAATTAAGATTGTTGTTTTTATAAATTTAAAAAATCCCATTAATCAATGGCTGTGATCTGTTCACAATCTCAATTATTGATGTCCTGCACAACATTTGCCTATTTCCCTTCTCTTTTTAGCGCGTACATTTTTAAGGCTCTTGGGGTAGCCCTGGCTCTAAAGGCGAAGCACACCGGACTTGTCGATACATGTCCACTTACTCGCCATCCCCTGCCTGGCGAGAAACAAGCCATGACCTCCAAACCAACCACCAGGCTAATGAGCCACAGGAAATGCATCTAAGATTCGCCATCACCACACAGCAGTGTCTGCCTTAATATCCTATCGAAATGAGACCCGGGGCACTCTGTATTACCACTGCGTGCCAAGCAAATGCTGTTTTACAATTTAATTTCATAATAGATAGAATACTGTATTACGTTTGAAATGTAGATGACCATTAATCATCTTCATCATCTGCCATGATCAATCTGCTGCTGGATAAATGCTTTCCTCAAGCTGTGCCATCTCTAACGAGAATGCCCTTTAATAGACATGTGCAATTCAAACCTATGACCATGTCCATACGTAAAGAGTTTGAATACAGACATCTGTACATCCTCGTCAATACATCATTTGTCAGTATCATGCCCTGAAACACAACACAAGCCTGTATTATACGGCAGACTACTGTATTTTGATTAATACAAAGCCAAGTTGTGTCGTATTATCCTCCTCCATTTGATGCAACAAAACAAAACATGTCAAATGGTGACTGTTCAGCAGACCGGTCCGTTGAAAGTCAATTCACACATGTGACTATTTTAAATGGGAGAGGAGACAATTTGGCATTTGTACTAAATCAATCTATTCAAAAAAAATGATGACGAACCATAACGATGGTCACGGAAACCTTCGTTATTAAATTAAACACTTTCGTTAATGACAAACATCCCATGCAGGGCCCACCGGACAAATATTGTCAAAGATAAATGTCGGGTTGCTCCTGGATGAGGATTTGTCAAAATGACCTAATGACAAAAGGAGATGACAACATTAATTAACGAACAAAACCTGAGAGTGGCAATTAAACACATGTGGACAGACTATAAATAAATGCGTACACTATTGAATGTCCGCTTTAACAGATTAATTGACTCAAACACATTTGACTGTTCTAAATATAATGCTGGGCTAAAAAATATATTTCTGGATAAATATCCTTAGAATGTCCTCGGCAAACCATAACGTTCAAAACCAATAATGCGTTGTCAACATTCACCTTTCACTCATCTACCGGTCGAAACAAAAACAAAAAACTGTCTGCTTAATAAATCCTGAATTTGGGTGCCAGTTGCTGCCTCTTCGACCTGAAGAAAAGTCAACATTGCTCAGTTCACCGTTTTTCGGGGGTGTGATCTGTCTATTGCAGGGCGGCTGGCGGCTTGTGTTTTAGCTATAAAAGATTTCCAGAGCTTGTTAAGAACATTGCCAGTGCACAAAAGCGGATGCAATGATGAGAGTGGGGGGCTCTATATAACCCCTCTCAGTATCGACCCACGCCAAAGCATAAAGAACTGCCTAGTGTTGTGACTCCATTTTGGACGGTGTGCGTGTTGTCTCTCAAACTGATTAATTCAAGAATCCCTACAAAATGTATATTTGTCAATTATAGGAATGGAGGCAGGTGCTGCGAACGGTGTTTTTAAGCCTTCATCAACTTTTAACGGTGTATCAACACCATGGAATTTTAAATCGATCAATTGTTATATTTTTTTTCAAAAGCAATTCTCTTCACCATGATGAATCTTTTTTGTGACAAAATATATTGGGCAGTGACTGCTCCATTGATTTGTGTTACCTACAAGTATTAAATCCCACTGAATAATGAGCTTACAGTTACTAAAATGATAGAAGCTATAAAATATGTATAATTTACAAGCCTTTGTCAATTCACACCTCACTGGCAGATGAAGGCTTCCCCAGACGTCGTCAGTCATGGAGGTTGTTTGACCATACCTCGCCACGGTGGTTAGTGCGGATTGGTGAAGGTGGGGGACAATGACCAGGAGTTCTGGGATTGCTGAGACCACAGCGCAGTGTGCCAACCACAAACTCACGACCCCACAGTAAAACATTGCAATATTATCAGTTGTATGAACATTGACAGGCACCAAATACTCTTCCCCAAAGCAATCTCAATTGAGAAAATTACTCATCATTAAGTATGCAAAATAATGTTAAGATCACTTGAAAATGTTTTATTCGTAATCCTGTCGTTGATCACGCAAATAAATGACAGGTTCCGCGAGGGTACCATTAAAAATGCGCCCGAGGCTACGCATAATAGCTTGTTTAACATCAGTTTTCTTTCATAAATAAAGCAAAATAAAATTTTAAGGTGTTTTACTGTGACTCGCCTTTCGTAGACTATCGTTCCAGCACTCAAAAAGAACCGTAGGTCAAGTGTGGCTCAATATTCTCAGTGTAAAGTGCATGCACCGACCAAACTTAATTGGCAATCCGCGCGTAATACATCGGCAACTTTCTTAGGCAGCGGAGAGCTTGGTACTGGGAGTGCTTCTGGAGGTTGCAAATACCCCGCCGCGTAATGTGCGAGTGCCGGCTTTATCCAGTGTGAGGAAACGTTGCAAAAATCACACACCTGCAGAAAGTACGTGGCATGCACCTGGCCGACAAAATTACATGGACCAGCATTGGCTGGATGACCGTAATTACATCCATCGGTAGTTGAAAAAACTGACCCTGGCGAGGAATATCAGGGCCAGTTGTCTGAAAAAACGACTACGTAGGTTTCCACGCTGCCTTCGGGTTACGCATGGTGTGTGACATCTCTGTGACCTAAAAATATTTTATATTTAGCGTTGGTGTTTTGTTTTTTATTACGGATTTCTTGGTAACACTTTGATCAATGTCACCAAGTCCCTAAATGCAAAAACGTAATTCACATTGGATCTTCAAGCACATTATTGTGACCCCTGCTACAGACTGACAAGAGACGAACACACGGGCCGAGGTAAAACATTCACGCTTTATCAACATTGGTTACAAAGCGTTAAGAGAGAGGGGGAATACAAACTAGTTGGCCGGCGACGTAGCATTGGTGCAAGACGAGTGAGGAACCCCAGTGCTATTATACAGTCCCTCCAGAAAAACGCGGAGTTTTTTGGTGATTGTTGCGGGCAAAAATCGTTGATTATGCGGCACGTTTTCTTAAAAAATGCGATGGAATATGCGGGATATTTATGCAATTTTATGCGATTAAATTGCGGGAACTTGCAAAAATTGCGGGAACTTGCAAAAATTGCGGGAACTTGCAAAAACTGCGGTTTGATGAAAAAGAGAAAAAAAAGTGATTCCCCCAACACCCTATTCACTAGGCTACTACTTTAATGTAAAGAGTAATTTCTTATTACTTCCTACGATAAGCAAGCATACTACATCACAGAAAGTGCTGGGAATATTTAAGTTCTCATCTTGTTTTATTTCAGACCTTAACAAACAGATGGCTCAAACTTACAAAACATTGAGTCGAACAAGTTCTGTAGCTTTACAAAATGAATATGCTACAACTTCTGTAAAAATGAATAAATAAAATATTAAAAAATAAAATGTGTGCTTCCTGTTTTACAGAGGTAGCTATGCAAAATAATTTGCCCCCACTGTCATGTAACACACTGGGGAACTGCTTTGCGCGGTCTTTTGCGCTTATGTTTGTTGGCAAATGAGAAAGATTTGCGGGCTTCATCATGGTTTCATTGGCATCGCGGGGTTTGCAGCTTTTCAATGATGTCGCGTAATGAGTGACGTCACTTCATAACGTTCCCATGGCAACAGGGGAAATGGCTGCGCTTGTGTGAAGTAAACGCAACATTTTTCAACTTTCTGCTAAGATATATGTGACTTTTTGCAACGAAAATGCGGGGATTATGAAATCATGCAAGCCCGCATATTTTGCGAGTGGAAATCTGCAATTTATGCGGCGAAAGTGCGGCGTATTTGAAAAAACGCGCCCCCCCACATAAATATGCGGACTTTGGCTGATTTTGCGTGAAATCTTGCGATCGCATAATCGCGTTTTTCTGGAGGGACTGAAATTATACGGCCTTAGATGCACGCGACAATGCAGTTTGTTATTTTCTAACTTTTAGTACAGTTTATATATAGAATACATTCCTGCGGAGAGAGCTGGTAATAACGTTGGGTTGCTCGGTCAATGGCCAGGGTCAACGGCGGCGAGGTGTATTCCGCAAATCTGGCCGACTGTGAGGGCGGGCACAAGCCGGCGTGAGTAGGTTAAACGTTGAGTTTTATAAGGGCACCACGGGGTGACCAGCCCCTCCATACCCAGCCCCACCCCTCCCACCCCCCACCCAGCCCCTCCCCTCCCCACCCAGCCCCTCCCCACCCAGCCCCTCCTCACCCAGCCCCTCCCCACCCAGCCCCATCCCTCCCACCCCCTCCCCACCCTCCCCTCCCCACCCAGCCCCTCCCCACCCAGCCCCATCCCTCCCACCCCCTCCCCACCCTCCCCTCCCCACCCAGCCCCTCCCCACCCAGCCCCATCCCTCCCACCCCCTCCCCTCTCCACCCAGCCCCACCCCTCCCATTTTTGGATGCACGACGGACGGACAGAATAATCCCCTGTGGGCTGGTGTAACCAGGAGGTTCCTACCAGTATCATATCCACCGTATATAAAATCATATCCACTGGTGGAAATAATCACCATGAAAAAAATGGCACCGTCATTTCTGATACACACATGCAAGTCAATATGCAAGTGAATAAATACTTCGTTTTTTTGCTGGGGCCCAACTACCGCAGTACAGTTGTACAACATTGTGAACCCTGAGAAAAAGTATATTGCAACAACTGAACACTTTTGACACCTCGAGTAGTGAAGAGCCTTGTTGAAATGTACAATGACAACTTGAGAAAAGGTGCTAATGACAAGTCAAGACAAGTCAAGTTTATTTATTTAACCTTGATGCAAAATCAAGAGACTGGGATAGCCAGGTTTGCAGGAGTAACCCCGCGTCACCAAAATGACAAAATAAAAATGTAAGAAAATAAAAAAACAGCGACCATTGACTGTGTGAGAACATCCCCCTCTCCCCGACGAAGCGCCTCCCACCTCCCACACACACTTGGATTGATTTCATCACACAATTTAGTAATGGAAACAATGCGATGAGGCATATTTTAAGTGTGACGTTTCAATTACAACCCTGGCACACTCGCGGACTGAATTCAGAAGCGATGCCAACAAAACGTACACAATGACCCGCCTTGACTTAAAGCTTTCGTGACTGCAGGAATTAATATTCTTGGGTCTTTCGGTAAAGCCACGTAAATAGTTTCAAAGAAAATTACAAAAATAACAAGAAAAAACTACGACGTTTCGATCGCAACACAAGCAATCGTCATCAGGAGAAAAAAGAGGGGGGAAGCTGTTGAGGCAGGATGTTTTAAAGGTTTGTAATGGGTGTAGCCCAAGGGTCATAAGCGAAGTGAGTGGGGCTAGTGATGTTAAAGTAAGAAATTTTCATGTAAATGTAAGATCGGAGAGCTACCTGTTATTTTCTTTGAACCTATCTACGTGACATACCGAAAGACCCAAGAAAATTACCTGCCTGCCAATGACGGGCCGGCCAATAATGTCCTTCTTAATTTGGTTAACACATGATTTTACTTATTTGAGGAAATAAATGGTTGCATAATACAATACTTATATTTTGTACAAATATTAATGAATCCTGATTTGCTGAATGCTACACACGGCTTCAGGAGTGATGTGTCGGCAGTGGTAAATATGATATTTACTGCCAAAGAAAATGGGCTCCATTTAGTAAAAAATTGTGTTTGCTTGGATAAAAAAACTGTCATAACAAATTCCAGACTATAAACAATCACGAGTACTGTTTTATTGCAGTATTTACAAACTTGCAAATAATTTGTTTAAGATAGATTGACGAGAAAAAAGCTACGCAAAAATGTGTTACAAATTGGCAGAAAGAAAAGGCGTAAAATATAATATTTTTTCCAGACATTATACTGCACGGGCAGAAAAAAAGGTAAAAGTCAAAACATGCAATCTTCTACCCAATATTATGAGCACTCCAAATGCCCCTTAGCACTCCATGCCCCTCCCCCCCACTGCTGATACTGTAGTGAGCTCAGGCACTAACACATCAACCCTGCACCGGATCGCAACAATCATGCACTATGCCTATCTTTGCCCTCTACACTGATGTTAGCATGAGACGACACCTGTGGCAGCATTGTCCGCACAGCTGCTTGTCCCAGATGAGCAAAAATATAAAATGAAAACACAACTCTCGACCATATGCGCGTTATGGGCCTGCTGTCATCGCGCACGGACACTTGAACTTTACAGGGGAATACTCAAAAATATAGCAGGATAGATATAAGTACAGCTCCAAATGTTAAATGGATTCTGCTTGGACATTTTCATGCAGGTGTGTTTGCTCGTCGAGTGCCCATGATCCACCCGCATGGATCTGAGGTGCAATTGCTGATCAAGAACATGTCCAACAAACATTGACCATATTGAGGACAAAATGAGAATCAAGACCTTCTGAACTGCTGAGCCCCGGGCAGACGTCAGGGTTCAGAACGCATGTTCACATCACCAGCTGCCCTCCCTCTAAAAGCGATCAATAGCCCGCTTCGTCTGTTGTGCATAACTGAAGCCTAGGGGGCTATTGTGTCTTCATCGCGGTGTGAACGCATCTTCTTTTGCTCCCCTTGCGTTCAGCTCTTGATGCGTTACTGCCCCTTCGTACATAGCGCAGTTGGCTACGCACGGTGTGAAAGAAGGTGAACATACAGACCGACCTGTAAGAGGCTGTGAATTTGATAGCTGCACCAGGAGCACATTGCCCCATCCATCCATCTCTGATACCCATGCGCCACCCATTAGATTGTATGCTAGAAAACTATTTTATGTAGGGTCATTCCCTCGAGAAGATATTGATAATGTTACACCATTTGCCACCGCTATCAATACAAAGTTCTATTGCCCAAGCCCGTGGACACTTCCCATGCATTCCAAACATCACGCAGCACGGTTATTAATTATGATTGCGGAGCCATCTGCACACTCAGATAAAACCATAGATCAAAGAAATAAATCAAAGATTTATAGTTCCTTTGTTATAACGTTGTTTAAGTAAACCCATTTTTTTGCCACTTTCAATTGCGGCACATGAAAGCCCTTTCCAACTTGAGTATGCCCTTGATGCGTAAAAAAAATATATTAAACCCAACAATGTTAGTCAAACTGTTTGTTTACAGTTTACAGCAAATATAACAATGTCGCAAACAATGTTCACCTCTTGTCTGCTTCTGCGATAGCTGTCACTGCCAGTTTCACTCAAGTTATTGCGGCGGATTGATTATAGCGGACCGCCGCTGAGAGCAATTGTCCAACGAGACTCGGCGCGCGCTGATGGAACGGTGCGACTCGAATGGTGTGGCGGCGGTCCCCGGGGAATGTCGCTGCACTGAGCCCGACAGCTGGGCACATTCGTTATTGACGAACCGTAGAAGGACAAGGAGAATGGTAGAAAGGGCAGTGGGTGCTCGAAAACCTACACAGAACTGTCACAAGCGGGGGAGACAAAGGCATATTTATAATCGTCAGATTGTCTTTCAACCGCATTAGAGAATTGCCCAGCAACCGTGAGGCACGCAAGTGCTATGCGGCGTTGATAAATAGCGCGTAGTTTTCTTTCAGCGCTTGATAAAAATAAAAAAACACATTTTACAAATCGCACCGTTTTGAGGTATTCCTCTGCCCATTAAGAAAATGTCCGTCTCAATGTCACGAATGAGGGAATGCATGAAATATCCTGCACGTGGTCCTGTCACGGTTGGACGGTGAAGAGAGCTCCTCCCATCACAAAGGGGTAAACACAGCGCCTGTCCCCCCATTATACCACAGCATATTTATAATTGGCTGGCTACGTGTTCTAGCTGTCTCGCTGAGAGAAAGCAAAGGCAGCACAATGAGATAATAACCACACAAAACTGCTACATTTCTAACTGCCATTCACACGCATTGATGTGCATTAAAATAAATTACATTTCACTATATTCCATCTATGTGATGTCCATATCTTACATCACATTTCCCCCCATATTGCAGTAGCCTAAAGGTCGGGCTAATATTATAAGAGATAAAAAAAGATATATAACTGAATATGTACGTTGATTTTATATATCTCTCATTTGAAATTAACAGCGGCTGTTTTAATAGACCTCTATGAGAGTGTACCACAGTTATTTTATTATATTTAGATGAACGTGAGCGACGGTCACTTTAACAGCCCTCAATGACAAGGAGTGGGCGTCTCTTTAACACATCTGCATGAAGGTGGTGATGGTTCTAACTTCTCAATAAAAGTGAATAGTGCCCTTGCTTCAAAAGATCGCTATGGGGTTCACTTGAATACATCCCTATGGAAGTAAATTGCGGTCTTTAGGCCATGTAAAGCTTAATCGGTTTCACAGATTCCACCCCCCCCTCCTCCCCTTATAGCGCCAGGCATTGTCGCTTAGACCGTAACAGCCGTTCGTGAACCAACCTTGGAGAGACAAAGCCCTGGCACTGGGTGGCACGTGGCTGCCACGCGTGCCACAGCGCCTGTTCACTCACCATATCCGTGTTTTGCAACGGGACACCAGCACCGAAAATAAGTACGCACGCAAAAAGATTTTGCACAGCTGTGGCTGGGGGATTTTTTTTTCTTTTAAAGCATTGTTTCAACACACACCGAGGATGCAATATGGTTAGACCAGTGTAAATTTTACATCAAATCGAAAGGGCAGAGGGCCCCTGACAAGTAGACCATTGTCAATCTTATATCAAATGTAAATGGACAAGGGCCCACACAAGGGACATCAAAAGTTCAAACACCAATCACAAACAATATCAGCAGGAGGCCTTGCCGGGTGAGTTTTTTCTTTTTTCCAACCAAAATCGTGGACGTGTTTTCACGAATTGTGGGATATTGAATTGTGCTTACAGCCTGCCTCCAAAGCTTCACTTTTGACTTTATTTTAGCAATGCGAGCATTACTATAGGGCGCATTAGACCTTAGCCCGTAATACCTTCTGTTGGGAGTTCATGTGTGACTATGCAGAGCACTTATTTTGGTCTAAAATACGTAACTCAAATCGATTCGTGATAAGCTGTGCATGGTACCTAAGGCACAACAATACCACACATGCAATTTCCACATTTAAAATGCAAAGTTAAGTAATATTAATGGCCCTCGTGAGCCAGGCGCCTGTTCTAGGAGAAAGAGATGATTATATATATATCAATCACCAAAATTCCAAGCGATATTTGAAATAAAAAAAAAATGTAAGTGCAATTTTAAATGTACGGTTTTTTTTGGCTGGTGAATGCAAAATCGAATGTGTTGATTTCATTCGCGGAGGAGAGGAAAAAAAACAGCGGACAGGTTTGGGCAGAGGTTATGAAGCCGCGGAAACCATCGAGGACGCGGCGATTGGCTCTTGAGCCCCATCAATCATGCGAGCCACTCTGACAGGTCAACAGCGATAAACAGAAACACCCATCCACATCGCCTGCCACCGCATCCCTCTCCTCCCAGAGGCAGAAGCGTCTGCTTTCTTTACTCACGTGAGATAAACCCTAGACTGACAACAGGGCTCATAGAAAACTGTACTGCCTCTACTTGAGAGACGTTTACAGTTGATAAACCACACTGTCATAAAGCACAATGTGAATAATAAGGCATATTCGTTGAAATAGTGAAATGGTCATTTGATATACATACCAATGTCACTTATAACTGATGTTTGGTGGATTTAAACGACATTACGGGGCAATATAGATGCATACAAAATACACAACATATCCAAGTAAATTAAAATGTATTTGTTTTACCATCAAGTTGAGAAAATTATCCGAAAGACGTTATACTTGTGAAATATTTCGCAAGTGTAAGCTAGCATTTTGGTCCGTAATAATGTTTTTGTTAAATATAATTGTTTCAACTATATTTCCTTCACAAGATACATTCAGTCAAAATTGTGTTCTTAGCAAGTGAGTTTTATTAACATATGCTGCTGCTGAACCAGCCAACATTATTCAGTATCAATGATTATCTATACTGCATATAGGGTACATATATAAATTACATGATTTACATAATACACATTGGCTTGCCATAATCCTGTAGACAGTATTGAACTCACGGAAAAAAAGCTTTTTGCCTTGGTGCTGCTAATACACGTTGTCGGCACTAGATGGCACCTTTGCACAACTGAATATTTCCAGAAATCGGATATTTAAAAAAACCGAAGCAGCCTCACCATATATTTTCAGCAGAATGCGAGCGGTGCGTGACAATGCATGTTGGACCGAGGAAGTTATCCGGGGGTTTGTTATTCATGATGAAGAATTAATCATGAGGATTGCAATGATTCATAATGTGAATTTCCGTTAAATGCCATTCTTCCGAGATGTATTAAACCAGGTCATGCCCAATGACGGCCAACATGAATCCAGGATGCTGCCCTCAGCGTCATCCCCAGCAGTCTCAACACTCCATCATCCCTACAACCTTGCAATTATGTAATCTCCTATACCCAACACGTGTTAAACGTTTTCCCGGTGCAATTTGGCAGCCAAACGGAGGAATGCAGAGAGGTCACGCGATGCACGCTTCGCCCTGCCTCTCGTTTCACAATTTACACATTCATGTGGTCGGTCCCCATGGCTCATGCAAACAGCATGGGACGCACGAGGCATCTATTTGATCTGACGCTGCTCATTAGCGTTTGTTAAAAATGGCAAGTGTCAGCCGAGTCGAAGCACAAACGATACATTTCACCCCGAATATCGTTTTTTTTTAAATGAGCAATTCTCCACACGTAGGTTTCGCATGATGTAACCTTATGGTCGGCTGGCCGCATGATCTCTTTGATGGCAGTTAACCTCTCTAAAACTTTTTGGAACGAAAAAATGTACAAGTTGTAACAACAACACAAAGGTGCTGACAAGCCGTCTTGTGGTCGGGGTATAGGGTAAAGTCAAACACTCATGGGGATGGTGCCGTGGTGATGGTTTGGCTAGGAAATTAATGTTGACAGTTGGGGCCTGAGTTACAAATAGCTTTGCTTATTCTGCTTTGTCCACTTCAATCCACTTATACTTTTGCCCCCCGATGACATTTCACTTTTTTTGGCGCATTTTATGTGCAGTTGCTAATTTCCATCACTGAATTTGTCATATTTATTTTATAGCATGCTTCTTACAACGGTACACGACTACTATACTTCACAGATACATTTTACTCTTGTAAAATTGACTGTACATTCACGAGCCTCTTTAAAAAAAGAAACAATATTCAATACAGTATCTCAATGGGCTGCTTTTTGAAGGTATGAAGGCGGCGACTGCCGGCGAAACATCATTTCCTACAATGGATGCACGTTATCAATGACAATTCACCGCTTTAAAATATTGTCTCTAATCCAGAATGGGTCATGGATGCACGTTATCAATGACAATTCACCACTTTAAAATATTGTCTCTAATCCAGAATGGGTCATGGATGCACGTTATCAATGACAATTCATCGGTTTAAAATATTGTCTCTAATCCAGAATGGGTCTTATTTCACTGCAAAGGCCCCCTCCCAATAGTTACCGCGCCCTCTTAACAAGGTCACGCCAACAGCATTTCAACCTGCCGCTGGGCCAACCGCCCCCAAGGTCGATCCTCAAATAACCTTTGGTCAGGCCTCTAGAGATCAATTTGTTACAGATGGTTCTGCCAGCACAACCAAGGATATACAAAAAAAACACTCTGCCTATTATTATATTCCAAAATATGTCACGAAAATATACGTAATGCAGAAAACAATCTGTAAGGGCTTACCGTTTGACAGATGTTGGTTATTATATTGTAAGTGATTAACAACGTGTGCATATTTGGCAAATTTAACTTGCGATTGTAATACCCGGGCTTCTTGGCTAATATCTAAAACATCCTCAACCTCAGCTCCTTAATCCTTTTGCCACAGTAAGCTCGTGTTCGTGATGACAATTTACCCACAGTATGTTTTAAATCTCAGGTTTCAAATCACGTTAAATACATTGCAGTACTACACACGAGGCTGGCTTGAGTAGCAAAATGAAAAAAACGATATATATATAGCCGGTAACGTGCCTGTATTAAAACACTGAAAATAAATACTGCCGCTAATGCTCATCGTACAAAAACAGGGACCCACTGGTATTTGACAAGCTGGTGTATTTTAATAATAGAAGCGTGCTATGCAAAGATATTCATTTACTCTCTGTTGTTTTTCTTTCTCGCTATTTTGACAACGTACTGTGGAGTACCCTTTACTGTTTTTACAGCAGTGGACTGCCCCTTCTGAGCTCTACACGACATCTAATGAAACTAAACGACTGCCACCAATTCGCTTCTTATTGCAAAGCACTGTATCAGGACCATTAAACGATAATACCATCCTGGCAAATATTGACTTCATGACATTGCTCTCTGGATGTTTGCTCAGCACATGAACCCTACGCCACTGATCACTGCATCTGAGCCTCAGTGCAAAAGGACCACTCTCATTCTATTCACATGTCATGGCTCAAAACCCCCCCCAAAAAATTTAATTTTTCCCGCAAAAAAGTAATGACCGTCTCCCCAGTAAACTATGATAAGCGATGTCTCGCCTGAAAAAAAATAAGCGGTAATGAATCTCGGTGGCTTCTCTCCCAGTTAAATAAAGAACAGCGAATTGACCCCAGTCTTCAACACATGTGGAAGGGGCATGCTACGAATAGCCACTTTGCGAGTTTGTGTGGTAACAGGCCACATTCCCGTTATGCAGGATTTCGCTCAAACCACGCCTGTGACCTCCAACCCAAGAACACCTGGGCTTCAAACTGATTGGCTTTAACACAAGAGAGATGGAGAGTGAGTGTGAGGGACTGCAGCTTTGGCAGGTTGAGAATGATTTTTTATGCTCACAACTACCACAGCAGCATTGTTATTCGGGTGCTGGGGAATGCTGGCACGGGCCTCTGCAGGAGAGAAGTGACTGAGTGGCAGGCACGCAGAGCCCCAGATGCACAGCTTATTAGAAACATTAAAAACATCTTCACGCATCAATTACCAACAAACATGGGTGCTTAGAAGTAGTGTATTAACGTAGAACAAAGCACAACATAGTGAGCCATTGGCTTCATATTTACCACTAACTACCTGCAGCACTAAATTCAGATACTAAACTTATAGAAAAAAATGTATGCACTTTTCAAAAAGCGTTTCTTTTAAATAAATTAAATAATGCAATCTTTATTTTACTGTATAATTAAAAAAATCGCATATACCAGTCATTCACATCTAATTGAGCTTAAAATATGGTATGCATGATATTTTTTGACACAGCACAGTTATTTACAAGCAAGAGAAATGTTCAAATGCATATTAATGCACTGCTCGCTTGGCAATGTGAACTGTTCATTAAGGGCAGCAGCAGGAGCATGATTAGCTTCAATCTGCACAGCAGTTTTATTTTAATAAAGCAAATTACTTTCAACTTGGCTTACTGAAATATCCAAGGGAGAACTGTAAACAAATGCACCGTGGTGCATTATGTAATGATGAATTATTTTTAACTACGTGACACAATTACTTATTTCTATTAGGTACAATTTAATGAACATCACCGCATTATTTTCATCGCTTTCATATAGAGTCTTTTTCTGGAAATGCATAAAGCCACTCCAATATTTAAATGTTCGTACAAAGTGAATCCAAAAACAGATAACATACACCCTCACGGAAACAGATAGTTTTGTTCAAAGATGACAAGTCACACGGGCATTGCCCACAGGTAGCAGCAAAATACTTTCATATCCTCCAGAAAAAAACCCAGTGGTGGCTGCAATTGAGACCAGAAGGGTGTGATAATTACGTTATTTTAAATCTGGCTATGCTCACTAACTGGCAACTTATGTCACTACAGATGGTAATGCGAAAACAAAAGTGGGCGTCGTTGTTTAAAAGCCGCCTTTAAGTGTTTCACACTGGATGTTATCCAATAACTCAAGACAGCCCTTCGATGTGTTTCCAGGTTGCATCGCGCGTTGTCCGGCATGCTGTCCCGACGTTCGATCAAAGTCCTGGGAGCCTCTTTTGGAAGCACTCAAAACTGTTCAGTTCCCAGCACGTGGAGCGAAACATCCACCACAGCTACACAGCACAACCTTTCAGCAATGCCACTCAAGGAATGTATATAAAAATACAATGGGGCTGGCAATTGAATGTTTTACGAAAAGTACACTGAACCAGAGGGATGGATGCAGTTGCGGTTTGCACGTATGCGTCACAAAACACAGAATTACAAAGTCCCATTAAGTCGCGATTGAGATGACTGGTGGCACAAAATGAGGTCGCACATTAAGGTAGGACCCACACAACTCCATCAATGTACCCGTTGATGCTTGCAGTCAAACTAGATTACTTCAAAATGCAAAATTTAAAATAAAGAAAAACTGCTCGCATAATTTTTAAGCGCTGTAATACAGCAAATAAACATTTTGAAACAATTCAGATTTTCTTTTTATACCACCCAAGTCTCAAAATCTATTAAGTAATATGTTGTTATGAAGTTCTTTCTGTCTTTGTTACATTTATAAGGCACAATGTGTACTTTTGAGCACTTGCACACATTTAGGACGTGTAAAACTAAAGGAATCAAAACATAATTACGTTATAAATGTTCTATATAAAATGAAATTGCACACCAAGTATAAAGCCGAGTGAAAGAACATTAGTCTTAGTATGTTTTTTACGATGCAGATATCTCAAGAGGGCACTTTGGAATTAAATTATTCACGCTTGGCCATAAGGGAGTGCCAAATTGGCAGCTTGGGGGACGGGAGGGAGGAAGGGGGCAAAGGAAACATTTTAGCCCCCAAACCAAGGGTGGCACAGTCGGGTTTTTTACAATCGGGTTTAATTGTCTTTTTATATTAAACCCGATCATCTGAGATTGGGAGAAATCCGGTTTAATTGGTTCTAATTGCAGAACCGCACTTCGCCAACTTCTCAACGATGGGCTTCATCCATTCCAAGCTAAGGAACTCACTGGCGCCCACGATTGTGGAGGAGAAGCTCGTGTTCATCACGACCAACCTGCCCGCCGCATTATACGACTACCCCGTGCCCGACGGCCCCGAGTACGATAGCAGCACCGACGAGGAAGCAGCCTAAGCCTTGGATCAGAGTTTCGTATTCATTAAACCAGGTTTTAATTCACCAAAATCGGGTTTAATTGTATTAAAGAAAAAACCCGATGCCTGCCCCAAACAGGGTTGGTGGACCGTGGGATGGGAGCCAGTTGTAAACGGTAAACTTCACATTCTAAATTATTTCGGTAACAACATCGCTCACGTCGGGAGATGCCGGAGCCCAGGAGTTACGACACCAGGGGGCGACGCTAGACACGTCAAGGATGTAGATTCTGTGCATGGGTCCCTTGACGAATTTTTGGGAAGGTAAATTGTTTAAGATACAGCAAACTCTGATTTGAGTCAGAAAATGTAACGCACGCCCTCTGCACGTTAAAAGACGCCGACTCGTATGGGACCTTTTTGCCATCATCAAAATGATGAATAAATAAGAACAGATTGACCCACACCAGAGACAGTCTTCTTTGTGGCCTTGTCTCACAAGTGTCAGTAGACCAGAGAACGCCAAAAGGCAAAACAGCCAATCAGCTTCAAAGACAATGCATATATTAACAGAGCATGCTTGTTTGCATGAATTGCCACAAGTATGTGTGGTTTATGCAGACTTGATGCCTTGCAATAGGTATCTATTTGGTGTTTAAACATCTTAACACAACTGTTTTATTGCCAGAAATGGGGCAAAGCTTATTCTTATTCCTTCATCACAAGCAGACTCGTGTAAGCAACTCCTCTCATCGAAGAAGAGAGGAGAAACCATTCCTATCAACCCCTTATCCGTGCCCTACCTTAATACAAACCAATTCAGACCTTATTGGTCACCCCGTGCCCTTATAAATCTCAACGTTAATCCTACAAAGTCCCATCACAAAGGAGATACACAAACAAATAAGAAAAAACATGTTTTTGCCCGTATCGAAACGGCTGTACGTCGTATGGACCTGAAAACTCCCTGTACAAGAATACGGGTAAACTGCATGGGTTTACAGGTATGAGAAACGTAACACGGCTACAGTCTCTCACCTAGAAAGCCACCGCTTTTTTTCCCCGACTGAACCATCGCTGAGAAATCCACGGCATCGCCTAAACCACATTCCTCAAAGTCCCACCACCCCAATTCCACCATGGAATCAGGTAGCCCCCCACCACCAACATCCCCTATATCCTGACTATCAAAAGTTCAGAATGGTTGGCGGCACAGATTTATATTGGCATGCGTTGTATAGTTTCATTTGTTATAAAACTATACAACAGTACCGTGGTGGCAATTTTAAATATATGAGCAAAGGAAAATGCATTATTTTATGACACTGGACAGCCAAATGATTAAACGGGGGCAATATAAACAGGACATTGGAAGATCTCCACACGTAAAGTTGTCAGAAAGCTCAGCAGGAATGGTAATTCATATTCTTAGGTTTTTTCGGTAAAGTCACGTAGGTAAAAAATGTAAATTAATAAAAGTAAAATAAAACAAAATAAAAATCACGACGTTTCGGAAGCAACACAAGCCTCCGTCTTCAGGTGGAACCGTCACAGCCACGATACAGCTGTATCAAGTAAATGATCTTGTGATCATCGTGGCTGTGACGGTTCCACCTGAAGACGGAGGCTTGTGTTGCTTCCGAAACGTCGTGATTTTTATTTTGTTTTATTTTACTTTTATTAATTGACATTTTTTACCTACGTGACTTTACCGAAAAAACCTAAGAATATGAATCCTTGCAGTCACGAAAGCTTCAAATCTAGAAGGAATGGTAATCTTTTCGTGCTGCGGATGAACACAGAGAGAATGACTCCCTGTCTCACCACCACGTCGTACATTGATACAAAATTACAGTACCTAAAATTCACACGTGCTCTTGCAAATCCAGGGCCATTTAAATTGATATGCAGGACATTTCGGTAGGATAGGATATGCCCTGCTGAGCTATCTGACAATGTGTTTCAAGTGACACGTCTGTTATTTCGCTTCACGTACGTAAGATTGACTTCTTCAGGGAAACATTGAGTTCCAGCAGAGGCTTGCAGAGGATGGAGCGAGATGTCAGGCATCATACAGAACAATCCATGAATCAGGTTTTTTGGATTAGATCGCGTAAATATATAAATGTGTCGTTAAACCTGCCACCACCCGACACAGCCAATTAGTAAGGTTTGTCACGTAAACAGAACATGTCATTTCGTTACTAGTACAACACACCGGTGTGTTGGAGAGCCAAGCTACAACATTTACAATCTGAGTATGACGTTTCGCCAGTAATTACAACTAGCTTCATCAGGCGACAGCCAGATTTGTGGAGAAGTCCACCTGTTTGGTTCCTTAAATAGAGGGGCAGAAGGAACAAAACAGGAAGACTTCTCCACAAATCTGGCTGTTCTCTCTTGATGCTAGTTGTAACTAATGCAAAAACGTCGTACTCAGATTGTAAATGTTTTGGCTTGGCTCTCCAACACACCGATGAGCTGTACTAGTGACGAATTGGCACGTTCTGTTTACGTGACAACCCTTACTAATTGGCTGTGTCGGGTGGTGGCGGGTTTAACAACACATTTATATATTTACGCGATCTAACCCAAAAAAACCTGTATTGTGGATGATATTGGTCGCGAAAGCCTGCTGCGTGTTAAACATACAGAACAATACACTCGGCGGTGGAACCCGAGAATCCAATGGACAGCCAATCACAGCCCAACCATGTAATGCAAATCACGGTTGCTACACATGCATGTCCAGGTGCAAGGTGATTTACCAGCATGTGAAGGTGATTTAGCAGCATGTGCATGGTGACTTTTGGTTCACTGTAGGTTACTCAAGGACAGGAATATCTCAGATGATGATGGACGTCTACCGTGCCCTTGTGCTGCTTTGTATGGGCTTGACAAAAAAAAGGTATCTGTATTACGAACGGCATTTCTGTCCGGAACAAACGTCACCGTGATGTTTCCACAACTGCACACGCTGAAAGTGGTTCTACCAGGAACCGTTACACGTGGCAATATGCATTTCTGCATGATCGGTGCCAGAAGGGTCATTTACACCACACGTACACACACTGCTGCTGGACCCCCGAATTACCGGTGAACCACCCTATCACAAGATTAAATTAAGAACAAAAAAGGAGGTTTACGTGACATACTATAGCAGTGGGTACTGTAATGGTAGCAGAATGAGGTGAATGGATATCAGCAACGCAAGTTCAGTGTGCATCATACGAGGGTGAACATCGTTTTCTCAGGTTTTTTCGGTAAAGTCACGTAGGTAAAAACATTAAAATTAATGAAAGTTGTTTTATTTTACTTTCATTAATTTTAATGTTTTTACCTACGTGACTTTACCGAAAAAACCTGAGAATATGAATCATTGCAGTCACGAAAGCTTCAAATCTAGAAAGGTGAACATCGTTGTAGCAGGAAATAAGCACGGGCACGTAAGCAAACCCATGTTGGTATTATGACTCCACCGTCCTGTACAGGAATTACATTAACGTATACGTAATGGTAAACATGCATTAGCGATGCTAATGTTCATATACAGAGTGTACTGCCAAATATGTATGAAACTGTTGATCAAATGTTAAATATTGAAGACTTTTTTTTTCCAACCAATTTCACAGCAGATGAAAGGAAATTCAGGACACAGTGCAGCACCTCTCTCTTTAAAATACACAGCGTAACCTTCGTGCATATTCATCCGCATGTGACGTCTCATATACCTTTTCTCGGAATCAAACCATCACGATGACAACTGCTAGTCGAATGCGCTACGCTCATTTTTGGGCAGCTAACAGAGGTTTAATGATGCATCAATTCAGTGAGGATACACGCATATGTATGAAAATTCATTATTATCTTGTCATATACGCTTTATGTAATGGCTTGCACGTTATCTCTCCAGCCACGAGAGTCCGTTACATTCATTACAATGTAAACAAATTTTGATCCACGAATCGGATCGGGATCCTGAAGAGTGACACGTCATTGAATGACAAGGGGAGGTGAGTCGTTACACCTCTGGTAGTTCAAACAGATATCACATGCTAACTACAATTCAACCATTCCTGTATTACTGTGTAGAATTACCCAATGTTTCATTTGCTCAAGTGTAAATGTGTGAGAGGGGAGATGTAGCCGACTCTTTTTTAAATCCTTTATATTAAGTTCGCTTGCTTGCTTGCTTAGGACCGTGCAAATCTTTCGGTCGTTTTTTAACCCACTTCCCGTGATCCAATCGAGCTGACATTTTCCACACAGACTCGTTGTGCGTGACAATTAATGTTCGTGAAATTTTTTCCTAAATTTTACACTTTTTATGACAAAAATATTATTTTTAATTACCAAATGCTTAATGCTGCCATGCAATCATCTGACCCATAGGTGGCAGCCATCTCAAGCCAGAGGACGAGAGGACTCTAGCCACCACGCATATAAAGGATTTATAGTGAAAAACTTTTTTTTACGGGTTATACTTGTTCGTTTGTCTCTTTGGTATCCGAATGCCATTGTAAAAAAACTATATTTGGTCAATCCTAGATCAGCCAACAAATGAGCGTATAAGGCGTGTGAAGATTGCAACTGATATTGCAGACATATTATGTTTAAACGATGGACACGCATTGCGAATGGCGAGCATAATTTTTTTTCAAGAGTTGCAATTGTAAGCAAGATGAAAAGAAACCTTGACAACGGATTTTTTTTCTCTCTCCAATAGCTCTTAATGCATCCCATGCCTAGCGACGTGTTCTAGTTGAGCCAACAAATGGTCCAAATAACCGTCCCATCTGCATTTTGCACAATGCATCAGTTGCCATGGCTGGAACTGGTCAGCTTGCAGATATCCATGTTACAAACGGGAACCCAGCCAACATGTCATTAGCTAGCATGTGCACGTGTCACACGATGTACACACCTCGGTGTGTGTGTATGTGCACCACGGCAGGGGTGGTGCCAAAAGATGTGGTATTTGCACTTGTGCTTGAATGGAGAGCTTTGTCAATCAATCAAGCAATCTTTACTTTACGTGCCAATATCGCACTCAATAAAGTAGGCATCAGTGCACATTTGCAACAGAAAATAAGCGGTACAGGGGGCATACAGCAGCAGGAATAAAAAAATAAACTCATCACGCTATATCTCTATGCTCCCACATATATGATCCTCACAATCAGCAACCCGCACTGATCAGTGTCGTGGTGAACGGTGGCTATATATATAGAACTCCCATGACAAACACAGGCTGGGGACAGGCCATCGTGTTACTTACTCACTGCAAGAGAAACAATGTCATTCCACGAATAATTTGCCACCTGGGAGCCACAAATAATTGAGTATTTTTAGTCACATTTGTATTGGTCCTTCAAAAGAGCCTTTTGTGAAACATCCAATTTTGAAAAGGAAAAGCAGTGTGCAATTATGCCCGTGATGATAGCGCAGTGCATTTCATGTGTATTGCAGCAGGATTTCCTTTGTTCATAGAAAATGAATAGCTTGTTTGTCCTGATCACATGTGCAATACGATCAAATTAAAACTTGCAACTGCAGTAATGAACCATGAGAAGCATCAATGCAGTATTTATAAGAATCAATTTCTAGTGAAGGGGTTCAGCAACATTTCCTTTCAAATCTAAATGCCCATATCATGCGAACAAGAATGGTCTCCAAACGAGTTTATAAAAAAAAGTGCAAACAATTAAGCTTGAATATATATAGTTTTACAACTATACTGTAATCTGCATTTATATAACTCGAAATTCCAAAGAGTCTGAGGCGCATAAATCAGAATCCTATTATCAAAAATCACTCACACTTGACATGGACCACTGGCTCTACATGAATAAAACTCATCTAGATGATTATTTTGGAAATGGAGCAGTTTTAGTAGAGATGCATTGTAATACAAATAAAATATTGAAGGTTATTTGTGCAATGATTGTGACCCATTTGACATGAATTATTGCAAGTACTTTAGCAGTAAATAGGTTTTTCCAGAAAAAAATGCACCTCCCGAACTGGTTTGCCATACCACTGATGTCAGTGCGGTTCTGTAATCACTATTAGAGTTTCAAATGGAATAACTAAAATATGCACACGCTATATTTGCCATTCCTGGCAAGGTGTACTTTGTGATTTAAATAAGAACCAGCATATCAGACACTTTCAATGGAGCGGTTGATATATTTAAGAAAAGGTGTGCCAGTTAATATGTTTTGATCATACAACTCTTTGTCATCCCTTTCGGAGTTTCTGCAGTGATTCAAATGAAACGAAGGCTCATGGGCTCCATTGTGACTTCATAAAAATGTGGCTTTGAAATAGGAACTCTTGAATGGAACACAATGCGACTGCTGTTACCTCTGATTTAAGTGGAGGACCTAATACATTGACGCAAATGCTATTCAGTGCTTCAGAACTCCAATAATCCGCATTGATGTGGATAAAAACATTTTTCAGATCCTGCGATCCATGGTGGTTAGTTCTATAATCCAGACAAATGTTTTCACACCGACACACTGATGAAAATCATTGGAAGACTCGAGACTCCATTAATCCGCAAAACAATTTCTATATTACAGGGCAAGCACGGTACTGTACGTGACAAGCTGAGAAATTTGTAAATTACGAAGTTACGATTTTTTCTAAGACCCAAATGGCGCAAATCTGCCCAGTTGGTCTATGTTAAGGGTTATTTTAGAAATGTTTTGACTTAATATAAAAAAAATGCTAAAAATCCTCCTAAAATGACAACACAAACTAGCTGTGCTGATGCTAAACAAAAACCGAACCTCTGTTTCCCTACAGCTCTGCTACTGCAGCTCCACATTATCCCTGCCTACTTCTACAGATCGCGTTCAGCAGTCCTCGAAGTGTTTTCGATCCACTGCAACGTCACGTGGATTACGGGATTCGCCGCGAACCGCCAAATAAACCGAAAATTACAGGAATTCACAGAGTATTGGGGCATGAATTACTGACGTAAAACCTCTCAAAGCCGGGCCAATTGGGGGTGAGAGCCTCTCCGGTTATAGTGGATGACTTCTTCTTTAGTGCTGCCTAACGGCGTGTGCGACTTCACGATGATATTGGTCCCGGTCTAGCACGGCGTGTAGAGTTTGTGCTGCTGTTGTTAATTGTAGCCATGTTTTGATGTTACTGAGCCATGTCGTTTTTGGCCGTCCTAGTCGATGACTGGCAGAATGCAAATAATAAAGTAAATTAAAATTGGCTTCCCCATGCTGCATCAATCCTGGGAGTGTTTGACCGTACCTTACGGGAGGGTTGGTTCACATCACTCGCCACTGACATTAGCCATGTCCAGCAATCGAAATCAAGTTGCTAGGTTCACTACGCTCCTTCCTCCCAGTTCTTGATTAGTCAAAATACACTGCAAAAAATACGTTTAGATTAATAACAGTCATGTCTCAATGATTTCACCTTTGCCTTTACCATTATATGTGACTATGTCCCCAAAATTGTGGTGGCTTCTGGAATTTTGCAAGTTTCTAACAGCGATTTTACCCACGGAAGAACAAAGATGCATGGGTCCCAGCCAGGTGTCTTTGTCTAATGTCCAAGTGGTGGGTTTTGTCACCTTCTTGACCATGGCCTGGCATAACCAAGTGTGGCACAGTACAGTCATTTGAAATGCACAATTATATTCTGATTTTGATTTCATAATAGCAAATTTTACAAAAAAAAGCACTGCTTGTGATTAAAATTTAAATGGCAAACCTAAACAGGGCATACAGTACATTTATTATTTATAGCGGTATTGCACAATGTAAATTTACTGAGCCTATGTTTCTTAAACTGTCATCACAAAAGTCCAGTATGCAAGGACTATTTAGCATTACAGTGCTCATTTTCTTTAATGAACACTAAAGCAAAATAGTAGTTGTCTACTTTCACATTTTCATGCAATCCGTTCTGTAATCGAACGTAATGTAAAAAATAATATGGTATTGATGAAAACGGCACGGAGAAGCGGTGAAGTGGTTACCCGTACAGTGCTATCAAGCCCAGTAACCTGAGTTCGATTCCTGGCCAGAGCTAAAATCGTGAAGTATGGTCAAATGACCCTCTGCTGGCACGGTGCGTGAGATATCGTTCATTTGGTGTGAAGAAAGATGAACAAAGGGTAGTACATTATATATTACTAGCGGGAAGTACCCGGCGTTGCCTGGGCGAAAAAGACACACACACACATCGACACACACACATCGACTCACACACACATCGACCTAGACACACATCGACTCACACACACAAACAAATGGACTTACACACACACACAAACAAATGGACTTACACACACACATGGACCCACGCACACACATCGACTTACACACACATCGACTCACACACAGACTCACACACACACACATCGACTCACACACACACAAGCCACATCGACTCTACAATGTAGACTGTATCCTGGTTCTTAACCTCGGTGAGCGTAATGGCAGTCTATAATGGCTATTAAACTCTCACTCAGTTTAACAACCATTGCCACAGTCTACATCATAGACTGGAAATATGCGCACCAGCGTAAAAAGCAGGTAACAGTCTACATTATAGACTGGCAGTAAACTCACCCAGCTTAATAACCATTGCCGCAGTCTAATATTATAGACCGGCAGTACACTCACCAAATATAATAACCAGGCTAGAGTCTATACTCTTTGGTTCTTTCGGTAAAGTCACGGAGGTATAAAATAAATTAAATCACGACGTTTTGGGGGCAACACAAGCGTCAGTCATCAGGTGGGACAACCACAGCAAGAAAACAATTGCTGAAGTGGGCAAAAGGGCTGCTGTAACAAGAGGCTATATAGGTAAGAGAGGGGGGAGGAGAGTCTACATTATAAACTGCTAGTACACTCTCTCCAATTAAGAAGCAGTCCACAGTCTACATGAGTGGGTTTTTAGTTATGTATTATTTTTATTTAATTTATACCATTTTATTTTGAATCAATTTATTTTTTATTCTCATTTTTCTATCTACATGACTTTACCGAAAGAACCAAGAATATAGTACTCACCTAACAATGGCGTGGTGAGGCCTTGTCCCATGCAGAGCTCCCGGCCTCGCCTAGATTGCCCAGCTGGCCGAGGTGGCACCTTGGCAGGCCGGGGCTGGGCCGCTAACCCCCCCCACCATCCCCCCCACCCACTCTACAGTAATAGTAAGTAAGCGCTAAAATGTTAATATCTACCGACCCTATAGTAGTAATTGCACACATTGGGGTGGGTTTGGGGGAGAAGAGGACATCACACTTAAAAGAATGTACTTCAGTCTTGTGTGTTTTTTTTGCAATTTTTACGCAAATGAGAATTGCCCCCCATTGCCGTCATAGAACGCGTGCGCGTTGTTCGAGGCAACCACGTCTCGGCTTTGTCGCGCATGCACAGATGCGTGCTTTGGCCCGTACTCAGCGGCGCAAGGAAAAATAATAAATACTAAATGCTTAATTAAACTACTTTAAAGTTGACGGATGCAAAATCGGAATAGCGTTGGCTCACCACGGGTCTTATCGCGTGGTACCTGGCTACTTTTTTATAACTTAAACCCCACGGTTAGCGAGCCAAATCCTTCGCAAGTTTCGTCCACACACAGACAGACACACAGACAGACAAAAAAATGACGATTATAGGTAAGAAGATTACGTGAGCCGAGTTGCTGTCCTCCTATGCTTGTACATATGGGCTGTCGTATTCCTGTATTTATATTCAGGGTATCTGTAAATACAAACGTGCCTGTTGACAATGCAAATGAATGGAGTATGGTATGAGAATACTAATGGAAGCTATTATGTTAATACAGTAATGTGGTCTACGCAGTTTAGTTGAACATAAGCTGCAGTAGGCAGGATTTGTGATGGCAAAAAGAGGCTTCAACACACACATTAACTTATTATGTTGAACAAGCATGAGTCATTACAAGTTCGACTGACATGCAAACACGTGGTGATTTTCACCCATGGTTGGTCAAAGTATGTCCACTATTCTTAAGGTGTCTCGCATTCCATTCTATTCTTGCGTATGGCTATATGTTCAGGAGCTAAATGCCAATGTTTAGGTCTGCTAAGCACAAGATGGTTTCAGGAGGGGGTTTGTGTAGCTTTGCCATTCCTCTTCCATTGAAGGAGCGAACACTATAGTGGTTTGCTCTATGCTGTTGATTCTCTCTTCAACACACTGGTGGGCTAAAGAAGTGAATTCTTTTGTCCTTTGAAAAACGTGACACATTTTTTACTGTTTGGCCGTGTCGGGTGGTGGAGGGTTACGACACATTTATAAATAACGCGATCTGACCCAAAAACCTATATTATTAATAATATTGATCGCGAAAGCCTACGTGTTAAAGTTTGCTCTATGGTCCATATATTGGGTTGCATCGCCAAACTGTGGCTTTTCTTTAATTCTCTATTTATGAAGGGGCAGCGCACACTCACGCTTAAAGTATATGCATAAAACTCCCGTTTACACGATTAATTGCTTGCTCATGCCACTGTCTGTGAAAAGAACGACACTAGAGGGAGGTCAATGAAAAACCACAGAGGATTGTTGAGCCTACTCTTCTACTCCCTGGAAGAGGCGTGAGTATCCACACGTTACCCCACCTCACGTGACTTGCCTATCGAACTGACGGTGGTGCTCCCATTGTGTACTGCTGGGTGGACACAAGAGGCATTGGGGGACTTCAGAAGCATTCCCATTTCAAGTTCAATTTATTTTGTCTAGCCTGGTGAGAACTCAAGAAAAAAAAACCAGGATCGTCTAATTTGTATCGCTTCAACTGCCACGTCGGAAAGACAAAACCAATGACCTCCGTTGCCGAGGTTCATTTTCGTCAATGCACAAACCGGTGCATTGCAAGTCAGAATCAGAATACTCATTTATACTGGGGGAATCTGATTAGCTATGTAGCTCTTTTTCACAGATGTCCTTATAAATTTACGGTCCAGGAGGACATCTGTGCTGTATGCTAACCATTACACCACGGCAGCATGCGTTCAAGGCAATCAATACATGCATAAAGCATGCCCTTGTATGGTAGCAATACATTGTAGATATTTAAAGAGAAAAAACTACCACATCGCCACATGTATGGTGAACTTCTTTCGCACAGTAAATAGCTAACTGTGCTAATCATATCGTCTCTCGCTGTTCTTCGTATCAAGCGTTGTTTAATGACACCACGTTATACAACCCTTGCAAGCCAACCCGCCACAAAATAAACTGCCTTTTGTGTAAAGGAAAGCAATCACAACGCATACGAAGACATTTGTCCAAGTTGCAACGAGTTAAAACGACCGCTCTATTGCAATCAACGCCGAGGCGCGAGTGTGGCTCCGCAGAGATACAGCACAGCCCGGCATTTTCTCCTGCAAGGTGTGAAGCAACCCTGCTGGAACTGAAAATGGGTTTTTGAAGCCCAGCACTTCTATTTGGTTGAGCATATGGTACCGGGAAATTGCAACAATATACATTACAAACACAAGGCAGGATTATGCTAACTATTTACGATACAGCAAATACGTGGAGTGTCATTGATGGGGGCACCGTAGTGTAGCGACAGTACCGTGTGAGTGGTACTGTATGGACGGAGTTAAGTATAGGAGAGGTGGGTTACCACCCTATGTCGTTATCCCGTTAGTGTTAAGAGTTTGTGATGTTAGTTAATAAAAACGTGTTGCCTCCAAGTTCTAGTGTGCGCCTCGATGGAACTTATTACATACGTAAATCGCCACACGAGGAACAAATATAGTATTTGTAGCAGGTGAGCTTTGAATATTGATTCCGCAGTATAAAATGGGCCAAGTGCACTCTATAAAGTGCTCATGTTAATAATTTGCGACGTCGACATGTGAAAACATATAACCATCAATCAAATAACTTGCCAATACATTATATATGTTCAACTCGTGACCGTATATATTAGGGGTGAATGATTCACCCTGCCCCCAGAGTGATTTTACGAATTGTCATGGGCCATTAATTTTTTCCCACATTGTTGTAAATGTAGCGAGTGGCCTCTAACACGCAACAAACTTCACATGAATAAAAAAAAGCACACATATCTTCTTACAAACACAATTGGATGCATTTATCATGATTATTAAGCAATATTAATCTATGCATTGATGCATCATTACGCCCCACAATTAGCCACTGTACTGAAAACAACACACGGTATACGCACATGATTCAATCTCATCATGTTAACCATTTAAGAAAGAATACTCTAAAGTATTTGACAAATATACAGGCTTTTTTATTTATTATAAATATACAGTACTATATAGATTGCCTTTATAGACATGTTTACTTCTGAATGCCTGCATTATTGCTTTAGGTTAGAACATAGGGTTGGGGGGGACCCTACATTAAGAGATTAGCAAAAAAACATTCTCTGATAATATATGCATTGTCTTTGAAACGGATTGGCCTACAACAGAGACAACCTTCTTTAGGGCCTTGTCTCATCACCATTGTCAGAGCAGAGAACGCCACAAGGCAAACAGCACAAAGACAAAACAAACATAATCTAGATTTGAACATACTCTGATAAAATGTATGTTTTCTGTTTGCAATCTGACCACAAGCATTGTGGTTAATGCAGACATGATTCCTTGTGGAAGGTTTGAGTTTGGTGTTTCAACATCTTAACGCCTGTTTTGTGGCCAGAAAAAAGGAGAAAAACCTATTATCATATTTTGGTACTGGCAAAGGAGGTCTCATGATGTAGCAGTTCACCCCAAGCTCTCATTACTCTGAACTCTGATAGTGCATTGGCTTTGGGCTCTATGTCTTTTGGCGTCCTCTGGTCTAACACCGTTTGAGACGAAGAAAGCTGTCTCTGGTGTGGACCAATCAGTTTAAAGGACAATGCATATATTAGAGTATTTTTTTTGCATTCTGACCACAAGTATTGTGGTTAATGTAGACATGATTCCTTGTGGAAGGTTTCAGTTTGGTGTTTCAACATCTTAACCTATTCTTGTTTTTTCATACTTAGCAATAAACGTGTTGCGCAAACAAATGTTGCTCCTCCTCTCTGCTTGAATGACGTCTTGTACAACGCTCAAACTCGGGGCCCATGGCCTCCAGCACAGTGGTTTCTTCAACCTTTTTTTGGCTACCGCATGCCACCCTCTCCTCCCTCACCTTTGTCGGAACTTTGTTTGGTTCTGAGAAATATACGCATGAATTAATGAACAGCGATATTTTAACCACTTCTCCACTGTGCGAGGTAAACCCTCCTAACTAGCTTTGAGGGAGTAAGAAACAAGAAAATGCAATGGACGCTCTCCTGGTTACTCTTGGATGCCACATTGTTCACGATCAATGAGTCCAGAAGGGCCTTTCAAATCGTTCTGGGTTACCATGGGGGATTCTTTTCGTTTCCCAGTTATTTTATATTGGCAGATTCACACATGATTATTCACCAATGACTCTCGTGCATAATTTCCACACATTTATAAAATCACCTCACGTACACCCCCCAGGGACATCGTCACGTACACCCAGGGGTCCCGCGTACCCCCCCGGCCGGTTGAGAACCACTGCCTCTAACACACCACTACACCCTGAAAAAGACCGGTGGCTTGCCAACAACAAATGCTGCATTGTAACTGAGCAAATTACATAGTGCTCTACTTCTATGTCCACCGTCTCATGCTCACTTGCTTTCGCCAAACCAGCTCTGACTAGCGTTGGTGGAGTGTGGCACAGAGTGGGGATGCTGTCATCCGGCAGTAGATCGACGAACACCACAAGAGGCAATACATGGCTGTATGCGGGGAAAAAAACACGAGAACAGAGGTGGACAACTGTGGATTCTCCTCATGGGCCACTTTATCTTTCTAAGAGAATCCATTGCTGATAAACAAGGGAAATTAACATCTCCTGAAGTATGTGTGTATCCGTAAACTACCTATCTGAAAAGCTAAACAACTGCATGCCTCGAGCAGGCAGAAGATACTGTTTAAATACCTTAATAAGGGGTAACAAAGACAAGTAAAGCAGTCTGAAAAGCTAAAGGCTTTCAAATCTCATCTTGGCATGCCACCAGTCTGCCATTTTATGTTTGCCAAAATAGACAACGCAATCGCTACACATTATTCACGTGACTGTTGGGGGTGGAAGTAAATCCTTGACTGTGGCGGTAGCAAGAGGAAGTAGATTTGGGAATCCCTGCCCTAGATGAACACAAATAAAATCTGGAAATGTGTCTAAATGACACGGGAGTAAAAGGAGTCGGAGGCATCAATGGGACGCAGAGTACACAACGATGGGTGGTTTTCAAGAACCAGTGGCACAAAGGAAAGATATTGCAGCGATATGGCGGGATTTAAGAAAACGTGGAGGTATGGCAGTACAGGGTGAAGCTGTCAGGTGCCACTGAAATCATAAGCAAGTTTGATCGTATGACAGACAACGGCACTGTGCTTGCAAATTGTGTGGGCACACAGCAATGCATCAGGAGAATGTCAAAGGATTAATCATTTCAAAGACACCATTAACCTGTCAAATAATTTCTTTTCAGCAAACATTGAAAAAATATATACAGGACGAGTGTAAATGGCAAAGGAATGCGATGCATCACGTGAAATTTTCATCTAAACCTACAAGAACCATAAAATGTTTTTTTTACTTTCGCAGTTGGCCTTTGCAAAAAATAGACCATTTCAAAAACTAAGAAGTGAATTCCTCTTGAGTGTGGAAGTCACAGCACTCATGGGCACTGTGGGCTCTTAGACCACCAAGAAGGTGGTCATTGCACCAAGCACTTGAATGGCTCTTATTGGCCCCCTGTAATGGCTGGGTTCTCAAAAAGTTTTTAAACAGCCTTGTCTAAACACAAATATTTTCACGGGGCCAATATTTAATCCGTAGTCTGTATGTGCAGTCTACATGTGTTTTGCATCGTCTGATTTAATCCAGATAATACTTTTTGCCACACTATTATTATTTTATTATCATGATGCACGGGTCACAACAGCTTCACAGTCAAGCTCAAGGGACTTTACACCGATATCATATTTCTGCAATTTGTTCTAACTTAGAAACAGCAACTGGCAGCATTTTTGTTGTTGGAAAGGACCATTAAAGAACAAGCACCAATTATTAAGAGACCCTTAGGTCATCTGACAGATAAAACCGGTATACACGGGGCAGTATTGTCTTAAAATAGATGCTGCATTGGTTGGGAAGTGAGTAAGGACACGGGGGTCATTAATGCAGACGTGGCTTAAAAGAGACCCAAGGAATAAACCATCTGTGTACAACTGTCAGAGATAGACATGGCCACAGGCCTGTACACTGACCCATGTGAAAAGGAACTTTGTTACAAGAGGTTTCCCATGATAGCAGCGTGATGGCTGGAATTACAAAGCAATGTCTTAAGCTGTAATAAGGCGGTTACAAAATCCCTGCACAATGCGGTTCTATGTACGTCAGTTCCTAAGTCTGTATCGGCAGGGTGCCTGGAAGATGAACTGAAAAGTCTTCACAAAATGAGAAACATCTTTTATAAATCACAGTTGGTGTCCATTGCAATGTAAGGGGTTAATGCTTGTTTGCAGAATATGAAACACTCATAATTTCTAAAACATGCCCTCTGGCAAGGCTGTCTTTCAAATGTCCCCTTTGTATCGCCACTCACCACAAACAGGATTGCTGTTATTGCAAAAAGATTACCGTTTTATAAGAATGTGGGGAGACTAACAAGAAAAGAAAGGCACACATAGTACAGGTGTGTACACGTTAAGGGTAGTTTAACTCATATTGCCTAATGGTTTATATTTAAACTGCAGTATTAATGATCGAGTTACAGTTGAAACATGCATGCTATGAAGAGAAATCCAACGAAATTTATATCTATAGATTTCAATTTACACCCCATATTGCAAATAAATACCAATAACTGTCACTTAGGAATGGAATAAACATACTCCCATATTAATTTTAATTGACTTTCAGCGTGCAAATGATCAAAAAAGTGTTAATATGTAAGCAATGTGCTTCGTTAAAAGGGTTAATACATAATTACACAGCTTCAACGCAGGCAGAATTAAAGGCTACCCCCTAAGCTATAATTGCAACATTTATTTTTCACTCATACATATTTATCCATTGATCACAATAATAACATATTACAACTAACAATTTTAGTATGTTGCTAGCAATCAATTTCAGCCCATTTTCTAGGACACAAAAGTTCTGCATTCATTAAGTCAGAGATAAAAGGAAAGAAAGATAAACGGCAAAACCTAGCATATTTAAGAAGATGTGCGTGCATAGCTTGGAAACGAGTGCATGTCTTGGCTGGATGAGCTCTGCGCTTTGGGGAATTAAGAGAGCTGAGAAGATGACCACATAGTCGTGGCCACGAGTGAACTCATCACTACTATTTGCTATTTTTATCTTACCAGCAGTTTAAGGCCCACTCAGCCATATAGTGCTTTTTCAGAAGCGACCTGGCTACAAATGATAGCTCAACAGAGTGGCTTTATAACGTGGAAATTTATAGCGGACAAATACTTTCAAACGCATGCTTCTAAATGTGGAGGGGAAAACCGGAGGATCTTGAGAAAAATCCACGCGACCATGGGGAGAACATGCAAACTCCAAATAGACAAGCGTCATGGTCGGGATCGATTCAACGATCTCATGCATACCAAGCGAGGTAATTAACATCTTCATACAGGCTGGGCTGCTCTATTTGTGCACATGTGTGAAGATAACATTGCAGGGCTTTATAAGCAGTGTTGTTTAGTTTTAAGTCAATTCGAAGGACTCCGTGGCATCATTTGCAAGAGAAAAACACTGTGTGTCAGTGCCACACCCACATTAAAAAAAAAGAATTCACATACAAAAATAACAAAAAATACACTGCAATGTAAAAGAGACTTCTGGACTTTAAGAGCTCTTGGTTTTAGACAGTTAAAACATAAAAATGTATCTTCTTGGTTCTTTCGGTAAAGTCACGTAGAAGGGAAATAATAAAATAATAAAAATAAAGCATCTTTTATTTATTATATTATTTTATTGTTTTACTTTTATTATTTTATTATTTCCCTTCTACGTGACTGTATCGAAAGAACCAAGAAGATGAATCCCTGCAGTCACGAAAGCTTTAAATCGAAATAAAAATGTATGTTTAAATTTACATCGTGTTGTTCATGCAAAGTGCATCTCACAATCGCTGAGGATCCACCGACAGGCTGGAAGACTGCCAGGCGGTGAGCTGGCTCCCAACAATTTCTCTGTTCTCTATATATATGAAGATATTTTTAGCCAATCAGCGAGTATTTATACATCTACGATGTTTAAAAAATTTTGTTATGAGGAATGTTTTGTATTTAGGATGAACTGGGGTACCAGAGACAACTCATATATGAGATGAGACTCAAAGGTATCTGCACAGGCTGGGTGACCAAATCACTTGCTGTACTGCCATCTCCTGGCCACCTGGCAGCACAGCATGTTATAATTTCACAAACCTGCGTGGTGACATCTATGCATCAACCCGAACCTCGGCAGAGCTGAATTACATGCATTATGCACCATTCCTGGGTAAATTATTCATTGCCATGCATGCATACTGTGCACATTTTATTACAGTGTTTAATCTCCAGATGAAAAAAATGTAGGGTAAAATAAGACTTGGGGTCATTTTGGAAAAAAACACTTATATGGGTAAATATGAAATGGATAAATACACAGTGACGTTAAACAAACGTTGACAATTATAGTACTCGGTATAAAATACAGTGAAAAGACTGTATGCTGCTTATCTTAAAATGGGTACATTGCCAGTAAAAGCATATATTGTACAGGTAAGCACAATTTTAATGGGTTTGCATATTGTATCGGTAATTTTTTTTTCTCTAGTCACTTCTGAAAATCCGTTCGGCTTACTAAGTGGCACATACATTGAGTGGCACATAGACTGAATGGCAATTGTAATTTGCCTGTCGAGGTGGCAGGTTTCAGGGTACATATCGGACTATAATCTGAAGGTGGCAATGCTCCTGAATCACCACCTCAGCTTGTCTTGTGAAAAGGGTTATCGTATTTTTAAATATCTTACATGGGCAAATAAGATAACTTCACTCCCACGAACATGCAGGGTGGAGTGTCAGAACTAAGTTATGAATGTCCAATCAGCAGTGAGGTTGGCTGCCTCGAGTATGAACTTCATCCGAGTCTAAATAATACAATATTTAAATGCATGCCGACAAAGGGCAGCGTACTTCAATAGGGATTACCGTTGGTAGGGCTATTTTAATAAACACAATAGACAGGAAGGACAAGTTCAAAGGGCTTGTAGAATGCATAATGTACGTTGACTCAGTAATCCCCCCCCCCCCCACATTGTGCAAGAGCACAGAAGCGTCGTCAATACATCTACGCCTCTATATAAGGAAAGAAACAGGTGGACTTCTCCACAAATCTGGCTGTCGCCTGATGAAGCTAGTTGTAATTACTGGCGAAACTTCGTACTCAGATTGTAAATGTTGTGGCTTTGCTCTCCAACACACCGGTGTGCTGTACTAGTGACGAATTGGCATGTTCTGTTGTCGTGACAAAAACCTCTATTATGGATATTGTTCGCGAAAGCCTACCACGTGTTATACATCAACATCTTGCCTGTTATGAAGATTATGTTGTGTTCTCCAGTAGTGACCCTCCAACTTTTGTCGGTTCTACATACTTTTTATTCTATTTAGTTTGAGCGGATATTTTGCAGCCTTGTTTGTTTACGACTATGGCATCAGAAAATCTGCGGTGGTTAATACCATTTAAGTTCTTGCCTTTATTTCTCCAACCCAATTTTTGGAAGACATTGCAATGTCACTGTGAATGTCCTTGGTGAGAGCGTCGCTCCTTGCCCGACTCTTAAACTGACATCTCAGTGCAGCTGATCACATCTTAATATATAATTTGAGATTTCTATGTACATTTTATCAACAATTGTACGTGAAATCTTGGATGACTGCATACATTTCCACTTATTCAGATAAAAAAGAAAAATGTACAAAAGAGAGGCATAATGGTATTTCATATACAGTACATTTCTTTTTAAACAATATAAGGGTGTATGTAGTCTGTAGTTAAAAGTAACATTTCTATCACCACAATAAGCTATCACTTGTATTTAATGTGTACATAGTAATTATAACATCATGATGTATGTATCTGTTCTGAGACCAATACACAATCACCTGAGGTATAAAATCATTGTTTCTGTGTACAATTACAGTTTTGTTTGTTATTCCTTAATTGTAAAGGCCAAGTGTCGACTACATTTGTCTAATGTGGTATACATCCTACAGTTTCGAATTTGCATTTTCAAGACGGATTAACCTTTTTCAAATTGAATGATTTGCACACATTGACCCTGAGGGATTCCTTAATACATCTGAATAATAGATCGATTGTCTGACTAAATTGTACATAGTAGATTTTTAGCATGGTATAAATACAATTAAGGTTGGTTATTTCCATTATTTAAACCCTGCCTTTAAATAAATACAATTAGTTTTCAGCTGCTAATGCTGAATGCAGTAATTCTACCAGTAAATGACAACTTAACTATTTCTGCTTGGCAGCTAACAGCAGATTTTTTTTTATAATGAAATTAATTTGTACCTAATCGGTGCCTTACACAAACAGCATTGAGGCTTGTAATACATTGTTTGGAATGCATTAGGTTTCAACTTTGTTTCACCTAACAATTGTTTTTTTTCTCTCGAAGATTGAGCAGCCATGTTAGGCAAAATAATTTGACCTTTGCCATTTAAAAAAAACAACTGTAATCTGTGTCATACAGCAGGAGCACACATTGTAGAGGTTAGCAGCCCATAATGCATGGGAGAAAAACACCGTTCATCAGCATTTGCCGAAGTTGCCTTGATTGCAACAGGCAAGACGGCACATAGCCACTGATTGTCCATGCGCTCTATTAAATGTATTTTCTGGCTTTGGTTTGTACTGCTCCCAATTGACATTTTTCAGCAATTATTTAATCCAAATTACATTTTCTGTCCAATACATGCCAGTAAAAATATGTTATTCTGTGAATTGTGTTCCGAAACTGTAAGGATTACAGAAATGCAGTGAAACTAAAATGTGCTGTTTGGCTTTAGTAACACATTTGACCGAAAGTTATCGAGCTACACAAACCAATCGGGAGCAGCTCGCTTCTGGCCACATGGTGCAACTCACAGGAAACCATTAATGATCATGTGCTGCTCCCAGTGGCTGTTTTCTTTGATCTATGAAAAGCCTTTGACCCGTGCTAAATTTACATGGAGAATTTGTTTCATTATTAATAATTATTTCACTGTATCACACCAACTTTCGAGACCCACTGAAATCCTGTTTGGAATTTAGCACATCAGCCAAATAATTAACACTCATTTGTCAAAGCAATAGCCTTCATTACGAGAAAAAAGTTTAGTCACTTTTGGTCCAGTGTTTAGTCACACAATCAATGAAACCTCCATCTTAATTATTTGCGAACTATGCAATTTGGGGGTAAAAACACGTTTCACCCTGTTATTTTGTTCCATGCCAATGCAAATTATAATGTACTATACCAACATCTATATATGTATCCACTGCCGAATAAGAGCCTCCCCAAGCCACTGCCATCTCACACGATCCTGCAATGTAATGATCCATCTAGCTGCTGCACGAGCCAAATTCATTGCTCCATCTCGATGGTTGAAGTGCTATCGGACGTGTCACCCCTCTGTCATTATCCTTGACCACTTGCCATCATCCTTGACCACTTGCCGCCATCATCATTCCTTGTAGAGAAGTAGCCTGCCCAAGCCCAATTACTTTCTAAAGCACTATACCATACTACACTTAGTTTCACACAAAATATAAAATAGAGTTTGCTCCTTTATACATTGTACAAAAAATATTATTACTGTAGTTATAATTATATTGTAGTAATTTCACAGAAATATTTTGTAAACGTTTGCAGGAACCATCAGCATATTCTCATGACCTATTTTTGTTCAACAACCTACTAACCTCTAACAGACCTCACTTTTACATGACCTTGGTAGGCATCATTAAAATTCACACCAAGTTGCACACAAATGATTAATATTCCAACACACAACCCCCGTGGGTGCTAATACAGCACACTTATGTGTTTAAAACTATCATATCCGGAGGCTACATCACATTAAAGTGGCTCTGCCTGCCTATAAAGCGCGAATATTGCTTTTTCTACGAACTGCACGTAAAAAAAATGAGAAGAGTAAAGTATCCACCATGCATTTAAAATAAAACTCTTTTTTCGTGCTGCTGTTGTACAACACGTTACTGTGTTTATACGCGTACGATAAAAGTCACGTACATATGTGGTGCCTCAAAAGTGAATCAAAGCGCAAGATGGCACCAGTTTTTTTTGTATGAAGAATGAAACCACAGTAGTACACGACCGCATTTCCCATTGTGCTCGATGCTATTGTGACTTTGCATCGTTTTGACTCTAATTGGCAAGCCGAGTTTGGCGGATAGCCCCTATTGACGAGTACCTGAGCCGAGGTTGATTTAAATATTCCTTCTTCTGAAACCCCCAGGGAGATTGTTAGGTAAACTGCGGTGCTTGATATTCTTGGTGCAGAAATGTAATTTGCACTCAAGGTGACTTGAAAAGCACTAAAATCTCATTATCAACCAATCCCTCAAGGAAGTTTCGTGAAAGCAAGAATAGACAAAAATTTAATTAGGACAAAAAATTGCTTACCCCAGTAGAGCCCAGTTTTTCATTTAAGGTAGACAGTTTATATGCTCTGCCTTGAAACTTTGCATCAGTAAACCTTAATAAATGTACAGTACTGCATCACTATAATTCAACAAAAGTTGTACATGTAAATTAATACACGATTGTACATACATTAGAAAGCTTGTTTAACAATAACCTTAGCTTTTTTAAACACTTATATTTAGAATTCTTCATCAGCCATTATCGATTCACTGCTGGTTCGAGTCATTGCGACCTTTCACAGTTCACATGGCATCCCACTCGTGTTGTTCCACCAAAGCTTGATTCCCTCCATTGGCTAATTCAAAGAGTTTATATTCTTAGGTTTTTTTGGTAATGTCACGTAGGTTAAAAAATTAAATTAATAAAAGTAAAATAAAACAAAATAAAAAATCACGACGTTTCGGAAGCAACACAAGCCTCCGTCTTCAGGTGGAACCGTCACAGCCACGACAGCTGTATCAAGTAAATGAGAGATCACAAGATCATTTACTTGATACAGCTGTCGTGGCTGTGACGGTTCCACCTGAAGACGGAAGCTTGTGTTGCCTCCGAAACGTCATGATTTTTATTTTGTTTTATTTTACTTTTATTAATTTCAATTTTTTACCTACGTGACTTTACCGAAAAAACCTAAGAATATGAATCCTTGCAGTCACGAAAGCTTCAAATCTAGAATCAAAGAGTTTAGTTATTAGTTGATTATTAAAATTTACTTGATTATGAACAACGTTATGATTAACCCTCACTGATCACGAAAAAGCTTAATCATCCGCCTTCTTTGAAGCACCAATATTTTTCATTTGTATGCATGCCACATATGCGAACGCTGCTGCTTTGTTTATACCTACCAATTCTCTCAACAACATGACATGCTGTCAATGATGTACACATACGTTACTGCAATTCTTCGTTGAACATTTAAAAATGAAATATGTATTTCCATACATATGCTGAGCTGTTATGATGCAATTCTTCGTTGAAAATTTAAAAATGAAATATGTATTTCCATACATATGCTGGGCTGTTATGATGCAATTCTTCCTTGAACATTTAAAAATGAAATATATATTTCCATACATATGCTGGGCTGTTATGATGCAATTCTTCGTTGAACATTTAAAAATTAAATATGTATTTCCATACATATGCTGGGTGTTATGATGCAATTCTTCGTTGAATATTTAAAAATGAAATATGTATTTCCATAGATATGCTGGGCTGTTATGATGCAATTCTTCGTTGAACATTTAAAAATGAAATATGTATTTCCATACATATGCTGGGCTGTTATGATGCAATTCTTCGTTGAACATTTAAAAATGAAATATGTATTTCCATACATATGCTGGGCTGTTATGATGCAATTCTTCCTTGAACATTTAAAAATGAAATATGTATTTCCATACATATGCTGGGCTGTTATGACTTCACGAAAAAAATGGCCTGCTTGACCCCCTACTCACTCCACATTTCTCGCACACTACCACTCGTGCAAAGCGGATAAAAGACACGGCAGGCATCGTGCGAACGGAGTCCTCAATGAAGTAAATGTACAAAGGGGGATGTCGAAAATTCTAAAGCCATTTGTTTTCACGATTCATTCACAAAACGGGAGCAGTTTAAACACCTCTGTCCCACCTTGCTCATGTATCACCCACCCCCCTACAGCAGCGTCGCGACTGGCACGCTTGGAATTGATAGCGTCTCACCGGCAGTTGTGAATAATGAATAAGGTCAGTTTACATCACTGCTATCGTATTACCAAGGATGGAGCTTGCAGACTTGTTAACGGTGACACAAGAAACCCACCCACCATCGAGCGGACCTCCTGACCAAATCCCTTCGGGGCACTCCGCACTGCTGTTCCACAACAATATTTCTAAGCACGAGGTTTGTGAGAAGGAACATGGCCAAGGTTAAAAAGAAAATATTTTCTCCTTGCAGGGTCGACCAAAAGAACCTGCTACGAATGGTGTGCACTCCGAATGTCTCAATGGCAGATTAATTTGTACTGCGAGTAAAGCTCCCCCACTCAGAATAACAACAAATTCTCATCCCGTGGCTGCTGTATCCAAGTAAAACAAATGATGTTCGACATCCAGGCACGTTGGAAACCTTCTCACGCTGTTTTCTCGACTCTACTTCAGAAGGGTTCTACCAAGTTTTCGCAGTAGGGGGTGACGTTGCTTTGTGTCGTTCCAATTGTGTAATCTGCAAGAACGGTATTGTAATGTATCAACACTAGCTTGTGTGCCCGTCCAAGGACGGGTGTATATTGCAGTAAATCAAGAAATATTAAATAGAGAAATTGTTCAGCTCATGATTATTAATGAGAGGGGTTTGCCCCATGCGGAGTGACGTCACCTGCTAATGGTTATTGGGGAGGGGTGCGGCATGTGGAGTGACATCCCCCTCTCATGGTTAATGGGGAGGGGTGCGGCATGTAGAGTGACGTCACCCTCTCATAGTTATTGGGGAGGGGTGCGGCATGTGGAGTGACGTCACCCGCTCTTGATTATTAATGAGGGGGGCCTCATGTGGAGTGACGTCACGCACGGGACACACACATTCTTGGATTATTATGAGTAATTGGGATGTTTGGTCAATACCAGTTACATTTGCATGTTTTTTTTTAAGCCGTGTTGTAAAATGCTCTGTATTAACACTGTCATGTTGGCCTGAACATCTCCCCTACAAAGAAACAAAGGGCTATAACTATGTGTCAAATATTTCTTATAATGAATTAGTCCCTATGTTGACAGAAGCATAGCCATCACGTGCATTCCTATATTTTGGCATAAGCAATCAAGACAGTGTTCCTTTCAGCTCATCATGCATGCCTCCAAAGTGTTCATGTATTGTGATTTATCAATTTAATTCCCGCAATCATCATGCACTACTGCGAATTAATTAACCTTCCACGGAGTGTTTCTGTTGAGGCAATGAATTCACAGTAGTCGCGCATTACTGGCCACGTACAAAAGTAACGGATCGTTTAGTCCATTGTCTAGCAAAGCGAGTATCTTTTGAGTCTGATGAGCTGCTATATTCTCGTCTTTAAAGTGTGGAAATAAGTCTGGCTAGTTTCCAATCTAAATTACACCCAGACTGCCTAGCCACGTTTGCTGTGGGCTTGCTGAAACACCTCGAGAGTGACATATCCCAAATGCAGCCTCAACCGAATTACACACCGTAATGCTAAGTGGCACATCAAAGTTGCAAGTCAAACCAAAATGTCAAATTGAAGTGAGGCCCCCTTTGAAGTGCAGAGTCCCGCTGCTTGCAGGGCACTTTATTGAATGACAGACACAAACAGGAGGCCATCAGAGATATGGAAGTGCAGAGACCCAAAAAAAATAGATAACCTTAACCTTTATTACTGTGCAGAAATGCCAGTCTAGCGTTGAAAGCTTTGCAGACACATCAGTCGGTTGTTAATGCCTTTCATTGTCTTGATGCACGAGTGCTTAATTCAAATTAGAGAATGTGTAAATACCATCATAAATAAATCTGTGAAAAGACTATAAATCAACTGCACAACCAAACTACAATCGATATACAAAGGGCATTTTTGCTTTCAATACACCTGGCATAATGTATACAAGCTAATGCTTACTTGTAAGCTAATAAGCACATTTCTTGAGATATTAAGCTGTTAATTTACCTGCCACTTACAGCACAGGATAACCAATCTGTTTTCAGATGCAGTCAACAAATGTGTGTTTTATATAAACCGAAAATATTTATTAATTTTGCCCAACACATCGAACCTGTACTATTGTACATATATGTGGGATGTTTGTGTAGCTCTCAGCAGACACATTGCACGTGCAAATAATACATTAGTTTACACATTAAGTGATATTTATAATCACGAATCCAAATCTAGAAGCAACTGATTACTTTGGAAGTGTCCAGGTATATTTGATCAAATGCTACATTAATTCTAGATTTGAAGCTTTCGTGACTGCAAGGATTCATATTCTTAGGTTTTTTCGGTAAAGTCACGTAGGTAAAAATGTATTTTACTTTTATTAATTTAAATTAAATTGTTTTACCTACGTGACTTTACCGAATAAAACTAAGAATACTACATTAATTACTGAAGGCGCATTTTTGATGCTGATGCATTGGTCCTCCTTTCCACGCTCAATGATTTTTTTTCCTTTCCACGTTGAAATAAAAGGGCAGGCCCGGTTTCTCTAAAGCCACAATGAGTGCACCGACATGGAAAACATTCCCAAATATAGCAAACGTGCCGAAATGAGAATTAGCAGTGTGCTTTGTTCACAGTCTCAGTGGGCACTGGGAGCAAGGCTCCGTGTCTTTTTGATCAATCATGGTGCACGGAAAAGACTTCTTGCTCACCTATGATAATAATTAAATGGGTCGTAGGTGGTTTATGCTTGAATTAGCTAATGAAGGGAAGGCACTTAGGCTAAACGACTTTAAAATACAATTTTACGTAATTGACAGTAGGACCCAGCTGCCGTCTTCAAAGCAACTGCCACAATTCAAGATATTTGCGCTCGGCATCTGATGAAGTAAAAGATGTTTGTAGTTTTTGACACTGTATGCTGTCAAACATACAGTCCCCGGGTTACGGAAGGGTTAGGTTCCCGAGAACGATCCGCAACCCGAATTTTCCGTATGTTGGAAACTGAACAATTTCCCCCCCAAAATCAAAGATAAAAATCGATTAACTTAAATCCTAGTGAAGCTCTCTCCACGTTATTAAACCTTACTGTGCAGCACCTACTTGTGCTTACGTAACTAACGCCAAAAATTCGGTTTATTGAATTTTTTAAACATGATTTAGGGGACCATTTCCGTAAGGTCGGATTTTTGTAAGTCGGGTCTTCCGCAAACCAGAAGCTGTCTGTATACTCCTGTACACTTTAATTGTGATCAAACAATGCCTGGATCTAATATAGCAAAGCATAATAACCGTACACGTTCAACCTGTTTATATTGTTGTACTTATTTAAACACAGTTGCTGAGCACAGACTCAAAGGCCCAAAATGTCAGACGGCCAGCGACAAACAGCACTACCGGAACCATGCCTTGAATCGAGCAAAGTTGGACGAGCTTTGGAAATATAGCCAATGGGGAGGAGCAGTGCGAGGGAAGAAGCAGAAATAGATGCGCTTTCACCTGCAGTGCGGAGGTTGAAGACAGCGTGGATGAGATGCCACCAGTCGATATGGTAGAACAAGCTCTCAAAAGATGAGTGGAGGAAATCAATGGGTGAAGTTCACGGGGAGAGTAACGACGGTCGTAGCGAGAGAAAGTCTGTTTAATTATGATATTAAAACGCAATCAAGGTACAGCACAGTCTATCGATGAAAGGGATTTGACGTAAACATCTGTATTCGAACTAAAATAATTTCAAACAACCTGAAAAGTTTTTACCTTCGGGACACAATACTATGAATGTTGTTTTATTTGAGGCAAGGCTACTACTTCCACGTTCACATGCTTGATAATCTTTCACGATTGCAAATACCGTAACTGCGATGAATGAAAATGTTATAACCACGACAAAAAAAATCAAGAAAGCGACATTTGCCGAAGCAATGCACTATATAGCAGATTGTTTTCTTTATTATTTTGCCAACATTACCATTGGGAGAATGTGCTATATTACCCAGTCTGCATAACCTACATGACCAAGTCCATAATTTAACAATAATACAGGTTTTTGGGTTAGATCACATAAATAGAAATGTGTTGTTAAACAGATCACCGCCCGACAGCCAATTAGTAAGGTTTGTCACGTGAACAAAACATGCCAGTTCGTTAAAAGTACAGCACACCGGTGTGATGGACAGTAAACCCACAACATTTACTATTTGTTTAGTGACAAAGCTTACTAATTCGCTGTCTGTGGTGACAAATTTAACGACACATTTATATATTCACGCGATCTAACCCAAAAACCTCTATTATGAATAATATTGGTCGCGCAAGGCTGTGTTAAACTCCATACTATAATTTGGTAGAAATTACACAAGCCCCTCTAACTGTGATACTTCGGCAAAGCCCTGCCAAGGGCACAACAGAACCATTAATGAAAATCACCACACCCAACACAAACTCTACAAGGAACTCCAAACATCACATAGAGGAAAATATATTAAAACTGGCACACTCTGAAATCTCACATTACCTACACAAGCCATTCCTTTTTACAAGTATACATTTCTATCACACAAGCAACCTTGTCTACTTTCCCGTGCAAAATTCTTAGTTAAATATTCATGTTTTATTAATAGATGCATACACAGCACATAAACATACTATGTTGTTTTATATGCTATGAAGAGGGTAGGTAACACTCATCCCACAATTTGATTAATTGTCCAGATATGGGTGGCAATTCGATCCAATTACTACATTTTAATATCTGGTTCGTATTCTGATTTATTTACATCTCATTTTTTAAGTTTTGTTCGTTCAATTAACCCAAATATAACATGTGCATATAATTTGCATATATTTTAAGTAAAATTGTGAATACATTCTTACATGCACTATGTCATGCATGTAAAATAAAATCCATATACTGAATGATAGCTATACATTACATTTTGGTTCTTTTGGTAAAGTCACGTAGAAAGAAAATAAAATTCGATTGCAACACAAGCATTCGTACCTGATGATGATTGCTTGTGTTGCAATCGAAACGTCGTATTTTATTATTTTATTTATTTTATTTCTATGTGACTTTACCGAAAGAACCAAAAAGTAATTCCTGCAGTCACGAAAGCTCTAAATCAAGTTTATAACTAGACATGTATATTTTACATGTTATTAAACATTTTCTCCTGAGGCAACCTGCAGTGAAATAATTGTTACGGCCACTAATGAACAGCATCTTAAGGAGAAATTCAATTTAGGTGCTGTTAAAATCTAAATTGTGTTATGTCATGTTCACATGTTATTGTATTGTTCACCATATTCACTCAGAAAACCCCATTGTCTCAACAGGGCCTGGTGCTCACGGTTTTAGCCATTCCGCCAACAGGCAATGATCTTCGTTTGACTGAAGCCCCACCGGAGTAGAAGTGGGTTTTCATTTTCACTCACACTTGCGTTACACCATCTATTTTGGCTTACCCTAAAGTAACCACATCTGGCAAACGTTATATCTAGAATATATTTTTTGGGAAATGAATGCACACCACAAAATGTATTTTAAACTGGCTGCTGTTTCGGTCACCGTTGGTCTCTACCTTGTTTGTATTACAGTTTAAGCAATCAGAGAATATCTGTATCATCGACAATTGTTCTTAACAATGATTATATCAATAATATATATAATGCAGTTGTCACACGAGTTTTGTTGTTAAAATGAGCACTTAGAATACATATTAAATACATATATTCTTTGGGTCTTTCGGTAAAGTCACGTAGATAGGTTCAAATTAATACAAAATTAAATAAACAAAAAACTACGACGTTTTCATCACAACACAAGCGATCGTCATCAGGAGGAAAAAAAGAGGGGGAAAGCTGCTGAAGGAAGGCTGTTTTTAAAGGTTTCAAATGGGTGTAGCCCAAGGGTCATAAACGAAATAGGCGGAACTAGTGATGTTAATGTGAGAAGTGAGCATGTTATGGTAAAATCGGAGAGCAGCCTCCACGGCGAGCGTGCTGAGGTGGCTATGTTAATTTGAGAGATGAATATGTTAATGTAAGATCACAGAGCCGCTGCCACGTCGAGGTCAGCACGCGGAGGTGGCTATGTTGGTGTGAGAAATGTAATCTGTTCATCTAAAATCGGAGAGCCGAAGCCACGGGGAAAAGAAAAAAAACTAACATCGGAAGGTGGCAGGATGGGAACATCACAGCCAGTTATGACTTAAACTGGTTAATGACGTCCTTCCAATGATTACTGAGTTTGTACCCATCCTCTCGGTTGAAATTGTCTGTATATATAGATGGATTCATGAATTAATCTTTGCTGATAGCCAGTGGGCTTACAAAGTACCTTCGTCGTAGAGAAATAAATTTCGTGAGCCAACCGCATTAAAACAATGATCAGCCACGGCCGAAGTGTTGGTCCTACCGTGTTTAAAATCTGCCTTATGCTCATGAACACGGTCCGAGACATGTCACCTAGTTTCCCTAATGTAACTACTGCCGCAGACACAGCTTAAACATTTTTTGGTGACCTCTACTATGTATGGCAAGGTGATGGTTTTTATTGGGTCCTCAGATGGCTCTTTCCCAACGGTTGGGGTGATAGCTTTACGGATTGTGTGGTCCAAATATCCATTCATCTTGAAAGCTTGGTGCACGTGTTTCAGTTCACTGGCTAGGTGATGATGGTCAGAGATACATCGAGCTCTATGGTGTAATAATTTTACTAATCAAAATATTGAAGAAAAAACACATAAGCAAGACTGAACTTACTAAAAAATATTGTGCTTTCAATAAATACATAAAATAAATATACAAACTTGAAATTAATTATTTAGATTAAAATGGATATACTGGCAATTCTCCCTGTGGAATTTACTAAGGAACATTTATTCAGAGCTTACTTTCTTTTTTCTAATACGAGAATCAGGAAGCCTTTTCAGGCCTCGAAAGGCCACCTTCCTCACACAGTGTGCCCATTTTCTTCATGCAACTCTTTGCTCAAAGCTATTGCTGTGTATGCCTTGGTGGACTAACTTTACTAAAATGTAAATCGTGTGTGACTGTGTGAGGCTTTAAGTGTCACCGTGAAAATGTGTAGAATGTTTGTCTTGACCAATGTGATCATGCAAGTACATATGCATGCAAGTTTATGCAACCGTATGATTAGTGATGTACATTGTGTCTTTATGTATTTATAACAACATTCAAATTTATCTTAGGTACTGGAATATATTCAGTATTACTTATTTTAGGATGAATGTTCAAACGAAGACTATAACCCAAAAGGCTACAAATAGTAAAACAATTCAAGCAGATTTGTTTGTTTGGTTTCCATACTTCCTCTAAACCTTAAGAGAAGTCATCCCGAACCAATTTATATCTGACACTTCTGTGCGGCTGACACATCAATTCTTGTGTCTAGCGAGCAGGCAGCGTCTCCACTGTTGCACGCGGCATAATGTGGCGACCAAGCCCAGTACCACCAACCCACATCCTGACAGTCCCACTGCACGTCTGTGGCCACCATCGGTGTGGGTCTGCATAACAAAAAACCTGACAGGCACTGCATGTCAAAATCGGATGTCGGGGGGAAAAAAAATTACATTAGCGATGAAAATAAGTTTAATATGAGTTTTTTTAACCAAAATGTCAACATACAAAATGTCATTTAAAAAAATACGTGTCCACGGACATGCAATTTCATAAATCGATGTACGATATTTAAATTGTTTCAGGAATAAATTATATACATTTCAGACTTCATACATTCACACTCTTGAATGTTTTATGAAATGGCCTGTATAAAGTTACATAGGGTTTTAATGATCCCATACACATAACCTGTCAATCCCTTATCAGTGCCTACATTACAGACCAATTCAGACCTTATTGGTCACCCCGTGCCCTTATAAATCTCAACGTTCATCCTACAAAGTCCCATTACAAGGGAGAAACACAAACAAATAGACAAAACACGTTTTTTTGCCCGTATTGAAATGGCTGTATGCCGTATGGACCAGAAAACTCAATTTACCTGTACAAGAATGCAGGGTAAACCGTATGGATTGACCGGTATGCATTCACACATTTTAATATTTAACTTTATTTTGTAGCCTTCAAAGGCTTCGAGGCAAGCACACAACAGATTTTTCCTGCATTTAAATAACATTTGTTGTTGTTGTAAAATTTCATTCAGCTCATAACTGTCATTCATCTGGCTATTTGGAAAAAACAAAACATGTGCACAAAAAATATTGCATACAATTCATGTATATCAATGTTAATTACTATTCCACATCTATGCAAATCTATTAACTGAAAATCTAGGATTGTATTTACAAACTACTCTCCAACAATATATATTTTTATTAGGTGTATAGGTATACTGTGCAAGTTGTATTAGCTCTTTTTGATCCTCTACTATTAACATACTAGCCTATTGCCCATCCAAGGACGGGTGCATTGCAGTAAAACTTTAACATACTAGCCTATTGCCCGTCCAAGGACGGGTGCATTGCAGTAAAACTTGCAAGCGAAAAGCAGACCACGACGTGATATTCATTGCATCCATTCGTGTGCAATTTGTAAGGGCGCGGTGACAAAGACTTATTTCATTTAAAGGTTATAATCCCTTGTTCATCATGACGTCCTTTTTACTTCGATGTCTCAACAGCGTTACGGAGATCGCGTGACGTGAGGGTTCTGCCTTTGTAGTGAGGGTTGTAAGTTGACGCCAAGGAGGAGGGAGAAGAGGCACACATTAAATAGATTTCTCCAAGACGAAGGTACTATGCAAACCCACTGGCTATCAACAAAGATTTGTTCATGAAGCCATCCAGATATATAAACAGACACCATTTCAACCGAGATGGGTACAAACTGAGCAATCATTGGAAGGACGTTATTAACCAGATAAAGTCATAACTGGCTGTGATGCTTCCATCCTACCTGCCGAAGTTATCAGTTATTTCCGACTCTCTGAGTTACATTACCTTGTTAAATGCCTTTACATTAACAGGTTAAATGTCTCACTAACACAGCTGCTGCTCCCTTTTCCTCCATGTGGCGGTGGCGCTCGTTGTTTAATAGGCTGATTGTATTTCATTCACATAGCCGCTGCTGCGGGAGCCGTCTAACATTGACATGCTAATCTCTAATCTGGAGCAATACAATGGCTTCTTCAGCACCGTAGTCGTGGGGTTACATTAACAGATTGACATGCTCATCTCTAGCAATACAAGGGCCGAGGTAGATCTGGCTCTGCGATCTTACATTTACTTGCAAATTCCATCTCTAGCCCCGCCCACTTACCCTTGGGTTGTACCCATCTCAAACCTATATAACCTCTGGCTGCAGTAGCTCTCTCACTAGATTTCTTTCTGCCTCAGCAGTCCGCCTGCTGTATTTTTTCACCTGAAGACGATTGCTTGTGTTGCGATCGAAACGTCGTGATTTTTATTTAAATTTCTATCTACGTGACTTTACCGAAAGACCCAAGAGTATGAATTCCTGCAGTCATGAAAGCTTTAGGTCAATATATAAATTATGTATACGCCTTTCTTGGTAAGGGAGAAAGACTCAACACCATGGTGACTTTTTTTTGTTTCCGCTGAGATATTATGGCGCATTTCGTTGTGTGTGTATTAAACCATTTACCTATTCTACATTCAGTATACAGAACTCTTATCTGTCGCCCTATTACTCCTATTAGCGGTGTCAGGTTTAGGGCCCTAGTTCTTCCTATTATTTTCGATTAGCCACGATTTACTCAATGCGTTTAGAAGCTACTTCCTAATACTCACAATTTGTGCACAGATAAGAAGAGTCACGTGGCAAGTTATTCCCAATGTCCATGGGTTATCTGCACTCCATGTCATGTAAAGGGACTTTATGCAGCAACGTATTAACAAAAGGACCGTACATTACTAAATTGTTATTAACATTTGAAAAATATACATGAAGTGAACTAAACATGAACTACATAGCTATATGAATTACAAGCATGTAATGTTGCATTTCATACAAATATGATTAATCTGGAGAATAAACACTCACATTGGCAAATAACAATACAGAATTCAGGTAAAATATTTACAGACGTTTAAAGAGTACAGTGTAATCATAAGCTGCCTATAAATATATAATTCACTTGTAGTCTTGTGCTCCATATGGCTATTACATAATACTGACATTCAGGCGACTTACGCTTCGTGATTATCAGGACAAATAAGGTTTGCAACCACAAAGTAAAAATTACAACGAAGTACATTTTTTGTAGTGCACATCACGAAAGATGTGGCCAGGTGGCTCAAGGTTCGAACTTGGCACTGCTGAGATTGTTGATGGACAGCCATGCATGATTCAACTGGGGTCGTCTCTCAAGTTTAGTTCGATTATGTCAGCCCGGGTCACCCATGAATGCACATAAAACATCAAGTTAAATTTGGTGTTTCACTTAATTTGGCTGAATTCCAATTCCGAGAATAAATAACAGTATGGGTTGGACTGGCATGAATAAACATTTTCTCTGTAGCAGCGTGTGTGGGGAAGTGTTGGGCGAAAATTTGTATTCTTGCCTTAATTTTACCAATGTGTTATCAATGTCTCCATCGCCAACAAAGGAATATATCCCCAAGGCCACATGTGTTGATAATTTTTTAAAGATGTGTATTGGGTACACAAAACGAGGGCATTTTAAAAACAAGTTTTTGAATGTGTGCAAAATCACACGCAGGAATCGATTTACTTTTTCACATTGTGCTCACCATTTTCAATTCCATTAATGCTCATAGAAAAAAACAGGAGTCCACTAACTATAACTTCAAACCTTTGCACTGCACTTTTCTGAAGCTATTATTAAATTTTTACTTTTAACCCGTTTACTGTCTCTGTTTTTTCTGAAACACGTTACAACTTAAAATATGAACAAATTGTAGAAAATTCAAGGTTATGTAAATAGTGGCTGCTGTAAATAGCCTTAGGGGGTTGACAACATGAAGATGCATTATTTCATTTCCTAACCAATTCACACATACAGTACTTTAAAACACAATTTTTACAAATCTACAAAACAAAACATTATTCTAGTTAGAAATTACTTCAACCATTTTAGAAGCTATTCTTACAAATACCTCCTTATCTTAAACATGTTATTTATTCGAAGCATCATAACAATATTTGTAAATACATACATTCTAAGAAGCCAGGCCCTGGTCATCTACAATAATATAGTATTATTAATAAAGCCTAGAATTCATTCATAGAAGACATCCTGTTTGCTTGTTTGCACAGAGGATCAAATGTGTGCCCATTGAGAGCTGGTGTTTTTGCTCAAGATTATATATATATTTGACCATATCTATATAATTAAAGAGGAAATGCTGATTTTAAATCAATATGGCAAGTAGTGGGATGAATGGAGCTACATCATACGAATTTTAAATCTAAGGATAAATGTTGAAAAACGATCTGTAAATTGAAAGGTGTCAGGTCACCAGATTCAAAATAACAAACATTTCCAAAAGAAGCTACAATTTCCTCAACAAATGTGGCAACACAAATGAAATATATATAAAGCTGACTATAGCATCCATTATTAAATGCTGTCTCTAGTAAGAAAACACGCTAATATGAAAAAAAATCCAAGTATACCAGCAAATGTATACTGTATAGGAAATGTAATGCATTAATCACTACTACATACAACACACGGACTCTGGTGACCAAAAACATTGTAGTCCGTATACATCGTGTACAATCAAGAAGAAAAGATTTCACCAAGGCTATTCAACTTATGTCGTCTGAAAAATTGGAGAAATACACACGTGAACATAAGAGGGGAAAGCATTGACCCTCTCGTCATGATGACAATCAGTATTGCTGATGACAATCCAATGGCAGTGATCTATCTACAGGATATGAATGAAGAACATTATAAAGAAGGCTGTGAAGGTGGGCTCAAAATAAATAAGCACGGCAAATCAAAAGAATGTGCGATAAGTTCACTTTTTAAACAAAGATACTTCGAGAGACAATGCTGCAAAACAAGATAGTACCGTATATCCCAAAGGCAATTATTGATGGAAAATCAAAGACAAAATGATTAAATAAGGAGTAAAAACAAGAGCACTGTTGGAATAACAATTCTCAATGTTGTGCCTCTAAAGGAAAACGTTACCACAGTACATACGAGTTGCTATCAGAAGTGTGGACGTTCGCAAAGTAAATGGAAACGAAGCAAGGGGAGGGAAATGCATGCTGGCACTTAAGCTGGGAGATAAAATGGGCAAAACGTGGATAGAGAACACATGCAGGCTAGAGACATCATATTGACTGTAAAGCGAGTGGGCTTATGCGAGAAAAATGGTGAGTGATCGAAACTAACGATGCAGTGGCATATAAAGGAGGGAACGAACGCCAGGATACATCCACCGTGGAAAAGGGGTGCTGAAATCTGGTCATATGCAGGAGCCCTGAATGGGCTGTTTCATGACAAGACTGAGCTATGGCGGAAGGTTGAAGAGGCCTTATCCAGCAGTGAATATATCATGGCTACTAATGAGATCGAGCATTCACTTTGATTTAATATTGCTCACAAGTGCATGAAAACAGAGGGTGAGCAAAACAAGGACAAGGTTTAAGTAAACATACGCCTACACAGTCTTGTTCACTGCTACACAATGTGATGCCCTTAAACAAAACTGTTTTCAGATCTTTTAATAACGTCGACAGGAGTGCAAGGCTGTGGATACAACGATCTCTCTGAAGGATGGAAAGAGCACTCGTGTTACACTGCCTTTGCTAAACAGGGTCTGAACAAGGATAACATTTAGCATTAATTCAGTTATTTATATAAAAAAACGCACACAATTAAATATATTTCATAGGGTGCTCTTTATGTGATTCAATGTCTGGATTCATGACCTAAAGCAAGGTACCCGACCACACCTACAACCGCTCCAAAACAAGCTCCAATGACTGATTTCAGTGGCATCACTAAGAGCTGTTAGTAAGAGACTGCGTGTGAGAGGGAGTTACCGTTCGGGTGTACAGGACCCCCCCCCTCTCTCCCACCATAAATAGACCGATGCCACCGAGTGAAAAAGACAAAGTATAGAGTTAAGCGTATGACCAAATAACCATCAGATCTTGGATGAGCCTGGATAGAGCTTGGAATGGATGACCACCATGCACACAAGGTTGTCATATGCAGCTACGGGGCTATGCTACCTTAAGGTTATCAGCAAAATGTTTTATACTATACTTCTATGCTCCCATATCTATGCTCATCACCATCACCAACAAGCACCGATCAGTGTGGTGAACGGTGGCAATATAACCCCCATGGCAATCGCAGGCTGAGGAGGCCATCATCCAGGCATGGATTGACAAAGGGGATGTTCAATAACATGAACATATCCTTAAGACCTCTCATTCTTCCATAGTACTGCCAAACCTTAATATTCCACACTATAATACAGTATATAATCGATTCTGAATTGCATGTTTTTTTTAACGTTTATTGCATAAAATACCCAAATTGTTTACCAAAAACACACACATATTTTCAATCTAATTCACCACTTCATCTAGAATTCTCTTCACACATATGCTAATTGCTGCAGGAACATTACATTGTCAAGTCTGCCACATTTGCAGATACTGGGTAATCTCTGCATACATTACATGATGATAAATGCATGTGCAAATTATTTCGAAAAAAACTTTTATAAGGTACCCTACTCATAAGATGAAAAACACATGTGCGTGCTAAATATTGGATGCCCCTGTGATATTCAGACACAGTCTGCTTTGGTACAATTTTAATTCAAGCAATTGGCTGCTGAAGTTGGTCTGTGCCAGTCATTCTTTAAATGCATGCATGCATTCATGATGTATGCACTTTAAAGAAAATATATAAACACATTATACTTAAACTAACTTCATGAGTTTAACGCAAAAGTATGATTTTTCAGGCCATCCAGCTCATTCCATTAGTTACAGTTCTTACACTCGTCAACGTTATGCCAAATGTAGAGCCATGCCTGATACTTGACGCTTCTTCCTTCTACATGTGTATTCATGAATTGTAATTATTCACAGTATGAAGAGTTGAATAAAGAGCACAGTTATTATAACCTTATCACGGTTATCACATCTTCAATGTGCATTAATGCAGTATGCACGCTAATACCTGTCATGCCCTTCATGACTTTTTAATGAAAAGCTCTTAGGGAAATGTTCCATTATAAAGCACTGTACAAGGTAAGCGTGTGGCCGCTGGCAGTAAATGGGAACCTTGCCAATGTTACCTAAAGTCAATGGACCAACCATTGTACAATGGTGTGGGTTTACTTACCTATCCTAAGCTAAACGATGCTTAAAGGACAAAGTCTGAGATATGTTTGACCTTTGTTTAACCTGGGGCAAAAGGAATATACAAAGTGATAAATGAAGGGAAGAGCAATGCATCCTGGCAGATTCATCCCGCACGTGCCCGTGATGTCTTTTTTTTGTAAAAGCCAAAAAACATATTACATTTGTATGTTTTGAGGTTTAACTCAAACCCAGGGAATCTATTTCATTTCCTCTGAGATTGCAACCGTTGGGATTGCAGTCGAACCATTGCCTTGGAAAAGCAGATAATAAAGTGGTGCTTTGCAGTGCATATGAAAACATCAACATCATATACTGTAAAAGGAAACACCAATGTAAAATATTACACAGCTAATGTGCTCAAAATTTGTCGTCCGTATAGCCTAGATTCCAACAAAATTATAATATGTACATAGGACTTATTAAGTTGCTGAATAACAATTTCGTTACCAGTTCATTAGCATTTTAGGCGGGAAAGGAATATAAAATGAGCTCAGATTGCCTTTGACCCTTAACACCGATTTAACACGCCAAGTTCCATTAAGCCATGAAAATGTGCTTAATGCTGCTGTATGATGTTCAAGCCCAGACAATATTAATTACATTTTTATAATTATGGCGACTAAAGAAAAACAGTTGTCACTTTGGAATGGTGAAGCTTTCATTTAATATTCCACAGTTTGAATGGTCTAATTTCTGAAGGAAAACATGAATAACCTTTTTGGCTTGTGGAACCAATATAAAAAAAAAAGCCTTTGTCAGAACACAACGGGAAAATACACTTTATCATCCTCGAAATATGTATTTCACAGAAACATATGGAATGGATGTAAAATTATGAAAACGATGCAGCCAATTCATATTTGCAACTCAATTTTCTTCATGGTGCTGTCACGAATCAACTACGCCACCTCTGCGTCAGAGTAATTATTTTACGTCCAACATCTTAAGAGCTCATTAAAATATTTCCCTGTCAGTGTGAATTGATTACACTCATCGTATTTTGTAACAAGATAGTCAATTCAAGATAGAATTTTTTTGTGAAATCGTATTTTTTTCAAAGGGTCACAAGAGGCCAGTTTATAAAAATAGGTAATCTCGCATTTTTAAAAACCCTATAATCCTTGGTGGTTCATATTTTGAAGGTAATGATCTAGTTTTAGAATATATGGCTTACTTGTGGAATGTAAGTGGTGTTAGACCCAGTACTGAATATATCACAAAGTATTTTGAGCCTTTTTCCTTGCAAATATTTTTTTAAAAAATGTGAATTAGACCTATTTGCTTGTCACACTCTGCCCAAGTAAAAAGCCACTTCATGGCTATACAGTACCAGTACTTACCCACGTTTAAAGTGTCTGAAATGTACCTCTTAAATCGTTGACATTCCCAAGGACATTTCACAAACCTGCACGTCTATTCATTTATTATGCTGTGCAGAAGTAGATCCAGCATTTTGTGTATCTCTTTAATACCCTAGAAATACAAAGTTGACGTAAATTTGCCAACAATTAGCACCTAAATTCACACTGAAAAAATATAAACGAAGGTTGCCTTAATCTGGCTCTCAGACCCACAACGTAACATTATTGACCCTTGTTTTCCAACTGCGTTTGTGGTTCCCCAAGTTTCAGCAAAAGCAGACAATACTGTCGTTTAGTAAAGTGCAGGACTATTGCACACAGTATAATATTTTGTTACGTGTTGTTCACAACAGAGTACTGCAGTTAGGTAACGAACATTTGTCTGCATGCACTGTTAACATAAATAGATTTACACCATCCCAAGACCGCGTTTACTCAGCAATGGATGCATTCTTCTCAGCAAATCTGCCTCGTAACACATTGCTCATAACGCCTAATTATCTCATAGAAACTTAGCATTTCATGGACCATCATTTTTCAGATCCTTTATCGCCTTTTCTATTTAGACCTTTGGTAAGCACAATCGTTGTCTTAAAACACACCGTTTTAGTCATTGAATAGTGGTTTTGCAAGTAAATACAACATGTTAAAGTTTTGTTTCTAGACTTTGCAGGTAGCAGAAGTTTGCGCACATTACATATAGACGAATTGCAATACGGTGCCACCCCCCTCACCCCAGTTTCACAATGACCACATTATACTACTCACTCGCCACTACACACTTTACCTGTTCACACGGGTATACTTCCGTTACAGAGTAGAGCTGTGATGTTATTACGTCCGTAGTAAAAAAAACCCACACACAAATGCCACGCACACATATACATACACACGGCACACTGTATGCAGGCACACAAGCTGGCCCTGAACCACAGTGGAAACAGTAAAAGCGACACACAGCCCCCATTGACTTAACAGTGCAATTCACATGCAAATCACAGCAAACGCATGCACGTTCAGCACCACGGGTAGCAAACGGAAAGGTGACAGAAATCCCCTCCCCCGCCCAAGCATGCACACAATAAAAATGTGCAATTACCGTAAATATGAAGAAAGCATCATAATGAACGTGGATGGAGGGGGGGGGGGCAAGGGGGAGCTGTCAATATTGAGAATTATAATAATGAAATACAGACTGGAGTAACAAAATCCACAGAACCAAGAAAGGACCAAACAAAGTGGCCCACAAAAGGACACAAATGGCAATGCAAAAAAACCCCAAAAGAATAACATTAAACAAGGGCAGACAATTACCGGCATATTAAACAAGGCTGGCAGCGTGTAGGAGGAATTAGCGTAAGCCATTGCTTCCAGAGCCCGGTTGGCCATGGGCCCCATGTGGTGGTGAGGTCTACTCAGGGCCATAGGCCAGGCCATGGGCCACTGGCCAGACAGGGCCAGCCCTGGCGACCCCGACCTCCACTCCAACGTTGTAGCTGCTGCCGTTTCTGTTGCTGCTGCTGCTGTTGTTGATATTTCTCCTGGATGCTGTTCCCGTCCGTCAACCCTGTCACGTCAGTCTATCTTGTCTGTTTGTGGAACTGTGGCAGCGGTGGTGGTGGTGGGTGCCGTGAAGTTTTACACGTACGGTCTTTTTGAAAGGTTTACCGCTATCACTATCAGCACCATCGTCGCCACCGGAGCAGCAGCAGCAGCAGCATCACACGTGGGTGAATGGGGAGGGATGGGGAGGAGGGTGATGAACGAGCAAGGGAGGTCGCGCGTTTTGCAAAACGGCAAAAGCTTCGACTTTGCGAAACTCCAAAATGAAACAGGGGGTGGGTTGAAGAGGGAACACTTTAGAGCAGAGGATAACAACACCCAGCGTGTACGGACAAATGCATATACCGATAAACACCGAGCAAACACAACGCTGGGATATTCACAGGTACAACAAAAGTGCCCTTCCACCCCTTGCGAGATGTCACGATGCCAATGTTAAGCGCTGCACCGCGTGCGCGGCTCCCAATGAACGCACATCCATCACATCATCATCACCACACATTGCATCGCCCATACACGACCACGCAGCAGCAGCAGCAGCGCTTTAAATGCAACACAGAGCAGCGACGGAATTACAAGAACAAAAATGAAGATAATGGATGGGAAAATACACACTCACCTCGGGGTTTTTTTTGGTAAAAACGGGGTTTTGTTTTTTTTTAAAGGTAGGTTTTAGGAAGGAGGTTGATGCACGGGGGAGTGAAGACAAAAAGGAAGAGGGGGGTGGTGGTGGTGGTGGGTTCTGGCTGGGGATGACTGCGCAAGGACAAGGTTTCTCGGGGAGCCAAGGAGCAGCAGGAGGAGGAGGAGCAGCGGGTTGGGAAGGTGCTGTCTAGTTTAGACCCTGAGCGCAATTCTCACGAGCAAAAAAAAACCACCCCACTCAATATATATAATATAGCCTGGCCGATTTTTTTTTTCTGGACAAAACTCACAACCACCAGCCCAGCCAAAACGCGAGCGCTGCCCTGCCAACAACAACAACAAACACGCGACTCGCAATGAACGCACGCCGCCCGCTACTCAGCGTTGCCTCGGGTGTGGGGGTGTAACGGGGAGCGAACCACACATGGCGAAAACGCGATTCCTTTTCCTTCTCTCGCCGCCCCGCCCCCCCTCTTTGAATTTTGTCCCCAAGTGGCGCGCCGTAGTAAAGGGGGAGGGGCGTCGTTCCTTCGCTCCCATTGGGTTGTTACGCAGTTGCCCAGGGCGACGGGTCCCCCGTCCACTCCATGGTGCCACGCCCCCTTCTCGATGTCTACGCCCCCCTCCTCTCCTCCTCCCCCACAAAACAAAGACAAAGATCCCTCCCCCCTATAGCCCACACAGACTATTGGGGCAAGTGCTGACAGCGAGTTAGTACGAGGTGGTGGTGGCCAACAAACCACGCCCGGCCGCCTTTGTCTACCTACAACAGCGGTGATGTTTTTTTTTATTACACCGCACCAGAGACTCATTTGAGGCTGAGTCGACCTAGGTGGTGTTGAGGAGGAGGAGGAACCGGTTCAGATAATCGCTATCACCGGTGTTGGTGACCGTGAGCAGGGCATCGAACTCGCGTCTCCGGGTTCGTAGCGCAGCGCGCTAACCGCTGCACCACCACTCCCCCCCCCCACTAACCCCCCCACTACTCCCCGCCCCCTCCCCCTGCCTCTGACCTTTGCACTCGCGGTCCGCACGCGTGACAAGTCGGTCATATCACACTCCGTCGCTTGTCACCTCTGAAAGCTGCGTGCAGCAGGCTCATTCCATGTTTTTTGTTTTGTTTTACCCTCATCGCATCGTATCTCTCTCTGTCTCTCTCTCTCCTGAAGATGTCCACGCGTGGTGTCAATGCGAACAGCAGGAGGAGGAGGCCGCCGGGTGGACGCGATGCTGATTGTTGATGTGGAAACTGACCCACAACTTGTGCATTGCAGTGCTGTAGCTGAGCCAAAGTGCGCGCCTGACCGGTTCCACGTCAGCTCCAGCTTGCCCGGTAATTTATGGGGGGTACGGTTTTCGTCAAAGCCGTATTGTCATTATATCATTGAAAGGGGTACATTTGCTGGAAAATACAGTTTTAGAGCCGAATCTCCTGTGACGATATCGCCCGCATGATCGGTATTTGGAACCATAATGTGAGTTTACCACAGGAAATTCTCACCGAGTCTTTTTCAGGAGGGTTCTGCCAAGCGTTAAACAGTGCGTCGTGGGTTCATTCTAACCGCGTGAATGGTCAGGGTGGCCGCTGGAATCGAACCGTGAACCACTGCGGAAATCACTTCGGCTAGGCTATTTCTGCATGCCGCGTTTATCAAGGGCTTCCCAGCTCAAAGACCGAGGCTTTGTTAATGACAAAAAATACGTTAAAGGCATAGTGACGAGCACTCCAGTGATATCACTTGAGCGTTACTACGGCACTCTTTAACGTTACCTGCAGGACGATATGAGCGGCTCCTGCCTGTGATGTTAAAGTCTCATTAACGTGACTTTGAACTCGCGTCTAACAGCCGCGTGTCGGCAAGAGCTATTTGCCCTTTGGGTTGCCTCTTTAACGCAAACTATACACGTGGCTAACACTCTCACAAGTGCAGAACATTTGAAACTATTTCGAAGTGCTCTGAAGCTACCACGTTTTCTAAAGCATCCTCTTCGAAGAGACACATGATTAAATAAGTGACGGCGAATACATTTGGAGTATGAAACTAATGGATTGGACATCTGATGGGTACGTTGGTGCTGTGTTGTGATGTGACAACCGCGATGTTAATGACTACTCCAAAATTACTCATTGACAGATCACACTCCTCCTGCAGCAGCCTGAGGGCGTTTCAGGAATGGACAGTGGCGTGCAAAGCCCTGCTGGAGAATTCTTGGACCTATCCAAGTTTCTGGACAGTGCCAAAGGGTGGTATGGCTATGATGGCCAAATAGAAGCAATAGTGGAGAAGGATTTTAAGAGACTCCAAGGTACTTATTCTGCCAGTGGTTATAGGGTAACTGCATTGTATTCCCATGCATTTACCCAGGGGGATTGTTTTTTTTACTGGCATACAATTATGGACAAATGAATGGAGACCTTTGATCATTAAATAACTTTCACCCACAACAGAGTTTTCCGTTGTTCTGTTCTACGCATTGCATTGACAGTCTCATTAGGCTCTCACCTAATTGAAATAAAGGTTGCCTACTCACTTAATATGGCCATGGGGACTGTATGGCAGTCTATAATGACAATATTAATATTATTTATAGTTAAAAAATACTACTACCCTACTCGCCTCAAAGAATGCAACTGTGCTTATCCATCTTTTTCTGTGGCCAGTTATGGAAATTCTACATTTCCATAGTTGGGCACAGTCACTACATAGTACAATTATTATTGTCGTCCAAATTCGATGATAGGCGGAAATGAGTCAGGAATCGGATTTCATTTGACAACTCTTTGATTGAGTACTGTATAATGCTTTCAACCATAGCACCGATTTATATATGAATTAGTGGGCTTTTTAAATTATGTATCTTGTAAAAATGTCCATGCTTGTCACCATTTCTTTATACCAAGACATATATGTTTTTACATTGACAATGTTATCTTTGGAACTCTTGATGTTATGCAACTGGGCAGCAGGGCATTGTAATATTTGAGATGTTTATCAGCATAGCTTGATGGACAATAATTAACATTTGTTCATTCTGTGTTCATGCTAAAGTTTATTCGTACAGTGGTTGAGTGTTTCCTTTTGTTTTATGTGGTTTATTTAATTATTTGTGTATATTTTGCTTTAAAAGATTCAAATCCACAATTTATTTTCTAAAGATAAATCATGTTATTGTGTACCTATGCACTAACCAGGTCAGTACGGAGAGAAGATTAATTCACTCTGTGTCACTGGTATTGTCACTCTCTACATTAAATCATAAATATCCTGACAGCTGCACAAATAATGTGTGGCACCACAGACCTGGGTAATTGTCAGATATGTGTCACATTGGGTCATGAAGGATATTTACAAGGTCTTGACAACTTCACCTCAATACCGATATGATTCAGAATGATGGTTCCATTTGGAATCACTAATAAAAATGCACATTTCAGCATATGTGCATTTAAAGGGCTTCTAAACTCAGGAGCAAGAACACTCGCACAATTGCACACCCTCCGCTGCTATCCATGCTGTGTCATGTCTTTTGGAAGCTCCGTGGCTCATGCTGTGTTGCACTAATCCACTGTTTCACAGCCTTTTGCTGGTTTTAGCAAAAATCCTCCCATCACAGCTCCTAGAAGTCATGCAGCCATGATCGTACCACAATTATAGCTGGCTCGCTGCTACAGTATTGACAGAATCTGCCTTTTTGTTTCTTGGCAGCAGTGGCAAATCCATTGAAGGTGGGGGGGGGGGGGGCAAAATTCCCATCTTGAGACACCAACATTTTTTATTGTATTGCTATTCAGAAAAAATATATTTTATTTGGTGTAAGGCCCTGTATAAAAGGCTTAAAATTCTTGGACCGACCCCCCTCCCACCCACCTTGGGAAGTTTTTTTTATCCACTTCTGCGTGGTGGTGGTGGTGCTTCTTGATCAAAGTTATAAGCAAATGTCCATATGTTGTGTTTGGTTCCATCGCAAACCAATTGCATTTGCTTTTAGTTTAAACTGTACTAAAACTTTGTAGTATTATTACAAACCTTGTGTGAACCACAGCAGCTTATTGAGGCCTTCTTCTGCTCCTAAAAAATATATAAAATACTTATAGGCTATTTCTGATTTTTTTTTTAATCTTACAATTCTCAAAGTATTAATGATATATAAAAGAACACAAGGGATTACATTTTTTTAAGCAAATATAATCACCAAGTTGCTCAAATATCTCCCATCCATAACTTCCAATATAAACATTGGAATTTTAACAAGCGACTTAGAAAATACCTTTAATTCTACTACATTATATTGCTGCTACAGACACAGCAGTCCAAGTAATGATTCAATACCTGCAGTCATATCGTGACATGTGACCGCTCATTTACAAAGGTATGACTATTTGACTGCGCGGTATTATTACCGAGTGGGGTGGACAAGCATAGCCCTGATCAACTAGCATCCATATCTCAATTGTCTGCCAGACTCGTTTGTCAATGCATACCGCTGTGTTATTACTTTTTTATGGAATTATTTTCCACTTGTGTCATTAAATACCCTTGGGTAGTTCGTTGACATTTAATGGCAATAATTTTGTAGGAGATTTCTGCCAAATAGAGTATTTTCATTCAAGAGTAATTTCTTTTTTCCCAAAAGAACATGCATGCCCATTATATGACTTTCAAAGGGGGCTTGCATAGTTTGCAATGCTCTTGTGAATTATTGAGTGGATAAGCAATATGGTGACTGATTAGTTGAGTCTGATAAATTATTGGATGAAACATTGCTTTCATAAATTCTACCCTGTTCACATAAACTATATAACATAAGCTTCCAAATCACAACCATTAATTTAAATTGGTGGAGCAGTCTGTAGATAACTGCTCTTCACATCTCACTCTAGGTATTGCATTCATATCATCAACGTTAAGTGATGAACATAATACTCATACACCTTTAGAAGTTCTGCTCCTTTACGTTAATATTCGAAAGGTTCTGCTACTAAGCATGACGTATGTTAATCTACATCGGAGAACCTATTATTTGCGTGCAGCTGAAGCTACTGAGGGTCTTGTTGCTTCATTTTAAACCATTGCCCAGATTCATGAATGATGATGTTAATCCATACCATGAGCATGGTATCTATTCAAGCGTTACCCTTGTGTCTTGGAGTGCAGGTACGACCTATCTCGATCATGCTGGGGCCACTCTCTATGCTGAGAGCCAGCTTCAAGGCTTCATGCGTGACCTGTCGTCCAATGTTTTCGGTAATGCAAATTGTGCCTCATTTATAGTGGGTTTTATTAGAATGTATGTATTTATTTGTAGCACTAATGTAGCCCAGGTTTCCCCAGGCGACCATGTCAATTGTCTTCATTTTATTAAACTACAGTTAAACTAATAGGTATTTAACTAGTTCGCCAAGCTGTGTTTATAAATGTAAGTCTTTTCAGTTTTTACTAAACGTTTACAATTTAATCGTGAACGCACAAATATTTATTCCTTAAATAAACTTTATTAACATTTATATAGTCCATATATATGGAACTGTTTAAAAACATGTTTTGTTTTTTGCAATTGCAGGTAATCCACACAGTCATAATAATGTCAGCAAATTCACCCATGACATCATTGAAAATGTGAGATACAGGTACGTACCTTGCATGTATGTGATACTCGTAATAGAACACTAAAAACAAGACGCACATGCTTATCACCGCTGATGGCCATAGTCCTCAAAATGTGGAGGCATTTATTCATTTGTAATATATTCATTTTCAATAAATATTCACATTTTGTAAATTGTTCAACAATTGTCACTTTTTGTCATAGTTCTCAATCGTTGAGACATTTTTTTTAAAATGGCAAATATATACCACTGCTGTAAACCTCAGCGACTGCTGTATTTGTCAAATGTACAATATATGTACAGTGCTGTATGAAACAGTGGCTATGTTATAAATATCGCAGAAATTTCAGGAATTTGTACACGTTTTTCCAGATTGATCCATCAGGCTGAAACGTCACACGTGTCAAGTCCACAATAACTTTTTTTTACAAGATCATAATTTGATCAGGTTATGGTCGGGTTGTGAATATATAATGGTGCCCATTCATCGATTAGCATTTTCCAGTATACAGTAGCATATTGTGATTGCCATGGGCCCTGGTGCAAGGAATGATATGGGGCCCCCTCTCAGATTTCTCCCCTCATCCTAGCACGGTGCTTGCACCCCACTGGCCCGTGGGTTCCGGTCCAGTCACAACCTTCGCACTTGATTACTACACCACACTCAGAATATTGACGCATAAAATACCAATGGAAGAGCATTCGTGAGCAGGTTGGCAGCACTGTATTTACGCTTGCACGATCTTGTGTTGAGCATGAAAAGGTATCTGCGATGCTCCAGTGGACACCAAGCAGGCACGCAATGCACCTGTGCACACAATGCACATGTGCTTGATTAAATGAAGTACAATATGTGTCAAAATCCCCATGAACTTACTGTCATTACATCGCAATGTAATATTTAGAAATTGCATGCATCACTTACGCCCATAAATAGAATACCATCTTTGGGTGACATTACGTTTCCTCAAGTGGTGTGTCCTGAGGCGACTGCCCAGCATGCTATATATATCAGTCTTAAACAGCTTTTACCAACTCTATCAATCTATCGTATTCTGCAGCATGCCTGCCGTCTCTGTCTACATGACCGGCCACAGGAGGCTTCCAATGTTCCCTAAGCATTTATAGCTTGAGCCATGTTTGAGATGCATTGTTCTTCAGAAGGATTTATTTCTCTTTTTATATATATATCACTTATTCTTCATGGCTACTTTTCTTCCTGTTCATTCCACCACCTGCCTACCACTAAATTTACCATATGAGAAATCGAACCTCTTATCCCACACACAGTAAAGTGATGTTTGATTGTCAAGTGGCACTCTCGTTGAGACTGGGACATTTGTACGGTATATTGATGCAAGTTATATAGTGGAGTGCCTAAAGATTGCAATACAAAAGCCCTGGAGCATACACAAAGAGGGAAAACATAGTATTTTATTGTGGAGTGCCTAGAAATGTCCGTGGAAGAATAGTTGCACGTAACGCAGTACATGCGAATTTGCTTTGTAAGAGAAGGCGCACCGCTAAACTAAATATGTTACGCACATAGGCTGGGTGTCCCGGGCTGTCCGACATAGGTTGAAAGCTTTGTTAATCAGAACAAAGACTTTAAAGTTACACGCAGGTTTGTCATCATAACCCTCCAGTGATGTCACCTGACGTCACTCCCATCAATCAAAACAGTGACGTGACTGAAGCAAACTGTGGCAGAAAACTTGACAATAATGCTCAAGTTTTGATTTAAAGCTTTCGTGACTGCAGGGATTCATATTCTTGGTTCTTTCGGTAAAGTCACGTAGAAGGGAAACAATAAAATAAGAAAAATATATAACAATAAAATTCTCACGACGTTTCAATTTTCTTGCTGTGGTTTTCACACCTGATGATGATTGCTTGTGTGGCATTCGAAACGTCGTGAGAATTTTATTGTTTTATATTTTTATTATTTTATTGTTTTATATTTTTATTATTTTATTGTTTCCCTTCTACGTGACTTTACCGAAAGAACCAAGAATTATAACGCTCAAGTTAAATTTCTCATTACCAAATCTTGAAACTCATGTCAGACACTCTGGCACACAGCATAACTATGTATCTATAAGATAACGGTTTTTTGTTGATTGAATTGCATCTTAACGCTGTTTTATTGTTCTGCATTTAATATTAGTTTTAAAATTGCACTGTACTGTATGTCATTGTAAAATGGATGGATGTGTCGTATTTTACTTAGGGGTAGTTTATGACAGTTTTCATTGAGAGAAATGTACAAATCATGTACTGTGTTTAATTCTTAACATCCTATTAGATTTTTAAATAGGTAATGCCCTTGTCTATTTACATCAGGAACATTTGAACATGTAATACATTTTATCAGGAGAACATGCTGATTACTTTTCCACAAATTGACCATTGAGCAGCTAAAGCCTTTCAAATTTTATTGTAAAAAAAAGGTGACTGGGCAATAGTCATTTGTAACCCTCAATTACGTTCCGCCGTCGTGTAGGTCACAATGCAGACTTGGCACGGAGACCCCTAATTAAGAAACATCCACCTTGCAGAGGGTGCACGTTACTCGGCTCAACTGACGAACCCAAACCATTGCACGCGTCTTATGGGGCAGAGGAAGAGACCCAGACAGGGTTGTTTTTTTGCCGCGATGTTAAAGACGTAAGTGTTTGAGCCGCACGTAATTTAAGGCAGCGGATAAAGTACAGCCATTCCTGTTTGATAGTGGCACAAGTAAATGCATTTATTTATGGTTTTCATACACAGTGTACGTGTAAATGCCGAGGCGTCAACTTTTAAGTATAATGAGCGAAGCGCTCTCGGGCACGTGTTATTTCGCAGTAGATGCGTATATAAAGAAAGCCAGAGCCGGGTGAAGTGTTTCTACGGGGGTGTGCAGGTTAGCCTGGTGTGCTGACTGAAGCAGGCACGGGAGTGCTTGCATAAATGATACATTAGACCAGCTTGGTGATTCATATATTATGAATGATGGATGGCACAGCCTAGCGATTGCATAAAGAAAGAGGGAAAATATATATCTTAGAAAATGTGATCTCCATAATAATTCATGCAGTGATGTTGAATGTCAGTTTTCATGCGGTTAGTTAAAGTTGCTTACAGGCATATAGACATTTTTAATCGCCATTGTGGCAAATGACAAAAAGGACACTTAGCATTCCTAGTGTAACCACAATTGACCCCACATTTACATCTTTCTGATTAACAAAAAACACTTCCCAGTGTTAAAATAAAATGTAAGAAATGTATGCATGCACATTGTACACCCTACACATCGGTTTCTTAAATACAGTATATCCAATGCTGCATAATTACATGCATATTATTAAACCTGTCACAGAAGAACCCTTAATACAATGACTGCAAAAGTGGTGGATAAGGGATATGACTCATTAATACAGTTTGCCTGACCTGTCGTGAAGCAAGACTCTGGCTTAATGCATTTTTTTTTGTGATTTATCATCTCGGAACCAAAACCACAAACCTTTCTCTGCAACATTTATGATAAATGGAAGCAGATATTCAAGCCGTTCATCTTGTACTTGTGTTACACAAATCGAAAGCACGATGTTTTTTTTTTAAATTAAGAGCACGAGATTAATATCTATAATATAGCTCCGTGAGTTTAATATTTTGGAATGTGTAGGACATGTGTATATTTTTCTCTGCCACAGAAGGAAACTGTGAGTCTAATATAGCTCTACTGCTTTTCTTCAGGTGAGCTTTTCAAAATCAGTTATTGATTAAGGAAACGGGCCACAGCCAGGCTACCTACCGATCTAGGGCTTGTTGTTCAACCATCTCGAGAGTCAGCCAATCAATTTAAGGCCATATTAATTTAGTGCTTTGCGGGATGGCTTCCTATTATCCGCGATTTTTCCTTACAGATAAGTGGATACAAATTGCGGGTAACCCCACAGATAATAGGATCCATGATATTGGTCCCCCAGATCACGACAGATAAGAGTAATGTATACAATATCCTCCTGTCTGTGCATTTCTGCAACAAAAGCAGCAGCATCAGCAAAGTAAAAAAATGTGTGCTTGCACATCATTCTAATACAACTCACAATATCTCAAAGGGCTATATGTTAACGGTGGAAAAGCATTGTTTCATTTTCCCAAAAAAAAACACCTGAGATTGAGAAGCTGTGCAAGTGATTGTGAAAGTGCCTCAGGAAAATCATTCATGCTGACCGTGCCGGACATATTTTTCAAACATGGGAAGAGCTGAATTACAAAACCCGCACGTGAGGTGCATCTGTAGCCATCGTTGGGCTCTAAAGCAGCCACTGCTGGGTCATCGGACTGCACTGGGAAAAATATGCAGCAACCACCCTCCATGGTTGCTATTCTGTGCATCAGTTAAAGCCATTGGAGTTAATGAGAAATATTCTACCACTATACTCTTTGGTTCTTTCGGTAAAGTCACGTAGGTATAAAATAAAATAAATTAAATCACGACGTTTCGGGCGCAACACAAGCGTTGCCCACTTCAGCAATTGTTTCTTGCTGTGGTTGTCCCACCTGATGACGGATGCTTGTGTTGCGCCCGAAACGTCGTGATTTAATTTATTTTATACCTACGTGACTTTACCAAAAGAACCAAAGAGTATGGATCCCTGCAGTCACGAAAACTTCAAATTTGATTATTCTACCACTGTCTCGTTGTCACTTTATTGTATTTTCTTGCATTGGCAGATGTGGGTTGGACAGTTGCATACATTTAAGACACCCCTCCTGAGATAATTACTGGTGGTGGACAAACTATTCACGGGCATCCATGTGAACATACAAAGTGAAATATTTCGTACCATAGCTAATGTAATTTTTTTTACTAAATGTGCAAAATTTAGCCTAATATTCCATGAACACCCCTTGCAATATTTGCATTACTATGCTTTTCCTCTTTCTAACTTACATTTTTTCTTTTGTCACATTTTGTTTCTTGACACCAACTTTAGAGTACCGATGTCATCTGTTTCGTTTGTCATTTATATAATCAACATCAAATACGTTCAATCCACTGTTTTATGAATGCCTCCCAGAGCCACTGCTGCCCCTCTTGAGCCAGTGATGTAATAATCCGCCTAGCACCTGCACACGAGCTGATTTCATCACTCCATCTCCTCCGAGTCCATCCTCTTGGATGCATTCCATTCCTTGGCTACCACTCTGTCATTATTCCTGATCGAGTGACATATCCTGTCCAAGCCCACTTAATTTTCTGAACACGTTGAATTATATATTTAACTGCTTATCTTCTCTAATTCACATGTTCCTCTTCAGATCTCGAATTGTAATTTTAAACGTGCATCTCTCAATACTTCTTTGTGCACCTTTGAGTTTTTGTTCAATTGTATTGTTTGTTAATGACCATGTTTCTGTGCAATGTCATGATAAGTAGTTTGCGCTGATGAAAAATGTTCTTTCGCCATATTGGAATGTTACTTTTCATGATGAAGTTCAAAAACACCCTAGACCCACTATCTTACGCCGCTTTATTTCATCATTTTGATTCCAGTCTGCCTTCAATAGCTTTCCGATGTACTCATTCTGCTGTCTTCCAGTTGTATCCTCCCAACAGATATCTCCAATGTAGAGTACTGTATTAAAACAGTGATTAAATTGTAAGCCGCTCTTCATTAAGTACATTTTTATATGGATTAACACGTGTTCATTTAATTACCGTAAACGTTTAGATTATTCCCCTGCACAGTATAATCAGTTGCGGAAATTCAAATATGTTTGGGGTATAAGTACCTCTCTTATCAGTAGTAGTAACTGTAATACTGTTGAATTTAGCAATAATGTAACAATCACCATATTAATGACAGTAAAAATGATAAAAGTACAGATTATTTGGAAATGGTGGTGCTTTCTCAAGAGAGTTACCTTTGTTTAGCTCTTGTGAGAATACAATCTAATGTATTGCCCTGTTGGAGGTATCTTTGGGAATTACCTAGTTAAATTTTGCTTTAAAATGTGTTATCAAGACATCACTTACCAACATGGATTAGTGGTGCTCATCACAGTCATATTTTATTAACCGGGGAATAACATGAGATTGTTGTGGGGTTTGTTCTCTCTTATTTGAACTTTAGAAGAATAATTCGACATTCATCCTTGTTTTATATTTATTAATAATTACACGAGTTATTGACCATGAAATTGTTTCGTGCGTCTGATTTGTAGACACCATTTCAACGTTTATGGTGAATACTTTCACTGTCTGAGATTCGCTGGTCAACATATTCATTATGTACTACTGTACAGTATAAGTAGATGTATGTGTCCGGACTTTATTAATCAACTCTGCGGTAAATATGGGATTTCCCCCCCCCCCCCCCTATTCTGAAGATGAGAATCGGCATTGAACTATCAAGGTGGCATTTAGCATTATTGCAGCCAATCTATGTAGCAGCCACGAGATACAGTAAACAATTATGGTAACGTTTTGTACTTGGCTAGGACTGTCTTTTCGGTGGGTCACCACAGGCTGCTTCTGTGTTTCAAGTTTGTTGATGCAATTTCATGGTCTGACACCATGTGATTTCGGAGAGTTTTGGCAGCTTAGACTTATGCATACATACACCGTTGCACACTAATGCGCACACGTTTATTCGTATCATCTCAATGGAAAAGCGAAATTGCGCAATTGGTTTAGTTGGAAAATAAATGGAAAAGTTATCTGAAGTTTCGGACCATACTGCTGGAGTGCACATTCACCGCAGTGAGAGTTTTTCTTTCTTCCCAACAGCACATCTATAAAGTATGCTATTACCACAAAATGAAATTGCAATTTTAATGGGGCACACTAAACAGGGCGAGTATTGCGATGGAAGTTATTACAGAAAGCGCTTCTACACAACGGCTGAGTTGCAAATGTGTTGCAGAATTCTGAACCGTTGAAAATATTTTCTTTTAATCTCCGTGGCACAATATTGCGAGTTTAAAAGGCATCACCTTTTCACTAGTGAATTGCCATACATAAAGATATATTCGATTTAACATGTAGGATTTCGCAATCAATATTATTCATAATAAAGGTTTTTGGATTAGATTGCGTAAATATATATGTCGTTAACCCACCACCACCACCCGACACAGCCAATTTGTAATGTTTGCACGTGAATACAACTCACCAACTAGAGTAAATCCACAACATTTACAAACTGAGTATGACGTTTCGCTGGCAATTACATCCAACTTCACCAGGCGATATGCCTGTTAATATTGTCGGTTTACTCTCCAACACACTGGTGCTGAAGTAGGAACTAATCGGCACATGTTGTGAACTTGACAAACTTTGCTAATTGGCTGTGTCTGGGGGTGGTGGGTTAACAAGACATTTATATTTATGCAAATCTAACAAAAACCTTCATTATGAATTAAGATATTCATTTGTTTGAACACAATAGGGACGGTTTGAAAAATATGTTTTGTTTCTCTGACCAGGATCCTCCAACATTTCAAAGCCTCCCCTGATGAATATGCCGTTGTCTTCACCTCGGGGTGTACAGCAGCTCTCAAATTGGTGGCAGAAAGTTTCCCCTGGTCCAGCGGGAAACAAAAGAACCCATCTGCGAAGTTAACGGAGCATGTACAGCCCTCCAACGGAGAGGACGTGTGCAGTTTTAATGGCGGTGGTGATGCAACATCTGAGCTTGACAGGCAGAGCAGGAGTGTGTTTTGCTACCTCACAGATAACCACACGTCGGTAATTGGCATACGTGTCTTGGCACAGAATGCTGGTGCCGGATGCCTTGCAGTGACCCCTGAAGAGGTAGAATCGGGCCCGGCTCAGACCTCCTGTGGCCCAAAGTGTAAATGTGATATTAACAGAAATATAGCTGCTGATAAGGTTAGTGAATCCTCAGTGGGCCACCAATGTGTACAGACCCAGCAGGATGGAGGTGAGCCGCAGAGTCACGAGCCACCGCCTTCCAAAAGGCTCGAGAGACCTGCTGATGTCAAGGAACTCCACCACCTATTCGCTTTCCCGGCACAGAGCAACTTCACGGGCAGAAAGTACCCGCTGCGCTGGGTGGCAGCTGTGCAGGAAAGGGGAGCGGCGGCCCTGCTGCCGACCCAAGCAGTGGTGGCGCGAGAGAGTGGTCGGTGGCACGTCCTGCTGGATGCCGCGAGCCTTGCAAGCACTGCCCCACTCGACCTGTCGGTCCACGCGGCCGACCTCGTTCCCATCTCCTTCTACAAACTCTTCGGGTTCCCCACCGGCCTCGGCGCCCTGCTGGTTCGGGCGCCCTGCCAGGCCCTGCTACTCAAGCATGGGGCATACTTCGGAGGAGGCACGGCCGCAGCTTATTTACCTGCGGAAGACTTCTATGTTCCTCGAGACTCCTTCTGTGACAGGTGTGGTTCATGCTCGCTTTTCCACAAGCGCGTTAATTCATTGGTCAGTAATTAAGTGCAATTGGACGTAAAATTATATTTTTAGGGAGATTGATTAGGAATAATTGGAAAGCTGCCTTGGGAAATCAGTTACTGGCTGTAACAGTGATTTATTTTCGTGGCGGAAGTGGCTAATTGTGTTTTTTACACTAGTTTGTTGTAGTAAGATTCATTTTTAATAACACTTGATTCCACTTTAGAAGTTAAAAACTAAAAAAAAATCTAAATATATACAGAACTACTATTATACACAAATCATTGGTGACTAAAGGTGTGCTTACTTGTCCGTAGCAGGACATCCATTCTTAAGTTGGTGAATTAACAAATTGTGGCAGCATTTCCTGCATTTACCTTTTGGAGTAATCTGTCAGATAAACAAACTATAGTATAGTATTTTAGTTATAAATAAAGTCCAAGAAATGCAAGTTACCTACAATTATGCAAGTTATTTTGACTGCACTGGTTCTATGTGGATGTATTTTACATCTATTGCAGTGGTTCTTAACCTGGGGTGCACGCACCCACTGGGGTGTGAGATTCCCTTTCTGGGGGTGCGAGACATGGCCAGATTTTTTTAGAAGGTAAATCATAGAAAACACAAATTAAGTACGGGCATGTAAGTACAGCTACTTTGTTTCATGAAACCTATGTATTTATTAACATACATGTTTTTAACGATTGAGAACCATTGGGGTGCAGTCTGCAGTAAAGGTTAAGAACCACTGATCTATTACAATGCTTTTGAAAAGTAGGGGATCATTGCAAAAGTGCGACGATGTGAACTTATCGGCCACAGTTCCCCAACCTCCATGCTTCTCTCGAGGGGTGTAACGATGCATCGATTAATCAAATGTCAATTCTTCTAGCTCATGATACTTGCACCGAATCGCATGAGTAAGCATTGATGTTTATTCGATTTGTTTGCGTTGTGCAGTGAGTTCACGTGGTGCATGTAGTCACTAAATGACCCACTGCACTCACCACAATGAAACAAATATATTCTTCAATTGAATTGTGATCATTCTATTGCAAAAACTTAATTGAATTGCAGTGGGAGTGGATGCTTCCACCCCTACTTTTCTCCATCTGAAATCTTTCACGCAATGTATTGTTCATCATCGATGTACACGAGGGTGACATATACACGCATGCTCTGTGGCTAAGTGGTTACAAAGTACAGCAGCAGATGTGTTAATTTGCACGTGAATAAAAATAAACCTCACTTGACAAAAAATGTCACGGCCTTACAAATGTCACGCCTCCAAAAAATATGGCAAATGTCACCAATTGATATGATGGCTTGCAAATTGTCTTCTGTCACAGATACAAAACGTAGATGTATTTATATTTTGTTTGCTGGATCTAAGCTTTATCAGCGTTACCTTCCCTTAGTGGGATGGCATGACTTTTTTCCCCTCATCTTAACGGTGATCATCTCCCCATTTAATATATCAGTTTCACAATTGCTGTAAATATTGAATGGAAAGGAACATCTCATCTTCAGCAATATGTTGCTTAGGAAAGAGCAATTTGCACGCATTAAAATGTTATCTCAGAAACGTAAGGGGAATTTTCCACACCCTCTTTAAAGTATTTATCCAACCAGTAACAATATATGGCAATGCATGAATGTATTCCCAGCCTTGATGGTTATCCTAGAGCTATTAAACAGTGTTCAATGGTGGTGGGTAACAGTGACCTTTATGTTTTGGTCGAAATTACCAAGCACTGGAACTGGGAACCTTGCACCAATGTTGGAGGAGAATATATTTTGAGGCATTCTTGACTAGGTTGTGCTTACAATCATGCGTTTCCCTTTTAAGGTTTCCTAATTAATGTTTATTGCCCCCAAATTGCAATATATTTCAACAACGAATGACCATTTTGCAGACAAATGCACATTGCTGATTACAAGCCGGTCCTCTTACCATTTTTAGGAGACGTGTAATGATTCCTTCGTCCAGTGATTGAACAAATTGTCACAATTTGGGGTCGCGGTTCAATTAAATTTTGTTTTTGTTTTTAAGTCTCAATTTTACCGTTGAATTTAGTATTTCTCTCTTTTTCAAATTTTGCCCCATTAGCTTAAATATGATTCGCATACAATTAACATCATATGCATGTATCATGAATATTCTATCTTCACATGTGATTCAATGCATGTTGAGCACAGGAATTGAGGTTAATGAGTGACTCGATGCATCGTTACGTGCCTATCGACATGCGACAGACAAGAAACTGCTGAAATTATTGGAAATCAAATGCTATGGAATATGTCCTGAGGCACAGCCAACTGTCAGATGGTTTGTTTTGCAACAGCTTTGTTGGCCGAGTCAGTCGCGATCGTACTAATGCACTGTATGCGATGACAGCTCCTGGCTTTGATTTCGGCAGTAACTGCCAGTGGCGGTGAAAAGACCGTCCGTCCAGAATGTTGGGGTGGCTGAGAGGGCTGCGATTGATCCCCCGCGTATGCACCATTTGTCACGCTGCTGTTCATGCTTCGGGTGGTGGAGATCGATAGCGTGAAGGGCCCGAGCGAAGCTCGCTCGTTCCCCATTGCCTGGCACACGGTGCCACCAGGGGAGGCTCCAATGCCAGCGTAGCGATCTCAGCAATAAAATCTGTGCTTTGCTACTGCTCCATCAACCACGATAATTAAATTAGCAGGCAGATAATTTAATCAATAGTGTAAAATAAAATTCAGCATAAAATGTTAGCTAAAACCTTTAATTAAGTGAGCATTGTTTGTAAATCGCTAACTATTGTAAATGTTGCTGTGAATAAATTTTATATTCCTTTAGGGCATTCCACCGCCCCTACATGATTTATAATTGGGCACATTCTAATTTACTCCCTTATATCATTCGTTATTGTTTGACTGCAAGTTTATTTTCACGTAATGCATTGCAATAACTGTGCATAATATTTCAATATCGATAACTTCATCTTTATGGATTTTTCTATACAGGGCTTATTTATTTTTGTACTTAAAACTGGAATACTTAAGAATGTAACTAGTGCTGTAACCATTCATTATTTCAGTTGATTTTAATGTATGCACATGTTAGGTAATAACAGCACGTAGATTTTATTGAGAGCCAATCAGAAATGAAGTGAGTTATTGATAACTAATGTGGAAGTAGCAAAAAATTGGCTGCATTTCTATCCTAACAAAATGTCAATGGGAATCATTAAACAGTACGTAGTAAATTAATGAGAAACTGCATTGTAGCAATGCAAAGCGGTGATGTAGCTATCAAGTGTGCAGGTGGTCCAACTGGTTCATGGAGCGGAGTGGCCCACATGCTGGACTACGAAGAGGGTGGGGGGGGGGGCCCCCCCAGGGTAGGGCCCCCCTCCCACCCTCTTCGTTGGCGGGGCCCATATCATTCCTTGCAAATGGGCCCATGCGAACCACATCACACCACAGCTGTAATGACACTTAGTACAGCTAATAAGCAATATAGTGCATTCTCTGGGTTATGAGATGCTCCTAAAAGTAAGAGTGCCCTAAAATTGTGCCCAGTCTAAACAAAGTTATGAAAATTTTGTCACACGTACACACCTACTGGGGATATAAAATACATCCCCCAACTTTAACTTTAAAGTACATGGGGGGAAATTGCGTCATAATCCAGTATAAATAATACTCTATCATCAGTTTAACAGCACAAATCTGTGGGATGAGAAATCGTTTTTATCGGTCACAAGCCTGGGTGTTTGCTAAAGTGGAATTGGACAGCAAAGGAGCACACCCAGTGAATGTACAATCAAGGTAAAACAGTGCCATTTCAGCAAATAAACAAATAGGGCACAACTAATGCCATTCATTTGTACGTGACTCACATGTCACAAGACGAGCATGACACATGTGGCATTTCTTTTTGCCCACCTGCTTTTCTGCACATATGTGTATGCTCCTTAGGCTCAGAACTTGCCGCACATGTTACAACCAGATGTACATCGTGACCTTTGACGCTGAAGCCTGGGGGAGTGCCATGGTGGAAGGAAGGGGGGGCTGTGACAAAACAATTTGGAGCGGGATGTTTGATGAGAGCCATGAATAGTGCACTGCGACAGCCCACTGCACTTAGAGTATTGTAATGTGAAACGCCACACCTCCACAGACGCTGCGCTGACGGCACACCGACGGCTTTCAATTTAATCTCCTTAATATAATAGCAATAATAAATATGTTACAGCCCTTTGTTAATCCGCTTCTGGAAGAAGGCCTCCCCATGCCCTCTCAGTTGTGAGGCTAGTTTGACAAGGTACAGGTTGGATGAAGAGGCCCTCGATATCCCCGTTCAGATATCACTCTCCACTGATATGAGCCATGGCTGAGAATGATCGAATCGAACTCGGGTGGCCGGGTCCATTGCATAGTGCTCTCCATACATATTTTTCTCCTTGGTGAAAACAAAAACAGTAAATACAGCAAAATAAAACATTTAAAATGAATTCAGTTCATGCTCAAAGCGAGTGTGGGGTGGTGTGCTTTATCTGTTTCATTTCTGAAGCAGTGGTGAAAATTCCACATGCAAATGGAAAGGACCAGTCTCACCATACCACAAAGTTTAGTGCAGTTGCAATAATTATATCTTAATTTGGGAGCTTTCGTGACTGCAGGAATTATTCTTTGGTTCTTTTCGGTTAAGTCACGTCTAAAAATAAAATAATAAATCAAAATAAAACAACACATTACGACGTTTCGATTGCAACACAAGCAATCATCATCAGGCATAAAAGAAATAGCAACAAAAATCTAACTAGAAAACTATAGACCGACATACAAGCAGACAGACATCACAACGGCACACATAGAGAGGAGTATACAGGCACACGAAAATTAAATAACCTAGTAAAATATTGAAATGTGATGTAATACAACACAGAGAGTCGGTTAACACACAATTAACGCATGGCCTGGTTGACTACGTGTTTCAAAATTTGCTAAGTTAGAATTTTAAGTGTGAGCAACAAATATCTAACTAGAAAACTATAGACAGACATACAAGCAGACAGACATCACAACGGCACACAGAGAGAGGACACAAATCGGCTGTGTGAGCAACAAAAATCTAACTAGAAAACTATAGACAGACATACAAGCAGACAGACATCACAACGGCACACAGAGAGAGGACACAAATCGGCACAAAGAGATGGTCGTTTCTGTGACGGTCCCTTAAATATAGAGAGGAGGGGGAGGGGACGGGGGGAGGGAGAGGGCGGGGAGATCAATGGGTGCACGCCAACGTACTCCTATTGTAAGTGAGATGATAGACGCGGCACGGGAGGCAAACCTGAAAATTAGGACAAACGCGGCACGGGAGGCAAGCCTGAAAATTAGGAGACAAGCACACGAAAATTAAATAACCTAGTAAATTATCGAAATGTGATGTAATACAACACAGAAAGTCGGTTAACACACAATTAACGCATAGCCTGGTTTATTACATGTTTCAAAATTTGCTAAGTTAGAATTTTAAGTGTGAAATTTCAAGGAGAGGACACAGGCAGAGAGAACAAATAGCCAGAAAGAAAAAAGGATAAGTTTAAAACTTCCCCGTAGAAGTGGTTCAATCTTAATTTGGGAGCTTTCGTGACTGCAGGAATTATTCTTTGGTTCTTTTCGGTTAAGTCACGTCTAAAAATAAAATAATAAATCAAAATAAAACAACACATTACGACGTTTCGATTGCAACACAAGCAATCATCAGGCATAAAAGAAATAGCAACAAAAATCTAACTAGAAAACTATAGACCGACATACAAGCAGACAGACTTCTCCAAGACAGAGAACCTCTGTCTTGGAGAAGTCAATGTCATGTGAACCCACTGAATTGTAACAGTGATCTGCCACGGCTGAGGTGTTTGTCCTACCGTGTTTCAGGTCAGCTTTATGTTCACGGATGCGGTCCGAGACATGTCGTTTGGTTTTTCCAATGTAACTGCTACCACAGAGGCAACTTAGTTTGTAGACGCCAGGGTACTGTATGTCTGGAACCACGTCTTTTACAGACGGAACCAGATCACGGATTTTATGTACTGTGTTGAATCGTACCTGAATCTTGTGTTTAATCAGGATTTTGGAGATCTTTTTTGTGACCCCAGCAATGTAGGGTAAGGTGATGGTTTTGAAAGGCTCCTCAGCAGGATCCTTCTTGACGGTTGGAGTGATGACCTTGCGGATTGTGTAGTCGGAGTAACCATTAGCCTTAAGAGCTTGGCGTACGTGTTTGAGTTCACTGGCAATGTGTTCCTGGTCGGAGATGCATTGGGCTCTATGGTGAGCACACTGCGGTATAAACCCGGCTATCCAGGTTCGATTCTCGCTTATGCCCACCACCAGTGACGGTTATCTGGACCGGTCCTGGGCCTCCGAAAGGTCAACTCAGCCTCAAATCAGTACCTGGTGCAGTGTGTAAACATCGCTACGAGGGAGACAAAACCACACCCTTCTTCTTAGGTTTTTTCGGTAAAGTCACGTAGAAAGTAAAATAAAATAAAAACAAAAATCACGACGTTTCGGAGGCAACACAAGTCTCCGTCATCAGGTGGGACCGTCACAGCCAGATTAGCTGTATCAAGTGAGGCAATGATTCAAGATGTAATCCCTTAAAAGCGAGTTGAGGGGGGAGGGAGAGGGAGGGGGGAGCTCATCAGACTATGGTAGCCAAAACCACACCCACCCCCTCGTGTGCCATGCCGGCCTTCATAGGTGCTCACTAACAGCACTTCCCCAACAGTCTATTTAGGCTAGATGGGGGATATTTGTCTTTGGTGCATCTGCCAATCATCTCAGCCAGTCAGCTCAGTCAGTCAACCCATGTCGCCTGGGTCTGTCCCATGATCTCCTGCCAGCAGGCCTTCGACACTTCACCTGGCCTCAAAAATGCATCTAGCGTGGTACAAGCGCTATGGTAACATCCACTGTTACTTAGTGGTAAATAGTGGCTGTTATCATAGCGTAGTGGTTAGAGCAGTGGTTAGAGCATTACGCTACAAACCCAGTGATCAGAGTTAATTTACAACACAAGGCCAACATCACTGACAAATATCTGAACTAGTTCTGGGCCTTCCCTAGGTCGACTCGGTCTTTTAAAAAAAAATCAGTACCTGATCCAGTGTTTAAACACCAAGACTCGGGATACAAAAGTGGTGGGGCATGGTACTACTATCACATGTGTCAACAGCGATATAGAGGATCTTTGTCTTTGTGTGTGCTGCTGGTACAAGCTCGATTAGCAGTCCTCTACAGAAGCCAGGAGAGCATCTAAGGGTAAATGGGGAACACACCGTTACTGGCCGGCTTTGTCTCCCATGTGCTAGTTTTGATACTTTACGCCAGGAAACCAATTTTAGTTAAGTTGACTTTGGGGAATCCCACACAGCATATGCACACCTCAGATAATCGGTGCTCAAAAAAAGCATTTCTCCAATTAGTCTCTCACATAATGAGATGTAATTGTTTTCTCTTCATCTTTCTCAGTGCATTTGTATGCAAAGAGTCTAAGTTACACTTAAAGAGCAGATATGGAGAAGCCACGATATAAAATATTCACAGCTCAAATGAGATGCACTTTCGCCTTAACTGCACATACTGTAATTGCTTTGACATTTGCTATCATTTATCGTTAAACATAAAGTAAAATTTTAGCACCGATTATAAGTGCTGTATCATCATTATTTTGCAAGAAAAATGATAAAACACTTTTTGACTGCATATTTTAACAGTTTAAAACTCGATACTTTAATTCAAATCGATTTTTTTACACTAATCAGACTGCATCAAATTATGCATAGTACAGTAGAAGTACCCTGGAGCTCAGTCTTATGGACATAATTCATTGGCATCAATATTAGATTAATGTTGTAAAACAAATTCGGTTGACCTTTGTGCACAGTGCAATATTGACTGAATACAGTTATCTTATAGATATAAGCAGAGATCGAACAATGAGGTCATTTTAGCGAGCTTATCATTGCAAGGTTCGTCTAACGTGAAATGGGAAATGGCTCCTGAGGTGGCCTTTTAAACACACCAGCACAACAACGTCGCGTGTTGTGACCGCATTTTGTGTCTCTTTCGCTGTGCCTCGGGTACACCCTCCAGGTTCGAAGATGGCACCGTCTCGTTCCTGGATATTGTGGCACTGAGGCATGGATTTGACACCCTAGAAGGACTCACAGGTATGCCCCCCCCCCACTTCGGAGAAACAAAAACACGATATGTATCATGGGAAGCAAAATATCTCACAATACCAGAAGAGGGGAGAACTACATGGAGAGCATTGTCTTGAGCAGTGGCGGTTGATCATGAGATGCCATTGGGGCCCAAGCCCCATGGCTATTTTAAAGATAATAAGCTCCATACACCCAGCTCCCTGTCCCTCCTTCCCAGGTAGGCTTACATGCCCCACAAATATATTTACCCACTAGCTGCCACCGAGTGGTGGATTATTATCAGCGAACAATAAACCTGACTTTTTAATGTCCTCGGAAGAATTACAGATTTCCCAGGATGGCAGCTACCCCAAAAAGAGGACGATGCTGATAAAAGCAGGGACAGGTAATGAACCCACTCACAGCTACAGGCAGCAGGCGCAACTTCATTAGAACGCGCCCTATGTGAGCGTAGACCCGCTGCCGCTTTCAAATAGAGAGACCGTGGATTCAAGAACTAAAGAAGCAGTAATAATGGTTTGGAAATAAGCATTAACACGACAGGGGGTGCGACCCAACATACAATTCATTATTACGAATGTAACACTAGGCTGCTGCGGTATGCATACTTTATACAGCATTTGTCTGCATGCTTGTGAAAAATATAATTATACCCATGTAGATAAAGGGAATGGTTTAATAATTGGGGCTGCTGAAACAGCTTAAAATGCCTAAACTCACACATATGGGTCACACGACATTTGGGCAATGATTGCATTTGTAATGGGTTCAACTGTGTCGCAGACGTAGACTTGGAGGCAACATATGTATTCAGTTCCAACACACGGGGTAACTTTCCCCTTAACAGAATAACAACATATGGTGGTGACCACCAGGTTAACTACACGAGTTACAACGTAACTGCTACTAATGACCGGGACCAACAGCTTCGGCCTGGGTCCACGTGTTGGAGACTCTTTGAACGGAGAACGTAGACGAAGGATTTCTCCCAGGATGAACAACAATCCTGGTCCCTCTTGGGACCCAGCTTATATTCTATGTGGTGTGGCCGGCTGTGCCCTTGGCCACGTCCACCTTCCAGAATATGGGTCCCAATCACGTGACCACCCCTAGCCCCCTCTTGGGGCCCCTTTGTAGACTTAACTGGTCATGTGTCCTCCCGGGTCAACCAGAGTGCCATGGCCTCGAATAACCTCATCCTTCAGCCGGCAACCACACACCCTGTCCTTTAGGGTCGGCACTGTACGCAAAGCGTGGTGCCATCTCGCGCTATAATTCAGCGCTCACCGGGCCCCTCTTGGGCCGGTACTACACGCACACCAGTGTGGTGTCCACGATGTCGCAACACCGCACGCCGTGCCCCTCTAGGGCTGGCACTGCACCCAGCATGTTGACATCCAGCGATGTCAATACACATTCATGAGATTGCCAAGATTGCCTCTGTATTTGCATCATGCATATCACAAGTACTACAGGACATATATACCCGTTGCCTTTGATCTATTTTGTTCCAGTACCAAATTAAACACATGAGGTTTAATTTGAATTTTCCCTGGAAGCCTCCTGCGCTTCGGAAAGCTTTTGAAGGGGAAAGCGCACGGAGTCAGAAATTTTAGAATTGGCCTTGTTGGGCGCGGCTCGTAACTGGACATCAATCGGGGGTTCGTGTTCTCTCCCATACATTCAAAAAATGGTGAGTAGCCGGTGGATGCGTGAGGAGCCATTCTATATGCAGCGAGGACTTCGGGAATATGCAAATCCCAGTCGAGTTGGGACTCGCTGACCTAATGGCTCAACATGGAGGTCAGAGTCCTGTGCAGCTGCTCAACCATGCCATCCGTCTGCGGATGGTACGGTGACGTGTGTACTTTCTTTGTTCCCAAACAATCACACACCTCGTGCAACAATTTTGAAGAAAAATTATTGCTCTGATCGGTCAGAAGACGTTTGGGAACACCTTTGTCCATGACATAGCCATTGAGGAATGCCTCAGTGATCGTTGCCGCCAACTGGTTGGGGAGCGGCCAGGCCACAGGCCATCATGAAAAATACTCGACTCCCACTAGCAAATACTTATTCCCACGAGGGGTAGTGGGAAATGGACCCAGGATGTCCAGAGCAACTAGTTAATTTATGCGGGAGACCTGAATCGATTGCAACGGTGGACAACAGGGTTTCGCCGGCGGTTTCCGCCGCGCGCACTGCACACACCCTTTCAACAAATTAGCGACATCCTCAGCCATGCCAGGCCAAAAGAAGTCCAGCTTAAGTGTGGCCAACGTCTTATGCACACCCAGGTGCAACAGGCGCTCATGTACCGCCCAAATGACCAATAATGTTATAACGGCGCAACCCTCCGTCCCAATGTATGAGCAATCCGCCTCTAAGAATGACAGAGGCAACACCCCGTCGATCCCCGCCCCCCATCAGCCTCCCTGACACGGCGTCGCAGTTTAAGCAGGGAAGCGTCCTCAACCTGGAGGCGCCCCCATTCGTTGTGGTCCAACCCAATGACGGCGTCACGCGCCACTGGACCCTCGGCCATCTCAGATGTTACAACCTCGGCCGACGCCGCAAGGGAATGGGGCAAGTGCTCGTTGGGCAGCTTACAGTGCCCCGAGCCCGAAAAACACGCGCACTCCCCCGCTCTTTGGTAATCCCGACAGGGCGTCAGCGTTCGTGTGTCAGGAGCCTTTGCGATAAGTAACATTAAAGGAGTAGTCCTGGAGGAACTCCAACCAACGTGAAAGTTGGCCAGACGGCTGTTAAACACGCTGCGCATACTGTAACGGGCTGGTGGACAGTGAAATAATATCTGCGGCTAAAATTTTGTCAATCGCCAGCCGAACGTGTTATTTTCCGTAGGGCTCAGGTGGTAGGGATTCTGCTTGGTGGGAGCGGCGTCACCCGTATCAATGTGATTACTCAAAGGCGTAGTGCAGCCGATGTCAAATTTTCCTTTGCTAAAAACGTCCGAAAATTCGTGCAAAGTGCCCTCAATTTCCCCCTCTGGACCTCGGACAATTCTGCATTCTCCGAACAAAGCGTATTCATCCAACCCTCATCAGGACTCTGGTGCAGCCGCGTATTCGATGCGGCACCCACACTGACAACGATGCTACCCTCATGAAGCGCTGGTGACGCATGAGCTAGCACGGTACCTTCTTGGATGACCGACGTGTCTAACCGTGCGATAAGAACTTGAATGAAGGGTTCCTGATCGTTCAATACCAACGTCGGGGCCCCTACTAACGTCAATCCACGACTGGCTTCATTAGAAGGTCCCAAGATGATTCCACCTGCTGTCGCCTTCTGGTCTAGTGGCTTCCGCAATCGTAAGGGGACCAACATCTGCGCGCCGGGGGGAATCTTAACTGTCGTACGTGCAAGTGCTTGCATGGTAGCGTTAGCTGTGCCCAAGCCAGTAGGAGAAGGCAAGAATGCCATTCGACGGCCGGATGGTAATTCCAGGCACCCCTGGTCAATCAAAATTTTCAGGGGCATCCTTCCCAAAAAGTCGGTCCCGAGCAAGCAAGGAATAGCAAGGGATGTTGACACAAGAACCGGCCCCGTCAATTTGACATCCGCAATGCACACCACCGCTGTTGTTCTCCCAATGATGCCCAATGAGCCGCCGTTTGCGAGGAAGCACGGACATAAGGTACGACATCTAGGGGATAAGATGTTATAAATAAATTCTGAGATGATGATCGCTGACGCACCGGTGTCAACGAGCATTCTGATCTCAACCCCCTCTATCAACCCAATAACAGCTGACGAACCTGCGGTCACGGCAACCACTCTATGGGCCAGCTCCGACCACTGACCCGGTCGGAGCGGCCGGTCAGCCCGATAAAAGTCCGAACCCTCCTGCACCGACGCGCAACCGGAACGGAACCTGAACGAACGAGATGGGTGAGGTGGATTCAGGGGCCAAGTGTGTGATGTGTCGCGACTCACCTTTCGGTGTAGTGAAGTGGAGGACGGTCGGGCGGATGATGGCGGTGGTCCGGGGAGGCGTCGTCGCGGCATGCGGCAGCCCGACGAGATGTGTCCCTGCAGGCTGCAGTTGTATCACACGACGAGCCCGCTCCCAGGATGAGGAGATGTCTTCCGCCGTCGTTGGTTGTCCGCCCGTCGCACCATGCCATCCCCTCACCCGCCTCCGCTCTGGGTCGATGCGTAGGCTGGGACGGGCTCCACGTCTTCAGGTGTATCCTGCCACTGACGGGGCGCGGTACACGCCGCCAACCCCTTGTGCCGTTGCAAGAGATGTTGAGCCTGGATGCTTCTTGCAATCTTGATAGACAAAAGGTCATTGTCATCTACAGCCAGCAGGACGATGTTGAGGTCCTTAGCCAAAGCCAGCAATCCATCGAGGACCAGCGAGTCGACTCCGTCATGGTTCATCCTCGGAAAGGCAGCCTTCGCCGCGCCAAAAGTGAGCTACGGAAGGCGAGGGGCGTCTCGGTTTCTCCTTTCCTTCGCGTAGAGAATTTATGGCGCACGTTCGACGGCGGCTCATAAATTCCCGCCATTTGGTCAAAGGCTTGAGTCAGTGTGGCCCTCTCCGATGGCGGGATGGTGGGAAACGCTGCCAGGACGTCGTCATCAAGGGCGGCGAGCAGTGCTTTCAGCGCCTCCACCTCCGTCCACCCCACCAAGTCAGCGTTCATCAGAAACCGCCGCTTGAAGGCCACCCAATCGCCTCCGGTGGCTTTGAATTCTTTCACGAAGGGCAGTCGTTGCCGGAGAGATGGAATGTCCACAGGCAATTTCGACACAGCTTCGAATTTGGCGGGCTCCGCGCTCCGCTCTTCTGCAAAGATGGCAGCCGCAAGCGCGGGCTGCGCTACAGAGGTTCCCGCTTGGCAGGAAATGGCGACGAAAACCTAATTTCTGCACGGCTCCGCTGCACCTCCGTCCAGCACTGGCTCCTCGCAGTGGAGCTCTGCAACGATGGACGCCGCGGCTTGGAGGAGCTCCACAAGGCGTCCGGCGCTCCCTCTCCGACGGCGGTGAGCCGTCGCGCACTGGGTCGGTGCGCTACTCCGCCAACAGCACCTCGCCTCCCTCCTCCGGGGTTACCATTCCCGGAGCTGTTTGAGGGATGAGGTCCTCATCTTCATCGGCCGACGCCCTGGTACGTAGTTTGCGTCGCGTAGTCATGACCTAAGCCTACTAACTTTACTCGAGAATGTTTGGCCACTTCCGTCACCAGTTGTAGTGAATTCAACTGAGTCGCAGACACACTTCTTGGAGGCAGCACATTTATTAAACCAACACACGGGGTACTACCCCTTAACACATTAACAACCTATGGTGGTGGACCACCAGGCTATCTACACTAATTACACGGGAATTAGCTACGACGGACCGGACCCTGGCCTGGGTCCGGGTCCGCGTGTTGGTGACTGTTGTAGCACGTAGAACGTAGAACTTAGATTCTTCAGGATGAACAACAGCAGACGGTCCCTCTCGGGGACCTGGCTTTTATCCTCTGTGGTGGGACTGGCTCTGCCCTTAGCCATGACCACCTTCTAGAATCCTCTAGCAGGTTCACGACCCTGACACGTGACCACCCTTAGCCCCTACCTGGGGGCCTTGTGTAGACTTTACCGGTCACGTGTCCTTCGGGGTCAACCGGAGTGCCATGGCCCTGAGTAACCCCATTCCCATGGCCGGCACTCTCACACCCTATCCTGTAGGGGTCGACACTGCACGCAGAGCGTGGTGTCATCCAGCACTGCCAGTCAGTGCTCACCGAGCCCCTCTAGGGCCGGTAATTGCACCCACATCCTCATGGTGCCCATGATGTCACATCGCACGCCGTGCCTCTCTAGGGCCGGCATTACACAGTGACATCCGCGATGTCACTACATATGTATCAATAATGTAATGATTAAAAATAAGTGGGTTTTAAATGCGTATAATATCATAATGATCTACCATCAATTCACCACTGGATTAAGGCTCCCCCAACCCACCATCATCTCTCTTGAAGCTGGGACATAATATAATAAATATTTTTTTTCGTTTTCTAAAACAAATTCATGAGGGATAGCTTAGTTTATTCCTTATTGTAGTTGTATTTAAATCACACTGAAGAAATATTGCAAGAGCGGTTAATGATAATAGTTTGAGGAAATTGGAATACTGGAGTGAGTAATCAAGCTCGTTGGTCTGTGAAGTGTTAAGACAATGTGCCTCACCAAACGTGACCTCAGGAGGTTTATCTTAAGTTAATGTTATTGAGTATGTTCTGTTCGTGCAGCTACTTGGCCTTGACACTTAGTATGTAAAAATAGAATATTGTCTACATCTAGTGATTATTCATATCTCGGTATTTAAAAAAAACATGAACAATGTTCTTTGAAATGGTGTGCACTTTGTGTGTGTATGTGTGTGCATTGTCCTAGTGGTTTACACTCTGCCTTATGATTCAAATATACGTTTACAGCCCTTTGTCAATCCACTGCTGGATGAGGGCCTTCCCCAAGCTCTGCAAGTGATGACGAGTTATTTGACCATAGTTCACAATGCTATTCAGTGCGGGTTCGTGAAAAGGATCTGAATGACCTAGCCCAGGGGTCGGCAACCAAAATAACAAGAAGAGCCATTTCTTTCCAATTCGGTACAAAATTCAGTATTTCAAGAGCCGCAATGCATCTGAGTACATACTGTACATACGTACATATTGTCAAGAAGCAGCCCGTAAAGAGCCGCATGCGGCTCCGGAGCCGTAGGTTGCCGACCCCTGACCTAGCCTAATAAATTGTTGGCCATCATGCGCCACAGCGGCGTTTGAAACTGGCATGAGAGTTCACCAAGTTCGCTTATCCTTTATACCTGGTGCAGTATGAGATCAACATTCCCAACCTACAATTCTCCACCTCCCCCCAAACAATTTTTTTTTTCGTGTACAAATGTCATCACGTGTATTCGATGTATAAATCCAAGCGTAATGTAGCCTAAGCACTGCAGAGACAAAGGGGCGACATGGTCGTACTCTCACTTCCCCTTTTGGTGCCTTGCCGCCTTCAATATATTTTTACTATCAAGCTTTAAGGACAAAATCTGAGACCCTTTTATTGTTCTGTACTTTATGTACACTACACCAAATTGTCACTTGCTTATACACTACGGATATTTTAAAACGTGCTGCCTGATGTTAAACCATGTTTAGATTTTTTTTTTTTACAAAATCAATTGAAAGCACTTCCTTTGATTGACCATGCAGAATTGTTTTTAGAAAATCCATACATATGGCCAAATGGTTCGAAATGATATCACTCTAAAATGCAGCCAGTCTCTGAATTATCCTTGACACCCGTGAACTGTAATACTCAACGAAAGATAAATTCAACAAAGGAACACAGATTTTGTTTTCAGATAGATGCACCTGCGTTTACATCCCTCAGGATTGTGTCTCATCACAAACAGTCATTTATTACAAACACGTTAGCCCTTTGCAGTTACAGAATCAGAATCTTTATTTATCCTGCAGAAATCCGATGAGCCATGAAGCTCTTTTTCACAGATGTCCAGTAGGGGCGAGTCAGCAAACAGAAAACAACAATGCCTTAAAGTTAATTTCATTTTGGCACATGTGCTTCACAGAGTACAATAACAGCCATAAGAAAAATGTATATCTGTACATAGGGAATTATGTAAAATTCTGAATATCTATGAAAACAACTCATTTATCATGATTATCATACTTCTGCAACATTGAAAATGTGTTCACGCCATAGAGTTCGAGATAAAATGTGACTGTGAAATTGACTGACAACTTGCAATTTGGATTGAAAGAACATTACCTCAAAATTGCACCTCGTAACCTGCAAAAGGACATCATCCAAGACATCGGAGCCTCACTAAATTTTCGCGCATGCCACATTTACATTTTCACTTCCACCTTTCAAGCGTGAGAGGGAAGTGTGAGTTGTTGAGCACCCAAAAACCGCATGGCATTGCTGGGCCCTAAACGGAACGCTGCGGGGTTTCGCAGGCGGCATGGAGCGAGTCATGAGACACGCGTTCAGCCTGGCGCGGCACACGCACCATGCGCTCGCGTCTCTGCATCACGGCAACGGGCGCCCCGCTGTGCGGCTCTACGGGGCCACAGATTACGAGGATCCCAGCACTCAGGGTGCCATCATCTCCTTCAATGTGCTGGGGCCTGACAGCGACATCGTTGGGTACTCGCAGGTGAAGCGGAGAGGCGCCGTAGGGAAAGCGGAGTATAATGCCGATCTCGTCAAGGAGCATAAACCATCACGCAAACTCCGGTCATCTTCGCAGCGGCTTTTGGCTGGCCATTGAGCAAAGACGGTCAATGCATCGCACGCTTTCAGATGCGCTTCTGCGGCCGTCTGGAACGCTTTTCCGATATTGAGAAGTCACCGGAGCTATGCACTTTTGAATCTATATTGAAAACTCATTTCTTTAGAACAGCTTTTTGTGTTTAGTTTGTTGTCCTTCCCCTGCACCTCCAATTAGCACGGTTGGCTATGTACGGTGCGAAAGAAATTCAATCTACATACAGGGTGCGGCCGAGCCCACCGCGAGGGCGCCTTCTGAGAGTCGGCATCTAACGTGCGTGCATGTGCAACGAGATGTTAATGTTTCGGGAGCTGCACTTGCAGTGGTGTAGAAGCACAGGTGGAAAAATGCCTGACCCCTACCATTGTCATTAACGAATGGAGCAGTATAACATATATTTCTACATGCTAACGTTTTAGCTCATAGTCCTTCATCAAAGCAGAAGACAAGCTCGTGCGTTAAAAAAAGTGCATGTAGAAACAATAAACATTTTTACGACGTGCACAACAAACACAGTAGGCAAACACTTTTTTGCAGAGAGAATATGGACTTTGTCGAGCATTGAGTACATTACGAATACATATTGCAATTATGGGGAGGGGGTGGTTGCTATGTAAACAATCTCATATCATTAACATGGACAATCTTGTTGCATCCTGGGACCGTGGAGGATGGCAGTGAATTTGGGAGGTTTTCATCCAGCATTGTATTTGATCTTGGCTAATTTTGATGTTCATGATGAACAATCTTACCCGTTCCAATGCAATGCGTTTCCCGGATATCGTTAACGACAGGTGGACCAGCTGGCTAACCTGCACGGGATCTGCCTGCGCACTGGCTGCTTTTGCAACACAGGGGCCTGTCAGATGCAGCTGGGAATCAGCGATGGGGATGTGAAGAAAAACCTGCAGGTGACGCTCAACAAAGTTTTTTTTTGTCACTGCCTGGGTATTCGCAGTGGCGCTGTGTAGCTCTCTGATGTATTTTCGGGTTGTTACCGCTTGTTGTTCGGCATGATGCCCGACCTTTTGCTCCACACGCTGGGAACATCTTACGGAACTGGGAGCACGTGGAGCAGGTCTACCGGACATCTGTGAAAAAGAGCTTCATAGCTCTGGATATCTCAGTAAAGATTCTGATTCAGATATTGAATCGTCGTACGACCAGAAAGCATATCAGAGACCAACAGCCCAGATGCCTCAGTGGTGTTCTACTGTCATATCATCACTGAATGGTGGTTGATTTATACTTTTAACATTTTTATTTTGCACATATTTTCCTTGATATGTACATATGTTGAACTTTCGCACCGTACATAGCCAACAGTGCTAATAGGAGATCCCATGTCAGTGCCATGTCAGTGTCATGTCCGAGATCCTTTCAAGTGACCACTGGTGCACATAATGCACTCAATGGTAATGTAGCATTTTCCTACCAGCCATACCAGATACAGTAAAATTTGTCACATGACAGTCAAATAAAGTGCAGAAACATACCAAAACTGTTTTCTTTTTGTTCGTGCAATGAGTCGTGACCAAGCAGAGACTATCAGCTTACTCCACATGAGAACCCCGTTTAATGGCAGGCGGTTGCTTAGATTCGAACCCAGGTTCTCGGCGGTTTGACCTCTGAGCCGGTCTGTTGTGACCCGGTGGCTTTGAAATAAAACGCACAATTTCCATGTTCATGAATAGAGTCACGTACAAAAGGAAGTCACAAGACATATATCTAAATTTTCATTTAAACCGTTACTGTGAATGTGAATAGTAGTTAGCTGGCATCAATGATGGTAGACTAGAGTAACACAGCACCGCGTTAACTGAAACAAAGCATCATCGTGGAAACTCGCTGTTCACATAAATTATCCTGCCTCCAGTAATATTCAGTTAATTTATAGTGACGGGTGCAAAAAAGGAATATATGAACACTTATTTTACGTGCTTAATTACTCATTTACCTATGATTATCTACTATAAGTGTGTGCCCTAATTTTTTTCACTACCTACAGAGTTGTGGAAGTGTCACTTCTTAAGTGTGCTTCTATGTTCACTTGCCTGCTGTGCCCATCTGTGCCGCTCCTTACATATCTTCCTGCACGTCTCCCCTGCCCACCGTCCTGCTCACACGGCGTGCCCTGTGCAGGCCGGCCATGTGTGTGGAGACAACATGGACCTGCTGGATGGCCGCCCCACGGGTGCCGTGCGCGTCTCCTTCGGCTACATGTCCACCTTCCACGACGCGGCCCGTCTCATCCTCTTCATCACTCAGTGCTTCGTGGAGGAACGTCTGCCCAGCACCGCTGCAGCCGCGGACATCTGTCACGGCCACAGCAAGGAGGGCACGGGTCCGGAAAAAGCGGCCGGCACAGGTTCAGAGGAGCTCTGGTCATGTACAGCTCATGGCGTCGACCGGGGGCTGGAGTCTCCGAGGTTCGGTGCGGCGTGTGACATAGGCCACGCCATGTTACCTTTGGACGTAAAGGCGGACGGAGCTCAGCAAGAGACATTGTCCTGCAGCATCGCGGACGCTAATGCGGCCAAAAGTTCAATAGCAGATGGCCGTCAAGTGGTCCTGACCAACATCTTTCTCTACCCCGTAAAGTCCTGCGCTGCTTTTGAGGTGCGTATCTCCAATCCAAGGTGGGCTCTGGGCACATGCCTTTGGCACACGCAGCCATGAGTCGGGTTGTCTCAACCCGACACGCCAACCTTCATAAATTGTTGGCAGAGGACCTAGCCTCTTTAAGCTGCTTTTGATAGAGTTGTTACTCTGGCAGACGAAATGTGCCTGCCTGACATCTGTCAACAATGAATGCATAGCTGATTGGTTGGCAGTCAGTGCTATACTGAAAAAACTAAACCCAAAAGACTCACTGCCTGCATTAATCCTTAAAAAAAATTCGTTCTAAATTGCTTTAACCCTTTTGATTACTTAATGAACTGCATAGTGGAATTAGCCATACAGATCATATTCTCAAAATATTTAATTATATGTTAATTAAAATATTTTGTTTTGATATCGGCTACAGGCAATATGATCGTAGTTAATGTCAATTTTACTAATTGACCTAACGCTGAGTGTGAAGGTATAGCAACAAATGAAAGGCTATGACTAGATGTGAAAGCTGTTAAGGTATAAACCTTGCACTACATCTGAATGTTTAATATCACACTTAGAGATGAGTTCAGCATTGAATTAATCATAATCAGATTCTCTATTTAGACTGGAGGAATCCGATGAGCTACAAATTGCATAAGTACATGCAAAAGGTTTCTGTTTGGTGTTTGAACATCTTAACAACTGTTTAATTGCCAGAAAGGGTAAAACCTATTCTTATACATACATTCGTGTTGATTTTTCTACACTAAATGTGAATAGTGGCTGTCTGACCACTCTCATACCATTCATGTACTCCCAATTAAAATATTTCAATTTCCAGCCTAAACAGTTAAAACATGAGGCATGTTGTTTTAACACAATATTGCTCCTGCCTACCTATCAAGAGGTAGTTATTTGATACTACAGTGAGCTTATTTGTGGATTACTTGAGGCGGGATAAAATAATGTGACCTCCCCATCACAATGGTTTTTGCTATTCCAACCAACCTGAAATGCTAGACTACATTTCCTTCATACAGATGAGTATGATTGTTTTTGTGTGTACTGACATTTTCAACTGTAGATTAGTGTGGAGCGGTCTTGAGGGCAATGCCATAGGGATTGTTGAGTTCGATTCCCAGCCATGGCTAACATCGGCGGTGAGTGGCACTGTATACACACCGGCTTTGCGCACCCCCCATTCACTGATCTGCGCTGCCCAGCAAGGTGAAGTATGGTTCATTAAACCCCCATGATCGACACAGCGTGGAGATGCCTTCATCCAGCAGTGAATTTCCAAAGAGCTGCGACTTATATTTTCAGGCTATTTTGCAGGTTTACCCATTGTTGATGCGCAAGCGCTCTCTCCATGTGCTGTTCCGAAGCATCGACCACGGCAGCAGCAAGCCAACGCTGTGTGACCAAGCCAATCCCTGAAATGCACCCGGAACCCATTCAGAGTCACTACAGAAGGACTCTTAAGTGCAAAGACATGTGACATGCGGCATGCCGTCAGGGCACTCGGTTGTAAGCAAGAGCCATTTTCAGAACCTTATTACATTTGGATCGATCGCAGGACCCTGTGAACGCCCTCCTGGAAACCCGGCCCCATTTCACTTACGTCCATGACACATCCATTTTCTTCAGACGGCCTTGCTGTTTTCGTAATGGCTTTAGGAACGCTTGGCCCTGAGTTTCTGAACGCCACGTATATTGCAGTCCACAGGTGCTGTTCCTTAAAAAATGGCTGGCACATTCTAATTAAAATGTTAAATATTTTTAACGATTAACTCACGAAAACTGTAAATGCATGACGTTTACAGAAATTGAAGTTAACTTGTCCTGCAGCTCTACTCATAATTGTGTTTTTTTTGTATAACCAACTGATGTTTCATCAGTTGTTGGCTAGGCTGTTTGCAGTGTGCTGTACAAACAGCCTGCCTTCTGTAGAATATTATAAAAACAAAACTAATCCTATACTCAGGATAGCCTCACAAAGTTTCTACATTAATTCAAGTTGGGGTTTGCAAGGGATACTTAGCAATTTCCTTTTTAATGCTTTCTAATAATGGTTGAAAGTGTTTATGCATTAGCTCTGTCTGCCTAAAAGAGAAGCGGGTGCACAATAGCTCTCAGCATGATTATGCAATATGTACACAACTTAAATTAAAAATTCTGTTGTCAAATGGAGTTACCCTATTAAAAAACCCTCTCAATTTTTTAATGGATTGCCAAAATATGTGCATATTTTGGAAACAGTATTCTGTTCCATAGATGCTGTAATTTTAATGATCAAAATGGTATTGCTCATCCATGCTTTGTGTCTAAAATGACACCGCTTGTTCTGGTTGTTTTATTATTTATTTAACCAGGACATTAATAAACTCATTGACACATACGTAAACATTGCCTCTTTTGGAAGTGGGACCTGGGCCAAACCACTCATCCAAGAGTTTTTAGGACTGTGACACCAGGCGTTACTGGTCGACCGAATTCTGACACTTCCGTTTATATTTTGCGCGTCCATTTATTTTTCATGAACTAAGAGTTTCCTCGTCATGCAGTATTTATCAGTGTGTCTGCTTGAGTGTTTCACAAGTCTTTTTTTAAGCAGCCTCTGAGTGTAGGTATGAATTTGTTCTTCCTCATGCATATTTAAGTATGCGTGTATGGGTATGTGCATGTGTGCCTGTGTACGTGCACATGTGCCTGTGTACGTGCACATGTGTGCTTGTCGGAATGATTGTGTGTGCAAGTGTGTAGGTGGATGTGTGCGTGTGATAATGTAGCAGTTAGCACACTGCGCTATGAAACTGGTGACCCACATTCAATTCACGCTCGTGGCTAACATCAATGGCGGATATCTGAACCGGTCCTGGGCCTTGTGTAGGTCGACTTAACCTGAAATTAGTACCTAGTGCAGGATTTAACCATTTCCACTTGGAAGACAAAGGCAACCAGGTGTGTTCCTGGCCACACCACCTGTGCTGGCCTTCATAGGTGCTCGCCGACAGCACTTGCCCCCAACAGCCCTTGTATAGACAATAAGGGGGATCATTGTCTTTTATATGCAATGTGTGTGTTTGTGTACCTGTGCACACATTCCATGTCAGTTAGTTCAATTGTAGTGCATGGGTCTCTTCCAGGACCTCCTGCCGGCTAGCTTTCGATACTTCACATCACCTCAAAGTGCATCTCGCCTAGTGCAAGCACTGTGGTAATGGCATCACCACCACTGAGGGGTGAATAGCACCTTTTGTCGTGCACGTGTCTGTGTTTGTGTTGAAAGAATGGGGAGCACAGGTGGTATCTGCCAGTCATTTTAGTCAACCCATAACACATGGGGCTATCTTTAAACCTCCTGCCAGCGAGCCATTCACACCTCATGTGGGCTCAGAGTACACCAAGCCCGGCACAAATGCAGTGGCAAGGTTGCCACCACTTAGTGGTGAATGGTGACTGTTGCTGTTGTGCGTGGGTTGCAAGTGGAAGAGCAAGCTTTGTGTGTGTGTATGCGTATCTTGGTGTATTCGTCGCTGTGTGCGAGGCAGGTTGAGAGCTGGCCAGTGGTGGAGCAGGGCTTGTGGTGTGACCGCGTGTGGATGGTGGTCACGTCGGGAGGGACCTGCCTCAGCCAAAAGCGAGAGCCACGCCTCTGTCTGATCCGGCCCGCCGTCGACCGTACCACGGGGCAGCTGTCGCTCACCGCATCAGGTAGCACCAGCCCAGCAACGATGAGCACCTGCATGCATGTGAAAGGATTCGGCTCGCGCAGTGTTCAGCAAAGGCTTCTTTATTTGACAACCCAAAAGGTAACGTGTCCAATCACACAGCAGTTGCGTTCTTTGCCACCTCAGCGCTCCGTACTCAGAACTCCTGCTATCCCACCTTTATCCCCTGGTCTGCGTTCTTTGCCAGTAAATAGTTGCCCAGGGCTTTGTCCCAGGAGATGACTCACTGACCAAGCATCTGTGAGTCTCCTATCTAATCTCTGCACGGGGCTTTGCCCCAGGTTATGATTAACTAGCTAGGTGCGATCCAACATATGTGTTGAGATTCTTTCACACCGTATGGAGCTTGAACCATGCTAAAGCGGGGGTGCGGCATGGTGGCGCACACCTGTAAGCCAGCGTTTTGAGGGGAGGGTTAGAGGATTACACAGAGATCACACGTGTGATCTTCCCACGTTAAACACATTTGGGTGCATATATATGTGGCAGAGACACGTTGGTCAGATAAATACTTTTTTGCCAGGGTTACCTGTGAACCAATGAAGCAGTTGTTGCAAGGCTTTACAAGAGTTTTTATTATTATTATATTATGTTGCTAATGTTTGTGAGTGTGAAACCAAGTACTTGATACTGCCGTAAGAAATATATATATTTTTTACAGAATAAGGAGCTTGACCTGAAGACACTTAATACAAATTAGTAAATGCCTTTGTCAATAATATTTAGATTATATATGTCTTCCAATTAAATAACTAACTATATTTAATGATATACCTTAGAAGTGGCAATTGAGTTACATTTTACAGAATAAACCGTGGAGTTAACATATTGATAAAGTTAGCACAGTAATTCTAACCTTGAGTCCATCTGTCCTTGTCTCTCCCATGAAGGAATGAAGGTTCTGGTGGTTCCCTTGCGAGGAGCTGTGGAGGAGGCGAGTATGGACGTACGCCTGTGTCACAGCAAGGTGTGCGGTGCCAGGTACGCAACTGTGTACGGACACACACAAAGATAAAAAAACAAAGATCCCCCGTATAGTCTTAACAGACTGTTGGGGCAAGTGCTGTTAGCGAGCACCTATGAAGGCCGGAACGGTACACGAGGGGGTGGGTGGCCAGCACCAAGCCTGACCGCCTTTGTATCCCCAGTGGCGATGTTTACACACCGCACCAGGTACTCATTTGAGGCTGAGTCGACCTAGGGGAGGCCCAGGACCGGTTCAGATAATCGTCACTGGTGTTGGCCGTGAGCGAGAATCGAACCCGAGTCGGCGGGTTCATAGCGCAGCGCGCTAACCGCTACACTACCGCTCCCACACACACACACACATATATAAACTCAGGTGCACATCTTCCAACACACAGATTGCCTGATACTAGCACGATTTTATTGGCGCTATTGCACAGTACGTACGCATAAAATGAGCATAATGTAGCTCTGATCTGGTGTAATTCACTTCAGTCATGCATCATTTAGTAAAGCAGGCCTTTTCACAAGCCACGTTACAATGCTGTGTAGTGTTGATGTGTTTGGCGAGCATAGGACTAGCTCGGTGCCAGTGGGTATAACCCTCCATCTGTTAGACACGCACACACTAAAACGCGTATTAATTGCACGTGGTTATGCATTCATTAGAACCATGTACAAACTCAATTAGAGTGCTGTATTTGCACTCAGATGCAGTGCTTGGCCTGCATGTGTTTTCACCTAATTCACTCCGCTTTTAGCATTTCTGTGTGGTTCACTTATTATACATGTTATTGGACAGTTTTATTGATGATAAATAGTTCAAGCATTTTGACAAATGATGTAGTAGAGTCCCATCAGCCGACGTTTTTCCGCATTGGAATCCCTTTGTTTTTGTACTTGGGAAGGCATCGTAATGCAATGGTTAGCACCCTGGACTCACAATCCAGGTCGCTGATTCCATTCACCCCCCCACCCGCACTTGAAACAATGGGCACATTTTGTAAATTCCTCCCGCCTCTGGTCCATCCTGCTGCATAATTGGATGCACCACAGTTTGGTTGGCAGATCGTGTGTGGGTGGGGTGAAGTGTGGGTACTCTCACCTCTAACAATGGGACCAAAATACCCTCTAGAGGGGGCTCTCTAGAGTGGAGGCCATTCTGCCAATTGCAGGGCTGCACGCCGACCCTTATTATCTGTGTGTATGAGAATAGGTTTTCCCCTTTTTTCTGGCAACAAAACAGGAGTTAAGATGTTAAAACACCAAACTGAAACCTTTTACAAGGAATCATGTGTGCATTAATAACCACGATACTTGTGGTCAGAATACAAACAAAAACACACTCTGATAATATTTGCATCGTCTTTAAAACCAATTGGTCCACACCGGAGACAGCTTTCTTTCGAGCCTAGTCTCAAACGGTGTTAGAATGTTAAAGAAGATCAGGCTAAACATTGTTATAAATGTAACACGTGACTGTGGGTGCACCATCAGTGTTATTTATTTGTCCAGGAAAGCCTCACTGAGAATCAAGTGGTTTATTCCGACAGGCCCTGCATATCTGTTGGCATGTAAATGTTACGAATTACTTCAGAAAAAAGCTGTTTTGCAAAATAAAAAAAGTAGGTCAAAATGAATGAGATATTGACGGAATGCAAATGAATTTTTCCAATCTGAAAAAATTCCTCTGAGCAGCATGGGGATCCAGGGCCCTCCTGGGATGTCGCTTTAAAATGGAATTTTAATTTATGTCAATTCCACGTGATTCACACTCCCATCCTTTCTCAAGGGCTGCTAATTGGTTTGGAATCAGACGTACTGCTCAGGTTTAAATTTAGCAACGTACATATCTCGAATGTTTTTTTTAACCAAGCTACTGTACACCTTCACAGCTGATAACAATTTACTGGTGCATATTAACCACATTAAACGACTTCCAGATCAGCCAGCCCAAGATATTTACCGATTGCGGATGAAATAGAGGTTGCTGTTTTTCCATGCCATAATAAGTTTGTATTGACGTGTTTATCATTTGTCAATCCACTGCTGAAAGCCTCTGTGCCATGTCGGTCATAGCACATTGCTTAACCATGCTTCACCACACCGGTCGGTTGTGAGAGTTTGAGGAGGCAAGGATGGGTTCAGGTATCACTTGACACTGATGTTAGCCATGGCTGAAAATCAACTCGGGTCACGAGGTTCATAGCGCAGTGTACGAACCGTTGCACAACCACTCCACCTAGCTTACAGTATTCATAAATCGGAATATTTTATTAAAGTACTCATACATATCCCTTGTACGAGCAGATATTTAATTTAGCCCATACATTAGGATGTCGCGTTCTTGGTTGTAAATGTGGCCCACGTCTTACCAGAAATCCCCTGGCCCAGGTCTCTGCAGAGCCTTCTTTGACATCACTCGCACAAGTAGGTCATTCTTTAGCAGCAACATAGTCCAGACCACAAATGTTACCTGCAACAAACGTACAAAATGTACAGATTTCCTTGTAAGAAAATACACTGTAGTTTAACAGACTCCCACTTAATTTCAAATAATGAAAATTTTATTGACAAATGCAGTACTGTGCATATAAAATGTTGTTTTGTAATTTAATGCTCCCCACTATCACCAATCCACACAGACTGGTGTTGTGAAGTATGGTCAAATAACCACAACCTGCATGGCGTGAGGAGGAGACCTTCACCCAACAGTAGATTGACAAAGGGTTGTAATGTTTTTGTTAAATGTACATACAAAGTAAGTACATTCATCATGGGTACTATTTACCCTTTTGACCTGAAATGGCGCACAGCTGGAAGTATGTTATTGCCATTGAAAATGTAGGAAAGTGCATACCATGGGAAATAAAACATTTACACACAAAAAAACTATTGATATGTGGTTTTGAAACTGCAGTTGCCTGGCTACACCACGGGCTAGTTATCCTCATTATCGAATCCTCTCTACTCATTAGATAGTCACCATTCCATGACTTAATTGTGCAGAAATCTTGGAAGTGCTGGACTGGAATTGAGGTTGGAAGCCTGGAGCCTGAGATGCATTGCTTTGGAGGATGTATTATTTCACACTGTGAATCACTGTTTTCCACTTCATTTTCACTGAAGCAAAGGCTGCCTCATCAAAATGTATCAACCCTTTTGGTGATATTGCCAAGCTAGAATTTGCCACAGGCTGTGCATAATCCCACACCTTTATTACACCCGTATATCACATTTGCAAAATCCCACTATGCGAGCACTCAAAGCTTCCTCTCCCAACAGAACAATGATAGCCATATGTGAGCTGCTGTGTTGTTGCCACTTTCAGTAAAACCATTGGCATCCCCGAGGCTCCGGTGTCAGACTTTTGGCACGGAGGGATGGACTGACGACACATGCCATTAGCTCAAAACATGACCTGCTGTGGTGCTAGCAATTCAGCGTCGCGTCTTGTATAGGTTCCCGCCAGTGTTTTTATACATTGTGGTGACTGCAAGGTGAGGAAGAGGAGTAGGAGGAGGAGACACGAATTTAGCCTTTCGTCGTGATGTGTGTCTGTCTCCTCGCTCAGGGTCACTGGCCTGGACTGTGAAGATGAGGCAGCCGAGTGGCTGACAGAATTCCTAGGGAAGAGCTGTCGCCTAATTCAGCAGGACCCAAGATCCAATCGCACGATGAAAGCAAAAGGTTAGGGGGAATGTCGCTGCTTTGGCATGAATTGCTGCCTCACCACTCGTTGCCTTGTTTGTATGTCATCTTTGACAATGATATTTTTGCAGCTGCTTAAGTGGCTTAGCGCCACTAGTAGAAAAAATCCATAACATTGTCACATCATTGGCACTGCGTTTTTGTATTGGTGCGAAAAATATTAATCTTGAACCATCATCCAGAGTGTGCATATTTATATGGAATTCAGAAAAATAATATTCTCTTGTAACCACAGTAGATGACATATTTTTTGATGTTTGATTTATATAGTAGATCTGTAAATATACAATATGTATTAGTTATATATATACACACACACATTCTAGATGGGCTCTATAGAACTCAATATAGTGAAGGCCCTTTCATCAGCATTGGCATGAGCAAACCATTGCAAGCCTGCAACTTTTCCCTTTAGCTTTATATTAAGCAGAAAACCGTGATTGCATTGGACCAGCAGTGATGCACTGATATTATCTGCTGCCGTGTTGTGTGTGATAGGCCAGAGGCAGGCGGGAGGCAGTGCGGACGCAGGGGCCAGCCTCTCTCTGGCCAACGAAGCCCAGTACCTGCTGGTGAATCGCACCAGCGTGGCGGACCTACTCTGCCACGTTCACGAGAGGTGCCATTCTGGGGTTTTGTAAATACGTGCGTTACATCAATAACAAGCCTTTGTCCGCAATACGTCTTGGAAGTTGCGTTCGTTAAAAGTTGGCAAAATAAAAGGGGAAATTAATTTGACATGCAAAAAAAACAAATGTGTCAAATTGAGCACCACGGGGGGGGGGGGGGGGGGCGGTGGCTGTGTTAATGCTTTTTTTAACGATTTAATTCAATTCCGTGTTTGGACGCCATGCTTAAGCCTCTTGTTAATGAACTATTGCACATGCCCAACATGTGCTAATTACAAGGATAGCATATTGAATGTATATGGACAGTATTTCCAAAATCACAATAACTAATGATTTATGGCAAGTATTCAAGGCAAGTTTTGTCGAAAATATGCAGTTGTGCATCGAAATTTGAACACCGGGAAACAAGACAAAAACCCCTGTTTAATGATAACAAAGCACACAAGGGGATGGTGTGGCCACACACACCTGGCCACCTTTGTCTTCCCAGTTATGTTGATAACACCAAAGGGATTTTACAGTTCATCCACCCAGCGATTCTTTGAATGGTCCCGATTCAGGGTCAGAGTTTAATTCCAATATATCTTTGGTCTTATATTTGCCATCTCATTTGTATTGTTTTGCTTTCCCTGTCATTGTGTACAGGTTGCACAGTTTTGTTCATACCATTACCCTGAAGGTTAGCGTTAACATATATTTTGTGTTATCATCATTTACATGATCATTTACATGATGATAACATTAAATCATTAAATAATTAATCCCAGATTGCTAGGATCATAGCATAATGCCCTAACCACTACAACCCCACAACCACACATACCACAATCCACATTTATTGTAATCTGCCATACCCATACCTACCCACGGACCTCGGAAATATCGTGTGTCATGTTGAGTCGATGTAAGGGAAGCCCATGACCAGCTCTGAATTTGCTCGCCACTGAGTTTGACCATGGTTTGGAATCAAATTCAGGTTTCTGGGTTTGTAGCACATTGTGCTAACGACTGCACCACCACTCCCACCCCACACACAAAGACAGAGATCCCCCATATAGCCTTCACAGGCTGTTGGTGTAGTTGCTGTTAGCGAGCGCCCTCCAGACACACGAAAACACACAGGTGTGCGTGTGTGCGTGTTCAGGCAGGGAGAGGTGGCAGGACCCCCAGCACTTGACATGGAGGCGCTGGTGAATCGATTTCGAGCCAACCTGGTCGTTAGAAGCGACGAGCCTTATCAAGAGGACTGCTGGGAAACCGTCTCCATCGGAGCCCTGATTTTTCAGGTCCATTCACCCTTTCTCCTCCGTGTGTCATGTGCTTGCTGCTTGCATGCTGGCTTTCCCCTTTCGGTTTTGCATCCTGTATTTTCATTGCACGGTGGCGTTTTTGCACCGGGGATCGCTTTTGCCTCTCAGCCAGCTGCCCCGTCTTATTTGGTGATTATGCGGGCGTTCGCATGGATGTCGCGTTCTTTATTTGAGCTCCGTTGTCAATGCCTTAAAGCACCAATTACATTTGTTACAGCACTATAGCAATTGGTGGGGGGGGGGGGGGCCCGAGTTGCCCCTGCTGAAGACTCAGCTCCCCCCTTCCTATTTAAATTTCTTTTGGTGTGGTAATGGCTGTGTTCCACACGTTTTAATGGCTGCTCAGACACCCAGCCGTATCTGGCGTTTAATTTGCGAGCTCTACTTGACGATATGCAAACAGCCTGCAATCATTTCAGGGGGGCGGTGGGTTAAGTGATGGGGGTGCCACAGCCTTTTCTCATACACGCAGCGGGTGAGAGCTAGAGCAGAATGCACAAAACAAAAGCAGATTTTATAGATACTCATTCTGTTGAAAGTTTAACATTTGTTAAAAGATTAGGGCTGTGTAGTGCACCACCTAGGAGATAGCCTTGCATCCTCTGTATCATGGGACCTCCTTTGCCAGTACCAAAATATAAGAATAGGTTTTTCCCCATTTTTCTGGCAACAAAACTGAAACCTTTTTACGAGGAATGATGTTTGCATTAACCACATACAGAGTATGTTTTTTGTTTGCATTCTGACCAAGTATTGTGGTTAATGCAGACATCATTCTTCGTAAAAAAATATTTCAGTTTTGTTGCCAGAAAAAAGGGGAAAAAGCCTATTCTTATTGCATGCTCTGTGTTTAGCAGCTGCTCAAATCTACTCGACTTGTGTTTGTTTTACTTTTGCTGCACCATTTATTCCTCATCTCGGTGCATGCTGATTATTGTGAATGTGCTTGCCGTGTAAGGCGTCTCAAGATACTTTTAGATTTGTTTTTTATATTAATCCAGACGGGACTGTGGTGGACAGCAGAGGGCAGTGCAGCAAAGTAAATTGTTGTACTGAACTTCTTTGCTTTCACATCTATGCTGTCCACCTTCATCAACCCTGCACTGACCAGCAGGGTGAAGTATGGTAAAATAGCCCCCACGACCCACAGCACGGTGTGGAGAGATCCTCATCAAGCAGTGGATTAACAAAGGGACGTATATGTACATAAATTCCAGTAGTATTCCTCTTACTGTTGGTAGTGTTTATATTAAATCTTGACTTACAGCTTTCGTGACAGCAGGAATTCATATTCTTTGAGTCTTTAAGTAAAGTCGCGTAGATAGGTTCAAAGAAAATAACAAAATAACAAAAAAAACCTACGACGTTTTGATCGCAACACAAGCGGTCGTCATCAGGAAAAGGGGAATTGGCTTCTAAAGAAAACTGCTTATAAAGGTTTGAAATGGGTGGAGCCCAAATGTCAACAGCCAATGCAAGTGGTGGGCAGCGACCACGGCGGTGGTGGGCTTTCCACCAATCAAAGGGTTGCCAGCAGAGGTCGCAACCGGGTACCCGATACCCGTACCCTACCCGATACCCGGCTACCCGTACCCGGCCGGGTATGGGCACGGGTAGCCGTTTGCGACCCTGGTGCGGCCGGGTACGGGTAGGCCGTGAGTCACTGGTGAGTAACCGTTTGTCACTCATTTCGGGTAGGGTACGGGTACGGGTACCCATTCTGCGACCCTGGTGCGGCCGGGTACGGGTACGGGTAAGGAATCAAAACCCGTTTGCGACCTCTGGCTGCCAGGCAAAAATTTGCATGTCAATGCAAGATGGCCGAGCATCCTCCACGGCGAGCGGGCCAAGGTGGCTATGTTAATGTCAGAGATTAGCATGTTAATGGCGGATCGTGAAGCAGCAGTCTCGAGGATGGAGCGCGAGGTAGCTGTGTTAGTGATACATTTTATCTTAATTAACACAGCCACCTTGGCACGCTCACCGTGGAGGAGAATGCTCGGCGATCTTGCATTGACATGCAAACTTTTGCCTGGCAGCCCTTTGATTGGTCGAAAGCCCACCACCGCTGTGGTCGCTGCCCACCACTTGCATTGGTATTGACTGGTGACATTTGGGCTATGCCCATTTCAAACCTTTATAAGCAGTTGTCTTTAGAAGCCAATCCCCCTTTTCCTGATGACGACCGCTTGTGCTGCGATCGAAATGTCGTAGTTTTTTTCATTTTCTTTGAATCTATCTATGTGACTTTACCGAAATACCCAAAGAATATAGTGTTTATATTCTCATACTCAAGTGTAAAACTGTCATCAACAACAAACGCTTTATTTTTGTATTCATATCACCTGCTATGATTTTACATGACTCACTGGAGGGCAATATAGCTGTGTTTCGTGATCATGCACCTGCTCATTCAAGCGTTGTAATATGTGCAGTTTAAATTGACATTTCATGAACAGTTAATGTTTTAACTGGCTAAAAATAACACGTTAGGAGCACATTTACCGAGGATATGGTGTCAGATTTAGAATGAAAATAAGTTAATGGATATTTTTTTCAGTTTCTCTATGAACAGATGTATGTTTGCACAGCATTATGGGAAACGGCAGGTATTAATATATTCTCACAGCATCCATAGCAAGTCTGTGGCTGGAGGATAACTGCCTGCAGTAATGAGACATTGTGAGGTTTTTTTTATCGAATGAAGAGGGGGCTATGTAGTCACATGTTTAGCCTAGTGGTAGTAGAGGCTGTCAAGTGTGCTTTGATGGCACCTGTAATGATGTGGTGGGCTTCAAGAACCCACAGCTCACAGTGTGTGCTTCACTGTGTTCGTCAGATCCGCAAAAATTAACAGGAAACCTATAATTTTGAATTCTATGCTACATTGCTTCCTTTTAATGGCATGGCAGCATGGAGTGTATGAATACTTTGCAAATGATGTGCTTTCTATGGAGAGACAAAATTAGTTCTCAAACTGTCACTGTGATAATGAGATAACCAGGAAAAGCAGGCGTCTTGTCCCCTGTAAATTATGTATTACGCTAGACTTTTATAAAATGCTAACATCTCTTGCATATGCATACAAGATAGCAGTATTTTATTTTTATTTCTTTCCCGTCCTATAAATTAAGATTTGCTATTACTGTTGACATTGGAAAGAACTTCAATGTTAATTACCATGGTGTCATGTATTTTTTTCGCAAAATCACCACAACTTTTCCCACACACCGTGTCATATCAATTAGGTACAAATGTACCTTTGAGTAAAAGCTCATCTCGTGCGCAAACAATTTCACACTCGACGTCATTAAAAGTGCGGGGATTGCTCTGCGAAAAATAAAGCCGATGCAACATACGTTTCTTGCAGGCTGCAAGCGTAATGATCCGAGCGGGTAGCAGTCACGACAGCACAGGACTCTCCGTGTTACTGTTAATGCTCATTACCTGGCAATCTAAGTGATGCCGTCTTACCGTTTAAAATCATTACGTGTGCTCGTGTTGGGGTTGTGTAGCAGGGCGGGGGTTTAGAATCTCTACCCCCCCCCCACCCCCTGCGCCCACCTTGGCTGCTGTCGATGTGCACCCTGTGGCTTGTTGAGTGGAAACATCACTCGCGTTCAACCGGCGGAGAGCGTCTCCGAGTCACTCGCCGCGTCTCGACGTGCGCCGCGGTTACCCGGCCACCACAGCAGCCCAGCCTTCCTAGAGCCCCCCACCCCCCCAAACTCCCCCCGCCATGAGCATGCTTAGACAGATGTGGAGAAATAAATTTGCTACGTACATCATGCTTGCAAGGACAGGAGAAGAAGAAAAAAGGCACTTTATTCAACCTCATAATAGTCACATAATTCATACTCTTAGGTTTTTTCGGCAAAGTCACGTAGGTAAAAAAATAATAATAATAAAATAATAATAATAATAATAAATGAAAGTAACTCGATTAATTCACGACGTTTCGGATGCAACACAAGTTTCCGTCTTCAGGTGGGACCGTCACAGCTAAATTTACTGTATCAAGCGAGTTATTTTCATTTATGATTCTTTTATTATTTTTTACCTACATGACTTTACCGAAAATACCTAAGAGTATGAATCCTTGCAGTCACGAAAGCTTCAAATCTAGAGTCACATAATTCACTTGCATGTGCATTACTGTGCACTTTTTCTGCGACCAAATTGCCCAAAATGTGACCCGAGCTCATTATATCCCGGAAGCAAGACAGGTAGGCGTTGTGGGCAGGGCAGTGCAACATGATCGCAGCCCACAAGACGTGGAGTGGCCCTTATCCAGCAGTGGATTGGACAAAATGGGCTGTACATGTGCAGTGCACTTTAACGACAGAGCCTGCAGCAGCGTTTAGTGCTTAAAATGCAAATGGATTTCAAGTGGACACACAGCACGTTTATGGGCACGAACAGGTAGTTAAAGGACACCAATTTGTAACAAAATACATTCACCATTATTTTGCCACTTACCATAAACAATTAACCCACTTGTCTCAAAGTTGTCGGCTCCAATGACTTTTGTCGTTGTGTAAGGCGCTCTGAGATGCCCTGGCGTGAAAGGGTGGTCTACCAAACAACGAATTCATATTTTGAATGTTGCTTGAAACGTTGAGTTGGCACACAGGACATAATTGATCAAGTTTGGGGTACTCTAAGGAGGACCAATTTAAGTGTGTCCATTTGTGTCAACTAAAACGCTCGACAGCTTTCTCGTGCACCACATTCGTACAGTGGTTGTATTTCCCGGGTTATAACGCTCCGGAAAGTAGGATTCATCCAAAACATCGTGTGCCCGGTGTCATTAAATGTATACAAATACGTCGTGGCCACTCGCATACATACCGGATTATTAGATGCGCCCCCAAAGTTTCCTTTAAAGTACAGGTTGAGTGTGTCCTGTAATATAAAGACGTTGATATACCGTATGCATATGTATCCATCATCTACATAGCCTTTGAACAATTCCCTGCGCTTCGCACAGTGTTGTTATCTGAATGTGCCCACCTTTCGCTAGACAGCGAGGAGGAACCCCGTGGCCGAGACTTTCATGCGACTTAGGCTGGCCCAACCATGAATGTGAGGCTACGACAGATTACTGAGTGTGGAATACATTAGTTTTCGTATCTTTCTGGAGTATGGTACTCCTTCAGTTTGGAAAGCTGCAGGTTAATCCATATATGTATTGTGTGCACATGCTTATATGTATTAGGGGCCGTCCATAAATGACGTCACGCACCTGGGGGGGGGGGGTCAGACATTTGTGACGATGTGTGACGAGGGGTGGGGGGGGTTTGAGAAATGCAACGTCACATCAAAATGCGCAACTTTAAATAAATATAGACAACACGTTCTACTTGATTGAATATACTTTTTAATGTTTTCTCCTACAACTTAATTCTAGATTTGAAGCTTTCGTGACTGCAAGGAATCATCTTCTTAGGTTTTTTCGGTAAAGTCACGTAGAAAGTAAAATAAAATAAAAACAAAAATCACGACGTTTCGGAGGCAACACAAGTCTCCGTCATCAGGTGGGACCGTCACAGCCAGATTAGCTGTATCAAGTGAGGCAATGATTCAAGATGTAATCCCTTAAAAGCGAGTTGAGGGGGGAGGGAGAGGGAGGGGGGAGCTCATCAGACTATGGTAGCCAATGAAAGGAACGTATCGTACCACCCTTTTGGCCTCGCCCCCCCTCCCTCCCGATACGTTCCTTTCATTGGCTACCATAGTCTGATGAGCTCTCCCTCTCCCTCCCCCCTCAACTCGCTTTTAAGGGATTACATCTTGAATCATTGCCTCACTTGATACAGCTAATCTGGCTGTGACGGTCCCACCTGATGACGGAGACTTGTGTTGCCTCCGAAACGTCGTGATTTTTGTTTTTATTTTATTTTACTTTCTACGTGACTTTACCGAAAAAACCTAAGAAGAAGATTCTCCTACAACATCAGAGTGCAGCGCCACATTAAATACGCACTACAATGGCAATAGTTTAAAGCGATTTGAAGCATGTTTTATTTTTTTGGGGGGGGGGGGGGGGGGGCAGAGCCTTGTGACATATTTGAGGGGGGGTCTGACTTTTTTGTGACGTCGTGTGACGAAGAAGGGGGGGGGGGGTCAAAAATCGTCCAAAATCGCGTGACGTCATTTATAGACGGCCCCTTACATATATCAGCAAAAGTCCTTGACCACTCGGGTCGTGAAGGTGGTAGTGGTGCCGTGAAGGTGATGGTGGCGGCACTAGATGACACGATGCGATCCCGTCCCGCCTCCACTCTGCCCCTCTCACTTGGAGCTACTTCTCTCTCATTTATGCATCAAAGCACCATCTGCCGCGTCCCACCGTTAGACCTTGTGCTTTTGTCTGTCCCTACGCATAACAGCAAACAACACCTTAACTCACGGCTGTATTGCCCATCCCTGAACCTCGCCAGGTGAAATTGCCAGCACTTGGGAGTGCTTTGGAGATTGTTCTTCGGCACTTGTGTACATTAAGATCCCGTGTGTAAGCCAACACAGGCTGTTAGAGCAAGTGCTATTATTAGCGAGCACCTATTTTTATTACGGCCAACACTGCACACAAAAGGGTCAGTGGTCAGTACCACTGCCCGGCTGCGTTTGTCTCCCCAATGCTGCTGCTGTTTACACCGCGGTTTTACACCACAGTGGGTTTTCAGCCCAGTACGTTAAACGCTATCCTACCCCTCCTCCCCCACTGTGTACAATTACAATTTAGATTTACAGAGCGTCTAAATTCAACCACATGTCAAGATACCGTACAAAACGGTGCAATGTGTATCATAGAGTCAACGGAACCATATCCTGTATCAAATATATCTACAGTTTTCTTTTGAATCGGAACAGTCAGTGATGTGTTCCTTTGAAATAATCCATTCATATCTCTTAATATTTTGCAAGGCTTATGGAAAATACGAGTCCTAATTTAATTCACATTGATTTGGTAGGCCTTGAGGTTTTTGCATTATTTAATGTGGTCAGTGCTACTGTGATTTGGTTTCGCAAGTGTTTTTGTTGAGATGAACCGTACATTTGCAGGGTGATGATTTTTTATGAAGTGTACTTGAAATTGTATCACAGTACACATATTTAGTGCTTATAAATGATACAAACAATCTATAAATTATATATAAACATATACAAAAGTCACATTTATATATTAACTTAGAACAAGTTAATTAATCCCGATATAAATTTTTTTTTTTTAAATGAGCCATACTGTACAGTAGCATACATTTGCAGAATTTCACCGGTTTCATTGGCTAAAAATTTATATTCATAGTTATTTTTATGGCACCTTATAAAAACGGGCAATTTAACTCTTTAAAAATCTATTACAAAATTAACTTCGAAAACAGGAGACTTATTTTAGAAGCTTAGACCTGTGTTTGCAGTAGCCTTTATTAGAAACCATAAGGATGGGGGCGCTGCACTTTCACTCAACAATTAAACCGGGGTAAGTGAGATGCCCTTACCCAGTGTTTTTTCATGGAGTACCCTTGCCAATAACATCTGGTAATCTAACAGCATCTGTTTAACAAGCCTGACTCTGCTAGTGCCATCCAGAAGGTCAAAAATGGTCCCGTTTCCTTTTTTAAGTGGATGCTAAAACTATGAAAGTTTACACCATTGGAACCTCATTTGCCAGTAGAAAAATATGATAATTGATTTTTTACCCTTTTATCTGGCAACAGAACTGACATCTTTTTTTACAAGGAGTCATGTTTGCATAGGCCACAATACCTGCAGTCATAATGCAAACAAAAAACATAACTCTGATAATGTATGCACTGTCCTTAAAGTTGATTGGTCCACACCCGAGACAGCTTTCCTCAGAGCCTAGTCTCACATGGTGTTGGACCAGATGACGCCAAAAGGCGCATACATTATCAGAGTTATGTTTTTTTTTCATTATGACTGCAGGTTTTGTGGTCTGTGCAAACATGACTCCTTGTAAAAAAAAGTGCCAGTTGTGTTGCCAGATAAAAGGGTAACAAACAATTATCACTATAAAAGTTGTTTTTATGTTACCAGGTAAAATCCACTGAGCTATTTTGCTCTTTTCAGATGCGACCTGGCCACAAATGATAGCTCGACAAAGTGGCTTATAATGTTTACATTTATAGCAGCCAAATACTCTAAACGCATTTTTCTAGTTGCTGCTTGATATCGGTCTGGACAGCCAATAGGCTGACGGATAAAAAAAAATGGAGACAGAACATAGTTCAGCGTATATTTTACTCTTGCCCACAACGATCGCTTTCCTCAAAGTGCATTGCATTGTCACCTTAGCAGTTATATTACCATCACTAGGGCTGTCCCTTGCCGGAGTTCTGTAACATTGCAATGCATTTGGGTGGTTGAACATAATATCATGAATATGGCCTTTGCCCTCAACAGTTCATTTTGGCAGCACTGCTGACGCTCTCTTATTGAGAAGTACCAACTTTATTACCGGTGAAACTTTATTATCGATAGGTCCGTACGTTTCACAAGCATCATGTCACATGGTACACAAAAAAAGCAACCTCCACGGATCTGCTGCGCAGGCAGGAAATTTCGAGACTCTTGCAGATAGCAACAACTTTTAGGCCTAATAAGCTCTATGAATGCTGATGTTTTTTTCCAAATTGGCTGGGATACCAACCACATGTGACCTCATTGAAAGCAATCATGCGTCTCTGCTGTCTGCATACTAATGTAATGGGGAGTATAAGAAAGAGGAAATAAACTCCGTGCAATGCGCGTCAAAAGGGCTTCCTATTAAAATAAATTATAAATGACACAGCATTTTGAATTTGCGCTTTCATCCGTGTTGTTGAGACATTATAATTACAAAATGCTCCGAATTTAAAAGCGTTTTAAATAGTTGTGTATTATTTGCAGCATATATACATACATATCTTTTGTACGCTTATTGTCAGGCAAATTAGTAAAATTTTATTTATACATTTTGTCATTGATGTTTGTGGGAGCACCCTTTCCATTGTTGTTATTGGCGAGTTTAAGCCATCAGGCTCGGTGGAGCTGTGCTGAGTGCACTTGACTCACAATCGGAAGGTTGCAAGCCCATATTCTGTTGGGGGATTACTAAGGTTATCATCTTTTGGGTACCGATAAAATTGGTATCAGTTTGTGGAAAATCAACGTGGGCCATCTTATGGAGAGATAAGCTCCCATTACCAGAGTGTGGAATTTCCACCACTGACTCAGGGTTGGGAATGGAGATGAACATTGCCCCATCGCTTGTTTGAGCAGAGAGACACGAAGGGTCACGTCAGTAACGCGCGTCGGCTCTGGTTTTGCGTCCAAGATGGATCGGCTCAGGCTGGAGCTGCTCAGTTGTTTTCAAATACACGTGAGTGGCTCAGCGATGGCTTGGCTCAGCTCAAGGGAATGCTGAGCATGGCTGGGACCATGCTCATTAGAGTTGGCTCAAGTCACGTGTGGCTTTGAGCTGGCTCACTTTAGCCAGAGCCAAGCCTTAGCCGAGCCATGACTAAAAATACAGTTCTAAGTCTTCAGTTTCAACCACAATGGAGTGACGAGCAAATAAGCTCTTAATTATATTGGTCACAAAGTAATAGTTGTCTTCTTGGCCTGTTAAACCGTATGTTATTTGTAATATTTACGTGTGCTGTAAAAGTGAAGTACATCCACTCTGAGCCCTGCAGTGGCAACAGTTAAAGCAACCCACAGTTCACCCTGCTCATAAATTGCTGGAGTTGAATAAAATGCCTGAAGCTTTGAAAGCTGAAATCTTGCATCCTTATGGGACAAAGTGGCGAACAGTGCATTAAATACAATATAACATTATACATTAAATCCAAAGCAAAGTGAAGGATAAGTCTTGGGTCTTTTTTTAAATGCGAGATAGTCATGATAGATTTAAACATGTTCTAGAACTAAAGCTCTCAGTGGCATAAAACAGATTATGAATAAAAAAAATCACATCTATATATTACCTTATTTTGTATCCCTGTCTGTATGTAGTATGCATAACACGGTATACGCTGTATGACAATCAGACAGAGTATAAACCCTAGCCATCTTTTCACTAAATCTATCATTGCATTTCTCTCAGGGCAATAAACTCAGTAGCATTATTTTGTAAGTAAACAGTGGTCATGCTACGATTACACTGGTCCACACCTTAGGAATATAGAATTTACACTCCTGGCTTGGAACCATCAATGGAGATGAGCACCACCCTGTACCCACTTACTCATTATGTGGATAGACGGATCCCCTCTTTAGGATTGTGGGATTTCCACAGATGGCTCGGTATCACGAATAGAGATGAGCATCGCCTAATGCCCACACAGGCAAGGGGACAAATTCCACTTGGCGTTGACACAAGCGAACCTCGTCTAGGCCGACAGGGGTAATTCTCCGTAAACAGTGTAAGCCGGGGCCCAGCATGCCCACTAATTAAATACGTTCCTTCGGAGTGGGCAGGTAGGAACTTGGTTGGACAGTGCATTCGTGCACGACAGACAAATATGCACGACAGACAGACAAATTATCCCTGGTAGGCAGTGTGGAACCTGTTGTTCCTACCTGTATACAAGATAACTTGACTTGAGGTAGCCAGGCAGCCAGCCAGGTAGCCAGCCCCCTTAACTATCGGCCCCTCCCCCTTGCTTAGGCCCCTCGCCTTACCCCCCTCCCTTAGGCCCCTCCGCTGACCCCCCTCCCCTGACCACCCCCATATCCTTAGGCCCCTCCCCTGACCCCCCCCCCCATATCCTTAGGCTCCTCCCCTGACCCCCCTCCCTTAGGCCCCTACCCTGACCACCCCCCCTTCAGGCCCCTCTCCTGACTCCCCCCTTCCTTAGGCCCCTCCCATGACCTTCCTCCCTTAGGCACCTCCCCTCTCCGTACCCGGCAGTAGGTCTCCACCAATCAAAGAGCTGTTTATATTATATATATATTTATGCACGACAGACAGACAAATAATCCCTGGTGGGCAGTGCGGAACATTGTTCCTAACTGTATGACTTGTGCTCCATGTTCTCTGGGACAGGTGACAGGTGGCTGCAGCCGCTGCCAGATGATCTGCATTGACCAGCAGACAGCAGAGCGCTGCCATGAGCCTCTGCGCACACTGGCCAGCCAGCACCGCAAGAAGGTAACCCACCACCCAGCGCTGTCTGCTTGATATTTTACATCACGTTGCCAGTGGAAGTGTAGGAGTCTGGGTTTGTACGTTTCTCGCACTAAACCAGGTGTAGATTTTACACCTTCCTGTTTTGAAGGTACCGCCTGTGTTAAAATTGAAAACCTGAATCCACATAAGCCAGGCATTCTTACTAGAGTCTGCACAGCCCTTTAGGGCCACGTGGATCATTAGATTGTCTATAGAAAAAAAGCTATTCCATGGTCCGTAATTATAATACAAATTGTACTTGTTAAGCGATATGGATTACATGACGTCAGAGGCATCTGCACTTACATCCACATGCGAGCACCCCTGTTCCAACCACTGGTCTAATATCGCCAAGGTAAATTTTGACCCTAGGATAAATGCTCGAACATACCCCACTTAACAGCAGCCAACACCACCCAGACTGCTAGCTACTTGTTATTCATTCATTATTTTTAGGATTATGTTACCCAACAGCACACCTGTACTGTGGTACCTGGTGGGGTTGAGGATATGGCAGCCTCTCAAAATACATCAGCCAAAATTCTGGTTACTGTCCAGGGCACTTGAGATCCAATTTATTTGTAGGTTGTTAAAGTACGAGCTCCCGTTTCTGCATTATTTAAATTCATACATTTAAATGTTATTCTGCGGTTAATAGTTTAAACGTTTCAAATATTAGCAACAGCGACTCCCCCAAGATACTGCCACATGAGACCTAGGGAAGCCATTATGGCATATTATTATGATAGAGAAAATGTATCCTATGCATTATTCTATGCATAATTTAGTGAGGGTGGTTTTTTTATTTAAAGGTCGAATGCAGGGCTTTTATACCTCTCACAAGCCTGACTCATACCAGGATGTCCTGACAGACAGCTCAGGTTTTTCCATTAGCTGGGGAATCGTTTTAGCATGTTTTCTCTTGTACCCATCCGATGACACAACTTAAAAGTTACTGTATGTGATGTACTCGTGACAAAAAATAAATTTGGACGACGCCATACCATCCCCTGGCAGACAGCATGGTGGAAAGATTTAACAAAGCCCTCTCCGCCAACATGGTCCCACATAATGAATGGCTGTCAACAGCTGGGAAAGGCACACAGTCTCGGCTCGATGTGCCAATCGAACAATGCCGCACACCGCTACGGGGTATCCACTCTTCTTCCTGATGTGCGGCCAATGAAATGCGTCCGCCTATGGAGGTACCATTGGCACAAGAGCACCCACGGTGGTGACAATGGAAGCTGGAGCTCGAGTAATGTTGCTCACCCTCAATTCGGCTTGTGCTCAAGCAGCCAGAAGTGCGGGAAAACAGAAAGCACAATTTGTGGAAGACCAGGAGCAAAATTCAGGTGTGCCGGACATTCAGGAGGGTAATAGAAAATGGCTCCACTGTATTTCCTTAGGAACAGCAGCGACAATGCACCTGGGTCCGGTAACCCATATGATACATCCGAGCAGGCGAGGGCCCTCGCAGGTAATTAAAGGGTGCACGCATTCTTGTTTAAGTGTGCCGTTGAATGTCATAAACCCATGTCAACCTCATGGGACCTCCTTTGCCAGTGTCAAAATATAAGAATAGGTTTTCCCCTTTTTTCTGGCAACAAAACAGTTGTGGCTCACAATGTATTGCCCCATCGCATAGAGAAAGGCATTGTTTCTGTGCTGTACATTCATACAAAGGCTGTGCTTGGTCACAGTTGATCATTTTGGGAAGAAAAAAATGCCTCACATTTCATTATGAGGAAGTGTTGGTGTATTTTCTTTGGGTCTTTCGGTAAAGTCACGTAGATAGGTTCAAAGAAAATAACAAAAAAACTACAAAGTTTCGATCGCAGCACAAGCGGTTGTCATCAGGAAAAGGGGGTTAGCCTCTAAAGGCAAACTGTTTATAAAGGTGTAAAAATGGGTGTAGCCCAAGTGTCAGCAGCATAGGCGGGGTAGCTAATGTTAATGTAAGGGAAGTTGCTGCGAGAGGTGATGGCAGTCGTTGGTCGTGATGGTGCTGGTGCTGGGCTTCCACCAATAAAGGGAGTGGGCAGTAATGGTCCTGGTGGTGGGCTTCCACCAATTAAAGGGCTGCCAGGTCTAAAATGGAAACGTTACAGCCAGTTATGACTTTAACTGGTTGATAACGTCCTTCCAGTGATTACTGAGTTTGTACCCATCTTCTCGGTTGAAATTGTGTCTATGTGTCTATGTCTGTATATATGGATGGCTTTATGAAAGAATCTTTGTTGATAGCCAGTGTGTTTGCAAATTACCTTCGTCTTAGAGAAATACATTTCGTGTGAGCCAACCGCATTAAAACAATGATCAGCCACGGCCGAGGTATTGGTCCTACCATGTTTCAGATCTGCCTTATGTTCACGAACACGGTCCGAGACATGTTGCTTAGTTTCCCCAATGTAACTACTGCCGAAGACACAGCTTAGTTTGTAGACGCCGGGGTATTGCATGTCAGGGATCACATCCTTCACAGATGGAATCAGATCGCGAATTTCACGTACTGTGTTAAATCTAACCTGGATCTTGTGTTTGCTCAGGATTTTGGAAATATTTTTGGTGACCCCTGTTATGTATGGCAAGGTGATGGTTTTGATTGGGTCCTCAGATGGTTCTTTCCCACTGGTTGGGGTGATAGCTTTATGGATTGTGTAGTCCGAATATCCATTCATCTTGAGAGCTTGGTGGCTGTGTTCCAGTTCACTGGCTAGGTGATGATGGTCAGAAATACCTCGAGCTCTATGGTGTAGAGTTTTGATGAGGGAATTCTTCTGGGATGGATGGTGGTGGGAGTCAGGTTTTAGGTAGGCGTCCGTATGGGTGGCTTTCCTGTAGACAGTGTCCCATTGAGCCATCTGGTCTCTTTTTGATTAAAACATCTAAGAATGGTAGCTTGCCATACTTTTCCACCTCCATGGTGAATTTGATGGGTGGATGTATGGAATTGATGTGGTTGAGGAATTGGTTCAGAGCTGGTTGGCCATGTGGCCAGATGACAAACGATGTAATCTTCGTACCTCTTCCATAGGGACTGACGTAGAGTGGATGCCTGGATGGTGTCTGTCTCAAATTTTTCCATGAAAACATTGGCGACAACCAGAGATAAGGGATAACCCATAGGGGTACCTTCAATTTGTTTGTAGAATGTTCCATTCCAGGTGAAGTAAGTGTTGGTGAGGCAGTATCTCACCAGGGCCAGTACATCAGCATTCAGTCTTTGGACCAAATCCTCAATGATTGCAATGGTGTAAGGCATAGGAACTTTGGTAAACAAAGAGACTACATCGAAACTAACGAGCAAATCACCTGGAGATAGTGGGATGTCCTTAATTAACGATACCAAGTGAGCTGAGTTAAGTACAGCTGAGGTGGTCTTACCAGTGAATGGTTGTAAGGTCTCAGACAGAAATCGAGCCAGTTTGTAGGTGGGCGAGTCAATGGTGGAGACCTTCTTTATGGATTTTTGGTAAGCCATACAATCTGGGTGGTCTAACAGCAGAGGGTTTTAAGGAAAACCGCTTGGATGGTTCGATTAAAGATGTCGAATCAGTGATGATATTGTTGGTTTTCGTAACGAGGCTGTTGGTGGGATCTCTTTAAATTTGTGTATAGCTACCATCATTAAGTAGGTCCTGAATTTTGTTATTGTATGTGGTTATGTCCATGATGACCATGGCATTGCCCTTGTCGGCTGACGATGTCATCCCTCTTTTTTAATGTAGAAAGCTCAAAACGCTCATCTTTACGGATGTTGCTGATAGGTGTCTTGTTTTAAGGATTGCAGCGATTTATTATCTTTCTACGTCTGCAGTTATGCGTCCCAAACCCTTAAAGGGCTACATCGACCTAGGCAATGATATCATCAACTGGGATGTGTTTAGGGGTGACTGCGAAATTCAACCCCTTAGCTAGAACCGATTTTAGGCTGTCAGAAATTAGACTATTATTCTTGTCAACGTCTAACTTTTTAATGTGTGAATCTGGCTTCTTCTTGGAACGGAGGTTGAACTTGGAAATCAGGTTATCTTTGCATTTAGCTGTTGGTGCATTCATAAATGTTTGTACGTGTTTATTTTTACTTATATCAAACATATTTAAAACACATCTTCCCAGGCTTTCAAGTCAGACAGCATCTCTCATGCTGTAGACTCCCTTTAGTGACTTTACCGAGAAACCCAAAGAATATCCCTTTAGTAGGTTTGTCTTTAGGCCACAGATGTTTCTCGTATCAATTGCTTAGATCTCAAACTGAAACAGATGGAATCAGCTCGTGTCTTAAAGCTTCAAAATGTACCCACCAGGTATCTCGCTGCATTAGTTATTTTCATGCTCTGGTTTTTTTTTAAGTTTGTAAATGTTTACATTTCATAGCATATTTTGTAAACAAAAATTAATTATATATTTGTGTTGCGTTTCATTATTTGGTTATGTTTGGCATGGAACTGAAAACAGGTTCCCCTGAGAAATTAGATCTCAGGGTTTTAAAAAAATCATGGTTAAACAAAAACTATTCGTAATACTATTGACGTGTTTATACTGCCACAATTCCTGGAATGTGTGCTTCATCTTGTATTTGCTTAATATATATTAAAATCACGTGCAAACGTAGAATGCAATGCATGCACAAACTTGATCTATTCCGTAAAATGTATGATAATTTATGCTCTTACTGCTGTAGTCAATTTACGATAGAAATGTAACCTTCGATATTAAACACATGAATAGTATTTTTTTTATTCAGATGACAAGTATGCTGTTTCGATCTCTTATACCATTTTTAAAGTGGATTGCATAAATTCATTGTTAAAGTGACTTTGGTTAACCTTATAAAGACGTAATTTATTTTTTTCATTTAATTAAATATGAGTAAGAGCACCTCCCAGGGCACTGACGAGACCCCTGGCCTTTCTACTGCAGCTGAATTTCACATCTTTATTCGAGCATTATAGATTTAAGTGGCCATGGATTGCGCGTTGTCAAGTGATATAGACCAATTCCTTGATCCATTGTTCACCAGAGAGCATCACTAATATGCGTAATTCTAATTTCCCACTTGACCACGTTTAATAACCTTTCTCGATGTCGAAGCATGGACAAGTTTACACCCCCTAGAATAATTACGGTGGGAAAATAAATACAAACGTAGGGGTTTCACTTCAAGAATAAATGAGCAAATTTATATGAATTATTATTGCTTCACTGGTTATGCAAATAGTGGCTTCCCAAACGCTCAAGCTCCATCCGATTCCTCTTCATAAGAAGCACAGTATACTGTACACACATTAACATTAGAACGTCAACTGTGAAATATTAAGCGATCTTAATCACCATCAACCGTGATTAATCCACTGCTGGATGAAGGCTTCGCCCAATCTGGTCACCATCTCTCTCGCACGATGCAACAATCCACACCCAGCACCTTCACGTGCCAATCTCGTCTCTTGGCAACTTAAATCTTTTAAAAGGTCACAAATTGATTTGGTTGTTGCCATTACGGCATTCCTATTTGGCATTGCTGTGATAGTCCGCCGTCACTTGCGTGCCGTTGACCTCTGGGTGCGTTGTTGCCGAGGTTGAGTCCGTGCGCTGATTTTGTGCCGCAGATGGAGTTTGGGATTTGTCTGATGCAGAGCCGCCTCCCCGCGCAGGGCAGCATGCTGCACGTCGGCACCGTGGTGCTGCCACGAGGCAAGGATTCATCCCCTTAGCACCATGGGCTACAGTCGCCGCACACGCTCGAGGCTATACTTTAACAACCCCTATTTGCGCTTCTGCGGCCGTCTGGAATGCTCTTCCTTCCGATATTAGGAAGCCACTGGAGCTGTGCACTTTTCAATCTAATGAACTGATTTGTGTTTAGTCTATGGTTGGCTACGTGTGGTGCGAAAGAAGCTCAACATACATACGTACAACAGAGTGAGTACACAGGGCATTAAGGCAAGATGTCACACTTTAAAAATTGTACCGCCAATGCAATGTTTCTGAATAATTTTTATTTGATCACTTGGATTTGATTAAGTCCCTATAATCACTCAAATTTGTAAAAATTCTATAATCTTTCAAACTGCAGTGATGATACACTCAAATACTGGTATGAAAATGTACCATAATCATGTTAATTTGATCCTGTGCTTGGGATGGATTTTTTATACAAATATTAGCATTCTGTGTTAAAGCACTGTTAATTTATATTTCTTAAAAGAGCAGCTTTAATATGTGTTTACCTTGATTCATGATGCGCTAATGTAAATAAATGTCAGCGTTTGCCAAGAGTAATTGCATTTGTGTGATAAATTGTAAATGTTGAAAGGGACACATGGCATTCACATCGATTGCTTTTAATATTTTTACATGCTTTTCATGTTTCACATAATTATAAAATAACACTTTTATGTGTCTGTATTTAGATACAGAACTGCTCTTATCTAGAACCCTATCACTCCTATTTTAACGATTGAGGATTTTGGAATCCTGTATTTGCGGAACGACTTCCTATTCTCCACAATTATTTCACGCATAAGGACGAAATTTGTGGATCATAGGATCAGCGATGTATCCCTTACATAACTGTGGATAAGATGAGTTGTATTGTATTATAATGCAAACCATTTTCACCTTTTTGCATTCCCCACTTTTCACTCCTTTTTACGGAGAAGCTATCCTGTAAATCAATTTGAACATGAAAAAGGACGAACGTATCATTCATCTTTTAGCTTTTAACAATTTTTTAGCTCTGAAGTTTATCTTAACATAAATACAAGTGAATATATATATTTTCTAAATGTCAGCACTTTAGCAATGAAATGTATTAAGTGACCTGGAAAATCACATGCTGCCACTCGCTCCCCTCTGACCTGAATTTTGAACCTTCCAGATGGTTTGACATTTTGATAGAATAGGTCCACAGTGAGCTCGCATTGGTCAAGTAAATTTGTGAGCCGTATATCTCATTGCCGTGTCTTCTCTAAATCAGCACTGGGAAAGCTACTGGCAGTATTTCTTACGCTGCTGACATATATACATTATTTTTCGTCTCGCATCACGAGACACGCTGGAGCACCTCCCTGCCTCCCACCACTGGCGATGGCCGCAGCCTCATGCAGTAACCTTTACTCCTCATGTGCAGCACGTAGATGTGCGGTCTATTTCTGTCAATGGATGAGATCCTCCCTACACCACGCCGGTTGTTAGAGGTAGTTTCACCATACCTCACCGCCCTGGGTTGGTGAAGGTGGTGAGCATAGGATGTGGGGAGCACAGACGTACAGTACAACTGCGAATTTGGTTGCACTGCCCTCTGCTGCCCCGCAACCTACAACAAACACCCTGGTGTTGCACGTTAGTCACCCGTTCAAACACTATCCCAACTCAACACTGCTTAGACCTACTGAAATTTGATGAGATCGGGGTTACATCCTGGGTGATTTGGCCTTGAGCCATATTCTTCATGCAGTTTATAAAGTCAAGCACACCCCAAGTGTGCGGTAAACCAATAGCAGCCTGGCAGCTGTGCAGGAGCACAGAAGCAGCAGTGCCTCAACATCTGGACGTGATTCTGTACAACTATCAAGTGTCAAAGCAGCCGAATTGCAGCCAGGGAGGGGGCTACATTTCATGGCCTCTGTCCCTTGGGAGAAAACTATTGGTTGTGAATTTACATGAGGCACTCGTTTTGGTTCACAGTCATTGCATCGACCGTGCTCATTTCAAAAACCCGAATTGCAGCCTGACAGCAAGCCACTTGATGCTGCCCTCTGTGTATGTTGAACTTGTTTTGCACCGTACGTAGCCGACCGTGCTCATCGGGAGGTGCCCTGTGTGTAATAAAGGCATTGGCCGTGTAGCCCGGGACCTCGCCAGCTCAGTGCCCTCCCGCCAAAAATAATACGCTCATTTATAATCGTTGAAATGCAAAAACTATAGCACTATGATGAATCCCTCGATGCAGTTTGGTGGATAGATTCATCGCGTAACTTTGGGCGTTACAATTCGATACGTGCCAAAATAAAAATGGGCGTTGTCCACTTAACCTCTCCTTTAGCTTTACAATTCATAGAAGAAAAAAAATGACGCTTGAAAACGAGAGCAAATAACCGAGGTGAATAACAATTCGGTAAAGTATTTGGCAACGGCTGGTGGCAAAACAGGAGGAGGAGGAGAGCGATTGGACGACATTGGCGCGGTTGGCACCTCCGATTAGCGTGGTCGGACTACGTGCGGTGCGAAGGGAGTTCACACACATACATTAAGAGCGCCCTCCCCCCCCATAAACTATAACAGCCCTGGGCCCCCATTAAAAAGTTCAACTGACGGCTGCCGACGCTGGGAAGTCGGCTGCTTTGCTTTGAGCTCCGCCTGCTGCTCACGAGGGTTCAGCGCAGGCGATTGTCGGTCCCGGATGCACGCGGGTCCCATGGCGAGGTCCCTTCTTTGCGTTGGCATAAAAGCGGTGAAAATGACCAATCTTCTTGGTTCTTTCGGTAAAGTCACGTAGAAAGGAAGTAATAAAATAATAAAAATAAAACATAATAAAATAATTCTCACGACGTTTCGGCCACAACGCAAGCAGCCGTCCTCAGGTGAAGACCAGGTCTGTCGGGGAGACAGCGTCTGAGGACGGCTGCTTGCGTTGTGGCCGAAACGTCGTGATAATTATTTTATTAATTTTATTTTATTACTTCCCTTCTACGTGACTTTACCGAAAGAACCAAGAAGATGAATCCCTGCAGTCACGAAAGCTTTAAATCGAAAATGACCAAGTTGAGGAGTCTCAAAGCATTCAAAACCCACTTGGAGTCAAATTAATGCTGCGACCAAAATGGATGATTAAAAAAAAGGTTAGCCTAGGGAGAATGCAGATTAAAAAGTGAAAGAAACACGAGCTTATTGGGTTTATTGGTCAGTTCAAGTATTCTAAATCCTAGTTACAAATCGTATACTCTACGTTGTTTATTATACAGTACGTATAAAACTACACGTAGATGTACTTACTACTTTTTGTCAATCCACCGCAGCCGGAAGGCATCATTATGCCGTGCGGCTTTAGGTTGTGGCGGGTTATTTTACCACGCTTCGTTTGACTGGTCTGGGTAGGCTTGGCGAAGAAGGGGAGCATAGACATTGAGGCGAAGTACGGTACAGCAAATCGAAGTCACCTGGGTGGCATACAAGGAAAATGCCGTAGTGTTTTTGTGATAACTGAACCAGTCCTGCCCAACCTTCAAGAACCTGCATTAAACAGCATGGTGAAATATAGTCAAACATCCACCACTGGCCAGCATTATGAAGCATGGTCAAATAACCCCCGTGAACAACATGCATGATGGGGGAGGCCTTTATCCAATGTGGATTAACCGAGGCTGCTGATGGCGGTAATACCCAGCATTTACCAGCAGCAACGATTAGCTGCTTATTTTTGTAAAATGAACCAAAGTGTGCATTTAAAATGTTCATTTTCGATTTTAAAAAAATAATAATTAAAGAGTGTAAATTATGTGCGAAGAAAATTAAGTTACACTGATCACTAATCAGTGCTAATCAAGGAGGAAGTGATGTTGGGGAAAAAAATATTGAAGTGTTTTTTGTATCTTGTAAAAAGAATAGACGTGACTTTTTAGTTTTTATAATTTTTGAGGATTGACACTGGCACTGTGATGCCATCCACAGTATTCTGTTCCCCAGAACCACACGGAACATCGCGACATACTTCTGCTGAACAACAAGTGTCAGAACGCATCATCGCACCTTTTTTAATATTACAAATAAATCGTTCGCAAAAGTTCATGTACCTGTATTCTAAACACCATTAAGGAGCCTGTTGCACAATTAACTCATCTGAGATTTTTTTTTCATTTAAAAAAAGACACAAAAAGAACCTCTGATAAGGTTAACTATGCCAAGTTCATTTCGGAGATTCTGCCAGAATGAAAACTACAGCTCTTTGTGTGAGAAGGTCATACCTCGAGGCCTCCTTGCCCATCACCTCAGCTGGATTTGCTCACGCGACGACGACGAGGCACTGGTACGTACATGCCCACTGCAGCGTGCGCTCATTTGCGTCTGGGCAATCGGTGCGCGTTGGGTCGAAGAATAACTTGCGGTGCGCTCATTATTAAACTCGTGACCTTTGGCCCTGGCTTGGCACTGCATTTTTACGGAGAGTGCTTCTATCGTTTACTCGTTTCTGGTAGCCGAGAGCAACAAGCCCCTGGACTGTCAAACCCGAATGACATCACCGATCACACGATTGCCTTGGCTCATTTCAACGTGACTGCAGGACTTCACCGAATGTCATCTGGCACAGACACGTGGGTGGGTGAAGGTGACTCGATCACTCACTTTCATTAGATACACCTCCACGGCATGAATTGGCTGTAAAAAAAAATTGGACTTGCTGACTTTATCGGTCGTGATATTGTGACAGCGTTAGCCGAGTCATCAGTTACAATTCCAGTGTTGCGCTGGTGAAACAACTGTTAAATCGAGAGCATTTTGTGAAAACTTTCATTTGGGGAAAAATGTGGTTCATGATATGACAGGATAGTGTGAGATGGCACTGGCTTGGGGAGGCCTTCATCCAGCAGTGAATTGATCATGTCTGCTGATGATGATGATCAACAGTGGTTGACATAAGGCACATGTGCCCCACAATAGGAATGTGGAATTACCACCAATGGCTCAGAATCATCAAGGAATATGAGCGCCGCTCAAGTTTTGTTTATGTGAATTCACTTTGATTGTGTTCATCCAGGTCACCCTTGCAAAAGAGGCAAGGTATAATTAATCTCAACGGGTCTGCATTTTCATCTGGTTAAATGAATGATACAAGTACTTCAGTAAAACAAACAAATCATGTCAGCAAATGGCCGCGTCTGTGTTTCACTGAACTCTCTTTCAAAGCGATTTCTCCAGCACACTGAACATATTTACACGACTGAATGTGTCAACAAAGACGTGCTCAAGAAACACGAGGATTTGTGCCTGGGGATCGTCAGACGAGCGCAGGGACAGGGTTTGTTACCCACTCCGACACACCCACTCGCCCCGACACCACAACAGATGGAGGAAAGTGTTTTATATTCATAACAGCTGAGGGTAAGCTGCCCTATTCCCCGGAGCACATTGGAATTAGTTTAATGGAATATAATGTACACATAACACGGGGGTAATGCTCCCGAGCTGCCCACTGAGTGATGAAAGCCACTCTGGAGTATGCGGCCACGCAACACTTACCCAGGCACTTCGAATGAAGCAAAAATGCAAAACTACCGGCGATGGTGGTGGCCTTTTCCAATCTAGGGAAGTGTGCTAAACTAAACTACGTTTTTATTTTACCAGGTAAGACCCACTGGAGCTATATAGCTCTTTTCAGAAGCAACCCGGCCACAAATGACAGCTCAAACGAAGTGGCCTATCACGGTGAAATGTATAACAGCCAAATACGCGTTTCTAAAATGTGGAAAAACCAGAGGACTCGGAGAAAAATCCACACGACCACGGCGAGAGACACATGCGAACTCCAAATATACATGCCTCAGGTCGGGATCAAACTCACGACCTCCTGTATACCAGGCGAGGTAGTTAACGTCCCATCAGCGTGGCACTCAGCCGTGTACGTAGCCAACCATGCTAATGGGAGGTGCGGGGAAACAACAATAAACATCACTGGATGCATGCATAGGACTCACCGAGCCGTATAAAACGCGCGCGCCTCGCTCGCATGCATTTGTTCTTCATTTCAATCATTTGATGGCACGTCGTCATGATGGGTTTTTAGTTGAAGGGTATGCATTCATTATTTATCTACCTCTGGCCTATGTGCTGAGAAGAAGGGCCACAGCCTAAAACGTCGCTTACTGTATACTTGTTTTAAGGCTGTGTTATTGACGAACGCGTTGGATGATTTCTGTTTGTTAATTTGGTTATTAGTAAAATGTGCAACCCTGTGTCCATGACGGTTGTGTAGGTAGTTTGACCATACTTCACCATACTGGTCGCCAGGTTCACAGTAAGGTGACATCACCGCTCCAAACCCGATGTAATGTAATCATTTATGAACATAATTCCTTAGGATGGTGCCCTTTAAATCAACAAACCCCTAGATGCCATCGGCGTTTCACTCTAAAAGAATTACACGCGCTTGAATGCATTTTATGCGAAATAAGCTTGTTTATAAGACACCCGTACACATGCATAATGTACACGTGTGTATGTTGAACTACTTTCGCGCCCTACGTAGGCAACCGTGCTAATCGGAGGTGCGGGAAAGGACAACAAACGAAACACTAATAAATGATTTTTTTAAAAACAGGAGAATCAACCCAAATAACCCCGAACCGTGTTTTAGTGTAGAGCATTAAGCCACTTGTCATCACTGTTGTTTGTTGCGGCGATGGACGGAAGGGTAAGAAACTGGAGCCCCGTATTCAACAGAGATCAGGCCCCTTGTCTCCAAAATATGTCAGTCTACCAAGATTGGTTCAAGCAAGCCTGACTGCTGATGAGACATTGTGTGTCGAAGCCGCTCCTGCCTCAGCTTTTGTTGAAAGCAATGCTGCGCAAATTATTTGCTTTGCCAAAAAAAGGCCTGTGTGGCCGATGGAATGTGTAAAAACGACGCAAAAAATTACGTGCAAAGGCCAAATACGTGGAGGTTTATCGTGCTTAATTCGCCAGGGTTCGTTTTACCGAGCGTGTAAGACAAGGGCGCAGCACTGCAATTACCTGCTCACTCCACTGCTGCCAGACACGTCACTGTGAAGGGATGATGAGGAGGATGGTGCTGGTCAAGACTCAAAAGGAGAGAGTGGCTGCCGAAAAACAGAACAATACCGTGAGAGAGGGCAATGGCTTGGGGAGGCCTTCATCCAGCAGTGGATAGATCGTGGCTGATGGTAATAATGATGAGAAACATATCAGGGAATGAGACGTGTTATTTATATTATTCACAACGACGCCGATGATTATTTCGAATTATGTGCGGCATTGCTATATAATTGTGCGTCGAAATAGGTAGGCCCCCCACATCGTGCATTGATTCAAGCAATCTTGACTACCGATGAGAGACCGCATGTCGAAACCGATCGAGGGTTTCACTTGCCTTGAAAACCATGCTGCTGAAAAAGATGCACTCTCAGGAGGCCGTGCGCCTAACAGGTTGATGCACGAAATACCTTTATTTTCTTACGCGAATAGACAGGCGTGCGAAGGAGAACGGATATCGGCTTACCATAATAATAAAAAGTGGACCGTTCCTGGCCCATCCCCCCCCTCAACCATTATATATACGGAGTGGTATCTCTTGTAATCACTCATTTACTTGATACAGCTGTCGTGCTGTGACGGTTCCACCTGAAGACGGAAGCTTGTGTTGCCTCCGAAACGTCGTGATTTTTATTTTATTTTTACTTTACTTTTATTAATTTTAATTTTTTACCTACGTGACTTTACCGAAAAAACCTAAGAATATGAATCCTTGCAGTCACGAAAGCTTCAAATCTAGAAGTATATCGGCTGCTCATTTATTTTTGTCGCGTAAATAAAAGACACTCTGCCGTCTTCCGTGGTTGCCGAATCACTGTGCGTGACGCAGCCACACTGTTCCAGTGCCACTGTGTCCTCAGATTGCCTGCGACCTCGAAGATGACGCCATTTCGGCCACGCGAGATCGATAAACGGCTGCAGTTGTGGAATTAAATGTTTAATTATGCAGCGAGCTCAACCGTGCGTGGCTAACGCCAGATTGTATGCACCCAGACTGCAGGGTGTGCTTTGCATACGTGTGTATGTCGTCAGGCCCCGCAAGTATGAAGTGCATTCTCCAACTCTTATGCACTCTATCTGGGCCATCGCCCAAAACGTCATCTATTTTATGGTTTTCCTTTTAGGGCAGTGTTATTAATGTGTTGAGTTTTGTGGTTATTTGTATATGTTAAGGTACGTGATTGTGTGCGCGTGCCCATACCAAAATGAATTTATGGCCCACATTTATTAGTTGGTGAATATTCATTGCTGGCCCATGTTCGTGAAAACGTGGCCATGTCTCGAGAATAATAAATAAGGGGGGACATCTCCAAGACAATGCATTTTAATCTGCGGCGTAGCTTACTGTGCTGCACTTTATTATTTTTTCTAAACATTTCTCTGTGGACACCTTTGCCATCGTAAGATATGTATATGGTTGTGTTGGAGGCAGCGTCTACACTTTTCAGTTGAAGAAAGTGGTCTCCAAAAAAATTGACAGCTGTCTTTCAATTTCATTGCTTTGGTTTTTCTATGTTCTACACCATGCAATATGTGTACACACTGTTGGTCTTTGCAACGTGAGCAGCTCTGGCCCTGTGCACTTTTAGTCGAAAATGGAATTTAACAGGGAGCATTCTAGCCAGTAACAATAACAATCCCTTGCTCATAAACGAGTCCGAGAGCCTGGATCTTTCATTACTTGCTGCTATCACACACAAAGCTTCCGCCCGTTGTCAGAGGTGAATGGAGCGAATTCTCGTTTTTTGCTCGGTGGTCCAGGGCAAAATAAATTATGCCCCTTAGAGCCAGCAGTGGGCCTGTCAGGCTTTTATAAAACGCATCGAAAGCCCTCGGGCATCAAACGCACTGCAGAAAAGAAGATGGGTTTTTTTGGCACTCCCTATTAAAACAAAAACTTTCAGGATTAAAAACACTAAAGTAAGTTTATCAGTTGATGTGTTAAATAATATTATATAAACTAAGTCTGTTCGCATGAGATCCCATAATTCGAGAAACATTGTTTTCATAAGTTTTGTAATACGTTTTGTCATGGGTGGTTAGTGGCTATCAGACGAAAATCGGGCTTAGGAAAATGTCTGTACTCTTGCAATATAATTATAAAAAACATATATGTCTGGCTGATATTTGCAAAAGCCGCTTATGCACACGTTATTAATGCTGCACTGTTCCTCTTGGGAAGCTTAATCAAACATTCATTATTTAGACAGCACAAATGGGTGACTGGTAGGGTAACAGATACAATATTTTACAATTTGTAATAAACTGCGGTAATTATCATGACAAAGGTCTGTTTTATCTGCGTAAGAACTCCAAGGTGAATCTATAAAATAAAAGTACCGGAAAGAGCAAAGCAACTAAATATATTTGTTAGTAAAAAAAGGGGAAGTTTGGACCGCCCGACTCAACATGCTGCCGCCGCGACCCTCACCAGGACAAGCAGACTGAGAAACGAACGAACGATTAAAAAATTAACCCGTAAAAACAAAGTTTTTCACTATAAATCCTTTATATGCGTGGCGGCTAGAGTCCTCTCGTCCTCTGGCTTGAGATGGCTGCCACCTATGGGTCAGATGATTGTCTGGCAGCATTAAGCAATTGGTAAGTAAATATTTTTAAAAAAAATCCCTAAACAGTGTAAAATTTTTGACATTTTTTTTCACGAAAATGCATTGTCACGCACAACGAGTCTGTGTGCAAAATGTCAGCTCGATTGGATCACGGGAAGTGGGTTAATAAACGACCGAAAGATTTGCACGGTCCTAAGCAAGCAAGCAAGCGAACTTTAACATAAAGAATTTTAAAAAAGGAGCATCACTATTTGTCAGGGTCCTAACATCCCTCTGAAAACGTGTGATTTTATTTGTGAGTTGTCAATAGATACGCAATAGGAGGCATTTCAAGCAGGAATCATGAGAATTAGCGTATTTATTGTACAAACAGGTGGCTTTTGGAAAGCGTTTCGCTAATTGCCCCCAAGTCTCCTCCTGAGCAATCAAGGTGCCTCAAGTGGTTGTAACGATGAGACCGAGTCCTTGAAATATTGATGCTGTTCACAATCGCGATGGTGCCCCCTGGGGCACCGCACAGGGGACTGGAGTGCGAGGTTATGACATCCAGTGGGAGTCGAGTCAGGAGCAGAAATAAACTGAAGCGTGCACGAGAGACATCGGGCCCAAGCAGAAGCTCCTCTCTTGCCGGCACTGTAAGACTCACTTTAACGATGTGTGGTGTTGCTTCTTCGAACTTTGTAAACTTAGTTCGGAGTCTGAATGTACATCATACATGGACAGAGACGGTTGATTAAAGTGGTTTGAGAATGTGTGAACTATATGATGAGGCTGACTCAATAATTTATTTTAATGTATATTTGCAATTATATTATACAATAATACAGCTGGGATATTCAAGTAATGCATAATTATTGGTCCGGATTACTAATCATGCAACACCAAATTAGTTGTGGAAAATAATTTCTGTTCTCCCGTGTGCCGCTGGACGGGAGGTGATGGACGGAGCTTGGTGACGACCAGAGAACATTTGCAATATACAAATTATGTACGAAAGAAGGGTTTGTTTCAAAATAATCACAGTGTTCGTTTTGTTAAACATCATCGAGCATCTCACTAGTCCATTGTAACGGGTAACTTTCTGCCATTAGTATCTTTGGGGTGGTGGATGTGGCACGTTTTAAAAGAGAAATTGTTCTCGCAGCCCCAAGCCTTTCAACACCTTGGTATTCCTCGTCTTCCATCCACGCACTTGCCAGGCTCCACTCTTGTTCGCTTACAGGTTTGTAAGACCATAAGATTGCCAATGCAGTTACTGCGCACAGCCCTACGTTATACTGGTAGGAACCCACTGATTCCACCAGTCTACAGGGGATTATTGTGTCTGTCCGTCCGTCTTGCAGGGAGGGGCTGGGTGGGGAGGGGAGAGTGGGGAGAGTGGGGAGGGTGGGGAGGGTGGGGAGGGGCTGGTCACCCCGTGGTGCCCTTATATAACTCAACGTTTAACCTACTCACGCCGGCTTGTGCCCGCCCTCACGGTCGGGCATATTTGCGGAATACACCACGCCGCCGTTGACCCTGGCCATTGACCGAGCAACCCAACGTTCCTACCAGCTCCCTCCGCAGGAATGTGTTCATCGGAACGTCCTTTGCCAAAGTGACGCATCTGGGCATGAAAACGCTCTGGAGAGAAACACCGATTCAGTGCTTGCCCCCCCCCTCTCACTTGCCCTGTAGAAGACCCCGTTGCTGCACAGGATTTCACACTGATCTTAACCCGCAGAGCTAACTGTGACTACGTCAGGATTTTATCTCCATCAAGTCATCGTGGATGGGCTGATATCTTTAAAGTCATCTACACACTGAGGCATAATTTCAGTTTTGATCCCAGCATTCTCAGGGATACTTAACGGACTACACCACATTGGCATTATACTCATGAACCTTTCCATTTAAATTGTTTTTTTGGGGAACTTTCATATACAGCAGTCCACCCTGCAGCAGCATTAAGCCACATCTCAGCATCTAAAAAGGTAAGCTCATTAAACTTCAACGCTTCGAGGCTCTGTACTCGCAGCCTTACGGATTAGAAGCTGAAATATAAGCGGGGAGTGAATGGACCCCTTTGTACCTTCCTCCCCCAATCCCCCGTGGTAATTCATTCCATTCCCAGCGCCCGGTGTAAGTGTCGGGAGGATTTGTAGCCAGAATCACCGCACAGCCGCGAAGCCAGAGGCGGCGTTCCAAAGCGTCACATCAAAACGTCGCCCCCCGCGTCCTCCGTAGTTGACCGGCAACTGGGGGTTATCAGACGACACTCGGGATGCAATCAAAACACTTGCAGTGGCTCCGTACTTATGTAGCTCATTATGTTCCACGGGCTCGAACAATTTAGCTTTCACCCGAGTTGTCATGCCAGGGCTTCCTCTTTGAGTTTTTAATTAGTGCAGTACTGCGTGGCGGCGGTGGTTACAAATGAGGTGATTGAGCTGTTCGCCTTGGTAAGTGGTGGGGGACGACTCTTCACAGTCTTCTTGTGCTAAATGGAATTGGCTCCAACTACAGCTGGAAAAGCAGTTGAGTTTGGTGCAATGAAAATAATTTGAATCGGCAAGGAAAATTATTTGAATCAAGATACATTCTTCTGTTTTAATGTTAAATGTATGTATGGTCAACTTCTTTCGCACCATATACGTACCCAACCGTGCTACTCAGAGGTGCGGGGAAAGAAGGTATGTGTGGAAATATTACTATGGCAGGCTCAAAAAAACACACGGCGTATAAATATTTCACGTTAATATTGCACTGCATATAAACAAATAACATGGCTTATTTTGATTTAAAACTAGACAAAAAGGTAAGGTATCTTCTATGTTTAACTACATAGTCCTAAAAACATGTATCCATGTACTGTAGATTGTTTATATGATATAAGGTGGCACAAAACAAAAAGCAGTAGCCGAAATGCGATTCCGATATTACATACACTGTACACCATAAATTTACAACACAATAGAGTTGTATAATGACATCGATATATACTTAGACACATCTTGAGATGCTGTACGAAGCGTGACAGGGTGATCTGTATTGAGAGAGAGAGAGAGAGTTACTGGACACACACCGATAAATTACGTAAATATTAAAAGCATACATAAACCTCGAGCTCTAATGTGATGTCGTGGCTGAGATTTGCGAGCTAATTTCGCACCGAGGAAGGCAACTGTCGCACCGTACAACACCGGCCATCCCATCTTCCATCCACAAAAAATTGGATAATTCGAGCAAGCAGAGACAGTGTTGAGAGAGGTGAGCCTGAAAAATGTGAACTTATAATCGTGGCTTGCTGAATTTACTGACTCGTCACAATTTTATGGCTTGCCGACTGCAATATTTATCGCTTGCTGGACGCAATTTTGTATTGTTTCAATTAAAGAGCGTTATCCAACGTTAAGGTACATGTCCGTGGTATATCATCTTGCCCCTGAATGTTTGCACGAACATATTTCTCGCTCTTCTGTGTCCCTTCACATCGTTTTGCTTTACGTGAATTTGTGACATCAGCGCTGATCAATCCACTGCTGGATGAAGGCCTCAGAAAAAAAGCTGCCGCCGTCTCTAACAACCCGCGATGTAACAATACATCTAAAGCCACCGGTACCACAAGCCGATTTCATCGCTCCATCTCCTCTCAGGCACGTGGTCTCCTTTTGGAAGGACACGTGTCTGCATGGGCTCGAACCTGATTAAAATCAAAGCAATTTGCTTGGAGGAATTATAAATATCAAGTTTACGCAAATATATTGATGACCCCCCCCCCTACCAGGCCCTCACCTCCACCACCACCACTCCTGAAGTGATTTAGCGGCTCATCGCAATTTAGAGTCAAGAATCGACTCTTTTTTTCATAATTCACCGTCCACATTGGCATCGTTGTTTTTTTCAGTCTCGTTAGTAAAATTGCAGTTACAATTGCCTTAAACGTAACGGCATACTATTTTAACGTAATTACACGAATCCCAAATGACGACGAGTCTTGCAAACACGGTTCGTTTTCATCATTGCCTAAAAAAAAACTACAAATATAAAACTTCCTTGTCCGCTATTAGACACACACATAACTATGTCGTTATCATCACCATCAGCCAGAGTCAATCTACCGCAGGATGATGAACGCCTCTCCAAAGCTGACACCGCCTCTCACGATCCTGCCATGTAAACAATCCACCGCCCGGGCACCTGCACCCACACACCTGGTTCCATCCCTCCACCCTCCTCGATGTACGGTCCTCTCAGATGCATTACATGCCTCGATGTACCAATAAAGAGGTAGTAATACAAAAAACCTCCATCAATAGAAGGTTCAAATGAAAGTCGTGATGCTCATCAGAAGAAGAAGAAGGAAAAAAAACATTTCAACAACATATTTTCTGGAGGCAAGTCAGCAATGTTCCCATTACAGCACCGAGCCCTGCCCGCGTTGCGCATTTTAAGAACACGATGGTGCGCAAACAGCTGCGGCGCGCGGCACGGGGTGCCAGCCTCCCCCCTCCTACTCCACCGTGCCTGCGTGGTCACGGTCAAGGTGCCTCATTTGCGGTTCGCTCCGCAACAGCTGCAGCCTTTTCAGAAAACATCTGCACGTGGCACGTCCAACGTTGTGCACTGCCCAGCGCGAATCGTCTCCCGCGTCAACGCAGCATATTACATCGCATATCCCTCGACGCACGCGTCAACGTACGGCCCATTGTTTTTGCAATCCACCTCCAGACGAGGTACCTTCTCCAGGCCCTGGTTATTCTTGTCTTGCGCACGATGGCAGCGATACGTCCAGGAGCTTCATGCCAATGTCGAGGTCTGCTAGCCACGGCGAGAGGGCTACAGGAGAGAGTTCGTGTGATGTTTTGCTCGTGGTCCTCTGTCGAAGGAGTACAGACTACAGTGGTTTAGAATATGGTCCGTGGTTTGGGTTGCATGTCCACAGTCGCACTGCGGCTTGTCTTTATGGAACCTCTAGGAGTCTCCATGTATCTCTAGGTGTCTCAAGGTATACGAGTCGACGTATCTCCACGAGTTCACTCTATGGTCCACAGTGCGAGTTGCATGGCCACAATCGCTCTGGTGGCTTTTTTTTTTATTTTCCACTTACGACGATGTGCACATCGGCCTGTTGATGTTCCAATGCGGTTCATGGTTGCGCCACTGTCTTCGAAGAATGTCGTGGGGGTTATATTAGACCATGCTTCACTACTGCCAGTCAGTCCAGATTGGTGAAGGAACGGCACATAGACGTGAGAGCTTAGAAGCACAGCACAACAATCTATGTTGCTGGACTGACCTATGGCTACCTATAGCTGTATTAAATCACAGAATATAAAAATAATATCACTGACGAGTCTTGGGAACTGGCATCAGCATTTCTGAAAATACATTTAAATTCCTTGATCTGGGTAGGCACTACAGGACCACATGGACATCCCAATTCAGCGTTACAAGCCTCATTAATCATAACGATGTAATAATTTAATTTACCATAGCCTCAGTCATGTAAAGTGCACAACTAAAACGCAGGGCATTGAAACGCCCAAGGCTTTAAAATACACGAAAAATCACATCGAAATTAAACTCTGAAATAATTACTCCTGGACGGTTTAAGCAGAAACACGTAGAGAAGAATTGTTTTACCCTTGTATAATATGTGTCTGTGTATGCGAGCGAGCAGCACAGTCGGTCATCTGAGTGAGTCAACCCACGTCTCCTGCTGGGTCTGTCCCGTGAGCTCCTACCAGCGAGCCTTCGACACTTCACGTGGCCTCAAAGTGCACCAAGCTTGAAACAAGCGCCGTGGTTTGTTAGTGGCGAATGACAGCGGTTGTGGTTGTTGTTGAGTGTGCCTGCATGTATGTACATACTTACATGTGTACCAAAAAGCAATGGTTGATAAGAAACACTTTTTAAATAAAAATGTTCATGGAAATCTAGATTGTCAATGTGTGCACGTGTATGTGGCCACGTGCGCAGCGGTTATGAACCCGACTGCCCGAGTTCGATTCCCGCTCACGGCCAACACCGGTGACGATTATCTGAACAGACCCTGGGCCTCCCCCCTAGGTCGACTCAGCCTCAAATGAGTACCCGGTGCGGTGTGTAAAACATCACCACTGGGAAGACAAAGGTGGCCGGGCGTGATGTTGGCCATCCACCCCGTCGTGTGCCGTGCCGGTCGTCAGAGTAGCTGCCTACTCGCCAACAGCACTTGCCCCAACAGTTCGTCATACAGCCTACACCGGGGGATCTGTGTCTTTGCGTGCACGCACTATTTTTTTTATACTAGTGGATTCTTTTTTTTTAACCGCCTCCGTTTTTTTTGTGACATTTTGTATTTTGTGCACAGGTTACTCGTCCGCATTCAAATTATGGTCCGGAACCTGCTCATGCAGCGTTTTAATAAATGATGCATTTCCAGCAAGTCGCTCGATGGATGCAATATATTACTCTGTCAAACGCGATGATTACATTGCATTATATATACACACAGTGTGTGTGTATATACTGAAGACTGCCAAATGGGAAACGTGACTTCGACATCGCCACACAAAGAAACCCCAAATGAGATCGTGTCGCACAGCACGGCATTTTATTTCCCATTGTCAAGAGTACGATCTGAAAATTAACACGGCCACAAACAAACAAAAAAACCATGCGATAGCTGAAGCAAACCGCGTGGTCACACCCTTGCAATGTGCGCCGGTGTTCAGCGATGTAACCGAAGATATAAAGCAATTTCACTTGTCAATTATGGAATGTTTATACCAGTGCAGTGTTCTTCTGCAACGCGGTATACGGTAGCCGAATTAACTGTTGGCACGCACGCGGTGGTGTTAGTGGGGAGCGCTCTCCCGAGATTCGATTCATGGCTAACGTCGGTGACCACGAGTACCGGGCCTCCCCTAAGTCGGCTCGGCCTTAAAACGAGAACCTTGTGCGGTGTGTAATATCATCGGCCTTAAGGGAGACGAAGGCAGCCGGGCGTGGTGCTGGCCACCCCCACTCGTGTACCGTGCAGGCCTTACTTAATTAAGTGCTCGCAAACAGCACTTGTCCCAAAGAGTCTGTTAGAGGCGGGCGGGGGGGGGGGGGAAATCTGTGTACTGGCATTACATTTATTACATTTTCGGATTGATAAAACGTACAGGCAGTGCGGGTGTTGGTGGCGCAGTGGTGAGCGCACTGCACTTCGAACCCAGCGTCCAGCATTTGAATTCAGGCAAGGCTAACATCAGGAATCACCCGGGTTATTTATGTCCGTGAAATATTGTGCGGCTTATAAATTGCATTGTTATCATTATTATTATTACGTCCAGGGCTAGATTAAGATGTTGTAGGCGCCTGGGCTACGGGTACTGTGAGCCCCCCCCACACCCCCCCAGTAATATTTTCAAAAAGGAAAACAAAGTTAACGACAAATACAATGTATTTTTACAAGGCTAACAACAAATAAAAATCCGCATTCACAAATAAAATAACTTTTCACTTCAATCTCTGGAGGCCATCCAGCTGGTGGAGCCCCCTGGGCTTGCAGCTCCTAAAGCCCCCGTGCCTTAATCCGGCCCCGATTACGACTCGTACATAGCTCGTGATTATCTAACCGAATCATGGGCTCCGTGTTCTCACAAATCCGCAATGGTCAGCATTGGTTAAAGTATTAGTCACGCAACCCCATGACTGGCGCGACCTTGGGGAGGCCTTGATCCAGCAGTGGAGTGACAAAGCTGCATCGGGTTTTGTTTTCGAGTGTTACATTCCGATAGCCGTAAACAAGGCCTCCCATCATATTGGAGGCATCTTCATATTCCCTAATTCTTTGCACCACGCGTGTTCTTTATTTGACTTAATTCATGAATGCATAGGGAAAAGGTTCTCCCCGAGACGTATTAAAACCTTTTAAAGTCGTTATGTTTTCATTATCAATGTAACCACACCGCAATTAATTGATTTCCGTATCATTGATTGCGCTATTCTCGTATCATCATTGATGTTAATGTGGTAAAGTCACGGACGCTTGTGTTGCGCCCGAAACGTCGTGATTTATTTTATTTTCTACCTACAAGACTTTACCCAAAGAACCAAAGAGTATGGATACCTGCAGTCAGGAAAGCTTGAAATCAAGATTGACGTTAGTGTGGTTTGCAATGTTTAGTCTTTTGCGACGCACTTTGCATACACTACGCTTTATAAAATAAAAAAATGAGTATAATTTAACTGGGTTACTTTACTTACAATATATTACTCCAATTATACATCATTTATGATAAAAGCCACAAATGTGGCTGGAAGTATGAATAAAATCACACAAACGAGAAAAGAAAAAAAGCGACAGAATGAAAATTAGATTGTAAATATTGTACAAGGTAAAACAAGAATAGATTCTTCAACTGAATCATCACCCACAATTCATCAAATCATCGGAGGCGAATGATCGCATGTCTCGTAAACTATTAATTAATAATTTAATGCTTTAATGAATGCATTAGAAAAAGGCTCCACAGTAAAATGGCATATAAACAGCTTTCAAGCCATTGCCTTTTCACGCGGTATCACCATATGTAAGTACAACCCCTGGGCTACAAAGGCTTAGGCTTTCATCTTGCAAAAAGAATATTAAGCCGTCAGTGAAAAACATCAAAGACCGATCCTTTTAGCTCTGATGAGTTCTCTTCCACTTGTACCCATATATAGCCGTGTTTAAAATATTTTGCAAAGTTGACTTTCAAAGACAAGAGGTATTTAAATAATATTTAAATATCCTTTCCTAAGCCCGTATGGTTTGATGTTCACTGCCACAATCTAATGACAAAAGTGCAAGAGTTTTGATTGTGTAATTCCTCCCATCCATAAATGTATCAAAGGTAGTTGGAATTGAAGGGAGTTACGTGAAGTCGGCCTTGCCAGAGAGAACCCTTTTCAATTGCCGCTGTTGGTTGTTACTCAAACATCGATGTGACTGCACCTTTACGTTTTTCCCCATTGAATACGTTTTGTCTGCAGACCAAAAGCATTTCTGATAAAACCCACATCTCCCGAGGTATCCATCCCAACACCGATCTCAACAGGAATCACAATTCAGTTCCTGAAAGTTCCCACCCAGAACGTGGAGAAAACATGTAGGACATCGTGCCGAATAACACGCGGAACAACCCCACGTGTCCCGAGATATTCATCCCAACGCCGATCTCACACGAATCACAAATTCAGTTCCCGAAGAAGCTCCTAGCACGTGGAGGAAAAAAAATATCGCAGGACATCGTGACGCTCAACACGGGGTACAAAGCTCACCTCATCAGAGAGCGACACAGCACGGCCACGCACAACGAAGCAGTGTAATATTTCGTCCGTATTACAATCCAACCTTTCTAGCCGTCGATCATTTACGGTTTCAACAAAACCGAATGTACGCAAGTATTGTAAACAGTGACCGGCCGTGTCATATTGACCTTTACAAAAAATGCAGTGTTAGTATAATAATTGTCTGATACGCTATTAGACGGTTCATTTGTATATAAAAACATTTTAGTATTTAAAAAAATGGACTCAAAAGCAACGCTTAGAAAACAATTCCCCCTAAAAAAATAGGAGGGCTGAATACATTTGGTAAATTTTTATCTGCTTTTAAAATCTTGACTTTGCTAGCTCTCACGAGACATCATGGTGTGTGGGGGGGGGGAAGATGCGTCCATTGGAAAAAGATCATTCCATTGTAAAATGTCGTCCATTTCACGGTGAACTCTGAGTGCCGCCTTCAAGAACATCCCACTTTTTAAGAGGCAAGAGAAGAAGGGGGTGGGGGAGGGGGGAACATCGTAACGTGCTAAGTGGTTTTCACACGTTTTGCTAGGCTGTTGCATTTTAATTGGCGTGGACAAAAAAAAAAACCTGTCCATTTTTGAAGGGCATTGCAAGGGCACACAGCATCATTGCTTCGCGGCATTGGAATGGCACTTTTTGTAGTAGTGCAATGTAAACAACGGGTAAAGGTGCAGCCATGCAATTGCTGGCTCACACCTCTGCTGGTGGAAGGGCCTCCACTGGAGGGAATTCTATAAAGAGGCCCCCCTCTAGACCCGTCTCGAGGGGATGTTTGGCCTACTCTTCCACGCTGGCCAGACGTCACGGAAGAGGTGGGGGTGATATCCACTTTACTCTACAACACGCGACCTGTGCTCGTTTATACTGCGGGGTGGACAGAGGATGGTGGGGGGGGGGGGTTAATGAACTTGTTTGAACTGCCTAGTCTGGAAAGTCAATTAAACCAGCGACCTCTGGATTGCAAATCTAAAGTAGCATTCCGGTAAAAAATAAGTCAAAAGATAAATTTGTGGTATACAGTGGCCATAGTTTATTACTTTGTGCTTAAAGTTCCACTGGTGTGGGGAACCATCTCGGTTATCCCAAATTGCCTAAGTTAGTTTTACCCATAACGCCTGGGTCAGTTAACCCACAAGGCCCGGGCGAGTCGATTAACCCATAACACTTGGGGTCTATTCCGTGACCTCCTGTCCGAGCCTAGGACCACTTCATGCAGTCTCAAAGTGCACCTGGCTTGGCACAAACACCATGACGACGTGACCGTCATTTTAGGTGGCGAGTGGCGGCTGTCGTAACCGTGCGACTATTAAGTATCCACTGGTTTTGGGTTTTGACCGACAAATTATTATCTTTCCACTTAACTCATCATCGTCGCCATTATCTTTTCCCAGCCCCCTTTTTCTGTCAATCCACTGCTGGATGAAGGCCTCTCGCGTAAAGCGACGTGGTCATTCACGCGCGCGCCCTGCCAAGCCCAGAAAATAAATTGTCACAATTGGACGTCTCGAATACATTTAACAATTGTAGTTGTTTTTTGTCGATATTGGTTTTTTGCTCCCACGAGTTTTGTTTCTCATTATTTCTAGTTGTATTCAATCCGGTAGCGTACAATTAACATCCGCATAATACATTACACGTAACTTGCACAACGCGTGCCTTAAGGTTTTATGCACGTTACTTTATCGCATTTTTATCCCACGAATCCATGCATCACAAATTGCTAATTTCATCCATAAGCACGGTTAACCTGCAGAGGAATATTCGTTTTATATTCATGGTAGAGAACTGCCATCTGCTGGATGAGACGTCCGCTGCAATTTATTTTTTTATCCAGATAATTCTCATGTTGCTCAAAGAATAATGAAAGTGGCAGCCATGGGTATTATAAATACACACAGACACTCACGAGAGAATGTCCACAGAGAAGGATCGACGAAACACGCTCGTGTGTGCACATGCTCAGTGTAGTTGTTGTATCGCAGGATTGTGAGAGATGGCGAAGGCCCTGATCCAGCAGCGGGTCGTTCATGGCTGATGATAAATGAAGTCTCGTTGGGGTCTCAAAGGCTAGGGGGTTCGTTATGGTTCGGGTTATTGCTCGAGTTAAAGTTGGTTAAGTTTAGTTCGGGTGGGTACGGGTGAGGGTTACGGTTCGTTATGGTTAGGGTGAGAGTTAGGGTTGGTGAGGACGAGGGTTATGGTTAACATTACAGATTGGGAAAGTTCACCGAAAAAAACCTGTTTATTTTGTTTTGCGTAAGAGCGTAAATCAGAGTGCCTAGAGAATGCCCATTCCGTCGAGAATGGACCGTCATTGTCGACCACGACGACTCTTTTTCTTCTTCTTCCACGCGTTCGTCCCACTCATGTGCGGTCCGCTGTCCTTGCCAACTTTCTCCACGCTGCCCTGTCCTGCGCCATTTCTCTTTACGCTCCTCGGTCCACCGTGTCCGATCGCACCGCATCGCCCCCCACCTCTTCTTCTGCCTTCCTCTTGATCTCTTTCCTTCGACTTGCATCACTTGCACCTTCTGACCCACATAATGTTCCAGTTGTCTCTCCGCATGACCGAACCACACCAGAGCCTTTTCTCTCTCATCTTCTCTACGATTTCTACCACCTTGAGTCTTCCTTACACATATTAATTTCTCACCCTGTCATTCCTTGTTAAACCCAACATCCACCGCAACATTCTCATCTCTGTGACTGCCATAGCTTGGTCCTCCTTCTTTCTTGTGCCCCAACACTCGGCCCCATACAACAGCACCAGCTTCACCACCGTCTTGTACTATACACTACACTATACACTACACACTTTCCCTTAAAGCAATCTGGGACCCTCGTATTACACACACCACACCAGTCATCTCTCGCCCTTTCAGCCATCCAGCCCTTGTTCTTCTCTCCTTCTGTTAATCTCTCCTTCAATTGACCCATCCGCACACATCGTTGCACCCAGGTACTTAAACTCGTTCGTCTTCATTAACTGGTCACTTCCAATTTGCAATCCTCCTGCATTATTTCCACTGACATTTGCCACCATAATACTCAGTCTGTCAGACTGATCCTAAACCCATTCCCTTCAATCTTTTGCACCCAGATCTTCAAATCATCTTCCACTACCCCTCTGCTTTCACCACATAGCACAATATCGTCTGCAAACAGCACACAGTTGGGGGGGGCTCCCTCTGAATATGTCTCGTCAGTGTGCCCAGTACCAGGATGAACAGGAAGGGGCTTAGGACGGAACCTTGCTTCACTCCCGCTTTGACTTGAAAGTTATCAGATCGCACAGCTGCTTCGCACGTGCATGTCCCCTCCTTCATACATATCCTGGAACAGCCGGACATATGCCTCCGTAAAACTTCTCATACACCACCAGATGAGCTCTCTAGGCACCCTGTCGTACGCTCTCTCGAGATCAGAAAGCGCCACACGCAGGCCCCGTCTCTTCTCTCTGGACTTCTCCATCTACACTCTGTGCAAAGATCGCATCCATTGTTGACCTTCCCTGTCCGAATACAAAACGGAGTCTCGCCAATATCCACCAGCTTCCTCAGTCTCTTTTGTATGATCCTTCCCCAGAGTTTCATGATGGGACTCAATGCTATTCATCTGTAGTTCCCACACTCTTGTACATCGCCTTTCCCTTTAACGCTGGGAACCAATGTACTCTCTCTCTCTCCACCCATCCAGCATTTTCTTCCCCATCCAGATTTTCCACAAAAAGCCCAAATCAATATATCAACACGCGTTTTCTCCCATGCAGAGGAAAATGTGCAGTGCCTTCTGATCGCCCTGCAGACCATTACAAATGCATCTTCAGGTCACGCTGGAAAGTGAACTCATGCGCTTTGTTCGCAAGTTTGTCCGTTGGAGCGTTCCACAAGACTCGACGCGCTCGCCATATTAATTTCGAGTGCACCTCGCAGCAATCAATCATCGCTTCCCTACCGGCACATGAATGCTCGTTTTGCAGGCCAGGTGCCGAGTCACCGCGTGTCTACAGGGACAGCTGCCACTGGGAGTGCCCTTTTCAGAATGTGCCGAGAAGAGATGGAAGGCGCCTTGAGACGCCTCGGCGTGAAGGGCGGAATATCAAAAAAAGTCACTTTATTATCGTCCGGAAGCTTGGTCACCATACGTTTTCGGTCGGGCACAAGATCATCACTGCAGCAGAGGGACTCAGGTGTTGTCACCTCAGGCACTCCCAACTCTGGCAATTTCGGCATGAAAGGGTGGTGTGTGTGTGTGATCTGGTGGTGCTGTGTGATGTCTTCCATCCGTTCTCTTTAACCGCGCCGAGCCAAGGAGTGTCGGTCATCGTAACGTGTCGACTATTTTTCATCACCACTTCGGGAATACCGTCACTTCATTCCCCTTCTCCCAAAAGGAGCAGCATTCCTCTTAAAGCTGAAAACCACATTATTATTTGAAAAGAGTATTCTCTCCTTGGAGTGGGTTCTGCTGGCAAAAAGGGGGCTCTGTTCATTTATAGTGGACTGATTTAATAACTTTCCACGAAGCAGTGACGGAAGTTCTCCATGGACTCCCTAATTGGAAAACACACATTGCGGCTCATCGAGTACGTACAGCTCCCCCCCCATCGCCTTTAAGTAAATGGATGTGGAGGGATGCTGCAAAAAGGGTACTTCAGACCGTGTTCCCTCTGAAGATCACCAAGAAGCCGTTGTACCACGCGGTGCGCCCTCGTCACCACGTCGTTGACCTCGCCCGGGCGAGCGCTCGTCCACGGGCCCCATTATGTTGACGTTTCTAAGAAACGGCGAGATTCTGGCGAATGGTCAAGCCTGGAAAGAAAACGAAAATTAATTAAAATTCACCACAGCAGCAACAGCCCATTTATATATATACTAGATTTACTACCCGGCTTCGCCCGGGACTTGGATTCACCACGCCCGGCCACCTTTGTCTCCCAAGTGGCGATGTTCACACACCACACCAGTTACTCGTTTGAGGCCGAGTCGACCTAGGGGAGACCCAGGATCGGTTGAAATAATCGTCACCGGTGTTGGTGGCCGTGAGCGGGAATCGAAGTCGGGTCACCGGGTTCGTAGCGCAGCGCGCTAACCACGACACGACAATGCGTTCGCTTCCACGTGTGCGGGTCACGTGACAGATTTGACGTCACAGGTCACTTGCCGTGCAAAAAATATATACATTATTGAGCTCCCCCCCCCAAAAAAGTGCATTTTTATCATTTTTGCATGGTTTACAGTCTGGAAAGTACCCACATGGCAAATTTCAAGTTTGTTGCATGTCGGGAAGTACGCTAAACATTTTGAACAGACACACATAATCACAACTTTGCCTTTTATATATATGGAGATAAAAAAAATCTTCGACCTGCAGCTCTGGCAATGCGCTTTCGGGTTGTGCCGCCGTGTTGTTTGGCATGATGTCCGACGTTTCGCTCCACGTGCTGGGAGCCTCTTTCAAGAACTGAATTCAGTATCCTGTTCGAATGCGGAGCAATGTTCTTCTACAAACCCTCAGCACGAGTCTCACCTGATGGCAAGTCAGAATTGTGTTGCTCTCGACTGCAGAGCCGTAACCACGCACCTCACACGTACAGACAACGACGCATGCGATTTTTTTTTTACACGGGTTAAAATGCACTCTCTGTATGTGTCTAGGCAGTCACTGGTAAAAACAAACCAAAACATATCATCACCAAACCGAGCAACGCTCGTGACAACCGATGATCCGAGACGATGCTAAAACCACACAATGCAAGAGAACCATCGTTACGTGATCTAGCTATCCGTGATTTTACCCGGTCTGTGAGATATAATCGTAGGGCCGCTGATATTGAATTTTCATGGACCCAGTGGCGGATAATAGGAGGTTTGTACATGTTTTTTTTTTCAATGAAAACCAAGCCAATTGTTGCGCTTCTTGGCCTTTTTGAAAGAGTTGAGAACCGCTCGTGAAGAAAGTGAACAACATAATACTTAATGACGTACAGCCTCATGTCAACCCACTCCCGAATTAAAGCCTTTCCATGCCCCGTGTTGGTCATCACGGTCGTTTGACCATACTTTACCCTTGGTGGACAATGTGGGTTGGTGAAGGGTAGGGGGCGGGGGCTCAGGGCCAGCACAAATATCACTCATCACTGACGTTACCCGCGGCTGGAAATCAAACTCAGGTCGCCGGGTTCATAGCGCGGTGCGCAAACCACTGCGCCACCGTTCAATTCCCCTGCTGGTGCGGTAATGCTCTCAAAAGTGAACACAAGGCGATGGACTTTCAAAACCTTTACGCTAGCGTGCAGATGACAGCTGGCAATCATCGCCAAGGAGGTGACACCTCTAATCGTCACTTAATCGTAAATCCTGCACCGTACACGCTGTAAACGAGTGCTCCAGGAGAGCGCTAAAACAAAACATTGCAACATTTGTAAAAATAAAAAACCGCAAACACAAACGGACGCGTGGGCTGAAATGTCAACGTGGATACCTTTTGAAAAGCAAAATGACTCTTCCGCTTGTCAGCTTCCTCGCACGCCCCCTCGCTTTGGGGAAATCTTAAAACTCGGCCAATGACCATTCCTTCCATTCGTTCAATTAGTCAATCCATGTCACCGACTTCCGGAACATCACGACCCCCATCAAAATGATCAAATGCCACCGCAGCAGACAACGCCTTCAAATGGAGGTCGTTCGTTTTCAAAATTGCCGGCGAGTCTCCTCTTCCCGGTGACTTATTATCTTTATTTATTTATTTCTTATCCAAGTACGGTATTTATTTTGCATCCGACGAATCCTAAGGTCTTCGTTGTCAATGCTGGGTCGACCCGGGTAATGAGAGGACCTTCACCTGAACCCGCTGGGCCAAGGATGGGGAATAAGTACACGTGGTTATAGTTGCCACTACACGACAATATTACTAGGGCGGTACGATGGCGAGATGTTAACTACCTCTCCTGGTATACAGGCGGTCGTGGGTTCGATCCCAACCCTCACGCCTGTGTATTTGGAGTTTGCATGTATTTTCCACGTGGTCCCGTAGATTTTTCTCCGGGTCCTCCGGTTTGTCCCCTCTACATTTAGAAGTATTCGTTCAGATTATTTGGCCGAATACATTTCCACGCGATAAGCCACATTTCTGTCAAAGAGCTAAATAGCTCAGTGGGCTTTACCTGGTAAATTTGGAGGGAAAAACCGGAGGACCATGAGACTACGGGGAGAACATGCACACTCCAAATATACAGGCGTCAGGGTTGGGATCGAACCCACGGCCTCCTGCATACCAGACAAGGGAGTTAACATCTCGCTGCCGCGGCGCCCCACACTATTACGACGATCTGCCTCTTCGATTCCTGTGTGCCACGAGATGATAAAAGGGCTCCCTTTTGCGGCTATATCACGGCCTTGAGTGTGACCCGGGGATATCGTCAGCCGCAGGGGCCTCTTGCAGCCACATATTCTGCTGATGAGCGAGACCAACCGCGCTCGCTATCCACACATTAATCCCCCGTATAGCCGACAGACTGTTGGGGCCATTTGTTGTGAGAGATCGCCGAGTAAGGCTGGAACGGGGCACTCGGGGATAGGTTTTCCCCTTTTTTCTGGCAATAAAACAAGTGTTAAGATCTTTATTTGAAGCTTTCGTGACTGCAGGAATCCATACTCTATGGTTCTTTCGGTAAAGTCACGTATGTAGAATTTTTTTAAATTTTCTATCTACGTGACTTTACCAAAAGAACCAAAGAGGTGTTAAGATGTGAAAACACCAAACTGAAACCTTTTACAAGGAATCATGTCTGCATTAACCACAATACTTGTGGTCAGAATGCAAACAAAAAACACACTGATCATATATGCATTGTCTTTGAAACAGATTGGTCCACACCAGAGACAGCTTTATTTTGAGCCTAGTCTCAAAACGATGTTAGACCAGAGGACGCCAAAAGGTGTACCACAAGCATTGTGGTTAATGCAGACATGATTCCTTGTAAAAGGTTTCAGTTTGGTGTTTTAACATCTTAACAACTGTTTTGTTGCCAGAAAAATGGGGAAAAACCTATTCTCATATTTTGGTGCTGGCAAAGGAGGACCCATGATGTAGCTGCTCACCCCGAGCTCTCATTACTCTGACAGTGATTGTCTTTGTGCTGTACGCCTTTTGGCGTCCTCTGGGCTAACACCGTTTGAGACGAGGCTCAAAAGAAAGCCGTCTCTTGTGTGGACCAATCCGTTGCAAAGACAGTACATATATTAATCAGAGTATGTTTTTGTTTGCATTCTGACCACAAGTATTGTGGTTAATGCAGACATGATTCCTTGTAAAAGGTTTCAGTTGGGTGTTTTAACATCTGTTTTGTTGCCAGAAAACAGGGGAAAACCTATTATCATAGTTTGGTACTGGCAAAGGAGGTCCCGTGATGGGGCACTCGGGGATTGTGTGGTCAGGAACCACTCCCAACCGCCTGTGTCTGCGCAGTGGTGACGTTTACACACTGCACCATGTAAGGCCGAGTTGACTTAAACGAGGCTCAGACCTGGTTCAGACTCTTTTCAGGATGGTCCTGCCAAGTGTTTGCAGTAGGTGGCGGTGTTGTCGTCATGCCAATTGAGTACTTTGCAAGTAATGTTTAAGCATTGGGATGTTCAGCCAATACCTGCGGAATTCTAAGGTTTGTTTCAGCTCTGGGAGAAAACCGGAGGGCCATGAGGAAACCCACGCAGAACAGAGGTGGTGGAAAAGCGACGAACTCCACGCAGAAAGGCGCGCCCCAGGTCGAGAATCGAACCCAGGTCCCTTATTGCGGCGAGGCGTGAGTGTTAACGGTGTTTTTGTGTGCGCGTGCGTGTATGTGCGCGTGCGTGTATGTGCGCGTGCGTGTATGTGCGCGTGCGTGTATGTGCGCGTGCGTGTATGTGCGCGTGCGTGTATGTGCGCGTGTGTGTGGGGAGCGGTAGTGCACCGGTTAGCGCGCTGCGCTATGAACCCGGCGACCTGGGATCGATTCCCGCTCACGGCCAACACCGGTAGACGATTAACTGAACCGGTCCTGGGCCTCCCCTAGGTCTACTCAGCCTCAAATGAGTACCTGGTGCGGTGTGTAAACATCACCACTGGGGAGACAAAGGCGGTCGGGCGTAGTGCTGGCCACCCCCACCTCCTCGTGTACCGTTCCGACCTTCATAGGTGCTCGCTAACAGCACTTGCCCCTATAGTCTGTTAAGGCTATACGGGGGAATTTAGTTTTTGTGTGTGTGCGCTCGCGTGTTTTTTGGCCACGTTACGCACGCAGTGATGGGAAGGGCCGGGTCAATAGCCGGTGCCGGCTCCAGCGGGTTTCGCGCGCTGGCCCTTACTCGAGTCTCACGGAAGGGGCCCGTCTGTCACGGGGATGGCCTGGGGGGGGGGGGTGTCTCCACGGAGACGGCACGAGCGCTCGCGCCTCGTCCCAGCGCGCGCGTGACAGAGAGCAAGAGTTAGGGGAGACGCACGCGCGCGCGCGCGCCCCCCCCCCCCTTTCCATTCATCAGGAGCCGGCGACGTCACACGCCAATGCCACCCCATGCCAATTAACAATCGCGGGTGTTACTCAGATCACGTTAGAGCCATTAGCGGGCGCTTTGTGCCAATATCTTGACGATTTGCTGCCCTTGCTGCAGACTTGCAGAGAGGCTGCTGCTTTTCGTGAATTCGACTTTGTAGAAATGTGGGGACGGTGTCGGGAGGTAAAACAGAACAGGTTTGTTCAGCCAAGAGGATCAACTTTAAAAGTCAATGCAAATTACCATCAATGGTGGCATTTGTACTGCAGCTCCAACTAAAATACCCCAGTAGTTGTAGCTTGGCTTCTTGGCCATGTCCAAATTGGATTATAGATAATTGCGTGTTTTTTTTTTATTTTTGAATGCAAAATATGTTCTTAATGGCAAGTCTCAATAATAATGTACAGTCTCTCGTCAATCCACTGCTGGATGAAGGCCTGCCCACAATGTGTCAGTCAAAGGGGTCGTTAGACCGTACTTCACAAACACTGCTCAGTGTGGGTTGGTGACAGGAGGGCCTTAGGATTAGTTTCAGATACCACCTCCCACTACCGGCGCTTGCCGTGGCATGGACTCAAACTCACTGTCAGGTTCCCACGTGCAGTGCGCCAAACACAGCCACCACCCACCCCCACGACCTCAAATTTCCAAAAGTTGTGAACATTTTAAAAAGCATGCTCTATTTAGCAGTTTTAAGTTGCAATGCTCTACGTGAAATAAAAAGTCCTGGTTAAATTCCAAAGGGCTCTGTTTGACCCGAGTTTTCCCTGATTTACTCATTACAGCAGCAGCGTTTTCGTTTTTTTATATTTCTTCCATTACGATGCCAGGGCATGCTCTAAATCTACAGACGCTTGTCAAGAGAGGCTGCTGCCTCGTGTGTGTGTGGTGGGGGGGGGGTATAACTTTTTGTTGGTCTAGAGCCCATTTTTGTTCAGCCACTCTGGATGAGCCCCCCCCCCTCCCATGCCTTGTGCGCCATGAGGGGGATAGCTTGAACAAAGTTGGCCACGCTGGTCCTTTACTGCCAACAAGGTACTCTACACTTGGCTTTTTACGCTTGGTGGTTACCAATTTAAGCTGCATCTAGGCCCCAACATCTGCTTGGCTTATTGTGAAAAACAAGATTTTGCACGTAGTTTCATTTGATCTTAGGCCATTCTCTTTTAAACGACAATGTCGGCCGTCTGTGGCCGCCTTATTTTAGCCCCTGCGGAGGGCTTCTCATACGTCGCCCGTCGCCTCCACTGATGTGCTCCTCCCTCCCCGCCCCCCCGAATGTGTGCAGATACTACCCTCTATCGTTTGTAGGGTGTGTAGACATATATGCCTACAAAATAAATTGCCTTGAGGGGGGGGGGGGAAGCGACTCTTCTGGGGGGGGGGGGGGAGAGGCAGCAATTTTTGGAAACCTGTTGGATCAACTTTTTACCCCCAGCCCACATCCGGGAGGGGGGTTCACTTTCTATGACTTTTTGATTCAGCCCTTCGGAAAGGCTCGAATCATTTATTTGACGGACAAACGGAACGCCGGGCTTTTATAATAAAATATATATAACGATCGGAAATTCTCTCGAGTTCACCCGCAGTGCGCAGGCGACAGTTCTTCTCCTAATTTCTTACGTACGGCTGATGTAGATGCAGGAGCAACCACTACGTCGTCACATTCTGGCGGTGGTCAAGCCAGACAACCGCGTCAGGAGCAGCGGAGTGCATCGCTGTGACGTCTCCTTCGTATTTGTGGATCGGGCATTGGGTCTGTTCCAGATGACCACAGTCGCACACTACAAGGCTAAGTGGACAATCAAACCCAGGGAGATAATCTGCATTTGGGTCTTTCACAAAGACGTCAGTGATGTTGTAGAAACGCGACCGTTGTTATTCACTCGGGTAGTGGTCGTCACTGCACCTGCCCACTGCACCTGCCCACTGCACCTGCCCACTGCACCTGCCCACTGCACCTGCCCACTGCACCTGCCCACTGCACCTGCCCACTGCACCTGCCCACTGCACCTGCCCACTGCACCTGCCCACTGCACCTTATTTACGCGGCAGTCTTCTCCATTCAGATGCAAACCAAAAAACAAACGTCGGGCCATTAGACAGGAGAACCTTCACCAACCCGCACGGACCAGCGTGGTGACCGTACGGCCAAATATCCCTCAAAATCCACAGGAATGTGGACATCTGGCACCTACATGGGGGGGTGGGGAGACGAGGCCAGAAGCTCGCGAGCTGCTATGCGCGAGTTACCCAGGTTGCGAGCAGTCTCTCTCGCATTATAAAAAATAATTAGCCGGATTTTTTTTTATCTCGCATTAGTCAATAACATTTCGAGGAGACGTGACAGGCAAGGTTTCGATCAATGACCCTTCATTATTAGTAGAGAGAAGGGTCATTTACCCAAAAAACTGTCGTCCAAAAAAATATGAGGTGACATTTCAGGCAATAGCCCTTCTCTCTGCTATGAAGGGTCATTGGCTGAAACGTCACCAGCGTTGTTGCTGAAATGTGTAGAGTTGTTTATCTGTGCACCACTGCCAACGGCAGTCACAACAAGAACAAGACAACAATGGTTTTGCCGAACATTAGACAGACACGAACTACCCCGTGTTGGTCACTCAAGATTGTGACGTTTCCTACAATAAACCACACATTCCTGCAAAGGCGAGCCCACGGTGTCAGTGTAGCACAATGATCTTAGTAAATATGGGTTTGAAAAGTGATCAACATCTTCAAGCGCAGGGCTTCAATAATCTGCAGGCGGTGTGCTCATTCTGCACAAGTGCTGTCAGAAAAGCTAATGATACCTTTTGGCGTCCTCTGATCTAACACCGTTTGAGACGAGGCTAAAAAGAAAGCTGTCTATAGTGTGGACCAATCAGTTTCAAGGACACTGCATATATATTATCAGAGGGTGTGTTTTGTTTGCATTCTGACCACAAGTATTGTGGTTAATGCAGACATGATTCCTTGTAAAAAGGTTTAAGTTTTGTTGCCAGAAAAAAAGGGGAAAACCCTATTCTTATATTTTGACACTGGCAAAGCAGGTCCCATGATGAGAAAGAAAAAGTTCACGTTTTGTTGCATAGGATGAGACCACCACACACAAAAAAGTGAACGATCCGAACGAGATCTTGAATAAGCGACATCACCGAGACTCTGCCGGTCGTGAAGATTTTACGAATTGGGCCCTCACTCAAAGTTCAGCGTTACGTCCAGCGTCCCTAGTCCTGGCACACATTTGTGCGCGTGTGTACACGCACGGCCCATTTTTGTCAATGCACTCCTGGATGTTGGCCTCCGCACGCTGTGTGGGCTGCAAGGGTTATTTGGGTGTATGTGTGCTCAACTTCTTTCGCACCGTACGTAGCCAACCGTGCTAAAAATTGGAAGTGCTTCACCACGCCGATCCGTGCGGGTTGGCGAAGCCTCAGAGAATAGCGAGCGGATAGAGTGCAGGAAAATGGATTTCGCTGCAACTCCCTCCACTGCCCCGTATATTGCCCACCCTGGCGGTAACTCATCCACGCACAAGCCAGGCTTAACCCCCTACTTAACTTTCGAGATGTGAAGAGATCGGGTACATTCCGGTTGATTAGATCATAGGCCAGTATTGTATTTAAAACAACTATTAAACTAAACATTTTTATTATTCTAATAGATAAGGCCCACTGAGCTATATAGTTGTTTTTCAGAAGCGACCTGGCCACAAATGGTCGCTCAACGAAGTGGCTTATTACGTGGAAACTTATAGCAGCAAAACAAAACTAACTAACGCATGTCGATTCTAAATGTGGAGGGAAAATTCCACGCGACTACGAGAACATGCAAACTCCAAATATACAGCAGCCGTCAGGGTCAGGACAGAACCCAGGACCTCCTGTGTACCAGGCGATGTAGTTAACATCTCGCCACCGTGGCGCCCCAGTAAAACATACTTTAAAAAATCAAGCTTGTGGAGTCCAGGCACTTTCGCATCCATTGTAGAAATATACAAAGCTTGGAGTACCACAGCGTGCAAGTAAATTTCGATTTAAAGCTTTCGTGACTGCAGGGATTCATCTTCTTGGTTCTTTCGGTAAAGTCACGTAGAAGGGAAGTAATAAAATAATAAAAATAAAACATAATAAAATAATTCTCACGACGTTTCGGCCACAACGCAAGCAGCCGTCCTCAGGTGAAGACGAGGTCTGTCGGGGAGACCTGAGGACGGCTGCTTGCGTTGTTGCCGAAACGTCGTGAGAATTATTTTATTATGTTTTATTTTTATTATTTTATTACTTCCCTTCTACGTGACTTCACCGAAAGAACCAAGAAGAAGCGTGCAAGTAGTTTATTTAAAAATCACCCACGAATGTCAGTCATCTGCATCTCACTACATAAAAATGTCCCGGTCCATTGTGGTGTTCTCGTTACGCCACTCTTAGGGACAGAGTGAAGCACTTGGCTATCCGTTTATGTAAACATATTGACAGAGCGCCGGAAACTCTAATCAGCGAACACATGAAGTGGAGAAAGCGCAAGAGGTCCTTTCCAGGCCCAGGGAGATGATGAATGGCAACTTGAGGGTGGAGCGACACAACAACAACAACAATGGTTGTCTTCCAAAAAACCCGTGCAGTTCCCCCCCCCCCCCTACCAATTCGGCAAATGACGCATGGTCTTATTCGCATCAACAAAGGAAGCACTGTCTGGTCATGGCTTGGCCGCGAATGGCCCATGCAGGTGTGTGTGGGGTGGGGGACAGGGCAGCTATAAAAGGGCCTCTTGGACACCGGAGTCTCCCTGCATCGCGAGAAGCGTTGGGCGGAGAGGAGAGCGACACACGCAACGTCCCACCACCGTTGGGCCTCGTCGCGAAACGGCAAAAGTTTGTACGCAGAGCCCTCCTTCTTCGTCTGTGTCGCTAACGCAGCGATGGCACAGCTGAGCAAGAGCAGGTATTTGTCGATCGCCAAGTAGGTGCCGTAAGATATTGCTGGGCGATCCGTCTATATATATACATATAAAGATAACCTCCACCAGATGTATAAAACGAGTCGATTTTATCTCAACCGGTCAATCGAAAATTGTGGAAGCGATGGCTCCCACGTCTGATAGGGGAGTGTGTTACAGGGTTTAACACTTGTGGATTGTTTTCTCTGTACTGTAATTTTTTATCCTATGGGTTGTATAACTGAATCATCATTCATTTGGAGATGCATGTAAATTTGCTTCGCAAACAGCAACCATCGTCATTTTTACATCTAGATCTGGGTTGCACAAAACCACATTTTGCCGATTGTTAAAAATTGATCACCAGCAACACCATCATTATTGTCGTCGTTGTCACTTCTTACACGTGGTGATGCCTTCGCATGCTTTCGGCGATATTTGTTGGATTATATAAAACAAATTGTATCATCTCTTGAAAGTCGACCAAATGATCATGTGGGTCATGTGGACTCTTAACAATTGTAGCTCTGAACTTATTAACTAGGTTCTAATTAACAGTCATTAATAACAGCTATTGGTAGCGTTTACATTGTTATTGCGGCCTGTTATAATTCTGAGTATACAGTAAAGCATATATATAAAGTCAATTGTTTAATGCAGCCAACCTGAGGACGAGCCTCCTGGAAACATGGGACTCAATTTTTCACTTTCTCTGGAAAAATAAACATTTTAATTGGTCATTCTCATGAGCCATGTTCGAGCCACTGATGGAGTCAGGGCTTCATCTCTCCCACGCTGTCGTCATCCGTCAGTTACCCGATGCCCACGATTCATCTCGCTCCTGCGCGAGGAGCCGATCTCATCCGCTCCATCGCCGCTGGTGGTCATTCCTCTCCCCCACGTGCTCTCTTCCACTTAGCCTTGTAGTAATTAGCAAGGTTGGCTACGTACGGTGCGAAAGAAGTTCAACATACACAGCGCATACTTAATTAGTCGACCAAACGCTTGGCATGAAGCCGACCTGACTTCACTAAGCAAATTAGTCATAAGCTTGGCAAGTGGTTAAAAATGCAAGTCTGTACGGTGAACCTCATATCGTACCTCAAGTGATGACAGCTTGTAAATGAAGGAGCTTATCACCTCTCGATAGATGATATTTAAAAGGTGTGATAAATATCGCTACAATTAATTATACGAACGGTTTTGCTCATAAGTGGGATTTTACGCTTGCACGTTAAAATATAACAGATTTAATTAACCGCGTATAAATATTGATACTGGTTTGGAGCGGTAGCGCAGTTGTGAGCGCACTGGACTATGTTTGTAAAAAAAAAAAACATTTTCATTACCTGTAACCGTTAAAAACCTGCTCCAGGGAAATGCAAAACCGATTACCGATTTGCCGCACATATCAAAATGTCTCGCAATTAACATAAAATTTTTTTGAAACGGATAAACCAAATGCAGCTGCCGTTGCGTAATGCTTAGAACGTCGGGATCGATTCCATCTCCCAGGGCAGAAGCTGAGAGACAATGTCACAAGTCCCCTTACATCATCCACGCCTCTCGTCAACCCAGCAGTGCAAACGGGTCCATCACAGTTGGTCGATGGGCAGCCAGGTCGCGTGCGCTGGGGTAAATTGCGGGTACGCTCACCTTCTTCGAAGACGTCTGGTCAGCATGAAAGAGTAGGCCAAATATACTCGCGGCGGTGGCGTCGGCAAGTAATTGCAGGGCTGCCCCTTTATGAATTGAACCAAGACCCCAGCCTCAAGTCATTCGGTTTCAGGACGGTCCCTACTTCCAGCGTTTGGCGAATTATTTTATTTAGTACGAATCTTTGTAGTCACAAGTTAATGCATCAAGCAAAAGCGATACCATTGTTATAAACGAGATTTGTTTTAAATATAAAATAAACAGTATGCGGGCATGTATAATAACCATACTTCACCAGGCTGGTCAGTGCGGGTCTAACGAGGTGGTGAGCCCCAGCCAGGATCGCCGCTTCAGTTCAGGCCGCTACGGTGGCGAGATGTTAATTCCCTTGCCTGGTATGCAGGAGGACGTGGGTTGGATTCCAACCCTGGCCGCCTGTGTATTTGGAGTTTGCATGGTCTCCCCGTGGTCGCGTGGATTTTTCTCCGGGTCCTCCGTTTTTTAAAATAAAATCAACATGCGTTTAGAGTATTTGGCTGCTATAAATTTCCACTTGGTAAGCCACATCCGTTCAGCTGTCATTTGTGGACAGGTCGCTTACAAAAAATAACAAAATAGCTCGGTGGGCCTTACCTGATAAATGGGAAAAGAATAGTTACCACTCACCATTGACGTCAGCCTTGGCCTGGAATGGAACTCGGGTCGCCCGGGTTAATAGCGCGCAAAGTGCGAATAACAGCCCTTTCCACTCCACCCCGTAAATATTCAGCGAGACTACACAAACCCGATTACGCTTCTATACTCGACATTATTACGAGAAGCCCTGTGCGTGCGTTTCGATCTGTGTGCACTTGCATGTGTGTGCATGGTATGCAAACATGGTTTGTATGTGCCCCTGTGTGTGTATTGGCGGGGAACGGTGGCGTAGTGGTTAGCGCATTACGTAAATACAAACCCGGCTATTAGGGTTATATTATCGGCGATGGATATCGGAACTTACATGTACAATGCTTGTGGGATCCCCGTCTCAGTCGCCTCAGCTCCAATGTTAGTAGCCGAAGTGGGTGCCCGAACATCGGCACCGGGGAGACGACAGTGGCCTTTAAAGTGGGCCCCTCGCTAACAGTGCCTGTCCCCAACATTCTGCTAAGGCAGTGTTCTTCTCGCATTCTCAGGAAGGGGGGGGGGGCACTTTCGCCGATAAGACCTCATCAGTGCGAGGGCCGCCACGCATTTGTAACCATGGGGGGGGGGGGGGTTGACAGCAGCACGATGACGACGGAGGGCGGTGATTTCACATTTGTGTGTTGTCGGGAGGCCACGGCGTCCAGGGGTCGCACTCAAGGCCACCGGTGCTCCCGTGGGCCTTGCAATGAAGAACACCGTGCCGAGGCTACATTGTCGGGGCCGGGGGGGGGGGGGTCTTTGTGTGTGCGTGCAGGGCGCTGCTTGCCGCCTGGTTGGCCATGATGATCGTGGGGAGACTCGTGGCACAAGAGCAGCGGTGCAACAACGACGCTCGGCAGTGCCTGAACCCGGAGCGACGCAAGGCGGCGGAGCAGGGTAAGGTGGGGTGGGGGTCGGTGTCTCCAGCATCATCAGCAGCAGCAGAAGCAGCATCATCATCATCAGTAGCAGAGCAATCAACAAGCCAGCGGTCCGGTCCACTTAAGGGAGGAATGATTAATATGCGCACGGGAGTGAAAGCAAACGACGTTGCAAGCTCGCCAATTCGCAATATTTGAGAGACATTCGCGCAAAGTTAGATGCCCTTGGACGTGTGTAATGAGAAAACTAAACGGTGAATTAGAAAAAAAATGCGTTTTGACTTGAAACATTATTAGGCACCGCAAGAGAATAAACAATTTTAACAATTGGATGCAGCTGGAATAACCGAATGCAAAGTTCAGGAGTAAATGTTATGGACCGAGACAAATATAAGGAAAGCCGACGTCTTTGTTTACCTTTCTTGTCCTTTGCACTCCTATCGTGTTGTTGTACTGTTTGTTGTTGTCACGTTCTTACCCGCCCCCTACTGCACATCTGTGAAAAAGTTTTTTATAGCTCATCGGATTCCTACAGTATAAATGCGTAGTCCGATTCGGATTTATTTGAGAAAGGACGTGGCACACCGAGACATGTTCAACGCGTAACGGAATGAGTAACGACACGGATCTGATCACGTCTCTCGTGCATTCTGCTCCGGTTTCGCCACCCGCTCTGCCCCCCTCCGTGTCCAATGTCCCAATTTTTGTTCAGTTCCTCGTGCCCCGAAACCCTATTTCTTGTGGGTTCCGGTGCAGTTGCAGCGCCTGCACTCTCGATTGCTACGTCACGTGTGAGCGTGCGATGGCAAGTGGGGGAATTTGGATGGTGCAACTGACAAGTCACCGTAGCCGATTAAAAGGGAACATTCCGGGGTCTGTGTCGTGACCCACCAGCGAGCCTTTGCCTCGGTCAACTCGGCCTTAAATTACCACCTGCTTTGGGTGTGTAACCATCAGCAGTGGCAAGGTTAATATGGCCAGGCATGGGGTGGCTGGCCAACGCACCTGTGTGTGTCGCGACAACCCTTGACTATGTGCTCACTGACCGCACTTGCCCCAACATTGCAGGCAAACGCATTACGGAGCGGTATTTCTACTTCGTCTTTCGCGCGCGCGGTGCATCCCCGCACTCGTGTCCGACATTCTTGCTCGCGTCGTTTGCAGTGTCGGAGATGAACAAGGAATGGTACCGGTCTCGCGGTGTCAGGCCAATTAGCCGCTACGGGAAACGGCAAATGAGGTTCACGCAGACGCAGGGCGTGGGAGCCGTGCCCCTCGCCATGATCGCTCCGCGGTTTTACAAGCCCTTGGCCATCCGCTTTGCGGAAAAGGTCCAGGAGAAGCCTCAACAGTTTTGGATCTGAGCCGAGCCCTTTACTGTGGCGAAGGCCGCAAGCCACCAACCTGGATTCACCGTGGGAGGTAAGAGCAGCGATGGACTCCACATGACTATTCATCCATCTCCAAGGAGGGACCCTTTCGTGCTAGTTGCATTTTTCAATACCCCCCCACCCCCCCGCTTTGCAACAGGGATATGGCCGCAGACATGCCAAGCCAGCACCAGGCTGTTTCCCCCCCACTGCATAGTCCAAGCCGCGTCGTTGACATCACACGCCACAAAACAAGTCGAGTGCTGACCGATCCAACGCATAACGAAAATTATTAACACCACCTCCACAGCCCCGCTTGGCTCGGAGCTAGAGGAGTTTCACAGTTTGGTGTTGGATCGGCTCGGGAAAATAGGCAGTGGAAAACCTCCTGTAATGGTAGGGCATCTGCGCTGGCCGCGGCTCGGATGTGTCAGTGGAAGTGGGGGTGGTACAAGGGGCACCCATTTAGTGCACGGCCCGACTGATGAGCGCCGCTCCGTAAGAGCTGGATCTGTTTGGAAACGGATTGCATTCACCTCGGCTTTTCGATCTCCTTATGAACATTATAGCTCGGATACGTGCGTTTACGCGTCATCTCAAATTTATCAAGCACCCTTTTTTGATGGTTCGCACTGATCAGTTAAAGTTGTCTTCGTCATACCTTTGGGGTTTTATTCTCTAGTACCTCAGCTATAAAAATGAAACTATCGATTCCTATATTTCTACGTATTTCGCTCAGACGTCAGTTATAGGAGCAATATAATTAAACCCAGTGGTGAAACGCATACAAAACTACATTCTCAACCCAAAAAAAACTGACCTTTTCACAACGCCCAATTGCCTTCTGCACCAAAACGTTTTCAAGGAGGCCCATTGGCAGAGCCATATTAATAATATAATTATTTGGGTGGTCAAAGACTTTTTCACGCACAACCCTAACCATTTCATTTCTGCATTCCACTTAGCACGAGAATCATATATTATGAATGCAAGTAGTGCAGCGTGATTAAAGTCACACGCGCGCGATTAAGTGACGGGTGTGCGACGTTGCGTTAACCATCTATAAACCTTAAATTTCGATTTAAAGCTTTCGTGACTGCAGGGATTCATCTTCTTGGTTCTTTCGGTAAAGTCACGTAGAAGGGAAATAATAAAATAATACAAATAAAACATAATAAAATAAGCCACGTAGAAGGGAAATAATAAAGTAATCAAAATAAAACATAATAAAAGATGTTTAATTTTATTATTTTATTATTTCCCTTCTACGTGACTTTACCAAAAGAACCAAGAAGACATCTATAAACCGTTTGCGGTGTCACCGATGTCGTTTTCGTGAGCCAGGTCACTCGTGCTCGCGTGGCGGGGTTAATGCTGCGAGCGTGCGGCAACTTTTCACCCGAGGCAATGCATTTCTTGGGTTGACGGTCCCTTAATTGTAGGCCAGGTCAAGCCCGACACATTTCCACACGATAGCGCAACTTCGAACATCACGTCATCCCCCCGTGTAGCCTTAACTGACTGTAGGGGCAAGTGCTGTTAGTGAGTAGCACCTATGAAGGCACACGAGGGGGTGGGTGGCCAGCACCACGCCTGGCCGCTATTTATCCGTAGTGGCGATGTTTATTACGTACCGAACCAGGTACTCATTTGAGGTTGAATCGATCTAGGGGAGGCCCAGGACCGGTTCAGATAATCGTCACCGATGTTGGCCGTGAGCGGGAACCGAACTAGGGTGGCCAGGTTCGTAGCGCAGCGCTAACTGCCACACTCCCGCTCCCCACATCAAGGTCACAACACCGACCCACCAGTACCTTACAAATAGCAACGACCAAACACGCACCCACTCCACACCTACCTCTCTCCTCGGATAAGACTACCTCGGAATCAGCATCTCTTTATCCCGGGAGAAATCCGACGAGTTACAAAGCTCTCCCCCCCCCCCCCCCCCCCACATATATATCCAGTAGGGACAGGTTAGAAAGTTGCAATAATATTAGCCACCGTTGTGGCCATAAAAGGCGGTTTTGCCGATCCTTCCGGATATGGGGCCGTTCCCACTATCCGCTACAGGAGCGCGAGTGACCACGGTGGCTCGCAACCGTCGCGATGTTGACCGCTCTCCGTGGGGGTTCAGGGAGTTGTTGACACCCCCTAAATCAGTGGTTCTTCACCATCACTGCAGCCTTGCACCCCATTGGTTCTCGATGTTAATAAATACATCGGGTCTGGTTAAACTAAGCAGTTGTACTTACGTGGCCGCGGTTAATTTGTGTTTCGATTATTTACCGTAAAAAAAAATCTGGCCATGTCTGGCACCCCCCCAGAAAGGGCATCTTGCACCCCCAGGGGATGCCTTCACCCCCAGGGGATGCTTGCACCCCCAGGTTAAGAAGAACCACTGCCCTAAAGACTTCTAACGCCCCTTTGATGAGACACCCCTTCCACCGCAGTATTCCCACTGGGTGCTCAATCAAGTGACCTTACGGCGTGACCTCTGCACTCCTCACCATGGCGAGCCCCATGTGGCCCTCTGAGCTAATCTTCTAGTCACCCACAGGTCTAGCTCTTCTCGGGGGTTCAGGGCACAACACTGCCAGACCACCACCCCCTTATCAGCCACTGCTTATCACGCCGAGCAGAACTGTTAACGGCACGAGTCAGACGGTAGTGACGGCACGGTTGGCTACGTACGGTGCGAAAGAAGTTCAACATATACCATTGGAACCTCATTTGGCAGTAAAAAATATGATAATTGTTTTTTAACCCTTCTATCTGGCAACAAAACTGACACTTTTTTTACAAGGAGTCATGTTTGCATAGACCACAATACCTGCAGTCATAATGCAGACAAAAAACATAACTCTGATAATGTGCACTGTCCTTCAAGTAGATTGATCCACACCCGAGACAGCTTTCCTTAGAGCCTAGTCTCACATGGGTTGGACCAGATGACGCCTTTTGGCGTTTGCATTATGACTGCCGGTATTGTGGTCTATGCAAACATGACTCCTTGTAAAAAAGGTGTCAGTTTTGTTGCCAGATAGAAGGGTAAAAAACCAATTATCAAGTTCAACATACGTCAGACTATTGACATGTTGGTGGCGGGGGAGGGGGGGCTCAGCTGCAACGCAGCGCACCGCTCCTGTCCCCCCACAGGATGGCGCCAGAGGCAGCCACCCTCGCCCCACACTGCTGGAATGTCCTTGCTTCACCTCGCTCGTCTTCTCTCCCCCACCAGACCACCACCACCAGACCACCACCACCAGACCACCACCACCAGACCACCACCACCAGACCACCACCACCAGACCACCACCACCAGACCACCACCACCAGACCACCACCACCAGACCACCACCACCAGACCACCACCACCAGACCACCACCACCAGACCACCACCACCAGACCACCACCACCAGACCACCACCACCAGACCACCACCACCAGACCACCACCACCAGACCACCACCACCAGACCACCACCACCAGACCACCACCACCAGACCACCACCACCAGACCACCACCACCAGACCACCACCACCAGACCACCACCACCAGACCACCACCACCAGACCACCACCACCAGACCACCACCACCAGACCACCACCACCAGACCACCACCACCAGACCACCACCACCAGACCACCACCACCAGACCACCACCACCAGACCACCACCACCAGACCACCACCACCAGACCACCACCACCAGACCACCACCACCAGACCACCACCACCAGACCACCACCACCAGACCACCACCACCAGACCACCACCACCAGACCACCACCACCAGACCACCACCACCAGACCACCACCACCAGACCACCACCACCAGACCACCACCACCAGACCACCACCACCAGACCACCACCACCAGACCACCACCACCAGACCACCACCACCAGACCACCACCACCAGACCACCACCACCAGACCACCACCACCAGACCACCACCACCAGACCACCACCACCAGACCACCACCACCAGACCACCACCACCAGACCACCACCACCAGACCACCACCACCAGACCACCACCACCAGACCACCACCACCAGACCACCACCACCAGACCACCACCACCAGACCACCACCACCAGACCACCACCACCAGACCACCACCACCAGACCACCACCACCAGACCACCACCACCAGACCACCACCACCAGACCACCACCACCAGACCACCACCACCAGACCACCACCACCAGACCACCACCACCAGACCACCACCACCAGACCACCACCACCAGACCACCACCACCAGACCACCACCACCAGACCACCACCACCAGACCACCACCACCAGACCACCACCACCAGACCACCACCACCAGACCACCACCACCAGACCACCACCACCAGACCACCACCACCAGACCACCACCACCAGACCACCACCACCAGACCACCACCACCAGACCACCACCACCAGACCACCACCACCAGACCACCACCACCAGACCACCACCACCAGACCACCACCACCAGACCACCACCACCAGACCACCACCACCAGACCACCACCACCAGACCACCACCACCAGACCACCACCACCAGACCACCACCACCAGACCACCACCACCAGACCACCACCACCAGACCACCACCACCAGACCACCACCACCAGACCACCACCACCAGACCACCACCACCAGACCACCACCACCAGACCACCACCACCAGACCACCACCACCAGACCACCACCACCAGACCACCACCACCAGACCACCACCACCAGACCACCACCACCAGACCACCACCACCAGACCACCACCACCAGACCACCACCACCAGACCACCACCACCAGACCACCACCACCAGACCACCACCACCAGACCACCACCACCAGACCACCACCACCAGACCACCACCACCAGACCACCACCACCAGACCACCACCACCAGACCACCACCACCAGACCACCACCACCAGACCACCACCACCAGACCACCACCACCAGACCACCACCACCAGACCACCACCACCAGACCACCACCACCAGACCACCACCACCAGACCACCACCACCAGACCACCACCACCAGACCACCACCACCAGACCACCACCACCAGACCACCACCACCAGACCACCACCACCAGACCACCACCACCAGACCACCACCACCAGACCACCACCACCAGACCACCACCACCAGACCACCACCAACCACCACCACCACCAACCACCACGGAAACCCACCCAGTGGGGGGGGGGAGGGGGCATACTCTTAATTTACAACCCTGCCGTGCTTTATAATACAACACATACTTTCAAAATCATATGACCAGGCAGCCTGTTGTGGTGCAATGCAGCTACTTACAGCATTCGGCGTGGCTGTTCTCCATGGTCACGCCCCTCTCTCTCTCTCTCTACTGCTAGATGGATAATGGGCAGAGATGTCGTGGCCGTGTTGTCCTTCTGCTGTGATCTCTCGCCGCATATCCATACGGTGGAAAAGGGGGGGGGGGGTCCTCATGCAGTGCAGTGTATTTGAAACTTGGGCTGCGTTTGGCACGGTCCGTTGCTTAATCTCCCTATGAAATTAAGCCACGCACCTGTTCTGTATAGAACGACCGACGCGCGTGTTTTCTCTGCACGCGTCCTGCATTAATATCACCGCACGCGGTTCCATCACTGATTATTTCATTCACAGCGCAGGCTGCGCCACTGATGAATTGGTGACCTCGATGAGGCTCATCAATTCCTTCATCACCTGGCAAACCCAAACCGGCTCTTCCTGTGCCAGATCACCATCACCCTAATTTTTACATCTAGATTGGAATTGTATTTCTTTAGAACTGTTTTTGTGTGGTTTAGTTTGTTGTCATCCCCCCCCGCACCTCCGATTAGCGCGGTTGTCGACGTACAGTGTGTGAAAGAAGCTCCACACACAGTACATCCCATACATTCAAACACGTGGTTCACCCCATACACCCTGTCACGGGGTTGACCCCCCCCGTCACGATAGTATGGCACCTCGATGCCTACAGGAAGGAAGCTTCGCAACATTTGTGTGATCTATCAACCCTTATTATTATATTCTTGGGTCTTTTTGTAAAGTCACGTAGGTAAAAAATAAATAATAAAAATAACAAATAATAGAAGAAATAAAAGGAATAAAATAATAAATCACGACGTTTCGGAGGCAACACAAGCTTCCGTCTTCAGGTAGAACAGTCACGGCACAATTGCTGTATCAAGGTTCAAATCTAGAACCTTATTATTATTATATTCTTGGGTATAATAATAATAAGAAGACGAACGCTTGTGTTGCGATCGAAACGTCGTAGTTTAATGTTATTTTTTGTTATTTTCTTTGAAACTATCTACGTGACTTTTCCGAAAGACCCAAAGAATATGAATTCCTGCAGTCACGAAAGCTTTAAGTCAAGATCTATCAGCCCTTGTCTGCACAGTGCTGGATGACAGGCATGCGATGCCACCATAGCGGAATGAAGTTATATTTCAATGCGGATCGGTGGCGCAGTGGTTAGCACTCCACTACCGACAAGAAAAAACCTGTGTTTGATTGCCAGCCACGGTTAACATCAGTGGATCGTAATATCTACATAGATCTGAGCGACCGCCACAATTTAGCAACCCACACTGAACAGTGTGGTGAAATATGGTAAAAAAATCCCCATGACCGAAATGGCCAGCGGGAATCTGTCGTACAGCAATGGATTGACAACAAAGGGCTCCATAAAAAGATATACCTTCCTGGTAAAAAATATCGCTCTCAAGACGATACATATTTACACACGCTTTATAAATGCATTCAGAATGCAGTGACGAAAACATTAGTTTAAAAAAAAACCTCTGTATAAACAAAACACGGAAAAATGTTGTCGTTGTTTGAACCACCAAGTGTTTTGTTGACGTTAAATGACTCCAGCGTGGCGCTAACACTTCGACGTGGTGTCCGTGCCGCCTTCCCTTTCCAAGAGTCTCCTCCTCCTGCGACCCCCCCCAAAGTCCGTTCGCCATCCTCGTCGGGCCCCCCCCCCTCGTCACCCCTCAACGATGTCCCAACGAAGATGATGTCCCAACGAAGATGATGTCCCAACGCTTCAGCGACGCGGTGGCCACGCACGGCGAGCGCGTCTCTGGCGCCACGACCACTCCAACCCCTCCCGGGACACGCGCGTCTCCCGACCGCGTGAGTGCGCGCCGCGTTTGCGTTTAACCGGGCAGCAGCGAATGCACAGAACACGCTCTTGTTTCCTGTAAGTAAAAAAAAAAGCAGAAAGTGTATTCTTTGATTTTATTTAAAGCACCGAAAACGATGCAGAACTTGTCGCGTGGTGTGGTCTCTGTTGTCGCCCATCAGTTTCAGAGCTGTGTGAACCGCGCTGATCGGAGCTGCGGGGGAAATGTCAACAAACTAAACACAAACACATTTCCGATGTCTTCATCTCTCTGGGGGGGAGGGGGTGGTATGTGGGTTGCGCCGAGTGATGCCTGGGATTTTTGCCCTTCGTGCTGGGAGAAGAACCGAAACGTCGAACTTTACAGAGCACTTTTCGATTTAAAGCTTTCGTGACTGCAGGGATTCATCTTCTTGGTTCTTTCGGTAAAGTCACGTAGAAGGGAAATAATAAAATAATAAAAATATAACATAATAAAATACAATTCTCACGACGTTTCGGCCACAACGCAGAGCACGTGACGAAAACCCGCGCCGCGGTGAACCCGGTGATCTCGAAACGGCCACTCAAGGAACAACGCCTTAATCACACATACCTGGACGCTGTAAATACCCGACACGCATGACACTATATACACGGATGGAACGGCACATGTCAGAGGCAGGTTAACCGGGGGGGGGGGATAATACGACAAATCGCTAACCTTAAAACGCCAGTCGTTCATAATAGTTGAAGGTGGTATAGTACTACAGTAATAGAGCAAGTGCAGAATCACTGAACCGGAATTGATAGCTGGAAAGCGTTTAGCGCGGGGCCCTTGGAAGTGCGGGGCCCGTAGCTACATATGTAGCTACTCTTGCTACATATGTAGCTACTCTTGCTACATATGTAGCTACTCTTGCTACATATGTAGCTACTTTTGCTACTAAGATAATCCGGCACTGCTTCCAAGTTGTCCGGTACAAAAGCCGGACACACACAAGGTGTTGCCTGCGATTCCAATTGTTTATCAACTTACGGCAAGAAGCTCGCAGCCGTGGCCGCTGCACACGCGAAAAATGTTTGGCTGGACTGTGCCTGCATATATTTGTCTCTCTCAGCAAATGTAATTTGAAAGATGAGTGGATACTGTCCATCAGCAACGACTTGAATGGGCGACTGTCACAGGGCAGCAGCAGACACTAGCTGCATTTGGCACATCGCACAAGCAGCCCTGACGCCTGCAACATCAAAGGCGAGCTCACGAGTAGAAAGATAATCGCAAAAAACCCAACACGTGCACCTACAAAGGCACGTGAATAATAAACACACGGACCTGTGCAAAGTTAAGGACAAGATACCCCTTCCGTGTAGCCTTAACAGACTGTTGGGGCAAGTGCAGTCAGCTAGCACCTCTGAAGGCCGGCACGTCACACGAGGGGGTGGGTGGCCAGCACCACACCCGGTCGCCTTTGTCTCCCCAGTGGTGATGTTTATACACCATACCGGGTACTCATTTGAGGCTGAGTCGACCTAGGGGAGGCCCAGGACCGGTTAAAATAATCGTCACTGGTGGTGTTGGGCGTGAGCGGGAATCGAACTCGGATTGTCGAGTTCGTAGCGCAGTGCGCTTAGTGCTACACCACCGCTCCCCCCACTTGTGTATAAACACTGCATGTACACACACACGGACACAGATGTGTACACTCACACACACACAGAGTCACGATAATCGTCTTGAAGTATATTAGCACAAATACATTCGTACAACGAAGAACAACTGTCGGGACAAAACGCATTTTAAATTTACTCGCTGCGAAGTAGCTATCATACGGTGTACAACAAACTCAAAACAAATTCCTTCTTAAGCTTCCCGCGAGCTGATAAATATCCTTGGCATCTTTGTGAGGATCCGCACTCTGGAGTCGACGGCCGGGGTTCGAGATCAAAATCCTGGATCACCCATCGAGGCATCTTCACTTGCTACGCCAAGCACACGAAGTTTCACATCCACACGGAGGTGCAAGTTACTTAGTGTCGGCTGTCTTCCTCCGCCGGTCTCTCTTCAGTGTTTGGCTGTGCAGCGCACCACACACACACAGACATCATTCATGTGAATATTGCAGGATGTTTGGAGCGTTTAAAACAAACCCATCATATTGAGTTTACATTCAGAAGAATTATACACGAACGCAAATTAAAGCTAATATAACGGTGCAGCCCTGCAATTGCTTCCTCATGCTACCGTTGGCCCCTATCGTTTGAATATGGAATTTCCACCGCTGGCTAAGCTCTAAATACAAGGTGAGCAATGCCTATTATTCTTGCTTGAGCAGGAAACCAATGGGATTTTGTTGTTGTTGTAGTAATCACATTGCACAGGTTGAACCCACGTTTTGCAAGCACGCAACAGCGGCTCACTAAGCGGTTGGCCATGGTCACGTCACTGTCAATAGTCATGCACATTGGAGTCGGACGATTTATCGTGGAAAAGAAAAGTCTGTGGAGTGTTCTACAAGCGGGGCATTTCTCACGATGTGTCCGAAGTATACCAAACGAAATAATGTCCACGAGGATTGATTCTCCAAGAAAGGCGATTAACTGTCCCCAAAAATAATACCTACCCTCACGTCGACTGTGTCCCACTCCTCCTGGGCTGAATGTTCAGGGCAGCGATCCGATTCTCAATGTCGGACACCTGCAGTCAGAGGAGGGCCAGCCGATTATTCGGGAGGGTACACGCAAAGCAAGGAACGGAGCCCTTTTATCGCTAACATGGCGCCCGTGCCTGAGTAGCTGCGTGCACGAACCGCCCATGCATTCGCACGCACAGCATCACAAAATGTTGGGTGCAGAAGGCCGAGATGCGTAGCATTTGCATGTAGTGTACACAAATCGTGAACTCTTCAATTGTTATGAAAAACTAAAACTTAAAATGTTACCAGGTAAGGCCCACCGAGCTATGTAGCTCTTTTTCAGAAGCGACCTGGCCACGAATGATAGCTTAACTACGGCTTATCCTGTGGAAATTTATAGAAGCCAAATACTCTAAGCGTATATTTATAAATGTGGAGGGAAAACCAGAGGACCCAGAACAATTCCACGCCACCACGGGGAGAACATGCAAACTCCAAATATACAGGCGTCAGAGTCGGGATGACTTCTTGCATACCAGGCGAGGGAGTGAACATCTCGCCACCGCACACGATTCAATATTAAGTGTCAGTCCATTTTAAATAAATGAATTAATGCATATCCTGCCAATATTATTACTCCTCAGAGGATACCCCGTAGATCTGGGCCTAATTTCTCATGGGAATATTCTATGGGTCACTGGTAAACTGAAGTAGGTACATGTTCGGAGCTACAGCCAGAGTGAACAGTATACTGGATGTGGTGTGCTGGGTGCAGAAATAATTAACAGATTGACATGGCTGAAATTGAGCCCTGCTACGTTTCCATTACATTGCCATGTGGCATTGATAGTGATGTCACCTGTTGTATATGCGTTTGACTCCCACAAAGATAAAGATTCCCCGTGTAGCCTGAGCAGACTGTTGGGGCAAGTGCTGTTAGTAAGGACCTATGAATGCCAGCACGACACACGATGGGGTGGGTGTCCAGCACCACTGGGGAAGACACATTTGTCTTCCCCAGTGGCGATGCCTAAATATTGGACCAGTTACACATTTAAAGCCGAGTCAAGCTAAGGGGAGCTCAGGACCAGTCAAATATTCGCCACTGTTATTGGCTGAGAAAAAAATATCTAACTCGGGTGGCAGAGCACGTAGCACAAGTGTGCTATAGCCAGTACCCGACGGCATAACCGCACAGACAACGCGCAGCACTGAGGACCTGGCTCTCGGCATCCTCCAGGTGGGCCTTGGTGCTGGCCATTTGGTTCTCGAGCTCGGAGAGGTCGGTGTCCGTGCTGTAGGGGCTGCTCGTCTCCCTGTTCCTCTGGCGCCACACATGCCGGCTCGCCCTGCTATTCCCTGGCGTCACCTGTGTACAACCACGAGATGCTAAGCGTTACGTTGTTAATGATGCCAGGCTTGGTGGTGTTCTGTTGGCAAGGGTTTGGTGGATCACGATTCTGCAATCGGTGTCGTGTCACGACATTGAGAGCATCCGTTCACACCGCTCGCAGAGCAGTGCATCCCTTTGTTAGAGAAAACGGTCCAAGGAATGGATATCGGAGCTACCCCCAAAGTCCCTTCAAGTGACCTCTAGACCACACAGGAGGGGGCAAGCACTTTCCCACCCACACTGCCACTTCGTGGGGAGTGAGTTAAAATTCTTAATTTTCAGAGGTGCAATTTATGCGTGGAGCCAAATGTAACGAGTCTGAGAGTCTGAGAACACCAACTATGTACGCCTGAGAACACGGTTTAATCCCCAGCCGTGCCAGCTGAGCTCCCTGCCCTTTGAGCCATTTTTGGTGCATTTGTGAAACACCTAGTGCGTTTGGTTGTAAGGTGGCAGTACAGCAAGCGAGCAAATTAACTGTTCATGAGGACCTTTGCAGCTCATCCCCTTGTCTCTGTGTGTGGGCACTCAGCTTTCCTACCACACAGGACACTCGTTAACAATAAATGATGCACTATAGCAAAGTGCAACTTCTGAAAAAAAGACTCGGTGAGGCTTTCTTGGAAAAATGGACTTCACAGGTATAAGCAACGTTCTCTCAACCCACATTGCTACGGACACTCAGCACCCCCCACACCGCGTCTTTGCGTAAACGTTTCCCCCTTGTCAACACGGCCTGAACCCTTGTCAACACAGGCCACGAGGCACCCGTCGTCATCGCAGTCCGTACGGCTGGTGGTCTGGGATGTGTAACTGAATGGGGAGTGACGAACAACCCTCTGTGACGAGGGGGCCGGAAAAATTAAAAACGACATTTTGCTGGCCGATGATGGACGTGACGGAGTCGATTAGGCTAGACAGCTGTCAGCGTCAGGGGAGCAGTTACGTCAAATATCTGTGCGGAGTAGGGACCTGTGAAAATTCAAACCACAGTGCCCTACAAATAATAATAAAAAACATTAAATGCATTTTATCCGGTAAATATCAATAAAATAGCAATTGTCAGACTCTTAAGAAAGTGGCGATTCCCAACGTCACCCTCCTTTGGATGGGCCGCTGTGTGTGAATTAATGTGCATTGGCCATCGTACACTATAACTTCCAAATGCATACTCTTAGTTTTTCGGTAAAGTCACGTAGGTAAAAAATGAAATAAAAATTCATAAAAATAAAATAATAAAAATCACGACGTTTCGGAGGCAACACAAGTCTCCATCACCAGGTGGGACCGTCACAGCCATATTTGCTGTATCAGATTTGCATTCCAAATGCACTTTGAGTTTTGGGTTTCGTCACGTAACTTGCGCAGCTTAAGGCCATTTACATGATGGAACCACGTGTCACGAGTGCAGGGGTTAATCGACCACGAAAATCATGAATTCACTTTACAATAACTGCTTTAATCAATGAAATAAAAATGTGTTAAACATTTTCAGAAATAAACTCCACGAGCACAGTTTAAACGTGTGTTTTCAGCATCCAAAGAAGAGGTGGGAAAGAACTGACGATGCCATCACTTCGTCATGCTGGGCATGCACTGCAGTGTTGTTTCCAGTCTTTTGGAGGTCAGATGCCCGGTGCCTGCCATTTTTAAATGGCTGCCAACTAATCGAAATATTTTCACACATTTTTTTCGCCGTATAAATAATTTGCTTTAATAAATAAACCGCTCAAGCAAAATCGGTCGCGAGAAAAGAAAATATCATGTCAAAACACACTGGGTTTTAATTTGCATTTGATATTTAGGGAACTGTATTCCCTGATTCAATATTTTTTTCAGACCTCTAGCTAAATTTTTCTTGGTCCCAGAACATTAGCTGGGAAGCTTCGCTGTTCAATTTTTATTTAATGCTGGTGTACTCACCGTTGCGATTCAATTTAAAATAACTAATGCAAGAGTCAGAGATGAAGAATGTGTGGTCCATTTTCGAGTTTGCCAGTTTCCCAGTGCTGAGTGAAATGGGAATGTGAATATCCAGGTGGGAAATACAGAAATGCCTACAACTGGGATGGTGGGACTTGAGCAGATCAATCTGACTTTCAGCCACAGTCCATGCACTCCCAAATAACAGCCCAAGCCAGAAACATCTTTAGTACGGAGATAATGGGCGCACAAGAGGATCTTCAGCTACGGTGAAAGCAACATATAATTCAGTGGGAGAAAAAATAACAGCATGCCTTACACTCCGAGAACAAAAAATCGACCTGACCGCATGCTGCACAGCTTTGTCAGCAAAATACATCGTATTGTATCACGGGCACTTCCAAAAAGAGCCTTCACGCTCATATTCTGAGTAAATATGAAGAACGCGAGCTTATTGGAGAGGCCTTTGTTTGTGCCATTACTGGTACCACGAGGGACCCATAAGCCATCGGTGAGTGGCACTCCACAATCTCTGCAGCATTTCTAATTGATCCTCAAGGGCTATTGCCACTAATAAGCAACAATATGCTAGGAACAAGAATACTTACATGAGCCACACACACACACATACAAGCTGCTTCTACCCCAAGTCAAAATCTGTTGGCAATCAATGAAAAAGGGGTAAAAGCTGCAGTGTGTCAACCTCTCCCATTTCAGAATACTAACGCGTTTTGAAGTTAAATACGAGTTTGACGCTTCTCTGCCCAACAGCATTTATTTTGGTTTCCAACTGTGGCCTGACCATCAGAAGGAGTTCGCGACGTGTAGGCCTCAGCCGAGTCGACTGGCGTTGCAGAGAGTTTATTTGTTCAGCATCGATTTGCGTGTTTTTTTTTATTTCTCGTGTGTGCACGGTTGTTTTTGTTCGAATTTCTGGGGTTCTTTTTTCGTTCCTGTACTTTATTTCGTTGTTTTTGTCGTTTTGGTGACCCAGGTCACCCTTGAAAATGAGACTGTCCTGCACTCTGGAGTTCTCACCACTTCGTTACACAAAGATACAATAAACTTAATAACTCAGAGGCAGTCTTTCAAAATGCAGCATGATGCAAGGAAATAAGAAAAAGAGTGCCCTGTATGTGTATATGTTGACGACATCAGCCCTGCAAGTCAGGGTCCACATCGGTTTGTCCCAACCACGTCCACACGGTGTCCCTGTGCGTAGATTGGTTTTCGTGTGCGTACATGCTGCAATGTGTCATCAAAATACCGGGCGACATCAGGAGTGGGGTTCCTTGGTATATAAATTTTCCTAAAAACACCCCCATAATTTACATCAAGGCCCAGTGCAGCCCAGTTTCAGCTTATATGTTATTCAAACTGCTTTTTATATTATAATAAAATAGATAAAAATGGTTGAAAAATTACTGCCGAAATCTCAAGCCGATTCTTCCCGTGCAATCCATCGCTTCAGTAGCTGCTGCACAGTGCCTGAACCGGGACCGCCTGGCTTGAAGGTTGAAAACAATTTCAGAAGTTTGTGTGGAAATGCCACTAACAATTCAGCTCTTGAGCTTCGGGAGTACGGCTGTCAATTTTCTATTCACCAAAACCAAACATGCGCCACAGACACGCGATCTGGGAATGACGCGCTCTGTGCAAGGTGCGAAACGCCGGGTGTGTGCCGTCATCGCGCGGGGCTGCCTGCCTGCGTGGCCGGCTTCCACCTGTCGCCGTCATTCCTCCGCCGGGGCTCGCCCTGCATCTCATCGCCGTCGTCAGAAAAGTCACTCAGTGGCTCCGTCGACTCTTCAAATCGCCGGTACAACGGTCGCCCTGCCTCGTCCTCCCTCTCCACCTCGTCCTCCTCCTCCTGCTGCCCATATGGCTTGCGTTGGTGCTGCTGCGGCTGCTGTTTCCGAGCCGTGGCCCAACCGTTATCCATGGGGGGATCCGGCCGCTCATCTTCAAAGGGCGGCTGCGCCGAGCCGCGGTTCTCGTTGTGCTGATTAAAGGCGTCCTGAGATGGGTAAACCCCCCAGAGAAAGCGAAGAAGGACGTGTTAATGATCTGTCTCATTCGTCACACAAAGACACAAGAGATTGGTCACGAGGTCGGTTTCTGTAACGTGACTGCATTGAGGAGAGTAGGATAACCACCCACCCCCGGACTTCCCTGTGGGAACAGTGTTTTTCACTTTCTCAACTGACCTGGTGAAATTGGATATATTTTTTTGCGACTGTGCAATTCTCAACCGTGCCCCCCCCCCCCCCCCAAGATCATGCGCACAGTCTCTGTCAAACGTTGTGTTAATTAAGCGAGATAAAAAAAAAGGAAATAGCACCCAGGGTTTCCAAGGTCAGGGTCACATACCTCATCCAGAGCCACAGAGCTGCCAACTCGGCCTTCCAGCCGGTACAGGCTCTGCTCTATAGCAATCAGGCGCTTGACGAGGAGAGGGAGCTGCAGGCAGGAGGGGAAAGGTCAGACCACAGCAGAAGGACACCCGGATTGCAGAGAAACCACAGAAACACCGTCCCGAGCAGAGCAAGGTTGAGGCAGCAGCACCGCAACATTGTCACCATGAATCGTAGCACCAACGATGGCAAGAAAGAGAACAATCACCATCAAAGAAGTCTCAATTATTACTTCCCAACAGGCGAAGATTGACTGCAAAGCTGTGAATAGAACACAGCTGTTACCAATTAATGGGACACTCATCATGTGCTGTGGTGTAGGATCATGAATAATTAGGATGTAATTAACAGACAGGATGTGTATTTATCTCTATGTAAAATAAGCGAATTCCATGTGCGGAGTTTGAGGACAAAGCGAACCCCTGCCCCCCAATTATAGAAGTCAACCTCCACTTATGGCTGATTCTCTAGAACATTGCCATTTACGGGCCGTCGCAAACGGATTCAAAGTCTCTGCATGCATTTTAAACGACTTGGTAAATTTTAGGGGTTCTTCCATAAAGTGAAACAATTTAAACTGTTGCAAATTACGAGGCAATGGAACTGAAGAATGTTTTTAGCAGAAACCACTTTTCCATCTAATTTGTGCGCAAAAATTGAACGCCACTGATCTTGTCACTTTCTACAAATGACCTTGTTTCAAATGATCTTTTAATTTAAATAAGGGGAATTTATTTTTTACAAGTTATTAGTAAAATTTTAAGAAATGGGAAATTTTTATTTTGTATCGTGAATACATTTAGGATGCGGTGAATAATTTCAACTAAACGTAAGGCCCACGTGACAGATACCAACGAATTACAGTTACGATTGGGAGGCTACTGCAAGAGCAATGCATCAATCAGAGCACGTGACGCCGGCAGTCGCTGTTAAACTGACACGATCCCATTATGGAAACTGGGAAGCTACTCAACCTCTCCGAACAAAAAAAAACACACATGGCAAACTCTGATTTAAACAAGCTACGTTATTGCTCCCACTTCCTCGCGGCAGCCCCAACGCTCGGCGACATCAGCCCGAGCGTCACCGCAATGTATCGGTCGCGTCGCGTACAACCAGTGACATCTCCGCCTCCGTGCGCGGTAGCCATGCACTGTTCGCTCGTCCCCGTGGCCATGCCTGGTTGGAGGTGTAGAGCCGCTCGTTGCTGCCCAGGTGCGGCGCCATGGCCTCCATCGAGGCGGCGAGCGAGCGCGTCGACCGCTGCTGCTGCTGCTGCATGCTCCTCCGGCGCCTGGGCCTCGTGTCCTCCTCCGGCGGGAACTCATCCCGCTCCGAGTTCTTAGCCGAGTCTGCAAGAGGCCGGGACAGCGCCGAACGCGGCGCCCGACCGGACTCTGAGTCGGAGGATCCCAAGCGGGCGCGGCGCGGCCCGTTCGCGTCCTCCTGGGAGCGAGTCCTCGCCCGTCCGCTGGCGCTGCCGTCGGTGAGGCGAGAGGAGCTCCGGCGAGGCTTAGCCGCAAGGTGCTGCGCCGAGAAGCCGTGCTCGCCGGCCGAGTCTGCGCGAGAGAAAACACGGGAGAGGCGCTGCGGAAGTGCTGCAGACCGACGGTCAAAATCCCCGGGTCGCATCAGACCGTGGAAGCTAAGCGGAGTTGAGCCTGGTTAGTATTTGAACAGGGCACTGCATGCGGATGTTCCTCCCTCGTATGCATGGGTCTTCTGGTTTATGTCCACAAATGCCCAACAGTCATTGATGGAAACGGCCAAATGCCTCGTACAAAAGGCTGCACTTGCGGCAAAGGCACCTCTTGGCCATCTCGCAGACCAGTGATATCGGGGACCGTCACAAATTGATTCGATCCACCAATGCTCGCCTCCAAATCGCTGGATCCGAGCGTGCACCACCACTGACCCAGGATGAGACATTTAGGGTGAAATTTTCCTCTTGATACCAGTCTCTGGCATTCCTCGGGCTGTACCTTCGGACTCCATGATCAATTCCGGTCCATCCTCCATCACTTTCCAGTTGCTCACAATGAAGTCTGACCGTGCCCTCTGTAATAAAAAAAAAGATGGAATAATAATATTTCAGCAAGTTTCAACACAACACAAACAGCAAGCCTACAACACTTAGAACAGAGGTCGGCAACCAAATCAAGAAGAGGCATTTTTCCGAATGCGGTATACAAATCCCTCAATATTGCAAGAGCCGCAATGCATGTAAATACGAGACGTTCCTTAATAAATAGCGTCACTCCTTAACGAGCCTCATGCAGCTCTGGAGCCACAGGTTACCGACCCCTGACCTAGGAGTTGACATACAAAAGTCGTGTGGCGAGCGTCAAGCCTGGGAAACGCACATATTAGAGGTGCGACAATGCCCTGATTCACAACACATCAAATTGTGCGTGTGAAAATTGATCATTATTATTAATTTATTACAGTATTTCACAGCACTGTGAGAGATGGCAATGACTTGGAAAGACCTTCACTCAAGAGTAGATGGCTGATGACGATGATAAATGGTACTTGGTATGAAGTTAGTTCACTTGATCGCCAGAGTGCATCGTAAACGTTCAAACAGTACGGACTCTTAAATCCAATCACATCACCAAAATCGTGACAATCATCAAATCAGAGCAGGCTGGCATAATAATAATAATAATAATTGCAGGCCTCGGGGCACAGTGGGGCGGGAGAAAAGGTCGAGGTGATTAAGCCAAACGCAGCTTCGTATCCCCATCCTTGCAAATTACCACTTGGCGCGTGGGTGTTGTTAATGGTTGAAGGACAGAGGTTTGGGCATGAAATTCCAGTGCTGCCACGGCATGCAGGTGCATTGTTATTACACTGTCAGGAGAGAGATAACGAGCCCTAATTGGAAAGGCAGATAATTAGAAATGTGCCTGCCAGGGGCTGTGAATTCTCGGGCGCGAAGAAGCGGTAGACTGCGAGTGTGTGTGGGTTCTCTGGACCCTCGTTTAGAATCTCACACACACATCATTCCAACCAAAGCGCAACCTGCACGTTGCCAGCCCTTTACTTATTGCTCAGCCATTAAAATGATATTTTAGGATCAACGAACGCCGTACATGTGCAGTGAGAGAAACGGTACATCCTGATACCATGCGATATTCATTTGAATCTGAGTCACTTAAAGGCTTCTGTGAGTGAGCGTATCTCATGGAAAGGTAATGCAGGAACCTGGCCAAAGTGCTTATTACGCCATCAATCGTCGTATTCCGATGACCAAATCACCCTAAAATGTGTCTAATCTCGTCATATCTCTGATTGCACACTTGGCTGGTGCATGATTAGTACTTGGAAGGGAGAATCTCTGAGAATACCAGGTGCTGTAGGCTTGAGCAGCGAAGTACCTATCATCTGTGCGCAGATTTGAGTGTATGGTAGGTTTTCTTGAGCAATTTCAGTTTTCTCCAACAAGCCAAACACTCGTTTATGATACTGGCCAAACAACCCAATGCCGGACCCTCCTGAAAATGAGTCTCGAGACTATGTGAGGCCTTTCTTGCGTAAAACACTTTTATTATTTCTAGATTTGAAGCTTTCGTGACTGCAAGGATTCATATTCTTAGGTTTTTTCGGTGAAGTCACGTAGGTAAAAAAAATAAAAATAAAATTTATGAAAGTAAAATAAAAATAAAATAAAAATCACGACGTTTCGGAGGCAACACAAGCCTCCGTCTTCAGGTGGAACCGTCACAGCACGTGACTTTACCGAAAAAACCTAAGAATACTTTTATTATTATTATTAACGATTGCGGGATTGGGGGCACCTGTGTCTCGCCTCGCCACCCAGAAAGGTGACGCTGTACACAGAGGGCTCGTCTTTGTGGTAGTTTTGATTCTGGATTTTAAAGTGGTGAGATGAACAATCATCTTTCAATATCTGAATAATAGTTGTGATGATGATTTTTTTTGGAGATTGTAATTAAAAAATCCATGAACAGGTGTATCTAGCAATTTATTACAACCAAACAGTTGCTCCATTAATGTTTTGGATTGTTCTCCAGGTTAGGCCCACTCAAGAATAGCACTTGTATTTTGTAAATGAGACATTATTTTGCAGATCTTTGGTGTTTTGCTCATCTTTGTACTACTTTACCTTCTTAAAAAATAACTTCAATAAGTCACCAAAAAAGCTATCATTATGACCGATAAGAAAGGTCAGAAGGCTTTGGAAAGGACACGTCGCTCGCAAGAAGGGTTTACGGCTCGTTGCCACTGTCGTTGTTAAACACCCTGGTTGTTTGCCAGTTGCGTCATAATGCACTGCTCAAGACGATGCATTTACATGCGGCTCTCTCTTCTTCTGACATTGCGAGATGTTCTTCTCCCCAAGAGATGTTCCTTTTTTTTCGTCATCGTCGTTGCCATCTTCATTGTACCGGGACGTATCGTGGGCAACACCACAATAAGGAACGGCATAATAGCATCCCATGCTGGCGAGATGTTAACTACCTCGGTGGTGGGTTCGATCCCGACCCCGACGCCTGTATATTTTGAGTTTGCATGTCTCTCTCCCCATGGTCGCGTGTGTTTTTGTGCGGGTCCTCCGGTTGTTCCCTCCACATTTAGAAACGTGCCTTTAGAGAATTTGGCTGCTTTAAATTTCCACACGATAAGCCGCTTCGTTGAGCTATCGTTTGTGGCCAAGTAGCTTCTGAAAAAAGAGCTGTATAGCTTCAGCGAACCTTACCTGGTAAAATATAAAATATTGTTTATATAGTAACAATAATAATGATGAGGCAGGCAGGCAGCTGACCCTGAGCGCGGCCTCGTGGTACCAGTCGGTGCGCGTCGCGTTGAACACTTGCTCCGACACGGTGCTCGGCACGGAGAGGCGCCGTGAGCCGATGCGATCGCGGCTCCACTCGACCGGTGCTGACGCCTGCGAGCTGCGATGGCGCCGCATGAGCTGCGGCGAGAGGGCACGCGGGGTTAAGAACGGTCGGAAACGCGTCAGGTACGTGTGGTCGCCACGCTGGCCCCGACAGCGGCACCCTGTTTACAGTAGTTACGTGTGTGTCGAGCTTCTTTCGCGCCGTACATAGCCAACCGCGTTATTTGCGAGTGCGGGGGAAGGAGAAGAACCTCCGCACAAAAAGCAGTTCTAAATAAATTCGTTTTCAACCTAGATGATTTAAAAGTGCATAACTCCAGCGGCTTCCTAATATCGGAAGAGCGTTCCAGACGGCCGCAGAAGCACATCTGAAAGTGTGCGATGCTGCGACCGTCTTTGTTCAATGGCTAGCCGAACGCCACTGCGAGGATGACCGGAGTTCTCGTGATGGTTCATGCTCCTTGACGAGGTCAGTGTAGGTGGGAGGACGGGTGTTCACCGAAACTCAGGGTGGGGGGGGGGTGGACACACACGATACAGTCAATGTGAGACAAACTTTAAACAGGCGTCTAATGCTGGATGACGATATAATTTGCGCTTGTCCATTGTGCATTTTGTTCTCGCTGCAACGTTTTGTCCAGCCCCCCTCCAACTATAAATATTTATAATGGTGGCTGTTGGCCACCACCACGCCTAGCCACCTTTATCTCCCCCTGGGATAATGTTTACACGCTCAACCGTGTACTCATTTAAGGCTAAGTCGACTGAGGAGAGGCCCAGACCTCTTTGAGATATCACTCGCCACTGATGTTAGCCGTGGCCAGGAATTGAACTCAAATTGCCAGGTGTGAAGCGCAGTACATTCACCACTGAAGCACCACTCTCCCGCACAACAAAGACACATCATCTGTAGCCTACATAACCTCTTGGGGCAAGTGCTCTTAGCAAGCACCTTTTAAGGCCAGATTAGCGCACAAAATGGTTGTGTGGCCAGCACCACACCCAGCTGCCTTTTTCTCCCCGGTGCTGATGTTTACACAATGCACCAGGTATTCATTTAAGGCCAATTTTAACCTCAAGACTGAGCCCAGGACACATTCAGATATCACTGGCCACTGCTAAGAACAGTGGCCGGCAATCAAACTCAGGTAGCCGGGTTGGTTCTCCATGCGAGCAACACTGCGCCACCTTTCCCCACACACATATATACACAGTATATACAATCCACAGACAGACAAAGATCCCTATTTAGCTGAAGAGACAAGCGGGGGTGGGGGGGGATGCTGGTTAACGGGCACCTGTTATGGCTGATGGAGCGCATGAGTGAGCAGGAAGTGTGGCCAGACACATGCATGCCCGGTTGTCTTTATTTGCCAAGTTGTGGATTTCATTACACCGCTGTCCCAGGTACTAATTTTAGGCTTAGATCACCTAGGGAAGGCACCGTCCAGATTTAGAAAGCAATTGTCACCACTGCTGCTGCTGTAAACCATGGCCAGGAATAGTTCTACGTAACGGCGTGGGTCAACTTGATGCCGTTCAATGCGCAGTGGCGCACACAATGACTCGAAAGATCCAAATGTGCCTTTTGAACCGATGGCCCTATTTTAAACACAATAATTACCACACGGTGGTTCGCAAGAAGTGTTTGGTCATGCATCGATTCGTACGTCAAACAGGTATTGATTAGTTTGTAAGCTCTTGACATTCGGTCAGGCTGTGCACAAAAAGATCAACATCCTTGCCACACAAATATTCCTCGTTGAAGCCACGACTAATGCGTTGATGTCTTTTGTTGTTGCTGCTAATTGAGTTATTGGCGACCAGCACGTTGCCTTAATTTTTTTTCTCCCCCTGAATGTGAATCAATTCAGTCGTTGGATGCTTTCCAGCATCAAGTGGCAGGCAGCAGACACCAATTGTTGTGCTCAGTGCTTCCATTCATCTACCAGTAAACACCGAAGTCTGTTGTTTCAAATAATAGATGATTAGTAGTCGTGTAATGATTTTCTGATGAATCATTACCTTGATTCATCTACAACTTCGGTTGTACGTCAGTCATCCACAGAATGCTAAATTGGTATGTTTTTGCAGAATTGAGGGAGGGTTCAACATGACTAAAATGAACCTCAGACCTATGATACTGATTGTGAGTCATGTATGACCTTTGACCAAGGCATTCAACAAAAAACTGACTGTGCCTACGAACCCTACTAGATTTATTGCACCCTACCAGGGCTTTCCTTGAGCAGACTGACTAGGCCGCAAAAGGTTAGAAGAGATTCACTAGTATGTACATGTGTGGAGGTACATATAATCTTTGGGCAGTGGGGAGAACTAAAACTTAGAAATATAATACCGGCATTTAAAATGTATTTAAAAACTAAACTATTTTTTATTTTACCTGGTAAGGCCCACTGAGCTGTATAGCTCTTTTTCAGAAACTACCCGGCCACAAATGACAGCTCAACAAAGTGGCTTATCACGTGGAAATGTAGAGCAGCCAAATACTCTAAGCGTACGTTTATAAATATGGACGGAAAACCCGAGGGTTTGGGATTGAACCCACGACCTCCTATATACCGGGCAAGCTCGTTAACATCTCGTCACCGTGGCACCATTAATATTACTGTATTCATATTACTGTATTGTAATTATTATTAATGATTGCGAGCTCAGGGGCACCTTTGTAAATAATTTTGCATCTTTCCCGAGGGCATCAGGTGATGATTACCTGCACCTCTGATCAGCACACTTCTTTTTGCACCGGCGACGTAAGGTGCAAAAGAAGTTCAACACACATACAAACATACCTGCTGGTAAATGGTCGTGGTGAGTTCCTCGGTCACCTCGATACGATGCTCCTTCAAGAACTGCAGCTCATTTTGTGCCTCCTGTTGTACAGATGTTAGTTCCCCGCGTAACAAAAAAGAAAAAACATCATTAACGCACATCCAAGGCAACCGTCAAAAAGGCAGTTAAGAGTGTGTGGAGAGTTACACACACGCAGAGCCTTCGCTCAACACAGGTGTGTGTATAAGACGGATGCATCCTTTATCTGCTGCAAAAGCATTATGAGCAGAGAGTGTGTGAGTACGATCATAGAGACAGACTGAGAACACACTTTGCAAAGATGGCTTTGGGTTAATGAAACAATTTCGAAAGGTGAACACAAATGAACCCCCAGGTGCTCTTGTGATGTGTTGCCCACAACGGTATATTTTATATTTTTTCAATTTTGCTTTCGTTATTTTAGCCAATTTTCCACAATTTTATCCAAATTGGGCTTTTGGCGTCAAGCCATGAGATGAACTCCCACAGAGCATTGCAGCAATTCGTGTGAGAGAAAGGCCAATATAAGTGGATGAAACAGAACTACATCTGACTTACACCCACGTCACCTTCTGATCTACACAATGAGGCATGTCGCCTGACAGTCAAGTTTAGCGCAGAACCAACATTTGATATCGTGCGGGTATTCTTTGCGCATTCATTGGTGACGGGCTGAGATCGTCAACTTCGCTGTGCTTGAGAACCAACTTTAATCACAGACGGCTTTCCGGATTTAGCAGATCAGTGCTCTGACTACTGAGCCACCCCACCACCAATCCAGAAGCCTTTCATAGCCTCCGCTCACTTCAAGTTTACGAAATGTGCACTGTGATCTTGTGATCGTAAAAGCCCCTGGCCATGATGAACGACCCCGTGAGCGGTCCGAAGATGGGTAAACCTGCACGTGCTTCATCACCGCTCGAGTGAGCGACTCTGGGTCCTCACCAGGCTGTCGGCCTCAGCCTCCGCAGTGTCCACGGCATCCTGCACCGCGTCCTGAGCCATGCGCAGGGCGATCACCCACTCCTCCGACATCTGCGTGTCTGTGCCGACGCCATGCATCCACGGTTAGCGCGACGCTCGTTACGCTCCACCCCCGTACCATGATCTCCACGGCTAACATCACTTGCACCAACAGTCTGTATGAGGCTAAACTGGGGCTCGTTGTCGTTTTGGCTTGGTAACTCCATTCATAAACACCTCAATGGTGAAGGTTTCCCAAATCAATTACAATATACCTGACGACTGCAACTCTCTGCTCCAGATAACTAATCTCCAAATGCGATGCCAGATTTCTCATCCGCACCCGTGAATGAGACCACATCACCCCATTGTTCCGAACCCTCCAGTTTCCCTACCCAGTCCTGGATCAACTTCAAGATCACACTCACTGTCTTTGAGACCCATCCATGGACTCTGCTCTCACTCTACTCCTCTCCACGCACTCTCCGCTCCAGCATCCAAGGCCTTCATATCAAAGCCTCCAGTCAATAAACACTCCACATGAGGTCACTCTTTACTAATCTGAAGTCCCCCTCCCCCCCCCCCCCCGGGTCTGGAAATACCTTCAGTCGTCTGTGCTGTCGACTCCCCTGCTCCTGTTGCTCGTGTGTTCTACCTACGACTGTCTGCATTTCTATCAATTCTACGTACAATAAATATCCCCCCCGTCTCCAGGATGGCCGTGTTCCACTGTTTCTGTGCAGCCTCTCGAAATGGGGTTCACAGAGGTGCTTTATAAATACAAATTGTATTTTGTACTCGACTGCTAACACATTTCCAGAACATTTAAATGTGTTTTTAAGTGCTCGCTGTTGTTGCTATTATTGCAGTGTGCACATGGACAACGCACTCTTACTGTGCAGAGGTCCCCTGTGGTTTATTTTTGCTGACATGTAAATTGTGTCATTGGAACATGCACATGTGGTAATGCAATGCAGTAATTCTGCATGTTTATTTTATACATTTATATCTGTGTGTTATGTGTTTGCCAACCGAGAACACCAGTGGTCCAATATTAATGTCAATGGTTATACACGACCAAACAAAAAAAAATACTTCACAGCCATTTGCCAATTCACCGCTGGAAGAAGGCCCCACCACACGATGTGGGTCATGGGAGTTGTTCGACCAGATGCTACCACGCCGGTCACCACGGGTCGGTGAAGTATGGTGTATGTATGTATGTTGAACTTCTTTTGCACCGTATGTAGCCAAACGTGGTCATCGGAGGTGCGGGGGAAGGGCAACAGAGCAGACACACAAAAACTGTTCTCAAAAAATGAGTCTTACATTTTGAGGATTTAAAAGTGCATAGCTCCAGTGGCTTCCAAATATTGGAAGGAAGAGCGTTCCAGACGGCCCAGAAGGGCATCTGGAAGCGCGTGATGCGGTGCCCAGGGACCGGTGTTACTGTACCATGGCATCACGTAGTTGACCTACCTGGTTTAATTCGCTTATATCCTCCATTTTCAACATTTTCAACAGCTTCTGCGATTTGCAAAGAAGATACAACGCATTATTAGAAATGCACATTTGTAATTGTATTAATTTCAGTTACAAAAAAATAAAAGTGTTGCATAAACGCCGACGGAAATCTTACAATTCCTTCAATAAGCACGGTTGGCTACGTACAGTGTCGATAGAAGTTCAACATATGTACGTACACACACACATCCACGGAATACGTAGCTGATTAAAGTCGCTTTTGTACTCGACATCCGTGTTCATCAGGCATTGCTATTGCAGTGTTGTTCGTGGAGTGTGCACATTTCCTGGGGCCTTAACCTTGACGTGTACAATGGCACACATACGTAGGTCTCAAGAACGACCTTGACATCCATCGCACACAAGGTCTCGTTTTTAAATAATAAAGAAATGTCAACAACAAACAAACACACAAACAGCCATCCTCCAATAAGTGTAGGAAACTAAATATTATTAGAAACAAAATGTCCCTGGCTGGCTATACAAACATTTACATAATACAAATAAAAACCCTACTCATGTTCACCTCCAAAAATGCATTCCCTCTCCGTAACCTTCTCAATGGGAAATATCATTAAATGCATCCTCTCTCCATAGTACGTCGAGCCAAGGGCTCGCGATTTAACAAAAAAAATACTCTCAAGAACGGGACATAATAATACAATTCAATGCCAGCCATGATCAATCCACTGTTGAATGAAGAGCACAAACAAAGCCGTCGCCAGGTCTTACGATTTTTCCACGTGATAATTATCCGGCTATCACCTGCACACAGAGAGAGTTGCTTTCATATTTCCATCTGCTTGGTGGACGTGCCCTGCAGAGATACATTTCATGGCTCCCACTGTCACTATTCTTAAGTGTAAATTTTAAAACGTCCTTAATCGTTGCTTCTAATACCCCTGCAGCATTAAGCGTGCAGTCAATCTTATTCCTCTCGGTTCTTATTTCGTACGGCTGCCGATGCAGATGCCGAACGACAACTCCAGTTTCACAATCAGGTGGCCAAGCCAGACGACCGCGTCAGCAGCAGCGGGAGCGTATCGCTGTGATGCCTCCTCCGCATTGTTTCGCGGATCGGGCACCGTGCAGTGAACGACTTGAATTAACTCGAACTTGTTTGACCCTCATCTGCGTATGGGGAGAGAATTCCCTCACGCCCAGAGTGTGACTTGAATTCGCAGGCGGAGGGATGAGAGACCACGGAACCTGCGCGTTCACGGGAGGGCCTTGCGCGCCACCTGCTGTCGCGTCGGGGCGGCTGCTGCCCATAGGTCGCAAACGGGTTTTGATTCCTTACCCGTACCCGGCTGCACCAGGGTCGCAAACGGGTACCCGTACCCGGCCGGGTACGGGTAGCCGGGTATCGGGTAGGGTATGGGTATCGGGTACCCGGTTGCGACCTCTGCTACTGCCGCCACCTCGCGACCGCGCCGAGTTAATCTAAATTGCCACCACCGACAGACGCGCACCAAAGGATCATTGAGAGGGATGCTTCCTCCCAGCGGCTGCAGGAGAGACGGACGGAGGCCTCTGGGGCAGGCCTAGCTCGCGTTGTCTCTCGTGAGAGACCCGGCGCATGAGACTAACTCCGGGCACAGCCAAGCCCATGGCACCGTGGCGGGGTGGGTTTATCAGCTCGGCCAGCAGTTCCCAACTCGCGGGTCCGTTCATGAGGGCGGCTGGCTGTGTGGCGTGGATACATTGTCGGTGCATGAGAAATTACTAAGGGCCCAGTAGCCTCCTGTAGACTTATGGTGTCACTACACTTAATCTTACGCTTGATCCGATTAGCACGGTTGGCTATGTACGGTGCGAAAGAAGTTCAACATACATACGTCAAGATTGAGCCACGTATGGCGCTTATCAGAGGGAAATTCCCACAATTATCATTCCGTATGCATCCAGTGCCACCGCCAATGTACGTGATATAATTTCTCGACTTTCGCATCGCCAATTAGTTGAGACTAACGAGGGAGTTACACGTGTCTGAGCAACTCGTGCACAACAACAGAGGATCTTGAGTGGTGTCGTTAGACACGTGGTGTGCATTTATCAATTCTGGAAGAATGATGATGGGCTGAGTCATCGACCTCATTTGGGATTGAAGCTCACAACCTTTGGATTGCGAGTCAAACATTACAACTACAGAAGCACTTAGCGACGTTCAATACGTGCAAACCACATACCTGTGTGTCTCCTGAAGCAAATTATTGATGTCCGCTTCAACTGTTGATTCTACGTGAAAGGGCTGTTAATTGTGACTTTTCCGTGGAAATTCGAATTAAAACAACCTCTAGAGCCATTAATTATATTATCAATCCAAGACTGAATGAAAGATTTAACCATGCCGTGTCGGTAATGGAATTATTTGATTTTACTTCACCACGTTGGTCGGTGTGGGTTAGTGAAGAGGGAACTCGGGTCTGATTCAGATATAAGCTCGCCACCCTTGTTAGCCACGGCTGGGAATCGAACGAGGTCCAGGTCACTGGGTTCACAGTACAGTGCCTAACCACTGCGACCACCAAGTGCACAGCATGAATTACACTAGAGATGGTTACTGCTGGTCACCAGTGGTTGTCCCGTGGAGAGACCGGCCCCTAAAATAGGAATGTAGAGTCTCTGCTGTCAGTGAAAATAAGTGCCCCTCAACCCCCGTTTAAGACACCAAACTAATTACAAAAACTTCCAGTAAATGACGCGAAACTCATCGGACAATAAAAGGTGCGCTCAGGCCTGTGGAGATACCTGACTTCCTTTTTTTAAAGTTGCAAACTAAAAATCTGACGTCGCGAAACGAGTCGTACCTCCTTCCACCACCACCACCTCCTCCTCCTCCTGCTTCTGGGGGCCCTGCAGCAGCTGAGAGAGCCACAGCTTCACCTTGGCGCTGCCAAACTGCTTGAAGCGTTTCCTCACCATGTCGTAGTACCACTCAAACGATCGCGCCTTCAGGAGCCTGTGCGAGCGACACGGCGCAAGGGGACATCATCCATCGCCCAAAGCGGCCACGCCAATTGTATTGATCTCCGGCGCTCGCCGATTCACCCATTCACTCGAGTCGCATGCCCACCGGTGGGGGTGGGGCCAGGCGCCTCCTTATCAGTCGTGAACTACACCCATTGATTCGTCCACCCGTATTGAGGGCCTCGCATAACGCAGATTTATGGCAGCCTACTTGCTGTGCTGCTGCATATTGAACACGCCGCGTCGCCGGTTACTCATACGTGCGAAGCCCTAACACTCGGGATGCCCCTCTGTTGGCCCACTGGGGCACGCACTTAACGGTTCAATTAGCACAGCCGCCCAGTAATTAGAAACGACCGCAGAGGTCAGAGGTTAAATCCCCTTGCCAGGGTCCCGTGTCCGTATTTTCTTGAGATTCACTGAACATGCCGGGATGTTGTGGTTGAGCACACACGGTTCAGCATGGCACCTCTTAGGGCCATAACGTTCCAGTGGAGAGTTTTCCGCTGGTCTCAATCACTGCCAAGTCACATAAATTATACAGCACAGTGCACACATAAGTAACATTCGTTATATACACAGTGTTGTATGCAAAAATATTAACTCATGCAATTGAGTAGTTGTGTAACAATGCACTGATTGATTCAAATCGATTATCATGCTCAACCGCCATTGGCCACTAAGTGGCGGTGACGTCACCACGGCGCTTGTGCCAGGCTATGTGCACGTTGAGGCCACGTGAAGTGTCGAACGCCCGCTGGCAGGAGGTCACGGGGCAGACCCAGGTGCCACAGGTCGACTGACTGAGATGCTCACAATACACGTATCAAATCATACGTGTAACAATGTTTTTGTTTTACGGTTTATGCACGTGACATAGAAAGTGTATGCAAACATTATATGTAGGCCATTAAAATTAAACACAATAAAAACTAGATAGTAAAAACAAGCCAAAAAAGAAATCCTAAAATGAAACCAAGACCCCCAAATCGTGACAATTCAATAACAATTAATCAAATAACTTGATAAATTTAAGGCGAGGGGAGATGGGAGCATTGCGCGCACCGCAAACTCTGTGTGTGGGGACACGCACCTGCCAAACCGTGCCAGGGCAGTTCCACGATTGAGGACGTACATTTCAGACACTTTAAGGATGACGGCAATCATTAGCATAATCATGGAACAGCCTTTTATTTGGGCATAGCATGTCAACCGATTAGGACTATTAGATTCGATATTGTGGCAACTGTCTGATCAGACAACTATCTGATTATGCTGGTTGTAACTACCAGCAAGATGTTGTAAATGTTCTGGATCGTTCTCCAACATACTGGTGCTGCTGAAGCAGTAGTAAATCGGCGCTTCGGTTTTCATGACAACTTTAATCATTGTCCGTGTCGGGTGGAGGAGGGTGCACGACACACATTTTACTCACGCGATCTAACCCATAAAAAAACAACCGTGAATCGTGTTCGTCGCGAAAGCCTTCGTGTCAAAGTTACCCGACTTGGTCGAGTATTTGAACCGATAATCGGGAGAGTAATCAATTAAATTTCTATTTAAAGATTTCGTGACTGCAGGGATTCATCTTCTTGGTTCTTTCGGTAAAGTCACGTAGAAGGGAAGTAATAAAATAATAAAAATAAAACATAATAAAATAATTCTCACGACGTTGTCTCCCCGATGGACCTGGTCTTCACCTGAGGACGGCTGCTTGCGTTGTGGCCGAAACGTCGTGAGATTTTATTATGTTTTATTTTTATTATTTTATTACTTCCCTTCTACGTGACTTTACCGAAAGAACCAAGAAGTAATCAATTACTTAAATAATAATACGGAGAGGCCGCCGGTGATGGGAGGCCCTGGGGTATGGAGGGGCGGCGGGGGTGGGGTGGGGGGGCATGGTTACCTCTGCTTTAGGCAAACGTTGCAGAGCCGTGCCTTGGCCTGCCGGTTGTAGGCGCTGCAGTCACGGCACACGTAGAGGCAGCAGCTCTGGCATCGCTCGCGTGAGTTGATGAGGATGAGGAAGGGGCTGTAGCACAGGATGCAGCACTTGTCGTTGAAGGCATCCTGCCGCGCGAGGAGTCCCATCATGCTCTTCTTCTCCTGGAGGTGCTCCTTCAGCTCGCTGAGAGAAACAGGGATTTAAATATTAGATTACCGGGGTGAGACACTCAAAATCAACTTTATCATCATAACCGTGATCCATTGTTAATCACCAGGCACTAACTATCTGTATTTATCAAGTGCTTAAAATTTGTAATCGGAGTGCCACGTCTTTTTTATTTTTACATGACTGGTGAACTGTAATAGAGTGAAAACAGAACAACCGTCTTCTTATTCTTAAGTTCTCTCCCAAGGGTGCTTCCATGGCTCAAGCTCCACTGATTCCATCCAATCCCACTCCCCTCCCATTGTGCTTCACAGTGCCGCCGCCCGAGGGTTATTGAGCCTCGTCTCTCAACGGTGTTTGCTGCAATGCGTCACATCGCTGAACGCAGTTGAGCGTTATCAAAATAATTATTAAGTTTTTTGGTCGAGCGCCCTTCGTACGAGGGCATGCACACCAAGGACGAAATAAAACAGCTGATGTGAAATGAAAACAAAGTAATTAAAGTAACGTGTTGCCCTCGAGATCTGACCAATGTGAATGCACAACGAGGTTACGTGTTTGAGAACATTCGTCAAAACAAAGCCAGTCAAATAAATAACAAAGAGGACAGCGTGTGTGCGTATGTCTTCACTTTGAGTTTTCACAATCACGAGTGATTCTCGCGATCATGAATGTTTTATATGTAAAAATAATGTTCCTGACGCCGTTTAAAACTTGGCTCGCAGCGCAAAAAGTCAGACCCCCCCCTAAAATATGACGTCACAAAGCTCTGCCCCCCGCCAAAAGCATATTTCCATTTTGAAAATAAAACATGCTTCAAATCGCTTTAAACTATTGTCATTGTAGTGCGTATTTAATGTGGCGCTGCACTCTGATGTTGTAGGAGAAAACATTTATTAAAAAGTCTATTTAATTAAGTAGAACGTGTTGTCTATATTTATTTAAAGTTGCGCATTTTGATGTGACGTCACATTTCTCAAACCCCCCCCCCCCCTCGTCACACATCGTCACAAATGTCTGACCCCCCCCCCCCAGGTGCGTGACGTCATTTATGGACGGCCCCTTGCTGCATGTATCCATTGCACCACGGCAAAGGTGAAGTAGCCGAGAGTGTTTGGGCTTTATTTGTCATCACTAATCACAACTTCGTTCACCGCCTCTCTCATTGAGCGCTGCATCAGAAGGCGCAGATAACAACAACAAAAATCAACACATCCGTCAAGTTCTGAGAGGGGGGGGGGGGAAACATAGTTGGTGACGTTTTGGGCAGTGGCGCTTCTTCGTGGTCAACAGATCCGCTAAGTTTTCAGAGTAGCATTTAAATTATAACAAGACTGGGTTGTGAAGCCTTAATTGCGTGGCGCACGGAGCATCTGCTGCGGACAACGCAGCCTCCCTTGGAAGACGGTAAGCTGACGTCAAAACTCAAAAGCACGCATATCGTATTTACTTTCCTCGCGAGCCGTAACAAGAAAAATGGCTTTGCTTCCAAAAACATTATATTGCAGCATGCGCTCATATTAGTTCAACGCCATGATATTTTAATTAAGAAGTTAGCCATAAGAAAATTCATTATGCATAGTGAGTAACTTCATAATAAAAAATATTCAAAAAGCCATTAACCGGTTGCCTACGCTAGGAGCATTTCATTGGCGACTAATCTAATACGAACAGTGTGGACACAAGCAACGGTCCCCCAATGACTCTCGCCGTTGCCCTTACACGACGGCTAGAGGAGATAACTTGCACAGCGCTAACAGTTGGCCAACAATGTCCCCCTTCCACCCCCAACCCTACCTCCCACCAAAAATAAAAGAGGAGCCACAGATGCAAAGGATGAGGCAGGATTGAACATAGGCATGGCGCGTGACACTGCCGGCGCACAAAGACCGGTGTTGTTTCGCTCTTCTTCTCCGGAACGGCGCCTCTCTCGCGACGTGCGGCACCCCGCCCCCCACCCCCTCCAGACATCGCCTTTGCCACGACGAACAGCAGTGGCTGGAGATCCGCTAGGAGCAGTCAGTACAATCTCCTTCCAGCCGGGTGGCACAAATTATATATTTCAGGGCCCTTTGTCATTTGGATTCAAACATTTAGGATTTTCAGAGGGAAAAGAGAAGGGAAAAGTCAGGGCCGTATGACCATAAGTGAGTTATGAGAGTATTCTGTTATACTGGTAGGAACGAAGTGGACCAGACCACCGATAGATTATATCGTCCGTCCGTCCGTCCGTGTATCAACATCGCCCCCTACTGCAAACACTTGCCAGGACCCTACAAAGACCTTTTGACTCAGTGGGGCTTTCCTGGCTTAACAAGTGTAATAATACATTATGTTTATATTCTTTGGTTATTCGTTCCTACCAGCCCACCCCGCAGGGTCCTGTTAATGTCATCAGGTTTCCCTCGTCAGTGGTTGGAATTGGTCCTAGGACTGGACTTAAATGCTACCCCCTCCCTCCCCATTCCATTTCCCATTTCTGTGGAGCATATCGCCTGGGCCCCATCTGGCCTTAGGACCTGATGCAGTTGAACCTCTTGCACACTCAATAGTTACTCCCCTGGTGTGAGTTTTGGTTGGAGGTCATGGCCTGGTAAGATGGAATTTCCATCAATTTTATATTTTATTAATTTGTGCTAATTTCTCCCAACTTCATCCCGGTTGTGCTAACAGTACCATGCCATGAGACAAAGTATCAATTCAGATCTCTCACAGTGCAAGTGCAATCCGTCATGTTGGAGAATGGCCCACAGAAGCAGATGTCACAGAACTACCTCAGAGAGGCCTTTAATTGACCTCTGGTTCAAACAGGAAAGGGTAGCAATCTCCCACCCGCTTTGCCATATGAGATTAACGTTTGCCAATTAATCCTCAGATGGAATTTATCCAAATAAAGTGCAGAACCAAATTGTACGTGAGTTGTTTTTTGCGTGCAGCAATTGACCCGGTGGAGACACATCACATTCATAGCTGTGAGAATAAAGTTTAACCAATGGTAGCTGCTGGCAAGCAAATCCAGAATCTCAGCGGAGGTAGCTCTGTGCTCTGATCTCTACCTCAAAATTCCCCCGAATAAAATAATCCCGCATCCTTGGGCCAACCACCCAATGCTCCCCGGTGGCACCGACCCGATCTTGCGATCCTCGAGTTGGCGCAGATGCGCATCGCGCTGCAGAACCTCCATGATGTGAGCCGCCTCGTCCTGGCTCAGGCCACACGCGCTCAGCCAGCCCTCCATGGCAACCGTCTCCGCGTCTCCAGGGGCAACCGGCAGTGTCGGTGGCGACGGCTCCTCCTCGTCGCCGCCCGCGCAAAGGCCAACTGACAAAACAGCAGAGGTCACGTGCTGTCATTCACTCGAGAAAATAGGTCTCCCTTTGTACCTGCCCCAACACCATTTTGGGTCGAAGGGTTACGTCGAAAGGGTTATGTTGCTCCATTGTGGGCAACAGCAAAATCCCAACGTTGTACTGCACTTATATGCTCCCATGTCTATGCGCCTCTGTCCTTCCTCAACCCGCACTAACCAGCGTGGTGAAGTTTGGTCAAATAATATGTGTGGGGAGGCCTGATGACAAAATGCAGGGCCTGGCTTTGGTTCAAGTAGCCACGTTGAAGGCGATGACACACTGGGGCAATCTTCGAGCTATAATCACATGCAGCAATTTTCACCAGTGGCACACTTACCACAAGCAATGACGGCAACGTGGATGGAGATTAGTGAAGGGATTCTGTCTAGAAAACAACATAAAATAGTAGCTCGCCCCCGATGGCTTTTTTCTGGGTGTACCGTGCATGGTACAACTCTGAGCTGCATAGCACAACCGCAAACACAATCAGACACAATTTAGGAGGCACAACAGACAGTTCCACAGTCAGAAAAACTGTCTCGTTGAGTATATAATTGCATGAGTCGATGGGGTTTGCTGTGTGTTTAGAAGGTCGTGCGAGCCTAGCATGACTGGAAGTGATTTACGCAAAGAAAACCCGTCACGAAGTATAATCGCTGGGACAAATGTATGGGTGTGGGTGATCAGATACATTGTAAATCGGAGAATCATTCACTGAATTCGATTGTGTAAAGGAATGCAGAAGTATCGCATTCCGAGACAAGATATTTTTGAACAGGTTATGTGGAAGTTCACTCTGGAATGTGGGTGGGGATGCGGTCACAATTGGAGGATAATGATTTGAGCAAGGGATTATAAACTTGCTTTTCTGAGAGAATCGATCTCCCCATGACATCACTCTGCAAGTCATCACCACTGTTTGGTAAAACAATAGAACATCCACCTCCAACAGTCCACTCGTGGGCTTAGTTACATTTAAAGAGCCAGAACAAGTTTTGAGATTTCCAGCTAATCAAGCCACCTCAATATCACCAGCCATGTACGTATTCTCGAGGGTCATTCCGTACCAACTCAATCACAGCTATTGCTCGACCGTCTCAGATTTTTCGAACAAAAAATTCACTCGGGGGGGTTTTTTGGACCTGCGAAGTTCACAAATGCTCGTCATTTTTTCCTTATTGCATTTGCGTTGTGACCTGCCAAAGGTCAACCTAAAGTAAAAAAAAAGTGGTCTTGACTGGAAAAATCACACTGGGTTCAATTGAAACGCTAACCATAGTGTGTAGCACCTCGTTGAAACTCATAATGAACGAGGATTTTTAGAAGAAAACAAATATCAGAAGCCCCGAATTCACTTTTGGCAAGTTGCCAGACGAAGGATAAGTGCCGCGTTTTATTTAAACGCCAGAGATTTAATTCCAACGTCAGAGCAACGCTTTGCCCTGTAGGGGATTGTGGGTCTTTAAAGGTAAGTGTTGCTGTGAAGAACCTTGGGGACCAGTGTTGAAAATGTCGTCAACCACTTTTGGTTTCAAGTCCCCACACTGGTCATTACGGTAATCCCCTATGAAATTTGAAGTTCTGATCATTTTGCCAAGATTAGGCTAAAATAATGCACGTAAGGGGGGTTGGTTGGGGGCGATCAAAAAAGACCCAAATATATTTTAGATTTTTGCATAAATGTTGATGAGCTCTTCAAAAAGCAAGCAACAAATTTTGGTGTCCACGGATTTTGGATTATTGACGTAATTTTAAGTTGCATTTGCCACGCATTAGAGCAGTGGTTCTTAACCTTTACTGCAGCCTTGCACCACTTTGGTTCTCAATCGTAAAACAAGTATAATGTTAACAAATTAATCGGTTTTATGGAACAGAGTACTTTCGTGCAAGTGCTTAATTTGTGTTTCGATGATTTACCTCCTAAAAAAATCTGCCCATATCTTGCACCCCCAGAAAGGGCACGTCGTACCCCCAGGGAGTGCGTGCACCCCAGGTTAAGAACCACTGCATTAGAGCTTTGCTTATGACCCCTTTGGTGATGTTAAAGTACCACATATTCCTATCCGAAATGGCGTTTTTCTGCAACTGAATCAAATGTTTAATTGCGTGTGGTGACAGTGTTGAAAGCCGACATACACTGTGTTCAGTTTATGCAATATGCTTCGTGTGTAATTCAGACCGTGTGTACAACCATAGGTGCACATAGACATTGATTATTCGAAGTGCAACATTTCATACAATTGTAACCTTTGAATGTGCAAGCATTCTTCAAATATTTACCAAGGGTTGGAAAATACATGCAGCATATTCATTTTCAGTTAAATCTGTGTTAATAATCTTTTTTTTTCAACCATCGCAACGCGTTTCTGTTCGTGTACTGGCCAGTCTTGTTGTTATTATATTTTTTTGCACAAAGTAGATTAATTATTTCCCTTCCAGTGGTCAAGAATGGTGACCGAGAAGCAGCCAAGCGTTAGAACGTGTCCATGAGGAGGTCCGACTACGGAGCTGGGTCGATCGTTACATCCGGCAGTGGCCTTCATCCAGCATTGACTTGACCGTCAAATTTCAACTTCGCTGTTGAGCACACGCATCGTAAGCACGTACCGCCAAGCTGTGTCTCTGCATCTGTACGCTTTTTGGAGGCGGTGCGTTAATAACACAACACACGACGTTTCAAAGTGTGCTTGTTTGAAGTGTAGTTAGTACGCAAGGTTAAATAATGTACTCCGTTCACAAGCTGTAAGTAAGGCCAGCCAGTCGCTGTGGGACATTAAATAAATATTCCGGACACGGAGACTTAACACCCCGGCGATCCAAAGCCAAAGCACACACTTCCGTAGCAGGCTTGTTGAATAAACAATTAATCTGCACATATTTTACTGCACACAAACACGAGGCTCGCTATCGAATGGGACGGAAGACCGCTCTGCCCCAAACTGCTCGCTACTTTTGATCTTTCATTTTGTCATTTTCGTTCAACAGGTGTGCGTTTCAAACCATGCGTGTCCAAATAAAACACGCGTGCGTGCTGCTGTCGCGAATGGCACTGGAGGTCACGCATTGTCAACGTACACGAATGTATGTTGAACTTCTTTCGCACCGCACGTAGCCAACCAGCCGTGCTCATCGGTGGGTGCGTTTATTCGATGGCTACACACTTGATCAATCTGGACGTGTTTTTATATGCCAGACAACTCTACCTCAATCACATATTGAACAATACACCAGACTGTTCTTGCTTGTGTCCCTCAAAAAATGTTTGGGGGAGAAGATACATTGCAGATGACAAATGGAGAACTTTATGGAGATTTGTGATCTCCAGGGTGATCCAGATGTCTTGTGTGACTCCCATCTAATTATCTAAAGCTTAAAAAAAATTCCGGTGAGGTTTATCTAAAAAGATTAATGAATATGCAAGGGGAAACAATTGGTAGGGGACACTTAATTGGGAAGCCACGAGACATCTGGACCAACCTGTACATGCAGTGTGTGTGCGCCTGTATAAACAGATCATATCGCAATAAAATAAGCTTGAGCTACAGCAAGCCCACGTCGCTCAGAAGTGACGATAGCCAGTGGGCAAGGCTGGTGACGGAATGGCAGGTGAAGGATGGAATGCACCCAAAAGTATGACCACCACGGTGATGGAGCAATGCGATCAGTTTACATACAAAACTGAGATGCGACAGTGTGAGACCATGACCATATGGGGAGGAAGAAGATAGAGCTAGGTTCATGGAGACGATAATAACACTGTTATCGGCTGTGTCCAAAGTCACAAGGAATGAAACACAAATATGAACGTCGTTCTTTATGGATTAATGTAGACCACTGAAGCAACGCTCAGGGTTGTGAATTCCCCCACCATCTCCATCTCCCAATCAATTCCACATTCACATGCAGGCCAGGTTGTTGGCCCATTAAGCTGATTTCGTGAATTACAGCAACACGACTCCTCTCTGTAGAAAGGGGCAGCTAAAAGTTTTGAATGGGGAGGAAGGTTCTACAAGAACTGGTGTTGGGAGAAGTTACAGCTGCGGCACGATGGTTGTGTTCATTTTGCGTGGCTGTGGAAATGCACACAAACTAAAAAGTCAGCAGCACCAATTGACATTCGTCCATGGGCAATTTGCATTACCCATCAGCACAACCACATTTAAATCAAGCTGCATGTGCAAGAAAGGTTCTACAGGCTGCTGCTACTGCTGCTGAAACATTCCTGTTCGGTCGGATTTAATGTGTGCTCACCACACATACGCAAGCGCGTGGTAATGTAATTAAAGGCTCATGCTGTCTTGTATGTCACAGAGAAGTGTGGATGACATCTCCGCGCTCGAATTGCTGGTCATTCCTATCATACAGAGCAGCGATGCGCTCACCGAATGAATTGGTCGACGCTCTCAGCGTATCGTGGAATCGTTTTGTCTTCCACAATTGTATTCCGATTTGGTTATGGGGGGTTACGTCATCATAATACGTACGCATGTATGTGTGTTCAACTTTCTTTCCCGTCGTACGTAGCCGACCGTGCTCACCGCAGTACACACGTCTCACGGAGCAGCGAAACCCATTTGCGTTGGAGAAACGGTCCACGGAAGCGGATTTCACAGAGCTACCTCTGACATTAATTCTAGATTTGAAGCTTTCGTGACTGCAAGGATTCATATTCTTAGGTTTTTTTTCGGTAAAGTCACGTAGGTAAAAAAAATGTAAATTAATAAAAGTAAAATAAAACAAAATAAAAAATCACGACGTTTCGGAAGCAACACAAGCCTCCGTCTTCAGGTGGAACCGTGGCTGTGACGGTTCCACCTGAAGACGGAGGCTTGTGTTGCTTCCGAAACGTCGTGATTTTTTATTTTGTTTTATTTTACTTTTATTAATTTAATTTTTTTTTACCTACGTGACTTTACCGAAAAAAACCTAAGTATACCTCTGACATCCCTTCAAGTGACCTCTGATCCACACAGTAGAGGGGGGGGGGACAGCACTTTCCCACACACCCTGCTGTAATGATAAATCTTTGTCGCATCACAGTAAAAACAGATTAAAAAAAAAAATTCTCAAAGCTGTCATTTTACCAAATTATGTGTAGATCAAAATTGAATGCGATTGTTTATTTGTGCGGCAATATGGGTGACCGGGCAGAGACCATCGACTCACTTACGCTTGAGAATTTGGTTTTAATCGCAGGCAGTTGTACGGATTCAAACTCAGGGTGTCAGCGCTCTTAGTTCAGCGCTCTGACCAGAGCCACGTGGTTACCCTGTTTCTCCTCTCGGGATGTGACCCGTTCGGTTGCAACCTGAAGAGGCTGCGTTTAGATTCAAGGTTGTTTGCTTACAAATGCTCGCATCTGCCTCCAGGCATTAGCCCTTGTAGTGGCAACACACGCAAATGCGGTGTGCATCCACGGCACTTATTTTTTGTTATACAATTCAACAGAAATGTTATTTTAGACAAGTTTTACCAACATCTCTAACAATCTGTATTCTCCCTAACTACGGTGTATCGTTAAGTATTGATGATTTAAGTATTTAATGATACACCGTAGTTATATCATTGTCAAACGAAGGTCAATGATTACCAGGTAATGCCATGACAAAGCTGCAAAATGTTTATCTTGTTCGACTTTTTTTTTCCAAAGCTAACCTGATACCACCTCAACGCTCCAAGTGGTAGCTATCCGACATTTACAAAGCAGCAGGTGCTGACATTTCACCAAAAGCTGCCGATTGGCGTCAATTCCATGCCGATATTCACAAACACCAAGAATGCCCGACTGCAGCTGCACTAGTTCTGAATTTACCAGAACCCGGGCGACCTCTGGGCCTTCACTTCTGTGGCACCTGGACTGTGGCATTCTGCACCTGGACTGTGGCATTCTCCGCCAAAATGCTATCGAGGTGTCCAGTTCGCTTAAGGATCTTCAAGTCCCGTCTAAAAACACACATTTATCGCTTCAGAAGGCACTTCCTATTTTAACTTGGCCATTGATTACGTCCCGACCCCCTCGCCCCATTAATAATTCCTTAAAACGCGCCGTGATATGTTATTAAAGGCACTTCGTAAAATATAATGATTATATAATTGTTATTTCAGATCGCAGCTCGCCATAACCACGTGAGCATCCCCACACCTCCACCCCTCCACGATTAGACCAAAAAAAACCTCAAATGACACCGTAGCCTTGAATTACGATGAACACAACAGGCGACGTTTCGGCCAAAACGGCCCTTCTTCATAGCACACGAATCGTACCCGCGACGCGGCGCGCTCCTTGCCCTACCTGCTGCTTGCGCGGCGAATTCCTCCCAAACGGTCAGAGCAAAACTCCACCCCGAGTGACCGTCCCGCGCGTCGCACGCATCGATCTCTCCGTCTCTTCTCTCTCCGTCTCTTCTCTCTCTCTGTCTCTTCTCTGTCTCTTCTCGCGCGCGCACGCGAGAGATTGCGGCGCGCCTCCCGCAACTCGATTCCCTCCGCGCCTACACCACGAGCGTCAGTACCCGTGACGTGTGTCTACAAAGGCAGCACGGGACCGCTCAGCGCGGACTCCACACCAGAGAGGTAACTTTACGCGAAGACGCCGCGGCTGGCGAGATGGGCGGTGGTCACCCAACCACTCACCCGGCCGCCACTGCCTCCCTCAACCCGCACGAGCCACATTCCAGTGCCGCTCCGCCCCTGCCACCAAGCCCGGCGGCTTCCCCCCCCTCTCGCAGTCTTTAAAGAGATCCGTGCCAGCCGGGCACCGTCTCACGAGACCTGCCACTGCTGCCACTGTCGCTGCTACTGCCACTGCTGCTGCCACTGCCGCTGCTGCTGCTGGACACGGTCGCGGCAACAGCGAAGCGACCTCTGGGCTGGTGTCGGGGAGTTCCGGCGAGCCCAGGACATCGATTGGAAGTGTCGCGTAGATTTTTCCGGTTTATTGACGAGGTGACAGTGAAGCAAAAACAACCGCGGCGCGTCGCGTGGTGGGTGGGGGATACCCAATAAAGCCGTGCGTGCCCGTAAAGGTGGTGGGTGGGTGGTTGTCGCTGTTTGGACCGTGGTACCTTAGGTGACAAAGGTGAGTAACGCCTGGCAGCGGAACGTCGCGTGCGTGGCACATGCTCAACTTCCTTGTCCTAAAAAGGCGACGAAGCGCTACGATGTGACGACGGGCGCGCCAAGGACTTAGTTGTGCTTAACAAGGCGAGGTGCTGCATGGGGCCATTGTGTGCCCTGGCAACGGGGTCACCGGCCCAAATATACAGGAGGTTCGTGGGTTCGATCCTGACCCTGACCCTGTATCATCGCGTGGATTTTTTTGGGGCCATCGGTTTTTCCCCTCCACATTTAGAATCAACCAGGCGTTCAGAGTATTTGGCTCCTATAAATTTGCACATGATAAGCCACTTCGTTGAGCTATGATTTGTGGCCAGGTCGCTTCTGAAAAAGAGCTATAAAGCTCGGTGGGCCTCACCTGGTAATACAAATAGAATAGAAATGCAGGGTGATCCATTAATAGATAAACCACTTAAATAATAGTGAGAGATTATAAAGAACACAACATTTATACCCAAAGCCCCTACATGTCTCCCAGCAATCGCAATACTGAACTTCGTTTCGGGTCGTATTTAACTGCCCACACCTCATATAATTCAGCTGCTCAAACAAAACAAATTATACGACTACGCAGTAGCTGAAGCAGCCAAAATGAATAATAAAATAAAGCTATTTAAAGCCATTTGTCACTTAATGAAGGCCTTCCCACACCGTGTCGGTACGAGGGCTGTTTGACCATACTTCACCACGCTGTGCGGTGCCCGGACGGTGAAGGGGGTGGGGGGGGGGCATCCAGGACCGGTTCCAGTCATCACTTTCTAGTGACGTTAGCCGAGGCAAAGGAATCCAACTTAGTTCGTGGGGTTCACGCCAACCACTCCCCATACCGCTCCACCACAGCAGCGTTGTATTCTCGCAGTACATCATTTAAATGCCGGTAACTAGGCTGTGCCCGGACAGCTGTCGATGTCATTTTGTTAAAAAAAAACCACACACGTGACTACGCTGCGTATAAACCGATGCTATGAAAAAAAAACGTGAAGGTGGCAGGGGCTGGTTGAGAGGCAGGGCTGGTCTAAGATCTAAATACAGACCAGACCTCGCCTCTCTCTCTCTGAGTAATAGGTTAGGTAATGATGGAGCGAGGGGAACACATGCGTACAGGCCCTGGTGTTGATCCACTGCTGGGCGCGGGCGTGCCCATGCCGTGCGTGTCCTACTTGGTGATACTTCACCTCGCGGGTCAGAGCTGATTGGTCAACGTGGGGAGCATGGACGCGTAAGTAAAGAAGTGCTGAACAACAATGGGTTTTGCTGCTGCTGCTGCTGCTGCACTGTTCAAAGATGACCACCACCTGGCACAGTCGCCAGAGACAGACTGCATTCCACGTCATTTGTTTTCATCATAGGCAAGAGGTAGTAGAGAGGTAGTGGAGCTCTGTGTTGACGTTTAATAATGGGTTCAATTTGGTTACATCAGCTTGGCATTTGCGGGGTGTTTGGTTGCCACAATGGATTATCAGATCTCGCTCTGGGGTTAGGGGCTGTCCATAAATGACGTCACGCACCTACGGGGTGGGGGGGGGGTCAGACATTTGTGACGATGTGTGACGAGGGGTGGAGGGGGGGGTTTGAGAAATGTGACGTCACATCAAAATGCGCAACTTTAAATTAATATAGACAACACGTTCTACTTAATTACATAGACTTTTTAATACATGTTTTCTACTACAACATCAGAGTGCAGCGCCACATTATATACGCACTACAATGGTAATAGTTTAAAGCGATTTGAAGCATGTTTTATTTTTGGAGGGGGGGGGCAGAGCTTTGTGACATCATATTTGGGGGGGGGGTCTGAATTTTTGTGACGCCGTGTGACGAGGGGGGGGGGGTCAAAAATCGTCCAAAATCGCGTGACGTCATTTATGGACGGCCCCTTATCTCCAGACACTCCAGTTTCCTCCCACATGCCAAACACACATTGATGGCATTGGAGAAGCATCCCATTTGCAGGGACCTACCTGAACAAGCTTCTTCAATCTCACTGAGGTGCTCCTCAGTAGATACATGTCATTATCCCGGGAGCACTGAGTTAGGTTTTTTTGTCCGCGGAGTTTCTGTGCCCCCAACCTTCATTATGGTTTATCCTCTGTACCGGGCTCATGTTGAATTGGATTTTTTTTTTATGTCATAAAATTGCGGCAACACTGACATCAATATTCATAGATATTTCAAACTGGCCTAGAACTCCCCGAACCGACCAAATCACCCACAATGCACCCAATCTCCCCGGATCCCAATGTATCCGATGTCGTCAGAATCGAGCCTGGATAGCGCTTGGATGAGTGACCACCACCAAGTCAATAATCACCGAGTGTAGACGGCACGGCGGGCATTAGAGGGCGGTGCAGCAAAATCCATTGTGCTGCACTCCGGCCGTCTTTGCCAACCCACAAGGATCCAAGAGGCCCTCATCCAGCAGTGGATTTGTGAATGGGCACCATATGCACATCATCTACAATGTGTACTTTGTACGCACGTGTGAAGAAATCACAGCCTCAACAGCTGGATGTTAACCCGTTTAAAAAGCGAAACGCTTAACTTTGTTGCGATGGCCACAATGGTGGATGCAGAGTGTGACGGTGATGATAGCAATGTCTCAAGACGATGTGCAGACAACAGAGCGCTGTCCATGTGAACACGAGTAAATTCTCCGTTGCGCGGTTTGCAAGAAAGCGGTGGCGTCCGTTCCGCCGACGTTTGGTCAAATTCGCCCACCGCAGGGCTCAGAAAATCGCTGCTCGATCGCACAGCGCACACTCTGACAATGCCGTTGGAAAAATAAATTCCGCGCGGCCACCACGACCACGACCACCACCACATGTAGAGTTCACAAAACACGGAGCTGATTAAAATAAGCATGGAACGCTGCCGTTTAACGCGGTCAAACTCAAGAGTTCTTGCTTGCGCATGTATGTATGTACGTTGAACATATTTTGCACCGTGCATAGCCAAAACGTGCTAATCGGAGAGGTGGGTGGGGGAGGATGGACAACGCACCCAACGCTTACCTTCTTTATCTCCTTCACCCTCCATGACAAAATTGATACCACTTCAGCGGCTTCTCTCAACTTTGGAGTTTTCCAGCGGTGACTTTGGAGGCGTTCTGCGTGCGTCTTTTTTCATCTGAAATAGGAACGCCAAAAAGAGAGATTGACAAAGAGAGAGAGAGAAGGATGTTTTCTCCCCCCAAACAACCGAGGCGTTGATCGGAGCCTGCCTCCGTGCGACCGCCGTCTTGATCTCCTGCGTTCGTGTGTCCCCGGCGAAGGAGATTGGCCGTCACGGTGCCGCCATCACGTGGCCCATGCGTGTCCGGCCAGAGTCAGCTGATGGAGGCTGTTGTGAAGTTTTCTTCTACATGAATGGGCCTATTGAGTCTCAGCTATTTCACCCCTCGTCCAATGCCCCGATCCACAGAAAATCGATTTCACGTTAACAAGTTTTATGCGGGGCATCTTCTTGGTTCTTTCGGTAAAAGTCACGTAGAAGGGAAATAATAAAATAATCAAAATAAAAGATAATAAAATACAAAATACAATATTTTTCTTATTTTATTATTTCCCTTATACGTGACTTTACCGAAAGCACCAAGAAGATGAATCCCTGCAGTCACGAAAGCTTTAAATCGAAATTTAGCGACTTCTTAAGGTCACCCTCCGTGCTCTTCCACTTGGGCTGACCGGTAACCTCGTGATGTACAGAATATCAAGTGTCAAAGATTGGAGAGAGAAGAAAAATAATCGACAACGCATTGGACGCTGCCCCTCAGTGTTGGACGAGATCAACTATCAAGGCTTTCCAGGAGAGTGAGTGTTTGCTACAGATAAGTCAGTAACTATTACACCCCCCACACACAGCTGGAAATTTGATTAAATGTCAATACTGTATTAAAGATATAGTACTGACTGATTAGCACGATTGGCTACGCACGGTGCGACAGAAGTTCAACATACAAGAATCGTGATTTAATTCAATCGTATAAATGATTAGCACTGCGGTGAACGTAGTGGTCTCCAGCACATACAGGCACCATATGTGTATCCCTTACACACAACATATGTTCGATAAAGCTATTGTAAATCCACTGCTGGATGACGGCCTTCACATACCATGCAATTTGTGGGGGTTATTTGAGCGTACATGACATATGCACCGAAAACAAACATTGTTAGACACACGATTCGCTCAATACACAAATGAACCACAATATCTTCTTGGTTCTTTCGGTAAAGTCACGTAGAATGGAAATAATAAAATAATAAAAATAAAACATAATAAAATAATTCTCACGACGTTACAGCCGTCCTCAGGTGAAGAACAGGTCTGTCGAGAAGACAAAGTCTGAATGACACACCCCAGGCTTGGAGCGTCTATTTAAGCTGGGAGGGAGGAGGAAGAGCGCCTTGACAAAATAATTTGCATATCAATATTAATTTTAGCATATTTATGGGAAATGCAGATATGCGATTAGTACTACTTGTGAAATGCGTAGGAGGTTTGGCGGGGGGTTTAAAGTCATGTTTTTCCCGTGCATTATGCAGGACTAGCAGCATCAAAGGGAGGGAATAAGAAGAAGCATTAACAAAAATTGAACCACAACACCTTGCTGATCTCGTCAAGGAGCATAAACCATCATGTGACCTCCGGTCATCATCGCAGCAAAAGCGGCTTTTGGCTGCGAGCCATCGAACAAAGACGGCCACTGCATCGCGTGCTTTCGGATGCACTTCTGCGGCCGTCTGGAATTCTCTTCCTTCTGACATTAGGAAACTACTGGAGCTCTGTCCTTTTAAATCTAAATTGAAAATGCATTTCTTTAGAACTGCTTTTTTGTGTTTAGTGTGTTGTCATTCAGCCGCACCTCCGATTATCATAGTTGTGAAAGACTTTCAGTTCAGTTTCATTTATTAGGTATAGCCCTGTGAGCCATTCGGCTCTTGACTCGGGTGCAACCGCAACAAACAAAAACACGAACAAGAAACATCTTAAAGTGACTACGCGCAACAGAAAAATCCAAGAAAAAACAACAAAGTCTTCAAGAAAAAGCACCGTATATCAATGCGGTGTGCAAAAATCCCAGTGGGATGCAAGTCAAACAATAACAACCATTAGACAATTTTGATTAAGGTTATCAGACTAACTCTGTACAACAACAAACAAATATGGCTAATCCAAAACGTTTTCGAAATCACCAAAATAAAGCTATAAAAACAATGTAACAGTGATCATAGGAACTGTGATTCAAATTTAACAATAAACGATATACATCAGATGTACGACCAAACTTTGCAGCCATAGCTGGCAGCATGAGTCACTCCATAACAGCAGGAGAATCAGTAGGAGTATCAACATTTTTCAATGCACCTTTAAAGATCGGCATACATACATATTAACTTTAAGCATCGATAAACATTGATGAATGGATGCATCGTTACACCCCTACCTTACAACTCAGCAAACTCAACATGTCAAGGTCCAAGACGATTTTATTTAACGAGATGAGAGAGAATTAGAGAGACCAAGATCGTCCCATTTGCAGTGTGACCAGGGTCACCGCAATGACAAAAGTGAATACGTAAATCCAGGTATAACAACGAGGAGAATAAAAACAAAAATCAAGCACAAAACACAAGCAGATAGAAATTCGAGCAAAAAACTACCACATTACAGAAGAAATCAAAAATAAGTGGACACACTTTAATCAACATTAAATTGCATACACATATCCTGTAGCCAAAGTCGGCTCGGACAATGTTTTTAAGACCATTCATCGTAAAATTAAGTTACAGAAACATCACGAGTATGTATCGGAGTTGGCCGCGAAATTCCCCAATGCCAGCACACTGCCAGAGTGATGGCTACAATGAAAGTGTTCACACACACACACTCACACACACTCACACACACACACTCACACACACTCACACACACACACATACACACACACACACAGACACACACACAGCACCCCGTGCAGAGGAATGACGTCTGTCCGTGAACAATTCCGTATTTTTTTTGACCAAACGGCGTATTGTTCATCAGCCCCCCGACAAAACTCCGCCCCACGGTTCCTCCATGTACTCATTGGAAGCAAGCTCGTTCGGTGTTGACGCCTTGGTTCTTTTAGATGTTCATGGAACTGAAGCAGTTATCCTTACAATTAAGCATGTGGACACTCACGTTTAAACATAAAAAAAATCTGCCAAGTGAACTCGTTGGATTAAGGAAGTGTGCATGTTGGGTCGATTGTAATCTGGAAATGGTTGAACAACACTCAATTTTGCCAAAATTACAATCGTCATTTACAGTCACTTGGGTAAAGAGCTTACATAATAACAACGTAATTATTTCAACATACGCTCATACTACATCTTGCACAACACGAGTCCCCTGAGATGAAAGCCAATATTGCCCAAAGAACAAGACCACTGGCAAATACATCACGGCCACCCCATCTCTGCCCCTGTGGATTTGAGTTAAGATGTACGAGGTAACGCGTGGAGGAATCAGCTGCACATCGTTGGGCAGAAACGAGCCGTCCAAAGGGCTCTAAAAGCACGGAAGATTATCGAACACGAGGTTTGTTCAGCACTCACTGTACGCCGATGTGTGTAATCGTCTTCACATTCCCAACCTCACGTGGGAGGAAAAGAAGAAGAAGATGACACCCAACAAACGCAATGTTTGACCCGTGTGCTTTATTGCATGGCAAACCCATTCGTCAACCTGCTTTCACGGCACGCGGCAATCCGATCGTGCCCTCCGCATCTCCAATCTCCGATGCCACGATCTCGAAAGGCGGCAGCTGTCGAGGCGTCGTCAGCCCCGAGCTCGGCAGGCCGGACCGGCAGTGCACAGCGATGCGGGTGTGCGCACGAGCGCACGCTGTGTGGGGGGGGGGCGGCAGGCGAGAGAGGCTGCTCTGGGTGTATTTTTGTTTTTTTAAATCCTTCATATTAAGTTCACTTGCTTGCTTGCTTGCGCGCTTACGACCGTGCAAATCTTTCGGTCGTTTTATGACCCACTTCCCGTGATCCAATCGAGCTGACATTTTGCACACAGACTCGTTGTGCGTGACAATTTATTTTCGTGAAAAATTTTTTCCATAACTTTACACTTTTTAGGAATTTTTTTTATATTTAATTACCAATTGCTTAATGGTGGCAGGCAATCATCTGACCCATAGGTGGCAGCCATCTCAAGCCAGAGGACGAGAGGACTCTAGCCGCCACGCATATAAAGGATTTATAGTGAAAAACTTTGTTTTTACGGGTTAATTTTTTGTGCACGCTGTGGGCTGCGTGGGTGTATGCTGGCTTGCGAGCGAGTTTCCACGTTGCACAAGTGTGCGCGCACGACGCGGTGAGCGGCGCTCGTGTGTGTTTTGAACTGTGCTCTACGTGGGGGGCAGAGGGGGTTGCAGTGTGGTTAAAGCACGCACGCGCACTTCTCGAGGCCAAGCCACGTGGCCGCTGGTGTTGTTTGTGTAGCTTGCGGGAAAGACCCATCAACCACCAGGCCTCAGCGTGTGGATTCAAGCGGCGATTTGTGTGTGAGGGGGGGGGATGCGTGCAACCAATTGTGCGCGTACGGCCATTTGGCCGTGCGCGCACAATTGTGGCCCACGGGGATTTCGTTATCACGCCAAATTGCAAGAGCTTGAAAGGTCACTGTGGCCTTTTTCTGCTCCACGCTGGGTGGTCCTCGAGAGATGGAACATATTGTCCCATAAACACTTCCAAAGTTTGCTGGTAAAGTGGTGGACATGCACAAGCTTAGGTTGACTCCAATACTATTTTCATCAAAAGTCAAAATGTGAAAGTGTCTCTATGTTCAAACAAGCACAAAGGCAAATGCTGCTCCTACTACTGCTACTACTGGCAGTACTCATTTATCTTATACTGAGCTCTACATTTAAAAACAAAGTCTCGAAGCACATTATTGAATGATGGAAAATCATATTGGAACGATGTGAGCAGAATATTTTAAATCAATTAAACATCACGCAAGCCTCCGACATATGAATCAATATCCATTGCAGAAAAGTCAGAGCGAAAAATGAATCTGAGGATTAGCCTTGAACTGCGCAACAGTCGTGCACTTACACCATTGGAACCTCATTTGCCTTTTGGCGTCATCTGGTCCAACACCATGTGAGACTAGGCTCTAAGGAAAGCTGTCTCGGGTCTGGACTAATCAACTTCAAGGACAGTGCATACATTATCAGAGTTATGTTTTTGTTTGCATTATGACTGCAGGTATTGTGGTCTATACAAACATGACTCCTTGTAAAAAAAGGTGTCAGTTTTATTGCCAGATAGAAGGGTAAAAAAACAATTATCAGTCGTGCACTTTTTCATGTGTAGAGGCAGTTAGTTCCAGAGTCTCAGCGCAGTGAAATACCCAAGGCAGAAGATCCCTGGGTTTGCTCTTCCGCGAAGCTCAGGGTCCACCCTAAATCCCATCCGCAAAAAACACGTGGCAGATGACGGACACATGTAAAATAAATTCTCCAGTGTGCGACTGTGGTCATCCAGAACAGACCGTACAACGTAGAACGACGCAATGCCCGATCCACAAATACGAAGGAGACGTCACAGCGATACACTCCGCTGCTCCTGATGCGGCTGTCTGGCTTGACCACCTGAATGTGAAATTGAAGTTGCTGCTCTACGTCTACATCAGCCGTATGAGAAGAGAAATGCATTTCTGCCAAAGGCACAATCGCCCCTTGCAAAACCGTAAAAGTCACAGCATCATTGTAGGTGAACAGTTCTTGACTGCAATTCTGTAGTACATTTTTTTTTTCAAGTCTATCAATTAACAAAAAATGTAATGATACTTTTTCAGGCCGTTGTCAATCCACTACTGTATGAAGGCCTCCCTATGCCGCGTTCATTGGTCACGGGAGTTGTTTGTCCATACTTCACCCAAGGCGGTCATTGTCAGTGTCGGTAAAAGTGTGGGACCCAGAACTGGTTGAGATATGAATCGTCACCGGTGTTATCCTTGGCCAGAAATCGAACTCGCAATTTACTCACCACTACGCCACCATTATCCCCCTTTTTTCACCCCGTTGTTTTTCAAATAACAATGGAATTAAAAACAGGGAGCGGGTAGGTTTTAAACAAATAATTATGAACACGAGAGCCAAGGAGATGAACTGTTGGGGTAATTTTCATCTCTAGAGACTGCCCTGCGCAAGCTCACGCCTCGTCGTATGGTAACAGCGACGGTTGAGAGTGATTGCACACCCCGAGGTCAATCATGGAGCGGCATTAAACCGCACTCGGATCTCATCTCTTCATCAATCAGCTCAGGTTGGCTCAAGTCCAGACTCGAGACATTTCCCTCTGCCTATGATCGACTGCCTCTCTGTATACAATAAACACGCCCACTGTTTCTGCACAGCGTCTTCAGTTCTCAAGAAAGTCCGCTCTGCAGTCTACAGAAGGTAGTGTCCTCGTTCTGTAGAGACAATGTAAATTGTGTGCGGCTTTTGTTGATCTAGATCTGTTGCCTCTCTGGAGGTTTTCGCCGTGACCCGCATGTCACCTGCGGTGTGCAGGAGTCATTTAACAAAAAAAGACATCGTGAATGATTTATCATCGTCCAATTTTGTGGGCGAGGGTGAAGCAATGGTGCAGTGGTAAGCTCCACTGTGGTCTCAACCTGATGACCTGCGTTAAATCGCACCCCCCCCCCCCCCATTTAATTTCACATCACTCAACGGAGAGTGAAAATTCGTAAAAGGAGTAGGAATATCTGAGGCAGTACCTGGACGCCCACCTTCATCAATCATCACTGGCCAGATTGGTGAAGTATGGTCGAACAAACCTCATGACCAACACGGTGTGGAGGGAGGTCTTCATCCGTCGGTAGATTGAAAGGGAGATGTTTATGACACAATTCATATGTTGAGTCTTTCCCGCGCAAGATTCTGCACATGGCAATCAGGAACTGTCACTGAACAACAAAATATTTCTCAAGTCGCTCCGGTTCACTTCAAGTTCCATGTGCACGTATTTAACACCACGACACAAACACCACGAGGAAAACATCAGCTTACTAAATATTACTACTCCCGCTCGAGTACATGTACAATTTGACGCGATGTAAATTCAAATTTCGAACGAAACAAAAACTTCGAATTGAAAAAAAACATCAAAGGGCGCGACTCCACGAAGCATCCGCGTCTCATCGGGGAGCCTCGGAAAAGCACGCGCGTTGACGTAGCGAGTTGTAGTTGCGGCTAGCGAGAACGAGAAGCGATGTTGGACGGAGCACGGCACGGCGAAGAAAGAACACGAAAACAGCGGCACGAGGGCCTCGCGTTGCGGCGATTGAACTCCGACAGTCACCAGGACGAGCACGCCACTTGGCAGTGATGACGGTGAGACGCGGCAGGCGCTTAGCAAGCGCAGTGCGTCGCTACAACAGAGGCGTTGAGGGGGTGGGGTGGTGGGGAGGGGGAGTCGTGGGGGGCGGGGATTTGGGGGATGGAGTGGTGGGGGGTTCGGGACGGTGGGGTGGGGGGAGTGGGGGGACAGTAGGGGTGGGGGCAGAGGAGCGGTGGGGGAGTGAGTGGCGGCAGTGGGGGAGTTAGGAAGCGCGGTGAATGAGTGGTGGGGGAGCGGTGGGGATTTTATGGGGAGCGGTGGGGGAGCGGAGCGTGCTCATAGGTGCTCGCTAACAGCACTTGCCCCAACAGTCTGTTAAGGCTCCACGTGGGAGCACATTTGCTTCGCTGCAGGGGCGGGCGGCACGCCACGGGCGATCAAAGCAGGTGAGCTCGTTCCGTGAGCGCCGTTCTCATTATACATCGCGACCGAGCCCCACGGTTCAAGTTGGCCCAGATTTTTAAATACAATGGTGATGGTTGCTTAACAACAATGTGTTTTATTGATGGCCGAACAATTTTCAAGAGCCGTTTGTTGGCACGGCAGCTGCAACAATGCGCACGTGTTGCGCATAAATTCCTCGCCATCTCTGTCCACCCAGGAGCATAACCGTGCACACTTAGCGTCAGTCGCTCGGCAGGTTACGCGTGGTGGGGCAAAGTGTGGGTAACTGCAGACGTCTGACCGGCGTGGAAGAGTAGGCCGAGTATCCTCATGTGGGAGTTCTCGAGAGCTCGAGGCCCTTCTGTAATTCGTGGCGTAAGCATGAAATTGCGAGGGTGCGCCTCTACCCCCTACCTAGCAGCTACGGACCCCGCCACCTGAGTTCGATTCCCGGCAACGGCGATCATCGGTGGCGATGGGTCTGTCTGAATCGGTTCTGGGCGCTTCTCCCTTCTCTTCGTTTTACCAAACGCACTTCCGATCCGCACGGTTTGCTACGTACGGTGCAGCGAAATAAGTTCAACATTGCATACCATTCGGCACTGACCAGCATGTGAAGTATGGTCAAACATCCCCCCTCCCTCCCCACTCCTAAAACTGACACGGTTTGGAAGGCTTTTAATTAAGCAGTGGATTGAACATTTTTTTTTTCATAAATTACGAGTAGAGAATCCGCTTCTCTGCAGCGAAAAAAAAAGAAGAGACCACTCACAATTTCAGTCTTCTCACAATCCTGTTCTCGGGAGCACTGCAAGTAATTTGCCGTTTAATTTAACACAATGTTGAGATAATTTCGTGGGGTTTTTTCCTCTAGGATTGAAACTATTCTGGCTATAGGATTACATTGAAATGAGCAACAACAAAAAAGTTTGAGCAATTTCAAATGAATCGTGGTCAGTCTTCTGTATTGGTTTGTCTCTCCGGTGTCGCTATCTGTTATGCGTCGTCAGAACTTATTTTCTTCTTCCGCCCTGTCAGCGGCAGAGTTGTTGTTGGGATGGAGAGGAGTCCAGCCAGCAGCCAGCCAGGAAATTCGAAGCGTAATTTTTTTTAATAGTAGTATGATGAGCATGTGTGGGTATATTGTATGCAGTTTTCAGAGCACATTGCACGAAAACTATCGGCGTTGTTTCTCCTCCCAAAAGGAGACATTCTTCCCAGCAGAGTTCTTACGTAACCAGTGTTGTTCTTTGTGCACACGCATGCAGTTATGGTTACCGAAGACCCAGAGGCCATCGTGACTGAGCAAGTGACCATTAATGTAAATGATTTTTCTGCAAAATATAGTTAAAATAATCATGATTATTATTATGATTACGAGGAAAAACATCTCTAGACCAAACTTTACTTAATTTGGGCATCAAAATATGAGAGCTCAAAACTGTATTGGTTTCACTCACAGGGCAGGATTTTTAAGTACCGTGGCAAAAACAACAATTTTTTTTTAAGATTCCCATCATGAAAGAATCAAGTAATTTGCTTCTCGTGAGCCTAACGCAGATAGACAGCAGACGAATCCTACTTGCGGTCTGCTATAACGTTTCACGTGACGCGTTTCTGTGTATCCCTCACCCGGGTTGAGAGTGGTGAGCGTTCGAGAAGCATGAACAGTGTGCAGGACACGTGGCACTCAGAACACGTGACCCAGCTACAATGGAGACTTTGGGATCAGCCATCTGTGCCAGACCCAATCAATGTTCTTGGCCCGTATAGTTATCGCCTTATCCAAAACCATACATATGGATTTGTTTTGGATAATTGTATTAACAAACTCACTCTTTAAAAAAATTATATACGTGTTAAGATTGTGGTTGGATTTACAGCGTGATACAATGCATCACTATTATTTTCAGTGTTTAGAAATACGCAGGCGGATTTAATAGACGCGAAAGAATTTGTATTTAAAATATTCAATGTCAGCACAATGCAGGGAACATGAGGCCAAAGTGAGATCACACAGAAGCAGTAATGAATATCGACCACGTGGTGTAAGCTTGCCCATGGTTTTACATGTTAAACAGTATTGTTCAACGAATTAAAAATTGTTTTCACAAAGCAGATACATAAACACGATTCATTTACAATGTTACATACCAATCTTGTCGAATGCATCCTCGTAACAATACTACCGTTCATTATAATAACAATGACAATGCTTCATCATTAGACCTCCTTTGCCAGTATAAAAATATAATAATAGGGTTTTTCCCCTTTTTTGTGTTTTTTGTTTGCATTTTGACCACAAGTATTGTGGTTAATGCACACATGATTCCTTGTAAAAGGTTTCAGTTTTGTTGCCAAAAAAGGGGAAAACCCCTATTATTATTAATGATAATGCTGGTCAAAATATTCCGAGTATTACAAATTCTTGTTCTTAACACCGAAACGCAATGTTTACGCCCATGACGCACTCACACGCGCACACGCCGAGGCGTGTAAACCAACACCCTAAACCAACACCCTAAACCAACATCCTAAACCAACACTCACTTGCCCACATCGCGGCCTGCGGGGTTCGTCCTTTGCCCTTTTGCATGGGAGCCCTGATGACGCCGCATGCTTGAAGGCGGATCATGCAAATCACGGTTCGCAGATTGTCGACGTGTACCCGATTCAATTTGCCTGGAATAATCTGAATTTTTATTTATCCTGGAGAAATCCGATGAGCTACGATGCTCGTCCCCCCCCCCACAGATGTCCAGTTTTGATTTTCTCCAATTTCGGTTTAGTCATCGGGAAAACTCACACAATCGTCACACTTTGCTTTTGGTGAACGCCCCGACCGTGGGTGAAACCAGCACACCTGTTTGGAGCGTTACTTACATTGTTACGAAATACATGGCCGCGATTTCTGGCTGTGAAAAAGTGATTCGTCCATGCAGGGCCTCTTGCTGACACTCTGCGCCAACGGGTCTGGATTCTCGTGATGTCTTGTGAGCCTTTTGTTAAATAAATGGCATGAGACCCATTTCTGGCGACGGCTAACATCAGGTGACGAGTGATATCTGAACCGGACTTGGGCCAAGACTGACCACTCGCACACCCCCCACCTACCCCCCTCCCCGCGCGGACCAGCTTGGCAAAGTGTGGTCACAGAGTCCCGTGGCCAACGTGGAATGCGGAGCAAGGGTGGGAAAAAACACGATGTGTTTTGCAAATTTGATCGGGTTATTGGTTTCATTAAAAAAAATATTTGTCGAAAAAAAACCCATGGCTTTAATCCGGCAAGTCAAGTTGTCGTCAATCGGCGCCAGAGTCATCGGATTCGCTCTCCTCTTCGATCATCTCAACCGCGCCGCTCTTGATGAAGACGACCTTCTCCATCGACTTCACGGTCGGGCTGTTCCTCAGCTCGGAGTGAACGAAGGCCGTGGTGGAGAAGTTCCTCTCGGATGCGGCACTGGACGTGGCGATGCTGAACAGCTTGACGGCGATCTTTTGCAGCTCAGGCCACTCACTGCCATCGGACAGTTAATACTCCATCGGCGTCTTGCTACCTTTGACCATCATCTTGTAGCGAAACGTGTTGTTTGTCTTCTCTTTGGTGGGGGCTATAATTATAGGGATTAACAGGCAATAAAACCGATTAAAACTGGATTTTTCGCCATCTGAGATGATCGTTTTTTTAATTAAAACCATGAAAAACCCGATGCTGCCAGCCTTGATGCAGAGGCCTTCATTCAACAACGGGTTGTCAAAGGGATATAAGCGCAGCACTCTACTCATTAAGATGCCTTTTGTGTGCGGTGTTAAAATTAGAATTTCGCAAGACTATGAAATGATGCGTCACTGAGTACGCGTCATTGCCACTGAAGACCTGTAGGGTGGAACGATATTGGGCAGGAGTGTCGGAACAATTGTAACATTGGCGGAGAGAGTTTTGAATAAGCGAGGGGGGGGTGCAATGAAGGCGATTGTGGTCACAAAGTAAATGGATTGCCCCACCTACCCCACACAAACGTTTGGTTGCAACTGCTCCGTTGCTCCCCGCAATTCCTTTCGTTCTCACACCGATGATATCAGTTCTTCCTGATCGTCAATAGTCATATGTTAAATAAATAAAAAGAAGCATCACGATACATTTGGCCCTGGACTTAATTTGGCTCACATTTCAGCTCTGGAATTCACGTCACGCGACAAACATTACTCTTGGTGACGATGGCGAATGCGGAAATTTTGCCCCCTACCGTGGCGGCGCAGAAGTCACTCGTAGCATCTCAGAGGATAACACAATCTGGATAAAATTGGTGGAAAGTACACCAATTTTTTTTAAATACCACCGAATTTCAAGGATGATTGACATTCTCGATTGCAGTTTTTTTTAAATCCTTTATATTAAGTTCACTTGCTTGCGTGCATACAGCCGTGCAAATCGTTCGGTCGTTTTTTAACCCACTTCCCGTGATCCAATCGAGCTGACATTTTGCACACAGACTCGTTGTGCGTGACAATTTATTTTCGTGAAAAAAAATTCCAAAATTTTCCACTTTTTAGGAAAAAATTTTTCATATATAATTTAAAATACCAATGTGATAAAAATGAAACTCTTACTCAAGAAAAACAGAAATGAATAATAAAATAAAACCGATGCCACGCAGGATTTATAGTGAAACACTTTGTTTTTACGGGTTAATTCTTTTCTTTTTAAACCGCACCGTGAGGCCGTTCGCAACGGAACGTGCAACGCGTATCGGGGAACCCGCTGCGAGCGTCACTTGAATTGTCAAAATAAAATAATTGGATTACTTTCCCACACGCACAGTAAGATGAGCCCGCATCGAAACTTCACGCGTTGCCATAAAATCCGACTGCTGTTTGTTCTAAGCGTATTTTATAAGGAGGTATTTTTATATATATAAAAATACATGTTCGCAAGTGAAAACAATTCGCGTACACATTATGTTCAAAGATCCCTCGTTTAGCCATAACCGGCTGTTGGGACAAGTGCTGTTAGCGAGCACCTATAAAGACCGGCACCGCACACGAGTGAGTGGGCGGCTAACATCACCCCCAGCCGACTTTGTCTCCCTCGTTGCGATGTTTACAAATGGCACGAGGCACTCATTTGAAACAGAGTCGACCTAGGGGAGGCCCGGAACCGATTCAGATCGTCAATGGTGTTGGCCATGAGCAGAAATCGAACTCGGGTCGCCGGGTTCGTCGCGAAGCGCGTTAACCGCTGCACTAACGCCCCCCCTCCCAACTTTAGCAATAATAATGCTTTAGTAATAATGTAGTGGTGATACGCGCTGGGTGTATATGTCGTGTGCCAGCGCGTATGTACGGGTGTGTGTGTGGTGACGCGCGCTGACGGGGAGGAGCAGGCGTCAGTGCGCGGGTGGGGGTAGTGCTGCTGATTGGCTGTGTGCCGGTGACGCGCCCAGAGGGAGTGATCGGGTAGCAGCGCGGTGTGATTGGTCGGAGAGTGGAAACACGCGCTGAGCGGAACCGGATCGTGGGGATAGCGCGTGGGGATTGGGTAACGGAGGAGCGGTGCCGACGTTGAGGTCCGCATCCGCTCCGTCTCCCGGGAAGAAGGGGTATATAAGGTGATGCACAGAGGAGCAAGGGGCAGAAGTGGAACCATCTAAGAATGAAGACGAAGGTGTAGAGATAGAGCCCGGAGAGGAGAGTAATGGAGAGTAGAAGAGAGTAAGGTATAGTGTGTAGCCAGCGAGAGAGAAAGGTCTACACGAGCTGAGTAAGGTATAGTGTGTAGCCAGCGAGATAGAACGGTCTACACGAGCTGAGTAATGTATAGTGTGTAGCCAGCGAGATAGAACGGTCTACACGAGCTGAGTAATGTGTAGTGTGTAGCCAGCGAGAGAGAACGGTCTGCACGAGCCGAGTATGCATACGGTGTAGCCAGCGAGAGAGAACGGTCTGCACGAGCCGAGTATGCATACGGTGTAGCCAGCGAGAGAGAACGGTCTGCACGAGCCGAGTATGCATACGGTGTAGCCAGCGAGAGAGAACGGTCTGCACGAGCCGAGTATGCATACGGTGTAGCCAGCGCGAGAGAGGCAAAGTCTACACGAGGCGAGAGAGGAGGGTGTAGCAGAGGCGCAGAGTCTACACGAGGCGAGAGGGGAGTGTAGCCGAGGCGCGGAGTCTACACGAGGCACAGAGAGCCGGCAGCACAGAATCCTGAGTCAAGAGAAGTGCGGTGTGAAGAAGAGAGGCCACGCGTTGTATTGTTACAAGTCAAGATTTAATAAAAGAAGTGTGTTCCCGTCAAGGAGTTTCCTGCCGTCATTTTCCAATACTTCATCTGGCGTCAGAAGTGAAACGGGCTTCCAAGTATGGAGACGAGGAAGACCCGTAGGACCCACGGGATTGACCGCGAGGAAGACCTGGACGACTCGGAGCCGCTGGTGGCGGGGGGTGAGGAAGAGGACTTGCCCACGCTGCAGGGTCCGTCGACGGCGCCGGCCGAGCGACCGGGGACAGACGCCGGGCTTCGTGAGGCGCACTCCCGACTGGCGGAGCTGCTGCTCGCCGCCGCGTCCATCTTGGCGGAGATCAGCTCGTCGGGAGGAGCGGGGACGGTGGGGGACATTTTACAAGGTCGCCCCGCAGATTCCCGCCAAAACGAATGGGGGATTCCCGCCATTGCGCCTGGGCCTACTTTTGGCGGGAACGGCGAGCGCCACGTGGTGGTGGGTTCCCAAGCGCGCGCATCGACGTCATCAGCGCGCGAGGGGGTCCGCCATCTTACGTCTGCTGCTGGAGCCGCCATCTTAGACACCGACGGACAGGCGGAGAGGAACCACGAGGCGGATGACTTCATTTTTCAGCAGCGCCTGCCCACGTTGTCAGCCTTCAAGGCGGAAGGCGGAGACTGGGGCCAATTTCAGCGAAGGTTTTTGGCGCATCAAGAGATGTCAGCGTGGTCCGATGCTACGGCGCTGCGGGCATTGCCCGCCATGCTGGACGACGATGCGCTCGCGGCCTTCAGGGCTGCACGGAAGTCGGACCGCTCCACGCTGAAGGATGCGCTGGGTTTGTTGGCCAGGGTCTACGGGCCTCCCTCTACATGCCGCCATCAGTTCTACGCAAGACGGAAAGCGGCCACGGAGACCGCGCTGGCCTATCGCACGGCGTTGCTGGCTCTTGCTGATGCTGCGTTCCCTCGGATGGACGAGGAGGGCCAAGACGCGATGGTTTTGGAGCAGCTGCTCAAGTTGGCGCAGGACCTGGGGGTCCCTATCAACACAGCTGACGACATTGATATTTCTTCTTTGAGAGTCGCCACGAGTATTCAAGCGCACGAGGCCCTACAACGGAAGCAAGGCGTTGGTTGCAACGCTGCTGTCGTCGCAGCCCCGGGGTTGGTGGTCGCCGAACCCCAAGTCGTCAGCCCACGAGAGGAGGCGTTCGCCACGGGACGACCAGGGGACTGGAGGCCGGGGGCCCGGTCGCCTCTGCGATCGGGCCGAAAGTCGGAGCAACCAAGATCTACTCCGACCCTCGTCACGTGCTATAACTGCGGCCTCCGGGGCCACGTGGCGTCCGGGTGCCGCGCTCCGCGGCAGCGCGCCATGGGAGCTCGGCTGGACGACGACCGAGAGCCCAAGTCATCTCTACAATCCCCGGCAAGTCGCGGCACCTCACACGCTCGGCCTGTTTATTCGGCACACATGGGACGCCGCGTTGCGGCGGAGGAGGGCCGGTTAAGGTTCGGGGATTCGGTTCGGCGAGGGGGGTTCGGCCGGGACCAGGGAGACATTGAATGGGCGGAATTGGGGCATAGAATTGTGGCTGCTTCGGCGGGTTCGTCCGTTGTTACGGGATCTATTGATGGGGTTGAGATTAGGGTGTTAGTGGACACGGGGGCATCGGCAACTATTATATCGGACCTCATTTATAATATTCTTCCAGTCCAATGTCGTCCGCTGCTTCCAGTGGATGTGCCATTTTACGCCGCTAATGGGGGATCGTTGGGCATTATCGGTCAGGTTAGGGCGTCCATTTGCATTGGAGATATCAAATTATCGGGACCCGTTTTCGTTTCGTCTTCTTTGGCAGTTCCGTGTCTTTTGGGCACTGACTTTTTGGCTAAAATGCCCATTAAAATTCTTATCGATCAACGATGCATTGAACTGCCATCGGGTCGCCGGATTTCATTTTTGACGGGCCCTACTGACATTCGGACGGCGTGCGCTACGATACAAGCGGTGGCGACGCAGACAGTGCAAGTGCCCCCGGGTTCACAGATGTTGATTCCCCTCCGGTTGCGAAAACCATGGGTGAGGGAGGCTTCGGGACAGAGTATGCTTTTGGGTCCTTCTAACAAGGCTGTCGGGGGTCTTGATTTATCGGTGGCTCACACTTTGGTGCGGGCTGACAGGGATCCGTTTGTGATGGTTTTGAACGCGGGGTCGCGACCAGCTGTCATCCCGCAGGGCACCGTGCTGGCTCACGCGGCGCAGGTTCCTGGGGATGATGGGTTGGTTGCGCAGGTGGGCTCGAGCCCCGCGCGGAACGTTGAGCCAAAGGAAGACCTTGAGTGGGTCCATTCGTTATGTGCCGCCTCGGACGATTTGTCGGCGGCGCAGTTGGGTGCGCTGCGCGAGTTGCTCATTGAATTCTCTGATGTATTCAGTAAACATAAGTATGACATTGGGTGCACGGATTTGTTGCACCATCACATTGAAACGGGCGATGCGGCGCCGGTCAGGCTAAATCCCTTCCGACTGAGTCCCGTGGAGAAGGAACATGTTCAGTCGGCTGTTAACGATATGCTAGAAGCCGATATTATTTCACCCTCCTCTAGCCCGTGGGGAGCGCCTATTGTGCTGGTTAAGAAGCAGGACGGGTCCCTGCGATTCTGCGTTGATTTCCGTCGCCTGAATAAGATCTCTGTGGCTGACGCGTATCCGCTCCCCAGGATGGATGAGTCCCTCGATGCATTGTCTGGTGCGCGATATTTTTCGACTCTTGATTTGTTATCGGGGTTTTGGCAGTTGCCGCTCGACGAAGAGTCGAAACCTAAGACAGCATTTCGGACTCCAGGGGGGCTGTTCCAGTTTAACCGGTTACCCATGGGACTTCACTCCTCTCCAGCGACGTTTCAGCGACTTATGGAGCTGGTTTTGTCGGGCTTGCAGTGGGATACATGCTTGATTTATATGGACGATGTCATTGTTTTCAGTAAAACGTTTGAGGAACACCTCCGGCGATTGAGAGGGGTGTTCTTGCGAATGCGATCGGCTAAGTTGAAATTTAAACCGGCCAAATGTCACCTCCTTCGTAGGTCCGTTAGATACTTGGGTCACATTGTCGATTCTTCGGGGATCTCCACCGATCCCGCGAAGACGGATTGTGTCGGTTCATGGCCGACACCTACGTCCGTTTCCGACGTGCGTAGTTTCATCGGGTTTGCTTCTTATTATCGGCGGTTCGTTGAGCACTTCGCCACTATTGCAAAACCCTTGCACGCTCTAACGGCGAAGGGAGTGAAGTTCAAATGGGGACCGGAGGAGGAGGCCGCGTTTCGCTCCCTCCGGGACGCCTTGGTGGGTGCCCCACCCTTGTGTTATCCCGATTTTGCCAGTCCCTTTTTGCTGGACACGGATGCTAGCAACACGGGCATTGGGGGGGTGCTATCCCAAGTCGTTGGGGGTGTCGAAAGAGTTGTCGCCTACGGTAGTAGGGTGTTGTCTCCGGCGGAGCAGCGCTACTGTGTCACCCGTCGCGAGCTGCTTGCCATTGTTTTTTTTGTGCAGCAGTTTAGGCCATATCTGTATGGTCGTCACTTTACAGTCCGAACGGACCACGCGGCGCTACAGTATTCATTGAGGGTCGCCCAGCCCTCGGGCCAGTTGTCGCGTTGGTTGGAAGTCCTCCAGGACTATCAGTTTACGACTACGTACCGTAAGGGGTTGCGACACACGAATGCCGATTGCTTGTCGCGGTTGTTGCCTTGTGATGAATGCGCGTGTTTGTCGGGATCGGCGCGCTGTAAACCGACGCTTGCGGGGGAGATGGGGGCACTGGCTGCGACAGCGGGCGCACCGAGTGGGGATGATTCCACTGCCTCTCAGGGTCGGGACTCGCTGCTCTCGCTGTCGCTCAGCGAATGGGGCCGCCTCCAGATGGCGGACAGCTCGCTGCTAGCATTGCGCCGCAAGGTTGGGGGTCCCGAGGGGGACCAGGAGCGTACCGGTTCCTATGTACTTGAGCGGGGCGTGTTATTGAAATGGGACAGTTTGTCCCGGCGGAACGCACTCGTGGTGCCTTCCGCTGTGAGGGGGAGGGTTGTCTTGGCGGCACACGAACGCCTCTTGCACTTGGGAGTTAACAAGACGCTTGCCCTGCTTCAGCGTGCCTATTACTGGCCGGGAATGGGAAGTGATGTGGTGCATATTCTGAAGGGGTGCGTTGAGTGCGCCAGGCGTAAACCACCGGCCGTGGCAGCTAATCCACCGCTGCAATCTATTCAGGTCTCGCGTACCAACGAGCTCGTTGCACTCGATATTTTGGGGCCCTTCCCAGTCACGCCGAGAGGGAATAAATATTTGTTAGTGGGGGTCGAATACTTTACCCGATGGCCTATGGCGTGGCCTCTCGCTAACCAGTCGGCAGCGGCTGTGACGGATGCCTTCGTCCAGGGCTATGTCCTGGACAAGGGGGCTCCCGAACGCCTGCTGACCGACCAAGGTAAAAATTTTTCGAGTAAATTGTTGCAAGAGGTGTGCGATCTGTTGGGTACCAAGAAGGTGCGTACCTCCCCGTACCACCCGCAGACTGACGGGATGGTGGAGAGACTCCACAAAACCTTGACTTCCATGCTGTGCCAGCAGGTGTGCGAGGCACATGTAGATTGGGACCTGCAGGTCCCGGGAGTCCTTGCCGCGTATAGAATGGCCCCCCATGCAGCTACGGGGTTTTCCCCATTCTATTTGATGTACGGTCGGGAAGCTGACCCGCCAATAGAAACACAACTTGGCCTGTCCGCTCCACGAACTAATTCTAATTTGGCAGAACATATTAAGTTTAATATTCATAAGCTGACAGAGGCGAGGGAGGCCGCACGGCTTAATTCGCGGGCTCGCCAAATTGCTAATGAACGGTTGCGGGCACGGAAGGTGTCCATGCACGAATGGAAACCAGGTGACAGGGCCTGGCTGCATTGCCCTCAGGCACCCTTGGCTACGTCGCCTAAATTGTTGAGACCGTGGAGGGGACCCGTGGAGGTCGTGCGCGTTGCACGGCCCCAGTGCGTTCAGATAAAGTGGGGAAAGCGCCGGTGGTACGTTCACCCCTCCCGACTGAAACCGTTCTCGCCTCCATATGGCCTCCCCTTGTGTCGTGATGGCCGGGCGTGTGACGTGACCGGCGACCCAGAGGGGGAAATGTCTCTGCCTGATCCACACGTATTGTCGCCTGATCTGCTCCCAGGTGTCTCGGAACTGACAGCTGCCGATCACCGGCGGCCGGATCTCCGCGGCGGGGCCGGCCCTTTCAGGCCCGTTCCGCGCCGTCTGGAGCGGCCGGAACCGCCGGACGGTCGTCAGTGTCCCGCCCCATACGATGGACCAGCCAGACGGACTCGCGCCAGGTCGTGCTACTTTGCATGACCTGCCTCGTGAGGAGTCGGGGCAGTTGGAGCGCCTCGTCACTGCGTGTAGTCGCAGGGACGTGGGGCGCGTTCGTTTCGAATTTGCTCGTATCGTGTTATTGTTGACTTTTCGCGTTCATTGTCAATCTGTACATAGTTATTCTTGTTGTTGTTGTTGTTGTGTTATGTTACGGGGCACACTCGGGGGGTTATGGGGTTTTTTTTGTTGGTTGTCGTTTTATCGTCGTGGTTGGTTGTTGTTAGCAGCCGGGCCGGCTGCGAGCTATGTGGGAGGGGGTGATGTAGTGGTGATACGCGCTGGGTGTATATGTCGTGTGCCAGCGCGTATGTACGGGTGTGTGTGTGGTGACGCGCGCTGACGGGGAGGAGCAGGCGTCAGTGCGCGGGTGGGGGTAGTGCTGCTGATTGGCTGTGTGCCGGTGACGCGCCCAGAGGGAGTGATCGGGTAGCAGCGCGGTGTGATTGGTCGGAGAGTGGAAACACGCGCTGAGCGGAACCGGATCGTGGGGATAGCGCGTGGGGATTGGGTAACGGAGGAGCGGTGCCGACGTTGAGGTCCGCATCCGCTCCGTCTCCCGGGAAGAAGGGGTATATAAGGTGATGCACAGAGGAGCAAGGGGCAGAAGTGGAACCATCTAAGAATGAAGACGAAGGTGTAGAGATAGAGCCCGGAGAGGAGAGTAATGGAGAGTAGAAGAGAGTAAGGTATAGTGTGTAGCCAGCGAGAGAGAAAGGTCTACACGAGCTGAGTAAGGTATAGTGTGTAGCCAGCGAGATAGAACGGTCTACACGAGCTGAGTAATGTATAGTGTGTAGCCAGCGAGATAGAACGGTCTACACGAGCTGAGTAATGTGTAGTGTGTAGCCAGCGAGAGAGAACGGTCTGCACGAGCCGAGTATGCATACGGTGTAGCCAGCGAGAGAGAACGGTCTGCACGAGCCGAGTATGCATACGGTGTAGCCAGCGAGAGAGAACGGTCTGCACGAGCCGAGTATGCATACGGTGTAGCCAGCGAGAGAGAACGGTCTGCACGAGCCGAGTATGCATACGGTGTAGCCAGCGCGAGAGAGGCAAAGTCTACACGAGGCGAGAGAGGAGGGTGTAGCAGAGGCGCAGAGTCTACACGAGGCGAGAGGGGAGTGTAGCCGAGGCGCGGAGTCTACACGAGGCACAGAGAGCCGGCAGCACAGAATCCTGAGTCAAGAGAAGTGCGGTGTGAAGAAGAGAGGCCACGCGTTGTATTGTTACAAGTCAAGATTTAATAAAAGAAGTGTGTTCCCGTCAAGGAGTTTCCTGCCGTCATTTTCCAATACTTCAATAATAACCACACACGCACACACAGTTCTAGATTTGAAGCTTTCGTGACTGCAAGGATTCATACTCTTAGTTCTTTCGGTAAAGTCACGTAGGTAAAAAATGAAATAAAAATTAATAAAAATGAATAAAAAAATTCTAAAAAATATTTTTTTTTCTTAATTTTCATTTCATTTTTTACCTACGTGACTTTACCGAAAGAACTAAGAGTACGCACACACAGGTTTATTTTGGCAAACCACCGGCCTCCCGCCGTGGCTCGAGCGAACGCTCGCGAGCGCAGCGATGTCGGCTCCACAAATGGGTGCAACGGGGCCCTGGTCTCTGCACGTCTCGAGTCTCGTATCCTCGTCCAGCCAACAGCGATTGGTTTCTCACTCAATATTGGCCGGTCCGCCAGGAGATCGGAGTGGGCGGCACAGCGAGAAGCGAGGGGGGGCATACTGAACGTGGTGTGCCGTGAGCGGATATCTGTTTCGGGTTGCCTGCTTGGACAGGCCCAGTTGATTGTAAGCCATGTGTTCTGGTCGCTGGTAGACTGGAGTATGTACTTTGACTAGGCATGTGACTTGTGGCCATTGCGGGAGACATACTGGCTGTGTTACGGGTGCAGACATTTTTGTTGCAGGTCACAAACCCTGACGGAGCCGCGTCCAGCTTCAGCCTCCGGATGGCGTCTCCTGTTGTCTCCTTGGTTCTTTCAACACTGCGACTTTTACATCCTGCCACGTGAAAGGGGAAGACTAGCCAGGTCACGTGAGACAGAGCCTCATATCAACACGGGAGCTGCTGAGCGAATGTGCCTCCAGCGATAATGCCAACTGCATTACAAATTAATTAATAAAGCTACGACGCCAGGCAGTTGATTTGTGCGCGTCGTGCAAAGTTATTCTGTTATTGCTTTGCTATTTTTAATGACTAGAGGTATTTGACTAGAAAGACCTGCCAGGTCGGCAAATGAGTCACGACTGCGTGGCACTGTCAGCAACAAACCGCCACAGGGGCTGTGGCCGAGTGTTTCTACCCGCACCGATACATGCGGCTCAAGAGCGAGTCTCATGCGAATCAGCTCATCACTTGCACTTGAAGTTAATTACAGATGGGGTGGGGAACGTCCGGGCCGCGGGCCGTATAAGGCCCGCGAAATCATTTGATCTGGCCCTGCCAAGGCAACCGCAGGCGGGACTCGAAATTCAATAAATCTAGGAGCAAACCTGGAAAAGCAGTTGCGAGTAGCAACATCATCAACACCAGCTAACATCACACGCCTCACCAAAGAGAAGCAGTTCCAGCCATCACATTACGGATGAGTTAATAAAATGTTTGACCAAATATAACAGGCTATTTTTTAAGTTGATAATTTTGTATGGTTCGCGAATGATGTTATAAATATCCAAATGGCCCTTGGCAGAAAAAAGGTTCCCCACCCCTGACAAAGAATATCAACAAATCTCTTATTTGATCTCTTTTGCTATTTCGTTTCCTTCCCACTGTGCTGCGCTATCGGTGTGACGCCACGACACGAGGGCATTTCCTTTCGGAGCCGTCGCAACGTACAGCGCACCAAGTGCCAGAGGAAAGACCTGGATATTAACATGATAGAACTACTTCGTAATTGTAAAACACGTACGTTAGAATTAATATTTATTTTCCCGGGGGTGTCTCATCGAATCAGGATTTTTTGAGATCTTCCTTTTTCATTGGTGTTTTTTTTTCAATGTCAATTCATTTGGTAAAATATGAAAAAAATCATAACTGTGGCAAGGACAAGAGGACTGGAGTTTGAAAGTGGCCGCTGCTAGGCCTGCAAGTATTCATATGCGATCGGTAGCGTCATTACTAATACGCTGGTTTAAAGTAGGACATCTTTAAAGTATCATGACTCATTTGCAAGAGGATCCTGCCATGTGTTTTCCAGTGGCGGGGGGGGGGGGAACAACAGTAGGGGGGGGCCGTATTTAGAATTCCAACGCAAGAAATGCATTATTCTAGCCACTATTCAATCGGCTCCCGACCCCAAGAGAAGCCTCGTTGTATCCCACAGCTCGAAATAAAACAAAATGTAAACAGCTGCTCTTTTCTCTCTGTCTCTTTCTCCTCCCCCCCACCAGACCCAGCCCCAGCTACCAGTTGTGTTCAGCGTGAGCCTGAACAGATTTCCTGGCTGCCGAGACCCTGCGGTCGTCCTGGCGGCGAGCGGTAAATTATCCGGATCGAGTTCATAATTCAAGTGCAGCACAAATAAAAGCTCGAGGGGCAATGTCAGGGTGTCGCCAAGAACATTTTTAACGTTTGGAAGCGCCGCTCCTCTATAAACGCGTGCGGCGCTCGAGTTTTGCTGGGAATATCGTGGCACGAACGTTGATTTATGTGCGCCGACGTGCCTGGCCATTCCTCACAAAAACAATATCGCAGATATTAATCGTGGCCCCAACAAGTGTGAAAAATAGCCCACTGAAAGTGCGAACTGATGCGACTACGTTGACCGGGTTTAGCCAGGTGTTATCTCAGATAATGTACGCACAATCTAATTTGATGTCACAGTGAACTGCAATTTTGTTAAATGCAATTCACAGGGCTACAGAGACTAAAACTCATAATCGATTATTCTTTGTGGTCGATTAATCAGGTGACTTAAAAAAACGGTAGCTACCCCAAGCCAGCATCACGTGGCTGATGGAGCCGATAAAAGCCCCACGAACGAACAGATCTGAGTTTATTATCTCCAACTCTTTTCATTATCTGATTAGTCGAGTCATCAAACTGATAACCAGGAAGTGTAATCTATTGATTCAATAATCAGTATCCCAGGTCTTGTCACCATGCATCAAACTGACACAAATACAAAAATAGGTTCCACGCTATATGCAATGTTTGCACAGAATACTTTATACAAATATATTTTTGTTAATAAACCCCACATTTGTTATGTGTTAATATGTATAGCGCACACACACACACAATGGCTCACACACACACACAGCTGTACAGACACGTACATTCAACCGCCTGCAATGCTGCACAACCGTAACTATGAATGACAGATTTCAACAATCACGAGATCACTTTTTTTTTTGCAACACCAGAGGACAAATACTGCGAAGCGTGTAATGCAGTGATTATGTGGATCGTACACCGTGCACGAAGGACAGACATAAGAACAGTTCACCCCGTTGGGAGTACATAGCTGTGGTAACTTTTGTTGGTGTTGTATATATATACAGAAAAGTTGTGACCCATGAAGCATGTGAATGCAAGTCCTCTGGTTTACAGCTCCACCGAGCCCACTCGGCTCACGTGTTTAAAACCATGCAAGGCGATACATGACGTGGGTCTATTTACGATGCACAAATGTTTATTTAACTTAATATTTACTTCATCGGTTATAATATGTACGATTTCGTTCGTGGTGAAGAAGAAAATGCGTCGTCTTTCCCCTACCAATTCTATAAACAATTGTGCTACTGACGTTAATTGAAACGTTGAAGGAATAATATATTCTGATCTCGAGCAGAGCATTGCATCATCCCGTGTTAAAGGACAGCCTGTGGAAGGAGATATCAGAGAACTACTTCTGAGACCACTACAAGTGAGTGATCTGTCTACACGGATGGGCGGTGCAACTTTCCAATGGGCCTCGCTTCGTTGTAGAGATGTTCATTACAAGTCAAACCTATATTCGTGGTTATTTTGGTAAAGTCACGTAGATGGAAAAAAAATGAAATTAAACATTTAAATGAAAATAAAAAAATAAATTGAAAATACTAAAAGCAAAAAACCCACGACGTTTCGACCGCAACACAAGCGGTAAACATCATGATGAATTTTATTATTTTTATTTTTTGCTTTTTGTTTTCTATCTATGTGACTTTACCGAAATAACCAAGAAAATGAATTCCTGCAATCACGAAAGTTTTAAGTACATTTTTTAAATCAAACCTATATTTGTGTTCTCGGATCTACGTGCTTTGTTTTGGCAAATTGAGTATATAAAACAATCTAATTTAATATGACGGGGGTTTGTTTGTACGATCATTAATGACCAAGCTGAGACCATCAGCTCACTACGCTTGATACTCAATTTTAATCACGAGTGGCTAAATCCAGATTTATCCCAGTCTTTCAGGAGTGCCAACTCGGGGCACTAATCCTTGAGCTACCCAGCCACATCCAATCATTTATTCTTAATTGTACTGTAAGATGTAAAATAACGCATAATTACATTTTGATTACCCATTGGCATTTATTTGCCGTTTAGATATCCTCGTTTAAACTCAGTTCACAGCAAACATTAGTTCAGGCCTTCTGTGGCATAAGTATTTTCTCTAAGAGATAGAATTTTGTCTTTTCTCATCATTTTCCAAACGTATTTTACTCAATCAAAAGGCACTTCTGGGAGAGAGAAAATAAATCAGAAACCTAGTGAGTTAAACTACTATTATTTATTTATTTGCGGACCCACTTCACATGTGCAGCGTGGAACGGGATGCCGAGATGTGTAGCCCCCTCTAGTGGAGACCCTTCTTCTAGCAGTGGCGCGAACAAGAAATTGCAGGGCTGTACCTTTATCTTTTGTTACTCACATTGTGGAAAACTCAGCATGCCCCACTGAGGAGCATTTTGGGGCCCTTTCGTATATCAATCAACCTTCATTCCGTGCATGCACGTGAACAGATTTGAATTGATTCCTATAGCCTAGACGCCTTTGAGGCTTATTCTAACCACACGCATTTGTTTAAAAGAACAACTCTGCAATGGTGACTGTGTAGTCACCCTTGGGGAAAAAAACCCACCAGAACATCGAGCCACAGTCGATGTCTCAGTAGATGTCTCAGCGGGGCTGAGAGATCTACGATAATTGTCCACGAGCTGTGTACACATGCACGTGTCATAATCATCATCGTTATTATTAATCAGCCATGATCAGTGAGTGCATTGCCGTGTAAATAAGGTCTCTGCTACCCGTCGGCACCTCTCACGGTCTAAGTGTAAGTACGAGTAAAATAAACTCTCCACTGTTGTTATTAACCCTGGCTTATAACATATGGACCTCATCATGGTGTTGAAGTGGGGCCGACCGGTACAGTATATGGTTACCAGAAGCAGACTTTGGAGCACTGAGCATCGGTGACGATACTGTACTGATGAGTCCCACGAAAAGAATGAAATCGTCTCCGGTTGGCTATCACTGCAGCCTGTCAGTAGCATTGACTCAAAGTTACTTCGATGGTGACCTTGAACAGCAAGGCACTTATTCAGTAAATGTGGATGATTGCAGATTTGAGTCTGACGTTTCAGGCAATTACCCTTTTATTTCATGTACAGAGAGGGCATATTGACTGACAATAGTTGGAAATGGAACTTTGGAATGCAGTGCTCCAATGTCTTCAGTGAACTATCGTATATACCTTTATACATATCAAAGCACATCTTCGATATGCGCCGCATCTGATTTATACAACGATTCACGGTGCCAAGCAAAGCGCGTGGGAATCGCGGTGGCAGGGCTGCACGGAGACTTAGCCGCAAAGTAAGCACCACGCGCCGTCATCGCTCGCGTAACACAGCAACACAGCAACACAACTGTAGACAAAAACGTTTTTTCAGAACATGCGGCATATCACTTAATGCTCGGCCATTACAATCAACGCACACGTCTGCCAATGCTGCACGAGTGTACGAACTGTCAAGGTCAGCACACCATGTGGGCGGTTCGACCTCCCGGCGTGCCAGGTGAACGGTGGAAGTTTCCTAACCCCGCCACCTCTGTCCACCCCCAGCAGTATTGATGGGCACACCGCGGTCGATCGGCAGGTTGCATGTGGTGGGGTAAAGTGTGGGTGCTTCCACCTCTTTCAAGACGTCTGAGCAACGTGGAAGAGTAGGCCAAAAAATGACCCTCTAGAGGGGGTGCTCTCTAGAGCTCCCCTCCAGTGGAGGTCCTTCCGCCGACAGTGGCGAGAGCGAGCACTTGCAGGGCTGCACCTTTACTTTTGACACGCCATCACATCCACCAAGAAAAACTTAAGTGTATACAAATAAGCAATCTGTCGCCAACATGGCAACCACGCAGGTCGAACTGCTATCTCAAATATATAGTTTTAAAATAGTTGCACAAAACTTTACTGTAATAATGGGTGATATCTTCGTTGACATGTCGTCGCGGGATCTCATTCGTTAATCTCATTCGTTCGCACAAGCGGCTACGATCCATCGGTTTTGCATTGCTTGAAATGTGTTCGTCCCTGTGCAATTCAATTCATCTCGGACGACACGCGTTCTCTGTATGTTAGTCGCTCTTGGTTCGTCCAGGACACGCCTGCTGCGTGGCACGTCAAACAGCCCTCAATCCACTGCTGGATGGAGACCTGCTTCTACCACCCAAACGGCGTGGAAATTATTTGACTATTATCCTTGAGATTCGTTTTCTTCGTGGGGTTTCTTTCCGGTCAAATAAACGTTTTGACGATGATATTTAGGCCAGATAAAAAGACAGCGATCCTCGCTTTAGCCTTAACATACTGTTGGGGAAAGTGCTGTTTGCGAGCATCTATGAAGGCACACTCGGGGATGGATGGCCAGTACCATGCCCGATCGCCTTTATCTCCCTAGTGGCGATGTTTACACATGTTTACACATCGCTCCAGTAACTCATTTTAGGCTGAGTCAACCTCGGAGAGGCACAGATAATCATCACTGTTGTTGATCGTGAATGGGAACCGAACTCGGGTCGCCAGGTTCGGAGTGCAAGTGCGCTAACCGCTGCGCCACCGCTCCCCATATATACACACACACACAGTATTGACTTAGCGTCGGCGAGAGGATACGAACCCCTCTCAGGATCCGGGAACACTATCAACCCTCAAAACATTTTCGCAAGTAAAGAATACAAAGTTGTTTTGTGATAACAAAACCAAAATCTCAACATTTTGGCGGATCTTCCCACGGCACTTGCGCGGAGCGTAGGTTGTGAACCACCGCTGTGGACTCCACGGGATTATTTTCCACAACGCGTGCAAAGCAAAAAATGTAAAATACTTTAAAGAGTAAAATATATAATACAAACACACTATACAGACCTTGGACACACACACACACGAGCCAAAAATGTCAAGTCACTTATAATGTTGGCACCAGGGTAACACAGCCGATGGAAGAAACGGCTAGGAAAACATCACAGTTGTGTGTCAACTAACATTTGCGTGTTGCCAACTGGACGTGGAATTTCTTCATCACGAAATCGTTTTTCCTAATAGGCTCGGTTTCATTTATAGCCCAAAGCGGTTCGGACTCACAGGGCAAGTCTGTCTTCTTGACGAGGTCACGCGCCGCTCACCAGCAGATACAAACTCATTATATAAATTGTACAAATGACTCTTCGAGAAGGTTTGTGTAAGCTGCTATTACGATGGCGAGTGAGAATAATTATTATGATGCAGCATTCCCTCTGGACCGATTCGTACCTCGCAGTCGCGACCGTTGCGTGCGTGGCGTAGAGGTGCCAACACTGGGGTTTGGCAGCAATGATAGGGTGGTTTTGACATTTGTGGATTGTCGGGGGCCGTACATCAGGGGCCCCACTAAAGCCCATCAGGGGTCGCCAGTGCCCCGCGGGCCTTACAATGAAGAACACCGCCCAAACGTGAATATTGATTAATCAGAATTATTCGGGGGGTTTTTTTTTCGCCAGGAGAATTCGATGCTATTTTTTGTGAACGTAACAATCAATTTTAAGGAATTATTCGATGCACCGTAAAGCCACTAGTTTCCAGCACCCAGTCCTCCGATTTCACGGTTTGACTCACTTTAATTGTAAAAAAAATGGGCGAACAAAGCTGCGGTAATTCGAATTAACCTCCGGGTCAGCTGGCAGAAACGCACGCGGAGGGCAGCCGGTAATTAACTGTGAATTGCAGCGGTTGGATAAATGAAAACACGACCTACAAAGAAAAGAAAGTCCCAATAGGCCATCATCCCGCGGCTCAACTGGATTTCCAGGGATTGTCCCACGTCAGTTGAAGTTCTGTTCTCGAGAACAAAAGACGTTCCGAGTGGCTTTCGGGCACGCCCTCCGTGATCATCACGATATCTTCTTGGGTATGGCAGCAGCAATATGTTCAAGGAGCTAAATGCCAATGTCGAGATCTGCTAGCCACAACGAGAGGGCTTCGCGAGAATGTTGATGTAGTTTTGCTATTACTGTACACGGTCGTTCACATGTCTTGTAACCCTCAATTAATTGACCCTTAAAAGCAATTGTCCTTTGCTTATTCATTTTTGTTTTCACACCCATCGGTAGACAAACATATTGCGTTTTGGAGTATTAAATGGGGGGGGGGGGGGGTCACAAGATATATGTACCGCCCTGTACTCCCTCGAAGGAGCGCAAACTAGTGGTTTTTCATGTTAAAAAAGTGGTCAACAACATCAGGTGGCAAACTGGCACCATTTGTTTCACAAGGGCTGACTGCTGATGAGACCCAGAAGGTGTAAACCGGTCCAGGATAATAAAATAATACAAATAAAACTTAATAAAATACAATTCTCACTACGTTTCGGAAAGACAGCGTCTGAATGACTTTACCGAAAGAACCAAGAAGATGAATCCCTGCAGTCACGAAAGCTTTAAATCGAAATTTAAACGGTCCAGGATAAACAAATGCTGCTTTATATTATTCCTGAAGGCCAATATGTCGATGGACTAAAACTTGATTTGTATGTGGACACAAAGCAGAGTTATGCTTTTACAGTATTCTCCAGATTATAAGAAAGCTCTCGAAAGTAAGACGGACCTCATGAAACTATAATCGTTAGTGCCGTTGTGAAGAATCTAGGTACCAAATTAAATAAGCCGACAGATCGCATCCTTTACGTATCTGATACATCTGTTGTGTATTGTAGAGTGTTGCATCACACTCGGACCCATATCTAACAGAGAGTGGGTCCCTTGCCTCTACTGTATATACACATCTCGCAGTTCACAAGCGTTGATTCAAACAAGCCTCTGCTTATGAGTCACTGAATGCTGAACCCAGTCCAGAGTTTGCTTGTATTAATCCAATGCTCCTAAAATGACGTGGCAGGACAGATCTACGAAGGAGACGAACTGCCTGCTCATTATGTTTCTCTTAAAATATAATTGAGTGATCTCTGTCACTTTCGCTGCGAGTTTGCCAATCATCGGGCCGCTCGTGGTGTACCACAAGTCAAAGTACTCAAGTTAGAATCTTGACAACGAGGAATGGTAAACACGAAACGGCGGGCCGTGTTAGATCGCGGGCACTGGAAGTTTGAAAACCCCCTGCTTTACAGACTGATTCTGTATATACAGAGACGAGCACGCGTGTGTGTGCGTGTTTGTGCTTCATAAGTGCTCGCGAACAGCACTTGCCCCCACAGTCTGTCAAGGCTATACGGGGGGTCTTTGTCTTTGTTTGTGAAAGGCCAAGGTATACGGTATTCAATTGTCAGTCACGTGCTCATTAATGAGGGATGTTTTTTTTATGGCATCACCGTTTGTTTAACGAGACTACTACGCACATACACCGTCACCCGTACACTGGCACACACACACGCACACGCCGGCACACCGGCGTGCGCATCTCAGTCCCCGATGGCGCGCTCGGAGGGCCGTATCTCGGTGCAGTCCGTGTCCCCCGTGGCCGCGTCCGCCTCCTCCTGCAGCCGCTCCCCCTTGCTGAACCTCACCACGAGCGCCCTGCGCAGGGCGCCGCGCGCGCCGCGGCTCAGCAGGGAGTAGAGCGCGGGGTTGGCGCAGCAGTGGACGAGCGCGAAGCACTGCGTGACGTGCAGCGCCGAGTAGAGGAACCTCTCCGCGCCGCAGCTCAGCTCCACCACCTCCAGCAGCGCGAGCGCGTCCACGAAGAGCGCAGCGTGGTAGGGCAGCCAGCACAGCACGAACACGACCACGTAGGCGACGAGGAGGCGCCGCGCGCTGCGCGCCTCGCGCGGGCTTCCCGCGCGTCCCGAGTCGCGCAGCGCCCGAGCCACGAGCGCGTAGCATACGGCGATGATCGGGAACGGCAGCGCGAAGCCCACCGCGTTGCACATGAGCTGCATGCCGGCCATCCACTGGCTGAAGGCGCCCAGCGGGTAGGCGGCCACGCAGTACGTCTGGTTGGTGTGCGGCGCCGTGCCGGACTCGATGTACACGATGTCCGGCATGGACACGGCCAACGCGAGCAGCCACACGCCGGCGCAGGCGATGGCGCGCGAGCGGGCCCTGCGCTCCGCCAGGCGGCCCAGGAGGTCGGGCGAGAGCACGAGCGTGACGTAGCGGTCGGCGCTGAGCGCCACGAGGAAGAAGATGCTGCCGTACAGGTTGACGCTGTACACGAAGTGGGTGCACTTGCACATGAAGTCGCCCAGGCTCCACGCGCCGTGGCCCAGCAGCGAGACGGTCCACACGGGCAGCGTGAGGACCACGAAGAGGTCGGCCACGGCCAAGTTGAGGACGTAGCAGCGCACCTCGGGCCGCCCGCCTCGGCCCGGCCGCCAGAGCAGCCACAGCACGGCCGCGTTGCCCAGGAGGCCGGCGAAGAACACGAAGCAGTTGAGCAAGGCGATGGGCACGAAGAGCGAGCTCTTGTCGAAGGGGTGCACGCAGTGGAACACCTCGCGCCACAGGCACTCCAGGTCGCTGGCGTTGCACAGGCGCGTCCACTCCTCGGGCAGCTCGCTCGAGTTGAACTCCTCCAGCGACTCGAGGAGCGACGTGAAGTCGATGCTGCTCATCTTGACCGGACGCCGGCGGAGAACGGCGGGCGTTCCGACGGGGGAGTCTGGTGGCCCGTGCGCACAGAGGACACGGTGGGTGGGCGGCGGGTGGGGGGTGCATCCACGCGCGTGCCCGGGCACGCGCGCGCGTCGACTCGCTGCACAGGAGCTACTCTTAGCGGATCGATTTCGTCTCTCGTGTACAGCGTGTCCGCTTTGTTACACCTTAACGTGATTGATTGCAGCAACTTTGTAAATCCACCGCTGGATGAGAGCTTCCCCCACGTGTGTCGGTCGTGGGTTTTGCTCGACCATAAATGTTGGCGAAGGCGAGGGAGCCCAGGGTCGGTGGTAGAATGATCGATCATTCGCCACTGACGTTACCACAAATGCACGGGAATTGAACTCGGGTCGCCGGGTTCCCAGCGCAAGTGTGCTTAGCACACGGCGCCAAACATACAGATATGTGTGTGTGTGTGCAGTGCACGTGCAGGTGGTTCCTTTGTTTGGAACAGCGCATACTCTCGTTGATTTTCAGTGGCGCAGCGCGGACGGCATGGGCCCTGGTGCAAACGCTCCGCGGCGGGCGATGTGATTGCAGGTGACGCGAGCAGGTGATTAGTTTATTAGAGTAATAGGAGAGTGGAAACAATGCCGAATACGCCAGTGGGCGCTTCTGGGCTGTTGCCAGTCACCGTTTCTCGCCCCCCCCCCCCGTACAGTTAACATGGATTTCTTTTTTTGGCTGGAAAACCTGGGCCGGAGCCCACTTCCTACTGGAACTGGAGTCGCGGAATGTCCCTGGTGTGTGTGCGTGCGAGAGAGAGAGAGATTTTAGTTTGCGTGTGTGTGTGTCTGCCTGTGTGCCTGCAAGCCATTGACGTCGCTATCGAGTGTGCAGGCGGTACAACTGCACCATGGCCCCGCGCGCTGGAGTGGATCAAGATGCCGAGCTACGAAGAAGAGGATGGAGGGGGGGTGTAATTGGAGAGGGGGACATTGAATTACTTGCGTCCGGATCCCATGCCAAACACAGACTCTGTATTTATCCTGGAGAAATCCGATGAACTGTGAAGCTCTTTATCACAGATGTCTACGCCGTGGTGTCACTGGTGCCAACCACCACCGCAGGACATTTGAAGAGGGTCCAGCAAACGCTTTGATAAACCGCAAACTCTCATTGCTCGGAGTATCGGGCATTTGTTGAGAGTAGACAGATTGATTCAATGAAATGTGCATTTTATTAAGTTCATTGTGCGACCGTCTGGTGAGGCAATAATAAACGACAAAGGTGGAGTGTAAAGTGTTAGAATAAAGCTTGCATTGGTTATCTGTATACGTGTGGGGAACAATAAACATCGACATTTTCGTCAATAACACTGCGTTTATACAGACAATATGTAATAGGCGACGTTTCGGGCCATGAACCTTCTCGTGTGAAATAGATATGTGGGCTAGCAAGTATTTTTTTCAGGGCACCTTCAAAAATATAACCTCATGGTAAATAGATTCCCTACGCAAACTAAACTTTGCCACCTTGTAAGAAATAAGCCGCTTTATAAGTTGGTTTTACAAGATCGGTTTCATCAACGCGAAACCCATTGCATACAGCATATAAGACTCGAAAATAATGTCCTTGATAGTTGAGAATAGGTTTTTCCCCTTTTTTCTGGCAAAAAACGCACCTTTTACAAGGAATCATGTCTGTATTAACCACAATAATTGTGGTCAGAATGCAAACAAAAAACATACTTTGATAATGTATGCATTGTCTTTGAAACGGAATGGTCCACACCACAAGTACTGTGGTTAATGCAGACATGATTCCTTGTGGAAGGTGTTTTTTTTTTGTTGCCAGAAAAAAGGGAAAAAAAAACAATTATCATATTTTGGTACTGTCAAAGGAGGTCCCATGATGGTCTTTGATCGTTGTTGTTGTTGTTGTTATTATTATCACGTGATGTATTTGATGCGCGCGCATTGCGGATGATTTGGTCACAGGCTGGGGCTCAATTAGCACGCCTCGTGTGAATAAAGCGCCAATTAAAATAATCAACAAGCGGGTGGCTCAACGATGTGGCGACATACTGCCGATACAGGGTTGAGAGAGAGAGAGAGCAGCTCTGTCTCCCCGTTCGCGCTCTCTAACGGATAACATACAGCTCCGTTATCTCTTATCGCCATCGCCATCATCACATTCCGGGGAGACATTCTCCGTGACGGGGCGTCGGATAAGCGAAGACCGGGACGTCGCAAAGGGGCATTGTGCACAACGCTGTTTGATATCGCACGGATGGAGATAACGGGTGGCTAGAGATAACACGACACAAGCACACGGTCCGAGGTTAACCACGTCTTCGCCAAAGGGTAGAACCACACACACACATCGTACATGGGCTGCGCGATTACCCCCAGCGTTAATGATGACTATGATGGTGACATTCACGTGTGTCTTTGCTCAAAAAAGTTAAACGGTTAAGGCGCAGCCCCTGCAAATGCTTGAGCGCGCGACAGCTGGCGAAAGAACATCCTCGAGAGAGAGAGCGACAAGAGACATCGAGTCAGATATACACAGGAACAGAGAGATAGTGGCAGAGAAACACAAGGGCAGAGCAACAGCGTCAGACAGAAAGCGACAGACAGAACCAACACCAGGGAGAGATGTAACAAAAAAAAGAGCAGCAGAGAGAAAGACAGCGCGGCAGAGAGCCAGGAGAACAATGATCCGTGCAGACACAAAGACAGAGCAACGGCGGGCAGACAGAGATGCAGAGGGTAACAGACAGAGCCAAACAAAGCGAGAGAGATAGACAGGGCGACACAGAGCCAGAGAGACGCGGATGCCAGGAGAACAACATGACCCGTGTGCATCGTCTTCACCTGGTGGGCACCTCTGCGCGGCGTTGAGTCGCCGTGAAGACCGCGTGCTTTGAGCCGAACTCCTCGGAACCCTTCTCCCACGCGGGCGACGGCTCCCGGACAGCCGCCCTCGCCGATCACGCGACTCCCAAGACCCAAGGACGTCTCGGTTCTGTAGCAGAACTCTGAATTTACCACAAACCTCGGCGTATCATCGCATTGCGCCTCATCCTGACCGCTGCTGCTGCTTGCTTGCTGTTGCTGCTGCTGTTGTTGTTACTTTTTGACATCGGCTGTACGCGCGCGCGCGCAATAAAATCACGGGTTGCAGAGGTCGCCTCGCTATTTAAAGCGGCACGGTGGAGCACGGAGTGGGTCGTGGGGGGTGTAGAGTGAGGAGGGATGGGTGGAGGGAGGGATGGATGTGTGGTTTTTGTGGGAACACAGCAGAGCGCAAAAGGAACTCCCCGCCTCTCACCTCCTGCCACCCCCACGCCTCCCACCAACCCCTTGATCCCCGCTCTAACCGCCCACGCCCCCCTCCCATCACTCCAACCACCACACCAACCTAGACCCTGAGCCCCGGTCACGGCACGTCTTTTTGGATAAGGACGCAAGCTGTTCTCTCCCGTCACAGCCTCCGGTCAGCCTTGCAGTCATTCACTCCCATAGACATATGCAGCCTGCAGTCATTCATTCACTCCCATAGAGATATGCAGCTTGCAGTCATTCATTCACTCCCAATAATATTTACCCAGGAGAGTCACACCAGGTCTGAACACTATCTTAGGTTTTTTCGGTAAAGTCACGTAGGTGAAAAATTAAAATTAATAAAAGTTAAATAAATATAAAATAAAAATCACTACGTTTCGGAGGCAACACAAGCTTCCGTCTTCGTGATTTGTATTTTATATTTAGTTTACTTTTATTAATTTAAATTTTTCACCTACGTGACTTAACCGAAAAAACCTAAGAATATGAATCCTTGCAGTCACGAAAGCTTCAAATCTAGAAATGAACACTGTTTAGGAGCGTCCTGCACTGAGGTGTCTGGACAATTCATCATAAACACTTAATAACGATAATAGCAGTCATTTCATATTGAGAATCGCCTTCACATTCACTCTAAAAGCTCTCATATTTATATCTTAATGACCACCACGACTGCATTAACTTACAAACATCTATTACTGGGACAACCCTGGTATGGCAGTTGGCGCCTGCTTGAGTTATCGCCAGCCATTATTGTTAATTAAATGTTAATCTCATTATTAAATTAGGATTATAAAATCGATGCCAAGGCTCTGGCTTTGCCCCTCGAAACTGCTGCGCCATTCCATGAGGTACAACCTGGGTTCATTCAAGGCAGCAGGTGACGAGTAATACCCAAAAACCTCAATTAATTGAATTTCTATTGTGCAATGCCCGAATGCTGAATCGAGTGCCATAAATCTGGGCGATGAAACTCGTGTCGAAAGAACGGAGAGGAAATGACTTGTTACCATCATTCATCATTTGAAGTTTTATGAACACTTCATCCACTTGTCAATGCACGTAATTACACCCCACTGCTTTGGCTTGCACTAATGGATTTAACTATCCCCGGTTAGAGTTAGCCCCCCAATCCCCGCTCTCATTTTCCATCTCAGTTGAACATTTTGGTATTGCAAGTTCGTGATTGTGGAAGGCGCCCAAGGGACTGACGCCGATCGCATCGCACCCACGAGGTCATTCTACGCGTGGACGAGTCTCGCATTTCAAACTTAAACGAAATTCACCTCCCATTCCATCGCGACTTAGCGGCGAGGTCGGCCAGCCGCGTGTCGGGATGTACAAAGTTCATCCCAATAAGTCACAAATCCTTCCTTTCCTTGATCGTCCACAATCGACCCACCTATCTGTCCATTCATGCGGGCGATCGACGGATATTAATGGACTTGGGAGTAAGTGTTCGCAACAATCTCGCGCAACTGTAACTTGAGTTAATTTCACTCAGACGCTCCATGAAACAAGAAACGTTCTCAGGCACTGGGATTCTCTGCCAAACGCTCCCATAAGTAGAGTGAACCTTGTAATATAATTTTATCCCCAGGCTACGTTACGTGCAGCCAAGTATGCATTGAAGCAGTGTTACTGTACCGATATTTACGAATCCCTTTCTGCCAGTGTTCTGGCAATAGTACAGGCATTATGATGGTAAAACGCCAAAACTAAGACACAGATTACGAGGCACCACGTTTGCATTAACCCAACGTACTTGTGGTAAAACGTGCAAACAAATACACTTTGATAATGTACACGCATTGTCCTTGAAACCGACTGGCCTACAGAGACAGCCAGCCTCCTTCCTGGCCGTCTCACCGGTGCAAGCAAAATTCAAGTGTTTTGATTGGCCTCCTGCCCAAAATATGGGGAGCAGTTGCACAGTAGCTTCACTGTCTGAACTATTGAGCTGCCCACCGGCCTTCAACTCTAAATCACGGCATCAGTGGCGGGTGTAATCCGAACCAATTCTGTACCCCCTTCCCTCCACCCCCCTTCACAACATGCATTGACCAGCCTGGTGAAGCATGGTTAAAACAACTCCCATGACCGACAGGCTTCTAAATTATAATAATACTGTATAACTGTTTTTGAAAAAAAATGGGGCAAATGTCACCTTATATGGCAGAATATACCGGAGTACATTCAAGGGCAATTCCAAACGTATGTCTTTGAAACGGTAACGTCTCCCATGAGAACACCTGAATAATGTGTGTCTAATGATGATACACGGCAGCGTAAAGGAATGTGCTTTTAAATGCATTCCCCATTTCCCACCCATCATCAGTAAAGCCTGGGCGAGCGGTAGCAGAGTGGTTAGGGCACCGTGTTATGAACCTGGTTTCCCGAGTTAAATCCCTGACCATGGCTAACATCCATGGGGAGTGAAATATGAACCACACCTGGGCACTTATCTTTACCAACCCACACTGACCAGCATGGTTAAGTACGGTCAGACAACTTCCATGACCGACATTGCATGGGGAGGACTTCATCCAGCAGTGAATAGAACAATGCCAGTAATATATAATGTATGTATAAAGTTGTGGCTCTATCTTGTTAAAATCAAGCAAAGTGTAGATGTATCTGGTATACGCAGCTCACTTTTGCATGAAGTATTTGGTTCATCTAACATGTGTACTTTATGTATACGTGTATGAAGGTGTCACCATGCTTTAGCTCATGTTGATACTGTTAATTTGTATTTGGGGAATGGGGTGAATGGTGTCAATTCAACATTCTTATGGCAGGGGTAGCACACAATGGAACAATCCATTCTGGCGTCCTACAAAGTGGTACAGTACTGACTTAATCGCCCCTGTAATAGTCCACGAGTCCACACGTGGGGTGGCACAACTTAAGTCATGGTTATAATTGCACGTGGTCAATAGCTGTGAATCATGTGATAACCATTCGAGGAGTGTTATCAAATAATTCACCCTTATTGGAAATATAAATAAATCAGTACGACTACGGGTTTGGTACCTGACGTGTTAGACATTTCTGCTCTGGCCGATAAGACGATAAGGACGATAAGCCGAGTCAATCGACTTGAGGCAAGCACTCGAACCGTAGCGACACTTGGCCAGACTTCTATGCAGATAGAGCCGAAGTACAAGCGTATTAAACGTTCCCAAACTGCAACTCCAGGTCTCCCTTACAATAGACTCCTCTCAACGAGATTGTAACGTGGCTGCAAAATCACTGCAGGCTTTACAAAACCTACTAAAACTGTGCACAATCTAACGGTTATGATAGGTTTTGCGAACTATTTTTTCCCGACTTACAGCTGCAAAATAAAACGATGTCCCAGCCCTTCATAATCCGAGTGAGCTTAAGAAGACTCCCAACGGCCTTTATTGGTGTCAAGCCAGCGGCATAATCACATTATCAGCACAGGGGGTGCTGCAATCGCTCAGGTAGTACCCCAATACTATTGAAAACGTATCTCATGGTGGTCGTCAAGGAGGCCCCAACTCGTATCGTTGGCCACCAAGGGAGAGGAACCAAGGCACCCCCTGCCACCACGCCAGTTACGCGACTGAGTCGGGCTAAATGCGCAGCCGTATCCCGTGACTGGCGGGACACGAGAGGCGACGGTCGTCATCGAGAGACGCCATCCACCTCCTTCAGCAAAGCCACTCTGAAACGGCCGTTTAGGTTTTTTGCGGTTGTGCCGTAGAGCTAGCTATCCGATGTGTATATTTCGAGTTATATCGTGAGCTGTCTGGCCTGCCTGACGCTGCTGGGAGCATCTTCAAGAACTCGTCGCCAGCACATGGAGCGAAAACGTCAGATATCATGCTGAACACACGGTCCAACGCGAAAATACATCGGAGAAGGAAGCCACTTTTATGCCATGGGTTAAGATGAAAATGTAAGTGACGTAGGGCCTGTGTAAAAGCCCTGCCTCGCTTTAACTTCACTATGTAAATATACACAGGGTAAGCGAGGTACAGGAGACACTGCTTGCGATGTATTTGGTGGACGTTGCCAACATGGCCCTGTTTAGTGTCCCATGCTACCAGGTAAGGTCCACGGAGCTCTATAGCTTTTTTTCAGAAGCGACCTGGTCACAAATGATAGCTCAACGAAGTAACATCATGTGGAAATGTATGGCAGCCAAATACTCTAACGCACGTTTCTAAATGTGGAAGGAAAAATCGGAGGACCCGGAAATAAAAACACGCAACCACGGGTAGACAAACTTGCAAACTCTCAAATATATAGGCGTCGTGATATAACCCACGACCTCCTGTATACTAGGCGAGGTAGTTAACATCCAGCCATCGTGGCGCCATGCTGTGTCTGGAGCGTGGACCAAATGGGTCGATTTGGCGGGCGTGCGCTGGGGTCACATGCGCCCGCCAGAAACCATTTGTCTAAAGCGCCCCAGCCCTGAACACTATGTGCTTAATTAAAAAAGAGCCAACATGTTGCAATCGAGTCATTAACAGTTCACCGACATAAACCCACATTTTCCCAACAGGATAGAATGCGTACAAAGTGCATTATTTTGTCTACGTCCGAGTGTCTTAACTCAAGCCACGTGTTATATAGTAGGGAATACGTGGAAATGGATAAATACACGACATTACAATGTTCAGCTCCACAGAGCGAAACCACCAAATGTCAATAGAACGCCTCACTTATAAGGGAGTGCGTACAAACGAAATATCTCCCATGTACAGCATATAAACGGACTGTCAAGTCAAGTGTTGTTAGCAAGCGCCTTTTAAGTGCTGCATTACACATGAGAGGGATGTTGGGAACACAACCACGCGACCACCGTTGTCTTGCCAGCGCTGTTGATGTACACGCACACACCAGGTACTCTAAATAAGTTTATCTATGAGAGGAGCCGGTTCAAAGTTGCATAAACCATCACGCAAACTCCAGTCATCGTCGCTGCAGCTTTTGGCTATCCATCGAACAAGGACGGTCACCCCATCCGCGCGCTCTTCGACGTGCTTCTGCGGCCGTCTGGAACGCTCTTCCTCCCGATATTGGGAAGCCACTGGAGATATGCCCTTTGAAATCTAGATTGAAAATTCATCTATTTCGAAATTTTCTGTTTAGTTTGTTTTGCCCCCCCCCCGCAACTCCGATTAACACGGTTGGCTACGTACGATGCGAAAGAAGTTCAACATGTATTCTAGATTTGAAGCTTTCGTGACTGCAAGGATTCATATTCTTATTTTTAGGTTTTTTTTTACTTGATCGAAAAAAACCTAACAATAAGTTCAACATGCACACATTCCGATGCGAGACAGGCATCGAACTTAATTCGCTGGGCTCGTAAACGCAATGCGCAACCCCCAAACTGCACCACCGCTCCCATGCACACGCGGAGGAGACGCGGCTTGATCTGCACGTGCCGGGCTTTATATAAAGCATAACCCGCAGGGGCATTCCGCCGCCGTTGGACGTAACACACATGTGTAACACTGCTCCGTGCAGCGGTACAGTATGCCATCATCACCGGTATAAATGTCTGGCTTCTCTCAATCACTCATGCGGCAACTGGAGGGGCTTTAGACCGTGTAACCTGAATTATTTTCAACCAATCATTACCCCCCCACCTTTCCGACTTGCATGCTTGCACGGTTAAAATATGCTGAGCGCGTGTGAAACTACATGGACGCGATGTTGTGTTTACAGACACTGTCAATCTGAAACCACCGCCATGTCATAATGTATTCGACAGGCAAAGGGTGCGTTGAGTACAACTGTGGGAAGTCAGCATAAACAAATACGGCAATTGATAGCATATATTAAAATGTAGTTACTGTAACTTCCTTCCGAATAACTTAACTCTACTCACGAAGAGTGTAAAAACATATACTTCCATTATATATGAAATATATTTAGGACGCAGTGAAAGAGTTTTAAGTTGACATAAGCCTGGCATATTCTACGCAATTATAACCAGGGTGCGACTGTAAAATCACACGTAAATTACGGCACCACACCAGGGACTGCCGGTATTGGAAAGTTACTTAACGACGTTTGTATTCGAATAATCCTTATTATTCATCTCTACTACTGTAAACAGTGATTTTGCAATGGAGAAACTGGCCATCTCCATCCGAATTGGGGAATTTCATCACCGAAATATAAACAAGTACCCCCCCCCCCCTTCTCGAAAATACAAGAAAACACCAACTTTTGTAGAATGACGCATCTAGTCAAAGTCACATTGATTATAAATATCCCAATGTCAAACCTCTGTACACATTTTACATGGTACAGACGAAAAATAACTGTGTTTTGAGCCTGACAAACACTGTATAGCAGAAAGGACATGCAATGCACGTTTGTTATATAAACATTTCCAAGGCCGACCCTTCAAATGAATCTACTGTGAGCAACAGTGCCCTGTGGGCCAGAAAGGTTCAAGTGACACGCAACACCTCTCTCCATTAAAGGGACACCTTGGCTGGCGAAACCTTAGTCAAGCCAGGTAATCAATTGAGGCGTAGCGAGATTTTAGCAAGGATATCGTCGGGATGTTTGCATCCCTGCTCTTTACACAAGAGTGCCATGGGAACTGCATTGTTCCCAGAGTAAACAGGACCTCGGGTTTTATAAGGTGGGGATTTTTTGGGTTTTTTCGGCATGGTAGCTATAGCACAATTCCTTAGCAATGAAAGAAGCTGCATTCTTGTAGACAGTATCTTGATTAATTTGTGAGAGGGACTTCTTTTGGCGCTGGTTGCCAACCTACACAGACCAGGCTGAACCATGTTTGCCTTGAGATCTGAAGGCATTACACATCAAGGCTCAGAAAAGTGCAGACCAAATTTAAATCGCAAAATCCGTTACTTGATTTTTCTGTTAAAATCAGCCGGTCAGTTTATTTCACGTAAGGCTCACTGACCTAAGAAGCTACTTTTTTTCAATGGTGACCTGGCCAAAACAGCTGATACTTGAAAGAATATATATTAGGGATGTAAAGAGTCATCCTCCCCACAGTACTTTAATTCACTTTGATGAGGTTGCAATTTGATGAAATAATTTATATTCTGACAATTTTTTTTGCATCTTGTTTGAATTGTTTCAAACCAATTTCCGTCAGATTTGAGCAGTTTCACTCACCCATTTGTCTAAATGTTACATTAGCGTAGAAATTTCACAAAGTACAGATAATATGCAGATTTCGATACAAGTATCGTGAATGTAATCGTACATTTCAGTCAATAAATTGATGCCTTATGAAGTATATATATATTCATATTTGAGATTAGACATGCAACTGAAAAGGGGCAATCGATAAAAAAAATCGGAAACTAAAGTGCAACAACCGTCAAATGTTATTAGGTTTATCCACTTTGAAGACAATCTATTGCATTCATTCAAGGAAGGACTAACATAAAACATTCCAAAAGTTAGCTATTGAACAGTAAGAAATATACTTTATTGACATAATCCTAAAAATGGGATTCAAAGAAACAGAAATAATGGAATATATACAGATGGTCCACTGCAGTGGAATAATTCACATACCACTTATTATTAAAAACTAAACCTGTACAATACAGAGCATATGGGTCAGTACCCACAAAGAGTTGCAATGCCTTTAGAACAAGCTACCACATGTTTAAGGTTTACCGGAAGGTTAAACAGAGCTGTAAAACAATTCTTTGTCTTGCTGCCACAACTTAACACATCGATAGCAGACGCCGTTTTTGAGGTGCTAATCAGAGAGCCCTTGGGTTGCAGAGCAACATAACAATCCGTGCACTCTTCCCCTCGGCTGAGCCTCTGAGGTCTGGGATGTTTAGAATTCCTTCTTCAGATCTGCAAGAGTGACACACACGGGTGAGAGAGCGTAGGGTCATTGGGTTGTCCGACCCTGTCGCTAACACCAGCCTGCACGCGCTCACCTGTCAAAATGACATATCAAGTGAATTTCATTCCCCCCTTGTCACTTGCGCCCATACGTATTTGTTTTAAACAAAAAACCTCGCACCTGTGCAGCCAAATATATCTATATTGCAGCTTTGCAGACGTGGGAATTCACTTTGCGGTGAGCACAACTGTATAGCGGACAATGCAACAAAACTCTACAGGCTGGTACGTTTTGTGTAATTGATAACATTTGGCTAAACTCAACGAAATTGCTGGATAAAACCATATTTTGCAACATTGGGAAAATTACATTTGGATGACATAGCGCTACGTGCAAACAATTTTGAAGGTCAGGGCTATACAAAACACATATACATAACAACCCTTTGGGTCAAGCAGCATGTTGTAGCGTTTCCCCGCTGGAGAGGCGTCGTGCAGTCCTATTTTGATCGTGTGCCCAACGTTCGGTTGGCTTTACCGCTTTTCTTGAGCAGCTCTCCCTTCCAAGAACCCTCCAGCTTGTCCACAAATCGCTCAAACACGCGCACGCTCGCCACCATGCTCGTCCGCTTGTAGTCTAAGTCACATCGAGCATCAGGAACAACGAGCAGAGGGGACTGAGACGAACTCCTGCAGGGCCTGACTCAGCATGACGTCCTGTTTTCCTTGTGCATGTGCACACTTGTGGGGCTGGAGCAATGTTTTTCTTTCATTTGTAACGTTTGAATTTAGATAAGACTAGTATAAAGATTAAATGTTAAAAATGTGTAAAAATATCACGAACTAGGCGTGTAAAGGTGTAGAGAATCAACTGCTATTTTTACGCGAAAGGTATGTGCATAAAATCATGCGCGCAATAATTATTTGAATGTATGCAGATATGTTCATGTCATAATTAGGCTCAATATTTAAGCAAAGATAGAAAAACAAGACAGAAAAAAAGACAAAAAATAATATATTCTTGGATAGAATTGTGACCCCAAATTCCTGACAATTGATAAAATCGCAGGGGAGATTAGTCATTACACATCTGGCGCTAATCCTTATCAACCTTAGCGTTAGTGACAGTGCATGTTAAGTCAATCGATGAGAAATTATTTATTTAAGTCTTTAAGGAATGTATGAGACCCAATTTAGAGGGTTATACAGATTGTCGCCAGCTGCCCTGTGCCACGTGTCATGGTGCTGTGCGCAAGGGGAGGAGATGGGCCACGTGTCATGTTGCTGTGTGTACAGTGAGGAGATGGGCCATGCGTCGTCGTGCTGTGTGTACGGTGAAATGGGCCGGGTGAAATGGGCTGTGTGATGTGGTGCTGTGTGTACGGTGAAGAGATGGGCCATGTGTCGTGATGCTGTGTGTACAGGGGAAGGAGTGGACAGTGCAGGAGGTCCTACCCCTTCGCCGCTTGGCTGCCAGATCCCCCGCGCCACCATCCTTGGCCCTCTCTACCTCCAACTTGCTCTGCCCCGGGGAGGTCACCGGCTCCACTGCTCGGTCGAGCTCCCGGCAAATCTGGCTAAAAAAAAATAAAAAAAATAAACTCCCCCATATATTTTACTGCAGCACTCGTGTGTTACAGTAATGATTCTTTATTCAGTCTGGAACACCTCACCCCGAGTATTAGAATGTTTGAGAAATTGTTTTTAAATGGGAGAACACTTCGAGGATTAAACTCAGAATGGTAGACAGGTCAGCAACACATTTACTCTTCTGCCAGACACTGGTCAACTTAACTAAGCAGCCTGCGAGTTTTGCGCACGTAAGTCTCTTAGTGATCCACCAACCCCACCTCCAAGGCACTGGACAACGGATGGGCGCCACCGTTATCGTCATTGGCATCGCGTGTCCAGAAATTCTGCACACGGCTTCTCTTCCGGTTCAACAAGGGACTTGATTGTACATGCGTACGCACCCAAAGTGGCTACACGGTCATTCCCCCCGCCGCTCCACTCACCTGATGGTGGGCACCGTGAAGGGGTCGAACTCATCCACCCTGACCACGTCGATGGGCACGCAAACCCGGCCTGGCAGCATAAGCACAGAAGATCCGTCAGTAAAAGGTGACGGCCAGAGAAACACCAAGTATCGCAGTAGGCATAGAAATATTCATCCCCCTTGTCATTTGATAAGGCTTCACAATTTGGGGACACGATTCTATTAAAGAATCGATTTTTTTCGGCACATTTGTCCATTATTTGCACTGCATGCATCGTCTCATTTGCAAGGTTTTGTTTGTGATGTCTTTTTTGCCGTTTTATTTTAGCCGAAATAAAAACATTTCCTGAATATAAATTTGTTTTTATTTTAAATATACAACTGCATGAATCGTAGGCATAAAAGTGGGTTTAAAGATAAACGATTGCATGCTGAGGGACCATCCCACTTTGTTTACAAGTACTCAGCGGACAGTCACACACATTCCTTTTGAATACAGATTGGGCCCATGCACTGAACGCCCTGGCTCATTTTTGTTCTATTCACAGCGAGCAAGGGACATGAAAGTTCCTAAAATCTTTGTTTCAGTTGTTTTTAAACATCTTATCCTGGAGTTGTAATATTACAAGCAGTACTCTTACACTATTCCTGTTCAAGGAATTTGAACTCGGTTTTCAAAGCTTGCATCTTACGGCCTCCATTGACCACAACACTTAACAATGCTTAGCATCGACAAATAAAAGAAGTGGCATCAAGAGGACAACAATGTTCAAAAGACAGGCCTATAACGATTCGCCACCCTGGCAATTTCATGTCTTGTAATGGTTCGAGGGTAAAGATTAAATTACAGACTAAATTTTTTTTATAGCCTGACTACAGTGCCTCTAGTGGCTCTAAGGGTTACATGAATCAGTTATATACAAACTAATCAGAAAACAGTTATACTTTTACAATCCCAATTTCCTACACGTATCCCAAGTTTAAGAAATTAGAATCGATCAATAGATGCATCGTCACGTGCCTAGTTTCAGCATTACCAAACCATGCACAGCATTGCCCTGTGAACGCCTCTCACCGACTGCAGAGTAGCAGTGGTCTCCTCACACAAGACTGCATGGAGCCGTTTTTGCATTGTTATGATCAGCTGACACGCAACCTGGCTGCAAATAACTCACTCTCGTCAGCTCAACTGTGCCCGTGCCCAGTTGGAGACCTGGCTGTAGTGCGCTTTGAAGCGTCCAAAAGACACGAGCTATGCTTAGCGCAGCTCACCGGTCTTGGGGTGGATGCTGAAAGGGCTCTTGAGCAGATGGTTGATGCCTTTGCTGACGTTGACATCAAGGCGGGGGTAGCAATATTGTAGCATCACCTCCGACACGCAGTGCCTTGCCGGTATGTTGCCCCCACCCTGCACCATAACACACATGCCACACCCTGTGACTGCGATGCGGGCCAGCTTCACATCTTTACTCAACAGTGGTGGGCTTTACAAAAAGAAGAAAAGTGCACACAGAATCATGGAGAGAAGCATTCTAGAAATAACACTGAGGCACAGACAGAGGAACACATGGATCAGAGAACAAATGCGAGTTAGAGACATCCTGTTGGATGAAAGAGAGCACGTGGGCTTGGGCAGGATACATCATGGTTAGAAGGTGGTGATGGTTGGTGGGCAAGACTGGTGACGAATTGGCAGCCAAAAGGATGAAGCTTTCCCAAGCAGATGACCATCCCAAAGATGGGTCAATGAATTTAGATCACATGTAGAATAAGCACCCATTGTGGCATTGCAAAACTATGAGGGGTGGAGACAATGTGGGGCAGCATCTATTCAGCAGTGGAGTAGCGACATTTAGTATTTCTATTGACTCTCGCATCACATTTTATACCAAGTGTATTACTCGATTCACTCATAAGCATATACATTTTATGCGTTTCACAAACGACTTTAAGTAATGTAGATCTGTAGGCTGACCCGGTGTATAAGTAAAATCAGTCAATTGCTGGGCCATCATTTTTTTGGGTCCAATATATTAAAAATATATATTTTCTAAGCATAGAATCAAATACCTTTGTACCAATATTCTATGGGTCATTCAGTAAAGCCATGTAGATAGAAAAACAATAAAAAATATCACGACGTTTCGATCGCAATACAAGCAATCGTCTTCAGGTGAGAGAAAAGTTAAATCTTTTAGCCCTTCTAGAATACGATACAAATTTACATGGGTCATTGTCACAATTGTGCATATATATTATAGACATCATTCCACTCCTACAGGCAGAAACTAAACATTCAGATGAACCATGGGAATTTTACACCACTCATGTTTAATAACATTCTTGTTATTTGAGCACTACTTTTTTGCCACTAAATGTTTTGCCTCAATTTTGATGAATGCTTCAATATATATCTTATCAGCCTTTGTTAATTAGAATTAGAATGCCACTATTTATGTACTAGTTCTGCTAGCACATGTGTAATCCATTAGGAGGGTAAAAGGAAATCATCTTGTCTTGTTCAACTCACTTTACTGAATTTCTGTTTTATGACCTCCCAGCGTATGACCGAGTTTGGCTGGATGAGCAGATCTTTCCTCAGCTCTTCCCGCATACGTGCACTGTCATCAGTCAAGGCTTAACCTCAAGTAAAGATCAAACATCACAGGGTTATATATTTTTTTAAAAGCCAGTACCATTGCAGCAAAGTAAACTATGAGCTGGTCAAAAATTACAAAGATGTGCAACCGTAAACCTGGCTTATACGAAGTTATGCAATCCACTTTGATCCCCACATTGGAAAGAAATTAAGACAGACGGTAAAGTGCTCAAAGCGTTTCCCAACACTGAGCATCACAAAATAATGTGGTTGGCACGACTATTGCTGGGAAACTTATTGCAGCGATAACTCATCTGCCCCCCCGCCCCAGCGTGTCAAGGTTCGTCACTGCAATCAAAGTTCATCAAAACAAAGTCTAATCACTCACTGTGAAACAGAAAATAATGACTTGGGCTGAACTGTTGAGGTTAACGCTACTCAGCCTCCAGATAACACTGGGACATCTTCTTGGTTCTTTCGGTAAAGTCACGTAGAAGGGAAATAATAAAATAATAATAAAACATTATTAAATAAAATTCTCACGACGTTGCCGTCCTCTGGCTGCTTGCGTTGTGGCCGAAACGTCGTGAGAATTTTATTTTATTATGTTTTATTTTTATTATTTCCCTTCTACGTGACTTTACCGAAAGAACCAATAACCTGAATCCCTGCAGTCACGAAAGCTTTAAAACGAAACACTGGGACAGTGAACAGTAAACGGACATTAACACAATCTTAATATTTGGCATGTAAGCATTCAACCTCCCCCTTCTACGATTCAATCATCACAACTCATCACAACTCTTCAGACATTTATTATATTATCGACTCGTTTGAACAGTTTCATGTTTTGTTCTCCATCATCCTAATCATAGTATAACATTAACATATAGTTTTCAGCACACAACAGCGAAGCACAATCCAATACTGTACTGTACGACGTTCAAACATCTATGCTTTGTGCTTTCACCAACTCACGCTCACCACTGCGGTGAGGCATGGCTAAATAACCTCCGTGACCTGCATGTGAGGAGGCCCTCATCCAGCAGTGCATGGACAAAAGGGTCGTACATGTCCTTTAACACATAATTTGCATAAACTATCGAACTATCGATTTTAAAAGCACTATTTGATGTGTATTGCGGGCATAATAATCTATTTTAATCAGCGAAATTATTAGTCGTTATTTGCCGAATAGATTAATCATTAGATGGGTGGTTGAATATGCACATCAAAACTCAAATTTGTAATCGTATTACTTAGTTTTAACCATCTTTACGTTTTAGAGAGATGGACTTTCATTGATTTAGGCAAAATGGCTTCGTAAAAGGTTTTGCATCAGGATCGGGGGTCCCAACTCAAACAAGTTAGCAACCACTTGCGCTCAGATTCAGTTGCCCATCGGACGCATGCCAAGTGGTCCGTGCGGCCACAGCGTCGTAGAGAATGTGCAGGCAGCTGGCCCCACGCTGCGGAGACCCGTGTGCGGACACATTTGTTCCACCAAGTCAGAATACCAATGACAGAGTTGAGTCCGACAGCTGTTGCGCTATATTTTTAGTGTAAAACCATCTCTCACACACACACACAACACGACAAATTATAAAGATCACCAGTTCAGCCCAACAGACGCATAATAGGGCACATGCTGTCAGTGAGCGCCTGCTGAGAAGGAAAATGGCACACATGAAGACACCGGACCTATCACTGTGCACACCCGGGCCTCCTTTGCCACCACACAAGCTGAAGTTTCACATTGTACCCCAGGTGCTCATTTAGGGTTGAGTCAACAATGCACGAGCCTTCCACACACACGCAAAGAAAAGCCGTTTTCTCGGCTGTCGGGGAAAGGGCTATAAGCGAGCACCTATTCAGGTTGGAGCGGCACATGGCTGGCGAGTGGGGCCAGTAGACCCCACAGATTTGTCCCCCCAGTGCTGATATTTTTACACACTGTGCCAGGAACTTATTTTCAAATGGATCGACCTAAAGGAAGCCCAGGACCAGTTCACATGTTCTCCATTGATGTTAGCTACAGCCAGGAATCAAACTCAGTTCGCTAGGATTTCAGCACAATGCACTAACCGTTACACCACACGCGGCCAGAGACAAGCACCCGGCTATGTACTTTCATCTCACTGCACCCCCCCCCACCCCCCCTTTGCACAAAAAAAGGGATAAACTGAAGTTTTCCACCTCACGTACTCAACACGATAACACGGAACGCTGTGTATGAAAGGATATTGTCTGGCAGCAACGCCAACACTTTCTCCCAGGCCTTCTCCGTACCCAGGATGTCCTGCTTTGTAAGGGCATATTCTTCAAAGTACCTCTCCACCACTTGAACTGCAGCGCTGGTCAATACGATAAAATTAAGTGACAAAATCAGTCTGAAATGTACACACATGAATCACTACCATTAACATATTTATCACTTCTACATTTGCATTTACATGCATATGTATCAAATATATTAAGATCTCACTTGTTAGAGAGATGAATTGCCGTAGGCTATCGCCTGGCTTGAGTAAAGGATGTGAATGATCGCTAAAGAAGAGACTGGTTGTTTGAGCACCCTGTAATTATGGTGTAGCAATCTCGAGGAACTCGACAATCCAGCTCCTGCGATCTCAAGAATGTAAAACACCACATGCAGGTGACATTTAATGTTACGCCAACATAGTTTACTTCAAAATGTGTATTAAATAATGATTAACTGATACTGAGGGGCGTATGATGACAGCATCATTCAGAAGTAAAAAATAAACCTGTCAGCCCAAATGACTGGCAGTCAAACTTGAATAATATAAATTTCTAAAATTAGAATACAGTGGCTCTGACGACCATACAAGGAATGCGTAACACGTCGGCATCCAACAGCAAACGGAATGACGCAGTTACTGGAACTTTAAAGTATAATTTTCAAACTTGTAAAATGAACGTTCCTACTAAGGCTTGACTATATTGACTCGTTCAAAAATTTGATGAACTGTTTCGATTCACGTTTGCAGCTCAATGAAATGATGTTTTTTATACATTATGATGAAATTAATTGTTACGCTCACGATTCGATGTATCGTTTCATCCATATGCCTCAAGACTGTTGAAAATTCTACACGTTCAAAAGAAATAACTTTAAAAGTGGGTATTTACTCTTCTTTTCAAGAGTGAGATATGATGATAAAGCAGTACCTAATGGATGGGTGTACATTGTTATTCTCCCCCAGGTTGACTTTCTTGATCATCCCTTCTCCACCCTGGCAGAACAGACGTTTTAGGTAAAGATAGTTATTGAACCGATACGCATAGTCGTCACGCATAAACACGTCAAAAAAGTTAAATCATTTTTATCTAGTTTATTACAGATTTCTGGGAATCAATGGTAAAACGAAATCTACAATAAGAGATAAAAACAACTACACGATAGAGGAAGACTGCAGGTAACACATAAATCATTAGTAAAATATTGGTCATTTATATGACCAACTTTAATATTTACTATGTATACAATCTCAGCACGATTAATCTGCTATAGCCACTGCCTTTAAGTCATTTGAATAAATAGTTACGTCCGTGTCCGAGATTGTGTGTGTGTACATGCACATTCACATTTCCAGGCACTATTGATTCACAAATCTTCACAACCGTAACTGCTACAACACAGGATATTCAAAAACCTGTAAGAATCATGTGGGGAGCCCCCTCCTGTACTTTCGATCGGTGTTAATTTTACTTCGAATTGTGCCCGCTTCACGACCCTGGCTGTGACCCAGTTTGGGAAACCCTGCTGTTATGTTTATCCAGTTGGATGTGAAAATTCTACAGGCCAGCATACCCTATACAAGCAATGCAGTTGACTCCAGAACCATTTTTAAACATGCACATAAAACACAGCCAGGTGCGTGCAAGCATGCACCTTCACACGCGTTCACAGCCTTACCACCACCATTACTACCGCACCTACACGTAAACGGAAAGAGAGAGATGTGCGAGAGATACGGTTCCACATCCGGCACCAACCTTGACAAGGGTGAGATACTCGGCAATGGCAGAGCGCGCTGGCTGTGAGAGTTTGCGCGCTGCAATGTCGCAGACCCAGCAGTGAACGCCGCGCCGGCCAGAATACACCCAGAGCCGGTGGTCAAACCCAAAGTCCTCTGTGCACGGCAATGCAAGGGAGATGGGGTAGGAAAGTGAGTTAAGAGAGTAAAATAAGAGAGATAAAGCAATACAGTAAAACCTTGGATTGCGAGCATAATTCCTTCCGGAAACGTGTTTGTAATCCACAGCACTCGTATATCAAAGCACTCGTATATCAGTTGTGATCACGTGACGCTCGGCAGACAAAGCGTATACACGTACTACTCGTATTGCAAGACCTCGCTCGTTTATCAAATTAATATTTATTTAACATTTTTGCTTGTCTTGCAAAACACTCGCAGACCAAGTTACTCACAATTCAAGGTTTTACTGTATAATAAATAAAACAATACAAAGAAATAACTACAATATTTTTAAACGTAAGAAGAATCTTGAATCCAATCACAACCCCCAATTATGACGAAACCATTGAGGGTGATTCATTAAGACGTCAAAAAAGCAGACGGCAATAATTATTGTATTTTTTACATTGCAAATGTGCCAAGTGTTGACGTGTACAGTCTGTGTTGGAGGAATGCAAAGCACATTCGTGCCCTTTACCTGACAGTGCTCTGTCGATTACTTTAATAGCAATTGTCATCAGCGGCCAACAATTTGGACAGATGTCTGCAGAACTGGTAAAACACACAAGACAGCACACATCCATAATTGTATTTTACACATAAATAGCACCAGCGAATTCCTTTAAAAAAACACAAATACACCAATCATGAACTTAACCGACAGCCCAAAATGAGATCACGTATGCCTCTAGATGCTGAAAATATCGACCCTTCAATAAATTGGTTAAAACTGTACCACACCTTCAAAAATGCAGGCAACTTCCTTAAAGTAGCTAAAATTACCCCATTGTAACTATAGAAACTACACCACTTATTGTTATGGGTGGAAAGCTGCATCAATTAATTAATTAAAATCAAATATTCATCTCACATTACATGAATCAAATCGCACACGTAAGAGCTGATGTTTTTAGATTTGTGTATATAGTATGCTATAGCTTCATGTCACCCCTACATGCCGCAAGAGGCAATATCACTCACTATAAAATCTATTATTTATTCGGATCACGACTCCGAATCACAACAATTAATCAAATCGCCGAGGGGGGTGAATTCTACCCCCATTTATTCTAAGGAGTCAGTTCTTCATAAGATTGATATTTTATCACTGCGCTGAAATGTTTTTATTTATCCGTGTGAAATGTATATCCGTAATGTTTACTGTTTTGTTTGTTCTTGTACAAGCATTTATATTTATTTTAATGTGAGAAAAAAAACATTCAAACTAGTTTCGAGGGGCTCTTGTCTGGATATACATCAAGTCTTGCATCTTTGTGGTATTTTTAGCAGCAGCACAGCGAGGATATGCTCTTATCCCGAATGTGCTGTAGGCAATCTTGTCATGACACAGAAAAACAATGAAGAAAGTCTGACAGAGCAGTACAACCACCCCAAGTTGGAGGACAGTCGGCAGATGCAGATATCACAGAACTACTTATGAAATCTCAAGTGACCTATTATCCAAGCTAGGGGGGGGGAGGGCAACATGTTCCTATCCATCCTGCTATCGAGTAATGTTCATTGCATGAGTCAAACCGATAATTGTTTATTCTCAATGGTGGAATTTAAACAAATTTATTGAAAAACAAAGCGTATTTTTTTATGGAGTCGTTAGTGACTGTGCCAAGACCACCAATTCACTACACCGGTGGTTGAAACCCAGACTTTAATACAGAATCTCAACAGTGCCAGCTCAGCACTTTGACCCTTGATCCACCTGGCCACCTCTCACTCATGGAAATTAGTGGCTGTAGGATATCAGTGTATAGAGGGGTTCACCTGCAGCAGGAGCGCACGTCATCATAGTCCGTCATGTCGATATCAAACACCAGCTCCTTCTCCAGTGGCTGGAACGAGCCCATCTTCACAGAGTTGTGCTGGTTGGGCTGGAAATAAAAACACATATTTGGAACATAACACACAATTGTTACCAAGAGGTTATGCATTCTAACAGTTGGAAAGCTGGAATTTAAAACAAATATAGTTGAGATTACGTTCGTACTTTTTAAATATAAAAAACGAAAGTTTCCTGTAGAATTTTATTCTAAAACCGACAAAACTGGAAATTAAATACAATGAGAATGACAGCAGGTGTCCACGTGGGTCATGAATTCAGTTTTTTTCCTCTATCGTATAGATATTGGGATCTTGTATATTTTTTATTGACAGTTGAAAGAATTGTGGTTTTATGGGCATTAAAGCAATCTTTTGGGAAAAGTGATTTGACAAACTACAGCTATGATTAGGATGGTTGGCGACGTACTGTGCGAAAGAAGATTAACATATTTATATAGTGCTGAAAAACCATTCATTCAACATTAATCCATTAAAATTTACCGGTACGTTCACAACAGATGCATGGAAGTATGCACATTTACAAATTTTACTTATATGTGAATGTTACCTTTATGCAGAGAAAACAAATGAGATGAAAATGATGTATTCTTAAATTTAATTGTGGCCTCAAAAAGTAAATATGCATCTAATTTATGGGAAAATTGTTGCATGCCTGGGTCACAAAGAAATACAAAAATCATTCTTATTGCATCTCATTTTTACATCTTGTGTGCACACTTATTTTTTGTGTCATGTGTACAATTGCGTTCTCAAATTTATCACGTGTATCATTTGTATGTTGGATAATCTCCATGAATGTATTGTGGGCGTAGGAATCTATTTTAATCGATGCCTGCTGTAAACCCTGGCTCAAGCGCGTGGCCACCTTGTGCGAGAAGACCGCGCCGATGTCGATCTTGTACGGGACGCACTTTTGGATCTCCTTCTCCATGTCGGCCTGGTTCTGGAAGGACTGGTAGCGCACGTAGATGTCATCCTTCAGCGTGAAGCTGAACTCTCGGTTCACAAAGTAGTTTTTCTCCACTGCGAACACAGACACAACACACATTAAGGCCTTGAAACAGAACAGGTTGCCAAGTAAAATGCCAAGCGCCACTCATAATTCGTGTATTGTTGAGATTGTAGAATATATTTTAAGTGAGTACCAGCCTGCCTTATGTACGGGGCAATTCATTTTCAAACGAAAATCGTTGGTAAATTTAGATATTTTACGGGGGCTCTGAAGACTCGTTCGACTCCCCCCCCCTCTACCGTATACTTTGTAAAATAGGTGCAAAACTGGTCCGCCAGGTGGCACCACCGCTCATTGCTATGAACATGGTGAAATCACGTGGTCATGGTAATACGGTTTTATGACATAACTCAAAAGGTCCGTAGGTCGTACACAGCTTATTGTCGGCACGGTATGTTCTTGGTTCGTTCTGGTCAAAACGAGCCCATGATCAGCTCAGTACACGACCGAAACGACTGAAGTGCTATTCTTTGGATCTTTCGGTAAAGTCACGTAGTTTGAAAAAAATAAAAGTACATAAAAAAGTGCTGGACAGTACTGTGCTATTCTGACCGACAAGACATACGGAGAAATGAAGTTTATTGTATAACGCCATTTGAAAAGTCACCCACTGTTAATCCGGGTGTTTCATAAACATTCAAAGCTCGCGTTGTTGACATTTTATATAATCGAAAATAACCATTCAGGCTGACATTAAAAGTTAGATTCATATTCTTTGGGTCTTTATGTAAAGCCTCGAAGATTGAAAAATATTTTATAATTTTTTATTCTTTTTCTATCTACGTGGCTTTACCGAAAGAACCAAATATTAATTCCTGCAGTCACGAATGCTTTAAGTCAAGAATGAAAAGTAATATTTTGAAGGCTCAATGAAACTGCACCGTGTTGCAGCAAAAATACGGACACTTTGTACATCCACCCGTGCACGTCCTGTACATTGTTCCACAACATTTCGTGTTATCTGTTCCCGTGCTTTACGTCTTAAAAATATATATTGGCTTCATAAGCCCCACATGTTTGTCTTCTAAAGAACGTATGCATTCTCACGATTGTGATAACGTGAACATGACAAGAGCACGAACCCCCATTTGAAGCAAACCTAACAGAACGTGAATTTATATAACGGGTGATAGCACGAATTTGTAAACTATGACAAGAGTGGACTTGTGACGCGCACCCTGGGTAGGTGTTTTGTGTCCTTCCCCCGCACCTCTGATTAGCACGGTTGGCTACGTACGGTGTGAAAGATGTTCAACATACAGAAACATTCAATGATCTTGCGTACTATCTATCCACTCTGTGCTTTAGCAACCACGACCTCCACGCCGGTGTCTTTCATTGCAAGACCAGCGAGCCATTGGCGGCCCCTAGTGGCCTTTAGTGCAGCCTCCGATAGAGCACAAATGTGAAAACACCCCCCCCCCCCCATCATCATTGCTGTCAAACCCCAATGGTTTCAGATGCGTGACGGCCCTCATCACACTCATGTCTTATCGTCGTATCTCTCTACAGCTCAGTGTCTCCCTGTCTCTTCTCCGCGTGTATATCTCTTTTAGTTTCTACATCGATCTGTGTATCCACCTGTGCCTCTCGTCACCTCCTACTTTGTCCACCAACACACAAAACCACCCTTCTCCCTTTAACACGTATGCTTTCGCGACCAACATGAACCCATAGTAAAGATATGTTTGGGTTAGATCGCGTAAATACAAATGTGCCGTTAACCCGCGACACATTTATATTTACGCGAACGAACTCAAACTCATTCAACCCTCTACCCCCTCGCCCCCGGGGTGCCCTCGGGGCTTCGCGGGGTCCCCGGCAAGTGGTGGCCGGGGGGGGGGGTCTCCTACCCCCGCCGTAGTTGAGCCAGCGGTAGTAGGGGCCGTAGGGGAAGAGGCGGCGGTAGTAGACAGCGAGGAGGTCGGGCAGCTCGGACGAGTCGTAGGCCTCCGCGATCATCGTGACGGCTCAACTCTCGTCCAAGTCGGGGAGGGGGAGGAGAGGAGACTGCGTCGCGGAGAATTTTGGCGGGAGAAAAAAATAAAATAAAAAAGCGCGCGAGGAAAGTGACGCTACGTGTGGGGGACGTCACTTCCGCTTCCGGGCGTGAGGGGGCGGGGTTCGGGAGGCGGCGGGTGGATGGGAGGAGGGGGCAGGGGGCGGGGGATGGAGGGGGGCGGGGGATGGAGGGGGTCGGGGGAAGAAGGGGGGCGGGGTCGGGAGGCGGCGGGTGGGGGGGTAAGGAGGCGGGGGGGGAGGGGGAAAGGAGGCGGGGGATGGAGGGGGTAGGAGGGGGCGGGGTCGGGAGGCGGCGGATGGGGGAGGAGGGGGAAGAGGGGAGAAGGGGGAAGAGGGGAGAAGGGGGCGGGGGAAGGAGGGGGGCGGGGGATGGAGGGGGCGGGGGATGGAGGGGGACGGGGGAAAGGAGGGGGGAGGGGGAAGGAGGGGGAGGGGGAAGGAGGGGGCGGGGGATGGAGGGGGACGGGGGAAAGGAGGGGGGAGGGGGAAGGAGGGGGGAGGGGGTGGGGGATGGAGGGGGGTCGGGGGATGGAGGGGGAGGGGGATGGAGGGGGATGGAGGGGGGAGGGGGATGGAGGGGGGAGGGGGATGGAGGGGGAAAGGGGGAAGGAGGGGGGCGGGGAAAGCAGGGGGGCGGGGAAAGGAGGGGGGCGGGGAAAAGAGGGGGGCGGGGGATGGAGGGGGCGGGGGATGGAGGGGGCGGGAGATGGAGGGGGCGGGGGATGGAGGGGGTAGGGGGAAGGAGGGGGGCGGGGGGGTGGAGGGGGGGCGGGGTGTTACAAAACACGACCGCGATTCAGTGTGGACTCCAGAGACCTGTGCACCGTTCACAACGAAGGCGATAACAATAACAACCCCATGCCTGTCAACCCCTTATCAGTGCCCTACCTTATTACAAGGCCCATTCACACTTTATTGCTCACCCCCGTGCCCCTTTATACATCTCAACGTTCATCCGACAAAGTCCCATCACAGGAGAGAAACACAAACATAGACCAATCATTTGTTGCTGCCCGCGTTGAAACGGCTGTACGCCGTACGGACCTGAAAGCTCAATTTCCCTGCACGAGACTACGGGGTAAACCGTGTGGGTTGACACGGTCTGCAAACCCCAATTTGCACTTTGCATTGAGCCCATGAGACCGCGGGCACTCGTCAGCAAACTCAATTCATGCGCTGTAACCCTCATTGGATTTAGAAGGAAAATTTTAAAGTGGAGTTCAAAACCTCCAGAAAAACACATTGCCACGGAAACCAGTAATACCGTCGTGTTATTGACTAAATGTGTTGAGTGTTTGTTAGCTGTAAACCAGTTTAACACTGAAGCTTTCGCGACCAATATCCATAAATACAGGTTTTCTCCTGTTGATGCTAGTTGTAATTACTGGCGAAACGTCGTACTTAGATTCTAAATGTTGTGGCTTTGCTCTCCAACACGCCGGTGTGCTGTACTAGTGACGAATTGGCATGTTCTGTCGAAGTGACAAATATTACCAATTGGCTTTGGCGGGTGATGGCGGGTTTAACGACACATTTATATTTACGCGATCTAACCCCCCCCCACAAAAAAAACCTGAATTATTATAGCTATAAACCAGTAAAGTAATTGCGTTCAATTCCAGTGGCTAATGGGTAATTGTTGGCATCCCTCACAGACGTAACACACACGCACGAGCGTGGTGAGACATTGCTCAAATAACGACCGTGATAGAAAGGCGCTTGAGCAGGCTCTCGTAAAATAACGCAATGAACGAACGGGCCCTCCCCGATGCACAGCACCTTACACATTCCTGCGGAGGGAACTGGTAGGAACGTTGGGTTGCTCGGTCAATGGCCAGGGTCAACGGCGGCGTGGTGTATTCCGCAAATATGCCCGACTTTGAGGGCGGGCACAAGCCGGCGTGAGTAGGTTAAACGTTGAGTTTTATAAGGGCACCACGGGGTGACCAGCCCCTCCCCTCCCCACCCAGCCCCACCCCTCCTACCCCCCACCCAGCCCCACCCTCCCCACCCAGCCCCACCCTCCCCACCCACCCAGCCCCTCCTCCACCCCCTCCCCACCCAGCCCCTCCCTCCCCACCCAGCCCCTCCCTGCACGACGGACACAATAATCCCCTGTGGGCTGGTGAAACCAGGAGGTTCCTACCTGTATCATTGTCTAGCCATGGACACAGAGCAGCATACCCTCTGCAATGCTTAACTGCCACAAGCAGAGGGCAGAAGACCATCGTGGCACGGATTAAATTAAATCACACGCGTGTTCGACATTTCGGGTCGACGGGGGTAATGTTTGCGCGGTCTGCCGAGTTATTGTACGATTAATAATCCAGTAATGCGGGCCATATTTCATCCTGAGGTGGCATCGTCGTTATATAAATTATACGCACATTGTAATAATTGGTGAACTGTGTTTACAGTTATTAACGGTAAACGCCCGTAATGATAATGGATTCATTATTCTTGACAATAACCCCGGGCACTGCGATGATATGTAAGCCTGTTGGCACTCGCGATAACCCTAGACACTTGATGATGATGTTGTTGTTGGCGGTGGCTAATACCTTAAATGTTGTATTCCAGAAGTATAGTATACGACTATTTAATGTATCACTGAATCACTGAATATTTTCCAGGTCACGAAAAGACTGGAGTTGATTTTCTTTGGGTAAATCTTGATTTGAAGCTTTCGTGACTGCAGGAATCCATACTCTTTGGTTCTTTCGGTAAAGTCACGTAGATGGTTCAAAGAAAATAAAACAAAACTACGACGTTTCGATCACAACACAAGCGATCGTCATCCTCCTGATCCTCCTGATGACGATCGCTTGTGTTCGAAACGTCGTAGTTTTTGAAATATATTTTTTTAACCATCTACGTGATTTTACCGATAGACACAAAGAATATGAATTCATGCAGTCACAAAAGCTTTAAGTGAAGAATTAAAAGTTATGTTTTGAAAGAACAATGAAACTGCACCGTGTTGCAGCAAAAATACGGACACTTTGTACATCCACCCGTGCACGTCCTGTACATTGTTCCACAACATTTCGTGTTATCTGTTCCCGTACTTTAGACTGGAGTTGGTTGGCACGTGACGAGTTGCCATAGCCATCGTGAGAAGGCGACTGCATTGCTGTGTAGGGGTGCGAAAATCCTTTCGGATTGATTACCCAAACAGACCTGGCTGTAAAAGCCTTGATTTAAATGATACACTTTGTTGACTATATTACACAATAGGGTTTACGGTGGTGGAGACCGATAGAGGTAGGTGTGAGCCGTGGTTTCGTGCAGCTCTGTAGGCTCACCCACGCCTTGCACCCGGTAGAGAGACACAGGGGAAAACCGAAGCCCCAAAGTCACAACACAAATGACACAACCCAATGATTGGGTTGTGTCATAATTTTCAGGTTTTACTTGTGGTTTCACTCTGTAGCTGGGATGCTAGCAGGCTACATCCTAAATAGAATTTATGACAAACAGCTCCGTCTGCAATCCTAATTCATAAACAGCATTTGCTCCAGAGGCTCAGAAGTGGTTTCTAGCCATAGTTGATTACACATAAAGTCTGCGCGAAATACATCCGTGTTGATAAATCATAATGCTTGAGAAGAAGGCTTAAGGTGCGCCGACAGATGGTCAGACATTGGTCAGCAGTGGCAAAGTGTACAGCAATGAAGACGTTGAAACATTGCCCGTTATGCGACGTGATTGAAGCAGTGCAGGGGTGAACTGGAAAGCAAAACGCTTAATCTGGGCATTGGGAAAGCGTCAGTGGCATTATTAATGCTTCGCGTGGCTAATGCCCACAAAATACGAGACAATCACTGTGGAGGTCGTGCTCGAATCTCTCCGTGGTAATAATGTGGGGGGGCGGCAGCCAGGAACGTGAAGATTTCACAAAGAGAAACAAACCGGAGGCGTCTTATTATGAAGGGCGCTGTATTTGTGGGGTTGTTAAAGCCGACCGACTGGCAGCACCAAGTGTCAAACATTGAGTTCCGTGGCAGTGAACATCACACCCCCCACCTTTGAGTAATAATTCACGGAAGAATGGATCCGTTGGTTGGGTTATGTCTTCAGAATGCCGATACGAATTCCGAAGGGCACATTAGTCAGAAAACCGTACGGAAAATGAAAACAGGATTGACGACAGTGTGGATGGGAAGGTCTCAGGATGGATTTTAGGAAATTAGATTTAGATTTCTCTTCGAGTGACCTTGGGAGATAATGCTCAATCAAATACAGGCAAAGAAAGAGAATATAACTCGCGGAAAATTAAAGCCAGTATTAATCGAATTGCGGGGAGAACGGTGGTGCAGTGGCCAGCACACTGCGATACGAACCAGGGGGTGTAAGTTATATTCCAGGCCATGGCTAACATATGTGACCGCCGTGCATAGTGTAATAGGCTCGAACAACCTCCAGAACGAATGCGCCCGTCATATAACAGCGGATTGACAGAGGGCTGTGTATTTTTTTCAAATCCCTAATTGACAAATTTCTGTAAGAGTCGCAAGCATGCTGGAACATGGTCAGCTCGACATGAAGTTAAACCCGATGCATTCATGGGGGCGAAAACTAACACGGCGTAAATTAACGGTGGCGTAAACTACCGTCAGGGTAAACGTTAACGGCGAAGTAAATTAGCGCCGTACTAAATTAACAGCGGCGTTAATTGAGTAATTAACGGTGTCGTAAATTAACGCCGGCTTAAATTACCGGCGGCGTAAATAAAAACAGCAACAAATATTAACGGAGGCGTTAAAGGTAACGGCGGCGTAAATAAAACATATATATACCGGCGGACTGATTTATTATGTCTACATGAATTTCAGTCCAAACGTGGTGGAATACTGACCCAAAACTGATGACAACTTTCAGCCATACATTATAACTAAATGGGTCTGCGGCGGACCTGACCTTATGACCATGATGATGGGGAGGTGAACACTTTGCAAGTGGTGATCACAACCTTCCATGATTGGTTTGCAGGAATTGTAGTCAAGCTACTTATAGGGCGGAAGTGGAGCCACGATTCAGCCTGATTATTCATTATACCTACTCACGCTTGAGACGCAACTCTCAGATCTCAGAGCAATTGGGTCAGAGGCTATTTCTGTAGTGAGACCTCACAATCATCAGCTGCAGAGGGCACCAGAGAGCTGTTAGTCGCTGGATACAATTACGACTGCTTCTCGCTAGTATCCTTACGGAACTATGAAAAGTAAACAAAACAAAAATATTGTGCTGTGAAAAACGGTAATTGCTCTAAATATCACCAATTATACTTCTTATTTTAAGGCAGTGTTATTGACGAATGTGTTGACTTGTTAATTGTGCACCACTGCCAACGAAGCATCACCAATATGTTCAGTTATAAAAGGTCAATGTGAAATCGTCTGCTCACTCCACTACTAGCGAAAGGGTTTCCAGTCGAGATAACTTAGACCCCCCCCCCACCCAGAAGGTATTTTGGCCTCCTCTTGCACACCGACCGGACGTCTTATATCGGTCCCTTCACCCACTTTTTATCCCATCACAGTCGACCTGCTAATCAAATGACCCCGGGTGCAATTAAACTAACCTCTTGGTTCAACTCTGGCGCCGGGAGAATGAACCTGCGATCTTTGTCTGCAAGCTGCTACACCACGGGAGTAGAAGGAAGGATGCAAGAAAATATCGGCATTGAAAATAACCTCGTTTTTTAGAGTCCCGTCAGACAATGCGTCTTCCGGACTAAAGTTCTCCAGTAGCATTTAAGCAGGTAAACTCTGCACCGTACTTGAGTTTCTGGGCCTCATTAGCAGAGTGAACCTTGTTGTAATCATCACGCCCGTGCAGCGTGGCACTTCTGCTGCCTATTAGTGTAAACGCGTTTCACAAACAGAGGTTATGAAAAGTTTAGAACGCAACGAACCACGGCAGTGATGGGGCGCTGCTGCAGTATAATTAGAAGCGCCGCTGGTGGCATGTAATTGATTATTAGCACGAGGCTGACTTGGTGTTGTACGTGTAGCCTGCTATAGGGCTGCACCCACCCGGGCACAGTCTAGGAATTCAACAAGACACCGCAATATTGCACTGGTCGGCACTACATCGAGTGGTTGCTTTCGCAACAATTATAGACCAGCTCGTGTCGGCTATTGCTTCAGCCTTAGCAACAGTCCCAGCACCATGCGTTTTCCACAGTGGTGACTTCACACACCGCGACTTGTAAGCTAAGTCGACCTGGAGGAGGCCCAGCACAGCTTCCGATACCACTCGCTACTGACATGTCAGACGTTAATTCTTTGTACTCGAAGCTATGTCTCCGGGTCTGTTGTGCAATGGACGAATTCATTATACCAACGCCTCCCCACATACACGCACTCGACAGCCGCCAATGACCACAGAGTGGCTACGACGGCAAAAACGTCGTTTGTGCCAGGCTCGGTGCACTTTGAGGCCGCGAATGAGTGGCGAGAACTCGTTGGCAGGAGGGCAGAGAGACAAACCCAGATGTTGTGGGCTCACAGGCAGACGATGCCCCGCCCGCACCAACTCTGCACGGTGCCACCCGGCACAATCGCTGCACAGGGCCCATCCGCGTCTTGTTGGAGAATGTGAATCCGTTTCGTCGGATTTTTTTGGCGAAAACGCAGCCGATGAATGGAGCACACCGACAAAGGGTCGTGGATTCGAGTCAGCCCTTTTATCAAGACGTGAACGTGGCTCTCATAGGTCTGCATGTGCAATATATGAAGCTTGAACGTTGTTAAAAGATTGACGTGCAGGGCAGGTAGAATCGGGGTAACGGCAGATGGTCGAGACTGACGCCGGAATGGCGGCTAAAGGAGAGAGGACGTGATCGATGAGATCATCTCATGTGCAGGAGGCGAGATGAATCGCGGCATCGCCGGACCGTGTGAGATCACGACGGCGTGGGGGCGCAGGCCATCATCTAGCAGTAGCTGATGGTGATATCGACATACACGCCGAAATCCTAAAATGATAAACCCACACCCGGCCCCTCAGGGCTCGCTCGAAGGCGCAGAAAAATACGTGTGGAAACAAATGTTGCGTACGAAACTGGATCACGGGGGGCGGGGGGGGGCGGGGGGAGGAATACAAAAATGGCAAATAAATGTAGCAATCTCAGATGCGCAGATGATATTGCCTTCGCGTCAGTAGGCACAAAATAATTGCCTGGAATTATTAATCAGCCGCAAGGCACAAGATGCAACATCGATTCAACACGAAGCAGACGAACGAATTCAAAAACAAATCGAGATGTTTGAAAGTTCAATGAGGGACAGGGATCATCGCAGGAGCCCTTAGCACGCCCCACTCACAAAAACTGCAAGGACAAAAACAAAGATCCCTGTGGTTGGTCTATCGATTTCTATAACTGGAAACACATTTGTCAAGGAAAATAATATAAAAGGCGATGTTTCGAGCAATGGCCCTTCTCTATAGCACATCAATGATTTACGTGCTATGTAAATCATGCACAAATTACAGATAAATGATGCATGTGTTATGAAGAAGGCACATTGCCCGAAACGTCGCCTATTATTTTCTCTTAAGGCCACAGTGTCATTGACGAACGTGTTGAGTTGTGTTTGTTTACTGTGCTTGTGCACCGCTGCAAACGGTGCATCGATTACCATCACCGAATGAAGACTGATGGGTTGTGTTGTTAGCGAACACCTATTTAGTAGGGGTGTAACGGTGCATCGATTAATATGCAATCTTAATGTTCGCAAAACGTCCGTCGAATCGCGTGTATATATTGCATCTCATGGATTTACCTGGCCACTGGAACCGCTCGAGGCCGCTAAATTTAACGAAACGGTTTTTGTTTTAAAAAATATAAATCGTTAGCATTGTTGTGGAGAGCGAACATAACACGGTAGATAAAATGACAATAATATGTCTCCATATGTCGAGACCGGTCCAAAGTTTGTTCGTACTGAACCAATGCTGCTGAAATGATACACTCCCAAAAGGCCGTTGAGCCGATGGGTTGTGGATATTTAAAATATTTCTAAATATAATTTTATGCGGAGAGACAGACACATGTTAACGATACGTTTTGTCTACGTATCTGTTACTGGTAGGAACCTCCTGGTTACACCAGCCCACAGGGGATTATTGTGTCCGTCCGTCCGTCGTACAGGGAGGGGCTGGGTGGGGAGGGAGGGGCTGGGTGGGGTGGGGAGGGTGGGGAGGGGCTGGGTGGGGAGGGAGGGTGGGGCTGGGTGGGGAGTGGAGGGTGGGGAGGGGAGGGGAGGGTGGGGAGGGGCTGGGTAGGGAGGGTGGGGCTGGGTGGGGGGTGGGGAGGGGCTGGTCACCCCGTGGTGCCCTTTTAAATCTCAACGTTTAACCTACTCACGCCGGCTTGTGTCCGCCCTCACAGTCGGGCATATTTGCGGAATACACCACGCCGCCGTTGACCCTGGCCATTGACCGAGCAACCCAATGTTCCTACACCAGCTCCCTCCGCAGGAATGTGTTATGTGTTGTTAAATAATCGATTCTCGAATGGAATCGCGACATATTTATTTGACGGAGTTGGGGGGGGGGGTAGGTTTGGCCAACACGTTAGCTGGCCAAAAATCACAACGTGCGCCCATCTCGTTCATCATCGTTGCTCTCATTTCAGGATGAATTGACGCTGCGGAGGCACACACCGTGAATGTGTCAGTGCATCGAACGACAGCGCCGTAACCATTACCGCAGTTGAACAATCAATTAAATATGAATGACTGCAAACGCCTAACCACGTGCACGCCGTTACGATTACATCTGCAGCAAATGCCGGTGCGTGCAGCTGCTGCTCATTGGGCATGCGGGAAGGGAAATCACAGACGCGCGCTTTCACTCGTAACGCGTTATGATTGAACACAGTCTCCCCAACTCCATATCCCCCCTCCCACTCCCCCCGCATCCCGCCACGCCGTCCCCAGTTCACCGATTTCATCGTCACGATCAGCCACGATCTGTTCACTGCTGGATGATGACCTCCCCTCGTGGTGTAACAATCCATCTATCTCACGAACACGTACCGGGAGTAATAAAATAATAATATTAATAAAAATATAAATAACACATTTTATTAAGTGGTTTTTTTTTTCAATCTACGTGACTTTACCGAAAGAACCAAGAAGATGAATCCCTGCAGTCACGAAAGCTTTAAATCGAAACGTACCGGGAGCTCTCGTTTGTTCATTCGAAGCGGGGAAGCGGGGGGTGCAGTGCCGGATTATTATCCTATGAGCAAAAGTAGCTACATATGTAGCTACGGGCCTCGCACTTTCAAGGGCCCCGCGCTAAATGCTTTCAAAAGCTATCAATTCCGGATCAGTGATTCTGCACTTGCTCTATTACTATAGTACTATACTGCCTTACGCTTTAATGAACGACTGGGTGTTTAGGTTAGCGATTTGTCGTATTATCTGTCGTGTAGCAAATGAAAAAATACAATAACTTTACAAAGCAAGTTAAAAATGTATGTGTAGTATTTATGGGTTTTTTAGGGCCCCTTTATAACATTCTACAGGCTCCGCACGAGCTTAATACGGCACAGGGGGGGGGGGGGGTTCTCTACATTGGCTGCCACTCGCCGCTAGTCCCAACCACCGGCCACCATCCGTACGGCGCGAAAGAAGTCTTCAACGTGCATACACATCCTCGTCTCGCGATGTGTCCTAGTCCTACCCAAGCCCCCACTCGTACTTTTGTTAGAGCAGTAAAAATTGTTCACCTCCGCTTAAATACAAATTAGGTTGTTACACGCTGCACGCGCTTGATGATTGGTAACAATACACGTGGCACGTGACGTAAGTGAGCGTTGATCCACGTCACAATGAGAGTTCGTGTATGCATGTATGTACGTATGTGTGCGCGAGACGATGAAAATACTCCAAATACGTAGTGCGATTACTGCGTTGGCAGTGGTGCACGGGCACAAATAACAAAACAACAAACAACCTCAACGCATTCGTCAATAACACTGCCCTAACAGGAAGTACAATTACAATAGGCGACGTTTCGGACAATGGTCCTTAGTCCGAGCGGAGACGTCAGTTTTATTCTGAGACTAAAATGACTCGGTACTCTTTCGCGAAACCGGTTTTGGGTACACATTGGTCCAGAAGGCGTGCGGCGAAAAACGTACTTTTATTTATAGGTGGTGACACAGATGTGTCTGTCAATGTACTGATTAAATTGCAGCGTCGAATATCTAACCAGACCCAATCGTTTGCATGCGTTCCGTGTGAGATATGAAGATATACATATAAGATAGAACATGTACAAGAGGGGCGGTAAAAACGTTTTGGAGAACGAGGTTAATGAAAGACGAGATTATAAACAATGACAATTCCTCTTGCACCGTAACACCCATGCAGACAACCCAAAAGGTTCGTAATCATTGAATCCTCAACTGACCCATGTACGGGGCTGCATTGTGGGCAGCCAGAAGGTATCCTACACGTGTTAAACTGAGAAGGTAGCACAGCAACATTCCGTGGTTGTATACTGTACGGTACTTCTAAGTCCCCCGCATCGCTAAAATAACCGCTACGATCCACACGGCGTATGGAGAGGCCCTCATCCGTTATCCAGAAGCAAAGGGCTGTGGGTACATATAGGATAAACATTTTTTTTTAATTTTCTCTAACACTACCCGATCCAATATTCAAAAAAATATTATTATTCATTGTTTACCCGGGAAGAGCTCACGTTTTAACAGGGTCCTGTTTACGATGTTAGGCGAATTCCAATTAGCTTTTTTTGCACGTGGAAGGAAACTAGAAGTGGCTGTAAAAAAAAAGTCATACAAACGAGGCAATAAACCCAGAGAACGTCGCACAAACACGACGGTAACCCACTTGCTTTACTGCCATCAATCTACAACCTCCTAGTTCTTTCAGGCAGTTGTTTCACACAAAGGCAAAGATCTCCCGTACAGCCCGACGGACTGTTGGGGCAAGTGCTGTTCTTAGAGAGCACCTTTGAAGGCCGGCACGGCACACGAGGGGGTGGGTGACCAACACCACGTCCGGCCGCGTTTGTTTGTCTCCCTAGCAGCGATGTTCTACAACCCCCACCAGATACTCATTGAAGGCCGAGTCGACCTAGGGGAGGCCCAGGACCGGTTCAGATAATCGTCGCTGGTGTTGGCCGTGAGCGGGAATCGAACTCAGATCGCCAGGTTCGTAGCGCAGCGCGCTCACCGCTCCACTATCGCTCCCCACACAAGGTCTGTGTGATCAATAAATACCACCACGCCGTATCGGCAATGAGGGTTGTTTGACCATATTTGGCCACTCTGATCGCTGTGGCTTGATGAAAGTAGGGAGAAAGACCCCGAGACCGTTTCAGCCGAATCACTCGTCAACGATGGTGGCGAGCCTTGGCTGGGAATTGAGCACATAACGCTAATCACTGCGCCACCGCTCCACCTTGTAAGCGTTATTTATTTCATTAACATACTATATTTAAAAAAATATCTACACGTGTGCGCGCGTGTAATCTCTCCATTCTGATCATTTCCTGCGCGTAATAGTCCTGGCGACCCCTGCTTTTATATCGGGCGCGGGTTGTAATTACTACATCAATAGGCTCGTCAGGGGGCAATAAGCGACGCGCCGATATTATAATGGTGTGTGATGGGGGGCAGGGGGATACTGGGGGGGGGGGCAGGGAGGGAGAGGAAGGGAGGCAGAGGAGGTAGGGAGCGGGCGGGGCGGGGGGGGGGAAGAGTGGGGGCGGGGGACGTGCGCCGCTTCCGCGGTTATTAGGACGACGGGGAAATTACGGTGAGAGTTAATGAGGCTTGATGAGGTATGACGTGTGACAAAGTGTTTAATCCGAGCGAGCGGCTGAGAGGGCGGTCGTTATGCGCTGCGTGAGTCGGTGTGTTGTGTCTTGTGTGCGCGTGCCCTGTGCGCGCGCGCGCGTTTGCTGCCAGGTGTGTTCTTGTCTATTTGCTGTGTCTGTGCGCGTCCGTGTGTGTGTCTGTGCGCGTCCGTGTGTGTGTCTGTGCACGTGTGTGTCTGTGTGTGTCTGTGTGTGGGGAGCGGTAGTGTAGCGGTTGGCGCGCTGCGTTACGAACCCGGCCACCCGAGTTCGATTCCCGCTCACGGCCAACACCAGTGACGATTATTTGAACCGTTCCTGGGCCTCCCCTAGGTCGACTCAGCCTTAAATGAGTATCTGGTGCGGTTTCAAAAAAAAATCGCTAATAGGGAGACAAAGGCGGCCGGACGTGGTGTTGGCCACCCACCCCCTCGTGTGCCGTGCCGGCCTTCATACGTGCTCGCTTACAACATTTGCCCCTACAGTCTGTTAATATTATGGGGGGGGGGGGGTATGTGTGTGCTTTGTGCGTGTCTATTTCTTGTGTGGATTTTGAGCCAATGGTGTAACTGGTTATTATTGGCTGTCCCTGCGCCTTGATGGACAGCAAAACACAACTGTTGTTCGACTGTACCGCTACGTTTCCACTTTTATTGTCCTGACCTTCACCGGCGCACTGACCGGTCCGGTGAAATATGGTTAAACTAACCCCCATAACCTGAACATCCAGCAGTGGATTGACAAAAGCGCCGAACGTGTGTCGGTGTGTACACGTGTGTACGTGTCTGTATGGCAGTGGCTCGCGAAATTGCACGTGGCGCTCAGCAACCTGGGTTCGATTCCCGGCAATGAACAGAGATCACCATCATCATCATCATCTGCGGCAAGCGACTCCTGAACTCGCCCTGAGCCTGAACCGTGTCCTGGCCACTTCACGTGAACTCAAAGCGCACCTCGCCTGGCACACGTAGTGGCGCAAAGGCGGTGTTGGTTGTTGTTGTTGCTGCTGCTGCCATATACGTGTTGAATGCAATGAACGGTTGTGGAGCAGTGGTGTTATGCTGGAGTTGTCAATTCACGCGGCCGAGATGTCGATGTCGCGTTCTCTCAGCCCGCAGTTGGACAACGAAAGGGTTACTCAATGTGATAGTAAAGTATTCCCCTTTCATCAACCTGAATATACTCGAAGAAACCCCGGGTCTCTATTGAAAGAGAGCATTTGCATTTCACGGGAATGGGGGTTACCTGGTTATGAAGCATCGTTTTAAATAAAGAAAATTTCACAAATTACTGTAATTATGTGAGCTGCCGTTCTTCCGCAAATTTTAACTCAAAATGTTCAAGATTAACCCACACGCAAATCGGGCGAATTATAATGCTTGTGATTTTAAAAATGCAGTTAGAACCCTTGTTTACCCGTGAAAGCCTCGGTGAGTCGCAAGACAATTTTCAGGAGGGTCCTGCATTGGAATGTTATGCCAATAGCAGCAGTGTACGCGAAGAAAACACCACCCGTGAGTGAATACAAGCGGTTACACTCAAAACTCCACGCAGTTCCATTCAAGCATCCTTCTTTTGGCCACTGCACGGCCGTATATCCATCCACCTTGTGTTCCCGGGCAGTTTCCTATTCGAGCAAGCGTCCTAACCAGGCTCAACCCTCTGCTGAGCTTCCCAGGTCTGAGATCGGGGCACGTTCAGTGCGATGCGGTCAGAGGTACGCAGTGTGCGTGAATGAGTGTGTGCGTGCGTGAGTGTGTGCGTGGGTGAACTGTGCGGTGCGTGGGGGGTGGGTAGCGCAGTGGTTAAACGCACTGCTGCGCTACGAAACCGGCGCCCAAGTTCGATTCCCTGTCAAGAACCAATAACAGTGCATTTTACGAATATTTTAATCGGTCCTGAGAATTCACCCCCCCCCCCAGATCGACTCAGCCTCAAATGAGTACCTGACGCAGTGTCTAAACGTCAACACTGGGGGAACAGAGGCTGCCGGGCGTGGGTGTTAGTCACCCCCCTACCCCCTCGGTGTGTGCCGTGCCGGCCTTCATAGGTGCTCGCTAACAAACTCGCCTGTTAAAGGCTGCTCGGGGGATCTTTGTCTGTATACGGTGTGTGTGTGTGGATAGGTGCACAGTACGGTGTTTGGAGTGATCGCGGGGCTGCGGACAGGGTGAGGTTGCCGGTTGGTGAGGGGATATCCGAGGTCAGGCTGGGAATGCGACCCCCCGGCGCTATAGGAAGTGAGCTGATGGACTTACGGCCTCTCCCCTCCCCCCCACGATACCCCTCCACCCCTACCCACAGTCCCCACTCGAACCCCGCTCTCAACTGCAACGCGCGTGGTATGCTCCATTTGCTCTTTGTGCGCACGATGCTACTAGGCATTGTGCAGAGATAGCCAGTGGCGTCGAATTAAATACAAACATTAAAATTACCCAATAAAACCACGCGCGCATTGTCCAATTATGAATGTTCTCTTTTATGGAACCTTGAAATAAAGTGGGGAGGATATAGCCCGTAGAGGGTGAAATACCAGCACACGTGTGGAGCGCCGGTTACGTTACCAACAGTTTATTCCAGTATTATATTGGTAATAATAATACACGTGTGAATATATGTTAAATACAGATAAGCGCATGTACACGTACACGTTCGCAAACAGAGACAAAATATCCCCTGTAGCCTAACAGACTGATTAAGCAAGTGCTGTTAGCGAGTACCTATTAAGGCCAGCACGGCATGCACGGCGGTGATGTGGTTCTCACCACGCCCATTCCGTCTTTGTCTCCCAAATCTTGATGTTTACACAAATCACCAAGAACTCATTTCAGGCCCAATTTGACCTAGAGAAGAAGGCGCATGACTGCTTCAGACGTCGATCGCCACTGATTTTAGCCTTTGCCGAGACTCGAACTCATGTTCCTGGGTTCACATCGCAGCGTACAAAATCCACCGTTCCACACACACATATAGTACAGTACTGCCAAACAACAGCAAATACTTAGCAGGGCAAATATAAATAAGCATTCTACAAAATAGCAGTAATACATCTGACTAGTTGTAATCGTCCTGTAGTTATCCCAGTCTCAAGAAAGTTTATTTTTTCAGGAGGGTCCTGCATCGGGATGTTTGGACAATCCCACAACACTCTAAGTGGTTTCCAAATATTGCCTTAAATATCCGATGCCAATGCAATGTTCATCTTCATAAACACGTGACCATTCGTCTCAAGCTGACAACGAGCGATCGTTTTGTATGACCTTCAATCGCACCGCTTTGAATACCGCAGCGAAGTGAGCGTATCGATGTGTTCTATTGGTTGTGGAGCGAAACGTCGGACATCATGGGGGCGACACGCCGGCACGAGCCGAGAACACGTTGGGAGAGAGCTGCCATTTAGAGCACGACCTCGAACACCCTACGCCAGTGTTCTTCAATAATTACACTGGTCAACACACTTTTTCTGGCATAAGGTATTCCAACGGTTTTAAGGTAATTTTGGGGTGCTGATTTCAAATCTGGCATCAGTTTTTGTCTATCACATCAGGTTTTTGAGATATCAAATATTGCATTTTCAATAAAAACTGCAGAAGAAAAATATTAAATAAATGTGGATATCTACATTAAATGATATTATAAACACACTATCCTAAAAATACAGCACCATATTTTAACACTAAAGCAGTCACTGACTCGCAACAACTTGCAATCATAAGTGACAGAGTTAATTTCGGGTAAAATCAATGAAAATGGGGTATGCCGATAGCATAAAAATGAGATGTGATAGAGCAAATCTGAGATCAGATTTGGAATCAGCACCCTGAAATTAGTCTAAAACAGCTGCAAAAGTCCAGGCCAGAAAAAAATGTTTTTTTGTTGTTGACCAGTGTTATCAGAGGTGGGGATGGGGGGGGGGTCATTTTCGCTGATAAAACATCAATCGGTGTGATGGCCGCCACACATTTGACACCATTGGGGGTTTGACAGCATCGATGTTGATGTGGCGGAGGGGGAAGTTTTCACTTTTGTGTATCATCGGTGGGGGCCGCACTAAAGGCCCACGCGGTGGCCTTGCGATGAAGAACGCCGCCCTCGGCAGTGGCAAGGCGAGTGTGCTTTATTCCTCACGTTCGTTGAACAGCGACAATTCTCGTGGGCAACAAAACAATTGCAGTGAAACTCCGCCGCGTGCCATTCGAGTGACCGACGGCCCTTGCCCGCTCATCATCAACAGCGTGATTCCCTCCCCTTCACTCCGCCCTCTGTGCTTCCCTGCGACTCCAAAAACACCGCATACGTGCACCTGCTTCGTGCTCCCCCCCACCTGTTTGCGCTGTCCTTTTCGAATCGCGTTCGTTTATGGCACTGTTGAACTAAAATATAGAGCTTTCCCTAACTTTTTCTCTTCTCTGCTTGCTCACGTTATATTTGCACGGGGTTTTTTTTTTATTCGCGCGTGTTTCGTTGTGCGGCCGCTAAACATACCATATATGTTAGTTGTGCAATATTACGGAAGGATTCTGCACTCGTTCTCTGCAGTAAATTTATGTTTTCCCGTCTTTGTTTTGTTGTTGATGCGCTCACGCACCACGGATCTCCCTTGTAAAGTAGCCGGGCAAATGGCCAACGGCACCATCATCCGTGAGCCTTGCGTTATCGGCTACAACACAATTTCCATTCCCCAAACACACAAAACTCCTGCACGGAGATTTAATATATGAAATCACCCTTGATGCATATTGACCGACAGCTTGAATATACACACACACACAGAGCATCCACACGTATACGCGGAGCGTCATTAGGCAATGCACGCAGTGCGTTAATGTACAAATAGCTTGCGTACATAATACAGACGGACGTGTTATACGTGCAGAGCATTTGTATTCATGAACGCAGAACATTGATAGTGCTTTGTGTGTGTATAGGTTAATATTCTGTGTACATGCACACATAGCATTATCACATGCGCACACATCCTTAACACATATACACAGCGAACACGAATACACAGGGAGCATTGATACATTCAGATAGATCATTAATATACAGAGCATCAATGCACACACAACAACATTATTGCATACACATGGGATGTTAACACACGTGCACATACATCATACATAGCTTTAATACATACACATAAATGTATACGTACACAAACATCATTATAGATTACACAAGTAGCATTACAGCAACAAAGATTCCCCGTATAGCCTGTAACAGGCTGTTGGGGCAAGTGCTGAAGGCCGACACGGCGGGGTGGGGTGGCCAACACCACGCCTCGCCGCCTTTATCTCCCCCAGTGCATCGGGTACTCATTTAAGGCTAAATCGACCTCGGGGAAGCCCATGACCGGTTCAAATAATCGTCACTGGTGTTGGCCGTGAGCGGGAATCGAACCCGGGTCGCTGGTTTCGTAGCGAGGCGCGCTAACCGCTACACTACCGCTCCCCACATTACAGCAACACACACACACGGAGCATTAAACATGTAGACCACTGATAGGCCCACGTCACGGATACAAACCCCGCACAGCTGATAGATAGGGCACGCTTGTCATTCTCCCGTCTTCCTGAGCCGAGTGACACGGGGAGGTTGAGCGTGGCGTGGGTGATGGCGTGGGAGTGGTGATCGAGGGTGATGCAGCGGGCGGGCGGGCGGGTGGGTGGGCCTGGGTGTCGTTCGCCAGTTGTGAGTGGGATCGATAACCCTTCATTTCAATCCAGTCTCCTTTCCAATGAAGACCTGGGAATTTTAAAACATGGGCATGATGTCGGAGCGAGTGGCCAGGTTAGAAGCGTTCGACACTCGTTTGCTTGGATCGGAGTGTTCGCCAGGGACTCCGATTACCGGAGAGACATCCCCAATGCACGACCCTAACGGAAAAAAAACGAGTCTTCGTGACTCATTAAAGCTTTCTTGTATAAATAAACGGCATTGTTATTACGTCTATGGCTACGTGCTTTCTCCGCTTCAACTCACGTACGTATCAACACCGACGACACATGGGACTTAATCACAGTGCGTTTCCCACCCCCCAAAACCCCCCTCACCTCCCTCCTCCACCGCTTCCGCCCCCCTCTCACTGCCCCCCCCCCCCCATCGTAATTACTCACGCAATTGTTTCCACCGCAATGATCATAAGCGAGTCGCGATGCGCGTTGTGCCTGATTGTAGGAGCATATTACCGACTTCGCGAATTCTCCCCGCCTAGAATAGCCAAGATCCCAAGCCACCGATCTCAGAGCTTGAAGTTATGCCACTGTGTGTCCGCGTCACGGTGCCAAATTTGGTAAATTACTGCCAATTGCCACGTTTGGCGCGAGATGGGCCCTCTTCGAACACTCCCCGGGTGCAGAGATGAGCCGAGACGAGCATGCCGAGCCCAACACATCACTTGTCATACGGATGGATGGTGGTGGTGGTGGTAGAGATGGTTGTGACGATGTAGCGGTTGTATTTTTTACGATGATGATGCTGCTGCTGATGTGGTTGGTGGTCATGCATTATAATGATGGTGGTGTTGGAGATGATGATGATGACGGTCTTCGTCATTATAATGGTGGCTACGATTGTGATGATGATGATGACGGTGGTGGTGTGTCGGAAGAACCCGCGTCAACTCTACCCCATTTCAAACCAAGCTCCGCCCGCGTTCCCCCAGCACGCCAACAGGAGCTCGCTAATTGCGCGACGTCTGCTCCGCGCGTCCAATTGGAGGCGCGCGGGACGCGAGCCCGGAGCCGCACCTGTCACGACGTGAATGAGGGAGCGGCGCGGAATGAGCGGATGATGGATGACTTCCCGCGGGAGCGGCCCTTTAATTCATCCCTCCTACCCTACCCTCCCTCCCCTCCCATCCCACCCCGGCCACCACCACCAGCACTGCTACCCCACCATCCACACTCACACCCCCCTTTCCACCCTCCCCCCTTCTTCCACCCCCCCCCCCCCTGGCTCCCTGCTGAGCGCGCCTCCTCCTCTCCCTCCTCCTCCTTCTTCCACCGTCCCGAGGCGGCATGAGAGCGCGTGGGGAAAAGCAGCAGCGCGGACGAGGCGCGGCCGCAGAGCGGACGAGGACGCGGCACGAGCGGCAGCAGCACCACGGGCGTACGAGGCGCGCTAACGCAGCCGAGTCGGACGCGCGAAGGGACCCGCTCCGCCCTGTGCAGCAGCAGCAACAGCAGCAGCGGCAACAGCAGCAGCGGCAGCAGCAGGAGGAGGAGGAGCAGGAGGAGACGCGCGCAACGAGGATGATGCAGCGACCCTTGGGCGCCGCTTTCAGCATCGACGCCCTGATCGGCAACTCGCCGCCGCCGCAGCCGCACAGCGCCCGACCCTTTCTGTATGCGGGGTACCCGGTGTTCCTGCCCTACCGGCCCGTGGTCATCCCCACCCCGGCGCTGCCCCACACCGCCACGCTGCCCGCCGTGCCCACGCTCAACCCGCTGCCGCTGCCCAACAGCTTCTATGCGTCGCTGCCGCAGGGCCTGCCCACCGTGAGCCCGCTGCCCACGCTGCCCGGCGGGGAGGAGTGCGCCAAGGGTTACTCGGACGAGCTGCACGGCACGAAGCTGCCCCTGCAGCTGCAGGGGCACCGGTTCGGCCTCGATGTGCGGCGTGACGTGGGGGACGGGGAGCGGATACCGACGCCTGGTCGGGACCGCCACTCCGCGTTCCTGTGCCGGGACTCGAGGCTCGACTCCATCGGTGCGTCGCCGCGTTTCGCTTAATAAACGTCCTGCTGTGGCTTTGTTGCACGGAACGTCGGCGAGAGCGTGGGCGGTGGTTAGGGTGCTTCATGTGTGTGTGTGTACATCTGTGTCCGTGTATGTATTTTGTGTGTACTGGTGTGTGTGGGTACATCTGTGTTCGTGTATGTATTTTGTGTGTACTGGTGTGTGTGGGTACATCTGTGTTCGTGTATGTATTGTGTGTGTGTCGACTCGGCCTTAAATGAGTCCCTGATGCGGTTTGTAAACATCGGCCTTGGGGATACAAAGACGGACGGGCACGGTGCTGCTCACCCACCCCCTCGTGTGCTGTGCTGCTTTCATTTGTACTCCCTAACTGCGCTCTCCACATCAGATGTTGCAGGCTTACATGGGGGATAGTTGTCTTGTGTATACGTGTTCACTTATCCATAGGCACTGCTATGCAAGTGTACGTGTATGCTTGTGTTTGTGTGTCCGTACGCAGAGGTTATCCACGTGAGCAAGTGGATGTGTATACTGTGTGTGTAAGCACTTGTTAATGTGTCCGTGTGTACGCATGGGTTATCCGCGCGTGTGTAAAACACATTGTGTGCGCTTATGTGTCTCCGTTCTGTGTGTGCCCATGCAAGCGCATGTGTGCGCACGTGTGTGTGTGTGTGTGTCTCGTGTTGTATATGAACACGTGCGTCTGTCTTTGAGTGCGTCCGGTCAGAGCTTGTAGCCTACCACTCTGATTAGTATTGTTATTATTATTATTGAAATCTCGTTTCCGGTGGCATAATCACCTAACCCGCAGATGACCGGCGCGTGTTCATAGAGCTCTCTTATAGTCACTGTCTAGTAGAGGTGTTGAAGCAATAAAAAAAAACACAACAACAGCAGCGCCAACTTGCAAGAACGGCACGCGTGGTTGCTTCTCGTGGTTGTGTTCCTCTCGGTGTCGGCTAAACACCGCCCCCCCCCGCCCCCTACCCCCACCTCGTGGTGTTTACGTTCAATTCACCGCTTGTAGACGTCAACAATGGACCCGACTAGCGGGTTGACAAATGCTCCCGGTTTCTTCCGTTCGAACATTTCCCCCCAAAACGTTGCCGAGGCTCCCATCAACAACAATGGGGGGATGGAGGGGGGTAGTGGGAGGGTAGTGGGGGGGTAGGGGGGCGATCAAATCGTCAAGACCATGGGGCAGGGTTGGGCAACCTGCGGCTCTTGAAGGGACCACCTCGGGACTTTGTTCATTTCGGACCCACCGTCTCGTATTCACACGAATCGCCGCTCTTGAAATGTTGAATTTGTAAAAAAAAATGTTTTACTACCGAATTGGAAAGAAACTAAAATGTTCGTCTCTTCTTGTTATTTTGATGGCCCCATCCCTGACCATGTGTTAATATCACCCCGGTTTCGTCACGGCGTGAATGCGAGCCGTTAAACGCGGGGGTTTTGTTGCTGTCTATCTAAAGCCGGGGGGGGGGGGGTGTTAGACCCATCACGTCAAGAGTGGCCTCCCATCGATCCATGGTTGCAAGTTTGAGTGTCACCCCCGCCCCCCTGTACGCTGTCTACTGTATTGCCTTACTCCTGTGTAGCAGGTGTTCGCCGTGGTGCTGTTACAGCTCTCACCGTCGATGTGAGCGTCTCGAGTCTTTACCGCCCGTTGTTCGGCATTGATGGTCCGACGTTTCGCTCCGCGTTCCGGGAACTTCTTATTCAAGACGTGGAGCGAAACGTCGGACATCACGGCGAACAATACAACCAGAAATCAACACACACACATCAGGGAGCTAAGTGTGAGTGTCTCTACTGTTTGAAGTGGGCGCCGCGGTGGCTAGGAGATGTTAACTACTTCGCCTGGTATACAGGAGGTCGTGAGTTTGATCCCGACCCTGACACCGGCTCTATATTTGGAGTTCGCATGTCTCTCTCTCTCTCCGCGTGGTCGCGTTGCGTTTCGAGTGTTTGGCCGCGATACATTTCCACGTGATAAGCCACTTCGTAGAGCTGTCATTTGTGGCGAGGTCGCCTTTGAAAAGAGCTTCATAGCTCAGTGGGCCTTACCTCGTAAAATATATTTTATTATTATTTATTATTTTTAGCTTCCAATGTAGCGAGATAACAAATAACTCTGTAGTTGACGCAACAGCTAATGTGTGTACGAGTGCCATTGAGGGCTTGGTTCGTGCTCTGTGCGGACGAGACACGGTTCTGTCACGGCGTCAATTGACGCACGTGCGGTGGTGTTATCATCACTTTGGGTCGTCTATTTGGTGCCACGGTGTTGTTGATGATGTTGTTATTGCAGCGTCTACTACATCCACTGACTGAGCGCATGTTGGAGATCATTCAGCACACTCTAATGACCATGTTGCATCGGTAACTAACAAGTTGACGCTATGATCAAATGGTCATCGCCCGAAACGGTTGCCTATGTATACATGTTGTTCTTTTGGGGGCAATGTTTTTGACGAATGTGAGATTTTTGGATTGTTGTTGCTTGAACAGCAGCAACGGCATCACCAACTGATGTGTTTTATATCTGTGCCACATCTGGTTCCATCGTGTGCATCGCTGCCGCATATAGCGATGCATGTACGCTACGTTATAAAATGTAAACATTCAATGTTTACATGGTGTGTGCGGTTGCGAGTAAGATAAATCTCACTATACAGGCGGAATTTGCGGCATTAGGCAATTGAGTTTGTAAATAATGCGAAAGTGCTTTATATTTATATCTCAATAGTAATGTACAAACCTTTATTAATCCATTCTTGGATGAACACTTCCCAAAGCCGCGCCGGGTATGTGGGTTATTTGATCGTGCTTCATCACCTTGGTGAGTGAGTGAGGTTTTGGCGAAGGCCAAGGTCCTGGTCAAATATTACTTGCCGCGGATGTTTTAGCCGTGGTTGGGAATCCAACTTGTGGTTGGCCGGTCTCATAGTCAACAACTACACCACTGCTCTACTCCATTCTAAATACTTGTATTAAACTGAGAACAGATTTGACGTTTAGACCGTGAGTTGACATCCTTACTGCATCGATTTGTGTGCCAGGTTACTTTTGACAAAGACTTGTTGTATAGCAACTAAACTTTGTTCCATTTTACCAAGTAAGGCCCACTGAGATACACAGCTCTTTTTTCAAAAACGACGTGGCCTCAAATGAAAGCGCAACGAAGTGGCTTATCATTCTGTGGAAATTCATAGCAGCCAAATACTCTAAATGCGTGTTTCTGAATGTGGAGGGGAAAAAACCGAAGGACCCGGAGAAATGTTTAAGCAACCAGGAGAGAGAGAGACAGAGATACCGTCAACTCCAAATATACAACAGCAGGCGTCAGGGTCGGGATCGAACGCCACGACCTCCTGTATACCAGGCGAGGGAGATAACATCTCGCCACCACGGCGCTTTCCCTGCCTGGTTTACATGTAGGATATCTGTCTCTATATATATACACACACATATATACACACACATGCAACACGCATGCAGCGCTTGTCCGCTTTATCCCGTGTAGGATGTTCCCAAGTCGTCTTTAGGTCGCTCTGTGTTTACCGCATTCAATTCAAACGCTGTGGGGTCGCTTTGTTGAGCGCCGAGTGGTTATTTTGCGACTCAAGGGAGAAATTTAAATTTTGCTAAACAAAAATAATGTTTTTTTACCAACCCGCGTGAAAGTGTCTCTTGCGTTACTCAACGTTCAGAAATGAGACGCAAAAGGCAACGGCAGTAGATGTCACACAACTTCAACAGCAGCAGCAGCAACAACAGAAGCCCTCAATAAAGTGGCCGCGTTTGACTCGTGCAATTAACTGTGATTTAATAGATAATTGTGCGACTTGAATTTTAGCGTTACAAAACTCCTCATTGTCTACAGAAAGAACAACTTTACTCTCAAGGGGTCAAAGTTGTTGCTGCTATTGTTGTTGTTGTGTGTACATGTATGTGTGTGAATGACTGTCTTATACAATAAACCCCCTCGTGTGCCGTGTGGGCCTCCATAAGTGCTCGCTTAACAGCACTTACCCCAAGATTATGTCAAATATATACAGAGGGGTTCTTTGTCTTTGTTATTCTACATCCACAGTGGTCGCGTGGGTTTTGTTTTAACGGTAGATGGTATTTGCACTTTTCTAATATCCACCACAGCGATGTGTGTGTGTGTATATCTGTGTTTGTGTGTCTTTATTGTCGCGGTTAACGCGCTGCGCAATGAACCGGACCACCCGAGTTCGATTCCCCCTCGAGGCCAACAGCAGTGATGATGATCTGAACCAGTCCTGGGCCTCCCCTTAGTCGGCTTAGCCTCAAATGAGTACATTGTGCAACCTGTAAAACATCGCCACTAGGGAAACAAAGGCGGCCGGGCGTGGTGCTGGCTATCCACCCCCTCGTGTGCCGTGCACGGCTCTCTTAGGTGCTCGCTAACAGCACTTGCCCCAACAGTCTGTTAAGGCTACACGGGAGGCCTTTGTGCTATATCTGTTTTCCCGTGTTTGTGTGTGCGTGTGTGTTTTTCATTACGGCATAGTTAATACAATGCAACTGCCTGTTTGTGTGTGTGGTGGTAGAGGTTAAATCATTCATATTCATTTACGATGGGTTTTTTTAAAAATACACATCTATTTTACTGTCTGCATGTTTTTGTTTCTGTGTATAGGTATATATGCGTGTGTATGTCTACCGATGTTCTAGTAACCAGTGGCGGGTTAGGGCTTCTTTCTTTCGGCTTTCACATCACACTCCACGGAAGACGAACGAATTTGGCTGACGATGAGGCTTGTATATCGTTACACAATGACACAATTTACAACGTCAGGCTGGCCTTGACCTAATCAGCGAAATCAATCACCGCCAGGCCCTCCACTATGGTGGTACAATTCAACAATTTTTATTTTCAGATTTTTAATTATATACAAACAAATTCAGATTTCTATCCCATCTAGAGCATCATTCAAGCTCACACCAGACACCAATGTCTACGTATGCCAGCTATTTGATTGTAGATATGTATTGTTCGAAGACATATATTGGATCTGTTTTAATAATACGATGAGTTATATATGTTTGTGTTTACGTGTGTGCATATGTATATATATATAAAATGTATCGTTGTACTTGAGTGCGCGCGTGTGCTTTAACTTACAGCGGCGACGTGATCCGCGTACCGCGCTATTGTACGAGCCAAAACACTCGGGTTCAATTCCCAATCACGGCCAACACGAGCGGCAGCTGTTAACCGAACCAATCATGTGTCTCCGTTAGTGAGACATCATCGAATAAGTGGCGCAGTGCGTAAACATCAGGACTGGGGGGGGGGGGTTACTAAAGCAGCGGTGATGGCCAAAACCACACGCACGTGTGTGTGTTGAACTTCTTTCGCCCACCGTTCGTAGCCAACCGTGATCATCGGGGGTGCAGGGGAAGGACATTGCCTCACTTGATGCAGCTAATTCGGCTGTGATGGTCCCACCTGATGACGGAGACTTGTGTTGCCTCCGAAACGTCGTGATTTTTGTTTTTATTTTATTTTATTTTCATTAATTTTGATGTTTTACCTACGTGACTTTACCGAAAAAAAAACCTAAGAATATGATTCCTTGCAGTCACGAAAGCTTCAAATCTAGAATGAAGGACAGCGACCTCAACACAACAAACCCGCACCGAGCCAGCCTTTTGCTTCGTTGTAACCGCGGCGTGCACAAAGCGGAACTCTCTTCTGTGTCTCCCGCACACAAACACAACTCCGTTGGTTCCCTCTGCTTGACAGACCAATGCCATGCGTGTGGCATTCCCCCTAAGCACGCACCAATGAGTGTATCTACTACACCTTGGAGGGGGAGGGGGGGGTTCCTTTGCCTTGTGTCCCCCCTAGCGCCTTATCGACACTAACGCGTGTTCCGCGCGCGCAGTGAACGTGAACTCTGACGATGACTCGGTGGACCCGGGCTGCGGCGATCGGCGGGGCAAAGACGACTCGTCCTGCGGCGACAGCGACCCCGACTTCAGCGCAGCCGAGGACCACGCGACCCCGCTCGGCTACGCGCGACCCGACAGCCGCGCCACGTCGCCCTCCGACTGCGGGGGCGACCTCCTGCAGCAGAGGCGGGACGCGCTCAAGGCAGCCGCCGCCGCCGCCGCTGGGCTCTCGGGGGCCGTGGGGACGGGACCGCCGGGTTCCGTGGGGCTCGGAGCCGGGGGTCTCTCGACCGGAGCCGCCGGGGTCGCGGGCAAGAGCCGGCGGCGGCGCACGGCGTTCACGAGCGAGCAGCTGCTGGAGCTGGAGAAGGAGTTCCACTGCAAGAAGTACCTGTCGCTCACGGAGCGCTCGCACATCGCGCACGCGCTGCGTCTCAGCGAGGTGCAGGTGAAGATCTGGTTCCAGAACCGGCGCGCCAAGTGGAAGCGCGTCAAGGCGGGGAACGTGAGCGCGCGGGCCGGCGAGCCGGCGCGCAACCCCAAGCTCGTGGTGCCCATCCCCGTGCACGTGACGCGCTTCGCGGTGCGCGGGCAGCACCAGGCCGGGGATCACGGGGCCAGGCCGTGACGGTCATGGCAGGGCCCGGCGAGAGGGGGAGAGAGGCACGAGGTGGTAGGGGTTGGCCGGATTCCCCCGGGGGACACGATTTTCTACCGGAGTTGTTGTTGTTGTTGTTACTCGCGTAATGGTGATGATGATCGACCCCCTCAACATCACGATTGCTACTGCCACCCGTTATTATCGCTGCCACTGTTATTGTGTCCACGGCCACAATCAGCATCGCTCTCATCATTCCCATCGCATTCGTATGACCGTCGTTATAACTATCTCCACGACCAAAGTCATCGTTACAAATACTAACAATTCCGTCATCACTACCACTGTCACTATCACTGCCATCGTAATCACAATCGCCACGATCACCGCCACCAACACGGCAACTAAGCACTTGCCCTTACAACCCTTGCCACGACTATCACAATCATTGCCATCAGCATCATAAATTTAACTGCTACTATTGCACGAAAACTACATTCTCCACTCCAACTACCAACATCCTCACCATAATCACCAACACAACTCCCCCATCCCTGTCACCCACCGTGATCTGCGCTACATTTCCACCCTCAACGCTTCCACCACCACCACCACCATCATCATCATCACTACCACCGCCATCATATCCATCACCACAACTCGCACAAGCGCCAACGTAACCACAATCATCCTCGCCACTGTCGCCACGTACCAACCTCGCCATCATTGCCACAACCACCACCACCGCGATTATTTCCGCCACGAGCAGCAGCAGCAGCGCGCTGAAGGAAGAGTGCGACTCGTAGGGACGGGATCGACCTTTCCCTTCTGCATGGCCGAGTTGTTTTATGATTTTTAAAGAAAGTCATAGATTTGCATTGAGAGTACTGTGTTAATAACACGAGCACAGCGGTGTGAAAATAACCGATACAACAACAGCAGCGGCAGCAACAGGAGGTCGTCACGTGAAGTCAAAGATGACCACCCGTGCCCAAAGAGGGTCTTTGTTCTGTTGTTGTGACGAGTAATCTTGTATCACGAGCGCGGACATCATCTCCGGTAAGAACTGAAACGTCGCAAGTGAAACGCGAGAAGACATGAGACTGAACGCGACAAAAAAACTTGAAATTGTAACGATTGCATCGCTTCCAGCGGTCGTGCTGCTATGAGAAAGCAGCTCCCCCCCCCCCCACGTGATGCGGTTGTTTCGGGTTGTACTACGTGTTGTTCGGCAAAGGTGTACCGACGCTTCGCACCACTTACGTGCTAGGAAGAATCTACATCAGTTCGTGAACGAGCTAAACTACTGAGACGGAGAGATAAGAAGTCGATCGATCGGCACATGCTCGGCAAGGTGGCAGAGACCTCGGGTGACGCCTCTGGGCTGACGGAACCAGGGTTGGTGGAACCCGGAAATTTGCGCGTCTTGGCCGGGCGCATGCGAACAGTGAAGTGCGCGAGTCAAGCCCGGGCCACGTGCGAGTTGACTCGGACCCATACTGAACATCTGTGACGAAGAAGAAGAAAAAAAAATGAGCTTCATTAGCTCATCGGATTCTTCCTGCTGTCTCAAGATTCTGAGCGAGCGTGCGAGCGAGCGGGCGGACTAACGCCTCTCACCAATGAAGGAACATTTGCACTGAACCGACTGCTTCTAAACATTCCGGGCGATTGAACGAAGCTCCGTGATTCTCGAGACTCGGCGCGGCAAGGCCATTATTGGCCCTTCTTGCTCGTGTGTGTATGTATATATATACATACACGCACGCTTAGTATATATACACAACAAATAAAACCCCGGGTTGTGTGTGGTGTACATATACAGTAATGCTGCTAGGTTAATTTACATCTAGCGGAGAAGACATAATTACGGATCGATAATGTGTGGATATGTAGCTGTAAACGTCGCCACAATTCCACTCCCTGCCCCCCAAACCCCCCCCCCCCACCCCACCCCCGGGCCCCCTTACCTCCGTGTTTGTTATATTGATCTCAGACGTCGCCTGCATGTAATAGCTGTTTGTAGACTTGTTCAATATTATTAAATGGTGGCCGCTTTGTGTGCCGTGACGCTAATCCTCCTCCACGCGACGTTGTCGACGATCGATCGCCTAAAGGTTTTTTTTGTGTGTGCGGTGCGCAACAAAAAAACAAAAAAAAGAGAAGAAAAAAAAACTGCGATTCAGCCGTGGCCGCGTCCGCGTAACGGGGAGTGGCGGGGACGAGGAAACCAGCGCCGATACGGCGTGTTGGGGGGTTGGGGGGGGGGGGGAAGAGTCTCTTCACGTCGCGTTAGGACAGCGCGTTGTGTTGAAGACGCGTGCGTCTCGCGTGCCAAACCAGGGGGGGGGGGGGCGCGCTCCGGAAAATATCGAGGGTGCGTGGGCCGAGTCAAAGCACCTGCATGCCGACAGAAGCAGACGTTCGCCACCAAGCGACGCTCGACGTCGACGCGGCGCGTGTGCCAGGCTAGGTGCACCGTGAGGCGCTTTGCTGCATGTACAACGACAGACATGCGCCACGCACACTGGGGGCCCCGCGTAACGGCCAATCGCGGCCCAGCGGTGACGCGCTCGCCACCTGTTGGGGACCTTCGCGGTTGTAACCAAGCGGCCGCCCCAGCTCATTGCTCGCGGGTGGAATAAATCGCAATGCGCGGCCCCGCCTGCCTCGCGGCAGGACCTTTCAAGGACGACTTTGCCCGGCGTCATTCGCAAGAGTGGGCCATTGGTTTCTTTTTTTTTGCCGTGAAGGTCCAAATTTGGCAAAATTCGAAAAGTGGCCCACAAATTACTCGATTACCAGGATTATTCCGATACATCGAAAACCCTCCAGGTCACTCTTGCAAATTAGACTATGATAGTTTCTTGAGTTTCTCACCCATTAATAGAAAATAAACTTGAAGCATATTTGCAGTAACATGCACACGCGCAGACGTAACGCTGTTCATCGTGTGTATACGGTACTTGTAGTGAGTGTACAGTACTTGTTGTATGTGTACAGTACTCGTATGTATAAAGTACTTGAAGAAAAGAAGACTCGATGTGAAATGAAAATTGCGCTCTTGTGTAGAACGATCGCGGCCTAACAACTTCGCGGTGTATAGATTGTATGTATGTACATTTCAAGTTGAAATAAATTATGTTTTTTTTTTCCTTCTTCCCGATAAAAAAAAGAACCCCGCAAAGTCACCGTGAATTCACGTAACGCGTCTGGCCTCCCATCGCCTTTGCTGGTCATCGGCAAGTGAATGTTACCTGTCATTGCGGCGAGATATATATACACACACACACACAGACAAGTAGATACATAGTAACACCTCGATTCACGTCTCCCCCTTTTATGTCGCAAATACGTCGTCACTTCATCAATGACACCGCTACCCGATATGCGTCGCCCTCAATCCCGCTACTTACGTCGCTGACAGCATCGCTCGTCCTCTCTCGTTATCCGTCGCCTCGTCAGCCCTTCGCCTCCACCACCCTCCCCTGTAAATCGCTTTTTGGATTTACGTCGTTTCGATATTCGTCGTCGCACATTTCAGGAACGCATCCCCCGACGTAAACCGGGGTGTATATGCATGTGTATCGTGCGAATGTCCACGTTGTAACGGGTGTGTAACGGATGCTGCAGGGGCGGCAGCAGCAGCAGCAGCATCCGTTAGTTCATCTCCACGCCGTCGTGATGCCTCGATGAACGAGCCATGAGCGTGCAGTGCACGGTCCAAGGCTCTCGGCCTTCCACTCGCGCTCCGTGGCAAAGGAATGCCCCAGCGACTCCCCACGGGCATTCAATTCCCCGAGCGCTTGTCAGTGTATTAATTCATTCACAGGACGTTCAACGTGCGTGAGTGTGTGCGAGTCCTCCTTCGTTCGTTCGTTCATTCATTGGCATGCAATATGCAGCGCGTGCCGTCAACTAGCGAGTGTTCCATTACCGGCCGCGTTTCTTTCATCTTTCATTCACCGACGGACGTGCAATGTTTGTGTCATGAATTAATTAACAGAAATTCTATGCCCACCACATGTCATCAATTAGCTCAGGGGCATCCAATGCCCCCCGCCCCCCCGCACCGCGTGTTATTTCATTCATTCCCTCTTACTTATAAAGGGCATTCAATGCCCAGCGCGTATAACCCAATGCTGCAATTCATTCGCGGCAACGGGATGTCCAGCGCTCATATGAACCCGCCGCCTGGTTATAATGATCGCATTAACTGCCAAGGCATTCAACGGCCGGACCAAGGCAATTCATTCACACCATTTAATTGTTAATTCACTACTCAAGGCACGTGCACCAACAAAAAAGGGGGTCATCATTGTTCGTGTGCCCGATCGTTCACGGCTCACAACTCGAAGATGATCAGTGACGGTGGAGGCAGCGAGAAGCATCGAGAGATATCGAGAGAGACTGCAGACACGAGACGAGCGACCGGGAGCGCGAGGAAGACCATCGGCCTTCACCCGCAGATTGTTCCACGCGCGCTTTCTAATTTTGACCGAATTGGCAACTTAAGTTGCAGGCGTGACTCGCTATCTCTCTGTCGGGTTGATCATCTGTATACAGTATACACAAAGACCACATTGCCTGAGAGGGGAGCGGTGGTGCAGTGGATTCGCGACACCCGGCTACGGCTGTAAATCAGAGACGACTGATATTTGTCAACCGATCCTGGGCCACCCGCAACGCCTCACCAACCCGCACTGGCCGCCGGGGTTAGAATCGGGTCAAACAACTCCCTCTACTCATGACCGACACAGCAGTGGATTGACAGAGGGCTGCAAGAGCACGTGTTATTTAATTAACACATTGACGTTAATTTCTAAACGCTGCCGAAAATTGTGGCATCCGCTCAAAAGTGGGGGCCTCATGGTGCACTATGCAATGGAATTGTGCGCCACGAAATTAAATTCGATATAAATAGTTCACACTTGGGATCCAATAGTAATAATGACGTTGCATTTGTTGTTTACGTGGTGAGTATTGCTGTGGTTGGTATTGTACTGTGCGTGTGTGTGTTTGTGTGTGGGAGGCGGTAGCGTAGCGGTTTGCGCGCTGCGCTACGAACTCGGCGACCCACATTCGATTCCCGCTCACGGCCAACACCAGCGACGATTATCTCAACCGGTGCTGTGCCTCCCGTGGGTCGACTCGGCCTTAAATGACTACCTGGTTGCGGTGTGTATACATCGTCGCGAGAGAGACAAAGGCGGCCGGGCGTGGTGGTGGCAACGTAGCCCCCCCCAATTGTGTGCCGTGCCGGCTTTTCATTAGGTGCTCGCTCACAGCACTTGCCTCAAAAGTCGGTGATGGTTACACGGGGGATCTTTATCTTGTTTGCGTGTTTAGTCCGCTGCGTGTATCCGCTAAGTTGAGTAAATTAGCCGGCGTCGTCTTATTGCATCACGACTTCCACATGGCAACGATAATTAAGCGCGGCTCCCCGAGTGCCATGCGTTCGCGTAGGGGCGCCGTAAATAGCCCACAAGGCATCGGGGCATTTATATACCGCGACAGGGATACGACAACGTACTCTGTGTGGGATACGTGTAAGACGTAGCAAAAGTAAATGGAACCTCCCGAAACTTGACGCCGTCATCTTACAAACGGTAAGACGATGCCGTGCACTGTTTGAATAGCACGAGTAGGAGTGGTCGACATTTGGACAGGGATTCCCTTCGCTTTATTCGGTAGTAGATGCGTTCCAAAAACAGAAAAGGGCGCACAAAGCTAAACCGCACGAGGAGACAGCTGCTTGCCGAGTAGCGCGCACAGTATACACACACACACAGTACACACTATACAATGTTGTCCCACGTTCGATCGCATAACCTCGTATCAGTGAAGTCAAATCTCATCGAGCGATTTTTCTTTTTTTTGTGTAGAAATAGGTTCGCCGCGTTTATGCGAAATCGCACAACAAACCGAACCCGCGTCAATGCGAGGGACACCTGTATCGCCTTGCAGGTAAAAAGAGAGCTCATTGGCCGAGATTCGAAGTCGAGGTCGCCGGGTTCATGCCGCGTTGTCGATAATGATCACCGTTCCATCTGCTCCACCCTTGCGTCCATTGGGACCAGATTTCGCTTTTTCAATGGAGACCCGGGTTTAAAGAGTTACAAAAGAAAACAAACACAACGAAATAAAAACACGAAACAAAAAGGCACACAAAGAGATCACACAGACACACTGAGAACTGTTCCAACTAATTAAGAATTAAAAATAAATAGTTTTAAAAAATCAATCGATGGTTTATTTCGGCTGAAGGCCCGTGACGCTGAGAAGCGAGTTTTCAGTGGCGGCCCGGATAAGAAGATAATACGAGGCGAACGTGCGCGCATGCAAATGTGACTTACCTTCTAAAATATTTGCTTTCACACGTGCCGAATACAGGACATCGCAGTACGATTACAGCAGAATGGGATCGAACAGCTGCTAGCTGCTGTAGCGTAGAGGCACTGCAAATCCGCGTGTGTTGAGGTGAGCGACATGCTACGTGCAGCGAGATCTGACACATTCGCTCCTGGCTTTTGAAAAGTGATACAAAAAAAGATGTGAAATGAGAGTCTGTGCGTGCGTACGAGTTCGACTCGGCAATCAAATGAGTACATGGTGCGGTGTTTAATCATCGCCACTAGGGAGACAAAGGCGGCTCGGCGTTGTTGCTGGCCACCCACATCCTCGTATGCCGTGCCGGCCTTCATAGGCGCTACTCGTTAACAGCACTTGCCACAAAAGTCTGTTGTGGCTATACGGAGGGTCTTTGTCTTGTGTTCGATGTCGGCTGCACCAGCCGTCTGCGCGCTGCGCTACGAACACAGCGAACCGAGTTCCATTCCAGCTTAACAACCAACATTAGCACGGTCGGCTACGTACGGTGCGAAAGAAGTTGCACATACATACAACCTTGGTGACTAATTTCTGAACCGGTCCTGCGCTTTCACTAGATTGACTCAGCTTGAAATGCGTACCTCGTACTCCGGGTTAACATCGCCACTGGAGAGACAAAGGCGGCCGGACGTGGTGTTGGCCACCCGCCCTCTCGTGTGCCGTGCCGGCCTTCATTAGGTGCTCGCTAAAAGCACTTGTCCCCAACAGTCTGTCAAGGCTATACGGGGGATCTTTGTATTTTGTTGTTGTTGTTGCAGGCTGCTCGCACGCGCTAACTCGCGGAGACCCCGAAAGTCGCTCTCAATAGCCGAGGGTAGAACAGTCAAAATGTCATTGGTTATCCGTTCTGTGCAACCGTTGAGATACCGCTATTAATGTAAAAGCACGACGCTCAACATCACCTGCATATATATGTGCAAACGTGCTTGATACCTCACAATGATTTCAAAACAACTACGAATGATACTACCGAAGAGGCACATGGAGCGAAACGTCGGACTTTATGCGGAACAACCTGAAAACGCATCGGAGATCGTCAGTTATCATGTTCATAGTCATAGTTTTCACGATGAAACATCAATTATATATTTTTTTAAAAACTAGTCTACGTATACACCAACATACGTAATCTCTAATGAATCAAATGGGCTCGATTCGCGTGTTCTGGGCCGATGTTTATTTTTCGTACGATTTTTTTGTATTTCAGCCAAAACATGTCTTGGTCTCGACGAAAATCGACTAAATCCGGCACGTTTCGGCTGTGTCGCCAACGCGTCCATCTCGTCCTCTTGTTACGCCGAACTGCTTTGCTTCAGTGCCGGATGAAGCTAGGGAGGGCCCTGTAACACATGTTATAAAGGGGCCCTAAATAAATAAAAACACACATTTAAACATATCCATTTTTAACATGCGTAGTAAAGTTATTGTATTTTTTTAATTTGCTATACAGCCAGATAATACGACACATCGCTAACCTTAAACACCCAGTCGTTCATAAAAGATGAAGGCAGTCTAGTACTATAGTAATAGAGCAAGTGCAGAATCACTGAACCGGAATTGATAGCTTGAAAGCATTTAGCGCGGGGCCCTTGAAAGTGCGGGGCCCGTAGCATATTGCTACTAAGATAATCCGGCACTGCTTTGCTTAACGATAAGCAGCGCGTAGATTCACAGGCTCTCAAACTCCAGCCCTCGCGACCCACCACCCACGCTCCGTCTTTCCGCGTTTACCAACGTACTCCCAATTCAACTACAATTTAACTCGTTCCGCGCCGCACGCGCCCGATGATTAGTAAACACGTCCCACGTGACCGTGCTGTATTTGAATGCGGAGTACGGTGGTCAACACGTAAAGACGGAGCCTGGGTGGTGGGTCGCGATGACTTGGGGTTGAGAAACCCTGGCGTAGAAATATCCCACGTCATCGCACTGCTGCTAACACGAGTAGCGTCGTATCATGCACACGATGTCGCCTTACTAAAATATATTAATCTATATTCTACTATTTAACAGGTTGCTCTGAACAACGCCCACAGCGATTTTTTTTCTCTCTCCAAAATATGCGTTCAATGTTATTATTATTATTACTGATTAACTACTACCCAGGGTTCAGTGTGTCTCTGTTTAGTTTCCGAGTCGCTGGTACATTTTGAGCAGAGGTGGCACGTGACCAACAGCCCAGTCGCCACAGTGCTCAGTTCGCGCGGTATACTGGATGGGGTGTGCCGGGGGTGGAATCGTATTTCCGGGTTGCCGACGTGACCCGACCAGTCTGAAACTAATCCTTGTCGTAAACGACAATAACAAAACTACCAATTTCGATTCTCCGTATTCTCCGAATTATAAAACGTACCCAACCTCCCCCAGCCTCCCCCCCCCCCCCAGCCTTACCTTATTTCAAATCAAATATCAGGGGGGGGGGGAGTTTGTCTTATCACCAGTGCGTGTGAGAGACCAAATTATAATTATACCGCATCTTTATTTACACGCATTTTTTTAGTTTTGTGGGGGGGGGGAGAAGGGGGGGATGGAAGGTGCGTCTTCTTTTTTTTTGTCTTCTTTTTTAAAATCTTCTTTACCGGAGCGTCTTATAATCCGAAGAATACGGTGAATGGTCTTTAAAGGGGGGGGGGGACTAACGATCAAGGGCTCCCCGTGGCGAGGGTGCAGCTCGCAGGGGGGCTGCGCGATTGTAAAAAAAAAGCGCCGCGTTTAATCTGGCGAGGCGACGGAGCTCCGAGCGCGTCTATAATCAGCGTCGTGCGTTAATTCGCCAGCCTAATGAGTCAAATCAAGCGCTCGGATCAAACCGCGAATGGCTTTCGCGGCGGCTGTAATCAAGGCGAGGTGTCGAGAGGGCGTGATTAATGAGGCCCGGGGGGAGGGTGCGGGGAATAAGGGGGTGGGGGTGGGGAGGTATTTGGTGGGGCTGGAGGGGGTGGAGGGGGGGGGATAGGAGAGGGGTGACGGGGAGATGGTGATGGTGGGGGTAGGGGAGGTATGGTGGGGTTGGGGGCTGGTGGGGGGTAACCGGAGGTGGTGGGGGCAACTTGGGGAATTGGTAGGGGGAGCTACACGAGACGTATAGCCCGTGTTCATCTCTCGCCGTCATTAGCTCGAACACACGTAGTGATGTATGGTGACCGAGCTGAGAATTGGAGTGCTTTAATTCGCCCGTTCAATTGATTCTAATTGTGTGTCCTCATAGCCGGAATGACTTCGTGGTGCCGTCTAATTAAAGGCCGCCGTTTTGTTCGCACGTCCGTCCGCACACATTGAAGCGATCCGCGCAGAGATGCACATCATAAGTATCACCCGGGGAGGGGGGGGGGGAGTGGGAGGGGGAGGGAGCATTGCTAATCCACTGCTGGATGAAGCCGCGAGCCGCCGCCATCCCTCGCGACGTAACGGTCCACCGATAGGAAACTCCCAACAAGGAGCCGATTGGTACTCGTGCCGTTGCGGGAACGTATTCGCGACCGTACCTGCGTGCGCGCTGGACCGCGCAATTAGGCGAATATCCTCGCACCAACCTGTCCTGGTTGGGGACGCGCTCCTCCCGTTGCAGCTGTCGGCGAAACCCACGCGAGAGCGAGCCACGCTGCGCTGGTCTTGGCTTGCGAATGCGTACAGCCGCATGTTTGCTACTGTCGATGGATTTAACGTTTGAACGGTGACGCTTGCTCGCACGGAGCGAGGACGGGGAAGGCGAACTCGCAGCGACAAGTTCCATCGCGCGCGCCTGCGTCCTCCTGATCGTGCACTCGGAGTCGGTAGCAACGTGCAGGAGACTTGAGTGATGATGGTCGTCATTATCAGGAGTAGTAGTAGCTATCAGCATCTTCATCACCTCGCAGTGCCTATCATCATCGGTGTCAGCATTAGCAGTCTTATCATCTTGTAACACCAACCCATCATAGTTTTTTTTGTTAAGGAGCAATCACCATCGGTTACAGCGAGAAACAACAGCGCCATCCCTGTCACCTGCACCAACAGTCATCGTCGCAATAATCGAAATCAATATCGACAGTTACAGCATAATTATTAAGCAGCGTTCGTCATCATGAGCAGTATCAATTATCGCAACAATTGTAACTACTCATCACTACCAGCTACAACAGAAATCATCATCATCAGCAGCAGCACCAATCACCATCGGTTATCAGCATGCGTCATCGTCTCCATCTTCCAGCAACATCATCATCAGCAACAACGTCACCGTAAAGCAGCAGCAGCAGCATCAACACAAGCGATAGCAGCAGCAGCAGCCGCAAGCGACAGCAGTGGCAATTAGAAGCGCTGTTGCAGCGCCACCGCCACCGCATCGAGGGACACGCCGAGATCGGAGGAGGGGGGGGGGATCAAACCCTCTCGGCCGTCCACCCCGCTGACACGCGCTAATCTCTTTGAACACGGGATTAGGGGAATCAATGAGCGCGTTATTCATTAAAGCTGTCAGTCACGGGCGCCGAGAATCAATGCGCGCGCGCGCGGGAGGGCCGGTCGCGTCACGCGCCTCCTCCGCCCGGCTGCGCTCGAGGCGGGCAGCGTTCGTTTGAATTCGCGACTCTGGGAGCAATTACACCGACTCACTTTGCTCCTTTGCGCGTCGCGTGCTCTCCAAAAGTGTGCCCGCTTGTGAGTTGTGGCTGTTGTAGAGCGCAAGTGCAGCGGGTTTTAGCGCGCCGCGCTACAGAACTCGGAAACCACCGGGGTTCCATTCCCCGCTCACGGTCAGTGCCAGTGACGATTATCTGAACCGGTGCTTTGGCCTCCCCGAGTTCGACTCAGCCTCAAATGAGTACCTGGTGCGGTGTGGAAAGATCGCTACTCGGGAGACAAAGGCGGTCGGGCGTGGTACTGGTCACCCACCCCGTCGTGTGCCGTGCCGGCCTTCATAGGTGCTCGCTAACAGCACTTGCCCCGACAATCTGTTAAGGCTATATGGGTGAAATTTGTCTTATATTGTGGTTGTGTCCTTCGAGTACGATCTGCGCTGACGGACAACATCAGCGGCGGCAGCGGTATTTGAACGGTCAACGCGCTGCGTTACGAACCCGGCCTTCCGAATTCGACTTTCGCTCACTGCCAACACTCGCGACGATTATCTGAACCGGTCCTGGGCAACTCCTAGTTCGGAGGGGCAGAGTCATTACACACACACGCTGTGATAGTGCGCTTTAAAAGCACGGTGTTAAACACGGGGTAGGCGAGGTGACTTGGACACGGCAATTGGCCGCCAGCCGTCTCCAGCTAAACGGGTGAATCCCAGACTGTGGCTGTGGTGATGCCACGTGACACAGAGAGAGGGAGAAGGGGGCAACCATAGTCATCTATGCCTCGAGTTTTTTGGCTGGCTGCTGGCTGGGCTCCTCTCTACCCCAGCAATAACTGAATTGCCATTGGTTGCTGCGGGCTAGCTGGGTAACTGGCTGAGCGGAATTTTCCGTGCAACAAAGAAACAATGAATGAAATTGAAACGGCGGCGGGAGATTGTCGGAAGTCACGTAACAGATCGCGACATTGAAGAAGTGAGAGTAACGAATACGGAAAACTGACCACAGTTAATTTAAAATTGATCTAACCTTTCAATTTGTGCTTCTAATCGTGTAGTTCTTTGGCCAGAATATTCTTGAAATCCTAGAGAATGTCGACAAAAACCACCTCACAATACGTATTAGCTCGGCATTTTATTTCGTGAAAAGCAAATAACTCTTCGTGCTCCGAGTACAGGGGGGCTGTGACAAGAGTATGGACATGACAGCTGTCTCTTTATTTGTCGATGCAAAGCAACCCGTTTGTTCATGTTCAAGAAAGCGGAGTGATTTTTCTCGCTGAGTATGACACCAACGGTTCTTGTAAGGGCCATAAACGAACCTTTACGAATATATGAACTTTGCTGATCAATGTCGATGACTTGTTCGTACCGCGGCGCTCGAACCACTGTACTCCCGCTACCCACGACGAGATGACCACACACGCACGCACAGCTCGAATAACTCAACCTGGACCTCCTATTACTTCACGAGGGCCGGTTACGTGCTAATTAATTCGATAAGTTTGGCGATAAGAGAGTAAAGTGTCGGCTCGAATGGGCTTCCCGCTGCGCGCACTTCAAACTAATGAACTTCTCGCGCGCTGCCCACGCGGGGCACCCTCTCGCCACTCTCTCTCACCTCTTCACATCTCACCTCTTCACCACCCCGCACTCTCCGCCTGCACGGGCGCAGAGGCATCGTCGGAGCGCACACTCGCGTCGTTCCTTGAAGACGACACGGCGGACTGCCGGAGAGCCGAGTCTGGCCCGAGCAGTCCCCACCGTTAATTCGCGCCACTTATTCGTCGACGGCTGCTTTGTCCACATCTGGGCGAGTAGTTGCGCGATAATGAAATTGAACGGCGTTCTTTTTTTTTTCTTTGGAGGAGGAGGAGTGTTACGACCAACCACAGTTCGCAAACGTTTCGCGCGAAGAAAGAAAAATGCGTCGTGACAAATCGCGGAGCGGTTTTGATGCCTAGTAGAGGTGTTTTTTTTTTGGGGGGGGGGGGGAAGGTTAGATCGCGTAAATATATAAATGTGTCGTTAAACCCGCCACCACCCGACACAGCCAATTAGCAAGGTTTGTCACGTAACCAGAACATGCCAATTGATGCTGAATGGTCGACGCGCGTCTCTCCAGCGGCTGCCGCCCCAACAGCCTCGCAACTCGGTTGCAGTCTCGACGTCCACACACGAGCGATTCGGTTGCATGCAACCAAGTCGCGCAACAAATCGCCCAGGTGCTGGACGCAGCGACGCCGCAAAGCCGGCGTTTCTCAAGCCCCCAGCCCTTGCATTGCGACTCCCTCCACAGGTGCGTGCACCTGTGTGGTGCAACGGATAGCAGCAGCAGCAGCACACTGGAATTGCAATGCACAGGTCGTCGGTACGATTCCATCTCGGCAGTTGAAACAATGCTGCAAGTTTCTTACATCGCCCCGACTCTGCCTTCCCAGCAGCGTAAGAGGCCGCCCATAAATGACGTCACGCAATTTTGGACGATTTTTTACCCCCCCCCCCCCCTTTCGTCACACGGCGTCACAAAAAGTCAAACCCCCCCTCAAATATGACGTCACAAAGCTCTGCCCCCCCCAAAAATAAAACATACTTCAAATCGCTTCAAACTATTGTCATTGTAGTGCGTATTTAATGTGGCGCTGCACTCTGATGTTGTAGGAGAAAACATTTACTAAAAAGTATAATTAAGCAGAACGTGTTGCCTATATTTTTTTAAAGTTGCGCATTTTGATGTGACGTCACATTTCTCAACCCCCCCCCCCCCTCGTCACACATCGTCACAAATGTCTGACCAACCCCCCCCGCCCAGGTGCGTGACGTCATATATGGACGGCCCCTAAACAGTCAGCCGACCGGCAGGCCCGCGTGTGTTGAGGTGCACTACTCCCACCTCTTCGAAGATATCTGGCGAGCGTGGAAGAGTAGGCCAAAATTATCTGCTGCAGGGGTGTTCTCCAGAGCTCCATCTAGTGGAGGCCCTTCCACCAGCAGCGGCTTGAGCCAGCAATTGCAGGGCTCCACCTTTACCTGTACTCGTCGCACTCTCAGCAATTACACGCGAGCGCGTTTTGCACGCGCAGTCGTAATTGCCTCCTCTCGCGAAAGGAAATCGTTTTTAGATGATCGTGTAAGTATAGTTTCCAAATCTTAGTGGTTTTCAATTGAGTTCGTTATTTCTTTTCATTTCATTTTCCCGCGGAATTCATCACTTTTCTTCCACATTACGCGGTCTAATGACGTGGGTGCGATAAATTATTCAGCTCTCCTCCAAGCCGCGGAAACCACGGCCGATCTCAGCGAACCCAATAGAAGAAACCCGCTCCAGTCCTGCGTCCGTATGGTGTTCAACACAACGATGGTGGTGGTGGCGACCAGTCCACGTGGAGATTGACACGGAGGTCCACAGCCCCCTCCCCTATCCACCCAGCTGCAGCCAATGGGACAATGCGCTTCGTGCGCTCTGAACGGAGCAGGTAGTAATGTGAACCGCGACGTCGAGTTTCCCCATTTGCAGTTGAGGGTTTCCCAACAAATCCAAATCCTCGCCAACCTCCGCACTGCGTCTCTTCACTTGCACCAGTCTCCTGCCGTCGCGTCGTAAACACGTTGCACGCGCCCGATGATTGACAAACGCGTTCCAAGTGACGCAGAGAGCGCTCGGTTTGAGCTAAAAGACAGATCCCGTGCACGCGCGTTGCAAACCCGATGAGCTCGGTTGGCTACGTACGATGCGAAAGAAATTCAACATACATCCATGTGGGTGCGTATGTCCGTTCCACCTGACGGTCGAGAGCTCTGACTCAAATGAAGAGATACCACGCGCGCGTGCGCGTGTGTGCGCGCGTGTGTGCGTGTGTGCGTCCCGTGTGACGCAGAGGAACGCTGATGTAAAAGTAAGTTCCTCTTCAATGTTCCAGGCCGCTGTGGTTACGCAACACCTGTGACCCAGCACCGTGGGAGCGAGGATTGGTGGATCACACGAATGTTTTGAAACTCCCTTCCCGTGGGCGTTCAGTCGCCTGCCATATCCCAGTTTGCCAGAAGAAGCCGTCAAATCAACACGTCTGTGTTGGGACAGCGCGGAGTTTCTCTGCGTGCTCCAAATTCCTCCCACATATACGATAATACCTTAACAGATAGAGGACCGCAGAGCTTGCGGGCCGGGGGGGGGGGGACGATTTGGATCCGGCTCAGCACCTTGCTGCCTCCCCACTTGTCCGTGGTTCCGCCTCGCGTCTCCGAGTCTCCATCCTCGAGAGTGAGCGAACACTAACTTGAATCCGTTGTGAATTTCAATCCGCATTTGCCGATCGGCAGACGCGTGCAGCGCCCACCAGATGAGTTTGGTGGACGCGGAAAGCCACACGGGAGCGATGTCGCCTCGGCACCGTGTGCTGGGCGCCTCCGACGTTGACGGAAACGGCGGCTGCGGCGGTGTGAAGCGTAAGAACGAGTCCGTGACATATCGAGGGATAGAGATTGTGATTTTAATAAACACAATAGACAGGAAGGACAAGTTCAAAGGGCTCGCATAATGCACATGCATCATGTACGTTGACTCAGTAATCCCCCCCCCCCCCACATTGTGCAAGAGCGCAAAAGCGTGGTCACCACATCTACGCCTCTATTCAAGGAACGAGACAAGTGGACTTCTCCACAAATCTGGCTGTCGCCTGATGAAGCTAGTTGTAATTACTGGCGAAACGTCGTACTCGGATTGTAAATGTTGTGGCTTGGCTCTCCAACACACCGGTGTGCTGTACTAGTGACGAATTGGCCACGTTTTGTTTACGTGACAACCCTCACTAGTTGGCCGTGTCGGGTGGTGTCGGGTTTTAACCACTCATTTATATATTGACGCGATCTAACCCAAAAAAAACCCTTCTGTTATGGAGAGATGGTGATGCTGTTAATGGCTAGCGCGCTGCGTTGTGAACCCCGGCGACACGAGGTCTGTGAGCGAGCCCGGCTAACAACAGAGTGTCGGGGAGTTAAACCTGAACCGGCCGACCCAATCATCAAACCGCACCGACCGGCGTGGTGAAGTATGGGCGAACCACTCACGTGACAAGACACGTGGCGGAGAGGGCCTTAATCCATCCAGCAGTTGATTCACAAACGGGCTGTACATGATAATTATCGGTCCACGTGAGCATGTGCCACGAAGAAGGGGCGTTACCTGAAACGTCGCCGATGATATATACACATTGCAATGCTAAGGCAGTGTTATTGACGGGCAATGTTGAGTTTCACGTTAGCCGAGTGCGTTCAGCGTCGCGCGCGTGGGAACGGGCCAACACCTTCGTGTGCGCGTCGCGAACGAGATGATGATGATGATGTTGTTTACACGTGAGACGAGGGACATCGCGTCTCTGTCGCGACACTAGCGCCCCCCCCCCCACTCGCCCTCGAGGAACCACGTGACACGTGTTGGATTCTCCGCATTATAAGACGTCTTATAAATCCGGTATTTGTGCGAGCAGATATCTTTTTTGTTGTTTTACTATTCATTTTCATTTTACTTTCCGGAGCGTCTTATAATCCAGAGAATACGGTAACATAAAACACATTCCTGCGGAGGGAGCTGGTAGGAACGTTGGGTTGCTCGGTCAATGGCCAGGGTCAACGGCGGCGTGGTGTATTCCGCAAATATGCCCGACTGTGAGGGCGGGCACAAGCCGGCGTGCGTAGGTTAAACGTTGAGTTTTATAAGGGCATCACGGGGTGACCAGCCCCTCTCCAACCAGCACCACCCCTCCCACCCCCACCCAGCCCCACGCTCCCCACTCAGCCCCTCCCCACCCTCCCCACCCAGCCCCTCCCCACCCTCCCCTCTCCACCCAGCCCCACCCCTCCCATTTTTGGATGCACGACGGACGGACGGACACAATAATCCCCTGTGGGCTGTTGTAACAAGGACGTTCCTACCAGTACAAGACGCCTTCCCACCTACGCTCTGCTGCTCGTGGTGGGGTAAAGCGTGGGTATACAAACGACAACCGCCAGCACCCACGTGGCCACGGTGGCGGAAAGACTGAGCTCTCGCTGAATGTGGATGCTCACTTGTAGTGAGGCGGCGTAAGATAACAGAGCCCTTCTCGTCGAAAGCCTGAATTCCACTTTCACTCGATGTGAGGTCGCTTCTTCTCCTCTGCTGGTCCTATAGACTGACCCCCCCCCCACCCCATCCTCGTTCCCTGCCCATCCACGCTCTCGGGATATCTGCGTCTTTTCAAGTCCAGACGAAGGACGTCTTCTCTTCTCACCTGCCCGTGACTGACGGTCTCGTCTCTCAGTAGGAGTACAGTATACGCATACGTGGCACGCGTTCTCGGCGATGCTTTGTACAGCGTGTTGCAGATGCTTCGGTAAAGTCACGTGGATAGAAAGTTAGTAGATCACGACGTTGCTGACGTCAGCAGTTCTCCTGCTGTGTTTGTAACACCTGATGGATGACGGTTGCTTGTGTTGCGCTCGAAACGTCGTGATTTATTAATTTTCTATCTGCGCGGCTTTATCGAAATAACCAAAGAGTATGGATTGCTGCAGTGACGAAAGCTTCAAATCAAGATTGTTCAGATGTTGTTGCGTTTAGATGCTCTGCGATGTACACATTGTACTGTACGTATATAACAACCTCAGTGGAATTTTCCAATCTAGAGTTTGTCATTTTCTTGCAGTTTGATTTCAGCAGTCATAAAAAAAAAACAATGTAGACCTGTATTGTTTGATACATCTGGATGTCTCCAATGCCCCTTTTGTTACAATCTCTCAGGGATAAGAGACGTCTTGTGCTTTTATATTTGGGAGAAAAGACCCGAAAATAACGTCTCTATTAGGTGAAATAATGTCACTATAGTTTCTGTGTACGCATACAAAAATCCACACACAACAACTACATTCTAAACATATATCACGAAACGTGTTTGCGCTCAATCTGCTCTCCATCGTCTATGTCATTATCACAAATGCAGTTGTAAAACGTGTTTAATAATTTACATCCCACTGCTTTTATTTGAAAAATAATTCAAAGTGGAATACCCCCCAAATGATGGCGATAGAAAGGGGTTCTTGCTGGGCTAAGAGTCAAATCCTCCTGAACCTCCTTGCTTTGCGTCAATAAGAGATCCATTCCGAAATCTCAACTTGTATGTATATATGTTGAACCGCTTTCGCAAGGAAGGACAACAAACTTCATTCTGATCGTGAAGAGCCGCGCTACCGATGTACCCGAAGGAAAACATTTTGAATCAGTGCATGTCACCAGCTACGACGCGGATTCGAGACGTGGATACATTTCCCAAATGAATTGGAACAATAGCTGAAACGTAATTTTATACGAAGGCTTTCACGACCACAATTATGATTCATAATTGGTTTCTTTTGAGTTAGGTTCGTGCCAAAAAAATGTCTTTCGTAAAAGCTTCCTCCACCTGGCACCGCCGATTAATATAAGCGTCACGCGATTTAAACGTGCCAAATGTAGTACTGATTCGGCACAACGGTGAGTTGGAGAGTGATCTCACCGCGTTTAAATCAGTCGATGACGCCGGATGGAATTTCCAGCGAAACGTCGTAACCCCCTCCCCCACCTGAATCAGCTGAAAGTGACTCAAAATCAGCGTGAAAAGAATCACACCGAGTCACGAAGAGGAACGCTTGGGATCGAGGAGAAAACACAAATCATAGCCGTCGTCCTGCCTGGTAAGGAAAACACAATGAGCAAAAACAAAACTCAACACGTTCGTCAATAACATTGCGATGTTTGGGGAAATCATCCTTCTTCACAGCACACAATGAAGACCTTGCAATTGGCCAAAGCGTCGCCTTGCACACGCGTGTATGTTTGTTGTTGTTTGAAGCAAGTGTTGTTGACAAGTGTGTTGAGGTGTTGTTGTTGTTGTTGTGTTAACCGTGCTCGTGCCCCAATGGCCAACACAGCAGCAGCGTCGCCAAATCGTGTGTTGAGTAAGGAGAGTTGGTGGCCGTGGCAATGCTCATGGTCGTGATGTTTCTTCAATTACTGCTGCTGCGGCTGCTGCAGCTGCTGCTGCTGCTGATGATGATAAGAGTACTCGTGGTGATGGTTACACACGTGTGTGCATTACACGTATACACGTGTGACGTGAAACGACGAGATGCGTTCACGATCAGGAACGAGTTTGTGGCATCGCAGGGCCGTGAACGATTGGTGACGGCGTTTGAGAGCCATTCATCCAGCAGCGGATAGAACATAGCTGCTGCTGATGATGATGGTGTCATGCTTCTGCTCACGGTGCTTTGACGTCGACGATGATGAGAGTGGCACGGAGAGAGGGGTGCAGAGAGCGAGAGTGGGCAGAGGGAGAGAGTGCATAATCACTCTTTGGCACAGCTCCCTGTACGGACATTTAAAAGTGGAATACCATCGATTCACCATTACAAGGATACTGAGCGACTGGGGGGTCACGCGTGTGGGTGGGGGCGACAGGGGGGCGGGGGTTAGCCGAGGGGGGGGGGGGGCGAGTTACCGTATTCTCACGATTACAAGATGTCAAAAAACCTTGTCGAAATCTGGCCATACGCATACCGTGTTATAAGACGCACACCCAACGAAGAATACTGCATGGACAGGGATGGAATTGATACGAAGCGTCGTTTACACGCAATGCGCGTCTACTAGCGAGCGCCAATGTCTACTACACATGTGCGGTCATTGTGTCAATCCTTCCATACGCCGTGCGGGTTGTGTGGAATTATCTGGCCATACTTTAACCACGCTGGTCAGAGTGCGGGATAGAGAGCATAGCAGTACAGTACAACAGTTTTGGTTGGCGTGGTGGTTCACAATTCAGAAACTATCCAGGCGCAACCTCGTTCAGCTTGCGAGATCTCACCGGGATCGGACGCATCTCCACGTGCTCGGATCAATACGCGCGTTTTTATTCACGATCGTAAACTAATAGACAACGGCCGTGCTTCACATCCACAAATAACAACAGCAGCTGCAGCGGCTGTATGAGCGGGCAAACAAACTCTGGACATGTTTCAACATTTGCCAGCCTCGTCAGCAGGTGTGGCCCGTGAAACGTTTGGTCTAGAAGGCCGGGAATGCTGATGCTATTTTTGTTGTGTACGTGGCGATAAAGACGCTTGTTTGTTCCCCATATTTTGTTTGTCAGTCTGATCTTTCTTGTTTAATTGCGCATAACGATTGACAGCATTGATAAAACATTTTAAACCTTCTTCGAGTGCGAATCTTGAGTCACGAGCCGCTCGCTCGTAACTTATTTTCACGGTGGGCGAGGGAGTCCCGACACCCCGCGTCTTAGAAGCTACCGAACAAAAAGACACCGGGTATGGGGGACTTCTAGTCCACCCTGCAGAATATCCTGCCGCAGCAGCGATCTTCCATCTCACTTAAAAGTCCACAAACACCAGCACCATCACTGGGGGTGCTGGCATCGCGATCTGTGTTTGAAGAAAATCTCACGCTGCGTAAGGGGTGTGGGGACTGTTTTTTTTTAAAAGCGAGGTTTGGGTTGAAGAGTCGACGAGAGAGAGAGCGCGAGAGAGTGGAGGAGAGAGACGAGGTGAGTGAGAGAAGAAGAGGAGGAGGAGGGATAAGAGAGGAGACGGCATCACGCGTTGTTCTTCGAGGGTTGTAGACGAGGCAGGAGCGAAGTGAACAATTTAATGTGGACCCCCCGCTGGCTCCATCCCCTCCTCGGCCGATAACGCGACGGATCGGGTAGTGGTCTCCTGTAATCGCATCTAATCCATCACTTCCCGCCTCGGGGATGGGGTGGCGAAAGGAGGCATGGGGAGCGAGGGGGTGGAGGGGGGCGGAGGGAGGAGGCGAGCTATGATCTCCTGTAGCATTGAGTGCTGCACAGAGAAAAATCGACTGCAGTGGATGGGTGGGGGGTGGGTGGTGGTGGTGGCTGCAGTTGGGTAATGAGTGGCGGTGTTGGATTTGAAGTCGGAGGCGGTGATGGTGAATCATCATCAGAAGCATCGTCGTCAGTAAGAATCAATCCACTGCTGGATGAATGCTTCCTAAGCCGTCGCCGTCTCTCACGATCCAGCGACCGTCGAAATCCACATTGAGCGTCTGCACCCAGCTGAAGTTCCAGGCGAGACGCACACATGCGGGGGGATGCACACGGCCATTGTGCGTATGCAAAACAATTCATCGGCATCTTTCTGAAGACGTGCATTGTGGTCCTCCGTGAAGCACACAAAGGCTGAGTGATTATTACACATCCGTGTGTCAAACTCGTGGTATTCCAGCCAGCACTATTATTCTATGACGACGGTGGAGGGCTTTTTTTTTCTCTCGTAATTTACAAATGTGATGCAGCTGAATGCGGCCGTAGCAGTAGTGGTAATTCTATTTGTTATTCGGGAAAGCTACAGGAGAGCTCAAGAGTATATATATATATTTTAACAAAGAGATGTTTGGTTAGGTCCTGTTTTACATCAGCTAAATATTCCATCGGCCCAAACCAAATATTTAACTTCATGGCACCACCCGAGATGCAGCAACTTTACATCATCGATAAGAATACAATAGCGTCGCGTAATTAGCACGTTATCACCTCAACCAATTGTATCGGCCATGTACGCTACACGAACGGGCAGGCCTGAATGTTTGCTCTACCACACTTTTTTTCTTCCCAACTCTGCCGTGGCCCACGAACCAAGTCGAGGGATTTGGTTCGTACGGAAGGCACCCGGAGTGAGAGCTGTGACACTCAATGGTCCGTTTTGCAAACGCGTCGCTTTACGAACCCACTTTCTGCACTGCCAACTGCTTGACCGGCTTGCAAACCCAGTGGGTATTGGAGTTGATGCGCACCCGTGTTACCCCACTGGGTTTCGCATTTAAAATGCATTTAGGGGGAGTCCTGCTTGTTCATATTCTTAGGTTTTTCGGTAAAGTCACGTAGGTAAAAAATTAAAATTAATGAAAGTAAAATAAAATAAAAATCACGACGTTTCGGAGGCAACACAAGCTTCCGTCTTCAGGTGGAACCGTCAGAGCACGATTGCTGTATCAAGTGCTTGTCTCGTGTCAACTACAATCCTGAGCCACTGGTGGACATCTCACATTCATATCGTGGGGGAAAGTCCTTCCATAAGACACACGACAAATACCGACGTGACCCACCAACCCCCTTTGACTCCTACGTGCGGGATGAAAAGTCGCGCGCGCCTAACCCGAAACCGTGGCCGGACCTCTCCACGTGCAGATGGTGGTGGCCAGGGGCGTCTCATTCAAGCAGAGTCTGATCCCTACCAGGGTGGAGATTACACAGCAGGGATACCCCCAAATCCCCATACGCCTCCACCCCCCACCCACCCCGGCCCCACCACGCACGGACCCCTCGGTTCCTCCCCCCACTCCCCAAGACCTCCTGACCGCCAGTGGCAAGTTGACAACTAGATTTGAAGCTTTCGTGACTGCAAGGATTCATACTCCTTCTTGGTTCTTTCGGTAAAGTCACGTAGAATGGAAATAATAAAATAATTAAAATAAAACATCATAAAATAATTCTCATAATGGTGATAATTATTTTATTATAATAAAACATCATAAAACAATTCTCATAATGGTGAGAATTATTTTATAATGTTTTATTTTTATTATTTTATTATTTCCATTCTACGTGACTTTACCGAAAGAACCAAGAAGATGAATCCCTGCAGTCACGAAAGCTTTAAATCGAAATTTAAAGGATTCATACTGTTAGGTTTTTCGGTAAAGTCACGTAGGTAAAAACTAAATAAATCTAGCTGTGACGGTCCCACCTGATGACGGAGACTTGTGTTGCCTCCGAAACGTCGTGAATTTGTTTTTTATTTCTATTGTTATTTCTATTATTTTTATTATTTATTTAGTTTTTCCCTACGTGACTTTACCGAAAAACCTAAGAGCAAGTCGACAACTGCCACTCACGTGTTCTCTCCACCGGTGTCATCGCGCGAGGGCCTTTTGTGGTGTACGAATGACGCAACTAACAAATTACGTATTTAGTTTATTATCATGTATCATCATCATCGGCAGCCAGGGTCAATCCAATCCAATGCCGCACGAAGGCTTTCTCCCAGCAGCCGCAATCTCTCACCAAACTGGATGACCAATAACATCGCAGGATCGTAAGAGATGGCGACGGCTTGGGGGGGGGGAGGGGGAGACCTTCATCCAGCAGTGGATAGATCATGTATGACGATGAAATAAAAATAATATTATCAGCAGCAGAGAGCAAAAACTAAAATTACCGTCCTCTAAGGCACGACCATCCCGAAATAAAGGTCCCGAGATAATTGCATGACATCACCATCATCATTATCGCTGCGAGGTGCTCACGGCTATGCTTTGTGCTGTAATTGAACGTCGCGTGAGACACGTGGCGAAGAGATCCCCGTAATTAATTCACAGTCGCCGCTCACCCTCCTCCTCCTCCTCCTCCACCCTCCTCGCGGCTGCAATGAAACCCCGACGGCCACAACTCCGCGTTACGACCCCGTGCGCCCGGCTGCTGTTGCGCGCCGCGCAACGAACGAGAGATTGACACGGTTGGGTGTGGGGGGGGGCCTTCTTTATAGAAATTGCTAACGAGAGGTACACTCGCCATTCGCCGTGTCGCCGATCACGCAAATGTAGAAGAAGTAGCTATTGGGGCAAAGGGAGGCTGTTTAAACGAGCACCCGTTATGAAGGCTGGCACCGAAGAACAGGAAAAAAAGACGAGGGGGGATTTCAGTGGCCAAGCCCCACGCACGGTCGCCTTTGTCTCCCCCGGTGCTGATGTTTACATGCGGACCATGAATGAATGCGGACACGTGCAAAGGAGGTTGTATTATCGGCGCCCCTCCCCCCTCTCCCCATCGCGCCTCTGTCTTTAATCACGGAGATAGTGGGGGGGGGGGGGGGGGGCAATCAGTGCTGATGCGATCGCTTTGGCGGGCTCACGGGAACGAGTGCGAGACTTCGCGGCTCGCCACACTCGCGGTGCGGTCTCCCCCGTGGATGGACTCGTCCACCGACGTGACAATGTGGAATTTCCACCCGCACGTCACGGCGACACTACTTGTTGTTGTTGGTTTGTTTATTTTTGGATCAGCAAACGTGAGCTAAGCCCCGCCACCCAACGCTCGTTCGGGACAGGCAAGCACCTGAGCTGGACTTAAATTTCGATTTAAAGCTTTCGTGACTGCAGAGATTCATCTTCTTGGTTCTTTCAGTAAAGTCACGTAGAATGGAAATAATAAAATAATAAAAATAAAACATAATAAAATAATTCTCACGACGTTTCGGCCACATCGCAAGCAGCCGTCCTCAGGTGAAGAACAGGTCTTCTCGACAGAGAGAAAGAACCAAGAAGATGAGCTTGGACTTGTAGCCGTTTAGGTGCTGACGCGAGACGCGGCCTCCCTCTCGTCGCCCCCGTGGGGCCGTGATCCAGCCACTGCTGGATGAAGGAAGGCCTTCCCAACGCGGCGTCGCGCCTCCCTGCACGAGGTTGGACTTCTTTCGCAGCCTACGGAGCCGACCGTGCTCGTGGGAGGCGCTGCGACGAGCTCGCCGCTCCAGCTGCGATCGCCTCTCGTGTGTGTGCGCCCTCCTTCGGTTGCCATTCTGTCACCAGTCTCTACCATCGGCCACCAACCACCACCCCCCCCCCTCCTCCCTTCTAGCGATGTGTCCCTGTCCAAGACAGCCGACTCTGTTGAGAATCAATATAAGTGGAGCGCATCTGAAAACTCACGTGTTAGATTGAAAACGAATTTCTTTAGAACTGCATTTGCGTGTTTAGCTGGTTGTCGTTCCCCCCGCACCTCCTATTAGCACGGTTGGCTACGTACGGTGCGAATGAAGTTCAACACACATATGGCAATACATAGGGACATCTGAATATGAGCTCTAAGCATCCTCCACAACACCGCACTTTTCACTTACCAGCGGCGACTCCCAGTGTCTTCCCCACGTGTGTCCCGAGTTTATCGACTCGCTCGCGACGAAAGAGGCCATCTCCGAGTGACCGATGAAGCTACGTGCGCTGCGAAAAGGGGGTGGTGGTTTTTTTCGTGCGGTTTGAGGAGCGACACAAAAACAATCTCCCGAGATAGAGCCTTGCAAATACTGACGGACCGAAGGCGTCGCATATGAATGGGACCATGTCAAAATAAATAGCGCAGATTCATCAAGGTCACGCATTGCTTTATGCGCCAGTTCGCCGACTTTTAGATGAACACTCGCGCTTGTAATGCGCAACAGATAGAGCAGCCGTCCGCTGCTTAAATAAAACGTCTATTTCTACAGACCTGTGTCAATCCACTGCTGGACAGAGGCCTCCCTTAAGCCCGTGTCGGTCCGTACTTCAACACGCCTTTCAGTTCGGGGATGGGGAGGGGGCGGCGGCAGAGAGGACCCGTTCGGATGTCACTTGCCACAGATGTCAGCTGTGGCCGGGAATTGAACTCACGTGGCCGAATTCATTATTGTGGAAATCCCGTCCAAATGGGCCGACGATTGTTGCAGAGAGACAACAACAGCGGATTCGGAGTCATCAGGCCTGTCGCCGACGTCGCACGGCATCGCTCCGGGACTGCTCAATCAAAGCGCTGCGCGGTCATTGCATTCAAACGCTCACAGTCGCCAATGGAATGTTTGTCTGTGAGGGGGGAGAATGGGGCGGGGGTGACGAGACAAACCCACAAGACGGAATAAAACAAGGGGCTGCGGGGTTGGCGGCAGCGAGCAGGGCACAGTTCCAGACGGGCGACTCACGCCAAAGTGTGGCAACCCCGGCGTGGAGGCGACGGCGCAGTGGCTAAGGTAGGTGCAGAGGTGAAATCCCGGATATGCAAATTATTTTGTCAAGGCGCTCTTCCCCCTCCAACCCAGCTTAAATATAAGCTCCAAGCCTGGTGGTGTTTCATTCAGACGCTGTCTTTCCGACAGACCTGTTCTTCACCCGAGGACGGCTGCTTGCGTTGTGGCCGAAACGTCGTGAGAATTATTTTTATTATGTTTTATTTTTATTATTTTATTAGTTCCCTTCTACGTGACTTTACCGAAATAACCAAGAAGATGAATCCCGGGTCACGGCAAACATCAGTGGCGGCGCAGTGATATCTGCAACTGTTCTGAGCAACCCCCTTCACCAAGCCGCACTGACCAGCGTGCTGAAGTATGGTCAAAACTATTCCCATTACCAAAACGCGTGAGGATGTTTATTTTGAAATACGGCGATAAGGGGGCTGGCTCTACGTGACATCACAATGACAGAAATTCCAACTGGATCAGGCCTGACGACGTTTCCGGCCTCTCTGCTCTTAAGAAGTCAGTCTGCTTATATTGCTATGTCTCTGTGATAAGGCAGTGGGATACGATGAATGTATGTTGTCTGTTAGTGAGTTTTGGAAAACCGCTTTTAGCCAGGCGGAGTTGTCTGGAGCTCTTCTCGTTTCCACCGAGACGACGCCGCTCGTCTTGCTGGGGCGCACAACGTCATCGCTGGCACGGGGACGAAGCACGTGGCAATGGAGGCATACTTCTGGCTGGCGAGCTACGATCTATGTACTGACTGATGTGTATTATGTATACCGGTGCAATATTACAATATCTATATTGTCCTAACCTCGGTGGTTACGAAACTCAAGCCCCGGGTCGATCCTTTATAGATAACCAACTAAAATGCGCCCCCACCCGTTCGCCACTCCCCCATTGACCATGACCAATTCGCGAACAATTGAGTGCGCTTCCGTCACGACTCAAGGCAGATCCGCATCGACAAAGGGCCACCGCGTATTCGTGGCGCTCTGATGGGAGCATCGGCGCTTTTCCCCTTTAAACAAAAAAGAAATCTGACGGAGAGGATGATGAGAATTCGAGCCCCCAAAAGATGAGAGTTTGGCACATTCAGCATTTACAGCCGCCCACGTCAGTGACCCGCGAGCGTTACCTGCGTCTGACCATCACAACGTGCGCTGGAGTTTACTGAGCCGTGCTGGTTCGTATCGCTCGCCTCCCTTGATGGGAGACGTTTGCTCTTAACCGGGGACTCTAAACCCCGTGGCCAATCGCGACCGAGGGATGTCGATGCTAATCGGAAACTCCAACAAGGGGGCCGAGAGCGTTGACTTGTAGCACGAAAAAAAAACAGTCGAGGCTACGGCGTAGTGAAAAGAGACAAATCCGAAAATCAAAAACTTTCAATTTGTGTCACCAACACATACCTTATCAGTGCCCTACCTTATTACAGACCAATTCAGACGTTATTGGTCACCCCGTGCCCTTATAAATCTCAACGTTCATCCTACAAAGTCCCGTCACAAGGGAGAAACAGAAACAAATAGACAACATTTGCCCCTATTGAAACGGCTGTACGCCGTATGGACCTGAAAACTCAAATTTCCCCGTACAAAAATACTGGGTAAAAACGTCTGGGTTGACACGGTATGCCAACATTACAGCCACGGAGACTGATTGGTTTCGCTCATAGAGCATGGCCAGCCCAGTTCTAAATTCCCCTCCAAGCATCGGACTAAAACCCAACTAAATATAACACATGACCCCCCCCCCCTCCGTGATCTGACCGAGCAAATCGCCTCCCGTGGAGTGTGACGCTGAAGCCGAGAGAAAGCGGTCGAGGGCCCAAACCGGTTAGTTCATCATCATGTCATCAGCAGCAGCCACGGTCAATCCACTGCTGCACGAATGCCCTATTCACAGCCGTCGCCGCCACGAACGCGACCCTGCGATGTATAAATTCAGTAGGTTACCCGTACGACGTTGCTAGCAATGTGTACGCTACTCACATTGCGCAACGAATACATAGAGTATACCGTCACGGAGTGCTGTACATTGTATGCGAAGACACTTCGTTCCAAATCACTCGCTCGACGAGTGGTCGTTCGTTGTTCTCGGCTGATGTATATATTTAAAAAAAATCTGGGCAAAGAGTGAGTGGCATCGCGACCCAAACGTTCGATAATTAATTGAAAGGCAAAGTGAGCGGCGCAAGAGGCATGCGCTGGAATTACATTCGGCGCAACATTCGATGTGAAATACATTTCAGAGCACAAACGTGATTTTCTTTCAACTGGGAATAAACATGCGCATTTGCTCCACTCGTTCGTTTCCATGCGCATCGGCTTGCCCACGTGGCGATGTGAAGCGATTTAAAAATATATCTCCTTAATTGCCACGGTAATTGAACCTTTTGCAACGGGCCAAAATGTAAACATCGCGCGCGTTAAAAGCACGCGCGCCGTCCGCCTAATTGTCGGAAAATGATTTCAATTGAAAGTCACACACACAACACACACAAACTACAAAAAGGTCGCTTTTCAAAACAAAATATATTTACACAATATAAATAAACCTTACAAAGATTGTACATCAAACACTTTTACACATTCGCATTTCCAGTGCACAGTTATCATCGTCGAAGTCATTTGTTATAATTACTACTTGTACACATTTTTTTTCTTAAATAAAACGCAACAAAACCCCCCCCAACAACGCAACGCGTCGTCGTAACGGGAACCCGATTAATTCTCGTCGAATAAGTCGAACAGACCCGCCGCGTTGTAAACTATCGTCCCTCCTCGCGAGTTGAAAATTGGACGTTTGGACGACCATCGCCCTCGCGCGACGACGCCGGCCGGAGAATCCCATTCGACTTTCCTCATTCTCCTCCTCCTCCTTCTTCTTCTTCTTCTCATTGAGCTGATTTCTCACGGCGAGGGAGCTGACCGGGCCTCCATGTCGCGGGGTTGGTGAGGCGAGACGGTTGGAAGGACTTCATCGGAGGATGTGAGCCCTGGCGACTATTGAAGCCGCCTGACGACGATGATGACGATGACGTGCTCGCAAATGATTTACAAACGAACACAAGCAATAGGATGCTATTGCAAGGTGGGTGGAATACTCAAAATAAGGGGAGATGATCTTTAACAAACAACCCCCCCCCCCCCCTCCATAATCTCCCTTTAGCCCTGAAAGTCATTCTATTGAAACTAAGCCGTGAAAGGTCGTACTTTCACAAGCTCCTAATGAGGACACGATCACCAACGCTGGGAGACAATCGCCGCTCGCTTCGGCCGGGCGCTAACGAAGCGCCTGTGAAATCTGTGTCGGTGTCGCAGTGTCCGCGAAACTGGCCAGGCCGAAAGATCTCTTGACTCGCTCGCTCTTCACCGGATCTCACAGCTCCAAACACACGAGACCGCCGCGAGAAAGCCACACGCCTCTGACTCTCGTCGCATTTTCACGGGCAGGAGCGAGATAGGCGTCAGAGAAAAAGAGAGAGACACACACACACACAGGGGGAAAAGACAAGAAATATGAAAACAGAGACATGGATAGATCGGGAACGATGTGAGGGGGAGGGGGGAGGGACGCAGAGACAGAGGGATGGAGGAGGACAAGAGGGAGAGAGAGGGGGACGCAGACGCCCCCCCCCCCCTTCGGTCACGGCTGCACGCGTTCCCACGTGCCACGCACGCGCCGCCTGCGTCCCCCCGCGACTCTGTCGCTCTGCGAGCACGTGGCTCACGCGGAGTTAGCACGCGCGGACGACACCCGCTACGCGTCATGCTCCAACATCATCGGCTTGGGCTTGTGAAGGTAAAGAGCGCCTTCCCCCTAGCCCCCCCCCCCCTCTCTCTCTCCTACAACCCCTCACCCCCAGCGGACTGGCTCTGGGCACATCCCCCCCACCCCTTCTCCCTGTCCCCTCCCCGCGCCGCTGTCCGCTCTAATAGCTCATCATGTTCCATTAGAAGGCAATCAGTGTATATCCGCCGCTCGGCTCGCCTCAACCACACCACCGCCAACCAGCCCCCCCCACCACCACCACTATACCACCACAACCCCCCGCCCCTCCCCTCACATCCACCCTCGCCCCAACCGTCCTCCTCCTCCTCCTCTCCGCGGACAGATTAGCTCTAAGCGATTGTGACAATCGCCATTATCTCGGCTCGCGAGCTGCCAAAACGCGCACCCCTCCGCAGATTTATAATGCGCCTTGCCCAGACAGCGAGAGAGGGGGGAGGGAGAGAGAGGGGAGAGAAGAGAAAACGACAGAAACAACCCCTCCAGCCCCCCCCTCCTCCTCCACGGCGACACGTTAAGGCTGCCCGCCCGCGTGTAAACGCGCGCGCACACACGGGATGTGACACACACACACAATGTGACACACACACACAGAATGTGGTACACACACAGAATGTGGTACACACACAGAATGTGGTACACACAGAATGTGGCACACACACACACAATGTGACACACACACAGAATGTGGTACACACACAGAATGTGGTACACACAGAATGTGGCACACACACACACAATGTGACACACACACACAGAATGTGGTACACACACAGAATGTGGTACACACAGAATGTGGCACACACACACACAATGTGACACACACACAGAATGTGGTACACACACAGAATGTGGTACACACACAGAATGTGGCACACACAATGTGGTACACACAGAATGTGGCACACACACACAATGTGGTACACACACAATGTGGTACACACACAATGTGACACACACACGGGATGTGGCACACACACACACAATGTGGTACACACACAATGTGGCACACACAGAATGTGGTACACACAGAATGTGGCACACACACACACACAATGTGGCACACACACACAATGTGGTACACACACAGAATGTGGCACACACACACAGAATGTGACACACACACAGGGCCGTACATAGGGGGGTGCGGGTCCCGGGGCAAATTCCCTCTGCGTGGGCCTTCAAACTAAACCATCTGACACACCGTGACGTCGAAGCGCGTGGGGGGGGGGGGTCCTCAAAGTGCGGGGCCCGGGGCGGTCGCCCCAATTCACCGTACCATAGGGACGGCTTTGCACACACTACGGTAAAGTGTGGTACACACACATACGGTATAGACATAATGTGGTGCACGCACACACAGATACGGCATATACATAATGTGCTGCACGCACACACACATACGGAGTGGTGCGCACGCACACACAGTGACATTACAAAGACCCCCCCCCCCCCGCATAGCCTTTTAACGTGCTGTTGGGCATAGTGCTACTTGCGAGCACCGATGAAGGCCGGCACGGCAAATGTGTGTGTGTGGGTGGCCAACACCACTCCCGGCCGCTCTACGTCTCCTCCCCAACGCTAATGTGTACACACCGCACCAGGTACTCATTGAAGGCAGACTTGACAAAAGGGAGGGCCCACCATGGCCAGTTCAAACGTGCACCACCGTTATTGGTCGTGAGCAGGAATCAAACTTGGGTCGGCGGGTTCGCAGCGCAGTGCGCTAACCACTGCATCACCGCTCCCCACACAACGATACAAAGTGATACACACGCACACACGTGCACTGTATTAACACTGCGACAAACATGCACACGTACACATTAATATACACATATACATACAAAGACATCCGACATGGCCTTTCACAGAAAAAAAATACGCGAGTTCCTATCAAGGTCGAAGTGGCGCACGAGAGGGTGATATGTGGTCAGTACCACGCCCGGCCGTCTTTGTCTCCCTAGTGCTGATGTCTATACACCGCAGCCGACACACGACGAATGATTATTGATGAAGGCCGAGTCGAACCTTGAGTGACCAGGGTCCGCTTCTGATACCATGAATGAACTAGGTTCAAGTGATACACGCGCACAGTCGCCCACACACTGCTACACGCATACGGAGTCTCACGCAGTGGCACAAAGATATTCAGCACATACGAATATACATAAGGAGTCAATCACTTGTCGCACACAGTGACACGCAGCGACAACACACGCGTCACACGACAGAATAACAACACGCGTGTCGCACGACAGAATAACACACGAATGGATTCACGGCCGCCTTGTGCACGTCCTGCACTCGCCACTCGCCGGGTAGTTAGGAGTCAGCTGCGCCGTTGTACCGTGCGCCAAACGTCACCAACTGGTGTCAGTGCGACCGTCGCTCGGGACAAGAAGAGCACGGGAGAATTCTGAGCGACACAACCGCTTCACCCTCCAGAGTGGGGACGTCAATCCGCAGTGCAGCTGTGCGGCTGTTGCATCGACGGGCTTGAACCCCGAGTCACCTGCGATGGCGACGAGCGAGCGCCCGTCGGAGGGCACCTTTTAATTATCAAAGGCCGGCACGGTGTCATCCGGGAAACGGTTTTGTCGGGCCCCAGCGCACGACCGCCCTCGTCTCGCCAAATGCCGGTGTGTTTTATGCGTGGCAACAGGCGCTCAATTAAGGCTGAAAATTGACCGCGTGGGAAGAGACAAGGACCCACTCACTGTAAGAAGATATTTTTTGCCATTGATGTCAACCGTGGCCGGGAATCACACTCAGGCCGGCCAGGATGAGCGCACCGCCCCCGCGCAAGCGCACGCACGAAGGAAGGCACCCCCCTGCATGACACCGTGGCGATGGGGATGGGTGAGAGAGGTCGAGGGGCAGCCAGTGGAGGGGATTTCACCGATAAAAAAATGCAAGACTCCCTCCAGCACGGAGGAAGCCGGGCCACGGTGAAAAATTAGGCCGCTCACAGCTTAATTAGCGCTAATTAAGCTCCACACGAGAAAACAGTACAATTCCTCTCCTGTCTGTGGGGGGTCCCCTCCTCCCCCCCCCCCCCCGATCTCGCTAAACAAACCCCAAGATACGCGTGCCGTGCTCTCACCACGCAGCCAAACTGTTCGCTATTTCACACCAACGAGTGGGGACTGGAGTAGCGGAATGGGGGGGGGGTGGCTTGGAGGGCCTGGCTCGTTGTGGCTCATATCTCGGGTGGGGGGAGGTGGGGGGATGGAGAATGTTGTTGTTGTTTATCCAATCCTTACGTTCCCCCCTGTCTCCGAGAGATGTTATTCACTTATTCCGCGGTGCACACTGCGTAGCATCAGCACCGTCAGCAAACAAGTGCCATAAAAGAGCAACATTGGGAGGGGGGGGGGGAACATTTCGCCCATTTACATCCACATTACACACGCGCCGCTCCCAGCATCCATTACATTTATGTAACCTACTAGCGGCGGACGAGTTTGCCAGCGCAATGCTGCGGCGGTGCGCAACCACGACGTGAAACACACACGCGTACACACACACACAGATACACACACACGTACATACACACACACACGTACACACACGTACACACACACGTACACACACTTTCACACACTCACGTACACACACGTACACACACACACGCGTACACACACGCGTACATACACACACACACGCGTACACATACACACACGCGTATACACACACACACACACGCATACACGCGCGTACACACACACACATACGTACACACACGCGTACATACACACACACACGCGTACACATACACACACGCGTATACACACACACACATACACGCATACACGCGCGTACACACACACACATACGTACACACACACGCGTATACACACGCGCGTACACACACACACGCGCGTACACACACACACGCGTACACGCACACGCGTACACACACACACACGCGTACACACACACACGCGTACACGCACACACACACGCGTACACACACACACATGCATACACACACGTGCGGACACACACAAGCGTGGACACAGACACGCGCGTACACGTGTAACCACACACACGTGCGTACACACACATCATACCTGTCAACCCCTTATCAGTGTCTACCTTATTACAGACCAATTTTGACCTTATTGGTCACCCCGTGCCCTTTATAAAACTCACGTTCATCCTACAAAGTCCCATCACAAGGGAGAAACATAAAAAATAGACAAACAAATTTTTTTTTGCCTGTATTGAAACGGCTGTACGCCATATGGACCGGAAAACTCAATTTCCCTGTACAAGAATACGGGGTAAGCCGTATGGGTTGACAGGTATGAAACGTGCACGCGTGCGCGTACACGTTTACACTGCGTATGTTTTTTTTTGTGTGGGAAAGGCGCTTCGCAAAAATAAATATCGAGACGGTTGACAGCGACGATGACGACGGTGGTGGTGAACGGTGATGAATGTTGACGCAGTTGGTGATCGTTAATAACAGCTGATGATTGCTACCGCAGCTGATGATGAGACTGCTACCGCAGCTGATGATGAGACTGCTGCCACAGCTGATGCTTCTGCTGCAGCTGAGGAGGATGATGATGTCTGCCGGAGATGATGTTGAGGATGCGATGAGCACTGCTGCATACGATGATCCATCCATCTCCGCTGACGACCAACGGCGATGGCGATTAATCACACGTCGCCGTCGAATTTGAAAGGACAATTTTCCAGCAGGTAAATTTCGGTCACGAAACCCGCCAAGGCTCCCCCCCTCCTGTGAAATGCCAGCGCTGTGAGTGTCCTGGGCGCGTGAGTTTGTGTGGCTATGGCTGTTGTCCACTTGTGCCTACGAGGCTAAAGCAGCCACCGCTTTTGCTGGTCCAAAGCTGCCCCACAGAAAATAAAAGAAAACCCTAAAAGGGGAAGTCTGTCCGTTTACCCGCACAGCATTGTTGTTGTGACTTACTGACCCGGCCCTACTGGTCACCTGTGAAAAAGAGAGTTGTAGCTCATCGGGTTTCTCCAGTATGAATAAATATTCTAATTATGATCCACCCTCTTCTCTCCCTCTGTCTTGACTTCCCATCAAAGTTTCCCTGCTCAATGGGAGATTCGCTCCTTCTCTCTTCTCTGTGTCTGGAAGAGCCTTCCGCTTGCTGCCAATTACCCCGCACTGACTGCTGTCTAAATCTAAAGGTTGCTTTCTCTCCTTTGATGGGTTCGACTTGATTCTCGAACCTGCCCTTTAATGTGGCTTCCTCGCGTAGCGCACAACCTCTGCCGTGCTCACAGCGAGTGAATAATATACCCTGTCATGCCTGCACGCGGCGTTCACAGAGGCGTATGCTAATGCTGAAAAAAGGTACAAGGAGTACTTTGTACATCACTGTAAACGCAGCACACACATTTACACCGACGTGCCCCCCCCTCCCTCCCCACCTCTTAAGTATTGATTACAAACAAAAGAAATATACACCAAGGCGCTTACGATCAAATATTGTGCTTGCCACTTCACGGAGGGTTTTTATTACCGATCTGTATCGCTATAAAAGTTTGAGTCTTATTGCTGGATAGCTCCCCTTCAGTCTCGACAATCCCTCATCTTCCACTGGATATGTAAAGGTGGTGGAATTAAGGCAGCGGGTGTTTCGTTTGGTCGATCGTGCGCAGACCGGTTATTGCCCTCGTCTAACGATGACGAGAATCTGCGCCATCAAAGACACGCGACCCAGACACGGGGCCGATTTTCAAGCCAACCGTAGATTTCTTCTTAACACAATTAGCCATTGTGTTTGATGTTGAGTTTCTCTTTTAACGTTTAGAACGCACACTTGTCAAGCGCCAATTTAAACTTTCTCCCGTTCTTTTGCGTGTGGTGAAACTTTCTTGACGAAAAAAAAAGTTTAATCGGCTCATCCGAAAACTATAATTGGGTTTAAATATGTACATCTTTTTTTAAAACTCATGAGCATTATAAATAAATAAATAAGATTCTTTCACACGTTACTTATGTGCCTTCTGTGATCACTTTGGCAGATGAGAGGGAGAGAGGGCGAGCACATGTTCGGGCTCTGCGAATGCATTCCGGCCGTAATGATACACCACACAGACCGAAGCTGAATACCATCAATCCCTTTGATCATATCTCAGTTTCGCAGTGTGAATGGAAACCGTTCTTCAAGAAGCCACATGCGATCATTTCCCCGTGGCCGATTAAAACAGAAAAATAAAAAAAACGTTCAAACTGCCGTTCGAATGACGGTGAGGTCTCAACATAATGCAAGCTGCCTGCCTGAAAATAGCAGAAAAAAACCCTCACCGTGCGGGCAATGCGATCGCAAAACGTTCACCGCTAAAGTTTCCTAAGAACGTTCCTGTTAAACGCTCACTCACTACAAACGTTCCCTACTAATGTTCCAGCTACGTGGAGCTGCGCAGCACGGCTCAATCGGAAGTCCCGTTGGTTCGTCAGCGGGGGCCGCCGGCGTCGAGTCCGACGTCGCTGGGAAGAGAGGGGCAGGCGGGCGGGTGGGGGGGGGGGGGAGTGGGCGGGTGTGGGAGCGGGGTGGCGAACTCATCCGTTGCCCAGCCTGGGTGCGGCGAACCCCTGCCGGGAGCCGGGTCCCCCGCTCGGCTGCTTGGCGTGGTTGGCGAGGGATGCGCCGCCCGCCCCCCGTGGTGGCGAGAGGGCGAACCTGGGCGGCGGGTAGCGGCCCGGCTCGTGGTCGGTGGGGGAGCCGTGCTGCGCGAGCACGTCGGCGCACTCCTGGCACCGCGCCTGGCGCGCGTACGTCATCGGCGTGCGGCCCAGCGCGTCGCGGGCGAGGACGTCGGCTCCGTACTGCGGGAGAGACACGCGGCCCGGTGTGGGCGGGTTCATTACACGGGAGAGCCGAAGGCGTGCATCGCCAGGATGGGGGAACAAATTCACCAACACAATTCAGGGATTAGCACGGTTGGCTGCAAGTGCAATATATATGAAATTCGCCATATATTTCATGAACAATGCCGAAAGGGACTCTCTGCTCTGCTGAAGGAACATTGCCCGAAACACCAGCCTAATCTATGAGATGTAGGATTCCTCACGCCATGTCGGTCATGGGAATTCTCAAGACTTATACTTCACGCTGCTCAGTGCGAGTTGACGAAGGTGGTGCCCAGGACCGATTCAGATATCGCTTACCACCACTGATGGTTTCCCTAGGGCTGGGAATCAAACCCAGGTTTCAAAGCGCAGTGCTCTAACCACAATGTCTCCACCCCACCCTCTCTTTATGTTTCAAGGCAGTGTTTATGACGAATGTGCCGAGTGTCCGAACTGAACTCTATAGACACGCTAAAACATGTGCTGTAAAAAAAACCCATTTAGGATTAAACGTCTGCTTGCTCAAGTGAAGAATCCTCCTGAGCATCAGTGTGGCTTTCCTGGGTAAAGAATTGGCATTATTTTATGGCTCCAAGACCCTGGGGTCTCTGGGAATGTGTCACATTCAGGAGTTTGAGACCAAGAATTGTTTTATGGTGGAGAGAACTATTCGGGGCACTGTGCTCTTCTTAATAACACAGGGAGGCTTTCCTGGGGAAAAAAAATACATTTAGTCCACGAGGCCTGGTGAAAACAACGTCACAAAGTCACGAAAGCGCAGCACCGATCTCACGACAAAAAATAAATAAGAGGAAGAATAACGAGGGGCATTGGGATCCCTACACGCACCCAGACGAGGAGCTGCGTGATGACGACGTCGGGCAGAGCGCAGGAGAGGTGAAGCGCAGTGCAGGACATGCTGTCACCACCACCACCACGACGACTGCCGCCGCCGCCACCGCCGCCGGCGGTGCCCCCACCTCCCTCGTCGTCGTCGTCGTCGTCATCGCCGTCCTCCTCGGGCTCGTTGACGTCGCTGCGCGTGCCGTGCGCTAGCAGCAGCACGACGAAGCGCAGGTCGCCGGCGCGGACGGCGCGGCACAGCGTCTGGCCCAGCGAGGCGTCCGCGTAGGGGATGGGTGCCAGGAAGAGGCGCTGCTCATACTTGGCCCGGATCCAACGCTCCTTCTCCTCCCTGGCGGGTGCGAAATACAAGCGGCACCGTCAACCGGAGACTCGGATGTGTTCAATCGGTCAGCCTAGGTCGCAGCAAGAGAAGTGGGTTTTTTTTTCCTCCACAAATAAGTTGTTAGGCTTAACAATAAAAATTGCCTATTTTGTACACCGTTTTGCGAATTTTTTACGTCTGTAGTAGGGGTGCCATGGTGAAGAGATGTTAACTACCGAGCCTGGTATAAAGGAAGTTGTGGGTTCGATCCCGACACTGGCGCCTGTATATTTGAAGTTCCCATGTCTCGCTCCCTGTAGTCATGTGGATTTTTCTCCAGTTCTTAGGGTTTTTCCCTCCACAAACATGCGTTTAGAGTATTTGACTGCTATACATTTCCACATGATGAGTCACTTCGGTGAGCTATCATTTGTGGCTAGATCGCTTCTGAAAAAGAGAGGTATATAGCGCAGTGCGCCTTACTTAGTAAAATAAAAGAGAGTTTATAGTTTAGTTCTTACAAATGGAAGTGTAAAAATGCATTGAACTGCTCTGCCGCAACGCGACTCCTCGCACGACCGTGTGGAGAGCGGCGAGGGAGCGGCGCGCACCGGGGAACCGGCACAACGCCTCGCACCGCTTACGGGAACGCGCTGCCGGCGAGAGTCCAACGCAGGATGAGGAGCATTAAATTGCGATTAAAAAAGGCTCACGCTAATATCGGACACGTCCTCTGCCAAGCCGCAACCGGGCAAGCGATGGTAGTACTCGGAGCTCAAGCCCACACACAACTCCCGCGGTGTTTGCGCTGAAAGTTTCAGTGTGAACACAAAAAAAAAATGGCCCGAAGCATCAATGAACAATGGGAGGCCTGCACGTAAAGAATGTTGTTAAATATTTCATGAGCCTCTTAAAAAAAGGGAGAAGCCTTGACATTTTTTTTGTGTTGTTATAAATCTTACCAGCATTACAATTCTTCACACTACAATTGGGGAGCCAGTGTCAGGGGAAGTTCCCTTTATTCCGCATACCTTCCAAACAGGGACCTCGGGAGCAGCTACTCTTTATTCAACCGCGCGGGGGTGGTGGGGTGGTGAGCCGTAGCTGGGAGTCTCGTTTGAAAAGCGGCGCTGGGATTTGTTACCACCTTTGCTCTCCCGGTCACCTCTGTGCATGTCTAAGAAAAAAAAAAGCTTAAAGAAACATTCAGCAGTGCTGAGTGAGAGACGCAGTGGGCAGGATCTGCCTTCCTTACCACCCAGCCCCATCGGAGGCACCGCAGGGCACCGACGGTCAATGCAGGGGTAACCGACGAGTGTAGGGGGGGGGGGCAACTTGCCGAGTCATGTCAACGGCTCTCTGAAGGCCACCTTTAAGGCCCACCGCGTGTACCTCGAGCATTCAAATTCACACCCCTCTTTGTCAATCCACTGCTGGATGAAGGCCTCTCAAGGCTGTGTCCATTGGTAGGATGATATTTCATCACCCCTGGTCAGTGTGGATTGGTAGAGGACGCGGACTCAGGACAGGTTCAGATATCACTCGCCGCTGACGTTAGAAGTCGTCGGGAATCGAATTCACGTCACTGAGCTCATATTGCAGTGCACTAAGCACTGCACCACTGATCCACCCATTTATTATTATTATTATCTACTCTTGTTGTTTTTGTTGTTTCTGGCTTGAACCATCTTGGCGGTGGGGTGGTGCGCAGGTCCTGTTCACAGCCCTGAGCAGGTAGTGGAAATAACACGTTACGAGTGGTGAGGGGTCAAGCATAGTCAGACAACCGTTGCCAAGAGCCTATGACATTGAACTCATTTGATTGATTCCAGATGGTATATCCAGGCTGGGGCGTGAACTTGTAACTGTCTTGCTGGCCACACAACCCAACCACTGCACACCAATTACTGCCTCTACAAATGTGTTTCAACGCCGTAGTTGTCAAAGGCCGACGAGTCACCTTTAATAATAATAATAATACTTTCATTTTACATAGCGTCATTCATGCTTAAAGCATCCCATAATGCCGTACATTGATTATATATCAGGACCCAAATCCCATGTACAGCCACTGGCAAGCAAATTAAAACCCTACCTGCAAGCAAGATAAAAAAAAATAACAACAAATTAGCAAATAAATAAATGGCATCAAAACAAAGATGCACAAACAAAAAAAACAGTGATCTCAACAGACAAAATTAGTCCATGTGGTCACATTCCAGACCACAATTCCAACTTTCCAACCGAGCCAGGAAACCTCGTCCCGTCTGAGCTAAAGTCTCCGCGACACTTAGACCGTGTAAACGGGAGCGCCGTGTGGCGTTCCACCAAACCCGTCGCGTCCACCGTCATCTCATTGACCGAGATCTCTGTGCTATACTACAAGCGATCACTGCAGCCTCCTCGGCCGCCGTCTCAAGAGTAACACATCACCGCGGCAGCTGTCACCGCATCTTGCTGTTGCTAAAATAACATCGCGGGACGCAGATACGCGGCAAATCAGTGGCACAGTCGAGCATGGCGGCTCCCCGTTGCCTCCAAGGCTGTGGCCGGTCCCGCTCAAGGGGAAGCCTCCACGGAAGACACGAGGCGCCAGCACTGCCGTCGTTTCTCCACAGCATATCAGTGGACAGTTGCTTAGAATAACCAAAGGGACAGCCAAAGCGGGTTTAATTCAGCGACGGGGGGGGGAACCTTTTTCTTACGAATGACCAAACAGGGCATTCAAATACGTTTGGCAAGTCACACGTTAACACACACCTCAGTCACTTCTGCCACTGCAAGGACCTCTCGCAGTGACCAAAGTGACAGAGTGCGGTAACATCAGAAGCACAGCGTTGCCAGTATTTCCCTCAAGTAAGCCGACCAGCGCGTCTAAGCCACTTGCAGTGGCTCATAATTGTGATTTTTTTTTGGGCTGTTTCGAAGTGGTCGGCCTCATGTGGCCTCAGGCCGTATTAAATGAATCCTCAACCCTGGTTTAAACTCAGGAAACATTCTACTCAGGGTGGTTAAAGGGATTTTTGTTATTGAGCTCAGACCCACGCAATGACCGTACGATGTCTAAATCCTGTGCTCACGCGAACTTGCTTTGCGCGAGTGTGTGGGAGGCGAGCGTGCATCCCTGGGAGGGCCACGGTCACTCCGTAACGAGGTGAAATCGACACGGCGATCACCTACAAGGGCTCTCCTCAGCCTGCACTTCGCTCTTTTAGAGCTTTGTGAAAATGCCCCAGTGATTGCGTGATTCAAAAAGCATTAATCGGCAGATGTGGCGTAGTGGTTAGCGATGTGCTGCTCTGTGAACCCGATGACCTGAGTTCAATTCTGGGTCACGGCTAAAAGAATCAGTGGTGAGCGAAATCTCGATGGGTCCTGGCCTCACACTTAATCAACAGGCAGTGACTAGCATAGTCAATAATGGCCGCGTAACCTCCCATTGCTTACACGGTATGGATGGGCCTTCGTGCAGCCGGTGGATTGACAAAGGGCCATGAATAAAATAAAATAATGCACATTTTAAAAAGTGATATTGTGTTACGATCTGAATTTAAATGCACATCTTTACTGGTAAAAATGTCAACAGGAATAGCAATTCCATGCAAATTTTTAGTGTGAAACGCTTTCCCGCTCCCATTCATCGGATAAAGCCTCTGCACGCGCGCAGTCGCGTAATAACAGCTAGGGACGCAACCAATAACTACTTAATTAAATAAGATGGATTATTTTAATAATCGATCGTCAATACAATCGATTGCTCACAGCCGCCCTCCCCTACCCAGGAGTACAAGTGGCGTGAGCAATCACTGCGCGCCCAAGGTACCTCTTAATGGAATTTTCAGGGAGTGGCGCGGATTGCGACACCCCGCCTGAGATTGATTTTCAGCTACAGAGGTTGAAGGTGAAGGTTGTAATACTCCCGGAAGCTGCCGTGGGCGCCACATTGGTTATTGGGCCACACAAACGCGCATTTCCCTGCGCCCCCACCGCCCCCCCCATTGCCCCCAACCGCCCCCCGCCCCCACCGCCCTCCCCCACACCCACCCCGTACTGTGGAAGCGGTTACGAAGAAAGCGGTTCGGGACGCACGAGACGAATGGGCCATCGGCTTTTGTTATGCGGCGTGAAGGTCAAAAGGTCCGACGGCTGGCATCGTGTAAATGCGCATTGACGAACATATCTGTGCTATTGTTTGTGACGGTTCGTATCATCACCGTTGCTAAAGTGCTCGGACACAGTGTGCGCGTAGTGTTGGCGTGACCCGCACCATGAACCCAGTGGGGTCGATACGACTGATAGTCACTAAGCACAATGCAACTGGCAACTGATGAACTTGGCTTGTGGCTCTGCAAGGTCCATTCAGCCTAAAATTAGTACTTGGTGCTGCGCGACAACATCACAACTAGGGTGACAAAGGCAACCTGGAGTAATTTTGGAATCCACCACCTCATCTCATCTTCTGACAGCCTCAATAGGTGCTTGCTATCAGAACCTACCGTGCAGTCCCACTTCCTCTTTGTTGCCATCGCTTTCCTTAAAACTAGCATCACACACACAACGGTGAGAACCACCAATCCCTGACAATCCACCTCCTCCTCGGAGCGGAGCCGGGTTCCCCGTCTCGCTCGCTCACCCGAACGCCGTGCGACCGAAACGCGCCGGGGAGGACGGCCCTCTCTCGGGCGACTCCTTCAACCCGCCACAAGCCGCGGAACAGCCCAACGTGGCGGCATCGGCGAGGCGGAACGAAATCATCGCAATTAACCTGCCACCTCTTCTTACCGTGGGCCCCTGCGAGTGACGCCGTTATTAATTACAAAAACCCACACGCGGCGCGCGGCGTCACCCGGCCCCGTGATGGATGCCCTGTTTGTGCGCTCTCCTTTTGCGGGCGGGCCTCCGGGGTGGGGGGGGGCGGTGGGTGGCGGGGCCGTTTGCGGTGTCGCAGCTAGAGGCCCGTGTCAGGGTCTGGTTTTTTTGTTGCACGTCCCCCCCCCCCCCCCCTTGTTCGACGCGACGATCGAGCGACGGAGGGCCCATGGATGGCTCATCCCGTTTCTCGAGCGACGGAAATAGTGGACAGGAAGTGGCCGTGGAAACGACGGCATACACATCAGAACGTCCGAACGTGAAAGCGAGCGATTGTTTATCGTATTCCCCTCCTCATTGGACCTCCGTTGTATTTAAATACGGTCCCTTCCCAGTCGAGACTTTCATTTACAACTGCACTTGTCGCTTGAACATGTTACAGTGCTTTTGTCAATCCACTGCAGGGCAAGAGCCTTCTGACGCCACGCGTGTCATGGCAGTTATTAGACCACGTTTCACCGCGCGGCTCAGTGCTAATTGGTGTAAGCAAGGAGAATTGACGCGGGAGCAGAGAAGTACAGTACAACAATGTTTTTTGTGGTTCTGTACTTGCTGCACTCTCCTCTGCTCCACAAAACGCAGCTTAACAATATGGATGGAAATGCTTTTGAATTACACTATACATCGGGCTGTAATGTATCTATCTCACTTTAAACGTTACGTTGACATTTAAGTTCATATTGCTGTTCGTTACTGTTTCATATTGATAGAAAGTTTTGCTATAATGCTTAAAATTGCACGGTTGTTTTCGACCGATATTTTTTCATCAAAAGTCCTGCATCGTGTTTGTGACCCAGGGAACCTTCAAAGAGATTGTTCATCTCAACATGCTCCCATCCTGATTAAATAACGGATGTCTGTCCCTCTCCAGCACGATCCCTGCTACACCAAGTTCTACATTCGGCAATTACCCGCAAATTACCCAAGTGGGATTACACATAGCAGTTTTTGCCCCCTCCTGGCAGATTAATGCCTGATTGCAGCTGCCAAATCACCTCGTGTCCACAGGGACAGCTTCCACTAGGGATGCCCTTTCAAATGAGATGTTAACTCCCTTGCCTGGTTTTCAAGATGTTGTGGGTTCGATCCCGACCATGATGCTCGTATATTTGGAGTTTGCATGTTCTCTCCACGGTCGTGTGGATTTTTCTCCGGGTCCTCCGGTTTTTCTCTCCACATTTAGAAACGTGTGTTTAGAGTATTTGGTTGCTTTAAATTTCCACATGATAAGCAACTTCGTTGAGCTATTATTTGTGGCCAGGTCGCTTCTGAAAAATAGCTATCCAGCTCAGTGGGCCTTACCTGGTAAAATAAAAAATAGTTTAGTACAGTAAATAAATGCTTCAGATGCGATGTGATGCAAGTCGATTATTGTGCGTAAAGCGATCTGGGATGTCCCGGCATAAAGAGAGCGATATCCAAAACAAACCATGAGGATGATTGTTTTCTTGTTTATTAATCCAATTTTACTTTGTAGAAACCACCCGTCCTTGTGTTCTCCTTCTTATTCTGCAAGATATTTTCACCAATAAACATCACACTATAGTATTCTCATCCATAATTTTTTAAGGATAGATGATTTGCTTTGAAACTTTAACATGAAAAAACACTCAACTGACTTTGGTTCCAAAGATGAGTAATCTGTTCATTTATTCTGTGCCATCATCATAATTGATAATTTACACGACACCTCCCATGCAGTACACATCTGTCCCCAGGTATCCCTAACGAGAGAAAATTAACCACATCCCAATGGGCTGACATGTAGATTTACACGGGGAGTCGAGTCACCGTGTCCCACACACGCACGTCGTGCCTCTTCCCCAGGGCAGCGCTGTGCTGGTTCAGTGCGAGCAAAGTATTTTATGGCCAAGCACACTTCTCCGTATCACACCCGTCTCAAATCCCAAACTCAAGCCCTGAGGTATGTCGAGCAATTACAATAAAATATGACGTGCCTTAACCGTGCTCGATGAACGTACGGCTTTAGCAGAATTGCAAAAATGTTTTTTTATAATAATAATAATCTTGATTTTATAAAGCGCCTTTCATCATGAGATTTTAAAGTGCTGCACAGCAAATGAACTGAAATACGTCCCTACAAACCCTGAGACTATTTATTATTTGTTCTGGTTCGTTTTGTCCACTAGGGTAGACGTAAAGTAGACGTACAACTTGCGAAAAATTGTACGCAGTGCATTTTCGCGTGCGCAAAATCTCGCACATGTATCGCATGAATCGATTTTGACAAATCGACGAATCATTTAAATGCCCCGGCGGCCGGCTCGCCCCTCGCCGTCACACGAACCGCACGGATTGTCTCGCTCGGACGCTGAGGTGGAGAGGCTTGGTGGTGGGGGGTAGGGGGTGGAGCGGGGATGCTGTGGGAGGGACGAGCGGTTGGAATTGATAAAGGGAACACGGTCCCATGTCGCCAATAAGGGGCCGGGCTCTGCCGTCAAGCGAGCGTGACGCGAGTGTCGGCTCGCAGCTGCTGCCCCAACAATCCCGGAGCTGCGCAACAACCAATCTCTCACACACACACACTCACACATATAAAGAGACAGAGATCCCCCTCTGGACGGTGGACTTCCGAATATGGTCATCTCCAGCGCACAGCGCAGTCCCAATCCATTCCTTAATGTCAGAGATCCTCTCCCATCAAAAGAGGGACCAAAAGCCTGACATGGATTCTGTTTAAATGCCAATATTTTCCAAGAGTTTTTTGTTGTTGCTTTACTCTATGTAATTTCCACCTCTGGAAGAACCCGTGTTTTTGCTGTAACGTGGTTCTTCCCTAGAGGAACACGACTCACGTGACCCACACGCTGTGGGTGTAAGGCTCTCACCCTGCATTGGATTAACAAAAGAGCCGTACACGTAATCACAGAACCAAAACAAAGATCCCCAGTATAGCCTGAAAACCTGACTGTTGGGGCAAGTGCTGTTAGCGAGCACCTATGAAGGCCGGAATGGCACACGGGAAGTTGGGTGGCCTCGTGGCAATGTTTACTACACATCACACCAGGTACTCATTTGAGGCTGAGTCGACCTAGGGGAGATCCGTGACCGATTCAGATATTCGTCACCGATGTTGGCCGCGAGCAGGAATCGAACTCGGGTCGCCGGGTTCGTAGCGCAGCGCGCTAACCGCCATACTCCCGCTACCGCTCACACGCGATCACACACGGGCACATCACGCACGCGGCGTGTGCAGAAAAACCATTGAAGACATTTTGTGCACTTCCCCCCCGCCCCCCCCCCCCCCCATTGGTGCAGCGCACACTGTGAACTGGGGCTGCGCCGACACCTAAAGAGCAGGTTCACTCGCACGGAGGCAGTGTGCAATTCATTAATAAATTATGAATAAGCCCGTGTAGATCTTGATCTTGCGAGTGATTACCGGGAGAAGAGACACGCTCCGCGGGGGGCAGCGGGCGGGGGGGGGGGTAGAGCGATCGTACGATGTCCTCATTAAGATCGAAGCCGGAGACCAATGGTGAGCGCGCGCGGGTACGCGCAAGCGCCGGCAGCGTGCGCTCGCGGGGCAAGGCCGCGGTCAAAATCGATTCTCACGTCCACGATATGCGCATCAAATTGTGCATGACGCGATCGACTATTTACGATTTTTGCAAATGATGCGGTGATGTTACACCGAGGCTAAGGGATCAGACAAAGCTGCACAAAGCAGACTGGATAAAAGGCAAGCGACAGTACAAAAGAGAAGCTATGAACGAGCGAAAAGAGATTCAATATTTGGATCGGATTGTGACCCTTAACCGTGATAATTGCTGGAGGGTGATTTGTTACTAGCCCAACGTGCATTACTTCAAATGGTTGTATTACTTTCTAATGCGGGAAATAGAGGTTTCTAGCAGAATATGTGTTATTTAGATATTTCTTGTGTTGATTGTTCAATACCTATTATATATGCTGCAGGATATCACAAGTGACGTTTTAATAGTGCACAGATAACACGACGACCCATTTCCAAGCTAAACGGTGAGCATTTCTCTCCACAAACGTGTCAAATGACCACGGGGCGCGCATACCGCTGTGGCAAGTTTCAAAAAGGCACACTCTCTCACTCCAAGAAGGCGAACGAACTATCCACCTGCTGAATTTGCGTCGGAGTTCGAACGGAGTCACGATGCCGCTGCCCCAACGCTCGGGAGGTCCACCCCCACAAGCGCTCATCGTTTCCCAGCCGACTCCCGAGCCACGGCGATGTTAAAGCCCGATTAATTAAACGCGGGGCGGCTGCAGCGCGCGTTCCGCACAAACACGTGCGCACGGCACAACACAGCGAACTAAACTTTTTTTTAAGAGAATAAAACAACAACAACCCTATTGTGGAGTGCCGCATGGCGTGTGTCCCCCCTTCTCGCCATTTAACAACCGCCTGCATCCTCCCCCAGCCCATCCCTCACCCTGTTCTCCCTCCCCCGTCGTCCCATTAACACATTTACAACCATAACACAGACGCCGACAAAGCGGCCAGGACAATCACCCCCACAATGCGTCCAGCGAGCCAATTGTGCTCGTCTGCCCCCGTCGCCACACGCTCGCACTCGGCATAAAGGAGCGAGGATGATCGCTCCACGCCGTAATGACTGGAACCCATCTGCTGGTCACCTCCTTCAAAGGTTGCCGGGCTGGAGGAATGGACGACGGGTCCTCTGGCCAGATCCGATAACGGGTTTTATGCAACAGCGCCCCTAACCGCCGTCCCCCCCCCCCCAAGGCTGTCTTCTTTCCACAGTGGCCCTTTCCTTTCCGCCTGTCTTTGGATTTAATTTGGACATTATGTGGCTGTTGGGATACGCGCACGCGTGTGTGTGTGTCTTGCAAGCAAGCTTTCAGCTGAGCAAACATGCACACACACACACAGACAGGCACATGTACGATGAGGACAAAGATCCCCGCTTAGCCGTACAGACGGTCAGGACAAATAATGTTAATGAGCACCTATTAACGAGTAACCTTACAGATTTGTCAGGGTAAATATTGTTAGTGAGCTCCTATTACGGATAATGCATGCACATCATGCACACGTTACGACTGCTGCCTGGTATACAGGAGGTCGTGGGTTCGATCCCGACCCTGATGCCTGTATATATGGAGTTTGCATGTTCTTCCCTTAGTTGTGTGGATTTTTCTCTGGATCCTCCAGTTTTTCTCTCCACATTTAGAAACGTGTATTTCGAGTATTTGGCTGCTATACATTTCCACATGATAGGCCACTTCGTTGAGCTATCATTTGTGGCCGTGTAATTTCTGAAAAAAAAGCTATATAGCTCAGTGGGCCTTACCTGGTAAAATAAAAAAATATTTTAGTTTAAGTTTAACACGCAAGCGTAGCTGGAGGGCGAGTCAGTCCTTTCCCAGAAGCATTCCCAGGGCAATCCGGAAAAACGTGTGCGCTTCAGGCCACTGAATTCATCGTCATTTGGCCCCCCGATCGCAAGCTTCTAAAGCCCTCAACGCCAGCGCCGGTGTGGAAAACGCTGGCGTAGGTCATCGTGGAGTCCCACAATTCCTCGAGGTCTCACTTGTAAACATGTAACGAATTCATTGATGAATGTATTACTAGTATCATGGTCGATGATTTTTCATCACAAAATAAAAATTAATTGATTTAATAAAGTGTATAAATAAGAGACGTAAACAGAACCAAAACGTCTCAAATTACGAAATAATTTTAAGGAAAAAAAAGTATTAAACAAAAATATATGATTAGAGCAGACTGTGCAGTGGTAATAGAAAATGGGCAGCAACAATCAATTATGTTTGAGTCGATTCTCCACGCACAACGAAGCATCAAACAATAAACTCAATCATGAATTGAATCGTGATGATCACCGATATCGTGCTAATCCATCGCATCGTTGGTGGAGATGGGAAGGACCGACGAATGAGACCAACAATGGAATGGAAGCCAAGAGAGAAAATCCTGAAAAAAAAAAGTCCATCGCAGAGACGGAGCGATGAAATCAGCTCGTGTGCAGGAGCAAGATTTATTGCCACATCGCGAGACTGTGACTCCTTATCCCAAAACGGATAGATCACAGTTGGTGATGACGGTGAAATTGAGACGACAAGTGGTGAAGATAATGATTACGACGAATTTACCAAAAGGTCCACCGTCGCTATAAGGCATGCGCAGATTCTCCGTGACGGCTGCTGCGGAATCGACTGCACCCAACCCCCCACCGCCCCCCGGGGTCGGAGGGCACAGAGGCCACATCCGCCAGAGGTTTGTGAATCACCTGAAGCAATGAAGCCCCAAGAGAGAGAGAGAGTGAAGCACGTGACTCAGCGAGGGGCAACGCAGGCAGGGGGTACCATTAAAAACACAAACCCCAGCCGGCTGATGGCACACGGTGGGGTTTTTGTTTCCCCGCAGGTTTTGAAGTTTAATGGATGCATTATGTGGCGTGATTATTTTACACCCATGCAAATTGAGCAAATTCCAACTTTTTTTTTTATCTGCCAGGGCAGAATTACGGGGCACTTGTTGAAAAGGACCCAGTCCTGACACACGAGCCTGTGCATGGAGCTAGGATGTTGATTTGCACTACTCTGTGGGGGAAGAGTGTGGGGAGTGGGAGGGAAATTAGTGGATTTGGAGGGAGCAGGAGGAGGAAAAGAAGGAGGATGCAGGGCAGGAGGTGACGGAGAGAGTGAACCGGCAGACCAAGATTAGGCCTGCAATTGTCCTGATTTGTAATCAGCACCACAACGAACAATGGGCAAGCTCCCTCCCTCCGTGAGGTGCTCACAAGGACTAGATCAGTCACGATTTATACAGAAACCATTCAAGCTTCCAGAAGTGGTCCTTTCAGCCACTGGGCCACAAGCAGTTTTGTCACAAGCCGGGAACCTCTAAACGGATTAATGTTGGCGAGACATTCTCTTCACCGCAGAATTAAATGGCAGCATAGTGTGGAATATAATAAGAATACCAATTTCCCATCTGCAGGAGTTATGCAGCAGCTTCACTGCTCAAGCCGGTCCGGGATGATTAATTAAGATCGGTCCGCGGAGGAAATGAGCAGCCCTCGTGAAAAGAAGTCTAATTTTTATTGCTTCCTAATTAACCGCGGGGCCAAGTAATACCTGGCTCGGTAACGTGCAAAATTAGATGGCAATTAAACCTGCCGTGATTGAAGCAGTAAATAAGTGAGCGCACGCTCCCTTCTCTCCCTCCATCCCAGAGGTGGTGCCCTCACTCGCTGCTAGACTAGCTGATTGAGTGACTTGCTGACCGATCCACTGCCTCCCCTTGCCGAGTGGCTCGATTGCTCGCTTACCCATTGGTTAATGGACTCGTCGACTGATTATCTGGCTGCCTGGCTGACTAGCAAGCTCACGTTCTGGCTAACTGATTGGCTCACCGGATGATTGTCTGGCTGGATTGCTGGCCTGGCTGGCTGGCTCACCCACAAAGATAATAACGGCACCTCGGGCTGTCTAGCAGCGCTCTGATTGAAACGACAATTTAAGCGGTTATGTGTGCCGCGCGGAGCAGGCTCGGCTCCAAAATCGTTCCGTAATGAAGTATGCTGTCCTCCTGCTGTGCGCAGTTATTTACCGCTGTTAAACTGCCATGAATATTCAGGGCCACCTTTCGTCTCCGAGTGCAGGTAAAACGCACGACTATGATACCTTGATCGACACCCGGGAATGAGCTACAAGTGCATTGGAACACAAACCCGGATTTCCCGCCCCCACTACCCCCCTCCAAACCAACCAGTCGCCCCCCCCCACCTACTTCCCGGTTTGCAATTGCCATAAAACATTCCAACGTGCCGCAGCAATTTCCCCAACGCAAGATTCCATAATCCCCGTCAGGTCATGGCCCACAAAAACTGGCAACAAAAATAAATTTATGGACAGTGTATTTTTGCTCTTTTGCCTCGCGGTCCTGCGACGGGGCCGGGGGAAGGAGCGTCGTGGGCGCACGCGAGCGAGCGGAGCCGCAGATCGCAGCCCTCCGAGATGGCGCTCGTAACGGTGCGCCTCGCGTAATAGCACCATCAAAGCCGAGCGCGACTTGTCAGTGCTGGGCCCCCGGATACGAGATGGCGTGTCCGTAGCCGCCTCTCCTCGAGCCATTAAACAAATAGCTTCCTGAGAGATCACCGCAAACTCATGGCGCCGGCCTCACGACGGCTCTGCGTGCCTCGGTTGACATCGTTGAAACGAACCGCTGACGTAGCTGGTTGCTGCCACTGCTGCTGCTATTGTCCCATCATTATCATCAGCAGCAGCATATTTTTCATTCGTTTTTATGACCAAGAGAAGGTAGAATGAGATCCATATTGGAAGAAAGAGACCAAAATTCTGAATTAATAAATGGGGACTAAATAACACGGGAATTATTTGTTCCTTGGTGGAGAGAGTGACAATGCGGATGCTGATATTATTAGTGTGGTTGTCGTTGTCTGCCTCAATGAGAGACATCGCTTGGTTTTCAGTTGCACTACTATATGGTGGTATATGCAGTTATTTTGATACCTTCACATGGATTTGTCAAATTATCCAAAGCTAGGGCCCTCATCTCATTCCTATAAAAAAATATATACCAATGAAGGTAGAGGTGGGAAACCTTTTTCCAAAACAGTGTTCCGATGTAATATTGCCCTCTAGTACCCGATTAGTTAATCCTGGATGTTTGCAGCGATGGATAAATAACGGCTCTACGCCGTTTCAATGTGGTAGGTCTCAAGTGGACACGGGCAGTGTGACGTGAAATCATGGGCAGGTATTCGGCACGTGACCCCGTAGGTTCCTCACCCCTCTATTAAGGCATTGGCTAAACATGCCCGACCAGAACCCAAATGAAATCGCGTCTCTGGCTTCGGTGAGGCTTTTCTGTGCAAAGCTGTAAAATGGTCATTATCAACGAACATTTATCACTGGATACATGATTTGCGACAACGTATAAATTAAACGCCTTTCCCAACGTTTGATGACACAATGGAGGTACTGGAGGTCATGCAGTTGTTGCCTGGGTTGTTGTTGTGGCATTTGATGCTGTTGTTGTTGTTGTTTCTGGCTTGCCTGCTGTTGAAGAATAACCAAACCAGTTTTGTGCTCGGCGCTTGTAATTTGTCAAAATGAGCTTCTCCGTCACTGTAGTAGTAGCAATAATAATGCGCTTAGTCACTGTTGGGATCATCTTGTTTAAATTTTACATCTGATTTAATGCATAATCAATGAGCACTGCTGTCGCAGAGAGGACCTGATATTAGAATCAATTAGAGATGACAGTCTTGGGACACTAATTATAAATTATGACAGCTATTTCTCCCGGAAAAAATGCTGTTATTTAAAAAAAAAATCAGTTCGAAGGGTGGTGGATGATTTGCAGGCTACATTGCTGTTGTAATTATTTCCTGTTTTATGCAAATCAATGGAGCAATTAAATTAGCGTCTGATTTAATCATTTTTACTTGCGTGTGTGAAACCGCAAAAGCAATATGCCTGCCTGGCTTTCAAAATCAGACGTGCCGAGCACTTAACCCGAGCAATGCAAGAACTAGTTAAAATTCATTACGGGTGACAGCGAACCTTAACCGGCACACAAACACACAAAAGCTAAAGACGTTCTGAATTAAGTTGGCTCTAACTCGCACTCAAAGCTGAGCTACAAATTACCGCTCTGCGTTCGGACCAAGGAGGTGCGCACTTTGCACTTAATTTCAGCCAGAGAGGGAAATTAAGATTAAAGCTCAATTTTGTCCACCTCATGCGGGAACTGGAGGAGAGTGTCTGTGAGGTGGGGATGAGGGGAGGGGGGTGGGAGGGGGGGGGTTCACTGGATGGGCCCCAGCCCTGCTACAAAAGGCTGATGAAGCAAACTTGCCGTGGAAAAGACGGCAGGGCAGGCAAATTAGCAACGCTGTAATGTCGCGAATTCCTCGCAATTAATTAGGTCCATCAGGGGAGGGGGGAGGTTTGAGGTCTGCGCACAAGAAATGAACTGAGGAATCGTGACATTCTTTCGATAATTAATAGCACGTAAAAATAATGACGGTGCTACAGTGCGATCTCTCCGCGGCTGCAATGGATCAGCCATGGCCGGCGGGCGTGAAACAGCAAATGATTTGCCCGCTATTACCGCCGCGCCACGCTTTGCCGGCGTGCCGGGGAAATGGGGGCCCCGGCGTTATGTTTTATTACCGTTGCCGGTGTCGCCGCTTCAGTCATTCCGTCCTGCCCTGGAGGGGACTTTAATTGAACGGCGCGTTCGCCGGGGACCTCGACACGCAAGAGGTCGTCCAGATCGCTGCCGGACATATTTAACATTAAGGTAATCAGCCCATTAATTACCCCTCGGATCATTAAATCAGCCAGTCGCAAAATGAAATTTCAGAATCTATTACCCACTTCGGGGGTGCTTCCGAGGTGGGGGGTGGAGGTGGAGACGCAAATTTATCTGCGATGCAATTTTTACCGCTGCCTACTCTCGTCGACATGCCCCCCCCCTCCCTCAGCCCTTCTCTCTCTCCTACCCACCCCCCTCAGCCCCTGAGCTTTTCCCAACTCTCCCCAAGGCCCCCCCCCCACCCAACGCATTTATCCCCCTCCTGCAATCCCCTGGCACACAGGCCACCCAGCTCGGCTTCATCACGCCACAGCTACAACTCAAGTGCGAAATGCACGAACTGTCCCAGACGCCCGTAGAATCTGCTGCTCCTCGCGAATTGCACACGACAGCGCCGGCGTGGGGAGCGAGCGAGGGTGCGGGCGCGCGATGCGGGCGCAGGGTGCGGGCGCTGGAATGGGCACGAAGGACACGGCGCGAGGAGTGGCTCGACCCGGCACACGGGGGCACCAGTTTGTCGGCCTCCTCCTCTCGGCCAGCTCCAACCAGGACTATCGCCAGCCCCACCACCGCCGCCGCATGGTTGCCTCCCACAGCCTGCCCGTCCCACCCACCCCCACTCACCCTCACTCACCCACCCGAAGCCCCCCCCCCCCTCCACCACCCCACTCTTCAACGTGCTGTCGATAACAAACCAGCCGGTAATTATCACACCGCTGCGTAATGTGAAACCCGCAAGGCCCTTCGCTTAAGGAGGTCAAGTGGGGATCTCAGACAAATGCTGTCTCCGCTACTTATGCAACTGAAAGACGTGCCACCTCCTCACAAGGACCCAGATAAATGGAACAATCACGCTGAGACCATTTCCCAACGCACCGGGTTGCCTGTCGAAATGGCAGAAGCTGCACGGCAGACCATTCCCACTATTAAACATCTAAATATCCATTTCTGCCGTGCTACGGTTGTTAATATTATTGTATATATATAGTTTTTATCCCACGCTTCCCTCCGTACTTCTCCTTGGGCTCCGTTCGTTTGAGCGAACGCGAATACCTTGCCCTGTAGTTATCCCACAGCGAGAGCAGGAGATTTGGAGGGGAGTGCGGAGAGATGTGACATTTTAATTAGCACGGGGGCTGGGTAAATAATTAACAGAGGGGTGAGGAAGGATTGGGGTGGAGGAGTGAGACAGAGCACTTCGTAAATAACTGATGAGTGAGGCATCCTGGAAGGCAGGAAAGTGGGACATTCCAGGCTGCATGAACCCACACCAAGTGCCGCATCCCAAATAAACAACCGGCTGATTTTTTGAGTCGTGCAAATCACACAGAGGCTAAACCACCCCCCCCCCCCCACCCACAAGGAATCCTTACTCATTACATGCCACTTTATCTTTTCACCAGCTTGGAAGGGAGCGTAATTGAGAAGGCTTCAGTAAATGTCCCCTCCACGAAGCCAGTGTGATGGTGATGCAGTGGTTCACGCACCGCACTGTGAACCCGGTGACCTGAGTTTGATTCCCAGCTTACATCATTTGCCCCCCCCCCTCTCCAACCCTGCCCTTCATCAAGCATTGCATTGACAAAGAGTTACAAATTATTATATTTATCTACGCATTTGTCTTTTCTGATACAAGAAGCATTGCAGATCGCTGGTATTAGTACGTGTCTCTTTGTGTTAAATTCGTTTTACGAGGTTAATTGCATTTGTTCACAAATATAAAAGTAAACAGCATTTCTGTTATTTCCCCAAAAAGTTGGCAAATTGAGAGCAAATAACAACAATTCTGCATCTCTCTTTTAAACAGCCAATGACCAAGTTTTGCTAAGGATGTGCCAGTACTTGACCAAGTTTGCAACGATAAGATATGAGTTGTAATTTTGTGAGTCAAGACTTGTCTTTCTGAAGATTGTCTGCTTCTAGTTTTTGATGGGGGACTGCCGCTTCCCGTGGAGAATTATTTTCAAGTGAATTTAACTTAAAAAGAACAAAAGAAACCTTAACAGGCGTACACCCGAAATTCTTACAAATGTGGATACACCATCTGCTGTCGGATAAGAAACCACACAAACAACACACTAATGCTCTCCCACCACCACAAACTATTCCGCACAGGCCCGCTGCTCCCCAAACCCGCCCCTATAGGGCCGCCCAGAACACCGTCATAACGTTGCTAATTATACTTTTGTATCCGTATAACTGCCGCGACTACGCAAGGTGCGCCCGCCGCCGCCGGAGCAGTGGACCCCCATCAGCGAGCCCTCAGTGCAGAGGAGCCTCCTGGGAGGCAGCAAGAGGGGAAGGAAGAGCCGGGCGCAGGCCGGGCGGCAGCTGGCCTGGGACGGCGCTCGGCGCGCACGAGACCGCTGCTCCCCCTCTCGAGGACTCCCCTGAGCCCCGTCGCAGCTCCAGGCTCCGGTTTCAAGCTGCCTTCAAGCGGCCCAGCGCCACGACAGCTTGTAAAGAGCATCAGACGCAGCGCAGCGATTTGCAGATTGCCGGCTTAAGCCCCCAGTTTAGGAAGCGATGGCTTTATTTGGAAGGCTTTCGAAAGCCATTTCACTAAAACTGCTTGTCGCCTGCCAGTCAGGCACATAATTGTGAAAAGCGATCCTCCGAGGAGGGCGCCCGCTCCGCTGTAATAAAGACGCTGCCGCTGCCGCTGCTACTGACAGTGCAGGCCCCAGAGCCCCGCCACCTTGTTACGGGGTGGCATCCAAAGTTTACGCGTTCTGCTTCTAAGTGCCGCATAAACAAAACCAAGCCGGTTCGAATCGTGACACAGCGCACGCTAGCGTGAGCCGTCTGCCTTAAAATAAGCGTTCACCGTGGGGACCCGTGGCGGTGGCCACTATCAGTGGCTTTGCCGGGGGCATGGGCAGTCCAGCCGAGCTCGCACCGCGCTCGACCCAGCAAAGCGGCGCCGGGAAAACACCGCCTCTCGATTGAACCGCTTAACGGCATGAGCCACATTTGCGCACGCAACGCAAATAACATCCGGCTGCAACATTTGCATAAAAATGCTTCTGTAAATATGATGCGTGTTTTCGACGCATGCAAAACATCCATTTGTAAAACATATAACACAAACGCAATGTGGGCTCCCAAAACACCATCGTGTTCATTCAACATCGTGTAGCGCATTTAAATCATGCACACACTCATTTACTACTGCAACTCTAGTTACTACTAAGTGGGTTATTACAAGGACCTTCTATCCTATCATCCGCATAGCTGCAAAGAAATAAAGTGACCAACATGTTGGTCACACGAGTCATGATAGCAGCTCAGCTCCGTGAAAAGACTCAATTTAGAGAGGCAAAAGGGTAAGTTGAGACTCCTCGCTTTCACAGCTCGGCAAGTGACCTGGATACTCGATTTAAAGAACAATTACAAAGAGAACCAAGTATAACGGTTATGCCCTGCAGCATTCGTTTCCTGCTCGGTCCTCAATGTGCACAACACAGCGATGCCACGAGACCATCGGACGCGACATCTCGCGCCACGGCAATACCGAGCGCAGACAAACCAGTCCCACAATGGCGACCGCTCGCACACCAGACCTGACGTCGCACAACAACGACACCGCCGCACGGCGGAACCGCCGCGCAAACCGAATCGGTCACGGACGAAACCGTCGCACGCGACACGAACCACGCGATGCCGTCCAGCGCGCGAGCGAGCGAGAAAGACCGGCGCGGCGGAGCTCACCGGGAGCTGTGCGGGCCTGGCTTGGCATGTCCGGCGAGGGAGCCCTCCCACACGCCGCGCGACATGGCGTTCCCCACCGACACCATGACCTGCGCCAGCTCGTCGGGCCACTCGTCCAGGTCGAGCGAGCGCACGCGCGATACGTGCGAGCCCAGGTTGCGGTGGATGCCCGAGCATTCGATGCAGATGAGGGCGCCCAGGTTGAGGCTCGCCCAGTCGGGGTCTAAAAGGGTGGACACACGGGGAGAGGGGGTGAGAGTTACCAGCACATTTTTAACGTAAGATGGAACTAAAACGCTTCATTTAATTGTGTTCTTTGAAGGGTGAATTTATAAATAAATTAATTTAAGTACCATAAATAATGTGGACAACAAGTCGAATGTGTCTGATGAAATTGCAATAATTGACAATGAACATTTGTACATGGGTAACTGAACGTGGTTAACATGGTTAACTGAAAGTGGTCAAATTAATACATAGACATTTAAAATATCAATGTTGCGATGTACATTGTAGAGCTACGATAAGGTGGCATAAACAATCAGTTGCTAATACCCCTGGGTGTAAGCAACACATTTAATGGTGTCATATCTGATGGAACAAAAATCAGGCTGGATGTGGCCTATCACTTCGAAAGGTTCAACAATTGAGTTCAGCCATCACCGCAAGCATCTTCGCTGCGTGCCTACTTCAGAACTGTGAAGCGACATCAACAATGTTAGTGAGAGGAAATCAGACGCATGCATCGCGTACGTGCGGTAGAGGTGAGCCATTGTTATTTTTCACGTTAATATTTGAAAATGCTAAGGTGCGTGTTAATGCATTGTCCGTAAAAAAGTGTATCAAATTCCCAATAGTCCCTGGCTAAAGAAAAGGTTTCCCACCTCTGGGTCAAACTGAATGCGCCCAGCAAAGACTGAGTCTCCCGTGAGTATTATCAACCGTAGCGCTGCAAGGCCGACAGCTAAATTGGATAATGCCAGAATAAACACATCCGCAAAAAATTACAACACAGAAGCCCCTTACAATAAACACGGAAACAGATGAACCCTTCCCGGTGACTGACAAGAGTGATTCCTTAAACAGGAGCTTGCGCTAAGAGTGAAAGGCTGCATAGATCATTGGAATCGAAAGCCTTCCATTTCTCAAGCAACATATTTGGGGAAAGTTGGATTTAAGCCATGAAAAGGCCATCACGCCGATACAAACTCCCAAGTTGCTTGGAATGAAAACCACGATTTTATTTTATTCAAGAACCATAAAATTAAAGTCAAAACAAGCTAAACAATATTTATAAAAACCAAAAGTTATTTTTGTTTTACTGCAACGTGTGCATAAAACTTTTTTGGTTTCTGGAATTGAGGGCCAACCACTTCACTTCCCGCTTACAGATCATGGAGTGAAATTGAAAAATCCACTTTCAAAAACGGCTCCACTCATTCAGACCTTTTGTAATATGAGTGGATATTCATTCATTTTTGTCGGCCACGGTTGACACAAACCCATATTGTGGCAGTAACATTTGTGGCAATATAGCGCGACACGTTTAATGTACAAGGGCCCAATTTAAAGGTGGGTCGAGACCCCTCAACCTTCACCCAAAAAATAAGTAATGATGTAAGCATTCGGTGCATGAAATTGTGGCGGCAGTTGCGGTATTGGCCGCGACGCCACGCGCAGCCGGGGGAACGCACGCGCGCAGTCGCGATGACCTTTTTACGCAGCCGTGCAGACCGCCAGACCCAACGCACGCGTGCATCGAGTGGGGGGGGGGGGGGGAACAACTAAAACAAAAACTTAACCGTGCTATTTTATTTCAAATGTTCCGTTTTAAAAGTTTAAATTAAAAACACTGCCGGCTGGCTTTAGTTTTTTTTTGGGTGTTTTTTTACACTCCGCTTTTATTTGGTCTCAAATATAACAAAGAAGGTAAAGGCTTAAAAGAAAGCAAAAATTGTATCACAGGAACAATTTTGGCAAAATAAAAAAAAAATGTTGCTTTCAATGAAAGCAAGACATGTTCCTATGAACATCTCTCCGTGCCGTTATTAAGGCGGCTGAACAAAAAGTCAAATCACAAAAAGGGCTCCTCTTGATGGAAAATGTCCTCCGTTTCAACGGGGAGATGGTCTATTAAATTGCTAAGTGCACAGCTGCACGTGAATTCACCAAACTAAACCACTTCATTCCACGCCAGCACACAGCAGGCTACGAAACACAGCGATTTGAAAACGGTCTGGAAGGGGCAAAGCAGGCGATGCCTTGCGCTGCGGATCGCTGTAGGCAGAAATACGGTGGCTGTTAATTTTAGTTTTGTTCAACATGAAACCATTACAGAGGCCGGCAAAAACCCACTATTTGAGCGGCCGAACACAACTGTGTATAAAACAAGACCCTCGCAAAAAACTATGCAATTTACACTCGAGAAGTTTTCACCAAAATGCATTTTCTCATTTGGACCAAATGAACGTTTGGAACTAAGGGTAGAGCACAAAAAAGAAGGGAATTTATCAAGGGGGAAAGAGTTTAAACTTAGAAGGATCAACCAAAACGAGTATTCTGGCTATAAATCTAGACTGGCAAGTGATTCATTTTGCTATTTAGCATATAGATGTATTCATGTACTTAACAACAGGACAATAGCTCCTGACTCCCCACAAATCAGGACTTATTTTATCAACCCAGAGAAACAATGCTCTAAGTTGACTCCTGACATAAATGATAGCTGCGATGAAACAGCACTAGTAATTAGGCACGTCACAATGCAGAGATTAATTTATTATAATCGATTCGCACTTTCAGTATTTATGCGCCAAAATCTTGCGTGTGATGATCAGTTGTTTGTGAGAAATGCAACATTCATGCTGTTATATTTTGGATATTGCAGCAGACAAAACTGTATAAAAGAGGAATAACGACGTGGTAAAGACGACACAAAATTTACCTTTAAGCGATTCTTGAATTGCGGCTTACAATCGTGACTATTCATCGACTTCGCTGGCAGGATGAACCCTTGCCGCCTCTTGATAACACGGCACATCACTGTGCTCGTAAGAGTCGAGCAAATATTCCGTGCGGGGGTCAGGCGTCACTCACTGGGGGCACCGCAGTCGATGCAGACGTCGTTCCCTTGCACGTCGCGGATGTTCTGCGCGGCCACCGCGCTTCCTTGGCTCCCCAGCCGCGTCTGCAAGAATCGACGAATGGACAAATTATTGAAAAAATTGCCCATCCTTCAAGAGCCAAGAGACAGGGCCGACAAATTCCATTCAAACCAGATTCATTCCCTGCAATCGGAGATCTGGCCTCACTACCTTAGATCCCAGTTCGCTGGATTCTAAGGGTCCGCGTTTAACTCTTACCTGACTGAACTCCTGTTTCCACGTCGCAAGTCATTCACTTTGTTCACACGCTTGACCATTCAGACATCTGCAGTTAAAAACGGATATCCATACACCGCTCCTGACTTTTGGAAAGACTCACTGCCCTCGGTTGAGGGTCCATTTGTAAATCACGCCCAAATATATACATCTTCAATAAGGTTTTTACTAACGTGCACTATATGAGCAATGACATGTGTTTATATTTGTTGATTTCATCTCCAATGTGTCTTATTTTACAGTTTCTATACATTACAATTGTATTGTTAAGAACTTTGTGATGTCTTGGTCTGGAAAGGCGCCGTATCAATGCGGCGTGGTTATGTTGTTATCTAAGTTGTTATCTACCAATGAATTCCGGTGACATCTACCCGGAAGTTGGCGGCGCTCGCAGCGGCATTGCTACGCCACCGCCCGCGTCCCCGCGGGACGGCAAATACTCGGTACATCGAGCATGACACGACCCCGTGGCATGAAATCGATCTGTCAAAAGGGGTACCACTAATCAGTGAACAAGAGACAGCACAAGGTAGCAGCAGTGGTCGTCACCACCCCTCCCCTACCGACCCTAGCGTTTGACGTTCAATCCACTCGCAGGTGCAGCGTCGTGGTCAGGTGACGTACGGTGTGCCAGGAGTGGCTGTACTTTCGAACGGCTCATTTATACTGAGCCCGCGAGGGTAATTCGAGTAAAAGTGTTCACGCCGTGGATTGTAAAGCCGAGCATAACCCCGAGGCTGACCGATGGTGACCTGCGAGAATCTGTTTTTGAGCCGAGTGGCACAGCACCCTGAACCGTGGCCGAGCTAGGCGATGCGTGGAGTTGGAAGCAACTTCCGTGAGGTTCTGGAGCAGGGATTCACAACATTGCGGGCCGACGTAACTGTGCTCGGTGCTAAACGTGCGGCGAGTTTTCAGTTTTCACGGTCACCACACTCTGAAGTCTCTCGGTGATTTATGGCCGGTGCCTGAAAAGGTTAAAAACCACCGATCCTTCAAAACAGGATTGATATCCTTTATTTAAAACAAGAAGCCTCTCCGTGCTGAAATGGGCACGCGGTAGTGCTTACCACCACCGGATGTCCTAATTCAGCGGTGGAAATTCCACATTCCTTTGTGAGAACCAGTCTCTCCATGGGACAGCCACTGTTCACTTCGCACAATAAGGTACTCTATTTATAATGTAGTATTTCCCCCCAATTGCGCTCTCGGTGTCGTACCATGAGACGAAGCATCCTTTCAGAACTCTCGTAGAGAACGGCCTGTGAAACAGGATATCAGAACTAAACTAAACTTTTTATTTTGCCAGGTAAGGCCCACTGGGCTAGATAGCTGTTTACTCGGAAGCGACTTGGCTACAAATGATAGCTCAACGCAATGGCTTATCACGTGGAAATTTATAGCAGCCAAATACTCTAAACGCATGTTTCTAAACTACTCCCGAGGTTCCTTCCAGTGACTTCTTTATCCATATTAAGGCCGTGACACTTTCTTTCAACAGACACGTTCAAATGATCGTAGTCAAACTGATTTTGGGCTTTTTTTTGTCAACTTCAGTGAAAAACTTAAACTTATTTTTTTTTATGCAGTCATCAGTGACCAAGCTGAGATTATCAGATCAGTACAGCGGAGAACATGGTTTAATCACAGGCGACCGAAACCCAGACTCGAACCCGGAATCTCAACGGTGCCGATTCAGTGCTGTGACTCCTGAGCCAGCCGGCCACCTCAAACGAGCACATTTTCACGACCTCCGAGACATAATCTTGCGAGTCGACCCCCAACCTGGATTTGAACTCTCAACCTTCTGATTACGATTCAAGTCAGTGCCACCCGCGTGGACAAATTAAGGTGACGCGTCCCACCCCGCAGCGAGGGAGACCTGGGGACAAACGATACCAATGGAAGTAAGATAGGCATTGCTGAGCAAGGCATCGTCTGCTCGAATGATCTCATCGTTTCGGGCCCGACCTTCGTCTTGCGGCTGTCGCAGGACTGCAGGCTGGCGAGGATGCGGCCCTCGATGGCCTGAACCCAGGCGTCTCGCTCCTCCCAGCTGGGGGCCTCAAAGTGCCAAGTTTGTCCCGACAGCGACACCAGCACAAACTCAAACGTCTCTTCTGGATCTGCAATAGTGGAGTGGTGGGGGGGGGGGGGGGGTTGGGGGATGGGAGATGCAGTGTTAAAACAAGCCTTAAAATATTATTAAACAAAACAAATAAATATACACCAAACAAAAAACACCGCCACATCACTGGTGGCCACTTATTGTGCCCACCGTCGTGTGTCACGAACGTATCTTCAGAAAAGGCACACACGAAAATGATGCACGTCACGAATTATATTATGTTTGCATTCAGTGTAATAAGTGATAGTGTAAAAATGCCATTCCAGCAGTGTCAGAGGTTGGCCAACAGCATATGTGTACAGAACACAGGTGACAAGAATGCTACGAACTGAAGAATATGTGGGTGCCTACATTTAATGTATCAAATATATCTGAGGCACACAACATAACAAATTCAGTTTACTCCATTTATTTTCCATTTAATTATTTATCACATCGGGGGAAGGAGGGGATGGAATTGGGGCAGTGTGAGCAAGTACAACTGATCTTGAAAGTCAAGGGGGAGGACAAAAAACCAGGGCTAAAGGGGCCAAAATAAGTAAATAAATAAACAAGCCAAGCATTTTCTCCAGAGACTCACGGCGCCCGAGAGATGAACCCTACGGCGTAATCAAAAGAGGAGCGGTGCTCGTGGCTCGCCACTTAACACAGGAAGAGACCACGCGAGGTTATCGGAGGCTGGACCGCGGCACGGACACACGTTAAAAAAAACACACACACACAGCACGGCGAATCTAAACGGGGGGCTTTCGTCGTGCAATCAAAGGGCGGCTCTGACCCCCCCTCCCCCCCCCCGTTCGCCGCTTCTCTCTCCTTGTTTAGCATCGACTGCCGGTGTCAAAGGTGATCAAAACCCACCTTTGAAATTCAGCATCTTTTTACGAGGTAAAAAAAAGAATTGCCGCAGTAAAAATAAAATATTGCGAAAACGTGTTAATTAGGGACAAAATACTGCCCGCTGCCTTTTCACCAAAGTTGAGATGGAGGTTTGACGCGTGTCCCTGCTCGCTGCCGACAATGCCGACAATCATTCGCATCGCTCGGCATGGAAAACCATATTGTTAGCGAATAAGATTATGACAATGCCCAACAAATAAATACCAAAAAATTACAAATATGAAATGGCAAATTTACCTATTTATATTTCCTCCAATGAGAGTAAAAAAAAACCTACCCACGGATGCCTCTCAAAACCCCACTTTATCACAAACAATGAAATTTCTACGCGTATACAAAAAAAAACTCGTGCTATATCTTCTTACACCTTGCTGGCAGGTGGTAGGAATTCAGTTGGCAAACGGTACGACTGCTACTGTGCTGCCCTTTTCCTCGCTGACCCGCTGCTCGGTGTTTAATAAACGGCCACGCATCGGTGTGGGAGGATGCGGGGTAGTGGGAGGCGGGGGCAAGGGGGGGGGGGAGCAGGTCAGACCCGCGCTGACCTCGGCGCCCGTGCCGCCAAACGAAGCAACAAATTAAAACGCTGTTGCTTAAATGTCAGGGCCCCCGTGCGCTCCACCAACCCTGGTCCATTACCTCCGCCCGTTGTTTTATTTATGCCCCCGTCCGACCATGGCCAAAACACGCGCCGCGCCCGCGTGCGTAATGCGTGAAATTTTCAACTCGATTAGCCTCCGCTCCTTCGTTAATTTTCTCAGTCCTTTTTTTTTCAGCGGAGAGAAAGGTACATGCCCCTGGCCCGCTGTTTCATTACAAATAACAGCGTTTTACAAAATGCCTTGGTAGCGGCTTCGATTTGAGGAAATAATTAAAAACAAGGCACGAGGAATAAAATAAATAAAACTCTCCTCCATATCCACAACCCCTCCTCCAACCAACCCCCCAGCACAAATAACCCAAAACCAGGAAATGATCAAATATAAAATGTCCACAAAGCAAATCGGTATGCCGACACCCACCACGGAGAATCAAAGATCGCATGTCGTGTAATTGCCTCCTGCATCAGCCCTGCTTCCAACATAAATGTTTGTTAAGCAGTCCATCGCAGGCAAATTTCCCAACCTCACCTTTGGTCATGCCGCGAGAAGAAAAGATGCGAGAACTGACGGAGGAGCCCGAGGGATGGGGTAGGATTGGGATGGCGAGGGAGCAGGAGGTAGGGGGGGGGGCCGCCTCAGTGGGAGGGAAACGGAGGAAAATTTGTAACAAAAAATATATATAGCGAGAGACAGAGAGATGTCACAAAGAACAAGCGTGAACGCGCGATTGCTGTGCCCCCCCCCCATGCCCCCACGGCCCCCTCTCCCGCACCCCCCACCCCTCTACCACACCCTCCCCCTGCCCCCCCCCCCCACACCTTGTAATCTCATCAAAAAACGCCTTGTTATGTGTTCGCCGTCAAAGTGAGGGAAGATCAATACGAGCAAGTTAACGTCTGTCATTATGTGTGTCATGCTGTCAGCGCGATTTAACGGCACGTTTTGCGCTTTGAGCCGCGCACACCGCGCACACGCCGCACGTACAGAGGGTCGACAAAAATGTTGGGACGCTCCACCCATTGATGCATTAGCCGGTGCAGGCCATTATAGCGTCGACTCGCTGTCCCCACTCGTCGCTCTTCCGCTCGCCCGTCACGACTGCCCTATTATTTTCTATTTATTTACTACTCCGGACTCGTTTTTTGGAAAAGGGGAGAAATTTAAATAAGAATCGCGCCAACTTGATGAGCTGTGACTCGTACCCATTGCGGTCAAATAATTCACAAGATGGGTTTTTTTTTTCTTTCAAACAAAAGAGCGCGTGGAATGAAACAAAAAAATACATGGAGAAACGCAGAATAGCGAATACCCTCATTAGTGTCCCTGGAGAACTGAGCCAGTCCACAGCATTTTGAAAAAAACTAAAAAAAAAACTACTTTTTGGGGGGTTTTCACAATGTGTGCATTAACTATGGGATAACAAATTTTTTATTTTTTTTCTCCAAAACTATATTTTACTAATAAAAAATATCTTCATCGTAATCCTCATACTATTCGCCTATTTTAAACCTGCAATTGGTAAAATGTTGATTATTTACAGTTAGGCCTTCCATGGGTAAATTTCCAAAATAGTTTTGTTTCGACGAAGGTGCAAGTGATTAGTGTGAAGTATCATCAAATAACCCTGATGACTATTGAACTATTATTTTTATTTTACCAGGCAAAGCCCACTAAGCTAGTAGTTCTTTGTCCCAAGTGACCTGGCCACAAATGATAGCTCAAAGAAGTGGCTTATCATGGGGAAATTTATAGCGGCAAAATAATCTAAAGGCATGTTTCTAAATGTGGAGGGGAAAACCTGAGGGTAAGGAGAAAAATCCACAAGACCACGGGGAGAACATACAAACTCCAAATATACAGGCGTCAGGGTCGAGATCGTACCCACGACCTCCTGCATACCAGGCAAGGGAGATAACATCTCACCACAGCGGCACCCATACAATAACTTCCATGATATGGATGGGTGGGGAGGGGGGCTTCATCCAGCAGTGTTCTAACAAAGCGTTTTAATTCGTTATCATTATGCAATGAAAACGGTTCCCAATTAACATTAAAGGAATACAATGAATGACACAGATTCCCGAGTGAATTAATCAATTTGTGACCGCGCAAACAAGATTGAGGCTTGAGCAGGAACGTAAACTTTCCGTTATAACTGTACAATTCAGAGCAGTGGTTAACAGTGGGACACAGCTGACTCCACATCGACAGTCATGCTGGTTCTGTACGGTGATCCAGCCATCGCTGAAACCGAGGTTAAATTGGGTGGGAATCACCGACGCCTTTTAAATATAAATATTTCATGGAAAAACATCTTTTGTTATGGAACTGAAGGCCATTTTGGGCAATTCAGAATGTCTTCACCCACAGGGCTGTGGCATTCCTGGCTAAACATTCCCATGGGAGAAAATGTTTCCCTTCCAAGAGTACCAGATCAGAAATTCGTTTTCAAAGCAGTTGTTTTTAATTTCAGATAAAACACCCATTACCGAATTCTATTATTACGTGTTGCATTCAATTTGGCTATCTCTAACCCATGCCCACATTTTATTTAACAATTATGAGCATCCCTCACACCAAACGTATATGAAAGGAATAGAACATTATTGCTAAATATTTACTTACAACATTAAGATTCAGACAAACGCCGCCAACGCTGCTCTTGCGACGTACAACAGCGGTCTAAACCTTTCGGAGTGGTGAGGGGAACAAAATAGGCAGGTTTTTTTTCACCCCCCAGGTGCACCTCTCGTGTATAGGGTCACCGAAATACCAACGAGGAATCGACTAAATTGGTTTTGGCCACATCGATTCCTGGAATGGATACCGCTCGCGAGCCAGAGCCTGCCTGAGCGAGGCAGAGCTGAGACGCTAAAGAATGGAGGCCAAATCCTTACTGCCTCGAGGGAACCCTTTATTTATTACAAGTGTAAATATATAGATATTCATTTATCACTCTCGCTATCGATAGTGCCATTTACCCCCTCCGTAAAATTGTTTTTAATTACGTGATAAAACAAATCGCCCACTTGCCTTTCCCTCTCTCCGAGATCTGCACGGTCCTAATGGTGTAAATGATGTCTGCATGATAATACCAATAACATTTAATAAGACATTTCAAACTCAAAGAACAATAACAGAACAAGAAACCATCGACAAGAGGAAACGAAATTTGGATGTGGTGGTGCATGTCCGTGATCTAGCTCTTTGGAGGTCACGTTTGGTGGATCACGCAGAGTACTATGATACTCAAAAACCTGCTGGGCTGCAAAGTGCTCAGGTGACGCCAGGACAGGAAGTGGGTTCAAAAACCCATCTGTGTGGATTTTTGAGATTTATCCACATATACGCGTGGTGAATTTTTTTGTGGCTGCTCTGGTTTTCGCCCACCACAGAAATAAACGGAGTTAGTGAAACCTCTCAATGTGGGAGACTCGTGGAAGAGTGTTGAGACTGCGAGACTTTCTCGGGAAAATAAAATAAACTATTATTATCAATTACATTACACAGAAGTACATCACAGTAATTCAATCAACAGTCAAAAACACAAAGTCTTGTGATTGTATAGGACTCGGAGTGATGAGAAGAGGTGTGCGACAAGAGGGTTAATGGGCCAGCATGACAAGTGGGTGTAAGTCCGGTGGAATAAATCATAACAAGCGACATTCCTTCTCAGTGGTTAATCGTACATGGTACAAACCGAGGGGAAATGTCACGCAAGGTGTTTTATGCAGCCGAGTCCTGATTCTACCTCTTCCAGTCACCGACAACCGATGCTCAAGTGAGAGCCACCCTGGCACTCACTGCAAATGTCAACGGCTGAACTTTGGACGGGCCGAGAGAAAATGACAAAGCGGCACGCGTGTTAAAGCACACACTGACAGGACCTCCGTGCCTTATCTTCCATAGAATAACAGGTGTGTGTTGGGCAGAGTTCACAGGGGTTTGTGTAGCTCTTTCATTCTGCCGTTCGCCCCTGTCAGAGGAGATATCGTCTCGTCCGACACGCCGAATGTGTCGGGGACTTTTGGGCCATCAGTTCCACCATCTCCACAACCGCCATACAGTAACGCTCCGGCATCGCTCTGTGTCAGCGACGGCGGCCCAACCAGGCCCCACCAGGACCCACAATCACAGAGACATTGGCGACCTTTACCCCTGCCTCCTCCGGCCTTGAGACTTGCTGGCCTGGCTGCGGCCAAGAAGACTGAAAGCGTAATCATCCTCGGGGTGGTCAAAGGCAGTCGCAGCGCCGCAATGACAGCTTTCCGATAAAACCGGCAAGATTTTCCGGCAGTGATGCCGTCAACGTGCGACTGGCAATGGGGGGGGGGGGTGGGGGGGGGGCGCTAAACACGGACGTGGGCGGTCTAACGGGCGGACAAACGACCGGCCTCTGTGTCGTCGCGTGTATATTAGGGCACAAATCAGCGCCGCCGAGGGTTGAGGTTGGCGTTGGGACATGTGTGGGGTCCTGCACAGAGGAGGGTATTGACAGAAAGGAGTCACCAGACACTTTTTACCAGAGTCGTTTGGCTGTCACTGGGGGTGACTTACCTTGGTAATGCCTGGGTCATGTGATCTAAACACATGCGCCGGGAGTGGTGGGGAGCGCCTGTGATCCAGAGCTTTGGAGGCAAGGGTTGGTGGATCACATACAGGTTTGTGAAACCTCACTGGGTGACTGGGTGGCTGGGAGATAAGAGGAGAGCAAGAGGGTTCATGAACCCATCTGTGCGCATCTTTGAGGGACATCTACTGGGCAGGGTTTTCTTCGGGAACGGCACTCTTAAAAAGAGCATTGAGGCATTGTGAGGCTTTCCTGGGTGGATAATGGAAATTGTTTATTATTAGAATTCTTAGCATCTGCTGTCGAAATTCTATTCTAAGTGACAATTCTGAAGGCAGAAAAAACAAATCCCAGATGTTTAATTAAATTAACAAAATGTGTTTAAACTGCAGACAAAAAGGTATCACCTGCCTAATTCAGTAGTTAAAGATTAATAAATATGAAGTACATTCTTTCCTGATTGCTTTGATTTGTTTACTTTTATGAGCATGGTAATTCCGTGCAATTAGCGCTGGTAATTGGGCGTTTGCACGTGTAGACAACCTGCCATCTGTTATTTGGACAAGCCCCTCGCTACGTGCAATAACGCGAGAAATATAATTTGCACACCTGATGGGCTTTTAATTATAACGGTGCCGTCTGAAGCCATTAAGGCTCGGAGCCACTCATTTGTGAGAATGGCGCTCGAAGCAGTCGCTGGCCGGAGGGGAACGGGGAGGAGAGTGGAATTAAGCGAGCGTGAGAGCGGGGGAAAGACACAGGAGACATCATCTTGGGTGGCGAGATTTTAACTCCCTCGGCCTGGTATGCACGAGGTCGTGGGTTCGATACCGACCCTGACGCCATTTGGAGTTAGCATTTTCTCTCTCCCTGTGGTCGCGTGGATTTCTCTCCGGGTCCTCCGGTTTTTCCCTCCACATTTAGAATCCACATGTCTTTAGAGTATTCGGCTACTATACATTTCCACATGATAAGCCACGTGATTGAACTATCATTTATGGCCAGGTCGCTTCTGAAAAAGAGCTATATAGCTCAGTGGGCCTTACCTGGTAAAATAAAAAAAAATAGTTTAGAGTTAGTAGTTTAGATACATAGTTAGATAATACAAATGAGATACCTGACCGCAAACTCAAGGGAGACCGATAAAGAGGCTTACAGACCGGTATAATATAAAGGGTCGTGGAAATATAGATTGTTAAACACTCGAAGGTCGATATTTGTAAGGAGACGTCGATGGGTAGATGGACAGATAATGAGGCACTGTGACGAAGATAGACGTGGATGGATTGAGACATCACGAGCCGGAGATGAGCAATGAAATGAGAGAAATGGGGGAAGAGATTGAGACAAAAACATGCAGAGGTAAATACTGACAGACAGACAAATAAACACGTGAACTGGGTGCCAAGACAAAAATATACCGAGTGACACATGGACACAACATAAACAAAAAGGGACAGGGGGAGGCAGACACGGGAAAAAATAAACACGGAGACATAATGAGATACACAGAGACACGGATATGTACTCACAGACAGACAAGGCTGAGAGATACAGAAAGACAGAGACACAAAGTGGACTGGAGAGACAGATAGACGGGAGACATGGAAACAAAAGAAACATGTAGACAAAAATACACAGCGAGAGACGGACACGTACAGGGGCACAACGCAGTGAGCCACACGGTAAGAGACGCACACAAAGAGACACAACCACAGACACACAAAGAGACACGGACAGACACAAAGACACACACGGTGAGCGACACACAAGGACAAAGATCCCCCGTATAACCTTAATAGACTGTTGGGGCAAGTGCTGTTCGCGCTATGAAGACCGGCACAGCACACAACGGGGGGTTGCCAACCACATGCCCAGTGGCGATATTGAGACATCGCACCAGTTACTCAATTGAGGCTGACACGACCTAGGGGAGGCCCAGGACCGGTTCAGATAATCGTCACTGGCGTTGGCCGTGAGCGGGAACCGAACTCGGGGTCTCCGGGTTTGAAGCGCGGCGGCGCTGACCGCTACACCACCGCTCCCCACACACAAAGAGAGACGCACAGAGACTCCCACCAGCGAGACAAAGAGACAGCCAGAGACCACGCAGAGACACGAGCAGGAGACGCGGAGACGCACGCGAGCTGCTGCTGCTGCTGCTGCTGCCGTCTCCGCTGCCCCGCTGGGCTGCAGCGGGCATCGCATTAAATTACGACGGCGCTTCACTCACGCGCAGCAGCTTCTCGCTGCCATTAAAAATGACTCCAGAGCACATGTGCAGACTCAAACAGTTACAACATAAAAGGAGGAGCAGAGTAGAGGAGAGGGAGGAGAGGGGGGGGGGCACCAGTGAGAGGGAAAGGATGCACGGGGAGTTGCGGTGGGGGGGGTTGTCGGTGGTGGAGGAGGAGGGGGGGTGAAAGCAGCAAAAAAATAAAAATGAGGGTTGGCGAGAAACAAATTGATTCGCGTGCCTCGGCTGCCGTAAATGGAGCTGCTGGCTCGCATCACTACACGTAAGACGCAGCGAGATGGGCGCGGGGAGTCGTTCCGTCACAGTTCGCAAACCCTCCTCGCTATTAGTGTTATTATTTTCTCCTTCTTTCGCTCTCTACGGTTCTTTCTCGGCGTTTTTATATTTTCAGGGCAGCACTGCCCATCCGCCCGCCCACCCACCCACCCCGTCATTGTTAGCAATGTTTTCGTGGGCGAAGTGGATTGGTAACGCGGCGCTTGCGACCCACTCAAGAGTCCCGGTGTCCCCGTGTGCCAGGCGGTTGGGTACGTGTGTGCGTCTAATTGTAGCCCTGTATGTGCGTGCGTGTTTAGGTGTACACTTTGCCCAGGTGTGTGAGTACGAGTGCGCGCTGTTATCTGGTCTGCCTGTGACTGGGGGAATCGGTAGTGTAGCGGTAAGCGGCGCTGCGCTATGAACCCGGCGACCTGAGATTGATTCCCACTCATTGCCAACACCAGTGACGATTATCTCAACCGGTCCTGGGCCTCAAATGAGTAACTAGTGCAGTGCGTAAACATCGCCACTTGGGAGACAAAGGTGGCCAGGCATGGTGCTGGCCACCCACCCCCTCGTGTGCCGTGCCGGCCTTAAATAAGTGCTTGCTAGCTATTCAGGCCAAAACGAGGGATCTTTGTCTTTTTTAAGCATACACTTTCTGGGTACATGAGTACGAGTGTGCGTTGTTGTGTGGCCTGCCTGTGAGTATGTGTCGTTGTGGCTGTGTGTGCATGTGTGTATTTAGGTGTTTTGGAACCTCATTTACAAATATATACACACACGTAGTATCACGTTTGGTGGCAAGATCGGTCTCTGTGGAGGAGGTTCGTGAAGGACGATACTGGGCAGTTGACGGAAATCATCCTCCAGCAACACCGGAGGGCGAATGAGTGACTCTCACAACAATGAGCAGAGCGCCGGGCGGCTAAAACGCAACAAGTTAGCACAGTGGGGAGCACAGTTGGTGCATCTGCCAGTCATCTCAGTCGGTCAACCCATGGCCCCGTGACCTCCTGCCAGCGAGCCTTCGACAATTCACGTGGCCTCAAAGGGTACCTAGTCTGGCACAAGTGTCGTAGTGGTGAATGGCGGCTCTCATTGGTGTTGTTTTTGAACACGTCCACGTGTAAGTGAACGTGCGTACATCTAGACGCATGTGCACGTGAACACGCCTGCGTGTACGTGAACATGCGTACGCATGGGCGTGCACGTGGGTGTTCGGTGGGTGTGTGCTCTGAAGCTCACGGCTCTCTCATTCGGAACAAGATAAAAATTAACCATCACGACAGCTCCCGATTTTTCAGCTGTCGGCAGTTTAGAAACGCATACGTGGAGTTTCGCCGTGACAAATGTGCTGACAAAAAACATGGCCTTCCATAACCGCCGTATCAAAGCAGCTTTTCTCGACTGTCCCCGATGCCAAAGTCTTATTTAAGACGGCGTGTGTCAGTGCCCGGGGCTGTGGACAACTCCTGCTCTCTCAGGAACCAGCGCTTTTCGTCCCGAGCGCTTTCAGCGCACAATCGCTGGGAGCCGCGTTTTAACCGGCACGCGTTAAAACGCCACACGCGGCGCGGCAATTCTACTCCCCCGAAATCCAATCTTTGAGATTTTATTTTAAATCTCCCCATTATGTGATTCTTCCCGTAAAATGAAATTAATCGTAATGCACGTCGCAACAACGTAACAAGCAGAGTTCCGCCCCAAAAGCGAGAAAAAAAATGCATTACATGTCTCAGTGATCCTATTAAACATACCGCCTCGGCTATAAACCAGATCTGCTATGGGCTGTCAAAAATCACCTACAGGGAATTAGCTCACAGCTGCTTAACACATAGCGAGCAGGGCAGGTGTCAGACATGATATACTCCAGTATCTCACCCCAAGAATTTGATGTGGGCTTAAAGGGCTCATCAGCTCGGCACTCTGTCCGGCGTTTGGGAGCGAATGTTCTTCCATGATCCTAAGAGCCGCAGAGATTCGGATCCAACGCAATCGGACCCTCGGTCACCTGATCATGACTTCACGCGCCGTCACCGCTCTTCGCACACTATCTTGCACGACTCCTCTTTCTCCTTACACTCGCTAGCTCGCTCATTCACTCGCTGACTCTCCTCCACCGTGAGGCCTTTCTTAGTTTTCTAAACTAATTTATGTAAACGGTAAAGCCCATTGATGAATTCGATTTCTTTTTCAGAGGTGACCTGGCAACATATGATAGCTCATTGAGGTGGCTTATATCAAATGCGGGACTTTATATGTAGGCAAATAAACTACACGCATATTTCTAAGTGTGGAGGGCAAAACCGGAGGACCCCGAAAAAAGTCTGTCACCACAGGGAGAGAGAACACGCGAACTCCAAATATACAGGCGTCAAGGTCTGTATCAAAACCCACGTCGTCCTGTGTCCTGGGCGAGGGAGATCACGTTACGCCACCATCGTGACCCACTTCACCACGGAAGTGCCTTTTCATCGTTAAAAATGTGGACAGTTATTGCCTTTTTTCGACAAGACCTCAACTGCAAAAAAAAAAATATCACGTTTTGAATTTTTGTTTTAAAAGGTGTGGCTCGATTAGCCGAATCAAGGTACATCGACCGCTTTAACCAAGTTGTTTCATTCACTTGGTGGATTATCCCCATCTTTGTCAACGATCACGATGGTCCAGACAGCTGCACTTGTCACCGACACAATCACACACATTACGGTGTTCCACAATGTCATGTTGCAAATTTAGAAATGCACAAGGGCAAAATTACTTTCACAGAGTGTACAGGATTGATATTTTATGCGATGAACACTCTGAAGATGACCACCTTAAATGGCAGCTGTTCACCGCTGATGCACTTTTTCCCAGGTTGCCTCGACCTCAAACGAGTTCGCAGCACTGTCACGGCAAAGCGCTTGCTTCCCCCACGCCCTCCGTGTCTGTGCTGCATTGGCCGTAACCTCGCTTAACACAATGTGCTTCACTAATTTTCAGAGGGGGGCCACATTCGCCGATAAGACATCAGTGCGAGGGCCACCACACATTTGAAACCATTGGATTTGACAGAATGATGGGGTCTTTTCACATTTGTGTATTGTTGGGGGCCACACGTCAGGCCACCAGGGGCCGCCAGTGGCCCGCGGGCCTTGCAATGAAGAATGCTGCGCCAACAGCACCCACTCCCTCCTGCTGCTACTGCTGCTGCTTCTCGAGTAGGGATCTCTGACTTCACGTATGGACAAGGGAAGAAGAGCATAAGACCACTCCATGTGCGGGAGTGAGACAAATGGTAGCATCGAGTGCAAGGGATTGAGCATGTGGAGGCCTTCATCCAGCAGTGGATTGACAATGGCTGATAATGATGAACGAAGAGGGTGGGTTATCAGCCAGCCTTTGCAAATTTAAAACTATTCTTTTTACAACTGCTTTTTGTATTCAGTTTGTTGTCCTTCCCCCGTACCTCCGATTAACACGGTTGGCTACGTACGTTGCAAAAGAAGTTCAACGTGCAAAGATAAAGACAAAGATCCCCCGTATAGCCTTAACAGACTGTTAGGACAAGTGCTGTTAGCGAGCACCTATCAAGGCCGGGACGGCACACGAGGGGGTGGGTGGCCAGCACCACACCCTTTGTCTCCCCAGTGGGGATGTTTACACACCGCACCAGTTACTCACTTGAGGGTGAGTCGACCTAGGGGAGGCCCAGGACTGGTTTAGATAATCGTCACTGGTGGTGGCCGTGAGCGGGAATCGAACTAGGGTCGTCAGGTTCGTAGCGCAGCGCGCTAACTGCTACACTACCGCTCCCCACACACCTACGTACAGCCGGTGGCTCACCTTCGTTGTTGGTGGTGCCTTCCGGACGGCCGTTCCGCACCGTCTTGTTCCAGCGACCCTTCCTGCGGGCGGCGTGCGGCGACGGGGGAACGTCGCGCCGGCCCGTCGGGGAGCCCGGGCTGAAGTGTGACGAGTCCACAGCGCTGTCGTCTGCGGCACACGCGGTACGAGCCACGCACGCACGTACACACAAGACACGTCAGCCATGCACTGGTCGGCTATAAGAAAATGAGTGGGGCCGGTGTTTGGCTAAGGAGGATGCTGGTACGGCATTGTAGGACTGGCTGGAGGTTCTGAACGCATTGCAAACATTGCCGTTTGAACTCGCGTGGCTGACCTTGGTGACAAAACCAAACTCGTAACATTGGGCAGTGAAAACTTAAAACGGGACTTTGTTATCCTCCATGAGCATTTTAAATATTGGCAAAAATATACGTATGTACATTTAAAAAAAAACAGCACTGCACAGCGTCTGATGAAAAGAAATAAATATAAACTACAAACTGCACATTATGAAGTTTTTTGTTGGCACAAGCAAGCCGCTGCGTAAACACTTTAAAAAATTCGAATGCATTTTTAAATACTGATGAAAACAAAATGTAAATACGAGCAATTATGCCCGCGCTGTGGTAATTTTTGCGCTCCGTTTCAAAGGCGCGTGATCCTGCGGAGCGCTGCCGCGTCAAGCTCCAACGTCGCTTGGCGCCCGGCGCTCCCGCAGCTGTCGCCCCCCTCACCCCCCCGACCAGTTTGCTCACAGCGCGCCCGTGCAGGCACGGCCTCCTCACGGCGGCACTGTCAGGTGCGACGGCCCGCTCGTCGCCGTGGCCGACGGGGAGGGAGGACGGGGGCTGGCGAGCGAGCAAGCGAGCGAGCAGGCGAGGAGGGATGGATGGAGAGAACTCGAGGGTGGGGTGGGGACGACGACGACGTGTAACTGGATAATCTATCCCTCGCTCAACCCCCCCCCACCCTCCATCCCTCCCCCATGTCCCGGTCCCCGGCCCCTGAGGCCGCTCGTAAATAACGAGGCAGCGCCCGGGGCCCCGCGTGGCACAGACGCCCTCGTCGTCGGGCTCAGAGACAACAGCAGCTGTGCTCTCGCGAGGTCTCCAGCTCTCGAATTACTCACTTTTACTTAATATCGCTGTCATACGCCGATACCGATTCAATTATCGCGACTTGAAATGTAACAGTGAGGAACGCGTCCTGACCAAGATTGCTGTGATAGTTGTCACGTTTTAAAATACTCTCAATCTAACGTGGTGAAGGAATACTCACACGAGTTTAGGTCGAGTCTCTATTACACGGTATATATATAAATATATTTCACGTCACGTGGAAACCCTCGCTGCAAGTTTTTTCCATCCAGCACCTTGTGCGCTGGTAGTTCCAAATGCAATTGTTTACAGAAAAAGTCGTGGACGCACGACCCGTGTCGAGTTTGCTACTCGCCCGTGCGCCACGCGTCTCACGTGCCCCACGCGTCCCGCGCGCTGTACAACCAGCGGCACGACATCGCCACGTACGGAACACGAGGCATTCGCGCCGCGATTGAGATGACAACAGCGTTTGACCCGCCTGCTCCTCAGTAATTACCCGACACCACTTAATCTAGTGCTCCATCCCTCCGGGTGCACTGAAGAGCGTCAGGGTCGCGGGGAGTGCGGTTGTTGGTGGGGAGGCCGGTTTGGGGGTGATGGGGTGGCGGTGGGGGGGGGGTGTTGGGGGGGAGGGGGGTGGGCTCTGTCACGGAAAAAGAGATATGCCCTCATTACCGCAAAAGTTTGAAGACCAAATGAGCCATCAGCCATGGCAGCGCCGGGCCACCTAGACGCCCTGTGCAGCAGCGGCTGCCCCAGTTTAATTCGCTCTGTGCAGGAAGTGACACGACGGCAATTGCCCCTTCACCACAATCGAGTAATTTTCTGATGCCCCAACCTCGTTTTCGTTTTGTTTCTCTGCCTCTGCTCTACGTGAAATGGAAACGCACGCTCAGTTGTCCTGAAACAAAAGCACCACGAGCCTCAATTTTCATTGCTCAATTCTGCATCCCAACGATTTGCCCACGTACTTTGCAGATTAGGTAGTAAGAGCATTTTCTGCTTGAAATCGTTGATATTGAATGTCTCTGAAGATTATCCACAGTACCCTAATGTTATATATAGAGTAAGAAATTAATTAACGTTTTAAAAAGATATATATAGTCGTGAAGCCCCGCGTGTTATTTCAAAATACTTAGCAAAGTGAGCTTTAATTGCGTATCCTACAAATAGAGCACTGTTTAAAATATTTTCCCACTCAACGATTCTGACGATACTCATTTGATACCATTACATCTATTTACTGTTTTATAGAAGCTGCTTTTGCCGTGCGAGCATTTCTCCATCGCTGAATGAAGAAGCTCCTGCAAATAACGGAGCCGGAAAATTGCACGCGAGTTAATTTTCTCAGAACAGAATCAGAATATGTATTTATACTGGAGGAATCCGATGAGCTATGAAGCTCTTTTTCACAGATACCCTGCAAGCGCCAGAACTCTAGCGGTTACAGGAAAAGTCACGGACGGATTTTTGTTTTGTTTTAAAGAAAACCCCATTAGGAAAAGGATGCCACCCGAAGACACGCACGGTGAACGCTCCCCCCCCTCCTCCCCCCCTGTTCTACCGGCCTAGCGCCCGACTCCATGCCGCCATCCACCCACAGTCCACGCACGTCCCCAAGCTCCCACTTACACAGCAGCCCCTCTCTCCCGTCCTCAGCCCCGCCGCACCCCTCCCCACAGCCCCCCCCCCCCCCGCCTGGTTTTGGCCCTTCTACGAGTTGAGGGTAATGAGGGGGATCAAGGCATTGGTGATGGGATTAAATGGACCTGATCAAATCCCTTCCCAAATTACATTCCAGATAATTACAACCCTGATAGAGCCGACGCTAATTAGATGGGTCTTCATATTGAATTCCGAACCCTTAACCAGGTTACTCGATATTACAGCGTTCCTTTGCCTGACTCGCGGAGACTTTGCGCAACAGAACAATCAACCGCCGTCTCTCGCTTTACCTTTCTTTCTTTTTTACATCGAATCAAAAAAGGGTCAGCTTTTTGTAGTCAGCTAAAATGAGGTGAAGTCAAGAGACGCTCACGTAAAAAAAAATATTCCCATCATTACCGGTTGTAGTGAAGATACAAGATCAACATGCCAAACGAAAGATCACACCGTCAGTTCTTCTGATGAATAAATCAATTACCGTCTCTGCTTTAAATAAAGCAACCCCCGTACTTTCCTTTGAGGCAACGCCTCTGCCGAGAAGCACGCTTCCTCTTATTACTGCACATTTCCTGCAGGGATTTTTTTTTTGCATCGTGAATTTTCATACAAACGAGGGCCCTGTGAAGTGAAACAAAGTGGTGCGAGCGTGCAGGGACCGTGCTCATCAGTTGGCGTGCGGTTACCGAGGCTCTTGTGGTGGTGGAGGTGGTGGCGATGGTGGTGGTGGCGGCGGTGGTGGTGATGGTGGCGGCAGTGATGGTACTGATGATGGCGATGGCGGCGGTGGTGATGATGGTGCCGCTGGTGGTGATGATGGCGATGGTGGCGATGGTGGCGGCGGTGGTGGCGGTGGTGATGGTATTGATGATGGTGATGGTGGCGGCAATGATGGTATTAATGGTGGCGATGGTGGCGATGGTGGCGATGGTGGCGATGGTGGCGATGGTGGCGGCGGTGATGGTATTGATGATGGTGGCGATGGTGGCGGTGGTTTTGGAGGCATTGATGGCAGTGGTGGCGGCGGCGGGGGAACGTGGTGCTTTAAAGCGGCACGCCTCCCGTGCATCGCACCAGAAATCACTTTTAATAGCAACACTCACACAGGAGAGACGCGCGCAACGTGGCGACACCCCACGCCGTCCGGAACCCTGCTGAGTCTCCGCAATTTGTAACCGAGTCTCACACGAGAAAGAAAAAACCCAACAAGGACGAATCTCAACTTCACGGGATGGCGGAGATACATTAAGGTACATTAATTCCTGCTAACGAGGATTTTGGGCATGTTAGGTTTGGTTTGGGAAATCCAACCACTTGCTAAAGGTCTCTCAGGGAGAGTCCAGGTGTCACTTCTGTGGAGTGAGCTTGTTGTGCTATGGAGGCAAGATGTCAATTTTAAGACCTATTATTGCTTGCACATGAAACAAAGTCATACTGGACGGACAACTACATCGAACCTCGCATTCATCGGCAGCATCTGTGCATTTAACCATCCACTAACTAGTTTTTGTGAACAAATGTTCACCTACAATGTAGCTTTCACTAAATCTGTAAATGGTGAGAAAAACCCATAAAAACTGAGAAATATTGCATGCTGAGGAAACCACAAGTAAAAAAACGCACCCAAAACGGTGTACAAATCACTCAGCCTTTGCGCATGATGCAAAAAATAATACATTTCCTGGAAAAGTGCTTTGTATCTCTGCCATCACTGCCGCTGCTATCAGTCGGTCACATTTGCTCAAATATAATTAGATGTATGCATGTCTGTTCAACTTCTTTCGCACCGTACGTAGCCAACTGACGAGAATCACAATAGGATCACAACGCACTTTTTCAGACAATCCGGATGGTTATTGCATAACGCACAAAGCCTGAGTGCTTTTGAGACGTTTGTGTTGGTTGTTTGAAATGTAGCTTATAAATTGTCGCCACAACCAGCCCTGTCAGGGGCTCCTCCTCCTCTTGGTGAGAGCTCAAGAGAAACCTTTGGCGTGTTGTTGCCGATCGAATGCATAAATAAGGTCACACTCATTACACGCAAAGTACTTGCCACAAATGAACCACACTACCTTGCTGATCTCGTGAAGGAGCATAAACCATCACGCGGACTCTGGTCATCCTCGCAACGGCTTGCGGCGAGTCATCAAACAAAGACGGTCACTGCATCGCGCGTTTTCAGATGCGCTTCTGCGGCCGTCTGAAACGCGTTTCCTTCTTATGTTAGGAAGCCACTGGAGTTGTGTAATTTTAAAATCTAGAACTGCTTTATGTGTTTAGTTTGGTGTTCTTCCCCCGCACCTCCGATCAGCATGGTTGGCTACGTACAGTGCGAAAGAAGTTCAACATACATATATGTGCATATGTGTCACAATTCACACAAGATGCTAGGCCACGGCTCTTGTATACGAACGTGGAATCTAACGGTTCCACAAAGCAACGGGGTGGGTGCCCATGCCAACATTCATGCAAAACCACAATGCAATTCCTGGCGTGTCCAAATTCACACAGCTGCCCCTCCCCTCCTGCTTAATTCTCTAAAATCAATCACTGCATTCCCCAGTGGCAGCTGCACAGATTTACAAAAGAGACACACACGAATCACCCTCTGTGGCTATGGCAAGTTTAAATATTTGATAGAAAAAACAAAACAAGTTTAATGCGATTATATCCAAGCTCAAAGGTTAAGGAAATGAGTAGAGGGATCTGGCCAGAGCCAAACCGTCACAAACTGCGGCGGCCGTTTGCATCCTTGGAACAGAGCCTGTGAAACGTGAGGCCGTGGCGGGTAAGGGAGGCAAACGGGATGGGATTTGGAGAAGATTGTGGTAAGAAGTCGGGGATTGAGGGGTGAGAGGGCTTCGTGGGGAGGAAGAGAGCCCGGGGAAGGGGCCGGAAGTGAGGGCGGACGTAGCCTCACCGAAGACGCCGCCGTCAATCCAGTGCTCGGAGCTGCAGAGCGAAGCGGAGCGCTGGTGCATGGCGAGGCTGGTGGTGCTGGCAGAGCGCTCAGACTGCACTCCTGCAACGAGAAAGAGTGCAACGCTCATCATCATCACCATCGTCATCACCACCACCACCATCATCATCATTCCGCAGAGCCCTTCTGCAACGAGCCAGCGATGCTCCTCAACATCGACGCCATCACTGTGTTCAGCCACCTCCTGGGTCAGGTGGTAGATGGCATCTTTTCATGGCTTCCTATCTTCCCATCTGCCATCTGTCTCCACAACTGTCCAGTCCTGGTCAGTCTTTTCCACGACACTGTCTTTCCACTTCTTGCATGGCTCTGCCTCTCAGTTTTCTTCCCTCTATCCCCAAATCAAAGGATCATTATGCAAATCAGTTATACAACCATCAGCACATGCAACCATACCATTTAGGTCTTGCCTCCTCCACTGATGCTTGTCGAACACAAAAGAAGCGAATAAAGTTTAAGATTATTTGATTTGTTACACGGATGGTCCCGTGAAGGTCAAGAGGTCATTTTGACAAATGCCCCGGATGCTACCACACCTTGCCATCGATTCCATATTCCATGTCATGCTGAAATATAACCCTCAAGTTCCTCTCCTCAAATATCTTACAATCCAGTTTTAGGTCTTCCCCTTGGTTGCCGATCTCTGGGTGCCACTCCAATGCCGTCTCAGTAGCCTGCCCTCCTCCATTCTGCACGCGTAACCCACCGAACAAAACCTCCTCTTCCAAATTGTATCTGCAAAACGTCGTCGCTATGTTCTATTCCTAACTTTCAAGCCGCCAACCCTATCCTCCCATGAAACTCCTACCAACCTCCGCATGCAACTGTCTTAAACGGCCAGAGGTTTGTTTTCCATTGGTTACAGTCCAACTCTCTGACCCCTACAATAACGCGGAGAATACTCCTGTCTCAAACACCCATCTTTTCACACTTTTGAGGCACGACCTAAGTCACTTTGGAAGAGAAGGGGGGAGGGATAACAAGGCGACGAAATGTGGGCACGTCGTTGAGAGACACACCACGTGGAAGAGCTAGAACTGGCGTTGGCTGCTGCAGAGGATACACGGGAGGTACCCATCATGCAAATCCGACACGGTAATTCTGGTCGCCCACCCCCTCCCTCCGCTTCCCTTCCTTCCCCCCGCCACCCCTTCGCCCCAGCACGTGGACGTACGTTTTCTAGCGCTGGCCGGCGTCACAAAGTGAGCCTTGAGGAGGGCGGTTGGCAGCGACCGCGAGGCGCACAGCTCGTGATCACTGCGCACATTAGTCAGCCATTTGCGCGCCTTCCCGTTTCGCCGGCGCAGACATTCAAAATGAATAGGCAGGTTTGAACAGCATGAATAATAAATGACCTTTGCGGGGCACTGCGGCGGCACGTTATAATATCCCTTTTCGCGCGACACATGGGTCTGCTTGTGACAGCTTAAGGCCCCCACCGCCCGGACACCAACACACGCGGCGTGGCAGCAGCAGGGGAGGCCCCCGCATAGCATCATTTAGCGTGGGGGGTTGTGGTGGTGGTCGAGAATAGGGAGGGTAATGGGGGGGCAGGTGGAGCAGGGAGGCAGGGGAGTGGGGGATAATGGCAGGCTAGAGCGCCTGGTGACTGCCCATTGGTGGAGTCTATTACTGAGCGTGACAGATACTTAACCCTTTCCTGGCCAAGCGGCCCTCCGCGAGGGCGACTCACAGCAGACCGACCTTCCTTTCAGCGTCGTGTAAGTGGACTCGTTAGATACATAATTAGCACGTTCATCCGTGTCGCCGAGTAATGAACTGTGACGTGCACGCCGATCAGAGAGGTTCACTTTCAATCAGCGCCGGCTTCGGTCGTTGGATTTATCTTATTTGACACGAGTGACACGGGGCCCTCGGGGGCCCGGCTGATGTATTGAGCAGGGATAGGGTTACGGATAGAGTTATGGTTAGTGTTGGGGCCAGGGTTTGTCATGTGTTTAGCCATGGCTGTGGCTGAACATTATCGATATGTATTCCTGTAGGGCAGGTTACAAACATTGCTGGCAAACTGGATGCACAGTGATCCTCACCCCGGAACTAAATTGTGTCTCTTGAAAAGTGCAAAACAGGTTTGTAGAAAGATGGTTTCCTTCAAACATGTGTGAGCTCATTGATATAAATATCTCTTTGGTAAGACGAGCTGGGAAAACAATACAAGGAAAAGGAGGCGCAATACACCTACAATATAATCGTCGCAAATAACCGAAACAAGTAGAAAAAATACAATGCTGAAGAATTTTGAATAAATAGTAAGGCAATCATTAGTTTTAACATCTCCGTTTTTCGAATGTTTCATTCAAACGGCAGTAGCGCAATCGCCAGCTAAAGACACAACGCCAAAAATCGGTAAAACAGTCGGAAACACAACGCAGAGCCACAAAAGCCATCGTCTCTGCATCGACGCTGGTGCCTGCGACGCGCCGCTCGGCTTGGCCGCAGTGCCGCGCTGAGCCACGATGGTCGTTACGCCGCCAGGAGCCGCCGCGGCCGCAAAGCGCCCAGTGCGGTTAACCGACCACGCAGACACCCTGCGATATCTCCCGCTCACATTTATCTTCCCCCACACTCCACCAAGAAATGGCAATTGAATTAACAAACCCCGCACAACGGCCCCCCTCGCCCCCCCCCCCCCCCCCCACTTTTCCCACCGGCCCCCTCCCAAGTTCCAACCGGGACATCCATTACTGCCGCAGCCACCTCAACCGCCCTCCACCACAACAACTGCCCCTCCCCCTCACCTCCCACCACCGCTCCCCACCCCAAAATAAAATAATGAGAAAAAAAATAAAATAATCGGGATCCTAAATCTGCCCCGCTCTTGGGAGGCTGTTAAACCCATAATGAGCATCGAGTCAATCACCTGCCCATCATGACCGCAAGCAGCGCTCCTCACTGCGTCGCCCTGAAATGCTTTTACACACAACGCATTTACTGCAATTTGGGGTCTATTAACACTCAGAATAAATGGGCTGTGGTGAAAGCGTGCGAGCACGGTGCCGGTAAACAATGAAATATGTCATCACGCTGTCCTGGTGTGGCAGGCAAAGTCAGGACATAAGACGCGCCGCTGAGATTTTTTTTTATTTGCAGAATGCACACGATCCAATACTGCCTCGTGTGGAAAGATCAGTAAGGGGATTTTTTTTTTATTCAAAGGTATTGTGTCGATGAAGGCCTCTCCGGAGGTACCGTGTCAGTCATGGGGATTGGTTGACCACGTTTCACCATGCTGGTCAGCGCAGGAGAGAGAAAGCGGGCCCAAGGAGTGGTTCAGATGTTAGCTTCGATTGAGAGTGGAACTCCAGATTGCTAGGTTCGTATTGCAGTGCACTAACAACTGCGCCACCGCACAACCGCGATTGTAAACAATTGGGCCATCGTAACGGTTCTGCTACAGGGATCTGAAAGCATTGCTGCATATGGTGGAGAGTGTTTCACGATAACAAGGGAAAAATAATTTCAGTCCAAAAAATGCCACCGTGACTAAAAAATTGCTTAATATCACCGATGAATTCTATAATAATTTCTATAACGATTTTGTAGATTATGCATATTAAATAATATATAATATAGAGTAGGTGTTTTTTCGTTTTGTTCCCAATTTCGTATTCATTGTACGTAAATAGTTGAACAATCACCTGCACAGTTGAGAACATACATGTTAAATGTTGTTGACCAAACATTCCTGGATAGGTTGTCATTATAATGAGTATTAAATAAGCTTTTTTTCTTCCAATTGTATAATCGCAAATCATACTTTATAAAGTAGACCGCTAAATGTGGAACATATCTACGATGTAAGTGGCTAATCGGTATGGATATAAATGTTTGTATGCAAGTACGTTGTGAGATGACATTGGCTGGGATTTGAACTCAAGACCGCTGGGACTCCAGCTGCTCTACCAACAGGGTGCCATCTCTCAATCTCACTCAAACCAACATATCCAACAATACAACAAAGATCCCCCGTATAGCCTTAACAGACTGTATGGGCAAGTGCTGTTAGCGAGCACCTATGAAGGCCGGCACGGCACACGAGGGGGTGGGTGGCCAGCACTACGCCCGACCGCCTTTGTCTCCCCAGTGGCGATGTTTACACACCGCACCAGGTACTCACTTAAGGCTGAGTCGACCTAGGGGAGGCCCAGGACGGGTTCAGATAATCGTCACTGGTGTTAGCCGTGAGCGGGAATCGAACCCGGGTTGCCAGGTTCATAGCGCAGCGCGCTAACCGCTACACTACCGCTCCCTACATCCAATACACACACATACACACAGTATATACACATGATGCACATCATCATCATTATCATCGGCCACGATCTAACCACGGCTGGATGAAGGCCTCCCCAAGCCGTCGCCAACTCTCACGGTCTCGCGATGCAACAATCCAACCAGCTCCCGCAAACAAATACTATTTCGTCGATCCGTCTCCACGGTCGACGTTTCCCTCTTTAGGCTGCCGCTCCATCATCAGTCTTGACCACTGGCCACTATCCCTTCTCGTGACAAGTCCTGCCCAAGACCATTTCCTGTCTCTCAGTGTCATTCCAAGCATGCTTCTTCCATTTTCCTCGTCACCGTCAATGTCTCTGAACCGTGAGTGATACACCGATTCATTTAGTTTCTTATTGACATGTAACGCTCTTTTGTCAATCCACTGCTGGATGAGGGCATCCGCCATCCTGTGCGGTCACGGGGGGGGGGGGGGGGGGGGTATATTCCACGCATATATATGCGCATAACGCAGCATGCGCCGCTCTTCGTGATGCAGCGAATGTTGAGTCACGTACAGCGACACACATTCTCCGACACGGTCCTTCTGCACCGCAACCCCCAAGAATGGCCACCGGGGTGTTGCCAAGGTGCTCTCCGCACCCTGGAGATCTACATGAGCCCCCCCCCCCCAGCTCCCACATCTCACCGCTCACCACCAGCACTTGCTCTTGCTCTAATCGGCGGCCGTGTAATTGCGGTCCACGACGACGCACCACAGCGCGCGCTCTCTTACATCTAAAGATCTCCCTTCAAAAGCGATTCCGCGGATTACAAAAACCCAAAAAAACACAAAACAGCATCACTCATTAGCGATGATTAAAAGTGCGCATCCTTTAAGACGCTAGATCCGGAATGTAATTACTGTCGACCTCCGAGCTCCATTTTCGATCAAAAATGCCAGTCCACGTCAATTAGCAACTAATCACGCTGTTGTTTTTCCACCCCCCCCCCCCCCGTTTCTCAATAAATTATCAAAACCTTAACACGGCTTTCAGTTCAGTTGCTGTTTGTGCCACGCTATTAGATGCAGCATGAAAGTCAGCACTGATGTTGAATTTGGAAGGTGACTCTTGAAATGTGCACACAAACTAAGATGAAAAAAAAACCCACTCTAATCAACATCACACGATCATTCTCCATGAGCAGCGTGAGCAATCCATAACGAAACCAATCAGCCAAATGCCAGCTCAAGACATCAAAATACAACCCCCACTTATACCCGCCACAAATTGCAGTTTTATAACAGGAAGCTGCTAAATGTGCGCTGACCTGAGCTCTGTTTGTCCACGCTGGTATCTTTGTCTGTCCTTTCCCCTTTTACCCTGATTTTCTCGGAGCTCGCTCAACTCAATGCACACAAATCTATTTCCAGGCTTCATTAATTCACTTCTCTTCTGCCTTCCTCTCTGCCCCTCTCTCATTTTCTCTTCCCCCCCCCCACCAGCCTCGGCCCATCCAGGGCGGTGGTAATAAAAGAGGAATCGGAGACACATTAGCGTGTTAAATGCCTTTCCACTGGAGTGTTGCCGTGATGGAACGCATGCCGCCCGTACCAATTATCTCGCCATCTCATCACTCCGAGCAGTGCTGCTGATAGCTAGCACCGATGCGAGCGCTACCCCCCACTACCCCCCCCCCCGCCCACAAACTACCCGCCTCTCCTCCCTCCTCCCCACCCGTGACACCACCAAAACCCTTTCTCTTCCACTTCCCCGAGCACTCGCAGCTCCTCCGAAACCCAACGGCGGCAGCCTTCCAGCTAGCGCGCGATCGTGCCGAGGCTGCCGCTGTTAATCCCTTCGCGCCCACATCACTTCCAAGTGACCGGTTGTTGCTGCCGAGCCGAGGAAAACCACGGGGGGCAGCCGCCTGCAAGCGCTGTCGGAACTAGCGACAATCGCGTCTGGGGGGGGGGGGGGGCACGGCTTTTTTTTTGGTTTGCGCGTTGCAGAAAATTAAAACGTGCTGGCACACAAAGCGCGGCCATCGTCGGGGAGAGAGTCGACGCGTCCACGCGGGCACGGCGAAAGGGTTAATATTCATTGGCGACATTAGCATTCAGTAACTATAAATATTCAAGCATTCAATTACAGGAAACATTTCTTTTATTATTTAAATTTGGTGGCAGCGCATGCTCAGGGAGACGATGGAGGACACAGTGAATTAACTGCCGGGTCTAACCTTCCCCCCCCACCACCCACCCCAGCCTCCCTCAACCCACAGCCCCCCACACACACACCCCACACACCCCACACACCCCAACATCCCTCACCTCAACAACACTCGCACCCACCGAGCTGGATGCCTGGGCACAACAGGCACGATTTTGTACTCTGATATCTCTCCACAAGTCTCGGGATCCGCACGATACAAGTGAGACGGGACGTGGGATTACTAAGGACATGGGCAAGCTAGGGGGGGGGGGCAGTGGATTAGTAGAGGACTCCACCGGCCGTGAGCCACGCTCGCCCTCCCCTTTGATCCCCACCACACACAAGCGCGCGCGGTAACCAGCGGAGGCATGCGAGCCGTGCCAAATGCTGCGGCTGGCCATCGAGACCAGAGTGTGAAGTTCACTCCGATTTAATGGCTGCTGCTGCTGCTATATTAGAAGCTGATAAATGCAGGCAACCACATTCACTACGTCAAGTGTATGTGATTAAATGTTTAGAATTGCAGTTCTTAGGTTTTATATTGTTGGAGCGCTCAGGATTCAAATATGTACAAGTGTAGGAATGTCGTTAACAGAATTATCTGTTTCAGTACACAGATATTACGTAAAAATTTTGTTCGAATTTTTTCAATCGCGATTTCTGCCATGCTGCTAAAACACAAATGTTGGCTTATGGATGACAGGTGTACATCATACGGACAAGGTTACCCTTTATAGCCTTAACAGATTGTTGGAGCGAGTGCCGTTAGCGTGCACCTATGAAGGCTGGCACGGCACACGAGGAGGTTGCCTTTGTGTCTCCATAGTGTGGATGTTTACACACTGCACCAGGAACTCGTTAGAGGCTGAGGCGACCTAGGGGAGGCCCAAGACCGGTTCAGATAATCGTCACTGGTGTTGGCCTTGAGCAGGAATAAAACTCGGGACGCCGGGTTTGTAGTGCAGCGTGCTAACCGCTACTCCACCGCATCATACCCACAGACATACACACACACACACTTTGTATGCGTGTACGTACAGAAGGCACAAACATGTATGCACGCTTACCATATGCGCAGTCTAGCAATGCTACAAAATGGAAAGTTTACTTTCATTCATGTGACTTGCATTTCCAAATCCTGCTAAAAATATCTCCTCCGTCATCTCCGCGAGTTCACAGATTGAAGTTGCAAAACAGTTTTCACGCGACCAAAAGAAAGTGCGCGCTGCCTCTCTTCAAACGAGAACGAATTAAACACTCGAGCGCCGCCAAAACCACGACGTGACATTGCGCTTGCAAGTCGCGTTGGCTCCCACCGAAGGATCACCCCACGAACCCTCCTGGCCTCAACTTCCAAGTGGAAACATGGGGCAGAAGCGCGAGCGCACACCTCCGCGGTGCGGAGAGAAAACAAGCTCAGATTCCTCGTCCAGGGAAGAAGGCCGTAGTTAATACCCCACGCACACGTGGCCCCGCCACCTATCATTACCCTGCTATTAAAGGGAGCAGCCATTTATCATGATTGAGGCCGCAATCACTCCACATTATGCACCTTTCTCAGGGGTAAACGAGCCTCCGTACGATAGCCCGCCCCCTTCCCACTTCTCATCCCGCACTCTGTCTTGTCTGCATTTTTTTGTAAGATTATGAATGTATCTTGATTATTTATTATTATTTTTGTTCACTAAGCCTTGCCCTTGCCTCCTCTCCCTCCTTGCTCCTGCCCTACCACCACAACTCTTCCACCACCTCCTCCTTCTCCTCCTGCTGCCCCGTCCCTGCGTTACGGAGCCGAACGTCCCTAAACGAGGCGCGTGCGATCAGTGGCAAATGAACATCGCCGTGTGGCACGGGAGGCATCCCTCACGCGCGGTAGGACAGTGACTGATTGCGCCGGTGCGGTGGATTGCCTCAGCGCCGTGCTTGCACGCGCGCACGGGTGAATGAACACGGGCACACGCTAGTGCCACGTCAAATCCGGCGCCACGGCCGCAAAGGCACCTTCTCAGCGCACGGCTGTCTGAAACGCATTCGTCACGCGGCGATGTGCGCCGATGACAACGGCGCAAGCTCGGTAGTTCTACAAAAAAAAATAACCTGTCAATTTAGGACAAAAAAAATCGTTTGCAGGATGCGCTTCCCATGTCCCGCCTAACCTGAGCCACTCGTTACGCAGCGAGAGTGACTGTCGGCTGAGGGTTGTAATTTGAGGCTCGGGTGAACCTGTTTCTTGTTGTTAAGTTACTGCGCAGCCGACAGCGTGTCCTTACGAGGAGCACGCCCCTGCCGAAACGAGACAAGACCGCAACGCCGCTGTTGCGCAAATGGAATTTACGTGGCCATCACGCATTCCTCAGCTGTAATCGCCGCCAAATACAGGCCACCTAACTCGGCGACAGACGCACGACTGGCCACTTGCCCATTAAAGTTATGGTGAGACAGACATTTGAAGGATGGTAGGAAAAGGTTGACAAAATTACTTCCTCGTTGTTTTTTAGGCATGTGATGATTCACCCCTCTGGTTATTTGCTGAACTGTCACGATCCTGGGTAGCAATTGGATTCTTTTTGTCACATTTTTACTGACTCCTTTGTATAGTTTATTTTATTTTTTATTAACCATTTGTACAGTTTTGTTTGGGCCGTTAACATAATACGTAGCAATGTCATATAATATATGTAGAATTTTCACAAATTTGAAACCATCGATGGACAATTCGATCCATGTACCGTGAACAAAAAAAACAGAATCGACTTAATTTATGCTTTGTTAGGCGCTCACTCGTTTTTTAACACGGCCTGCAGCACAGCCGTCCTAAGGGCGTTCTGTGCCTCTCACGCGCTCGGATAGCTGGCGCGCAACATTTCGTGAACGAACAATGGTGATGATAACAACCGCGGTGGCAAGGGGGGGGACGGACGGACACGAACCTCCATTGCCAGAGATGTGCATGCCCCCAAGCTCCCGGCTGAGCTCCGCGGCGCCGATGCCAGCGCCGCCGCTCGCGCAGTACGAGTTGCTGCTGGTGCTGCGCGAGTGCACGCCGTTGCTGCCGCCTCCGCCTGGCTGGTACGGCGCCGGGTAGTAGCAGGAGGGCAGCGTGGGGGCTCCCGCCGCGGCGATCGACACGGGCGACGAGGGCGTCGACGAGCAGGCCCCGAACGCGGCCTGCACGCCGGCGGGCGACACGCGGTGGCCCGCGCTCGAGCCCAGCAGCTGCTGCAGGATGGACGTCGATGGCAGGGACGAGGGGCACGCGGAAAAGGCGGCGGAGGACGGCGGCGCGGGCGCGCCAGGGGGCGCCCGCCCGCACGCCGCGCCGTTGGGCTGCGAGCCGGAGGCGGCGGTGTGAGGGCGGGCGGCGTGCGGAGCGTGGGCGCCGGCCTGCGCCGCCTGCTGCGCGAACGGCGAGGAGACGACGCCGCCGCCGACGCCCCCCAGGCTGCTCATGCTGGAGGAGGAAGCGCGGGGCGGCCGCTTGCCCGGAACCTTCACCGTTGTCCGCAGGAGGTCGATGGCCTTGCCGTGCACGTTCTGCATGTAGTCCTGCCACGCGCACCGACCGCCATCGTTAAATGGAAGAGTAAGGGCGTCCTCGTTTTCGCGAGGCGAGACGGGGAGGGAGCGTTTCACTCGCCTTGACCGCGTGGCGTTTTGCGATTGCTGATCTCAATGCTCCCTCGGCAGCTCACTGAGGAGTGCCATTTGAAGGCATTTTAGGGAAGAAAATGTTTTATGATGAGGGCACTGACATTAGATGACATAGAGGATACAAAACATATGACAACATTTAAAATACCTACAAAGATCATATTTACGATACCTACTGTTTTTTTTGTGTGTGTGTGAAAAACTAGAAGTCAATCTAACCCCTCTTCTTCTTGTCTGCTCACGTTTGCATTGCTGTCCCTTTTCTGGACAGATCTAAGATTTGCTTTGCCACTTGTCCGAGCTTGTTTAACCATCCTCAAGAAACCCCCCCAACCCCCTGAGACCCTTGCATTGGGAGCGCTGACACATCGTTACGATTACTGATCCTTGCGTGGGCTTATTTTTTACGCGGTAACGTCGACAACGTCAACAGGAAACCCAGAAGAGAAGAGTTCTAAAATCAACATCAATAGCTCGTGTAAACCTGAGCAAAAACCCAACGGTGAGGTGCCCCTTTTGTGCCGCAACACAAGAGAAAAGTATTTTACACGCGCAATTAAATTCGTAGGCACAGTGAATGTTGTTGGGATAAACACGTACGGGCTTGATAAATACAACCACTAAGGAGGTATCTTCCACGGCAAAAAACATAACAGGAATCCCAGCATGTTTTGCGTACCAAGATGACATCATCATTCATTCACTCTTGAACACAGCATTGTTGTCTTTGTAGCCGAATTCTGGTATCGGCGGCCGTGCTAACGATAACGATGGCTATGCGTCGTCGTGATCAACGCCTACGAACGCCTCTCAAACGCACAGCCCGAGGAGTTCACGGAGGATGCGCATTGGGAGAGTAAGTACCTGTGATTGGTTAGTTCCACCAACTCCGAAAAATCACTTTCCCGCTCTTGAAATCCAGTGCTGCACATAATGAATCAGTATTGAATAAGTCCTGCCTGACACTGGGGTTAAACAAAACAGCGCTCTAAATGGGTCTCTTTTCGTGGCTCAAGTGGAGCAAGGAGAAACACGTTGTGCTGTTCTCCTGCCTAGATTCAGTATCTCCCTCCCACACTAGGGGTGGGAATGTTTTTTCATCAATCATCATCGTCGTGAGCCATGGTCAATCCACTTCTGGATCAAGGCCTCCTCAAGCCGCCACCATATCTCACGATCCTGCGATATGATGATCGGCCACGCGGCTGCGCGCAATCTGATTTGATCACTTCATCTCCGTGATTACAAACTCTCACCTCTTATGTGGCCCCTTTACCAGGGGCCACATGGGATTTTCAAATACCATTGACCAGCAACACATTAACGCACACCTCAGCGTTATCTAATAATGACGCAAAAATAGTTAGGGCTAACCTTTACACCAATAAAAAAAACGATGCCTGCGCCTGATTTTTTTGTCACGAGCAACGTCCGCGTGAAAATTCCCCTCCGGTGCAGCGAAGATGCTCGTGGCGATGGCTCAATGCCGCTTGTGGGCCGTTTCAAAGTGGTCGGCCTCATGTGGTCGTGGGCCGAATGAGACAAAGTTGGGGCCGTGTCCGGCCCATGTGCCGTTGGGTTACCCGAGTCCTGTCCTATACGTGCACGGTTCCCCTGTATCACCAGCACTGGCTTTAACAACATATATATTTCCGAGCTCTCTCTGATCTTACATTTACAAGCAAATTTCTTATATTGACATGCTAATCTCTCTCAATACAATGGCCACCCCCACAGCTTCGTTTGTCTGATCTTACATTTACATGCAAATTTCATCTCTAGCCCCGCCCACTGACCCTTGGACTACACCCATCTCAAACCTTAGCAGCGCTCCCGCCATATATTTTTCCTGCCTCAGCAGCTCACCCGCCATATTTATCACCTGATGACGATTGCTTGTGTTGCGATCTAAACGTCGTGATTTTGTTATTATTTTACTATCTAAGTGGCTTTACCGAAAAACCCAAAGAATATGAATTCCTGCAGTGTTATCGAACGTATTTGTTTGCAGCCGGCATGCACCGTTCTGTTTGCGATGGGTTTTCTCAGCATCCATTGATTTAAATCGGTGCCGGCTTGTTGAATACCTGGCACGCAAGGTTTGGTCGCAAAGTGAGAGCTGCTCATCCCCGTGTGAATGATGCCGTTTTAAATTAGAAACTCCCAGCCACCATGACCTCTTGACAAGGTTAGTGACACGACCATAGTGAATTGCATTTTGCTTTCAATGTTAACTTAATTTCGACTGCTTTTGGTGCCTTTGGAATAGTACGTACAAGTAAAAATGTACAGCCCTTTTGACAATTAAACTCCAACACTGTGTTGATATGAGAGACCATACTTCACCACTCTGGTCAGTGCGGGGTGACAGTGTGGAGAGGCCCAGGACTGGTTTGCAATAATTAATAATGCAGCAATAAATACAAATTCACATCAAATGTACCCAACATTCATTTATAACAAAAAATAGCAAGTGTCCGCGTACAGCATGCAACTTTACGTGCTTTTTATCTATTTCACGGGGAGATCACGGAGCCCAATTAGTTATGAATTTACCGTACTTGACCCAGCGTGCAGCACTGCTATTGTTTTTGTTATTGAGCGAGTCATTAGCGGGGATTAGTGACTGTGGAGACAGCCGGCGTTTACTGGAGCTAAAGCACCAGGTGGTGGGGGCAAGCCTAGCCTCGCCATTACGCCTTTGAGCACTTTCAAACAAACACTGCCGGGTCTCTTGTGACTCATTTGCAAATAAAATGCCACTTCAGCGGTGGCCTGGCCTTGCTTTCCAGATTCCCAACCCGAGCTCTGGGACTCTCTCGATAGCCCGAAAAACTAGAGAACCATCCCCTCTCCCGCACTCCAACCAGCCCAACAAAAAAAAAACCAATCAGTACCCCGAGTCAATTAGCGGCGAGCTCCTTGACCCGGACATTCCTCGTGTGCGGCAGCACGAACCTTAACCGTGCCACGCGAGAAAGAGAAGAAAAAAAAAACCAAAAAACCCATAACACGAATACCGCCGCTAATGACAAGTAAGCAAAAATAATTCGTGAAAAATAAACGCGTGCGTCGCACACGCCAGCCGCGACCGCGGACACACGGGTGCACACGCTGCGCCCTAATTGAGTTGTGTGGAGCTGCCATCCATCTCATTAGGCGGATGAATATGAATTTTGCCAGCCGCGCAGCCATTAACGCGTGTGACCGAGTTACATTCAATTAGCTTCGACAAACATGTTAATTGCCGCCGCTGCACTAATTAGCGCGGGGAGGAAGGGAGGTGGCGGGCGTCTGCTCCTCAGGCTGGATCAAGTGCGGAGCGCGGCACCACCCTCTCCCCCCCCCTCTCTCTCGTCTCCTGCCTCGAACGCCCCCCCACCACTACCAACCTCCTTCCCTCCCCTGGCGAACCCGCTCCCCCCACCCCGCCTCCACGTGCTCCCGCCTCTCCGCCCGCACCCTCCCCGTGCCGCCAGCGAGCCTAACGAGCTTAGTAGCGCTGTCTCACTCGTCGCGGCGCTTCCCAGCGCGGCAGCGCGCAAGGGCACGCGCCGCTCTCTCTCTCTCACTGCTGCCGCGGCCGCAATCCCCGTACTGCAACCAACGCAGCCCACGCACAGCGCACAAATCGACAAACTTACAAACGGTGCTCCTAAACCCACTGGAGTAGCTTGCGAGTGTGCAGGCGGTGCAACTGCAATAGGTGCGCACGGGCCGGAGGGGCCCGGGTGCTGGGTGGGGGGGGGGGGAATTTGAACAGGGGCGGCCCAATTGAATTCCTTGCACCCAAGGATCATGCTAACCATGCGGCAGTCGACTCGCTCAGCTGGGAACGCAAACATCTCCCCATGGTCGTTTGAGGGTGCTCTTGCTCATGCTGTGGTCTCAGCGGCATCGCTTTGTGAGATCGCGAGTTGGCAACGAGATTCATTCGTAGATGAAAGAGGTTGCCTCGTTTAATTTAAAAGTGTTTTGTTGGAAAACATGAATGGCATCTGGCACTATGTTGACAGGTCAAATGTGGGACCCTGTCATCAATAAAACAAACTTCTACGTGTTAATTTGTATTTTTTTAAAGTTGTGAAAACGTACTATAAATATATAATGGTGTGGATTATAATTCTAATAATAACATTTAGTTATCCCGGGAAAGCCTCACTGAGTCTTGAAGACTATTTTTCAGGAGGGTCCTGCATTGGGGTGTTTGGCCAATTCCATTGTTGAAAATTTGGCTTCATATCGGGAAAAAACCGGAGAACCTGAAGAAAACCGACCACGCATCGGAGGGGTTGGCACTCAGCACCGCCATCTCCTGGTCACACCTCACAGGCCCACACTTACAACACCTGGCAAACCTCTGGTACTAACCAGGCTTAAACCTGATTAGCTTTCAAGACAACAAGATGTGGAGCACGTAAGGTGATTTAGTCATCGGCAAATGCGTGAGATTAGCGAGGCCCTATGGCTTACCTGCAGGCTGGGGTGGTAGGTGAGGGTGCCACTGTCGCAGAGCGTCACATATTTTTTCTTCCACTCCTTATTGAGAGAACTGCTGCTCCTCTTCATCAGGAAACCCTGGACAGACACGACCACATACACAACAAGTCTAAAACGCATGCACAACACAGCCACCGGCCGGTATTCCAGCCATCGCGATCACTTCCATTTCGCTCCTTGTGCGAGCAAAGCCATTAGTGATTGTCGTAAAAGTCACACCAAAAGTTCATGTTAAAAATCATTCTGTAACCACAATTTTCACACGACTGGCCTAGCCAGCACAGTAATACCAGCGTCGAGACGAATGGCTTTCGTCTTGAGCATACGTACGTATGTGCGTGCGTACCTAACGTGCGTACGCACACACGTGGACGCGCGTACATACGTGGAGACACAGCCAATTACTCATGGTGTCAAAGGCGACCCATGCAGGGTGGAGGCAATGACCCCGTGTGATCAATACCCCCACAAATGAGAACTAATTAAAGGCGATCCCCTGAACAAAGGTTTGGGTGATCCTTCATTCGGAGGGACACTTTGTCGAAGGATGCGCACATCTCGGCGGCTTAGTGTTTCTGCGGGCGGAGGTAGGCGAGGGGTGAGGCCTCTAAGCCGAGATGGCATCTTCTGCCCGGCGCTTATAACGCCGGAATGATGGCGGGATAGTATATTCGCTGCGTGCTTCGTTCAACTTTTCATTTTCTCACGAGACACGCGCAGGGAAGAAACGATGACAAGATTACGTTACAGGAGGCGGTCGCCGCACTTCAGAGTTGGCGAAGGACTATCGTGCGTAAAGGTCATTAAAAGTGATCGGTGTGAGCATGAAATACAATTTGTGTTGGTGGGCTGGGTTTTTTTTAAAGTATATTATGTTAATGATGCTTCAGTGAGGTGTAGCGTTAACATAATTTATTGCTGTTCTGTGTGCTGCTGCTACTTTCATAGGCACTGCGATTTATCTGTGTGTCCCTTGCCCATATATCAATTTCAGCTCTTCCCAGCAGTCAGGGGCTGGAGATGACTTGCTGATCAGCCCTAATTAGAGCGAGGTGTGTTCATGTCTCAAAACTGCAGAGCAGCTCATGCATTTCTGGATATGGATTGAGCGGTATTGGGTCAGCAAGTAAAACAAACCTTTGGGTTTTTTTTAAATAAAATACTATTATATATTTGTCGAAAAAGCCAATATATAATATGCTTCACCCAGAACCTACAGTTAAGATGCAACTTCATCGTTTTTTGTGTGTGCCCTTGGTCAAATAGCATTATACGCAAAACAGTGCAACAGCAGGAGCATAATATGTTGACATTACTCACGAAAATAATTAGATTAAAACTATTTATTTTAACTTGCAGCCATTAGTCAAAATCCACTGTGAATGAAGGCCTCACCACACCATGTAGTCCCTGGCTATTGCTTGATCGTATTTCACCACACTGCTCAGTGGGGGTTTGTGGAGTAAAACGGTGGGGGGGGGGGGGCAGAACCGGTTCAGGCGTCACCCACCCACTGATGTTAGCCGCAACCGAGAATCAAAATCTCAGCTCGTCAGGGGGCATGACAAAAAAACGCGTCAAACGCTTAAACTGACCAAGCAGTTTTCGTCCTCACGAAAGGTAACAACTGTAAAACGTTTAAAGATTCAAATGCCCCACTTACACAATCGAGTGGAAGTGTCACGTTTATTCCCATTCTTTAATGTAATTATCAATACCCGAGCCGCTGCGTGCGCAGTTTGTCAAGCCCCCCCCCCCCCCGTATATTATCCCTAATTGAGATATAATAAAGTAACATAGAAAAACACATTCCTTTGGCAGTGCTCTGCAGATCAAAGGGACCACAATTACAGCCCACGCTTACCCTGGCCAAGCCATTCCTCCATCAGCCCACAACCGCCCACCTCTCTCCCTCAGCCCCCAGAAACCCTTGGGCACCAGGTTAATGGCTGCCACTTAGGGGACACACGAGAGACAAAGGCGTAATAGGAGGCCCAAGTGCTAGGGCCACACTTATCCCATTTGCATCTCATTCTGCCCGGGCGGTACTGCCTGTGCCACTGGTGACATACCTCCCCCAGGGCAGGTTCTGCCTTTTGGAACGGTAATAAGTAACAGCCGCAAAAGACAAGGGCTTGTGCGTGTTGGCGCACGTGTGTTGCTGCCCGCACTACCCCCTTGTGCGCCATTCAGGCCTTCAAAGGTGCTCGTTCACAGCACTTTCTTCAACAGCCTGTGCAGGCTACAAGGGGCATCTTTGTCTTTGTATACGAGGATACACTGGAACCTGGCCATGGCGAACATCGGTGACGAGCGATACTTGAACCGGTCCTGGGACATCTTTAAATGGGTAGCTGGTGTGAGGTGTAAACGTGTAAACATCGGATATAGTGCTGGCCACACCACCCACTCTGTATGCCGCGATGCAACAATCCATCTAACTCTGGCATACGAGTTGATGCGATCGCTCTACCTCCACGGTAAATGTCTTCCCAGAGGTCAATTCAAAATGAGTCCCTGGTATGGGGGGGGGGGGGGGTGTTCATGTGATGTATGTATGTATGTAGAACTTCTTTTGCACCGTATGTAGCCAACTAATCGGAGATGTGGAGAAAGAACAAAAAAAATAAACAAAAAACGCAGAACCAAAGAAATAAGTTTTCAATCGAGATTTAAAAGCGCATAGCTCCAGTTGCTTCCCAATATCGGAAGGAAGAACGTGCACTTGTTGCAGAGGGTCACGGTTCAAATCCACCAACGGCCCCGATTGTGACTATGGGTGTATTCATTGTCAACATTCTACGCGTCGTCGCAGTGGGCATTTGCGTGCCGGCATCATGGTCCAAAAATCGACAAATTTGAAATACAACCCACACAAATTAGTCAACTGGGATTACATATAGCTGTAATTGCCCCAGATTAGAGAAACGCTTGGCAGCACCCTCCTGAAGTGTCAAGAGGAGACTCGGTGAGGCTTCACTGGGTCAACAAGTACACGAAAAAATAAGCTAGGCCTTACTGATACGAGTGATGGTGATAGGAGCCATGCTGCCCCATCACGCACTACGTGAGTCTTAATGAGTGCTCGCTAACCGCATTTGCCGTGTCTGTCTAAGCGTCTGAACAAGGGGCCCTTGTCTGTGCGTGTGGCAGCACAGAGCACGCTTGTGCTCTGGGAAGGAGTAATTACACGAGGTCCGAGGCCTAGGGCGAACTGGGCCCGGGGATGGAGGAGGAGTGGTACGTGCCCCATATCCCGTTCCATCAAGGCTCATCATCTCCGTCAACGCCCCCCCCACACCCCCCCCCCACACCCCGCCCCCCCACCCCCCGGCTGCAATATGACCACCAAGGACTGGTTTGCAACTCGGCAAAATGACAAAAGGGAGTTCAACTACAACCGTTGTGCAATCCTTGGGCTGGGCGACCCACTGAATTGCGAATTTCGGTTTAAATGTAAATAATTCACAAATCAGTTGATGAGTTTGACTGTGTGCACAAGTCAATAGTGGCTGTGCTAAAGGAAGACACGTTTCCACCATAGGAATGTTGAATTTCCACCGCTGGCTTCGAGCTGTAAACGTAAGATGACCCCCCACATCACTCTCAGTGGTGTGGATGGCCCATGGCAGGCTGTTTTGTATTCCGCAAAATAAATATGGTGGCGAAGCAGTTTTGAAATCACACAGAAAGAAAGTGACCACAATTGCAAACAGGGCCGACGTTCAGTGAAAGCCCTAACACCATAGCATTGAATTTCCTTGATCATGTGTTGAGTTGAGCAGTTTACAATCTGCCATAAGACTGCCACCATAAGTACTGAAGCATACTAATTGCAAAACCCCTAAAACGCTATTGACCCACCAATTTATTCAGAAGCGGCATTTACGAAAAAAACAGGTTACATTTATAAAGCAATAACAAATGTAACAGATGAACGGAGACCATTCAGTGGCATCACATCAGCAACTGTTGGCAGATGTGGCATCTAGAATTATAGACACAAAGTCATAGGTTATATGTTTGTTAATTCTAACATTTTTTAATTAAACATTCTCATTTTCAAGAAGAAAAAGGGCAGATATCTTTCTTCTCAAACAACCATCTCAGGAAATGAAATATTGTCACAATGCTTGCTTAGAAACTGATAGAAAAACTTGAATCAAGAGCAGACAACCAAAATATGACGTCTAAGAATACATCATCCACACAGGAAGATTTCTCTACAAATCTGGCTGCTGCCTGATGATGTCGGTTGTAATTACTGGCGAAACGTCGTACTCAGATTGTAAATGTGGTGCATTTGCTCTCCAAAACACCGGTGTGCTGTACTAGTAACGAATTGGCATGTTCTGTTTTCGTGACAAACCTTACTGGCTATGTCGGGTGGTGGCGGGTTTAATGACACATTTATATTTAAGTGATCTAACCCAAAGCAACCGGTATTATGGATACATTTTACCGCTATATTTCCCGAAATGCGAACCCATAGATCTAAGTAGCCAGTGCAGACAGACTGCAAAAATCTCCATCCTAGGGACATTTCATATCTGGAGAAATTATCCGACCTAGCGCGCTGGTGGAGCTAGGTCGGATAATCTCTCCAGATAGGCGTTTGCCACGCGGCACAGGTGACACAAACGTGAGTCCCCACGCGGCGCTGCGGCCGCCACTCCCGCCGCCGCCGCTTCCCCTACTCACACAACGGGCTCGCGGCAGCGGAGTCGAGTCGCCCGTCCCGGCGGGACCCGCCCCCGCCCCCTCCCCCAGTGGAGGGGGGAGGGGGCCGGTCGAATCCTATCGACTCCGTGATTAATTATACCGTTATCTCGCGCTCACTCCAAGAAGGGTGCCCAGGGACCGCGGGCCACTCGGCTGTCACTTCTCTTTGAGGTTAGTGGGCTCGGCGGTGGTGGCGTGCGCAGGCGCCCGCCGCCATCTCCAGCCAAACTCCACGTTTCTCACTCGTTTATTCACCGCTTCTGTTACATTTATTGACCAATGAGGGGCACGTTGGGAAATTAACGTGCGCGCTAGAATAATTGAATGCCCTCTCGCCTCTGTTCAAATTAAGGGTCAAAATTAATTTTACAGAATTCTACTTAATGTTGAAAAAAGTTCATTATTTATGAGGATATATTGAATGGAGGTGAAGATGTTGAATGAAAGTAGTATGTTCCGTGATATAAATAGACCTCTAAGGAGTGTTTGCCACATTTGGGAATTAACTTTGCAGCAATTATCACAGTTACCTTTGATATTCTGCATGCATATATCATTTGGTTACATATTTACATTTCATCCTGAGGTGAACGCCATTTGTTCACGACAAGCATACACCATTAGTTTGTTGTCCTTCCCCCACACCTCCGATTAGCACGGTTGGCTACGCACGGTGCAAAAAAAGAAGTTCAACATACAAATATACAATAACATGGCCGTTAAAGACATCTCTGCAAACGTCACCTAACAAATGTTTCTGAAAATCACCCCGCAAACACGGAGGCCGCATGATCTCAGTGCCAGCACGGACAGGGGGACCCGGCCTCACCTTGAGAAGGTGCGTTAGCACTACGGTCAGGACACGGCGCTGACAAACACAAAGTTTTTCGCACTGAAAAGGCCGGGCCACCCGTGTGCAGATAAAGCGACGGGCCGTGTAGCGCAAGTGTTGTGACGTTCACCTGCCCCGCCAAGATAAATACTTCACTCTCCCTTTGCGATACCTGCTGCATCCACGCTCTCCAGCCCCCCGCCCCCCGGTCCAAAGCGATATTGGCAGGTTTTGCTGAGAAAGAGGGAGGTGGGGGTGGGAGGGAGGGGGCGGCAGCGGCGGTGTCGACAAAGTAAGGGGGCTACGAGGAGGCGGTAATGAGAGCATGGCGGGGACGGATCCATCTGCCGCCACCACGACGGCCTTCCATCACGCGGGTTAAAAGGCGGGCGACTCGGGGGGTCAGGACTCCCTCGCTCAAGGCCGTCAACATTCGTTACCGGCGAGAGATGAATTTGCGGCCATCCAGATAAAGTCTCTTTAATTCGCTCGCACCGCGCGGCCGCTGGGGGGGGGGGGAGAGGAAATGGGCCGAGCGCGCATCTCTTCCGCCCGTCTGCGACTCGTGGATAACGCACGACACTTGTCACGGCGCGGGGGCCGGGTTACAAAAGCGCCGGCGGTGCGGCGGGAGGACGCGACACGAGGGCCGTCCGGAGAGGCGCGTAGAGAAAGAAGAGAAGAGTTGTGCTGGGGCGGCGAGCGCGCGTATCCTTGTTGTGCTGCTCGTGTCGATTCTTAATCCGGCGCGCGGGAAAGTGTGACTTGTTTAATTAAGTGCTTCGGAATAGCGGAAAGGATCTTGTACCGTGGCGCTAAAAAGCGGTTAGCAAAATAATGAGACTCGGATTGGCATTGACTCGGCACGTAATACATGGGAGGGTTGTGGATCCAGAAAATACTTTTTGAAAGGAATATCAATATTTCACTTTAAACTTTATCTAAGCGGAGGAATTTTATACATGAAAAGCAGTGCAATCGCTGCAGTTACGCTAATCCCCCTTTAGAGCCGTCATTAAACAGTATCCCATAGTGAAGCGGGGAGCTTCCCAGGCATGTCCTCGGCTAAGTGCCATCGTCCTGTTTCCAATATGCAGTTTATTAAACTGGATACGCACAGTGATCGGCTCACGTACAACTGTGTCACGGAATTAAATTAAAGACAATCACAAGGCAGTTAAGGGCTTCTCTCCCTTCGCGTAACAATAAAAGACCCGTTCTTAAAACTGCCTTAATGCAGCCACCAAGGGCTTCATGAAAGAAGACGTTTTTAGGAGGAGCCCTATTACCCGTGATTTTGTGCTTAGTCTAATTGATACTTGGCAAAGTTGCGCCTTTCACAGGTCAAGGAATACGTGAGCAAAGTTGTAACACGGAACAAGAATATGTTTTTATCTCCATTTCACTCTCTCGGTGAATCTTGAATCCGACTCAGTGTGCATTTAATGAGGCACATGCAATTAAGTTTAAGCACAGCATTCACCACCAGACTGCCAACTGCGCCTGCACTTTAAAACTCTGTGTTACAACCGCATCCTCAAAAGTTCTAGCCGGGTAGCGGAGTAGTGGTGGAAGAGGGGGGGGGTGTCGTGTAATGGTTTAAAGATCGTCAACGAATCCATATCGCCAAGAAATAGATGCACGTGTTAATTACGTGAAGTCATAACAAAAAACTCGACCATTTCGTCGACAGCGTTTGCGAAAACCTGGCGTCATGCTCGGCTGCTCACAATGTGTCTGTGCTGTCTGCATTTTCAGCCGGAAATGTAAACATTTATTAAATAAGATGGAGATTTTACTTCGCTGAAGCCGATTGCTGCACGAGTGCATGCATATTCTTACACATCTCTTTGAATGAACATGTGCATTAAATATATATATATTTAACAAAATATATGTGCGGAGCAGTAGCGTAGTGGTTAGCACACTGCGATACGAACCCGGTTACCCGAGTTCATTTCCCGTTGATAGCCAACATTGGTGACAACTATCTGAACCAGTTTTGAGCCTCCGCTCGGTAAACTCAGTCTTATATAAGCACATAGTGCGATGTCTACATATTAGCAGTTGGAACACAGGCGGATGGGCATGGCATTGGCCACACCACCTGCGCCGGCCTAAATAGGCGCTCGCTAACAGCGCTTGCCCCAACAGTCTGGAAAAGGCTATAGAGGGGATCTTTGTGTTTATTGGGGACAGTGTTACAGTGGCTAGCGGACCAAGCTCCTATTCTGCTTATCCAAATTTGATTCCTGGCAATGAGGCACATCAGTGATAATTGGTATCTGAACGTGTCCTTGAGTCTCCCCTAGGTAGATTCAATCTTAAATGAATGATAATTATGCTATTTAATTAATAATCCTAGAAAGCCTCTGAGTCTCGAAACCTTTATGCTCCAGAGGACCCTAACCCATTGCTATGCAATGCCAGCCTTATTAGGGGTGGCTAATAGCACTTGCTCCAACAGTTTATAAAGTTAAATGGGGGGTGTTTATCTCTTGTGTGTGTTTTAGTTTGTTTGTGCATGTGCAATCTTGCATACCCTATTTTGTTAACCCTTAACACCTGGATCTGTCCAATGACCTCCAGTCACTCTACTACTCTACATGGCATTAAAGTACACCAAACCTGGTACGAATGTTGAAGTGCCATTTACCACCAGTCGGTAGTAAATGGCAGCTATTTTTGGTTGTGCTTCTATCCAGGGGTAGGAGCAGTGCAATTAAAAGAGGGATTTATCGACGCGATGCCCACTTAAGACATTCTCACAAGACTGTTGTGTGTGCGAATACATGCGTCTGCCAATATCCCCCCAAGTGGAATAATGACGTTGCCACTCAATAAAAAAGAAATGCCTCGACGTAATAATTTCTCCTTGTGTGACCGAAACTGAGCTCTTCATTAACCAGAAAGGGAAGAAAATAAATCACCACCTGCAAGCGGACAATGTAACCGCTGGAATGTGAAACAGGAATATGCATTACGTGCCACGGTTAATCGACAGACATGAAAAGCACGACTCTGGTGGCTGTCGAGGCATAGTGAAGATTGACATTATTATAAGCATCGATGACAGATCTTTGCAAATGCACATCGCTATTTGTCACCTGAGATCAAATCGCTCAGGCTCACGTGCATCCCAAAAAAAGCCTAATTATTTTTCTACCGAGACGCCAGTTAGGGATAGGCAGCAATTCCAAGTTCCCTCACAATGAAAGTCGAGGCTCGCCTATTGGACTTGTCTCGATCGGCTTGTTATCGCTCATTACAGGGAAGAGAGTTGGGGGGGGGGGGCAGATTGGGGTGAGGCGCAGCACAAAAGAAAATTCTGCATTGACAAAACAAGGGCCCCGTGTTTCCACGGCGATTACTTGACTTTGGAAAAAGAAGGGTGCAGGGGTGTGCAGTTGGACGGGCGACGACAGGGGTGCGTTGCGTCAACACTACATGAGCATGCCCGGTTAATACGGTTGATACGGAAATAACATCGGCGACTAAAACACAGAGGGCGAAGGAAGGAAATAATGTCTTTCAACATGCAACGTACAGATGCCCGCTGTCGCGGACGCACACCCGTGCACATGCACAAGCGCTCATATGCACACATATATGCAAACAAAGACATATACACACACGCGCACACGCGCACACAATGCCTGTTCCTATGCTGTTTGGGAAACGGAAGCAATTAAGGAGAGGCCGCGATTAGTCGGAGCCGATCAGAGCGCCGCTGTTTCCTTCTCGGTGGGCCCGTTCGCCAGCTGTGAGCTATTCGCGCAACGAGGGCCCGTGACATCGCCCCTAATGAGGCCGGAACGTCGTCTGATATTCACAATCAGGGGGCAAATGGCCGCGTCGTTAGGGCCTAATTACAGCCATCCATTACTCTGACAACGGAGTGGCCAGATGTCTGCGCGAGCGCGCTCGCTGTCTGGCAAGCGGCGTTCAAATTACTGCTGCCGAGCCCGCGATTTAAGCAGTGAAACATTTTTTTAAGCCAGTCCGACTGTAAAGATAAAATAAAACATGTGGGAGAAAGAAAAAAAATCATTGTCAAAATTTTTACAAAAAACAGAACAAGCAGCTTAAAATGCAAATTCAGGCCAAGCTTTGCTCCTCACATTCATTTGATCGGGCACCAATACGATAATTTCGGTCCTCTGCTGAAGGCTCTGATCTAGAGATAATTACGACGATGATTTGCGCACTTGACAGCCCATTCAGCGGAAAAAAAATCAAGCCGAACGTTTCAAGGGCTGTCCACAAACGGTCCCAAATGAGCCGCCCTGATTTGCTCGCCAGCTACGAGATAATTACCGACCACCGGCATATGCCGCCGGCCTCGCTTAGTGCGACAGGGAACCAACCGCGTACGCATCATCACTGGCTTAACGGCCGACGAGCTCTCAGCCCCGAAGCCTTTCATTCTCACTCGGATCCCGAAGACGCGTTCTTTTGTCCGGCAGTAATGGCAACAGCAAAGGTGACATTCTCAGACGACTTAAAAACATTTTTCATTTCATTCATACCGCAATTTTTTATTTTTTTGTCCCGTAGGAAGTGCCCACGGACGTGAGGCTTTATACCTTTACGTGTTTGCACACGTACGTGTGTATTCGCCCACATTTGCAGGGTCCATATACGATGATTCAATGACGTTCATTTACTTGTGGTTCAATGCACCTACATCCTAAAAAAGCTACAAGGGGCCAAAATGTCAATGCTTTAGATTCGTCCATAATATAGGTTATTTTTTGGGTTAGATTGCGTAAATATAAATGTGTCGTTAAACCCGCCACCACCCGACACAGCCAATTAGTAAGGTTTGTCATGTAAACAGGACATGCCAATTCATTACAAGTACAGTACACCGGGGTGTTGGAAAGCAAATCCACAACATTTACAATCGTGAAAGCCTACGTGTTAAACTGCTTTAGATTCGGCAGGAAATAGATTCATATTTCACATCAAGTCAAAGTGGTTTCCAACTCAAACCAACAGTGACACTCAACTCACATTTACAACTCTGAGCCAGTGGTGGAAATTCTGCATTCCTATAACCGGCGTTGAGTCTATCCAGAGGACAACTGCTGTTGACTGTCGACAAAGTGGTATTCATTTTAGTGACCCCCATTCGGATGATATGGCTGAATTGACCACCTTCACCTCACCGGGATTTGAACTTGCAATTGTAAGATTGTCAAATGACCGCCCCTGACCATTGCACGGATGCAAAAGGTAGAAAATAAGGTTTTATACCAAACGTCTCTTTAACAAAACGCCTTCTCACACCTGTTTAATGGGAATCTCCCTGCCGCTCCCAATGATGTCCGTTTTCCCGACGTCATTCCTCCGTTCGCCATCCAGGTTCACCTTCCGGGACTATTGGCACAGGAGAGAAATATTTGACTTGCGAGTGGTAATGAGATTTTTTAAAAAATATTACATTTTCAATCAACCAGCACGGACACATTTATTACAGAGTGACACGTGTACATAAATATTACACAGAAACTTAAAATAATTACAATAACATTTTACAGCCGTTTGAAAATCCACTGTTGGATGAAGGCATCTCCTGACGACGTGCCAGGCATGGGGGTAATTTGACCATACCTGACCATGGCTGGTCAGTAGGGGTTGGTAAAAGAATCAAACTCAGGGTGGCAAGGTTCTTAGTCAAAGTGCGTTAACCACTGCGCCACCGCTGCCCACACACACAAAGTTACATGACGTAATTTGGATGTATGAAACGCCTGAATGCAATTTAATCCAAACAACCACTAACCATAAAAGTGGCACTCATCATAATAATAGGATTGTTCTTTTGATTTTTGACATTCTCTTCTGAAAGTTTAATTCTAATTGTGCTATTGGTGCCTTGTGATGAAGACATTTAACACTGGGAGCTCTCGCAGCGAGCGCCACAAAGTCACAGTGCGTCAGGGAGCAGTCGCGGGAGGTGAAATCACAGAGCAGTTCATGGAGTCACTTATCGACGTTAGGGGCACATGTTTTATCCACTCTGTTCAGACAGTGTAAAGCTCATCAGTGAAAACAGAACTTGAAAACAGAATTTACATAAACCTTAGCGACAGACTAAGCCAACTGAAGCAACAAACCAAATTTGATTATGGCTTCTTGTGCAGTCACTAGCGATCGGGCCTACACCATGGTTGAACCTGCATTCAAACCCAGGTATGTATGTATGTTGAACTTCCTTCACACTGTATGTAGCCAACCGTGCTCATCGGAGGTGTGGGGGAAGGACAAAAAACTATACACAAAAAGCAGTTCTATAGAAATTAGTTTTCTATTTAAAAGCGACTAGCTCCAGTGGCTTTCTAATATCGGAAGAAAGAGCGTTCCAGATGGCCTTGTTCGATAGTGGGCCAAAAGCCGCTGCTGTGAGGCTGACCGGAGCTCGCGTGGACCAGTTGTGCCCAGCTAAGTGTCTCTGACACGGTGATAGCCGACCGAACCACCCAGCCAGCTCTGCGTGTATCCCTACTGATGAACATGCGGTACCTGTAGCCGAGTAGTCGCCCTCTATTGCAGCTCCGCGAACTTCGAGTGCTGGGCACGGCAGTATAGGCCGAAGAGCAGGCACTCACCGTGAATATGGAGCGACGCCTCGGCTGCTTGCGCGACGACGTGGGGGTGATGGCGCTGTCAATCCGCACTTCGCGCTCAGTGCTGGCCGGCGTGGAAGCAGACGATGACGAGAGCGCAGGAATGACCGCGACTGTTGTCGCCGCCGCCACGTGCGTCTGTGAGTAAAGGCCTCCGTGCAGCGCAGACGGCTGTTCCAGTCATGGCACAACAAAGAAAAAAAGATCCCCAATATAGCCTTCAACAGACTATGAAGGCCGGCACAGCACACAACAGGGCCATGTTCTGTTCATCACAATGACACTGAAGAGGGTGGTTTTGCGATCAAGGCTAAGCTACCTAGAAGAGGCCCTAGGCCAGGTTCGGATGCCACTTGCCGTTTCAGATGTGCATCATGGGCAAGAATCGAACCCAGGTTGCCAAGAGCGGAGCATCAGTTTATAAACCACTATGACACCTTTCCCCACCACAGACACACACACCCCACCACAATTACCAGCAGCCTGTGTCCCAGCATTCACAGGACTCGATACGGTAAGAAGGATAAATTTAGCTTTGTGGTAGCGATGCTGAATCCTGGCAGCAACAGCAGCACAATAGTTTTATTTATTTATTTGGGGGTTCAATCAAATGAATCTCAGTCGATTCTTGATCGAGTGCTCAGGACCGAAAAATCAGGCAGCCTGCTCTCACTGTCAGCACCACGACGGCACTCCGCACAACCCCACACCTGCAGCGCCTCCTTGAATTTTCTTTCACCCTTGCTTCATTGTAATCAGGCATTCGCTATTGACTTATTTTAAATGCCACAATCAGTGTTACTTATACTGAAAAGGGCATTACCTTTTTTGAACTTTACAAAGGAGTTTGTCAATGAGGCCTGCTGAGAAGGAACTTTACAAAGAAGTCCGTAGATATGTCTGCTGGCACGGACACTAGGAACCTCTGATTTGCATTAACATGCCCCTCCATTGGGCCTACGAAGCTGTGCACTCGAGATAATTTTTAATTGTACGGCTAGTTGACATCAATCTCCATTGGATGGAGACATGATCAGCCACTGGACTGTGAAGCCATGCCAGCCAGCTCAACCGCACCCCAGATAGAATGTAAACGATAACGTCGCCACGCAGCTGACAAACACACTGCCGCCTGCAGCACATGCTCCCCAGTGTTTTGAAGCATTTGCAACTAAATCATCCTTAATGTGCCCGATCTCGTCACATCTCCGAAGTTAAGCAAGTATGTGCCTGGTGAATACTTGGACGGAGGGCTGCGTGTGTGGATACGAACAACCGCTGGCTTGGATTGCAAGGCGGCCAGCAGATGGCAGCACAGCAATAGATTGTTGAGCATTGAGCATCACCCACCTTTGTGAGCGGAGTTTTTCTCTGGCCACTTTGGTTTCCTCCCACGTAAAGCCAAACTCTCATTAATGGAACCATCCAACCATCCCTCCGATTACCACAGTTGGCTACGTACGGTGTGAAAGAAATACCCCATAAGGCTTTTCTGCGTCAATAATCTTACATGATCTTGAAACTGCTAGATGAAGGCCTCCCCAAGCCTTTTCCAAAAGGACATTATTGTTATTACTATTATGGGATGTTGGGATTGAGAGGTGTGTGGGTGTATGTGTGCATGTAGGGTAGCGGTTATCACGCTGCACTATGAACCCCGGCGACCCAAGTTCGATTCCCGCTCAAGGCCAACACCAGTGACGATTATCTGAACCGGTCTTGAACCTCCCCTCGGTCGATTCAGCCTCAAATGAGTACCTGGTGGTGCGGTGTGTAAACATTGCCACTGGGAAGACAAAGGCGGTCGGGCGTGGTGCTGGCTACCCACCCCCTCATGTGCTGTGCCGACCTTCATAGGTGCTCACTCACAGCACTTTCCCTAGAAGTATGTTAAATGCTACACGGTGGACCTTTGTCTTTGTTTGTGTTTCACACAAGAGTCAAGCTGGCAACATTAGGGAGACCATGGGTGGCTCACGTGGGCTGTGGGGTTTACCCGTCGTGGTCACCTGTGTTACGTGGAGGGGCAGGGGCACAGCAGCCAGTGGCGTCATCACCTGCGCAGGGTGCGGGGACAGGGGCCCCATGGGGGACGACGGAACGATAGGCGTGGAGGGTGGCGTCACCATAGGCTTGCACAGTCCGATGGACAACTGCTGCTTCTTCCGCGTGGCCACGATCCTCTGGGCCACTGCGCCACAACGCGGGCAGACGGCAGAGTCACCGAGGGGGGAAAACAAATTAATGAGATGAGACTCCGCACTTGTTGAGTGAAACGGACGCACAAAGCGCGCCGACGTTTTGCCGAATCAGAAGCATTGCCCACAACATCTCCGAAGAAGCGTAATTGTGTGAAATGTTAGCAAACTAGTTTAGTTGTTTGTTAAAAGGGAGTGGTAATGGTGTTGGTGGCGAGTGAGGAGCTTTCCGTCTGTGCTCGTATACCACTGCCAATGCAGCCGCTTCTTATTCTTCTCCTCCAATTATAACCTCAATTCGGTCATGCAACTCATTTGGACACAGAGGTTTTTGTGGATTTTGTTCAAGTCGCATCCGACACGTGGAATTCAGTCAACGTGAGGCGTGCCAGACTAATGGGCGGCCATTTTCATCGCTCAGGATCGTCTTCTACAGTTGGCCATAAAATACGTCCCTTTGACGACACGCGCCTCGACGTGGATATAAAACCAAAGGTTTAAAGCAAATCGGTCTCCAGTAAAAGTTGTTAGAAGCCAAGGCCATGAAACCACGAGCAGGTGTCCTTACAGGGAGGCCAACGCCCCATCGCTCAGCACGGCATCTGCCCTGCTCCACTAATCGCTACTTTTTCCTCTTCCCTCCTATTTCTTTGAAATCTCAAATTGACCCCCAATCTCTCTCCAGCAGCACGGCAGTATGTGCCAGCCGAGATGCAGACCCCCATCTCTGAAATCAATTACCTAATCCGCTTTAATCGGCTGCGCGATTAATGCGACCTCATTACACTCCAGCCTCGCCCCGTCCCGGTGGCGCGATGTCACATCGCGGCTCCAACAGCGCGAGACTAATGGAGCGGGGACAGAGTCACAGCCACACCATTCCCTCCCTCCTTCCCTCCTTCCATCATTCCCTCTCTCCCCTCCCCTCCCTCCTTCCCTCCTTCCCCTCCCTCCCTCCCGGAGGCCCTTCCTTCCCTCCCTCCCTCGCGCTCTCTCTCCCTGTCATTTCCCACAAGGACCACAGAGGCGTGCTCTGCACCTTGTAAACACGGCTGTCTCTTTTGTCAAAGTCAAGCCAGAGCGGCCAGGAGGGTGCAGGCTGATGTAGCCGTGACGCCGATTGGCTTTGCCGATTAACGGCGGCTGTGGTTTTTGGTCAATTTCAAAACGATCGCTTCAAATTGACAGTTTAGAGCGTCCTCGAAAATTCTCATTTATCTAATGTGGGGGGAAAAAGGATGCCACGTGTGGCGCTATACCCAGCACGGCAAAGGAGACGCACTGGGTGAGGGGTTGGGGGTTAGGGTGGGAGGTACCGGATGGGAGTTTGCGTGGCGGACGAGTGAGGAGAGCGCGGTGGGGAATGTTTTTGGACAAATCTACCAGAGGGATTATTAGCAGTTTTAAGAGCAGCGCTCCTACGATAACATTACACATCCCCAGGCGACAGTTCACGGAACGCCTAATTCGCTGCACTTTTCGAACCCATGTTTAGCCAATTTTGTAGGCTTCCCCCTACATCAGAGGCATCGTGGGGTGCGGGGAGTGCTGGCTGGGGAGCCAGGGGTTAACGTGTAGTCATCCGCTGTAAATTTCCTCCCTCCAACTCTGACCCTGTAATTATACTTTTTTCTTTCACCTCGTCAGACATCTGAAAAACATGTTCAACAGAAACCGTGCCCCTGTCAGCAAACTCTCCCTACCCAACGCCACCCCACAGACCCCTTCACCCTAACCCACTCCACAGCCCTGGAGGGTAAACCTTTAAAAGGACCCCCTCCAATAATTGCCAATTGATTCCAAATAAAGCGCTTTGACAATGACCAATGAATGGGAAGGGGGGAGGGGGAAGGGGGGAGGCAGACGGGGGTGCTGCTGATGGTGAGAGGGAGCAGGGAAGGCCAGGGGAGGGGAGCACCTTTCGATGAGTTTCCTTTAACTCCTCTCGAGACGGCATGAGTACAGAGCAGCGAGCCCACACCAAAATAAGCGAGCAGGACACCAGGTCTAAAGAGTGCTGTGCTGTTGTTGGAGCACTTGGGCCTTCACAGTTGTGCCGTAAGAGCCCTCTGACGGCACAACCCAAAAAAACACATCGGAGACTCTTCTAGCTCCTCAATGGTCCGAAAGAGGACGCGGGAAATATGCCTCCGAGTCCTAAAAACCAAGCGCGCGCTCCACCTCCCGACAAGACAGGAGGCCGGTGGCGCGACACACGCGCAGGGGGAATTTTCCGCGCACAAACCGGGCGACGCAGCGTCGTGCCGGTGGCCACTAGCGGACACCAGCCGGCCACGTCCACTCCTGTAACGGCGCGGCCAGAAGTACCGGGGGTGGACGGTGGTGTTCGGGCATACGTGCAGCGTCGGCACGGAGAGCAGAGCACATGTTTTGTTGGAGGAGCGAGGGAGGAAGGGGAGGTGGGAGGCAAAGAGATGGCGAGGCTGGGCTTGGAGGGGGGGGGGGGAGACACTGGCGGGAAGGTTGGGGTTAAAGGTACAGCTGGAACAGCCTGGCGGCCAGAGATCACCGGCCCCTCCTCCCTACGTGGGGTTAATGAGATAATTGCAGTTTATTACATCCTGAGTCCAGATGAAAGGCTGCCTTACAAACAGATGTCTCCACATCCTGTAAATTCAATACCTCCACATGAGCCGCACAGCCCTACTCTCTCTCCCTCGCCAAAACCCACCCCACCCCATCCCCAACCACCACAGCCACCCCCCCCCCCCATGGCCTCCCGCCCCCAAACTAACAAATAAATACGTAAATAAGTACGTCGGTAATTCCCCGCAATTGAGCCCAACACGACTAGCCCTCTTTCAGCAAACATCTGCGCAGAGATCGCAATATCCCAAGCAGTCCCGTGGCACAGACAGCAGGTGGCACGGCATACGGGCTGTGAGCAGCAGCAGCAGCCGCAGCCGCAGGACGGGGAAGAAGGGAGACACTTTAGGGAGCAGAGTGGGGCAGAGAAATGCGAGGCCGAGCTCGGCAAGGCAACAGCGAGAAGTGTCTGGCGGGCGTGGAAGTGAGGGTTCGGAGGCTTGGGCACAATTGTGCAGTTAAATTTTGTTCGCCAACTATGAATGGAGCAGCTGTCTTCAGCCCTATCACTCGCTCCCGCGCATGCCTCCCCAGAGCCACGTGTACTTTGTTTCTAAACGCACGTTCATCAGCATGCTTTTAGAGTATTTGGTTGCAATTTCCACACGATACGCCACTTCGTTGAGCTATCTTTTGTGGCCAGGTCGCTTCTGAAAAGGAGATATATAGTTCAGTGGGCCTTACCTGGTAAAATAAAAATAGTTAATAGTTTTGTACTGTTTGGAAAAGTTGTCCAAATGGACTTTTTTTTTTAATTCATTGGGGAGTCCTACTGCTCTGGACCCCAACACATTTTCAGCAAGTTAAATGCAATAATATAGATATGTAAAAAGAAATTTATAGGGCTTTGAGTATTTTTTTTTATTGTGTGATAGATGGCATGAAATGGAGTGACGTGGTTGTAAGTAAAAGGTGAATATTTCAGTGTCAGGTCTGTTGCTGAAAACACTCTGCGTGTTGTAATTCAACGTTGCCATCAACGCAAACAAGATTAGCAATATTCGCAAAAGCAAATGCAATTAGGATGAATTATGCTGTATACATGAAGTGTAAAATACACACATTAGGCCGGCGCGCGGAATAAAGTGTGATTAGATATTCCGTGGCAGGCAGTATAACTTTTCCCAATTTAACAAAAAAAAATTGTTCTCAAAATCAAGTGCAGGTGCTGTCACGGGCAGCGTCTGACAAACGAGCGCCTCCCCCAGTGGCAAGTGCCTCCGCTGCGCACCCTCACGGCTGCCGCAGCCCTGCGCTGTCACGGGCAAGCTCAAATTAAACTCCGGCCGAGAAATAAATCTCAACCCCGGCGCTCGGCGAGGTAATTAAGGAGTGTGATTAATTTGCGGCGCAGCAAGGAGATTGCACTGTAATGAGACCGCTTAGAGCCGGGTCCTTGCGGGATGGGTGGATGGGGTGAATGGGGTGGATGGGGTGGATGGGTAGACGGGTGGACGGGTAGATGGGTGGACGGGTGGTAAAATAGAAAAATGGACAGCATTTGCATGTGTGTGTATATTAGTCTCTACTATATTAAGGGGAGGCGGTAGTGTAGCGGTTTAGCGTGCTACGCTACGAACCCTATGCCCTGAGTTCCATACCTGCTCACGGCCAACACCAGTGACGATTATCTGAACCAGTTCTGAGCCTCCCCTAGGTCGATTCAGCCTCAAACGCGTACCTGGTGCAGCGTGTAAACATTGCAACTTGGGAAACAAGACCAGCCAGGCGTGGTTCGTGCCAGCCTTCATAAGTGTCCACTAACAGCACTTGCACCAGCAGTCTTTTAAGGCTATACGGGGGATCGTTGTCTTTGTGTATATTAGTCTGTACGTGTGTGTTTGTACGTGTGTGGGGAGCAGTGGCGTCGTACTTAGCGAACCCAGGAACCTGAGTTCAATTACTGCCAGGGCAAACATCAAAGGTGATTGACATCTTAACCGGCCCTGGGCTTCCTCTCTGAGCTTGGCTCCTCGCCTCTGAGTTGCGGCCGTTAGGTCCGCAAATTTGCACGCGTTATAAATTGCATCATTATTAGTATCAGTCAACTCAGCCGGAACTGAGTACCTGGTGCAGTGTGTGGAGATCAGCATCAGACAGAGAAAGGCACCTGGTTTGTTTTTTTCCAGCCACACCACTCTGTCGTGAGCAGTGCAAGGGAGATCTCTGTTTTTTTATTTGCATGCGTACGTATCAATTTATACTGCTGGGTGGACAGAGGCAGGAGAGTACAGGCAACTTGGTCATTGTTTCAACTGCCACGACAGGAGAATGAACCGGTCCAGTGTGCACACATTACACCCCTGCCAGCATCGGTGGTGCAATTCCAAAAGGAACATGAACCGTCATCTTTAAAGCCTGTTCACAAAGATAAAGAGAGCGTGTTTTTTTTTGTTTGTTGGAGGGTTTCTTTTATTTCTCTTTTGGCCGACGCTTTATTTCCTAAACCTTTGAAACTCCTCCCAGTGCCAACTCCTGCACGGACACCTGGGCTCAAGCGTCAGAAGTGAATCGTAGTAAAAATGAACTCAAGCGGCAGCCGTTTGCCACCGATTGCAGCGCTTTCATTTTCTCTCAACCTCGAGTGTGAGAATTGCGCAGTAATAATAACAGTCATCTGTTTGTTGTCGAATTCACTGAAGGAGGTGTGGCAGCAACAGCAACAAAAACATAGACGTAGGAATTCAACAATTAACTAGGCTAAACCACAACCCCTGAGGCTAATTGCAAAGTAATCTATTAAACACGAGGTGACTTTCCCCAACGCGCTCGGGTGAGGCGTGTTCTTTATTGCCGACTCGTCAACGCTCGCTCGCTGTAAACGGGAGGGTTCGCTGCTCGCCGGTAAAATGTGCACAGAGGGGACAGCCTGGCAAAGGTCAGCGGCGGTCAAACAGCAAGCGACCATCCTCCTCATTGCCGTTGCTGAGAGCCATTGTCTTCGCTTTGGCTACAGAGGGCGGAGATTTTTTTTGGCACCGCTCCGTGCAGGCTCATAAATGAGCTTTTTGACGGGTCCTTAACAAAATCTCAGAAATCCAACGAAAGCATGGCGCGCACCGAGGCCCTGGCGTGCGTCCTCAAATCTCTCATCACCCTGCAACACAGAGTGGGGCAAACTGCGCAGAGGTTTGACGAAGGTTACACCGGTCCTGAGTTCGCGTCCATATCTTCATGCCAAATGTCAGACCATCGGCAAACACAGAAGTTGAACGCCATCGTATTCATGCACTTACTCCTGAAGGCCAGTTCCCTACCAAAGCGGCTCTCTATAACCCCAGTGCTGCGTGTGCACACACTCGCTGAGCAGCGTGCGTGCAGCACGTCAAAGGAGACGCTGCAATGGGAAACAAATAGACCGTGTAAGACCAGTGATGCACTGCTCAGACGTCTGTATTAAAAGGCCCTGAGGTCTATGCCCAAAGCGAATTGTAACCCCTGGACAGAATTAAGGTGAGGCTGTCTTTATGAGAGATTCTTTCTCAAAGTGCCATCTGTACGATCCAGTGACTTGCTCTGATCATCATCCGAAGCAAAGCTGCTTGGTCTTTGGACAAGTGCCAATTGAACTCTTCTCTAAACACGACCATAATCTTTGGCCAAACATTTTCCCCAGCCTCAACCCTAACCCTTGACCCAAACGATTCTCCAATCACAACCTTAACCCTCCACTAAACCAGAACACCTCTGAGCACCAACATCTATTTTAAATCAAATTGACCAACTCGAGAAAGAACAAGAGCCTTGATGTGCAGGAAGGCTTTCCAGACAAACATCAGGATGTCCCTTGTTTCCAAGGTATACCAATTACGCCCCCAGACGAGATATATTCGTCACTGCAAGCATCTGAGCTGCACTAATCGGGTACTGGAGGGGAATCCTTGTCAACCTGGCCCACCCTGTTTCTAACTTTAGACTGCTCACTTGTGTCACAGCGGCCAGGGCGCCTCTCGTGCACAAGGTCAATGCGTGGTCACCTGCCAGACGTGAAAGCCCTATTCGTCGCTCAATAAAGCACAACTGTTTCCCCACCCCTCCTTTTGGACGTAACAAACGTTCCCAGCGCCGAGACGGTGTTCCGGGCCTCCTCCCACGTACCTTCCTGGAAGACGCGCTCCACGTTGAGGCCGTAGGTGGCGCACGTCTCGTAGTAGGTGCCAATGCGCAGCTCGGAGCACAGCCTCCTCGCGCGGGCATCATCGACGGTGCGTGGGCTGCCCGGCCCAATCGCGTCTGCCGGCACCACCACACCCACCACCACCGCACACAAAGACAAAGATACCCCCGTGTAGCCTTAACAGACTGTTGGGGAAAGTGCTGTTAGCGAGCGACCATGAAGGCTGGTATGGCACATGTGGGTAGCCAGCACCATGTCCGGCCGCCTTTGTCTTCCTAGTGGCGATGTTTACCACCACACACGCAGACATCGATGTAGCCTATAACAGACTGGTGAAAAAAGTGCTGTTTACGAGCACCTATTAAAAGTGGTGGCGCGTTGGTTGGTAGAACGCACTACGAACTCAGCCACCTGAGTTTGACTCCCGGCCACAGTTAACATTGGTGGTATCAGAATGGACCTCGCCGAGATCAGTTCAGCCTTCAACTGACCGGTACCTGTGTTAGATTGGATATTTCCGGGCACAACAGAGTCCCTCCACAGCCAAAACACACAACAACAACAACAACAAAAAACAAGCGAAACATCGAAAAGCGCAACCCTCTTTAAAAAAACGAGTCTTGAAAAAAACTCAGCGAGGTCTTCCTGCGCCTAAAACAATATTCTCTGTCGTCGAGGCCGTTATTCATCGCGGCCGAAACGCCGCTTGGTGCCACGTGACCGGTGGAGGAAGAGGGATATCATTATCATCATCATCATCACCGTTATCGGCACCGCCACCATCATCCGTCTCTTTTATATTTGCACCTCTCACACGCAACATGCCTCGCGGTGGAGCCGGGGCGAGCGGGGCGGTCGGGCGCCGCGAGACTCCGAACGCGGCGATATTTAAAGAGGAGGAGGGAATTTATCACTCGTCGTCGACGGCGGCAGTGGCGCGGCGGCACACTCCCAGAGCTCCCTTTCATTTTTTTCACCGATTTTTAATGAGCTCACTCGGTCATTAAGTCAGAGCCCCCCCTCCCCCCCGCCATTGACGAGGGCCGCTGTTTGACAAAGTCTCCCCCTAATCGATACAAGCGGCTCCGCGGAGGTGGCGGATGCGCGCGGAATTGTATTGCCGCGGCCCGACCTCGTGCTGGCTGCACGTGGAGAGTGTTGACGTGCGTGCCTCCGTGCGCGCGTGCTGTGTGTGTGTGTGTGCGTGCGTGTGAATTTGTGTGTACCTATGTGCTTGTTTGAGGGTATGTTTGTGTGTGTGTGTAATTAGTTGTATCTGTGCATATGTGTGCGTGTGCAAGAATGCTCTGTATGCGTGTGCTAGCATGTAAATGGGATTTGGTTGTATGTGTGCACTCTATATGTACTCTACATGTATCGGTACGTGTGAGTATGTGAGTGTGCGTAAGAACGCCCATACACGCATGTGTGTGTGCGTGTGCACATAGACATAAGGGCTGGATACGATTCGCTCCCATCGTGATTCAAAAAATTTCACGAATCTGGAAAGCGATTCAATTCAAGAGTCAATTATATTTATATTTTTTTACAACGTGGGTCAATGTAGCGCATCTAATGGCTGCAGGGGCAACATGAACTAATTACATACAACGTATACGTATCAAAAACAATCAATTCTCGCACGCAAGATGCATCGCAAGAATCAATTTTCGAGACTATAATGGACAAAACAATTTCGCTGCCCCCAGTGAACGTGTGCGCGCGTGAGAGCGTTACAGCGGCTGGTGCCAGCGGTATCTAGACCGGCCACTGTGGAGGAGGCAAGGTAAAGACACGACTGGGCAGTTGCTGCTGGCGTCGTTGTGGCAGTGCTCACAACAACGAAGAGGAGAGCGTCAGGCGGTTAAAACGCAACCGAGTTGCCACAGAAAGGCGTGCCAAAGCCGGTCTGTTAACCTCTCATGTTCAATGAGCTCTTGCCAGGGAGCATTTACCCACTCTCCATGGCCTCAAAATGTACGCAATGACACCAGTGTCATTCAGTCCTGAATACGGCTGATGCTGTTGTGTGTGAGTGTGTACGCGATGTGCGTGTGTGCGAGCAAGTCAGCAGGTGTGCTTGTGCGATAGGGTAGCGGTTAGCGCGCTGCGCTACGAACCCAACGACCCCCAGTTCGATTCCCGCTCACGGTCAACACCAGTGACGATTATCTGAACCGGTCCTGGGCCTCCCCTAGGTCGACTAAGCCTCAAATGAGTACCTGGTGCGATGTGGAAACATCGCCACTGCGGGCGTGGTGCTGGCCACCCACCCCCTCGTGTGCTGCGCCAGCCTTCATAGGTGCTCGCTAAACAGCACTCGCCCCAACAGTCTGCTTAGGCTAAACGTGGAATCTTTGTCTTTGTTCGTGGTTGCGTTTGTCCGTGCGCGTGCGCGTGTTTGCTGGTGCGCGTGAGCAGCAGACCCTGTGTCCCCACGAGCAGCGTGGGCAGCTCCGAGAGGCTGCACAGTGACGACAGCTGCTGGTGGTAGCGCGCCACGCTCTGGAAGCTCGCCTCGTCGGACAGCGCGAACACCAGCATCACGCCGTCCAGCCAGGATGCAAACTGCACGCGCACACGGCAACCGCGATCGGACGTTCAGCGTTAACACCCCGCGGGAGCGAGGCGATGGGCCCAGCACCACGCACGGCCGAGCTGCGCTTTTCTCTACAGCATTAATCAAATCAAATCAGTCGCACGTTTGGTATTTGCGCCATTTGCATATTATAACCCTAACACAAAAATGCTATTTCACAGACGTCGTGTGCAGAACATTTCACAGTGGAGGGCGAAGTTGCAATGTGTAGTCCCTGTTGAATATCTTGCAGGTCAAATTTCATATTTGGCAAATCTTGGCCATAACGCAGCCACAAATGGCCTACTCTTTTCGAAATGACCGCCATGGGATATTTCCCGTCCACTGCAGCAGTCGGCGCAAGTGATTCATGGTTCTTATACCCACAATAGTAACCAGGGCGGCCTGCAGGAATGGAACGGCGAACCTCTGCAACAAGCGGCGAACACAATACGGCTGGGTAATGTCACACTCAACCGCTGGGCCATGTAGTGCCGTGACGCGCACAGCAGTACTTATTCAATGCCGAGTTAAAGCAAGTCAGGTTCAAATGCAACTTGCCAATGACGCTGTGGTGTTGAACAACATTCCCCAGGAACTGCACACTTTCCTCGACACACACGACCCAGCACAAACACACTTCGTCACGTGCACACTCCAAAAACGTAATAATGATAAATCCTTTTCATCCAATTTTAAGGGAGAGAAGGCGTCGTGTTAATATTTACACACATATACCAAAAACATGACCGCGGAAAAACGGGGTTCGCCAGACACAGGACACCACGCAATGACGGCGGCCATCAAACTCAGCGATGCAGAGAAGGGGGAAAAGAGACCGGAAAAAAAATCTGAGGGAAAACTTCGGAGAGAGCGTGTGAACATAGACAAATTATCTTGTCGTCACAAAAAAAAAAAGGACGGGCCAGAAAGACCTTGCCCAGTGAGCGATCCACTCTCACAGTGCCTCGGCAGGGCCATTGTAATTGACACTTCCATTATTTATGGCCTCGGCACAAGCCGGGGAATAATTACATTGAGCTTAATTCTAATCGAGAGACCATTTTTGGCTTAAATGTTCCACGGGGACCCGCCCCTGTGGGCTGGGGGAGGAGTGGCGGGGGGGGGGGGCGATGACGGCTGGCGCAGCGGTGACACAGGCAGTGCATCCGGGCATCACCCCCCCCCCCCCCCTTTCGAGGAGGGGGCGTTTGACATTGACACATTTTTGGGGGCGACCGTCGCAGGCAACACCGGGGGGGGGGGGGTGGGGAAACACCCGGGGGGGGGGGGGGTGAGGTGGGGGGACGAGGCGGGGAACCGAACGTGCCGATGAGCGGCGGAGCACGGAAGCTGGGGCGGCGGGAGCGGGGAGCCAAGGGCAAGGAATTGTGGGAATGGAAAAAGAGGTCAGAGATCATGGCTCTGAAGCAAGAAGCGTTGCCGAGGCAACGGCGGGGGGGGGGGGTCGTCGGAGGGGAACCGAGGTCGGAGACAGGGATGGTCCAGAGCGATGGCTGCCTGGAGACGGGTCATTATGATTAAAGCATTAGCGGCGATCGCGCCTGTCAGCTGCGAGATTTGTAGCAAGATTTAGGGAGACAGGAGAAACTGATTATTTAATGAGATCACTTTAATTTCGCCTCCATCTGAACCAAGAATGATGGTCCAAAAATTTAACCGCAATTGGAATGTCAAGGGGAGAGTTCATTTATCTAAATAAAGTGCAGCCACGGCACTTTAAAAAGGTAGCAATTTGGTAACACGGGTTTGAGGTTAAATTGATGGGTTAAATTAAAAGCAACTTATATGCATCGTGCACCAAAAAAAATTCTGTAACTGCACTCGTTATAGCCGAGGATTTACGGCGGCAGAGGACCGGCCGCGCATAATGGGCACGCGTTTTGGCTGCCGCCCTCAGCCGTTAATAACCGCGCGCCACTTTCCATCGTCGTCGCGCGCACGGTCACAACACGCGCCGTCCAAGCAAGCAAGCGCTTGTGCTGCGGGTGGCCTCGCATACACAAAGGGTGGCACCGCATGTGTGTAACGTGAGACTGTGGGCCACCCACCGGACGACGGTGGATGAAATGCATTTCACCGTCTTTCATTCGGAACGTCGCAACAAACTTGTCTTCGTGCTTTACAAGAGCGGCGTCGCCCGTTGCCGCGCGACGCCACTGTTTGGCTCGAGGGCACGGGAGTGACGCCATATTAGTGACGTTTATGCAACAAAAAATTGTCGCATCTGATTTTCAGATTATTCGGATAAATTATACAAAAACGCGGGAGCACGTGCCTAATGCATGCTGTTACGCATCGCACTAAAATGTATGCAGAGACAGATATATCCGCACGTCGAGCATCTGACAATAAACAAATGCTTACACAAACTCGTACACATCAACTAGATGAATCCTTACAACTAAATGTATGAAGGGCGGCACAAAATAAAGAAAGTGTAACCGCCGTACGGCCGGACTGATCAACTGCTCCATCGACGCACCTCCAAGGTCAACATTTTACAATGCCAGTTGTGCTACAACACGAGCCACTAATTAAATACAAAGTGCACGCCGCGGTTAAAAGACGTCTAAAGTGGTCGCGCCTCTGACCGAGACCCGTGGTTGCGTTTAACGATCGTGTTTAAAGGGCCAGTCTGTGCTCCGGTGCTTTCGGCCCTGACCCCCACCATCAAACATTCTGGACAAAGCGCAGAGGGTAAAAAAAAAAATCACTCGCCAAACCGGCTGCCAACGCGTAGGCTTCCTCCGGAGCTCGCGATGCACAATCGTCAAGGGATGTGCGCTCTGCGTCTGAGCCAATCTGCCCACCCGCATTCAATATTAAGACGCGCAAGGTGCCAAAGACAAGGGGCCTTGTCTACGATGCCACGCAGGAAAGTATCTCGGGCACCTTGCTATAGACAACCGTGAAGGGGCTCTCCGTCTTGTTTGGACACGACCAGGTCCCAAGAGCTGAGCAGGCTTTAGCCCGGTTAGCATTTGGCTTGATGACCGCTGGGGCTTGCCAGGTGTTGCAGGCCTCTGGGGATGCGAAGTCTGTCGCCAGGAGATGCCAGTGCTGAGTGTCACCCCCTCGTATGCATGGTGGGTCTTCCCTGGGTTCTCCGATATCCTCCCGCACAAAGCCAAACACTTCCTTATGGAGCTGACCAAATATCTCAATGTGCACTGCGCCCACCTGTCTGGGTAAAAAACGGGGATTACTAAATGACGGGCATTATATTATTTGGGTCTTTCGGTAAAGTCGCGTAGATAGGTTCAAAGAAAACAACAAAAACTACGACGTTTCGATCGCAACACAAGCGGTCGTCATCAGGAAAAGGAGGTGAGCCTCTAAAGGCAAACTGTTTATAAAGGTTTGAAATAGGCGTGGCCCAAGTGTCAGCAGCATGGGTGGGGCAGCTGATGTTAATGGTACTCGTAGACGACCGCTTGTGTCGCGATCGAAACGTCGTAGTTTTTGTTCTTTTCTTTGAACCTATCTACGTGACTTTACCGAAAGACCCAAAGAATATTAATTCTTGCAGTCACGAAAGCTTTAAGTCAAGATTTAACGGGCATTATTTGAAGCCCATGTATCTTGAACTTCTTGCGTACCGTACGTAGCCAACCGTGCTCATTGTAGGTGCGGGGGAAGCAACAAACTAAACACACAAAACCTACTTGTGGGCAGCGTGCATGTTCTCTATAGGGGCAGTGATTATGCAGAGGCAGCTGACTGATAAAAAAAAACATGTAAAGTTGTTGGTCACTGTGTTATACAACATTGTGCCTGTGCTCAGCAACTGCATTTATAAACAAATGGGAATATAACAGAGGTGTGGACTCGAGTCATGTGACTTGGACTCGAGTCAGACTCGAGTCATGAATTTGATGACTTGCGACTCGACTTGGACTTGCATAACAATGACTTTGTCCCACCTATGAGATGTGGACTCGAGTCATGTGACTTGGACTCGAGTCAGACTCGAGTCATGAATTTGATGACTTGCGACTCGACTTGGACTTGCATAACAATGACTTTGTCCCACCTATGAGATGTGGACTCGAGTCACGTGACTTGGACTCGAGTCAGACTCGAGTCATGAATTTGATGACTTGCGACTCGACTTGGACTTGCATAACAATGACTTTGTCCCACCTATGAGATGTGGACTCGAGTCACGTGACTTGGACTCGAGTCAGACTCGAGTCATGAATTTGATGACTTGCGACTCGACTTGGACTTGCATAACAATGACTTTGTCCCACCTCTGGAATATAAGCACGTACATCGCTTCCCTCCGTGCGCGTGTGGATTAAAAAACGTGACTTTGCGCTGTTAATTGTGTAAATAACACTTGGCCATGAATGTTTTAAAGTGTGTCAGATAACTAAACAAACGAATGGTTACGCTGCCCGTTTTTTGTTAAATAAAACACGCTGCATATATGAAATTAAATTTGTTGTGTATTCACAAACGTGCAAAGCGGCATTTTAAATGCCAATTTGTAAAATATGATATATATAAATTGCACAACTTAATAACACAGATATCAATTCATGCCATACGTAACGTTTCACATTAAATGTACATGTCTATATGATATAATAATCAAAAGGCTGGAAGGGGCCTCCCCACGTCGTGTCCGTCATGGGGGTGTTTTCACCATGCTTCTCTACGCTTGTCAGTGGGGGTCGGTGAAGGTGGGGGGAAGGGTCCCAGGACCGGTTTAGATTTCACTGGCCACGGATGTTATAGCCGTGGCCGGGGAATCGAACTCAGTTCGGCGGGTTCATAGCGCAGCGCGATAACCACTGCGCCACCAACTCCACTCGCGCCGTGTCAATATACTTTTTTTGTAACTGCATGGGGAGCTGTCAGCAGGAAAACAGGGGCCCCATTAGGAAGATCTCGGCACACGCCAAGCGGTGATTGCGAGGACACGGCGAGGTTACGTCAGGTCCTGGACGGCTGTGCCGCACACGGCGCTCAGCGGGTCTGCTCGTGGCTCTCGACGGCAGCGCAGGGGAAATATCGCCGCATGGGTCGCCGCGCCGTTAAGGGCACTTGTTTAAAATGTTCACGGTGAAATAGGCGATGTTACGAAATTATGCTTATAAGTGTTAAAAAACAATCTGAATGTCTTCCATATTCAAAAGATCGCTAAAAAGTGAGTACAAATAAAACTACAAGCTCAAAAGCGGACAAAAATAAAAATCCACTTTAAAACTGCAGAGATGCACGCAAGACAATTTCCGTGCCGAAATGAAAAGCAGTCATTTTAGATTCGCGCCACATCTCCGTTTTGCTCAAATGCAGGACAGGATCATCTGCGCGCAACCGTTAATTACATCTCGCTCTTTCTTTGCCGAGAATTTGTAACCCCTGGGAAACTCGCTCGTTTTTTCCCGACTCAATTTGTTGGAGGGTGCTTGCGGCTTTGTAGGTGGGGGTGCAGAAGAGCCAGGCAACGGTGGCGGCCCCCAAGTTATTTATTTATTAGCTCGTGGCATCTTCTCGGTTTGGGTTAACGCAATTATCGAGGCTTGTGCGAGCGGGCGGGCAGGCGCACGCGCTGGTGCGCTGCAGCGACTAGAAAGCCATTCCCGGAGCTGATGTCTGGAGGAGAGGCAGTAAGTGCCGTCATTAGGCTCCCCATTCACTCCTAATGAGCTGTTTGATCACGGCCACAACGTTCCTATCACACTCTCTGCTGCCGCCCGAGATATTCTCCATTTACCGCCTCATTCGGCGAGACCACGCGTTGTAAATTGTTGCGGAGGACATCAAGAAGTTTCGGTCGGAGGGGGGATACTTTGTGGAGGGGGGGGGGTGCTGGATAAAAACTTTCAAAAAACGATGCGGTGGTGTTTGATAAAGCCCCCGCCGCCCACTCCACACTCCGCGTCTCCCCGAGGGCACATCTCATTTCGTACCCATGTTTATAGTTTACGCCGCGAAAAGAGGAAAGGGGCGGCAAAGGGGGTGGGGAGGAAATATATAACCACTCGCAAACGAGAGGCGCGGAGTACATATTGTGCCGCAAGCAGCAATTGTTTTTCTCTGATCAATTTACGCCTTTTTTTTCATTACATCACAAGCGCGCGCGCGGTTGCCTGTGTTGTGATGCCCGGCATCCCTGAAAACGATGTGAAGTGTATTTAAAGTTGTCCAATTCCACACTGCGCGGTTCCTAGCTCCGGTTCGAGGGGGGTGATAAACTCCCGCCTACAGTTTTGTTAAGTTTCAGGTAACGCGTGCGGCAGGTGGTGTAAGGTGAATAATTGGAAACTCATGGCTCCATCGAAGGCTTCGTCCGCAGCTTGTGAAATCCACCAAGCTCAACAGCCCAGGACTTGTGCGTTAAATATACAGTATTATGACTATCATCATTACACTGTACAAACAGTAATTAATCAAACTTGCCCCCACAATTCCCCAGTGGTTAAATGCATATTTCACAAGTTAGGATCACAACACGATTAAAGCATCTTTTTTTCATTATTACCCCAACTGAATTGTACCATTTTGTTTGCGCAAACGCCTAAATGTAGCATTTTACAAAAAAATGCATCGCCCGTAAATAATCTTTTCTCACGCATACGACTCGATGCATCATTGGTGGAAGAATCGATTTCAAACGATGGATCAAAGCGTTGTTCGCGGCATGCTTCATACGCCACCTATACTCAAATCAGTGATCACACCGGGGAGGGCCTAACTCGAACAGTCGAGCATGGAACTGCAAAAGTTCACATTCCAAGTTGGAGATACGCACCACCACTGGGTGCACCATCACGGCCGAGAATATGTCTTGTCAACCCGAGTCTCCTTCCTGAGCAGCCTGCCTTCAGCTAAAGACAGCGGTTCCTTTGCTGCTTGTCACAGAGGTTCACGGTTCAAATCGAGTGGGCCGCCCCGATTAGTACTGCGAGTGTTGTAACAAACCATAATAAAACTACGCACCGTCTACTTAAAAGTGGATGTTAAAGACCCCCGTGATGTGATTCGCAAAGGGTAGGCCATTGCGTGCCGGCATCAGGGTCCCAATTTGCCAGATTTGAAAATGACACCACATATTACACCGCAAATTACTCCGCAAATTACTCAATTGGGATGATACATGGCAATCATCGCCCCGTACTGGCGGACTAATGCTCCAGGTCACTCGTACAAATGAAGACTCTCCTGGCCTCTTGACTCCTCGCCTGGTGAAACAAAATAAACTTGTTGCCACCTGCGGTCAATATTCCACAATGGGCGACGTGAGTAGTGCTGGGAAGATCGCCGGGCTCGCTGGGTCCGCCTGCCTGCTCGAGCTCCGTACCCAGACTGCAAGCATTCCTCATCACAGGTGCAGTCTTTCCAGGCTGCATGCTATAATTATAAGAAAATGTTGGACTTATTTTTATTACGAAAAAATTTACGTGCATACTGGCACAGTGCCAAATCTTTTTCCAATCATTTTTCTGTGCCATTTAAGGGTATCAAAATTAAAAGTCAAAGTAGAAAAAAAAACCTGCCGGGGTATATTATGATGTTTATTTAACTGCTTGTTTGGTTATTAAAATGCTGTGTATATAAAGCAGATCATTACGATTGTGTTTCGTAATTTCAAATATCCAACTTTAAAAAATCCAATTTGCTGAAGGCAAAAAACACCAATTAAAATTAAAATGATATGAATCAGCAAGCTCTAACTCAATGACTTTGTAGTTCAAGGATCTTAATTTCACTCAACACTATGTGTCACGAGGCACGTGTTAACCAATCATCAGCCACGTACAGCGTCTAAGGACTGTCCATGTGAATTTAAACGGAGGGTCTTGAAGAATGGAGTTGGAGAACATCTGGATTGGTGGTGAAAGGAAATAAAACGGTGCAGCCCTGCAATTCGAATATTCGTTTAGAATATTTGGGTGCTATACATTGTACACGTGATAAGCCACTTGGTTGAGCTCATTTGTGGCCAGGTCGCTTCTGAAAAAGAGCTACATACCTCGTTGGCTTTACCTGGGTAAAATAGAAAATAGTTTTAAAATGTTTTAATGACCACACCACTGCTGATGGAAGCCCCCACTCGAGGCAGCTCTAGAGAGCAGCTCTAGAGGGTATCTTGGCCTTCTCTTCTACACGACACCAAAGCGTCCGTGGTGGTGTAATGGCGGATAAAAAAAGAGGGTAAGCTAGGCGATATTCATCAAAAGTAAACACGACTGCCCTGAATCAGAACGTCGCCATCAACCGAGTAAGTCTGGACCAATATTAATGCATGGCCAATGCAGCGCATTTTAATGAATGAACGTCACTTCACCATCGCAACGTTGCTTTTCTAGTCTTGCAAAGTCACTTCTGGCAATGAGCAGAATAAATCTCCAGCTTAAATGGGCGACACTTTGGAGGATATTCGCTCCTCCGTCTTGCTCTCTAAAAATCACGATGCGTGGACCGGAGCTTAAGAACTCAAAATATTCTACCGGCATCAACGCTTGCCAGAGGGACGCATTCATCTCACCCAGTTGTAAATAAATATATGTGCATGTGGACAATTAACATGATTAGTGTTCGAAAATGTAGCCATTTGCCTATCCACTGCTGAAAGAAAGCTGAATAGAATTGCCCGGCACTGATTTAGGTATTACTTCTCACTGATGTTAACCGTGGCTGTTGTAGGCAGGCGGTATGCACAGCTCCCTCATGTGCTTACGGGTTGTACCCACGTGTTGTTCCGTATGATGCCCAACTTAAATTTAGTTTCAAAAACAGCCCCTGGCACGTGCAGTTGACAGGCCATGTCCTGGAGGTGGCGATATTTCTCTATTATGCAGTACAGTATTTCTTCTTACAAAATCTGCCCACTCCCTTTCCATGCAATGGTTGTGTTGTGCCCTCTGCTGACCAAACTTGGATAGATGCTCGCAGCTGCCTCAACAGCGGAGACTTCTAAACTAAACTATTTCTATTTTTCCAGGTAAGTCCACTGAGCTTTGAGCTTTTGTTTCACAAGCAAGACATGATAACTCGACGAAGTGGCTTATCGTGTGGAAATGTATAGCAACCAAATGCTCTAAAACGCATGTTTTGAAATGTGGAGAGAAAAACCGGCGGACCCGAAGAAAAATCCACACGACCACGGAAATAACACGAAAACTCCAAATATACAGCAGGCGTCAGGGTCGGTATCGAACCCACGACCTCCTGCATACCAGGCGAGTGAGTTAACATATCTCCATTCATTATTCATGGGCAGGGGAAAACACAAAGTCGTAGACGGGCGAGGTCCGTGTTTCACGTCAACCTGTCTCCTCTATTCGCTCGACAAAGGCTTCACACGCTTGTAGGACCAATGTCGGCTGCCACGTCTGAGGTGCAAAAAAATCGGGACGTATCATCGGAAGAAGAATATCTCACAATCCCGAAAGAGGGCAGAGCTTCATGAAAATCCATTGTCTTGAGTTGGGTAATATTACTCAATGGATGAAAACTGGGGCTTACAATGTCCGGGCAAAATATACCGATTTCCCAGGACTGCCACCTTAAAAAAGAGGACAATGCTGGGAAAATCAAGAAAAGGTGGCTATCCTACAGCCCACATGGCTCAGAAAGCGGGCCAGTGTCTCGCCCATCAAACGTGGAACCGCCCGTCTCTGGCTCGAGGATTTTGACTCTAAATTGTCAACGTTACACAGCCAAAGTGAGACATCTCTCCGCTGCCCTGTCATAGGTCATCGTTCACATTTTGTATGAGCGAGGACGACAAAACGAAGGACAAGAACCACTTCACTGATCCCTCCGCGAGATGGGTGGTGGGTGAGAGCAGGGGTTGTTACATTGCACAAATGACGTTGGTGGAATAAAGGCAGTGAATTAGAAAAAAAAGCAACTTCGAAAAGGGTCAAACTCAACTGTGAGTCCCAACGAGCCCCAGGATCGCCAGTCAAGCCACACGCTCCACTGGACATCCTTACAGCCCCCGAAGACATTTACTGGGTTTCCAATAAGTATGAGAAATAACTCAGCTCATTACAACTAAAGGTGCCATCTTCTTGGTTCTTTCGGTAAAGTCACGTAGAAGGGAAATAATAAAATAATAAAAATACAACATTATAAAATACAATTCTCACGACGTTTCGGCCACAACGCAAGCAGCCGTCCTCAGGTGAAGAACAGGTCTGTCGGGAAGAATAAAATAATTCTCACGTCGTGAGAAATATTTTATTATGTTTTATTTTTATTATTTTATTATTTCCCTTCTACGTGACTTTACCGAAAGAACCAAGAAGATGAATCCCTGCAGTCACGAAAGCTTTAAATCGAAATTTAAAGGTGCCATGTTTTTATTTGAATAAATTGTCCAACTTATTCAAATACAAAACCTGATGGACGCGTACATTTTATATCTGTTCATCGATTTTTTTTTTTAAACCTACTTTCATTCAAATAAATGCCACTTACTCGAACAAAGAGAGGTGAAACTGAAGAAGACCCGGTAAGTGTCCGTGTGACTTTACCACGATCGGACCGCAGGTGGCAACACTCGTCTCAGTTACAAGCGCAGCACTTCAAAATGGCAATTCTGTGCAGCAGCCACAACGAGCTCTCAACGCGATCGCTACCCGTCACAAAATAACGCCGTGGACATGCGGGCTCGGCTCTTTCCACGCTCTTTCAAAGAGGCCCTTCAAAAATCCACGGCGTCTGATCATTTTGGAGTGATAATGGTGAAAAAACCACTGGCATGGAGGCGTTCGAGCTGAAACCGCGCCCGCTCTCAGGATTCATCTGCAGCGCCTCTCTCTGTTCTCACCACCAGTCGACGAACCGCATATTTCCTTTGTTCTGGTTTTCAGTCGAAATCATTTGCTTCTTTGCAAAGAGCAGACAGCGTTGGTGACTTTTGACCGATTTAAATTCAGATACATTCATCCTGTATCTCCAGCGTGTGTGCGTGTGTGCACGTGTGAGATAAAGTGTGTGAGATTATGGGGAGCGGTGGCGCAGCAGTTAGCGAAATGCGCTACGAACTCGGCAACCCGGGTTCCATTCCCAAACACGGCAAACACCAGTGACGATTAATCGAACCGGTCCTGCGCCTCCCCTAGGTTGACTCAACCTCAAATGAATACCTGGTACAGTGTGTAAACATTGCCTCTAGGGAGTTAAAGGCGGTCGGTCGGGCGTGGTGCTGGCCATTGTGTACCGTGCCGGCCTTCATAGGTGCCCGCTAACAGCACTTGCCCCAACAGTCTGTTAAGGCGATACGGGGGATCTTTGTCTTTGAGATATTGTGCAAGCGTCGGATCTGAAACGCTGACGTTCCACACTTCAGATTCAGGTCGAGATTCATACTCTTCAATTCGTTTGCGTTTTTTTTGCCTAAACTCTTTGTTTCAAAACACCTTGCTGACAATCCTGCACAGCCCTGTACCGTGACGTTGTTTAAAGCGCCGGGGGGGGGGGGGGTGCATTCAAAAAATGGGGTGATAAACACATTTTTAACAAATGTCAAACACCAAACCGAATGAGTAAAGATACGACGTAAGATAAAGCCCCGAAAAGTCGTCATTTTGTCGGTGTTGTTGTGGATTTTAGTTAAGAATTCTGCAGCCTTGAATGAAAAATGACCTAACAGACAAGCTCACATTATTATTGGTTTTTGGCCCAAGACTCCCTTTAAAAGGATCCTTTTGGACAAAACGGGCTCTCATCTGGTTTATATCAAAGATGAGAAAGGCCATGTGTGTGTGGACATCCTCAGACATGTAGTGATTCCCCGCCACGGCTAACATCAGTAGCACATGATATCTGAACCTGTGCTGGGGGGCCCTCCCCTTGCTGCTGGCCACACTGTTCCCTTTGTGCGACGTTCCGGCCGTAACAAATTCTCACGAACTGCACTTGCTTCAAAAGTCTATGCAGGCTACACGGTCGGGGATCTCCGCGTGTGAACGTGCGAGAACGAACTTGAACACAGCAATGCGCTCGAACGTCCGCGAATAGAGGAGGGCAATGTGTGAGCGTGAGAAAGGGTGTGGGTTCGTGTCAGAGCATGTGAGAGTGGCAGTTAAAGTGTGGGATTTTGCATGAACATGTGGGGGGGCAGTCAGAGCAAGCAAAGGGTGTGTGTGAAGTCTCAAAGAGCATGCACGTGCGCGTGTGTGTGTGTATGTGTGAGAGTGGTGTGCGGGGGAGCGGTAGTGCAGTGGTTAGCTGCGCTACGAACCTGGCGATCCGAGTTTGATTCCTGCTCACGGTCAACACCAGTGACGATTATCTGAACCGGTCCTGGGCCTCCCCTAGGTCAACTCAGCCTAAAATGAGTACCTGGTGCGGTGTGTAAACATCGCCACTGGGAAGGCAAAGACGGCCGGGCGTGGTGCTGGCCACCCACCCCCTCATGTACCGTACCGGCCTTCATAGGTGCCCACTAACAGCACTTGCCCCAACAGTCTGTTAAGACTATACGGGGGATCTTTGTTTTGTGTGTGCGGGAACCCCTGGTAATAAAGTGCAGGGGCGTGCGGGAGAGTGTTAGCGCTTGGGGGCGTGCGTTAGAATGCGTGAGAGAGAATGGGAGCAAGTGTGAGCGTGTGGGTATCGACAAGAACCTGAAAGGCTAAAGGAGTGCGTGGGAGGCGAGGGGAGTGTATGAGAACGCGTGGGAGTGTAAACGAACACACACTTCCGCGTGGCAGCGTACGGAGGTATTAGCGAGTCGATAATGTACACTGTTCACTCGGAGGAACTTGACAGAAAAGTTAACCAACGAGATGTCAAAAATCACACAGAGGCATTCCAACAAGTTCACACAGGGGTCGTGGTGAGGTCTGGCCACGGTAAAATCCCTACGTCGCTTTAGCTCTACCACAATGTGAAAGTGTGGACATACAAGACTACACGATTCATGTGGCACCAGTGGTCACATGTGGGAGTGCATGTTGCAGAGTGGTGCAGTGGTAATTTCCTAGTATAATGAGCCAAGAGTGTCAGTGTGTCCCGAGCGTGACGTCACTCCACATCGGCCAGCCCCCGTCATTAATAATAATGAACAGGTGACTGTCCTCCACATGGACCCCCCCCCTCATTAATAATCATGAGCGGGTGACCTCACTCCACATGTAGCACCTCCCCTCATTAATAATCATGAGCGGGTGACTTCACTCCACATGTAGCACCCCCCCTCATTAATAATCATGAGCGGGCAACGTCACTCCACATGGGGGGGCCGAAGCACCTCCTCCCCCCTCCTCAGCGTCAACTTACAACCCTCACTACAAAGGCAGAACCCTCACGTCACGCGATCTCCATAACGCTGTTGAGACATAAAAGTAAAAAGGACGTCATGATGAACAAGGGATTATAACCTTTAAATTAAATAAGTCTCTGTCACCGCGGCCTTACAAATTGCACACGAATTGATGCAATGACTATCACGTCGCGTCTGCTTTTCGCTTGCAAGTTGCAGATTTACTGAATTACACCAGTCCTTGGAAGGGCAAAAGGCTAGTAAAAATGAGCCTCAAATAGAAGAGCCTGGATTCGATTCCTGACTCGGGAGCATTTCTCTGTGGAGTGTGTAATGTTATCCCTCTATTCTGCATGGGTTTCCTCCGGGTTCCTCCCATGACTAACATAAATATATCATGTAAAAAGTACTGACCAAAAATCCTCATGCTGAAAAGACTCAACTGGGATTACACATAGCAAAATCGCCCATTACTGCAAAATCTGGGCAGGACCTTTTGATACACAGTGAGGATTTCCTGGGTAAACAAGCGTAACAGTAAAAATGTTGTGTGCATGTCGGACCATGGGAAAACATGGGAGGGCATGTGGGTAGAGCATGTGGGCACGTGGGAGCTTGTCGGGAGACGAGCGATTGTTTGCAGGCGTGTGCATGAACAGCCCAGCGCCTTGCACGCGTCCGTGTGTGTGCGTGCGTGTGTGCACAGACAGACAGACGCATGTGCACACGTGGGACCACACGGCGTGACCCACGAACCTTACCATGGGAATGCCGGAGTGCGCGCAGATGTGTTCGAGCCAGCGTGAGCACAGAAACGGCGCGAGCTCGTGCGGGTGTGCGCGCGCGGCTGTGTGCGTGTACGCGTGCGTGCATTTTCAAACCTGCTCTGTCGGCGGTGCGCCCTCATCCCGGATTAAGAGCAGGAGGCTTTGGCCATCTGCCACCATCTCCTTCTTGAAGCGTCCCCCTGCGCACGCAGAAGCGAGCAGTGGCCTTAAAACAGAGCGCCGGCATTGAGCACTCGCTTGCCGCGCAGGCGCTCCGAGCACCAGCTGCTCGCCTTAAAGAAAGATAAAGCCCGGAGAAAGGCACACAAACAGCCGATCTTCTTGCAATAATATAACTAAAATAAACTTCCGTCTCGAGAAATGAAGATGAAAGAAAAATTCGTCTCTTCAAGGAGGCAAACTCCGGACCAGTTTCGATTTTATAGGTATCATTATCAGAGTTAAATCCTGCTGGATTGCTAAGTTATTGGCAAGTGCATGCTTTCAAAATGGGGCTCTGCCAGCAGATACATCAATATCATACTCTTAGGTTTTTTTTATTTCATTATTATTTTTTACCTACGTGACTTTACCGAAAAAACCTAAGAGTATGAATCCTTGCAGTCACGAAAGCTTCAAATCTAAAATCAATATCATACGTAACCTGTCCACGGTTCTAAGTGGGATACGTTTTTTTCTAGGCAATAGAATTATTAATGCGTCCTATCAATTTCCTAAATTGATTTTAATGAAACAGCACTTCTTCAAGCAAAAGAAAAAAAACTGCAAACCCAATGCACCTGACAAGTGAAATGACCATTCCATGCGTGAAGAGAAGCGATTTTCTAGTTCACCGTAGCAACCCACACGACGCACACACACCACCCGCACCACGCGCCAACAGCTGCACCATTTACAGGCGGGTGGAAACTCACAATCGCTAATAGCCGCTCGGCACAGCCAGCGATGGCCGTACATCATTGATAGCGGCATTAAGAGGGCCTTGTCACCTCGCATAAGCATCGAGCCCTGCAGGGGTCGCACGGAAGAGTGCAGTGGGAAGGCAGGGGTGGGGTGGGGCGGGCGGGCAGGCTGGCGTTCGCTAACCCACACCTCCCTTACAAACCCACTCCGAACGCGCCTTGCTGAAGGACCCGATCCCCCCTACGCCCCAATCTCCACCCCCCGCTCCCCCACTGCCCCCTGAAGACGGCGGGGGGCCGCTTTAAGTGCCACGCCGCCGCCCAGGCGACCCACTAACCCATTAACCAGGCGCACGCGCTCCATCCTCTCTCCGCCGGGGGCCTTGATGCCGCCGTGCCAAATTCGGGGAGACGGGAGCCTCGAGTGAGCCACGGCTGATTTGTACGCTGCTCCGTTTGCATCAGGCAGCGCCCGGTGGTTTCGTTTTCTAGCATTTTTTTGTGTCTTTGTTGCAGTCCAAAAAAAATGTGACAATCTTTTAAAAAGGACAAAAAAATGCTATTACCGAGGTGAAAAACTAGTTCCGCGTGTATTTTTTTCACAGCGAGAAGGAAGCACACGTTGCTGTGTGCTGTGTGCACGCCGTCTCGCCTTCGTGCATCGCTGGAGATCGTCGACGTTTATCGCGGGGCGAGAAAAACGGCGCGCTCGGGGAGGGGGGGATGGGACGGAGCCTCGTGTACGCTGTTTGGCGGAAACCTTCTTTGAGAATCAACGTTTTGTGCGTGCTTTCTGAGACGGGAGAGAGGGTGGGAAAAGAGGAGCGTGTGGCCACATGCTTGGATGTAAAACTTAAATTTGTTTTCCTTTTATCACCTCCAAAGTAATTAGCACTCCACGATTCCGTTCAAGAAACGAGTTTTAAATAAGCAAGCATCATTGCGATAAAAACTGCACAAATCCTTTCAAGAAGGTTGTGCCGGTTTGTATGTACGTTGAACTTCTTTCGCACCGTACGCAGCCAACCGTCCCTAATCGGAGGTGCACGAATTAACATGAGCGCCGCTTGGCAGGGCGAGAACAAGCCCCGTCGTGTCGCGCCGCCCGCTCGAGGAGGAGGAGGAGGGGGGGGGGGCTGCGTGAGGCTGCCGAGCTCCGCTGGGGGACTCACGGGAGTGAGATTCGCGAGGAGCTACAACCACAGCACAGAGTCGGACAACCTTCGGAAGGCTCAACACCTGTCCACTGAACGAACCCCCGGTCGCTGTCCAAACACCGCCGAGTAAACAATTAACCTCAACACTAGAACCCAAACACTTGCCCTAAACCTTATGTCATCTTAAGCCTCAACCCAAGCATTACCCCATAAACCCTAATCCAAGCATCATGTTGAATCCTAAACAAAACACCTTCTACCACCTTCAGCCTCAACGCACGCACTACCTTTAAACCCCTATAGCCTCCATCACCCTAAACCATAAACAAACCCTACACCCTAATCCCCACCCACACCACCCTCCCCTCCAACCCAAAGCCACCCAACTACGAAGGCCACAAGGCTCGTGTGACCCACGGGCACAACACCGGCGCCGTAGCCGACACTACCACGGGCAGCAGCGACCGCCCGGCGCTCACCTTCCGGAGACTCCTCCCGCACGTACGCGCCCGTCAGAAAGCGATGCACCAGCGCTGACTTGCCACTGCCAAGGTTTCCCACAATCCCCTGCAGGAGGGCGGCAGTCAGACGCAGGGAACGGGGTGTGGGGTTTGGGTTAACAATAACGAACAAAGAAAAAAAATACACAACCGGTCGGCCGTCTCGTGCATCTTGAGCCGTGAAATACGGGGCAGCAATCATCATGTGAATGTGGGCCAGCCAGGGACACCAATGTCGGGACCACATTTTGACACGGGTTCCATTTTCCAGCGATGTGTGATTGCTCCACTAGAGGGTGGAACAGGGCTCGTGCATCAACAGCCTGCAGGCAGATTTAACGAGCTACCCTGTGTGCATAATGAATAAATATACTTCCATTACTTGACGTATATAACGTTATATATGTAGCATATGTACTACATCTACCATCACGTTGGGTGCGGGTTGACGTACGGAATAACGGTATGTGAAAACGGAAACGGTAAACCGCAAACTGTCCGAGTCGTCGCAATCACTCTGACAAGTTAATCAGCGGGCGACGATGCGGACGGATGGCTGGAGCCTGCTGGTTAATAATCGCGCCGCCGTTCTCAGCGGTGTCACCATGGAGGGCGCAGGCCCAGGATCGCGGCAAATCCGAACAGAGAGGGGTGCCATGGTGGTGAGATGTCAACTACTTCACCTGGTATGCAGGAGGTCGTGGGTTCCCCATCCTGACGGCTGTATATTTGGAGTTTAAATCTCTCTATCCCTGTTTGTCGTGTGGACTTTCCTCCGGATCCTCCGGATTTTCCCCTCCACATTTAGAATCAACGTGCGTTCAGAGTATTTGGCCGCTATAAATGTCCGTATGATATCTCGTTGTGTTATCATTTGTGGCCAGGTCGCTTCTGAAAAAGAGCTACATAGCTCAGTGGGCCTTACCTGGTAAAATAAAAAAAAATTAGTTTAGTTTTAGTTTGAAAGCATCTGACTACACAAGGGCCGTTCGGGGGGGGGGGGGCTCGTGAGCGCGTCCGCCACGAGGCGACGGGACAGATGGCAGTAGTAGTGGTGGGGGGGGGTGGCGACTCACCACATGCAACTCCGGCACGCCACGGCACAGGGTCCACTCCTGGCTGTTTACGAACGAGTCTGGAAGACAAAACAATGGGAGGCAAAACAGGGTGAGTGGCGGGAATCGCGGGTTAGTTCACCTGCTCCGACACAAGGTAAGCCCACCTGCTCCTAAGCCCCCCCCCCAACGCTCCAGGCCACGACTTGTAAACTGTCACGATTCAGGGGTCACGTTTCCATTCAACATTCATTGCTTTTCGTTGTTGTCTTGTTTTCACTGTCGAGTTTGCATTGCTTCGTCGCTTTTTGTAGGGCCCCACGCATGTGTGCGCTTGCCGGGGCCTGCACTAAATGAATACCTGGTGCAGTGTGTAAACATCAGCACTGGGGAGACAAAGACAGCCGGGCGTAAATGCTGGCCAACACCACCCAACCGCCTAGGTGTAACATTTGCATGCAATTTACATATTATTCAAAATGTACAGTAAATGAACGCTGCTTACACGCACGGCATAGGAATCAATGTTAGCCAGTGAATCGTTACATGGTCATGCTAAACCCACGCAAGAGTGTCACGAGAAAGCCGTCAAATACAAACGCTCCAAAGATACCCCAGTATAGCCTGAACAGACTGTTGGGGCAAGTGCTGTTGTTAGCGAGCACCTATGAAGGCCGGCACGGCACACGAGGGGGTGGGCGGCCAGCACCACGTGATGCACACTTGTGCAGTGCTCCCAGAAGGCCTGTGGGTCAGCCAGATGGACACTGAAGAGTGCATTTAACCAAATAATTCATTCGCATTGTCCTTCCCCAGATGTTCACACATTATTCAAATTTTCAGTTGGAAGGAGGCTTACACACGAACCGGCAGCAATGATGGTGCAATACAAAATCCACACGCAAACGCACAACACAAAAATGTAAAAATTCATTTCCCAATTTTATCTTGATTTAGCCATCTGTGTCGTGTCATGCGACAAAGTATCCATTCAGATCTCTCGCACAGCTGTGCAACCCTTCGTGTTGGACAATGGCCCACGGAAGCAGACATCATAGAGCTACCTCTGCGATCCCTTTGTGTGACCTTAGTTCCACAACGCAGCACAATCCCACTCGCTCTGCCACTGAGAGTAATGTTCGTCGCCTGACCAACACATTTGAGGATCTCTCGTTTTTTTTTTAAGTAAGACATCATGCACTAATGGGGTTAGAGGAGCGGATGGCTACGTTGCAGGACTTGCCCCAAAAACTGCAGGTGCTGCTGACAGAGGCAAGGAGACCGCCCGTGATCCTGGGAAAAGGTGTTGTTTGTACAGCACCCACGTGCGCATTTTCACACCAATCAGCCACTTTTGCGGCAACGGCGCGAACACCGGAGGGCTTCAGCAACTTCAGCAGGCCCTCTCCGCTCACCGGCTCACATGACGCCCATCCATTGTTTATCCCTCCCACACTGCTCCTGGCTTTCCAAACAGCCAGGCTGCCCTCGTCTTAACGACAGCAAATAGGCAAACAAGCCCGGGCCATTATTCCCCAAAGGTGGCAAATGATTGTCGCTCTAGACACATAAATACATGACTGCCCTCCCCCCATCCCAGATGTTCATCGCAAGGGGGTGGGGGGGGCATAGCCGTGCTCATCCCCCCCCCCCCTTCTTGGGTCTGTCACATGGAAGCCGACGTTACGACCCCAGCGACTTCGCCAATAACCTTGGAAGAGCAGCCTGCTCACCGCAAACTCGCAACGCCGGCGCCGCGACATGTGGACACTACGCACCGATCAACCCGCCCCCGAGCGCAATGTTCACTTAACGTGCGGGAAAGCAGAGGCCCTTTCACAAGTCATTCATTTTAGATGACCAGGTTTAAAGAAAGCAGCATAGACAAAGATCCCCATGAAGCCTGGGTCAAGTGATGGGACCTCACGAGGGATGCCTTGGCCAGCGCCACACCTGGCTGGCTTGGTTGTGCTTGCACACTGGGCCAAGTGATCATTTGAGGGCCGAGTCAACTTTCGGGAGCCCAAGACATGTGACCCGTAGTTGACGTTAGCTGTGGCTGGGAATCGAACCCAGGTTCCCGGGTTCGTAGTGCAATGTGATGAGTTCTACGCTACACCTCTTATACCACCCCCACGCGTGCCGTGCCATTCTCAATAAGTGTTCGTGAGTCACACTTTCCCCAAACAATCTGTATGGCTATACAGGGGATCTCTGCCTTTGTTATATGCTGCACACGCAAACTATACAGAGTAATAATTAAAATATTATGTTCACTATAAAAGAATGCAATGCAAACATGACATGTAAATACAATGAATAAATACATATTTCATGTATTAGCGATATTTAACAAAATATGAAAATAAAAAAAACAGATGCAAAAATGACCTGGTAATATTTCCATTGTAAGAGATTAGTTCCAAGCTACATTTTTTATTGCTAGATGGGGTAATGCTGACTCATAATAACAGCATTACTGCAAATTGTTACATGCACGGAAAACACTTTAAACAGAGGGGTAATGGAGGGTTAATACCCACGTAATATTTTCTTTCAGCACACACGTACACAAAAGCCAACAATCACTACACAAAGCCAAAGATCGCTCCGGTTCAGCCTTACCAACTGGAGGGACAAGAGCTCTTAGCAAGCGGTTATTAAGGCTGACACGGGCACACACGGCTGGTATGGTTAGAATTTACGTCTGGCTGTATTTGTCTCCCTCGTAGAAATGTTTACACACTGCACCAGGTGCTCATTTGAGGGTGGCTCGACATTCATACACGAAGACAAAGATCCCCCGTATAGCCTTAACTGACTGTTTGGACCAAGTGCTGTTCGCGAGCACATATCAGGGCTGGCACGGCCGACACACGAGGAGGTGGGTGGCCAGGACCACGTCCGGCCACCTCTGCCTACTTAGTGGCGATGTTCACACACCACACCATGGACTCATTTGAGGCTGAGACAACCTAGGAGAAGCCCAGGACCTGTTCAGATAATCGCCACTGGTGTGCATGCACAATGCATTGCTATTACCCTAGAAAGTACTTTATACGGTCTCGGTTCATGCGAGTGGACGAGCGGATCGCTCACTCGGTTGCGCACACGACGGGCTCGCTGTGCCACCCCTGCGCTTGCCCTCCTCGTTACCGCTGCCACGGCTCTGGATCCCACAGCTGTAGTGCAGTCCCCTCGCCGGCAGGGAGGGGGGAGGGAGGGGTGTACGAATCCAGCAAGCGCCCTCTTGGCATTTTAGAGATCGCCTACGAACCCCTTGAGCCTTCTGCAGATCCGCCCCACTCTCGTGAGGTCTCATGACCCCATACACGTCCTGAGGAGTCCGCAGGAACCACCCTGTTAAGAACACCCGGTAAGAGTTTCCCAGGTGGCTCTGCTGTTTCTGGGTTCACCTGTGATTAAACAGGGGTCTCGAGTGTAGCGAGTTTATGGTCTGGGCCCAGACAAGGAATGACGGCAGAAAAAGATCCACGTCGCATCAAGTTACAATTTAGTTTTTTGACTACACTCAGAAAAATATTTCAGCTCTGAGAATTTAAAAACATATTTGCGCCACAGGGGCAAAAGCGCTAAAACTTGTTTAGTGTACTTGCAAGGGCGACAACAAAATATTTCAATGGTTTCGATTGCCATCTGATGAAAGACTTCTATATAAGAGTATGTGGCAAAGTGCAGCGCCCCCTCGCGTGCGGATGGGAGGTCACTCAGAAGCGGTTCCATGGCACCTCCTGCGTGCTCTTCTCTAGCACGCGGTGATGCGCTTGCAGCAACCAGAGATGTTTCGAGAGAGAGAAAAAATATACAAACACGAAAATATTCTACAAAACAACTCCTGGATTCAGACACTACGGCGTCTGTGGGGTCTCAGTGTCGCGTGCCCCAGGGGAATGTGACCTGGCAGCCCCCCCAAGACCTCCAGCTCGCCTCCTCAGATGCTGTGCGTGCAAGCGCTTCTAAGCGTGATGGCTTTCCACACGGATTATTATAATTAGCTCACATCAAGCAAATCGGAATACTGTATCTGACCGCGAAAAAAAAAACTGGGCCATTCCGCCAAATACGAAAGCCTCGGAGCACAGCGTGATCTGATGGGCGAAAATCAAAGGCGCGCCCGTTATATTTTATTGTTGTTATTCATACCGTGGTTGCCTTGTTTTCTCATACGTGTGTTATTTTCACACACAGATTACAGAAAATACAGCGAGCTATAAAGGCATGGGGGGTTATCCAGGGGTACGTTTATGTGGATACATACAGTGGGATGCCACCACATGTATTCAATCAGCAGGTCGTGTCTTGTGGTGGTAAAGAGTGGGTACTCTCACTACGTCAAAGAACATCTTGGCTCTAGCATGGAAGAGTAGGCAAATAATCCTCTAGAGGGGTTTTCAAGAGCTCCCAAAAGTGCAGGGCCTTTCATCAGTGGGGGCTTGAGAAAGATTTTTTTTTTTACCAGGTAAGGCCCAATGAGCAATATAGCTCTTATTCTTTGGGTCTGTCGGTAAAGCCACGTAGATAGAAAAATAATAATGAAAAATTAAAATATCACGACGTTTCGATCGCAACACAAGCAATCGTCATCAGGTGAAATAATATACAGTAAAACCTTGGATTGCGAGTAACTTGGTCTGCGAGTGTTTTGCAAGACGAGCAAAAATGTTAAATATTAATTTGATAAACGAGCGAGGTCTTGCAATACGAGTAGTACGTGTGTACGCTTTGTCTGCCGAGCGTCACGTGATCACAACTGATATACGAGTGCTTTGATATACGAGCGCTTTGGATTACAAACACGTTTTCCGGAACGAATTATGCTCGCAATCCAAGGTTTTACTGTAGTGGGAGAGCTGCTGAGGCAGGACAAAATATAGCGGGAGAGCTGCTGAGGCAGGATGGTTGGGGTGATAGCTTTACGGATTGTGTAGTCTGAATATCCATTCATCTTGAGGGCTTGGTGAACGTGCTCCAGTTCACTAACTAGGTGGTGATGGTCGGAAATACAGCGAGCTCTATGGTGTAGAGTTTTGATGAGGGAATTCTTCTGGGATGGATGGTGGTGGGAGTCAGGTTTTAGGGAGGCATCCGTATGGGTGGCTTTCCTGTATTGAACATCCAAGAATGGTAGCTTGCCATACTTTTCCACCTCCATGGTGAATTTGATAGCTGGGTACATGGAATTTATGTGGTTGAAGAATTGGCCCAGAGCTGGTAGGCCATGTGGCCAGATGATGAACATGTCATCTACGTATCTCTTCCACAAGGAAGGACGTAGGGTGGATGCCTGGATGGCATCTGTCTCAAAATTTTCCATGAAAAAATTGGCTACAACTGGAGATAAGGAAGAACCCATTGGGGTACCTTCAACTTGTTTGTAGAATGCTCCATTCCAGGTGAAGTAAGTATTGGTGAGGCAATGTCTAACCAGGGCCGGTACATCAACATTCAGTCGTTGTTGGACCAAATCTTCTATGATTGCAATGGTGTCAGGCACAGGAACTTTGGTAAACAAAGATACTACATCGAAACTGACAAGCAAATCACCTGAAGATAGTGGGATGTCCTTAATTAACGATACCAAGTGAGCTGAGTTAAGTACAGCTGAGGTGGTCTTACCAGTGAATGGTTGTAAGGTCTCAGACAAAAATCGGGCCAGTTTGTAGGTGGGTGAGTCAATGGTGGAGACGATAGGACGGAATGGTGTACCTTCTTTATGGATTTTTTTTGGTAAGCTATACAAGCTCTTTTTCAGGAGCGACTTGGCCACAAATGATAGCCCAATCATGTGGAAATTTTTATCAGCCAAATATTCTAATCACATGTTTCTAGATGTGGAGGGAAAACCCGGAGGACCCGGAGAAAAATCCACGCTACCACATGGAGAGAGAACATGCAAACTCCAAATATGCAACAGGTGTCAGGGTCGAGATCGTACCCACGACCTCCTGTATACCAGGCGAGGTAGTTAACATCTCGCCAACTCAGCGGTGCAGCCCTGCAATCAATTGCAGCCCTGGAATCAATTGCAATCAATTGCAATCAATTGCAGGGCTGAATAATTTTCCATTCGCGTACAGTGCAACACGAAAGCCTAATTACACTTTTCTAATGTAATCACAACCCCCCCCCCCATCCCCCCCCCCCGCCCAAGATACCGACAATTCTCACGCGCTCGTCTCGATATTCAAATTGAGACTCGAGACAATGTTGCCTCTGCCCAGTAACGAAGCAGAACAGGCTGTCGCTGCTCCCAATGTCACGTCGCTCATTAATTATTGACCGTGTGCTTTTTTTTCGTCGTCGTGTCGTCATTTGCAATTGGCTGGGGCTTAATTTGCATAAATTAAGAGTCGCGAATGCCACTCGCGTGTCGTGCGCGGGCTTGCCGTCGAGGTGACGCAGGCGCCTCGACTCGCCGTCACAAAAGAATCCCTCCCCACTAGCATCGTGCCTAGTTGTTGTTTTTCCCACCACCCCCCCCCTTCCGTATCAAATCACGCAACTGAGCACGTTTTTTGCCGGGCTCAGGGTCGTCCTTTGCTGTCCTAATTACGCCGTGCTACCCCTGCTACCGCCGCCGCCACCGGCACAGCTGCTTACGACAGCAGGGCGAGCGAACCTTTGGGGGGGGGTGTGTGGGGGGGACAAAAAATTCCTCCCTCGAGCTCTTAAAAATAACGCACGAGAGAGGCTTGCGACGGACGCCCCGAGCGACGCGGGGCTTAAGAGAGACGGTTTAACCCCAAAGGCCAAAAACGCGAGCGCACAAATCCTCGGCCGGGAGGAGGCTCCGCGCGCTTTGATCCTTGCGAGGCTCTCCCGTGGGTTTGGTGCCGAATAAAAGCGGCGCTCGCGGTAACGCGGCCCCGCTCGCAGCTCCTCGCAAGCGCACGGCACAGGGGAGGGAGGGGGGGGGGCCCTCGGCACGGGACGACGTGGAGTAGGGTGGGGGGGCAGCGGTTAGGGAGAGGAGAAAAGAGATGTACGTTGAACTTTGTTCGCACCGTACGTTGTCAACCATGCTCATCGGAGACGGAAATGGACAGGCAGACACGTAGGCAAGCGGACAAGCAGGCAGGGGAAACAGACAGGTAGGCCGATAGACAGGCAGGCGGGCAAGCAGACGGACAGAGGGACAGACATATCAACAGGAGACTTGATGCAAAAACAAGCGGACAAATGGTCAGAATAACTGAAAGCTGAACATCCAATTGAGTTTTTTATTGACGGACACACAGATGAACCCATTGATGAATGGACAGGATTGCATACATATAGATGGACAGAAAGACGTTTGGACTGACAGACAGATAAGCCAGCTTAGTGAGGGACAGAGCGATGAAAAAATGGACGTTACTCACACGGACCAGATAGAGAGACAGGGGATTCAATTGCAGACAACCTGAGAGACAGAATACTGCCGGATAAAGGCTGGGGGACAGTTATAGTAATCAGTTGTGGCAACTGAAATATGTATCGCAATCATAAGTAGACATCGGGCAACAGAAATAGAGAAACGTAACACAAACGGCAATCAACAAGACAGGGACACAAATAACAGCAAGCACACCACGACCTGAGATAACCCCTACAGATAGACACACACACACGGGCAGAAACTCTGGCGGATAACAATGATACGAATAATGATCATGCGGGGATTGTAAATGTGAGCATTCACACACGAAAGGGTGTGGCTCAATGAGGGAGTGGTTGATAAACCGTCCCCAAAGTCAGTTCCCGACGGGGACCCATTCTTCATCCAAGCCCTCCCACGCCATGTGCACGGCACACGACAAGAAACTCCCATCCTTTCGCGACCCGCAACGATATTTTTGGAGGGGAAAAAAAAAAGAAATAATTATCATCGCCTAAATATACGTTTTGTCACAGCGGCTGTGCCCACGCGAGTTCCTGCATCGTTTCTGCCGAGCCTTTTTTGGGGACGTTTGCTCGCGAGAGATGGGACAGGCCTCAGGGGATCGAGTTTCAGCGTCGTTACGCTCTCTCCGCGAACCCTGAGCCAAGGCCTTACATTGGAAGTCCAGTGGTGGCGAACCAGCAAATGGTTCCATAGTGGTTACAGGATAAGATTACAGACGGCATTCCCGCGAAGTTCGCTCCCCACTCCCGTCACGGATACAAGGAGTCATACCGCACTGTCGCCAACGTCCCCTTGCAGCCTATGGAGGGCGCTGGGGTCCATGGCTTGTTGGCCAATCACTCCCCAATTCTGTACGATTGTAATATTCCATCTATGCAACTATTGGTGACGGACGCAGACCTGTGCCTACTGCTCGTGCGATAACTATAGTTAAAGGTTGTATAGTCAACATAATTGGGAGTTAAGTCACCTGGTGTGTTTAAAATTATTTATTAGGCTGCTATACATTTCCACATGATAGGCCACTTTGTTCAGCTATCATTTGTGACCAGGTCGCTTCTGAAAAAGCTATAGTTAGAGCTCAGTTGGATTCACCTGGTAGAATAAAAAGAGTTTAGTTGAACACAGCAGCAATCAACAACAACTTTTCCTTCATGCCATAGACAAATTTCCACAGCTGCAGCCACGGTGGAGCGAATCGGTGACGGGGATTGAGCTAAACATTCATGAGCTCTGCCATGCTGATCAAAGCAGGATGCCACTCGGGCAAAAATCTGGCATGGTGGAGCGAGCAGGTGGGCTCACACGTGGCAGCTTTGCCGAGTTATAACGCCGCAATAGCTTTTAGAAGATGCAAACATTCCTGCTGTCAAGGTTAAAACTCTTGTGTAGCAGTTGCTGGTGATGGCACCTTCACAGTAGGGAGGTTCTTTCCCTTCAACAGCCAGAGCAGATTCACTACGGCCAGCAGAGCTGTACGACTCCCCAAAATGAGCTGTGAGAGCTGGCGCTGAACTACAACAGCCAGAGCTGATCGAAACAACCAGCGGTGATCTACAGCAGTGTGTGATGAACTGCTACAACAGCCTGCACCGAGTCACAGCAGCCTGCTTGTCAGCTTCCAAGAGCCAACACTGAGCTAGCACAGCCATCGCTGCTGCTCAGCATTAACGATGCATCGATTCTTATGCTCGCGATACAAGCATCCAAAATTGTATGCCTGAGAAATGATTATCAGCGGTTCGTCCAAAATATTTACATTTGAAAACAAAACTCTACCCAAAGAGACAAAATATGATAAACAATACAAATGAGAAGGTAAAAGTTAGGGAAAACATTTTTGATTCTTCGATCAAATCATGGCCACCGCATTCCAACGATTCGCCGATTAACTTGAGGGCAGGAGAGTTTTAATCATTGCATGTCTATGACTACAATAGCCTGCACTGAATCACAACAGCCTGGAGTGAGCTATGACAGCCAACACCGAGCTACCACAGCCATTGCTCCAATAGCCAGCACTCGGCGACCAAGAATCCATCATAGCTTCTGAAAGCCTGGACTGAATACCAACATCATCATTATCATCATCATCATCCTCCTCCTTAGCAGCCTCCTTTGCATAAGAAGAACTCCACTGGCGTGGAAGAGGGTGTCTCTCTCTCTCCAAGCTCGTGCTACTTTCAAGGTGTGACAGGCAAGTGCCTCTTGCCAGACGCGTGTGCTAGGTTGTGTAACGCCCGCGCTGTTTTGATAATTTTGAGATGGCTGCTTTACAACAAGTAAACACCCTGGTAAGGATGGACCCCCCAAAGATGCCACATCCCTAAAGTGTCTGCCACGAAGACACGACACGCCTGAATCCCTTCACAAACACACACTCCCTAAAAAAAAGCCATCTCCGTGAACATAAACCCAGCCGCCTAAATAAATAAAAACACACACACATACAGACACGCACACACGTGTACGCACAATAAAAACCGAACCTCATAAAATAAACCTGGGCTGGTAAACCTGGGCTCGTAATTACAGAATGCGGCATTTTTATTTTGCGCAAACAAGCTGGCACGAAAATTCAATGGCAGCTTCAGTGTCGTTTTTTAAAAACAAAATGTAAACACGTGCTGTTGAGTGGCCCCTTCCAGTTCGCTCAAGTGGCTCTGAAATTTTCTGCCGCATGAACAGTTTTGTTTAAAACATACGCATGATAAAATCCGATAGTTTACGCTAGGCGTGTGTTTTTAATTGGTTGTAAAACTTTTTTCCGTCTAAAAATAAGTATTTCCATCGATGTTACAGCCATGAGAGGCATGTTGTATGAAAATGTGACTTTTAGAATTGTCCAATAGAATTTAATGAAAATGTGTTGAATGACCTTATCTTTATTATCTCCATGGACACAATAGGGCATATCAGTGGTAAGGTGGCGAATAATACATATATGAATCGGTCTTGGGCCCCTCTGCCTTCATAAACCCACAATCACTTATTTGGTGAAGTATGGTCAAACAACCCCCACGACCAACACAGCATGGCGGAGGCCTTCATCCAGCAATGGTTTCACAAAGGGCAGTTAATTCCGATTACGTAATTCATTATGAGCAGTACCACTGATCAATCTTGAATGAATGAATAAACGCCTTAATTTACACCAAACGAGCACCGATCTCTGTTAAAAAGGAGACCTACACAAAACACATAACAAGAGTGCAAGGCAACAGCACGAGCACAAAACTACAGAGCACGCGTTTGCGCACCGCACAATCCGAACCGGCTAAGCCCAAACTCCACCCAAAATTCGAGCAACCCCACGACGCAGGTCGAGATGGGCTGTTACCGTCGCTGGCGTGAGCGCCGCCTTGCGGGGCCCCGGGCAGCAGCTCCCAGCTGCCGGCGAGGACTCCTCGCGATGGGGATGCGGAGACCACGTCCCTCTTCCTGATGAACGCGCCGCTCAGCAGCCTCTTCACCCGGCCCTCCTCCGCCGCCGGTTTATCTCTGCGCGGACTCCGGACCACGCGCCCACCGCCCTCACCGTTCGTCTCCCCATCCTTCGGCTCGGTCGACAGGTTTCTGCCACCGCCGCCCGGAGCGCCGCTCTCTCTTTCATCGTCCGTCGACGGGCCGCCGCCTCGGCCGCGCATGCTCGAGAGCTTCCTCCCGAGCGACAGCTCTCGGAATTTTTGGCCAAGGCTCAGGCTTCTCTTCCGCAGGGCCGGGCGGGCTTGTCTGCTCGCTGCCGCTTCCGGCACGTCCGTCAGCTCCGGCTGGAATCTCCTACGAGCGAGGGCCTCGGCGGCAGTCGCCATTGCGCAGCTGTGCGATCGAGCCCTGTGATGTGCCACCACCATCTCCGCCTCACTGTTCTGGACTTGGTCGCCTGCGCTGGCATCGATGGCATTGCCCCCACCGCCGCTGTGCACCTGTGGAGTTGTCTGCCGCTCGGCCTCCAAGCACAGGCGTCCTGAGGGAGTGGATGCACTGGAGCTCCCTTCAGAGCCCTCCTCCCACGTGGCTTTGTTACACGGCTTTACTCGGGGGTTACAAGCATCTGGCTGGAACGTTACCGATTGATTTGCATCACCTTCATGGGTGGCCGGTTTAACAGCCTCCATATGTGGCTTCTGTTCCACTTTGGGAAATGCATGTGCTGGGGAGGACGAAGTAGAATCCACAGGTAAATCATTTTTTTTCTGAAAATGTTTCTCTTTTTCGTGAGGCTCATGCCAGGTGGGTGGGCACTGACCAGCAGCGTCAGACGTGGACTGGAAGCCCTGCTCCGCCAGCCCCGGTTCCAACCCATCCCGACCAGGAGGGAGGCAGCGGTTGGCCCGCTCTTCCCGCAGCAGCCGCGCGCTCCTGCGGGCCCTCTCGCCGAGCAGGAACACGAGCTCCGGGTTTCGGCGCCACACTGTCTGATGCAGGGCCCTCGGGCTGGGCGGTGGCACGTCCACGCGGCCCGTGATGCAGCTGATGGTGTGAGCGCGCTTCCTCTGCTCTGGCGCCATCGCCGGGCGCCACGTCTGAGCATCGGCGCCGTCCCTGCCGCTCTTCCCGGGGGCAGCACCAGCAGCACTCCCTACCGGTGATCCAGCGGCGCCGTCCACACCGGCAGGGACATTGCCCTTCGAGGGCCGACTGTGCACCTCCTTCTCGGCGAGCATCACTCCACGGTTGAAATGATCCGGCGGTGCGCGCTGGAGGGCCACGTTGGACGGGAGGACCTTGGTGTCGAACCGCCCATCGCCGTGCGCTTTCACGCTGGCTCCTTGGTGTCCCATGACCAGGCCACTCCGAGTCAGGCTCTCGTAGCTGCCGGCACGAGCCCCTTCTCGGCCGGCGCAATCTCCGTTAAGAGCGCTCGCAACGTCGTGACCTTTGGCCACTGGGGCGAACTCGCCGGCGGGAGCCGAGCCGTCCTCCCTGAGCGCCAGCGGCTCCTTTCTGACCAAAGTCACGGAGATGCGGCACACGGTCCTCCTCTGAAACTCGCCCTTGCGACCCGGCACTGGGGAGTCGTGCGGGTCCATCATCGCGTCCTCGTGACGGTAAACAAAATCAATTGTTTACGCTGCCTTCATCGCCCAACGTCTTGAGGCCCTCTTTCCTCATGCAGCAGTCTCCCTCCCCTCTCCACTGTGGCGATGGCAGCAGCAGCAGTAGCATTGGCATCAGCTACAGCAGCTGCAGCTGCAGGCTCGCCCAGGACGCCACGTTACATCGCTTCGCGGTCACGCACCTGACAGCTTGCACAACGCGCTCGAGCGGCGCGCGTGGGGATTAACGCGACCACGCTGACGCTGGTGGCGGCGACGGCGACGTGCGGCACTTCACCTCGGGGCAGGCTCAATCGTCACGGCAGCGGGAGGACGGCAGAAGCACTCACGACATCTCCGACGCACGGGTCCCCGCTCGCGCGAGCCGCTCAATCGAAAGACAGTCCACGCAGCGCCCGCCGCGTCGTTGACCGTGCGTGCGGTGTCTCCACGCGCCGCCGACGAACGACAGGAGCTGCTGACATCTCGGTGCAGCGCACGAAGGAACTGTAAACACAGCTGCTGCCACTGCTAACGAAGCGTCAGCGTTGGCTCACGGGCTCACTCCTCCCAGCCACCCCCACCTCCTACCCACCCCCCCCCAAGTCACACATCCACCCATCACCCCGTCATTCCCGCCCCACTCCGGCACACGCACAGCCCGTGCCTTACAACACAATGTCTAAAGCCACACGCAAATGTGGGTGGGAACACAATCCTTATAAGGACGCTTTGGGGGCAGGCTGCAAAAACTGGCGTGGATTTTTGCTGCAACAAGGCATCTTTACGGAATGGAAACACAAATCGCTTGGCCTGGATTTTTTTTGCTGCACATTAAAGAAATCAATACGTCATGTATCAAAGGATAAATATGTTTTGTATTTTCAATTATACAGGACATGTGTGAGTGTGGATAATGTCAATGGTATTTGTAAAGGAAAATATTATTTATTTGCGTGTGACCCCACTGAATACAATTTTTCTCCTCCACTATAAAAAAAACCCTTTGTTCAACCACCATGATTAATGCAGCCTCTCGAGACAGGTTTGGCCTAGACGCTATGCAAATCCACACTGTAACTGTATCATATTTACACATTTGGCAGGAAAACAAGTCAGTGTAATGACACGATGCGCGATGTTGTGTGGAGCCGAGTAAGATGTGAAACGGAGTTTTTCACGCGGATTAGGGAAATGTAGGTGGATAAAAAAACCCAGCAGTCGCCGTCCGGTTTGTGGTGAGCTTCTTGGCCCTATTACCTGGTATCTCTTACCTCGACGTCTCTTTCCACTATCATGATCATCAATTTCTCATTTACCATCACATTGGGATCTCCTCTTGTATTTAATTTTCACATTTTCCTCTCTCTCATACAAAACACTGTCCAGTTTTTTTCAAGGCACTGAATTAATTTTCTTTTGTGTTCGTTTTTCTGCGTGAGAAATATTATACCGTCAGATCCATTCACTCACAATTACTCATGAAAGGTGCCAACATCTAACACTGACATATGTTGGCAACATTTTGGGTTTATTTTGACAAAAATACAATTCTGCCCACACAAATGATATTTGCAAGCATTGAACCAAAAATAAAAGATTGACTAAATTACAGGTTTCCTGAAGTCACTGTCCGACTCTCTGAAGCTGAGACCGGGTTTTTTTTCTCCATACTCAATATTTAGCAACCCACAATGCACTCTGACCCGGTTAAATAGGGGTCGGAGCCCTGAGTTAGCACCGCTGACATCCTGGGTTCAAACCCAGGCTTTTGCCGACTGTGATAAAAGCGGGTTCTCAAGTATAGTGGGGGTTGATTGCTTGTCACTTAATTTTGTTAAATCCCAGCTCTTAGAATAACAAAATCTATCCTTTTGACTGCCACACGGCACCGTGAAGGTGGGCCACCACGGGTAGCGGTGGTGATTTTTTTTTCTATCTACGTGACTTTACCGAAAGACCCAAAAAGTATGAATTCCTGCAGTCACGAAAGCTTTAAGTCAAGGAAGAGAATCCTTCAGGAACTAAGGAATGAGACGCTTCACAACACCAGAAAAGGCTCATTAAGAGCTTTGGCTGCATGCTTCAGACTTTGAGATGATACTTGACATCAAACATCAGACACAAGAAAATTAACTCCCACGTTGGCACTTAAATATCGTCAATTTGCGGAGACAGTGCCCACCGGGCTGCTTGGCAGGCAGGGCACAAGAAAGAGAAGTCGGGCGAGAGAGAGAGAGAGGGGGCACTCAGGGATGTTGGCACAGTACAAAGCGCCGAGATGGCATATGCAGGAGGACTAGTGGAGGGTGGCTCGTTTTGGAAGCCTCCGCCGACTGTAAAGACACGGGAGACATTGTGACGGGTGGCACGGCACGCTAATGATGCAGTTAGATCAGCTGTAACCATGTGCATCAGCGCACGCCTCCGACGCATCCACGAACCTGAAACATGTCACAATCCAGATTCACACATCGTGGGCCTTTTTTGTCTGCCCTTTGAAATATATTTTTAGGCCGATTTCCCTTTAAAGGTGCTCGATCGCAGCTCTTTCATCGTTTGTGCGCTGTTAACACCCCGCCAACGTTGTGGCGTGTAATTAGCGAACGCAAACGCGCGCGCCGCTCGTTTGACACGAGCGCTCTCCCATCCGCGCCGCGTCCTCAATTAAAGTATGCAAATTACTCGGCAGTAATTAACGGAGCGGCTGAACTCGATCTCACGCCAGTAGGACCCCCGGAGCAATTAAACAACTCTCCTCAGTAGGTGCACTTTCTCCGCAGCTTCAAACCGCCGGCGAACAAACGCACATCAAGAACCCCCCTCGACTACCCTCACCGCCACCCACCAGCTCTCTCAAGATTGGCCGCGGGGGATGAAATTTACAATAATGAAGGGGCATTGAAGGAAAGGCTGATTACTGATTCTCGACCGGACAGATGCCTGTCAGGGCTTTGTCAGGGCTTGTAAACTTAATTACGGCAAAGACAACTGTTGATTGCTAAAATGTCTCTTCTTGCCATTGTGTTTGTTTGTTTGTTGCCTTCGGGCAAGTGAAAATTGCGTGCGTTACAAATTACCATTATTATTTTTCGAGTAGTGACAATAATTTCATCCTTTTATTTATCACAAGGTGAGTATCCATTAAGGCAGCAAGCCTTTTCCAAGTTAGAACTGGATAGAGCAAGTAATGAACTTAGCGACAATACATTACAGCACCTCTAAAAAGTATCGAGTAAAATAAAATACGGAAAATATACAACAGCAAAAGCAACGACGCACAACATTATACACATCGGACTCGGACAGGAAAGACTAATTAAGTTTCAACTTCCAATTTTTTTTTCAGGATAAAAAGCACAGTGCGGTTTACATGTTCAAGAACCAGGATTTTCATCGAAATGTTAACTGAAAGAAAAACTGCGTGTTAGGAAACATGAAACCTCCGGTGTAAATATACAACAAACGTAGCTGAAACACACCCTTCCATTGACACCGTCCAAAATAAAGAAACTAATGACATCAGATTAAGCCAGATGATTACGAGGCCTAACCCAAAAAGGTAAATGATCAATCGATCTACTGGCTTTTGCCGAGAGCTGACTTGGCCGGCAACGTGTGCGAGTACACGAGGGGGACACGGCTGGCTGTATGGGGAGTCTGAACAGGTGACCCACCACTGAACAGCGGTCACGCCTTACCTATGAAGCGTCGATGGAACGTCACGGAAACCCCCCCCCCCCCCCCAAATAAAGGACCTCATAGCTTTGAATAGCAAAGATCGTGCCCGGGTTTAAACGGCCGCGGAGTCATTGTGTTGCTTCCTCGGTTGGTTTGTGTTTGCTTGAACGCTCTGATAATGAATAGGCTCACAGCAATAATTATAAAATGGTGAGAAAATAGAACTCCCATGAATAACTTTCACTGTAAGCACCTGCACGAGACCCTCATTATGAATTGCATTCAATTATATATGAGTTCCTGCATTATTAAATGTTTTTATTTTATATTTCATGCGCTTTCAAATTATTACAAAGCAGAATATTCCACGGAGGAGTCTGAGATTGCCGAGCGATCCCATTAAATTGTATTTGATCCACGTTTGATATATATGTTACACACATCAATGTTATATACATCAATGCAGTGTTGTTCACGAGCTCTATACGTTGATGGGGAACAAACACTAATTATATTATTTGGTGTTACCGCATTGGCAGTGGTGCACAAGCAAAAATAATTTTAAAATATATATATTATTACATTCATCTTCTTGGTTCTTTCGGTAAAGTCGCGTAGAAGGTAATAATAAAATAATAAAAATAAAACATAATAATATAAAATTCTCACGACGTTTCGGCCACAACGCAAGCAGCCGTCCTCAGGTGAAGAACAGGGCTGTTGGAAAGACAGTGTCTGAAAGACAGCCCTGTTCGGAAAGACAGCGTCCAGGACACTGCTCCAGTGCCCAACGGGGCTATTTAAAACACACGTGAGCACCAACTGAACATCGTGGGGGAAATGTTTGAAATCACAATTAAATTCAAAAGTCAAAATTTTTTTTTACAATTTTAGTTCATATAGCGCCTCTAGTGGCCACAGGGGGTCACGTGAACGCATGGCATACAAAATACAGGGACAGAAGAGAATCTACTAATCGGAGGCATCTTTGCACGCCGAGCTAACCATCAACGCTGTTTCCAATTCGCCCAAAGGACGTCTTTAAACGGCTCTGAACATCGCCCACGGCGCACAGAGCAAACACAAACTCGGGGGGGTGGGGAGGGGGGCAAAGCATTACGCGGGCCCCACAGCAATAATCTGCAAGGGGATCGTCCATAAATGACGTCACGCGATTTTGGACGATTTTTGACCCCCCCTCCTCGTCACACGGCGTCACAAAAAGTCAGACCCCCCCCCTCAAATATGACGTCACAAAGCTCTGCCCCCCCCCCCCAAATAAAACATGCTTCAAATCGCTTTAAACTATTGTCATTGTAGTGCGTATTTGATGTGGCGCTGCACTGATGTTGTAGGAGAAAACATTAAAAAGTCTTCTTGGTTCTTTCGGTAAAGTCACGTAGAAGGGAAGTAATAAAATAATAAAAATAAAACATAATAAAACAATTCTCACGACGTTTCGGCCACAACGCAAGCAGCCGTCCTCAGGCGAAGAATGAGAACATTATCAAGCTAGGAGCTTATATAGGTGTAGCGAGGAGGAGCGCCTTAACAAAAGAATGTGCATATGAAGAGGAATTTAGCATACCAATGGGCAATGCATAGGAGGTGGGCGGAGGGGTTTCAAAGTCCCATTATGCCCATGCATTATGCAGGATCAACAGCACCACGGGGGGGCGCAAGGAACAGCGTTAATAAAGGAAAGGAATGTTAGTGATATGTAGCTGCATTTGCCAAACAACCACGTAGAAAACCAAAGTGAAAACTACATAAAAAACTAAAATATAAACTGATACTTACTATACTCTACAATAAGCTGAGTTACTAACAACAAATAATAAATTACAATTCTACGTCGTAAGAAGTATATAATATACTTCCATCTAAACTTTATTCTCTTAGCATATACAGTACTATATACTGCCATAGATAAACCCAACATTAAATTATATACTTTATTGCTGTAAACCACCCTATACTTTATACATTTTAATATAACACTATGTATTATTCAACTCACCCTAATGTGTATCGAAATGGTTTATTACGTCCTTCCAATGATTGCTAAGCCTGAATCCATCTTCTCGGTTAAAATTGTCTCTGTGTTTGTATATGTGGATCGCCTCATGAACGAATCTCTCATGATAGCCAGATGGCTTGCAGAGAACCTCCGTCTTGGAGAAGTCAATGTCATGTGAGCCCACTGAGTTATAACAGTGGTCTGCCACGGCTGAGGTGTTTGTCCTACCGTGTTTTAGATCAGCTTTATGTTCACGAATGCGGTCTGAGACGTGTCGTTTGGTTTCCCCAATGTAACTGCTACCACAGAGGCAACTTAGTTTGTAGACGCCAGGGTACTGTATGTCTGGAATCACATCTTTTACAGACGGTACCAGATCACGGATTTTATGTACTGTGTTGAATCGGACCTGGATCTTGTGTTTAATCAGGATTTTGGAGATCTTTTTTGTGACCCCAGCAATGTAGGGTAAGGTGATGGTCTTGAAAGGCTCCTCAACAGGATCTTTCTTGATGGTTGGAGTGATGGCTTTGCGGATTGTGTAGTCGGAGTAACCATTAGCTTTAAGAGCTTGGCGTACGTGTTTGAGTTCACTGGAAATGTGTTCATGGTCGGAGATGCATTGGGCTCTATGATATAGAGTCTTGATGAGGGAATTCTTCTGGGATGGATGGTGGTGGGAATCCGGTTTTAGATAAGCATCCGTGTGGGTGGCTTTCCTGTAGACAGAGTGGCTCATTGAACCATCAGGTCTCCTTTTGATTAGGACATCCTTTACCGAAAGAACCAAGAAGATGAATCCCTGCAGTCACGAAAGCTTTAAATCGAAAATTAAAAAGTCTATTTAATTCAGTAGAACGTGTTGTCTATATTTATTTAAAGTTGCGCATTTTGATGTGACGTCACATTTCTCAACCCCCCCCCCCCCCTCGTCACACATCGTCACAAATGTCTGATCCCCCCCCCCCCTAGGTGCGTGACGTCATTTATGGACGGCCCCCAATGTTAAAACATGTTCTCCAATGGCACGTTTCAACTCTCTCGCACTGACAAAGCGAACGCCTGGTATGATGATGATGAAATCGCGACTCAACATCGTCTGTCCGCATCTTAACAACAACGCGGAAGCGGCACGTGACGAGCACATTTCCCAACCTTACAGATTATTAATTTCTTAACACTTTTTTTTTACCACCACAAAGCCGAGTTTACGAAGATAATCGTACCGTTTTAGGAAAAGAAAAAAATGATGCAGATCAATTCATTCATATATATGATGGTCACCTGCTATTTTCAGGCAGCCTCCCATCCCAATTCTAACCAGGCTCCGAGTTGCTTAGCTTCCAAGATTTTGATGAGATCGAACCCATTCAAGGGCACTTGGCCACTGACAAGAGGGCAGCAGATTAGAGGGAAATAGGGGAAGGGAGTGGGGGTAATGCCACCTGAGAGCCCACATTTGTTTATTGTTAGGGTGAAATACCATGCAATGCAGGATATATCTGCTGCTGATCTAGAACGAGGGCTTGCGACACTTTAAATGGCCTGGCACGAACACATTTTAACCGCACCGATAATGTACTAACGGGAAAAACAAGTCTGTCGACTTGCTGGACACACACACACACCCCTTCCACAGCAAGACGAGGAATGCTCCGTATATCCGCCTTTGGCCACAAATCACTAGTTCTGAACCTATCCTTGCAGTATTTACGGCCGCGTTTGAATGCCCTTTCTGTGACAGCGGGTACAAGACACGGGGCGCTTGTCGTCACAGTGGCGGCGTCCCGAGTTATTCTTTTTAACGAAAGTGCTCGCTCGCAACCCAAGCTTGGCAACGAGAAGCGTGGTTTCTCACTTATCGCATCGTTTAGCCACCGCCACCGCCATGCATGCGATCCCCGACGGCGTGTGAAGGTGAAGTTGGGGGTGCAGTGAAAGATGGCATGGATGGAAAAGGTCATTGAAGAAATGAGGGACTGAGAATTCCTGTTCCCCCGATAAATGAACATACCTGTCAACCTATGATCAGTGCCTACCTTATTACAGACCTTATTGGTCACCCAAGTACACTTATAAATCTCAACGTTCATCCTACAAAGTCCCATCACAAGGGATAGACACAAAGAAATAGACGCAAAAATGTGCCCGTATTGAAACGGCTGTACACCGTATGGACCTGAAAACTCAATTTCCCTGTACAAGAATACGGGGTAAACCGTATGGATTGACACGGTATGCATGAACACGTGCATACATCTATACCATATATCTCAATGGGTGCTTCCCTGCTTCCCTGAAGCCATGTAATGAACCACTGTAGATAGATGAACTAAACTGGGTCGGATGGGTTAATAATGTTGCTCGGTAGCATGTCTCAAAGCATAGTTTATGAACAAGTCTCAAAATAAAAATATAAACATAAACATACCCATCCCGCATGCGATCCTATTGCCACAACACAGCCGAGGGATTACCTGCATCAGCTGGTATTCAATACCAGCATCAGCTGGTATTGCTTTGGTATCGCTTTTGCATGTTCGAGTTATCTTCCCTTTGCCACCTGTTACCTAATCAACGGCAAAATCAGTTCGAATCGTGGGTAATATTATCCAAACGAATACACAAAACAAAAACAACTCTGAACAAACACAAATAGAACGTCCGCCTCTTGTTAGTCGACGCTCATGATGATGAAAAAAAAAATTAACCCGTAAAAACAAAGTTTTTCACTATAAATCCTTTATATGCGTGGCGGCTAGAGTCCTCTCGTCCTCTGGCTTGAGATGGCTGCCACCTATGGGTCAGATGATTGTCTGCCAGCATTAAGCAATTGGCAATTAAATATTTTACAAAATTTCCCTAAACAGTGTAAAATTTTGGAAAAGAAATTTCACGAAAATTAATTGTCACGCACAACAAGTCTGTGTGCAAAATGTCAGCTCGATTGGATCACGGGAAGTGGGTTAAAACACGACCGAAAAATGTGCACGGTCGTAAGCAAGCAAGCAAGCACGCAAGCAAGCAAGCAAGTGAACTTAATATAAAGGATTTAAAAACGACGGCTGATGGAAGACCACACCGAGACGCACGTGGGTTGGAACCCACGGCTCCCCGCTCGGCCCGCTAACTTGAACCCCGCCTGTAAACCCGTCTGAACGAGCCCCCACACCGGACGGGAAGGGGGGTCTAGGCCTCCCCGTTTTAATGGTCGCGCCGCAGTTAACGACGTCGCGGCGTCATTGAACCAGCCCCCCCCCCACCCCCCTTTGCATCCGCGAAAACTTCCGTGGGCCAAAACGTTGCCCGCATTCTTAATGCGCCGAAGCCGTTTTAAAAGTTCGCTCACACGCGGGCAGCACCACGCGGGCAGCACAATCGCGCGGAGCTGACACTGACACCGTACGCCACCGCCAGCCTCGCCGGAATGTAAATGAGACGCGAAAAGCCGGCGGGACAGTGAATACATTAACGCGGGTGGGTTCAATTAACGCCTGATCATTGATTTGAAGCTTTCGTGACTGCAGGAATCCATACTCTATGGTTCTTTCGGTAAAGTCACGTAGGTAGAAAAAAAAAATATCACGATGTTTCGATCGCAACACAAGCGGTCGTCCTCAAGCAGAAAAAATCATCCAGGTTTAGTAGTTCCACTGCTGTGTTGCGATCGAAACGTCGTGATATTTTTTTTTTCTACCTACGTGACTTTACCAAAAGAACCATAGAGTACCACCTGATAATTATGAATGCTCTATGTTTGGCCTCCGGAGGAGATAAAGGGCACCTTTTATTTATTTTAAAAACCTGCAATGAGAGACACCCAGATTTGGACTTTTGTTAAGCTTTGAGGCCCACCTAAAATGTTGCGGGCTCCATATCACTAAACTGGGTGGAGCGGTGGCACCATGGTTAGCGCACTACACGATTAACCCATCGAGCTGAGTTTGGTTCCCAGACATGGCTAACATCAGCGGCTTTACATAGCTTGATGAAGCTAGTTGTAATTACTGGCGAAACGTCGTACTCATACTCTTTGGTTCTTTCGGTAAAGTCACGTAGATAGAAAAAATAAAAAATAAAAGGTGAATAAAAACACCACGACGTTTCGATCGCAACACAAGTGGTCGTCATCAGGAAAAAGGGTTTATCCTCTAGAGGCAAACTGTTTATAAAGGTTTGGAGATGGACGTAGCTCAAATGTATCAGCAGCATCGGCAGCATGAGTGGGGCAGCAATGCCAATGCAGCAGCAATGCCAATGCAGCAGCAATGCCAATGCAGCAGCAATGCCAATGCAGCAGCAATGCCAATGCAGCAGCAATGCCAATGCAGCAGCAATGTCAATGCAGCAGCAATGCCAATGCAGCAAAGGGCCGCCAAGAAATCCCTGCACCCCGCTCCACACACCACACTGCTGACGGTGGAGGTTGATTGGCAAGAAAACACAAGTCAAGTCATAACCCAAAGTGGCTGATGACATGTTTCCAATGATTGCTGAGTCTATAACCTTCCTCTCGGTTGAAATTGTCTGTATATATGGATGGCTTCTTGAACGAATCGTTGTTGATAGCTAGTAGGCTTGCAAAGTCGCTTAGTTTCCCCAATGTAACTGCTGCCGCAGATACAGCTTAGTTTGTAGACGCCGGGATATTGCATGTCAGAAATCGTGTCCTTCACAAATGGGATCAGATCACGAATTTTATGTACTGTGTTAAATCGGACCTGGATCTTGTTTGTTCATGATTTTGGAAATATTTTTGGTTACCCCTGCTATGTATGGCAAGGTGATGGTTTTGATTGAATCCTCAGATGGCTCCTTACTCATAGTTGGGGTGATGGCTTTGTGGATTGTGTAGTCAGAATATCCATTCGCCTTGAGAGCTTGGTGTACGTGTTTGAGTTCACTGGTTAGGTGTTCATGGTCGGAGATACATTTAGATCTATGGTGTAGCGTTTTGATGAGGGAATTCTTCTGGGATGGATGGTGGTGGGAATTAGGTTTTAGGTAGGCGTCAGTATGGGTTACTTTCTGTAGACAGAATGGCTTATTGAGCCATCTGGTCTATTTTTTATTCAGACATCCAAGAAAGGTAGCATGCCATCCTTTTCTACCTCCATGGTGAATTTGATGGCTGGGTGTATGGAATTGATGTGGTTGAGGAATTGGTTTAGAGCTGGTCGGCCATGTGGCCAGATGGCAAACGTGTCATCCACGTACCTCTTCCACAAGGACGGGCATAGAGTGGATGCCTGGATGGCGTCCGTCTCAAATTTTTCCATGAAAATATTGGCTACAACCGGAGATAAGGGAGACCCCATTTGGGTGCCTTCAGTTTGTTTTTAGAATGTTCCATTCCAGGTGAAGTATGTATTGGTGAGGCAGTGTCTCACCAGGGCCGGTACATCAGCATTCAATCCTTGTTGGACCAAATCTTCAATGATTGCAATGGTATCAGGCACAGGAACTTTGGTGAACAAAGAAACTACATCGAACCTGACGAATAAATCACCTGGGGACAGTGAGATGTCTTTAATTGACCATACCTGGTGAGCTGAGTTAAGTACAGAAGAGGTGGTCTTACCAGTGAATGGCTGTAAGGTCTCAGACAGATATCGGGCCAGTTTGTAGGTGGGTGAGCCAATGGTGGAGACGATGGGACGAAGGGGTGTACCTCGTACGTCGTACTCAGATTGTAAATGTTGTGGACTTGCTCTCCCAACACACCGGTGTGCTGTACTAGTAACGAATTGGCATGTTCTGTTTAAGTGACAAACCTTACTAATTGGCTGTTGGGTGGTGGCGGGTTTAACGACATATGTACGCGATCTAACCTAAAAACCTATATTATGGATATTGGTCGCGAAAGCCTACGTGTCAAACTGACATGGTATGTATTGAATAATTAAAAACATATTGAGAGTCCAGTTGGCTCCTCCCCTGACTCATAAGCCCATGTGTTCAGTCCCAATGGGCCCAGGCCTGCCTGCCATACGCCGACTGAGAATATGAATGTGCATACAGCCCGTCAAGGGCGGGTGGTGCGGTTGCCCCGGGCACCCCTCCTAGGGGGGGGGGGGGCACACGAATAGGTTGCTGAATTGTTGTAAACTAAGCAAGCTGTGCTGGTTGGTGGCTTAAATATTTTTTCGGGGGGGGGGGGGTGGGGGGCGAGGATGACACCTTGTCCCGGGGAGACAAAATGCCTCGCTACGGCACAGCCCACCCTTCAGGGAGCACCGGGCACCGTCACCTTATCACGGCGTTGGTCAAAGGGCAAACCGAGCATTACGCTCGAGAATAAGCCACTGTGTGACCCGTGAACCATCCAACCGTGATATAAAATAAACTCCACTCCCACCCACTGCTTGAGAGAGAGAGAGAGACCGCGCACTTGAAAGTGGCGGCGCTGTTTATGTTGCGTTGCCGCAAACAAAGGTACGGGCGGTGTTAACGTGTTAATAAATAAACACTGACAATAAACAATCAACAAAATAAACACTGCGCATTGGGCCACACACGCACGTGCGTCGCCCCCCCCTCTCCCGTGTTCTCTCGCGTGCCCACACGTCACAAAGCGAGCGAGCTCATTGGCTGTTGCCGACTCTGTTTCTTTCGGTAAAGTCACGTGGGTAGAAAAAATAATAGATCATGACGTTTCAATCGCCACACAAGCAATCGTCATCAGGTGGGATAGAGGACGATTGCTTGCGTGGCGATCGAAACGTCGTGATCTATTATTATTTTCTACCTACGTGATTTCACCGAAAGAACCAAAGAGTATGGATTCCTGCAGTCACGAAAGCTTCAAATCAAGATTGGCTGTTTGCCTCTCGACGCTGGCTTCTGAGACAATGCGTGGGACAGGGAGGGGGGGCAGAGGAGGGGAACCGGCGTGCTCGTGTTGCCACCTGCTGGTGGACGGGAGCGTTGCGCAAATTGGCTCAGCGGTGAGCAACAACAACAAAAAACTGGCCTCCCACGGTCTTTAAAATATCTATATTTTTGGCAAGTTCAAATTTGACATTTGGTTAAATAAAATGATTTTTTTCCGATTCGCAATTTATAACGTGGAGCAACGGTCAACCGACACGGCATGGGGAAGCCTTCATCCAGCAGTGGATTAACAACGGGCCACAGTTCAAAAAAACGTAACAGGGCATGCTTTGTGGTTAACTTCTGAAAGTACCACCTTTGGATTATAAAAAAGAAAGAATTTAGGAGAGCTAATACAAACCATACAAAATCAACACTCAACAGTAAAACATTCACGTCAACATATTTCCCAGGAAGAAGGGCGTTTTGGCTTCGTTGAAAATAAAAAAAAATCCCACCACCATCAAATTCCGAGTGTGCGCAAACGCAAAAAATTAACTCCTTAAAAAAAGTTGTTTTAAAAAAACGGTTTTATTTTAAATTGCTATAACAAAATATGTATTGCTTTAAACGAGCGATTTCATTGCTTAATTGATGGCAATGTTGATACAAAACGCATTTTAACACGTAGGCTTTCGCATCATCGGGCAATTCGCCCGATGATGCTGGATGCAATTGCCGGCGAAACGTCGTACTCAAATTGTAAATGTTGTGGTTTCGCGCTTCAACACACCGGTGGGCTAAAGCAGTGAACTAATTTGTCTTTTGTCAACGTGACACTTTTTTACTGATTGGCCGTGTCGGGTGGTGGAGGGTTACGACACATTTATAAATAACACGATCTAAACCCAAAAACGTTGATTATGAACAAAACGCATTGCCTCCGGATCTGAGTATGTGTCGAATATTTGGGATTGATACTGAGACACGTGGCGCCTGCTTCTTGTGCGAGGCGATTCCAGAGTTTAGGGACCGCCGCGTTTTTGACCATCACAAATATATCTAATTAATAAGTCGTCCATACAAAACGTTAATTGCTTCCAATGAGCCAATTAATGGATTATTTGATGCCGATTTTGATACAGGCATACATTGTCACCGGATCTGAGTACGTGTGCAAAATTAGGGATTGATTGGACAAGGGGAAGTGGACGAAATATCGATTACAAGATTTGCCCATTTGACCACGACACAGGAGTGAATTTCACACCTGATGACGATTGCTTGTATTGCAGTCGAAACGTCGTGATAATTTTTATTGTTCAATATTTCTATTATTTTATTATTTCCCTTCTACGTGACTTCACCGAAAGAACCAAAAATATTAAGTAAAACCGTTGAAGCAATAAAGAAGCCCTCGCAAAACGGCCGAAATCATCACCCGAGCTCTCAAAGAAACCCACGTTCTGGCCGCTGAACACCACCAGGCCGCTTGGTGGCGCCAACTCGACGCCGAAACGCACGAGTCGAGACCACCACCACCACCACTGCCCCCCACCACCGAGCCTCCCCGAGCCACTCCGAGCAAAAGTCTCTGAGCCCCTCTCTCCCCCCCGCTTATTTTTGACCCGTCTATTTGCAGAGCACTTCACCATCAGGGAGGAGGAGGGGCGGGGCGGGCGAGCGAGCGAGCGGGGAGCCGGGGTGTAATTTAATAAATAAATGCCACAGGATTCCACGTCTAAAAGCGGCGCGAGAATCGACCTGCCATTCCACGCCTCTCCACCCCCCCGCCCCCAAACTTGCCGTGGCCACGGATGAGGATCTTCGGGCCCATGGGCGAGAGGGGTCGGCGGCTCCGGCAGCTTCAGAACGTGGGGCGCCTGGGCACCCGGAGTGTATCGCGAATTAACGCGCGCCACACAAAGCGTGGGGGGCATTACACCCCCCATGAGCCTGTGGTGTTTTCCCAGCGGCCCACTGGAACGGTTTGGAAATGTTCGTCGCGTTACTCTATTTCCATTTGGGGGGAAGAAGAAAAATAATAGAAGACTCCCCCCCAGAGCAAACAAAACATCCTGAGTACTCCCTCGACTACGGGATCAGGATTTTCCAGTGCCCGCCCCCCATGTCGCCCTCTTACGCACTGAGCAGCAGCGCTGCAGGGTTTATTGTTGGCGAAAATGTGCGGACCGTCATGAGCAATATCCCATCTGAAAAGCCGTGACATTACTCATCCATTACGTGCCAGCCACCGGAGCAGAGGAGTTTGTAAGGAAATGTTACCGCGATTCCTGTATTTGGCCAACCGAAGGCACAAGGTGCTCTTCGGAAATGGGCTGTACTCCAGCACAGTGAAACTCCCCTTTGTATTACAATATAGTAAGTATAGTACGTTTGCCTATGTAACAATGCATCGAGTCGCGGGTAGAAATTGATTGTTACTAGCGATAAATAGCATTGAAGCGTGTGCGTGGTTTATGTAAGAAATATATATTTTAAAATTGTATTGGCTCACATGACCCGAGGCGACGGGTGCGATGTAAAAACAAGGATTGTTGAATCGAATCGTGACGCCTGGATTGACAGACTTGTGAGGGAGCAAATTGCTGCATGCCTAAAGTTTCCAAACATTCATAAAAAAAATTATACAAACTATTCATTACACTTACTCCAAACATTTAAAAAACAACACAACTGAAAATTAAAAAAGATTATAAAGAGAACAGAAATGACCCAAACGCAGACAGCACCAGGGCATCAATCAACCTCTCCAAGTGATTGAGGTCAATTGGTGTTGGTTTAGCTCTGCGATGGACGCTACGAGCTGGTGACGCTTTGATTAGATTAGGAACAAAGTGCTCTGTGGCAACACCACCGTCGCAGCAGAGTCCAAGGAATATATGGGCAACGGGTTTCTGATAAGAGGGTCGGCGGTTTAATGGAACGACTGGTGAGACATGCGGTATTTGCGAAGAGGCGCTCCACCCAGCCATCTTTCACTAAACGTGTGCAAAGGTGTCCCCCGCAAGAGTCCCCCACTTGTGAATATGGACAGCAGTGGTCACACCAAACCTGTGATGCACCCTTGACACTACAAATCACCACTTAAGCAGTCACTATTAGCGAAATAACCTCGGCGCACTTTGATTCAACCCAGAGGAAATTGGAATGATTGAATGAAATGCCTGACGCAGCCTGTCCCATGGTGTACCATGTGATGTAAGTTTGTTGAACGCATCACAGAACAAAGACTCTCGACCACTTCAGTAGTTGGCTTCACTGGAATGAAGAGTAATGTCTAAGCAGATGCACACACACATACAAAGACAAAGATCCCCCGTATAGCCTTAACAGACTGTAGGGGCAATTGCTGTTAGCGAGCACCTATGAAGGCCGGAACGGTACACGAGGCGGTGGGTGACCAGCACCACGCCCGACCGCCTTTGTCTCCCCAGTGGCGATGTTTACACACCACACCAGGTACTCATTTGAGGCTGAGTCGACCTAGGGGAGGCCCAGGACCGGTTCAGATAATCGTCACTGGTGTTGGCCGTGAGCGGGAATCGAACCCGGGTCGCTAGGTTCACAGCGCAGCGCGCTAACCGCTACACTACCGCTCCCCACACACACACGCACATACACACACGTACACACACATATTTGTTTGGCTTCAGGACCAACTGCTGGGAGTCCCTGGGGGAGCCGGCAGGGCTGGGAGGGATGGAAGGCATTCGGACGCATGGCTGTGGCGTCACACAGTGCCCCACGCACGCCTGCACTGGAATACACGCATAGATCCGCACGTGCTATCGCGAGATTCTGCAAACCGACCACAATCGCGGACATTCGCGAGGTCACTGGCGTCGGCAGCACTTGTCAACGTACCCGCTGCCAACGTACAACTGTCAACGTGCATCTGAAACGCAAACGTTTGATACACATTCTATTGTGGTGGCACAAAAACCTGCATAAGACACAGTGATAATAATCTTTCAGGAGCCGGAAAGGAATTTTCACAAGCTTGTTGGTTGACATAGCCTTGACAGGTTGCAGATAACAGCGCTGATAAAATCCCGATACGAGTCAAAATAATTTAAATTTGCTGTCGAGCGTGTTACGCGATCACATGACTCGCAAGCAAGTGGTTACGGTGCGCTTCATAGATTAAAGTATAACCACAGGAATAACCATTCTTGTCAACCTTTGCATTAGTACTGTGGATTAGTTGGTCATCCATATACTAAACTATTTTACTTTACCAGGTGAAGCCCACTGAGCAATTCGCTATTTTCAGAGGTGACCTGGCCACACTGGTAGCTCATCGCAGTGGCTTACATCATCATCATCATCACATGTGGGAATTTCTAGTAGCAGCCAAATCATTCAAACTCACATTTCTAAATGTGGAGGGCAAAACCAGAGCACCATGGGGAGAAAACATGCATACTGCAAATATACAGGCACACCGGGCGAGGAAGATAGCATCTCTCTACTGGCGGGCTGCCAAGTTGGTTGAAGAAGTTGACCTGCCAAGAGATACGGCTCAGCAATACATGACAGTGAGATAAATAAGCGGAGGAGAGAGCTGTAGACAAGAAGTACAGATTAGCGTACACATCTACAGACGTCATGACATACTGTGGCGTCATGACATCTGTACACATGAAATATGACGTCACGTGACCTGCCAACACAAGCGAGTTTTATTACGTTGCCCACCAGCATAGGTGCAGTTGAAGAACCATTGGTGCAATACATTTGAGCGAAACCTGGAATCAACGTTTGGTTCCTCGTTCGTGAGAGGTGCATCGGTGCCTCCGGCCAAATCAATTATTCTCAGCTCCAACGGCGACACCCGTCATGTATCGAATCTGTGCCCAATTCGATTTTTCTTAATCTATAATTTTTTTTGACATCGTGAATATCGACCGTCTATTTGCTGCAAAATGTATGAGAAATTATATCAATGAATAATAATTTTAAAATCAACAATTCTTATGCTCACATTATTGTTTGTGTCGTGAGCATGAGGATCGATTTTACCCAATGATTGTATGAATTGTTGAATGCCTAGTTGATGAGACTGAGTGAGGGGGGCAGGTCAAATGAACTCCCCTGACAGATTTCCAAACTTGTACAATTTGATTGGGTTATTTTTAAATGCTATGTTATTTTATTTTATGATGATTTTTTTCTTTGTGATAGGTCCCTTCAAATTAATTCTGTAAAATGATCTTTTTTAAAGCGATCGTGAATCTTCAAAATCTCTTTCTTGGTTGTTTCTCAATTTACTGCAGTGAAAAAATACAGTAAAAAAAAACACGTTGTAAAAATTCGAGTACGAAACAAGGTTAAAAGGAAATTGAAAAAATGTCACCTTTTTTATCAACAACATGCCTCCTGGGCAACTAAATGACACCGCAAACACATTTTCCAGATACTCTGCATACTTGAGTACAGAGGTCATGGAGCAGCTATGTAGGCCTCCTAAGGGTGGTAAATAGCTGTGTCAACAGACAGGTAGGTAATTCAACCAAACAAATAACCTTCGTTATCGTAATCCGTGGCCAAAACTGCACAATGATATATGCGAAGTCAAAGTTCAGCTGTGTGGCAGCACCTGTTAAAAATTGGGTAACTGGAGTATGGGCTTCAGATTCACAGCGCTACTATTATTTTATTTCACCAAGTAAGGCCCACTGAGCTACTACATAGCTCTTTTTCAGATAAATAATATTTCAAAGAAATGGCTTATGTGAACATTTATAGCAGACAAATAATAATGTTTCTAAACGAGGGGAAAAACCGGAAAAACCATGCAAACTCCAAATATACAGACGCCTGGGTCGGGTTCTAACCTATGACTCCCTGTATACTAGTCAAGGTGGTGGTTAACATCTCGCCATCGGCAGCACCCCTACTCTGTCTCAATGTCTCCGGGGAAACCGACTTGCGAGAAAAACAGACCGTCACACCCGACTGTATTGTAATTTATTAATTTAATTTGCGCGTGTTTAGCCAGGAAAGCCTCGCCGAGTCTCCAGATTCTCTTTCAGAAGGGTCTCGTGAAGTTCTCGCAGTTAGAGGGGCAATGTTGCTTTGCGTAAACCCAACTGAGTCATTTGCAGGCACAAGGAAGCTGTGAAGCTGGTACAAGACAGAAGCAGATCTCATTTGGCCCCGATCGTCTCTATCACAAGACGGAAGGGAACTAAAAGCATCGCAGGGTCGGAGTGGTGGTGTAGCGGTTAACGCACTGTGCTATGAACCTGGCAACCGGAGTTCGATTCTGACCATGGCAAAATTCAGTGGCGAGTGATATTTTAAACAAATTCTGGGTCACCCCTTCACTATTCCACACTAACCATGGTGATGTATGGTCACACAACCCACATAACCGACAGGGCGTGAGGAGGCCTTCATCCAGGAGAGGAGTGACAAAGGGCAGTAATTTATTATCAATCTGTAATAATGGAAGATGCATTTTAAACTGCAGACTCACGCCATTACTATGGTACACAATGGCCTACTGTTGCAAATATTGCATTTTTTAAACAATTTCTGAGCACAGGCCTAAAAAGGCCCAAAACATCAAACAGCCAGCAACAAATTACATAGAGGTGTATCATGTTTTCTCTACAGCAAATAACAAGCCTTGGTCATGTATTCTGCAAAACAACAAAGCATTATTGGTTTTATTTTTTAATTTGTTTAATAATGCCATGTGTACTGCAGAAAACATTCTCGGGCTGTGTATGTCACCGAGGACATCAGAATGGCCTATGAGTCATAAGCCTTCAGTGGCTTTCATGTTGACATCATCGTCACAGCAAGCTGCTTAGTAGGCTGAATTATTATCAATTAACCAAAGGCCGTGACATTACAGTACTCCATTATACATTTTAAACATTATAAAAACAAAAGGGTATAATTACTTGGTTATAAAAGATCAGCTCGCACAAACCACAGCATTATTTTCATTAAAAACTAAAGACAAAAACAGATTCTTGATTTTTTTTCTCTCGTAATAAAAAAAGATTCTAATTTTTGGGGAAATTAATCTACGGCACAACTAGTTTGCAAAAAAAGCCATTCTGCTAATGACAAACGATCTTGACAAATCACTGATTGAGTAGTGAGCAGAGACCACCTCTCTTCAGCTGTGCAAAGGGTGAAACGCAACAGAGCCAACGATTGAAGGAGCAGCCCCATGCATGCAGCCGAAAAAAAAACCTTTGGCATATTACCTTCGTTTGCTATTCAAATAAGTCTCAGGGCAACATTTTACTCAAAGGTGCTTTGGCAACGAGCTACAGCTCTCATCATCGTCATCGTCGTGAGCCATAATCAATCTACTGCTGGATGAGGGTCCCCGCGGGCCGTCACCATATTACACCGGGCCGCGATGTAACAATCCATCCCCACCACGAGCTGATTTCCTCGCTGGATCTATTCACCCTTGAAGCCGGAAAAAAATCATTAAGATTTGTTTTTATAATAAACGTTATTTTTAAAAAGATATAAAGAAACATACTAAATCTTGACTTAAAGCTTCCATTACTGCAAGAATTTATATTCTTTGGGTCAAAGAATAAGACACAAACTGACTCCTATCTATTACACATGTCAGTGCTGTTTGTTGCTGGCTGCTTGGCATTTTGGGCCTTTGGACTTGTGCTCAGCAATTCATTAATTCATCACGCATAGTCGGCGAATGACCGTTGCACCAAACGTGTGACCTCTTGCGACAGCATTCGCATAAACTTCTCTTGCTGCCATATACCGGTGTCTCGAGCGATTTGTTTGATCCACGGATCACGGGGGCGACCATGAGGGCGGTGCCACTCATTGAGGGTCGCAGTCCACTTGGAGCGTCAACCGCCAACTTGAGTGCGTAATTTGCTGGAGTTTGCGCCTCAAGACGGGGCGACGTGTCCAAAAAGTGACGGTCGTCTCCCTCGAACTAAGCTCTCAATCGCTAGGATACCGGTCGCAGATGCAATGGTGACATTTCTGACATAGTCGAACCGTTCGTCGGATGCTCAGCAACCGTGATGAAAACTAAAGTGATAAAAGTGCACGCGTGCGCGCTCGCTGGAGGCCTCTGCGTGACACGCAGGTTCGACATGCGAGCAAAGCATTCAACGAAACACGTTGAGCATTCGGCGGTTCCCCGGTAACCCTAGACGGACACGAGGAGCACACACACACACACGCACGTGAGCGGTGATACCGCGTCTGGGGCCACCAGCTCAACCGCATCTGCCAAACACGAGCACAAAAGGGCTCAGCCACCCCACGGCATCACCGAGCCACCCACGCGGCCTGCGTAGCCCAAAACCGCTCAACAGCACACGGGGAGGGGGGGGGGGACCATAGTCTCTGGGTGTCCAGAGAAAGCAACTCAAGACAAACAAATACTTATACAAAAACAGGTAGAGTAGGTGTGTAAGGAGATGGGTAGTCGGGTTGTAGGTAGATGGGGAGGTGTGTGGTTGGGGAAAAGTTAAATGAGTTGCAGGTAGGTGGGTGAATGTGTTTGTAAGTTGGCGTGCAGGTTAATATCGGTTGGTTTCTAGGGAGGCAGGAAGTCAGGAAGCATGTTAATAGGAAGGTGGGTGGATTGTAAGTAGACAATCAGGCAGACAGGTGTCCTATATTTAAAAGAGGTGATGATTTTGAACAGAAAATACCGTGAAAATATTCGACGAAGTCCCTATGAAACAACTCGGCCATTGGAAGCGGCCGTGAGAAAAGGCGACACGACACCGCGCACTCCGCCGCCCCCCCCCCCCGAAACCAGAGACGCCGGCGAACAAATTATTCAACAGCGGAGAAACCCGAGAGAAGAGCGAGCGACAGGGCAGACAACGAAACCCGAGCACGCCCGCCCGCTGCGGCGGCCACGCGCACAGCAATCCTCCTCCTCCTCCTCGGCACGGGGAGCTCGCAAAGGCCGAGCGAGGGCGCAGGGAAACGCACCTGCGCATAGGCGTGCGAATTGTACTGCGCGGTACACGCACACACACAACAGTCGCGCTGTACTCCTCGAACTCTTTACCAAAAAACGTGCGGCCACCCACCCCCAGGACGTTCTCACGTGGCGCGCTCTCGCCATGTGCGCGTTACATTGTTGAAAGATTACAAGTCACATCTCTCTCTCTCTCTGTCATGTCACTTCCACTCCCCTCCCCTCGACGAACTGCCTCCGCCCCAGTAGCAAAACGCCACATGTCGAAGCCACCGCCAGCCACTTTAAGCTTCGCTCCGTGGGAGGTTGTTCCTTTTCCTGGGCTCCTCCCGCGGTCTGGAACGCATTGCTCCCCAGCTATGCGTGCTGCGAGCTCCACACCCCTTATTCAAGTCCAATGACCAAGACCTTCCTTCCCCCCCCCCCTCTGCCCACGACTGGAGGCCTCACTCCGTCGATAAAATGATGTATGTTGAATTTCTTTTGCACCGTGCGGAGCCAAACGTGCTAATTGGAGTTGCCCGCTGGTTTCAACGCATCTCAAGATGCGGTCACGTGTAAGACACCGTATAAATCAAAGCCGCACATCCGCATTGTACATGTCATTCATTCAAATGTCAATTTAAAGTCAAACGAACTGGCAAACATCAAGTGGGCCCACGTCACTGCGTGTGACTCTGTGTGACTGCATCACCTGGAGCAAAACCTTGACAGGACTGCGACTACCAAGAGAGCAAACACAGGACGTGTATCAATACACACGGTGTGCACACTGTACGCACACACACAATGTCGACGCATCGCCTTAAGACTGGCAACGATGAAGGTGCAGGAGATGGAATGTCATTACTCGTGCGGGCACTTAAAACGAGCGGGACGTTCGATCGCACGACAGATCCCACCGTCAGCTCTTCGGGAATGCCGAGTGCGGTGACGCGACCACTCACTCGGGCACTCTCTGGTCCTCCGGTGCAGGAGGGTCGGTCACTGCTCCATATCCTGCGACTAAAGCAACGCTCATCGTGTTCAAACTCTTGAACGGTGGTTGATGGTAAATCACGCACCAGGGGTCACGCACGCGCGCATTGGTGCACGCGGTCGGTGATCGTGTGCGTTAAAACCTCCCACCCACGTGGGACATGCGCGCGGTGTCTTCCGTGACCACCTTTGGCGAGTGTGCAAGATTGATACGCGAAGGGTCAAAAGCTGTCAGCATCACCTGGCAGTTTGCGCCTGCTTTAGGATATCCTGGCCAGTGAGAGCACCTCCACACGCAGCTGCTGGGCTACCGGTAGAGGTGTAATGAAGCATCAATTCATCGATTGATATCAATGCTTCTGCTCGCAACACGTGCACCGATTGCATGCAAAATGGATTTACGTAAAAAGAAGAGAGTCGATTCGAGCAATGATTCGTGATCTTGATTCACAACAGTTCCCTAACGCCCAGCAACTCTGCAAGGGGCAGCACTGTTTTCAAAAGCTCCATGGTGAACTCTGACCATCACCCTCCACATTCACACACACTCCCACACACTCCCATGGAAACGTCTAATGTGTTAGACTTCCCCCCCACACACACGCACCACCTGCAGGAGGGAGGTGGAACGGATATGTCACTGCGTGTGTATTTGACTATTTAAGGGTATCTGCATGTGTGTGTGTGTGCATGTATGTGCATGTGTGTGCGTGTGCATGTGCATGTGTGTGCCTAACACAGGGAGCGGTAGTCCAACGGTTAGCGCGCTGCGCTACGAACCCGGCGACCCGGGTTCGATTCCTGCTCACGGCCAACACCAGTGACGATTATATGAACCGGTCATGGGCCTCCCCTAGGCCGACTCAGCCACTAGGGAGACAGGCAGCCGGCCTTCATAGGTGCTTGCTAACAGCAGCACTTGTCCCAACAGTCTGGTCAGGCTACAGGGAGGATCTTTGTCTGCGTCTTTTGCCGAACAAGGCACTACAAGCCCGGTGACCTCAGCTCGATTCCCGGCCACGGTTAACATCGTTATCTGAACCAGTTCTGATCCTCCCCTAGGTCGACTCGGCCTTAAATGAGTACATGGCGCAGTGTGTAAACATCAGCGTTGGGGGGAGACAAAAGTGTCAGGGCATGGAGGGCAGCGTGTGGAGGCACCACCTTCCCACATCCTTGATTCCCATAACCCCTAACCACACCGACACACAATGGTCTACCCAACGCAGATGACACCATGGCAAGGTCTTCACAAACGGCGCATTCTGCAAAGAACTCAACCACAGCAATGGCTTGGCAGCAGCGATAATTGAACCTTTACCTCAAGCTGGGAGAACCGACCATTTGGGGTGGTGATTTAATCCCATCAATCGAGTTTATTCATGCAAAGTGCCGTGAATCTATGGCGCCTCTAGTGGCCGCGCCAGGGGTCACGTGAACCCCGTTGGGACGACTTGACACGCGCGTTATGTCCCGGAGATATCAATCGATTATTAATCGATTATTCATCGATGCGCCCATTCCATCCTTACCCAACCGCCCAATTATATTCATACTGAGCAGAGCACCGTGACGGCTACCGTACGTGCACTTATACGACAGGCAACAGACAGCACCAACACTACCTACCCCCAGTTTCCTAAACGTTTGGTGAACTTTAAACACCGCGGACCGACGCGTGTTTTTGCCGAACGCGGTGATTTACTCGCAACGCCGAGGCTAATCGCATCAAGCAAAGGGAGACCACAACCTCCCCCCCTCTCTCCCCATACCCACCCACCTCCTTTGACGACGACGAGAAAGCGAACAACACAGCGATCACAACGTGCATGGGGCTGGATTAAAACAAATGAAAAGGGGCATCGCAGAAACCCCCTTAACAATGTTATCGGTGCCCAGCCCGCCGATCAGATTACACCTCCGTTGAGATGTCTTTCTACATCAGGGAAGGCCCCCCCCCCACCACCATGTAAATAATCAGCAGGCTGGCACAGGGAGGAAGGGAGTTTGGCCGCGTTAAGGGATCCATAGACAAAGTGCACCGCACAAGGGGCACTGCTGCTGTCTCTGATACGAGCAGCTCGCTGCCCCCCCTCCCCTCTCAACCTTTTGTCATCGGCAGCCGCAGCCTCGCCAGCTTCCACCCCTGGCTCGCTCGGCCACTGCAAGCCCCCCCTCCCCTCCTCCCTGCATCCTTGTTCTATCACTCCACCGCATCTCACGGGGCCGTCACCCCCCCCCCCACCAACTTGCATCGCCTCCCTCCCTTGGCTTGAGCCAAGTCCTCGCAAGCGTCGACCCTCGACGGTCACCCCCCCCCCCCCCCTGTGCCCCCCATGCAGCCCAACGCCAGCCCCGTTGCATGTGTGCGTCATGTCTTTGTGGGTGCACGTGTGCGAACGTAAACATGTGTGTGTGTGTGGCGGCAGTGGTGGTGGTGGCCTGCGTAGGTGCTCGCTAACAGCACTTGGCCCAACAGTCTGTTAAGGCTATACGGGGGATCTTTGGCTTGTGGTGGGGAGCGGTAGTGCAGCGGTTAGCGCGCTGCACTACGAACCCGGCCACCAGGGTTCGATTCCCGCTCACGGCCAGAACCAGTGACAATTATCTGAACCGGTGTATAAACACTGCCACGAGAGCAGGGTGTTGGCCACCCACCAACTCGTGCGCCGTGCCCCAACAGTCTGCTCAGGCTATATGGGGGACATTTGTCTTTGTCTGCCTCGCTGGTTCGATTCCCAGCCATGAGTAACATTGGTGGCACGTGGCATTTGAGGCTGTCCTGGGCATTTCCTCGGTTGACTCTGCGTCGAATGCGTCAACATAATTGCGTTAAAACGCCGGGTGGGTGGGGGGTCAAAAGTGGCCGGGCGTGTTATTAACAAGAATAATACTACCGAAGACGCCCAGTGGACGTCTTCGGTACTATTATTGTTATTGTTAATAACACGCCCGGCCACTTTTGACCGACATCTACGGCCAAATAACATCAGCACGGGAGATAGAAAGGTGGCAGCACCACGGCTGCCCACCCCCCTCGTGTCGCATGCTGGCACCCACTAATGCTACCATCAACTGTCCTTGTGGTTGATACGGCCAGACCGGGGGTATAATGTCCCTTCCTATACAGTACTGGTTGTGCGTGCGTGCGTGCACATGAGTGTGTAATTTGGTGGAGGATGTAGAGTCAAACGTTCCACGATCCATCGATAAGCCTGGGGCCATAAAATGTAGCTAAAGGTTGCTAAGCGTTTGCAGCAGGCTTCTAACTGAACAGCACAGAAATGCAAAAATGTCCATCCCTGCACTTCTTGTTTCGTATCGCGGGCAGTCGATCAGCAACGTTTTATGCGTTCACGTCGAGGTTGGCGAGTGAACCAGGGGACGTCTTTAGCCCGGTGAATATCTGCAATGCTGCCGATGAATGATCGGAGCGGGCAAGTGGTGCACTATTTGAGCATGAGGACCATTGGTTTGAGACCGGTGACTCCATTTGCACCGTGGGAAATTGCTACGTGTCCCTCGGTGTTATCGATGGCCACGTCCACCGTGCGTGCGAACCGTCCCTTGTTTACCAACAAGTGAAACTTGATGACGAACCACGGTCACGCGTGCCCCATGCAGTGGATTACGGCGCAGGATGTTATCGCGTAATACTCCTGTAACTGAACGACCGTTCAAAAAGGAAACGATCAAATGATAAAACGTGTGCTTATCCGAGAGCCTCAGAAACTCAATCCCACGACGGAGAGTCGGGACTGCTCGGCCAGGAGTTGGGTTACAGCGCTGCTGCCCTCACACTCTTGCCCTTGACTGATCGACGCCGGGCGAATGTGACGCAGGATGACGGAGAGCGCTGGCACTTGAGTTGTGGCCGCACGAAGGACTTTTCAACATGCGCATCCATCACGCTACCTCCACAGGTTTCATCACGTCGGCACACAAATACCACCCGTCACTTTGTAAACTCTATACCGTAGTAATAATAATGTACAGCCCTTTGTAAATCCGCTGCTAGATAAAAAGCCTCCCCACGGTGCATCGGACGGGGTTGTTTGACCATACTTTACCAAGCCAGTCGACGTGGGTTTGGGAAGTCGGGGTGGTGGGGTGCATTTAGGATCAGTTAAGATATCACTCACCACCCACGTCAGCCGTCAGTGGCAATCCAACTCGGGTTCCTTCTTGTACATACACCCACACTAAATGCAATTTTACCGGCTGCTGTGGTACAAAGTTCCTCATTGACGTGAGACTTGAGATGGCTCCGTCAATGTAGTCAATTTCTTCCATGCTCTGTGACGCCCATCATTCGATTACCACCGCCATCACATCACACAAGGCTCCCTCCTCTCTCACCTGTCGGTCCTATTCAGACTGGGATGAATCAATTTGCGAATCACCCGAGCAGTGCAAAACCCAGGCGAGCTTCTTCTGAGATGGGATACATTTTTAAGGCGCACTATGGAATATTTTCCCGTTACGATATTTAACTGAGTTCTGAATATGTGAAAGTACAATTGTACGATACGATGTGGATGTATGTGGCACACAAATGCAACCACATCTCAAGATGCCGTACAAAACAGTCGAATGCAGGCAAGGGAAAATGTGCATATATACTGCATATCCTTTTATTTAACAGAACAGTTGTAGGCAGAGAAGAAGGGGAATGTCTTGAGTCCAGATTTTCAAAGGGGCAGGGAGTTGAGAGCATAGACGGCTGGAGGGCATTCCAGACGACAAGGGCAGCAGTGGAGAAAGAGCAAAGGTTTACTGGGGGGGTGTTGATAAGAGTCCTTGGCTGTTAAGAGCGGAGAGCACAGAAGAAAGAGGAAAGAGTGGATCCATGGAGGATCTTGGAAACAGGGTGGGCGAACTGCATTAGAAGCGATTAGCTGTTATCATATTTGTTCTTTATGTGTAACTTTGCATTTTTACTTGACACAAAAAAACACGTTGCTCTCATGATGTTTGCTGTTGAAATGTTTCGTTCTGAATTTCCATACGTTATACTCGAACCTCTTTGCTGTTATGATATATTTATTTAATTATTACTCATGTCTCTTTGATCGTGACAATTCTGGTCTCAAGCAAAGAAGCTCCACAGAACTGTAAGAATTACTTCGGTCAAAGCGGGGTGCCAACGCTGGTAACGACAGCACAAGTGGGACACGGAGGCTTTTTTCGGAGGAACGCGAGTGAATTCCCAAGAGGGTCAGGGGTGAGACCATCGATCCGTCGTCTCCGTAAAAGAAACAGCCGAGTCTCCATTGAGGGCTCTCGCGGTGCAGACTTGAGGCTGCCCGAGCGCAGAACGGCGAGAGCCGTAAAACGTGGCACAGACTTTCCGCAAAAAAAAAAAATCCCACGGCCCGCAGCCAAACCTGATCCCGGGGCGCCGCGCCGCGCCTCAACATGGCTTCAAGAATCACTTATTTTCATTCACTTTGGATTCTACCTTCGATGCAAATGCACGCGATTCCGCTGCAACAAACAAACAAAAAAGGGCTCTTCTAAAGAAACCGGGGTGACAATGAGAGGCCGGCGATAGCCTGGGCCGGACGGATGCCCACGCTGCGCTGGCGCGTGCGGAACTTTTGTTTTCGGTTTTCAGGCGGCGGCTGCTGCTGCTGCTTTGAAAAGCGATGCCCCCTTTGTCAGATATCGTTCCTTCGGCAACTGGAATGGCAGCGCGGGTTATGCAGCTGCCCCCCTCCTGCAAGTGAATCCGGCATCACCACCACTACCGCCTACGCCGCTAGACCAGTGCCAAACTCACGCATCGGTCACACGCAACTTTGGAGGCTTATTCATGACATTGTATTGCGATATGCAAGTGCTGAAATAACAGCAGTGTTTGTGCTGCCTTTGCCACTGTTTAGTTTGTTGTCCTTCCCACGAACCTCCGATTAGCAGTTGGCTACGCACGGTGAAAAAAAATTCAACATACATACATAATATATCAACCGCATTGCACCAGGCACTCGTTTTTAGCTGAGTTAATTGACCAAGGAGAAGCCCAGAATGGGTTAAGTTACCAAGTGTTACCAATGATGTGCAAGGCCATGGAAATTAATGTGTCCAGAGAAATGGTTGTAAGAATTGTTTAAAATTCATGAAAATTATGCTATAAAGTCGATGTATTCTATACAAGCTAATGGAGTGTACAAACCCAGAACAAGACAGAAACAAAAGAGGAAGCACGTGCAAACATGATGTAAAAATGGGACACAAAAACAAGTGATACTTGAATTAAATTATAGCCCTGAATCGTGACAATTCATGTGATCCATAGGTCACAATACATGGATAGGACCGGTACTGCGGATTAGGAGTTTGAATAATTTACCTTCCTTGTTTACACAACGTGAAATAAAATGCATCTTCAAGGGATAAAATGCAACATTATCTACAGGTCATGAGTGATTGTGATACTGATGTGCTAAGTTACTGGTTATGCATGAACTAGAGTCTGTACAAAAACTTAGTCTTACTTAAAAATAAAGGCAGCTACAATTTAAAAAAGAATGGTAAAAAAACCCCAGCTGATAGAAAGGAAAAAAACCTGAGAACATTTCTCAGTGAGAATATTTCGAAAACCTTCGATTCCAAAATAAATTTAAAAACACTACCCACTCCGGAATCACGGCCCAGATTTCATAGAAGTCACCTCACGGGCCCCAAGGATCATGTGACCGCACATTTACCAGCCATTTATCCGTCTTTTTCTGGCATGCGAACTCAAGCTCCGCAGCAAATTGATGCGCGTATTCCACAATAAAAGTGTAAATGTCACGTGCAATCTGTCCGCATAAAGTCTAAACCGCCCAGTGCACAGACTCGTTATCTAGAGCGCTGCCTTGGACATTGCTGAGGTTCGGCTTCTCATCCGCCGCGTGTGAGCGCGCGCGAAGCGGTCATCGTTTCTCCTATCCGTCTGCGACGTCCTCGACTTGTTATTATTTTTGGCCTTTTTCCACTCTCTCATTTTCCTCTTCGCCCTGATGACGGACGTGTTGTGATGGTTTGTTTTTAACTTAAAAGCGCTGTGATATGCTGTGGCAGTTTTAAACTCAAAACTAAACTGCGAGGCTCACATAACACACGCGCGCACAGCGCACACGCCGTACATGCACTTATACGCGTAATACCTTTGATGCGCCGAGACTGCAATATTCAAACCATGTAGGTCATGTTTCACCAACTTCCCCACTCCGTAGCTCACGCCTCTTCACCGTTGCCAATCCGTCGCACCCAGACCCGGCGCTACCGCCCAAGCATCATCGCGCTGTGTCAACACCGCCCGCCACGGCGGAGCCACGCGAGCGGGCCACGGGCTGCTGCCGTGGGGTCGGGCTCATCCCCAGCGCCAGGCTCAAGAGGTTTACATTTCATCTATCATCGCCACTGTCATCAAAGTCGTCGTCGTCATCATCGTCATCAAATCGCTCATTATCCCTGTCTTCATCGTCGCCACTGTCATCAAGGTTGTCAATGTTATCATTATCGTCATCATCATTGTGGTCACCACCGTTATTGTTGTGATGATCACTGTCATCATCATCATCAGCGACATCCATCATTGTCATCACCAGAATGAGAAATTGCATCATCGGCATCATCACGGTTATCGTCGTCAGCATCATCAAAATCAAACTTACACAATAATCATCGTCGTCTGTTTGTGCACAATTCGGACAGGTTTTGATAGGAACACATGCCTGCTATGAGAATTCGTGACAATATCAACGAGGAGAAATGCGATTATGAGCAGCTTGTGATGATGCAAGTTTCCCTGTGGAGTCTATCGCAACGCACGTGTCAATATTACTTTCCGCGTCTCATTTTGAAATGACTTTCACTCATTTTCCCATTTCAACATCCCCTTCACTAATCATCTCGTAGTGACAGAAGTCAGTCCTTGCTGCTCGTGGACACAACACGTTCCGATGGCCCCACCATAAGATTCCTGCCTTGTGCCACTTTTACGGTTTTGCTGGTGAATGGTGTCATGGACTCCGTGGGTCCCGTGGGTATGTATATTGAACTCAATTCACACAGTACATAGCCAACCGTGCTAATGGAAGGTGTGTGTGGAAGTCAGGGTTCAAGCGGAGTCGGGGCGGCAGGGTGGTTCAGTAGTAATGCTCGTCCCTCGCAGAAAGAAGGGCCCGGGTTCGCTTTCAAACTTCGGACGCGCCGCTCTTTGCGCGAGTTTGCCACGTTCTTCCCCTGTTCTGCCCGGGTTCTTTTTATTGAGACGTAAACCGCCCCGCGTTCAATTGAATTCGTGCAGGAAAATGTCACAATTTCGCACAGTGGCTTCGGCGTACAGTACAACCTTTTGGCGAAATGCTCATTTGCGGGCTCGCGGTTTGGTGCGCGTGTTTGCGTGCATGTTGTTTTTTCCTCGGTTTCTGCGGGCTTGACTGTTTACGAGCACGACAGCGTGTGCATGGGGGAGGGAGGGGGTGGGTGGTCTCTGAGCGCTTGTGGCTTTGCGTGTTGGCACGTGAGCAAGTGTGCGCAAGGCGCGCGCGTACGGGGGGGGGGACACTTTGCTCGTGGCTTGAAATCGAACCAAAGAGTCACAGCCGGAGCCCTCGTCCTGCCCCGGGGGGGGGGGCTCGTACAGCACTCAAGGTAGGGGATGACATCAGGACGGCCGCGTGTGACGACGCTGCATCTCTCTCGCACGGGACGCTGGCCGCCACCCCCTATCCACTGCCACCGCTCTCCTAACGCGCGGCCCCCACCACCGGCCTCTTGTCCATTTCAACCGCGCAGGAAACCACGAGCCGAGAGCCGATTTCAGAAAACAAGTTGCCCCCCATCCCCTCCACTCGTTCTCAGCAATCAGGGACGGATTCACCGAGACGTGGATTATGCGGAGGATGTAAGTGTGAGCGGGAAATTTCGATTTAAAGCTTTCGTGACTGCAGGGATTCATCTACTTGGTTCTTTCGGTAAAGTCACGTAGAAGGGAAATAATAAAATAATAAAAATAAAACATAATAAAATACAATTCCTCCCCTAACCCAGCTTAAATATACGCTGCCAAGCTTGGTGGTGTTCATTCAGACGCTGTCTGTCCGACAGACCTGTTCTTCACCTGAGGACGGCTGCTTGCGTTGTGGCCGAAACGTCGTGAGAATTGTATTTTATTAAGTTTTATTTTTATTATTTTATTATTTCCCTTCTACGTGACTTTACCGAAAGAACCAAGAAGATGAGCGGGAAAATGTGAAGCGCTTGATGGCTCGTGCTCCAAACGCGTACCCAGTTTGTGCAGACTCGCGGGAGATTTTCTTTCCGTCGTAATTGCAACTCAACGTCAAGCCGACATAATAAGTCGATCAGACACTTTGCAGTTTTGGGTCTTCCGAGTGCTGTCACCGTCACTGCCCAAAACTCCTGCGTGTTGGCACACGTGGCCACGCTGAAGTCACGGGAGGGCCTCGACCGTGCGTGAACGGCTGTCGAAGTGGGTTTTTTTTTTCAATACTTCGCAAAAAAACACATCTGCTTTCAGACCTCACCATTTCGACCGTCGTCACTATAAACGTCGCTTATCTCCAACCGGTTCAGTTTGTTTATGATCGGGCCTCGCTCGTAAAAAAAATGATGTCATGCCTCCAGGAGGATCAACACCTGGCTCTGGGTAAACAAATTAAGTCACCAACACATGACCTTGCTTCGTCACCCGCCGTGTTTTGAGTCTGGCCCTTCAGGGCGAGGGAGGGGGTAGCATCATTTGCAATGAATAAAGAAGAAGCCAATTTCCTCATCGCACACAAGGTTTAGTCAATACCCTGGGTGGGAGCGCACGCCTGTGTTTTGCATTCGAAGTGTAAAATGACACCAGACCTCTCGGACTTAATTGGCACCTGCGCGGCTGACACATTCCACCTGGGGGAACCGGTTGCGAGTCATTGTGCCCAGGCCAAGCTGTGCCACGCGATGCATGCATTGGCAGATTCACCAAATGTATAAATACACATGCACACATCCCCAATGTACGTACAGCATACGCTCAACAATTGTTACCAATTAAAATATACTTACGCCGATAAAAGGATGTACTCCCAACAATTCTGGCTTTCTTTGCAAAACAATTATCAGAAGCACTTACATTCATCACGTCCAAAGAAGGAACTTCCTGGAAAAGGAATGGGCCGAGGTTCTGTTAGAAATGTGACATTCCAACGATAAAAGATGCAAACGGACAAATTCATCCGTCGGCCATCACACGGGGTGACCTTAGCAGCACACGTTATACATGAACCAATCACACAGCAGCCTGCTGCTCGTCAGACAGGGGCATTGGTTAGCCACTTCTTTCCTGCAGTGTTGCAATGACAGAGGCCCTCATCGCCCCCGCACCAAGCACTCACCTTGGGCACGAGATAGCGACGCGGTGAATTTTGGAACAAGCGCATTTAACATTGAATAAGCCACAAACACGTGCAACAGCGAGGCCTGATCTGCAGAGAAAAATCTAAATTTTTAAATTGGAATCTTTAAATAAATTAAAACAACTCCAGCAGTTTTGTTTAAATGGGTGCCTGCACCAAACCGCGGCAAACGTCATAGACGGTAACAAAGACACGCTCCATCATTGGCTTGTGTAGTCTCCCTCGACCGTTTGTTTACGACCGCGTCCCCGTTGGGATTTATTGTTTGTGGCCCACAGGTGACAGAAAATTGTCCATGACGTTGACCAGATTGAAAGCCCCGTCGAACAAAAACACAATGGGCAGTATTTAAAAAAAAACCACGATGACTGTACTGTGATTGAGACTGGTTCTGGAACTGTCTGATAATAATAATTTAAAAAGCGCAATCGATGGCAACGCTGCTAAAATTTGACCGAGATCAAAATTTGCCAAAAACTTTGCTCACGTAATTATTAAACCAAAAATATCAGCCCAATTTTTACTGCCTATTTAGCATGAATATTTAACAAACGTACAGTGAAAAATGTACCCAGTGACCCCTTGAGAAAAATCACCAGACTTCAGACAAAAAATCTGCCTTATCATCCAACTGTTTATGTAATTTCTTCATTTTTTTGTTCAACCAACGCCCACAGAAACACAACCAAGCCACCGGGCGTGGTGTGAGCAACAGGTCCCCCGAGTGGCACGCGCGCAGCACGTGGCTGCTGTGAGCACGCCGCACTTGAGGATGACGGTGTCGGTCACGCTCGGTGTAAAAACAACGGCGATGGCAGTGAAGACGTTCACATCGCACCGTTCCCGCCTCGGTTCCGTACTGCGTGACTTCGTGTACAGTAGTTTCACGGGCTCTGAGCCCACGCTTACGTAGATTCGTGCGGTGGCCAATGTGTGCGTAAGGGTGTTCCTCTGTGTATATCCAGTACAGTAATGTTCATGGCGTGCGGTGGTTGCAGTGGTTCACGCGATGCGTTACCATCCCAGGTTCGATTTAAAGCCACTGATGGCATCAGTGGCAAGCGGTATCTGGACCTGTGCTGGGGCTACCGAAGGTCAAGTTTGCCTTAAATGTGTACCTGTCGTGTGGTGCATACACACTGGTACTGCGGTGGTAGTTGAGTGTGATGCTGGCTACTCCAAGCTCCTCCTCCTGTGTGCTGTGCTGGAATCGGTGGGCGCTTGCTAATGGCACTGGACCAAACACAGTCCGATGGGCTGGTATTGTGGATCTGCGTCTTTACATACTATATACAGACACAACAATATATACATGATTTGGTTACCTTTCCTAAAAATTTCACTCATATCGCGTTGTTGTACCGTTTGTTGTTGTAACGTTTTGACCCCTCCCCTCCTGAACATGTGTGGAAAAAATAGAGCTTTATGGCTCATCGGATTCCTCCACTATAAATACATATTCTGATTCAGAAAATACGGTATATACTTTATCTCCGCATCCCAACCCATCAGACGTCGTTCTGCGTCATCACATATACGTGCTCTGTCGTTCCAGCGCTTGCGCAAAAATGCATCCTTCACGCTCCACTTCGCCCACAAATTACCAGCTAAAGTACACAAAACAGCTGTCTGCAAGTGAAGTGGTGGCACGCAGCCCATGCCCGCAGGCCCGCGTGTGCGTGTGTGTGCAGTAGGAGCTCGAGAATTGATAGGTGGCGATGGGAAAGGGAGCCTGAGAGTGGAGTGTCTGTTCCTACCCGCTGATCAAAGCAGCCCATCTGCCCATTCATTCACCGGCGTTTGTCAATCTCCTGCTGGCTGAAGGGCTAGCCACACCTATAATTCACGGAGGTTTTATGACCTTACTTCCCCGCACTGGTCAGCGCCATGACTGCGACGACATCTCTCGAGAGTGTGGTCAGTCTGGGAAGTTAAGCAAAGTTAAGCCTCGTTAGTACTTTGGTGGGAGATGGAATAGAAGTAGTAGCAGGTGATGCGAGGTAGCTAGCAGAGGGCAGTACTGCAATGAGTTCTTGAATACTGCATACCTGTGTAGAGCTTTGAGTGATATCTCCTTGAATGCACGGTTTCTCTGGTTTAGAGCAGAGGTCGCAATCGGGTACCCGATACCCGTACCCTACCCGATACCTGGCTACCCGTACCCCGGCCGGGTACGGGTACCCGTTTGCGACCCTGGTGCGGCCGGGTACGGGTACAGGTAGGCCGTGAGTCACTGGTGAGTAACCGTTTGTCACTCATTTCCCAACGTCTTGTCTCTTCTCACAATTCAAGTTCCTAGAATCAACCCACCCGCACCTGCAACATGGCTTCATCCCAGAGGTCGCAATCGGGTACCCGATACCCGTACCCAGTACCCAGTCGGGTACGGGTACCCGTTTGCGACCCTGGTGCGGCCGGGTACGGGCAAGGAATCAAAACCCGTTTGCGACCTCTGGTTTACAGGTATCCCCCTCCATTTACGAAAGGGATGCGTTCCTCAAAGAAACACGAAGTTTCGTAAATTGGAACAGCTTTTACCATTAATTTAAGACCAAACCTGTGGCATGTGTTTCGGTAGTAGGGTCATTCCAACTGTACTCCTAACCTAAAAATGTATCACCTATATACAAAAAAAAATAATACTAATAATAATGAACATAAATATTAAAACGAATTTTTAAACAAAAAATAATTAACCTTTTCAGGGAACTCACCAAGAGATCCGCATGTTGGAATGACTGAAAAGGTGAGATATGGAGGCGTGACTGTTGCACCGTGATGCAGATGGATGATGCAGCCTCCCGGGTAGTTCTTGTTTGGTCCCATGTCGCGTGTCAGGTGAAATATCATGACTTCAAACTGTTATTTGGCAATAAAAATACATCTATCTGGTCAGGGTATTTTTTTACATTTCAAACAAAGTCATAAGAGTTGTCTCCGTGCTAAAACAACTGTTTTGTGGGGCGGCACTTATTTATATTTGCGGTTCGGAACCAGAAGTAAAAATCCCACAATTCTAGGGTGGTGAAAATAGCATTGTGTTTGACAACCATCTCCAGATTCCCAAAATAATGGTGGTGCTCTTTTTACCAACTACTGCGGAAAACTACGCAGCTCCCTGATGAGTGTTCCGGTTGTGCGGTGTGTTGTTCGGCATTATGATGTATGACGTTTGAGGTCTACCTGGCCTATGAGAGAGACCACGCGGATGTTCATATACCCTTTTTCCAGTGGTGTCATCAGTTGCTGAAAATTTAACCTCGGATGACAATGCAGTGTGCGTGTGTACCACTCCACCACAACTCATGTTTTGATCCACATAAAGACACATGAACCGAAACGTCGGAACATCATGATGGACGGAATCAGAATAAATGTATTACAGAATCAGCAAAGCCCAATAAGCTATACAGTCCATTTCAAGGGCCAATCAGCCACCAGACAACAGCGGCAGCAAAGTGTTAGAACAGTGACCAGTAAGCAGTAGAATCTGAAAACACATCATTGTATGAGGGATTGGCTGAGTTCATCATCCCAAGCTCAACCATCAATTATATGCTGATCAGAGTATATTTAAAAGAGCATTTCGGCAGGTATCCCATAAGAGTAGTCCAACGGCAATACACATTCTCGGCTAGCCCTCCATGGGAATTACCACTGGGTCTTCGAAGTCACAATTTCAATTTGCCTTTGGCTGAAACTCACATTGCGAAAGGGCGCGACGCCCAGCACAAACATAACACTTTCAAAAGGGTGAGCATGGCGCATTTGAGTTTACTCGGCAGAGACATTTTAAAATCAGCACTGTACACAGAGGCCTTAAGCAAACATCACGGTAATAAAAGACAAAGATCCCCCCTATAGCCTTAGCAGATTGTTGGGACAGGTTAAACTAAACAAACCTATTTTATATTTTACCAGGTCAGGCCCACGAAGCTATTTTGATCTTTTTCAGAAGCGACCTGGCCACAAATGATAGCTCAACAAAGCGGCTTATCACGTGGGACGTTATAGCAGCCAAACACTCTAAACGCGTGTTTATAAATGTGGAGGGAAAACCGGAGGACCTGGAGAAAAATCCACGCCACCACGAGGAGAACATGCAAACTCCAAATATACAGGCGTCAGGGTCAGGGTCGAACCCACGACCACCTGTATAACAGGCGAGGTGGTTAACATCTCGTCAGACACACACGGACCCTCTTTCGAGTCAATGGGAATCAAGGTTACAAAAAGACACATCGAATATTATGAAAATATCCGTGTTCACCAGCACCATATAAACATGCCACTGGATGTGTGGGGTAGCAACTGCATTGTGGAATAATGATTACTGCACCCAAAAGACCTTCACATTGCATCACTAATCAGCTGGAACAATTGACCCCCCCCCCCTCCCGACCTTCCAATTCAATGAATCGTCGCTATTCTTAGTTGTGAATCTATTAAATAAATATTTTTGTTTCACAATCTGGCGCATTACGAGCACCTCTAGTGACTGCAGAGGTGATGTGAACCCATGATAGTCGTGTACTGTACACTGAACATGTACAGAATTGACCATAGAGCAAGTCGGGTTGATTGATGATATCCAGCACACAACTAAGTCAATTCAGTGATGAGAACACCTGCGGCCGGTCGCCTCCTTGTGACTCTCCTATCGCTGCCGCCACCCTTCCCGTGAACTTCGCTCAGTGATTCCTCCAGCCATCCACCCACGGCTGAGATCTCGGTCACACCGTTTCATCTCAACCACTGCAGCTCAAAACGCCTCTCTTTCTGCTTTGTTCGATTGAAGAAACGTGTGACTCTTGTTTCTATTCCAAGCCAACCGTGACTTGTAAACGGATAAGCCAACCGTGCTATATCCTCCAATGGGCACGGTTGGCTACGTACGGTGTGAAAGAAGTTCAGCACACATACATAGTGCTGGGGCACATTTAGTCCTGTGCTCAGCAACTGTGTTCAACACGATCACTGTCAGTATTTGTGCGCACGCCGCACGCGCGCGCTGCTCGCAAATGCGCGGTCCTCACATGCCGGCACCATCGCGGGCGGGTGCGCGCCACGTGCGGGCATGCCGTGATGCAACGAGGAAGTGGTTTTTGAAAAAAAAAGTAACCATGCGACAGGAGAACAAAAAATTCGATGCAGTTGATGGACGAGTGAATTCTGCAACGCAAACAGAGCCATGTGCGTTTCGCGAATTTGACCCCTAAAGCGCATCACTCGAACTGGTACATCAGTCTTTTTTTTCAGCATATTTTGTTTGCACGGTTGGCTACAGTAGGAAAGTTCAACATACTATACATGCAGCCTTTGCGAAATGCTATATTTCACATCCTGCAAGAAGACGGAGGCTGTTCGGCCTTTTGTCTGCATCTAAATATCTACTTCAGGTCATAAATAATGTTCTTTGTCTTCCATGACAGACACGTTTAAGAAGTCGGACGATGTTTCTTGATGTGGCTATGCGTTGTTAGCGTTAGAACAAACGTGTCCGCTGCGTTATGTAAGGAGGCTGCAGCACAACGTAGCGAGTGATTTCAACACCATACAAACTCTCGATTTAGGGTTTTTGCCATGAACCGCGTGGTCTCAACAAAACGTGTGTGCCCCCAATTACCAAAGAACCATGACACAAAAAAACTAACGAAATGAGCGGTGTGTAGGATTCATACAAACTTTTGGACAAAACTGGAGAAGAAGAAAAACCCGTTGCAACACTTGGAATGTCCCGCTGTGTATTACGGTGCCAACGCCAGAACCGCTCCACGCATACCGTGGCGGTGCAAACAGATGAAGGGGATGATTATGGGGCTAGTTTGTCAGGTAGCGGGATTTTTACCACTCACACTCATCTCCGGTTACAGCGTGGCAGTTCTGGATTCAGTCCGCTATGAGGCTGCAGAGCGATCCAGTTTCATTGGCCCTCCTTGCGCTCCGTTTAAATTTGGACTTTGACACCACTGCTTCCACCAACGGCTGTTCGATCAAGCAGATTATCACAGGAAACACATGACCTGCCTCAAACCAAATCACTTGTAAACGTGCCCGATCTCATCAAGTCTTGGAAAGTTAAGCAGTGTCGAGCATGGTTAGATTTTAAGAATATAATCACAGTTCCAAATGGGTTTGTGGGATTTGTGGAAATGTGGCATTCATGCACGAATGGAAGGCCCATGGGACCTGGGCTTTCACTGATCCCAAGGAGGTGCCATGACGCCCAGTGACCACCCTAAGGTCAACCAAACCCAATGGGACTTCCAACCGGCTTACGGGGATTACCGGGAATACCACTCAGACCACTGAAACCACCAAAGACAGCACCACTGTTGCGACCACTCCATTCACCGGAAACTACCATTGGGACTGCACAGAATCAGCCAGAATCCGAAAACACATCAATGTATGAGGGATGATGATTGACTGAGTTAATCATCCCAACCTCAACCATCAATTATATGCTGATCAGAGTTAATTTAAAAGGGCATTTCGGCAGGTCCCTATAAGAGTAGTCCAACGGCATACACATTCTCGGCTGGCCCTCCATGGGAATTACCACTGGGTCTTCGAAGTCACAATTTCAATTTGCCTTTGGCTGAAAATCACATTGCGAAAGGGTGCGACGCCCAGCTCAAACATAACACTTTCAAAAGGGTGAGCATGGCGCATTTGAGTTTACTCGGCAGAGACATTTCAGCCAGAATCACCATCCCGGCCAGATAAAATGGACAATGCTTAGCCAAGCTAAGCTTAGCGCATCCACAGCGTAGCTGACCTAGATTCCCAATAGAATCGCAATAAAATCCCATTCTATTGCATGAATCTTCAATGGCCGATCCCCCTTCGAATCTAATTCAAATGTATGGAGATATAAACTTGGGAGTCGCCCATGCAACAACCATAATTATTGTTAAAATTGCCCAGGATGGAATCATAGAAATCGGATACAGTTTCTGCAAAAGTTGCCCGGCTCTAGGGGCAACGTACATCGCGTCCCAGCGTTTGTTGCTGAGGCAGGGTTTTTTTTCTCGTGCGAGCTTACTCCATTTCACCTGCTGCACAAACCTGTCACCATCTGCTAACCACACTTTCCATCCTACGTGCGGTACAATGCATCGGAACGTTTACATTTTTTTTGTCTGTCATGTCATTCAGCTGTAACACCCTTACAAAAACATACATACGCAACTGTGCTTTGTCAGGGTTCGACAGTGTTCAAGAAAATAAAATAATTCTCAAGTGTAACCATGATCAGGTGTGTCCGGTATGGCACAGTGAATGAGTGACAGTTTTTGTGCAAGTCTCACCGAAAGAAAAAAAAATCTGTCGACGACACCTTTCTTTCACACTGCCAGGTGTGGAAATACCCGAGGGCTGATCAATTCTCGCCTACGTGCAGATAATAAAAATGGTGTACCCATGCAGAGTACAAAGTACGGCTATTGTGGACTTATACACAAGTTGGGTTGGTGAAAGTAAACATCAGCCTAACCGTAGTAGACTCACTCGAGGCCAGAAAGGTTAGGCAATAAAGTTTTACAAAGAAGTCTCTTGTGACTCCTCAAAGTTAATCTTCCATATTCACCAATAAAGTGCTAATTATTACATGCCGCATGTGCTTTGCTGATTGATAAACGTGATAAGATGGTTGAATACTGAGAGGCGAGGAGCCCGCGGTTCTAAAAAGTCTTGATGGCAACTGTATAAAAGGTCACGCAGCAATCCACTTACGTCACTGGAAGATCCCTTCATTCAAACGCACAATGCGGTCAGTGTATCTGTGGCAAAACGAGCATTGGCCAGTGACTATTTATTACGCTGGAGGTTCAGACACGTCGGTAAAAATCTCAGATTCTGATAGTGGAGTTCCATTTATCTGCGGCGCAAACCACCGTTGCATTCTCAGCAGCCTCCCCAGGTCGAACTCCAACTTCCTCGGGGGCTTTCGGTGTTCTGCCATATAAGCTCTCCGATGTGCTTTCAGGTTTTTCCGAGTGTTGTTCAGTTTCTTGAAGAAGCTCCCAGGACGCGGAGGGAAACGTCAAGACGTGATGCCGCACATCAACACACAGAAATCCCGAAAAAAACATTGGAGAGCTAGGTGGGGCTTGTTTTATCAAACCGAGTGGGACGTCGATGGCAGCGGTGGTGGTAGTGATTGGGGCTGACTCGACTCTGGCCATGATTTCAACTTAAAAATGTGGAGTTCGGCTCGGCTTTACCAACCGCACGATAATATCAGTCTTACTCTTAGTTTTTTTCGGTAAAGTCACGTAGGTAAAACAATTGATCAAATAAAATAGTTTTAGAAGTTTTATTTTATTAATTGTTTTACCTACGTGACTTTACCGAAAAAACCAAAGAGTATGAATCCTTGCAGTCGCGAAAGCTTCAAATCTAGAATATCAGTCTTTCCTGTCTGATACAAAGCTGTTAATGTATTACGAATTAAAGCATGGGCATCAAGAACACGATGTAGTTTGGATACTCATCTCAACGAAATAAAGATTAGTGTTTAAACCTTCTTTAAAGAGCAAGCACGGGCTTTCATGCCGTGTATTTACATCACGGGGAGCCTTTTCTCTAAGCAATTTAATTGCCTCCACACGGGCATTTAAAAAAATAATAAACTCATTCCGTAAATAAATACAGACATTCCAGGAAGTTGGCCAATAAAAGTTCGGGCTCAATTTCTGCTCACGTCAGTAAATGGGGTTTAGATGCCAGGTTTTACAACACTAAGAACCGAAATTCATTAAGCGGCTCTGTGTGCCTGCATCAACGTCCAGCGTTCGTCCGTGCCCATTCACAACCTCGCACTCGAATAAAACACTCGCCTCATTCATGAGACGCATTCATTAATGGCCAACAGCAAGTGACCACATTACCCTTCTGCTAATTACAATGGGTCTTTGTTTTTCGCTCAAATTAGCTCATCGTCTTGACCTTTGCAGTTTTGACTCTGCCGATGGACAAGAAGTTTAACACCGGTCCGATTGTCTCTCTCTCTGACAATGACATTGTCTCAGTTATCTCTCTGGCCTGTAGTTTTCTACCCCTTCATTCGCTACCCAAGGGGACCCCCCCCCCAGTAGCAAATGTCCCCACCCAGCACAAGGTGTAAGCAGCGCTGGCCTGCATAATATAATTTCTCATAGGTCATGTCTCAGTACTGTATTTTATAACAGGTTTTTTGGGTAAAATCGCATAAATGTGTCGTTAAACCCATTACACCCGACACGACCAATTGGTAAGGTTTGTCACGTAAACAAAACATGCCAATGCATTACTAGTTCAGCACACCGGTGTGTTAGAGAGTAAATCCACAACATTGACGAGTACCGTGACATTTGACCAGTAATAACAACCAGCCTCATCAGGTGACAGTCAGAGTTGTGGAGAAATCCTCCTGTTTCGGTCTTAAAGTAGAGGGATGTGATGTCATCACTTGTGAACCAATCAGGTGCGAAGACGGGGGGGGGGGGGGTAATGTTTTCATATACATTAAAATGGAACTCTCACATTATTGGTAGGGTTACTCAAAGTGAATCAACGTACATAATGTATGTTCATAACGCATACACATTATGCATGTGCATTATGTATGTACACTCTGCCGCTTTTGGGTACATAAATCGCAATACCTGTTACTGGCTGCTCACAATTAATCACCATCGACGTATGACGATCTGTATAGGCATGCAGCTGGTGTTTTAATTCCATGAAATAAATGTTTAATTCCAAAGCCCTCCGATATAAATGTGGCACTGAACTGCCGCGAATAGCAGCCCGGTCATGCTGTCTGTAAATATCACGCCCACGACACGAACAGCTTTAAATGAATATCCATTTTTAAATGACCATTAAAAAAACACGACAATGAATGTGGAAACAACGCGACCACGGTTAAGCACACGTGTTTACACCCGTAGACTTGACTTACACCGTAAACTCGAGCACGTGACCCCATAAACAGAAGTGAATTAATGCAGCATTGTATTAATAAAGTTATTCAAGGTGGTTCGTAGTGAGTTGTGGGTCACCACACGCTATCAAAGACGACCTAAAGCATACCCAGAATTCTTATGGTTCAGTGGAAATGCACAAGACTCAAGAGAACCTAACTCAGGCATCCCAAAGACTTTCGGAGAAATGTCCTCAGGCGGCGCACGTGACTGCCTTGTAAACATTTGCCACTGGGCTCACGTCATCACGTCTCGGGTGGTTATATATGGCAACACTGAAGGCTTTAACTCGGTGATGTACACAACAGGAATGAAACAGCCAAACAGACAATTCATCATCCACCAAGATCAATCCACAACAAGATTGAGGCCTCCACAAGCCATCGCCATCTCTCAGTTCTTTCGGGTGTAACAATCTACCTAGCACCTGCCTACAAGATGATTTCATCACTCCATCTCCGTAGAGGATGTCCTTTCGGTACAATCCATCCCTTAGTTGCCACTTCATTGTTAGTTCCTGTTCAAGCCCAATTTGCACGATACCTTACTAAACAGTTCATGTCTCTCACCTCTGTTTTAGTTACTCTAATCCATGTCCTCCTATTTATGTACGTGTATAATCCCAAGCATACATCTGTCCATGCTTCTTTACACATTTATGAGCTTCTGTAATGTACGTACAGTGTTGTATTTGAATACAATCATAATAATGCCCTTTATTTACTCCAGAAAGCCTCGCTCAGTCTCGAGATTCTGATTCAGGAAGGTGCGGCCATTGCGACGTTTGGTCAATTCCATTTATGAGTGTTTGGCATGTGAGAGGAAACTGGAGTGTCCGGAGAAAACCCACTACAAATACAAGGCGGTGAAACATAGACCTCTGCATAGACAGGTTCGACAATGAATTGCCGCACTGCCAACTCCTGGCCATTTTCCAGCCTAAGCTAGCATTCTCTGGCAGTCTCCCATCCAAAGTTCCAGGCTCAACTCTGCTCAGGTTCTGAGATTTGATGAGATCGGATGCATGCGGAGTGACGTTTTCCAATAAAATTATGCAATAAGCAGTACAACATTTCACATCGATAGCTGCTGAACGTGCACCATTGACGCCAAGTTGGTAACAAGCTGCAAATTAAAACCCACAACTATGAATGACAAGAGAATAGCAAACACTGATATAGCATGTGCATGCAAGGGTATATACATGGTTTTCATATCCCGTACAGTACAATGCTGCACACCATTTCCCGTCTGAATAAAGACCTGCGCTGTAACCAGTAACGATAAGCATAACCGTGTAACGTATACCCACTCTCTGTGCATGTAAACAAAACGGACATGCATCTATGTATAGCTCGTGTGATGTGTGCGTGTTTAGCCATGTGCTGATGAAGCCTTATCTTGAGCGCGCTAGGCTGGGGACATGGCCAAGAGCTCAGACGGTCTTAGCCGAGACCGCGAGGATTGAAAAGTAAAACAACGTGAGATTTGCTCTCCAAGAGACCCTGAAGAGGAGCGTGAATGCTTCACCATACAGAGACAAACTCATCTTCTTGGTTCTTTCGGTAAAGTCGCGTAGAAGTGAAATAATAAAATAATAAAAATAAAACATAATAAAATTATCCTTACGACGTTTCGGCCACAACGCAAGCAGCCGTCCTCAGGTGGAGAACAGGTCTGTCGGAAAGACAGTGTCTGAATCACAAACACTAAATCACAGACACTGTCTTTCCGACAGACCTGTTCTTCACCTGAGGACGGCTGCTTGCGTTGTGGCCGAAACGTCGTGAGAATTGTATTTTATTATGTTTTATTTTTATTATTTTATTATTTCCCTTCTACGTGACTTTACCGAAAGAACCAAGAAGATGAATCCCTGCAGTCACGAAAGCTTTAAATAGAGACATACTCTTTGTTTTTTTCGGTAAAGTCACGTAGGTAAAACAATCAATAAAATTAAATAAATGAAAACAACTAAATTAAAATAAATGAAAACAACTAAATTAAATCAGTGATTTAATTTAATTGTTTTAATTTATTTTATTGATTGTTTTACCTACGTGACTTTACCGAAAAAAACAAAGAGTATGAATCCTTGCAGTCGCGAAAGCTTCAAATCTAGAACATACAGAGACAAGCAAGCAAGTTAAAAAGGCACTACCGTGTAGAACTTGTACAACTCTTAGGTTGCATACGATGACACAAGAAGATCCATTCTATTCGTACCCCGACGAAACAATAGGGTGGAATTATAGGAAGAAAAAAAAAGTACTTGTTATACCAAAGCCTCGATATGTATTCCCACCAATCTCGGTGCGATTAGAGCATTCAATCTTTTGATACTATCCTCTGCAAGATACAGTAGTCTCTAAAGTTGAAATCGGCGGGGCATCTATAAATGGATGATGGTACGTGTGAGGCTGTAACTGGACTTGCAAGTGCTGGGTGTGGTGCTGAATTAACCACCCTCCTGCACTGCGTTTGACATGCACGTGATGGATGGATGAGCGTTACTATTAATATTACGATATTGTCTTTTTTATGATTACTAGTAGTATAGTCTGTATTATTATCTTTAGCACACGTACAGCTCTGTCGTCAAGCCACTGCTGGGTCAGGTCCTCCCCACACACCTGTTGTGGGTCGTGGGGGTTGTTTGACCATACTTCACCACGCCGGTGATTGCAGGTCGGTGAAGGTGGGGTGCATAGTCGTGGGAGCATAGAAGTACAGCACAACAATGGCTACGCGTGAAGCACGTAGCCCCAGTATGTTTGTACCTTTTAGCAAATTGATAGTCAATCCAAAGTGTACACAATTCGATCAAATTACCCGCGACAGGTGGCGTGCATTTCCTTATCTGTTTGATTAAATTCAAAACCTGTACATTTTAAAATCCAGTGGCAACTACAGTACGGTACTGCAAAGTTGTTGCTAGTCTCTGAGTGGAACTGCGTCCGAGACAAAGATTAGTTCTAAAATATATATAGATACATGCATGACAGTACTGATATGCGAAACTGTGTAGAGTAGTATTAAGAAGTGTGTGTCACCAATTAATTATACACACACTACAGAAAGCCTTTTTCACACCGACTTCAAATGCATTGAGATTATTGAGATTATTTTGGTGCTATAAATGTCCAAATTAGGGGCCACTTTGTTGAGCTCTAATTTGTGGCCAGGTCGCTTCTGAAAAAATAAGTTAGTATCTCGCTGGGCTTTGCTTGGTGAGATGAGGATAGTTGAGTTTTATTTGTACGTGTTTGGGTGATTTGTTTACATTTCTTGTACTTGGCACTACCATCGTGTTTTTGAACTATTTGTTGTTGTAACGTTCTTACCCGCCCCGACTGGACATCTGTAAAAAAAGAGCTTTATAGTTCATCTTCTTGGTTCTTTCGGTAAAGTCACGTAAAAGGAAAATAATCAAATAATAAAAATAAAACATAATAAAATAATTCTCACGACGTTTCGGCCACAACGCAAGCAGCCGTCCTCATGTGGAGAACAGGTCTGTCGAGAAGGCAGAGTCTGTTCTCCACCTGAAGACGGCTGCTTGCGTTGTGGCCGAAACGTCGTGAGAATTATTTTATGATGTTTTATTTTTATTATTTTATAATTTTCCTTCTACGTGACTTTACCGAAAGAACCAAGACGATGAATCCCTGCATTCACGAAAGCTTTAAATAGAGCTTCATAGCTCATCGGATTCCTCCGGTACAGATCAATATCCTGTAACCCTGATACATCAACGGCATTCGGGGCACCTTCTTCCGACGTGGATTGTGCACGCTCTGTTACACAGGTGAACGACATCGACGGCCACACACACACCACTCGGTACTGCACATAACGAACGTTGTGCTACTTCAAGTTACATTGGCCAACAAATTTCTGGTGGTCACTGGGGGGGGGGGAAGAAAAAAAAACCCCATAAAAAACCAAGAAACCCCCAAAAAAACCCACCCTTCCAAACGAGTCGCGTTCAACAAGTCCCCTACACAACATTCAAATAAGACAGGTTTTTGTTTTAATGCATACAGTGCACAGCCATGAAAAAAATACCGATTTAAGGGGCTCCATCGGCAGCGGTGTAACGAGCAAACATAAAAAAAAACTCAGCCGCCAAGTTCATCATTAGCACTGCCTCACAGCTGAAAATATAGCTGAAAGTGCCAGCACTTAAGGAAATGGCCTTGCTTCAGATCACACGTAAGGCGCATTGATGTATTGACTCGGCAAGTCTCTCTGCCCGTCATCTCACTTCTTTCAGCTTTAAGCCATGCTGAGTAGTGCCCTTTCAACTGGTAAAATAGACAAATCACCCCCCCCCCCCCCCCCGAAAGAGTCTCCGATTTAATGTGGATATTTTTTCTTGCGCTGTAAGGCCGTGTTAACGACGAAAGTAGTTTTTTTACATTTTCTGACTTTCAACATTTCCCATGCCTCGTAATGTGTGTACAGGTTTAGCTTATCAACTGCTGGATGAGACCCGTACCCTGTCCCTGCGTTACCCCCTGCGGCAAATTTTCACGACGCCGGTCACTGCGCATTGGTGGCGAATGGCGCGTGTCAGCAGCACTGTAGTCGCAATAGTCCGAATACATCACTCTATACCAAGGCCGTAATTATATATATTGGGGGGGGGGGGGACATCCCTCCCAATAAAAAAAACCCATAAAAACACATCCCCCCCCCCCCTCAATATTAAATATGCTCAAAATGCCCCCCCCCCCCCCAATATCTTACCTATAAAATATATTTCTGTTTATATGATTGTGATTATGTTTGTACTTTATTCATCCATAATCTCTGCCATTACATACAATAAAACAAGAAAAGGTAAAAATAGAACAAACAGAGCAATGTAATACAATACACTATTAGACATTATTGTAAAAAATAAATTAAAAAGTCCATCCTATGTGTCAGTGAATTTTTAAAATATTTTAGGCAGGAAATTCGTTTTCAAATTTAGATTTTTTTTTCTGGGGGGGGGGGGCCCTAGACCCGCTGGAAGATTTGGTCCCCACCAAATGTTGACTCCATGGCTACGGTCTCGCTTTATACGCATGCCATGCGGTGAGTTGCGACGTGTTGCAGTGTGAGGTCCAAGCTGCTGGTCACAAGTCGGTGGGTGCACACGTGACTTACAATCCCAAAACCGTGGCCCTAAATCGAGCTTCAAAGTCCCCAAACCGTGGAAGCAAAGTGATAAAAAAAAACCCCGCAGGCCACGTCACTCGTCGCACGCGTACTCTATACACCGGAAGAGTACCGTATGTACATGCACATTTCAAATTGTTTTCTTGAATGCATTTTCTGTACACGCATTTATACATACGCACATAGTGCAACGCGTCATTTGCATATGGGCGCCCTGCATTACGTCTGTGTAGACGCAATGTGTGTGGTGGGTTTGTGTGTTTGTTCGGAGAGATTTGAGTGTTGATTTGGAGATCATAATAAGCTCACGTTATATTTCAATAGCAAGGCTGGTCCAGTGGTACTATGTGTGAGCACAGCACGTGTGGCATGCACGAGCTGCACAATTTGTGTTGTTGTTAATCTTTAAAGCCGGTACGTCGCTGCCAGGATAGAACTTGAGTGGGCAACCACCATGCATACCAGGTGGTATAGGTTGCAGCTGTACGTGGTTTGGCAGCAGAGGGCAACCAACTTCGCGTTGGACTGTGGTCACGAAATCCGCACGACCAGAATGGCATTGGAGAGGCCCTCATCCAACTGTGGATCAACTGTACATGAACTCCTGCCAAAGCAGCCCCCTTTGTATGGTTTACATGTGGTGATATATGCCGTGTGCGTGTTTGCTAAAGACAACACGATACTCAGTGCACTCTTTACGTATATACATGATATATTGTGTGGATATACAGTTTTTATTTTGAGGAAACGCAAGTGCAATTGTGGTACAAACCTTTAAAAACTTACTGTCTACAGATATATATACTGCACACCTATACTGTACGTAAATTAAAAACCCAAAACCGCATGCCACGCTAAAAGAGTGTGAATTGCATTTCGGTAAAAATGTTGCCCACGGGGCAAAAAGGCTAAGGCGGGCACAGCGGAGTTGTCATGGCGATAACAAATCACACAGATGATCACACAGATGATCTCACAGATGATCTCACAGATGATATCAGAGATGAGCAAAAGATGATCTCACAGATGATCTCACAGATGATCAAACAGATGATCAAACAGATGATCTCACAGATGATCTCACAGATGATCTCACAGATGATCACACAGATGATCTCACAGATGATCAAACAGATGTTCACACAGATGATCAAACAGATGATCACACAGATTATCTCACAGATGATCTCACAGATGATCACACAGATGATCTCACAGATGATCACACAGATGCTCTCACAGATGATCAAACAGATGTTCACACATATGATCAAACAGATGATCACACAGATTATCTCACAGATGATCTCACAGATGATCACACAGATGATCTCACAGATGATCAAACAGATGATCTCACAGATGATCTCACAGATGATCAAACAGATGATCTCACAGATGCTCACACAGATGATCTCACAGATGATCTCACAGATGATCTCACAGATGATCTCACAGATGATCAAACTCCACCTCGACGTGAAGCTACGGCCAAAAAAATACGACGACGAAGCATTTCACCAGCTACAGCAGCAGCGACGATGTCGTGGTCCACTCTTAAATTAAGAGTTCGCGATCACAACGTGACCACAACAAGCCATAGACGGGATGATGTGCCCCCCACCCACCTCCAAAGGTAACGAATTCACTTGATTTGTGTCAACGTGCTCTACCACCCACCCCGACACGCAGACGCCAAAACGAAGAAGTACGCGTACCCAGCGAACAGGCCAACGTTGGCCCAACGTTTGAGGCTGAGTCGATCTAGGGGGAGGCCTAGGACCGGTGCAGATACTCGTCACTTGGTGTTGGAAGAGCGGGAGTCGAACTCGGGTGGCCGGGCTCCCCCCCGCACACAAAGACAAAGATCCCCCGTGCAGCCTTAACGGGCTGTTGGGGCAAGTGCTGTTAGCGAGCAGCACCTATGAAGGCCGGGGTAGCCAGCACCACGCCCGGCCGCCTTTGTCTCCCCAGCGACGATGTTTTTACGCACGGCACCAGGTACTCATTTGAGGCCGAGTCAACCTAGGGGTGGCCCAGGACCGGTCCAGATAATCGTCAGTGCGTTAACCACTACACTGCCGCTTCCCCGTACACGCTCCTACACACACAGTGTTCTCGTTGGTTCCGTAGGTGTTTGCTGGAAATTCCACGTTGCCCTGGCGAGACCCATTTTTCACCGTATTAATGAAATGCATCAACTCCTGTTGACCGTACACTGCAATTACTGAACGACCCTAAGTTCAAGCAGGTGGATTTTACCAAACCCGAATGGCATTACGCAGACATCTTCACTTAACCCCCTAAATCGACCAGGGTGGTGAAATATGGTCAAATTTCCCCTCCTGGCAAGGCGTTGATTGACAAAAGCCTGTCCGTAACAACAGATGAGAAGCCACTCATCCAGCAGCGAATTTGGCAAGATGACTCTCCATGCGTGCACGCACCTCATCCTCCTCCTGCACGTGGCTGAGTGGATGGATGGGGGGGGTGGTGCCATGCGGCTCGCTCACCTTCGATGCTGATGACTCTCTCGCGCAGCTGCAGCTGAAGCTGCGGGTCCCGCACCTGCTCCAGGAGGTGGTACAAGGCGTAGATGTTGGGGTGGACGCCCTCAAAGCGCTGGATCTCCTCTCGGATCGCGGCCGAGACTGCGCCAGGTCGACCACCCCTCGTTCGGTCCATGGTGCAGGTCCAGCGCTTCTTGCTCTACAGTCCACAACCTACAGTCTACAATCCACAGTCCACAACCTACACTCTACAGTCCACAATCTACAGTCCACAATCTACAATTCACACTCTACAGTCTACACTCTACAGTCTACACTCTACAGTCTACAATCTACAATTCACACTCTACAGTCTACAGTCCACACTCTACAGTCTACACTCTACAGTCTACAATCTACAATTCACACTCTACAGTCTACACTCTACAGTCTACACTCTACAATCTACAGTCTACAATCTACAGTCTACCATCTACAGAGGCCCTCCTTTACCACCCAACTCTTCCACCCCAATTCCTCCTCCTCCACTCTCCACCGACACCCCTGACCCCTCCTTGCCACTCTTTCAACTCCACCACGTGTACGCTCCTCCACAACGCCGGTCTCTCTCTCTATAGCTCTCTCTCTCTGGTGTTGGGACGTTCCACCTCTCTACGAAACCCTCCTTGATTCTCTTGCCCCGTGGCCCCGAAGTTTCCAAACAATTGTGTTGATATAAACTCCGCCCAAGGTCCCCACGCTCTCACCAAGACCAATCAACAACGCCACCAAGTGATGCTGGAGAAGCAGATCGGAGCAGGCACCGGCAAATCGTGAATCAACACCCACACCACCCCCCCTGCCTAATGAAGATTCTCATCGGCATCAGCCTCGGAAGAGACAGAGCCACGGAAAACACGGTGGTGGTGGTGGTGATGTGGAACAACCAAGACTCCTGCGATGACTGCCAGAGTCTTAAACCACAACCACCACAACCACCAGCACTGTAAATCCAGGTGTTGGAGAACGCAGCCGGCAAGAAGCAGGTGGAGGCGTTGTATCGTATCCACAAAGTCCGTCTTCTGATGACCCTGCGTGGAATGTTTTACTGAAACAGTCTCTTAGAGTAGCAGTAGCAGCATGAGTTGAGTGACCCAGGCTCGGGGTTTTATTCCGCAGATCAGCTTTGCGCAATCAGCAGCAGCAGCTGTGGACCCCCCTTCCTAGGGGACCATTCCCCTACCGACTCTTGAGCAGGTGACGGCTGCTGCTGATGATGCTGCTGATGATGTTCATGATGACGGCGATGGTACAAAACAACAAAAACTGAAGGTAACTTTGACCGGAGAAGTGGCTGCTGCTGGTGGTGGTAGAGGAGTGCTGGAATTACAGCAGCGATGGTAGCTGCTGCTGCTGCTGATGGTATATCCCTGCTGGTAACTTGGTAGCAGCGCAGGTGCCTGGCGATGATTGATGGTATTCAACGGCGATCGTAAGTTGTTAGGAGAGCAGGTCGACTGCTATTACCCACTGTACACACTCACGATCCTCAACACACCACTTTGTCGGTGTTTAGACTGAACTCATCCTCTCCAGCGCAGTGCCTTCCACGCGTCTTGCTGCCCGGCTCTCCGACACGTGTCGATCTCACGCCTCCTCCTCCTCCCGCCTCCTCCTCCTCCTGTCTCTCCGCCGCGTGTCCGGCACCCACGGCCGCCGAGTCGCAGCACCTCAACCCCGCGGGGTTGCTGGGCGAGACCGCGCCGACGTCACCGCGTGTGGGCAGGAGCGACAACCCCCACCCACCACCGCCCCCCGCGGAGCCCCTCCCCTGCCCCCCTAACTCCCCACCCCTCCACCCACACCCCAACCTCCACCACCCCTCCACCCCCACCCGCCCCCACCCGCCACCACCCCTCCACCCCTCCACCACCCCTCCACCCCCACCCGTCACCACCCCCCCACCCCTCCACCCCCACCCGCCACCACCCCTCCACCCCCACCCGTCACCACCCCCCCACCCCTCCACCACCCCTCCACCCCCACCCGCCACCACCCCCCCACCCTCCACCACCCCTTCACCCCCACCCGTCACCACGCCCCCACCCGTCCACCACCCCTCCACCAACCCCCACCCTCGTAGCGAGTGTCACGTGGGCAGGGGGTTGGGTTGTGTGCCATGTGCCACCCGCCCGCCTTGCCAGTGGGCGCTCCCTCGCTAACAGCACTTGCCCCACAGCGGTCTGCTCAGGCTGCTGTAAGTTTGTGCGAGTGCGAGTGAATGTGTGTGTGTGAATGAATTCGTGTATATGGCCCTGTCACTCACTGTAAGAGTGTGAGTAAGTTTCTGTGAGTGAATGCGTGTGTGCTGTGGCGGTGTGATTGCGTGAGTCTGAGTGAATGGGGCCGTCTGTGGATTGAATGATTTTGAAAGGCTGTCACATTTAAGCGTGGGTGGCTGTGAGTGGGTTGTTGGTGCGTGTTTCCGATTCCTTTTTTGAGTGTGTGTGTGTTCTGTGTGTGAATCGGTCCTGGGCCTCCCCGAGGTCAACTCGGCCTCAAATGAGTGCTGTGTGTGAAAATCGTCACCGGGGAGACAAAGGCGGTCGGGCGTGTTGCTGTCCACCCACCCCCTTGTGTGCCGTGCCGGCCTTAATAGGTGCTCGCTGACAGCACTTGCCCCTATACTGTACAGTTTGTTGAGGCTATAGGTGAATCTTTGTCTTTGTTCTGTCAGTGGGCTGTTTGTGGGGAGCGGTGGCAAAGTGGTTAGCGCACTGCTACGAGAATCCAGCTAACCCGAGTTCGATTCCCTGCCACTGCTAACATCACTGGTAGGTGATATTAGAACACCACGACCACCCGCCCCTACGGGACATCTGTGAAAAAGAGCTTCATAGCTCATCGGATTCCTCCGAGATAAAGATTCTGATTATGTACGCTCTACATACATCATACAGTGTACATACACGTGCACATAATATCGTGTTCATACGTATAAGCACGCATGAATAATGTACATGTGCAATGCCGATAGGGTTGTTTTGTTGCATGCTTGCAATATCGAAGCGCAGTATTATAAATAGTTGCAGCTGATTCGCTATTTCCTTGTTTAGTGCAATGCCTGGCGCAGTGGTTCGAGTGCGCTGCGCTGTGAACCCGGTGAACTCAGTTAAATTCCCAGCGAACATCACTCTCACTTGACCAACGTGGTCAAAGCAAAATCCCCATGGCCGACACGGCGTGATGAGGCCCTCACTCAACAGCGGATTGACGAAAGGACTCTAAATTACATCATTTATTCAACCCATGTCATTACCATGCACATATACCCAACCTATGCTCCAAATAACATGGGAATTAAGCGTTGCATCACGCGAACTGCGTACGGCTGACTGCTGATGAACCCTCGAAAAGGTGAAACCGACACAGAGTTTATTTAAACGAATGCCGCTGGCAGGGCCGTCCATAGGGGGGTGGGGGGGGTGCTGGGACTCGGGGCAAATCCAACTGGTGGGGCCCCCCAACGCCTTCAAACTAAACCGGCAGAATTACATCTGACACCGTGATGTCGAAGCGCGGGCCCCCAAAGCTCGGGGCCCGGGGCGGTCGCCCCGATTCGTAGCGCCCAAGGAACGGCTCCGGCTGCTGATAAACACACAACGTCTTTGGAAGGCCGGTAGGTCGATAGGTCGAAATACTCAAACGTATTGTATTCGCATTTTTGGAACTATAGGGGCTTGAACAAATGCTGTTGGTTAATTATAAAAGTCTAACTCGGCACAGGACACAAAATAATAATTAGCGTCTGAAATCTAATAGAGAGGGTCACTTGCCCTGTAAACAGCTGGAAGTTTAAAAGCATTGGTTTACGCAAACCTGACCGCTCATGAGACACTGAATGTCAAAACCGGTCCAGTGTTTGTATTACGCTAACGCTGCTGGAATTATGCAGAGGAAGACGTTCGCGTAACTGATGAGATATGTAATAAAACATAAAAATACAGTTTTTTACGTGGAGGGACAGATATTGGAAGGATAATTGCCCGCGTATTTACTTAAAAGGTTAATAGGTCGATGTACTAACCCATGGGTCGGCAACCAAAATAACAAAAAGAGCCTTTTTTTTAATTCGGTAAAAACATCTCAATATTTTAAGAGCCGCAATCCATGTGAATAACGTCACGGAAGCCGTCTTTAAAAAGCCGCGGGGGATGCCGACCCCTGGACTAAACATAATTATTTCCCAGTGACGTTTAGGTTTCGTTCACGGATTAGCCGATCGATGTGGATTCTTAACCGCACGACAAATGTGTGGGAAAGCGTGCGTGACTTCACAATCGATGTCTTCCCTCTTGGTATTCCTTGCACCTGAATGGGTTTACGTGTGACCCTACCCGGCCACTAGATGTCGCGCGAATAATGACACCACGAAGCTGACACGCGCTACCATGCATGTCAACGGAAGCACTGGGGATACAAAGGCGATCGGGCGTGGGGCGCTGGCCACGTATGTCACTCTGGCCTTAATATGGGGCTTGCTAAGAGCACTGTCCGCGGAACCCTGCGATTCGAAATGTGGGACATGTACTAAGTGTCTAGATGTTACTGTGTTACTACATGCAGGCGCCTCTTGATAATAATTGGAAGATATGTATCTACTTGCAGGACATTTCAAGAATATTATTTTTACCCCTTTCTCGTTCCCTGCGTCCTAAATTATTTATTTTGGAGACCAACATAAGGATCTGTAAGAACTGCACTGTAGATCAGGGGAGGCGCGGTTGCGCAGTGTGTTAGCGCATTGCGCTATGAAATCGGCTGTGAGAGTTCAATTCCAGGCTACGGCTAACATCAAAGTGGCGAGTGTGATCCGAATCAGTTCAGTGTCTCTCGACGCCCCTCACCTCACCGACTCACACTGACTAGCGTGGTGAAGTATGGTCAAACAACTCTATCGAGTTGACGCGTCGTGGTGAGGGCCTTCGTCGAGCGGTGGATCACAAAGGTCACTTCACTCTTAAACCTCGGAGATGCCTGCATTGATTGGGATGTTTGGCCAATTATATTGCGTGTGTGGCTTCGTGTGGGAGGAAACTGTAGAAGCGGGATAAACTCAATCACGCATTGGAGGGGGCGACACTTGGCACTGACATCTTCTGGCCATCTCGCAGTTACACGCCTGCTACATCTGGCAAGCCCTGGTGGTCACCCATCCAAGTACTAACCAGGCTCAGACCTGCTTAGTTTCTCAGATCGAGTGTGTTTCGACGTGATTTGGGCATATGTTGAGGATGAATAAGGGCTATTTGTGAACGTGAACAACAGAAAAAACCCTTGGTCAACACAATATTGTGGAGGCGTGATACGGGTCAAGGAATTCCCTGCCCTTCGTGTGTCCCCTCTACCAGCTGAACTAATGTGAAGTTTACCCAAACACCGCAACATTATCGTCACAGAGAACTCAGTGAATATTGGGAGAGAGAGGCCCTTGTGATCTCTATGTGCACGACCAGCATACACACAACTCAAGCTTAGTTATGGGCTTCATTCTTTATTTGCCCGGGTTAAATTTGGTCGTGGTTGAAAAGGGGTCGGCATGCTCCCATCCCCCCTATAGTCACCCTAGGCTACGCGGTGATCCCAAGCGATATAACAACGCGGTTTCTGTGTACCCTCGTGTGGAACATACAGTGGAAAACATTTCTCTTAACAACAGCGAGGTTCTGTTTTCTAAGCAAGCGTCATTTTTCAATCTCAAAAAGATTGGGAGTGAAATTATTTCAAATGACATTTGTGGAACTTTCCTTTTGGAAAGTATTTTAATACATTCATTTATTAACCTGAATCTAGTTTTCTGCACGAATCTGTCTGACTTTGCCAATGTTTATAATGCTAACGAGCAACTTTACCCCCCCTCAGAGAGCTCTTAGCCGTGTGCGCTTCGGTGAAAACGAGAAACGTACGTCGAGTGTATTTGGCTGCTATACATATGAACATGAGCCACTTCGTTGAGCCATCATTTGTGATCAAGTCGCCTCTGAAAAAGAGCCAAATAGCTCAGTGGGTCTTACCTGGTAAAATAAAATGAACATAAAAAACCTGCAATGTTGTTGCTTTCACTTGTTGACCAATGCCTCCCTTCTCAAGCGACTTCTCGTCTCAGTGGACTCTCAACGAGTGCAATATTGTCGCGCCCTGTTGAGTTTGACATAAAACATTTTTATTTTTAAATCTCCTCTCCCATCCACACTAAAAAGTTTAAGGACAACGTAAAATACAAAATACAGTATTCATGAAAATATTGAATCTTCGTAACTAGACCCGAAAATGTGCCTTGTTCGGTCCTCTGATGCCCCCTGGCGTCTTATGCTGGACATAGCAAACATGACCGGCAGTCGGTGTCATACGAGGTCACGATGCGACTACGTAGCGGCCCTCCCACGTTCCGGGCTATTTGACGCAAATCATCAGCAGCAGCATCATGACGTGCCAATAACTGTGTGAGTTTACATAGCGCAAGTTGACATAGCGTGGTAAATTCCTGTATGGTCAAATAACTCCCATGAACGACAGGGCGAGGGGACAAGGTCATCCAGCAGTGGATGGATGAAAGGCTTCTACAAAAGTAGACCGTTGCGAAAATCACACTAAATGTGGAATGTGTGAAAAGTACTGTCTAGCCAAATGAAAGTAATTGTAAAAAAGAATGCTAAAAACATACAAGATGCATCCCACTTAACATCAGTACATACGTACGTCTTTATTATTTTTTCCCCAAATGTGGTTAAGACACATTGAGTGAGACATTTCTACTTGTGTAAGCAGAGTTGTTTCTCTGACTTGGAATTTAAAACTCAGTGGCAGCATCTTGAAAAACGTAAAACAATTAACGAAGTATAGTGGGCAACGTAAGAAATCGCAGCAGAAAACACCGCTTTGAATGTTTATTTGGACATGTCAATGTATGCAGTAAATATACCAAATGTGCACAGACACCACGTGTGCACTAACACCGCACGCACTCCAGTTGCACAAGCTTACGGGGGCAATCACATCACTGCACAAGCGCAGCTTGCGGAGTTACCATACTTATGCAAATAACAAAACAAAATCACAAGTGTGAATGCAATGAAATATACGCCATCGTCTCAACCGTATGTTTTTTTAACTCCACACTTTTACATTTCAAACAACAGAAAAAAGTCAATTACACCGGACGCTACAATGCACCACTTAAAATATATCAACTCAACGCAAGTACCTACACAGCTCATGTACACTACACGAGTGTTAATACTCAAATATCGAACACGCAAACATAAGTAATGCATACTACACATGAATCAAAACAATAGATTCCAAAATACCGCTGCAAATTCTATTTATTGTAGATTTAGTTGAGTGACGGCAGTATTCTACCATACTGAGAAACATGGAATCTATCATACAATGCTGAGATTTTTTTTTTACACTTGGGAAAATCTGTATTTTATTTTCACCTGTGTCTAAAAACGCCAAAAAAACCAAGTACTCCCATGAGCACTCTTCTTCACTGTCGTCTGCAATACGGACCACAATGCACCGCACTGGTCCACTATTGCACTCGCGTAATCATAGTATAGACCACAGATCTAACCAGAATAAAGTTACATCGCGTCCGGCTAAATCCGCTGCACTGGAGACATACTGCATACAATGAATGGTAATGGCCTTTCCAGTCAAATTACCATGTTCTTATCACTGTTCTTGCACAGCAATGGATACCGTTATCAGCTGTGCACGGCAAGTGTAATGTGAAAGCGCACCATGTAGCATCCAATGAGCAGTGAGCAAAGTGCAGGTTTTTTTTTTGACTCGGGGCACTGTTGTTTGTGTCCTCATGCTAAGTTGAAGTTCAAGCAACCGCATTTAATAGTCTCCATAGGCTCCACAGACCATGTCAAATGCATAGACCTGCTCAAGCATGCACCAGTGTGCACAGAAATTCTCTAAACGTCGCTGCTCGGCTTCTTTTCCACCCAGTGTCGCAGCTGCATGCAGAGCGCTGACTTAGGCCGACCTGCACATGCGCGGGCATGCAGACAAACGAGCGGGTGGGATGGCAGGAGTGCGAAGACGAAAGCCATATACGTGGCGTTCGGGCGGCAGGCTCGGACACCCATTGCTCTAACCGCAGGCCGTATCAGCCAAAATCTTCCCCGAGTGTCACGCTGCACCGAGTCCAGTTTAACTTCAGACAGTTTGATCAACACACACAAGACGAGGTGCAACATCTCGCTGAACAGCGCTGTCCTGGAGTCTTAGTGGTGGTTCACATGCACGGCGCGTTTGAAGGGGGTTTGGAGTGGCGGGTGGGTATGTGGGGTTGGTGGTCCGTGCACAGAAAACCGCCTCGCTGATGGGTGTTTTTGTTATCCCTGGTACCGCTGGCGTCACTGCGCCGATCCAGGCGTGGGAGGACGAATCTTCTTCTTCTTGGAGCTGGAATTGGAGCCGGAGCTAGAGCCGGCGCCGCTAGAGCCGGAGAGAGAACCCGCTGGGGGAGGCTTTTTCTTCTTTTTTGACTCGGAGGCGTTCGTGCCTTCAGCGCAGAGGACAGAGCACACAGCAAAGGTTCCTACACTTTCAAGGAAAAGCACACACTCCACTGGTGGCTTTTAAAAATCACCTGAAGATGTTTTGTTATGGATGCATTAGGATGAAACATAAAAGCACATTAACTAGCAATTATTGGCACATGCAACGATTAAATGATACACAATTACTTTCAGCAATTATGTGAAGAGAGTCGAGTGACACAACACAAGGTAAGTTTACTTTGCGGTGCAAAAGCAAAAAATGTTCTGTCTACACATTAAGTTTCTGATAAATTTAAACAGTGGAAAAGAAGCGTGGCTGCGACAATTAAACAGGGAGATAGGTGGTGGTAGGAGAAGTGAGGACTCTGGAGACAGAAAGACTGCACTGACTCGCTTTGGAGGAGACCGAGTCGGAGGGTGAGGTATCGTACGACGTGCTGTCCCCCACGTCAAACCCATCCACATCCACATCCTCCGGCTCCATCAGCGCACTCCTGCGAGGCAAAGAACAAATTACAACCTGAGCAGGCAAGGAAAACAGTATACATGATTAGACCTATAATAGGCTTATGACCAAATCACCCGCAAAACACACCGATCCTATCAAGATCCTATCAAGATCTCAAAAGCTAAGCAATGTTGAGCCTGAATAACGCTCAAATGGGTGACCACAATGCACAAAACAGGTGTCATAGGGTGCTGCAGGGCAACGTTGTCAACAGAGGGCAGAGCAGCAATATCCACTGTTGCACTGTACTGTTTTTTTAAGTCTATGCTCCCCACCTACATCAACCCCCGCTGACTAGCGGGGAAGTTCGGTCAAACTAGCTCCACCACCCGCAGAGCATGTGAGAGAGGCGCCCTCATCCAGCAGTGGATAGACAAAAAAAAGAGCTGTACATGCAATGGCGGAGCCAGGATTTTCAGGTAGGGGGGGCAACCCCTCCAGCAATGAAAAATGATAGGAGTTGTTATTAGACACGTGTGCGGCGATGGCACAGCCATCGATCGAGGGTCGAATTCGAACCGTGTGTGATCAGCATCGCGCTCGCTGAAGGTGAATGCCTTCAGGGAAGTCGTGGACTCTATACGCAACTGCGCACAATTCTGCGAGTCACTTATAACCGCTTTGCCGTTACTTATTGCCAATTATGGACTCAAACTATTGTCCTATCATCTCATAGAGTCCCTGGCACGTAATAATATGCTGCACAGTGGCAGTGGGGGTCTTAAAATGACGATGTATTACTAATAAACCCCAATTATCCGATCGAAAATAGGGATTTCGATCGGATCATTGGAGGGGCAACGTGCCACCCCACCCCGCCCCACTGGCTCCGCCAGTGTGTACATGTACGCATATAATACATGGACGCATATAATACATGGAAAGGTTATCACTAATACACGATCTGAACTATTTTAATTAATAAGGCCAAGGCTAAAAAAACTGTGTATTCAACTTGAACAAAAGATGCATTCAGCACAGGCAAACAAGCATTGAGAAATCCTCACCGTATGCAACTTCCCTGAGCCCCAAAAAAACATCATCTTGCATGAGGCTCCACAATATCCGGTGTGAAATAAATATACAAAATAAGACTTACCAATGTGAAGAAACACCTCCCCATTGTAACCAGCAATGTTCAGTGTTAACAAGGCAAAAGGACCAAGCACACAAAGCACAGACGGACACAAGGCGGAATGCAGCCACGCAGGACGAGAAGCGGAGATGTCAGTACGAGACCGTCCGTCGTCCAGCAGAGGAGAGAATGCCCGGTAAAGATGAGAATGCCTGGGGTGAAGGCGGTCAACGGTGCGAGGACTCACCCCGACGGCCCGAGCAGGAAGAGCCGGACGGAGCGGCGCTGATCGTCTGTGTGCTGCGGACAGCGATGGGACCTACGGGGAAGCGTTTCATCGTTGAACACCGCGTACGGCCTTCACGGGCTCACAGGATAGGCCGCTTCAAAGGAAAGCTCTGCAGCCCCATACTTGTGTCATGGAACCTTCACTTAGCCGTTCAGACCAAAAAAATAGAATGCGAAATTTATTTGAAAATATTATTTTCATTTCACGTGACCTTATGTCTTCTGCTCAAATGGTAAGCGATCCCTCAATTAGGTCGCTGCTTCCGAATATTAGCATAAACAAGGTTATCTGCTCCAAATTGCAGCTAGCATTCACTAAAGGGCATCATGTTAGGGGGTAAGTGGCCTGATGGATAAAATGCATTTTGTTAACAAAACTTAAGATGGGTGTAATTAAGGTCTTGAATAAAGTCATTGTAAAAGGAAAGCAATGTTCATGTTCGTATATTCACACAAACAATTGCAATCAGTGGTGACACAGGCATCCATTTAATTAGCGCAACTAGTAACATAGATTCACGTTTACACTGCACGCACATGATTAAAAGAACATTTTAAAGGGTTAATAGCAATGCACCGCTCAGCCAAGCATTTACGAAACAGGAAGTACTTTGTGCTGCCGTTTGACCCTTCGCCTCACCTGGTGCACATCTTCTTCGTGTGTTCAGACACCACACCGCATTGCTGCAAATCGAGAGGCACAAATAAATCCCCCAGAACGGAAAGGGATGGCCGCGACGGAACAATGGTCTGCATGCGTGCTGCGTGCGAGGACGTAACGTACGGTACTCAGGAAGGATTTGAGCTCCTGGGGTCCCAGGCTCTCGTAATTTATGGAACTGGTGCTACCAGCATTGCTGGAACTGGGAATCTGGCATGTCTGCAAGGTAAGGTTTCGGGCAGACACACTACGTTTAACATTCCTTAGCCTCTATAATGATACCTGAATTTGGGTACATGCATTATTTACATAACAGATATAGATCCATCAATGCAAATGTTCCAGGTTCCCAATATTAAGCAATTACACAGATAATTATGGTTATTACAAATGATAACCGGAAAACCGGTAACCATTTCAGAATCGATGACCAGTTCCGAAAGTCAGGAACTGGTAAGTTTCCGATAAAATGCTCGTAACGAAGCATGCATCGGGACACGCGAACACGTATGAACGGCACAACGGCCTAAGTCACCGCGGGAGACATTTTGTCCTTATTTCTCAGTTAGAAGGTAAAGGTGTAGGCCTCCACCTGCTTCCACGCGAGGGAGCTCTAGAAGTAGAGGGAATTCGATCCACTTTTTCCACACTGACCAGACGTCTTGGAAGTACTGGGCACACCCACAATTTACCCCGAGACACGATCTGCCGATCGAATGGGTGTGCTCTGTACCCATTTACACAGATGGTTGGACACAGGCAGAGAGATGGGGGTAGAAACTTGCCCCATCCATTGATTCAAAGTTTGCGCCGGGAGATGGAGTCGAACCAGCAACCTCCGGATTGCAAGTTCACTCTGCTAACCAGAGTCAAACCAAAATCCGGAACCGGTAACCGGAGTTAATCCATTATTTTCATAAACCAAAATGGGAAAAAATAGGATTTGGTTACTGGTTTTAACCGGTTCAAACTATCAAAACATATAGCACTTGTAGCTGCGGTGTTAAAAATGAAAATGGCTGCGATTCCTTGGCCAATTTCACTTTTATGTATGCCACTATAGAACATTTGTCGTGGTCCCTCGGCGAGACGACTTGTGCTCAGAGCATGACACTCTGCATAGGCGAGACGGTGGCACTCCGAGTCTTGGATAGCGATGTACACATGCGCACACAGAGGCAAATACAGGCCTAGAGCTGCCAATTTTGCCGATTAAAGCATATTAATTGAAGGGGGTTAACTCTAGCATTAGCTACAAGATAACCATTAAACATTTAAAGGTAATGTGATAAATGCTATACAATGCTTATTACTTGTTTTCATTGCTCATGGTGTATCCAATATTGTATTGTTCTGTACTTTTGCATTTGCATGAATGCATACACCATGAGCAATCAAACGAAGCAATACACATTGCATGCCAATTGATTCGTCTGATTGCTTTGTTTGGGTCCTTGTTTTGATACTTTTCTAATATTGCAAAAAAAACAATAAACCACAAAACGAACACGCGTACACAAAAACACAACAAAGCAATCAACGTTCCATATACCATAAGCAATCAAATAAAATAAAAGCATGTATATTCTTAAAAATAACATTGTAGGTGACACGGGTCTCTGTTTTGCTATTTCTGAGCTAATAGGCAGATTTGAACCGTTTAAACTGATTTGTAGTAAAAGGGAACTCAACTTTCCGAGACCATTTTTGTGAACCTGAACATCCGTTGATTCGATTCCCTGATGCTAACCATTAGTCATCTTCAGTTTTCCATGAAAAAGTCAAAGCTGTAGAGTTTACTACTACTACACATCTACATGTACGCCAAACTGTAAACTAGTTTTTCATGAGGTTACCAATTATGCTAAACTATTTTAATAACCCTATAAATATTGTGCATCTTACCATTTAAAATGCGCTCTTCTATTGGGAAACAATGTTACAAGGTGCAAGCAATTAAGTGTACCTTTACAGATTCTGAAGTTGCTCCACCAAGGTCCCCTGAAATACATTTTAAATGCATGTTTATTATAAATGTAATGGTATACAAGCACGCTCAAGATAGTATACAACCTTAAAAGTATGTCAGGTTACAGGTACACGGTTGTAAGATTTGCATTCACGAGTTCTCGTCACTTTCTGTATTCCAAAATTGTCGAGCTTGTGAACAAATGGAATTTTGTTCTGATTGGCGAGGATATTTGATGGGTGAGAGCCCAGGAACATTTAAAAAAAGGAAACTGAGTGCATTTGAAGGCTGTTGGAGAAAGGCGTAACTTGAAGAGGTTAGGAGGCAGTTGGCAATCTTCTGGACGGAATGACAAATCTTATATATAAAGGGGGTGTGACAGGAGCACGGGGGCACCTTTAGAGAGAATCTTCCTATGAGTGTTGGTTTTATGCCCAAAATAAAGTAACCCTTACAGCAGTCACATGTATTTAGGTTGTTTGATGGCAACCTGTTAGCTGCTAGTTATTTTCAGACTCTGCCAGTTCTGAAAGTCAGGAATCGGTAAGTTGAGTGGAATTTTAGTAATTATTCTTTTGATTGGCACAGGCAGACGTACAAACGGCACAGCAGCCAAAGTGCATTTTTCCTCATTTCAAGGTAAAATCCAGCAGTTGCTTGCTGACGGAGCTCTAGGGAGCGTTTGGTCTCCTCTTTCAGCCTGACCACACTTATTAGAATAGGTGGGTGTGCCCACACTTTAACCCACCATACGCCAACTGGCAATCGAATGCGACGTACTCCTATGTATATACTGTTGGGTGGACAGCCGCGAGGGGGATTTAAGAAACTCTCCCCATTGTTTCAACTTCTGCGCTGGGAGATGGAATAGAACCATTGACTCAGGATTCTAAGTCCAGTGTTGCTAACCATTACACCGTGGCCGCTCCCCTTCATATTTGAGTTGAAAAAGTAAACATTCTGTTTATTGCCAGAGATTTCGATATATGCGCCAAACCAAGAAACATTTTTCCCCAATTTGGTTACCGGGTATGAAAAAAGAGAAGATTGCAACAATGCTAGTATGTATGCAGCTGACAGATCCCACATTTCCACACTTCGTACCATTCTTGTGCCTGACGGGCTTGGCTCTTCTGGGCGAGTTGGGATTCTGTAGCGACAGCAGTGGCTTTCACATTAAAGTTGATCACACTGCATTGTAGCAGTTAATCATCGGTTTGTCTGTGATGTCAGTCCATAAAAACTTACCTTCTCCACCTTTCTCTTCTTGGCTGCAAATGACAAAATTTAAAAGTCATGACTTAGGCATTGCATCTGAAGCAATATCAGCAGTACAGCAACAAACGTGGCACACTGAGATTGCAAACATCCTTCGAACCATTCAAAATATATAATTTCATTGTTATTGTGCATATGTTTCTCTAACATATGTAAGCATTTTGGCAATCTGGAAATAACGGGATACAAAGAATAACTTGTCCTATTTTTAAACGATGCAATCGCTTGCGAATCTAATTAAATCACCAAGATAACATGCACGCGACCGAAATAATCCAGATATAAAATATGCATTTAGTATTGCCATCCAGGGAAATGCAGCAAAAAAAATACGGCGATTATTTTTTTCGTATTCATTACATAGAAAAACAAGTGAATGTGTTAAATTCGCAACAAATACAAACTGTGACAGCGTCATCAGCTTCTGCACCTGCAGCGGGCGGACCTGTCCTTGACGCACCTTTCTTCTCGGAGCTGTAGGACCAGTCGTTGTCATTCACATCGTCGTTATCCTCCGGGTCGCTTTCTGATTTAGTCATGTTGTTGCTGTTGCTGTTAGCAAGCCTGCAGCATAGCCACAAGGTGTCCGCTTTAAACACTGTACGCTCACCATTAACGATCTCTTCGGCTTATGAAGTGTAGACCGCTTGCGGTTGAGACACCAGCTGCTCGGCACATTCACCACAATTTAGTAATCATAGACCACTCCTGCGTACATATTATAGCAGAGGCCTGTGGACCCCAATGGGAATATGGTAACCCTCAATAGCGGGAACGCAAATATTGAAGACTGTCAAGTTTGTACGAGTAGGGTCTATAGCAAAATTCACGATGTTCATAGATTGGTTCAATAGCCTTGCCTGCACCCCCACTCATGCAATACAATATGGAAATAGAGTTGTCATAGACTAACTCTTCTGGCGCTTTGCCCATTTAAAATACGACTGTTCATTCAAGAGAATGAAGAAACAAAAAGGACTAAGACAAAATCATGCATTTTTCAGGAGTGAATTTAGTTTTCTTTATGTGGTCCATTGCCACAAACACACCTGAAATTCAGCGCTCTGAAGGCAAGAGTTGTTGGATCATGTATATTTGTGCAACTCTCAAAACTGCTGGCACGAAAGGCGACCAGTAGCTTGCAGTATGGCAAATAAGTCGGTGAAACCAATCGGTGTGACCCTTTGAATGTTTAACCCTCATGCGCTTGGGCATTCTCCAGTTGCTCCGGTTCCCTCACACATGTATAACACTCCTTAAAAAAGGAAAATTGGACAAACACCTTCATGCAGAACCCTGATGAAAACAAATCTTCGGACTAAGGAAGCCTTTCCTGGAATGAATAAATCACATTATCATGAAGAGCACCACTTTTGCAAAGCAATCCCTGTGCTGAATTGAATGAGCGGCAGCTGCCGGCAGGAGGGCAGCTTCACTTCCCCCTCTCTGCGTTGCGTGGACACCAATGCGCGGTGGTGGGGAGGGAGGGGGTGGGAATCTGGCTCGCACCTGCGGTTTGCCAGGCGGCTGCTGTTACGCCCCATGCCCAGGCACTTCTCCAGGTGCGGCGCAAATCGGGCGGCCGCAATCGTTCGCCCACAGTTGGGGCACTCGCAGTCGCGGTTCTTGCACTGGTTGAACACCTGCCCGAAGACGTCCACGCCCGCCTTGTCCACGATTTCTGAACCGGAATGAGGTGGTGGTGGCGGCAGTGATGGTGCCAGGTGATTGGGTGGGGTCGGGTAGGGAGCGAGGCGTGTGAGAACGCAAGTTGCACTTCTGATTGCACTTGTGCCATCACGCTCTGCAACGTGCACTATAAAACACGAGTCTAAAAGTAACATTGCCATCATTTTAGTCGATATTATGCAAATTTCTCCATGCTGCAGCAGGAACATCCAAAGGGCAGTTTGCAAAATACAAATATTTAATATGCAAATTGAACTGCATTCACAATGCAATTTTCATCAAGGCACCCTTCAAGGCACCCTCAAGGTAACAGGACATTAATTGGATGCCACATTTTTTTTTACCATGCATGTGAATGGCTCCTCTTCCACCACTCACCAAACTCCTGCATGCCCTCGGGGTCCATCTCGTCGATGAAGAAGAAGCCACACTTAACCGAGCGATGAGCCTCCAGACAAAGTCCCAGGCACACATCCTCCACCAGGTCACCGTACACTTCCTGCACTATCGCCTACCACCCACCACACGCCACAACAAGTAGGGTTCAGTACAACGCACCAGTATATTTGAGCAGTGACACACCCAGTGTGGTACTCTAAGAGGATCATTTACGGGTCCATAAATCAGAGCTCAAGAGGCAGAATGCGGCATAGTGAGGGAGAGGGGCGTCTCGTAGAGTGGAAGGAGATTTAGGACCTCAATTGGGGCCTCAATTGGGGCCTAGGGAGAAAGCGGCGGTTTAATAATTACAGTATCTCGTTTGGCTTGGTGATCATACACAGTGGATAAGCACACGAGCGATGCCTGAATGGGCAAATGCCTGTGAATGTGCATGAATTCAGAGTATGTATACTAAAGGTGTGTGTGCTTGACAACCTGAATCTAATGTGTCTACCTACAGGATACATGTTATACCATAAAGAATGCGTTGTGAGATTGCTTAGATTGCAAAAGGAAGCGCTGAACATTATGGGGGTGGGGGAAATGTACAAATGCCTAAATATGAAGCCACATATTCACCCTTAAAAATTGTGCTGGAGTATGATGTCAACATGACACAGCAAAAAAATAACTGTGTTCCGTAAAAAAGGTAAACACGACACAAATATTACATTGGGTAAAAATGCAGGGCGTAACACAACAGTCTGCCAATAAGCACTGTCCGATCATGTAACCTTTCAGAGCGAAAAGTGCTGAAAGATTTGTCAATCAATATCAAGACTGTCCGTGTACTGTATGTACGTACACATTACCCGTTCCACAACCAGTTACAGCAGGGGGTTCATAAGGGCCGCTAACACGAATCAATAAAGAGACGCGGCTATTGTTTAGACGAACCGCTGTGGCGACTTGGGGTGGTAACACCTCACTCATCAACATGCGACAAACATCAGGGTTCACAGGGTACACACTGCAGTCCAACGGGAATCACTTCCTTATGATGTCGTGAATAATAATTGACTCACCGAAGCTGTAGCGATGAGCACAGATTTTAAAGCACCGAAATGCACAGCCAAGCTTTGTATCCGTAACGCTTACGGCTTGAGATGGCCATAATCGCATTAACATTTTAAAGCGCGCTTGCAGTCACACCGTGCGGCCAATTGTGATGAAAGTCACATACGTGACAATTATTTGGTTTTCCTTTTAAACCCGCAATATGAAATGACCGCGTGGGGGCAAAGGTGCAGTGGTTCATGCGGCTGACATCAGGTGCTCTGACCTGGTCCCGAGTTCCCCCTACAAAGACACAGATCTCCCATATAGCCTTAACAGGATGTTGGGGCAAGAGCTGGGTAGTCAAACGCCCGGCCGCCTTTGTATCCCCAGCCTCACTTGAGGCCGAGTCGACCGAGCGGGAATCGAACTCGGGTCGCCGGGTAGCTCAAGTGCAGCGCGCTCACCGCCACACCACCGCTCAACCACGTGTCCCCTCTACACCACCACCACCCCCCTGAACAGCAAACCCGCAACTACCAGCGTTGACGCACCAATTAAAGCCCCCCCGCCATCACCACCGCCACGGCGTGGAGCCCCAGCAGTGGATTGTATACCGGTTGCAAATGATTACTTTTGTCACAAGCCAAGCCGAATGGGAAAATGGAAGGCGCTGATCAAATGACCTCGTGGTTTTTGTGTGCGCGATTGCTTTAAAAGGTGGAATCTCTCTTCCCTTACCTCCATGTCCAAGCCCACCAACTCGCGCCCTCCGAATTCACCGCAGCCTCCTCCTGTCGCACACACAACACGCGCACTCGTGTAGGCGACGCATCTCGTCTCTCGCCGTATCCAACACACGTCCCACGCTCATTTGGCACCGAAGAGACGAATTGAAGCGAGCTCAGGAATTAAGCGACACAATGGACCGGGGCAAGCCAGCAGGAGTAAGAAACAAAGCGGAGCCACACACCCCCACCCACATCCGCCACGAGTCTGTGTACCTTCCGACCATTTTGCACACGCGCGTTTAAATCACCGACATCAGCCAAGACGATTCCCCGTGTGGACCCCTTTTAAAACAGGCGAGCAACTATATTATTGTAAGGCTGAAAGTGGCGCACAAAGGGGTTGTCCGTCCGTGGTCACAGAACCGCGCACGACCGCCTTCGTCTCTCCCGCACCACGACCACCACCACCTTCCACCCCGGTGCCCGTGTTTACACCGCACAAAGTCCTCACTTATGGCCCGAATGGGCCCTCCTCGGTTAGTCGGGAGGCCAGGGACCGGTTGGCGACTTCACTCGCCACCGACGTCAAGCCGTGGCTGGGGATTTGAAACTCAACCCGCAGGGTTCGGAGCGCCACTCGCTCACCCTGGCACAGACACACACACATACACACAGGCACACACACACAGAGATACACACACAGACACACACACAGACACACACACACACAAAGACAAAGATCCCCTGTATAGCTTTAACGGACTGTTGGGGCAAGTGCTGTTAGCGAGCACCTATGAAGGCCGGAACGGTACACGAGGGGGTGGGTGGCCAGCACCACGCCCGACCGCCTTTGTCTCCCTAGTGGCGATATTTACACACCGAACCAGGTACTCATTTGAGGCTGAGTAGACCTAGGGGAGGCCCGGGACCGGTTCAGATACAGACACACACAGATACACACACACAGATACAGACACCCACACAGACAAAGATCTGGCGAACTCACGCTCTTCCGTGCTCCTTGGCAAGCGAGTGACACAGACAAGCAATGTCGAGAGACGCATACGTGGGGATGTGTCCCCTCCTCCTCTCTCGCTATGGCTCCTCCGTACGACCACCTCCAGGGTTCAGAGGAAGGGGGCTTCACTGCTGCTGATGCCGCTGCTGTTATTGATGGTGGTGGTGAGCGAGTCTGTTGATATTTGGAACTCGAGGAGAAACCAGAAGGGGTGGAGTCCACCGTGTGGGAACTCTGCAAGGGTAAAACGTCTGCTTGGGTTTAAGCGTTTCAAGTGAAGATTATTCTTCTTCTTCCGAGGTTGCTGGTAGTTGGTGGTGGTGAAGCTGAGAAGGAGCCGAGCTCGAATCTGTTTGGGTGTTGACGGAGCCGGGAGAGGAGAAATCCAAGGAACCTTGTTCCCTGTGAAGCAACCCAGGTCAAGATGTGTTAAGGGTCTACTGCTGCTGCTACAGGTGCTTCTCTACTCTGCTACAGATGCTTCTGATGTCGGTGGTGATGGAGCAAAGCCCACAGGCATAAAGATAATCTTACAAGCAGCTCCACTCTGCGCAAGCGAAGTCTGAACGAGACGCGGGTCCCTTGTGCAGGTGACAGAGACGAGCCGATGCACACTTCGATTCCTCCAGGTGCAGAGAGCCACCCGTAAAGAAGCCCCGAGTCGTTCCCGATTTAGACGATGATGGAGCCAGAGCCGGCGAAGATGACAATGATGGACGAGAAGGCGCAACTCGCCGTATTCCTCCCCGTGAATGAGCCCGGATTGGGACTGGCTGTTACTGGCCACAACCGCACCTGCTGCCAATGCTTGCGCTGTTGCTTCTCTGCTGCTGCTGCCTCTGCTTGGGATGATGATGATGGAGAGGAGGAGAGGAGACAGCCGAGGGGTGAGAATCCTCCACGAGCGGCGCGTCTCTGCGACGAGAACGTGGGTGTCTGTATACTTCGGTTACGAGGCAACCACCACCGTCACCACCGCTGCTGCTGCTGCTACTGCTGTCGTTGCCGGCGAGGAAGAGAAATGCGCGGCTGATCGAGGTGGAGAGGACTCGGAGCCCGTGGGGTCGCCGCTTCACGGGCATCGCCCGGGCCGCGAGGGGCGGCGGCGGCGGCGCTCGGAGAGGCGAGAGCCGCCCGGCAGCGCGCGGCGGCCACCGCCCATCGCCCGAACCGTAATCACGCGCGGCTGCTGTTGTTGTTGTTGTTTGACGACTGGAGCATTCACGCCGTTGTTATTGTTATCGATAATACATCGGCGTGGGCAGCGGATTTGAAATGAAATTAAAGAACAAGAGGAAGGGCAATTCCACCCCCCCCACCTTGCACAAGTCAGGCGGCGGCCATGTTGGGTAAGGAGAAGGGGGTGTGGCCGCGCGGTCCCCTCCAATTGGAACTCGCCGGCGGTCGTGACGTCACCGCAGCTGCGCGCAGTGTGGGGGGAGGGGGGGTAGGTGCGCAACGTTCGCTCGGCCACCGTTGCCCCTCCCCCCTCACCCTCTCCCCGGCTAAGATGGCGACCCGGGGCGATCGCGTCTCGACGACGTCACGCGCGATCTCGCGTCCACTTTTCATTCATGGAGCTTCCTGCACAACATCCGGGAACCAGCCCCCCACCCCGATCGCCACGCCCACACGCGATGTGGGGGGCGGGGCGGGGGCGGGGCTTGTGCGCGCGCGCGTGCAGAGAGTGGGGAGCGGCATGAACCAGAGGTCGCAACCGGGTACCCGATACCCGTACCCTACCAGATACCCGGCTACCCGGCCGGGTACGGGTACCCGTTTGCGACCCTGGTGCGGCCGGGTACGGGTAGGCCGTGAGTCACTGGTGAGTCACCGTTTGTCACTCATTTCCCAACGTCTTGTCTCTTCTCACAATTCAAGTTCCTCGAATCAACCCACCCGCGCCTGCAACACGGCTTCATCCCAGAGGTCGCAATCGGGTACCCGATACCCGTACCCGGCCGGGTACGTGTACCCGTTTGCGACCCTGGTGCGGCCGGGTACCCGTTTGCGACCTCTGGCATGAACCCGGCGAACCGGGTTCGATTCCCGCTCACGGGTCCTGGGCCTCCCCTAGGTCGACTCAGCCTCAAATGTGTTACCTACCTGGTGCGGTGTGTAGTAAACATCGCCACGGGGGAGACAAAGGCGGTCGAGCGTGGTGCTGGCCAACCCACCCCCTCGTGTACCGTTCCGGCCTTCATAGGTGCTCGCTGACAGCACTTGCCTCGTGGAGTCCTCGTGAATGTATCGTATTGTTCCTGATACAATTTACTATAAGCTTGGTTTTCACCTTTGGCCACTGCCAGTGTCCACTTATGAGATGGACATTCCACCTCGGTGCCAGCCCTTCATAACAGTGGAGTCTAGCGGTGGCCACCAGGTGAACAATCTTAAATGTCACCGTTCAACTAAAGCCCTTATACCTGGACAGTGTGGCACACTCCATCCACCTGTGAACAGTTCTCAGGCGCACAAGGAATTGGACTCACTGCAACCACCAGGATCTTCCACACCATCTGTACACTTGCCAACTCTTCCGATCGCAGCGGTTGGCCACCACTTGACTTAAAGATTTCGTGACTGCAGGAATTAATATTCTTTGGGTCTTTCGGTAAAGTCACGTAGATGACGAACGCTTGTGTTGCGACCGAAACGTCATAGTTTTTTGTTATTTTCATTGAACCCATCTACGTGACTTTACCGAAAGACCCAAAGAATACGACCACCACTTGTTTTCCACACCTTCACCGAATAACACGTTTCCCAAGCTCTTTGCTCGAATCGGAATCGTTGGCAAGCATCTCATTGGGTCGGGTGAGCGGCCCACCTGGCTTCGCCATCCCCAGAACCACCTTAAACGGTCCAGGTGTGTGGTTTGTTACGCTGTGTCAAGCCCGACGACCGACCGTGCCTAGGGCAATTGGCACAGCCACTGTGCTGCTGTGGTGGCTGGCTGGCGCACACATGATGGAGGACTGCTCTTTCCGTCACCGGAGGGATTCCCAAGCTGCATGCTGCGCTGACCACTAATATTCAACCGGATATTTGTGTGTGCGATTCAAACATCTTGCTTGTCTTGACCACAACGCAATCGGTTAAATGTTGCCAGAATTGTGTTCAAAATAACTTGTGGTTGATATATTGTATTACTTTTACGGGTTTGCCTTGTGCAGTGTCATGTTTTGCTATTATTTTAACTCCGCTCTCCCTATAACCCCCCCCCCTATTTTCAAAAGGTCTCAACTGGTGATAACGAACTGTGCATGTAAAAATGCACGATACAATTTCTAGAAATAACATGCAAATGTTACCTTTAACCTAATGGAACGAGATTAGAGCAAGACGTGCAATACAAACTAGACAATATCGACTGCACAAGCTAGACAAACGGGAATAGACTATTGAAGGGGCCTTGAATTGTTGGAATTCATCATAGCTGTGCTGAGCGAGGAAATGCGTATTCTTAAATGCCTAGTGTCGCAATATATGGTCGGCTCAACAACGCGCACGCATTTCACTTTAATGACATGCATGCAGCAAAGCACTACATTGTTTCGAGGTATTTCTGAAGTTTTCTCATCCCCACCCCCTCAAACAATGGGTGGCAGAGCAAAGACCACATCCAATGAGCCCAGTAAAGGCCACTAAGTCCTGCACGGAGCTCCGATTTCTTTGCAAAGGAATACATCCCAACGCAAACTCTCTCGAGTTTTATGACTTAGTTACAATCCAAACGCCAGCATAACCTCTCTAATCGTATTCGCTTTGTTCCTTTAACGGGTATACGGCTATTACCAAATCAACCGGAATAAGTACGAGCTCATCGGATCTCGGAAGCAAAGTAGGATTCAGTCTGGATTGCATATATGTGTGGGCACCTGTTGTAAGCTGCTGTGGGGCTACATTGTCAGGATAGGAAAAGTCCTGTAACCACGCCGTTTATGCTCCCCTCCCTTCACCAACCTGGAGCAGTGTGACGTATAGTCAAATAATCTCCATTCCCCACACAATATAAAAAAAACTCATCCAGCAGTGCAACTGATGAGCTCTTAGAAGGCACCCAAGTTAAACTTGATTCGAGTATAGGGATTTGCATCACCCAAGTATGGTTCAAACATTGTGGGCTGTTGTATGATACTGCAGGGTCTTCACCATGTGTTATACAATCATGTGCTTTGATAGTATATTCTTATTCTTAGGTTTTTTCGGTAAAGTCACGTAGGTAAAACATCAAAATTTATAAAAAATAAAATAAAAATCACGACGTTTCGGAGGCAACACAAGTCTCCGTCATCAGGTGGGACCGTCACAGCCAGATTAGCTGCATCAAGGGCTGTGACGGTCCCACCTGATGACGGAGACTTGTGTTGCCTCCGAAACGTCGTGATTTTTATTTTATTTTTTTATTAATTTTGATGTTTTACCTACGTGACTTTACCGAAAAAACCTAAGAATATGAATCCTTGCAGTCACGAAAGCTTCAAATCTAGAAATAGTATATTCTTCATAAACAACCAGGTAGTGAGGGGACATTGAATGCTCCAGTCTTGAGTACCAAAGTTGTGGTGATTGCACTTCGTGATCAGCTCACGTAGCCACTCAAAACTATACTGCAAACAAAGAGAAACAACTGCAGATTAGGAAAAAAACAATTTATCACATTTCTCCGAATGTAAACAAAACAATCTGTACAAGGTTGCTAATACAAGTTAACGTGAATGAATTGTCCCTTCAATGCGGGCGCAGGATTGTATGTAGGGAAACATACATAACAGCCTGCAGCTCAGATCAAAGTTTAGTTATATAAAAATCCCTACATGACAGGGAACACTGTTTACGACACTTAAAGCAAAAAAAAATCCTAGAGACCTATTTACCACCATTATAGAACACTCAGGTTGTTTGTGATCCTGAAGATGAATGTGTTTCAGGCAAAACAAGTGGCTTTCATCCAACGTATTTAAGTACATGGAATGAAAACATGACAAAAGGTGCAGCCACTGTTGGATGTTTTTTTTTCCTTTTCCCCCCCACCCAACCCCTCCCTCGCCCCAATTAACATGATCAATATCATAGTTTGTGGTTTAGCCAAATGAACCGACTCTTTTGTATGAAATCAGGACACATGACTTAACTGTTACAACAAAAAAGTTATCATTGATTAAGGGCAACATAATGCAAGATTGATGATGTGAAAATCTTTGGTACATTTGTGCCAATGTAGATTTTTAGATCAATGATTTACAGTAAATAAAATGGGTTTTTTTGTTATCCATCGTTTTAATCATATGCAGCCATTCTTGGATTTTGCCATGTATTCACCATACGTTTTGATGTGTTGGCATCTATCTGTATGAGACAAGATTACTTAAGATTTAGGCATTCAACCTCTGCTTATATAAAGCAGGAATTGTAATATCAACATTAGCTTAAAACACGGATGCCAAATTACCAATTGCATGAATATCCAGAATTAATATTTTACACTTCTTTTTAGCTTTGCCTTCAGATTATTGCTTGTACCCACAGATGGACATTCTTGAAATAGCTTAGTGATGGATGTAATATTAAGGTCATTTCATTGTGTGGCTGTCAAGGATTGTCATCCACGTAATTTTTATATAAATGTAGGATACCGAAATTCCAATGAAGTCCCAATAATACATATGAAGAGTGAACATGGCTTTCTTATTATGTAAGTCAGTACCTATACGTTTTGAGTATCAGACGTCTACAAAGGATGGATACATGCTTCAATGGTAAACACTTTGGACCACACACAACAACATCCAACATGGTTGCAAACAATCCAAGATAGCCACTAAAAATATTCCACACACTATTTAAATCTATGCTGTTTGTTTTAATAAAGTGCCCTCAGATCAATTTACACATTAAGTAACTTGCATCACATTTCTAACGTTTGAAAAGGAACCGCAATGGCAGCTATCCCTGTGCAGCAAGGAGGGGACGACTCAACCCACCTGCAAAGCAGGCATTATTTAGTTTGCCAGTCGGGGATTATGACTTCCATGTGTCATCCCAACTGAGTAATTTGTCGGCTATTTTAGAATTTTGCAAATTCTGGGCAACAAATAACATCAGGGGATCCCTTCAGGTTCTCCGTGAAGCAGACGGTGCAAAGCATTTTACGGTTAAACACATACATTGTATAAACCAGGGCAGCCTGCTGGACTCAAACCACGAACAACTGAAGCACGCAGCAAACGTGCTATCGCTGGGCCATGTCACCGCCAAGTTAGATCCCGATTGATGTAAAATCCCCATTAGCAAAAGAATGTACAATTGTTCACAAATTACACAATATGTACTAAGTGATGACAAAAAAGAAACAGGTCGCATGTGTAAAAAAAATAACCTGTTTGGTTGAAACCATAAATTGTCAAATTTTGCTAAAATTGGCAGCCCTTGGGTTGTCATTAACATCATAAAGTTCCATGCTTTATGTAAAAAAAAAAGTTATAACCTCCAAATGAAATCAGCACAGTTAGTGTTTTTTACTATTTCTCTCCCCAAAACTGCCTAACACGACATGCCAAAGATGGTAATGAAGCTTAAAGGTAAAATGGCTGCTCATAATGCCCTAAATGTTCTCAATTTGTACATGTATACCCTGCCGGAAAATTCAACCAGCAATAGGGTGCGTGCGTGTGTGTCAATGCAAGTTTTTGTTGCATGTAAGACGGCAAGGGTAGTTGGATACAAAAAAAAAGTATTAAGTTTGGATGGGACGGTCGGTACTGATGAGCTGGGCAGAGGTTACTCAGAGTCCGAGTCATCAGAATCATCCGTCGAAGAATCACTGCCACTGCTCTGGTTTTCCTCTCCCTCTTCTTCTGCCTGCACCATCACACGGAGATGCCAAGTGGACAATCGCAATGTAACATTCGTCAATTCTCTTTTTTTTTGCACTCAACATACACGCAATCACATATTTAAAAACAAATGTTTACATGTAAATACATTAAATCTTAATTTAAAGCTTTCGTGACTGTAGGGATTCATATTCTTGGTTCTTTTGGAAAAAATAATAAAATAATAGACCAATTAATATTATTTTATTATTTCCCTTCTACGTGACTTTACCGAAAGAACAAAGAATATGTAAATACATTAATAAAAAAAGCCGATTTTAACACCACAATTATTCTCAAAGTAGAGGGATGAATAACTGCATCTGTAACAGGCAAACACACTCTCTCACCCAATCAAGCAAATCCTACCCATGGGTGTTGTTGGTATGCATTTTCTAAGCAAAGCAGGTTAAGTAGTCGGCATAAAATATACTGCAACTCCAGCTAATGCTGGTGCCACTATCCTCAATAGGAATCAATAATCTCCCAAATTTTGGTAGAATGTGCAAGCACCTTTATTCTTTACAGGGTGAAATTGGTTTACATAGGGAGATTATATAACCTGTGCTGAACAGCAGTCCTTTGCGTGGCGACTTCATCACCAATTTACGAAGTGTTTTTGCCAAGTGATTTGCTCATCATCAATGCCACGCAAGTAATCAACCAGTCACGCTGAAAAAAAGAAATACCGACGAACAAAGTATGCACAATCCACGTCCGCAATCGAACATCACCACTGCCAAGCCTCACCTCCTCGCCATCTTCATCGCTGTCATCGCTGTCCGAGCCCGATGTCCCATCGCCCTCCTCCTCGTCCGAATCATCATCCTCGCCATCGCTCGAGTCCTGAGCACCGGGGAGGACCGGCATCACTGTTAACCTCGTCGTTCAGCAGAGCTGCCGCTCAGAGTATAAAGCCGATGATCCCACATCTTAGACCAAAGAGTCCAATTGTTAACTCTCTTGGAAAAGAGAAACCAGAGACTTTTAATCTTTCTTGGGTAAAGGATTATAAAAAGACAGCTGTGAAAAACTGACTCGTGGCACTTATGCCTGGCAATTATCGACAGTCTGGTTACGTTCAATTAAAATAATTAACAGCGATGAACAGCATGTATTGCACCTGAAGCAGTGTCAAAAGACTTCATTGGAAAAGTTATGCAAACATCTGCATTATTTATATATAACAAGCAGCTAATCTGTATGGGTCTTTGTCCACAGAAACCCTCCTAGATCACTCAATCAATTTAAATGAGCTTATGATATGTAGTTTGTGAACGGGGTCAAAACGGCCTTCCCATGACATTGTATAAATTGGCGAATGTCGGGCGAGTGGTGAATGACGAAGGTCAGGTGAGTTTGTGAGTAATTTCACCTCATTCATAGGACGGGTTGTCGACTAGTATTATATGTCTCTTTTTAAGTATCAACCGAGTTGTGCATACTGTTTTGCTTTATTTTCCGTACTAGGATATAACATTTTATTGCTGCCCTGTGCAACTGCAGTGGAGTTGATCTCAATAAACGCCCAAGATGCGTGTACAGCGTATAAAATGTGCATATCAATTATACAGAGGGCGGAAGTGTTGCACCTGTGGGATACACTAAAAATAGTCTATTCCACGTAGCCATAAATCACTTGGTCACCACCGTAAAAAACATAAAGAGAGTATCTTTAAATCGTCCTTGTGATATCCTCTGCCCATCTGTGGATTTAAAAACGTAAAGGCGTGCTGGACAAAGTCAAGTCAAAGTGTCTACGATCTTGAATGAGTGCATTGAGTTGCACTCCTCTTCAGTGGTGGCTCTGAGCCAGTGGTGGAAATCGCACATTTTTACTTCAGAGGTCAATGTATCAGAAAGTTAAACGACGAGCTTGGATGATATGCCCGAGAGCCATGGACACGGCTTAACTTCAGTCGAGTCTGTCTAGGTTAGTCACTTGGAATATATATTCACGAACAGCATACTACGACATCTCGTATACCACTCACTGGCTGTGGCTACTGTCTAGGCCTACACCAGTCTACCAAGGTGACCCTGCACTTATTCAGTGAGAAAATAAGCCCTGGGAATGGGCACACTCGCTCACCGAAGTGTCTGCCTTGGGCATGGTGATGCGCATCTTGGCTGGTGGTGCGCTCGACTTGGTGCCGCCTTTACGCTTCTGTTAAGACAGCGAGCGGCAGCAGAAATCGGAAAACGGGGAGCGGGCGGGTAGCCGGGACACAAAGCACCGCCATGGTTAACAGCTGCAAGGGAGCAACGGAAACAAATACAATGCTGAACACATTCGCCAATAACACTGTGGCCATAGCACACATAGACCAGAGAGACAGAGTAGATAGAAGTTAGTGATGACAATTTACACCACAGGGCAATTTTGAAAAAAATTCCAATTAACTTTTTTATTTGAATATATAACTAATTTGTATCATAGATGTATATAAAAGCATATAATATTGCTGGCACATTGTATTATGGGTAGAACTGTTCAAGGGAGATCTATGAAACCATAATTAGTATATTCCACTTCAAGATGCATTCCTGTACAGCGGACAAGGTATCTGCTACTGCTGCTGTTATTTTGTGTAAAGGAAATGAAATACAGCGGAGGTGCCACTCACATTGGCTATGGACTCTTTGTATGCTGCCCGTTCAGAAGATGACAGCGTCTGTCAAGAAGGTTAAAATATGCATTAAAATATACAAACGCAGACTGACAAGGTCACTCAATATATCGTGTACAAAAAAACAGATGTCAAATAAATCATTTTTAAATAATCATTGTTATTTTTTTTCTTTTAAAATGTTATTCCAAATGTGCTCCTGGAACCAGACCATAAGATGAAGTATCCATTCGGAGCTCTGTGTGTTAGAGAACAGCCCGCAGGAAGAGACTGTCACGGAACTACATCTTGGGGTCATGTATGTATATCGGAGTTGTCATATTCAGGTACCCCACATAGCAATGTTAGGTGCACCACTTAATATATTCAGGTTCCATAAAAAACAAGACGTTCCCGTTTAGCTATGTTGCTGTATCATGTGTTTCCCTGTGTTGCCTTGATGAAACTAATTCCAGGGTGCACACCTTGATCCAGGCGTCGAGCGCCACCTGGTATTTGCGTTGTGCCTCCTCCGTCATCTGCTTGTACTTCTCCTTTTGCGCGAGTGACATTTTCTGCCAGCGCCGGCCAATCTCCACCATACGGTCCTTAAGGTCGATGCGCGCCAGCTCACCGTTCGACAGCAACTGCTGCGAGAACATCTGATAACCGCTCCTGCGAAGGCAAACAGCACAGATCCACGCTTTGGTTTACCGCAGTTCAACACCCCATCTACACCCACACGCAATACTCCCCACTAAAATATATAAACAATAAATCCATAAATAGGCATGTAACAAATTTTGACTTCAAACTTTCGTAACTGCAGGAATTCATATTCTTTGGTTCTTTCAGTAGTCATGGAGATCGAAAAAAATAAAACATCAATTTATACTGTAGCCTGGTTCTTAATCGGAGTATACTGGCAGTCTATAATGTAGACTGTAACCTGGTTATTAGGTTAAGAACCAGGCTACAGTCTACATTATAGACTGCCAGTACACTCACCCAGCTTAATAACCATTGCTATAGTCTACATTATAGACTGCCAGTACACTTACCAAACTTAAGAACCAGGCTACAGTCTACATTAGTGGTCTTTTTGTTTTCTATGATTTTTATTTGTATTCACTTTATTTTTATTTTTCTATCTACGTAACTTTACCGAAAGAACCAAAGAATAGGAATGTAACAATTCACATCTGCCCCCAACAAATCACAAATTCTGTTGTCACAGATCTGGGATGCAAATCAATCCAAGAATCGATTTCTTTGTTATTTTGTTCATCAACTGTCATGTAATTTCCAATTTTTTGTGTCCTTTGTATAATTTAGTTTTCACAATTACCCAAAAAACAATTCGCATATAATTAGTATATTACGTGCATGCAATAATCATTACTCGTATTCATAAATCGATACATGTATCAAGAGAATTATAACGAATTTCAATCAATGAATCAATGCATAATTACACGCCTAGTCTGCAACCACAAGATGTGTTGACCAAATTCCACGTGTCTGTATTAAATTGACGCAAGTGCGTCAAGGTGTGCGCGCCGCATGCAGCCCCACATACTGTCAGTGACACATTGCGAGTGTAAAAGCGGCGGATCACTTACACCGGTGGCTTTTTGGGCTCCCCCTCAAACTTCACCTTCTTGTTATGTGTGGGGGCGGCCGTTGTCCTCAGGGTAGTTATTTCTCTCTGGACAGGTACAATGTACACACAGATGCACAGTGAGCAGCACAAATACACGCAAAAGAAAGCAAGCGCACATGCAGAAGAAGCGCACGACCGACATTGCCGCAGCGTGTCGGGCGTTTACACGGGCGTGCGCACCTCATATCGCTTCTGGTCCTCTGCCGCTGCTTTGATCCAAAATATTTTTTGCTTCTTGTCCAAACCTTTCCACTCTGCGTCCAGCGCCTTCAGGGCTTTCTTCTTGTCATTCTGAAATGAACAGTGCACGGAAATGTGGTGAATCCAGCAGTGGCTTTACAAAACATGATCTTGCCAATGTGAAGTAGCATTATGTTCTGCAGTCCACCACGAGGAAGGCGCGAGTGATTAACTCACACTTGTGGCAAAGTCTGTATTTAGTTAATTTTTTTTGGTCGGCGTTTTATTTTTTTCCCTTCACATTAATAGTAACAACACACAATCATGCGTCAAGTGCGTTGTGTTCAATGCTTCGACATCATTGCATACATTCCACAATGCAACAGACCTGTAAGAGTGAATTCATTTATTAAGACAGATTTTAATAATGATGCACACATTACATTTTACAATTAGATATAATTTTCTATTTATCGTATGCAATTTGATCACATGACCCATGCAGCCACTAGAGGCGCTACATGGACCACAATGCAAAAACAAATTAATTATTTAACCTAATCAAGACCATGAGTTGGAAGAATTCATTGAATTCAGGGGATAAATGCATCACATGGATATATAACAAGCGGACATACACACAGAGAGACCAATACTGCAATTAATAAATCATGGTCATAAAGCACATCTCTTTAGAAATTATTCTAAATAAGCTAAGTCACTCGGTGTGTGGGATGCAATCAAGTGTGCAACAGTCACCGTCAGTGCGGGCCGATGCAAAGCGAATTCTGACCCTCACCTTGTATTTCACCAGGCACTCCACAAGCTTCGTTTGCTGGAAGATCTCCTCCGCCGTTTTGGGCGTCTCGGGCGTCTTTCCTCGCTTCCAGGCTTCCTTCTTGTCCCTCCCATCCTCGTCCTGGACAGAAATTGTGCAAAAAAAGAAGCCCCCTGTGACTCTCTTGCAAGCAGCTTGCCAGAAAGCGAGAGGTCAGCACCGAGGCACTTACGTGCCAAGCCACATGGTGCGGCAAATGGTAGACTGCAAGCTCAGAGTGGACTAATCAGCAAGAGTTATAATTGAAGCCGAACCTGTCAAGTGTCGTCTATTACCAAGTCATGACAGCGATTTTGTGAGATCTCAGAAGCTAAGCAAGGTTGAGCCCTGAACAGTACTTGGATGGGTGGCCACCATGCAATGTTGTTGTTGGTTGAGGGGCTGTTGCGGCAGGCAACGCAGCAATATCTATTGTTGTACTGTACTTTTATGCTCCCCAGCATCACCAACTTGCACTCAGTAGGGTGGCGAAGGATCTTTAAATAACCCTCAGGACCCAGACAAATTGGAAGAGCCCTCATCCTGTAGTGGAATGAGATAAGGCTATCCAATACATATAACCACTGTCAGTTCATTGCCATTCAATACCATTTATAAAAAAAATAGAGATGTCGGTAAGTATTTTGTCCGAGATTGCTACATTTACTGTCCTTTAGTTGCAGTTAATTGCTCAATTTCAGCTAAGACTCCAGCGCGGTAACGGTATGCGCTTGTGAGTGATGCCCACTCTTAATAGTAGCCGACACACTCCTGTCATTTCTTATGGACAGCAAACTGGCTCAATCGTGAGTGCCCTAAACTGATAGGTTATCCAACAGCAAAAACATATCTATAATCCTGCATTTGTGACAAAGTATAGCAATATTCACAGATTTCCACAAACTCACAGACAGCCATTGTTATCAGTGTTGGGCAAATTCGATTTATCGGATGGCCGATCTAAACGCACGAGCACAACACAGCTCGCAGAAAACAAGCCAAGCAGGGTCGGGGGGGGGCTTGCATCCCACTACCTTTGGCACCATTGGCCGGCTGGCAGTGGAAGTCGCCAACTTCCCCTCCTTGCCCTTGTCTTCATTCACCACCCTCTCCCGCTCCTCCTCCGGTAGGCTCTGTTTCGGACATTGGGCACAGGAACACCACAGTGACGATGACAACGTCGTGACCGTGCCACGCCCCCTTTAACCCAAGCTCCGTGCCAATGCCCTCAAGGCAAGCCATGCGCCGCCTAAGGGTCGCTTCCTGATTGAATTTGGCAAATTCATTTAAAAATCTACGTGATGTGGCTCGCAAAATGCTCGGCGGGATTAGAACGTACCTCAAGAAACCTCTGAAATTCAACTTCAAACTGCCGTTTTTTCTGGAAACAATAAAAAAACAACATCAGTACAGAAAACAGTTCTCATCTGCAAGAGTGAACATACGCTTATATTTAAGTCAGGTGACAAAAAGCGATGACATTTAGTCTACATGGGAAAGCATCATTGGGGCCTCCGAACTTAAAAGGAAAAGTTACTGCAGTACAGTATTTGTATGAGCACCTACTTAAGTTAATTCTTACAGCACCAATGAGAATATGGTGGCATTGTAAACAATTCCTTGTTTTTTTTGTGCAATCTCAAGACCAAGGAACCGATTTCATTTGAGCTTCAAGTTGAATTCTCATCGCTCTGGCAATAATAAAAGGGGGCTGCACTTTATAGATGGAAGCAGAGTGGAGGGTCAGTGCCGCGCGCTGACCTTACTCAGCACCACACAATCAAACCGTCTCAGCACAACACTGACCTGATCGTCACATACCAACATGCTTCAGGACCACACTCACCAGCTCACAACGCTTCTGGAAGGAGTCTTTCTCCTTGTGTGGTAGCGACCGCCACTGCCGACTGCACTCGATCATGCGCTCCGTGCAAGGGATGTCCTTCAGCCCCACCATCAGCTCGGCACAGAACAATGCATAGCCATTCCTAAAGCAGTCCCCCACATGCCACACGCAGCACACAAGTGCATGGGCGGGACGTCACAAGAAATTCAGTACGGACACATACAACATACGATACAGGTAGGTGTTAGCAGACACATTGGCTGCATTAATATGCAAGATGGTGGTTCAAAAACTTTTAAATACCTAGGTTCCTTATCATTTACCAATAATATCAGTAATATCCTTCATTGAGCTATGCAAGCACAATTTTAGCTTTTCCTCCAAGGGAAACCTGATGAATTCTATTTACACAAGCATAAATAACAGAATTTTACAACTTAGTTGCAGGCACTTATCAGGGCTACCATCCAATGATGGTGTGCGACGATTACAAACAGCTTGTCAAATGTAGGAGCACTCCCTTCCTCATGAAAACTCTTTGTACGTGGCACAGCGTTTGTGTACGTGTGCGTGTATGCGCGAGCGCAAGCTCACGGAGGGGGCTTGCTGGGCCTCCCGTCGTGCTTGTCCTTGAGTTGTCTCTCTGCCTTGGAGAGCACCGACTTGATGTTATCGTCGTGCACGTACTCGGGGTGGCTCTCCATGTAGTTGCGCACCGCACCCTGCTCGACGGAACCCACAGCACCGCGCAAACGCACGCGACTCCACCATCAAGACGGGGTCGGCAGTCAGGAGACTCGCATAGATCCTGTTTCAGCACGCCAAGGAGCATAAACCATCACGCAAACTGCGGCCAACCAGCTTTTGGCTAGCCTTCAGATGCGCTTATGCAGCCATCTGGAAAGCTCTTCCTTCTGATTCAAAACAAGGGCTGACCAAACCCACAAGCCAAAGTTGTATTGATACATTTTTGTACAGCGCCCAATTTCTTCAGGACCTAGTCATAAATTAGTATTTGATATATTTGCGGGTAGGTCAGGGGTCGGCAACCAAAATAACAAGAAGAGCCATTTCTTTCCAATTCGGTACAAAATTCAGTATTTCAAGAGCCGCAATGCATCTATGTACATACGTACATATCGTCAAGAAGCAGCCCGTAAAGAGCCGCATGCGGCTCCGGAGCCGTAGGTTGCCGACCCCTGGGGTAGGTAATGCTTGCTCCCTTTGCCATAAAAAGTGGCGATGTGGGTGCAACGAGCAGCACCTCATACTCCTTCTGCAGCTCCAGGGCTTTGTGGATCCACTTGAGACGCTTCTTGTCGGGCAGGAGAGACCATTGCTTGCGCAGAGCCTCCTTCACATCCCGCTGGTTCATCTGCGCACGGTGGGGAGGAAAATGTGGTAATGATGCATCCCATGCTCAATGAGGCCACGCAGTTACAGTTTTTCCCATGAGCTGAAATCCCCATCCATTATGGACTTAAGGCCCTATATATAAATATGGATATTCCAATCAATCAAATAATTGATTTAGACTAAGCGACGTCCCACTGAGACTCCTGAAAAAGGGGCCCCCAAGGTAAAATAAAAAAATCGTGACAAAAGCACCTCGACACGTATACGTAGCTTAGCGACATTTATGTTTTGAGTGGTGAAAACAAATATGGCTTTCCAGATCAGTGTTTCCGAGTGCGGAGAGTTTAACCATGAGGCTGGACCAATCTGGGCAGCATCGTGCTTCTTCTGCAAAGCGTAGCCACATCCATATGCTAAGCAGGTGCCGCTTTAGGCTTAGCGATGGCATAAGTCAAAACTATTAAATAAGTGGTGGCACCATGGGAACCTCATTTGCCAGTAAAAAATATGATAATTGGTTTTTTACCCTTCTATCTTGGCAACAAAACTGACACCTTTTTTACAAGGAGTCATGTTTACATAGACCACAATACCTGCAGTCATAATGCAAACAAAAAGCATAACTCTGATAATATGCACTGTCCTTGAAGTTGAATGGTCCACATCCGAGACAGCTTTCCTTTTGGCGTCATCTGGTCCAACCCATGTGAGACTAGGCTCTAAGGAAAGCTGTCTCGGGTGTGGACCATTCAACTTCAAGGACAGTGCACATTATCAGAGTTATGTTTTTTGTTTGCATTATGACTGCAGGTATTGTGGTCTATGTAAAAATTACTCCTTGTAAAAAAGGTGTCAGTTTTGTTGCCAGATAGAAGGGTAAAAAAACTATTATCAAGTGGTGGCACGTGAATGGCAATGAGGAAAAGCTAAATGGAATCATAGTTTGTGCATTTCCAAGAAGTGTATTCCAAGCAGACAGGCCGACCTCCGTGTTCTGCTTCATGAAGATCTTCTTCTCGTGGTTGTACCACAGCTGGTGCGGCGTCTTGGGTTTCTCAGGGTGATCAGACTTCTTCTTTCCAGTGTCCACCAGCTCTGGATGCTCCTCCCTGCCCACCAAGAACAAATCATAACTTTCATAAACCACACACACACATACAAACTACACACTTGGAACATAACCAATTAAATCTCACAAACACATACACCTACAGTTATGACCCAAGTGGGAGAGTAGGTAATTAATGATTCACTCCTCCACCCCCTACAATTCGATTAACGGTCACGATTGGGGAAGAATTTTTTTTCACAAACTATTATTTAACGTTTTGTGTAAATACGTGTGACAGAGTCGTCGTAGACAATGGCATCAAAGCACTGTAGATTTAGCTTTTACAGCTCCCACTTAATCATGACATAGCAGCAGCCCGCAACTCACCGGAATTTGGCCATGGCCTTATCAAAGTTTTCCAGCTCCCTTTGGTACTCTTCTATGTACTTCATCTGCTTTTTGAGATACAATATCAACACAGCATGATCACCATTGTAGCATGATAATAAATAAATCACAGCTCTTTTTCAATCCACTGCTGGATGGAGGCCTTTCCACGCTACGTCAGTAATTGGGGTTATGGATTGGCAATGTATACCATACCACTTCGAGGTGCAATGTGAGCACATGAATTACATCCATGGCCTCTCCTGAATCCAAGATCTGCAATATCTCACGTTTCAATTTATTCCAATGTTTCACTTACGAATCTGTGCATTTGCAACTGTTGTACAGGATTATATAAGCAAAGCAGTACTGTGGTTGACAGGGTTCACCACACGAAGGGGCAACTGAAACCAGGCAATATGTAAGACCGACTGACTGAACCCAAGAGTTATGTGAACACACAACATTGCAGGCATGTCAATATCACGAGTCATGGTGCTGGTGATAAGTGTTCCATCATCGCTTGCTGTTCCTGCTGTGAGGCCATGCCTTTTTCTTCTCGGGCAGCTCCTTGTAAATCTTGGACATGCAGCGCGTGAGGTCCAGGTTGCTGAGATCTGGGTACAGCTTTGCATATTTGGAGCGTTTCTCCACGAAGAAGCGGAAATAGGGCGTGAGCGGCTTCTTAGGGAAGTCGGGGTGTGTCTGCATGTACGAGAGACAGAAACGGGCGGTGAATCGCGCAACCCAGAACAAAAAACCCCTGCAAATGCCAAAACACATGAAATATAAACACGTTGATTAATTTATTCTTACAGCGCTTGATTCACGCATCCAATCATGCTTGTAAGAATCGATTATTGTTGACTTTTACGTGATGAGTTTGCGTAACCTATGCTGCCAATCGGGGCCACTATATTAACAAGAAGAAAAACATTGCTAGAATTGAATTACAACCCAAAAGTGTGAAAATGTATCCATTTGTGAGGGGGAAAATCTTTACAGGCCTGACACTAGTTCTTATCCCTATTACAGCAGCCAATTGGAAAAACGTAGTTTTTTTATTTACCAATGACAAACCGCAAAGGCAATACAGATATAACTGGTGGCATTGAGACACTACACGATTATCACTCGGTCATTTCTCTCAAAAGAAATCAGAGCATCACCTTAAGTTTCTTTCCCTTGTAGGGATTCTTCACGAACTCTCTTGCGTCGATCAGCAACTCCGTCATCGTGCGATATTTGCGGATCTGCAGGCACCGACAGCACAAACACGGCCATCAGCCTTCACTTTTATAGCCTAGCGGCTCCAAGACAAAGACGAAAATAATGCAGAAATGTGGGATGGCCAAGAGTGGAAAAATTGTGTATATGTTAAAACATTTCTACGGCTTGTTCACAACAGTAGGCCACTGCGTGGAGATTTTGCTTCCAAATACTACACAATTAATTACCGGAAATTATTGATCATGTTGGTAAGTTGAGAGTATACTAAGCGAAGGTTTTTGCCGTCGTGCTTATGGCTTTACAGAAACAATCAAACATGCAACCTGAAAACACATCAGAGAGCAATGTGGGAAGTATCATGTGACCAAACTGGCGCTAGGTACGATTTGACATGTGGATGATCTAAGATTGAGACAGTACCACGAAAAAAGTTTGTTAAACAAACATTGCAGACCTCACCTCGGTGGTCAGCTTTAGCCATTTTTCACGACATACTTCGCCCGAGTAGGGACCGAACTTGACTTTCTCCCAGTCAAAGTGAAGCTCGGTGGTCTTGAATTTCAATGTGTCGCTCTCGGGAACCAAGGCATGCATGCGGTCAAGGAGCGTCGTCAGGTCATCCTGCGTCCAAACATCTATTGCATCAGTGCAAAAATCAAAACGGAAAGATACATTACAATTATTGCAATACATTACAATTTCAGAGCAGCCGGAACAGGGGCACAGGAATTACAAAACATATAAACTGAGACCAATTTGTCTCTTAGTCCCCAGGTAGCAGACATCTGACGGATTTGGTCTGGTCGTTCCACCCAGCGGGGCTCACAGAACAAAATATCTCAGGACGATGCGCTAATTGCACAATGCGGTCACTCACGATCCCCTGCACCCGAGCCCTGATGGACAATTCACCTGTGGAGGCCATCGTGGATGCCCCGGATGTCTGCACGCCTTCCCCTTTTTTCTGCAGGTCTCCGTTCATGTCACGCCGCCTCACCTACTGGAGGCACAACGGGAGCCGCGGCTCCTTCCTGTGTGACACGGGTACGCGCGTTAGAATTCACACATGCCCAGCCGTGGACGCGCGTCTTATTCAGTGCTTTCCAGGGATCTCGGCCATGCCAGCCCATGCACTCACAGGAAATGCTGTCTACCACTGTGCCTTAGTCACAAAGATCAACATACATACAAAATGTTACTCGGCGCTGCTTTTCTGATCAGGCCGCCGTCAGTACAACACACCCAGTGCTGTTGTTAAGGGAACTTAAGGAGATACAAAAATTAAGCCTTTTTTATTTTTGCCCAAAACAACATCTGTGCAAGTGATTCCCTGAGGATAGATAACAGTGTGCTTTACAAGTGGAACAGTTTTTTTAAACCTCCTTCTCCACAGCATCACAATAATTGTTCATATACAACACAAGCAAGTATCTGAATTTGATGATGCATGCTTTTGAGCTGCCAAAAGTATTCGTAAAGTGTGGTTCTGTGTTTGTGGCTATAGCCAAGGCAGCATCTGCAAACTCTTGAGTCAAATACAAGACAAAACCAGACGTCAGTGTTATACACAGCGCATTCAAATTTGTTTACCGTCAGATTTGCGAATCTGGTGCTCGAGCCACACAAGGCCCTACTTATTTTCAAAGAACAAACACACGTTTAACATTATTCTCAGTGGCTGTCCTGGATATAAATACAACCGGCATATGTAATTCATAAAGTGTTATAGGTAAACAATTCCGTTTGGTTTTTAATGAAAGTTGCTTGAACGGTTGTTAATGATTAACATCACTCTCCAACACAACCTTAAGGTTCTAACCTAAACGTTTATACCATTAAGGAAACACTTTTATTGACATGTGACATGGGTGTTGGTTCCAAGGGCTGATGGGGGGGGGGCAAAGAGTGCAGCCTGCAAGTTCATGTTTATATTGGTCTCGAAAGCCTTTCCTGCCAAAAAGATGGACTGTATATGACATATATCTACTCATGGTGCATTATAGGGTTCCCGAATGATGTGGGTTTAATCCACTTTCAATAAGGTACTGACCTAACAAACCAAGCTGGACCATTCTGAAAAAAACCCAAAGGAAAATGCAGTGCAAAAGGCAAACAGCTTTGGCATGTACCTAGGCTGTGTCCTGGGCTGTCAGACTCCAGCTAAAAGCATTTTTAAGTGAGAAAAAAAATATCTGAATGGTAAAGACTTGGTTGTCACGGACACTATCAGTGTTTATGCAATAAATGCAGTGACAAAGTATTCATATATTCGACTACCGTCGCCTTGACGGTAGTCTAATATATAATAAAGCACCTGGCTGTGCATTTACAGTCTATTTTATCATGCTCATTAACACAGCTTCAACCCCATAATAAGATGGCCTGGAACACAAAGCCAAGCTTGCTATCAACAAAGTGTATTTTTTATTTCAAGCTCCATGCATCTTCTTTTAAAGACTCAAAATGTGGGCTTCCCAAGGAAATATTTCAACGTACAGCATTAGGTCATGTTTTTTCCCACAAGCCCAAACAGCACAGTATAGAATAATTTAGATCTGGCAGGATGCGCACAAAACAGTGTGCAGCCACAGAGTTAATGCCTTTCCTTCTCAAGCGGCGACAGCCGGCTGAGTCCCTTGCTACCACCTCCTTTTCCTCCTCGCTCTGCCCTGAACCGCGGCACCCCCACCACAAACCCCGGCAAGCTGGCCGCCCTCAGCCTGCGTGCATGCATGCATGCAACACGCGTGCACACAAAAGCACGCTGGTCCCGCCTGCCCTTGGACAATCACCAATGCTCTCTGCAGCTGCAAGAACAAATTTTATCTCCTCTGTTGCTCGCACAGCGGGCGCCCCACGCCAAGGCCGGCGTTGCGTCCTGGCTGTGGGGCGACACCACGTGTAACCTGTGGGGGTGACGGCACATGTAACCTGTGGGGGTGACGGCACATGTAACCTGTGGGGGTGACGGCACATGTAACCTGTGGGGGTGACGGCACATGTAACCTGTGGGGGTGACGGCACATGTAACCTGTGGGGGCGACACCACGTGTAACCTGTGGGGGTGACGCCACGTGTAACCTGTGGGGGCGACGGCACATGTAACCTGTGGGGGTGACGGCACATGTAACCTGTGGGGGTGACGCCACGTGTAACCTGTGGGGGTGACGGCACATGTAACCTGTGGGGGCTACGCATGTGTAACCTGCGGCCCATCCCTGCCCACCAAACCTTCCCCGGCTGACTGCACTCCATGATGCATAGCTCGGTGCTTGGCTCGGCACCTAACCCTGAACATGTGGTAGCTGGAATAATTCCTGCAAAAAAAATATTTGTAAGCGTACGTACACACAGAGTGCAACAAATTAGCATGGGGGGGGGGGGTGGTGCGCATCTCCTATAGCAGGGTACTGAACGAATGGTGGAAAATCCACATGCCTGCGCTTGGAATCGGCCTCCAGAACGATCACTGGATATCTTACGCGCAATTACTTCTACGTAAAATACAGCCAATGCTGTATAAATATAACCGTGCGCAATTATGTTTCCCGAGACAATTTGACCCAAAAGGTCACCACGGCGATGCGCATAAGCTGCTGCGCCATAAATTTTGCCTTTGTGAACAGTTTCATCCCAAACGTACGCAGTCTGCGGTTCCACATACCGACGGATGCAGCATCGCATTAGGAATTTGTTTCCAAATGTATTCGCCAATGACACGTGTCTTTTACTTCCCATAGGATTCGTCATCAAATATATAACGGCGGCTCCACCACTGCACACAAACGTGTGCGCTCTCCGCACTACACTGTACACTCTGCCTACTCCCCTCCCCAAGCCCTTTAAACGACACCACCACGACCGTCTCTTCCTCCTCCTCCTCCCCCGAGAGGCCCCGGGGAGAGGCAACGAGGGGCGGTGTGGGGGTAGGCAGCGGCACGGCTGTCGGGCGGCTCACCCCGCGGATCACCCCCCTTGTGTGGATGATGTGGGGGGCCCTCCTGCCCCCCCCCACGTGTCTCAACACGCCTCTTCGCCTTCCACCGTCTCCCAGCTGCCTCTCTCTCTCTGTCGCTGCCCAACCCCAGTCCAAACCAAACCAAACCCCTAAACCCCCTCGAGCCAACGCAGTTTCTACCCCGACGGTACTTGACCCAGTCACAGCCCCACCCGTAACAACACACAAACCAATCCAGTCTTAACCCCGCCATACCTGTGACACTGCCTCCTCACCCTGTATGACCCGATTTAATCATAAACATGCCCAACATTGACGGCCTAATCCTATCCAGCGCAGACCCCTGACACCACATGCCGTAGTCTCTCCATCCTGAAGATGCTCTACACAAGACTTGACCCAAATCTTACCCGAGTGCAGCATTATAATGCCCTCTGTGAAACTCAAGCTGACCCGGTTTTCTCACAGCAGCTACACCTACCAGGGCAAAAACATGCTACGCACAGTTGCAAATGTTCCCTCACTGGTGATCAACAATTGCAGTCAAGGGGAAGCCACCACCAGCAATTAAGCAGCAGTAGCAGCAACAATATCAACAGAGTAAACCTTCACCTTATTTCCGTCACTACCACAGGCCCCTAACACGTTGCAAAAGATCAGCAAACATTCAAGTACTCATCGACTCACCCAGAGATATCCCCTACTTAGTACACACCGTACGGAATAGGACATGAATTGTGTACGTATGGTGAACTTCTTTTGCACCGTACGGAATAGGCCATGAATTGTGTATGTATGGTGGACTTATTTCGCACCGTACGGAATTGGCCATGAATTGTGTATGTATGGTGAATTTATTTCGCACCGTACGGAATAGGCCGTGAATTGTGTATGTATGGTGAACATATTTCGCACCGTACGGAATAGGACATGAATTGTGTATGTATGGTGGACTTATTTCGCACCGTACGGAATAGGACATGAATTGTGTATGTATGGTGAATTTATTTCGCACCGTACGGAATAGGACGTGAATTGTGTATGTATGGTGAACTTATTTCGCACCGTACGGAATTGGCCATGAATTGTGTATTATGGTGAACTTTTTTCGCACCGTACGGAATAGGACATGAATTGTGTACGTATGGTGGACTTGGTGAACTATGGTGGACTTCTTTCGCACCGTACGTAGCACAACCGAGCCAATCGTGGGTTCTGTCCCCGCAGTAGGGACCAGTAATGTCTGCACACACCCAAGACGCCATGTGGTAGTGAGTGTACACGTGGAGCTACACAGCTCTTCTTCTGCCTTAGTGTGTGTATGTTGTCTAGAGTGATCATCATGCCGGTAGGGTCTGTGTGTGTGTGTTGCACATAGGCTCTATAATCTCTCTCGTCCACAGGGCATAGTCTAAAGCGCCAGTGTGCTTCTGCCGTGCATGTCTATCCAGTTTGTATGATCATACATGGGATGTTTATGTAGAGTACAGCCGATATGCTACAGTGCATAGACTATTGTATATTGTATAGTTGCAAGCGTATAAGTCTAAAGTGTAGAGTATACATCGCGACTACGCTTGTATCGTGCCTGTCACGACAGTCTACGATCGCACATCTAAATAGTCGTCCACGGCTGTACAATCTGTGTATTTACTGTATATATAATAACGCACGTGTCTACACTGCAGTGGTATATAGTGCGTCTGTGTAGAGAGTCTACGGTGTTATAGCCCCCTCATAGCCCCCTAGCCCCTCTATAGCCCCCCTGCCCCCTGATAGCCCCCCTAGACCCCTATAGCCCCCCCCCATCTACATGCTGCGTGCCGATAGACGTCTCGTGTCCGCGTCTCTTTAAAGTCTGCGGCCTCTGCTCAGCTTCTACGGTGGCAGCTGTCAGTAGAGTCAGTCTCGTGTGGTTAGTGGTGGTTCGTGGTAGTTAGTGGTGGTGGTAGTTAGTAGTAGTTAGTGGTGGTGGTCGTCTCGTGTGGGTAGTAGTGGTAGTAGTAGTTAGTGGTGGTAGTTAGTAGTAGTTAGTGGTGATTAGTGGTAGTAGTAGTTAGTAGTGGTAGTTTGTGGTAGTAGTTAGTGGTAGTAGTTAGTGGTGTTAGTGTTGGTATGTAGTAGTAGTTAGTGGTGTTAGTGGTGGTGGTATGTAGTAGTAGTTAGTAGTAGTTAGTGGTGGTAGTTAGTGGTGTTAGTGGTGGTGGTGTTGGTATGTAGTAGTTAGTAGTGTTGGTGGTCTCGTTCCGCGTCTCGCCACCGTCGCGGTCTCTGCGCGGGCCCCGCGGCCCGAAAATGGCGCACGCGGCCCGGCCGCGTCTCCTCCACCACCACCACCTCCACCACCCCACGGCCACGAGCAACGAGGGCGGCAAACAACGACTCAGCCTCGCCGCTTACTACCAACCACCATCACCGCAGCAGCTAAACACGGCGCTGACATACAGCCACAGTTCAGTGAAACGACGGCGAGAGGGCGAGGCGAGCCGCGGCGCGGCGTTCACGCCCGGGCCGCCATCCGCCCCGACAAGCGAGGCGACATCGCCTCTCGTCGTCGTCTTTTAAAAACACCACAAAGACACCAACAACAACAACAAGACAACCCCCCTCCACAGATAATAAACTCGCGTGCCCACCACCCTCCGCGGACGTGAGGGCAACAAACGCAACGCCTCGAATGATGATAATAATAATGTGCACGAAGCAGCAGCAGCAGCAGCGACGCGATTCGTACAACGACCGCCGCCTTCGCCGCCGCCTGCAAATCGACAACAAAAGCGACGAAGGCGGCGGCCAGAGGCGAGAGGCTGAGCCGCGAAACGCGGAGAGAGACGAGACGAGGAGGAGGCCACGAGAGAGAGACGAGGGAACGTCGTACGCCAGAGAGAGACGAGGGGAGAAGGGCATCGATCCCCTCCGCGAGAGAGACGAGAGACACGGGGACCCCGGCAAGCAGCCGCGTCTCTCTCTCTCGCAGAAGCAGCAGCAGGAGGAGGAGGAGGAGATGGAGGCGAGGAGGGACATTACCGCTTGCGACTTGCCTGTGGAGGAGGGCTTTGATGCGCAGAGCAGCAGCAGCAGCAATGTGAGTGGGAGAGTCGGGACAGAGACACCGCGGAGCAGCAGCAGGAGGAGGAGAGAGACGAGGAGAAGGAGGAGGCGGCGGCGGTGGAGGCAGCGACGGCGGCGGGGGAGGAGGAGGAGGGAACGAGGCGGGAGATGGCGGCCGGGCCCGGCCCCCTCTGCCCGGCGCGGCGGTCACCACGAACCCAGCCCCACGGCCCCCCTCGCTCGCAGCCTCCTAGCCCCGGGTGGCTACACCACAACCACCACCACCACCACAGCCTCAAACCCTCACGGACAAACACGAGCAGCAAGCCGTAGCCAGCAAGCAGAGCAGTAAGCAGTAGCAGTAAGAAGCAGCAGCAACAGCAACAGTAGCAGCAAGAAGCAGCCACAGTAGCAGCAGCAGCAAGAAGCAGCAACAGTAGCAACAGCAGATGCAGCAGCAACAACAGCAGATGCAGCAGCAATAGTAGCAGCAAGAAGCAGCAACAGTAGCAGCAGCAGCAGCAAGAAGCAGCAACAGCAGCAACAACAGCAGATGCAGCAGCAACAACAGCAGATGCAGCAGCAACAGTAGCAGCAAGAAGCAGCAACAGTAGCAGCAAGAAGCAGCAACAGTAGCAGCAGCAGCAGCAGCAGCAAGAAGCAGCAACAACAGCAGATGCAGCAGCAACAACAGCAGATGCAGCAGCAACAGTAGCAGCAAGAAGCAGCAACAGTAGCAGCAGCAGCAAGAAGCAGCAACAGCAGCAACAAAAGCAGATGCAGCAGCAACAACAGCAGATACAGCAGCAGCAATAGCAGCAGAGCAGCAGCAAGAAGCAGCAGCAGCAAGAAGCAGCAACAACAGCCGCAGCAGCAGCGAAAGTGACGTTTTTGTTTGGTTGTTAGCCACTGTTCGTACTCTAAACCATAACCCACCCTCACCACACGCTGCAGGGAGAACGAATTAATCCCCTAAAAGTGAGCGGGGTGATGGAATCTCCGAAATCTTTAAGATTCTGGGTGACAGTTTGGGGTGGACGTGGTCCCACCACCCAAGGGTGGCCACAAGTCGGGTTTAATTGTCTTTTTATATTAAACCCGATCATCTGAGATTGTGAGAAATCCGGTTTAATTGGTTTTAATTGCAGAACCGCACTTCTCGACGATGGGCTTCATCCATTCCAAGCTAAGGAACTTCACTGGCGCCCACGATTGTGGAGAAGAAGCTCTTGTTCATCAAGACCAACCTGCCCGCCGCATTCTACGATAGCAGCCTAAGCCTATCAGAGTGTCGTATTCAATAAAACCAGGTTTTAATTCCCACGAAATCGGGTGTAATTGTGGAAAAATCGGGGTTTTTTCCACCCATGAGTCCCACCGGGGGTCCCCAGGGCCCTCTGTGTGGAGCTGTCCCCGCTGTTTTGATGTCCGATTTGGGGCTGCGGTTTGTGTTGTAATTATTTGGCTGGCTGCTGGTACCACAAATCCCACCGAGGGAATGGATGAGACGATGTCCGTGTGGCTTCTGGGTGTGTATCTCCACGTGTCTTAGCTGTGCAATTGCGAGATGATCGGCACTCTCGTGCGATATCCGTTTGGATGTCTTGTCTTAGCTGTTAATTGGGGATGTCTTGATTATATCACCCACCCCACGGGGTTTCCTTGACGTTTATGTATTTGTCTGTCGTTTATCTGTATTTGGTTGTATAAGAGGTATGGATATATTGTACAGTATGGTCCGTATGCCTTGTGACCCCCCCCCCCCAATTAATTTAACCTTTTTTTAATTTACATATGAATTTATGTTTTAAATACACCTTACTTAAAATAGTACGTTTTAGAGGATCAAATGGAGGTCACAAGACGTCTCGACCACCCTGTGCATGATGGGTCTGGACAAACTGGCCCGGTCGAGTCCCCCCCAAATTAAGATTATGGATCCGACTTGTGTTCGTCTCTTTTCAAGCATTTGTCTGCATCTATTTACATGTTTGGCCGTCTGCCTGGCCGCTGTCGGCAATGATTGACTGCATAACTGCATGGCCCCATGGAATCATGGGCGATGGAGAGTCTGTTGCATGTGTGAATGTTCACATTCTTGTTTGGCTCTCTTGATTTCATGTTTATCTGGATGGCTGTGTGTTTTTTAGTTGGCTCGCTGTCTGTGCCTGCACCAAAGTTTGGCAATCTACGTCTGCCCCGTCTGTTCTATAATATGCCCGTCTGAAAGGATTTTTGTCTGGGTTTCTGTCTATATTGTTGGCTGTGTGTCTGCCTATCGGGTTGTATCTGTTTGTCTTTCGTGGATATATATATTTACTAAAGACCTTATCTTATCCTACACCTGTCAGCCATCATCAAAACCCATATCTGGCCAAAATTCAGTCCTCTGATTAAGTGACATTCTACTGAATCTATATTCTGGATTGCTAATTTATGCATGCAAGTGTGAAATGAATATTGCTTCAACCATTTATAGTTCACTAATTTGTTCTTGACTAATCCACTCATCTAGTCATTCCCCGGTTTATCTCCTCGGCAACTCATTCTCTCTCCCACTCATTCATCCAATCACTCAAAATGCATTTGGTCCACTCGCTCTCTCCTCCATCTCCTGAGACACACTCGCGCATTCACTCGAATAACCTACAATCACCCCACAACTCGCCTAACATTCACCCAGTTACCCCCACGTCATTCCATCTCAACCAAATGGAATGAATTTGCATTGAACAATATGCTCCATTAAATCATAATTGCAATACATGAACGATATAATAATTTTCGGTAGTAAATTTAAGACCACCACCGTCAGTACCCATCATCATCCACCGCTGGATGAAGGATTTTCGATGAACACTGCAGTATAACAGTACATTATTGTCGACAATACATCGTGCACTACATATATACCTATTGCATGTTTGTAAACAATTTGCAAGGTTACCACTTACAAATACTGTAACAGGGACTTGGCAAGGTTTTGAGACATCTACCCTGATGCACACCACACATTACTCCCACACACACACCTCCTCAGTCCCTACCTCATGCCACGCATCATGATGAGAGGTACACCCTCAATTAAATTATCTCTTCAAATCTTATTGAGTCAGTAATTATATAATCACCCCTTGACTCTCAAGAGGACAGCCTCACCGATGGCTTGGATTTCCCTCTGTCCATTCTCCCAACATCTCTGCAAAATGACAACTCGCATACCACTTCCACTCTCTTTCTCCTTAAGCTCAGACCACCACATCATAATCATGTATTCTCCCCGTCTCCTAAATATCAGCTCACCAGTTTATTGAACCCAGTGAAAACTTAACGAGACCAGAACAGTCTCATTTTTCAAGAGTAACAACCTGGGTCACAAAAAATACAAAAGCAAACCAACTCAAGTGCAGCACTGCAACGCTTTCCTTTGTGTCTCAAAAGGTATGCCTATCAAACTATTGCTATGCATTCGCTCCTTTTCTCCAACAAAGATCAATTCTCCATGTGCCAGTGGACATCCATCTATTTTGTCCAAGTCTCTAGAAAGTCAAATTTGACTCAAGTCCGAGATCGCTCCAATAACACGTCTGTCTCCAAGAGATGGACACAATGTCCCATAAATTTCGTCTCTCCAAACTCGTTCTTTAATAAAACATACGTCGAGTATTATTTAATTGACACATCAATATTACATTAAAGTGGAACATTTCAGGCTACAAACCATAACACACAATCATCAATCCAGTCATCAGTTTCATTACTTGAAAATGACACGCGTGATTTCGAGGATGGTAACGATGTTGAAATACGAATTGTGGTCGTGAGGTCATGATGATAACGTGATTGATGGTCGTAGACTAATGGTGATGTTGAGTGGAAGACTGGCAGTGCCTGGTGCTAATACCGAATACAGACAGTATGTTTGTGGCAATGATGATGATATACACCTCCCACTCCATAGTGCACAGAACCCCATCATCCCCCCAGCTTCCACAACACGTGTTCGAGACCCTCTTGTCTCAACGCGCAACAACGCGGACAACAAAGGCTTAAAAAACAACACATCATCATTGTTACTTGAGCGAAAACTCACCGCTGTTGAGTGACGAGGCGAGAGGAGATTGTTGATTGAAAGGGGAATGAGGAGATTGTTGATTGAAAGGGGAATGAGGAGGTGGAGGGAGGGAGCAGGAGGAGGAGGCGGCCGTCTGCCCGGCCGGGATCGGCACCCCCCCTGGCCCCTCGGGGACCCGGCCCCGCCAGCCCGGCCAGACCCCCTTCATCCACGGACCCCCCCCCACCCCACCCACTGCTGCTGCTGCTATTGCTGATGTTGCTGATGATGATGTTGGTGATGATGATGATGTTGGTGGTGATGTTGCTGATGATGATGTTGGTGATGTTGCTGATGATATGGTGATGTTGATGCTGGTGATGTTGCTGATGATGATGTTGGTAATGTTGCTGATGATGATGTTGGTGATGCTGATGATGTTGGTGGTGATGTTGCTGATGATGATGTTGGTGATGCTGATGTTGGTGATGTTTGTTGATGATGTTGGTGGTGATGTTGCTGATGATGTTGGTGGTGATGTTTGCTGATGATGTTGTTGATGTTTCTGATGTTGGTGATGATCATGAACTATGCTACTGCTGTTGATGATTACGATATGGTGATAATGTTACGTGATGGATACGACTTTACATATTCAACTGATGATTGTTGAAGATGGATTCAGAATTCACACGTCAGTCGTGTTATTCTAGTGATGATGAACATGATATATATGATTCTGGCGACATTTGCATTGTTATACTGCTCGTGCCGATGACTATGGGATGATGATGTGCTGATGATGAAATGAGTGTTGTTTCTGTTGATTATTCCGCTGCTAATTATTTTGTATTTTACTGCTGCTGATGCAATGCTGCTGTGGTTAGTATTAATGCCGATACCGATACTGCTGCTGATGACCACTGGGGAGACAAAGGCGGCCGGGCGTGGTGCTGGCCACCCACTCGCAGTGCCGTGCTGTACTTCATAGGTGCTCGCTAACAGCACTTGCCCCAACATTCTGTTAAGGCTACACGGGGGATCCTTGCTTTATTTTCTGTTGATTCGCATTTTGAAGTGTCCACCGCAACAAACATGATTGTGGAATTAACTTAATTCTATTTATTTATGATAAAAGTTTAGCTTTAGATGAATTCATAATTATGATAACAGTTGCCAATCAAGGATAGTTTTACAATGCTTTAGTTAACTATTATTCACACATTATTTTGAAGATACTGACTCTTCTTCACTCATTACTTTTCCTGTAACTCACAATGTACGGTATTTTAATGTTTACTATTGTCTTGATCTGGTGCATGCATTAAGCCAATTAGTATTGGTTTATAGGAAGATTATTCCGATGAACAAGGGACTCGTTCATATTTTCGACTCCAGTAATAAAACTATTGTTGCATCTTTCTAGAGAGGTTCATTTCATCACCTCTTCCTGTTGACATTGCAAATCAAGACTAGCATTCAAGTATCTGTTTTGACGAACAATTTCCATACCTGCCAACCCCTTAATCAGTGCCCTACCTTATTACAGACCAATTCAGACCTTACTGGTCACCCCCGTGCCCTTATAAATCTCAACCTTCATCCTACAAAGTTCTATCATAAGGGAGAAACACAAACAAATAGACAAACACAATTTGTCCTTAAGGACTTGAAAACTCAAATGTCTTGTAAAAGACAGGTATCAATTTCTAACCCTTAACTACCCATGCCATAGTTGCAATATCAATAAACTCTCTTATCACCACCACCAAGTGTATTTTAACACGATAATATGGGTCCCCTTCTACAAAGTGTAAATCCTCCCATCTCTTGCTAAAGCAACACATTTAGCATGCACGCTCACGTCCGCCTCTCCCTACGGGGGATATTCGAGCCCCCACGGTGCCAGGAGGGTCCCCTTAATTGTCTCTGGAACAATGCCCCCCCCCCCAACCCTCGCCTCCCACACCTCATCACAATCTCATCATCATCGTCGTCGTCACCTTCGCCTGCTGCTGCTGCCTCCAGCTGTGTCCGGTATTACATTTGAAAGCCCAGCCACGTGGGTAAGCCCGTCCTCGCAACTATATTCATTCATTCATAGGTGGCACGCTTATGGAAATAGCTACGTGGACACATACACGTGCAGACTGAACACCTAACGTCCTAGCCCGATACGAACAAGTACTCCAGTAGTCTGGTGTGTACACGACAAAGACTACCACCCCCCGGTGTATCTTGAGCAGACTTTTGGGGTAAAGTTCTGTTGTAGAGCGCCTATGAAGGCCGGCACTGTGGCACATGAGGGGGTTGGGTGGCCAGCAACCACACCGGCCGCCTTTGTCTTCCCCCCTCCTCCAATGGCGATGTTCACTACACACCGCACCAGGTGCTCATTTGAGGCCGAGTCGACCTAGGGGAGGCCCATGACCGGTTCAGATAATCGTCACTGGGGTTTGGCCGAGAGCCGGAATCGAACTCGGGTCCCTGGGTTCGTAGCGCAGCGCGCTAACCGCTGCACCACCGCTCCCCACACACACACGTGTACATTCTAGATTTGATGACATACAATACATTTTACACGCCAACACTCAATGTGTAAACGCGCGCGTGTGTATACACCCACCGTACTTGTACACATGTACAAAGGCACTTAAATGCGACAGTGCTTGCGAACTCACCCGTTCACGGGGTATGCGAACGATGTGCAAGTACCCACGTGTACACACGCACGTGTACACACACACACGCACGTGTACACGTGCGGGTGTACACGTGGGTGTACACGCCCGTACCGGTGTGGACACACGCACGTACCGGTGTACACACACGCACGTGTACACACACGCGTACCGGTGTGTGTACACGTGCGTTTACACAACCGACGAATGAACACGCCGCCGGCGAATGCCCCTTTCTACCTTTCAGCCCGACTGCTGGATAAAGTGTCGTTAGCGAGCACCTATTGACAACGCGCATATACCGCTGTAGCAGGAGTGAATAACGTAGACAACACACACACAATAGCACGCACAAACGAGATTTACATTCGTAAAGGCGCATACACATGACCGGCTCAGATACACACATATATACGTGTTGAGGAGTGGAGCGTCCTTTTCTACCACGCAACATACGTACAAGCACTATTGTTACATAAATACAGAGGCACCGATACAACTATACAGACATCCTCCTCCCCCATCGTCGTCGTCATCACCAGCCACCCCCCTGCCTTGCCTGCCTCCCCCGCCGGCTCCACGACGCCTCCTCCGGGCGACCAAAACCACAGATTCAGCTCCCCCACCCCCCAACCCCGGACATCTCAACTCCCACCACCACCACCCTCCCCCACCTCGACACGAGCGGTCATCAGCACATTATCATCAGCAGCAGGATCATCATCATCAGCAGCAGCGTTCCCTGCCCGCTCCACAGCCAATGGTTTCTGATGCCCCCGTCCATCAGACTCCCTTTGCTCAGGAGGGGGCCCCACGGGGAAGGAGACACACTAACAGCAGCTGCCCACGGAGGCTCCATCAGCCCCCCGGCGGTGGTGAAAGCCCCTCCATCTTGCCCTGCTCCCCGAGAGAGCTGGGGGGGAGGAGGAGGAGGGGAGATGGAGGGAGGTGCTTCCACACTGTCGTCCATCCTCCTGCCTGCATCTGCTTCCTCCTCCTCCTCCACCACTCGTTTCCACCCCGGGGTGACACGGGAGGAGCCTCGCTCTCTGCTCCGCCCTGCTGCCTTGCTCCGTGTTCACACTTTACGCATCACATCACGGGGGGGATGCAAAGGAGTGGGCCGGGAAGATTCTATATTTGCAGGTTGATTGGACGGTCCGTGGTCTGGCACGGATGGAGGGAGCTCGAACGAAGAGCGAACGTTCGGTTGGAAGTCAGGGTTTTTTGTTTTTAAATCCTTTATATTAAGTTCACTTGCGCGCTTGCTTGCTTACGACCGTGCAAATCTTTCGGTAGTTTTTTAACCAATTTCCCGTGATCCAATCGAGCTGACATTTTCCACACAGACTCGTTGTGCGTGACAATTAATGTTCGTGAAATTTTTTTTCAAAAATTTTACACTTTTTAGGACAAAAATATTATATTTTAATTACCAATTGCTTAATGGTGCCGTGCAATCATCTGACCCATAGGTGGCAGCCATCTCAAGCCAGATGACGAGATGACTCTAGCCGCTACGCATATAAAGGATTTATAGTGAAAATCTTTGTTTATACGGGTTATACTTGTTTTTGTTGTTGCAGGTGTTTGAATTGGCCACGTGTGATAATTGAAAGCCAAGTCTGAAATATGCAAAGACATCTGGGGGGGAAACAATCAGAAACAAGTCACAAATCTAGAGGGCAAATCAGGATTTCGAAAGACATCTGTACGAGCGAGAAAAATAACACGAATGACGAAAAAAAAATCACATATCCAGAGACATCTAGAAATTGTGGGAGAATTTTTTGGAAAAAGTCCATATTCACCACAGCGTGTGCTGTGAAAAGACTGCTGGGGAATTAACATTCTTCCAAGAACGATGGAACTTCCGACAGACCGAGAGCATGCACTGTACCTTAAAAGGGACCATTTCGAGAAATGACTTTCTTCAAGGTCGCTCATTGCTCACCATGTTGTCTGGCCGCTGATTTGTAATCACCCCCCTTTAACCTTACGACACGCAACGTGTGTGCACGCGTATGGGTGCGAATTGACGTTTGTGCAGAAGCATTTGAACCATTCCTTCTCCATGTGTCGTTTTCTCTACTCAGGTCGAGGACAAGGATTTGCATGGCTAAACTTCATAAGCAGGGTCTTCATTAGGTCTGGCTTTGTTTTTTGGGTTGTTTAAATTATACCAAGTTTCGTTTTTTAGGATTGCAAGCTCAAATACAGGTTTAGGGTCAACTGAACCCATATTTCCTTGGTACACTCAAATACCTGCTGCTTTGTAGAAAGTCAATTGTGCTATTTAAATGCATAGATTTGTCTTAGAAATGTGGACTTTTCACCACTGCTCAATGAAGCCATGTGGCAACCACCACAACGATACTTGAGCAAATGAGATGTACACATTTACTTTGTTGTAAACACTTTTCCTCAAATTATTTATAATATACATATACATGAAACTTTACTTGCAATCAGGTGACAGCTCACTTACACAAAACATGAATTACAGTTTGGAATTGTGCAGGTGTTAAATAATGCACACTGTCCACTCACTGCCTTATCATTGCCATGCAATGGTTTAACAGACACGCTTAAGATGGTTGAATTTTTTTGTATAATTTTTTAATCATGCTTGGCAGGACTTTGTGCGAGAGACAACAGGGAGTCATGTTTCACATACAATCAATGTTACTGCAGCAGGATTGTTTCATTCAGTTATTTTAACACATGTTAACAGAAAAGCAGCACTACAGGGACAGATTTCTGCAACAGCTCATACAGTGCGTCGCCGACTAACAATTCAACTTAACAGCATAACAATTAATTATTTACTTGTATGCACATAACTGCTTAAATGTAGTGCCTACATATATATGTTTTATTATTGTAGTCGACAGCAGTGATGACATCTAACAATGAAAATAAAGAACATCACAGCTTTCACATACGGCATGATAATCCATGCAACGACTATATGAGCACAATCAAATACAGTTTTTAAAATGCCCTGCAATAAAAAAATGCAAACCTTTTTACGATGGAAAGTACATATATTTTTTTACCGAGACTGTTGAAATGACTGCTGTTTCAAACACATTGGCATCTTTCTGCTCTTCGCAACTTTGTGTTGAGTTAATGGAGGGAAACCTGTGTGCTGGTGAATGTGGGCTGCACGGGAAGAGAAGGCACCGCTACCCCGAGCTCAACCCTTGACGCGTTTCCCAAGTCAGACGCAGGTCCTCCGACGGACACATCCTCCTCCGACACAGTTGTGGCCCTCAGCCCACCCTTGTCCCCCACTTCACCCCCAGCTGTAACCCAGAGGGAGGGTGGCTCCATCGGACCGAGGCTGCTCCTTTTTCTGGTTTCTTCGCTTCCCTCTCTTCTTTGCTTGCTTTGATCTCCGACGCCCTGACCGATAACATTCTCCTGCAGCGAACCGCACGCAAACGGCAATGTAAATCACTTCAAAGCTCTACTGACTAAATACAGTTAAAGCAATTAAGTGCTTTACAAATACAAAACCCTTGCATGAAACAGATGCACATTTGTTCGAGAATGCTTTTGTTTCTTCAATAACCTCATTTTGTTTGGAAGATTAATAACCAAACGGTGATATTTCCATGAACGCAAATATTCCTCCTTAAAATGGGCACAATTGAACCGTATAGCCCACAACCCACCACTACATTTGAAACGCTGCTCGTCGTTTACCGGAGCGTCCCCTCGGGTGGCGAATGGGGGGCCCCGCCTGCTTTGGTTGCGCAGAGGCAGCGCCGACATCTCGGAAGGCACGTGCCGCATGTCCAGCACGACGCCCTGCTCCGCTTCACTTGTGTGGCGCCTCGCCAGATGGCTCACCACCTGCCACAAACGCAGGCATCACCAACACACACGTCTCAATTTCGCCACTCCGGAATTAATGTTATAATTTGGGGCCAATTCGATTAAAGAATCTCTTCTCGTCTCACTTTTTGGTGTCATTAGTAATGTTCGTTTTATTTTGCACAGTTTTGTTCATTTAGTGCATTCGTTTAAAATAAACCATATAATTAACAAATTACATAAATTGGAAAACATCCATTCCTATATATACGATTTAATCTAAACAATGATGTTAATCAATAAATCCACGCATCATTACACTTGTATTCATTACTCGTACAGCGTGGGAACCCACTGGGGCTGCTATTCCTGGGCCATTCTTGGATCATTTGGGTTCTGGCAGAGTCTGGATGCAATTGTCATGGAAATGCGGTATTACTGCTGGACGTTGTAGAAAGAGGTATTAACATGCCTGAGCCCGCTGATTCGCCTGGTAGGCGCACAAGGAGCAGGCGAAGGGGCGCTCGAAGCGGTGCGTGAGCAGGTGGTTGCGCAGGGCCGCCGGCCAGCGGAAGGTGCGGCGGCATTGCGGGCACACGTGTGGCCGGACCTCGGCGTGCTTGCGCATGTGGCTGCCCAGCAGGTAGCGTGTCTTGAAGGCCTTGCCGCAGTGCTCGCACACAAAGGCGCGGCCCTCCTGGTGCTGTGTGGCCTCGTGCGTGCGCAGGGCGTCGCTGCGGTTCGTGGCGTACTCGCACTTGTCACACCGGTATGGCTTCTCCCCTGGCAGAGGTCAGCGACACACATGGGTGTTAACGCGGAGAGAGTGCACAAACCGTATGATGAAAGCATAATATCTGGTTCATCTTTCATCTTAGGTTAATTTCATCACGTAAGTGAAAGTTTCAATCTTTCAACAGGAAAGCCTCACCTAATCCTGCATACACTTTTTGCATTGGCATCCTTGAATTTATAGACAAATAACTTCGTATATATTATTTGTTATGCAACACCTGCAACTCCTTAGAAACAAGTAAACACAAATCGAATTGTAAACCGAAACTCACAGTCCCACTGTATTTGAAGCCATCATATAACCGCTTGCTTGCCTGTGTGCGTGGTCATGTGGTACTTAAGCTGGTTGGCCCACTTGCAGGTGTAACCACATACAGGGCACAGGTACTTGGTGTCCGGGTTGTGTTTCCGCATGTGGACCTGACACAAACAACATCGCACAGCACTCAGTGCAAAACATTGCCATGTTGTTAGAGCAACTCAAATGTAATCATTTATACGTTATTATTTCTACAAACCAATTACTGTGCGACATTGGTAACAAATAAAAATATGCTTCAAGTCAGTAAGTATGCGTGCAAAGGTGTTGATACAATGGACCTGTGGGTACCTTGAGGCGGGAGGGCTCGGTGCAAGTGTACTCGCACAGCCAACAGCGATAGGGCTTCTCGCCCGTGTGGATGCGACTGTGCCAGGCGATTTTCTGCCCGCTCCGTGTGCTGTACGTGCACAACCGGCACCGGTACAGCTTGCGACCACCATGGCAACGCGCGTGGTGCTCCAGCACCACCTGGTGCCGACAGGAAAACTTGCATAGTCCGCAGCGTAGCAGCTTTTCGTTTGCGTTGTCGCACATCTCCCCCACGCCCTCAGTGGTGCATCCTGTGTCGATGGCCTCATGTTTGCGCAGGATGTGCAGCACCATCTCCTGTTTGCCGTGGAACGTCTCGGGGCACGTGGGGCAGGTGTGACCGTGCCGACGGTGGGGCCCATGCTGTACACGCCGGTGCTCCCTCAAATCTGCGTGCTGCGAGAACTCCTGGCCACACGCTGTGCACTGAACATGGATGGCAGGCTCGGGGCCACCCGGCGACGCACACAAATTTGCCACCACTGGCGGCGAGGGAGTCCCATCTTTGCCGAGTGGCTCTTGGCGATGCTTTCTCAACAGGTGCTGACGCAGGGCCGACGCCGAGCTGAAGGTTGCGCTGCAGCTCTTGCAGGGGAAGCCGTCGCTGCTGCCTTTGCCGGCCGCAACTTGGCCGTGGCACTTTTCTACATGCCGCGCGACGTCGTGCGTTCCGTACCCGGCATAGTCACAGCGATTGCAGAAGTGCGTTGGCCTGCGATCGTGGACTCGCCTCCGGTGGCTGCGCAGCTTGGTCGCTTCAAGGAAGACGCGGGAGCATTGGTCGCAGCCGTGCGGACGCCGTGGGGGCCCCCCGCCTGCCACCCCGTGCACCGCCGCCGCGTGCGCCGTCAGTCGGTATCGCCGCTTTGTGCTGAACTCGCAGGCGGTGCAGCAGTAGGGCAACACGCCGCGGTGTTGCCGATTCACGTGCCGTCGGAGGGCACCCTCCTGCTTGCAGCAGAAGGGGCACTGCTTACATTGGAGCAGAGTGAGCCTCGACGCTGCGGACGGCGCTCTCCTGCCGGACCTAGCCCGGCCGGCCCGTCTGTGCGAGAGGCTGTGGTCTCTCAGCACAACGGGCGACTTGCACACCAAGGGGCAGAGCCGGCACTGCACCTCGCCTGGCCCCATGCATCCCCTGCGCAGGTGCGTTTCCAACGCTCGCTCTTGCTTGCAGCGGAAGGCGCAGCCCTCACACCCCAAATTCCTGCTGCCGTTCTTACCTTTGTTGCTTAATTCGGGAGATTCTCCCGTATCGCCCTCAGATTCTCCATTACCTTTGTTGGAACTCCCATCTACACCTGACACCATGTCTATGTGCCTCTCTAGTTTTATAATTTCCTGTCTAGAGCTCGCCCTGGTTTTGGATCGCGTTCGTTGTCCGATTTCCTCCCCACCAGAGTGCACCACATTTTCTTTTCCTGCTGTGCACGTGCCGCCAGTTTGTTTTTCATTCACTACAACGATGTTTTTGTCCTCACTTCTGCAGGAAACAGCTTTGTTTTCGCTCTTGTGTTTATTTGATCGACACCGATTTACATCTTCCACAGTCTCTATCCCAGCCACTAAGCCTGTATTTGATTGCGAAATGTCCTTGTTCAATTTAAACCCATCTGCATGGTCCTTTTGATTTACTACTAGTTCACCATCTTGCTCTTTCCCTTGTGTGGCATCCACATTTGGCATTGAATCACTACTGCCCTCCCGTTTACCCCCATCCCCGTTGTCCAGCTTTGCAACTTTCCTATCTAGCGACTCACTCAATGGCGGGCCCATTTCGTCTGCCTTGGCTGTGCTGTGAAACAACTGCCGGTGGTTGCCGAGTGCTCCGTTTGACTGGCACACAAACGAGCAGATTCCGCACAGGATCTGCCCGGGACGCAGGCAGCCCTTCCTCCCGTGCGACAGGATCGCTCGTTGCTGCCGACACAAGAATGGGCAGTGCAGGCAGCGGAAGCGTCCTTGATCACAAACCCATGCTTCCCCCTCTTGCAAGTCTTTTTCTTCCTGACAATGTGAAGACCTTTCCCTATTTGGATCATCATTTACCTTAGGCTGCGTATCTGTGCTACGTCGAATTTTGATGCTCTTGCAATTAGCGGCGTCTGTGATCTTAGCTGTTATATTTCTCCAGATTTTACCTTTATTGGTATGCGTGCTCTTTTTTTGCGCGTTACCAATATCTCTTCCACCTCTCCGAGTTCCTGAGATGAACTCCAGCTGAGGCTGTGGTAAATCCACCTCCCTCATCCGAGCGCTCTCGCATTTGACACCGATGCCATTTCCCAGAGGCTTGCTTGCAGCTCTGCGTTGCTTGCGCACGGCGGGGCACTTCCGTTTCAGCCGGTGAGTGTTGAGAGCGCGGCGCTGTTTGAACTGGGCGCCACACTCGGGGCAGGCAATGGCATGTGGGGCGACGGTCGCGGCACGGATACTCCCTCCGCCCTCTCCCCTGGCCACGCAGGCCGCTCGGGCATGAACGGCAAGCGCCTTCTCGCTCCGTGTGAAGAAAGGACACCGCTCGCAACGTAGCACGGGCCGCCCCGCACCCCTCGCCTCACAGAGCACCACCACCTCCACCTTGCCCTCCTCCACTAGCGTGCCCACGCATGTGCGGTCCCGCCTCTTCTGCAGCGCCACGGGATCGCATGGCTGCCCTGCCTTAGGAGTCTTCTCCTCCTCCTCAATGCCTGGGGAAATGCCTTGCGGCAGCTGCTTCAATGCAAGCGAAATCTCTGTCTCTGTTATCTCCTGACCTAAAGAATGCACTATTTGATCCACCGGCTCCGTAACTTTAGTCACTGCAAGCAAAGGTAGAGCCACTGTCTTGTCCCTCGAGTCTACGATACTTTCGTAACTACGTTTTTCCTGAAATGTTCCACAGACGACATTTTCACTTTGATGATGTGAGGGTTGAAGATATTGTGTATTTTGAACATCATGGGTTTCCAAAAGCATGGTGCAGTCTCCAGCGATGCTCTCCTTACTCATGTGCTGTGATTCGAGCATCTGTAGTGCGCTATCATGCCCCTGCTGGCTGTGCTCAAGTTTGCCGTGCAGACTTTCACTCTGACAGGCGGTTGGGTAGAGGCTCACGAGAAGCTTTGCCACTTCAGCTGCCGTTTCCTCTACTCCACCTGCGTTGCTCAAGGTCCCGTAGGTCTCACCATCCATGGCCCGCACAAGCTCCTGCTCAGTTCCATCCAAGGCTGGGGGTCTTTCACCGCTCATTACCTCGTGCTGTCCACCCTCTAAATCAGGAGTCGCAGGTCTGCCTGTGACAGCATCTCCAAAACTATGACCAATGTCTGCCGGCACAACCAGGTCCTGAGCGACGTCTCGCATTTCCTGTTCCACTGCAAGTCCAGAGTTGTGCGGTACATCAGAAGCATCTGCTGCACTATGCGACTCTGCCACAACCTCGTTGACTGTGATGTTGCTCTGTAGTAAAGCCTCCCCCACGTATTGAGTCACTGCATCTCCTATTCCAATTGCAACCAGATCACTAACCCCACTCGCATCTCGATTTAAAACGCCCCTACCCACGAGCATTCCACTGTTGCTGCCACCGCCAAGGTCCTCACCGTCAAGGTCGACCCCGTTGTGCTCCCGATCGTTTTCCTCGGGCTCCAAGGTCGGCAGAGCGGAGCGTTCCACATCATTAACGCCGGATCTAACGGCTCTCTCACTTGCAACCGGCGCAGTGGCTTCTCCGAAGTCACCGGCGTCCCAAACGACTGCGATCGAGCCCCCGCTGTGGCCGATGGCCACGCTGCCAGATGCGGCCGCTTCGTGTGCAGAAGGCGCCGCCTGTGAGCCCTTGATGGTGGAGTGCGTGTACGTACCAGGCTGGTAGCCGTGGCGCTTCTTCCGGTGGTTGAGCAGGCTGGAAGCACTGAACGCATCGTGTGGGCACGTCGGGCAGCTGAAGACACGGCTGTGCGTGTGCTTGCAATTTTCGTGGTTGAGTAGTGCTTGTTTGTAGGGTGTTCTGTAGTTGCAGTACCTGCGGTTTTGTTAAAAAAAAGTTTGAAAATCTGGCCCAAATTATTACTTTTTATCTTCTTGGTTCTTTCGGTAAAGTCACGTGGAAGGGAAATAATAAAATAATAAAAATATAATACAATTTCTCACGACGTTTCAGCCACAACGCAAGCAGCCTTCCTCAGGTGAAGAACAGGGCTGTCGGACGCTGTCTTTCCGATAGCCCTGTTCTACACCTGAGGACGGCTTGCGTACATTGTGGCCGAAACGTCGTGATAATTTTTATTTAATTTTTATTATTTTATTATTTCCCTTCTACGTGACTTTACCGAAAGAACCAAGAAGATTAATCCCTGCAGTCACGAAAGCTTTAAATCGAAATGTATTACTTTTTCCCTGCATTTTGTGATAAGACTCAGCAATGGACCAAAAACTAGGAGCCTTAAATGTGATGTAGAATGTGACTGAGGGGAGGCTGGAGCTCATGCGTAAGTCCAATCTTAAATGTCTCCTTCACCACCATCCGTCTAAATAAAGATTCTGATTATGAAAGGCATACATGTCACAGTGTAAACACAGTGCAAACTTGGCTTCGCCACCTCGTACTGCAGGCTTGATGAACATCACCTACGAATGAGTCAGAAGACAAGGACGCATTTAAAAAAAATGAGGCACACCTGCAGTGCAGCGGTGGAGTTGGCCTGGCTGTGTTGGGCAAGTCACCCTCTCCATTGGGCTTGTTGGTTGTGTCCTCCGTGGTCACAGCAAACGATGACGACGATGTTGACGTTACAACGCTCGTCCCAGACGAGAGGGACAGCCCAGCAGCGCCACAACCGCTGTGTTTCGCCTCGTTGTGACGGAGCAACTCGGCCCGGCGTCGACACGCGTACCCGCACACCTGCAGCACCAGCGCAGAGGGACAGATATTATTACCGGCCACTACACAACAAAGCGGTGAAGCATGTGCCAACGTGACTGAAAATCTATTTCTTTAACATAATTTTAACTGCAAAATCAAATGAAAAGAGGCTTTTGATAACGAGTACATGCAGACTCGTGACCTTACTCATTGTAGCATGCATTTATAAATCCACATTACCAAACAATCTCAAAGCTGTAAATCATTTAAAGATCCAAAACCTGTAACGGCTTATTAAAATTCAGGTTATTGGTCGACTAGCTCTATTTTAAACGTCATCGCCGGTAGTTAACAGCGGCTGTCATTTTGCAGTGATGAGCTGCAATCTTGGTTAAGCTTAACGGTTTGGGCATCCGTGCCGGATACGCACCTCGCAGCACAGCCCCTTCTCGCCGTGCCGCAGCTTGTGGCTACTCAGCTGGTCTGGACGGTGGCACCGGTACGGACACATGTCGCATCGGTACCTGCCGTCATAAGCCAGGGCAAGCGTGGACGCGAACGCACGTGAAGACACACCCTCGCATCAAACGCGCACTGCAGTTCATCAAAGCCGGAGGTGCAAGGGAATGGGTTGCTATAATTGCGATTGTTATTGGGGCAGTTTTAGAGCAGTGTGGGTTCTGTTGCTCTAGAGATTTCAATGTTTCACTCAAAATCACCTACAACCGCCATGTGACCTGCAATGTGAAGATGCTCACCCAACAGTGTGGAGATTGCAGATTACAAGAAACATCACTTTTTAAATTCCGACATAAAACACTGCCAAATCATAAGACGCAAACAAAGCCTAAGACCCTATCCCTAATAACATCTAAAAGATTAATAACATTGTAATTTTAATTCCTCACTCAGGCAAGCCCTCCAAACAGCATTCTTTTCTCAGTGCTCTGCCTTACATCCGATGTTATTGACCAGTAAAAGTCTCTTTACACAACTCAAAGCAGTCAGCTTTGCCTAGAGCCCTCGGGGTGTGAAGGTGCAAGAAGGCTATCAATGATAACTCGCGGACAATCTCGATCGCAAGGTACGTGGATTCAAGGGCCCACCCACCGAAGGTCCCCACTGTGCTTGCGCATGTGTATGGTGAGGGCCGACTTCCACTTGGTGAGGTAGCCGCACTCGGAGCACATGTGCTCGCGCACGTCACGATGCCTGGCCATGTGCCGCGTCAGGTAGCTCGAGTCCCGGCAAGCGAACTCGCACTCTGGACACTTGTGAGGCTTGTCAACTGTCACAGGGGGCAGGGAAGGCGTGTCAAACGAATACACAAACCAAAAAAAACAAACAGATATGATTTGAAATCTAGATTTGAAAAGATATGATTATATTTTGCAATTCAGGCAAAATCGCTTGATGAAGCTGATATTAATTACCAGCAAAACGTCATACTCAAAATTGTAAATCTTGTGGGTTTACTCTCCAACATACCGGTGTGCTCTCGTAACTAATTGGCACATTTTGTTTACATGACAAATCTTACTAATTGGCTGCGTGGTGTTGGGTTAACGACAAATTTATATTTACACGAACTCAAAAAAAACTTCAATGAATATTGGTCGCGAAAGCCTGTGTTCAATTGCAATTTACGACTGCAATATTTTCTAAAATAAAATAATGCAAGCATCCATAATGCATATGTACATGTAGAGCCCTCTGTCATTCCATTGTTGGTTGAGGACCTCCCCACACCGTGTGGAACATGGGGGAGTTATTTGACCATGCTGTCCTGGTAGAGTGGCGTTTCTCCGGAGATGCACCAGTCATCTAAAAATGCTCCCCCACTGCACATTCGCAGCATCCAAGCACCATCCGACTTCGAGAAGCAGCTCAAGACCCACCTGTTCAGGCTCTCGCTTGTTTGGGCTCGCGTACAAAAGACGTTAAGCTCTGGCTTTCGCACCTCCACGTTCTCGATCGAACATTGTGTCCGATTTGTGAAAAGTGCTCATTAGAAATAGTTTATTATTGTGTTTTGTTTATACTTTATTGCTGTTTTGATGGACTTATTTAAACTTAAGTCTTCCTTCAAAAAGACTCACTGATGTGGGCGACCTGGCTATAAAGGTAATTATCATGTAGAAGTGTGCCTATTTCTAGCCGTCCTCCAAACTAATGAAGACTTGTTGAGAGAAAAATAGTATTACTTCAGTGATATCACTAGAGGGCACCATGCACCTTGAACTGCAGTCCTTATTAAGAACCAATCCACTTCCCCAGTGATTGAATTCATTTTAAAGGTTCAGCCACCATTTACTTTAGAAATTGATTGTATTGTCTTAAAATTTTAATCGAATTTGTATAATTTTGTCCACCCTCTTAACCTAAATATAAAGTTTGTCTACACTTTAGAGTACAATTTGCATAAATCGTAAATAACCAATTCCCTCTGGCAAAATTTTATGCATGCATCATCAGCTTAACAATCAGCTTTGAATCAATAAAATGATGCATTGATACATCTACTGCATAGGTATGTATTTACAAGAGTTATTTGCTTTTTGCGCTAGATTTTAAATAACTTGCAACTCGGGTTGAAGGCATGAAGACATTATCTCTCTCCGTCTATCTGATGAGCCCATATGAATGCCATTCTATTGTTTAGGACTGCTCTCTCCATCGCAGTGTCTCTGTGGTGACGCACCGCTATGTGTGAGCGCGTGTCGGTTGAGGATGCGTCGCTCAGGCGTAGAGAAGCCGCATTCGGCGCAGCGGTGCAGGCGCTCGCCGGCATGTGCCCGTGCTCGGTGCGACTCCAGCTCGACGGGATTGTGCGAGCTGAACGGACACAGCTCGCAGGTGAGGCGATGGGGCCCTGCGTGGCCCGCCCGCCGGTGCCTCTGCAGCTGCAGCTTGCTGGAGCATGCAAAGTCGCAGCTCACGCAGTGGAAGGGCAGGTGGCGCTCGCGCCGGTGCTGCTGAACGGCCGCCCGGTCGCTGAAGATCGCGCGGCACGAACGGTGCGGGCATGGCGCCGCCGGACGACCGTGCCTGGCCTTGTCATGCAAGTGCATGCAAAGGGACGTGGCAACATCATGAACAACAAAATTCGACCAGAAAATACAAACTTTAAAATCGTCAAATATTATAAATTACTCAAAAATGCAAAAAGCATTTCAGTTATAAAATAGATTTCTCAAAAATCCTATGTGTTGGTATGCGAGGGGACAGTGCATCCTCTGGTCTGGTTGTGAGCGGGCAGCATTCGGCCAGGAAAGTCACGAAAAAAATTGCACACGAACGACGCATTCACACAAGCACCCAATGCTCCGTTTTGAAGTTTTAAAATGAAACATCTTTGAATTGTATTATGTTTTGAACTAGATAATTACATTTCTTCATTCAAATCTTATATCATTTTACATCTGGAAGACTTAATTGAAAATGACATTTAGTGTGAATTTTCTCTCATCGTTAAGTAGATGGCCTTGCTGGGGGTTCGGTTCGATGAGGACTTTCACCTGTTTGGGATTGCGGGATCGAGATAAGGCGAAATAGAGCTGCTGGCCGTGCGAGAAGACCGCCGTCTGCAGATCGATTCCAACGTAATCGAACGTCTGTCCCTGCGTCTCCGTCGTTCATACAGGGGGCACGTAGGTTTGCAGCGCCCCCTGCATGAAAACGACGGAAAGTGCAGCGTTCATCACAGATAGATAAAGTTGTGCGCTTGTATAAGAGTATTATTCATAAATGTTACAAAGACCAAGCCTTAATGGATATTTTATTAGCTGCAATGACTGCATTGTAAAATCTTCCTGTCAGGAGTTTGAGGCAATGGAAAACGATCTCAAAAGATATCTCCAATGCCAGCTCTCAAACACACATTATTTTTGAAGCTGAGAATAAATGACTGAAACACTTCTCAAAAAAGAAAATATGTGCAACATAACTTTCGGGACATATCGCATTAAGCACCTTCACATGCCGCACAAACTCGGGCCTTGATCTCGTAACAAATCCACACTCCAGCTCGGCGCAAGTGAAAGGCACCGTCATCTTGGTGCCACCACCGCCACCGCTGGTGCCACCGTCATCCACCACCCCCTTGTGTGCTGCTTTCCAGTGGGCCTTGAGGTCAGGGCTGAGCGAGAAGCCGAGGCCACACAACGAGCACAAGAAGCCCTCGGGCTGGCCGGACAGCGCACTCCCAACGCCATCGCCCACCTCGCCGTGTACGTTCGCACAGTGGCGCCTGCGCACCAGAAAGGAACCGTGTCGGTTGGTCAGTCTCACTTGAGCACTGTATGGTGAAAATCGTATCAGGAAACTCAGAAAGTAGGCATATAACAATTAATCAATTGATTCATTAAAACCTATTCTCAAAATATTTAATTATGCATTAACACACTTTTATGCGAATTATATGCATGTTTTGCTGTTTCATGTAAGCTAATTAAGCGAAGGAGAAGTGGGAGAAGAAACGCTGTGCAAATGAGAAAGAAACTAGTAAAATAAATCAAGAAGTAAAAAACGATGTAAAAGAGAATGCCTTTTAAAATCAAATCACGACCTTAAATTCGGACAGTTCATGGAATCGTTGGGGGGGGGGGGGGGGCGAGTTAATCAAATAAAAAGCCAGCAGAGAGGCCAAAAACAAAACTGACGTCATCAGACCTGAGCGAGTGACGCTCAACAGCTCGGAAGCTGCAGTGCGGGCAGGCGTGTCGGGACTGGCCTTCCTCGCGCAGGCGGTGTGTCCGCAGCTTGCTTGCGCTCGTGAAGTGCCGCCCGCAGGCCGAGCAAGCCAGCCAGGGCACTGGGAAGTGTAGGCGCATGTGCTCCAGTAGGTGACTTCGCTTACGGAAGCACTTGCTGCACTCGGAGCACCGGTTGGCGGCGACAGGGTCTATGCGCAAGGGGGCTACTAGGAACGCACACACGCAAAAAAGTCAGCATGCCCACAATGGCATTATAACGTATAACCCTTTTGATTTAAAGCTTTCGTGACTGCAGGGATCCATATTATTGGTTCTTTCGGTAAATTCACGTAGAAGGGAAACAATAAAATAATAAAAATTTAAAACAATTAAATTCTCACGACGTTTCAGATGATTGATTGCATCAGATGATGATTGCTTGTGTTGCAATCGAAACGTCATGAGAATTTTATTGTAATATATTTGTATTATTTTATTGTTTCCCTTCTACGTCACTTTACTGAAAGAACCAAGAATATGTATAACCCTTTGTCAATACACTGCTGGATCAAGGCCTATTATATTTTTTATCGTATATTTTTGAGTGTGCTGAGAATTTAACACAGGCCTACCCTGGTCAGCAAGGTCAATCTTAGAGGCTGCTCTTTGGATGTCTGAAGAAGACTTCTCAGATGATCCACAAACTCTTTGAACCTTTTCTTGGCCCCATATATTGCAAGTGATTGCTTTACCATCCTCATCGTCACCACATTTATTTTTGCTGCCATTGTTGCCATTGTGACTTTCGCCATCATCACCATCACACATTCCAACCGGCAACTGGGGGGAGATATTGTGAAAATGATCACCTAATTCTTCTTGTGAACTGCAGTCCTTTTCATGTCTCTGCTCTTGTGCTTCATTCATTGGGTGCACTGTAGTATTCTTCTCTTCCGTGTCCTGGTCCACATACTTTCCTGACTGCTCCAGACTGTGACACTCCTCCATGTTCTCTACTTGGTGTGTCCTGCTCTCCAGTGCAAAAGCAACTAATACAGGGGAGGCAGGTGTATGACAAAAAAAACCAAGGCGAGTTGCTTTAAATTCAACACCTTATACAATACGTGAGAACACATTTATAGCCGTACTAGCTTTACTACCCGGCTTCGCCCCGGGACTTGGATTCACCACGCCCGGCCGCCTTTGTCTCCCCAGTGGCGATGTTCACACACCACACCAGTTACTCGTTTGAGGCTGAGTCGACCTAGGGGAGGCCCAGGACCGGTTAAAATCATCGTCACCGGTGGTGGCCGTGAGCGGGAATCGAACTCTGGTCGCCGGGTTCGTAGCGCAGCGCGCTAACCACTACACTACAACGCGTTACTCCTCCACATGCGCGGGTCACATGACAGATTTGACATATTTGACGTCACAGCTCACATGCATTATTGGTGTACAGTCTGGAAAGTACCCCCATGGCAAATTTCAAGTTTGTTGCATGTCGGGAAGTACGCTAAACATTTTGAACAGATGCACATAATCACAACTTTGCCTTTTATATATATGTGGAGATGTGTATTAACGTACACCCACAGTGAATATCTTGGTAAACCTCCCAAACCACCGATACGTGAGGTTGCCAAGATATATTAGTACAACAATTGGCTGGTGAACCAGACTACACAGACCGGAGGATGCAGTCCGCTCACATACATGTCTGGTTTTCCCTGGCTCTCCAATTTCATCATGCCCATGCAAACCACTCCTTAAACGTGGCCAAACATTCCAATGCATACGATTCTAAAAAAAACCGTTTTGTTATTTTCGTTATTCTTCACCAGTATTATTTTGTTAAATGCACGCCAAATGCTCCTGTACAGTATTTACACTATGCATGGCTTATGTAACACCATGGTTAACGAGGAGTGTAAAAGACCGCTGTTGTTTAGAATCGCGTTGCTTCTCGTGGGCACTGGGAAGAGGCCAAGTAAACAAACGGGAGTCCAATAAAGAGGTTTAGTATTTTCACTGGTGCTGCCAGAAATAAAAAAACGTACCCACCATTTGCGGGGTTTTTTTTAGAAAGCGAAGCTAATATAAAAACTGGGTTACAGCTTAGTTACCTTCGGCAATTGTGGGACACTGTTTATAGCTGTTGGTGTGCCTATACGACCCTAATTTAGCATCATCTCCTGTTACCGCGCACAAGACATAATACAGTGCCCTGTACAATAATAGCAACAAGTGTGTATTAAAGGCATCTATTCCACATGGTAGAACCTCGAGCAACAATGCGTACTCTTTCAGAGTCTCGAGAAACGCAGCGACATTGACAAATACGTCAAAAGGTCAGCAGAGGACTGCATTCCAAGTTTACAGACCCCAGTGCAAGTGACACATTTATACGGCGGGGAACCAACAGAAAGGATGCCACGAATAACTTGACCTCGCGAATTAATCTAAAACACAATTCACAAATGCTGCCAGCCCCACTGACAGCGGAGGTCAAAGGTCAATTCGAGGCGAAATTGTCCCCGTAAAATCTTTGCAACAAGAACACGCAGATATATTACGTTTCCACCGTCCACGCTCGCACACAACAAACAAGACGAGGTTAAGAAGAAGAAGATGATGAAGACGGTGGTGACGATGAAAGTGGTCTCTCCTCCAGCCTCTCCGTAACTGGCGCACTTTTATCGCTGCACATTCGACTCACACGCAACTCACACGCAACTCAGCCCTCGTGTCTGTTGAGACGTCGAGCTTAGCCTGCAGACGACAGGGTTGCCAACAATTGAACGAACTAAAACAAAAGCGCGCTCGACAACGGGAAGCAACGCGTCTCAACCGACCTCATCCACCACCACCATCGTCCCGTTCTGCACGGCTCGGATCGAGCGATTTAATTCCGTAGCTCGCACGCGCGACGCCCTCTCACCATTGGTCGCGAGGCGGGCACGCAGAACGCTTCGACCAATCGCGCGCGTTGTTTTTCCCATCGCCGCCCCCCCCCCACACACCCCTACAGCCAATCAGAAGTCGTGCAACCACCGGGCGGACCTTATCGTGACTAGGGTATTTGAGGGCGTGTTTGTGTTACAGGGCCCTGCCAGATAGGAGGAGTTACCTCTAAAGCCAAAGGGGGTTTATATAACTTATTGGAAATGCTACGGTTCAAAAATGTTTAGAGTGCGTGATGGAATAAATGAAGTTTACTTTGGGAGATATTTTAATTTATATTATTCTACTGAATATAAACAAAAGACAGAGCAAGCATTTGCTAAACTGGCTGGTTGTTGCAATTAAACCCGTGTATGCGATGAGATTTTGTTGGAACAGCCAACTTTTCCACAAAATGTACATTTGTTTTGGTACAGATTTTGCAGGTGTATGCAAGTGGTTTTCCCTTAGATACAACACTCTCCCCCGTCCTACCATGGAAACTGTTATTTTTAAATCCTTTATATTAACTTCGCTTGCTTGCTTGCGTGCTTGCTTGCTTACGACCGTGCAAATCTTTCGGTCGTTTTTTAACCCACTTCCCGTGATCCAATCAAGCTGACATTTTCAACACAGACTCGTTGTGCGAGATAATTAATTTTCGTGAAAAAACATTTCCAAAATTTTACACTGTTTAGGGAATTTTTTTAAAATATTTAATTACCAATTGCTTAATGCTGGCAGACAATCATTTGACCCATAGGTGGCACCCATCTCAAGCCAGAGGACGAGAGGACTCTAGCCGCCACGCATATAAAGGATTTATAGTGAAAAACTTTGTTTTTACGGGTTAATTTTTTGATATCTGAAAACCACTCAACCGAGCTTTCTCTTGGTTTATTTCAAAATTAACACACACAGTGCCTGACGAAACCACTGAAATGTTGTGTAGAGTATCATCACTCGAGGTAGTTCAAGCAAAGTTGGCAACTTGCCGCGAGTCACATAATCTACCTTACTGTAATACTTTATAAATACTTTTATTACCCTTGCATCTCCATCTTAAAAGCGAAAGAGGCTTCGTGCTCATATTAACGTGGAGTAGTTGCACATCTCCTGTTTACAGTCCTGAGCCAGTGGTGGAAATTCCCCATTCCTATGGCACAACAAGTCAATGAGGGAAAAAAAACATTTAATGCAACCAACCATATTTCCCAATCATTGCATTTTTGAAAAGCAGAAACTGCTACAATGAAAGTACCGTAGTAATATTACATTGTGATACATATAAAATATCAAGATTAAATGCTACAGAAAATACACAAAAGTAGAACAATGCAACTACAGTGATATTTATTACTGTAGTGTAATATTAAAAAGGAAAAGCTTTAAAACCAACGTGATAAACAGCTTAAAAAGAAAGCCGTGACAGAAACGTCCGCAACATTAAGTAGAAACAATCTTCTTTCAAAAGTAGTGCAGAAACATACGTATCACTATTACATGTCAGTTCAAAAGTGTAAAATGCAAAAAATCTATCAAATTCACAATTTCTTACAATTGATATGAATGTTGTACATTTTTTTAGAAACCCATTAAAGCATATCGTGTAACCCAGTGAATTATAAATTTAAAATAATGGTCCTTAAACTCTTTCAATAATCAACAAAATAATTCCTCCAAGTGTATATTTTGTAGGAGTGTATAAAGCTTGTAATGTTAATCAAAAACAGCCATGAGCATTTAAAAGTGTTTTTATAACAGTACCAATTCAGCCACGCAATTATATTTTAGGGCCTCTATCAGAGATGACTACAAACATAAAAATCTGAATTCGGCAATGTAAACAATCATTAATATTCAGCCAGTTTCTTTTTGGTAAGGCCCATTGAGATAAGATGCTCCTCTTCAATATTAAAGTTGAGTTTTTTCATACAAAGCAGTGTGGCATAAACAATGTTATCTGCTGTATTGCAACAATTCAGTATTTATAAAATGCACCACAGCCTATAAAAAGTGACAAAAGTTTTATATGTTAAAAAAATCCATGGTAAATATCTGTAATAATATACCGACCAGTGTGAAAATTGTGATAGCACGTCTTTCTAAAAGTACATAGGTGAAACTACGTATTGTTCCTATGCTTTTCCAGAAATTACAAAGACAATCCCATGAGAATTCTGTTGAGGCATCTCTCAGTTTCCACCACAAAAATATACCATGAGCTGCAGGCAATTTACCCGTTTCTCCTCCACCCCACATTTTAGTTGTCATTCTATTCAAGAATCGATTGTTTCGCGCCGTTTATAGTTGCCCCCCCCCACCCCCGCACATATGTATACCGTGTCTTTATTTTCCTGTTTGTACAGTTTGGTTCGCCACATGAGCTGAAATGTAAAATTAACATATCGTTTGAGTTTAGTTTGTATACAATGGAAACAATTATTCTCATGACATGTCGTCGCGGGCGTAAGAATAAAATGTATGCACCATGGCATGCTTAACGATATAGGATGGTATCAGTAATTCAAACGTAGTTACGTAAGAACCGCCTGATTTTAACCTTAATATCATTGTTGCAACAGTGATTAAAATCACTATGCAAATATCTTTGGCAAAATCTTCTATGATAGTGTCAATATAATTTTTTGCGATATTTGCCTTACAAAATCGTCTGGATTGCTTTGGTGTGTAGTTTAAAAGTAATGAGCGACTCAAGACCATACAGCAGTCAAAACATAAATGTCACAAGATAGTGCTTGTCAATATTTCCTTTCAATTGATACATTAATTAATAACAATTAATAACAATTGCCTCACTGGCATACATTTAAACTTATTGGAAATGGAGGTTACCAATTAGCATCTGCTGAAATCGACTCTAAAGAGGTAACCTGTCTCTACTGCTATTTATTAAAACTCTGCCACACTTACAACTCTTCTACACTTTAAAAAAACCCACATATGATTGTATTTTGGCCATGTGACCAATTACCTCGTTAGTTTAAGTTTGATAAAAAAAAACTATAACCCACGGTAACATTGTTTCTTTGTTTAACCAGTTCTCATTTCCATGGTGTTAATGTAGTCTGCCAGTGGAGCGTGATGATTGCTGTTTTGTTTATAATCCCAATTGACTAATTTGGCAAATTTGGACCCATATGCTGGCACACAATGTCCTACTCTTGCAGTAATAACCAGGGCGGCCGCTGGATTAGAACCGTGAGCCTCTGCAACAAGCAGCAAAAGCGCTACTGCTAGGCCACATCACTGCCCATAATAAATTAAATGAGAATGGCTTCATACGAGCGTCATTTTGTAGCGAAGTACTCATGGCTGTATATTAGTGTAAATTTGTATTGCAATTGTAAACATTGGTTGAATTAAAAGCTATTGCTGTTTGGCAGCTCACCTTCAACAATTCTATTACATGAAAAAAATTTTTTTTTCATAAAAACGATTCCAAGTTTTTTTTCTTTTACTTTCAAACTATTTACAATGCACAATTATTGCAGAAAAACAGAACTATGTAATCTGCTGAGATAACATTGTGCTATATTAAAACTGCTAAACAGTTATGATAAAAACGTTTAAAATGTCAAAAACTGCACAGTGTACCCGACTCCAAAAAGGTGACTTACATGCCTCCAGAAAAAACAGTTTGGCTAATGAGAACTTACACAGGGGGTGTGCCCTGTCCACACACAAAATTGCATATAAAGGGATTCAGCTAATATCCCTTGATCCACGTCCTTTGGTCTATGCCGCTCTATCGCCTCCATTGATCAAAATCTGCCGATCTATCACTATCAATTACACCGCTAGATCTACATCATGTTATCTACTCCTCTCAGAACTACTACCCGTGACCTACACCCCTCAATCTATACCCCTTAATCTACATCCGACGATCTACAATCCTTGATCTAGGCCCTCGATCTCTTTCAGCTCTGTGATACGGATGTGGACGAACAGAGTCGCAGGGAAGAGGCTCCGGCCGTCCAGCGACAGGAGGTGGACGTGGCGATAGCCTGCAACACAGAACATGGAGAGACGCTTTAATGGGATTAACAGCAGGCACGTAGGATTACGCAGCGAGGGGACAGCTTGTGAAGGGAGAGGGGGGGATCATGAGAAACGACGTGGGTGAACAGTGTATCCTGCTGATGAGACTCAACCGGTCCAATGTTTTCCCCATTTAAAGAAATGCTGAAGGAAAACAAGAAAATCGTTAAGTTGAATAAAAGTGACTTTACGTCAGCCATAAAAAGACAACTTTCCAGTTTATTTATATCAATATAAATCTAAACCGAGCTTCATCGCTGAATAACCTCATCCTTAGGCTTTTTTTTGCGTTATTTCATTTTCCCCTCACCATAGATATACACTTGTCCTATCAAATTTACATCAAGAGAAAAATACATTCCCTTCAGAACTTTTTCAGTAAGCAGTGAACCACATTGTTTCATAGAATGACCCTGGAACGTGATGTCACGGAACTACTTAACCCTCCAATATGCTCGCTATCAGCAATAGGGCCACATATTTTTACAGTAAGTGCTCCTCGAAGAGTGTTCGTTGCATGTCAATCCAACTGTTTGTTTCATATATGTATGTATATTGAACTTCTTTTGCACCGTACATAGCCAACTATGCAAATCGGAGATAGTTTATAATGCTCTTAGTGGCAATCCTAATTTTATATAATTGTCTCTTTGCACAAGTCACTGGTGACCGAGCTAAGACTATCAATTTGCTACATTTGAGAACCCAGTTTAAATCAGAGACGGCTTAAACCCAGTGTCTCTGACACAGTCTGAGCCCCCCCAGGAAACCTGGCCACCTCACCCCCCGTCTCTCTCTTCACACACGAGTGGCTCTAAGCTACCGTATCGATGCTTTGCGTACCCTGTCTGAGGCAGGAGAAGGGCAGGCTGAACTGGCCGATAAAGTCGTTCCGTGAAGTCACGTCGTAGTCTTTGACGACAAAGCGGATGAGGGCGAGTTCGGGCACAGTCAGCTGGAATGAGAACTCCTCCTTCCACACGGGGTTCAGGCCTGGGTGGATAACAAGTCACCCCCCCCTCCATCATCATCACGTTCAATATTACGTTCTTCAACATCACCAATGCCAATCATGATCAAGATAATAAAAATCACGATCTTAATCGTTTGGTCTTCATCACCATTCTCAAGTTTCATTCATTCTCAATGGGACAATAAATCAGTTTTATTTTTATTTAGCCTTTCAATGAAAAATCACAACCACACATTATTAACAGCATCAATAAATAAAAATCAGTGCATTGTGTACCAGCCATGAAGATTGTTTGACCAAACTTAACCACACTGGCCAAATAACGCATTGGGAACTTCAGGGCTGAAGTCCTCACCATTCGTTCCCCACAGAATCAATATTTTTCTTTAATTAAAAAACTATATCTATTTCTTCATCCAGAAAAATAGATAAATGGGGAGGGAGTTAATCATTTTGCAAAAGCCAAAAGATGAACAAATTTTACATAGTTCATCATCATTACAATAGGTCCCTGGTGCCGATGAAGCAGGGTAGAATGGTGGTTGTGGGGTGTTACATACCGTTGTTTTCCTGGTGGCGCGTCTCCCGCACAGCTGTGTCACCCCGCACCCCGTGGACCTCCACGCTCACTAACGGGTCGATGATGGAGCCCCGGCGGCTGTTCCTCTCCTTGGGCAGTTGCTGCCCACTAATCACCTGCACACGTGGGCCGGCGTGGTCACAATTAATAAGAGGAGCAAAAGAGGCTGGTCGTCTCTCGTGTCTCTCTTGTTTACTTCGCCATAATCTCACTAATATTTATCTCTTGTCTACAGCGCTCTCATCTCTATTTCTAGTTTATCTTTATTTCATCACACTATTCTGGACCACAGCTCGGTGGACCGCTCAAAGAAGAATTAAGGGTCAAATCTTGCCCGTGGGCCATCATTCCAAAAACCCTGCCCTGGCGTATTCCGGCCTTTGTGGGATTTGCCACGTGGTGCGGACGCGTGGGAGGGAAACGCACGGTGATGGCGAGTTTGACCGGGTGGCGGCCCGTGCCCCGTGCCGGGTTCCCGGGATCGAAGTCGGTGTGTGGATCGCGCAGGCAGGACGGCTTGAGCACATAGCCGCAGCCGCCGTTCTGCCGGAAGAGGCCGTCGTACAGGTCCATCTCCTTGCCCGGGGTCTGGAAGTTCAGTGCCACTGCAGCCAGGGACACATGGACAGGAGGGAACAACAAACACAGCCATTGAGTAAGGGCGGCTTGTGGTTCGTGAAAATAAATAAAAAACACCTTCGCACAATTCATAGCATGGGTGGTGGATGATAAGCAACACTGTCGCAGTAGTTAACCAACACTGGATGTTCAGTCGTTCTGAAAGTTGGACCTTTGATGAATGTCGGGTGAAGGTTTTTAATATGTCGGGGTCTTTTCTAAAATTACGACGTGTGGCTCTGCAGCTGGAGGGGGAGAAACTGGACTTAACGGTTAAACGTGAATGAATGATGAATCAGACATACACAATATTTGTTTCAATAATAATGTTTCACATTAACATTGATCACGTGCGGTGTGCTGCTCGTTACCAATCTGACAGCCGGCGTTCCACATGTCGTGGGGGTTGTAGTTCCCGGAGCCAACGCGAGTCCCGCTGGGGTAGGTGCGGCTGAGGTGCTGCATGTTGTACCGCACAAACGCGTTACCTGCCAAGACAAAAAAAATAACGCACGCAATTAACCTAGGAAACCAGACACAAAATCTAAAATCTCCTTCCTGGATAAATAAAGGGCACGATTATTCAGCAGTTCCACTGCTTGATTATATTTTTTCCACCGGAGGACGACTGCTTGTGTTGCGATCGAAACCTCGTTATTTATTTTATTTTATACCTACGTGACTTTACTGAAAGAACCAACAAGTATCCATGTGCAGTGAAGTTATACACAAATACGGACTCGAATACACGTGACAATTTATGTGGGAAGTGATGGGGTAAATCATTACGCCCCCGTGATGCTAACATTGCAGGACAAATTGTCCAACATGTACATGTTTAGATGTTTAGATAACTTATACCGCCGCTACGGGTTCTGCATTCACCGTGTGAAGTGAACACCTGACAATTCATGGAACCGTGGAGCAGGTGAATCGGTTAATCTCTAAATTCTCCGCGGAGTGAGCTCACGCCTCTACAAAGATGTCATGACCAGGTTTCGTGAGTCACCTCCATCTGGTCTCGAACACACAACCCAAGCGCTCGTTATATAGGCCACTTTTAATTATACAGTGTTGAAAAAGAAGACGAGGCCTTTGGTTGTCTACAACCAAGTTTGTAACCTCAGCCTGTGTCCTCAGCCAATCACCTTGCCCTCTGACCTCGCCTGTTACCCAGGTTGTGAGCTCAGCCGCATGGGACTCACCCTGTGTCTCGATGAGCCCCATGGTCTTGGTCTCGGAGAAGGAGCACATCTCGTTCCCCTTCTGATGACTCTCCGCCCTCTCGAGGCCCACGAAGTGCACGCCATTGCAGTACACGACGCAGTCCGATAGCTCTTTGGAAACTTCCTTTTAAAATGAAAAACAATACACAAAAGTTCGTTGCATGAGATAGTATTTATCTCAGAGAACTACATTTTAGACCACCCTGAGTTATTACAGCCCAGCTTTGCTATTCTTAATGTTATAATTAACAAGATAGAACAGCAGTACCTTCTTTTTTGACTTTTCCGCCTTTAAGGACTTGTGCTTTCCCGTCGACGGCTTGCTGTCTTCAAACACATCGCTGTCGGTGTCCGACACCTGCCCCAGACCTTTGGCCGAGGATTTGACACTGCCAGACCCCGATGAACGCCTTGTGAAGCTGTCAACTTTCATCAAGAGACTCCTCCTGAGTCCCATGCCCTTCGTCTCTGACTGCTTCCCTTTGACCCCATCCATGACCTCATCCACGACCTCAACCGCGACCTCAGTTTCAACCCTATCCTTAATCTCATTTGTGACCCTGTTCGTTACCCCACCGGTGACCCCATCTGCAATTCCATCCGTGACCTCATTGTCTCCATCGATGAACGGGATGTCCCCTTCCTCTTCGTTGAGCACCGCAGCATCGCTCGGCCAGCTCTCATCTTTGGCACACATGCTGCTTGGGTTTGCCTCTCTCTGGAGATGTGTTTCAGGCCGGATTTCTGGCTGTGGTTGGCTTTCCAGCCGTGTTTCAGATTGGAGATCCGGCTGAGGTTCTGAATGGGCTCCAACCTGTGTCTCAGGCTGATTGTTGGTGTGCGGTGGCTCTGGCTTTGGCTCAGACCGGGTGTCATCGTTGCCCGTGCACAGTTTGTCCGCAGTGCTGTCGCTGCCCGTGAGCTCGCTCGGAGCAGTCGTGGCGCCGGCCGAGTCGATCTGCACGCCGCCGCCGTTGCCTTCAGCCTCGCTCTTCACAGGCTCGCTCCGCTTTTTGGCCTTGATGAGAAACTTCCCCTTCAGCTCCTGCCGACAGAGAGAGAGGAGGAAGCTCAGAGCAACGTGCTTAGGCTCCCCTGTACAGCCTGGATATACTTATAACAAGTGCTGTTTGCGAGCACCAATTAAAGCCGGCACGGCACACATCTGCATGATAAAAGTCTACATCACAACAGTACCGCTCCCACCAGCAACGTAACTTTTAAGTGGCTGACTCGCAATCAGAAGGCTGCAGGTTCAAATCACGGTCAGGGGTCACATCAATTCCCAATTTATTGGAAGTCAACAAATTTTTGAGAGACTGGTCAACACTTGTTTCAGAATAGACATTCTATAGATGATGGCGATAATGAAATATCTAGAAATGTTCGCATTGACAGAAAGTCTCGTAATGATTTTGTGTTTAGAAATAAAACCATAAGAGGAATGAATACACCGTGTCAAACACTCCAGAGATCATCAAAGAGCCACAGGCTTGAGACACCAAACACAGTGAGGGGGTATGTTTGACTGTTAAAACACTGTTTAAAGCACGGTCTTTTTTTTCCTGCTTTTTCTTTTTTAATCCTCCGCGCCGATGGGGTACCCGTCGGCGTGACGACTACCTCTGGGGAGGGCAGCTGAGTGGGGGGCCGCCCGGGCAGTGGTGCCGTAACGAGCCGCTCGCCCAGGATGGAGCGCAGGTGCCTCGCCATCACTATCTGCTGCTCCACGTTGCAGTGGTTCTCCAAGGACAGGATCACTGGGTACGCCGACGCCTGCACACCGAGGACACACACGCACGCCCGCAGTGAGACGCTGGGTGCGACGACGCCCTCCATCAACCCTCGGGTGCTTAATCTCGAATCTGAGAAACTAGGAGATCGTGTTTTTTGGGAGACGATTTTGAGTTTGCCTTTGAAATTCATTTTTTTATTAAAACATTTGTACCCGATTGTCACCTCCAGTAATATGATGGAACCTGTGGTCACATAGTCACCTGCTGTTACCTGTGATCGTGTGTACACGTGTGTGTTCAAATGTGTGTCACTTGTAATTGACTATGTAATTAACTGTGTTCACATGCATCACATGTGTGTCACCTCTATATTATTGTCACACGTGTATCACCAGTAAATACCTATGTGTCGTGTGTGTGTTATACACGTGTGTCACCTGTGAATACCAATGTTCATCTGTGTGTCACGCGTGCCACCTCCGTTCAATTGTGCCACGTGTGTGCGTCACCTGTACTTGCCTGCATTACACGTGTGTCCCCTGCAAATAGCTGAATACCCCTGCGACCAACTGCGTCCAAGTGGGTGACCACAGTGCGGTAGGACCAGCCGACCCACGCGCTCACCTGCCAGCCCACCTGCCCACCCACCCGTCCGCCCGCCCGCTCACCCGCCCATCCTCCCGATCGTTTGACCGGCACATCACCTTGAAGGCCTCGTGGGCGATGCTGGTGATGACGTCTCGGAAGAAAATCTGCGAGGTGAGCGTGTAGCCGTGGTAGATGACCGGTTCCCCATCCGCCCCGTCCCAGCAGTCGAGCTCCACGCAACGACAGCCCCGCATCAGCGACCTGCAACGAGAACACCACGATAGAAAAGTAGCACTAGCAATAATAACATCGCGTGACTAGAAAACATGGCGGGTGACTTTAAAGAGGCTTTAATCCAGCAGTGGATTGATCATAGTCAGATAATGAGCTTGCACTGCTGAGATCTTGACTTCAAATACAAGTTTGAGCAACCCATAATCAAACTGGCCTCACGAATATGCTGATATAATGGATGCAACCCAGTCACCTATGACTGCACAATAAAACCACATTACATTTATTTTTTTCACCAAATTGAGCATATTCCACCTGTGAAAACTAATACATTATGATCATATGACAAAAACGGCCAATTGGAAGCACTTCAGAACTCGATCTGTAAATATAACCTTCTGGGGAAAACAAACCAATGCAGAAGAACAATTTTGCTCTTACAGAGCACTCTTCATGCAGAGCATGCCAGGGCACTTTAAAATAAAAACTCCCGACAATAAAAAAAAACCTGTACGACAACTTGGCGATGGTGTGGGCTGCATATTGAGCGTACTTCACGTAGGCCTCAGTGCTGCTGGGCCCGCGGAGCTGGTCGTCCGTGAGGTAGGTGTTGTGCGACGAGGAGATGTAGTAGTGGCTGAGCGGCTGCGTCATGTCGTGGCTGACGGAGTCGTGCCGCTGGTCCCACAGGGAGCCGTCCGGGGAAGTCAGGTAGCGCACGAAACCATCCAGCGTCATCAGTCCCTCACTTCGGCCTGGACCCACGTGCCGCAAATGAATGCAAACCATTTCATTCCTGCCCTCTGCCGCAGCGGGTGGCGCTGTGGTTCGAGTACTCAAGTCGCAATCGGAAGCTTCCGGAGTTCAAATCCCCATTGGGGGGGGGGGGGGGTGATTCAGCAATCCATGAGGGGTTGGTGAAATGTAAGGACGCATCGATTGCCGACTCCGCATCCAGCGACGGATGAAATAGGGCCGCTTTAAAAAATTAAGGATTTGTACTTATTTAGCACTGAAATGCTACTGCATGTGAAAGCGAGATTAAAACTAAAATAATAAGCATTCTCCATAAAAATATATAATTTACAGTCATCAATCAATCCAATTAATAAACTAATTTCTTTGGAACAGTTTTTTGTGTTTAGTTTGTTGTCCTTCCCCCGCATCTCCGATTATACTGGTCAACACACTTTTTCTGGCATAAGGTATTCCAACGGTTTCAATGTAATTTTGGGGTGCTGATTTCAAATCTGGCATCAGTTTTTGTCTATCACATCAGGTTTTTGAGATATCAAATATTGCATTTTCAATAAAAACTGCAGAAGAAAAATATTAAATAAATGTGGATATCTACATAAAATGATATTATAAACACACTATCCAAAAATACAGCACCATATTTTAACACTAAAGCAGTCACTGACTCGCAACAACTTACAATCATAAGTGACAGAGTTAATTTCGGGTAAAATCAATGAAAATGGGGTATGCCGATAGCATAAAAATAAGATGTGATAGTGAAAATCTGAGATCAGATTTGGAATCAGCACCCTGAAATTAGTCTAAAACAGCTGCAAAAGTCCAGGCCAGAATTTTTTTTTTTGTTGACCAGTGTTAGTAAGTTTGGCTACGTACCGTGCGAAAGAAGTTCAACATACATACGTACATACAACTCCTTCACCACAGTGGTCACTGCACTTGTCACCAATCTTAGCTGTACCCGAGAATCAAACTCAGGTCACCGAGTTCAGAGCACAGTGGTTGAACAACCGCCTAACTGATCCACCTCTCGATGAATACGCGTAATGATGAGTGATTTATTAATAATGCATTTTGCAATGATAGGGTCCCATTGTGAAGGTGGAGAGCTCTTGCCAGTAACATCTTGCAACGCTGCAGTATTTTTCAAACAAGACTGACTCTGCTCATGAGACCCAAGAGTTGCAGAGTTTGCTGCTTAAACAATACCGCTGGATAACATCACTGCAGAAAGCCACCACGCTGCTGGACTAAAATTAATAGCCGGAAGTCTATCTCTTTTTCTCTCATCTCACTTCATATTTGTTTCTTGTCTGCAACTTTGTTCTCTTATCTGAGTACATCTCTCTTGTTTGCATCCATCTGCTCACCCTTACTGTGCCTCGCACCTGCAGCGTTTTGCCAATGCACCTCCATACTCTCCATCTTCCAAATGATTATTCATTTAGAACAACGTTTTAGTATTAGGTCGTGTTGCTATCATACTTACCCTGAAGAAAACCAATAAAATTGATCAAAGGGTTGTCCAAAGTTTGGATATTAAAAACCAGCACGAAATGAATTATCCGGCAAGGCGACCAAGGCAATGGGGTAATTACGTGTGACATAATCTCGCGACGTCACGCACAGTGCATCACATGATATCATCTCCTCGCGCCGTTCCAAAATTTGACGTCATTGTAACGAATAAAGCACTTGCGAGGTTAAACTAATGCGGAAAGCATTGCAGAGCCCATTAATATGCGTGATTTTTCTTCTTCGTTTCTCATTATTGAAGCTTCAAACTTGTGATGGACAGACACAGGAAGCACAGCCTAGGTACGTAGCTTCAACATGAGACCCGTTTGCTTTGTGCCTTTCCATACATAAAAAAACAATATCCGTCCCTCGTTCAATCGGCGAGGTGAGCTGTCTGTCCGAGACACGTACCCTCATCCAACGGTTCGTGCTCGGCAATGATGCATGCGGCGCGGTGCTCGCTGTCATCCTCCTCGTGCTGTTCGTCCCGCAGGAACTGGGCGAGCTGAGCGGCGGGCAGCCCTATCCCGTCCGGTGAGAGGCGCTTGAACAGCGTCGTCACGTCGTCGCGCCGTGTCAGCCTCCGGAACAGCTGCACGAACTCGCCCTCCACCAGGTCGCCCGTGTGCGAGCTGTCACTCTCCTGTGAAGCACACACACACACACGAGGCAGCGTATGAGCACACGAGGCAGCGTATGAGCTTGTGTGCATGGAGAGTCGTAGTGTAGAGGTTCGTGCGCTGTGCTACGAACCCGGCGATCCGAGTTCGATTGCAGCTCATGTCCAAAAACAGTGATGAATAACTGAACTGGTAGTGTGCCTCCTCTAGGTCGACTAAGCCTTAAATGAATACCTGCTGTGGTGTGCAAACATCAGTACTGGGGAGACAAAGGTGGTTGAGCAGGGTGCTCGCCACCCACCCCCTTGCTCTAAAAGTCCATTAAAACGCTACATGAGGATCTTTATTTGCCTTGCTTTTGTGTATGTCTGTAAGCAAATAGGTGTGAACAAGTGTGTGTATATGAGCATGTGTATGTGTGAGCGAGTGAGCATATGTGTGCATGTGTGGTCATGTGAGACAGCGAGTGTGCGTGTATGAGTGTGTATGTGTGTGTGCGCGTGAGTGAATGTGTTAGCGCATGTAAGAACGTGTACGTGTGAGCAAATGAGACTGCGTGTTTGTGTGAGCGTCAGAAAAATGTGGACATGTGAACACGTCCGATCGTCCAAAGCACATGTGCGAGCATGTGTACATGTGAGCAAAGACAAAGCTCCCTGTATAGCCTGTAACAGACTGTTAGTGAGCACCTATGAACACCTGAAATGTGCACTAGGGGTGCTGGCCAGCACCATGCCTGCACACCATTGTCTCCCCAGTGCCGATATGTACAAAAGTACTCATTTAAGGCTTAGTTGACCTTGGGGCAACCCAGGACCGATTCGGATATTACTTGACAATGATATTAGCCGTGACCAGAATTGAACTTGAACTCAGGTAGCAGAATTCATAACACAGTGCGCCAACCACGACACCAACGCTTCCAAGTAGTAGTTATTGCATTGCGACAGGAACCTTCCCTGTTGAGTCATTTCCCTGCGTACACAACCCTCCCTCCCTTCGTTATTTCTTTAATTTCTATCCCAATCTAACGCCCCTCTCATACCGAAGGGCCTTGTGATACAGTTGTGTTTAGTTGCTCTCTGAATCTACAGCGCTGTGGAACGTAGTTATATTTGTATGCTATATACATCCAACTTATTCTGTATTGCACAAATTCATTGTACAAAGGGGTAGTGCAGTTATTATCGCTCTACACTATGAACCGAACAGACTCTCCAATCCGGGTCTTCACCAGCCAGTACTCACCAGCGTAGTGAAGTATGGTTAAATAAGAACCATTCTCTTGCCCATAAAGCACATAACCGACAAATCCTACCCTGGACAGAACATCCACTAGGTCAACTCAGCATAAACCGAGGTGACCCCCTTTTGAAGGGATTGCGAGCAACACGGCACTTACGTCAAACAGCTTCTTGGCCTCCGCCTCGTTCATGTTGACATTGAGCGTGTTGAGGAGGTCTTTTACCTCGTCAAACGTCATCCGGTTATCCTTGTTCTTGTCGGCCTTCCTGAAGCTACGGTAGAGCCACGTGAATGGCAGGTTAAGGAGGACAACAGCAGGAGACATGGGATGGAGGGGAAGGCATGGCAGGCAGAGCTCACTGAATACGAGCCTTATGATATTCTCCCGTCGCTGACTTCACCACAGTGAAGACCAGGCATTCGTTGCTTAAGAGGGAAGGGTTGCAGGAAAGCCTCACCGAGTCTCAATACTTTGTCGGGAGAATCCTGCTGTTTGGGATGTTATTTCCAGAAAATTGGGAGTACTCAGGGAAAAAAAAACTCATGCACAGGTAAAAAAAATAACCGTCCAGAAGCCAGGCAGATATCTCAGCAAGTTACACTCGGCACTAAATCTTATATCCACCCTGTACCAAAGCTGGTGAGCTGTCACACACACACACATAAGATAGAAAAAATCCACAATTTTTTTTTTTTTACAATTTGACCAAACATTCTAATACAAGACCCTCCTCAAAAAATTATCTCGTGATAAGTATTAAAGCTTGATCACATTCTTACAATTAAATGTTACAATAACCAAGCTCTGAACTCAATCCCACGGGCCCCCCTTGGTGCCCGGTCGCGGTGAGACTAGCACCGGCACCGGAACATGCGCCAGGATATGTGTCGAGCTTTTGCCGGGCGTCCATTGTGCGCGAGTGCTCCGAGAGGCTGCGCAGGCAGTGCACCCAGCGGCGGGCATCCTCGGCGCTGTCCGCCACCAGGTCCAGGTTGGCCTGCCGCCCGCGGAACACGAGCGTGAAGCAGCGCTGAGGGTCCACGCGCCCGGGCACCGCCGCTGGCTGCCGCCCATCCTCGCCGCTGCTCCCGGCGCCGTCGCTGTTGTTGCCGTTGCTGTTGCCACCGCCGGTCTCCGGAGCCGCCCCGGAACCGGACGGCAGGGCGCGCGGCGTCTCCGTCTGGCAGCCCTCGCGCACCTCGACCAGGTCGCTGATGGAAACTGTGAGATGCGCAGACAGTGGAGGGAGGGAGGGACCAGCAGCGAGAGCGGCACTGATGCAAGCACTCGGTAGGGATGAGAGGCTTGAGTCACTCCAGTCTATCAATGACCTGGAATACGTTTAGAGAGAAATGAAGCGCTACTCGAGTGTACGTCTGCATCAACACAGAGTAGGACAATCAACCTCGGCCCTACGTCAAAAAGAATTGTCTGAGACACATGTTTTGCAGGGCTCCCGTCTAAACACCATTATCCTCTTGGGGTTCACCAAGACTGAAGGCCCATGAATATATATCTCGTGATTGAACACGGTTTTTATTAGTCCATCTCCTCTCCTGCCTCATCATCTAAAACGTATTTCCCATCGCCATGCGTGCTGTCAACTCCCTGCTCCTGTTCAAGTCCATGTTCAAGACTTTCCTCTTCTCCCTCTGCCTGCAATTGACTCGCTCACTCTTGAGAATATGTATGCCTACTGTTTTAGTACAGCATCTTGCGATAAATCGATATTGTAATTGTACTGTAGCTATTTATCCAGGCTGGGCATGTATCCGGAATGTGTGTTCACCCCAGCTGGATCTTCATCCATGGGTGGCTTTGTACCCAGGCTGGGGTGTGGCGATCTCGACTCACAGATGGTGCGGCGCTTGCGCAGTTTGCTGAGCTTGCGGGAGCTGCACCGCACGGCCGAGCAGTCGTCTCGCAAGGACATGACGCGGCGGCCCCGCCGGCCCGTGGAGCTTGCCTTGAGCACCGCCGAGCCCCGCACCAGCAACGCGAGGTCCTCATCCTCCAGAGTCAGGCCTGGGCCAGGACCGGGTGGGGTGCCATGGGTTAGAGGGCATGGGGGGCACGGCGACCAGAGGGCTGGGAAAGGGGAGGGTGCACGGAATAGTGCCTACTGGCTCGGGTAGGGCTGGGGGCATTGAAGGAGAGGGCAGGAGGCAGCCTGCAAAGCAGGGAAATGTTGGGAGAACGTGGAGTTTAAGTGTTCTTCCTTGTTTGTGTGGGGATTTTCTTCAAGCAGAATTGTTCAATAAGTAATTGGTAAAACATCCTGACTTGGGACTCAGTGAGGCTTTTCCATATTGAAATTTCTATCACGTAATTAAGCACTTGAGATAAACATCAATAAAAATAGGCAAACAAATTGCATATATACTACACACTCTAAAAAGACAAAGATCAACATTTAGTCTTGTAGACCAACTATTAAGGACAGAACAGCAGACAAACTGGGGTGGTGGTGTGGCCAGAACCATACCCAGTCGCTTTTATTAGTGACGATGTTTGCACGCTGCAAGAGATAACCATTTCTAGGTTGACTTGATCAAATAAAACCCCATATAGGTTCACATACCACTAGACCACTAACATTGTAGGATAACCAGAAATTGAACCAGATGATCAAGATCGTAACTCAATGCTTTAAAATTGTGTGTGTGCGTGAATCACATGTGTGTGGAAAGGTAAGTAATGCAGACATGCAGTATCCCCCACCCACGTCCTCCAAGATGTCCCCCTTGTCACCTGTGCACGGTTCCCCCTTCAATTGGTCAACTCCGCCTCAACGACAGAGAGACAGTGGGAACAAAGTTCACCGTTTCGCCCCTGTGCGCGCACAAACTACCACAGCAGCCTGCTCATGGCTCTGAATGGGACGTTAATGGGGGCAGTGCCTTAACGACTGAATGCAAATAGAGAAGGCGACTCGTGACACGATCACTCCTGTGGGAAAGGTCACCGGCTGTGCAGGAATTTGTAAATGTGTCAAGGCGGAGTTTAGGTTCCAATGTGCACGTGACTGTGTTATATTTTCTCGTCAAGGAGCATAAACCATCACGCGAACTCTGGTTACTCTCGCGGTGGATTTTAGCTAGTCATCGAACAAAGACGGTCACTGCATCTCGCACATTTATATGCACTTCTAGAGCTGTCTGGAATGCTCTTCCTTCCGATATTAGGAAGCCACTGGAGTGATGCACTTTTAAATCTAGATTGAAAACTAATTTCTTAAGAACTGCGTTTTGTGTTAGTTTGTTATCCTTCCCCCGTACCTCCGATTAGCACGGTTAGCTACATACGGTGCGAAAGAGGTTCAACATACATATATACAGGTGCGTAATTCCAGCGTATATGCGTATGTTATGCATGTTCCAGTGCGTGTATGTGACGTTGACATAGTAGGGGGCACAGCTGGTGCATCTGCCAGTCATCTCAGTCAGTCAAACCATGGCACCTGGGTCTGTCCCGTAACCTCCCATCAGCGTGGCCTCAAGGTGCTCCTGGCCTGGCATAGACGCCGTGGTAACGTCACCGCCACTTAGTGGCGAATGGTGGGTGTTGTTGTTATGTGACGTTGATGTGTACGTTCCAAAGCTTGTGAGACTATGTCAGGCATGTTTCACGTTCCAGTGTGTGACTTTGTCACACACTGGAACATGAAGCTATTTTCAATTAATATATGTGCCAGCTAGTTAGTTTTTGTGACCCCTAACACTACTCCAGAACCCATACATTGTAAAAAAGTTATTGATTTTTGAATCAAAGCACAACCCTGCATCGTGACAATACATTTGTAACTATGCCGTGTTAAATCGCACGTACGAGATTTTGTGCATGTGTGTCGATCTTAATGGTCACATGGCCTAATGTGTGCATCCATGTGTGCTGTCAGCTCCCAAGGTCCTATCCCACTTGGCCCACCCATAACTTGACGTCGAAACAGATCAGGGAAAAAGCAGAACACCTTGGGGGCAGCACTCATGCATTGAGGCAACAACAGCAGATGTTCCCCAACGGTGCCGAAGAGCAAAGCATGAAGAACATCAAGATACTTGATGTCAGTTCAAAACAGCCCCGTCTCATTTGGCTCCATTCAGGGATAAAGGATTTAAAAGGCATCGACGACAATCAGAGCGGAGAGTATGATCACGGGCGAGTCAATGTCTGTGCCATGGGCACAAGCTTCTAAAATCTGTTCTCTCTGTACCTCTGAGTGTAATAAAGGAGTGCAAAAATGTATTTTTAAAGTTTCCACACGACGGCTTGGTTATAGCCTCCAGGCGCTGCCCACACAATCCTGCAGAGGTGGGACAAAGTCATTGTTATGCAAGTCCAAGTCGAGTCGCAAGTCATCAAATTCATGACTCGAGTCTGACTCGAGTCCAAGTCACATGACTCGAGTCCACATCTCATAGGTGGGACAAAGTCATTGTTATGCAAGTCCAAGTCGAGTCGCAAGTCATCAAATTCATGACTCGAGTCTGACTCGAGTCCAAGTCACATGACTCGAGTCCACATCTCATAGGTGGGACAAAGTCATTGTTATGCAAGTCCAAGTCGAGTCGCAAGTCATCAAATTCATGACTCGAGTCTGACTCGAGTCCAAGTCACATGACTCGAGTCCACACCTCTGCAATCCTGGCATACTTGCGTGCTCCGGCTCAAGCTTGTAGGGTGAACTTATAGTTATTTACATTAAACAGGAGGCATGTAACGACTCGTCAATTTAATCCACTATACATCGGACTATGAATGTGGGCATCAATTCTTATAAGTTCTTACGTGGTTATAGTAAATATCTGTTGTCAGCCTGTAACTTCCTTCCGGTAGACAAAGGCCTCCCCCACTTTCGTCCATTCCTTCCTTATGTACAGCTACCACTGTAAATGCCGAAAATTCACACCACTACAGATTCGACATACACCACACGGGAAAAAGAGTAGGCATGTAACAATGCGTATATGCATCTATTCAAATTGACTTGCTTACACTCATGATGCATTTCCTCAAATCAGGTGCTTGCAAATAATTTTCGATTTGTTTACGGAGTGACGGCAAGTCACGGGAGGTGTGACATTCACGACAATGTAATTAAATCCTTTATATTAAGTTCACTTGCTTGCTTGCTTGCGCGCTTACAACCGTGCAAATCTTTCGGTCGTTTTTTAACCCACTTCCCGTGATCCAATCGAGCTGACATTTTCCACACAGACTCGTTGTGCGTGACAATTAATTTTCGTGAAAAAAAATAAACCTAAATTTTACACTTTTTAAGAAAAAATAAATTATATTTAACTACCAATTGCTTAATGGTGGCAGGCAATCATCTGACCCATAGGTGGCAGCCATCTCAAGCCAGAGGACGAGAGGACTCTAGCCGCCACGCATATAAAGGATTTATAGTGAAAAACTTTGTTTTTACGGGTTAATTGTTTTTTCTAAATTTCATATTGGGGGCGTCATGCGACGGACGGCACTGTGGTATGCAGAGTGGATGGGGAAGTGCCGCCCCTTTATGTGTGGACCAGAAGTCAACTTGAAAGTGGTCCCAGAGGTAGCTCTGTGATGTCCGCATCTGTAGGACGTTCTCTAACATGGAGGGTTGCACTGTTCTGCGAAAGATCCGAATGAATGCTTCATCTGATGACACGACATTAATAGCGCAATCAGGATACAACTGGGCGGAAATGCCAAACATTATAAAAACTGGACGTTTTCCAGTTTAGTTGACGACGATGTCTGCAGCCTCTTGAACGCTAATAACTGCAAAACAATTAGAAAAATAACGTGCTCCACGAAGTTGACGTCAATAAAAGCATTAAGGGATTGCCTTAGCAGATAGCAAAACTCGGGATAAAAAAAATGTTGGGGTGACATGTGTAAATAAATAACTTTGGCCGTGCTGTGAATAATCCACCAAGCTCTTGTCATGTGAATGTGGAATTTCGGGTACTAATTCGATATGAAAATGACCACCGCCCAGTTATTGCACATGAAGTGACAGCATCACGGAGTACAATATGTGCAGTATGAGTGGAAGCATACGTGATATATGAATAATGCCTAAATGGCACTCTTCATTTAGCGACATGTGCACAGGCTTGTTGGCAATGTGCCAGCATGACGCTTTGTTATGTATGCATAATTCATGGTCACATACTGAAATGTAACCCTAACACGACACCTTAAGGGAATATACACACGGTATATACTCTAATGTACGCCCACAGACACATCCATATACAGTTACACACATGTTCATACCGACACACACATACAGCACTCCACACCCACGCATACACACACACTGACACGCATACCGTAGTTACACACCGATGTACACATACACACGTACACACACGGACACATATACCGCACCAGGCTATGCTGTGAACCCATAATACGCACTAATGCTGGTGAAACTAAAATAAACAAGCAGGTAATATAATACCTTCTTCATATATCTATGTCCCTCCACATCAATACCTAAAAGTACTTTTACGCAACCCATTGTCACCCTCCGCCTTCACGGAGTGCATCATTTCAGCAGCATTGATTCAGGACACGAAAACTAAACCGGTTTCGACATTCAGTATATGAGCATGCAAGCTTGCTAGAACGAATGCTAATGAAATGCCAGATGTTCTAGGCAAGGACCCACCCTCTCTCTCTTGAAAATATAGTGTCATCACCAACAGCTCTTGTGCCAGGCTAGGTGCACTTTGAGGCCACGCTCGCTGCTGACAGGAGAAAGTCAAGGGCCAGACCCAGGTTGACTGAGATGACTGGCAGATGCACAGCAGCAAGCACAAATGCCCTATAGCTATGCAAACTCGGCGTGCATGCGCTGTTATAGTCAGCACTAATATTAAAGTGTGCAAGGTGGTTGTGTATGACCAGCACCTTTCTTGTGCTGATGCTTACAAACCGCAGGAGAGGGAGGCACTTCACTTAATGCTGAGTCGACCTCGGGGAAGTCCAGGATCTCTGAACACTGACAACACAGCTCAGGTGTCAGAGCCACACTTTCTTCAGTGGAACTCTGTCAAGGGCTGTGCTGGCACACAATAGTGGAGTGAATTTCACACAACACACAGAACACCGTCGTGTTTGTACAAACAAACGAGAAAACTCGGCCTCTGTGCATCACGCAAAAACCATTGAGGTCTGTGTGTTGTTTGAAACTTACGGTTTCTTGAAAAAAAATGTTTACCCTTCTATCTGGCAACAAAACTGACACCTTTTTTTACAAGGAGTCATGTTTGCATAGACCACAATACCTGCAGTCATAATGCAAACAAAAAACATAACTCTGATAATGTGCACTGTCCTTGAAGTTGATTGGTCCACACCCGAGACAGCTTTCCTTAGAGACCAATTCAGACCTTATTGGTCATCCCGTGCCCTTATAAATCTCAACGTTCAACCTACACAAAGTCCCATCATAAGGGAGAAATACAAACAGAAACATTTCCCCCCATATTGAAAACTCCGTACGCCGTACAAGAATACGGGTAACCCGTATGGGTTGATAAGATATGGTGTTTCTATGATGATGGATCTTTTTTCCATTTTACAGATTTGACTACAAGTAGCAGATAGATGCATTGACACCTGCAAACAAGTCCTCCATCCACTCACTTCACAATGACCAATCAATGTTTCCGCTACGTGCTATGGTTATGATACTGTAAAGTCTAAACAAACAAAACCCCACATTATTCAGACATTCATCAGGCGGATACAAAATAAATCATCTGACAAATCACATACCCCACTCAAAACTAGCAAATATAAAACACTTACATGACAGTATTGTACGGTACTGTATATGTATGTGCTTGGTATTGTACCTATGAGACACATTTGTGAGTTTAGTAACACTGTCAAACATACGAGATTGGCTTCCTAGTCATATTCTACTGATCCTGCCATAAAGAATCTGGAATTTCCAGTAATGTCTCAGACCTATCAACACAGACAGATGAGACCACTTGCGAATTCGAACAAGAGACGTTTGGCTTTTGCCATTGTTATTACTACTGTATATATTTTTACACAAGAGGATGCATTTATTCTAGATTTGAAGCTTTCGTGACTGCAATGATTCATACTCTTAGGTTTTTTCGGTAAAGTCACGTAGGTAAAAATAAATAATAAAAATAATAGAAATACAATAATTTTTTTATTATTAGTATTTTTCTATTATTTATATTATTTATTTACTTTTACCTACGTGACTTTACCTAAAAAACCTAAGAGTAAGAAGAGGATGTTTTACTGAATACCTTCATGTTATTTTATGATTTCAAACGACTCTAGACCCCGCTGAAGGAGATGAAAGGGGTTTGTTTATCAGCAGGAGTGGGGGTCGTGCACCCCCTGAATAAACACATTCACTTTCTTGGCCAAAGTCAACTTACAGTCCAAAGTACATGGTTTGTACAGACCTTGTGTGATGTGCACGTGTTCATGTGATGTGTGTATGTGCTTGTGTGTTCGTGGGACGTGTGCCTGTGTGTGGGCATGTTGGTATTCGTGTGATGTGTGCCAATGTGATGTGTGTGCATGTGTGTATTCGTGTGATGTGTGTCTATGTGATGTGTGTGTATGTGCTTGTGTGTTCGTGGGACGTGTATGTAGATTGTGTGTATGTATTTGTGTGATGTGTGCCAATGTGATGTGTGTGCATGTGTGTAGGCATGTGTATGTTCGTGGGATGTATGCCTGTGTGTCAGCATGTGTGTATTCGTGTGATGTGTGTCCATGTGATGCGTGTGTATGCTCATGTGATGTGTATGTATGTACACGTGTGTAGGTATGTGTGTGTGTATGTGCACGTGTGTATGTGTGTGTGTATGTGTGTATGTGTGTGTGTATGTATGTGTATGTGTGTGTGTATGTGCACGTGTGTATGTGTGTAGGTATGTGTGTGTATATGTGTGTAGGTATGGGCAGCGGTAGTACAGTGGTCAGCGCACTGCGAGACGAACCGGGTGACCAAGGTTCGATTCCCGCTCACGGCCCCCATCAGTGACGATTATCTGAACTGGTCCTGGACCTCCCCTAGGTCGCCTCAGTCTCAAAATGAGTACCTGCTGCGGTGTCTAGAAAGACAAAGGCGGCCGGGCGTGGTGCTGCCCCCCCTACCTCGTGTGCTCGCTAACAGCACTTGCCCCAACAGTCTGTTAAGGCTACACGGAGGGGGACTTTTGTCTGTGTCCATGTGATGCATGTCATTGTAGTGTGTGTGTTCGTATGGTTATCTAAGTACAATGTAATCACATGTAATATAATCCTGTACCCACCCAGGTACAGTACATGTACCGTGTAAACATGGCATGAGTAGCATGCGTTGACGGGATTAAGCATTCGAGGCCAGTGGGTGCGTAGTAACGAAGCCCCACACAGACACACAGAGCGCACGCTGTGTGTGTGTGCTGTGTGTGCTGTGTGTGCTGTGTGTGTCTGTGTGTGTGTGCTGTGTGTGTGTGCTGTGTGTGTGTGCTGTGTGTGTGTGCTGTGTGGGTGTACTGTGTGTGTGTTGCTGTGTATGTGTGTGGTGTATGTGTGCTGTGTATGTGCGCTGTGTTGTATGTGTGTGTGCTGTGTGTGTGTGCTGTATGTGCGTGTATGTGTGCTGTATGTGTGCTGTATGTGTGTGTGTGCTGTGTGTACTGTATGTGCGTGTGTGTGTGCTGTGTGTGTGCTGTATGTGTGTGTGTGCTGTATGTGTGTGTGTGCTGTGTGTGTGTGCTGTGTGTGTGTGCTGTGTGTGTGTGCTGTGTGTGTGTGCTGTGTGTGTGTGCTGTGTGTGTGTGCTGTGTGTGTTGCTGTGTATGTGTGTGGTGTATGTGTGCTGTGTATGTGCGCTGTGTTGTATGTGTGTGTGTGCTGTGTGTGTGTGCTGTATGTGCGTGTATGTGCGTGTATGTGTGCTGTATGTGTGTGTGTGCTGTGTGTGTGTGTGCTGTGTGTACTGTATGTGCGTGTGTGTTGTGTGTGTGTGCTGTGTGTGTGCTGTATGTGTGTGTGTGCTGTATGTGTGTGTGTGCTGTATGTTGCTGTATGTGCGTGTGTGTGTGCTGTGTGTGTGTGTGCTGTGTGTGCTGTATGTTGCTGTGTGCACTGCACGCACCCATCCGCTTGACCGCCTCGCTCGCCGTGTTCACGTCGCTCTGATTCTCGTCGTCCCGCGGGGTCTGCGGACTCCAACACCACATCGCGTCGTCTCTGTCTGCCTGTCTCTACCTGCCTGTCTCTGTCTGCCTGTCTCTGTCTGTCTCTCTACCTGCCTGTCTCTACCTGCCTGTCTCTACCTGCATGTCTGTCTGTGTCTGTCTGTATCACAGTCTACCTGCCTGTGGTCTCTGTCTGTCTCTGTCTGCCTGTCTCTACCTGCCTGTCGTCTGTGTCTGTCTGTGTCTGTATCACAGTCTACCTGTCTACCTGCCTGTGGTCTCTGTCTGTCTCTGTCTGTATCACAGTCTATCTGTCTACCTGCCTGTCTACCTGCCTGTCGTCTGTGTCTGTATCACAGTCTACCTGTCTGTCGTCTCTGTCTGTCTGTCTCCCTGTCTCCCTGTCCGTGTCCCCCTCCCCTCTGTCCACACACCTCGCTGTGTCGCCCGTCTCTCGGCTGCTCTCCTCACTTTAAGATGTTTTCTTGTTCATGTTTTTGTTTTCTGTTGGTTGCGGTTGCACCCGATTCAAGAGCCGAACGGCTCACAGGGCTACACCTAATAACATTAACTTGAACTCGTTCCCAAGCTGACCGCCTTGCTCTCCCTACCCTCCTCGTTCAAACCACGTGCAGGCAGGTGATCGATAATCAATAGTCACAATCTTAGTTGTCGCCCCCCCACCCCCCCTTGTCTCTCCCCTCTTTGCCTCTCCCTGCCGCGTGTCTCGATCTCTCTCTCTTCTCCCTACACACAACCTCTTCCCCGTCCGCCTCTTCCCCGTCCGCCTCTGCTTGTCTTTCGCTCCGCCTCTCTCTGTCACCCGCGACGTCGCCGCGGGTCCGGTCCACCACCACCACCGCCTCCTCCTCCTGTGTGTGTCCCCCTCCCCACCACCCCGGCACTCACTCACGCGAGAGCGAGAGGGACTGTGTGGTGGGGTGTGTGTGTGCTGTGTGTGTGTGGGGTGTGTGTTGTGTGTGTGGGGTGTGTGTTGTGTGTGTGCTGTATGTTTATGTGGTGTGCTGTGTGTGTTTATGTGCTGTGTGTGTGCTGTGTGTGTGTGCTGTGAGTATGCTGCGTGTGTGCTGTGTGTGTGTATGCTGTGTGTGTGTGCTGTGTGTGTGTGCTGTGTGTATGCTGTGTGTGTGCTGTGTGTGTGTATGCTGTGTGTGTGTGCGTGCTGTGTGTGTGTGTGCTGTGTGTGTGTGCTGTGAGTATGCTGTGTGTGTGTTGTGTGTGTGTATGCTGTGTGTGTGTGCGTGCTGTGTGTGTGTGTGTGCTGTGTGTGTGTGCTGTGTGTATGCTGTGTGTGTGCTGTGTGTGTATGATGTATGCTGTGTATGCTGTATGTTTATGTGGTGTGCTGTGTGTGTGTATGCTGTATGCTGTGTGTGTATGCTGTATGTTTATGTGGTGTGCTGTGTGTGTATGCTGTGTGTGTGTATATGCTGTGCGTGTGTGCTGTGTGTATGCTGTGTTGTGTGTATGCTGTATGCTGTGTGTGATGTATGTTTATGTGGTGTGCTGTGTGTGTATGCTGTGTGTGCTTATGTGGTGTGCTGTGTGTGTATGCTGTGTGTGTGTTTATGTGGTGTGCTGTGTGTGTGTTTATGTGATGTGCTGTGTGTGTATGCTGGGTGTGTGTTTATGTGGTGTGCTGTGTGTGTGTATGCTGTGTGTGTGTTTATGTGGTGTGCTGTGTGTGTATGCTGTGTGTGTGTTTATGTGGTGTGCTGTGTGTGTGTTTATGTGGTGTGCTGTGTGTGTATGCTGTGTGTGTGTTTATGTGGTGTGCTGTGTGTGTGTTTATGTGGTGTGCTGTGTGTATGCTGTGTGTGCTGGTTGCGTGCGACCTCCAACTCGGGAGGGAGCGAGGCGTGGCCGGGCGTGCGAGCGGTGGCGCAGCGGTTAGCGCAGCAGCCCGAACCCGACCAACGACAACGCGCACGCAGTTGACGATTATCGTGAACCGGTCCTGGGCCTCCTCCCCCTAGGTCGACTCAGCCTCAAATTACTACCCGGTGCGGTGCGTCGTCAACATCGCCATTTGGAGGGGGGGAGAGACAAAGGCGGCCGGGCGTGGTTGTTTTGTGCGAGTTTGGAAGGAGCGGTGGCGCTGCGGTTGGAGCGACGAACTCGCGACGTTGGCAGCTCGCGACCAACGTCTGAATCAGAACCAAGGTCACGGCGTGGGTGGGTGGGTCTCTCCCTAGGTCGACTCGGACTTAAACGAGCACTGTACCTGGTGTGGTGTGTAAACGCATCAGCATTGGGAGGGGGGGGGCAGGCGCGGTGCTTGACCCCACCCCTCCGTCCCCTTACTCGCTCGCCGTGTCGGCAGCCTTCGTAAGGTGGCCTCGTTAATACAGCGCTTGGCCCACAACAGCCTATTGTTAATACTCTTAGGTTTTTTCGGTAAAGTCACGTAGGTAAAAAAATATATATATTTAAAATAATAAAAAATTAAAAAATTAATTCCTACGTGACTTTACCGAAAAAAACCTCAGAGTATGAATCCTTGCAGTCACGAAAGCTTCAAATCTAGCCTGTTATATTCTTGGTTCTTTCGGTGAAGTCACGTAGAAGGGAAATAATAAAATATAAATATAAAACAATGCAAATTATCACGACGCTTCGACTGCAACACAAGCAATGTGAAATTTCACACCTGATGACGATTGCTTGTGTTGCAGTCGAAACGTCGTGAGAATTTGTATTGTTTTATATTTCTATTATTTTATCATTTTCCTTCTATGCGACTTTACCGAAAGATCCAAGAATATGAATCTCTGCAGTCACGAAAGCTTTAAATCAAAATCTCGCCTGTTGTTAAACCAGGGGTCAACAACCCCCGGCCCGTGGCCTGCAGGTGAGGGCGGTGAGTCTGCACGTGAAACCCCCCCCCCCCCCCATTGTTTCATTATTCACCACTTCCGTCCACGCCTCTTTCCCGCACTACGCACTTGTCCCAGTGTCACAGTGTTGGTCAGCCCACAAGCTGCTAACCCCTAGCCGCAATGAGTAAAAAAACAAACGTCGTTGGAGAGCTTCTTTGAAAAGGGGGAAAGACCCAATGATGACCCCCCCCCCCGGTCCGTGAAACAATTGTCTTCCACGAAACCGGTCCCTGGTGCCAAGAAGGTTGGGGACCGCTGCGTTAAACGACGATACGGGGGGGAGGGGAGAGGGGAGAGGGATCTTCATTTTTGTTACGTTCGTGCCCATATGTTGCGTGTTTCTGCTTTTAAAACGGGACAGACTACAAAGGAATTTCAGAAGAAGACAAAAAAACGAATGCCCATACACTACCAGCACGGGCAAACGGAATGTTTCGCCTTAACAGGCACTTGTGGGGGGCCGACGTCCACCCCCTTCGCTCCCCCCTCCTCCTCGTCCGCCTCTCCCTTGGCCCCCGCCGATTGGGTGACCCCCCCGCGCCAGCGCCCTCTCTGAGGGACGTGGCTAAGTGGCTGGCTCACCACCACCCGGGGTTATCCCGCACACGCCCACGGACACCACCACCACACAAGCGAACGCCGAGCTGTGCACGTGCGCGCCCCTGCAGGCGCGTAGTTCCCACACACGCGCGTAACCACGCGCGCCCCTCTGCAGGCGCTTATTCCGCGCAAAGGTTAGCGCTTAATGAGCTGCGGTATTAATACACGCGCGCCCCTCCGGGTGGCTAAGCCACTTAGCCATGTCCCTAAGCCTTAATACGTTGCACACAAAGGCTAATGCTACAGGGCTGTATGAATATGCACGCGCGCCTCGCTGTTATCGCTATCGTCGTAGCTGTGTAAACGCGCGTGAGCGCGGGTTTATCGCACCCCGCCCCCGCGCCCTAATTACTCACGCCGCACGCATGACACGGATGCTGTGAGCGGCTTGAAGAGGTAGGACGGCAGGGAGAGGGTCTTGACGGCCTGGAGGTTGCAGACAACTGACCAAAAATCGTCCGGGGCCCCCCTTTTTATTCTCTAAACTTCAAAGGCTCAGGGTGACGTCATACCTGACAGCCAATCGTGCGCTTACCTGCGCCCTCGCGCTCTTGTTTCCTCCTTTCTACCGTGGCCTAATCCCCTCACTTCAAAGGGCCGGGATGGTGTTTGTCCCGCGCGACCAATTGTGCGCCTACCTGTGGTTACCGCTCCCTTCTTACCACGTCTTTCCTCAAGTGCCGCTGCGGCGGCGCCAGCCACCCATTGTCCCTCGTTGCACATTGTCTGGAAGGGTTCTTGCGCTTTTGCTTGCTTAATATTCCGCCCTCCGTCCTCCCCCCAATGTTGTGAGTAACTCATTGCGATTGGCCCAGGGAACCTTTTCTTTCTGCGTCCATACAATTTTAAGGCAATTTTAGGGGCATCGCAATGTAACCTGTCCTGCGAGGGTCGGCCAATCTCCTGGCACCGGGAAACCGTGGGTCTCTCCCTCTAGGGGCCCTTCGGATTAAAACCCGATGTGCCAGGCAATCCCCCGCCAGGACACCACGTGGGTGCGCTGCGTGCGGGTTGTGTGTGTTTAGTGCGGGGGCCGGGAGGGAATCCCGGCGCTTCCGGAGTTTCTCCGCGGTCGTGGCACCACACACTACGTCCCCCCATATGGTAAGCCATATGGGCATATGTGTGGCCTGTCATTCGTTTTCGCCTGACCAAAAATCCCTTACAGGCGCGATGGTACTCAATTCAGTTTATAGCGCATTGGAAACTGTAGAAGCCCAAGATGCTGCATCGTGCACACCCAATGCCGAATTATTATCCTAGTATAAAAAGTAGCTACACATGCTACGCTCCCCGCACTTTAAAGAGCCCCACGCTAAATGCTTTCAAGCTATCAATTCCGGTTCAGCGATTCTGCACTTGCTGTATTATTATGGTACTATACTGCCTTCAAATTTTATGAACGACTGGGTGTTTTAGGTTAGCGATTTGTCGTATTATCTGGACGTATAGAAAATGAAAAAATATGATTACTTTACTATGCAAGTAAAAAATTGTTTTAATATTTGTGTTTTTATTTAGGTCCCCTTTATAACATATGCCGCAGGCGCTGCACTAGCTTAATCCGGCACTGTACACACCCAGACGTATTACCCCCATTCTTGTACAGGGAAATTGAGTTGTCAGGCCCATACGGCGTACGGCCGTTTGAATACAGGAAACCAATTTTGTCTATTTGTTTGTGTTTCTCCCTTGTGATGGGACTTTGTGGGATGAACGTCGAGATTTACAAAGGTGACCAATAAAGTTTAAATGGGTCTGCAATAAGGTGACAAGGGGTTGACAGGTGTGTACACATCCATCCTTCCATCATAGCTCCAGGATGGATACAAAACGACCCACCACTTTGTGGGAAGTCAACCGTTGGCCGTCTTTTTGGACAGTCCCCTTACCATGGCAATATGGAATTTACAGCACTAGCCTAAGGGGCAGAGACACAAACTATTTATTCAAACAGCGCCAAGGCCTTTTTTGATTTGGCAGGAAAAGCCCAAGCGGAGGATTGAGAATGCTGAAAATGTTGTGCTGAATCTCCCATCTACGGGTGCAGAGCCAAAGAGACAGCCGATCACAGGCTGCAACTTGCAGGTATGATTTGGAGACATTTCCCTGTCGTGCAGGAGATGTGCATTGAACATTTAACCTCAGTCAAGGCACCAACGCCACGCACATGAGTCGCCATTCAACACTTAAGTTGTGGTGACACAGCGCTTGTGCCAGGCTAGATGCACTTGAAGGCCACGAGGAGTGTCAAAGGTTATCTGGCAGGAGGTCCATTGACAGACCCAGGTGTTATGGGTTGACTCACAGAGATGACTAGCAGATGCAACACCTGTGCTCCCTACTGTGCCAACTTTGTTTTAACCGCCCGACGATCTAACAGTTGTTGTGAGCGTTGCTCCTCTTCCCTCTGTTGTTGTTAGAGAAAAATTAATGAACCTCACTGCCCAGTCGCGTCCTTCACGAGCTTCCTCCACAGAGGCTGATCTTGACACTGCTGGTACCAGTCAGTGGCAAGTTCACTCAGCTCCACATCCTCCTGTACCACATCAGCTCATCTCTATCTAGGCCGTGGCGTACCCATTTAGCCCCCTCCAACTAGCCAAACAGAATCTGCTTGGGCATGAGGCATATATGATCCAGCCAACGCAGCCTTGCTTTTCCGGAGGAGCTCACTGATGTGTCTGTATATTTGAAGGATCTGTGAGCTCGTCAAACAATCCAAATTCAGGATGGTACGTAGAGAGGAAAGTCTCAATGTTTAAAGACAGTGTAGGTGTTCCTGTAAGAGTCCACTTTTCGCAAGCTTGAATAGAAGGCACAACTGTGGCCGAGACCTGTCAAGTGGCAGACCGGGTAGCTTCCACACAGCGTTGCACAGCCGAAGAATAGATGCCGGTCGACTGATTCGAAGAGACAACACATCCACACGAATAAAACAGATCAACACATAGACATATACATACTGTAAATACAATGATAGAGCTCCCCCGTGTAACTTACATTGGCTGTTGAGGCAAGTGCTGTTAGTGGGCACCTATTAAAAGTGGTCTGCAATGCATATGAGGGCACCTTTATCTCCAGTGCTGATGTTTACACACTCACGAAGTCGTAAATAATCTGCCGAGTTGATCTTTGGAAAGCCCAAGATAAGGTCAATCATAAATGATGTTCGCCGTGGCTGGAGATTGAACCTATTGCACGGGATCACCATCCATCGTGCAAACCACTGCACCACCGCTCATACAGAGACACACGCGCAAAGACAAACTGACACATACACAGATACGCACGCTTTTTCCAGACCGCAAATATTAATAAAAGGTGCCACCAGGCATGGTCATTCTTTGGTATTTTTTAAATCCCCAAAAGCCGTGCATTTCATTTCCATTGTCCCTCCTGTACATCGGTGTTCGATTAAATCTACTTGATTAGTTTCAGCAGGAAGGGCCCAACGATCCGCTAGACTCACCCGGCTTCAAAATAATATGGACGCAACATGCAGATAGAACCACGTGACACGTCCGATTGGATACTTATTTTAATAAAGTGACGATTTATACGTCTCTGCTCAAAACTCACGTATGCAAACATGATCACAAGCCACAGTGCACTTTTTTCTCTATTTTTTCTCGCATGCTTTTTACAAATTGTCTTCCAATATGTGCTGTTGTTATCATGTCACGAGAGAAACACATTCCCATTCAGAACTTTTTCAGTGAGCATTGTGACATTACATGGTGTTATTTAATGGCTTTTGGAAGATGACATACCAGAAATACTTTCAATTGCCTCTTATCTGTACCAGGTGATATCATCCCACGTGCTATGTGACAAGAAGTGCTTCGTTGCCTCGCATGGCAGTCACACCAACTACGTTGTAATCCTCAAAGCTGAAAATATGCCAACGTCAAAAACTAATTTTAATGTTAGTTTTTAAAAAAAACAATCATGCAGTCACTGGGGCATGACTGAAACCAACAACTCGCTGTATTTGCGTACTTGGTTTAATCACACGTGGCTGAAACACAGTTTTGACCGCAGCGTCTCAACGGGACTGGTTCTGTGGTTCTGACACGGCCATATGAGCCCCCACTCCTGCGAATCACCAGGCTCCCCACTAACAGAAACACTTCCTAGATCCCCTAATTTTCCTCTTATCAGAGGTGGGACAAAGTCATTGTTATGCAAGTCCAAGTCGAGTCGCAAGTCATCAAATTCATGACTCGAGTCTGACTCGAGTCCAAGTCACATGACTCGAGTCCACATCTCATAGGTGGGACAAAGTCATTGTTATGCAAGTCCAAGTCGAGTCGCAAGTCATCAAATTCATGACTCGAGTCTGACTCGAGTCCAAGTCACATGACTCGAGTCCACACCTCTGCCCCTTATTCACACGAAGTGGCTCCGCACCTTCTCACATGCCCCGCTATTTTGCAAAGGATTCTAGAATGGAAAACGTGCGTGAACTAAGGGGTACAGAGAAGATCTCTGACTTAACTCGTGAATATTCGCCCCCCCCCCCCCACCAGCTTATGGCGTGCATGTCCCACCTTTATACTGAATGTACATTGAATACTTAACAGTATACACAGGTTTTAATACCACATCAAGTGTTAATGAACAACTGCCGAAGTGAGTCATTCTTATGTACACCTCATCCAGAGGCGTACCATTCATTCAGTGTCAATGCTCTCCATGGCAACTCGTGAATTGTTTTATGGAAGGTGCGAAGTTCTCATCATAAGCTTAGCCATGCTACCATCACTGTGGTCATTATTCAAGACGCCTTTTTCTTTTAGAATTGCTCTTTGTGTATAGTTTTACGTCCTCCCCCCCCCCCCCCACCTCAGGTTAGCACGGTTGGCTACGTACGGTGCGAAAGAAGTTCAACATACATTCGAATTGTGCTATCCAACGTCGTGTCTCGAGACAATGAACGTTCCACTTCGAGGTCTCTCAACGAGTAGTGCGCCACCCCGAGTCAGAGAACCCCGGACAATGAAAGCAGTCTCGTCACTTCATTTCGCTTCTTTATCCACACGAGAGGCAAACATTTTAATTCCCGGCAAAGGCGAACTCAACACGTGGTTTTTTTCACAGCCAACCTTACAATTTAAAATTGGCCGACCCCTCAAAAAATATATTATGAACCTGCAATTTTTTGTTTCATTGTACATCAAAAACAAATCCAACAAATTAATTTAAAGCGGAATTTTTTTTTGATGTGATTACTTTTTTGTTGAATTGTTGGTGAGCGGGCGGAGACCGGCAACTTGCTACAGGTGAAAGCCACTTTCACCACGGGTGCGTGAGACCTGGATTCAGGCCCAGGATCGCGGTATCTCTGACCCTGAGCCACACAATCACCTCGTTGTGTTTGTTTAATTCGGGTCCATCAGACGCTCATTTGCGTTCATTTCACCGATGTTTGTAAGTCCAACGAGTCATCATTTCATGATAGCTTTTATCCATCAATTTACTATTTTTACATGAATATAAATCTGTTATCGAGCCGTGCTCATTAAAATATTACAAATATATTAATTACCTCCTTGAGGTGAGTTATCAGTTTTCAATGGTTTAAGAAACATCTCCTCTATTTAACTTCATTTTACGCACATGATTGTTACCGGCTCATGTCAATCGAGCCAAAAGAGAGTCAAGAGTGGTTTTCAGTGCAAATCAATATTGGACGCTGCTCATCTTTTATTCACAGCGCTGAACCAGTGGTGGAAATTCCACATTCCCATTGTAAATGTGAGTATATTTATAGGACAAACAATTTATCGACCACATAGGGCTGAACAGCTGAGTTAACCCCAACAAAGCGAAGGGCACACAAAGCAGTGTGAGGTTCACAAAACGAATCGCCGTGACCAGGTTAAATGAAGACACAACCCAACAAACAGCTCCTATCTTGTAGCTGCTCGCCTCGACTGAGTGTCTATGGGCTGTCCCACATGAGTTTAAAATGTCATTTTTGGTAAAAATAATATATATACCTTTGTCGTGATGTTACTCCCATACGGTTTAATAATGCCAATGTAGTGACATCACTTTAATTCATTTCTACAAGAGCGATTTAATTTTTGAGTTACACCTGTAAAAGTTCACAGACACTTCTTTCAAATTTCAGCCTGTGGGGTTTTTATTGCAAATTAGACATCAGGATCAGAATGGTCCTCTGGATCAACTGGTCCTCATCATAGAAAAGTGGAATTTCGACCAGTAGTTCAGGGCTGTTACTCCCACGCTTGTTTGGGCAGGAAGACACTTTGACAATGAGAACTGGCAACCATGAGCATGTAATCTTTATTCCATGATTAATATCATGAAGGCTAAAATAGAAACTGAGTAAAGGGGGTGACACGACCTCTAATATCTTGCCCTTCCATTAAACTTTTCTCCTTCTACATCAGTAAAATGTATACTTATGCCACCAACATCATCATCTCAACCATCGACATCTGTCAGCCACCAACATCCGAAAACCAATATAAACCTCCCACTAACCGTCAACAACCTCCACAAACCACCAAGTGGTGCTGACTCAGATAGAGCCATTATGAGCCCGTGAAAAGCCCTCAGGATTAAACCCAAGATCTCAGCGGTGATGGCTCTGTGCCTCTGTCAAGGTCATTATGAACGCCCCTTTGAGACAACAAAAGACACCCGACCCTAGGTGTTAATAATGGGATCTCAGCAAGATGGTTGTCAACCCTCTGTTTGTGAAAGAGAATTCCAGACCCAGGACTCAAACCCCGGACCTCAGCAGCACTGACTCAGCATCTCAAACAACCATTATGAACTCTGTAAGCCAATGAGACACACCCATCTACAAAGCTCAAACACTGCACCTCGGTGGTTCATACTCAGTCTCTCTGACATGGCCATTATAAACCCCTCCCATTTGTGTAACAGAGAGATATACGCCCAGCCCCGGGGCCTGAAGCTAGCAACCCTACCATGGTGGTTCAGCAGTTTTGACACAGCCACTGTGAACCTCCCCCTGTGAAACAACAATAGCCACCCAACCTTAAGAGCTCAAACTCATGCGCCTTGCAGTGCCAGCTCAGCATCTCAAACACCACCATTATGGACAGAAAAAACCTACTCAACCTCAGCGCTCAAACCCAGGATCTCTGCCGTGCCAGTTCTGGTTCCAACACGGCACCGTCATTATGACCGCCCCGCCACCAGGCAGCAAGGACAGCCCCGGCACCAGGGATCAAACCGAGGCCCCCTCATCACGGCTGCCGGCTCAGTGCCCCTTCACACGACCGTGAGCTGCGCCGAGCTCTTGGCTTCCCCGGCAGAGAACTCGACGAGGCCGCTCATGGAGGCCCGCGGCTCAAACAGCGAGAGGCGGTAGACGGTGCCGCGCGCCTCCATGTGGGCGCCACCGCTGCCGTCGCGGAGCCGCGTCCCGTTGAGGGCCCAGCGCGGGGGCCGCGCCGCGGGGCCCGAAAGCTCCAGCTCGAAGACGGCGGTGCCCGAGGACGGGACCCGAACGTCCTGCAGCCCACGTGTCACCTGGAGCACTTGGTCTGCAGCGCAAAAGACGAGCGGCGCCCCAACGGTGAGGTCGTCGCGAGGGTTATTCGTCGACAGCGGCACCAATGTCAGCTTTGGCATTCTCGAAAACGGCTTCAGCAGCATCATGGACAGCAGCATCGTTAGCATGCCAAATACTCCTTCATTATACTAAGCTAATCTATAAAAAAGATTTATTTTAACATCCATAATAGAGGTTTTTTGGGTTAGTACGACGTTTTGCCAGTAATCACCAACCTCCACAAACCATGAAGCTAGTTGTAATTACTGGCGAAACGTCGTACTCAGATTGTAAATGTTGTGGCTTGGCTCTCTAACACACCGGTGTGCTGTACTAGTGACGAATTGGCCACGTTCTGTTTACGTGAAAACCCTCACTAGTTGGCTGTGTCGGGTGGTGGCGGGTTTTAACGACACATTTATATAATTACGCGACCTAACCCAAAAAACCTCTATTATGGATTAATAGAAAAATTACCTTTAAATTACTCCATTAGGATCCAGCATACACGGCAATCATCGCCCCCTACTGTGTAAATTTGGAAGAACCCTTCTGACCAAAAGAGTCATGGGACTCTCTCCAGGGTAAACAAGCACAATAATCGACAGCGATAAAAACACTCAGAAACCTCCAACAACCGCCACCAACCTCCACAAACCATCAAATCGGTGCCGACTCGTGCCCAGCTACGGCCATTACGAGCCCTCGAAACGCGATGAACACGGCGTGAAGTTCCCGCGGTTGCTGGAGGAGGCGCGTGGCGCCAGGCAGCGCGTACCCTCGACGAGCAGCCGCGCCGACGACGAGGCCTCCCCGGCGCGGCACGTGTAGGAGCCCTCGTCGCTGAAGGCCGCCTCGACGATGACGAGCGTGCGGTACTCGCCCTGCGCGCCCATCTGGTAGCGCCCGCCCTCCGCCAGCTCGCGCCCGCCGTGCTGCCAGGAGACGCGGGCGGTGGCGCGCGACACGCGGCACTCGAGCACGGCGCGCCGGCCCACGATGGCGATCTTGTCGCGTAGAGGCTTTGTGATGCGGACCGGCAACTCTGGTCGCGCAAGATGGGGGGGGGGGGGGGCGGGGGGGGGGGGTACAAAGAGAGCCGTCTTTGTCGTCACTAACGCAAGACGCAATGGCAAAGTGTTTGTGACAACTTATGATCCATAATATAGGTTTTTGTTGGGTTAGATCGCGTAAATATATGAATGTGTCGTTAAACCCGCCACCACCTAGTGAGGGTTGTCACGTAAACAGAACGTGGCCAATTCGCCACTAGTACAGCACACCGGTGTGTTGGAGAGCCAAGCCACTACATTTACAATCTGGCCGCGTACGGCACGCGAAAGAAGTTCAACAAACATCTACAACAAAGAAGGACGCAGGCTTATCTGAGATATCATGGCCAACATCGCTCACCGATGTTGGTCACCGATGTTGGCCATGCACCACATTAGTATTCGTCCTAGCGATTTTGCAAACGATGATTAAGATGTTAATCCACCCTCGTTGACGAACCCGACAAAACAAAAACAAAGCGTTCGAATTACAATGACCGCAAGCCAAGTAACTTAATTGGAACGCGTTACCATCGGGCACGGGCAATAAGACGTTACGCCAGTAATTACAACTAGCTTCATCAGGCGACAGCCAGATTTGTGGAGAAGTCTTGCTGTTTCGTTCCTTATATAGAGGCGTCGATGTGTGTATGATGCCAATGGTTCTGAGGCTATGCTTTTCGGTGGGCAACTGAATAAGACTAGCTTGTGTTGCCACGCCACTGCATGCCCTCCACATTTAGAAACATGCATCTAGATGATTTGGCTGCAACTTTAAAAGCTATCATGTGTGGCCAGATCGTCTCTGACAAGGAGCTAACAGCTCAGTGGGCTTTACAACTTTAACAGTAACGCTGGTTGCTGGCCGCATAACGTGTTGGGCCATTGGACCTGCGGCCTGCGATCAGCAGCTTGTGTAAACAAATATATAGAAAAAATAAAGGAGTCAAACAAACTTGATTTGAAACTTTCGTGACTGCAGGAATTAAATAGAATAATTTTCTACGTGACTTTACCGAAAGAACCAAAGAGAGTCAAACAAAATAAAAAGTTAACGGCTCCCGGACCCTCACCTCGGACGCGGAGCTGAGTCGTGCACTCGGCGCCCTCGGCGGAGAAGCCCACCTCCCCGGCGTCCTCGGCACGCACACACGCCAGCACCAGGCTGTGCCGCGTGCCTGTGGCACATGGGGGAACACGGTGAGCGCCGGTGCAAGTGCTCGCACACGCTGACGAACAACTTGAGCGCCGGCAAATCGGCGTGCTTCTGAACGACGTGTCCTTGGGCGAACAAAGCACAGTCACGCGGAAGAGACGTGCTGATGAATGCTAGGCGCAGGTGGACTCGTGCGCTTGTGACTGTGCCCTTCGGTGAACGTACCACTATGGATTCTTTGGGTTCACAAGACTGTCGAGTTTATAGACTCACGCTGCTATTCTATACATTGTGAAGATGCACACCATTATAGATTCACATCGCTCTGGCCATCATCGTCGGCCCTGGATGAAGGCCTCCTCCCCAAGCCGTCACTATCTCGATATCGCGATGCAACAAACCAACGAGATATCGTACACGGGAGGATTGCATCACTTCAACAACCGTGAAAATAAATCGTTTGTGACCCTGAATCGTGACCCATGACTAGAGACCTCCAAAAAACATCACAATACGTGACCCCAGATTGTGACGTGAAATAGTGACCCAGATCATGGGGTGGCGGGGAGCCGGCGAATCGACGCGTACCCTCATCTCGGATGCGGATGTTGTCTCCGGGCTTGAGTCGCGTCCCGTTGAGAGTCCACACGGCGCTCACCTCGTCGTGAGTGGTCTCACAGTCAAACGAGGCTGCCTGCCCCTCCTCCACGTCGCACTCCGTCAACCGCTGCACCATGCGCACGTCGCGAGCTGTACCAGACGGTGGGGGGGGGGGGGGTGTGAGATGGGTGGGGTCATCGAAGGAGACGGTTGAGGTGGGTTCATGAAAGGGCTTCATATTAGACAGCCCGGCAGACACTCGGTGTGTCAATCCTTCAAGCCAAGGCCGTAATTATAAAATATGCTCAAAATGTCCCCCCCAATATATTGCTATAAAATAGACTTTGGTTTATATGATTGTGGTTATAGTTGTACTTTATTAATTCCTAATCTCTGCCATTGCATACAATTAAACAAGAAAAGGTAAAAAAGAAAAAACAGAGCAATGTAATACAATACACTATTCGACATTATTGTAAAAAAATAAATAAAAAGTCCATTCTATGTGTTAGTGAATTTTTTTTAATTTTAGACAGGAAATTAGTTTTCAAATTTAGATTTTTTTTTCTGCGGGGGGGACCCCCAGACTCCCTGGAATATTTGGTCCCCCCCCAATGTTGACTTCATGGCTACGGCCTTCTTTCAAGCTCTCGGTCAATCAGCCAGTCAGTCAGTCAAGTTGGTTAGTCAGGCAGTTGTGAGAAAAATCAGTCAAGCAGTCAGTGAATAAAGCAGTTAATGAGCCAGGCAGTGTATTTGTCAGTCATTATGTTGGGATAATTTAATTGGTTACTCTGTCAATCTGTCAGAATAGTTTCACCAAACAGCCGAGCAAGCAGTCAATCAATCAGGTCGCCCTCGTAAAAGAGCTTTGTAACCTCGATGGTGTTTTACCTGGTTAAGTAAAGGTGAAATGAAAAGAAATGAACGATAATTTATCGGTCAGTATTGAAGTCGTTCAATTCGTGTAAATTAGTCAAAATGTCAGTCAACATGTCAGTCGATGGGTAAATAAATTGAACATTCACTCAGTGTATCAATCTGTCTTTGGGTACAGGTATTCTTAGTAAACATAAGAGGTGTCGACTGTCACTCTGGCCAGCACCGGGCACTACAAAACAAACTCAAATGGTTGTCACAAACAGCCCAAACGGGTTTTCTCCACAGTGCATGGCTGGCAATTGGAAGCGGTGGCACAATCGTGAGCACACTGCACGATGAACCGGTGACCAAGGTTCGATTCCCAGCCACGGCTAACAAGAGAAGAGTGATATCTGAAACAACCCTATACTGGGCCTCCACCCATCACCAACCCACAATGGGGGTCAAATAGCCCCCATTGCTGATACGGAGGTCTTCATCCAGCAGCGGACTAATAAAAGTCTGTATATTATCATTAAAGAGTGAGTGAACTGAATATTGTTACACTATTGTGTTCTTGCGCATGGCAGTACGTTCAGGAGCTAAATGCCAATGTTGAGGTCTGCTGGCCACGAGAGGGCTTCAGAGGAGCGAGTTCGTGCAGTGTTGCTGTTCCTCCTCATACTCCAGTGGGTTACTATCGGGTCCCCGGTTTGGGTTGCATGGCCACATTAATACACTCATCTCTCTGAAGACGCGTGTCCCCGAATGAACTTCAGGACGAACAACTTCTGGTTATTTAAAGCCCAATTTGCACAGGACTCGCCCTCACTTTACTGTGAACTTCGCCCACAACTCGACAAGTATAAACAGGCTCCACTGTGCGCAGATTCTATGGAGGAAGCGGTACCTTTCAACTATAAACACATTTTTTTTTATTTTAACAGGAAAGGCCCACTGAGCTGTATAGCTCTTTTTTAGAAGCGACCTGACCACAAATTATAGCTGAACAAAGTGGCTTATGACGTGGAAATTTATCGCAACCAAATACTCTAAACGCATGTTTCTAAATATGGAGGGAAAAACCGGGGGACCCGGAAAAAAATCCACTTGACCTCGGGGAGAACATGCAAACTCCAAATATACATACGTCAGGGTTGGGATCGAACCCACAACCTCCTGTATACCAGGCAAGGTAGTTAACATCTCGCCACCATGGCACTCTCAATCTCTCAACACGACCGTCTCGAATTCATAAACTAACAAATAAGTTAATTCATTCTGTTGACAATTGTTGACAAACGGACGAATCAAATAAAGAATGATTTAACAATGAATGATCGTTTGGATATATTCCTGAATGAATGGATTAAATAAAAGATTTATGATTATATTCATTAACATATGGATGGGTCAGTTGATGATTTAAGTAATAATTGGAAGTATGAATGGAGTTATTTATGTATATGCACGAAGACATGAATGGTTGATTTAATAATGGATTAACCAACAAAAATAATTATGAATATACGAGTACAATTGACTGAACGACTCACTGAAATGTATGACTGAGTGAATGACTGAAGAATGACTGAGTGTGAGTGAAAGACGAGATGAGTGACTGAATGAATGAATGACTGAGTATGAGTGAGTGACTGAGCATCTGAGTGAATGACTGAGTGAGTGACTGAATGAGCATCTGAGTGAATGAGTGAGTGACGAAGTGTATGACTGACTGAATTAGTGACTGAGTGTATGAGTGAGTAACTGAGTGAACGACCAAGTGAGTGACCGAGTGAATGACTCAGTATACGAGTGAATCACGGACCGTGCACACGCAGCGCTGCTTCGGTGCGTGCGTCGCCCGTGACCACGCACGCGTAGATCCCCGAGTCGGCGTGCTCGCACCGCGGCACGAGCAGCGAGCGCCGCGGGCCCTGGGACATGAGGCGGCACCGGCCGCCCGGCTTCACCTCCTCTCCGTCCTGCTCCCCCACAAAGACAAATGTCCCCCGTATAGCCTCGACAGACTGTCGGGGCAAGTGCGGCTAGCGAGCACCTGTGAAGGCCGGCAAGGCAGACGAGGGGGTGGGTGGCCAGCGTCACGCCCGGCCGCCTTTGCCTCCCCTAGTGGCGAGGTTCACACACCGCACCAGGTACCCATTTGAGGCTGGGTCGACCTAGAGGAGGCCCAGGACCGATTCAAATAACCGTCACTGGTGTTGGCCCTGAGTAGGAATCGAACTCAGGTCACTGGAATCATAGCACTACTGCTACCCCCCACACACACAGCCCGTGTCATATGCACAGGCCATTGGGGCAAGCGCCGTTAGCGAGCACCTATTAAAGCAGGCGCAGCGCGAAAGGTGGTGGTGTCACCGCTAGCCCCTTGCCCAGCCGACTTTGTATCCCCAGTGCTTATGTTTTCTACAGACAGCACCAGGTACACATCTTTGGATGAGCTGATCTCGGGGAGGCCCAGGACGAGTTCAGATAAAACTCATAGCTGATGTCAGCCTGGGCCCCGGATTAGTAGTGCAGTGCCCTACCCACTGTACCACCCCTCCCCACATATCGGTCTTGGCTAGAAGCCACGAGGCTAAGGCCGAGGTTGAGGTTAGGAGCCACAAGTCAAGGCCCACATCAAGTGTTGGAGTCTCTTAGGTAGAGGGCCAGTGTCAAGGCCGGTGCCTCTTAGCCAAGTCCTTTGTCACCAGAGCTGAGAATATTCCCTCGAGCTGCCATCGAGCATCTAAGTACCGCCACACATACCACCAACATCAATCGCCACTGGGTGGCGGTGTTGTCTCCACGCCGTTTGTGCCAGGCTAGGTGCGAGCGCACACCTTGTACCACTTGACGTCGGCGAACTCGCGCGACACCTCGCACTCGAGGGTGACACGTGACTTCTCGGGTGCGCGCGTCTCCTCCAGCTCACGGACGAACCTCACGGGCGGCTCTGTGCATCACACGGCAATCGCAACGGGACAGCAGGGTTAACCACAACCCACGGCAACCGCAACGGGATAACCACAACCCACGGCAACCGTAGAGTCAGCAGGGTTAACCACAACCCACGGCAACCGTAGAGTCAGTAGGGTTAACCACAACCCACAGCAACCGTAGAGTCAGCAGGGTTAACCACAACCCACGGCAACCGTAGAGTTAGCAGGGTTAACCACAACCCACGGCAACCGCAAAGAGTCAGCAGGAAAGCTTAAAATCTAGAGTCAGCAGGGTTAACCAAAACCCACGGCAACCACAATCCACCGGCCACCACTGGGCCCACCGCAAGGGACCATTGAATTGTGACCACAAAAAACGAATCGATAGGCCTTGGGCTTAATTTCAGCTGAGCGTGTCTGGGTCGGACAGCCAAAAATATTTACGCAGCCGGCACACCACATCCAGTATACCTCTCGATATGGCTGTATGTATGTATGCACGTTGAACTTCTTTCGCAGCGAAATGCGCTAATCGGAGGCGCGAGCTGCGGTTATTCGTCACAGGTGCCCACCAGCTATCAGTGAGTAGACGTTTGGGTAGACACAAAGACGGTAGGCGGGCACACCCGTCGATTGGCAGACACGGACGGACACCCCGTCAGCCGGCAGACGACGTGACCGCCGCCCCTCGCACCTCTGACCGTGAGCCTCGCCGAGCAGTGCACCCCCTCGGCCTGGAAGGAGACGAGGCCCGAGTCGTGGAGCGAGAGCGCCGCGAGCGTGAGGCTGTGCTCCGCGCCGCACGCCGCCACGCGGCACAGGGGCCCCGGAGATACGGGCGCCGCGTCGCGGAACCACTGGCCCGGCACGTCGGCGTGAGAGAGGCGCAGCGAGAACGTGGCCGTGCCGCGCTCCGTCGCCTCCACCGCGCTCGGAGCCTGCACCAGGCGCACCTGGCGAGCTGCGGCGGGGCACAGCGCGGCGGTGGGGGGAGGAGGGGGGGGGGGGAGCACAGTGGCGTGGCTATTGGTGAGTGCGCCACCGAAGGTGCGACCGCGCCGGAGGAGGCCGTGCGGTCGGAGAGAGAGAGGCCCAGGCACTGAAGAAGAGAGGGGCCCAGGTGCCAGGCAATGAAGAGGGGAGACGAGGAGGGACATTGGACAGGGAGAGGATCGATTTAAAGCTTTCGTGACTGCAGGGATTCATCTTCTTGGTTCTTTCGGTAAAGTGACGTAGAAGGGAAATAATAAAATAAAAAAAATAAAACATAATAAAATACAATTCTCACGACGTTTCGGCCACAACGCAAGCAGCCGTTCTCAGGTAAAGAACAGGTCTGTCGGAAAGACAACCAAATTACGCTGCTGAAGGAGCGCCGAGCCACTTGACTGCATTCGGTTATCCCTGGTCATCTCATCTCGGCCACAATCAGTAACCTGCATATCTGCTCATCTCATCTAGGCTCCACTGTAATCGCTAATCAAGCTCATCTCAGATGTAATCAGCAACCCTGCTCATCTCGTTTCATCTCAGCTTTAATCAGTAATCCTGCTCATCTCAGCCATAATCAGCAATCCTGTTCATATCTCAACTTATCGGTAATCCTGCTCATATCATCTCAGCTGTAGTCGGTGAGGTTGCTCATCTCGGCTGTGACCTGTCACCCCGCCCGACCGCCGTCGCCGCCACGTACGCTCCACGCTGAGCCGCGCCTGCGTGCGCTCGTGGAGGCTCTCGCAGGAGTAGACGCCGCGGTCCGAGAAGCTGACGGAGCGCACGGTGAGCGAGCGCAGCGGTCCGTGCGCGCGCAGGTCGGCGCGCTCGGCCCCGGGGTTCAGCAGCACGCCATTGCGTGCCCAGCGCACCTCGGCCTGCGCTCGCGACAGCTCCACGGTGAACACCACGTCGTCACCCTCCTCCGCCGCCGTCGCCTCCAGCCCGCGCACGAACGACACGGGGGCCTCTGCACAGACGAACGCGCGCACGAGCACAGATGTGAACGGACGGCGGGTGTGCGTGTGATGCACAGATGTGTACAAAAGACAAAAATCTCCCGTATAGGCTTATAAGGCTGTTGGGGCAAGTGCTGTTAGCGAGCACCTATGAAGGCCGGCATGGCGCACTAAGGGGCTGGGTGGCCGGCACCACGCCCGGCTGCCTTTGTGTCCTAAGTGGCGATGTTCACACACCGCACCGGGTACTCGTTTGAGGCCGAGTCGCCCGTGCGACTGCCCGGGCCCTCACCTTGCACACGGAGCAAGGCCCGCGTCTCCGCTCCGTCGGCCAGTGCCGCCACCTCGCCGGCGTCGAGCGCCGTGACGGCACGCAGGAGCAGTGAGCGAGCGGCGCCATCCTCGTGGAGCGACGCGCGGCCCCCGGCCTCCAACGCGGCGCCACGCAGCTCCCAGCGCACAGCCGCGTCGGCCGGCAAGACCGAGCAGCGGAAGGTCGCGTCCTCGCCCTCCAGCACCGTGAGCCCGTGCAGCTCCGACACGAACTCCACGGGACGAGGAACTGCACGGGCACACGGGGTCATGGGGTCACGGGGTCACGGGTGAGGGGGAGAAGGCAGGGCGTGGAGATTTTAAGGGTGAGGGGTGATGGGGCGGGAGAGTAGGGGAATGAGATGGTAAGTGGACGTGTAGGGCGAGTGACTGTCGTGGTGGTGATGGTGATGGATGATGGATTAGTAGAGTATGAGGGTGAGTGGTGGTGAGGATAAGTGGCGTTCGAAAACTGCAGGTTGAGTTGGCAATGGTGGTGGTGGTGGTGATGATGATATAATAGTAGGGTGAGTGTATGTGTTGGTAGTGGTGATGGAGAGGATTGGTGGGTAGGACAATAAGAGAATGAGTGGTGGTGAAGAAGAGTGGTATTTAAAGACAGGAGGGTGAAAGTTCGTGGAGACAGTGGTGAGAGTTATTGGAGTAGGTGAGTGGGAAAGTGATTGGCCATGAAGGCGGTGGCTTTTGGAGTGACATTGTTGACTATGGTGGGGTTCCCAAATATCTGGGAGGCTTAACCAGGACACATGGTAAGCTGACAGCGCCTCCATGAATGGCTGACAGTGTCAGCAAGCCTCTGCTGATGCTATGGGTTGAGGGTTGGAGGTGAGAGAACGGCAGCTCCACCCGGCAGCTCCATGAGTGTGGCGAGGCTCTAACGGCACTGACGGTGAGACGCGGCTAAATTGAAACCGGGACAAAATGTGCCCGTGTTTTTTTTTACTTAAAGCTTCAAAACACTGGGATAGCATTGTGCCAGTTTTGTAGGCTTGCTACATGTGCGCCTACACGCATGGATGCACAGCGACACAAAGACGCCCCGTTTATGCTAGATTTGAAGCTTTCGTGACTGCAGGGATTCATACTCTTTGGTTTTGTCGGTAAAGTCACGTAAGTAAAACAATCAATAAAATAAAATAAATGAAATCACGACGTTTTGGAGGCAACACAAGTCTCCCTCATCAGGTGTAAAAAAGGCACAGCAAAATAACTGTATTATTTGATGAGGGAGGCTTGTGTTGCCTCCGAAACGTAGTGATTTAATTTAGTTGTTTTCATTTAATTTATTTTATTGATTGTTTTACCTACGTGACTTTACCGAAAAAACCAAAGAGTACCCCCCGTATAGCCTGTGCTGTTAGCAAGCACCTATGAAGGCCAGCATGGCACACGAAGGGGGTGGGTGGCCAGCACCACCATGGGCACCCTCCCCAGTACCGCACCAGGTACTCAAGACACCCTTAACAGCCTGTTGGGGCAAGCGCTGTTAGCGAGTAGCACCAAACTAAGGCCGGCACCGTGGCACACGAACAGGGCGCGCGCGCTCCTCACCCTCGATGGCCAGCCACGCGCTCGTGACGTCGCCGCCCGTCTCGCACGTGTACTCGCCCTCGTGCTCGAGCGCCACGCACGCGATCCGCAGCTCCCGCCTGGCGCCCTCCTCCACCTCCTCCCACCGCTCCCCCCCCCTCCTCCTCCTCCTGGCCCCCCTCCCCCAGGGGGAGTCCGTCCCGGAGCCAGGCCACGCGTGCCCGCGGGTCCGACACGAGGCAGCCGAGCGCAACGGGCTCCCCGGCGCGCGCGTACACGTCGCGCAGGGGCTGCGTGAAGAGCGCCGGGGGGGCTGTGGGGCAAGGGGGGAGGGGGTAGCGACGGCAGAAGAAAACTTTGGTGGTGAGTCAATGTCAGAACTGGACCTGGTACGATGCGTAAGACATCAGCAAGGGGGAGACAAAGGCCGGCAGTGGTGCTGAACACTCCCTCTCCATACTCTTAGGTTTTTTTTTTCCCCCAACTCATGTGCTGTGTCGGCCTTAACAGTTGTTCGCTGACAGCACTTGTCCGTTCATTCTATAGGGTGATCTTTGCCTACGTGTGTGTGCTCGTAGGTGCATGCGTGTGTGTGCGCACGCGCGTGTGTGAGTGTATGTGTGCTCGTGGGTGCATGCGTGTGTGTGCGCGCGCGTGTGTGAGTGTATGTGTGCTCGTGGGTGCATGCATGTGTGTGCGCGCGCGTGTGTGAGTGTATGTGTGCTCGTGGGTGCATGCGTGTGTGTGCGCGCGCGCGTGTGTGAGTGTATGTGTGCTCGTGGGTGCATGCGTGTGTGTGCGCGCGCGCGTGTGTGAGTGTATGTGTGCTCGTGGGTGCATGCGTGTGTGTGTTGGCGCGCGTGTGTGAGTGTATGTGTGCTCGTGGGTGCATGCGTGTGTGTACGTGCGTGCGTGTGAGTGTATGTGTGCTCGTGGGTGCATGCGTGTGTGTTGGCGCGTGTGTGTGAGTGTATGTGTGCTCGTGGGTGCGCGTGTCCGGTCCGCACCCGTGACGCGCACGTGGAACTCGATGGCGTCTCCGTCGCGCGTCACGCACACGTACGTCCCCGCGTCCGCGGCCTCGCAGCCGTGCAGCACGAGCGCCCGCTCGACCCCGTCGCTCAGCTGCTCGCGCCGCTCGTCGTCGCTCAGCTCCTCGCCGCCCGCGCGCTGCCACGAGACGGCGGCGTCGTCGCGCGACACCTCGCAGCCCAGCGCCACGTCCTCCCCCTCCACCGCCTCCACCTCGGTGAGCGTCTCCTCGCGCGACACGAAGCGAGCCGGGGGCTCTGCACTCGCACAACGGACACCGCCGTCATCTCCATCATCCGGTTGGCATCCGCTATCATCATCATCATCATCACGTGTCTTGAACTTCTTTTCGTGACGTACGTAGCCAACCGTGCTAATCGGAGTTGTGGGGAAAGGACAACAAACTAAACACAAACAGTAGTTCTAAAGAAATGATTTTTCAATTTAAAATTAAAAGTGCACATCATCACAATGATCATAATCTCAATCACATCACGCTCAACATCATTTTCATCGTGATACAGCCTTCCCCAATGATCACATATTGGGAGGAAGAGCGGTCATCTTCTTAGGTTTTTTTGGTAAAGTCACGTAGGTAAAACATCAAAATGAAAATAAAATAAAATCACGACGTTTCGGAGGCAACACAAGTCTCCGTCATCAGGTGGGACCGTCACAGCCAGATTAGCTGCATCACTTGATGCAGCTGCATCACTTTACCGAAAAAACCTAAGAAGATGATTCCTTGCAGTCACGAAAGCTTCAAATCTAGAAGGAAGAGCGGTCCAGACGGCCGCAGAAGCGCATCTGAAAGCGTGCGATGCAGTGGCTGTCTTTGTTCGATGGCCAGCCAAAAGCGGCTGCGAGGATGAGCGGAGTTCGCGTGATGGTTTATTCTCCTTGACAAGATCAGCAAAGTAGTGTGATTCATTTGTGGCAGGCACTTTGTGTGGAATGAGTACGACCTTAGAATAGTATTCCATCAGCAACTGGAAGCCAAAGCAGCTCGACGAGCACCGGACAGACATGGTCGTCATCCTGACATCCATCATTACCATCATGAGCTATCGCGCCATCCTCATCTCCACTACCATCATCATCATCATCATGACATCCTCCACCAGGAGCTTCCTGGATTAAAATATTTGTATGAATAATTTTCAGTGATTATTTTGCATCATATGAATGGAAATTGGAGTTTGCCAGATTAAAAAAACCATAAATATAGTGAATTACAACTTGAGATGGCTATGTACTGGCCACCTCGTATTCTAGCTTGCTTGGGAGTTTCACTCCTCTACGTGTGATCCGCCAACCCTGGATCACAAGTGTGTGCCATCGCAGCCAGCATGTCCTGCATCTCATGTCTCGTGTCCCCTGTGCTGTGTCCCGTGTGCTGCAATGGGAAGTTTAAAGTTTCTCTATTTAACCAGGTGAGAACTCCAGAGACCGGCAAAGTCTCACTGGCAAGATTGACCTGGGACATTAGTCTGTCAGTATGGTGCAATAATCGCTCATATAAATCCAATTGGGAACTTTGCTGGTAATTTTCAAATTCTGCAATGGCCTGCTCTGATCTTGCGAATGACTTCACAGTGGACTTTAACATCCAATGTGAAGCAGACGGCGTTCATTATTCTTATTATCATTATTGGTAATTCCACCCGCAGTAATAACAAGCTGCTGGGTCCTCTGCAGCAAGCGGCGAACGCTGCGCCGCGACGCCGGAGCCTCCCTCACCGGCGACGCGGACCGTGAAGTCCACGCGCTCGTGCCCCGTGTCGCACGTGTAGACGCCGGCGTGCGCCGCCTGCGCGCGCTCGATGACGAGGCGGCGCAGCGTCCCCGACGCCTCCAGGCGGAGGCCGAGCTGCTGCTGCTGCTGCTCGGAGAGCGCGCGTCCCTCCTTGAGCCACGCGACGCTCGCGTCCCCGCGCGACACCGCGCAGCTCAGCTCCGCGCGCTCCCCCTCCACCGCCTCCACGCTCGTCAGCGTCTCCTCGAGAGACACGAAGGTCGCGGGCGGCTCTGTGCGCGCACGCAAACAGCATCGTCGTCGTTAGTAGGTAATCAACGTCATGGTCATCGTTCTCGACAGGGCCATTATGACTTAAGTTACCATCATCATCACCTGCATCATCCTCTAGCGTTCTCTTGGGCTACATTTTAGCTCTCGTCATCATTGTCATTACCATCATCACTTCCCTCATCCTGACCTACACTACATCATTATCCTGACTGCCATTGTCATCATGACTTCCATCGTCATCATCATTATCAACATAATTTGGTTACGTACGGTGTGAAAGAAGCCTAACATACTTGAATAAATCATTATGACCACTATCATCATCATCATCATCACATTTTCACCATTATGCCCATCGTCTGAATTGGACATTAATGATTGTCATAAATTAAAAAAATCTGTATAATCATCAACATCGCATTTAAATGGAAATGCTCCATTGCAGTTACACATAAGATCATTGACTGTAAACCCACAGCAAGCCCCACCATATTATCAAGGAAACAAAGAGAAAATGGCTGTGGAGTCAGCCTCATTGTCCCCGTGTCCAGCCTGCGTGGGGTTCGCAACCACTGAGATAGTGGAGCCTCTTTGCCGGGCCGCCAAAATGTTTTCTGAGGCCTGAGGCTAAATGTCAGACAAGGCCTCCTTGGCCTTTTCTGAACCCATCGCCATTGATTCTGAAGACCAACAAATCTGATGCCCGGGGAAAACCGCCCCATCTGCCACCCAACCTCTCTGCGGCCTGGCCTCTCTGACCCATGATGTAGAGCTGTGTTATAAAAACACCGTGTTCCAAACTCCAGCAGAGCGACCCATGTGACATGTAAGGCAACCCATGTGATCCACAACCGCTGGTCGGAGGATTCTCACCGGCAACGCGGACCGTGAAGTCCACGCGCTCGTGCCCCGTGTCGCACGTGTAGACGCCGGCGTGCGCCGCCTGTGCGCGCTCGATGACGAGGCGGCGCAGCGTCCCCGACGCCTCCAGGCGGAGGCCGAGCTGCTGCTGCTGCTGCTCGGAGAGCGCGCGTCCCTCCTTGAGCCACGCGACGCTCGCGTCCCCGCGCGACACCACGCAGCTCAGCTCCGCGCGCTCCCCCTCCACCGCCTCCACGCTCGTCAGCGTCTCCTCGAGAGACACGAAGGTCGCGGGCGGCTCTGTGTGCGCACGCAAACAGCATCGTCGTTAGTAGTTCATCAATGTAATGATCGTCGTCCTCAACTAAGATACCATCATTATATACTTGATCACCATCATAGTCATGATCATCATGACCTTCATCATTATCATGACTTGCACTATCATCATCACAATGATCATAATCTCAATAACATCACGCTCAACATCATTATCATTGTGATATAGCCTTCCTCAATATCATGACTTACATCATTATCAATTATCACCGCAATTACATGACAATAATAATAGTTAAACTAGATAAAATATCAAACAATGTATTTTTTTCTAAATCACCACTATTATCATCATCATGAAGATCCCACATTAAAATCATCAAAGATGATAATTGTCCAATGGAAATGTCATCAGTGGTCGTCGCTGGGATCATCGGCAGCATCGCCATCTTTAAAACAGTTCAACGCATCGTGCATCTGTGTGGCATCGGCAGAAAACGTCCGTGAGCAGATCGAACAACGGTTCGATCCACGAGCCCTGACTCCAAAAGTTAGACGTGAACAGGAAGTGAAACGACCTCACACACACACACGGCAGGGTGGAGACCCACCGCTTGGGAGTAGAGCAAACTCGCCAATACGAAACGAACTCGCCCTAAGCCTCACAAATTAGAAAATCAGACCCTAGCACGAACTATTAGCATGGTTGGCTACATACGGTGCGAAAGAAGTTCAACATACGAACAACGATACCCATGACCTTCACTCTAATCCCACTGGTACTTTGCCCAACCTTTTAACGTTTTGCTTGCGTTTCACTTTGTTAGTTACAGTGCTTCTCGGCTCTCATTACAAACATTGTACCTGATGCACAGAGGTGATACCCGACCTTGGTGCCAGCCAACAAGTGACCAATTAGGGCGCCACGGTGGCGAGATGTTAACCACCTTGCCTGGTATATAGGAGGTCGTGGGTTCGATCCCGACCCCCGATGACTGTATATTTATAGTATGCATTTTTTCCCCGTGGTCGCGTAGCTTTTTCTCCGGGTCCTCCGGTTTTTCCCTCCACATTGAGAAACTTGCGCTGAGAGCATTTGGCTGCTATCAATTTCCACGTGATAGGCCACTTAGTTTAGCTATCATTTGGTCGCCTCTGAAAACGAGCCACGTAGCTCAGTGGGACTTTCCCGGTAAAATAAAAGGATTCGTTTATAGTTTAGACCCATGCGACGCGTGTGACCTGCATGATGACCCCTGACACCAGAGCCTTCCTCACCGGCGACGCGGACCGTGAAGTCCACGCGCTCGTGCCCCGTGTCGCACGTGTAGACGCCAGCGTGCGCCGCCTGCGCGCGCTCGATGACGAGGCGGCGCAGCGTCCCCGACGCCTCCAGGCGGAGGCCGAGCTGCTGCTGCTGCTGCTCGGAGAGCGCGCGTCCCTCCTTGAGCCACGCGACGCTCGCGTCCCCGCGCGACACCGCGCAGCTCAGCTCCGCGCGCTCCCCCTCCACCGCCTCCACGCTCGTCAGCGTCTCCTCGAGAGACACGAAGGTCGCGGGCGGCTCTGTTGGCGCGTGAACACAGCATCGTCATTAGTAGCTCATCAATGTCATGATTGCCCTCATCATGAACTACAATATGATTTTTACATCCTGTGCCATTGTCATGATCATCATTACTTTTTTACTCTCATGACTTCCACCCACCATCAGCAAAATCATCGCCAAAATCATTATCATCGCATTGCTCTTTTAAACGCGAAAGGATCACGGTGACTTATCGAGAGCATCTACGAAAAGGCCACGAGAAGACGAAGCAAACGAGAAGCGTGGTCTAGAAGTGAGAGAACGACACGGGGAGTGAACACGTGAACACTCTGCACTCTCCCCTCGCCCTCACGTTCTCCACCACCCTTGCATACTCTACCGTTACCACAGAGAGCTGCTCCCTGTCTGGGCAAAGAGCAGCCACACGAAACACCTCGGCACCATACTAACGACTCCAACCATCACGGACATGCTGACATCAACCCCTCCTTTATCCAGGTTCCCAGTACTGTCAAATATTATTTTGCTATAATAGATCAGATTCTGCCAAAGTGTACAGGAACATCACCACATTTAAGCAAAAACCTAAACCCACCCACCCTCGAAGACCTCCCAAAACTATCGATGCCCCGCCCGAGACGATGGCGGAAACCCTTCTGGAGTGCAACCGAGTTTCAAAAGAACGAGCGACGTCCTCAATAACGAACGTCTCACCAGCGAGCCGACCGTCGAACCCCCCCCCGGATTAGGCCTGCCTCGCAAACAGTGGTACACGCTCAACCGAACAACCCGTGGCACGCATGTGAGATGCGGCCACCAGCTACTCAGGCGGGACAAATCAAGAGAATGCCCCGTGGCATGCGACTGTGGAAACCCCTGGCCAGACTGAGCACCACACTGTGGACCGTTTTGAGCCTGGAAAAATGAGGAAGACGACCTCTGGCAGGACATGGACTGATGATCATGAGTTGCTATATCGAAAAGCAATGCGCAAGAATAATCACGACCCTTGCCGTAACTCCGCCATGGTCGTGGCCAGGGGTCAGCAACCTGCGGCTGCGGAGCCGTACGTGGCGCTTTCAGGACCGCTTCATGACATTATTCATTAAGGACCATTTGGTATCCACTTGCATTGTGCGGCTCTTGAAATACTGATAAAAGAAAAATGCCTCTTCTTGTTATTTTGGTTGCAGTTCCCTGATCATAACTGACATCGTGATCATCACTTGGACTTGCGGGGCGACTCCTGTCCAAGTGATGACCTCTCTGACCCATGATGTGGAGCTGTGTTATAAAAACACCGTGTTCCCAACTCCAGCAGAGCGACCCATGTGACATGTAAGGCAACCCATGTGATCCACAACCGCTGGTCGGAGGGCTCTCACCGGCGACGCGGACCGTGAAGTCCACGCGCTCGTGCCCCGTGTCGCACGTGTAGACGCCGGCGTGCGCCGCCTGCGCACGCTCGATGACGAGGCGGCGCAGCGTCCCCGACGCCTCCAGGCGGAGGCCGAGCTGCTGCTGCTGCTGCTCGGAGAGCGCGCGTCCCTCCTTGAGCCACGCGACGCTCGCGTCCCCGCGCGACACCACGCAGCTCAGCTCCGTGCACTCCCCCTCCACCGCCTCCACGCTCGTCAGCGTCTCCTCGAGAGACACGAAGGTCGCGGGCGGCTCTGTGCGCGCACGCGCACAGCATCGTCGTCGTCACTTCCATTATGATGATCATCAGAAACTCTCCTGTCATCTCCCTTTACTGTGCAAAATCAATTACTCCCGAAACTACCACGATAATGTCCAGTACCACCACTACCTCCTTCATCATCTGCATCACTCCCATCTCCACGACCTTCACCACCACCATTTGCTATTATTATCAACACAGTCTCCACCACCACCATCAACCCCACCACTATCACCACCACCTCCGTCACCAGTAAGTTTCGCGGCAAAACAGAATCCGGGTGCCTCTGCTGCCGCGCCACTGGGATCTTTGTGCGCAGTGATTGCGAAGCGATATCCGCAGTTCTGCAGCGTCATCCTGTAACGAACGCTATGGCTACGCGCACGTCCGCGTCGCACCGTCTCGCTCACCCGCAACGCTCAGCCGGAAGGTGAGCGAGTCGTCGCTCGTCGCGCACGCGTACTCCCCCGAGTGGTGGGGCCGCGCCGTGCGCACGGTCAGCTCTCGCAGCGTCCCTTCGCTCCGCTCGCTGAACTCCACCTCCCCCTGCTCCTCCTCCTCGTCGCCTTCCTTCCTGCTCGCACCTCCGCTGCCCTCGCCAGCCCCCGTCTCCTGGTGGCCATGACCCCGAGACGGAGGCGGCGGCCGCTTGTCGGCGAGGAGGTCGATGCCGCCGGGCCCGAGCCAGCGGACTCGCGATCCGGGGCGACGCACGCGGCACGCGAGCACCGCGGGGCTCCCCGATTCGGCACGCACGTCCGTACTCGGCTCCGGGTCCCGAACGAAGAGGTCTGGGGCAGCTGGGAGAGAGGAGAGGTCAGGAGAGAGGGGTGAGGAGAGACGGGAGAAGGAAGGAGAGGGGAAAGAGAGGTGGTGGCCTGTTGCAAGTACAAGAGAATTGCCATTGTCATCGTCCTGAACTTCATCATCATAATTGTTCTGAAGTCCATCACTATCAATGTAACCTCCAGCACATCATCATCGTGTTTAACTTATTTATCATTAACTACATTATAATCATGACCATCACCATCATTATCAAGACCGAGATCCTGATATAAAATTCATCGTGACCTCTTTCAAGGTCACCATCACGACCATCATCAATATCATGACCTCCATTATCATCATAATCCTCATGACGTCCATCAGAATTGCCTCCATCATCATTATATTTAGAAACTCCTAGATCAAAGCCTACGAATGTCATTCCCCTATTTGTTCCAGTCTCTCTATTATATGTTTGCATAGCAATTTTAGAAAAGCCCCTCTCTGTTTCATAAAGTTTGCGTGTTCTCATCTTGTAGGCATGGGTATTATCTGGGCACTCTGGCTTTCGCGCACAAACACTGGCCAAACATCCCAAGCAGAAGGCCCTGCTCAAAAAAACGATTCTTGAAATGCGGCAAGAAATGTATGCGTAAAGCATGAAACTAGTATATGACTTATCAACTTATTTTCCCATGGCACACGGCTAAAGAGGGGAGTAGAGTCAATGATATAATGTATGGAAATAGAAAACGGAATGGGAAAGGGAAGAGAGAAGAGAAAGAATGGGACGTAAGACACATATGGGAAAGCAATGGAAAAGTTGGAGAAATGGGTCAGGGAAATGAGAATTGGGAGAGGCTACACGATGACCTGGAAGCTGCTGCATTGAGCAGCATCTTGTTTTCACAGGTTGGTGGGGAGAGTTGAGGGATTTCGAGTGGGCGTGGCCACACAGGAGTCATGTGATTCACAGGAGGCTTGAGCTGATTTAGAAACAAAGATTTTGGCTCACATCTAAGTCACCAAAAGCGGTGATGGGAGGCTGGCGGTGGGTGAGATTGCCATGGATGGGAAGACAATGCCGGAATGTTCCATTTAGGCGATGGCTGGGATTGGCGTGGACGGGGAGACAACACGGAATATTCCATTTTAGTGGTAGATTGGCATGGATAGGAAGGCAACACGGAATGTTCCCTTTTAGCGGCGGTTGGGATTAGCGTGGAGTTGTGAAGACACGGGAGAAAGCTGGTTAGAGGTTGGGCTACGATCTGGCTCGTATGGTACGGGACAGGGGTAGGGAATAGTCCTATGGGCTTGCCGGCTATGCTAATTGGGGGATATAGATAGGGATAGTGTCTGGTTGACTCGCATGTTAAAGGCAGGCTTGTGCTTATTATTGTGCTTGTTTACAGAGGAAAGCCTCACCAAGTCTCATGACTCTTTTCCAGTTGGGTGCTGCCAAAAGTTGTTCTTTTTTTAAAGAAGGGGTGGGGAAGATTGCTAAGGACAGTATAATCCTAATTGAATAATTTGAATAGTTGGTTAGGTTCAGGGGCTATTGCTGGAGCTAGCTAGGGGCTGGTTGGCTTGTTCCATCGATGCTACAAGTTAGGGGGGGGGGCAGCACATTGGGCGACCCAGTGCGCAACCCACCGTCCTCTCGCCACCTTGCGGAGCGCGTTCACTTTTGTCTCGCTGTCAATCTCTTCACCGGCGTCGGCTCCGCGGGGTTTCGCCGGAACCGCTTCGCTCAAAAAGTGTGAACGCTTCGACAGCGGGCGACAGGTGGCGAGTTGTCGCCCTCCGGCTCACGAATCGCCGAAGGTTTTTTTTTCCGCCCCCCCCCCCGGCGATGATGAGCCTTCACTGCCTGCATTTGCCTCGATGAGCGACCACCGCTGGCAAACCACCCCCCCCCACCCTCGGTACCAGTGGCGACTGTTAGGGCCAAAACACACGGAGCAAACTTGCACCTCTACCTAGAGCTATGGGACCTTTTTTTATGCCAGTATCAAAATGATGGGGAGGGGGGGGGGGGGAAGGAAATACACAAGAATAAGCTTTACCCGTTCTGGCAACCCAACAGGTGTAAATATGTTCAAACACCAAATTGATACCTGTTTCAAGGCATCAAGTCTGCATTGACCACACGCGCTGGTTTTTTGTTTTGATTAGCGTGTGGTTATGTCACCGTTGGACTAAAATATACAGCTGACTTGCACATGTACCTAACTCTTTCTGGGGCCTCTTGCCGCCATACCATCCTGGCACTGTTTGTGTCGTCACATGTGCTTCGTTTACGAACGTTAAATACTTCGTTCGTTAGCTGTGCAGTGTCGCTTAAGGACCCTGTTACTCACTCTTTGCAGTGTCGATGTGTTTTGTCTTTTGTGTTGCTGCCGTTCTCACGCACACCCACGGATCACCCCTTGTACAAATATACGAGCAATTGTCTAAACGCGATGATTCGTGTAACGAATCAAATCAACTCAATCCCTGCACTCTCCGAGCCCTGGAAATGCCGCCTGATAAATTCCTTCCTGAAACGCGCGACGGGTTGGAATTCGCTCCGAGCGAAATCTCAGAGCCAACCTCCTGCCACGGGAGAGGCTGCGGCGGTGCGGGGTTACGAGCGATGCGAGTGTCGTGTCCTGGAGGGTTCAGGGTTCGAGCCCCGGTCGGAGTGAAACCCAAGAGCTGACGAGTGCCGGGTGTTGGTCGACGCCAGGGTTCTGAGCTGTCGAGTCAGTGGGGACATCTGCGCTTGCGTGTGTGCATTGTGCGGGTGGGTCGACTCGGCCTCAAACATCGCCACTGGGGAGACAAAGGCGGCCGGGCGCGGTGCTGGCCACCCTACCCACTCGTGTGCCGTGCCAGCTTTCATAGGTGCTCGCTAACAGCACTTGTCCCAACAGTCGGTTAAGGCTACCAGGGGAATCTTTGACTTTCGTGGGTGGGTGGCCGTGCGTGTGATCAATCACACAAACCCACTTATGCTCCTAAAGCCACGGATAACGCAACGTGCTCATATAATCGCAGGTGACACACAATTAGACGCGGGCAGCAGGTTACACAACACGCGTGCTCACGCACGGGCACAGATCACGCATTCACACAAACGCACCGTGACACACACACACACACAGCTCAAACATTCGCGCACACTTACGCAGACGCCAGGCACATCCCTACGCACGCTCGCACGCACGCCGGGCAGCGTCTATATCGGGACCGTGGTTGAGTGGCAGTGCAGCGCGGGGTGAACATTCGCGTGTTGCCCCTGCAGCCCCTGCAGCTGTGCACGACTTGGGCTCTGAATCTCCCTCGGCCTGGGAAGGACGGGGGTGGGGGCACGGTGGGGGGGCACGGTGCTGTGGGGCACGGTGGGGGGGGGGGTGGGCACGGTGTGGGGGGCACGGTGGGGGGGGGGCACGGTGAAGGGGGGTGGGCACGGTGGGGGGGGCACGGTGGGGGGGGGGGCACGGTGGAGGGGGGCACGGTGGAGGGGGGCACGGTGGGGGGGGGGGCACGGTGGGGGGGGTGGGCACGGTGGGGGAGGCATGGTGGGGGGGGGGGGCACGGTGGTGTGGGGCACAGTGGGGGGGGGGGTGGGCACGGTGGGGGGGGGGCACGGTGGGGGGGGGGGCACGGTGGTGTAGGGGGTGGTGAGATGGTGGGTTGCGGTGGGCTTAGCAGTAGTTTCTGTGGTGCTGGGTGGTCAAAGTGATGATGGTGAGTGTGGAGTGATCGGGTAATAGGGATACGTTTGGCAAGTGCTGGGTATTTGTGTGGTGGCTGCTGGGCGCTGGTGTGGCGTGGTAACAGAGTTGTGGGTGATGGGTGGTGGTTAGCATGGTAATGGGGTGGTAGCTGGTGGTTGATATATTATGATAATTGGGTGGTGATGGGCGGTAAATTAATTTACCAGGAAGGGCCTACTGAGCTTTTATAGATCTTTTTCAGAAGCGACCTGGCCACAAATGGTAGCTCAACGAAGTGGCTTATCACGTGGAAATGTACAGCAGCCAAATACTCAAAAAGCATATTTCTAAACATTGAGGGAAAAACCGAAGGACCCGGAGACACACGACCGTGGGGAGAGAGACATGCAAACTTCAAATATACAGCAGGCGTCAGGGTCGAGATCGAACCCACGACCTCCTGTATACCAGGCGAGGTCGTTAACATCTCACCACCACAGCGGCCGTCTCGTAATGGGGTGGTGAGTGATAGGACAGCGATGTGGTGGGTGGTGCGACGATGGAGCGATAACAGATGGGGAGGTCGTTATTTGGATGAAGGATCGCAGGGTGCTTGGGGTGGTACGCGCGTGATGGTGGCACGATGGCGATGGTGTGATGGTAGTTCGTCGGTGGTGCTGCAGTGGTTGAGGTGGCCGCCTCCTGGCTCACTCTTAGCCCTGCTCGTTCTATCCGCTCGATCAATCCCATTAACGCACACCCGATATACAAGCCCCCCCCCGTCCATGGTTCGGTGGCGAATATGGAACGACGCCGTTATTTTTCTACGGCTAATTAGGCCTGGCTGCCTGAATGCCCCCGGGAGAAGATGCAAGGCAAGACGTCCCCTGCAACCGTGGCTTCTGTACCATTACCGTGATCATTAGCGACTCTCACCGGGGATGTGTTATTTAGGATCGGAAATCCGATCTGGATTTACCCGCGGGTTGCGTTCCTCCTCCAGCACGATCAATCCCCACGTGCCGCGTGTCGAGCGTGTTCGTGCTTCTCAAAACGGATCGCGCAGAGACGCGCGAGCCGTGCCGTTATCTCGCCAACGTGTCCGTAACGCTCCCCGACTTATATGAGAAGATAGAAGTCTCCCGCGTGCGTCTTGATCTAAAGCCCCAAGTGCCCACCGCCGGATTATGGACGTGTGTCACCCAAACGTCACGGTCGTGATAAGAGCGTTTCAACTCTTGAGGCCTCCAAATGTCTTCAGTGAAATTTGTGCGCACGCACGCACGCACGCACGCCAGCACACAGCTGTACGCTGTTATGCGTAGGGGTGCATCCATGACAAAATCAAATACACGTCTGTTTTGCACAGCGTTGAATTTTTGAGGTGGTGCCAGCTTGAATGTGAGTATAAACCTGTTTATAACAAGTCCAGAAAATGTGCTCACTGCCCCTGGAAGGTGTCAAAGGCTCGCTGGCAGGTCATGGAACATACCCTTGGTGTTGTGGGTTATCTGATGAAGATGGCTGGCAGATGGATCACCTGTGTCCCCTACTCTGCCAACTTGATGTGTGCGTGTTTGCTAACCCAAGCACACACACACACGCACACACAAAGACAAAGATACCCTGTGTATCCTGCACTGGCTGTTGGGGCAAGTGCTGTCAGCGAGCGCCTATGAAATCCGGCACGGCGCACGAGGGGGCGGTGTGGCCACTCTGCCATCGCTCACCTGTGACGGTGAGCGTGGCGGCTCGCCCGCGCTCCTCGCCGCACCGGAACTCCACCCGGGCCCCGCTGTCGCCTGCGTCCACGTCCCGGATGACGAGGAGGCGCGCGTGGCCCTCGGCGCGCATCCCGTAGCGACCGCCTGGCACCACCTCCCGCCCGTCCAGGAGCCAGCAGCAGGAGGACGAGGGCGACGAGGATGGTGAGAGCTCCACCCGGAACTCGGCGTCTTCCCCCTCGCTCACCCGGAGGTCGTGTGGAGCCCGCAATACCACCGGTTCCACGGCTGCGCGCGAGGAAGGAGACACGGGGCACACGGGGGTGGCGGCGACGGAGCACGATTGGTTGACTGTTAACTGATAATTGTTTTTTTACCCTTTTATCTGGCAACAAAACTGACACCTTTTTTACGAGGAGTCATGTTTGCATAGACCACAATACCTGCAGTCATAATGCAAACAAAAAACATAACTCTGATTATGTATGCACTGTCCTTATCAGAGTTTTTGTTTGCATTATGACTGCAGGTATTGTGGTCTATGCAAACATGACTCCTCGTAAAAAAGGTGTCAGTTTTGTTGCCAGATGAAAGGGTAAAAAAACAATGATATTTTTTTATTGGCAAATGAGGTACCAATGGTGACTGTTAAGTGCTGGACTATGGCGTCAACGCGATGCGTCGCTCGTAACCGCGCTGGTCGTCGAGGGCTGGTGAAGCGTTGGAAGGGTGCGCAGGAGCCGGTTCGGATGTCACCTGCCACTGATGTTAGCCATGGCCAGGAATTGAACTCGGGTCGCCAGGTTCATGGCGAAGTGTGCGGACCATCGTGCCAATGCTCCACCCAGAGTGTATCAATAATTGTAATAATAAAATAGAATGCTATTTATTCATTTATCCAGACCAACCTGAAATGAAACACTGTCTTTCATCAGGATCCTGCTAAGGGATGTTTGGCCAATTCCATGAAGGAACGTTTTGCGTATTGGAAAGAACGATGATTCCAAAACCCAGTCAGTGACTAATGTCATCACAGGACATGCCGATTGTAAGCTGAGTGGCTAAAGTCATGCGGTGGTTTGATATTGACTCCACGTTTGTTTCCACGCATCTCAATGGACATGAAACCCCACTGTTGTTGGCTTTTACAGCGTCATCTATGCGGCCAAATTTCCACTGGGAAATTCAAAACGCGTGAACTATTCCAGCGAGAATGACAACGTCCGTTATTGTCCAGAATGTCCGCACCGAGTCTCGGGACACCTTTTAAGGAGCGTGCCCTGGTGAGGATGTTTGGCCAATGCCTCATTGGGTATTTCTGTGTATGGGAGGAAACCGAAGTACCCGGAGAGATCCCACACACACACGAGGCAATAGCAATTACAAAATCTGTGCAGATGACGTCAATAACCAACTAACTGATGGGGTAAAAAAAATCTTAGCGATTAACGTTATCATTTTTACGAAGCGTCACTCACGTCACATTGCATCTCAAGATGCTGCAGAATTTGTAACGCACGCACTTTTTCCACGGAGGGAGCCGCGAGAAACCACGGGTAGGCGCGGGGAGGCCACCGAAACCGTCGGCCCGAGGGGTTCGCTCGCCGCCGCACGTTCTCACCGAGCGTTGCGGTGCCTGGCACGGCCTCGCAGCTGCCGGGGAGGGCTCCAGCGCGCAGCGCGAACACGCGGAAGCGGTACTCGGCGCGCTCGGGGACGCGCACGAGCAGACGCGGCTCCGCGAGCAGCTCGTCCGCGTGGCAGCGCAGCCACTCGGGGCGGCCGAGCGCGTTCCGCTCCACTGCATAGCCCCGCGCGTCCGGCAGCGGAGTCCAGCGCACGGTGACGCTCGTGTCCGTGAGCTCGGCCAGCGTGGGCAGCATGCTGCCGCTGCCGCCGCTGTTGTTGCTGATGTTGACGATGTCGTTGTTGTTGTTGTCGATGTCGTTGATCCCGTCGATGTCGTCGATGTCGTTGTCGAGTGGTCGCGACTCGGAGGTTGCGTCCCCGTTCTGTTGGGAAGCTGCGTCTCTCCGCTCCTTCGATGATGCGGATTCTGGAAATGGGGGGTCATGATTGTGCTTCTGATCGTTACAATTATGGAAGAAGATGTGATGACAATGTAAACGTGTTTGATGATGGTGATGATCCACCATAGACAATGGGGACAAATCCAATTAAAATTAAATATGATGACTGTGATGATGACGATGATGTTTGTTATGATACGAACTATGAATGTAAATAATTAAAATGCTGCTGCTTCTTCTTTTAACTGGTGATCGTGCTACTGATGATGATTATTATGATGTTATCAATAATGATAATAACTGATGGCGACGATGACACAACCGTGAAAAATTAAGCAATTGATGACGATGATGAAATAGGTGACGATGACAACGACCATTATTATTATTATTTCTATGATGCCGTTATTGCTGATGAACTAAACAAAGACGACAATAACATCCGACGACGACGACGACAGTCGATCCGCACCCACGACGAGGAGCTGGGTGGTCGATCGCGATCCGTCCGCCACGAACACCACGGGGCCGCTGTCACGCAGCTCGAGGGCACGCAGGGTGAGCGTGTGACGCTTCGCCCCGTCCCTCGCGGCCCGGGCGCGGGGGTCGTCCCCTTCCCCGTGGTCCTCCGGCCGCACCTCCCGGCCGGCCCACAGCCAGTGGACCTGGCCGCCGGAGCGCGCCACCTCCGCCTCCAGCACGGCGCCGCCGCCTGCCGCCACCTTCACCCGCCGGGGCAGCCGCTTTGCGATCTTGCCTGCCCGGGGTGAAAACGCAGGCGAGCGCGGGTGAGTACAGGGGGTGTAAAGTCGAGTAAAGGTAAAAGTACGGACTGGCCGCCCAGGACTGGCAAGTTTTTTTTTTTTTGGAGGCTTGGGGCAAAATGCCACGAGAGGCCCCCCTATGAGGCCACCGTTTCTTTTCTTAGGACCCCTCGGATTGAATTGAGGCCCGAAGCAGTCTGCGGTGGAGACCAGGCACCCCATCGCCCCTCCACCGACAACCTTTATGTGGCCTAGACCCGTGATACGGAGCCTCTCTGACCTGTGATACGGAGTCGAGGAACCACAAAACATCAACTCCACGTTACAACACTGCGGCCCTAATGGTTCAGAGCCGTATCAAGCAGGTATCTTGGTTGCCGGTGCAAGGAACCACGCTGACGCCCCTCTGGCTACAATGGCACCGCCCCACCAACAATTTGAGTCGCCCATTCGGGGACAGGGAAAGGAGAATGGAGGCGGGGCGGGGGGGGGACCTGCTCGGCGCGTCCGCTCCACCCGCCCTGCCCCACAGGCCCCCCGCTCCATCCTTTCTACTGCGGCCCACCTGTGACGCTCAGCTCGGCCACGGTGCGGCTCCCGTCGGCGGTCTCGCACACGTACACCCCGTCGTCGTCGGGGCCGAGGTCGCGCACGACGAGGCGGCGCAGCTTGCCCGAGCTCTCCACGGCGTGCTTCTCCGAGTGCCCCAGTCGCCGCTCCTCCAGGAACCACGCCGCCTCGTCCCCGGCGCGCGCCACCTCGCACTCCAGGGTGGCGACGCCGCCCTCCCGCGCCTCCGTGTCGCGCAGCCGGCTCCGGAACGGGCACGGTGGCTCTAAGGCAGTGGGGGGGGGGGGGGGGGAGCCCACGGAGTCGCTGTTAGCGAGCGCCTACCCAAGCCGGCGGAGCAGACGGTCGGCGAAGCACTCGCGAGAGCGAGGAGCGGGAGGCGCGCAGACGGAACGCAACGGATGCCACTCGGTAGACGGCGATTTAAGAAATGGCAAAAACGATTGCTTAGCTAGGGGGCAGCTCAGTGAGCCATACAGTGGAACAGGTCAGAATCAGCTTATACTGGAGGAATCCGATGAGCTATTAAGCTTTTTTTCCCCACCACAGATATCCAGTAGGGGCGGGTCAGAACGTGACGGCATGCCCGTCTACAGAGCGGCCAGAGGACAGGGTGCCACGCGGGCCCCTTATCCGTCAACGACGATACGACCGGCACCGTTGTAGGGCCCCCTTGACTGCGAGGCCCGGCGACAATTGCCCCCTTTTGCTCCCCCCACCGGGCGACCCTGCCCCCCCCCCCGCCCCCCCTCCCCCCCTTTATAATAACGGACGGGACAAGACACGGAGCGCTCGGCAGAACCGCGGAGAGGACGAGGGGTTCCTGAACCTTTGACGTGCAGCTGCACGGCGCTGTAGGTGAAGCCGACGCGGTTGGAGGCCTCGCAGGTGTAGAGGCCCTGGTCGCGCGCGCGGCAGTAGAGCACCTTGAGCACGAAGAGGCCCTCGTCGCTCTCGTAGAGGAGGTGGCGCCGGCCCTCGGCCAGCTCGCGTCCCTCCTTCTTCCAGACGATGCGCGGCCTCGGCTTGCCCGTCACGTTGCAGCTGAACTTGGCGTGCTTCCCCTCCGAGATGGTGTAGCTCATGGGCTTCACGGGCGGCGGCTCCTGCTGCTGCTGCTGTTCGTGGTGACGTTGATGACGGTGGTGGCGATGATGCTGCTGCTGCTTGTGATGCCGATGTGCGGACGAGATGAGGTCGTCTCGCCCACACGCGCTCCCGTCGCGGAGTTTCTTCAATTCCAGACCCAGACCTTCCATCCGTCGCTTGGCCTCAAGTAACCGAGGCGAAAAGTATTCCTCCTCCTCCTCCTTCTGCTTCCGCCATTCGTGGTCATCATCATCACCACCACCATCACCACCACCTATCCGGTCCTCGTAACCGCCACTTTTTCTCTCGCCATTGGCGTGCGGACACGCCGAGCTGCCCCGTGACCGCGAGGGCTCTCGCCTCGAGCGACGAGACCCCTTCTCCTCCACGTCGTCCGCCACCTCCTCCTCATCCACCTCGAGCCTCACCGTGGTGGTGACCTCCCCGGCCGCGTTCGCGGCTCGGCACACGATCTCGGCCGCATCGACCGCCGCACGAGCGCAGTACACACGCAGCACGGACGCCGTGCACGCCGCGTCGCTCGTCGCCGACTCGCTCACCGCGTAGCGGCCGCCCCCGTCCGCGGCGTGGTCGATGGCGCGGCCGCCCTTCTCCCACGACACGCGGGGCCGCGGCTGGCCGGACGCGCGGCACGAGAAGGCAGCGTCGCGACCGGCGCGGACGTGCACCGAGCGCGGGGCCGACTCGAACGCGGGACGAATCCGGCTCGGAGTTGACGTCGACGTGGGCCGAGATTGAGTGGGCAGAGTCCGTGGTGGCGGTGTCTGTGTGGTTGGCAGTGTCTGTGTGGTTGGTGGTGTCTGTGTTGGTGGCGGTGTCTGTGTGGTTGTCGGTGTCTGTGTGGTTGGCGGTGTCTGTGTTGGTGGCGGTGTCTGTGTTGGTGGCGGTGTCTGTGTGGTTGGTGGTGTCCGTGTTGGTGGCGGTGTCCGTGTTGGTGGCGGTGTCCGTGTGGACAGGGTCACGCCCGGCGGTCCCTCCGCCGCCAAGGCCTCCGCCGCCGGCACGCTGAGGGTCACGGCCATGTAGGCCTCGCCCACGCCGTTGGAGGCGCGGCACGTGTAGAGGCCGCTGTCGTCGCCGCGCACCTCGCTGATGACGAGGCCGTAGCCGCCGTCGCCGTCCTCGTAGGGCCGGTAGCGGCCCCCCGCGCCCAGCCGCTCGCCCCCCTTCTCCCAGACGACGACGGGCGCCGGCTCGCCCGCGATCTTGCAGTTGATGGTGGCGTCCGCGCCAGGGACGAGGCCACGCGGGGGCCGCGGTCGCGACAGGAACCGCGGAGCCCCGCCGAATGTAGAGGCCATGGCCGGGGTCGGGTGTCCTGGGAGCGAGAGGCGGCGGCGGCGGCGTTAGCGCGGAGCGGCGTGCGCGGGCCCCGTATTTAGCCAGCGGGAGGGCGGCGCGGCGGGAGGGGTTAGCCGTGTGGGTGGGTGCCGAGCCGTACGTGGGTAGTGGTGCGGGTGAGAGGGATGGGGTGGGTGGCCAGTGGTGGTGGTACAGAGAGAAGGTGGGGAGATGGGCCGGCACCAGAGTCTGTGATGATGAGCAGTGTGGGTGGTCATCGCTTTGCGTGGACGAGCGGTGGAGGTGCGAGGGAGGGAGGGAGGGTGCTCGTTCGAGTGTGCGCTGAGTGATGCGGGCGAGTTCGAGCAATGCAGGGTGTGTGGAGAGAGGTGAGGAGCGGTGGTGCAGCGGTTAGCGTGCTGCGCTACGAACCCGGTGACCCGAGTTCGATTCCCGCTCACGGCCAACACCGGTGACGATTATCTGAACCGGTCCCGGGCCTCCCCTAGGTTGACTCAGCCTCAAATGAGTACCTGGTGCGGTGTGTAGTAAACATCGCCACTGGGGAAACAAAGGCAGCCGGGCGTGGTGCTGGCCACTCACCCCCTCGCGTACCGTCCCGGCCTTCATAGGTGCTACTCGCTAATAGCACTTGCCCCTACAGTCTGTTAAGGCTACACGGGGGAACTTTGTCTTTGTATGTTTGTGTAATCTGTTGTATGATTAGTTTTTTGTATGTATGACCAGTTCCCTAAGGCTGGGGATCATATCACCCGTGAATGCCTCCCGATTGGCGTCAGACCACGTAAGCTGAAGACAGACCCCAGTAAACGTGGAACGCTTTGGCCCCAACGATGGACTGACGGTTCCAACCTCGTGCCAACGTTGGGCCCCCGCTCGGCACGTTGGCAGGGCGGGTGAGATTGAGCCCCGAGTCGTGAGTGGCTCGGGCGGGGCGTCCGCGATGCACAACCAGGTGCTATAGGCTGCGACGAGGCGACATGCTGCATGGCAGTGAGAGGATCAACTCGCTGTGCCTCAATCTTGAGTTGAAGCTTTCGTGACTGCAGGAATCCAAACTCTTTGGTTCTTTCGGTAAAGTCACGTAGGTCGAAAAAAAAAATATCACGACGTTTCGATCGCAACACAAGCGGTCGTCCTCAAGCGGAAAAAACTCATCCGGCAGTGGAACTGCTGAACCAGCGAGAGAGCTGCTACGACAAGAGGTTATTCACGTGGCGATGGGCAAGCAAGCGGGGTTTTACTTCTCGACACGGCTGCCAACGTACCGTACATATGGTAGGTACGTTGAACTTCTTTCGCACCGTACGTAGCCAACCGTGCTAATCGGAGGTGCGCGGGAATGACGACGAACTGAACACAAAAAGCTGTTCTAAAAATAAATTCGTTTTCAACCTTCATTTCAAGGTGCCATAGCTCCAGGTGGCTTCCTCATATCGTTAAGGCAGAGCGTTCCAGACGGCCGCACAAGCGCGTCTGAGAGCGCGCGACGACCGGCGTGGTGAAGTATGGGGAACAGGGGGGGGGGGGTCACGTAACCCCCAGGACCCACAGGTCGGCGAGACGAGGTCGTCATCCAGCAGCGAATCGACAAAACTGCGCTGCACGCGCACGTGGTCAGCTCTCTGCACCCCCCCAAACCTCCTTACGCGCTGCCCCCTAAAGCAGGCGCGTGACGCAAGGCGGCCGCGTCTATAAAGAGACGCTGAGCTCACGCGAATGACATCTCGCTTGGGATGGGCGGGGGGGGCACTAGGTGCCCTACATGATGAATAGGGGGTCCTAACGGGGTCCTCACGGAATCCCCTCGCTCGATCCGATCCCCCACCCCCCCCCCCCATGATTGTCGCTCCTATTTGTATCCGTCTTTGTCTCTCTTTATGCGTCGTTGAAGAGACTCGGGGGGGGGGGGGCAGTGGGAGCGGTGGCGCAGTGGTTAGCACGGACTTCTCGAAGAACTCAGCGTCGGGGGGATCGAACCCGAGTTCGATTCCCGATCGCGGCGAACGATCAGCGGCGAGTGGTATCTGAACCGGTCCGGGAGCTTTTCAACCAACCCGCAATGACCAGCGTGGTGAAGTATGGTCAAACAAGTTCTACAACCAAGCAGCGGTTATACATTACGCTAATTATAGAACTGAGATTGTAAAGAGACTCGCACAGAGCCGAGCACACCGCCACCCCTTGCCTTCGTCAGCTGTCCTTTGTCTCGCTAGAAATGCGGTCTTCTCTATAACGCCACGATAATGGGTTTGCCTGATCAACATAGTCGGTCATGGTCAATCCACTGCTGGACGAAGGCCTCCACACAAATCCTCGCCGTCTCTCCCCGTCACTCGCGATGCTGACAGATGCGGACAGATCGTCTGCTAAAGACCTCGGCGTCTTTGTCTCTCCCGTCGAAGTGAACACAGCAACAGCAGCAGACTCACCAACTTTCAATCCGTCTCCCCGTACGCGGCGGCGCACGTGCTCTCTCCTTAGTCCGTATCGCCGACGATGACGGCGATGGTCTCGATTGCTTTTTTCGCTTCTATATTTCTTATTGTTGTTGTCGTCTCTGTCTCTCGTCAATTGGAAACAGCAGCAGCAGCAGTAGCAGCAAATTCACCAACTTTGTTTCAGCTTTGTCTCCCAGGACGTGCACCACGTGGCCTTATTACTGCAAATGATGATGTTGAAGATATTGAGGATGATGACGTTGATGATGATGACATTGATGACGATGATGATGTTGAAGATGTTGAGGATGATGACGTTAATGATGATGTTGAAGATGTTGAAGATGTTGAGGATGATGACGTTGATGATGATGTTGAAGATGTTGAGGATGATGACGTTGATGATGATGTTGAAGATGTTGAGGATGATGACGTTGATGATGATGTTGAAGATGTTGAGGATGATGATGACGTTGATGACGATGGAATGGCTGCTCGTCTCGCCCTGCTAGGCGCTGCACTGACGGCCGGGGGGAGTCGGCCTCGCGGTCTGGGGAGCTCCTCGCGGGTCATCAGAATTTCAGCTCGGGGAGGTTTAAAATAGGCGGCCACGCTCCCCAAGGGGGGTAGGGGTGGCCAGGGGCGGGTGGCTGCATGGTTGGGGGGGGGGGTCTGTGGGGGCAGGGGGAGGGAGGGAGTCGAGGGGGAGATTGTTGTGACGTCAGCATCGTCAACCCCCCCCCCCAATACAAAGACAAAGATCCCCCGTATAGCCTCAATATACTTTTTTGGGCACAAGCGCTGTTAGCGAGCACCTATGAAGGCCTGCACGGCACACGAGGGGGTGGGTGGCCAACACCACGCCCGGCCGCCTTTGTCTCCCCAGTGGCGATGTTTACACATCTCACCAGGTACTCATTTGAGGCTGAGTCGACCTAGGGGAGGCCCAGGACCGGTTCAGATAAACGTCACTGGGTGTTGGCCGTGAGCGGGAATCGAACCCGGGTCGCCGGGTTCAAGGCGCTGCCCGCTGCACCACCGCTCCCAACGGAACGACGCATGCACACACGTGCACTCACGATGCGTGTAAGGAGCAAAAACACAACACGTCCTGTCGCCTTCACAGACTGTTTGGGCGAGTTGCTATGAGCGAGCGCATGTGAAGGGAATGACGCTGTGGCGACAGCACCACGCCCGGACGGATTTGCCTCCCCGATGTCTAACTCACCGCGCCGGGTCCGCATGCAATGTGGAACCGACCCAGCGTGAGAACCCGGGCAGGGGGCCGGTTCGGATCATCGCCACTGGTGTTGGCCATGAGCGGGGATCGAGCGCAGTCACGCAAACCACGACCCTACCGCGCCCCCCCAAACAACGACGGTATTGACATTTCCAGGCACCACCGCTTGGGATTCGAACCCAGGAAATCCTGTTTACCAGACAGGCGCTCCAGCCAACTTAGGCAAGACGCCACACTCGCACGTGCGGACTGTGTGGTGGACTTCTTTCGCGCCGTACGTAGTCAACAGCGCCGATCGGATGTTGCTGGGGGAAGGACAACGAACGGAAACGCAAAAGAGCAGCGGACTCGACGAGTTCGTTGACAACGCTGTGACCTCGAAAAGATAAATGTACGATAGGCGACGTTTCGGGCAACGGTCCATCTTCATGGTGCATTTGTATTAAGTAATTGTGTTATTCGTGCTGCTTGCATCAATAAATAATTAGTTTCATTTTGTATATTAGTATCATCATCATCATCGTAATAAATACACACCAACACGTTGACACATTTGCCAGAGTCAAAGAGCTCCCGTTTACCTTACACATACTGATTGGGCAGGTGCTGTTAGCGAGCACCTATGAAGGCTTGCACGGCACACGAGGGGGGGGGGGGTGGCACAACGCCCGGCTGCCTTTGTCTCTCGAGCGGCGATGTCCACACATCGCGCTAACAAACTCATTTGAGGCGGAGCTGGCCTAGGGGAGGTCCAGGACCGGTTTAAATAATAATCGCCAGTCCGCTGCATATCCGGTATATATACACACACACAGAATATACACACCGAGATATGCAATATTAATGATCGTGTTGCTGAGGTTACGGCGGCGTTTGTGCCAGGCTTGGTGCGCTTTGATGCCACGCTGCGTGTCTAAAACTACCCCGAAACAATTCAGTTCCCAACATCGCCCGGCCTGACCGCCCTTAGTCGTCATGGGGAGCACCATGTGTGGAGTGAGGCCTCCCTCCACCCTCCATCCCAAAGACAAAGATCCCCCGTGTAGCCTTAACAGACGTTTGGGACAAGTGCTGTGAGAGGGCACCTATGAAGGCCGGCACGGCACACGAAGGTGTGGGTGGGGTGGTCAACACCACACCCAGCCACATTTGCCTCCCTAATGGCGATGTTAACACACGGTACCACGCACTCATTTGAGTCTGAGTCGACCTAGGGGAGGTCCAGGACCGATTCAGATACTCGTCACTGGTGCCGACCGCGAGCGGGAATCGAACCCGGGTGGCCGGATTCGTAGCGCAGCGCCGCTAATCGCTACACTGGCGCCCCCCCCCTCCACACGCACAACACGCAACCACCACCACCACTCTCGCCTTTCTATTCATAGACGCGACACCGAATTCCTCTTCGTCTCCCCCGGAGCGCAAGGAGGTCGCTGCCTCCATGTAAAGCGTCCATACCGGGGGGGGGGGGGCTCAGAAACATGGGGAGGGGCTCAGACACATTGGGGGGGGGAAGAGCGAGCGAGGGTTGGGGAACGATGGTCAATGCAAAGCAAACGTTGAACGCTAAACGGAATGGCTCACGCCGCGACCTGCCTGCCTGTCGTGCATTCCGCTCTGGCTCTCATCCCCTCCGCCTGTGCGTGGGGAGCGGTAGTGTCGCGGTTAGTGCGCTGCGCACGTGGTGACGAGGACCCAGAGGAGGAGAATGAAGAGGGGAATGAGACTCGGCGGAGTGATGCGCATGAGAATTTGGAGAAGGACCGGGACCATGGCGATGATGATGATAAAACAATCTCCTCTTCGCTCGTGTTCCACGTGCCCGCGAGCCGCCTGTCCTCGCTAGGGGCTCGAAGCTACGCGCTGCGCCTCCGGTGCCGCCCCGCGTGCCAGGGCCCCGAGGCGCCCCCCCGTGTTCGTGGCTTCATATTCTTAGGTTTTTTCGGTAAAGTCACGTAGGTAAAAATTTTAAATTTAAATTAATGAAAGTAAAATAAAATAAAAATCACGACGTTTCGGAGGCAACACAAGCTTCCGTCTTCAGGTGGAACCGTCACAGCACGATTGCTGTATCAAGATACAGCCTAAATCAGTGTATCAAGATACAGCTTATCGTGCTGTGACGGTTCCACCTGAAGACGGAAGCTTGTGTTGCCTCCGAAACGTCGTGATTTTTATTTTATTTTTATTAATTTAAATTTTTTACCTACGTGACTTTACCGAAGAAAACCTAAGAATATGAATCCTTGCAGTCACGAAAGCTTCAAATCTAGAATTAAGTGTTCGTGGCTCTCAGCGCCGCGCCCAGAAGCGCGGGCGAGGTCGGGGCGCCGCGCACACGGAGGACTCGGCCGAGACCCTCCCGGCCAGGATCCAACTCTTGCAGGTGTCTCTACCCCACAGCACAAACCGACCCCGTGCTCCCCCCCCCCTTACCCCCTGCCGTACAGGCGGGGGGTAAGGGGGGGTGAGAGCCAGAGGAGAATGCACGAGAGAGACGAGCGGATTGCGTCTCATTCTCCTCCGTCAGCAGCTTTCCCGTTGTGTTTGTTTCACCCGATGACGGTTGCTCGTGTTGCGATCGAAACGTCGTGATCTATTAATTTTCTACCTACGTCACTTTAACGAAAGAACCAAAAAGAGTGTGGATTCATGCAGTTACGAAAAGCTTCAAATGAAGATAGCGTCTCATTCTGTTCATTGTCGAACGCGTGCGTTATCGTTTAACATCGACCGTGAATGCGGCTCTTGGGCTGTTCTGCCTCCCCCCCCCCCGTTACTTGTCGTCACCCCACCCGGCCCCGCAGGTGCCCCCCCCCCCCCCCCGGGAGGGAGCAGTACCCCCCACTTCCACCGCGAGGCGACGCTCATCTCGTTCGAGGAGCTGGGCTGGGCGCACTGGATCGTGTACCCCAAGAACTTCACCTTCTACCGGTGCCGGGGCACGTGTCCCACCGATGAGCCCCCACCACCAGCACCACCACCATCAGCATGGTGGTGGTGGTGGGGGCGGTGCGGGTCGTGGGGGGGGGCTCGTGGCGCGCGCGTGCCACGAGCCACGCGCACTCGGCCGTCATCTTCACCAGGCTCACCAACACCAACAGGCGACGTCACCACGGCGACTGTGCCAGGCCAGGTGCACAGAGGCCACGTGAAGTGTCGAAGGCTCGCCGCTGACAGGAGGAGGTCACGGGACAGACCCAGCAGGTGCCATGGGTTGGCCGACTGAGATGACCGGTAGATGCGCCACCAAGCTGTAACCCCCCCCCCACTACTGTGCCAACTTGCTGCATTTTATCCGCCCGGCGCTCCGCTCGTTGTTGCGAGCGTCGCTACTCCGCCCTCAGTTGTTGCTGGAGGGCGACTGCCTCCTACTGTCCAGTGGCAGCGTTCTTCACGAGCCTCCTCCACACACAGGCCGATCTTGACACCGCTGGTATCAGTCTCCGGCAAGCCCACTTGGCTCCACATCCTCCCGTACCGCATCAGTTCACGCACTACTCGCCTCTCGCCTGCACCTCACGAAAAAACAATCACCTCTCACCGCCACGCGCTCACCTCGGATTTTTACACTCGCCCAACAGCGAGCATCGCCCACTCGTCTAACTGCAAATTCATGTACCTCGCCTCACCTTCACTCAAATTGCCTAAGCCGGCACACATCTCGACCTTTGCACTCACCTCGCCTAAACTCACCACCCTCGCCTTCTGCCGACTCCCCCCCCCCCCCAAACCTCACCTCGCCGGCCTCCATAACGCACTTTCGCAATTGTCACCTCACCCCACCATGAACCCACCCAACCTTACAAAAAAGGGGATGCATACACTATCGGTGTTCGTATGACAAAAAAAATAACCCCTCTTTTCTGCATCTACACCGGATAAAATTTACATTCTTAAAGCTATCAGCCCATTTGGGATCTTCTTAAGGAGAAATATATTTACCGGCGGCAAAGCCAGGCTTAGCTGAACTATAAAGAGGTTGTTTGGGTTAGATCGCGTAAATATATAAATGTGTCGTTAAAACCCGCCACCACCCGACACAGCCAACTAGTGAAGGTTGTCACGTAAACAGAACCTGGCCAGTTCGTCACTAGTACAGCACACCGGTGTGTTGGAGAGCCAAGCCACAACATTTACAATCTTGAAATTTTACACGATCTAACCCCCCCCCCCCAAAACCCCCCCCCCCCTCTATTATGGATTATATTGGTCGCGAAAGCCTACTCTGCGTGTTAAACTTAGCTGAACTCATGATGACCACACAGTCACCGGTTTTAGCAGGCCGTGATTTGGCGAGGGCACTCCCCTTACAAGCAAGTGAGGGGGGGGGGGGGTAGTGACCCCGTCGGCACAAACACGAGCTGGAGACTCGATTAATTCACGATGCCGGCTTTGTTGCAGCACTGCGAGCCGATTGAATAAATAATCGTGAGACGCGTCCCCATCCCTTGCTGTTCGTTTCCGTTTATTGTCATCTTTTAGGAAACGCCACCAGGCAGTGGATTATGCCTGGGATAATAACAACAAAATCAGAGCAGCAACCTACACCTCACAACCAATCAATCACTACGGTTCAACAACAAGAACAAAAGAATAATAATAATACAAACGCACTTTGCATCACCGGCTACTGGACAAGGCGAGCATCTCCACACGAGAACACCTCCTGCTGGATGATGACCGCCTCCCCACACGAGCTCCGTGTGGGTCACGGGCAGGCGGGGTGTGTGGGTGGGTCACGGGCAGGCGGGGTGTGTGGGTGGGTCGCGATCATCCTTCACCACGCTGGGTTTAGTGCGGGTTTGGCGAAGGTGAGAAGCAACGGTGGGGGGGGGGGGATGTTGACGCGATGTGCCCCCACCCAACACGCAACGCAACACCGGACGTCATCAACACCGGCGTGAGAATGATGAAGAGGAAAAGAGGCTGTGGCGTACATTGCAAACTTTCCCTCCAAAAAACCCAAGGTCACGGGTCAAGCGGCAAAACATGAGAAACGAAATAAACAAATCAACTTGCGAGTCTGAATTGATGATGATGCTATCTGTAATTTTACCATCGTGTAAAATAAATAAAATAAATCGATTTTAGAAATCAGATCATGACCCCCCCCCCCTCCAATTCGTGGCAACTTCATCAACTTGCCCCGGGGCAGCAGGGAAAATGTCGCACCCCTACTAACGGCTGATTTCTAATAACACTACAGAACACCATTGGAACCTCAAAAAAAAGTGTCAGTTTTGTTGCCAGATAGAAGGGTAAAAAAAAATATATTATCATACTACAGAACACTTTCAGATTAATGAATACCTGGTGTAAATAATCATTTTTAAACTTAAGTCAAACACTGTATAAAAAAAAGGCGTAATCCCAGAGGATTCTCACCCCGTTAAATAAAAGGACCACAATGATTTAAAGCCGCTTTGGTCAAGAATCCACGACTGGATGAAAGGCCTCTCTCCCCACACCATTGTCGCTCATGGGGATTATTTGACCACACTGCACCACGCTGGTCAGTTGAATGAAGGGCCCAGGAACAGACCAGCCACTTGCTCCGCAATAAAAAAAACAATACCTGGACATAAACATCATAGAAAAGTTCTAGATTTGAAGCTTTCGTGACTGCAAGGATGCATACTCTTAGTTCTTTTGGTAAAGTCACGTAGGTAAAAAATTAAATTAAAATTAATAAAAATAAAATAAAAATCACGACCGTCACAGCCAGATTTGCTGCATCAAGTGACTTGACGCAGCAAATCTGGCTGTGACGGTCCCACCTGATGACGGAGACTTGTGTTGCCTCCGAAACGTCGTGATTTTTATTAATTTGAATTTCATTTTTTACCTACGTGACTTTACCGAAAGAACTAAGAGTATCATAGAAAAGGCACATGCAAAAGCTAAATAATATAATTTCCATTATATTAGACAACGTGTTCTACTAATATTAATACACTGTAGGCCTTGCAAGTGGTTAAATAAAAGGACATGCAGTACCATAAATCAAGTCAAACTCCAACAGGCACCTCTACGCTGTCAAACGGCTGCTCCACGAAAATCACACGGAGCAAATCAAATTACAACCAACTCCTGCTGCAAGGAACTCGCTCCAAAAACACAAAACAAAGTGGTAGCACCCAACCAAGACGACCACCATCGTCGGCATCGTCATCGTCATCATCATTATCTCGTTTTCAGTGGCACTACAGCAACGTTACATTCAAGCGCAAACATCGTGCACGAGGATTTGGTTCAGCCACTCACTGTGCTCATTAGGAATGTTATCTCCAGGAGATAACGCAGAGATTCACTCTCAAAATACGCACGCCACACACAACATAATACGGTTTTGTGATTACGCAGCACACGCATGCCAGGGGCACAGCAAAGATACATATTTGGAATGACACCGAGAGAAACGAGTGGATCAGAGCAAACGAAAGTCCGTGGCAAGGCATGGACTTGAGGAAAAAAAGTGGGCTCGGGCAGATACGCATCCAAGATGCATCTCCCGAGCGAGTTCTGAAACTCCATTTCGCGGGAAAACATAAAGTACCCACTTCGTAAAGTGACTTTCAGGCACTTCTTGTGACGTCGCTAAAGTGTGAGAACCAACGTATTGTAAACTGCACAGCCCAAAGGACTTAAAATTAACATCATTAATGATTGTTAAGACAATTGTAACATCACCACTCGGGAACACATCCCCCCCCCGTAAGTAACTTCAGACTACAGGGAGTTCCCTTGCGTAAATGAACCTGTGAATCTCAACGGACCCGTCTCTCTCTGCTAAAATAAAGGATGTCGAACAGTCGACTGCTCGCTCTGTCCCCATGGAACCCAGCGGGTGCCAGACCACCACGCACCTACAAACATCGTTACGATTACTAAAGCGCAACGACAAATCATGATCGTTTCAACTCGTAAAATATATATATATAAATACGAGCACCGCTCAGGACGCTGTTATCACGTGACCGTATATAAAAAAAATAACACGAGTAGACAAGACGTAAAAAATACCCACGAAATTAAAACGCAAAAAAAGTGAAAACTAAAAACGCGAAACCACGAAGGGGGGTCACGCTGGGACCCGAAGCTTCCCAAGAAATGACACTCCTTTTAAAAATAAATAAATAAAATCGCCGTCCACCACCGTCAGGAGTGAGAATCTGGCGGCTAACGCAATAAGATTTTAGCGCGTGCCAGAATCAACCTGCTAGCGAAGTCAACAACGGAGCAGACGCCAAGCACACAAATACGGTATGCACGCAAGCGGCAGCCACAACCGATTAAACTAGTAGCACACTACGTCTAGTTTACGATGGTTTTGACTCTTCAATAAAATCAGTTAGCCAAGCTCTGTCTGCTGCTAGGTGAAGATGCCCTTCTGCAACGCAGTTTCGCGTCGATCGCCTCGTCGCATCACGATTGCGTCAAAATATAAAATCGCCAAAGTCAAAATGAACATTCGACGCGACGCGGTTCTGAATTTGTACATGACAGAGTTAACAATAATAACACCCCATTGATTTACCCCGGAAAGCCTCAGTCTCCAGGTTTTCTTAATTAGGGTCCTGCATTGGAATAAGGAAACCATAGAGAACTCGGAACTGCTGAAAGCTCAGCACAGATACATTCAAGAATCCATTGTTTTTATTGCCATCGCATGGCCAGCACACAGCCCCCCTTCCCCCAAGCCTGCCCTGGTATTCCCAGGCAGTCAACCCATCTAAGTGATAACCAGGATCAACCCGGCCCAGCTTCAAATAGCGCATTTCGGGAGATTTGGTTGTAAGAAAGCTACAAAAAAGTAAAAATAATCTAGATTTCCAATCACCACAACTAACACACGGTCGTGCATTCCAGGCTCGCGGGGATGCACGTGCACACATGCGATTCTTCAATAAACGCAACATCGCCGCTGCACGTGACCTCAATAGAAAGTTAAAGAAAAAGTGGTTTCCCACTAAAACGAGTGCGGGACCTTTGTTCATCCCTTTACAGCTCTAATCCAGTGGTGGACTTTCTACATTCCTATGACAAGGACCAGTCTGCCTCCACGACAACGACTGGTGACTTTCCCAAAAAAGTGTTACACTTCATCGACCCCAGTGACTTGACAAGCCGAGTCGACCCCCGACCGGTATTCGAAGGGGCGGACAACCACCCGTCTGCGAATAAAGTCATCTAAACAAAAAAAAAACTACACCCAAAATTAATAAACAACTATTTCATTTCCTCCCCACCCCCCCTCCCTCCAAATCTGCGACTCGGAAAGAACACGTCTCGAGTCCCTTGCAGCAGGAGAAACTCGCAGCCGCCACCGCCGCTTCTTCTAAGCACCTCCTCCTCCTTCACCATCATCATCGACATCGTCGCGGCCATCGTCAATGCCGAACGCCGTTTGCGGGGCCTGTCCACCGCGCTGGTTGGGCTCGCAGTGGGGGCGAGGCGAGACGGCGCCCGCCGGCGCGCCCTCCGTGCCGCCGCCGCCGCCGTAAAGAGCGGGAGGCTGCGGAGGTGGACGTGGAGGCGGAGGCGGAGGAGGCGAGTCGAGGTCACGCAGGGCTTCTTTCAGGGCGGCGTGCGTGGCCGTGTCCCCGCGAAGGCACTCGGGGAGGCCGAGCTGCAGGCCGCACCAGAGGGCCAAGCGAGCCCGGCGCGTCGCCACACCAAGTGCCCGCACCGAGTAGGCGAGCGCCAGGACGTCTGTGTGCCCACGTGCACAATCATTGACATGCAATTTAATTTTTAAAAAAGAACGGAAGTTAAAAAAATCGTTTGGTCACGAGGACGATTCGGGTCACGAAAATTCAAATGAAGTTGAACAATCAGCAGCAGCAGCAGCAGCAGCAGCAACGCAGACAGATCCTCATTCCCATCAATGTTCATCATCATCCCCTCCTTGTCATCACCACTTTTACCACTACCGTCATCGGTATCACGATTCTCCGCCACCACCACCACCACCACCGTCATCCTCACCCTTGTCACAGCGGTGCCGCGGGGCTCCCTGCTTATGCCGGAGAGCGGCGTTCATCACCTCGCTGCGCCTCGCATCCTGCACGCCGCGTACCGCCTCCACGTGCCGCGCCAGCGCACGCACGACGCTGGCAGGGAGCGACTGCCCCAGCAGGGCCTCCACGTGGCCCAGCACAGCCACCACCTGCACCAGCGATAGCCGGCAGCGGCACACGCCGAGGGGAGCGAGTCAAGAGACCGACCTGGCGCTTTGTCTGGTTTTTGCTCTCAGGTTTACGATTTTCAAGAAGCTCAGCGCAATTCAATTCACTGCCTTGCCGATCAGAATCAGGATATCTGTTTCACTGGAGGAATTCGATAAGCTATAAAGCTCTTTTTCACAGATGCTCGGCTCGGTGCGTCTTCAAAACGAAATCTACATTACGACAAGTACCGAATAAACAAACTTCTGCAGGCAAGGCGACGATTGGGCCGAGTCGAGCGCTCCGACCATCGTGCCACGCGGCCCGATGTTGTCAGTGATTGGACTCGGGGCGCAACGATGCTGCATCGACCAATGTCGATTATCAATCTCACAGCACGCACGTCTCATCGATTCGTATTCTAATGAAGCATTTGAACATTATTTTTGCATAAAAACTGTAAATAATGTATTCTTAGATGCTCACTTTTGTGCATGTACCACGAGTGCAAGCATCATGAACATTTCACATCGACAAATTAGTAGCCTGCTAAATTAGACGCCAGTCTTAGCAAACTTGATGTTACAAAGCCCAGGAGGCGGAAGCTCACACATTCTGGGCTGCATTTCCTCGGACACAAACACGGCTCCCATTTCAGCAGTGGAAACTATATTTCCACACCTGGCACACCACATCATCCAGTATATTACACTGCTAGCCACGACTGTCGCTACTGGTCACGTCACCAGCTCCAGTGGACCCAACGACTTTGAGCGAGACATTTTTTTTGGAGAAATTGAGCGCCGGAGATGGGGGCAAGACGACCCCCTCAACCACCCCCCTCCGCAACGTCACGGGTCGTACCCTGGCGTTCTCTCTTAGCTGGTCCACCACGAGCCGGTCGACGCGCGACGGATTGGGCGGCAGGCGCGGCAGCGCGATGCCGACGGGGCCCGGCACGCGACTCCCTGGGTAGCTCCGCGTCAGCTCCATCTCCGCCTGGCATGCGTGTCCACGCACGCACACACACACGCACACACACACACACACACACGAGGAGTGATCACGAAGCTCACCCCCCGACCTGGTTCCACCGACGCTCCCGTTGAGAGGGCGGCACGCGAAACCGGCGCACCGTGGGCTGGAAGAGCTGTGCGACCACAGCGGAGGTGCAAGGGGACATCGATTGCTCCGATCTGCTAGCCGCACAGTCTGGAACTACGAAGGCCGCCACGGCACACGAGGGGGTGGGTGGCTGGAACCACGCCCGGCCGCCTTGGTCTCCCTAGTGGAGATTTTTACACATTGCACAAGGTAGTCAATTGAGGCCGAGTCGACCTAGGGGAGGCCCAGGACCAGTACAGATAATCGTCACTGGTGTTGACCGTGAGTACGAATCGAACCCGGGGTCGCCGGGATCGTAGTGCAGCATGCCGACCGCTGCACTACCGCTCCCCAACACCACCACCATCAACCACTGCCCACAGGGGTGCCCCCACCTTCTTCCTCTCCTTCTCGAGGCCCCTCCACTGCTCGCACGATTCCTCCAGGTGCTTGTGGAGCTCGTTGGCGGGGCCGCTGCGTGGTTTCATCGCCGGCTTCAAGAGGCCGTAGTGCAGCGGGAATCCGTACAGCCCAGATGCCAGCTCGCCGTAGAACAGGTCCGGGAAGACCGTGCTCGGATAGCAGGGCCTGAACACGCGCCGCTCACCGGCGCCTGGAAGGGGCGGCGGCAGTGGCGGCGGCGGGAAGCCGAACGGGGGCCCGAATGCAAACGGCGGGGAGTCGCTGGAGGGTGGCGCGGCGGGCGGTGGCGGTCCTGGCGGTGGCAGCCCTGGCGGTGGCAGCTGCGGCCTTCCATCGCTCCTGTACGTGTAGCCGGGGTAGCAGCACGGCGGGTGCAGCTGCGCCTCAGGGCTGCCGCCCTTGGGCGGCGGCGTCGGCGTCTCGGACGGCCGCTTGCCATTGCGTCGGTCAAACGGAAGCGAGAAGCCACGGGGGCCCACGTTTGAGTAACCCCGAGCTAGACAACTCTGGGGCGACAGCGCTGGCTGCTGCTGCTGCTGCTGCTGCTTGCGGCAGTTGAATGGACAGGAGAGGAAACCGCACTGCTCTCCTTCAGCGTCGACGCCACGGTGGGACCCCATCACTGCCTGACGCACCGTGGCCTCGTGTCGAGCGGGGCGGCTGTGCTTGTTGCCGCCGAAGCTGGGCCCGGTGCCGCCCCCCACCGTCGCGAAGTCGCCGGCAGGGCGACCGCGGTTTTGGAACGTGCCGCTCTGCGCCATCAAGGAAACGCCCGGGGAGCCCGGGGAGCCCGGCGATGCCTCTGCGCGGAAGTAGTCGCTCCGGTTCGGTCTCGGGTTGCCGTCAAATCTCTGGACGGACGCGAAGGGCAGCGGCGGTGGCCCCTGTGGAGCCATCGCCGGTGGTGGTGGTGGCGGTAGTGGTGGCAGCGGTGGTGCCACGCACCCAAGCCCGCCTCGCGGTTCTTCCTCGTGCTCATTTGCCGTCAACTTGCCAAACACTGGCGCGGAGTGGCACTCGCCGTCAGCCGGCCTGACAAAAGGGCTATCGCTTTTGTTGTGAGCGCCCGCCTTGTAATGGCTCCACTGATGCCAGGGTCGCTCCCTCTGCCTGCTCATCCCGGCCACCGCTGACGTTGTCATCGTCCCATCATCCGCCATCAGGTTCGGCGTCATCATCGTGGGGTCGACAACCTGGCGGTTGAACGGAGAGACCTCCACACAGTTCCGGGAGCCGAGCGGCCTCCTGAAGCCACTGCCGGAACTCTGGTTAGAATTCCCCTTCGAGTAATTTGGCCGCGAACAACTCTCGTCTTGCATCATCATCATCATCATCGCCGTCATCTCTGCCGACGTCTTCTCGTTGTACCGCATCAAGCCGTCGGGCGGAGGAAGCCCGGCCCTGAAGGTGTGCATAGCGGAGTTGAAGAGGGACGACGAGAGAGCCACGCACGCCTCCTCCTCCTCCGCTGCCGCCCGCTCATGGAGACACAGCCCCTCCATGGTGCGTCCCAGGAAGCTCGAAGTCCCCCGGCCTGGCGGCGGGGTGCTCACGGCCCCCGGCGTCCCCCGCGCATCCGCCGCTCTGCTCGGCTGCTCGGCCGAGCGAGACGAGGGCCCTGCCAGCACACCCCCGCCGGGGAGGAGCCAGGGTGGCGGTGGAAGAGACGTCGCAGAAGGCACGTGCGCCGGGAGATGGAGTGGTGGAGGAGCTGTGTGGTTTAGCAGCGGCCAGGGCAAGCTGTGCGGGGCTGGAGACGGCACCCTTCTAAACAACAACAACAACCACCACCACCACATGATTAAACGGTTACCAAGTTACCCCGTTACCAAATACGCTCCGATGTCACTAAATCTCGCAGGCCGAGTTCCTTGAGCCTGGTTAATACTCGGAGGGGAGACTTCCCAGGAGTTCCAGGTGCCGAGGTGGCCAGGAAATGGATTCTTTAGTACATCTGTGCAGAGCTTTGAGCATTAGGAGGCGTTTTCTCAGAGTTCTCCGGCTGGCTCTCATACGAAGCCCAACATCCCAACAGCCCAACATCCCAACAATGCAGGGACCCTTTTGAAATGGAGTCTCGAGACTCGGCACGGCTCGTCCTGGACAAACCATGGCCTCAATAATGGGGATGTTAATCTAGTGCTTATTTCTTGATTATTATTATGATTTTTTTACACGCACACATTTAGAGTCGTCCTACTTCTTAATTAAACGGAGAAGAAATCGGCCTAGGTGACATTGTGGGTCGAGTAGCTCGCGCACTTCTTCCAAGATGGAAAACAAAAACGCATCGTCGCTCGACCGTGTTTATCGCCGTCACGTGCGTTAAAAGCACGTCGTTATTTTTTTTAACTCTCCGAGCACAATTAGTTACCAGCTTATCATTTCTACGAAAAACTGCCAAGGATGCACGATAGGGGCTCATTCTGGAGCCGGTTCACCAGCAAGTCAATGACTTGTTTGTGCTTGCGTGCTTTCTCCGAGTGCTTATCATTGCCGCTGCTGTTGCAACATTGCATTGCTTGTAGATAATAAAAAAAAAAACTCTTCAGGTGGAAATATAATTCTCAGGCAAGAATATCGTCCCTCTCTTCAGTCATTTAAGTTTCATCTTCTTGGTTCTTTTGGTAAAGTCACGTAGAAGGGAAATAATATAATAATACAAATAAAACATAATAAAATACAATTCTCACGACGTTTCGGCCACAACGCAAGCAGCCGTCTCCTCAGGTGAAGAACAGGGCTGTCGGAAAGACAGCGTCTGAATGAACACCACCAAGCTTGGCAGCGTATATTTAAGCTGGGTTAGAGGAGGAGAGCGCCTTGACAAAAGAATTCCTTTGTCGCTGCCAAGCTTGGTGGTGTTCATTCAGATGCTGACTTTCCGACAGCCCTGTTCTTCACCTGAGGACGGCTGCTTGCGTTGTGGCCGAAACGTCGTGAGAATTGTATTTTATTATGTTTTATTTTTATTATTTTATTATTTCCCTTCTACGTGACTTTACCGAAAGAACCAAGATGATGAATCCCTGCAGTCACGAAAGCTTTAAATCGTCATTTAAGTTTCTCCTCCAACTGTGTTCCGAATTTGGTCGAGTGGCAGACACTGCCCTGCGAGTCCACCGACAACCCGTTTTGATTCCTGGCCATGGATGACATTACCGAAAAGTGGTATCGGAAGCGGTCCTGGACCTACCCCCCCCTCACCAACCCGCACTGACCTGCATGGTGAAGTATGGTCAAACAACTTCCATGGCAGACACGGTTTTGGGGGAGGGGGGGGAAGCCTTCAAACAGCAGTGGATTCACCAAGGCTGAGAATTATTAGATTCCAGCCGTGCCATTGGAGGTGCGTCACAAGATTATAAAATGTCCGTGCACAGGGCTTCACCCCGGCCCGGAAGGATGACGTGGTGGAACTACCTTTGAAGTCTCTCCAACAGACTCTGCTTTGTCCACACTAAGTGCACAAAACCTTTTTACACGCCCCGCAAACGGTTATTTATCGCAAGTTAAAAGAAAACACTTTGATTTTTAGTCCCCAGCAAAAAGCCATTGCGATAGCCACTGGCGAGCAGGCCGAGAACATTTACTGGCTACAAACGTGTGAACCCCGTTCACATTTACGGACGGATGAAAAACCCAGATTCTCACTGCAGGGTCTCAGCTGTGCCAACTTGCACGTGGCACACGTCAAGACACAAAGATCCCCGATATAGCCTTACAACCGACTTTTGGGGCAAGTGCTGTTCGAGAGGGCCTACGAAGGCCGGCAAAGCACACGGAGGGGTGGGTGGCCAACACCACGTCCTGCTGCCCCCGTCGACCTCGTGGCGATGTTTACACACCGCACCACGTCGTCACTGGAGGATGAGTCCACCTGGGGGAGGGGCCCCGAACCGGTTCAGATATTCGTCACCGACGTTGGCCGCGAATCCAACTCGGGTCGCTGGGTTCATAGCGCAGCGTGCTACCGCTCGGTACACTACTCGTTCATGTTTTTGTTTGTTGCGGTTGCACCCGATTCAAGAGCCGCATGGCTCACAGGGCTATGCCTAATAAATTAACTGAACACTACTGCACATGGCGACACCGCAACGGTTAGGGCAGCTCACTCCTCGGTCTCTGAGGGGTCCTCTTCATCCAGGAGGCGGGAGACGAGGCCAAACAGATCCGGTGCGTTACCAGAATCGTTCAGGTCAAATGTTTTTCTGCAGGAAGAGATTTATTTGTTTATTAATTACACGAACGCATTGTTTGACGCTTCCTGCTCAGAAATATGCAACGCCAATTCATACAGCGGCTGGGAAACGTGTCCCGTCAAGGTTACATTCACAGTTACTTTACAAAGTCTTGGGTCACACGTGAGACAATCCAAAAATGCCGGCATACCTCCAGAATTCCAAGGCAATCTTTATTATTTTTTATTTTTACTCCGTATTATTAATGCTTGTTTACCCCGCACAGCCTTACACAGCCTCATGTCTCGGCTTCAGATGTGTCATGCCAGGTTTTTGCAGTCGGGAGGGAGGGCAATGGTGTGATTTGGCCAATAGCGGTCACATTTGAGTGTGGCTCTCTGTGGGTTTTTTTTTGTTAAATGACCACCGCTTGAATTTTCAGGCAGTCTCAATAACGGGAGTGCGGGTGGGGTTGGCGGGGAGGGAGGGGGGGTCACTCACCGGCTGTGCACGTGCTCTGCCGGGGGGGATCTCGTGGTGGCGGTGATGTCGTCGACGGTTGTGGACCAGGCGTTGAAGAAGAGTGACCGATTACAAGAGGTCACGGACGCTGAAATGAAGGCCATCTCCGAAACCGCCTTGGACACCCGCGTGGTCTGATGTTGGCGTCAAAAAGGGTTGGGAGCGATTGCAGACACGTGCATGCTTACATACCCAGCAGACAGGGTTACGGGATGGCGAACTTTGCTGTAGGGGCCGAGACCATCGACCGCACGACACTCGAGAACTCGGTTTAAACATCACGGGTGGCCGAAGCCCAGCGCAACATCCTACGACAACACTCGGCCACCTCCCCGTATCGTGGGGAAACATCGATAGCTTTCAATTCGTCTACACGTTATCACGTGATTCTTGCAGATGCCATTACACTGGTCAACAACAAAAAAACTTTTTTTTCTGGCCTGGACTTTTGCAGCTGTTTTAGACCAATTTCAGGGTGCTGATTCCAAATCTGATCTCAGATTTGCTCTATCACATCTCATTTTTATGCTATCGGCATACCCCTTTTTCATTGATTTTACCCGAAATTAACTCTGTCACTTATGATTGCAAGTTGTTGCGAGTCAGTGACTGCTTTAGTGTTAAAATATGGTGCTGCATTTTTAGGACAGTGTGTTTATAATATAATTGTATGTAGATATCCACATTTATTTAATATTTTTCTTCTGCAGTTTTTATTGAAAATGCAATATTTGATATCTCAAAAACCTGATGTGATAGGCAAAAACTGATGTCAGATTTGGAATCGGCACCAAAAAAATACCTAAAAACCGTTGGAATACCTTATGCCAGAAAAAGTGTGTTGACCAGTGTTATAGATGACGACATTTCAGGTTTCCTGGTGGGGGGAGGCAAAATATATCCGTGAACTCTCATATAACCAACTTTCTCTTTCTCAGCCGCAACTCCCTGCCGCCCCCGTGCCCGGACACCTCAGCCCACGTGGCTGAGATTTAAGCGACCTTTGTAGCGGAGACACGCGCGACCTTTGCGCAACACGTGCCTACGGGGTGCGAAGGTGCAGACCGGCCGAACGTCCTTGCTCACACCACCATTGGTGGCAGGGCGCCCCTCTCTTTAGGAGGCGCTTTGGCCTACTCTTCCGTGTTGGCCAGATGCCTTGGAAGAGGCGGGAGAGTAGCAGCAACCTCATTTTACCCGACGGCAAAAGCTGCTGCTGCTGCTGCTCACCGTTTCAAAATGTTGTGCCGGGAGATCGAACTGGTGTCCTCTGGATTTCATGTCCAGCGAGATGAACACGTTGCACAACAGAAGCAACCCCTCGAGGGAGAAACTAGGGGTTCATTCCAGCCAAGTGGGTCTGGGTGAACTACCCGCACTCACCATCCAGTATACATATAGCTATGGTTGTGGGTACTAGGTCACATGCATAGCCATAGTTTACCGACAACCCGAAAAATATGAATTGAGCATTAAAAGCCTCAACAGCGGGCCGATCTGCACGCCCCACCGTACCCTCGGCGATTCAATTGTCTTCATTCGATTCAACTAAAATAATTAAAAGCGTTTTTTAAATGGATTGTCATTTCATAACGCTGCAAAATCGCGCTTTCAACCAGTTCTGTTTTGTATCGGGTTTTTTTGCACGTCTCGTTTGTGGCGTTTAACCAGGCAAGGCCCACTGAGCTGTATAACTCTCTTCAGAAGCGACCTGGCCACAAACGATAGCTCAACAAAGTGGCTTATCACGTGGTAATGTATAGCGGCCACATACTGTCAACGCACGTTTCTATAATGTGGAGGGAAAAACCGGAGGACCAAGAGAAAAAAAGTCCACATGACCACGGGGAGAACATGCAAACTCCAAATATAGAGCAGGTGTCAGGGTCAGGATCAAAACACACGACCTCCTGTATACCAGGCGAGGTAGTTAACATTTCCCCACACAGGGCCAATGATAACCACACGCTACGCCACTGCGCAGTCCATTACGCGAGGGCCACATTTCTCACTCGATATCTTCTGGAAGCATGCCGCCTGCTAGGCTGGCTACCAGCCCAGTAAAAGATTCATCATCATCATCCTAGTACTGTAGTAATGTGTGCAAGGACACCTGGTAATCCCTTACCCCCCAGACCAGACTCCCCTCCCCCCACCCATTGCACTTTCCACACACGTGTTTTTCGTACACGCACCACCTTCGGTGTTAAAATGGGGCGAGAAGGATATGGCTGGTGCCAAAATAATTCCTGGAAAAAGCATTCCAGACCATTCCGACCGAATCCAAGCACCGGGAATACACCACATTGCATGGTTTATGCGTTATAATAGTGACATTTTATAGAGTGTCATTCATGCAATTGCATCCCACAGCGCTGCACATCAATTATTCAGTTCTGTACACAGATCATACAAAAACACAAAACCCAACTATTTATCAAGCAAAAAAATTACGAGAAAAAATTATCGCAGAGAAAATAAAAAATACAAAAATCCGTTTAGTATCCATAGCCCAGACCACAATCCCAACATTTCGCCAGATTTTGGAGAACCTCCGCTGGAGGGGTGATGGAGTGGCCAAAAAGTTACGAGCCAGTTGGACAATAATGTAAATGCCTCTTTTCCAGCGTATGCCAGGACAAATAAAAAGGCTTTTAGTTTAGATTCGAAGTTAATTGATTTGTCGGGAGAGTGTTCTAGACTGTGTTATAAAATGCTTAGAAATGAAACAATTACAGGTCAACAGCTGATAAGATGATAGCAACTGGGGCTTCGCCTGCTACAGGTGAAAGGCCATTCTCGGCACACATTTCTCACGAACGACAACCAAGAAAACACAAGCGATGAATTACTTTGATGGACTTTGGACGAAATGGCATAGTTCATCTTTTTATGTTCCGGGACGATTTGTCCGAGCGTCGTCAAATAACAGCCACCGATGCGTGGAGGGGACTAAATAATGTGGCCACTCACTCAAACAAAAACAAAGTTCCCCCGTGTAGCCTTACGGACTTGCTGGGGAGGGGGGGCAAGTGCTGTTAGGAACCACCTCTTCATATACATGCACGCACCTTCACAAGCGCACGCGTTAAGCGCGCAAACTTAGACCCGCGTACAAACTCGCACGTTCACAATGCACTCACAAGATGCACGTATCGCTCACTCATGGCTCACCACCCACACACTCACTCATGGCTCACCACCCACACACTCACTCATGGCTCACCACCCACACACTCACTCATGGCTCACCACCCACACACTCACTCATGGCTCACCACCCACACACTCACTCATGGCTCACCACCCACACACTCACTCATGGCTCACCACCCACACACTCACTCACGGCTCACCACCCACACACTCACTCACGGCTCACCACCCACACACTCACTCATGGCTCACCACCCACACACTCACTCATGGCTCACCACCCACACACTCACTCATGGCTCACCACCCACACACTCACGGCTCACCACCCACACACTCACGGCTCACCACCCACACACTCACGGCTCACTACCCACACACTCACTCATGGCTCACTACCCACACACTCACTCACGGCTCACCACCCATACACTCACTCACGGCTCACCACCCACACACTCACTCACGGCTCACCACCCACACACTCACTCACGGCTCACCATCCACACACTCACGGCTCACTCTTTTGCACCCAGAGGGACTCGCTGACAAACTCGCAACGACCGCCAACCCCCGCATCCCACTACTCGCAGGACCCACTCGCTCAGGGGCAAAATGCTCACACACACACACCTACACACACACAAACACCCACACACCTACACAGACACGCACACACCTACACAGACACGCACACACCTACACAGACACGCACACCTACACACACACCAGCCTCACTCTGCTCACCTCCACTCGCGACCCCGGGGACTCCTCGGCCTCTTCTCTCCGCGCCGTCACCGAGCAACGCGTTCTGAGAAAACACAAAACAGAGCCGCGTGCAGGGGCGAGGCGGGGTGAGGAGGCGTCACACACACACACACCCAGAGCGGCCACCACCTCCTCACCTCGTCGTGAGAGAGAGACAACACATCGAGAGAGAGAGAGGGGGGGGGGGGGAGACGCAGGTGGAGTGGGGGAGCCACGCGAGATTGCAGAGTGGCCAGTGCGGAACGGGCGAGGGCCACGGGAGAGAGTTCCGTTCCCCCAAATGGGAACCTCGCCACGCACCACGGCTCCGCAGGTTTCCCAGTGGTGCTCCGTTATGATAGAAAGTAGACGCATTCATCTTCTTGATTCTTTCGGTAAAGTCACGTAGAAGGGAAGTAATACAATAATAAAAATAAAACATAATAAAATAATTCTCACGACGTTTCGGCCACAACGCAAGCAGCCGTCCTCAGGTGAAGAACAGGTCTGTCGTGAGAATTATTTTATTAGGTTTTATTTTTATTATTTTATTATTTCCATTCTACGTGACTTTACCGAAAGAACCAAGAAGATGAATCCCTGCAGTCACGAAAGCTTTCAATCGAAAAGTAGACGCATTGTTTGCCGATGCTGCCGTTGCCGCTGCTACGTTGGCAGTGTTGCACAACCGGGGGGGGGGGGGTTGGGGGGGGGCCCAGGGAAAAATAACCCCCCACGACACCTTGAAACTAAAGTATTACATCCGACACCGTGACGTCGGAGCGCGCCCCCCCCCCGCCGCCCCCCAAAAGCGCGGGGCCCAGGGCGGTCGCTCCCGATTCGCCAGAGGGACGGCTCGGTGCACAGTCACACGTCAAATGCCACCGTGTGCTACGAAGACGAAGGGCCATTGCCCGAAACGTCCCCTATTACACGTTCCACGTAACGAATAGGACGCCGATTCCAATCATAGCTGAAGAATATTGATTGCGTGGTATGCGTCTGTACACACACACACACACGTGTGTATCTATATTTTAGACGTAACCTAAATATAATTTCACCACATTTAATAATTTGTTAAATGGCATCTCAAGCAAACTCGGCCGCAAATGAGCAGCTGGTGTGGTTGTTTACACTTCACCATTGAAAAGACAAAAACTCCTTTAATTTTTTTTTTTTTAAACGTCGGGCTTCATTAGGTACCGACTGCTCGCTAACGGCACTTGCCCCAACAGTCTATCCAGGCTATACGGGGCGGCGGGGGTCTTTGTCTTTGTCGCGAGCTCTTTGGGAGTTCATGAGTGGCACGCAGCCAGCGCCATTGCTTGGGATGTGAAGGGCGTGCAGATTGCAGAACTCGCGCCCTCCTCAGATGGCGAGGGGGGCCGGGGGTGTGGAGGGAGGGGGGCGGATGGGCGGTGCATTCGTGCGATAGCGAACCCGAGGGGTCTGGGCCACGAAACTCGCCAACACGCAGCAATATGATTGCACAAAAACCGCCTCGGTACAACCCCCATGGACGACTGTTGGGGCAAGTGCGGTTTACGAGCAGTCTACAACCCGGACACGGCCAGAACCACTCCCGGCCGCCTTTGTCTCCCTACTGGCGATGTTTACGCATCGATCTAGGGGGCGGGGGGGGGGGGTGTCTCGGACCGGTTCAGATCAATCGGGACTCGTGTTGATCCGCGAGCCGAAATCGAACTCGGGTCGCCGGGTTCGTGGCGCGGCGCCCTAATCACTACACTACCGCTCCCCCCCCTCCCCCACACAGACCAGCTACCCTCAATAGTCCACAGCGCTTGGAACCACCCAAGGTAACAACGCACTCGTTCTAAAAGTGGTTTATTTACACGGCTAACGGCGTAATTGTTTGACAACCCACGCATTTCAAAAAGTTTTCCCCCCCCCCCAGACTATGCTTCACTGGCGGTAGTGGTGGTTGTTGCTGCTGCTGCTGCTTACGTAACGACATTGGAACCACTGCAGAGTTATGCCACCTCAGGCGGGCGGTAGCGAGGAGCGAAACATCTTGTCCGGGCACATGGGACGAACAAAACACAACGAAGAAGTCTGTGGCCGACAATCCGAGCGACGCGCGTGATCGCCGCTCATCAGAGGGCCTCTCGCACGCAGCCGCGGACAGCCCGGGTTTGGTTAGGGTTTAGTAGGGCTGGGCTCTGGGTTTAGTAGGGCTGGGCTCTGGGTTTAGTAGGGCTGGGCTCTGGGTTTAGTAGGGCTGGGCTCTGGGTTTAGTAGGGCTGGGCTCTGGGTTTAGTAGGGCTGGGCTCTGGGTTTAGTAGGGCTGGGCTCTGGGTTTAGTAGGGCTGGGCTCTGGGTTTAGTAGGGCTGGGCTCTGGGTTTAGTAGGGCTGGGCTCTGGGTTTAGTAGGGCTGGGCTCTGGGTTTAGTAGGGCTGGGCTCTGGGTTTAGTAGGGCTGGGCTCTGGGTTTAGTAGGGCTGGGCTCTGGGTTTAGTAGGGCTGGGCTCTGGGTTTAGTAGGGCTGGGCTCTGGGTTTAGTAGGGCTGGGCTCTGGGTTTAGTAGGGCTGGGCTCTGGGTTTAGTAGGGCTGGGCTCTGGGTTTAGTAGGGCTGGGCTCTGGGTTTAGTAGGGCTGGGCTCTGGGTTTAGTAGGGCTGGGCTCTGGGTTTAGTAGGGCTGGGCTCTGGGTTTAGTAGGGCTGGGCTCTGGGTTTAGTAGGGCTGGGCTCTGGGTTTAGTAGGGCTGGGCTCTGGGTTTAGTAGGGCTGGGCTCTGGGTTTAGTAGGGCTGGGCTCTGGGTTTAGTAGGGCTGGGCTCTGGGTTTAGTAGGGCTGGGCTCTGGGTTTAGTAGGGCTGGGCTCTGGGTTTAGTAGGGCTGGGCTCTGGGTTTAGTAGGGCTGGGCTCTGGGTTTAGTAGGGCTGGGCTCTGGGTTTAGTAGGGCTGGGCTCTGGGTTTAGTAGGGCTGGGCTCTGGGTTTAGTAGGGCTGGGCTCTGGGTTTAGTAGGGCTGGGCTCTGGGTTTAGTAGGGCTGGGCTCTGGGTTTAGTAGGGCTGGGCTCTGGGTTTAGTAGGGCTGGGCTCTGGGTTTAGTAGGGCTGGGCTCTGGGTTTAGTAGGGCTGGGCTCTGGGTTTAGTAGGGCTGGGCTCTGGGTTTAGTAGGGCTGGGCTCTGGGTTTAGTAGGGCTGGGCTCTGGGTTTAGTAGGGCTGGGCTCTGGGTTTAGTAGGGCTGGGCTCTGGGTTTAGTAGGGCTGGGCTCTGGGTTTAGTAGGGCTGGGCTCTGGGTTTAGTAGGGCTGGGCTCTGGGTTTAGTAGGGCTGGGCTCTGGGTTTAGTAGGGCTGGGCTCTGGGTTTAGTAGGGCTGGGCTCTGGGTTTAGTAGGGCTGGGCTCTGGGTTTAGTAGGGCTGGGCTCTGGGTTTAGTAGGGCTGGGCTCTGGGTTTAGTAGGGCTGGGCTCTGGGTTTAGTAGGGCTGGGCTCTGGGTTTAGTAGGGCTGGGCTCTGGGTTTAGTAGGGCTGGGCTCTGGGTTTAGTAGGGCTGGGCTCTGGGTTTAGTAGGGCTGGGCTCTGGGTTTAGTAGGGCTGGGCTCTGGGTTTAGTAGGGCTGGGCTCTGGGTTTAGTAGGGCTGGGCTCTGGGTTTAGTAGGGCTGGGCTCTGGGTTTAGTAGGGCTGGGCTCTGGGTTTAGTAGGGCTGGGCTCTGGGTTTAGTAGGGCTGGGCTCTGGGTTTAGTAGGGCTGGGCTCTGGGTTTAGTAGGGCTGGGCTCTGGGTTTAGTAGGGCTGGGCTCTGGGTTTAGTAGGGCTGGGCTCTGGGTTTAGTAGGGCTGGGCTCTGGGTTTAGTAGGGCTGGGCTCTGGGTTTAGTAGGGCTGGGCTCTGGGTTTAGTAGGGCTGGGCTCTGGGTTTAGTAGGGCTGGGCTCTGGGTTTAGTAGGGCTGGGCTCTGGGTTTAGTAGGGCTGGGCTCTGGGTTTAGTAGGGCTGGGCTCTGGGTTTAGTAGGGCTGGGCTCTGGGTTTAGTAGGGCTGGGCTCTGGGTTTAGTAGGGCTGGGCTCTGGGTTTAGTAGGGCTGGGCTCTGGGTTTAGTAGGGCTGGGCTCTGGGTTTAGTAGGGCTGGGCTCTGGGTTTAGTAGGGCTGGGCTCTGGGTTTAGTAGGGCTGGGCTCTGGGTTTAGTAGGGCTGGGCTCTGGGTTTAGTAGGGCTGGGCTCTGGGTTTAGTAGGGCTGGGCTCTGGGTTTAGTAGGGCTGGGCTCTGGGTTTAGTAGGGCTGGGCTCTGGGTTTAGTAGGGCTGGGCTCTGGGTTTAGTAGGGCTGGGCTCTGGGTTTAGTAGGGCTGGGCTCTGGGTTTAGTAGGGCTGGGCTCTGGGTTTAGTAGGGCTGGGCTCTGGGTTTAGTAGGGCTGGGCTCTGGGTTTAGTAGGGCTGGGCTCTGGGTTTAGTAGGGCTGGGCTCTGGGTTTAGTAGGGCTGGGCTCTGGGTTTAGTAGGGCTGGGCTCTGGGTTTAGTAGGGCTGGGCTCTGGGTTTAGTAGGGCTGGGCTCTGGGTTTAGTAGGGCTGGGCTCTGGGTTTAGTAGGGCTGGGCTCTGGGTTTAGTAGGGCTGGGCTCTGGGTTTAGTAGGGCTGGGCTCTGGGTTTAGTAGGGCTGGGCTCTGGGTTTAGTAGGGCTGGGCTCTGGGTTTAGTAGGGCTGGGCTCTGGGTTTAGTAGGGCTGGGCTCTGGGTTTAGTAGGGCTGGGCTCTGGGTTTAGTAGGGCTGGGCTCTGGGTTTAGTAGGGCTGGGCTCTGGGTTTAGTAGGGCTGGGCTCTGGGTTTAGTAGGGCTGGGCTCTGGGTTTAGTAGGGCTGGGCTCTGGGTTTAGTAGGGCTGGGCTCTGGGTTTAGTAGGGCTGGGCTCTGGGTTTAGTAGGGCTGGGCTCTGGGTTTAGTAGGGCTGGGCTCTGGGTTTAGTAGGGCTGGGCTCTGGGTTTAGTAGGGCTGGGCTCTGGGTTTAGTAGGGCTGGGCTCTGGGTTTAGTAGGGCTGGGCTCTGGGTTTAGTAGGGCTGGGCTCTGGGTTTAGTAGGGCTGGGCTCTGGGTTTAGTAGGGCTGGGCTCTGGGTTTAGTAGGGCTGGGCTCTGGGTTTAGTAGGGCTGGGCTCTGGGTTTAGTAGGGCTGGGCTCTGGGTTTAGTAGGGCTGGGCTCTGGGTTTAGTAGGGCTGGGCTCTGGGTTTAGTAGGGCTGGGCTCTGGGTTTAGTAGGGCTGGGCTCTGGGTTTAGTAGGGCTGGGCTCTGGGTTTAGTAGGGCTGGGCTCTGGGTTTAGTAGGGCTGGGCTCTGGGTTTAGTAGGGCTGGGCTCTGGGTTTAGTAGGGCTGGGCTCTGGGTTTAGTAGGGCTGGGCTCTGGGTTTAGTAGGGCTGGGCTCTGGGTTTAGTAGGGCTGGGCTCTGGGTTTAGTAGGGCTGGGCTCTGGGTTTAGTAGGGCTGGGCTCTGGGTTTAGTAGGGCTGGGCTCTGGGTTTAGTAGGGCTGGGCTCTGGGTTTAGTAGGGCTGGGCTCTGGGTTTAGTAGGGCTGGGCTCTGGGTTTAGTAGGGCTGGGCTCTGGGTTTAGTAGGGCTGGGCTCTGGGTTTAGTAGGGCTGGGCTCTGGGTTTAGTAGGGCTGGGCTCTGGGTTTAGTAGGGCTGGGCTCTGGGTTTAGTAGGGCTGGGCTCTGGGTTTAGTAGGGCTGGGCTCTGGGTTTAGTAGGGCTGGGCTCTGGGTTTAGTAGGGCTGGGCTCTGGGTTTAGTAGGGCTGGGCTCTGGGTTTAGTAGGGCTGGGCTCTGGGTTTAGTAGGGCTGGGCTCTGGGTTTAGTAGGGCTGGGCTCTGGGTTTAGTAGGGCTGGGCTCTGGGTTTAGTAGGGCTGGGCTCTGGGTTTAGTAGGGCTGGGCTCTGGGTTTAGTAGGGCTGGGCTCTGGGTTTAGTAGGGCTGGGCTCTGGGTTTAGTAGGGCTGGGCTCTGGGTTTAGTAGGGCTGGGCTCTGGGTTTAGTAGGGCTGGGCTCTGGGTTTAGTAGGGCTGGGCTCTGGGTTTAGTAGGGCTGGGCTCTGGGTTTAGTAGGGCTGGGCTCTGGGTTTAGTAGGGCTGGGCTCTGGGTTTAGTAGGGCTGGGCTCTGGGTTTAGTAGGGCTGGGCTCTGGGTTTAGTAGGGCTGGGCTCTGGGTTTAGTAGGGCTGGGCTCTGGGTTTAGTAGGGCTGGGCTCTGGGTTTAGTAGGGCTGGGCTCTGGGTTTAGTAGGGCTGGGCTCTGGGTTTAGTAGGGCTGGGCTCTGGGTTTAGTAGGGCTGGGCTCTGGGTTTAGTAGGGCTGGGCTCTGGGTTTAGTAGGGCTGGGCTCTGGGTTTAGTAGGGCTGGGCTCTGGGTTTAGTAGGGCTGGGCTCTGGGTTTAGTAGGGCTGGGCTCTGGGTTTAGTAGGGCTGGGCTCTGGGTTTAGTAGGGCTGGGCTCTGGGTTTAGTAGGGCTGGGCTCTGGGTTTAGTAGGGCTGGGCTCTGGGTTTAGTAGGGCTGGGCTCTGGGTTTAGTAGGGCTGGGCTCTGGGTTTAGTAGGGCTGGGCTCTGGGTTTAGTAGGGCTGGGCTCTGGGTTTAGTAGGGCTGGGCTCTGGGTTTAGTAGGGCTGGGCTCTGGGTTTAGTAGGGCTGGGCTCTGGGTTTAGTAGGGCTGGGCTCTGGGTTTAGTAGGGCTGGGCTCTGGGTTTAGTAGGGCTGGGCTCTGGGTTTAGTAGGGCTGGGCTCTGGGTTTAGTAGGGCTGGGCTCTGGGTTTAGTAGGGCTGGGCTCTGGGTTTAGTAGGGCTGGGCTCTGGGTTTAGTAGGGCTGGGCTCTGGGTTTAGTAGGGCTGGGCTCTGGGTTTAGTAGGGCTGGGCTCTGGGTTTAGTAGGGCTGGGCTCTGGGTTTAGTAGGGCTGGGCTCTGGGTTTAGTAGGGCTGGGCTCTGGGTTTAGTAGGGCTGGGCTCTGGGTTTAGTAGGGCTGGGCTCTGGGTTTAGTAGGGCTGGGCTCTGGGTTTAGTAGGGCTGGGCTCTGGGTTTAGTAGGGCTGGGCTCTGGGTTTAGTAGGGCTGGGCTCTGGGTTTAGTAGGGCTGGGCTCTGGGTTTAGTAGGGCTGGGCTCTGGGTTTAGTAGGGCTGGGCTCTGGGTTTAGTAGGGCTGGGCTCTGGGTTTAGTAGGGCTGGGCTCTGGGTTTAGTAGGGCTGGGCTCTGGGTTTAGTAGGGATGGGCTCTGGGTTTAGTAGGGCTAGCCTCTGGGTTTAGTAGGGCTAGCCTCTGGGTTTAGTAGGGCTAGCCTCTGGGTTTAGTAGGGCTAGCCTCTGGGTTTAGTAGGGCTAGCCTCTGGGTTTAGTAGGGCTAGCCTCTGGGTTTAGTAGGGCTAGGCTCTGGGTTTAGTAGGGCTAGCCTCTGGGTTTAGTAGGGCTAGCCTCTGGGTTTAGTAGGGCTAGCCTCTGGGTTTAGTAGGGCTAGGCTCTGGGTTTAGTAGGGCTAGGCTCTGGGTTTAGTAGGGCTTGGTTAGGGTTTAGTAGGGCTTGGTTAGGGTTTAGTAGGGCTAGGCTCTGGGTTTAGTGGGGCTAGGCTCTGGGTTTAGTGGGGCTAGCCTCTGGGTTTAGTAGGGCTCGGCTCTGGGTTTAGTAGGGCTCGGCTCTGGGTTTAGTAGGGCTCGGCTCTGGGTTTAGTAGGGCTCGGCTCTGGGTTTAGTAGGGCTCGGCTCTGGGTTTAGTAGGGCTCGGCTCTGGGTTTAGTAGGGCTCGGCTCTGGGTTTAGTAGGGCTCGGCTCTGGGTTTAGTAGGGCTCGGCTCTGGGTTTAGTAGGGCTCGGCTCTGGGTTTAGTAGGGCTCGGCTCTGGGTTTAGTAGGGCTCGGCTCTGGGTTTAGTAGGGCTCGGCTCTGGGTTTAGTAGGGCTCGGCTCTGGGTTTAGTAGGGCTCGGCTCTGGGTTTAGTAGGGCTCGGCTCTGGGTTTAGTAGGGCTAGGCTCTGGGTTTAGAGGGTTTAAGGTCGGGGGTTAAGGTCAAGGGTGCCAAACTTGTTTTTGGAATGGCTGCCTTTGCCTCCGCTGTGGCGATGTTACAACACCAGGTACTCATTTGAGGCCGAGTCGACTTAGGGGAGGCCCAGGACAGGGTTCAGATAATCGTCACCGATGATCGCGAGCGCAAATCGAACCTGGGGTCGCCGGGTTCGTAGCGCAGCGCGCTGATTGCTACGACACCACCGCTCCCCACGTCTCTTCTACACACACACAACACACTCTCGCCCTACGCAGACCAAACCAGCCCTATTAGACACACACCCGCACACATACACATACCTCACACGCTGATGGCGCGCCCCTAAGGACTCTCCCCCCCCCCCTCTTCTAGGTTCGATCCCAGGCACGGTCGTGGCTGGGGGAAGACGAGGAAGGCGCCACCGTTGCTTGCATCTCCTTGAGCCTCGACGGACCGAGAGAGCCGAGCGAGCACGTGGTCGCGGTGCCGCGTTACTTCATCAATCGGCGAAGCTCGTTTCGGGCGCATCCGTGGAATCTCGCCCACCTGATTGGAGCGGCACGCGCGCATTTTGTGTTTATTAGCAGCCTCATCACCGCGGTGCAGCCGGCGCGATGACGCACGACTCAGAATCGAGCGTTTTTGATGGGTGGGGGAAGGGAAAGAGAGTGGGGGCAGACTGCGGAATGGATACCGTGCAGGGAACTTCAGCGCGCCACGTTGGGGCGACAGAACGTGCAGCCTCGCGGTGTGTTCTGCCTGCCCGTGTTGTGTTTGAATGTTGGACTTCTTTCGCACCGTACGGTAGCCAACCGTGCCTTCGAAATGTGACGGGGAGAGGTGGTGGCGTGAAAGTCGCCGGGCTGGAGTGGGGGGGGGGGGCAAGGGCCAGTGGTGTTGATGGGGGTTGGGGGGAGGCCGTCATACAACATTTGTGAAACTCCTAAAATCCCTAAACTGCATGTGAGGTGGCCCATTAGATGGCAGTAAAGCAATTGGGTCCGTGAACCCGATCGGTTTCCTGCCACACGAAGCATGAGCACTGGTTGTTTAAACGTGAACAAGACAAACATCATGACAAAAAAATCCCCAGTCGTGATAATTGAGTACTAACAACGGTGAACACAAGTCGCTTTCACTGTCTTGCGCGTGTACCCGCGACAGGTTTCCTATCGCTCTCTGCCTATATCGAGACACTCCAAGTTGATCGCCGTGCCGTGTCAACTCTGCTGCGCACATGGGCACCGAGCAGTGAGTGTGCAGTGTTCGCTTGCTACCAGGCTGTGTCTGCACGTTGCTTACCGATCGATGCTCGTTGAGTCGCGACTGATGGGAACGCAGCAGGGAATCGGACTCGCTCCGTCTTCTCTCCCCGCTGCACCCCCCGACCCAATCGGATCGTGCCGAGTCCACGAGACCCAGGACTCCCCTGACGTCTCTCACCTTGTGCACACTCCTCCACACTCCTCCACCTCCAACAACAACAACAACAACCACCACACTCCTCCAACAACAACCACCACACTCCTCCTTCTCTCCCCAGCAACGCTCTGCAACAACACGGCAACCGCCTCTGCTCCCACCTCCATCCCTGCCTCCACCCTCCCTCCCCTCGGCCCCCTCCGGTAGTGAGAAAGAGGAGGAGGAGGGAGGGAGGGAGGAGGAGGAGGGAGGGAGGGAGGAGGAGGAGGGAGATGCGCGCCATCCATCCCGCGTCTCCTTCCCGCGCTGGCGACGCGGGAACGCGCGCCGCGCTCACGGATGAGAGGGTCACTCGATCGTTCGTTGCGAAGGTTGTGTTTGGAGAGTGTGTGTGTGTGCGTGTGTGTCTGTGTGTGTCTGTGTGTGCGTGTGTGTGTGTCTGTGTGTGTGTAGGTATGTGCGTGAGTCTGGTGTGTGTAGGTATGTGCGTGAGTCAGGTGTGTGTAGGTATGTGCGTGTGTGTCTGTGTGTGCAGAGGTCTCACTCCGAATCAGTCGAGCGGCAATATCTTTTCATCGGTTGCGTAACGCTGTGTGGAAGCTACCTGGTCTGTCGCTCCGCACGAAGCTTCAGGTCTTCTCGGCCACGGTCATTCCCTCCCTTCTCTACGCTTGCGAAACGTGGACCCCCCTAATGGAGCATCTTCGCCGGTTGGAAACATTTAGGCTGGCCTGCCTACGATCCATCCTGGGTTTAACCAGGCTGGATTGTGTGAGGAGCTCAAAAGTCCTTGAAAGATCTGGGCAAAGTCCCATCAGTGAGCTCCTACTGCAGGCAAGGCTGCGTTGGCTGGGTCATGTAGCCCGCATGCCCAGCCACCGCATGCCCAAGCAGCTTTTGTTCGGCCGGATCGAGGGGGCTAAACGGACGCGGCACGGGCTAGAGAAGAGATGGAGTGATGTGGTACAGGAGGACGTGGAGCTGAGTGGACTTGCCGATGACTGGTACCAGCGGTGTCAAGATCGGCCTCAGTGGAGGAGGCTCGTGAAGGACGCTACTGGGCAGTTGGAGGCAGTCGCCCTCCAACAACAACGGAGGGCGGAGGAGCGACGCTCACAACAACGAGCGGAGCGCCGGGTGGCTAAAGCACAGCAAGTTGGTACAGTAGGGGGCACAGGTGGTGCATCAGCCAGTCATCTCGGTCATCTCGGTCAGCCGACCCGTGGCACCTGGGTCTGCCCCGTGACCTCCTGCCAGCGGGCGTTCGACACTTCACGTGGCCTCAAGGTGCACATGGCCTGGCACAAGCGTCGTGGTGACGTCACCGCCACTTAGTGGCGAATGGCGGTTGTTGTGTATGTTAGTCAGGTGTGTGTAGGTGTGTGTGTGTAGGTATGTGTGTGTAGGTATATGTGTGTAGGTATGTATGTGTGTGTGTGTCTGTGTACGTGCGTCAGGTGTGTGTAGGTATGTGTGTGTCTGTGTGTGCGTGCGTGTGTGGACGTGAGTCAGGTGTGTGTAGGTGTGTGTGTCTGTGTGTGTGTACGTAAGTCAGGTGTGTGTGTGTGTGTACGTGAGTGAGTGAGGTGTGTGTATGTGTGTGTGTGCGCGTGTTTTAAACCACCCGAACGGCACTTGCCCCAACACTTGAAGTGGATAGCGCGCTGGGCTGTGAACCCGGCCACCCGAGTTCGATTCCCGCTCACGACCAATCACAGTGGCGAAATATTCGACCCGGTCCCGGGCCTCATCTAGGTCGACTCAGCGTTAAATGAGGAACCTTGTGTGGTGTATGAACATCAATACTGGGGAGACAAAGGCGGCCGGGCGTGGTGTTCCGGCCTTCATATGTGCTCGCTCACAGCACTTGCTCCAACAGTCTGTTTATATTTTGACTTAAAACTTTCGTGACTGCAGGAATCTATATTCTTGGTTCCTTCGGTAAAGTCACGTAGGTAGAAAAAACTAATTATTTATTTTATTTTTTATAAAATAAAATTTAAAAGATAGAAAATAAAATAATTATTTAATTTTTTATTTTCATTGTCTATCTTCGTGACTTCATCGAAAGAACCAAGAAGACTAAGTCTGTTTCAGGCTACGCGGGTGGAGCTTTATCGTCGTGTAAAAGCGTGGGGAGCGGTAGCGTAGCAAGGTCAGCGCAAGGATGACAAGAGCCTCTTCTGAGCCTTCCCCAAGTTCGACGCAGCCTCCAATCGTCGACACCTGGGCGCTCCTCCCCCCCACCGACCCTCCCATGCGCCAGAGGTCGCAAACGGGTACCCGATACCCGTACCCTACCCGATACCCGGCTACCCGTACCCGGCCGGATACGGGTACGGGTACCCGTTTGCGACCCTGGTGCGGCCGGGTACGGGTACGGGTAGACCGTGAGTCACTGGTGAGTAACCGTTTGTCACTCATTCCCCAACGTCTTGTCTCTTCTCACAATTCAAGTTCCTAGAATCAACCCACCCGCGCCTGCAACATGGCTTCATCCCAGAGTTCGCAATCAGGTACCCAATACCCGTACCCTACCCGGCCGGGTACGGGTAAGGTACGGGTACGGCCGGGTACGGGTACCCGTTTGCGACCCTGGTGCGGCCGGGTACGGGTACGGGTAAGGAATCAAAACCCGTTTGCGACCTCTGCCGTGCGCCCTACCTGCCTTGACAGGTGCTCGCTGACAGCACCGCACCCCTCACCCACCCACCCGGCACCTCCGACAGGTTGCAACGGTCGGGGTCTTTGTTCCCGAACCGCTAATCGTTTCTCCACCTGCCCATGTCCGTTAGCAGCGACGCAAGCGAAGGGCTCTGAACGTCGCTCTCCGCTCCCCGGACAAAAGCGTCGCGCTCTCGTCTCGTCTCTGTGAGACATCGGTCAAGAATAAAGACAACATTCCACATTCTTATGGCGGGTGGGTGGGTGGGGTGGGGTGGGGGGATTCCCGTTGATGATTATGATGATGGTCACTGAGCTTCGCGCCGCTCAGCCTGATGCTGCTCGCGTCGGCTATGGGTGATTGATACGAAGGATGATGCATCGATCTATCGGTTAATCGTCGACGGATAAGCTCACGATTCGCAAGAGTTTTCTTCGTCGGGTTCACGTGATCCCTGCCGCCGCTCGAGGCCGCTCCACTCACCGCAATGATGATGACAATTTGCCGTGTTACATTATTAACATCCATCGCGACAATGAATCGAATCGCTGCGCCGTGAAAAAAGCGATGGAATAAATTAGGCGAAAGAGGAGGGGGGGGGGATGCGATGCGTGGGGATGCCCCCCACCCCCCCACCACAATGACCACGGCTTAATGCTGGTGGGAGATGGTGCTGTCACTTTCTCCTGCAGTTTGTTCAAAGCTATACGGGGGGGGGGGGTCTTTGTCGGCCCGTGTCGCGTCGGGCGATAGCAAGGGACGAGCGAAACGAGGGAATAAATATCTTGAGTAGGCACAGGTGAGGTAACAGACGCATTGCGTTTGTGTTATCCTCGCCAGCATTGTGTCAGGGAAGGCGCGCAGATTAACGAGTAGACAACTCTGACTTGTCGCCTGATGATGCTCGTTGCAATTACTGGCGAAACGTGGTGCTCGCATTGTAAATGTGGGTTTTTGCTCGCCAACACACCGGTGTGCTGCAGCTAGTAACGCATTGGCATGTTTTGTTTACGTGGCAAACCTTGCTAATTGGCCGTGGTCGGGTGGTGGCGGGTTTAACGACACACATTTATATTTACGCGATCACACACAAACAAAACCCCTCGATTGTAGATCATTGAGCTTGGGCGGTTCGGCGAGACCCCGGTGGCCGAGTTTAAAGGACAACCGCGTGCGTGGCACTGCGGCACACTCTGACTCATCCCACCGTCGTTTTTCACGGGCCGATACAACAGGTACCGCGAATACCACTTTGTCGGGGGGGGGGCAGTCAAACATTCGTTTAAACCTTTGTGCGTAGAGATACCCATACCGGCTCCCGCCCGAGAAGTGTGGAATGGCCACCTGTGCGGCTCTCGTCTGTCTCACGCACGCGTGAGCATGGAAGCTTCGTCGTCTTCGTATTCTTCTTTCGCACGGCTGCTGATGTAGACGCAGATCAACAACTTCAATGTGACCTTCAAGTGGCCAAGCCAGACAGCCGCGTCAGGAGCAGCGGAGTGTGTCGCTGTGACGTCTCCTTCGTATTTGTGGATCGGGCATTGGGTCGTTTTATGTTTTGCATGGTCTGAACTGGATGGCCACAGTCGCACACGGGGGAGTTTTTAATGTTCCCTTTGTGCATCAGGTGTGTCCGCGTCTGCCTGCCATGCATGGTGTGTGTGCAGCGGATGCGGTTTAGGGTGGACCGTGAGCCTCGTGGGCGATCAAACCCCATGGATCTTCTGCGTTGGGTCTTTCACGTGGGAGCGAAAGAGGCATTTTTGTCTGAAAGTCCGTGGCCTTCCCACGTGGCTTTCTAATTCTGACAAACAGGCTGGGCAGGTACTGGGTGCGTGAGCTCATCATCCCATTGAAGTCATTCACTCATTGATTGGTTTAATTGTTTTGATCTTTGGACGTCTTTGGCACGTTCACTTCTCCCCGATGTCACGCAGAAATAATTGGCGAAATAAGTAAACGACAACAAATGTATTAAATTATTGACGATTGTTAATCTCACGCGCAAAGTTACGATTTCCTAATTTCAGCTCGAGCAATGATAATAATAAGATGTCATTATGAGACCTCCTTTACCAGTGGCAAAATATAGTAATAGGTTTTTACCCTTTCAAGTGGTACAAAAACTGACACCTTTATACAAGGCATCATGTTTGCAATAACCACAACACAAGCAGTATATTTTGCCACTGGTAAAGGAGGTCTCATAGTGTAAATGCTTATCCCTGAGCTCTCAATACTCTGATAGTGCGCTGTCTTTGAGTTGTACGCCTTTTGGCGTCATCTGGTCCAACACCAATGGAGACTAGGCTCTAAGAAAAGCTGTCTCGGGTGTGGACCAATCAACGTCAAGGACAGTGCATATCATTATCATCATCAGAGTTGTTTCTTTTTGTTTGCATTTTGACTGCTTGTGTTGTGGTTATTGCAAACATGATGCCTTGTATAAAAGTGTCAGTTTTTGTACCAGTTGAAAGGGTAAAAACCTATTATTAAAATGTCATTCGTTCACTACCTTTGGTATTCGCGCCAATTGTATAGCCCAGGCCGACCACGATGGGGCGCTGCTGTTCTCCAGACACGATCTGCGGTCATCTGCCGGTCTCTGTCCCCTCTGTGCCCCGCAGAAGGGGCATCGCGCGGAACGTCTGTCTGCAAAAAGGTGTGTTTAATATCAAGGAAGTGTGAATGGCCAATGCGGTGAGTTTTTTGTGTTTTGTACAAAGAGCATTGAGAGCCGCATGTTGACACAAAAAACCGGACAAGGATTTATTTACATGCACTGGCCATCGTGGCGATGGTCAGTGCATGTATAACCCACAGGACCCGCACAACGTGAGGAGTCCCTCATCACGCAGTGGGTGGACAAACGGGCTGTAGATGTGGTGTACATTCGCCTAATTTAATCACCCGGGGAAAAGAAAAAAAACCCTCAAACCGAGTCAACAAACGTCTCATTCTGGAGGGTCCTGCATTGGGACGTTTTGATCGATTCATGGGAAGAGTCGTGCCCGGAGCAAAACCCCTCTCGTACGAGGAGATGACTCGATACAAAACAAATAAAACTTGCTCACAGCGAGCTCACGCGCCCTACTTGCTCTACTGCCCAGTTTGTGACAACCTCGCCCGCTGCCTCGCGCGCACGGCAGAGGGGTTCCCCAAGTCCGCGGTCATCGTCAGCGAGTTAAAGTGTCGACATCGTATCTCTACGATCCTTGTTATTTCCGTCAGCAGCAGCAGCATCAGCATCAGCAGCACCACCCATCATCGTCAGCGCCATACGAACGATCGATGTCAGAACCAGGAGGATCACCGTCTTCATCTCGACGACCGTCGTCAACAGCAGCGGCGGTGGCATCAAACGCAGCGTCATCATCGTGGTCGTCTCGACGGCGGGCACCATGCGAATAAGACGCATTCACGCGTCGCGCATTGGACACGCAACTGCATGCGAGTTGCAGGCGAGTTGCACGCGAGTTACAGGCGAAGTTGCAGGCGAGTTGCACGCGAGTTGCAGGCGAGTTGCACGCGAGTTGCACGCGAGTTGCAGGCGAAGTTGCAGGCGAGTTGCAGGCGAGTTGCACGCGAGTTACAGGCGAAGTTGCAGGCGAGTTGCACGCGAGTTGCAGGCGAGTTGCAGGCGAGTTGCACGCGAGTTACACGCGAGTTGCACGCGAGTTGCAGGCGAAGTTGCACGCCAGTTGATGCAAACGCGCACCGAGCCGGCACCGCTGGGCTCCTTGGGTTTGAGTCCCCGGGTTTCAGCCGCCCGTGACTTAAAGCGGCTTCCCAAGTGGAGCGAGTCCACGATGTCTCCCCCCTCTCCCCGCCTCCGGTCACTTTTGTTTCGCGATGTACTTGGCCAAATTACAGCTCTGACGATGTAAAACATCAGCATTGTGGTGGTGAGATGTTAACTACCTCGCCAGGTGTGCAGGAGGTCGTGGGTCCTACCCCGACGCCTGCTGTATATTTAGAGTTTGCGTGTCTCTCTCTCCGTGGTAACGTGGATTTTTATCCGGGTCCTCCGGTTAGTCCCCGTCCACATTTAGAATCGTGCGTTTTGATTATTTGGCTACGATATATTTCCGCAGAATGATAAGCCACTTCGTTGGGCGTTCGTTTGTTGCCAGGTCGCTTCTGAAAAATAAATATAACTGCGTAATTGAGTGGGCCTCACATGGTAGAATAAAAGTTTTATATTCGATTGCAGAGACGCGATGGACATTTCCCTCTCGTATGTCAGGACATGCTCGAATGTGGCGCCATTCCGTATCAGACGTCGTTCTCACTTGATTTTACGGAGGCCATTCGACAGTTAAATAAAAATTAAGTTGATTTTGGTTGCCCAGTTGAGAACTCAACAAGAGACGAGGATGGGTCTCGATTGCAAGGGTCACGAGTCTGTCAGTAGGGGGCGATGGTTGCTGCTGCTGCTGCTCTGTGTGTGTGTCATCCCAGTTTAGTAACACCGTGAGACATTCTCAGATGTTGCAACATAATCTGGACTCTGACCTCGGCACACAGTCGCCTGGTCTTGCGAATGAAGCCAGGAGGTCTTTAACGTGCACTGCGAAGCGGACGGCAAGCGGTAGTATTCCTGTGCCGCGGTGATTACACCCGCAGTGACAACCTGGGAACACAAGGTGGGGCACTGTCGGCTGCGATCAGAGTTCCAAGTGGGACAGCTCATTCGTCTACATGCGGCTCTTTAAGGACGGCCGCTTCGTGACCGTTGTTTATTTAGAACCAACGTCTCGTGTTAACGGGCAGCGCGGCTCGTGAAATGTAGAGGGTTTGTGTTATCAACGTAAAAAAGTCGACTTGTTATTTTGTTTGCCGCCCCATGGGAGTCCAGTTTACCATGGATATCCAGTTTACCATGGAAATCCAGTTTACCATGGAAATCCAGTTTACCATGGAAATCCAGTTTACCATGGAAATCCAGTTTACCATGGAAATCCAGTTTACCATGGAAATCCAGGTTTTCTTTGGCAGGGGTTGGCAACCTGCAGCTTTTTATCAAGGACCACCGTCTCGTGTTGCGGCTCTTTAAAGATTTGTTCACGGATTTCGAACAACAATGATGTATCTTATTGCTGTTGTTTTCTTTGTCGACCTGTGGTGCAATGACACCACGGTGACGAAATATCAGCTGGAGGAGTAAAATAAGAATAAAACCATAAATGAATTGACCATACATCCCAATGCCGGATCCTCTTGAAAACAGTCTTGAGACTCGGCGAGACTTTCCTGGGTAATAACATACTAGACGCGGTGGGGGGGGGGGGGGGTCTCTTGAGCCCCCTCTGATGGAGGTCCTAACCCTCAGCAGCGGTGTGAGCGAGCAATTGCAGGAGCTGCGCCCCTTTTGCACGTTATTGTTGTCACCGTACGAGGAGGGCAAATGTTCGTAGGCGATTGCCCTTTGCTCCGGGCATAGTATCCATTCAACTCGCTTCACGACACACGCATTGCACCTCTGGCGTCGCAGTCGACGTTTGTGAAGCTTTGCCTGGGTGAATGCAACGCGGCCACGCGGCTCCTCCAGCCACTCGTGTCTGCCGAGCTGATGCAATTCACCGCGGTGTTCACGCAAAAGGTAATACTAAATTTCCATTTAAAGCTTTCGTGACTGCAGGGATTCATCTGCTTGGTTCTTTCGGTAAAATCACGTAGAAGGGAAATAATAAAATAATAAAAATAAAACATTATACAATACAATTCTCACGACGTTTCGGCCACAACGAGGATGGCTGCTTGCGTTGTGTCCGAAACGTCGTGATAATTGTATTTTATTATGTTTTATTTTTTATTATTTTATTATTTCCCTTCTACGTGACTTTACCGAAAGAACCAAGAAGGTAATACTAATTTGGAACACGAGAGGTGTTTTGGGTAAGATCGCGTAAATATATAAATGTGTCGTGAAACCAGCCACCACCCGACAACCAACGTCAACAGAACGTGGCCAATTCGTCACTAGTACAGCACGCCGGTGTGTTGGAGAGCCCAAGCCACAATATTTACAATTTACTCGTTGGCTGTGTCGGGTGGTGGCAGGTTTAACGACACATTTATATATTTACGCGATCTCACCCAAAAAAAAACCTCTTATGGATGATATTGGTCGCGAAAGCCTACGTGTTGAACTAATTTGTAAGTGAATTGCTATCTAATTTTTGCTTATAATCTAACGATGAGTTTTAAATCGCGTTGTTCATGCAAATGTCATCTCACGATCGCACGAGGAACCACAGGGGGAGAAGCCGGAAGGCTGTCGAGCGGTGAGCCGGCGCCAACAATTGATTTGCACGTCTCTGTATATTGAGATGTTTTCAGACAATTGCTGCGTGTTTGTACGTGTGGGAGGAACCCGGGGCGACCAGAGAAATTCCGCGCAATGCGAGGGGACAACACCCTATCCCCTAAACGCATGCTGTCACTCCACGCTTTGCTGTACCGCATTCCCCGCGGGAAGGGAGTCTCGCAAAATTGTGTTCGATCGACCAACCCTCGCTGCCTCCACAGTGCTGGATTCCAGGCCACCTGGATATCCACCATCGCTCGATCGTGCATTGAATCGCCAGGGGGGGGGGGGGGTGGGAGAGAGGGAATGGGGGGGGGGCTGAATCTCTCACACACACACACGCAACCGAGAGCAATCGCAAGCGGACAAAAAACAACCACACGTGAACACGGAATCTTCCAACAACATCGATTGATCATGAAGTTTATTTGTTTCGTTCTGTATTTCGGCGCAGAAACAAACATCGCTCGGTCGTGGCTCGCGACGAAATTCTTTGGGCAGCTCCCACGCCTCGCAAGCGACTGCTCAGAACAGCAGCGTAAGGGCACAGCAATGCGGCTTTGGTGTCGATTATTCGATATATATTAAAAAAAACTAAGTTCGTTTGCTTTTTAAACAGAGCACGTGAAAAACAATGATTGATGCGGACACGCGTTCTCGCTTTTCATCCCGTCGGTGATCAACCAGCACTCTAGGAAGGGTTAATAGCTAGGGTTACAAGTTTTGCAATGACCGATGTTCGGAAAACGTGGGTTTTAAAAGCTGGTAGATCAGCAACGAGAAGAAGACATGACCATATTTCTGGGTAGCTCTTGTTTCACACCCAGAGGTGTGCTTTGAAAAGAGAGACTTTTAATATTTTAAATCTCTCTTAGCTGGTAAGAAATACAGGAAATTATGTTGATGATGATGACGGCGAGTTGTAGATGGAAGACTACGAATACCGTGCGTGGTGGACTTTCTCCAGGGATATCTGGTTTCCTCCCGCACGATGCCAAACTCCCACAAGTGTAATTATCCAAATATCCCCAAAGCAGGACCCTCCTGCTGCAAAAACAGTCTCGAGACCCATTGTGGTTTCCCAGGGTAAATAAAAAGCATTGTTATCATATTAAAAAAAATCATAATTAATTGTATACGAAGGGGCATTTCTGTTACTGAATTTCACTTGTGAAGATATTTTAGCTATCAATGGATCTCTCTTCAAAGGGAAGATGTTTGTCAGCGAAGAAACCAACGTTGTTAGAGAATGCCTTTGAAGGACGATACCTCTACGAAGGGATTACTGCAATGAAGGATCTCTATCAATGAAATTCTATCAGGAATGATCCCTCTATTACATAGACTCTCTGTAACCAACACGTGTGTCTATTAACATATCTTAATATAAAGGGATTTATATCAATGGATATCTCACTGCAAAGATATGTCTTTGTTCTGAATGAAATAATCTATATCCTTGTAAGAGAAAGCACGTCTCTATTAAGTGGTACTTATCTATGAAGTATCAATATAATCAATGTGTATATCTCTATCAAGTGAGAAAGCTCTCTCCCTGTCTCTACGATGGACGGTCTCTCTGTAAACAGATATCTCGCTATCAAGGAATATGTCTCTATTCAGGCCTAGTTCAACATGCCAGAACATACATTTCTCCATCAAAGAATCTCTGCTATGGAAACGCTACCAAGAGCGCTCTCTGTTCAGCATGATCTCCGTGGGAGTTCCCTTGCCAATGAAGGAATCTTTCCATTAAGGATTTGGACAATGAACCTCAATGAGCAGTCCGACTCCCGTGACTCCGTCCCCACTCACCGCGAACCCCTCTGCTCACCCACTGCGCAACTATCCGAGTGTCGCTGTGCCCCCCCCCTCCCACCACCCCCGACCCATGTAGGGCCCCCCACACGACCCCCTTGCGAGGGCACGGGCTGCCCTCCACCGTCAGCCAACAGGCGCAAGTGACGACTTATAGCCCTACCTCTAACCCCATCTCGCTCAGACGTGGCGGTGGCGATGCTAAAACAAACGGCGGGGTCGGAGGAGGGCATCCAATACCCACCAGGCACGTAACGGTCAATCGATTCGTCGATTTAAAATCGATTGTTACGGCTCACGACGTGTGCGCATAGCCACGCGTGTCGGAAACGACGACCTTCGAATCATTCCGGACAGCCGCGAGGGATAAATGCGTGTGTCGCGATGACAAGTGTATCGATTGTTGAGTCGTCACCTTAATTGTGGTGAATGTATCGAACCTGCCAGGAAGGGAATCATCGTTACACGCCTAATGCCCCACAAGCTGGTGGCGAAGTTCCTTGCGGGAGTTGGGCGAGACTGCGAGAGCCACCTTGACCGTGAGGCTGACGAGCAATCTGGCAGAAGGAAGGAAGCGATGGCTAGGTGTGCCGGCATTGTCCACGAAGAACAATTTGAACTTTCACTTGGGTGCCTGCCCAGCCACCCCGAGGAGCTGCCCCTGAATGGAGGGCATATGGGGTTGGGAGGTGGGGGCACACGAATATGGCCTGGGAGTGGGGGGATGGTGTGGTGTGGGTAGGTTTGGGGGGGGGGGGTATTGCCCCCCCACCCAAAGGGCTCCCCTATTCAGAATCGCCACTCACCCGAAGCGAGTTGGGTGTCTAAACTTATCAATGTGCACCGACAAAGCTAAACGCATATAAATTCAAGTATCTCGACTCTTAAAGGCACTTTGTAAGACAACAATAACAACCGAGAATTGCGTGCGCGTGGCACGTGACGACCGACCACCGGAAACGCGTGGACACGTGACGACCGACCACCGGAAACGCGTGGACACGTGACGCACGGAAACGGGTCACAATGCGAGCACGTGCTTTTGATTGAAATGCTCTGGGGAGTGAAACTCGACGCTGCGGAGTAAGTAAAGCTCACACTGCTTTTGCCGTTGCGGCCAGGCAAAACGCCGCGTGCCGTTTGTTTCTTTCGATACATTTGTGGGGAATAAAAAATAATACTATTGAAACAACAAAAAACCCCCAATAATATAAACTTAAGATGATATGAAATGTTTAAAGACGTGTGACAAACAAGTGGACACAAAGTGGAATTAAAGAAGACGCAGCCCATAACAAACAGCTCTCAGACATTGAAAGCTTTCGTGACTGCAGGGATTCATATTCCCTTCTACGTGACTTTACCGAAAGAACCAAGCGTATAGCTCTCAGATAGTGGACGTGGGATGGATGCGTCGAGACAGAACTGCGAAGAGAGCTCCCTATTACCGACTTTTCCAGACGATTAGACGCACTCTGCCCATGTGTTTCAAAGCAACGTTGAGGTGCATCTTCAAATCCGGTGTAGGTTGCGGGAACCAGAGTTGGTGATGTTCATCGACACCGAGCATTTGTTTTGTGGCGCTTCTTAACTTTAGCGGAGCGTCTCATCATCTGGAAAAATGCGGCCGTTCAAAGTTATGGTCCTGATAACACCACAACGTTACCCGCGTGCGTTTGAACACGTCCGTCGAGCGACGTGACGCAAGACCCTAACTTGAACGTCGCTTTCTTCTTTGGTCTTCCGCAATTAAAACGCAACGTCAATGATGTTTGACGCGCAGCCTAAAGTGTGCATCTACCAGAGCTGTTTGTCGTTTGAGTCTTGCTTTCAGAAAACGTAAGAATGTGTAACGCGACGCGTGGGGTAAGGCAGCAGGGGGGGGGGGGGGGAGCGGGGTTTTTGCGGGGCCCTTCGGTTCGAGTTCTCTCTTCTCTTGGGAGAACTTTCAAGAATCTTCTTTTGCTTCGTGTCGCCGAGCTACCGACGACGCGCGACTTCTGGTCGCTCAAGTTTGCATCCCGAGACAGGCGCTCCGCTGCCCTCGACTCGCCGAGGACTCGGCAATTGTCTGGGGTTAAGGTCGGACCCCCCCCCCCGCACCCCTCCAAGGAGGAGGGGCGGCCTAGGGGCCCACAACCTCACTCCAAGTAACGCGGGACCCCTCTGCTGTAAGGACCCTGCACCCCCTTTGCCGTGAACGTGGAGTAGCCAGACCGATCGCGATGTCCCACTTTCCACAACAGCACTCCGTTACGAGCTCACCCAGCTCCCATTCAGCACCAATCACGTGCGATTAGTGCGGTAGGCTACATACGGTGCGAAAGAAGTTCAACATACTTAACATATGCCCTTCGAGTCACGTTTGGTGATCGCGATCACGTGCGTATAATTGCACGAATGTTGCCTGCGACGCCATACGGATGTGAAACATGGACACGTTGACAAAGTAAATGGGACCGGGGGTGAGAAGTGCGCACAGAAGCACGGCGGGGTTGGAATGCTGGGAAATAAGAGACAGGAAGAGGGCCACGTGACGCAGAGCGACAATCGCATGGACTCTGAGAGATGTTAACTCCCTCGCCTGGTATGCAGGAGGTCGTGGGTTTGATCCCAACCCTGACGCCTGTATAATTTGGAGTTTGCATGTTTATCTCCCCGTGGCTGCGTGGATTTTTCTCCGGGTCCTCCGGGTTTTCCCCTCCACGTTTTGAGTATTTGGCCGCTATACATTTCCCACGCCGCGATAAGCCACTTCGCTGAGCTATCATTTGTTCTTTTTCCAGGTCGCTTCTGAAAAAAGAGCTACGTAGCTCAGGGAGGCTTACCTGGTAAACATACAAATTCTAGCAGTCGAGGTAAACGAGGGTTTTGGGCAGGCCACCTCCTCGTGTGCCATGGAGGAACGAAGATGGCACGATGTGCAGGATGAGCATGGGGCCACGGAGTGGCAGCCAGGGGAGCGCACGCGCCTCGCGGCACGGGGAGCGAGGAGCATGGGGACACGTGGGGGGGCGGGGGGAGGGGTGCTGGGAGCGAGCGAGCGTCACCCTCGCGTGCCGGAGCGCGGCATCGTAATTGTGGATTTCACACCGGGACGTGGAATGACTGGCCCCCGCCATACGCACGTGGAGTTTCCACCACCGGCCTCACGGCTGTGAACGGAGGCGAGCGTGGTGCGAGCGGGGGGGGGAACAGATTACAGTGGGGCTGATGACATGGGCAGGGAATTTTTTCATTCAGGGGGCCATCGAAGCTTCAAAAGCGGGGGTGCAACAATCATCGATGTATCGACCACCATCGATTCTTCAGCTCAAGCTAGGCACGCGTCGAAAGTCTAACAAGTCGTCGAAGCGAATGTCGACGATTCATTGGATGGCGAGATGCAGCGAACGTGTTTGAGGCTTAGCGGAACAGAACTCGCCAGCTCGGTACGGGACGTTCGTTACACTCAGGGCAGGCTGCACGTGCGCGCACACAACAATGTGTATTTGCCGTACGAACAGCACGCAGGCGAATCATGCAACCGACTCGGCTGCGGACAGAGCGAGTATCCCAACAACAACAAAAAAGGAGAAAACTTGCGAAGGCTAAAACCGTACGCGTCTCCGCGCGAACAAATGCAATTGCGTCTCCCTACGCAGGCCGACGATTTACTCTATTGCGGTTGCTGAGCACCGTCCAAAAAAAAGCGCAAAACGCCAAGCGACCAGCAACAAAAAGCACTATTAAAGATGTAATAGATACGAGCTTATCCACAAACCACCTTCGTTCGCTGCTGCTGCGTATTGATAAAGAACGCCACTCAAACATGGCACGACTTTCTCTGGAATGTCAAGTAAGGAGCTGCCGCACGCGGTGGGTGTGGTAGTGGTGACGATGACAGCGTTGCAATAAAAGGGGGGAGGAAAGTCAGAGAAGCTGGTAAGGCATCGGATGACTCAGTGGCCATCTCCCGCCCATCACAGGCTGCCTCCATCCCACCACCCTGCCCCTCCTGCGCTTAACCTCGGCTCCGTCCAACTCCGTCCAGCGGCACGAAGCCTCGCGAGCTGGCCCAAGTACGAGTGTCCTGCGAACCGTGCTACGCAGAGCTGCGAGTGACAGCTGTGATGGGTTTAGCGGTCGCGCTCACATCACCACTAACACCACCAACACAACCAATATCAGCAGCACCACCACCACAACCAATATCATCAGCAGCACCACCACCAACACAACCAATATCAGCACCACCACAACCAATATCAGCACCACCACCAACACAACCAATATCAGCAGCAGCACCACCACCACCACAACCAATATCAGCACCACCACCAACACAACCAATATCAGCACCACCACCAACACAACCAATATCAGCAGCACCACCACCAAACAGCCACCAACAACAGTCGCCACGAAGCGGCCGTGACATCACCACGGCTCCTGTGCCAGGCTAGGTGCACGTAGCGGCCACGTTAAGTGTGGGAGGCTCGCTGCCGGCAGGTCACGTGACAGCTCCGGGTGTTATGGGTTGACTGCTCCGCTCGTTGTTTTGATCGTGGCTCCTCTGCCATCCGTTGTTGTTGAAGGGCGACTTCTCACGACCACCAACGCCACCAACACCACCACTATCACCACCACTACTACTGCCATTCAATTACCAATATCCACACCATCAGCATCACCACCACCACCACAACTATCACCCCACAAGCATCACGACAGTACCGGTACTACCATCACCACATCAGCACCACCACCAATATCATTTTCGCCATCACGAAACTTGGCACCACCAACACCATAGCCAACAACAATACCATCACACGACCCTACAGAGGGAGGCGCACATCAGAAGCTCATTCCCCAGTGGGGGGGGGGGGGGGGACGTGGTGATGGGGGAGGAGGGGGGGGGGCTGCGGAGGCGGTGAGAGGCCACCGGTTTGTGGTGGACGGGTGACAACAAATCTACATTTCTACCGAAACCAACGTCTTAATCAGCTCCGAACTCCGCCGCGCCCCCCTCCCACCACCCCTTCTAAAATCCTCAGCATTAAGTAGAAGGCAAGACTCAGACTCATCCAGGCTGCTGTGTGTGTTTGGGGAAGGTGGGGTAAGGGGGGGCAGGCGATAGTCGAAGGGGAGAGGCTGGGGAGGGAGGGAGAGATGTCGAGAGCAGTGGAGGGGTTTGGGGTGGGGGGAGAGAGAGATGGTTACACCCGTCCCCTCCACCACCCGTCACCCTCAAGCGCAGCAACCCCCCCCCCCCCGACTTAAATCCACACCGAGCCCTGCTTGTCCCCCCCGGCTGCCGTCTTGACGCAGCCGTTGGCCGCCACGGCGCCTCCTGCTGCGGCGGTGGCAGCAGCGACTTGCTGCGCCTGCTGCTGCTGCTGCTGCTGCTCGTATGCCAGGTTGACCCGGTTCTGCGCCGCCGCAGCCGCGCTGTTGTTTGACCCTGCGGGGGAACTGGGCCGGGAGGAGGAGTAGGAGTTCGCCGACGGGTGGAACCCCCGTCCTGCCGCCTCTCCCGGACACGGGGACGCTGCGGCCGGCGACGAAGGTGGCAACGCCGTCGCGGGCGCCGGACCGACGTCTCCGGCGGGCGCCGTCATGCGCACCGGACCGCAACTCGCGCCGTCCGTGGCCGCCGCCTGCTGCCTCTCCATGCTCGCGGGGAAGAGGCCCTGCGGCACGCTGGCCACCATCGAGCGACCGCCGTCGGGCACCTTGGAGGGGAACTGCGCCGCCGCGTGCAGGGAGTCGTAGACGGGCGGAGCGTGCGGTGCTTGCCGCGGGTAGTGCTGGTTGTAGCAAGGCGCAGGGCTCATGGGGAACGGCTGCTCCTGCTGCTGCTGCTGCTGCTGTAGTTGCTGCTGCTGCTGCTGGGGCGGCGGCTGGTGCTTCTGCTGGTGCTGCTGCTGCTGCTGGTAGAAGGACTGCTGCTGTTGCTTCAGGGCCAACTGCTGGCGCTCTTGCTCCTCCTGCTGCTGCTCCTTCTTGCCGCGTAGGATGTCCCGGATGGAGCCGAGGCCCAGGTGCAGCATCTCCCAGAAGTTGAGCAGGAGGCAGAAGCTGATGGAGGAGTACATGATGATCAGGAAGATGGTCTTCTCGGTGGGGCGCGACACGAAGCAGTCGACGCGGTGCGGGCAGGGGGAGCGCGTGCACTCGAAGCACGCCGTGACCGCGAAACCGTACATGTAGTACTGCCCGCAGAGGAACCCCATCTCGAAGACGGTGCGTAAGAGCAGCTGCACCACGTACATCTTCATCAGCCCCTCCTGGCGGATCCTCCTGCGCCCGTCGTGCCTCAAGGGCGGCGGCGACTCCTCCTTGCCGCCCTTGCCGCCCTTGGCGGAGGCCTTGGGCGCGTCCTCGTCGGCCACTTCGACGATCATGGGGTCCTCCTCGTGGTCGCCCTCCGTCTCCTCGATGTGGCGGTGCTGAGCCCGATGGGTGCCCATCGCCGGTCGGCTCTTGCTCCTTGGCGCGACGCTCCCCCGGGCTTCTTCCGCCCGGCTCAGGCTGTGCATGGCGTAGCCAAGGTAGACGACGGACGGCACGGCGACGACGATGGTCTGGAAGACCCAGAAGCGGACGTGCGACAGGGGCGCGAACTCGTCGTAGCAGACGTTCTCGCAGCCCGGCTGCTTGGTGTTGCACACGAAGGCGCTCTGCTCGTCGTAGTAGATGGTCTCGCCGCCCACGCACGTGAGGATGATGCGAAACATGAGGAAGGAGGTGAACCATATCTTGCCCACGTAGGTCGAGTGGTTGCTGATCTCTTCGAGGAGACGCGTCAGGAAGCCCCAGCTCATTGTGGCGCTGTTTCACGCGGCACTGCGCAGCGCAACAGAGGGAGAGAGGGAGGGCGGGAGGGAGGGGGGAGATGTGTGATGTGCTTGTCAATCAGCTGTTTAACTCATTAATCAATCACTGGATCGATCCATCGAATCATCAATATATTCATAAAACAATTAATCCATCATTGAGTGCATCACCAGTCAATTCATCAATGCAATGTATAAAGGAATTCATCCGCCAATCAATTTGGATCAATCAATTCATACATTAGATACGTAATCGATCAGTGTACCAATCAATGAAGAAATACATCCATCAATAAGTTCAACATAATACATACGCCTATCCATTTCAACCCTATATTGCACAAATAACTCAACATTCATCAATAACACCGTGGCCTTAAAAGGAGACGCACATCATAGGTTACGTTTCGAGCAATGGCCCTTCATCAGAGCCGTCCCTCGGATACGGCGAGTCGGGGCGACCGCCCCGGGCCCCTTGCTTTGGGGGGCGGGTCCGCTTGGACGCCACGGTGTCAGATGCAATGCTGCCGGTTCAGTTTCAAGGCGTTGGGGGGCCCACACAGTGAGAAATGTGAACGGCCGTGCCCTACATAGCACTTAAAAGCAAGCGTCTTTGTTGTTACTATTTGTGCGTGTGTGCACCACTGCCAAATGCAGTAGCGTCTTCAAAAACAATAATTAGCTTCGTATAATTTCCACGATAATCCTGTAAATCAACGAGGGATAAACGACGCCCATCGTGGGGACAAAAAAAAAGAAGAAACCGGGGAGACGGATGTGACTGGGCGCCAACATAGTTCCCGGAACGACGTTCGGACCATTCTGGACCGTGGTGAAGGATGACCAAAGCGCGATTCGAGCGCCTTGGTTCAACTATCGGCTGTCGGGAGGCCTTCCCACTGTCATTCCCACGCGGCGAGACAAGCCACGATCTCGGGAGACATCGCGCAGACGCGAGACAAACAAGAGTAGGAAATGATTTTGGCATCGCGCGAAGGAAGGACTAATGAGGGTGTAACATCATCAGACTTCATTAAAAGGCCGATTTTGTAAAGTGACAACAGCCCCCTTTTCACTTAAAAAGAAAATACATCCCGAGGGGGACGGGGGTATTCAATTTAGAAGCCCTACAAATGTTGTTGTTGGTTACAGAGTTGGGATGTGCGCCAATGTCATCAGAGGGCGTAAGTGCGTTCCACACGCACACAGATGCCATGCAAAACAGAGAGAGAGAGAGACAAAGAACCACCGTATCAAAGTTTCACCCACTGCTGGGCCAAGTGCTGCTCGCAAGCCGGCAGGGCCGCCGTAAGGTTGGTGGCGTGTAACTAGCACCATGCCCGACCGCCTTTGTTTCCCCCCATTGCTGATGTATTGCACGCCGCAGCATCGAATCATTTCATCTCGAGTCGACCTCGGGCAGAGGGACAGGAGTTGTCCTGACATTCCTCGTCGATGTTGGGCGCGAGCGAGAAGATCATTCGGGTCGCCGGGTTCGTAGCGCAGCCCGCTAACCACTACCGTACACTACTCCAACACACAAAGGTCCCCCATATAGCCTTTAACAGACTGTGAAGACAAGTGCTCTTAGCGAACACCTATGAAGGCCGGCACGGCACACGACCGGGTGGGTGGCCAACACCACGCCCGGCCGCCTTTGTCTCCCTACTGGCGATATTTACACATCGCATCAGATAATCATGAGGCTGAGTCGACCTAGAGGAGGCCCAAGACCGGTACAGATAATCGTCACCGTGAGCGGGAATCGAACCCGGGTCGACAGGTTCGTAGCCCAGCGCACTAGCCACTAGGCTACCGCTCCCCCCAAAGCACACAGGTGTACACACACACGCGTGTACGCACACACACACGTGTACGCACACACGCACGCACCCCGACACGCGTGCCGTCCACGCGTTCCCTCCACAGAGGCACGCGCGCGCCAGACGCAATTTGTCCTCATGCCACACAGACACACACAGGTCGGGACAAGCGCCTTGAACCCGGCCTTTTACAGAGCACGTCGCGCACTGGCGATGCCTTTATAAAGAGCAAAGTTGACATTCGGGGGGGGGGGGAGTGGGAGGATAGGGGGAGGGAGCGCAAGGTGAATGGACTTTCATGGACATGTGTTTTGAAGGTCCCGTTATTGCAACTGGACATTGTTTGTAATCGCTGTGAAATTTGCGAGACTAATCGCCCGCGTCACCGACCGCGGTTGTCAGCCCTATTTAACAACCACACCTAATTTATCAGCTCGCCCGCGTGGCGTCCACCGGCCACATCCGCTGCAGGAGGAACTTTGTCAAGGGCGAAGGGGGGTTCATTATATACATTTCTTTTTTTGGGGAAGAACAGGAATTTATACCAATCGGCGAATGTTATGGTTATATCCGACATGATGGTCGGGAATGTGCGAGCCAGCGCGTGGCACCGGCATTGCCCCGGTGACGTCCCCGAGGCCACACGAGGTCTCGATGGTGTCAGATGAACGATTGCGTCGCTCCTCAAGGTCAGGAGGTCATTGAGGCTGATGCTTTTGGTGCCACCGCAGCGCACCGTCGCTACTATATTATTTTTGCTGCTGCTGCTGCTGATGATGATGATGGTTGTTCTTTTTCAAAGTCCGCAGGCGACTGCTGAGCCGTTTCTGCGTTGCGTCACGTCTCGTTTAATAAATAAATAAAAACTCGCGTGAAGACGACTAATCGTGGCCGCTCGTTACCCAGAAGAAATTCGCACCGAATATCAAGACTCTTTTTTCTCTCTCTTTCTCTCTTTCTTTCAGGAGAGTCATGCAATTAGGGGTGTTTGGCCAGTTGCAATCACGTGTCGCCTTTGGATCCCTCTGGGAGGAAACTGGAGAGAACCGGGAGAAACCCCAGCACGCAACAGGAGGCAACTCAACATTCCGCACGGATTCGTTTACAGAATCCGTTGATCTGATCTGCCCATCTTCTGACGACCTCCTATTCCCAGTCTGCAACACGTGGCGTTGCCAGACGGTCTCCCATGCAAGTGCTAACCTGTGAACAACAATCCCGATTAGCTTTCGATATCAGTCGACACGGGGCCGCATTCTTTCGCGGCCGTTGTGCGGTGGCTGGCTTCGATGGCGGTCTTGAAGTAGAGGTGGACAATCAACGGCACTGGCTTATGTTTACACAGAATATTAGGTACACATTTTAGGCCTAGTTAACCTAGTCATGTGTCACTGATGATGGCTGTGAAACGAAATCGAACTCAGATGACACAATTCGTTAGCGCAGTGCGCTAATCACAATACGATCGCACCCCGCTCACCCATCAATCCACTCACACAAACAACAACCGACATTCGCCACTAAGTGGTGGTGACGTCACCATGACGCTTGTGCCAGGCTATGTGCACGTTGAGGCTACCACGTGAAGTGTCGAACGCCCACTGGCAGGAGGTCACGGGGCAGACCCAGGTGCCACAGGTCGACTGACTGAGATGACTGGCTGATGCACCACCTGTGCCAACTTGCTGTGCTTTAGCCACCCGGCGCTCCGCTCGTTGTTGTGAGCGTCGCTCCTCCGCCCTCCGTTGTTGTTGGAGGGCGACTGCCTCCAACTGCCCAGTAGCGTCCTTCACGATCCTCCTACACAGAGGCCGATCTTGACACCGCTGGTACCAGTCATCGGCACAAACACACACTCACCCACACTCATTTTGCACACGCACACACTCACCCACCCATATACACACACGCACTAACAACGCTCAAACACTCATCCCATATTACCCTCACCCACTTACTCCGTCACATCCCAAACACTTAACTACTCACCCTCTTACACACTCACCTTCTCACCCCGCCATCACCTGCACCCACTCATCCCCTCAACCACTCATGTATCCCAGCCACGGTTTTCAAAATATCATTCCACAAAAAATACATATTTACGAGTCCAAGGGGTCTGCAAATGTTATTTGCACACGTGCGCTCTGTTAGTGTTTGGGTGGCTGTTCTATACACTCGTCTGTGAGTCTGCGAATAAGTGCTTGCATTTGTTACGTGTATGTCTGTGCTACGCGTGTATGTACGTGTGTGTGTGTCTGTACGCATGGGGAGCGGTAGTGTAGCGGTTAGCGCACTGCGCTATGAACCTGGCGACCCGAGTTCGATTCCCGCTCATGGCCAACACCAGTGACGATTATCTGAACCGGTCCTGGGCCTCCCCTAGGTCGACTCAACCTCAAATGAGTACCTGGTGCGGTGTGTAAACATCGCCACTGAGGAGACAAAGGCGGTCGGGCGTGGTGCTGGCCACCCACTCCCTCGTGTACCGTGACGAACTTCATCAGGTGCCCGTTAACAGCACGTGCGCCATCAGTCTGTTCATGCAATCGGGGAATCTTTCACTAACTATTTTCTTTTATTTGACCAGGTAAGGTCTGCTCAGTTTAATCGCTATTTATCAGAAGCGACTTGGCCACAAACGATAGCTCAACCGAGTGGATATGCATCGTAGCCAAACAATCAATCTAAACGCATGTTTACAAATGTTTTGGGGAAAAAAACTGGAGGACCCGGAGAAAAATCCACACGACCACGCGGAGAGCGAACACGAAAGCAGGCGTCAGGGTCGGGATCGAACCCACGACCTCCTGCATACCAGGCGAGGGAGTTAACATCTCGCCACCGCTACGCCTTCCCCCCTTTGTCCCTGGAGGGGTGATCCAGCGGTTAGCGCACTGCGCTGTGACCTTGGCCACGCGTGTTTGATTCTCGCCTCGCAAACAACAACAGCAGCAGCGGACGTGCATGCACGTGGAACTTCTTCTGCACCGTACGTAGTCGACCGTACTAAACGGAGGTGCGCGGGGTGCAAGGACAACATTTTGGTCGTGGATGAGTTCGAAGTCGACCCAACTCCCTTCACGCCCCTCCCCCCCCTGCCCCCTCCCCTCTGACCTCGATGCCCTCTTGTCCCCCTGCCCCCTCCTCCCCGGGGTGCCCCCACTCCCCACCCCCCCGGGGTGCCCCCTTCTGAGCTCCCAGTGGCACGCGGCACGTGTCTTGGCAAGGGGCCGCTACTTGTAGCATCTCCCCGTGGGCAGGGAGCAAAGATTGAATCGTACACACACGCACAGCCACACGCACAGCCACACGCACAGCCACGCGCGCACAGTCACGCGCGCACAGTCACACGCACACAGTCACACGCACACAGCCACACGCACACAGCCACACGCACAGTCACACGCGCACAGTCACACGCACACAGTCACACACACAGTCACACACACACAGTCACACACACAGTCACACACACAGTCACACGCGCACAATCACACGCATACACAGTCACACAGTCACACACACACAGTCACACACACACAGTCACACACACACAGTCACACACACACAGTCACACACACACAGTCACACACACACAGTCACACACACACAGTCACACACACAGTCACACGCGCACAATCACACGCATACACAGTCACACACACACAGTCACACACACACAGTCACACACACAGTCACACACAGTCACACACACAGTCACACGCGCACAATCACACGCATACACAGTCACACGCATACACAGTCACACGCACACAGTCACACACACACAGTCACACACACACAGTCACACACACACAGTCACACACACACAGTCACACACACACAGTCACACACACACACAGTCACACACACACACAGTCACACACACACAATCACACACACACACAGTCACACACACACACAGTCACACACAGTCACACACACACAATCACACACACACAGTCACGCACACAGTCACACGCACACAGTCACACGCACACAGTCACACGCACACAGTCACACACACACAGTCACACACACACAGTCACACACACAGTCACACACACACAGTCACAAACGCGAAAACAAGACGAAGATCTCCCCGTAAAGCTGTAACGTGCAGTGGGGGGCAAGTGCTGTTAGCGAGCAGCTATTGAGGCCGGCACAGCACACGAGGGGGTGGGTGGCCAGCACCACGCCCGACCGCCTTTGTCTCCCTAGTGGCAAAGTTTACACACCACACCAGGTACTCATTTGAGGCTGAGTCGACCTAGGGGAGGCCCGGGACCGGTTCAAATAATCTTCACTCGGTGTTGGCCGTGAGCGGGAATCGAACCCGCCGGGTTAGGTAGCGCAGCGCGCGAACCGCTGCACTATCGAGAGACACCCACAGAGACACCCACAGAGACACCCACAATCAGGTCTTGAACCCGAGCTCTCAGCTCTGCCAACTCACCCATCGCCCCCCCCCCCGTCCTCGAGCCACTGACTCCCCCCGAGCCCCCCCCCCCTCCGCCCCCCCCCCGTCTGTTGCTGTTATTGGCACCGCGGTTCGCGGTGTTCCAAGCATTGGGAACAAAGTCACCACAATAATTAGCGATCCCGAACAAGGTGCCGTGTTTGGCGGCACTGGGACCGAGCCCAACGGATAAGAGGTTTTGCTAATTTGTTTGTTAGCAAACTCATTGCAGCCACGGAGTTTCAACGTCAACAAACAGGCAGCTACTCATCGTGTCGGTACGCACACGGGGCTGTCCCACACAGCCGTGGTTTGCACTATGGAGCGTCGCTCGTGACAAAGAAAGACTCGAAGGTTGTGGCCGCGCTCCGGGCGACACGTGTTTAAAAAACAAAATTAAAGCCTCGGTAGAGAAGGAGACGGAGGCACTTCTCAGTCAGGTGGGATGCGAATGCTTGCGGGCCCCGCCGTGCGAGGCGACGCGATTAATAAAAAAAACAAAACTCAGTCTCGTCCTCGCGTGGACCAAGCTGCCGCGAGGCAACACTCGGGGCGTGATGTGGAATTACAAAAACGAACAAAACGCCTTCACGAAAATGTTTCTATTTACAGCAATCAATAAAAGGGACTGCATCCGAGTGTAAATTGCGCGATGCTTGTGAATCAACTACATTTACAGCCCTTTGTCAGTAATCCACTGCTGGATGAAAACCTCCCCCCACGCTGTCGGCCATGGGGGTTGTTTGACCATACTTCACCACGCTCGCCAGGAATAGAACTCCGGTTCATTGGACAGGTGAGCTAACCGCTGCGCTATCCGAATTAGACGTAAAACCACTCAATCACACTCTCACCCGCGCCGGCAAGTGCCTGTTTAAAACACGTGCTTATTCATTTTCATTAACGATCTTATAATTGTTCTATCGGTGGCGTCTTGTTGGCAAGGAGGCTAAGACATCCACGTGCGGACCTATCGCAGAAAGCAGTGGCATCGCACCGTGTTCGAGAACGGCCTCGGGGAAGATGACTTCAGGGAGCTACTTCTGAGGTCTCATCAATTGCCTCGCAACCACACGAGGTGGCGCTGCAGCTTCTTACGTGCACGGCCATCGAGGCAACTCTCGCGTGCCAATGAAACCAAACATTGTCATCCTCAACAAAAATGTAAACTAAAAGCTATTAAACTACAGTATATATATTTTATTTTACAAGGTAATGCCCACTGAGTTATATACAGTAGCTCTTTTTCAGAAGCGACAAATGATAGCTGAACGAAGTGGTCTATCACGTGGAATTTTATAGGAGCCAAATCCTCTAAACGCATGTCAATTCTAAATAGGGAGGGAAACACCGGAGGAGCGGGAGAAAAATCCACGCGACCACTGGGAAGACACGCACACTCCAAATATACAGCAGCAGGCATCAGGGTCGGGATTGAACCCACGACCTCTTGTATACTAGGCGAGGTAGTCAACATCTCCGAGCCACAGTGATGATGAGAGAAAGAGATACATGCAAACTCCAAATATACAGCAGGCGTCAGGGTTGGGATTGGGATTGAACTCACGACCTCCTGTATACCAGGCGAGGTAGTCAACATCTCCGAGCCACAGTGATGATAAGAGAGAGAGAGACACACAAACTCCAAATACACAGCAGCAGGCGTCAGGTCGGGATTGAACTCACGACCTCCTGCACACCAGGCGAGGTAGTTAACATCTCGCCACTGTGGCGCCCCTCAGTGCCGGATTATCCTCGTAGCAATAGTAGCTACATATGCTACGGGCCCCGCACTTTCAATCTATCAATTCCGGTTCAGCGATTCTGCACTTGCTCTATTACTACAGTACTATACTGCCTTTTATGAACGACTGGGTGTTTATGGTTAGCGATTTGTCGTGTTATCTGGCTGTATAGCAAATGAAAAAATGCAATAAAGTTACTATGCAAGTTAAACATTTATGTGTTTGAATATTTGTGGTTTTTATTTTATTTTATTTCAGGCCCTTTATAACATATGCTACAGGCCCCGCACTCGCTTAATCATGCACTGGCGTCCCGGTAATCGACTCATATCCACAAATCTCTCTATATAATGGAGTGGATCTCAGTGGTGGCGGCAGCGGCGGCGACTCGGTTGTCTGCGCACACGGCCACTGTGAACCTTCGTAGGTGCTCGCTTAACAGCACTTTGCCCAACGAGCCTGCGAAGGCTACACGGGGGGGAGGGATCTTTGTATTTGTTTGTGAGTCACCCCCTCCCTCCACCCCCCGCGGAGTCGCAGGGCCACCACCTCTGCGCGCAAACACGCGCATTTAGATTCTCTCACGCGTGTTTTGCTGTCCTGCGTCCAAATGTGTAGGACGACAACAATAGCAGCCAGCGACCGTGCTGACAATGGAGCAGCAGCAGCGGCAGCGGCTGCAGGGATAACAATGACGCGCACGTCGCCTTAAAGGTCGCGAGGAGGATGCTGAGAGGGGGGGGGGGCGCTTGGGAGCGAAGCGAGGAGTGGGACCCGGGGACAACAATGGGGGCTGCCCCCCCCCCACCCACCTCGCCCACCCCGCCCCCCTACCCCCCGAGCCCCCCCCCCCCCGCCCTGTGTAAGGAGCCGAGGGTCTCACGTTCGGTGCGCGACTCCGTTCCCATGACCGATTCCTTCCTCTTGCCAGGAACCACGGAGAGACTCGCCGTGGTTTCACACTCATCAACACCTCCTCCCTCATCGTCATCCCTCCTCCCTCATCCTCCTCCTCATCCATCCTCCTCCCTCCTCATCCTCATCCCTCGTCCTCCTCTTCATCCTCATCCCTCCGCGCCGGCAGCAGTGGTGCCGCGGTTCGTGTTTACGCCGTTTGTTTATTTCTCGTCGTCAGCTATTGTTCGGGTTGTACTACGTCGTTCAGACACTACTGCGTTGTTGAGATTGTACGACGTGGTTCACATGTTGTTTTCAGGTTGCGCTGCGTGTTGTTCGACGATGTCCGACGTTTCGCTCCACACGCAGGGAGCTTCTTTAGGAACCGAATTAAGCAAATAAAAAAAAAACATTCTCTCGGTTTTACATTTTTTTTTTTAACCACGGTGATCAACGATAATAATGATGGTGACGGTTTTTTTCCTAAGTAAGTGGGCCATTGTCATTACGACTCGTTCATGTTATGTTTTAAAAAGAAAAATCGTCGCTGGCTGGAGGGAGGGAGGCAGGCAGGGAGGGACATACGGTCTCGTCCAAGGACGCGTGTGCTGCTTGTCTTAATTAAAGAAACACGTGACCCAAAACAATAGGCAGCTCTCATCTCGGAGCGAGACCCAGGCGCGTGCCCGTGTCCCTGGCTGCTGTGCCACCACCCGAGCTCGTCGAGAAAACCTTGGTCCGAGCGAACACGTCACTGCAGCACTCTCGTTGTGACGTCTCTGTGACGTCTCTGTGACGTAACCCCCCGCCCCCGCCACCACGAAGGGGGTCGCATCGGCGTGAGAAAGAAGAACGCGCGCTGGCGTCACTCTCCAGTCGGGCACAAAGGAAGAGGCGCTTCGCACCCCCCCCCCCGCCAACACGAATCGGCATCAGACCGAGAGAGGATGCCACCGGTCACGCTCTCTCACCTCGCTCTCACCTCGCCCTCTCATCGTCCACTCACCTCTTGCCTCTCCCCCCCTCCAGATGATCGCATTTCCTTCCATCGACTCTCTCAATCTCACTTCGCACTCCGCCCGGTTCCCTCCCGCCTGCACTTCTCTTCTCGATCCTCGCTCTGCGCCTTCCCGCTATCCCTGCTCTCTCTCTCTCGTCTCTCTCTCTCTGGGTGTTCCGTCTCCCTCCTTGTGGTATCTCGTTATCACCTCACCAAGCCTCCACACAAGGCATCATGTCGCCCACGTCACCTTCGCCGCCGTGCGAAAGAAGATCCCTCCGACGGACTTGTCCGAGCTCTCCCCGATCTCGATTCGTCTGTCTCTGCGGTCTCTCTTCTCGCTCTCCTTCCCATCGTCACCTCAATCTCCGATCTCTATCACCCCCCCCACCCCCCCCCCCCCTAGGCCTTCTCTCAACGCTGCCCCCCCCCATCCCCAGGGTTGCCACCTGTCCCGGTTTTCCCAGGATTGTCATCGCGTCGAGGCAGCTGCTGTCCTGGGAACACTGCAACCTTTTCCGGGACGTCGCAAGTCCCGGTTGCTTGTCAGTTGCCCAATAATGCACCACTCAAGACAATGCGGTCACGTGGGGTTCTCCCGTTTCCGGGAGTGAAATATATACACACATCCCGTGAATTGTCCCGGATATGTTTAAGCCTCAGAGGTGGCAATCATCGATTCCCCCCTCCCCCCGACTCCCCCCCCCACGCACCCCCCCCCCCACACACACCCCCCCCCCACCCCCCCCACACACCCCCCTCGCTCGCTCGGCTCTTCTGCGAATCGTCGCGCCCGTTTCCTACTTCGCATTCAGTAATTTCCTCTTGGACACGAAAAAAAACCAAAACCAAATAACACGGCGAGAAACTCAAACAATAAAACGCCGTCCCGGGAAATAGCTGCAGTGGGGTTGGTGGTGGTGGTGGTAGGGGGGTGGGGAGACTTTAAAACAGCGTGCACTCATGTGACGTCACAGACATCATCGACGTCGTCATCGCCGCCGCCATTATCATCACGAGATAAACTTAAAAAGCGACCGAACGTATCCTGCCACTCCCTATGCACACAGCAGTGACAGGCACATTGCAAACTACAACAACGAAGCAAAGATCCCCCGTGTAGCCTTAACAGACTGTCGGGGCAAGTGCTGTTAGCGAGCACCTATGAATGCCAGGACGACACACGAGGGGGTGGGTGGCCAACACCACGCCCGTCCGCCTTTGTCTCCCCAATGGCGATATTTACGCATCACACACAGGAACACAGACGCACACACTCACATCCTCCCGACACACACGCAAACAATGCACTACGAACCGGGCGACCTCAGTTCCATTCCCGGACACGGCTAACATCAGTGACATCTTAACCAGTCGTAGCCCCTCCTCCTCCTCCACCACCAACCACCACCACCACCACACCAAATTCACCCAAATTGCAGCAAAAACCATCGTGGTGAAGTATGGCGAAAAATACACGCGACCACGGGGAGAACACGCAAACTCCAAAATATACAGCAGGCGTCAGGTTCGGATTAGAATCCACAACCCCCTGTAGACCAGGCGAAGTAGTTAACATCTCGCCACCGCAGCACCCCCTCGCTCGGGGAGGCCTTCATCCAGCAGGCAATGTGGCGGCTGAAAAAGTCACGCGAACCCATTCCGTGCAACACACACACGCGCGCGTGTGTCACGAGCTTCAGCTATCGATATTAATCGACGCAATCGTTGCGCCGCTGGTGTGTGCACGTGTGTTGCGTATGTGCGGGGAAGTTGTAATATAGCGGTGGTCAAGCGCACGACAGCCAACATCGGTGGCGATCATCTGAACGGGTCAACTCGGCCATAATTGAGTACCTGGTGCGGTGCGTAAGCATCGGTATTGGGGAGACAAAGACGGCCGTGTGTGATCCTCACCACGCGACAATGTGCTGCGCCTCGCCGTTGCGCCTTAACAGGCGATCGGTAAAAGCACTTTATCCAAACGATCTGTTAAGGCTCTCTGGGGAATCTTTCTATTTGTTCCCGTGACGTGGAGAGCGTTCAACCAAACGCAGTATTTGAAGGTGGATCAATCTCCGTCCACGTTCGCCAATGGACTCACACGCCTGATGAACCGTATAACAAAAGTTATTGTGTTGATCGACGTGAATTAAAATTACTTTCCCAACCTCGTTTAATGAAACGGGCAACTACTTTGTGCCCCGTGACACACCGCGACAAGGAGGAATGGAGTCGATGATCTAATGCACGGCAAAAATGAAAAGGAGATAGAGAGAGAATATAACGAATGTGGAATAAGGGGGAAAGGGAATGGAACAACGGGAGCGCAGGGTCGAGAAAATGAGGATAGGAAGAAGCTACATCAGGGCCTCGACAGCGGGCGGCACACATAATCACGTGGTCGACACGAGGCTTGAGCTGATTGAGATGTCCACGGTTATTTATTCGGATAAAAAGAGTGATTTGAAAAAACAAGTACAGGACGCGCGCACCCGACCGCGGAATGGAATCCAAGTGGGATCGGCAACATGGTTGCGTTTAAAAAAAAGAAGAAGTTACGTTCAATTTCGCTCGGGTTCGCCGCGCCAATGCGACAGTTGGCGTCAAGGTGACAAGTTGACGTCACGTGAGCGGCACACGCGCAGCAATGATTGACCGACCAATGGGAACGCGACGTCTCGGCAATGGACGTCCAACTCTGTTGACTGGCCCATCAAGACCGTAATCATAACATTAAAATATGCTCAAAATGTCCCTCCCAATATATTGCTATAAAAAATAATAATTGCTATGCTATGTAAATAAAAACAACAATTTGCTAAACCTTGCCCACAATATCTGGATTTGTCTTCATATAAATCAATGCATAGATGTATGTTTATGTTTGTGTGGTTATGGTTGTACTTTATTAATCCCTAATCTCTGCCATTACATACAATGAAACAAGAAAATGGCAAAATAAAAGTTAAAATAGAGCAATGCAATACAATACACTATTAGACATTATTGTAAGAAAAAAAAATCATCCCATGTATGAGTGAATTTTTCTATATTTTAGGGAGGAAATTAGTTTTCAAATTTAGATATTTTTCTGGGTTGGGACCCCCCCAGACACCCTAGAAGATTTGGTCCCCCCCCCCCCCCAATGTTGACTCCATGGCTACGGCCTCGTTTAGCAGCAACGCGCGAAGTTGCCACCATCCATCGCTTACTGCTACGCGCAGGAGGCAAGCCCCCCCCGTTGTGCTCGCGGATTTCAAGAGAGCGAGTTGACGAAAGGGTGACATGAACAGCAGCGCAAATCGAAAAGTTTCGGGAATGTTAAATGAACCGCGTCGGTGTTTATTATTATTGTTGTGCCTTCCGCCCTTTCAATTCAATTCAATGTTCATTCGTTACACGGAAAATCCCGTGTAGCCAGTTATCCAAATAGTTTCGGTGGCAACAGCCCGCAGGAGCGCAGTCAACAAGCTACCAGGAAACTCGAGTTGTAGGTTCTTTTTATCGGAGTGAGAATTACAATTCGTTTCGCCCTCTGTTGGAATACCGTGTTGTTGTTGTTGTTTTTTTCTCTAAAAATATTTATACGGATAATATATATACAGTAGGGGTCAATGGGTGAGTGGTATATTGAGTCAGTGAGTGAATGAGTCACTGGGTGAGTGGTATATTGAGTCAGTGAGTGAATGAGTCACTGGGTGAGTGGTATAATGAGTCAGTGAGTGAATGAGTCACTGGGTGAGTGGTATATTGAGTCAGTGAGTGAAGGAGTCACTGGGTGAGTGGTATATTGAGTCAGTGAGTGAGGGAATCACTGGGTGAGTGGTATAATGAGTCCGTGAGTGAAGGAGTCAATGGGTGAGTGGAATATTGAGTCAGTGAGTGAATGAGTCCATGGGTGAGTGGTATATTGAGTCAGTGAGTGAGGGAATCACTGGGTGAGTGGTATATTGAGTCAGTGAGTGAATGAGTCACTGGGTGAGTGGTATAATGAGTCCCTGAGTGAAGGAGTCAATGGGTGAGTGGTATATTGAGTCAGTGAGTGAATGAGTCAATGGGTGAGTGGTATATTGAGTCAGTGGGTGAATGAGTCAATGGGTGAGTGGTATATTGAGTCAGTGAGTGAATGAGTCACTGGGTGAGTGGTATAATGAGTCCGTGAGTGAAGGAGTCAATGGGTGAGTGGAATATTGAGTCAGTGAGTGAATGAGTCACTGGGTGAGTGGTATATTGAGTCAGTGAGTGAGGGAATCACTGGGTGAGTGGTATATTGAGTCAGTGAGTGAATGAGTCACTGGGTGAGTGGTATAATGAGTCCCTGAGTGAAGGAGTCAATGGGTGAGTGGTATATTGAGTCAGTGAGTGAATGAGTCAATGGGTGAGTGGTATATTGAGTCAGTGGGTGAATGAGTCAATGGGTGAGTGGTATATTGAGTCAGTGAGTGAATGAGTCAATGGGTGAGTGGTATATTGAGTCAGTGAATGAATGAGTCAATGGGTGAGTGGTATATTGAGTCAGTGAGTGAAGGAGTCAATGGGTGAGTGGTATATTGAGTCAGTGAGTGAATGAGTCAATGGGTGAGTGGTATATTGAGTCAGTGAGTGAAGGAGTCAATGGGTGAGTGGTATATTGAGTCAGTGAGTGAATGAGTCAATGGGTGAGTGGCATATTGAGTCAGTGAATGAATGAGTCAATGGGTGAGTGGTATATTGAGTCAGTGAGTGAAGGAGTCAATGGGTGAGTGGTATATTGAGTCAGTGAGTGAAGGAGTCAATGGGTGAGTGGTATATTGAGTCAGTGAGTGAATGAGTCAATGGGTGAGTGGTATATTGAGTCAGTGAGTGAGGCAATTACTGAGTGAGTGGTATAATGAGTCCGTGAGTGAAGGAGTCAATGTGTAAGTGTAGGAGTGAATGAGTGAGCGTCCCACAGCGTCGCGGGGAAGGGGAGGGAGGAAGCAGAGAAGATGAAGAAGGCAGAGAGAGAAAGAGAGTGGGGGGTAGAGGGGCGCGCATCTGTGAATGATTAGTGGGTGGTGGGGTGGGGGGTCGGATGGCGATGCCGCCTTCCCCACAAGCGACTCGCCTCCCGATCGCCACCGACTCCCCCGACTGCCAGCCGCGTTACCACGGCACACGGACACTGGCTACTCGCGGGCGCCGGGCGCGAGGCGAGTCCTGGCTGGGGCACGAGGTGCCACGTACCGGGCAGCCACGAGGAACTGGGTAGGGAGGGGAACGCACCCGGGAGTGGGACGTGCCCCGCGGAGATGGAGCGATCAAATCGGCTCGGGCGAGCGCGTGCGCCCAGGTGGATTGTTCGCACCGCGGGAGCTTGAGAGCAGGCGGCGTCTTGGGGAGGCCTTCGTCCAGCAGTGGATAGACCATGGCTGATAACGACGGTACTACATATGTAGCTACTACATATGTAGTACATATGTAGCAAGAGGCGCTACATATGTAGTAGCTGCACATGTAGCAAGAGGAGCTACATATGTAGTAGCTACGGGCCCCGCACTTTCAAGGGCCCCGCGCTAAATGCTTTCAAGCCATCAACTCCGGTTCAGTGATTCTGCACTTGCTCTATTACTGTAGTACTATACTGCCTTCGACTTTTATGAACGACTGGGTGTTTAAGGTTAGCGATTTGTCGTATTATCTGGCTGGATGAAAAAACACAATTACTTTACTATGCAAGTAAAAAACAAATGTGTTTAAAAATTTTTTTTTTTTTTAGGGCCCCTTTATAACATATGCTATAGGCCCCACACTAGCTTCACCCGGCACTATATTAAGCTACGCGACTGACACATCCCGCAAAGGGGGATACTCGCACCCCCGTCCCTGATCCTACTCTGGAATCTCCCAGAGCTCCCCACGACACTGAATAAAGTGTCAAGGCGGTGTGGGAGTGTGGAGGGGGGGGTTACATCAGAGTCACGTGGTATCCGAATGGGATATCATGCCCTATCCGAGCGCAACAGCGCGATTGTTACGACATAAATAATAACACCGATCGATTTACCCGAGAAAGCCTCATTGATTCTCAAGACTAATTTGCAGGAGGGGCCGCCATGTGCGGTCAATTCCATCAACGCGCGTTTGGCTTCCTGTGAGTTCGGAAACCGGAGGAGCCGGATACAACTACATCCCGCCCATACGAGGATTAACACTCGAAGGTCTGCGCAGACAGATCAGAGCATCCATTGCTGTACAATCATCTCACGGGCCACCTCGCAGCCACAGCTGACAATGCCTGGTGCGGCATTACCGGGTATGTATGCAGAACTTATTTCCCAACAAACTGAAACACACACAGTATTTTTCGATTTAAAGCTTTCGTGACTGCAGGGATTCATATTCTTGGTTCTTTCGGTAAAGTCACGTAGAAGGGAACTAATAAAATAATAAAAATATCAAACTATAAAAATTCTTATTGTTTTATATTAATATTACTTTATTATTTCCCTTCTACGTGACTTTACCGAAAGAACCAAGAATACACACAAAGTAGTTCTACCATCCTGCGAGAGATCGGGCGCAATCGGGAGAGTTTGGACGGAGGCCAACATTTTGGCTGTCAATTTTTGTTTTTTTTAAAGCGGCCACGTGTCGCGCGTGCCGGGCACGCGCAGGGGTCACGTGGCCCGGCACGCCAAATTGCTAAATTGTTCAGGGGGCTGGTGCGGCGGCTCGCCCATGCGATTATCGTGTTTGGGAGAGGCGAGTGCTGATAGAACAAGGAGAGATTTATACGTTTCCCAAACCCGCTAAGCTGCGAGGTGACCGGGAGAAGACAGTACAGCAAGTGGGTCCAGTGCACGCGTTTGTATGGCGGAGGCACGAGCTTTGTCCCCTCGTATGGGGGATGGGGTTTCCCCGGGTATTGCGGGTTCCTTTCGCAAACGGCAAAAAAATAACTAAAGCCCTTTGCCAGTACACTGCTGGATGAAGGCCTCTTCCACACGCCGTGTCGGTCATGGGGTTGTTTGACCACTTGTCACCAACCCGCAGTGATCAGCGTGTGGCTGATATGTTTATATTTTTAACACAAATTCCTGCGGAGGGAGCTGGTAGGAACGTTGGGTTGCTCGGTCAATGGCCAGGGTCAATGGCGGCGTGGTGTATTCCACAAATATGCCCGACTGTGAGGGCGGGCACAAGCCGGCGTGAGTAGGTTAAACGTTGAGTTTTATAAGGGCACCACGGGGTGACCAGCTCCTCCCCACCCAGCCCCACCCCTTCCACCCCCCACCCAGCCCCTCCCCACCCTCCCCACCCAGCCCCTCCCCACCCTCCCCACCCAGCCCCTCCCCACCCTCTCCACCCAGCCCCACCCCTCCCATTTTTTGATGCACGACGGACGGACACAATAATCCCCTGTGGACTGGTGTAACCAGGAGGTTCCTACCAATATAATAAGATTGCAAAAGGGAAAATGTGTGCACGGAGACTCGTATAGATCCATAGACTGACACTCGGGCTAACACAGATAGCGACAGACTTGCCCATAGACCCATAGATCGACCAAAATAGATCCATAGACTCGCACAAAAACCCATCGATTCGCACACAGATGCATAAACGTACAAAGACCCCCATATACTTACATAAACATCAATGAACTCGCGTAAAGATCCACAGGCTTAGACAGTCCCATACACATACGGAGAGCCGTCTACCTACATTAGAGATCTACACACGAAATCTACACACTTGCAGAGAGGCCAAAGACGTATACACAGAAGCACGTACTTCATAGAATCCCACGGATATGCATACCATCCACGCAGCGAGAACGCACGCGGTATTTGCGCCGTTACGTAACATTGCAGTGATATTTTTTTTTATTTGTTGTCGCAAAAAAAAGTTTCCTTTGAAAGTATTTTATCGCCAATCTTGGCCCCACAAACCCCTCCCCAAAAAAAAACTGTGCAGATCCGGCCACCGGTGTTGGTGAGCCGTACTATACATCTCGCGCAGAATGGTTTATGGGATTTGTAGTATTCTGTCCGAACGTGAGCGGTGCTTAAAACGGGGACGCGTGGACACAGCGAGGAAGATCCGCGGCTTCCCATCGCGACTTGCAGCGCAGTGCTGTCAAGACAAAGATCGCCCCCCCCCCTATTGCCTGAAAATAATGTTGGAGCAAGTGCTGTTAGCGCCCCTGAAGGCCGACACGACACACGAGGGGAAGGGGGGTGGGGGTTGGCCAAGCACCACGCCCTGCCTCGTGTATCCCCAATCGCAATATGTACATGCCGCAACAGGTACTCATTTGAGGCTAAGTCGACCTAGGAGGGGCCCAAAATATCGGTTCAATAATCATCATCGGTGTTGGCCGTGAGTAGCGCGCCAATCACTGCGCGACCGCTCCCCACAAGCACACCAGAGAACTGGAGGTAAACACGCGATCACTCGGTCTCCATTTACAAGCACGAGAAGTGACGCCACTCACATGGACCTTATGGCGGGACCCCGGCTCTCGCATAAACCGCGTTGCGACGTCATTGTACATCGGTTGAAGGCGAACGATACGGTAATCTATTCCTCTCGACGAGCTCTACACGATGCGCTAATCAAAGTTTTGTTAATGACTACGGCAACGACGGGTGCTTGGTGAACAACGAGAGGATTGATTAATGTGCGCGGTGGGACGGAGTCGCCAAAAATAAACGAATTAATTACGATTTTGAATTCCGTTTATTCGGGACCCCGGGGTCCCGCCACGAGATTCATATGAAGGGATGGGTGAGCACTATGACTATTACTTGGCAATGACAATTATATGTATGGATGAATAAATCATGATCAGTGAGACATTCTTGATGAATTTGGATGATGATGATGATGATGATGGAGCAAAATAATGTGTAATAAGTAATGACGATTGATTGTGAGAATTGGTAATTATTGATGCCCATCTCCACGTGGCCAGTGCCACCGGCTCGCATTTCCACCAACAAGGGGAGGCGGGGATGGGGGGGAGAGGGAATGGGGGGGGAGAGGGGATGGGGGGATGGGGGGGGATAAGGGATGGGGGGGGAGAGGGGATGGGGGGGAGAGGGGATGGGGGGAGAGGGGATGGGGGGGAGAGGGGATGGGGGGGGGAGATGGGGGGGGGGAGATGGGGGGGGGATCTCCCAGGCTTTGTTGCTTCATTTGGCCGTTGGCGTCAAGACGTGAATCTGGCCCAACGTGTTTATAGAGGCGACTCTGTCTTTATTGAGAGAGGGCGGTCGTGCCTCCACAGCCATAATCCGCGCGATGACATTTGGAAGTTAAAAAAAGAGCTGAGCGAGGTCGCTCAGAGAAGCTGCGGCAGCGAGGCGGAGTTGTTGTTTAGAAAGACAAAGGCGGTTGCGTTAAACCTCAGAGCTCAGTGACTTCCCAGAGCGACTGTCAGGCTAAGGCAGAACGACTGTCAGGTGGGCGGACGGGCGGGACTGTAGGACTGGCAGACGAGACAGCTTTGAGATAGGAGATAGAAATAGAGACATGCCAAGTGCAAGACAAACAGGCAGAGGGAAAGTGTGCCAGAGTAACTGGAAGATTACAAAGGGGAGAGAGAGAGAGAGAAAGGGAGGGACAACGTGGCAGACAATAAAACAGTTTGCAAGATAAAAAAAAGTTAGATAACAAGTCATGAGACAGTCGTAAGAACAGACAGACCGACACTAATTACAAAGACAGATACAGATAATTCCCAAGACATATTGACAGGACATTGGATGACAGCCAGACAGGAAGACAGCCCTTTTTTGCCACGTGTAAACATTTTAGATAAATTATTCTTTGGTTCTTTCGGTTAAGTCACCTCTAAAAATAAAATAATAAATTAAAATAATAGCGACGTTTCGATTGCAACACAAGCGATCATCATCAGGCATAAAAGAAATAGCAATAAAAATCTAACTAGAAAACTATAGACAGACATAAGCAGACAGACATCACAAGGACACACAGAGAGAGGACACATATCGGCACAGAGAGAGGGGTCGTTTCTGTGACGGTCCCTTAAATATAGAGAGGGGGGGCGGGGACGGAGAGAGGGAGGGGGCAGAGAAAATTAGCCCCCTCCCTCTCTCCGTCCCCGCCCCTGCCCCCCCTCTCTATATTTAAGGGACCGTCACAGAAACGACCCCTCTCTCTGTGCCGATATGTGTCCTCTCTCTGTGTGTCCTTGTGATGTCTGTCTGCTTATGTCTGTCTATAGTTTTCTAGTTAGATTTTTATTGCTATTTCGTTTATGCCCGATGATGATTGCTTGTGTTGCAATCGAAACGGTACTATTATTTTAATTTATTATTTTATTTTTAGACGTGACTTAACCGAAAGAACCAAAGAATAATTCCTGCAGTCACGAAAGCTCCAAATTAAGATTTTAGATAAAGACACACACACACGGGCAGAGATATAAAAACGGAGACACGGGCGACAGAGAAACAGACACAGACAGATACGCAGAGAGAGAAAGAAACGAGAGAAGCGCCCATTGCCAAGCTCAGCATTCTATCATCCGTCGTGCAAATCCCGTTGCTTACTGCCGCATCTCCTCCACACCACACAACTTACATATAGAGTAGTCATAAAGCTCTGATGCGGATTATCATGGGGCAAAATAAATAAATGCATACATACATAAATGGGTATTCCATCCACCTCTACATAAAAAGCGAAATGTAAAAATGTTGAGTACATGAGCCCCTGTTGTCTTCGCAGACAAACGTTATTGAGCAGCATTCTGGCTCTCATCAACAGTCAGGCGCTACGTACGAATGCTGCTGCGCTGCCAGATGTTACTGGCACGGGGACCTCTTTACGACGGGGGCCCTGTTCAGTGCGCTATTGGGGAGAAATAGCGCACGGTATGGATTTATTTACGTTTATGTCTATTCGTGAATTAATTATAAATATAATGTTCACGATTATGTTGGAGCGACCGACAGAGAAACAGCCACAGACATTGCCTATGTTGAACTTCTTGTGCACCGAACGTAGCCAACCGTGCGAATCGGAGATAATACTCCACGAGAGATTGCAGCCTTGAGTCAGTCCGCCGTGCAATGAAGGCCCTGGCCGTGCCGGTTACGAGGGTAGTGTGAGCATGCTTCTTCACGCTGGTCGGTGCGGTATGGTGAAAGTTGGGTGGGTGGGGGGGGAATTGAACTCGCTCAATCCAAACTCGACGAGATGGCGAGATGCCGTAGCGCACTATTCGAAGCGCCATTACATCACCGTGACATTACGGAGATAGAAACGTAATCAAAGATAACAAATTACCGAGACGCCAGAAACACTGACAAATTGTCAACAGATGGTGGTCGAGTTTCAACAATAAAATGTCTCTTCGATCGCGAGTAGCAGCGTGATGACAGCAGCTCGAGGGGGGGGGGGCATCCCTCCCCTCGGGCCCTCCAGAACTCCCCCTCTCCTCCTCCTCCTCCACCGGACCCTGGCCTCAAATGTCTGTGAAGTTCTAATCGAAAACGACAGCGGAATTTCCTACTTGAGGAGACATCGGACGACCAGACGCTCGCTCGGGGAGCGGCAGATCCCAAACACGTGTATGTGCGCGTGTGTGTGCGTGCGCGCGTGCGCGTGTGTGTATGTGTGTGTGTGCGTGTGTGCGCGCGTGTGTGCGTGCGTGCGCGTGTGTGTATGTGTGTGTGCGTGTGTGTGCGCGTGTGTGTGTGTAGTGGTGAGCGGTGGTGTAGCAGTTAGCGCGCTGCGCTACAAACCTGGCGACCCGGGTTCGATTCCTGTTCAGGGCCAACACCCAGTGACGGTTATCTGAACCGGTCCTGGGCCTCCCCTAGGTCGCCTCAGCTTCAAATGATGACCTGGTTCGATGTGTGAGCATCTCTACTAGAAAGACAAAGGGGGCCGGCGTGGTGCTGACCACCCACCCTTTCGCGTGCCGTGCCGGCCTCCATTAGGTGCTCGATAATAGCACTTGCCCCAACAGGCTGTGAAGGCTACACGGGGGGATCTTTATCTTTGTGTGTGTAAATATTAAAGTGTGTGCGTGAGTACGCGTAATTACGTATGGATCTGTGCGTGCGCGTGTATGAGTGGTGCAGAGGAATTACAGCGGAATGGAGAGAGGTGGGGGGGAAGAGCGGGGATGGACAGAGATGGAGGGTCTTCTTAGGTTTTTTCGGTAAAGTCAGTGACTTTACCGAAAAAACCTAAGAAGATGATGATTCCTTGCAGTCACGAAAGCTTCAAATCTAGAAGAGATGGAGGGGTGGAGGGATGAAAGTGCAGTCAGGCAGGAAGAGAGAGTGATGGCAGGAGGGAGTGGAGCGAGGGAGAGAGGGACGGACTTCAGGGGAACGAGAGGGAGGCAGGGAGAGGATTGATCGCGGGGGCAGATGGAGGAGAGTCCACACATTTGCTTAAAACAGATGCGCAAGAGAGACACCAGCTGACATCACGACCAGCTGTTTATTTGTCAACTTTAAATTACGCATCGAGCAGTACGGTGTTGGTGTTGTTTGTAAACGCAATGCAATGCCGATTCACGTATCAATATACATGTTCTAAATGCGACGGCACCTCCAGATGCTTTATAGAAACCGGGCACATTCATTTTTATAAGAGAGAGAGAGAAGAGAGGCATTCAGTCAGATGTCGAGGTGAAGAGCGTTCCAGACCTTGGCGGGCAGCAGAGGAGAATGAGCGAAGGTTGTCTGGGTGGCTTCGACGAAACTTGTCACGTCACTGGCACACGCAGTCGCGTGAACGAATCTCGTCGCGCCTGCTGATCGTCACATCGTCCAGCTGACGAGAACTCAGCCTTGCCACGTGCGTGAGGAATGTCCCCACGTGTTCCATCGCGAGCGTCGTTGCTGAAATTGATGCCCGCGAGCATCTTAGCGCAACGGTACGAATTCCACACCCCCCCCCCACGCCCCCCCCCCACGCCCCCCCACACCCCCCCATGCCCCCCCACACCCCCCCCCCATGCCCCCCCCCCACGCCCGAAGACACGCACACAAGAGAAGCCGTGAGCGCGCGTGTCGACCTGCTCGCTGTGACTGCCGCGACATCTCAAGCTCGACACTATGAGACCTCCTTTACCAGTGGCAAAATATAGTGATAGGTTTTTACCCTTTCAACTGGTACAAAAACTGACACCTTTATACAAGGCATCATGTTTGCAATAACCACAACACAAGCAGTCAAAATGCAAACAAAAATAAACAACTCTGATGATGCACTGTCCTTGAAGTTGATTGGTCCACACCCGAGGCAGCTTTTCTTAGAGCCTAGTCTCCATTGGTGTTGGACCAAATGACGCCAAAAGGCGTACAACTCAAAAACAGCGCACTATCAGAGTATTGAGAGCTCGGGGTAAGCATGTACACTATGAGACATCTCCTTTACCAGTGGCAAAATATAGTGATAGGTTTTTACCCTTTCAACTGGTACAAAAACTGACACCTTTATACAAGGCATCATGTTTGCAATAACCACAACACAAGCAGTTAAAATGCAAACAAAAAGAAACAACTCCCGTGCCCGACCACGACACGAGAGCACGCACGCGCCGCTGAACAGGCGGCGAGCGACGCGCAGAAATTCCGTGAATTAACACACGGGGCGGGGGGGGGTTACAAACTGGGATTGGCTCACGATTAGAAATCTGCGGGTGCCGTGAGGTCACGACGGGATCGGCGGGTGTCATGGGGATGGAGGGGCAGGATGGAGAAGGGGGTTTGGGCTCTGGGGCGAAACAAATTATAATCAGAAAGAAAGATGTCCCCGTGTAGCATTGACAGACTGTTGGGGGCAAGTGTTGTTAGAAAGCGCCGGGTATTCATTTGAGGCGAGTCGGCCATGGACCGGTTCAGATATTCGTCACCGATGTTGGGCGTGAGCGGGAATCGAACTCGGGTCGGAGGGTTTAGTAGCGCAAGCACGCTAACCTCTACGCGACTTTTAGTAATTTTTAATTTTATTTTTTACCTACGTGACTTTACCGAAAAAACCTAAGCGTATGAATCCTTGCAGTCACGAAAGCTTCAAATCTAGAATCTACACGACCTCTCCCCACGAATAAAAAAATAACCGCGGACATCGCCAGTAGCATTTATTTGACACGTCCTGCTGATGAGACTCAATATAGGAAGTCGAAACCGGTGCAGGGTTTGGCTATTTAAATAAATTCTACCGTTGGGATACAACCACATGTCTGTTTCAATGCTTCACCTGCCAGTTGGAACATCAACGCATAATGCTATAATCACCCAGGAATGTCTGTCCTTAACGCTCGTGACGTCACTCCACATCGACCAACCCCCCGAATTAATATTCATGAGCAGGTGACGTCCTCCAAACAGACACCCCCCCCCCCATTATTATTACCTACGATAATGAGCCAAGAATGTCTCTGTGCAACGCTCGTGACGTCACTCCACGTCGACCAGCCCCCCTCATTAATAATCTTTGACAGGTGACGTCCTCTAAATGGACACCCCCCCCCCCGTCCATTAATAATCATTAGCGGGTGACGCCACTCCACATGAGGGGGCCGAGGCGCCTCCTCCCCCCTCAGCGTCAACTTCCAACCCTCACTACAAAGGCAGAACCCTCACGTCACTCGATCTCCGCTATTGAGACATCAAAGTAAAAAGGACGTCATGATGAACAAGGGATTATAACATTAAAATGCAATAGGTCTGTGTCACCGCGGTCTTACAAATTGCACACGAATGGATGCAATGGATATCACGTCGCGGTCTGCTTTCCGCTTGCACGTTTCAGATGTACTGCAATACACTCGTCCTTGAACGGGCAAAGGGCTAGTTTTAATTATCACTGCAAGACCATACACGCAACAACAACAACAACAAAAACCCTAATTATTTTTTACACAGCGCTGTTCATGCAAATTTCATTTCACAGTCGCTGATAAACCACAGACAAGCTGGAAGACTGCTAAGTGGTGAACCAATGCCGAAAATTGCTCTGCAGTTCTCTATATATTAAGATGTTTTCAGCCAATTTCTGATTGGTTATACATGTGTGATGATGAAACCGAGGCCCCCGGAGATACCCCACGCAATGCGAGGGGACAACGCTCTATCCCATACAGAAGGGACGGATGGCATCGGCCCCACCGCTTTGCTCTATCGCATTCCGCTGGCGAGCCAGGCTTAGAGCACCTCGATGCCCACGGGAAGGGCGTCTCGCAACATTTTGTCCGACCCACCAACCCTCGCGGCCTCCCCAGTGATGGGTTACAAGCCACGTGCAGAGCCACCGACTGACCGCCCGACACCAGCGCGTTGAGTTATGGGCGCTTCCGTCAGGACGTGACCCAAAAAAAACACGACGACAACCTCCGACGATCTTTGTCATTGCCTCCCCAGGAAAGCGGCGACCCGAGTTCGATTCCCGCTCACGGCCAACATCAGTGACGAATATCTGAACCGGTTCTGGGACTCCCCCCTCCCCCCCAGGCCGACTCAGCCTCAAATGATAACTTGGTGCGGTGTGTTAACATCGCCACTAGGGGCACAAAGGCGGCCGGGCGTGGTGTTGGCCTCCCCCTCCTCCTTGTGTGACGTGCCAGCCTTCATAGGTTGCTCTCTGAAAGCAGTTGCCCAAACAGTCGATTGAAGGCTATACGGGGGAACGTTGTCTTTGTCTCCGTGTGCGCACGCGAGTGCATGTGTGTGTGTGTGCTAAATTACGTCTTTCGGGGTGCGTGTGTGCATGAATTTGTATGGGCGTGTGTATACGTGTCTGCTACCCTGGTGTCTGTGATTGTGTGTGTTCTGCTGTTTGTGCGCGTGTATGTCGAGGTGTGTGTGTGTGCACGCGCATGCGCGTGTGTGTACGTGAATGCATGTGTCTGTGCGCGTGTGTGTACACCGAGGTGTGCGCGCGTGTGTGTGTGTGGACGTCACGTGAAAGGAAATTCACACTTAGAAAAAAAACATTTTCCTTCGCACAGGTCGCTCTTCGCACAATGCAGCTGCTTTGTCCCGGCGTCCGAACAAAAGCAACAGCTGTTTTTATTCCGTAGAATTGTTTACTGCTTTTGGTTATCAGAGATTTATCTTTATTGTTATTATTGTTGTTTTAAATAAAAAAAAACACGGACAGAGACTTCGCGAGGCGAGCACAAAGACCAGACTGAGAGTAATAACAAGATTTAGTTGTGTATATATTTGTTTAAACCACGACATCGCAGTACCAGCGAGGGGAGACGGGGAAGGAGGCTGGAGCGGCTGGGGAGGTTCGTGGAAGCAGAGGCCGGGACTCGAGAATTGTTGGCAACAAGGACCCACCCCCCCGCCCCCCCCCAGTGGGTTGGAGCTGAACAAAGCATCGATAAAATAAACTCGATGGCATTTCAATGCGAGTGGATGCGTAACGATTTTAATGGGGTGTAAGGGCAAGCAAGCTTGGACATGAGTCACGGACCGTGGCGGGGAAATACAGAAAACCTGGATGCGATGGGTGTGGGGCATGCGTGTTACGGGGCAGAGGAGTATGGGGTAAGCTACGAGTCGCTTCGAACTAGAACGTGGAAACAATGTGTGGTAGGAGGAAGAGGAGGTGGGGTACGACGGGTGCCTAGGATGGAGGTTGGGGCGGGTGGCTTGCCGAGACGGGAACCAACGGGACGGGTACCCAGAGTTGGGCGATTCAAGGGGGAGGACAGAAATCCAGACAGTGGCTCTTGTCAGGGCGGGGTGTCGACTTTACAGAAACGTAAGGAATCTGGCAGAAGGAAGGAAGCGATGGCGAGGCGTGGTGGCATTTAACGGCATTGGCTGTGATGATCTCTTGACCTTAGCCTATTTAACAAGGGCGGTAGGGATAATCACCGCGATGCATGGGGTGCGCTAACAGGAAAATCCACGTCACAAGGAATTCCTTTTGTCTGTGTAAAGCAGCCAGTTAGTCACAGTACTTGGGGAATGGTGGCCACCAGGAAACTGTTTCAATCCAAATAAGCGGATTTAGTGTTCCCCATGTGTTCGCGGAAACCCAGTGAGACTGACTCTAATTATAGGTCAAGTATGATGTAATTATTTGTACTAATAAATATATCAAATCCACTGCTGCATGAAAGCCTCTCCATGCAGTGTGGTCAGGTCGCTTGTGACAACGATCTGCATAGCTCAGTGGGCCTTACCTGGTAAAATAAAAGTAGTTTTCTCATGGGGGGGTTACGTGACTATACTTCACCACGCTGGTCGGTACGGCTTGATGATGGCTGGGGGTGGAGGAGGGGCGAGGGGTGCAGGATCCGTTCAAACATTTTCAAGCCACGGATGTTAGCCGTGGCCAGGAATAGAATTTAGGCCGGCCGTCGGATGCACGCCACTAACCACTGCGTCACCGCTCCAGATACAATTCAAGCAGAGAGACTACCTTCTTTGTTTAAAATAAGGCGATAGCCGCTCCAGATACAAGTCAAGCAGAGAGACTACCTTCTTTGTTTAAAACAAGGCGATAGCCCGTGCAGGGAACGGATCAGGCACGCATCTGAACGAACGTTTACTCGTTTGTGTCAGATGTTTGGCGTGCAGACGTCTCAATTACCAACGCCGCGCCAACTGGCGCCCAGGTGGATTGGATGTTTTCCAAATTTGCTAAAGTTGCCCTCAAATTACTCAATTGGGGGGGGGTGGGGAACGCGTAGCAACATCGCCGCCCTACTGCGAAACACAGCAGGAGCCTCCTCCTGAAAAAAGAATTGACAGCCAGCGAGGTTTTCTCGTGCAAATAAGTGACAACAACAACGACAACAATTCGGCAATATACGTAACTATGCCCATGTGTTCCCCGTTTCTTCAACATGTGATTCTGACCGTCAATAATGCACAGCGGTATAGGTGTGGGGGGGACGGGGGGCGTACGTGGATGGGGGGTGGAGGGCATGGGAGAAGGGGGGGGCTAGAATGGAAAGAGTTTTTAGTTTTCACACCTGCCCTGCCCGACATTCCCTGAAATCTGGGCCTTCCAATATTCCAGTGACCCTTCGCGCGGCCCGCTGCTTCGTCTCTGCCAATCTTTCCACTGCCATGTTAATCAAATCGCCTGCACGCATCACACGCGCATGATGATTGGTGAACACGGAGAGCCGCGCGGTCACGGCGCTGCCAGGAATGCTTCTTTTGTTGGAGGGGGGGGGGCGTAGTGGGATGGGAGGGGAGCCACGATGAAACGATGCCGATTCAGAAGTTTATCTAGAGGCCACCTGGGCAATCCACTGCTAGATGAAGGATGAGGACCTCTTGGAAGGCAGGGTTGTCGAGGGCAGGTTCAGATATCCCCCACCACCAATGTTGGTCGTGGCCGGCAAGCGAACTCAGGTTTGCAGAGTTTTTTGCGCAGAAAGCAAGCCGCGCCACCGCTGCCCCGTCCCTCCCCCCTCCACACCACACCACTGATTCCGAAGTTAACAATTGCAACAAACATAAATGAACGTGATTTGAAGCTTTCGTGACTGCAGGAATCACTCTTTGGTTCTTTCGGTAAAGTCACGTAGAAAAAAAAAACCCAAGAATAAATGAACGTGTCCAAAATCGGCGGGTGCTTTAAAGTGGATGATGGAAATCCCACATTGCCGGGGTAAGACCACGTGGCACCCGGTTTCCTCGCCGCCGGCTACCGTCTCCCGGCAGATAGAATCACTTGGGCGCATTCCACCGGGCAGACAAATGAATGCCTCTATGCCTGTGAGCGGTAAATCATCATCATCGTCATCGTCGAGGAGCGTGTTCTCCTACAGCGATTCCACGTTCCCTTGCCAGGGCTCTCAGAAACTCTTGGATTCTTTCAAACTTGGGGTGACTTCTATTCGTATCCTCGTTTGCACAATGAAAGACGGACAGACGGAGAGACCTCAGAGGCAGGCAGAGAGACAGCAAGGCCAGAGGGCAGATAGACGGATGGATAGACAGAGGGGTTAACAAAACAAAGTGTATTCATCTGCCGCTGTGGTGACAATGTGATTACATTCAGACGTTAATTGTTGGCATCGGCAGATGACCAATCATCCCAAAGGATAGAGAGTACAGCGGGTAGGCGAATAGACAGATGGACGAAGAGACGGACAGAGATACAGATGGAATCATATACACGGACAGACATAGCGATGGCTGGTCGGACCAATTGACTTGCGTGTCTCAGCAGGCGAGTTCGATTCCCGCTCACGGCCAATACCAGTGACGATTATCTGAACCGGGCATCAAATGAGTACATGTTGCGGTGTGAAAACATCAGCAGAGTGCAGGGGCACGTGCTGTTAGCGGGCACCTATGAAGACCGACACGACACACGATGGGGTGCGTGGCAAGCACCACACCCGGCCGCCTTTATCTCCCGAGTGGCGATGTTTACACACCGCACCAGGTACTCATTTGAGGCTGAGTCGACCTAAACCACACACATGCAATACACTCGCGCAACGCGAACAATGACACCTGTATTTTCCGGAAAGCAAGCCTCCACGAGTGTTGAAAAGTATTATTCTGTAGAGCCCTGCAATCGGATCGTTGGCCATATCCTTTTTTTAAATAAATAATAATACTAATGTCCATCTCGCTTCGTGCGGGAGGACACCGCACGAAGCGAGAGGAAGAACCTCACCACGCGTACGTGGAGGGTTTTCGCTCGTGGTCCCGCAACGCAGGTGGGGACCTCGCGAATCCGACTTGCTGTACTGCCATCTCCTGACCACCAACCATTCCCTCCAAACCGCTTTAACCATAGGCGTGTGGCACCACACCCTGGCAAAGCGAGTCGAATGCAGGCGCAGCAGTGATTGCGGCGTGAAGCTCACGGGCTTCGTCGCTATCGTGTCCAGGCACGAGCACTTCGCCCCACATCTAAATCCATTCCTTCCCCCCCACCGACCACTCCCAACCGCAAACATCTCCCCTGCTCGAACGAGTAATGTGGGCGGCGGCGCGGACCCAAACCTGCGCGAGTGAAAACTTTCACTTTCCCATGACGGGGACAGTCTATCCACACAACACGGCGACTGATGCCCTCTTGACAATGTAGTACGGATATGTCGTTTGTTTGTTTATCGACCGCGGAGATATGATGATGGTGATGATGGTGATGACGAGTCGAGTTGAACAATGACCGGGATTGAAAAATTGGTAACTTTTCCACCGTCGATTGGCATAAGCCCCGTGCTGCCCACAGCGGCAACTGGGCACCATTGGATCGCAGTGACAGTCTCCAGCAGCGCAATTCGTTCCATTTCTCTATCGGGATTCAGTGACACGCTTCAACGGGAGGCGAATTTCCTAACTCACAGCTGACCAGGAATCACCCCTCTCTAAGCGTTGATGAACGCTTCCAGATTTCTATTGAGAAGGAAAAAAACATCTTTAAGTTGGCCCGTGTCCCAATGATCAAATATCCAAGCTGTAATTTGTGATCCAAATGAGAAAAATAAATCGAAAATTTCCCCCCCTTCTGATCATAAGCTCCGTGCTCGACTGCTATTGTGTTCCAAATTCATTTCGGCCCCTTCCATAACAGAGAATTACAATCTCCATCATCTATGTGCATTACATAAGCGGTACACACACACAGAGGCACACACACAGAGACAGACACACAAAGACACGTTCACACAGAGACACACACACACAGACACACACACACAGAGACACACACACACAGAGACACACACACAGACACACACACACAGAGACACACAAAGACACGTTCACACAGAGACACACACAGAGACACACACATACAGAGACACACACAGAGACACACACACAGAGACACACACAGAGACACGTTCACACAGAGACACACACACACAGACACACACAGAGACACACACACAGAGAGACACACACAGAGAAACACACACAGAGAGAGACACACACACAGAGACACACAGATACATTCACACGCATGCGCACAAAGGAATACCGGCAAACCGAGTTCGACTCCCGGCCACGGCTTCGTCAGTGGCGGCGGATATCTCCGCCAGTGCTGCCCTCACCACCCCCCACCGCCTCGCACCAACACGCATTGACCAGCGTGGTGAAGTATGGCGAAACAACCCTCATCACCAACAAGGTAGAGGGAAGAGGCCTTTACCCAGCGGCGGATTGATGAAGGGTTGTAAATGATGCTTAAACCGCTCACCCGGTACTCGCACGCGCACCCACGTGATGCCGTGCACTCCACGTTCACTCCGAGTCAACCTTCAGATGACACTCAGCAACGAGTCATCCGCAGCAAATCAATTTGAAACCTCGAAAGAATACAAAGTCGAATATAACTGTCAATATTAATCACCTAATGTATAGCCTCAATGTCAATCCGCTGCTTGATGAAGGCCTCCCTCCCCCCCCCGCGCCGTGCCGGTCGTTTGACCATACTTCACCACGCTGGGCAGTGCGAGTGAGTAAAGCTGGGAGAGAAAAGAGGCTGGGGGGCGTTGGGCCGCCAGTACCGGTTCAGATATCGCTCGCCGCCGCTACCGTCATCGAATTCGGGCGGCCGGGGTTTTTCAGATCGCCGTGCGCAGTTTGACCGATGCCCCCCGCCCCCACCACCACCCCACGCTCCCCACGGTCACAACGCAGCGAGGATGAGCAAGCGGCAGTACCTCGCGAGGTGACGGGGGGACGACAAGGCGAGACGGGCCGAGTTGGAGGCGAAGCTGTCGTGGACCCGTGGGCGCAAACTCGGCCCTTCTCGCCGTCCTTCTTATGCCGCGGACTCAACTCGGAGCGACTCGAAGAGATTCCCTGGCGTTCACTGCGAGCACTCAACCACCCCAGCCGCGCTCTCTCCCACTCTCTCGCCCTCTCTCGAAAACCGAGCGCAGCTCCAGTAAAGTATTAAGCCCAGCCCAGTCCAACACACCACAGGAAATTACACCGAGAGATGCAGACGGGCGGAGTCAGTGGAGGTGGGGGGGGTAGAGGAATGGGAGTTAGCTAAGAAGTTTTGAAGAGAGGCTGGCTGAGTAAGTTTCTGGCTGGCTGGGTAATATTCTGGCTCGCTAGGTGGGTGGGGTGGGTGGTTGAGTGGGCGGGAGGAGAGGTGACTGGCTGGGTGACTTGACGATCTGGTTAGATGGCTGGCTCAACCGAGCGGCTCGCTTTGGTGGCTGGATTCTTTTGCGAGCTGGATGGCCGGGCAGATGCTTGGCGAGATGGAGTGACTGGTGGAGAGTGACTAGCTGGCCGAACGACTGGATAGGTGGTTGGCTAAGTGGGCGATTGGCTATATGACTCGCTGGGTGGCGGATTTGGCAACTGCGTGGCTAGCTGGATTGCTGCGTGGCTGAGTGGCTGGCTAGCTAGCTGGGTGACTGGCCTGTTGACTGCATGACATTTGAGCACTCATCATGACACTTCAGCTTTAAAAGCCACCACTTGTTCGGGGACGAGACGAAACGCAGAGCGCGGCCAAGCGGAGATGTCTGGGTCGGTCTCGCCTGCCAAGTAGATTTAAAGAGAAAACGCTCTTAATAATAATAATTAAAATGTCCGTGCACAGACTCGCTCGCTGGGACGGGCGAAAAACTCGGCTGCTTGTGGCCGAATGGCCCCGAGACCTAATTAGAGTTGAGCTTGGTTGGTGCTTGGACGGGTAACTACCGGGCCCTGCCGGGTGTTGTTGGCGTGGATTTAGTAAGTGTACCCCTCTGGAGCACCACGCCCCTCGAACGCTTGATGCGGTTTTTTTTCCTTTTTTTCCACGGACTCTGATTTCCGCCGACATGAAGCCAAACGCCCAGGAATACAATTGTTCGCACACGCCAACGTGGGGCCATGCTAAAGATGAGCCCCGAGGCTCGGCGAGGCTTTCGTGGGTAATTACCTCGGCATTACTATGGTGGCCACGACCGGCTCCCCTCTGCCATCACGCCCAATCCCGTCGATGACATCACAGCTCGCCATCGCTTTCTTCCTTCTGCTAGATCCCTTCAGCCGTTGCAAAGTTGACACCTGACCCACGAAGGCTGCTCGCATGACGTCCGTCGTCTGGCTTTAAGTCTACCTCTGGTTACTCAATTTATGCATCTTTCAAGGACCTCTTCCACATTATCGTCACCACCGTGAGTATTAGGACTTCCCCTTAGTCGCCGACCTTCCGAGTGCCAGTTCAATGCCCGCCTCGGGCCCATCAACCAATGGACCTTACGAGTAAGAGGGAGCGGTGGCGCAGTGGTTAGCGCACTGTGGTACAATCCCACCAACGCGAGGTTGATTTCCGTCAGCGAAGAGTGAGATCTGAACAGGTCGTTGTCCCCTCCTCACGATTTCACAAACCTGCATTGACCAAAACGGTGGTGTCCTTAAACAGCCACCATGACCAACATGATCTTCATCCACAGCAATGGATTGACAATCATCATCATCATCAGCAGCAGCAGCAGGTTTGGTCTATCCACTGCTGGATGAAGGCCGCAACATCTTCACTATGCCTCGTGACCTTGCCATGTCACAATCTCACCACTGCACGGCGTCTCTCCGCGCTATCTCCACGATGGTCGTCGTTTAGGGCACGTTCCCTTCATCACGCGGCTGCTGCTGTCGCCATTCTACAATGCGTGATGTCCACCAGCCACGATTCCCTTCTTAGCAATTGTCCTGCCCAAGTCCGCTTTTACATTTGTACTTTAATCCACGAGTTTTTTTGTTGTTGTTCGTTTTTTTGTTTGTTTCTCATCGTAATTCCCAGCCTGCACCGAGCTTACCATGCTTCTTCCTTGTGCACTCCTCGGTTTTTGGTTTGTTCCAGATTCTTTGCGAGCGTCCTCCGGTGTTCGCGGCCCGCTTGTAATCACGGCGAGGCAACACGCCCTTGGCTGGTATCGCCCCATCTTGGGAGAGTTTTGTTTGTTGATTCTATCCCCAAGTTAAGACGAAACGTGCATTGGACACCTACGGGGTGTCCCTCCCATGCATCGTGATGATGATGATGATTAGGTTCATTTTTCCACAAGCACTTGAATGGACTCTCGCACATTTGTTTTTGGGTCGTAAAATGTTATTATTTATATAAAACTGTTCACTTTGAGAAAACGATTGCGAAGTAGAACTCATATACAGTATAACACAATGATAAAGATCCCCGGTATTGCCTGAAGAGACTGTTGTGGCAAGTGCTGTTAACGAGCACATATGAAGGTCGGCACGGCACACGAGCGGGTGAGTGGCCAACACCACGCCTGGCCGCCTTTGTCTCTTTCGTGGAGATGTTTACTCCACACCGCACCAGCTACTCACTGGAGACTGAGTCGACCTAGGGGCGAGGCCCATGACCGTTTCAGATAATCGTAGCTGGCGTTGGCCGTGAGCTGGAATCGAACTCGGGTCGCCGGGATCGTAGCGCGGCGCGCTCACTGCCACCCTGCCACTCTCACAGCTTGGTGGTGGCGCGTGACGTCCCTCTCTCCTCTGCCTGTAACAATAATAATAATAATGTACAACCTTGTGCCAATCCACTGCTAAATGAAGGCCTCTCCCCTGCGCCGTGTCGGTCCTGAGGGGGGTTGTTTGACCATACTTCAACCACGTTGTTCAGTGCAGGGAGGTGGTGTGAAGTGGGGGGGGGGGCAGAGTGCAGGAGCGGTTCAGATATATCTATTCACCAATATAGTATTGATTGCACCGCGAGAGATGGCTACAGATTGGAGAGGCATTCATCCAGCAGTGGATTGGCCATGGCTGGTGGGTGGTATTGCGATTGCGTGTCACACCGGCAACTCTGTTTGTTTGGCCGGTGGTATAGGAACATCTCCTTGAGTTACGGGTTTCTACTTTTGCTTCCAAACGCAGTATAAAAATAAATTAAACGATTTATGGGGACGATTATTAAGTCAACGCTTTATTTATTGGTCTGGATTGTTGTACGGTTATGACAAGCGCAGCGGTCTGAACGTTCCTGTGCTGTTGCAAACAAAGGGACCACACAGCATCCCAACGACATCACATCCGTCTGTTTGCAAGTTTCACTTTTCACCCGAGTTTTTTTTTCTTTCTGCAAACATTTCTAACCAACGAGACAAAAGTCCCTCATCTCGACCGGCTTTCCCAGAGCCAGTGGTAGAAAGTCCACGTTTCTAGACCGAAGCCCTCCCCCCCGTATGTCCATCGGAAAACTGTTATCGAGCGTCCCAGATAGTCGGGCAGCTTCGCCACGTGGTGCCTTCACCTACGGCACCCGGACGAATCAACTTACTTCGATTTCATTATGAACGTATTTAACTGACCAGGTAAGGCCCACTGAGCGAATTTGTTTTGTTTTCAGTAGAGACCGAGCCAATAATTATTGCTCGGCGAAGTGGCCGTCGTCTGAAAATGTAAAGCAGCCAGAAAGTCGAAAACGCACGTTTCTAAAATGTGAAGGTAGAACCCGGAGAGACCCGGAGCTAAAAACCACGCGACCGCGGGGAGAAAAATACGCAAACTCCAAACACACAGCAGCATGCGTCGGGGTCGGGATCGAACCCACGAACTCCCGCATACCAGGCGAGGGAGATGACATCTCGCTGCTGCTGCTGTTGATTATGCTGATTATGCTGATTATGCTGATTATGCTGATTATGCTGCTTATGCTGATTATGCTGATTATGCTGATTATGTTGATTATGCTGATTATGCAGCATGCGTCGGGGTCGGGATCGAACCCACGAACTCCCGCATACCAGACGAGGGAGATGACATCTCGCTGCTGCTGCTGTTGATTATGCTGCTTATGCTGATTATGCTGATTATGCTGATTATGCTGCTTATGCTGATCATGCTGATTATGCTGATTATGCTGATTATGCGGCGCAGTAAATCACGATTGGCGCTTCTGCTCCTCGTGGTTACTGATGGTGCGGCTGCCGTGGATGATGATGCTGATGATGCTGATGATGATGATGACGATTCCGATATCGACCATAAACAACGATGACGACAGTGACCACGACGGCTACTCCACGGGTCGAGCTGCATCCGGGCACCGTTTATAAACAAAACACGCAGCCGCCGTTCATTGCCAAGTTGCGCTTACGTCACCACGGCGCTTGTGCCAGGCTAGGTGCACTTCAAGATCACTCGCAGGAGACGCGCTTATCCCAGGCAACGCTTGAATGTTTTTCACGCAAAAAAAAACAAACAACTTCACGAGAATTATCGTCTCTAGGAACACAGCGGAGTGAATTGTCTTAGATGCGTGAACAGGAGGCAGCATTGACGAGGTGAGTCCATTCAGTGACGAGGTGGGTTCAGTGAGGAGGTGGGCCCATTGGGATGTCTGACCAATGACGTTAACGAGCGTTTCACCTTCACGCAGAAGGACACCGGAGCCGAGTAGGAACCCCACTACCACCACCGCCGCAACCACCGCCACCACCACCGCCACCACCACCACCGCCACCACCGCCACCGCCACCGCCGCCACCGCCACGCACTGCCACCATCACCACCATCACCGCCACCACCACCACCGCCACCGCCACCGCCACCACCACCACCGCCACCCCCACCACCGCCACCACCGCCGCCACAGGCCGTGGCGGAGTAGCGCAGTTGGTAGCGCCCTCGCTTCCCATGCCTAAGGTCGCGGGATCGATCCCCGCGTCCTCCACAGGCGAATATATTTTTAGATCCTTTAAATTAAGTTCGCTGCCACGCATATAAAGGATTTATAGTGAAAAACTTTGTTTTTACGGGTTATACTTATTAAATCTTCCACCGCTGATTCGACTCGCGACCTCTGCACCGCATCGCTCACGGAAACAGCTCAATAGGCGCTGCTGCTGCTGCTGCTGCCGCCGCTGTTGCTGGAGGCTGCCGCGGCCCAATGAGCAGATTCGAATAATTTTAGGATTTCCTGACAAAGCCATCGAGATGGTGGAAAAAGAGAGGGGGGGGGGACAAAAACTAAATATACGTCTGGCAAGAAATAAAATTCCATTGTATTTTTTTTATTTTGGGGGTGGGTGGGTTGTGGTGTGTGTGTGTGGGGAGGGGATGTTATGGATGGCTTGCCCGCATCACCACGCGATCTGCTCGTAACTTCACCCCAGGTCTCCGTTTGTCGAGACGCGCACTCGCTCGCCGCGCGCACAACTCACGCAACGCAGACGCCGTCCCAAGCGGAGAGTTTCCCCCGCAGCGGAGCGAGAGAAGATCTTTCACGGGAGGCTGCGTCTGGACTCAATGGTTTTTTTTGTTGGCAAGCGCCCATCATTTTTTGTTGAGTGAAATTATTACAGAGTTTGTCGAGTACGAGTTTAAGACCCAGCCAGGGTGCGGTAAGGATCATCATCACAACCACCTCCACCATCATTGCCAGCGCCACCAGTATCATCATCACCACCACCATCACAACCAGCACCACCATCACAGCCAGCACCATCACCACCACCATCACAACCAGCACCACCGTCACGACCAGCACCACCAGTATCATCATCATCACCACCACCATCACAACCAGCACTATCACCATCACCACCACAACCAGCACCACCGTCACGACCAGCACCACCAGTGTCATCATCATCACCACGACTACCAGCATCGGTCTATCATCCCTATTAATACTCGCAACAGCACATCATCATTAACAACTCGGAGCACGAGTAAATTAGCACCATCATCATCATTATAATCAACAACGCCGAGCCGAGTTTCAAAACTCAGGAATGTCCTGCATTGGGATGTTTGGCCAATTTCAGTCATGGTATATATGTTGAACTTCTTTCGCACCGTACGTATCCAACCGTGCTAATCGGAGGTGCGGGGTAAAGAAAAAAACTATACACGCACAAAAAATTGCTTTCAAATAAATTATTTTTCAATCTAGATTTAAAAGTGCATAGCCGCAGTGGCTTCCTAAGTGTTGGACGTGTGTGAATAAATCAGGAGTGCCAACAGAAAACCCACTACGCATACGGATCGCATAACAAAACAAATCTATACAGATTAATTCACGAATCGCTGTCCTGCCATCGTCCGGCCATCTGGCAGTCTGCACCACAAATAGAGCCACATTCGCATCCGACCTTCGCCCTGGCCTCCCCTGGGTCGCGAGTCAGCACAAGCTCATCAAGCGCCGCATCCAACGCGGCACACGCGACAGGCAGCAGAACACGACCCCCCGGAGGACTGGAAGTTCAGGTTCGACTCCCCCCCCCCACCCCCTTCCGCTGTCGACCTCGACAACAAGGCCACGTGGCCCAAGGCGGGAGTCACGAGCCACCTGCCCAGACACGCGCAGGAGATAAAGACTCGCGACTTCCTCCCACCGGCTCATCATCTCCCTCCCTCACCTCCCTCCTCTCTCACCCTCACCTCTCATACATCCTCTCGCCTGCCTCTCTCCTCCTCGCCCTCCCTCACCCTGCACCGCTCAACGAAATTCCTCTTGGGCGAATCTCGCCGCTGCTGCCGAGGCTGGCTTTTGTTGCTGTTGCTACTGCTGCTGTTGTTGCTGCTGCTGCTGCTATTGCTGCTGCTGTTGCTGCTGTTGTTGCTGCTGCTACTGCTGCTACTGTTGCTGCTCTCACCGACGATGGAGGCGTCAGCGAGGTTTCGCCCAACAACAACAAAAATCTGACGGAAAGAATCAACATTCGACATCCACGCGCGAATCGCTCCAAAAAAACACAACCGCGACCAAAACAACAGCGACAGCGGAACGATGCGGCGGGGAAGAGGAGGGGTGAGCGCTTCACAGGGCATGGCGAACCATGCCCTCCACACCTCCCGCACGCCTCACCACCGTCGCCTCCTTCCTTCTGCCAGATCCAATGACCGCCGCAGTCAGACGACGCCCTCGGCCGAGAAGGTCCGTGTCACGAAATGATCGTCCCAGTGGCACGCGCCCCAGATGCACCCAGCTGGATAGCGCAGCCATGCAGGTGTCACGACACCTCGGCAGAGCCACCACCGCTGTGCAAGAGGGCACGGGGCGCGTGACGGGGCGCTGCGGCGGGCAGAGGGGGGGGGGCTAACGTGAGTGTAACAGCAGAGGGCAGCGCAGCAAATTCCTGGGAGGGAGTAGGATGGGGAGAGGGAGGAGGAGAGATGCGGGATGGAGAAGGGGAGTAAGGGTGGGGCGGTGTGTGGGGTGGGGAGAATGAGGAATGGGAGAGAGGGCGCAGGAGGGAGGGTTGTAGGTACAAGGGAGAGAAGAAGATGGAGAGGGATGTGTAGGTAGAGGATTGGGCACCACCCCTCCGTGCAATGCGACCACGTCAGTAACGACGATGTCGCAACGCTCACCGCGAGTCTCGGTCCCTCTGCGCGCGATCGAGGTGGCTCAGAGCCGCCCGAGCCGGCATCGCCGCCAAAGCTCCGGATTTAAAAAAATGCGGATATCGGGAGCACGCGCGATGAATAAACTGGGTCCTGCAAGCGCTGCGCTAACCGCTGCACCACCGCTCGCTCCCCCCTTCTCACGTGGCGGGACACGCTCCGTGCACATTCCGCGCGCGATTTGAGACACGGGTGGATGGGGGGGCAGCGCGCGGTCGCCCCGAATATGGCGACACCTCAATGTCTCTACTCATGCACCCCCCCCCCCTCGAACATCTCGACTGGAGAGTATACCAGCCCCCCCCCCCAGACCGCACCTACCCACATAGTTGGGGGGGGGGGGTACCAGTATCTCAGTTGCGCGGCAGAGCTCAGTGGCAGGGTCCGCACCTCCACGCCCCCTGGTGAGAACTATTCTGCGCATCACACACGCGCCTACACCACCACCACCATCACTACCACCACTACTACCACCACCACTACCACCACCACTACCACCACCACTACCACCACCACTACTACCACCACTACCACCATTACCACCACTACCACCACTAATGCCACCACCACTACTACCTCCACTACCACCACTACCACCACCACTACCACCACCACTACTACCACCACTACCACCACTACCACCACCACTACTACCACCACCACTACCACCACTACCACCACTACCACTACCACCACTACCACCACCACCAACACCCCTACCACCACCACTACCACCACCACTACCAATACCACCACCGCCGCAGTGTGGGTGGGTGGGGAGTCTACAACGCACTTTGACGGTGCTTGCATTTCCACGCAGAATCTACTTTAATCCATCGACCATTATTCGGCAGCATTGTTTTTTAATCATTAAGAGAAAGTGAACTCTGGACCGGTTTGAATTTTTCTAATGCTCGTCCGTAGAGAGTACGGCGCGAAAGAAGTTCAACATACATCCATAACATTTGGACTGTAAATCCAACGTGAGGCACGGATATATATATAAAATACATCAACTCACATGCTTCATTAACATTGCCTTTCAAGAAGCGGTATATCATAATCGGAGCAAGATCATAGTCGGATGTTTCGGCAGCCAATCGTGCCTGACACATTACTCCCTCACCCGATTAATTGTAAATGAATTCCATGACCGACGAGATGGTTACTGTGCAACATGCAGAGTCACTTTTGTTAATCCACCGCTAGATTCGTAAGCCTCCGCGCCACGCCGCTCGTGGGGGTTATTCGACCATACTTCACCACGCCGGTCAGTGACGGTTGCTTCACGGCGGGGAGCATAGGCGTACAGCACAACCACGGATTCGGCTGCACTGCCCTTCTGCTGCCCACCGTATTAAAAACTAAACTATTTTTTTTTTCACCAGGTAAGGCCCACTGAGCTATATTGCTTTGTGAAGAAGCGACCGGGTCACAGATGATAGCTCAAGAAAGTCACGCAGCCTGTGAACAACCGAAGATGCACGATTACACCAACAATGCGGCCAAGGCTGACGCGTTAGTCGTGACGCACGGGCACAATGAACTAAACAGCATCACGCGTTCGTCAACAACGGCCGTGGCCTTGAAAGGCACCAACAAAACAAATAACTATAATAGCCGACGTTTCGGGAAATTGGCCTTCTTCGTAGAGCGTGTGACGACGCCACGGGTTCACGGTGAGGCACGCTTTGGTGAACACGCCCGCCGCAGGGTTCACCACGTGGCGTTGGACGAGTCGCGTGAACACGGGGGAGGGAGGGGCGGGGGACATCTAAGGCCCGCATGCCCAGGTGGTCGAGAGGGCAATTTGGGCCACGGCTCTGCTTACTCGTGGCGGCTGCGTGCATGACAATGGCGCGCCCTTCTTACGCAAATCTGTCTAAAATAGGCGACGTTTCGGGCAATGGCCCTTCTTCGCAGCACGCAGAGGCGCCAGAGTGGATGGACTCTAATATCAACCCCGTGTTAATAAATCAAATTCTCATGCATCTTTCGTTGGGGGGGGGGAGCGTTTGTTAACCTGCAGCCCGCCTGCCGTTTCATACAGCCCCAAAAAAAAATACACATTCTTACGGCACGAACAAAAATCCGTGTATTGACTCAGTTGGTGATGGTTGTCATGGCACGATGTTGCCTGGGTGGGAGTGGAGCGGCGGGGAACGGTTGAGATGTCACTCGCCGCTCTTGGTAGCCGTGGCCAGGAATCGAAGCGAGACGGCCGAGACCGAGAGCGCGGTGCGCAAGCGAAGCAGCCACCACGACGCCGAAGCGCCACCCGAAGAGATCACGGTGGTTGCATTTGTTGTTGTTGACGCCTATTAGTGTATTGTATTCTCGTCGAGGGTTCCCTCGCTTTATACGGTAGTAGATGCTTTATGCGGTAGTAAATGCGGTCCGTGAAAAGGGCGCAAGGAAAGGAAACCGCACAAGGGGACATCTGGCTGCCGATTAGCGCACACAGTACACACACATAGAACACATACACACACAGAATACACACACACAGAATACACACACACACACAGAATACACACACACAGAACACACACACACACACCGAGCACACACATACAGAACACACACATACACAACGTTGCCCCACGTCCTACCGCATATCCGTAATATGAGTGAATGCAAACGGCGTATATTGAATTATGGGTAGATAATATGTTAGCTGCATATACGCAAAATCGCACAAACCGAACCCTCACAAAACGAGGGAAAATCGTATTTACTATTTGAAATCCCAATCTGTGAACAATTATACTCAATTAAACCCCCACTCACCACCAGAATATTTACATATTTTTTACATTATTTCGTTACTCTCGATCGAATGAACAGAGGACGTGAATGCTGAATGATAGTGGTGGCTCTGGTGGTCACAATAATGGTGATGATTAGCAGGAAGGAGACATTTTCATCCAAGGGTGGATAGACCACGTCGCACGATCGTGATAATTATAACGAGTTATATATATATATATTTCTCATTACAGAGTTGTGTACTGCCATTGGAGCAGAAAATCCCACGATTTGGCCGACTGCCCTTATCACTGCACAAGTTCACTCGAAAGTAGCAGCACCTCGACAACCGATGCCGGATGGCGATTTCCACTTAGCACGTGCCGAGATCAACGGTAACTTCTGGCAAAACGATGGCGACTGTTGATCAGGCAGAACGCTCCGTCCAGCAGTGGACAAGCCCACGGCTCACAACGACGACGACGTTTTATACTTCCACGTGGAAGACCGCTCAAGCGAGAAGCCACGCTGCGCAATACCTCGAGCGTCGAAACGGGTGCAGCGCTAAAGCTGCTCGAGGCTGAAGCTGCGACGGAGAAGGGTCGCGTCCTCGGCTTGCCTCTCTGCTCGCGGCTCAGGGTGTCGTTGGGCAGACGCGGGCCAGGTGATGAGCACGGTGTCCGCTCTGCGCGAACGGTCGCGAGAAAGTGAAGTGAACGAGCGAGTTTCGGTGGCCATATGGGCGATGGGGAGTCGGGGGTGTCGGTGGGGGAGTCGCGGTGGGCGTGGGAGAGGAGGGGTGGAGAGTGGAGTGCGGTGGAGGAGGGAGGTGTGGAGAGATGCGTGCGTGCGAATCCACACGATCAACACCATCCCGAATATTAATATTATTATTATCACGTGGCCGCGATCACTCTTGTCAACAACAATTCATCTTCAGCGTCGCTATCACTGTTATTAGATTATAATTAATAACGCGTTTATATCATCATTATCATCGTGTTCACCACTACTCTTATTAACATCAGCACCACGTTAATCGCGATCAGGGTCGCGTTCCGCGCAGCACGCCGTTAGCATCTAGCTGTTTCTTATGGGCCACTATCAACATCGCCATCATCATCATAACCATCATCGGTGCCAGGAACGGTGCAAATATCACTCGCCACTGATGTTATCCGTGGCTTGAGATGGAGCTCAGGTGGTCGGCTTCTCGGTGCAGTGCGCCAACCACTGCGCCACCGCTCCACCCCACCCAGTGTTCAGCACGTCCTCAATATTCGCGTCGAGTAAATGTGTCCGGGGCGGAGTGGATCGTGATAATCCTATAATTAATTGCTTATTATTCTGACTAAAGATAGGTGACGCGATACTGTGTTTTCTTTGACTCCGAGCGCAGCGCTCGTCTCTGCAACGAGCTCGCAGCGCGCACAGGTGCCGACTAACTCGGCCCATCGCTTGACTTGAAGCTTGCGCGACTGCAGAGGATTCATATTCCTTGGGGCTTTCGGTGAAGTCACGTAGATAGGTTCGAAGAAAATAACAACAACAAAAAACTACGACGATTCGATCGCAACACATCACGAGCAAAGAGCAAATGACGACCGCTCGTGTTGCGATCGAAGCGTCGCAGTTTTTTAATTTGTTATTTTCTTCGAACCTATCTACGTGACGTCACCGAAAGACCCACAGAATATCAGCTCATCGCATCACGCAGCGGCGTGAGTGGAAGGATGAGGGGAGGAGACGGGGGGGGGGGGTAGATGGAGGGGGGGGGGGTAGATGGGAAGGGGGGGGGGGCGAGAAAGCCTCTGGGAGAGAAAGCCTCTGGGAAGGGGGGGGGGAGTGTGAGCCGCCGTGGGAATCAGATAAAGGCGATGCCCTGACTGCCAGAATTTTAGCGAATGACGTCACACAAGTTCTACCAAATTATGATTGTTGTTGTGTTAAACATCGCTGCCAAAAACACAAGAGAGAAGGAGAGAGATTGCTGTTATCGGTTCTTGTTCTTGGTAACCGCGTGAAAAATACACGCGAGTGCGAACGGGTCCCTGAGCGAGATGGGTAGGACAACCGTTATCCAGCAGTGGATTGAGAATGCTTCACACGTGGCGTGTGTGTTCATTCGAACGGCGTCTTCTCCAAAGAACAGCATCGTCCCATTGACTCAATCCTCCTCGGTCCGCGACTTGAATTCGCGACCAAGGTCGCATGAGCCCATCATCGTCCATCTTAGGCGGGGGGGGGGGGAGTGCAAGCTAAAATCAGTAAAAACATAACAACACCGCTTGCTTGTTTCAAGATAATCCGGTGCCTCGCCGTATGATTGTTTTAGAACCAACGGTGCCATTAATCACTGGGACCGCTCAACGCTCGCTTGAGTGTAAACAGCGATGTCAGCTATCAAGCGTGCAGGCGTTGCATTTGCGCTGACACCTACGGCCTGAAAGTGCTCTGGGTTCCACGCTACTAAAATGGGAGGGGGGGCATTTAATTTCTGGACAGGGGAGCCCTCGTTTAATTCCCTGCGCCAATTCCAAACCGCGCTCCGCCGCTGGGCGCGGCGGATTTGCTTCCCGCGATGTTGGCGAATGTCTCGCTCCGTGCGGTGGATTATTCGCGGATTTCGTGCCCGCGTGTCCATCGTCGATCAGCGCCTCCGCTCGGAACAACAAGCGCGAGATCGCCCAGGAGACGTGGCCACGTGTCTGGCCGTTCCGTCCAGAGGTCGTGAATTCCACTTCCATGACTTACTGTTTTAACAACAACAACAACAACAATCTATGTTGTTGTAGTTACTCGTGTCCTGCAATAACGTCTTGCCCTTTATTGTACACCTTCGAATTATTGTCGAAGCGCCTACCCTGCAGTTGAAATGATTATTTGAAATTCCTGTTATTGTTCTGTATTGTTAATTGCGTATTGCTTCGTATGCTGAAGACGTAACAACTCTTGCAAGGTAGGCTGTCCTCCGCGGGTCATCCCTTGCCAAGAGCGCAGCCTGTGGCCGAGCGTTGCTCTCACCGAAAAGTCACCGAATGAGTTTGAACGGAACTGTGACGAAAGGCAAACGAACGGTGGGGTCGAGTTTTGCGAGCCCCAGGGCCGAGGAGAGGGCAGCCGTAGATCGTAGAGGCGAACAACGCGTCGTGTGTTTGTGTTTTTTTCTCGTACGGAGACTTAGGTTTATTTGATATTTTGTTGCGAGTTTCCCGGCTCCGTTACAAGGAATATCCGTGGTACGTGAGCGCAGCAGCAGCAGCAGCTGCGGCAGCAGCAGCAACAAAATACAAAGACGTCAATATTGCAGAGAACGGTCCTTTTGGAATACTGCACAACTAATAAACGAGGTATTTAAAGGTCGTAAACGTAACACTCGCGTATTAAAAACAACAACAAACCACGGTGAAAATATAATGGGAGAACAAGAGGCGCCAGGGAAACAAGTTCCGTGCAGGTGCAGGTGAGCTCTGTGTTCAGGTCGAATGGGGCAGTGAGGAAGGGGGGTGAAGGGATCGAACCAAGCCATAGACGAGCGACACGGGGTTGTTGCAGAAACGTGGAGCAGCAAAAGGGGAAAAAATTAAAATTTTTGTATACTTTTTTTATTTACCAAACTCCGTTTTAGTAAGCGGAGTTTTCAGTCGGAATAAGGAGGCACTTTTGAGGCTACGCGAGGAGGGATGATGGCACAATGAGCACGCTTTGTGAGTGCAATTACGGTGGTGGTGGTGGGGGGGTCATCACGTGACCCCGGGCGAGTCAGCACTGCGTAGACAAGGGTCGGTGGGTCACGAAGAGATCCGCGAAACTCCCAAATCCTGCTGGGATGCGAGATCGGTGGCCGGGAGATGACAGTACAGCAAGTGGGTTGGTCTGTATTCTGGCCCTTTAAGTGTTACCCCCCCCTCCCCATCGTACGTGGTTGGGATTTGCTTGGCAAATGTTGGGGTTCTCCGAGTTTCCCTCCCACAGTGAGCAAAAACACTCATCATGAACGGAAATGGACAAACATCCTCAAAGCAGGACCCTCCTGGCGGAAAAAAAGAGTCTTGGGACCCTTTGAGACATTCCCGGGTCAAATGAACGACTTTACTGAGCGTGTGTGCACGCAGTTGTTGTGAACGATCATCCGGGGACTGTGATAGGATCTCTATTCGTTTACGAAGTTGGGGGGGACGGTGAGATTGGGGGGAGGAGAGGGGCGGGGTGAGGTTCCCCCCTTCCCGTGCCGGTGGGGTCATGTGATTGTAACCACTGCGAGACGTGTCTAATCCCTAATTAACTCAATCAATCACGGGGGGTGAGAGTTGGGGAGTGTTTGTGAAAGTGGGGGGGGGGGGAAGCGGCACAAGGGGTGAAGGCGGGGACTCGATCCGTCCTTGGCTTCCATAATGGTCACCACCAGTGGCTGGGAATCAGCATCATTGAGAGAGTGTATCCAGCGAAAGTTTCAAAGTTTTCAGTTGCTCAAGGCCGCTCATTACTCCGGGTGGCCGTGGGACAGTCGTCGAAACTCCACGTTCCCATGGCGGTAGCCGGTCTATCCGTGAGGACGACCAGAAGACCAGAAACTGCTGCCGCATGGGCTATTCGCTAACAGAGAGGCGGTGTAATTTCATAAATTTCAAACATGATTTTGTTTTGACTGGCGCCTGAATGTGGCACCCCTGCTGACTCAGCACACAGCTCCGATTGAACAGCTCAGGTCTGCGTTGCAACACACGTGATTGATCTCAAGGGATGATCGCGCGGATTAAAACCAATTACAGATATCCGTTCAGCAAATGAAAGCCATCATACACACGTGTGTGTGTGCTACGTGTCGTAAGGAGCGGTAGTGCAACGGTTAGTGCGCTGCGCTACGAACCCAGCGACCCGAGTTCGATTCTCGCTCACGGTCAACACCAGTGATGATTATCTGAACCGGTCCTGGGCCTCCCCTAGGTCGACTCAGCCACCTGGTTGCTGTATAAGCTTGGGAGACAAAGGCGGCCGAGCGTGGTGCTGGTCACCCACCCCCTCGTGTGCCGTACCGCGAACAGCACTTGCCCCAACAGTCTGCTTTGGCTATAAGGTCACCGCTTTGGCTATAAGGTCACCGTCCTGGCTATAAGGTCACCGTCCTGCCACGCGTGGGTCAATGCGGGTTCAAGGGTGAGCGCTAGCCAGGATTGGCCACTGATGTTAGACGTTCCCGGGATTCGAACTCAGGTTACCGAAATGATAACGCAACGCACTACTACGGCGCCACGGTTCCGCTGTATATATGCTGTACATATATCCACTGTACATATATATACTGTACATATATATACACTGTACGTATATACTGTACATATATATACTGTACATATATATACTGTACATATATACTCGTGTCTCGCGGTTACACGCCAGGACTGTGTGTTCTGGCTCGCTCCAACAACAGCTTAAAGCGTCGATGATGTTACCGTGACGTCAATAGGGGCACGTTCTATTAGAGAGTATGCGGGTGACTTCACAGGCTTGTCACCAACCAAAGCGCCACTTGAACGTCATGTGAACGTCACTTGAACGCCGCGCGTTTATCTCATCATAACGGAGCTGAAAAACTAACGTGGGGCAAGCCCGCGACGATCATCTCGCCTGGATGTGCGAGCTAAGTGGAGCTTGCTTGTGCCTGGCAGTGGAGGCAGTCGTCCTCCAACAACAACGCTCACAACAACGAGCGGATGGCAGAGTCGGGGCCACAGCTTGGTGCATCTGCCAGTCATCTCGGTCAGTCAACCCATGGTATGTTGGTCTGTCCCGTGGCCTCAAAGTGCACCTGGCCTGGCACAGGCGCTGTGGTGACTTAGTGGCGAATTTGCGGGTACGGTGTTAGTCTGTAACCCAGGAGCAGCGAGAATTCGTGGATTACCACAAAGATGAGGTGCCATACCCATAGCTCGCCAGGAGAGGGCAGTACAGCAGGTGGACTAATTGCCATCAGTTTCCATCTGTACGGAGGATGGATTGTTGTATGGACTGTATGTAAATATGTACGTTGAACTTCTGTCGCGCCGTACGTAGCCAACCGTGGTAATCGGAGGTGCGAAATGTCATAAATGCTCATCAATTAATCGGCTGAAAACTTAAAATAAGAACCCAATGCAGGACCCTCCTCAAAAAACTCTGACGACGAAGTGTGGTTCTCCTGGGTAAATAAGAACATGACAATTATTACATTATTTTCTCTTGCGTCTTTCTTTATTAGATGGCACATTCCTTACCACTGTGGGACACGTTGTTCATAAACATGTTCATGCGTTTCGGGGAAGCGCTGTAATTACTGGAATTGGCCACGTGGGCCCACATTCGGTTAAAGTAAATGGCGTCGATGAAAGGCATGCCGTCCGAAACGTCGATATGGTAAATGTAGCGGCGATCTAATTTGATACGTTTGGAGGAATTAAAAAAAACACACACACACATTGATGTGTTATACACAACTCTATATATAAATAGTGAGCTTAAGAATCAATCATTGTGGATGAATCGTGATGTATCTACGCATGTTGAACTTATTTCGCACCGTACGTCGCCAACCGTGCTAATCGGAGGTGCGGGGGAAGGACAACAAACTAAACACAAAAAGCAGTTATAAAGAAATTTGTTTTCAATGTGGATTAAACAAAACACCCGAGGCACCCCCGCGCGGGTGACGAGCGACTTGTTTGTGCGGGGCCCGGAATACAAACACACATCTCACAGCAACAACAACAACAGCAACAACAACAGCAACAACAACAACTTCGGGTTGGTAACCTTTTTCTCAATTCGTTGATGGTTTTGAGACAAAGTGACCGATGACCAGCAGTGCCGGATTAACCTAGTGCGGGGCCTGTAGCATATGTTAGAAAGGGGCTCTAAATAAAATAAAAACACATAAATACACCCAGTCGTTCATAAAAGTTGAAGGCGGTATAGTACTATAGTAACAGAGCAAGTGCAGAATCACTGAACCGGAATTGATAGCTTGAAAGCATTTAGCGCGGGGCCCTTGAAAGTGCGGGGCCCGTAGCATACGTAACGTAGCTACTTTTGCTACGAGGATTATCCGGCACTGCTAGCCAGTTCTTCTGGAACTGGCGGTTTTGCATGGTTACCCCGAGGCTCGGAGCGCTTGGCAATGCCACGTGCTCGCGAGAGGTTCGATAACGAACTCGTTCGTGTTCGGTTTTGTTCCCTGGGCAGGCAACGCGTTGAGCGTTGCAGGCGAGTTCTCTCCCGCTCGCGGCTGTCACTACTTGTTCCACAAACACATAGTTTCTAAATTATTACAATCGCCGCTGTTCCGGCTCTTGTTGTTATTCGGAGTCTGCTTTCTCTCTAAGCCCCCCCCGTCACCCACCGCTCCGCCTCCCCACCCTCTCTTTCCTGTCTTTACCTCTCTCTCTCTCATCCATCTCTCCTCTCCTGCTCTCTCTCTCTCACTCTCTCACTCTTTTTTGACGATCAGAGGAAACAAGAAGATGCTCGGTGTAGTCGGCACTTTGCTTCGTTCATCATTTAGTTTTTTTGTTTTTTTTCAATGCTTTGCTTCATGTGCCCCCTCCCCTCCCCCCCCCATTTTTAAATGAAAAATGTAAAAATATTCCAGGCTCTGCTCTCCTACTTCTTACACCTTCCCTCTCTACCCCCCCACCTCTCTCTCTTTCTACCACCTCTCTCCCTACTCTATATCTATGTTCCCCCTGTTTGCTATGTAATTTTGGTATTTTTTTCACTTTTAACTCCCTCGCCCTCTACCTCACCCCTGGCTGTCTGCGTCTCTCACTCTTCTCCTCCACCCCTCTCTCCTCCCTTCGCGTTTCCTTTCCGAACGTTTCCGTGCATCGCGCAGAGGACTGTTTTGGTTCTCGTTTCCAATACACAGACCCCCCCCCCCACTCCGCACCCCCCTAAACATCGTGAAACATCCACACGGCCAATCTCAGGGCGTCCTCTTCGAGTAAGAAGAAGTTCGCTGTCCTTCCGCGCACCTCCGATGAAGCACGGTCGGCTTCGTGCGGTGCGAAAGAAGTTCAACAAGACATGCAGACACGACGAGACTTGCCCGCGCCTGCTCACCTTCTCACCTAACTCCCTCACTTCAACGTCTCCTCTCGCTCTCTGTCTCTCTCCGCGTCTCCTGCCTATGTCCGACTCCGTCTCTCTCCGTCCTCTCTCAAGTCACCGGCTCACCTCGTGACAATAAATGGGCACAATATATACACGTTGTTGTTGTTACGCATGAAAGGACCGCGCTTAATCTGAGGAGTGCGATTAGGCGCCGTTTGTTATTTTGGGGTTTTGTCGACTGGAGCTTTCGCTCTCTCTGTCTGTGCCCTACGAAAGTCTCGCGGCGTCTCGGGCTGTCTTGTCAGGATGGGGTCCTGCTGCTGGATGCTTGGAGGTGTTTCAGCTCACGCCAGGGAGAGGCTCACGAGCCGCGGGGGCACAACGGCTCAAACTCTGCGTTGTGAACGACGGGTCCGAAATCTGCTGCCTTGCACTGATTCGGGCTTGAACGGTTTGGGGGAAAATATCCAATTGCGATATTTTTTTTGACAGATATAGCGATTTGATTTGCGATTACATTTTCTTAAGTCAGTCTCCAGTTCAATATTCACTTGTGTAATAGATTTAAAACATGTGATGGAGCGTGACCACATGATACCATCAAAATATGAACTGCTCTATATATTCTAATGCAAGGATGAGAACTTAAAAGATATGAATTGCTTCCAACATGTATCTATTAAAATGTATTAATTGAAATAGAACAATCAAACATAGAACAATTGTTAAGTTAAATAAAGAAAGTTATAATAATAAAACAATAAAACAATTCCAATAAGAAAGTAACAGGACTTTTCAAATCGCAAAAAATCTCAGCCTTTGCGATTTGCTAACCGCATTGTTCCAAATTGCGATTTCGATTTGAAATCGATTAATCGTTCAGCCCTAGCACTGATCACGACAAGCATCATCTTGTTCGCCGTTGGCCACAGCGGTGCCACGTTTCTCGGGTTAGTCGGTGCCGGCCCGCGGAGTTCAACCGAGCGAACTGAGCGGCGCGTGAACGTTCCGTGTCCAACCACGTCATGTAATTGAGGCTTAAGAAGCCATTACGTCCAGTGATCTTCTGTTAGCCCATCCGAGCACCACGCCTGCAACTCACTCCCACTCCCTCTCACACACTTTCTCACACTCGTCTACGGCTCTGCGACTACGACACTTGATCTGTCTTTCTCCCCTCTTTCCAGCCACGACCACCCTTGCGTACTCGTTCTCCCGTTTGGCTGCTCAAATCTCTCGCACTCTCTCACTCCCTTTCACCCTCGGCCATGCACTCTCCCGCTCTCGTTAGCAGCAATTACCGTGAGACACCCACCCACCCACCCCCACCCCAACCTCCTCCTCCTCCGTTTGATGTCGAGAATTCAAGAGCGAGAGGTCACGGCTGGAGTTGGGGTTCCAGGTCTCTTCATCGCCGTGGGACCCACCGCAAATCGCCACGGGAGCCCCTGACTGAGAGAGGCGCCCCGCTTGGAGGGTGGGGGCAGTCCGGGGCGGTGGAAGTAGGGGAGGGGGAGGAGGAGGGGGAGGAGGGGGGGAGGAGGAGGAGGGGGTGGAGGAGGATGAGGAGGGGGGGCAGGAGGAGTAGTGGGAGGAGGGGGAGGAGGAGGGGGAGGAGGGGGGGAGGAGGAGGGGGAGGAGGGGGGAGAGGAGGGGGGGGAGGGGGAGGAGGGGGGGAGGAGGAAGGGGAGGAGGGGGGGGGAGGAGGGGGAGGAGGGGGGAGGAGGAGGGGGGGGGAGGAGAAGGGGGAGGAGGGGGGGAGGAGGGGGGAGGAGGGGAGGAGGAGAAGGGGGAGGAGGAGGTGGAGGAGGAGGGCGAGGAGGAGGATGGGGAGGAAGACGAGGAGGAGGAAGATGAAGGGGAGGAGGAGGGGGAGGAGGGGTAGGAGGGGGAGGAAGGGAGGGGGTTTGCTTGGCAAATGTTGGGAAATAATCGCGGGTGCAGTCACACTGCTCGCGTGGTTGGCGCGGACAATTACTGGGATTGCATTAAGCCGCCTCTGACGAGCAGCTTCGCTCTAATCCGACTGCCGACGAGGGGAGAGGGCGACTCGCGTCTGCTGACCGCTCCGTCACGTGGCGATCGTGCGTCTCGCTCGCGAGACGGGGAATCGTTCGCATACACGGCCACCTACTGCACCAGCGTCAGCACCGATCATCACCCAGTACTTGCACCGGCATCGCCGTTCAGGTAGCACGAGGTTGAGCGATAGACTAAATGTATGCGCGCGCAAAACCAAAAAAATGCGAATTCGATTTTCAGAGGACGTGGCCTGACCCGAGGAGCAAGAATAGCTCCGTGACAACGAATCAAACCAACAACTCGGCCGCAAAAGCACCGCCTCACTGCCATCTGCGAGTCGCAGAACAAACGACATTGAGCGAACGCCGCAGCGTGCGAAACAGCGCATGTTCGAACAGGCCGAGGGAAGAGAGTCGGAGCGAGAGAGTGTGGGGATTGTAAACCAATTAATCACTAACTCCGACTGGGGGGGACACGGGCGCGGTGGTGAGAATGGGGCCAGAGGCAACGTCGCTCGCCCCCGCAACAATCAAATCTCCACACACACACACGCACAATTAATCAAATGTTGCTTCCGCCAAATAAAACCCATGGGCCTTCTGGACCCAATATTTCCCGGACGATGTTGTTGAAGCAACTCCGATTAGCACGGTCGGCTACGTACGGTGCGAAAGAAGTTCACGTTTATCACGATGATTATTGGCTACAATCGCAATCGTGACAATTCGTTGAATTGAAAGGGCCTCCAAATGTTACGTAAGACTGGTTCAGGAATCGGTACTTTTTTTAAAATCTTGTTGATGAATGTAGCATGTGGTGGCTGCATGCATCACGTGAACCGATCCATGTGCAACTTGCATCAGAAGGGAATGTAATTCGTTCTTTCGGTAAAGTCACGCAGGTAAAAAATGAAGGAAGGCCAGCGTCTCTTTTACCTACGTGACTTTACCGAAAGAACTAAGAGTATGAATCCTTGCAGTCACGAAAGCTTCAAATCTAGAAGGGAATGTAATTCTTACTCGGCACCAAATAGGAGCGTCAATACCTTTGGCCGGGTCACGCACACAAACCGACACACGTCTCGGTAACTTCTGTCATCGCAAGAGGCCCTCTGGACCGGTCTCGAATTCTCTGCGCGTCTCAAAAGGCAGGAGCCGTGGCGTGGAAAAGGCAACCTGCGTCTGCCTGGCGAGACGCCTCTACCCGTGCCACCTTTGGGGATGACTCGACTGGGGGTGCCACGGTGCCAGTGCGAGAAACACCGAGGCAGTCACCGTCCCCCATCACCCAGGGTAACCTGGGTTCGAATCCTGGTTCCATCCGTCCGTGGTTTAGAGAGAGCGTCTCTCAGCGGATTAACAATGGCCATGTCAGAGGCACTGAAGCCGGTACTGGCATGAGTTTGTTGAATCGGGAGTTTTAGCCGCCCGTGCTAAAACTGGGTTGTCAAGCGTCGCGAGTGGATGACCTCAGTCCAGTTACCAATATCCGCAATTACAACAACAAGAACGACAACAAAAAACCCCATCAAGTTTCTTTAGTTTTTTTTTTGCTAATTTTGTTGCTAAATTCCATCTTTGGCGAGTAAACATGTTTCGGTTTGACTGTCGTCTCGCAAGACGCGACTCTATTGACCGCACGGCGCGTGACGCGGCGTGCATGCGAGGTTACCGAAGGGACCCTCATCTCCCGTCACATCGTGGTGCACTGCTCGCTGCGAGAGTCCTCAATGGGCATGCCTCCATCTCATTGGGCACGACGCCGACGGCGCAGTTGGAATTCAACTGGGGAAGAGGTTCACGACGCGACTTTGCTCTGGGGGTGCTCGTTCGCGGCCCTCAGAAGAGGGTGGACCTATTCCACATTCCTATGGCGAGAGGGGGGAGTGTTCGGCGGTGAGTGGAAGGGATGATGCCTGCGAGTTTAAATTGCGAGAGTCCGAGAAAGTGCTGAGCGTCTCGAAAGGTCCGAGGGAGGGGCTGTAATGAGGAGGGGTGGCGCGACCTCGAACACAAATGCACGCTGTTCCCACACAAAGCGGGGGCGGGGGCTATGGGCGGGGGGGGTGGTGGTGGTGGGACAATGACCACAAGTCAACGGGCCAGGACTCGGCGAAAAGGAAGCCAGGGCGATGATGGAATGGTGCGACACGGGAACACGCGGACAGTGAGACGAGGAAACATGACGACACTGGAACACGGGGACATGAGGACACTGGGACACGGGGACATGAGGACACGGGGACACGGGGATACGAGGACACGGGAACACGCGGACAGTGAGACGAGGAAACATGACGACACTGGAACACGGGGACATGAGGACACGGGGACATGAGGACACGGGGACACGGGGATAAGAGGACACGGGAACACGCGGACAGTGAGACGAGGAAACATGACGACACTGGAACACGGGGACATGAGGACACTGGGACACGGGGACATGAGGACACCGGTACACGGGGACATGATGACATTGGGACACGGGGACATGAGGACACTGGGACACGGAGGGACGAGAGACACGGGGGGACAGGCGAACAGGTCGAATGGGCAGACACTGCAACACGGGGAGAGAGGGACGCGAATCGCTAGGAGGGGTGAATAGTCGTATCCAATCTCTCTCTCAATTTACCAAGCCCTGCATTCGCGAAATCGACAACATAACTGAGGATCGTATTGCCCGTTAACCAAGGAAAGACTCGCTGAGTCTCAATATTGCATTGTGGTCTTTCGCCAAGTCCATAGACGAGTGTTTGGCTTCATTGTTGAACTACCCCCCCCCTCCCCCGCTACGTATGACGCTCAAATCTCCGCACAGATAAGATAAAACATCGCATCGCCACACCACACACAGCCAGCCCAAACGTCTCCAACGCAAGCGCTGAACATGCCCAAACCTCGCCGAGTTTCCGACATCTGGCGAGATATGGCGCATTCGGAATGATTTGGCCGCTGGCCTCATCCATCCCTCGGGGTCACGAGTATCTGAGAGTCGCAGGTTGGATTTCAGACAGTTTGCTGTTCGCTTCTAATTAAATTCCAATTGTTCCATCGGCGTTCCGCGCAAATGCGAGCAGAGGTACACTCGGAACTGGCAGCAAGCAGTGTGCACCCGCGGCCCTGGAAGAAGACATCACAGAACTAATCATATATTTGAAGATTTCGTGCCTGCAAGGATTCATATTCTTAGGTTTTTTCGGTAAAGTCACGTAGGTAAAAAATGTTTTTTATAATAAAACCTTACATCATCCGCACCTGGTTTGCACAACAAGGGCTCATTCCTAGCGGCGTGCTTCAGCCGCACCGAACCTCACAAAAATGGTATTCAGGGCCTACCTTGGCTCCCCCCACCCTTAACCAGTATATATAGAGACACGGTTTTCCTGTAATTTATCTCACTTGATACAGCTATCGTGCTGTGACTGTTCCACCTGAAGACGGAGGCTTGTGTTGCTTCCGAAACGTCGTGATTTTTATTTTATTTTTATTTTACTTTTATTAATTTTAATTTTTTACCTACATGGTGACTTTACCGAAAAAAAAAACTAAGAATATCAAAGAACTACTTCGGAGGTCACTTCAATAGAGGTCAGCAAATGACAGGATGGGGGCGCGAGGGGGTTTAGTGAACGTTCGAATCCGCCCCGACTGGACATATGTGAAAAAAGAGCTTTAAAGCTCGCCGGATTTCTCCAGTAGACATATTCTGATTCTGTGTTGGGCGCAGCATGGGTTTGAAGAGCCTCCATGTTATGAGTTCCCTCTGTGTCGACACATTCAGCGAATCCTCGTTTATTGGGCCCGGCGAAGGGCACCCCCACTCGCCCGAACCTCACCCCACTCTCACCCAACATCACACACACACACCCCACTCCTCCCCTGCACGCGCTGTCACCTTAACTCAACCACCACCCGCCCCAAAACAGACTGAATCACACACATACACACCACCATCATCATCAACATCCACAACCACCATCGCCATCGTCAACCATCAGAATCATCCGCCATCATCCGCCATCCTCGTCCACCATCATCATCCACTATCACCATCAGCATCGTCCACCATCAGTATCATCATACACCATCCTCTTCCACCATCAGCATAATCCACTATCCTCTTCCACCATCATCATCCACCCAACACGTCACCAACAGCATAATCAACTGCAGCACCTCGATTTACGCTATACGTGTTCACACACAACCCGCATTATAAAGACAAAGTTCCCCCGTATAAACATTATGGCTATTGGGGCAAGTGCCGTTAGCGAGCACTTAGAGATGACAGATCGACGACCGAACAGCGCCCGTTCGCCTTTGTCTCCCCAGCGCCGACGTTTTCCAAGCCGCACCCAGGCAATCCGTTATGGTTGAGTCCACCTAGGGGAGGCCCGGGAGTGGTTCAGACATTCCCCACTGATGTTAATCGTGGTCGGGAATCGAACTCAGGTCGGTAGTGCGCTAACCACCGCACTACGACGCTCCGCACGACACAAAGTCACAGCAGTAAAACCACTCCGGGATTCTACTGCGCTACAAACTCTGCCACGTGACCCCCCCCCCTCTCTCCCCTGTCCATCCATTCCTATTCCCATCCTTCATTCTCCCTTCAGTCTCCCCCTCGCTCCTTCCCTTCATCTCTTTCTCATGTCCTGCGCGTGGATTTATAGCGTTTATTCGTTTGTTTGCTGGTGACTGTGTATTTCATATCGGAATCACCTCCAGTGCTGTTGCTGCTGGCGGCAATAAAAGTTGTTTAAAAGTCAAAAGTCTGTCCTTTCATCCCTCCCTGGCGATCCTCACTGAGTCAGAAGTCCTGCACGGTGCTTCGAGTACAAGAGATGGAACTCTGGGTCCAGCACACACTCAATTCTCGCTTACACACTCTCACTCTCACTTACACACTCACACTCTCACTCACACTCTCGCTCACACACTCTCACTCGCACTCTCACTCACACTCTCGCTTACGCACTCACACTTACACACTCACACTCTGACACCCTCTCAATCACATACGCGCACTCGAAACTCTCACTCACAATCCTACTGACACTCTCACTCAAACTCTCACACTCTCACACACGCTCTCTCTCTCTCCCAGCTCTCCCACGACTCACCCCCGGTGTCGCCACCACACAGTTCACCCCGTCAACACTCGTGGCTATCCAAGGAGCGCTACGAACCCGGCGGCCTGAGTTCGATTCCCATGCTTCCGAGTCTTCCCTCTCTCGCTCACACACTCTCACTCGCACTCTCACTCACACTCTCGCTTACACACTCACACTTACACACTCACACTCTGACACCCTCTCAATCACATACGCGCACTCGAAACTCTCACTCACAATCCTACTGACACTCTCACTCAAACTCTCACACTCTCACACACGCTCTCTCTCTCTCTCCCAGCTCTCCCACGACTCACCCCCGGTGTCGCCACCACACAGTTCACCCCGTCAACACTCGTGGCTATCCAAGGAGCGCTACGAACCCGGCGGCCTGAGTTCGATTCCCATGCTTCCGAGTCTTCCCTTCATCAATTCTGCCGGGGACATTGTGCAACGCTGTCGCGGAAGTTGTCGTCTCACCCTGCCACATCCATCTCGCCTTGCTGCGTCGTCGCGATACGCATTTCACGTCCTCGTTGGGTTATTTGAATATCGTGGAATATATTTTAGGATTGCTTGCATGTGCGTAGATCTTACTCTAGTCGTAGTGCCTTACGCCGGTAATCCCTACTCAAAGCCAGCCGAGCAGCCTTTCCCTAAAACGTCCAGTGCCAAACGAAGCCCCCTCCCCTCCACCTCCATCTATGAGTCTAGACGCGGATGACTGACTTCGGGAAGGAAAACCTTCGCCGAGCTGCGCTGCTGATTCCCTGTAACCATGGGTGAACCTGGCGCATTCCAGCTGTGTCACCTCTCCGTCTCAGTGATTACGAGGCCCGAGACCGCCGCCCGCGTGCTTTCACCCTACAAGGCGGCGTGCACGTGTCCACGACATCGTAGCGGCCACGTTGTCTGTGGGACCCCCGCATTCAACTTGCGGCGCGTGCCCCTCTGTGTGGCATAATCCTTCTGTGTGTCCCTCTGTGTGTCCCTATGCGTGTCTCTGTGTGCGTATCTCTGTGTGCCTCTGTGTGTCCCTCTGTGTGTCTCTGTGTGCGTGTGTGCCTCTGTGTGTTCCTCTGCGTGTCTCTGTGTGCGTGTCTCTGTGTGGCATAATCTTTCTGTATGTCCCTCTGTGTGTTCCTCTGCGTGTCTCTGTGTGCGTATCTCTGTGTGCGTGTGTGCCTCTGTGTGTTCCTCTGCGTATCTCTGTGTGCGTGTGTGTCCCTTTCTGCGTGTTCCTCTGCGTGTCTCTGTGCGTGTTTCTGTGGGCGAGTGTGCCTCTGCGGGAGCGGTGGTGTAGCGGTTAGCGCGCCGCGCTACGAACCCGGCGACCCGAGTTCGATTCCGACTCAGGGCCAACACCAGCGACGATTATCTGAACCGGTCCCTGGGCCTCACCTAGGTCGACTCAGCCTCATACGAGTAGCCGGTACGATGTATAAACATTGCCACTCGGAAGACAAATACGGCCAGAAGTGGTGCTCGCCACCCCCCCCCCCCGCGCTTCCAAACAACTCTTCCCCCAACAGTTTGGCTGATGGCTAGACGGGGGATATTTATCTTTGCCTTGTGTGCTCGCTAACAGAACTTGCCCCTACACACTTCATATAGACCAGCGGTTCTTAACCTTTACTGCGGCCTTGCACCCATTTGGTTCTCAATCGTAAAACAAATAACGATCTGAATAAATACACACAGAGGGTTTGAAGAAACGAAGTAGTTGTACTGACGTGCCCGTGCCTAATTTGTGTTTCGGTGAATTACCTTCAAAAATAAATCTGGCATCTCGCACCCCCCACGAGTTGCGTGCCCCCCAGGTTAAGAGGAACCACTGATCGAGACGTTCTCTGTGTCTGTTTGTTGGCCGATGTGTGTCTCCATATCTCTATGTCTCTGTATCTGCGTGTAAATATGGATGTAAGCACGTGTCATTTGTTCTCATTGTGTTTGCGTTCGTCTCTCGAAGCCCCTTTCTGTACCAGCGTGGACGGCACCCTCGTGTTCACCTTCCGAAGCGCTCGCTCGTCACCGTGGCGTGCGCGATGACCACCACCACCACGTGACTTTTTTTTCGTGTTGTGCGCGCTGCATTTAGCGCCATAGCGCGTGGATTTATTATAGCGATTATTTGTTTGCTGGTGACTGCGTATTTCACATCGGAATCGCTTCCAGTGCTGTTGCTGCTGGCGACAATAAAAGTTGTTTAAAAGTCAAAAGTTTGTGTCACTTTCTCTACGTCTCTGTATTTACGTCCGGGCGAGGTGATTCCCGCCTGTAATCTCACGTGTGGGAGACAAAGGGTTGCTAGATCACACAGATAGATGATACATGTGAAAGTCACAATCCAAATGGGCAGCGAGATAACACGAGGATGACGGTACAGCTATTGGGCTCTTAAATACATCTGTTACCAACCTTTAGATCGATAACCCCGGCTAAACGTGGTTTGGGATTTCTCCATGTACTCCGATCTCCTCCCATCTTAAAAACAATCTTAAAAAAAAAGCATTGTCCAGACACCCCGATGCAGGAGGACCATGCTGAAAAAAGAGCCGTTAGGATGAGCGAGGTTTTACTGGATACACGAATCACATGATTAGCTAACGAATGGGGGGCGACGCCACAGCATGGGACTGTAAACTACAAGACAAGTCAGTCTCACACGGAGGCTTTCGCGACCGATATTAGTCAGCAACGTCTCATCAACGTCTCATGAGCAGCGCGGCCTCTGCCACCTCTGCTGGTCACATCGAGTCACTGCCAGCTTCACAGGGAGGCACCTGAATCCTCCTCTGTGGGGTTCCATGAGCTAAGGGGCCGTCCATAAATGACGTCACGCACCTAGGGGGGGGGGAGGGGGTCAGACATTTGTGATGATGTGTGACGAGGGGGGGGGGGGGGGTTGAGAAATGTGACGTCACATCAAAATGCGCAACTTTAAATAAATATAGACAACACGTTCTACTTAATTAAATAGACTTTTTAATAAATGTTTTCTCCTACAACATCAGAGTGCAGCGCCATATTAAATACGCACTACAATGACAATAGTTTAAAGCGATTTGAAGCATGTTTTATTTTTGGGGGGGGAGGGGAGGGGGCAGAGCTTTGTGACGTCATATTTGAGGGGGGGGGGGTCTGACTTTTTGTGACGTCGTGTGACGAAGGGGGGGGGGGCAAAAATCGTCCATAATCGCGTGACGTCATTTATGGACGGCCCCTAACGATCACTTTCTTCCATCTCGCGGGACTGCCTTGGCGTCACACGCTGTTGTCATGCGGGCGACATGCCCTTAAACTATTTGCTGTTACAATTTTATACTTTACTAGGTAAGGCCCACTGAGCTATATAGCGCTTTTGTTAGGAGCGACCTCGCGACAAATTATAGCTCAACGAAGTGGCTTATCGCGTGGGAATGTTTCGCAGCCAAATCGTCTAAACGCACGCGACCACGGGGAGAGCATGCGAACTCCAAATATCCAGGCGTCAGGATCGCGATGGAACCCACGACCTCCTGTATGCCAGGTGAGGTAGGCAACATCTCGCCACCGCGACGGCCCTACGTGACACACGAGCCACGCGACTTGAAGATGAACTCCAAGTTGTCACATTCGTGTCGACCCGCGTTGCCCTCGATCTCGAGTTCTGGAATGAAACCCATGCCAGTTGGAGTTGACTCGACGTGCAACTCGACTTGGCTCAAGTTGGTTGTCCCATGGCAACTGAGATCGAATGTCGCTTTAAAAGGACGGCTGCGGACTCACTGCGACGAGGTTAAGGTTCGTGCGGCCAGAACGCGGGCTGACGGGGAGACGAAGCGTGAGCGAATGACTGAATGAATGAACTTGCACTTGGTATAAACTGCGCTCCACCACGGAACGAAACGGCTCAGAGCGCAGACCCCCCTCTTGGCAGCTGTCCCTGTGCGGCACAAGGTGGTCATTATAGACCTGGCTCGGCGAGGGGCTGTTAGCCTGCCAGCAAGGCGTGAAGGTTGCAACGTGAGTCATTTGTGGCAAAACACAAAATATGTTGCAAAAGTTGACTTTGACATTGTACGGATTTTTGCTTTGTTCTGGGGAAAACAGACCGAGAGAAGCCCACACCGAACACGGCTGGCGGGGAGAACACACAAACCCCGCGCATAAATGCGCCCGTGCCGGGAGTCGCACCCAGTCAGAGCTCAAGCGACCAAGGACGAGTCTCATTTGCAAGCTTGACCTGGGCGATTAGTCCGCTGTCAGCAGAGCGCGATGATTGCCGCTGTGTGTGTGTGTGACTGTAATCCCAATTGAGTCATTCGTGGTGCAATTTTCGAATTGAGCGAATTTGGAACCCCGACGCGGGGACACAATGGCCTACTCTTGCGAATGACGTCAAGGGGAGAAGGGGGGGATCTGTAAGCCCACTGTGCAGCAGGTGCCCGTGTGGTGGAGTTATTGCCGCGGTAATTATAATTACAGCCGCAGTCATAAATCGTTACCACCACGCCGCCCAACAGTGTCACGATTTACACTCGCGATTCCATTATTTACACGTGTTAAGGTTTGTTCTACGTCTCTCTCGTTCTGCTGTCTCTGTCTCTGTTGTTGTTGTTGTGGTGGTCAGATGTTATCTCCCTCGCCTGGTGTGCAGGCGGTTGTGGGTTCGATCCCGACCCTTGACTCCTACTGTGTATTTGGAGTTTGCGTGTCTCTCTCTCTCTCCCCGTGGTCGCGTGGATTTTTCTCCGGGTCCTCCGGTTTTTCACCTCCACATTTAGAAACGTGCGTTGAGCATTACTTGGCTGCTAAACATTTGTGGCCAGGTCGCTTCTGAGAAAGAGATAATAGCTCAGTTGGATTTACCTGATAAAATAAAAAAAGAGTTTCATTTAGTTTAGTAAAACGGACTCTCTCCCCTGAAGCCCAATCGTCGTGGCGAGCAGACCCTGACATTGGCATGCGGCTCCTGGACGTGTCGCTGCCACCAGCAAGAATGTCATTGCAACACGAGGCGAATCGCGAGTGAGATGTTTGCACAGATCCCTTGACGAATATCGTGAGCGTAAGAATCGATTTGTCAATATTGCTAATTGATGGGGGGTGGAGGGGGCAGTTTGGGGGAGGGGTAGATGGGAGCCGGGTGGGTGACGTTGAACCGGGGAAGACGTCGTCCAAGGTCTCCTTGTTGTGCTCATGTAACTGGCGTGGGCCTCCACTAGGTTGACTCAGAATAAACGATGACAATGATGTGGGTGGGTAAAGGTGCAGCCCTGCAATTTCATCCTCACGCCAGATGCATGACAGAAGGGCCTCCAATGAAGGGAGCTCTCGAGAACTCACCGACGGTATCGGGTATATATATATATATTTTGGCCTACTCTTCCACGCTGGTGCCACGTCTTGGAGGAGGGTACGAGCCATCCACGCGTTACACGGCTGCATGGACGGAGGCCAGAAGGTGCACGGGTCTACAGATTCATCTTCTTGGTTCTTTCAGTAAAGTCACGTAGAAGGGAAGTAATAAAATGATAAAAAATAAAACATAATAAAACAATTCTCACCACGTTTCGGCCACAACGCAAGCAGCCGTCCTCAGGTGAAAACCAGGTCTGTCGAGGCGACAGCGTCTGAATGAGGACGGCTGCTTGCGTTGTGGCCGAAACGTCGTGAGAATTGTTGTATTATGTTTCATTTTTATTATTTTATTACTTCCCTTCTACGTGACTTTACCGAAAGAACCAAGAAGATAAATCCCTGCAGTCATGAAAGCTTTAAATCGGGTCTCGAGATTCTTTCAACCACCGCGCCGAGAATTGAAATGTGAAGCGAATGGGACAACACACGAGGTAATGATTTGAGGCTGAGTGAGCCCAGAGGAGAGAGCTGTGGCCCGCACAGGTATGGGGCTCTTCACAGGGGAAAGAATTCACACAATGTAGGATGGGTCGCACGCACATACGCGCACACGCAAAGACAAAGGCGCCTCACGTAGCCTTTAACTCACTTTCGGGGCAAGTGTTGTTACGGCACGGCACACGACGGTGGCTAGCACCACGCCCGCCCGCCTTTGTCTCCCCAATGCTGATGTTTAGGCAGCGCACCAGGTATCCATTTTAGGCTGAGTCGACCTAGGGGAGGCACACGACCGGTTCAAATATTCGTCACTGGTGTCGGTACGCTGGGTTCGTAGCGCGGTGCGCTAACCGCTACGCTGCCGCTCCCCACTGCAAATACACACACACACCCTCATGCACGCGCGCACATACAGACAAAGGTTTCCCGTATAGCCGATTACAGACTGCTGTGAGTGAGCACCTTTTAAGGTAAAAAACGGCTCCCGAGCGGGTGGAGTGACCCACTCAACACCCGGATACATTTCCCTTCTCCCCCGTGATGATGTTCTCACACCGCACTGGCGACAGTACTCATTTAAGGCCGAGTTGACCGAGGTGACACCCAAACCCGACACACATGAATCTGACGTTTGTCGAGGCTGGAAAATCAAACTTGTCGCTGGGTTCGTAGCGCAGTGCGCTAACCACTACGCCACACAGCTCACCGCACTTACACAAATACAAAGACCTCCCTATAGCCTTGACAGACTGTTGGGGCAAGTGCTGTTAGCGAGTAGCACCTATGAAGGCCGGCACGGCACACGAGGGGGTGGGTGGCCAGCACAACGCCCGACCGCCTTTGTCTCCGCAGTCGCGTTGTTCGCTACACACCGCACCGGGCACTCATTCGAGGCTAGTGTCGACCGAGGTAGGGGAGGCCCGGGATCGGTTCAGTGTTGGTGGCTCTGGGCACGGGAATCGAACCCGGGTCGCCGGGGTTTGTGTCGCAGTCGCGCTAACCACTGCGCACCGCTTCCCCACGTACACAAACGCAGGCACGCACGCACACGCGCACGTGGGCACACGTCAGTTACAATGTATTCGTGGCATCACTACCAGCGCACCTGCCCCGGTATGAAGTTGACCGTTATAACAAAAACAATTCCCCCGTGTTGATCCAAGAAAAGCCTCCCTAATGAGTGAGTGGGCCAGATGTGGGAGGAAATTGGAGTATCCGGAGAAAACCGAGTAGCTCGCGCGTTATGATGCGACGGGGAAGACGCCGAGCACCGCAATTACCAAATCCCAAACTCAAAACATCACAGTATTCTCAACTTCTTCTTCTCGTGTGCGGTAAGCAATCACAGTACACACACCGACACACGTCCGGGCTGAAGTCGGTTAGCCACGTGGTGATGCTGTAGCTTCGAGGAGTGGTGCGACGCTGTTAGTCGCACGACTCCTGGCCCAGCAGAGCGATGAAGTTGTTCGCGCGATGTGCACCATTGTGTGTGGCCCGCGGCCCTTGAGCTGCGTGTGCGTGTGGAGGGGGGGGGGGGGTCATCTTTAATGTCCCACGTGTGATTAGCGCGATTGGCTACGTACGGTGCGCAAGAAGTTCAACATACGTAAGGGGCGCCCAGCAGCAACAGGGAGCGATCGCCGTGGCGAAGCGGTTGATGATTGATGATTGGAGCCACCACAGTTCGTGTCTTGGCAGAACATAGCCACGCGGAGCAGCGGTGGTACCCTTGATGAGACTTTTGCTCGGAACCTGGGCAGCAAAACTCTACGGTAGCGTTCGCCAACGGTCTGCAGTTGACCCTGCATCGTCCAGGTTTTTTCCTTTCGAAAATCGCATACGAGTTCGTGGATGCTTGAGCAAGGTTGGTCTTGATGTCACGGGTCGATTCTCGACTCATTTCAGAGGCATCACATAGAGCTACCACCCGCTTAATAATACTCATCATCATCATAATAACTGCCCTTTGTCAATACACCTCCTCTGTATGAAGGCCTACCCACATCGTGTCGGTCACGGGGGTAGATTGACCATACTTCACCACGCTGGTCGGTGTGGGTTGGTGGAAACGGCAGAGGCCACGACCGCCGCAGATGGCACTCGACAGTGACGTCGTGAGCCGTGGCCGGGAATTGAACTCGGATGCCCGACGGCTTCAGGGCGCGGTGCGTCAACGGTAGCGCCACCGCTCCCCTCACCCAGCACAACACGCGATCATTACCCACGCTTATCCGGCAATGATGATCGCTTAAATGGGACCCCAAAAGTGGTCAAGTAAAGGCGGTTGTTGCTGTAATTGGGTCAGAGAGGGCAGATAAGGACTTGTAATTGAGAAATAAGAAATGGCGAATCGCGATGGTTTCCCACCTGGCTAAATACAGGAAATACGGGGGGGGGGGCTATGGAACAAATTAACTCGGAGGGCGAATGAGGTCTCCTCCACACGGCGGCGCGTGTCAAGGGAAGTGAATAGGGACGTGATGTTTGTGAAGCGAGTAAAGGCCACGACAATGGACTTTAATTTGGCCCAAATTCCAAGCTCCGTGACAGTCATAGGAGCGCAGCTGTGGCTATGAGATGTTAACTACCTCGCCTGGTATACAGGAAGGAGGTCCTGGGTTCGATCTCGACCCTGACGATGCCTGTATATTTGGAGTTTGCAAGTTCTCTCTTCCCGTGGTCGCGTACATTTTTATCCGAGTCCTCCGGGTTCCCCCCCCCACAGTTTGTTACGTGCGTTTAGAGTATTTGGCTGCGATGCATTTCCACATGATAAGCCACTTCATTGGGCAACCACTTGTGGCGAGGTCGCTTCTGACAATGACCCATGCAGCTCAGTGGGGCTTACCTGATAAAAAAAAATATAAACATAAAATAGTTGAATAGCAAATCGACGACATGAGAGCAGCCTGCTACACCAAGGCAGTGCCGTGAGATGGGTACCCCACACGGAGCGTTCTTTGAACACGGCGGGAGGGCGAGAGGTTTGCGTCTCTCTCTTGAGCAGACAATTCCCAATGGTGATTTGAAGCTTTCGTGACTGCAGGAATCCATAATCTTTGGTATGAATTCCCAATGGGTTCAGCACACATCACGGAGCGAGGCAATCGGGATTCAATTATTGGGAAGAAACTGGTAGGTAAAAATAAACAGACGGGTTCACGAGACCACGTGCCGCACTGACACCTTTTTGGGAGCCTCACGTATCATACAAGAACCACCCTTCCCTTGTCTGCAAAGCGCTCGATCACAGGCATACGCCACCATAATCGGGGACATTGATTACAAACTAATATTTTCGAACTTGTGCGAATGACTCGATTTTGTGAGAATTGCTCGATGAAATTCGTTTTATTCATTTTCTCGATGTGGAATCTAGGGTCACCCCAGGGCGCCCAAAGTCGTTGCACCCTCAGTGCACGTGGCCGCAATTTGGGATTATTTTTCAAGTGAGAGTGGGAATTTTTTTTCTGCTCGAGAAGAGAGAAGGGGTTTAGGGTGGCGGGGGCAGGATGGGTGGGGGAGGGGGGGGGTGGTGGAAAGCAAAATAATTTGACGCAACAGGGAGAACGTTTGAGTGAAGGAGTCGCCTTCGCGCGTTGAGGACTACGACCAAAGAACCTTGAATGCGCACTGCCTCGTGGGATCTCAGAAAGCTCAGCAGGTTTGGGCCTCGTTAAGCACTCGCATGGGTGACCATCTCAAGGGCCTGTCACGTGTTGAGAGGCTTTGGGCCGTGAGGTGGCCAGAAGCTTGTGGCGTTGAGAGTCAATCCCCTGCTATGCGTGGTGGGGTTTCTCCTAATTCTTAAGTTTGCTCCGTGGACAAAGCCCCACGAAGGCGCATTAGCAATGGACTTGGCCAACTTTCAATGCAGGACCCTCCTAAAATTTAGAATTGAGACTCAGGAAGGTTTTTTCCTCTTACATACAGCCATTATAAGTACGATTATCATTTAGTGGTAATATTGCAAACATGCATTTCTCAGTGACTGGTAAAAGCGACTAGGTTACCACTTTCTGAGAAGCCAACCTGGTTTTCATACGAAAATGCTGAGCACCATTATCAGAAATGTGGAGTTTATACCACAGGACTGATTTAAGGGATTTATCACTTCCACATCGCAACGTTGTCTCTTTGTTAGTCACGATGAAGACATCCGTGATTTGGGCCCTGGAAGCGCTCAGTGGCACACCGTGCCATTGTATGGGCCCTGCTGTGCGTGTACCAGCCAGGCCTGACCCGGTCCATGAAGTTGGGTGCAGTTGCACCGCCTAAACACACCACTCGAATAGCTATGCCGCTGGCGTGGGTTGTGGTTAGAAACGATGGCCTGGAATATCCAACCATAGCAATTTCTGTTGTTGAAAACATAGCACCCGGAGAAAAGCCCCCCCATGCAAAGGGTTTAACACTCAAAGCTCCGCACAGACATATTCAACAATCCATTGCTGTACTGTCATCTCGTGACCAGCCGACCTTAGTCGCAGATTAGATTGAAACAGCTGAGATACATTTTTGACGAAGATTTTTTTTTTTAAATGTCCGATTTTGTTTTCAAGAAGACCCCCCTAACGTGTCTTGACTCGATTGCCCCTTTGGTGTCCTAACCCCCCCCCCCCCGTTGCGTGCGAGAACACGAGCAGCAGGAATGCGAGCGCACGCGGAGGCGAGGGATAGGGCATGTATGTTTTGCGAGCGCTTATTACGCCGCTCGCCCCTGCGGCCACGTGTCAGCGATGGACCGTCACTCACGTCAGCCCCGTACAATCCACGCACCACATCTACCTGCTCACATCCTCGCCTCTTTACAGGCCCTGCTGCACGGAGCAGCGACTCTCTTCGACCTTCCCAACACCCAGTGGTCTCGGTCGACCAAGTGATACTTAGTTCGCTGACCACGGGCATGATTGATGATAATTTATGATGATGATGATGATGGATGGGCCAAGTCGTTTCTGTAACCTCGGGGACAATAGCCAACACCCGGCCACCATTCTCCCAACTTCACAATTGTTTCCACGCTGAATAGTAATTCGCTGAGAATATAACTACTCATAATAAAAGGTTTTTTTTTTGGTTAGATCGCGATCTAACCCCAAAAAACCTTTATTATGAATAGTTTTGGTCGCGAAAGCCTACGTGTTAAAATGTAACTACTGTGTAGGGCGTGCAGAGGGCGGTGCTGGTAAATTCTCGCCATGCTCGTGGTTTAATCGTCGAGTCGCTCATCTCGTATGGTCTCGGAGATCTGACTCCTCTCCTTCCACATCCTCCACTCATTCCTCACCCCCCCCCCCGTCCACCCTCCTCCCCCACACCTCCACATCCTCTATCCACCGCCACCCCACACTCACATCGCATTCTCTCGCCCAGATGTGGTCGCGTGTGCGTGCCGATGATGACGGTGATAACGGTGAACCGCAGATGATGCTAATCACACTGACGATGTCACTGTTGGCATTGCTGTAACTGCTGTTGATAATGCCCGATGCTACTCATGATGATGATGATGACATTATAATGCTGCCGCAAAAATGATGACAGCACTGCTGTTATTGCCACCGCCGCCGCCACCGCTGCTGCTGATGATGTTACGAGTTAATCGGTGGCGAGATGTTAACTGTCTCGCCTGGTATACAGGAAGTCGTGGGTTCGATCCAGACCCTGACGATGCCTGTATATTTGGAGTTTGTGTGTTCTCCCCGTGGTAGCGTGGACTTTTCTCCGGGTTCTCCGGTTTTTCCCTCCACATGTAAAACCGTGCGTTTAGAGCAGTGGTTCTTAACCTTTAATGCATCCTTGCCTCCCTTTGGTTCTCAATCGATAAACATGCATAATGTTTATAAATACGTTTGATGAAACAAAGTAGTACCCGTGCTTAATTTGTGTGTTCGATCATTTACCTTCCAGAAAGGGCATCTCGCAGCCCCAGTGGGTGCGTACACCCAAGGTTAAAAATCACTGGTTTCGAGTGTTTGGCTGCTATACATTCCCACATGATAAGCCACTTCGTTAAGCTATCTAGCTCAGTGAGCCTTACCTGGTAAAATAAACGATAGTTTATAGTTTAGGAAGCCCTCAAACATCCTCGCACAAAAGTGGAAACGTTATTTCACGAATCACGCACCGCTCCCCCCCCCTCACTCCGCGTGAGAGTTCCATTCGCTCGCAGGATTACTCTGGAGTCCCAGCGAGGGGACCCGACCCCCGAGAGGAGACGGCGAGGTGTGGAGGGCCGTGAGTTCCGGCCTGGCGTGGACTCGCTTCCCCGTCAACAGGAGACGAGGAATTGTGATGGTGGCGATTGGTCCTGCCCGCATTGAAGATTAATATCCGGAGGGACACGGGCATAGCTGATGAGCCGAATTGTTTCGATCACCTCCGATCCCAGACATTGGCTTAATTGGCCCATGGGATAGAGTCATCTCACTCGGTGACTAATGTCCAAGTTGGTCACGATGCTGACACGTGGACACGAGCACTTTGAAGGCATGAACCAGATTAGCTCAGCAATAATGGCAGGAGGCTGTTAGATTTTTGTACAGCCTATACACTTTTAACGATCAACAAACATTTCCATGACCAATGAACCCACGCACCGTCTTTGGAGCTGTTGTTGATAGTTGCGGGTGAGAATCTGCTAATTGTCAGCATTTGTGGCAGGAATTTTCTCTCACTCATTCAGATGCTGATGGGAATTGGGGGAGGTTTATGACTGTGGCTCATGCAGCCACTATGCCAGTTGCTCTGCACCCAGCCCAAACCTTCCCAGAAACCCGGGCTGGCACGCGCACCTGCAACACATACATACACACCCACAGATGCCTACACTCACACATGACAATGTGCAGATAGATATACACGTCCAACCACCTCCACCAACACAAACAACGACCGCTATTCGCCACTAAGTGGCGGTGGTATCGCCACGGGTTCTTTTCCAGACAAGTGTCAAAGGGGTTCGCCGCTGCCAGGAGGTGATGAAACAAGCCCAGGTGTTCTTAGTTAAACGACTGAGATCACTGGCAGGTGCACCACCCGTGCTCCCCCACTGTGCCACATTGCGGTGCTTTAGCCGCCCGGCACTCTAGCCGTTGTTGTGAGCGGTTGCACTTGCACCCTCCATGGTTTTTGCTGAGCGACTGCTTTCGTCTGCCCAGTAGCAGCAGCGTCATTTCACAAGCCTCCTCCACAGAGGCCGATCTTGACACTTTCCGATGACTGGTACCAGTCATCGGAAAGTCCAATCAGCTCCTCCACATTCTCATGTACCGCATCAGCGACATCTCCTCTGCAACCCTTGCTGCGCCAGAGGATGTTCCTACAAATACCTAAATGTTTCCCAAGCGTAAAAAAGAGAGGACGTGACTGTGGTCACGAAGACCCGGAGCTTTGTGAGGAGTGACAGGCCAGGCAACTTGCAAACAGTTATTTAGCAGATGAAAAGTTAATGTTGCTCAATTCATTCTGAGACCTCCGCTGCCAAACCAGGGCTGCCCATGAACGTTTTGCCCGCGTGTAACCATTCTTCCACGCTTTCTACAACCCCCCTCTTAGGGGCCATCCATTTAGTACGTACGCATGGAGAGAGGAGGGGGGGGGTTAACCCAAATGCGTACGCTTGCGTATGGGGGGGTCTACTGACAATGTAAGTGCGCATAGAAAACGGGGGGGGGGCGGGGTGAAGCCTCGATAATAATTTGTCTACATTGGCCTTCAAATGAGTTTCTTCAGCTGTCAGACAACTACTACCGGGAGAGGTCGGACTGTGGGAGAGGTGTCACTCGTGTGCCACCGTACCCCTGACTGCAGCTATCACGCAGCTCAGCAAAATAAGTGGGCAAGGTATGCAACTTGAGTCTTTAACGCAGCCGGCGGTGGACTGTTTGTTTGCTTAAACACGTTACTATTATTAATCCGTGATCGTTTCTGCGTGAATTAAATATCGGCCGTTCTATAGGATTTGGGGGGGGGGGGGTCAAGCGTACGTACGCAGGTGGGGTGGGGGGGGGGGTGTAAAAAGTACGCGTGCGTACAGGGAGGAGGGGGGGGTAACGTTTTTGCGCACCTACGAAATGGATGGGCCCTTACCCATGGAGAATTTAGGGAGTGGAGTGATTGCTGACACAAGGTACCCAGGCAGGTGCTTTGCTTTGGCGAGGATGCTAAAAGGACCCCACATCTTAAGATTAAGAGCATCAGACTCTCTAACGCCTTCTCAAGGTGAGCAGTATTTATCCAATCATCAGCATACACAATTACGGTTGATCAATTGGGAACCATGCCTGGACCTCACCCGGACATCGATCAGCCTCTCGTTGTAGTTGTTCCACATGTAGTAGTAGTAGTATTATTATTATTAATAAAAAATAATAAGAGAGAGAACGACCCAGAGGTGCGTGGAGGAACGAGAGACAAGCGAGAAAGGCAGGCAGCCAGCCAGACGGTGAGCTGGCGTCACGTTCACCCCCAAGCTCTGGGGTCCTCTGTATATGCAGGTGTTATCGGCCAATTAATAGGTGTCTACATCTGGGAGGAAAGCGGAGTATGGGGGGAACATCGACACGTGGTGAGAGGGCAAAACTCAATCCCATGCAGATGCAACAGGTGGAGTCCACAATTGCCGTACCGCCCTCTCATGGAAAGCCAGGGTATGGAACCGCCTTGACGCCCACGGGAAGAGAGTTTGTTGAATGTGTAAGGGACACAGGAGATCCTGGTCGGACCCCAAGGCAAACAGGTAATGGTTCTGACTCGTGGCCACGAAGCTTTACCTGCGTCTGCCGCCTTTGTCTCCCCAGTGGCTATGTTTACACACCACACCGTGTACTAAATTGAGGCTGAGCCGACTTTGGAGAAGGCCCAGGCCTGGTTCAAATATTCGCCACTGTTATCGGTTGTGAGAATTGAACTCGGGCAGGCGGTTCGTAGCGCAGCACGTTAACCACCGCGCCACCGCTCCTCACACAAACACATCAAAAACCCGTATAGCCTTAACAGACTGTAGGGGCAAGTGGTGTTAGCGAGCACCTATATGGTCCGGCTCGGCACACGAGGGGGTGGGTGGCCAGCACCACGCCCGGCCACCTTTGTCTCCCTAGTGGCGATCTTTATACACCGCACCAAATACTTATTTGAGACTGAGTCGACCTAGGGGAGGCCCAGGACCGGTTCAGACAATCGTCACTGATGTCGACCGTGAGTGGGAATCGAAACGGGTTCGCCGGGTTCGTAGCGCAGCGCGCTAACCGCTACGCCACCGCTCCCCAAACACACACACACACACGTGAATCCACACACACACAGGGGGATAATACACACAGACACGCACAAACGCACATGCTCCCGCACGAACGGTGGCGGCTCACGCTAAATTAAAGACGCCGGGAACTCGATGCCAGAGATTTAAGACTCGCGTTTGTTTAACTTTCCTTTTGTTTCAAATACAACATCTGTTAAGTTTATTAAGGCAGAGCAGGGAGGCAGGCAGGGTGGGAGGGAGGGAGGGAGAGCGCGCGTGTGGCGGTGGAGGTGAGAGCGACGGATCACAGAGCGGCGGCGAGGTGTGCATGGCGCTCACGGGGATGTGACGGCTGAAGGTCGTGGTGGTGGTGAGACGGGGAGTGGTGAGACGGGGGGGTGGGTGAGACAGGGGTGAGGTTCACAAGGGTGGTGAGGATACACCGGAGGGAGAGTGATCCTGGCCGTGATAAAATCATGCGTCGATGAATATCGCTTCTCAAACTCACGGTACCATATGATACGTGTGTAGGTATCGATCCTTTCGCTAGTTGCGATGGGATAAGACTTCTCTTGCAGCCACTGGAGGCCGCTACTACCACTCTTATCATTATTTAATGAAAAGAAAGCACAATTGATTCAGCAAAAACATTGAAAGACTGCATTGAGCTGCTGTCTGCTGTGATTGACCACGGGCCAATGGTGTTATGGCACGTATGAAAATACAAAAGCTAGTCGAGATGGATGACCCGTACAAATGTTTTCCTTTAACTTAGAAAATAAACCACCGAGAAACACAAATATATAGTATTTGCAAAGGGAAGGAGACACGTGTTCCAACAAAGTGTGTATGGCGCCTTATTTTTGTGTCCAAGTCCTTCACTGTCAGGGACATGAAATAAAGGAGCAGTGAGTGAAGGATTTCATGAAGCTCCTGGGCGTAAGGGGACAAGAAGGGGTTGATGCCCCTGGCCATGGGCGGAGTTTGCGGGGGGGGGGGGGCTGAAGAGCAGCCCCCCCCCCCAACTGGGCACCTTTATTAATTTATTTTCAGTAGTTTACAATTAAAATTAAACAAGTAATTATATGCACCCGCGATTCCTAATGTGAGGGACAAAGCCACCTCCTGCCCCCCCCCCCCAAATGTCGAAATCAAACTCTGCCTTTGACCCTCACTGGATGAGCTGCAGGTTGGAGTGAGAAGCCGTCTCGCAACAGGTAGAGGTCACCCAGCCGCCATAGCGACATCGCTGGGCTTGCCGCCTGTAGAGCTCTTGCAGGGCCCCTTTGGAATGGGGCCTGGGGGTCGCGTTGCGTGTGATCGGTGTTTACTAAGGACGCCTGGATTCGGTCGGCAGCGCTGGCCTCGGCGTTGTAGCAGGGCTGGGGGTGGCGGGGTGGAGGGGCGGGGTGGAGGGTGGGAGAATATGGGGGGGGGGGGGGCATCACACTTCTCTGTGGCCACACTTCTGCCAAACACAGGAAAGTTGAGACGTATACAAAGAATGGCATCCTGTGTCTCCGTTGTATACACGTGATAAACAGTTTTCCAAAACACTGCTAAATCGTTCAAGGAGAGTAATTATCACTGCAAAGCGACGCGAGCGATGATGCCGGAGTACATCGGCGTACAGTTGAGCTTGTGATGAACATGACAACCTCGCAAAGTCCGTACCGAAATAAAAGTGAACGAAAAAAACAATCAACACACTCGTGGGTAAAAAGGGGGAAACCCTCCCCCATTATATAATAATAATAATAAAATAGGCAACGTTTCGGGCAATGGCCAAGTCAAAAGTGCGTGTGATCAAGAGAAAGTATTTTTTTGGTTATGAGTCAGTCATGAGGTTTGGGATTTTGAGATGTATTTGTATCTCCTGGGCAAAGCTTCGGTATACAGTATTCAAGCAATTACGTAAAATATATCCAGTGTGGCAAAATGTTATCGGGGTCGAGAGTGGGCTTCGAATGCCAAGTCACGAGGACTCGCATGAGCGTGTGTCCAGTGTCTGGCTAACCGTTGTTTCTGGCCCTTCAATAATGAGTTGAACGAGGACTCTGCGTGCCAACCTTGGGAAGGGTTGGTCATTAAGTGTCAGCGTATGTAGATCGTGTGTGTGTGTGAAAGACCCAACACAGAAGATCTCTGGGTTAGCTTTTCCACGAAGCTCACGGTCCATCCTAAATCGCATCCGCACGAACCATGGCAAATGCGGACACACCTGATGCACAAATAGACCATTAAAAACTCTCCAGTGTGCGACCGTGGTCATCCAAAACAGACCATAGCAACATAGAACGACACAATGCCCGATCCACAAATACGAAGGAGACGTCACAGCGATACACTCCCACTGCTCCTGACGCGGCTTTCTGGCTTGACCATCCGAACGTGACATTGAAGTTGTTGCCCAGCGTCTACATCAGCAGCCTTACAAAAGAAGATGTGTGCATTGTTCTCAATGACGAGATAGAGAGCGCTGCGCTTATAATAATTAATCAAACGTTTAATTTTATATATATATATGATCCCTTATGGCGGTACCCCGGGGTACCAATTAATACAAACTGGGCCGAGGCAATTAAATATGTTATTTCTGGGACACTATTTTTTCCAGGGGTGTACTTCTCTCCGCGACTGGGGTACCAATCGATCCGACATCGTGGTGCCACTCCGCGATGTCGAAACGCAGCGAGGACGATTGCGCTGAAACCCTGAACGCTCGCGGTACGCACCATAGCGGTGCATCGTGTACAGCTCGTCGAGATGAGTCGATTGCCGCACCGCCGACCATCAACAGACTCAAAGTGACTGCATCACGGACATCGTACGAGAGCCGGGTTACTATGGTAGAACCTCGGGGTACCGCCATAAGGTTAATATACCGCAGCGTCGTTCATACGATCTGCATCTCACAACGATGCACAATTACGCCACACACGGAGGTGCATGCATAAATATGAAGATGATTTGTTTTTTTCGTCAGGTAATTAATGAGTGTTCATACTTGGGGGAGGAACTGGACCATCCGGAGAAACCCCACGCGTGCGAGGGGGAGACAATCTAGCCAGTGTGCAGAAGGGACAGATGGATACTAGTCCACGCTTTGCTGTGCCGCATTCTCCTGGCAAGCCAGGGAACGACTCGCATTGGGCGCCCACGTGCACGGAGTTTCCTAACATTTTTAAATATTTTATTTCACCTTTATTTAACCAGGTGGAAAACATACTTTTTTGCGAGGGGGACGAACCGGTTAACTGCATGGAAATAACGGTAATAACCGGTTACCAGTTTTCCATACACATATATATGTCTCTTTTCAACTGATGTAATGGTCAGGGCCCTGGATTTGCAATCCAGAGGTCGCCCTGTTCCATTCCATCTCTCGTCGCTGCCGTTGAAACAATGATGCACGTTTATTAAATCGCCCCCACCTCTGTCCACTCAGCAGTGTAGACTAAGCACGGTTAGACGAACCACAGTTAGACGAACCATAGTTAGTCAATCAGCGGGTGGCGGGGTAACGTACGTGTAATTACCACCAGCCTCATCCTAGACTTCTGGTTATCGTGGAAGAGTAGCCCAAGCACGCTCTAAGATGCTCTCTCTCTCTCTCTCGTGTAAGCCCCTTCTGCCAGCAGTAGCGTGAGCGATCAGCCACTTGCAGGACTGCCACCTCTCACCTTGTCACCGAGATACGACGGCACGCGTCCAATGCGGTGACTCAGAGCCACCGTGCGGTTTGTACGTTTTTTGCGCGTTCCAATCAGTGCATTCGTGACCGAAATTCCACCGGAAGAGGTCACCGGTTCACGACTGAAAACGGATCCCGGTTAACCTACCGGTCGCCCGTTGAACAACGCTAGAAACGTGGGAGGCGTCAGACGGAGAGGCGGAGGGATGAAGCAGCGGCAAAATTGAACTCCCGCAGCTCACGCCGGCAAGAGGTCAGCACTGAGGGCAGCTCGCGCGCGGGGCGGAGACGCCGTTCACAGGTCGCGTCCTCGCGGCAAAGAACTTTGGCAGCTTCGCCGCGTTGGCACAAAGCAAAGGGTGCTGCTGATGCTGCTGCTGCTGCTTCAGCCTCCAGATTGGCCAGTGGACAAAATTCAAAGAATGTTCTGTGCATTTAATTTGAAGCAGCGAGCCATCGGCCAAAACACCCAGGAGTGCTGAAGTCGCCCAGCGGATGACGGGGGCCAGTGTCGTGTCTGTGCGTCTGCTGCCAGCGGGCCACGTGCTCCATGGCCATGAGGGCCTCTCCTAGAAGCCGCCGACTCTCCAGCCTGATGCAGAGGGCTGTCGTAGGGGGCAACTGTCGTGTACGCTCGAGAGCTCTTCCTGGCCAAGCAAAATCTGGTCGGCGGTGTGCGGCTGACACACGTGACTGCGGTGAGCAACGCAGGCGGTGCAACGTGTCTCTTGATCTGTCGACTCGTGGAGGAGAAGCCGCGTAGCGTGGGGGACCTCGCCAGGGCTACGGACCGGACCACATCGTCAACGTCAGTCACCATGAGCCAGATTCTGGAGGAACATCTGACCGTGATGTAGAACGTCTTTCGCACCGTACGTAGTCAACCGCGCTAATCGGAGGTGCGGGGAAAAGACAACAAACTAAACACAACAAAAAAAAACTCACGAAACGAATTCTAGATCTAGATCAGAAGTGCATAGCCCCATCGGCGTCCCAAGCTCCAGCGGCGTCCTGGTGACAGGACACGAGCAGAACGAGATTCGACGCTGCCTCTGATTTGCCCACGGATGCTGTGATGCGTGGCAATGCTTCGCTATTTGCACAGAGGGACATTTTTTTTGCAGATGTGGGTGTCCATACGAATAGAGCATTATCAACTTGTATTCTTTACCTTGTCGTCTATTGCTGCATCCGCACCAAAAACAATGCGACAGAACCGCGTCTCGCAGCGTCGCTTCCTTTCCTTATCGCACGGTCACACCGGCCCTGACGACGTCTTGATTGTGAACACCCACGGGGGGTGGGGGAGGGGTAGACGGGGGGCAAACGACTGTTGGGGGGTGGGAGGGGGGCGGGTGGAGGGGGGCAAACGACTGTTGGGGGGTGGGAGGGGGCGGGTGGAGGGGGGGCAAACCACTGTTGGGGGGTGGGAGGGGGCGGGTGGAGGGGGGGCAAACGACTGTTGGGGGGTGGGAGGGGGCGGGTGGAGGGGGGCAAACGACTGTTGGGGGGTGGGAGGGGGCGGGTGGAGGGGGGGCAAACGACTGTTGGGGGTGGGAGAGGGCGGGTGGAGGGGGGGCAAACCACTGTTGGGGGGTGGGAGGGGGCGGGTGGAGGGGGGGCAAACCACTGTTGGGGGGTGGGAGGGGGCGGGTGGAGGGGGGGCAAACGACTGTTGGGGGTGGGGAGGGGGCGGGTGGAGGGGGGGCAAACGACTGTTGGGGGTGGGAGGGGGCGGGTGGAGGGGGGGCAAACGACTGTTGGGGGTGGGAGGGGGCGGGTGGAGGGGGGGCAAACCACTGTTGGGGGGTGGGAGGGGGCGGGTGGAGGGGGGGGCAAACCACTGTTGGGGGGTGGGAGGGGGCGGGGTGGAGGGGGGGCAAACGACTGTTGGGGGTGGGAGGGGGCGGGTGGAGGGGGGGCAAACCACTGTTGGGGGGTGGGAGGGGGCGGGTGGAGGGGGGGCAAACCACTGTTGGGGGGTGGGAGGGGGCGGGTGGAGGGGGGGCAAACGACTGTTGGGGGGTGTGAGGGGGCGGGTGGAGGGGGGGCAAACCACTGTTGGGGGTGGGAGGGGGCGGGTAGAGGGGGGCAAACGACTGTTGGGGGTGGGAGGGGGCGGGTGGAGGGGGGGGCAAACCACTGTTGGGGGTGGGGAGGGGGCGGGTGGAGGGGGGGCAAACCACTGTTGGGGGGTGGGAGGGGGCGGGTGGAGGGGGGGCAAACCACTGTTGGGGGGTGGGAGGGGGCGGGTGGGTGGAGGGGGGGCAAACCACTGTTGGGGGGGTCAGGTAGAGGGGGGGGCAAACGACTGTTGGGGGGTGGGAGGGGGCAGGTGGAGGGGGGGTCAAACCACTGTTGAGGGGTGGGGGGGCAGGTGGAGGGGGGTCAAACCACTGTTGGGGGGTGGGAGGGGGCGGGTGGAGGGGGGGCAAACCACTGTTGGGGGGGGCAGGTGGAGGGGGGGGCAAACCACTGTTGGGGGTGGGGGGCAGGTGGAGGGGGGGAGGCAAACCACTGTTGGGGGGTAGGGGGCAGGTGGAGGGGGGGGGGCACACCACTGTTGGGGGGTGGGAGGAGGCGGGTGGAGGGGGGTCAAACGACTGTTGGGGGGTGGGAGGGGGCGGGTGGAGGGGGGGCAAACCACTGTTGGGGGGAGGGGGTGGGCAGGTGGAGGGGGGGGTCTGGGTAATGAGTTGGGCAGGTGGAGTCTCGGGTGCCGGTCGTGCCCGTGCAGGTAGATTGCTAAATGCATAAACTCTTCAACACTTTTTTTTAATGAACTCAATTAGGATTACACACAGCAAAGCAATCATCCCCCCCCACCCCCACCCCGCCTACTGCAAATGTCTTCTCGTCTCTCCTTCCTTATCCCGCTCGGCCCGAGCACGTAACGCGATTGATCTCCGCTCGATTTGAACAGAAAAACAAATAAGAGCTTACCCCGAATCAGCGAGCAAGACAAACGCGCACGCGGATCGCGTGTCTGCCCGCGGCGTCTCCTGCCAAGCGGCTATGAAGAGTGGCAGCCTCAAATGAGTGCCTGGTGCAGGGTGTGTAAAAAATATCGCCACCGGGGAAACAAAGGCGGCCGGGCGTGGTGCTGGCCACCCAACCCCCTCGTGTTCCGTGCCGGCCTAAATAGGTGCTCACTAACAGCACTTGCCCGAACAGTTTGTTAAGGCTATACGGGGGACCTTTATCTTTGTGGGGAGTGGTGGTGTAGCGGTTAGTAAGCTGTGCTCGCTACGAACCCGGAGAGCCGAGTTCGATTTCCGCTCGCCGCCAACAACGGTGAGGATTATCTGAACCCGTCATGGGCCTCCCCATAGGTCGACTCAGCCTCAAATGAGCACCTGGTGCAGGGTGTGTAAACGTCGCCACGAGGGAGGCAAATGCTGCGGGGCGTGGTGCTGGCTACCCACCCCCACGTGGGCTCCCTAACAGCACTTGCCCTAAAAGTCTGTTAAGGCTATACGGGGGATCTGTGTCTTGTGTAGCTCAACTGCAAGGAAGGAACTGGGGCAGAGGATTGAAGACGGAGGGATCTGACAGCGACTGACCAGGTGAATCTGCCCACTCGACCATTCCCCCTCCACAGTCACTCATTCCCACACATCATCATCACTCATTGACGCTTACCCTTTCAACTCACCACAAACCTTGACCCAACTCACACTCACCATGATGACCCATTCCACACTCACCGTGATCACGCATTCCACACTCATCATGATCACCCATTCTATACTCACCATGATGACCCATTCCACACTCACCATGCTCACCCATTCCACACTCACCATGATCACCCATTCCACACTCACCATGATCACCCATGCCACACCCACCATGATCACGCATTCCACACCCACCATGATCACCCATTCTATACTCACCATGATGACCCATTCCACACTCACCATGCTCACCCATTCCACACTCACCATGATCACCCATTCCACACTCACCATGCTCACCCATTCCACACTCACCGTAATCACCCATTCCACACTCACCATGATCACCCATTCCACACTCACCATGCTCACCCATTCCACACTCACCATGCTCACCCATTCCACACTCACCATGATCACCCATTCCACACTCACCGTGATCACCCATTCTATACTCACCATGATGACCCATTCCACACTCACCATGCTCACCCATTCCACACTCACCATGATCACCCATTCCACACTCACCATGATCACCCATTCCACACTCACCGTGATCACCCATTCCACACTCACCACACCACTTTCTTAGGTCACCACCATATTTAATTTCCCCTCTATGAGAATTCACAACACGTGCCCCCCGCCCCCACACCATTCCCACCTCCCCTCGCCTCCTCACCTCTACCCCCTCACCCATACCTCATCCCCTCCCCACCCGCGGTGATCCCAGATTGACCGAAACGGGATCACAGCGCAGAGACGGTTGCCAGGCCGTAAAGCGACGGGGTATCCAGCTCCCCCCCCCACCATCACCCCTCCCCATTCCCCCTTTCCACCCCCCCCCCACCTTACCCCGTCACCCCCACCACCGCTCCCTAACTCGGGTGCCAACCCAGGCAGTGGGAGGTGGGGGGGCTGTGCCTTGTGCGTGCGTAATGGGCTCGCGTCGCAGGGGAATTGCGCAATAGTTGGTTGGGGGTTCGGGGCGGGCGGGGGAAGGGAGGGAGGGGGGTGACACGTGTAGGGAATAAGCGGAGAGGGCAAAGTGCTGTGAGCGAGATCGCCGATTGAGGTCGGTGACGGGTGGACGTGTGGGATGTGGGAGTTACGGAATTATTCACGCTGCCAGGATCACGATGACTCCATCATCTTGACTTGAAGCTTTCGTGACTGCAGGAATTCATATTTTTTGGGTGTTTCGGTGAAGTCACGTAGATAGGTTCAAAGAAAATAACAAAAAAACGATGACGTTTCGATCAAAACACAAGCGATCGTCATCAGGAGGAAAACAGAGGGGGGAAGCTGCTGAGACGGACTGTTTTAAAGGTTTAAACTGGGTGTAGCCCAAGGGTCATAAGCGAAGTGGGCGGGGCTAGTGATGACTCCATCATCATCATCATCATCTTTTGTCTCCTCCGCCTTCTACAAATTACTGTACATGAGTGATATAATCACCCGAAATCTGTTTAATGTTAACATTTTATGTAGCTCAGTTTCGTAATGCATTTAATCTGGAGGCCATCTGCCCGATTTGCGGTACGGAAAGGAATTATGTTTGCGATATTTTAAATTCCTCGGGTGATACGGCAGTTGTTTATTTTTCTAACTTGTATACGTTTTGCTTTAGTAATGTCGGTGGCACTAGGGCACTCATGCAAATGAGACTCACCCTGGTCTTTGAGATCTCACCTGGTTAAACTAAATACACTCGACCCTTCTCCAGGTGACCCCGTAACTAAGTTACCTCTGTTTGAACCGAGCTAAGGTCCCGTTCCGATTTTGTCAATTTCGGCCGCCCGTTGATTAAATTTGCTTCTTAAGTTTCCGGTCTCAGCCCGACCCCCGAAGCACTCAAATAACCCATCACATTAAACATGTGATTTGTCATTTCCCTTTGGCTGAATTCTATCTCTGAGAATGAAAAAAAAATTAACCCGTAAAAACAAAGTTTTTCACTATAAATCCTTTATATGCGTGTTCAATGGGCCACAACCCAGCCCACATTGGTCTTTGAAACGGGCGGCTAGAGTCCTCTCGTCCTCTGGCTTGAGATGGCTGCCACCTATGGGTCAGATGATTGCCTGCCACCATTAAGCAATTGGTAATTAAATATAAAAAAAAAATCCTAAAAAGTGTAACATTTTTGAAAAAAAAATTCACGAAAATAAATTGTCACGCACAACGAGTCTGTGTGCAAAATGTCAGCTCGATTAGATCACGGGAAGTGGGTTAAAAAACGACCGAAAGATTTGCACGGTCGTAAGCGCGCAAGCAAGCAAGTAAACTTAATACAAAGGATTTAAAAATTACTTCGATTGAAATGCAACGACCACTGTCCGCAGGGCACGTTGAGATTGCGACTTTAGAGGCAACGGCTACGAGATCACGTGATGGGATCGTCGTCCGGCACCAGATGGTGCACTGCTCACTGCGAGAGTTCGCTCCAAGTGGGCACGGCTGCATCCGCTAACATGACATGACACCGATAGCCCCATCGTAATGTAACTTGGACCAAAAAACAGAATCAACAGATATTTGTTTTGGTTGTACTCTCAGAGGCAATGTTAAGACTCCAGCCGCCCCCCCCAAGGCCCCATTACTCCCCCCCCTCCGCCCCCCACCCCCCCCAACAAATCACCTCGCAGCCCTCGGGGCCCCGTCTCACTTCTCGGTCATCAGCATCGCGGCCCGGGATGGTTTCCTGTGAGACGCGAAACACATGTTCATTCAGCGGCGCCGAGATGCCCCGGACCCAGCCCTCAGCCCCATCTGGCCCCAGGTTCCAGGATTCGGTCCCCGAATACGAGGGGGGGGGGGAGGGGGGGGGGCTCTCCTGGCACCGTCGCCGCGCGTCAAAGGGGAGGATGACTGCTGCTGAGCAGGAGAGACGAGGCGAAATATGAGGAAGATGATGATCGTGATGATGATGATGTATATTCTTGGTTCGTTCGGTAGAAAAAAAACTAATACAAAAATATAATTTGATTAAAATAAAAAATACAAATAAATAGAAAATAATAAAAGCAAAAAACCCACGACGTTTCGATTGCAACACAAGCGGTCTTCATCAGGCGGAGAGATTTTATTTTATTATTTAAATTGTTTAATTTTCTATCTACGTGACTTTACCGAAAAAACCAAGAATGTGAATTCCTGCAGTCACGAAAGTTTTAAGTGAAAGTATGATGATGCTGATGATGCTGATGATGATAATAAGGAGTGAAGAGACGGAGGAGGAGCATGGTACCGACCGGGAGCCGTGTTTCATGGCCATGGAACCCATCACACCCTGGGGTGGCTAAAGCGGTGTGGTCCGTGCCAGGCCATTGCAATTGGAAACACGTTTAAGGGCGATTCACGAATAGCGACTGTCCACAAGCAGGGTCAGGGCGAGTAATTATAATTATAATTCGGATGATCATGATGCTGACGATGTAAATGAGAATGAAAATGATAATGACGACAAAGATGATTGTTAGGAGCAAGGGATCACGGAGGAGACGATGATCATTATGTAGACGATGGTTAGAGGATGGTTAGAATGTTGACGATAACGATGTCCACAGGATCCGGTTGAAACGCATCCAAGCACATGCTCGTGAAATGTATAACAGTGGTGACTCTTCTCGACCTCGGGAGCACGCACCCCCTGGGGCTGCAAGATGCCCTTTCGGAAAGCAAATAATCGAAAGACAAATTAAGCTCGGACACGTAAGTACAACTACTGTTTGTGTGTCTATGTTGTATGTCTCTGTCTCTGTGTTGTCTCTCTCTCTGCTTGTGTGTCTGTCTGTGTGTCCCCGTGTCTGTGTTTTGTCTCGCTCTCTCTCAAACTTAGCAATCTATGGAAGAATGTAATCAACCAGGTAGGGTGCTGACTGCTGTGTTAGCCGACTCTCTGTGTTGGATTGCATCGTATTTCTAAGTTCACTAGGTTGGTTTTCGACCTGATGACGATTGCTTGTGTTGCAATCGAAACGTCGTATTCTATTCTATTATTTAATTTAATTAACCTTTCTACCTGACTTCACCGACAGAACCAAAGAGTACACCTACTTTGTTCCATCAAACCCTCGATACTTATTAACATTACATACTTGTTCACGACTGAGAGCCAAAGGCTGCAGTAAAGGTTAAGAAGCACTGATTCACGACGTCCATACGGGCACAATCGCGTTGTAAGATCCCCACTGGAACGGGACCGGCGCTGGTGCGTGGCTGCGCTGAGCTGTAATGCGCTGGGACGGGGGGGCTCTGAGTGTTCCAGGTCACGTTGGATGTTGTCGTGTGTCGCGGGCCCTTCGTTAAGAGCGCTTGGGAGGCTCGAGGCCATTTAACATCACAATTAGGAGGGGGGGTGGGCTCTTCAAAGCCTCACCTCGCCCCCCCCCCCTCATACTGCCCTCTCCCTCTCTAATCTCCCCCCCCCCTCCTCCACTTCCGTCAGTAATCCCCTTTTCCAACTTCAGCAACGTCCAATCCCTCAGTCACCATCCCCCCCTCCCCCCTAACCCCCCTCCCCCCTACCCCCCCCCCCACACTTTTCACGGCTCTTCCCGGCCCAGCGGTCGGGAGCAAAGTCTCACCGAGTCTCACGGACTCCTCTCGTGCAGGAGGATCCTGTGACATTGACACGTTTGGCCAATTACTTTTTGTTTTAAATATGTATAAATGAAATAATGTTATTTAGTAGTACCCCAGGAGAGGTTGACCGAGCCTCAAGCCTACTTTTACAGGAGGGGTCTTTGTTACATTGGGATGTTTGGCCAATTCCATTGACGATAGTCTGGGAGGAAAACAGAGCACCTGGAGAAAACGCATCGACGCGTGCGGGGTCCATGACACTCAAGAAGAGCCACTCGGACATAAAAACGAGTTCACGAACCCACAAGTTGTATTTTAGCTCCCTTAAGGGCCGTTCATAAATGACGTCACGCGATCTTGGACGATTTTGACCCCCTCCCCCCCATCGTCACACGGCGTCACAAAAAGTCAGACCCCCCCCCCCCCCCAGGTGCGTGACGTCATTTATGGACGGCCCCTTAGGTCACCTCAGCATAAAATGGGTGCCACGTGCGGTGAGGAAAATGGCAGCGATTGTGGCCATGAAAGTCAGCCTTGCGGGAACAAAGGCAGGCCATGCCGGCTTGGTGCTCACCCCACGACAAACCCGACACGTGTTGGCGTGCTCGCCTTAATAGGCGCTCGCTAACAGCGCTTGTCTTAACACACTGCCTGTGGTGAGGTCGCCGACCCGGGCCAGAGATTGTGGGATTTGATCCGCACGCGATCCTGGTTCCAATTTAAACCCCGCGTCACCCCCCCCCCAACACCACCCAACCCCTTCTATCCCCCACCCCTCCTTCACCCGCTCTCTTTCTCTCTCTCTTCCTCACAGATCTTCCCCCGCTCTCCCTCTCTCCTTATCCCCCCTCCAACTCTCTATCTCACCCTCCTGCTCCCCCGTCCCCCATCCTCATTACCACTATCCTTTCACTCTCTCCAATTCCCATCTCCCCCCCCCTCTTCTTCCTCCCTCTCTCCTTTCACCCCCCCCCCGCCTCTCTTTCTCTCCACGCAGCCTGCGTCAGACACCCGGGGTCTCGAGACGAGGCTGGAGTGCATGGGGAGAGATTTGCGCGTTTTCTGGATATGGTTGTGGTTTTGTTTGGGGTTGTGTTTGACATTTTAAGTTACTAAACGATTTCGTGGAATCGTTTACGTCGTCTTAAAGGGTCGCTTTGGTGCCACGAAATAAATACCTAACCGTGGTCCAGCACATATTTCTAATACTAACTCGACCAATCTCAACCCTATTCACCTAATCCTAAACATAACCCTAGCCCTAACCATAGCCCCAACCTAACCCTACCTCTAATTCGAGCCGTATCCATAACGACAGCCCTAACCTTATTCCTCCTAACCCGAGTTCTGCATAATCATAGCCATAATCCGAGCCTACAACCCGATTTCTAACCCACCGGGGAGTACGAATTGTGAGTCTGATGTATGGGTAAGGGAGGGTGAGTGGCGAGTGCGTGGATGAATGTCACTCTGACCTGCTCGCCAGGAACACGAACACCGCCATTTGAAGTCTCAAGGCCGCATTTCCCCCTCCCTTCCCCCCTCTCTCAGGAGCGTAAAACTCACGATGACGTCTCAACAGCACGATCCATCCTCCAGATTCAGAGCGAGACTCGAGACTCAGAGCCAGACCGAAATCCTAACCCTAACCACAAAATCCTGACATCAGCCCCAGACTCACTTCTCAGTCTACACCTCCAACCCAAACCCAAACCCAGACCGCAATCCAAGACAGTGACCCCTTGCCTCAAATACAAAGCCCGAACCCATACCAGACCTTAACCCAGTCCTCAACTCCCGAACCCAAAATCCAGACTACGACCAAACCCATAAACCCTCGACCCCAATCGGGACGCCAATCCTGACATCAGCGCAATCTGCAGCAGCCTCCCCCCCAGGGCCGGCCCGAGGCATAAGCGAACTAAGCGGCTGCTTGGGGCCCCCTGGCCACCAGGGGGCCCCCGAATCGTTTTTTTTTACAATTAAATAACTTAAACAAGTGATATAAATGAATTAATGACCGTTTCAGATGCGGCTAAAGCATCAACGGATGCTTCTTGTTTTTTTGGAAATGTGGAGAAGCTGTACAATTTGTTCGCTGGGTCCACTCAAAGGTGGGCCATCTTACGGAAGTTTGTTGACATCACCCTCAAGTCCTGGAGTGAGACACGCTGGGAAAGCCGGATAAAAAGTATTGAAGCTTTGCGCTACCAGTCAGAGAAGGTGAGGGAAGCCCTGCTAGAACTGAGAAGTAAAGCGACTGACCCTGTAGTGGCTGTTGAAGCCAACTCCCTTGCGGAAGAGATAGGTTCATTTAGGTTTCAGATTTGTTGTGTTGTCTGGTGTGACATTTTGTCTAAAATTAACATCACGAGCAAGCTTCTACAGTCAACCAACATGCAGCTTGATGTAGCGGTTAACCTTGTAAAAAAGAACAAAGGCGAACTTATCAGTTACCGAAAAACAGGCTTCTGTGATGCACAGACATCTGCTAAAGAAATTTGTGAGCGGATGAACACAGAAGCAGTGCTGAAAGAGAAGCGATTGCGTTCTACAAAAAGGCACTTTGCCTATGAGGCTGCAGATGAGCCGATAGTGGACGCTATGAAGAGGCTGGAAGTGTCATTTTTTAATGCTGTAGTGGACCGTAGTATTCTGTCATTGGAGGATAGATTTAAGTCTCTAAGTGAGGTTAAAGAGAACTTTGGAGTGCTGCTCAATTTTAGGGAGCTAGATCAAAAGGTCCGGAGGGAACAATGTGAGCTTCTTGGGGAAAAACTCTCTTGTGGAGAGGAGGCTGATATTGATGGTAGCGCACTGGCAGTAGAGATAGAGAGTCTTCCTGAACTTCCCCAAACTATGATGACTGCCTTTGAGCTTCTCACATACCTCTCACAAAATGAGATGTGTGAGCTTTACCCAAATCTTTGGGTAGCTCTCAGGATAGCCTGCACTCTGCCTGTGTCAGTTGCCTCAGCAGAGAGGAGCTTTTCCAAGCTCAAATTGATAAAAACATATTTGAGATCATCAATGGCCCAGGAAAGACTAAGTGGACTTGCAGTCATTAGTATTAATAACAAAGTTGGCCAAGCAATACCATACAATGATGTCATTAGTGACTTTGCCTCCAGAAAAGCTAGGAAGGAACGATTTTGAGGTCATTGTTGTACAGTTGACATTGTTGAACCCTTGCTGTTCTTATGTTTGCTTTCATTATTTAAGTATCTTTTTTTTTGTAACATTCTATTTTTGATTAGATTAATGTTTGTCTATTTTGGTTTTATTTAAAAGATTGCACATTTAATGCACATTTGCAAATAATTTATTTAATATGTTTTTTGTGACCGTTTGTATTCAGAAGTTTTAATAAAAGAGTGAAGTATTTTAAGTGTTGTTTTTATTTTTTATTAATACATAACCTCACTGTATTCGTTTATAATATTCGCTATAACATTATAGTGTGACATTTGTGTCAATAATCTTCTAGCACAGATGAGTCTGCGTGGTGGGAGGGGGGCCCCCAAATCAAATTCTGCTTAGGGCCCCCAAGAGGCTCGGGCCGGCACTGCTCCCCCCTTCCCCAAGGGTCCTAGGAGCTGGAGTCGCGAGTCCAGCGAGCGTGGAGATGGATGAGTCCTGCAGATTAAAGAAGAGGCCAAGTTCGCGCCTTCTCCCGCTATTCCGACGCCAATCCTGACCCCTCCCCCCCCCACTTTGGGGGAGAGGGGGGTGGAGGAGAGGGGTGGGGGGGGCAGGGGGGGGGCAGATGTCGGGGCCCGTGCCTCGCACATCTGGATGTTCATTGTTCATTCATTTCACGTCCAACAGGAGGGTGGGTGAGTGGGGGGGGAGGGCGGGAGAAGGGGAGGAGGGTGAATGTGGGGCTTGGGGATATCCGCGCTGAAGTTGCCTCGAGTAGGAAACACGGCAAATCCACCGAACAGCGAACTATGGATTGCAAATAACGGTGGTGGTGGTGGTGATGATGGCGATGATCGTCACGAAACCAGTGTACCTCGCGGCGGTCGCGTGAGTAGCCTGCCCTGTCGTGTTCGTGCGCGTGAAGCGGTGGCGTCGAGGAGGGACGGAGATACGGTATGCAGTGCCGGATCAAGCTCATGTTGTAAAGGGGCCCTAAGTAAATAAATAAAACACTTAAATATGAAAACACATACATCTTTAACTTGCATTTGCTATACAGCCAGATAATACGACGAATCGATAACGTTAAACACCCAGTCGTTCGTAAAAGTTGAAGGCAGTATAGTACTGTAGTGATAAAGCAAGTGCAAAATCACTGAACCGGAATTGAGAGCTTGAAAGCATTTAGCGCGGGGCCCTTGAAAGTGCGGGGCCCTTGAAAGTGCGGCGCCCTTGAAAGTGCGGGGCCCTTGAAAGTGCGGGGCCCTTGAAAGTGCGGGGCCCTTGAAAGTGCGGGGCCCTTGAAAGTGCGAGGCCCTTGAAAGTGCGGGGCCCTTGATGATCATCTTTGCATTGTTTCTTTTGTATATTTTACCACGAGCGTGTGTGGTTAATTCCGACTGGCAAGAACGTTGGGTTGCTCGGTCAATGGCCTGCAGGGTCAACGGCGGCGTGGTGTATTCCTCAAATATGCCCGACTGTGAGGGCGGGCACAAGCCGGCGTGAGTAGGTTAAACGTTGAGTTTTATAAGGGCACCACGGGGTGACCAGCCCCTCCCCACCCAGCCCCACCCAGCCCCACCCAGCCCCTCCCCACCCTCCCCACCCTCCCCTCCCCACCCAGCCCCACCCTCCCCACCCAGCCCCTCCTCACCCTCCCCTCCCCACCCAGCCCCTCCCTACCCAGGCCCTCCCTGCACAACGGACACAATAATCCCCTGTGAGCTGGTGTAACCAGGAGGTTCCTACCAGTATAACTGAGCGTGGACTTGATATTCGAGTTGCTTTGGGCGACGAGACCAAGCGAAGAATGACATCCACAGCCCAACGCTTGACGCAATTTGCACGCGATGCCGTCCACTTGACTTAGACAGCGATTAAGCAGGACAAGTGCCGTCCTGTGCTGTTAGCAACAAGCGCTTTATTAAGGCCAGCACGGCGCACGAGAGGGCGGTGGTGTGGCCGGTGTTGATGTTTACAGTTAACTCATTTAAGGCTGAGTCAACCTCGAGGCGGCACCAGGACTGGCTCAGATGTCACTCATCCAGTGCTGGATTTTCCCAGTAGCAAGAGTAGCTACATATGTAGCTACGGGCCCCGCACTTTCATCTTTATTAAGGCCAGCACGGCGCACGAGAGGGCGGTGGTGTGGCCGGTGTTGATGTTTACAGTTAACTCATTTAAGGCTGAGTCAACCTCGAGGCGGCACCAGGACTGGCTCAGATGTCACTCATCCAGTGCTGGATTTTCCCAGTAGCAAGAGTAGCTACATATGTAGCTACGGGCCCCGCACTATCATCTTTGCAAAGATTATCTCTTTGCAAAGATGATAATCTTTGCAAAGATTTTCATCTTTGCAAAGATGATCATCTTTGCAAAGATTATCATCTTTGCAAAGATTATCATCTTTGCAAAGAGTATAATCTTTGCAAAGATTATCATCTTTGCAAAGAGTATAATCTTTGCAAAGATTATCATCTTTGCAAAGATTTTCATCTTTGCAAAGATGATAATCTTTGCATTGTCCTTGAAACCGATTGGCCTTCACCAGCGACAGCTTCCTCACGGGCCTCGTTTAACAATTGTTATACCGGCAAAAAGGCCCCCCACCCCTCCTCCCCATCAACAGATCGTCCGAGTTGGAGGCTGCGCTTTCCACCGTGAGGCATTTGTTAAATGTCTGTGCACCACTGCCAACGTAACAGCCGCAGCCGAATCAAATGATGTTTCACATTCAGTTATCAAATATTGGCGTAAGGGAGCGCGCAATTGCCTCCCACCCACATCACACCCAACCCCCTAATCAGTGAGAACTCCGTAAATAGTTGCGCGCACACACACACACACGCGTCGTATGCAGACTCGCCAATTACCCATGTATGGTCTCCCTCGGTGCAATGCAGCGCGTCTCACAACGCGACGAGATCGTTGACGAGTCGATGTCGTCACGCCGTCGTCACCTTTTGTGATTTTCATCCACTCATTGTCATTTTTGACAGATTAAGTAAAAAAAATTCCGACGAATAGTTTAAGTCGCTAATTTCGCTTACAAAGTTAACACCGCCCAAGAGGTCAACTCGGCTACACGGGATACCTCTCTCTTCTCTGTATGAATGTTTTCCTTTTCGATTTAAAGCTTTCGTGACTGCAGGGATTCATCTTCTTGGTTCTTTCGGTAAAGTCACGTAGAAGGGAAATAATAAAATAATAAAAATAAAACATAATAAAATAATTATCACGACGTTTCGGCCGCAATGCAAGCAGCCGTCCTCAGGTGAAGAACAGGTCTTTCGGAAAGACAGCGTCTGAAGAACAGGTCTGTCGGAAAGACAGCGTCTGACAGACCTGTTCTTCACCTGAGGACGGCTGCTTGCGTTGTGGCCGAAACGTCGTGAGAATTATTTTATTAAATTTTATTTTTATAATTTTATTATTTCCCTTCTACGTGACTTTACCGAAAGAACCAAGAAGATGAAAATGTTTTACTTGTTTATTTTGTGATGCTGGAAGTGATTTTTTTTCCTCCAGAGATCAAATAAAAGGTACAAAGGCAAAGATTCCTCCCCCCCCGCCCCCCATAGAGCCGACAGACTGTTGGGGGAAATGCTGCTCGAGAGGACTTAGATTGACCGACACGGCGGCACACGAGGTGGTGTGGTCAGAACCACACTCGAGCACCTTTAAATCCCCAGTGCTGATATTCACCCACTTACCAGGTAATCATTTTAGGTCTATTCGACTTTGGGGAAGCCCAAGACCGGTTCCCATATTCGCCACTGGTGTGAACGGGAATCGCAATTAAGTGCCGCTCCATCCAGAGGTACAGAACGCACTGCAAAGACCCCCCAAATCACCCCGAATGCGTCCGATATCGTCACACCTCAGACGCTGAACAGGTGGGGAGCCTGACAAGCCTTGGTTCGACTGTTTAGGGATACCAGGAGTTGTAAGCTTGTGGGCTGAGGTGCTCAGGAGATGGCAGTACACCAATTAATAATTGATATCCCCTCGTTCGCGTGGTGGGATTTGACCAAACATCACAGTGAGGCAGGACCCTCCCGGGGCATGTCTGGGTAAATTTCATGGCACGACACGCATATACATTCAGACATGAACATATACAGGCAATACTCCCACATACACGACACGTACACAATTTCACACAACAGTCGCCATTCGCCACTTTGTTGAGGTGATGTTACCACGGTGCCTGTGCCAGGCCAGGCGAGGTGCACTGAGCACACGTGAAGTGTCGAAGGCGAGCCGACAGGTCACGGGACCCACCCAGGTGCCAGGGGTTGACGGAGATGACTGGCAGATGCACCAGATCCCACAGACACATACACTTATTTTTAAAGAGGTTCATTAAAATGTTTGTTTTACCGTGACAGATGAAAGATCATGACATTTTCGCCGACTGGCCTTCTTCAGGAATAATTAGCCTGTTATTTTGGTTCCAAGTTCACGGAGGTGGCAACTTGATAGCTTCCTTTACACACGGCACACACGCGAACGAAATATTTTTTACAGAACAAATATAATTGCGGTTGCGTGTGCTGCCTCGAATTAAATTGCTACCCCAATCCCCGCACCACAACCACCCTCGTTTCGCGCGGAGGTAAAGGCACCACTAAATTACTACTCAACCACCCAAATCATTCACTCATCTGCTTGCCCACCTTCCCCAATCACTCACTCACTGATCCATCCACTCAAGTTTAAATACGGTTGTCGTATTTGGGGTCAGGCACCCGTTTCCTGTCACATTGTATTGATGTAATTTACCGTAGAGCCGTCGGGGGTTGATCGATGATCAAGCACGCGTCGATCATCCGTTACTCACTCACCGGCAGTCGGTCACCTCCCCGTATGCCTCTTCTATAGCTACCACCATGGTCACTATTCCCAGGAACTTCACGTCAGAATCAGAATGCATTTACTGGAGGAATCCGATGAGCGATAAAGATCTTTAACACAGATATCCAGTAGATTCCTTCACATATGTTGAGGACTCACTCTACTAGATTGGCTGGTTCATCTCATTTATACTGCACTGATCAACTTTGTAATGCCCTCACATCGTCTCTTTTCCCATGTTTTTACAACCCTGCCCAATTCAAGAAATGTATTAAATATCATACCTTGTTGCTGGCCGCTTGGCATTTTGGGCTTTTGGTCCTTTGCTCAGCAACAGTGAAAACAATTTACTACGTGCCATATGTAAAAACACGCAGTCCAATTCTAAGAAAAAGAAACTCTGTGCAGACATTCTACCAAAATGTTATGACTTTATTAATGCACACATTCACATACACACATCCTTTCATGAACAGATACAAGATTGCCAGGCCTCGAGTAGAGAAATGTCGTAGTTCACTGTAAAACATATTTTTTATCCATCCTACTATGGTGCTTTAGCTTGGTGCTTTGAGCCTTAGAGGGTTTAAGTCATGTATATTGAATTCCACCAACTTCATACATCCGAGCGAGATGTGGAATAACTTCTGTTCAACTCCCAAGACACGACGAGACTTGACACAGAAAGTAATCGCTCGCAACTCTCCTGGGGTTTGGTCCGGCACTGACGCGCCTCTCAAACCAAGGGCCCTTTAAAGCCACTCATGGCCAGCAATTAACATTCTTGTCACAATTCCGGCCCAACGGAATCTAAAGCAGGGGTTACGTGTGGCTATTTCAGGGCAAGTTCTGCCCTGAAAGCTGCTCGTCCCTCCTCAAACGATAGATGGGATACATGTGCTTGATTAATGATCGTTAAAAGCCAGGGGTTCACCCTCTTGGATTACTGACAATTAGCGAACAGGGCCACGCTTGGACTGCAATAGTGTGACTTAAAGGCAAGTGGGCATGGGCAGCAACACAGCATCGGTCCACTGGAATGACCCACTGGCAAAAAACACCTCCACAGTATTCACAAACAGCAGCCGATGAACAGATCCCGAAACTAAAAGCCTTGAACTTGGAGAAAGAGGAGCTGGTGAGGGCCACGGGATCGAGTGGCTGTTGCTAGGAGGGCTCCTGCCCATACTCGAGGTGTCCAAAGGGCTTCGCAATGGATTGGTCACTCAGCCTGAGTTCCGCCCACCCGATGCCAGTTGTGCCAGCGTCCTTTATTGGATCGAAACTGTTGGCCAAGACATGACGGTGAAACAAACCCCTTAAAATATAAAACTTACAAAAAAACGCATACATTCCTGATGCTAAAGCTAATGCGTCGGAGCACATGGATTTCTTTTTTATTTTATTCCTGGCATGCGCGTGCATATTAATTTTTACAATTTAGTGCATTTGGAGAAACTGCACAGATTTCAATGAATTACAAAAAGTAGCAATCATCTTAATGTCATATTTGTGCGTCTCGCCAAACCCTGACTCAACGCGGCTGCATCCCTGAGCTTGTGCGACAACCGCCACCTTTTCAAATCGCGGTTGCGCATTTGCCAACAGAGCAAACTACGATGCCGTTTGGCTATGCGACCAAATCGCCACGGCTCTTGCGCTGGATTTATATGTTGCGCAAGTTTAGGCGCCACTGTCATTGACGCCACATATGCTTGACGCAAGGTCTCCCCTCTCTCTCTTGCCTGGGACCTTGTGTGGCTTCTAATCTGGGTGATGCACAGCATTCCCAATCCCCCTGGCTAAAATAAAATAACAGAATCAAACATACAAAATGATAATTCAGCAGTTGTGTAGGCTGAATCACAGGAAAGTAACATTGGTGTGGGTGCAAATGGAGGGCCTATGGTCGAGTGGACATCATTTCTGTTAATCATCATCAGTAGCTGTGGTGACCTCATTTTCTTAAATGAGTCACTGAAAGAAAAGCAGAAATTCGTTGAGAATCGTGCACTAAAATCAACGTAACAGTCATTGTGCACGTGTGATGCCGTGCCCATACGTAGCAGCATCAGTGTTGTAGTGTCAGTAGTTTTGTTTAATTGTTTTCTGTGCGCACTCCACAAGTTAATGGCAGTGCTAAACATGGACGCATTATCCGAAGCAACACTGAAATCCATCGCTTGTGAGCATAACTGGTGCCAATGGGAACGCACGGAAGTTCAACACTATTTTAATAAAAGGCCTTGTGTTTCAGTTTAGTGAATGTACCTTTGTATTTTTTTTTACTTAAGACTTGCCACACCAGCAAACGAGCAAACTTGCCAAAAAAAACGCTAGATTCTACTTTCAGAAAAAAAATCCTAAAAATTCCCGCTGGCCTAGACTATGAAGCCATAGACGAGTCCAGTGGTCGCTAACGACAAAAGTGAAGATCTTCAAACCTGTGGATGTCCTTCATTCGAGGTCACTCTCCTTGTGCAAATTCCAACCAACTCCTCGCTCCACCACCTCGCTAGGAGCAGGATCTTGCTCAGACGTCCAACAATCGCAGACTTCGGTCTCGTCAATTTTTCTGATGCAGTTTTGGGCAACGTTGACGGCAGCGGCAAGCACTGCACGCACCACGGCGAAGCAGAGGTGAACGTGGTAGCGGCGGCGGCGGCGACTATGGGTGTACCCACAGCGCCGCCGTGGCTGTGAAGCCAGTAGTACTGGTGGTGCCGGTGATTGGAGGGATGGGCTCATGCGCCGCATCACGGGGATGCGCCGACGGTGATGGCGGGTGGGTCATCGCACTGCGCCACGTGCAGCTCCACGGAGAAGAGCTGGGCCCAGGGCTTGCGCAGCGCGCTCAGCAAGCCCTCGGCCAGCACCGCGGCCCCCACGCGCAGATGCCACACACGATCCTCGCGCGTGTCCTGCAAAAAAATATACACAACGTTTTTCGAGCAACGGACGTGAAGCACGCACAATTAACATGTTGTGAGTGCCTCCCGACGTAACGTACGCAAGATACGTCCTTAGAATCATTGAGAGAAAAAAAGGGCAGAATCTGCCGATGCAAACTGGAATGTACGGATTAAGGCTTTTAATTCAAGATGTCTTGAGGTGCCATCAGCATGGATACTGATTAATTGCATCTTTGTCCGTAAAGTTCGTAAAATGCAGGACGAATTTTAAAGGACGTCGCAATTTTGTCGAAGATTCCTGAATGAGAAGCAAAGCACTGAGTGACATCACCCTGCCGTCATTGCAATGCTTTATGACGACATGCTCACGTTACATCCAGGGTAAGAGAGCAAAATGTACACGAGGCAAAACAGAGTGATGATGCAAAACGAGATGGTGTAATAATTTTTAACAATTTAGTGCGTTTGGAAAAACTGATTGCGATGAATTACAAATATGAACAATCATTTCCGTACCTCCGATTAGCGCGGGTGGCTACGTATGGTGCTAGAGAAGTTGAACATACAAATGTAATCAAGACAAATCTTAGATCCAATCGCAATGAGGACACTTTAATGAATTGCAATGGGTGCAAATGTAATGTAACACTGGTTTAAGAATCAATATTTTTAAACCCTGTGATGAATGCAGGATGTGGTGGCTACAGGCATCATGTGTATCAATCGACGTACAACTTACATCAGAAGGGAATGTATTCCTTACTTGGTATCAAATAGGAGATTGTAATACCTTTGGCTGGGTCACACACATCGACACACGCCTCGGTAACAACTTCTGCCACTGCGAGAGGCCCGTGCAAACACAGACGCGATTGAGCACAATAAAAAGAAAAAAACTGTGTTGCCAAGTTGAAAATATTCTCCTCTGATACACGATCAGTGTAGTTAGGCTCTCGCAGCGACGGAAACGTATCTCTTGTGGGCCGTTTTAAAGTCGTGTGTCTCATGTGGCCGGAGGTCGTAGGCAATTTATACGGTCCCGCGGACCATAGGTTCCCCATCCTTGACCCGTACGAAATGACAACCCTCGATTCCTACGCGCACGAGATACAATGTGCGCATAAGCGAGCATAATCAACGTAATTTAACGATGTGGACAGGTAACGATCGATGCCCTCCCTCACCTCGTCTTGGAAGAGCAACGCCAGGTGGCAGGGCGCGGCGCGGTAGAGGCGCACGCTCGCCAGGTTCTCCAGCGGCTGCTGCTCCAGCAGCGAGAACCTGTCCCGTGTGGCGCCGTCAGCGCTGCCTGCCCCCCCTCCCTCCTCTGCCTCGCAGGTGCTGCCCCGCCGGTGGTCCTCCTGCAGAAGGTAGAGGTTGTCCCGCGTCGTCACCAAAGTTGCCGGCTTGGGGGTGCCGCGCTCCTCTAAACAGACGGTGGCGGTCAAGAAGAGAAAAAGAGAGACACATTTTTGCGCGTGCTGAGAAATAACATTGTCGAAATGAAAAACTATCGCACAGATGAGAAAAAAATCACAGGTATCTCAACGGTGGAGCCTGCGGGACCATACCTGACCCTTTGAGCGGAAACTCAAAGCGAGCGGCTGAAAGGAACAATGCGGCTCACATGTGGACACAAACACAGCGCCCGACTGTACGGGGTCCAAAACAACGTTCACCCGTTCTGGTGTGAAAATAAAAAACATCGTTTGAAATTGCACAGGAACTCCAAACATTTGTGGGGAAAGTCAGATGGCAATGGACAAGTTGCTGGCTGGGGAAGAGTATTGGTGAAGGGGTGAGCAGGTAGACAAGTAGGTGAAAGGATGAGTGAGTGAATATTCGGAACAATGGAAGAGTGAATGGTTGAGCATTGAGTGTGCGAGTAAGTGCACGAATGAGAGATCAAGCAAGTACGTTCGTGGCTAAGCAGGTCAGTTATTGGCTGGATGAGTTGGTGAGAAAGTGAATCAGTAACAGGGTGAGTTTCTGAGCAAATTAGAAGGCTAATTTGTGGGTTAGCAGGTGAGAGGTAAGTGAATGGTTAAGTAAGTCACTAAGCAGGTGAGAGGGTGAGTGTATGGGCAAGCGAGTTGGCAGCATAACTTCCACAACAATTGGGCCATATGTTACTCAACCCCGTTCATCAAGCGCTCCCACCCGTCCCTCGTCACGCGCACTTATGCCAAACACGTCCAGGCATTGGCCATTATTTTACAACGCTGCACCAGAACTATTTAAAGTGACCCCCTCCACCAACAACAACAACCACCCCAGCACTTTTAAACCCGCGTGGGACCGATAATCCATTAGTACAAATGCAAAGCTTCAACATACGGATAAAATATATGCCTGGCGTCCGCGCTAACATGGCTCCTACGCTACGATCGCAGGTGAAACGCTTGGCAAGCGCTGCCGCAGGGCGAACGGCAGCCAAGGGCAGCCCGTGAGAGGGGGCTCAGCGGTTTCAGAAACTGTGTGTGCGCAAAAGGGAATGTGGATTTTTTTTGTTGAAAAACCCAGCGCTGATGAACTGTGGCAGTTCGCCTGTTTTATGAGTCCGGCATTAATTGAGCCCCCAAGCCTGCGGGTGACTCAAACGCATAAAAGCGGTCGCCAGTAGAGATCCCACCACCAAGACCTGGCTCATTAACAAGGAGAACTGGGATAAGCGCACAAATCAATGCTCCCCAAGGTTGTTGGATTCCACAATCCCCGCTTTAAGAGGCCAGTGTCTTTTTCCCCACTGGCCAACGCGGCGATTAATTTCCTGGAACACGATTTTTCTGTTCCTTCTGTGGCAATTATTTGGGCTGTTTGTGTTTAATAACTGCATAAATAAGAGTCGTAAGCAAGCGTGAGGCACCGGTTACCTAATGATTGCGCAGCTCCTATACGCAAGTGATGCACGGTGGTCGTGTCGGATCGACCCCGGGACGTCGGGAACGTGTGGACATTGGCCACCGCCAACGAGCGAAGCTCAAATTGTTTGGAATTTAGCTTTTTTTTTTCTTCCTCGTTCTGTGTTTTTCGAAAACAGACCACGGGGGCATGGGCTTAGCCGCAAGTAGCCAGCGCTCGGCAAATGCCGAAAAACACTCTCCCGGCACGAAGCCCAACATTGAGCGGTGCCCGCGGGGGGCAGCCGATGGCAGGGCTGAGCGCATCCCGTGATTAAACACTTCGCAAATATCATGTCGTGGAGGGGATGGCAATGGGAGGGAAAGAAAATAACCCTCGAGGCCAAACGCTTCAGTCGTCAGAAGCAGTTCCCCCAGCCTCCCCTTGAGGTTGAACGGTCGGGCGCTGCTCGCAGGAGCCGAGGGCGTGCTGCACTCGTGGCGTTCCCGCCAGCCGGGCTTTGCGTGCGACTCTGCATTTGTGTGCGGAGCTCGCTAAGAGTATGAACGTCAATTTTCAATAAATAAAACAGAACCGAATACAAATGTTAAATCACAGCCTTGCAATGACTTGTTCACACCACTGCATGTGGAAGGGCCTCCAATAATGGGAGTTCTACACACGCCTGGGAAAAGGTGAGAGTACCCATACAAGTTTAACCCGACCGCACGCAACCTGTCGAATTGTAGTGTATCCATTTATACTGCTGACTGGACAGATGTGGGTATATAACAGAAATATAGGCGAGCCGTTAATAGATATACCTCTAATTTCTAATGACCCTCTTAATTTTTTCTTCTTGGTTCTTTCGGTAAAGTCACGTAGAATGGAAATAATAAACAGACCTGTCTTCTCGACAGACCTGTTCTCCACCTGAGGACGGCTGCTTGCGTTGTGGCCGAAACGTCGTGATAATTATTTTATTATGTTTTATTTTTATTATTTTATTATTTCCATTCTACGTGACTTTACCGAAAGAACCAAGAAGATGAATCCCTGCAGTCACGAAAGCTTTAAATCGAGACCCTCTTAATTCTTCTCGACAGGTGATTGAAAATGAGGAAAGCTCCATATATTAGCGGATCAGAAAAGTAAGGTGCTGGCATCGATGGAGATTGATGGATATGCAACATCAAGGAAAAATTAAAAAGTATATCCAGAAGAAAGTTAACTGAGAGTTTTTTATGAAGGTTCCTGTTTGGGTAGTCAAATCGATCGAATTTGAGCAAGCAGGAGAAAAACCCGAATGCCCTGAGAAGAACTGTGTGTATGCGTGGGGAGAACACTGCACCTCCACAAACACGCACCGAGCCCATCAGATACCTACTTGCTGAACTGCACCCTATACAAAGCTATACTAAACTCAAACACGTGAGCGTGTGACCGTGCGAGTTTGTACGAGTGCTGGTGAGTGCATGCGTGCGAGTGTGTACATATATTTTAAAATGTATCTTGGTATGTAAGTGCACGTGTTGATGCGCCAATTGTTGCTTGTGTTTAAATGTACATGGGTGCTAGCCTGCTGAATACCAATCAACATCGGTGAGTACATGGTACGGTGTGTACACACCCATTGCCTCGTGTCTGCCGTGCCAGCCTTAACAGGTGCTCACTAACAGTACTTGCCCCAATAGTCTGTTAAAGGCTATACGGGGGAATTTCGCCTTTGGCGTGTCCACAGCAGCGTGCACACCTTTGTATGCGAGAATGAGTGTGTGTGCGCTTCGGCATGTCCGCCGCAGCGTGTGCACCGATAGTCACACCTCGCAGGACAAACGCCAGCAGGTAGACGCCTCCACTCGGCGCCTGGTCTCCCAGAAGCACGTCTGCGCCCGCCTCCCACTGGGACATGATCCGCCTTGACCGACATAACAGCGCACAGAGAGACAATCCACATTAGCCGTCGCGCCAGCCGCAAACACGAGGGCTGAATTCCCTCCTCTATTTATTGTTATGGTTACTTGCATTTGTCAATCTAGTTTTGGATGAAAGCCCCACCAGGTTGTATCGGTCATGTGGGTTGACTCGACTTCACCACTCCAGTCGGTACGGGTTGATGAAGGGTGGGTGGGGAAGAGAGATCCAGGACTTGTTCAGATATTACTCACCACTGATGTTATCGGTCGCCGAGAATTGCACCCAAGTTGCTGGGTTCAAAGTACAGAGCAAGAACCGCTGCGCCACGATTCGGCTCCTTCCTTATTTTATTTGTCGTTATTATTTTCCAAAAAATGATTGTACATTTACCCCAGATTATATTCCAAGTGCGCCATCGGCAAACAAGTCCCGGAACTCAATTTCCATTCAGAAAACAGTGAAGCACCTTGCATCGAATAATGGCCAAGGAAAGCGGCATCACATAACTGCTTCTGAACACCCTTAAATGGGCCTCTTTGTCCACCCTTGCGACACAGCTTATATATGCCCAGCAAAGGGCTGTTATATGTCAATCAAAACAACAAATGTTTAATAAAATTGTGAAAACCCAAATTTAATGGGGTGATTTTTGTATAGCCATTGGTAACCGGGCTGAGACCATCAACTCCAATTATAAGACTCGTTGGAATGTGGGTTTCAGCCACGAGATTCCATGGATGGCTGAAACCTGTGATTATAATTATAACCGTAATCATGGGTGGCTGAAACTCAGATTCCAACTCAGGATCTTAGCAATTCCGACTCGAGTTCTTCAACCACTAACCTACCCAACAACCTCGATGACAGATGATTAACAAGTAATTTCCGAGTATAAATGATTGGGCACTTCAAAGAGATCATTTAAGTTAACACACTACAGCAAAATAAAAACAATACAATGGCCAGTCTCAAATACCAGTATTTATTTTTGGAGTGACGCAGTACCCACTTTGTACCTTTGTTCAATCAACATGTGCCGTGCCATAAAAATGAGTGTTTAATGTCTAAAGGAAATGGCCCTGTTTCCCACCGCGTCTGTTTGCAGGCGGAACAACTTTCCCCGCGGCCAAACGAAATTATCGACAATTCCAGTGGCTGTCGGCACAGATCGGCAAAATGTGCATCAGAGCGCAAATGTGGCAGCGGCAAAATGTGGAAAATTTTTGTGGAAATCTAAAATGGGGGACAAAGAAAATAACTAAAATAGCTGCTTAAATTATAAACAACTAAACCAAAATTTTATTAAACACTCGATTCCATTTCTGGCAGCTGGAAAAATCAACAAATGTGCACATAGTTGGCAGAGTAACAAACAAGCAGATGAAAACAGGAAACAATGATTCAATAGCGAAGCTTGCTAATGAAGACAGAGACACGCAAAGGGCTGCAGGGTTCGATTCAGTTCGTCTCCGCGTCACGAATGCCTGGATTGTGTATGTGCGCAAAAACAAAGGAGCCACTTAGGAAGCAAAATAGGTGACGTTATTAAGCAAAGAGAAGTGTGTTTGCACACGCTCATGTGTGCGTACATCTGCACGTGTGTGTCCACGTGTTTGTAAGTTTGTGTCTTTGTGCGTCAATACGCGTTTGCTCCTGCACAAGTGTGTATACGCACACCTCTGTTCGCTTGTGCCCACGTGGCACTGTCTGCATGTATGCGCAGGTACGTGAGTGCGCGTGTGTACGTATATATGTGCGTAATCGTGCGTGCGAGTGCCTGTGTGTATATACGTGCGTGCGCCTACACGTGTACCGTGCGTGCGTGCGGGATTGCGTGGAGAGTGTCTGGCGGGGGGGGGGGTGGCAACACGTGCCGAGGGGCGTGCGGGGAGTGAGCGTGGGACACGTGTTAGTGCTTACTCCGCTGGCAGGCGGCGAGCCTTCCAATCGGCACATTCCTACCAAGCCCCGCGCGGTCATAAACCCCCCCTGCGGGCCGACCGGCCCCAGCCCCCGGCGACCCTCCCCATCTCGCGCGCGAGATCGCACAGCGAGCGTGCGCGTCACACGATCGGTTCGCAATCAAAGGCGGCCAGGGATACCAGCATTTTCTTGTTCAATCCATTGAAATTGTGCTATTCCATTCGTTGGTTCATATTCAGTTAGGTTTAATTGTTTATTTGAAATTGCAAGCGAAGTCTTATATCCGGGTTAAATTTTCAAGAGATGATCATTTTCACAGACAAGTCAAACGTCCCATTGATGCATGGGGTTTGGATGTAATTTTCACGAAAGCCGCTCACTTAAATTTGAATCGAGTACAGCGATTGAGATTTGTGATTACGACAGTATGGAGTCACAAGCCGTCTTAACCAAGTCCGACCACCATGGTGGGCTTGCTTTCCTCGTGTACATCCGGCTGTGCTCCAGTGGGCCACATCTGGATGCACTCCCTGTGCCCCATTCAAATGCGTTCCCTGTGTCACATTCGGCTGTGTTCCTAGTGCCGTGCCTGTGCTGCTGTGGTGCCACATTCAAGTTGCTGTTTCCCAGTGCCACTGTCGGTACCGACCTGAGGCTGTGCTGGCTGGAGAGCGAGGCACGGGCGATGGCGCGGGGCAGACCGCCGTCCCGCCACGAGGGCACCTCGGCCATTCTTTCTGCAAAATATCATCAAAAACGTTCCTCTTCTATTAGCAATTACTGTTACATCACTTGAACATGACACTTTATTGTTAATACTAATATCGTCCCTGAGAGTTTTAATGGCCAAATTAACTAAACAATTGTATTTAATGTTATAACATCCTCGATAAAAATATATTTTATTGTAATAATATTAAATATTATAAAGCCCTTTTCTATTACTGACTTGCATGTGGGAGGAAGATATGTCCTGGAGAACATCCATGCAAACGAGGGCATAACACTCGAAGCTCCGCACAGACAGATTCAATTCATCGCTGTGCTACCATCTGCTGGCCACCTCGCAGCCACGAGCCGACAACACCTGATATTTCCAGGCAGCCTCCAATGCAAGTACTAGCCAGCCTCAAACCTGCTTAGCTTCCAAGCAATGCAATACATGAAGAAATCCAGCACATTCAGGTTGATTTTAACAAGGGCAAATGCACCTTAACAAATAACAGAGGCCTGGCACATGTTCTCTCCCAAGGCAGAATTATCAGATGATGTGCAGAGAGGGCTGCACACATGCGAACATTCGAGCACGCATGCACGCGTGCAACGTGCTTGTGAGGCCGCGGACAAGGCTCGGCGGGCAAGCGCGACTAGTCAGCTGTGCCGGGGTTCACCGTTTCATCGTGACCAAGCGAACGTACCGTTCAGGAGTCCCACGAACGCCTCGCATTTCTTTGGATCGCGCACCATCACGGTGATCCCAGGCGGCTCCGGCGGACACGGCGACGGTCCTCCCGGCTGCTCCGTCGTCTTGGCCGTTCCGGGCGAGTCAAACTCAATCCGGAAGCTCTGGGCCCCGAGCCCGACCTCCAACCTCTGCATCTGCCAGAGTCGGCGCGTCGCCAGCACGTGCAGCCACCGCGATGGATCCTCCACACTGCACATGTGACCGGGCAGGGCAATTAGTAAGGTGACCCCTGCTCTTAGGTTTTTTCGATAAAGTCACGTAGGTAAAAAATTAAATTAATAAAAGTAAAATTAAAATCACGACGTTTCGGAGGCAACACAAGCTTCCGTCTTCAGCTCTTCAGCTCTCTCTCCCTGCTCTGTACCGCCTTATAACGGTGTATTATCATAATTGTATAAGAGTGCTTTTTTCAATTCATAGTTACATGAAGGCTACCTAATGCCTTCCGTTAAGTTTCCCAGTAGGACTGGTTTAAGCAAAAAACTGGTGAGTCGTTCTATCCCTCCTCAATAGTGATCAGTTCAGTGTGTTTGATTTACAGGTGACAGATGATGCGTGGCTCAATATCGATTCTGAAGCTCACTATAATGTATTGAATGATACGTGTAAACATCACATATGTTGCATGTAATGGGCTCAAGTGACCTCTGCAACCAATGGAGGCTGTTACATCCATCACGTTTACAAGAATAATTCTCGATTCCAATGTTGAAAATTCATCAAATTGCTATCGGGGTTGCAGGGGCTTAATCGGTACATCTGTGTATTCAATGCTATTTCCAGCGTGCTTCTGTGAATATCAGTGATGATCAGTTACCAAGCGGCAGTGCAGAAATGAGATGCAGCAGCTGGCTCGCACATGGAGGACACGAGACTCGGGCCATCGCAAGGGGTCACACACAGGAAGGCACTCGAGACGGAGGTATGTTTTATTGCTGCGTAAGAGCATGCGGCATTGAGGTTCAAGCACTTTCTGTTCTCACACTTTTGCCACGGAAAATTGCCTGGAATGTTAAGATGAAGTTACATGATTTTTATCTGAATTCACATGGAATTTAGATGACGTTAATTATTCCATTTGCACGACCGTGTTTGGGTTTTACATTCTCGAGTGAGGTCCGATGTAAACCAGATTGTTGTAATGATCTGGGAACATGGGCTGTAGGTTATGCTATATCCGTCGCATCGTCTGTAGGTGTGTGCAGTACCTGGTGTCGCCCTTGAGCTCCAGCACGTAAAGGCTGAGGTTCGATATGACGAGGAAGGAGGGAATCTCTTCTGGACGATCCCACACCACCGTCGGCGCCTGCAGAGAAAAATCAATACATTGCTTGCCAATATGATAACCGACATCAGCATCACCTTACCATTGGAAACATCACCATCATAATAAACAATCACTGTTACCACCATTATCAGCACCCCCATTAAAATCACCTTTATTCCCACCATCAACACCAACTTCGTGGTGCATGTTGGGAGCTAGCACTACAGCGAAAGCAATAAACACAGTGCATGCTGGGAAAGTTCAAATGCCTGAGAGCAGTGCTCGATCCAAGAGCTGAGAAGCCACGGATAAATAGGTGAATTGACACATTCCCATATACAGGAGCAGAATTACCCTGCCGCACTACCTTGAATGGATGTTGTTTTGATAACAAAATCTAATTTGTGGAAAACCTCCAATAACTTGCCCTGACCTATCTCTACCGTCTCATCTTGCTCTACTCCCCAGCACATACTCTCTGCTCCAACAAGCAAGGCCTCCTTTTGAAGTACCCCATTAACATTTGCACTGTGGGAGGTCACACATTTTCCCCCCCATAATCTCAACCCCAGCCATCCATCCATCCGTGCATGCTGTGAACTTCTTGATCCTGTTTAAGTCCAGGCTAGAGACATTCGTCTTCTCTTTTGCCCTTGTCTCTTCTCTTTAAAACATCGATACCATATATGCACATGTACAGCACTGTCAATCCACTGATGGATGAGGGCCTCCCCACACAGTGTGGATCGGGGTTGATATTTGACCATACTTCCCCATGCTGGTCAGTGCGTGAAGGTGGAAAGTAAAGATATTGGAGTATGGTACAGGACAACAATGGATTTCTCTGCACTATATATACGTCTATTTCCTTCCATGATTCATACGTTTCACTATTTTGTGCAGCCTCTTCAAATGTGGTTGCATTTAGAGACGTATATGGAGGTTATATAAATACAAATTGCGTTCTATTTTTTGGGCTACAACTTAATTTAACCACAATGGGATCCGAGGAGTGGCATGCCGGGAGATGTGACACGAGGCTGGGAGACGTGGCACAATGGGAGGACGTGGCACGCTTGGAGACGTGGCACGACGCCGGGAGCAAACGGCGTCTCCTGCTGCTCCCTTTGCTCGTCGCTTTCCCGAAAACGAGACTCTCTGCGCTTTCTAGTCTCACAGCGAGCTCCGTTTTCTGCCTAGCTCACCCGCTGCGCCCTTCCAGCCGCTCGCAGCAGCAAAAAAGAAAACACAAAACAGACACATGCAATTTCAGCAGTTCTTTGCATCAGGGTCTATACCGCCAACCGGCACAAAACTCACTTCACCCCCACCGAGTGGCCCGGAAATTTGAATCCAGGGTGTTGTTTTTTTGTTTTAAATCGTTGCTTTTATAATTTTGACAAAGCGAACTTGAAATATGGCCACTTTGCGATGTTTTGTGTTCCCAAAGCAGTTTTTGCTGCATGGCAGCTATTGTGTTTTTGATGGAACGCCGATCGAGTTTCGGTGGGATTGGCACGTGTCGCTATTTTGTAAGCGGGGGAGGACAAAACGGAAGAGAGCAACGCTGTAATAAAGGGAAGTTGATTAGGGCCAAGGGGAAAGGGTGGAATGATTAAATGGCATAATGAATGATGGGGAATGAAATTAAATAAGTAGAGAAGTGAGAAGTAACAGAATAAGGGATACAGGGTTGACAACGTACAGGAAGCAATACAGTTTTTAAAATGTGATGGAAGAGAAGGCGGAAAGACAGAAGACATGCTCGCACGCTATGGCTGGATTGTCTAACATTTTCTTTGGCAAGGGGAAAACTTACAAATGGGAATGGAGCCACAGAGAGGCCTGCACTTCAGCGGTTCTGATAAAACTCAATGCTCGTGCCTTTCCAGAAAACGAAAAAAAAACTTGCTGCCAAAGGGCTCAACAAATGGGTTGCTGAACATTATCTGTGTGGACCTTTAAAGAGTGTTATCCTTTCATACATGTTGGTTTTCTCCAGGTACTCGGGTTTCTTCCTCAACATAATACACTCCTTAAAAAGGAATTGGCCAAACATCCAAATTTAATACGCTTCGCTGGGGCTCAAGTAAAGCTATCCGGGATAAATATTTAGTTTCAATATTGGACATTATTTGTATTATGAGCTGCACACTGGTGCCCCCTTTAGGATGTTTCCATGTAACGAGCACCCAATCGCTGGCGCGCATTTGCGATCAGGGAGAGGCATGACCTAGTTAAGTATATGGCACTTGGCCGAGTGTTAGGAGTTATGTCTGGAGTGTGCCACAACCACCCTTAATTTACAGTCACAGGGAAAACTGCCTATTGTTTAATAATTCTCCAGTGCTGTGGTGGTAGGAGGATTATTGAGGTAGGGCAGATAATGCGGTTAATGTTGTGCCTGTTCACGATGCGGTTGCCTTGTGGTGGCGTGACACCAGGGCGGGGGGGGGGGAGCAGGGTATCAGGTTGATGAAAGCTTGAATAAGGCGTCAGTTGGTGTGCAGCCAGTATACAGACTGGCAGCTCATATACAGAATGACGGCGAGTATACAGACTGACCACTGGTATACAGGCTTCCTACTTAAATACACGTGTAGTTTTTACTAGGCAATAGGGACTTTTTTAAAAGGTGACTGCGCGACGCATTGTCTGGGAACCCTCTTATAGGGGGCAGCTTTTTTCAACGCAGGCACTGCCCTGGCTAGAAACATTTATAGGACACACATGCGTGGGCTCAAGTGCACAACACACAACTGGTCCAAATTAAACCTTTTTTAAATGAATTCTCCACATGTCACACTGGGTTTTACACTTGGAACTGGGTCAACGAAAACCTAGCGGTGTGACCCCAAGAGCTCTAGTGACAGGACCCATGCCCATGCATCAAACCATGCGCAGAATAATTTATTATATACGAATCCACCAAAATTGTTTGCAAATACTTTCAAAACAGCGATGTAAAATTTAGACTTATGGGGCAGAAACGACCTGTACGAACGAGACAAAACAAGAATCATTGCGAACGAGATAGATCGAGACCGAAATTGATTATCAAAGCAAAACGCAACTTTAAATCGTCACAATTCATGGTTGCACTGGGCATGGAGGTTAATCATCTAAAGCCTTTTACAGCCCTTTGTGACCAAACTTCACCATGCTGGTCAATGCGGGTTGGTGAAGAAGGGGCCACCCATGGTCAGTTCTGACATCCATCGCGACTGCTGTAAGCCGTGGTCAGATTCATAGCTTAATATGTCAACTACCGTGTCATCATTCCAGCACCTACATGCCAATTAAATGTACCTTAATGAGGAGGTTGGGGCGGGGGTGAATTGTTTCATGCTCCATGGGTTCAGGCCACTGATGGATGAGGGTATACCCATGCCGTACGGGACATGGGGGTTATATTTGACCATATTTCGTCCGGGCTGATAAAACTTACCACAATGAGCAGGCGGAACTCCTCGTCCTCGAAGACATTCAGCTCCAGGTGCAGCTTGAGTCGGTGGTCAATCGCCGAGAAGCCGTCGGACCCAGGACTCCCAGAGCCTGTTGTCACATGGTTGCAAGAAACCGGGGCGCGGTCGATCATGAGAAAACTCAACCACCGCACGGTCCTTCCCCACAGGGAACACGCCATTACCGTCGCAATAAGAAATGCTGCCTTGAAACAAAAGTTAAAGCGCTTTCTTACTCAAATGTGGATTGAGGCAGTGCTCATTCCTATTGTGGGGGCGATTCCATCCAAAGAACAACTAACTACTGTTGATTTATCTACAAATTGGAAATCCTTTGATCGACCCTAAAGGGATGGTGGGCTGAGTCGATACCCGATCAGGATTTGAACTCGCAACCTTACGATTGCGAGCCACTCACTCTGCCGCTGAGCCACCTGGCCAGTATTGTAACTGATAATAATAATAATTATCACATTTGTTTATCCAGAAAGGTCTTATTCAGTCTCAAAACTAGTTTTCAGGAGAGTCCAGCATCAGGATGTTTGGTAAATTCCATTTAAAATTAGTGGGGTATGGATTAGGAAGCCATTCAAATCGCAATTTAAAGTTAAAATCCTTGTCGGGCACCAGGGGAGATTGACTCAGCCCCTTATCCCTCTGGGGATGATAAAATAGGTACCACTCTGTGGTAAGCGATTATCCAATGAAGTCAACAGTACCCGGCCAAATAAATCCCAATTATCGTTAATGCATTAATGTGTCACCGAGTCTCAAAGTAATTTTTCAGGATGATCTTACATTGGAATGTTTGGCCAATACCTTTTTAAGGAGCATTGCATATCAGAGGAAACCAAAGTACCCAGAAAAAAATGCTGGTTGAGAGGATAACACTGAAAGGTGGTCACAAATGGGTTCATGAACCTATTTAATCGACTGCCACCTCATGGCCACTTTCCCGCTGAGTGGGTTTGGTAGCGTCACAAATCACCACACCTTATTTAGTCGCAGAATTCTGTACCCATCAACTCCGGTCCCTGCATATTTCCTCTCACCGTGCGAATCTAGTGACGACCTTCGCATGGCGCCATGCATTGGACTGTCTCCGCATTCGTAGAAGGGGTTCTCTCCTCCTCCACCACCGCCGCCAGCGCTGCTGCTGCGCCTGCTGCTACCGCAGCTGCTCAAAGCCCCGTCTGTCTCAGTCTTCCAAACGCCGGAGCTCAAGCCAGACAGGAACTCGTTAGCCGTCCGGTAGAGCGAGAACGATTCTGCGCGTACCCGGCCGCTGTCGCTTCCCCCCGCCACCGTGGGGCTCGGTGGGACACCATTAATAACGACACCGCTGTCCAAGGCGTTGCGTGGCGTGCCGTTATCCACGTAGACGGTGCGGTACACGTCGGCGCCGGCTAGGCTGGCCCAGACGCCACTGGAGCCATGTGAGGAGGCGAGCGGTGTGCTGGAACGGCGGGGCATGCCTTCCGTTCCATCGGTGTCGGACACGAGCACCACCAGGTCGCTGGAACACGACGGGCACGCAAGCAGGGACCCCTCGCGTTCCTCCTCCTCGTTTCCTGGGATCACGTGTCATTGTGGGGGCGGAGAGGCGCAAAGCAGGAAGACAGATAAATAAACTCGGGTTTTTGGGTCAATTAATTCCCCGGTAAAAACATTGCAATTTTAGACACGCACTAAACAATTTTTTTTATTCAGCAGAACAAGAATCCTGCATTCACTACACTGCGTCACAACTCGCCCGTCACCTCTGTCGAAGGCTGTGCGGCCGAAGGAGGCATGGCGAGCGAGGGCCCCGGGGGGCGGCGGCATGTTCCGGGTGGGCCCAGTGAACGACTGGCTGCACTTGAGGCACTGGAAGGCGGAATCTTTCTGGCGGAGGGCACGCCGGTTTTCCTGAGCCACGGGTGCCAGCACGGACAGCAGGGTCTGCGCAGGGTGGGTGCAGGGTAGGTGCAGGGTGGGTGCAGGGTAGGTGCAGAGTGGGCGCAGGGTGGCAGCAGTCGGAGAAACCAAATGTGAGCATCTCTACAGTTGAATGATGCGACACAGGAAGTGAAAAGGGAATGAAAAGTGAAACGGTGATGCTTGCAAAAGGGCATGGAGCAGTTTGGAAGTGGAACACTTGAGTATTATTTTTTCTATCTACGTGACTTTACCGAAATAACCAACGACTATGAAAGTGGAACACAGTAGCCAACTGGACACGAGCATGATACTGTACTATGTCGTATTGGGAATTGATGCTCTTTTTGTAAGTGTGCGTGAACATTTGGGTTACAATTAAATAAATTCATGTTTGGCACAGGGCAAGGATTAGGAAGAATATTTAAAGATTAATTGCTACAGGCTGTGTTGGGATTCCTTGCTTCGGAAATGGAAGAGGGTTCAGTTTATGTTCAAATGTAAGATTCAAAGGGTAATAACCATGGACTAGAATAACTTACGGTGAAGATTACATGGGGTAGGTTAAGGATAAGATTATGATCAATGTCAGGGTGAGATCTCAACCTCTAGTCCACAATTGACCATAATTTAATTAACAGAGCACTGGCGAACCCTAGTGAGGTAAGTCTAAGTACGGGATCTATGTGGAGGTTGTGAGTGTGTAGGTGGCACGAAGATCTGTAAGGCAAGTAGTTACAATGGACAATTAAACAATTCTCCAACCAGAGCCATTCAGATACAAGTTCTACCCAAAAACAATCACCATATCAGCCAATCAGATCCTAGACCAACCCCGAACCACCCCAAATGATGGGGCAAAAGACCAGTCCCGCTGTCAACCCCTGCAAGACCCCAGAAACCGCGGTGTGTCCCACCTGCAGGACGAGCTTCGGGTCCTCCTCTAGGATGAGGTACGTGCGTTGCTTCCGGTCGGCCCAGATGTAGCTGAAGTGCAGCTCTAGGGCTGGAACCAACTCTTCCACCCCCTGGGCATAGACATACACGTGCAATACATTGTGCACTTAAACACACAAAGACAAAGATCCCCTGTGAAGCCTACAGTTATGGGACAAGTGTTGCTAGTGAGCACCTATGCAGGTCAGCAAGGCACAAAAGGGGGGTTTGTGTGGCCAGGTAGGGGTAGTGTTAGTGTTAGGGGTAGAGGTTGGGTTATTTATAGGGTACATAGTGCTATGGGTATGGTTATGGTTAGGAATAAGGTGTGAGATATGTAGGGTTACCGATAAGGCACGCTTGTGGTTAATACATGCAGGAACATGCCATCAATGAGCTAACAATAGTCAAGTAAAAAACATTACCAGTGCTCAAAATAGCCACTGGTATATATTGTCCACTACCGTGGTCGTGGCAAGTCCATCCACAGATCGACTGGGGCTACGTCTGCCGCGCTGCATCATCACATGCGTGCCGTTCCGCACCTGCCGGCAGTACGGCCGCGCCGTGGCCTTAGCCGAGAGCAGCGACGCGAGCTCGAATGTGGCGGTGGTCTTTGCACGGCTCGTCTCCTGCTCCACGAGCGCCACGCGCCGCACCGTCACAAACACGGTGCGCTCCTCCGCGTCCGTGCACACGCTCGCCAGGCACGGCGCGCTCAGGGTCTCTGCGCACGCGCAGCATCAAACGGTTAGGAGGATCTGCGAGGCTAGCGTCTGGCCTCACCCCGATCTCGGCAGTTGAGCTCCACGCAACTACAGCCCCGCATCAGCGACCTGCAATGCGAAAGGTGCAATAGCAAAATAGCGCAATAATAATAATACTGTATCATAAATTAAATATTCAAGGCAAATTAAATAATAATTTTCATGACGATGAAAATAATTTACCAATTAAGAGATGCATCGATTCACCAATTAAAATCGATTCTCATGTTCATGACACATGCAGCAAATCGTGCTCGTAGGAATAGATAATTTTCGATTAGGATATTGCATATGCCGAAGCTGAAACTGCATTCACTACAATGTGAAAAATGTATCGAATTTTTAAAAATCACATTTATCATGTGAATCTACGACAATTAAATACAGTTTTAGGCCCACGAGACATGCATCTAATCATGTTTAAAAAATTGCAATGGATTTGTGAAAATTCAAAGCCAAGGCACTATATAGCCTAAGGAAATGAATGAATGATAGAAAACATCAAATTGATAATACAATTCTAGATTTGAAGCTTTCGTGACTGCAAGGAATCATATTCTTAGGTTTTTTCGGTAAAGTCACGTAGGTAAAATATCAAAATTAATGAAAATAAAATAAAAACAAAAACAAAAATCACGACGTTTCGGAGGCAACACAAGTCTCCGTCATCAGGTGGGACCGTCACAGCCGAATTAGCTGCATCAAGTGAGGCAATGATTCAAGAAGTAATCCCTTATAAGCAAGTTGAAGGGGAGAGGAGAGGGGGGGGGGAGCTCATCAGAATGTGGTAGCCAATGAATGGAACGTATCGGGAGGGAGGGGGGCGGGGCTCAAAGACAGCACGGAGCGCCAAGCACAACGCATCGGGAGGGGGGGGGGGGCCAAAACAATGGACGACGGCTTGGACGCGGTTGCCGCTGCACACGCCAACACAATGGACAGAGAGGGGGGAGGGGAGGTCTGATACACATGATAGACAAAAGAACGAAAATGCCCATGCCTACACCAATGCCGGCTGAACAATAAAGAGAGCACTGCCAAAAAACAACTGGGGATGTTAACACTCGGTAAAGTAAAGTAAAATAGTGCCTGTCAGATAAGATGGTCCAAAAAAGTGTAATTAAGTCTTTTTTGCGTGGTTGATAACATCTTTCCAATGATTACTAAGTTTGTACCCATCATCACGGTTGAAATTATGTCTGTTTTTGTATATTTGTATGGCTTCGTGTACAAAACTTTGATGGTAGCCGGGAGGTTTGCAGAGATGGCACAGACAATGCAGTATTAACAAGCTAAAGAGAATCCAAATAATGCCACAGCCATCAAAAGCCTCTTTAAATGGAACCACGACAACCTCCAAGGTACACACAAGATGCACCCTAATCTTATAGACGATGACTATTATGATTGAAAGCCTGCTTCTCTAGATCTGAAATTTACTCCAGCCACTTTGCTGGACAACTTTGTGAGAATTCAAAAGTGGTTGTGTTGAAGTGAAACTAACACCTGCCACAAGAATGTGGAATCGACACAGCTGGATGAGCGCTGTCGACTGCTTGTGAGTTCATGGAACCATTTTTAATTGATTTTCCATCTCGTGCTAATTAAGGATTACCATGCTTAAGACTCATGCCCTCAGTAACAAAAATAAATTAGCAAAAACATCTACAACAGTTTGTCTGACACAGATCACAGACCTCCGTATTTCTCATCCTCGTCAAAAACATCTTCCCTCTCCTCCTGCTTCTCCCCCTTTTCCTCCTCCTCGTCCATCCCGAGTCGCCAGGAGATCTTCTCCTGCTTCAGGGTGCCTCGGGAGGACGTCGAATCCAAACGGGAAGCAGTGGTGGTAGCGCCAGCCGTGGTGGTACCGTCAATCTCGTCGCTCGTCTGCCTTCCCGTGACGAAAACCTCCTCCTCCCCGGCTCCGTCCGTTTCCGTGACTTCATCCGCACTGCAGTACCCGGCAAATATGCTGATGCTGCTCTCCAAGTCTTCAGCGACGGGTGTCTGCTGGGAGGGAATGCCATCAGCCACTGATGAGTCAGGCTTCTGCTGCTGTCCCTGTTGCTGCCGCTGGGTGTTAAGCCCTTCGCTGTCGCCACCAGAGTCGGTGGCATGCTCCAGGTGGTGCTTGTAGCGCAGCCAGTCGGAGCCTAGGCGCTTGCGGAAGTCCTCCATCTGCTCAATCTCCTCCTTGTGCAGCAAGCCTTGTGATGGCGCTGGGGTGGAGAAGGATGGTCAGGAGGGGGAAAGGACAGAAGGATACACAGGATGGATATAACTGAGACACAAAAGGGAAGCGAGAGATCTAAACAGCAAATTTAAATTTGGATGAAAAAACGGACCGTAAACGAACTGGAGTGGGAAAGAACATTTAGTTGAAAAGTGTCGTTTAGGATAGTGTGGGAAGTAAACACTTTGAGACTCAGATAATTATAAACCAGTGCAGAGTTTCCAAAGCTTAATCTAACTCGGTTGGAAACTATTCTTAAAACTCATATCCAAGAGCACAGTACACACAGCCTAGGTGTGCATCTACAAGATAAGAGCTGTTTGTTTTACGGGTTGCATTGGTGAGGTTGAACAACTGGGCTAGGAGTGGGGTTTCCGATACAGATTAGGATTAATTAGGCAATGGTCATCAACTGCTCTGCAATTACAGAAATTAATATTAGGAATAAGTAGAGTAGTGTTAGGAAATGGTTTAGAGTTAGAATTGTGAACGTAATCCAGAGTAGCAACACGTGTTAGATTAGCATTAAATGAATTGAGCTTAAGAATACAGTTAGGAATAAACATATTAGGGAAAGACTTTGTCAACTTAAGCCAAGAGGCAAGACACCTGAGAGCTGGCAGCCTGAGCAATGCCACGTTTTATATGACCACTAGGAACCGTTCCAGTTGTTAAAGCTACACAGTGGGAAATTACAAAGTGGACCTTAACTTAAAGTCTAACATTACACGTGCCTATGTTAAACAAGAGAAAAATAAAAACACTTTTTATTTTGCATGTTCTCCCTGTGGTTGCATGGATTTTTAACAAGGTCCTCCGGTTTTTCCCTCCACATTTAGAAACATGCGTTGAGAGTATTTGGCCGCTGTAAATTTCCACACAATAAGCCACTTCGCTGAGCAATCATTGGCGGCCAGGTCGCTTCTGAAAAAGAGCTATGTAGCTCAGTGGGTCTTACCTGGTAAAATAATAATAGTTTATAGTTTTAGAAAGCATGGAGACACAACCCAGGGACAGAGGCCTGCTGTTGGGCCATCACTGCAACAGAACTGGGCCAGCTGAACCCAGTTTCCAGCGGTCGAGAAATTTAGACGAAGTGAAATAATGTTTGTGGAGTGTTAGACTTCGTGGGAGGTGCGGGGATCGGCAGGGGAACATGGCTTCGTTGACGCGGGCTGCTCCCGACTCACTGCTGGTGAAGCTGTGCGCGTCGAATTCTGCGTCCGACGCGCTCGGCTCCGAGATGTTCGCCTCGCGTGCGATCCTCCGCTTCTGCAGGGGCATTGACGACAACATTAGTGGGGAAGAACTGTCAGGAGTAATCGAGCAACAAGGCATAAACAAGAAGACGAGCAAGCACACAGACAAATGAGCACACGTGGAGACACACAACATATCATCATCATGCACACACAGACGCACATACACAGGTACAGACATGCAACTAAGCGTGCACACAGGCACACACAAACGTGTACATTCACGCAAACGCACTCAAAAACATGTCAAACACCCGCTGGCAGGTCACGGGGCAGACCCAGGTGCCACGGGTCGACTGACTGAGATGACTGGCTGATGCACCACCTGTGCCCCCTACTGTGCCAACTTGCTGTGCTTTAGCTACCCGGCGCTCCGCTCGTTGTTGTGAGCGTCGCTCCTCCGCCCTCCGTTGTTGTTGGAGGGCGACTGCCTCCAACTGCCCAGTAGCGTCCTTCATGAGCCTCCTCCACAGAGGCCGATCCTGACACCGCTGGTACCAGTCATCGGCAAGTCCACTCAGCTCCACATGCACCTGTACCACATCACTCCATCTCTTCTGTAGCCCGTGCCGCGCCCGTTTAGCCCCCTCTATCCAGCCAAACAAAAGCTGTTTAGGCATGCAGTGAATGGGCATGCAGGTTACACGACCCAGCCAACGCAGCCTTGCCTGCTGGAGGAGCTCACCGATGGGACTTTGTCCAGATCTTTCAAGGATTTGTGAGCTCCTCACACAATCCAGCCTGGTTAAACCCAGGATGGATCGTAGGCAGGCCAGCCTAAATGTTTCTAACCGGCAAAGATGTTCCATTAGGGGGGTCCACGTTTCGCAAGCATAGAGAAGGGAGGGAATGACTGTGGCCGAGAAGACCTGAAGCTTCGTATGGAGCGACAGACCAGGTAGCTTCCACACAGCGTTACGCAACCGATGAAAAGATAATGCCGCTAGACTGATTCGGACTGAGACCTCTGCAGTCAAACCAGAGCCGGTCATGAGCACACTACTCACCTATGGGAAAAGCTCCACTCTCTCCACAACTGCCGCATCACCAATTGAGAGTTGTGGGGGTGGAGTGTCCGATGGTACAAAATACTTAGGCAGGTGCTTAGTTTTGATGGGGCTGATGGTAAGGCCCCACCTCTTAGTGGCACGCTCCAGGTTCAGCAACAGCGCCTCCAACTCCTCCTCTGAGTGAGCGGCAATTACTAGATCATCGGCATACATAATGTGGTTGACCAATAGGGAGCCATCTCTTGACCGCACCCGGGCATCGATCAGCCTCCTATTGTATCTGTACCAGATGGAAATTCCTCCGGTACAGCCATTGAAGGCTTCACGAACTACGTGATAGAAAAATATGTTAAATAATATGGGAGCCAGAGGACATTCCTGTCGCACCCCAAGGTGAACAGGGAATGGCTCCGACTCCCGGCCACGTAGTTTTACCCGGGCACGCTCACCATCATAAAAGTCCTTAATGATCGTGAGCAGAGGGTCAGGGATTCCGAAAGCACAAAGAATAACCCAGAGCCCAGGCCTAATGATGGTATCATAGGCCTTGACCAGGTCAATCAAGCAGAGATGTAGGTTTTGTTAGAATTCCCTACACCTCTGCTGTAGCAGACGGACAGAAAATATGGCATCTGTGCAGGACCGCCCTTTTCTGAAACCGCATTGGGGCTCTGCAAGCCTCTCCTCAGCGTGCCTGGCAAGGCGATGTTGAATAATCCTTGCCAGGACCTTTCCCGGCACACTGAGGAGTGAGATGCCCCTGTAGTTCACAACGCACCCGCACACACACACACGTACAGAAGGACATGTGAGCATTGCCCCTACCGAGTCGATCCTGCGCCGCTCCCGTCGGTAACTGTCCTCCAGCTCGCTGGCCGTGTTATCTGACGAGCCTTGTTCTCTTCCGTTCCGTGGCCCCAACGATGCGCCGCTAAAGGAGGGCCGCACAGCACGTGCGGGCCGCACCGTCGGCAGATTCTGGCGGCGGAGATGACGGAGTATTAATAAACTTCCATCTCGGTTTCAAAGCTCGTGTCAAACTCGGCAGTCCCATCTGTATCCCCAACACTGCTGGCGTCTGGTTGGTTAATAATGAATCTGAAGTGTGGCCTGGATATTCCTTTATGCCTTCACCTGAGTCTAGCAGAACTGACATAGCTCTCTTATCAGAGCATGTTTTTTTGCATGTTCACCACAAGTACGTGTGGTTAATGCAGACATGATTCCTCGCAAAAGGTTTCTATTTCGTGTTTGAACATCTTAACACCTGTTTTACTGCCAGAAAGGGTAAAACATTCTTATTTTTTCAGGAGACTTCCTGTCCACCTTGACGAGGGTCATTCATCCTTATTGTAATATTAGTTTCCAGTTTTGTCTTGAGCACACTAAGTGGGTGGCATTGCAATTCGAGCAACTGACTTGCAAATTGTAAGACTACGAGTTAAAATCCTCATCAGGTAGGGGAGGAGAGGAACTCTGCCTATCAACCGTCTGGGGTACATTTTATGTACAAATGAGCACCACTTTGTGGGAAGCCACAAGTGGTTGTCCTCACGAGTGAATGGCAAGTACTGCAAGAATGTGCAATGCAAATCACATCCTGGGGCTGTAAATGGAGATGACACCGTGACAAGTTCATCCGAGCGAGAAGCCACTTTTGTCTTTTCACAGTACAATTTGGGTTTAAAAAGTATCCAAAATGCCACTGCATCTCAAGATGCTGTACACAAACAGGTAGGGGATGTTCATATCTTGCCGGGGAAAGAAACGGTTGTGTCTATGGTATTTTAAGAGGGGGAGAGAGAAAAGACAATGAGGGAACGTTGCCACTTCATAGCCACAGCCATAATAAGTACAGCATGCCTACTTAATGTGCACTAAGACTATCAGCAATTGGAACAGTCAAAATGTCTCCCCTGGTCAAAAATGTGGGGTAGTGGTGGAAGATTCCACATTCCTCTGCTGAGGGCAGTATATCCATAAAACAATATCTAGAATAACCCCCACCCGTCCCTCTACTGGTTGCCGTCTATCATATCATATCTGCAGGGTACTACTACACCACGCAGCGCTCGCCCTCCCTCTACCCCACACCCCCACCCCTCCCTCTCCCCCCTTGCTCCTCCCCCTTTCTTGCCTGTATAACCTCTTACCACGGCAACTCTCTCTCTCTCTCACTTCAGCAAAAAATGTTCTTGCTGTGGTTTTCCCACCTGATGATGATTGCTTGTGTTGCAATTGAAACGTCGTGATTTAATTTATTTTATTTTATACCCACGTGACTTTACCGAAAGAACCAAAGAGTAATATCTAGAAAGGTTACTCTTCCTGTTGGTGATCTACCAGCAATCTACTGGGGTTAAAGTTACAGTTTTGTATTATCCACGGTTCGGGAAATATGCATCCTGCAGCCATCTGGCTGTGTTTAGATTGTTGTCGTACTTCCTCAAATATGTTTACTGGTGCCCAGCTGTTTCGATGTGAAAACAGCTCGATCTTCAAATAAGGGATGCAGTATAGTTTGAAAACCACAGCAGTTTCAAAACTATAAAAAAAATACTGCATTAGTACTTCTGTCGACTCAAGTAACAGCTAAATACATGTTAGGCATTCATATTATTGATTCTTTCGATAAAGTCACGTAGATAGAAAGAAAAAAATGTTTTTAATAATACAAGAAAAAAAACCCATGACGTTTTGATCGCAATACAAGCGGTCTTCATCAGGCGGAGAGAAAAGAGGGGGCAAGCCTCCAAATGCAACTGCTTATAAGGGTTTCCAAAGTGAGTGGGTGGGGGATGAGGCATTCTCACCTTTAACTCAGACTTTGTTAGTGGCTTCCCATCCAGTATTAGCTGAAAAAGACATAGAGGCATTGTGTTAACCTCCTGTGTGTCTGACTGCAACGTTTAAAAACAGGACAGTATTGAAATAAAGTATCAAGTACGTTTCCTCGAATTCAGCAAAGTTACCAGTTATAAACACTGCAGAGGGTGAACTGTCCACATTTTACGTGAAGCCTATGGATTATTTTTCAATGAGCAGGGAGCATATCTCAGCAATCATTTTAAGTGGAAAAATATGAGGTACTTTTGATTATTTCAATTTGACAATGAAACCTAGTTTCCTAGAAAAACATTTATAAATTATGACCTGAAGCTGCAAAATCTGTGGTGGTTTGCTTCTTCCGCTGGTACCGCTGTGGTCAGTTTCTAACATTACTCAACCTGAAATCATGACATTCAACCAGTCGACGGATGCATCACCCCTCCAGCTGACAATGTGATGTTTCCTTGCCAAATATGCCGCACAAAGCATTTTGCCTTTTTATGTATACCCTGTGGAACTAAACTCTGGAACGAATCACCTACGTCTGTCTTTCCATCTGATTATAATTTGCATTCAACTGTTGTACCACTCTTGGATATGGGGAACTGATGGTGATTACATTCTGCAATATGACTTAAAGACCTTTAGTCAGCAACTTTCAATAAAAAAAAGAAGACAATGGTGGTCAGGTAGCCCAGAACACTCAGCTGAAACCTGCGGGGTTCCTGAGTAGAATTCAGAGTTTAGCCACCCATGTTGATTAAATGGGGTTCTCAAGTGCAATGAGTTGATGGTCTCAGCCAGGTCACCAACAACTTCTCAAAAAATAGTTTCCACTAAATTTGAATAAATTAAAACTGAAAGAGTATCAAAAACATTTAACAAACACTTCTCTCTGCAGCAGACCGTGTGGGAAGTGCACCCTTCTTATGTTTGGATTAAAAAAAATGTCACTTGAAGGGATCTCAGAAGTATCTTTGCGATATCTCATTCTGCACGCTGCTTTCTAATACATGTGGTTGCACTATTATTTGGGTCTTTCGGTAAAGCCACGTAGATAAAAGAAAAATAATAATAAAATAATAATATCACGACGTTTCATTCCTGCCTCAGCAGCTCTCCCGCTATATTTTTCACCTGATGACGATTGCTTGTGTTGCGATCGAAACGTCATGATATTTTTTATTATTTTTCTATATTCGTGGCTTTACCAAAAGACCCAAAGAATATGAATTCCTGCAGTCACGAAAGCTTTAAGTCATGTGGGTTGCACTGTTTTGCAAATATTCGGACTGTAGAAATTGTCTCATGATGTGACTCCAAAAGTAAAACCAGAGAAGGCAAATGACAGGAAACCATCACAACTGCTCTTAAATGTACAAGGCTACTGCTACTACTCATCTTATCTGTATGCAAGCACAGCACAAACATGGTGCCCTTCAGGGATGGCACATACTGGCAAGGTGGCCGACTTTGGAGACAGGTGTCTCACTGTCTCTACACGGTGGCCCTTGCGGAAGAACAGCGGGTTCCCTTGTACATACAGCTGGGAAAACAAGGGACGTGCAGACAGTGACACGGGGCATGAGCTGAAAATACAAACAAATCGCAGTCCCACCAACGCTGAAGCGTGTAGTGCATGATGGCAGCAGCGCAACAAAAATGAAAGCCGAGAGGCTTGCAAAGGCTAGAGCAGCAGGAGGTGGCCGGGTGGCTCCTTGTGCTAATGCCGTGTCAGAGCACTGAATCAGCACAGCTGAGATCCTGGTTTAAAATCTAGGTTTCAGCCACCCGTGATTAAACTGTGTGCTCAAGTGTGGTACGTTCATTGTATCCCCATGAATTACTGCACAAGAACACGAAATATTACATTGGGTTTGTCATTTTATTTGGCCCTAAGAATTAAACATGGCCATTTGATTGACATGAAACAATGGCATATCCAAGGTATTTCCCTAATGCACTGATAAAGGCCCATAAAAGTGAATTTATAAGTAGTTTTGTCAGTGGCAGTTCGTGGAATCAGGTTGAAAAGGCAACAAAGTCTGCCTTCAGATGTTCCAGTCTCAGGTGATAACCTAAGCTGGTGGATTAGAGTAACTGGAATGTGCTGGCAGGAGCTACATAATCAATGCTTTCCCCACCAGATGGGCACAAAGCATCCCATGGAGCTTCCTAAGAGAACTGGTCTGGTGGGAGTCCAGCACCGATACATTATTGCACGTTGAATTTGATTAAATTGGCAAGTAATCCGATTGTGCGTGTCACCTGAGACTGGAAAACCCGAGGTGAAATATTGCCTCTTCCACTTGGAGCCACAAATGGTCACCAAGCTTTGCCATGTAATTTTCTGGTGACATTCTCTGACAATGGAAATTCCTTTATTTGATGAAACAGTGATAGTAGTCCAACCAGGAGTCGCTTACTCCGAAGAGGGGTCCGCTGGAGACAGAAGGGAAAGGAACATTTTGGCTGGGGCTGCCGTGTGTCCTGGCATGCGCCAATCACCTTCTGAAGGTGCGGTAGCTGTGAGAGCGGGGAAAGCTGGGAATGCTCCATCAGCAGGTTGTAGGACACGTCCAATGTCTGCAAGGTCTCCAGCATCTGCACACCTGAACAGTGGCATCAACACGCACGCAGATTCGCACCTAAGTACACGTGCTTGCACTTACACTCTCACTGCCTGCCAATTCTCCGATGCAGCTTGCGTATGCCAGTTGATTAGGAAACGGGTGCCACCTGAAGAGGAATAGGAATAGTAATACAAATCGATTTTGTCCCAACATCGAAAACCATTTTCCGTTTGATAGGTTACTTAATTTTTTGCGCCTGGTTTTAAAGAAATAACATTATTCTATGTACTTTCTAACGCGACAAAAAGCCCATTGAAACTGACTTTTTTTCAAGAAAGATCTGAGTCAAAGCAATAGCGTATGTTAAAAAAATGTCGATAAGTGTGAAAAACTTGAAATCATGAGAACATGACAGAATAATAATAATCAAATATTAACATTTAAATACAACTTAACATTATCACAACTAGATTTTAAAATGGATCTCACATGTAACGTCTACAACAGGAGTACAAGTTATTTAAAATGGCAAGCTCTGTTACAATATATGTAAGAGTAGCTCTGTTGAATAAGACACAATTGGGGAAAATCTGGCCCCTCCTTTTTTATTGCAACAAGATCCAGTAACAACATCAATAAAAAAAATCTCAATCTATAACAGATGTGAAGTATCTCTTTTGTATGTGATATTGGAGAATAAATCAGAAACACAATAACAGTGGCACTACAGCATTTGCAACAGCTGTGGCAATTCCCCAGATTTGCCCAAAAGTATGTTCAGCAAGTGGCGTAGCGTGGTTGGCACAGACCTTGGTGCAAGAATGAGGCCCCCTATCCTAATTCTCTCATCTTCATAGACAGGCACCTGGACTCCTCCGGCCGGTGGGCCCTAGTGCAGGTGCACCACTAGTACACTCGATATTTATGTCGCTGCGAAGGAGTCACTCTAGCACTGCACAGTATAACGTGGCTGGAGGCACTGCCGCAACCCGAGCTTACGTTCTTGTCAACGGAAGCTGCTCTGGCTATCAGCAGCGCATGTGAGTGCGAGTGCTGAATGCATAAGGCCCCCCCACTCCCAATCAGTAGCTCCCCTGCTTAAAAGTGCGAACCGTCGATGGAGTCGAGCTCGTTGTTGCTCAGCAGCAGCACGGTGAGGCGGCTGCGGCACGATGGGCTGAGTGCGGGAAAGCTCTGCAAGAAGTTGTAGCCGATGTTCAGTGACTCCAGCTCAGTCAGCGACTGTGGGACAAAGTGGTAGGCTCTCACAACATGTCCGGGAAAAACCATGCTCACCATTCATCTCAAACACATGCTTGTTTAACGGATTTTCTATGCAACATAATTCTCAAAGACTCAAATCTCTGGCGAGAGCCAATTGCGAGAAAGGTCTAAATGAAACGTCGTGATTTTTATTTGATTTTATTTTCACCTACGTGACTTTACCGAAAGAACCAAAGAGTATGGATCCTTGCAGTCACGAAAACTTCAAATCTAGAATTAGGTCGAAATGAAATGCTTATTTTTGCCTAAGTCAGAACAAACAAGACAGAACTAAAATTGCAATACAAACAGCCTTAATTCTAGATATGAAGTTTTCGTGACTGCAAGGATGAATACTTTTTGGTTTTTTCGGTAAAGTCACGTAGGTAAAATTTTTTAATAAATAAAATCACGACGTTTCGGGCGCAACACTACTTCAGGTGGGGACAACTTAGCGAAAGCACATTGCTTAAGCGGTGTGCTTTAATTTATTTAAAATTTCTTACCTACGCGACATTACCGAAAAAACCAAAGAGTACAAACAGCCTTGTCCAAAAGTGTGGGACCCAGTGGTTAGCGTCCAGGCTAAGCAGCCGTGGGAACTACAAATCGCGTGGCCGCACAACTGCCACTCTCCAGACAGCACCCACCTTGAGGTAGAGGCCGGCGTCCTGTAATTTGTTGTGACTCAGATCCAAACAGCGCAGCACTGGGAGCCAGTTCTGTAGATCGGCACGGGAAACAATCAAAACGTAAAGGTGAGTTGCGTTGCGTGTGCAAGACGAGTGTGTGCATGGGCGAGCGAGACAGCAGTGCGTGCCAGAGTCGGTGTACCAGCGAGTCGTCGAGACATGAGATGAAGTTGTGGCTGAAATTGAGAGTGTGAAGTTCGGGCCATGGGAAGGCCGTAGCGAGGTCTCCCCCACACTGCGACAGCACCTCCTATTGGAAAAAACGAGACACAGGCACAGCCGTGAGTTCGTGAATTGTCACCATTCAGTTCAGAATTCCTCCTTTTTTCCGCTCTAATTTTCTGTTAACCTGTTTTGTCTCAATCTTGATTTAAAGCTTTCATGACTGCAGGAATTCATACTCTCTGGTTCTTTCGGTAAAGTCACGTAGATAGAAAAAATAATGAAATTAAATAAAACACGACGTTTCGGTCGCAACACAAGCGTCCGTCTTCAGGTGAGAAAAAAATTATCTGCTGTTGTGGAGAGGGAAGGGGGGGGGGGGGAAGGAGTTTGGCTGTAGGAGTTCACAGGGGAGAGGGGGGACGGTTTGTGGCATGCATGGACGGGTGGGGCTAGAGAAATTAGCAAGTGAATGGACTTGTAGTACATTTGTTAAATTAGCATTAGGGTATTTGAGCATTCCTTTGTGTAATAGTTGTTAACACGAATCAACAGAGGTGGGACAAAGTCATTGTTATGCAAGTCCAAGTCGAGTCGCAAGTCATCAAATTCATGACTCGAGTCTGACTCGAGTCCAAGTCACATGACTCGAGTCCACACCTCTGCGAATCAACATGTACAATTTGGATTCGGCAATTGTGAGCGACAATCTTCTATTTTGGAACAATGGCATGATTGTACACATAGAGCTTATTTGTGACTTAACTGCTAGATGAGGGCATCCCCAAGCTGTATGGGTCATGGAAAGCTATTTGGCCACACTTCACTACACTGGTCAGTGCCGGTTAAAGGTTGGAAACAGACACAGAAGCCTAGAAGTAGAATAGAACAATGGATGTACTGACACTGCCCTCTGCTCCCCATCACATAGCCTCGCAGCCTACAACAACCTGTTTGTACATAGTGCTCACACATCCAAGCACTATCCAGGCTCGACCTTGCTTATATTCCGAGATCTAACGAGGTTGGGTACATTCCAGTTGCTTTGGTAATTTAAAGGAAACATACGCGCGCGAGTACACTCGTGCACACGCACTCCATATGCCCCCGTGACTCCCCGACGCTGGTACCTCCATCGTGTCGACGCACTTCCAGCAGGTGAGGCTCTCCAGCTGCGTGTGAATACCCTGTAGTCCCTCCAGGCAGTGCACGGGAACGCCTTTGAGCTGCTCGAACAACCCAGACAGCGCAACGCGAAAACAAGAGCAGCGCTCAATGAAAGGAAGACGCAACCTTAAAATCGGTAGTGGCTGAAGAGTTTGTGATATGTACATATATGCAACATACGTGAATCAAAAATAATACACTTCTCACACCCAAGATTAGACATGTATTGCGAGTGTAAGAATATATTTTAATTGATGCATTGTTACAGGCCTATCGAGAAAAGCTACTTGTTTTGTGGGTTGCATCTTCCCCCGAACGTGTACTCGCTGATCGACAAAATAAAAACCAATGACGTTTTATTTGTCTCACCTCCAGAGACTTCAGCAACTTGAAGGCGAAGATGTTGATGCCCGTCTGTATTGCATCACCCTGCTTGTGGACCAGCTGTAAGGAGCCCATGTATTTTCAATTTTAAAGCCACACAGCCCATCACAGTTAATACAAATTTAAAAAAAACACTTATGTATGATACAGATGCTTCATGATGAGGCCAACAGTTGAGGTTTGAACAGCAGATGCGAGATATACACAGGGTAAGAGGATGTTCTAAACAATGGGTATAGCAGTCTAAAAATAACCCCCATAATCCAGATGTTAACATAGAAAAGACCAGAGCATTTGCTCAAACCTTCAAATCAGTTGGTAAAAAAAATAAACATAGAGGTGGCCAGGTAGCTCAGGGGCCAACACAATGTCAGCGTACTAAACCGGCACCACTAGGAATCTGGGTTTGAATCCAGGTTTTGGTTGTCTACAAACACACTGGGTTTTTAAAGCTGAATGAGTTAATGGTCTCAGTGAAGTCACCAATAACAGTAAATTCAGCCAATTTACAATGATGAGGATTATAATTGATTTGATTTCCATCCAACAAACACCCGAGCATGTGATAAGGTACACCCTCTATTGTAAGTAAGAAGCAATTTAAAGGAACCTCATAAGATTTCCTGTGACATAATCTTCCAGAGGTCAATCTCTAACATGGGGTGGTGTTTACAATGTTTGCTGCAAGAGTTCCGAATGGTCATTTCTGCATCTCACAACAATTTGTCAATGATAGGACTATTCATCTAGAATAATAACTAAAGAAAAATATTTTACAAGTGAGTGCGACCCTGCTTGCTGGTGCCTCACCTTGAAACTGGGCACCTTCTGGAAGACATCAAAGAGGAACTGCAGCTCCAGGACATGCGGCGAGCTTGCCGTTGGCAGCACAGGCAGTGCCAGGAAGCCGTGCATACGGAGTGGGCGTGGATGCAGCAGCTGCTGGAGGAGGCAGTTGAGGTGCTGCAGTCGGGTGGTGCTCAGCACGAGCTGTCGGTGTCCATTCAGCACCGAATCACCTGTATTCATCCAGCCGGCACGGATATAGCAGTGAAAGGGGTGGAGGGATACACTACTGCTTTCGTTTGAAATACTGCGGCTCTGAAAAATAGTGCTACAGTAATTGGAGCTCCTTAATCTATCCCGAACCTAAAAACCTTTCATTTCCGAAAGCGATAGCCAGAAGATGGCAGCACAGCTTTGAGTGTTATCCAATCGAATGTGTGGTGTTTTTTTTTCTCCTGGTACTCTGGTTTCCTCCGCCGCCAAATGCTGATGAACGGAATTGGCTAAATACTCCAATGCAGGACCCTTCTAAAAAGTCTAGACCCAGTGAGGCTTTCCCAGATAAAAAATTTCACAGTGAGTGACACCCATTTACATGACCATTCCTGAGCCCAATGAGATTCACAAGCAATTCTGTAAAGCTGCAGAAATACTTTAAAGGAGCACTATTTCCACTCATCTTGCCATCAGGGGTTCTCATACCATTACTCTTCAGAAAAATATTTTTCGGAAAATTACTGGAATAGAGAAAAGCAATAAAGCATTGTAGATGTAATAAGGAAAAGAAGCATGCAATGTGAAATCCATGCTGGATGGAAGAGAACACTTCAGTGTGGTCATTAGTGTTGTTGCCATGAGTTGTGGTAATGAGTTAGGGAAAGAAACTGGCTATGAGTGGAAGGGAAAAAAAAAAGACGAGCTCCTATCCCGTATTAACATACCCGGGCAATGTCCAGAGCTTTTTGACGCACATTTAGAGCATTATTAATGGAGAAAGACTTTACAACTACATTCCATCTCGTGATGTGGCTGCAACGAGGTTGCATAAAAACGTGGACAATGCTGCATTGACTAGTGGATGTGACGATACATTTGACTGCAAATTTTATTGTCTTCTCATTCATGAAGTTTCAAACAGTGTCAGATGGCTCATTACACATAGGTTAGATGTGTAGCTACAACATGAGCAGTGCGGTTTTTGGGCTGTGTTCTTTTAAGGGAACATGTGGTGGACTGATTTTCCAAAACTTACTCACCGGTGTCCCGGAGCACAGCGGACAGGCTCATTACGAGCTCTTCCTCACCACCAGTCCAGCCTGACATGGTTGCTGTCTGTCACGTCTCACGGCGCCTGCAGCATAACAGCACACGGACACGTGTACATGCGCACACAATTACAGAGTTTCCTGTGTACCTTTTAACAGACTTGTGGAGCAAGTGCTGTCAGTGAGCACTTACGAAGGACGTCACCGTACATGAGGGGGTGGCGTGGCTAACACCACACCAGGCTGATTGTCTCCCCTGTGCTGATGTTCACACACCACACAAGGTACTCATTTATGGCCAAGTCGACCTGCAGGAGGCCCAAGATAATTTCAGATATTCAATACCGATTTGAATTCAAACTCATATCACCAAGGTCCCAGTGCAGCACGCTAACTACCACGCAACCACATAGCTGCCATTCACCACTAAATGTTAGTGACGTCAATATTGCACGTGTGCCAGTCTATGTGCACTGGGAAGCGTTGTGGGTAAAATGACTGTGATGACACGCAAGTGCACTGTCTGTACTTCCCACCGTGCCATCTCGCTGTGTTTTTGCCAGCCGGTGCTTTGCTCGCTGTTGTCACTCCTGCAACTACCCAGTAGTTGATCCTCCTTCACAGAGTTAAATTTTACACCGCAGGTACCAGTCTTTCACATGTCCACTCAGCTCCAAGTCCTCACGTACCACATCAGCCCATCTTTTCTTAAGACCATGTGGCACAAGTTTATACCCTTTAATCTGGCCAAATAGAAGATGTTTGGATATGCTGCGGGCTACATAACCGAGCCAATGCCTCCTAATCTGGTTAAGGAGCTCACTCATGGATTGTGTCTAGATTTTTCAAGGATCTGTCGGCTCTCCAGATAATCAAGTCTGGTTAAACCAAGAATACATCATGGGCAGACCAGCTGGATTATGGCCTCTCTAAGTCATGGCTATTTCTCATCTAGCTCCTGCACGCATATTGATTTTATAGCTCTAACTCCGTGCTAACATATTCACTTGGGCTTGTTCTCTCCTGGGGCTACCACTTCGCCGTTAGTTATGACCACCGACCATCATCCCTTTCAGCGATAAGTCCTGCCCAAGCCCACTTGTTTTTCAAGTCTATATCTTGCGTTGCTGCTCTGATATATCTATTCCTGGTCAGTGTAATTCCACGAATGTTACGATTGTTTAATTTTCTTTGTCAACGTCCAATAAACTTTCCACCACCTGACAAAATTCCACATTCCCAAACCCCAAAGAAAATCAATACCTACCCAAAAAGGGGTACATATTTGATCAATTCCAGGATTACAATCATGAGCCAAATCTGAACCTAGCTCTCCTCCGAGAACCCCAATTCCGAAATTTCAATTGATGGATTAACATCTTCATAACTGTGGTGTCCTCATTTATACAACTTCTCACTGGAAAAACAATAGTCTATATTCCAAAGGAATAAAAACTAATAATAGAAGCCCACCTATCGACAAAGTATTGCCATCGGGCAGTATGGCACCGTTCTCTGAGTGCTCCAGTTACAACCACCCAATGGATCTTTGACCCCTTGCTTCTATTTTCAGCCTTAGAATTGATTATCCTTGCAAGGAAACTGAGATCTACCCATTGACTACTAATTCCGGCAGAGCCCTTTGGTAAATCATACTGCCGGTTGATGGCCTTGCGGATCGTGGGGTTTCCCGAAAATTGTTTCAAATACTCTACTTAAACCAACATGTATTAATCGCACCCAATATTACCGCGTACAGCGTTAATAATCCGCTGACAAAATTACAATTCTGTGGTTATTACGCACAGCGTCATGCAGCAGCAGTAACATTACCGGCTGTGATCTATATTCAGTCGTAACGACTACAGCAATGCAGAGCGCGTGATCTCCCCCCACACCACCACCACCTTGTAAACACAAGGCCGCCTCCAAAGATCCAGGGCCGGACCCCAACTATTGACTTCGCCCACGGCTTCCCGCTCCGTCTCACCTGCCGGGCGGCATCCTCTGCGGTGTCTCCCCGAGTCGCCCTCCTGCCCCTGCGATCCCCCTTGGCGGGTCTCTTCCCTGAGGCTCTCACCGCCGCCACCACCGCCACCACCGACACCGCAACTCTTGAAACGCGCTCGGCTTGATTCAGCGAGTCACGTGCTCCGAAGCGCGGATCGATCCTCATGCTTCGTGGTATATCGATTCCATGCGCGCAATTCGCGCGGGTGATTCGCGTTGAACGAATCGATTGTTTTGAAATCGTGTTTTGAGGTCACGATCAGAATATTTATTTACTGATTTCTTGGTTCTTTCGGTAAAGTCACGTAGAAGGGAAATAAACATAATATATATTTTTAAACATAATATTTTATTATTTTTTATTATGTTATTTTTTTAAACATAATATTTTATTATGTTTTCTTTTTATTATTTTATTAAAACATATTTTATAATGTTTTATTTTTATTATTTTATTATTTCCCTTCTACGTGACTTTACCGAAAGAACCAAGAAGATGAATCCCTGCAGCCACGAAAGCTTTAAATCGAAATTTAACCTGATATTATAATATTTTTTAAATATACGATCAGACACTAACTACTACTTCAAAAATGTGTATTTTTACGCGAAAAATCATAAACATTGTTTACGGCTTGATTCAACTTCGTATATTTAAAGTCGTACCCATCGGAAACATCTCAATATAAAGATTCCGTTCATTTTGTTTAGAAAGAACAAAAATGAATGAACTTAAACGTTTATTAGAGAAAGTTCCTATCTCTTACCGTTTTCAAATTATTAATATTTGAACGTCATAAAAAAATCTTTATTTTCGTTTAAACCGTCTTTAATTCGAAATATAAAAAAACAATAAAATATAGAATAGTTCTCTATTTAATTGTATTTGCTGTGTAACGCTTTATCAAACTAAAAAAAGCCTGCAATCTTATATTTTTAACGGATTTCTGAATGACACGCACAAACATGTTTATGGGCACTTAACATCGAGATTTTGGGCCTTAAAATGAAAAATCTTTTATTTTCAGATTTTCCCTTTTGTTTGTTTCTAAAAGCTACATCTGTATCAAATGTCAGCTTCCTACCATGCCGGGAAGTACCGTCGAGGTTTTTGAGACATACGATGTAATAGATTTGAAGCTTTCGTGACTGCAAGGATTCATACTCTTAAGTTTTTTCGGTAAAGTAACGTAGGTAAAAATAAAAGTAATAATGGAAATAAAATAAAATAAAAAAAATCACGACGTTTCGGAGGCAACACAAGTCTCCGTCATCAGGTGGGACCGTCACAGCTAAAATTATTTCCAATATTACTTTTATTTTTACATACGTGACTTTACCGAAAAAACCTAAGAGTACGATGTAATGTCTTTATTTTTATAGATATACTGGAGGAATCCGATGGGCTACAAAGCTATTTTTTACAGATGTCCAGTAGGGGCAGGTCATAACGTTACACCAACAATTAGTACATAAAAATATTATTTATGACAGCCTATAAAAAATAACTTTTGGGATAAGTGCAATGATGATCGATCAGAGATGATCACCCGATATGCTCCCGATCTTCTCAGATCTCAGAAGCTAGGCAATGATTCGGCCTGGATAGTGATTGAATGGGGTCACCACCGTGCATAACAAATTAAATAAGGAACCAATACGCCTCCTTCCCGTATAAATTGATAAATTATGGTTATTATTGTGAAGTTTGTAGACTCAGGAAAGCCTCACTAAGTTCACGACATTTTTCAGGGTACTTTAAAGTTTTCGCAGTAGGGGGCGATGATTGCTACGGGAAGTTCATTATGTTCCGACTGAGCGCGTGCGTGCACCTTCTCAAATCGGGCAAATTCGAACCATCTTCTTTTGTATGGATTAATATCGTCAGATTAAAGATGCCATTTTAGATGTACTATCCACTCAATTATCTTTTCAGAAGCAGAGTGGATCTCGTCCGTTCCTCGTTTAAAGGAGTGAAGTTTACGATGCGGTCGATGGGTTTGGGATTCGTGGCTTTGATGCGCCGTTGAGTGCATCAGGTGGCCTCATCGTCCATGTCCCTTTAATGTGTTTGCTGTTGTAACTTGCTGACCCGCCACATGCTGGACATCTGTGATAAAGGAGCTCAATAGTTCATCGGATTCCTCCAAGTACACATACATTGCCTGGACTTCTCGGTCGAAATCGATTCTTGAATCGCTTATACCGATTCAAAATCGGGTCAGTGAGTCGCTACGAGGCGATTCCCCCTCCCCGCGTTTCACAACTTTCCCCTCCCCCACTCGGCGCGGGTCACGAGGCGGCCGCGGACCAATCGCATCGCTCGTTCACGTCGCGCGCGGACACGTGCCAGACACAGAGAGAAGAGGCGAGTGGAGAACAATTGACCTCTATAATAGCATCGGCGGCGGTGGGGCCCCTGATAGAACTTAGTTTAACACGTAGTCGGGCTTTCGCGAGCAATATTAACCATAATGCAGGGGTTTTTTGGGGGGTTAGATCGCGTAAATATATAAATGTGTCGTTAAACCCGCCCGGTTGTAACTACTGGCGAAACGTCGTACTCAGATCGTAAATGTTGTGGATTTGCTCTCCAACACACCGGTGTGCTGTACTAGGAAGTACTCAGATTGTAAATGTTGTGGATGTACTCTCCCAACACACCGGTGTGCTGTACTAGGAAGTACTCAGATCGTAAATGTTGTGGATTTGCTCTCCAACAAACCGCTGTGTTGTACAAGGAAGTACTCAGATTGTAAATTTGTTCTCCAACACACCGGTGTGCTGTACTAGTGACGAATTGGCCACGTTCTGTTTACGTGACACACCTTACTAGTTGGCGGTGGCGGGTTTAACGACATGTTTATATTTACGCGATCTAACAAAAAAACTATTATGGATGATAAAACTTAACTTATACAAATGTTACCTAATTAAAAACATTTTATCGTATGATATAAGTTACCTATCAGACCTTAAATGATTAAAAAAACATTGGTATTAAAATTATAAAATGTTACCGGCACATTGCGTGAAGGGTTTAAGGCCCACTGTCAATGCAGTATCACCGGATAATTGATTAAATTGTATTGGTCGGTTGAATGTTTTAATCGTGAGTCCTTGTCTATTACACGTGGCAGTTCACCAGTTTTGGTTCAAGCTGTCAAAACCGGTCAAGAGTTTGCTTTGCATCAATTATGCTGAACATTTTTGCAATTCTATGCCTTGTGATGGAGCGGAATTGGAAATCATCTTTTTTTTTATCAAGGACCACACATGGAGATGTTTCTTTATTTTGAATACAAATTCTATTTATATGACAACACAATATCATAAAAACGATATTGGTTTAAAGTACATAATAAAGAAACGACGTTTCGGGCAATGCCCCTTCTTCATTCGACATCATAAGCGTGCTAAATGGAAGCCAAGGCGCGTGCTTTTTTGTGCGCTACGTCATTGATTCCCAAGCGATGTGACGAAGCGTCATCACGCTCGACAGTGTTTGAAACAATTGACGTCATGAGTGGAAATGTGTGTCTTTTAAGAAAGCTCATAAGCAGAATATAATATTAACTTTCAACAAACGGAGCGTTTCAATTTACATAACAAGAGAGGCAGTGCTTGTACAACACATTAAGCGTACTGTATATAAGTATATCCACACGCTATTGCGTTACTGGATGACGTCACTGGCACGTAACCGAAAGACAGTGCTTTGGTGTGTATGACGTCATTACTCAACTCTGAGCGTTACATCACCCCGTTTTTTAGCGTCACGCGTTCGACGTCGGAATTTGCCGTGACGTCACCGACAGCGCATTCACAACGCTATTGGCCTCGCTCCGCGCGAGTTCTCATTGCGTCTGACGTCATCGCGCAATCGCATGACGTAAACACGCGACGCATGTCGCGTGACCGCGGCAATGACGTCATTCGCCTTAATAAAAACCCTCCCCGAGCGATCGACAGGCCTAGTCGTCGCTGTGCCGCCTTCCACGAACGCCGGTTTCGCTACTGGCATCAGCATCACCATCACCACCATCACCACATCCTCTTCGTCGTCAGCGGTCATCGCGCCAGTTCCATCTCTTCTTCTTAAAGCAGGTGAGGTCCAGCGTGGTTTATATGACCTTGTTTTAAGTGCTCGAGCAAGACGCGGCGGTCACGGTGCAAGTCGGGTAGGGTTTTATTTTACACCTACGTGACTTTACCCAAAGAGTTGGGTAGGCTTGCGTAATGAGCGACCCGAGTTTGTGCCAAACGTCAATCGGGGGGGGGGGTGCGATTGAAATTCCACATTGCCATGGCACGGCTCCCGGAGTGCCATTCATGAAGAACGCTGTTGAGATGTCACATTGGTACCGGTTTTATCGGACCCCGGAGGGTCGTCATAATGATAGGTTAGTCTTGAGTCGACCCTTATTGAATTTGACATTGAGTACATGTGTATATTACCGTCAAGTCGACCATGATAAATCCATCCTTAAGGCCTCTCAAGTGCGCCACATACGTTTTTGATGACTGAATTACAATATTTGACCTCAATTTATTTTCAATGGCACATGCAGTTGTGTCATAGTGTGCAGAGTGTGAATGTATGTACGTACGTATAGTGGATAATGTTATAAGTTGCGAGAGGTCAAAAGTGGTTGTCCTTAACCAAAGCGCTGCCCCGTTTAGGCCGACCCTGTTAAACTACTTTCAATGCCACTATCGGTGGTTAAATCGCATGAAGTGACGAGTTCTATGCTTCGTCAACCTTAACCCAATCATCCTTGTACTAATTGGTGGGCAGTTTTATAAGACTGGGTCCCGGCATAGGAACATGGAAATTCCATCTGGTTCAGGACATTTGAGATAAGGGGTTAGAATGGGTAACTTTGGCTGTCAGATGATATAGGACGTGTAACATAAATATCACTAAATTGTAATCCACTGCTGGATGAAGGCCTCGCCACTTAGCGTCTCGGTTATGGGACATTTTTGACCCTACTTCACCACGTTCGTGCCGGGGGTGGGGGGGGGGCTTGGACCAGTGCAGGTATCACTCGCCACTGATGTTTAGCTGTAGCTTGGTATCTAACCCGGGTTACTTGTCATATTGATGAATAACATGTACTTACAGCACTTTATACCTTATTTGTTAAAGGAATTTATTATTTGGACTTCTATGTAACCGATGCCCTACTGCATTTCTAAGAAAGTACACAACTCTGCTCACCATGGTATTAGAGGCACCCAAATCCTCGAGTCCAGGATGCATGTCTATAGCACGCACAGGAAATGCTCCGATGAAATATTTTGCCCAAAATGTGACCTCCCATGAGACAGCTTTCCATGGTGAATGCCTATCATGCATATAGATCAGGTGGTTGTTGATGTTGTGTTAGTCATAGGTCTGACGGTATGAGACTGGGTGCACTTTTAACGGAACGAGAGCCCATTGGGAGAGCTGGCTTTTTCAGGAAGGAACTAATGAAACACTACGTACAAAATGTTATACGACGAAGAACGTGTCATTCATGATGGTTTTGGGAAAGGTCAAAATCTTGACCTTCAGCCTACAGTATGACGTTCAGTCATGTTGGCCAAATTTAGCAGCAGTGTCCCGCTCTGTGATATGCGCTGTCTATTAGACATGTCAGGTCACAGCGGTTCACCATGGCTCTGTTTTTTTTCTATGAAACTTTGGAGTTCATGGGCCCGGGATAAAGTCGGCGAGGGTTGATGTACAACCGACCTTGATCGAGATCCTCTATCCTGGCCTGCACTTCTTGTTGCTGCCAACGTATCGTTTCTCCCACCATGTATTAATCTCTGAATTCCTCCATCCCTACTTACCCTTCTCCACACCATTTCATCCAGTTGGTCTCTGCATCCTTCACTCCCCCCACTAATTTCCTTCCTCTTCATCCATCGCTACAGGCTCTACAGCATGGCTCCAATCTTTATACTGTCCTGTATTCTTGCTTCCAACCGCCCCTCGCTCCTCTCCTCAATCCCTCTCTGCATAATCCATTCATGCCTCCCTCCCCTCCCCTCCACCCTTAATCCCTACCCCATCCATGCCTTGCTACATCCATCCCGCCTTCTATGCCTCCCTCCAGCTCACTTAAAAATGTTGGAGACAATTTTATATTACCAGTGAACATGGCATGATTTGTAAATGTTTTGCGAGTGAATAAGCCATTTACACTTACCGTAGTTATTACAAAATACAGTATCAACGACTGTGCTGTTGCAGATACACGAGCATAATTCCACTGGCTAAATATTTAAATGTTCGTGCATTTTAAAACGCTATTTTACTGCTACATGTTTTTAGGTGTAAATATTGTAATTTGCACGTTTGGAAACGGGGTATAAAGTGTGGTGCAATTTAAAACTTGAGATTCTTAAACTACTACTGTAGACTGTTTTAAGTACATTATTGCACTTTATTGTCTTGTATTGAGATTGTATTACACCACTGTAACTGCACTGCATTATTAATAACGTCAAGTGTCTTCCTGCACAAAGAAGCTGCCTTAAGTCATTTAAAAATATTCCACATTCTCATGGCAGGGGTCAGTCTGTGATGACCATGCACCACGATGACCAGGCACGATCTCAGGACCGTGTAATTTAACCTTGATGCGCATCGCCAGTGGTTATGTGCATTTGGAGGTGAGGGCCCCCCCCCTCCCCAAGGAAGTATAATAGAAGGCAGAAAATGGGGGGTCCCCCCCCCTTTGTTAAAGAGTCAACTCAGTGTGACTGTGCAGTTTCCACTAAAGCCGCATTCTCCACACTCGGCATGAGTTGCACGGCACGAAGACACCCACCACCAGCCCTTGCCGACAGCGACGTCACGTCTTAAGATGCAAAAACACAGGGTACGGCCAAACGCTGCTTTAATAATGCATTTTTTTGCCATCTTCACATGGAAATATTATGTGGGTGCTGCAAACGTTTAGACTCGACCAATATTGTTAAGCCAGGTTTATAATTTATTTCTCAATGTGGGGAGTGAAAAACTGGCTTTGTGCAACTTACTTGATGGCCATTATATATTTTTTGTTATATCTCTGAATTTAATATATATTTTTTTACCTTTTTATCAACATTAGTTTTTTTTCTTCCAGTTTTATTTAACACGTTTTACTTAGTCTTTAGCCTTACACCATTTTGTGTAGTTTTCTTTTGGAAACCTTTTGGTAAAACTTGTTGCGTTTTAAGCCGATCTCTTTAGAAATGGGTTGACGATAGAAGCAGGTAAGGAATTATGAAATAGTCGTGCAATATCTAGCTTGGGAATTTCTGTTCAAATATACGACCCATAAAACTAAACAACACCCAACTTTATTCATCATCAGCCATAGTTTGATTCTCCGCTGAACAAAGGCCTCGCCGTATACATTAATAGCAGCAAACTGAAATATGGAAATTGTGAGGAGCTGATTTTATTGGTTTTATGGTTTTATTTATGCCACCCTTTTTATACAGGGGAATTGTCTCAGTGGTCTACCACTTGGTTTAAATAGACCAGTAGATTATGATTATATAATGTAGATTCTAACGGTCATTAGATGTTTTCTACAATCGTTCAAGCACATATGTTGTATTCCAGGGCTTGATTTTCCAGCCCAATTACCCGAAAAATATTTTGCAACCAGCACACCACATCCAGTATCGCATATTCCTTTTGCATGGTTACTATTCGCATCTATTCTAGTCTTAACGGCAACCCAGTAAATGTTTAGTGATACAATTAAGCCCAACTTAAGACATGCACACAGAAATTAGTAATTATTGCCTACAGAGCACAACACAAAAAAAACACTGTCCAAACCCTATCAGTAATACAGTGTAACATCGAAAGATTACATAGGTTTGCCTTCAATGACTCATTTGGTTGAGTCAGACGCATACTTTAAATAGTACAAAGTAAAATTTGCATCCGCCCTGAGGTGATAAACTCCCATGAAACGAGCGCTAGGTGACTAGGCTACACCGCGCAAACACACGAGACTGGCGGGGAGCATCGTTTCCTGAAGTCCTCGCCATACGAACGTGGAACTTCTGCTGGTACTCCAGCATTATTTACGTACATCGCTTTGTCAATCCACTGCTGGATGAGGGCATTAATTCATAACGCCCGTGAGTTTAATATGGCGAGCATAGACGCCCACCAAGTATCTCCCCCCCCCCCCCCCCCCAAGACGTTCATCCAAGCGCTGTGCAGTCTAAAGCCTCCTTACCTTTTACAATCCAAAGAGACGGGGCGCATTCCAGGTAAATTGGTCTCTGCGCAGCGAGTATAGTTTGGGGCACCTTGGGTCTTTGAGTTCAGTGGGGATGTTAAGGCTCAAAGTACAGTGCACTAAACAGACACCTGTACCGTATGTAAAGAGCACGACCTATAACACTGGGTTAACTGAACGGTATTTAACATGACTGACTGCTACGTTGCAGAGGAGTCGAAATTTGACAAATTGACCCCGCTTAAACACGTGCTGCTGTAAAAGTTCAACTGGAAGACCCATAGACTGAGAGGCAGCGTTTATTTTACATGTGGCAACAGGATTTTAATGTTTACTTAAAGCTTTCGTGACTGCAGGAATTCATATATTTGGGTCTTTCGGTAAAGCCATGTAGAAAGACCCAAGAATAGGATTTTAATGGTTATTAACGTTACCGCCGTGTCACCAACATGCAGTAGGTTTACTTTATGGCCCGAAGAGCCCGTTGGGGTCGTTACTGCACTGCAAAGAGCCATGCGACCTCGGCTAACATCGGTGGATGCCCCCCTCCACTTCATCAGTGCACGCTGTCCAACGTGGTCAAATATGGTGAACTCGTACAATCGACACGGTGTGACTCTGCTCTCATCGAGCAGTGGATATGCAGCGGGCTGAATTTATTTTTTGGGAGCCCATTGAGACAAATCCCATTTGTATGCCTTGGTTGACTTGACCTTGTGTTCTGAATGTATAATGCCCCCTCTTAATATTCTTTTTAAAGCCCTTCGGAACTGCACGTTCGTGCCGAAAACCGCGGGTAGAATCACCGACAATGGACATGCAAAAAGGCCCTCTTTGACGGCCCGGAACCACGTGTTGCGGAAAAACACGCCCGAAAGTCCTTGTATGGGAATGTGCGAGGAGGGGGTGCGGCGTTGTGGACGTGCTCCGCGCGCGATTGGCTGGCGTGCGCGTGACGTCACGCACCGGGCGGGGGGGGGGCACCCTGGGTTTGGCGTTACCATGGGAGAGGTGATGCAAGGTCACAATTGATTGCGCAATCGGAGAGGGTTAGCCAAAGGAATCGATCCATTCATTGGATGAATGGCATGAGCGTGATAGTCAATTATTTTTTTTAGGTATTATTATTTTTTCAGATCCTATCAAGAGACCGGTGTTTTGGTCTATTATCTTGAGACTTCCGTCAGACTGGTCGATCTATTGTCGTCTAAAGACCCCAACAGACTGGTTTGTCCCTGTTTAATGTCTATAATTCACTTCAGTAAGTGCACATCTGCGAACCTCGCCCGTTGTAACCCGAGGCAGGGACGGCAAACACAATTACGTGGAGACCTCTCACGGTGAGTCAGCACACTGCCGCTTCTACTATCCATGCGTCCGCCTTGAGGCCAGAGGCAGCCACAACCAGTGTGAACCGCGCACCCATCACGCGATGCGTGGTGATGGGAGAGAGACTGCATCACTACTGGCCTTCCATTCTCAACCGACTGCAGACACCATTATACCGAATCACCGATCTCTGATGTGGTCTTTTGACAATATACAGGTGACATTTCAACATCGATAACAATTTTAAATTACAAGGCATCTCCATGCAATCACAACTCAAGATGATTTGCTAACATGAAGAAAACCGCCTAAATGATGGTTTAAGAGAGGGGTCTGGGCAAGGAAACGAAGAGAGCGAAACTGTGGCACAGCGCGAGACGAAGTAACCAGGGCCCATTACCTCGAGGGCACTGCTCCATCTTGGGCCATTATCTGCTGAGTGGGCAATGATGGGCACGTGGATACGAAACATTAATGCAAAAAAATAGCTCATTGAAGATGTGTTTGCACATGGCTATTGAATCCTGGCAGATCGCTTTATATTTGCATTTTCCCATTGGCTTCCAAGTCGGAAGAACACACCACGTTTGCATTGCTCACCACCAACACGTGAATCGCACCCAGGAAGCCTGCCAGGAATGGTTACGTATCTAGCACACGAACCCTCATCTGACCCCCCCCCCCCCCCGCTGTCTTGTCACTGTCCCATGCAGAAACAGCAGCAGCAGCAATGTCGTGGACCCCGGCCAACTACGAAGAGGGCGAGGGCCATATGTCGAAGCTCGCCAAGAAGAGCGCAGACGCGCCCTTCGTGCCGATCGGTGAGCGGTGGGGATGAGCGAGGTTTTGCCAGCGTCGGGGTCGATCCATTCTGGGACGAGACGACCATAAAATCTTGCGTGCGGTGTGTGTGTGCGTGCGAGCGGGGCGGCACCGGTCCAACCCTGACGTTTTACCAGGGATCGACGGTTCATGTCGTATTTGGGTCTGAAGAGAGCCGACTCGTGGTCTTGTCGAATCTCGGTGATTTAGACTCCTATCTTGAATTGCCTGTTTGTTCGTCCAGTAGGTGGCTCCTCTTATGGCGGTGGATTTTGTTTAACAGTGGCTATTACATGTCTTCCCTATTTCTATGCTTGTCTAATCAGATGGCTATCGTGGTCTCACTTCACTATTTAAAAAAAAAATATTTTTCCAGTTGTGGGTTTTGCAGAAAGCAATATTAATCGTCATCAACATTTTAAAATGTTCACAGGCTGTGAATTGAAACGTTGATTCTCCTCCAAGAGTTGCATTAACATTTAGGGGATTTTTTAAATTTTATTTTAAAGCCTACTACAGGCTTCACCACCTTAAGATAGAATGTGATGATACATTTGAATGATGGCTTAGAAAAGTTGTGTAATTATTAAGACTTATTGGAATGTCCTAAAATAATCCTATTTACTCCGGGAAGCCTCACAGCATCTCATGTCTCTGAATTATCCAAAGTCCTCTGCTGGATTTGCCAGGAGGCCCTCCCTGGCTCTCGATACCCCGGATGTTAATGGGCACTGCTTCTCCTCTTCTTTCTGCTCTGCAGGCATCGGCGGCTTCCTGGGCGTGGTCGCGTACGGCCTCTACAAGATGCGGTCACGCGGGGACACTAAGATGTCGATACACCTGATCCACATGCGTGTGGCCGCGCAGAGCTGCGTGGTCGGTGCAATGACTGTCGGTAAGGTTCGCCTTAACACATTTGTTGCACAAATCGTTATTGTGTGTGGGGGGGGGGGAATTGATTGCTTAGTGTTGTGTACGTTTTGTTTGAATTATGCACTGTTTTGAGTCAAGAAAATGGTGTAAAAATACGTTACTTGGAAAGAGCATGAATTAGATGGTCAAAATATAACCAAAATTATTTTATTCTTGGATCCAATCAATATCCTGAATTGATTTACGTGTTTAGTTTGTCCTTCCCACACCTGATTATCATGGTTGGCTATGTATGTTGCAAAAGAAGGTATACATGTGTGATAATTAGTAGAATCGATGGGAGTAAATGGTTAGGTGTCTGACATCATTTTTGTCATCAATGCTCGGTGCACTGCGCAAAAACCTTGTTTTTCCCGAAATATTTTATTGTGCTACGAACAGTCAACTTGAAATGAGAAGTAAATTTAAGTTTGTAACTCTCACTGCCAGAGTTTAATATCGTCAGAGAATGTCCCTGGAATATGTAAGAGAAACAACATCAATAGGCCTCCTTTATTCACACGGGCACATGTTTTATATGCTCTGCTCAGTGTTCTTTGCATAGCAACAGGAATGATGCTTTTTTGTTTTTCAAGATGCAATGCATCTTGAAAAACTTGAGACTTGGATTTTATTACCGATGGCTGAAGCCTGCATTTAAACCCAGGATCTCAGTGGAGCTGGCTGCAGTGGTCCAGCATGACTACTATGAACCCCATGAGAGAGGAAAGGAGATGCACTCAGACCTCCACCCAGAATCGCAGTGGTCCGACCGACAGTCAACATGAACCTGTTGAGCTGACCAGTCGCCTCCAAGGCCTTCCCCATGATCAATGCTGCCAATTCCGTGTATATTGTCCCCGTGACTGACGGCATTGACGTCTGCCCTTGTCGTCCGCAGGTGTCCTGTACTCCATGTACAAGGAGTACATCGTCAAGCCCAAGGAGTCTACCGCCACCGAACCGAAATGACAGTGCCGTGGAGCCAAGAGACTGGCGTGCAATGTACGCAGCTACAGATCCCCCCCACCACCACGCTCGCCAAATTGCCACAGGCTCTTCAAATGGGGGCATTTATGTTAAATTGTAAGAGAATTAGAGTAAAGAGAAATTAACAAGACTTCGCATTGAGGAAGCTACAATAGGCAATATTGTATTGTGGACATTTGTTTGCGTTGGCGTGGGGAGAGATGCAGATTCCTGTATATTGTCGCAGCTGTATTTAAGCAAATGAGCATTGTCCCATGTTGCCTTGATGTTCGTGTAACCTCTGGCATCCTACTGATGCCACTGACAATTTACCTTGTTTATGCTATGCTGTCGGACTGAATAAATGTGCATGTGATGTTTTAGTTTTGTTTGCTTTGTCACTGCTGCAATGCTGGTGAGGGAAACCAAAGCAACATCTTGAGGCTCCTTTTTATTTTGATTGTTTCACCAATTTTATCCCAACATGACAATGATAGCACATATCTCAAAGCAGCAATAGCTTGCAGATATCACAGAGCTACTTGGGAGATCCGTTCAAGTGACCTGTGGTCAACAAAGGTGACGGGCATTTTCCTACTCGCTTTGCGAGACGGCAGTGCTTATTGCAGGAATCAAACGTAAAAATGTATTTCTCAGAGCTGTCAATTAGCCAAATTTAAATACAGAACCAACTTTAATCGAGGGGCTTTTTCAGCTGTTGGTGACCAGGCTGAAACGAGAAATTCACTGCACTTGAGATCCCAGGATAATCACAGGTGGCTGACTGGATTAGAACCCAGAGTCTTGGCAGTGCCAGCCAACCTCTAAACCGTCTGGCCATTATATTTTTATGAAGGGTGGGCAGATGTGGTGCAAGCAGCCATGATTTGCATTTTCCCAGCGTTGGGGGTGTTGGCTTGAGGAAATGATTGTGGTTTTAACCGTGACTGCTTAGTTGCACCCAAGCCTCTAGCCGGCGGTGGCGAGGCTTTGTGGGGGAGGTGGGGGCAGTGGTTTGTGGATGGATGTATCGACCTTGCATCCTGTAGTGGTAAAAGTTGTTTGTGCACGTTTTATTTACAAAAGCGATGAACGGGAGGGAGGGGATGGTGCAGTAGCACGTGCACTGGGCTGTGTACCTGGCGAACAAAGTTCGATTCCCAGCCACAGCTTGCGTTTATTTGTGAGATGCCTAAGCTGGTCCTGGGCCCTTCCCTTCACCAACCTGTCCTGATCAGCATGGTGAAGCGTGAAACAATCCATATAACCAACAGTAGGTGAGGCCTTCATCCTGCAGTGGATTGATAAAGGGCTGTACATAGTTTTAAAATTATGTTTTTTGTTGAAAGCTTGGTGCCAATTTATAAGAGCCTGGAGCATCATTCAGACATTGGAGAAATGCAGAATTCGATTCTGTTGGTGCATATAAAGTTGTGTAACCAATTGCACCCCCCTATCAATCTACTGTTAAGCCGTGTCAAAGGGTTCTGTGGCCATACGTCACTGGTGAAATCGAGTTTTGTTATGTACATAGGGTATGTTTGTATAGACACAAGGCAGCGTTATTAAATAGAAATGGTATTGTAACATTTACCTTCAAATACAAACCTATCTATTACACTGCACAATCTGGTTACCAAACGGTATTTATTCGGAAAAATTAAAGGTGTTTATCTTAATAATATACACATGAAAAATCACTTTACACTTTGTTTGTCCTGTATTGAATGTTGGACATTGCTGCAGCAAATAAAACCTCCACTATACAATCCACACGCAGTCTCTCTGCCTTGTGCCCCGAGAAGTCGGGTCCCACAGTGGCACAATGAGCTCGTCTCCCTCGACATTTAATTCGGGTGTCTGGGGGTTCTTAATTTAATTTCTGGCCCGATGTCAATCCACTGTTGGCTGAAGTCATCTCCATGCCGGGGCAGTCATGGGGGCTGTTTTGAACCATACTTGAGTGCAGATTTGCGAAGACGGGGAAGCCTGGGCCGGTACAGATCACTTCCCACGGATATTAGCTGTGACTGGGAGCCGAACTGAAGTTGCTGGGTTTGTGCTGTCCAAACCGCTTCACCACCACTCCCCCCTGGGCTCTTAGCGGGTCTGAAAGGTCAACCTCTTCTTCACGAAGTTAAGAGTATACATTTTAAAATAACAGGCTTACTCCCAACAGTCTTGGAACATCCATTTATTAAAGGAGACAACACTTTGGCCATAATGCACGTGTAGGTGGAACGGGACCTTCACTGCCAGGCTGTGGTATGTGCTGACCACCACACATTTAAACGTAACATTTTTCTTCGGACAGGACTTTCAGCATGAAGGCCACCCTCTTATTTGTGTGCACGCAGCGACGTTAAACGCGTTCAACTCTGACCGAGAAAGACGCACGCATCTCAATTGTCATCAGCACCGTGCACCAGCAAACAGTGGCGATTCCAGGATTGAATAATAAGTGGGGGTTGAGGGGGGCACCCAAATCCACACTCAGTGTAAAACGCCACCAGTGGGATGAGTGTGAGCAGCCGTTGTAAGTCACGTCTCGACTAAAACTGCTGTGGGATCTTCAAAAGGAAATAGATGGCGAGGTCTTGTAGCATGAATGACATCCACGATGACCTCTAACGACCCCAAGGAGCTGCCTCATTTGGGGGGGGGGGCAGAAAAGTACAGGGGGCATTTCTCTTAATTATGGGAGAATGAGCACCCCACGTAAACGCATCATAGAATTGCCACTGCCGGCCAAACTAAAAGAAACGTCAAGTCGTCGATCGAGATGTCTTTGGCATCCATTTGAACACCTGACCCGGTGGCTTCACGCACCACCAGTTTGGCAGTTTATGAAAAAACAGGCGATCATTCGACTACACGTACCCACGTTTACAGGCACTTGTGCGTGTATATCACAAAACCGTGACGTATGTGACATATACGCAAAGTCAAAACCACCGACCTTGTGTTGAAAGTGATTTTATGCAGATCATTTCTCCACTAAGCGTCAAATAATGCGCATAGAGCACGCATTTATTATTTCATTATTAAATACATTTTGATTTCTACTGGTATAAATAGAATTATAAATTAATACATTAACAGGATACCAATCGGATGTTCGGCAAGGGACATTTGTTGTACAAGCCTTATCCGGACGAGGGGTGCGGGTAAAAACATTTTTATTTCACCAGGAAAGGCCCACTGAGCTATCTAGCTTTTTTTGGAAGCGACCTGGCCACATATGATAGGTCAAGACAGTGACTTGTGGAAATATACAGCAGCCATATACTCTAAACGCATGTTTCTAAACGTGGAGGGAAAAACCGGAGGACCCGGAGACAAATCCACGTGACCATGGGGAGAGACATGCAAACTCCAAATATGCAAGTGTCAGGGTCGGGATGGACCCCATTAACCTCCTGTAAAAGCAGGCGAGGCAGATAATATCTCGCCACCGCGGCGCCCCTATTAAGGACACCACCGCAGGTCAGGCCTCCCTGTTGCTTTCTCAGAACTTGTAATTAAATCGATATAAAATTGTAACGATTCACCACTGACAATCATGAATGTCACGACGAATTGTCAGATCCTCCTCCAGCACAACAGCAGACCACAGACGATCCCGAGAACTTCCGAGGCCATTCGAGAGTCCGGTGTCCGGTGCACTGCTCCATCCACCAGATAGCCCAGATTTGGCACCACATTCTCATCTGTCCAGCTCTTTGAAGGATGGCCTACATAGGTCGACATTTCGAAAAATGGCACTGCTATACTGGATGCTGTTTGCTGTTGATTACATATAACCGAATACTCATTTGAATGCCGTCGATTCTGGTTCTGGTTCCAAGTTCGCCAAAGTGCACAGAGGTTGGTGACCATGATGAAAACAGCCAAGTGTTTCATGACGTTCCCATGATTATGGAACATTTTGTATCAGTTTAATGTAACTGAGAAAATATAGATTTGAAGCTTTCGTGACGGCAGGAATCCATACTATTGGGTTCTTTCGGTAAAGTCACGTAGGTAGAAAAATAATAGATCACGACGGCTACTTCAGCAGTTTGTTTCTTGCTGTGGTTGTCCCACCTGATGACGATTGCTTGTGTTGCGATCGAAACGTCGTGATCTATTATTTTTCTACCTACGTGACTTTACCGAAAGAACCAAAGTGTAGAGAAAATATAGGTTGTGTTGTTTTTTGGGCCTCCATATATTATAAACCTAAGACTTAAAAAAACATGCGTTGTAACTGGCATTGGCCAAACATCCCTCTGCCGAAAAATTACGCAAATTCATACCGGGAGTACACCTCCCAGTTAGGTACGGTGCGAAAAAAGTTCAACATATATACGTAGCATCATCGCCCCCTACTGTGATAAACTTTAGTACGACCCTCCTGAAAAAGTGTCTTGAGACTGACTCAGTGAGGCTTTCCTGGCTAAACGAGCATACATCTCATCGTCGCTGTGCAAGACAGGGCACCCTCCCGAGGGACAGGCGGAAGCTTCTCAATTTTGACCCCCTGACCCCGTCTCAAAGCAAACGCCGACAGGGCAGCAGTCGCAGCTACAAGGTGCATGCGGCACGCGGTCCCCTTTTAAGGCGATTCTGAGCACGTTACACCAGTGTGACGTCAGAAACCTGGAGAGACATCATCATGCTGCAAAAGTAATCAAATGTAACATTGTGTAGACACTTGATTCGAAGCTTTCGTGACTGCAGGAATTACTCTTTGGTTCTTTCGGTAAAGTTACGTAGAAATAAAATAAATAATAGAATACGATGTTTCAATTGCAACACAAGCAACCGACATCAGGTATGAATGCAAGCTCGGAGAGAGACACATGTACAGAGAGACAAGCACAGATACGGAGACAGACACACAAACACACAGAGAGACAAACAGAGAGTGTCTCTCTGTGTCTCTCCTCTGTCTCTGGCTCGGAGAGAGACACATATACAGAGAGACAAGCACAGACACGGAGACAGACACACAGAGACACACAGAGAGACAAACACAGAGAGTGTCTCTCTGTCTGTCTCTCCTCTGTCTCTGGCTCGGAGAGAGACACATATACAGAGAGACAAGCACAGACACGGAGACAGACACACAGAGACACACAGAGAGACAAACAGAGAGTGTCTCTCTGTGTCTCTCCTCTGTCTCGGAGAGAGACACATATACAGAGAGACAAGCACAGATACGGAGACAGACACACAAACACACAGAGAGACAAACAGAGAGTGTCTCTCTGTGTCTCTCCTCTGTCTCGGAGAGAGAGACATATACAGAGAGACAAGCACAGACACGGAGACAGACACACAAACACACAGAGAGACAAACACAGAGTGTCTCTCTCTGTGTCTCTCTCCGTGTCTGTGTTTGTCTCTCTCCGAGCTTGAATTCACACCTGATGACGGCTGCTTGTGTTGCAATCGAAACGTCGTATTCTACGATTTATTTTATTTCGACGTCTTTACCGAAAGAACCAAAGAGTAATTGTGTAGATATTGTATCCGTGAACATAAAAAACAGTAATACTTGATGTTTATTTGTTACTCAATATATTAACGGGGGGGGAAACATGTTCGTATATCAATTAAAAACCGTTAACTCGACAAACTTCAGAGATGCTCAGCTACCAAAGTGTAAAGTGCGATCTCATACTGTAAGTCAATCTTTCTGCCATAAAATCTGGTGAACACCACCAACGGTGGGTAGCGAGGGCCAACAGGGCTTAGTCAGCCCCCCCTTAAACCATACTTATTTCCCAGCTTGCAAACACAGCCCACACAGTAAAACATCTGGAAGCCGGACAAGGCGAAAGAGCACAAGGTCCACAACCACGAGCCGAGCACGCAGTCCGCCGACACAATTGGTGAACCCCAGACCCTTGGGATTGCTGGTCTACCACGTGCTCTGCCAGTGGGAACCTTGCACCCTCATATTTTTGGATATTCATTTTTTTATATTCATAGCATTTTAAAAATGTATTTCATTAAATAGTTATATACATATTTTAGACCCCCCCCCCCCTCCCGTCGCACTTACAATGATGTTCACACGCCACCGAATTCCAGGTCCGAAAATGTATCCCATTGACAATTTGGCAAGGAATCAATGCGCCCAAACTGTTTCTGCCGTCACCGATGTTACGTGTCGTGGAACCGCGTTATAAAAAGAGATTCCACGTAACCCAACCACGACGCCCCACGACAACGCAAGTCTGAACGTCCGTTCTGAAGGAAGCCGACAGCAACTGGGCCCGGAAATTTTCGCCCAGATGTGGTCATCTTGGTGCAAAGTTTGATGAAAATCACACCCCCCTTTGCCAAAGGAGGATCTTGCTGGAAACCACTTGGCACAAAACTCACATCACATTAAAATGAAAATAAAGTAAAATGATGCTCTCTTCCTGCAGACAATGCACAGCTGGCTCAAAGAGACGCCTGCTAAAACACATCTCTGGATCAATGCACATCTCTGCCTAAACTTCCAAAACCTCATGGACAATGCACAGCTTCCAAACACAGCGACGCTGGTAAACTGGTAACACACACCAAGCAGCACGTACACATGTCCAATACTCACACGAAAGGATGTTTACTTATGTAGGAGAACTCTTATCAATTAGTGCTGGCACTCGTGTTGATCATAATAATAATCTGCCTATCAAAGACAAAGATCCCCGTATAGCCTTAACAGACTTCATAAGTGCTTGTTATCAAGCACCTATGAAGGCCGGCACGCCACACGAGGGGGTGGGTGGCCAGCACCACGCCCGGCCGCCTTTGTCTCCCTAGTGGCGATATTTACACACTGCACCAGGTACTCATTTGTTGATGACTCAACCTAGGGGAGTCCCAGGACCAGTTCAGATAATCGTCACTCGTGGTGGCCATGAGCGGGAATCAAACTCGGGTCGCTGGGTTCGGAGCGCAGCACGATAACCTCTACACTACCGCTCCCCTCTACATCTTCCTATCACGTGCGCATACATACACACACACACCCATGTTGCCCACCAGGTCCTGCCCACGGTTTCAGGTGCGACCAAAACACGCTCTCCGATCCGCGGATCACGGCACTTCGCGTCTCGGTGCAGCCACATAGCACAAGCGGCACTGCCGCACTCGCACCCAAACAACAATGGTACTGACCCCCCCCCTCCTCGAAAAGACAAAGATCCCCGGTACAGCCTTAGCAGACTGTTGGGGCAAGTGCTGATAGCGAGCACCTGTGAAAGAGGGCACGGCGCACAACCCACCAACCTTATTAACCCTCCGAAGTTTACGTAGCTATTACTTAATGTTTTTCGTATACGATAAATGCGTGGGAGCAAAGGAGGGGGACACGCCTCACAGGACGTCCGCATCGGAGGCTTGTGCGAAGGAGCTCGATGGATCGATGGATAGCGTGACCATGCGGGACAGCGACGGTTTGTGGAAGACATCACCCAGCAGTGGATAGATGATTTCCAAAGAAGATTATGGCGATATGCATTGTTGACGTCGGTACGCTCAGTCTGGGCAGCACAGTGATCAGAGCGTTCGACTCACGAACAGAAAAGTCGCAAGGTAAAAGCTGGGTCAGGAGTCAACTGGGCTCATCATCCTTCCCGGCGTTGATAAAAATGAGTCCTTCTTAAAGGAGGAACTCACTGAGAACACCCTTGACAGAGGGACCCCAACGGACAGGCAAAGACAAATAGCAACTAATGGACATTGGGGAAAAAAGGAAGCGGCGGTCAACCCTGGGCCACATAACACAGACGGAGAAGCACATGTGGAATGCTCACGCTCGGGGCTTAACTTCTCACGGAATATTTTCTGGGTCGCTGACCTGGTAAGACTCGGTCGAAATTGAGCCCCGATTACCGTTCCTGGCTGCAAAGCATCATGGAGCCGGGACTGCAGCTCACCCTCCAGGTCGAGTGCGCACACCAGCAAACACCCTCGATTGTGGTTCAAGAACCTTAAAAAAGTTTTAGTAACGATTTTAAAAACACGCGCCCACACGCGAGCGCGTGCCACGTGAAGCGAGGTGGGCGCTCGACAGTTCTAGACGGTCGACAGCTCGGCCACCTCGATGCGTCCCACGACGGCGCTGCGTTTCCCGCACCAATCCCGGTCGTCGATTAGGGCTGGGGTGGAGCACACACGGCCCCATTGGCTAAAACCAGCCCGCGACTTCAATGCATACGGCTTGCGGCCACATGAAACCTGCCGCTTAAAAACGGCCCGAAAACGATATTAATATCCATCACTGCGATCATTCTTGGCCACACTAGTTGAGCACTCGATCGAGGGTTACATTTTCAACCTGCCAAACAGCGCGTCACTCATTTTTGCGCGATCGAGTCACCTGCTGTCTTTCAAGTAGTGCAAGTCACACAGTCAATGCAATAGTCCCATAACTAATTGCGTGGCCCTCCAAAAGGTATTTCAATGTACTCTTCGGCTCTCAGGAAGGAAAAGGTTCCCCACCCCTTTGCTTAGCACCAGGTAATAACGGCCTCCACCAGCAACAAGCGAGCACTCGGACCACGCCACGGCCATGGCGGTGACATGTGCACGAGCCGTCGCCGCCACGGCCGGCAAAGCAGCAGGAGGATGAGAGCGGCGGTGGTGGCAGCGGTGGCGGTGCCAGTCCCAACGGCTTTCTTCTAGGTCGCCGTCCTGCAGCGCCGTTGGAATCGCCCTCCCGAGGTGTTGGCGTTCCGACTAATGCTCCGGGTGGTCAACAAGAGAGCGCCGGTCCTCCTCCAGGCTATCATCCCGTAGGAGCCGGCTGTCGTCCGGTCGCCGCTCGTCCTGGGTAGGCCACTCGTCCGCGCTGCGATCGTCCATCAGCAGAGCCTCCATAGTGCTGTGGCGCCGCAGCTGTGGACAACGCACATGGAGATCGTCAGCACAGATTCTCAAGCGCATGGGTAATTAGTCTTAGTGAGCGACTACCCGCCCCGCATTATGGTGTTTGTTTTGCATGGGTAGAAGTGTATATATATATGCGTAAAATTGTATTTTATTTGGCCTGTTGAGGGCCAGGGGCCTCTGACACTGAAAAAAATGTTGGGAGATGATTATCTCCAATGGATTGCCCTGAGCCAGTGGAGGAAATTCCACATTCCTATATCATTAATCTTTGTAAATATCTTACTATATTTACGAAAACATACACACAGTAGCACACACAAAACATTAAGTACATAACTTGCTCAAGTAAAACGTAGTGGCGAATCATGCTGCAAAGGTCCAATAAATGTTTTGATAATGCGATTCCAACAGCCTTTTTGAATATATTTTGGGGTGCAACGATCCGGCGATCAATACCGATTCCTAAATTTGCGACACGTGCAAATCGATGTTTTCGGACCGGTCCACGTTGCAAGCAATGGGTTCACCTGACCCTCCAGTCACGACATTCGGCCACAATCAACACACCATAAAATATTTTTTTTTAAGATCGTCGATTCAAAATCGTGACTCTGAATCGAAACATTCATTGAGATTGCATTGAAAAATGAATATACAAGCCATGTATCTCTGCTAAGGTTAAATCAACATTTTCTCAAAACATTTGGACGTCCCCTGGCATAGCATTAAGTGATCTAAGGATTAGATTCATGCGTTGTTGGTGAACGTTCAAATTCATCCAATTCATTGCAGAACTGCAAACAATGTCTCCATAATCACGAACAGTAGGGAGAATTGCCAAGGAAATGTCGATCCACCTTGGCCATTAGTTCAAGATGTGACTCGAGCTCAATGTGCCAATGGTGAGATTCATGAAATGTATCAAGTCGCTCACTATTTATCAAGTGTCGACCAATCATTGTGTTTGCTTATCAGAAGCGACGGTTTAAATGTTCGTAATGCATGCTTGACGGTAAGAGTGACACTTGAGATATGTATTCTAGATTTGAAGCTTTCGTGACTGCAAGGATTCATGCTCTTAGGTTTTTTCGGTAAAGTCACGTAGGTAAAAAAGAAAATTTAAATTAATAAAAGTAAAATAAAATACCTTGGCTCCTCCCCCCTCAACCAGTATATATATACAAGGTCGGGTCTCTTGGAATTTCTCTTTACTTGATACAGCAAGCGTGCTGTGACGGTTACACCTGAAGACGGAAGCTTGTGTTGCCTCCGAAACGTCGTGATTTTTTATTTAACTTTTATTAATTTTAATTTTATTTTTTACCTACGTGACTTTACCGAAAAAACCTAAGAGTACTTTAGATATGTACCATGACCAAAGCCACACAATGATCTGGATTTTTGAAACCGTCTTAAGTGGCCTCCACGGGGCACAAATTGGATAAATAATGACCCATCAACGACTAGAGCGTCTCAAGCAGCCATCTCAAGGGTTCACTTGAAACGGTCCAAAGAACTCGTTGCATTCCTCGTTAAACAATGTAAGTGCCTTATAACGGGGCGGTGGGGTTGACGGGGGTGGGGTGGGCAAGGAAGAATTCGGGCATCACTCGCGACTTATGTTAGCCATGGATGGGAATTCAACTCATAAGCAAGGATCAATGATAAATGTCGTGGCGTTTTTTAAATTCATGATTGCACGGGACTGCCAATGCAATCCTTTAATTTTGTCGATAATAGCAGGCGGCACGCTATCATGTATGGCACTGCAGGGGGGGGGGGATTTAGATTTTGAGCGTGGACCCACGTGATCTGGCTCAGTGGTGAGATCACTGAACCTCTGACCTGTCAAACCTCACAAATGTTTACATCAACAAGGCAAAGAAAGGGCCAAGATGCTGAGCGATAATAATCTCGCTTCGACAGCCTACTCACAGAAAACACAAAAGCACGACGTGGCCGCACGTTTCGATTTCAGGTGCATCAATTTGCAAAAATTCAGGTGTACTAGCGGATTGCTGGGGTGACAAAGCAAGTGCTGGTGATCAAACGATCTCTCTCGCATGCACGTAGACACGTGACCGTGCTCTCTGGTGGTGATCTCCAGTCCTTGGGACCCTCCATCGCCCAGATTTCCTCATTGTTGGCCGGCCTCCGCCATTTACAGTAAAAATTGGTTGATGTGACAATTAAGCACCTGATGCAAACACTGCTCGTCTGCTCGTTGATATGGTATACACCCGGTTTCAGCCGTGTATGTCCGAGTCGGCGATTCGGAATGTTTCCGCATCCGGCACATTACATCCATGATACCTCTCTCAATGGATGCGGCTGTTCTCGTGCCGCGAATTACCCCCAAATATTCAATAAGAGTATATATGAACAACAGAAGGCCGTGGAGGGGTCCTTCAGAACGAAGTCAGCAACCACTGCTGCTGATGTATTAGAAGCAGAGGACTAAATTAATGATCGGAGGAATCATACCGCTACTCAGCCAGTGAAAAAAAAGAGAAAAATGCGTGATCCGTAGCGACGCTGCAGAAGCGGTGAACGTGGCAGCGCAAAGAGATGATGCCACGACAAAAGGGGCACAGAGTGAGGCCTTACCGCGGGAAGTCCTCTCCACACCTGCCAGGGCAATTATCAAGACAGAGGACTGGAAGAGGTTAGTGGAAACAATGAGGTTAAACCTGTTCGCTCAGAGATCTTACAGCCGGATTGGCCACATGCCGTAGAGCAAGTGCACCGATCCTGAGCCGGTCAAGCGATGCGAACATCACTTCACCATGGACACCTTCACTCGAATTCCACAGGACGCGGTCTCAAGTGCTGGAGGTAACAAAGCCCTTCTCGGAAATGCACTGTCACCCAAGCTGTGGTTTCTGATTTGAACCTAATGGCGGGGCCCCGGGGTCCCATAAGCCCCCGGCTCTCGCATAAACTGCGTTGCGACGTCATTTTATGGCTGTTGAAGGTGAACGAAACGGCAATCTATTCCTCTCGACGAGCTCTACACGATGCGCTAATCAAAGTTTTGTTTATGACTACAGTAATTTTGGCAACAACGGGTGCTTGGTGAAGAACGAGGATTGATTTCTGGTGGGTCGCGGCGTTTGTGTGCGCGGTGGGACAGAGTCGTCAAAAATAAACTAATTAATTACGATTTTGACTTCCATTTATTCGGGACCCCGGGGTCCCGCCATAAGGTTCATTTGTTATTATTATTATGATCCCAGAGTGCGACATACTGCAATAATTTGGTACTAAAATCGTTCACAGGTTTTTTTTCATATTAAACTTTTTTTACTTTCAAAGCTTGGAAGCTTGAAGGTTTGGGGAACAGGCTGGTTTGGTGGTGTTACCGTGGCACAAGGACGGCATAAACATTCACCACGATCCATCAAGAGCCTCGCCAACAGCCAGTACGTTTGCCATGGCAGGTAAGCAGCGGCATGCTGGGAGAAAATATCCCAAGCAGGCAAAGTTTATGCTGCCTATGCCGAGAGGTAGAACGTATTTGCAAACATCATTTGGTTGCGGCCGATGACTCATCAAACGCATTCTCCACAGCAAGCTCAATCTGTGCACATTCACAACAACCCTGTAGCCATGAACGAGTGTAAGAGCCACCAGTGCAAGTCACGAGTGGAGGTGCATGCACTCAGATGTCAACTCAATATCCAGTAGTGACATCTGAAAAATAAATATATTCTGATACTAAGACACACATACAATCAGGTGGTGCAGCACTGTCCTGCGACTACATTGAGCCAAGTTTTATTCCCATCCAAGGCAGTATCATCAAGTGATTCCTGAATGGGTTCCACATTTCTACGTCCATTCCCCTTTGCAAACTGGCATTCAAGATCAATGCAACAACGTGGGTCAAATCGTTAATGCCACAAATCCACATTGACCAGCATAAAATATGGTCAAATGATCCCCACTAATGTCACGACTTGGTGAGGCCTTCATCCAGAACTGTATTGACAGAGAATCTTTAAATATACAATCCAGTATTGACGATGAAATAATAAATTCATCCAGAAAACTTTCACCGAGTCACCAGACCCCTTTTAAGGAGTGTCCAACACCGAGTGTCCATGGAAAACACACGCATGAGGGTAAAATGCACAAAGTTTCTTAACAATCGGTCAGGAACCAATGTGCTGGACTGCCATCTCATCTATGGGCAATGTTGCAGAGCAGCAGGTATGGGAAATTCACACATCCGTGTGATCCACCAACGCTTGCCTCCAAATCACCACACCAAAGACGTAATTCCATTCAGTTGTTGCGTTTTACCGTCTATCATTGAGAAACAAAACCATAAAAAATCTTAAAGACAAACTGTTTTTTTTTCGGGGATCCCATTTTTATTTCAGATAAAAAAAATGCTCTCCCTGAAACAATTGTTAGTGTAGCACTCAACTCCCCACTGCTAGTAGAGAGTGACTGCATGTGCGAAACAGTATTTGGTTCTAAAAATCAGGCGTAGTGCAAGAACAAAAGACAGCGCAACTCCTTGCTACGAAGCATCTATAGAGACAAGATCCTTGTAAATTGAGACATCAGTGTAAACACTGCACAGACCAAGGCAGAGACACTTCAGGATAAACCGTTAATGTGCCTCTTTTTGAGGCCGGATCGCTGATACTGCATTGTTAAAAGCAAGGGGTCGTTGATTTGCAAAAAGGACGGTGACAGTAATAATGACAATAAAAATTCAGCAATGCTACAGATAGTGAAACAAAGCTTCGCAACGGCAACGAGCCTCCACAAAAGGCCCCCACGCGCATAATAATAACACTCTACAACAACACAGGCAGTGCCGTGCACTGTATTGTCAATACACTGATTGCACTGAACACGGCACAAAAAACACTGATTGCACGGAGCACAGTAGGCAACGCACTGGTTGCCGCTAGGCACACGGTCCGGCAACACGCAGCACCAGCAGCCACTGTCACCGTCGCTCACGCACTCAACCAAGTACCAGGGCGACAGCAGCAGCAGCAGCAACAACACTCATGTAGAAAGCGCAGTGGGAATGGAACCACCGAAACGAATACGCAAAGAAAAAAAAAAATCATCAGCATAGCCACCCTTTAACAATCGTTACAATTTAAGAATAAACTAAAAAAAATTGCAGTGTTCGTGCCACTGTGAAAGGCTGCAAGCAATTGAGTTAACACGCCACCGTACCTCGCTAAGGATCTGTCCCCACTGTTTAACTATTGTTTGTTTTTGCCAAATTGGCAGCGGAAGGAATGCACGGGCGGTGACCTCACTGCACCAACACCTCCATGGGTGCGTGCGGCTGAGTGGCCTGAGAGAGACCGCGTTAAACGTTACGTCGGGCGAAGGAATAGCCAACGAGCGAGTTGCCGAACCAATTCTGAAAATGATGAGATGCTCATCAGACAGAAGACTTGAGTGAAGGCTAGAAACAAGAGTTGCAGCTTGCATAAAGGGTGATTTCTAGATGGAAAAAGGAGCGATTATGACCATAGGATCAGTCCTCCCATAATGTGTTGCATGTCAGCTAACATCACCAGACCACCAAACGCATCAACATTATTCTGGCCAGGTTATTGCGAGTGGTTAGCCGGTGGAAAGACAGCCCTGCAATGTTGTGAATGAACACGTCAATGTATCCCACTGCTCAAATGAGCAACGTGGTGGGTCGTGCTCATCTACACTGGCGGCCCCCCTATGCATGTGGTTGAAATTCCACATTTGTATGATGGGGGCCCGTTTATCCATCTGACTACAATTATATTACCACATAGTGGGTACTGATTTTATGGACCCTGAGCGGAGTTGATAGGATAACATGATGGGCTAAGTTTTTAGCATCCTTTTTTAAAATGTACAAATTTTATATAAGGATGCCACCCAATAAAACAGTTCTTATCTTATGGCTACACACCTAGGCTATGTGACCTGGGCTGTCCCACACATGTGCAAAGCTTGAGTAACAAGGAGAAAAACAGACTTTGAAGTTGAACTCAAACATTGGGAGTAACATTGCAATAATGTCTTTGAAGTGGGAAATTAAGTACCTGACCCAAAATGTTAAGTGTTTTTTTTTCCTCATCAACAAAGAGTAAATCCTATGTTGCACAGCCAGAGACAGATGGCCTGTTAATTTAGCTACACGATGAGAGCAGATCGGGTTTTTCTTGGAATGAACCTTCCTTCAATCAACCTCGAAACACTCACTAAGCAGTTACATCCGTATTGTGGACGTGAAGGGATTTTACACTCACGCCAAGCATCTGGGCAGCGTTTAAAAACGCTAAATTTTTTCCTCAGCAAAACCCGCACCATTGCAACAGGACCACACCGATTGCCGGTTTTTTTAATAACAGTCCATCCTGGCAGAGTCCATACGAACTCTCCGCTGGCGAGACCGGTGCGCGCATGCCGTGTGGTGGGTCGGCGGGCAAGAGAGGGGTTGTGCCAGGCGGGTGGCAGGTGGGAGAAGAGAAGAAACGGGTTGCTGGGGAGTGGACAGGTGGGGGGGTGGGGGGGTGGGGGTGTCGACACGAGGCCGTCACAATTTGCATTCGGGAGCGAGAGGCCCGTCTCCCGAACGATCGTCCGCCACGAGCACGCCCTGGCGCGAGAAATCCCCGTGTCGGCTTACCGCGGCACAACCACCGCATGGCTGCACGCCGAGCACCAGCAGGCACTGCCACACCTGCACCCACGCACGGACGGGCAGGTGGGGAGGACAGGTGGGGGGATGCGGGCCGTGGAACAGACGGGAATGGGAAACAAGATAAACACAACGCGCACGCATACACACACACACACGCGCGCAAACGCACATACACACGTGTCAGCGGAGACGGTAAACTGTCACTCATTTCCGGGACGATGCAGGAAGAGTGGGAAATGCTGAGTTTACTTCAGGGCAGTTCCACAAATTGTTTAGTCGAAGTCAACATTTAAATACAATTCTAATAACATACAAGAGATCTGTCTGAGAGGCATTACTCACAGGTACAGGTATATCCCCCCCACAGCTGTGTTAGGGCTTCCACTAGACGGGAGTTATGAGGGTATTTGCTCTACTCTCTTCCATTCTTAAATCACCTATAGTTTTAGAAAACATGGCTTATTTATGGAACACGAAACTGGACGCACCAACATCCCGGCGCGGAAGATTAAGTCTGTTTGCCAAAATACGTCCAACACCACACGGTGAATTACGAGCACTTCTCCCGGATAGCGGGCGGGTGAGCAGGTAGGATAGCGGGCGTTCAAGCGGGCGGGCGTTCCTGCACGCACCAGGTAGGCGATGAAGGCGAGGTAAAGGGCGGCGATGATGGAGGCGACGACGTAGAGTGCCACGTGGCCCAGGGCGCTGACGTACACCACCACGAAGTAGAGGTTGATGGAGCACACGAGGAGCACCACGATGCCGCCGCCCACCTTCCAGAACCTGTGCGACAACGCGCGTGCGGCACCGCGGTGATCGGTGGCAGCGGGTTCGTGGGGAAGGCAGCCGATACAGCCGTGAAGGCCGGCGACACACGAAGGCGATTTTACGATTTGAAGACAGCTGCCACTGGCAACGAGGCATTAAACTATTAGCCCTCTATCGCGATTCGACGAACTATCACGATTTCATGCAATGATGGTTAATTTTCTATTGTTAACATGGCGTTGATTATAACACACCTCTCGTGACTGTAAGGGTTGCATCAACAGTCTTCATTTGCACCTTATCTATATATAAACTGCTACAAATCTTTCCCACCCACCCTTCTAGAAAGAGTACTGTTCATAATAAATAGACCGCAAAAAAATCACCAAATCCCACAAAGAATGTTTTTTATCTCCCTCTATCGCGATTTCCAAAAAAGGCAGGAAGGCAAAGAGGATGACACGCTGGGGACTGGTGATGCAGAGGCCACTCACATATTGTTGGTGAACTCCTCCATGAGGTTCTTGGAGCTGGTGAAGGTCAGGATGGGGATGAGGGCGAAAGGCAGCTGCGGGGGAAGAGAGAACGCGTTCACAACATGAAGACGTCGATAGCCGGTGACAGCACGCACTGGCAGCCCCGGCGAGAATTCATGGCGACAGAGTGAGCGGAAGAGAAGAGCCTTTTGAAATGTTCACCCAGGAAAGACTCGCTTAAGCATTCACCCTCCTTCCGTCTTCTTATCAGGGAGGTCCTCCTTTAAATAGTTCTTGAATTCCATATCCGAGCAGCGTTTTTGTTGCTTATAGAGTTGGGAGTGTCGAAAGAAACCCACACTTGTCGTATAAAATCTTAGTAAACACAAGCCGAGGAAGCTGAACATCGATGCGGTTGCAAGGCTTTTCGTGGACAGCGAGTAAAACACAGTGGAATGGAGGTAAGCCAGAGTGAGGGATGCGAGAGAGGCAGGGGGTAAAGCAGGTGGAGAGCGAGATATGAGAGAGAGGGAGAGAGGCAGGCAGTGGAGATAAGTAGTGGGGAGGTGGAAAAAGATGACTGGGAAAGAGAGGCAGGGAAAGACACAGAGGCAGAAGACGCAGGCTCGAAGAGGAGGGAGGAGGTGGCACCTGCAGGCTCTGCAGCACGTTGAGGAAGTCGTTCATGCCCGTCAGGTGTTGCACGTCTTGGAAGATGGCGACGAGCAGCGTGGGGAAAATGGCGATGGATCGCGTCACCAGCGTGCGCCGGAACCGCGACCACTGGAGGTCGAGGAACCCCTATAGGAGGCACCATGTGCACACGGTCACTGTTGGGGCTGCCGCTGTTCGCGAGCACCTATTAAACCCAGTACGACGCATGAGGGGGTGGTGTGGCGAACACCACGCCCGACAAATCTCCCCAATACTCGTGTTTCGACATTTGCACCACGTACTCACTTAGGGCCGAGTCAATCTAATGCGTGCCAAGAACCCGTTTAGCTGTCACTCGCCACCGACGTGAGATACGCCACGTGTGATGTGACGCACTGGTGCAGTGGGGCACATTGCGGCGTGACGCGGCGCTCTGCGGTGGGATGCAGTGACCCCAAACCCCCGTAACAAACTGCCCAGAGCAGACGCTGCGCCCCGTGGTGGTGCAGCGCAACAGCGGCACAGTGCGGCGATGCAGCGTGACGTGGTGAGATGCAGCGGTGCCGAACGGTGCGATACGTCCCCCCGCCGCACCTCCATGACGAACTGCCCGGAGTAGGTGCCAGTCATGGTGGAGCTCTGACCGGCCGCCAGGATTCCCACAGCCCAGATGTAGAGCGCCGCGGGGCCGAAGTAACAGCCCAGCACGATGCCCTGCTCGGCCGGGGAGGGGCGGCACCGGCACGGGAGGAGTGAGCGCACGAGCAGAGGCTCGCGAGACACCGAAACGTAACAGGGACTACAGAACGAGGACCTTAAGTTGTCCGTTTCCCATTTGTTCTGTCTGTCAGAGCACCGACTTTACGAGGCTTTGTCATGCAGAGGTGAGTTCAGGCTCCTTCTGCCCGGAAAGAACCAGGGACCTATGGTATTGCTTATGAGCTTTGTAAGAGTTATGACCTTTGACCTAGCTCAGGGGTTGGCAAATTGTAGCTCCAGAGCTGCATGCAGCTGTTTCAGGACTGCTCAGTGACATTATTTGTTAAGGACCACCATCTCGTATTCACATGCTCTTTAAATATTGAGTTTTTGTATCGAATTCGAACAAAAATGGGTCATCTTGTTATTTTGGCTGCCGACCTTTGACCTAGCTCCAAACACCCAGAGCTAAAAACATTTACCATGGAAACCTTCAGGTAGTGTTAAGAAACTCTGTTCCTGATCTTGTAACTATCTGAGATGAGTTGCGAATAGTTTTGGAGAATCAAGAAAAATGAAGAGTAACATTTGGGGGAAACAAAAATTACGTTTCGTTAGGGGGAGGGGCGGGGGGTGGAATTTAACCATGAACGTTTAGAAATATTCTTGTGGTTTTCATCTCATTAGCTGGTAAGATGGTGAACTAACACCGTTTACTCTGTAACCACAACCAAAACTGGTGTGCAGTTGACTCACTTTTCAAAACTGCAAGTGTGCATTTGGTAAAAAAAAAAAATCTTTCTAAATGGAAACCTGCTTTTAACAGCAACTTCCAGAGTTGATGAAAATGAGCAGAACAGCTGCTTACGAATAGCGTGACAGTGAACAGGCGAAAATTTTAAAACAAATAGAAATGCCAATCGGAGGTGCAATTATTGCAGGTGTAACATTACCTCCTCTCGCACGCACGTCAATAAATTACCGATCCAAACGTGAATCAATTCCTCTGTTTAACATCCAGGTGAACGTGGTGCCCTCGAGTGGTCAGAAGTGTCACACCCATGCAAAATTGAATTACACAACACGTATGTATCTAGAACTTGTTTCGCACCGTACGTAGCCAACCGTGCTAATCGGTGGTGCGGGGAAAGGACAACAAACTAACAAGACATCGATTCCCTTAAACAACAACGCCTACGGCTTCGCCACGGTGCCGTCACCCTATAGGGCTGAATGATGACATTATCGCGCGTAAAGCTAAAATGCGCGTGCAGCGCTAGTTGTGTCAAAAGCACCGCACGGCAACGGCTGGCGGGTGGGGAATTCACGCCGTCGATGGATCCAGGTGGCCGGGATGCGGCAGCACGGCGGGTGGAGCCTCACCCCCTTGTAGATGTCCACTTGCAGCGTGTTCGAGTCGTTGCTGAACATGTCCGCGTGGGGGCTGTGGTGATCCAAGCACACCGTGCGCTGAATGAAGGGCGGGAGAGACAATCGCTCAATCGACAACGGCTTTGAGACCGATTACACATGGACTCTCGTGACGGACGAGACGGCTTGAGCGGAGCCGCCAACCGCATGGGGGGGGGGGGGGGAGGGCAGCATGGAAGTTACACCTCTAGCCCTCAGAATGATCAGACACAAGGGTAAAAATTAAAGTTAAAGGTGCAGCCCTGCAATTGCTCATTCATGTTACTGCTGGCAAAAGGGGTCTCCACTAGAGGGGCTTTAGTGGAGAGCCCCTCTCGATGGTATTTCGTCGAATTTTCACACTGACTACATGTGGAATGCAACTCACCACCGCCACCCCCTCTACATACCAACCACCACCCACCCAGCAACATCGCCACCACCCAGCCAAGCAGCAGCACCACCACCACCAGCCTACACAACTTTCTCCCAACGACCACCACCACCACCACCCGTCCCAGCTGTGCTCACCACGTCGTTGTTGGTTTTCCCGAAGAAGGCCTCGGCAAACACGGACACCACGAACACGTTGATGAGGAAGGACACGAAGAGGGCGACGGTGGCCTCGATGAAGTAGTACATGTTGGCGTCACGCACCTCCTGACGCTTGGAACGATCGATGGCTCGCGACTGCACACCCAGGGGATTGCGTACGGGCACATGGAACATAAGAGGATGTGAATGGAGATACGGGAATACACAGAGGCACATGGGGACGCAAAGGGAGACAGAAACGCATGGGGATATACCGAGATACAAGCGGAGCCACTGGTTGAAACAGGGAAACATGCAGGCAGATGGACAGACAGGTACACACGGGTACATAATGACACAGAGATATATATTTGAAGGCAGAGGGATACACAAGGCATGGGGCACACACGCGTGCTGCCAGTGGGGGGCGCTCGCACCTTGACGAGGGCCGAGTGCAGGTAGATGTTATGCGGCATGATGACAGCACCCACGATGCCCACTGCCTGCTCGAGCTGTGGGGTGCCACAGCCCTCGCAGTACGGGAAGAACATCCCCTTGAGCAGCTCGCGCTGGTCCGGGGCCACCATCACGTACTGGGGGGGAAGGGGCGAGGTGGGCCAGCACAACAAGTTATTTACATTGTTACGTGGTTAAACAGACCCTTGGCTGCGTGCATCGCGTACGTAAGAACCGATTTGACTGGAATCGTTCGAAACGAGTTTCCATATCACGAACGGCATGCACCACGTCGTCATCGTAACCAACGATCTATCTACTCAATCTTGATTTGAAGCTTTCGTGACTGCAGGAATCCATACTCTTTGGTTCTTTCGGTAAAGTCACGTAGGTAGAAAATAAAAGCGACCTATCTACTGCTGCACAATGGCCTATTGCACCACTGATTAGCACGGTTGGCTGCGTACGTTGCGAAAGAAGTTCTACATACATACTGGAGCTGTCACTATCTTTCACGGTGTCGCGACACAACTATCCACGTGTCCCCTGCACACGAGCCGAATGTCCACCGCTGGCTCCGCGTGACCAATGAGAGCTGGGCGCCGCCCTCGCGCTCACTTGCGGAGGGGAGACATTTCGATTGGCAGTGCTCCCGGACAAGCAGAGCGCAGAGCCCAGTGCAGTACCGCGCAGTGGTTCACGCACCGGCCCACGAGCCGCACCGGCCCACGGACGGAGAGGCACCCACCTGATACCCAAACGTTATGGCCATGGTGGTGATGAGCACAGCGAAAAACGCTTCCAGCTTCCGCAGTCCTGGGGAGGAGAGGATGAGCGCGCGGTGAAGCAATGACAAAGAGGTGCAACTTGGTGAGCGGGCAGGGCAGGGCAGTCAGGCGGGCGGAAGGGCAGGCAAGTGTGTGGGTGTAACTGAGGTTTGTAGAAATAAAGGTGGAACCCTGAAATTGCTTTGTTCACGCCACTGCTGCCAGAAGAGCCTCCACTCGAGGGAGCTCTAGGAAAATGCTCTTTTGAAGGTATTTTTTGGCCGATTTTTACACATTGGCCAGAGTACCCACACTTAACCCCCACCGCACGCGAAATGCCCATCGACTAAAGGTGGTGGGGCCTTTTCTACTGCTGTGTGAACCAGGCCGGGAGGGATTTAAATGCTTGCACCATCGTTTTGACTGCCGCACTGGGAGTTGATACGGACGCCCTCTGGATTGCTGGTCCAGTGTGCTAACTATTACGCCATGGCAGCATCCGGTGAGGTTGGTAATAGCCTATCCTTCAAATAACTTGAGTGGATATACGAATCCTCAAACAGAACGCGGTGTTGTTTTGGGGGGCCCCAAAAATACAAATTCTAAAACCACACTCCCATAGCTCAACAATTGAACAGCGGGCAAAGCAATGCTGCCTTGTCAAAAGCTGCGTTTCTACCCTGCGCAGAAAACGTCACGTGCCAGGAAAGAACAGTTTCATATTGCACTCTACATTTAACCGCTGTAGCATCGGTTCGTCTGTTCCAATGGTGGCTCTCGATTCTCGGTGGTTTCAGCTTGCACATTGCCTTCGTATGGTTAAGAAAAGAGACAAAGCGGGGCACCCTGCACCCCTGCATGGGCCCGGTATTTTGAGAACTCGCTGCAGCGGTGGAGCGACTCACCGTATTTGTCAAGGAACAGGAATACGAAGGTGTCGGCGATGGTGATGAGCACCCCGCCGTACAGGGGAACCCTGCAGGTGGCGACACACACACACACACGAATGTCCATAGATACACAACACAAAGATCCTCCGTGTAGCCTAAAGACTTTTGGGGCAAGTATGGTTAGCGAACACCTATGAAGGACGTCGTTACGGAAAATGAGAGGGTGGGAGGCCAGCACCATGCCCGGCCACCTAGATACACACACACATATATACAAGAAAAAAGACAGTGAACCACGGCCAGAGCCTGCACTTGAACAGGGCCAGAGAAGCCGGCTGGCCAGAGGAAGGAATGAGAGTGAGAGCCCTTCCGCCTGAGCGATGGCTGAGCGGAGACTGCTACAGAGACCGAGGCGCCATCCCCAAACTGAGCAATAAGCAGCGCGGTGCTAGGCGAGCCGTGCTGGCACCACTCACGCGCCATTGGAGAGGAGGTTGATGGCGATGGCCGAGCCGATGACCTCCTGCATGTCCGAGCCAATGATGGCCAGTTCCACCATGAGCCAGAGGACGATGCGAGGGATCTACACACGAACGCAGGATGACGTAACACAATTACAATATGTATTTACAATAAAGAGAACCTCCAGCCGTTCTTAATCTATAAGTGCATGAAGGCCCTCCTCATGCCATGTCGGTCATGGGAATTTGTATTTTATTATCATACTTCAACACCTTGGTTAGTACAGATTGATGGAGGGGAGAGGGACCCAGGACCGGTTCAAATATCACTCGCTACCAATGTAATCCATGGATGGAAATTGAACTCGGGCTGCCGGGTTCCGTAGCAGAGCGCTAACCCACTGGTGCCACCATTCCACCATGAATTTACATCGTCTCCAAATATGGCCAAAGATTACAATTCGAGGGTGAAGCAGTGGCGAGCATGCTGTGCGATGAGCCAGGCGACCAAATATCTATTCCCGGTGTGTACAGGTGAGTATGGGTGTGCAGGCCCGTGTGGAGTGTGCGACTGTTGGGTGTGAGGGTGAGTGTTGGGTGTGTGGGTGAGTGTTGGGGTGAGTGTTGGGTGAGTGTTGGGGTGAGTGTTGGGTGAGTGTTGGGGTGAGTGTTGGTGGTGTGGGTTAACTTGGGTGTGTGGGTGAGTGCGGGTGAGTTGGGTGAATGTTTGGTTTGTGGTTGAGTGAGGGTGAATGTTGTGTGTGTGTGAGTGCGGGCGAGTGTTGGGTGTGCGGGTGAGTGCGGGTGAGTGCGGGTGAGTGCAGGTGAGTGCGGCAGTACCTTGGGGTAGTTGCGGTTGCACACCTCAGCGAGGTGCATACCCGTAACGACCCCCAGCCGCGCGGCGAGGCGCTGCAGAAGCAAGCCCAGTATGGTAGACGTCAGCAGCACCCACAGCAGCTGGACAAAGACAAAGAACCCCCATGTAGCCATTAACAGGTTGTTCGGGCTCGTGCTGTAAGCGAACGCCTGTGTGTGTACGGGCGTGTATGTGCCTGCGTGTGTACAGGCGTGCGTCCGCCTTTGTGCACGAGTGTGTGCATCGGCGCATGTCTCAATCAGTTAACCCATAACACCTTGGCATGTCTCCCATGACCTCCTGTCAGCGAGCCGTCGACATTTCACGTGGCCTCAAAGTGCACCTCGCCTGGCACAAGCGCTGTGGTGATGTAACCGCCACTTAGAGGCACCGCGGTGGCAAGATGTTAACTACTTCGCCTGGTATGCAGGAGTTTGTGAGTTCGATCCCAACCCTGACGCCTGCTGTATATTTGGAGTTTGCATCTTCTCCCCTAAGTCGCGTGGATTTTTCTCCAGGTCCTCCGGTTCTCCCCTCAATTTTAAAAACGTGTGTTTTAGAGTATTTGGCTGCTTTAAATTGCCACGTGATAAGCCACTTTGTTGAGAAATCGTTTGTTGCCAGGTCACTTCTGAATAAACTCCTTTAAAAAAGTTGTTTTTAAACAACGGTTTTATTTTAAAGTGCACTAAAAAGTAAATAACTCGATTGGACAACGGGAAGTGGACGACATCTTGATTGCAAGAGGCACGCGACACCTGCTTTTGTGTGAGCCGATTCCACAGTTTAGGGACCGCGGCATTGTTCACCTACACAAAAATATCTAATTAATATGCCGTCCATGAAAATGTTTTAATTGCTTGAAAGGAGGCAATTAATTGATGAATTGGTGCCGATTTTAATACAAGCATGCACTGTCACCGGATCCGTGTACATGTGCAAAATTTGGAATTGATTAGACAACAGGGAGTAGACGAACTTTTGATTACAAGATTTGGCCACGACAAACACAAGTCAAGTTAAATAAAACCGTTGAAAAAGAGCTACGTAGCTCAGTGGGCCTTACCTTGTAAAATACAAAGTAAACTTGGTGCCGAATGAAGGCCGTAGGTGTTGTCTATAAGCATGTGTGTAGGAGCGTGTGCCTAAATGGATGTTTGTACATAGCGTGGCAACGGCGCCCATGTCGCACGACGTGTGTGGCACCTTGAACCCGGCCTTGGCTCCCGACTGCAGGTCCGATTCGATGTTGCCCGGGTCCAGGTAAGCGATGCTCATGAGAAACCCTGGACCCGTAAAGGCCCACAGCTTCCGGAAGCTGAACGTGCCCTGAGCGAGCCACAGCCACGTACACACACATACACGTGTAAAACAAAGGCAAAGATCCCCCGTATAGCCTGAACAGATTGTTAGGACAAGTGGTGTTAGCAAGGCCGGCAAGGCACACGAGGGGGTGGGTGGCCAACACCACGCCAGGCCGCCTGTGGCTCGCCAGTGGTGATGTTTGCACACCGCATCAGATACTTATTTGAGGCTGAATCAACCTAGGGGAGGCCCAGGACCAGTTCAGATATTCGTTACCGATGTTGGCCGTGAGCGCCAATCGAACGCGGATTGCCAGGTTCGTAGCGCAAACACTAACCTCTAAACTACCGCTCCCCACACACATACACACACACGTACACTTGAATGAACATGCACATTAACACTTGCATGCAGATACATTGATAAGAGGGCCATACATGTACCATGTTTGTTCAGCCCTTTGATCAATTCGGATCATTTTCACTCACGGCGAGTCGCCAAATGCAACACGACTTTACCCTAAAGTTAATTTCATATTGGAGCATCTTTACGAGAGTCATCGCACTCCCCCTCACCATTACAGATCTGACCGATGAATGCCTTCGACCCGAGTAGGAAAGTGTTCAAAAGAGAGTGGGGGAAAGGTGGAGGGGGGGTGGGTGAGGCGGGGGGGGGGGCAGTGGTTTCCCCAACACAGCAGCAGCAGCGGCTCACAGCGCCAGCGTCCGGCACGGGGATCTTGTCGTCGAAGTAGGTGGACATCTCGGCGGGGGCGTCGCTGCTCTCGTGCGGCTCCGGCGGCGACCGCTGCGGAGAGTCGAGGCTGTTGTAGCTGCTGACTCCATCGCTGAGCACCCCATCCTCCTCGCCTGGTCGGGGAGCGGGTGGGGGCAGAGGGGATAGAGAGGGAGGGTGGGGGGGGGGCAACGTCGGGAGAAAAAACGTCAATCCCATTAAATGATTTGTGTTTTAATTGACAATTATCTTTCGATTTAAAGCTTTCGTGACTGCAGGGATTCATCTTCTTGGTTCTTTCGGTAAAGTCACGTAGAATTGAAATAATAAAATAAAAATAAAACATAATAAAATAATATAACAAAATACTTTTTGTATTATGTTTAATTTTTATTTTATTATTATTGAAAAGAACCAAGAAGATGACAATTATCTTTATCCTATCAGGATAAGCCCTTAGATGCACGGAGCATTTTCAAGGGGGTCTTGGCAAGTAGGAAAAAAAAGAGTGTCCCTTGTTATTGCTGCAAGAGCAAAGTGATTTGTCTGGCTGTCTCTCTGTCAATCACTGTGAATCATTCTTGTAAAACAGCTTAAACCTGAATGTTTCTTAGCCACATAAAAAAATCAAACAATCAAGTCTGTGTGCCCTGTGTGTCAATTAACGTCTGTTACTCTCCCCCCCCCCGTCTGTCCATTTGTCAGTCAGTATGTCACTGCCTGCACATGTGCCCGTGTGGTCCATCTGTCTTCATGTCACTGTCTGCCAGATTGCTCGTCTTCATCTACCTTGGCAGTCCTATTCATTATGTCGAGCATCAGATAAGTTGTATAATACATTACCTGGAATAAAAAATAAAGCACATCGCGTGGCCGACACAGGTGTACGTGTAATCAGGACATCCCTTCACGATGATCATCACAAGGAGCGTTAATCATCACGGCACCGTCACTGTGCCAAAAAGCAGCACAGCAAGTAGGGGTGAACTGTCCCAATATTGGGGGCGGTTCCCACGATTTCCAATATAAATTTCGGACACTTCGACGAGCACTGTAATCATCTGCACGCTTGGAATTACGCAGGCACATGGAGAGGAATGCATGGATCAGAGTGTGAATGCCACTGAGAGACATCATATCGACAGTAAAGAAAAGTACGTGGGCTTGAGCAGGACACATCATAGAAGCGATGATGGCCGACTGGTGGTCGAGACTGAAGGCGGAGTGGCAGCCAAGGGAGGGGCCGACACGCCCAAGAGTGCATCCACAACTGGCCAGGAGAAACCCTCGAGTGCTGTGCAGTAATGGTAATTGGAGGAGTTGTTACATGGGTTTTTTTTCTCTCATTTTATTTTCATGAATGTCTTTCCCCCCCCAGTTATGTTCAGATTGTACGATCGACGTCATGAGATGAAGTGTCCACTCGGAGCTCCAGCCGACCAATGCATCACTCTGAGTTAGAGAGCGGTCCATAGAAGGAGATGCAACAGAGCTGCTCCTGAGATCTCATCAATTGACCTTTAATGCACAAAGTCGAGGGCCACGCACTTTCCCAAGCTTCTTGCTGCACAGTGGTCAGACCAAAACATTTCATGAGCAGAATTCGAGTTTAGCACGCATTTTTTAGTGTGCAGTCATTGGAAGGACAGGCTTTACTTGCGAACCCCCGGCTGAAACTCAGATTCGAACCCAGTATCTCTGCACTGTCGGCTCCATGGCTCTGACCCCTCGTCACACCTGGCCACCTCTGCACGCACTATTTTTTTTAATCCATGCCAAGTAAAAAAGTGACTGAAGAGCAAGAACACCACTGAGGACACGGACCCATATATGGGCTCACAGGAGCAGGTGTAACTCAATAGAAGGCTTTAACGTTTTATATTACGGGCGGCAGCAGCAGAATCAGCCCAATTGTTCAGCTGTTGAAAGGTTCAGTGACCTGACTCACTCCGAGCGCATGGTGAGCAAGTCACAGGTTTAGATTCACAACCGACCCCACCCAGCGCATTGTGGAGCCTGTTCGTGAAGCAGCAGCACGATTGTGTTTTATGTTTCCAAAATAAAATTAACAAAAGGCAAAGTTGTGATTTTCAGACATGTAGATGAGCAGACATACAAACAGTTAAGAGGACAGGCAGTAATGATTAAACCACTTCTCTGAGCAGTTAGCATTCGGGCTTTTCAACCTCCTGTTCCCGCAGCCGAGTCTCCTTTGGAGGCGTCAGGATCAATATCAGCAAACAAGAGTAGTGCCTCGCTCTGCAATTCATCATCATCATCAGCCATGCTCCGAGAGGATGTCCACCGTGGAGACGGAGTGATGAGATCGGCTCGTGTGCAGGAGCGCGATGGATTTTTGCATCATGTGACTGACGACTACAAGAGGAGCCTTCATCTAGCAGTGGATAGACTGGGGATGCCCGACCATGATAGGATAATATATTCTTACGCACACTGTTTCACGCGCATATCATGACCGAAAGAATGGATTTTAATCGGTGAATCAATGCAGGCCTCGTTATGCGAGGCAGGGGCTGCGAGGAGTAGAGTTTGAGAAGTTGGTGATGCAAGTCACTCTTTAATTAATCGTCACGTGCTATGAAGAAAGGACAGATTGTGGGAAATGGCCACGATGGCCACGATTGCAACATTCGGCGAGTCACGAGAATAGTGAAAACAAAACATGGGATCAATTCCGAAACTACAAACAAGAAAAAAAATCACGAGATTATTTCCACACAGCGACAACCCGCACTGGAGAATACGAGCATGCATGCAGTAACAAATGGCATTCCATCTGGCAGAAAATTGTTACGTTTAAACGGGGCTTGGGCTCTCTGACAAATAAGGACCACATACGCCTTCTGATAACAAATTTCGTAATATATTGAAAATCTGTGACTCCTATTGCCAGATTTGACTTTTTTTACAAACGTGTTTCGGAAGCTAAAATGGAATGCAAGTTGTTGAACAATATGAATGTACGCTTCAAAGACATTCCATCAATTTCATTCATTAAACGTCATTCCTTTTGGCGATTTCACTCTTATCGGTCGACCAATCGGCCACGGCAACCGATGCCAGCGGTGACGTATCCACGAAGGAACCGTCGCTGCCCAAAACACTCCCAAGCTGTAACCCTTAAACCTGGGTTGCATCTTCATTCAAGACAAGTGGCTCCTCTCCTTGTGAAGCCACCTGTCCGCCCGTCCACAAAGCTGCGACGTAAATTCCTGGATACGCCACTGGATACTTCACTGCCGATGGAAGATATCAGGGATTGGGCACGGCTGAGTCTCATTACGCCACGATAATTAGGCACCAGCCAATCAATCGGCACACGTTACGATGTGGGATTAAGAAGAAGAGCCTAATTATTCCAGCGTGTGCAAGCAAGCTGGCCCTCAACTCCACGCTCGCCCCCTCCGCCACCGGGAAATCCTCCTCGGGTACCTGGGCTGCTGGGGGCTCCCCCATGCAGCTTGGAGCCCAGAGGTCCCCCAACCCCAGCCTCCTTCATCTCCACCCTGCCCATGCAGCCTGCAGCAGCTCACACCACACACGCACGCTCAACGACTTACATGCACGCACAAACAAAAGACAAAGATCCCCCCCCCCTCCCTGTATTGCTTTAACAGACCGTAGGGGCAAATGCTGTGACCAAGCACCTATGAAAGCCGGCACCGGTACATGAGGGGGTGGGTTTCCAGCATCATGTCTGGCGATGTTTTACACACCACACTTGGTAGCCATTTGAGGCTGAGTCGACCTTGGGGAGGCCCAGTACTAGTTCAGATAAATGTCACTGGTGTTCGTCGTGAGCAGGAATTGAATTGGGGTCGCCGGGTTTACCACGCAATGCGCTCTCTCAAGGCACATGCACAACACAAGCCCATCACCCACACAACAACTGCCATTCGCCACCGAGAGGTGGTGACAGGGCTTGTGCTAAACTAGGTATACACTGCACGCATACGCAGACACACACACACCCCACGCATGCTGAAAAAGACACTGCTGAACCACCCCAGAGGCCTACCCCTGCACACATCCCCTCCACAAGCTCCCCATCACACTGCCTAGAGGGCATCGCTTTGGTGATATTTTAAGCTAAGTGTCTTGTTTTTTGTTTATTATGAAGTGTTAGGAATTTATGCAAATGTTATTTTTGGTAAAGCGCTCTAAGTCACCTTCATTGACAAAGTCATACAGACATAGAGATTGTATTTGTCTATGATATGAGGTGTGCTATGTTCAACAATGCCTCAGTTAATAATAAACAAATAATGTGGGCATAAAGTGAACTTTTCGACAGTGCAAACACAAAAGCGGTGACGTGGTGAAACCCCGCACACGTTCACCAGAACCCCACGTGGCGTGTCGCGTTGAGACGGAGTGGGTCGCACGGAGCGTCGCGTGGCACGTTGCGCGTCACGTGGTGCACGACACGGTGGGTCACGTGGCGCGCTTCAAAGTCCTTGGCTGTGCCCCCTTTGAGCCTCCCGAACCACGACTGGCTGCCGGTTCACTGAACTCAAACTTCTCGTCGCTCAGGAGCCGTGTGACAACAGCGGGAGTTGAAACAGTGCCCGTCGCCTGCTCTGCGTTTACCGGCGCGGCCAGTCGTGCGCCCTCACGTTTTCCGGAGGAGCAGAAACACCGGCAGTAGGGCCTTCGGGCAATTAAAGTCTAAAGTACAGGAGTTCCGCGGGCTTTATACCGACGCAACGTGAAAATTATTATTGTGATCAATACAACGCATAGACAGTGTGCCAGAGTTCAATTGCAGCTAACCTTGCTCATTTCTATGATGGTTGATAACGAGCGATCTCAGAATACTTTTCAGAAACGTAGCAACTGCGCTACGGAACGCACGGTAAAGCACGTACGCATCGCAGAATTTGCAGCGCGACAGCTGTAATGCCCTCACATCTTCACAGTCCACATGGCCAATGGGACGAAAAAACTACCGCGGTCTGATGATCTGCCAAGCGGAAGCCAGCTCCTTACGGGAAATGTAGTGCTCAGCATCACGAGGGTAGTAGCACTGACATGGCCCTGAGATACAACTACTCAACGATTCATCGTTAATATCGATTCTCAGGCTTGATCGCATGTGGAATTTTAGATTCTACTGATTCATTCCGCTAAGGATTCCACGCACAACACAAGGGCAAATATCCCAAGCGAACCTTGGTGTGACCTTGAACTGTGCCAAAAGTCATTGAATCATGGAACGAGCGAGTCATTTACATACCTAATGATAACCGCTCACCTTAAAGTAAAGTTTCGGCTCCAAACCTTTTTCTATCGTTCAAAAGATGACAACAAATTAAATCTGCAATACACCGGCTGAACTTAGCAGACAAAGCTAGCGGCTGCTGCTGCTCCAGATTGTATTACGTGCCATCTTGGTGAGGAACACATAATCGGCTTACAAGGATCCCATTCATTGCCTTAAATTTTAAATTAAATAACGTGTTGGTCCGGCAACCAAAATCTCTTCTGGACAAATGGCTTTCAGCAGCATCGCTTAAGCACACAAACTCTGGCCCCGGATTAATATTTTCCGAGTCTTCAGCAGTGTGTGGACTCAAAACAAATGTTGCTGGGGAGTTGCCACCACTGACATGCTGGGTTTCAATCCAGGAAGCTACCTGTAATTACTGGGTTCTTAAGTGCAATGAGTTTATTGTGTCAGCCTGGGCAGCCGGGCGAGCCAGTCGATTATTGCAGGTAATGCCCATTGAGCTAAGAAACTCTATTCAATGGCGACCCGGTCAAAGCAGCAAGGACATCACACGGGGACGGGAGGGTTTATAGGGGTTCGGCAGAACAAAAGCATTGACATTTTATAAACATGACTCATAAAGTAGTAGTAATAATACACAACCAGAACTATATACAATGTAAATATAGTAAGCAATCCAATTGATGGTGGAAATTCCGGGATTCTCTCTCTCACGATGCTTGTGGGGACCACACTGAACCACGCTCGGACGCAGCATGGGAGATGTGCATACACGTTCCATAAATGGAAAATGAAAGATTCGCCAATTTGTGACTGTGGTAAAACCCAAACCATCAAGACAACATCACTATCGCTGCAATCCATGAAGCATCTACTGCCGCCTCGGACTGGTTGAAGGACCTTAACATTCAACTATGACATCTATACAAACTGTTGCTTACATGCCATACGAAAGAAGACTGCACATTCTGTACACGAAACTACACGATCAAATAAATAACACAATGCGCATCATAACCAGAATGGTAACATTGAAACCGACATCAATACCCTGGCCTCCCTATTCTGGCGAACATTCTACCACCATATATACTCAGAGATATCGCGCAAACTGCTAGGGAGTTTACACGTTTTATTGCCAAGGACAACCACCTACCCATCAACTAAGAACTCAACAATGTACCTCGCCACTGATCCCCCTTCTGGGACGCGCTGTCATCATTCTAGAATCTCACCCACATCCGGAAAAACGCTGTTAGAAAATAGAGCGGTACAACATGGAAGTCCAAAATAAACACCTCATTCAAGAGAGCAAACATTGCACTTCCTGAATTTGAACATTACTCAAAGACACAGGTTTAATCATCAACCGCAACAGAACATCAACAGGCCAATGCGTACAACTCCTTCATGAATGGAAAATGTAAGACGCTAGCCACAGCCTGACTGTGGCCATGTAACCCAAACTATGGAGCAGCCCCAGTAGTAAACCGCAAGTCGGCTACTCTACTGCAATGGAGCAGGAACAGTAAAGCGACACAAACTTTCTGATGCAGCCCTAAACAGTTCCTTAACATATTTCCACACACAAGAATAGAATGACACCCAGCTACACATAAAAGAAGATGCCGATTCTGCAATTGCTGTTCATCAACAATATGAATAATGATGACAATGCACTTCATTTACGCAGGAAAGCATCGCCGAGTCTCAGGACTCTTTTTCAAAAATGTCTTACATTTAACGGTTTGGCCAATTGGTTCATGCTTTGCGTTTAGTTTGTTGTCCTTCCCTGCACCAACGACTAGCACGGTTGGCTACGTACGGTGGGAAAGACGTTCAACATACATACATACATGCGCATTTGGCTTCATGTGGGAGGGAACCCACCACGTATAATCAGAGGCTAAACGTTCACACAGCTCGGCACAGGTAGACTCAAGTGTCCATTTGCTGTGCTGTCATCTCTTGGCCACCTCCAAGCACAAGTCTGACACACAGCATTCACAGGCAGTCTTCCCTTCCAAGTACTAACCAAGCCCCACCCTGCATAGCTGCCGAGATGACACGAACTGGCACATTATTGGCGATTTGGTTGTCGGCGGTATCACAGAAATGACATGCGAGTGAAATAAGACGTGACCGCGCCGTTGTTTAAATTGCCTCCAAATTTGTCCCGGGAACATTTTTGACATCCAATTATTACAAAACACCAACAACTGCACATTGTTTCACCACGCTAGTAAAAAGCGGAAATGCAAAATTGCGTGTTAAGCACACTTCGCCAACCACCGTGCGCGTTGATATGAACAAGCTGGCATTGCCGCTCGCGTTATCGTCTTGGCTGCCTCGTTAAAGCCCCAAAGCCCTGCGCCTACACACGGGCGGTAACCACAACCTTCACGCCAAACTGCGCTCGTGAACTTCACCCCCCGCCTCGAATCTCAGCTACTCTCTCGCTTTTCAAGGCCAATTCAAGTGAATTACGTGATAACCGACTTGTTCACGAAGGAAAATTGCGCAATTAGGTCGCGAAAGTTTTGGTCGACTCGGGTGACGACGAGAGAAGTGAGCCGATCTGCTGAGGGCACACGGACCGTCTTCCTGAGCACCAGACGTGTAAACGATGGCGACAATGACTCCCCCCCCCCCCCCCCCCAGGCTCTGTTGAATGGTGCTGTCTAAAAATCTGTGATTTATGATTGACTTGAAAGTGATATGCTAATAAACCCATTGAAATATTCAGTCAAAATTAAACAGTCAAACGAGACAAGGAATCGACTCTGGAAAAAAAGTATAATCGTGACCCCAAAACACGACAATTGATAAAATCGTCAGGGGTTAATCGTTATATTGCTTCCATTTAGTTTAATTTGTACCGTCTCATCTTTTCTGTCTTGTCTTGTACGTCTCTTACATTATCTCTCATCTGCCGTCTCATTTATTCCATGAGACTATAGGAAACATTTTATCCGTACAATTCTATTTCATCACGCGAGATTCTTACAAACAAAAAACTCAATGCACATATCGGGAGCGTAAAAATCTGTTTTGATCGATACACCATTGCGCAAATAGTGAACAAAACTAAAACATGGCTCTAAACACACAAGCCCAAGGACACCGCATTTTACTCGCTAAATTTTTCTTTTCAAAAGGAACATGTACCAACTAATCCAATACCTTCAATACTCAACTGACTGCTGTTAAGCCATTACAAAAATCGCATCAAGGAGCTGATGAACATCGATCCGACCAGGTTGTTTTTCCGAAGGTGGTGGGAAATCCGTTCACGTGCGTGCATCTCCAGCAGCTTACCGGGCCGTTCATCCTTCATCCTGGCCGCACGTGCGTCACTCTCGCTCTACCTGACAACGACAAAAATCACAGTGAGCTCTTGGTTCCGCGTGGCGAGCTCGTGCAAATAAACTGCAGTCATTGTGATCGCGAACGCCTGCAAAGCTGGCGGGCAAACGACACAATGACATACGGGGAAGGCAATTTGACGGCGACAGTCATCACCATCATCATCAGCCATGCTTAATCACTGCTGGATGAGGTCTCGCCAAGCCACCGCGCCATCTCACCACGATCCCGTGATGTAACAATAGGCAGTCGTGCAGATGATAATAATAACAGAGTTACACAATCAAGCAAACAGAGGATAAGACAGAGTAGCAGGTAGTCAATTAAGCAACTGTCATACAGACAAACAGACAATGACAGACCAGGAGTGCATCGCAAGCAAACCAATGTCTAACAAGACACAGAGGAATGGCAGATATACACACAATTGTTTCACAAGGCAGACGCAAAGACAAGCAAAGTTTCAATTCAGGTAAACATGAAACATTGGCCTACTGTGATAATCAGAGACGTGCGAGCCAAACCTGACCTGTCCAACACTTTTGTGCAAATAAACACCAATACAGTAATCAATAGATCGGCAAAGTTCTGCTCCGTCTGTCTCTCGCCGAGCCTGCTGCAAAGAAAGAGGCCGAGTGAAGGGAAGTGAGGATATTAAGGAAGAGTGCCTGGGTTGACGGTGGGTGTGGAGTTGGCACAGCGTGTGCCAACGCAGCATTTATGATGGAAATGTATCGAATCCCCATTGGACATCACCGCCGCATCATCGCCGAGTGGGTGTCTAAAAAGACGTAAGGCCATCTGTGCTGTGAACTGAATTTAAACAGCGAACTGCACTGCAAACGTGCCCCCAAGTTTTTGTAGCTGCTTACATGCCGAGATAATAATTTACAAATTCAACATTGTTTTTAAAATGAGTATTGAGTAATCACGTATTTCCTTATGCATTACCAATAATGATTCACAACAGAGCATAACGAGTTTTTATTCATAACTGATTTGTGCTGGCAGGGCCCCATTGTGAAGGTGGCAACCCAGCAGTATTTGTTTAACTTACTTGGCTCTGCTGATGAGACAGCTGATGGAAGTTTTAAGCTGTGTATTTAACAATATAAATGTGTCAGGAAGCAAATGCGTCTTAATAAGACACCGTGATGGCCTCTATCAATGTTTTCTAGATTGAAAACTCATTTCTTTAGAACTTCTTTTTGCTGTCCTTCCCCCGCACCTCCGATTAGCACGGTTGGGCTACGTACGGTGCGAAAGAAGTTCAACATGCACACGTACATGTTTTGCACTTTATGTGAAACACTGGCATTCTTAGCTGCAGCAGCACTTGAGTAAATCCCCCTGCCTGATGTGATCTATGCGATAAGACAATACACCTGTGACTGCTCTTGAAAGTTCACATTCATGAGAATCGATGCACAGTACGGCTTTGATGGTGGGTTTGAAACGGTTGGGTACACAGATCAGAGAAGAAAAACAAATCAGTTCGGTCGCATTGACTGAGGAGTATAATCATGCGTGTTGGGGTTTTTCTAAAATCTATTTTTATCTCACGGGTGTTGCAATGGTTTTCTCACTACAAGCAGGATTTTACGAAAAAATCCACTCAAGTGGCTCGTTTTTGTTGTCAGGAAACTAAAATGTCACGTCGAATTATACAGTGAAACAATGGGCCAAGTAGCAACCAGGGGTGATGCAAAGCCATAAAATCAAAACATTTACCACCAGGTTGTGTGGACAGTAACAAAACAAACACACAACATTACTAAGTTAACAGGTGACTGGGCTCTCACCGAATACGAATAAAAATGTTCCTTTTGCTTAGCATCATCATGAGCCATGGTCAATCCACTGCTAGATGAAAGCCTCCCTATGACGTCACCGGCAATGCCACATTCCATCTCGCTCCTTCACATGAACCGATTTGGCTGCTCCATTTCCGTGGTAGTCGTAGGCGCCACGGTGGTAACATGTTGACTACCTCGCCTGGTATACACGAAGTCGTGGGTTCGATCCCAACCTTGACGCCTGTATATTTGGAGTTTGCATGTTCTCCCCATGGTCGGGTGGGTTTTTCTCCGGGTCCTCCGGTTTTTTCCTCCGCATTTAGTAACGTGCGTTTAGAGTGTTTGGCTGTTATACATTTCCACGTAAGGCACTTCGTTGAGCTATCATTTGTGGCTAGGTGGCTTCTGAAAAATAACTATATAGTTCAGTGTGCCTTTCATGGTAAATAAAAAAAAATAACTTACAGTTCAGTTTTCTTGGTCGGGTTCCCCCCTTCCCCATTGGCTTTCATTCTGTAACCATTTTCGTCCATCGCCCATCAGTTCGTTGAACGATTATTTTTCCTAACAGTTGATATTCTTATTTGCGAATATGGGAACTAAAGTTGAGTGGACAGATTTAGACTTACAACTTTCGTGACTGCAGTAATTCATATTCTGGGTTCTTTCGGTAAAGTCACGTAGATTGAAAACAAAAATCAAAATTAAAAGCATTGAGTGGACAAGTCCTGGGATCAGATGCATCATACTAATGATGTGTCCATATGCACCTCTAAAGTCGAGATGAACTCAGGGCGTTCTAGATCTGAGCTGTCAACAAAACTGTATTCCGGGTAACAGCTGGAACTGCTAGGCTGGTGCTAGCCTGGGCAGGCCAGCTTTGAAATCGGGCTGCCCAATACAGCCCGGAATTGACCCGGATGTGACTTCATTGCCGATATCATAGCCTCGTCTTGCTTCCAACAAGAAGATTGGCAGCCAATGATTGCAAGGTGTGCTTCAAGAGGTGACATTCCAAGTATACCGGTGAGAATGTATAGCTATTTTAGGTCTCATATTTACATTTTTTATGGTTAATTTTCCTCCTATTGTTAATTTTGTGCGTGCTTTTTTTTGTAGATGTTTCAAAAATGAACGTGTTTGTGTACGCCTTGTCGTTTATTTGCCGTGGATAATCAATAGTTCCCTGTTACTGTTCCTAAGCCCTCACACGAAACACTAATAAAAAGTGTTCTATCAGCGATGGTCCTCACTCGCACATTTACAATACAGGAAAACTCCTGTTTCTCTCCTTTCTACAGCATTCTGCCCTCCACCAACTCTTTCTAAACACAAAAAAATCAGGATCACATTGATACCGATCTCCCAATATATGTATACGATTTAGAGGCAGTCGCATTAAGAGGCCATATAAATGTAAAAGTGTAATAATAAAATGTCATGTATTAAAAATCCAATACTAGGCACGTGAGCATTCACTGGCATGCGGTTGAAAATATTATTTCATTTTATAGCTGGGCGCAGATATGCATGACTATGAGCTGCACATTGGAGGCATGAATTAGTGGATTACACGCGGATCCGTAAAACTCCAAAACCCACTGGGCTGTCAAGTGGCTAAGAGATGCCCGTGCCGAGCTTTTATTATCCCCTTGTGTACACGGGTGTTCTCCTGTTTCTCTCTCACGTGCATTAGAACACGCAGTGACGGAACTGGCCAAACATCCCAATGTTAGGAACCTTCTGGAAACAAGAGTATTTGTGAGACAATGGGGTTTTCTAATCTAAACGGAGATGAAACGTACGTTTCAACTTAATACACGGATTTCAACATTTCGACCAGACATGATGGCTCTATGCCAACATCTCTTGTTATATAAACTAAAGGCCAGAGGCACTGTTGACTTTTTGAATTCATTTGTCTACTCTGGGTGGCTGCCAAAGATTGTGGGAGGCATGCTGCCCCAGGCATGTGAACCCTACTCACCGGACCTGCTCGTTTAATTACACTCAAGATACGTGGGCGCTGAAAGATAAAATGTAAGGAAATCTGCAACTTGAGCAACTGAACCGTGAAACTTTGCATGCTTTGCAATGACACCCAGACAACAGCGAGTGGACCACTCACGCGTAAGAAAAGCATGCAAATCAGTGACGTTATATTGACACTGTAACAAGAAAAGCGGGCTTGAGCAGCACGCGCCGCTGGAAGGAATCATGGGCCAAGGTACGAGGGCGGTGAAGATTTGTCAAACAAAGAAAGAAATGCAGCAGCGAGAAGGATTGTGACAGCAAGACCATGGCTGATAGATCCAATCACATGAATAAAACGCCACTCGCAAGGCGCCGTGGGCTATGCCCTCGGGGACGATTACGTCGACAAATGTTGATGTGAAGTGCGTTATGTGCGAGTAATGGTCAACAGAAGCACAACTCATCATCATTGCCCATATCAAACCAACAAGTTAACCTCCCATTCCAACACATCGACCGCTGCTCTTAGTCACATATTCACTTTAAGATGTTTTCTTGTTCATGTTTTAGTTTTTTGTTTGTTGCGGTTGCACCCGATTCAAGAGCCGAATGGCTCACAGGGCTACACCTAATAAATGAAACTTGAAAAACTTGAAACTTGCTCAACTGTCACCAAGTGGTGGACATTCCACATTCCCATCCTAACACAGTGACGCAGTACCACGGGCAGCTTACACACACAACTCGAGAACGCCACGAAACTTTGAAATTTCCACCACTGACGATCTTCGTAATGTACACCAACACAACCCCATCAAACCCAACACAGACACCTCAGCCCCGTTACCCCTCTTAGAGAGTAGCTGCTCACCTTGCGAATGCCGAGACGAGGTAAGGGTAGAGCCAGGCTGTCTCGACACAGCAGCGTGGGTTGAGGCGGCCAGGGCAGAAGGTGCAAGTCCAGAGAAGTGGTAAGGTAGGGAGGGCAGAAGCACTCCTGGAGACAAACAGGAGCCACGGTGCAGGGCAGCGAAACGACTAGACCAGGGCCAGGTAGGGAGAAAGTGGGGGGAGAGGCTGCTGAGAGACGAGCGAAGGGCAAGGCAGGGCAGGGCTGGCGGCGAAGAGGGGAAGGGGGCACGGCGAGGCGAGGTAGAGATCGCTCTGAGCGCGGCCACGGGGCCCGGCGCGACGAGATTCCTCCTCCTCCTCAACCCCGCCACGGTCTCAATCATCTCCGGGTCACGTGCAACGCGGCTTCTTGGATTTCCCACCGCGCATGGAGGGGGGGGGGGAGGGGCCCGAGACTCTCGGCGGCTGCTGATTGGCGTTCTCCCCGCCCCCGGCGGGGGGCATCGACCAATGGAGAGCGAGCCGGCTGTGCGTCGCGCGCGTGTGCACTACGGAATCTGGGAGCATGCCCCGCCCCGCCCCCGCCCCTCACACCCCATCATCCCTCCCCCCACGACCCACGCGGCACGCGTTCCACTTCCGGGTGAAAGGAGCAAGTGAATTGTTTACTTTCTTCGGGGTTTTTTTGTTATTATTTTTTTGGTACAATTTATGAAGCAAATACGGGTCGTTGTTATGCTGTCAGGCAGTGATGCCTAATAAGTATCTGCGGTGCAATTGTTGTTAATTGTTATTGTTTTGAGTTTGCAAAAAATTCACCTGCAGATCACGTGGACGCCTCCGATGCTGCTACGGTGGCCCTCCTAGGGTCAAAATGTTCACATAGAGCCACGTGGTTTGCGATTGGGAAATGTTGTTGACTCACTGGTGGCGGGTGGGTGAAAAAAAACCAAGATTTCGTGAATGGGCCACTTATTCCAGCGTAAAGACATTGACAGCATTGACTTTCACATGAAATTAAATAATAATAACAAAACACTTTTTAAACTGTTACTTTTATCGTCACGATAAAAGTGTGTGCAGTGCTGTAAATTAATACGAGCGCCGTTCATAAGGGGCCCGAAAGGTGATTTACAACCAGCAAAAAGGTCACAATTGTGTCCACGATCAGATTCATTATTTATAATTAGAATTAGAATGAATTTCAATAAGATCTCTTTGTATGTAGACTGGCCCCACTATATAAATGTGGAATGTTCACTCCTATTTATATTTGGCAAAATTGTAAACGAAAACAAAGTCAACATTAAAGGGGGCCGTCCATAAATGACGTCACGCGATTTTGGACCATTTTTGACCACCCCCCTCCCTTCGTCACACGACGTCACAAAAAGTCAGACCCCCCCTCAAATATGACGTCACAAAGCTCTGCCCCCCCCAAACAAATATAAAACATGCTTCAAATCGCTTTAAACTATTGTCATTGTAGTGCGTATTTAATGTGGCGCTGCACTCTGATGTTATAGGAGAAAACACTTATTAAAAAGTATATTTAATTAAGTAGAACGTGTTGTCTATATTTATTTAAAGTTGCGCACTTTGATGTGACGTCACATTTCTCCCCCCCCTCCCCCCCTCGTCACACATCGTCACAAATGTCTGACCCTTCCCCCCCCTAGGTGCGTGACGTCATTTATGGACGGCCCCAAAGAGGTTTAAAATATGCGACGTTTGGGCAATGGCCGTTTTTCACAGGACGGCCCAAACAGGCCGCCTAAAGCCAAATCATGACACGAGAGGGCGATGACTCTAAAGATGTGAGGAGTCTGGAATAAAGTTCACAGCGCTGCAGTTTATATTGTCAAACCCTCGTTGACAGCGCTCCCTACTGACCCAGTTATACGGGTAAAGAAACACTCAATTACATTCACTCTCGCGCGAATAAATGCATGTAAACGCCTCTAAATCGTTAAGTACTGCACATAAATATGCACCTGATCTCAGCCACTGCCCAGCTGAATGCTTGGAGCTGTGATGTCACAGTGGCCACGTTGCAGAAAAAAAAATGTCCTGCTGGAGTTCATGTTTACGATGTGGCTGGAATACTCCAGATTCTCCGCCATTGGCATTTTACAATTTAGCAAATCTCTGCCTACGCAATCTTAATTTTAGAACTGTGTTGCAATCGAAACGTCGTATTCTATTATTTAATTTAATTTATTATTTTATTTTTAGACGTGACTTAACCGAAAGAAACAAATAATAATCTGCCTACGCAGTTTTTCTGTGCTCAGGTCCCAGGTTCTGGGAACGATGAGCAATGTTATTAGACGTACTCCGTCAGGCGCGGTTGGTTTGCTGTGGTCAGTGGAGTGAGAAGGGTGGAAGGGGGTGGGAGACGTAACTAAACTATAAATTAAACAATGTTTTTTTTATTTTACCAGTTAAGACCCACTAAGCTATATAGCTCTTTTTCAGAAGCGACCTGTTTACAAATAATATCCCAATGAATCGCCTTATGTGGAAATGTATCGCAGCAAAATACTCTAAACAGAGTTTCTAAACGTCGAGGGACATACAATCTCCAAATATACAAGTGTAATGGTGTTATGGAACGAAGGCACACCATCTCCAGATTTGAAGCTTTCGTGACTGCAAGAATTCATAATCTTATGGTTTTTTTCGGTAAAGTCACGTAGGTAAAAAATAATAGAAATAAAATAAGAATAATAATAAATGAAAATAAATCAATTAAATCACGACGTTTCGCAGGCAGAGACTTGTATAGCCTCCGAAACGTCGTGTTTCTTCCAGCTCCCCCTTCAGCAAGTAGTCTGTACACAGTGTGGTTAACGTGTTGTTCGTTAATAAAATAGCGCTGCCTCAACAAGTCGTCTGCGCGTCCTAAGAATCTACTACACAAGTGTCAGGGTCGTGAGCGAACCCACGACCTCTCCTGTATACAAGGCGAGGTAGTTAACATCTCAGCACCGTGGCGCCTACGGGGTTTGAACCTAGTCACTCGGATGTCCCTGACATATAGCCTTGATAAAACCCACTTAGGTGGCGTAAGTAACCGTGGCTGTGGTTATTTGCACGACATACTCTTAGGTTTTTTCGGTAAAGTCACGTAGGTATAAATAAATACAATTTATTCTAGAAATAATAATAGAAATAAAATAATAAATCACGACGTTTCGGAGGCAACACAAGCTTCCTTCATCAGGTGCCTTTTTACACCTGATGAAGGAAGCTTGTGTTGCCTCCGAAACGTCGTGATTTATTATTATTTTCTATTATTATTTATATTATTTGTAATATGCATTTTTATTATTTAATTATTTTCACCTACGTGATTTTACCGGAAAAACCCTAAGAGTATGAATACTTGCAGTCACGAAAGCTTCAAATCTAGAATTTGCAGGACAGGCCATTTGGTGCCCGTGTTAGGGAACACTTTCAAAATAAATAATGAAGCCGGAATGGTGAAGTTATTCAGGACGGGATGGGCCAAACAGATTAGTGATCTGTTGATAACACATTCAACCACTGGGTTTAAAGTAGTTGATCTCAATCTTGTTTGGGATGATGGCCGCCTAATGAGTGAACTAATACAGTTAATTTATACAGCGAGCATTAACCAAGGGTTGCTATTGAGAAGCCGACAATAATGGGCGACGCGGTGACGAGATGTTAACTTCCTCGCCTAGTATACAGGAGGTCGTGGGTTCCGTCACGACCCTGACGCCGGTACATTTGGAATTTGGTCGCGTGGATTTTTCTCCGGGTCCTTTTAGTTTTAAACGCCAAATGCCGGGGCCTCAGTGGATTCGCCACTGATTAAGAGGCTCGGTGGGGGTTTGAGTCTAAAATTTCAGTTGATGAATGGAGGAGCGAGAACGGGTTAAGGTCCGATATCACTCGGCTCTCGTTATAGCCGTGTGCAGAAGACTGAGCACGAACCACTGTGTCACCGCCCTCACACCAAAGAAGCAACCAAATAAATAAATCACACAATACGTCTCCATATGTCTGCCCCTCTACATGAAGAACAAGTATATTTTACACATTCCATCAGCCACAAGGCCGTATGGGAGTGCATGACAGACAAGTTATTTTGTATGTATGTTGAACTTATTTCGGTAACATATACTATGGATAGGCTTACCTTGTGCTGTAGTGGTAGTTCCTTACGCCTACAATGGAAGTTCCTTATGCCTATAATCCCCCGACAGCCAAGACAGCCCAGACGCCTTACGGGAAAATACCGAGTGAGACATTAATCCCTGCTTAGTCCTTACAGGCAATCTCCCACTTCTAACCAGAATCGCCGTGCTCGTTTTCTTCTCACCTGCGTGGTTAACAATGGCAAACTCACATTAACATAGTCACTTCCGTGCCCTCGTCGAGGAGGCCGCTCTCCTATCTTACAGTTACACGATAATTTCTCACATTAACATCACTAGCCCCGGCCAATTCCTTATGACCCTTGTGCTACACCCATTTCAGACCTTTTAAAACAGTCTGCCTCACCAGCAGACCACGCTTTCCCACCTGATGATGGACGCTTGTGTTGCGCCCGAAACGTCGTGATTTATTTTATTTTCTACATACGTGACTTTACCGAAAGAACCAAAGAGTATGGATCCTTGCAGTCACGAAAGTTTCAAATCAAGAATGGCAAGCTCACCTGAGACACCTGGCGCGTGACTTCGAGTGCGCCACGCGCTTGTGAAGAACTCACTCGCACGACGCGTGTTACCTAATAACGAGAGGATGGGGAATGGCACGGCCAGTCTGCATCTCTCTCTCTCTCTCGCCTCTCAGTGCATCCCGACGACACGCGCAGTTAATGACGTTAACGATGAACGATCGGGAGCGTGAATGAGTGTGTGCACGCCGGAATAGCGGACACACGTGTCTGGCCCTGGAGAGTCTGCGGGTAAATGAGTAATCGGGTGCTTCTTAACAAATCCCTGGGTTTTTTTTTACTGCTGGGTGATGGGTCAGCATGTGTGTGGATGTTGTATGTCTGTTTGTAGAGAGCGGTGGTGAGAGGTTAGCGCGCTTCGCTTTGAACTTGGCGACTCCAGCACGGCCAACATCGGTGACAGACATCTGAATTGGTCCTGAGCATCATATAGGTCGACTTAGCCTTAAATGAGTACCTGGTGCGGTGTGTAAACATTAGTATTGGGGAGACAAGGGCGGCCCGGTGCGGTACTGACCATCATCATGATAATGACCGTGACCTTTATTTTGTAAACATTCCCATTTGCACATTGCCACACGTGTGCACGCATTCATGTGTAGAGGCATTAATCGGCACTCCCCATTATGTTGGCTGGAAGCTCCCCCTTCTCGTCAACAGAGGGCGGAAGCGCTCTCACGCCAGGGTGAGTGACCATGGCCCAAAGGGGTCAACGACAAACCCTGGGAAGCGGATCCTGGGACACAATCCCCGGACCCCCGGGAGGGAGGACTGGGGGATGATGGCACGTTCCAGAAAGTTCTAGAAGGGAGGCGTGGCTAGGGCGGAGCAAGCCACGAACCATTATATAAGCCAGACCTCTCAAGGGTCCGGCTCAGTCGTCATACCAGTGCAAAGACCGAAGACGGGGCTAGAATATGACCCTGGACCACAATCTCCGCTGCCCTTCTCAGGGCCGGAGCTGAGTGGAGTGTGGCGGTGTTAAGACCCTGGGACTCCCCTCTCCCGATGTCCTTCTAAGGGCCGGGTCTGAGCGGACCAGAGGTCAGGACCCGTACACCTTGGCACGGTCGGGTCGGGATAGCCTCCCCTAGAGCCCCCTAGAGCCCCCTAGCCGTAGAGATACAAAGACGTGACTGCAGGAATTATTATTTGTTTCTTTCGGTTAAGTCACGACTAAAGTTGAAATAATAAATTAAATTAAATAATAGAATACGACGTTTCGATTGCAACACAAGCAATCATCATCAGGTATAATGAAATAGCGACATTTTCTCTAACCCTCCTCCCTCTCTCTGCCTCCGCCCCCCCCTCTGTCTATTTAAGGCCACCACACAGAGACGATCACCCCTCTCTGTTACCTGTGTTGCTCTCGCTATGTATCTTGGTGATATCTGTCTGCTAATATGTCTGTCTATAGTTTTCTGGTTAGATTTTATGTCGCTATTTCATTATACCTGATGATGATTGCTTGTGTTGCAATCGAAACGTCGTATTCTATTATTTAATTTAATTTATTATTTTATCTTTAGACGTGACTTAACCGAAAGAAACATAATAATTCCTGCAGTCACGAAAGTTCTAAAATTAAGATTGAACCACTTCTACGGGGAAGTTTTAAGCTTATCTTTTTTCTCTCTCTCTGGCGACTTGTTTTCTCTGCCTGTGTCCTCTCTTTAGATTGTTCACACTTAAATTCTAACTTAGCAATCTTTGAAATACGTAATCAACCAGGCTATGCGTTAATTGTGTGTTGACCGACCCTCTGTGTTGTATTACATTACATTTCGATATTTTACTAGGTTATTTAATTTTAATGTGTCCTCCTGATTTTCAGGCTTGCTTGCCGTGCCATCGCATTCGCAGCACCACGTCTGTTGACCACTCATTGATATGCTAATTTTTTCTCTAACCCTCCTCCCTCTCTCTGCCTCCGCCCTCCCCCCTCTGTCTATTTAAGGCCACCACACAGAGACGATCACCCCTCTCTGTTACCTGTGTTGCTCTCGCTATGTATCTTGGTGATATCTGTCTGCTAATATGTCTGTCTATAGTTTTCTGGTTAGATTTTATGTCGCTATTTCATTATACCTGATGATGATTGCTTGTGTTGCAATCGAAACGTCGTATTCTATTATTTAATTTAATTTATTATTTTATCTTTAGACGTGACTTAACCGAAAGAAACAAATAATACAAAGACGTGCAGGGTGGTCCCAGTGTTAGGCGGTCTTGTAGCCCTGAGGCCATTCACCTCCTTGGGTATCGGGTGGAAGGGGCCGTTACCCCTTCGTGTTAGGGACCTGTGCCCAGATTGTTAATCAATATCGTGTTGCATCACAAGAAGTTCTCCCTATTTTCAGACGCTGTCTTCTCGACAGACCTGTTTTTCACCTGAGGACGGCTGCTTGCGTTGTGGCCAAAACGTCGTGATAATTATTTGATTATGTTTTATTTTTATTATTTTATTATTTCCCTTCTACGTGACTTTACCGAAAGAACCAAGAAGAAGTTCTCCAATTATTTACCCACTACACATGTAACACGATGTGGATCTACAAATGATCGAAATTCGACCGCATCTCTAATGCACAGCGACCGCGCTGTATAAACATTGCTCGCTGGGTGAGAGAAGAGGTGATATCATTGGGATGAGGCTTCGTGGGAGGTCAGAGTGGTGTAGAGAGGAGGCAGAAGGTCAAAGGCAGATGTCTTCGGCAGGGAGGACGACGAGGCTGAGTTATTACTTCAGACGGTGAGGTCAGCAGAAGAGCAGGAGCGACTTTAGCACAGTTTGCAGCTTGACCGCGGATTTCACAACGAGGCGCACGCGCTGTCACGTGACGACTCACCGGAGGTGACCCTCTCTCTCCCCCCTCCCCCCACGCCTAGCGCCGCAGGTAAGCGACTGTTGGTGGTCAAACACGGAGCTGTGTGAGCTTTAGTGAGGGGAGGGTGGGGGGCGGGGAGGAGGGGAGTGGACAAGAGAGTCCAAACCGAATGCTCTTGCCAAGAAGATAATGGTCACACAGCAGGCAGCTTCATAATATTGGCTGGAAAACCAATAGGCTGAAGGATAAATTTTTATCATTTTTTTTAGATGTAATGCCTCAATAGAACATAATTCATTTGTCACAGTAAAAGGCTTTCGCTTTTAAAAGAATAGAAATATGCAGGTCTGCAGTGAAATTAGCAATGCACCTCCCATGAGCATGGTGTTGGTGACGTACGGTGCGAAAGAAGTTCAACATACATACGAAATGCATGAAGGGTTTCAAATACATTAATTGGATTCGCACTGAACAAGTAATGTAAAAACACCTTTTAACAATCAATAGTAATACAAGTATGGGATATTTGGTTTCTGTATTTTGCCAAACATTAAACAGAAAGATGTGTCTCGTGACATTGTCCAATTTTTTTAACCCCCCCCCCCCACCACCTCGTGTAAATGTTTATGGAATCCAAGGCCGCTCCAGCATGACTTTGATCCCACTTGTCGAGAATAGGAGTCGAACTTTGGCAGCGGTCATCGCCCAAGCAAGATCAGAAGTCTCGACAAGGCCCTGGAGGTTTGGGTGTGTGTAGGATCTGGCAGAAGGGATGGAATCGATGACGAGGTTGTTGGTGGTGCCATGAAATCCCATCGTTCGCGATGGCCTCTTTAATGGGGCCTTTCGGTCGCACGCTCGCCGCTTGTTGTAGATTCACAGTTTGAATACAGCAGCCGCCCTGGTTATTAAACGCGAGTGGTTTAACCACAAACATACTACTCACGGTCTGCTACGCAATGCATGTGAAGGATCCTGTGATGTCATTCACAATAGCATGCCACTGTGTACAGGAGTGATGGTCCAAATGAGATTAAAAAAATACTTGAAACTTGCTATACTTGAAATATACATTGATACCATCGCCCTTACTGGGAAAAACTTGGCTGGTACCAGCAGTGTCAAGATCGGCTTCGGTGGAGGAGGAATTTTCGTGAAGGACGCTACTGGGCAGCTGGAGGCAGTCGCCCTCAAACAACAACAGAGGGCAGAGGAGCGTCGCTCACAACAACGAGCGAAGCGCAGGGCTGATAAAACGCAGCACGTTGGTACAGCGGTGGGAGCACAGACGGTACATCTGGCAGTCATCTTACCCTGGCCCGACCCGTGACCCCCTTACCAACAGCAAGCCCTGGACACTTCACATGGCCTAAGCGTGCATCTCGCCTGGCACAAGAGACGTCGAGGGGGGGGGGGGGGTCTGACATTTGTGATGATGTGTGACGAGGGGGGGGGGGGGTTTGAGAAATGTGACGTCACATCAAAAGGCGCAACTTTAAATAAATATAGACAACACGTTATACTTAATTAAATAGACTTTTTACTAAATGTTTTCTCCTACAACATCAGAGTGCAGCGCCACATTAATTACGCACTACAATGACAATAGTTTAAAGCGATTTGAAGCATGTTTTATTTTTGGGGGGGGAGGGGAGGGGGCAGAGCTTTGTGACGTCATATTTGAGGGGGGGGGGGGTCTGACTTTTTGTGACGTCGTGTGACGAAGGGGGGGGGAGGTAAAAAATCGTCCAAAATCGCGTGACGTCAATTATGAACGGCCCCTTAGTGGCGAACGGGAGTTATATGTATGTGTATGCACGTGTGTGCGTGTGCGTACGTGCGTGGACGTGCGTGCGTGCATTCGTCGTTTATCACTGCTCCCGTGAAGAGATTGGTCAGGGCCCGTGTTGGACCATGGTCTCTTGGCCCCAACGTGGTCGCGCGCCGCGCACTTTGCACCGCCCGTCTTTAACGGGCTTCACGGAGTGGAAAACTCGAGCGGCACAAAGGGGTTAAATATAGCGGCGTGCCAGCTCACCAAAGACGCCCGCGTCAGCTTCCTTGTCAGAGCCGGCGTCTCTGTGCGCGCGCGCGCGCCTCGGTGTCTCTCTGTGCGCGTCTGTCCGTGTGGAGTTTTGTGTGTACGTGTGCTGTGTGTGTGTGTGTGTGTCTATCTATCCGCCTGTCTCTATTGATCTACTTGTCCGTCTGCCTGTCATCTTGATTTCCTGTCACTCTTGCTATCTGCCCGCATTTCGCTCTGTCAGTCTGCCTGTCTGTCTGCCTGTCTAACTACCTGTCTGTTTACCTACCTGCCTATCTGCCTGTCTAACTACCTACCTGCCTGTCTGCCTGTCTGTCTACCTGCCTGGCTGTCTACCTGCCTGTTTACCTATACCTGCCTGTCTTCCTGCCTGCCTGTCTGTCTGTCTCCTTGTCTGCCCGTCTGCTTCCCTGCCCGTCTTGTGACCGTTCCGTGCGAGGCTCCACGTCGGAAATGAACGCAAATGTTTTCCGAGAGCGTCCCGAAGGTAATCAAATCACACGAGCGAGTGTGCGTGAGTGCCGTTGTGTCCGTGCGTGGGAGCGGGGAGCGGTGGTGCAGCGGTTAGCGCGCCGCGCTACGAACCCGGGCCACCCGAGTTCGATTCCCGCTCACGGCCAACAGCGGTGACGATTATCTGAACCGATCTTGGACCTCCCCTAGGTTGACTCAGCCTCAAATGAGTACCTGGTGCGGTGCGTAAACATCGCCACGAGGGAGACAAATGGGGCCGGGCGTGGTTGTTGGCCACCCACCCCCTCGTGTGCCGTGCACTTGCCCCAACAGTCTGTTCAGGCTATACGGGGGATCTTTGTCTTTGTTTGTGTATGGGAGTGAGTGACTGGGGAGCGGCAGTGCAGCGGTCAAGCGCGTCGCGCTACGAAACCGGCGAGCCAGAGTTCGATTCCCGCTCACGGTCAACACCATTGACGGGTTACTTGAACCGATCCTGGGGCTTCCCCTGGGTCGACTCAGCCTCAAACGAGTAGCCGTTACGATGTGTAAACATCGCAACTCGGGAGACAAAGGCGGCCGGGAGTTGTGCTGACCAACCACCCCCTCCTCGTGTGCTGTGTCGGCCTTCATACTATAAGTGCTGCCCAAAAGAACTCGCCCAAACAGTCTGTTAAAACTCCGAGGGGCAAACTTTGCGTGTTGTGACAACTTTTTGGCACCGCTCTGGATGCAGGTATTGCATCTGCCAGTCATCTCAGCCAGTTACGCCATCATAATTAAACGTGTGTATTTTATATCACGTCATTCGTGCCAAAAACACCCAAACAATATTCAGGTCTGTCCAGTGAATCCCCGCCAGCGACCCTTACACACTACACGTGCGCCTAGCCTGGCACAAGCGTTGTTGGGGACATCACCGTGACTTGTAAATCCTATGCGCGAGTTCGTAAATGAACACGCACTTGATTTGAAGCTTTCGTGACTGCAGGAATCCATACTCTTTGGTTCTTTCGGTGAGGTCACGGAGTTACTTTACCGAAAGAACCAAAGAGTTTGAACACACACGAAATGCCTACTCGAGACCCGCCGTACTCATAGTAATCCCGCTCTCAACTCGCTCCTGCATTGTGCATTTTTTTAACTTACAGTCAACTCGTTTATACATGCTTTGGTATTAACGAGTCGAGTGTGAGGTCCCTTAAAACGAAAGCGATCAGGGAAAAGTGTTGTTGCTAGCGCTCACGCGAGGGCTAAAATGATAACAGATGTGCTGCGTTGTTTTACCAAACACCGTGCATCTCCCGAAGGAGTCATCCTCATGAATTCCTCACCACCACCAACCCCATCGTCGTCAAATCGTCATCAAGGGTAATTCAAACAAAAATTGTCACTGATAATTTATTATTTTCTTGTAGTCATTGTTATTAAACTTTTGGAACAAGGTTTCTGCATTCACGAATTCTGCATTTGCGAGCGTCTTCGCGAACGTAAACCACGCGGATAGAGAGGGTTTACTGTATATAGGCGACATACCTCCGATTTCGAACCTCAGAGTAGCACGGTTTACTACGTGCGGTGCGAAAGAAGTTCAACATACATACTCACGGGACCTCCTTTGCCAGTACCAAAATATGGGAATCGGTTTTCCCCTTTTTTCTGGCAACAGAACATGTGTGGAAAAGAAGGCCGAAAACCCTCCAGAGGGGCTGTCTAGAGCTCCCTGTAGTCCTTGAACCAGAAATGGCCTGAGTAAGAAATCGCACGGTTGCACCTTTAACACCTTTCAGAGTATTGTGAGGGAGCCCTGGCGCAGTGGTGCCAGCTCAGCGTCTCTGACCTCTGGCCCACCCGGCCACTTTACTTTTTTCGTGTTTGACCTTTCAGATGTGGAGGCGACGGGGGGAATTGTTCGCCCGTGGCCACGCAGCGGACCGCGAATCCTCATCATCGGCTGCGGATTAGCGGGACTCGGAGCCGCAGTGACCCTGGCCAAGAGTGGCGTGCGGGGACCCAAGCTGTTGGTGCTGGAGGCGCTCGAGCGAGCCGGAGGTCGCGTCCACACGGCTCGGCCATTCCGTCTGGGGCACGCCGCCGAGCTGGGCGCTGCGTGGATCCACGGGGAGAATGGAAACCCTCTGTACCGGCTCGCCCAGACGCACGGACTGCTGGCCACTGGCAGGGCTAGCGGCCAGGATGGAGGGGATCAACAGAAGGACCGGGATGACCACGAGGAGTACCGCATGTGCGAGCCGAGCTGCTACCTGCCAGACGTGGACCACTTCTTCACGGAACGCGGAGAGCGACTGCCCTCGGGCACAGTGTCTGAGGTCTGCAAGCGTTTCAGCGAGATCATGGGCGACGCTTTCGGAGAGACCGACAGAGTGTACGGGGGCACTGGCGGCACCGAGGCTCCTTCCGCCGCAGCAGGTCACAGGAGCGTGGGAGACTTCCTGGATGAAAAATTCTTCTCGTCGTCATCGTCCGGATCCTGGGACGAGGCGAGCAAAGGCGTGTTCGAGTGGTGCAAGCGCATCGAGTGCACGGACGAAGCGTGCTCCTCCATGTACGACTTCAACCTCTCGGAGCTGGGTCACTACTCGGGGTTTGAGGGCCGCTTCTTCAATTCGCTGGGGCCCCGCGGATTCAGCGCCATCGTGGACACGCTGGTGGATCGCCTGCCCGCGGGCAGCGTGATCTTCAACAAGGCGGTGTCCTCCATCCACTGGGGCCTCCGCACAGAACAGACCGCAGCCGAGGGAGGCGCAGGTGCCCACCCAGTGCGGGTCGTGTGCGAGGATGGATCGGAGTTCCACGCCGATCACGTCATCGTCACAGTGTCGCTGGGATACCTGAAGGTCCTCTAGCTCACCACTCGATAATAACACTGAATTAATACTGTGCTCATAATAATAACGATGTCCGTAATTATATAGGGGGTAGGTGGGTGGATAGAAGCCTTTACACAGATGGAGGGGTAGCCATGTGCTGTACTTCCTCAATTCATAGCTCTCATGGGGGGGAGGGGGGGGCTTTTGGTTAATCGATAAACGCACATCCTGTTTGCTTTAAGGTCTTCCTCCAGATGACTATCGCTTGCCTTGTGATCGAAACGTCGTAGTTTTTGGGTATTTTCTTTGAACCTATCTACGTGACTTTACCGAAAGACCCAAAGAATATTAGGGTCTTATGTTAACATTTTAGAAGACCCAACGGACACATTTTTTGGAAATTCAACTTGTCATAGATTATTGAATGAATCGTTGCCACTCTTCCCTATGATCAATGATATGTGCTCATCTGCCACTCAAAATCAACTCTCGACACGAGCTATGTTGGCTGAAGTTGAAGCATCACGTGCCCTAGCACTTCTATCATCGCAAACATGCTCCCATCCTCATTGCAGATGTACCACCCATGTGTAAGTGTTGCAAAATTCAGTCACCATATTTGACATTTATTCTTTGATAAATATCATTTGTCTTATACTCTCAGGGGAGGAAAAAAACAACTCACAATGGTCTGTTCTTGTAATGTACATTCATGCAAGGGTGCCACGATATTTTTTGTATCATATCACTATGCATGTTTTCTCACGTAAATCTCCATAACAGGTTACACAATCATTAAATAGTATATTTCGTTATTGAAACACCCTCGTAATTAAGAAACACAGTATAAACCCTATTGTGACTAGCAGGTAAGAAGTGGCAAAAGTCCATTTGTTTAGACGTCGACACCAACAGCCACATCTTATACGCGCAGCAGACAGCACTGCCTCCTCAATTGTGACCTGTCCAACGCACCCTCCCCGCAGACCAACGGGGCCTCCATGTTCCATCCGCCGCTGCCACCGAGGAAGCTGAGGGCCATCGAGCGCCTGGGCTTCGGCGCTGTCAGCAAGATCTTCCTGGAGTTCGAGAGCCCCTTCTGGCCGCACGGTTGGGACAGTATGCAGTTCGTGTGGAACGAGGGGCCAGAGGATAGAGCCATGCACGACAGGACGTTGGAGGTCCCAGCAGGTACGGAAGGAGGATCTGCCACAGCTGCAGGCTCGTGGCAAGACAGCTGGTACAAGAAGATCACCGGCTTCAACTCGGTGGCACGGCACCCGAACGTGCTGTGCGGCTGGGTGACCGGCAGGGAGGCACGGCACATGGACACGCTGGAGTCAAGCGTGGTGGGGGACGTGTGTGTGAGGTAACGAGCATGGCTCTATCGCAAGCGCGTTTGTGTGTGTAATGCACATAGCCTGGCACAGGCAGCGCGGAGACGTTACCCATCGCGATATTAATAGGGCTTGATATCTGCCCAAGTTACGAGTGTGTTTCAATCAGTCAACACGCATTGAATCATTTTGCCTCCTATTTTGATGGAGGATGGAGGCTGCTATTTTATTCATGATGTTGCTTCAAGTGACAATTTTATCCACATTGAGGGGGCACGCTTCCGTGTGCACTTCACTCCTGAGATGCGCTTCGCATAGCAGTCGAAGAAATGTTTAACACGTAAGCTTTCGCGACCAATATCATCCATAATCGAGGGTTTTTTGGGTTAGAGCGCGTAAATATATGAATATGTCGTTAAAACCCGCCACCCGACACAGCAAACTAGTGACGGTTGTCACGAAAACAGAACGTGGCCAATTCGTCACTAGTACAGCACTAACGGTGTGTTGGAGAGCCAAGACACAACATTTACAATCTGAGTACGCCGTTTCGCCAATAATTACAACTAGCTTCATCAGGCGACAGCCAGATTTGTGGAGAAGTCTATCTGTTTCGTTCCTTATATAGAGGCGTAGATGTGGTGACCACGCTTCTGCGCTCTTGCACAATGTGGGGGGGGGGGGGGGGATTATTGAGGCAACACCCATTATGCATGTGCATTATGCGGGCGCTTTGAACTGGCCCTTCCTGTATGTTGTGTTTATTAAATAGTCCGACCAACGGTAATCCCTATTGAAGTACGCTGCCCTGTGCAGGCATGCATTTAAATAATTTATTATGTGCTGATTCGCTTCCACGCAGCACTAAGACGGTAGCTATCCGAACGGTTAAAGTTATTTTGATTTGATTTGAAGCTTTCGTGACTGCAGGTATCCATACTCTCTTGTTCTTTCGGTAAAGTCACGTAGGTAGGTGAGAAAATGAACTGCTGTCGGCCGTGGCGGATCATTGTTTCAATGCTGTAGGCCAGGGGTCTGCAACCTTTAAGACATAAAGAGCCACTTGGACCCGTTTCCGAAGGAAAAAACAAACTGGGAGCCGCAAAACCATTGCAACTATTAAAACAAATATAACACTGCATATATTGTTTCTTACCTTATTGCTATATACAGGATCGTGCAGTCAGCTGTCAATCTGAATAAAAAAAGGACTTTTTCACTTAACAATGTAAAATATATTTTTGCAAATTAATAGCTAAATTACCTGGTTAATGGGATTTTTGCTCCTGAACCTCAGTGCACAGTGTCTGCACATCAGGGCTGTAAGACGTCACCTTCATTTTCACACAGGCTTGCAAGCTGTCATCTGTGAGGCGTGATCGATGTTTGTTTTTAATATAGTTCATGTTGGAGAAGACCTGCTCACATACATATGTGGAGCCGAAGATCGACAGGACTCCAAATGCATACTTTTTCATGTTTATATAAGTGTTGGGGATGGCATTCCATGTTTCGAATACAAGTTTGTCCTGTTTGGGAAGGTTTTCAATATCACTCCATTTATGATTCTGAGCCAGAATGGCCTTCTGACGGGCAACATCCTCAAGAGTAGCGGTCAAGCATTTGAACTTGGACACCCATATATCTTTGTCGGCTATATCAGCCAGTTCCATCTCAAGATCAGGTTGACTTACACCTGCAAATGCAGTCATATTCAATAGGGATGGATCGATCGCCAGGGGAGTGACAGGGAAGGATAATGTCGTTTTTTCCTCTCTGAACTCACAGAATCGTTTCCCAAACGAACTTTGCATTGTGGTGATTGCAGACTTGAAATATTCCAAATTTATCGTATCATGACTTTGTTTGAACTCTCTCAAAGAGGAAAAGTGAGACAGTGTACCTCTCTGTAAATCTTTGACAAACACTGTCAACTTGCGCTCGAATGCCAAAACCTCCTCCAGCATGTGCAGGGCTGTGCCTCCTTTCCCCTGAAGGGTTGTATTTAGCGTGTTTAGATGTGCTGTCATGTCTACCATAAAATGTAATTTTTCCAGCCACTCTGGCTGTTCCAGCTCAGCAAAGGTGAGCTCTTTGCTGCCCAGGAAGGTTTTTACTTCTTCCAAACATGTGACAAAGCAACGGCAACGTTATTGCCTGTCACCGGGCGGGCAGTGTGGAGCTGAGCGGCGACCTGTCAGCAGCGGCAACGCCAGAGCAGGTGTCACAGTGCGCCTCCTCCCCTCGCTAGCATCCGCCCCGGAGCCGCGGTCAAGGTTCAAAAGAGCCGCATGCGGCTCCGGAGCCGCAGGTTGCCGACCCCTGCTGTAGGCACACGTGACATTGTTTTCTCCGAGACCAAGATGCTCTGCAAACCCTCGGGCCACCATCAGAGATTTGTTCATGAAGCCATCCAGATATACAAACACAGACAAAACTTGAATCGAGAAGATGGATTCAGATTGAGCAATCATTGGAAGGATGTGATAAACCGCGCCAAGTTTTCACTGCTCTGATTTTCACTCACCCACGCGGTTGTCGTTGTCCGATTACTAATTCGAGCTCCTTTACTTGCTAATTTCTCCAGCCCCATCCGTCCTTGCACGCTACAAACCCTCCCCCTCTTCCCCCTGTGCCAGCCCCCACCCTTCGCTTCACGCCTTCCCCCCCGTGCCTATATAAAGACACAACAGCAGATCATTTTCTCACCTGACCGAAACGTGGTGTTTTCTTTAATTATGTTTTCTATCTACGTGACTTTACCGAAAGAACCAGAGCGTTTGTTATTTTAATTTCTTTCAATTTCGATACATTCTCTCATTAGTCTTGGCCAGTAGTAGCTAGTTTTGCACAAAACTTCAGCATTATCAAAATCAATTGAGTGTCCAACAAGGACAACAACATTATCAAAATCAATTGAGTGTCCTTGTTGTAACTCAATTGATTTTGATCACATTGAAGTGTTGTGCAAAACTAGCTATTACTGGCCAAGACTAATTAGAGAATCTATCTAAATTGGAAGAAATCAAAATAACTTTAACCGTTCGGAAAGCTACCGTCTTAGTGGAAGCGAATAATCAAACAATACATTATTTAAATGCATGCCTACAAAGGGCAGCGTGCTTCAATAGGGATTACCGTTGGTAGGGCTATTTTAATAAACACAATAGACAGGAAGGACACGTTCAAAGGGCTCGCATAATGCACATGCATAATGGACTTTGCCTCAATAACCCCCCCACACTTTGTGCAAGAGCACAGAAGCGTGGTCACCACATCGACGCCTCTATATAAGGAACGAAACAGTTAGACTTCTCCACAAATCCGACTGTCGCCTGATGAACTCGTTGTAATTACTGGCAAAACGTCGTACTCAGTTTGTAAATGTTGTGGCTTGGCTCTCCAACACACCGGTGTGCTGTACTAGTGACGAATTGGCCACGTTCTGTTTACGTGACAACCCTCACTAGTTGGCTGTGTCGGGTGGTGGCGGGTTTTAACGACATTATATATGTTTACGCGATATAACCAAACAAAAACCTCTATTATAAATGTGTATAACATGTTTCATAGAATTTATATTTAAAGCTGCAATTCATCAAAATTAAATAACAAAAAAACGGTGACTGACTGAGCAGTGACCATCTACTTTCTTCACTTGAGAACTTGGCTTAAAACAATTATGGGTAATTCTAGATTTGAAGCTTTTGTGACTGCAAGGATTCATATTCTTAGGTTTTTTTCGGTAAAGTCACGTAGGTAAAAAAGAAAAATTAATAAAAGTAAAATAAAATAAAAATCACGACGTTTCGGAGACAACACAAGCTTCCGTCTTCAGGTGGAACCGTCACAGCACGATTGCTGTATCACGTGATTTTTATTTTATTTTTATTTTACTTTTATTAATTTTAAATTTTTACCTACGTGACTTTACCGAAAAACCCTAAGAATAACAATTATGGGTAGCTGAATGCCGGCTACAAACCCAGGGATCTCAGCGATGCTGGATTCGTGCTCTGTCCTGAAAGTGCACATAGCCTGGCACAAGCGCTGTGGTGATGTCGCCGCCACTTAGTAGCGAATGGCGGTTTTTGTTATTGTTGATACCCTGAGCCACCCAGTCATTCATCATGACCGTTATTCAAAAATATACATTGCTAATAAACAAATCCTACTATAACTCATTCCGGACGGAATGAGTTAGTTGCGTAGCTACAAGAGCTATACGTGTAGGTGGGGTTGAGGACTCTGTGCGCACTTGCTTCTTCGCAGGTTGCTGCGGCAATTCACGCGGCTGCCCGTGAGCCGGCTGGTGCAGGTGCTGGTGACCACGTGGAACAAGGATCGCTTCTTCCAGGGCGCCTACACCTACATCCCTCTCGGGGTGAACGCGCGCACGGAGCAGCAAGCCCTGGCCGAGCCTGTACCTGGGCGCAGAGACCCCCAGGCGAGACCCCAAAATACCCCTCCCTCAACAATCCCACTCCACCCACCTCCTAGACAGGCCCCCCATTGTAGTTGTCGCTTCTCACATTGGGGCATCGCAGTGGCGAGATGTTAACTCCCTTGCCTGGTATACAGAATGGTCGTGGGTTCGATCCCAACCCTGACACCTTCTCTATATTTGGAGTTTGCATGACTCTGTCCCCATGGTCGCGTGCATTTTTCTCCGGGTTCTCTGTTTTTTACTTCCTCATATGTTGAGAGTAGTTGGCTGCTAATGTCCACAGGATGAGCCGTTTCATTGACTTATCATTTGTGGTCAAGTCCCTCCCGGAAATGTGCTATATAGCTCTGTGGGCTTTAGCTGATAAAATAAAAAAAATAGATGAATAGTTTTAACAACCTGCACATTGCCACCCAGCCTCAAGATAATTGCCCCCGACTGGCAGACCGATGTCCATTTTCAGGCCGCTGCTGTGTCTTACTTGGCTCCGCCACACAGAGACTGCTGCTCCCACAAGGGCCACCCCCCTTAGCTCGACTGCAGGAGTGACGTCAAGCGCCTTGAGTTGCTGAGGCATTCAAGCGCCCTATACACATGCACATATTTATCCGTGAACTGAGGAAAAGTTAGGGTAATTGTCATTAGCAACTGTCACCAGCAACACATTTACTATGCGCAACTACAACTATTGGTACGGCAATGGCAGAGAGTGACGGAGTTCTATGTAGCCAATTTAAAAAGTATGATAATTGTTTTTTTACCCTTCTATCTGGCAACAAAACTGACACCTTTTTTACAAGGAGTCATGTTTGCATAGACCACAATACCTGCAGCCATAATGCAAACAAAATAACTCTGATAATATATGCACTGTCCTTGAAGTTGATTGGTCCACACCCGAGACAGCTTTCCTTAGAGCCTAGTCTCGCATGGATTGGACCAGATGACGCCAAAAGGCGCACAACTCAAAGACAATGCACCATCAGAGTATGAGAGCTCGGGGTAAGCATTTACACCATTGGAACCTCATTTGCCAGGGGTTAAAAAAAGTATGTTTGATGAATAGTGTTGGGTAGTACAGAGCACGTAACATCGGAGAGTCACGTGACCTCTGTCTGTAAGCTCATTGGAATTTGCCATCGGAGGAGAAGCCTTCAGATCTTTCCAAATTTCAACAGCTACATTTAAAAAAGAAAACAGTGCTGCAAATATCACAGTGACAACCAGAGGTGGGACAAAGTCATTGTTATGCAAGTCACAAGTAAGTCTCAAGTCTTTGCTCTCGAGTCCCGAGTCAAGTCGAGTCAAAGATGAGGCAAGTCCAAGTCGAGTCTGAAGTCATCAAAATCATGACTCGAGTCTGACTCGAGTCCAAGTCGCATGACTCGAGTCCACACCTCTGAGGTGGGACAAAGTCATTGTTGTGCAAGTCACAAGTAAGTCTCAAGTCTTTGCTCTCGAGTCCCGAGTCAAGTCGAGTCAAAGATGAGGCAAGTCCAAGTCGAGTCTGAAGTCATCAAAATCATGACTCGAGTCTGACTCGAGTCCAAGTCGCATGACTCGAGTCCACACCTCTGAGGTGGGACAAAGTCATTGTTGTGCAAGTCACAAGTAAGTCTCAAGTCTTTGCTCTCGAGTCCCGAGTCAAGTCGAGTCAAAGATGAGGCAAGTCCAAGTCGAGTCTGAAGTCATCAAAATCATGACTCGAGTCTGACTCGAGTCCAAGTCGCATGACTCGAGTCCACACCTCTGAGGTGGGACAAAGTCATTGTTGTGCAAGTCACAAGTAAGTCTCAAGTCTTTGCTCTCGAGTCCCGAGTCAAGTCGAGTCAAAGATGAGGCAAGTCCAAGTCGAGTCTGAAGTCATCAAAATCATGACTCGAGTCTGACTCGAGTCCAAGTCGCATGACTCGAGTCCACACCTCTGAGGTGGGACAAAGTCATTGTTGTGCAAGTCACAAGTAAGTCTCAAGTCTTTGCTCTCGAGTCCCGAGTCAAGTCGAGTCAAAGATGAGGCAAGTCCAAGTCGAGTCTGAAGTCATCAAAATCATGACTCGAGTCTGACTCGAGTCCAAGTCGCATGACTCGAGTCCACACCTCTGAGGTGGGACAAAGTCATTGTTGTGCAAGTCACAAGTAAGTCTCAAGTCTTTGCTCTCGAGTCCCGAGTCAAGTCGAGTCAAAGATGAGGCAAGTCCAAGTCGAGTCTGAAGTCATCAAAATCATGACTCGAGTCTGACTCGAGTCCAAGTCGCATGACTCGAGTCCACACCTCTGGTGACAACCGCCAGTGAATATTTCCTTGAATGTGCACCATGGCCTTGAGGGGTAGGCGATCAGCGCGGCTGCCCAGTGAGCAAAGCTGCAAGGGGCATTGACAAATGTATGAGCACCGATAATGATAGAGCTTCGACGAGGGATTCATTTTTCACTGAAGATTTTCCGGGTCGTTGGTAGACCGGATTAGGCACATGATTAGTATCCTCAGCCAACGCAAGAGGCACAGAGAACGTGGTGTACCAAGAGTAGACATATTTTCTTGGCTGCCAGCCCAGACAGACCCGCTGAAATTAAACCCCGGCTTTTACCAAACTTTACAAATGCGTCATAAATCATGCATATGACAGGCAATACACACTTACACGAGTCACACGGCGGGCAACATGGTTACGCATGACGAGGTAATTAAAATGAACTTGATACTTGAAATGTGAATGAGCACTAAATTACTTTGCCTTGTGTCTGACCTCCCTGCAGGTGCTGTTCGCAGGCGAGGCGACGGACGTGAACTTCTACACGACCACACACGGAGCGCTTATGAGCGGACGGAGGGAGGCTCAGCGTCTCCTGAACCGCTACACTCCGGCTGCCGCGCTCTGAACTCCGTAGGTGGCGGGTGAAGATATTATTTGGAGAAATAAAATATACCTTTTAAATACAACAATCCCTCGCCAAACCGCGAAGGTACGTTCCTGAAATCCGGCGTGGTTGGCAAAAACAGCGGTTGGCTATATGAACGCCTATAGGGAAATAGGGGATTAGAGCAACCATGGGCGCGGTCACACTCGTCGAAGCCCAAGTTGCCTGTTCCTTCACTAAACACAAATAGCATACTGAGGGTTGAAGTCCGTGGTGACGACGATGGCGCTGATGATCAGCTAATGGTGGTTGCTTGAACGAAGAAGGGCTTTGGGCACCCTCGACGTGCTGGTGGCAGAGGTCGCAAACGGGTTTTGATTCCTTACCCGTACCTGTACCCGGCCGCACCAGGGTCGCAAATGGGTACCCGTACCCGTACCCGGCCGGGTACGGGTACCCGTTCCCTACCCGTACCCTACCCAAAATGAGTGACAAACGGTTACTCACCAGTGACTAACGGCCTACCCGTACCCGTACCCGGCCGCACCAGGGTCGCAAACGGGTACCCGTACCTGGCCGGGTACGGGTAGCCGGGTATCGGGTAGGGTACGGGTATCGGGTACCCAGTTGCGACCTCTGGCTGGTGGGAAGAGAGCGGTGGTGGGTGCTGGGAGATGAGACGATGCACGGAGGGAAAAGAGATGTGGATGATTTGAAATCACAAGTGCCGGTCTCCGTGCTCAACCGCGGATACAAAAAACTCCATACCGCGGTTAGTAAATTGGTATGCCGAAGGAAAACCGTGGATGCATATTTACGGCGGATGAAACGCACGTGGTTGGTGAGGGATTGATGTATATATAACAAAAACATTTCAAGTCATATCTTTTATTTTGAGAAAAGTATTTTTTTAATGAAAGAAATACATTCAATTAAGGAAAACTTTGTCTTAAATCTAATATATCATATTTAATCACGAAATTTGTTATGCTATTTTTGGTTTACGTCTCACATGCTGTTTTTGTTGTTTCAATTTAAATAATGAGATTTCGTTTTTATTATAATTATACCAATACATTTTCGCTAGAAGGACTCAGTCTAAAGATTTATTTTCAGGAGAGTCCTGTATGGTGATATTTGAGCAATTTACAGTTATCTATTGAGTGTTTTGCTTATTGTGAATTAAAATTATGAGAAACCCCTCCACAGAAATTGGTTCACGAACATATTTGCTGTACAGTCACATTTTGGCCATCTCGCAGGCCAGCGGGTTTAGAAGCTCCACAAATATCTTAGTGATTCATCAACCCTTGGTGTCAAAAAGGCTGGATCACAGATCAAATATCTGTTATACAAAGGTCATAAAAATCAATCTACCACGAATAACCAACATCAATGTCACGTGACTAGTGTGAGTATAGCATGCCGGATCTGTGAGAACCATCAAACTGCACCTGCCAAAATGAAATGTGTGAATGTGAATCGTGTTAGGGAGTCCAATGTCATTTAAGTTAATCAAGTGTAGTTTTCGGATGCTATCATGATGTAATGGTGAGCACACTGGAATTTCAATGCAGATATCATCAGTTTGAACTCCCAGCACGATATTTGAGCCCCTGGGTACGTTTCTTAAATCGCCCCCGCCTCTGTCCACCCAGAGTATTGATGGGTACACCACAGTCAATCGGCAGATATAGCATGTGGTGGGGTAAAGTGTGGGTCCTCTCATCTCTGGCCAGCATGGCAGAGTAGACAAAATAGTCTCGTCTCTAGACGGATTTCTAGCGCTCTCTGTCGTGAAGGCCCTGTTGCCAACAGAGGCAAGGAATTTCAGAACCTCGCGCTTTACACCTGATGCAGTTTCCAATTGTGTGATGTGTAAGTCAATTATTGCAAAAGCATTTAACTGTTAAGCTAATAATTAACAATAAAATCTAAAATTAACACATTTGTAGTGAACCTCGATTATCATCAGCGATGATCTATCCACTGATGGATGGTCTCCCGTCTGCTCCCACATTTATGCATTCTCACCAGCTTTTGGGGATTCTGTGAGCACACAGTTGAATTTCTAAAGCATGTACTTGCCTTATTTTGTTTAACTACGGGGAGAACTCAAGAGACCATGATACGTCTAATTTGCAAGTGTGCACATTTTATTTGGCTGTTATTACAGTCCAGGTACTTTATTTGATTATTTTTGTCCTTTGACTCAGATCACTCTTGAAAATGAGATTAACCTGCTCTCTGGTTAAACAAACTTGTCAAATATCTGTTTTTAAATAACAACAATATTTTTGCACTAGTTATCCTTATGGCATTTTACGTGCTGTTTTCTTCTTTATATGTTTGATTTAATCACACCTGTCAAGCCCTTATCAGTGCCTAACTTATTACAGACCAATCCAGACCTTATTGGTCACCCCGTGCCCTTATAAATCTCAATGTTTATCCTACAAAGTCCCATCACAAGGGAAAAACACAGACTATTTTTTTGCCCGTATGGAAACGGCTGCACGCCGTATGGACCTGAAAACCCTATTTTCGCGGACAAGAATACGGGTAAACCGTATGGGTTGATATATATATGGATTTTAGACAATATATTTCATCAACTTATTGAGAATATCCTTAATTATTGGCAACATAAAAAAACAGTAACGTAGCTAATGTCCTTGTATATTGAATACGTGTGTTACATATATTGCCAGAAATCAAACATCTGTACTGCACAACTAAATCAGGCACAGCAAAGAGGAGCGTGCAATAGTTCACTGCACGTGGTTTGCCCGCCAGACCAGAGCACACATTCGCACACACGATCCGGCCAGAATGGAACGTGCAGTACATGTATATAAATAAATAGCCGCGCAATTAATATGATCGATTCCATAGTCACAAGCAGTAGAATATCGACAGCATTGAAATGGAGCATATTTATCATGTAGTGCGTGTTTGATTTGATTATTACATGTTATCGATAATTGAAGATATACTAAATACTATTTTTTACACTGAAACTGTATTAGCTGTACCCGGTGTAACATACACGGATCTAGCACATCTTAAATAAAGATTCACGCATTTTTTACTCATATTTTAGCATCAAATATTTCTTTAAAGATGAATATAAGATATAGAGAGAATATATATAGATAAAAAAAACAAAGATCTCAAGAATCCAAGTCCCGGGCGATGCCGGGTAGTAAAGCTAGCATAAAATTTCAGAAAAAAACGTCACTATTAAATAAATACATCATGGATTTGCCTCCATAGTGTGTTGCTGAGGTATAAATGAAATGTGAGAAGATTCAAACCCATGAAAATTCTACTAAAGAGGACTATGCGAATACTGTACAGCAACATTTTCACTCTAAAAAAATATACATCATGGATATTTCCTGCAAAGTGTTTCGTCTTCGGAGCCAAAGCTTTACATAGAAGGGAACTAATAAAATAATATATACAATGATATATTTGTATTATTTTATCACTTCCCTTCTACGTGACTTTACCGAAAGAACCAAGAATACGATTTGAAGCATGTTTTATTTTCAAAATGGAAATATGGTGTTGGGGGGGCGGGGGCAGAGCTTTGTGACGTCATATTTGAGAGGGGGGGGGGATCTGACTTTTTGTGACGCCATGTGACGACGAGGAGGGGGCGGGGTCAAAAATCGTCCAAACTCGCGTGACGTCATTCACGGACGGCCCCTTGCTCCTCGGCCCCATCGACAGCAACGCGACGCGTCCCGAGTTTGACGGCGGTCCCTGGCGCCGTCGTGGACGAGTCCAGAGCGGACAGCCGTCGGTGCTGTTCACCGCGGCCCCTTCGCCGTCAAGATGTCAGCGCTCAGTGTAGTTGATAAACTCCGGCCTTGACGACGCGTTTCTTTCACAAAGTCCTCTCGCTCTCGCGCTGTGCGTCGCCTCGAGTCGACCGGCGACTCGCCAAACATCGAGGCTCTCGCTGGCCCCGAGAGTCGCCACCGCTCACGACACACGAGCAGCAGCAGCAGCAGCAGGAGGAGCGGGAGGAGGAGCAACGCGATTTGTCCCGCGCCGCTGCTCGCCCCCCAGCCTCATCCCGAGGAGGTCGGTGTGGGGTGTCTCTGTGTGTGGCCTCAAGGTGCACCTAGCCTGGCACAAGCGTCGTGGTGACGTCACCGCCACTTAGTGGCGAATGGCGATTGTTGTTGTGGTGTGGGGGGGGGGAGGCGACGGTAGGCCGAGAGCAGCAGCGCTGTCGGGGAGAGACTGCAGCCCACGTCTATGTAACTTGTCGTGATGTGCACACACACACACAGACACACACAGACACACAAACACACACAAACACACACACAGACACACACAGACACACAAACACACACAGACAGACACACACACAAAGACACACACACAGACACACAAACACACAGACACACACACAAACACACAGACACACACACAGACACACACACAAACACACAGACACACACACACACAGACACACACAAACACACACACAGACACACACAAACACACACAGACACACACACAGACACACACACAGACACACACAAACACACACACAGACACACACAGACACACAAACACACAGACACACACACAAACACACAGACACACACACAGACACACACACAAACACACAGACACACACACAAACACACACACAGACACACACAAACACACACACAGACACACACAAACACACAAACACACACACAGACACACACAGACACACACACAGACACACACACAGACACACACACAAACACACACACAGACACACACACAGACACACACACAAACACACACAGACACACACAGACACACAAACACACACACAGACACACACACACAGACACACACAAACACACAGACACACACACAAACACACAGACACACACACAGACACACACACAGACACACACACAAACACACAGACACACACACAAACACACACACAGACACACACAGACACACACACAGACACACAAACACCCACAAACACACACACACACCCACAAACACACACACAGACACACACAGACACACAAACACACACACAGACACACACACAAACACACACAGACAAACACAAACACACACAAACACACACACACAAACACACACACAGACACACACACAGACACACACACAGACACACACACAGACACACACACAAACACACAGACAAACACACACAGACACACACACAGACACACAAACACACACACAGACACACACACAGACACACACACAGACACACACACAGACACACACACAAACACACAGACAAACACACACACAGACACACACACACAGACACACAAACACACACACAGACACACACAGACACACAAACACACACACAGACACAAACACACACACAGACACACACAAACACACACAGACAAACACACACAAACACACTCAAACACACACACAAAACACACACAAACACACACACAAACACACATGTCCTTTAGTTAACCCGCTGCTGAACGAGGGCCTTGTGGAGGCCACCGCGCCTCGAGGCCACGGAGTTTCGTTGACGGCATCTCTCCCCCCTCCCAGTTCTCTCCCGATTGTGCGATAATTTTGTGAATGGTTGTTGTTATTCGTCGTGTCCGCATCTCTCTCGCCGCAGGAAGACGCCGCGACCCTTCTTGGTGGCGGGGTCGTGGTTTCAGTTGATTGGGTATCACCCCGTGAGCCATGCGGGATCTTGAGAGCGCGGCCCGAGGTGGCTGGGCAGCACGTGGCCTTAAGGCGTTCCCGTGCAGAAGACGAGCAACGTCATGTTAATGTTAATGTGATGTGTGTATATATACATCTTGACTTGAAGCTTTCGTGACTGCGGGAATTCATACTCTTTGGGTCTTTCGGTAAATTCATGTAGATAGAAAAATAAAAAATATCACGACGTTTCAGGTGAAATATTTGTCTCCTGCCTCAGCAGTTCGCCTGCTGTATTTTTTCACCTGAAGACGATTGCTTGTGTTGCGATCGAAACGTCGTGATTTAAAAAAAATATTTTTCTATCTACGTGACTTTACTCAAAGACCCAAAAAGTGTGATTATACATTTGCGGCCCGCCGTGGTTGCTGTGGTCACCCAACCCCTCGTTGTACCCTACCGACCTTCATAAGCGCTCGCTAACAGCACTTTCCCTCAAAAGTATGTTAATAGTCATACGCGGGGAGGGGGGGGGGGGGCTCTTTGCCACGTGCTACGTTTGGCTTCCTAGGGCCACGCGCCAAAGAACCAACCGTGAGGTGCCGGAGGAGGTCAACTTCGTTGTGTTGGAGAAGGGCCCGCGGAAGCGGATATCGCAGAACTATCTCAAGAGATCCCGCCAAACGACCTGGCTCGCTCAGGAGAGGGCGCCACTTTCTCAACCGCTCAGCCAAACGAGAATGACGTTCTTCGCATGGCATTCAAGTCGATGTGTTTAGTGTTACGTCTGAAGTTTTGACAAATTAACCGAAGAATGCTATTTAATGTGATGTCCGATCATTGATATGTACGTATATTGAACTTCTTTTGCACCGTGAGCAGCCAACCGTGCCAATCGGGGCTTCGACCATCACTAACTCGCTACACTCGAGAACCTGGTTCAAACCCAGAATCTCGGCAGTGCCGGCTCAGCACTCGGATCTCTTGAGCCAGTCACCTCGCAACGCCGTTGTCGTTTGTTTCAGTGTGGAGCCATGAAGCGCCTGAGGCTCAAGGAGCTGGAGAGCAATCTGCAGCAGGTGGACGACTTCGCTCGGCCCAAGGTGCATCTGGAGCAGTACGCCACGCGGCCGCACATCGCAGGTAGCGTCTCTCCCACTGACACCGCGAGGTGGGGGAGGGGGCATAATTGCAATGGATTCTAAGGTAATTTAAGCAAGGGTGGAAAGAAGGAAAACACTGCCTGATATGGTGGAGGTCGCCAAGGTCACACCCTTAATGCTCAAGCCCCTGAGGGCTGTAAAGACGTGGCTATAATAGCACCGATTGGTTTCTTTGGGTTGTCTTAAATTAACATTCTTTATCTCACATGCATATACTCATTTCCGTTTAATTCCCTAAATGTATGCAGTTATTTAAAGTCTTATTCTCGGTGGGATTTTAGCTGTTCTGTTTTATTTAATTAACCCATAACACAGGGATGGGGGACCTCCAGCCCATGATTTGATTTCACCTGACTCGCTGCATCATTAGGCCTACCACTTCAAAATAGCCCACAATCCATATTTGTTACTCGAAGCATTGGGCACTGGAGGTGAAATGTTTTCGACCTGGCAACACTTGGTTTTAAAAATGTAACCCAGGCACTTATGTTACAGCAAGGGCCTCACACCGTGATAGAAGTGACGGAGGTGTGTGTATTGGCCCCGCCAAAGGTGTTTGGAAGTACTATTCGGCTCTCTGTAAGTTAAAGGTTCCACACCTCTGCCATAACACCTGGGTCTACCCCATAGCCTCCTGCCAGGGAACCTTTGGGTGATCTCAGAATGCACCAAGTCTGACATGGTGACATCCCCTCCACTTGGTGGTAATCGATGGTGGTTGTTGTTCTGCAGCCTGTATGCTTCACACCATCCACACGCGCTACGACGACCTGGAGGGGAAGCTGGTGGGAGACCTGGGCTGCGGCTGTGGGGTCTTGAGCATCGGGGCGGCAATGCTGGGTGCTGGGTTCGTATAATCTACTATTTTCTATCGATATTACTGTATTAATATTAGCACGATTTTTTCCATTCAAAAGAACAAAAAGCATTTAATAGAGTCAACATTTTAAAAAGTAGTCTGAATAAAGGCTAATGACATGGAATGACATAGTTTTCTTGCTTTTATTGAAATCACATTTTGAGTGTCTATATGTGTACAAGTCATCTCAATGAACCCATTACACCTGTATTTGTTTTGTGCAATTGCAGCCTGTGCGTGGGCTTTGACGTGGACGAGGAGGCGCTGCAGACCTGTCTGCACAACGTGGATGAGTTTGACGTGGGCGTGGTGGACGTCGTGCAGAGCGATGTGTGCGCGCTGCACCAGCCGCGCTGGCGCAAAGCCTTCCACACCGTCGTCATGAACCCACCATTCGGCACCAAGCAAAACAAAGGTGAGTCCTGGCACGCCACGCATCTTAGCGATTCGTCCCCTGCCTTCCCTGCGTCACGATTCTGCATTTGATGATTCACAAATAATAGATTTGTGCATGCGCGATTCAATTAATGTACCTTGGCAGGCAAGCATTGAGTTCAATCAATGATTTGAATCATCGTTACATGTCTACTAGAAATGTCATGGTTTCAGTCCAACGTCGCTCTATTCCCTTTGCCCATGTGTGAGAAGGTATGGACATGGTGTTTCTGCAGGCAGGTTTGGAGCTCGCCAACACGGCCGTCTACTCTCTTCACAAGACAGCTACGAGGCAGGTATGGTCCCGCTACCGGCTATGCATGTGTGCACGCAAGTGTTGAGTATGACCCATTCATCGAATGAGATGAGCCCGATAAAAGGATCCAATGCCAAGCTGTAATAGCAGTTGTGTCTGTGTTTTAAGCATATACGGAAGAAAGCTGAAGAATGGAAGGTGAACATGGAAGTGATTGCGGAACTCAGATACGATCTTCCAGCCTCATATAAATTTCATAAGAAGAATTCTGTGAGTCTCTCGTGGGTTTGTTTTCGAATTTGTTCGGTAAACTGTTATTGAGTAATGAATATCATAATTAATTGAAGGAACGTTCTGGTGTGTGTGATGCTAGTTTGTTGATCTCAAAAGGCTTGTGTGGAATTATCAGAATGATCTGTGAAAGAAGGACCCTGTCACATTGTGGGAGAAAGTCGGCCATTAAGGGCCATTTCATAGCCCTTAAAACTATGTACAATTTTGTTGCACTGATTGCTCTTGAGAAATTGGTGATCTCAGCAAGCTATTAATCTATTCAAATAACAGCCACTTTATGTTTGTGATTTTCCAGGTTGATATCGAGGTTGACTTCATCAGATTCTCCTTCAAGAGCTGAACTGGACCTCTGTGTGGTCGAGCCCATGCCACAGTGCCCTGCCCTGCTAAATGGAACTACCATAGGAGATCCGACAATCTGCCAAATCTCTCCCTTACCACTCATCTCGAGGCACTTGGGTGACGCTCACTGCAATGTCTCGCTGCTCACAAAGTTAGGAGACTCTGACCTTTGGTCATAACCAGAGAGAGCATGGGCCCACGCTGCGATACCGACTCACCCTCATTGCTCACTCAGCCCCCTTGATCGCTGAAGCCTGGCCACCAACCCAGCATTACTACACAAGTTCAACGCAAATACACTGGCAGCAGCATCTTGAGGTGTGGACTTGATTGAAAATTTGTGGGCAGCATCCTTACATGCCAGTGTGGATTTTTTTTTACGTTTTATTTTAAATGGGAAAGGGGTTTTGCTCATCGCTTTACAGCTCTGAGCCAGCTATTGGAAATTCCACATTTCTGTAGGAAGTGTGAGTCTTTCGAAATGGCAGCAACTGTTTATGTCCAACAATGGTATTAATTTTCTTGAAACTGGAGGAAACAGCTGAGTTGACTTCATACCAGGTATTGAAATTTCCATTTTCCAATTGCAAGTCTTTATACTCGCAGATTTTATACATTTGCCAAGAAATAAACCAATACATCTTCCATGATCAGTTGTACGTGTCTGCGTGCTGTGCTACGTGCAGTGCTACAAATGCCTGTATATTTGTGATAATATGATCCAAGTGTTCTTATTAATGAAGTGTTAATCTGGATCAGTTATGCCCACTAGACCCAGCCTTTGCATATGTGGCATCCTGGGAAAACAAATAACTTAATCCTCCTTGGAAGTGACACTGGCAATAACCCAGTCATTGTCACTTGTTATCCGTGATAGGACTTGTATGCAAAAGCGTGATACATTATATACACACAAACAAATTGTTTAAATTGGATAAAAACTATAAAGTATTTTGTGTTCAGAAATGTTTACACCCAGTGGAGCTTTGCAACCTACACAGCCACGCTGATCACCCACCCCACGGGTCAGTCGTGATGGCAACCTTACATTGATAAGAAGAGTCAGTATTTTTTTAGTGGCTTGAGTGTTATTGCATGTCCATTACATGACTTTAAATCACTTTTTAAAAATAATTGCATGACTGTATAGCCAATGCCATCATCTCGGTACCTCTTCGGCCCTGTTATTTTATATTTACCAAGTGATGTTCAACAGCATGTGTCGGTTGATAGTTTAGTCATGAAGGTGACACGAGGACTGACCTTTTTGAAGCCTCTTTTGCACTGTTGTGATTTTTGTTGCGTTTTGGTGGAATAAACACCGTCGTTTTCATTTAAAACCATTTCGCCAGGTACGTTCCTACTCATAGCATTTCATCTGCCAATTACCCAAACCAAAATAACATCAATAAAGTTTTACTTTGCACCAGGTGCACTCTGCAAGTGTGGTTGTTGTAGTGCTTGATTGTGCGTGTGGGTTGGACATTCTCTTCTAATACACCCACCTCCGATTGGCACAGTTGGCTATGTAGGGTGCGAAAGAAGTTCAACATACATGCACGCCTAGAATATTGTGCTCGGTTTGAAAATGAGGCAGTACAGCGAGTAGGTTTTAAACGGGCTATTGGTGCGGGATTGAGGCTTTATTCCTTTAATGTGGATAATTTGAATAAATGCAACTTGAAGTTGGAATGAATAGAGCAGAGAGCCCCACATCCATCGGACCTGACTTTTTCATTGTCCAGCACCAGGGCCCCTCCTGTGCAGTTGCACGGCCTGCACACTCAGTAGCTACGCCACTGGAATCGACCCACGCCTCGTTCCCGAGTCTCCTCTCGCGGGTGACGTGATACTGCTAATGCGATTACGGGAGAGCTGCTCCTTCTAACCCGGCTCAACCCCAATCTACAAATCTCAGGGCGACCTTGACTATATCCACCTCGACCACCAGCCCGACCAATCAGTGCCATCACCCCCACGCGCGATGATGATGATGGCACAGGGCGAGGGAGGGACCCATCTCCAAACCGGGCAGAAGGGGATCTCTGCCGCTGCGCAAGTCGGAGCAGGCGACTGGGGGAAGCTTGGATCATGGATGGAAACGCGGCGAGCGGGACTCTATGGGAGGACAGAGAAGTCCGCTTCGATGTCTCGCCGCAGTGAGTGTGTGGCTGCACGTGTCTCTGTGTGTGTGTACTTCATATGGGGAGCGGTCGTGTAGCGATTATTGCACTGCGCTATGAACCCCGCGTCCCGGGTTCGATTCCCGCTCACGGCCAACACCCAGTGCCGGATTATCCTCGTAGCAAAAGTAGCTACTACATATGTAGCTACTACATATGGAGCTACTACATATGTATATATGTAGCTGCTACATATGTAGTAGCTACATATGTAGTAGCTACTACGTATGCTACGGGCCCCGTACTTTCAAGGGCCCCGCGCTAAATGCTTTCAAGCTATAAATTCCAGTTTAGTGATTCTGGACTTGCTCTATTACCAGAGGTGTGGACTCGAGTCATGTGACTTGGACTCGAGTCAGACTCGAGTCATGAATTTGATGACTTGCGACTCGACTTGGACTTGCATAACAATGACTTTCTCCCACCTCTGTCTATTACTATAGTACTATACTGCCTTCAACTTTTAAGAACGACTGGTTGTTTAAGGTTATCAATTTGTCGTATTATCTGGCTGTATAGCAAATGAGAAAATCTAATTACTTTACTATGCAAGTAAAAAAATGTGTGTTTTAGTATTTACGTGTGTTTTTTATTTAGGGCCCCTTTCTAACATTTGCTACAGGCCCCGCACTAGCTTCATCCGGCACTGCCAACACGAGTGATGATTATCTGAACCGGTTCTGGGCCTCCACTAGGTCAACTCCGCCTCAACTGAGTACCTGGTGCGGTGTGTAAACGTCCCTATAAGGGAGACAAAGGCGGCCGGACGTGGTGCTGGCCACCCACCCCCTCCTGTGCCGTGTCTGCCTTCAGCACTTGCCCCAACAGTCTGTAAAGGCTATACGGGGGATCGTGATGCTTGAATCATGATAATAAATCTTGATTTGAAGCTTTCGTGACTGCAGGAATCCATACTCTTTGCTTCTTTCGGTAAAGTCACGTAGGTAGAAAAATACAACAAAATAAAAAGTAATATATCACGACGTTTCATGCTAATAAAGTATAGCAACAGCACTTTGCCAATCCACTGCTGGATGAAGCCCTTACCGCGTTACATTGGGGTTGCTTGACCCTTCGTCATAGAGCAATGCGCTAATCGCTGCGCCACCGCTCCTCCCTCGTTGCTTTACAAGCACGCGTTTGTCTCTGTGCAGGCTGATGAAGCCCCGAGCCGGAGAGTTCGTGCTGGACACGATGGAGTCCGTGGAGGACACCAAGGGGAACAATGGAGAGAGTGGTACGGTGGGGGGGAGATGGGGGGGGGGATGGGGGGGGGTTGGGGGGGGTAGATGGGGGGGGGGAGATGGGGAGGGGAGATGGAGGGGGAGATGGAGGCGGAGATGGGGGGGGGGAGATGGGGGGGGGGAGATGGGGGGGGTAGATGGGGGGGGGAAGATAGGGGGGGGGTAGATGGGGGGGGGGAAGATAGGGGGGGGTAGATGGGGGGGGGGGAGATAGGGGGGGGTAGATGGGGGGGGGGAAGATAGGGGGGGGGACGATGGGGGGCGCAGACCGATCTCTCCTGGACAGGAAATAATAATGCGACCGGCACCACGCCACGTGCAGTATTACCTCTCGCTCGGGCAAGTGGCTACTTGCCACGCGCCGACTCTCGTCTACCAGCGTCCCGGAACATATAGTACAGCGAGACTGGACAGGGATCGTTGTCTGTGATTTTAGCGAGGGATCAGCGTCTCGTCTGATGAGCGACGGAGAGAGAGATGTGTGACCGAGATGATCGCCCCTCTGCCAGGGAGGCTGGTGGTCACCAACTTGCGCGTGCTCTGGAATTCGGAGTCCTTCTACCGCATCAATCTGAGTAAGTTCAGCTCGTCCTCGTCTTCATCAGGAGCAGCATCACTGTCACCATCAGCTGCAGCAGCAGCAGCAGCATCATTGACATGGTCATCATCAGAAGCAGTGGCATCAACATGATCGTAGGCCGAGTAATTATCACCATGAACATCACCGTCGTCATCATCAGCAACAGCAGCAGCAACACAATCAGCAGCAGCGTCATCATTATCATCATCATCAGTAGGATCAGCTTTGGCAGCGGCAGCAAAATCATCGGGAAACATTGTCACGTCATCATAACCATCATCGGCGACACTGTCATCATCACCATCAGCAGCAACAATCATTCTCTTCTATCAGCAGCAGCAGCGGTGGTATCACCATTCCCGTCACCACGGGTGATGATGACAATGATGATTATAATGATGATGTTGATTATAATGATGATGATGATGTTGATTATAATGATGATGATGATGTCCACCGCGTACCCGAGTGGTCCGCTCCTCACACCGCTCTTTCCATCACGCAGCCATCGGCTTCAACTGCGTCATCAGCATCGAGAAGCGCCTGGTGAACTCGGTGAGCGCAGCGGCACTGCCTCATGCGCCCTGTGCGAGCCGGTCTCGACTGCCCCCGCTCGCCACCGAAAACAAAGATCCCTTCCCGTGTAGCCAGCAGGGCCCGATTGAGATTGTGTAAGCCCCTGGGCTACAGGGACTGTGAGCACCCCCCCCCCCCCAGTAATATTTTCAAAAGGAAAACAAAGTTAAAGAAAAATAAAATGTATTTTTACAAGGCTAACAACAAATAAAAATGCAGCATTCACAAATTAAATAACTTTTCACTTCAATCTCTGGAGGCCCTCCAGCAGGCGGAGGCCCCTGGGCTGCAGCCCCTAAAGGCCCTGGTAGCCTCAACAGACTGTTGGGGCAAGTGCTGTTAGCGAGCAGCACCTATGAAGGCCGGAAGGGCACACGAGGGGGGTGGGTGGCCAGCAACCACGCACGACCGCCTTTGTCTCCCCAGTGGCGATGTTTACTACACACCGCACCGGGTACTCATTTAAGGCTGAGTCGACCTAGGGGAGGCCCAAGACCGGTTCAGATAATTATTCGTTACCGGTGGTGTTGGCCGTGAGCGGGAATCGAAGTCGGGCCGCCAGGTTCGTAGCGCAGCGTAGCGCTAATCGCTACGCCACCGCTCCCGGTGCGATCCGGGAGCGGTGGTGTCGCGATACCTGGTCGCCAGCGTCCACACTAATTACGGGCATCGTCGTCACCCACCGAACCACCGTTCCCACTCTCGTCGTGACACATCTTAGGGACGAGGCTGCCACAGCGGTGTAAGGGTTGGCAGCACACTGGACGAGCGGTCCAGAGGTCGCCGGTTCAATTCGATCTATCCGGCGCGGCAGTGGAAACAATGGGCGGGTTTCTTAAAGTCTCCCAATCCGCCCCCCCCCCACACCCACCCACCACCACCACAACCACCGCCTCTATGCACTCAGCAGTATAAATGGGTCTCACCACAGTCCATTGGCAGGCCAATGGGGTGGGGTAAAGTGTGAGCAAGCTCACCTTTTCCAAGATGCCTGGCCAATGTAGGTGAATAGGCCGACATACCCTCTATAGCAGTGGTTCGCAACCTTTCTGGACCCGTTGGCTGTCGCTGTCAACACTCAAAAGATTTTAGAGGACTGAAATGCACCATTCAAAATAGATGAACAAAAATACATGATAACTATTCTTAATTTTAGCAACTGCTATAGTTCAGCGGACCACTTCCCACGCCTTTGCAGATTACCAATGGTCCTTGGAGCGCAGGTTGGGACTTGGAACCAGAGCCGTCCCCTGGGTATGGCGAATCAGGGCGAATGCCCTGGGCCCCGCAGTTGGGGGGGGGGGGGGGAGGCCTCATGCTTCGACGTCACGGTGTCAGATGTGATACTGCCGGTTTAGTTTGAAGGCATCGGGGGGGCTCACGCAGTTGGATAGACGGCCCTGCTTGGGACCCCACTGCTCTCGACTCAAGAGGGTGCCTCTTTATCGACGGAGTGAATGACCGAATGGATGTATCGCTCGTGCAGAAGCTGCGCGGACACACCGAGGCGCTGTACATCCTCACCAAGTGTGGAAACACTCGCTTCGAGTTCATCTTCACGAACCTGGAGTCGGGCAGCCCGCGGCTCTTCACCTCCATCCTCACCGTGTGCAGGTCACCGAGCCCCCCACAATTGCCACCCACCGCCGAGACGGCGTTTCGTGACGAAGGGTCATCGCTGACCGCCAGCATGGCATGTGGTGACTAATGATTGCTACTGACCACCGACATGGCCACATACGACCGATGGTAGTTTATTAACCCAAACCATGGCGTCTAGTGACTGGTGGTCAACATGGCGTCTAGTGACTGACAGTGATCACTAACGACCCCCCACCAACATAGGGTGCGGCGAATCGGGGCGACGCCCCGGGCCCCGCACTTTGGGGGGGGGGGGGGGCGCCCGTGCTTCTACGTCACGGTGTCAGATGTAATACAGTCCTGGTTTAGTTTGAAAGCATAGGGGGTGCTCACACGGTGGGATTTTCTTCGGGCCTCGTACACCTCCCCCCTATGGACGGCCCTCACTGTAGCTGACCACCAACGTGGCATCTGGCAGGGCGTACGGGACGTCCAAGATGTACCGGGACCTGAAGCTGCGCGCGGCCATCATCAGCGACGGGAACCTGCGGCTGCTGCCCGGAGAAGAGATGTGCCGGCGGTTGGATGGGGTGTGGAACCTGTCCAGCGAGCAGGTTCGCAAACACCGGCTCGCGGTGATAAGCGTGGGAGCACGTGCCCAAACACCATCATCGTCATCATCATTATCGTCATCGTCAGCCACGATCAATCCGGTCCATCGCCATTTCTCCAATCCACCCGGGACCTGAGTTCATCGCTGCCATCTCCACGGTGAGAGCACGTGCCTTAACACCATCATCGTCATCATCATCATCGTCAGCCATGATCAATCCGAGTGATCGCCATCTCTCCAATCCTCCCGGGACCTGAGTTCATCGCTGCCATCTCCACGGTGGATGTACTCTGGGACGTGTATCCCTCCCTTGGCTGCTCCTCCAACGTTGGTCTCGACCATCGACCATAACCCCCCCTCTAGAGATGTCTGCCCAAGCCCACGATCCTTAAACCCGTCAATGTGAGGTCTTTAATTTGCATTCCTATTCTTTAATTTGCGTCTGTTTTCCAATCGAAGTGTTCCTCTTCCTGCCTCGCTGTGCAATTCCAAGCATGCACACCTCTCCACGCTTCTCTGTGCACTTTTCATTTTTGTTTAATTCTCGACGACATATGCCGAGAGCAATATTAATCATATATACGAATGCATGGTCGTAATCGAGTCCATACAGGTGTGAGTGTCATCTCTCTTGCAGGGGAACCTGGGTAGCTTCTTCATCACGAACATTCGAGTCGTGTGGTTCGCTGCCACGAACATGTGCTTCAACGTCAGCATCCCCTTCCTGCAAATCGTGCGTAACGTGGCCGCCCACGCAATAACGAAAGACAAATGTCCCCCGTGTAGCCTTTAACAGACCATTGGGGTAAGTGCTGCTGTTCGTGAGCACCTATTAAGGCCATTACGGCACACGAGGGCACGGGTGGCCAGCACCACGCCCGGGTGGCATTTGTTCGTGAGCACCTATTAAGGCCATTACGGCACACGAGGGCACGGGTGGCCAGCACCACGCCCGGGTGGCATTTGTTCGTGAGCACCTATTAAGGCCATTACGGCACACGAGGGCATGGGTGGCCAGCACCACGCCCGGGTGGCATTTGTTCGTGAGCACCTATTAAGGCCATTACGGCACACAAGGGCACGGGTGGCCAGCACCACGCCCGGGTGGCATTTGTTCGTGAGCACCTATTAAGGCCATTACGGCACACGAGGGCATGGGTGGCCAGCACCACGCCCGGGTGGCATTTGTTCGTGAGCACCTATTAAGGCCATTACGGCACACGAGGGCATGGGTGGCCAGCACCACGCCCGGGTGGCATTTGTTCGTGAGCACCTATTAAGGCCATTACGGCACACGAGGGCACGGGTGGCCAGCACCACGCCCGGGTGGCATTTGTTCGTGAGCACCTATTAAGGCCATTACGGCACACGAGGGCATGGGTGGCCAGCACCACGCCCGGGTGGCATTTGTTCGTGAGCACCTATTAAGGCCATTACGGCACACGAGGGCATGGGTGGCCAGCACCACGCCCGGGTGGCATTTGTTCGTGAGCACCTATTAAGGCCATTACGGCACACGAGGGCACGGGTGGCCAGCACCACGCCCGGGTGGCATTTGTTCGTGAGCACCTATTAAGGCCATTACGGCACACGAGGGCATGGGTGGCCAGCACCACGCCCGGGTGGCATTTGTTCGTGAGCACCTATTAAGGCCATTACGGCACACGAGGGCACGGGTGGCCAGCACCACGCCCGGGTGGCATTTGTTCGTGAGCACCTATTAAGGCCATTACGGCACACGAGGGCACGGGTGGCCAGCACCACGCCCGGGTGGCATTTGTTCGTGAGCACCTATTAAGGCCATTACGGCACACGAGGGCATGGGTGGCCAGCGCCACGCCCGGGTGGCATTTGTTCGTGAGCACCTATTAAGGCCATTACGGCACACGAGGGCATGGGTGGCCAGCACCACGCCCGGGTGGCATTTGTTCGTGAGCACCTATTAAGGCCATTACGGCACACGAGGGCACGGGTGGCCAGCACCACGCCCGGGTGGCATTTGTTCGTGAGCACCTATTAAGGCCATTACGGCACACGAGGGCATGGGTGGCCAGCACCACGCCCGGGTGGCATTGTCTCCCCAGTGCTGATGTTTATACGCCGCACCAGGTACTCATTTAAGGTCAAGACGACCTAGGACAGGCCCACGACCGGCTCGGGCATTGTCACTGATATCAAGTTGTGAGTGGGAAGTGAGCTCAGGGTTCATAGCAAAGTGCGCTAACCTCTACACTACCGCTCCTCACGACCACTACGGCTATAACAACAGCAACGTGCACACACACACAAAGCAGAGATGGAGACCATTTCCCTGATTGAGGGCCGAATTGATCTTTCAGATACTACACACGAACATATACCTCAGCCACTTCTGTCACCACAAGAGGCAAGATTGACCATAACTTTAAGAAAAGACAGCCGGGGATGCACAGCTACAAGAAAATAGCAGTCAGCTTTTGGGGTTTCATTTTCCTTTGCCCGTGCGGTTCACCGTTGTTCTCGATGATGTCGTTGCTGTTCCCGCTGTGTAGCGATCCGTGAAGCTCCGGGACTCGAAGTTTGGAGCGGCCCTCGTGATTGAGTGCACTCAGCAGGTGAGGTGGGGACATTGACAACGAGCCCCTTCATTGACCCACGAGATCCTTCTCGGAGTCTCAAGCCTTCTTCAGGAGGCCTGCCATGAGACGAAGTCGTTGTCTATCCAAGTCATACCCGGGCTCAAAACCCTGCTGAGCTTCCGCGATCTGGCCAGGTTGAGCGCATTCAGGGAGGTGATTCGACCATGCGCAAGGGATCTGATTCGGCCTTGAGTTATGGCTGGAGGTTAGTCAAAGTCACATGTGATTTCCTGCTCAAATGAGCACGGTGTTTTATTTACAACCCTGAGCCAGCGATGACAATTTCACATTCCTACGGCAGGGGGTGAGTCTATCCATAGGAAAACCACTTTCGACTCCCAGTACGTGGAGCGAAACGTCGGACATCATGCTCAACAATAAAAAGGCTTGACAACCCAAAGACGCATGGCAGAGCCGCACGGCACAACCGCGGCAATCTCCGCAGTGGTGCAGGCAGTTGCCCCGTGGACTCTCACACGGTGACCCAGCGAACTCTCACATGGGACTCTGCGTGCCCCGCAGAGTGGCGGCTACGTGCTGGGATTCCGTGCCGACCCCCCCGACCTGATGCGCACGATGTCGCAGGAGCTGCAGAGTCTGCACCGCGTCTTCGCAGCAAAGCCCGACATGGGCGTGCGCTTCCACATGGAGGAGATGGTGCGGATGACCTCCATGACTTCTCAGACCCACGCACACGTCCCAGGTTCACGTCATATCTGCACCTCAAAGACTCCACGGAGGTCCCACGCTCTCTCAGACCCGCACAGATTTCTCTGACCAAGGCACATTCATCCACTACCTCAAATAGGCATCGCTCAGGTCACTAGGTGCATCTCTGATCCGTCGAACACACACGGAGATCCACTCCACAGGCTTCAGAGGCCTCTAGACCTCCCGAGACCAATACACATGACTCAGATTGACCCACATCTCACTGACCCAAGCACGTACATCCAAGATTCCATATCGGATCACTCAGACCTCACTAGATCACTTGAAGCCTGTCTCTTCAGAACAATCTAAATCCAATAACATAGATGAAAGTCCACTCCAAAACGTGCACGAAGTCCTTGTATCCACCAAAATATATCTCACAGGTGCACGTATGTCCTTCAAACATTCAGATCCACCCCCACTACTTCAAAAGGGTCGTCTGACCTTCCAAACACATCTCTCGATCACTCAAGACCTCATGAAGGGTGCTCTGCTTACTTGGAGCATCACTCCTGGCCTGACAGGACACCAGACCCCCAGCGCTGCAGTGAGTGGAGACGGGCTACAGGTCCCGTGATCTTCCACCGCTCCCCCCACGACCCCCCCCCCCCCATCCCTCCTCCGATCCTCCCTGACCCACCCCCACTGTGCAGCCGGCTCCACTGGAGAAAGTGAAGGAGGCGCAGGTGGATGATGACATGGAGCTGGAGCCTGGGTTCTCCAAAAGCGATGCTCACACGGTACCTGGCCCTCCAGCACAAGCGTGGGGTCAATCGCAGATTTCATCGTCATCCTCATAACCATCATAATCATCTTCTGTCCCTGGTGTCACCTATTCACACGCCCTGCCATTGAGGAGTCCTTTCATTGTGAGAGCTGGAATGAGACTGATTTAGCCCAGTCATTAATGACTGGGCTGACAACTATAAACTCTGTTTACGATTTAATCACGGGGTTTGCAACCAAACATCTCAGCAGTGCTAGCTAGGTGTTGACTCTCTCGCCTGGTATGCAGGAGATCGTGGGTTCGATCCCGATCCCGACACTGACGCCTGCTGTGTGTTTGGAGTTTGCATGTTCTCCCTGTGGTCGCGTGGATTTTGTCTCCGGGTCTTCTGGTGTTTCCCCCCACATTGAGAAACATACGCTCACAGTATTTAGCTGATATACATTTCCACGTGATAAGCCACTTCGTTGAGCTATCATTTACGGTCTGGCCGCTTCTGAAAAAGAGCTATATAGCTCAGTGGGTTTTACCTGGTTAAATAAAAAATAGTTTTCTTTAATATTTAGTAGTTTTGGCATGGTAATCTTTAGCATCCTGAGCCACACAATCCTCCACGTACTGGGCTTTATATTTGAGGCCCTCATTGCGCCAATTTCCCAATTCCAGAACGCACGTATATTCATGCTCAAGATTTCCGTTACCTCGCCGCCATCATCATCCATAGTTATCAATTTACTGCTGGAACAAGGCTTCCCTAAGCCATCACCATCCCTCAGTATGTCATGTTTTTCTCGCTGCACAATTTCAGTTCTATAAATGATGTACATTTTTATGGAGAATGTAATAATCCATAGTAACACGTGTTCTTTGTTTGAAGGCTTACTTTGCTGATGAGAACAAGGTATGGTAATTATCTCTTGACATTCTTTTACACTGTAACATGTAAATGAGTTGCAGTGTGAGGAAGTGTTCAGATGTCCTCCCTGCTAGATAGTATATATATATTTTACAAAGAGGTATTCAAGATGGATGTGAACAAGTCACTAACATCTTCTCTCACAACCTCATCATCACCACCTCCACCAAAATCCTCTTAAATCACTTAAAATCCCAACCCGTTACACCACCCTTACCATGAGTACCACCCTCACCATCTCCACCCATTCCTCTAACACCATCACCATGACCCATTCGCTACTGCACCCTCACCATCACCCCCACGACACCACCTCTACCATCTCCACCCATTCCTCTAACACCACCACCATGACCCATTCATTACGGCACCATCACCATCACCCCCACGACACCACCTCTACCATCTCCACCCATTCCTCTAACACCACCACCATGACCCATTCATTACGGCACCCTCACTATCACCATCACCCCCACGACACCACCTCTACCATCTCCACCCATTCCTCTAACACCACCACCATGACCCATTCATTACGGCACCCTCACCATCACCATCACCCCCACGACACCACCTCTACCATCTCCACCCATTCCTCTAACACCACCACCATGACCCATTCATTACGGCACCCTCACCATCACCATCACCCCCACGACACCACCTCTACCATCTCCACCCATTCCTCTAACACCACCACCATGACCCATTCATTACGGCACCCTCACCATCACCATCACCCCCACGACACCACCTCTACCATCTCCACCCATTCCTCTAACACCACCACCATGACCCATTCGTTACGGCACCCTCACAATCACCCCCACGACACCACCTCTACCATCTCCACCCATTCCTCTAACACCACCACCATGACCCATTCGTTACGGCACCCTCACAATCATCCACACGACACCACCTCTACCATCTCCACCCATTCCTCTAACACCACCACCATGACCCATTCGTTACGGCACCTTCACAATCACCCCCACGACACCACCTCTACCATCTCCACCCATTCCTCTAACACCACCACTATGACCCATTCATTACGGCACCCTCACCATCACCATCTCCCCCACGACACCACTTCTACCATCGCCACCCATTCCTCTAACACCACCACCACCACCACGTCACATCTCCTCCCCGGGTGTCCCGCCCTGCCCGGCGACGCGAGAAGCACAGGGACCGTGAGGTGGTCTTCTCCACCGAGCTGGGCCTCGCCATCGAGAAGCTGCGAGACGGGTTCACTCTGCAGGGCCTCTGGGACGCAACGGCGTGAGGGCTCCGGCGCCAGCGCGCACCCATTGCACACGAAGCGCTTGCCGCAAATGAACCGCAACACCTTGCTGATCTCGTCAAGGGGCATAAACCATCACGCGGACTCCGGTCATCCTCGCAGCGGCTTTTGGCTGGCCATCGATTAAAGACGGTTACCGCATCGCGCGCTTTCAGATGCGCTTCTGCGGCCGTCTGGAACGCTCTCCCTTCCGATATTAGGGAGCCACTGGCGCTATGCACTTTTAAATCTCGATTGAAAACTTATTTCTTTAGAACTGCTTTTTTGTGTTGAATTTGTTGTCCGTCCCCACACATCCCACCTGCACGGTTGGCTTCGTACGGTGCGAAAGAAGTTCAACATCCATACATGCGGCTCTCCCTGAGCCCTCCCAGTGGCGGAGCCATCGAGAGTGCAGGCGGTGCAGTTGCACAGGGGCCCACGGGGCCAGGCACCGAGAGATGAAGAGGGAGGAAATTGGATTAGGGGGCTCCCAATTTCATTCCTTGCACCAGGAACACACCACTGAACATCCCATCGGCGACCTAAGGAATTTGGAAATATGTTCACATCTTATTCTTGGTTCTTTTGGTAAAGTCACGTAGAAGGGAAATAATAAAATAATAAAAAATTGTATTAACCAATCTTAATTTAGGAGCTTTCGTGACTGCAGGAATTATTCTTTGGTTCTTTTCGGTTAAGTCACGTCTAAAAATAAAATAATAAATTAAAATAATATTATTTATTATTTTATTTTTAGACGTGACTTAACCGAAAAGAACCAAAGAATAATTGTATTAACCAATTAAATTCTCACGACGTTTCGATTGGTTGTCCCACCTGATGACGATTGTTTGTGTTGCGATCGAAACGTCGTGATCTATTATTTTTCTACCTACGTGAAAGAACCAAAGAGTATGGATTCCTGCAGTCACGAAAGCTTCAAATCAAGATACAATATCTAAAGTATTTTTTTTTCTCTGCAAGTGTATACAATACAAAGTGGACATTCACAGGCCAAATGGAGGGCTTTACAGTACAGTATCATTATTCTAACACTGTTCGTGAATATAGCGGCCTCTAGTGGCTGGGAATGTCCCGTTAACCTAGTAATATGCTGTACTGTATATGAATAAAAACATGATTTCTCGCCACACCGTTTGGTCGTACATGTTATGTATATCGTTTATTGTTAAATTTGAATCACAGTTCCTATGATCACTGTTACATTGTTTTTATAGCTCTATTTTGGTGATTTTGAAACGGTTTTGGTTTAGCCATGTTTGTTGAAGTACGTACAGCGTTAGCCTGATAACTTTAATCTACATTGTCTTATGGTTGTTGTTGTTGTTGTTTGACTTGCATCCCACTGGGATTTTTGCACACACCGTTGAAATACGGTGGTTTTTCTGGAAGACTTTGCTGTTTTTTCCCGGATTTTTCTGTTGCGTGTAGTCACTTTAAGATGTTTCTTGTTCATGTTTTTGTTTTGTTGCGGTTGCACCCGAGTCAAGAGCCGCATGGCTCACAGGGTTATACCTAATAAATGAAAATGAAATGATGGGTGCATCGTGAGTTAAGAATCGATGTGAATCAATGAGTGAGATACATTATTACGTTCCTAACGGCCTTCTTCGGTTTCAATAATACCACCGCGGTTTTATTTTATTTTAATCATAATTTCCTCCGGTAACGTTGAAGGGATTGCAGCTCGTTCCATATTGGTGGTATCCGATAGCGGCTTTTGTCCCATTTCCATTGGCTTTAGCGTCACACTCCACAGGAGGCGAGTTTACTTGGTTCACGATTGATGATGCAGATTTTGTATTTGTGCCTCGCACGAGACTCATTAGTTGAAACGACGCAGAAATGTAGGCCAACCCTGTCCTATGAGTGAGACCAATCAACCTCCCAAGCTCACAGTTTTTTTTGTAATTAGGAATTTTCCCAGTTAGACTGGCAAAGACTGGACAAAAATGTGTGTACAATTTCAGCCTTCTAGCCCTTCGAGAAGGTGTTTAGAACATCCATCACGTGCTTAATGCGTCGTGGGGTGAGTGTGATTGAGCAGAAGAGAACATTGGGACGGGTTCTGTGAAAGAATTTAGTTTAATTGTTCATCCTGTCTCAATGCCAGCTGCAGTGTCATTAATAAAGCCCACTTAATGAATAACACAAGATCAATCTAAATACAGACTCACACGCGTACAACTCAACACTCTACATACATACGTACGCACACTCACATCTATACGAAGACAAAGATCCCCCATATAGCCTTCAACAGACCATTGGGGCAAGTGCTGTTGGCGAGCACTTATTAAGGCCGGCACGGCACACGATGGGATAGTGTTAAGCAGCACCACGTGGTCTCGCCAGTGCTGATATTTACACACAACACCACCAACAACCACTTGATTTAAGGCTGGGTCGAGCTCGTATCGGATCCAGATATAATTGGCCACTGATGGTAACCGTGGCCCTGAATCGAATTCGTGGCGTAGTGCACGAACGATTTCTTCAAACCAGTTTTGTGCGTGTTTAGTTTGTTGTCCTTCCCCACGCACGTCTCCGATTATCACAATTGGCTACGTACGGTGCGAAAGAAGTTCAACGTCCGTACAACCGCCACGACAACCGCTCCAAACACACACACCCATTTACACACACACACTAAGATAAAGTTCCCCCTACTGAGAGCGATATAGACTGGGAGTGCTGTTGACGAGCACCTATTCTGGGCGAGCGGTGGCGCTGTGATTAGCGCATTGCCCTACAAACCCGGGCGACCCCATGCGTTTAATTCCCGCTCACAAATAACAACAGTGGCGAATATTTGAACAGGTCGACTCAGCCTCAAATAGGTACCTGGTGCAGTGTGTAAACATCAGCACTGGGGGAGAGACAAAGACGGCCGGGCGTGGTGATGGCCACCCACCCCACCGTACGCTATGCCAGCCTTCGGCGGTGCTCGCCAACAGCACTTGCCCCTAAAGTCTGTTCAGGTGATAGAGGGATCTTTGTCTTTGTTTTGCACGCAAAGCCGTACGCGTTTGTGTTAATCGCTACGTGACTATTTCTCGCGAAGAAGATATGCACCCCGACGGGGAGAGGTTGGGGACGGGGCAGGAGTCGGTGGGACGACGGTGACGGGGACGAGGTTGACGATGCGGATTGCTCGCAGACGCGTGTGAATGTGCATGCAGGTCGAGGGCTGTGCATCGGTGCGTGTGTGTTTAGACGTATGTACGTGTGTGTGTGTATGTCAGTGTGTGCGTGTGTGTTTAAGTGTATGTATCGTTGTGTGTGTGTTTAGACGTACGTACGTGTGTGTATGTGTCAGTGTGTGCGTGTGTATGTATGTGTCAGTGTGTGTGTGTGTTTAAGTGTATGTATCGGTGCGTGTGTGTGTATGTGTCAGTGTGTGTGTGTGTGTTTAAGTGTATGTATCGGTGCGTGTGTGTGTGTATGTATCGGTGCGTGTGTGTGTATGTGTGTGTCAGTGTGTGTGTGTGTTTAGACGTATGTACGTGTGTGTGTGTCAGTGTGCGTGTGTGTTTAAGTGTATGTATCGGTGCGTGTGTGCTGTCACAGCTTGGCCATCTTGAGCACGTTGAGCTTGACGGACTGACACGAGGCCCCGGCCGCGTATCGGATCTCGCGCAGGAGCCCGACCCACTCCTTCTTCTCCTCGTCATACCTGCATCAGCATCATCAGCAGCAGCAGCAAGAGAAAGGAATATCATCATCATCAATATCGCCAGCAGAAGCAGCAAGAGAGAGAAAGAGTGAACAATCCTCACAATCATTTCCCGCACCTCCGATTATCACGGTTGGCTAAGTACGGTGCGAATAAAGTTCAACATACACACTTCATCGTTTGCAAAAGAGAGGAAAGTTATCATCTGCCGTCATTCACAGCAGCTAGAGAAGTCGTGACAACGTAGTAGAAACTCATTATCAACATCAGCAGCAGCAGCAGTCGGCAGCCAGAAACACTATCACTCTCGCATTACGAAGATACTTAAAGATAATCATCATTGTCATCTCCAAGAGGCAGCGAGATTATGAAGATCATCGTCACCACCAGCACCAGCAGCAGCAACAAGAGAGAGGAAAATCATCATCGCAGGCGTGTGCAAGTGTGACCGCGTCGTCGTGAGTGAGTGCGGGCACGCACTTCCACACGTCCGTCATCTCCTTGGGCGCGAACTGTTGCTCGCCCTCGGCCTGCACCATGGCAAAGCCCCCGATGCCGTAGAGAACGTCGCCCATGCTCACGAGGCTCAGCGAGGATCGCTCCTGCGGGAACTCCGTCTGCGTCTCCCACCTGGGGGGGGGGGGGGGGAGCCAGGGTGGGAGGGTCAGGGACGGTGGTGGTGGTGATAGACGTGGAGGTAGTGGCACAGTGAGGTTGGCATGGGAGCTGGTGCAAGGAATGAAATGGGACGTCCTCGTCGCCTGCCACCCCCTCGCACATCTCTCCCATGTACCTGGGGACTATCCACCCACCCATATACTTATCCACCTATAACGCACCTACCCATACCCACCAATCCACCCACTATCCGCGCATCACACACCCACCTATTCATACACATACCAAGCAGCCACTTCCTCTCGTATACACACACACGCACTAAAAATCCACCTTCCACTTACACACCTACAAACCCACTCACTCAATCACACACCCACCCACCTATTTATTCACCTACTCTCCCACCTATCTACCCACCCACCTACCAATCTACACATCTACTTATCCACCCACTTACCCAACAACACACCTATCAACCCACCCACACACCCACCCACACACATCAACCCACTGACTATCCAGCCCCCCACACCGCCGGGACCCCGGCTCACTTGTTGGTAGCGATGTTGTAAACCTCCACAGAGGCGGTGAGGCCTCCCTCCACCACGCCGGCCGCCACCCACACCTTGCCCTTGTGCAGCACGGCCCCGCACAGCGAGCGCGCCACGCTCATGGGCGCCAGCTCCTTCCACTCGAACTTCTTGGGGTTGTAGACCATGACCTTGCTCAGGCATTTCCTGCAGGTGTCATGGAGAGGAGAGGAAGGAGGAGGAGGAGACGGCAGGGGCGTGGGCGGGGAGGAGAGACGGCTCAGCGACATATTCTGATGAGAACATTCCAGGGATTCATTTCTGGACGAATATTTTCCGGGTCGTTGGTGGACTGGGATAGGCACGTGACTTTTAGCCAGAATCACAGCGAGAGGGATACTGGATGTGGTGTGCCGGGCGTGGAAATGTTTTACGAAAATTAGACTTAGGGACACTTTCTAGGGTAAAGAAAATTGCATTATTCTTTAAATTATTACTATTATCATTAGTTTGGTCCCTATGGCGGCAAGGCAAAGTGTCAATTGCAATCGTTCAATTGCTCGCCAGCATCAACCGAATGTCATCATCATCATCACCACCACCAGGGATCTTCGGCCAGTTCTATTAATACGTGCAATACGTGTTTGACGTGCAGGAGGAAACGGGAGCACCTGGAGAAAATCCATGCAATATGATGGGATAACACTCAAAGCGCCACACAGATGGATTTAGCAATCTATTTCTGTACTCTCATTGCCTGGACACATTGCAGCCCCAGCCTACACGCCTCTATACTCTCTCCACTGCAGCATCCAAGCAAGCGTCTCTGTCACAGCCTCCACACTCAACCTTTCGCTCAGCAGGAGGTCACTCGTTGTCCTCTGGAAGCTCTGTCATCTGGAACTCCCTCCCTCCCTTCCCCCAGCGATTCCAACTTGTCAGCTCGCTGCCCCTGCTTCAATCCATTAACTCCCCTCTGCCTCTAACCGACTGCGTCTCTCCGTAAACTAAACACGCCCACCATTCCTTGCCGCAGCGTCTTAAGCCGCGATCGCGTGTAGCCGCGATCGCATTTCCCGCACCTCCGATTCGCACGGTTGGCTATGTACGGCGTGAAAGAAGCTCAACATGCTTACACACAGACGCCATATTAATCAAAATTCTCTTGTAAAATGTATTCTGAGATCGGACGACATCTGGGGGCATTTCAGGACCAATTGCTCGTGGTCGTGGGAAAACCACCGGGCGTCACCACTCACTTGTCGTCCGACTTGCCGCCCAGAACGTACACCAGGTCCTTGTTGGACACCACCGTGTGTCCGTACACCTTGTACGGGAGCGGGTCAGACTCGCCCCACTTGAAGGACCTGAGCAGATGGGGACACGGGCATCTCAGAGGGCAAACTCGTGGCATCTTGCAGGCACGATTCCGTGGATGGCCGGGCGAACTTAGGGAGATAAATACCGCGTCCGAGCACTGAGTGAACTGTCCACTTTGAAAGCCTGGGTTTGAATCCAGAAGTTTTAAAAGAAAATTCGTGCAACACAATCCATGCAGCAATAATGGGACTTTTGGCTGAGAATAGTTTTACGCTAATCGTGATGTTGGTTGTCGTGAACAAGATTCCATTTGGGAACTATCAGAGAAGTTAGTGTGCTATATATTAACTTCTGGAAGATGACATCACAGAAATACTTGAATTTTGAGGTCCCCTTAAATTGCTTCTTTTTTTCACTGGGTGGTTCTTACATCCTCACATGCCCTACTCATAGTGGCGCTCGTTTCATGGAAATCAAACTCGTGAATTATCATCAGAGTTGGAATTTATCATTATTAAATGACAAATCAAATGTAATATATATTTTTTGGTGTGTGCAGTCACGCACCCAAAAATATATCAATCATAGGAGGCTGAAATTCTGATTCGAACAGCGGTACCAACGCAGTGTCTCTGAAACAGGCAGACATCTGTGAAAACGAACTTCATAGCTCATCGGATTCCTCCAGTATGAATACACATTCTGATTCTGAAATATTCCGCTTCTGATTATAACCCCCTGGGAGAGCATGCGACATACACACAGATCATTGGCTCGGACCCACATTCCCAGCACTCCCAGTCATGTGGACTCAGCGTCTGTGACACGACCATTATGATCCGTCTGATCTACTGGTGGTCAACCTCGCCGCGCAACACAGTACACGTGTGTGCGCGCGTGCGTGTGTGCGCGTGTGTGTGTGTGCGCGTGTGTGTGCGTGTGTGCGCGTGCGTGTGTGTGTGTCCGCGTGCGTGTGTGCGCGTGCGTGTGTGCGCGTGCGTGTGTGTGTGCGCGTGTGCGTGTGTGCGCGTGCGTGTGTGTGTGTCCGCGTGCGTGTGTGCGTGTGCGCGTGCGTGTGTGCGCGTGCGCGTGTGTGCGCGTGTGTGTGCGTGTGCGCGTGCGTGTGTGTGTGTCCGCGTGCGTGTGTGCGCGTGCGTGTGTGCGCGTGCGTTGGGGCGCAACTTCCGCGGATTTCTAATGTGCGCGGGCGCAGGGTCGCACTTTCTGTCGTAGCAGAGCACGGAGTCCAGGGTCACGTCTCCCGTGAGCTCCTTGCCCCCGACCGCGTAGATCGAGTTCTCCGACTCCCCCAGGCCGAAGAGGACGCGTGGGGAGGGCATGGGGGGCATGCCCATCCAGTCTCCCTCCAGGTTGTCGAGCTGCGGGGTGGAGGTCGGGGGTAGGGTAGGAATACACGGGCACGGTTGGCTACGTGCTGTACATGCAATGGGGGCAAGGGGCGATCGGGGGGAGGTGCAGGCACCGACGGTGCGGGGTCGTGCACACTCAGAGCCACGCAAACGGAATGCAACCACGCACTCACCCAAAGGTGAACACTCGCAAACCTCGCGCGTACGTACAGACCGACAAACACAAAACAACACACACACAGCTGCAACAGGCGCAATTAAACCACGCGCGCGCGCACACACACGGTGTGTGATTGGTCAGGCTCACCTGTACGAAGTAGGACTGGTAGGGCTGGTCCTTGTTCTCCTCGTCGTAGTAGAGGCCGCCGGCGAGGAAGAGCTGGTTCTCGCGAGTCACCAGGCTCACGTGGTTCTTCGGCACCTGCTCGCCGGACAGCGCCGCCAGGTAGCACTCGTTCTCCGTGGGGTCGTATGCCACGGCCGCCTCGTCGTTGACGAGGAGGATGAGGTGGCGCGCGTACATGCCCAGCCGCTTGTTGTCGTTGAGGATGCTGGGCAGCAGGGCCGCCTGCTCTTCGTCCACCGCCTCCACGTCTCCGTTGACCGTGGCGGCGCCCGCCTTCCCATCCGTGCCGGACTTGCCGGCGCTGACGATCGGCTGGGGCTCGGGCATCTTCCCCTCGAAGGCGTCTTTCACCTGGCGGCACGGGGGGCGGCGGGGTGGCATGGACCACCATCATCATCGTCGTCGTCAGCGTATTTGCCCTGGTCGTCGTTCGCAGTGTCGTCGTCATCCTCACGATGTTTTCGCTGTGAATTGGGCGCCCCCCGTTGTCGTTGCTGTTGTTGTCGCTGTGATCCGTATCACTGCTATCAGTGCCGGATCAAGATAGCGCGGGGCCTGTAGCATATGTTGTAAAGGGGCCATAAATAAATAAAAAATCCCACAAATATTAACACATAAATGTTTAACTTGCTATACAGCCAGATAATACGACAAATCGCCAACCTAAAGACCCAGTCGTTCATAAAAGTTTAAGGCAGTATAGTACTATAGTAATAGAGCAAGTGCAGAATCGCTGAACCGGAATTGATAGCTTGAAAGCATTTAGCGTGGGGCCCTTGAAAGTGCGGGGCCCGTAGCTACTTCTGCTACATATATAGCTACTTTTGCTACTATCCTCTCCCCAACATCATCGTCGCCAATACTTGCAGCATTGTCGTCATAGACATCGTCACAATTTGAATGTTATCATTTTCAGTACAGGTCCAGTAATTAAATCGTCGTCATCATCACCAATTCAATTATCAAGGAGTCGTGGCGTTCATTCGCGTCATCGTGATCGCCTTATACATCTTCCATCTTTTCATGTCACCAGCGGCGGCAGCATCGCGATGATTGTCATCATCACTGGTATCGAATCATGATGAGCGTCATCATTCTGGAAGTTATTTTTACATCTCGTCCGTATTCAATTCCACGAATCGTGAACAGCACCGTCGGTTGTGATCCCTCACCCCGCCACAACCTTCCTCTCGCTCCACTCCTGCCCCCTCGAACCGCATTCGTTCAAATTGCAATAGAGAGTGAAGCCTTCAAATTAAGAGTGAAGCCTTAAAATCGAGAGTGAAGCCTTAAAATCAAGAGTGAAGCCTTCTGCACACTTTCCCCCCTGCGGTCATCCCCACTGCATCGGCATTTGGCGAGTCATCGAACAAAGATGGTCACTGCATCTCGCGCTCCTGCGGCCGTCTGGAACGCTCTTCCTTCCCATATTAGGAAGCCACTGGAGCTATGGCACCTTTGAATCGTCGACATCAAAAATTCATTTTTGTGTTTAATTTGTTGTCATTCCCCCACACCTCCGATTAGCGCAGTCGACTAACGTACGGTGCGAAAGAAGTGTCAACCTACGTGCCCCAACAGCCGACTGGCCCCCTGCAACACTCACAACCCTCCCCTGCTCCCCCGGCTCCCTCCCCCCCCCACACCGCCACCCCCAGACCCTCACAATCGACAGCCGCTGCTGCGTCTGGAATGCTTCGTCGCTATTTCGGTGGGGAAGCGGCGCGCTGCTAAATTTACCTCCCTCGCCACCTCCCTCGTGTCCCGTGCCCCGATACCGACTCTTAACTGCCCGCGTTATAAAAAGTTACTTATTCGGAAGAAAAAAAAAACCGAGAGAATGATTTGGTTTTTCTCTGCCTGTTTTTGAGTGGAGTGGGATGGGGTTTCAAACGAAATACATGATATGCATTTGATCGTTATAGGGTCATTGCCCGAAACGTCGAATATTGTATATCATGTTTCTGTTAGGGCAGTGCTCGTGACGAGGTGATCGACTGTTTTAAATAAAAGTTTTGCTCGCACAAATTGAACTTTGCTTGTATGATATCATTCATGCATTGGGATGTTTGACAATTTTTTTTTTGCAACCGACTGTTTTGGCTCCATGTGATTGTAGACCCCACGGGTGATCGGATAATCCCCACGTCGTTGCGCGGACGGTTTCACAAACCCACTTGCTGTGCTGCCACGGCGTGGCGACCTCGCAAGCAGCCCCAGTGGGGCTGGGAGTTTCACACAGCGCGGCTTGAGCCACCAACTTTCGGCCTCTAAAGCGCTGGATTTACAGTCGTACAAAGTCACCAAACCCCGGCCAAATTGAGCTACACAACCCGCTTGGATCCCAAGTGTTACCCCGTGAGCCACAGAAGGATTGGCACCACCTACGGCGTCTCCTAGGCCCGCGTCCAAATCACCTGGAATCAGGCCGATCTCCTGAGATCTCGGAAAACAACGCAGATTTGAGCCTGGGTATTGCTTGGATGGGCGATCACCACGCCGTTTAATATGCAGCTGCCTCATATGCATACATCTTTTCTCGTTCACATCGATTAACTACGTCGAATGCCACCACTTGAGCCACAGAAGGATTGGCACCACCTGCGTGGTTGTTAAAGCGTGGTTGTTAAAGCGCTTTCCACCGTCTCACCCGTTGTCCATCAACGCGACACAAACTTTTACACTTGGGATGTAACGACAATGAGGGGAGCGGTGGTGCAGCGGTTGGCACACTGCGCTATGAACCTGACTGCCCGAGTTCCAAACCCAGCCACTCCGAAAACGTGGCAAGTGGTATTATTAATAGATTACAAATAATGTGCATATTAAATCGTGACCACAATGCCTTTGGTTATCCAGGAAAGCCTCAATGGGCAGCAAGGCTATTCTTTTCATGGGGGTCCTGCAACATTGGATGTTCGGTAAATTCCATTGACTTAATGTGATAGGAAACTGGTGTACCTGCAAATAACCCAGTATACATATGACCGATTAGTACGGTTGGCTACGTACGGTGCGAAAGAAGTTTAACATACATGCATGCATACGATACTTCTCAAGATTCCGCCAAGATATATTAAATAATTAATAGATACTACTATCTCCTGGCCACCTCGCAGCCCATGGAGGCAATGAACTTCCTGGAGAAATCCCATTCATACGAGGGGACATCACTACAAACGTTGTACAGTTTAGAAAGTATCGACCTGCCCGCCTCACTAGCTCCAACAGTATTGAGGCACTGGAGCCGAGGGGGTATGACGAGGGGATATGACGCTCACAGATGACTCCTTTAATACGCAGAATACATGAGTTAAAATTGCTGACTCGGATAGTAACAATTCCTGGGTTCAGGTATCACCCCCTGAGCATTTTTTTCTTATAAAAAAACATTTAAAATATATTTAAAACAATAAATTATTGTTATGAGAAAGGGGTTGGTGTGAGCGATCGTTACATCTCTGCTAGCGAGTGAGAGGGTTGATATCCTCCTCCCCCATCCTCCATCACCATCTAACATCACCGACAATCACCCATCATCATCATCATCCACCTCCACCCACCGTCACTCATAACCCCCCCCCCACCATGACCCACCAGCTTGAGCTTCTTCTGCAGATCGGGGTTGGCCTTCACGAGGTCGCTCTTCTCCACGTGGTCGCGCACGAAGTCCTTGGCCATGAGGCGGAATCGAATGCAGTCGAAGAGGTCGGGGAGACTCTTCACGCGCTCCTCCTTGTCGTGCTTGACCCAGCCCACGAAGGCCTCCCACACCACCTCCTCCTTCTCCACGTTGAGACCGTCGCACGCCACGATAGGGATGAGCTCCTGGGCGCTCAGCTGCAGGAAGTCCGCGTCCTTGCACAGCGCGCCGAAGCGCTCGGCGATGAAGTCCCGAGCCGACACGGCGAGACGGGGGCAGTCGAGCAGGAGGCCCAGGCGGAAGACGGCCAGGCAGTTGCTGAGGCCGAGGCGCCGCTGGAGGTAGGACACGCACACCGTGAAGATGGACGGGATCTGGAACATGTTGGCCACCGCGAAGATGTCCTGCACGTTGTCATCCGTGATGGCGATCTCCGACGTGTAGAGGTAGCGCAGGATCATCTCGAGAACCGTGGGGTCGACGTCGTCGAGAACCACTTCCTTCTTCGCGGTGGCGGTGGCGGTCGCCTTCTTCTTCCCCGATTCCTCGGGCTCCTCCGACAGAAGGATCTCGCGGAAGTAGGGGCTGCACGCGGCCAGCACCTGCCGGTGGCAGGGCAGCTTCTTGTCGCCCACCTTGAGCTCGCAGTCGATCATCTTGCCCTCGTCCAGCAGGTCTCGGAATCCGTCCTGCAGCAGCGTGGTCTGGTACACGCGCAGCTCCTCCTCCATGCTCTTCAGCGCAGCGACGCGCGGATCCATGACGGCCAGCGATCTTCCCCTGCCTCTGTCTCCTCGCTCAGCGAAAGATGCGCGTCCGATGCCTGGGGGTCGCGCGGCCCAAAAGAAAGAGGCCCGAGGAATTGCGGCGCGTGTGGAGGCGCGGAGGGCGTCTACTGTGGCCCGAGTATTTCTGGGTGAAGGATAAATTTAGCAGTGGAGTGGTGGCCGCTCTGGGTGGGGGTGTTGAAGGGCGGGGGGGGTGGATGGTGGTGGAAAGAGGAGGAGGAGAGGGGGGGGTGCAGGCGTCGCAAGGGTGATGGTCAGGGGACGACGGAATGACGGACAGATCGGGTGGGTGGGTGGGGTAGGGCAAGGAGTGAGATGCGCCCCAAGCCTTTTATGATGACGAGGTGCCTTTACACGAATGTAGGAAGAGACGCGCTGATGAACAGCTGAGCGGACAGACTGACGGAATGATGAACGAACTGCCACACTTCTCGGCCACAAAAAATACCGAATTCCTAAACGTAGCCCGAACCAGACAAAGCACACCCGGGGCTTGCCTTTATCCTGCACATATAGAAACCTCGTCGATACGGCACCGCTATTCTCTGTGTGCACGACTCTGGCTTCTAACGCCTCGCGGTGTCAACCTACGCCTCCTGCAAGGTAATCGCTTCCGCAGATGCCAATTGTTCTCCATGCGCTCTGCTTCTGTGTCCGAGACGCGTCCGTGTGTGTACATATATACGCGTTGTGTGTGTCCAGTGTGTATAATTAGCCACGCGTGGAAGATTCTCGGATGGAGGAAGGGGGTCGAGGGGGGTCTTGCGGGGTGGGGAACAGGGGGAATTGGGGATGGGCGCAGCAACAGTTGTGCGAGAGAGACGACAGCTGTTTGGTGGGCGGGTTTGCCGGTGCGCACGTGGGTGACCTGGTGGACACGTGGGTAGGTGGGTGGTGGGTGAGTGTCGTGGTTTGTGGGTGAGTTGATGGGGAAGTTGTTGCAGTGGGGGTTTGGTGGGTGAGTGAGTGAGGGACTCGGTTGTTGGGCGTGTGGGTGGGCCGACTGATGAGTGGGTGGCGGGTGAATGGGTCAGTGACTGAGTTGGTGGGTGAGTTGAGTTGGCTTGATTGACGGTGGCTGGGTCACGTGGGTGACTTGGTGCGTGACGTTGTGGGCGACTTTTCGGACGTCTCGTCCTGCATGCTGAGTTGCTCTCTGGGCATGCGAGTGACTTAGTGGATGACTTGGTGGGTGACTCGATGAAGTGACTCGACACGATGGCTTGACGAGTAAATTCTTGCGTGTAACATTGTGGATCGGTTGATAGGTGACTTTATGGGTAGGTGAATTTGTAGATGTCCCAATGGGTGATTTTGACACGGGTGGGTTGATTTCTGTTCGAACGGCGACGCGGGCTGCTGTGTTAGCTATGGCGTATAGGGGGATGGTGCAGTTGTTCGGTGGGGTTGGTGAGGCTGTCGAGGCCTCGCCAAAAGCGGGGAAGTCAGGAGTTTCAAATACTGGATGTCGCACGCGTCCCGAAATAGACGCGCCACGCTGTTGTTGTGGGACCTCTGTGGTGGAGACGGAGCAAAGGACGGGACGCGCGGTTATTCCAGAAGCGCTTTTAGTACGAGTGATCTCAGTTCTAATGATGAAGTCATGTTCCGGAAAGGGGGTGAAGAATGTTGACATTTGGCTAAAGCGGAGAGTCGAGGCTATTTGCGCAAATGAGCGTCGAACAAAAATAATCCGAACGCAATTTAACAAAACAAGTATAACCCGTAAAAACAAAGTTTTTCACTATAAATCCTTTATATGCGTGGCGGCTAGAGTCCTCTTGTCCTCTGGCTTGAGATGGCTGCCACCTATGGGTCAGATGATTGCATGGCACCATTAAGCAATTGGTAATTAAATATAATATTTTTGTCCTAAACAGTGTACAATTTTGGAAAAAAATTTTCACGAACATTAATTGTCACGCACAACGAGTCTGTGTGGAAAATGTCAGCTCGATTGGATCACGGGAAGTGGGTTAAAAAACGACCGAAAGATTTGCACGGTCGTAAGCGCGCAAGCAAGCAAGCGCGCAAGTGAACTTAATATAAAGGATTTAAAAATATGAGGTCCCCAAAATCCACGCCGAAGAGGTTTGATTTGGTTTCACTCATTTGGGTAGAGTCCGGTTCCTCTTGGCTCTCACGTGTCGCGCTAAATACTTGCACATTGCACGATCCTCGGCATCCGTGAACCGAGTAATTCGCCTCCCGTTGAGTGTGACGCCAAAACCCGATAGGAAGCAGGCGAAGCTCGCGACCGGTTCCGAGTAATAGTATCAAGATACCCATACATTGAGTCGTTGCCTTTACAACCTGGTCGTATCTTACCATCACCCCCCCGATAACCCCATCACTCTCCCCCACCAATACCCCCATCACCTACCTGACATCCCCATCACCCCCCCCCCCCACCGATACCCCCATCACCCCCATCACCCTCCCCCCCCCGACACCCCCATCACCCCCAACACCCCCATCACCCTCCACCCCCCTCATACCCCCATCACCCCCATCACCCTCCACCCCCCCCCCGATACCCCCATCACCCCCCTCTCCAACTGATACCCCCATCATCCCCAAAACACCACATCACCCTCCACCCCCCTCATACCCCCATCACCTCTATCACCCTCCACCCCCCCGATATCCCCATCACCCCTCTCTCCCACTGATACCCCCATAACCCTCCCCCACCGATACCCCCATCATCCTCCACCAGATGATTCGACGAATCGTCCCGATTCCACTGAGAAACGTGTATTTTCGAACCCTTTGTTACCGCGTCCTTTGCATTGTTTGTCGGGTGAGTGTCTGTCTCGTGTTGGCAACTGAGTCCGCTCCGTGAGCCCACGTGTGACATTGGCGCAGCATTCGCGTGTAATCCGAATGATTAGACAAACGAGTGATTCGTCGTATGGGAGAGCCTGGTTTCCTTGCTGCGGGCATGAGGAATCCCCCAGTTTATATGGACGCCCTCTCATCTGTCCGAATAAACACTCACACTTCATGAACAGACTCGTGTTAATACTCTCACGAGTCGCACATGTCTGAATAGACGCCTTTATGAACGCTTTCATCTGTGTGAATATATTGTTTCTAAATAGAAACTCAACCTATTACGAAACTGACTCGCTCACCTTTCACCTGTCTGAACATACCCTCGCCTATCTGAAGAAAAACTCACCTGCCCGAACAGACTTTAACCTATTCTTTGGGTCTTTCGGTAAAGTCACGGAGATAGGTTCAAAGCAACACAAGCGTTCGTCAACCTGATCATCCTGATGACGAACGCTTATGATGCGATCGAAACGTCGTAGTTTTTTGGATTTTTTTGTTATTTTCTTTGAACCTATCTACGTGACTTTGCCGATAGACCCAAAGAATATGAAGTCCTGCAGTCACGAAAGCTTTAAGTCAAGAAGTCGACCCGGGTTCGATTTGCGCTCGCTGCCAACACCGGTGACGATTATCTGAACCGGTTCTGGGCCTCCCCTAGGTCGACCCAGCCTCTAATGAGTACCCTGTGCGATGTGTAAAACATCGCCACTGGGGAAACAAAGTCGGCCAGGCGCGGTGTTGGCCACCCACCCCCTCGTGTGCCGTGCCGGCCTTGATAGGTGCTCGCTAACAGCACTTGCCCCGACAGTCTGTCAAGGCTACACGGGGGATCTTTATCTTTTGTGAATGCTGGACACGCAGAGTCTGGGCCAAGCAGGGCTCCCCCCCCCCCCAGCGAACCACGCGCGCGCGTTACTCGTGGCGACGCAGGAGACGCGCGTGAAGTCCACGCTGCTGCGCTGATGCGGAACGCGTTCGGAGTGGGGGGTGGGAGTCGAGTGGAGGAGCCCCCCCCCCCCCCCGTCCGGTCCTGGGCCACGACGCTTCTCCATGAAGTCCACGGGCCCGGATCGGATATTCTCACTTTGCCCGGCACACCACCTAACGAGGCATCGCTTTCCGCGGTTCCGAATTTATTGATGTGGCCGATAAAAGCGAATTATAAGAGACAACCCTTTGGCATGAGTGGGATATCAAGTAATTCACTGGTATTCGCTGGATAAAGAAATAACACCGGCACAAGTAATGTTTTTAAACCTTAAGTGATACCAAGTTTTGCTCTGGCCCATGGGCTATTTTACAGGAGCGGTCAGCATACGAGCTGGGTTTAATTTACCACCGCAGATATCATTAATATCTCACTCTAAACCAGGAACTTTCTGAGGTCGACTCAGCCTTCAATGAGTATATAGCAGAGGTGGGACAAAGTCATTGTTATGCAAGTCCAAGTCGAGTCGCAAGTCATCAAATTCATGACTCGAGTCTGACTCGAGTCCAAGTCACATGACTCGAGTCCACATCTCATAGGTGGGACAAAGTCATTGTTATGCAAGTCCAAGTCGAGTCGCAAGTCATCAAATTCATGACTCGAGTCTGACTCGAGTCCAAGTCACATGACTCGAGTCCACATCTCATAGGTGGGACAAAGTCATTGTTATGCAAGTCCAAGTCGAGTCGCAAGTCATCAAATTCATGACTCGAGTCTGACTCGAGTCCAAGTCACATGACTCGAGTCCACACCTCTGGACTATATAGTACAGTATGTTGTAAGAAATCAGTACTGGGGAGACAAAGGCGGCCGAGCGTGGTACTGGATACACCACTGCGCCTTGTGCCGGACTTAATAGGTGCTCGCTAACAGCACTCGAAAAGAGTGAGCTTGGCGATCTTCACAGACTTCACCCCGATTCTGATGACGCGAGGCTATTCCGAGTCGCGCACACACCACGTGTTGCCCTGGGTCGTGTTACCGCAGACCACACGCACAGAAACACCCCACGACACTCACTCACACACTCCACCACTCACTCACGCACTCCACCACTCACTCACGCACTCCACCACTCACTCACACACTCCACCACTCACTCACTCACACACTCCACCACTCACTCACACACTCCACCACTCACTCACGCACTCCACCACTCACTCACACACTCCATCACTCACTCACACACTCCACCACTCACTCACACACTCCACCACTCACTCACACACTCCACCACTCACTCACGCACTCCACCACTCACTCACACACTCCACCACTCACTCACACACTCCACCACTCACTCACGCACTCCACCACTCACTCACGCACTCCACCACTCACTCACGCACTCCACCACTCACTCACGCACTCCACCACTCACTCACGCACTCCACCACTCACTCACGCACTCCACCACTCACTCACACACTCCACTACTCACTCACACACTCCACCACTCACTCACACACTCCACCACTCACACACTCACTCACACACTCACTCACACACTCCACCACTCACTCACGCACTCCACCACTCACTCACGCACTCCACCACTCACTCACACACTCCACCACTCACTCACACACTCCACCACTCACTCACACACTCCACCACTCACTCACACACTCCACCACTCACTCACACACTCCACCACTCACTCACGCACTCCACCACTCACTCACACACTCCACCACTCACTCACACACTCCACCACTCACTCACACACTCCACCACTCACTCACACACTCCACCACTCACTCACACACTCCACCACTCACTCACACACTCCACCACTCACTCACACACTCCACCACTCACTCACACACTCCACCACTCACTCACACACTCCACCACTCACTCACGCACTCCACCACTCACTCACGCACTCCACCACTCACTCACGCACTCCACCACTCACTCACGCACTCCACCACTCACTCACGCACTCCACCACTCACTCACACACTCCACCACTCACTCACACACTCCACCACTCACTCACACACTCCACCACTCACACACTCACTCACACACTCACTCACACACTCCACCACTCACTCACACACTCCACCACTCACTCACTCACTCACGCATCCAACCACTCACACACTCCACCACTCACTCACACACTCCACCACTCACTCACACACTCCACCACTCACTCACACACTCCACCACTCACTCACTCACGCATCCAACCACTCACACACTCCACCACTCACTCACACACTCCACCACTCACTCACACACTCCACCACTCACTCACGCACTCCACCACTCACTCACGCACTCCACCACTCACTCACGCACTCCACCACTCACTCACACACTCCATCACTCACTCACTCACTCACGCACTCACTCACTCACTCACGCATCCAACCACTCACACACTCACACTACTCACTCACGCATCCAACCACTCACACACTCACACTACTCACGCATCCAACCACTCGCCCACACTCCACCACTCACTCACGCTTCCAACCACTCACACTACTCACTCACGCATCCAACCACTCACACACTCACACTACTCACTCACGCATCCAACCACTCGCCCACACTCCACCACTCACTCACGCTTCCAACCACTCACACTACTCACTCACGCATCCAACCATTCACACACTCACACTACTCACTCACGCATCCAACCACTCGCCCACACTCCACCACTCACTCACGCTTCCAACCACTCACACTACTCACTCACGCATCCAACCATTCGCCCACCCTCCACCACTCACTCACGCATCCAACCACTCACACACACTTCACCACTCACTCACACTCCACCACGCACTCACTCACGCATCCAACCACTCGCCCATACTCCACCACTCGCCCACACTCCACCACTCGCCCACACTCCACCACTCACTCACACACCCCACCACTCACTCACACACCCCACCACTCACTCACGCATCCAACCACTCACACACGAAACCGCTTGCTCACTCAATGACAACCCCATTCACTAAGAAACCAAAACCACGCACACACCCAACTATTTGACAGACCCAAGCACTCACATCCACCCAAGCACTCACCCTCGCACCCAAACACAATCACGTATGGAATCACTCACATTCACTCATGAGCATGTGCACTCACTCTCACACCCTACTCTGCAGATGACCCATTCACACACACTCACACACAAAGATCCTCCGTATAGACTTAACACACTTTTGGGGCAAGTGCTGTAAGCGAGCACCTTAGAAGGCCGGTACGGCACACGATGGGGTGGGTGGCCAACACCACACCCGGCCGCCTTTGTCTCCCCAGTGGCGTTGTTTACACAGCGCACCAGGTACTCATTTGAGGCTGAGTCGACCTAGGGGAGGCCCGGGACCGATTCAGATAATTGTCACTGGTGTTGGCCGTGAGTGGGAATCGAACTCGGGTCGCCGGGTTCGTAGCGCAGCGCGCTAACCGCTACATTACCACTAACACCCACACACATTTAAGAACATTTAAACACAGCTAAAAGCCACGCTCACCAACATATTTCTAGATACATATTCTGGGACATAATCCGAACCTATCGGAAACCGATGCCGAGTGGGTAAATGTAAAAATGGCGACGCTGCAGGCTATCCTCCGAGTATCATCGCTAAATGCAGAAATGATGCAAAGGGTAGGTGCAGTGTCAGGCTTCCGTATAGCGCCAACTTGAATGGGAACCGTAGACCTGACAAACGAGGTATCTTGCGCATGTGCCCATCATAGTGGGAACGTCACGAGTGACCACATCGCCACAATTAAGTTTGAAACGTGTCCTTAAAATATCCTCAACTTAAAAGCAGTCTTCATCACTTTCATTGCCTTCGACCAAATCGATCTGAATGCGTCAAATCTTAGTCACGTCCCAAAAGCTTCGCTGAATTGAGCCTGGTTCGGACTTTAGGTCTCCAGACGTTGTAGACTTGGGCTGCGAAGTAACCAGAGGTACACTGGCAGATGGAAACTTGAGCTTTTAGCGTCACCACATTGTATGCGTGGTTTTCCTTCGCATTCTCTGGTTTCCTCTCATTTTAAGCCAAACGAGAATTTTTGGAATTTACCAAACATCCCAATGTGGACTCTTGTGAGGCTTTCCTGGGTAACTGTATTATCAATTACGTTGATGTGCGATTACTGGATGTAAATTTATGCGCGGCAAAATCCTTTATCCGGCAGGATTGGTACTGTGGTGAAAACACGACCTCTCAATTGCAAGGGAGCGAGATTCAAATCTCGATCGAGGGCCAGCTCGGTAGATCATCCTCTTCTGGAGTCCTCCAAATAAGTACAGCTCTGTGAGAAGTCAACAGTGGTTGTTTTATGGAGCCATGGAAATGTGCAATTTCCACCACTTGTCAAAGCTGCCCAAAGAGCACACCTCAATGACGGATTGAATGGGAAGACACTTTTACTTGGCTTGAGAAATAAAATAAAAACCACTTTAATGACCGCTAGGAAAACCTTGTAAAGTGAACATTTATTTGAGAACAGCGGTATGGGCTAAAATAAATATTACTTTGCAAACGGGACACACAATTGGCCATGGCTGAAGTGCAAACGGTGAGGCGAATACGTCGTGCCAGTGACTGGTTGAACATCTCTCTCGGATCAATCAGAGGACAACTTACCAACAGCATCCGCCCAATTCCCACATCCTCCCAGCGCCACCCCCCCCCCCGCCAAAAAAAAAATGTGCGCACACAACCGAAGCACGCTCTGCCCAACCGCGACGTGCACAGATTTATAAAAAGTCACAAGTGCTCCCGCTATCTCGGGGGGGGGGGGGGGGGGGGGGTGTGAGAGGGGGTGGGGGGTGCTTGCGTCCGTCACTGGGAATGGTGGTGGGCACTTCGGCCAACATGAAGGTGCAGAATGGGAAACGCTGCTCTTCCATCCCCAGTGCCTGCTCTGTCGGTGGCCACCCCAATGTCAAGACACTGGAAGCAATGAGTGAGTCTCGTATTTACATTTATCGTAGCCTTTGTCACCGTTGCAGCTAATTTCTCATGAAGAACTTTTGATGGTTATCGATGGGCGTTAGGCAGCGCTGCATTGCAGCTTGTGTCGTCGAAATGCGCCAACTTTCTTGTCGTCTCCGGCGGAAGTGCTTCGAGGGGGGGCCGTGCGCGGATGAAGGGGATGAAGATTTGGGCTTCGTTTTTGCCGTAGCTCTCTCGGGAAGAAACTCAGTCCAGGTTGATCTTCTGAGTTAACATTTCTTTGACGCGTAACTCGATCGTTTTAAATAAAAGTTGGCTCTCAAAGTCCACAGTAATTGCTCTGCTCCTCCCAGTGATGAAGAAACCCTGCCAGCCACTTTTACAAATCCTGAGTGATTCATCACAGCTCAAAAACATAGTAACCCCAACCACTGTGTGCCCCAATTAGACATGTTTCCTGGACACGCGCACACACAAACGTGTTCCATCAGCTAACCCAGCCACCACCCCCCACTTCACATTTTGCTCCACCGAGAAGCGTCGGCGAAAAAAGAAAATCACGGATTCGCTGCATCTCGTCCTTCACAGTTCAGGGTTGGTGGCAAGGTTGGGGGGTTTGCAGGAGGCTGGTGGGCCTGGGGTGGCAAGCGGGCAGGAAGGCTGCCAGGCTTGGCGGACTAACAGACAAATGGACGGTCGACTCCCACGGGTGGCGCGTGCCGCCTGTGGCACCGGCTATGCGTCGTCTCCGTCTGCCAGCACGGGCTGCCCCTGTGTGCCGTCGTCCTCTCCGGACGCGCTGTCGCCCCCCAGCACGAAGCGGTAGTTGTCTTCTAGCTGCTGCTGCCGTTGCTGCTCTCGGTACATCTCATCGCTGTCGCCCGTCTGACGCGCACACACGCGCCGGGACACACACACACGTCATCATCATTGCACGCAAGAATATATGGATGCGCGCACACATGCGCACACGTTACACATGCAAACGTGGGCACGTGTATGCACACGAGTACTCAACTAATAAATCCGCTGTGTAGTCATCACAGACTGTTGGGAAAAGTGCTGTTGGCGAATGGCAAGGCCATTTTGGTGCGCGGAAGAGTGGTGTGGCCAGCCCCACAACCAGTTGCCTTCGTCTCCGCAGTGCTGATGTCGAAACAGGAAAACGGATATTCAGGACTGGTACAGATACCACTGATGTTAACCATGGCAGAGAATCAAGCTCAGGTGGCCGGCTTCGAAGTGCAGTGCGTGAACCAGTGTGTGACTGCTCCCACCCTCCACCAATAGAAAATCTCTTTTAAAAAATCTGGGTGACAGTCATGTCCACCATGAGACAGTACTTTTTGTACTCACCTTGAATTTTAAATCAAATGCTTTGAAACAATTCAGTAGAACCAATCTTGAAGACCTACTCATGTATTCCTCATGAAACGTAACACAGCAGTCGGGGGGGACAGACGAGGAAGGGGTTTGGAGGGTTGAGCTCTGACCAGGAATCCGAGCAGCATGTCTCTGAAAGAGCGCGTGTCCTCGTCAGACAGCCACGCGCCATCGTCATCGTCATCCCCGCCCAGCGCTCCCGAAGACACCACCTTCACGTCGATCTTCCCTGCAGAACACAAAGACGAAGATTTCCCCGTGTAGCCTCAATAGACTGTTGGGGCAAGTGCTGTTAGCGAGCACCTATGAAGGTCGGCATGACACAAGAGGAGGTAGGTGACCAGCATTGTGCCTGGCCACCCTCGTCGTGCTAGTGGCAATATTTACACACTGCACCAGGTATTCATTTGAGGCCGAGTCAATCTAGGCTAGGCTCAGGAACAGCTTAGATAATCATCACTGGTGTTGGCCACGAGTGGAAAGCGAAATCGGGTCGCCAGGTTCGTAGTGCACTAAGCGTACAGTGACACTACCGCTGTCCTGTAGCACAACACCCCAGGACAAATCAATGGCCATCACTTGCCAAGTATACGACGTAACGATTCTCCTGTCGGATGGTTTTGCAGTGGTGCTCAATAGGCCTCGTATGTATGTTGAACTTCTTTCGCACCGTACGTAGCCAACAGTGCTCATCGAAGGTGTGGGGACGGAACAAATGAAACACAGATCTAAAATATCTATATAAAATAAATTAGTTTTCAATCTAGATTTAAAAGTGCCTCCGATGTCTTTTTGGGTTGTACTGCACGTTCTTCGAGATGAGCACGCACATCAATGTGCTGTACAACCAGACAAGCTGGCAGGGATTAATGTAACGATTACCACCTTCACAACTTGACTCGTCACGCAATGCAAGATGACATTTTTCTCTGACACAGCTCTTCTGGCACAGCAATTGGTGTAAATCCAAATAATGTCAAGTTGGTTTAACACGTAGGCTTTCGTGACCAATATTATTCATAATATACCTTTTTGGGTTAGATCGCGTTATTTATAAATGTGCCAATAAACCTCTGAGCTGTCAATTTTGAATATGCCCATATCACATCCCAATATGCCCTGCGTATTCATATCCACGTATAACCATTCCTGATGGCCTTGTGTTCCTATATCTCCACGTCCCTGGATTCCCACTCCCCCATGTCCCCAGAGGCCCCTTGCTGATGTGGCCCCATGTCTCTGTATGAGCATGCCCCACATGGCCCTGTGTCACCGTATCGCGGTCGCTGTATTCCCACCCTCAATGCCCCCGTGTCTCCTTGTGGTGAAATGTCAACTGCCTCGCCTGGTATACAGGAAATCGTGGGTTCGATCCCAACCCTGACGTCTGTATATTTGGAGTTCGCGTGTCTCTCTCCCCGTGATCGTGTGGATTTTTCTCCGGGTCCTCCGGTTTTTCCCTCCACATTTAGAAAACATATACGCTTAAAGAGTATTTGGCTGCTATACATTTGCACACGATAAGCCACTTCGTTGGACTATCATTTGTGGCCAGGTTACTTCTGAAAAAGAGCTATATAACTCAGAAAAGCCTTACCCAGGGTAAAATAAAAGAGTCAAGTGTAGCTTAAAAATGCCCCACCCTCAGCACGCATCCCGGCCTTCTCCAGCTGCTCCTTGACGACGTTCTCGATCTTGCGGACCTGGTCCCCCGAGTGTCCGCCCGCTCTGGTGGCCGACTCCCCGCCTTGGGCCGAGCCCGCAGATCTCAGCCGGCGCACGCGCACACGCACGCGGCCCACGTCCATCAGCTCCTCGTCTAGACGCGCAGCACAACGCGGGACACGCAGAGTTCCATGTGTTCGTCGTTGCCGCCTCGTTCGCTACCATCAAGCTCAAGGAAACACTTGCCTCAAGTATTGACGTAAAAACAACTCTTACACATACAACCGACGCACGCACGCACGCATCGCGCGCTTTAAAGAACCCATTTTAATCAACGGACCGTTATGCGCCTAGCAGTCGCGACTGTTGGCGCCAGAGCCGAAGACGGCGGTAAAGAGCTCGGCCCGCTCACCACCGTCCTTCTTTGCCGGATTAGCGGCGGTGCTGGCGGGGGTGGCCGACACGGTGTCGGCAGCGGCACCCACGTGCTGCGTCCCGCCGGAATGCCGCCTTTCCCGTGCGCCGTCCTGGCCGGTCCCGGAGTCCCCTGTGCCGTCCAACTTCTCCATTAGTCGGTTAAGCGTGCCCGCTAAGCTCTTGGTGGCTTCCTCCTTGTCAAACTCACCCTTCAGGCCCTCCGCCTCGAGCTCTGCTTCCGCCTGCCGGTAGGCAGAATCAACAGATGATGTATGTACATGTATATTGAACTTCTTTCACACCATACGTAGACACTCGTGCTAATCAGGTGCGGAAAGTGTAAGAGATTCATCTTCTTGGTTCTTTCGGTAAAAGTCACGTAGAATGGAAATAATAAAATCATAAAAATAAACCAATAAAATAATTCTCACGACGTTTCGGCCACAACGGGTCTGTTCTCCACCTGAGGACGGCTGCTTGCGTTGTGGCCGAAACGTCGTGAGAATTATTTTATTAAGTTTTATTATTATCATTTAATTATTTCCATTCTACGTGACTTTACCGAAAGAAACAAGAAGATGAATCCCTGCAGTCACGAAAGCTTTAAATCGAAAAAAAGTGTAAGAGATATTATTTTTTGCCCATGTAGAAATTGCATCCCACAATCAGAATATTGCTTCATTATTATTATTATTATAAGGTCACACCAGGTGGGTGCGACCTCTCTTGGGTGGATGCCATCTCTGCTGGCATGCGAACGCTGTGCCATTGCATGGGGTCACGTGCCGCTAAACAATAAGGTCATGCAGATGGGGATTTTTGTTAACCAATCAATACGTCCGGATTAATCACGTGATGTTCTTGAAATAATAAGGGATATAAAATGAGTAAGGGTATTCTGAAAATTACAAGCACCTCGGATTAGCATGGTTTGCTATGCACTGTGCGAAAGAAGTTCAACATCCATTAATAAAACACACGTGCACACGTGGTAGGTATATGACATAAACATGTCATGACAACCCATGAAACACACACACTGAGCGACAAGATGAAGACAAACATTCCCTGTGTAGCCTAAACAAACTGTTGGGGCAAGTGCTGTTAGCAAGCACCAATGAAGACGGTACGGTTCACAAGGGGGTGTGTGGCCTGCACCATGCCCGACCACCTTTGTCTCCCCAGTGGCGATGCTTACACACTACACAAGGTACTCATTTGAGGCTGAGTGGACCAAGGGGAGGCCCAGGACCATTTCAGATATTCGTCACTAGTGTTAGCCGTGAGCGGGAATTGAACTCGGGTTTCCGGGTTCGTAGAGCAGCGCGTTAACCACAGCACACGCACAAAAACTCCGAGTTACACATATGAAAAGCACAAACTAAATGTCATGTCGTAGCTCACACAGTGAGGAATAAATAAGCTCTATCATGCATCTTCACCTCCTCCAAGATGGAGTCAAACTCCCCCTCTATGTTCTGCTGCAGTTGCTGCTTGACATTCTGGATATCAGAGGAGTGAAGGTTCATGCCCCGCAGCTCCTGCACAAACTCCCGTAGCACCTCAACATCATCGTCATCCTCCTCTTCTTCCTCCACCTCCTCCTCCTCCTCCTCGCCTCTCTCCTCCTCTGAGCCCTTGGCCTCCGTCTTGCCGTCTCGGCTCGGTGTGCTTGGAATGTCGTTCTCAGCCACATTGTCACTGCCTGTGTCACGGGCAGAGTTTTCTGTAAATCCTTCTCTGCTAACATCCATCTTGTCGTCGCTGCTGCTGCTGCTGGGGGCAGCGGGTTTGCTCTCTCGGTCTCCTTTTGCTGCTTTCTAAACATGTGGCAGAAAAATAAAAATTGCTAAATGCAACAATTATACAAGACAATTACTCAACTGTACAAAATGTCAGGGCCATGGTTTGGATTTCAAGCTTTGGCAAAATGTTTTTTTAATCATCACGGGAACATTCCAGCCATGATATCTAGACTTAAAAAACGACAAATCAGTGAGAATGACAATCCGACTGACAGCGTAAACAACCTTCTTTTTCTTCTCTTGCATTTCCTCCAAGAACTTCATCAGATCCCCTTGATTCCTGATGATTTTAAACTGCATTTGTTGGTCAGCATCGCCTGTCGGGAAGAAAACGTCGTGCAAATATAAGCGATCAAAAACCAAGACAACACCAAGTCCATTCCGTCATCAACTACTTTAAAACAAACCACACACTCGGTAATAGGCGATGACATCGCATGTCAATGTCGCACGGCGTGTGCGTGTGCTCAGGATCTGCTGTCTTTCTCTTCGCTGGGATGTGATAACATTATATGTAGGAAGCGTCTAATAAGAGAGGGAGTAGGATGTTGAACAGCTACTACTGTTTTGGGAGTCTGTCTCCCTCTCCCGGCGTGCGTGTGCGTGCGCGTGCTCGCGCAAGACAAAACGGGTGTTTAAACCACGCATCTCCAGCCTCTACACCACCCACCCCTGTTACTATTGCTGCACGGACTCAGCCGTTAACCACGACCTGAATCCCGTGCCACGACCCTTCTCATGCCACTCCAATGTTCAACTTTCACCATTGTATCTGTTCGATAATTTTGCAAGCGGTCGATTTAAAGATAAAAGCCAAAAATGCAAGTAGCTTGTTATTTCGCAGATATGTATGCCGGCTGTGTCTGAGCTGTTCCGACATTTGTTAAGCTTTATTAATGAAAAGAATACTTTAAAGGGAGGCAAAGCCTAGGTGTGCAGCTACACGAGATGTCTGGCTGTTTTGGTTATGTCTCCTGTGAGCCCATCCTCCCGTTACCACACCTGGCTGTTCCAGGACATCTTCTCCAAACGTCCTCTTGAGGGCATCCTGCACAGACCGCAGGGTCACTATCTCCACCTGGTGAGTGGGGGGCAAATGGAGAAGCAAAGCCAGGAGCACAATGAGACAGGGGAACAGTGAGAATATGGAGAAACATAGAAAGGGGACGGAGAGTCAGGTAGAATGGGAAACAGGGTAGGAAAAGACTGCACTGAATCACCATTCATGCATTTTTTTTCTCACACGCACTGTGTTACGTGGGCAGGCCGTGCCGTAACCCTGAGCATTAGTCAAGGATTCAACAAAGTACTTCACTACGGGAGGTGGTCGTTAACATCCACACGTGAAATGTTAGCACACCTGGCTGCAATTTACTATGCTCAGTCTGTGTTGGCCGCTGAGGTCGTGACGGGTTTCTTTTTTTAATTCCTGTCGCTCCATGTCCCCCGTACCATTCCCATTCTGTTGTAATGTGCACTGATGCCGACTTTATTTAGGGCGATATTGGCATGGAGTTGATGATGAAAGTAGATATTTACACTTTTTAAAGATAGTTGAATCTACTGCCTCAGCAGTTTCTCAGCCACATCTTGTAAACACGTACATGGAACAAAACATCCCTGCATTATGGGACAGAATAAACCCTTGAAGAGACTCATACACAGGGGGAGTAGTGGTGCGGTGGTTAGTGCACTGCATTATAAACAGAGTTCAATTCCAAGCCACGTCCAACATCAGTGGCAAGTGATATCCGAACTGGTCCTAGACTTCTCCCCTTCACGAAACCGTACCGACCAGTCGGGTGAAGTACGGTTAAACAACCGCCATGACTAACGCAGCGTGGGGAGGCCCTCATCCAGCAGTGAATTGACAAATGTTAAAACGTGTTATTAGTATAAGCTTCCAAAAGCTGATGCCACAATCCACCTCCTGATGCGGAGAAGATCCATCCTTGAGGGCATTGGTCTCTCCCTTCGTCTGCTCTTCTTCTACGGCATCATGTTGGTCCCCGTCTGTAGGAGGCAACAGCGAAGAGGAGTAATATCACACATCATCGTGGCACCAATGGAATGCTCAAACGTAAAACGAAAAATCTTAATTTTGGAGCTTTCGTGACTGCAGGAATTACTCTTTGGTTCTTTCGGTAAAGTCACGTATAAAGAGAAAATAATAAATTAAATAATAGCATACTACGACGTTTCGATTGCAACACAAGCAATCATCATCAGGTATAAATGAAATAGCAACAAAAATCTAACCAGAAAACTATAGACAGACATATAAGCAGACAGATATCACCAAGATACATAGAGAGAGAGCAACACATAGGCACTCTCTCTCTATGTGCTATAGCTTTCCGATGTGTTTTCTCGTTGTACCGCGTATTGGTCTGCATGTTGTCTGACATTTCACTCCATTGCATAAAGAAGCACCCAGTATGTACAGCATCGCGCTGGACATAACATGAAATAACACGGTCTATAATTTGTAATCTCATCAGAGAGCTATACGACACAAAGATACGTATCGGTATGAAATATCAACTTTCATGATCATCGCTGTGCTACGCTTACAATGCACCAAGGAGGCAAAACAAACTAAACATTCGAGGACAGTGTTGGTAAAAGGTCACGATGACTTGAACACTGTTGATTTTGTTTTGTTTTTTTAACCTCGGCTTTGTGTACTTATCGTGTAATATTTAACAAATGCAGCTTTAATAATGCTTACTGCAGGAAAAATGCAAGCAGTGCGAGTCTGTACTTGGAATACCTCATTCATAAAAGTTTAAACCACCAGTCTTAAATAAGAAGTCCTTTTTACACGAGATAATGTAAGTTTTACATTATAAAATACAACTACTAAACCAAATTAACATGGGTTATAACTTGGCAATATTTAGCAAATTTTGTAATTTTAACCTAGTTTTACATGAACGTTTGGTCAAATTAGTTGCATTAATTCTTATGATTATTTCCCAGGAACCTATTTTACAAAAGTGACAGAAGCATCCACCCTGGTAAGTATTCAGGAAAATATCAGCTCAAAATTTCGTGAATGCTGTAAATGCTTTTTACTTTGCCACGAGTCTGATTCACAGTGGATTTCTCTTGGAAATATCATGTACATCTCAAGGCATATCGTAAATTCACTTTTGGATGATAGCCTTCCAATGCCATGCGTGTTGTGGGGGTTATTTAACCACGTAACTCCACACGAATCAGTGTGGGTTCATGAAAAATGATATCACAGATGTGGGAGCATAGAAACACAGTGGTGGGCAGCCCTCTGCTGCCCACAACATATACCCATCATAACATGGTGGTTGACCATCGAAGAACTATCCAGGCTCAATTCTATCAAACTTCCAAGAGCTGACGAGATCGCGCAAATTCCAGATTTGGCCATAGGCCCTGATTATATAAAGTCTGTGTGTAAATTACACAGTGAAGGCACAAGAAAGACACCAATGGGAAAGGGATGGGGTGTCTCACCTGCTCCTCCGGCATCTGCCTCTCCACCAGGTACCGCCGCCCCCTCCTCCACCTCCTGCTGGGGGCTCCCCCTGGAGTCGGAGAAAGTAGAGGCATCCTTCTCCTCCTCGTGGGCATTTTCCTCTTCCTGCCCCAACAAGTGGTCAAGCGAGCGAAGCTCTTGCGCCATGCGGTCCACTTTCTTCTGTGTGGCCGCTGTTCACCAAGGCACCGGCCAGAACGCAAATGCAAGAGAAGACGCATACAATATAATGCAAAATGAGCTCAAACTCAGTTGGAAACAACATAGGCGATTCCCAGAATTACTGCATATTTCGTAACACAGAGGTTTACGGCTCAATCGCTCAAAGTTACAAATATAGATTTTTAACGGTGAAGTGGCATTGCTGTTTGTACGCGGTTAATTTCAAGTGTAATTGCCACTGCTGGGCTAAGCTTAATATGAGGACAAATCACCTACATATGTGATAACTGTACATAATACCATGCAGACTACGATACCTCCTGTTTTCCTGCTCCTGGTGCTGAGACTAAAATAACACTTTTTAACGTTATACTTCCTACTCATTTTCTCAAATAGTTTACACTTTTTCTTAAGTTAAATTATCACCACGTGCTCACGACAATATGTGAGTGAATGAAAAGGTGAGTGATCTTGTGAGTGATGGAGTAAGCGATCGTGCGAGTGTTGCGAGCAAGTGAGTGAGCAAATCAGTGACTGAGTTAATAAGCGAGCGAGTGATTAAGTGAGCACGGAAACTCACAGACGCGCGTGCGAAAATATTCTTCATACTCCTTGGGGGTGAGGCTGGGCTGGCAGCGGATGAGCTGGGGGTTGGTTCTCGTGGGGATGCGCATGTCCGGGTGGGCACACAGCCGTACTGTGTGCACCGTCAGCACGTACATGCACGACTGCGGCTCGTCCACCCGCAACAGGTAGTCGCCCGAGCCGCCCTCCTCGCACACAAACTGACGGCGGAGGGGTCGGCGGGAGAGCAACATTTATATAAGCGAAGCCGGGGAGAGGTGACCGGGTGTCACAGCATTCAGAGGACTCGGCCGACACGACTGAGAATCTGGATACGAATCTGGGTTTCAGCTATGTGCGATTAAATTGGTTGAGAACAGAAGTGTGGGCAGGGCTAGCTGTTGAGTGGACGTGGCAAATAAAAAGTAGGCTGGGCCGATGAACTAACCACATCTCCTGGTTGAGCCTCCCAGAAGTGCGGTACCTTTGTACAAATTAGTAAAATAAATATATTCTCTCGTCCTGAATTGTGACACCAAATCACAGCAATGCATACAAATTACAGGGCGGGGGGGGGGAATGAATCGTCACATGCCTATTGTTAATCTAACAGTGAACACAGATAGATAATTGGAGAAGTCGGTAACATAGGAGGGGGTTGTGGATCCCCTTACCCGGACTTCAGCCTCACGGTGGCGGCCGTTGAGGTCACACTGCGTGCCGTTACGGTACAGCTGGCTGTGATAGCGCTTGAGGCGGTGTCGCTTGCCAGCCTGCATGCCCACAAGCACACATGACACACACGACGCACACGACGCACACGCCGCACACGACATCGCACGACGCACACGACGCACACGACGCACACGACGCACACGACATCGCACGACGCACACGACGCACACGACGCACACGGCACACGACGCACACGACGCACACGACGCACACGACGCACACGACGCACACGACGCACACGGCGCACACGGCGCACACGACACACACGGCCCACACACGCAGCATACAACAAGAGATGGTAACAAACAGTAATAAACTAAGAAGCCTACGTTTTAAATACATTTATATATTGTCACCTAAAGTACTTTATTAAGTACATTTTAAATCTCATTTTATAATTTTTATAGGTGTGACAGCTTACTGTTAAACCGTGTAATTATTTGTTTACTTTACACAGATGTATATCCTCTTGCATTAAATGTAATGATATTGTCAATTATTTAACAATGCCAATCATTTAACCATGGAACGCCTCGGTGAGTAAGAAGACTAGTTCAGCAGTGTCCTCCATTGGGATGTTTGGCAACGCCATCAATCAGTGTGTGGTATGTGGGAGGGGACGGAGAACTCATTTGCATTTAGAATATTTGGCTGCCATACATTTCCACAAGATAAGCCACTTCATTGGGCTATTATTAGAGACCAGGTCGCTTTTGAAAAGGAGCTACATAGCTCAGTGGACCTAACCTGGTAAAATAAAAAGTTAGTTTAGTCAATCGGAGAAAATCCACGCATACCAGGGGATAACAGAACACTGGCATCTACAATTATTAATATGTAAAACGCACTAAACAAAAATATCTTGACTTTCGTGACTGCAGGAATTCATATTCTTTGGGTCTTTCGGTAAAGTCACGCAGATAGGTTCAAATGAATAAAAATGAAATAAACAACAAACTACGACGTTTCGATCACAACACAAGTGATCGTCATCAGGAGGAAACGTCGTAGTGTTTTGTTTATTTTATTTTCATTAATTTGAACCTATCTACGTGACTTTACCGAAAGACCCAAAGAATATAGACATATATGTCTTTGTGTGTGTACATAAGAATGTGTTAAGTGAAGCGAGTTAAGGTACCTTTACCTTTGCAGTCTCATTGCTCCAGTCAAATTCCGAATCGTAGAAGCCGAGGTGCATAATGTCACCCTTTATCTCTGACCCTAGGAAGAAGGGCACACACACACACCTTTAATGGGACGCAAAATTAAACTTCACCTCTTAAATAGTTGTATCAAATATCGTTGGTAAAACCTTACTGTAAACCAAATTACGACAACAGGAAGCATAATTCACATTTAACAAGATCTCATTATTGTATTTAAATTGAGCACTCGAAGGTAAAAAAACATATACCATATCGGTGACTGTAATGATAATAATGATTGACAATGATGATGCTGGTTATATTAATAATCCTCATTCATGGCACAAGCATTCTACCTTCCATGTGGTACTGTTTGATGTCCTTCCCATAACAAAATTCATACGTCCACCAATCCCTCGTCTAGTGTTGGAAATAAAGAGAAAACACACACACAAACGTTAGGTTTCACACCAACGTGATGAGATGTACAGTTGCACACCATATGCAAACACAAAGAGATCCCCTTATTTAGCACTCAACTCCCATGACAACTGGAAACTGCTATGGAATGCCTATTAGGACAGGCATGACAGACAAGGAGATGATGGTGCCATCACTATGCCCGAGTGTCTGTCTCCACAGTGTTGATGTTGAGCAAATACTAGACAACAGTAAAATGAGTACAATGTACAGTACTCATATTCTGAGGTTAATTTAATCAAGAGGAAATCTAAATTTGCACTGTGTGTGTGGTCAGGAATCGCATCCGGGCAGCAACAAAATATATCACAATACACAAACCACTCCAGTATATTCCTCACAAAGCACACAGTTCTGGACACTAACAACAGCCAACACCTCAGATAACAGAAAAATGACTTCCGTTCTGTTAGTGAGCACCTCTTAAGATCTGCACGGCATATATGGTTGTGGTATGCCCAGCACCTTACAGAGCCACCTTGGTCTTTTATTAACCTTGCCAGATACAGTTAGCTTAGCAGAGGAACATGATTGGATCTGGTATCACTGACATTAGCCACAGCTGGTAATAAAACGGAGGTCGGCAGGTTTGCGGTGCGGTGTGCTTGCTAACCACCCACACTACTCTTTTCTCCCTCGGCTATACACAACACCAAATGCAATTTGCCACAAAGTGGCGGTCACATTACTTACCAGGCTAGGTGCACTTTGAGGCCACATGCACTGTAGAAGGCAAACTGGCAGGAGGTGACGGGACAGACTCCTCGTAATGACTGTATGTATGTTGAACTTCTTTCGCACCATATGTAGCTAACCGTGCTAATCGGAGGTGCGGAGGTAGGTGCACCACTTGTACTCCCACTCTACACATTGTATAAGGATGCACACATGCACACGCATGGCACCTTGAGGAGGCACGGCACGTTGGCCATGGGCTTGAGCAGCTCGGGGATGGCGAGACCCTGGTAGAGCGAGCCATGCTCCCCACCAGAGCTGTCGCCGGTGGAGCGGAATACGGCCTGCGGCGGCAGCTGACACTCGTACTGCTGTCCGTACTTGGAGGAGACGAGCAGCGTCTCCGCGGGCCTCGACTGTAAGTACAGAAGACTTTTAAGCGTCAAGAGATCGAAGTGCAAAGGAGGAGTGTACCCTAGTTAATGGTGGCCTTGTGTGCTATAAAAAAGTGACATTGTGCTTCTCGGCTTCTAGGATTCTTTATTTGACACATGTGGTTGGTAGTATGTGCACACATGTAAAGTAAATTACATTATTCGATTTGTTTAATGTTTATTTTCCAATTGTGCTATCGCCATCGTGTCATAGGTCAAATCATAAATTTGGAGATCTTACAGAGTAGAACTCCCATGTTGCAGAAAATTATCTGCAGAACAGATTTGCCAAAGGACTTCTTCAAGAAAAACTATTCAAGTGGCATTTTTAGCCTTTACATAAAAGAAGGGGGAGCACTTTTCCATTAACATTGGTATGAGATAGTGGCACTGCAGTCAAACCACTATTTTTTGTTATTCTCAGAACTGTAATAACCCCAAATAGAATGCAAAGCAAACAAGATCCGTTGCTCTGTATTAATAATCACGAAATGTGTGGCGCTTACAATTATCCTAATTACTTTTAAGCGGATACTGGTAAGCATGAAAACGGATTATGGGAAAACAAAGTGTGCAGTTTGAGATCTGGTGTTTAAAAGAAATGATACGTGCTGTAAAAGCAATTACCCTATATATTGTTAGGATTAAACTTACAAAATACAACCCACATTCTTGCAGTAAAATTAGGTAGGGGCAGCAACATCAAGAACGCATGGATATCAACAGCGCTGTTGACTTGGTGAACAATTAAGCAGACTTGTACACCACTGACCATTTGGGGCAAACATTATGCAGTATACGCCATACAATTTTTAGATGTAATACATTACAGTCATTCCCAATCCAACAAATGACTGAGGCCTCCTACACCATGCTGGTAATTGTGATGTTAAAAAAAGAAATACTTCACCTATGCTGGTCAGTGCGGGGATTGGTTAAGTTGAAGGCAGTGGTGGTTCTGATATCACTTGCCACTGATGTTAGCCTTGGCCAGGAACCAAACTCGCGTTGGCAGATTCATGATCACAGCGCCCTAACCACTCACCCACTGTACGAGGCATTGTCCAAATTCAGTAATTTAACATGTGGCGGAGGAGGAGGGATGGGGGAAGTGTAAACGTTGAAGTAAAGCCTCCACCTGTCTGTTTGAAAACACAATACCCGAATAAGCAGCTGCACGTGTGAACAGCTGAGTAATCAATAGACACGCACAGGCGGAATGGCTCACACGGTAGCTCATCGTGAAGGTTGTTACATCAACACGTCCAATAACACTGTGCCACGTCAAGATAAAAACAAATAACAGACGGTGTGGTTTCACGTGACGTTTTCGATATGAATGGCAGTCTCTTAACGCTACCCACAGCGTAAACAGTTTAAATAATAAGTAGATACGGTATGAGGTTATGTGATGAACGGATATCAAATATCTTTTTAAAGTGACATCCATTATCCAGAGCAGTCCTTTTTTATCTAACCACAAGAGGGAAATGCATTTGGATATCCACGACTGGAGTCTAGCTTGGTATTCTTGGGATTCTTCATCAATGTCATGTTCTTAACCAAACGCCCAATGTGACAGTACGGAAATTTAAGTAATTTAGTTTGTAGAGTATCGTTGTAAAGGGTCTTTAAGTAGCTCCACGCCCAATGACTTTCATCAGAGTACTGTCCTGTAAGCGGACCTTCGTTCAGCCGTGTATTGCTGCATCGTAACACGTTAACATATGGCACCATAAAGGCGTAAGACTTTACATACCACGGCGTGTACATTATACAACAGTTTAAAAAAAGCAACAACAACAGCCAAACAAAAACGAGCATTTGCAATCCACAGCACTGTGTTGTTGTGAAAAGATACTCGCAAATGCCGTCCGCACATGTTCACCGGCCAACAACAACAACCCCAACTCCTTAACGCCCTTCAACTCAACAATACATTCGCGACATCAACACAAACACACCCGCAAATCGACACCGGCCACGCCTGACATACACAAACTTAAGTCAATTTAAACGTCGTCCCGAGGCTCTCCGTGATGTGAGCCCGGCCACCCCCCCTCCCCACCACCCAGCCTCCCTTTGCCGCCTCCCCTCGCTCCCAACCCGGCCGCCGCATCTATCCGAGCACGGTGAAGGCCTCGCAGGCCCGAGGGGGACGCTCCACCGTCTCACCTGCCCCTTGACGACAGGGTCCGCCAGGATTTCGATGCCATACTTCATCTCGTTGAGCTCGTCGATGTTGAGCACGCCGAGCGAGGCGAGGCACGGGTGCAGGGCGATGAAGATGAGGATGAGGAAGAAGACGAAGTTGGTGCAGGCGACCATGGCGAGCGGTGGGGACGCGGGCATGGCTCTCCGAGGGTAGATCTTAAGGGGGTCTCGGTGTGTCGGGGACCCCCCCCCAAGGCGACGGAGTTCACCGGCACGAGGAGCTGCGTACAGAGACGAGGGCACGGGGAGGAGCTGAACCCTCCCGGGTGTCAGCAGGCGACGGGGTCCACGTGGACCGACAATGTCAAGGTCCGTGGCTTCAGAGCGGAGTTGGGACCCGTCTGGGGTCTGCGGCCAGGGATGTCGGTGTCTGTGGTCTCGGGGTGCCGTGGTTGCTGTGCTCCGCTGTCCCTGTAAGCGACAGGGTCCCTTGCCTGGGTCCCTTGCCTGGGCTACGGGGCGGAGTCGCTGCCTGGTTGCCTCCCCCCCCCTCCTACCCCCCCCTCTCCCCACCCACCCCCTCCTTTCCCCACCCACCCCCTCCTTTCCCCCCTCACCCACTCCTTTCCCCCCTCACCCACTCCTTTCCCCCCCCTCACCCCCCTCCTCCTCCCCCTCACCCCCCTCCTCCCCCCCCTCCTCACCCCCCTCCTCACCCCCCTCCTCCTCCCCCTCTCCCCCCTCACCTCCTCACCCCCCTCCTCACCTCCCTCCTCACCCCCCTCCTCAACCCCCTCCTCACCCCCCTCCTCACTCTTCTTGCTCAAGTCCACCACGATTGGTGATCAACACTCGCCGCCTCTTGGCGACTGCCCACGGGTGTCGTCTCCGCCCAGTGTCTTCTAAGCCGCCACGGGGTGGGGAAGGTTTTTTTTGTGCCAAGGGCCATTTGGATATTTATATAACATCATGCCCGGGCCATACAAAATTATCAACTTAAAAATTTGCCTGTTGTTATATTTGGTCAAACGTTTCATTAACTCGCCCCTAATGTGATGGCTCGAACTGCTTCTCTTTGGGTGAGGCGTGTGATGTTAGCTGGTATTGATGATGTTGCTACTCCATTGGAACCTCATTTGCCAGTAGCAAAATATGATAATTGTTTTTTTCACCCTTTTATCTTGGCAACAAAACTGACACTTTTTTTTACAAAGAGTCATGTTTGCATTGACCACAATACCTGCAGTCGGAATGCTAACAAAAAACATAACTCTGATGATGTATGCACTGTCCTTGAAATTTATTGGTCCACACCCGGTGATTTCGAAAAGTTTTTTGGTTTGGCCATGTTTGTTTGTTGTAGTACGGAGTAAGACTGATGGCCTTAAATCTAAGTTGTCTTGTGGTTGTTGTTTGACTTGCATCCCACTGGGATTTTTGCACAGTGCTGTCTTTTCTTGGATTTTGTTTGCACTTAGTCACATATTCACTTTAAGATGTTTTCTTGTTCATGTTTTTGTTTGTTGCGGTTGCACCCGATTCAAGAGCCGAATGGCTCACAGGGCTACACCTAATAAATGAACTTGAAAGCTTTCCCAGCTGCTTCACGAGGAAAGTTGCCGAACGAACCTCAAAAGGTCACCACCAGATGGCAACAGCTGCAGTGAAAGTCGATAGATTGTCACGTGTCATTGACATAATTGACGCTTGGTAAAACACAAGTCCCTAGATCTCACGTTTGGCATGATTGTTGAACAGCTTTATCTTCCAATGGTTGTTTCTAGTCTTGTCTTCGTTCTCACCTGTAATGTCCTCGAGTATTTTGCCCGCTTCCACCGGAATCTCACATCTAACCTCTCTCCCTCCTGATGTTCAGAGACCTGTTGAAAACAACTCCTAGATATGCCCCCGCAACTTACTTAATAATAACAGCGCTTAACTTACAATGCTTTGACTGGAAGACCATGACAACCAAATCATTTACATCCCTTTGTCCGCTGCTGGATGAAGACCACCCCATATGCATTAACCATGGGGGTAGTTTGACCATACATGAAGACTACTTGACCACGCTGGTCAGTGTTGATTGTTGCAGAAAAAGCCCGGGTCCGGTTCAGATATCACTTCCCACCCTTCACAGACGAATGCAAAGCATGTTCAGTCATCGTGAGCCAACATGGTATGGTGGGAGGCCTTCATCAACCAGCAGTGGCTTGAGAAAGGGTTGTAATTTGTGAATCTATGTTGACCAAGAAGCCAGTTTCACTTAAATACAGTTTATTGTCCAGAATACAAAAATATTTTGTAATATTTAGAACGCATAATTCTACGGGTATGTTGACAAGCACTATATACGTATGGCATGTCATGATGAAATATCTACAAACCAGGCTATACATAAACCCGAGGTCTCGTACGGACATCTAAAAATTATCCGTGCGCGTGTATAAACGTGTACGTGTATATACAGTATTAATAGAGAATAACCATGATAAGAGGTTATCCTGGCTAATACCAGTGTTACCGCCGAATATCCAACACCTGTCTTGTGTGTGAGATGGGCATCACCACGAGATGTCTGCAAGTCGTGGATGGCCTTCCCACAATCCGTGCTTGTCGACTTCTTTCCCCTGTGCAAGTCCAGGCACAAGAGCTTCCTTTTTGCACCTCTCCCAATGACTAAACCCATGGCCAAACAACCCTCAAAACTGAAAGGCTTTGGGAGGCCATCATCCAACAGTGGACAGATAAGGGACTGCAGATCGACTGCCTGCACCTTTATAAATTAAACTCCAGTTTCTATCGTGTTTTGAGAAGCAGTGGCATTTAGATGCTTTCTCATTCTAAACTGTATTTGTCGGGTTTTGGGCCTTCTAATGTCGTACAAATAGCAAGATGAGCCTCCAGTGGGCATTGGCATCGTCTACAACAGAGTAGTGGGGCCCTGGGAAATGAAGGCATATTGCGCTGCAAACACATGTAGGCACTATACAACTCCAAATGCTGTATGGCTACAGCTCAATACTCTACCCGCCACCAAGCAGCATATTATGTGAGGACAGAAACAAATGTATTACAAGTATCGAGTACAGAACAGTGCCGGATTATCCTAGTGGCAAAAGTAGCATATGCTACAGGCTCCGCACTTTCAAAGCATTTAGCCCCACGCTAAATGCTTTCAAGCTATCAATTCCTGTTCAGTGATTCTGCACTTGCTCTATTACTACAGCACTATACTGTCTTCAACTTTTATGAACGGCTGGGTTTTTAAGGTAATAGATTTGTCGTATTATCTGGCTGTATAGCAAATGGAAAAATACAATTACTTTACTATGCAAGTTAAAAAATCGTGTTTAAATGTTTTTTTAAAATTTAGGGCCCCTTTATAACATATCATACAGGCCCCGCACTAGCTTAATCTGGCACTGGTACAGAAGGCTGAATTTGTAGGCGTGCACAGAGGGCTGGATTGTTATTTTGACAAGAGCCCATTACTGATGGCAGAAACAAAGTTTTTGCAAAACACTGGATGAAAATAAGCATTCAACAGCACGTGAATCGGACCTTTGGTGTGCAATTACTCACCGTGTTCATTGTGTAGATTTATGTATTCACATGATATGTAAAACTGTAAATACAGCATATACCCGTGTGCACACGTACCAACGGACTAGCATATACACAGCTTGTCGACACTAGACACACATCAATAAATACATACCTACGTATATTGCAGCCCTCGGGCATTTTAAATCTTCTTAATAAAGGCCAGCAGGTCGGGCTGATTATGGCATTGGCTCGTTAGGCACAACTGGGTAGGGGTGGAATGGGAGGGTAGACACAAAACCAAATCGCCGGTGTGGAGAGCAGTGTTGACACAATCCTGCCAGTCGATCTCCTCGTCACTGTCCGTCCTCCGTCTCGTTACTCTCCTGCTCGTCCTCGCCATCCTTCTTCTCCTATTTCGTACGGAGCGAAGAGCTTTTCTTTGATGTAGCGGACCCAGGCGGCCCGGCTCGACAGCTCCATGGAGTTGAGCTCGAAGTGGGGGATCTTGAGAGAAGACAGATGGAATTTATTTATATTTGAGAAATTGATCAAATCGGGCCTGAATTGAAAAGGAATCCAGTGCAACGATTTAAGAAATGTCAATGCGGGAAATATGGTCACCTGCACGACACGGTAACCAAGGATCTCCAAGTGCCGCATTTTTGCGACGACAGGGCCCTTGAGCCGGCGCTCGCCCTTACAGAAGGCACGGCCGTCCAGAAACTGCACGGCGATTCTGCCACCACGGTCAGATAACGTACGGATCAGAGACATGGTGACAAGAACAATGCATCAAACACTGAAAATAAGCATGGAGAGACGCAAGCCTGGAATTGCATTGCGATACAGCAGCGCATGGATTAGAGAACGTACGCAATTTAGCAGACATTGGTTAAGAAAATTGGCTTGGGTGGGAAATGTTGCAAGGGGGAATGATGGCAGTTGGGCGACACAAATGATGAAGTGGTAGCCAAAGAAGGAAACACACCTGAGAGACATCCACCGAGAAGGTGGAGCGATGAAATTAGCTTGTGTGGAGGTGCTAAGTTGGATTGTTACAACCACAGGACCATTATAGATGGTGACAGATTAGGGAGGCCTTCATCTAGCAGCGGATCATCGCTGATTATATAATGGGTTCACGTAACCCCTCTAGCCACTCGAGGCCGCTATATTCACCACAACGTGTGGTGAATGTTGCTGCCTTTAGTCCGCAACATCCCCACCTCCCGGTTTTATCTTGGCACTCACCTCTGTGCTCCAGGGGGCAGTTCCCTCCGCCCCGTGGCCCCAGCATCTCCAGACGCCCATGGACCCAGTGTGGCCTCGGGCCCCAGCATGAAGCCGCGTTCCACGTACGGCACCGGCCGCCCTTGCTTGTCTAAGATGCACTCAAAGTCTGTGACACAAGTTAGTGTCCGAGTTAGCATGGGTTTGTGTTTGTGCCAACATGGGTTTGTGTCAATTCTGTGGTCTGTGCTACTTACTAATTCTTCCTGCAGACCACCTACAAACAAATCACTCTGAATGCACCCGATCTCACTGTATCCCAGAAGCTAAGCAGGTATGAGCCTGGCGAGTGACCACCAACGCTCGCTGTAAGAGTGAGGTTGTGAAGTGTGGCCAGAAGATGGCAGTGCTGAGTGTCACCCCATCATTTGCGCGATGGGATTTCTCCAGAACCTTCTGTTTTCTCCGGCATGAGGCAAAACACTAGCGAATGGAGTTGGCCCAATATTCCAGTGTAATAATTGTCTTGATGCTTGTCAAGGCTATACTGGATAAATAATTGATATCAGATGAAGTATGCATGTACCTGTGTGTATGTACTGGTTACCTTTTGAATGACAGGCAGACCTGTACACATACAAAGGTACACATACGTGGAAATGCATTAATGATCTCATGTGCTTCTTCAAAGGCCTAGTTCAAAATGTCATTAAACCTGTTCCAGTGAACACCCTGTTATCGGGAACTTTATACCAGGTCCGCAAGTGGTTCATTATAATGAGGGAATCCTATTGCTTTTTGGGTTGCGTTTTCTTTCAAATCTAGACTCTGCTATTCCACAGAATGACTCGAACGAACGTGGCCGGGAGCTCGCCATTGCGACGCTCACGACGAGAAGGCTGCACGCACCGACGACGTGGTAGTACGGCGTAATGGCAGAGAGCTTGGCAAAGCTGATGCCACCCAGCACCTCACACAGGATGCTGTAGATCTGACGTTTCACTGGGTACGTGGAGCTGCGCTCTGTGGGGGAGGGGAACACAGGAACAGGATAAGTTCAGGGTTAGGGAGTTCGGGCAGGGTTAGGGCAGGGTTAGGGGTCAAGGCAGGGTTAGGGATAAGGGCAGCGTTAGGGTTGAAGGCAGGGTCGTGACCGCTACTATGAACCACTTTTATCACTGCCATTTCATAAGAGGGAGACGATGATGAAAACATATGTGGTTCTTATTAGTGTATGTACTTTGTATGTGTGTTCGGCTCAGAACATTTTGTACCACCCTCAAATGTTAACAGACTACTCAATAAGCAGACAGTGGTGGTCAGGGCTTAAATTTTCACTGAATATTTTCCAGGTCCCTGATAGACTGAAGAAGACATGTACCTAGTATACACAGCCACAGCGAGTTATACTGGATGTGATGTAAAGGTTGCTGACATATTTTTCAGGTCATTGACCCAGACAGACCCGGCTGAAATTAAACCCTGGTGATGGTGATGCGGTAGAAATGGAAGGCACTGGGGGTGAGGGAGACAACAAGAATGTGAGTGTCGGAGAACAAACGATTTTAAAGTGGGCGGTTCTTGGCAATACCTTTCGTAAGCGACTGCTGGCAGTGGCGCTCATGGAACCAGGGCACCCGGAACTCCGGCGCCTCGAGGCACACGTTACGATTCAGCTCCATGAGTCGGTCCTGCAGGGTGAGCTGTAGGTTCTCCGGCACCACTGGCCGTGCCGGGACGGGGGCCGTGGTTCGTCGGGGTTTTTGGGAGGTGGGGGTGAATGCAGACATGACACCATAAGCGACGGGTAAAGGAACAGCGAGGCACAGCCCAAGAAGAAACTCTTGTTGAAACAAGCCTAGCCTGTGCATCACAGATTGCCCGATGCCAGTTTGACGCCCCATTAAACATAAGACTTAGAAAAGCATTATCTCATCAGATATTATCAATTCAGTGCTGAATGCAAACCTCCCCAAGCCATCACCATCTCTCATGGTCGTGTGATGCAACAATACATCTCGCACCTACAGGGCCGTCAAAGAGGGAACACTTCCTCTGGAGTGTGTTCCCTCTTTCGGCTGCCACTCCATTGTTAGTCTTGACCACCGGCCACCATCCCTTCTAGCGACGCATCCTGCCCCAGCCCTCTTCATGACTGTCAAACGTGCACTATTAGGTTGTTTTAATATCACTGTGGCTTCAGTCTCACATGTGATTTGATAATTACCTATGTCTATCCCATTAGTATAAAAAATACATTAGCATATCATCGGGATATGATCTGTAAATAATCTGCGTAAACCATTACGAATGTATACTAAGCTTGATCAGTCGATGTATCATAGCACGCAGAGTCCCCAAAATATAACATCTTTACAGTGTTTTTATCTAGACACTTCTTCTGTTGAGCTTGAGCACCATCGAAAAATCGTTGTTTTGCGTACAAACAAAATGCCAAAAAGAAACGAGCACAACTCCTCACACTCCATGTGGCGGTCGAGGCGCGTGAGGAAGGGCAGGGAGAAGATGGTGCGCGTGAGCGACTCAGGGTAGATGTTGAGCAGCGACAGGACGTATCCCAGCAGCAGCAGGTGGAACGTGCTGCGCTGATCTGTTCGCACATGCACGCAGATCACCACGTGTTCGACAAGCAGCAGCAGCAAGTCACGTGTGTCAATTCACCTGGGCTGGGAGCAGTGGCAGAGAGTGCCTGTCTACGCCCGAGAAGCAGCACTTTGGAGGCAAGGAATGGTGAATTCTGTATAGAATTGTGAGATTCCCAAACTTTTACACACAGACGAAATTTCATGTCTGTGCGTGTAAGTATTGAGTTCAAATGAATAATCTTCAGTTACATTTTTTTTATAGTATGCAGCAATAAATCCTCTTTTATTCCTGGGCTGGGCTGAGTTCAAGTAAATCCTTAAGGCTGGAACAATTCACCATTCCGGCGATGCTAATAATTTTCAATAATCGGTATCACAATTCGATTCAAGGAACATTCTGTATTTATCTATTTAAACAATGCCGTCAATGGCAGCACCTCAAGTGGCTGCAGGGGTAACGCCAACCCATTACAAAACATGGATAATAAACTTTGACTTTTACACGTACCATTCAGTGGAAGCAACGTTAATCTAAATAACATTAATCAACATTAATGGATGAATCCTTCTACCTATCTAAAAAAGTAAATGCTATTTTACGAACACAAAGAGGATGCTGTTGCCGCTCGTGCAGGCACTGACCCAGATGTGGAGTGATGTGCTCGATGCAGACGTTGAAGAACTCTTCGCCGTTGGGAGGCTCGTAGTTCATCAGCGCAAAGAGGAGAATCACTGTGTAGCAGGTCTTATAGTGAATCTGTGAATGGAGAAATAAAGAGCTTAAGGCAGCACAAATTAAAACAAAAGTTACTGTGTGGTAAGTCGGACAGTGGAGAAAAATGGGGAAAGGAAGAGGCAAAGATAAGTGGAGTAACGATTTGGCTGGGTGGCTCAGGGGTCGGTGTCCTCAGCCAGCACTGCTGAGATGCTGGGTTTGAATCCAGGCTTCAGTTGATCTGTGATTAAACCGAGTGCCCAAGTGCAACGAATTGATGGTCTCAGCCACTTTGCAATGAAGTACACAAATATCGATCAAATTACATTTGCTTTTTCACTTAATCTGGCTATATGCCAGCTCCGATATGAACAAATATCAGTTTAACTGTAATGCGACAACATTTCTAGAGCTAGGCAGAATGTGTGGGAAAGTGCACCCCCGAGTGCGTGGGTCTCTGTACAAGTATAAGGGTCTTTATGGGCGTCACTGGTGACCAGGCTGACACCATCAACTCACTATACCCGAGTATCCCGTTTAACCACAATTCTGTATATTATTTTTCTAGTTTGCATTATTCATTTAATAGTTTTGCAACAAATGAAGACCCATATTTAACAGTGAGGATCTTTGTCTATAAACATGCGATAATTCACCAACATTGGTAGGGGCGGGCCCAACTCTACTGATGAGATGCCGAGTGTCAAAACCGGTCCAGAGTTTGCTTGCGTTGAACCAATTCTGCTGAAATTATAACACTCCCAGATGGCCATGTGGCTGATGGGATGTGTCAAAAACGACTTATACTTTTTAATGTGGCGCAGCAGATATAGGATAGATACATGTTGGCTGCTTATTTATTCAGTCTGTGCAAGGGTATGGTGGGTTCCCCTCCCCTCTTTGCCCAGGTGCAGTTGCAACTCCTACCACACTTGAGAGCTGTGTAAATGATCGTGAGGATGAACGCGCCACCGACGCCGCTACCCACCTGCTTGATGTTGTGCATGGCGACGGCGGCGATGCTGTCCAGCACCTCCGGCTGCAGGTAGTAGGTGCTGATGAGCAGCTCGCAACAGCGCAGCAGGTTCCCCGGGTGCACCTGCGGGGCCAGGCGGCGCAGCGCCAGCATGGCCTCCTGCAGCACGGCCTCCGTGAACCACGTGCCCTTCACCAGGTGGTGCTCCTCCAAGAACGCGTCCAGAGACTCCATCTGCTCGAGTCGAGACAGCGCCATGTTGCGCAGCTGCGGCAACAGCCGTGACAGGCGGCTGTTGGGGATGGGTGGGCGAGGGGGGAAAGAGGGTGTGGGGGGGGGTTGGGTGGTCCACATCAAGTATATTCGCAAGGACAAGCCGGGGTCCATTGCATTGCTCAGCTATGGCCTCTGCAGGCCAGATTCATGCCCGGGGGTGGAGGTTACAGTAATGTCCCTGATCTATAGCCAAATGATTCCCGACTAAGGCGATAATGTATGCACGAGGATCAAGTGGTTATGAAAATCATTAATTTGATTCATGTCCATGACATCTTGGAAATGGTTGTAAAAACTAATTAAATTAGGTGCATATGTACTTTCAGCTTATGTCCCTATACAAAAGGCCTTAGAACAGTGGCTTGTCCTAAAAACCAATTGAGTGTGGGATATTCGATCTTTGTACGACTAGTTTTGTGGCAAAATGTTACCTGAACGTGTCCCGGGCCTTCCCTTAATCAACTAAGCCTCGTTGAGACAGCAGTGTAGGAACATTGACACTGGGGAAAGGTGTCTAATATGGTGCTGGCCATGGCCTACACAATCCCCCTTGAGCACCATTAGTCTTAACAGATATCCACTGTGAACACTTTCCCCAACAGGAGAAATACCACAATCCAGTCGTCACACATGCTGCGAACTCAGCTAAAATGCCAGCGATCCCTGACCCCGGACCCCCTTCACTCCCTCCCGGGAGCTGCGCACCTGTCGGCGCCGAGGGTCCGCACCCTGCGGTTCGCCGAGTGCCACTTGGCCAGCGCCGTGCCCAAGTTTGCCAGGTCCGCCAAGCTGGCCTGCGGGATCAAGGCCTCCATGCGCGACGAGACGACGTCGGCTGCCGCCTGCGAGCCCAGGAACGCGTGCGCGGGCATCGGCAAAATCGCGAGCAGGCGAACCAGCCTCCCCGCCTCGTTCATCCCATAGGCACTCTGCAGCAAACTGTGTGGTGGGCAGTGGTTGGGAGACGGGGGAGGGGGGGCAGAATGGAGGAAGGAAACATCTGTGTGGCGTTTTGAGATGCAATCACATTCAGGTATTTATAAAGCTAACAGTATTGAAGATGGAGGAGCAGGGGAGATAAGTGAGCGAAGAGAACAGGGGAGGTGGAAACAGGATAAAAGCGGGAAAGGAGAGCACATCGAGGAAGAGGGTAGATGTAAGAGAGTCACAATTTCACTTCTGAAGAGTTGCACTCGCTCAATAAGTAGCGTCTGGTGATGGTTAAGTAAAAAGGTTGCAGCTACGCGAGTAAGTTTGTAATGATTCATCCACTCATCAGTTAAAATCGATTTTATACTGTGAATAACACACATCGAGTCGTGAGAATGTATTATTTTCAACTGAAATTATATGGAGCAATTGTTTACATTTTTATTGTTTGTCTTATTGTAGAGACTCAAGTCTAAGCCGATAGGCAGGAAACAATTCCCAAGTATTTCTCGGACGCACGCGTTAAACTGCTCTCTGTGATTTAACAAATTGATTCTTCAACTCAGGATATGACATCGATAGCACAAATGGAATAAACTAGGGAGGGAGGGGGAAGAGACCAACAAAAGAGTTAAAAAGAAGCGGACGAGTGAGTGTAGGTGGCACGTCCCCGTGTCCCCGCCGTGCTCACGCGAGGATGCGTGACGCGAGCAGTGGCATGAGTGCCGTGTCCACGCAACGCAGCTCCAGCGCGGCTTGTGTGGCGCGCACCAGCTCAGTTGTGCGGTACGTGGGCAGGTAGTGGCGCATCATCTCCATTGCTCTGGCGCACGCACGCACGTACAAACACACACGTGTACACATGCACACATACATGGCGCGCATACACATATCTCCTCCTGACCTCTTGGCTTCAATATCTGGCCGTGGCTGACATCGGCGGTGGCGAGTGATATTGAAGCCAGTTCTGGGCTTGCCGGCTTTACCAACCCACACCGACAAGCATGGTTAAGTATAGTAAAACAAGGCTCATGGCAGACCTTTGGGATTGGCTTGGTTTAGTGAGTGAAGTGATAATGCTCTATAAACGATGCCAATGTTGCATTTAGGCCAACGGATTTCATAAACAAGATAGAAATACACGACGTAAAAAATAATCGACTACTGAATCGACAGTTGGCACCGTTCAAACAAAATCGCTGGAGCAGAGGGTGACATTTTCCACGCCGACGCTTGAACCACCACCGGTGACACCTACTTCTGGATGACAAGAGGGTTCTTGCATCTCATCTCTGCTATGCCCTCCATGAAAAACGTCGACTGACTCTTCGAAAACCGGTCGATGTGCTTCAGTATGGCCTTCTCCAGGCTGTCGGGGCCACAAACAGAGGTGGGGGTGGGCAAGAGACCGCAGCACATTTAGTAGAACACAAAGTGCAATTTCAAAACCAACTAAAGACCATGGGCCTGTCTTGGGGTGAAACAGAGAAAGCTGCTAAAGACCGTCCGCCATGACGTGGGCTTGTTGCGGCCATATGCTCCACAAGGAGCGAAAAGGAGTAAGATAACAGTGCAATTTCTTGGTAATAATAAAAAACACAATTTATAACGCACGCTACAAGCCAAACTGATCAAAGAATTGCCCAAACTTGGGAGACAAACCAGTGCTAAGTTTGACTATTCATGAATATGAAAATGCTTTTTACTTGTCGTCTTCCACACTAAGGGAATACTCTCGAGGACAACACATGTGAGAACGCATTTCAGAATCCACACACGTATGAACGTCTTAGATGATTATATATATTTCAACGGTTCCTGCGCTGACCTCCTGCGGATGTCCGGCCCGGCGAGCGGCCCGTAGACGGTGAAGACACGCAGTGCGGACTGCGGGTGTGCCATCGGGTTGGCCCAGATGCCCATCATGATCTCGGCGTCTTTTCCCCGGGACTCCTCATCCAGCTCCTGCAGAACCTGCGTCTCGTCGGCCCCATGGCTCTTTTGGCCGTCGTCACACCAGCTGTGCGGGGGCATCAGCTTCTGCAAGCGCTCGCGCGCCGCCATGTTGAAGGAGGTGCTGTTGTAGGACAGGCCCCGCAGGTGGCGCAGCACCGTGCACACCTTCGCTATGTTCATCACTGGTAGCAGCTACACTCAGCCGGTATCGTTCAAGCACAGCCGAAATAACATGAACATTTTACACGTCATTGTCAATTTTGTTCATGTGTAGTAAGAGTAGTGTGTCAATGACACATTATTTTCAAATTTTTTTGTGCTTTTTTTTTATAAAAACGTACTGGAAATATTGATAAGTTAGAATGTTTTTTTTTCAAGAGATTAACAGCAAAATTTTAACAGGCCAACAGCCAATGAAAATGTTGTGCGATGTGATAAAAGTGCTATGCGCAGATGAATGGCACTTGTAGTGAGAAACCCTAACTTAACAACCCAGGCAGCCACCCGTCATTAAATTAGGTTCTGGAGTGTAGTAAGTTGCTAGTCTCAGGTTAGTCACCAATGACTGCATAAAAAAAACCATGACATACAATTTTGTTCTGTACTTAATAGCAGCTCTAAGAATTAAAAACATGTGTTTAACTGTCATGCGATGAACATTACTCTTAGTTGCAGAGTGGTAGGAGAGTGCTTCCCTCTATTGTGCAGACCAAATGTAACTTGAAGGGATCTCAGAAGTAGTTGTGACATCAGCTTCTATGGGCTATTCACTACCACAATGGACTGACTGCACCGCTCTGTGAGAGATTTAAATGGAATCAGTTTCATGACATGACCTCGATAGCAAAATTGGACTAGAATTGGTAAAAAGACTGGACTGTGTTCGTTAACGAAATGACACACGGATCATGATCATGTATAATGACAATGGAAAAAAAAGTAGAAAAGTGTACAAAAAAGCACGGAGAAAAGCAATTGGACAACATTTTAAAGAAAAAAACAATACATTTTAACCAACGAATCATTACATGCCTAGGGTGTGCAAGCATGCAACGTACGTTTGTCAGGTGCTTGGCAATGCTGTCGACGAGCGATTGGTGCATGTGCTGCGACCCCTGCAGGAATTTGAGCATCCACAACAGCGATCGGTAAATGCGCAGCTGCTCCACCTTCCAGTTCTCTACGCCATCACTCTCCATCCTCTCGGTGGGCGCTACTGCAACGTCGTCCTCTTGTGTCGCTCTTGATGGCATCGATGTCTCCTGCAGCTGCAGTTTGTCTAGCTGCTCGATTGCGGCGTCCACCATTTGCAGGCGCAGCTCCGCCGAGACCACTTGCGTTGTCGCCAGCATGAACTTCGACAGCACTCTGATGCGACGGGGAGACAGGTGGTGAGGCGGGACATGGAGGAGAGGGTGGTGGAGAGAGAGGTGGTGCTCGAGAGAGCTTGCGAGAGGGAATGGGATGGATGCGCAGGCTTGGCGAGCCTGCTGTGCCATGAGAGACAAGGCTTGGATTTTCAGAGAGATGGTGGCGTGAACGTTTGTCCATATCTGAGACCCTGGAATAAAGTGGCTGTGTGTGTGTACTGTACATTTTCACGCGTGCATGCGTGTTCCCGTTTGTACTTAAAATCTGTGTGGACGTGCATATGCAGGTGCATGTGCCAAAGTATGAGCGCATGCATGTGCGTACGTGTGTGGGCATATACATGCATACGCGTGTAAGGGTGCACCGCTCAAATGCTCACCTAATATTCAAGTTGTGCAGCTCCAGCCGCAAGCGCTCAGCAATGCGCCCGGCTGCACGGCTCCTATGCAGCTGCTGATCCATGAGGCTCATCGCCAACTTGGACAGCTGTAATAGCGGCAGCCTGCAGGATGCACGAGTCTCTTATCACAGCCCACGACGATGAGCTTCTCGCCCAACCCAAGCCCCCCACCCCCGCCCCCCACCAATGTTACCGGCCTTCGCAGTAGCGTGGCATCGGTGGCAATTGCCCTGGTGCACGGAATTTAATTAAATCCACTGTCCAATTTTTCCGGTCTTTTCAGGTTGGCACCTCTGACCTGTGGGTACCAGTGCTTAGTTGACCACCTGCACACTCAATAGCTACATATGTTCTGCAGAGCTAACAAGGGAGGGTCTTTGCTCCTGCACATAGCCAAACGGGGGCCACCAAGTGTCAACATTTTTCTCAAACGGTGCAAACTCCCGAGTGCCATTTTGCCAAAATCAAGTGGTGAATCAGCCATGATAAAGCCACTGCTGGCTGATTGTCTCCCTAAGCCATCACCATCACTCATGGTCCAGCAATTAAACAATCCATCTAGCCCCTGCACATATGCGGATTTAATTGCTCCATCACTGCAGTGAATGTCCTCTCACGCGTTTTCCTTCTTTGGCTGCCACTCCATCATTAGTCTTGACCACATGCCATTATTTCTTCAAGTGATGGCTCTAACTTGCATATGTTCTCTCATACAAGTGTCCCTCTTCTTGTCACTCTCTGTGCTTTGCACACTTTGTAGTTTTGTTTCAGTGACCACAACAAACAAGGGAACAACACCTAACATTTGGGGAGGGGGCATATTTCCTTGGAAGACCGTAGAAAATGTAAAATCTGAGATGTAGGTGCGATGCCAAATGTGGAAGTAAAAAGTTACAAGAATGTTGTGAAGCAGGCAAAAAAATTATGTGAAATATTGCGAACGAGATTCAAGCCTCACCGTTCGATGCGTCGACAGCCCTCGACCGTCAGCTCCTGCACGAGCGAGTCGTGGTGATCCACCTTCAACCTGCAGCAAGAAAATCCCAAACATTCCAATGTGATTCCCCCACTCCACTCCTCCTGATGACATCATTAAGTGTGCATCTCCAAACCGTTACACGTCATATAACGTATTATACGGTTGAAATGTAACGTTACTTGAAAAGGGATGTTGTAAAGCATATTGTGTTCATGCAAAGGATGCACGTGTCCAACGGAACCACTAAAGGTGCTAAATTATCTACAAACATAAAAATTTATTTTGGAATCGAATCGTGACCCTGCATTCTTACATTTTATACAATCACCGGGTGGTGTGGAAAGGGGTAGAAGGGAATCATAAAAAATCTTAAACCCTTTTATCGAGGCTTCACTGTAAGTGCTCTCTTAATCCCACAACCCCTGCAAGCCGTACCTGAGTGCGGCAGAAAGAATCCCGACGAGGTCGTCATCGCCCATCTCGTACAGCCGGCGCACGACAATTGTGCGGATCATGCCAAACTGCGGGTGCTCCCGCAGTGAACCCAAGGGCTGCGGCCGCGGTTGCTTTTGTCGCTGCTGCTGCGGCCACCACTGCCACTGCTGCTCACGCAGGACGCACAGCGCGCTCAGCGCATGCAGAGCGTGCTGCTCGTTTAGTTCAGACGGACTCCGGCCAAACGTGTCAAGCAGCTCCTCCTCCGAGTGGCACGCCCACAGCCGCTCCACCATCGGGTCTGGCGGCACTAGCGGGCTCGCGTCCCCAGAGAAGAGAGGTAGTGACGGCGTCGACGGTGACAGCAATAACGTCGATGCTGCTGGTAACGACGACGATGACAAGGACTGCATCTGCGGCAGCATCTCCCCATGCCGCCTTGCGCCGCACGGACGAGACGGAGCCCCCGGACGAGACGGAGCTGCAGGGAATGACTGTGCCGATAAAGCAAAACTGTGCTTGAACTTCCACGACGTTGGTGTTCTTGGAGGAGGTGATGGCATTCCGTCTGGGCTGCTCAAGCGTCTCCACCAACATGATCGTCGCAGCGATGGAGCCAGAAAAAAATTGGGATGCAGCCGATACATCATGGCCAACAGTAAAAATACTAGCCTTACACGCTGTTTTGTTTGTTAGCTGTTACTGGGTCCAAGAGCACAGGAGATAAATCTCAGCATCGTAGGTGTAGACCGCAGCCTACCATGTTATTAAGTCAATGAACAGTACAAATGTGTTTCTGTTAAATACGAGACGTTATGAACCACAAAATGAATACACTTTACGATTGATCACGATGATAATGGGCTGAGCATTTTGCAAGTGGTTATTTTCCAGTGAGGACTCTTTCGTCAATGGTTGTACTTTTCACAATGAAGACTGTTTCAATGTCAGTCCAGACTCTTTAGCCAAGCTCCGAGGACACTATCCCACTGGGGTGCCATCAAAACGGCATGCTTCGGGTTGCCTTCTTGAAACCTGAAATGAGAAGGGACCTGACCGATTACAAATAAACTTATTCACATTCGTCATAACACTGCCTTAAAAGGAAAAATATTAAACAGGTGACATTACGGGCAATTCACATTTTTCATAGCACGTGGATTTGTTGAAATCCCGTTGGCACAAGCCTGGGTATTTTCCATGGCATGTGATGCAACAGCAAACACCAGCACACGTATTCCATGCTGAACACCTACTCGATAATAAATCAGAACTCATCGACAAACACGCAAGCTAGAATTGTCATCATTAGCCATTGTCTTATTCACTGCTGCTTGAAGACGGAAGTCGTGATAAAACACTTATTCTCGTAGGTCCTCTGCGATGCGTACTGTATATTCTTCCATACTCATATTGACTGACAGAGGCGTCTCAATACAGTACATCAAAGTGGTTTCTTTAAAATCAGACATTATGACACACAGACTTACAGAGGCAGGCACAGACACAAAGCCAACACAAAGCCAAGTGAATATACACGGAGAGAGACCAATGCAGAGAGACAGCAAATCACAGAAACGACACAAAAACGACGAAGCAGACAACTGAAGGAGAAGATACTTAACACCATAGGTGGGACAAAGTCATTGTTATGCAAGTCCAAGTCGAGTCGCAAGTCATCAAATTCATGACTCGAGTCTGACTCGAGTCCAAGTCACATGACTCGAGTCCACATCTCATAGGTGGGACAAAGTCATTGTTATGCAAGTCCAAGTCGAGTCGCAAGTCATCAAATTCATGACTCGAGTCTGACTCGAGTCCAAGTCACATGACTCGAGTCCACATCTCATAGGTGGGACAAAGTCATTGTTATGCAAGTCCAAGTCGAGTCGCAAGTCATCAAATTCATGACTCGAGTCTGACTCGAGTCCAAGTCACATGACTCGAGTCCACATCTCATAGGTGGGACAAAGTCATTGTTATGCAAGTCCAAGTCGAGTCGCAAGTCATCAAATTCATGACTCGAGTCTGACTCGAGTCCAAGTCACATGACTCGAGTCCACATCTCATAGGTGGGACAAAGTCATTGTTATGCAAGTCCAAGTCGAGTCGCAAGTCATCAAATTCATGACTCGAGTCTGACTCGAGTCCAAGTCACATGACTCGAGTCCACATCTCATAGGTGGGACAAAGTCATTGTTATGCAAGTCCAAGTCGAGTCGCAAGTCATCAAATTCATGACTCGAGTCTGACTCGAGTCCAAGTCACATGACTCGAGTCCACATCTCATAGGTGGGACAAAGTCATTGTTATGCAAGTCCAAGTCGAGTCGCAAGTCATCAAATTCATGACTCGAGTCTGACTCGAGTCCAAGTCACATGACTCGAGTCCACATCTCATAGGTGGGACAAAGTCATTGTTATGCAAGTCCAAGTCGAGTCGCAAGTCATCAAATTCATGACTCGAGTCTGACTCGAGTCCAAGTCACATGACTCGAGTCCACACCTCATAGGTGGGACAAAGTCATTGTTATGCAAGTCCAAGTCGAGTCGCAAGTCATCAAATTCATGACTCGAGTCTGACTCGAGTCCAAGTCACATGACTCGAGTCCACACCTCATAGGTGGGACAAAGTCATTGTTATGCAAGTCCAAGTCGAGTCGCAAGTCATCAAATTCATGACTCGAGTCTGACTCGAGTCCAAGTCACATGACTCGAGTCCACATCTCATAGGTGGGACAAAGTCATTGTTATGCAAGTCCAAGTCGAGTCGCAAGTCATCAAATTCATGACTCGAGTCTGACTCGAGTCCAAGTCACATGACTCGAGTCCACATCTCATAGGTGGGACAAAGTCATTGTTATGCAAGTCCAAGTCGAGTCGCAAGTCATCAAATTCATGACTCGAGTCTGACTCGAGTCCAAGTCACATGACTCGAGTCCACATCTCATAGGTGGGACAAAGTCATTGTTATGCAAGTCCAAGTCGAGTCGCAAGTCATCAAATTCATGACTCGAGTCTGACTCGAGTCCAAGTCACATGACTCGAGTCCACACCTCATAGGTGGGACAAAGTCATTGTTATGCAAGTCCAAGTCGAGTCGCAAGTCATCAAATTCATGACTCGAGTCTGACTCGAGTCCAAGTCACATGACTCGAGTCCACACCTCATAGGTGGGACAAAGTCATTGTTATGCAAGTCCAAGTCGAGTCGCAAGTCATCAAATTCATGACTCGAGTCTGACTCGAGTCCAAGTCACATGACTCGAGTCCACACCTCATAGGTGGGACAAAGTCATTGTTATGCAAGTCCAAGTCGAGTCGCAAGTCATCAAATTCATGACTCGAGTCTGACTCGAGTCCAAGTCACATGACTCGAGTCCACATCTCATAGGTGGGACAAAGTCATTGTTATGCAAGTCCAAGTCGAGTCGCAAGTCATCAAATTCATGACTCGAGTCTGACTCGAGTCCAAGTCACATGACTCGAGTCCACATCTCATAGGTGGGACAAAGTCATTGTTATGCAAGTCCAAGTCGAGTCGCAAGTCATCAAATTCATGACTCGAGTCTGACTCGAGTCCAAGTCACATGACTCGAGTCCACACCTCATAGGTGGGACAAAGTCATTGTTATGCAAGTCCAAGTCGAGTCGCAAGTCATCAAATTCATGACTCGAGTCTGACTCGAGTCCAAGTCACATGACTCGAGTCCACACCTCATAGGTGGGACAAAGTCATTGTTATGCAAGTCCAAGTCGAGTCGCAAGTCATCAAATTCATGACTCGAGTCTGACTCGAGTCCAAGTCACATGACTCGAGTCCACATCTCATAGGTGGGACAAAGTCATTGTTATGCAAGTCCAAGTCGAGTCGCAAGTCATCAAATTCATGACTCGAGTCTGACTCGAGTCCAAGTCACATGACTCGAGTCCACATCTCATAGGTGGGACAAAGTCATTGTTATGCAAGTCCAAGTCGAGTCGCAAGTCATCAAATTCATGACTCGAGTCTGACTCGAGTCCAAGTCACATGACTCGAGTCCACACCTCTGCTTAACACAGATATATGGCGACAAGGGACGCGGGACGAGAGAGACACACGGTGAGAAAAAAAAGATAGAGACTCAGAGACAGTCGGAAAAAAAACTCAACAAGTGTGAGGCCCTTTCCATTTAAAGCTTTCGTGAATGCAGGGATTCATATTCTTGGTTCTTTCGGTAAAGTCACGTAGAAGGGAAATAATAATTGCGTTGGGTTTTCACACCTGATGATGATTGCTTCTGTTGCAATCGAAATGTCGTGAGAATTTTATTGTTTAATTTTGTATTATTTCCCTTCTACGTGACTTTACCGAAAGAACCAAGAACAAGTGTGGGCCCTGTGCAAGGTGCACGTGGTTCACTCGCGTCAAGACGCCAACGCCGGCAGGCCCCGTGACGTTTTCAAGTTTCATGTATTAGGTATAGCCCTGTGAGCTATGCGGCTCTTGAGTCGGGTGCAACCGCAACAAACAAAATATGAACAGAGAACATCTTAAAGCGACGACGCGCAACAGAAACATCCTGGAAAAACCAGCAAATCTTCCAGAAAAAAATACCCACTATATTACAACGCTGTGTGCAAAAATCCCAATATGATGCAAGCCAAACAATAACAACTATAAGACATAATAATAGGGGGTTTCCCCCCTCTTTCTGGCAACAAAACCGAAACCTTTTTACAAGGATCCCATTCCACCATGGTCCTGGCAGCCACGGTGAACAATTTACCCTGGTGGGTTCACGCGCTCATCACGACAGCTTTAGACGGCTTACGTAGCCGTCAACACATAGGGTTTACCTGTATTCTTGTACAGGGAAATTGAGTTTTCAGATCCATACGGCGTACAGACGTTTCAATACGGGCAAAACATTGTTTTTTTGTCTATTTGTAAGTATTTGTTAGTGTTTCTACCTTTGTAGGATGAGCGTTGATATTGATGACCAATACGGTCAGAATTGGTCTGTAATAAGATAGGCACTGATAAGGGGCTTACCTTTTAAGAAGTTTCCTTTAATCCTTCACGATTCCTGTCACGGGGAAGAGCAGAGGTCCGCAATGTTAAAGTCTACTCCACTACTGCATACAGTAATTTGTCCAAATGTTTCGTGTTCGTGAAAGAACACGTCCCACGATTACCTTTAAGAATGCCGCTTGCTGGACAGAAACGTGGCCCTTGTGGGGGAGGAAGTACAGCAAAGTAAGGATGCGTAGTTTTCACCGCAGTCAATCAACATCAATGATTTCCTGTAACTGTTTCGCAAAGTCTCTTACACTAAAATAAAACCAGAGGCGAACCAAATAACACGAGGACAAGCCGTGTAACAAGCCTGTACAGCCCGTGTAACAAGCCTGTTGAGAGGTTTGGGGGGCAATTTGATGCTGTTATAGCGAGCACCTTTGAAGGCCGACAAGGGGGACACCCGGCCGCCTTTGTCTCCCCAAGTGGGCGATGTTTACGAGACGCCGCACCAGGTAATCATTTGAGGCCGAGTCGACCTAGGGAAGGCCAGAACCGGTTCAGATCATCGCCACCGCTGTTGGCCGTCAGCGCGAATCGAACCCGGGTGGCAAAGTTCGCAGCGCACCGCGACACACACACGCGTGTACACACACACGCACTAGTGTACACGTACACACACTAGTGTGTGTACGTACACACACACACGCACTAGTGTACACGCACGCACTAGTGTACACACACACGCACTAGTGTACACACACTAGTGTACACACACACGCACTAGTGTACACACACGCACTAGTGTACACACACGCACTAGTGTACACACGCACTAGTGTACATACACTAGTGAACACACACGCGCACTAGTGTACACACACACACTAGTGTACACACACACACTAGTGTACACACACACACTAGTGTACACACACACACTAGTGTACACACACGCACTAGTGTACACGCACTAGTGTACACACACTAGTGTACACACACACACACACTAGTGTACACACACACACGCACTAGTGCACTAGTGTACGCGCACTAGTGTACGCGCACTAGTGTACACGCGCACTAGTGTACACACACACGCACTAGTGTACACGCGCACTAGTGTACACGCGCACTAGTGTACACGCGCACTAGTGTACACGCGCACTAGTGTACACACACACGCACTAGTGTACACACACGCGCACTAGTGTACACACACACGCACTAGTGTACACACACACGCACTAGTGTACACACACACGCACTAGTGTACACACACACGCACTAGTGTACACACACTAGTGTACATACACTAGTGTACACACACACACGCACTAGTGTACATACACTAGTGTACACACACACGCACTAGTGTACATACACACGCACTAGTGTACATACACTAGTGTACACACACACGCACTAGTGTACATACACTAGTGTACACACACACGCACTAGTGTACACACACACGCACTAGTGTACACACACACGCACTAGTGTACACACACTAGTGAACACACACACACACTAGTGAACACACACACTAGTGTACACACACGCACACTAGTGTACACACACGCACACTAGTGTACACACACGCACTAGTGTACACACACGCACTAGTGTACACACACACGCACTAGTGTACACACACACACACTAGTGTACACACACACACACTAGTGTACACACACGCACTAGTGTACACACACACGCACTAGTGTACACACGCACTAGTGTACATACACTAGTGAACACACACACGCGCACTAGTGTACACGCACTAGTGTACACACACACGCACTAGTGTACACACACACGCACTAGTGTACACACACACGTACTAGTGTACACACACACGCACTAGTGTACACACACGCGCACTAGTATACACACACACACGCACTAGTGTACATACACTAGTGTACGCGCACTAGTGTACACACACTAGTGTACACACACACGCGCACTAGTGTACACACACTAGTGTAAACACACACACTAGTGTACACACACACACTAGTGTACACACACGCACACTAGTGTACACACACGCGTGCACACACACACACGCGTGCACACACACGCACGCACACGTACGCACACGTGTGTACACACACTAACGACATCACACATCTACCTTTATAAACGTTGTTAATTCCTCACGGGACAGCGCAGAGTCAAGAGCAAGCCCACGGCACTGTTTCACTTTAGCGCAGTTTCGTCAACAACAGTCGGAGGGCGGCTACCCACCCCGCACTTGTTTCCACCAGGCACCAGCAGCAAGAAACAATCCAGGGGCAGTGGTGGTGGTGGTACAAGCTGCACGTGTCTGTGGTGGTGGTGGTGGTACAAGCTGCACGTGGTGGTACAAGCTGCACGTGTTTATGGTGGAGCCAGGCAGGCTGCAAACCGGCCGATCATTTCGTTTCGTTCGAGTCCTCCTCCTCCTCCGTGCGGCCATCTTACGTGAGGGGGCAACGTCATTGACGTTAAGCGTTAAAGCGCCTCGTGTACGGCGTCGGACTTTTACTTTCGTTCGTGCGGGCCGATTGTGGACGCCGAGCAACAAACTACAAAGTCTCACGATTAATTGAAGGTGGTCCAAGCGCTGTCAAGTGTCTCCGTATTAGTTGTGGATCGGGCACGTTGGCGTCGTTGTGTTCATACGTCGTGCGGTCAGCTCTGGATGACCCAACACAGTCGGACACTGCAGAGGTCATCGACTGAAGACGGTCACTGATGAGCGTGAAAAAAGTTTCTTCAGTTGAGTGTAAAAACAAAAAAAATGACGCGAAATCCTCAACTTCGGTTCCTCTACAAAGATGGCTCCCCGCGGTTTCAAGCCGTGCGTCGGAAGAGTCGCGGAGTCACCCTCGACCCCTCCCCTTGACCCCCCTCCACCATCCCCCTCGACTCCCCCCACAACCCCCCCCGACCCCCCCCACAACCCCCCCGACTCCCCCCACAACCCCCCCCGACCCCCCCCCCCTCCACGACCCACCCCAAAGGCGGGCGATGACGTAATCAACAATTGTATTCCCTACAGCGCTTGGGCGCCTGCGTAAACGTTCGCGGGCCAATCGAAGCGAGGCGCGCGTGTGCGCTCTAGAAAATTAAAAGCGCCTAGTAACGCTGCCGTCAGCAGCGCGGACATGACCGAGCAAAACTGATATTTTATTTTAAAATCCGCATTACAATCGCCCCGAAATAATCCCACGTTTTTATCTCACTTCACAATAAGCAACTATTATATATTTCAATATATGAAAAAAAAAACGGTAGGTGACGTCACACGCGTAAACGGCTTCCGGTGCCGCGCGATTTCCGGGGAGGGGTCAGGGGGGTCACCGTGGGGTCACGGCGGGGTCACGGCTCCTCTCGCCCCTCCCCGTGGTCGTTGCGAGGCCATCACCGAACCGCCTCGGACCGTGGCAAATTCTCCGTCGTAGGTCGATCGATCGACTGATCGATCCCTCGCTCGCTCCCGATAAACCGGAGGTGGTTGCCGTCAGCCAGCTCGGCTGTCTCGTCGTGAATTTGACGGATCGGCGGGGCGGGAAGGCGCGCCGAGTGTTCGGACGGAGGTAAAGAAAAAGGCGGCCGTGGTTTTGGGCCTTCACTTTTGTACAGTGGGGACGTGGGGGGAGGTTTCGTCTTGTTGCTAAAACTCGGCACAGTTGTCCACTGCTGCTGTAGCGAGGCAACGGACTCTTTAACCACCGGTCATTGTCAGCCTGTCGTCCGTCTGGAAACGTTCTCACAATTCAATGTTTACCAGGGACCGTGGAATAATGTGGGGAGCGGTGGTGCAGCGGTTAGCGCGCTGTGCTATGAACCTGGCCACCCGGGTTCGATTCCCGCTCACGGCCAACACCCAGTGACGATTATCTGAAACGGTACCGGGCATCTGACGAATCTGTTGATTGTTTGTGTTGGGAGTGGTGAGTTTGTGGTGCTGGCGGAGTGGGCTGAGAAGGGGGAGAGGGTGGGCGGGGGAGTCACTCCACAGTCACATGCCGGGGTCTCTTGACTTGTAACATTCATGAAGGTGGACCATTGCATCAAATGCTGCAGACTGGCTCGCTTCTCTTATTGAATTCTAATTGTCTTCACTTTGAAGAGTTGATAGTGATGATGGTGATGTGACTCGGCCATCCTGGGCATTGTTTTGTGTTAAAGAGCTTACGATTGAGGACCCTGATGCTTTACCAGATAAACAGTTTTGAATTCTAGTACGGCGTACCGTTTTCTTTACTGATAAATTAATGTTTACATGAGCTAATTGATATATGTGAAGGGAAATATGTTTACGATACTGAATTGGTGGAGGGCTCGGTTCATTATTGGGAGTGAACTTTGCACAGAACGTTTCATAGTTGCAAAACGTGTTTTTGGGAAGAAAAAATGCATATTTAATTTCACTTCCCTTTATTACATGAGAAAAGATGCACTATACAATGCATTTTCATCCTTATACATGTCTTACAGAAAGGCTTTTGTCGTGGAAAGATGTATCTTAAAGTAGTCAACTTTTTAAAAGTAAATAAATGTTTTTCACTCGATAATTTAAGAAAAATATCTTCCAAATCTATACAGTCAAAGTTTGTGGGGAATTACACACTTACATAATGTATGTTTTATTTTGAAGAAAAACTGCATTTTCCTAGAAACTGTGAACTGACCTTCGTTTCTCAGCTATTGTCACTCGTTTCTCCACAGCTTGAAGTTCTTTTGTAGAAAATACGTTTATTAAAGCTTCTCCATCCTTGTATTCTAGAGATACCACAGTGCTGCCAAAATACATCCTCGATGGACAGTTTCTGACAGTGTGGCCCCTTCAAGTTTCACACATAGGTACGGCTTGTCATTCCGTCTTACTAAACACAACATTCCAAACGATCTTTTTCTTTTGTACACACCATTTCACGCTATGCTTAAGGATTATGTGGTCAAACTCTAAAGGACAGTGCAGCTGAGTTAATTCTAGCAGGGAGCAACTTGATTCACTTGTTTTTCTGTGAGTGCACATGGGAGTTGACTGCCATGCAGTCACTGCAAACTGAAAGCATTCTGGGAGCACTGTTTTATTTTGAGCCACATTCTACTCTTGAATATCCCACATTTACAACTAAAATCGGAAATTGTAATCGAGTCAAACCATTCTGTGGATCAGACAGCATCACGGTAAATGTTGCCACAATAATAGTCGAGTATGGCACTCGCTGGGCTCGCGGTGTTCTCACGGCTGACGCTTACCAACAGCTGGCCCCGTCTATTCGTGGCCTGACCTGCCGTTAGAGAATGCGTACACATGAACAAGACCCTTACTTCCCCTTCACTGTCAGAGATAACTTCCTGCTATCGATTCTGTTGCCTGTGTTTAGTCCAAGTGCGTGCGCACAGATGTTAAGTCGTGAAATCTTCTGTGCGCAAAGTGTTTTTATTATGCTGATGTTGCTTATTCACTAGTGTCATTCCGTAAAGGATATTTTATTTTTCTGGAAGTTTAGGACGTCGAGTGTCTTTGGCGGTTGTGACGCACATGGTCAGTCATGGGTATGAAGCAAAGACCAAGGTGCTTTTTTGACATCGCCATCAACAGAATCCCTGGTAAGCGCACCCTACTCAGAACAATATCACTGCATTTCGGTGTCAACCAGTTGCATAGGGGTCCTCTGTTATTTCTTTCTCTGAAAAGTATGTTAAACATCTGCGGTTTGCTTTGTGCCACCAACAGCTGGGAGGATCGTGTTTGAGCTGTTCTTTGACGTTTGCCCAAAGACTTGTGAAAACTTCCGATGTCTATGCACAGGTAATGATAGTTACATCCTTTGCATAGCAGTGAGAATAACTGCCACCCTTAAGTTACATTCCTGATGATGCTGTGACAAACCACTACTTTTGTTCATGTTCTTGCAGTCATAAGTCATAATTTTTTTCAAGTTGTACATTTAATTCTCAAAAATTTTGTCATAAAAAGTGCAAATTATTCCTTCAGGTGAAAGAGGAATTGGGAAAATTACTCGGAAACCCTTGCATTTTCGAAGCACCTCATTTCACCGCATCGTGAAGAACTTCATGGTGCAGGGTGGTGACTTCAGCGAGGGTGAGTTTTCTTGGAGGGGTGTTTTTTGTTGTAAGTGGGCATATTGTCATCTTGCATTCGTTCATCATCAGCAGAAATGTATCCACTGCTAGATGAAGGCCTCACTAAGCTGTGGCTCTATCTCATGGTCCTGTTATGTGACAATCCATCTAGCACTTGCACACAAGCGGAGTTCATCTCTCAATCTCTGAGGTGGATCTCCTCTAAGGCAAATTTCCTCCTTTACTGCCACTCTGTCCTTAGTCTCAACCACAGAATTCTTCCCTTCTAGCGACGTGTCCTGCCCAAGCCCACATTTCTTAAGCCAATATGTCTCTAACTTGTGTATCTACCGTAATGTGCTGCCATCTCTGTCTCTCTGCAAATTCAAACATGCATATCTCATGCTTCTTTGCACATTTTTGTTACTTTTCCATTATCATTGTCCACGTTGCCAATCTACTAGTCATTGGCTACAATAACACCATTAATAGAGATATATTTCTGTATTTTATTCCAATTTTGGTTTCAACATCGTAGTCATTATTAGACTAAAAATCAATTGTAATCTCTTCACGATCTAGGCGAAACACTTTCCAACATGTTTTGCTATCGAGCAATGTCGTTCACATGACAGTGAAACTTGAATCCCTTTGTAAATTAAGTGAAAGACCTCATTTCATGTCATGAGGTTTTTGTGCAGTCATTGCTGACCATAGTGAGACCATAAACTGACGATACCTGATAACCCAGTTTAACCACAGGTTGGCTGAATCTGGATATGAAACCAAGATCTTATCAGTGCTGGCTTGGTACCCTAATTCTTGAGTCGCCCAACCACAAATCTTCACTCTGTTCTTATTCTTATACAAAGACCTGCCTATGACCAAATGACCCGAATTGCACCCGAACTCATCAGATTGTCAAAGCTAATTACCAATGACTGCTGTTCATAATAGGTGCTACAACTGGTGGGCAAGAGAGGGCAGTGCATCAAAACACATTTTTGTACTGTGTTTTTATGCGCCCACATCTATGCTCTGCCTCGAACCCACATTGACGAGCGTTTGTGTTTGGTAAAATAGCTCCCAATCCTTGCAGGGGGTGGGGATGCATTCATTCAGCAGTGGATTAACAAATGGCTGTACATGTACAGTATAATTACAATGTTTTAAGAAAATGTATTTGGATTGCCATTGTCTGCAGGCAATGGGAGAGGTGGCGAATCAATTTACGGCGGTTTCTTTGAAGGTGAGTTTGCCTTGCTCCATTACAGCTGCTGGCTGCAATTGACACTGTCAAAACATCTCCTATCCTCACTTATGCACACAACACATGCGCTAGCGTAAATGAAATGGATGTATGTTAGTATTGGTCGGTGCATATCCTCAGCTGTGTGTTTAATATCTGGTGCGTGCGCACAGTCTAAAGGCCATTACCAGCGATGGTAGCTTTTGTGTTAGGTGGAAACTTCTTAGCACCTCTGACATCTGTCTGCCTGTTTCACCTGAACACTCTTAACTTATTGTTTTATTTATAGACCGATGTTCTTTGCATTCCACAAGGTGAGTACAGCACATAACAAAAAACTGTGTTCTCAAAAAAATGATGTTTGAACAAGAGGTAGGTTTAAACATGTTCAACATTAACTAGGTCATCTGCCTGGCAACTTCTTATGATGCGAAAAATACCAAATTAACACTTGCGAGTGCCAATTTTGTCTTAAGGCTTGAACGTTGACAATACGTTTAATTGAGTCTCTTGAAATATTGGATCGACGAGTCTTTATTAGCGCGCTTGCTATGCCGATGACCTTTGTTAGAATAAATTAATTGTGAAATGTTTCCATTAAAAAATGTCAATACTTTAAATTAAGAATGGGAAATGATTGTAGTAATGGACAGAATTGCATTACTATTTCTTTTTTAAACATGTCAGGGCTCAGTCGACTTGTTTTTTTGACACAATCACGTTTATTTTGGCACACAGATGAAAATTTTCAACTGAAGCATGACCAGGAGTTTCTGCTCTCCATGGCGAACAGGGGCAAGGACACCAATGGCTCCCAGTTCTTCATGTGAGTGGTGTATGTGGCTCGTGGCCATGTGGCCACACCCAGCGTGTGGGCCTGGTGCCATCCCCACTAGTCGTTGGCCTCGGCACTGTGCAACTAACTGACTGGTCAGCTGGCTGGCTGGCTCATTAGTTAGCTAGCCAGCTGGCTAGTTGATTGGCGGTTTGGAGCGTTTGATCACTAGCTGGCTGGCCCATTAATTGATTCGCTGGATGGCTCCTTAGTTCACTAGCTGGCTGACCTTTTCGTTAATTGGCTGGCTCGCTGGCTGATTGACTTTTCTGTCAGCTGGCTGTCCAGCCAGATGGTTCCTGTTATTATAAAGTGAAGTTGGTAATTTTAAAGGTGTTTCTTTTGTGTGTCTTTTCTGTTCATGAACTGATGATTATTACACGCTTCAATAATTGTTCTGTTATGGTTTCCTTGGCTTAAACAGATGCAAGGTTTGAGTAAAATGAGATGGTGGCAAACGGTAGGATCCAGACATGTAGCTGCCACAAGGATGTTATGTTGTACACGTTGTTTATTGTATGTTATGTACCAACTATTCGTCTTTCTTCCACCGATATCTTGCTTTACTAACAGTTGTCTTCTATCGTGTAGATCCAACCGTGTTGCTTTACACCATTTCCAGGGCCCTGCCACAGTTGAACTCTGTAGCTGCAAAACCACAGTTGCTTGATGTGTGACGTGAACTGGATGCCAGTAACCAGTGGGCAAATTTGCCTACAAGTGTGTGTCTTTGTTCAGCGATGGTGCAGTAGTTCACACATTGCACGGCAACCCCGGAGATCTGGGTTTAGTTCCTGGCCATGGGTAGATAACACTAGTGACAAGTGGTATCTGAACCTGTACTGGACCTCCCCTTAGCTTTTACTTTAGTGGGGGGAAGGGTGTTAAACAGAACTAGGCAGACAAAGACTGCTGGGCATGGTTCTGGCCACACCACCTCAAGTGTATATGGCTTACCTCAGTATGAGCCCACGGCTGTTTGAGGTTGTAAATCTTTTTTAATTTCATGGACTTGTGATCCTGAATAGTGACATTTGCGCAGCAGGCGGCAGTGAATATTTGAAATACCTGTTATATACCCACGTGTGCCTGGTAAATATATACCAGATACACTCTCTTTTATAGGTTTTTAGCTGCTTTGCTCATGTATAAATCGGTTCACACAAAACACCAGCGAAGTGTGGGCCCCTGGAATTGGCATTTGATAAGCTGTGGAGTAGATTAGTTTGTGCATTACTGGGTGGTGTTCCTCTGAAACTCCACAGCGTGAAAGAGAAACATGCCAGCTCTGCCTTGATTTGAAGCTTTCGTGACTGCAGGAATCCATACTCTTTAATTCTTTCGGTAAAGTCACGTAGGTATAAAATAAATTACGACGTTTCGGGCGCAACACAAGCGTCCATCATCAGGTGGGAAAGCTACCTGATGATGGATGCTTGTGTTGCGCCCGAAACGTCGTGATTTATTTTATTTCATACCTACGTGACTTCACCGAAAGAACCAAAGAGTATGCCAGCTCTGGTTTCTCAGCTTCCTGCTGTCAAAGTTAGAATGGTATGTTGGCTTAATCTGAGAAAGGGACAGCTTTCCAAAAAAATCACATCAACTCGTTTTTCCAAGAGCTGGAATGTGCCATTACAAGCTGTGGGGGTTGAGTTGGAGCCAAGACTATGTTAAGTTTTTGAATTTCTGTCAGGAATTGTACCTTACGATTGCTGTACTTGAATATGTGTGCAAATGTTTACATTACATTAACACTTTTTTTCTGGTGTTAAAATTTCTCTCTTGCCATTTTTGTGTAAAATTTGCAGAATCATTGTTACCCCCCTCTGCTATCAAGGTAATGTACAGGACTTCACACCGATCCGATGCAGTTTCCTCTCAGTTCCAGACATTGAAATTCCATTTTCCTCGGTGACCCTCTTAATCAGTAGCAAATGTCACAGCTGAGATGCGCCCCTTGAGCCCTTGCTCGTGGCTGGCATGCCTTCCACTCCCGCGTCGCTGCATTGGCTGCATTTCCTCCGATATCCGCACTTTTAAAAAATTGTTTTCAGCAGTTAATGTACTGCGTCATCTTCATTACACAACTGTGCACTAATGCGTTACAGATTTATTTAAACTGGCAATGGATTTCGCATTTTCGGACGTCACTCAGTAGCCACGGTGGCAATGTAGCCTGCAAAAAATAAATCCAATGGAGCGGTGAACCAGATGCGGCGTTGTGGACATGTGTTTTGGCGTGCGGCGTTAAAAGCTGTAATGCAGCACAGCGCGGAAACGGATGGCTTGTGTGAAGCAGGCAGGGGCGCTTTCCGCTCAACCTCGTATGTCGATTCCACCTGTAGATGACGGTCGCGGTCCAAATTGCGTTTTGTCTCGTGAGTTATCGGACACGTCTCCGCGTTTGTGCCGTGCGATGCTGGAGGCGAAAGCTCGGAGAGTTGATCTGTGCGTTTGTCTCCCTCTTTTCCTCCCCCTCCTCCCCACGTGCTCTGTGGCCACTCTCCATTCACACACATGCACTGACACCCACACACCCTGCCTCGCCACCGCACGCGCGCACGTGTGCCCGTGTTGATCCGGTCTACGCTTGACTGACCACTGCAGCACCACCAAGCCGGCCCCTCACCTCGACGGGTCAGTGCGCTGCCACTTGCTCTATTTTGTGCTGAAGCTTAAATGTTTTGGCCTTGTTCTTGACGCCAACCTATAAATACAGCAGTCACTTTTGTGTATGATCACCTGTTTTCGAATGACCATTGGCATTTATGGAAAGTGCTCGTAATTTAGCCAATCTCACAAGATATCGGAGAGGTTGAGCCTGCATAGTAATTAGGTGTGAAGCTAGTTCAGAATATTAGGTGTTATAGGCTCGGCTGTGATGTGGCAAGTCTGTGCGGAGCTTTGAGCATTATAATCTTTAGTAATTATGGTACTATATAAATTAAAATATTTAATATTGTCTAGTAAAGTCTTGTCTTCTCACATGCCAAATACTAATTCATGTAATTGGCCAAATGTCCCAATGCAGGACAGTCTTAAAAATAGTCTTGAGACTCGGTGGTGCTTTCCCATTTATATAAATTACGTAATTATTTGCATCATGCTAAGACTGCAGGGTGTGGAACTGGGGCACGGTGGTTAGCGCATGACACTTGGATCCCAGCAAACTGAGCTTGATTCCTGGGCACAGCTAAATTCAGTGGCGAGTGATATCTAAACCTGTCCGCGGTCCCCATTCCCTCATAATAAACCGACACTGACGAGCATGGCGAAGTTTGGTTCACCCCCAAGGCCGGCATGCTGGAGACATCCAGCAGTGGATTGACAAAGGAGTGTAAATTCTTATTCCTAATATGGGAGGGAGATCAATTTTCCCTATGCATTACGCGGGGGCATATGTTGTAGGTTCAGTAAACGGTCAACAGTCCGAGGACACGATCACTTTTTTTTCGCTGCAGAGAGCACGTCGTGTTCGGACGCGTCCTATCCGGCCAGGACCTCTTGAAGGAGATTGAGAACCAGAAGACGGACGCCAACAGCCTCCCGTACGCAGACATTCGCGTGGTGCATTGCGGAGAGGTCAACGAGCAGCTACGAGGTGCAGGTCACGTCGGTTACATGCTGGTCTGTCGTTTCGAGCCTCCTGGAAATTATATTCTGGAAAGATAACCTTGTGACGTCGGCACGTACATCACCCGAGGTCCACCGGACATTGTGACTCAAACGCTCGCTACCGTGTGCCAACAGGCGAGAACGATGGGCTCCGTACGGGGAGCCGCGACCGCCACTCGTCCCGCTCGGCCTCGTCCCATTCAGACTCGGACAGCGAGGCCGAACGGGGGAGTGGCGTTGCGGGCGGGACTGGTGGGATGCGAAAACGCAAGGCGGTGGATGAGGACGTGGCCTCCAGGGGTGCAGACTCCAAGCGCCCGAGGCCTGCGCACTGGGCGTCCCGGAGATCTTCCACCGGGAGGTGGGTGACGGCATCGATTGTGTGTCTGAGCTATCGCACATACGGTACTTGGTCGTCTCTCCCCTACTCCTCCCCGACATTTCTCTCTGTCCCAGCAGCTACTGTTTCCTTCACAGCACTAGTACAGTTCACGCTCAATTATAAATGTGCATATTATCCAGATTGTCGATTAAATTTGCACCATTTACAAAGGCACTGATTTAATTATTGGCTGCTCATCACTCGTTTTGCAGTCAATGCCCACGTGTCTACAAAAACATTGATATTGACATCACTGTCATGCTGTGAATGTACAGTAAACATGTCCTCATATAATATAGGCCAATTTTGTGAATTTTGTATAGAAGTGGAAATATTACTAAGAGTAGTTTTTATGTTTTTTTTATTTCAATCGTTCATGAAGAGGGTAAGTAAACCTTCATATCCATCCACGAATAAACACCTTTTTTACATAAGACAGTGATTAAAAGTGCAATATTCCCAGTACAGCGATAACAATTGTACAACACACCACTCAAACAATTAAAGAACAACTTTAGCAGTGGTGCAAAAACACATGCAACAACATTTGGAAAAAGGCGGTTGGCCAAAATTTTTGCCTATTTTTTTGTTGTGCTGCAGGGCAGTGTTAATGGCGAAGTTGGTGAGTTTGAAACATCGTATTACATCAAAATACCCCCCAGAAAATAATCAGTTCTTCTAGATACATAGGCTTGGTATCCCGGCCTGTCCTACACAAATCTGAGAACAATAACTGAAAGTCAACTGCAGAATTACTGCACCATAAACGGACTGGCTTTGGCCTTCATGGAAATAGTGGGGTTTTGTTAATGAAAACGGATATACAGGAGCACTCCACTCGTGAATTAACTCAGTATTTCTAGACACTGTGTTCGTGGATGCAACACAGTGCAGCAGTCCCTGTCAATGATGCTCTTCGCCTGTCCGCTTCCGTTTGTGAAGCTCGTCGAGCCGCAGCTCCGACGAGGAGCTGTCGTCGCCGAGACGTCCACGCCGCACCGTGCAGCCTGACCTGATCCCCGCCGTGCCGCAGAATAGTTTCCTGCTGCGGGGGAACTCCAAGCCCAAGAGCAGGTGAGCGAGGCATGGGGTCATCTAACCACCAACCCATCCACCTAACCACCCACCCATCCACCTAACCACCAAGCCATCCACCTAACCACCCACCCATCCACCTAACCACCCACCCATCCACCTAACCACCCACCCATCCACCTAACCACCCACCCATCCACCTAACCACAAACCCATCCACCTAACCACCAACTCATCCACCTAACCACCCACCCATCCACCTAACCACCAACCCATCCACCTAACCACCAACCCATCCACCTAACCACCCACCCATCCACCTAACCACCCACCCATCCACCTAACCACCCACCCATCCACCTAACCACCCACCCATCCACCTAACCACCCACCCATCCACCTAACCACCAACCCATCCACCTAACCACCAACCCATCCACCTAACCACCCACCCATCCACCTAACCAGCCACCCATCCACCTAACCACCCACCCATCCACCTAACCACCAACCCAGGCACCTAACGACCAACCCATCCACCTAACCACCAACCCATCCACCTAACCACCCACCCATCCACCTAACCACCCACCCATCCACCTAACCACCCACCCATCCATCTAACCACCCACCCATCCACCTAACCACCAACCCCTCCACCTAACCACCCACCCATCCACCTAACCACCCACCCATCCACCTAACCACCCACCCATCCACCTAACCACCAACCCCTCCAACTAACCACCCACCCATCCACCTAACCACCCACCCATCCACATAACCACCAACCCATCCACCTAACCACCCACCCATCCACCTAACCACCCACCCATCCACCTAACCAACAACCCATTCACCTAACCACCAACCCATCCACCTCACCACCAACCCATCCACCTAACCACCCACCCATCCACCTAACCACCAACCCATCCACCTAACCACCCACCCAGGCATCTCCCCACCTACCCAGCCACCCACCTGGCCAACCACCTTCCCACACTCCATGAAAGCACGACACATAAATGCATGATAGAGGGCCAGAAATTGAAACATTTTTGCCCCAATTGTCCATGTAGATATCCCTACTAAACTAACTTCCCTCAATTATAACCAATCTGAGCTAGAACTTATCTTACATATGGTGGCTAAGTTGGGCAAATTTGTTGTATCCAATGGTGATGTTTTTTTAGGTTGTGAAATCTTTTACAAATATATTTTTTAAATGCATCCTTTCTTTGGATCCACTTTTGCAAATTGAGCAATTTTTTATTCATTAGGCCAGAAGTTTTGGTACTTCATAGCAAGAGCCCAACCATAAGAGCAGATAACAGCTCATGGAATGTAGAACTGTCCATCTTCAACAGAGGCAACATGGTTATTTTTACTGGTAGCCGCATTTTTTACATTCATTCACACCTTTGTGATGTCTAACAGATGTTACTCGCCTTGTCACCTCCCACCGCAAATGAACACTTAACTCGAAGCTATATCCTAACATTGACGCAGCCACAACGTGTCTTTGCTCAACGACAAGACCTGTGCATTGCACAGCCAAGCTTAATCACATCGACACTATTATGGAGCAGGTGTGGCAAGACATAGGTATTGCCTAGTGATTTGGTGGGAAATCTTTATACCCAGTTTTGTAAGAATACTAATGTAATGTATTTACCTGCAAACCCTCACGTTACTTTTTAAGGAGGTTTTTGCTTTGGGATGTTGGGCGAATTTCATTTATGAGTGTTGCATAGAGGAAGAAACCAGAGTACCCTGTGAAAAACCACACATAGGTGGGGATAACACTCAAAGGTCTGAACAGACAGTTCACAAACCCAGTTGTTGTACTGGTATTTTCGTATCACTTCCACAGCCCAATGGGTTTGAGAGATTCACAAATCTGAGCATGATCTACCAATCATTACCTCTCAAAGTGCTGGACCATGGGCATGCATCACCTGCTCACACCCATGATCACCTGTAATGCCTTGCACCACTGTGCGATTCACTGTCGTGATGGTTAACGTACCATGACCTCTCCTTAGTGACGCCCTGCCGGGCCGGGGCAAGCCCACCCAACACCAGCCGGCCGTTTCCAAGTCTGGCCGCAAGATCAAGGGAAGGGGCACTATGGTGAGTGATCGCCGGGTCAACATTCCTCTCCAGACAATCTCGTCAGTGCCGTGCCTTAAGACTGTGGCGGGAGTGCCCGCGGTCCCTGACAGTGTTGTGTATCCCTGCGCGTGCGTAGCATTGCCACGGTCCCTGACGCTGCCCTCTCTGTGCTTAGCGTTATCGCACGCCCTCGGGCTCCCGCTCGGAGTCGGAGGCCGTCGCTGGTGAGGTGGAGAGCTGGCGCAGCGAGACCCCCCCGCACTGGAGGGAGGAGATGAACAAGACAAGGAACACGGCACCAGCACAGAGCAGCCAGGGCCGCTGGGCTAAGGGTGACAAGTATGTGGTGGCTGCTGGCACTTGGCACTGCTCGTTATGGAGTCTTGTGTGATCAAGTGAGGTGTCAAAGTTTGTCATCAGCATGCGTCAAAGTTTCTCATCGGCAGTGTGGTGGTGTATGGTGGTACAGTGTGGTGACACTACGTTGCTCTGTGGTCGTGGTGGTATCATGTAGCGATGTTCTGTAGTGGAAGCCCAGTGTGGCAGTAGAGATGGTGTGTGCCTGGTGGTGTTGTGCAGTGGAAGTGATATTGTGTTGTGGTTTACAGTGTTGTGTGTGTTGGTGGTGTTGTTATAAAGCTGTGAGCTTTCACAGTGATGTAGCTGTGATGGACATGAGGGTGGACATGAGTGACTCTCTTGTCGCGTGCGCTCAGGCTGGCAGAGTACGAGCGCAAGGACGAGCACCGCTCCCCATCTCCCTGGTCGCACGACGGCTATGTGGAGGAGCGCGGCCAGCCAGAGCACAAGAAGAAAAAGACCAAAAAGGCAAAACACAAGAAGAAGAAAAAACACAAGAAGGATTCTGAGAAAGAAAAATCTCCAGCAAAATCCATCGAGCCACCCTCCTCGCAGTCCAGTCTGAGGTCCGATTCCGTTGACAACCGAAAAAAGACTTCACAGCCCCTTCTCCAAACCCCAACAGATTCCAAGGTTTTAAAGAAATCCAGCGACGCCACCGGTAAAACACTCTCGGATCGGTCACGAGATATCTCGAGTTCAAGGTCACGCTCCACGTCTTTATCACCTTCTTCACGTTCGAGTTCGCAGTCGAGCTCCCGGCTGTGGTCTCGCAGGAGAAGCTACTCCACGTCACGCTCCATTTCCCGCTCGCCGTCCCGCTCACAATCCTCCACCAGACCCCGCCGCTTCCACTCGAGCCGCGGACGTTTCGCCAGGGCTCACCGCGGGTCACGCTCCAGCACGGGGTCGCGCTCGTACTCCAGGTCGAGGTCAAGGTCGCGCCGGCGGTCGTACTCGCGGAGGCGGTCGTGCGGGCGATCTTACTCTCCCCGCGGCCATTCCTCCTACTCCTCGCGCTCTCGCTCGGGTTCACGGGCCAGGGTGGCCCCCTCCACAGCACGGCCAGCTGCTCCCCAAAACCCCGTCGCTGTCAAAGCAGCCGAGATTGCCAGGGTGCTGGCGCCCGTGCTGGTGCTGACGGATGAGCCTGCGGCACCTCTGCCCCCCATGAGTGACAGCCCTCCGCCCTCGCGTTGGAAGCCGGGGCAAAAGCCTTGGAAGCCTTCTTATCTCAACACCAAAGAGTCTCGTGGCAGTGCCGCGACTTTCCCTTCCGTTGTCTGGCACCCTCCGCTGGCTGTCGAGGGCGACAAGCAGACGGCGCCGCAAGCGCCGCAGAAGCAGAGCGTCGCCTTGGAGTCGGAGATTGAACTGGATGGACAGGTGCTGATAGAGGAAGCGCAGGGCATGAAAGAGAAGCACAGTCCTGCGAGGGTGAAGACCGCATCCAGGTCGCAGACGAGATCACGCTCCTCCTCCGTTTCCATGTGCAAGGAGCTCCACATCTCGTCACGCTCCAGGACGGGGTCCCCATCGCGATCGGACGCGCGTGCCAGCTCCAGGTCTCCGTCTCACTCGTGGTCCCCTGACTACAAAGCCCACTCTCTGTCCAGCTCGACGTCCTCCTCAGACTCCAGGCGTGCGGCTGTACGAGCCGAGCCCACGGAGCCGCAGCGGCCTGCAGTGAGTGGTGCCAAGGAACCTCCCCTGTCCGAAGGGGAGCTCTCACGCTTGTCAAGCCGGCCGTCCGACGTGGACTCCGCCTCCAGTGGGGTGGCGTGCCTCAAGCGCAGGAAGAAGCCGAAAGGCCTGAGGAAGAAAAAGAGCAAGAAGAAGAGGTCCCACCGCAAGAAGCAACAAAAGGCAACGAACGAGAGGGAGGGCAGTTCTGCGAGCGCAGATTCAGGCCAAGCTGAATTGTGCCCCTCCCGTTCCAATGGCGACAAGAATACCCGGGCGCGCCCCTCCCCAAAGCCTGTGGGCAACACCGAGAAGGGCAGAGCACATGACAGTCATTCGAAAAAAGATGGCGACAAAAAGAAGAGGAAGAAAAAATTGGCAGAAAAACCGAAGGGAACGTTTCACTGGCAGCCACCACTCGAGTACGGGGAGGAAGAGGAGGAAGAAGTGGAAGAATCGCGTGGTGACAGTCTGGTCACAGCAGCTGGCACCAGTGACAAACAGGGTCGAGGAGAGGGCAGAACTGATGACATGGTGACCGAACAAGTGTCTCGTGGTGCTGATAGCGGTGGTGGTGTAGTTGGAGTTGCGGCGGCGGTGGTAGTGGCCCATCTTGAGGCTGTGAGCAGCACGGACGTGCGCGTTGAAAGTGGAGGTGGCATCCCACCGACAGTAGTCGGTGCAGTTGCCCCTGTAGAAGAGACTGCTGAGATTACTCAAGAGAAACGCTCAGCGTTGACACCTCCGATTGACGAATCTGTTGAGGAGTTTGAGAAACTTGAAAACGTAAATGGCGCAACTGCAGACCCGGATAAGTGTGTGCATCAACTGGAGGCAGCTGATGAGCTCACGGAGTTGAATGTAGCCATGCCAGATGAGGTAGGGCCCATGGACGTGTCACCTTTGAAGGACATTACAGAGCACGCCACGGCCACCTGTGTTAGAATGTCTGCAGAGAACGTACCGGCCAAGACCTCGGACCCACACGAAAGTGTCTCCCTGTGCACCAAGACGACACCTGAGCCCGGTTGTGAGCTTGCTGGTGAAGGCTCGTCAGCACGCGCAATTACACCAGACGCAGAGGGAGCCGGAGAGTGCGCGAGCAGTCCGTGTGTGGACCCTCGCCGGGGACACAGAGATGCAAGAGACACTCCACGCGAATCTGTCACAGAGCAGCCGAAAACGGTGACGGCCGCCAACGTGGGTGCAGCAGCGAAGACGGAGGAGCGACAAGCAGAAGCAGCAGACAGAGTGGACGAGAGAGAGGAGGATGCGATGAGCCTGGATGAGGATGTGTCGTTGTCCGTGGTGGAGGTTCATGTACCTGCCCTCCAGGTGGAGGGTATCAATCTGGAGCCAGAAACTCCTTCGCCTGCAGTGTATGTCATCAGTGACGCCGTCCCAGAGATGAGGGCAGTGGCGTCCACCATTTTATCGGACAAGTGGAAGCCTGTGAAGGAAACCCAAGCGGTCTTCTCTGTCGCCACTGCCAAGGCGGAGAGGGCAAACCGAAAGACGCGTGCCGGCATTGGCGCGGGCGGAAAAGCCGTGCTCAGTGGAATGGTTTCTGTCGGCAATCTGAAATGGAAACCTGTGGAGGGACCAAAGATTTACATATCGCCCAAAGTGGCGGTGACCAACTTGCCCGCCAATTCAGCCAGTGCTGGCGTGAAGGAGGAACCCGAAACTCGGTCGGACAAAGTGGTCGGCGTGGGTGGGCAGCCCCCCCGAGTGGGTGTGAAGCCAGTGCCGGGCAGTGGAGCCGCGGCACCCAGCCGGGAGAAAGCGTCCACAAGGGAATCCTCGCGGAAAGACTCGTTGAAAGTTCTCGACATGATCAAGAAAAAAGCGGTGAAGCCAGGCTCGCTCTTCGACGAGCTCAGCAAGACGATGAAGCAACGGCGACATCAGCGACCGCGAGCCAAGTCGAGCGACGGCTCCAGCGACGAGGAAGACAACGATTACAACGACGATGACGACGGTGGTGGCGGCGGAGGAAGCGGCGGTGACAGTGTCGGCGGTAGAAGTGGCAAGAGGGATGGCAGGAAGCGGCGGAGCAGCAGGCGGAGCTCGAGGCGGCGCCAACGACGGCCGGGGCAGAACAGCGGCAGTCGTGAGAGTTCCAGGAGTCGCAGGGCGTCGCGCTCTAGCCGCTCCAGCAGCTCCGAGTCGCGCTCTCGCAGCCGATCACGCAGCCGCTCCAGATCCTCGCACGGGTAAGAACCGGCCGTCGGGAAAACGATCGCACGTAAAACCAGTGGATGGTGTGGTGAGGTGCTCCCCTCCACTGGTGGCTCTGAGCCAGTCTTGCAAAATCCACATTCACAAAGTGGTTCTAATTTGATCATTCCCAGAAGGATAATGGGTTGAGTTGACCCGTAGCCAGGCTTTTTATTCACACTTCCAATTTGGGATTCCAGCACGATAACCACATAATTAGGGAGCATACGTAGAGCGGTTACTTAAAAGTACACACAGTTAACTGTTGATTAATCACACTACTGTAATCGGTGGGGATAATTAGGTTTCTCAGTTAATAGAGCAATAATAAGAATTCTATTGGCCATCGAGGAGAAAGAGAAGGTATACTGGTGAGAGGAGTGAGTTGGTAGACCTGAGTGAGAGCAGGGACTTGGCTAGGTCCACTAATATACATCAACATACACCCACATAAAATCTTACATGAATCCATTATAAATGTTCATTGTTTTTCCCACACTGTGTACATATGAAACACCTGTAGCAGGGGTCGGCGACCTGCGCTCCGGAGCCGCGTGCGGCTCTTTAAAGACTGCTTTGTGACGTTATGCACATGTAATTGCGGCTCGTGAAATAATTCGTTTTTTACCAAATTCGAACAAGATTGTCTCTTGTTATTTTGGTTACCGACCGCTGACCTATAGTCTAGATTTATACCTCTATAAAGTAACACAACTGAATATAGAATTGTACCACTGGAGTTTCCAAATATTCACTTCATCATAGATACCATTCTAGATTCATTTATATATCGCAATATATTTATAAACTTAAGAAAGACCCATTGTTAATACACTGCTGCATGAAGGCCTCGCCATGCCATGTTCGTTATGGGGGTTGTTTTTCAATACTTGACCATGCTGGTTCAGACATCACCACTGATATTAGCCGTAGCTGGGATTCAAACTCAGGATAGGCAGGTTCATAGCGCAGAGCATTCGTCACTGTACCACGAAGGACACACCGCTATAGATTCACACTGGAGAGTTTACATGCGCATTCTATGCTAAAGATTTTTTTTGTATCAGATTGTGACCCCCGTAGTATAGAGCCAGTTCATGGACTTGGGCAGGAGCGAATTGTTGAATTGTCACGTCGCTCCCGGCGTGACAGGTCGGGTCGACGCCACGTGGGCAGCAGCCGAAGACGCGTGCGGGGACGCAGCCGGAGGAGTTGGAGCCACGCTCGCTCGTGGAGAAGCTTATCCAGCTCTGACCGCAGCTACCGGCGCCGCAGGAGGTGAAGTGGGAGGGGGAGGGGTCCGTTCAGGTGGAGAAAGTGGGTAGTAGGATCTTGGAGCGTGGTAATAATATGCTTTCCAGGTATAATTGTCCACTAAGCTACTTCTTGTTGCTTCGTGAAGCTGCAGACTTTTGTGACCCCTTTATCAACCATCGCTGATCAGCAAACAAGCAATAAACGGTGGCTAGGACGCAATACGGACTGTTGCGGTTACACACTGTACTTGTTGTGGGGGTGTCAGGAGATGTAATTTTCCTGGCATTTAATGCACAGTTTGCCACCTTTGTAAAAAAAAGTTAAGGTTTTCGTTATGCAATGTTCAGTTTGACTACTGTCCAAGGGTGTTGGCTAATTGTGTTTCTTTCCATAGACGAAGCAGATTCAATGTGGGTCAAACAGTCTTGTAATGTGCGTCAAAACGCGTCCAAAGCGATTTGTGGCAATTGTAACTGTTCATGGGTAGATTTAATTATTTAGCCCCTGCGACTATACTATACTTTGCTGCCATCTGACCCTCGACGTTGAGCTGTAGAACCCAGAGTGTGGGCCCAACGTCAGTGCTGCTGGTGGCGGTGGGGAGACCAGGATTCGTAAAGTTGGTCCTCGCAGAATTCGGTCCACTGCTTGGATCCCGCACCTCCGATTAGCATAGGTGGCCACGTACGGTGCGAAATAATTTCAATATACTTACACTAGCTTCAGAGGGGGGACCCTGGTACTGACAAGGAGCGCGACGTGAATGTAGATACATTACCCCCCAAAACGGATAAATGTGTCTATGTTGTGTGTCTCTCTCTGCTTGTGTGTCTGTGTTGTCTCTCTCTGCTTGTGTGTCTGTCTGTGTGTCTCCGTGTCTGTGTTTTGTCTCTCTCTCAAATTTAGTTCTACCTGATGACGGTTGCTTGTGTTGCAATCGAAACGTCGGACTCTATTATTCAATTTATTTTCTTTCTCCGTGACTTTACCGAAAGAACCAAAGGGATACCTAGTTCTTGAAAAAAAAATGTTTAAGCTTGCAATGGTGGCTTGTAATTCACCATTTTCGAGTTGTGGGTTATAGGATTGTGTAGAGATTTGTGCAACTCTCAAACTTTGCTGGCATATGAGTGTCCAGGAGATGGCAGGACAGCAAGCGGATCCTTGACCTGTCTGTACAGAGGATCTTTTGCGTGTTCTCCATTATGCGAGTGGCGGGTTTTCCCCTCGGTACTTCGGTTTCCTCCAACGCGCGCCTGTCGCTGTCCCCGCAGGTCGTACAGCCGCCACTCGAGGTCACGGTCTCGCAGCCGCTCCCACAGCCGCCGCAGCCACTCGAGGTATCGAGTTCTCGCTAAAACTCGCCCGTCAATTACCGGCACCACAGCACCACCAGCAGCAGCCGCCACCACACCAGAGTGACAACAGTCACCGAATGCACTGGCAGCACCCACATCAACATAGCACGAATGCCAGCATGTAAATTGGAAAACGCTGTCACCACACTGGCAAGCGCCCACAGCACCGCACGGCATGCTCATGAGCTGCACCGCGCCAATGTGACCTGTTAACTCAAAGCCATTGTTGGCAAACTGGGGCTTGAACACCTTTAAAAGAGCCCCATGAATTGATCTGGCCCTGTAGTGATGTCCCACGGCCCATGTGCATTGCTGTCATGTCCACAGTGCACATTGTGATCCAACATAGTCGTTACTTTGGTCTTGTAAACACAAAGCCCTGTGCGCTCTGCATATTTAAGTAATGTAAGCGCTTTGATAATGATTAACACCAGGCTAGCTTGTGCACGCACTGTTCCGATCATTTGTGTAGACAAACAACATTGCACTCTGCTCTTGCCAAGAGCGAGTGGTTGTGCCGTTGCATTATGAGCAAAGAGAATGGGAAGGGTCACCCATGCCAGTTATATCTCCAGGTTCATGAATGTTGAAGCTTGATATCACTCTCAAGCTCGGCTTGAGCAGATATGATTTTTGGCCCAAACCACCTGAAGACAGTACCTGACATCTATGAGGTTCTGGTGATGATTATCATATTGGTGGCGATGAATGAGAGGTTGATGAAGTTGGTAATAGAGGGAATGTTGATGATGAAGAAAGTGTTGAAGATGGTGATATCTACATGGCAGCGTTGGCATGGTGGCTAGTAGGCATGGCCATGATGATTGCTCATTACGATAATTATACATGTATAGAATCATGCCTGTGACATTGCCTATTTAACATTCATCGAAATTATTAGTGTTACATTTATGCCAATGAAGTGAACAATGCTTTACTAATTAGATGAAATTTTATTTAAACAATACAAGTGAGGTGGTAAAAACGAGAATTGATAAATATCTTCATCTAGTGCAGTGGTTATTAACCTTTACTGCAGCCTTGTACCTCCGGTTTTCAATCATAAATAAATTATAATGTTATTATATACATAGGTTTGATGAAACGAAGTAGTTGTATTCTAGATTAGAAGTTTTCGTGACTGCAAGGGTCCATACTCTTTGGTTTTTTCGGTAAAGTCACGTAGGTAAAAAAGTAAAATAAATTAAATCACGACGTTTTGGAGGCAACACAAGCTTCCGTCTTCAGGTGGAACCGTCACAGCAAAATTACTGTATATATATAAAAAAAAATAACTTGCCCGTGCTTAATTTGTGTTTTGATGATTTACCATCTAAATAAATCTGGCATGTCTCGCACCCCCAGGGGGTGCGTGCACCCCAGGTTAAGAACCACTAATCTAGTGGTTAGTATAGTCACTGCATTCCCAATCAGCAGGATCTACCTCCACCCACACTCATGGTCATGGCCCCCCAAATACTCTTCTCATTTTGAGATACCCCGTCATACTCCATGTCAGGTTTAGCACAAAAAAGACGACACAAAACGCAAATAATTCTTAACTTTTAGATCAGCACCTACAATGTGTCCCAAGTTGTTCTGCACGAGTTGGAAGCTTCAGGAATGAGGAAAACACTTTCAAAATTAGAGGCACGCCATTATTGCTCTGTAGTGACATCGATGTAACATTACTCCCATATATTTGAATAAATCGGTGGAGTGATGTTCCTGGATTCTGCCCATGTGGACTCTTTTACTGTAACTTTGAAGTGTTTTTTTTCCCCAGTAACAAAGCTTTGAACCCATGTAGATCAGTCTAGCACACACAATATTAGTGTGTAGCTACAAGGTAAGAGCTGCTTGAGCAAACGCTCCTGTCGTTCAGTATTTGGGAGTCTTTGTCTTTGCCCCCCCCCCCCCGCGCCCCTGGTCACGTGCTTGTGTGCGTGTGCACGGTCGTGACTGACTCGCACCATCTCTCCCCAGGCGCTCCTACTCCTCCCGCGGCAGCTACCGCAGCACGAGCCGGGGTCGCGGCCGCCGCAGCTCAACCTCCGACAGCGACAGGTCACGGTGCGTGATGGCACGACGCATTCCTCCACACGCGCTTCCACATCACACACTGATAGCAGAGCAACTTTTGAACTCGCTCAGCCGATCGTCAATACTGTCTGCAGCGTGTCTGGGTGTGTGTGTGTGTTCATCGGGGAGCGGTAGTGTAGCGGTTTGCGTGCTGCGCTACAAACCTGGCGACCCGGGTTTGATTCCTGCTCACGGCCAACATCAGTGACGATTATCTGAACCGGCCCTGGGCCTCCCCTAGGTCGACTCAGCCTCAAAGGAGTATCTGGTGTGATGTATAAACATTGCCACTAGGGAGACAAAGGCGGCCGGGCGTGGTGTTGGCCACCCACCCCCTCGTTTGCCGTGCCGGCCTTTATAGGTGCTCGCTAACAGCACTTGCCCCTACAGTCTGTTAAGGCTATACGGGGGATCTTTGTCTTTGTTCATCGGAGCTGTGGCGCAGCGGTTAGCGTGCTGCACTGCACACCCGGTGACCCAAATTTGATTCCCACTCACGGCCAACATCAGTGACAATTTTCTGAACTGGTTTTGGGCCTCCCCTAGGTCGACTCGGCCTCAAATGAGTACCTATTGCAGTGTGTAAACATCGCGTGGTGCTGGCCACCCACCGCCTTGTTTGCCGTGCCTGCCTTCATAGGTGCTCGCTAATAGCACTTGACCCTGCAGTCTGTTCAAGCTACACAGGGGATCTTTGTCTTTGCTCATGGGTACGCGAGTTTGTGGGTGGGGGAGGATTTATGTAACTGGCTGTGTGTGAATGCAAGTGTGTGTGTTTGAATCTGTATCCGTGGCTATGTGTTTGTGCATGTGAGTAGCTGTTATGGCATTGTTTGAATGGGTGTATGTGAGTATGGTAGTATTTGTACTTGCTTGTGTGTTCAAAGAGGTCATGCAGTGGTTGTTGCACTGCACTACAAACCCAACGACCAAAGTTCACTGGCCGCTTCAATCATTCGCTTTCAGCATTTCAAATATTCACCAGGATACTCTTGAAACCATCCACTCGCTCCATTCACCAACCTCAGCATGAATATATAGACATTACCAGTCTACCCCTCACCATACAGTAGAAGAAGATGAACAGCACTTCCCCCAACAGTTTGTAATGCTGAACAGATGCGATCTTTGCGTAGACGCATGGATGTTTGGTGGTGTGAGGCTCCGAGGGTCTATGGGGAAGCGATCTCCACCTCAATCCGCTGTACCATGCTCTGCGATGAGGTCTCGCTGTTAACCTGTGCCTCTCGTTCCAGAAGGAGCAGGACCCGCTCACGCTCCCGTTCTCGCCAGACATCGTCGTGTTCGTCCAGCGGCAGCAGACACGGCTCCTACAGCGGCAGCGCCAGTGCGAGTAGCCGCTACAGCTAGGACGAGCGCGGAGTCAGGGGAGCTGGAGGGTTTTAGCGGGTGCCGTTTGGGTTCCGTGTGGGAGAGGGAAAATATACGCCGGGCGAAACCGTGCCTACACCGCAGCTGGTGTGTAAAGTCAACGGAAACTACATCCTTGAGAGTTGCACCACATCGTGGGAGTCGCACTGCGGCGCTTGTGCCACTGGGTTAGATGCACAACAAGCAGGTGTCCGCCACAAGTAACGTACATCGCGAGAGACTGAGCACTGCACCCTGGGTGTGACGATCTTGCGCTGTGCCCTATGCAGTCGCACCACTCCTTGCGGACATTCACACAACACTCTGGGCACAATTACGCCACACCTTAGACAGCCACTTGCTCGCGATACCCTGCGGACAGCCACACAACACGATGGGTGGAATGCATTATCCTGCGTGCTGGAGTCGCGCACTCGAACCAACGACTCACGGCGCAATGGAATCCATGCAGTGATGACGCTGCTGTGATGAGCAAACTTATCGGTTGGATCACACCTCAAAGCTCTCCTTTCAGTAACAATGAGGGCAGTAGAGGTAAAGTGTCTTGATGTTTTTTTTTTAAATAAATGCTGAAACAATATTAACATCTTGTAAAATTCAAGGCACTGCAAATGATTGGTGGTGGTGGTGTGTAAAGGGAGAGAAGCAACAAAGTGATTTTACAACTCGAGGAAATGTTTCAAGAATTGTAATTTTATAGCAGCCAAGTTCATTACTTTGTCACAAAGTAACAATTATCACGGGGAAAAAACTCACGGGGTTTGCTTCTCCACCTTGTTCATGCGTTTCATAAAAGCCTCAAGTTCTAAACGTCAACACCGCTTCAATGCTGCAGACAAGGTCACTTTCCCTGCCCGATTCGATGCCTGTGCAAGCGTTAATCATGCACGTGACTTGATTTGTTTCGATCCAGTCTCAATGCCAACCGTGGAACGCTGCATCATGCGCCGTCATTTTACGGCTAGTTTATGAGGCTGCTGATGTTTTGAATGTATTGCTAGACTCGGTGAGCAAAAAAAAGGGGAGACCAGTGTAGAATCTTGTTTCCTTTGCAGGTGATGTTGGCCAACATTGTAAAATATCAATGTAGATCAACATTAATCTTTGGTTCTTTTGGTAAAGTCATGTATAAAGAGAAAATAATAAATTAAATACTAGCACACGACGTTTCGATTGCAACACAAGCAATCATCGTCAGGTATAAATGAAATAGAAACAAATCGAGTATACAACTCTGTTGTATTACATTTCTAAGTATACTAGATTTGTGTTTCTATTTCATTTATACCTGATGACGATTGCTTGTGTTGCAATCGAAACGTCGTATGCAAGTATTTAATTCATTATTTTCTCTTTATACGTGACTTTACCGAAAGAACCAAAGAGTAATTCCTGCAGTCACGAAAGCTCCAAATTAAGTATAGATCAACATTGTCAAATGCCAATATAGGCGAGGCAAGAATAGGTTCAAAAATGTTTGCAGCGGTCATGCCAAGTCTTGTCTGACAGCTAATATAGTTTAATGTCATTAAGATGGGGAGTAGTAGCCGTGGACTGAAGTGTGGTGAATATAGGCACACAGTACATTACGGTGATATAATTATTCTTGTAATCTGTTACTTGACAAAAAACTATTTTGTATTCACACTAATAACACAACTGAATTTATTGCATCTAGCACACAATATATTGTATGTACATACACGTATGTACTGTATGTTACGGAATAGCTGGCCTATTGGGCCCAGAACAACTTGAGTCTTTTAATTTTGAGAATAGTTTCCAGTATGTGTTAATTATGTTGGGTGTGTACTGTACTTTGTTGTAAATTCACCAACACCCTCCGCAGAAACCTCGTTTTCCTCTTTTGAGTGTTATCCCTGCATATGCTTGGCATTTCTCCAGCTCCTCTGGTTTCTTCAATGTCTGGCTTTTTCATACTCCGTGAAAGAGTTCGACTTTCCTAGCAGGCTTCCTAAAAAGTAATTTTTGACTGGGTGAAGACTTTACTGGGTAAATATTAATTATTACTGAGCATCCAACACCATCTCCTTACGGTGGGATGATAGGAGGTACTTTTCTAGCTGAATCTTCTGATATTTGTAAACGTACTCGTGCTTTGTTTCACACAAACGGAAACATACATTTGGTTTCTGGAGAGTATATTTTTATCACTTGGAAAGTTAAATAGAGGCTAGCTGTGTGCTGTGGGTGTGATGCACGCTGACGTTGATGCCTTTGGTGACACTGCGAGTAAGAACGTTCAACACTGCCCTTTGTAAAAAGTTTGAACAAAAAATCTACACAGAACATGAACCTTTTCGGCTGCTGTAAATAAATATGAACAATAATGGTGTTGGTTTGTGAAACTTTTTCTCTGTGGTGCTGCTATCATCACTTGCACACATTGCACAATCACAAAGGCAAAATGCAATTCAGTCGGAGTGTCTGGTCCATTTCCTTAAAAAAAGTAGGCCCAAATGAATTTCAATTGCCCTTATTCGTATCATACGATTAAAGAAATGTCCATTCCGAACCCTGTAACTGGCAGTTTTAGCCGTGTTTAAGAACAGCATAGGAAAATGACTTCACAGACTTAATTCTCAAGTCACTTCAATGTGCCTCTATCCACAGCAGGGGGTTCGCCTTTAATATACCACAAATGTCGCATGTCAAAACATGAAAGTCTTACAACTGGAACTTGGCCAAATAAAGTGACGAACCAAATTCCAGTTTTTTTTGTGAAATCAGCGACTGCACTAACAGTAACTGGCCACACTTAACCGATTTTGGTTACGGGTAGCTTTAACTCCAATCCAAACCAGAATCTTAACGGAGCCAGCTCTGTTTCCTGGGCCACCTCGGCGCTCCTTTTCTTAATAAAGTTAAAAACCCCAGCAATGACCAACCCAGGCCACCCTCAAAGTTATTTGGAGATACTGTGTCCCGTCATAAGAATGATAATCATTCTCTCATGGCTCGGGATCGACAACAGAGATGATCATTGCTTGTTTGAGCATTAGAATGTCGATTTAATTAATATTCCTGGAGTGTGCATACACTATAGTTGCCATTACACGGTTCACTGGAGTTGTATGTTATTTTTTGTATATAACTTGAGTTTGAACCTGTCCTGAGTGAAACCAATTTATCTCCCAAGCCATAATTTTTCATAATCCAAATGAGAACATGTTTTTTTGTTGTTCTAAGCTCTGTATAGACTCGACTGCAGTTGTGCCAAATGTCAGCTCTCTAATCCCTCTGAAATATAATTTACATCAGTCAGTGAATAGGTCACAGTTGTCTAAGTGTAATAAAGGACTAATACGATTCTTGTTTGGTGCTGCTTTATTTTACATGGTACAGCGCACGGCTTCGCTTTTCCCTCTCCGGTGGTTTCCTTCTTCCAACCCCGTGGACGAGGCGTCATCCCTCCTCTCTCTCCGAGCTCCCACGAGGCTCACTCCGCTCTCCCGGCCTCGCCGCCGGCTGACGGCGCGCTGGAAGTGAGCTCCAAGAAGGATCCGCCACGTGGCCCGTGGCGAGATGAGCAGCGACGCGGTGCGGAACCCCAGACTTCCGACCTCGAGCCTTGCCCCTGATCCCCCTTTTATCCTACTCGGCGGAGCTAAGCCCCGCCTCCAGCCACACCCCCTCGGGGAACCTTCTCGAGGGTTTCCGAACTTCTCTCAGCAACCCCGCCCATCCTCTTTGGCCCGATCATATCCCCCCTTCGGATTGGATGCCGATGACATCATGGTGCCCCCTGGATGGCGCTCTCTCATTACATAAGTACCGAATAACAGTCTTTACGTGGAATCAGCTGTTCAGATCCATTTGATATACACAGTAAGCACTGGGTAAATATATATTTCTTAATGCAGCCTTTTAATCCACACATGGATGAACCTGACATCAGCCGGTTGCTTAACTACAAAAGTTTGTCCACGGTCATACTTTACCACACCACAATACCGTATTTGGCACGTGGGTGGCATCTCCGTATGGAACATTCACAAGGCGATTATTTAACTTGGTTTGAAGAGCAATTAAGCCATATTTATGCATATTAAAACAATGCGTTCATCTGATATCACAAGACTTGCATTGTTATTGATGTGTTTATTAGACAAGCAGACTTTGCACACGACCATTAAAGGATAAAATATTTGATTTGTTTGGTTCATGCACTCCCATCAGGATTGGGTTTTAACCATTTGAGGGTTTTTAACTCTTGTATCTTGCTGTGAGAGCCAGACAGGCCGTGTGTCACCACCCCACACTGTACAGTGCGACGACGCGTGCCTAAACCGTGAACACAATGAGATGCTTTGTGAGCCGTGATGGCTCGCCTCTACACTTCATTTTAAAATAAGCCCACCGAGATAACCAATTTGTCTATGAATTCTCCAGCAAACTGACATTAAATACAGTTTGCAAGTGTCCTGCAACAACATCTCGGTGAAAATCACATTCGCAGACAAATAATATCCCAATTAGACTTTTTATTTGATCTATCATCAGTTATGTTCCGTTAGTGCTGTTGGGAGTAATGTGGTCATTAGGTGAACAAGTATTTTTTCTGAGCTCCGAAGCGCTGCATCACATCACTTCAACGAACGTACCTGGAAGACCACACGTCGACCTCTGACTATTTCTCTGGACTCTCAGTGAGACCGCTTCATGCTCTGTGAATCATGGTTTGCCACTCGATATTCAGATATTCATTTTGCCTTCATACATTTTTATCCCCGAGAATTGAATTTGACCAAATGGCGCCGATTCTAATTTGATTTGACTGTATTAATCAGCGAATGGGCTGAGACCATCAACTCGGCACACGCGAAAAATCTCGTGAAATCATGGGTGGTCCGGCTGAATTCAAACCCAGATTCCATAAAACACCTCAAGTGTGAATTTTCCCGTTGGCTCGTAAAAGGAGCATAACGCGAAAAGGAACGTTCACTTGATGAATTTTGTATTAACGGCCACTGAACCCAACCCGTGCGATCCCAGTGCCATGACGCGTCTTAACGAGCGATCGTCTCACTCCCGACACCGAATGAGCGGGCTCAGAGTGGACATTGTGGACATCGTCCACCTCCCCAACCCCTACCACACGAAGCCCAGCCTCTTCTTGTCCTGTGCCACGTCTCCGCTGCTGTACAGCTCCTTCACCTCCTGCGCGTCGGCACGAATGGCGCCGCGCCCGGGCAGCGGGGGGCCCTGTCCCCCCGCGGCGGCCGCTCGGACCAGCGGCAGGGGGTTGCGGCCGCCGGTGCGCGCCGCGTCGATGACGCGCAGCGCGTACTCCTGGAAGCGTCGCTCCTCCTCGGCAGCAAGCTCGGCGTCGCGCCGCTCGCGGGACCGGCTCTCGCGCCGCGCCGCCTCCTCCGCCGCACGGCGCCGGGTCTGCGGGCGGGCAGCGAGTTTATGGGCGAGGAGTGAGTCCGCGAATGGTGAGCAGCGGTGTGTCTGCGAGCGGTGGGTGCGTCCGCGGGCAGCGAGCCAGTCGGTGGGTGTGGCGCCCACCATTTGCTCCACGTGCACGTCTTTGAGCTGGCGCGACTCCTCCGCCAGGTGCTGCTCCTTGAGCCGCTGGCTCTCGGCAAACAGGAGGTCGGCCTCCGTGCGGGCGCGCAGCTCTTCCAGCGCACGCTGCCGCTCGGCGCGCTGCTCAGCCGCCTTCTCCTTCATCTGCCGGCAGGGGCAAAGAAGCGAGGGCAAAAAAGGAGGGAAAGAAGAATCGGTTGCGAAGAAAAGAAGTGAAGTTGAAGAAACGAGAGGGAAGACGCAGGGTGAATATCAAGGCGCATTGGTGTGTTATCTTCCTCCTCGTACGTCATTCGTGATGGGGCCAAGTTGACCCTGGCTAATATTTGACCTCACAAGCTCACTATTGGGAGCCTGGTGTTCCATCAAAGGTGTGTACCAACGTAGAAATACGCTTTGCTTTCCAATCTAATTGGTTTCTGGATGAGCCGTCTGTCTGACCATGTGGTGATGTGGATACAGCGCTCAAATCATCAACTGCAATGCAAGGGTCGATTCAGTCCCATCATCTCCACAGGGTTGAAATCTATGGTGACTCTTCCCCCACCACGGGAATGTGGGACTTCCACCGCTGGCTGAGAGCCACCAATGGGAATAAGCGGCACCTGACGCTCATTTGATTGGGGAGACATTTTTATGCCGACACTGACCTCTGGGTCACAGTTGTGTCACAGTCTCCAGTTGGCAGGTGGATAGACTGTACCAAATGGCAGCAGAGGATGCCAATACCACGTGCCGGCACTGTGTGCTGATGATACCGCATGGCGCCGTGTGGTACTCGTGCAGTTCGGCAGCAGTCCCATGTGGCGCCAGTACCACGTGGCGTCGGTCCTGTACGATGCCAGTACTACGAGGACAAAATAATATTTCGTGCCAGTATCGTGGTTGTGCCGGTAGGTACCGCCGTCAAATAGTACCACGTGGTGGCACCATGACGGTGCCATTACCATGTGGTGGTGCCAGTATTACGTGCTATTGCTATCGTGCGGTGCCAGTTCCTTGGCGGTGCTATTGGTACCATGTGCAGCCGGCATCATGGTGGTGCCGGTCTCACTGTGCCAGTACTGTGGTGGTGCCAAATCCACGTGCTATCGGTTACCTACCGCGTTGGTGCCGGTGCCAAGATGATGGTGGTGCTCGTACCGTCTGCTGCCGGTGCTGGGCGATGGAGAGCCGTGCCGCCTGCGCCCTCTCGTCCTTCTTACGCTGCTCCTGCTCGCAATGCGCGTCCTGCTCGGCCACGGCGCGTGCCACCCGCTCGTCCTCGTCGTTCACGCGTTGCTGAATGTGTGCCGCCAGCAGCTCGGTAGCGCGCTCCCGCTGCGCCAGCTGCTCCCTGCCACACGGGAGGGGGTTGGGTCGGGGTGGTGGGACAGGATTGTGCAATATCTTCAGTGACATAGTGTCGAGCATGGCGGCAGTGGTGATTGTCTCGGTGATGGCGGCGATGGTGGCTGTGGCCAATGTTACCGCAGTATCTCTTCCTCCTTTTGTCGCTTCAGCAGGTTGATCTTGTGCTTGGCCGCAGAGTGAACGCGAATCCGCTTGTCCTCCTCCGCCTGGCGCTCTTGCTCCTTCGCTCTCAGGCTTTCTTTAACTGCCATGTGTTCCTGCAGAAGGATGGCAAGGCATTACGGTATCGGTGACTTAACACATACATCTAACACCTAACAAATATGCACGCTTCTCAGCCACTCACGGTCTTCTTATGTCCCAGTTTTCATGCGTCTCCCTGTGTCCCCGGTTCACCGTTTGTCCCCGTGTCAACCCCGTGGCCTCCGTACCCTGTGCGCCTTCATGATGTCCTTCTTGTCGCGCTCGCGTAACTCGCGCACGACGCGCTGCTCCCACATGTGAGTGCGAGCGAGTCGCTCCATCTCGCGCGTCTCCTCTCGCGCCTCCATCAGGGCTCGCTCCACCTCGCGTCGCTGCTCCTCCACCCTGCGGGGTGGACAGAATGGGAGAGCTCAAGCCATCGGCGCGAGAGTGAGTGGCGGGAGGAGCTCGGTCCCTCGGCAGATGAGTGGGGCGCTCAGTCTGTCTAAACTCAACTGGAAACTAAACTTAAAATGTTTCCAGGTAAGGCCCACTGAGCCGTATAGCTCTTTTTCAGAAGCGACCTGGCCACCACAAATGGTCGCTCAACGAAGTGGCTCATCACGTGGCTCTCATCCTGTGTCGATGAGAGATTGGTGGGCTCGGTCCCTCGGCCGAGACACCGGGGGTCTGTGCAAGTCCTCACTGCTGCTTCTGAGCCTCCGCGATGCGCGCCGCCACCTCGGCCCTCTCGGCGGCGCAGCGCTCCTCCTCGCGCTGCGCCTCCTCGCGCTCGTGGCTCGACGCCTGCACCCAGTCGCGCTCCCGGGAGCGGCGCGCCGACTCCACCCGACCCTTCAGCTCCAGCTGCGCCTCTCGCTCCTTCAGCGTCTCCGTGAGCTGCAGGGCGCTCTGTGGGCACGCGCGCGCGCAGGCACACGCCGTTACAGCTCCCGTGTTCGCGTGTGCGAGGTCACGCGGATGTGTGCGACGTTGTACGAATCCGGGTAAGGCGTGCGCATTTGCTGGTGACCTGAATTTCATTCCTGCTCACGCTCAACATCAGTGGTGAATATCTGAAGCTGTCCCAGGCATCTGCTAGATCGAATAAGCTTCAAATGAGTACCTAATTTTGGGTTGTAAACAGCATTGGGGAGAAAAAAGGCAGCTGGGCATGGTGCTGACCACATCTTCTACTTACGTGCCATCCCGGCCCTTATAGGGCCTTGCTAAAAGCATTAGTTCCAACAGTCCGTACAGCTATAGTGGAATCTTTGTCTTTGTGTGAGAGTGGGTGAGTGCCTGTAAGATTAGGTTAATGATGGTGTGTTCACTCTAAGAAGGTGAAATTGACAAACATTTCTAAATCTGTCACAACCTAAATGAGCCTCAAAACTGTTCAACCCAAAATCACTGACAAGGGTTCTGATAAAGTGTACTCTCCCTATCAATGACGCTGCTATCTCGTCGCGGTTGAAGTGCACGCATTCTCCTCACACTCACACGATATTCTCTCATTTATAATGTGTGTCGGTTCCACCCCAGTGCCCAGTTTAGCAAAAAAATAAAAGTTAGACTACAGCTCAAATGTGTCTTTACAAATTAGTGGACACAAATGGGGAATGGCTAGTTTTGAGTCTAAATGAATTTGCATGAATATGTTCATGCATTTACGTCAGTTATTTACCGAGAAAAGCTGCAAGAATAATTTTTCGGAGGGTCCTACATGGGGATGTTTGGCCAATACTATTAATGAGTGTTTCACTTCTTCTGAGAGTACCGGGAATTGACCGTGAAACTTTAGAGTTCAAAGTTCCCCTCCAAATACTCCATTTCTCCCCTAAACGTTTCCCAGATTATAAAACTATTCCTAACTCTCATTTTACAGAAATTAGAAGAGTTTAGAACTTTTAAAAAGTCATAAGATACAAATAATAATTAGTGTTGCCACCACCTCAACCCGTAAAATTGGCATGACAAAAAATGTTTTGCACTTCGATTTAAAGCTTTCGTGACTGCAGGGATTCATCTTCTTGGTTCTTTCGGTAAAGTCACGTAGAAGGGAAATAATAAAATAATACACAATTAAATAATATATTATTGTATTATGTTTTATTATTTTTATTATTTTATTATTTCCCTTCTACGTGACTTTACCGAAAGAACCAAGAAGATGAATGTTTTGCACATTGGACCCTTACGATGAAAACCACTCAGGTAAGTTATTTGACGGAATGACTGACAAAGTTTCTTATTATATACAGATTGGTGCCCATTGTAGTCGAACATCACGACCAGCTAGAATGTACAACTGCATCTCGAGACTCAAAGGCTGGTCAGAACATTGCAACTCATAAAACCAAGGTCCACTAGGTCACTGACTCCAGCTGAAACATATGCACATGTGGGTTCACGTGGCCCCAAGAAACTCAGGAGCATTGCCTCCCTCTGCTGATAACTATGATAAGGGTTGCAAAGGATTTAGGCTAAATCTAGCACTAAAGGTGGGTACAATGTGACACAATCAGAACACGAGATGTAATAAATAAATAATAAGGTGGCTTTTTTTTGAAGCCTCACCTTTGCTGGAACACATTTAGATAAGCTCTTATAACGTCTATCTTATCCGCTCAGGTATACAAGGCCTGCAATAGCACAGCATAGACGTCAGACCATAGATCTCGAGGCTTCATGAGACGGATGATTTTAAAATAAAGGTCAGGTTTGGCCACGGAGGCACACGAGCACTATGCAAGTGTGGCCAATGAATTTGAAGATATGCATGTATTTTCAAGCTGAAAGTATTTTAAAATGTGCATTCTTCCAATACAGTGTTTAATGATTTCTTCATATATATCCAAATATATATAGTCCACACAGGTTCATAACCGAGATGTGAAATGATCATTGTGGTTATAGCTGCTCTAATCAGGAACACAGTTAGATTTCGATTTAAAGCTTTCGTGACTGCAGGGATTCATCTTCTTGGTTCTTTCGGTAAAGTCACGTAGAAGGGAAATAATAAAATAATAAAAATAAAACAGACCTGGTATTCACCTGAGGATGGCTGCTTGCGTTGTGGCCGAAACGTCGTGAGAATTATTTGATTATGTGTTATTTTTATTATTTCCCTTCTACGTGACTTTATCGAAAGAACCAAGAAGATGAACACAGTTAGAATTAACATCAGTCAGGCAGTCAGCTCTATTTATACCCTTTGTCAGTAAGTCAAATGCATCCAAACTCGAAGTCAGCTGTTTCACGTGCGTGGCTATTGCGTGCATGTGCGCGTGCATGCGCGTGCGTGAGCAACGTGCATGTGCGTGTGCATGCGCGTGCGTGAGCAACGTGCATGTGCGTGTGCATGTGCGTGCGTGAGCAACGTGCATGTGTGTGCGTGAGCAACATGCATGTGCGTGTGCATGTGCGTGCGTGAGCAACGTGCATGTGCGTGCGTGAGCAACGTGCATGTGCGTGTGCATGTGCGTGCGTGAGCAACGTGCATGTGCGCGTGCGTGAGGAACGTGCATGTGCGTGCATGTGTGTGCGTGAGCAACGTGCATGTGCGCGTGCGTGAGCAACGTGCATGTAGGCCGCGGACTCGCTCCGTCTGGTGGTACTGCAGCGTGCGCGCCCTCTCCAGCGCCTTGCGCCGCTGCTCCGCCTGGAACTTCGCTTCCTCCACGTCCAGGCGCTTCCGCGCTTCCTCCTCTTGCTCCTTGCGCAGCGTGAACGCCGCCAGCTTCTGGTCCCGCTGAGCCTGTATCCCCACGGCAAGTGGGCGCCACCGCACGGACAAGACACCTGAACAAGAGCCCTGGAGTGGCAAGGTAAAGTTGCAGCCCAGGAATTCCTTGCTCGTGCTACTGCTGGTGGAAGGGCCTCCACTACGCGGAGCTATGCAGAGACTATCTCGGGGGTATTTGGCCTACTCTTCCATACTGGCCACGTGTCTTCGAAGAGATAGGTGTACCCACACCTTAACACACAAACCTTTTGAACTTAAAAAATAACTATTTTAAGAATAACAATGCTCACGATTTCCCCATTGAGTCTCGAGGCTGTTAATGAGTGTTGGCTTCGTGTGGGCGGAAGCCAGAAAAAACTCGCCACATATACCCGTGGGGAACACTCAAATGCTCCACATAGATCCATGAAACCACTGCTGAACTGCCATCTCCTAGCGACCTCGCAGGACCAACACGACTGAGGCATGTGGAAATGTTTTTGAAGTTAGGCAGGCTGACTAGTCATGGGGGTCCTTGTTGATTAGTTATGGGGCCCACGAGGGCAATTCATTGCCTTGCCCTTCCCTGTCACAGAAATGGAGGAGCAGATGTCTTACATCTCCTAAATTAATATGTGCTCCTATCACTGTTTCCAATTGTATGTAGGAGAAATTACTCCACTTACACAAATATAAAATATCCTTTGAATTCTTGATTTGCATAAGAATATTTAAAATTGTAAATATGCATTCATGTCATGAATTTTACACATTCAATCGAAACAAACAGCACTTATTCCAGCAAAATGCTCCAGGAAAACTCCCATTATGCACACATTCATGATTCACATTTTTTCATGTACAATACTGTACGTTGTATATTTAGTACTTGCAAATTATGTACAAACGATGTACTGTAATGTTATTTACATACAGTGTTGTGTCCAGATATTGCCAGTTACAGCCTTAACGTGTACACAAGCGTACGTGCATTTTGTAACTTTAAAGTCTACACCTTCAACTGTTTCCTAAAATGAGTAACAGCCTCCTATTATTCACGAAGCGAGAGTCCTGGGCAGTAATGTGAACGCAAAAGTTGTGTCTGTAATTGGAAACCAATGCTTCAAGGCTGAACTTGGCATCTCTGATGACGTCTAATTTCCACGGCGAGCGAGAACAGCACAGGGCAACAGAGCGCCCGTGTCCCCACACCAGCCTGGCCCGGCCCGGCCCGGCCATCCTGGACCATCAAGGGGGCTGGAGAGGGCTGAGCGCTGCCCCATGAAGGTTAAAGCACCCCACCCCACCCGCTAACTCTAAAAGTCAAGTAAAAAACATTCAGTGCAAAGATGTGGGCAATTGCATATAATGTATGTTCAGAATAAAAATATTTATACTGGAGGAATCCAATGAGCTATAGAGCTCATTTTCATATATGTCCAGTAGCGGCACAAACAATACAAAAACATAATAGAAGTACAAAGTACAAGATAGAAAAAGAAATCACCCAAACACGTACAACTACAACTAAACCATCCCCATCCTACCAAGCAAAGCCCACTGAGGGATTAACTTATTTTTTATAAGCGACCTGACCACAAACGATTGCTCAACAAAATGGCCCATCATTGGATATTTATAGCACCAAAATAATCGAAATAATCTCAATGCATGTTTCTAAATGTGGAGGGAAAAACCGGGGGATCTGGAGAAAAAAATCCATGTGACCACAGGGAGAACATGAAAATTCCAAATATACAGGCGTCGGGGTCGGGATCGAACCGCCGATCTCCTGCATGTCAGGCAAGGAAGATAACATATCACTACTGTGGTGCTAATTTTATAAATAAAACACAGCTTATAAGTAAAAATGGAATAATCAATTCCCAATCTTAAATTTCGATTTAAAGCTTTCGTGACTGCATGGATTCATCTTCTTGGTTCTTTCGGTAAAGTCACGTAGAAGGGAAGTAATAAAATAATAAAAATAAAACATAATAAAATGAAATAATTCTCACGACGTTTCGGCTACAATGCAAGCAGCCGTCTTCACCTGAAGACGGCTGAAGATGAATTCCCAATCTTATTTTGCACTGTACGTAGCCAACCGTGCTAATTGGAGGTTTGGGTGAAGGACAACAAACTAAACACAAATAGCGGTTGTAAAAAAAACTGTTCTCAATCAATGAATCAATGGGCGTCAAATAATTTCCTTGCATACATCGAAGGTGAGAACGAGAACAGAGTGCATGGTAGATAAAAGGAGATCATATCGTTATTCATTCTCTCTCGCGCTTAAAGTTTCGTTTAACATTGACCGTGTTGTACTCCCATTCGTTTTTTTCTAGCTTCCCTTTGAAACAAGGTCATGCCAGAGGGGTGCTGGCACGGTTCACCCGATCCCACATTCTGCCAACCTCCTGGGCTTGCTTTTCGATCCATGCCACGCAATTTACAAACCCAGAAAGCAAGGGCGACGAACCTTTGGTGGGCACCCACACATGAACACACACACACACACAGCTCACTCACTTATGTCACTGGAAGAGGCCCTTGCAGTGACAGAAGTTATTGAGTGTGCCAATATTGGAAACACACTATATTCTTGGTTCTTTCGGTAAAGTCACGTAGAAGGGAAATAATAAAATAATATAAAACAATATTATATTATTTTATTATTTACCTTCTACGTGACTTTACCGAAAGAACCAAGAATATGAATCCCTGCAGTTACGAAAGCTTTAAATAAAAATTTGGAAACACATTGTTACCATATCAGAAATATTCCCCTCTAGTGTCCGATTAGTGCAGTGAAGTCGCTTGATAAAATACCATTTGCGGGGGCTGCTTCAAAATGGCAAGTCCTCACGCGGCCGCGGGCCACATCAAACGAGGTCATGGGCCGCGCTTGGCCCGTGAGCCGGAGCGTTCCCCAACCCCTGCCGGAGAGTCTCTCACCTCCAGAGTGTTGGTCCACTTTTGGGTTATCTCTTTCGAGCGAGCGAGCATGGCTGCCCTCTCTTCCCGGGCAGCGCGTTCCATCTCCTCCTGGATCTCGCGTCTCTTCAGGCTGCCCTCGATGCGCTCCCACTCCGCCCGGGGCAGCACGATCACCTGGTTGAGGTCGTGACCGAGGGTCGGCAGGCTGCGACCCGGAGGCGGGAGAGACAGGGAGCCGTGGTCCGGTGCTCCTGCACACCGCAAGGTGGAGGTGGGTGTGGGTGGGGGGTAAGGGCACAAGGGTAACAGAGAGTTGGGATTAGAGGGGCACACGCAGTGGTGTAGCGATCGAGTGTGCAGGTGGTGTGAACCCAGGCTGACGGGCCGGACTTGCACCAGGGCCCATGCCAACCTCCGATTAGCACGGTTGGCTACGTACGGTGCGAAAAAAGTTCAACATACAACCGCACTGGGCCACTGGGTGCAGGGTGGATGTCGTTGTGGACAGCTCCTATCTAGTCAGCAGATATGGTGTTCATGACCTGATGTAGTTCAGGTTGACAATCATAGCACTAACCCAAGTGGTGTTATCATAAACCTATTATCTTGACAATGTCACGAATTATATCACACACGGTTATGCTCATTCTCGTCTGCCGCCCCCATAGTCTGGAACTCACTTCCCACAACCATCTGTGCTATCGAGATTTACGTTTTTTTTCCTCTGCCTATGACTGACTTGCCTTTCTCTATACAATAAATACCGTACAGTATCTCTGTTCATGTAGAGCATCTTAAGATGTGGTCGTATTTAGTCTACTTAGAAGCTATATAACTCCTCACAGTATTGCAATCTCACCGAAATTTAAAACCACATCTCAACCACGAACACTCAGTTTCTGATGATACGATGTGAAACAGCGTGCAAGCCGATTGCTTTAAGCTACTGCTGCATGATGAAGCTCTCCCCATGCTCTCTCGCTCGTCAGTCTTGTTTGACCATACTTCACCACGCTGGGTCAAGTCGTGTTGATGAAGGTTGGTGTAAATTGTGGGTACGTCCACCTCTTTTCCAAGACGTCTCATGTCAAGAGTGGAATAGTTGAGCCAAATGCCCTCCGTAGTAAAGGCCCCCTTCTGCCAGCTGGTGTGGCAGTGAGCGAGACAACATTTCGCAATGCTGCGCCTTCAAGTTCAATTATTAGGTATAGCCAGAGGTGTGGACTCGAGTCACGTGACTTGGACTCGAGTCAGACTCGAGTCATGAATTTGATGACTTGCGACTCGACTTGGACTTGCATAACAATGACTTTGTCCCACCTCTGGGTATAGCCCTGTGAGCCATTCGGCTCTTGAATCGGGTGCAACCGCAACAAACAAAAAACAAAAACATGAACAAGAAAACATCTTAAAGTGAATATGTGACTAAGTGCAAACAGAAAATCCAAGAAAAGACAGCAAAATATTGCAGAAAAAACACCGCACACCAACGCTGTGTGCAAAAATCCCAGTGGGATGCAAGTCAAACAACAACAACCACAAGACAACTTAGATTAAGGCCATCAGTCTTACTCCGTACTGGAACAAACAAACGTGGCCAAACCAGTAAACTTTTCCAAATCACCAAAATAAAGCAATGAAACAGTCATCATAGGAACTGACGGAGTTTTCACAATAAACGACAAACAAACATGTACTACCAAAACCCTGCAACTCAATGCACCAACGCGATTTGTAACATTCGAGTCGAGTTGGAAACTATTTTTAAATCCTTTGTATTAAGTTCGCTTGCTTGCTTAGGACCATGCAAATCTTTCAGTCGTTTTTTAACCCACTTCCCGTGATCCAATCGAGCTGACATTTTGCACACATACTCGTTGTGCGTGACAATGCATTTTCGTGAAAAAAAATATTCCTAAATTTTACACTGTTTAGGGAATTTTTAAAAAATATTTAATTACCAATTGTTTAATGCTGCCAGACAATCATCTGACCCATAGGTGGCAGCCATCTCAAGCCAGAGGACGAGAGGACTCTAGCCGCCCCGATGCCACGCATATAAAGGATTTATAGAGAAAAACTTTGTTTTTACGGGTTAATTTTTTAGTTTTCATGATTATCGCCAATCGAATTATTTTAAATCGGCCACGACCACTGGTTCACCAACGTTTAAAGGCGACGATGACGATGAGCGTTTATTTAAGCGCGATAATTCTAGACGTCTGTTTAAAGCACGACGATGTTGACTGTAACGCCGGTGGTATAAACATCCTTCCTTACTTACTTGTTGAGACCAGAGCTCCCTTCATTCCTCCTCCACGTGACATCGACATCGATGGCTGCGCCGACGGCTTTAAACTTCAAACGCGAGCCTAATAAATACACGAATTACCAAGCACCGAGCAGATGTCGTCGGCTTTGTTACAGCAACAACAACAACGAGGAGTAGAAAAAACAACAACAACGACAACAACAACGACGAGTGTAAGATCGATGTGGTTGGTGGTGGTTGGTGGTTGTTGTTGATGGGGGAGCGATGTTTGCGCGTGGTCGCTAGGCAACGTTCACCACGGCGACGGCAGAGCGAGAGATCATTGGGGCCGGCCATATATGACGTCACGCACCTGGGGGGGGTGCGGGGTCAGATTTTTGTGACGAGGGGGGGTGGTGAGAAATGTGACGTCACTTCAAAATGCGCAACTTTAAATAAATATGGAATTATCTTATTGTTTTTTTCGGTAAAGTCACGTAGAAGGGAAATAATAAAGTAATACAAATAAAAAGCAACATTTTTATTATTATTTTATTATTTCCCTTCTACGTGACTTTACCGAAATAACCAATAATATGAATCCCTGCAGTCACAAAAGCTTTAAATAAAAAAATAAATAATTGTTACAACACTAATTGTTATAACAACACTCCAATAACATCAGAGGGCAGCGCCACATTAAATACGCACTACAATGACAATAGTTTAAAGCGATCTGAATTATGTTTTATTTTTAAAATAGAAATGTTTTTTTTGGGGGGGGGCAGAGCTTTGTGACGTCATATTTGAGGGGGGGGTCTGACTTTTTGTGACGCCGTGTGACGAGGGGGGGGGAGTCAAAAATCGTCCAAAATCGCGTGACGTCATTTATGGACGGCCCCATAACAACATCCCCTCCCCCCTTCGTCGCCAGCCATGGTCTATCCACTGCTGGTGGCGGGAGCGCGAGGGGAGAAGCTGATTCATGGGTCAATCGATTGTTGGGTAAAGCAAGAGCCCTGCTCAAACCACCGCTGGATGAATCGATATCCATCATCAATGCATTGTTGGGTAAAGCAGAGCCCTGCAATGGTCAATCCACTGCTTTATGAATCAATTATTTGAGCATAAGGCATTTTTGTGATGGATCCGGATTCGATAAAAAAAAGTAGTACCACTTTGTGCCACTTTAGCATTGGGTTTCATATGGACAGACTGGACCTTGCCATGAGAATGTGGACATTCCACCACCGGCTCACGGCCGCCAAATGAGATGAGCCACGCTCCACTGCTTGTTTCAGCAGGGGAGATTTAGAATTTAGCTTTGAATGTTATTTAAAGTATCGGTGTGATGGACAATGCCATTTGTTTCATTGCAAAGTGCATTAACACTGCTGTAGTGATTAGAGCTACCTTTTGTCCAATACTGAATCTCATTTTTAATAACCATCTGATAATCCCTAATTGTTCGTAAATGTAAGTTAATGCCAAATATAAAAGAAACAACTCTGGACTTAAGTAATAAAAAATATAAAAACCCTTCAAACTGGTAACACGTGGAGACGAACACGTTTTGGTGACGTCACTTTCTTAGCCTGGTCCATGTTGCTTGAAGCGGTGGGGGGAGATTTCTTATTTCATAAATAGACGCAACCATTACCCACTATTACTCTCGCTATAAGATTGCATTCACAAATTAATACTGTCCAGTCATATATTGCACATTGTTAATTCCGCAGTAATGATCTCGATGACGATAATAACTCGTATTAATGACTGTCAATACTTAACCGCATTGCCAGTGCTGGACTAGTGGTGCTGTGTATGCGTGCTGTATGATCAGTATGTACAGTACGAGAAAGGCAATTGATTTAAATGATCGATTCTCAGGATCACGGCGAACGCAACGAGTATCGGTTATACTCGATTCGTGTTGCTGCAAGTGCATTGCCGTATTCTGCAGCGAAAAAGAGCCACCGGAAAATATTATCATCTGAAAATGAAAACTGGAGGAATCCGCCGATGTCCAAAACTTAAAATAGGGCACTCCAGTGTACCGTAACATTGACTATTATGGCCGTAAAAAATATAACTTAAATTCCTTTTGAAACGTTGCACATTACTTAATTCACTCGCAGGAGTAACCATGCCCCTAAAGCCCTATGGAATTCACCCAATTCCTGCACGACTACGTACAACTACGAGCTGCCATGTGGCACGAGTTAGTGCGTTGTCTTGACTCGGCTTCTCCCAATTGTGGAAAGTGGAATTTCCACTCACAAATGAAGAGATGAGCTCGCTTGAAGGGGTGGGGGGGGAGAGAGACGCTCTCTGACCTTTGACACTGGCAATGCAAATCGTCTTTGTGCCATTGTCCCCCCAATGCCCTCTCTCCACCTGCCCAATTAACTCATGGACAGGACTCGTAGCGAACGTTAGCCACTGTCTACTTGTTGTTAATTAGCATGGCTATTGTTGAATTCGTAAATGCCAAGGGACGCGACAACCGTACGATCTAATGGATAATAAATTTCGTCTAAAAATAAGAATGCTGCGAAAGGAATATGGGTAGAGGAAGCTGAATATTGTACCGTCTCATGAATGAGTCGTGTGTTGTCAAATTCTCACGATGTGCCGTGTCCTTCTCTCAAAGACGTCGGCGATTATGGCCTTCTATTTCACTCTGCCCATGATATTACTCAATGATATTGTTGTGCATTAGATACTCCCAGTTGCAATTCAATTGTTAAAATTGCCCGATGTACTGAATTCGCCTTCTTCGCTGGCATTCTTCCATCTGTAATCTCCCAGTCCAAACTTTATATTCAGTCTCTTGTCAATAAATGTACAAGATATGAAGCTTGCCTCTCTCTAATATTCTTTTTCTTAATGTGTACCTGCTGATATTCGTAATTTATGCTACTCATCATGCCTGCCCATGAAATGTTTGACATTCTTAAAACACATTTCTGTTGTTTCTAATTTCCTTTGTAGGGCCTTTATAATTGTCCAGCTTTCACATTCATATACGAGAACAGACCTGCATATGTAACACAGCAGTATTTTAAGTCTTGTTGTCATCAATAATAAAACATTTAAATATAGCTCCCATCTGAAACATATATTTTTACCAGTGCTATTCTGTTTCTCTCGGTCAAATGGATAATTACGAATCCACATCTTCTCTCAATAGGATATGATTATTTGCACGCAACGTACATAGTACTAAATACAAATACTGTGCAATAATAAACTTTAAGACCCACCGAGCTCTATTATGTAGCTCCTTTTCAGAAGCGAACCGGCCACAAATCGGCTTCAAATCGTGTGCCAATGGACATGAGCCAAATACTCCAAACCACAGGGCTCTACAAATATAGTACCGTACCTAAACGATCACACTCTCGAATCATACACACATAATTCTGCACATTGGTGCGTCATTATGTGTGGCTCTGGCTAAGATGATTGGCACACACCAAGAGGCGTGGCGTGAGCTGGGACCTCTCTCCGCTCCTCCTCCTCCCCTGCCCCCCCCACGTCCGTTGCACAAAAGCCGGCTTCGCAAGAACGCGTCCCATCTTGCTCCGCTTGCTCGCTCTGCCATCTGCAACGCTCTCTCTCCACCTCTCTCCCAAACGATCCCTCGTCTGTCCATCTATCTATCTATCGACCTCTTTCTTTGTCTCTCGCTCACCTAATCTCGCTGTGCCATTGCCGCGTCCGACTGACTTGCACCCTTCCGCGCGTCCGCGTGTTTGCGATTTCATATCACGTACACTACGCAGTTGTGTGCGTGCGTGTGTGACGCACCTTCGTCTTCCTAAGTAACCGACGCCTGCTCGCAGATCTCCGGTAACTAGCGAACACACGTGTGCGTGCACTGGATGGTAGTGATCCGGGTTTTTAAATTCCAGATTTGTGTTGTTCGTGGAAGATGATTGCTGTGTGCTTACGCGTTATGTGCGTGTCCGTCGCTGGCTGCGTGTGTGCGTCCGTGCGTGCCTATGTTGTGCATGCCTCTGCACGTGGAAGTGCCTGTGTGTGTTGGTGTCTTTGTATGTGTGTGTTGGTGTCTTTGTATGTGTGCGTCGTGCGTGTCCTTTGCATGTCTGCGTGTCTTCAGGCGTGAGCGAGTCTCGTGCATATGTAAGTCTCTGTCCGTGAAGATACAGTATTCTAATGTTTCGTTGAGTTCTCTGTGTGTGCATGTGTGTATCTCTGTGTGTTAGCTATGCATGTTGTAGCATTGTCCGCTGTGCATGTCTGAGTGTAACCCACCACCACCCTGCCCACCCAGCCCATGGCTCTCGCCGTGCGCTCGGTGCTCATCAGCGAGCCCGTGGACCCGAGCTGTGCGCGCATCCTGCGGGGTGGCGGCCTCCACGTGGACGAGCGGCTCGGCATGAGCCCCGCAGAGCTCGTGGAGTGCATCAAGGTGAGTTCAATCCGGCACCACCACCACCACCCCCTACACCCCCCACCACGGCTGCCTGTGGCTTCTCGCAAGCTGCTCCACCTGGATTCATTGCCACGTAACTCATCTCGACAGCTCGGCTCGTTTCTCACTGCCTCGACTTCATCTCTGGTTCTTGGCCAAAACGGGGGCTTCTCTGTATCGACATCTGCAATGTTTGTTGCACTTAAAATCTGTTGACGTTTGCCCGACTGACTGCCCCCTATCCGGACACACGGGGGCCTCTCGTCCCGAGCCAGCAATTGTTCCATTGCCCCGGTTGCGTGCACAACTCCTCTCGGTCAACCTTGACTCTCTCTCTCTCTGTCTTTCTTTCGTAAGGTTACGATGTCTGTAACTTGCAACGCAGTTTAACGATCAAATGTGTCTACACAATTTGCGGAGAGCCACGTTTGGTCGGCAGAGGGCATTGATGTTGACCGCAACGATGGCTCTTTTAAACAACATCCATTTGTACTCTTAGGTTTTTTCGGTAAGTCATGTAGGCAAAATAAATAAATAATATTTTTACACTAAAGAAATAAGAAATGAAAAGATTGTAAATAAATAAATAATGGGAATAAAATACAATAAAAATCTAAAAACATCCATTTGCTGTAGTCGAGCACGCTTCTCACTACCCGCACGGCGTGCGAAAAATGCCGCGATTCAGCGGTGGATTGACCACACAAAAAGGGCTGTTGAGTTGCGTATTCAAGACACCATCTGCACCTGGATTCATCACCACCCCCTTCTAGGGTATCCGTTCTCCGTGAGAGACACGCGGATTCGTCTTGCTTGCACTGCACGCTCTGCCCGGCTGTTGCCATGTGGCAGCCACGTGTTCATTCACCGCTCTGCACTGCGCGCGTGTTTGCCCATTACTGCTACTACTGCGACATGTGTGTGTGTGGTGGTTATTTTACGCACATATTTCACGAGTCATTCATTAATGCATTGCCTATGAGCGCTTTTAAGTGGGGGATCGTGTGTCCCGGGTAGGGGGGGAGAGGGTTGGTGGTTTCTGCTGATCCACGCGTTAAATGTCGCCAGGTCTGCCTTTGCTCTATCCGCTGCTGTGTGGAAGACGATGGGTATAATGAGCGCATTAGGATGACATGGTTTTGGGTAAGGTGCGTATTGAGACCTCGCCGATGATTATGATGATGCTGACGATATGTCTGCTACTACTACTGCTGCTGCTGCTGCTGATGATGCTGATGATCCCACTGTTTCTCCTGTTGAATTTTATGTTGGGGAACATTTTAATTTTCGGGGTGAATTCGTCCACGCTGGTGCACCAGGCACAAACGCCTCCACTTCGACTGCTTGGAGTGTTGTGGTGGTTTCTGTGGCATTGCACGCGGTTGCATGGCCATCGTGAGAGCGCGCACGCTGCGAGACCATTGTCAGCGGACGCATGAACATCGAACGCGCATGAACGCACCGTTGTATCCTCGTGCGCAGATTTCAATGCGAATGCAGAAACGGGTGAGGAACGCGTGAACGGCGCTTACGTGAGCCAAGTGTGAACGCATGAACGCCTTTTATTAAACCCCTTTTACCCCAAGTGAATGAACGCACACCGCAAATTCTTTGAGCCCTCTCCACCCCCCCCCCCCCCGGTGCATGAATGAGCTCCATACAATCTTACTCTTCGGCTCTTTCGGTAAAGTCACGTTAGATAGGTTTTCTTTGAACCTATCTAGGTGACTTTACCGAAAGACCCAAAAGAATATGAATTTCTTGAAGTCACGAAAGCTTACGAGTCAAGATGTCTCCGTACAAAATCGTTCCCTTTGCATCGTTGAGGCTGAGCCGCCGCTGGAGGGCGTCTGTAGCCGATGCACGACCGGGGCTGCTGATGCAACCGCTTGCGATGTTTCTAATCCACCCCCCCCCCTGCATCCTCCTGCTACTGAACACGGCCCAATGCTTTCGGGAGGAGGGTGGCCCATGGAGAACCCAGCCTGCCGTGCTGCCGCCAGATCAGAGGTTTTACTCCGAGCAAATGGTCGGGTTGCTTCTAGCAGAAATGGTTAAACGTTGCAGAGGGGATGGATCGTTTTTCCTGGCTCGGCAGGTAGAGGGGAGCGGGCTCGCACATCGGAAGGATGAGAGTTCGTTTCATAGTTGGGCGCTCACTCGGACCATCATTCCTTCTGGGGGTCGATAAAATCTCGACCGCGTTGTGGGTTGTCAACTTCGGTTTGTCATGTTGGAACACTCGCTCCTGCCGTAGCGATGTGGAATTTCCGGCAGTCCTCGTTTGCACAGGAAATCACTTTGTCCAAATCGGAAATAAGTTTATATTTTAAAGGGAATGCCCATCGCTGAAACTTCTTCTTCGGTGAACTTTGACTGAGTCCTGTAATTAATGCTCATGAATTGCATGCAATATGGAAATCATTAAGACATTGACACAATTCTTTTTCAAAGTGTGTACATTAAATACAGATAATAAAACGTTATTAATTTACATTTTACACGTATGAAAAATCTAACAAATGGCCAACGACGTCAACGACCATCTAGAGTTTTTCTTTCCATAAATTAGTTTTCAAACACATTAACATACAAACTCAACATATACATTGTACACGGTAACTTAATGAAAACAAAATAAACATTTGCAAGAAGGATGAGGGATACAGAACAATACCAGATACATTGCATTAATGTAAGTTCAGCAGTGTCTTCAACTGTTGATTTGCAAGCCCAATCATCCATGATCCAGCGGTTGTCACACATTTGTGTGATCTCTCTCAAAGTGTTCTCTCCATGGCCTGGCAACACTGCCACGTTGTGCCCTCCCACAAGTCCACACCCCACCCCATTTGTCACTCACATCCGTGATGTGCGTGCCAATGGTGTTAAGGATGCGTAATTAGGATATTGCGACATTTAAGAAGTGGGTTGTTGGGAGCAGTGGCGTAGCGGCCCTGGTGCAAATAATTAATGGGGGTGGTGGTGTTTAATTCCCGCCTCTTCCCTCCCCCCCTCCTCGTAGCCCAGCGACTGCCCCCCCCCCCCTTAGGCCCTGTAGGCTCTCGTGCAGTCACACCGCCTGCACACTCGATAGTTATGCCACTGCTGCAGCACCATCAAGGACTGAGACCCGCGGTGTCACAGTTCCATGCGTGTCTACTGGGAGGAAATGTGCATGATCATCATCATCACCCACGTGGTGAAAATTACCAAGTAGAACTTTTAAACGAGCTGTAAATTAAATAGAAAATACTTTGCTCGAATAAAAACAATACATGTCCTTTAAGTGTAAGTGGAGAGGACTAGTTGTAAGTTTAAAGTAAATATGTAAATACATGTTTTTGTCGCCATCTGTTGTCTGTCCACTGCTAGACGAAAGCATCCCCATACATTGCTTTTTTGCTGCATATCATGGTCCTGCAAAATACATTTGTAAATAAAACACACCAATTGGAAGCTGAAAAGTCAATGTCTCTGCAATGCAACGGGGTGGCGTGTATCTCTGTAAGTGTCCCTGTACCAATGCTGGAAATTCCACATTCCCATGCTAACAGGAGGAACCTGTCCATATGATACACAAAGTGTTGCTTGTTCTGTTCCCCTCCTGAAGGCTGATGGTTTGGTTAAAATTCAGCTCCACACCAGGATTTGCGTCTCTTCCAATTTGGCGTAAACTTGCTCGTGTCGAGCTTAAACCACTGGTATTCTAAACTTGCCAGACCAGTTCTGGATTTGCTGGAGCGCAGTTAAAAGCCCCATAGACATGAAGTGTGTTCAGCACGTGTCGCCCTCCATACAATGGCACACACGTGGGACCTCCGTTTTCGTTCACAAGTGTTTGCTTAACTTTTGATAGATTAATAATTCACGTTGTAACACGATTTTTGTTCCTGGGTAGTAAGTGTTATTTTCTAATTGCTTATGCCTAAAAAGTGTAGAAAATGGCTATTATTCTCCACAAACTTTGCTTTTTTGACCAGGACTTTATGTGAAGGAAAGACACGTGCACACGTTTTCTCATTTAAAATAGGTCAATTTCTAAATATCACTGTCATGGTCACAAAAACAAAGTTTGTGGGGAATAACTTATATTTGCTTTTGAGGCATAAGCAATTAGGAAATAACACCCTCTACCCAGGAACAAAAAATAAAATAAAAATGTCTTGCACAGTGTAATGTGTAGTGTCTTACTTCTCAAGTGAGTTTTGTTCCTGCATACGTTTTGCTGTAGTTTGTTTAATGGCAATTTACAGCTCTCAGGCCACCGATTTGATGAAGGGCTCCCTCTGCCATGTCAGTGCAAATTAGTGAAAGGATGGGTTGGTGGGGGTAGTGGGGTCCAGGACCGGTTCAGATACGACTCGTCACTGATGTCGGCCGTGACCAGAGCTAAAACTCGCAGTCGTACTGCAGTGCAGGGCCCACTGCACCACCACTCTGCTTTGGCAGCTTGCTCTGGTTTAAGCTCAAACGACAATCCGGGTTGTCATCTCCGTCGGCAGCCCTGAGCCAGTGGTGGAAATTTCACATTCCAATGGCAGGCATCAGTCACGCAATAGGACTACCATTCCAACATTCGTTTTTATGAATATACAAATACTGTACAGACACAACACGCAATATTCTTTTGCATGCACTCGCTTATACATTCACTGGGAAATATGACCTTGTGCGTCATCTGTGGTTGCTCCGTGATACTGCAACTACAAAAAGAGTGGTGATGTTTTACCAAAATGAAATAATTACATTGCAGCAATGAACATTTAAACTTATGCATTGGATGAAGTATTTTAAAGTGACTTTTAGGTGTCTCACGGCCTTATATGTGTAGCTACAAAATAAGAGCCATTGGATTGTTTCTTTATTTAAACCTTGTGGCGGGACCCCGGGGTCCCGAATAAACACAAGTCAAAATCGTAATTAATGTGTTTATTTTTGGCGATTCTGTCCCACACATAAATGCCGCGACCCGCCTGGTGTGGAATACACTGGTCAACAAAAAAACACAATTTCTGGCCTGGACTTTTGCAGGGTGCTGATTCCAAATCTGATCTCAGATTCGCTCTATCACATCTCATTTTATGCTATCAGCATACCCCATTTTCATTGATTTTACCCGAAATTAACTCTGTCACTTATGATTGCAAGTTGTTGCGAGTCAGTGACTGCTTTAGTGTTAATATATGGTGCTGTATTTTTAGGATAGTGTGTTTTATAATATCATTTTATGTAGATATCCACATTTATTTAATATTTTTCTTCTGCAGTTTTTATTGAAAATGCAATATTTGATATCTCAAAAACCATGTGATAGACAAAAACCGATGCCAGATTTGGAATCAGCACCCAAAAATTACCTTAAAACTGTTGGAATAGCTTATGCCAGAAAAAGTGTGACCAGTGTAATTCTGTTTTCATGTCGTCCAAGCGCAGCGAGTACGAATGCGCAGAAGAAACAAAACTTTGAAACATTGATTTGTGCATTGTGTAGAGCTCGTCGAGAGGAATAGATTTCTGTATCGTTCGCCTTCAACAGACCTAAAATGACGTTGCAACGCAGTTTGTGCGAGAGCCGGGGGCTCATGGGCCCCCCCCGGGGTCCCGCCATAAGGTTAATTTAACAGTTTTTTGTCCTTCAGTTCAGTCTAATGAGGTTTCTGGGTAGCTCAGCGGTTGGAGATGCTGAGCTGGCCTTGCCGAGGTCCAGGGTTTTAATCTGGGTTTCAGCCATCCGTGACTAAACCAGCTTCTCAAGTATAGCTCTTGTGCAGTCATTGATGGCTGTGAAAATGTATAAGTCGTTAAATATGGATTTTCACCTGATTTAAATGAAATTCCACCTTTTGAGAATGAAAGCTTATTGAGTTGACTGCCATGCAATCAGTTTGACTGCAATGGCATGTGAGAAAATGCCCTCCTAGTTTGTGAAAACAAACAAGTTCATCTGTAAAGGATCTTAGGAGTAGTTCGATGATATCTCTCTCCATGGGCCATTCTCTAACACACCACAGAGTTTTATTTCTCCGAGTTCGAGATGGATATTTCAGCTCATGACATGGACTAACATTCCAAAAGAATAATAAACGAGAAGTTGTTATAATCCACTGGAGACAAACTTTATCCTATTCCATCTCCCGTCATGGTGCATTGAGGCACAAACACAAGTCATCTGGGGTTGCTACAGTTTCCACGATCACTGGTCCTTGATGAATGAATGGCTTGGAGCCCGGTGAATTCCTTTTGAAGGTCTTGCCTGGAGTTGGCACCAGCAGCTGTCTGCGCTCACACGGGGACATTAGGGAACCTCGGCTAAACCAAATTCCTCACGCCTGCTGCTCCGTTTAATTGCTTTTTACTGTAGGAAAGTGTTATATCATGTGATTGTGCTGTTGTCCAATAGAAATGTATTTCATGAATAGCTTCATAATTTAAAATCTATTTATTGCGTTCACGATGCATATGTCAAATCGATCGTATGAGACTTTATTATTGTGTTTGTACGTGTTTGTACGTGGGAGTGGTGGCACGGTAGTTATCACACCACAGTACGAACCCGGTGCTAGCCATGGCTAACGTCCATAGCTTGTAATATTTTATTCGGTCCTCGGCCAACTCTTCACCAACTCGCACTGACCAGCATCGTGAAGTATGGTCAAACAACCGGGTTGTGTCAGCCTTCATCGAGAAGTGGTTTGATCAAGGGCTGAACATTATAATCGTGTTAAAAACTCAAATTATTGGTTTATATCTGCCCCCCCCTCCCCCTCCCTTTACCAGCCCACACGTACCGCTCGTGAATCAAGGCGTTGTTGTGTTTGTAGGACTACGATGCGCTGATCGTTCGCTCGGCCACCAAGGTGACGGCGGAGGTGCTGCACGCTGGCGAGCGCCTGCTGCTCGTGGGGCGCGCTGGCACGGGGGTCGACAACGTCGATGTGGAGGCGGCCACGCGGCGTGGGGTCATCGTCATGAAGTACGCGACCTGTGACCCACGCGCACATAACCCCTGATCGACGCACGTGGCCTCTGCCTGATGCGCGTAACCTTTTGACTGTCGATCGAGACCCCCCCCCCTCATCGACGCGCGTTAACCTTTGATGATGCACCTTACCCCTTGACCGATGCCATGGTCCATGACCAATTCTTAAGTTCATGACCGTCGTCTCATTCCACGATCGAGATGCCTGTGACTTCTGACCCCTGACCGACACTCGTGTACCCCCTCGCTTTTCCATTTTATCTCACGCTCGCCCTTACCCATGTCAGCTACGCACACACATGCTGCATATTGTGTGTGCGTGTGCTGACTCGGGGCTTTGCGCTGCGTGTGCGTGCGTGTGGGTGTGCAGCACCCCGGGGGGGAACACGATGAGCGCGGCAGAGCTCACGTGCGGGATGCTGCTGTGCCTGGCACGGTACGTCCAACCCCCCCCCCCACCCATGGGCGAGGGTTAGGGTTGGGGCACGTGCACAGAGGTATTGTATGATGACTCAGTTGCTGGAAGGTGGCAGGTCGTAGTTTTTAGTGCATCACGTGACTGGATAACCGCATCGCGTTTCGTCAAAATCGCCGATGGCGACCGCACTCGCACTTATTGACTCGTGGATTTCGGGAGCCGACATTCGCCCGCCGATTTGAACACTTCTTGGAGAAAGATGAGAATCTCGTCGCGCAGAAAAGCGTGTGCAGACTGAAAAACAAATAGGGGAGTATGAATGATGCATTGCAAAATGTGATTTATAGATGGAAAAAGGTGCCCTTGTCACCATGGGGGTGCGGCTGTTGCTCCATGACCCTGACTGCGATCCTGATTCTGACTGCGATCACGTGACCCTGACCCATAACCGTTCCCTCGCGATCACCTCTCCTGCAGGTTCATCCCCCAAGCGATGGCCTCGATGCACGAGGGCAAGTGGGAGCGCAAGAAGGTGAGCATCACCTCCCAGAGGGCATCAACGTGGGGGTGCAGCTCGGGTTGGGACGGTGGTGTTGGGTTAGAGTCCAGATTGGGGTTGGGTTGGTGCTTAGGTTAAGGTTAGGTCAGGGTTTGTGATTCGGGTTGTTTTGGGACCTCCTTTGCCAGTACCAAAATATGAGAATAGGTTTTTCCTTTTTTATGGCAACAAAACAAGTGTTAAGATGTGAAAACAGCAATTTAAACCTTTTACAAGGAATCGTGGCTGCATTAACCACAATACTTGTGGTCAGAATGCAAACGTGTTTGGGTGGGTTGGGTTGGCGTGAGAAGGTGAGACTTCAGGTTGGCGTTGGTGGTAGGGTTTGGCATGAAGTTGGAGTTTATTGATTTTGGAGGATGAGGTTGGGGTCAAGAGTTGGGGATAAGGTAGGGTTTATTATGGTAGTGGTGTGAGATTAGATTTGGCATTGTAGTTCTGGTTGTGGTTAGGGTTACGGTTGGAGGCCAGTGGTTTGAATAAGAATTTTAGCAAATTTGATCGAGTGTCTGACGAGGCCTCCTTGCCCTTGACCCCCACGTCCGTGTTGTCCCCACAGTTCATGGGCACGGAGCTGCTGGGGAAGACGCTCGGCATTGTGGGTCTGGGCCGCATCGGCCGGGAGGTGGCGCTGCGCATGCAGGCGTTCGGCATGACGGTGAGAGCACCGCGTCACACCGCCCGCCAGAGACGGTACACTCGCGGGATTGCAGAATAAACGAAGCGTCATGATAAATCATATTTGTGTTAGTGTTTATCTAGTAAAGTCTCACTAAACGAGTGTGTGGGTGTGTGTGTGTATATGCAGCGGTAGTGCAGTGGTTAGCACGCTGCGCTGCGAACCTGGAGACCCGGTTTCGATTCCCACTCACGGCCAACATCAGTGAGGTTTATCTGAACCGGTACTGTGCCTCCCCTAGGTCGACTCGGCCTCAAATGAGTACCTGGTGTGGTGTGTACACATCACCACTGGGGAGACAAAGGCGGCCGGGCGTGGTGTTGGCCACCCACCCCCTCGTGTGCCGTGCCGGCCTTCATAGGTGCTCGCTAACAGCACTTGCCCCAACAGTCTATTAAGGCTACACGGGGGATCTTTATCTTTGTATATGCATGCGGGTGTAGCCGTTGGCATCGTAGTTGTTGCACTGCACTAGTGACCTTGTTTCCTGAGTTCAAATCCCGGCCGCAGCTGACATCAGTAGCAACGGCCTGAGGTGGACTTTGCTTAAAATGAGTACCTGGTGCACGGTGTAAGACAAAGGCAGCCAGGTGCAGTGCTGACCACCGCACCTGGCACCTTACCAACCTTATAAGGTGCTCCCTAACAGCACTTTCCCCAATAGTGTATAAGGCTATTAGGGGAAATCTTTGTGTGTATGTATATATATATACGTGCATGTGTGTGTATGTGGGAGAGCAGTAGTGTAGCGGTTAGCGCACTGCGCTACGTACCTGGCGACCCGAGTTCGATTCTCGCTCTCTCGGCCAACACCAGTGACGATACTTGTTGCGTTGTGTAAACATCGCCACTGGGGAGACAAAGGCGGCCGGACGTGGTGCTGGCCACAAACCCCCTCGTGTCTACTTTCATCCTCCATAGGTGCTCGCTTGCAGCAGTCCGTTTTGGCTAATAAGGGAATTTTTGTGTTTTGTCGTCGCATGCTCAAGACCATCGGCTACGACCCCATCATCCCGGCGGAGGTGTCGGCGGCATTCGGAGTGGAGCAGCTCTCACTTGAGCAACTGTGGCCCAAGTGCGACTTCATCACCGTGCACACCCCACTCATGCCCTCCACCACCGGCAAGTGCACACCTACATGCGTATGCACGACACAAAGACCGATATCCTACGTGTCGCCGTTAAAAGGCTGTTGGGACAAGTGCTGGTTAGCGAGTGCCTGTTAAGGCCGATGGGTGGCCAGCACAACACCCAGCCACCTTTGTGTCCCTAGTGTTGATGTTTACACAAGGCGTTTAAGGCGGAGTCAACCTAGGGGAGGCCCAGGACCGTTTAATGTATTCGTCACTGTTGCTGCTTATGAGCGGGAATTGAAATGGGATCGCCGAGTTCGTAGCACAGTGCACTAATCATTGCATTTCTGCACCCCACACATACATACAACAACAACCGCCATTCGCCACTAAGTGGCGGTGACGTCACCACGACGCTTGTGCCAGGCCATGTGCACCCTGAGGCCACGTGAAGTGTCGAACGCCCGCTGGCAGGAGGTCACGGGGCAGACCCAGGTGCCACGGGTCGACTGACCGAGATGACCGAGATGACTGGCTGATCCACCACCTGTGCCCCCTACTGTGCCAACTTGCTGTGCTTTAGCCACCCGGCGCTCCGCTCGTTGTTGTGAGCGTCGCTCCTCCGCCCTCCGTTGTTGTTGGAGGGCGACTGCCTCCAACTGCCCAGTAGCGTCCTTCACGAGCCTCCTCCACTGAGGCCGATCTTGACACCGCTGGTACCAGTCATCGGCAAGTCCACTCAGCTCCACGTCCTCCTGTACCACATCACTCCATCTCTTCTCTAGCCCGTGCCGCGCCCGTTTAGCCCCCTCGATCCGGCCGAACAAAAGCTGTTTAGGCATGCGGTGGCTGGGCACATACATACACAGCCGCACACACACACAGAAATACACACAGGCGCACGCAGAGGCGCACGCACAGGCGCACACAGAGATGACACACAGCTTGTTGGAGTACCCCTTCATGTCTCGCCTTCTGCTACCTTGCGCCTTCCTGTGCCATGAGAGTGACCGTGCGTATGTGCGTGCTCGCATGTGACCTTGCTCGTCTCCCTTCAGGGTCTCCTGACCGATGCCAGGTTCTCTCGGTGAAAGTACGTACGTACGTGCGTGCGTGCGTATGTTTGACAGCGCTCATCCGCTCACCCCGCAGGCCTCCTGAATGACGCGTCGTTTGCACGCTGCAAGCGCGGCGTGCGCGTGGTGAACTGCGCGCGTGGGGGCATCATCGACGAGGACGCGCTGCAGCGCGCGCTCGAGTCTGGGCAGTGCGGGGGCGCTGGGCTCGACGTCTTCATTCAGGTGGGGCCCCCACCCCCCTGCCCCCTGGGTCAGGGGTCATGGGTAGGAATCGAATCATGGTTATATGTAGTGTTAGTAACAAGGGCTGTGGTTGGGATTAGTGTAGGTGGTGAGTTTTGTTTTGGGTGAGAGTGTTAGAGTTGGGACTAAGGAAGGGCTTAAAATTCAGGCTTATATCTAGATTTAAAATAGGATTAGTGTTAGGCCTTGTATCAGAGTTAGGGATAGTCATGGCTAGTGCTTTGATTAAGGTTAAGACTTGGATTATGGTCAAGTCTGGGATAGGCTAGGCTAGGGTTAGGGTTAGAGCTGTGGTTGCAGACAGGGCTGCATGTCTGTCTTAAAAACATTTAATTCCCTCGTTCAGATTGAGAGCAGCATGATGTCATCGCATAGCTACTGCAAAATAATCTCTCGTCATTTATTGTGACCCCGTCGTGTCCGGCCGCGTGATTGTTCGATGCCTCCTCGGTCTCCTCTTCACCGTTCTCCCCCTCCCCCCTCGGCGCGTCTTCCACCCCTGGAACGCAGGAGCCCCCGACGAACGTAGCGCTGATCCGACACCCGCGCGTGGTGTGCGGCCCCCACCTGGGCGCCAGCACGCACGAGGCACAGAGCCGCTGCGGGGAAGAGCTGGCGCAGCAGGTGGTGGAGCTGGTACAGGGCAAGGCGCTGGTGGGCGCGGTGAGGAGAGACTCGGCTCCGCACCCACAACTCCGCGCACCGCAACAACCTACAACCAAAACGCCACGGGCTGTAACCGCCGCTTTCAAACACCGCAATTGCAACCTCAAACGCCACGACCGCAATGCAATCCACAGCAACGCAGCCACAATATCAAAGAACACGGCTACGGCATCGAATTCAACACGAAATACCACAAGATGCTCTCTGCACCTCAACTGCCTGACAGCAGCAGGCTGAGGCAGTGCCAATTTGGCGTATCCAGGAGAGGCGAGGGCGAGCGTGACGTCGCGATCCGGCCTGTGAGGGACTTCTCAACCCTTTCCCGTTCCGATGACGTTCCGATTACGCACGTTTACGTCATCGGAACGGAATCGATTGGAAATTGAATCGAATTGTAAAAGCCCATGCGAGAGGGCGTGGCGCACTTTGGCGCCAGCTATCATAGAGGACGGTAGTGTGGCGAGTACAGTACAATGTCTTTTTAAAACACCAGCGCTACGCCTCTCTAAATAAAATCAATGCTCACCGCTTACACGTTCCGAGATTCGACGGCGAATGGGACCCACCCTGCAACTTGTAGACATCGTAACAAGACTGCCCCCCGCCCGCCCCGCGCAGGTGAACGCTGGGTCTCTGGGCTCGTCCCTGGCCCCCGAGACGCGGCCGTGGGTGAAGGTGGCCGAGTCTCTGGGCGCGGTGGCGCGGGCGGTGCTGGCGCAGGGCGTGCGCGGGGCGAGCGTGCGCGTGGCGACGCACGGGGACGCCGGGCCCGCCGTGGCGGTGCTGGCTCCGGCCGTGCTGACGGCTCTGCTGCGCGTCGACGGAGAGAATCACCTGAACCTCGTCAACGCAGCCATCTTCGCCAAAGAGGCCGGGGTCACGGTGAGGGATGGCGCTCGCGCGCGCGCTCTGAGCGTTAGCTCCGTTTGCTCAGAAATGGTAGAGGGGGGTACGGGGAATGCGATAAATCGCGTGAAGATTAACCGACACGGAGGCAAGTTAAGTTTAAACTCGCGTTCCTGTTTGGGAACACACTCGACTAATTAAATGTATTTAGGCAATGTCCAACAACGAGAGCATACACTGTCACCAGTGGCAGAACACGTGGTAGACTGATGCAGTTGCTGAACTTGTGACCTTCAAGTCAGTCTTCCACCTGTTCTGCTAGCTTTGAGAGCTCTCTTATTTTCGGACATATATTTTCCGAGACAAATTACTTCGGAATAAAAAACGGTGTTCCATTTGTAAAAAAAAAGTTTTATTTTTCATTAGGCCCCCCCCTGCAAAAGTCTTTTATCCCCCCAAAATAAAAACGTCACCCGCTGCCTATGTCTGCAGGTGTCGATGGCGCACGAGGCGTCTCCCCCGCAGGGGCTGGAGCCCTCCTCCTCCACGCCCTGCCTCTCCGTGGAGCTGCAGGGCGGCGCGGGCGCGGGCGGCCCCGCCGTTGTGCTGGTGGGCACCGCGCGGGGTGACCAGCCGCTCCTGCTGGCCGTCAACGGGGCCTCCTTCCTGCCGGCTGGCGCCACGCTCGCTGGCACTGCCCTGCTCTATCGCACCGCGCCCGGAGCGCACGCCTTGCCGGCGGTGGCGGGTAGGTGTGGTGGTGGTGGGGGGGGGCGCATCACGGGACGGGGAATCCAGTTGGGAAATCTCGCAGGGCGGTGCCGTCACCCATTAATGAAAATTGGCCGGGCTGCACGGCACGTATTCACCAGGGCGTCGCCCGGTGATGGCAATAGAAGCAGCTTGGGGTGATTTGTGTTTGGACAGTCTGTGGTTGGTGGCGGTGAGGGGGGGGGTTCTTTTCTCCCAGTTTTATTCTAATTGTGCGATCGACATCATATGGTGAGACAATCCCTTTAGAACTCGCGCAGTGCATCACACCCTCACCCAACCCCCGTTTGTTTCGGAACGTTTCAGTCTTAAGATAACGTTTCCTCTGAGGTCCCTTGAAGTGTCTTCATAACCTGCACCAGGGGGCAGCACTTTCCCATGCACAATGCATGTCGCTCCAACCAATATAATTTTTTTTATTGATTCTCAAAACTAGAATTTTACCCAAATGAAGTGCAAAACCTAATTCAACAGTCATTTGTGACTGGGCTCACACTTACGACACTTAAGGAGCCAGTTTAATTGTGGGTGATTCAAATCCGCGGTCTTAGCAGTGCTGGCGCAATGCTCGAACGTCTGAGCCACCACTGACACCATGGCGATTTTAAGTTGGGCAAGACTTGGCGCAAACAAAGAAAACGCTACAAAAGCTGAGGAGTAAGCACTTTTAGAATTATACAAAGAAACAGAAAGAGGAACTTGTTGATCGGATAACAAATGCAGATTATAGACAGCATATCGACACTTAAGTACAGTTAAGTAGACGTGGGTAGAACACATCACGGCTGGAAGGATTGACGGCTGATTTACCATTGGCAGCCAACCCAGGGAACATGCCCGAGGAAGAAGGACCACCATAGATGAAGCATTGCGATCAGCTCGCTTGTGCGCATGAGTGAGATCGATTGTAGCACCAGAAGACCATCAGTGATGGAGATGTCGTGGAGAGGTCTTCATCCAGCAGTGACTGCTGACGATGCAGACTTTGGCACCACGGTGGCGAGATGTTACATACCTCGCCTGGTATACAGAAGGTTGTTGGTTCGATCCCAATCCCAACCCTGACGCCTCTGTATATTTGGAGTTTGCATGTTCTCCCTGTGGTCGCATGGAGTTTTCTCCAGGTCCTCCAAATTTATAAACATGCGTTTAGAGCAGTGGTTCTTGACCTGTGGTGCATGCACCCCCTGGGGGTGCGAGATCTCCTTTCTGGGGGTGTGAGACATACCAGATTTTGTTTAAAAGCTAAATAATCGAAAACGCTAATTAAGCAACAGGTATGTAAGTACATCTACTGTGTTTCATCAAACCTTTGTATTGACATATTTTGTTTTTTTACGATTGAGAACCAGGCTGCAGAGTATAGGTTAAGAACCACTGGTTTAGAATATTTGGCTGAAATATATTTACACTTGGTTGAGCTATCATTTGTGGCAATGTCTCTTCTGAAAAAGAGCTAATATAGGTCAGGGTGCCTCGCCTAGTAAAAGAACACGTTGTTAGTTTCGTAGTTTAGTTGGTCAACGCTGCTGGGAGGTGCACGCTGGGCTTGCGAGCGCCGCTGGCCCCCGTGCTGACGGCTCTGTGTGTCCCCCCCGTGTGGCTACAGGAGTGCTGGCGGCCCAGGGTGTGGAGGTGCGCTCTTTCTGCGTGTCCGCCGTGGGAGAGGATGGGGCCCAGTGGGGGCTCCTGGGCCTGTCAAGCCCCACGGCCACGCTCGACGGACTCGCAGCACACGTCAAGAAAGCCGTGCAGATCCAGTTCTGAGCGTGGCGTGGCTGCATCATCACCATCATCACTGTCATCATCACTCTCATCATCATCGTCATCGTCTTGCTGTCGCTACTCCTATTACAACATCTTAACAACCATCATATTATAAACTTTACACTTGTTATGACGCGATCGTAATCGCACTTGTCAACATCACACCATCGCCGTCATCACATTACCATCACACTATCATTATCTTCACACCACTGCAATCGCATCATCAAGGTCACACCACAATATTCACATCATTGTCACATGATCATTCGCACTACCATCATATGATGATGTTGATCACATCACAAACATCACCACCAACTTTCCTCCACCACAATCACAACTACCACTGTAATAACACCACCACCTTCACACCCACATATTACGTATGTATATGTATGTTGAAGTTATCTCACATCGTACAGAGCCAACCGTGCAAATCGGAGATGCAGATGAAGGACAACAAACTAATCTCGACGACAAACATCACCACCACACACCGCGCTAGAACCCAACCCCCCCCCCCCCCCCCATATCTTGCTGTGTCCCACATCAGCACGGCAGGTCGAGGAGACGTAAACGGCTTTAGTGTGTGTTTGTGTTGTCGCTTGTCCTGTCCTCCAGTCCTCGCACAGCGCTTTGTCTCTATCGCGCAGGGGTATGATTCCCGTGTTGGCGGAAAACGGTTTCTGCTGGTTTTTGACAAAGAATGGGTCAGTTTGGTGGTAAAAATAGCATGGGTTTGACCTTGTTTCTATCATCCTATACTGCTCAACCAGTGCATGAAGTCGGCCCTGGATGTGTGCGATGTGCAGCAACTTCTTTGGTAGTGGAACGGAGAAGATGGGAAAATTCAGAAAGGTGTGCCATGGCGTACGGAGCGGATGCAAAGGGGGAAGGAGAATGGAGCGGAAGGACAGGGGGTTGAGAATCCTCAACGTGATGATGTTCTCAAGTTATTGGAAATTTCCAAACATGGCCAGTTGCAGGTGGTCCAGTTGAAGCAAAGTTGTTACCAGCTTCGTTTATGCTTCGAAAACAAAGCACTTAGTGTAGACATTGAATGTTAGAAGTTATTCCTAGTGCCATTGTGACCGTCGGGTTTTGCGGGGGACAGTGCTGTTTGTTTGGTTTAGTTATTTTAGCCGTTTTTTGCGATGGTTGCACTAAATGCTGTCTCCTTGGCCACATTGACCATTGGGCCTTCAGCCATGCCAATGGGACGTGCTTAGTCTGAACACGTGTGGAGCAGACAGCACTGCCCTCTCTCTACCTTAGCTCTTCTCGGCAAAGGAGAGAGCGCTCGGCTTGAATGTTGACCGGTCGCGTCAGTCGCTCTCGGCTTGTATCCAAGCCACCGACGGTTGTCTGTCTTGTGCCGTTTTAAATGTGTTTATTTGTACTTATTCATAGCCTGCTTAGAGTTGTGTTGCATCTGAAAGATGGAATAGCATTTTTTTAGATCATTTATGTTTAGAATAAAAAGCTCAAATATTTGAAGGTTTACACTCTTTTATTTTTGGGTTTGTGCCACTATGAATGTTCTCCTTTCAGATTGATAAAGTTCAACAAGGTGGGCCGATCCATGGCTCTCGTGTCAAGAATGACGAGCCGACATTGATGAGGTCCAGGGTTTGAATGCAAATTTCAGCCACCGACGATTCGGCTGGGTTATGAAATTTAGCAAGATGGTCCCATCCTGGCTACCAGTAACTGCGCACGAATTCCATCACGCTCAATATGCCTTTTCACTTAATTTGGCTCTTCATTCAAAATCACCATACGAAATGTATTAACGTCGAACAGACATTGATTAAACAGACTCCAAAATACAGAAGGGGGAGGAAATCAAAGGAGGGAGGGACGTAGCACATCAATTGGCAATTTTATTCTGACCAGGATAACCTCGGCCATCGCGCTTGGAAAACACGTGGTCAAGCAGGGATATATACCAAATACCCCTGCTCAGGACTTTGTAATACCCTCTCGTCATCTCGTTTTTAGAGGTCTTACGACTGCTGAATTCAAGAAACGTATTCGCTCTTATCTATCACACCGTCGATAGTGCAGTTGCTGGCTGCTGAGCGATTTGGGCCTGTGCTCAGAAACTGATTTCAAAGGAAAAAAAAATCCCAAGACGAGGAAGAGGAGAAGTAAAAATACGAATGTGAAGAAAGGTAATTGGCGTATCGATCGTATGGCGAGTCTAACCATGATGCAGTACTCTTGGACGTTTAGTCCGCAGTTACTGATGGTGGACGATCTAGAAGACAAACTTCCGAGGTGAGAATAACCGATGGAGAACGGATGCAATTAAAGTATCGAGCCTGGTGCGTTCTAAACATGCGGGCAATGACCAAAGAGCGTACTGGTACGTTTCTCATCAAATAATTCGCGGGCCGTTACCAGACGAGAACAACTCGGGGAAGGAATGGAAGAGATTGCTGAGCGTCCTTTGATTAGCAGTGGGGAAGTAACGGGGCCGACATTTGCTACAATGTCGATGTTTGACCCAACGCACATTTATGAAATCAACACCGTGGAGAAATGTAACTTGTGTGAGTCTCAACCGAGATAATCTAATTCCATGAAAAGAGGCTTTGCCGAAGAGAGGCCAGATTGAAATGCCTTTTAATAACACGACTCCCTGCGCCTCGCACCTCTACTCCACCCCTCCCCACCTACATCACGGATACTTTTATACTCCTGTTCAGGGCTCCAGAGGCGAGCGCGTGCGCGCGTGTGTGTGTGTGTGAGCGTGGGCTGCGCTTGACCTCGCTTTGCCAACGCTCCACGTGCATGTGTTGAAATCTCCCTTTGTTGGCGAATACAAAGCCGACTTGGCTAGAGCAGTGTCATACACACGTGTAGAACTACGAGCGTGTACAACCTACATTTAAGTTGTGCGTTGCAAGTAACAAAACACGCTACGGGGTATGCACTCGTGTATACGTTGCGATGAGGTTTGTCGACATTTCCAGATTTGAATCGTGATGATCATTGGGAGTTGTTTGACCGTACTTTACCACGCTCGCCTGTGTGGATTTGGTGAATGGGGCGGCCCAAGCAAGAGCGGTTCGTATATCAATGTGGCCGAAAATGGAACTCGGGTGGCTGAGTTTGGAGCGCAATACCCTAACCACTACGCCACTGCTCACCCCACCGTTCATTAACACGGCTAAATATGTTTCCGCTAAAAGCTGCCTAGCGTGTGTGTGCGTGTTATTTAATCTCGGTTCACGCATAATGCACATGCATTTTGAACTTCTTTCGCACCGTACGTAGCCAACCGTGGTAATCGGAGGTGCGATGGAATAGCAACGAACTAAACACAAAAAAGCAGTTCTACAGAAATAAGTTTTCAATCTAGAAATGAGTCCTCAATCTGCCCAGTGACCTACCAGGTAAGCTAGTTAGAGTTCACCAAGGGGAGGGCCCACAGGCGGTTCAGATGTCACTCGCCACTTGTGAGACAAAGGCGGCCACGTCATTCCCCTCGTATAGTACTTGTCCCAACAGCCTGTGTAGGCTACACGGGGGATCTTTGTTTTGCATGGTTTGTGTTGCGTGTGTGCTATGTGTGTTACGTGTACACAACACACATGTATGTTTGTGTGTGTGCGGTGAGCAGTTAATGGGGAGCAATAGTGTAGTGGTTAGCATGCTGCGCTATGAACCTGGCGACCCGAGTTCGATTCCCGCTCACGGCCAACACCAGTGACGATTATCTGAACAGTTTGGGCCTCCTCTAGGTCGACTCAGCCTGAAATGAGTACCTGGTGCGGTGAGTAAACATCACCACTGGGGAGACAAAGGCGGTCGGGCGTGGTGCTGGCCACCCAATCCCTCGTGTACCGTTCCGAGGCTATATGGGGGATCTTTGTCTTTGTTCAAACATGTTTTTGTTGACTGTGTATGCTACGTGTATCTATCTGGCTGGCTGGAGAGTGTATGTACTGAATATATGTTGAGCACGCGGGGAGCGGTGGTGCAGCGGTTAGCGCGCTGCGGAACGAACCCAGCGACCCGAGTTCGATTCCCGATCACGGCTAACAGCACCCGGTGACGATTACCGGAACAGGTCCTGGGTCTTCCCTTGGTCCACTCAGCCTCAAATTAGTATCTGGTGCGCTGTGTAAACATCGTCACTTGGGAGACAAAGGCGGTCGGGCGTGGTGATGGCCACCCACCCCCTCGTGAGCAGTGCCGGCCTTCATAGGTGCTCGCTCGCAGCACTTGCCCCCAACAGCCCGTCCAGGCTATACGGGGGATCTTTGTCTTTGCAGCGCTCATCAGTCATTAACAACAGTCCCCACACACACGTGCACACACCGCTAACACACGTGGACACACACACCTTCGTGACACACACGTGGATATACACACACCTCCTGAACACACACGCCTCTGACATACACGCGTATACAAAGACAAAGGTCCCCAGTATAGCCTGCGACAGACTGTGAGGGCAAGGGCTGTTAGCGAGCACCTCTGAAGGCCGGGACTGTGGCACACGAGGGGGTGGGTGGGTAGCCAGCACCACGCCCGGCCACATTTGTCTCATTTGAGGCTGAGTCGACCAAGTGCGTTACGCATGGAGGGGGGAGGGGGGGTAACCCAAATGCGTTACGCTTGCGTATGGGGGGGAGGCTACTGACAATGTGCGCACGCATAGGAAACGGGGGGGGGGGGTGGGCGGGTGGTGAAGCCTCGATAATTATTTGTCTACATTGGCCTTCAAATGAGTTAGATAGTTAGTTATTCCTTGATCAATCTTAATTTTAGAACTTTCGTGACTGCAGGAATTATTATTTGGTTCTTTCGGTTAAGTCACGTCTAAAGATAAAATAATAAATTAAGATTGAACCACTTCTACGGGGAAGTTTTAAGCTCATCTTTTTTCTCTCTCTCTGGCGACTTGTTTTCTCTGCCTGTGTCCTCTTTAGAATGTTCACACTTAAATTCTAACTTAGCAATCTTTGAAATACGTAATCAACCAGGCTATGCGTTAATTGTGTGTTGACCGACCCTCTGTGTTGTATTACATTACATTTCGATATTTTACTAGGTTATTTAATTTTAGTGTGTCCTTCTCCTGATTTTCAGGCTTGCTTGCCGCGCCATCGTACTTGCAGCACCACGTCTGTTGACCACTCATTGATATGCTAATTTTTTCTCTAACCCCCCTCCCTCTCTCTGCCTCCGCCCCCCCCTCTGTCTATTTAAGGCCACCCCACAGAGACGATCACCCCTCTCTGTTACCTGTGTTGCTCTCGCTATGTATCTTGGTGATATCTGTCTGCTAATATGTCTGTCTATACTTTTCTGGTTAGATTGTATGTCGCTATTTCATTATACCTGATGATGATTGCTTGTGTTGCAATCGAAACGTCGTATTCTATTATTTAATTTAATTTATTATTTTATCTTTAGACGTGACTTAACCGAAAGAACCAAATAATAATTATTCCTTGATCGTTTCTGCGTGGATTAAATATCGGCCGTTCTATAGGATTCGGGGGGGGGGGGGTGTCAAGCTGTACGTACGCAGGTGGGGGGGGGGGGTCAAGCGTGCGTACAGGGAGGGGGGGGAGGGGTCAAGATTTGACAGATTTTTGCGTACCTACTAAATCGATGGCGCCCCCCTTTTCGCTGTTTGCTATCGGAAGTGACAGCAGGCCGTGTCCGTGCATTATTTTGTAATAAATCGGCATTTTGCGACCCCCACTGCCACTATGTAGCATATTATTATGTGCCAGGGACTCTATGAGATGATAGGACAATAGTCTGCGTCCTTAATTGGCATTAAGTAACGGCAAAGCAGTTATAAGTGACTCGCAGAATTGTGCGCAGTTGCGTTTACAGGACACGACTTCCCTGAAGGCATTCACCTTCAGCGAGCGCGATGCCGATCACACAACGCGGTTCGAATTCGGCCCTCGATCGATGGCTGCACCATCGCCGCACCAACGCGTCGAATAAAAAGCAAGGGACAAGCCCTTACTTACTAACAACTCCATTCTTCATTGCTGGAGGAGTTGCCCCCCCTACCTGAAAATCCTGGCTCCGCCATTGCCCCCCCCCCATCACTTTACACGGGATTCCACGCGCCTCTTAAATCGTCAACACCACGACAACTAAGGGCACCTTGTGTCGAGCCAATTGTTCTTTAGACCGCTCTTTTGTTTCCCTCCTCTCACAGATGTCCGGTAGGAGCGGGTCAGAAAGTTACAACAGCAACCAGATTGAATTGGATGGTGGCGGTGGCGCTATTGGGTAATTCACTGCACTATGAACCCGGTCACCTGAGTTCCATTCCTTGCTACGGATAACATCAGTGGTGAGTGACCGGTTCGGTATCCCCCCCCCCCCAACACCCCTTTCATCAACCAGCACGGACCAGCGTGGTGAAGTATGCTAAAGAGTTCCTCGACTATCAACGGACGTGGGTGACGTTTCCATCCAGTCAAGGCCGTAGCCATGGAGTCAACATTGGGGGGGGGGGGGACCAAATCTTCCTGGGGTCCCCCCCCCCCAGAAAAAAAAAATCTATATTTGAAAAATAATTTCCAGCCAAAAAATATTTAAAAAATTCACTATCACATGGGATGGACTTTTCATTTTATTTTTTACAATAATGTCTAATAGTGTATTGTTTTTTCTTGTTTTACCTTTTCTTGTTTCATTGTATGTAATGGCAGAGATTAGGGATTCACAAAGTACAACCATAACCACAATCATATGAACAGAAATCTATGCATTGTTATATGAAGACAAGTCCAGATATTGTGACCAAGGTTTAGCAAATAGTTGTTTTTATTTACATAGCATCGTAAATGTTTTTAACAAAAAAATGTTTCATAGCAATATATTGCCGGTTGGAGCCGGTTGGAACCTATCACGACAGCAGTGCATACCGACTGTGGTGGCACCTTTCACTACAGCAGTGCATACTGTGGTTTTACCTGGTTTCATTACAGCAGTGTATACCGACTGTGGTGGTATCTGTATGATTACAGCAGTGCATACCGACTGTGGTGGCACCTGTTATCACTACAGTAGTACATGCTGACCCTATCTATCTTACCTATAAAAGGGAAATTTGTGAATGTGTCTGTTCGAAATGTTTAGCGTACTTTCCGACATGCAACAAACTTGAAATTTGGCATGTGGGTAGCTTCCAGACTGTACACAATGCAAAAAGTATAAAAATTGACTTTTGTATTTGGGGGGGGGGGGGGGGGGGAATGACCATGACGTGTGTGGGGTCAACCCGCATACAGGACTGGCGAGAATCGATATCTGGTGAGCGTTTGTGGTATCGATTAAACGGGAATAGGCCAATTCAAAAGAAACCTTTCCATTGCGCAATTTAAAGAATCGAATCTTGGCGCGCGAGCATAAGCTGTTTTTATCCACCGCGCGTTGGGTTTTATTTTATTTTTAATTAATGAGGTAATGATCAAAGTTTTCTTTTCATTTGTATATGTTATGTTTTTAAGTTTTGAGAAGTTTTAAAATGTATTTTATTCCCCGGGCAATGCCGCTTATTTCCCGCTAGTAGCAGTATATATCGACTCTATAGCACAAAGTCCTCACCTGACAGTGCCGTGGTGAGGCCTAGTCCCGTGCAGAGCCCCCGGCCTCACCTAGATTGCCCAGCCGGCCGAGGCTGGGGGCTGGGCCGCTACCCCCACCCACCATCCCCCGCCCGTGCTACAAACACATTCCTGCGGAGGGAGCTGGTAGGAACGTTGGGTTGCTCGGTCAATGGCCAGGGTCAACGGCGGCGTGGTGTATTCCGCAAATATGCCCGACTGTGAGGGCGGGCACAAGCCGGTGTGAGTAGGTTAAACGTTGAGTTTTATAAGGGCACCACGGGGTGACCAGCCCCTCCCCACCCAGCTCCACCCCTCCCACCCCCCGCCCAGCCCCTCCCCACCCAGCACCTCCCCACCCAGCCCCTCCCCACCCTCCCCACCAGCCCCTCCCCACCCAGCCCCTCCCCACCCAGTCCCTCCCCACCCTCCCCACCCAGCCCCTCCCCACCCAGTCCCTCCCCACCCAGCCCCTCCCCAACCTCCCCACCCAGCCCCTCCCCACCCAGCCCCTCCCTGCACGACGGACGGACACAATAATCCCCTGTGGGCTGGTGTAACCAGGAGGTTCCTACCAGTATAATACTATCTAAGCGCTATAATAGTAGTATCTATCTAACCTATAGTAGTAAGTGCACACATTGGGGTGGGGGGGGGCAGAGGACGTAACACTTTGATGAATTTAGCGCTGCGCGTGCGTTGCAAGGGGCAATACCGGTCAGCTTGAGCGGCGCGGGGAAATAATAAAATATAGAAAAATCGCACTCAATTGTTAATTAAACTACTTTCAAGTTTACGGATAGGAAAACGGAATAGGCTATGCCCACCGCGAGGCTTAGGGCGTGCGGCCTGGCAATTTTTTTTACGTCCACCCCACCGTTCGAGAGCCAAATCCCTCGCAGGCGCGCGTACGCAGACGGACAGACAGACTGTACGCACATGGCGTGTGCAAGTGACTCGTGTAGATTCCGCGTGCATGTTAATGTGGAGCCAACATTTAATTTCCATGCTTGGATTTACAGGACTAAGCCGCGTGGATGAAAGCTGGGGTGTGGGGGTGGGAGGGTAGTGGGGGTAAGGAGGGTGGCCCGTGGGGATATGGGGGGTGTAGGGGCTAGGAGAGGGCTGTGAGGGTGTGTGGGGAGCAGGTGACGAGTGAGAGAGATGTGGTCCACACGAAGTGTGCCGCGGCTTTATCCACCCCGCTGCTGGTCAAGAACCTTGCGGGTTCGTGCGGTGGAGTGAAAGCGACGAGGGGTGGAGGGTGCTGGGGGGGAGCTGGTGTGCGGTACGGGATGGATTGGAATTGTGGTGTGCGCTTGAGTGGAGATTGGGTTGAGCACGGGATGTGATGGATGTGAGTGTTCGCTGGATTCTGCGCGTGTGTGTCAGCGGGGAGCGGTGGTAAAGTGGTTAGCTCGCTGCGCTGCGAACCCGGCCGACGGAGATCCATTCACGCTCACGGCCAACACCAGTCACGAATATCTGAACTCGTCCTGGGCCTTGCCTCGGTCGACTCAGCCTCAAATGAGTACCCGGCGCGGTGCGTAAACATCGACGCTGCGGGGCCACCGGCCTCCTCGTGTGCGCGTGCCAGCAAATATAGGGGCTCGTTTAGAGCACTTGCCCCGAGAGAGAGAGCGTGCCAAAGGCGATACGCGTGGCCTTTTGTCTCGTGAGTAAGCGAGGAGGAACGGGGTGGATGGGAGAGTGCGGTGCTCCACTGCGGGTTGGGTGGAGCGAGTGATAAGGTGGACGCGATGAGCGGCGGGGTGGGATGTGGCAGTGCACCGAGGGGTTTGTGTGTCCCGTGAGGGTCCGCAGGGAGCGACGTGGGGGGCTCTGGTCACGTGAGAGAGCCCGGGTCACAGCTGCGCTTACTGGAGCAGAAGAGGAGAGAAGGGATGCGGTGGGGATGGGGGGGGGGGCAGTGGGGTCCGAGTTGGGGGGGGGGGGTGCTGATATCTATGAGACATTTTTGCCAGCATCAAGACAATGAAAAACAATAAGAATTGGCTTTACCGCTTCTGGAAATGAAAAAGGAGTTGAGATGTTCAAACAAAAAACTGAGCACCTCTTGAAAGGCATCAAATCTCCATTAATCACACATACTTGTGACAAAAACATGCAAACAAACATGCTCTGATTATAATATATGGCATTGTCTTTGAAACGGATTGGCCTACACCAGAGACAGCCGTCTACATGGCCTGGTCCCACCAGCGTGAGGACCAGAGAACGCAAACAGGCAGAAGTCCAAAGGCAATGCTCGTATCAAAGTATGAACAGCTCGGATTGGGCAGTTATATATCTATGGGAGCGAGATGGAGAGATAGCGATGGGGGGAGGTAGTAGGCGCGGTGGATAAAGGGGGACAAGGAGAGAGTGGTGGGATAGAGCGAGAGATTACGATGAAGAGGAGTGATGGGGAGGCACAGGCGGGAGAGATGAACACGTGATGTGTTGATGCCCTGTGTAACTACGACGCATGCATAAGGTTGTGTGTACCGTCTATGTACGTGTATCTGTATCCCTGCATCTCTCCGTGTGTGTCATTCACCGTGTTTATCTCTTGTATGTATATACAACTTCTTTCGTACCGTACGTAGCCAACCGTGCGAATCTCTCCCTTTCTCGTTCTCTCTGTTTGTGCCGCTGTCTCATTTGAGACTCGTGTTTTCTATCTCTAGAGCTGTCTCCGCGTCTCTCTGTGTGTCTTTAGAGCTCCCTACAACCCCGTATGCACAAGGCTATGGTTATTTTACTTTGGTCTTATTAATTTATATTTGTTTCGTGGTAATTCGTTGGAGGCACCCATAATACATATTCATACCGGTCAGCCCCTTATCAGTGCCTTCCTTATTACAGACCAATTCACATCTTATCGGTCACCCCGTGCCTTTATAAATCTCAACGTTCATCCTACAAAGTCCCATCACAAGGGAGAATCACAAACAAATAGACATGTTTTTTTCTGCTCGTATTGAAAGGGCTGTACGCCGTATCGACCTGAAAACTAAATTTCTCTGTACAAGAATATGGATAAACCGTTGACAGATATGAATATTGCACTTTTAATCGTTAGAAAGACTTCATAGTTATCCTTGAGCGAGTCATTACATAACTCTAATGACGTTACACCGACATAACTGTGTGTGCCCAGGAAAGTCTCACTGAATCTCAAGACACCTTTGTTTTCGATGAAGTGTCCTGCGACATTTGGATGTGAAGCCAATTCCATCCATAATTTAAACGTGTCACTGCTCTGACGTCACTGCAGTGCACCGTGGCAAAGACGTTTCCAGAAGCGGTTCCATGAGAGACGGACACGATCACACCCACACACGTGTACCCAGACACACACGTGCACACAGACACACACGTGTACCCAGACACACACGTGCACACAGACACACACGTGTACACATATATGTGTGTGCACATATATGTGTACACGTGTACCCAAACGCACACATGTACCCTAAATACGCGTGGAAATGTATGGGCTTAATTTAAGCCGGCTCTGTCTGGATTAGGGTTAAAATCGTGTTTCTCACGTTGAAAAATGAAATCGATTACCGGTCTGCCACACGTGTTAAATTGGCTCACGAAAAAAACATACGTACAGTTATTTACCCTTTCATCTGACAAAACCCTGGACACCACATCCAGTTATACATCTCGATGTGGCTGAGGATATACTTGTTAAGTTATGTCTCGAAGGCCCACTCCAGTGAAGCCTCGCCACAGTTTAATTCACATAACCGCCGTTCACCACGGCGCTTGTGGCGTTCGAGGTGCACTTTGCGGCCACGTGAAGTGTCGTAGGCCCGCATTGACAGGAGGGCACGAAACAGACTCAGGTGCTATGGGTTGACTGACTGAGATGTCTGGCAGATGCACCAACTGTGTTGGCCACGGTGCAAACTCTGTGCGCTTTAGCCGCCTGGCGCTCCGCTCGTTGTCGTGAGCGTCGCTCTCCTGCCCTCCGTTGTTGCTCCTCCACACGGAACGAGCTTGACACCGGCAAGTTCAATCAGCTCCACATCATTCTGCACCGCATCAGCTCCGTCTCTTCTCTAGCGCCTATTGCGCCCGTTTAGCCCCATCTATCCGGCCGAACAGAAGCTGATTGGGCATGCGGTGGCTGGGCATGCGGGTCTACGTGGCCCAGCCGACCCAGCCTCGCTTGCCATATATATGAGTACTGCACTGCATGAGTGAGTACTACCGTTGAGTGACTTTTAATGAATGAGCGAGTGAGTCCGTGAATTAATGAAAGAGTGAGCGAACGAGTGAACTGACCACCGGTCTGGTGAGGAGTGATCAACAGTTCGGGCCCCGGGTTTAAAATAGCGTGGTCTCCGCTCCCTATAAGGGTTCTCTCCCTTCTCCCCTACGCGCTCTGCACCCCCCTTTCTCCACCGCACTCCACTCTCCCCACCGCTCTCCTCCACTCTCCCTCCACTCCTCTCCCCACCGCTCTCCCCACCGCTCTCCTCCACTCTCCCTCCAGTCCTCTCCTACCCTCTCCCCGCAGCTCTCTCCTCTCCCCACCGCTCTCCCCACCGCTCTCTCCTCCCATCTCCCCATCGCTCTCTCCTCCCATCTCCCCACCGCTCCTAATGTGGAAGCGACGCGCGGCGCGTGCCGCGTCGGGCTGGGTGGCAGGGACGAGTGGCGACAGCGCGGGGGAGAGTCGAGAGAGAACGAGGGGAGAGAGTTTGGAGAGCGAGGGGAGCGAGTTTGGAGGACGAGGGGAGAGACAGGGGAGAGAGATTGGAGAGCGAGGGGAGAGACAGCGGAGAGTTTGGAGAGCGAGGGGAGCGAGTTTGGAGAGCGAGGGGAGAGACAGCGGAGAGTTTGGAGAGCGAGGGGAGAGAGATTGGAGAGCGAGGGGAGAGTTCGGAGAGCCGGGTGCGAGTGAGAGAAGAGTCGAACAAGCAGGCGAGGAAGGAGAGGCTGAGCTCACCTCATCAGGGAACACTCGATACGCTCCTCACTGGCGGAGAGATACGCAACAGGGACGGCGTCATGAGTTCTTCGGAAGAGGTGGATGAAGAGGTGACGCTACAGGAACAGGAGGAAGAGGACGAGGGGGAGGAGGAGGAGGAAGAGGTGATGGCTGAACTGCGGTGGAACAGAGGGCGTGCAGGTGGAGGTTGTCCACTTCGATTGCAGAGGAGTGGGGGACGAGGGCTAGGAGTGAGGAGGTTGGCCATGGGTAGTTCAGAAGAGTGTGTGGTTGAATTGTGGTGCGTGGTTGGTGTCTTGTGACTGGAGACATCGAAGCGATGATACTCTACGCTGCTCCTGACGCGGTTGTCTGGCTTCGACCACCTGAACGTGACATTGTGGTTGTGCCTCTGCGTCGACCATCATCATACGAACGATGAAGAAGAAGCTTGCGACTGAACTGTGGTGGTGGATTTGTGATGGTAGTGGGGGTGGGGGTTGTGCTGTGGGTGGTGACGGAGCGGGGGCGTGTGGTTGGTTTATGGTGGTGGTGGTTGTGCTGTGAATTGTCGTTGGTTTGTTGTGGTTCGTGTGTTGTGGTGATCGTGCTGTGTGGGTTGTGGTGGCGGAGGGTGTGTGGTTGGTTTGTTGTGGTTGGTTTGTTGTGGTTCTGTGTCGTGGTGGTGATTGCGATGTGTGGTTGTTTGTGGGAGAATGTGTGTGGTTGGGGTGCGGTGGTGGTTGGGTTGTAGTGGTTCGTGTGTTGTGGTTCGTGTGTTGTGGTGGCGATTGTGGGTGGTGCTCTGGGTGGGTGCTGGGGGTGTGTGTGGTTGGATTGAGTTTCTAAATAGCTGGCGCCGAATTTGACACTCGCACCTGTGCACAAAGCACCTATTTATCCACGTGTAACTAAGCATGCTTGAGGTTACGCTGGTCGTCTCAACATATTTTATCCATTACCTATTTACTCTGTGTGTACATTCATCATCATCACCACCACCACTACGGTTGTCGTTCAGTTTATAATGATCATAATCCATATCATTATCATCATCATCATTATTCACCAATCCATCATCGCCATAATTTTTCACTCGACCTTCCACTTCATTAGCACATTAATCATTACTGGACAATCACTAGCAGCGTCATCTTTGGCACAGCAAGCGTCCTCATTATCATTGCCCGATCATAATCATCGTGCAGATCTTTTTCAAAAATGATCAATTCTCTTTTGAGTGAATATGTTTCTTGTGCGGAGGAGTCGGAATACAGTGGGTGGCACGTGAAGCTCCCCCCTACGGACGGATTCACAAACCCACATCCCCACGCCGGTTCAGATGCAGCGCCTGCGTGCACGGGAGTTTTGCGAATCGTTGCGTGATCCACCAACCCCAAAGCGTTGGATCACAGGCGCGCGAGTGGTGCTGACCACGTGACGACCCGCATTGATTACGCTCCAAGACGCAGCGCTGAACTTTAGCCAGAGATGGCCGGTTGGCGACCCAGTCAATGAGAAATTCTGCACCCGGCACACCACATCAAGTATCCCTCGCGCTATGCCTTGGCTACTAATCACGTCCATACTGCAATCTAGCAGCGACTCGGAATATATAGTGATACATTAATCTCCGCTAAGACTGATTGAAAACACATCGCGTCGCCCATCACGTCCCCTCCCCCGTGTGTCGAACCACGGCTGTAAGACAGCCAATAACTGGCGTTAGAATACGCGTGAGCCAATAGTCAACATAGTGTGGCTTGTGCTAAAATGCATGTGGGTTCACGGTAACAACGACGCTATGTTCACACGGAGTGCAAACGCGAAATATTTGTGCGTTAATGCGCCAGATGTTGATGTTGGCGAGTGGATAAAAAGATCCATAACAGCCGTGTGAGAGCACTCAGCCGGCGCTGCTGAGATGTTGGGGTTTAGCCCTGAATCTGGTTCTCTCTCTCTCCCATGGGGTTCATAATGGATGTGTTAGAAAGACTGATCCAGCATCGCTAAGATTCTGGGTTCAAGCGCTGGGTCTCTGTCTCTCATTGTTGACATTGGCCGTGTCAGAGACACCGAATCCGCATCGCTGAGTTCCTGGGTTCGAACTGAGCTCGAGCCATCTGCGATGAAACAGGGTTCTCAAGTGTAGCGAGCTGATGGTGCAGACAAAAAAAAACACCCGTCACATTAAATGAGACGCTGTCTTTCCGACAGCCCTGTTCTTCACCTGAGGACGGCTGCTTGCGTTGTGGCAGAAACGTCGTGAGAATTGTATTTTATTATGTTTTATTGTTATTATTTTATTATTTCCCTTCTACGTGATGACTTTACTGAAAGAACCAAGAAGATGAATCCCTGCAGTCACGAAAGCTTTAAATCGAAAAATTAAATGAGTGTTTCCTGCACGCGATAAATCCAGCTCTTAGAATGTAAAAGTTTGATTTTTGTCTTGATTTGAAGCTTTCGTGACTGCAGGAATCCATACCCTTTGGTTCTTTCGGTAAAGTCACGTGGGTAGAAAAATTAAATAAAACAACTCACGACGTTTCGATCGCAACACAAGCGATCATCATCAGGTGGAACACCCACAGCCAGAAAATGCTGAGGTAGGCGCCTTCAGAAAGGTGAGAGACTCGATCATGTGAGCCTTCTTGTCTCGTCGTCTGTTAAAAGCTCTCACAGATCTGTGGAAACCCTCCCCGTTGCGGTGGCTCAATCTTGTTTGAGCCACCGTGGTATTGAGCAAGCGAGCAAGCGAGAAAGTCGCGTGAAGAATTTTTTGTTTTTATTTACGCGTGGCCACGTGTCCCCTGGTTACACGAACACTCGAATAAACAAGAGCATATTTGGACTTCTTTTCAGAGTTCACAGCGCCGAGCTGTAACCGCAGAGATCCTGGTCTTTGTACCCAGGTTCTCAAGTGTCGTCCGGACGAGACCGGTGACGAAGTGGCGGCCAAAGGAGGGGAACGCGTCCAAGACAATGACAGCCGCGAAGATGAAGCTACGATATCGATTGGTGTGCAGGCGTGAGACGGGGTGGAATCTGCACCGGACCGTGATAGACGGTGATTGCATTGAGGAGGGATTTCAACACGAGAGTGATAATCGTGATCAAGTGTGGCGAGTTCATCTCGGGAGCCTGGTCACCAAGGACTGAACGAAGAAGTCCGTCACTTTGCATTTGGTTCTGCGCTTTTGAGCGAAACCCAGACGCACACAAAGGCCCCCGATAGCCGTGCAGACTCTTGCGAGCACATATTAAGGGCCGCACGGCATACGAGGGGATGGATGCGTCCCCCGTTCCATGCCCGGCCTCCTCCGTCAACCCCTAGTACTGATGTTGTGTTTCGCAACAGGTAGGCCTAATCATACGAGACTGAGTCGATATATGGGTGGCCCGGGACTGGTTGAGATCATCACCACTGATGTTGATTGTGTCCGGGAATCGGAGCAGTGCTAAACCCCGCACGCTATCGCTCCTCAGACAAAGATAAAGATCCCTCGTATAGCCTTAACAGACTCTAGGGGCAAGTGCTGTTAGCGAGCACCTATAAAGGCCGGCACGGCACACGAGGGGGTACGTGGCCAACACCACGCCCGGCCGCCTTTGTCTCCCCAGTGGCGATGTTTACACACCGCACCAGGTACTCATTTGAGGCTGAGTCGACCTAGGGGAGGCCCAGGACCGGTTCAGATAATCGTCACTGGTGTTGGCCGTGAGCGGGAATCGAACCCGGGTCGCCGGGTTCGTAGCGCAGCGCGCTAACCGCTACACCACCGCTCCCCACGAGACAAAGATCCCCCGTAAAGCCCACACAGGCTGTTCGGGCAAGAGTCATTCGTGCACCGATTCCCGGACACAGTTAAAATCAGTGGCGATTATCTCAACCGGTTATGGGCCTCTTCTATGTCAACTCGACGTGAATGAGTCGTTATGCAAACATCGCCACTGGGGATACTAAGGCGGTCGGACGAAGTTCTGGCCATATCACCCCCCCCCTCGTGCGTCGTCCCGGCCTTCATAAATAAGCAGGCATCACGCCTCGTTCCAATATTTGGCCCTCCACACAAACACAAAAAATCGACCTATTTACACAGCCACACGCATTTGCACAGGTAAGTCCTTCGTAGGATCTCCACAGACACAAACAGCCGCACACGCGCAAGCTCTCACTGCCGTGCACGGAGCAGCGCGAATGACGGAGCAAACAAGAGGAACAAACAGACAAGGGCAAACATGTGACGGGGATGAGTCCATTGTGTTTAGTTTCGAGTCGCGCTTACGGCGACCAATCTCCTCCCTCCCTCCCTAAACCCTCCTCCCTCCCTCCCTCCCCCTCCTCTCGCCGCGTGGACGCGCACACGCGCGCCCGTGCGCGCTCCCTGCCCGAGTGGGCGAGAGGGAGCGGGCTGGGTGCCGTCCCGCGGGCGGAGTGCTCTCTGCTGACTGACCGGCTGTCGACACGGAGGCGCTTCGCTGCCCGGGTGGGTGCCACAGTGGCCGGGGATCCCAACTGCCTTGGTTTCTGACCGCACAGCTGCTTTCTTCCCGACTGCTTGATCGCCGAGCACCTGCGTCGTCTCGGTCGACTGACCGAGTGCTGCACTATACTCTTAGTTTTTTCGGTAAAGTCAGGTAGGTAAAAAAATTAAATTAAAATTAATAAAAATAAAATAATATTTTTTTTACCTACGTGACTTTACCGAAAAAACTAAGAGTATGAATCCTTGCAGTCACGAAAGCTTCAAATCTAGAACGAGTGCTGTACTGCCTGCCTGGCTCCTGATTGCCGGTGCGCGAACGTGTCCCTGACTACCTCTGCCCCCCCTCCCCTCCCCGTTCACCGCAGGTCCCCACGACGCCGCCGCGCCGCCTCGACCCCGCGATGCCGAGCCGCGGCCCCGGCGACCCCATGCCCCGGGGAGGCCCTGAGCCGGAGCGAGGCGGGTACGCGTACGCGTACACGTGCGCGCAGCACCCGCGCGAGCTGCTGCGCGCTCTGCACTCCTTCTACCAGCACGGCCTCTTCTCGGACATCACGCTGGAGTGCTGCGGGCAGCAACAATCTCCTGCTCCTCCTCTTCTTGCATCACCACCTCACCATCCATCTCCCTCGTCGCCCCCGTCCCCGACGACGGCCGCGCGCCGCTCGTTCCGCTGCCACCGTGCTGTGCTGTCCGCCTGCAGCGCCTACTTCCACGCGATGTTCACGGCCGACATGCGCGAGCGACGCTTCTCGCGCGTCGTGCTGCCCGCCGTGGAGCCCGACGTCATGGAGACGCTCCTGCGCTTCGCGTACACGTCGCGCGTCTCCATCACGGAGCGCAACGTGCAGTCCCTCCTGGCGGCCGCCGACCTTCTGCAGTTCGGCGCCGTCAAGGCGGCGTGCGAGCGCTTCCTCGTGCGCCGCCTCGACCCCTCCAACTGCCTGGGGCTGCTCGCCTTCGCCGAGACGCACGCGTGCCGCCGCCTGGAGCGCGAGTCGCGCCGCCTCTCCGCCTCCGCCTTCCAGGAGGTTTGCGCCGGCGACGAGTTCCCCGAGTTGGAGGCGCGGCGCCTGCGCGCGCTCCTCTCGCGCCGGGACCTGGAGGTGGCGAGCGAGGAGGCGCTGCTGGGCGCCCTGGCCGCGTGGGTGGCGCACGACCCGGGCAGCCGCGCCGCGCTGCTGCCGGAGCTGCTGGAGATCGGCGTGAACCTGCGGCTCCTCGACACCGCGCTGGAGGAGGCGCTGGCGACAGCGGCCGCGGGCGCTGCGTCCACGACCGAGGCGCTGCGCTCGGCGCTGCGCGCGGCCGTGCTGGGACCGTGCCCTCGCGTGGAGCGCGCCTGCTCCGCTGAGCTCTACGTGGTGGGCGGCTACCACTGGCGGCCCCTGGCCGAGGTGCACGCCTGGCGGCCCGGGCAGGACGCGTGGAGTGCAGGGGCCGCGCTGCCGGAGCGCGCGCTCGAGAGCTACGCCGTGGCAGCGCTGGGGGCGCGCGTGTTCGTGAGCGGAGGGTACCGCGGCGAGCGCGTGGAGGAGGCGCTCGCCTCGCTCTGGGTCTACAGCTGCGAGCGAGACCGCTGGACCCCCGGGCCGCCCATGGGGCTGCCGCGCTACTGCCACTGCGCGGCCAGCGCGCTCGGATGCGTGTTCGCCATGGGGGGGTTCAGGGACGGGGCCCCCGCCAGGGACGCGGAGCGCTACGACCCCTTGAAGCGCGAGTGGACGGCCATTGCGAGCATGGAGCACGGTGAGAGCTCGTGCTCTCTAGGGGAGGGGTGGGTGGGGGTGGGTTACATGGTATGTGTGAGTGGTTATAGGCCGCTGATTGTCATCAATAATTATTGGGGACGATAACAGTGGTGATGTATGTATGTACAGGTTGTTGAACTTCTTTCGCACCGTACGGTGCTAACCGTGCTAATGGATTTGTTGATGGTACGTGTGTGCATGTGATGTTTCTTTCGCTATGAGTGAGGTTGAGCATATTTTTTACGTGATGACGATGATGACGAAGAAGAAGATGATGGAATGGCCTTTGACAGTGATCACAGTGGCGCTGATGTGAATGGGTTGATATTGACAGCCCGCTGATTATTCCAACAATGCCGTTGTTGATGGTGGACAGGGGGGGGTGTAATGGTGTTGTTTGACGGCCGATGATGTCAGTGGGAGATTGTTGATGTTGGGAGGCCGCATCGGGTCGTGGATTTTTCCACCGTCTCCATGTAAATATGAGACGTGCAAACGTCACAGAATCTCCCCTCGCTTCACCCCAGCGTGGCGCGGTGCTCAGCTTCTCTGAATTTAGCGGTGGAAAAACTCGACTTTTCCCGTGGACGGGGGCTGCTGTCTCAAAAGAACGGTCACTTAATTTGCAGAACGCGGTTCCTAATGAATCATGACGTGGTGTCGTAAGGCCATAGTTTCACCCTTGTGTCAGATAACGGCTCTGGAAAACGTTTTTACTGTTGTTTAATACGAAGCCACTGCAGCTATGCACTTTTAAGTCTAGATTGAAAACTCATTTTTCCCGAACTAATTTTTGTGTCTAGTTTGTTGTCCTTCCCCCGCACCTCCGATTAGCACGGTTGGCTATGTACGGTGTAAAAGAAGTTCAACACACTGTACATACATACACGTTGACGCTTGTTGACCCAGGACACATTCTTGCTGAGTATGAAAATATTTTTTAGGAGGATGTTGCTAAGATTTCACAGTTTCCCAATTCAGTAAGTGTTTCCAATTTGGATCATAACGGCGACAACGCAATGACCGTTGTGTCGGCCATTGTGCAGCAAACGGCGCGTGGGGCGCCACGGTGGCGAGATGTTAACTACCTCGCTTGTTAGACAGGAGGTCGTCGGTTCGATTCTGACCCTGACGCCTGTGTATTTAGAGTTTCGATGCTCTCTCTCCCCGTGTTCGCGTGGATTGTTCTCCGGTTCCCCCGGTTTTTTTCTTCCGCATTTAGAATCAACATGCGTTTAGAGTATATTTGGCTGCTATACATTTCCACACGATAAGCCACTTTGTTGAGACATCATTTGTTGCCAAGTCGCTTCTGAAAATGAGCTAGAGAGCTCAGTAGGCCTTACCTGGTAAAAAAAAGACAGTTTGGCTTGACATTATTCTCATTACTCCTGCAGTAATATCCAGGGCGGCCTTCCGGATTAGAACCGCCAATCTCTGCAACAAGCGGCGAACGCGCTACCGCTAGCCACGGCACTGCCCATGGTGTCACATGAGAAGAATCAGACGTTTATTTCCCGAGTGAAGCCCATTGAGCCAAAAATCTCTCTTTCACAAAAATGTAATCGAGTTTGTTCAGTGTTTCACGTATGCGTTGGTCGTGTGCATGTGAAAGTGTTGTATGTAAGTGTTGTGTTTGCATGTGCTATACGTGTTAGCGCTGTGGTCTTGGGTGTACAGTCACGATTCTATTATCTGAACGGATCCTGGGCTTCCCCTAGGTTGACTCAGCCTCAAATGAGTAACCCGGTGCAGTGTGTAAACATTGGAGACAAAGGGGCCGGGCGTGGTGCTGGCTACCCACCCGCTCGTGTGCCCTGCCGGCTTTCATAGGTGCTCGCAAACAGCACTTGCCCCAACTGTTTGGTAAGGGCTAAACGTGAGATCTTTGTTATTGTTGTTGTGTTTATTCTCCCAGGTGTGGGTAACGCGACTGCGTGCTCGTTCAGGGACTGCATCTACGTGATTGGGGGGCACTCAGGCTGCCCCGGGGGGTCTTCACTGGGACACGTGCAGGCCCACCACGCGGAGCGGAACCAGTGGAGCTCGCTCACTCCCTGCCCTCATCCCGGTACCTCCAGCAGCAGCATCATCATCACCATCAGTCAATCCATCATGATTATCATCATCATCATCATCGTGATCATTGCTCAACCCATCGTCATGATCAATCAACCGGTATCATCATCATCATCCCAATCACGATCATTGATCCATCATTATCATCGCAAACAGTGGTTAATTTATTATTATCAATATCATAGCCATCATGGTAGTTGGTCAACTTATTTAACATTATCATAAACATCATCGCAGGATTATCACATCTGCTGGCCCATTATCATGACCATCACCATCGGCAAAAGTGGCATCCTCAATCAACATCCTCATCGTGGTCATGATCATCACCATCACCCGTCAATCCATGATCGTCATCATCGTGGACAAACACGATGTGTCTTGCTGTTCAACCTATTATTGGGGCGGCAATTTAAATGATGATGATCATGATCATAATAACGATTATGAGGAGTGAAGCGGTGTCGCAGTGGGGCACCATGGTGACGAGATGTTAACTACCCCGCCTGGTATGCAGGAGGTCGTGGGTTCGTTCCCGAACCCGATGATTCCTGTATATTTGAAGTTTGCATGTCTCGCTCCCCGTGGTTGCGTGGATTTTTCACCGGTTCCACCCGTTTTTCCCTCTACATTTAGAATCAACGTGCGTTTAAAGTATTTAGCTACTAAAAATGTGCACGTGATAAGCCACTTCGTTGAGCTATCATTCATGGTCGAGGTCGCTTCTGAAAAAGAGCTACGTAGCTGAGTGGGCCTTCCCTCTTCTTCTTCCACGCGTGTGTCCCACTCGTCAGCGGTCCGCTGTCCTTGCCAACCTTCTCCACGCTGCCCTGTCCTGCGCCATTTCTCTTTACGCTCCTCGGGCCACCGTGTCCGATCGCACCACATCGCCCCCCACCTCTTCCTCTGCTGCCTTCCTCTTGATCTATTTCTTTCCACTTGCATCACTTGCACCTTCTGACCCACATAATTTACCTGTTGTCTCTCCGCATGACCGAATTGCACCAGAGCCTTTTCTCTCTTATCGTCTCTGTGATTTCTACCGCTTTGAGTCTTCCTCTCACTTCTTCATTTCTCACCCTGTCCGTCCTTGTTAAACCCAACATCCACCGCAACATCCTCATCTCTGTGACTGCCATAGCTTGGCCCTCCCTCTTTCTTGTGCCCCAGCACTCGGCCCCATACAACAGCACCAGCCTCACCACCGTCAGACTTTGTTCGACTGATCCTAAACCCATTCCCTTCAATCTTTTGCACCCAGATCTTCAAATCATCTTCCACTACCCCTCTGCTTTCACCACAGAGCACTATGTCGTCTGCAAACAGCATACAGTTGGGGGGGGGGCTCCCTCTGAATACATCTCGTCAGTGTGTCCAGCACCAGGATGAACAGGAAGGGGCTCAGGGCGGAACCTTGCTTCACTCCCGCTTTGACGTGAAAGTTATCAGATCGCACAGCTGCGTCGCACGTGCATGTCCCCTCCTTCATACATATCCTGGATCAGCCGCACATATGCCTCAGGAAAACTTCATCTCATACACCACCAGATGAGCTCTCTAGGCACCCTGTCGTACGCTCTCTCTAGATCAGAAAGCGCCACACGCAGGCCCCGTCTCTTCTCTCTGGACTTCTCCATCTACACTCTGTGCAAAGATCGCATCCATTGTTGACCTTCCCTGTCCGAATACAAACTGACTCTCGCCAATATCCATGGGCTCCCTCAGTCTCCTCTCTATGATCCTTCCCCAGAGTTTCATGATGGGACTCGTCAATGCTATTCCTCTGCAGTTCCCACACTCTTGTACATCGCCTTTCCCTTTAAAGATGGGAACCAATGTACTCTCTCTCTTCACGCACCAGGCATTTTTTTATCCATCCAGATTTTCCCAAATAGCCCCATCAATATTTAAACACCCATTTTCTCCCATTAATTTAAACACATCAATTGGGATCTCATCTGGCCCCACTGCCTTTTAATGTGTCATGCTCCCCAGAGCTTCCGCCACCTCTTCTCTGGTTATAGTCTCTGCAACTATCTTCTTGGTTCTTTCGGTAAAGTGACTTTACCGAAAGAACCAAGAAGATGAATCCCTGCAGTCACGAAAGCTTTAAATCGAAATTTATCTGCAACTACTTCAATTCCTTGATGTTCCTCAACCATTTCGCGTCTTGGGTTTTCCACATTCAGCAACTTCTCAAAGTACTCTTTCCAGCTATCTCTAACATGTATATAATCCAAGATTGTTCGTCCGTCACTGTTCTTCGCGACATGCACATGGTCGATGGCCCTGGTTTTTCGGGCTCTTGCCAAACGGCATACCATCTTCACGCCTTCTCTGCTGTCAAGCTTCTGGTCGAGTTGTGCAAATGCTGTTTGTTTTGCCACTGCTACCACCTCGCTTTGCCTCTCTTCTCGCTGCCAGGCATTCATCCAGATGGCCCTTCTCTCCCCTGTTCTGTCACTTCCCTGGTGAAGTAAAAAAAAAATGCTTATAGTTTATTTTATTGCACTTGTTGGACTGAACCTAGCGATCCGAGTTCAGTTTCCAGCCACGGGCAACGTCAGTGGCGAGTGAAATCTGAACCGATGATGGTCGGTGCGGCACGGCGAAGAGCCGCACTGGCCCACGTGGTTAAGTTCATGGTGAAACAAACCCCCTCGTGACCTGCACGCAGCACGTGGCAGCCTTTATCGGCAGTGAATTGACAAAGGGCTGCTAATGACCTATCATTTAATAATTATGACCGAACAGGCAACGCTACTCGTATATCATGGACACACACACACACCCGCAAACAATAATAGCGCACACAGATACAATAACGGCACGCGCAGACACACCACGGACACCCTAAGCAAACGGACCGTGCCCCTCAAGTGGGTGTCAGGTTCTCCACACTGAGCTGCGCTCTTGATGAATTTTCCATAAGGTGTCGCGTTCTGAGGGAACACGATGTATGTGCTCGCGTGCGCGTGCGTGCGCGTGTGCGTGTGCACGTGCGTGCGCGTGTGCGTGCGTGCGTGCGTACGCGTGCGTGTGTGCGCTCCGAGCCACTCGCGCCTCACCGGCTCCCACAGAGGGTGGCGGGCTCGTGGTGAGGAGCGGGGGGTGAGCAGGGGGCACGTAAAGATTCACCAACCCCATGACCACCACCTCACCTCAGCCCGCCAGCAGTTACGAATAGATCATGTGACTGACGTCTCATTCAACATATCCGTCTCTCTGCAAAGGTTAATGAACACAAGTACGGCAATACCCCGGTTAACGTCGGGGGGGGGGGGGGGGGATACGTTCCTCAAAGTTGCGACGACGTATATCGAAACGACGTAAATCCAAAGCGATTTACAGGGGAGGGTGGTGGAGGCGAAGGGCCGAGGAGGCGACGGATAACGAGAGAGGACGGGCGATGCTGTCAGCGACGTAAGTAGCGGGGTTGAGGCGACGCATTTTCGGTTAGCGGTGCCATTGGCAAAGCGACGACGTGCTCGCGAAACGACGTGAAATGGGGAGACGTAAATAGGGGGTACGGCTGTACTGCGTACACTATTGTACTCGGCCCATCAGCCCCACGGTGTTTCTGAGAGTGAACACTTTTAGCAGCGTTGTTCCAGTGCTGTACATGAACACTATAATCTTTGGTTCTTGCGGTAAAGTCACGTATGTGGAAATAAATAAATAACTGAATTACGACGTTTTGGAGGCTTCCGTCATCAGGTGGGAACCAACAGTAACATTTTTTTTTTACTGCAGTGGGCAGAGAGAGCTGTATGTGACAAGTGATTATATCGGTATTTTTATTTTATTTTCACCGACGTGACTTTACCGACAGAACCAAAGATTATGGATCCTTGCAGTCACGAAAACTTCAAATCTAGAATTACATGAAAACTCTCGGTCGGTTTCGACATCCAGTAACCGACTAGCTTGTATTAGTTAGATTAATTTTCACAATTTGGGGGGGTCATGGTTTTATTCCATCATTGATTCTGTGTCCAGTCAGCACCTACCTACACGCATTTATCTAAAAGCAGGTGTGGGTATGTCTTTGCTTGTGCAGTGCGAGCGCGCAGTACTCTGTTTCACATCGATCCTGCCGGTCACATTTGTCTTTTCTGTATTGAACTGTCGCATTTGTGCTGCCTGTATAATCGTCCGTATGATCTTTCTCATCGCCGCGGTTTATCTCATCGGTGTAGTCCGTCAACTTGTGTTCTTCTGTCCGACTTGTCTGCACTTTGCCCTCTGTATTGTCAAGTCTCATGTGTACTGTCCCATTGGCCGATACAAATAACGCGTTAAGACAGTCTGTTCTCGTATAAAAGCGTGTTTTCATCACGCGAGTTGGATAAAACGCGATCGAGTGAACAGAACTACGTCACCCGAGTCGGAACAAGCGGCTGTGCGGCTGCCTCGGCGGAGCATCACACAACGGCAGTGGGATGCTGCTGGATCCTTATAGATCTACCCAAGCGCCTCAGTCTTTGTTTGCCCTGCGTTACGCATCCCGCGTGTTATCGCGGACTGTGCTTTACCGCATATATTATTTATTATAACGCGATTTTTCCAATAAACGCGGTGTTCTTCAGGAAAGCAATTGCCGCGATATCGGAGAACAGACTGCATGTAGAGGACTGCAGAGCTTGGACAATTATTTGGTAGCGCCGGCTCATCGCCTGGCTGCTGCTCCTGCTGCTGCCCTTCATGTCACTCGCCTCTGGTTCCCCCTCGCGCGCCTCTGCACTGTTCTCTCCCTCGCTGGAGAGCGAGCGAGCGAGCGAGATAATTATTTAGTTTTCTCTGCTGGCCTCGTTCAATTTCATTCGTCAGCCTAAAGCGTGCATCAGAAACGCGGTCATGCATTTTGTTCGCGGATCGTCGGCATGAGAATCGATGTCAATAGATGAACCGGTTCATGAGTGCGATTGCCCCCCCCCCACCTCCTCGATGTCTTCTTCAACGCGGTGCCGCTGTGTGAGCTCACGCGGGCACTCGTAGGAAGTTCTCGTATCCACCACGCACAGGGTGACTTTAGATTACACGTGGTGTTTCCTAACCTCGATCATGACGCAACACTCACTCTCACCCTGACTTTAACCCCAACTCTAACCCTTGTAGACCTCTGGTGGTTTGTTCATCAATGAGAAGTCGGTGTCCATGGAGTTCCCACCGCATCGCAGCGGCAGGCTAGCTATCTTTGGTTTTCTCGCACTCTCTGCACGAATGCAAAGATTCAGGTTTCAGACTTGCAAATCGAATGTTTGCATGTGTTGGTGTGTTTTTGCATACGTGCGAGCGTGTGTATTCAGTACACGTGTCTGTGTGTGTATACATACAGTTAGTTACATCATCTGCGCAACGGCGCGCGGAAGCTGCTTGGCCTGCCGTTCCAAACAAAGCTCTGTGGTTGGGTCTTCTCCGCTGCGAGTTATGCACGCACTTCTCAATGCCCACGAAACGTCGACCCAATTATACAGGAACGCCTGTGCTAGTTTGAAACGTTCATGCTGGCCTGACTAAAGTCCACTCCGGGTTTAACCAGGCTAGATTGTGCGGTGCGCTCACAGATCCTTGAACGATCTGGATACATTCCCATCGGTGAGCTCCTCTGGCAGGCGAGGCTGCGTTGGCTGGGTCACGTAGCCCGGCATGCCCAGGGACCGCGTGCCCAGTCAGCTTCTGTTTGGCCGGATCGAGATGGAGTTGACGCGGCACCAGGAGGACGTGGAGCTAAGCGACCTTCCCGGTGACCGGCACCGGCGGTGTCACGGTCGGCCTCTGCGGAGGAGGTTCGCGAAGGACGCCACTGGGCAGCTGGGAGGCAATCGCTCTCCCAACAGCAAACTCCCACTCCGCTCACCTGCTATGCATCTCACACTCACCCCCCGAATGCCACCCGACTCAACCCCTCCCTCCCTCCCCCCTCCCAGAGTACGGCCTCTGCTCGGCGGTGCTGGGGGGCCTGATCTACGTGCTGGGGGGCCACAGCGCCCACGTGGACGTGTACGACCCCGAGCGCGGAGAGTGGCGCCCCGGGGGGGTCACCGTGGAGCGGCGGCTCGAGGGGGGCTGCGCGGCGCTGGGCGGACGCCTGCTCGTCACGGGGGGCTACTCGGCCGAGCGGGGGGCCTACCTGCAGAGCGTGGAGGCGTACGACCCCCGCTCCGGCGTCTGGGCGCTGGCCGGGGCACTGCCGGGGCCCATGCGCTCCCACGGCTGTGTGGTGATTCACGGCGTGTGACGGGGGGGGGGTAGTGTGGGTGGGTGGTAGGGGGTGGGGTAGTGTGTATGGGAGGTAGGGGGTGGGGTAGTGTGGGTGGGTGGTAGGGGGTGGGGTAGTGTGGGTGGTAGGGGGTGGGGTAGTGTGTGTGGGTGGTAGGGGGTGGGGTAGTGTGGGTGGGTGGTAGGGGGTGGGGTAGTGTGGGTGGTAGGGGGTGGGGTAGTGTGTATGGGTGGTAGGGGGTGGGGTAGTGTGGGTGGGTGGTAGGGGGTGGGGTAGTGTGGGTGGATGGTAGGGGGTGGGGTAGTGTGTGTGGGTGGTAGGGGGAGGGGTAGTGTGGGTGGTGGGTGGTGGGTTGTAGGGGGTGGGGTAGTGTGTGTGGGTGGTAGGGGGTGGGGTAGTGTGGGTGGTGGGTGGTAGGGGGTGGGGTAGTGTGGGTGGTGGGTGGTAGGGGGTGGGGTAGTGTGTGTGGGTGGTAGGGGGTGGGGTAGTGTGGGTGGGTGGTAGGGGGTGGGGTAGTGTGGGTGGTAGGGGGTGGGGTAGTGTGGGTGGTGGGTGGTAGGGGGTGGGGTAGTGTGGGTGGGTGGTAGGGGGTGGGGTAGTGTGGGTGGGTGGTAGGGGGTGGGGTAGTGTGGGTGGTGGGTGTTAGGGGGTGGGGTAGTGTGCGTGGTGTGTGGGAGTGGGGTGGGTTTGGATTGTGCGGAGCGTCAGTCTCTGTGTATTTTGGGCGGTGTGTGCCAATAAAGGGGGCGAATATTTGAGCCGGTCATGGCTCTCGCCTAGGTAGGGGGGACAACGGCAGCCAGGCGTGGTGCTGGTCACCCACCACCACCCCCGCCCCCCAGCCTTCATAGGTGCTCGCCAACAGCAATTGCCCCAATAGCCTGTTAAGACTGTACGGGGGAATCTTTGGGGGCGTATGCGCGAGTACTTATGGATTTGTACGCGTTTTTATTGTGGGGCTGCCTACGCGTAACACTTGTGTGTGAATGTCCTGGCGTGTGCTTAGCTCAGTGCAGAGAGGAGCAATGCCGCAGCTGCTCACAGAGGCACCCCCCACGTGCGATTGTGAGCCGTGGCTAACATCCGTGGCGGGCGATACGTGAACCCAGTCATAGGCCTCCCCCCCCCACCCACCACAGGCTGACGGGTGAGGCGTTTAAACATCAGCCCCTGGGGAGACAAAGGCGGCTGGGCGTGGTGTTGACCACACTACAGCTTCGTGCGTCTTGCTGGCTTTAATAGGTGCTCGTTAACAGTACCGAATAGTCTGTTACAGGCTAAAAAGACGATCGTTTTTGTTTTTAGTATTTTAAAGCAAGTGTGTTTGTGTGATGGTGTGACCTGGTATTTATGTAATATTATGAATGTGCACTGGTATGCGTAGTCCAGTAATGTATTTATATAATGTTAATTAGAACCTGTGTTAATATAAATTAATATTAATATATACTGTATAGATTTTTATATATTTTAAAACGTCACCTTTGAAACCATCCTGACTAGAATGTCATTTTGTATTTTTCTATCAGGCACAAAATAAATGTTCCTTCTGTACAAAATATATTTTTTGCAAAACCATCACCGGAGTATAGCAATACATCAAAATAAGCAATATATACTTTACAACTGTGGAAGGTGGTGACTCAAATGTAGCAATACTATAGGGTTATTATTATGGATAGGTGTACCCTGTACTTTAGTGGGAGTCACTTACGCTGATAATCCCTATTCCATGCCATACGAGCAGCGTTCCACAAAATATCGAATGAGAAATGAAGTCCCGCGAAGACTGATATTTCGCTCACACGATCCGCTGCATCTCCGGTGATCTCTTAATAACCGCCTGCATCGATACAGCAATGCGTCGCCACGCAGCTCGTATCAGCTGGGCTCTTCAAGTTACTGTGAATTTTGTGTTCGTTGTGTTGAACGTTTCTGCAATAAAATCACAATTGGATTCATAACCGAGTCGCACGTGTCTCCCTGCTCCAAGAGAGGTGTTAGGCGGTGCTGCAATCTTAAATTCGTGGCTCTGAGCCGTCGATGTCAATGCCATATTCGCATGGCGGGGACCAGGGCATTCATCGGCTGATTTAAGGTGGTCACTATTAAAAAAAAAAGTGGTACTAATTGTATCGATACTGGAGGGATGATGAACCCTGACTGGAAATTGAACTCGTGTCTTACGAGTTCAAGTGTTATTTTACAGTGCCACCGAGCGAGCTTCTGCAATAAGTAAAACAATAATGTAAAGCCTCGTGAAAATCCACTCGGGTATGGACTCACCACGCCGTGTCAACTGCGCAGTGCGCGAACCACCGTGCCCACTCCTCTGCAATCGGTAGAACTATTTGAATTACACTTACATGCAAATAGTTACAGGAAGAGAAACATAGTTTTTATTTCTGAATTCGTTTTTACAATTATTGACAATTTACAATAATTTATTTTTCAAGGAAAGTCAGACAAGACTCACACATACAATTGTCGAGAACATTGATGCACCTTCTACATCAGCAACCGACTTGCTGTCCTACCTTCATTAAAAAATGCCATTTGACATTTGTCCTGAGTTTTTTTGTTGCACATCGGTACATGGGCATTACATATAAATTACAGCAATCAGTGAAGACAACGATATGATTCGATTTTTCAGGAAAGCCTCGCTGAGTCTCAAAATGTTTTCAGAGTGGGTCCTGCTTTGGGATGTTTAGCCAATTCCCTCTTGAGTAGTCGTTTTGCAAAGCGGGAGAAAACAGCAGCAAACCCGCTACGCACGAGAGGGAATAACAGATGTCCACACAGCTCGATTCATGAACCCACTGACAGCACTGCTATCCCCTGATAATCACTTCGCAGCCAAGCATGTTTGGGAATTTCACAAATCTGCGCGTGATCCACCAACCCACGTCCCCAAGCGCATGGGTCACAGTCACAGTATGTGACTCTCAAACCAACTGGGCAGCAACGTGGCCAGGAAATGGCAGTACAGCAGGCCGAGAGGTAAATATGTCAAAGGCACATTTGTCTGCGTGAAACGCATGCCGGCGTATGAACTATAAACGGAGCAACTGAGCAGCCAATCTCTTCCCCCGATTCTGATTTTGACTCAACTCTTATATTGTGCGCTGCAGAGTCAGCAAAACCTTGGGTGGTGGTGACATTTATGGTCAATAGTCCTGGACTAGAGTCCCTTAGAGTCAGCGATTGAGTCCCTGGTCCCTTAAAGTTGTGGGGCTGAGCATTGGGAGTAGAGTCACTCCCCCCCCCCCGTAGTGTCTGAAGGCTCAGGGTCCCACTTCTAAATGATGCAAGATAGTCCACAGTGTGACTGCGGAGACGGTGACCGAACAACAGAACGCGTCGTCAGCTCTTGCCCAGAGCGACGCTTCTCAGGAGGCCTCGAGGGGCATCAACGACACCACCTATCAAAGCCGCCAAGCGGCGTACGACCCTCGGACATTCAAGTTTAGTTTTTTTTTCACAGAGAATTCCAGCCGTACACGTCAGAAGCCGAGCCAAGACACAAAATGTCGGTGCCAAATTTCACACCAGCAGCGGAATTTCTTCAAAGTTTTGTCGGGTGAACGGTGATTAACATTTGTTTCAAGTTTGTTTCACATTGACTTTGTTGAACCCCCCCCCCACATACACACCAGTTTAAACAAGGTCACGCTACGGGGTTGGATTGAGTCCGTGAGAGTCGCTGGCTCGAGTCCCTGGTCCGTCAGGGCCATGGGTTGAGTCGCTGAGGCAGAAGAGTTCCTCCCTTTCGTACTTCTCTCACCCTCCGACTCCAACTCATTCATTTCCTGGTCAAACACAGAGCGGCCAGTAAGACGCACGTCCCCACGAGGACGCGTGTGTGTCGTTGTGTGTGTGGGGAGCGGTAGTGTAGCTGTTAGCGCGCTAAGCTATGAACCTGGCGACCCGGGTTCGATTCCCGCTCACGGCCAACAACAGTGACGATTATCTGAACCGGTCACGGACCTCCCCTAGGTCGACTCAGCCTCAAATGAGTACCTGGTGCGGTGTGTATACATCGCCGCTGGGGAGACAAAGGCGGTTGGGCGTGGTGCTGGCCACCCACCCCCTCGTGTGCCACAGTGCCGGCCTTCATAGGTGCTCGCTAACGGCACTTGCCCCTACAGTCTGTTAAGGCTATACGGGGGATCTTTGTCTTTGTCTTTGTATGCGGGAAGCGGTAGAGTAGTGGTTCGTGCGTTGCGCTATAGACCCGGCGATCCGAGTTCAGTTCACGGCCAACATTGGTGAAAAACGAAAAACATAGGAACCGGTTCCTGTGACTCCCTGAGGTAGACTCAGTCTTAAAAAAATGTGTACCTGGTGTGGTGTGTAACCTGCAGCGTTGGGGAGACAAAGGCGTTCAGTGCTGGCTAAACCACCGCCTAGTGCACCGTGCCGGCCTTCTAAGGTGCTCGCTAACGGCACTTGCCCCAACAGTCTGTGTAAGGCTGCACGTACACGTGTGCGCGTGTGTCTCCGTGTAACACGGCAGAGTCGTGCACTGCTTCACTCGGAGAGAGAGTTCCAAAAGGGAAACTCGCAGCTCTTGGCGTGACACCGACGGCGGTTGGGATAAAAGTGGTGAGGAGGAGAGGTGAGTGTGGTCGCACCTTCTGGGATGTGTAGGATCACCGATCGGTCGCTGCTGATCTCCGTGAGCTGTTTGTCCCACCTATGTTGTCACGGGCAGGACACAGCGAGTCAGGACGCGGGTTGAATGATGATCCAGCCCTCACCTATTCACTCCAGACACTCGCTCACCAGAGATCTGTAGGCTGCTTATCGCTATTCGAACGCTATCACGGTTACTCTATCATGGTAACCATTGATACCTCCACCCATGATGAGGACTCTATCACACTGGACTGTTTCTACTCATCCAATACTACACCCAATCACCCACACTGCAGGTCACAGGTGCTGCATAGCCTGAACAGACTGTAGGGGCAAGCGCTGTTAGCGAGCACCTATAAAGGCCGGCACGGCACACGAAGGGGGTAGTTGGCCAACACCACGCTCGGCCGCCTTTTGTCTCCCCAGTGGCGATGTTTACACATCGCAACAGGTACTCATTTGAGGCTGAGTCGACCTAAGGGAGGCCCAGGAGCGGTTCAGACAATCGTCACCGGTGTTGGCTGTGAGCAGGAATCGAACCCGGGTCGCCACAACAACACACCCACCCACCCACCACACAGCAGGTCACCAACACTTATCTTTCTACTTCTTCCCTCACATTGCTCCACATTATAATTCCCTCCATACTCACTTCAATCAATGTGTAAATTATTGCCTATTACAGCTATATGATAGTGCTGGTTGTTGCTGCCAACTGTACATTTTGCGTAACACAATATATATAGTCAATGCAAATTCGTGAAGTTGTAACCGATGTTGATGTGTGACTTTCATCATCATCATCAGCAGCACTGAGCAGAGATGTGCACGGAGTGTCCAGATCGGTAGAGCAGAGCAAGGGGTCGAAATGAAAGGGTGACGCTGAAGACGATCAAATGAATTCTGAAGGATGCCGATGATGATGATGCTGATGGTTCGCACCCTTTCCTGCCGAGACTGTCCCGTGGCTGGCTGAGCGAGGCGTCCGCCTTGGAGCTCCAGGACAACTCGAGGCTGGAGTTGAGGGTAGACTCCAGGGTGGAGAGGAAGGGGGTGGACATGGAGCGCAGCTGGCCGAGGGGTCGAGTTGGCGTGTGCTTCTGTCCGGGCCGGATCGGCTTCACTGGGGGGGGCAGCAAGCGTCACAACGAGGCGTCACAAGCAGGCAACAAAAGCAGGCATCACAACGAGGCATCACAACGAGATGTCACAACCAGGCGTCACAACGAGGCATCACAACGAGGCGTTACAACCTGGCGTCACAACCAGGCATCACAACCTGGCGTCACAACCTGGCGTCACAACCAGACGTCACAACCTGGCGTCACAACCAGGCGTCACAACCAGGCGTCACAACCTGGCGTCACAACCAGGCGTCACAACCTGGCGTCACAACCTGGCGTCACAACCAGGCGTCACAACCAGGCGTCACAAGCAGACGTCACAACCTGGCGTCACAACCTGGCGTCACAACCTGGCGTCACAATCAGGCGTCACAAGCAGACGTCACAACCTGGCGTCACAACCTGGCGTCACAACCTGGCGTCACAACCAGGCATCACAAGCAGGCATCACAAGCAGGCGGTGGGCAGTGGGTGGGTGGGTGACTTATGACGGTGGGGCTGGTGGGGGCCCCTCCCCTCACCGATCTGCGGGAAGTTGATGCGGCGCACGATGGCGGCGGCGGTGGACGAGGCGACGCGCGTGCCCGCCGCCTCGTCGCGCCCGGGGCCGCTCGCCCCCGGGGCCGCCCGGCGCGCCTCCCGTGCCTCCTGCAGCGCCAGCTTCAGCGCGGAGACGCGACGCTGCACGGTGCTGGCGCGCGAACGCAGCCGCGGCACCTCCTTGTGCAGGTCTATGTTGTTCTCCAGCACCTGTGACGAGGGGCAGGAGGAGGGGGGGGGGGAGGGTGGTGGCCACGGTCTGATCAATGAGCAAGCGTGTTGATGGTGGTTGCTGGTGGGACGATGAGGGCGGTGATGATGATGATGAGCGAGAAAGATGATGATGGTGGTGGTGTTGGTGGAATGATGATGTGATGATGACAAAGGTAGTGATGATTGAGATGAGAGAAGCATGATGATGATGATGGTGATGGTAGCTGTGTGATGATGCAGCGATGATTGCTGCAATGATGACGACGATGGCGACAATGGCGATGGTGCATTTGGCTTGTGCGAGCGGTCACAGCACCTGCTTGTGGATCCTATTCACGTTCTCTATTTGGAAGGTGTCATCGCGGGAGGTGGGGCGCTCCGCCTCCGCGGAGCCGCGGATCACAACGCCCCGCTGATCCCGCTTGCCGGAGGCTCCACTCGACTCCACCGTGCTCTGCCCAAAGACAACGCAGCCCGCCGCACGCGCCTCTTTACTTGCAATGAGAGGAGAAGCTCTGACATGGGAATTTGGGATTTCGAGCTGTGACGCGCTCCGGCTACCGCAGGGGTCGCAACCGGGTACCCGATACCCGTACCCTACCCGATACCCGGCTACCCGTACCCGGCCGGGTATGGGTACCCGTTTGCGACCCTGGTGCGGCTGGGTACGGGTACGGGTAGGCCGTGAGTCACTGGTGAGTCACCGTTTGTCACTCATTTCCCAACGTCTTGTCTTTTCTCACAATTAAAGTTCCTAGAATCAACCCACCCGCGCCTGCAACATGGCTTCATCCCAGAGGTCGCAATCGGGTACCCGATACATGTACCCTACCCGTACCCGGCCGGGTACGGCCGGGTACGGGTACCCGTTTGCGACCCTGGTGCGGCCGGGTAAGGAATCAAAACCCGTTTGCGACCTCTGGCCACCGCAGGGGTCGGCAAACTGAGGCTCTTTGAGGACTCCTTTGTGACGTCATCTATCAAGGACCGCCGGTCTCGTATTCTCGTGCATTGCGGCTCTTCAAATATTCGGTTTTGTTTCACCGAATTCGAACCAAAATGTATCTTCTTTGTCATGTTCGTTGCTGACCCCTGGGCGAGAGCGGTGATAGCGCTACCCTCTGGTGGTGTTTGGAACTGCGATAAGAATTGACCGGCAGGATGACATGACGAATTGAATTGACTGGCAGGATGACATGACGAATTGAATTGACTGTCAGGATGACATGACGAATTGAATGGACCGGCAGGATGACATGACGAATTGAATTGACTGGCAGGATGACATGACGAATTGAATTGACTGGCAGGATGACATGACGAATTGAATGGACCGGCAAGATGACATGACGAATTGAATTGACTGGCAGGATGACATGACGAATTGAATTGACTGGCAGGATAACATGACGAATTGAATGGACTGGCAGGATGACATGACGAATTGAATGGACTGGCAGGATGACATGACGACTGTATGAGACTGCCAAATGTTGTCAGCGAGCACCTAAAAGGGCCAGCACCGGGCAGAATAGTACGAAAATAAATTGGATATTCTTGTCCCCGATGTAGGAACGTGGAGTTTGCGCCGCGCGACAGGGCAGTGCTACCTTGCGGATGCGCATGGCGAGTTCATGTGTGAGGGCACGGCGTAGGTTGTACAGCGACTGCAGCTCCTTGATCTGAGTGAAAGACATCATCATCAGAATCACAGCCAATGCATCCAGAACACATCATTGTTATAAATAGCATCATCATCATCATCATCTAAACAGCCATTCACAGCATCACTGCAATCATCATCAACACATTTATAATTAATATTATTACCAATGCCATCGTCAAATTCACTCATCATCAAACTAATCATCACTTCCACACCATCATGATCATCACTTCCACCACAATCAGAGTGTACGTCATCACTTCCTCCACCATTAACACCTTCATCTTTACCATCATCTCCGCCGACAATATTATTTCTGTCATCGTTATAATTATCAATTCCATCATCATCATCATCACCAGCAGCAACATCATCATCATCATCACTTCCACGCCCATCATCGACGATGGGCGGTGGACCGTATCCTCACCACGGTCCTCTCGAGCTCCCGCAGGTCGTGCCTCGCCAGGTCCAGCCTCTGCTGCTTCTCGCTGCACGGGGGTCACAGAGGGTCACGGGGGTCACGGGGGGTCACGGGGGAGGGGGCACGGGGCAACGGTGTTGACTCAATTTCACAGACACCTGGGAACCGACAATCATCGCGTCTACGATGTCTTCTCCGTGTGTTGCTGTGCATATGTGTTGTATATTTTGACACTTCACGTGGCCTTAAAGTGCACATAGCCTGGCACAAGTGCCGTGGTGATGTCACCGCCACTTAGTGGCGAATGGCGGTTGTTTTTGAAATATGCGCATGCGTGCACGTAACAGGATCGTGCATTTGCGACGTGACACTCAAGCCAAGTACTTGATCTCGTGAAGCTGGCTGCTTTTGTCGAGCTCGGCGGCTCGAAGTCGCTCGCAATCCCCTCGGATCTGTTCCAGCTCCAGCTCCAGACGCCCGTTCACACTGCGCGTGTCACACACACAAAGACAACGATCCCCCGTGTAAGCTTCACGCTTTCCCATTCTGATTCCATTTCCCATTCGATTCGGAATCGGAAGAAAAGCGAGAATAAAATAACTTTGACGGTACGTCTTCAGGTCAGAGATGTACCGAGGCTCCTACAAGGCCATGTGGGAGAGCGTGTGGCATAGTTTGGCGCCAGCTATCATAGTGTGTTCGTGTCACTACAGTTATCCGAGGTCAGTCAAGACAATGTCTTTAAAAACAATAGCGCCATGCCTCCCTAAATAAAATTAATGGTAACCGCTTGCGCGTTCCGTTATTCAGCAGCAAACGGGACCCACCCTGCAACTTGCAGATGTCTCGGAACGGGAAAGGGTCAACAGTCCGTTGTGTCAAGTGCTGCCAGTGAGTAGCACCTGTGAGCCATCGTCTCCATCACTGCTCACCCCTTCTTCTTGGTTCTTTCGGTAAAGTCACGTAGAAGGGAAATAATAAAATAATACAAATAAAACATAATAAAATAATTCTCACGACGTTTCGGCCACAACGCAAGCAGCCGTCCTCAGGTGAAGAACAGGTCTGTCGCTGTCTTTCCGACAGACCTGTTCTTCTTTCCGACAGACCTGTTCTTCACCTGAGGACGGCTGCTTGCGTTGTGGCCGAAACGTCGTGAGAATTATTTTATAATGTTTTATTTTTATTATTTTATTATTTCCCTTCTACGTGCCTTTACCAAAAGAACCAAGAAGATGAATCCCTGCAGTCACGAAAGCTGTAAATCGAAATGCACACCCCTTGTTCCTCGCCCGTATCGCTGCCCCCTTGAGCTCTCACCCCTTGAGCTCTCAGCCCTGCCACTCACCTCTTGAGCTGCTCACACAGCCGCTGCCTCTCCTCGCCCTCCTGCCGGAGTCGTCCCAGCTGCTCCTGGTGTCGCTCGGCCAGCACCCGCAGCTCTTCCACCACAGACACCTGCGGAAGGGACAGCGTGGCGGTCTCGTGTGTGGTGTGAGCACTTGCCCCAACAGTCTGCTACAGGCTATAGGGGGATCTTTGCATTTGTTCTTTTGGATGCGTGGGCATATGTGGCGAGCGGCAGTGTAGCAGCGAGCGCACTGCGCTACGAACCCTGGTGCCCGAGTTCTATTCCAGCTCGTGGCCAACATCCGTGAAAAATATCTGAACTGGTTTTTGGTCTCCGCCAGTTCGACAAGTTGCTGGTGCGGTGCATGAACATCGGCACTGGGGAAAAAGAGGCGGCCAGGTGTGGTGGTGGTGGTGGTGGTGATCACCCACCCCTTGTATAGGTGCTCGCAAAGAGCACTTGCCCCAACAATCTGCCTGTTAAAGGCTATATGGGGAGGTCTTTGTCTCTGTGTGTACGTAAGCACCTTCATCTCGATGGCCTTCTCTATCATGCTCAAGTGCTTCTTCTCCTTGTCCTTGAAAGACATCTCATGCATTTTTTCTGCAATACAAAAACATCGGCGGAGAGTGAGCAGCAGTCTGGTGTTCAGTGTTGGTTGCAGTTGGAGTGGTGGTGGTTGAGTGGGGTGATCGGGAGGTTAAGTAGCTGCGTGGTTCTCCGGATTCCTCCCATGGCTAAAACACAGATGGTAATTGGTTTTGGGCAAACGTCGTCTTGAAAAAAAGCATTGGGACGAAATGTTAACTAACTCGACAGGTATACAGGAGGTCATGGGTTCGACCGCCACCCTGACGCATGTAGATTTGGAGTTTGTTCTGCCCGTGGTCGCGTAGATTCTTCTCTGGGTCCTCCGGGTTTTCCCTCCTCGTTTAGAATCAACGTGCGTTTCGAGTATTTGGCTGCTATAAATTTCTGCCGTGATAAGCCACTTCGTTGAGCTATAATTTGTGGCCAGGTCGCTTCTGAAAAAAAGCGATATAGCTGGTAAAATAAAACATAGTTTAGTTTAATAGTTGAACTTTCCTGGATTAATAATTATTTATTATTGTGAGTCAGGGCCTCTACTCAGGTCACACTTGATAAGGAAATTCCTCCTGGGCCCTCGAGTTCTCAAATGGAGAAACAAAATGAACTTGACATTTATTACGCGTATGTGTGTATACGTGCTTTGCTACGAACCTGGCAACCCGAGTTCAATTCCCCCACGTGGCCAACAACAGTGACGAATATTTCAACATGTCCTCGCCCTCCCCTAAGTCGACTCAGCCTTAAACAAGTACCCGGTGCGATGTGTAAACAACAGTACTCGGGAGACGAAGGCACCTATGGTGCGGTTTCGGCCTTCGTCGGTGCTCGCGAACAGCACTTGCCCCAACAGCCTGCTAATGCTGTGCACGTGCGCGCGTGTGCGGGGCTGGTGCCACCTTGCGTGCGCAGCCGCACGAGCTCCTGCTGCAGCTGCTCGCACGTCTCCTCGAGTGCGTGCTTCTTCTGCTCCTCGACGCGCGCCACCTCCGTCAACGAACCCACGCTCGCCTCCAGCTGAGATGGGAGCAACCCAACCGTCATCAGCATCATCATCAGCAGCAGCATCATCAGCGACCAACGTCGTCAACATCGTTATTGTTCATCGTCAATCACTGTCATCATCGGTGAACATTTTGGCCATCGCCGTCGTAAATCAATGAGCAATCTCAATCGCCCATCATATTACACCGCCAATCAGTCATCGTCATCATTATCAGCGTAACATGTGCCACTCAACTTCCACGAAAAGCTTCATCAGCGTCAGCATCGTCGTCAGTCATTGTGATCATCGTCACCATCATTGCCTAATAATACCAAAAGTTCTAGATTTGAAGCTTTCGTGACTGCAAGGAATCATCTTCTTAGGTTTTTTCGGTAAAGTCACGTAGAAAGTAAAATAAAATAAAAATAAATAAAAACAAAAATCACGACGTTTCGGAGGCAACACACGTCTCCGTCATCAGGTGGGACCGTCACAGCCAGATTAGCTGTATCAAGTGAGGCAATGATTCAAGATGTAATCCCTTAAAAGCGAGTTGAGGGAGGAGGGAGAGGGAGGGGGGAGCTCATCAGACTATGGTAGCCAATGAAAGGAACGTATCGGGAGGGAGGGGGGGCGAGGCCAAAAGGGTGGGCGATGGACGTGGAATCAATACCAAAAGCTTTTATAATCATCATCATCATCTTCACCATCGTCATCTTCTTCTACAGCAGCATCATTAACAATTACCAATCGCTGCTGGGGTCATCATTAATATTAGTCATCGTTATCAATCGTTATTTCACCAAGACTGGCTAATTAAGCGCCCAGTTCGCCAGGATAGGATGATGCTGGGATGACGGTGGGTGCTATGATGACGGGATGACGATCGGTGACAAGATGACAGGATGAAAGGATGACTCTGGGATGACACCGGGATGATGATGATGATGATGGGAAGACCACGGGTGCCAGGATGACGGGATGATGATGGGTAACAAGATGACATGATGAAGGGATGACTCCGGGATGATGATGATGATGACGATGGGAAGACCACGGGTGCCAGGATGATGGGATGACGCCAGCATGAGGACAGGTGCCGGGTGCCCGGTTCACCTGCGCCACGATCAGGCGGCACGTGCTGAGCTCGCGCTCAGTCTCCGCCTGGTGCCGCTTGCGCTCGCGCTGATCCTCCCCGAGCTGCAGGCAGTGCCGGGCCAGCGCCTTCACCTCGGACTTGACGCGCGTCGCTCCCAGGTGAGCCAGACACAGCTCCTCCTCGCCCCCGAATCCCACCGCACTCACCCACTGCACAGACACGTGGCGGGTGTGATGGGGGGGGTAGGAGGAGCGAGATGGAAGAGAGGATGAAAGGGAGAGATCTGATGATAGGTGGAAGGGGAGTGTGCATTCACGGGTGTGTGCTTGTACACACGTGTATTTCTATACTGTACAGGTGTGTGTGTGTGTGAAGGTGTGCGGAGCGGGAGTGGAGTGGTTAGTACTACGAACTGGGCGGCTCGTGGTCATTGCCAGTGATCATTATCTCGACCGGTCCATGGGCCTTAAATGAGTACCGAGTGCAATGTGAAACATTACCACTAGTGAGACAAAGGTGGCCGGGCGTGGCGCTGGTCATCCACCCTTTCATGTGTCGTATCGGCCTTCATAGGTGCTCGCTAACAGAATAGTCTGTTGAGGTTATACAGAGGATTCGTTGTTCTTGTCGCCGTGGGAGAGTGCACACGCACGCACGCACGGACGCACCGGGCTCTCCTTGCCCCCCGCGGAGCTCGTGATCTCGCTGAGCTCACGCAGGAGCTCCAGGGTGGAGTCGGCCATGCGGCGACGCTCCTGAGACACGAGCTCCTGCTGGCTCAAGATCTCTCCCTCCGCCAGCGCCAGGGAGTCCTGCAGGGCACACCGCGTGGACACATCATGTCGACACCATGTATGTAGATACCATGTCCATACAATGTACATATCATACACATGCAGACCATGTACATACACACCATGTACACAGCATGCACATGCACCAGAGGTCGCAACCGGGTACCCGATACCCGTACCCTACCCGATACCCGGCTACCCGTACCCGGCCGGGTACGGGTACGGGTACCCGTTTGCGACCCTGGTGCGGCTGGGTACGGGTACGGGTAGGCCATGAGTCACTGGTGAGTAACTGTTTGTCACTCATTTCCCAACGTCTTGTCTCTTCTCACAATTCAAGTTCCTCGAATCAACCCACCCGCGCCTGCAACATGGCTTCATCCCAGAGGTCGCAATCAGGTACCCGATACCCGTACCCTACCCGTACCCGGCCGGGTACGGGTAGGGTACGGGTACGGGTACCCGTTTGCGACCCTGGTGCGGCCGGGTACGGGTAAGGAATCAAAACCCGTTTGCGACCTCTGACATACACACCCCACTCACACCATGCGCACACCGTGTACATCGCTCACTATACTCCAACTGCTCCCCTTCCCCTGCTCTCCCCGTAGCCACCACCACCACCACCCTCCCCCTGCCCCCCCCCGCCCCCCCTCACGGTGTTGCGCTGGAGCTCTGCGTGGAGCGTCTGGCTCTCGCGGCCGCGCTGATCCAGCTCGGCGCTCTTTGCGTCGTACGCGGCCGCGAGCTCGTCCATGGAGCGCAGCACTTCGGCCATCTCGTCCCGCGACTCGCGCCCGTCCGCCTGCAGCCGCGACAACTCGGCCTGCTGCCGCTCCGCTTCGCGGCGCGAGCACGCCAGCAACTGGGGGGGGGGGAGGGGGGGTAGCGAGGAATAAAAATCACGCGGATGCATGGATTCTGAAACACTTTTCAACTTGCGCTTGTCCTAATTACAGCGCCCGGAGGATCCAGCTGATCATCTTAGTTATGGTGGGGCTCAACGGTGGTGATGTATGGATGAGCAGAGTGACCTTGGGAGGGCCAAAGGGACAATTGGTGGTGGAGAGCACCCCCCGGCCACCGGCCCTGACTGGCGATGATAACGATAATAGCGACTTGCGCTTCTAGCCGCATTACGAGAAGACGTAACGCGGCGCATGACGTGCGTGTGTGTGTGTCTATGTCGAGGTGTGTGTGTGTGCGTTTATCCATGTAGAGTTGTGTGACATTCGCCAGATGATGTCACGTAGAACTACTTCTCGAGGCGCCATCAGGACAGAAGAGCAAGCGAACAAAGCCTGAGCCGCTCTGGTGAAGAGGCCAAAGCGGAATTATTTTAGCGCTTGTTTTCAAATCCAAGTTTTGGGTTACCCTTAGATCAATGTGCTCGGTTTAATGCAGGATAAGTCCCTAAAAGCAACACAACTCAACGCAAAACTTCCGTTCGTATTGAATAATCTTCATGCGAGCTATCATGCCCCCTCGTTGCAAACAGACATATGGACAGAGTTAACGCATTTACACTTTCACCCTTGGTTGTAAAGGATTAAAAACATTAAAATATCTCGAGATTAGCAACGAGTAAATGAGGCCCTCACCTCGTCCTGATCCAGCATCTGCTTGTTGAGGCGCTCCACCAGCTGGGCCTGTTGATTGTACTCCTCCTCCTGTGCCACACACGCACGTGCGCACCCACCAGCCACCTCGTCACCCTCATCAACGTTCTCACCTTCAGCATCGCCACACCCGTCAATCAGGCTCGTGTGTGTGCATGGTGTGGTAGACCCGTATGTGGCGTGGTGTATGTGTTGACCTGTGGTGGATATGGTGCATGGAGTGGATGTGCGGTGAAAGTTTTGGACATGCCGTAAAAATCATAGACACGCGGCGGACGTTATGGACATGAGGTGGGCATCTGTATGACCCGGTGGACGCGTGGTGGATGCGTGGTGAGCGACCTTATTGTCGAGGTTCTGGTAGAGCTTGCGGATCTGCTCCTCGTACGCCTGCCTCAAGGCCTCGGTCAGACCGCTGTCACCGGGGGTCACGACCCCGGATTCGGATGTTGAGGTGCCCAGGCCCCCCGCCTCACCCCTCACGTGACACCAGTCGCACTCCGCCACCTTCTCACCTGCACGGCACACCCACCGGCGCTCTCATCGCCGCCACTCGCATCGCTCCCGAAACATGTGAAGGCGTGAAGGTCAAGGGGCAGCCGTCGCAATTAATCGCTCGTGCTGCAGACGGAAGAAGGGCCGCCGCTAGACCGCGAGCTCACGTGAGCCCACCCCCTCGGGGCTTCTCTGCCACCATGGCGGGAAGATCAAATAACCGGGGTGACCCATTTTGTTCCTTAATACTGCTGGGTGGACAGAGGCGTTGATTGCGAAACTTGCGCCATTATTTAAACTGCATCCCCAGGAGATGGAATCGAACTGGCGACCTCTGGATTGCAGGTCCAGGGTGCGAACCATTACACCACTGTGGCAACATCTATACTTAATAGACTAGACTAAGTAGTTCAGTGGCTTGGTGCGTGGGGGGAGATTTGGATTCATAATGTCAGAGACAATGAGCTCACACCGCTGAGATCCTGGGTTCAAATTTGTGTTTCAGCCACTTGAGATTAAACTGGATTATCAAGTGCACTGAGGTGATGGTCTTAGCCCACCTATAAATAACCATTAGTGCGTTTCATGGATAACTGCTACTATTATCTTTGCACGTATGTGCACATACCTTTAGCAAATCCACTGCTGGATGAGCCCCCCCCCCCCCATATGTGCATCATGCCCAAAACAACTATAGGGGGGAGGTTTGAGCAGAATTAAATATGTACAGTCTTGGAGATAAGAACATTGAATTTCCATCTGACCTGCCCTCCAGCGTTCCAGCTCAGCCTCGGCCCTCTGCAGGTGAGCCCACAGAGACTTCCTCCGACGCCGCTCCTTCTCAAAGCGCTTCCGCCACTCCTCGCCGGTCAGCTCCACGTTCACGCACGCCGTGTTCTTGATTGTCTTAGCCCTGGGTGGCGGGAGGAGGGGGAGAGGGGATGGGGGGCATTGGTAAAGGAGAAGCAAATGGAGTGGGGGAGCAGAGGTGGGTCAGGAGGTGCGGGGAAACAAGGGATGAGGAAGCATGCGATGCTTTTTTACTCTTAGTTCTTTCGGTAAAGTCACGTAGGTAAAACAATGAAATTAAAATTAATAAAAATAAAACAATAAAATCACGACGTTTCGGAGGCAACACAAGCTTCCGTCTTCGGGTGAAACTGATATTTCGCTGTGACAGTTTCACCCGAAGACGGAAGCTTGTGTTGCCTCTGAAACGTCGTGATTTTATTGTTTTATTTTTATTAATTTTAATTTAATTTTTTTACCTACGTGACTTTACCGACAGAACTAAGAGTATGAATCCTTGCAGTCACGAAAGCTTCAAATCTAGAATGCGATGTTTTTATTTTACTGCTCCGTCCCAAAGAATGCCGTGGTGTAAACATCCCATGAGAAACCTGTCTGCCTGTCGATTGTCTGGAGACCCCCATCAGAGGCTGGCATTTCTGTCTGGCGACCAGTCTCTGTCTGTCGTGTACAAACCCCATCGCTACGCTCACCTCTGTCCGAAGAAGAGTGTGGACTTGGTCTCGGCTTCATTGTATGAGGAAGGCGAGCAGCAGATGACAATGATGGTCCGACAGTTACCTCCCAGCGAGTCCTTGAGTATGCGCGTCATCTTGCTGTCGCGGTACGGGATATGAGACTTCTGTTCGCGTTGGCGGGTGACAAGAGAGACACGGAAGACACAAGAGACGTGTGTGGGACACACATGAGACACACATGAGACACAGAACGTCCATTGGGGACACACGGCACAGGCAGGTCAGGAGATACACGGGGCATGTGGGGTGTTTGGGACACACAATCGACACTCAAGACACGTAAGCCATCATCTCCAAGAACAATCATCATCATCGTCACGGTCTCTTACATTCCCCTCCGCCAGTGATGAGATGACGTTGCCCAGCGCGGACAGAGAGCGGTTGATGTTCTTAGCCTCATCCAAAACCGCTCCCTCTGCCAAGGTTTTAGACACCTACACACACGCAGACACACAACAAAGACAAAGATCCCCCATATAGCCTTAATAGACTGAAGGGGCAAGTGCTGTTAGCAAGTATCTATGAAAGTCAGCAGGCACACGAGGGGGGGTAGGTGGCCAGCACCATGTCCGGCCGCCTTTATCTCCCGAGTGGTGATATTTACACACTGCACCAGGTACTCATTTGAGGCTGAGTCAACCTAAGCGAACCAGTTCAGATTATCGTCACTGGTGTTGGCCATGAGCGGTAATCGAACTCAGTTAACCGGGTTCGTAGTGAAGTGCGCTAACCGTGACACTACCGCTCCCAACCGCAGACACGTGACGCGTCGGACAGACGTATCCACAAACCGCCTGTGTGCACTTACCTGCAGTTGCAGCCAGGGGTCTGTAGGGGGTGCCAGCCTGTACATGGGGATAGAGAGAGAGCCGGGGCATAGAGAGGCCGGGTTCCCCTCCCCGACCCCAGGTGAGGGGTTGGGGGGGGGGCTTTCCAGGGCTCCCTGGAAGGTTCCAGAAAGGGGGGCGGTACCGGGGGCGGAGAGTCTCCGGGATGTGTATAAAAGGCGGCTCTCAGGTCGGCTCGGGGCAGTGCTACGAAGAAGAAGACTGAAGACCAGAGAGGCAAGGACCCTGGGATTTCGGGACCCGATGTCCTTGTAAGGGCCGGGGCTGAGCGTGGACCAGTGGTCAGGACCCGCACCTTGGCTGGGTCGGGTCAGTCAGCCTCCCCTAGGTCACCCTTAGCCGGAGGGCTCTAAGTAACCCCAAGTAATAGGGCACGTTAGCCCGGAGGCTGTACCTCCCTAGAGAGTGGGGTGAGGGTTGTGGTGTTATCTTGTTATAAATAAAAGTGTTGCCTCTGGAACCCACTACACATGCACACACAATAGCAGCAGTTGGTGTCACAGTTGTAGCCTTCAATTCACCGTCGTTGGAATGACTTGATTGGAACACTCCAGAGAGTAACTTTAAAATATACTTTGGAATATAAATGAGAATTCCAACTTGTCTAAACACTACCTAGGTGTGTAGCTACGTGATAAAAACCGTTTGTTTTTTGGCTGCTCTGGGTTAGAATGTAATTGAACTGACACTGAACTGAAGCCGGCAAAGGACAGACAGAGATGGGTCGAGTTCAAAGGCCTCATCGTGGCCATTAAGTAGAGAAAGGGTGACTTGTCTACTAAGTAGATTTATGGATGAAAAATTGTAATCAAGTAATGTCTGTGTGGCGGATTACCCAGGACTCTCTAAATAAGATGGCTGCCCCCACATCTTGCCTCTCAAAGGCGGGAAATCCCCTACAAGCCAGGCCTAGTGTGCCTCGGCTGACGATGCTGATGATGTTACCAAGCCCCGCCCATCACCTCCCATCCAGCGACACGCATGGGAAGAGGTGAATTATTTTTTCCCATAAGTACGTGCGGCGTCATCTGAGAGGTTGATTAACCAAACCGAAAACCAGTCGGATAATGGAGCACTTGGTTCATTGAAAGCTCAAACATATTCGTCAATAAGGCTGCCGTAAAGAAGAAAAAATATATATATACAATCGGCAACGTTTCAGGCAATGGCCCTTCTCCATAGCAGAAGGATTGGTTAGTCCCAGCTCTACGCTTGAGCGGACGGCAGGGAAATGAATCAGAAGCGTTAGCGTCAGGGTCGGGGCCCGGGTCGCACCTTCTCGCTGCCGGCCAGGTCGACGAGGTAGAGCTTCCCGCTCAGGATGTGCATCGTCTCCACGTGCTGCTGTTTCACGTGCAGCAGCAGGATGCTGTGGCTGCGCGAGCTGTGCTCATTCATGTCTGAAACGCACCGCGTTTGCGGGGTTAACACTGGGACGCTGATGGGCAAGGAACAATCTCATCTCACCGAGAGAGATGCTTCTTCTCCATCCGAAGACATTTTCACATCCATGGACGTTTCCGACAGACAATCCAGACCCCTTTAATTCCTGCCAGTCCACGCGCCCGTTTCCTCAGGTTAACTGCCCAAAGAGGCCTTGATGGTGAACGTGTTTACCAAGTATCGGGCATGCGCATCGTCTTCTTGGTTCTTTCGGTAAAGTCACGTAGAATGGAAATAATAAAATAATAAAAATAAAACAGAATACTTTACCGAAAGAACCAAGAAGATGAATCCCTGCAGTCACGAAAGTTTTAAATCGAAATTTCATTCGCATCGTTTAACGACTTTATTTGTTTAGGTAGCCCCGGGTAAACGTGTAGCGGCGGATCGGGGGGAGGATCGTGGGGAGGATTGCGGGGAGCGGGGAAACCCGCGCTGTGATGGGGGGGGTCCATTTAGGAATCAGTCGAGGGCGCCGGGCCGCCGTGAGCTCCCGAGTGCGACACTCACTCGTCACGGCCACGTGGCGGTTAGCTTTGCCCTTGTGAATGATTTCCAGAACCTCCTCCGGGCTCGAAACAAACAGCTCCGTGCAGCCCTGTGTGGGTCGTCATCAGCATCATTATTATTATAATCATCATCATCATCGTTTACAACAAAAATCGTCATACTTCATTTATCAGCATTATTATCGCCGTCATCCTCGTTTTTTACAACAGCAAAAACAATCATTTTCTTTCATAGCAACGATTAATTTTCACAATCATCATTTACCACAACAATCATCATCTACAGCAACGAAAATGCCAATAATCGCGGTCAAGATTATCTACAACAATAATAATTTTCGTCATCATCATCACCAGCAAAGTTTGCCATCCTCTACAAACATAACAGCAGTCACCACTGTCACAACAAATTCCGCCATCACCGTAAACCGTCTGTGAACGGAGATTTGTCGGGGTGCTTTTTGAGTCCTCAATTGAGGAATTGGCCAAGCAATTGCCAAGAGGCAGGACCCGTCTGATGAATTTGTATCGTCAGTGATGAGCGACTATGCGATATTCAGCTCTAAGGGGTGAAGCCAATCAATTGCTTTGCCTGAGCATTGGCGAGCTGGTGAATTTTGGGTGGAGGCTAACGCGACCTTCCCACGGCCCACTCCTGTTGCGCGGACAACCACAACGAACGTCATCGAACGGCGACCGAACGTCGATCAACGAGCTCCCGGACACGAGTGGTGAGACTCCCATCCACCCACCTTGACATACGGCGCCCCATGCTTGTCTTCGTGCACAGACAGGTTCCCCTTGGTCACTGCAACGAGTCACGCGACGGGAGACGGGTGAGCGAGTTACGTGGCTAAGCGAGAGGTGAGCAAGGCTTGCGATGCAGGACCCTCCTGAAAACATGTCTTGAGACTCAGGCTTTCCCACGTAAAACGACTGTCAATATTATTATTACTTATACTCGTAGGTGGCCCGTTGCTCTGAAATGGAAAATAATAAACAGCTGTCAGCTTCATGCTCTTCTCAGAACCCTGTGCTCAGTGAACTAAAAGTGTTTTTTTGCATAATAGAATGCCAAGATAGAAAGTATCGTTGAGAGTTTTTTTTTTATATTGTCTGGGATTTAAAAGCATATTCTGGCAAAAAATTACATTAATAGGAGCACAAATTGAAATGCTAGATAGGTTTTTAAATATATCGTGTCAGTCTTACGGATGTGTTACTCCGACCTCTTCGGTGTCACGATCTATGATGGCTTCTGAACTTCTTTTGCCGTTTCAATTCAATTCAACGTTGTTCTACGGGGAATCGCGTTTAGCTGGTTGCTCAGATAGTTTTGGTGTCAACAACCCGCAGCCACCAACAACAGAGTTATTGTTGGGGGTGCACAGGAGGCCAGCCAGCAGCCAGCCAGGAAACTCGAGGCATAGATTATTTTAAATCGCAGCATGATTGCAAATGGGTCCACAAGCGTGACAGCATCTCGAGACACTAGACTCGTGCATTAAAATCAATTACACTCGTGCATTTAAAATCAATTGACCAGCGATTGAAAATGTATATTTATGAATCAGCTGACCGTCAATAAGATCTCGGACTTTCTCCATGTAGATTTCAAAGTACGACACCTGTGAGAATAAAACAACGTGGCACGCATGAAGCAAACCAACCATTGTCAGCAGCATCAGTAGCAGCAGCAGCATCAATCATAAATCTGGGACATGAATGGGTATGCACATTGCAAATATCCACGTTGTGTGGCTCCTTCGCAGAGGTGTAACATCGATAAAACATTTTTGTTTGCTACTTTTAGCCGATTAAGTGAATTACATTGTCAACGCGGGAATCTGGTGTTTGCGCGGGTCTGCACATTACGCACAACACCCACAAATACACAGAAGGAGCACAACACGAACACACACGCGCACAGGTCACACACGTTCACACGGCACGTGTGCACACTTGATGTCGGCGTTGATGTTGCCCGCTGGTGGCGATGTTAACGCTGGTGTGGATGCCGGTGGCGATGTCGATGCCGGTGTTAATGACGACGGTGATGAGGGTGATGAGGGTGGAGGTGAGTGTGCTCACCTTGAGATGGAACTCCAGGTTGTGGTCCATGGCGTCGATGTGTGAGAAAACATCGTCCACGATGCGGGGAATGATTCCGGCCTCAGTCGCCTCCTCCTCTTGTTGTTGTTGCTGTTGTTGTTGCTGCTGTTGCTGCTGCTGTTGTTGTTGCTGCTGTTGTTGTTGCTGCTGCTGCTGCGCGCCCTGTTGTTGGGCGAGGGGTTGCCACGGATCGCACCGAATTACATATTGAGCTCCATTGAGTCGCACCGACGAGTCGCATGTTGATGTACACTGAGTCGCACCGAGGAGTTGCGCTGAAGCGCGCGCACAGATGACCGAGTTGCAACGAGTCGCATTTAGTTGCACTTAATCGCACCGAAGTTGCAACGAGTCGCTGAAGATGACACCCGAGTCGAAACCGAGTTGCACTGAATCGCACATGGGGCGAGCGTGAGCGACGTGTGTTAAGTCTAACGACGGTGCTCTAAGAAGGGCCGGAGAACTCTGTAATTGTGTATACTGTTTCATCGCTTTATTTTGGTGATTTCGAAAAGTTTACTGGTTTGGCCATGTTTGTGTGTTGTAGTACGGAGTAAGACTGATGGCCTTAATCTAAGTTGTCTTGTGGTTGTTGTTGTTGTTTGACTTGCATCCCACTGGGATTTTTGCACACAGCGTTGGTGTACGGTGTTTTTTCTGCAATATTTTGCTGTCTTTTTTTGGATGTTCTGTTTGCACTTAGTCACATATTCACTTTAAGATGTTTTTTGTTCATGTTTTTGTTTTTTGCAGTTGCACCCGATTCAAGAGCCGGATGGCTCACCGGGCTATACCTAATACATGAACTTGAACATACAGCAGCCGCGTCCCTGCTTACACCGGGGACATCCAAAACGGACAACTTTCGAGTTTGGATTCCCAGCAATTGTACGGTAAACACTTACACATACACGGTCCCCGTCATCGGCGAACCAAGTAATTCGCCTTCCGTGGAGTGTGATGCGAAAACGCCGATGGATTAGCAAAGTCTCGCTTACCGGTTCCATGTGAGTGTACAGTGTACGGTGTGTGTGGTGGCTATGATGTTCGGTATAAGGGTGCAAAATATGGGTAGGGGTGGTGGATCACGTAGAGATGGGTCACGCCGCAGTTATGAATCATTTGACATATTCATTCGGGCTGTAACGATTCATTGTCCCAGGCAATTCGATTAATTGTCGCGATTTAGGGTGACGATTCAATCCAAGAATATGGTCGCATTTTTGTCTAATTTTCACCGTCCTATTTGTATTCTTTCTCACATTTGTCTGTCTCGTTTGCCCGAGTTTATCGGCCCCCACTAACCTAAGCATAGCAATGACAGATACATTTCCATTTACTTTGGATTCGATGCCTTTTTTTAGAGAAGAGTGGAGGCCAAACATCGACACGGCATTAGTCCACGGACGGTTTACATTCAGGGCTAAATTTCAAGCGCGCAGACCACTCGCTATGGTGTGTGGTCACAAGTCACTTTACACCTATTGAAGTCTTCCAGTGAGAATGTTAACGTTGGTTACACCCCAACTCCTGCCCAGAGCAGGTTCAAGCGAATGTTTGAACAGTTTTTTTTAATGGAAGCCACCTTCATTTTCGGGTTGGGCCAAATGCCAAACTTTTGAATCACCAATGGAGAAAGCCCGAGTCTCAAGTCCCCTTCTTCAGGAGGGTCCTGCTACGTTCGCATTTCAAGCAGGTGTGTCCGTCCCGGGTACACCACGTCCAGTATACAGCCTGCTACATTTCGATTTAAAGCTTTCGTGACTGCAGGGATTCATCTTCTTGGTTCTTTCGGTAAAGTCACGCTGTCTCCCCGACAGACCTGGTCTTCACCTGAGGACGGCTGCTTGCGTTGTGGCCGAAACATCGTGAGAATTATTTTATTATGTTTTATTTTTATTATTTTATTACTTCCCTTCTACGTGACTTTACCGAAAAAACCAAGAAGGTGAACCTGCTACATTTGAATGTAGCAGGATCCTCAAAAGCTGGATCAACGTTGGCCAACGTTCGTCCAACGTGTTCCAAACACATCCCAACGTTGGCTCAACATTGCACAGCATCACCGAGTACTAGCCAAGCCTTTAAAAAAACAAGCCCTTTTTGGCTTTCAACAAGCCGCGAGATCGGTGACCGTGGTCGGGACGCCAGCACGCACCTACCTCCATTGTGTGGGTTTTTCCCGATGATGTCTGTCCGTACGCGAAGATTGTTCCATTGTAGCCCTGCAGCACGTCTTTGTGTATCACACACGGAGTGCACACACACACACGGAGTGCACACACACACGTATACACAGAGTACATAAGAATACTAATAATAATTTAAACTTGTAATGCCCCACACAGTATTCGCAGACAAGCTCGGTGGTGAGCCGGCGGTGGGGAATTGCATCTCTTACTTTAAAGGACGCCAATTTCTTCGCACAGGACAGGTGAGAATGGGGTAAGGGTGAGTGAGGGCAGGTGAGTGAAGGTTAGGGCAGGAGAGGACAAGCGAGGGCAGGTGAGGGCAGGTGAGAACAAGTGAGGGGAGGTGAGGTCAGGTGACGGGAGCGGAGGTCAGGTGAGGACAAGCGAGGGCAGGTGAGGGTAGGTGAGGACCTGGTGAGGGGAGGTCAGGGCAGGTGTGGGTAGACGAGCACAGGTGAGGACTGGGGAGGTGAGGACAGGTAAGCAATGGGGAGGGTGGTTGAGGAGAAGTAAGGATAGCTGAGGACCGCGGTGAGTGAGTGCAGGTGAGGGCGCCTCACCTTTCACGATCTGCCGTGCGCACTCTGCGTACACCTGCGCCTGTCCCGCCTCGGGGGGAAACACGCGGTCGAACGCGAAGGCCTTGCCCTGCGCACAGCCCACACGCGTGTCACACGCGACACGTGCTCAGGGGGCACATGGCCACCGTGATGATGAGGGACGGTGAAGATGAGGAGCGGTAGTCCGGCAAGCCGAGTTCGATTCCCGCTCACGGCCAACAGCAGTGACGATTATCTGAACTGGTCCAAGGGCTTCCCCCGATGTCGACTCAGTCTCAAATGAGTACCTGGTGCGGTGTGTTAAATCATCGCCACTTGGGGAGGCAAAGGCAGCCGGGCGTGGTGCTGGCCACCGACCCCCTTGTGTGCTGTGCCGGCCTTCATAGGTGCTCGCTAACAGCACTTGCCCCAACAGTCTGTTAAGCCTATACGGGGGATCTCTGTCTTTGATGATGATGAGGATGGTGACGGTTGATATTTTTTTGTTGCTGATGATTAGTATGATGATTGCCGTTGCTAACGATGATTGTTCACTCTCTCGAGCTCCCTGTATTCGAAGCCGTTCCGTCAGCAGTGTCTTGAGCGAGCCATAGCCGGGCTGCACTTTCATCTTTAATCGCCACCGTCCACATCGTAGTGAGAGAGTCGGTGCCTGAGTTTGTCCGAGTCAGAGTGACTGGACGTGACTCTACAGAGTCTAAATTTAGCGCGCGTGTCAAGTTTGACTGTCACGCCTACACCACGGACCCGAGTCACTCTGCAACAACAAAATCCGTGGCCAACGAAATAATGAAATAATGACCTGCTCGTTGTTCAAGAAGGTCCCCTGCATTGGGAATGCTGCTGCGGCGTAATAATAAGCACAATGGACTGTCAACAGAGTGCCTGCCGGCTAGATTCAATCTCGTGGCGTAACAGTTGAAATAATGGACACGTTTGTGTTTTTGCTATAGCCGCCTCTGTCCGCCCAGCAGTGCGAACGGGTACGGCGCTGATCGTTGGTCGACCGGCGTTTGCCGGTCGTGGCTTGTTGCTGGGGTGAAGTGTGGCTACTCCCACCTCTTCCCAGACACGTGGCCAGCGAGGATGAGTAGGCCAATATACCTACTAGATGGGGCTGTCTTCCAGCAGCAGTGGCGGGGGGGAAAGTGAATGCAGGGCTGCACCTTTATCTTTACAATTAGCACGGTGCGAAAAAAGTGTAACATACGGTACATGCATTGACTACATTCGGATTAATGGGCAATTCGTATTATTTTCAAATGAAGATTGGACCGAAACGCACACGAACGGACACAGCTCTCGGCCGTGGAGCTGCTCCACGCATTTCGGCTGTGCCTTGCGGGCTGTCGCTCCCAATACGCCAATGAGCAAGAGACAGCGGAAGGTACAGCAACGGTCAGGCGCGACGTTATGGCAATCAACTGACGTCGCTTCCATTGACGTGTTACAATGTATGGGGGGGGGGCACAATGATGTCATTGGAGCGTTGTAACTGAGCGCCCAACTGTTTATACCCAGTAGACATGTCAACGTTGTATCAATGTTGACATGTGGTTGGAACCATTGAACCAACGTTGCCCCAACGTTCCACGATTACCGGGTACAGTATTCGCATTTTCCTTTACGGAGTGCGAGTTATCCCCTCGCTCACGGGGGGATATCACACAGGTGTCTGTGGATGTCTCTGCACGGACGAGTCAGGAATCTACTCCCTGCACTGACATGTGTTGGCAACTTTTCAGCCGAAGTGTTTTATGAGTCTCGTAACATGGGCGATGTTATCTATGCGTGGCCCACCAACCCACAATGACAATGATGACTTTGACCATGCAGGTGATGGCCGTGATGATAATGATGATCGTTATCATCATGATAATGACCATGGGGAAAAAAACAATGATGATGAATGGAGCAAGGCTGTAGCCATGGAGTCAACATTGGGGGGACCAAATCTTCCAGGGGGTCTGGGGGTCCCCCCCCCCAGAAAAAAAAAAATCTAAATTTGAAAACGAATTTCCAGCCATTATCCTGCCTAAAATTATTTTAAAAAATCACTGACACATAGGATGGACTTTTAATTTATTTTTTACAATAATGTCTAATAGTGCTCTGTTTTTTTCTTTTTTCCTTTTCTTGTTTCATTGTATATAATGGCAGAGATTAGGGATTAATAAAGTACAACCATAACCACAATCACATAAACAGAAATCTATGCATTGTTATATGAAGACAAGTCCAGATATTGTGGCCAAGCTTTAGCAAATTGTTGTTTTCATTTACATAGCATAGAAATGTTTGGTTTCAATATTGTTTATAGCAATATATTGGGGGGGGGGGGACCTTTTGAGCATATTTGAATATTGGGGGGGATTGGGGGGATGTCCCCTCCCAATATATATTTATAATTACGGCCTTGGAATGGAGTAGTCGCGACTGATTAGCGCTGCTCGGGGCTGAACGTGGCTCTGTGTGAGTGCGGCGCAGGGAGTGACGATTGCACTTTGACCGCTGCACGCCAAGGTGTGCGAGCGAGGCGGCACGTAGCTCGTGCGCTGTGTACACAAAGATCCCCCGTATAGCCTTAACAGACTGTAGGGGCAAGTGCTGTTAGCGAGCACCTATGAAGGCCGGAACGGTACACGAGGGGGTGGGTGGCCAGCACCACGCCCGACCGCCTTTGTCTCCCCAGTGGCGATGTTTACACACCGCACCAGGTACTCATTTAAGGATGAGTCGACCTAGGGGAGGCCCAGGACCGGTTCAGATAATCGTCACTGGTGTTAGCCGTGAGCGGGAATCGAACCCAGGTCGCCAGGTTCATAGCGCAGCGCGCTAACCGCTACACTACCGTACACAAACACACACGCGACCACACACACACATCGAACTCGCGCACACATACGCACCAATAAAACACGCGCATATAAAACACACGCGTGCGACGTACATACACATACGGTGCAAACCATAAAATGCATAGCAAAAACAAACACAAATGCACACATTTACAGTGGCAAAGATGCCCCGTATAGCCATCGCATACTTGTCGGGGCAAGTACTGTTAGCGAGCACCTATTAAACGCGGCACAGTACACTCGGGGTTGGGCGGCCAGAAACCACGCCCGGACGCCTTTGTCTCCCCAGTGGTGATGGTCACACATCGCACCGGGTGCTCGTTTAAGGCTGAGTCGATCTAGCCGAAGAACGGGACCGGTTCAAGATATTCGTCGTCACTGATGCTGCCTGGCCGCGAGCCGGCATCGAACTCGGGTTGCCGGGGTTCGTAGCGCACAAGACAAAGACCCCCCGTATAGCCTTAACAGACTGTAGGAGCAAGTGCTGTTAGCGAGCACCTATGAAGGCCGGAACGGTACACGAGGGGGTGGGTGGCCAGCACCACGCTCGTTCGCTTTTGTCTCCCCAGTGGCGATGTTTACACACCGCACCAGGTACTCTTTTGAGGCTGAGTCGACCCAGGGGAGGCCCAGGACCGGTTCAGATAATCGTCACCGGGTGTTGGCCGTGAGCGGGAATCGAACCCGGGTCGGCCGGGTTCGTAGCGCAGCGCGCTAACCGCTGCACCACCGCTCCCCACTACACCACGGTCACAGACACGCGCGTGTGCGCTGATGGGCAGCTTGCTGACCACTCGCTTGTACCCTCGCCCACGGAGTTAAACTAGTGTGCAGCCTTCTTGGTTCTTTCGGTAAAGTCACGTAGAAGGGAAATAATAAAAGAATAAAAATAAAAGTAATAAAATAATAGATTTTTATTTTTATTAATTTATTATTTCCCTGCCACGTGACTTTACCGAAAGAACCAAGAAGATGAATCCCTGCAGTCACGAAAGCTTTAAATCGAAATTTAGTGTACAGCCGTTCCACTTACACCCCCCCCCCACTCCCGGTGCAATGAACAACGGTTCGTACGAGTTGCTCCCCGTGTGCGTCTTGCGTCTCTTCGTGTCTCGGTGAGCGCGTGCGTCATCACCACGCCCGCGTCTAAGCGGTAGCGCTAAGAACTCGGCGGCCCGAGTTTTGATTCCCTGCTCACGGTCAACCCCAGTGACGTTTAATCTGAATCGGTCCTGGGCCTCTCCTAGGTCGACTCGGCCTCAAATGAGTACCTGGTGCGATTTGTAAAGATCGCTACTAGGGACTCAAAGGCGGCCGGGCGTGTAGCCGGTTACCAATCGTCATCAGGTGGTTGTCCCACCTGATGTTGTGTTGCGATCGAAACGTCGTGATCTATTATTTCTCTACCTACGTGACTTTACCGAAAGAACCAAAGAGTATGGATTCAAGCACGGCCACGAAAGCTTCAAATAAAATGTTTACCGGTTATCGTTTAACAACCCCAATAAGGGGATATTAGTATTGTGTGCGGGGTTGATTTCATATCACGTTGCAAATCGCAAGCAGTATCCACATTTGGGTTTGGCCCTCCCTTAAGTCGACTCAGACTAAAGAGAGTTGCCTGGCGCGGATTTGCGGTCATAAACACGACTACAGATCGGGCTTTGGCCGTGTGTGCTGCTGGCCCACTCACAATAACCTTCAGTTATTAATCGGCGCTTGCTTAACAGAACTTTCTCGCGCTACTCATAAAGCTCAAAGGTGCTCTTTGAGCTCAAAGTGAAGCTGCACATTTAACGGTATGCCGATATTCTTTATGCAAGTACGCGTTGCATACGACATTACATATGAATATAGGAAACTCAGCAATGTCGTCAATAACGCGGTAGCTCTTTCAAAAGTAAAACATACATCATATCTGACGCTGTGAGGAAAGGGCATTTTGCCCGAAGCGTTGCCTATAATAGACGTTTCCTTTGACGAATGTATTGAAGCATTTTTGCTTGTTACGCACCACTGCCAACGCAGTAGTATCACCAGATAATCTATTTGATATGGACATAGAGATATCCGCGCGTTTCCTTGTCTTAATCCTCTACGAGAAGGGGGCTGTGTACTTTTTGGGTAATTTCTTCATGTAATCTCAGGGAGGTTGGACATTTTTTATGGGGATTTTTTTCCCTCCCGAAAATTTGATGGGCGAAAAGTGGCGAAAAAACACACGGAACACTTCAATTTGTTGTCATCGTAACAACAACCAATGTAAGTGAATTACAGGCAACGATTTAAAAATAAAAATAATAATAATGTAGGCCGCATACAACTTGGTGCTCGAAATCCAAACGAGTAAAACAAAGGTTACGTAACAACGAGTTCGTTCAACAAAATAAAATAACTGTTGGAGAGCCACTACTGGGACACAACTGGAAACAATAGAAAGTCTTAAAAACTATTTACAAAGCGTAAACGGTTGTTACACTGAGATCGCACGCTGATTGGGTGGATGATGATACCTACAATAACTGATGATAATGATGGTGAACGAATAGGATGATGAAGATGACTTTGGAAATAGTGCTGCATCTGAAGATGATAATGATGATGATGGGTGATATCGATGATGGGTTATTATTAATAGTATTACGCTTCTCTACCCAGAAAAGCGTCACAGAGCCTCATGGCTCCTATTGGATGATGATGAGCATTGTGCCTTAACCCGTTTCACTACCAATATTTCATAATCAACAGAAATTGCATACATGTCTGTGCGCGTGTCTGTGACTACATGCTTTGTTATTCCTTATCGCGTGAATTTCGAGGGCTCTATGTTTCTAATACCAGACTCGGGCTCGGTTATAGCAATCAGCAGAGCGCAAAGTGCGCTCAACTCATTCACTGCTCATTCACTATTAATTATCCATTCATTCGATGTCACCTTCCGACTCGTTTACCATTCGTTCAGGGCTCAATCACAACTCATGAACCAGCCACCATAATCGGATCCTTTATCGATAACTTACCCATCGCTTATTCACCATTCGTCCACGAATTTTTGACTACAGTATTATACATAATATAGGTTGTTTGGGTTAGATCGCGTAAATATAAATGTGTCGTTAAAGCCGCCACCACCCGACAGCCAATTAATAAGGGTTGTTACGTAAACAGAACATGCCAATTCGTTACTAGTACAGCACACCGACGTGTTGGAGAGCAAATCCACAACATTTATGCGATCGAACCGAAAATACCTAAATTATGGATGATATTGGTCGCGAAAGCCTACTTGTTAAACGACAGTATTATATTTTACCATCACTTGTTCACCATTCACAAAAGCCTCATCCACGCTCAATCGCTCTTTCACACTCGCCCACACGAATCCACACTCGTTCGCACATCTACGTTCATTTTACGCACCCGCTCGCGTGAATCCACCCCCACTCATTCATCGCCCACATTCATCTACATCAATCCTATACTCATTCACTCACCCACACTCATTCACGCACCCACTCACCCACACTCGCCAACGCTCATTCACTCACCCACACTCATTCACGCACCCACACTCGCCCACGCTCATTCACTCACCCACACTCATTCACGCACCCACTCACCCACACTCGCCAACGCTCATTCACTCACCCACACTCATTCACGCACCCACTCACCCACACTCGCCAACGCTCATTCACTCACCCACACTCATTCACGCAGCCACTCACCCACACTCGCCCACGCTCATTCACTCACCCACACTCATTCACGCACCCACTCACCCACACTCGCCCACGCTCATTCACTCACCCACACTCATTCACGCACCCACTCACCCACACTCGCCAACGCTCATTCACTCACCCACACTCATTCACGCAGCCACTCACCCACACTCGCCCACGCTCATTCACTCACCCACACTCATTCACGCACCCACTCACCCACACTCGCCCACGCTCATTCACTCACCCACACTCATTCACGCACCCACTCACCCACACTCGCCCACGCTCATTCACTCACCCACACTCATTCACGCACCCACTCACCCACACTCGCCAACGCTCATTCACTCACCCACACTCATTCACGCACCCACTCACCCACACTCGCCAACGCTCATTCACTCACCCACACTCATTCACGCAGCCACTCACCCACACTCGCCCACGCTCATTCACTCACCCACACTCATTCACGCACCCACTCACCCACACTCGCCCACGCTCATTCACTCACCCACACTCATTCACGCACCCACTCACCCACACTCGCCCACGCTCATTCACTCACCCACACTCATTCACGCACCCACTCACCCACACTCGCCAACGCTCATTCACTCACCCACACTCATTCACGCACCCACACTCGCCCACGCTCATTCACTCACCCACACTCATTCACGCAGCCACTCACCCACACTCGCCCACGCTCATTCACTCACCCACACTCATTCACGCACCCACTCACCCACACTCGCCCACGCTCATTCACTCACCCACACTCATTCAGGCACCCACTCACCCACACTCGCCCATGTCCAATCACTCACCCACTCACCCACACTCGCCCATGCTCATTCACTCACACACATTCACTCATTCGCACTCACGCACACTCGGTGTAGCGCATCTCGTATTGGGAGCCGTAGTGCAGTAGTTGGTGCAATGCGATTCGAACCTGGCGACCCGAGTTCGATTTCCGCTGGCGAACGATAAGTGGCGATTATCTGAACCAGTTCTGGGCCTCCCCTAGATCGACTCAGCCTGAAACACGTCCCTGGTGCGGTGTGTAAACATCAGCACTGGAGAGACAAACGCGGCTTGGCGTGATGCTAGCCACCCACCCCCTCGTGTTACTTCATAGTAGGGCTGAACGATTTGGGGAAAATATGTAATTGCGATTTTTCTGACAAATATTGCGATTGCGATTTGATTTGCAATTACATTTTTTAAAGTCAAGCTTCAGTTCAATATTCACAGTGTAATAGATTTAAAACACGTGATGGAGCATTACCACATGATACCATCAAAATATGAACTGCTCTATATATTCTCATGCAAGGATGAGAACTTAACATATCTGAATTGCTTCCAACATGTATTTATTAAAATGTTTTAATTGAAATAGAACAATCAAACATAGAACAATTGTAAAGTTATAATAATAAAAAATAAAACAATTCCAATAAGAAAGTAACATGACTTTCCGAATCGCAAAAAAATCGCAGCCGTTGCGATCTTCTAATCGCATTGTTTCAAATTGCGATTAATCGATATGAAATCGATTAATCGTTCAGCCCTACTTCGTAGGCGCTACTGGCTAACCAGCACTTTCCCCAACAGTCTGTGCGAGAAGACTACACACGGGGCATCTTTGTCGCGTCGCGTACCCCGAGCAGAACGGTGTCGTGTCCCTGGAAGCGCAGGCCGGCTCTGTCCCCACGGTTCTGCTCCGCCTCGTTGAGTGGCCGGACTCGGCACACCACTCGGATGTTGCACTCGGCAGCCTCGCACATCCCGCCCAGAGCCGGGCTCCGAATGGCCCGGTCCGACCCCCCGCGGCCGGCCCGCGCCTCCACGCTGCCCTTTCCAGCCAGCTCTTACGCACACCTGTGCGCGTGGTGGGTGGGTGACAGTCGCGCACAGCAACACACGTGTGTGTCAGTCACGCACAGCAACACACGTGTGTGTCAGTCACACCGGTAACACACGTGTGTGCCAGTCACTCCAGTAACACACGTGTGTGTCAGTCACACCAGTAACACACCTGCGTGTCAGTCACACCAGTAACACATGTGTGTGTCAGTCACACCACTAACACGTGTGTGTGTCAGTCACACCAGTAACACACGTGTGTGTCAGTCACACCAGTAACACACCTGTGTGTGTCAGTCACACCACTAACACACCTGTGTGTCAGTCACACCAGTAACACACCTGCGTGTCAGTCACACCAGTAACACATGTGTGTGTCAGTCACACCACTAACACGTGTGTGTGTCAGTCACACCAGTAACACACGTGTGTGTCAGTCACACCAGTAACACACCTGTGTGTGTCAGTCACACCACTAACACACCTGTGTGTCAGTCACACCAGTAACACACCTGTGTGTCAGTCACACCAGTAACACACGTGTGTGTCAGTCACACCACTAACACACGTGTGTGTCAGTCACACCAGTAACACACGTGTGTGTCAGTCACACCAGTAACACACCTGTGTGTGTCAGTCACACCACTAACACACGTGTGTGTCAGTCACACCACTAACACACCTGTGTGTCAGTCACATCAAGTAACACACCTGTGTGTCAGTCACACCAGTAACACACCTGTGTGTCAGTCACACCACTAACACACCTGTGTGTCAGTCACACCACTAACACACCTGTGTGTCAGTCACACCAGTAACACACCTGTGTGTCAGTCACACCAGTAACACACCTGTGTGTCAGTCACACCAGTAACACACCTGTGTGTCAGTCACACCACTAACCCACCTGTGTGTCAGTCACACCAGTAACACACCTGTGTGTCAGTCACACCAGTAACACACGTGTGTGTCAGTCACACCAGTAACACACGTGTGTGTCAGTCACACCACTAACACACCTGTGTGTCAGTCACACCACTAACACACCTGTGTGTCAGTCACACCAGTAACACACCTGTGTGTCAGTCACACCAGTAACACACCTGTGTGTGTCAGTCACACCACTAACACACGTGTGTGTCAGTCACACCAGTAACACACCTGTGTGTGTCAGTCACACCACTAACACACGTGTGTGTCAGTCACACCAGTAACACACCTGTGTGTGTCAGTCACACCACTAACACACGTGTGTGTCAGTCACACCACTAACACACCTGTTTTCCACATTTGTGTCTGCAGTGTGTGTACCGTATGTGCGTGTTTCTGTTTGAGACTCACCTGTAGACTCCCGTGCCCTGCTGTGTTTGACTTCTGTTTTAATCCCGCGGTCAACAGCGATGACCGTGTCACTTGTCACGGACTTGTCACGTGTCTAGCACAACTTCATGCTGACACACACAGACACACTCTCGTCCAATAGCTCTTACACACTCTCAGTAGCTCTTACACACACACAGTCTCTCTCTCTGTAGAACACACAGCGTCTCCAGAGACCGGCTCACATTGACATTGGCACAAGCGTCTCAACGGGGAAGTGCAAGCGCGCGTCCTCTTTAGTAGCCAAATGAACGAATCGAGGATCACCGTTCACGGGCACGAGCCCATTCACGATTCGATGTCTCTGCGTGTGCCCTCAACTAAAGTCACCGGGGGCATGCAGAAACTACGGCTGCGCGAGTTCAAAGTGGTGTAATCTTCTCCTGTTAACTTACACGTATGGGAAGCAATCGATCCTTTATGGAACATAAGACGCTACGACTTTAGGAATCGATTTTAGTCGAGTCAACGTATTGCGAATCGGAGCATCGTTCCCCTTTTGAGTTTTGGTCTGTGACGTCACTCGTCTTGAGACCTGGGGGGGGTGGTGGGGGCGGGGCTCGGGGTTGGTGGTCGGATACACGTGAGGGGCGTGGTTATGGTAGGAAGGAGGCACGGTCAGAGAATGGATCATTAAGATGCTTTCGGTAAAGTCACGTAGAAGGGAAAAAATAAAACATAATACAATTCTCACGACGTTTCGGCCACAACACAAGCAGCCGTCCTCAGGTGAAGAAACAGAGCTGTCGGAAAGACAGCGCTCTAATGAACACAAAAAATCATCGATGCAACTTAAATCGTAATACTTTGTTAAAAAACAACAACGAGACAAGAAGTCACAGCTTCTCGAGACGCTGGCCTTCCTATTTTTTACCTACGTGACTTTACCGAAAAAGAGTATGAATCCTTGCAGTCACGAAAGCTTCAAATCTAGAATTAAATCGTAATGTTTTCGTAGCCAAAACAAATATCTACGTGTTTTTTTGTTGTTAAGGCCACGTGCGTAGTTTGATGCCAAACTTCTTGTCATTAACCCTCCTCCACCACCCGGCAAGAGTTGACACATTTACAAAGGAGTTATTTACACTTGCCTATGTGTTGATCGAATTGTGACCCAATTAAGCTCCCCGCCGGTGGCTTATAACACGTTTTGTGACTGGCTTTTAAGACGTTGGTGATGTCACAGCGGCTAATGAAAGGACAGCTGTAGCAGCCACTCGATTTCAGGGTTAATTAAAACCCTGACAATTTGAGCAAAAAGTCGTCGTATATTGATGCCATTTAAATTAATTCGTGGAGAGTATGAAGCCATCGGTGAGACCTTAATTAGCCAAAATTTGATCAACACATCGGTACGTATAATACGCATAAACTATATTCGTGCAATTGTGTTTGTCTATTACTTTGTGAGAAGCGCTTAATTTCCCCACTTAGCATCTCAGGAAGCCATTGAGTGTAAATCCAAAGTCGACATCCCTGGGTAAGATTTTCTCGTCATACGAAAAGAGAAGATGGCAATGGGTCATTTTAATACGTCGGCTATTACTTTGTATATTTTATGTTAAGGCAGTGGTTCTTAACCTGGGGTGTACGCACCCCTTGGGGGTGCAAGATGCCCTTTCTGGGGGTGCAAGACGTGGGCAGATGTTTTTTTTAGAAGGTAAATAATCGAAAACACAAATTAAGCACGCGCACGTAAGTACAACTACTGTGTGTCTATTTGTGTGTCCCTCTCTGTGTGTTTTCTCTCTCTACTTGTTACTTGTGTGTGTGTTTGTCTGTGTCTCCGTGTCTGTGTTTTGTCTCTCTCTCAAATTTATCATTATTTGGAAGAACGTTAATCAACCAGGTAGGATGTTGAGTGGTGTGTTAGCCGACTCTCTGGGTTGTATTGCATTATATTGCTAAGTTTGATAGGTTTGTTTTCTCATTCATTCGTACCTGACGATTGTTGCTTGCGTTGCAATCGAAACGACGTATTCTATTATTATTTAATGTATTTTCTTTCGACGTGACTTTACCGAAAGAACCAATGAGTATAACTACTTTGTTTCATCAATATATATTTCTTAATATATATACAAATTACGACTGAGAAAACAAAGCGGTGCAGGCTGCAGTAGCGGTGAAGACAAACTGGTTTAAAGCAAGAGTGGTATTGACGAATGTGTTAAGCCTTTTTGTGATGTGTGCTTGTGCACCACTGGTTGACATAAGGAATTCTTGCAAATGGGATTATCATGGTCCATTGAATTGCCACCCGTTTTAACAAAATAAACTTAGAACAATGTTTTCATTACAGTAGAGTACATACCTGTCAGCCCTTTATCAGTGCCTACCGTATTCCAGAACATTTCAGAACCTATTGGTCACCCAGTGCCCTGATAAATATCAGCGTTCATCCTACAAAAGTTCCATCACAAGGGAGAAAAACAAACAAACATAAAAAAGTGTTGTTGCCCGTATTGAAATGGCTGTACGCCGTATGGTCCTGAAAACTAAATTTCCCTGCAACAAGAATAAACCGTATGGGTTGACAGGCATGCAGTACTCTCTGGTTCTTTCGGTAAAGTCACGTAGAAGGGAAATAATAAAATAATAAAAATAAAACATAATAAAATACAATTCTCACGACGTTTCCGACAGACCTGTTCTTCACCTGAGGACGGCTGCTTGCGTTGTGGTCGAAACGTCGTGAGAATTGTATTTTATTACGTTTCATTTTTATAATTTTATTATTTCCCTTCTATGTGACTTTACCGAAAGAACTAAGAAGATGAATCCCTGCAGTCACGAAAGCTTGATATCGAAATCTAGGCATGCATTTCGTTTTCGAAAGCACAGGGGGCGGGGTTACTCTGCCAGAGGGGCGTGGTTATCCTGACAGGGGGCGTGAACGTGGCCAGAGGGCTTGGCGTGAGTTCTCGCGAGATTTCGTGGCATCGGTGTCAACGGGGCGCTGTCTCGGCGGTGAATAGCAGCAGCAGCAGCAGCGGTAGCTTCGCGTTTTAAAAAAACATCGACAATCGCAGCGGATCGCAAGCCATGGCCGACCCCAAGTACGCGAACCTCCCAGGAATCGTAAGTGCGCTTTCACTCAGGCGCGATGCCCCTCGGTTTGACACGGCCGATTTGGGCCTAGCCGACGCTAGCCGACGTTGGAAGTCCTCGGTGTTGTCTAGTGGGGTTGCCCGTGAGAATGCGCCTCTGGGCCCGCTGGCGGTGCCGTGAGGCGGTCTTCCCTCTTTACCTCGGAGTCCGTTGAAGAACAATAACAATGCTAATTGTGATCGTGTCGGGTTTATAGCCGTGACAGTCACACTGTTGTTCGTTTTGGAGATTAATGTTTTAGGATGCTTGGTAAATCGATCTTTCCTTATCAATAATAGCCTGAATTGTGTATGTCTTTGTATAGAAATACCTCACGAAGTGTCAAGACTCCATTTGTTTAGTTAATTTCTATTGGTTATATTGACAAGCCATCATTAGCATCTGGGATGGCTCAGTTCGTATCCTAATGCCTTTGTCAATTACCAAATCACACGGAATGCGTCCTATTTCGCACCTCCGATTAGCACGGTTGACTACGTACGGTGCGAAAGAAGTTCAACATATATATTTCGTCATACTTCGGAAGTTAAGGTTTGAGCCTGGCTATTACAGTATTTGAATGAGAGACTGGCTAAGTATACCTGATGTTGTAGCCTGGGTTGTCAGGGGACCGGGAGAGGGCGGTAAAGGAATGGGTTTTTAATCAATCTGTACGGAGCTTTGGGCGTTATCCATCCCCTATGTGCGGTGAGTTTTCTCCCGGTTCTTTGGCTGCTTTTCTCGTACATCGTGGGTACTGCTTTGATAGTAGAACACGAGGAGAGCCCCTACATTGGGAAGTTGAGCGTTTCTGTTTTAATGAATTATAATAATTACGTGAGTTATATCTCATGGAAAGCCTTTAAACACATTTTCAGTCAATTAAATCCTACATTGGAATGTTTGACCAATTCATCTTAAATTAATTATAATGCGGATATAAGTAGTAAAATGCAAAGGCACTTTTCAGGACTACTGGCCCCATTGCAGTCAGCCACTAAGGACAGTCCGTTACATTTCTTTATGCATCGAAATGTACTGCACAGGAGGTGTGGTATATATTACAAATAATGATGGTTAAGCTGCAAATAATTGTTAAACTGAAGAGTTTAGGCGTTTACGCCAATAAACTATGTTTGACTTTCTGTATATGATGCCACTGGGTCTTACAGTAGACATTGTCAATATTAATCCCCAGTAGAGATTTCACGAACTTGTCAGAAAAAGAAAATTATACAAGAATGCGTGTGAAGTAATGCATTGGGAATGTATTCACCAGTATTAACAAGTACTGTACTGTGTTTAAATGTGTGATATGTGCATTCATTCGGCAAGTTACTGCCAAGGAAGATGACCTAAGTTATAATATAAGTTATCTTCCTCAAACGTTAAGCAGAGTAAGTTGCAGTTTAACACGTAGGCTTTCGCGACAACCACTACTGCAAAATTTTAAAATGTTTATTCACTCTTCAACACACCGGTGGGCTAAAGAAGTGCATTATTTTGTCCTTTGTATACGTGACACATTTTTTACTGTTTGGCCGTGTCGGGTGGTGGAGGGTTACGACACATTTATAAATAACGCGATCTAACCCAAAAACCTTTATTATGAAGAGTAATGTGCGCCTGACAATTCGTGAAAATCATTGGCAGATATCCAAGGTCAGGTACACGAGGCTGGTGGACTTGGCTGTGTTTTTCGGGTCCTACAAACATTTGTTTTCGAATACTGCTGTATTTTTTACATTGTGTCTGTGTTTGTGTCTTCTGTGACTGTCCATATCTCTACCTTTTTGTTTATAGTATTGTGTATCTGTGTGTCTGCATCTGAGTGTGCCTATGCACAGTAGGGGGCGCAGGCGGTGCATCTGCCGTTCATCTCAGCCAGTCAACCCATGGTCAGGGTTGCGATTTCCGCATGGAAAATGCGGAAGGAGGGTTCAATTTTTCCCGCATTTCTGCTAATGTCAACCGCAAACGGTGGAAAGACTACTCCTGTGACCGCGCGCTTTTAACAACACGTTAATGCGTTCTATTGGAAAGGATATATGCAAGGCCCAACATCACGCAGGGCTTTGAGCTACTGATTGCAATGAATATATGATTTCCGCATTTCCGCACAAGAACCACAATTGTATTTTATTATGTTTTATATTTATTATTTTATTATTTCTCTTCTACGTGACTTTACCCAAAGAACCAAGAAGAGGTTACGGGGACTCCCCTTTAAGATTACTCGGCCGTATACCAACACGCAATGCACCATCCGGCTCGACTGGCGTGTGACCCTCAGCAATCGTACACCACCGGCGACTTACACGAGCAATACACATGGCTTGTTGTGATATGAAACATCTCATACTGAGATGAAGGAGTAACTCATAGCAAAGATCCCCCCCCCCCTCTCCCGTGTCGCCTTCACAGACTGTTGCGACAAGTGCTGCTAGCCAGTAGGAGCTATGAAGTGGGGTGGCCAGCACCACCCCCGGCCCCCTTTGTCTCCCAAGCGGCGATGCATAACAAAAACACCACACCAGGATACTCATTTGAGTCCGAGTCCACCCAGAGGGTTCGTAGCGCAGCGTGCTAACCGCGGCACCACCGCTCCCCCGCCGGCTCACCACGTGAACCATCAACAGCGCAGGTGAAGGAAGGAAGTTGGAGGATTAACTCACAACAACAACAACAGCAGCAACAACAGCAGCAGCAACAACAGCAGCAACAACAGCAGCAGCAAGATGCCACACAGCCCCGCCGCGGAGGGAGGGCCGCGTTGTGAGACGCAGCCGAGGCTCATGAACACGGTGCCGCTTTCACGACCAACATCACCGACCGACCTTCATTGATGTCGGAGCGGAGGGGCTGCGACCCTCGTCCACTCTCTGTCTGTGTCTGTGTCTCCGCTCGACTTCCCCCTTCACATCGCCAACATCGGAGCGCTCGGAATTTCAGACGACGCCGGGCGGAGCGGGGGGAGGGAGGAGGGGGAGAGGAGCGGGGGGAGGGAGGAGCGGAGGGAGGGAGGAGCGGGGGGAGGGAGGAGGGGGGGAGGAGCGGGGGGAGGGAGGAGCGGGGGGAGGGAGGAGCGGGGGGAGGGAGGAGCGGGGGGAGGGAGGAGGGGGGGGAGGAACGTGGGTGGGGGGGGGATTGAGGGGGATGGGAGGAGGGGGCTGGGAGGGGTGGGAGGGGGTAGGAGGGGGGTGGGAGGAGGGGGCGGAGGAGGGGGGGGAGGCGGGAATCGAAGTCACGATTTGCGGAAGTCTTCCCAGGAATCACCGCAAATTGCGGAAATTTGTGCGGAAGAGGGTCACAGAAACTACCGCGAAATGTGGTCGAAAACAGCATGTTTGCGGAAATTGGTGCGCAAATCGCAACCCTGCCCATGGTACCTGGGGTCTGTTCCGTGACCTCCTGCCAGCGAGTGTTCGACACTTCAAGTGGCCTTAAAGTGCACATAGCCTGGCACAAGCGGCGTGGTGACGCCACCGCCACTTAGTGGCAAATGGCGGATGTTGTTGTTGTGCTTATGCATCTGCTTGTGTCTCCGTGTACATTATTTGTCTGTGTGTTTCCATGTAATTTTGTGTTCACCTATTTATCTTTCAATGTGTTTTTGTATGTATCTGTTTATGTCACTGTGTTTCTGTGTCTGTATCTGCATGTGTCTCTGTGCACCTTTGTGTGTCTGTATGTTGTGACTTAATGTCTTTGTTTTTGTCTTTGCTTCTCCGTATGTCGTTGAGAAGGCCCTCAACGAGCCGGATGTGTTCGAGACGACAGATTTACCCGAGGACGACCAAGCACAGTTTGAGTCCGTGAGTCACTCTCTACAGCACAGTCAAACTCTGTTCTGCACTCCTTCCAAAACCACCACCAATCACCCTGCACCACAACCACTACTGCAAAATCAACATCATCACCAAAGCACCCGACAGCATTGCCAAAGCACTTGAACACAGATATCAAGCACCTCTTTTCCAACAGATGTCTTAAGTCAGACTATCAACTTCAACCTCTGTTTTATCAAATGTCACTCCTATGGAATGTATTCTTTTCCCCAGTGATTTCCCCTCACTACCAATCCCACACTAAGCGAGTGTTGTGGCACTGATCCAACCAGATGCATTTTTTTTATTCAACCAAATCAGTTTTTTTTTTACATGTTTGTGATAAAACATATATACGTATCACTTAATGCAATACAATTAGTGCACCAACACAGCCAATAAAAATGAATGCTTCTGCTAATAGTTGCATCATTTTACCAGTAATGTCCTCAATTGTTGAGGCTATTATAAGACGTGATGAGTGAGTAACACTTCAAGGTTTGACGTGCCCTGCTTATGACCAATAACCATTTTTCTCGTGCTGTATGTGCCAATGTGTTACTATTTCTCTTCTCCTTTGTAACCTGGATGCTGTAGTTTGCTCAAGTAAGGTCAATTTCCTCCACTTTATCCTACACTCTGAGCTGCATGATACCTCCCCGCTTGATGTCCCCTGCCCCCGTGCCAGTTGTAGAAACAGGCTATGTGAGCAGCATCAGTGAAACACGACCAAAAAGCGAAAGGGCCTCACTTCACAATGGAGGACAAACTGTTCGAAAATTGAGCACACTAGCTAACCAGTAGCTAGTTTTTCCCTAAACCCTACCCTCATGAACCATCCAGCCAGACCATAGCTTTAAAAACTAGTGAACCCTAACAAACTAACCAAATGTTTGCAATTATCTTAAAACCTCATTAAGTAGCCATCCTTACCCCTAACCTTAACAAAGAGCCAACCAAACCATAGCATTAGCCTTAACAATAACAAACTAGCCAATAAAACACTTGGCTTACCCGTAACCAAAACAAACAAATCAAGCACTACTCCTAGCCTTAACAAATTGGTGAGCCAAGTACTAACCCTAGCCAACCGGCTTCAGCACGAGCCCTACCGTGATCCACCGCCAACGCTTCTCAAAGTTCCCTTTTCGCTTTTTGTTCGCTTTTCGCTTTTGAGGCTAACACTGCATGATGCGGTCATCTTTGTCGGTAGAAATAGTTTGTTTATTTTATTATAATTAATTTTTTTTATTTATCCTCATTGAGCATTTGCATGTAGAGCTAATCACCCTTCCCCAATTTAACATAGGTTCATCTGATCATGTTAATATTCAATAATAATAGCCTTACTTATTTTTTTAGCAATTGTAATTCTAGAGATATTAAAGGTTTTGCTTTAAGGGTTGTGTACTTTCTTGACTTAAAGCTTTCGTGACTGCAGGAATTCGTATTCTTGGGTCTTTCGGTAAAGTCACGTAGATCGGTTCAAAGAAAATAACTAAAACTAACAACTACAACGTTTCGACCGCAACACAAGCGGACGTCTTCCTGAAGACGGTCATCTTCCTGAAGATGACTGATTGTGTTGCCATCGAAACGTCGTAGTTTTTTGTTATTTTCTTTGAACCTATCTACGTGACTTTACCGAAAGACCCAATAATATTTGTGTACTGTGTCTACGAGTAAGCCATTCTTATAATCTTTGTACTAAATCTATTTGTTCGTAGCCCCCACCAACGGACTGCTATTGTTCTCTCTGTGTTCTAACTGACCACCTCTTATTTATTCTTATCCTCCGCTTGGTTTGTTTTAAAACCCTCACTGTCTTCTCTGTGGATTCCAAAAGGAGCTGGTAAGGATGTTCTGGCACTGTCATCTTTGCACTTCTCTGCGTACTGAATGTGCGTCTGGTCATTGAGATGCCAATAATCACAAGCTTCCTTGCAGTCTCAGCTGCTGCCATTATATATATTTTTGCTCGGAAGATGCAAATCAAGGATTAAAAAGCTCTTGCCTCATAAATATATAGTCCAGGCTGTGTACAACGAGGCTGTCCTACGTGAGTTTAATGCTCTTGTGTATGAGAATAGACAACATTTATGGTCAAGAATGCGGCTGCTGTAGTGCTAGAGATATTATAAAACGTGTGATTAATGTGCTATAATGGCACGCCTAACAATATTTAAAAGTATATTCACGAACAAAACTTCAAACTCATGTTGGGCATCACAGGGCGCTGAGCAGAGATGTTAATCTACAAGAGCTATTTGTATTTTGGGTTTTCCTCGTTTAAGTTTTGTAAAGAAAGGCATTTATTACTTAATTGATCATTTCCCATTAATTTATTTAAGAAATTAAAGTAAAGCTTTGCTTAAGTTTTATGTAACTAAAACCCGTTAGAATAAAATGATGAGAGTAGTTATAAGTTACAGGCCTTTGTCCATTGGTGGATGTAGGCATCGCCACGATATTTCAGGTGGCATGGGGTTTTTTGGACCATACTTCACGCTGGTGAAGGTTGGTCAACTTGAGCGGGGGCGGTTCGGATATGTCTTACCACTAACGTTAGCTGTGGCCAGGAATGAAACTCAGATTGCTGATTTCACATAGCAGTGCACTAACCACTGTGCTACAGCTTCACTTATATAAATGTATGTGGCATAGGAATGCCTTCCTCTGTCCACACGGCAAGGTGGTTGTTAGTCTGTCTGAGCCACGTTGGTAAGCCTTCACCGCCGGTTGACGTTGGTAAATTTGGGGGAGCAGCCTTGTTCGCAGTCATCGTCGGTGCATGTTTTTCTGAGCTGGGCACCATCTCCTTGCTCCCCCACCACCATTCCCCTGCAGGAGGAGCTGAATAGTGTGAGCGTGGAGCGCATCGTCGTGAGTCCCAACGCGGCGTTCGACGAGTTCAAGGAAAAGCACGTCTCCTCGAAGGACACGGGTACCTTGCAGCAGCCCACTCGCTTGCTCGCGCACGTACGCACACATAAACGTATGCTCACACACACGCGTGTAAATGTACGTTCATGAACGGCACGCAACTTTACGCTCACACGCAGGCACACAAACGCAAGCTCGCATCTGCAGCACTTGCAAGCTCACACACTAACATTCACATATGCTTATCCATGCATTTAAACGTATGCTTGCACGCACACGCAAATGCACACTCACAGGTGCACGCACACAAGCTTGCGCATGAACACATACACACAAACTCAAGCACGCACCTAAAAATGACCACAAGCTTTCGCATGAACTTAAAAGTACATGCACACATGCTTCTGCATATGCACACATGCAGATACATGCATTCAATCACACACTCGCATCACGCATGGTCATGTACACCCACACATACATCCAATCCCTATTTGTGACTCTTTGTAAACACCTGTTCCATGCACTCTATAGCTGTTAATTTTCTTCCATTTGTGCAGATTTTTCCGATAGGATAAGCAAGGGACGCAGAACTGGATATGAGGCCGGGGATTATGAAATGGTGAGTGAGTGGTCATGCGTTGAAAACCACATGGAATGTAGACACTGTACTCCGGACAACACAATATTAACTTGATTTATAAATAATGCAAATGTGGCCGCGTTGCAAATCGTGGGGGCGTCTGCATCCTTGGGAGCTTGAAAACAATTATATTCATAAGAGGGGAACGGGTGGGAATAGGTTACAGGAAATAGAAGGAAAGTAGATGAGTATGTGGTAAAGGTTAGAAGGATGACCCATCACAGGGACTGTCATAGGCAGAGGAAAAGAAGAACGTCCTGAGCCTGGACTTCAACAGGAGGAGGGAATTCGCAGTGCAGAGAGCCTGGGAGAGGGGTGACGTCACATTGAGTGAAGTATGACGAGGATTAACTGGCTGAGTTCACTGAATCGTACAAACAAGATGGAAAAACACAAACATTATAAAGCACACTGTAGGAATGAGACAAAAAAATCAGTTCTTGAATTGATTCACAAATTTGTTAGAAGGAGGGTTGTCAAGGGGGCATTTTCTTTGTATGCTGTGTGTGGTGCATGACATATATTTGGTGCATGTGCTGTGTGTTCTGTGCGTGTTGTGTGCTGTCTGCTGTACGAGCCGTACATTACTGCAACTCATGAGTGCTGTTATGTGCTTGGGGCGTGTGTTGTGTGTTGTGCATATGCTTTGTACGTTACATGTGCTATTTGTTCTTTGCATGCCCTACGCTGCGCTCATTGTCATACCGGCTATGTGTCACCATGACACGTCTGTGCTATGTCTCGGCAGCTGGAGGACGGAAGCAAGGCCAAGGAGACGCCACAGCAGTGGTACCAGCGTCTGCAGCACGAGATCCGAGAGCTGGCTGAGGAGGTGCAGTCAGTACAGGTGCGATTCCAGTGTGTACACGCGCTCACACTCGCTCACACGCGCTCACACGCGCTCACACGCGCTCACACGCGCACGTACACGCATGCACGCTTGTTTATGACCCATGCGTACAAACTCCGCCTATCCTCTCACACCAGACGCTGGCACAAGACACGGATAAGGAGGACAAGCTGAGCCCCGTGGTGCTGTCGGAGCAGGTCTCTGGGCTCCGGCAGCAGCTGGCTTCGCTGCAGCTAGAGCGATCGCTAGGCCCCCATGCCTCCCTTGACCTGGCTGACCCCCACGGAGCGCTCGCCAAGTAAGGATCACTTCTGGACTCCAAGACTACGATAGCCCCCCCCCCATTCCCGTATTCTTTAAAGCAGGAGTGGGGAATCTTTTCTTTGCCAACAGTGAATATAACATTCAGATACCTTGGATGGGCCACATATTAACACACCTTGTCGCTATTCCATGAATAATGTGAAAACTAACACGCGTGTCAACCTAATTTTAAAGAGGGCCTTGAAGTGACGGAGGTGACAGAGCGTGCTAAAATTTGAAACGCAGGGATGCAAGGTCAAAATTTAAATTTTCTTGCACCCGATTAGTGCAGCTAAGATGCTTGCAGTTATGTATAAATATAATTTCTGGGACAGTTTCTAGGGGTCAATAATAAATATGGTATGTAATTTTTTATCTTATATATAAATGAAAAAAAGATATGGCTGATTTATGGAATGACTATAATTACAAAAGTGAACGTCCATGTTTGGAGCGTGATTGTGACTGGTTTGGCTCCACGTAGGGATTGCTGGATGTGTCACTACATGCGCCGTGCTACTCTCCTCCTTGCTCCCTCTTCTCTCCCCCTCTTGCCGCCTGCCTATGTCAGGCGGCTGCTGACTCAGCTGGACACGCTGAAGAGCGGACGCCCTGACGGTGCCGAGTCCAAGGGCTCTGGCAAGGCTGGCGGGGACGGCGCCATCATCACATACGAGCTGCTCTACCGGCCTGAGCACGACAAGTTCCAGCACGTGGCCAAGGTGTGTGACCACCGCCCATAACGCTCGCTCACTGATAGGCAGATGCACGCACGCGCGCACGTACGTGCACACAGAGAAAGTATATAAACACGTACTTGCATTAACACAGATGCCCAAACACGCAGACACTTGCATGCACGCCCTCAAACACAGAAACAAACCTTTTCACACTGACACATGCACACATAGGACAAAAACACACAGATGCATAATCATACACAATTACCTCCTTTACGCAGTACAACCTAGCCGTGCCAGAGCTGTGCCGAGAAAACCCCGGTGCGGTTCAGGAGAGGTGCCAGGTTGTGTTTCCATTTCAAAACCCGAGCCGTGCAGGCGATGTCCTTCATAATGAATCAGTCAAGTCGTATGTAGATGCAATAAATGACAAAAATGGCCACAACTTATGGTGAGAATTATTCAGCTCACGAGTGGTCTTGCTTGCCCTCGAGCCAGATGAAGATGTCTTGTGAGGCCAGAGTATCATGGTTCTGTTCTGGTTCGGCTCATCCAGTAGCTCGTGTAAAACCACATTTACGTGAGGGCCTGGCACTGGTGTGGGAAATGGGCAAATGGCGGAGAAATACACCAACACCACGACATACACAGAGACGGTGATTTGGTGCTGCCCTGCATGCCGTCTGCCCTAGGCGGCCGACATGGAGAAGAGGCTGAGCGAGCTGGAGGCGGTGGTTGGGAAGGCTCCAGACAAGCCGGTAAACCTCGGTGGCACCTCATGGTTTCTCATTGCACATGCACGGCGCAGATGGCACTAGAGGGGGGCGTGCGAAGGCGTTGTGTGTATGTACGTGTGTACATGTGTTGTTCGTGTCTATCTTTTTATTAACAGAACCCCATCGCTGTTGGCTTGCAGAGTTCAACTGTCATGGTAAGTTTAAAACAACTTCATGCCACTTTAGGGTGACTGGGTAATTATTAGGTGTGTAACGATGATCATCATTAGAAATGCTTTGGCAACGAAGACCCGTGGCGCCAAAAACAAGTGGGTCCACAATCCACCGCTTTGTAGAACGCCTGCAAAGTTAGGCCTCTGCCACAACAGATAGTGGTGATGTGGAGCGATATTGGCAATGTGGTGCTGATGTAGTTTTGATCTGATGATGATGTTGGTCATGTTTTGGTTATGTGGTAATGATGTGGTAGTAATGTGGCGATATGGGATAATGTTTGTGATATGGTGTAGTAGTAGAGCCATATTAGTTATGTAGTTATACAGAGCGATGTTGGTAATGTACTGATGATCATGACGTGATGGTAACGTGTTGACGTAATCTCTGCTGCTGCTGTGTGCGACAGGGGGCCTTGGAGCTCATGCAGCTGAGGTTGGGAGTCTTGGACCCGGCCAACCTGGACCAAATCGAGGCTCGGCTGCAGGTTCGGATCTCCCCCCTCTCTCGGCGACACCTGTGCTGCTCCAGGACAATTTAAATTCCTCTTCTGCTTGTTAACCCCTTTTGTCAATCGACTGCTGAGTGAGAGCCTCCCATACCATACCGGTCGTGAGAGAATTGACGATAATTGGCAATGCTGGTCAGTGTGTTTTGGTGAAGGCGGGGAGCATAGACGATTGAGCATAGAACCAGCATGTAGCGCTGCAGCCGGTCACCTGCTTGTGCCTCGTGGTCATCCATCCAAGCACTATCGAGGCTACTCCATGCGAAGTTTCTGAGTTATCCTTGCTTAGATGCTATGTTCCCAGATAAAAGTCCAAATATATGGTATTGGCTTCAAGGTCAACTACCTTGGCGCCACATGCATCAGCTGCTGCGGTGTTTCGTGAATGTGAATCTGGCATTCAACAGCAGTTGGTGAGCACAGCGCTGTCATCTCGTAATTGGCGAGGTGTCTCGGCATAGATGTGCATCCGGCACAACTGGTGCGGTTCGGTGTTTCGCAGACGTAGTGCATACAACAGCCAATCGTGGTGTGAATGGAGCTCTCTCTTGGCAGGGCGTGCTGGGAAAGTTGAACGAGGTGACCAAACAGAAGGATTACGCAGAGGAGGCTGAGACCCAGAGCAAGGTGAGGTGCATTAACATGTTTTATTGGAAGCCAGAACCGCACAAAAACAAACAACTTTTGTCTTGTAGATAAATACCGATTGCTGTGTGTACCGTACTCTCTGACTTGGGTTTGGGGATTCATGAATACGTAGCAGGAAATGATGTCGCAGTGACGTCACTGCAGTACACCTGATCTATTTTGCAAGATTGCGACTTGTGTTTTTTTGGTTGTGCCTGTGCCTATTACATGTGTAATGTTTCACCTCTGAGTGCAGTGTTTCTTAACTCACTACCCCTCATCGTACAACTTTTATTGAATTATCACTGTGTAACAAAAAACATTGTTCCTGGGTAGTAATTGTTATTTCCTAATTGCTTATGCCTCAAAAGTACAGAAAATGGCGATTATTCCCTACAAACTTTGCTTTTGTGACCAGGACAGTGATATTTTGAAATTGACCGATTTTCAATGATAAAATGTGTGCATTTGTGTCATTCCTTCACGTAAAGTGCTGGTCACAAAAGCAAAGTTTGTGGGGAATAATAGCCATTTTCTATACTTTTTAGGCATAAGCAATAAAAAAATAACACTACCCAGGGACAAAAATCGTGTTACATAGTGAATTACCAATGCACGTATATGTATGTGTGTGAATGTGGGGAGTGGTAGTAGTTTAGTAGATGGCGCATTCTCCTACGTATTCGACGACCTGAGTTCGATTCCCGCTCACGGCCAACATCAGTAATGAATATCTGAACCAGTCCTGGGCCTCGCCGAGGTACACTCAGCCGTAAAGTAGTGTCTGGTGTAGTGTATAAACATTCCTCCTCGTGCGCCGTTCCAGCCTTCATCTTCTGCTACAGGTCATACGGGGATGTTTGTTGTTGTGTGCTTGTGCAGGTGACTAAGCTATATGAGATGATGGAACGGTGGGACTCTGTGGCAGACGCTCTGCCCCGTGTTGCGGAGCGACTCCGTGCACTCAAAGAGCTCCATGAGCAAGGTGCTATTATTGGCTCCACAAAGAGCTCCATTCCCCCCCCATGACCACACCCCACCCCACCCTGCCATTAAGACACCCATCCAGACATTACCAGGCCCCATCTTACCCTCCACTCAGCCAGGACATCACCCTCTATTTCCATCACATCAACATCACTGCATGCATTTATGCATCTTCGTAGTCTATGCCTGTGATACACATAGGTGACTCACAAATGTGTCAGCCTATCAGGTTGCCACAAGATGGCAGTACAGCAAGTGAGTTCAAAGGTGTGGTCCCCTTGTATTTGTGGGTTTTCTGAAGGTATCTTTTTCTCTTGTTTTTTGCCTAAAAATACACCCCCTTAAAAAGGGAGAGATTTCATTAGCATTTACTGCTTAAATTACATGAGTATTTATGATCTTTATTATAAACCTTACAGTATGGACAGGGCAGTCCAGAATCTCAATTTGCTCAACTCTGATGTTGTCATCGGAATGTATGTGTACTGTGATCGTCTTACACGTGTTGTTTCGTTTTTGTCATTCTGTGATGCAGCAATGCAGTTCGGGCAACTGCTGAGTCACCTGGAGTCAACCCAGCACATGATCTCGAGCTCCGTGCAGACCAACTCCTCGCTGCTGACCCAGGTAAGCCCACCCTAGTGACCCCCATTGACCCCAACGATTCCTTGTGCCGTCGCGCATTAATCGGCGTCACGCGTCGCGTTTCCGACGGATGTTCCACGGCATGCTCTTCTTTTCCCCCCACAGCTCAACAAGACGATGAAGGACAACGCCGGTTCCATCGAGAAGAACTTCACGGGCCTCGAGTCGAGGATGCGCTCGCTGTGCGAGTGAGGCTCGTACGCTCCTCCCTTCTCTTCCGCCCGCCCGCCCAGCCTCGCTCGTCCGTGTGCCCGCACCTATTTGTTCGCCCGCCCTCACTTTGTCTGCTCGCCGATATAACTGTCCTTCCGCCCCGCTCGAGCAGTGGCGGATTGTGGCACCAGGTTGAGGAGACGACAAACTTCCGTCTTCAGTTTTGCAGTCTCAGGTCATGTGCATAAATGGATTTGTTGAGTAACAGGTAGGTATGTGGTGATTCCCACCTCCCTAACCACCACCCCCCAGCAAGTCGATGAACTGTTCGAATTAACGATGTCCATTTCGACATTGGCATTTAGCTCCTGAACGTATTGCCATACGAAAGTGTAGATTGAATTGTTTCGACTTCGCTTTGCGATTTAATTTTAAAATCCCTATTGTAAAAATATTTCGTTTGTATCATTTTCATTGCACCATTGCCTAAAAGTAACATGAATATATAATATCTTTAAATTGCTAATAATTGTTTATGATGCATGTATCATTAGATTGAGGATACATTTGAATCGATGGATACATGTATTATTTGCTAAATAACTGGAATTTGAAGGCAGTGGCTTCATCATCATCACCATCAGCACTTTCTCCACCAGATGACCACACTTGGCCCATGCCACTTCCCAGGTGAACTGGCCAGATAGGAACCCAGCACCTGTGCATCGCCATCATCATCATCATCGTACATTACCTTTGTATTCCAATCATCAGTGATTCCATTTTTGCAACAACAATTGAGACTGGGACACACACGAGGTGGAGTTTGTGGCCTTGTCGAATTTTGGTGCGACCCTCTGCTACTGCCTCCCACCCTTGCAAGTTGGCGTCCCAGAGTCCCAAGCCAGACTTGCACTGCCACGCTCGCGGGCATCAATTACTGATTCACGTTTGATTGCAAATATTTCCTCTTATTAAAGTGTGCTGTCGTTAGCATGAAACCAATACTGTATATTAAAAAGTACTTTTGACATAATATCCATCAATTAATGTTGAGGGTGTAATTGCAGCGAAGGAAAGAAAAAAATGAGGCACCATTTTGCAGAAATGCACCGACAAAAAATGTGCATCACACGGAGTGATATTTAAACACATTTACATGTGGACAGCCGTGTAGAGTCCTAACTCGCATTACCTCATGGAACACGGAAACGTTTATAGCTATTTTCCAATCGGCAACCAAGCTGCAACTGTGCCATGCCGAGCCAGCCTGGCACAGTTTAGGAGGCACCAGATTTTCCACTGCAGAAGGCAAGCCATGTCACTGATGTCACCAAGAACTTGTCATTCGCTTCACCCCTGGCAGTGTTTGACCCCAAACCAGATTAAGATGTGAGGATGGTATATCGAGTTGCTTCTGGCTTGGCACAGAAGATAGTGACATTTCACCTGTTATGTTCGGGCTTTGTGCTGGCTCATGTCGGATGTTCCTGGTGGAAAAGGGGTATCAGTGGTTGAAACGTAATTTCAGGAGGTGGCTTTCAGACAGACGAGCTTACTCGTGGCTCCATCTTGGCCTATTAGGAAAGGTGTTTTATATTTTAATGTCAAATGTTGCAACAGCTTTTATCATGTCAGACATCTCAACAACCCAGAAATCCATGCTGTTGAATCCCTGCCTCAGTTAAAGTACAGGCTGCAAGACCTTACGCTTTTACTACGCTCCCCAGTGTGGTGACGTATGGTCAATTAACCCCCATGATTAAAAATGGGAAGGTCATCCAGCCGTGTGGATTGATAAAGGGCTGTACATTGTTATTGTTGGTCTAAATTATATACAGTGTGCTCACTGTGTACAGTGTCTTGAGATGCAGTCACAATTAGACCCCGATATGAATCCAAATTGTATCTAAACCACTGTGCTGTCCACACGCTTCGGCTTGTCAGCGAAATAAAAAAAACACTATGTACTTTACCAACTTGAGTGTGTCAGGTTTACATGGACGTGTCCACACTGCAGCTGCCTTCACATGCCAGGCGGGAAAGATGCAACAAGACCCTCATGTTTTATTGAGCTGGGATGAACGATTATTGTACATTGAGAAATCAATGACTCCAGTTTTATGCGTTTTATTAATCAAACAATTGAATAACACGAAAAAAGTTGGAGATGAGTCTCACCTTTGCTCCCACATGTGTTGCTGGGCACGAGTTAGCCTTAGCACGGTGGAGGAATTAACTTTTTATACAAATAGAAAATATACATGTTTTCGATAATTTTTGTGAAAATTATCGTCAAAATTCCCACTTTCCTTTGACATAGCATATTAGGCTTGAACCCAATGCAGGGAATAAACGTACTGAAAAATATCTTGCCTACATTCAGATAAGCTTTTTTGGTGAAAAATGTCAACGTTTATTTTCAAATATAGCACATCAAGAACACGAAGAGGGAATCGACTTTTTTTTTTTAAAGGAAAGTAAATATTGGCCATTTTTGGCAAAAATTTAAAAATTTGTTTTTTGCAGTTTCTCCAAACTGCAAAAAAAAACCCAGGGTCCTTTTCTGATTTCAGTGGAGATGAATTGGCATGCAATCATATAGCATTCAAAGAAAAGGAGGAAAACCAGTGATGGATCACTTCTGTGAAAAATATCTTCATAGCTCATCGGATTCCTGAAGTCTAAATAAAGAAGTCGGATTTTAAGTAGAAAAAAAAATTGCAATCATTTCTCAAGACTAAATTTCACCATCATGATCATAGTTTGCGTCACAGCTCCATTACCATAAACACGTAAGGTCAACACTGCCAGTCTATTTTGAAAAAAAAAAGTTAATTTTTGTCAAAGGAAAATAAGTGTTTTTATTCAGTGACTGTATAAACACTGGTTTGTCACGAAGAGGAAAGATGGATCTTGGTGTTTCAGTCGACTAAAACATAATCTCTCCTAAACGTCGATATCGTGTTCCATGAAATCCGCGCCACCAAGGGGAGAATATGCACACTCCAAATATACATGCGTCAGGTCGGGGTCAAACTCACGACCTCCTGCATACCAGGCGAGGGAGATAACATCTCGCAACCGAGATGAGTTACTGGTCCATTCACGGGATGATGGAATGTTTCAACAACAACAGTGGGCCTTTTTGTTGTTGGAAATGGGAACACCAAACGGCGTATCTAACGGACTGCTGAACCGCAAAGAGAGACACCCATCCTGTTTGTGTCGGTCCTCTCGCACAGAAATCGACCACCGGTTGTCGATTACGAGTGCGCAAGAGCCCCGCCAGCCCTGAAGACAGACGGAGTTCCACTTGCATTGCACATTGTGTGTCGTGCCCGCGCTGCGGCTGTGCCACGTGTTGATCAGCGCAACGGACGCTCTTGCCCAACTGGGGGGCATCTGGTCATCTCGGCTTGCTCACGAGTTTAAACCACGCGGACTCCAGCTTCCCCTTTTCTGTCACGCGCACGCTCACGCCGGCAACGACGCTTCTAATCATATTGATTGTAATTTAAATAATGATAGTTGCGGCAGCGGGATAAACAACAGGGCGTGATTTGCGTGAACGTTGCATATAAGATGGGCACGCCCGTCGTAAAATCAGCCGGAATGTGTCCGATCTCGCCCGTTGCGGCAGGCTAAGCGGGGTGGCCGAGCCTGGTGGAGAGCTCTTGGGTTGGCCACAACCCAGCGCGCCCGGGGGTGTCACGGGCGGCTACACGACCATGTGGTGGGCAGCCTTGACAAAAAAAGCCGTTGTACTGCATGTCTGTGCTCCCCTTCTTCAGCGATCCGCACTGGCAAGCGTGGTTAAAGTATGATTAAATGACAAACCACGTGGGCTTGTACGGCTATAAACTCTGCGGCTGCTTGCTGGACGCGCTGTAAAAGTGTGGTCCAGATGTCTTGTGACCTCAATTTATCTAAAACTGAATATTTGTTTGTATATACCAATGGGTGTGACGACAGAAATGAGCATGCAAAGGAGAAAATAATCAGGAGTGAATTATTTGCGGGTCACAAGACATCTGGACCAACAGATGTCTTCGCGATTACCGTATTTCCCGCATTACGTGGCGCACATTCTCCCCCAAGTAGTTAACAAATGTTGAGCGGGTGGGGAGTACGCCTTATCATCGACGAGGTGTGTGTGTGGCCAGATGTGTGGATCTTTATTGGTGGGGAGCGGTGGTGTAGTGGTTAGCGCGCTGCGCGACGAACTCCGTGACCCGAGGTGACCCGAGTTCGATTCCCGCTCACGGCCAACACCAGTGACTATTATCTGTAACGGTCTTGGGCCTCCCCTAGGTCGACTCAGCCTCAAATGAGTGGTGTGGCGTGTAAACATCACCACTGGGGAGACAAAGGCGGCCGGGCGTGGTTGTTGGACACCCCCCTCGTGTGCCCTAATCAGCCTTCATCGGTGCTCGCTAACGGCACTTGCCCAAACCGTCTGTTGGGTCAAGTTTCTGGAAAGTCTGAAACTCGAGAGAATACGGCAATGTTAAGAGTTGGATAAAGTGCGGGTTGCGTGTCGTCTTTAACGTGTATTTAGCAAAGTGTAAACTTGATCACATTGATTAAAAAAAAGGCGACACATGAGCTGTGTTTTGTTGTTAAACAGCTCTTAGTCCCGAAAAGTTTGCATTCCTTGTTACCTTAAGTTCCTGAGTTAAGTGGACATTCCGATTGATAAATGGGGGGAACCGTAAAGGTGACGCAAAAACAGCCAAGTGTCAACTTCGACGAAGATTTATCGTCGTCATTGTAAAGGAGAAGTCGTACAGTGTTTATACAACTGCGCACGCAGTCCCTGAAATACCATCCTGGATCTTATCAACATCGGCTCGAGACGATTGCAAATAAATAATTCATTTTTCTACGGCTTTTCCTTTATTATCTCAAATTATGTTTGAGCAAGGATTTATATCGAGCAAGTAACACGACTTCATTTGTATGCCCAATTCATCCCTCAATGTCACACTTCACGCAAATGATTTTTTACATGTAAGAAAGAGTAAAAACATTTTTTTATTTTATTTTTTTATTCGCAAATCAATCACGAGGCTATGTTTAAAACCACTGAATACATCTAACGCACATTTAACTCGTGAGTTTATTTCAACCACATTAAAAAAAACTACTTTCAGATTACCCGCACCTCCGATTCGCACCGATGGCTACGTACGGTGCGAAAGAAGTTCAACGTACATATTCTTGGATCTTTCGGTAAAGTAACGTAGAAGGGAAATAATAAAATAATTAAACATAAAATTCTCACGACGTTTCGGCCACAACACAAGCAGCCGTCCTCAGGTGAAGAACAGAGCTGTCGGAAAGACAGCGTCCTAATGAACACCTGAGGACGGCTGCTTGTGTTGTGGCCGAAACGTCGTGAGAATTTTATAATGTTTTATTTTTATTATTTTATTATTTCCCTTCTACGTGACTTTACCGAAAGATCCAAGAATATTAATCGCTGCAGTCACGAAAGCTTTAAATCGAAATTCAACGTACATATGAAGTGAACTGACAATTACAATGTCGTTTTTTTTAATTCTACCACCTAATAGATGAACATCTATTCAAATGATATTCACATTCGTAAAATTGAGAAGAAAAAACATTCTATTCGGGGGATGGGAGAGAAGTTACTTTGATTCTAGATTTGAAGCTTCCGTGACTGCAAGGATTCATACTCTTAGTTCTTTCGGTAAAGTCACGTAGGTAAAAAATGAAATTAAAATTAATAAAAAAATAACAATAAAATCACGACGTTTTGGAGGCATCACAAGACGAGGCTTGTGTTGTGAAATTAATAAAAAATTAAAACAATAAAATCACGTTTTTATTGTTTTTATTTTTTATTAATTTTAATTTCATTTTTTACTTACGTGACTTTACCGAAAGAACTATGAGTATAAGTTAATTTGAGGAAGTGCTTCTTATCCTTTACTGCAGCCTTGCACCCCTTTGGTTCTCAATCGATAAAAAAAAAATGTAGCGATGTTAATACATACTTAAGTTTGACGAAACAAAGTAGTGGTACTTACGTCCCCGTGATTAATTTGTGTTTCCATGATTATTTACCTTCTAAAGAAATATGGCATGTCTCGCACCCCTGAGAAAGGGCATCTCGCACCCACCTGGTTAAGAACCACTGCTTTAAGGACACAGGGGTAACCAGCGAGCCAGCCATTCATTCATTCCACTGTGCGCGCTCGCACACGGCCACGGCATTTGGCGTGACACAGAGCGCGCGCATTCTCCCCTCCGTGTCCTGGCGGCCGCTCAGCCCACGCGGTGCAGGGCGCAGAGAAGGAAGCGTGAAGACTTCCATTGTCTCTGGGATCTGCCGAGTCTGCGCGCTCGGCACGCGAAGCTGGCGACTCAGCGGCGTTGGCCGCCTCCATAACGCCCGCGCCACTCGCCCAGACCACGCCACGCGGCGCGCGCCCAGAGGCGATACGGGGGAGGGGGGGGGGCACCGCGACCCGCCCCCCGCCCCGACCTCTTCATCACGGCTCACACACCTCTTCACACACACACACCGCGATTAAAGATTGAAATGTACTCCGTGCCGGATTACACTGGTCGACACACTTTTTCTGGCATAAGGTATTCCAACGGGTTTAATGTAATTTTGGGGTGCTGATTCCAAATCTGGCATCAGTTTTTGTCTATCACGTCAGGTTTTTGAGATATCAAATATTGCATTTTCAATTAAAACTGCAGAAGAAAAATATTAAATAAATGTGGATATCTACATAAAATTATATTATTAACATATTATTCTAAAAATACAGCACCATATTTTAACACTAAAGCAGTCACTGACTCGCAACAACTTGCAATCATAAGTGACAGAGTTAATTTCGGGTAAAATCAATTAAAATGGGGTATACCGATAGCATAAAAATGAGATGTGATAGAGCAAATTTGAGATCAGATTTGGAATCAGCACCCTAAATTAGTCTAGAACAGCTGCAAAAGTCCAGGCCAGAAAAAAAAAAGTGTTTTTTTTGTTGACCAGTGATATCCTCGTAGCAAAAGTAGCTGCATATGCTACGGGCCCCGCAGTTTCAAGGGCCCCGCGCTAAATGCTTTCAAGCTATCAATTCCGGATCAGTGATTCTGCACTTGCTCTATTACTATAGTACTATACTGCCTTATACTTTAATGAACGACTGGGTGTTTAAGGTTAGCGATTTGTCTTATTATCTGGCCTTATAACAAATACAATTACTTTACTATGCAAGTAAAAAATCTATGTGTTTTAATATTTACGTGTTTTTATTTTATTTAGACCCCCTTCATAACAAATGCTGCAGGCCCGCACTAGCTTAATCCGGCACTGAATGTACTACAGTTTCGGGTGCCATCACCACGATGCGTATTCCCATTACCAGGGATCGGCAACAAACACACAAACAGAGCCGCGATGCATGTCAGGACGACACGACCGTCACGAAGCAGTTCTTGAAGAAGTCGCACGCTGCTCCAGAGCCGCAAGTTTCAGACCCCTGGCCATTACAAACCACCCCGGTTCCGATGACACGTTACCTACACCAATTAAAAATATCAAAGTAAACTATAAAAAAACGAAACTACGTTTTATTTATATTCTTCGGGTCTTTCGGTAAAATCACGTAGATAGGTTCAAATAATTATAGATTTGAAGTTTTCGTGACTGCAAGGATCCATACTCTTTGGTTTTTTCGGTAAAGTCACGTAGGTGAAAAAAGGAAAACGAAAACAAACAAATTAAATCACGACGTTTCGGAGGCAACACCAGCCCCCGTCTTCAGGTGGAACAGTCACTTGATACAGTAATTTTGCTGTGACTGTTCCACCTGAAGACGGGGGCTTGTGTTGCCTCCGAAACGTCGTAATTTAATGTATTTGTTTTCCTTTTTTAACCTATGTGACTTTACCGAAAAAAACAAAGAGTAAGGTTCAAAGAAAGTAACACAAAAAATCTACGTTTTATTTTACCAGGTAAGGTTGACTGAGCTATATAGCTCTTTTTCAGAAGCGATCTGCCCACAATTTATAGCTCAACCAAGTGGCTTATCACGTGGACATTTAAAGCAGCCAACACACTCTAAACGCGCGATGTTGATTCTAATTTCGAAGCTTTCGTGACTGCAGGAATTACGCTTTGGTTTTTTCGGTAAAGTCACGGAGAAAATAAAATGTATTCTAAATGTTGAGGGAAGAACCAGAAGACCCGGAGAAAATTCTACGCGACGACAAGAAGAACGTGAAAACTCCAAATATACAACAACAGGCGTCAAGGTCTGGATCTAACCCACGTGCCCTTGTATACCTGGCGATGTAGTTAACATCTCCCCGCCGTGGCGGCGTCGCGAGACGGGATGATGGCAAATTGGACGACACTGGCGACAGAACGGTAACCGAAGGCGAGAGCGAGCTCAGTGAGGGCGACCACCGTGGAGATGGAGCGACAAGACCCGTTTACGTGCACGTCAGGGACGGTGATGGCTTTTGTTCGACTTGAGATAAAGCGATGGGTGATGATGACGTTTACCATTATCATCACTATCATCGTACATCACAACGTCTACAGTCAGCCCCAGCTCAAACGCCACGACCACGAAATCACCAACACCACACCGGCACAAGGCTACCACCACTATCACCGGTTGGTGACTCAACCCCTGGCCCCAATGAATAAGTGAATAGGTCAGTTTAACACGTAACAGGCTTTCGCGACCAATATTATTCATAATCAACGTTTTTGGGTTTAGATCGCGTTATTTATAAATGTGTCGTAACCCTCCACCACCCGACACGGCCAATCAGTAAAAAAGTGTCACGTTGACAAAAGACAAATAGTTCACTGCTTTAGCCCACCGGTGTGTTGAAGCGTGAAATTTTTTTTTGTAAATGTTGTGGTTTCACGATTCAACACACCGGTGGGCTAAAGCAGTGAACTATTTGTCTTTTGTCAACGTGACACTTTTTTACTGATTGGCCGTGTCGGGTGGTGGAGGGTTACGACACATTTTTAAATAACGCGATCTAAACCCAAAAACGTTGATTAATGAAGTGAATAGGTGTGGACCGTACCGCAAACACGTCAACGCATTCCGGCCACGGGATGGAGAAGATTCAGCGGCGTGAGTGAGACAAAAGCGGCCGAGCGTGGTTTTGGTCACACCGCCACCTTGTTGTGCGCTGTTGCAGCCTTGATGGGCGATGGCGGATAACACTGATACATTCTACAAGGCCGGACGCTGAGCCAGGAAAACAATGCGCGAAACGAGTGACCTTCGTGACTTCAAGTGGACTCCGGAACAATGGCACAGCCCCGTTTACAAACCCTGTATTCACTTCAACGTTTATATTATTGTTATGTGCCCATTGTTTTCTGAGCCGGTCAGCACTGACGTGTGTACAGTTGTTGTTCTGTATAATGTTATTGCATTATCCGCATGCGTGTCTTGGCGTGCCCTTTTAGATTTGTCGTTTGATTAGACAAAACGATTGTTTTGGAAGGTTTTAAGGAGTCTGTGACAAAATGAGTACTGTACCATACAAAGAAGACACCAACACCTGTTATCCTTATCAAGAGTCTCACCCCCGCCATGAGAATGTGAAATTCGCACCGCAGGCTTTGGGCCACCAACGTAACGTGGCTTTATTGCTCTTATTCTTAGGTTTTTGTCGGTAAAGTAGAAGACGGAAGCTTGTGTTGCCTCCGAAACTTCGTAATTTGTATTTTATTTTACTTTCATTAATTATAATTTTTTTACCTACGTTACTTTACCGAAAAAACCTAAGAATATGAATCCTTGCAGTCACGAAAGATTCAAATCTAGAAATTAATTGCTCTTTTGAACGGTAAGACACTTGAACTCTTCTGCTGATGCTGATCTTGATTAAATATCTGGCTGCGAATCACGCCTGTAAATTGCTGACGGTGCCACGACTCTCCCTCTCTCGCTGGCAGCTCAGACTCTCGGTAATGAGCGTATTGCGAGCTGGCGACGAGCGAGCACACGTCCAGCCATTCAAAATATGCCAGACGCTTCTGAGGGATTCTTTCAACAATCTGAGTCTGGCTCGCGTGCGTAACTTCGTACGGTGACACTGGGCTTATTGTTCACCCTCCTCCTGATAAATAGGCGCAGGAGTTCTCTGGTAGCGGCAGAATAATCATCTCTCTCTCACCTGCTGCGGCCGTTGGCGAGGTCCCTCTTGCATTTCGTTCCACCGCAGCTAAGTTTCTCCAGCCGCAATCCATCCTCTCAGCCACAATGTCTGCGTCTGCAGTGAGTGCAACGGCCGCGAGCTCCAGCTCGTACAGCCAAATGAAGAGCAGCAGCAGCAGCAGCTCCTACAAGGGAGTTAGTGCCGGCCTCGGGTACGCGTCAGGCGGAGGAGCAGCTCTGGGCTACGGTGGAGGGTTAGGTCTGGGCTACGGTGGAGGGGCAGCTCTGGGCTACGGTGGAGGGTTAGGTCTGGGCTACGGTGGAGGGGCAGCTCTGGGCTACGGCGGAGGAGCAGGTCTGGGCTACGGTGGAGGGGCAGCCTTGGGCTACGGTGGAGGTCTTGGTCTGGGCTATGGAGGAGGAGTAGGAGGAGTTGGTCTGGGCTATGGGGCAGTGGGTCTTGGAGGTGGTGGCTACATGCTCCCGGGAGGAGGCGCGGCGGGCCTGATCGGCGGTGGGTTCGGCATCGGGCCCGGCGGCGGGGTCGGCCCCTACGGGAGCCCCGCATTCGCCGCGGGCAAAATGCTGACGGCCGGGGGTCTGTCCGGCACCCTCGTGGGTGTGGGTTCCATCCCGCCCATGGCGTCGCGAGAGGCGGAGAAGAGCACCCTGCAGTTCCTGAACGACCGCTTCGGGGGCTACGTGGAGAAGGTTCGACTCCTGCAGCGGGGAGAACGCGGCGCTCGAGGCGCAGCTCGCCTCCATCACGGGCGGCGCGCCGCTCTCGCCCGACGGGGGGCTCACGGTCAACTACGAGGTCCAGATCACCGAGCTGCGCACCACCATCGAGACGCTCATCCTCGACAAGGTGAACATGGAGATCGAGCTGGACAACATCAGAGCCACTGCCGAGGAGCTCAAAGCCAAGTAAGGTCTCACCCGACAGGCAGTCGCCCACCCGTTTCACCCTGCACCGCTCATTGCTTCGAGGCCTGATGTCTTATCGGCGAAAGTGGCCCTACCTCTGAACATTAGTGAAAAACACTGCTTTTAAAGGGTTGTTCTGGATGAGTGAAGCACTTGTACAGAGGACGTGTGGATGCGTAGTTTCTTAAGAAGCTAAATCATGACCGTAGCTCCTAACTCCAGTAATTTTGGTACATCGCGACATTTCACTGTCACTCTTTGCACTGACCGATGCCCGCTGCCGCCACAGGTTTGAGTTCGAGGCCGGGGTGCGTTACCAGCTGGAGTCTGACATCAGCCTGATGAAGAAGGTACGGCGACAGTCACCGCCAGCGTCGCTCTCACGGCTGTTTTCGGCGTGTGCCCTGCGTGCCGCTCGGCGCGATGTCCGACATTTCGCTCGCTGCACGTGGCAAGAGCTTCCTCGTTTCACCCCTGAGGACATTTCGTGCCGAGGGGAACAGCATACCAAACAACACGCATGGGAATACGGGGGCCGTTACGAGGACTGCAGTGACGGACACACAGTTTGTCTCGCGCTATGATGCCCGGTGGTCCCAGGAAACATGCAATGTTATGCCAACGTTGACATGTGGTTGAGAACGTTGAATAAACGTTGGAGCAACGTTTACTAGGGTGTTCGTGGGGCAATCTTGGACCCGCTGATCAGCGGTGGTGTTGGTCCACTGGGGACCATATGAGAAAATGGATATAGACAATGATATGTACGTAGATGTAGTGAGGTAATAGAAATTTAGATTAAGATATTGATGAAAGCAGAGAGACGAAGCCAAGATGGAGACGAGAGAGATTTCATTGTTTCTTTATGTTGATTAGCTTGCTATGTGTATTCTAATTTTAATCTGAGCTGCTAATTGAGTAAAACACATTTATTTTGTTCATGAATCAGGGGCCCTAAGCCTTTGCATGGTTTGCTTGTGCCCGGCCTCTCCTCCCCCGATGTAGGACATCGAGTTTGCGACCGACACGCGCGTGAACCTGACCACGCGCTACACGGCCCTGACGGACGAGCTGACCTTCCTCAAGAAGACCTATGAAGAGGTAGGCACTGGGTTCAATCCTATCAGTCTCAAATCAACGTTACGGTACTGCCTACCCATCCACACATTGACCAGGGTCAACCCTGCTTAACCATTGAGTTTTAACGAGGAGCAGGTGATCATGATTTTAATTTTGACATTTTTCAGAACACGTGCTCAGATGTGAACAGATCGCCTGGTTCTCCGCTGTTCTCTCCCTCGCAGGAATTCGCCACCTTCCAGACCCGCCTGGGCACCACGGAGGTCTCCAGCGGCTCCATCATCGAGGTCGACACCATCAAGTCGTTCGACCTCATGTCCACCCTCAGCCAAATCCGCTCCGAGTACGAGGTGGTGGCCACCAGAAACCGCGCAGAAGCAGAGGCCTACTACCATAGCAGGGTGAGGTCATCCCCACGGTGACACGAAGCGTCTGGGGGCGATGTGCAGCTCGTGGTCGATCCACTGCTGGATGATGAAGGCCTCCTAATGCTGTGGAGGTTGTTTATAGTTATATATAGACTTCTATATAAGAGTAGTCTTAAACAGATAATAACTTTGAAATATTTTATATTTCTTCTCCGCTGTGCATATTGTCTCTACCATCTTGTATGTATGTTGAACTTCTTTCGCACCGTACATAGTCGACCATGCAAATGTTTGAAACGTCGTATGCGGTCTGCGATGACTTCCTTGTCGAGTTATAATCTCAAACGCCACTTTGTTCTGGCGCCTCGAGATGCACTGCACAGGAGGCTTAGTGGTGTAAACAGAAATGATGGCGGTATCATTTGGATTATCTCTAAACCTAACTCGTCATGTACTCGTTTTATTAAAGCTATCGTCGCAAGAGCAGCACGGAGTTATGAGAGCAAATAACGGGCGAAAAAATACGATACACACACGAACGCGACGCGTATTCTAACCGACAGCTCATCGAAAACATCAACGGGCTGAACAAAGTCTTAAAAATAAATAACAAATATTTTTCTTCTTGGTTCTTTCGGTAAAGTCACGTAGAAGGGAAATAATAAAATAATAAAAATAAAACATTGTAAAATATATTTTCATGCATGAGTGATATATGTATCATTCACAATGCTGTTTTTTTCAGTATACTTGTGTTTTTTTACGTGAATAATTAAATTTGACGCTCGACACAACACAATAAAATTTTGCATTTCTGCAGAATCTCAAAGTGACCGATACCGATTCAGAGACTAGCGTCAACTCGCTGCCGCGCACTGATGCCCAGCACGGCGCCAGAGTCGGCCTCGGCTCTCACGGTGTTAACCGTTCTCCTCTGCGCGCATTTGCAGATAGAAGAGATCCAGGCCGTGACCTCGAAGACCACGGAGGCCATCAACTTCGCCAAGTCGGAGATTGTGTCGGTGACCAAGGATATCCAGATGCACTACTCGGAGCTACAGACACTCCTGTCCCAGGTGCTCGTCTCCAGCACACCGTCCACGCGGTTCTCAGCTTTGCCTACGCTCCACGTGAATTTGTGAATTTGAGTGGCGTATCGTGGACACGTACTTTTTGTCCTACACCAGCGTGGATTTTTTTCTGCAAAAAATTGGTGGGAAAGCGGTGCCTACCAACACATAAATCCTTTCCACCAAACATTTTCACCGCCGTTTGTATGTTTATATACACGTGTACCGGTAAATGTCGGTGGCTTTTGTCCACTTCTTATCAGCCTTAGTGTCACATGCTTCCTAATATACCAGAAAATAAAATCGAGTTAGAGTATCGCCATTTGTAATCACTGCTCTTCAAAATGAACGGGTAAAAACTTTCATAGGTCTTGGTTAAAGGTTAACATTTCATTCAACATGTCCCACAATTTTAGGGCATTTATTTTTTTGGGGGCCCATATATTGAAAAAAAATTACTCGACTATATGTGTGTCAATATTCACCTTACAATCCTTCTGCATTCTTCCAGGATATATAAAGATTCTGATTAGCATTTACATCGGCCACCCACTCGCCTTCGTCTATATTTAATGTAGGCGCTGGTTATTGATTAAAACGGTCGAAAAAAAACTACACGAGCAAATGTGAGCTGTGATGGCGAGTAAAACGAGAACAAATACAATGGCGGTGTAGAACACCAATTGAGATTTGATAGACACAGCGGTAATAGATCAAGAGGAGAATGGATAGAGACTGAAGGAGGCAGTGATGCTGGCGATAGAAACAGAACCTCCGTTCGGCCCAATCCTCGCTAACGAGCTGACGGGAGGGACTCACGTTGCCAAGTTGTGATGGTGCATCGACATCACCGTGGTGTTCCCTCAAGCGCGGTCTCTTCTTCCCCTCACTTGAACGAACGAACCAATAGATGAACGAACTAACACATGAACGAATTCACTGTCGGTCTGACAGAGCTACTCCATGGAGCAGTCCGTGGCTACCTACGAGGCGCGGGCCAGTTCCGAGGTGGCCAGCTACCAGTCCTCTGTGGCCACCATGGAGGTGGCCATCGAGACCGCTCGAATGGACCTGCAGAGGCAGCTGATGGCTTATCAGAGCCTGCTGGACGTCAAGCTTCAGCTGGACGCTGAGATCTCCACCTACAGGAATCTGCTGGAGGGCGAGGCGGCCAGGTGCTGTGGGGAAGCACTTCTCACAACAGAGGGGGGCGGGGGGGGGGGCGGCACGATGACCACACTCACTGCGCGTCACGGTGTTACAACGCTCGCCATCGCAGGAGTGTTACGCTTGCCTGACAGCCGATGCAATGTCCTTGCGTGACAGCGTGTCCGGCATGAAGCTGAGCTCCCTGTCGCTGGGCGGCGGCGGGGTGCACGTGGTGTCGGCAGGGAGCAGCAGCTCGCGCTCTGTCTCCTCCACCCACATGTCCATGTCAGGTGAGCGCGTGAGAGAGAGAGATGACCTGTGGCTCAGTGTGAGCGAGTGAGTGCCTGTCACTCAGGGTGAGTGAGTGAGAGGCAGCATGTGGCTCAGGGTGAGTGAGTGAGTGAGAGGGGTGGCATGTGGCTCGGTGAGTGAGTGAGAGAGAGGACCTGTGGCTCAGTGTGAGTGAGTGAGAGAGGGCCTGACGCTGAGGGTGAGTGAGTGAGAGAGGGCCTATCGCTCAGGGTGAGTGAGTGAGAGAGAGGGGTGGCATGTGGGTCAGTGTGAGCGCGTGAGAGAGATGACATGTGGCTCAGTGTGAGCGAGTGAGTGAGTGAGAGAGGACCTGTCGCTCAGGGTGAGTGAGTGTGTGAGGGCATGTGGCTCAGGGTGAGTGAGTGAGAGGCAGCATGTGACTCAGGGTGAGTGAGTGAGAATTGTTGTGGCTCAGGGCTTGGTGTTTGAACAATCTGAGATGAAAAGGCAGAACTTAAATTCGTGCATGTCAACTTGTGCCGTTGGAACAGCGAGTAGCAAGTCAGCCAGCTTCGCGGCCAGCAGCGCTACCGACATCAAAATCTAAGAGCTCAAGGGGCCTTGAAAACAGGTGAGCCACTCCATGTATTTCTGTGGACATTATATTTGACATCCCTCGTCTACATGTGTAATATATAGCCCTTTGTTAATCCACTGCTGGATGAAGGTCTCCCCACGCTGTGTCGGTCGATGGGGTTGTTTGACCATACTTCACCATACAACGAGAGAGACGTGGCCGGGCGGCTCAGGGGGTTAAAGCACGGAGCCAGCCCTGCTGAGAATCTGGGATCGAACACGGGGCTCGGCTATCCATGATTAAACCAGCTCTTGAGGGTCCCGAGGTGATGGCCTTAGCTTCATCGGCAAAGACTGCACAGGATTGTTTTATTCTGTAGCGCGCGTGCGGGAAAGTGTGCAGTGTTCTTAGTGTGCGGGATACAAAGTTCTCAGAAGTTGTTTCTCCGATATCACCTTCCGCGAGGGCCGTGCTCTAACGTGGGCTGATGCAGTGTTCTGCGAGAACTCCCAATGGATCGGGATTCATCTATTCCGTGTAAACGGCAGAGAATTATGAGATGCGCAACACAAACAACAAAAGAGAAAGTGGCAAGGGTGCTGCGTTTGCCGCAGAGGAAGTGAAAGGGACAGAGGTCACAACCGTACGCGATCGCCGGCAAGCAGAACTTGATCAACCTACCAGTTACAACAAAACACACCGAACATCACCCCCCGGTGTTTGTAAAACGGGAAGAAGACGTACATTTGATTTTTTTTTTCGTCTCAAAATTTAAGTCCCTGTACATTTTTGGAAAATAATATGGATTGTGTACTGCCCTTCTTTTTTTCAGGAAAGTGACGCCCAAGAGAAAAGGATGAAACATAGAATGTGACACCATCTCGATTCGTCACCTCCAGCCCAGGGTTTCTCAAGCTCCGATCCTGCGCACGCGACCTGGGAAGGGTCATCGACGATCACGACGAGTTCTTCACATGCTGCCCCGTGCCCCGTGATTTATAATCATGTCCCACGCGATGGAGAGAGCTCCGATTAAAATGGAGACGGAGATCGTGGTGCACAGTAATGCAGCGCTCTCTACGTCGCGGGGGACGCGTTTAACAACTATCAGGCGCGTGCAGTGCACGATAATTTGTGTTTCAGCGGAGAGGAAAAGTTAACATGCAAAGGCTCGTGGTTTTGGAAAATTACGTTTGAGGAACTTTGTTTGAGGAACTTTGGCCTGGCTATCGTGACACGTTCTCTGTCTGCTCTCTCTACCCGCATAGGTTTGGCTGCAAATGTCATTGGTTGCTTCAAGTTAATACCCCCTCCCCCTTCTCTTTCCCCCGGGCAATGCTTACGTGACGGCGTGCATTCCTCCGGCCTAACGCATGGCCTCTGATGATTCATGCGCAGCCTCGTCCGTAGACTACGCACATGGGTGAGCTACCCTTGCTGATTCTGCTTTGCTGTGGAGTGAATAAACATCACGTGAACCAAAACACGACGACGTCTCCACGCTGTCGTTTTGCTCGGTCGACGTCGGAATCGCGCGTCTTCCACAGCGACGAGCTGTGGATCAAGACAATTCGTCATGGGGTCAATATGTCAGCGGCGCGTTTCGTCTCGTAGGTGATCGTAGCTCACGCGACAGCCCAAGTACGCATCTCATTTAAGGCACGGAGAGCGGATGTGGACCCCGGAGTTGTCGATCGAACAATGTGTCCTATTCGCGAAATATGTGCGTGTAAAAAAGTGTGTATTTATGATTACCGCATTGATATCAGGTGTTGTCAGCGGGGACACCTATTAAGGCTCGACTGGTTAACGAGAAGGTGGTGGTGGTGGTGTTGGGGTAGTGTGGTCCACACCACACTCGATCGCTGTTGGCTTACATTGCTAACTCCCACGCATTTACAGATACTAATTTAATGCTGAGTTGACATAGAGGACGGCCAGAAATGTGTCAGATGCCATCGATGTCGTGCTCGGTGCTTATTGGGGGCCCTGATCATCAGCTAGTTTTGAGACCTGTCCTTTTTTTCAATATTTCAAAAAATACAATTAGAGTGAGATGACAGACGGGACGTAAACAAGAGATACAGATGCAGCCAGATGAGATATCATTGTAGAAAATAATAGAGATGCGGTGAAATGAGAGAAGATGGATCCACACGTCACAGAGATGACAGGTGAATTGCCATTTTACGTCGCTTAACCTAAGACGTCCATTAGAATCAAGAATCATTATTTTGAATTCGAGCCGATATTTCATCCAACGCTCTGCGTTCCTGAATCAGAGTCCAACTGGAGCCGCTTGAAGATCCGAGCATGTGCTTGGCCGAGTGCTCGCCACTCGCTTCATCCCACGGTCCGATGAGGCCGGTTGGCTGCGTGCCGCGCGAAAGAAGTCCAACGCACAGCAACACAGATCACATGTAAGGTCGCCCATCTCGCCGGGCAAGCCCCGCTTCACCGAGTGCCGAGTTCGCGTTACGCGCCGCTGCTGCTGCAGCTGCGTGCGTGCGCGTCTGGAAACCTCCTCGTGAACACGCGCACGCAACCTCGCCCCTCGCCCCATCACCACAATCTGGAGGCCAGACACGCGACGGCGCGGTGAGGACAATCAGCAGATGCTCTGATGGAAATAAACACGCCAGGCGATGTTACGTAACGGCGCAACGAGTTGACGCCCAGAGCGAGATAGCCATCGACGTTTGACGCAAATGTGTGTCCCGCCGGACTGCGGTTGAACACCATGTGCAAGTGCGCACGCAAGCACGGGTGTGTGCGTTTATGTGGTTATGTGTTTATGTGGTTATGTGTTTATGTGGTCGCGTATGTACTTATGTTTACGTTGTGTATGTGTGTTTATGTGTGTGTGGGAAGCGGTGGCGTAGCGGTGAGCGCGCTGCGCTACGAACCCTGGGACCCCAGGTCGATCCAGCTCACGGCCAACACCGGTGGCGATTGTTTGAACTCGTCCTGGGCGTCCCCTAGGTCGACTCAGCCTCAAATGAGTACCTAGAGCGGTGTGTAAACATGCCCACTAGGGAGACAGCGGCGACCCGGCGTGGTGCTGGCCATCCACTTCCTCGTGTGCCGTGTCGGCCTTCATAGGTGCTCGCTAACAGCACTTGCCCCAATAGTCTGTTCAGGCTATTACGGGAGATATTTTATTTTTGTAAGCCAGCTGTGTGGGGAGCGGTGGCGCAGCGGTTAGTGCACTGAAAGTGATATCTCTGAATGGAGGGGTCAATGGAGCTTATTCGATGGAGGTCCCTTTGAGATGAATGTACCGTACAGCCCTTCATCAATCCGGTGCTGGATGAACGCTTCCCCATATAATGTTTGGTCATGGGGGTTGTTTGACCATACTTTATCACGCTGGCTAGTGTAGGCTGCTCAAGAGGGGGTTGTCCAAGACCAGTTAAGATATCACTCGCCGCTAATAATGTGAGTCACACTCACTGGATTCACAGCAAAATGCGTTCGTTTAGACTAAGTACATTCAAACCCTGCCATTGTCTACCAGTGCAGGTGGACACACATCAATGCAATTTATACAGGAAAGCCTCAATAAGTCTCAAGGCTCTTTTAGAAAGGTCATGCATGAGAATGTTTGGCCAGTTTCATTTTAGGGAGTGTTATCATTTTGGGAGGAAACAGCGGCGCTTGTAGATAACCGCTCCGCGTTTAAGGGGAAAATCTAAACGTAAACCGCATACATAAAGGTACTCATTATCATCATCACCACGTGTGAAATTGTAATGTTGAAACTGTGACCCATGGCTTGAACGTACACCTAGAAGACAAATAAATAAAATGTGTTCAAAGAAACTGGCCGGGTGGGCTCCGTGGCTTAGAGCATTGAGCTGGTACAACTTTTGGTGTCCTGGGTGTCATCCAAGCCGTGATTAGACTGAATTAACATTCTTAGTTAGTCGATAACCTCAACCAAGTCACCATTGCACAAACAGCTCCACCACTTACCACGTGGGAAATGTATTTAACATTTGAATTGTAAATAAGTAAAAACTATTGGCCCAAACAAACCGCGAAAGGGATTTTTTGTTTGACTAATCTCTACGTTACAGGGTCACGAAGGGGGAACACGTGGGCAGAGTGTGACCCCAGTCAAAGTTCATAACTGTCACCTGTTCAATTTCCATCTCGGGCCAACGGCTGAGACCACGGATATTGTACTTCAACGAACATTCCATAGTGGCTCGATTCAGCAATACCAGGAAAGGGTTTGCCACAACTCCACCGTTGGAGTACATTTCCCTTTACTTAGAAACGCGCGTGTTCAGTATCAGCGAGAACAATCCGAAACGCCGTTGAGGGAATGATGTTGGCACGCCACATCCATATCACCTTACTTTGTTATTATAGGAATATAGGCGACAACGTTGTAGATGGGATGACTATGGATAGACGTACCCTGTACTCAAGTGGGAGGATGATTGTTGCTGATAATTATCCCGACTCCATGCCAGTCTACTCGCAGAATTTTGAAAAAAAAACATCGAGTGAGAAATTAAGCGCTGGAATCACATCAACCTCCGTGAAGCTTCAATGAGCATAGATGACCACCACAATCCGTGTCTTTATTGTTGACTCTTGCATAGCCCACACATGCAAGACAATGACAATAACAACCATGTAAATGCATAAAGCATCCTAATAGAACATGATTTATTTAATGCGCTATCAAGAACGACCATTGCCCTCAGCGTCACCTATTATGTATATTCGTTTTAGGCCACGCACTGTATTATTGAAATGTTTTTTTGTTATTTCAATACAACAACAAACAATCCCAAGATGCTACAATTGGCTCCTTCACAACAGGGGCCCATCGACATGGCACGGGAAGGCCTTCATCCAGCAGTGGATTGAATAAAATCTGTAAAATTAACTTAATTAAACGCATTGCAGGTGTACGGATTACACGAAAGGGGTTCTGATGTCTCCATAGAAAACAATTAGTTGCATTAAATCATTAATTCGTACATTAAAACACACCGTCTGTTGTGATATCGCTTTGGCAGCGGTGCAATGGCACGAATAAGGATAAATTATTATTAATAATTATCAACACATTCGTTAGTGACACGGGGCCTTAACGGGGGGGGGGGGGAGTAAGTGGCGACGTTTCGAGCAATGGCCCTTCTTCATGGCAAAATAAATAACGCCTCCTTCCCATACGTCTCTCCACATCGTGTGTTTTCACACAAGCAACCTAAACACTGTACCGGTTTCGACATCCAGTGTCTCGTCAGCAGATTCGGGCCCGCTTAAGACAATGCCGGCAAAAACTGCCCGATGTTGATGTTCATCGGCAAGTTCGACACAGGGCTATGAAATACACAACACACTTTCATTAAGCGACATTGTGGAGAATGTTACAATGCCTTAGACGGGGACACGACACGACTCAGGCCTAGAGATTACCCATAACTATCACTCGCAAGGTATACGAGTGGGCAATACGGATTGCCCAAATGCGTCTCCTGTCGTTCTAAAGGGGATTTTGATTCGATAGGATCCGTGACAGTCGCGACCACCAGAAGCTCCTCGGCGCCGCTGCCGGGGGGAACGGCCTGTTCGATGTTCATTATTTATATTATTAGGGTTTTCGGTAAAGTCACGTAGGTAAAAAATTACAGCTATCGTGCTGTGACGGTTCCACCTGAAGACGGAAGCTTGTGTTGCCTCCGAGACGTCGTGATTTTTATTTTATTTTTATTTTACTTTTATTAATTTTATTTTTTTACCTACGTGACTTTACCGAAAAAACCTAAGAATATGAATCCTTGCAGTCACGAAAGCTTCATATCTAGAATTAAGTTAATTATTTACTTGGTGGCCGCTGCTTGAGTAAACAAAAGGATGATAATGCTTTACCCCGAGCTGTCATACTTTGATGGTGCATTGTCTTTGAGTTGTGCGCCTTTTGGCGTCATCTGGTCCAACACCATGTGAGACTAGGCTCTAAGAAAAGCTTTCTCGGGTGTAGACCAATCAACTTCAAGGACAGTGCATACATCATCAGAGTTATGTTTTTTGTTTGCATTATGACTGCAGGTATTGTGGTCGATGCAAACATGACTCCTTGTAAAAAAAAGGTGTCAGTTTTGTTGCCAGATAGAAGGGTAAAAAAACAATTATCATATTTTTTTTACTGGCAAATGAGGTTCCAATGGTGTAAACAAAAGGCGTTGGGACGCGGTCGAGTTGCGGTCGCGGTATCAGTCCGGCACACACCACCCCCCGGATTCCGTAAACACGAGCGCGCCCAAAAACGGGAGGCAGTGCAGGCTACAAATGGAGCAGCTTCCCCTTCCTAAATCAGAGCGAGAGAGCGAGAGAGGCGAACAGAGGCGGACAGAGGCGGACCCGCATTGACTTGACTCCTCGGGCTGGACAAAGCAGGCAGACAGACCAGACTGACTCACTGATTGGCAGGCAGGCAGGCAGATGCTATCCATGAGATATTACAACGCAGATGGTAAACCTTAGACTTGCGGACTAAGAGGCGGACGGACTGACGGACTGAGAGGCAATATCGGGGGACAGATTGTGAGACAGGTGACAGCGACTGAAAGACACCAACGTGTCACGAGCCCTCCGTCACATCCTACATGACTGCGGCTGCGAGACATTAGCAGCTCTGGAAGCTAGCAACTACGACGGTTGCTGACATGGTAAGCATTACGGTTTAACTTGCATTAGTAACTTGCAGCTGCCTTGAGGGCTAGTGGCTACTGGACAAAGTAATCTTCGTATAATTGCTCCCGAGTTGGTACAGAGGAAATTCAAGAATTTTATGGCATGGACAAATGTGTTAACCACTGTTGAATTTAAAGCAAATATTCCCGCATTCCAAGCTGGTTCTTATTTTACCGATCCTGTACGGGTAATGATGATGATGAGTACACGGTGACATGATATGTCATAACTAGCAGCAATTTGAACTCGAGTCATTGAACGTGCATGCGAGGCCGCCTGCTCCCAGACCACACTGGGACTTTACGCTGCCTGACGCTGCCTGCTACACTACATAGCCGACAATTCATTTTAAGGGGTGGGGGGGGGGCAGATTGTGCTTTGTACACGTTTTCGCCTTGACGGTCGGCATATATTATTGAATTGTTCTCAATGTTTAGCAAAAGAGACACTGCTGGGGTTTATTTTTTCGTTTAAAGCAACGGTGTTAATACTGTGTAGTATTGGGTACAATTGTGTGCGTTACCTCTAACCAGCATGCACGATACACCCTCGCGGTTTCGGTTGTGGTTGTGGTCCAGCATGTTCCTTGTATAGGTTACGCTTGATTATACACAAGCATTTGTTTAATTCAAACAATTTTAGTTCCAGTTTAAATCATGTATGGATTTAGATACGTAGGTTTCTACGACCAATATGATTCATAATGAGTGTTTTCGGGGTTAGATCGTGTAGGTAAATGCTTTTTTAAAATAATTATAACCCTCCACTAACCGACAAAGGCCATCAAATCAAGTTGTCACGTGGGGAAATATGCTAATAATTTTGGTTTTTAGCAGAACCAGAATTGTTTTAAAGCAAGAGCTGAGCTTCGTTAACACCTAGATGCTGCGTTTAATGTTCAGCGAAACGTCCTGTAACATTGTCAAATATATGACTTGCTTTTCAACATTCCTCCGGTTTTCTGAAAAAGTGGATTAATTGGCATGTCTGCTCACGTGAAAACTTGATTTCTTTGGCTCTGTCGGGTGGAGGAGGATAATAGTTGAAAAAAAACATTATCCCTAAACTTACTCGATATAATGCTAAATAAACTATGAGTGAAATATTTATTATGTAGACAAATCTCAATACAAAAATTGGCCAGAGCACAAAACCGCCTTTGTAAAACGAAATAACGATTACCAGTCCCATCAGTGGCGCAAGAGAATAAATAAAAATGCCAGTGGATATCACGTTTGTTCCACGTGCCAGACAGTATGGGCCACATTAAAAACTTGACGAAACGGCTAAGATTACATCGCCTGGCCGATTTACCCCACCGCCGGTGATCGGTGCATTTCCGCAAAAGAGCATGCGAACATGAACATTCGTCAGGATGTGAATATGCCCGTACGGTGCGAAAAAAGTTCAAAATCCATGCATAAGGTCCTAAAAATCACAAGTGTGGTGCATAGCCACGGAGACACCCAGTGGAAGCTTTCCCTGTGTGGAAGAAGTTGCACACAGCACCAGCCTACAGATGGGAATCACGCCGCTGGTAGGGAGCGATGCTGCTACATGGCTTTCCCCAATCAATATCGGAGTATCTTCTCAAATCCGTCTAATTTGGACCATTCCCCTCCCTTTTGTATCGCGCTGCCTGTCTGCTCTCCTCCCCCGTTAGGCGGAGTTGATGCACTCCATCTCGCTAGACGAGGTCGACCTCCTGCCCATGGGGTTGAACGACACGTCCGAGCTGGAGGAGAACTCGTCCTCGCCCTGCTGCTACAGCCCCGACTGCCTCGCTCCATCCCAGAGCTTCCACCGCGTCTTTCTGCCCGTCGTCTACGGCCTCGTGTGTCTCCTGGGCTTCGCGGGCAACGGGCTCATCCTCGTCATCCTCACGTGCTTCACCAAGAAGCGCACCTCGTCCGACCTCTACCTGATGCACCTCGCCGCCGCCGACCTGCTCTTCGTGTTGACCATGCCCTTCTGGGCGGTGGGCTCGGCCACCGAGTGGGTGTTCGGCAACGTCCTGTGCTGCCTCGTCAACTTCACGTTCACCGTGAACGTGGCCAGCAGCATCCTCCTGCTCGCCTGCATCAGCATCGAGCGCTACCTGGCCATCGTGCGCGCCACCAAGACGGACAAAGTGCGCAGGAAGTTCGCCACCAAGGTGGGCAAAGCAGGGGGCCTCATTTCTCACTCGATGTTTTTTTTTTTTAATGAGCACTGCTAGGCATTCTCGGCGTAATAAGGCACGTCAAATATACAGTGACCCCTCGTTTATCGCGGTTAATGGGGACTGGAACCCCTCGCGATAGGTGAAAATCCGCGAAGTAGGATTGGCCCCCCTAGGAATTTCCGTATATGTGTGTGTGGGTACCAGAATGTTTAAAATATGTATATTTATACTTTAGCTTTCTTTAGAGCCTATAGTCTCAAACGGTGTGGACCAATCAAATTCAAAGACAATGCGTATACTGTCAGAGTATGTTTTTTGTTTGTATTTTCATCACAAGTATCTGTGGTTAATGCAGACATGATTCCTTGCAAAAGGTTTCAGTTTGGTGTTTTAACATCTTAACACCTGTTTTGTTGCCAGAAAAAAAGGGGAAAACCTATTATCACGTAGATAGGTTCAAAGAAAATAACAAAAAATAACGACGTGACTTTTCCGAAAGACCCAAAGAAAATAGCAAAAAATAGCTTTTATCTTCCTGATGACCAACGCTTGTCTTGCCATCGAAACGTCAAAGTTTTTTGTTATTTTCTTTGAACTATCTACGTGACTTTACCGAAAGACCCAAAGAATATGAATTCCTGCAGTCACGAAAGCTTTAAGTCAAGATAACACCAATGCAGTTCAATCCATGGACCTGGACAGGATATTGCACCCGAGAACATTTATTTATTTATTTACAGCACCTGTGTGGTTGCCAGAAAAAAGGGGAAAACCTATTCTTATATCTTGACACTGGCAAAAGAGGTCCCACGATGTCATCATGGCTAAAGCCGTTGATGTCACCACATCTCGCCAATACTGTCTTCCCTTCGCCAGACACGCGGACCGTCAAGAGCTTTACGAACAGTATCCCACTCGCTGCTCTTACTGAGGTCGTGAGAGTGCTGGAGTGTTCACAGTGCAATGCGCTAACCACTGCGCCACCACCCCCTACCTAGTTATTGCGATAGACGCAGTTATGTTCATGAACTAACCACACATTACCAAGACCATTATAGAGGTTGGTTTAGTTTTTGGGGCAAGACTGACGACAGCAGTGGTTTATATACACCACTATTATCGTGTTGTGTAACGGCCAGGCGCTCACGCATCCGTAAGAACGCATGGGTGTCTATCGCAATGGAGGCTCCAATAGCGGAGTTTCTTGTGCGCTTGTTCAACTCCTGTAAATATTGTAGGGTATGGCCAGAGGTCAAAACCAAAAGGCTGAGAATGTAAAACCGCGTGCGAGTCCATTGATGTACGTCAACCTTTTCCAGGTCTCTAATAGAGGCCTGCACACACACACACAAATGCAATGCAGTCCATAAAACCCACTCTGACACCTGATCAATAATCATCATCATCACTCTTGCGCCCCCGCTGCCCCCGTAGGTGACGTGTGGGGCGGTGTGGGCCCTCTCACTGCTGCTCGCCGTGCCCGACCTCGTGTTCAGCCACGTGTACACAGCGCCACTGAGCGGCCATCAGCTTTGCGAGCACGTGTACCCCGAGAGCGCGTCCGACCTGTGGCGCACGGCGCTGCGCGCTCTGCACCACGTGCTCGCCTTCGCGCTGCCGGGCATCGTGATCGTCTTCTGCTACGTCATGGTGATCAGGACGCTGTCGCAGCTGCACAACCACGAGAAGCGCAAAGCGCTAAAGGTGGTGGTCGCCATCGTGGCAGCGTTCTTCGTCTGCTGGCTTCCCTACAACGTGGTCACTCTGCTGGACACGCTGATGAGGCTGGACGCGGTGGTGAACTCCGACTGCGAGATGGAGCAGCGCCTGGGAGTGGCGGTGGCCGTCACGGAGGGCGTCGGCTTTTCCCACTGCTGCTTCATCCCCGTGCTCTACGCCTTCGTGGGAAAGAAGTTCAAGGAGAACCTGGCGCGGCTGCGGGGCTGCAGGGCGTGCGGGACGCGTGCGGCGTCGTACCGAGAGGGCAAGCGGCAGAGCAGCAGGCGGCCACATCCCATCAGCTCCGACTCGGACTTCTCTACGAGCACCATCCCCGCTAGTTGAGCTCTCCCACGCGCGTTCACCCGCTTCGTGAGCCAACCGCGGGGTGTCCAATTAAGCGGTGAACTATTTTGTCTTTTGTCAACGTGACACTTTTTTTTTACTGATTGGCCGTGTCGGGTGGTGGAGGGTTACGACGCATTTATAAATAACGCGATCTCACCCCAGAAACGTTGATTATGAATAATATTGGTCGCGAAAGCCTGCTACGTGTTAAGCAGGGAGGATACGGTCCAGAGCTCGATCTCTTTTTATCGGTGACTAGCTGGACTACCCCCGGCTTCGCCCGGGACTTGGATCCACCACGCCCGGCCGCCTTTGTCTCTCCCCAGTGGCGATGTTCACACTGCTGCTGGTATTGACCGTGAGCAGGAATCGAACTCTGGTCGCCGGGTTCACAGCGCTGCGCTAACCGCTACACCACCGCTCCCCACACACTACCGCACGCACGCACACAGACACACACCTAACACCACTTCACACAGACACACACGCACCTAACACCACTTCACACACACACTACCGCACGCACACAGACACACACGAACCTAACACCACTTCACACAGACACACACAATTCTGGCCTGGACTTTTGCAGCTGTTTTAGACTAATTTCAGGGTGCTGATTCCAAATCTGATCTCAGATTTGCTCTATCACATCTCATTTTTATGCTATCGGCATACCCCATTTTCATTGATATTACCCGAAATTAACTCTGTCACTTATGATTGCAAGTTGTTGCGAGTCAGTGACTGCTTTAGTGTTAAAATATGGTGCTGTATTTTTAGGATAGTGTTTATAATACAATTTTATGTAGTATCCACATTTATTTAATATTTTTCTTCTGCAATTTTTATTGAACATTCAATATTTGATATCTCAAAAACCTGATGTGATAGACAAAAACTGATGCCGGATTTGGAATCAGCACCCCAAACTTACCTTAAAACCGTTGGAATACCTTATGCCAGAAAAAGTGTGTTGACCAGTGTAATTCAATGCATGCACTGTATTGTGAGCGGAATAATATTTTGGAGTGAATTCGATGCATCTTTGACATTATCAGCCATCGTCAATCCGAAGCCCCCCCCGCCATGTCTCACGATCTCTTTGGTCGACGCCCTCTCGGACGCGTTCCATTCCTTGGCTGCCACTCCGTTATTATTCTTGACCCTTAGCGACCTGTCCTGACCAAACCCACTGAATGTTTCGAACAGTCTGAATGATGTCATGAATCCTCTATGTAAACTCAAATATGCGTTCTTGTACACCTAGTAAATGTCCTTGTCTTGAATGCGAGATATGTATATATATTTAAGATTACTTTATTTGTCCTATATTCTCCACTTTATGCTGGCTTAAATTGCACTTAGTAGTTAAATACGCGAACTGGAAACCCAGTGCGGAAGGGAACTCATGTGTATACTTTGACTATTAAATGCTAGACAATACGTCATTCTCCACGTTTTTAAAACACACCTTTCTATATATCGATGCGTAAAATAAGCTGTCTCCCGAACACCACGTCACTTGTGTATAGCCACCCCCACTCTGATTCTCTCCGCTCTCCCCGCCTCCTGTGAAAACACACGCCGCTCCATACCTATTCTCTCCCCTCTCATTCCCCGTCATTCTTTCTCTCCCTCTCTGCCCGGCGCTATGCCAGTCTGCTCGAGTGTTGTTACGGATCCTGGTCTTCACCCACGGACAACTCAATGTCGTCCTGTCCCGGGTGACTTCTTCTCACCATCTCTGCGTTGCCCTTACTCAAGACATCCTCTGCAGTGACTGGTAACATCGTCTACCGCGAGGCCCTTACGTGGAGCCTCTTCCTCCCTATTCTGTCACCTTTCTTGACCATTGGGTTCCGTTTTCTGGCCCTTTTCCATCCCTTTACTCTTATTTCTCGTCTCTACATTTTCCGTTTCCTTTCCTTTTCCTATTCATTATATCCTTGACCCTATTGCCATTCCCGCCGTGTGCCACGGGTAAAATGTTGTATACAGATCAAATGTAAATAATAATGCCAGTTGTATGCCACGTGTTTATTTCGTTGTGTAAACATGCAAAGGGCGAAAATGTCAATAAATGCTTGTGTGAACGCAGTGACCACGAACGACAGATCGTTTATTTTTACTCCGCCTGTGGTGATCACGTTGTCGACGCCCCTTAGTCATGTTGCAGAAAATCACTGCGATGACGTACACATCACTGCGATGACGTACATATCTTGAGGCTGTAGCGGACTGCGATTAGATCTTACACACACAAGACACGTAGCAACGAGCACTGGGACGCCTAGTTGCTCAAGTCAATTCATTGACCATAATTTTTCAACTAATTGTTCGTGGTCGGTCACTCACATCCTGCTGCATCTTGAAGGTGGGAAACCCCCTCCAAGCCACATCCAAAGTTTGACAGCTGATGGCGTCATCAAGCCCCACCCCCATCAACATGCGAACATGTGAAACGATGTGATCATTCCACAACTGTTTGTTAATCGATTAGTCGAGCAATTAAACATAAATCCATCGAGTAATCGGTTACTTCAATAATTGTGTATCCCAGCTCTAGCTGTAAGCACTCACCGATAATGTAGAGGGCACATGGACAGTCACCCTTCCATGTCGTGACTTGGGAATGTGGCAGCAGCTATTGAGATTCCCAGAGATGACTTGTAAAGCATTGACATTTTGCTGCTGAAAATTATCCGGTTAGATTTTAAGTCGGTGGAAAGGAAAGTGGCAAAATAGCACGACACTTTGAACATGAAAATACGTTGTAAAGTCGTGATACATTGCTTCATTATTTTTACACATGCTTCCCTCATTAACAGAGATGAGGAAAAAAGCGGCAGCAGCTGCCTTTTATTTGCCTGCAGCTCACTCTGTGCATAAAATGGTCATAGCAGGAAACTGGGACATTTTTTTGGATGCCTGTGGTGGAATCGTAGGCGTCCCTGTGGATGTGACACTGTAATTTACCCTTATGGTGTTAAAGCTCCATAGTAAGTTCCCTGTGGAGGAAACTGCCATGTATTCTCAATGGTGTGAACCTTCATAGGAAGAGTCCCTGTGAAAATGTGACACTGACATTACCCTCACGGTGTGTAGCTTCATAGTAAGTCCCTGTGTCGCTGTGGATGAGACTCCTTGCTATTCAATGTGCGTTGTGTGAAGGTCCGTGCCACGCAAACTGCTCCACCTTGTGAAAAGGGCTCAACGGAGATCGCGTCAAACAACAAACACCACCAACGCATATTCTTTGGGTCTTTCGGTAAAGTCACGGAAATAGATCATGGGATCTCCTTTGCCAGTACCAAAATATGATACAAGTGTTAAGATGTTTGCATTCTGACCACGAGCAGTGCGGTTAATGCAGACATGATTCCTTGTAAAAGGTTTCAGTTTGGTGTTTTAACATCTTAACATCTGTTTTGTTGCCAGAAAAAGGCGAAAAACATATGATCATATTTTGGTACTGGCAAAGATCCCATGATGTTGATGCTCGCCCCGAGCTCTCATTACTCTGCTAGTGCGTTGTCTTTGTGCTGTATGCCTTTTGACGTCCTCTGGTCTAACACCGTTTGAGACGAGGCTCAAAAGAAAGCTGTCTCTGGTGTGGACCAATCAGTTTCGTAGATAGGTTCAAAGAAAATAAAAAATAACGACGTAACCTTTCCGAAAGACCCAAAGAAAATAACAAAAAAGAGCTTTTTTCTTCCTGATGACCAACGCTTGTGTTGCCATCGAAACGTCAAAGTTTTTTGTTCTTTTCTTTGAACCATCTACGTGACTTTACCGAAAGACCCAAAGAATATGAATTCCTGCTGTCACGAAAGCTTTAAGTCAAGATAACACCAATGCAGTTCAATCCATGGGCCTGGACAGGATATTGCACCCGAGGTGGCAACACTTCAATAGCATTTATTTATTTACATAGTCAATGAAATAAAATAATCCGATATTTTGACCCTATAAAGAAATAACCACAATCGTTTTGCGATCTCAGCTGGTACCCAGTGTATGCGCACCCCCATCAACTAACGAATCCCCAGAGTAACTGGAACGAAGTTGATTAAAATCATTGATTTGAAAAACTGCTTTATTCTTGATCAAAAGTTTGTTCTTAAAACGCGAGCAACCCAGTTCTCACCCACACCGCACGGTCAGACATTCTCACGCCGTTAAAGAGCAGCTGGGCGTATTTCTCATCTGTTTTTTTTTGCAAAGCACCACAACAGATAACCGCATCCCATGGACCAAAAACTACAATGTCAATTCATCGCATAGTTTAAATTATTAGAGAAAAGTATTCCTAAATATCGTTATTCCACCAAGCACATTCTATATTCAGCGAAGAAACCACTGCACATTACTGCACTTATAATTTATACCCAATATTTACAATACAGACATTGCAAATTCAATGTGTGTGTAATGTTACCTGCATCTGATAGCCACAAACAATACAGTTTAAAACATACTTTCCTTAATCATTTGAGAATTACAATTTTAGTGAGTATAACAATAAAGTAATGCAAAGAGGCAGGGGTCTAATAGATTTCTTGTTTGCGGTTTTCGTCCAATGAATGGTTGTCATGAACATGTTGAGAATATGCCAGAATTCAAATCCAAATTGAAAAGCAATATTCCTTACGTGGCTTCATGAAATACATTACTTATACATGTTTTTGTACTACGTTTTTATAAAAAAGACAACATATGCATAATTGTCTGACAGCTGTGTTTATATCACTTGATGGAATCCTGTTAAGGTGCTTTTCATATATATATAAAAAAAACGCAAATATATGTATAAAAAATATGCACCAACCATCTTGGTAAAATGTGTGCAATTTTCCTTTTATAGTGTCATGTGCATATTACAACTTTACACAAACGCAGTCAATAGGTGCGTAATACTGTAAACACATCGACTCCTCAGTGAGAGGGAGTTTTAACCCCCCCCCCCTCCACCGTGGGGGAGGGGGGGGTCACCTGCTAAGAAATACGACACATGCACAGGTGCTGGCACTTCCACTTGAGTGGTCTAATAAATCATTAATTATATTATGGATTTAACATACAGCCTCTTTAGTATTGCTAAACTGCGACATTGTAGTGAAGGCGGTGCCAACCGTCATAATTAGACTTCGCAGCAATGTTTTGCAGCACCGAGTAAAGTGTTAGGAAGAGAGATCATCAGAAGAGATATTTGCATTGATGACTTCAAAGGTGTCTTCACACTGGGAAATACCTAGAGTGTAAAAACAACACGAAACACATTGCTTAAAAGATGTAAAAATGTGCTCAAAGTGAACGTAACATTTTTGTAAAAAAAAAAAGCAAAGTAACCTGCAATGCTCTACAACTGTATTTTTATTGCACTGCAGACTTGCACTTATTTGCCAAGAATATCTGAGTTGCTTTAAAATGAGGGCAAGCTCTCACACACAGTGAGGTGCAAGAAGAGTAGTTACTATGTGCATTGTCAAAGTTCTATACAATTGACGAACATTCAAAGCTCATCAACATTATATATTGTACCATCAAAGAGTTCAAAGTGCACCCTTCATAAAAAACAACAACCCACTACCTGATGTCTGTGAGCTTGATTTGGGGGTCCGTGGCCCATCACCAGCTCTTGCCTGCCCATCCGCATTGGATGTTGGTGAGGATAGGTTGCTATTCGTCACGTAGCATGGCCGGCAGTTGCGATTCTTTCCGACCCAGCTACTGCAGCAGTTGGAGCAGAATATGAGCCCACAGGACCTGTTGGATGAGTAAGGGGAGCGGGGGAGGGGGGGCAGTGAAAACGGACGCGTACCTCTCCTGCTTTAGCAGCTGTATCAGGGCCACACAAGTACTAAAGCGATAAAAAACACACTATGATAATACATGCATTATCAGTTTCAAGGACAATGCATATATTATCAGTGTGTTTTTTGTTTGCATTTTGACTGCAAGTATTGTGGTTAATGCAGACATGAATCCTAGTAAAAAAGTTTCAGTTTTGTTGCCAGAAAAAAGGGGAAAACCCTATTATTATATTTTCGTACTGGCAAAGGAGGTCCAATGATGTAGATGCTCACCCCGGGCCCTCATTACTTTGATATTGCATTGTCTTTGAGCTGTACGCCTTTTGGCGTCCTCTGGTCGAGCACCAATTGGGTCGAGGCTCAAAAGAAAGCTGTCTCTGGTGTGGACCAATCAGTTTCAAGGACAATGCATATATTATCATAGTGTGTTTTTGTTTGCATTTTGACTGCAAGTATTGTGGTTAATGCAGACATGAATCCTTGTAAAAAGGTTTCAGTTTTGTTGCCAGAAAAAAGGGGAAAAACCCTATTATTATATTTTGGTACTGGCAAAGGAGGTCTAATGATAAACTATTGAAGTTGCAATAGATAAGAGTTTATATGTTTCTTGATTGAGCACAGTTATAACAACTTGGCAAAATAAGCGATGGGACAATGTTTTAATTTGAAATCAGTTACATTCGTTAGTTTTGGTGTGAACGGTGTCCAGATGCCTCCTGGAAATGCACGCACCATTTACCCAGGAGGTAAAAGCCTACACGACAGCTTAATGTGGCCATCTGGTGTTCATAAATGTGTAACTGCAATACTGAAGAATGTTTCCCAGGGTTCACTTAAACTTTACTTTGTACGGCAACATCGGCGAGCCCGAGGCCTTGCTGCATGCAGTTAAGATTTTAATTCATAACACATATTGTTGGCCACATGTCAGGCGCTGTTAAAATTGTGTTTTCTCAATATACCCAGCTTGTAAGGAGGGGGATAATGATGAACACTCTTTGCATAAACGTGCAATGGGAGGGAACCTGGCTTCTCATGTGGCAGTGAATTATAGTACGCTGCATATCCGACCAATTGACTGCCCACATCCAGTGCAATATGTGCACAGTGCAACTGCTATTTTCTCTCGATGTTCAAAGATCTGATCTTTCTACATATCTGCTATGTAGCTAAGTCCGTAGGCAGGTCGGATATGTAACACGATTGCATAGCAGGCATTTGCAGCTAAACAGTACTCACCCAAGCCAAACACGAATGTCAATGCAATAGCACACATTCCGTGACTGAAAACGATAAAAGATTCATCACCGATATCCAGAAGGCACACAAACCTGCAGTGGTGTTTTCGGGTCAAGACACCGAATTCCATCTTGCAGGATGTACACTTTTTGGTGTTATGGTCTGGCTGCCAGAAGTATTGCTGCTTCTCTGCCTCCAGCTGATCTGTCTTCTTCCACAGGGTGTCCTTGTCCCTGAAGGACAACGAAACAGTCATGGTGTTAATAACGCCGTGATTTATGTCCGCAGCAATCGTTGCTGTTATCAGTCTATCGAAAGCGTATGCATTTTGAGTCTGCCCTCTACTAAAGGACATTGAGTAATTATTTTTCAATGTCACATTATGTTACGTGCAACAATTATAATTGTCGCCCTCCCTTTGCATAGTTTTAAGTACATAGCATAAATATATCACATATTCTTCGTTTTTTCGGTAAAGTCACGTAAAAGGGAAATAATAAAATAATATAAATATTAAACAATAAAAATTATCACGACGTTTCGACTGCAACACAAGCAATCATCATCAGGTGTGAAATCCACAGCAAGATATATTTATATTATTTTATTATTTCCCTTCTACGTGACTTTACTGAAAGAACCAAGAATATGAATCCCTGCAGTCACGAAAGCTTTAAATCAAAATATATAACAGTTCACACTTTGATGCACAGCCTCAACAATGTCCTGCATGAAACGATAAAACAAACTTTGCACCTGAATTTAAGTTCAACGTACGGGGGAGTTGCACAAACGAAAAAAGCACATGGAAAAGATCCATAAGAGGTTGTTTAGTTAGATCACGTGAAGACAAATATGTTGTTAAACCCACCACCAACCGGCACAGCTAATTAGCAAGGTTTGTCATGGAAACAAAACATGCCAATTCGCTACTAGTTCAGCACACTGGTATGTTGGAGAGTAAACCCACAACATTTACTATTTACTCTCCAACACACCGGTGTGCTGTACCAGTAACGAATTAGCATGTCTGTTTACGTGACAAACCTTACTAATTGTCTGTGTCGGGTGGTAGCGGTTTTAAAGACAATTATATTTACGCGACCCAAACAAAGAACATCTTATGGATAATATTGTCCGCGAAAGCCTATTACGTGTTAAACATGTCAAGGATACCTAAAACTACTTTCTTTACTCACTCGGAATCAATGTGTATTAGTGCAGAAACACGAACAGTAAGAGATCTGACACAGCAGCTCACCCCACCTGAGCAGTTCAACCAGCTTCTCCTTGAGTTGGGCCACCGTGTCCTGCTGCGTGGCCACCTCTGCCTGCAGAGACTGCTCCCTCTCCTCTGCCTGGGCCCTTTGGTCCTGCAGGGTGCTGATACTCACACTCTCCACCTGCTCCCGCTCACAGCGCAGCAACTCGTATCTCTCTTGCCAGGCTTCTTGCTCGGAGTTCTGCGTCTTCATCATGCTGTGGGTCAAATGAGCCTGTCAGCCCTGAGCCGCTTCGATAAGGTTCCTTCCCATCATTCAGCGAACCACACCAGATGCTTATCAACGTGTGCAAGTTAAGGGCAATCTCTCAGGGACACAGTGTGAAAATTAGGTAATTTAACATGTTAATCATTTTTTTATTGATCAGTCTACTAAAAAAATTTTCTGCAGTGTACTGTCTGCCAAAAATTAAGTGAAACATACAAATAATTCAATTTGTAACTGAGACAGTGAAATGTAATTCCATTTTAATCATTATTCTAGATGAAAACGACTGAATTAGAAAAAAAGTTAATGTTTTATTAACCTATTTGTCAAGAAGAGACTTGACTAGAAGGTTGCCTTTTATTCTACTTAAATTCTCGATTAAAATGTTCAGACACATCACCATGAATTTATAAAATAGCAACAAATACAGGTCGGCTACAGGATAGGATGAACTGTGATGGGTTGCAGTACTTCTCGAGAGATTGTGATAACGCCTGCAACTTCTTCTCTCTCTCTGCCAGTGCCGTCTGTTGCTGCTTTACTTGCTCTGCTTGATGTGTGTTCAGGACTCTCAGTTCCTCATGCTGTGCCTGTCAACAATTGTAGAGACAGTGGTTTCGCATTAGAGAATTGCCTGTCCATAATAGAGGCTCTTGTGTTAGATCGCGTAAATTGTCTGTGCCACCACTACTGCAGTGTGACGGAAGGTGGAATGCTTTCATTTACTTCAATAGTTAATACATCAAGACAGAACTAGAACACATCGAACACATTATAGAGACACAAACACATTCAGTCTGAATGGAGGCTGTTATTAATGTCGCACTATGCCATGATGAAACTATAAGAGGTGGCCGGGTGGCTTAGGGGTCAGAACACTGAAATGGCACGACTGACATCCTGGGTTTGAATTCGAGTCGCCACCTGTTATTAAAGCTTGGCTAAATTCCTGCTCTGAGAATTAAGAATGAATCCAACTGCCAAGCAACAAACATTCTCTCTGTGGTGCAGCATGTGTAAAAGTGCACTATCTCGTGTACATATAACAGAAATCACTTGAAGCTAACTCAGAGGAAGTTACGTGAAATCTGCTGCAGTGGGATATTCGCAAATATGCAGGTTGATGCACTGCACTGGTAAGAGTTCTAAATAAAATAACCATCTTATGGCATGACCCAAGAGCACATTTGGGATAAAATTTGAAAATAGAAACATTATTCTGAAAGATAAACCTTTATACGTTCATGGATACAATGAGACATAGTGTGGTTATGTATTTGACAGATTTGGTTAGTCAGAAATATCACAGATGAATGTGAGGAGGATTTATGGTCAATACCAGAAGGTCTTGAAATCTACTATCCAGGGACGTGATATGTGTCTGCTTCTCAGAGAGTTGAGCCTTTAGTGATTCCACCTCCTTCGAGTAAGACTGCAACGAAAACAAGCCTTGCCAATCACACAATATTTTTGAAATAGTGGTAACCTCGGTATACGTCGTTAATTTAATCCAGAAGGTAGGACTTATACCGAACATGACGTATACCAAACGAATTATTCCCATAAGAAATAAAGGGAAAGTAAATAATCCGTTCCAGAGGAAAATAAATGATATTTTATATGGCATATTATACATTAACGGGGTTGTATAAAATAATTTAGACACTAAATTTCGATTTAAAGCTTTCGTGACTGCAGGGATTCATCTTCTTGGTTATTTCGGTAAAGTCACGTAGAAGGGAAGTAATAAAATAATAAAAATAAAACATAATAAAATAAAATAAGAATTATTTTATTTTATAAATAAAATAAAAAAATATTCCCATAAGAAATAAAGGGAAAGTAAATAATCCGTTCCAGAGGAAAATAAATGATATTTTATATGGCATATTATACATTAACGGGGTTGTATAAAATAATTTAGACACTAAATTTCGATTTAAAGCTTTCGTGACTGCAGGGATTCATCTTCTTGGTTCTTTCGGTAAAGTCACGTAGAAGGGAAGTAATAAAATAATAAAAATAAAACATAATAAAATAAAATAAGAATTATTTTATTTTATAAATAAAATAAAAAATTATTCCCATAAGAAATAAAGGGAAAGTAAATAATCCGTTCCAGAGGAAAATAAATGATATTTTATATGGCATATTATACATTAACGGGGTTGTATAAAATAATTTAGACACTAAATTTCGATTTAAAGCTTTCGTGACTGCAGGGATTCATCTTCTTGGTTCTTTTGGTAAAGTCACGTAGAAGGGAAGTAATAAATAAATGATATTTTATAAAATAATAAAAATAAAACATAATAAAATAAAATAAGAATTATTTTATTTTATTATGTTTTATTTTTATTATTTGATTACTTCCCTTCTACGTGACTTTACCGAAAGAACCAAGAAAATTTAGACACTAGTTACTAAAATGCATACAGAAGCCACGTGACCACGCTCCTGCCAGCTGCGCTGGTCACGTGGCGTGCTTCAACCCCGCACGTCGCGCGTGCCTCGACCCGGGGCTCCACCCTTCATGGGGGCAGCCCCCCATGCCTCCCGCCCCTCTCCCCCACGTCCCCCACCCCGCCCCTCTCGCTTTGTTTCAGTCGTGAACGGGGCATACGCGGGTACCGTCCGCGGTGACTCATCCCGACCCATACAAGTTATAGCAAGCGCGTCGTATCCCAGGCAAGACGTCGTATCCCAAGACATTTTTCTCTCTCGAAAAAACACGACGTATACCAAATTCGACGTATTCCAAAGCGGTCGTATACCGAGGTGCCACTGTATTATTTTAAAAACACATAAGCCTCAACCACAATTATTTAACACTAATATTCATTTAAAAAGATCACAAATAAAACAAAAAGCTTAAATGAGTTATTACATATGGCTGAAATTAGTTATTACGACACATGCCATCGTAACAACACAGCAGGAAAAAACAAGAAGAAAAACATGCTTCTTCCCTTGCAGGTTCCGTAAAAAACACTCAGCGCATGCTGCTCACCTCCAGCCTGGCTTCCTGATTTTCCAGACCTGCCTTGGCAATGTCCACTTGCTGCTGATGCTGTTGTGAGGATTCTTGAGCAGAGTGAAGATGCTCATTTGCTTGCTGAAGGCTCTTGGTGACCGTCTTCAGCTCGGCCTCCAGGGTCCCACACTTGCCTTGCAGCTCCTGCCGTTCTTGACACAGGACGGAACGCTCTTGCTCTGCCAACCTCAGCCTCTCGCTTGCTTCACATGACCGTGCGGAAAGGCTTCCCTCCAGCTCTTCCTTTTTGGCTATCAAAGTCTGGACTTTGGTCTCAAGCGCTTTCTCATTTGCTCTCGCCTTCTCCAGCATACTTTTCACTGCAGCACTGTCTTGGTTAAGTAATTCTACTTGCTGTGCAAGCTTGCTTATGGCTTCTTCCAGAGCAAGTGATTGTTCTTCCACCTTTTTCTTCTCCTTGCTTAAGATATTATTGTCACTTTCAAGGCTTTTAACCCGTTCCTGCAATTGCAAATTGCTTCTTGTCATGTGAGCCAGTTTTTGATCAATGGCCTGACTTTGTTCTTCTACAGCACTGCTCAACTTTATCTCAAGGTCCAGTTTGGTAGAATTATCGACAGTGACTCCTTCTAGAGAGGTCATCTTCTCCAAAATGCCACTGAAGTCTCTTTGCTTCTCTTCAAGCTGCTCCTCCAAAGAGGCGAGCTTCCACATCAATTCTTCTGCCTCTTTACTACTTACAGTTTTTAGTTCTGCACAACACTTCGTAAGCACCTCATTTTCTTCAGTCAGTGCACTCACAGCTTGTTTTTGTTGCTCTAATTCCACGTTCAGTGTCTTTTTTTCAACCGTAAATTCCCAGTTAACAGTCTCAAGTTCATTTTCCTTCTCCAGTAAAACTGCATTCACATTCTCTAAAAGATGCTTATATTTGGCCTCCTCCTCTCTTAAATTAATGAGTTGTTTCTCATATTCGCTGTTTAGTGACTCAGCTTTTTGCGCATTTAATTGTAGAGTAGCAAGTGATTCCTCCTGGGCCACCAACTGTTTACTCAAGACATCTTTTTCCAGTTGCAGTGAAGTTATATTTTCAATGAAGGCCTCGTGCTGCCACAGTACATCTTTCAGTCTTTCACCAAGATCTTTATTCTCCTCTCTGAGCTTTTGCTCTTTTTCTCCCAAGGACAGCTTGGCATCTTCAATTTGACTTTGCAGCAGTTTCTCCGTCTCCTGAAGCTTTGCCAAATTGGACTTTAGGATGCTAATGGCGTCTCCTCGCTCTGCCATTATCCCTGCTTGTTCCCGCGCTCTGTCTTGCAGTGACTGGACTTCTTTTGCCATCTTCTTTTGCAGTGCCATGGTCTCTTCTTGAGCAGTGACCACCTGCTGCTCCGTAATCTGCACTCGTTCAGCTATAGCACTTCTTTCGGCAGCCAATTCCCTTGCAGAACTGCAGAATACTTCCCTCTCTTTCGCAACATTCGCTAAAGCGACCTCCTTATCAGCGAGGACAACATTCAGCGCTTGCAGCTCAGCTTCAAGCCTCTCTTTGACTTTGAGACCATTTTCTCTGACAATTTGGTTTTCCTTATTTAATGTCTCAGTCTTCTCAAGATTGCGTTGCTCCATCAGAGTAAATTTTAATGTTTGTTGCTCTATTTGATCTCTCAGTCTATCTCTTTCATCTCTGAGGGAATTCTCTCTCTCTTTAACGACTTGTACATCTGCTTCAAGCTCATCTACCTTAGCCAGCAAATGTCTTTTGTCATTTTCAAAAGCAACATTATTTTTCTCAGCAATTTCTTTAAATGTTCCAAGCTCTCCCAGCTGTAAAACGGCCTTCTCTCGCTCTTCTTCTTGATACTTGCACTTTCTTTCCATGTCCAGTTTCTCTTGCTGCAGCCTGGAGATCTCAGTCTGATGATTTTCTGCACGAGTCTGCAATTCAAACAGGACCGACTCTCTCTCACTCACCTGCTCACTCAGTTGCTTCACCAAAGTCTGATTCTCCTTGGCCACTTTGTTGAGGTCCATTTCCCGCTGCCGGATTTTCTGCAGTTGCTTCAGGATACTCTCCACTTTCTGTTGCAGGCTCTCAGGCTGCGATGCATCCAGGGCTTTCCCATCCATGTCATCACCAAGGGCAGTGGAAAGCCAGCTTGCCAGGCTATCATTCGCTTCCTCCATACTACGCAGCTTGGCCTGACTCTCTGACAGCTGAGCCGTGGTGTGTATCGCTGCATCGTTGCTCTCCTGCAGGCTCTGCGAGAGCTCAGCGACTCTCTCAAGGTGCTTTTTGTTGGTGTTTTCGAGGTGAAAAATATTTTCTTGAAGAATTTGTTCTTTTTTTAAATAGTCTTCTACGAGTGCTGCAGAAGATACATCTGCTGGAGAAATATTATAGCATGTAGTATCGACTGAAATAATATGACGTTTAGTAACAACCAGGCTGCTTCATTATTATTCTGAAATATAATTTAACACAGCATAGATTAAGTCTGAAAAAAATAAACATAAAATTTAAGTGGCACATAAGGTGGAAAGTGTATGCATTCATTGCAACAAATTCTTACATTTAGCTGATGAATCTGGAGTGCCCTCTGTTTGATTGCTATTCATCTCCAACTCCAAAATACTCACTCTCTGTGCAAGGACCTCATTCTCTCTCTTGAGTTCCTCTTGTCTTATGAGTAATGCTTCTTTTTCTTTGTTTAGTTGCTCTTTGTCAGCACATTGCTGTTCCCTCTCCCCCCTGACCACTTCTCTTTCTCTCCGCAGCTCTTCTCTCTCTTTGCAGAGCTCCTCCCTCTCTGTCTGAAGCTCTGCTCTCTCTTTGTTAAGTTCTGTCCTCGCACCGCGTAACTCCTCCCCAGTGCTCCGCAGCTCTTCCCCATGTTTCTGGATTCCAGTCATGGCAACCCGTGCTTCTATCTGCTGGTGCCTTTCGGTCTCCATGCGCTGGATCCGTGCCTCCATCTCCCGCTTCAGCATCTCCGAGCGGTCCAGCTCCAGCCTCAGGCTCTCCATTTGTGCTTCAGACTCTGAATCCATCATTTCTGGCCCTACTGCTATGTCCATAACCTACATGTGGATGAACACAAAAGCATCACAGACCATCTGTTAAGTTCATATCTTGCATGATAGTGTAAATTCATCATGCCGGGTTGGCAGCAAACATTTGTCTCATTCTGTTTTAGCTTCATTTTTCACAAATGTCAAGCTGTCAACGGAAACTGTGTGCCACTCACCTGGGAAATGTTGCTCGCTAGGCTGTTCATGCTTGAGCTACGACTCGGTGGTTTCCAGTTATGAGTTGGCGAGAAGCCCAATGACCTCCTGTTTCACATCAATGAACAACATCACAGCAAGGTGGCGGTGCATGAACAGCAAGCATCACCAATAAGTAAAAAAATAATAATGCACGTTAAATGTTACATTCAAAAGAGGCATTGATGCACAAATAACAGACATTTTAAATTTTGTATGTGACATCATCAACATCGTTATTCCCCAATACTTCTAGAAAATGTTTAGAACGTCCGTCTTACCTTGCAAAAACTGGCCAATCAGCATCGAGGTCATGCCCTCTGGGAGCAAGGTCAAAGTGGATTTCATTTAGTTCATAGAGAGATTCAATGATGGAGGAGCTTAGGTCCTTTTTAAAAAATGGACTTCGCACATAGTACCAGTCACTGAAAGACAGAATTTTCAACAAATAGGATAATTTATTTCGTTTTAGTTAGTGGGGATTTTAATGTAAAAAAAGAGAAAGGTTAAATTAAATACAAAGAATAAACAAAATAATGTAAATTCAATGACATGATTTACAGTGAAACAGACAGATGTAAAAATTAAGTCAGGTAGGTGATGGACACACCTATAATTTATATATATAAAAATACAGAACAAATATTATTCGAGTTTAATAAAAAAAAATACGAAGTATATAGCCAACCAGAAATCAATACATTCATAATGTCATCTGTTGAGAGCGAAAATGGTGGTTCCTGTGAAAAAATCTAAAACTGCAGTAACATAACGTAAAAAGTTTTTTGAGTTGTGAGCAGTAAAGCACGCACATTAAAGCGCCACTCATTCTTTTGAGGGGGAAAATAATGGAAATGAAAAAACCAAATTTGTCAACCGGTCAAAACCCTGGGAAGGAGAATGAAAGCGCAGTATCACCGTAATCCTGCCGGATAGAAAAATCCATGCTGCGCTTGGAGGGTGACAGATGTTGAGCTGAAGCTTATGCAGCACTGCAAGGAGCCGGCACAGAAAAAACACAGGCAGAGCCAGTAGTAGGGTTACGTGGAGAAAGAACCACACTGTAGCATGGCTCGAGAAATCTAACTTAAAAGCTGGAAAATGAGGACATACGGTGGGGGCTCTCAATTTCTATGTAAATATTACGTTGTAAAAGGCAAGCAGATTGTTAGTGGCAGTGCGTTTACTTTGAAAATGGAAATGCTGCTGCATACGAGGATGTGACTTTCGCAGATGATTTTAAAATAGAAAGGACTTCATGAGATATAGGTTTTACTCGGTGCGTACGCTGCAGCATGAGAGCTGAGTGTCAGCTAGAGAAGCACCCATCATTTACCACGAAGAGGCTTCCCAGGCTGTGCAGTAAATCTTCCGCAAATGGCTCATGTGTCACCGAAGAAGAATAGTAGCATGCGACACAACAAATACATCAGCCAAAGGAAATGACACTCGTAATAATGGGACCCGACACATTATACGCGAGGCGTCGAGGGAGAGGAGTGCTGCACAGTACCTGGTGGTTCTGTGGTTTATGAGGCACTGTTGGAAGGTGTCGGCAAGGCGCCGGTGCACCAGACAGTAACGGATGAGAGCCCTGCCTTTTCCCAGAGATGTCTTTAGCTATTACACAGTGTGGAGGGGGAAAAAAAACACCCAAAGGTCACTCAAAGAAGATTCGTCAGTGCTCTGCGATAGCTGAATGTGTAACCAGTTCACCTTATGACACGTTTGTAAAAACGGTGAAACACGTTCATACATTTTGGACTAATTGATATTAATGCATGCATTCATGCAGCTTAAAATTTACCAGGGTTGTGTTAAGAGATAAAAAGGGGCAACAATTGTAAATTTCGATCGACACATTATACATCCATGAAAAGAGAATGTGTACAATAATTGAGTGAAAATGGCTATTAGTTCACATAAAGTAGAGGTAATTTAAGAGCCAAAGGGATTTTTGTATGTAATGACCTTGGGGGTTTTTGTATTAATTTTAAAGTTATGCCTGCACTATCTGTGGCTTAGAAAGGATAAAGCAGCTTCATTAGTCTCTAGTAATTCATGCAGTCCAAGAGTAAGGCAAAATACTCCTTTTCATGAGATGCAAGCAAAAAAGCAAAACGAAAGTTCTATCCCAATTTTCTGCCCAACTACCAAAAGGAAACTTGGTTATTTGAGCGATTTATGCATTCATGAAATACAGACGGGACACGGTGTGTTATCGCCGATCACAAGGAGATATGTAAAGCGTTTGTGGGTAGTCCTTCTTCTTTAGGAGACATCAATTTGTTTACTCTGAAGGGTAAATTATCCTACCTCAGAGATGGACTTCACAAAGCGTATTCCATCATTGTGGCCTTTTTGCCTCCCCAAGCAGTCTGAAAAGTAATCCCAGTAGTCCTTTCTGTGGCCCAGCAGTGTGTTCTTTTCCTTCTGGTCAAACTACCAGGGCACAGGACATAGGCAATGCACACAGCGCAATGTTCCTCACACACCGGTAATCACAAAAAAACACGGCGATAACGGAAACATGTGGTCAGTTTTTCTAATGTGTAGGGATTTCTTTACCTGTAAAAGGTATTCCAATTTTGCACAAAATGTGTGCAGGTTGCCACTGTCATCCGTTATGGGCTCTCCATGTTCTTGAAATTCTTTGCACAAACCTTCCACAGATTCTGCAGGCACAATTCAATGTTGTCATCCATTAACCCGAGTTTTGCGCTATAATTCACATTGCATTATTACACAACCACTCTTCTCATTAAGTATTTATATTCCATGAGGTAATAAAAGTTTGTCACAGTTAATCACCGACTAGGCTTCTCTCGGGAGCAGCAGTGGGCTCTACTCACCTTGCATGTCCCTTATCACCTTCTGTAGTTGGCTTTCACCAACACTCCTGGATTTTCCCAGGTTTTCCATGTTTGCAGAACAAAACGAATATTATCACCACCTCAAATGGTTCCTGCGAACACACACACAATACGGATGAAATTGTGTGAAATGATGCATGATAAATGCCACTGATAGCCTGTTATTAAAACACCTGGGCATATTAATTAATCAGCTCCATTTTCGAGACATGGCTTTGATCACAATGTTAGAACTTAGTAGTGGATTACATCAAAGGCACCAAAATATATTTAATTAAACTGATTGAAGTTTTCCCTTTGTTTTACAAGATATATCTTTAACCATTAAGTCATTTTAAAATTAACAAGTTTGGCAGAGAGACTGGGAAGATGAATGCACGTATAAAACGATAAAAGATTATGATGTATGCCGGGGGGAGGGATTTATTTATAATTTAGCTTTGGGTAAATAAACAATTGCGATTAGTGCAATGACACAGGCACACAATAGCCTGCTCTTGAACATTGGCGCATGACCTTTAAAATGTGCACTTTAAAGCTGAGGGCATGCTTTAGTGATTCCCCAGGAGAAATTAACTGGCCAGTTGCAGGAATTGAACAGTTGATGGTGGTGAGCACACTGCCCAACAGACTATACAGCCATTTAGGAAGAAACCAAAGAACATGATTTCAACCAATTTGCTTTAAACCGTCTTGTTCTACTACTCTATCATGATGCCGTGGGAATTCACAATCTGCCACCCAGTTTCGGTTGAAATGGGTCTGTAATCCCCAAATTATGTTGTCGCTTAATGGTGTATCTGGGGGCAGCAGACCCCACTGTGTATGCGCTACACACTGTATATGCATACATTTTTTATACAATAACTATAAACATCAACATTTATGAATCCCCCTTTCAGACTGTGTGAATACTGTACTTGATTAGGATGGACTGGTGATACTCGTTATAACTTTGGCAATATATAAATACTGTGCTCTTTTTCATGTCGTTTGTGTGATAAAATGCATATTAATATACCATTAAGTGCACTTTAAGTAAATGTTTACATTAACAGGTACGGCCACTAAATGGTGAATTGCGTGTCAAAACTATAATGACCATGAAAACATTGCTCAAGTCACTCGAAGCAGTTTATCATGAGATAAGCACATGTTAGCTTGAACTTGAAATCGAAATAACTCTTTGGAGTCATTAAGTCGCTAGTGTTAAACAAAACCACGGCATATCATGTTCCATGCGAGTCATGATAATTAATAATACACAATTCAGGGCATGTATTAAGTTAAATAATGCCATGATTAAGAAACACTACTGTCTTTGTACAATTACGCAGAAATTAAACATCTTATCATTAATGATCTTATATGTAAGCATCATGCACACACAATTAGAAAATGTTACAGTGCAATGCCGTTTGTAATTTAATGGTTTACATGTTGATGATTGTGATAAAATAATGGCTGGTGTCTTATGAAATTAATCAGCATTATGCTTCAGTTTTTACCTGCATTCATTATTGTTACAACCCTGCCATACAAATGTGAATGCATCTGTTGAGTGATAGAGGGCAGCTAACATAAGTACTGTACCCACTCAACGGATCTTGAGTTCACAAATTCACCAGCATTTGCAGTACAACTACCATCCTCACAGCCATCATCACTCTGGGGTAGGAATATGAAAGTAGGCAATGAGGAAGTCAGAAAGATGATAGACCAAGAGGAAGTCTGTCTAATTCTTGGTAACAGATGACAGCAGCTCGGATATTTACCAAGGTTGGATACAATTTTTTTTTTTACCAGGTAAGGCCCACTTAGCTATATAGCTCGTTTTCAGAAGCGACCTGGCCACAAATGATAGCTCAACGATGTGGCTTATCATGCGGACATTTATAGCAGCCAAATACTCTAAACGCACGTTTCTGAAGAGGTTACCACAAAAACTGCGATTCAAATCGACACGCGGAAGTAAATCAAGAGGAAGACATCGGATTAGATGGTAGACAGAATTTGCACATTGGGATTTAACAACAGCACACAAAGCGGTGACAGAAGGGAGTGGAGCGACAACGTGCCGATAGCACGATGATGATGATAAAGAAGGAAAATTGGCACCACCAAATACACCGACGGGAAACCTGTATTTAAAAACCAGGTGACGGGCCCGGTGAGACTCGGGTCTCTTCTTTTTTTGTCAAGAGACATGACGACAAGACTAGCACCACTCATTGGGAAGTCAACAAGTGATCGCCACATGGGCCCATAGGCTATCGACAGCCACAGGAGCGCAGAATGCCGGGGGCCCACCAGTGAAGACGAGTACCACCCACAACAACTTGTTTGTGCACTTTGCCATTTAGCTTTAACTCTTAAAGGCGCATCTGATGTGCGCCTCACGCTATTAGGCGACCACCACTTGATGTTGTCAAAACGTTGTCGTCTTATTGGCCTCCCATTCTCCTCGCCGCGATTTAAATTCAGCGACGTTGACACTCACTCCAATGACATTTTCTGAACCAGTGTTGGAAATTCCACATTGCTCTGACGAGAGTCGAGTCCAACCATCCATCACATAGATGACAACACTCGTGTCTTTCGCCAACAGTGATAGCAATCACGACGTACAGGGGAGTTGTCTGCGAGGCACTATTATACAGCCACAACCACAACAAAACAGTGGGCTTTACACATTTCACGCTGTAGAGCGATGATAATTATAATACTACAGTCAAAAGTTTAAACGCGCCGGGGCCTGGTTGCATAAAACAACTTTATCTGATTCTTTGTTCTTTCGGTAAAGTCACGTATAAAGATAAAATAATAAATTAAATAATAGCATACTCCGACGTTTCGATTGCAACACAAGCAATCATCATCAGGTATAAAAGAAATAGCAACAAAAATCTAACCAGAAAACTATAGACAGACATATAAGCAGACAGATATCACAAAGATACACAGAGAGAGAACACGTATCGGCACACAGAGGGATCGTCTCTGTGACGAGGCCTAAACCGAAAGAACCAAAGAATAATTCCTGCAGTCACGAAAGCTCCAAAATTAAGAACTTTATCTGACTTCTACCTTGAATGTTCCACCTCAACACAGTATGTGGTCTGACACGTTTTGTTTACGTGAAATCAACACCGTATGTTGTGGTCTGTCATATTCTGTTTACGTGAAATCAACACCGTATGTTGTGGCCTGTCACATTGTTTACGTGAAATCAACACAGTATGTTGTGGCCTGTCATATTCTGTTTACGTGAAATCAACAGCGTATGTTGTGGCCTGTCATTCTGTTTACGTGAAATCAACACAGTATGTTGTGGCCTGTCATTCTGTTTACGTGAAATCAACACAGTATGTTGTGTCCTGTCATATTCTGTTTACGTGAAATCAACACCGTATGTTGTGGCCTGTCATTCTGTTTACGTGAAATCAACACCGTATGTTGTGGCCTGTCACGTTCTGTTTACGTGAAATCAACACCGTATGTTGTGGCCTGTCACGTTCTGTTTACGTGAAATCAACACCGTATGTTGTGGCCTGTCACGTTCTGTTTACGTGAAATCAACACCGTATGTTGTGGCCTGTCATATTCTGTTTACGTGAAATCAACACCGTATGTTGTGGCCTGTCACGTTCTGTTTACGTGAAATCAACACAGTATGTTGTGGCCTGTCACGTTCTGTTTACGTGAAATCAACACCGTATGTTGTGTCCTGTCACGTTCTGTTTACGTGACAACCCTCACTAGTTGGCTGTGTCGGCTGGGTGGTGGCGGGTTTTAACGACACATGTATATGTTTACGCGATCTAACACCCAAAATAACCCTCTACTATGAACTTGTTAAGTTGTTGGCGAGCACCTCCGGCAGGGCCGTCACCACGCCCGGCCGCCTTTGTCTCCCCGCACCAGAGCCTCGTGTAAAGAGGCCGAGTCGACCTAGGGGAGGCCCATGCCCGGCTCAGATAATTCGTCAGCGAGGTTGGCCGCGAGTCGGAATCGAACCCGGGCTGGGTCCGGGGCTGGGTCCAGGGCTGGGTTGGTAGCGCAGCCCGCGAACTTCACCCGCGGCTCCCCGCACACAACACCCACCGCCGCCGCCACTCGCCCCGACACGTACGAAACCTACCACAGACATCAACAGCAACGACGACGACGACGCAAGATGACAACTTGTCACCAAGATGGAAGGAAGTTGTCGTACTTGGCGCACGCGTAAGACGCGAGCAAGGCGGGGAAGGAGGGCCACGGATTTCACAGCACGGATAGGGCGCCGCTACCTCGCACATTCCCTACAGCGGATAAGACGCCCACCACGTGACCCGCGCGGGGTGGGGGTGATGGGGATGCGGGGATAGGGGATAAGGGGGGTGGGGGATGCGGGGGTGGGGGATGCGGGGGGTGGGGGGTGCGGGGGGTGATGGGGTGGGGGATAAGGGGCTGGGGTTTATGAGTGGGTGGGGGATGCGGGGGGTGGGGGATGCGGGGGTGGGGGATGCGGGGGTGGGGGATGCGGGGGGTGGGGGATGCGGGGGGTGGGGGGTGCGGGGGATGAGGGGGTGAGGGGGTGAGGGGGTGAGGGATGAGGGGGTGAGGGATGATGGGGTGAGGGATGATGGGGTGAGGGATGAGGGGGTGAGGGATGAGTGGGTGGGGGGTGCGGGGGGTCGGGGATGCGGGAGGTGGGGGATGGGGGATGAGGGGGTGAGGGGGTGAGGGGATGAGGGGGTGAGGGATGAGGGGGTGAGGGATGAGGGGGTGAGGGATGAGGGGGTGAGGGATGAGGGGGTGGGGGATGAGGGGGTGGGGGATGAGGGGGTGCGGGATGAGGGGGTGGGGGATGCGGGGGGTGGGGGATGCGGGGGGTGGGGGATGCGGGGGTGGGGGATGCGGGGGATGGGGGGTGAGGGGGATGAGGGGGTGAGGGATGATGGGGTGAGGGATGAGGGGGTGAGGGATGAGTGGGTGGGGGGTGCGGGGGGTCGGGGATGCGGGGGGTGGGGGATGGGGGATGAGGGGGTGAGGGGGTGAGGGATGAGGGGGTGAGGGATGAGGGGGTGAGGGATGAGGGGGTGAGGGATGAGGGGGTGGGGGATGAGGGGGTGGGGGATGAGGGGGTGCGGGATGAGGGGGTGGGGGATGCGGGGGGTGGGGGATGCGGGGGGTGGGGGATGCGGGGGTGGGGGATGCGGGGGATGGGGGGTGAGGGGGATGAGGGGGTGAGGGATGAGGGGGTGGGGGATGAGGGGGTGGGGGATGAGGGGGTGGGGGATGAGGGGGTGGGGGATGCGGGGGATGGGGGTGCGGGGGATGGGGGATGCGGGGGTGGGGGATGCGGGGGATGGGGGTTGAGGGGGATGAGGGGGTGAGGGATGAGGGGGTGGGGATGAGGGGGTGGGGGATGTGGGGGGTGGGGGATGCGGGGGATGGGGATGCGGGGGATGAGGGGGTGAGGGATGAGGGGGTGAGGGATGAGGGGGTGGGGGATGAGGGGGTGGGAGATGAGGGGGGTGGGGGATGAGGGGGTGAGGGATGAGGGGGTGAGGGATGGGAGGTGAGGGGGATGAGGGGGTGGGGGATGAGGGGGTGGGGGGATGAGGGGGTGGGGGATGAGGGGGTGGGGGATGCGGGGGATGGGGGTGCGGGGGATGGGGGATGCGGGGGTGGGGGATGCGGGGGATGGGGGGTGAGGGGGATGAGGGGGTGAGGGATGAGGGGGGTGGGGGATGCGGGGGATGGGGGTGCGGGGGATGAGGGGGTGAGGGGGATAAGGGGGTGAGGGATGAGGGGGTGGGGGATGAGGGGGTGGGGGATGAGGGGGTGGGGGATGAGGGGGGTGGGGGATGAGGGGGTGGGGGATGAGGGGGTGAGGGATGAGAGGGTGGGGGATGAGGGGGGTGGGGGATGAGGGGGTGGGGGATGAGCGGGTGAGGGATGAGGGGGTGGGGGATGAGGGGGTGGGGGATGCTGGGGTGGGGGATGCGGGGGATGGGGGTACGGGGGATGAGGGGGTGAGGGATGAGGGGGTGGGGGATGAGGGGGTGGGGGATGAGGGGGTGGGGGATGCGGGGGGTGGGGGATGCGGGGGGTGGGGGATGCGGGGGATGGGGGTGCGGGGGATGAGGGGGTGAGGGATGAGGGGGTGAGGGATGAGGGGGTGGGGGATGAGGGGGTGGGGGATGAGGGGGGTGGGGGATGCGGGGGGGGGCTAGAGAAGATTTGAGTGAATGCCGCACAGGATGTAGAGCCGAGTGGACTTATCGATGACCGGTTCCAGCAGTGTCAAGATCGACCCCCATGGTGGAGGTTCGTGAAGGACGCTGCTTCTGGGCAGTTGGAGGCAGTCGCCCTCCAACAATAGCGGAGGGCAGAGGAACTAACGCTCACAACAACGAGCGGAACGCCGAATGGCTAAAACGCATACTCTTTGGTTTTTCGGTAAAGTCACGTAGGTAAAAAAAATTTAAAAACTAAATGTGGACACACTTAAGCGGTGTGCTTTCGCTAAGTTGTCCCCACCTGAAGAAGGACGCTTGTGTTGCGTCCGTAACGTAGTGATTTATTTTATTTTTATTTTTTACCTACGTCACTTTACCAAAATGTATGCGTTTTAGCCATTTTTTGCAGTCACGAAAACTTCAAATCTAGGCTAAAACGCAGATAGGTGGCACAGCGGTGAGCACAGGTATCTGCTTGTCATCTCAGTCAGTTAACCCCTAACATCTGAGACTGTCCCGTGATCTCCTGTCAGCGAGTCTTCGACACTTCACGTGGCCTCAAAATCCACCTAGCCTGGCACAAGCGCCGTGATGACATCACTGCCACTTAGTGGCGAACGGCGGTTGTTGCTGTAGTCTAGGTGGATGAGTGTGTGGTTCAATGGATGAATGGGTGTCTGAGTGGCTGAGTGGATTGTTGGGTGGTTGAGTGGGTGTGTGCCTGAGTGTATGGTTGAGTGGGTAGATGAGTGGACTGAGTGCGTGTGTGGGTCGATGGGTGGGTGGCTGAGTTAGTGAACGAGTGGTTTCAGTGCGGTGTATCACTGGAACTCTTAAGTTCGACCCCAACACCGTGGCTGCCGGTGCTGTCACACATCTCGCCCCCACCCATCCGCCACAACGCTACAACCCCCCGGGAAGTCCTGCGAATCGATAAAAAGTCGCATTCCCATTAATCAGGACCTCAATAACGTCCCTTGTCGTCGCTTTTGGACCCCGGCACTTAACCTTCAACAATGCGCGTTCAACCCCGATGAAGCTTGGAGAGCTGAATGGAGTTCAAAAGATCTGACGAACACCTTGTGAAAGACCCAACGGGGCTCACGGTCCACCCTAAACCGCATCCACTGCACAAACCATGACAGGCAGATGCAGACACCTGATGCACAAATGGAAAAAAACTCTCCAGTGTGCGACTGTGGCTATCTAGAACAGACCATGTCAACATATCATGACCCAATGCCCGATCCACAAATACGAATGAGACATCACAGCGATACACTCCGATGCTCCTGAAGAGGTTATCTGGCTTGACCACCCGAACGTGACATTGTAGTTGTTGCCTCTGCATTCACAAGGTGGCGAGATGTTAACTACCTCGCCTGGTATGCAGGCCTGGTATGCAGGAGGTCGTGGGTTCGATCCCGACCCTGATGCCTGCTGTATATTTGGAGTTTGCGTAATCTCTCCCCGTGATGGTGTGGATTTTTCTCCGGTTTCCCCCCTATACGTTTAGAATCAACATGCTGCTATAAATAAATGTCCACGTCAAAAGCCACTTGGTTGAGCTATCTTCTGTGATTCTAGATTTGAAGCTTTCGTGATTGCAAGGATTCATACTCTTAGGTTTTTTTCGGTAAAGTCACGTAGGTGAAAATAAAAATAAAATGAAAATAAATCAATTAAATCACGACGATGAATGAAGCTTGTGTTGCCTCCGAAACGTCGTGATTTAATGGATTTATTTTCATTTATTATTATTATTTTATTTTTATTTTCACCTACATGACTTTACCGGAAAAAACCTAATAACTATCATCTGTGGTTTGGTCGCTTCTGAAAAATATATAAATAGCTCAGTGGGCCTTACCTGGTAACATATTAAAAGTAGTTAAAAAATATGGGACATTTCCCATATTATCTGTGGTGTGGACACAATGATCAGAGCGTGGTTTTGTTTAGCATGTTCACCACAAGTACGCGTGCTTAATGCAGACACGATTCCTTGCCAAAGGTTTCTGTTTGAGTGTTTGCACATGCTTAACACCTATTTTATTGCCAGAAAGGGCAAAACCCATCCTCGTAAGTAGTTTCATAGTTCGACGTCAATTGTTCGAAAACAGAAGCACGAAGCGTCCCACGCGGTTGAGGCACCTCACTCAATGACGTCACTGGGGTGTCGCCCTCGCGTCCGTGGCGTGTCACGTGACGCCCCTCATCCGGGTCCCCGCGCTCCGCCCGTCACGTGACGTCCCGCCCCGCCACAGCCACCCTCGCTGTTATGGCCGCTCTGGGTGAGGCGATCCTGGGGAGCTGCTCTCTCCTTCCTCCTCCTTCTGCGCCTTCTCTTCCAACCCCGAGCCGTTCCAATCCGTATCGTGCACACGAGACGTCGCGCCCGCTCTTTTGCATTCACGCCCCGTTTGTCGCCGATGCATGCACGCACGCACACACGCACGCCTTAACGATGTCACATCCTCTAAAGCTGAACCCACCGACCTCGCCTAGTCGCCCTGCCGTGCACGGCGAGGGATTTCCCGCAGGCGTCGAGGGTTCCGTTCGGTGTAGGCCCGTGACGCTTGGTAGACGCGTAGCTGACGCAGCCGTCTCAAATAGGAGCCGTGCTTGTGTGCGCGTCGTGTTGTTTGCTGCAGAGGGTGGGGTGGGGGAAATGTGATGTGCAAGGTTTTTTTTGTGTGTGTTTGTGTTCTAGATGCTTCTGCATAGCAAACGGGCGCGTCTTCCCCGTCGATGCTACTGTTATGGGTTGTGCAAATTATTGTGAAATATTTACACTTTGTCGTTTTTAACAGTCCCTTCGTTCTCTCCCTGCTCTGGTTTATGGCTGACCCTTTTTTATATATAGCGTGTTGAGAACTGCTGTCATTAAGCTAAGCTGTAAATCTAAATCACATTGCACAAGTGAATGTAAACATGTAAGGGCTTTTTTGTTATTAAATTGGCCACCGTGCTGTGTCGACGACAGCGCCGAAGTTCCCCTACAGACGCAATGTTTAGGCGCTCAAAAGCTCAAGTTTAACCGTTCACGTGCATCTATCTAAACGTGATGGCTGTTCGGGCGTTGACATGGCCAAGCGTTAGCGCATTTGCAGCGGTTCGTGGTGCCATTCCACAGCCGCCCTGGTTAATACTGCTTGAGTGTTAACCACATACGTGCTCAAATGATTTAATTTGAGAACGAATTTGTTGCCCCATACTGCAAATGTTTGCAGTATGGGGAAATTTATACCGACAAACAGTCTGGAAACATCATAGAACAATTTTAAAAGTACTGTACTTCTAGTAAGCTGCTCATCCAAAATTATATATTTTGGAAGCATCCTGCACTAGATAGTTGGGCAGTTCCTTGATTATTTTGCATGTGGAAAGAAAGCGCTCAAATTATCTTAACTAGACCTTTAATTTTACCGGGTACGACCCACTGAGCTATACAGCTGTTTTTCAGAAGCGACCTGGTCACAAATGATAGCTCAACGAAGTGGCTTATGTGGAAAGGGATGGATGGCATTGGTATGGATTTCAGAGTTACTAATGAGTCTTTTGCACGTGTGAGGAAAGTGGGATAAATGTTAAATAATGGGGTAAAATTGCACCCGTGCTTGATGCCAAATCACAGATGAAATTTTCCTCTCAAGGATTTTGCGTGCATTGCATCCAAGAGGCAACCAATTTTGTTTCGCGATTTTTTACACGATTACTTTCTAATGTTCTTTTGCAGGGAAAAAGAAGCCCAAGAAGGGTAAAACCGTCAGCCTGAACGACTTTCTGGCTGAAGATGCAACTGCGGGAAGTGTATTTGTGCCACCAGTTCGGCCGGTCAACTGGGCAGATGAAACTGAAGATTTTGAAGGAGAAGGTGAATTTAGTGATGTCAGATACGTAAAGTGTTTTCAGGCCCTTTTGGCTTTTTCAGATAGTATATCACATGTTGGAATACTGCTTGCAGTGTCATATTGTGACCTGAAACGGACCCATGTGAATGTCGTGCAAATACATCTAGTATATATACACTAGGTGTATAATATATTAAAATATAACTTGTACTCCATAAAAAGTAAAACATCGGAAAGATGCTGCTGTGGGGTAATGGATAGCATACTTAACTTCATATCCAGAGGTTGCCGGTTTGATCTCTCAGTACGGCAGTTGAAGCAATAGACGAGTTTCTTAAATTCACCCCCCCCCCCATATCACCACAGTCGATGGGTAGGTGACAATTTTTGGGGGTAAAAGTGTGGGTATTCTACACTTCCAAAAGGTCTGGTCAGTTTGGAAGAATAGGCCAAATGTCCTCTAGCGCTCCCTCTAGTGGAGAGCCTTCTGCCAGCATTGGTGTGAGCAAGAGCTTGCAGGGGTGCACAACCTTTATTTAAGAAGTCTGAAATTGACACTGAGGCAAACTGAAACATTGAAGCAAGGTAGAGGCATAGGATGTTTATAAACGGTGTCAAGGTTTTTTTTGAATAGTTACTTTTAGTTCACTGTCTGGAATAGTTGTAATGTAAAATCTTAATACGTGGACTACAGTGTCAACGGCGTGGCCTGCTGATGATGGTGTGTACAAGCCTTCAGTGGATCGTGCACTGCTGCCCACTGCCCCACGTGCTGCCCGTGCCCCCAGTGTGGACATGGCACGACTGCCCGCCAAACCACCTTACACCGCTTTCCTTGGCAACCTGCCCTATGATGTGACCGAGGAGTCAATTTTCAAATTCTTCACTGGACTCCAGGTTTGTTCCAAGTTTTTTTTTTCTGGCAGCTTGCTTGTGTTCAGGAAGGAGTGTTCAAAATGATATTTGTTTCCTCAGCAGGAGGTTTAGCTTGGAGGAAATTACAATTGCTGATGAGTTGTTTAGGAAAATATAACTTGATTGTACCGAAATAAAGATGCACCTTTAAATAAGTGATTTATTTATTGTCTGAGAGAATATATGTATAGTAGGTATATATTAGAATCATAGCCTTTATATATGAAAACAACCAACCGGGGGTATCTTTATTCCAATTACTGGGAAATGCCTTGTGCTTATCAAGTAAAAAATAGATTATCGTTTTTTCTCCCCCAATGCAATTTTTAATACATTAAAGAAGCGACAGCACAAGAGCTCACACTAGGTCACCTCTAATGCATGTAGTTGTGTTTAAAATATCTCTGAATGTACCAATCCTCCCCACTGAGAATATAGCACTGCAATCTCTGGGTATTTTATATGCATTAAAAAGGAAATTCCAAATGTGAAAAGTTTTAACAGAACTCTGTTTCAGGTCAGTGCTGTACGCTTGCCACGTGAAGCCAGCAACTCTGACCGGCTCAAGGGCTTTGGGTATGCTGAATTTGATGACATTGAGTCTCTCATGAGGGCTCTGGCACTTAATGATGAAGTGAGTAATATTTTTTCAAACTGACATCAAATATGTAGAAAAAGCTGAAATTTATTACTTTTTCTTTTATTCTTATGAAAAGCACCCTACAGATATCCTTTTAAAGATGGTGCACCTTTGTTTAATATTAGTCGTGAACATTTTGCAAGTAAAATATTTATATATTTCGGATGTGGTAAATTTTTAAGATACATCCAGACATAGTATTTTTTAAGTTAAAAACATATTGCGTTATCACTGGTATAGTAATATTCTGTATATCACTCCTTGCATGTTTTCTGCATTTATAGATGTTGCGGAACAGAAGAGTAAGAGTAGATATAGCTGATCAAACACAAGGTAAACTTAATTTTTTTATTTTTACAATATTACACGATGACCCCAGAAATGCTCATAGATACGTCCTTGGGAACTGTCGGTGTGTCTGCTGCTATATGTGGTTTTTCTTCACGTGTGTGTGAATAGACCGAGATGACCGTGGAGGTTTGTCACGTGACCGGGACTGGAGCCGTGATGACAGAACAGATAATGACTGGCGGTCTCGATCCAATAACAACAACGTTGATGACTTCCCACGCCGAAACGGGGACCAATATGGAGATCGTGATCGAATGTCGAGCTGTAAGTAGCACCCAAAAACTTTTACATCCTTAGTTTTTTCAGTAATTTTACATTAATTTGGATGCTTCCACAGTGTAATGGTTAGGATGCTGGAATTTAAATTTAGAGGGCACTGGTTCTTAAATCCCAGCCATTAGTATAAATGGTTACACCACAATTTGTCGATTGGCAGGTCGACTGGGTAAAACTAAGGTACTACCACCTCTTGCAACAAGTCTGCCCATATTGGAAGTTGGGCCGAATGCCCTCTAGACCAGGGGGGGGGGGGGTCATCATTGGGTCTTTCCCCCTTTTCAAAGAAACTCTCCAGCGACGTTTATTTTTGACTCATTTTGGCTAGGGGTTAGCTTGTGGGCTTACCAAAACCGTGACTAAGACAAGTGCACAGTGCGGGAAAGAGGCGCGGACGGAAGTGGCAAATAAAATAATGGGCGGGCCACGCGCGGACTCACCGCTCACCTCCTGCTGTGCGGCCCGGTTCCTAACAGGCCACAGACCGGTACCGGTCCGCAGCCCGGGGTTGGGGACCCCTGCTCTAGAGGGGGTCTAATAGTGGAGACCATTCCACCAGAAGTGACGTGAACAAGCAATTGCAGGGCTGAAGCTTTACGTTTGAAATTATTGACAAATGTATTTGTCCAACCAACGTGTTAATTTCCAGAAATATGTTTACGTCTTGTTTTTTCCCAGGGGGCCGAGATCGTTATGAGCCAGATCGAGAGCGATTTAGAGATCGGGAGCGCTCATTTGGGCCGCGACGAGATGTGGATCATTACCGGGACAGCCAGGACCGTTATGACGATCGTGACAGTGGTTATGATGACAGGAGGAGCAGCGATCGGGGTCAGTTATTCTCTTGACATGGCACTTGTATTTGTCGCTTAATTTTAGAACGTAGAAATAAGAATTATGCATGAAAGGTCCAAAGTTTGTAGGTTCTTGTAGTAGATCATATTGCTTGAAGATACTGCATTTGTTTTTAAAGCTGGGCAGCGGAAAAGTTTAGGCCAAATGCCCTTAGGAGGTGCTCTCTCGGGGCGCACTCGAGGGGAGACCCTTCCCCCAGCAGTGGCGGATAGTCAAAGCCAAGGCAAACATTTCTTTCATATGGATTACTACCCATTATCTTTTACATAATTTTAATAGAAGTGTTTTGTTTTACAGTATATCATGAGTTAAAATTGGGCCTGGACAAGTGTGAAGTTTCAATCAATGAAAATAAATGGCTAACCACTGGCCACTGCTGAATTTAGGTTGAACTATGTGGTACTTGAAATGCCGAAACATTTTTAAAAGGATGCAATCATTAAAATATATTAGTAATTTCGAAAATGTCATTTAGAGTAATTCAAGCACATCCTGTTAATTATTTGCACATTACGATTTGTGCGAAGAGTGCACCATTGTAAACCTGCAGAGTGATCCAATGCATTTGGCAGGCTCAGACTTCAGAAGTGGACGCCGGCCGTTTGGATCTGGTTTCCGAAGGGAGAGTTATGATGACCGACATGATGACTATCGAGGAGATCGCTATGGTGACAGAAGAGAGGAGCGCTTTGAAAGGAGAGGAGATTACGGGCGGAGGGACGATTATATCAGGGAGGAGAGAGGTGAATTTTGTAATATTTTATTGCAAAACTACAAATATTTTCTTCAGCCCGATGACTTGAAAGCGGGAAACCTTTTTTACGTAATTCGCGCTCTTTTTAATGCAACAAAATAAATCCACTGTTAACATGTAAGGGCGTTATCAGCCGCCTTTATTCGGCAGGTCCTGTACAACGGCCCAAGCTCAACCTGAAGCCGCGGAGTACGCCCAAGGAGGAGGGCGTGCTGCCACCTCCTGCACCTGCCACTCAGAAACTGGCCTTCATTTTTGGTGGTGCCAAGCCGGTGGACACCGCAGCTCGTGAGAGGGAGGTGGAGGAGAGACTTAAGCGTGAACAGGAGGAGATGGAAAGGCGCCTAAGTGAACAGGGGCGCCTCGGAAAACCCGAGTGGATCCAGAGGGAGAGGTGATGTATAATATGCCTGGTATATCCATAGCCATTTAAGTACATTTGCAGGTATGTTATATTTTAAGTGGTACAACATGCATGAAATGTGTCGTTGTTTTGTGCACCAAACTATTATTTTTATTTTCTTTTGTCGTTTTAACTTTAAAGTATTTTTTCTTTGCAGAAATCTTCAATTCTTGTTTTTCATGGAAGTAGCCTGCTGCCAAAGAAGTGTTGTTTTTGCATTATTTGTACATGTGTGTGGAAAAGGCTAGATTACTTTTTTTTGCTAACCCAGTGTGCATGCATCATTGGAGGAATTGGACTCAATTAATATTGATACTTTTTTGACAATAGTTTTGATAAATTTTATTGTCTTGCTTATTTTCATTTTTGGGAAAGTTGGAGAGGCGTAACTAAATAGTTATGTAAATTTAATGTAAATGACATGAAATCCTAAATTCGTGTAGTTTGGGAAAATACATTTTGGGCTATTTTTTTCCCCACATTAAGGGACTTCTTCCATTGTTGATGCACCATTGCCATGTTCTGCTGCCTTTTTTGTCAAGAGGTTGTGCCATTCAAGCTTTTAACATTAAATGGAACAATAAAGTAATGCCCCATGGGCAGGATGATTCTAAAGAGATGAAATAGGAAAATTGATCATTATTCAGTTATAAAATAACGGTAACATATGGCCATAACATGTGGCCATTGTTACCTACCTATGCAAATGGTTGTGAGATGGTTATTGTTTATTTAAGCGGAGAGTACCGCTTGGTTGTTCCCCCATGAAGGATGGCACAATCTGCGATGCTGCTCTCATCATGCAGCTCCGGGTGCTGGGTTGGGTTGTGCACGTCTCCTTCCAGGCGCTTCTCCACCCCCCTAGCACACTAGAGGCGAGTGCTCTCTCTTTTTGTATGTATGCCCGTGAATTACAAATGAAGAGGACATTTGCCTCGTACGAGTACGTACCTCGCGGTTGTGTTGCATAGCTCTCTGATGTCTTGTTGAGTTGTACCACGTTGTTCGTCATGAGGTCTAACCTTTCGGTTCCTGAAGTTCCCGAAACGAAACATCGGACATCATGCCGAACAACACCCGGTACAACAATTAAACATATCGGAGAGATACAGGCAGACCTCGCTTCGTGCTCAAGATGCGGTGCTGGAGAAGTGAGCGCTAATAGAATCAGCCCTAAGAGGGCTCATCATTGTATATATGGGGATGTGTTCATGACAGCATTGTTATGTATGAGCAGATGGTAAACATTTAACAAATAAAAATAATGTATTATAACATCAGTCAGTATTATGTATTATACTCACGAGTGCATTCTCCTCTCCTCCTACAAGGCAGTGGTGGGGAGGTTTCTTTTAGATGGAGCCTGAGACTGCATCCTGGTCTCACGAGTTCTCACCTGGCTAAACAAATATTGTAGTACCATTGAAAAAAAAAATCGATGATTTTTTTTGGGGCTGTGATCGTGATCACATCCTGATAATTATCGAATTTTAGGGGTTGGGGTGGTTTTTGGTTCGGAGCGTACATCGCTCTCATTGGCTGAGTGAATGTAAACAAATATGACACCAGATACGTATCCTAGACAAGCACTGCGTGTTCTCACTCGTAAGTGCTTTTTATATTTTAGGATTTTAGTTTTTTGCAATAATTTTCTCCAGGGCAAAGAGCGCGAAAAGGAATCGGCGTTCTACCGGGTAGTGCTAAGCGAGGTCTGCCTGTATTTAGCTCCTAGAGCTTTTCCCTTGTTTTTCTTGCAGTTTTTTCCATACTATTTCATAATATTCTCAACTCTCATCCGGGTTTAACCCAGAACTTTGTGGTGGACTGCCCATCTGCTGTTGTTACATCAGAGCCTAGTTGCCTTTACGTGCCGACTATTCATTGTTACTCTTGCCCAATTACACAACAATTTCTCTTGAGGGTGCTCATTTATATTGTAGTTTTCAGTTATTCAATGTTATTGTGCAGTGGATTTAGTGTCTGCCAAAGCATCGGTTATTGAACCTCTATGTATTATAGTACAATGCTAGTAATCCAGGCGATCAAGATCAGCATAAAATGTTCACTTGTGTCATGTGCCCAATGCCGATAAGACTTTGCTGCACACACTGCTTCCATTGCTGCTGAGTTTCCAGGTTTCGTTTTTCATAGTTTTTCATAATCAAGGTATTATATATGTACAATTTGATAAAAGTTGTAATTTTAATGTATCGTGAGCATACAATATTGTTTGACAATGTGTTGCTCTTAACATTCAGGCAGTGCAAGAATTGCATGGAGGGAAAGTTTATGGTTCAATGTTGGCTTGTACGTACATTTACTGAGTTTCATTGGAATTCCTTCTGTGCACGCAGAATAGGGAGCTAACATTCTAGTCTTGTTACACAAGTTTATATGGTGCTTGTGTATTCGTAGTGCTCTACCATATAAAGTACAGAGAGATATAAGACGTAATATTTTTTCCTGAAATGTTTTAATTAATTTGATGAATTACCTTTTTTGGATTAGTATTCTACCATGCTGTAAAATTCATTAAGATATGAATAAAGAAATAGTATCATTAATTAATGTATTAGATAAATTGCTATTGTAGATGAGTTGTATACTGTACTGTGAAATAATGTAAGATATATATCCTGTAAAATGAAGTATAAATGCAATTTCCAGTAATATTGGTTGCTTTTATATGCAAGGCAGATTATTTTCTGCCATGCAACATAGTGAAGGACTCCTGTGTCTACATCATGGATTAATTTAATGGTTTTTACTAATGCTATGAAAAGCAGGATATTTGCCAGAGGCCTGTCATTATACACCGCAAGTCTGCACAACTATTAAATCATGAAATACAAACATTGATTTATTTGGAAGTTTAGTAAACAAAGTTGCCGTTCCCGCGTTTATTTTTGACTTGTTAATCATAATAAATCTCGCTGCTAAGCATGATGCATAATTTATAAACTGATAAAAGTAGAAAATATAATCGAACCCTAATTCACAAAAATGTCTACATGCAACAAAAATGTTTATCCTAAAATGAATCGTGTTAACATATACATTGAATACATGACGTTGACGATAAGTATTTCGCACACGTGAAAAACACACAAAAGCTGATGGCCAAAAATGTTGAAACGTTTATTTTTAGATCTCTGAATAGACCTTATTTGAAATAAAAGTGATGCTTTCATCTCCATGGTGTCAATAAACACAGTGCAGCAATTTAAAGACACTTTTATCCACATGGTGCCTTGAATCTCATTTGTAGTTTTTTTTTGGGTGGATAGTAAAACAACGTACAAACATTCTTGCAGCCGAAAGCGCTTGGAAAATTTGAAAAATAGTTACTAAAATTTTTTTTTTATGTGCAAACAAATAAGTCACGGGGTATCTGCCCTGCTTACTATAACGGTATTCTTGTGAACGTATGGTCTCGCCTATGCTGCGTTGTCCCGGCAGACATCCCAGCTGGCGCAGCGATGACGATCGCTTGGAGCGGCGCCCCACCAGTGACACCTCGGAGACCGGCCGTTCATCTCGGGGAGCCAGTGCCACAAGCAGTGCATCTGCCAGGGGTAGGTGTGGCCCTCTCACATGACCACAGTGATGGATTGCCATTCCATTTAAGCATGTGCGAATTGAGTGACGTGTATTATTCCGTTCGCGTGGGAGACCGGAATACAAAAATGAAAAAAATGATTTTTTTATTGTTGAGTTGACTTAAAGCTATCGCACATGTTTCACTGCTCAAAGACTACACATTGCTGCTCACCCTCAACATTACAGAGGCTGCTGCACCTATTTTACCTCATACAAACACGTTTTATGGCAAACATTTTGACCATTGTCAATCTAGCTGCTTAACAAGCTACTTTGTGGGTGTTGTAATAAAAGAAGGACATGGGTTTCACGTCATATCGGATTCAGCAACAATTTGATTTGCTTTCCCTGAGTGTGAGTGGCTCTGTCATGCTGAATTCAAAATAGACATTTGCATTAAATGGTTTTACATTTATTTTGTATGATGTGGCAGGCCCACGGGTCCGTAAAGAGAGTGATGTGTCTGGAGATAATGAGGTATTTACTCGGGAAGATGGACCTCTATCACCGGCCACCCGACCCCCTCGCCAGCCAGAACAGCAACCGCAGCAATCAAGCCAGCAGAGAGAGCTGCCGCAGTTAGTTCCACAAGCGACACCACAGACGGCCGCTAAGTTGGTGCCCGCTCCACCACCCAAAGAGAATGCTTGGGTCAAGCGTTGTGGATCTGCAAGAGTTGGTCCTACTTCACCCACGCACCATGGTGCCACCACCGAACACCTTTCAGAACTGCCACTATGCCAGGAGAAAACACAAGCACACAAACCGGCTAACAGGTCAGCACTGTTGGCTTTATATTTCCACATTAATTAATGGTCCCATTATTGCCTTTGCATCATTTCACTTTTGGTAGTGGTCATCAGTGTCGCTGAAAGTCCTTTTTTTTTATGACCTTTGGATTTTTTTAAATTTTATGTCACATTTGTGATGTTGCTGTTGGAGCTAATCGATACAAAAAATGTCATGTGAACACCTCCACAGAGTGCCGGTAATGCACGCGCGCAAGATTTTGTAAATTATTCTCAATATTGCAATTGTTTTACCGATGTCATGTTAAGAGGCGGAGATAGTTCGTGAGCCTTTATGTTTATGCATTTTATTCCAGTGTACCTTCCAACAAGATGCCTTCCACAGCAACATATTCTCGTGGAGTTGCTGCAGACAAGGACCTAAAACTATTGCCAGATGGCAGCAGGACAACCAAGCTCAACGGTTTGTATACTTAAACATGTATTCATATTGTGTAAACAATATAAACGTTCTTGAAAATGTGGTTTTATTGTTCCATATTTCATAGTTAAGGTGTACACCATGTTTATATTAATATCTTGTTCTTCAAAAAGGTGGTTTTACATTTTTTTAATTGTATAAAACTCTCCGGCCACTGGAATTATTTTATTTGGCATTTCTCCAATTGATTGGGTTGTAATTGGAATTTACTGTCACTAATTTTGAATATCTTTAAAAAGTTGAGTCTACGGCAGTATATGCATTTGTAATCTGTAAATAATCTGTTAATTATAAGTTATTGTAAGATGTACTCTTGCCCAATTATTCATGCTTTGTTTGCTGTGTCTACACTGTGCATATCCTTAAATTATTTCAGCTCCCTAAAGATAATTCATTGCTTATTAAATTTTCATTGCTTTTTTAAAGCAATTATTCTTTCGTCAAAATTAGATATTGTAATTATTTTCAATTTGCATAAGTATTATTCAATCGACATGTCTTTGAATTTAATTTGCCAAGTGGTTGTGTTCTTGGCTGTCCTGAACAGATGATTTTGAAGGGAAGCCAGACGCCACTACTGGCCGCACAGAGAAGGCCGGAGTGCGAGCCAAGAACAACCTGAATCGTGGTAAAGGCCGAGGACGTGGCATCATTGCTGTCAAAAAAGACCCTGACAGGTTGGCTGTTTAGACACATTACTGACAACATATATGACTCAACTTCTTAGGTTTTTTCGGTAAAGTCACTTTACCGAAAAAACCTAAGAATATGAATCCTAGCAGTCACGAAAGCTTCAAATCTAGAATGACTCAACTTCTCGCACACATGTAAATGAGACCACACCCAAATAGTCCAATACCTTAATTGGCTACACCAATCCAGCAACGGATCTGCTGAACGTTCATCCTCCTCATCTTCCAAGTTCCTCCACTGACTCGTTCCTCCCGCCTCTTCCGTATTATCTTGCTCTACTCCACCTGCCACATCCTCTCTCCACTCTTGTAACGAAGTCATGCCAAGACCTTTAGTCCAACTCTGTTCTATGGAAGGTTGTTCCTTCTCCACAGCTGCCACTTATCTGGAATTACCTCTCCTTGACTGTCTGAGCTGCAGAGACATCTCCCCTGTTCAGGTCCAGGCTCAATGCCTTCTTCCTCTTCTTCCTCTGTAACGTTTCTGAAATGTATCTTTATTTCCAACCTACCATACCATCACCCCTTTCTCTCTATGCCTTGCAGCCCCCCTCTGAAAAAGATGATAAAAGACAAATTCGTATTGTCTTGAAAATGCTCTGGATAATCATATCCGGCCGTTGTTCATTACCTTGACATGCAGTCACATTTAGATGCTTTAGAAACCCAAATTGGAAAACATGGTTGAACAATATTTTTAGCAGTTATATTTGTGTTGTTTTAATGTTGCACATGTTACGTGGCCATGGGAATTATTGCTTTGTGCTGTTGGAAATGAGCTTGATGTGTAAACATTTCAACGAGCAGTTCGTACTTTGTTAAAGAATACAAACTGTAATTCAAATTTAATTTAAATAAGTATTGAGAGATTATTTGCAGTGGAGCTAATAAATAGCTGCTTTATCGACAGAAAGGAGAGCCGGAAAGAGAGAGAGTCTCAACTGATCGAAACAAAGAAATACGATGAGCCTGAGCCACTGGTGAGTTCTGTGCACATGCTAAATTGAGCGTCAAGAGCCAATACCAACACTTGAACCCTAGCGTGTAATCGCACCCCCACACTCTCCCGGTTTTACTCTGGTAGTATATGTATAGCTACTGTGACATTTGAAGGTTAAGCAATGTATGTAATATTTTTTTCCGTTTAAAAAAAGATGTGGCGATGTAAAAGTGTGTGTGAGGTATGCTGTATTTCATTGAAAATAAATTGAGTTGAAATCAAGATTATGCAGTTTAAAGTCACATGTGTTGTTGGGTGCTTGATTGCTTTTTTATCTTCATATTTCAGAGTTTCAGCTCTGTCAGCAAGTTTTCTGCACTGAGTGTGGATGGAGACTTGGACTATGAAGACTGAATTCCTCGCATTGTCCCACACGCACACTGATGTATGCTGTTTCTTAATGAGGTGCCACTTCATTGTTTGCTTTTTTGCGAAAGCAGCAGTCTGCAATGTGCGGGGGACTATTTCATGCATGATGTTCTGACTCTTGAAAACCAATGTTGTTTTCCAGTTTTCATGTCCTTGAAAGACATTTGATTACGTGAGTTTTCTCTCTCTTAATTCTTAATAGGGCAGTGTGTGCCACAGCTGTAATTTTGCTTGGCTTTGCTCGACTCCAACGGTGATGCGGTCAACTGAAAGCTGTTCGAAGACAGCGTTGAAGAGCATAATGTATCTGTTAAGAGATCCGTCATTACAAATTTAACTGCTATTCCAAGTGCATGATTTCAGCATACGTAAAACTTGCATGTTTTGTAGAAGAGCTGGCTTTTGGGCAAGACATGCTTAAAATATGAATAGATAATATATTTATTGTTGTGGTCTTGCAATCAAATGCCATAGGGGACAAAGTAGATTCTGTGGCCATGCTGTAATTATCATTAATGTCAAGCTTCAACAAACAGCAGCTATTGTCCACTAGCTAATGGTGTTAAATCACGAACAGACATGGCAATTCTTGTACAAATGTACTGTAAACTGTGCAGTCAGCAAATACCTTAATTCATTGATGCGTATATAGCCTATTGCAAAAAAACAAACTTGCAATAAATGTTTGTATTTTACCTTCGTTTCTGCTGTTGGGTTCTTGCGTTCCTACATGTCTTTTTTAATAGACCATTATTACAACAAATGTAAGCACTGTTTTGTGTTATCCGTTTTCATGAAAATCTATTTTCTTATCCAGTACTGTGCTTGCGGTCGAGTTCAAAGCAGAGCTGCCGTATTGAGTGTTACATTTGCAGGCACCACTGATTTTTATTTAATAACTTCATGCAGTTGTATTGACTCGATTTGATCCGAATGATTTTGGGAAGCAGCTCTTAACAAAATATTGATGTGCTTTTCTCCTTCTGCTCTCATATACTGTACATATAACCTAGGGTAAAGCTTTCTGATTTGGTTCAACAGGCAAATAGATAGGTGGTATTTAAATAAGGGCTATTTTCTATACATATATCATTTTGTCGACAACATTTTATGCCCTAAATTTAAGAGTACTGTGAAGAGATTTTTTGCCTTTAACATTATGTAAATTATACTGCATCGATATGCATATACAACAGAAGCTGAATATAAGCACACCCCTAACCCTATTAGAAGTTACCCTTTGCCTCCCCCCACATCAGGGTGATGCAAGGTTGTGCTACATTTGAGAACTGTGCTTGTATAAGGTGTGCTTATATCCATCCAGCTTTTGCTTTGTGAATTTACTTTTCACCTCATTAATTCAGGTCAGAGTTGACTCAGCCCATCATCCCTTCAGGTTCAGTGGAATGACTACCACCTGCTAAGAAGCAATTGGAGTGAAAATAAGAATGGTAGTGCTGGAGAGAAACATGGGAATGTAGCATTTTCATCGCCGAATCGGGAACACCGGATATTTCATTTTTTATTATGCTCGTTTACCCAGGACTCAAGACTTTCATAAGGGTTCAGCAAGTTGTTTTCAGTAGGGGGCGATGTTGCTTAGTGTAATTCCAATTGAGTAATTGGCTTGTAATTTCTGAGCTGTGGGATCATTGATCAACGCCAGTTTTATTTTTTTTCATGTGAATGTGAACAACACCCATTGTACCAAAGCTCATGGGGTGATGGACTGGCTAATCTCGCATGCAGTGCCGATGCGATGTACCCTGCATCACTGGTTCATTGTCATAAAAACATCAACGAAACTGACATCTACAGACAGCTCTGACGAAGGGTGTTTTGTATTCGCGTGGCCTAACCTGGGAAAGGGGGGTGGCACGTGATGATAATGAACTAACCAATATTGCCAGAAAGGTGCTTGGAAGGGTGAGTGTTCGATGTTGGATGGCCTGGAATCCATTGTGTTCTCTACATAGCCATTCAGTTCCTTTACAGAATATAACCAGTAGAACACTGATGCCAACGGGCAGTTTAAAATCAGATTATCAATATTGGGATATAACTTGATGGATTACTTTTAGTCACAATAAATAATCATCGGTTTTCCCGTGATGGTGAAATGTACATCCATGAAAGTCAACTTAGCCAAAATGAATAGAACAGTGTTTAAATTTTAATACCGCATTGCAATGTATGTAAAATCTTCGATATTGCAGGTTTCACTTGAATTTCTCATTTTTACATTTCAGTATGGCAAAATTGCTCAGTTGGCCGCAAAGATTACGTAATATCTGCATCGCACAATGTTTTACGAATGTCACGGAGCGGTAGATCATTTTATCTTGGGACCTCTTCAGCACATTGCCCTTCATGATTCTCCGAAAGACGTATTTTTTTTAACGCACCCGAGCTCTTTAAAATCACATTTAGTCTGGGTGATTTTTCAAAAATTAACACGTTAAATGATTTGATGGACACATTAATCAAGCTCCATATATTAATTGTACAAAAAAAACCTCAATTAAAATTGAAGACATGGTTTTTATTACTAAATTAAGAATTACGTGTTAATTTATGAATGGTTTAATTACGGCTGACTTGAACGTTATTTACGTGCAGTTTGATGATCGTAAAACAAAGTATGCAGGACACGTGCTTGCATAACATTAAGGAAACATTGACATTTATTATAAATGACTTGTCGATATACATTGTTACGAGCACTTTTTTACCTCTTCAATTCAAAGCATTTAAATGGTGCTCATTAAATGTCCAAAAAGTTCTGGTTATGGTCAACGCTTACAAAAATGTCGACTACCTCGGGACAAGATATCCCCAGCAAACCTATCAGATAAGCCTACCTTTTTTGGTGCACATTCACCACTGACAAAGCCGTTTAGCATACCATTAGAATTGGTATAACTGCATGCAGTTAAAGTAGCTGTAAAATGAAGTGGGCAATCCACAAAACCCAGACACTTTCAGATCAATCTCAATTACCCCTGCAGTAGGCAAAACTATTGCAGAGGTTGTTGTGAAAGAAATTGTGGACAATTTAAAGCACTACAGGCTATTGTCTTGCCATCAATTGGTTTCCCAAGCAACACGCTTTCTACAATTGTTCACGCATTGCTGCACAAACCATCGACCCTGCATCACTCGTAAGGAAGCTTGTGTGGTGGCCGTGGATCTCTTAAAAGGTATTACATCTCACATTGCATCTCGCCGGGCAGTCGTAACACTTTGCTTCACAGCTCTCAGCCGAACGCACCTGCTACCTGTGAGCAGATTCATATTGTGACGGCACATGGACATAATTCCACTCTCCCAACAGTATCTGCAACAGAAGTCATTAATGCTCGTTAATTGAACCTTTTGCTTTCTCGGTGATGTCCTTGGCGGCAAACAGCCATATTTATTTGTATTCCATACACTACAATGACCGCAATACAATTTGGATTTATATAGCGTTACAATGTAACCACGTCTCAAGATTCTGTACATCTGGAGCATATTCATTTCGGACGTATATAGTTGTATAATGCGTGTCATCATATAGTCCGTCCCCAAGGATAATGACCTATCTTGCACCTGGAGTCGGCAGTCCTTCGGCATCGTATACGGTCGTTATGTTTGTTTCCTGTGATTTGTCTTGTGTCAAGCAAGACCAGCTTTTGAACGGCACACACCTTTCCACAGAGATCACACGCACTTTGATCCGGCTGAGGGTACCTCCAGATCGAAATTCACTGGTCGACTAAAACCACCGCTTCCGACCCTTGCATCCTGGTTTGTTTCTCAGTGTCTGCAAGACTCTTTGTCTCTTCTTGGTTTTTTCGGTAAAGTCACGTAGAAGGGAAGTAATAAAATAATAAAAATAAAACATAATAAAGTAATTCGCCTCGACAGACCTGGTTTCACCTGAGGACGGCTGCTTGCGTTGTGGCCGAAACGTCGTGAGAATTATTTTATTATGTTTTATTTTTATTATTTTATTACTTCCCTTCTACGTGACTTTACCGAAAGAACCAAGAAGATGAATCCCTGCAGTCACGAAAGCTTTAAATCGAAACTCTTTGTCTCTCCAACTAACCGAGTAGCTTGAGCCACGCCTGCGTGCCATTGCTGTCTGTCTTAGCGAGCCTTTCCCGTGAATCTACAGCAGTTGTACATCTCAAACTTGAGTGCATACATCCTTATCGTGCGAGCGCTGACCTCTACCTCTGATTTGAGTGGTGTCCTGCCCAGCAAAGCTGGGTAATGACGACCAAAGTTGGGGCTGCATTCGTTCTTACTCGAGCAGGGACTTCTGTGTTCGTTACTCTGTCTTGCCATTTGATCCCCATCAGACTTATCGGATGTCTTTGCTGGAGATTGTTGAGTTGGTTATGTAAGCGGCGATGGTAAGGGGGTCCAAGTTTGTGAGTCATAAGGAGAGTGCTTACAACGACTGCTCTCTACACTGCACGTTGTCCTTATTGCTATGCCTGGTTTGTCCCGTATACCCTATCGAAGGCAACTGAAAGCGGATGAGGCTCTGCTTTGTCTATTTTTAATCTCTTGGTCCAGACTACGTGTCATTTGTCACTGTGCTTCCCAGATATGTGAACTTGCTGATTGAGTTAAGTTTGTTGGTTCATTTGTATCCTGGCTGCAGCTCCACTGCTCTCAGGAGCCGGTTGATGCATTACCTCAGTTTTCTCGAGGCTCAGTTATATAATGCGTATGCTGTATATATATTATGATGACATGAGACAACCATGTGTGTAAGTGCCTCTGTTTTCCGAACTTCAACTTGATAGAATCAAACAACCAAACTTCCCTGGATGTTCCTCAAAAATGCTTCTAAATTCAAGCATGCTTCCATTTCCGATGATTGGCTCCCTATGACGCTCGGATGATTTTGTCTCACCAAGGACATCGCATTTTTGGAGAGCGGCCAATAATGCACAGTCCTACCATGAAATGCCTGGAGTTTCTTCCTGATTAAAAGCTTTGTGGATCATAAGCAATCACTCTACAAGAAAGTTTCTGCTTGGATGAGTCTGTTGAGGCACGTCACCCGCTGCCTTTATATTAATACCTGCTGTCTCCCTAACAAAGGCCGCTGTAGCTAGCCCACTTTTCTACAGCTGTGGCATGTAGATAGTTTGGCAGCCGGAAAACAGAGGTAATCTACGAGATTGACAGCGTCTGCAAGATGAAGTCCCGGTGTGTGTGAGGGCCCCGCTACCGGAACTTCCACCGAGAAATGGCTCGAGATGAAGTGGACTACTCTGCAGTCCGATGATCTATATTAGTTACTCCGCCTCGCCACACAAAAGCTGACAGTATCTACAGCATCGCCTATCATCTTCTTGATCAACGGGGCTGATATGGAAGTGGATATATTTTTTTATTAATGTGCCACAAGCCTCGGCTTAAAAAAAAAGTACTACAACCGCAGCTATTTTCTCTCTGTATTGCCCAATCGGAGTGAAATTCGGAAATATACATGGGCGTAGAGACATTCACGGGCATTTAACTTGGGACAAAGTGGTCGTTGGGTACCTGGTTTAGAAACAATCGCCCGTTGCCACATTTGGGAAATGACTAAATGTCGTGAAGAGTTGTGTACGCCACTCGGAGTAATGTTCGCACTCGTACCGTCGTCAGCAGGTTCAGCGATGGTGGATCACTAAATCGGAAGCATCAGCTTTGGCAGTTTTCTCATGCTAGGGGAATACGTTAATGCCAGGCTTTAGAGGATAGTTTTTGCAGTTAATTCAATTCCAAAACAGTAACTTAAGAACGATTGTTTCTCATGAACACCTTCCATAAAGCTAAGGTTACAGGTTGTACTTTGGGGATACGTGACACGAAGTGCATCGTTAACGGCACAAAGGAGAGTTTATTTCGTCATCTTTTGCTGAAGTTGCACTCACATGAACGTATGTAGACCGTATTTCATTATTATTTATTTATAATTGCATCCCAGCCGCGTTATACAAATTATGTGAGGAGGCGAACACACATCGTTATATAACTCGCCGTCATGTTTTACATGAGTAAATTTTGTGTGTGTGTGTGTGTGCAAGCTGCTCCTCTTACAAAATGAGCAAACATTGACAGATGTTGTCTCATTGGAGCCAAAATAACTGCAGCAAGGATATCCGACAATGGTATGTGCAGGTTGACTTCAGACAACTCAGTAAATAATAATGCTTCAAAACAACTATGGGAATGAATGAAGTGGGCCAACTTTCTACAATTCCAACAAAGCTCTTTCCTTGTGACATTGAATGGCCAGTTTCTATTGCAATGGAGTAGATTGGATCATACCGCCTTTATCTGTGCCCATAAAATGAAATAGTTTAGCCCAATTCATGGACTTTTCAGAAGGCCATTTCCAAACAAGCAACGCACTTTAGGCGTATTTGTTTAGCTATGCCATTCCCATAATGCTCATTACCGATGGGGCCAACGACGAAAGTGTTTAAATGATGTACATTGGCTTGTTTTGACACGGGGATCGGGAACATAGACATTGACAAAGAACATTGCGGAGAAATATGAAAAGTACGCAAAGAAGCACGGCATTGCACTGATACCCAAAAAGAGCAACACGTGGATGGGAGAACATATTGCAAGTTGGAGACGCGACTGTTATTGAACGTTAAGAAAAGTGAATTGGGCTGCAGCAGGAGACGTCGTTTGAAGGGATGATTTCATATCCGACCGTCGAGACCAACAACGCAGAGGATGGAACACCCTCATGGTGTTGCCGGTGCTGGGTGGACTGTTCCATCGCAGGACCGTGAGAGATTGCGACGGCCTTTGGAGACCATCCAGCAGTGGATTGACCATGGCTGATGGTGATGATTAATGCCCCACAATACGACACAATATATATATTTTTAATATAATACACAGGAAAAACTCGGCTTTAAACCAATGCATATACAGAATTTATATACAAAAATTCGCAATTTTAGATGTACGCAAATGCGTTTTATTGTTATCGCACCTTTATTTTCTTACGTGTATGTTAAGAAGACAAAGGCAAATGCTATTTGGGAGCACCTATGAAGGCCGACAGCAAACAGCAAACTCGGCGTGACCAGCACCACGCCCGGACACCTTTGTATCTCCGGTGTGGATATTGACACACCGCAACAGGAATTTCTCACGTATGACTGAGTCGACCTATGGGGAGGCCCAGCCAGTACCAGCTCAGATATTCGCCACTGATGTTGGCCGTGAGCGGGAATCGAACTCAAATAGTCGCCGAGCTTGGCAGTGCAGTTTAATGGCCATTAACCTACCGCTCACCAGCGTAACAAAACACACGAACTCCACGCACTCGTCGCACGCACGCACACACACACAGATACTAAAACCACCGCTGACCAACCCGCAGCTCGTGCCTATTTTGCAGGTCACCAGCAAGTGGCGATCTCAACATCGCGAGGCGCGTGGGGGCTCCTCCGCGCGCGTCCGATGCCATCGACCCCGCGGGCTATTGAATGCGGTGGCGTTTAAACCCAGAGCGCGGGGTTTGTGTGTGTGTGGGGGGGGGGGTGGTACCTGGGTTAATTGCGTCTCAACACCGCCCGTCGCGTGCTCGCTCGCATCTTCATTAAAGGCCCCCAAACGACGTCTTGCTCCTGGCGGCTTAACGCGCGTCCAACAGCGGCTCTCGCAAAGGCGCCGTTGCCCGGGATGACTATTAATGAGCCTTGCAAAGAGAAACAAAAAAAAGTTAAACTCGGCTTCTCCGGTGGGTTTTCTTCTCTGATTTCTGTGCACCACAGAAGTCTAAGAGTAATTATCGCGCTGGCTGGCACGCATATAAATCAGGTGACGGGCCCCCCCCCCCTCCACACTTATATCGTACCTCCACCCCCACCCGCCCCCCACGTCTCTTCATTATATATTGATGCCCTCCTTATCACGTAAAACATATTGAGCCGTGAACATAACGGCCTTGACACGTGTGTCCCATAATCAGAATGGAAGTGTTTTGCGGGGTGTCCGTCTCTCTGTGTTTTCACTGCCACATCGCGGGATTCAGTGCCGCCTTCATCTCGAACATGACGATGGCAGACCGCCTGCATTAAAGACCCAGCCAGTTGTCCTTGCTCCTGCGACTACCCCCCCCCCCCAAACAAAGACACCCCCCCCCGTATAGCCTTGACAGACTGTTGGGGCAAGCACTGTGAACGAGCACCTATGAAGACCGGCACGGCACACGAGGGGGGGTGGGTGGCCGACACCACGCCCGGCCGTCTTTGTCCCACCAGTGGCGATGTTTTTACACATCGCGCCGAGGTGCTTATTTGAGGCTGAGCCGACCTAGGCGAAGTCCCGGACCCGTTCAGATAATCGCCACTGGTGTTGTCCGTGAGCGGGAATCGAACTCGGGTGGCTGGCTTCGTCACAGCGACACTCTAAGCCGCCCGCCTTACAGACCTCGCCAGCCGTCCCTGCTCCTCCGACTGCCCCCCCCCACCCCAAATATTCCCATTTGACTGAGTTAACGATCTTTGGGATTTCCAACACTGAAAAGTTAACATCGACCTGAGGCTCAAGGCTAATTGGCGACTTCATGGACTCGCCTGCCGCATGCGCGATGCATTCAAACGCAGCCTACGCCAGGGCCTCTATGAAACACGTGGTCGTGTCCAATGATTTAGTTGTGTGCGGTTTTTTTTCTTCTTAAAATTGTATTCTAATTGTCCTGTCGGCGTTGTGTCACGAGAATAAGTGCTCGTTTTGTAATTCTCGCCCAGCAGCAGTGCATCCACTCCGCCCGTGTTCGAGAAGGTCGGGCGGAAGGAGATACTGTACCACTTGGTCTGAAACACATGGAAGTCGCCTGTCATCCACACTAGGGGCCGCTGCAATTCGCCACACGCCCTGATCTCGAGGCATGTTCGTCATCTAAGACGTAAATATGCGTCAAATAAACGAGAAAATGACATGCGTTTTTGGCATTGTTGATTGGGTTAACATAATCAGCCTCACCTTACCATATTAATACAAAGTGTGCCGTACTTGGCCCTTCCCCTCTTCAACCATTATATATACGGAGTGGTAGCTCTTGTAATCTCTCACTTACTTGATACAGCTGTCGTGGCTGTGACGGTTCCACCTGAAGACGGAAGCTTGTGTTGCCTCCGAAACGTCGTGATTTTTATTTTATTTTACTTTTATTAATTTAAATTTTTTACCTACGTGACTTTACCGAAAAAACCTAAGAATATGAATCCTTGCAGTCACGAAAGCTTCAATTCTAGAATCAAATCGATAATTGAGAACCCGGTGTAATCATGGGTGGCTGAAACTAGGATCGAACCCGGGATCTCACTTGTGCTGCCTCAGCTCTTAGCTGATCGAGACGATCTCCTGCTCGTTCTGGATGCCGTGTACTTTGCGAACGTTTAAACCGCAGAAGCCGTTCCAGTAACCTTATCCAAAGCTGCACTAAGTTGTACGTTTTCATTAAATCGTGCCTGCGAAACAATGCGATCACTTTAAGCAATGGGATAACGCAACACATTCATCATTTTAGGCGGCACTTTGGCTCCTAGAGCCTCCAAAATGATACTCTTATCACACAACGCTTTATTGTGATAGCAGATTAGCTCCGGGTTGAAGGGTGTAAATAAATCACAGACACACTCAGGATATAAACGGATGCAGCGAGCGGCACGTCAGGATAAAATTAATCACTGCCTGACTCTCGCATCCCATGGGTGCCCCACGTCACAGCCACGACATCAAGCAGACACGCCAAGCCTGAACATGAAACAAATATAGAAGAGGCGACGTTTCGGGAAATGGCCCTTATTTACAGCACATAGGCCAGAGAGTTATCGTGGATACGAGTTGGACAGCACTCTGTAAAAACCGTGGTGTCTGGAAAGACTTATCGATGTTTTATGATTGACAGTTGTTTCCATCATCCAATGCGTCGAGTGTTTTTTGAGCATCGGATTGGGTCAGTTGGATGGGGATGGATTTCTTCTGACGCAACAAGGGTGTTTCACCACCATCAGCCCTTGGTCAATAACTGCACCTAGCACCTATTTTGGGGGCTGAGAGTGTAAGTGTGCGCACGCGTGGGTGTGCGCGCTCCTGTGCTTCGTGAAGTGACGGCGGTACAACGGCAGTCGGAAGCAGTTCGCGAGCTGCACCACGATGTCGGCGCATGCACGACACGGGGGTGGCAATCTGAATCTCCACCTAGCCTCCCCATCGCCTCCGCTAGGTTGTCACAGCCTTAAATTACGACCGGCTACGGTGTGTGAACTTCATCGTCATGCTGTTCCGGCATAATTCAGTCGGCAACCACCGCATGCCGGGTGCGACCCGGCCTCACAGCGAACCAGCCTCAATCAGCGCTCACTCACAGCGTCTGCTGCCACAACACTACTACAGCGGGGGGGATGTGTGTGCATGTCTGTGCGCGCATGTGCGTGTGTGTGAGTGAGATGCACTCGAGCCGTCCAGCGCGAACTGGGGAGCACGGTGACCCGGCAAGACAGCGTGGAGTCGCAGCTGAGCCTTTGAGTGAGACAAGGACTTGAAGGGGAGATCGGCTCGTGCGGACAGAACTCGCGACCGAACCCCCAATCCCAGCCCCCCCCCCAACCACCCCCCTCCGTCGGCAACAACAACAAAAACCCCCCCGCGAGGGAGCCGATCATCTGTGGGTGAGTGGGTGGGGTTTGGGAGAGCCCGTGGTGGCAGCGGCTCTCTGCACGCCGTCCCTTCTCGTACCGCAAGCCGAAGGCAAACGCGAGCGAACAGCGGCGCAGCGAGAGCGACCGGCGCGCACGCTTCTTCCATTCACCCTCCCGCACATCCCATCCAATCATAACAGTCGTCAGTCCGGGCCGGCAGCCAGCGAGCCAGCCGGTCAGCCGGTCAGACGGTCATCAGTCCGGACAGGCAGCCAGTCAGCTAGGCAAGCCCGTCAACCAGCCAGACAGTCATCAAGTCAGCCAGCGAGCGATCCAGCCAGCGAGTCGACCAGTCAGGCAGTCCAGTGAGTTAGGCAGTCAACCGGTTAGGCAGTCAACCAAGCAGATAGTCAAGCAAACACGTAACCAGCCGGCCAGACAGTCAACCGTCCAGACAGTCAACCGGCCAGACACGATCCGTCCCGCGGGTCAGTGAGCGAGCCCGTCAGCCAGTCAAGCACTCATCCGTCCCGCCAGCAGGGACATCCCCGCGGGTCGCGTGAAGGAGACGCGCCAGCGGTTGTGTGCGCTGAGCAGGGAAGCCGGTAAGTTCCTTATTTTGCTTGAATGCCTTGCACATCGGCAGGCTATTAATTAACGCGCCCGCGGCAGCGACGCAGCTTTGCCAGTTGTCTTGTATCGGCAGCGGGATTCTCCCTATATTTATTGATGTGAATGAGCTTTTTTTTGGTTACAAAAATAATAATCATCATCATCATCGCTATTGACGCGCAGTAGTTTGTTGCTCTGGCCCGCGCGTGATAACAGCGAAAGAAGTGGAGGATGGATTTTTATTTCGAGTGGAGTTTTCGGCCGATAGCCCAGCGCCTCGCCGGATGATCTACTCACGCTATATCGCCGTGTGTTTTAGCGCTGCTGCTTCTGCTGCTTGCTGCTGCTTGCTGCTGCTTGCTCCTGCTGCGGTCACATTATTGGCTGTTTAGATTTATTTTGCGGTACGTGGGCGCGCGCGTGACTCGCAGTCGAACACGTGCGCCGCTAACTCGGCTATTGCGTTCGCCACAGTCGCACCGCGGCACTGATGCAAAACGCCCGCGCCCCGTCACCGCGATTTACGGAGTGATAAAGCCGCGTGTGTATAAAGCGGGAAATTGCCAATCGTTTGACCCGCTGTTCGCCACATGATGGATAAAGGCGCGTCTGGGTACATTTACGGTCCTGAAGGGGCCACTGCAATCCCTCGTTATCGAGGAGTCTGTGCTGGGTGGGTTGGGTGATTGCAAGGAAATGGGGGGGGGGGGGGCACTGCCCGGGTGGTTGAGTGAGTTGGAGTATGATGCGCATGCACGTGTGTGTGTGTTATGGGGAGCGGCAGCGTAGCGGTTAGCGCATTGTGCTACGAACCCGGCGACTCGAGTTCGATTGCCACTCCCGGCCCACACCAGTGACGATGATCTGAATCCCTCCTTGGCCTCTCCTAGGTCGACTCAGCCTCAAATTAGTACCTGGTGCGATGTGTAAACAGTCGGGCGTGGTTGCTGGCTACCCACCCCCTCGTGTACCGTTCCGGCCTAATAGATACTCGCTAACAGCACTTGCCCCAACAGTGTGTCAAGGCTATACGGGGAATCTTTGTCTTTGTTATGTATGTATGTATGCAGTCGCCTGCTCTTATGACAAGGCTGCTGTTTCGCAGTGATTTTATTTGGGGCATCGATGACCCACGGGAGGGGTGCTAGTGGTGTTACCGCCGTGACAGACGGCAGTGGGGAGCTCCACGTGGTGGTGGTGGTGTAGTGTCGTGCTTGCACTGAGAGCCACGAGTCATTGCCACGGCGGCCTCGTGCTTTCGCATCGCTCACTGGGCACGATTCCCGTAATTCGTAGCGACGGGAGAGCGCGCGATCTTGAACCGCAAACGGCGTGAAAGCGACGCGCACGTGCAAAGTGCCCACGGCAAACACCAACAATCACGTTCGCATTCACGCGCGTGCTCGCGTGCGCATTCACACACACACACACGTGCACTCAAATGCACACGCGTGCACTAGCGCATTCATCGGCAAACAGGTGCACGAGTGTGCAGTCACATAGACGCTCGTGCACTAGCGCATTCACCAGCACACACAAAGATCCCCCGTCTAGCCTTCACAGATCGTTGGGGCAAGTGCTGTTAGCGAGCACCTGTGAAGGCCGGCACGGCACACGAGGGGGTGGGTGGTCAACACCACGCCCGGCCGCCTTTGTCTCCCTAGTGGCGATGCTCATACATCACACCAGGTACTCATTTGAGGCTGAGTCGACCTAGGGGATGCCCAGGACCGGTTCAGATAATCGTCACCGGTGTTGGCCGTGAGCGGGAATCGAATACCGGGTTGGCAGATTGATAGAGCAGCGCGCTAACCCCTACACTACCGCTCCCCACGACGTGCACTCAAACAAACACACACACACGTGCACGAGTGCATTCACATACACGTACAGTCGTGGACTCACACAGACACACACGTGCACCAGCAGCGCGCACGCACGCACACGTGCATTCGCATAGACCAGTGGTTCGTAACCTATACCGCAGCCTTGCATCCCTTTGGTTCTCACTCGTAAAAAAAATGTAGCGATGTGAATAAATACACACAGAGGGTTTGATGAAACAAAGTAGTTGTACTTACGTGCCCGTACTTAGTTTGTGTTTTTGATGGTTTACCTTCTAAAAAAAAAATCCGGATTGTCGTGCACCCCCAGAAAGGGCATCTCGCACCCCCAGGTGGCGGTGCGTGCACCCCGGGTCAAGAAGAAGAAGAAGCACCACTGGCACAGACACAGACGCAAGTGCGCGTTGTTGATTACATCAGGCCGTCTCGCGAGGTGTGTGGAATGATGCGTCACCGTATACCTTAAGAGAAGGACCATCGACCCCCACGCGGTACATTTCGCGAAACGACCCGTGCAGCATCTGTGCACTCTCGAAATGACATCAACTTCACGCGCTGTATATATTACGGGAACCCCGCAGAGACGCGCGCACCGGCGAAGGTAATATTCAGTGCCGTTAGGAATTCTCGGAAAAGCACAGAAGAGCTGGGGACACGAAATGCGCTTAAAGTTTAAATTCGGAGCCATTTTCGAGTAAAATAGCGATACAAAAACAGCGATTGTTTCAATCTGTGTCCGCAAGGAGTAATTTCCTTCATGAATAGTTGTCAGGTCGCTGCTAGATTGTAGGAGGCACGTGACTATGAGGCCCACCCGGAATGAGAAATATTATGGATGTGGTGTGCCGGGTAATGCATATTTCTTCCGTATCACTGAACCGCATAGACCCCGGCTGAAATGAATCCCTGACCGTCAGCAGTGTTCAAAGTCCACGGTGGTCCAAATTGTTTCGACCTACACTCTGTCTGGTCTGCGACTCGTGGCGGGAGGCCCGAATGGCGGAGGAGTTCGATGACCTCCGGGTCTCATTGTGTGCCCGCTTCGACGAGACGCGCGCGGTTGCAGAGAGGAACACGGTCGCTCTGTCACGACCAAATTGCTTGCCGCGACATTGGAAACTTTGTTGATTGAGACGAGCGTCATTCGCGCAAATCCTCTCGTGTAATAAGACGGCCCTCCTCTCGCGCCAAATCACTGCGCATTAAAATACAAGTTGGGAGGGGGGGGGCGCGCCTCTGGCAATCAGACCGGCGTGTGTTTTTGCGTGACAAGAGTTGTATAACTGTATTGACGGCGGTGCACAGGTTCGGGGTGCATCGCATAATCCTGACAATGCGGAGGGATGCGCCACTTAATCTCGGTGTGGGTCAGAGTTTCCACATCCGTCGCGACCCACCACCACGGCGCGTCTCCCGAGTCGACCAATTTGCGCGCCTCAGTGACGAGTAAAGTGTTTATAACGCCGCACGCGCCCTCTGGTCGATCAGCACACGGCACGCAATGCAGAGCGCTCTTATTTAAATTGAATCAGCACCCCCGCTCCATCCGTCACGCGGAACGCACGCGCGCGCACGATCCCTTGATTTGAATTGGAGCACGTGGGTCGCGTTCGGCAACCGTCGGGCGTGTGCAGCGTGGAACGACTTAATTTGCCATTGCAGCTGGGTGTTAATTAGTCAAGCGGCGGAGCGGTCGCGGTGAGCGCGCTGCAACGATTCGACTATCGGCCACGGTTGGCGGCAGTGGATTCTGCGGCGAAGTGATGTCTGAACCGGTTTCGATGACCTCGTTTTTTTTGTCCACCCGCACGCAGTAAACAGCGTGGTAAAGTATAGACACATACACCCCCACGACCAGCACGGCGCGGCGAAGACTTCATCCAGAAGTTTATTGACGGAGAGCTGTGCGTTATCACCTTTAACGTATTCTCCGGAATGAGCCGCACTGTTGCCACTGGATATAAAGCAGAGGTTCGCGATGTGTCTGACCATATTTGTATGCATTTATTGACGCCGATGACACATTTTTGTTTGCGGCTTATTTTTATGATCAGGTACAGAAATGAAGTGAACTCGAAAGTCGTTCTCGCTGGTGGGTCTTGAGCAGTGGTTCTTCTTAGCCTGGGGTGCACGCAACCCCTGGGTGTGCGAAATGCCCTTTCTGGGGGTGCGAGGCATGCCCAGATTGTTTTTGTAGACGGTAAATAATCGAAACACAAATTAAGCACGGGCGCGTAAATACAACTACTTTGTTTAATCAAACCGATGTTATTTGTTAACATTATATATATTAACAACAGCAAAAACAACCATTGTGACTTAACCGAAGGGCTGCAAGGCTGCAGTAAAGGTTACGAACCACTGGTTCTTGCTGAGTGAGGATTGGCTTGAATGTAGACGATTGAAGACAGGGGCGCGGTGAGTGGGACCTTGTGATGTGGGGAACTTGCTGGAGGTTTGGGTGCTGCGGGCAGCGTGCGCGCGACGTGCCTTGTCACCGCGGTCGAGAGGCATTGCTCTTGTGCGCGCCCTCCGCGCCAGTGTTGGTTCAGCCAGGATTGGTTGTTTTCGTCACGTTCGTGGTCGTCGTCGTCGTCTTCGTAGAATGTTCGTCTCGCAAGCTCTACCTCCACAGTGTCATCCGGTCGGTTTATCGGTGAGCTCGGACATTATTTGTGTAGAAACACACATCATCTTTGGTTCTTTCGGTAAAGTCACGTAGGTTTAAAATCAAATAAATCAAGGCGTTTCGGGCGCAACACAAGGGTCAGTCATCAGGTGGGAAAGCTTGGTCTGCTGCTATATACACACACACACAACCAATGATCGTGATCTTTGGTCTACTTTGGTGCTCTGCAGTGTCGAATAACGTTGCCGTATTATCCTAACCTGCTCCTTAATTGAGTATCGTTAATTTCGTCTCGTTATAGTCTTGTAAATTATATTGTTTTTTGTTTTGTTCTTAACAGTTTGCACATTCCCTCCCGCAATGTCCTGTGACAGCCGCCACTGCCGACGGTCTTGCGCCGTGGTGGTTTTCGTATAAGGTTGTTTTGCTTTGCTCAATGGGGCTTCGGCAGCTGAAACAAAGTCCGGGTGACGCTGTGGTGTTTGTTTGGAGGTTGTCGTCCTCGTCACGCATTCGCGATCTTCATCCACTCGCAAGTCAACGATGACAACAACAACAGAAAACACCCCCCACCTTTTTGCGTGGAAATTTTTTGACACTTAATTGTTGTGACCGAGTTAACTCTCAGCAGCAGAATTTTGATTTAGAATGGAGGAATCCGATGAGCTATAAAGATTTTGTTTTCTTCACAGATGTCCAGTAGGGCCAGGTCAGAACGTTACAACGACAACAATACAAAAACACGACAGCAGTGCAAAGTATAGGAAAGGTAAACAGATCACTTATATATACAAATAAAACTAAACTACTGTATGTAATTTTTTTCTTATCGGGTAAAGCCCACTGGGCTATTCGCTTCTTTTTCAGAAGCCACCTGGCCACATGATAGCTCAACGAAGTGGCTTATGCAGACATTTATAGCAGCAAAATAATCTAAATAATCTTAACTCGGGCGAGCACTTCGCTGGAAGTGCGTGCCCGGTTACTTTTCTCCTGTTCCCATCTTTCCAGCGTTTGGACCATTCGCAGGTGCAGGCCGTGCTGTAGTGTTGGGCGAGCGCACGCTATTGCCCATATGTTCGTTTTAACACCGATATTGCCTGCTCTTGCTGATAACCCAGATCACTGTAAATGCGGCTGATATGAGCTAGATTTTTTTAAGCTGAGCCTGGCTGCAACTTGAATGGGAGACTGCCTTGGAATAGGCTTTGGTTGTGAGATGACCAGGGGATAGCAGTACTAGCAATAGATTATTGCATCTATTTGTGCGACTCCTTGAATGCGTGGGTTTTTCTCGAACTATTTTGGTTTCCTCCTGCATGCCACACTCGCCAATATAATTGGTCAAACATCCCCGTTGCAGGACCCTCCTGAAAACGTTTTGAGACCCGGCGAGGCTTTCCTGGGTACTTAGTATGATAACGATTAAAACTGAAACTCAAGACCTTTTCAGGAGGGCCCTGAATCGTGATGCTTCGGACAATCCGTTTATTTAAACAAGTATTTTGCTGTGGAAGGAAATCGGTACCCAGAGAAAACCCCACGAATGCAAGGGGGTTAACAACACCGACCTTGTCCACGCACATTTGGGTTCACGAACACAGTGGCTGAATTGCAATTTCCTGACCACTTACGGGGCCAGCAGGTTTGGGAATTTCATAAAAAATCTATGATCCACCATCCCTTGCTTTCAAAGGCGGTTAGATCAAGGCGCTTCGCGCTTACCCGCACGTCAAAGTGTTAAGTCAGCCCATCGAAAAATGCAACGTGGACATGGCAGAAAGGCGAACTTATGGATTTTTGAAGGTCACTTTTTATATGCGATAAGCAATTTTCATATGTTCCTATGCTCTAGGGGTTTGCATCCTTTATATTCATGCTTAACTACCAGTGGGCCAAAGTGATTTGAATAGACGTTGTTGTTTCTCCTCTGCTCTTTGTGGTTGACGGCAATTGTTTCACATTGTGAAGAAGGTCTGTTATCGATCTAGATGTGCGTGAGAATGAATGAGAGATATAGAGATTATACACCAACGCAGCATTAGTGGAGCAAATGTGGCAGCTGCGTCGCATCTGGAATAATTACACTCGATGCAGGATGTGACAACAAAGGCTGTCGTTACACGAGTTGACACGTGTCACCGACGCAGTTGCATGCCTTGCGATGCGTCAGTCAGCGCACAGCAATGGAACCCAACTTACTCAGGGCTTGTTAGTTCCCTGTACCCATCCCACTGCTACCAGTTGCTATATATGTTTTCAAAATATGTCAAGGTCGAGTAAAAACGTGGTTTCCCACTCCAACGAGCCCGAGGGAGTGCTGGTCTCCTGCAGAAACGCCTCGGTCATTTGTGGAAATTCCACATTGCTTAAGTAACGGTTCGTATAGATTTGAAGTTTTCGTGACTGCAGGGATCCATGCTCTTTGGTTCTTTCGGTAAAGTCACGTGGGTATAAAAATAAAATAAATTAACTCCATTAAAGAGGCACTGTTGACTTCACTCAAAGCGGGTGCACATTTATCAATCGCAGACGAATGAAGGGACCGAGTTGACCCCGGACTGAGATTTGACCTCACGACCTTTCGATTGCCATGCACACAGTCTAACCACAGTGCCACTCAAGTCACCCAGCTGGCTCAAGCATACCTCTATGCAGGTCTTTATTTAATCTGTGCCTGTCCGAATCTGTGACCCAGAAAATATACACCCGGCACACCAAATTAAATATACATTTCGCTACGGTTGTGGCTACTAGTTGCGTGCCTACTCCAATCTACCAGGGAACTGAAAAACATTGAATAGGAAATTAAGCCCTTGCTTGTATATTAAAATGAGCATTTAAGAATAAATCTGAGCTCGTGGTGAGAGTGGTTTAACAGAAGTGTAATGTAATTAATGATAATACAACTATTTTAAACAAGTTTCACTGTTACACTAACAAAAATCAGTTCCATTTAATTTTAAAAATAAATATAATTATGGTAATGCATACTGTGCGTACATTTACAGACCGCATGATGCAAAAAAAAAACAGTCAGTAATTAATGCACTCAGCTCAATCATATATTTCAGCTTCATGAGATATCGACACACACACTTTTTTGGGAAAATATGAAATTATTCCATTGGTTGGTTTGGATTCTGCTCCAGTGTTCAGAAACAGAATCCTTTATTTAGACTGGAGGAATCCGATGAGCAATGAAGCTCTTTGTCACAGTTGTTCAGTAGGGGCGAGTCAGAACGTTACAAAAACCGCCTGGAGTGCAAAGTATAGGAAAGGTAAGCAGGTCACAAAAAATAAGTAAATCAAACTAAATCCAGTATATAAGTACACATTGCAAAAGTTTCTCAATTCCTGCCGATTTTTCAACAATGAATGCAAGCTTGGGCAAGGCAGTAAAACAACAACAGCCCAGTGTTGTGTGTCCGTGCGAAAATACTTGGGGCGCATGAAGTGCATGAGGTTGGGCTCGAGCTCGCGGGAGAGTGGCCCCACTCGTTGCTGTGACAATTGCACGACGGTGGGAGACCAAATGTGCACCGTCTTGTGAGATGTTATCACGTCTGGAACCAATGTGGGACTGAAAGCCAAATGGCCGGCATCGCACCTATCCTCTTACGAGCGCAGCATTGGCGTCGCAGAGAGACTGCGAGACAAAACAAATGCCATGATATTGCTATTAAGAGGCTGCGTCATTGGCTATTAACCAAAATTAAGCATTTTGCACAGCCACTCACCTCCGCAAAGAGTAGCTTAGGCTGTTCACTCGGTGCATTCGCTCTTGATTTTGCGACAATGTAATCATCAGCTTACACGGTGATATCGAAAACCCACGGGGATCTCCCCCATGTGGCCACAAAGGGGCTCCCAACGTTTCAGAAGCATCTTAAAGAAATACACAGCCACGGCTTAACTACGAAAGGACTTTAACTGCCACGGTGGCGAGATATGAACTACCTCGCTTGGTAAACAGGAGGTCGTGGTCCGATTCAGAGCCCTTCACCTGTATATTTAGAATTTGCATGTTCTCCCCGTGGTCGCATGCCCTTCCCCTGCACCTCAGATGAGCACGGTTGGCTACGTACGGTGCGAAAGAAGTTCTACACACATGCATACATTTACCTATCAATATTTCGCTTTTGAAGGTTAAAACGTCGTGGTCATTATCGGCCATGATGTTTCCTCTGCTGGATGAAGGCTTCCACGTGTCATCGCCCATCCCTCACGGGCTCGCCATGCCGCGATCCATCTCCCTCCTGCACGTGGGCCGATCTCATCGCTCTATTTCTACAGCACTCACCCTCTTGGGCATCTTCCCTCCCAGACAACATAACACAATAATGAATAGTCGCAGCGCTTTGTCACTTCTCTACTGAATGTTGGTCTATATCTGTGTCACGTTAATCAACATTGCTGGTTTTGACTCCACTCTATCAAGCTGGTCAATGCAGCTCCCAGGACCGTTTCAGATATTACTCAGAATCTAAACCAACTAACTATTGCACCACTACTCTCACGGTTTTATAGAACATATCCAGTATCTTGTATGTTTGTAAAGCTGGAGGTCAGGCGTGGTGGGGGTAAAGTGCAGGTACTTCTGCCTTGTCCAAGATGTCTGGCCAACATGGAGGAGCAGGTCAAATTCCCTACAGGGGGCGCTATAGAACTCCTTCCAGTTGAGGCCCCTTTTGCCAGCAGCGACACAAGTTGGCAATTGCAGGGCTGGACCTTTACTTTTGCCCTATATATCTCTTGTTTTAAGCCATAATGTGAGATTGGTTTCACATTTACATACCCAGTGCCGTATGCTGGAGCAAGATAATTCACACTAGCCTAAGGCGTATTCTGAATCTCTTCCACACACATACACGTGTGTATCCAGTACATGCATATACGAGGAAGGCAGCTTTCATAGTGGATGCTGCTGGGAGCTCGACTGTTAAGGCAATGTCTGAGAATAAATGACGATGATTTATTTTAATCATGACGGGATGAGTTGTCTGAAGAGTTCTCACCTTTGAGCCCAGCATATGGGAAATTTTTAAATCGCCATATGCAATGTTTAATGTGAATTCTCAGATTACTTTTCTTTAGCTTCCAGTGCAAATTGGGTTCACATCTTGACCTTTACCCATGGCACCAGAAACTAAAAATGTCAAGTCCATCTTTGCGCCGAATATGTGGTGGTGGTCATGGTTTCCATGGTAAGATTAACCCGTTCATGTAGGAAATAACCTGATTCCGAGTTTGTTCTCAAATTGTTTTTGGAAATAAATGTGTAGAAGGCACAACACAATCCACAGTAGCAGCTGTGCTACAGAAATAGCTCGATACTCTACCGCAATGCGTTTCACAGGAGACTCGTGTGACTATATGAAGACGAATTCAACCATTGCGACTGCCGATTGCCGATTGCTTGTCCCACTGACTTGAAATCCCATTGGCGAACTCTCCAGCTCAACGAATACCTCATTTCCGTGGAAGGCCAACTCGAGTTTATCCATATTTCTCCCAAAACTCTAATGGACAAATCAATTTAGAAAAGTGAAATTTCCATTATTTTCCCAACTGTTCAAGTTATCAAGCGAGCGAGTGTGTGGGGCACGGCTATCGCAGAAAAAAATTATTCCGAGTACCAAGACTTTCCCATAATTTTACTGGCGAGTAAAGCGTCATCACTGCGTTGACGGCAGAATTAAATACTACATTTAATATAATATTCATATTTCTGCCGTAATCAACATTTTTTTTTATTGTGACACGTTTGGTGATGTGTTCCGATGTAAGCGATTTAGATGAGGCCCATTAAGCGAAATTTGCCCAGAGAATTTGGGCCCCAGTCCGAAGCACCAGCCATCCCATGGTGACTAAAGGATAGGAAACATGGGGATGGGCAAACGCAACTTGAGCGCGTACCCGAGTTGTCTGGCTCATGGAGGTAGAGAAACATTGTCCAAATATCCCCATTCAGCTCCCTTCCCAAAAAGCCTTGAGATTCAGTCGGGGCTTTTGAGGGTAAATAGAAGACATTGCTATTTATGTGCAACTATATATATTTTTTAAGTGGACAGGTGGCTCGGTGGTAAAGCAAGCGGCAATCGGAAATGTTGGAAGTTTAAATCGTTGTTGGAGTTTGACTCGGCCCATCATCCCTCAGAGGTCGATACAATAGGCACCAATTTGGTTGAAGTCAACAGTGGTTGTCCTCCGGATCGACTTACCCCCAACTCACAGGCATTCAGAATTGCTGGCTCAGGGCTGTATACAGGAGATGAGCACCGCCTTCATGCTCATTTGACCAGGAAATCACTTTGACTTTTGTTTACTTAAAGAAAATAATCCACATTGTGCTATTAATTTAAATTGAGAAATGATAAACAATGATTTATGTTATCAATATGATCAATGATCTCGGGCAGTACATTGGCAATTTCACGTGCAGTATTGGGACAACGGCCTAGCAATAGCAGTGATACTTGGTTTAGGCAGTAACGAATATCCAAGTGAAAAAACGCTGGCTTCGTGTTAAACGGACGTTGGCTTTGTTCGATTCACCTGTAAGGCTCGCGTCATAGCTCTGCCTCTGATGCTCTGATGCTATGAGGCATGCACAATCTAAAGCTTCTATTGAAGAATAACGTTCAAAAATAAAACAAAAAACGACGTTATTAAATGTTGCGTGCAAACGTATAACTAGTTTGTGTATTTTATGCAATTGTTTTCTTACAACTGGTAACTATTTATACAGAATGTTCCATCGCTGTATTTTGAGTGAAAAAAAAATCTGTTTGCTGTGAGATACACATAGATTAAAAAAGTATTTTAAACCCCTAATGAATGATAACTTTTGATGCTGCCTTTGATTTCCTAAGGAAACGCGTAGGAAGCAATTCTTGCCGGGGTTAAGTTTCATAACGGCTTTGGCATTCGGCTTGAATGCTTTAATATGGAACCACGTGGATGTAGAATATTAAGCAGCGCTGGTCGGAGAAAACACATTCCCAGTGCCTTCCATCCACCAATATGAGTCGGACCGTCAAGGACACTCGGAGGCATGGGAGATGAGGATTTGCGATGGGAAATTCTGCCACGGGGAGTCCTGTACGTCGGTCTCAAGCTGGCTTCTTCACTGAGCATCTAAATTATTTGGCGATGTCGCGATGGCGGCGGCGGTGGTGCACACGCACAAATACGAAGGGGGCCATTGCCCACAATGCTATGAGGAGCAATTGCCCGAAACATCTCCCTATTACGTATTCTCCCCCCCTTTTTATTTTAAAGAGGCGCTGTTATTGACGAACGGTGTTGCGTTTTGTGTTGTGAGAGTACGATTGCTTTCTTTGTTAATTCAACTTGACAGTCCTGCAGTGGCTTATTGTACACATTAACAAAACTACTGATGTGCACGAACGTTGTTATCGTACACACAAACAATTTCATACTTTTTACACCATTTAAACGTGCTTTTCCTAAACGATAATACGAGTGCAATATGTATTACCAGAGTTATAATTGCTATTTATTTGCATGGGTAATTCTGTAACTCAGACGCTCGGTTTTAATTTCCCTTTCATTTGATTCATCACGCCCGAACCATGGCTACAGCAGCAGCAGCAGCAGCCGCGTGCGTTCTTAGGAATGGGAAATTATGTTTTGAAATTATGAAAATAAGCCGCACACTTTATTGCATTTTTGCAGATATTTGTTGGAGCAAACAAAATGCACCGTATAAAAGAAACACTTTGTAATATTGCACGATAATTTGCTGTATAACAGCACACCAAGTACCAATCTCGCACGTGAAATTGTCATGCTTTGTGTCTTAAAACACTTTGAGAATTGCTTTGAAAATCTTTATTAGTAATGCCCATCATCGGTCGTGAATTGTTAACATGAAAACAATCTATATCCTGATTGTGAATCATGACTTTGAGTGCTTTGTTCTGAAGTATTGATAATTACAATATCGATTTAAAGTCAAATTTCATAATGTATCCTCATTATAGAATATTGATTGTAAAATATTACTCATGCATTTATTATTTTGCCAAAAAAGACAACAATGACTGTAATGTCCAATAGTTAAAATTCACTATCATGATACATAATCGGACTCTATGAGCGTCAGACAGTGTGGCTAGAGTGTGAACTCAGAGAATCGCAGTTTATGAGTGCGACACAGTACAGCTGATGTGCACATGCAGTTGTGTTGTTGGAGCCATGATGTGATGGTAAAACGGGTTTCTTGACACAAATTGGACACGGCTGCCAATACCGTTTTGGCCGTGGCGATTTTGCTGGGACTGCCGCGGAGTAAACGCAGTGTAAAGTGGCGTCGGCCAAGAATCTATAATTCTTCGTTGGACGGCCACACGCGCGAGGCCTCCAGAGGGACATTGATTACCATCGCACTTGAACGTACAATGTTCACACGCTCACGTTGAAAGTTTATTTCATTGAACAAAATTAGAACTCAAGAGACCAGGATATTTTCGTTCTTTGAGAGTGACCACTGCCCCCGGCTCGCCAAAAATGACAAAAGCAAGAAAGATAACAAGTACAACAATGCAGCAAATAGACATCGGTGCAAAAAAAATAATCGTATTGTAATTAAAACCAACTCGATAAGAAACATAAACCAACCGCGTTACAGAAATCTAAAACGGCGCACAAACGTAAATTTTAAATGAAATTATTTCCTGGAACAAAATCTGCCTCGGACAAATTACTTCACAAAGAAACTGCAGTTACAGAACAACCATAATGGATTTAGGATGATTATTGCACGCGTAAATCTTGACTTAAAGCTTTCGTGATTGCAGTAATTCATATTATTTGGGTTCTTTCGGTAAAGTCACGTGGATAGGTTAAAATAAAATAACAACAACTACGACGTTTCAATCGCAAGACAAACAGTCGTCGTTTCCTGATGACGACCGCTTGAGTTGCGATCGAAACGTCGTCGTTTTTTGTTATTTTCTTTGAACCTATCATCGCGACTTTACCGAAAGACCCAAAAGAATATCGCACTGGTATATAAACAGATAAGTGAATGTGTCGAATGCAATTGCAAGTTATACAGAATCGACAGCTTAGCATCACGTTGTGATTTTAGATGGAAGAGTAACCGAGGGCATTTATAAAGCGATGGAATTCCAGGTGTGTTTAGTGCAATAATGGAGAATGAATGATAACCATTTGAATTGCTTTATTCTCTGTTACAGTGCAATTCGGCGTTGCAGAGGGGGCATTGCACAAACAACACAGGTCCCATGATGTAAAGTGCAAAATATTTTTTTTTACAAAAAAAACCTTCAAGGAGGGTATTGTGGCGGGCAAAGTCACGCGGCTGGGCATTACAATGCAATTGAAATGGACAGGGACACGTCTGATTTACATAATTGACCTCATTGAAAGTTAAACGATAAACAATGCATTCCTGGTTATGGTTCATTGTAAGAGACGTTATTGTGTTTTGCACACGTCACAGCGTGTCTTCTGCAGGATATAAATTCGCAACAGCATGCAAACAAATCCGGCAGACATTAACCGGCCTTCAATGTGTTTAATCATTGGTATTGTATGCAATTATTAGCATCCAACTTATTATTTTTCACCGCACGATATTGCAGCATTAAAATCGATGTTCATCGTGGTATTGAGCGTGCACAACTTGATGTATAATCAGGGTATGGTTTCATGGTATCCGTACAATTCATAAACAGCCATGTTCTGTTCACTGCTGGATGAACGCCTCACCACGTCGTTACCATCCGTCATAGTGCTGCGACGCGACCGTGCATCTGAGTTCTGCACGCACGTCAACCGATTTCACTGCTCCATTTCTGCGGTGTCGTCCTCTGGGGCTTTGTTTTCTTTCTTTGGCAGCCGTCCCTTCAATTGATGCGCTCTGCCCAAGCCCACGTGCTTTTGCTCATCGGTGAATATGTCTCTCATTTCGGTTGGTTCCTTGAGCCACGCGTTCCTCCTCCTGCCTCTGATTGCTATAAGCAACGTCATCTCTCCACGCTTCTTTCAGTACAGTACTTATGAAGTACCGTTGATGACTCTTGGACACCGTTGGTGAGGCACACGTATTTATTCCCATAAGCTGCCATGCATAACGGCTCTCTCTCTAACACCCCTACACTTATGCAGCTTCAGTACCGTTTTCTTTGTCAGTGGCCATGTTTACGATCCATTACTTTTCCATAATGACAGAGAACAATTCTGCCATGAAAGCGATACAACGTGAAGATGGGACACGTTGTTTTCTTTCTTATATTCATCAAATACGAATATCCCAAAACACTTCGACCTGCTCTCGCTAATCTCTTTCTACGATCATTTGCATACAGGGTACACCTTCAATAAACTCCCTACGTATGCATAGTCTAATGTGTTTTCCAATTGTGTCACTCCAACAAACTGAATTTTGATTTGTCCAGTGAACGTGTTGCACTGTATATGCATTTTATTTTGCTCACTTATCTTTAGCCTGGCCCTTCAGGTACCTTTGGTAGATTCTTTAAATAATTTCTTGCCATCCACTTGTTATAATGATTCAATTCTCATCGGTCTAATTTCTCCTGCCATCCTGAACTATGTATTGAATGTTAACCATCTTGTTTTTTGCATGTAACTTATTCATAGTTCACGTGAATGGAGCAGTCACACAGTGGCTAGCACACATCACTATGAACCCAGTAACCTGGGTTTGATTCACGATCATGGCAAAAGTCAATGGCGATCGATACCCGAACCAGTCCAGGGTCCTCCGGGTTTTCCCTCCACATTCAGAAACACGCGTTTAGATTATTGTCTGGTATACATTTACACATGATAAGCCACTTCGCTGATCTATCATTTGTGGCCAGGTTGCGCCTGAAAAAGACGCTAATAGCTCAGTGGGCTTTGCCTGGGAAAATAAAACTAGACGACTTAAAATGTTTTGCTGATTTGCTTACCTTTTCTATACTTTGCACTCCGATCGTGTGTTTTGTATTTGTTTTTGTTGTTGTAACTTTCTGACCAGCCCCTCCTAGACATCTGTGAAAAAGAGCTTTATAGTTCATCGGATTCCTCCAGTATAAATAAAGATTCTGATTCTAATTGAGTCCCAGCCTCTGCTCTTCACTAACCCGCACTGGCCAGCAGCCCACGTGACGGCGTTGTTGAGGCCTTCATCTAACAGTAGATTGACGCTGGGGTGTAAATTGTCAAATCAACAGTCCCATTATGCCTTCTTGGTTCTTTCAGTAAAGTCACGTAGAAGGGACATAATAAAATAATAAAAAGAAAACATACAATTTTTTTTATTTTATCAATAATTATTTTACTTTATTATTTTATTATCTGCCTTCTACGTGACTTTACCGAAAGAACCAAGAAGATGAATCCCTGCAGTCACGAAAGATTTAAATCGAAAAAAGCCCCATTATGTATGCACGTGTGAGTGCGAATTTCTCTCATTCAAATGACGTCGGTGACCATATGCGTTGATGAACAAATAAAGAGATTAAATAAGTCCCGTGTCTTATATTTACTCGGAGGACTTATCAAAGACATTGCACACGTGCGCACAGCGATACTGAAGTGTGAGGCACGTGACAAATCCCAGCGTGTTTTAATTTGGTGGCTGACGATATTTATACGACTTCTCCCTCCGCTCACCTGATAGGCAGCTCTGCCTTCACTGCGCATCGCCGCTGCTGCTTCCCTCCTCGTCCGTTCGATATTGTCTGCTGTGATTTGGGTGCAGTCTCTCCTGACTCCCGTCCTACTCTGCCTCAAAATCGGCTGCGGGGTAGTGTCCCATAGGAAATGGGCAGTCCACAATCATTTGCCATTCGAGTAAAGGAGAATAAAAGCCGTCTTTGCATTCCAATGTCGCAATCACGATTCTACACCTGTATTCAAGTCCCCATTGTACATATGATCAACTCTGCACCGGCGTTGATAATAATTGAGGTTATGCAGCTCCCCCCCCTCTCCACTCCTCTCCCTGATTCATGTCCAGTGCTGTTCGTCGATACGCACCTTGGTGATGGGTGGCGCAGTGACACCAGCACACACAGGATGATTGGATGGCGATCTCAGCCTGATGGACGAGCTTCCTTGCATGGCTTCCTTTGCTATGGATTAAGAAGAGCTTAACGGCCTGATTGCCATCCTGGAGAAACGGCACATTATGCCAGATTCCAACCGACAAATAGGCGCTTCTTATTTAAGTATGGGATGGGGTGGGGGTGGGGGGAAATGAAAAGGCTCCGATTTCGGAATGAAATGAGTTCACCTGGTTTCATGCTGTAGTGGATCGCAGTGACCCGATGCATGCATTGTATTACCTGTTCAGTCCTTCTCGACAAGATTGTCTTAACATGCAACGCTCAACCGCGCGCCATGTAAATTAAAGCTGACAGCGTCTGCGCCTTAAAACCAGTGTGACGTGGTGGAAATATCTCAATTGCGCAAACGTATCTATGCAGGCTAAATTTTTTTTAACCACGCATGCGGGATAACAGTGGAGAATGTGTGTATCATTACACGGACAAGCATTAAACACATCCTCTGTAACAAATTAGCACGGAGCAACGCGTTTCACCGAGGTAGAACATTTCACATCGAAACACAATCAAGGCTCGTCAAAAAACGAAGGGCCTTCAACATGGAGGTTCAATATATTCTTGTCGACGAGGGAATGCTGCGGCGTTTCATATTCAAACCGTCTCGGACATGTGAGTACTGTGCAAAGGATTTGAGAGCAAATACTGCGGTTTTTCCAGGCTAAGTTTGTGATCCAATTGTCTTTTAATGGCGGTGTGATGTTATCTTCCTTGCCCGGTATATAGGAGGTCGGGGGTTCGATGCAGACTCTGACATCTGCTGTATATTTGGAGTTTGTATGTTCTCTCTCCCCGTGGTCACGTGGATTTTTTTCCGGGTCCTCCGGTTTTTTTCTCCATATTAAAAAATATGGGGTTTAGAGTGTTTAGCTGCTATAAATTTCCACGTGATAAGCCACTTCGTTGAGCGATCATTTGTGGCCAGGTCGCTTCTGAAAAAAGAGCGGTATAGCTCAGTGGGTCTTACCTGCTAAATAATTTAAAAAAATAGAAAAAAACGTCTTAAACCGGGTTGTCACGTGTCGCGAGTGGATGGTTTCATCCCGATCAGCAACAAACTGCAAGAACAAATCTCATCATGTTAAACTTGGCATGTAATTGAATTTGTCTTAAGTCCAGTTCTGCAAATAAAAACAATGATCAGGTTGACTGCCATGTGATGAGCATTTATAATTTTGCAGGGTGTGTGGAAAAGTGGACCCCGAAAGTTTGTGAATTAAAGCAAGTTCTGTGATAGCCTCCTTCTGCAAGCCCCGTTATCGGTATTAACAGGTTGATACACTGCTCTGCAATCGCTCTCATGAGCATTGTTTTGCATCTCGTGCTATGACTGAAAGAAAGTAGCGCATAACGGCAAGATAAGTGGCAGAGAGCCACAATACTGGTCGTCATGGAGAAGGCGACCGGCAGGGAATGAGCGAAGTGCCACTCAGTGGGTACTCCGAATCCCCATGTAACAAAAAAACAGCTGGTTATTTCTTGACTTATTATCACCGTCGTGTGCTCGGTCACACAAGGTCCATAACGCCTGAGATCGCGGTGTTCTCTAAACACAATGGAAGAAGACAACAATGGTTTTTGGGGATCGTCAGTTCCGTGTTATACTCTGACCCAACACAGATTTGCACAGGAAGTATGGCATCACAGATTTTCTTTGTTGTTGGGAGAACGTGATGCTGTTGTTTGCTTATGCCTCACATGTCCCCAGCTTAATTATGACGATGACAGCTATTGCTATGCCATTGCTTTTTCTGTCAGTTGTAATTAGCGTTGGGCTACAGAGATCCTAACGGCAAATGAGTGCATTGCACTAAACTGTTGAGTTGAGCAGAGTACTGTATATATTCAAGATGTGGCCTTCACAGCCTAATATATACGTGTTCCCCCGGAGTGATGAAGTCTGCTTCTTTGCAAAACTTCCAAAAATACTTTGCAGTGTCAATTTCCACCGATTCTATTCCACGACATCCAAAGTGATCAAACAAATTACTCTCAGATCAAAATCTGACCGCAATCTGAGGCAGTTGCAGCTATTGGCTCACCGCCAGGAGAATTTAGTCTTGAGAGAAAGATTGCAGTCATTAACTGGAAGACTTGAAAGCTTTCATGCAGTCGGCCAGAAAATGTTATATCGCTGGCGAAGGAGCAAATATTTCCGACGAGCCTGTCATCTGACAGTCTTCGTCTTCGCATTCCCATCTGCACGTTTCCACGTTATCATGACAGGACTATTCTCTGTTTATCGAAAAGTAAAAAAAAAGAAGTTGTTTCTAACGGCTCAAACAAGCGTTGGGTAGCAATCATGTCTGTTGGAAGGCTGAAGCCAGTGATGGACATTCCACATTACCATGGCAAGGGCCAGTTTGTCCATAGGGCAACCTATGAAAATGCTGTTAATGTCCCATAAACTCGTTCGTTCCTTCATTTCTCAGTCCGCTTGTCCTGGTGAGGGTCGTGGCTCCCATAAAGTAGTACTCTTTTTATTCACCCAAGAGAGATATAGTGCTTATTTAACCCCTGGTTAGGATATAAACTTGTGACCATTGCACCACCTGGCTGGGATATTAAATATTTATTTCCACTTAGTCTTTTGTCAAGCCACAGTTGGTTGAAGGCCTCCCTGCACACTTGGGGTTGTTTGACCATATTTCACCATGGAGGTTGGCAAAAAGGGGGGCCAGGAATGTCAGATTCTCAATCTCCCCTCTACCCCTCCCGATTATGGCAATGGTGAAACAAAGTCAATACAATCTGAGGCAATGGATTAGGAAAGCCACTATCAAGCTAACAAACATCGCATCATAGTTGCCAAAATTAGGATGTTTTAAAGACGCACAAACGTTTCAACATTTATTTTTGCTGCAGAATTTTGACTGCTAAATCATTTTGGCTCCCGCAGGAGTACAACGGTTTACGAACTGCACTGAATCCGGTGGCCAGAGTTTAATTCCTGGCCATGGCTCACATTGATGGCAAGTTTTATCTGAGCCCTCCCTTTCCAAACACAAACTGATCATCGTGGTGAAGCCTAGGTCATACAACTCCCATTATTGAAATGGAGTAGAGAGGCCTTCAGGGGCGGTTTCTTCATTAGGGCGATTGGGCGACGCACCACCAATGTCATTCAACCACAGAGTCACGCTAGCCGTCACTGTGCCTCTGAATATAGTCCAATCAGCGTCATGCTACGTTCTGTGGAGTACCGCCTCTTTTTGGGCGATTTCCCTCCAGCTGAGAATCGCCCCGAGTGGTCCCATAGACTTGCATTCAAAGATGTTTTTTTTCGAACGGGGGCGCTGCAATGCATTCTCTATGGCTTCCGGGAGGGCTCGTCCTAACGTGCTTACGTCATCATACGTGCTTACGTCATCATACGTAAGCACGTTTCATCCAACAATATAATTTGTCGCCACCTAGTGGAATCTTTAATAAAATAAACCTGAGTGGTTTGTTTTAATAGTGAGTATAGAAACTAACAAGATGTATTGTAAGAGTCACTTTATTTTTCATTAATATTAAAGAAGTGAAGTTGCCTTTACATGCTTAAGCTGTTAATTTATCCATTGCATGGGTGGACCTTATCCTTATCAATCATCCAGACATTTGCCCCCCCTGAGAGATTTTGCAGGAGCCGCCACTGGAGGCCTTTATTCAGCAGCGGATTGACAAAGGCCTAAATCTTTTAATTTATGTATGCTAGATACACAGATTGTTGATGGACAAGACTGGTAATGGAATGACAGCCAAAGGAGATAATCCTCCTGATAGATGGCTATCACAGAGATCAATTGATGGCCAGGGGGTAAGTCCATCACAGAACTGTGACGAATTGTGGCCCCATAAGGGGACTTTTCATACAGCAGTAGATAGACCATGGTTGATGATGGTGATGAGATTTAGAATGCTTATAAAAGTTACATGTAAGTATTATGACCATGAACGCAATATCAATTTGATTTCGGTCGATCGTTTCGAATGCACAAACAAAGTTCCACTCAGGATTATAAAGGGCAATTGGTGTTAGCATGGTCAACAGAGATTAACCCTGATATTTTAAAAATGCCTAACTTATTTATCCGAGCTGTTTCCACTTTGGAGACATGGGCACATTACAGTGCTAAGAGGTTGGGTGATGTGCTTGTGTACCAATCCCTAAGCAATGCCTGACCTTTGTCCGTTCATGTTCGGAATTATAAATAACTCCCTTGTCCTCTGGATTATTATATTTTTGCCAACCCATCGGATTAACGCTTTTCCTATACATTTTTAGCGTTTACCAAAGGCAGCTTTTGGCATGAATTGATTTAAGCTTTTCCCTGTGTGTGTGGCTCTGCAAGAGACTGTTCATTGTTGGCCCTAAGATTGACAAGAGGGTTAGAACATTTAATTGACATTTTCATGCTGCTTGTGTCAGGCGATGCTTTTTGGTCGCATTACAGCCCTGAAATGACTTGCTCGTGCCACTCATGGCTCAACATTCTCCACTAGAAGGAGCTCCAAAGAGCCCCTCAAAAGGCTATTTTGATCTGCTCTTCTATGGTAGCCAGGCATCTTGGAGGAGGTATGAGTAGCCACAATTTACCCCCACCACCAGATGCGACGAACTCTGGTGTGTTCCCATTTACTGTACACTCCGGGGTGGATGGAGGCATCGGGATTTGAGACGCGTCCATAGTTTCGACTGCCATGGCTGGCGAACGAACTCGACCACCTCCTGGAATGCAAGTCCAGTGTGCCAACCACTAACACCGTGGCAGCATCCCACTGGCGTCTGGTTTGTGGGGTGTTTTTATTTAGTTCAGGTAAACGTTGAAAATTTTACTTCGATTTTCAGTTGCCTCAATTATCACACGTTGATGGTGACATCGCTCAATTAGCACGGTTGGCTACATCTGGTGTAAAAGACGTTCAAGTTACATACATACATTACACTGGTCAACACACTTTTTCTGGCATAAGGTATTCCAACGGTTTAAAGGTAATTTTGGGGTGCTGATTCCAAATCTGGCATCCGTTTTTGTCTATCACATCAGGTTCTTGAGATATCAAATATTGCATTTTCAATAAAAACTGCAGAAGAAAAATATTAAATAAATGTGGATATCTACTATCCTAAAAATACAGCACCATATTTTAACACTAAAGCAGTCACTGACTCGCAACAACTTGCAATCATAAGTGACAGAGTTAATTTCGGGTAAAATAAATGAAAATGGGGTATGCCGATAGCACAAAAATGAGATGTGATAGAGCAAATCTGAGATCAGATTTGGAATCAGCACCCTGAAATTAGTCTAAAACAGCTGCAAAAGTCCAGGCCAGAAAAAAATGTTTTTTTGTTGTTGACCAGTGTTATAGCTCTGTTTGACCAATTTACCTCTGGCATGTAGTCAAGGTCAAGCAATTTTCCTTTGGGACTGTATATTTATTGTATGATGATATAATAATAATGTCATAGATAAAAAAATATAATTAGGCTGCACTGATTAATAAACCTGAATTCCCAAATGTGGGAGATTCTCAACGTGATTTGGGTGTGTGGGCTTGGCAAGGCTCTGCTCCTATCATGCTTTTCCTCATAGCTGCTTATTTACACCTTGGGTGCGTAATGCAAAGGGATTAAACGCTGTTCCTGGCCGTGTGCACACTCTGAATCAATTTCAGTGGGCCACAGATAGTCGGATACGATCTGTTTCTCCGCCAGCTCCAGGGCACACAGATGGCTCTCGGAGGCACCGTTCTGTCCGCAGCACCTAAGCATTTCGGGCTAATGTGACACGGCAGTGGAGGCTGATTGAGGACATTGGGCATCCAGGCCAGCCAAATCAAGCCATTAGCCGCTTGCCGCAAAGAGGCGTTGTTGCAGCCAATGGCTATAATATCTCTAATGGCTGCTTAAAATGTGTGCCCATAGCACGTCGGTTATGGTGGCATAATTAAAGTATAGCGCTGGTTAGTTTTGCACGATAGAACAATAATGGCTTTCTTTGAACATCAGCATGCATTTGAATGGGAATTGTTGCTGCCGCAGTTTTGTGTTGTTGCCTTTTTACGAATTGTTCATAATAGCCCCATTATGTCAGTGTTAAAATGTAAGAAAAAACTTGCCCAATGCTTAAAGCTATTATCAAGTTTCCCCCCCCCTATTCTTTATTTTTTATTTCAGCCTGCAAATGGGCATATAATGTATTCATGGTGCTTCCATCTTAAGATTAAAATTGCTTTTCCAATATTGGGAATTTAATGAACACTCTCCTCGTAGGATTACAGAGCTTACATAGGATTAGTGCAGCTTTCTTTTAAAAGCAATGACATTAGAAAGAGCACTAACACCTCTCTTTATTGACGCTAACGTGATGAAGATTAGGTGTTTCCTTGATGGCCGCGCCGTAGCTTTTGCACGGGGCGTGGAGGGGAGTGTGCACTCACGAAACACGAAGTAATGGCTCTGAAGTAATGGCGATCGGTTGTAGTGTGTTGGAGCTGATTTTGCATTGTTATAAGGAAGATGGCCTTTGTGGGGAAATTGTTTTTTTGTGTTTATTCCATTGTATATGCGTGCCATTTTGCTCAGACAAAGATCGCCCCTCGTAGACTTCACATGCTCGTTTATAATTCGTTTATTTTGGTTAAAATTGCGTAGGTAAAATTGTATTTTTTAAAACTATAATCCCCTACGACCCGACAAAGCCAATGAAATCAAGTTGTCACTTGGACAAAACTAACCCTCGACGAAGAAATAATTATACATCGTAATTTATTATTCCTAATCTTGGTAGGGAAAGCCAAAATATAAAATGTGCCTTAACAGACTGTTGGGGCAAGTGCTGTTAGCGAGCACCTGTGAAGGCCGGCACGGCGCACGAGGGGGTGGGTGGCCGGCACCACGCCTTGCTGTCTCTGTCTCCGCAGTGGAGATGTTTAGACATCGCACCAAGTACTCATTTAATGCTGAGTCGACCTAGGGGGGGCCTGGCAACTGTTCAAATATTTGCCACAGACGTTGACTGGAGCAGTAATCTAACTCGGATGGCATGGTTTGTCGCGCACTGCACTAACTACGATACTGCCACTTTACCATCAATACAAAGACCTCCTTCCCCATAGAGCCTTAACATACCATTGGAGCAAGTGCTGTTAGTGCACGGCACACGAGGGGGTGGGTGGCCAGCACCACGCCTGACCACCTTTGTCTCCCCAGTGGTGATGTTTGCACATGGCACCAGGTACTCATTTTAGGCGGAGTCGACCTAGGGGAGGTCCTAGACCGGTTCATATGCTCATCGAACTCGGGTCGCCAGGTTTGTAGCGCAGCGCGCTAACCACTACACTACCGCACCATCATGCACATTCACACACTCACTCACCTCAAAATAAATAATGGTTTCATATTGGCTGTGACCTTGTCAAAGCAGTTCCAGCTGTACTGTACCATGCAGGCATTGTTGATGTGTGTGTGATGCATGATTGTATCATTGCCTATTAGCAATGAGTTTCAGGTTTATTTCCTTTTTTAAATCCTTTATATTAAGTTCGCGTGCTTGCTTGCTTGCTTGCGTGCTTGCTTGCTTGCTTAGGACCGTGCAAATCTTTCGGTCGTTTTTTAACCCACTTCCCGTGATCCAATCGAGCTGACATTTTCCACACAGACTCGTTGTGCCAGACAATTATTGTTCGTGAAAAAAAATTCCCAAAATGTTACACTTTTTAGGCAAAAAAAAATTATTTTACATATATTTAAATAGAACGCATTCATGGCTTTGGCTGAACGTCAGAGTGTAAGAGCCCAGAGCGTAACCCCTCCACAGGCCGTGGCGGAGTAGCGCAGTTGGTAGCGCCCTCGCTTCCCATGCCAAAGGTCGCGGGATCGATCCCCGCGTCCTCCACAGGCGAATATATTTTTAAATCCTTTATATTAAGTTCGCTTGCTTGCTTGATTGTGTGCTTGCGTGCTTGCTTTCTTGCTTACGACCGTGCAAATCTTTCGGTCGTTTTTTAACCAACTTCCCGTGATCCAATCGAGCTGACATTTTCCACACAGACTCGTTGTGCGTGACAATTAATTTTAGTGAAATTTTTTTTCCAAAATTTTACACTGTTTAGGGAATTTTTTTTAAATATTGAATTACCAATTGCTTAATGCTGGCAGATAATCATCTGACTTATAGGTGGCAGCCATCTCAAGCCAGAGGACGAGAGGACTCTAGCCGCCACGCATATAAAGGATTTAGAGTGAAAAACTTTGTTTTTACGGGTTAATTTTTTTGCATATTTGATTCAAATTTAAACAACTTTCATTGTTTTGCATTGCACTTAATGGTTTAATTACTTTAAAAATGAAAAAGTTGAAGTAAATAAAGGTCGATAAGTAAAACAATAACTTTTATAAAAGCATGATTTTTTTTTCTTGCTGTGGTTGTCCCACCTGATGACGATTGCTTGTGTTGCGATCGAAACATCATGATCTATTATTTTTCTACCGACGTGACTTTACCGAAAGAACCAAAGAGTATGGATTCCTGCAGTCACGAAAGCTTCAAATCAAGCATGAATTGTTAAATTAATCAATCAAAAGTGACATGTGACAGAACAATGAGGGGAAAATGTGGACGTGACTCTGGATAGGTGACGCGATTTGCCTTGATGACACACGTTGTATCCATTTTAAACAAAAATGTTTTCAGATCTATCAAACAAAATTCATAACTAGGCCACAGGAACCAAAAGTGTTACCACTGCACCAACCTCCGCGATATTTTTTCCAACCATTTTTGTTCCTGCGAAACAAGTTTTTGTATTGCTCATTTGACAGCCTCAGCAGCACCTCCCCAATGGACACCTTCAACATATACATATGTAGATTTGACCGTGCTGTATACTGGCACATCTGAAGCAGAGGATCTACAACAATATTTCTTGACTGTGCTTGGCCATAAAATGAGGGAAACGAAGCAAACGATCACATTTACATCAGGAAGAGTCTGTGATAAGGTATGCCAGCGCGCCATATGTAAAACTGGTTTGCCTGGTTGCCTGTAATCTGCAATTCTCTTACATCGTGATGGAAATTATTTTCACTGAGATGGTGCAGAGCTTAGAAACATTAACCTATTGGAATGATATGCATTTTCACTAGCTCTGGATTCGGTGTTGTGTAAGGGAAGTAAAGTAAAAAAATACATATATTTGACATCACCCTTATTTTAGCAACATTTAATAAAGCCACTTTTTAGAATATGAAAGGATGACTTCAGAGCAACATTTTGTTGACCAAAACAGAGGTAATATATTGTAAGTCTATTCTATGACAGATGGTTGAAACTAATGTAATGTAAACCTGCTTTCGTGCACTGAATTGTGTTGCCTTTGAGTTATAAACATTCATCTGTGTTTGGCTCAACATAAATATAAATTTTCTACCGCAGCAGCGTAACTCAATGAGGTCTTGGGACAGAAATACAATGTCCAAATTAATAAAAAAAAAATCAACAAAAGAAATCCAACAACTCTCAGCACAGGTCTATTACTATATATTTTATATAGACGCTAGGCAATGTATTAATATTTATGACTTGTGAAATGTGATGGGAAGTTAATTTCCTGGCTACACAAAACAAATGGTGAATTGTCGTATTGACAGTAAGCAGGGCTTAATATATCTGTTGTTTGTTGCTGTGAATATTTGACATTTTCTGGCAGCAGATGGGAGGCATCCATTGTAACACTTGCAACACTTACGCACAATTCATGGCACCCATCTAGCGCAAAGGCTTTTTTTTTATTCGAGACGCGGCCTTCAAAAGGTGTCCCAATGATATTCTCATGGTGGTAGGACACTGATTCAAGCATTAATTACATTCCGGTGGGCACATGCAAAGATCCAGAGCCCTGGTGAACCACATACACCTTTTGAGAATTGTACTTGAAGATACAAGCACGGGCGACTTCAGATGAATTTCAAACTTGAGCTCAGGTCAATGTTAACATGCACTTATTCCATCATGCCAGGAATGTAAATTCTGCCATGAATTGGATATTTTCAGCTCACTAGTGTCAGTAATTCTAATTCATGTCAGTGTCGTGAACACTGTGGAGAAAATTATATATCCATGGACTTGGTATAGTCATGAATTTGAATTTTTTGGCACCATGACTCTCACTCAAATCAATAGATGATGCCAACCCAGGGGTCCGTTCAAGCAAATGAAAGTGGATGAAGATTAAAATGATTATACCAATTCAATTGACATCCCTAAGTCACTTGGTGTTAGGCTAAGTCACCCTAACACACCATGGGCAATGTACTGAAGTTATCATAAGACGTACAAAATAAACATCTTAAAATAACAGAATACAGGTAGCCTGCAGAGAATGTTTTTACTTGAAGTAACCTGTTCACGTGACGTCAAGGGATTGTACAAATGGCTGCCAACAAGTAAAACAAGTATAACCCGTAAAAACAAAGTTTTTCACTATAAATCCTTTATATGCGTGGCGGCTAGAGTCCTCTCGTCCTCTGGCTTGAGATGGCTGCCACCTATGGGTCAGATGATTGCCTGGCAGCATTAAGCAATTGGTAATTAAATCTAAAAAAAAATTTGCTAAAAAGTGTAAAATTTTGCAAAAAATTTTTTACGAAAATTTATTGTCACGCACAACGAGTCTGTGTGGAAAATGTCAGCTCGATTGGATCACGGGAAGTGGGTTAAAAAACGACCGAAAGATTTGCACGGTCGTAAGCGTGCAAGCAAGCAAGCGAACTTAATATAAAGGATTAAAAAAAAAGTAATATGTTCACACGATGGCATACTAGTGTTCATTTTGTTGTTGCCTACATGTCATCGGATAGGTGACCGGGTGGTTTACGTGCATCACATCTCACGGATGATCAGAGAGGAAATACCTCCTGAGTCACCTTTCCTCATCCATTCATAATCATGGCTGTATTTTTTGAAAGTAGGTTTTGCGGTTTGTAGAGCTCCATTTCTCCTGATGGACCGTGAGGGATCATCCCAGGATTGAGGGGAAGGGTGATGATTACAAGTGCTGTGGCAGGAATGGGTAATGCTAATGCTCGCGATTGATCGGGGGGGGGGGTGGGGGGGGGGGGTCCGGAACACTCTCCCCACACCCTGGCAAGCCCTTTATAGTTAGCGCTGATGAATGACACAGTTCAAGAGTCAAAATGCGTGTTCAAGCACCAAGCAGGAAGTTGTGCAGTATTTTGTGCCCTATTTATGGACAACATAAATAACAATTAATCCTCCTTAATGAGTTTTTTTTGCTCCGGTGCACTCGGGCTATCGTCAATGGGAAGCCCGCGAGAAGAGGCTAAAGACCAGGACAATAATTACGTCGCTCCCAGCAGTGACGAAGGGATACACTGGGTCTTACGCTACTGGTGCGGATAAATGTTGACAATTGCTGATAAACTTTACGGAGCTGCACAAATTGTAAATAGAATGCAAATGACTTAAATCCCGAGGCCATGATGGTTCAATGGTGTTGTGTTTTCTCCTATTTATTCCCATGAAATAAAAGACATTTAAAACAAATACTGCTTTGGAGCAAAGTGATTTAAGTCAACCCCCTTTTTCATTGTTGTTTGTCAGACGATAATTTCATGAACGCAAGCTAAAACACATTGTAAAGATTCATTTAAAAAAACAGGCTTAATGAAACATTAAACTGCCATTTAAAGGCGGAAAATTTAAATGGTGGAATACAGTATTTTTATTACTTGTTTTTCTAAATTGCTCTTAGTTGCTTAAATACCCCATCATTGAATGTGCAGTGATGTATGCACTGCAATTTGATGACCTCGAATCATATGCAACAAACAATATATTCATGTTTTCTTTTATTTGGATTAAGCTTAAATCCAGAGTAATGCATAGTATGCTTGGCCAATTATGAATGTTTAAATGGTGCTCAAATCTAAATTTTTATTTCAGTTACATGTGCAGTGGCAGTGCAGTCATTTGCACTGTGGACCTGAGGACTGAGCTCGATTCCCATCATGGCTAAAATGAGAAGTGAGTGACGTGTAAAATAATTCCCATGTTTGACCCCTTAACCACCAATTGGCACTGACCCGCTTGATGAAATATGGTCAAACAACCTCATGACTGACACAGCATGGCGAGACCTCCATTGAGCAGTTAGTTGATTGATAAATGGCTATACATCATGATTATTATTATTATTTAATATAATGGAATGCAATGCGTTTCATCACAATGCTAGACATGATCTACTAGGTGCAGGGAGGCGGGAGAAGTGCTGATGGGTAGAGTGAGATCTCCGTGTGGGCTCGAACGCTGGAATTGCTTTAAATTTGACTTGCGACGATGATGATGGCGACGTTTAATCACGACATTTTGAATGATTGTGATGTGTGATGCATGAGCTGTATTCCTTAATGAAAATGATCTCATTTCCAGGCTGGTATTGTCTGAGCACCAACCAGTCATTAGTTCTAAATTACGTGCTTGATTGGGTGCTGGATAAGTGATTTATTGGACACTGGGCTGAAACAGGTGTTTTGAAATGATTACTGGTAAGCCTCATGTGCACAATAGTTTATGCTCACAACATCGTATTCACACCACACGCAGAGAGCACTGTACATCAAACCATCATTTAAATGTGTCAAGTGAAAAAGGTTACATACAAATTAATTACGCTTAAAGTGAAATTATATTGCGCAAGATTAAGCCGATATGATGTGGTAGCATCGGTAGAATGTGAACTATCTTTGAGAAAACAAAGCCGAAAAGATAATGGCATCTGCACTGTGAAATTTCTTGCAATGCCAATTTAACGAATATGTAATTTTGAACGTATTTGTATTTTGGATAGCATTCGTTTTTAGAAAATGTGCCGTTAGTACATTTATCAATCGTACATTCATTATGTTAAGTAGCCATACATTCGGATATAGCCACAATCGGATGGATAAGTACAAGCACCACAAACACGTCAAACAAGTAAAAGTAACCACAGTACATTCCAAATACGACTTAAAAACACAGATCATCAAACCACACGCAAACGCTTGTGCATCGTTTCGCTGTGCATGAGATTCCCACGTTGATTTGATGTACATTGCACCAAGACATTTAGGCCAAGTAAAAATGTTGCCCTGGGCTAAGCTGAAGTTGGCTTAACATGAATCAGCCACTGCCCTAAGCCTTTGCTCGATAGCACCGAGTCGACCACCCGAGCAGATTTGATTTTGGTGCTGGGCAATTCCAATCCAAACCAAAGCTGCCCATGGCTTATCGCTCACCAATGCTGGCAGCTCTAAGGGGACTGTTTCTTCGCTGGTGGTGCCACGTATGAGTGGCAAAAAAATAAACCAGAGTAGACTGTTGGAAGTAGGACATATCACTGTACTTGAAGAGGGGGATAACGACATGTAATTGCATTGTTTGAGTGGTGTTTTAATATGCGACGGACACAATCCAGGACTTTTAAGGCTTACGGATATCCTATGGCAGCTATCGAAAAAAAGAGGACAATCCTGGAAAAAAACGTAACAGGTGGCAACCCTAACCTTCATTCGAGGATGCTGTTTGGGCGTAGAAGCTACTGGGTCCTGTTGTCGCAAACTGGAGCAAGTGTGCCAAAACAACGAATTGTATTTATTTTGGTTTTTCACTCTCACTGGAGCATGCTGATCCTGCGTGTATGTGAAATGTGTCTGTGTGGGGAGCGGGGGTGTAGCGATAGCGTGCTGCGCTCCGAACCCGGCGACCCGAATTTGATTCCCGCTTACGGCCAACACCAGTGAAGATTATGTGAATCCCTCCTGGGCCTCTCCTAGGTCGACTCGGCCTCAAATTAGTACCTGGTGCGATGTGTAAACATTGCCACTGGGGAGACAAAGGCAGCCGGGCGTGGTGCTGGCCACTCACTCCCTCGTGTGCCGTGCCGGCCTTCATAAGTGCTGCTTGCTAACAGCACTTGCCCCAACAGTCTGTTAAAGCTATACGGGGGTAGAGCGGTGGAACGGTGGTTTGGCTCATCTGCGTGTGGTTCCCTCGCGATGGGTGAAGTCAGTGGCGAGGTGATATCTAAAACGGTGCAGGGTGTTCCACCTTCACCAACCCACACTGATCCAGTGAGTGAAGTGTGGTCAAACATCCCTCATCACTGGTACGGCAATGGCAGGCCTTCATTTAACAGTGGATTGCTAAAGGGTTGTAAGCGATTCAACAATATTATTCAGTATAATTATATCATACCTACTAGATAGAAGCTTCCACCTGTGTACGAATCTAAAATATTTTTTGACAACGAAAAACACCAAACGGTTATTTCTACGCGTCATATTGAAAGAATTCCGTGTTGTCATCGAAACGTCGCACCAAAACTCACCGTTTTCTTGATCGATGCAAAGCGCCCTGTGTTTTGTCGCATCCGTTTTTTTGGGGGCTCTGTTGCGTTCCAGTCGGCGGCTGTGAGTGATGATGCCCCCCCCCCCCCTGTGGTGGAACAGTGGTGCAGCGGGGGGGCATTTTGTGCTCGTGTGGTCGCGCTAGGCCTTGGCAAGGTAAGGTAATTTACCCCTTTTACCGGGTAAAAGGGTAAAGGTGTCGACATGCCAAGGGTAAAGGGTAGGGTAAAGGTAGGCTCGTTGCTTTTTACCTTTTACCTTACCTGCTAAAGGGTAAAAGGTAGGGTAGAGTGATTGTATTGTGCTAAGGTAAAAGGTAGGGTAAAGGTAGGCTCTGTTTTTTTACACTTTTACCTTACTTGCCGTCATCTCAAAATGTTTAAAAAAAGAATATCCCACCCCAGTTGACGTACATTTTAATCGGCGGCTAAAAATCAAACACTCAAGTGAAAATGACCACGTTAAACGTTGCACTGAAAGGATGAACTGTGTTCCATGTAAACGATACTGGACTTGCAGGTACATTCCTTTCTTAGAAAGGAAATGTGAGAGCTTTTGAGGGTGGCGTTTTAAATGCTGCTACGTTGAGTCCCCCCCTCCATGTTTCGTGAAAAAAGGTGCACAAATTTGAGGAATATGGAAACGCTGTGCGCACCAAGATGTTGTACGGCTGAAAAGTTTGGAATGTGCGAACCTTTCGTATGGAATGAAGCCATGCTGTCAGGTTGGTGTATTCAATGAAAGAGTACTCAATCTTGAGTACTCTACTCAATCTGTTAGCAATGTGTATCGTACCCACATTTGACTACAGTATTATTATTTGCTGCACACCCTTTACATTCTGATTCTGATTACCAGTTGCGTTTTCGCGTGGAAAGGTTTGAATAGTCTGTACATCCTTATTTGACACGAACATTCATGGCCAACCAAACTAATTCCTGGCACCGGCTCAACACATTCTGGCACACTGCAATAATATCGAGGCAGCAGTCAGATATGTTTCCCCTTGGGATCAAATGGAAGACATAAATTATAGTTACGGTAAAGGTTTGGGATGTGTCAACTTACTTCTGATCGCTGATCTTGATAACATGTTGTGGGTATAAATAGATCTGTGATATACCAACTTTGTTAAACTGGACTCTAATGATTTTGTGAATAGGGAGTCGCATTGTGTTTAAGTGCTGTATTTTTTTTTCTGTGGCTGCTATTGCTGGCAATTTGCAGCCATGCATATTTATTAAAACCTTGCCTCCTTTCGCAGTTCACATATACCGCACACAATTATATATTAGAGTAATTACATTTTAATTGAACTTGCTTCAAGGCATTTGTTTATTAAAATTGTCTTAATTGCTAAGTAAGATTTGTTGGTATGAATATGGTGATTGCATACCAATCCACGACTCTTCTACGGTGCAATAAAATGCATTGTTGGATTGCATTTCATGCTCGCACATCGAAGCTTCTTGCCTACACTGACCCTCACTAACTAGCGTGGGGAAGTATGGTCAAAAACACTCCCACGACTCATACGGCGTGGGAAGGCCATCATCCGGCAATGGGTTGTTTAGAATTACTGTCAGAAATTATGACATTTTGATTTAAAGCTGCCGTGACTGCAGGGATTCATATTCTTGGTTCTTTCGGTAAAGTCACGTAGAAGAAAATTTTATTATTTATTATTTCCCTTCTACGTGACTTTACCGAAAGAACCAAGAATATAAATTATTACATGTTTAAAACGTTCAATCATTTACCTCTGCAGATCTCCTTGCCTTGAAACTCATCCTATTTGTCTTTTATCGAGTTCTTTATGCAATCTCAGTGTGCTTGTTCCATATTTAAAATATATATAAAAATAAAAATATTTTATTTATTATGGCTTTAGTTTGGGATAGCTTGAATGACTGCGCCAGTTTCCACTTCACTCAAAACACCTTTCTCATCGTCTACAAAGGTCAGGGCACATTTGACCCCTTACCCATTGTGCGTGGTTATTGGTATAAATACAATTTTTTTTTTTAATCCGCTTATTCTCATGAGTGGTTGGTTTATAAATTGACCGTGATTCTGCTCCCAATGATCTTCAAGAACTCCTTGTGTCGATGTGTTTTAAGATGCGAGGCTTATGGGCTCTCAATTCTTCACATCGGTTGTCTCTCACCTCGCTTTTAAGTTACATTATTAATTTCTAATTATCATTATTGTCCATTTGTTTTGTATCACGTTGGAGAATTACATCTAATTTACATTAACTTTCGCTGCTCTTATTTATTTTGCGTTAACTTTTAATTTACTGTAGTTTGTTTGTTTCAATAATCAGAAGCATTTTGGATGATCCAAAATTTAATTTGGCAGCTTCTTTTTTATGATTACTAAGTAAACTGTATGGAATCAAAGCAGATTTAAATCAAGAGATAACACACCGCGATGAGCAGAAAGCTAAATTAGCAAGCATCTGTCATGTCCTATGAAGAGCGCTCTTAGTAATTTATTTTTGATGTTTCTGTCATCACTTGTGTGTGTGTGTGCAATGCTACAATCCCGATGACATCGGTTCAATTCCTGGCCACGGTTAATGTCAGTGGCAAGTAATATCTTAACCGGTCCTGGGCCTAACCTAGGTCGACTCAGCCTCAAATGAGTACCTGGTGCGGTGTGTAAACATCGCCACTAGGGAGACAAAGGCGGCCGGGCGTGGTGTTGGCCACACCACCACCACCACCTCGTGCACCACGACAGCCTTAATAGGTGCTCGCTAACATCATTTTCCCTCCAACAGCTTGTGTAGGCCATAGGAGGGGATCTTTGTATTTGTGTCTGTGTGCACGAGTGTATGATTGCTTGACTGTGTGTGTGTGTGAGGAGCGGTGGTGTAGCGGTTAGCGCGCTGCGCTACAAAACTGGCGACCCGGGTTCGATTCCCGCTCACGGCCAACACCAGTGACGATTATCTGAACAGGTCCTAGGTCGACTCAGCCTCAAATTAGTACCTGGTGCGGTGTGTAAACATCGCCACTAGGGAGACAAAGGCGCCCGGGCGTGGTGTTGGCCACCCACCCCCTCGTGTGCCGTGCCGGCCTTTATCGGTGCTCGCTAACAGCACTTGCCCCTACAGTCTGTCAAGGCTATACGGGGGATCTTTGTCTTTGTGCGCACACACACATTGGGGTAAACGTAGCCTTAATTCAGAGCTGGTTCTGCGGCTCATATATCAGTGCAGCATGGCACTCCATCATTGCCTGGCCAGAAATAATGACACAGCTTGGAGATGGAGCCATGGGGTGGGACAGAGACGTGGTGACGCTGCGATTTATCGACGCTCGCACGGCGCGTTGTGTTTGTGCCATTTCTTCTGGGTGGTGCACGTGTCACAATGTCCAGGCTCGGGTCACGGCTGGTTTTGAGCGATGGCTATGGGGGAGGCTAAGTTGCGTCGTGGTGGACAATGGATGGAGCTCATTCATGCAGATGAGATGTTCTTCGTGAAACACTCGCTACAGGTGGTCAAAATAAAATTTCAAAATCGTCACTCTTGGGTGAAAACATTGTTGACAGTACTTGTGCGTTGACGCTTTCATATCGCGCATTAATCGATAAGCACAACATGATATGCAACATATTTCGGACACGTTTATATTTTTTGTGGTTGGTATTTGTATATTTCCTTCTGTAGTGCTTCATGTGTACAGATACATTCCCAAGAGTGTATTTAAAACGTGTCATTGCTAAACATTCAGCCGTCTAAATGAGAGCTAAAGAGCATCAAGTTTGTGCAATTTTGGAGACTTCGGCAGTATAGAGCTATTTGCGAGCATCCAGATGTGTTCTTGTGAGCTTGAGATTGTGTTTATTCATACCGTACAGTATCTTCTTGTTATTCGCGAGGGATACATTCCAGAGATGCTCTTGATAGCAATAGTTAGTGGATAATGATATTGGCATACGAATATCGTACGCGCAACATCTGCAAATGCTTCTAAAGCTTCGAGAAGTTTTTTCTATATCTCTGTCATCTCTATCGTATCACTTTCTCTCCCATCACTTTATCTCTAATCACTTTATCTCTAATCACTTTCTCTCCCATCACTTTCTCTCCCATCACTTTATCTCTAATCACTTTCTCTCCCATCACTTTATCTCTAATCACTTTCTCTCCCATCACTTTCTCTCCCATCACTTTATCTCTAATCACTTGATCATTCATCACTTTATCATTCATCACTTGATCACTCATCACGTTCTTTCTTTCTCTCTCGAAGCAGTCGTGTAGAGTTCCAGATGCGATTCACATGTAGCCAAAATTGCGGAAAGCAAGTTTGTAAATAACGAGGGAATACGGCAGTATTCACAAACACCACGTAGTCAAGTGATCAATGCAGGACAACAGCAACTACATTCAATACACATAGCCTATATATACTGGTTTTCTGGCAGGAAGGGGCCATACAATACTCCATGTTGCTGTTTCGTCAATAACAGATTACTGCAGTGCGTAATGTCCTAATCTGATTTCTGCACATGCTGATTAATGAAGTGCTCTTGCCTCGCTCCATAATAAAATTTGGAGGTTTCGTATCTGACCATGACTCCAATTGCCTGCCTTGCCGAAAGCCCATTCCAAGGGTGTCTGGCCATCTGCGAATGACCGCATGCTTTCCCCGTTTGCGTGTTTGCTGTTATGGGAGTAGACTGCCCTAGGCCAGAGTCAGTGCAGTGAGATTCTAATTTTCAGCTCTTTCGTGAAAACAGTAAAACATAGCACACGTTTGTGGGACTTGATGTTAACATTGAAATAATTCACATGTGTGTGTATCCCTCGGAGAGCTGAGGTATCTCAATGGAATCTCACTCGCGTTCCGTATACAGTGACTCGGTTAATCGCAAACGTACTCTGCAGTTTTAGGGCATATATGGTAGACGCCTGCTGCATTCGCTTGTGGGAGCCAGAGCTTTGGCTAATCGCAGTCCAAGCAGGTAGATGTTCAAACTCGTTTCTGTTGCCCTAATTTTCAGTAAGCAGGTAATAATTAACAAGTAAGCTATACCCTTATCATGTTTCGATTTAAAGCTTTCGTGACTGCAGGGATTCATCTTCTTGGTTTTTTCGGTAAAGTCACGTAGAATGGAAATAATAAAGTAATAAAATAATAAAACATAATAAAATAATTCTCACGATGTTTCGGCCACAACGCAAGCAGCCGTCCTCAGGTGGAGAACAGGTCTGTCGAGAAGACAGAGTCTGAATGACACACCCCAGGCTTGGAGCGACTATTTAAGCTGGGATGGAGGGGGGAAGAGCGCCTTGACAAAATAATTTGCATATCAAGAGGAATTTAGCATATTCGCATTTCACATAAATATGCTAAATTCCTCTTGATATGCAATTGCTTTTGTCAAGGCGCTCTTCCCCCCTCCATCCCAGCTTAAATAGACGCTCCAAGCCTGGGGTGTGTCATTCAGACTCTGTCTTCTCGACAGACCTGTTCTCCACCTGAGGACGGCTGCTTGCGTTGTGGCCGAAACGTCGTGAGAATTATTTTATTATGGTTTATTATTTTATTATTTCCATTCTACGTGACTTTACCGAAAGAACCAAGAAGATCTTATCATGTTTTTGAGTTAAATATTCATATTACTTTTTTTTGGCGCTTGTAAAGAGTCTTTATTGAAAGGTTTATGAATTACATTTTAAAATAGCCATACAGATGATTGTGCAATACGTTTTCCTTCTTATGAACATGAACGCTACCGATTTTAATTCAAATGAGTGCAAGTTGTCGAAGAGATATTGACCAGATAAAAAAAAATACAATTTAAAATTGAACTCCATATGAAAAGGTAATGGAGTTTGAGTGCTGTCTGTGCCTCTTGTAACAAAGTATTAGCGATAACTTGATAATCGAGTCTGCTTCGGTGCCATATTTTCACAAAAGGATTAGATGTGTATATTGTAAGTACGTACTTTACAAGTTTTACATCGCGAATTCGTTGAACATCTTAAACGCCGAGCATGTCGCTCTTTGCAATGCTGTGCCCTGTCCTCTGATGTTGCCTTCATGCGGCGCAAAGGCTTGAAAGCTATCGGTTTGCTCTCGGCATATCCAGTTGCTCAATCAGCCTTTATTTTTGAGATATTTATGAGGGTAATGTGAGACGCTGGGAGTGGAGGGAAGGACGTATTGATTTTTATCATGTCCGGCCATCTGGCCTGGCAGGTATTGGAAGCGTGGTTTCTGTGAGCTCTCGGGCAATCGGAAGCAGCATTAGCCCAGGGGGTGGCTCGACAAAGGACGTCTTCTGCGAATGCAGTCACTGGCCGGCGATATCTCACAGCGCCGGGCGTGGCACGGTTAGACCGCTCACCCAGAAACTCCCGTAACAATGAAAGCGCAAGATTAATTAAAATATGTTTTTAAAGGCATTGTTCAACCCTAATTAGAACCTACTTTGCTTTAATGGCATAGAATATGCATACGCAAGTGTTCATGCAGCAAGAGAGCAGAACGGCAATTACAATTATATAATTTGTCAGATTTTGCGAAGTGTGTTTTATGAGGCATGTTTTTTGTTTGTTTACAAAGTCTTTGAACGATGTTAATGAAATAGAAGAGTGAGCCTGAGAAATCTGGTGCCGGCATATTTTACAAGTCATGCGATTCTTAATTTTGTTTTTGCCACACAACAAATATAATTATCTGGATTTTTTTTCATGGATTCCAAAAAGTAAATGCAATAGACTTTGTACCACTCTCTTTGTATTGAAGAGTCCGACAAAACGATATTTCACGCAATAAGTGCGATATCAATAATTCAGTTACTTCCGCATTGATTTTTGCACCACCTCCAATAAATTTTCCTAATTGCCTGAATGCCAAATTACACGGCCAACAAAAGTAAAGCGAGATAAAATAGGTGCATAGAGGTGTTGCGCAACAACTGCATTATGTACCATCAACGAAAATGCGCATTACAAACTTAATTCACTAGTATGTATATTTGACATCTAGGCGACGTTTTCTAAATTATCCTTGATACATGTAGAACTACTAAACACTTAGTAATAGAACACGCACTTTCCCGTCACCGTGACATGTACGTATTCGCGGGTTCTGTCTGGTGTGCTGTTGGCGTGGGGGGGCTCTGAGATCACTCGGGTAATGCCCCCCGCCACCAGTAAAGGAAGCAACACATATGTTACAAGAAACAAGTGAAAGAGAGTAATTGAGTAAAATAGCAAGGCTGTTTTCAAAAAGGGTAAGGTGGAAAGTCGGGGAGGGATAACGCGCATCAACTGGGTTAGTTGTTCAATCCATTATTCATCTTGTTCGACTTTGTAAATGCTTCTGGGGGGGGGGGGGGCACTGTGCGATAATTCAACTCAAACTCGGTTCTGGGTGATGGGAAATGGACTCGTGCTGGCAAGGAGTAGCCTCAGGCTAAACAAGCTACATTTGAGAGGCTCCACCCAGCACCACCAAAATCACGAGGCACCTCCACCCATCTCTTTCCTTTGAACATGATTTGGCCAACACCAGGGGGACCTGGATCAGTTACTACAGCACGGTCTTGGTGATTTATTGGGCAGAATTTGAGGGCGCAATGTTTGTAAAAATATAATTTTACAAATTAACGCCCTGAGCCGTAGCAATCAACCCGTCGGCTTCTAAGATCAAAGAACGTTGAATAAATAGAACATTCGACAGTTTTCTTGTAGATTAAACAAAACTACATAGTTGCCACCATGGTTCGTACACTGGTCGAGCTATCTCGAGGTCGGTGTGGCAGTTTAACCAACTGTGCGAGTTTCTCAATTCCCCCACCCGTGTCCAACCAAACAGTGGAAATAGGCACACCACAGGCGATCACGTGGTGGGGCGAACGGGGGAAACTCCAACCTCTTTCAAGATGTCTTGGCCAGCATGGAAAAGTAAGCCAAATACCCTCTAAATAGGCTCTGGAGATGTTTTTGTGGTGCTCATCCGCCAGTGGTGGCGCGATGTTAACTATATCATCTGGTATTCAGGAGGCCATTGGGTTCAATCCGTATCCTGACACCTGCTGTATATTTGGAGTTTGTGTGTATCTCTTCCCGTGGTTTTGTCGGTAAAGTCACGTAGGTAAAAAATTAATAAAAGTAAAATAAAAAATCACGACGTTTCGGAGGCAACACAAGCTTCCGTCTTCAGGTGGAACCGTCACAGCACGATTGCTGTATTAAGTAAAGAGAAATTCCAAGAGACCTGACCTATACAAGGTTCCACCTGAAAAAGGAAGCTTGTGTTGCCTCCGAAACGTCGTGATTTTTATTTCACTTGAAATTTTACTTTTATTTTTTACCTACGTGACTTTACCGAAAAAACCTTAGAGTATGAATCCTTGCAGTCACGAAAGCTTCAAATCTAGAATTCTCTTCCCGTGGTCGCGTGGATTCTTCACGGGGTCCTCCGTGTTTTCCCTCCACATTTAGAAACATGCGTTTAGAGTATTTAGCTGCTATATATTTCCACGTGATAAGCCGCTTTGTTGAGCTATCATTTGTGGCCAGGCCACTTCTGAAAAAGAGCTACATAGCTCAGTGGGCCTTACCTGGTAAAATAACAAATTAATTTAATAGTTCAGTTCAATAGAACAAAAATGCAGGACTGCACCTTTACCGTCTGTGCTTCAGCCAGCAGTGCATAAAGAAACATTATGTAATGGGTCGGTGATTTACCCCACACCCCCCCTCTACCTCTCCATCAAAATTCGATGACTCGTTACAATTGTGCGGTCGCAATTCTATTAAAAAATACGATTCTTTTTTTCCACGTTGTAGGACTTCTCATGGCTGCAGGAGTCACACACGAGTGTTTTACTAAGAAAAAATATACGACTCAAATACTCGATGAGTTGATGCACATATTTGCTTCCTTAATATGCAGCACAGAGAGAGAGAGAAGCAATTCGATGGCAAAAAAACCTACATCGGGCTACACCCTTCGATTGCTGTCAGTGAAACAGTGATTTGGCATATTACAGCAAGCAGCTAGCTTTTACCAAGCAGAGGGTCCAACCCCAAGCAGGTGTTTGCTTAAATAACAAGCGGTGTGTGCGTGCAGTATGTGTCACGAATGCCCATGAGGAAAAGAAGCCCTGTGTGTGTGTGTGTGTGCACGTATTAGCAGCTCTCCTTGTGGTGCAGATTGAGTGCTGCTTCAGCCACCGAAAAACAAGAGCACCGTCCTTTTTATTGACACTTATTAAAATGGCTGCTGCTAGGCAACACAATATAACCTGGCTCCGCTTTGAAATCCAGCTCCCACGTGTAACCATTTTCTCTCTCTCTCTCTCTCCCAAACTATTGCCAGCAGCAGCAGGAGTCCTCCACTGTTGGTAATTACGATCAACAACACCACCACCATCATCATCATCATGATGATATTCCATCTGTTGACGACGTTTTCTTGTCAATTCCACTCCATTCGTATATGGATCTTCACACTCCATCAGCCCATCCCTTACTCGGTCGCCCTCTGCCTCCGTTACAACGTTCACGAGCTCTGCCAAGACGCGAACTCGGGAGACGGGGAGGCATCGCCTCATGTGGTGGAGGGGAAGGGCCACCAGGAGCCACCACCCCGAGTGTTGACGTCCACACGTGACATGCGGTGACAAGAGATCACGGAGGTCAGGGGTCAACTGTTGCAAATCTGGCTGCGGGAAGGAAGCGACGGCACGTTATTGTGACATCAATAGCATTTGGCAGCGGTCACCTCTAGAACTTGACGTGAGTGCCTCCGCAAGTCACTCGGAGAAGCTGCCTCTGCATTGTGGGGGGGGGGGGGCACGTGGAGAAGCACTGCTGATCATTAGTGGGGGGGGCGGGGGGTGGAGGACTCCTTGAACTCGCCCACTGTCTCATGCCGCTCTCACCAACGCGATTCCTTCACTGTCCATAAGACCCACACTCAACTGCACCTTTGTTGTTTTTGAGAATATCAGTCTGACTCCTTTGCAGTGGATGAAAGGCGAGAGCTCCGATTGCCCTTGGTTGGTGTTGGGACTGCGAGCGGTATTTTAAACACATCTTGGGTTTCGATGAAATAATACAACAGCGGCATGTTATTATTATTATAATTATTATTATTTAGTCTCAATCTGTAAACAGAATATTTGATTAAAGAAATCGTCATCAAAACACTGCAGAAGCATTTCGACATTGCTTGACCTAATGAGAAGCTCGTGAAAAATGCACAGGCCCTTTGTTCAACCCATCGCTGGATGAAGGATTTCCCCACCCCCTATTAGTTTTGTGGAGGTTGTTTTACCGTACTGCCCCATACTGGTTTACGTGGGTTGGGGAAGGCGTTGGAAATAGGACCAGCTCAGATATCACCTGGCACTTCTGTGAGCTGTGACCAGGAATCGACCGAACTCAGGTCACAAGGTTCATAGTGCAGTGCGCAAGCACTGTTCCACAACATTGTAGTTTATGTTCTTTATATTCATTAATAATAGCGTATTTTTTGAAAAAAATCGTGACGCCTATTGCTGCGTGTGCAAGGCGGTGTGTAACAAGACACAGCCACGGACGATCATTTTCTGCTGCTTCCATGGCCTTTGTATTAAGTCATAATTGTATCACGCCACTGATATCACACTCCGGTCAGGTGTAAGCAAATCAGCGGCACTGCTACGACTGTGTGAGCCCTTTATGCGACCCATGGAAAGCAATGACCTGGCACACACGCGGGGCTGTAATTAATTTTTCATTTAATCACGTGGGTGGCGAGAGCCGACGTGTGAATGCATTGAGTGGTCCTCTGCATTAAGAGCCCCATCACTGGAATCCAACTTAACGGATACTCCTGCTGAGACGAAATCCCTAACGTCCGAATGCTACTGACCGAGAGACGTTGGGAATTAATACTGGTAGGAACCACCTGGTTACACCAGCCCACAGGGGATTATTGTGTCCGTCGTGCAGGGAGGGGCTGGGTGGGGAGGGAAGGGTGGGGAGGGGCTGGGTGGGGAGGGTGGGGCTGGGTGGGGAGGGGAGGGTGGGGAGGGGCTGGGTGGGGAGGGTGGGGATGGGCTGGGTGGGAAGGGGTTGGGTGGGGAGGGTGGGGCTGGGTGGGGGGTGGAAGGAGTGGGGCTGGGTGGGGTGGGGCTGGGTGGGGAGGGGCTGGTCACCCCGTGGTGCCCTTATAAAACTCAACGTTTATCCTACTCACGCCGGCTTGTGCCCGCCCTCACAGTCGGGCATATTTGCGGAATACACCACGCCGCCGTTGACCCTGGCCATTGACCGAGCAACCCAACGTTCCTACCAGCTCCCTCCGCAGGAATGTGTTAAATGCACAAGGGCATGGAATTTAGCAAACGGTTGGCAAAGCCGGCAGAGACGTTGGGAACCCTTACCCGCACGTCTGACGGGGGCTGTGTCTTGTATTGAAGCTGTTACCATCGCAGGCTGCCCCTTCCGGACCATCTCCCCTGTCCATTTCTCACATCGTGTATTTTATTATTCATGCTTGAAATATTTGAAAGGTGTATATATATATCTTATTTTGAAATTTATACGTGTGCGTTTTATTCCAATGCTTTAGAGTCAACAGCTATTTTTGGCGGTTCTGCACTTTTTCACGGGCTAGTCTATTTTCTCTCGCCGTGTTTGTCACAGTGAATTGAAGATGGCAAGTGTTCGATATTCTGACTATAATAAGGTGCGCTCAGCTTTGCTGATACAAGCTATTACCGAAGGCTGGGAGGGGTATGCAGCCTTGGCTGTTCTGGTTTCTTTGAATGATATACGTCTGCAGACGACTCATAATTAACAAGTGCAGTCCTGTAGCTAGGATAATGAAGTGTATTATAGAAAACTAAAGTAATGCTAAAATGTGTCCGTGAAGTCCCATGAACTTTTGATATTCTCATTCTTGTAAATATTTGTTTCCTTTGTATTTTCAAAAGCAGGTGTGGTAGGCCGCTCGTATCTTTGTATTTGTTTTGCCAATTGTAATTGGGGGCTAACGGAGTACAAACCAAAAACACATTCACATCCAGAAACAGCAAAAAACAAGCCCATCGTCATTATCTGCCACGATGAATCTACTGCTGGATGAGGCCTCCCCAAGCCGTCACCACCTCTCATGGCCCTGTGGTGTAACAATCCACTGAGCACCGTCACATGACCAGATTTTATGGCTCCATCTCCGCGGGGAAACATTTGCTCAGACAACAAATAAGGGTGAAATTCCTCAACCTATTGCATCTGGTCGTAATGTACAGTATCAAAGAGTCATGCTCCGGTTTACATCGGAGATGCGTTTCCGAAATGTGCATCGAATATCGAAACGAGGAAGATGAAAGCGATTTACAGGGTAGGTGGAGGAGTCTTCTTTGTTCTTTCGGTAAAGTCACATAGAAGGGAAATAATAAAATAATAAAAATAAAACATAATAAAATAAAATAATTGTCACGACGTTTCGGCCACAACGCAAGCAGCCGTCCTCAGGTGAAGAACAGGTTTGTCGGAAAGACGCTGTGGCCGAAAACGTCGTGAAAATTATTTTTATTTTATTATGTTTTATTTATTTTATTTTATTATTTCCCTTCGACGTGACTTTACCGAAAGAACCAAGAAGATGAATCCCTGCAGTCACGAAAGCTTTAAATCGAAATGTAGGTGGAGGCGTTGAAGGCTGGGGCGACGGACACGAGTAAGGACGGATAATGCTGTCGGTGACGTCACGTTTTTGGCTGAGGTGACACAAATCGAGTCGTGGTATTAATACAGTTGACGACGTATTTAAGAAACAACCTAAACCGAGGTATTACTGTATAAAATTCACTTAAGTAGATTTTTAAGGGATCGCCATTCTCGAAATTGAACGTCTTTTAAAAATTTACATTCTCGAAATAGCCTTGAAAGGAGGTGCGCCATGCCTCCCGGAATGTGTTTTAATTCATACGGTGTTATGCTGTAGTAAGTATGCATGCATGCTATGCTGTACCGTTCAAACTAATGTTTTAAATTTGAGGCAGGAATTAAAGGGTCCACCTTTTCGAGACTGTGAATGCTTGATTTTAGTTTTGCATGCAAGCATTTTATTTGAGAATCTATTCCATCACTGCAAGAAGCACATACTACTGTTCTCCTCTGAGGAGCTCTATGTGCGCTGTTGACATTTTGTAACCTTGTACATTTGTTATATTGTGATTACACCGTTAGGACAGGTCTCGGATGTCGTGGTTGTGGCGGCGGGGACAAAATGATGGCGAACTAGCGGTGGCATGTAACGGCTTTGGCCATGACTTCTTGATCTCGAATTTGTCAATAACAATAATAATTCAGTTGTGGGAGTCTTCGCTCTCCTAATCGGAGAACATTCCCGACACAGCTCGCTTGGATGGTCGTGATCTACATAAAGCAGACAAGCTGATATTGATTACTTTACGCCTTTTGTTCCTTGCGTGACAGTCATTTTCAGAGAAGGCAAACGGCGACAATCAAAGTGTTCCACCATCAGTCGGCTTAACAAAGCGGCACATAAAAGTACACAGCCACTTGTGTTTAACAATTGCCATATAAATGGAAGGAAATTGAATGATGACAGCGCAGTTTGAAATCGGGCCCCAAATCTTTGTCTACACAAGGTACCCAATTGCATTTTCAAATACTGTCATTGGCAACAAAAGAATGGCACCATGAAATGTCCTGTTTTTTTCCGGTTTGAAAATATTCAATAAAGATTTTAGTCATTCTTGGTGGAAACATTAGAGGCAGGTCGATGTTTAAGCGTTCAAGTCTTCATTGGAACATGCGATTATTGTGATTAAGGTAATTTGTTTACGCGTATGTTTTAAATATACGTGCTTCATTTATAGCCTTAAAATGTTCAGTGTTAGTGGCATTTTATTATGGTAAATATTTTTGGAAAAAAAAAATCTCAGTCTTATTCCATTAACAAAACACATGCGTTTTTGTTTTGGAGGAGCAGTGGCATAATGGTGAGAACACTGTCATGAGTGTGATTCCCAGCCATGGCTGACATCAGCGGTAAATCTAAAACAGTCCTGCCCACCCCCTCCATGCTTTGCCTGCCCATACAATGTGGCGAAGTATGGTTAAACAACCCCTACAATGGACACAGCAGGGGATAGGCCTTCATCAATGGCTGTACATTTGTTTTATTAAAATGAGGTTATGAGACAAGACTGCTACATGTATAAATACGGCTTGGATTTTGGAAAAAAAAATATTTTTAGGAGAAACTTTTTCCTGAAAACGTGCATTGCGGATTTCGAGAAGCTATATGCACAACCTGCTGTTGCAACATCATTTATAATGACAGTGCGGTAGATTACAATGTGGGTCGCTGTATATTTTACTGCAGGGGGTTACCCAAAAGTGCTGCACAACCATGTATCACAATGGACAAGGTGCTACCACAGCTGCTATAGACTAAGGTTATTATCTAGCGCAGTTGTCATTTCTAAATGTTGATCATTAATCTGTGTGTATATTAATTTACAGGTGTATTTATATATATACTGCATACAAAGACAAACCTCCCGCCCGTATAGCTTGTACAGACTGTTGTGGCAAGTGCTGTTAGCGAGCAGCACCTATGAAGGCTGGCATGGCACACGAGGGGGTAGGTGGCCAGCACCACGCCCTACCGAGTGGCGATGTTAACACCAGGCACTCATTTGATGCTGAGTCGACCTTGGGGAGGCGCAGGACCAGTTCAGATAATTGTCACTGGTGTTGGCCGTGAGTGGGAATCTGGGTTTGTCGTGCAGCGCGCTAACCGCTACACTACCGTTCATCACACATATACACACACGGGTGCACTTTGAGGCTTCAGGGCATGTGAAGTTCTGTAAATAAACATGAAAATCTGCTACACACAGGTGCGCATTTTTTGCTATCTATAGAATAAATACTGATTGGATAAAGAAGGCTTTTGTTGTTCGTAGAAAGCATGAGCAGTGGCTCATGGGCCTTCTGAAAGTGTTTTTAAGTAGGGCTGCCTGTGATGTGAATGCTTTGTTTTTCCATGAAGGAAATGTGTTTTTAGGTGCACAAAGACTGACCAAGCAGTATTGTTATTATACGCAACCCATATTAAAAGAGACATTGTTAAACATTCTTAATTTCACGTAGAGTTTTTTTTATTACTGCAAATTGCAATTATCTGTTCCACTGTCCATTTATTTCAGATAAAAATAAACCTAAGATATGTTTACATGATACAAGATTGCAAAATTTGAGATTTAGCAAAATTTCTTCCAAAGATTGCAAAATTTGAGATTTAGAATTTTTTAGCATTTTTTGGAAGAACGTAATCAACCAGGTAGGGTGTTGACTGTTGTGTTAGCCGACTCTCTGTGTTGTATTGCATTACATTTCTAAGTTTACAAGGTTTGTTTTCTCATTCATTCATACCTGATGACGGTTGTTTGTGTTGCAATCGAAACGTCGTATTCTATTACTTAATTTATTTTCTTTCTACGTGACTTTACCGAAAGAACCAAAGAGCAATTCTTGCAGTCACGAAAGCTTCAAATCAAGTTGGTATTGTACTTGTACCTGTTTAACGGTGGGATTTTATAGCAGAATACACAATGTACCACGAAGACAAATACTGGAGCTACAGCGGCACATAAACTTATTTTAATTTGCCAGATGGGCGGAGGAGCAGCTGGTGCTTTCGAGCCAGGACAGAGTGTGAGGCATGTTGAGTAGTGGGGGAGGTTGTCTGTGATTTGTTTCTTCCTCATGAGCCACATTGCGAGTGTATGTGTTTTTGTTTGGGGAGTGGTAGTTTAGTGGTCAGTGTGGTGTACCACGAACGCAGCGATCAAAGTTCGATTCTCGCTCATGACCATCACGAGTAACGATGTTCTGATCCAGTCCTGGTCCTTCCCGAGGTCTATTTGGCCTCGAATGAAGTGCCTGGCACGATTGTGTAAACATGGCCACGAGGGAGACGAAGGCAGCCGAAAGTGGTGCTAGCACGTACCACCTCGAGTCCCTTGCCGACCTTCATCGGTATTTTCTGACAGCACTTGCCCAAACATTCTGTTCAGGCTATACGGGTGAGCTTTGTCTTTGCAGAGTGTGCGCGAATTGGCCTCCGGCTACGACATTCGTAGCAGGGTCTGGTGAAATGTCTGGCAGCGGGAACAGTACATTGAGTAGTGTATTTTTCTTGTTCAAAGTCTATTGATTTACAATTTTAGTCGCACTTTTAAAAACGCTGAGACCAACTGGAAGAAATTTAATACATGTTGACGAAACACACGACTATGTTTTTGCTGGGTTGTGGTTCCTTCATAGCCGTGGATAAGAACTCTGGAAGTCAGTATTGCTTGATTTAATTAATGCTGTGCATACACTTGTTTCTCAAGCAGCAGAGTCCTTTTATTCATGTTTTCCAGGCACTTTTATTTGTCTGATGATAACATTAATTTCGTGTGATAACAGAGGTGAGTTTTGAAGCGTATACTTATTTTAATTGCATCTGCCTCTGCACATTATGAAGAAAAATAAAATTATAAAAAATATCAATAGATATTAAAAAAATAAATAAATAATAAATGCCCAAATAATTACAATTGCAGTAATAATGTAACATTATGTACCTATTCTACATGTTGGGCATGCATTGCATATGAATGGCTGAAATCTTTTATTATGAATACAATCTTAGTCAACTTATAATATATATGTTGGTAAACCTAAACAAAAATATCGACTTTCAGCCATTCAAACAAAGTTAATTTTAATAAAACAAACCCATGGTAAACAGAAAATTAGAAAATGGAAATTATCTCTAGTTCGGGAAAATTAAATAAGTAAATGATAAGCAGGCACACAAGCAGTTCAATAAAAACTAGACAAAGCGTGCTATCACTTTACCTTTGTTCTGCCCTTTCGCTGAAATTGTTCTGCCACAGGATCAGTCAAGGTACTTATCAAACTGACTACACATGACTGTGAAATACAAGTTTTGGTCCACCCTTAAGAATGTCTGTATAGTTGTTCTACAAAGGTCCACTCAAGAATGTATGGGCCACTGTCAGAGAGAAATGTGTCTCTTTCAAGAAGAAATACCTCTGAAAGTAATTTTTAAGCCAACGGGTAAAAAAAAGAAAAAAACTATTCCCTGGCTCTGCCACCCCATCACCTTTTTCTTTTAAATGGCTTTGTCTCCTGTCCTGGGAGGTTTTGTTACATACAACATATTACATTACCATGCAAAGTGTCTCAGGGGAGTCAAAAGAAGAGACGCAGCAATCCATCTATCACGTTTGCAATTGCTCAATTCCCATTTCTCTAAACAGGCATTATCACGATGGACTTTTGTAGCATGCTTAGCTCATCACGCACTTTGTTTTATTTAATTCGTTTTTCAAAACCTATGTTTAATCCTGAGCAAGAGTCTTAAAAGTAACGAAAGGTCTGCTTTCCGTACAGATGTGTCAGGAGGCAAAAGGCAATAACGTTTGACACTCCCGTGTAATATTTGTGGCCTCTAAAAAAAAAAAAATCTTCTACTCTCGCGTCTGACAGCTCCAAAAATCGGGCGCTGGCATCGCGGCCCGATGCTGTGTCCGCGCGGGGTTAATTTCCGTGATCACATTCGGCCAGAGGTGAGTGGCTGCGCAAGCCCCTGGCTGTACGTGGATTTGAGATGGAATGGAGCACCTGGGAACAGATTGCTCGCTTTCAAAGCTGGGATGGCTGCCTGCGTGCAAGTGCCTTTTATCGGCGCCGAGACCGACGAGCAAAGGGAAGCAGCACATTGGTTTCCCTGGCGTGTGCAAGGGGTGAGTAGTGGGGAGAGCGTCACGGGCGGGTGGGAGGGTGGGGGAGATGTGGAAGCTGCAGCAAGGAGGCTCTGCAGGGGATAATGTGGTGAGTCTGCAAGGTCCTTCATTGGTCAAATTTGCTCGTGTTCGTGCGGGCAGGGAGCAAGTGCCTCCCCATCACCCCTTGTCGTGTGGATGATCCATAGGTAACCCTGCATGAAGACAGAGCTGCACGGTTTTTGCTGTTGTAAATAAAATATATTTTCTTGTTCTTGTGCACGTTTATGCAGCTCTATTTATGTATGTTAATACACGCACTGTAGTTTGATTCCCGCTCAACAGCCACTAACACCAGTGCCGATTAATTATCTAAACCTGTCCTGTGCCTCCCCTACGTCGGCTCAGCCTCAAATATGTACCTGGTGCGATCGTGTAAACATCGTCACCTAAGGAGTCAAAGGTGGCCGGGCATGCGTGGTGCTGGCCACCCATCGTGTGCTGAGCTGGCCTTAATATGTGCTCGCTAACAAGACTTGCCCTCACAGTCTATGAAGGCGAGATGGAGGGATCCTTGTCTTTTGTAGTGGGGTGTCTGTGGTCGAGTGTGGTCACTCGCAAGCGGCATTTTTGCTTCTTATAAAATACCTCTAGATTTGAAGCTTTCGTGACTGCAAGGATTCATATTCTTAGGTTTTTTTCGGTAAAGTCACGTAGGTAAATTTTTTTTTTTTAATTAATAAAAGTTAAATAAAATAAAAATCACGACGTTTCGGAGGCGGAAGCTTGTGTTGCCTCCGAAACGTCGTGATTTTTATTTTATTTTACTTTTATTAATTTTAATTTTTTACCTACGTGACTTTACCGAAAAAAACCTAAGAATATAAAATACCTCGTCGGACATGCCTCGGCGGTTCATCAAAAGGGGTAACCACTCTGTGGGGAAGTGAATGGTTAACAGTTGACCTCATCCTCGCCGCTCACCTCCACCACTGCTGGCTCAAGCCCATAGGAGACGAGCAACCCCCCACCCCTCTCACCATGCGCAATTGAGCAGGGAACTTCTTTGACTTGGATTTTTCGTTTTTGAAATATTTTTTTCCCCACAAAATCCAAGAAAGTACATCAAATATGAGACTCTTTTTTTTTTATTACACCAAGAGACTAAAACGCGATTGTAGAACAAACAAGAATCTGTCTCATTGAACGCAGTTTTTGACAAAAGAAAGGCACCGGCGCAGGATGCTACGCGACAAGCATTTGGCGATCGGTGGCTAAAACTCAGTGGCGTGGCTGACGATAGTGGAAACTCACTTTGTGGGATCACCAAAAGGGAAATGGAGTAGAAAAATCAAGTCGCACAAGGAACCTAGATGCAAATCAAGATGAGCATGGGAAGGCCTTGATTCGGCAGTAGATCGAGATTGGCTGGTGATGGTAATGGCGATGGTGACACCTGAAAAAGTATCGTTCGGTTCGCGTTTCGTTTGCATATTCTAACGTTTTTCGCACCGTACCCAGCCAACCGTGTTAATCGGAGGTGTGTGGCGGAAGGACAGTAAACTAAACACAAAAATAATTTTTAAAGAAATTAGTTTTCAATCTAGATTTAAAAGTGCATAGCTCCAGTGGCTTCCTAGTATTGGAAGGAAGAGCGTTCCAGACGTCCGCAGAAGTGCATCTGAAAGCGCGCGACGCAGAGACCGTCTTTGTTCGATGGCCAGCCAAAAGCCGCTGCAAGGATTGCTGTTAAGATTGTTATGACTGACCAAATGTAGTGTTTGCCGCTCAGTCTGTGTGCGACGACGCTGCACACGCGCTTCGCAACACAAGTATTAGAGACCTGGCTTCAGTGAAGCAAAGTAAACGCAATGAGGTTGTATTGATTTTGTGGCAGACTCCAGCCACTCCACAATAATGTGGATCATTCACCACGCTACTTGTTGTATTTCACAACTTTGTTCAATAGAAAAAGCTCAATAAATTAGTTTCTTTTGGACTTGTGTGAGAATGTATTAGGACTGAGTTTAAGGATTACATTATGTTGATATTGGATTTTCATGTTATTTGGCCAAAGCTTTTTTTTTGTATTTTAATATTTAAATGTTGACGCCTTTAATTGTTTATGCATTAAAACGTAATCTCTTAAGAATTATTATAAAAGTTTAAGTTTAGATTTCTGTTAGTAAAACAGTCATTTTAATGTAAAAATTTTTTTATATTAACGCTTTAAGTAAAAGTGACATCACGTGATCAAAATTCCGTCTCATCGCAGTACTTTTGGCAGTAAAACCACAAGTGATTCTATGGCAGTGATATCACTTCCCGTGCAGTCACATTTTCAGATCAAACCGAAACAAACTAAAAATTTGCATTATCCAAGTAATATAATATCCAGACTGGATTTTCTAAATGTTCACATAAATCTGAAAGCCTAAAACACATTCGTGGAATACAAATCTAACAATATACGCCAGGTGCCTTTGGTTAGGATGCTTAACTCAAAATCTCGGGAAGTAAGTCCACTATCCAGTCACGGGTCAACTCAGCCCATCATTCCACGGGCAAAATTCGACATGGTTGTCACGAACACTGCCTTAAAAGGAAAAAAAAGTATATGATAGGCCACGTATTGTGCAATCGCCCTTCTTCATAGCACACCATCAATTTATGGGGGTCGATAAAATGAGTACCTATTTGTGGGTTTGACCTGAGATAGATATATATAGCATTAAATAAAACGACGTTCTTGTGGCTGAGCTGTACGTCCACCTTATTCTGCTATATTTGATCATACATGTCATGCACACCTTTGTCCAATGTATCTTAAATGTAATTGTTGCTTCCTTGGCAAAAAGTAATTTATCCACACAACCCAAGGAGTGTCTACTTATATGCTTTATCTGCCCTCATACGTGTAAAGATATCGTTGCAATCGAATCATTTAGTCAGCCACTGGATCCTCTGCTAAGAATTCACAAGGCAGCCTCCGTGCCGCCTGGCTGACGTTTCGCCCCTCTCTCTGGGATAAATGTGCGCCACCTCATAGCCAGCGAGCATGGAAACCATTGCCAGCAGCAAGGCACGCTGTTATTAGGGGGTTACGGGGTGGATTTAAGCCACGCTGGTAAATTCACTGTGCCCCCCCCCCCCCAGTTCAATATTGCTCGTTGGATGACAGGCCATTGAATGTCGTTGTGGTGTGGCGTCTAGTGGGAGAGAGTGGGAGATCTGATTTTCTCACCACGCAGCCGTAGCAGCAGTGTTTCCAAAGTCAGCAGTGCATTTTGGCGCAGGGTTTAACGCTAATTACGGTGCCATACCCGACCTGCATCCTCCCCTTCCCCGCGGCGCAGAGAGGCAGCAGAACCACGTGACCGCCAGCGTTGAGCGCCGACCGCTGTGCTTGTTGATTTGTTGTCCTTTCTCCAAATTCTATTTTGACTTTTTTTCAGTTTTGGGGCCGTCCATAAATGACGTCACGCAATTTTGGACGATTTTTGACCCCCCTCCCCGCTTTCGTCACACGACGTCACAAAGTCAGATCTCCCCTCAAATGACGTCACAAAGCTCTGCCCCCCCCCCCCAAAATTAAACATGCTTCAAATCGCTTTAAACTATTGTCATTGTAGTGCGTATTTAATGTGGCGCTGCACTCTGATGTTGTAGGTGAAAACATTTATTAAAAAGTCTATTTAATTAATTAGAACGTGTTGTCTATATTTATTTAAAGTTGCGCATTTTGATGTGACGTCACATTTCTCAACCCGCCCTCCTCTTCACACATCGTCACAAATGTCTGACCCCCCCCCCCCCAGGTGCGTGACGTCATTTATGGACGGCCCCTTTGCTATGACACCATGTCATGAAAAAGAAGCGTTCATTAGGAGTTCTGGCAGAGTCACTGCCCGTGGAAGCAGTCAATCAAGAGATTCCTTAAAGCGATCTCTTTGTATCCAGACTAAGTGGGCTAGCTGCATTTCCCCAACTGCCATACAACGTTAAAATGTTCAATGCATGGGGCAGCAAAAACCACTGTTTTAGTCTTTGAGTGGAAAGTTTGCCAAGTAATGTGTAAAACCACATTTGATGTTATTTAATGCAATCATTAGTGACTGCGCTGACAATCAACTCGCTGTACTTGATCATTTGGTTTAATAATGGGTGGCTGGAACCTGGATTCCAGACTCAGGATCTCAGCGACGCCAGCTCAGTGCTCTAACCCCTACGCCACCCAGATACGTCCCCACTGAAGTGTTTATTTTTTTAAATCCTTTATATTAAGTTCACTTGCTTGCTTACTCGCGCTTACGACCGTGCAAATCTTTCGGTCGTTTTTTAACCCACTTCCCGTGATCCAATCGAGCTGACATTTTGCACACAGACTCGTTGTGCGTGACAATTTATTTTAGTGAAATTTTTTTCCCAAAATTTTCCACTTTTTAGAAACAAAAAATTCATATTTAATTTAAAATACCAATGTGATAAAAATGAAACTCTTACTCAAGAAAAACAGAAATGAATAATAAAATAAAACCGATGCCACGCATATAAAGGATTTATAGTGAAAAACTTTGTTTTTACGGGTTAATTTTTTTAATTATCAGGCCACTCCAAGCCGACCTTTGCACAGTCACGATCCACTGCTTAGTACTTGTACAGATTCATTGTTTGCTGTACACACTTTGAGGTAATTTCTGAATGGTAATAAGAATGCATCTACAGTCAATTAATTGTTTGTAATTATTTTGTGTTTTTCCTTGTTCAGTGCATATTGTAGAAAATTAAAATTCTGGATGTATCAATAATTATTGCGTTCGGATATATTCCTATCGTTGTACTATCAGGCTTTATTTTTCTGTAGCTCATATGAAAAAACCCTATTTTAATTACCAGATAAAACTCACTGAACTATTACCTCTTTTTCGATTTAATGCAGGGATTCAGGTCTGTCGAGTAGACTCTGTCTTCTCGACAGACCTGCTCTCCACCCGAGGACGGCTGCTTGCGTTGTGGCCGAAACGTCGTGAGAATTATTTTATCATGTTTTATTTGTATTATTTTATTATTTCCATTCTACGTGACTTTACCGAAAGAACCAAGAAGACTATTAGCTCTTTAATCAGAAGCGACCAGGCCACACGTGACAGTGGCTGATTTCATACGTGGGAATTTTTAGTAGCAGCCAAATAATCTAAACGCATCTTTCTAAATGTGGAGGATAAAACCATAGGACCTGGAGAAAAATCCATGTGACCATGGGCTGTCAGGGTCGGGATCGAACCCACGGCCCACCTGTATACCAGGCGAGGGAGCATCCTGTCACCACGGAGTGCCAACTAAACAATGCCATTGTTAAACATGCAACGTATACATGTTTATCACGTGTAATTAGAATACCTTTCTGTGCAAACTCCAGAATATTTACCATGTTTATTTTCGTTTTAATAAGAGCAATCGTTTCAATCATCAATAGTTGTCATGACAATGTCAGCATTCATCTTCAAAATCATCACTGATAGTCGTTTGAATGTGCACTTGTTTTATTACAGATGTATTACTTGTGTATGCAAACAGGCAGCCTAATTGTGTACCTAGTGAGACATTTATGGAAATCACAGAGAAGCCAACATAATCTGAGCCATACACAAAGGTCACCTATGCAGATGCATTCATGAATATACCTTGTGAATATGATTGTCGGACAAAAATGCAGTGATCATAATAAAAAGCTATTTTCATATTTTGACATTTACTTTAAGTTTTATTTTGTAATTTCAAAGACATTTTCCAAAGGGTTAAATAAAGTCGCTGAGCCGTTGGTTACATCAAATCCCTTTGCGAAGAAATGTGGCTTTACACGCGTGCATGTCAGAGTTGGAGTACCGCGAGGTAAGATAAAACCACGCGGTAAGTGGCCAATCTGTTTCCGTTCACTTAATTAGAAGCTAATCCCCATGAAATCACATCTGCTGTGGAGTGTGGCAAAAGTTGAAGAGGTGCAAATGATGCCGGCTGAAGGTGAGACAAAGTGATGTGGGAGCGCGAGTGAGACAGACACAGGCATGAAGCCTGGGATATGGAGACTAAGAGCCATTTGCAGACAGGAAGACAGAGACGTGGGCAGAGCACGCATGGAGAATCACTCGCGAACATTGAGCCTCGAGGGGACGTCAGGTAACGCCACCCAATCTGCTACCAGCCAGCACTATCTCAAGATGACATTAACATGTCACTGAACTCCAGTTTATTTGGACAAGACCCAACCTCAGTGCTCTTGGGCATGTCTGCATGTCACCGTTATGCTGCACGCACCTGACAGCTACAAGAAAAATAAAAACCCCACAGATTCCAGGAAATCAACACAAAGGACCTACCCAATTAAATGGCTTCCACACTCCCAGCTGCACACTTACTTAATTGTTCGCTCTTTTATAGGGACATTTTGTTTGGCATTATTTGTAATATTTCTAATATGATAAATATCTGTCTCGTTCTGGTTTACAATAATACATACACATTGATTTTGTGAAACTGCATTGGCAGTGGTGCACAAGCACTAAAATTAAAAACTCAACACATTCGTCAATAACACTGCCCTTAGAGGACACAAATATATAACAGACGACGTTTTGAGAAAATGCCTCTTCTGCATGGCGCGGACGGAAGGGGCCATATCCTGTAACGTCACCCATTGCGTTTTTGTCCTTCCATACGGAGAGATGTTTTTGTCCAAATGATAATTTATGAAAATAAAAAAGTGTTCTCCAAATTCTTAAAAAAAAAGAAACAGCAATTGGATTTATCTCCCGCCATTTCATAACAAAGTGCAAATAAATCATAAAAATAATAATAATCGCAGCGTTTTGGAGCAGAAGATGAGAATACATTCCCTTAACATCAAAGGTGTGCCGTTACAGGGAAGCAATTAATTCTAATGCCTTTGGTGCTGCTGTGTATATGCTTGAGTGCGGCATTTGAGCGAGACGATGAAAAATTAATAATCAGACCTGTGGCGGAAAGAAAGTCAAGCAGATGGTCTGGCTTTAGGAAGATGGGACACTGGTTAATTTGGGCAGAGATAGAGGCTGAGAATTGGTGTTGGGCAAACAATAATCTGCTGGCTTTTTTGCCATTATGCTAATATAATTGGTTGTGCATGTGGTGTTAATCACGCCTGTTCCAATGTATTTTGCCAAACATTTTGGCAAATATTGTCAGTGATGTTATATCCTCTGCTGGATGAAGGCTCCCAACGTCATCACCATGACATCCAGGATATGTGAGAGAATGGGTGACATGCTTAAAAAGGCCTTCATCCAGCAGTGGATTGAGTGGGTGGTGATTATTATACAATCTGTACATTTTTATATTTGTATTTGTGTCCAACTACATTTTACGTCGACTTCATCAGGAACGTTAATATAACCTGTGCTGTGCAGTGACTACTGTGCTGTTTGGCATACAAAAAAAATCAATCACTTCTTCACGTGTCATCAACTCCTGAAGCAGAGAAATCCCATGGTATTTCTCATAGGTGAGAAATGAGACCAAAAAGGCATCGTGCTGTTTTCACGTGTCACTTGAAGATAACAAAAAAAATGAATGAAATTAATACAGCCTTGTTGCTATGCGTTACTAATTTAACTATTTAAAAAAAAAACATGATGGGCAAAAAATAATGCAGTCGTAAAATATTTCCGGTCATTTGAATATTTCTCATTATCCAACATTATGTTTTCATATAATCTTTTTCCCCCCCCCTTTTTTTACTTTCTTAAATAATCCTTCATGCGGCCACTACAAATTTACCCTTTCTACTGCTTTGATCCAACTCTCCCGAAAATTACATGCACTGCTCATTATTCCTTCCTCTACATCGCACAATACTCATAATCGGCACAAAGCATGAAATAGTATTTCGCACACGCATCAAATATATGACTACTCCGGACCAGACGCGAGATTCCCTGTCAAACTCAGGAAATTTCAAATCACAAAGGGGTGGTTAGAAAATTGCAGCGTGACAAGGAGATTTCATTAAAAAAATCCTCACCTACTACCGCTTATAAGAGTACTTTATCTCCATAACGACTCCTAACATCAATATGTTTGTCATCATTCGCTCATTTTCTATCCACTGCTGAATGAAGGCCTCCCCACACCATTACCATCCCTAGTGGGCACGGGAAGCCACACTCCATCGCAATTGTTTTGCCTTTGTTTTAATACTGGGAAGGGCAGTGGCTACGTTAAGTGTGATATCTGGAACCTCTTCTTCTGCCTCAAAACATGTTTCCCTAGGGTCTATGAATTTTTCTTCTTGTTTTATTTTTATTATTTTATTACTTCCCTTCTACGTGACTTTACCGAAAGAACCAAGAAGATGAATCCCTGCAGTCACGAAAGCTTTAAATCGAAAAGTCTATGAATTTGTTCATTTTTCTATATATTTCTGTATAAAATGCCAATAGTTATGCCATTTGGTGAGTTTCCCTCATTTCCATACTGCGAAGGGCAGTGATTAGTTATTAAAGTGTAACTTCTGACTCCATCTTCCTCCTTCATCTGAACCAAAAATGGGTTTATGAATCCAATTTTGCTATAGATATTAAAATTCCTCGGATAGTTTACGAACCATCTCTATCATGCTCTCTAATGGGCTAACATTATTTTTGCTGTTTTATTGCTCCCATAGTGTATCAGACTATCTTTAATCACTTCCATTTGATGAAGTAATCGAGAAAACACTTTCATGTTTTACATGTTTATAACATTGACTTGATACAATTTTAGTTTCTTCAATGTTCATGACATTCTCTTGCATTACGTAACTTTGTCAAGTCATCAAAATCTGCTCAATTTCTTATTCCTGCGAGTCTTTGTATTTTGCTTATTCGTATTTACTGTATTATCTTTAACATTTTATATAAAAAGAAACTGCATTTCATCATATTGCTGGCCAAGGGCAATTTTCAGCTTAAAAGTAATAAATGAGCTGGCTTTTGGCCAGCCATTGGACAAAGACGATCACTGCATCGCACGCTTTCAGATGCACTTCTGCGGGTATCTGGAATGATCTTCCTTCCGATATTCGGAATGTAGACAGAAAACTAATTTCTTTAGAACTGCTTTTTGTGTTTGGTTTGTTGTCCTTCCTTAGCACCTCCAATTAGCATGGTTGGCTACGTACGTTCCGAAATAATTTAAACATATGCAAACATACAAATACACTTATCTCTTGTGAAGACTGTGTTTGTAAAAAAAAAAAATCAGTTTTCATGAAAATTGCACTGATTTTTACAAAATGAAGAGCATGCAATGCCAACACAAAAGTAAAGGTACAAACATATATAAAATATATCCAGATTGAGCGTGGATTCCTGCACATATTTAGGTGGAATTACAAAACAACTCCAATGTTGACATCTCAGTAGAAGCATACTGGCTGTTTGTTATAGGTTATGGGGAAGTTACTAAGCCTCCAACCCCATACCAAAAGCATCCCGCACATTCACTTAAATAGCAATTGCACTGCGCAGTATCTGCAAGCACTCCGAGGCTTTGTCAGCCATTGTCTATTTTGGTTCACCTTTGATGAAGAGAGAACAAAAATGGGCAAATGGTGATTGCGAACAGAAGAGCTACCCATTGACAGTCTCTGATGAATTTACTGGCAGTCCCTGGGCTGAATTACATTGATCTATTTCTTCAAAAGGACCTCTCCCTTTAAAACTCGTCAGCGTGTGTAAGTTCATGAGTTTTGTTGAAGCAAAAAAATCGCCTCGGCGATGAAATTCCGTGTAATTCCATTTGTGTCACAAAGTGAATTACTGTCGCATTTTTCAACAGAGCCAAATGTGATTAGGCTTCAAGGGCTGCCGTTTGGATACATTTTACTCGGTGTTACTCTATCATGTTTAGACTATTGGTTGCACAATTAGCAGTAAGCCATAACTCTCTACCTCCCAGAAATGTTTCGGCAGAACTCATCGACCTTACATTCGGAAACTCTCCGTAACTATATAAATGATCGCGTGCTAAGAGTAGGAATATATGCTTGCATGGACATTTCCAATGCAATGCAGATTTGCACAACAAGCCTCAGGCCTTTGATAAATGCAACAGGTATCTCTGAAATTCTCCCAGCACACTGAATGATGAAAAGCTATCGCTGTCACTTGCATTCGACCCGTCTGTGTTCATATGGAAATTTTAGAAGTTTTTTTTCGTGACCATTCATTTCAAGGTAATTGTATATTCGAATAATACAGCATTGTGACATGCAGTAGACGTGAGCCTTCGTAATTGAGCAAAGCCACTGGCAATGTCCTATGGCTTTATGCTGCCATAAGCAAGGCAACATTTGAGTTTTCTCAATTCGACATCCTGAATTAAATGTACACAAAAAAAGGCTGAAAATTTTAAAGTTGTGCCAATTACACTGTCAATTTTAATAATTACAATTTTAAACCAAATAAGTACAGACATTCTTAAATGCCCAACATCAAACGCTATTTTCTAAAGCTGTCCACATTACTGTGTATTCAAATAACCAAACTGGAATACAGTTTGGAATTAGTTTTGCATGTGCAATACTAATATTGTACAGATTTATGAATAATACATACTGTATACTGAAACTCCTCTGACTGAGTAGTGGAAAAGCACATTCACGTGTAAACAAAAAATATCCTCTTCCTAATATCTGTGTATGTTTTCGTCATTGTCCTGTACAGCTCTCTGATGGGGTTTTGGGTCGTACCACATGCTGTTAGGTATCATGACCGAGGTTTTACTCCATATGCCCAGGAGCTACTTTGGAAACAGTATATTCAGGGAATACACATCGGTGAGAGCTATGCACCACCATTATCCTAAACATCTCGTCACTGATTGTGGAAACAGCGGTAGTGATGGCTATGAATATAAAGTAACAACTCTCGTAATCATCATCATCCTTATCTATTTTACTCATGAATAATCAGAGCCCATCCATGTGGATATTACGAGTTATACATACTATGAGTATTGTGCGAATGAGGAGTTTCAATGCATTGTATTAAAAATGCCACAATTCCCTTAATTTTTTTCCATAAACTACTCCAGCAAATTAATGCACAAAGCAGTCAAATTTACTCTCTCTTTATGGTCATCTTGTGCATGTTTGAAAACCCTCCCTTAATTTTCACAAGATTAAGCACGGGCAATTTAACCCCTTATTTAATGTACACATTTGAAATTAAAATATTCTTATATCATCACGGTCATCATTCATTATCGCCACATTCAGCCGTTAACCTCTCTCTTGCATTTCACAAATCCTACTGGAATATTTCTCAAAGCACACACTTGCCACAAATCATTCAAAGTTTGGTGTGCGAATGGCAGCAGTTTTGCACAAAATTTCCACTGCACTAGACAAACTCTTAATTAAGGGATATTTAAAATGTTGGCCATGGCATTGGCACATGATGCCTCATCTTTGAAAACAAAGGCACATGGGGTTTAATACCTCGGTATTCGACAGATGGTGTATTCAGATAAAGCCACAGAAATTAGCAGGTGGTGGGATTCAAACCATGGCATTCATGCGTACCGGCTTGGTGGCAAGAATGCCAAGTAGTTGGTGTATCCAGCGCCGTGCTCAGGAAAGCTATGTCCGGACTAAACATTTCTTTAAAAAAATACTGTGCAAAGTGAATTAAGAAAATGTGATGTGTCCCGCTGATTAAAATTTCAAGCAGATGTCTTCTTGAGATATTTTCAGACACAAAAAGATCTGCGGATGAGCATTAAAATATGGTGAACAAAAGCATCTGTTTTTATTAAATATTAAATTTGTATTGATTTATACACGTTTTTATATGTGTAAGGAATGAAAAATGGCCACATGAATTGAACGTTTGGGATGAAAAGTTGCTTCGTAAGGTTTGTCTTTTTGCATTGTAACATCGCAATTGCAGCTTGTTTTTAACTTTTTTTCGAGGGTTTTGTCGTCTGAACTAGGTAGTGAGTGGATGGTTACATAAATGGTTATGGATGAGCATGGCAATAATTGTACAAAGGTTCATTGAAATCACAGTTCTAAGTGTTGCCCTGTTAAGTTTTTCACATTATTATTACAATTCACGAAAGACAGCCAATTGTTTTGAGAATTAGACACCAAAAAAATCAGTGGAACCCAAACATTTGACCCATTTTTTAGAAGCCCCATGGTTATGTGCAAATCGCATAACATCATAATTGCATTGCTGTCAAGTGAATATACTGTACTGGTAATAAAGTAAAAGAGTGTTTCGATTTAAAGCTTTCGTGACTGCAGGGATTCATCTTCTTGGTTCTTTCGGTAAAGTCACGTAGAAGGGAAATAATAAAATAATAAAATAAAACATAATAAAATACAATTCTCACGACGTTTCGGCCACAGACGCTGTCTTTCCGACAGACCTGTTCTTCACCTGAGGACGGCTGCTTGCGTTGTGGCCGAAACGTCGTGAGAATTGTATTTTATTATGTTTATTTGTATTATTTTATTATTTCCCTTCTACGTGACTTTACCGAAAGAACCAAGAAGATACAATAGTGTTTTGAACGTGCAAACGTTCATCCAATAGCTCGTAGGCAAACGGTTCTTGGCTGTATTTTTACATTTGTCGACTTTATTCAGAATTCAGCCGTGTAAATTCACGAGACAGCACAGAAAACAGTGACTGGAATTATATTGCTCGAAATTTTCCGCAAAAAAAAATGACAGGCAACAGTTAGGGAGGTAAAGTACTGACAGTAAAAGGAAAGGCCTATTAACTGGTCTTTGGTGTGTGTCCCTCTGCTGGATATCCTTCCAGGTTTGACATGATTAGGCCTCTATAAAGTGTTGCGTGGCAGCAATTTGGCAGTACATTACTGAGCTTGCTGTAGTGTTTTTAAAGTTATATAATAGTGCAATATTTCCTATCTAACAGGTAATTTCCTCTCGAGCAGCGGCTGCTATATCCAGCCCATAATACAGCAGTCCAAAATCTAGGCTGACATTTGTTTAAATAAAAAATTGGTCTCATAAGTTCGTCACACGGTGGGGTTTGATGGATGATGGGCAAAACCCGCATGTAGAGGGCCCCCATCCACAAGAACACCAGCAACCCCAGCGTAGAGCCTGACCACTTTCCACATTTGTCCTGGCTTGCATGACGACCACACTTTCCCAACTCACCGATCTCCATGGTCATGAAGCGTTTTGGAGAGCTGGACTGTGAGTGTGGTGATGGGATTTGGAGGGGTTTTTTCATGTCATCTTCAAAACATGGGTCAAGCCCGATTGAAGGTTGTTGTGATTATGCTCGCTGAAGACGTGGCTTGTATGAAGCCCCATTGATACAAATTCACTGTACTGCATACGCTCTGAAATATATCAAAATACAGCATTCATGAAAATTATACAACCGCTTTCAGAGGCATTAATGGGACAAACAATGATTGTGTGCTGCCTCGTTAGTGGTGGTAAATCTTAATGCTGTTTAGAGTTGTGAATTATAAGTAAAAGTTACAGCTTTGTCCAGAGAAGCTGCTCCGGCTGCAGATTGTTGTATTTTGCCACATGCACCCTTTGCATTGTATTGTCGTGCTCGTATATAATGTACTGGCAGGTCGGAAACGTCGAGGAATCTGTCTATGGGATGGATGCAATTTACAGTCTGATTGCAACCGAGTAACGCAAAATTGGAAACTCTTTTTCAAAGTGCACCTGCTGTCTCGCTTTGATCAAGCACGTACAGCCACTAACACAACCTGTGTGCATTCACGTTGCTTTCTCATTGGACACCGTTACCAGCATAAACCAATTTAGCAGCACATGCATTTATATATAGACAAATACTTTGGCATGATAGGAATGTGGACCTTGACTCGTACATTTAAGTGCAACGTTGTGTTGCAATATATATAACTGGTTGTGTTCAGACTTTTCACTTCGTGTAAGTGTTATTATCTTCTGGTCGTGTGGTCAGTTTTGTTGTATTTGTTTAAAAGTTGTAATGTCATTGTGGTTCCAATGGAACTGCGCTACACTCATGTGCATATGTTCACAGAACACGTGGATACAATCAAAATTGGAACCTTAGACAACAACACTCTCGCATGTAACAAATCAGCGCGCATCTATGATTATAGCCTTTCCTTCCAATAAAAAAAGCTTCTAAATCCTGAATTAGAATTTTCACAGAGCAGAAAGTTGTAAAATGTTACACTTGGCATATTCAACCGGGGGAAGAATGAGTGTGCATACGTAATTAGATGACTAGGAGCTAAAGTATCCCATCTGTCTTGAAAAATGCAACTGTGTACAAGGTCACATTTGATAAAAGCCACTCTGCATTGGTAATGCACACAAGAAAACACGAATTTGGCCCCACGATGTGATTAAGCCTTGGCACCAGGCCGTATGCAATTGCTGTCTGGTGGCTCCTTAGTCAAGCATCCGTGGAGCCACGGTAATACAGAGTAGTGGCTATTGCAAATTAAACCACGCACTTTCGGTTGGTTTTTATGTTAAGTGTAATTGGCATTAAATATGACCCAATTTACTATTTAATGGGTCAGCTGAAGAGCATAGATTTAATAGAAAAAAAAGTGGACACGTTTTACAGTTTATTTACACAGTAATACATTAAGAACTAATTTTTACAGATTTGTTACGTAAACAAACGACTTCATAAACCGTATTAAATGCATCTGCTCTTGTAAGTAATCAATTGTATGTTTTAATTCAAGGTGAGCCCTAAATCCTGCGCTCACGCGGGTCTGCAGCTACAGCAATAGTAACTTCTCACCAGCTAGGAAATGCAACAGAGAAGAATGACCATTGCTCAAGGGATCTTTCGGCCGATGCATTCCATAGTCCTGCATTCGGCAATTGCTCAAGCATCTTGTCGGATAACTTGTAGTTGAGAATTACAGTACAGTATATGCATGAATATAAAAATTTGTGCAGATAAAAATGCGCAATTTTCAAATGTATTTTATGGCAAATGTTGTGTGGGGGGTGAATCTTGTAATCGAGTGGGTGTGAGTGAAACCATACTTTGGAACTCTATTGACTCCAGGCACAAGTTTGGGGTATGTCTCAACTTCCGGAGCATTTTACAATCTGGAGAATACAGTGTGTGTGTATATATAATGCATAACATGCAGCGATTTAAAATGACAGTTCTAATTTCTGAAGAAATCTGTCCTTGACTCAAGACTTGTCCTTCCCTATATGTCTCATTGACTGCAACCGCAAACTCTCTGAATAGAAAAAGTTCTAAAAAGATTCCGCACTCATTCATTCACTGCACGGTGTCCTGCCCTTTATCCCGAGATACCATTTCCCAAGATTATACCTCACTTCGTAGAAGGCAAGCTGGGTAATGTGGCCGAGTGGTAGCACATTTTCCGATTATTGCAGAGGTCTGTGGTTCGATTCCAGAAGCTGCCCTTGGTTAATATTGTGGTAGTATTTACCAAAAATATGCACCGGCTGCTTCGTTGCGGATATTAAATATCCCCTGATGTCATTCGAAAAAGAATAGGCCATGTGTGCCAGCGTTGTGATCCAAGTGTGAAAAATTACTTAATTGGGTCAAACCGCGGAGCAACATTGTACCATATTGGCCGACTTTACTCGTCTGTGAAATATAGTGCCTCTTTCCACTTTATCAAGTGTGAATTATAAAATGTACTAGATTACTGTAAATTATAGCAACATTGTATCATATTGGCCGACTTTACTTGTCTGTGAAATATAGTGCCTCCGAAATAACCCTCCACTTTAAGAAGTGTGAATTATAAAATGTACTAAATTATTCTAAATTATCTACGTGCGTTAGGGGTGAAAAAAAACCTACGCAGACAGAATGAGTTTTAAAATAAGCTTATTCCGTGCAGGATTTCTGTTAACATATCGGTACATGGAGTAGTGCATCACACCAGAAATTCAATGTTATATAAAAGCAGATAAAGGTGCAACCCTCTCATGTATTGCTCATGCTACTGCTGGCAGAAGTGGCTTCCACAAGCCGGAGTTCTGAAGAGAGTTTATGGCCTACTCTGCGATGCTGTCCATAGCTCTTGGAAGAGGAGGTAGTATCCTCGATTTACCTTACCACACGTGACCTGGCAACCGACGTAACTGTGGTATACCCATTTATGCTGCTGGGTGGACAGAGGCGGAGGAGTTTTAAGAAACTTGCACGATGGTTTCAACTTCCGTGCGGGGAGATATAACTGACGACCTCTGTTTGGATTGCAAGTTGGGTGTGCTAACCATTACACCACAGCAGCATCTAATGTTATATTAATATACAAATGGAAAACATCAATATAGAAACAGGACATACTAACTTTCAAGGTTTTACTGACCTTAAATTACAAATATCTTAATTGTAATAGTTTTGTTACCCTACCTTGAGCATTATAGTTTTTAATATCACTATTGTTTTGCATTTATATAATTACAGTATTTGATCTAAATACATTTGGCGACTCTAATTTAATAGTAAAGAAATGATCTGCATCAACGATAAATAAAAAAAAACACTTAAAAAACAACTATTGTCTTTATAAATGTATAATTCCGGAAACCACCTATCTCCTTGAGTTATATTCGGTTGTGTTGAATAATTTGCGTCATAATCAACGTTTTTGGGTTTAGATCGCGTTATTTATAAATGTGTCGTAACCCTCCACCACCCGACACGGCCAATCAGTAAAAAAGTGTCACGTTGACAAAAGACAAATAGTTCGCTGCTTTAGCCCTAAAGCCCTAAAGCAGTGAACTGTTTGTCTTTTGTCAACGTGACACTTTTTTTACTGATTGGCCGTGTCGGGTGGTGGAGGGTTACGACACATTTATAAATAACGCGATCTAAACCCAAAAACGTTGATTATGAATAATATTGGTCGCGAAAGCCTGCTACGTGTTAAAATAATTTGCGTGCTGGCTTACCGATAATTATTTTGTTGTTTCTCTTTCAGGAAGCTGCTGTGTTTGGGTAATTGAGTTTTTCATCGCTCCGAGGAAACTGTTATTTGGCCAAGGACGCGTGCCAGGAGGGAGTTGGATTGTGTTTTCATGGCACTCTTGCCTTGTCTGATGGAATTTGAGTCACAGTTGGCAATGTTGCCATTCTGAATGGCCATTGCGAAACCCATCTCAAAGAGGAAAAGCGAAGAAAGAATGGACATTCTTCTCAACTCTGCTGCAAGTCATCTTTTCGTTTGCTGACACTTGAAAGGAACTCCTCAACCGTCCAGACGTGTGCATCTTTCAAATAATGCAATACACACGGAAAGATTGCTGCGAAATACAGCACCCTCTGAATTTATAACATCTAAAACACTTACAGTTGTATATTGCTGAATCTTCTACAAATAAAAACCATTCATCAACAACCTTATGTACAGGCCTCAGGAATAAATTGTCTTAAACCACGGAGGATTACGCCTGTATAGTTGACATCCCTTCATTTTGTCTGCAGGGGAGGTACAACAGACCTTGGGACAAAAGTATTGACATGAATAAACTGGTTTTTAAAGTTTGCAACTTTGAAACATTTTCCTTCAGATGACGACTTCAATCAGAATCGACTGGATCAGTTTTCCTACCCTGGATGATTCATGAGGGACGTTTCTGTGCTTTCTATTGTTGACTGGCATTTCTGTGTTTTTACTTTTGGAGAAAGCAAAGCCCTTTGGGAGTTAAAAAAAACATAATTTTGAAAAGTGGGAAACTGCATCTGCTTTGTAAAGTTTGCAATACATCTAGCATGACGATTAGGTGTACCGTGTGCAACATTTTTCTTTACGTTATCAAGTCAGAATTAAATTTTCCATTTGTTATTTATTTGATGGTTTAGATAGATAAAAGGAACATTTTCATTTCAGAAAAAAAATCCCATCCCACTGGAAACGCGGAGAAAGAGAAGTCGGAGCAATGAAACGCATGATGAGGATTCAAAAAACGTCATTCGTTATTCTCGAGCACAGGCGCGCTGCTTCGTGGCGTGGAAGAATATCTCTCCTGCGTCTGATTTCCATTTCCCTGCTCGCACTGTGGCCTTCAGGCGCATCTGTACATGCACAGGTATCATTCAGCAGTCCGTACCAGTGGCAAAAAGGTACGTACGCTGGTCGGCAACGTGCACTCCTGCACCGTCACGACTCCTGTATTGTTACGCTCTGACAGGTGAACACATCACTGTTTTCATTTGTGTTCCGATTTCCATTGCTGCACCTGCAAGAATGCCTTCTATAGTTCTTGTGAACAAGTATGTCCAGTTGGAGAGTTCCATTTACGTGGCTTTTTCAGAGTCCTTGACATTTCGAACTCCGTAGTAAACTGAACAGTGATTTTCTTTTTCTCTTGCAAGAGCATATTTTTTATGACCATGGAATTGTGGTAAAGATTGTTAAAAAAATCATTTTCAATAGAAAATATTATATAAACAAATATAACTAGTCAACGAATAATCAAAACCGTGTGTGAAACCATCCCCAATGGTTTGTTTGGGGATGTAAGGAGAATGCAATCGGCTGGTAAAGTGTTTAAAATTCAGTGCAATTAAGATGTTGCTTCGAAATTCTGTGTCTGCATGCTAATCTTTAAATGTGCTAATCAGTGTGGGGCTAGGAATGTGCAGAGTTGATTGAAGTATTGCAACCTTACGTGTTCATTTTTTTAAAAACAACTATCACCATGGCTGATGGTGACATTCATGGGTTGAATAGGGAATTGAATGAGTTTGAAAAATCCTATACCTTTTAACATTCGTTTCTAGTTTCCCTCGAGTAATGCCTGTGCCATTGTATACTGCACTTTGTCAATGTGGATTTTTTGCTTTAGCTGCTACAATGTAAAATATTGCCTGTGTTGACTGTTTCCTCAAACGCATCAAAATAGTATTTCTTGGCTGTTGGAGTAAAATGCGCTTCTAGACACTGATAATTAATGATGAATGAAGATGGATTGCTGGTTTTGATGTTTCAGCCTTTCGGTGTGTTCATTAAAAAAACACCAAAAACCTTGATAAATCAATTGTGGTTATAGCACCGCTAATTGGAAGCATTTATTAAGGTTCTTGTCACTCCACAGACTATAAGAAATGAGTTATGACTTAGCTCTGAGAGCACTGCCATCATGCTGGGAACTAATCATAATGCATAATTCCCCTAACATTTCCACATTATACAGCACAGCATTAAAATAAAAAAGAAACTCAAGATTGAAAACTTGAAAAAAAAAATTACGGAGCAAACGGGCGAGAAGCTATTCACGATGCCTTTTCCAAAATTACAGTGTGGAAAAGTGGTGTTAAACAAAACAAAAAGAGAAAAAACCGTGCCGGCGAACGCACAAGCGCTAGCATACATCAGCTCACCGGACGGTAACCCTTTGTCGCCCGTGGCAGCGGATTGCATTGCCGTGAAATGCATTCACCTTCTCGCTGGGAAATTGCCTTGGAGCGTGTGTTCGTGAGATAAACTCATCGCAGCCGCTCGACACTTTGCAACGGCCCCGCGTGCCGCAGCCACAGTTTAGAAAAACGCTTTGGGAAAAGAAAACAAAATTAGATAAGCAAGTGAAGGTAGCAGCTCCTAATCGCACAACGCGACGTCAGCCTTTTGAGGAAGAGGCCTAGAACTTGGTTAAGCACTCTTAGGTACTTTTCGGTAAAGTCACGTAGGTAAAAAATAAAATTAAAATTAATAAAAGTAAAATAAAATAAAAAATCACGACGTTTCGGAGGCAACACAATTCTTCGTCTTCAGGTGGAACCGTCACAGCACGATTTTTTTTTTACCTACGTGACTTTACAGGTGTTGTGCATGCCGTGGATGGGAATGAACGTGCGGGGTAATCTGACACTCTCTCGCAGAGATTCTTTGCCCGTCTTTCTCTGTAGCCTCAAGTCAAGGGGGGAATCGAGAAGACTTGTGGTTGTTAGAAATAAATAAATAACGCCGCCAAACGTCTGTTTCTTTGCACCTGAACGGCTTTGTGGCGTTGCACCGATGGACCCAGAGCAAGCGTCGGTATTGACGAGGGGAGGCGGATAAGGAGAACTGCACGGGGACTTATAAGGAAGCAGATTACGGGCTCTGACGCTATTATGGAGGTTTAATGGATTTGAATTTTAATTAGCCATCAGCAAATGTTAAAAGACGAGTTCATTTTGGATATAATTAAACTTTACAACTCTCGGGAAAAAAAGTAAAGCTTTAGAAACAGGTTCTTTTTTTCTTCTTGGTTCTTTCGGTAAATTCACGTAGAATGGAAATAATAAAATAATAAAAATAAAACATAATAAAATAATTCTCACGACGTTTCGGCCAAAACACAAGCAGCCGTCCTCAGGTGGAGAACAGGTCTGTCGAGAAGACAGAGTCTGAATGACACATCCCAGGCTTGGAGCGTCTATTTAAGCTGGGATGGAGGGGGGAAGAGCGCCTTGACAAAATAATTTGCATATCAAGAGGAATTTAGCATATTTATGGGAAATGCAGATATGCGATTAGTACTACTTGTGAAATGCGTAGGAGGTTTGGCGGGGGGTTTAAAGTCATATTATGCCCGTGCATTATGCAGGATTAGCAGCATCAAAGGGAGGGGATAGGGGTAACATTAATAAAGGGAAAGAATGTTAATAGTATGTAGCTGCAGTAACTAAACCACCACGTAAACAACTAAAGTATAAACTACATAGTATCATCAGTATACTAAATATACTCTCCAATAAGCTGAGCTACTAACAGTAAGTAATACATTACAATTCTACGTCGCAAAAATATGATATGCTTCCAGCTAAACTTTATTCTCTTACATCACACCGGTCTACACCATACTATATACTGCAGTATATATAGTAAGATGAATCCCTGCAGTCACGAAAGCTTTAAATCGAAGGTTATTTTTGTCTGCAGTGCATGTTAAATGTGTAAACATATAAATAGGCATTCAATGTATTCAAAAGCTACGGCAGATGTCCAGAAACTTAAGCCACCCTTGATTGAAGCATTTGGCTTTGTCAGGGGGCTGCTGTGATCGTAAGTACGCACGAGAATTTCCGTGACATTTGTCTTCCGGATCAACCTTTGTGTGTAAGCAGCAGAGGCTGCAGTCGTGGTGTGCAAAGCCACGTGTACAAGCCCACTGAAATGCTACCACATCGATGCCGGGAGTGGAGTTATATTCGTAGGTTAACTTGGGGTTAAGCATGGTCAGATTTCACAACAACCACTGGACTTTCAAAAAGTCCACTACGATCCGCATGTGAGCCTCGGGAGAAGCTTCAAGGAGCCTCAATCACTGTTAGAAATTGTGCTGTTTGCTTTATTCGCTGCTGTTTATATTCCGTACAGGCCTGCCACAGAGGCCGTGGGGAAGTGCGTGACAAATGTGCAAATACACTCTTGCCAGGTGCAACCTTTTCTCCTTTTACCGTGGAAAATGAAAGTGTGTTCACCCGTTCCTTGTCGTAAAAATATGCGACGAGGATGGAAGGTACATGAATGTGGAGAAACCCGAGGGAATGACCGCCAGTTTTTAGATTATTTGGCAACATTAGCATGCTGTCATTTTTTATAATATCATGGTAAAAACACGTTTTTTACGAGAGCTTTCAAACCCAGGCCTTTGATGTCAATGTAGATAGTCATAACAATCGGTTTTTATGAATATGATTTGGTCAAAAGCAAGATTATTTGGTTTGTGGCTATGGCTTATGCTGTTGGCATTTGTCCTACGGAATTATAATAATGTAGCTTTTGTTTGTATGTTTTAAAGATTGCTTCGAAAACATTAAAATGCGGTCTCAGAGACATGTTATTTTAGTTTATGCCTTTTATTACACATGAGTGATTAACGTAGTAATTACATTACATTAATTAATTGATGAATGGTGTTTGAATTATATTTGTTAATGTATTCATTGGCGAATTAATTGAGTTGTTTAATTAGTTAATGCATTTGTTTTCAGACGCATCTCTTTTTTCCCAGGATAGCTCTGTCAACGCACAATCAAACTTTTGGCATTGTATAGTTTCCATATTAGTAGGTTCTGCTCTGTGTCTATATGCATCACTAATTTATTTTGAACAATTAATTTAGGAATCGCGTAATATATGAAGGCTTGCATAAGTGCATCATGTCGAAGGATATCACTGGTCAACAAAAAAAACATTTTTTTTATGGCCTGGACCTTTGCAGCTGTTTTAGACTAATTTCAGGGTGCTGATTCCAAATCTGATCTCAGATTTGCTCTATCACATCTCATTTTTATGCTATCGGCATACCCCATTTTCATTGATTTTACCTGAAATTAACTCTGTCACTAATGATTGCAAGTTGTTGCGAGTCAATGACTGCTTTAGTATTAAAATATGGTGCTGTATTTTTAGGATAGTGTGTTTATAATATCATTGTATGTAGATATCCAAATTTATTTAATATTTTTCTTCTGCAGTTTTTATTGAAAATGCAATATTTGATATCTCAAAAACCTGATGTGATAGACAAAAACCAATGCCAGATTTGGAATCAGCACCCCAAAATTACCTTAACACCGTTGGAATATCTTATGCCAGAAAAGGCGTGTTGACCAGTGTATTTAATCGGCTCAAAAAAATGCAGCACAGAAAATCGGGTCTCCTGAGATGGACCATACTTTCAGTACCAAATCCACTGATGCGGATAGGATGCCAAGAATCATCCAATATTTAAACAAACACTTTAAATAAATAATTGCCAGAGTAATATTCTTTTGTTTTAATATCAATGATGTGAAGAACGTTTGCATAAAATACAAATAAAGAGCAGTTTCAGCGATTAACATTTGTATGTATCTCTCTGCCCCCGCCCCTTCTGCCTATTTAAGGCCACTCAACAGAGACGATCTCCCTCTCTGTACCTGTGTTACTCTCTCTCTATGTATCTTGGTGATATCTGTCTGCTTATATGTCTGTCTATAGTTTTTCTGGTTAGAATTTTTTGTTGCTATTTCATTTATACCTGATGATGATTGCTTGTGTTGCAATCGAAACGTCGTGATTTTTATTTTTATTTTATTTTACTTTTATTAATTTTATTTTTTTACCTACGTGACTTTACCGAAAAAACCTAAGAATATGAATCCTTGCAGTCACGAAAGCTTCAAATGTTGAACCTTTTTCGCACCGTATGTAGCCAACCGTGATAACCAGAGGTACGGGAAAAGGACAATAAAATAATATCTATCTGCAAATTCATGCAGACAGAAATGCGATGTAACTATAATAACATTTTTTTTATATAGCTAGGCAGCTGCTATATCACACACGTGACTATTATTTTTACATAAACATATACTGGACTGAGTTTAAATTAAATAAACCACTTTGCGATCCTTATCTCTGCAGAAGCATTACATTTTTTAAGCCTATTTCCCTAATGGCCTTCCGGGCTCATGTTAACCAGCAGCATTGTTTGACAACGTAAACTCTAAACAAGTTTTTTTTTATCTTCTTGGGCTCAGTGTGGAAATCGGTGTTTGAAGCAAAACACTTCCGATTTTACCAGATGATATGGTAAGTGTCACTTTTGCTATCAAAATGAAAACAGACATTTTATTTTGGAATATGACAGGGTGGAGGGTAAATCTATGTCATTACGGACGACCTGCCGTACCGGCGCTCGGTGATCTTTAATAGCGAGTCGAGACGTGCAGATATTGCCACAAAACGGGGGGAGGAGAGGGCCGGGACTGGACAATTGTCTTGGTCAAATTAGCCACCAGCAATAGCTGCTACACGATAAGATAGGGGTTAGATGCAAATAAGCAACACTCTTTCAACCTGAAGGAAATACAAACATTATTACGTTCAACGGCTAGATCTAATATATATAAGCTAATACTTTGAACATTGCCTGGATGACGCATTGAATTAAACAAGCATTCAATTGTGCCTATGAAGACGTGCTCATACACAGTAATGTATTAAACTTACGCCAAAATTGTGAGCTGGATGCACACATGCACATGTATTGAAATCATTCAGATTTACGTAAGACACGCACGTTGAAAAATGTGCTGAATGAGTGTGCACGGTTTAAATTGGCACAGAAAGACCCGGCAAACAATGTCAGCCATGCTCCCAAAGAAACGTATTAGTGCTAGGAGTAGACATCATTTTTTACAGTGGTACTTTAATATGCTCGACTCACAACTCTTATCACGCCACAGCACCCTTATTCTTACACTTTAAATGGGCACATTGGATCAATATGTAACACCCTGCAGCATGTTGCCTGTACCATGAGGATGTTTTGAGTATTGAATTCACCAAATCCCACCAGGGATACCATCTACTTCCAATCAGTGTGCATGCGAGAATGGAAAAATACACCGAGGGCACGTGGCCAATGTCGGGATGTGATGTGCGCGTGTGTGTGGATCGGCAGCATTGGGGGCAAATGTTGCACGGCGAGCCGTTGATGGCACACAGAGAACCGCTGCTAATGGCCCTGAGGCCTGAGCTGTTCCGTCTGTTGCTGCACGAGTTGCAGCAGCAACAACACCGCCACACTATGCCTCAATCAAAGACATCTTGGATGCATGCAAAACCAGCAAAGTGCTAAGCCACGAAGCCTGCACTCAACACCCGCATGTGAAGGGCGTGCAAATGAAGTCTAGGTTTTCCTGGCAGTCAACGTTCAGAAGGAGAGCTGTTTCTTTGGATCGTGCGTGCCAATGTGTTCGTACAGGCTGAACGAAGTGCATGGGGAAATTGTACTTGATTAACAAAGCGTTTTGTAAGAAATGTGTTCTAAGAAGTACTGTACTGTAGATGTTTCGAAGGGCACTGGCTGATAGTGCTTTTACTGCGACGTGGTTTTCTTCTCCCTTTTCTTTTTTGCAATGCAAAGCCCTGTGGTGGTCTTAACGATACTTCTAGGGGCCATCAACATGCATTGAGGCACACGCGAATCAAGTGCATGATCATACATCATGCTTCGTATAGACATATGATTTGTAAGCGTTTTATTTTTCATACACCTTATGTATCTCAAATGACAGCTGCTGCGTCTGCTTAATAAGGTTGGACAAGTTCTAAGCGAGTGTGTAAAGCTTTGCAGCATAAGGGATAATAATCGGCGGTTTGACACTGGAGAAAGAAACCCGTAATTGCAATGGCTGTATTCTCAATAATTCCACTCTGTGATAATACATTTTGAACTATGAAAGGACTTCCCTTATGATAATTTAATGATCTACTCACTGCGACTTAAGCCAATTAGTTTTTCTTCTTCTTTCTCTATAGAAATACATTTGCATGAATCCCAGAACATTTAATGCTTTTCCATGGTGGCAATTAACATTTCTTTGCATTAACACCACTACAACTGCAATGCGTGCGTGGAAGCTGCAGGTATCTTTCTTTACCTTGGGCATTTTACTACTCACCGTGTGCCGATTAGGCGGTATACTGTGTGGCACAAAAGGCTTGCAAATTAATAAATAAAAAGCAACTAGATTTGCATTCATGTCTGAGAGTTGCACTATACACATGTCATCAGGCTCGGTGCTCTGTAATCAATCAATTGGAGCCTAATTTGAATGTATTCATCTTAATTAATGCATACGTGTTTTTGAAGTCGCCCTGTAAAATTGCTGTTTGCGTGTGTTTTTTTTTCTCTCTCTCCGTAATATAATAATGCAAGCACATAAATCTCAAAGTGTCCTCGAGGAAAATGGCTTTCATAAAGAACATGATGTGACACAAACTAAAGTTCTTGATTGCACCTGAAAGTTGAACCTCTTTTACTCTCAAAGCTTTTACACTCTTGCTCATTTAGTCTCCGGCATTAGCCCGGTAAGGGATGGCCAAGGTCAAGACTACTAAAACTGATGGATTTAATAAAACAAAAACATTAATTTAATTATGGCGGTCTCTATGGTGGTGCCAGTGGAACTGCTTCTGAGAAATGATGTGCTTGGAAAATGTGAGCAAGCCAACAGGGTCAGCCGACAAGGAGATCCAAGAAAGGTCAACAGAGTATGCTGCAATCTGAATATCCATTGACTGAAGCGTGCACAAATGTACTGCGACGTGCAAATATGTTCAGCAGCGAAATACATTTGTTCAACGCTCCTTTATTGAACCTGTTTGTTGATGCAAAGCTGATTTTGTTCAACACGATGGGCACACTGTTGTCGGGTAAAGTAGGAAGAGCAGTGACAATAACTCTTTGATGTAGCACAACAATAGTGGCGTTCATCGGCACGGATGCCAAATGTGCCATTAAAGCAGCGTCGCTCTTAGGAGAACTTAGTAAAACTCCGATTAGCATCGCAACGTGCGAAAACCACAATGCCAGCTCAACGCGACTGATTCCACTTACAAGTGTGCTCTGCAGTTGTTGTTTTGTCGTTATTGTTATTTAAAGCTACATCAATGTGCCATTAGCAACAGCAAGTGTTTTTGTGACCCCCCCCCAACTAAATTCAACCTAATGCATTTCAAGTGTGCAGACAAAAGGAATGTGTGTATACAGGAAATATATATAAAAAAACGGTAATCCAAGTATATTTGTAGTTTAGAAGTTTATGGCTAATATATATAAACATATTCTTTGGGTCTTTCGGTAAAGCCACGTAGATAGAAAAATAATTTAAAAATAAAAATATCACGACGTTTCGATCGCAACACAAGCAATCGTCATCGGGTGAAAAATATAGTGGGAGAGCTGCTGAGGCAGGATGTTATATCGGTTTGAGATGGGTGTAGCCCAAGGGTAAGTGGGCGGGGCTAGAGATGGAATTTGCGTGTAAATGTAAGATCGGAGAGCTGATGTACTTCCACGACTACGAATCTGTGGGATCTGGCAGAGTGTGGAAGGCATCGACAAAGACTGTTGGCACAAACGCTTGTATGTCTATTTTCCTAATTGATAGGTCAATATATATACGGGAGTTGATGGTAGCCCATCTGATATCTTCACCATTTAACTTTGGTGTTCCGCCAGGATCTGTATTCTCTCCAACATTATTTCTTCTCTTCACTAAGGGCTTATTAGCTTTTACTCACGCTGCAGTCCACTTCCTTTGCAGATGAGAGAACAATTCAGGCATCGTTCTCATTTAAATCAAAGGCTGAAAGTATGAGACACTTAGCGGCCCAACACGCAGACATTTCCCAACAAATCATCAACTGACTTGAATCCAATAATACAATAAGTCGCTGGGTTGCGGGAAGTCCCGACTTACGGAAATCCGACTTTCCGGGAATGCTCCCATTAATAATGTAAAAAAACACCGTCAATTTGCGGACATGTTTTTCCATTTGGTTACGTGGGCACACTCACAGTGAAGTTGCGGCGAGTTCGCAGATGAGTAGCGCGGAGCGAGGCGTAAGGCGGCCCCGCTCCACCAAAACGCCGATCCCGGCCTTCACTCGGATTCAGGAAAATTGGAATTTCTTTGTAGCGTCACGTCAATCTTTTCTTTCATTTTTAGAAGTTTCTTTCACGATTTCGATTTAAAGCTTTCGTGACTGCAGGGATTCATCTTCTTGGTTCTTTCGGTAAAGTCACGTAGAATGGAAATAATAAAATAATAAAAATACAACATAATAAAATAATTCTCACGACGTTCCGGCCACAACGCAAGCAGCCGTCCTCAGGTGAAGAATAGGTCTTTCAGGTTAAGAATAGGTCTGTCGAGAAGACAGAGTCATTCTGAGGTCGGCTGCTTGCGTTGTGGCCGAAACGTCGTGAGAATTGTTTTATTATGTTTTATTCAACCAGGCTATGCGTTAATTGTGTGTTGACCGACCCTCTGTGTTGTATTACATTACATTTCGATATTTTACTAGGTTATTTAATTTTAGTGTGTCCTCCTGATTTTCAGGCTTACTTGCCGTGCAGCACCACGTCTGTTGACCACTCATTGATATGCACATTTTTTCTCTAACCCCCCTTCCTTCTCTCTGCCTCCGCCTCCCCCCTGTCTATTTAAGGCCACCCCACAGAGACGATCACCCCTCTCTGTTACCTGTGTTGCTCCCGCTATGTATCTTGGTGATATCTGTCTGCTAATATGTCTGTCTATAGTTTTCTGGTTAGATTTTATGTCGCTATTTCATTATACCTGATGATGATTGCTTGTGTTGCAATCGAAACGTCGTATTCTATTATTTAATTTAATTTATTATTTTATCTTTAGACGTGACTTAACCGAAAGAACCAAATAATAATTCCTGCAGTCACGAAAGTTCTAAAATTAAGATGGAATTTCTTTGTAGCGTCACGTCAATCTTTTCTTTCATTTTTAGAAGTTTCTTTCACGATTTCGATTTAAAGCTTTCGTGACTGCAGGGATTCATCTTCTTGGTTCTTTCGGTAAAGTCACGTAGAATGGAAATAATAAAATAATAAAAATAAAACATAATAAAATAATTCTCACGACGTTCCGGCCACAACGCAAGCAGCCGTCCTCAGGTGAAGAATAGGTCTTTCAGGTTAAGAATAGGTCTGTCGAGAAGACAGATTCATTCTGAGGACGGCTGCTTGCGTTGTGGCCGAAACGTCGTGAGAATTGTTTCATTATGTTTTATTTATATTATTTTATTATTTCCATTCTACGTGACTTTACCGAAAGAACCAAGATGATTTCTTTCACGAGTTAGTTATTTACCGTACGCACTTTATTTAGCACAATTACACTTCAATTGCTTATTGTCTCGGCCAATAGCGATCGAAGAAGTCTCGGGCCTAGCCTCGTGCACGCTAAATGAACATTTGGAAGCGACCGCTTTCTGTTCACAATTAATACTAACATGTTTCGTGGCAGTCATCGTAGGAAGTGCAGAGCGTATCAACAGCGATACGATACACGCAGCGATAGAACACGGATGACAGCGCGATACGGTACTGAGAGAAAGCGAACTAACAGGGAGGCACCATTAAATTTCGATTTAAAGCTTTCGTGACTGCAGGGATTCATCTTCTTGGTTCTTTCGGTAAAGTCACGTAGAAGGGAAGTAATAAAATAATAAAAATAAAATATAATAGAATTACTCTCACGATGTTTCGGCCACAACGCAAGCAGCCGTCCTCAGGTGAAAACCAGGTCCGTCGAGGCGACAGAGTCTGAATGTTGTGGCCGAAACATCGTGAGAATAATTTTATTATGTTTTATTTTTATTATTTTATTACTTCCCTACTACGTGACTTTACCGAAGAATCAAGAAGAGGGAGGCACCACTATTTCCGACTATCGGATTTTATCTTGATTATAATCTTGATTTTCGGGGAAAATTGTTTAGTTCAGAAAAATCGGGCTACTGATCGTTTTCGGGAACCTAACCCTTCCATAACCGGGGGACTGCCTGTACAGTTCTTAATTGTGATGACGAAAACCTGGTCAGGTAAAAATGACAATAGTCGGTTAATGATAACATTACATAGGGCTTGCAATTCCACAGTTCCTATGATCATATGTAATAATGAGATCCTTGTCAAAAATCTGCTTGACGCTGCAAACTTTTGATATGTATGCATGTTGAACTTCTTTTGCACCGTACATAGCCAACCGCACTTATCGGAGGTGCGGAGAAAGGACGAAAAATGTAACAAAGCGGCTCTAAAAAAATGAGTTTTCAGTCTAGATTTAAAAGTGCGTATCTCCAGTTGCTTCCTAATATCGGAAGGAAGAGCATCCCACGTGGCCGCAGAAGCGCATCTGAAAGCGTGTGATGCAGTGACCGTCTTTGTTTGATGACTTGCCAAAAGCCTGTCATGGAATAACTGCATTAGTCATCTGGCTAAGGATGCATTGGAGAATCTAGGTTTTCTTTTCCATGTCAAATCCTCCGTCGTTAACTGGGAAAAAGCATGACCTGCAATACAAAACACAAATTTGTCCTTAGCTGAAACTTTCTAAATACTGACTCAAACTCATTTGTGAGTTCTCTAAAGACGTGACCATGTAAACAATATATTGATTAGAAATGAGAAAAACAACAGCAGATATAAATTAATGCCAACATAAACAAATGACAGGTGCGTACTGCAACTATTGTATTAATAAAGAAACCAAGTTAAAAGCCACATTCATCACAAAAAAGAAAAGGCTGCGATGGTGATTTAGTTAGTGTGTACACTTAGGCACAAACTATTGATTTTGATCTGGAGATAAACACCACAACATTAGCCTTTCCATGCTTGTGTCCTGTTTTGATTAGTGCTGTATAATTCCCTGCATCGACCAGACGATTTATCTGATTTCCTCTCATGGCTGGCTTTGTGAGATTTCTCTTGTGTGTGTGCGCGTCGAGCAAGGGAGACAAACCCAGCATCTTAGGCTCAGTCTCGTGCGCCCTCATGGCATCGGAATCCTCACGACCGTGGTAAACCCAGCCGCAGGTAATTTGCAAGTCGATAAGGAAACAAAGCGTTGGTTTGTTTGGGGCCCATTTGCAGTTTTTGGAGTGGTATCTATCGGCTTCTTCAATAACAGGCAGCCATCAGTCGATCGATAGATAGCATTCACGTGTTTGTTACTTGCAGGCGTTGCGAACAGTGTCGCAATTTGACACGTGTTGTGACGCAGGGGAAACTAATGGCAACCACTATTTGTGGCTGTAGTAAATACACGGCAACGATTGCATGTAAATTCAGTTTTCAATCTTCAGATTGACTCTTTTTTAATATTCATTTTTCAGATGTTTAAATGAAATGTCTGGCTGCTTTAAGCTACACCAACTGTTTGTTTAATTCGCTGCTGGAAAGCGAAGTGCGTTTCGCTAACTGCCTATAATAATCAAGCAAAAAAAAATGAATGCTTTGGTTGCGACAGACTTTTGCATGTTTTAATTTAATTTTGTTTCTACTTGAACATTTCTCGAACATTTGTCGCTCGAGCGTAATTTGAGCGCAGCGTGGCATCTGTAATGTAGAAATAGCCAGCCCTTCATCATTTTAACGGTGACATGTAATGGCGTTGGCTCGGAGGCATATCAGAAGCTGGCGCGTCGCTAGAGGATTCCATTATATCGCTGGATTCCTTATCTGCACAACACAAATCCCTCTAGATGAGACCTCGAACGCTCACAAGAGACCGATCGAAAAGTTGTCTCTTTAGAAGCAAAGAGGTTGAATCTTGTGTTGCAGGTCAGTTGGATTTTTTTTGCGTAAATAGAATGCAGGGAATGCAGAGTTGTAAACAGCCTCCCCCCCCCCGTCCGTGACAATGGATGGGACCACAAATGTCCCAGAATATTTCACGTGGAACATTTCTGAGCATTTTAAAACGCAGAGGCTGTAATTGCTTTCGCGTGCAAGCTTTTCATAATGAAATCTTGCCGTTTTTTTGCTGCTTTCCTTTGTGAAACGTCAGAGCGACGCATTTATTATGCATATATATAGAATACGTGCGTCAACATAAACTCATTCACAGTTGCCGTGGTGTGCACTGACATGCAAGTTGAGTTTCCAGAGTCTTTGGCGTGTCCTTGGCATCGCATCGTCTCTACCAAGGTTGTGTTATTCCGTGAGCTTCAGATGCTTAATTAGACTCCGCTTCCCATTTCGGAGTTGCTGAGAAATGGTAACAAACTACGACTTCACCAACATTGCTATCCTCCCATCAGACAATCTATTGTCCACAATGTTTGCTCCTCTGCCAGACATGCCAGTGTATGGCAGTGCTCGCCCAAATGCAAATGCGATGGCTGGATGTTACTCTGGTTAGTATTCTTCAGGACTCACCCACTAAAACCTTTTTGGCAGCTGCAAATGTTGCACGTTCAAATGTGTGCCAATAAACATTAATATAATGATTACACCACGGTTCAGTGACTCGAACGACAAATATGCATTGCACAAATTAAATGCTTCTATTTTTCGGTGAATTATCTCGCCAGGGCCGGCAACAGATGTGATTAAGAGTGCCAATAGATCCAGCTGGCAGAGAGAGGGCATGGGAGCTGTGGAGAGTTGGATCGAGATAGTCACGGATTAATGGGATACACCCTCACTGGTTCGATTCGTCTCTGTGTAGTCCAGTGGGACGGTAGAATAAAGATGTCTAACTCGGAATTGTTGCGCAGGTGTAACAAGACAACATGCCTGTGACGATAGATTCTTATTATCAGCCTTTTGAAGGTGAAGACTGAACAAAGTGGCCTACTTGAATGTCAAATTTTAACAGAAACACAGAGGCACAAACAAAACACCTCTACGTAATTGTAACATTCCAGAGACGGATCCGACGGGGGCATTCGTTGTAAAATCGCCTTGCCTACGCCTCCTCCGTCCTTGGTGTCGTGACAAATGTTGCGGTGCATTCCTGCCTGAGAACGGATTTAAATGTGGTATGCTGAATGTGATTGATGCGTTTGGGTATCTAAATGGCTCAATGAATGTACAGTTCAATGAGAAGAGCTGCATACAAACTGCAGTGTAAGGCATAGCGGGAGGCATTATTCCTTTTTGCATCCAAATCCAGCGCCAATTAAATTTCAGACGGCAAACAACCTTTCATATGATTGTTCTGTGACGCACACACACGTAAAGCATAATTAAATATTTCAGCAATACAAATAGCCACTGCCATTGTAATGAATAGCCACAGTTTCTCTTTTCAGGCAAGACATCCTGCATTAGTCACGTAAGCGCTTCGGGTTTTTAGTGGCTTTCATTTGTTTTCACGATGTGAGCAACGGTTTTATTGCTTAAGCTTCATAACCCTACCCTAGGGACTTTACCACACACCGCCCTGTCAAAGGGAATGAAGGTTTGCTCCGGATGGCAACGTTGTGACAAGAGTGGGAATGCAAGGAACCTTTAAAATAATTGTTTATAAAGCACAACCGTGACCACAACGATGATCAGGGGCCCTGGAGGGACGGGTCTTGCGGTTGATTGTCAGCGCGGTCTCCGCATCGTATTCGCCGAGCGGAGCGTTGTGGGGTGGTGCTCTTCCGTATACCGAGCATTCACGTGTAGTTCAGCTTGCCTGAAAACGCTGACACCCGCTCTTCTTAAGGGTAGGCTTTTGTGCTCAAACTTCACTGCCTTTTTATGTAAATAGTATGTAAATGGGGTGCCGCGGTGGAAAGATGTTAACTTCCTCGCCTGGTCTACTGGAGTTCGTGGGTTCGATCCCATGGACCTGTATTTTTGGAGTTTGAATGTTTTCCCCGTGGCAACGTGGATTTTTCTCTGGGTCCTCCGGTTTTTTCCCTCCACTTATTATAAACGTGCGTTTAGAATATTTGGTTGCTATAAAGTTCCACGTAAAAAGCCACTTCGTTAAGCTATCACTTGTGGCCAGGTCGCTTCTGAAAGAGAGCTTTATCGCTCAGTGGGCCTTACCTGATGAAAATAAAATAAAAACATAAATATCCAGCCCTGTGCCACCACCACTTTCATCAACCTGCCCGCCCTCGCCAACCGATCAAACAGTCCGACTCGGAGCAAGGGAGGCTTTCATCCAAGAGTGGATTGACGAAGGGATGAAAATTGTGGGGCTATTTAAAACAATTATTGTGTTCAAATGTCTCTTGCAAGGATTGCAATGTCAGCCAAAGGAGGCAGAGAATATTTAATAAAATATTTTTTTCATCTTCTCATGTGACATTACCAGAGGGGCAAGTTTACCAGAATAAATAAATAGGCTGCTGGAAAAAACCCACGAGCCGAACATCATGTTCACGCAAGGACAATAGATAGAGCCATTGTGTTTCAGAGCAGCCCATGTCCAATACGAAATCACTGGAGCACGCACTTTAAAGTTTAGTCTTGTCGTGATAATGCAGCTTGTATAGCCACAGAAAGTGAATGCAATCCTTCTGTAAGGCTTATAAACGATTACCAGCACCAGCTCTCCCTTGCCTCGCCAGCTTCCTAGCAGACCCCGCCACCGACTGTTCCCCTCGGAAAGGTTTGTCTGCTCTGATGTTTAGTTCTAATTAGGGTTCTGCTCTTTGTAAAATATATAAAATAACACGATCAGCGTTGCAATGTAAATACGCAGTGTTCCGCATAATTAAACTATCTCATATAAAGATATTTAATAAAGCAATTAAGGAATTATTTCAATATAAGTTGTGTATAGATTTTTTTTATTCGGTTTTCCCTGTATAAATGTTTAAAATAAAAATTACGAGTTTGGAATGGTAAATTAAATAAAAAACTTGACCTCCAATAATGTATTGTATTAATGTAAGGCGAGTAGAATAGATAGGGGTTTCTCCTTTGCATATTCTTGGCAAAATGACCCAAGTTCAAGGTGTTCATCAAGAGTCTATCGCAGCCATGATTCTGCTCTTTGTTATCACAATTTACGTTACCATCCTGGCCATAACTACTACAATCGCAGTGTGGCGGAGCGTTTGCCATCACCAGGGAAACACACTAAGAGAGAAGTAGTTTCATAGCTGTACTATATTTAAGTGCTACATCAAAAAGCTAAATTATTTTGTTGAGCAAATAGCTTGCTGCACTTACAATATTTTTAGCTTTGTTTTTCAAAATAAAAATTTGCTTTTATTCATGCTTATTTGCCTGTGGGGTCTGCCTCGGATGGTCAAAATCAATCATTCATTGATTTTATTTATATAACGCAGCTTTGGTCAACCACCCTATTTCCTCCCTTTGCTATCGCCTCCTATCCTGCTTCCCCCTTCTATAATTTTCTGTATTCCCCCCACTCTGCAGATCACAGCTGGATAACATATGTAACCCCTTTGCAGGTGTGGGCAAGCAAACTACGGTTCTGTTCAGTGCAGTTAATGAAAATGCAAAAAGAAATACGAACAAAAATAGCTCGCAAAAAGTAATTACATTTTTCTAAGTGCTTAAATCTAACTCTGGGATATGGAATGGATAATAGCAAAGATCCTGCAACTGAGTGTTGGAGAGGCACTGCAGTATGATCAGTGCCTGCTTGATAACTCACTTGGCTTATTAGCAAAGAAAGGCAGCCGGGATTACTGCTCGCGTGCCTGTCCGGGTTCCCAGATGGTGATTAATCATGGCACTGCGGAGTACATCAATTGCAGTGGGTTAACGATTCCTAATAATGGACATATGGCCAATACTTTGCTAGCCCGAAGACCACTGCTTAGCGTGTGGTGATGATGATGATGATGGTGGTGGCAGTACTGTGTGCTCGGCGGTTTCGTGTGCAGAGGGTGCAAGGGAATGAGATGGCATGCGCTGTTGAGTCAAAGATCAGAGGCACGGAAGGAACGAGTTTGGATGGAGAACGGGTATTGCTGGAAACCCGCGGTCCCTTGGATCAATCTTGATAGGCTGCACGTATGATGGTTTTTTGTTGTTGTTGCTCAGTACACGCATGCACTGCCCTCTCGCCTTTACCGTCTGATATGTGACATTGTATTAAAATCCCACGACGTCTATTATGTTCTCCTGCCAAGGGGTGGGGGGGGGAAACCCCTGGCAATCAATCAAGACCGATGGACAAACATCCACGGCCATGTTTAAACAGTCATTGCCGATGACATTGGGTGGGTGAGCCTTGTGTTTGCCCAGCACTCCATTGGAGGTCATTGTGACAATGCAAAAAAACTAGAGGGGGCTGCGTGTTCTTGAAATCTGTCTCTTCACGGACTCGTATTGTCTCCCCAGCCTTTGTTTCAACATCATCCATTCGTCGTCGTCGTGATTTTATTGTATTTGTTTTTATTATTTTTTTTATTAACTTTTATTAATTTTAATTTCATTTTTTTACCTACGTGACTTTACCGAAAGAACTAAGAGTATGAATCCTTGCAGTCACGAAAGCTTCACATCTAGAATCATCCTCTCTATTGCGCATTCTTCAGAGATCATCTCTGCTCAGCTTTTATTCGTTTTTCTCTTGCGTGGTGATTGTCTCTGTACATCTTCATGGTTGCCTTCCCTTCATGCCCATTCTCAGTTGGATATGAACACTAAAGCTTCGTGTATGCCATATGGCATTTATCTCATATTTTAACGTGACATCTTCCTTGTAGTGTGACTATACATACGAGCTTAATGCTAAATAATAATAATAATAGCAATGATCATAAAATCGGCTGATGTGCAGGTGCTAGGGGGGATTATTGCATTGCAGGATCGTGAGAGATGATGGGAGCTTGGGTGAGCCCTTCATCCAGCAGTGGATTGACAATGGCTGATGATGCTAATTCTGAATCGTAATCACATATTTGTAATTTTTCCGCTGATAAATATTCCTCTAATGTACGTATTTCAAAGCAAACTTGTGTAGTGATATAGTTAATGAAATTAATGAATGATTTTAATCATTGTAATTTACAGTACAGTACCGTATTATATTTACTCTGTCCATGAGAAATGCTTGCGTCCCAATATCATTTATTGAATTCCACATGCGTCCTGATTTTTGTTTTCTTAAAGTTGCAGATAAAAAGGTTCCGTGGGTATTGTGATTACACACGAATGCACAAATTACAGAAACGTCAACAAAACCCCTCATAATGCACACACGAGTATTTATTTAGCCCTATTTGCAGATTTACAGATGCATGGAGTAGTGCGCAAGCTTGTTATTAATGTTCACGGAGTCAATTTAATATTAAAAGAGTTCATTAACCTGTGGTTCATGAAGATCTATTATTTTCTGCCTCTGATGGACCACTGCCTACCCGAGCATTATTGCTCTGAGCAGGAGATGAAGGAGGAGGTACGGTGAAGCTATGTATGCTGTTCAAGGCTCGGAATGAATTACAGACGAGATGAGTGTGGCTTTGAGGGCCGAGATCGTGGTTTCAACATTGAGCCCTGGGGTTTAATAGTTAAGACCACATCTGTGCTTGTGCTCATGTGGTCTCTGTTGCTTGCAAATGTATTTTAGTACCCTGGAGTCTTTGCGACATTTTAAAGGTTTTTCAAATTTTCCAAAGATTTATATGAAATGCATTTGGTGAAATGTGCAACCGTTTCATGGATGTTGTCACCTTTGGTGGTTTCCAAATGGCGATTCGACATTGCTCGGAGAATTACAAAACTCAGACGTGCCAAAAATGCCGATGATTGAAATCGTAAAAATATTGTCCAATGAACATAATTCTGGGGCAAATGCACTCGAGAGCTAAAGGGGGAAAAAAAAGTTGGCATCCACGCATCCATCAGCATTCTTGAAACTTTTAGTGAAGCCCCGAAGCATGTGAGGTGTGACAAATAGCAGCTGCAGTCAAGCTCACAAAAAGGAAACTGGAAACATAATTTGGGGTACAACTATACCTATTCCATTAATTGTTCATAAGAAAATTCGAAATTCCTCCAAAAAAAACGATTGGGAAAGAAATGGTGAGTGAAAGGACTGGCCACGTGGGCACGATATTACCCTTCACAGTGGCAGCTTTTATGCCACAAGTTGAAAATCTAAAGCTTTGGACAAGCATTTCATTATTAAAGGAAAAAAATATATATATAAATTTGGGAATGTGTAATATATTGCAGAATATAATATATCACAAAGTTAACACACTGCATTTCTTAAGTCACCTTTCCTATGAAGCTAAAATACATCCATCAACCCATTCATGATCATTTATCTCAGTGGTAAAAGCAATTTTGTAACAAAAATAAATTGGGAGGGTGGGGGGATTTTGATGTGCCAGAGAAATGCAGTGACACGTCTCTCTCGATGGGAAATCATTGTGCACCGATATCCTTTGCACAGTTTTTGCGCCGCCACTGTGCATTGCAGCTCATCTCTTCCAAATAATTTGGCGTCAACTCTAGGCCATACAGTGACCTAAGCTCTCCTTCTGCCATGCAACAAAGAGTGCCAGCTGCACAAGCCTTTATTACCATAGGTCTTCCAGCATTGGTCTTCCAAGACCTGCTGGTTCTTGGGAACTCCTCTCCCCAATGCATTGGACAGATTTGTTGTTGGCTTCATCATCATTATCTTCAAAAACATCATCATCATCAACAACTTCATCATCAACCATGATCTACCTCCTATAGGCCTCCCGAAGTCACTGCAATTGCCCACAGTCCTGCAATATCGCAATCCATCAGGCTGCTTTTAAATAAGCTCATTTTATTGCTCCATTTCCACGGTGGATGTTTGTGCATGTGTCTACCATTCTGTCGTTAGTCTCGACCACCTGCCACCACTCCTCTAGTGATGTGTATATGGTTGGTCGTAGAGAAGCCTTTCCTGAACGCAGCCTGCTCACATGGTTGGTCAAGCATCTACATTTTCCAATGATCTTTGTGAACAATGGATGCGTACTTCCACAGAATTCAAATAGCTGAATTATAGAATATTCTTAGGGTTTTTCGGTAAAGTCACGTAGGTAAAACATCAAAATTAATGAAAATAAAATAAAATAAAAAACAAAAAATCACGACGTTTCGGAGGCAACACAAGTCTCCGTCATCAAGTGATGCAGCTAATCTGGCTGTGACGGTCCCACCTGATGACGGAGACTTGTGTTGCCTCCGAAACGTCGTGATTTTTTGTTTTTATTTTATTTTCATTAATTTAGATGTTTTACCTACGTGACTTTACCGAAAAAACCTAAGAATATGATTCCTTGCAGTCACGAAAGCTTCAAATCTAGAATGAATTATAGAATGATTCTAGATTTGAAGCTTTCGTGACTGCAAGGATTCATACTTTTTGGTGGTTTTCGGTAAAGTCACGTAGGTAAAACAACCAATAAAATAAAATAAATGAAAACAACTCAATTAAATCACGACGTTTCGGAGGCAACACAAGCTTCCTTCATCAGGTGTAAAAAATGGCACAGCAAAATAAACCTCGTGATTTAATTTAGTTGTTTTCATTTATTTTATTTTATTGATTGTTTTACCTACGTGACTTTACCGAAAAAAACAAAGAGTATAGAATAGTGCTAAATAGTATTTTTCGAAAAAAAGTCAACAAATCCGACTCGAAGAATGACAGACCACGTTAGCCTCTTGGATTTATGTTACACATATTTTTAAAGGGCACGACAACAGCTGGCGTAATGAGAAACTGCCTGGTTCTTAATTCATTTTTAATCATTGCCCCCACTGCCGCTGGCGAAACGTGACTTTGATGTACAGCTGGGGTTAAAGAGGATTACTTAGAATGTTTTCATTGCAATTGCAATTATAGCACCTTGAGACGTAAAAGGTAACCTCCAGTTTGTGAGGTGACGCTCCGCTCGTGTGAGAGTTCATCAATTCGGGTTATTCCCATGCCCAGAGAGGATTCGTGTCCCTGTGTGCAGTATATTGCCTGTTGCACATTAAACGTGTATGCCAATGACTATTTCAAAAGTTTGGAAATGAAAACTGAAACATCTCACGTTAAGTAAATAATCCTTTCGTTGAGATCTCTGTGAAGTTTTGAAATGAGAGAATATTTTACGTGTTCTTCAAACTGGTTTTCTGATCTTTGAGTATCTTAAAATCTACATGTACACTGCAGAGCATGCTTGCATGCATTATAATATTTTGGTAATAAAAATACACGTCTGTCTCTATATAAATAGATGCACATATTCAGATAAATTAACATTTCGGTGCTCAATCAAACACATTTTTTTCAATACCATACATCTATAATAAAGATGTGTAGAGCCCATACATTGTAATTGCATACCAACGCTTTGCTTTGCTCGACATAAAAAAAAAACCTGAAACATAATGACTACCAGCTGGAAAGAAATGTAAAAAAAAATTGGTCCGGGTATATTGAATGCTTCAATACAATTCTCAAAATGTTTTGCAGTTGACAAGGCCATTCTGTATTTTTGGTTTCCCTGACGTGTTTCTGAGGTGTACTGCTTGTTGTTCAGTAAAACGTCCAACGTTTTGCTTCAAGTAGAACGTCAAACATCACGCCGAACCAAAAACATTGTACAACTCTAAATCCCACCGCAGGGCTATGCAGCACAAGCATGAAAACCTACACACAGTAGGACGTCTCTCACCGTGCCTTTTGTCTCTCTCTGTCTACTGCCAGGACCGTGGGAGGAATGTCGAGGTGAAGCATGTGGAGCGGGTGGAACGCAGGTCAGGAAGGTGTGGTGTGAGCACGTGGAAGGCTGGACCACGCTTCGATCGAACTGCTTGCAGGCTGAGCAGGGGGAGGCCCAGGTAGTGTCTGAGCGGCCTGCCTCTCAACGGGAGTGTTTTCACGTTTGCGAGGAGCACCGTGCGCTGGCTACCTGGTATGTTGGACAGTGGAGACCGTGTGAGCTTCGTCCAGACTTAAACTCCCCATCGCTGGGGCCTGTCTGTGGGAAGGATGGACTGCCTGGATGGAAAAAGCGAGATGTCGTTTGCACGTGGAAAGATAATGGAACAGAGGTGCTCGACATGGAGCAGCTGTGTCGGGTGTTTGATCCAAGACCATCTGACCAGGAGGCGTGCACCGCTGCCTGCCCACGTGATTGCGTTGCGTCAGAGTTCTCCGCCTGGTCCCCGTGCGAGCGTGCCTGCGGTGCAGACTCGGGCCTGCAGTACCGCACACGCACCGTGCTGGTGCCACCCGAGTTTGGAGGAGCGTTGTGCCCCAACCTCACCGAAGTCCGCAGCTGCCGAGATGCCTCTGCTTGTGATGGGGGAGACGGTGGCTTCAAGTACAGCCTCAGAGTCGGACCTTGGAGCGACTGCAGACCCGCTAGAATCGGACGTTTCATTCGGGATGTGGGACACAATGCAGAACCAAATGGTACCAATTTCAGCAGGACTACAAGAGCCGAAATGCGCAATAAAACGGCACCCGATTTTCCAGTCAATGGTACTTCTACCGGATTGCCTCGAGAGGGTATAGAATTAAAACGATGGACCAAGGAGCAGTGGAGATCGACGCCTCATGATTGGCCTCGAGGGGGGTCCCCTTGGGATGTGCAGATTGGCTATCAGAGCCGACAGGTCCGATGCATTAGGAGCGACGGAAAAAACGCCCCACTGACGTGAGTTCCATTTGCTGCGCTGACGCTTTTCACCAATCGATGCGTAGTTTTCCAAATTAAGATAATGTTGGCTATTAACATTTGCGCAGAAAACATTTTTTCCCCTTAACAGCTGTGGTGGAGAAGGTGACGCAGTGGTGAGTGCACTGTGCTACCAACCCAACAACTTGAGTTTGATTCCCAACCGTGGCTCTAACATCAGTGGCGAGCGATATCTGAACTGTTCCTGGGCTCCCACAGTTTACCAACTCACGCCGACCTCTGTGGTGACATACATGGGGAAGGCCTTCACCCAGCAGTGGCTTGAAAAGGGATCGTCGATATATAATTATTCATGAACAGTAATCTGGAATTAAAAAGTGCCTGAGATTGAGTGGTGAAATCAATTTGCGTGCAGGTGCCCGCTGGAATGATTTAACATCGCACGACCGGTAGACGTGGCAGCAGCTCGGTGGCGGTTTGACCACGGCGGCGGCGGCCACTGCCGATGACCACGGTGACTCTCCTTCGCAGCTTGTGCCTGTCGGAGAGCCCCTCGCCGGCCTTCCAGCCGTGCCTGCTGCCACGCGACTGCGTGGTGACGGAGTGGGCGCCCTGGTCAGCGTGCTCGCGGACATGCCGCGGACCCGAACGCGGCGCGGACGCGGGCCCCGGAGTTCGCACGCGCTCTCGCTCGGTGCGGGTCAGCGCCCTCGGAGGGGGCCAGGTCTGCCCCCCGCTCGTCGAGCGAGAAAATTGCAGCGAGGAGGCCGGGGAGACGCTGACGCCATGTCCACGGTAAGCACCCCCGAGGGGTTTTCTTGGTTTGAGAAGTCACCGGATTCTGATTACTGATTATTTCGTGTTGGGTTTGTTTTTTGTGCGTGTTTTTAGTTTGTTGACCTTTCCCCCGCACCTCCGATTAGCATGGTAGGCTACGTACGGTGCGAAAGAAGTTCAACACACACCCATACATTTGAGTTTTTGTTTAATAAGTGATGTGACGTAATCCTTCTTTTTTAAGTATCACAGTCGCTGGGCACGAGTCCCCACAACATCCAAGCTGCCAGCAACAAACCGCACTTGTTGAAGGTGTTATAGATGAGAGCTAATACGTTAGAAAGTTTGTTAAAGAGGCGATGCGGGGGAATTGTAGAGTCGAGCAGTGCGAGGAAATAAATGGAGAAGTCTTTCGTACGGCAGCAATGGTAATTGAGCACAGTGGGGTATTAGGGAACAAAATACACATTAATTTGATTACTGGCTTACATTTATGGTTATTTTCTTCAGACATACATTAAGTAGAGTTAGTTTTTGGAAATAAGCAGAATGCATAAGCATTTTTTATCTGGCAAGAAAGGCCTTGGTTTGATTTCGAAGTTGGCCACTTTCGTGTGTGGAGTTTGTGCGTGTGGGTTTTCTCTGGGGGTTCCGTCCCCCCCCCCCCCCCCCATATCTAAAAACATACAATACCATTGGTGAAGGCCAGACATCTCAAATGCAGGACGCTCTTGAAAAAGAGTCTTCCTGGATAAATAATATTATATGCTATGGCTGCTGCTGTCCTCATGTCAACTCCGGTTTGCTGACATGATAATTTCCACACATTTTTTGTTAAATACTTTTTTTTTTAAATTCTGTATGAAAATGAAAGTAATTCGCTAAATTGTTATCTGGTACATTGTGATTGGAGCAATACAGCTGGTTAACATTGATACAATTGGTAATTTGATTATGTGTAACTGCTGCTGAGCGTAAGTGTCCCACAAATCAAACATTCGCTGCTACTGACGTTCATATGGAACAGCTTGCAACCGGAAGATTAGAACTTGAAGAACCGTTTAAATTATCAGCTTATAATATAAAGGCTCGGTCTCTCTCACCTAATGTATGGGGAGATCTATACCACACGGTCTCTTCCCGTTGTGATCAAGCGTGATAATGAGTCGGAAAGTCCCGTGTGACTTACTGTAATGGAGAAGAACAAAAATTAAGTGCACACGCCATCTCCCGTGTTCACGATGAGCACTTTTTTTAAGCACCGGGACTAAAGGATTCCCCATCACTGTAACTGTGGAGAGAAAACACAGGCAATCATTTCATTGTTGCAACCAGTGAAGAGACGCGCGGCCAGTCCTGTTGTGCAATTTGCCAGTGAATGGAGAGGATGTGTTTGACACGAAAGTCTGGGCTATGAGTTCATCTGTACACTCTTCTGGGCGTTGACATTTTCCTTCCCACTCGCAAGGTGCTGATTCTCTCTCAGCTTTCAAGAGCAATACGGAATTTGAAAGCAATGGTGGAACAAATACACACAACGAGTAATACTTATTCAACAGAAAAGAAAGGAATGCCATTGGCAGCTGCGTACGATCACAAATAAAAAATAATTTTGCCACATTTGTTATTTTCCACTCCTTAATACAGCAATATAGACTTTCAGTAGGTTCATATTTCAGGCAACGGTGATAGCTGCTCTGTAAAAGGGCCATTGCATGAAACTTAACTCACTACATTATTATTTTTTTTATTGTGTACAGGGTGTTTAAAAACGATGGACCCGATTTGAAATCGCTATATCTCTGCAACCACGAACCGCCCATGAATGAAACTCGTACCACTTGAAAGGGCGGGGCATAGAGAGGGCGGGGCATAGAGAGGGCGGGGCATAGAGAGGGCGGGGCATAGAGAGGGCGGGGCATAGAGAGGGCGGGGCATAGAGAGGGCGGGGCATAGAGAGGGCGGGGCATAGAGAGGGCGGGGCATAGAGAGGGCGGGGCATAGAGTTTCAAATGATTACTGCTCGATGCCTCTCCCAGCGCACAAACAGCCCCTAGCCTCAGTCATTCGCAAGATGGTGACCACGCAACACAAGGCGTTTTGCGTTCTGCAGTTCAGCAAGACTGAATCCGTAATTGCGGTGCAGCGTGCGTTTCAACGGCGTTTTGGCATTGATCCGCCAATGTCAAAGAGCATTCGTTGTTGGTACCGACGATTTGAGGAAGCAGGCTGCTGTTTATGTAAGGGGAAGAGCACAGGGCGACCACGCACCTCAGAGGAAAACGTGAGAAGAGAGGCGTTTGGGACAAATTCAACTATCGTCTCGATGTTGTCCGTACAGCTGGTGGAGGTCACATAGAGCATTTATAAAATGGTTAGTAAAACCTGACAACTCATTAAACCGCTTGTAACTTTTTGTGTAATTGTCACATGTTGCCATCGTGAAATATACTGCTTTGAAATTGGGTCCATTTTTTTGGAATACCCTGTGTATCAGGCATGACCAATCCACTGCGTGTATCTGAACGCGAGTTGATTCATCATCCCCCTCTGTGCGGTGGACATCCTCTGAGGCATGTTTCCTCCTCATTCGTTAGTTGTATCTCTCTGACAGATATCTACAATTTGTTTGACAAACCTGTCGCTATGAATAACTTTAGTGAAAGCGTGTCTCTTGGTCCGACTTCTCTTCGACTCATACCTGTGTGTATTGGTCGCACCTTCTTCAGTTTTCAGTTCCAGTTTCAGTTATTTGGAATAACCCTGTGAGCCATTCGGCTCTCGATTCGGGTGCAACCGCAACAAACAATAAAATGACAAGATACATTTAAATTACAAGATAGATTCTTCATGTCACCTCAGTGCAGCTATTCTATTTGGCGCATTTACATGAGCATTTGACCGCACTGCAGGAAAAAAAGTACATAAAGAACAGATAACGTTAACCCACGCCATTGAACCACATGACGATAACGAAATGAGAAACTTTATTAAAACAATTTAAAGCTTTCGTGACTGCAGGGAGTCATCTTCTTGCTTCTTTCGGTAAAGTCACGTAGAAGGGAAATAATAAAATAATAAAAATAAAACAATAAAATAATTCTCACGACGTTTCGGCCACAATGCAAGCAGCCGTCTGAATTCAGACACTGCCTTCCCGACAGCCCTGTTCTTCACCTGAGGACGGCTGCTTGCGTTGTGGCCGAAACGTCGTGAGAATTATTTTATTATGTTTTATTTTTATTATTTTATTATTTCCCTTCTACGCGACTTTACCGAAAGAACCAAGAAACTTTCTTAAAACAATCAAGAGAGAGCTTGTAACAGTTTCTTACCAAATTCAAAATATGTTTTACCGTCCTCAAATGTGGCTGTTGTTATGTCGCCAACCGTGGGCGATGGCGAGGGCTCGGGCATGTCCCTTCATCCAGCGGTGCATCTCCGATTTTAGCACGGTTGGCTATGTATGGTGTGAAAGAAGGTCAACATTGCTTGTCGCGTCCATTATTAAATGGGACATATTTCAACTGCCTTGCTGGAAAGCACTCTCTCTCTCTCTTGCTCTCAGATCATTTCAAATGCCTCCAAAAGGCACCACCGTTTCCAACTACAGCATAACTAATTTAAGGCACGCACTCCCGCGCCGCCGTTTTTAGATTGTCTCTCCCACTCTCTTTTGGACTGTGGAATGAACAGAGGAGGGTAACTGCATACATCTTAATTCTGCACCAAATTGGCTTTGTGCCTCCGTTGCATAGCGTGATGCATTGAGGTGGGATTCTAGAGGTTATTTGTTAATGTGATTCTGTGATTGTCTTTTCAGTGGTGGGGAATGCCATTTAAAAATGCTGTAAATAAATAAATAAGGAAATAAATTGCAAGCTACAATTTAATGACTAAAAATGCAAATCTATGCCGTTTATAATGATCTGTTGTGCTTTTGAACATTTTGAAAAAGATCAGAACACGTCCCCCCCCCCCCCTTTGTTACACAAGCCAGTGCATCTTTGAAGGCAATTTATTAGGAGAAGCGGTTGAAAATCCTGAAGAGGAAAAAAGCAATGTTTGTATAAATTATGCTTGAAATTAAAGTCGTGCCACATGCAAATCTCTGTGCCATGTGCCACGTTACTTTGGAGTTTAACTACTTAAAACGAGGAATGGAAAAGTGTTGATGTGAATGCATTTTCATTTTGAAGTGAAGAGAGATGGATGGGCTGATATGGGTTTGAATTACTGGCACGTGAAGCCAAAACAAATGCTGAAAGAGCTGAAAATGTCAGTTAGCTCATAGCCGTGCACAGTTTTGCATTTGATGAGCTGAGGTTGATTGTATTTGTTTTTATCTGCCAGTAAGTGATGTACACGGGCATTGTAGTAACGTCTGTGAGAACTGGATTGCTTGGGCATGCTTGTACGTCTGTGCGCGCAGATCTGTGCGTTTGCAGAGAGCACTGGTGCAGTGGTTAAGGCAATGCACTCTGAGCACCACGAGCCAGGTTCGATTCCTAGCTATGGCTAATATCAGTGGCTCGTCATATCTGAGCTTGTCTGGGGCCTTAAATGAGGACGCGGTGCAATATGCAAGAAGCAATAGCACTGGCAAGAAAAGGCGTGTGGTGTCTGGGCCGCACCACTGCTCCCCGTGGTGCCTGCTGGCCTTCATCGATAGGTGCTCATGAATGGGACTGGCCCCAAACAGTCTGTTGAAGGATACACCTCCGATTAGGCGACTTTTCCCGCACCTCCGATTTAGCGCGGTTGGCTACGTACAGTGCAAAAGAAGTTCAGCATCACGCATATGTACGTACGTACGTACACGGCGGGGGATCATCGGTCTCTTTGTGTGCACAGATTTGTGTGGAAGGTGGCGCAGTGGAGCGAGTGCCGCGTGGAGCTGGTGATGGGAGCTCCGGAACGGAGGCGCGCCAACCACACGGGGCTGTGCGGTGGTGGCCTCCGCACTCGCGACGTCTACTGCATCATGGCCAACGAGAACCTCATCCTGTACCTAAACTCCCTCCACGAGCGGCAAGGTGGGCGGAGCTTTGAGCGCTGCCCAGCTCCGACCAGAGCAAAGCGGTGGCGAGACTGGCACTCCGCAACCCGCGCTCGTTCTGCTGCATCATCAGCGCTCGCCGGTTTCACCGAGCCTTTAAAAATCGACACTGTCAAATTGACATTATCCTCCGGAGGCAGAGCTTTCATTACCAGACGGCCTCTCTAAACAAGCTACAGCAGTCGCTCCAACACAGCGTGTTGGGGCATTTTTCGAATCCTTGGAAATGTGGTCGCAGCTTTTGCATTGCTGCTTTACTTGGGAGCATTTGGGTCAACATGGTCATCAATTGCCATGCATTGTGTGTCACTAAGAAAGAAAATGTGAGAATTTTAAAGTAAAATTTTCCTCATGGAAAACAGAAACTTTGCACATTTAAAGCAATTCATTTTCTGACACACTCATTATCAACGGTGCTACAGATTCAATTAAAAATACAGGAATATGGACATTTTTAGTGTAAGCAATAAAAAGTTGAGCTCTATATATTACCATCTGCATTGCTTTTTTTTATATCGCTAAGTGTTAAACATTTAATCCTTTGTTATTCCGAGGACAATTTAAAATGGGTATACTTTTGTGCAGATATGGTACAATTTAATTGCTTTTACAAGTAGCCAATGGCGAGTACGAGCTACTGACTTTAGTACTGCATTTGTTTTCCTTTATGTATCTGAAAAAAATCCATTTACTCGAATCGTTTAGAACACAGAAAACAGCAATGATTTGCGTAAATTAAATAATTTTCTCAACATAATTAGGCGCAATAGATAATGACTTTATCCCTTGCGAATGCATTTGCTTTATTGATAGCCAGGATTATTATTAGCAGCACATTAATAGCCGGTGCAGCGTTCCACTTAGTCACCTTGACTTGGCAACGCAAATCCTGCTTAATGGCCCATAAAGCTGCATTTTTCTTCTTCCTCCGCCAAAAGGTGCAGAGCATCCTCATTAAAAAAAAAGGAGATTCATTTTCAGCTTAATGCATCGGAAAAAAATAAATATCATGCCCATTAGTGGTCAATGATGGCTTGGCGTTTTGTTGTCCACAGAGATGCTGTCCAAGTCAAGAATGAGGCCAACCGTGGCACCATCTCTCTCCATTTCCTACGAGATCTCAGGTAAACCGCTTATTGCTCTTGATGTGAATTTTATTACCTTCTATATGCCGTGTGAAAAAAGCAGTACGGGGAGTTATTTATTTATTTGGGTTTTGCAATTTAAACCTGTTGGTTTTTTGAGCCAGTAGCGGAGCGAACGGGGAGGCTATATTAATCTAAATTGTTATTGTTGAAGCATTAACAGTGTGTGTGCGTGCTTGGCACGCGCGCAGTTAAGGCATCGGATCACTTTGTGCCTCGCAAGACCTGCCAGTGGTGCTCGCCTCAACCAAAACAAATAGCACTCTAGATGTTGAAAAGTATGGACGTGCCATTCAATTTCAAGTATAACGCCAGCGTTGTTTGAGCACAATATCTCATCTTGGTTCTTACACAGTATCGCCGCAGGTGTCATCAATATGCCTAATTAACTGAACACAGTGCTGTGTAATTAAGCATGATAGATGAACGTTAGGCACTGACTTGTTTTGGCGAGTGCATCATTCTGCTTCTGTGCCATTGCGCTGTGCGGATTATTTGAAATGTTGACGTTCAAACATTTGTATATTCCAAAGCATACATTGAGTGTGCTGCATTTTAACTGCAAACACTTTGCAGATGAAATGCTGCACCCCTTGGCAAAAGTTACGACAGTAAATCCGCATATGCAAATAACTGATGGGGCATCCCTTTAGCATTGATGCCAAGTGTGCGCAGCGTGATTTGGATTTTGAACACGGAGTTAGTGTGAGCACGGAGCGCTGTGCTGAAATGCAACTCCTTGAGTGTAAAATAACTCAAATTCAAACATGACAGAGCAGCAAACACCAGTCTGCAGAAAGTGCCCCTGCCATGTGTCAATTGTGGAAGACTTAATGTCAGTCCAGAAACATTTTCAAATTGTAAATTGGGCTTGTGTTGGTCATTAGCGTGATGTTTTGAGTGCTGAGGAAAGAGATTGGCTTCCCGGGGAGTGGTGCGTGTTGGTATTCTGTCAGCCATACACCGCACACGCAACTAACGCTCCGTGATTCCCCCCCCCCCGCTAATGTTATGGTTCCTGCTGTTGTACACATTTTGTTTTCACGCAAGAAATAATCATTTGTTTGCTTCTAGCTTCACAAATTCTATCAACTCGGAAGTGTGACTTTTTTTTAAAGGGAGGAGGGCATACAAAAGTATGGGATGGAGGGAAACAGCCATTGTTAAACAAACTTAAAACAAATGTTAAACGCTAAACAATGTGACGATATGATCCAATTTCGTCTTTCGTGCATTCTGCTCTAGCTCTCACCTGTGTATATGAGGAAAGAATGTCACCCCCATCTCTTAATTGAGAATGTAGAAGGGGCTGAGTCCCCTTAAGGCCCTCCCCCCTCCGTGGATACAATGACTAATAGTAAATAATCTGAAACTAAAACGATGCAAGGCATCGCGATTAATTTCTTCAAGGGTGCTTCGAAGTCACTTTTTTAACGAGACTTTTAAGGCTCGGGTGTTTATCATATGTAGCACAAGAGCCAGGACCTACAGGCAGGGTTCTCTTCATGTCAGTGTCAAGGGCTCCCACTGGATGGATGTGTACGAAACGAGGTCGTATAAATCTGGGCCTCTTACAAGTGCCGTGTTGCGAACAAGTACGTTCTGCCCGGAAGTCATTGCAAACAGTGAAAACGGACCACGCAGCAATTTATGTGGAGGCAAAAGCTGCGTTTATAATGGACACACGTAAAACAGATGATGAGCGGTGGCAGGTGACTGCGAATGGATCCACAGAAGGCTCGAAAGGACGTGGCAGAGCCATGTGTCAGCTGTGTAGGCGGCATCAAAGGTGGATCAAGAGAGGGAGTTGAAACGGATCGGGGAAGAAGCGTAGAACTGAAGAGAACTTAGAAGCAGTGACGCATTGAGACAGTGGGAGCAGATGAGCCCCAACAGTGGTGAAGACCAAAGGCTTGAAGAGAAGACGAGTAGAAATATGCATCCATAAACGCAGCAGTTGGATGGATTAGTTGCCGAGTGCGACTACTCCTGCACCACATTTCATATTAATTGCCCATACAGTTTTTACTTAGCTTTCTACTTGGCACACAATCGACATTGTAATGGTTCCTCTGGCAAAACGTAAGGCTTATGAATGACATTACCTTATGTGGACAAGTAATTCATGGATAAATTAAACTGAAATGGCTGGATATAAAAGTAAGAGGGTTTGTTCCACATTTAATTCCGTAGCGAGCATTTAAACTTATTTTCACACCAATGACAATGGAAGCCAATGGTCATAAACCTGGTTAAACAAACTATTATATTAAAGTCACGTAAAAGGGAAATAATAAAATAATATAAATATAAAACAAAACAAAATTCTCACGACGTTTCCACTGCAACACAAGCAATCATCATCATACGTGACTTTACCGAAAGAACCAAGAATATGAATCCCTGCAGTCACGAAAGCTTTAAGTAAAAATTTATTATATCACTGCTAATTATGCTGAAATTGCTGCAAGTTGATAAATGTGTATAATGTTAACTAATTCTCTTGGCAAAATCAGGATTTGCTGGAATGTGGACAAGAAATAACTATGCGTGGCATTAATGGGTTTCTGGAAGTTTGCCTCCTTCGGCAAATCCCTGTGATGAAACTGACTTTTCTCTTAGCTCCCGTCTGAACACTCATCGCTATGCCGATTCTGTTACATCGACCCAATGTATTTTATCGACCCATTGTATAGCACGTACGTACGCAGGTTTCATGGCAAGCTTTTACGAGAGACCAGCAACAGAGCACAGAAGTGATCTGTTGCTGGTCGAGCACTCGAGGGGCACTTTGAGTTGCCTCCTCCGGCACTCTGCCTTCAATTACGTCAACGCAGGCTGCCTGTTCAGCCTGGGGAGAGAGGCTCCCTGACAACCGTCAGTACTGTCCAACAGCCTCAGCAGCCAGACCTGCAGCTACGGGAGCTGAGTGCAGTCCAGATTCATTTGACTCAACTCAGGTTAGAGACTGACAAGGTCGAACCTGGAAACTGGAAGCCACCGTGGCCCCTAAGATTCATATTTCTCTGATGTGATAATGTTGATTGTTCTGACTGGAGCTGTGAAGGTCAGAGCTAGAATCACTGTGTTAGAGGTGAGTGTTATGGTCATTATTACAACAATGAAAGTAAAAGAGAATAGAATACTGTAATGGAAATTAAATAATTTTATTGTTGGAAATAATTGCATTGTAACAATCATAACACAGACAATAATGCAAATTCTACGACACAATACAACCGGATGTATGTGGCATCCAAATGCGACCACATCTCAAGATGCTGTACAGAAACAGGTGGCAGATTTATGATGTACAGCGAGGCAGTCCATCGTAGGCAGAGGAAACGAAGCAAGTTCTGGAGAACCCAGTTTAATCAAGGGCGGCTTATGTGTAGATTCAGACTCGGGATTTCTGTGGTGTCGGATCATTGGTTTGACTTTGGCATTCGTTTCCCAAGCCACTCCGTCACATAATTTAGGAATATGATTAATATCCTTACATGGCAGTCTTAATAGCCACATCATCGATTATATTTCCAATAAAGGAATCGTATACAGTATACAAATAACAAACATAAGTGATGTGGCTCTAACAGATGCTTTTCAAGATAATTTATCCCATTAATCATGAATGATGACCTTCCTATGATGGAATGATTATACTCTGCCAGATACAAGAAGAAAGACAAAACTCCCAACAACAATTACTGGCAAAGAAAATCAATTGGCAAAATATGTGAAAGGCACAAGAACCACAAACCACTTTGGCATTCAAACCAATCAAGGTGTTTAACAAACAGCAATGTCAGGTCAAAGATGTTTTATGGTGAGACCGGCAAGTCATGCTTCACGAAATTCGTTTTTTCTTACTCCAATTAGGAATTTCGCGTCACACGATGCAATCAGTGTGCCAGTGAAGGTTTGTGCCACGAACGTCGTTATCGCATCATATAGGCAAGGACAACCTGTTCAGATTGGTGAGACAAACCTCACAAAACTCGTTAATATTCATAATCTATCCCAAGTTTCTGCCTAAGGGGCAGGTCCATGGCTGAAGCTACCCTCCATTCTGTCAGATCCGTTCCCAGCCCCTCTTCGACTCATCACACTCCACGGGTGCCAACTTTTCATAAAGGCTGCACGTGTGCGTTTCATGTAAATTCTGGGGTGAAAATTGACGAGCGGATATAAGTTTTTAGGTAAAATAATGGAGATAGCTACCATGCTATGAATGCAATTACGCGTTTATGCAAATACACAAGTAAAGTTCATCTTAGTTTTAAACAAGGAACAATTTTCATGCATAGGCAACATGCCTTCTTGCATTTGTCCGTGGAAGTATTTAATCGGTGATAATAATATTACCTTCCGAGGTGCACAACAAGATTACGTTGCCCGTGATGACGTCACATGATATTTTAATTTTATTGAAAGTATTAACGCTGGTTATGTATTGCCATGATTTTGGGGAATCCTTTCATCAATTTGCTAGGTTTCTATAGAGTAGGTCCCTAATAGCAACATAACTTTAACCAATTTTTTTTTATTTTGGATCTTGTTTACGAGAATTACTATGACACCACGTTACAGTCAGATAAACAGATATAGCTAATTCATTGATTAATTCTTTCATCCTTACTTTTAGGAAGCATTAGAATAAATAATCTGATAAAAAATATGGGTTTCTTCTTAAGACTGGTCATGATGTTCTATTTTAAAGGGTAAATAAAACGTCCAAGTTTAAGGGAACCACTGGCCCTTCACACAAGCTATGCTATAAAGAAATCTTAATTTCATGGAAAAAAAATATTTTCTCATTCTGAGAGCTGGAATTTTTCCAATAAATTAAACCAATTCTCATTTATATAATTGTTTTTTTCTCATCATTGGTGACTGGACTGAGACCATCAACTCAAATACCTGAAAACACACTTTAATCACGGATGGCTGAAACCCAGATTCAAATCCATAATCTCGGTGTGCTCGCTCGGTGCTATGACCTCTGAGCCACCCAGAAACCTCCAGTAATGTATATTTTAATGGAGTCCATATCTGGAAATTGTAATAGTTAGAGGTAAAGCCCTGCAATTGCTTGCGCACGTAACGCTTGGCATAAGGCCCTCCACTAGAGGGAGCTCTAGAGAACCCTTATAGGGGCTATTTGGCCTGCTCTTCCATTTGTAACGCTGTGTGGAAAAAGGTATGGGAATTTAAGAAACCTGTCCATTCTTGTAACTGCTTTGCCAAGTGGTGGAATTGAACTGGAAATTCTAGCCCATTACACCATGGTAGCATCACTCAAAGTTGTAATCCTGTACCATAATTTATTCAAAAGGATGATCGATTAAAACAAACTTTTGGTCATGGAAATCAGGCTCGGATGGACATCCCCACTCTCAGGTGAAGAACAGGTCTGTCGGAAAGACAGCGTCTGAATTCAGGTGAAGAACAGGTCTGTCGGAAAGACAGCGTCTGAATTCAGGTGAAGAACAGGTCTGTCGGAAAGACAGCGTCTGAATTCAGGTGAAGAACAGGTCTGTCGGAAAGACAGCGTCTGAATTCAGTGAAGAACAAGTCTTTCCGACAGACCTGTTCTTCACCTGAGGACGGCTGCTTGCGTTGTGGCCCGAAACGTCGTGAGAATTGTATTTTATTATGTTGTATTTTTATTATTTTATTATTTCCCTTCTACGTGACTTTACCGAAAGAACCAAGAAGATGAACCCCACTCTCGTGTGTTGCAGCGTCGCGACCTGTGGACAACAGCCTGTGTGGTGTGGATAAGCCTGAGACGCTGCAGGCATGTTCAGTGCCCTGTCCTGCTGAGTGCCGCTTGACCCCGTGGACAGCCTGGGGTCCCTGCACCTTTGAAAACTGTGGAGAAACCCCCGGCAAGAAAGGTATCTCGTGGAGAAGGCAGCAGCGGCTGCTACGCCGAGGAATGGCTCAAGCACAAAAAATGTTCACGAGCCATCGCAGGCAGGGGATCAACAACACCGTGGATTAATGCTTTGTCGAACTGGGCGACGGCTCACCAATCATCCCTCCATGGGAGGCCGAAAGGCCGCCGATTTCCGTTTTTTTTTACAACAGCTGCAGCGCTGCCGCTGAAATATGAGGAGCTGTGAAGCACGTCGGTGGCGTTCCGTGCATTTGGGACAATAATAAGGAGGCAGGATGCCATCTACACGAAATTGAATGCTGCTGTGCAGGAGCACACGGTGCTGAAAAGCCGTAACTGTATGTGCCGCATAAAGTGACAAAGGATTCATATTAAAATAGGATTGGGTAAATCATTGCAGCAAATCAATTTCATGGCTTTCAACTTGATAATAAAGTATTAAACTGATCCACAAATGCAAATCTGGTTAATTTTTATTTAAAAAAATTTTGATTTTAATTAACTTTTAATACATTTCATGGCTTATAAAACAAGCATATTTCACAAAGTAGCCAACAGGCTTATGAACATCTTTTTGTGTTATTTTTCATGAAGATTAACACATGCTCCAGTGTGTTCTTCCGCACCTTACCCCGCCACCACCACCACCACCACCACATTTAAATTCAGTAGTTGTATAAATCACGAATGGTAAAACGCTTTTTTAAACCCTGTGGAATTCACCGTCGGCTCCGGATTAATTGCTCGACGATGACATTTGTTACCCCCGTTGGTTCAAATGCATCGCCCAAGGATTTAAACGCAGGAGGAGGCAAATTGTGAGGGAGGCGGCGGCGGGCGGCGGTGGAGAAGGCGACTGCTCTCACCTGGCGGAGGTGCTGCCTTGTGACGACCCCGCGTGCTTCCGCTGGGAGGTGGCCGGCGTGGGTGCCTGTTTCCCGGACGGCGGAGCTCGCTGCGGGGCGGGCGAGCGCGACCAGTTGACCGTGTGCAGGAAAGACACGGGTAAGGGAAATGTGAGAGGAGGAGGAGGGGGGCGGGGAGCTGCCTGTTCCTCCACAAAATACGGCTGCCGATGGCGACACAGACACACACACACATTCCTGCTCTGTGGCTTGGATGGCCGCCGCGTTGGTTGTTGTGTGTGGACGTAAATATTCGGCATTAAGTTTGAGCTGTCTGCGCGGCTTGTCGTTCACTTTCCAGGTTTGTGCTGCTTCTGTCCCAACAATTATCGCAACTGCTCCTCCCATTGGCATGTAATTAACCCAAATTAATTATATATTTAATTCGTTAGATTTAAATTCATAATTATTATTATTGGTGGAAGGATTAATCCCCTCTCCCCTGCCTCCACACCACCACCCTTCCGCCAACAAACTATTCCCAAAGCGAATTGGATAATTCGTTATGATTCAACGCTCATGTCATGAGCTTAAGAAGCAATTTTAATTGATGATTTGCCGCATCATTCTACCCTTCATGATTATCGCCACCATATACTTTCAGAACAGCATCCAGAAACTTCATCGCATTTATTCACAAAGTGTACACCATTAACGATGTGCATGCGTCCACTAAAATATTACTTGTGCGTACATATATATGGTGGCTGTAAAGTTTTGACATATTGCATTGTGCGTGTGTGTGTGAGAGAGAAGAAAATATGCATAAAAGGGATGGAATATTGACTTTCAAAACAGAGCTATTTTACCCCTGCTGGGTGATTGATCTGCCATTCTTGTGTAATGTATGACCCATTTCCCTTTGCCAGATTACAAGTCAGGCTCTTACAGATAATGAGAACGGGTGTCTCTCGATTTAATTTTGGTGCCAATCATCCCACACCAGCGCCAGACACATATTTAGTTGCTCGGAATCATTCAGCATCACAATTGGCAATTTTGAACCAAATAATAAAGTGGTAATGTCTCATTGAACTCTCATTAATGTTCAAAGAAGAATCAGAAAATATGAAGACATTTCGGAAATCCCTCCACGATTTGCCATTGTAACAACGGTGCTTTTATGCTTCATCTATGTCACACTAATCATGTAAATCAGAAAGGGAAATAAGATCTGCACACATGCGCACACAGTCGGGTGGACAGTGGTTAGCGCACTGCGCTATGAACCCGGTGTAACAGGCTGTAGTATACCCCCAGGCCGTAGTATACCTGGGGTTAAAACGGCCTCGGCTAGATTATACCCGAGTATATTATGGCCTTGGCCAATTTATACTCTGGGGTATATTATGGCCTAGGCCAAATTATACATCTCTAGGCCAAATCATACCCCCATGATAGTAATAGTGTTGAGCGATATACACATGAATTACAAAATTTTTCCAACATTTTATTTAAAACTGTAAACACATAGACTGCTTCAACCAGAAAAACTTTAATCATAATAACCCTAACCCTATCCCTAACCCTAACCTTATCCCTAACCCTATCCCTAACCCTAAAAATGCTTCAATTGATCAAATTGAGATTCTTACTTCCATTTACACGCTTTTTTGATATCGATTGAAGTTCGTTTGAACTTTCACATGGGGCATATTCTGACCTGTAGGGGTATGGTCTGGCCCAGTCTAGTTTAAATCCCCGGGGGGTATAGTTTAGCCGAGGACACTTTATCCCCCCGGGTATACTCTGGCCTGGGCTAAACTATACTCGGGTTTAATCGGGGCAGGGGTTAGTTTAGCCTGTTACACCGGAAACCTTAATTCCATTTTGGACCAGGGCTAATATCAGTAAGCGAGTTACATCCGCACGTGTCTTGGCCACCCTACTGCCACCCCCCCTCCATCCCTTTCACCAACCTGCAGTGACCAGCATGGCGAAGTATCGTAAAATCACACCCATGACAAAAACAGCATGGGGAGGCCCTTATTCAGCACTGGATTGACAAACGGCTGTAAATTATTATTATTATTAAATGCTCATATATATGCAGTGCACATGTTTCGTGTTATTTACGGTATAAGGTTTGTAAAAGGTATTGTTGGGATAGGATTCAGGTTTTTGATGATGTGCTTAGAAAACCCATTACTTAAACTTGGGGCATTATCGACTGCTTTACTGGTTGTGCATATGCGTGGTGCGTTTGTGGAAAGTGTGATTTATATAGCACTTAACAAAGTCATTTCTGCCGAGCTGCACGGAAGAAATATTGTAAATTGCAGTGTCTTGCAGTGGATTTTTCTGCAATTCCGCAGGGATCTCAGAGATATCAATTACCCAATGAAAATGACAAACTCGGTCTACGTCAAGTTGCTTTCAGTAATCTGCAAATATTAAACAAGCTCAAGCAAAAAAAAACCGATAGAACAAAAAAATATAGCACACTGTGAATGTAAAGCTTGGTTGTTGTGTTTGCTTACTTTACGTAATTATTTTGATACAATTTGCATTGGTAATTATGCCATAATTTAGACTTAAAGTTATTACACTTTGAGAAGGGCCACGCATCTAATCTACTCTTCATCTGATTGCTTCGCCTATGCATTATTGTGACCTTTTTTTTACACCACTTCGGCTATAATCACTCACTCTTTCTTAATCAACATTACACACAGCCAAAGTACACGGTACAGAATGTTTCATTTTATGCAATGATATAATGCATGTGACATGTACATTTGTAATTCAGTTTGTAGGCAGACAAGCCAAAAGAGTCCAATACACTCAGGCTCTTGCAAAAAAAAGAGATTTAATGCGATGCTATCGTTCATGGTTATGCAAATGGTATTGTATTATAGATGTTTACCCAGGGATGCTGCCATGCTGTGTTGGTTAGCGTGGAAGAGGAGGCCAAAATATCCCCTAGAGAGGTTCTACAGAGTTCTCTCAAGTGGATGGTCTTCTGTCAGCTGTGGAGTGAGGTAGCAATTGCAGGGACTGCACCTTTACCGACCTTGATCACACCCAATACCGAAAGAGGAGTAAATGGGTGCACAAGACCAGTTGGTGGAGACAGGTTTGGGCACTCACCGTTTCCATGTGGCCTCACCACTGTGGACAGGTTTTTCAAACTCCCGTCTGAGGATGGAGGAGGACGTGTGGAATGAGAGGAATTCAGAGCTGACCTGCACATCTGTGCCATATAATGCGTTTGTAAGATCAACTCGGTGGCTGGAGCACTTTATATCTATCGAGGAGAACCTGCATTTCCACCGTGTACCTGAGCAAATTGCATAACATTTGACGGATACAGCCCGACTTCAGGACATGTGATTTCACAGCATTGTCACGTTTGAGCGTAATGCCAATGCGTTGCTCCTTGGAGCCAGGAGAATTGGAGTTACAGAAAATCTATTTGTTACCAGGTGGGAGCTCACTCTTTTAGATTGCAGGATCGTGAGATATAGCAACGGTTTAGGGGGGGGCCTTAATCCAACAGTGGATTGAACATGGCGAGATGATGATGAGAAACTCTTCGAGACTGGACGTCTCTTTTATACGTTAAAATACAAACTGTTTAAATAGGAAGCAAATCCAAAGCGGCCAACATCAATGAAAGTAGTACAATTACAATATAATACAACGACTTACATGAGGATGACACAAACTAGCCGAAGCATTTGCACTCAAAATTTTCAAGAAAAAGAATCCAGATGATGAATGTGACAGATCTTGTTCTTTCATATGGCATTGTGAAAAGCAACAGTTTTTTTTCTTAATGATCGTCATTAATGAATGCAAAGGTGACTCATCCAGTGCAATGATGTGGTTGACGCATTGTGGATATCAGCGTTACCGCCAGGATGTGCATGGATAAAGCATTCATCGGTGATGTGCTTGATGGTTTGGACTTCTCCACAGACGCAGTTGGGCGATTCTTTGATCTTCCATTTATGGAATGTGTACACGCATCTGCTGTGTGTGTTCGAGCGCGGTTCAGCGTGGTCCATAGTCGTCGTGGAAGAGAGAATCCCGGTACTTCCACCGCCGGGTACGTGAATTATGTTTTTGTTTTCCACGTCCATAGCCACCCATGATTCAGACCACCGAGTGGCGGTGTCTTTATTGTCGGCTGCTAGGGTGGAGGCGCGTATCCAGCACGGTCTCCTGGATTTTAGCCTTGGGCGTGGGGGTTCCTTTAGATCTTGATAGAGCGGCAGAGTCAAGTTTTTCATTATCTTGTTGTATTCCCGTGTCGTCGCTTCATTGCGTCGGATGTTGGCCGGAGTGATATTCGCCAGCACAGGAAGCCACGGGAGTGGAATAGACTTTAGGGAATCGCTGATGATATGACGCGAGTTGTTAATTTCGGTATCGACAAGGTTCGTGTGAGGGCTTGCACCCCAGGGCTTGCGTCGATATCTTCAACATGCTGACATCGCTTCCCAGGTTGTTCCTGCAAGTTTCTTAAAAATATTCACTCGTGCTTTCGTTTTACCTTTAGCTTGTTTGAGGTTGTGATGGTAGTTAAGCGTCCGATCCAGGGTAACTCCTAGATACTGAGGGTGTTCACCATGCCTTAGCTTTGCCCCGCGGAAGTTAACGTTCAACGTTTTCGAAGCTTGTCTGTTGTTCAGGTGGAAGGTGAAGACGACGCTCTTCGATGGCTTTGGCTTAAGGTGCTAATTCTTGAAGTATTCTTCCAGAGTTTTCAGATCTTTTCGAGGACTACCTCAGTGTCCTCCATTTTCCGTGCTTGGGTTGCGAGTGCGATATCATCCGCATATGTGAACTTATGGCGAGATGTCGCTGGAATATCACGAGTATAGAGATTGCGATGTTGGCCTTGGCAACTGCCTCGACGAGACCAACGAAACGACGGTAGTTGACTGCGCGTGGAGGCGTCACTCCAACTGATCCTTCCAAGTCCGCAGTGAAATTCACCCATTCAGCTGATCTCAGACTCCAACGCGGTTTTGGTACGCAGCGGAAGAGCGCTATCTGAAGACCGATATGGATCATTGCAGGTCTATGTTGGCTATTTGGGAAGTCATCTAGGATTGTTCTCGTCGACGGCATCGGATGTCCGTTCTGGTCCCAAGACACAAAACATAAATCGGGCGTATAGCACTTTTTCCACCTCGCCGACTTGAAAGTACCGCGGTCTTTTGCGTCATAGAGCAAGTGCTGGTCTTCTGCCGCTGCCCATGATGTCAGTTGTTCACCAGCTCTATCGTTGGCGCTATAGCCCCACAATGTGTGGTGCCTGTTGAAGTCGCCTATGTGGATGATAGGGTGGCTTGGCTGCGGTAATGCCGGACACTACCATTCCATACCTGGAGGCTTGTAGACATTGACCACTATCACGTTGTTGATCTCGATGGTGATGTAGTGTGGCGAGGTGTGTGGCACGACCTGGACCTTCAGGTCGTTCTTTACGTATGTTGCAAGGCCGTGCTTCGGATGGTGGCTTGCAGCAATGAGAGTGTATCTGATTATCTTTCACTGAGGGCACTGTCGATCCAGATGCGTTTCTTCCAGTGCAAGCACGTCGACCTCTTGAAACTGGAGAATCTTCGCAATGTAATCGCATTTCGCACTGGAGCGGCCCTCGACGTTAAGCTGCATGATTCGCAGTGATGGGCTGACATTCACATTGCTCCGATCTTGTGGAATGCTCTCTGTGCTGTTGCTTTTTCGGACCGGGATACCTTTGTCAGGCATTCGGCCGCCGGTGTGATGACATTCATTGTGCTTTCGCACGTAGTAGGGAAGACCGTGAGCAGGTTGTCATCTTCTTCTCCAATGTGGCAGATTAAAATTGGCTAATAAGGGTTGGTTAGGGGTGTGAATAACCTCCCAGAGTATGTGTTGAAAGGTTGACCTTATTCCATTTGAAGTGGGCAGACAAGTCATATTTAGGTATTAATATCAAACCTTTATTTTACCATTCCAAACTTGCACATTGCAGAACAAACTTTGGTATGCTACAAATCACTGTTGCATTGTGGATTTCTTGTTTTTCCATCTTTTAAAGAGTCCAACATGGGTAATTCTCAAATGTCCCAGAATACATTAATCATTATTGCTCTCTGATGTGTTTTCAGATTGGATGCCACAATGTCTGACATATCGCTCCACGTTCTGGGAGCTTATTCAGGAACAAAATCTAATTTTACCGAAGAAGCTTCCAGCACTCGGAGCGAAATATCGGACTTAGTGCCGAACAACACGCAGTACAACCCAACAGCACATCAGAGAGCTTACATAGCAGAACCGCAAAAACCATTAGTATTGGTCATTATTATTATTCCAGAACGTGGTCCAGTTGAATTTCCTGGGTGGTGGGACCCACTCTGCTGTCATTGCATGCTTGGTTAATTTGTCTCAGGAGTGAAGATGCATTCCCATCTCATCGCAAATGAAACGTGATGTGTGTGTTGACGGTGTGTGGGCTTTGAGCCAATTGTAAACTGCATCATTTAATCCAATTAAAAAAAAAATCTCACTCTAGGCAACATTTTTTTCATCTGTGTAAAATTAGAAATGTAATTTTGCATGAAATAAATATTTGCTGCGTGATTTTTTTTTTCCCTCTTCGATTCTTTTAAACACCTGACATGTATGTCACAGGGCTTTAGCAAATCGTTTGAATGTGTTTCTTTTTGTAATTATCTTGCTTGTTAAAACATAGCATTATAGCGGTGATAAGTATTTTATAATTTTCGTTCTCTATTAGAAACAAGCACTATTTGTTCATACTTATCACTAAACCTGAATTATTTATTAATGAATACAATTAACTCCCTATTTTGTATGAATAAGCACAAACTGCATTCCAATTAATGTAAAACATATCATTAACATTCTGCATAAAAATGAAAGTACCTGAATTATTAATATTTTTATTCCACACAAAAAAAACTATCAACTTAAAGGTAAGGAAATATACCCTTAATGATGTTGCCCTGCATGTCTCGATTTTAGCTATGTCACAAGTGTAATTAACTTCAAATACCAGGACGACAGTTGGAGACCCTTAACGAGCCGCTGTCTACCACAATGACCACATTTTAAATGTCATCCGCAGCCTCTTTTCCTTGCAACATATCAAAAGAGGAAGTGGTTGTGAATACATTAATTAATATTGTGCTTGGATATTTTTGGATTGCGTTTTTTTATTTATTCTGCGAGGATTTCAACACAACTGCAGTATTTCTTTTCTCACCAAATCAATCAAAGTCAAACCAATTAAACAGCGAAATTTGATCATGGTAAATCAAGCATTAGCAGCGAAAGCCCTGTTATCGGGAGCCTCCATCCCAAAATTGCAATGGTCATTATTTGTTCAATGGCGAAATTGGCATCCGCTGCATTTCCCTCTCAAAACCCATCAGATGAAACGGACAGATTGGGTTGGACTTTGTACAAGTATTTGCACGTGTATCGGTTTGGAGAAATAGTAAATGAATACAAGGAACCACAGTCATATTTGTGGCTGTGGTTCATCCATCATTTTTAAAATAGGCTCCACGGAGACAGGAAAAACAACCTCCTTTTTACATAATCACATTGACTTTGTAAGTGTGTCGTATACATCGGTTAGACTCGACGCACATTTAATGACTTGTGCTCTATGTTGGGTGGCAATTTCTCCATATGCATGCAAATGCATCAAACATCTGGGAAAAACAGAAAATGCTGGTAATGGCTGCTATGTTGATTAATGTATAATTCGGTGGTGTGTTCATACTATAGGAGTGAGCCTGCTCATGATTATAATTGTGTAACATAATGGACCTGATTAATTTCTCACAAATTATTCATGCTTTTCAATGTATCATTGATTGGCACATTTTATGCATGTAAAACATTCCTGAGTGGTATTCTCCCTGAAATGGATTGATTCGAGCAAACCAAAGATAATGTTCAGCAATGTCCACAGCACTTGAAGCATTTCAAATGTGTAATATTATGTAGCAGCTGCTGCATTGGTGTGACATACCAGTGATAATTAATAGAAGAGGGCACAGTAAAAGTATAACTTTTGAGCCATATTTCTCTTCGACTTTTATATGCATTTGCTCATGAATTGCAACCTTTAGTGATACAATACATGCTGCTCTGGCCTAATATTAACATTCCACTGCACAACATTGGTATTATACAATAATTTATTTGGTGCTTTGGAAGGATTGTCAGTGTGCCCAGTGCAGTGTGTACTCGAGCAGGAAAAAAAAAACCTACTTCCATCGGATTAAAAAGAAATATATTTTCAACAAGCCATACAGAGACACAAAGAACGTCTTCCATGTGACTGAACTTAATCGTAGTGTTCCCCAGTTGAGATCCAGGGAGAAATATAAAGACGAGGGAGAGGGAGAGAAAGTTAGAAAGAAAAAACTTAACGGGTTTTAAACACGTAAACAACCAGTGTTATCATCTGATGTATCTTTCATTTGACAAAAAAGGTGCAGACAAGCATGAAGCAATCTTCAGCAATGCAAAAGAGGTTATGTTTATCTCCTTGGTTCTTTCGGTAAAGTCACGTAGAAGGGAAATAATAAAATAATAAAAAGAAAACATAATAAAATATTTTTCTTTTATTATGTTTTAAATAATAAAATAATAAAATTTAAACATTATAAAATACTTTTATTTTATTATGTTGTATTTTTATTATTTTATTATTTCCCTTCTACGTGACTTTACCGAAAGAACCAAGAAGATGAATCCCTGCAGTCACGAAAGCTTTAAATGAAGGTTATGTTTAGTAGAGTTCTCAAGACCAAATTGAGCTCGATCAGTTATGATAAATGATACCCGGAAAAAGGAATTGACCTAAACTAAATGCTGTCTTCACAGGAGTAATATTTCAGTAATCGTGCAATAAATACTCGCGTGATGATACTTCAATAAGTACACCTGGCATGACTGTGATATTCGTAAGAGCACAATATATTGCGGTACGGTGGGAAAAAACTGAAGAAAGGTGCCGTAGCGACAGATAGGTGCAGCTCTGGAATTGTATTATGAACTTCTTTCGCACCGTACGTAGCCAACCGGGCTAATCGGAGGTGCGTTCTGGCCAGTCGCGCCTTGCTGCTTGGGATGTGAGCCTGGTAATGGCAATTTAATAAGTAATAAACATTTTAGTTAAAGTCTTGCACTCGATGACAACCGGTAGAATTTCATTCAAGTCCGAGTGGATTTAGTTTTAGTCATTCATCCCGCTTAGTCGAGGCGATAAATCAGTCAAAATACGTAGTCCACTCCTGGCTATTAAACGTTGGTGTGAGAAGCATGCAATGTCCCTCCTCCACCACCACCACCTAATATTATCAGGTCAGCCAATGCATGAACTCAGAACATCTCTTTATATACTTATTGAGCCAATTACCGTTTATGATTTTCTGCAGTGCACCGCAGCCTCGAATAACGTTCCTAAATGACTTGAGCCTACATATTCATTCAGACTCGATAATTTCATCTCTTCATGGCAGCAGTCGTGCTTTGATTTTGTTGAGTAGTTTTATTCATCGGCATGCTTTCAGAATCCGAATCATAATATGTATTTATACTGGAGGAATCCGATGAGCTGTAAAGGTATTTTACGATTGTGTCTACTCGCAGTCATCGTTGACTCGTGTGTGGATATACATATGGAAAATGCTTTCTCTATAAATATTTCCGTCACTAATTTATTTCCCAAACATTAACGCTGGACTGGCAGGACTTATGCAGTTATCGTCGAGAGCATGCCAGGCTTGTAACAGAATCTCTGTCACCTTAAGAACAACTCGAGGCTGAAGCAGTGCTACATAAAATCGAAATTTCCCCTCTCTTCCCACGAAACCACAGTTGTAAAATATTATATTACTATGTCCCCGATGCTGTACAAAAAGTGCGGCTTCAGTTCACGTTCTTGTCGTGTTTAGTTCAGTCACCCGTGTAATGTGTGCATGCTAACCAATGTTCCTTTCTTTGAGCACTTGCCTAGACCAGCAGTTAAGGAAATGATTATGAATGTAATACCTGTGGCATTTCCCTTTAGAGGATGTGCAACTTTTGAACTGCATGCGATGGGTAACAATTTGTAATGAAAACAAAATTCAAAAATACGTGGAGACGATCATAATTTTTCACGAGCAATGTAACGTTAAAATATTGGTTTCAATTCTCAACAAAGTGGGTGTCTTTGCAAAAGGAAGTGGTATCTAACACCCTGGTCTCATCGCACATTTATGGTTCTGACTTATCAAGCAATTCAATGAATTCTCATGACTCGGGAGTTAGAAAACGATTCCGTAATCGTTTGACCGTCAGTTTTTTCCATCTCATTGATATTGTTTGTTCACTTTTCCAGTTATTCATACAGCGGTCACCGTCACGCCCCAACTATGAACCTTACAACACCATTCCAGTACTGAGTGCTGGGCACGGGAATGCTATTCTAATGTCCATCGTCATAACATTAGCTACGAGTGTTTGTTCATGCCATTTGCCCAAATGTTCCATTTGCGGACCATTTGCCTGAAGAAAGGAAATTCGGTACATGTTTTGGTGAGGTCACCATGATATTGTCCGCACACATTATGCTATGTGCCACTGTGGTGCCTAAATGCTCAGCAGTAGAAGCGAGTTTGAACAAGAGTGGCAGCACGGGGGTGTACCGTAGTATGGAGTGTGCTGACAGTTATTAGCAGCTGATAGTAGCCATAGGCAATGCCTCATGATGTGCTTAGCGACATCACCTAGGGTATCGCTATGATTTCTAGAGCTCGTCTACATTAGACATGCTCTCTTGGTTTTAAAATATTTGCTGTGGAGCGAGTGCACTTGAGCTATTGTTATTTCATGCTTACGATCCCGCAGCCTATTTGTTGTTTGCTACTCGTACGGACGGCTCTAGGGAAATACAGGAGTCGCAACTTTCCTACCGATTTTCGTGCATTCGGAGAGAGTTTTGAGTGGATAGGTAAAAGCATACATCGCCGAAGGGGGTTAAAACTGATAGCTTCGCGGTTCTGTGAATTTCCCGAACAAAATTTTGTTTTCGACATTGGTAAACAAAAATATACAAAGTCATGAGCACATTCTTTCGCCATTTAGTTGAAGGTTATAATCTTCACAGGGATTATGAATAATGCTTATATAATGAAGCTACAATCGTGATTAAAAGCCCTTCTTACTACTGTGATGTAATAATGTACTGAATGCAATGTATGTGTGGGATGTGTTAATGGCACCTTATGTGTGCTCAATAATGAGTGCCCAATAATTACAATAATAATTGTATACAACGTCCAAAATCGTGTTGTGAAATTGTCATCAACAGCTCTGATCAATCCATTGCTTGATGAAGGTCTCCACAATCCATCTCTCATGGTCTTGCCATGCAACAATCCATACAGCCCCGACACATACGTTGATCAATCTCCACAGTTGACACGTATTCGGCCGTGTTCTGAAACGATTTTGAAGGCTGTCTCATGCAAAGTTGTTACTAATGTTGTGCTCGCTCGCATTGTTCAGATGTTTCATAAATGAGGATGTCTACACACTATAGTGAACACGTGCCTCACATCAGATCCTGTTCACGCATTCTTAATTGCGCACCGCCATATTTGTTAGCAAGCTACGATTTTCCAAAGTTTGATTTTGCTCAGACGTCATCACAAACGAAGCTTTATCATTTCACCGTATATTGGCACGTTAGTGTACATTTAAAAGAAAATAAGGAATGTCGAGTAATGCAACTGCAGATAGATTTCTCTCCCTAATCCTTGAAGGCACCCTGACATTGACAAAATAGATAGTGTATCTAAACGACCTCTCCATTATTAAAGAAACTATATTGATTGAATGATTCCATGCATTGATTTCCTCATTCAGTGGCACCAATTGAAATGATAAAAATCTACGATTTTTGCTCAAGACACATCTAATAAAAAAACGTGACCTTTCTTGAACTAGAAAGAATAAAATGTACAAGTTGGAGTTCCCTTTTGTGGTCTAAGTATGCATATATCTTTTAAGTAGTTTTTGTTGTGCTTTCTACAGTAATTTGATGTGCATTGGGTTATTGAATGGGCACAGGAACAGCGGTTATAACAAATATATACAAGTGTTAAAACGTCATGCCTCTCTCAGTGTCTTCGAACTCTCTAGCGTGTGGTATGCATCTAGCGACACAGACAATGACAGCAGTCTTTTCATAGCGAAGATCAGCAGGCGATGCTGTGAAAGAACGACTCCAGCACTTCTGAAGTCACAAACAATTGGATGGGCAATCGGGGGTGAAACTTCATCATAGTTTGCCACAACAACAAAAAACGCCGATGCTCATTTCCTTTTGCCTTAAAATAATATTGTTACTATGGGGGCAGCTTTATCAGATTTGGGAGGTTCTTTCATTTGTCATTGTCTAGTATGCAACGTGTACAAGCTGGTATATTGGGTTACAGCTCGAAATTGTTTCATAGCGGGTATTTCTTTTTGTCCATACGGTAACTGCGGCCACAGTTTGACATAAATATTGGTATTATGAAAAAAAAATACTTTACTGTGTTCTGCGTCAGCGAATTTCCATTACAAAACTCAAGATTAGATTTGTTGGCAATGGTTTGGAAATGTTCCAATGCCGCAGGTTCTGTCTTTGAGGCACCTCAAGAGTAACGAGCTGTCACCTGAGGTTCGGGCAGGTGGATGCAAGAGGAATACATTCACTGACATTACGCGTGTGATTTAGAAAAAAGGAAACCATTGTAGCCTTGTAATAAATCCTTATCCTAAACGGGAAATTGAAATGACTAATAATAACACTTAATCTTTTACACCGCATTCTGTAGGAGGCATAACTAGATTCTGTTAAGATTATGTTAGCTCTGCCATGTCACCCTTTGTTTAGCTTTAAGGGCCTGGGTTAGTTAGAATCAACAATGGTTGAAGATTCAAATTGAGACTTTTAGAGATTACGCCAACGTGGCTGTGATTCTCCAAACACAGCCGGACCCTTTGGCTCCCCCGAGGTCGTGGCAAACATTACAGTTGTTCTGTAAACATCGATTATGCTATATCCTTAATAAATGTACACCGATTAATAAAATGTATGTTGTTATTGTACTGTATTTAATATGCGCAAATAGGCATTTGCTTATGACATGTATTCAGCATGTACAGTTTCAATCCAGCCCCATCCTCCCTTGTGGTGTCCAGTCAACTCAGTCAATCAACCCGGAGAACCTGAGTCTGTCCTGTCACCACCTTCCAGTGGCCTCAAGGTGCACGCAGCCTGGCACGAGCGCTGTGGTGGCGCGTCACCTTCTCTTGGTGGCGAACGGTGGCTATTGTTGACGTTGCCTATTGTTGACGTTGCCTATTGTTGACGTTGCCTATTGTTGACGTTGCCTATTGTTGACGTTGCCTATTGTTGAAGTTGCCTATTGTTGACGTTGCCTATTGTTGACGTTGCCTATTGTTGACGTTGCCTATTGTTGACGTTGCCTATTGTTGAAGTTGCCTATTGTTGACGTTGCCTATTGTTGACGTTGCCTATTGTTGACGTTGCCTATTGTTGACGTTGCCTATTGTTGACGTTGCCTATTGTTGACGTTGCCTATTGTTGACGTTGCCTATTGTTGACGTTGCCTATTGTTGACGTTGCCTATTGTTGACGTTGCCTATTGTTGACGTTGCCTATTGTTGTGCGGTCACAGGCGAGCAGGTGTCCCGGGAGCTGTGTTCTGGCCGAGCGGAGCCCCCTGCCAAGCTGCCCTGCCGGGTGCCCTGTCCCGGAGACTGCGTGCTCGCCCAGTGGTCCGACTGGTCTCCGTGTTCGTTCACCTGCTCGGGGAAGTCAGGCGAAGGTCGACAGAGCCGTGGCAGGGCCGTGCTTGCCCATCCCTCCGACGGTGGGTGGTGAAGCTTGAGTTGCCATTCTTAGATTTTGATTTAGGGGCCGTCCATAAATGACGTCACGCACCTGGGGGAGGGGGGTGGGGTCAGACATTTGTGACGATGTGTGACGAGGGGGGGGGGGGGTTTGAGAAATGTGACGTCACATCAAAATGCGCAACTTTAAATAAATATAGACAACACGTTCTACTTAATTAAATAGATGTTTTAAATAAATGTTTTCTCCTACAACATCAGAGTGCAGCAGCACATTAGATACACACTACAATGACAATAGTTTAAAGCGATTTGAAGCATGTTTTTTTTTTTGGGGGGGGGGGGGCAGAGCTTTGTGACGTCATATTTGAGGGGGGGGGGTCTGACTTTTTGTGACGCCGTGTGACGAGGGGGGGGGGGGGGGGGTCAAAAATCGTCCAAAATCGCGTGACGTCATTTATGAACGGCCCATTATATCTCATTTGCACAAAGGCACATTCCAATAAAAATTTCGAAGTTGGGGCGGTGGGGGTGGTGGGGGGGAGTTGAGTGGTGGCACAGTGGTTAGTGCACTGCGATATTGACACGGAAACCCAGGTTCAATTCCTGGCCACGGCTAACATCAGTGGCCCCACCCACCTCCGCTACACAAACTCACCCCAACCAAGCAGGTGCAGCGAGGTCAAAACCCCCTATGACGGACCCAGTGTGCGGAGGCCTTCGTCCAGAAGTGGAATCGCAAAGGGTTGAAAATATACGAGCTGTCATGCCAGACAAATCAACATTTCTGGAGCGGGGTTTGTTTATCAGGCGCAATTTCTATCTCATTTACACAAAGGCACATCCCAATAAAGTAACACAATTCCGCTTTAGCAGTTCATAAAAAGCGGATCAGTCAAGCATGGCCCAATTTCTTAGTGTAAGTGGGCACTGCAGGCAAATGCAGAGGTTATTAAACAGCCAAGCGGATAATGCAGTCTCCCAGGTGAATTGGTTAGAAGGCAAAAGACGCATGGAAAATAGCGGGACACCACGCTTTATAATACATTTAGGGTGTGGGCTATCCCAAGGGAATCTAGCGGCTTAACATTTAATTAATTAAAATGTATTCGTCCGATTAATTATTCCCATACTGCAATTATTTTATTTTTATGAAGGTTCTTGTTTTTTTTCAATGTAATTATTTCAAGCTTACTTGGAGCCCAACTGGATTACTCCAAGTATTAAAAAATGTAAAGCGTATTGAATATGAATACATTAACATATTGCAAAAAAAAAAAAAACTTCTTTGTCGTAATTGTGTTATCAAATGTATAGTCACTTAAAGGGCAGCAATTATTTTTTATTCAAAGTTTCCCCGATTAAGTTCATACCGTGGCGGCATTTAACGATTGCGCACGATGCCACAATGTCACAACGCACTGCTTAAGAGATAAAGTGATTGCATATACTGTCATTCTATCAAACTCCCCTTCACGATGTGGCACTCTTTAATTAACCAGCTTGCAATAAGTTCCTGCTGTACATGGTGATGGTCTTCATCATCCTGCGTGAAGAAATTGTGCCAAGAATACATGATTGAATCTCTCTGGGTCAGTGTCGGTGGCGGTGGGAGCGGCGGCACAAGTGGCCACGGGACTTCTGGCCACGGCTGAGAGCGGCAATGACATCTGAACCGGTCCTGAATACCACTCTGGGCAATGAACGCCAGCCGCACCGACACAGCATGTGGAGGCTATCAATCGTCAGTGCTTAAACAAAGGAGCTGTATTTTTAGGTTTTTTCGGTAAAGTCACGTAGGTAAAAAATTAAAATTAATAAAAGTAAAATTTAAAAAAATTAAAAAATCACGACGTTTCGGAGGCAACACAAGCTTCCGTCTTCAGGTGGAACCGTCACAGCACGATAGCTATCGTGATTTTTATTTATTTTTATTTTACTTTTATTTTTTTTTATTTTTTACCTACGTGACTTTACCGAAAAAACCTAAGAATATGAATCCTTGCAGTCACGAAAGCTTCAAATCTAGAAAGGAGCTGTATTTAATTTCAGTGTCCGTGTGGTAAAGTTTGTTATTTGCACACTTCTCTGCAATCGATTATGCATAATGTGTAAGTATCTAGTTGTTTATCTATACACGTGCGGAGAGTGGCGGTGCAGTGGCCTGTACACAATGGCTCCTGGCAACGACCAACGTCGAAGACGTAATGGTACCTGAACCCCGTTTCAGGTCTCCTCTACGTTGACTCGGCCTTAAATGAGTATCTGGCACACTAGTGATGGACTCGACTCATAAGAGTGCGCAATATCAAATGTTCTTACTTACTTGTGTATTTAGATGACCAATAAGTATATAAATGTAGCCAGGTGTGGTTCTGGCCACACATCCCCATTGTGTCTTGTCTGCAATATCGGCAAATTTTTCTCACGAACAACACTTGTCTTCTTGGTTCTTTCGGTAAAGTCACGTAGAAGGGAAGTAATAAAATAATAAAAATAAAACATAATAAAAAAATTCTCACGACGTTTCGGCCACAACGCAAGCAGCTGCTTGCGTTGTGGCCGAAACGTCGTGAGAATTGTTTTATTATGTTTTATTTTTATTATTTTATTACTTCCCTTCTACGTGACTTTACCGAAAGAACCAAGAAGATGAATCCCTGCAGTCACGAAAGCTTTAAATCGGAACAACACTTGCTCCCACCAGTCAATAACACTTTACGTGATTATTGTGTTTGCGTGTGTGTGTATAAATAATCAATTGTGTGTGTTACGCGTGCGTGCGTATATCTTATCAACTGTGTACCGCGTAAAAAAAAAAATTCAGTCCTTTGTCAATCCACTGCTGGATGGAGCCCCACTCGCACTGTGTCAGTCCCGGGGGTTGTGTGGCCATATTTCACTGCGCTGATCAGTTCGTGTTGGTGAGAAGCGGGGGGGGGGGGGGGCGGGGATGACCCAAGACCAGTTCAGGTGTCACTCGCCACTGATGTTAGCCACGGCTGGGACTTGAACTCAGGTGGTCAGGTTCATAGCTCAGTGCGCTAACTATTGCACCGCTGCTCCCCAACACACCACATTATAAGGGACAATATTTGTCTCATTAATTGAGAATCGTAATCCAAATCGCATAACTTATTAATAGCCCCCAAAGGCTTGGCTATCCACACACATTTACCCTGCGTTGTATTCTTTTGCATTTTGCATTTTCAACTGCATAGCCAAGCACTGAACATTTTCTCCACATAAATGTTAACGCATGAGACCGAGTTAATATATTCCCTTAGCTTTCACGAGCCACTCGCCAATATGAGTATAAGGATGGATCAATTAATCAAATATGATTGATTATTCAGATCATGATACACGAGTCATATCGCATGCTAAGGAATCCATGGTGTTAGTCGCATCTTAAATATTTTACGTAATAGGTTCGTGTGACCCTTGTAGCAACCAGAGGTGCTACCATTAACTGCATTGTTAAAAGCCACGTATTCGTTGGTTCTTTCGGTAAAGTCACGTAGATAGAAAATATAAAACTAAAGTGAATACAAATATCACGACGTTTCGATCGCAACACAAGTGGTCGTCATCAGGAATAGGGGTTAGCCTCTAAAGGCAAACTGTTTATAAAGGTTTTGGAGATGGGCGTAGCCCAAGTGTATCAGCAGCACCAGCAATGCCAATGCAGCAGCACCCTTAGCATCGCTGCTGCATTGGCATTGCTGCTGCATTGGCATTGCTGCTGCATTGGCATTGCTGCTGCATTGGCATTGCTGCTGCATTGGCATTGCTGCTGCAATGGCATTGCTGGTACTGCTGATACATTTGGGCTACATCCATCTCCAAACCTTTATAAATAGTGTGCCTTTAGAGGCTGATTCATTTTTCTGATGACGACCACTTGTGTTGCGATCTAAACGTCGTGATATTTTTATTCACTTTATTTTTATTTTTTCTATCTACGTGACTTTACGGAAAGAACCAAAAAATATGAATTCCTGCAGTCACAAAAGTTTTAAGTAAAAAAAACGCATGTTTTTCATGAATTGTAACTGTGACCCAGAGTAGCGGAAAAGTCACTGAATTGATAAGACGCTGAAATCATTACACCTCCTACTAACAGTGGTGTGGACGTGACACATGGAGGAATGTGAATGAGTTGGGACAGCAATTTCGAATTTTACATGCAGTGCATATCTCACGAAATTTTGGCATTTGTCGGACCATTTCATGGATGCGTAAATTGGTCACTCTTTTTCTCCCTGTCTTGGGCAATTTATATGTATCTATGTTGAATTTCTTTTGCACCATACATATCCAACCGTGCCAACATTATTTTTCAGGGTACGAATTTACCATTGCATTTTATATTACATATATTTGGCAACTCGTTATTGTTTTTTCCTCACTGGTGCTGATATGTTTCAAGACCAAACCATCGACAGAGCTGCGGAATTCCTCCCTGTTGGGTACAGGGCACCATTAGTGCTAATACTAGCCACTCGTTCTTTTTTAGTTTGCCCATTGACTGTCTGAGTCCTAATATAGGGGATAGTATTAAAGGATTACTTTTTGGTGTGGATCTACTTTTTAAAAACATTAATGTCAGATTATTTTGGAGAAAATGCGTATCCTTCCTGAATTAAAGCTTAAGCTGACTTTCTACGGTACACAATGTGGATTTTATATTTAAATGTCTACATTTTTACTTAAATCATAAAGTACACAAGTAGAAATATTTTAAATTATTATCTGAGGAAAAATGTGCATTTCTCAGTCTTTTCAGCACGACTGTATTGCAGTGTTTTGTATATCGACAGACTTTATAATAAAATGCAAATAACGAAGTGATTGTTTTTGATGTTACTATTTAAATGCTAAACTCGTGACATTGCCTCATTCAAAGCAATTTTTCATCCCGTCAAAGCGAATATGCGTCATGAGTTTTCAAAAATACCAATATTCTTTTCCTGCAGTCACCACACCATAGCAGAAAAGATACCTTGGTATGACTTAATATTGTGACTTATATGTACCACATAGGCTTTCGCGGCTGCGCTTTAGGCCTCTCCTCCGATGTGTTTTCGGATTCTACCACACATTGTTTGGCATTGATGGCTGAGGTTTCACTCCACATGCTGGGGAACTTCTTCAGGAACTTGACAGCTATGATTATAGCATTCAATTTGCATATGCACAGAGCAGTTTGTGGTACCTGCATACACTGTGGGGCTCACCCTCGCGAGACGCAACACATGTTGTCAATTTGACTCTGCGTTGAGCGAAGCGAGCCGACATATTTTCCCACCTGCACGGCAACGTTTGGGTATAAATAATGTATTAGCAGCAGTGGGTGCAGGTGCTGTTCACCTTGTGTACATTATACAATTTAATAGTGGATCGCTGAAAGTATATTTGATAGTAACGTGCTCTCAATCCCATGCGCACCGTTACCTCGATCCCCCTTACAGCTCCACACTGTTGGTTAGCGAGTAAGTACTACACTTACTGACCCAGCCCTTACTGAACATGTGTGAAGAAGAGTTTCATAGCTCATCAGATTCCTCCAATCTAAATAAATATTTTAACATCTCTTCTTCTTGGTTCTTTCGGTAAAGTCACGTAGAATGGAAATAATAAAATAATAAAAATAAAACATAATAAAATAATTATTTTATCATGTTTTATTTTTATTATTTTGAATAATAAAAATAAAACATAATAAATTAATTATTTTATCATGTTTTATTTGCATTATTTTATTATTTCCATTCTACGTAAAAATACAACATAATAAAATAATTATTTTATTATGTGTTATTTTTATTATTTCATTATTTCCATTCTACGTGACTTTACCGAAAGAACCAATAAGATGAATCCCTGCAGTCACGAAAGCTTTAAATCGAAATTTAACATCTCTTTTTTAATATATATTGTTTCATGTCAGGTGGTGCTCCGTGTACTGGGGAGGGCCAAGAGCTGCAGGAGTGGCAGCCATGTGCCCAGGTGCCCTGCACCGTCTACCACTGGCAGGCTGGCTCCTGGGGGCCTTGCACAGAGGACCTCTCCACCCCGCCCAGGAACGCCTCCCTCAGGGCGGCCCGACCTGCCCCGGCTGGGGCGTCTACCCGAGGAACCACGCCGGCCCACGTCGGCGTTTCGTCCTCGCCACACGACGGGCCTTCCTGCTCCTCGTCCGGCATCCAAAGTCGAAAAGTCATCTGCATGCGGATTGGCATTGGGCAGGTCGGCACCAAAAAGTAAGATTCCCAAATACTTCAACGGATGTCTATTAAACGCTGTCATGAAATACCATGCCGGCATTTGGAGGGGGTTTTTTTTTGTACATGTTTCAGTGTCATCATGTGCTAGGAAATAAAAAAAATATGTATGATTAATTAAGGACTAAAGATTTATTTTAGAAATACTCTTGTACTGTTGAAGGTGTCAATTTCATAATATGCATGAGCTTTTAAAACAAATGTATTGACTAGCCAGACACCGATGATTCCTTTTTGTACTATCGTTATACTATTAATCACAAAAGGCATGGTTTTAATGGCATCTAACAAAAATCTTATAAATCACATTGAAAATATTGCTTGACATGCTGGATTTCAGTTATTCTGGCACACATACACATACTCAAATGCAATTAATAACGTAATTCTCAGCAAAAGATAAAAAAAATAGTCAAACCTAAATAATGTGGTCCTTTCTAGCTTTGCACAAATTGGTTATGTGGGTTATTAAAGCTTAAGCATTATTGTTGTTGTTGTTTTACTACCATAATGATTATCGGGTAAACATACGATTATACATTGTAAAAATGTATGATTAAAGTAATCAGATTTTATACGTAGACTTTCACGACCGATATTATAAAACATAATTTATTTTGTACACTTTTAACAATTACCCTGCATCACCTGAAAGAGCCAATCAAATCAAGTCGCCATATGGGCAAATGTGCCAATTGATTTGGTATTTCCGCAAAACCGGAATATTGAAAAGGCCAAGCGAAACTATGACAATTTTATACGACGTTTCGCTGAAGATTACCATCCATGGATGGAATTTTGTTTGGAAATTCTTTCATCCAGCAGTGGATATATCATGGCGGATGCTGCTGCTGATGATGATAAGGGTTTCAGAGCATGACTTCAACATAGGTCTGCTTTGTCCACAAATATTGTAACATGTATTGATTAACTCATGCACATAGCTCTTTTTTTACGTAATTATTTGCGCATATTTCACATACTAATTCTTATTTATTTATTTTGGCATTCCTGGCTTGACCGCCAATACAATTATGTATTTTTAGAGCCGCATGACAAAACTTGCAGACATTTTCCGTGGAGCAGAAGATGCCATATGATAGTGGCGCTGGTCACGTTTAATTAATTCTGGCAGCTGAGAACAATGCGAATACACGTATGCGATATGCATGCAAGTATGTACTTCGCATAATATTACTGCATAATGCATGCCTTGCCTCAATGTGTAGCTTATTAAAACAAAGTGAGGGAGTTAGAAGATATCTTGCTGTGTTATGGAAAATGTATGCTCCACTAATGAATAGAAGATGAAAGCATGCCTGGGGTTACATGTGAAGAACTGCTATGCACATAGACGATGGGTGGCTGTGGCTAACGGGACTTAGTGTTGTTACCACCACACCTATTTGCCAGGTTGCATTTTTCAAACACGGCCAATACAGTAACAACCTTTGGAAGCTGGACTGGTTGAGAGTACAAGGTCCATTCTCATTTGCAAAAGTGACCTGGGGCATTAGTTTTGCCAGTAGAGGGTGATGATTGCTGAGTGGTCACAATTGAGTAATTTCCAGATATTTTTTTTATTTGACAAATTTCGACCCTTTCGCCGGCACACAATGGCCTCCTCTTGCGAATGACGTCAGGAAACTTGAGCGTCCACTGTGAAGCAGCATTATACTCTTAGGTTTTTTCGGTAACGTCACATAGGTAAAAAATAAAAAATAAAAATAATAGAAATAATAATAGAAATAAAATAATAAATCACGACGTTTCGGAGGCAACACAAGTCTCCGTCATCAGGTGGGACCGTCACAGCTAAATTTACTTGATACAGTAAATTTACTTGATACAGTAAATTTAGCTGTGACGGTCCCACCTGATGACGGAGACTTGTGTTGCCTCCGAAACGTCGTGATTTATTATTTTATTTCTATTATTATTTCTATTATTTTTATTTTTTACCTACGTGACTTTACCGAAAAAACCTAAGAGTATGAATCCTTGCAGTCACGAATGCTTCAAAACTAGAAGCAGCATTATGTTCACTACACCCACACAGTAATAACCAGGGTGGCCGCTGGATTTGAACCATATACCTCTGCAACAAGTGGCGAACACGCTCCCACTGGGCCACATCCGCCACCCATAACCACAAGCAGAGCACGTGGCAGACTGACGTCACCAGTGGACCCGTGTACTTGAGCGCGTCAGTCTTGCATGTACTCTGCTTGTGAGACAACCTTGCCCTCACCTGTTTTTTTATACGTTCATTAAAATATATATTCATTACAAATATTAATTCAGCCCTACCAAACAATAATTTTGCCCAGCACTTAGAGTAACTTCTGTCAAAATAGCAGGAAGAATAATCATAATTATAACGATAATATCTCGTGAACAATACTAACGAAAAAGCGAAAATATACTTTTATATACTTGTTGAATAATTCGACTGCGCAATTATTTGCTTCAATAAATTATCAAAAGTACATGTGCCACAGGCATTGTTCGTGATGTTGGCACAAGTCTTTGAGCCATCTCAAGGGTGCCACGGTCTACCATGTGATCTGTCACGTGGCAGGGATTGGTTTTCCCAGATGCATACACTTAGTTTTTTTTCCCAATCTCCTGGGTGTTCTTTTTTTTGCTGACGAAGGGGGGGGGGATATGAAGAGTTGATCAAAAGTCTTTCAGACAGCTCATACCGAATGTATAAGGTCTGTTTTCCCTCGTATACAGTACAGTATACAAGTCCTTAGTCATACATCAACACATGCATAACGCAATACATATTATCTATAAACACACTTGTCCACATAATCCTAATACGTTATGACATAGTTCAAACCTGTAACAAATATCGAGTAATTGGAGAAATGGTTATGATAAATTACATATTTGGATTTTACTTACAAAATAGCATTACGCATTATTTGACAAGCTTGATATGACCACATTTGCTGTTTGTGCCAGGCATCATGAAAAACATGCTTTAAATTACAGGACAATCCCTCATTTGCTGCGTATTAAATTGTAATGTCAATCTACACAGTAATATGATTTGTCATTTTCGTATTAAAACTAATTTCTGTTTCATGTGGTGTCATCATTTTCCGTATTTTTAAAGAATAATGTGGAAGACAAAAAAAGCAGAAACATAGTGAAAAAAATTACACCACTGGAATTTTAAATCTTTTCTCAATTCTTGACCAGCATCTAGGCTGTGCTAAGTCACATTCGCAAAGAATACAGTATCGTGCATAACAATTTTGCTTCACAAACGTGAAGCGATAATTTTCACATTTTCAACATCATCCTCATACTTTTTAGCCACTCCTCACGAATATATATTTACGATGTAATTCAACATACTTTATCAAGATTAGCATGTATCCAAATTACCTGGCCATTTAAAGTCAGACGGCAGGTGTTCCATCCCATTTAAGAGTAGACCAACGCCTCATTTGTTACTGCATGTCCACAGCACCATCAAATAGAAATGGATATTTGCAATTAGCACGTACACTTTCGTTTATTAACCAAATTACGCTGCTTACATGTAGGATTTATGTGTCTGAATTTAAGCACCGAAAAATCATCCATACGCAATTATGTTTTGTGATATTTACCTGAACATGCATTCGTTAGTTCTTATTATGCTATGAAAATGTGTAACTGTTCTGAAAGTGTGTTTATTGCAACAACAAAAAATGGATGCGGACGTGTCGAATCAATGTGCTTGCATTACTGAGACACTAATAGTGTGTAGCGATTCTACCCCCACCTCCGCACGGTGCCACGAATTGCCACGATTAGGGGTCACGATTAAGGGTCATGATGAGATTCAAGAGGGGATTATTTTTGAACGTTGTGTTGACTGCAGCGGCCCCGAGTCCATGATGTGGTCACACGTTCCTGTAACGTACAACATACACCAATTGGAAAACATTTATTCCTATACATGCACTTGAGTCGTGTATTATAAAGCCTAATAATTAATATTAATTTTCGATTTAAAGCTTTCGTGACTGCAGGGATTCATCTTCTTGGTTCTTTCGGTAAAGTCACGTAGAAGGGAAAAAATAAAATAATAAAAATAAAACATAATAAAATAATTTTCACGACGTTTCGGCCACAACGCAAGCAGCCGTCTTAAGGCGAGGACGGCTGCGAATTATTGTATTATGTTTTATTTTTATTATTTTATTACTTCCCTTCTACGTGACTTTACCGAAAGAACCAAGAATAATTCATATTAATGCGACTTATCGGTGTAGTGTTACACCCCTATTAGACACCACTTGGGATTTGTAATATTAATGATATACCTGCAGTGAGCCTTAATTAGAATATGCAAATGACCTACGTTTAGGGAGGCGATAGCCGCCCCTCTGGATGCAGGCGTATGTCAGCTCTCACGCCATGTTCCGTGTGTGTAAATACGTGAACGTGCGAGGCGATACATTTATTGACATTGCTTTAACTTGTTGGGTGTGACGGGTGGTCTTTTGGGATTTTTGTATTTTATACAAAACACAGTCTTCGGAATTAGTTATTTTAAAACATTTCCATACACAATTATGCAAAAAATGTTAAAGTGTGGCAAATGGACGTAATATATATTTGGCGAGAGAAACTTACTGTGAAAATGAAAGTAAAAATTACATCAACATATCAGGCAGGGAACAGCTACGTGAAAACATCTTAATCCTGCATAACATTTGGCTGCCTCTACTTCGATAATAAACAATATGTTCTAAAATTCAAAAGGAAAATAAACATGTAATTGCTTCTATTTACTTGAGGACAATTTCTTGCGGCTAGCTATAATGGAAATGAGTATACATTACGGACGGTAAATGTTGGTAGGCGGATTAGCCTCGGGCAATGAGGGCAGTGAGGAAATTATCAAAGCCAGCTGCCAAATCCCAGCTTGGTTCTCTCACTGTCCTTGCATGTCACGGTATCAGGACACACAAGGGAGGGAGGCTGATGGATGCCAACTCTGTTTTTTTTAGCAGTGAACCAGTACTGGCACACTCCTACTTCTCAAATGAATTGATGCTCTGTTTCCTGGATGCATGGTGTGTGCAAGTGGGTACTGTGGTGTCCCCAGGATTTACAAGGTGAGCTTTAACGGCAGCATGGGGCTCAAAGATTTGGCTCTTTCTATCACCTTGTCTCACCCTCTCGGAAGCCGATTCTGGTTAGTATATGGATGGGAGAATGTCTGCCGTATACTGTAGCAGGTGTTGTGGGCTTAGGTTGCAAGGTGACCAGCAGAGGGAAGTGCAGGACTTTTTTAAAATGTATAATATATGGAAAGCTTTGAGCGTTAGCCCCTCGAATGCTTGTGCTTTCTCCAGGTACTCGAGTTTATTTACACGTAAAGCTTAAGGTTCATAAATGTGTAGTGACGTAAATAATCACTGGTATTTAGCGCCAGCTACTGTCACACGAGTGGAACTGTGCGTCTTGAGCCTCTCTCTGGCACCAGAGTAGGTATGGCATGCAAGCGGGCCCTAGGGGGCATAGTTTTGGTGATGGTCTGAGAGAGGGCAAGTAAGGACGTGACAGTCTGGGTGAACCCGAGCGGGCACGTGACCGGGACAGGGTAGCGAGGGGGCCTAAAAGGGGGCTCGTGGGACACGTGATGCTTAGTCGAGAACCTTCTGGTGAGATCCAGAAGGGGGCGTGGCCGAAGGCGGAGCAAGGCCACACTCGGGAGCATAAACGGGAAGTCCCAAGAGCGATCACGGCTGTCTGCTGGAATGGAGCTCTCGGGGCTACGTCTCTTCGGTCTGCGGTCGTCAGTCTTCGGTCATTAGCTCGGCATCGTGGATCAGGCAACATGTTGCTGACCTGACCCGTTAATGTAGTTACCCTGTTGGGGTCCAGTTAACCAGTGTTGTAATAAAAGTGTTGCCTCCAAGTCAAGTGTGTGCCTCCGTGGAACCCACTACAAATGTAATTGGTCTAACATCGCAGTGCAGGACCCCACTGATAGAGAGTCTTGAGACAGTGAGACTTTCGTGGGAAAAAATATGTAAATATGAAGGGACAGCCCTGCAATTGCTTGCTCATCCCACGTTTGGATGAAGGGCCTCCACTATCTCTAGAAAGCTCATACAGAGGTATTTGGCTTTCTCCTCCATGCTAACCAGTTGTCCTGGAAGAGGTGGGAGTACTCATATTTTACGCCACCACAAGCCACCTGCCGATCGACTAACCTTTCTGGCTAAATAAAGGACGTGACTATTGCACGCTTCCGACACATCGCTGAGCATTCGCTGGTGCCAGGGCTGCAGACATAGGACATGACGGTGAGTCTTGGTCAAATTAATGAGGCCACGACGACGATGCCCCTTTTTGCGTCTTGGTGCAGATGCCCCGAGAAGGAGCGGCCCAACGCGGTGAGGCCGTGCATGCTGATCTGCCGCAAGGATTGCATCGCCACCCCCTTCAGCGACTGGAGCTCATGCCCTGCTACCTGCCAAGAGCGTGCGTGCCTTTTACACATCCATCCCTGTTCACGTCTTAATGTCATCATTTAGCGTCCTTAATTAATAGTTGTTTCATTTATATTTATTTTTTGATCATTGTACTTTCGTGCAAAAACAAAACAAAAACAGCTGTCTACGAACTGGCGAGGTGTCTCAGCTTTAAAGGTCGCATCTCGCAAATGCTGCTTGGCGCGTTGACTATGGACCATCAGTCCCTCTGTAAAATAATTCAACAGTGATTTTCCTTTTAATCGACATGCCCCCATGTTAGGATCGTTGAATTTCCACCATTGGCTCAGGAATGCAAACCGGAGATGAGCACCGCCTCAATGCTCATTTGAACAGGAAATCACTTTGACTTCTTTACTTTATAGAAATTAGGAGATCGGAGCTCAGGCATAGAGAGCTTTAACGCCTCTCGGCTGCTTTAATGAAGCCACGTAGAAGCCAAGTTTGTAATTTTTTTTTTATATTCAGCGAGTGACTTGCAGGTGAAAATTCAAGGAATAATTTCAAAGTTTCCAAAACCACATCACTGCAGAGCGATAATTTCATTTTTCCTCATTCTTTGTAAAAAAAGAAACCCATAAGATTTCTGTGCCCCAGGGTTATCGTGTTATACATAAAATCATGCTGCTTGCTCCATGTGACAGGGACTCTTTGTATTTACCGTCTACTCGTGACATCAGATGATAAACATTGGGCTGTGCAAGCTTTTTCTTGCTGCATATTCTACTGCTACGCAGAATTCACTGCTACTTACAAAAGGTCAATGGGCATACATTCAATATTGTGATATGCGGAAAGAAAATGGGAAGGGAGAAAAAATGTAAAGGCTTGTTTTTTTTTCTTTTCCATATCAAATACCATTCTATCCCATATTGTTACACGGAGTGATGTAATTATAGATAGCCCAAGTCATTATAAATTGTAAGGTGTTCAGCTTATTTTTTTCCTTAACCTGGTCTCCCTACATTATGGTTACCTATCTTAAAAAGTGTTTGTCGAATGACATTTCCCATGGCCTATTCAAATTAGCGGTACCTTTGTCCGTTGAAAAGCATAAACTTCCCCTCTATTAAACCAACATTTCAAAGCCTTTTCGTATTAAATTGACACATGCATTGAACAATATTGCAGAAATGAGTTGGCGGAGACATAACCTAAAAATAGGATTCGATCACCTGCACATAAACAAACAAAGACAAACAAAGATCCCCCATGTAGCCTTAACAGCTTGTTGAGGCAAGTGCTTTTAGCGAGAACCTATGAAGGCTGGCATGGTACACAAGGGGGTGGGTGGCCAGCACCATGCCCGACTGTCTTTGGCTCCCTAGTGGCGATGATTTTACACACCGCACCAGGTACTCATTTGAGGTTGGGTCGACCTAGGAGAGGCCGAGGACCAGTTCAGATAATCATCACTGGTGTTGGCCGTGAGCGGGAATTGAACTCGGGTGGTTGGATTTTTTTGCGTGGAGCGCAAACCGTGACACTACATGACCTAGCCACGCAGGCTCTGCAAGAGGTCCAACATATATGTAGTGACATCGGGGATGTCACTGTGTGGTGCCGGCCTGGGAAGGCCGTGGCGTGCGATTTCCCTATGTCGTGGACAGCACCGTGTGTGTTTCTGAGTGAGGCCGGCTCTAGCACAGCACGGCGTACGATGATGCACCGTCATCGCGTACACCCCGTAGGTGGGTGTAGTACCAGCCCTAGCGGGGCTTGGTGAGCGCTGGGATAGCACGGGCACCACGCATAGCGTGCAGTGCGGGCTCCCACAAGGGGGAGCGGGAGAGTGTCAGCCCAGGGACAAGGTTGCCCAGGGACAGGGTTGCCCCAGGCCATGGCACTCTGGTTGACCCCGTAGGCACGTGATTCGGAGTGTCCACAGAGAGGCCCCTAGGTGGGGGGGCTAGGGGGTGACCACGTGTCCGAGGAGAGCTCTCGAGAGGGAGCTGGAACGCTCGCGAAGGTGGGCGGGGCCGAGGGCGGAGCCGGCCCCGACTCGGGAGGATATAAGGTGGGTCCCTGAGAGGGACCTGATGTCGCTTCGTTCTCCAAGCTGGAAGCTCTACGTCTACAAGCTGGAAGCTCTACGTCTACAAGCTGGAAGCTCTACGTCTACAAGCTGGAAGCTCCACGTCTACAAGCTGGAAGCTCCAGTCTACAAGCTGGAAGCTCAACATCTACAAGCTGGAAGCTCTACGTCTACAAGCTGGAAGCTCTACGTCTACAAGCTGGAAGCTCTACGTCTACAAGCTGGAAGCTCTACGTCTACAAGCTGGAAGCTCCACGTCTACAAGCTGGAAGCTCTACGTCTACAAGCAGGAAACTCTACGTCTACAAGCTGGAAGCTCTACGTCCTACGTCAGAAGAGGCACCAACACGTGGCCGGGACCCGAATGAGGGTCCGATCCATCGTCGCTGTAACTCCTGTGTGTAGTGTAGTTAATTGGGTGGTCACCACCCTAGGCTGTATCTGGTAAAGGGGCAGTTACCCCGTTGAATATACGTGTTGTGAATAAATGTGTTGCCTCCGAAGAATAACGTCTGCGACTCAGTTAGACTCACTACATATATGTAGCCTCCCCTGACGATGGAGTAAAGGAAAGTTGCACCATTTTACACAATGTAAGCAATCGCATACAATTACTCGCATCGTTAACACTTTGCGCATGAACCATCATTAACACTTTGAGTATAAACGTTCCCATTGAAACATACTGCAATTTGCACATACACTCAGAAGGCATACGGTTCAATTGCACTTTAGCTGAGGCAGCTCACTAGGCTGTCCATGCGTCCAATTGAAGGAATCCAAATGTTTGATGAATGTGCTGCATGGGAAGTAGAATGACTTTAAAAAATAAGACCCTGACTGTAATCTACAGGATCTCTTCATATTGTACCATGCTGTATCCTGCCCGATACACGTAAAAGTTTCCATATATTGGTTCTTTTTAATTGGTTGTTAAACTTTTTAACCGTCCAATAAAACGTCATCCCTTTCCCACTCACCTCCCATCTCGATAATAAGATGTGCCGTTAATAGACTGAGTTAAACATTAATTCCTCATCTGCTGTACGTGCATTATGATGCACTTCTCATCGACAGCATAATTTGCGTCACGTTTTTTGTGGAACTCGCTCTCTGTCAGTCTCGATACCATTTCCCATGGAATAAAAATAAAATGAACATACTTTCATTTATCCACTGCTTGATAAAGGCTTCCCCAAGTCATAGCGGCAATTAAGGTTGTTCTACTCGATACTTTTTTCACACTGGTTATTATGGATCGGTGAAGAAGGCACTCAGGACCTGTTCAGACATCGCTCACCACTGATGATAGCCAAGGCCGGGAATCAAACTCAGGTAGCAAGGTGCAAAGCGCATTGCGTGAACCGCTGCACCACCGCTTCTCCAACATAGTCCGTTCAACACTCGCTGTACAATTTATTCTGTCTTGTGCAAGGCATTTTTCATATAGTCATCACTTAATATGAAGGTTATTACAATTTAGTTTTTTTTTACACATTTTGTAGTCACACTCTCTGCCTTGTTTTTGCGTTGCAGCACGTGTTGTTCGGCATGACATCTGACATTTCGCTCCACGTGCTGGGAGCTTCCTCAAGAGATAAATTCATTTCCCGAAGAGGTTGCCGAAGAAGCTCCCCAGCACGTGGAGTAGAATATTCCGAACACCACGCATTACACCCCGAGCGCACGTGGCAGAGTTTGTCTCTCCTCCCATGCTAAATAGAGAAAGATTACAAAAAAAACGATCTGTTGCGTTCTCCATGGGCAGGTGGCGGTTCCCCCAAAAAGCAGCGTCGTTGGCGCATGGTCATCCAGCAGGCATCCCACGGCGGGAAGGAGTGTCCGCAGAACCTGCAGGAGGAGCGCGACTGCCAAGACCGGCCGCCCTGCCACGCCTACAAGTGAGCGCCAGCTGCATTGTCCTTTGGCACATGTCAAGTCGAAGGTGCGCAGATTTATAGAGGCAATTTAAGGCGCTGTGACAGTTGGAATTCCGGCTGTGAAGCAGCTGGGGCTGAGCAGGCAGGAGAGCTGTAGATATATCTAGAAGGCCAATGAGCCATCCACAGAGCCATTATACATTATTCATTGCTCAAAACCGTGCGTTTGTTTATTCGGTGACATACGTGCATTGAAAAGTTTTAGCGAGCTTTGTTCTGCAAGGCGACGGTCGCTACAACGTACTCTTTTTTTGAGGTGCAAATTCCCTCTTCCAAAAACAAATCTCTTGGCAAGTGGGTTCCAGTGGCTGTGCATATCGTTTAGTATAGACTGCAGAGAATCCATCCAGTGCAATCTGTTCAGGGATGTGTGTGTGGAGGTGAAGGTTAGTAAGAGCCGGGCGCACAGCGGCTTTGTGATGCGTCCAAAGGAAAAAAAAAATCGGGAAGACCGTTGTGCAGAAATTTCAATAAAAGCAAAGTGAAAGTTCCATAATCTTATGAAAGGTCTGCAGAGCAAAAATCTTTATTCAACTTTATCTTCATTTAAATGTGCATGCACGTCTACGGCAGTAAAACTAAAATGTAGGTGGAAAAATCACAATACCAGAACGGTAGACAAATTATAGGGGGAATGGGTTTAACATAAAAAGTTGATTTTGACCAACGTAGACACCCGCTACAATTGAATGCTACGTCAAATGCATGTAAATTGCCGTTTTTGTGTGCAGTGGTGAACATAATGTTTACCGTGAAGGGATCTGTGCTTTGTGCACAGTAATAAAAGTGTGCCGCTAGTAGCAGACATTACAGTGGCAATGTGCAGGTCATAAATGTTAATGAACTGGACTCTAATGGTGGGGGTTTTATGTAGACCTTGGGGAAAATAGTTTTCATTCAATGCTTTATTTGTATTGCACCCTTAAAGATTTTAGACACAGAATGACATCATCCCACAAAAGCGTTTAATGAATCTTGGAATGTATTTTCATGCGAGGCTGTCGCAATACTTTTCGTATTGAAAGGGATTATGGCTGATGTTTAAGAAGAATGGTGGAGCAACGGCCGAGGAATCGTAGGCATCCAAGAGAACTTACTGAAAGAGAAGGGGCGGGTGAGATCGACTCCTGTACAGGTGCGAGGTGGATTATTATATTGCAGGATCGTGAAAAAGGGTGACCCCGTGGGGAGGCCATCCATCATGGCTGATGATCGTGGTGATGATGAAATATTAAGTGTGGTTACTATTCCATATTTAGTAATGTTGTGTTTAACAAGGCATCTATTTGGTGTTTGAACATTTTGAAACCTGTTTTATTGCCACAAAGGGAAAAGAATGTTCTTATTTTTTATACTTTGAAACTGGGAAAAAATAGTCCCATAATATAGCTGCTCAACTCGAGCTATCAATGGTCTATTACGTGCATTGTCTTTCTACTGTTCACCTTTTGGCGTTCTTTGGTCTGAAACTGGTGAGCCTAGGACACAAAGAAGGCCAATCAGTTCCGAAGACAATGCAATATCCTATCAAAGCATGTTTGTGTTCATGTTCACCACAAGTACGTGTGGTTAATGCAGACTCGATTTCTTGCAAAAGCTATCTATTTTGGTGTTTGAACATCTTAACGCCTGTTTGATTTCCAGAAAGGGTCAAACCTATTCTTATTTTTCAATGCAGTGTTTGTTATGCTACGCTTTAAGAAGCAAGACAAGCCAGAGCATTATGCATGCTTTATCTGAATGTATGCACCAGTGTCCATCGCCATTGTCAATTCTTAACTCATTGTAGAGGTCCACATTCCCGTGGTAGGAACCCCGATTAAAGTGGCACTCCACTTTTTCAGTCCGAGAGCTGACGGAGGACAAGTTGACCCACTGGTCGGCATTTGCGCTCAACATTTGTATGCCATTTGAACTCAAAGTAGAACTTTCGTGGGGAGAAACAGGGCTTTGATGCACTTCTGCATTCACATGGTAATTTAAGAACTAATTTTAATGTTAGTTATATTTTTATTTTATTTCCAATAATTTATTTAATGCTAAATTGCTACGAATAGAATACTGCTCGTATTTCATTAAAAAAAACTCATCATTTGTCAATTTTCCTCAAAGCCCCATGGTGTAACATGTGATCTTTGGGTTAATACGTAAATTTATCTTTCTGCCCTTGCTCTCCGCGATGAAGATGTTTCATTGCACAAAATTACTTTTTTTTGGTTATCAGTCAGTATTATTGATGAATGCAGTATATTTTGGTTATTTCGATTGTTTTCATTTTCTTTAATACATTTATGAAATTTTAACAAATACATGTATTTGTTGAAGCGTGGGATTCTTATTTTAGTTGAAACGTATCGGTAATGAGCACACGTCGCCGCTAATCCCGTCTGAACGACGTGTGATCACGCACGGCGGAGGGGCGAGTGACGCCGTTGTGGGTGGTGTGCGTGTGCGCCTGGTGGCAGGTGGAAGGCCCACAGGTGGCGGCCGTGCCAGCTTGCTCCGGACTATGTGCGTCGAGGAATTCCGGGGGCAGACGAGGCATGTGGGCCAGGACTTCAGACACGAGGTGAGCGCGACCCGTGACCAACCTAGCCAGCCAGCCAGCCCACCCACGCAGCCACTCACTCACTTACCCCACCCCACACTCACCAATGCTCGACTCCCCCCACCCCCTCTCCGCCACTGCCCCGCCTGTGACATACATCATGTCAAATACGATTGCTCCTGATTCTGGCTTGGCGTGCTGTCATACGGGGTTGCTGCTTGTCCAAGAATCGCAGCAGTCAAGACAGTTTGTGGGAAGTGGGGGCAGCACGAGTCATCGCGTCGAGCTCTGCTGCCAAAGCCGGGTGAATAAAATGGCGGCTGGAACTCATTCGCGATTAACCTTGCTATACCCTGGCCAATTCACACCCATTTATTTGGCTCTTGCTTTGTCGGGTACACGTGTCAGTTGTATTGTAACAACGACGACCGACACACGTTCTTACTTTACTCTGAGCCTTTATTGTAGACACGAACACTATTTTTTAGGCGCGAATTTCGTCTATTTTCCAACCGTCCCTTTCCCCTTGAGCTGTCCCATTTCATATCCCTCGAGCCCCTTTTCTCGAAGGTTCGCTCAACCTATTTCCCCTCAACCAATCCTGGTCCTGCTTCTCGAATGGTTGTCAACCATTACCCCGACAGTCAACCCTCATTTCACCGCCTTTTACGATTGAATTTCTCTTCCAATCAGTTTAATTCTCTGACCGTAACCAATCCTCTTTGAGGCCTCCCTGCACCAATCAGATGCCTTTCTTAAATCCACTCGGCCTCTGTCCATCCATCGGTACAAATGGGTTCACGAGAGTTATTTGATTGGCTGGTCACGTGTGCCGTGGTAAAGTTTGGGTGCTCCCACGTGTTTCAAGCTGTCTGCCAAGCGTGCGGGAGTAGACCAAATACCCCGCAGAGGACGCTCTCTAGCACCCACTCGAGTGGAGGCATGTTTGCCAGCAATAACGTGACATAGCAATTGCACGGCTGCATCTTTACCCCTTTAAAAAAAAAAAATCGAAAACATAAAAACCCCCTCTGTGGGACCAAGTGTGCCCGTTTTTCGTCCAAGAGGGACATTTAAATATTTTTCATCTCAAAAAAGCCATTGAGAGGTGGGTACATGCCCTAGAGGGGTGGAGGTGTCGATTGCTTGATGTATTCTTTAGTAAAGGGCAACATCACTCGCCATCTGGTTGGAAAGGGCAGCATAACTCAGGGTGTCACTTGGCAAGAGTCGGAGAGCTTTGTTTTGCCGGGGCTGCTTCAAGAAGCAGATCGCCCACGGCTTTAATAGTGCAACTAATTTGTCATCGTTGTTGTTGTTATCATTATTATCAGATGCAACTTTTTCTATCCGTTACATAATAATATCATGTAATGTGTAAAATTAGTAGACTTAATAAGGTAAAGACGATAGCAGGTACAGGGGCAGCCCTGCAATTGCTTGCTCAAGCCACTGCTGGTGGAAGGGCCTCCATCTAGAGTGGAGCCCCAGAGGGCTGCTCTTGAGACCATTTTGCGAGTGTCGCCGATCCACCCTGTCCCTCTGCTCCCGCTGTGAACCCTCACGAGGGGGGACAGGTCGGCTAAATAGATGACGGTAAAAACAATCTTCCTGGTTCTTTCGGTAAAGTCACGTAGAATGGAAATAATAAAATAATAAAAATAAAACATAATAAAACTCTGTCTCCTCGACAGACCTGTTCTCCACCTGAGGACGGCTGCTTGCGTTGTGGCCGAAACGTCGTGAGAATTATTTTATTATGTTTTATTTTTATTATTTTATTATTTGCATTCTACGTGACTTTACCGAAAGAACCAAGAAGATGAATCCCTGCAGTCACGAAAGCTTTAAATGGTAAAAACAATTAAAAAAATAAGAAAGTTCGGAGACGATGAATAGAAGTGGGCAACTCCACAACAGCTGAGCACCGGGGGGTGGGGGGGGTGTGAAACGGCGTAACTTTATTTCAAAGCCTTTCTCGGAAGGGCAATTGCATATCTACAATAGCGATCGAAAACATTTTCCACGTCACAACACCCCAACTGAATTCCTTAGTACGAAGTCTGCCCAAATCTAAATTGGGTGGCGTGCCCCGTATTCTGCTGTGCACATGTAGGATCGGGGTCCAATCCCTGATCATCATTGAATCACTGGATACCCATAGCGACACAAATTGGTGTCTTGGGTTCCCATTTACTGCAGAGTGCACAATTATAAGTGTGGTAAATCACAGGCGAGCTCACTCGGCTGCACGAGCGAGATGTCTTGGAATAGGTAGGAATACCCACACTTTACCCCACCACATGTGAACCTGCCTTTCGACGGGAATCAACAAAGTGAAAGGGTTACCAGCTCCATTGAGTCGATCTGAGCCATTTGTGGAAATTCCATATTGCTGTGACAAAAGGCGAGTCTTTCCATTGCACAACTTATCGTTCTAAGCCAGTTGCTGTACAATAGCATTTAAACACGTATAAGGTTTGTTTCATGATGGTGACGTGACTTTAACAAGTAGGCTTTCACGACCAATATTATCCATAATAGAGGTTTTTGAGTTAGATCGTGTAAATATAAATGTGTCGTTAAACCCACCACCACCTGACACAGACAATTAGTAAGGTTTGTCACGTAAACACAACATGCCAATTCGTTACTGGTTTAGCACACAGGTGTTGAAACACATTGCTCCCGTTCTCTGTGGAGCGATGATTACACACGGGCAATGGCGGTGTGTGGGTCAGTGAGGTCAGGTTGACGCCAAGCCACTGTCAAGCAAAGGCACCAGGGCCACGGCCTCAATGTGAAAGTTGGGGGCGTATGACGAACCGGTGGCTTCCCGGCGGTTATTGGTTCGATTGCTGATGGGATCCGTGAAGTTCACCCCTTTCTTAGTCAGGAATAATTGTTGTGCTTTACTCTCATTCTATCACATTAACTGGCTCCTGACTCAGTACTGAGGCTGCTGTTTTTTTGCGCTAATGTGTATTTAACGGTGCTGTTATCAGCACCGTTATCGGCATTATTGTCACATTGTTGAAGGGAGAAAAGCAAGGACTATAAAAAAAAAGATACCGTGATTCTCTTGTCCAAATTTGTGTGGGTGTCTCTTATCCATGTCTAAACATCTTGGGGTATGCGGACCCCCACAACACCCGGAGAGTGGATGTGCCCCTCACAGGCAATCATCGCAGTCCTCACACTGTGAGGAGCAGTGGCACCTGGCGCCGTAAACCACGCGGGTTGCAGACAACCCCACTTCCACATCCAAGTCCTACAAAAAAACACTCTGCGGTTGGGCTTTTTGCCATTTCCAATATGAATTATAATGTTTCTCCAAACCCCTGCGTGGTACCGGTGATAAATTGAGGGGGAATGCTGCTGGCCAGCCTACACATGGCAGGGACGGGTTATCTGAGTTGACCTTGTGCAATTCAATGAGCTGTGAAGTGACAACAGAAACAGTGTGTGGCACAGACGTCTGCTCTCTTCGCTGCAGGCAGTACACATTTTGATAAAAGCTTGTTAATTTTACGTTGCTTGGATCAAATTACATGCCACGTAGTGATTATTTTATTTATGGTTTTACTTGGTTAGCTCCTTAACGCTGCGGAATAGCCGGCATTGTTTGGAAGAATCGTAATATTGTATAACTACTGTGCACTGTATTGTCTATATACCTGTGATCTTGACAAATATGCGTTGTTATTTATCTAGACATGTGCAATGTAGCTGCAAATTAGTAAGAGTGAGGTGGGGGGATGGCAGAGAGATTTGCACACTGTGCTATGAACCCGATGACCTAAGTTTGATTCCTGGCCATAGTGAATTTTGGTCAGATAACTTCCATGGCTTTTACACAGCATGGGGAGACCTTCATCCAGCTGTAGATTTACATAGCGCTATACATTATTATTATGATAATTCATAAGAGTACATTCCACAGATATATGATTAACTAACAAATGCAATTTAAAGTGAGCTTGATAACAACAACAAACTACGTATTGTTATTCAGGTTTGTTTTCAACAATGTTTTGGTCTAGTAATGTTTTTTTAAAGTCACAAAACGCAATTGTATTGTGACAATGTTGAGAATGCATGACCTTTCATGACCAAAAGCATCTCGTGGTGGTAATACATATCTGCTGCCACTGACACACTCGTACATATTGCTCCTTTGTGTGGGATTGGGCCTATTAGTGCAATGAAGAAAACCCTTTCCATTCTTCACACGAGCTTGTGAGTGCACAAGACAAGCAAATGGCCTTCTCTTCAGGGCCACTGGAAACCTTTTATACGCTGATATATTCCGGCTTTCCTCTCGCAAATGTAGACTGAATAGCTTTTTGCCAACTCCAAAGAATTGAATAAAAAAAGCCGCATCCCCTGATATGTTCTGATAACCTGTCACACTCACATCAACGGCAAAATATGGATGCAACATTCGTGGTCAGGTCAGAGACAGGGAAGGGAGTGAGAGAGATGCACCAAAGCACGTAAAAAAAAAATCGCACAGCACTTCAATCGCAGGCTGATTGTGGCGTAAAATCACGTTCGCAGCCAGGTCCGGATATTATTATTATTTGGAAAACTGTTACAAAATGTTAAGGTTTGTTAAGAACATGATATGAAATGCGATTAATAATTCCAGGCTATTTATTTATATAGTTATATATTTATATATTTATTCAGCGAATTATCTCTGTGTACAAGAGGCCTGAATATGGCAGCTGTTATTCCACCAAAAGGTGGCAGAATGATGGCTTGTTGCATGTTTACACCACGTTGCTTACATCTTGAATGTTTAAAACATTACTACAGTTAAAGGGTATTTAAAAATAATTCATAATAATTGGTGTAATTAAGCTCACTTTAAAATGTATTGATTATTCATTCAGGTGTTTGAGATGTGTATCTCATTTTGCATCATAACAATAAGAGCAATTTCCAGCATTTCGGTTAATCATTGCTGGACAAAGGCTTCCTCACGCTGTGTTCGTGATGCGGACTATTTGACCATATTTAACCATGTTGATTAGAAGCGGAGTACTGGTTCAGATATCACTTGCCGGAGAGCAGTCATTCGAACCACTATCATCATCATCACCTGTTTGTAAGCCGCACTAAGCCGTTTTTAACATCGTGCTACATCCCGACCCTCAGTGGATGGCAGAAAAAATCTCTCGCACACAAACACGCCTATTAGTACTCTTAGGTTTTTTTGGTAAAGTCACTTATGTAAAAATGAAAGTAATAATGGAAATAAAATACACAAGTCTCCGTCATCAGGTGGGACCGTCACAGCTAAATTTACTGCATCAAGTGCAGTAAAAACGTCGTGATTTATTATTTTATTTTATTTCCATTATTACTTTTATTTTTACATACGTGACTTTACCGAAAAAACCTAAGAGTATGAATCATTGCAGTCACGAAAGCTTCAAATATAGAACGCCTATTAGTAGTATGTGTGTTCGTGGTGCTGGCCCACCCACTCCTTCGTGTACTGTTCCGGCCTTTCATAGATGCTCGCTAACAGCACTTGCCCCTACAGTCTGTTCAGGCTATACGGGGGATCTTTGCCTTTGTCATTTTGAGATGGATTGAGCCTGATTTGTCCGGCCTGTTCTTTTCAAAATTCCGACGTCCGCACGCCTAGTTTGGATTCTCCTTGCCACTGTTCTCGCTGCTAATGGGCTGCAGGAGTGTTCGCAGAATGGGGCATCACCCTTTCCGCACGGTACAAGGGGTCAAAAACTGCCACATTCATTAGGAAGATTACGTTCTACAGAATTCCCACGTAAAATCAGAATTCTACAAGTGTGCAAACATACGGTACGCAACTCATGTGCAGTCTATTTAGGATTAAACGCGGGAACAGATTGCGACGCTGGAGAAAATGAATAAAAAGGCTTTCAGGCTCGGTGGAGAGATACCATTTTGTAAGCATGTTGTGGAACTTCTTTCGCACCGTAAATAGCCGAACGCGCTAATTGGAGGTATTTTTTTGTGTTTAGACCGCTTTTAAACACGAAAAAGCAGTTTCAGACAGTGGAGAACACCCAACAGTTATCTAATTTGCCCGGTCAGTCAAAGCATTGCTGGATGCTGTGTTGTGAACCAATTTTTTGAGCTACAAATGCGACTGCTCATTTTTTGCAAGCGTACTTTACAAGGACTGTGTCTCAATCAACCGGAATGCACCCGATATCGTCAGACTTCGGAAGCTAAGCAGGTTTGAACCTTTTTTCTTTGCTGCATGGGAGACAACCTAGAAGCTGTGAGAATCAGAGGGCAAATTTCGATTTAAAGCTTTCGTGACTGCGTGATTTTCCTTCTACGTAAAGTCACGTAGAAGGAAAATAATAAAATAATAAAAATAAAACATAATAAAATAATTCTCACGACGTTTCGGCCACAACGCAAGCAGCCGTCCTCAGGTGGAGAACAGGTCTATGAAGTAGACAGAGTTGCGTTGTGGCCGAAACGTCGTGAGAATTATTTTATTATGTTTTATTTTTATTATTTTATTATTTTCCTTCTACGTGACTTTACCGAAAGAACCAAGATGATGAATCAGAGGGCAGTGCAGGGAAATCCATCTTTCTGTACACACCCTCCCCCACTCCCATCTTCAGCAATCCACACTGACCAGAGTGGTGAAGTGTGGCCACTAACCCTCGTGACCTGTACGGCGTAGGGGAGACCCTCATCTAGCAGCAGATTGACAAACGGGCTGTACACGTACGTTATAAACTTGGCCGACAAAACTGTATAACCATGTGACATGGCTATAAGAAGTTCTACTTACGGGGTACACTGAAACACGATATCTCTTCTGCGAGGAGACTTTGCAAATTTGCTCCAACATATATTAACGTGCGTCACAATATCTTTGTCGAATGTTGTTAACGTGAACACTTTGCCTACCCTTTCTGCATTGCTTCTACGGACACAATGGTGGATGCCACTTCTTTCACAACCATGGGATCAATATTTTGTTGTTATATTTGTTGATGCATTCGCTTTCATTTTATGTAAAAAGCGACTCTTCTGTGCCAATGTAGTTGATGCATTTTCCTTTTAGATTCTAAAAGCTTTTATGAATCATCCTGTGTTGCCCTCTGTGTAGAGAGAATATAACAGTTGCACGTTAACAGTTATGCATTACGCTTAGCCACCTCCAATGCCCTTGAAGCTTCTGGCAGCCTTTATCTGAGCTCAATTTGGTATTGTCAGTCTCGTGAAAAAAGCACACAGTCAGTGTTTTCTCACCTAGTACTGTCTGTGAGAGCCACTTGAAATCAGTGTGATCAGCGCCCCTTTTAGGTTTTTCATTTACAGCCTACACTGGGCATGTTTGCGTTTGAAGGACCTGTTGAAGCCCAGGTAATAAACGGGAATACTGTGCATGGCAAGAGTCACAAGTTGAGTTTCAACCCTCCCCATCGCTTGCGATGTAACATCCTGCAAACACGTGCCAATAAAAACGACCACACAAAACTCTACCCACTTCATTATCGTCAAATGCAGCAACATGCATCGTGAGTTGTTATCTCAGTGCTTGTATTAAGTACATTGGAAAAAAGTTACTTTAGAGCAATTGCTTCCACCTAGCATGATGATGATGACATCTGAGGATTCATTCAAGAAAACATATGTCTGAAAGCTTTTAAATTGCATTGCCTTTATTATGTTGGTAATGTTGGCCATGTCTGGCTACTGAATGATTAAGTACACGAGGAAATCTGCAGCAGGAGCATGTTAGAAGTGGAATATGATACAGAAATTGTATTTGGGTAGAGCAATGGTGCAGTGGTGAACACACTGTACTTGGAAACAACCTGGTTGACCTGATTTCAATTTCGTGCCACAGTTTACATCAGTGGCCTCTGATATTTGGACTGGTCCTGCGTGTCCCTCCTATGAGCGTGCCTCACTGACCAGCATGGTAAAGTATGGTCAAACAAACCATGACCGGCATGGCATGGTTTGTTCATCCATCGGTAGATTGACAAAGGGTTGGAAGTGTTATTATGCAATACAATAATCAGATAACTCTTACCGTAGTTGGGATGCATTTATTTGTAAGCAATGATATAATACTGTGGTTGTTTTACCCAATTCCTATACAATATATCTGTTTGTGTATTGTTCTCAGAATTTAAACATACGTTCTTGATGCAGACCTGCACCGCAGCAATTGTGATCTTGAAGTATTTGTGTGACATTGCAGTGAACAAATACATGAAAAGTCAAACTCCTTGATATTAAGCCATGTTGTACGGTGGAATGTCATCGCATTAGACCGATGCATATGAGCACCGTTTGGTGTGCTTGACCCCTCTCTCATTTCGCACAGATCGAGTTTAAATGGCCTAATGTGGAAGTGGCTCCTCATGTGCCGAGTGCCTCGACACACGGGGACCCACTTCCTCAGCCCCATGCGCCGATGCATCTTGAATATATAATAATGTCAGGCTGGGTGTTAGCGCCCAGTTTGAAAGGAGGGGGATGGGTGCTGAGCAGTTAAAACCCCGCCGTGTGTGTGCTGCGATGATGTTGCTACCTTCATGACACCATTGCTTCTGTTAGAATTCACCGATGGTACACGGTGATCATCTGATAATGCTCACAGGTTAGTCTGACAAAAGAGCAGACGGCAAAGCTACGCAGAAGCGGTAATTGCTTTTTGTTTTATTTTGTCGCATTAACGTCTGGCTTTAGCGGTTTTAAGTGCGGTTGTCATAGAGTCAATTGTGTCACTCCACTGTTCTCGTTAATACCTTAATGATGTCCTGGCTGTTAATTTTACATGTATTAACATATCATCGGGCTGTAATGAGTCATTGGGCTTGCCAAATTAGAAATTGGCAGGCTTGGCTGCTTTATGGCTTGCACGTGTGAGTGAAGCTTGTGCGGAGAATGGATTGATAGACATTTTCTTTCTGAATTTTTAGTTAATCTACCACAAATGTACATGAGTGCGTTCATAGGATTGAAATTAATCCATTGGCAAGAGATACACAATGCATACAAACATATAGAGGAATTTCTGAAATTCAACTATGAACGATATGATCACTGAAACGCAAGGATTTGTGTAAAATGCTTTTGAAAGGGTAACGGCATAATTGTAAATGTTTAATGAGTACGACGCCACTGTAGCATTATTCTTGGCATGTGCTAGCTTTCTAAATAATAGATCAATGCAAAAAATATGCAACCAAACGTTTTAAAATAGATTTCCACCAGTTACGATTTGTTTGTCACAGACTTGACTTGTTTGTAAATTCAATACTCACAAAGTATTACCTGAATTCAGATCACTTTTGTGATGATGGTACAACAGCCTACTCTTGATTATCTGGGTTAATGTGGAGGGATGAGTGGAGGTGTGGGTGGTGGGGTAGAGGGCGTTGAACAAAACACAGATGGATTCTGGCTTAGCAATCATTGGACGGATTTGATAAACCATTTCGGGTCTTAATTGATTGTGTTCACGCTTACGGTGACTTTCAGACCGCATTCCATTCTCTTCTTCTCCCCCCTCTTCTTTTCCGAACATAGATGGACTCGTCCATCTGACCAACTGCCAAATCGCTGTCCGTGGTGCTGACGTTAAAAAAAAACTGCCACTTTTTTCAATTTTCTTGCTGTGGATTTCACACCTGATGATGATTGCTTGTGTTGCAGTCGAAACGTCGTGAGAATTGTATTTTGTATTATTTTATTATTTTATTATTTCCCTTCTACGTGACTTTACCGAAAGAACCAAGAATACGAATCCCTGCAGTCACGAAAGATTTAAATCAAAATTTCAATCAAAATTTAAAACACAGATAGTGAAAAAAACATGGACTTTTAACACGTATTTATTTTTTACCCACGTAAAATGAGAGTGAAGGTTGAGAATGCGAGTGCGTTTTCATTATTTCTCAAAGGAATAGGTCACTGATGTTTGACTTGGGAACAGGTATTAATAGACGCAGTGTGTGTGGAAAAGGCACGAATTAGTGTTAAATGCTCAGTATTCTACTTCCAATCCTTTTTTTTTCAAAAGCAAAGTGAATCCACAACCTGAATAATCCACACAGATATAACCCAGGAGTTAACTGTGTATTTTGTATAATTGTCCACGTGGATTTATAGTCGTCACATTTTTAAACATCTATTTAGCTGAATCATCATGAGAAGGCCATTAAAGAAATGTATCTGTTTTCAGTCATTATTGCAAAGCTGCTGCAGGTGCCTCAAAGAGCCAAGCAGTTTTTCACCGTTGACATCAGACGCTTTCAATGCAGGCACCTCCAATTGTGTGCCTGCCTCCTGCAAGGCTTAATTTCAATTAAACATTTTTACTTTATGCTACAATTTTTCTTCAAATGTTAATGCTTTTTGTTACCGTTAATTATTCTGCTAATTGTATTACCCAGTTCTTAAATTACAGAAAAGACAGTCGTGGAAAATATCCTGCCATTGTTTTAAAATGTCAATAAAAACATGACTACATTGTCATGGCCTGATTACTCTGTGTGTGCATTTCGCATTATTCACTTACTGGGTTCACATGTACGACAGACCTGGTAACAGTAATTATTTTGGTAAAATAAAAACTATAATTGCGGAATGCTGCAAACACTGCAAAATTGTAGGATGCATCATGTAAATATAGAATTTGTCAGTTGCTGGGCACAGTTGTCAATGTTTAAATTGTTAATGAAAATAATAAATATCCTCATGAAGTCATAGTGTGATTTTTACTGTGAACGTATAAGCAGTGGTATTGTAGCTTAAAGCCAAGTTGCCTATGATCTAATAAAACACTAGAATTTAAAAGTACATAATCGTGTAAAAAACACAAACACGCGATAAACATATGAAAGAAAGCCCATTCATATCAGAATTAAGGGAGGAATTGGTATCAAAGTCTCTAATTGCATGGAAATACTCTGCATGGAAATGTTTGGAAAATGTTGTGATGAGTATCTTGTATTGAACTAAATGCATCACCAGAGTCAATAACGAAATAATCACATTTCAGAGAAGAAGAGCAAGTGCCAGATAACCTAGCCTATTCTATTTTCTCTTCGAAGGCGGTGCCAATGATAAATGTGCTGATATTTTACTTTTACCTGCGCGAGCACCACTGGTAAAGCAAGTGTCCTGAAGCTTCCATCATCTCTCCTGAAACGTGTTGTCCTCATATACGTGCATCTGATCCCTCCACTCCCTCCCACAACCCCACCCCATCCTACCCCCCCCCCCTCCGCCTCCACAGCTGTGACCTGCCGGCAGGAGGATGGGAGCCAGGTCGACCCCGAGCTGTGCCTGGCGGGCGCGGGCGCTCCGCCGGCCCCGTCGCAGGCGTGCCGCGTGCCCTGTCGCCACGAGTGCACGTTCAGTGCCTGGTCGCGCTTCTCGGCCTGCGCCGGCGGTTGCGGCTCGACGCGCTCGCGACGGAGGTCCCTCCTCGGTACGTCGTGCGGCCCCGTTTGATGTTACGTCGTCATCGGCGGCGGCGTCGTCATCGAACAACGCTCTTTGGGGCGCATCGCTATAGAAGGGGACGGTGGCCTGATGGTCAAGAATAGTAAATCGTTTTAACGCGATTTTTTATATGTATTCCACGCTTAGAGCTGTTAAACACAGAATGCCCGTCACCATCGTCATCATAACATACACGTTTCTAGAGTAAGAATATGGGAAAAAGTGTTTTTTTGTGAGGCTCTGGGAATATAGAATTTGTTTTCATATTGGAAGGGATGATAGCCAATGGTCAAGATGAACAACAGAGTGGCAGTCAAGGAATGGGACGGATGAGAGAGGACTAATCCTGCGGAGATGGAGCGATGAAGTCAGCTCATGTGCAGGTGCTTGATGTATTGTTGGATCGCAAGATTGTGAGAGGTGGCAGTGACCTTGAGGAGGCCAGTGAGTTGACCGTGGCTGATGTTAATTATTAGACGTTTGCTCAGCAAATGTAACAGTTCAGTCCCCCTGACTGTCGCCCCCTGCACCCGCTCAGAATAATGTCTAAATTCGCCAACATGTCATAGGTGTATCACGTGTTTACTGAACTGCTTTCTCTGACTCAGGTTTCCTTGAAAAATATATGGTTAGTCACAGTGGGCTGTCACATAGTTGTAAATAAAGTACATGAGTGAATATATGGATGTCTTGTTACTTGGCCTCACTAGCATCAGGCATGGCATTGCCCTCCCTCTCTCCCATCAGAGTTTGACAAAGTGAGGAGCAAATGGGACATTTGCCCAAGGCCCCGAACTGTAGAGGACCTCATGCAGAGAAATGCATTGTATTGTTTATTTAGCGAAATACGACTGTTATTCCTTTTAGATTTTTTTGTATGGAGAATATAAACGATGCTGTACTATATATATGAATCCCTGCAGTCACGAAAGCTTTAAATTGATACTGTACTAATTCTTATTATTACACTTGTTTACCCAGTAAAGTCTCACTGTGTCTCAGGACACTTTTTAGGAGGGCCCTGCCAGGTTGTCGCAGTTGGGGACGATGTTGCTTCGTTTAATCCCAATTTGATCATTTCAGGAAATTTTTCAGCATTGAGAAATGTGGCCTATGCTCGTTATATTTTACGGGTTTTTTTGTATAGCTATGGTAAGAAAGCAGTCGACTCAGAGGACACCCATTCAGAAGAGGGAGAGCACATATAAACTCGGGTCGGGAATCAAACCCAGGCGCTCCTTGCTGCGAGACACAAGTGTCACCACTGTGCCACCCAGCCATTCTACGACCTTTGCTACCTTCATTAGGAGCATAGATACCGAAATCTGGCCCTCTATCCTATGTCCCCCAGTCCTCGGTCCTTACCACCTTCCTCCATCCTCCGAGATGGCATAAAAAGTAGAATTTGCTGCTACTCTGTATTCTCGTGATCCCCAACACCTCACTCGCCTCGACAGCAAACCCCACATCTGACTCGGTTGAATCAAGACCATTTAAAAATCACAATTCCAATGAAATCATCACCTTCATGATTATTTTAAAATCACCAACAATAATTTTGTCCCTAATTTTAGGGGATGTTATTCACGATTACTATCTAGAACTAATTTCCATAATAACTTGTTCACAATGGTCAAGTTTATGGTCACCTCGCCTCAATCACGAAGCGGCTTATTGTTTTATTATTAGTATTTCAGTTTCTGTTTTGTTTGTTTTACCACACTTACCATATTCCGGGTTTTACAGTGTTGTTATATTCTTATGAACAAAATGGCATAAGAGATAGGGAAGTGTTTTTATTTATTTTATTTCAGCAGGCAGTTTCCATGATTTATGTATTTCGGAGCAAAGCCGACACCCCTCTATTATGCGCCGCGCTGAGAATATTCGTATTTGGCAAATAATCCTGTGAAACTAACTGTACAGATGGAGGCAATTTTAATAGACAAACCAACTGTCCTTAGTGATGAGTAACTAGCTGCTGCGGCAGTGGCGGTGTGGGGTGGTGGTGGTGCTGGTGGTGCTGGCCAAAGCGTTTTGTCAGCAGCATTTGTATTATAATCCACCGGAGGGGTTGCTCCCACAGGGCCCTTGTAAGCCTGATTAAAAACCTGCGCTGCTTTAAATGTGTATTTACAGATGCGAAGGCGCAAAAGCACGTGTTATCGACACACTGCTCCCCGCGCACATGCTCTCACGCTCAGTTTGTTAATCCCACGGCAGCACTTTGCACTGATGTGTTCCTAATTCCTAAAATCCCTTGGACCCACTTAATGGAGATGCATTGGCACACGGAGACATTCGCAGCAAATACTGTTAATCATTCGTACATTCAAAAAAAGTTAATTACTGTACTTTACATTTTTCAGTAAAGTTGCTCATTCTGCTAGAAGTGGGGGGGGAGGGGAGCTTTAATCCCTCCAGAATGTAGATTAAATTTATAAAATTTGAACGGAGATCAAGGGATTCTCTTGAATACATGTAATCTGTTATTATTCTCTTTTATCCAAATACGCAGTTTTAATAATAAAAATTCGCTATTTAATGTTCAGTGATTTGGCTGTATAAATGGGGAAAAGTAATCTTTTTGGCCACTCCCAAAACTGCGATATTACCTTAGAGGATTAAACTACCTTGTGAGCAATGTAGAGCACTCGATATTTGACAAGGATCATATCATAATGAGGGGCTCGGTAATACCGACATCCAGAGGCCTTGCCTCAAGATCCCAAGGAACACAGCTGACACTGGGGACTCCAGCCAAAAGCAGGGATTGTAGCTGTAACCAAGGGCACAGAAGCAAATTACGGGTATTGACCAAAATAAAGGATGTCATCACTGACCGACGATCTGAACTAGGACATTAACTCGCATATAAAACCGAAGATTGAAACCAAACCCCAGTGTCATGCCCAACTGACAGAGCATGCCACAAGCTAAATTGAAGGAATCCACAGGAATCGGAATTCTATTCTCCTGCGTATTTCCAATAATGCATTGCGCACTGCAAGTGTAGCTTTCCCGCACTGCAGCACATACATCAGCTCGACTATATTAGGTGTAACTTCTTTGCGTGACCTTCCCAAGCTTTCTGCTTGAACTCGCCATTACCAATGCCCTTCCTCCATCACAGCCTAAATGTTAAGACCCTGCATGGAATTGGAACTAGTCTATATACTCCGCTAGCCTGCTTTGGTATCCATTAACAAACTGTTGTCCAGGAGCTTTCTAATTCTTCATCTTGTGAAGGGAAACGTGTCCTTTTTCACAGGGTTTAATTGCTCACTGATATCTTCCAAGTTGGCCGGTACTCTGGAGTATGTGGCAAGCAATTAGCAGCCATATTGAGAGGGATATAGGATGTAAATATGTTCTGGTTCACTGGTAGACTGGAGTGGAAAGCAAATGGTAGCTACAGCCATAGTGAAAGGTATGTTGGATATGGTGTGCCAGGAATGTACATTTCTTTATTTCTCATTTGCTTGTAGACTGGAGTAGGTGGAAAACCACGAGTAGCCACAGCCATAACGAGAACAATACTGGAAGTGATGTGCTGGGTGTGTAAATACATTCCAGGCCCCTGTCCAAATAGATGGGCCTGGATGAAATTGAGCCCTGCTTGGAAATTCCTCCTCTTCATCTAAACAACGTTTTGATTCCCAGTATATATATATTTTTTCTTCTAGATGTTTTCCAAACATTCAGTTGGAAAAACAAATGCATAATATAAATGGAGAAATCAGCGGTATAACTTATAATATCCACTGGAAATGAGCTACAGAAGATCTTCGAATAATTTAATCAGGAAGGCTGCAAAGATGGACTCAATGTACACATGAGTAAAGCAAAAGTCACGTGCTAAACAAGTTCTCGACACAATTGGATTTATCTGTCGAGGGAACGCAACTGCAATACCCATTCGAATATGAATACCGAGAACAGCTATTGAAGTTAGAACGAGATCATGTTGATGAAATAGAGGTGAGCGAGAGTGAGTTCCAGTGCTTTTGGAAAACTTAACTTGATAGTGAAAAGCAACATACCTGTTTGCCTACATGAGACAGTTTGACCTGCTATGAATTATGGATCAGAAACATGGATATTGACACTTTTTCCAACAAAAGCTGAAAAGTGCACAAAGAACCATGATGCACAGATGCACGCTTCAAATGCTTTTGAGAGACAGAGAGAAACGTAGATTAGAGAACGCACACACACAGACAGGTTCGAGACAAAATGAAAACTGTAAAGGAAAGTGAACGTTCGTGGGCACGACTCGTTACTAGAAGGGACAATGTCCGAAGCGATTAAAGCGGCTTTTGTATTATTCTTTGGTTCTTTCGGTAAAGTCACGTATAAAGATAAAATAATAAATTAAATTAAATACTAGCATACGACGTTTCGATTGCAACACAAGCAATCATCATCAAGTATAAATTATTTAATTTATACCTGATGTATGCTAGTATTTAATTTAATTTATTATTTTATCTTTATACGTGACTTTACCGAAAGAACCAAAGAATCATTCCTGCAGTCACGAAAGCTCCAAATTAGGCTTTTGTATTGTTTGTTAATTTCTGACCCGCCCCTTACTGGACATCTGTAAAAACGAGCTTCATAGCTCATCAGATTCTTCCCGTCTAAATCAAGATTCTGAGGTGCTAGGTAGATTGTTACATCGCAGGGCCATGAGAGATAGCGACGGCTTGTGGAGGCCTTCATCCAGCAGCGAATTGATCGTGGCAGATGATGCACCTGTGAAGTTGATCTTAAAATACGAATACTTCATCACCATTGGAACCTCATTTGCCAGAAGAAAAAAAAATTATATTTGGTTTTTTACCCTTTTATCTGGCAACAAAACTGACACCTTTTTTGCTGTCTCGGGTGTGGACCAATCAACTTCAAGGACAGTGCATACATTTTCAGAGTTATGTTTTTTGTTTGCATTATGACTGCAGGTATTGTGGTCTATGAAAACATGACTCCTTGTAAAAAAAGGTGTCAGTTTTGTTACCAGATAAAAGGGTAAAAAACCAATTATAATACTTCATCAGTTTATAAAATAAACTTAATTGCCTTTGTCTTGTAGCCCGACCAGCAGATCACCTATACACGCTTGCTTAATGGTGTACAGAAAATGACCCATGCGTTTTACAAGCGTGCCCCTGAGCCACATAGATCCGCGCGCGTATTTTTGCAGACCAGATGTGAAAGCATTTTATACCTCGAAGCTGTTTCCAAAAGTGTGTGTGTATGTTTACGCGATACATTCAAACAAACAGTACATTAATGTCTGATTTAGTTATTTTCTGAACAGACTCAAAATACTGTACACAGATATCTTATGAGGAGTGGTGTGGTGTTTAGCAAACTGCTATAAACCTAACGATCTGAGGTCAATTGCTGGCCATGACTAACTTCAGTGGTGAGCGATATCTGACCAGGTCCTGGGGAGAAGTCCCTTTCAACTAATCCACAGGGTATAACATTTATTTCACGTGAGGTCAGGCAAGGACGTGCATGCCTGTCTATTAGTACGATTGTGTCACACCGGTGTGGTGAAATATGGTGAAACATTCCCCATGACAGACCTTAATCCAGCAGTGGATGAGCAAAGGGATGTCAATTATTATCATTCACTGTCATTTATTTCGATCGAATAAATAGCACTCGGCTATAAATATGGATTTCTCGAGGTTGGGATCTGTATTTTATGAACAGCATGCGCATTATTAATTCATCGGTGGGGGTCTCTAAATGTTGCTAATTTTTCACGAAGGAGAAATAAACAGTTATTCATGGCCTTGTTTCCTCTAAGCTCTCTCAAAACTAACATAAACCTATAGAGGGTAATGGAGCACATTCGCATCTGCTCGCTTTTTGGACGTATATGATCATGGCTAATGTGACTCCAGCATCTGTTCCTCCAGAGCACTCTCTGGGGCTGTGCTGCCCTGATGTAATCACAATTTTAAGGCATCTGCTCTTAGTTTAGTGCAACCCGTGGGGGTGCGTGTTACCGCACTCTATATTAGTATGGCATACAGCGCAGTGCATGCACATACACCAGCCAGCACATTTTCCACTTCCTGAGCAGTGCTCGTTACGGAACGCCCGCGTTTGCCCGGCTGGTATACTAAAAAAAATTAGTGCCGGAGATTAAATTGCAGCATTCACCGCATTACCATTGACCGGCAATGCAATTCCCTCCCCCAAAAAAACTCAAGAACTGCTCGATGCAGTGGTTGAGCCTTTTTGGTGTTCGGATTTGCTTTGTTTCGTGTTGTTTGTTTGCATAACTTTAGCAATGTTTCTAAACATTTATATTCATATTCTTAGGTTTTTTCGGTAAAGTCACGTAGGTAAAACATCAAAATTAATAAAATAAAATAAAACAAAAATCACGACTTGTGTTGCCTCCGAAACGTCGTGATTTTTGTTTTATTTTATTTTTATTAATTTTGATGTTTTACCTACGTGACTTTACCGAAAAAACCTAAGAATATGAATCCTTGCAGTCACGAAAGCTTCAAATCTAGAATTTCTAAAAATTGTCATGGGTTTTTAAGCAGCCATTTGCATGAAGCAAAAATACAATTGCATTATTATTACTAATGAGAGGATACAATACTTTGTTACATGCCAGTTTTTTAAATAATATCTAATCACATTATGTAACAACCTTTGAAATTTACAGTGAACTCTTCACATGGCTTGATAATAGTAATACTTTACAGATATATTGATGGATCAACTTATGGGGGTTGTTTGACCATACTTCACCAAGCTGGGCAATGTGAGTTGGTGAACAGGGGGCCCAAGACAGGTTGAGATAACACATTCCTGCGGAGGGAGCTGGTAGGAACGTTGGGTTGCTCAGTCAATGGCCAGGGTCAACGGCGGCGTGGTGTATTCCGCAAATATGCCCGACTGTGAGGGCAGGCACAAGCCGGCGTGAGTAGGTTAAACGTTGAGTTTTATAAGGGCACCACGGGGTGACCAAGCCCCTCCCCTCTCCACCCAGCCCCACCCCTCCCACCCAGCCCCACCCTCCCCACCCAGCCCCTCCCCACCCAGCCCCTCCCCACCCTCCCCTCACCACCCAGCCCCACCCTCCCCACCCTCCCCTCCCCACCCAGCCCCTCCCTGCACGACGGACACAATAATCCCCTGTGGGTTGGTGTAACCAGGAGGTTCCTACCAGTATTAGTTGCCAGTGGTGTCAGCCATGGCCAGGAATAAAACGCAGGTCGCCAGGATCAGAGCATTTTGTACTAAATACTGCGCGACCACGAACTGCTCCTCATATCGCTTTGTTTGATAAAATACTGTACATTCAGGATATGGGACATTGATTTTATAACTTAACTATTGTAGAGGTTCCGTTGAATAATGTATGTCTATTTGAGCAGCTTGGCATGATGACACGCATGCACATCATTTTTAAATGAGTCTAATCTAATTAGATAATTCAAATCAATTGACATTGCCATGCCAACGTGAAAACTAAAACTCCCGTCTGATTGATGTTAACGGGCCTAGAAAGTTCAGTGCTGGTTTTTGCTATATTTGTAATATATGCTGTATAATAGGTAACATTGATTCAATGTTTTAATACATTTTATTTATAATGTTGTACATTAACCTACAAGGATCAATTATTTAATGCAAATTACATTTCTATACAAAGTCTATGTGTAATATACCAACAGGAAAATATAACAAACAAGATAAAGAGTTTAAATACGGAATAAAACAAGACTGCATTCATGAGACAAAAGACATTAAATTCTTTATTCCAATTGTGACCATAAATATTAACAACTCATCTTGAGTTTCCATGAGTTGGGAGTGAATAATCATAAAACTACTAAGCATAAATTAGGATGTATTGTCTTAAGACAATTATCAAAGTCATTTCGATGTCATCTCTTTGACATTGCTCTCAGGTTGATAAAACAAGTACCATCCATATTGGATTACCGACCCTTACAGAGGAATGAGGCATTTCCACCACGACTTCAGGACCGTCAATACATGAGGCATGCTCCCCCATGTCTATTTACAGTGGGAGAGATTACTTTATTTTAGACTTGACTCAATTATTTTCGAGTGTCAGTGGATAACTCCAAGGCGAAACGGTGTATTTAAACCTTAATGCACCTATCTTATTTCAAGTATGAAATCATTCTGACGTTGATATTGCTCTTGTTGTTATTGTGCCACGTTCTAATGGGACTTTAGATTTCGTACATTGTTGTTACAATGCTGCCGAGGTGTAATGGTTAGCACACTCGACTTGCAATACAGAGGTCACTGGTTCAGCCTGCTGGCACATCAGTTGAAATAACCGACACATTCCTGAAATCCACTCAATTCCGCCTTAGTCCACTCAACAGTCTAAGTCGGTATACCACCATTAATCATCGGCAGGCCACGTGTGGTGGGGTAAAGTGTGGCTACTCCCACCTCTTCTGCCTGGCTAGCGTGGAAGAGTAGGCCAAAATACCCTCGAGGGGTTCTGTAGAGCTCCCTGTCTTGAAGGCTATGTCGTCAGCAGCATGAACAAGCAACTGCAGGGCTGCACCTTTATCCCTTTTATATGGTCATCAATTACCCGTCACGATATACGTTGAGTGTTGTTCTTTATTGTATTGTTTTATTTGACCCACGTCTCGCTTGAAAGAGAGACGGTCGCAATGGACTCTGACCTGGTTACAGAGCACACTGATGAATGCATTTACTTTCTTGTGATCAAATACTTTGAGATGTACGTTTTCATATATTACTGATAAAAATATGCAACCTCACCAGAAATGAAAGTCCTACAGTATCACATGCATAAGATATATCACAGAAATAAAACTCATTTTGGAAATGACATGAGATTATAAAACATGCCGTTCTCCTTTAGCATGTGCATATTTTTGGTTGATGAATGCGTAAATTAACTTTTTGCATCAATATTTTACTTTCCTACAGTGGTGTTGCACTGTTATAGTGTTTGGTAGGTTTACATGCAATATACTGTAGTTCTTATGATTCTGTTTGGAAAGTATTTCTTGCTTGTCCTAAACACAATCACAGTGGTTTCCTACTCAAACAACGATGTCTCTTATTTACAGTCCTTAGCTAGTGGTGGAAATTCCACATTTCTATGGTGGGGTTGAGTCAATCATTTGGACATCTGCTGTAGAATTTACACAAAGTAGGAATTCATTTTATCACCCCCAGAAGAGTGACGTGCTTTAGTTGACTTCTGAAAGGAATTTAAATTCGCAACCTTTCAACGATCACGTTTTAGAAAGATTGAAAAAAAATACTGTTATGACAACCATTACATAACAGGGACTGCGAAGTATGGTTAAGAATTTAAGGAACAAAAATCTATAAGAATATGTTTACAGTGTGACTCTAAGTAAAACAACAACACACGCATGTGTCTATGCATGTATGTACGAATAACTAAGTTATCTCAAAGTTAATGAACTTTAGTGCTGGGTAATTAGTCCATAAGGCTGATGAATCCAATAAAAACTGTAATCGACTATTCGCGTGGTCGGTTACTCTGGTTCCTGTAAAAAGAAAAGGCAGCCACCCCACATCCTGCCTCCCGACGGCAGACAAGCCATGAACGGCGTGACAATGGGCTGATGGATGTGGATGCTGTCACCATGCCCCGTCCATCACCTCCCATCCAGCAGCACAAGTGGGAACACAAAAGAGACTTTTCTCTCAACTACGTTTGTGTCATCCGACTGGTTGAGGAATAAAACTAATACTTGGTAGGGCAATCGTTAGTTGAGTAAAGAAAGAGGAAGTGATTACTTGATTAATTTGGAAAGCCTAGCTCGAATACAAATATAAATACTAGAATATATGGCAGTTTCCATACATTTATGTGTGCTTTAAAAAACGCGATCCTGTATTTGCGCCACGCATATTGTGCGATGCCACTGCGTTGCCATCTCTTTCCCCTTCCTGAAGGCAAGAGCCGCCGCGTGGACAAGTGCAAGGACCTGGAGCTGTACCCCCAGGTGGACACGCAGACCTGCCCCTGCCGGGAGTACTCGGCCCGTCCCGTGGGGCCCTGGTCCGACTGCCTGCTGCCCGAGGGAAGGGGCCGAAGCCGGGGACCCGCCAGCCCCCCCAGGGAGACGGGCGACTGTGGCCAAGGCACACGCTATCGAGCCCTGGCGTGCTACGACCAGCAAGGCCGGCTGGTGGAGGGCGGAAATTGTGCTTCTCCTGGTGAGAAGAGTGGCCACTGGCGCTGGCAACAAAAACAGCGTCACCACCTTTGACTACATTTGCACCAGCCACCAACATTTCCCAGTGCGAGAAATCGTATTCATTAATAGCTGGCCAACGCCAATTCGACCTGCACCTCCAACCAAAAACACTACAGCTAGCACCACTGTCACCAGCACCAGAACCCCCATAACAACAATCGCCATCACAAGCACCTGCACCGCCACCTGCACCAGCACCAATATCACCAACAGTAACACCGACAGCATACTAGGACTAACCGCACTACTACCAAGAGCAGTCCCAGAAAACCAACCACCAACAATAAAATAACAAGCACCACCAACAGCCACCAATAACAACACCACCACCACCACAATTGTATTCCTCCTTAAAGTGCGTGTGATTGATGTTGAACAGAAAAATCATATAACTGAGCATTCATGGTCTCAGCTCTGATTTATTTGAGCCACAAATGACTAAAATCTCTTACCGACTAATAACAATCATTTAAAACATATGAACAATAAAACAGAAGCAACAATGTCTGAAACAAGAAAAAAGTTTAATTGTTAAATAAAGAAAACATTATTGAGATTAATGTGTAAAATGCATCTAAACAGATAGCCTTCCAAAATGTAAAAGTCTTCAAATATAACTTTAAAAGGTACTCGTGGCTCCCAGGGTTGCTTGCTTGCGTGTGTGCATGCACTGCTCATGGCCAACCGGTCCTGAGACTCCCCTAGGTTGACTCAGCCTCAAATGAGGACCTGGGGTGGTGTTCAAACACCACCACTGGGCAGACAAGGGCGGTCAGGTGTGGTACTGGCCACCCACTCCCTCGTGTTACCGTGCCAGCCTTTATAGGTGATCGCGAACAGCACTTGCCCAAACATCCCATGTAAGCTATACGGGGGATCTTTGTCTCTTGTATGTCATTCCTTGCCATCATTATTTTGCCATGCTCTTTGAGACGCCTCCCAATTGCCATCACGACACTGACACTGTGGCAGCTGCAGCAGTGGCAGCAGCACTGCTTCCACTGAGGAAACAGGACTGTGGCACGAAGAGGCAACTGTCACCATGATTTCTTTCGCTAAAAATATACGAAGCATATTTTACCTGGAGACCTGGCAGAGGTATAAATATGCAAAGTAGATCAATTGCGGGTGTCCGCATATTGTTAGAAGGCATTCATCACGACCTTCTTGCTTATTGTGTGGAGAATGGCCGTGTGCCACTTTGTTTTAGAACGTTTGCCTTTTTACAGCTCTACATGGTGTGCCTCATATCAATTGCCTCCTCGTGTTAATACAAGTTTCAGGTTTGATTAAATGTCCTTTTCCTGCTTCGTATTAATTGTTTTTAGTTTTTAGATATGTCAGTGTGCACGTGTTCACACGTGTGTGTGTGGGTGCGTTTGTTAGCGTGTCTTTGTATTTGGGAAGTGGTGGTGCAGTAGTTTTTACGCATTGCGCTACTCACCTTGGCCACCCGAGTTCGAATCCCACTCAAAACCAATAACAGTGGCATATATGACTGGCGCGAAGCTTTCCCTAGGTCGACTCAGCCGTAAAATTAGTACCTGGTGCAGTGTGTAAACATCAGCCACTGGGCAGACTCACCCACCCCCTGGTGTGCTGTGTTGACCTTCACATACAGTAGGTGCTCACTAACAGCACTGTTAGAGGCTATGTTCATGCGAGTCAACAGCACTTGCCCAAGCAGTCTGGTAAAGGATATATGGAGGATCCTTGTATTTGTTCGTATGCTTGTTGGCATGTCTGGTTATGTTCGCGTATGTGAGTGTATGTATGCATGTTGTGTCCATGGGGAGCGGGAGTACAGTGGTTTGTGCACTCCGCTATGAATCTAGCAACTTGTGTTCAATTCCCAGTCACGGGAGACAAAGGCAGCCAGGCGTGGTACTGGTCACAACCACCCTCAGAGGCACTGTGCTGAGCTTAACAGGTGCTCACTCACAGCACGTTTCCCAGTCGTCTGCAAAATACTCCACCGGGGAATACTTGTCCTTGTTCGTGTCCGTCCCATCTCTCAGTTCACCAGGAGGAGTCGTGTGTGGTGGCCTGCCCGTCAGACTGCCGATTGAGTGAGTGGTCTGGGTGGTCGCCCTGCAGCAAGTCATGTGGCTCAGGTGTCAAGGTGCGTTCCAAGTGGCTACGGGAGAAGCCCTTCAATGGCGGGAGGCCCTGCCCAAAGCTGGATCACACAAACCAGGTAAGGTGCAAGTCGGCGCGGCACATACTACGGACATAGGCTTGAAGGAACAATCAAACCCCATTACGATGACTTTATCGTAGGCTTGAAGAAACAATCAAACCCCATTACGATGACTTTATCGAAATATTAAAATGGACCAACGCCCCGTCTATTTGTTGCCACGTAAAACCCAGCTTCCTTTCCTGTTGCTATTATTCATTTACTTTCACATCTATTTGTAGTGTTTCACACATTCTTGTTCAATCCACTGAATTTTTTTGCAAAGAGTATTCTACGCTTAAACTTAAGGATTAGACAAGGATGGTACTTGAATCACAATCACCCAATTGATTATAAATGCAATGGCCAGGTGAATTATACCTTGATGGTAGTAATAGACTGATGCACTCGTGGCATGCTAATAACCTGTATTTTTAATTAGTACACTTCACTGCCATGTACATTAGAGGAGTTGAAAATTGACTTTCTTTCTAATTTAATTATGGAAATGTTTTAAAATAATTGCATTACATTCTTTCCCATTATTTGCCAATTTACAATTGTGCCCGACAGTTATTTATGCCAGCTGCATTGATACCAAGTTAATAATATTGATGGCTTTCACAGTAGGTGTGCAATACTCATTATGAACTGGTCTCTACCCGTATCAATTGCAGCATCACACCACCTATGCCCACTTGACGTGGCCTTTGCTCTCCAATCAATTGTCAACTGCCGTCTGCGAACTTCCCCCCGCCCTTCCCACCTTCTCGAGCTGCCGCAGGGCCTCACCACCTACCCTGGGTATTGCCGTAAAATGTTAATTCCTTTCCCCTGGGCGAGAGACGACGTGTGCGCAGTAATCTCTCTCGACACGCGCAGTCGCCCAGAAAGGCTGCCCGTGCCGCCGGCAAAGTAAAAATGAGTTTCCAGGCTGTGGCCGCCTTGGGTCGTGAGTTATCGCAGCGCTGAGCTGTCCGCGTGGCAAGAGATGTCGACAGAACAGAGACCTTCAAAGTACAAAGGGAAGCGCTTTATTTGCAATCAATTATTCATTACGGGACGGGGCATAGTTGGCTCGTACCTGCACATAAGTGTCTGCATTTTCCGACAGTAAAATTGGTTCAACAAACAGACTGATAGAAGAAGGGCTGATCAGAGAGCGCGTCCGAGATAACAAAGCATGTTATTCAGCAGGCTGACAGCTTCATGACATTATTTCTACGACAAAACATAAAATTGTACATTTAAATGTGTCACAATAACGTTGTGGATTTGTGGATACTGCTGAAGTTAATGCTCTTATTTCAATTATGTATTAAAACTGTAATCTGTATGGAAGACATTGATAGAAGGGATTATGGACAACGGTCAAGAGTAATGACCGAGTGCCAGCTAAGGAATAGAATGCATCTGAGAGGACGTCCACTGAGGAGACCGAGCACTGGAATCAGCTTTTGTGAATTTTCCGCACCTCCGTTTATCACGATTGGCTACATACGATGCGAAAGAAGTTCAACATACATACATACATACTGTACATGTTTGCATCGTGGTTTCATGATAGATGCCATCAGTTTGTGGAGGGCTTTATCCAGTGGTGGTTTGAGCATGGATGATGATGGTGAGAATAACAACAACAAAATAAACACATTTTGCATACTTTTCCCCAAATTTATTTTGGAATGGAAAAATCATACAATAAAATAACAACTGTACCCATTAATATTATGATACCAATAGCACAACATCTTATTTTTATGAATTTAAAAGGGATACAGGCCCAAAGCTATGTAAGTTAAACTTATTTCGCGGAGCGAAGCATGCTAATCGGATGTGTGGGGAAAGGACAACAAACTAAACACAAAACGCAATGATAAAGAAATGGGTTTTTTATCTAGATTAAAAAGTGTGAAAACTCTTAAATGTTTTTTTTGAGAATTTTGGTTTTTGAAAATAAACAAAAGTAACGTCGTGTGCTTTCACGAGAAGCACACTCAGCGCACACAGTGGTGGTGCCTAGTACAGTTGCGTGATTCAGAAAGTGTGGCCAGCTGATGTAAATGCCATTCAAGGTTGCATCAGAGGTCAGCGGTGCATTTATGTATTGCTGGAGGCGAGCGTTTGGCTCACCGTGTATCAATCTACGCATTGGTTTTCCGAGCAAGAGTATTACGTCATTTATGAAAAATCTAAAAGGTCTACGACATACAATGGCCATGTAAATATTTTAGGGGATGGGGGGCGGGGAGCACCTGCCCCTCCCCACCCTATCCCATCCCCGGGTGCAAGTGATGGTTCCAGGTAACACTGCATCGGTGTTATTCTAAAATGAGCCCCTGCAGTATGTTATGTATTCTTAAATATATGCAAACACGGTTACTGTGTGCGATGGGGGAGCATTTTTACCTGTACTTGCAAGGGTGATAAAATATGTAATCCCGTGTTTCGATCTTCAAACACCAAATTGACGGCAATAACAAGGCACCAAGTCTGCATTAACCATACATACTAGTGGTAAAAAACATGCAAATAAATATGCTTTGATAATGTATGCACTGTCATTAAAACTGATTTGCCTGCAACAGAGACAGATTCTCTTATGGCATTGTCTCACCAGCACCAGACTAAAGGCCACCAAAAGGCAAGCAGTGCAAGGACAATGCAAACACCAACGCATGAATAGCTCGAGTCAAGCAGTTAGAGACTTTATTTCCCATCAATATTTTGATACTGGTGAAAGAATCCCATAGCGATGTAATCGCAGTTTTTGTTTATTATTTTTTTGCAACATTTTTTGTTCTTTAAAGTTATTAATTTGTTTGTTTCTAAACATCTGAGTTGCTGTTTAGTTTTCACTGTCCGCATGAACCTGAATATTTTTTGCATTCGCCAGAGCCCATCCACGTCGCAGGGCACTTACGAAATTCTCGGTTCATCCCCCACCTTGCAGTGCACAGTCGTGTAAAATTAGTCTCATTGCTTAGTAGATGCTATTTCCCAACAGGAGTCTCAATTAGCAGATGGCATGTGCTTTATAGACAAGTGTTTAAACATTGCGGTGTACACCCAACAAGATGTGCTCTTGTTGGCCGGGCAAAGGGACCGCTGTTTATGCGTGGCGACGCGTGGCTTACTGCTAAGGTACACAATGCAGGCTGGAAGACACTTCCCATCTGCTTATTTTGCCCCGGAGTGCTGACCTCACACCATCATACTTTTGTTTTATTCTATAAACCGAGGCACACGTGATGAGAACCGCCTCTCTGATGTGAGTATGACCTTCCCAGTAATGTCCGAGAATGGTTATAACGCTGCTGAAAGTACACGTCGACACACACACACACACGTGGCAGTTTTATTTTCTTCAGGATCGAAAAGCATCGATCTAGCGATATGAAGAATGCATCAAGAGGGGAGAAAATAGCTTTTCAGTAATCAAACGTGTGTTGAAAATCCTGGGACAGGTGTTCCAGGAAACATTCATTGGTCCCAGACCATATCGAACCGCGCTCAGAAATTGAAATGCATCAGGATTAGAGTTGCCGAGCAGGAGTTTAGATCGAATAATGAGAGTTTGTGATAATTGCGCGGCGGTCTAATGCATATATCACTTTCAGCACGCAAATAAAGTGCACATGCGTGGGTTGCGTGCAGTTTTATATTCGAACGAAAGCAGCAGCGCTTACTCAACCTCATACCCTGTAGCTTTCAATATCATTCTTAAACATCCAGTGATAATAATTACATTTTACATGCCCTGAAAAGTGCGGAAAATATTGCTGTTGTCACACTTCTGGGAACATTCCGCAGTTTTAAATGTGCAACGTGTTCACATTTTAGATGAACACGTTGCACAGGTTATGAAAGTCTTGACAGTTCAACATTATAACTTGAATTTACAGTTGGCAAAAGTAAAAAATTCACGTAGAGGATGCCACAAGTAATGTGTGCAGTCTTCACAGGTTACAGCAATTCAGGAAAAAACAAACGGTTTTAATTTTTAAACAGTGGCACTATGCACAGTGTTAATTATGAAACTAATTTACATCTGATTAATGTTTCACAATGACACACCACAACCTTAAGCCTTTTTTTTCTGATTCAAAACTAAAATGGCCTCCATCCCACCAGCTTCCTCCCCCACCCATGCCCTGCTTCGCCCCCCACCCCTGTTATTTATTATTTTCCTTTTTTTTTATTATGCTTGACGACTGAACAAGTCGCACATTTATCTGTCCGTGTTTGGCAGATTCCCCAGTCCCCACACCCATTTTATCCCTGGGTGGAAGCAATGGTGTGCAGTGGTTAACGCACTTGCATCCGACCACCTGAGTTAGATTTTTGTCCATAACTCACATCGATGGTGAGTGACATCTGGATTTGTCCTGACCCACACCAGCTGCCCCCCCCACCCCTCAAACTCTTCACCAACCCACACTGACCAGCATGGTGAAATATGTCCAAATAACCCCAAAGACTTGCACAGTGTGGGGGAAACATTCATCCAGCTTTAGATTGACAAGTTCCCGACTCTGCATCGTGATCATTATAAATATCAGGTAAAGTCACGTAGATAGAAAAAATAATACAAGAACACGACGTTTCGGTCGCAACACAAGCGCCCGTCATCAGGTGAGGATGACGGACTTTACCGAAAGAACCAGAGAGTATTGGAACCTCTTTTGCCAGTAGCAAAATATGATAATTGTTTTTTTACCCATTTATCTGGAAACAAAACTGACACCTTTTTTACAAGGAGTCATGTTTGCATTGACCACAATACCTGCAGTCGGAATGCAAACAAAAAACACGCGCCTTTTGGCGTCATCTGGTCCAACACCATGTGAGACTAGGCTCTAAGAAAAGCTGTCTCGGGTGTGGACCAATCAATTTCAAGGACGGTGCATGCATTATCAGAGTTGTGTTTTTTGTTTGCATTCCGACCGCAGGTATTGTGGTCAATGCAAACATGACTTCTTGTAAAAAAAGGTGTCAGTTTTGTTGCCAGATAAATGGGTAAAAAAACAATTATCAACCAGACAGTATAATATCAGGTAGTGTCATTTTTGAGACTGCCCACTGTGCAACGGCGGTGATTATGAGGGAGGGCACTGCGCCACAAGCTGCTCTGTCCTGCTCGACTCCCCAGGAGATCTTCTCACGAGTCGACTGCCGTGACTCAGAGGCTACCGAATTTCTCAATGCAATCATGACTGTATCTTCATTTTGTTGGACCTTACCTTGTTAGTCTTATACACACGTGGTCACGATATATGCACTGTAATTTTGTGTGTTTCACAATACGGTATCCTTAAGTCTACGCCAAATCGCGCTGTCTTGTTGGGCACAAGTGTGGTATTCACCCGGTGACAATGTCCGTTACAGTTTTGACGTCTTCTGGCCCTGGACACTTTCCCTCTAAGTCGTTACCCGCTTTTCTTATTCATCTTTTCCTTATGTTCTCTGTTATTCTGGACGTGACCTTCAGCAAGCCCAGGTTGGTGACCACATCTGCATGCCACAGTCATGCGCGGAGTGCTAGAAGGCCGCTTTGCTGACCTCTCTGTGTTTTTGTCCACTTCGTTATCTCGCTGCAGGTGGCAAAGCCATCTCTCGTTCTCGCTCGCTCCATTCAAGAGGATAAACTTTTTATCTGACCCGCTCTCATGTTCTCCATAACAAATCTATTCTGTGCGCTTGCTGTTGGGTTTGCAGGAATTATAATTCGTGAGGGAGCTGCCTATTACGTGTGAACATGCTTTATCGGTTTACTGTGAAGACTCTTATTTGTTTATTTATAATTTTATAGTTATGAACATGCACATCACTCATCTATATGTGTTTACACAGCCAAGGCTCCACAATGAGGCATGCATTAAGAAGGTGATATATATGATTATTGTCCATAACGCTTCTATCTAAATCTGCCATTATTATTACTAATTACAGTCGGCTGTGCCGAATTTATTTTACAGCCCCCCTTAGTACTTTAATCTTTTGCTATTAAATAGTGACGGCTGCATGTGTGCGGTTTCAGATTACTCTGCAGATGGTGCAGCGCGAGTGAAATGTTGCTCTGGAATTCCAGCGTTCATTCACAATCAACTTTGCACATTTCAGATTCTTAATGCGTGCCTTGGTGCAAGAGAATGTAAAAAAAACAACACCACCACCAATCCCACGCCTTGCATGTCACACTCTGCATTGGCGCGCTTTGCCACATGTCTCGCATTAGAATGCCCATCTCATCTGTGTCTATGTGTTACAATGACACACACAACACGGTGCGCAATTAACTGAAGATAAACATTTCTTGCCTGTGCGGGCCAGACTCACAATCACAAGTCAACATTCACGTTTGTACATCAGCTTGTTCGTCTTCCGCGTTTACAATGATGTGCATTACTGCACTTTTGCAACATAATTTGTATTTCCACTTTTATGTATCCCGATTGAGCATTTTTATTTCTTTGGTATTTTTGATAAAATAGCGATAGTAGTGTGTGTGTGTTTTTATTTTCCATTGTATGGCATTTGAAAAGCAGCTCATAAAACATTCTATTTGCATTTTGAGTTTAGGAATCTATTTGATGGCATCAGGAGTTGTTTGATAATATATTGCACATTTAACAGCCATTATGTAATACTGCAGCACTGTAACTGCAGTACATTGTTTATTTTAACAGGTTTGTAAAGCCATTATTTGTCTAGGTTTTAATTGTGCATGTGTTACCATCCTGAAATAATAAGATACCTTTCTGTGCACCCATTGAGGCTTAGGTCTGTCAAGTAATTATAATTTGTTTTTGCATTTTACCTTGAGGCCACCAATTACTAAAATATGAAAATCTGTAAAAGTCTATCGCTTTCCAGTTATATTAGTTTATGATGGATGTAAGGCAATGTCCATGTTGAAAACAAGCCACGTGTTTTTGCACAAACCCAATATAACCCTAGGCGAATCGGTTTGATCTTCTATTAAAGCATAATTGTTGCATAGTTACATAGGTATTAATTAATTTTCCACATAGACCGGAGTCGGCTTATTGTCCGCATATTTTAGGTTGTGAAATAAGTGAAGTTGCTGTTGCTTTGTTGGTGCCCATATCGATTAACAGAGCATAATATTGTAGCGTTTGAATTTTTGTCGTCAATTCATAACCATGTTTTTTCCTGCTGCTCTTCCGAACCTGCCCCTTATAAGCACTTAGTAAGCAGCCATAATTAGGACTCGCAGCTAAATCAACTTTAATGCTCATAAATCACGCAAATAATACGCTAGATTCCCAAAGTTCCCTCTCCAAAGAGATAATAAAATGTGTTTAACACATGACGTTAGCCGCACGGCCTTCTGGGAGTGCATCATTTGGCAGCATTGATTCAACACAAGCAAAATTCTGGACCAGTTTTGACGTTCAGTGCCTCATCAGCAATTAGATTTGCTTGAAATAATGCTGGTGAGCTTACATATTTTGCGTTATTTTTTATGCTCATTTGAAAACTCCGAGCGTGGCATTAACATAGTACACTTAACATTCGTGTACACTGCTTTCATAAGTAAAAGTTACGTATGTGATTTTAATGTTATTTCGTGTGATCTGTTCTGAGAACGAATGTCATAAAATGCGATAAATGAAAAAAAAAATCCTGTCAAAGCGCTTTCTCACATCCCTAGAACTGGGCACAGAACACTTTGGGGCCAACCTCCACCGGACTGCTCAAGCAAAGCGGCCCCCTTAATCTGCTGGCCGAGGCTTTTGTGGCGTAAATGTCCCCTTCCCGTCGGCCTTGGGTGTCCCTCAGAAGCTTTCCTTTACCCTCCGCGGTGTCCCGTGTGCGCCGAGCAGGTGTATGAGGTGGTGCCGTGCCACGTGCCTTGCCAGCAGCACGTGTGGGTGGCGGGACCGTGGGGGGCCTGCAATGTGAGCGGCGCGGTGGGAGGGTGCGGGGAATCCAGCGCCAGTGAGCAGGTGCGTCAAGTCAGGTAAGAGCTCGCGTGTGCGCGACAGTGAAGCAGGCGGCACACGTAGCTTTCGGGAACATTGCGATTAGGTTTTTATTGTTGCTGGATTTTTTTCCCCTCCTTTTTATTTTTGTTTTCATGGAATTTTCCCGTTCTCTAAAGCCTGGGCAGCTTGCTCAGCTTTGCAAATAATTCCCCAGGCTCTAGTTAAATCACACATATTGGCCACTCGGCAGTGTCATCTGAAAATTTGATGATCAAGTTATGCATTGGCTTGTGATATCCATTTAGACTTTTTTTTTTGTCTAGACAACACTTGTTTGCCAGTATTATGTTGCGCTGTTGTGTTAATTTTGCTTATTTTATGGTTGAGATGTTCATCAATATTGGTTATTTATTTTGTGCTACATTTTCTTGTTGCCATCAGACGTGCAGAATATTGATGGCCAGCAGTGGTCAGCTGTTAGAAATGCTGTCACAGTAATACAGCTTGAAAATTAGATTTTGAGCATTAAAAATGTGACATAACATTTCGGCGTATGATACGATGCCCTGGAATGTATTGGCAAGTGAGCTAACATTTTCTCATGACAGCGTTTAAAATTAGTATTTTTTTTTATACAACAAAATACAAAATGATAGCTGTGAAACGAGCACCCTCTCAAATACATCACATTTATCACAGAACGCGGTCACGCTTTTACATTACAGAGCTCTGATTGAATTAGATATTCACAACGAATATCAAAAGCAAATACAGAGAGGTTTAATTTATTTGAAAATGTTGTGCATCTTCTAATTTATGAAGCGAATGCGATTGGTATCGCACAGTCAAGACAGTTGCAGAGTGTTTTTTTATTGAACCTTTGTTTGGTCTTAAAATGTGTTGATAATTCACGTAGAAGGGAAGTAATAAAATAATATTATTTTATTTTATTATTTCCCTTCTACGTGACTTTACCGAAAGAACCAAGATGATGAATCCCTGCAGTCACGAAAGCTTTAAATCGAAATGTGTTGATAAGTGAAGATATGTTTGTTAACGCATTTTTGTTACGTTTTTAAAGAATGCAAAGGGGTTTTGAGGGTGCCCGTCTCACGTTTGGTTGTGGCCCTTACAAATAGACAGTTCTGCACATGTATAATAATAATTCAAATGTATTAATTCTAGATTTGAAGCTTTCGTGACTGCAAGGATTCATATTCTTAGGTTTTTTCGGTAAAGTCACGTAGGTAAAAAATTACAATTAATAAAAGTAAAATAAAAAATAAAATAAAAATCAGGACGTTTCGGAGGCAACACAAGCTTCCGTCTTCAGGTGGAACCGTCACAGCACGATAGCTATTGTCGTGATTTTTATTTTATTTTTATTTTACTTTTATGAATTTAAATTTTTTATCTACGTGACTTTACCGAAAAAAACCAAAGAATATTCAAAAGTATAATGCGCATCACATCCTAGGATCCCGATGCACAATGCATGGAAAGCAGGAAACAACAACAGAACCAGGAAAACCGACCAAACTAAAGAGGGAAAGTCACTTTAAAGGGATGGGTTTTCAAAGCAGACGTAAATTTATCTCCCGACTCCGATTTCCTGATTTCAACGCAATACAAAGAGACGGTCAACTGAACACATAGTCAAGATAATCTCGGATGCTGCTCACAACCGATTTTTAACAACATCTTTTTTGCAAAACGTGACCTCGGTATTTTTTTTTTAAGGAAGAATAAATAAGTGTGTGTGTGTGTACGTATTGTGGTAAACGATGTAGCATGCTGACCTAGTCTCCTCACAGCCAGATATTACGAGACGGAACACGTATTGTTACCTATTCCTGTGTTCGTGTCTCTACACAGCCTAATGGCATGCTCTTTGGGGATTTTTTGCTGCAGGTTCTCAGTATCGGGTAAAATTCCCCAGAGAGGAAGTGGTACCCTGCTTCAACAACATTGCATTAATACGGGTACATTCCCAGAAGTATAAACCCTTTTGAACTACTCTACTTATTTTCCCAACATTGGATTTGTCCAAAGAATGGAGGTGCATGATTGGAGAGCGTTGCTTCTCTTGGTATGTGCTTGCCGTCAGGGTTGAATGACAAAGCCGGTTGAGATTCTGGGCATTGACAATGTGACTGGTGAATGTAATGCAGCGAAATGATAGAACTGCAGTCTTGTTACGTCTTTTTAAACGCTGTATAACATATTTTTGATTTAAAGCTTTCGTGACTGCAGGGATTCATATTCTTGGTTCTTTCGGTAAAGTCACGTAGCAGGGAAATAATAAAATAATAAACACTTTTTTTTCCTTTACCGAAAGAACCAAGAATATATTTCGAATTTTGTCTCCAATTAAAATTAAATGTTACAAATTAGAGCATAATACCGGAGAGGAAATTAGACAGTGTCTGCGAATTGTTAAATCTCAATTATTATCCTTTAATATCGTCGCCATTATATTCCTGTAGAAAATAGTGTTCCAATTTAAAATGTGCATGGTGAAGGAATAAGTTAAACCCCTTGAGATTTTGAACACTGCTACGAACAAAAGGTGAACACACGTTCTGACTATAGGAAAACGCATCCGTGTATGAGCTTCGTTCATTTAAAACAATTGTGGGGATTAGGGAGTGGAGAATTCTCTGTTTGGTCTGGAGAGTGTGACAATGAATGCAGGTCCAGTTGTGCCACTCTTTAAATGTCTATGAGCATACAGTATTTGGGACTGGTTAATGTATGCAATCTAATTTAAGGGGGATGTTATTTTATTACGAAAGAAAAAAAAGCACAAATGAACGTTCGTAATTCAGCGGGCGTCAAAGAAATGGCAAACACCTTTGGGCAACTGTTGATTAATTTCACAAGTAAGATGATGCATCAAAATGACCCAGGTTATACATTTTACGAGTACTTTTTGCCTTCACGAACTGTCAGTTGTTGATGCTGTATATCCATTCAATTACACAAGGCAATATTTTATTATAAGACAGATTCACTAGAATATGATACAGCTGGAGGTTTCATGAGTTTTTACTCTGTTGTGAGCACAATATTGAGACTGATAATGCCGACTGACAGAGCAGTGGTATTCTTAGAAACTTTGCGTGAAAACAAATCTAACGTAATTATTAGTTAGCTATAAGTATCGCATCATAAGACATCATTACCCTTGGAGTAGACAACTCAATCCTTGAATGTCTTGTATAATTTGCGAGTGATTGTTGTCTCAGTAGGATTCTTGAGTAATAAGAGCGGGAGCTTTTATTCCCCATGCCCCTAATTTTTCAGCATTGGTTTTGTATCTTCGTTTGCTGGAGCAGCCCACACTATAATACTGCTAAACGAAGCGACAATTTCTCCCTTTGGGGGGTGGACAGCCCACTTCAGGACTAACCCAGAATTTGCTCATTAGTGCCAGCAGCGAGCAAAAGAGGATGTTTCGTATGCACATATTTATGTGCCTTGGCGATTACTGCTTAAGAATTGACCTTGCATTGTCCTTAACCCACAACAGACATCATTACTGCACAGACACGGAACGAGAGAAATTTTTATAGATTTCTGTTTTTTCACATTCAACATAATAGGTCGTTAATGTGCGACTAAAACTATTGTGTGCCTACACATAAAAGTTCCCCCCTCCCACTCCCATTCAGTGTTCCATTCTCTAGGTTACGATAACATAGATGCATTTTCACATTCACCTAAGCATTAGCAATTGCCTTTTTATAAACCTTGTAATGCTCATGGATACTTCAAGGACAGTATTTGGTTGTGACGGTACAACAATTTTAAATGTGAAATTGTGTATCCTGATATCCATTTAAACACCATTCATCGCAACACTGGTTGAAGTTTCTTGCTATTTCATTTCCGACTACAGTATATACTCTGGCAGCATGCGATATTGTGGGCTGCCTCTAGCTGAGAGCGCTGTGCCAACCAGCGGTAACAGAAAGAGAACATGACTCGAGTTATAATTAAAATGTACTGTTTGGTGTTAAGCTCATCTGGCAAGTGAGCCCGCGACTTTCATCGCAACTGTTGGCATTCCCCACCAGGAGACCGGTAAATCTCCCAGACTTAAACCACCACAGGAAAAGTTTATACTATTAACATCTTAACAGTTTTTTTTTTTATATTTGTGTACACCCAAATCGATTTGTTGGGGTTTAATGCGAATATTGAGATGCAACTTCTGGCAAAGTGAGAGACGTTTCCAACAGCTGTCAAATTATTACAGAATATTCACTTATATCTGAAAATGTGGAGGATTCTTTTCTTCATATTTCTTTTGAACCAAAACTTTGCACATAGGCAGAGGAACACAGACACGCAATCCATTCCACGTGGGCATGGTGCTGTTATGTATGCAGAGTTAAAAAATACCGGAGGCACCCTAAGGATACAGACACGGGTGCTGCTGCTGACCCAGTCTGGACCCAGATTTCACCATTATCAAGCTAGTCATGTGCATTACAAAGCTTTTATTTTGTGCTATCAATCACTTTTGCAGCAGTTATACATTTACCGTGTATGTTTTTACAGTTATGATCTTTAGATCTCCGATGTGTTTTCCGGTTGTTCGCCAGATATGCATGTGTTCTTCTTTTGCTCGAAGTGCTGCATTACGGCCGGTGTGTGGCTTGCGCAGGTGCACTGTGAACACTCCCGATGGGCCCAGCGAAGTGGCCGATGCACAGATGTGCGATCCTGAAGCCATGCCTGCTGCGCACCGGTCGTGCTGGCTTCCCTGCCCTTGGGAGTGTGTCTTGTCCGAGTGGGGCCCGTGGACAACCTGCGTACAGGTACACAGTGGCAAACGCGCACCACTTCTAATGTCTTCAAGCCAAGACCTCTGTGACCCGGGTTTGCGTAATGTGGAGGTGGCACACAAAACAAACAACTTCTACGTTGACTGTTGAGGATTCCAACTTGACTGTTGAGGATTGCACTTTCACAGTTGGGGATTCCACGTTGACAGTTGAAGATTCCACGTTGACTGTTGAAGATTCCACGTTGACAGTTGAAGATTCCACGTTGACTGTTGAAGATTCCACGTTGACAGTTGAAGATTCCACGTTGACTGTTGAAGATTCCATGTTGACTGTTGAAGATTCCACGTTGACTGTTGAGGATTCCACGTTGACTGTTGATGATTCCACGTTGACTGTTGAGGATTCCACGTTGACAGTTGAAGATTCCACGTTGACTGTTGAAGATTCCACGTTGACAGTTGAAGATTCCACGTTGACTGTTGAAGATTCCACGTTGACTGTTGAAGATTCCACGTTGACAGTTGAAGATTCCACGTTGACAGTTGAAGATTCCACGTTGACTGTTGAGGATTCCACGTTGACTGTTGAAGATTCCACGTTGACAGTTGAAGATTCCACGTTGACTGTTGAAGATTCCACGTTGACTGTTGAGGATTCCACGTTGACTGTTGAAGATTCCACGTTGACAGTTGAAGATTCCACGTTGACTGTTGAGGATTCCACGTTGACTGTTGAGGATTCCACGTTGACAGTTGAATATTCCACGTTGACAATTGAAGATTCCACGTTGACTGTTGAGGATTCCACGTTGACAGTTGAAGATTCCACGTTGACTGTTGAGGATTCCACGTTGACAGTTGAAGATTCCACGTTGACAGTTGAGGATTCCACGTTGACTGTTGAGGATTCCACGTTGACTGTTGAAGATTCCACGTTGACTGTTGAGGATTCCACGTTGACTGTTGAAGATTCCACGTTTACTGTTGAAGATTCCACGTTGACTGTTGAAGATTCCACGTTGACAGTTGAAGATTCCACGTGAGTGTTGAAGATTCCACGTTGACAGTTGAAGATTCCACGTTGGCAGTTGAAGATTCCACGTTGACTGTTGAAGATTCCACGTTGACAGTTGAAGATTCCACGTTGACTGTTGAGGATTCCACGTTGACAGTTGAAGATTCCACGTTGACTGTTGAGGATTCCACGTTAACTGTTGATGATTCCACGTTGATTGTTGAGGATTCCACGTTGACAGTTGAAGATTCCACGTTGACTGTTGAAGATTCCACGTTGACAGTTGAAGATTCCACGTTGACTGTTGAGGATTCCACGTTGACAGTTGAAGATTCCACGTTGACTGTTGATGATTCCACGTTGACTGTTGAGGATTCCACGTTGACTGTTGAGGATTCCACGTTGACTGTTGAAGATTCCACGTTGACAGTTGAAGATTCCACGTTGACTGTTGAAGATTCCACGTTGACTGTTGAAGATTCCACGTTGACAGTTGAAGATTCCACGTTGACTGTTGAAGATTCCACGTTGACTGTTGAAGATTCCACGTTGACAGTTGAAGATTCCACGTTGACAGTTGAAGATTCCACGTTGACTGTTGAGGATTCCACGTTGACTGTTGAAGATTCCACGTTGACTGTTGAGGATTCCACGTTGACTGTTGAGGATTCCACGTTGACTGTTGAGGATTCCACGTTGACAGTTGAAGATTACACGTTGACTGTTGAGGATTCCACGTTGACTGTTGAAGATTCCACGTTGACTGTTGAGGATTCCACGTTGACAGTTGAAGATTCCACGTTGACTGTTGAGGATTCCACGTTGACTGTTGAGGATTCCACGTTGACTGTTGAAGATTCCACGTTGACTGTTGAAGATTCCACGTTGACAGTTGAAGATTCCACGTTGACTGTTGAGGATTCCACGTTGACTGTTGAAGATTCCACGTTGACTGTTGAGGATTCCACGTTGACTGTTGAGGATTCCACTTTGACTGTTGAGGATTCCACGTTGACAGTTGAAAATTCCACGTTGACTGTTGAGGATTCCACGTTGACTGTTGAAGATTCCACGTTGACTGTTGAGGATTCCACGTTGACAGTTGAAGATTCCACGTTGACTGTTGAGGATTCCACGTTGACTGTTGAGGATTCCACGTTGACTGTTGAAGATTCCACGTTGACTGTTGAGGATTCCACGTTGACTGTTGAGGATTCCACGTTGACTGTTGAAGATTCCACGTTGACAGTTGAAGATTCCACGTTGACTGTTGAGGATTCCACGTTGACAGTTGAAGATTCCACGTTGACTGTTGAGGATTCCACGTTGACTGTTGAGGATTCCACGTTGACTGTTGAAGATTCCACATTGACTGTTGAGGATTCCACGTTGACTGTTGAGGATTCCACGTTGACTGTTGAAGATTCCACGTTGACAGTTGAAGATTCCACGTTGACTGTTGAGGATTCCACGTTGACAGTTGAAGATGCCACGTTGACTGTTGAGGATTCCACGTTGACTGTTGAGGATTCCACGTTGACTGTTGAGGATTCCACGTTGACAGTTGAAGATTCCACGTTGACTGTTGATGATTCCACGTTGACAGTTGAAGATTCCACGTTGACTGTTGATGATGCCAAGTTGACAGTTGTGGAAGCATTGCATATGCAAAGCAGAATGTTCTCTCCAATTTTGTGAAAAGATATATAAGCCTGCTGAGCAAATTAGTTTCCCAATGAGGGTAATATATTTTAGGGTTATTCTTTTTTATCCTTGCCAAGTTTAATTTCGGATAATTCTGGTGGAATTCAGTTTCCAAAGCAAAAAGTTGTAGAGAAATAGCTGAACATAAAACAAATGTAATTGTAAACAAGTACTGTATTATATTTCGAGATGTCACCTTGGAGTTCATAATTTATAGACTTCACCTCTTTTGTCATGTTTTTTTCTTTAAGAAAATTCTACTTTCCTTGAAGATGTGAACCAAGAAATTGCTTTTTAGCTCTCCTTCAATATGCAAGCTGAAGGCTGGCTTATCAAACAGGCTGAAGGCCGGCATATGATGAAAGTAATTTTTCAGAGCATCTGCTGGAGGTGACACAGAGACAAAGGATTATTCAAATACCAACCCGTGAAAATGTGTTCCCAAAGGAATGTCTGCTGAAAGAATAGCTACACATTTTGGTGTGCCAATCTCTGTGTTGCCTTTGTGTTAATTCACTAATCTCTGTAAGTAAAGGGTGTTGTATCACGGCGGCGTCACACAGCGCTCGTTTGTCCGTGGGCAGTGGTAAGCCAGCGGTAGACATGACGTACTCGCAAAGTCGGAACCAAATGACCCATAGATTTACTCACACACGTCATCTCATAATCATCTGGGGTAATGTGGGGTGTGCGGTGGCCTAGATTAAACAAAAAATATTGTTCGTATAGAACGGGGTGGGGGGGGGTGAAGACTGGAGTCATCTGTTTTTAATGCTCGTAAAATAGTTTACTTTCCAACATGTTTGTTGTCATGTGGGAAATGACTCAATCCAATTGGTAGCAATTCATATCTGAAGCGGTACTGGCCCCCTTCACCCACCAACCTGGTGAAGTATCGTCAACCCGCCGTTGCATGACGCAGTGTGGAAATGCCTTCATCTGGCGATGGATTGACAAAGAGCTGTAAATTATTATCATTATAAATAGATGGAGACAAAAAGCATCCATTATAAAATATTAAAAGCATGATGTACGATGGCATCAATAAAATATGAAAAGAATAATGTACAGCCTGACAGTAAATGTATTGGTGCAGATAACCATGGGACAGCAGTTGTGTTGTACTGCCGTCAGCGGTGTCGTGTGGTTGGCATGGGCCCCAGTGCAAAGAATAAAATAAGGGGGGAAGCTGTCCCATCCCCCCCACCCCCCGGATTCTGTAGCCCAGCGCCTGTGCAGTTGCACCACCTGCACACTCGGCAGCTAAGCCGCTGATTGGATTAACAGTGCGTGCTCGTACCGTGCGTGTTATCCATTGTTATAATCATCATCACCACCAGCAATCGGGGTCAATCCACTGCCGGACGAAGGCCTCCCAAAGTCATCCCCCACCTCTCACGATCAAGCGATGTACCGATGCACCTATGACCTGCACGCGAACCACTTTATGTCTATTTCTTTATTGCGTCGTAGCCCGACAACAGCTCCATGGCGCGGATGCGCACCCGCTCCGTGCTCCGCCCCGCCGCGCCTGGAGCGACCTGCGCTGCCCTGAACGAGAGCGAGTCGTGCGCGCTCGACAAAAACTACTTCCACCACCAGTACAACCTGACAGGTGCGGCCACGGGGGGTGGTGGGCGAGGGTGGCACCTGTGCCCCGATCGGCCAACGTGCTCACCGGTGGTGTGACCCTGCTCCCCAAACACCTCCTTAATGATTCGACGATTGTCACGATTTCTGGTCGCGAGTCTGTTCATTTCTTTGGTTGCTCGAACTTGCTGACCCGCTCCTACTGCTGGACATCTGTGACGAAGAGTTGTATGGCTCATCGGATTTCTGTAGTATAAAAAGAGATTCAGATTTTTGGCTCCCTTTAGCTGCCACATTTGTATCGTTTCTTGTGTCTTGTGTGGGTAGACTTGTGCAATTTTCCTAAACATAACACGAGCCTACGGCTTTCATATTATGTATATATTTCTTAAATAAGGAATAATGACAGAAAATGCAGCAGACAACCTGATTCCAGGCTGCTCATCAGTGAGTGTTTTTAGATTAACTTGAACAACATACACACACACATGGAATATATGGCAAGTTTATTGGAATTCTGGTAGATGAAAATCCGTACAGATGCGGGACATTCCACATAAATGTGTTCCAGCAAAATGAATGCATCATGGCATTCAAAATTAGGCCAATCTTGCCATCGGTGTTATAGGATTTGTTTTAATAAGTTATCGTTGATAAATGACATAATTGCACGTTTTTAATTACAATTCTTTTGGAAAGGTTAAAATTTAAACTGCTTTCACGTTGTGTTGGAACTTACACCGATCTGAAGGTCATTTAGTAATGAGAGGTCCAAGCCAAACCGATCACAAGACAGCCACTCGGCAAACCGACACATGCAGCTTCCATTAAGCTGGTGTGTGTGTGTGCTGACAGCATGAATTTGCTGAAAGTGTTTTCAAATTTCCGGAGTTCTTATGGAGTGCCCTTCATCTGAACTCACGCAAAAAAAATGCATATGACCACAGCTGGCACAGATGATGAGTGGGGGCTCGCGTGAAATGTTTGCAAGAAGGAGCACACACTGGAGAGCTTTTATTAACCTGCATTACATTCAGATCAGTTGTTTATTTATGTCATCTCTCACTTTCTTTAGCATTTTGCGTTGATGGACGTGTGTGCGTGTGTCCCTTCAAATCCACACTGCCGTGCAAGTGAGCACGCTTTGCATTTCATTATAACCTCTTGATCTGAAGTGTGACATTTTGTTCCAGAAAATGGTCTTACACTGGGGCATCTGGCATCGATGTAGTTTTTTTTTTCTGCGTGACTGCAACACAACTTTTGGCATGTTTAAATCTTCTTGCTTCAATAAGCCTGTGTCCATCCGATGGAATGACTTCCCAGGAGTGTGCTTATGTTTAAGCCATTTTGGCCCAACTGTATTTTGTAGACACGCTCCGTTATAATCTTCAATGCTCATATGCGCGAAACCGTCTGGTTATGCTTCCTACTGCACCGTGTTTCTTTGTGCCTGCAATCAGTGATGTTTGTTCATGAAAATGCATTTTGTTAATGAGCGGTGCACCTGCACAACGTGAAGGGCTTCAGCATTGCAGTTCGTCCTCTGCCATATGTCTGTCCAGAAATAACCAGGCATGTCGACAGGTCCACGGGATTACCGTGTAAGGGTTACGCAACCTCAATGGGCTTAGAATTCCAAAAAACAACGCATAAATTATATTATTAAATAATAAACAGCCCTGAGCCAATCCACTTCTGGATGAAGGCCTCCCCACGCCGTGTCCATCATGGGGGATGCGTGACCATACTTCACGCAGATCCGTGGTGAGAGTTGGTCATTTGGGGGCCCCGTTTGCAGTCCAGATGTCATTCGCTTGGAATCTAATTCACTCCACCCCAATGTATTCATTAACCTCGCATTATGCACTGACCCCAACTTGTTTCTTGGCTCGACGTGAGTCTCCACTACCTTGACTCAAATGAGTACCTGGTGTGTCACGTGAGCCTTAATACGTGCTCACGAACAGCACTGGTCCAAATGACATACACTTTAAATACACTGTACTAATGTCTGGGAGTTCAGAATCAGGACTTTTTCGATAGCATTGCAAAAGCACAAATGACTGCAGCATTATTGTACACCGTGGAACATGAAAATAAAAAAAATGCACCAAGCCATTCTCAATCCACCAATGGATGAAGGCCTCCCAATGCCGTATTAGTCACGGGAGTATTGTTGATCATACTTTATTACGCTGGTCAGTGTGGGTTGGTAAATCGGGAGGGCAGGACCGATTCTGATATCTGTCTGGGAATCCAATGAGTAGTAGCCAGGAATCGAACTCTAGTTGCCAAGTTCATAGCCCAGCACGCTAAGCGCCGTGACACCACTTATTTCCGGTATAACATTACAAAGAAATAAAGCACGTAAATTGAAAAATAGAAAAACACATTTTCAACAAAGCTGTAGATGTCATGCATTGTCTCAATTCGTAGCAGAACTCTGCATAGTGCAGCTTCTCTATGCTCATGCTGTGGCCTAGCATGAGAGAAGGGATGATTTCATCGCTTTTGTTAGCACAAATGTATTCTGTCTTGGCGGTAATACGAAATGCATTTTGAAGGACATGTATCTGCAGCGTCGTGAATTATTCCAGCTTTTAACTCACCAATTCAAAAAGCAATAAATAATGTTCACGCACATGTTAAAAATAAGAAATAGCACGAATTACAATTTAGGCCCCCAATTTGAAGGAAACATTATGGCCAAACTGTCATTAAAATCTTATAAAATTCTGGAATTACTTCAGCCAGCTCGTTGGTTAATTACATCTGAGGTTTAACATTTAAATTGTTGAGCAATACTCGTTACTCAGAAATTATTTCCTGCCCTCCTCACTAGACTGGGGTGACGCTGCCTTCTTTTTAAAGCGTGCTCCACTATCTTCTTGGTTCTTTCGGTAAAGTCACGTAGAAGGGAAATAATAGACGTTTCGGCCACAACGCAAGCAGCCTTCCTCAGGTGAAGAACAGGTCTGTCGGAAAGACAGCGTCTGAATGAGCACCACCAGGCTTGGCAGCGTATATTTAAGCTGGGTTGGAGGGGGAAGGGCGCCTTGACACTATTTTTGAGGATGCTGCCATTACGTAATGGTGAGCACACTGGACTTGCAATCCTAAGATCACTCACGCTATCTCCCGGAACGGCAATTGAAACACTAATCAAGTTTGTCAAATGCCTCCGCCTCTGTCAGTTAGTCGATCGCGTGTGCTGGGGTAAAGTAGAAGAGTGGGCCAAAATATCCTTTAAAGGGACACTTCCAAGCTCTCTCGTCGACGCACCTTCCGCCGACAGTGAGTGAGCAAGCAATTGTAGGTCCACACCTTTACCTTCCATAGTATTTGCACTGATTTAATTTATTGCGACTCGGAGCTAAGGATTCATTCATTCATCCTCACCACTCGTCAGTTTGCTTACAGTGACTTGAACGAAATGATAATGGTGCCGTATAATGGATGATGCGTGTTCTACAAATGTACAGAAAACCACAAAAATATCTATTTTGAAGGCTGATGTGCAAATGCAATCGGGGGAGACCTGTATCGCATGGCGAACCAGCTTTGTACACAGAGCAAGTGTGTAACATGGTAGAGACATATTGCTACGATGAAGCCTGGTTTTTTTTTGTACATCACTTGTAATTCTGTGTTGCTCTTGGTAGACTTGAGCAAATTATGTACACACATGTAAACACCGCAAGATCATGCCTTGCGGTGTGCAGTCATTCTTCAGAGCATTTCCCGTCCGTGTATGGACTTTGGCAGTTTGAAGGCTAATTAATGTCTGAAAAAGTTTGTTGAAAATAATAAAAGCTTGCTACAAAAAATTAGTGAATGCATTAGGTTAGTGCATGCTATTACACTGCAGTGGTGTCGGGGAGTAATCCAGCACAATTAACGAGATTCAGGGCTTAAATTCTCATTAAAACATTTAAAGATGTGCTGTGTTTGCTTTCATAGTTTCTTTCATCTCTACCCCAACAACGATCCACCCCCCGCCCCCCCACTGTGCCTCTTGTTTCCACTCTCCCATTATATTTATGTTTATAAATCTAACGTAACCACTTGTGCACGAAACAATTGCAAATAGGAAATGTATCGCATAGCTGCATTGTGGGATACGCAAGGCCATATAATAATGACTTGATACTAAACAAAGTAATATTTTTTTAAAGTACACTTTTCTTTATATTTATCCCGTGCTGTTTGTAACACAGTGGTATCTTTTGACTTGCATTTGCTTTTTTACCGTCCACATGTCAATTCGATAGCATTCGCCCGGTACCTGCAATTCCTGCTTGATGATGTTCAGAGCCCTGCAGTTTCAATTTCTTGCTCACGCGACTGCTAGCGGAAGGGTCTCCACTCGAGGAAGGTCCAGAGAGCCACTCTTTAACTGGGACGTTGAGCGACCACTTTCACACTGACCTAATGTCTTCGAAGAGGTGGAATTACCCACACCTTACCCCACCACTTGGAACCTGCCAAATCGACTATCTAGGACAAACCCGACCCACAGTCAGTAAAATTTTCAAATTAGAAGTTTCATACAAGTTAGTTTATTAATGTATACTTATGATTGATTCATTAATTTGTACTCAAAACTACTATTAGGCAAATATTCATAAACCCATTTAAAAACTGGTCATCAGAATTTTTTTTCAAATGTAATTCTCATCAGGCCCCATGGTGTTAAGTGCAGCCTCCAACTCTTATTAACTCTTACCTCTCTGGGCTCTCTGTTTATGTGTTATATAGAAGGGCCATTGCGCAAAACATCACCAATTGTTTATTTGTTTTCTTTCTTTTAAGGCACTGTTGTTGATGAGTGTTGAGTTTATTTACTAACATTGGCGTTATGGTGCACCCCTTATACTGCTGGGTGGTGGGTGGACAGAGGTGGGGGACGAGGTTCAATAATAATAATAATGGTTCTAATTTAAGCGTGCCCATCTTTCAAACCGCCACACCAGAGGTCGCAACCGGGTACCCGATACCCGTAGCCTACCCAATACCCGGCTACCCGTACGCGGCCGGGGCCGGGTACGGGTAGCCGTTTGTTTGCGACCCTGGTGCGGCCGGGTACGGGTACGGGTAAGGAATCAAAAGCCGTTTGTGACCTCTGCGCCACACCGCATGTCACCGACAGCCGTTTGGTTCGAAAGAATTGGCCGCGACCTTGATCGTCGCAAGCTGTAACAATTCGCGCGTTGGCTATTGGCTTGTTGCCCCCACCCCGAGCCTGAGACGTGCTCGTGGCTCGCCGTGTCCGCAGAGTGGAGCACGTGCCAACTGAGCGAGAAGGCGGTGTGCGGCGTGGGAGTCGTAACCCGCATGCTGGACTGCGCGCGGAGTGACGGCAAGTCGGTGGACATGGACTATTGCCAAGAGGTGAGTTGACTTGAAATTTCACGAGAGCTCCCCCCCCCCTCCAGCCCCATCCCCTTTGGCTCGAAGGGCAATTGGCACTGAGCGGAGGTGTGGGGGTAGGATGTGGTGCTTCTTTCCGAGGAAATGCAACGTAAGCCGCAATAAAAGCAGCGTAAGTTAATTTAACATGGAGCGTTTAACGGGCACCGCTGGCCCACTTTCTTACTTCCCCCGCCTTTGCCGCTCCGTGCGCAAGCAACTCGAGTATCCACAGCAGCCTCTCTCCATCCAACCAGAGCAGTCAGCAGATTGGTTCTCCCCACCCGCTCGTCCATTTAAAAGCATATTAAGTGCTGTGCGCATGTGAACGGGACATGATGCTCGCTGTGCCCATGGTCTCGGCTACGCCTTTGCGACCGCGGCACCTGAACTCTGGAATTCGTTGCCCTTCGAGGTCAGGGGACTTCCAAGACACTTTACAAAATGCTCAAATCTCGACTAAAAACTATATGTTTAAAGTGGATTTCTCGATTGTTTTACTTTCGAACCTCTTTCTCACTTATTCTTCCCTCGGTTAATGTTAAACTATTTCCGCCTTTCCATGCGCAGTGCCCTGAGAACGATGTTTAAAGGGTCCTTTATAAACTTACATTATTATTATGTGTACACATACAGCCCTCTTTGTGCAATCTCATTGGCCGAATATTTTTATTTGATGAGGTTTAGGGCAACAGCCCTTCTTAATGTGCTATGAAGAAGGGCATTACCCGAAGTTATATATATTTTTAAGGCCTCAATGTTTTAGACGAATATGTTGAGTTTGTTGTTTGTTGTTGTTAACTGGGCTTGTGCACCACTGCCAACGCAGCAGCCTCTTTCTGTGCAGGTCGTGTGGGGGCTGTTTGACCATACTTCACCACGTCGGTCAGTGTGGATTTGTGAAGTCAGGCCTAAGGAAGCAAATAAATATAATAACACAAATATATATTTTTGCAATGCCCTCTGCTGCCCCCAATTGTAGCAACGCAGGCAATATACAGGGTGTTTGAAAAATATGGACCCAGTTTCAAAGCAGTATATTTCACGATGGCAACATGTTACAATTACACAAAAAGTTACAAACGGTTTAATGAGTTGTCAAGTTTTACTAACCATTTTTATAAATGCTCTATGTGCCCTCCACCTGCTGTACGGACAACATCGAGACGATAGTTGAATTCGTCCCAAACGCCTCTCAAAGTGTCTTCTTCCACTGCAGTCACTGCTGCCGTGATTCTGTTTTTGAGGTCTTCCAAATTAGTCGCTAATGGTGGCACAAAAACACGGTCTTTGACGTATCCCCACGAGAAAAAGTCGCAGGGTGTGATGTCTGGGGATCTTGGGGGCCAAGAGGGTAGCGCCAAGTCTTGGGGTCCCATGCGACCTATCCAACGTTGCAGCAGTGTGTCTTGCGAATGACTGAGGCTAGGGGCTGTTTGTGCGCTGGGAGAGGCATTTAGCGGTAATCATTTGAAATGTTATGCCCCGCCCTCTCTATGCCCCGCCCTCTCTATGCCCCGCCCTCTCTATGCCCCGCCCTCTCTATGCCCCGCCCTCTCTATGCCCCGCCCTCTATATGCCCCGCCCTCCTCTCTATGCCCCACCCTTTCAAGTGGTAAGAGTTTCATTCATGGGCGGTTCGTGGTTGCAGAGATATAGCGATTTCAAATCGGGAACCATATTTTTGAAAAACCCTGGATATAAAATCCATCCAAGCGCATGGTGGTTATCCATCCAAGCACTATCCAGGATCAACCTTATTTATCTTCTGTGATCTGATAAGATGCGGGCGCTTTCCATGTGATTTGGTCACAAGGCACTGGTTCTGTTCATCGTCCATCACATCAGAGTTTTGTTTCGCTGACAGACAAAGAAGGTTAACACAATGCTTGTTTGTTAGATACAAAATGACCAACAGGATTTTGCCATGGTACACATCGTGTTGCCTGTTCTGACACTGGGCTTGCTGCATGCTGGGATAATACGTCTCTCTTGCTTTGCTACGCTGCACAGGGGCTCTGCATTAATTAAAGGTCCCAATTGTATGCAAGAGCCTACCTGCCAAAGCATTTTCTCTTTGAGCAACTGCATTGATTTATGGTACAAAATTAACCATGAGGGCCTTGTCACATGTGTCTACAGAAGCATATTTGGTCTGCAGAGTCTGAGCTTGTGATTAAAAATAAATGTAAATAACCAACGCTTGCGGAGATGGATGATGGTCTCATCGGTTCTAATTAAGATGATCATGCAATTATGGTCAGTGTGCAAAGCCACTCGAGCAGCGAATGGCAGTCTGTGGATGGCCTATACTCTCTCATGTGCCCTTGTTTATCTGGTAATTTTAAATGCAGCACTGTATTGAAGGAAGCTAGGATTACAATTGAATTATGATGATATGAAATTCTTTAAAATGCCCATGCAAGAGAGAAGTGGAGAATGATCCACCTGAATAGTTTATTTTATCGACAATGATGAAGGTCTGAAAGTGGCACATGTGGGTTAGAGAATATAGGCAGTTTAAAGACATCATTCAAACTCTTAAGAAAAGTAACGGGTTTGTGCGGGACACATCGCTAGAAGAATGTTGACTGACGGCCAAGAATGATGACGGTGTCAACCAAGGAAAGGAACTCGTCGTGAAAGGAAAGTCGGCAGTGGATTAGTCATAGCTGGTGATGATGAGCCATCCCCAGGATTCACTGATACAGATGGTAAATGTCATCATTATGTAGAGGAGTAGTGTGAGCAACCACGAGGGGGCAAACAGAGGGAGGTGCGAGCGAGTTGACAGCGGAGGATGACGTCATGTCACGGGTGCTGTAAGGGGGGCACCTTCGGGAACAAAGGCGGGTCCGAGCTAGGGGGAGGAGCCACCAAAGGGGTACTTAAGGGGGACCCCGTGACGAAGGCGATGTCGTCGTGGGGAGCCAGGGCACGGATCGGCTGGAGAGGTCTCTCCCTCCTCGCCGCCGGGCGGTGTTGGTTGAACCCCCGTCCCGTGCAGACGAGTGGGAGAGCCAAGGGGATAGCCGAGAATAGGGCTCCGAGTGTTCAGTACGGATCGGCTGATAGAGAGAGAGGGTAGGACGAAAGACCCAGATAGAGAGCACCTGTGAGCTTAGAGTACTGAATGTAGCAGTGGTAATAAAACGGCAACAGCCCTTGTAGAAATCGCGTCTCCGTGGGGTTCTACTGCACAACAATTATGTCAGTGAAATGTGACCCTCTGTCCACCCGAAGATACCTTAGATGCTTTCACGAAAAATTACGAAACCCCGAATAGCACAGAGCTTACCAATCCCAATAACAGGTTTATATAATTTTTGTGGAAGATTGCCTAGAAATACGATTTTAAAAAAAGTTATCTTTAGTTAATTTTTTTTATATATATGTTAGTATGCTATGCATCTGCGCAATTGGCATGTTTGCCTAATGTGTGTGTGTTCGGTAAAACAACGTGACATATAAGGGGTGCCTTCAATGCAAATGTAGTTAGTTATAAATATTGCAGGGTGGGAGGATGATTTGTAAATTTGGCATTGGAGTGAGGAATGAGAGAAGATACATCTCTATGATTTGTTTGCGGCTCGTGGGGAGGGACATGAAGACAATGAACACCTTTAAAAAAAAAAAGTCGATTATAAAATGGGTATGGCGGAGCCCATATGGATGAATTAAAATGTAAATTGACCTGATTCTCACGGACAAATTCGACATTGTTAGATTTGTATCTGTCCTCAGCAAATTCAACACAGCAAACGTATTGCAGGCCTGTGTGATATAATTTATACTTCATAGCTAATTGCTGGCAAAAACAAGACGACGAACATCGAAAATTAGTTAAGAAGGTCGGAGAATTTTGGTTGATTCTAAGCAAACACAAATTTAAATCCCTAGAGAAGCTAAATTATTCAACAGTTATCACCTCTTTATGTGATGAAATAATCACTATTGTATATAAGAACCATGTATATAAGAACCATTTATAAAGGTGGAACTACACTGAGACTGATTTAAGAAGGGAAAAATAGAAGTCGGAGAGGAATTGGGCAAAGATCGGCTCTCATCAAGGCCATTCACAGCAACATGGGAAAATATACTCTTAAAATTTGCTGGGAGTAATATAAGACTAAAAATAAATAGAGAAAGTATTGACCATCTTAGATTTACTGATGCCGTAGTTATTATAATAGCCAAATTTTTGGAAAAATGTAATAAAGATGACTGCAAGGTTGGTCTCAAGATAAATGTGAGCAAAAAAACGAATTCCATGCAATAAGGTCTGTAAACAATTGGAGACATTTGTCAGAGGGACACAACCGAAAAAAAACGTCAGCATCGGTCTACCGAGGACAGTGATTGACGGAAGATAAGGATCAAAATGTAGAAATAAAAAAGGCAGCAAGAGCAGGTTGGAATGCTTTTCAAAAATTTAATTTTATATGTAAAGCAGCGTACCAAATGTGGTTAAAAAAAGATTAGTGAATTATGCATATTGCCTGCTATGATATGTGGATCGAAAACATGGACAATGACAAAGAAAATTGAATGACAAAAAAAATATGAAAAGTACGCAAAGCAACATAGGAGAGTTGTTTGCTCGGAATAACACTGAGGCACATAAAATAAAACGTGTGCATCAGGGAACAAAAGCAAAGAAGGGGCATGTTGTTGGCTTAAGAAAACTAAGTGGGCCTGGCCGAAACTACAACTGCTCTAGAGATATAGTGGTCCAATTCGCTCATGTGTAGTAGTTAGATGGTTTTGTGACATCGCTGCACCGTGAGGGATGGTGACGGCATGGGGAGGAGGTCTTCCTCCAACCAGTGGATAGATCACGGCTGATGATGGTATTCTTTGTATGGGGAAATCCCATAACAAAATAGCCGGCTTGTTTATGTCCTCGGCAGATGTTTGTGACAAACATGGCATTGTCACTTGCCTGAGAATAAATGTGCAAGTTACTGTAAAGACATGGCAATTCAATCTGACACACTGCAGTGTAGTTACATTGCATTTCATCATAAACATTTTTTATCACGTTTTCATTTATTTATGATCCATTGAGCAGGGGAAGATATAAGTGTGCACACGGCGTCTGTCAAGAACTTTTGAGTTCAGAAAAGTCACAAAAATATGGTGTTAACTTGAGTTTTTAAAGCCACAAACTTTAGAGAAAAAATAGATTATTAGGTACAATGGATACGAGCCAACTAATTTTGTAGGCTACAAGTGTATGTGGTAAATAAAACAGCTCTGTCACTGAGTGTTTCAACATACTTCATAACTCACATCCAATTGCGGTCACAACATCCCGTGTGAACCTACAATAAGTGATGTAACTAGTTTATTTTGAATTGTAAAAAAGGGTAAGCTGACTGAATTGTATGAAATGGACATGTCTGACATTTGCCATCATAACAGTATAATGCATGCAGTCTGGGTGAAATACGCTGTTGGACGGCACACCACTGAGGCTTCCATACAAAGCATAATTAATTGCGAGTTAGAACGAACTGAGGCACACAATCAATCATATATGGGTAACGCACGAAGAGTTTTGGCACTGCTATAGTCACTGCCATTCTGCGTGAATGGAGCCTGCCTTTGTCTACAGACCATTCGGTCAGATGGCGATGCTGGGGATAGAAGTTGTAGCCTAGAGCCCCAAAGTAAATGAAAAAAAAAGCTCTTTTCAGCTGCACATTGATGCTAAGTGCAAGAACAGGAAAGGTTACAGTATGAAAGCAGGTTTAAATGGCAACGCAACTGATGAAAAACGCAATAATAGTTTAAAACCAATCTTGTGGACTCGGCAGTGCATGACGGCGAATGTGCCCATCTCCAGGTGGGCCTGCGATGTGCTTCTGCATTGTCGCGGTGTGGGCTGGATTGATCTACAGTCTCATATATGTGGTTAATGAGGGGCGAAAAACAGTCCTGGAAATAGGGCAACGTGGGCGGGTGTGGGCTGGAAATGGGGAGGAGAGCAGGTTAGAAATCCATCTGCTGGAGCTCGCCAAGTGTGACGGCAAAGCCGCGGATGTTCAGATATTTTTCTGCCTTGAGGATATCAAGGTGGCTGTATATTGTGCATTGCAGGTCGAGGTGACTTGAGTTGACGATTACAATTTAGAGGCTAGTTAACCGCTTGAGAAAAAGTACACGCAGCCTTTTGCAGTAGGTGAAAATCCTTAGCAGACTGAAATTCTAAATTCCCCTAATGTGATGTTGAATAGAATTGCCAGTGACTGTAATGCAATTACTATGGTATCTGCAAGAGAGGAGTAAGATTGATTACAGATGGGAATGATCTTGGGGAAAAAAATTCGACATGGGAAGGTTTCATGCAGCAGTGTATTATCCATAGCTGATAAGGATTGTGCACATGACATTTTATGGAAATTGTCTTTGTTTCGACGCTTGGCATGGAATGCATGTGTAGTGATCGACTTCCGTGACACGTCGACTAGAAGGGTTCTTATTTATTAAGAGCACACGGGGCGATACACTTCGTAACGCAGCTGCACATAGGCGATCCTAACACGCAGCCCATCTCCACCATACACTACGCTAGCTGTTTGACTAGCGTAGCGGCGGTGACGGAGCTGGTCTTGCAGAAGAACCGCCATGTGGTCGAAGAAGAAGAGATGACGGCGATCAGCGACGCAGCCAGGACCCGCAGAACAGCCCCAAACCTCTGGTTCGGTCCCCCTTATATCTGCCCGGCGCGGCCCAAGCTCCACCTCTGGCCACGCCCCCTTTCCAGAACCTTCAAGCTGGTTCCCGGAGCTTCTCAACTGACTCCGCCCTTCACCTTTACCCCAGATACGCCCCCTTATAATAAGGCATTATGTAATGCAGCCATAACCGTAATTACCCCTACAGGCCGGCAGGTGTCACCCTGTCATTACACATATATTAAGCAAAGTCATTGCCTATGCGTTACACATCAAGTAGCGCGTGGCATGGATGGGACGTGGCATCACAGCAGAGTCAACCTGCACCAACAACATTTTGTTATGAGCATAGGCGCTATTGATGTTTCTCACCAGAAGACTTAATGTTTTGGATTACTAATACTGGTTTTGCCCTTTGCTATATATGGCACAAGATTATATTGCATACCCACAATATTTTACATGCACCAAACATACTTTGATACATTTAAACACGTCCGTTTGTCAGTAGACAACGTGGGTCTTCTAGACGAACATCAGTAACCTTTATTTTAAAAAGCTTTCGCTGGGGCAGTTTTAATTTTGCACAACAGCCCATAATGCCTTTCGTGTAGCTATATAAGCCATCATTCATCTCAAAAGTTCCGTAATGACAGCCACTTCTCTTTAAAAGCAGTCACATTTTGCAACTTTCAATTCTTGAATGGCCATTTCTGTACAAAATGGAACCATTCCACCACGAGGCAGGATACATTTCCAGAATGACCATAGGTGGACATGGTTTAGGGCCGGAGTCACAATTGTGAGAAGTTGCCAGAAACGCGTGGAGCCCGACTGGTCAGCTTGGTCCCTTGGTGGGACACAAGGATCAGCGTTTTCTCAGTACCCCCAGGACACTGTTTGGTTGTTAGATTTCAGTGGAATGTGTCTCCACCAATACCGCATGACGGATCATACACGAACATGTCAAGTGTGCAGAATCAAACTTTACACGGATCCAATTCTTAAAGGCTTGAGTATGTACGGCTCATATTGCAGTTTAATTGCTTTGCAGGCAGGAGGGCATAATGCCTCGTGCACATTTTGGTGTCTTTTTTTCAAGATCGTGGCCCAAGCCGTTGATGCCACTCCAGTACTTGCCAACGCTTCCTCCCGCCTGCTGCTGCAGTGGACACGTGACCTCCAAGATGTGGTGCCCTAACCGTTTACAGTACTTTGTAATAAAAAAGAGCCATAGGCCCCTGATGCGCATCTGAATTGTATTAGCAGCCAAGAATATTAGTAGCTACTAGCAAAGAGCTGTAACCATGGCAATGCAGAGTGGCTGCTCATCCTGGAGGTTGTCAGAAAATACCAGCAAGATGTAAACAACGGCTGTTGTGTCTCAACCAGAGGCCGCAACCGGGTACCCGATACCCGTACCCTACCCGATACCCGGCTACCCGTACCCGGCCGGGTACGGGTACGGGTCGCCGTTTGCGACCCTGGTGCGGCCGGGTACGGGTAGGCGTGAGTCACTGGTGAGTAACCGTTTGTCACTCATTTCGGGTAGGGTACGGGTAGGGAACGGGTACCCGTACCCGGCCGGGTACCCATTTGCGACCCTGGTGCGGCCGGGTACGGGTAAGGAATCAAAACCCATTTGCGACCTCTGGTCTCAACTGGGCCATCCCTTGGTTATAAATAAATGTAATAATTAAATGTCTGTTTTGTCAGGGTGGAAACTAAATCTATTGACGTGTTTATTTTCGTAGCTTTTTGTCATTATTGGATTTGCTTTGTGTGGCATTGGTTGATGCCAACCAAGGGGATTGTTCCCTGAATGCTGTGTACTCAACTTTACACTTTCATATCAACGAAACAATTTGCTCTTATTAGCAATGCATTTAACTTGCTGCATTTTCTCATTCTCCTAAGTTATATAATCCACAGACATTTCATTGGTAAATGTTTACAACTTCACTAAAATGTTATTTTCAACACATACTAGTGCATTTGATTGAAAAAAAAAAATCAACAAATAGCCCTTGCGTTCAGCAACAGGGCACGCGGTGCTCGATTTTGGATATTCCATTAATCTGAAACCCAAATGTTCCTTCTTATAAAAAATCTAATTCTGGCCTCGATGGGCTCTTGTCTGCTCATGAACAAAGTTCACCTGTCTGTTTACTGGTTAACCAGTCTATCCACACAAAAGCGCCGACATAACTAAGTTATTATGTTAATGGGAATGCGTTTACAATGTACCACATTGTATATTCTGTTATTTCAAAACGACTACACTACGCACCGGTCGTTCTCCAGTGAATATGATGAGAAAAAGCTTTGTATGTCCAAGAACCATCTTCATCATCTTCATTATATCCATCATCATCATACTAAAATATTGTGCAAAAATCTTTTCTGATAATAAATAGATCTTGACAAAAAACCGACGATTTCTTTAGATCCATAGCAATATATATATATATTTTAAATATCTCCAATATTGTGCTCAGTAAAGAATTGACTTGCAGCCACTGTGGTTGCTCCTGCGAATAGAATTTAATATGTTTTGTGAACTATTAGATAACCCTACTCGTTGAATGGATAAATGCTCTGGAGAAACAATTTTTTTCAAAGTCGACAGATTTACCACAAAGAATTGCACACTGTGCTGATGTATTTTGTTGTGTGTGCGCTGTCGTGTGTATGCGTGTTGGTATATGTGGTGTACATGTGTAGTAGTCACTTCAGAGACGCAAAGTAGGAGGCACACACGTTTATTCTATACTTCCACAGTACAGGGGATAACTACAGCCGGCACACTGCCTGAGGAGGTAAGATGGGGACGGAGACTTGCATAGACGATGGGTTCCATTCCAAACGACAGCCCTGACCCAGCGTCGGGGCCTCCCTTTTATCCTCCCCAGCGTGGCCTGGCTCCGCCCTCGCCCACGCCCCCTTCTGCAGCCTACCAGAAGGTTCAGGGCCCTGCCCCATGTGTCCCCTCTGCCATCTTTACCCCACATCCCTCACCCCGGCCTATCACGTGCCCTGCTGGCAGCAACCAGCGCTAAGCGCTTTAGTGGGACAATTTACCTGCCCTGCTGGTAGACCGGGCTACTATACCCACAATCCCGCTCTCTATCAGTAACCAGCGCTACGCGCCCTCGTCACCCATTCTATGTCACTACACAGGCGTCCGTGCTTGCACGTATTCGTATACTGTACATGTACTTGTGAGATATTTTATTTGAGCGTAGCAGTATCACACTTTAGTAGCTGGCTTTGATTCCTGGCCATCATTAACATTGGTGCCAATTATTTGAAACAGTCTTGGGCCACTCCTATGTCGACTCATCCTTAAATGAGTACCTGATGCAGTGTGTAAGCCATCAGCACTGGGGAGACAAAGGTGGCTGGGCATGGAGCAAGCCACACCACCCCCTCATGTGCTATACAAGCCTTCATAGGTGCCCACTAACAACACTTTTCCCAACAGTCTGTCACCTGCAGGGGAATCTTTGTTGTTTTTTGTATGTTATTGCATACTGTATATCAGTTGACTTTCCCACATTAACACATTTCTGCGGAGGGAGCTGGTAGGAACGTTGGGTTGCTCGGTCAATGGCCAGGGTCAATAGCGGCGTGGGGTGACTGTGAGGGTGGGCACAAGCTGGTGTGAGTAGGTTAAACGTTGAGTTTTATCATGGCACCATGGGGTGACAAGCCCCTCCCCACCCAGCCCCACCCCTCCCACCCTCCCCACCCAGCCCCTCCCCACCCTTCCCTCCCCACCCAGCCCCTCCACACCCTCCCCACCCAGCCCCTCCCCATCCTCCCCTCTCCACCAAGCCCCACCCCTCCCATTTTTGGATGCACGACGGACGGACGGACACAATAATCCCCTGTGGGCTGGTGGAACCAGGTGGTTCCTACCAGTACATGGTAGTTTAAAGTGCTGCTACAATTTTTAGTCAGAGCTTTTTATATCGAGTTGAAACTTTACCATTAGCCCTGTAAAAGCAAGAGCCCTGCCTGGGTAGTTGTTGCCATCAAACACGACATTATGATCAATTTCCATGAGCAATAAGTTGCGGCAATTGCTAAAGGAGTATAGGAGTTTTATTTTACACAGCTAGTGTTTTCATCTTTTTCAAACTGCCCAGAGAAAACTCTTCAAATTTAATATGCTGGAATTATTTCATTTGATAATTAATTGCACATTTAAGGTGCATAATACCTTAGTCCACATGCAGCTCATCGGCTGTTCCGCCACATTCGCAGGAATTGGCAATGATCAGGGCTTAATTTCTCACTGAATATTTGTATGGTTGCTCGTAAACTGAAGTAGGCACGTAACTAATAGCCCCTTCCATGTTCCGGACACAGATCTGGTTGACATGAAGCCCCGATGATCATGAGGATGATATCACCTTAATCTCTTTTAAATACGACAAACATTTAAAATATACCCGTGCTTTCTGTCTTTCATCCCAATGGCCTGCCCGCACTTATTCCTAGGCAATACCTGGTTTGATGAATGCAAGCTACTCAAATTTGTGACCCCATAACATGTCATTTGACCTGTCAGCGAACCTTCTCCACTCTGCGTGGTCATCGTCGTGGTATGTTAAGTACCCCAAGCTTGGCACTGGCGCCAAGGGGATGCCTCCAGCACTTAGTGGGTGAATGATGATTGTTATTGTTGTTATTGCTGTTGCTGTTATTGTGGGAAACAGTGGCGCAGAGGTGAGTGCATTGCACTTTGAATCCAGCAACTTGCGTTTGATTCCTGCACATCGATAACATCTGTAACAAGCTGCATCTGAAACTGTCGTTGACATCCCCTAGGTTGGCTTAGGCTTAATTAGGTCTATGGTAGAAAGCCAGCACTAAACCTGACTGTCTACATTATGTCATGTCTTGGGCTGCCCTTAATAGGTGCTCACGGACCATGTAAAGATAAATGGCTAAACAGAGGTTCTTTATCTTTTTTACGTTTGATTGTTCATATATTAATGCATTTGTGCGCATGTATGAGTGAGCGTCATTGCATACGTGTGTGTGGGGGGGAGGTGGTGGCGCAATGATAAGTGTACTGTGCTATGAACCCATAGCTATGTACCCATAGTACAGTCACAAAGGTAGCAAAGTGGTATCGAACCAAAGTTTCTGAACCGTCCCCTAGGTTAACTTAGCCAGGTGGCATCACGGTGGCAAGATGTTAACTACCTCTCCTGGTATACAGGAGGTTGTGGGTTCGATCCCGACCCTGACGCCTGCTGGAAATTTCGAGTTTGCATGTCTGTCTCCCTGTGGCCACGTGGATTTTTCTCCGGGTCCTCCAGTTTTTCCCTCCATATATTATGAATCAACACGCGTTTGGAGTATTTGTCTGCTGTAAATTTTCACGTGATAAGCCACTTCGTTGAACTATCATTTGTGGCCAGGTCGCTTCTGAAAACGATCTATATAGCTCGGTGGGCCTTACCTGGTAAAATAAAAAAAATATATAATCATAATAGAGGTTTCCCCTTTTTTCTGGCAACAAAACTGAAACCTTTTTACAAGGAATCATGTCTGCATTAACCACAATACTTGTGGTCAAAATGCAAACAAAAACACACTGATAATGTATGCATTGTCTTTGAAACTGATTGTTCCACACCAGAGACGGCTTTCTTTTGAGCCTCGTCTAAATTGGTGCTTGACCAGAGGACGCCAAATGGCGTACAGCTCAAAGACAATGCACTATCAAAGTAATGAGAGCTCGGGGTAAGCATCTACATCATTAGACCTCCTTTGCCAGTACCAAAATATAATAATAGGGTTTTCCCATTTTTGCTGGCAACAAAACTGAAACCTTTTTACGAGGAATCACGTGTGCATTAACCACAATACTTGTGGTCAAATGATGATGATAAAAAAAATTTGTAGAAAAAAAATTGTTTAAAAAAAATTGTTAAAAAAAATGTGTTTAAATGAGTACCTGGTGTGGTATGCTAACATCAGCACTGGGGAGACAAAAGTAACCAGGCTTGGTATTAGCCACACTATCTCCTAGTGTACTTTCCTGTCGTTAATAGGTTCTCATTAACAAACACTTGCTCCAACAGCATTTACAATCCTATCTCGCGGATTTGCGTCTTGATTGTGTAAGGGCCTGTGTCTGTACATGTGTAGTGGACACGTTGCAAATGTATGCAGTTGTGTGTGTGCTGGTGTTACCAATACATGGGTATTGTCAGTAGATGGCTGCCGTGTGTCTGTGTGTGTCATCCATCATGTGGGGAGCGATGGTGCAGCGGTTTGCATGCTGAGCTCAAACCCAGTGACCCGAGTTCAATTCCTGCTCACGGCTAACACCAGTGACGATCATCTGAACCAGTCCTGGGCTTCCTCTAGCTCGACTTAGCCTTTAAATGAGTACCTGGGGCATTCGTTAAACATCCAAACTGGGGGGGCAAAGGTGGTCTGCTGTGACGCTGGCCGCCCACCCCCTTGTGTGCCCTACGGGCCTTAATAGGTGCTCGCAAACAGTCACTTGCCACCACAGTCTGTTAACTGGAATACGAGTGGGATCTTTGTCTTGTCTGTCACCCCTTATGCCCTGTGGTCGTTTGCATCCACAGAAGGGACTGGAGTCGCCCTGGAGGCTCGCTGTGCCCTGCTTGGTGCCCTGCCCAATCAACTGCCAGCTGTCGGAGTGGTCACCGTGGTCTGTGTGCTCGCACACCTGCGGCCTGGCAGGTGTGGGACCATTCGCTACACTCTCGCTCGCTCGCTCGCTTGTTTGTTTGTGACACATTTATTATTTGTTTTTAAAATTGCACCAACAAAGTACATTTCTTTTGTGGCAGGAGTCAAAGAATTGCATATACCAAAATATATATTTTATTAGCCCCTTGAAGATAACGCATTTCATTGTGTTTGTAAATAGAATACAAAAGTTCGGTGCTGTATCTTGCACCAGAGAGCCACCAAACCATCTCTGCATGGGTGCAAGAGTTCTTCTGATAAATACGAAATTTGGGTCTTATTTTCATATAGACTACTTTCATAGTCTACCCAAACATGTTATCTTCAAAAGTGTATTCTGTACGGAAGAGTTGGACGCAGTTAAATAGTGACTGCTATTGGTGAACATAGAAAACATGACAAGCACTCTCCAGTAAGCTCTCGATTCTGTGTTTCCATTTGTAGGCTTTGTTTCATGTTGATTTCATCTCAGCTCTCGGTGGCTAACGTGAAGATAGCTAATGTAGTGCCATAAACCTGCAAGACATTTTTTTGCATGATACGTGCGATCACCTTCATTTGAATCATTAGATTTTAGCAAAACTTGTTCGTTCTTAAAAATAAGATGTGTTGCCAAATGTGCAATTGGGAAAAGTTTTAGTTTAAAACCAATCTACGAGACCCTATAATTAAGAACCAGCTAAAGTTTTGATTGCAGAACAATCCAGAACGTACATAGGTTACACTTGGTGTCATCGGTGAAAATTATGAAATTAATTCTCACACATCTCCATATAATGTGGAAAAAAACGCTTCAATATTAAAGAGAGTTCATTCAAATTCGCAAAGTGTCCTTTAATTCTAATTATTTTGCGTTGGAGCTAGTGCTAATTACTGTACAACTTGCAGTTATTTTGACCATGGCTGGCTAATGGTCTTGACATAATAATGTCAGGAAGTAATTTCAATCTGTGTCCAGAATCCCTATAAACAGCGTGTTGCCTTTCTTCATATCAATGTCGAGCATAGAAATAACTTTGGCTGGATGCGCGTCTGGAGAACAATGCATCGACCATGCACCGCTGCGCCTCCGTGAAATTGTGTTCCCCACATGCATAACAAATAACCAAAGTAATGGTTTTAAATTCAATAATAATAAATGCAGGTGCTCAAAGCAAGAGGCAGAACCAATTTCTGTCATGGATCAAAAGAAAATACGTGTCTGAATTAAATTGAATCTTGATTTAATTCCCAACTGAGTTAGGCTGCTGGACATTACCCCCCACGCCCAACTACCCCCACCCCTTCTCCCCCTCCTCCCTTCGTGCTTATGTTTAATAATAATAATAAAAGAGTTGGGGGAGGGGAGCAGCCAGGTTATGCGGTATGGACATTAATATGAACAAAAGAAGAGAGTCGCACTTGCAAGCAATTCTGGTCATCGTGCCGTAGAAAATTCCCCTGCAGGGATTATTCATCAACCCCCACAGACTTGTGCAAGGAGTTGAGCTGATAGCTCTGTCAGCCTCATCAATTTCCCGCTGCCGTGGAGCGAATGGCTCTGTGAAATACTGGGGAGAAAGGAAACACTGGTGACGCCAATGCCTGACATGGTACCCACCAAAAGGAAAACCGTTGCCCGTTTGCGTTTCTCGTGTGAAAAATGGTCACCGATTTATTTACGTATTTTTTAGTTTTAGCAGTGTGAAAAATGGTAATTTTGTATTTCTTCCTCCTTGTAGAAAAGGCTAATGTGGCAGTTTTAAGTAAATGTTGAGTGTTTCGTTATTCTCTGCTTCGTTCACATTTCTCACCCCGTAACTTCACTGCGCAAACACAGCCAAGCCTCCGAGAGCTTCTGCTGCAAGTTCAATTTTCTCTTTTCTGATAGCTTTTCTTTTATCTGATGAGGTTTATTTGACTCTTTTATTTGCCGCAAACCCACCAGTGGTGTGCAGTCAGTGCATTTCATCGGCACTTCCTTATGAAAATATATGAATTCATTATAAAGCTCATGTTGTTTTTTATTGCAGCATCAGCAATAGTCTCTTGTTTGTAAACAATAGTGACTTTTTTCATTACACGGTTCACAATGCACGGTGGAACGGGAATGCACTGAACTGCAGTCGCCTTTTTCAATTTTATTTTAGCTGAGACATGCTTTGGAGGCATTTCAAATTGGCAGCACATTCCACGAGAAGGGCCTTAATTAGGGGCTGCCTTGTTTAAGTGGCCTCTTCATGCTAGGGAGATGTAAGCTTCACACATGCTCTCATCTCTCACCGTCACCTGTCACTACAATGCCTGCACTTCCCCGGCAACCTTTAGTCAATTACCAGTTCCCCTTCAGAGACCTCAATCCACTCAATCTTTGTCCTGCCTCTTCACACTTGGCTTTGCTTGTATTTTTATGCTAAATCATATTTTATCACATTAAGGAAAATATTCCTACTTTGCAGCGATGGCAGCAGTAGCATTGATGTGGCTTCGCTGCGTTTTTCTGGCCTGTTTGTGATCGTGCATCAGAAACCATTTTAAGCAGAGAGACAAAACACCTGTATACAAACGAAGTAAAGAAATAAACAAGCATGATGAAGCAATTTTGCACTCAGGAATGTATACATGAGAGTGAAAGAGAGAAATACATTATTTTCATAGTTGGGTTTACAAACATTATTGTTGACATTTATAGGCTTTCATGAATTTTATGAAACTCTGCCACGTAATATAGAAAGTTACTCTCTTGGCCACCTTTTTATAATTTCAAGAGACTTCAGGAAAGCATCTTTCAAAACTAAAAAAAAATCAAACAGGTTATGTTTCATTATTTGTCAACAACAAAAGGTGAATCAAATTGTTTTGAACGGTAAGCTCCTATGACGGGGACTCCACTAAAATAACTGCTCCACTCTCCTCCACTGGCCTCAATTTCTCAGTCTCATTTCCTTCCCATCAGTCATTGCCCGCCAAGATGTGTGCCCCCCATTTATACGCAAGTACACTCATTTTGCAGTGTATAATATGCACGTTTGTCTATAATGTGCTTCTCTATTTATATGCATGTCACTGCATATATTGCGTGCACGTGTGTGCATAATGTCTAGGTGTCTGCTGTTTGGGGAGCGGTAGTGTAGCGGTTAGCGCGCTGCACTACAAACCTGGCAACCCAAATTCAATTCCCGCTCATGGCGAACACCAGTGACCATTATCTGAACCGGTCATGGGCCTCCTTTAGGTTGATTCCGCCTCAAATCAATACCTAGTGCAGTGTGTAAATATCGCCGCTAGAGAGACAAAGGCGGCCGGGCGTGGTGTTGGCCACCTACCCCCTCCTGTGGCGTAGGCCAGCCTTCATAGGTGCTACTCGCTAACAGCGAGGGGTCTTTGGTGTCTGCTTTGTGTGCCATTTTCATTGACGGGCAGACCATTAGCAGTCTGTTGAAATACGTGGTCAACCAGGTTAGTGTCGACTGGTTTTGCATCACATTATGTTTCTAAGGTTTGTTGAGATCTCGTCTCCCATCCTCTTGTTGTATTTGCGTCCGTGCAGTTTACCGTTCTCCGTGTGCTACGTGCGTGATGTCCCCCTGTGTGTTCCCTCGCTATGTGTTCTACCCCATTTCCACCTGATGATGATCGCTTGTGTTGCGTTCGAAACGTCGTGATTTATTTAAATTTTATTTTATTTAGTTTTGTTTTATTTCTACATACGTGACTTTACCGAAAAATAACCAACGAGTATAGACCATTAGGTGTATAGTGCACATTTTCTACAAAAACACACTGTGTGTATGTGTGTGAGATAAAGCTGTCATTTGACTAAAACGCAACTAACTATACCCCGTTGGTGAAGCTCAAAAGAGTTTATAAACACATGTCCATATTTTTTTTATTTTTGAGCCAAATAAACATAAGCTTTTTTTTTACTATTAACGAGGCATGATGGTGATGTGATACCGATCAGCCCATCAAGTTACACTCGTGCTACATCACACAGCGGTGGGACACACCGGGGCTTTACATGCAGCCATTGCCTCTTGAATGTAGGTCTTCCATATTCGCCCTTTAGTAACCCCTTCACTGCAAACCTGCCTGTCCTTCACTGATCCGCTCCATCTGTGTCACGCAGAGACAGTCGCTTGCGGCGTGTCTCTTTGGACTCTTTGTTTGTGTCGCCCCTCTCCATCGACTCAGCCGCCTAGGATGGTCACCTTTGCGAGCAACTCGAGCTCCTGGATGAACGAGGCACTGAAAGCCTCCTACGACCTTAAGGTCACAGTCCCAGCGACGGCAACTAAAATGCATCACCTTAGAAATGCGGTGGGGAAATGAAGATTGAATTGGGTGAGGAACAAGCGGATCGGGGACACAGTCGGAGAAAGAGAGCTCCTTGAGACGATGGGAAGACGATGGCAAGAGGCGAAAAAAGAGGGCTAAGGAAAAAGTGGGAAGATGGTGTCATGGAGGCTTTAAAAAAGAGTGATAGGGCTGCAGAAGGATGGGAGAGAGAGAAAGAGATGGTAAGACAGGAAGGCATGCAGACATTCTATTTATGAACTAACCCAGGACATTTCTGGACGTGGAGATGATGATGACAACGATGATGATGATGATAGTGTCTGTTATTGTGCATATGTATTTGTTCGTGTGTACCCACGTGTAGAAGCACAAGTGTTCTGACCCTTTGCTCTACTGTTCTGAGTGGCCTGATTCACCAGGCAACTGGGTATTTACCTGATAAGCCAAGCCTGGAATTGGGTCATCACACAGCGTGACATGAATCTCGGCTTCAATCAGTTGCCTGTTGATTTAAGTTGCCTGAAGGATGAGGCGCCTCGGACTCCACGTTCAGCGTACCAAACGAATTCCCAGTCGCCCAGATGCCCGGCCTGAACCTGTGTTGTGTCGTGTCGATTTAGGAGTTATACGCAGGGAGAGACGAGTGCTGCGCCCAGCCCAGGGAGACGGGAGGCGCTGCTCATCCCAGCTGCAGCAGAGCAAGCCGTGCCCCGTGCTGCCCTGCTACCGCTGGGAGTACGGCCAGTGGTCCGGCTGCCTGCTCCAGGTGCACACATTTGAGTTTTTCCCCAACCGCTCCCCCCTCTCCAATTTTATCCCAGTTGTGCCGTCAGTTTCATGTTACGAGCCGAGGATGTGTTTCGGAGCAGTGCAATCTGTGTGTAGAACAGAACGCCCGAAGTAAGCAGATGTCATAGAACTACTACTGAGATCCTTGCAAGTGACCGCCAGCAAGATGTTTTCTTGTTCATGTTTTTTTGTTTGTTGCGGTTGCACCCGATTCAAGAGCCGAATGGCTCACAGGGCTATACCTAATAAATGAAATGAACTTTGAAGCAAGTCCACACTGTATAAGGAACCATTACTCATGCGATGAGTAATTTTCATCGCATGACAGCCAAATTAATATTTCATTTTCAAAGCTGGAATTTATCCAAATTAAGTGCAGAACCACATTTAATGTGATTGTCTTTTTTTGTGCGGTCATTGGTGACTGGGCTGAGATAATCAACTCACTGTCCTCGAGAACCTGATTTAATCACAGGCAGGACCGGGGGTGCATGGCCCCAAGAAAATCCCACTGTGTGGGTCCCCCCCCCCTCCCCCCGTTGCCTTCAAACTAAACCGGAAATATTACATCTGACACCGTGACATCAAAGCGCGGGGCCCCCCAAAGCGCGGGGCCCGGGACGATCGGCCCGATTCGCCGTACCCTCGGGACAGCTCTGATCACAGGCCTGTAACCACTCGGCCACCTCTATAGATTGTATTTTTATCGATCTACAGCGCGGGAGTTCCATGGCTCCTTTGATGATAAATGATGTCGCTTGTTTTTTTATTGCAGTTCGATGAATGGTCGCGATTCAGCTATACTGTTCAATAAAAAGAAAAACAAATTAACGTCGCGGCGCAATGTATTGGCCACGAGTGGCTGCAGGAGCCACGTGAACCCATTGCATACAAATTATAATAGATTTAAAGGCATCGGTCCAATACAATTTGATCCATTTATCATGAGCTTACCAATATTCATAAATGCATCAATGCATCATTACATTCCTAATCATCACATGTTTCAACCTTTCACCAATATTTAATTACTGCTAAATTCTGGCTTAATTATTTACGTCGCCAAATGTCAAATTGTCTCTCTCCCAAAAAAGCAAAGGGGAGTCCAGTCTCTCAGCAGGACAACCACTTTTGTCTTTCCACACAGATTTTTCTCAACCCCAGAGGTGTGACATGTTAGACCAACCCCCATCCGACAAGGATATGATAGGAATTCACATGTGCATGAATTCAACTATTATACTCAGGCCAGGCATTCCTCAGAGTGATATTATTGATCACATGGGCTTAAGCCCACGAAGGATCCAGATAATGTTGTTCACTGGGTCATCTTAAATGGCTTCATTGAGCCTTCATTCTTGATTTGAAGCTTTCGTGATTGCAGGAATCCATACTCTTTGGTTCTTTCGGTCAAGTCACGTAGGTAGAAATAAAATAAAATGAAACAAATCAAACAAATTAAGAAATGAGCATATTCTTAGGTTTTTTCGGTAATTTTTTACCTACGTGACTTTGCCGAAAAAAAATAATATAAATCCTTGCAGTCACGAAAGCTTCAAATCTAGAATTAAGAAATGAGCCTTCATGATTTGTCTTTGCCAGCTGAGTCACTGGGAATGTATTGGTTGTCAGAATACCTCCGGAGTTGTTAGCACACTGCACTACCACTACGAGTGCAGCAACTTCATATTGATATCCAGCCATGACTAACATCAGTGGCGAATTATATCTGAACCGATCACGACCCCCCCCCCCCCCCGCATTGACCAGCGTTGTGAAGTATGGTCAAACAACCCCCATGGCAAATATAATGTCGGGAGGCCTTCTTCCAGAATTAGATTGACAAGGGCTGTAATATAGTACACGGTATCTATCGGTGTCATTAGTTCACTTGGTGAGAAATTACTACAGGAAAAACAAATACATAGCTGACAGCTTCTAGTATTAGATGACATTTCCAGCTTCAGTAGAGTCCACAGTCGGTGTTTCCCAGTGAGAGATTTCTGGGCCACTTGGGAACCTGAGGCTACTGCAGTAAAACTTTTTTTCTGGTTTTTTTCTTTATTTTTATTTTTCTGAGACATTGATCCTGTAGTATGCTTTCACTGCAAGGAGTATGGTGGGGTTTAGGCACTAACCTAGCACTGGAATACACACATGACTAGAGTAGTTCCCCAGTGGTTGTGCGGATTTTTCACAGTTCCATAGGCAGTTGAGGGCAGTGACATACTCTTAGTTCTTTCGGTAAAGTCACGTAGGTAAAAAAATGAAATTAAAATTAATAAAATAAAACAATAAAATCACGACGTTTCGGAGGCAACACAAGTCTCCGTCATCAGGTGGGACCGTCACAGACAGATTTGCTGCATCAAGTGAGGCAGGGATTCAAGATGCAAGCAAGCGACATAGCCGAGCGGGCGCGCGTTTGCCACTTGTTGCAGGGTTTTAAAGGCCAGAAGACTCCCTGGTTAATGCGAATCTGCTGTTACATTAACCACAACATGTGCATCTTTTGCTTCACAATGTAGACCCGATGAAAAAAAAGTAGGCCACGTCTACTGCCTTCATGGTCGAAATTTGAACATTACTCACAAATTACCTAATCTCGTAAAACCACATGGCGACATCACTCCCACTGTAAAACGACTCCACACGATTCTGAGCTGTGAAACGGAGCACTTTTGTGATAGTCTTGCACCTCCGATTAGGACGGTTGGCTTACGCAGAGTGCAAAGTTAAACATACATTCAGACGTACAATGGCACGAATACGAAATGAACCAATGATTTGATAGACAAGCTACTGATAATGTGTGTACACCCATAATCTGACGTCTAAGCATCAAATGTGATTATTTGAGGAGTGCAATGCCCACCCACAAATTCCGCCCTTTAAAAATATATATATATTCTGAACGGTCGCGCGAGGCTGAATTTGTTTAAAATTCCCCGTGTTTAGCTGCGGAAGTCCTGAGTGAAGGTTGAATAAACTGGGAGCAGTGATGTGCCCATGTGGACATGTGCACAGTGTTGGCAGTGTCGTTCATACATTTGTGTTCGGAATGGCGTGCTGCTACGATGTGGCAGCTGTTTCTATATGGAGACGTGCCAAGGCAAGGGTGCCAATCCGCTCACGTGTGCACGAGAGAGTGGAGCCACAAAACATTAAACGCGTGTGCCTCTGACTGAGCCGACTTTCCAATGCAGGATGCACAGTGCGGGGAAGGTGTCCAGGTGCGTAACGTCTCGTGTGTGGTGACGGACGGGCTAACCAACGACTCGGCGATGGCCGTCGAGGAGGACGACAAGTGTGGCGAGCGGCAGGATATGCCAGATGGAGAGGTTGCCGAGGAGCTGCAGAGAGTCTGCTCCGTGCCCTGCCCAGGTGACTGCTAAATAGATATATATTTTTTAAGTTGTTGTCTTTTTCCCCCAGTGCTCTATCGGTGCCATGTCATGAGACCAGGTGTCCACCGAGAATTGCTCCCAGAGCAGTGGATCACTCCCGTGTGAGAGAATAGTCGACGAAATGAGATGTCAGAATTATTTCCGAGATATGCTTCAAGCGGCCCTTTTCATGCACAACAATCGAGGGTGTACTTTGATGCACATAATGCCACATGAAAGTCAAAGGGGTATTTTTTTTTTATTCCCAGAGCAACAATTTAACCGAGTGTATAAACAAATATAATATGTTGGGTGTTTTTTTTTTTGTGGCGTCATGTCGTTAAGAACATGGTTCATTCATGAATGGCTGAAACCCACGTTTAATCTCAGAATCTCAGCAGTGCCAGCTCAGCAGTCTGGTCTCATAGCCACTCAGACACCTCAAGTGCAGAACTTCTTCTTAGAGTAACGGCTCTCCCCGTGGTTTCCCTTCTATTCACGTGGCTGTGTCAGCTGGGCAATAACTCTCACAAACATTCAGACGTTTGCGCCGCCTGCACATGCGAAGTAAGCAAAGCTTTCCTTGCGAAGAGGCACGGATGCAACTCATGTCAAAGCCAATGATACATCGCCAGCTCCCCACCCACCCAAGAGCCAGATGGCCTGTTCACTGCATGGCTTCGCCTGTCTCCCACTCCTCTCACAGAGAGGGCCGAGCAGAGGACGTTTTGTAATCACGTACGAGTGGGTGGGACACCAACCATGAGCCTCCCCATCATTGTTAATCTTACGAACGAGTGCTTCTCAGGACTGTGTCTGCACCATGAACTGCTAAGATTGTCTGTCGATTTATATTTTGTGTTGGAGAGGTTTTTTTTTGGGATATTTAGGTTTCATTACAAAAAAAATACACGTTTTTTTTTTTCCCTGGTGTTTAAACGTTGCTATCCAGTGGTCAAAAATAAAAACAACCACATGTATTGAAAATACAGCTTACTAGTAGCCATATGTGAAAAATGTGAACATTTATTTATTCGATAACACGTGTGTATCTTTGGAATGAAGCTGTGTATTTACAAGCATCTCATTAACGGCAACTTATATAATCAATATTAACAAAAGTTACTTGAATATAAAACAAAAACTGTGTAAATGAACACGTTATTTGGTATTTTAGTGGGGTGTAGCAGTGCAGCAGTGGTTGACCCACTGTGCTTATTAACCTGGTGACCTCCGTTTAATACCTGCCCTCTCCTTCACCAACCCACACTCACCAGCATTGTGATACATGGTCAAACACCATCCATGAATGATTCTACGAGAGGAAATGCCTTCTACCAGCAGTGGCATGACACGAGCCCTAACCATTATCATAGCAAAGGTAATGCCACGTGGAATTCATTGGAGGAACCACAGCGTTCAACCACAGGAGTCGCGTGCATTGCCAAATGCATCATGGTTCGTTAAAACATATAATTTTAGTAATTTAACTACATTTTGAGGACTTTGTTTTGTCCACATCGTACGTGCTGACGGGGCCTCTAAATGTGGGGAATGTCACGACATCCGAGATGTGGCCACATTTAGGGACTTGATAATTCCGAATTGCATTGTACTCTTAATACTGGCCCAGCTTTCTTGAAAATTAGAAGCAACCATTGGCTCCTTTCTACTTTAGTAGTCACATCAGACCAGCTTTGACCGCACGGTTGGGACATTTGAGAGTGAATTTCGAATCAAAATGAGTGTATCTGTTTGGCTAAGCTGAGTTGTTTGGGTACGAGAAGATGGAAAACAGAAAGTTATGAGATTTCTGCTCTTATTGGTGTTCTGCAGAAGATTTTGGGGAGCACTGCAAATAAAGGAAAATAAGGGCCTGTGGACGAGCTTAAGGTACAGGTGAAGGTGAAACCCTGCAATGTCTCACTCACGTCATGGCTGGAATGAGGGCCTTCACTAGAGGGAGCTATAAAGAGCCTCTCCTTGTGAGCTAATAAACAATTATATTATTCATACTCTTTGGTTCTTTCGGTAAAATCACGTAGGTATAAAATAAAATAAATTAAATCACGACGTTTCGGGCGCAACACAAGCATCCGTAATCAGGTGGGACAACCACAGCAAGAAACAATTGCTGAAGTGGGCAAAAGGGCTGCTGTAACAAGTGGCTATATAGGTAAGAGAAGGGGGAGGAGTCAGGGAGGAGAGATAGAGCGGGGGTTGTGGGTAGGGGGAGGGGATTAGGAAACGAGCAAGGGAATGCTGGGGGGGGGGGTGGGGGGAAGTGGGCGGGGCTGGGAGTGGGAGGCTGACGTAACAAGAGATGCGGTTATTAGTGGGGTGTGGGGTAGGGGAAGTGCAGCACTGCAAGGAGGGATAAAGGGCGAGCATGGCAAAATGCGGGGGGGGGGGGGCGGTGAGTGGGCGGGGCTGGGACTGGGAGGCTGAAGAAACTGGAGATGCGGATATGAAGGCAACACCATAAAGCAGCTACATCATGGGACCTCTTTTGCCAGTACCAAAATATACTAATAGGGTTTTTCCCCTTTTTGGCGTCATTTGGTCGAACACCATATGAGACGAGGCTCCAAAGAAAGCTGTCTCTGGTGTGGACCAATCAGTTTCAAAGACAATGCATAATTACCAGAGTATTGTTTTTTGTTTGCATTTGACTGCAAGTATTGTGGTTAATGTAAACATGATTCCTTGCAAAAGGTGTCAGTTTTGTTGCCAGAAAAAAGGGGGAAAACCCTATTAGTATACCATAAAGCAGTTAAGGTTTTACCTGGTTAATAACATCCTTCCAATGATTGCTTAATTTGTATCCATCGTCTCGGTTGAATTTATGTCTGTGTTTATATATCTGGATGGCTTCATGAACAAACCTTTGATCGTAGCCCGACGGTTTGCAGAGTACCTTGGTCTCTGAAAAAACAATATTATGAGAGCCCACCGCGTTATAGCAATGGCCAGCCACGGCAGATGTATTCGTTCTGCCATGTTTCAGATCTGACTTGTGCTCGCAAACACGGTCCGAGATATGTTTCGTTTCCCCAATGTAACACCCCTACAGGTGCAACTTAGTTTGTAGACTCCAGGATATTGCATGTCAGGAATGACATCCTTCACAGATGGGATTAGATCACGGATTTTGTGTACTGTACTGAATCGGACTTGGATCTTGTGTTTGTTTAAGATTTTTGAAATCTTTTTGGTAACCCCTGCTATGTATGGTAACGTGATGGTTTTGATCGGCGTCTCAGGGGGTTGTTTCTCCATGGTTGGAGAAACAGCTTTGCGAATAATGCGGTCCGAGTACCCATTCATCTTGAGGGCCTGGTGTACGTGTTCCAGTTCACTGGCTAGGTGGTGTTGGTCAGAAATGCAGTGGGCCCTATGGTGTAGTGTTTTGATGAGGGAATTCTTCTGTGCCGGATGGTGGTGGGAATCAGGTATCAGATAGGAATTTGTGTGGGTGGCTTTCCTGTAGACAGTGTCCCAACGAGCCATCAAGTCTCTTCTCAAACAAAACATCCATGAATGGTAGCTTACCATCCTTCTCCACTTCCATGGTGAATTTGATGGATGGGTGTTATGAATTAATGTGGTTGAGAAATTGGTTCAATGCTGGCAGGCCATGTGGCCAAATGACGAAAGTGTCATCTACATATCTCTTCCACAAGGAAGGACGTAGGGTGGATGTCTGGATGGCATCTGTTTCAAATTTCTCCATGAAAACATTCGCTATCACTGGTGATAACGGGAAACCCATGGGGGTACCTTAATTTTGTTTGTAGAAAGTACCATTCCAGGTGAAGTAAGTGTTTGTAGCCTCTTGTTACAGCAGCCCTTTTGCCCACTTCAGCAATTGTTTCTTGCTGTGGTTGTCCCACCTGATGACGGACGCTTGTGTTGCGCCCAAAACGTCGTGATTTAATTTATTTTATACCTACATGACTTTACAGAAAGAACCAAAGAGTATGGATCCCTGCAGTCACGAAAACTTCAATTATATTATTCCAATTACTATAAATGTAAAGAGACATGAAGAATGGCTATTCTTCTGCCAGAGAGGGGGGAACAAACATGAATAAGTGACTGTCAGATAATGCCATTTGATATCTCCAAAGCATGACACACTGAACACCTCTGAAGAATGATGCATGTCTTTATATAGTTTAATAAAGACAACATGCAGATATATTGTTGCTGCTGTTAACAGCAGATATGTTCACAGGAAGCTACGTGCACATTTTACCTATTCTCGTTTAGCACATTTACTCAAGATCCAATAATGAGGGTTTTAAATGATGATCCCTTGGACTTTCCAGTAAAACTCTACACTTCCAGGCCACCACTTACCTCAATAGTTTATTACTTATCTGCTTTAATTAAGGGTGCTTATTTCACCCGTAAACAAGATGCGACGTTTTGCTTGCTTGCTTGCGCGCTCTGGCATCAAAATAAATAAGCTTAAACGAATGCATGGTTAATTTCAGAAGAGTCAATACAAGGCCAAAGAACTATCAAGCCCAGCAATAAAGATAGGGCTACGCAGCGTGCACTTGCAACGTGTGGCGTATGTTAACGTGGTAATCGTCAGGTGCTCCCCGGAACAATAACTTCAAAATCGATAGCAGCCTGGCCCGAATGCCTGCTTGGGGACGTGACACTTCACAGACAAATGGAGCGTGCAGGCAGTCGGGAGGGTGGATTTCTACGGATGGTTTGCAGGCTTATTGGAAATCAATTGAATTTTTAATTAACTTTTTTTTTTACATGCGTCTGCTACATGTTTTAGTGTAACTCGGGATTTAGCTGATATGTTAGCATTTAAAAGGACAACTTTCCTTTTAAAGAAAGTCTAGCCACACCTCAGCCAAACCTCGTTTGAAACTTTCATTGCAGTTGACATGATGTGCATAATACCTTGAATGCATTGCTTTGTTACAAAAACCCTGACGCCTGCTGTATATTTGGAGTTTGCATGTTCTCCCCACGTACATTTTTCTCCGGGTCCTCCGGCTTTTCCCTCCACATTTAGAAACATGCGTTTATAGAATTTGGCTGATATAAGTTTCCACATAAGCCACTTCATTGGGCTATCATTTATAGCCATGTGACTTCTGAAAAGAGCTATATAGCTCAGTGGGCCTTATCTAATAAAATAAAAAAATTGTTTAGTTTAACTCTTTTCATGTCCCAAGAGCCATCACATTTTTGTCAATTCGATTTTGATGGAAATACGTCAGAAGTGAGACAAGTCTTATCTTGTGTTAAAATGATTTTGGACAGCAATTTTACTCTGCAATGATGGTTCAAATGCACTTGGCTGTCTCCATTAATCAACAATTTGATAAAAGATTATATGAAATAATTACATTCGGTGGGATCCTGTGGGGAGGCTGAGTACTGTCGACATCCTGATTGTAATTTTGTTTGACTTGCTGCTCAAACAGGGGACCTGATTTGCATGAGACATCAATAATGTCCACTCCACCCAGATTCTACTCGTCAAGTTAATTAGCAGCATGTAATTAATGAAAATAATTACATAACACCAGTTTGTATGTGCGCGTGTGTGATAACGACCTGTATTGACTTGGCATTGATCTTAATGAGCTTGGAGCAAACCATTGTCACATGTTGTCGTCAATGTGCATGTCATAACATTACAAAAGTCACGAATGTAATCAGCATTTAATTACATATCTATGAGAGCTGCGATATTTTATTATTTCATTAAACAATCACTCTACCGATTATTGGTTCGTTTATGCCATGAATCGAAAAATACGAAAATTGTTGGGATAAACAAAGTCACTTCTGTTCCTATGTGGAGCTGTGGATGGAAGACGATGGGCATGGTTTGGTGACGTCATGATCCTTGTCATCCGGGGCGTGGCTTGTAGGGGTTTCCCACCTTTGGGGTGAAGGATGTGGGGGGCGTCCACAATTTTTTATTAGGCACAAGTGATCGACTTAAAAAAAATTACAATGCATCAAGAATCATCGAATAGTTTTGAATGATTTCCACGGTATAATGCAGCACTGGCTTCACAAAGAGGTGTACGTTATTATCAACCCACATTCGTAGCACTAGTACGTATGTAAGTCTGAACACTTGTTATCTTGCACTTCTACGAGTCCAGTCCATCACATATGCACGCTGATCACACAGTGTAGGCTCTTTGTTTCATGTCTGTTGCAAAACTGGCTCGGACTCGAGGATGGATCTCAAAACAGGTGCCGGTAACTGGTTGAAGGTCTTTTGTTGATCCGAGACCAGCAACAGTTTACATCCAGAGTGTGTAAATACAGGAGAACGTTTTTTTATTAACCATTTTGTAAGGGACCAAAATCGCAGATCCTGTTTTCCCTGAATTCCGATTTATCCGTAAAAAAAAATTGTTACTGATAATTGCAAAAATGTGGCCACTCTTGATAGATCTTGCAGACTCACCGACTTGTGCAGATGATAGAAATTGTGGGTGAAAGGGTGACAGAGAAGATACATTCCTTCCCGTACGTGTAATGTTTGTTATTTACAAAAACAAGTATACGTATTAAATCAATGTTGTTGAATGACCACATTGGTTGCAATAGGTCTCACTGTCACATAGTTTGACGTGTTAAATACGGGTGATCATGACTTTAACGCATTTTGAGAGACTCCATTCACTAGTAACCTTGGCCTCAGTCCATGAGAAAATTCAGACTCCGGGGGGAGTCGGTAGAATCTTCCAGCAGTACGCCAACATGGATTCTAACGGTGGATCTGTCTCGCTTTTAAATGTTCGACTTAATATATTGGATTGAGAAGAGGAGCACCCCGATCTTTACATTATTGCTTTAAAGCTTGAATGTAGTTATCCCACTTATGATTACAATTGAGAATACAATTATGCAAATTCTTATTTTGTCAAATATTATTCCTAATTTGACTTGTTTTGGCGTAAGAAATGTAATTCCTGCCCATTTGGTCGCATTATGTTGCCCATTAGTTTCCTTACACACGTTTTACAAGCAGAGTAATTTGGCGTAATCAAGGTAATGATTCGAAATTAACAGTAACATCTTAAGTTTTGTGAGTAAAAAAGAATCTGTACTTTTCATATGACCAAAATCACATTTAATTTACAACCAACTGACAGTAACAAAATACTTTGACATGATAAATTGGACAATTAAATACCGTTTGCTAAATTCACTCGCTTTTTTTATTGCAGCCTTTATACCTTATACATGTATTTGAGAAGCAGTCATTGTTCCAGGTGACAAGCATTAAACTTGAGTGTGTATCCATTAGGCCGGTAACGATACATCAATTTAACACGGACATTGACGCCACAGGCACCGCTGGTAACCCAAGTGGGGTTGTCCGGGTAGTGGAGCCGCTTGCTGAGCGCATCTTCTCTGAAGCCATCACCCCCGCGCTGCTGTGGGCAACCTCAGGAGTTGAATATTGGCTCTACTGGAGGAGTTGAATATTGGTTCTACTGGAGGAGTTGAATATTCACCATTAGATTATTTTAGTATTCACTCTCCGGGAGTGAATGTTCAGTCTCCAGTAGTTGAATATTGGTTCCTCTGGAGGAGCGGAATGTTCCAATTTCAGGAGTAGCATATGGGCTCCATTGGAGGAGTTGAACATGATAAATCCCATATTAATTCATCGATTTGTTAATTAAAATCTATTCTTACATGAAAGAAACACTCAATATATCATGCTGTTGAGAATCGACTATCCATAATGTGATGAAAACTATATGCTACTGTTATATTTAGGCTAAACGAGCAAATACATGTGAGATGGAAATAAACTATTACAAATACAAAGTAAAGAAATTAGACAATAAAAAAATAATTTGTCTCATTGAGTTGCAGCCCACAGTCACAGAAAAGCTGGGGGGTAAATCATGATATCCCTCATCTCCAAGCCTCTCTTGTGTCAACGCAAGGTTAAGCCATGAACATTCCCCATAAGGCAATTCACACGTGTATATATATTTTCAAATATGCATATTCAAAGGAAAAAACCTTTTTTGCAGATATTTGTCAAATGTACACATCCATCTTAGAGGCAAAAGTTAATTATTTTTCCGTGCTGTCTTTGAGCATAATGTTTTATAGTGCAAACTTTAATCATAAAAAAGTAATTTCCCAAAGTGTGGGAAATTCATTAAAAGAACCGGAGTCACTTGTGTTCTACAGAACATGGACAATTAAAAAGCGAACAACCTCTGTCTGCTGCTAGTGTGGAGCTGCCTTTGGTGATAGTGGTCAATGGACCTGGCTTTTTATTGAAGGGACTTTTAATTTTAACACTCTCCAAAACATCATGGGACCTCATTTGCCAGTACCAAAATATGATAACAGGTTTTCCCCCTTTTTTCTGGCAACAAAACAGGTGTTAAGATGTTAAAACACCAAACTGAAACCTTTTACAAGGAATCATGTCTGCATTAACCACAATGCTTGTGGTCAGAATGCAAACAAAAACATACTCTGATAATATATGCATTGTCCTTGAAACTGATTGGTCCACACCATTAACAGCTTTCAGAGTATGTTTTTTGTTTGCAGAGTATGTTTTTTGTTTGCATTCTAACCACAAGTATTGTGGTTAATGTAGACATGATTCCTTGTTAAAGGTTTCAGTTTGGTGTTTTAACATCTTAACACCTGTTTTGTTGCCAGAAAAAAAGTGGAAAAACCTATTATCACTCTCCAAAATATCTATAAATGGTTAATGCATCGCTCTACCCGCCTGCATGTCTGTCACAGAGGGTCATGATGACTGTCACAGAGATTATCCAATATGAACAAAACTTTTGCTGCTTATCGAAAACTGGCCAAAATTTTTCAAAGGAATACCCAAAAATTGGAAACAAACCCAGAGCTTACAGGCAAAGTGTGGATCTTCGCTCTCTGATGATATATACCTGTGACATCATTTTACAACATCTCATGCAATGCGATGCCATCTTACTATGCGGCTTCAAACGTTACGTTTGTTTCCCGCTTACTCAGACAAAGATCCCCCCATATATCTCTTGACGATAGGAGCAACTGCTGTTAGCGAACACCTATGAAGGCCGGCATGGCACGCGAGGGGGTGGGTGGTGATGTTTACAAACCACACCAAGTACTTATATGAGGCTGAGTCGACCTAGGGGAGGCCCAGGACCAGTCAAGATAATCGTCACTGGTGTCAGCCGTGAGCGGGAATTGAACCCAAGCTGCCGGGTTCGTAGAGCAATGCGCTAACTACAACGTTACCGTTCCCCTATCACTTACTAAATACATCTCAGGACAAGCGCGTGTTGGAAAGCGTTACGGAATCCTTGCACCTACATGAATTTTCTCCCCAGTTTAATTGCACCGTTGTCCCCCCCCCCACCCCGGCTGCTCCACGGCGCGTATCACGTGCTTCTCCGTCCCAGGAGACTGCCGCCTGGGCAAGTGGTCCGACTGGAGCGTGTGTCAGCTGATGTGCGCCACGGGCAGCAACGTGGGGCTGCGTGGCGTGCAGGCGCGCTCGCGCGTCGCCCTCGGAGCTGCAGTGCCGGAGAGCCGTGCTGCCTGCCCGGCGCAGCTCTGGGAGTCGCGCCCGTGCGACGGTGAGTCGGCCTCCTCTTTTCATGCCGCGTGGTCCGGCTTCTGTCGTCGCGACGATTAAGCTTTGTTAACGCGCAATATTGGCAATAATTTTTTCACCCAAATTCAAAAAGTGAGTTTCCCCCGAGACGCCAAGTAGGTCCAGGTATTCACGTGGAGGATCATTTCCACATTTCCTTGGTTTCGGTGATGCAGATGATTAAAAATACCGATGTGTTCAGTCGTGTACTTGTTCTGCGGTTTGGAATTATGTGCAAACGATTCAGCTGTGCAAGGTGTTCATTTCTGCTTGAGGTGGCATGAGGGTATAGAGTTGATTATTTCGCATTCTCTCCTGAACTTGAGCATTGTCACTTGGAACGAAGACGTGCTCTTAATATTCACTGGCTCACTCACATTCCGTGATTCACGGAGGCAACATTGTCCCCAGGGTGGTCACTGTTGGCACCTTCCGGCGATCGCTCTTCTCTGACTCGCATTGCTCAGCCGTAGTTCTGCAGCTGTGCTGCCGAGCACCGAGCAGAGGTGCTCAATCATTTTCAAACCTCGGCAGTGTACACTGGCCTAGGGAATTGAACCTCTGACCTCCCACTCAAAGCAGACACTCTAACCATAAGGCATTGGCTTACTCCGGTGATGGTCATATGTTTTGGTATTGATTTTTCCATAGTTCTGGTAATGCTGCAATGCTGTGATAGCAGCTGTGGGACTAAAGCAATTTGTAGCGGTGTGCCGTTCATTTTTCAAAAAGATAGCACGTACAGCGCCGTTTAATTTTTAATGGCAGGACGGGGAGTCGTTACAATGCAAGAGTTACATACATTGCTTCGTGGTGCTTGCAAACAGATGGAAAATGCTTTCAATACCAGTGGAGGTCAGGGCCTTGGCGAGGGACGGAGAGAGAGGTCTGGTGTGCCCGCTCGGATGGCATCAATGTGACCGGTATGATCGTGATTATTGTTACTGTGTTCTTACAAACCCCATTCCAGAGCATGACGTTTAAAATGCATTCAACCCTTAACACGCCCTTCTCCGTATTAAACACAGGTGGTTGTCTCGCTTCATCCGAGCCGCCCAGGATGAGATCTTGCCAGCCACCCTGCCCGAAACCCAACTCATTCTGTACACAGGTGGGGAGACCGCAGTTGATGTTTAGATGACACGTTCATCATCTTTATCTATAAAAAATAAAAATCATCGTTCATCCTTTTACACGGTGCCAGAATTTGTGAGATGAGATCAGTTGAACCATTCGCAGAGCCTCAGCCACTCCTGGTGATGAGGCTTGTCAAAGCACAATGTTCAATATAATAATGCCAAGTGGAGTGTGGGAGGGATGGGCTTGATTCTACGGTATATTTTAACTGAACTACTGCGAGAGACAACTCGGCCACTGGAAAACATTGTGGTAGGCAGAGATAAGCGCCGAATAACATCGTTTTTGGATGTCCATACTTAATTAGGAAAACAATTAGGCCACCACATGTTTGTCAATATCTTTCTGTGTGATCTTGTTCGGGTTTGTATGTTTGAAAAAAACCTGCCGAGCATTTTTGCAATGCTAAATCGGGAAGGACGAATGGGGCATTTATTTAAGGTTTGCTTGAGCAAGTCAGATTTGGCCAAATCACGAGCACCTTTTTAAATCTTTTATATTAAGTTCACTTGCTTGCTTACTCGCGCTTACGACCGTGCAAATATTTCGGTCGTTTTTTAACCCACTTCCCGTGATCCAATCGAGCTGACATTTTGCACACAGACTCGTTGTGCGTGACAATTTATTTTCGTGAAAATTTTTTTCCAAAATTTTCCACTTTTAGGACATTTTTTTTTCATATTTAATTTAAAATACCAATGTGATAAAAATGAAACGCTTACTCAAGAAAAACAGAAATGAATAATAAAATAAAACCGATGCCACGCATATAAAAGATTTATAGTGAAAAACTTTGTTTTTATGGGTTAATTTTTTCTTATAATGCACTCTGTGTAAGTGAGGCTGTCAATAATGGTGCCAGACGTGGTTGTGCATGTCTCTGATCCAGCAATTTACAGGCAGGAGTTAGTGGATCGAATAGATTTGTGAAACTCCAGAACTATCTTGGCTCTGAGGTGGATAGGAATGTGTTCATGCTAACCTTCAAGCGTTATTCAATTATATGGATGGATTGTCTCCAAGTGCATTGATATCTTCCCACACAAAGGAAAACACTCAATTAAATTAAATTGGCCAAACATCCCAGTGCAGGAGCCTACTGAAAAATAGTGTTGAGATGTATTGAGGCTTTCCTAGATTAATGTATTACATTATTATACCTATCATTATTATTACTGCATACGTTATAGCAATTGTTTGTATCTTGTGGTTGTATCTTGTGTTAATCGGGTCATTATCCAAAGTTTCACTCCACGTGCTGGGAGTTCTTACAAGAAATCAGTTCTTGAATTGAATTCATGAATTCACATGGAATTATTCAGTCACTGGAGCGAAACATTGGCCATCATGCTGAACAACCCAAAACCCCATCGGGAGAGAGCTATCTATCTATCTATCCATCTATAACTAATATAAACTAAACTACAAAGTGAAACTATTTTTTTTTACCAGGTAAGGCCCACTGAACTATATAGCTCTTTTTGAGAAGCGACCAGACCACAAATGATAGCTCAACAAAGTGGCTTGTCACGTGGAAATTTATAGCAGCCAAATACTCTAAATGCGTGTTTCTAAATGTGGAGGGAAAAACCAGAGTACCGGGAGAAAAATCCACGCGGCCACAGGGAGAGAGACATGCAAACTCCAAAGCTACAGCAGGCGTCAGGGTCGGGATCGACCCCACGACCTCCTGTACACCAGGCGAGGTAGTTAACATCTTGCTACCATGGCAAAGCTATGTAATATGATTATAAGTGCATTGAATAAGTACAAACTGACGGTCGTCATTGTCGTCGTTCTCTGCTGTGCGTGAGCAGGCGGGGACGTGCGAGTGTGCGCGGGGGTTCTCACGAGCGAGTGCGCTGGGCGGGACGGCGGTGCGGTGCGAGCGCGTTACCCTGACAGCTGGCGCCGGTAGTGGCGGCAGCGGCAGTGGAGGCGGCGGCGGCGGCGGTGGCGGTGGTGAGCACAGGGCGGACGTCGTGGCCGGTCATGGCGCTGGCCGGAGCCGGCCCGACGCGAACGGCGACACGAGGCTCGGCGATGTTCTCCGCACATGGTCCATGCAGCCCTACGGCCCTGGTACGCGCACAACAGTTGTGGCTAATTGCCGAGCGCGGGCTGTCACCGCAGAGCACCGCCCGTGCGTGTTATCTCGTGTGGCCTGGAATATTTGCAGATGCAGAAGCGTGTGCGAGGTTTGCCACCATCCTGCAATGGGTTTTAATGAGAAGTGGGAAGAATGACTATTTTCAAAAGTCTAAATTGCCACGCTTTTATCACGAGCCTATGAAGAAGAGATATTACCCATCACATCGTCCGTAATATATTTTTCCGTGACGGCCGTGTTCATGACGAATGTGTTGAGATTCTTGTTTATGCGTGCTCTGTCCACCACTACCAAGGCAGTTTCTCCAAAAAAAACATGTTTTCGTTATAAGTTCAGCAACTTACCATTTGACAAAGTGTATTTACTCCTCTGTCATGGCCTCGACTGGCTTCGTGTGCTGTGATTTACATGTTGCTTTATTACAGTTGCATCCCGACCATAATTGTAATTGGATGAGAGTCATCATGTGTCACTGATTAGGTAGTGGATATGCTTCCATTAAACCTGCACAGGCAAGTAAGCGACCCTGCTACCCATGACCTTCAGGTCCCTTCTAATACAGAAGGGTCCCTGGTTGGGGTTATAAGGTGGTTATTGCGGCTGGCTGGGACAATGTCTAGTCAGGTGAACAAATTGCCAGACAGATCAACAGCTGCACTGGAGAAACAGATGGCAGAGGGGTGCCTTGAGCACCAATGTCATACCGCAACAGAGGGCTTGTACTGGCTCCAATAATAAAATGACCTTTACAGCATTCCGGACTGGAGAAGCGCACTACTGGGTGTAGCTTTGCACACTGAAACTTGGGTGAGAAGCACCATTTTCCATCGGTTCCCGTGTCTGTAAATTGAGGCTGTGGTTGAACGAGTAACGGCATCTCTACTGAAACTCGTCTCGTTCCTGGCCGTAGGGAAACCTTTTATTCGCAGCTCCACGCTGGAGGATTGTGCAGCATATGAAGGGTCTGGGGCAAAGTGCACAAGGTGCCCAAATCCTGATGGCAGGGTGCTTTGGTGTTTACTTGTGGTTGGTCGGAATGAGCGTTGCTGGGTTGGTGCTGCAAAGGCATATGTTCAATGGGTATGCTCTGCGGTTAATCTTTGGCGGTTATCCGTGCGGGCACCTGGAAATATCCTCTCTCTTGCCAATGACAGTCATTTTCCCTTCACCTCGGCTGAGCTTTGTAGGCTGTGAGTTTAGATAGCTGCTTTTTTTCCTATTTTCAAATACATCACTTGGAAAATCCCTTGAGAATGGAATATCTCATTTGGAAGGGTGACCAGGGTGTCACTTGCTGCATTGCCCTGGGAGTGGAGAGATCGTGAAGGGAGATGCACCGACCACTCGTCTGGATACTCTGTGAGTGAGAACCAGAAAAGGGAATATGGTAGCATTCTAAAGCAGACTCGTTTTGTCGGTTAAAAGTGCTACTGTGGAGAAGGCCCTAGGGTCATCTACAGGCCAATTGGCTGCGTTTGATCGACTGTTACTGTCGAGACATGGGGCGAGGAAGGGAGGTCGCTTTGAGGGTTTGCTGGGAGGGTCGCTAGGGGTTGGTACCTGAGCGTGGAAGGTGCTACGCGCTGTCTCTGCATAATGAAAATGTGATGCACTTTGCAAGTCAGGCGACTTTTGTTTGGAAGCGCTTTTATATACATTTGTAGCCGTCCGATCGAATGTCTAAATAACTTTCATTCAGGTAATGGTACTTACTCAAATTAAAAGTAAATTGCAAATCTGATATATATGTCATTTAAATGAAATCGGTAATTATTTTGGTCTGTTGGCAACTCAAAGCCTAGAAAAGTCAAACTTATACGGCACTAATTCCTGGTCAAAGCTTTTCCCATTACTACTGTGAGGCAAATTCCATTTACATTAAAATCCCATCATTACTGGTTTTTCCCATTTGCACTTCACCTCTCCCCTATCTTCACTTTCATTCTCTCTTACTTTGCAATGCGGTTTTTAAGATTATCTAGCAAATGTCTGGTGTCTGATTTCTAATACAGATTAATGAATATACCTATTATGGGGTTATCACTGAATTTGCAGGCCTGTCAATTTACTTGAAGATGTTTTTCTCACAAATGCATGATGTTGAAAAGACATTTAATTTTTCTTATATATTCATGAAATATTCATGTCCCTACTCTGTATCAGACTGTTCACACATATAATGAATTTAATATTGCTTACTTTAGCAAATTGACCTACATTTTTTTTAATTCAGATATATAGTGCTGCAGCTCACACAAGATAAGTTTTTTTTTATATACAAAGGATATTCAAATGTTGTCTATACTGCTGATGGACAATATCAAGGTTATGTCAACACTTTTCAATATATTAATTTCAGTCACTCCAGTCTTGCAACCCATTCTCATGTTTTAATAACCTCGGCCTCAAATTTCCTTTTCGAGAAAATTGCACGGTGCGCTGAACACGATGTGAATGCGACCTTCTGTTTCAATAACGTACGCGTCGGGTAGGATGTGAGTCGGCATTTCTCGTTTGCAGCCTTACAGGCGATCAATTGATCGCGACTCCACCGGGCACCACTTCCCTGTTGTTTGTGCTGTGCCTCTCTCGTGAATGTGGCCCATGACCAACCTGGACAGGTAGGGCAGTAAATCACAGCCCTATTGGACTCATTGTTGAGACTTTATACATTGCATTGAGTTCTCTGTTGAGACCTACATTCCATTAGGCATTAAATTACACGCCTGAAATCACTGCAAATTCATTGTCCAGGGACCCAGTACGCAGACAAAATTTTAACTTTTTTTTCTCCCCTCGCCAGCTATCACTTTACTTTCCAAAGTAAAATGCTTCTCAAAAATAAAACGTACAAATCTAAAACAGTGAAATGCACGCAATATTTCTTGCTACTGCTTTCGTTTTTAGTTTGTTTGTGGGTACTTAGTAGTTTTGAAAAGAACGTGTTTCGTCAGTGCATGTCATCTGCTTATGCCGCACAGAGCATAAACAAATGCACAGTGACAAGGAAAATGTAACCACAGCAAGGTGGACGCTTGGACTAGTACACTGCGAGACAATGGTAGAGGGATTAGAGAGCATAGCGCGTTATAGACATCACATTGACTCACAGGAAACGTGCGTGAGCTGGGGCAGAGCACCTCACGAGAAGGGATGATGGCCCTCGGCTGAGATAAAACAATGGCGTGCGGCCAAAGGAGGGAACATGCCCGAGAGGATGTCCATCGTGAAAATTGAGCAATGACATGAGCCTGTGCGTCGGAGGCAGGAGCTACAATGGGATATTGCACCGTGAGAAATGACGATGGCTTGGCGAGCCCTTCATCCAGCAGTGGATATATCATGGGTGCTGATTATGGGTTCACTGGGCTAGTGTATATTTTAATAAGTTTGTGGCGGGGGCAGGGGGGGGGGTTTCTTACATTATGAATAGTGACATAAACATGATACAAGCTCAGGTTGACTTCAGTGGTGCGCAGGGAAAAAGACATCATTGATGTTGTCTCATGATGTGGACGGTCAATAGAGCCAGAGTGCCGTGATTAATGTGTTCTGCCTTCGCAGGTGCACCAGTTTTCCTGCGCCCGGAATAATGCGCCCATTTCTGCATAAATGACTGTATATCAGCGAGCTGGTTGTGAAATAGTGTCATAAAATTCGAATGCTCTACCGTTTGTCCCTCAACTGGCATCCCTTTTAAAATTGCCTCGTCGTACGGAAACGAGGCTTGTTTTTCACGGTCGAGCAAACGCTCACCGAGTGTTTCGGAGACACACGCAACACTCTGGAGGACCCTAACCGTTAAAATGTTTTGCCGTTATGGATTTTCTGATTTCGCGTCTCCATCTGCCCTTCCTGTTTGGAACACGTTCTACATTTTATTTGACAGCGAATCCTTGTCTACTTTCCCCGCGCCTGTTTCTTTTCTCGTTCCCCTTGTCCTGTCGGAACAGATGGCAAGCTCAAAGTGTGGGTTTACGGTGTGTCGGCGGCGGCGTGTGTACTCCTCATCTTCATCGTCTCCATGATATATCTCGCCTGGTAAAGTATAATAATAATTATTATTATCATTACTACTAAAGCATGCACGGTGCAGTAAATACACAGCGAGTAGCCGTGTAATGATGTTTCGATTCTTCAATCAAAATTGATTCTTATGCTCGCGACACGTGCAGAAAATTGTGCGAGTAAGTATCGATTATTTGCAATTCCTATATCTTGTACGTACAGTAATGAGTTTACGTGAACCATTCGGCCGCGAGAGGCACCACCTTCGCCACAACGTAAAAACTAAATTGATTCTTAAATCAAATCGTGACCCTAGATTGTGACAATTCATTGAATAATGAGGGGAGGGGTGGGGTGGAAGGAATCGTTACATGTCTATTTTTGAGGGGTTACTGTTGCAAGATACAGTAATAGAAAACGTAGGGAAGTGGCGGTGCAGTTGTTGGCGTGTTGCACTATGAACCCAGCAAACCTCAGTTTGATTCCCGACCTCGGCGACAATGAGCGGCGAGAGATATCTCAGCTGGTTCCTCGCCACCCCCCTCCCCCCTTCACCAACCTGCAGTGACCAGCGTGGTGAAGTATGGTCAAACAATGCCCATGAAGGACAGTGTAAGGAGGTCTTCATCCAGCAGTGGTTTTACAATGGACTATCAAATATCATCTCAAATATAAAACGTATGAAGGTGTTACTTTTGAAATCCCATTTTTTTTAAGCTCCTCAAATTTACATGTGTAAGCCAAGAGGCCACCTTCTGTTAGCTTGAGCATTAATAACACGCTCTTATAAAATATTGTGTTGTTTGTGGAAACTAAGAATTCAAATCGCGCCGTTAAGGAGTGGCGATAGCTATAATTAGTGTGGAGGTGCCCTGGGACTGCGAGATGATCAATACTCACCCGTGGATTCTTCTTTCATTAGCGTTTGTGCAGAATAATTTGTCAGCATGAAGGATGCAATTAGCTACATCCTCCCTGCGGGCTGAGAGTTGAGACACGGGGGAGGGATTGATTTGGAGCCAACGTGAGCCCAGGAGATACTAAAGTGCTAGACCCAATCGCTCTGAAATTGCGCATTGATTTTTGGACCTTAAAATAAATATCAAGGGTTCATATGAGTTATTTTTTTAAGTGTGACATCGTTTTCTGCTTGAAAAAATTGAATGCCTCGTAAGTCGGATTCGGCAACAATTAGGTGTCTAACGATGCATCAAGTCGTCGAATTGTGTCTGTTGAGAATGTGTGAACGACAAATACAAATGAGTCGGTAAAACGGAGCAACAAAAATCTATTGGTGAATTGAATTTTTAATTGCCCCAGGGGTTGGGGGGGGGTGGAGGGCGGCTGAGGGGGGGGGGAATTGAAGGGCACGGTGTGGTGAATTGTAACAATAATAGTAACGCTCGCATAACACTGTGTGCTTACTGGCAGCAACAGTGTTGTTTGGGATTGAGTTCCCGTTGCTGTGTTTACGATTCACCTGCTTGCACGGGTGAAGAGCGCAGAGGGCCCATTACGACCGTTTCTTTTCAAAACTCAGCTTCAACCTTGCTTCGTTGTTTTGCCTCCCATTTAAATCGAACGCTTGTGTAACTCGATTGAACATTCCGTCTGCCGTCCCTCCAATTCCCCTTCCAAGCAAACGACCGAAGCGGCCCATACGCAGGCCGGTGAAGCGCCCCTCTCCGAGGAGGCCGGTCACCCTCGCGTACGACGGTGACATCGACCTCTAGGAAGCGGCGACCCCCTCGTCTGGGCAGGGTCGGTGCAACCAGCGAGCGGATTCCACGGTTCGTTGTCGGGGTTTTTGTTGTTGTTGTTGTGTCCAGTGGACTGAACCACACAAACTTTTATGGCTAGACAATCATCTGCTTTTTTGGACCTTGTGGAAAATATGTACATACCGTGTAAAGACTTACACTTGGTGTATGTATACATACAAAAATAAGTTACATAATGAGATAAGACCAACATAATTCTGATTCATGCAAGCTCTTCTGTGGGTATCAGCACACACGCTGCACTACAGAGTGCATTTTGGATGCAAAAGCAACGTGCCTGTATCAGACAAAGGAAGCAACTCGTCCACCACTTGAGAGACCTTTGTGTAAATGGTGAAAACCATGAGGAGGAACATCGTCGACATTGGCAGCCAAGAGAGCAAGAACCATGACAGTGGATGGCCAGAGCAGTGATGCAGCAGTCAAATCAGAAGACGTGGAATCCGGCAGAATTTAATCAGTCAAATATGGATGAGTATAGAATCCAAAGTAATTTTACCAGTCAAAGTGGAAGACATGGAATCCATCACAGTGGAATCAGTCAAATCAAGACAAGTGTAGGATCCAAAAGCATTTTACCAGTCAAATCAGGACAATTGTGGAATATGGATGTGTGCTTTTATGTTTTTTCCTCTCTTGCCATCGGGATATTGTTTTTGGGATCTTTGACTAAAAGACCAGCCTCTCTACAACAACGTTTTTTTTTTTACAAAGCTACACAAGGTTGAAAAAAATTATGCTACCAGCCCATAGATCGCTGCATAAGAGTGAATGCATATTCACGGCTGATGCCATTAAGGCGGCCAATGAAAGTTGCATCAAATGGTGGATTATGTAAAATCAGTTGAGCTTCAAAAGAGAACATGATGCCAAAATATGTAAGGCACTTAATTGACGGAGTGGAACAATGTTTATGCAGAACTCATCACAGCTTTCAACAAGCAGGATGCCACTACACCAAGCCATCCTCCGGAACACAGAAGCTGGACACTACATCATGAGTTGTTGTATACATGCAGAAGAAAAAGAATCAGCTCTAAAAATGACCGGACTTCACCCACACCCACATTAATGAACAATAATTTTTGCCGATCTGTTTTATGTTTTTTGCTGCAAATGAATTGCGTTCTGCATTTGATAATAATAATAACTGTCTTAACAATCCGTGGTCCTGCACAAGCGGAGCATGGATGTTGTTTCTCTATTACCTTTTTTTGTACCCGGCGCTATAAATTCATTGCACTGTCTATTGACTCTAAAGCGTAGCAATTTTACAGCCTAGAGAACACATGCACAACTTCTACAATGTTAAACGTGAAACCTGCGCTCCTGTCCTGTGCTGAAGCACATTGTTGTTGTAAATGGGGGGGGGAGGTGTATTTGTTATTAACGGGGAGTCGCAATTACATAACTGTACTCTGCGTATAGTCATTTGGATGTGGTTCGTGTCGGCTGATTTATTTATGGACAAGAGAATTGGAACCGGTGATTGCATGCAGAGGCAATCGGGCTGAGTTGCGACGAGACCCAATCACATGGTGCTTTTTGTGTTTGGTCAAGTAAAAGAGAAAAAAGCCTTCGTGTGAGACGTTGCCTGGCCTGACCTGGGTAAGGATAACTATTTGCACTATGTTATGGGCACACACACTTTTCCATCATCGTCCTGATAATGAAATGCGTCTCGCACGAGGCTCTGGGTAGAAGCCGTTACTCCTGGGACTCCGTGAAAATAGACACGTGGAGCGATGTCCTTTTGCCATGGCGTTGTGGGAAAAAAAGCCTTTATATCATTGTTTAAAGCTGTGGGGGGGGGGGGTTTTGCCGAGCAGAAAAAAAATAAGGTGATAATGTTTTACTTTACGTACTTGATTGTGTAACTACTGTGTTGTGTCGACATGCTGTTGAATTTCGAAGGGTATCCTTGCAAAGCGGGTGTTCGCGGAAAATTCGTACAATACAGCGCTATGTAACAACAATGTAAAGGTTTTGTTTTGTAACGAACTTTGCATTTTGTTTCCGAAACGTTTCTTTTCTTTAACAAACGGTGGCATTATGACAAAGAACTAAGCAAAGTATTCGTATAAATATAATGCTTGTGTACAGTCATTTGAATTCATGATTTCTTATATTTAAATAGCGTAAGGGATTTGGAAGGATTACATGTGCACTGACTTGTCAAATACTTAATTTACATTGTGTGTTACAAGGTAACCTGTATATCTGTATTTAATGTAAAGATGATAATAATTACAAAAGCCAATAGCGAAATCTTTAACTGCCATGGAGTGTAATAGGTGATAGTTAAACATGTTCAAACTGCCTATGGAATTTGTTGAGTGTATGAGTCTCGCTGTATTTCACTGTGTATACGTCGGCATATTGTGGATGCACACTGCATTAACCGGGCATGCAACAATGCATCAATTAAACATTTGTTTTGTTGTTTATAGATTATGATCGCAAAAAAACACGCATTGACATAGGATGGTTTCTTTACGATGATGCAACGTATATGCAAATTTAAATGTGTAATCTTACATTTAGTCTAATAGCGCAAACTAAGCTATATAAGGGAGTCGCAGAACAAATGAAAACGATCGAGACACAATGCAAACGAAACTAATAACGAGACAAAATCCATTTTTCATTTGCATCGTGACCCTGAAGCTATTTTTCACAGATGTCCAGTAGGGGCAGGTCAGAAAGTTACAACAACAAACGATACAAAAACACGATAGGAGTGCAAAGTATAGAAAAGGTAACCAAATAAACAAAGAAATATATACTAAAAATACACTATTCTTGGTTATAATAATAATTGGTTTCTTACCCTTTTATCTGGCAAGAAAACTGACACCTTTTTTTACAAGGAGTCATGTTTGCATTGACCACAATACCTGCAGTCGGAATGCAAACAAAAACACAACTCTGATAATGTATGCACTGCCCTTGAAATTGATTGGTCCACACCGGAGACAGCTTTTCTTAGAGCCTAGTCTCACATGGTGTTGGACCAGGTTCTTTCGGTAAAGTCAAGTAGAAGGGAAATAATAAAATGATACAAATTTAACAATTTTTTCCCCATATAGCCGTGACATAGTTTTGGTGCAAGTGCTGTTAGCGATCACCTCTGAAGGCCAGCACGGCACACGAGGGAGTGGGTGTTCAGCACCACGCCCGGCTGCCTTTGTCTCCCGAGTGATGATGATTACACACCGAACCAGGACCTCATTTGATGCTGAGTCGACTTAGGAGAGGCCCAGGACTGGTTTAGATAATCGTCACTGGTGTTGGCCGTGAGAGGGAATCGAACTCGGATCGCTGGATTCGTAGCGTAGTGTGATAACTGCTACACCACCACTCCCCACAACTAAAGACGTACATTATCACTAACGTTTAAATTCTATCAAACTTTTTTTTTGCGAAATTATAATAATGTGTCACTCATTGCGACTTGTATGCGACAAATTGTATATCAATGAGCTCTCCCTCGATTAATGAAAGGACACTGGATAGAATTTAATCATGCATATTTTAAGCTCCCCAGACACTTTCCCGACAACAATTTGAGGAGTCAATTACACATGGGTCACACTTTCAATTTCAAACAAGAAAATGCGAATTGTATCTGCTGTATTGCAAAAAGGCCTATCCCAAGCCCATTAATGCCGGAGCGTGTGTTGGCTTATTTGGGCCAGGGTTTTTCAACGACATTGTCTGGTGGACCACAAAATAAAATTGGCACATCTGACAGGCCACGTGAAGGTCATGTCATTACGTCACTTGGCTTCGTGACAATGTCTGTATATGACCTCTTTATCTGTCCCTCGAGTGTCCAGGTCTCATTTACCTTGCTTATCGTGGTTTCATATCACGAGTCATTATCTATTGTCAATACCTCTCAAATTTCGAGATGTTTATCTCTCTTTCATCTCAATAACCGGTATCCCTTTATGTATCAGTGAGCCATATATCTTGGCGGGCTACTGCCAACGGCCTTCACGGGGCCACATGTGACCCGCGGGCCACGAGTTGAAGAACCCTGATTTGGACAAAATCACCCCATGGTTACACCAGTTCTCTTGCAGTCACTGCTTATCTGAGCTTTGAACGTTGTGGCTAATCTATGTATTACTGGGCAAACAAGAGTCTGGGTGTAAAACAAAAAAACATGCTTCGAATTGATCAAAAATAGGAATATGTGTTGAACATTATACAGTGTATAATGGATAAATATACACTAGTATTGAGGAAAAAAACTAAGTCAAGGTGGAATTTCTTCAGTTTCACAAAGTCCATGCAAGAGCAGCATGATACATTTAAATGAGTGGCATCAGTGAATGTTTGTCTGAATCCGTGATGAATAGGAGGGGATAAGTGCTCACAGTATTTGATCAATTTAAACAACTTAAAATGATGCATTGTTATTCACGTCCACGCTCACACGAAAGCAGTTGCATGTTATTTCAGATTAAAAGTGGCGGATCTGACGAGGTACCGCAGTTGTTGGAGCATACAGGTCCACAATTGGAAGGCTCCCGAATTGAAATCATGATTGATAAATTATCACTTTATCAGAAATCCATATTGGTTGTCTTATGGAATTACTCACTCCCACCATAGGAATGTGGAATTTCCACCACTGGCGTTGGGCTGTAAACATGATATGAGTGCCATCCCATAACCAATTCAGCAGGAAAGCGTTCGACTTATTGGCTTTGAGTGACAGCCACTGCATAGGTGTTCGCAGTTGTGCTGTCTATCTCTGATGTGTTTTCAGGTTGTGCCACGTGTTCTTCTGGATTATGTCCGATGTTTTGCTTCATGTATTGGGAGCTTCTTTCAGAATTCAGTTCCTGAAGAAGAGCCCACCACGTGGCGCGAAACGTCGGATATCGTCCTGTACAACACGCAGTACAACCATAAAACACATCAATATAACTCACGAGTGAGGAGCTTCACAGATTTTAAAATAACTATAATGTTGACAGCGTGCCCAAGTGTCCGCATGAAACGGTTGCCCTTCGAGGAGCCTCCATTACTGTTATGGGACTCTCAACTGGGTCCAGTCGAGAGTCTCATACAAGTGCATCTCTAACTTGGTAAACATCTCACCATGTTTCGATTTAAAGCTTTCGTGACTGCAGGGATTCATCTTCTTGGTTCTTTCGGTAAAGTCACGTAGAATGGAAATAATAAAATAAAACATTCAATAATTCTCACGACGTTTCGGCCACAACGCAAGCAGCCGTCCTCAGGTGAAGACCAGGTCTGTCGGGGAGACAGCGTCTGAATGAAACAGCACCATGCTTGGAGCGTATATTTAAGCTGGATTGGAAGGGGGGGAGGGCGCCTTGACAAAATAATTTGCATATCAAGAGGAATTTAGCATATTTTGATATGCAAATTCCTTTGTCAAGGCGCCCTTCCAACCCAGCTTAAATATACGCTCCAAGCATGGTGCTGTTTCATTCAGACGCTGTCTCCCCGACAGACCTGGTCTTTACCTGAGGACGGCTGCTTGCGTTGTGGCCGAAACGTCGTGAGAATTATTTTATTATGTTTTATTTCATTATTTTATTATTTCCATTCTACGTGACTTTACCGAAAGAACCAAGAAGATGATCTCACCACGTGTTTAGATGTAGATCTCTGATCCGGGAACACTGTCTCATCCTTTGCGAGTGCATTGCAAATGTTATGCTGCCAATTACATTTGAAAAATGCCACCTTCAGAACTGTGGTGCCATTTGGTGTGAACAATGTAATAAATTAATGCTGTGAGAAGCATGATTACAGTTGAGTCAACAATGAAAAAGAAGAAAAAATTACGGCGTGTGACATCAAAAAATTTAATAAAAATGCGCGGGTAAGTGCTACTTATTCAAAGGACATTGTGTAAATGTGTTGTGACAGCACAGGAACATCTGTTTATCAAGCATTGTTGGGATCTTCTCCGTTACGTCGTATAAATTCCCAAAACATTTACATCTCCGCTGCGCAGTGGCTTGATATTTGTATGTTTAAAGCCTCCGTAGGCTTCGTGCAGTTTCAATGTATGCTGCCTCTCCGCAATGATGATGCCAATACAAATAGCTGATTTTCACGCAACCACCAGAGATGGCATTACAGCAATAACACCGCCTCAAAGACTCTCGACGCAGAAGATCCCTGTCTTCAATCTTCCGCAAAGCTTATGGGCAACCATAATTGTTAAAACACTCTCCCGCGTGCAACTATGGTCACCCAGAAGATACCGATTCACAAATGCGAAGGAGGCATCATCACAGTGATACACTCCACTACTGACGCATTGTGGCACGACCACCTCAACGCTTACACTGGTCACACTTTTTCTGGCATGAGGTATTCCAACGGTATTAAGGTAATGTTGGGGTGCTGATTCCAAATCTGGCATCAGTTTTTGTCTTATCACATCAGGTTTTTGAGATATCAAATATTGCATTTTCAATCAAAACTGCAGAAGAAAAATATTCAATAAATGTGGATATCTACATAAAATGATACTATAAACACACTAACCTAAAAATACAGCACCATATTTTAACACTAAAGCAGTCACTGACTCGCAACAACTTACAATCATAAGTGACAGAGTTAATTTCTGGTAAAATCAATGAAAATGGAGTATGCCGATAGCATAAAATGAGATGTGATAGAGCAAATCTGAGATCAGATTTTGAATCAGCACCCTGAAATTAGTCTAAAACAGCTGCATAAGTCCAGGCCAGAAAAAAATGTTTTTTTTTTGTTGACCAGTGTTATATGTCGTCGTTGGTCTACATTACAACATCAGCCATACGAAGAAGATGACTGCAATAATCTGTATCCATGTGAAACCCCATTTGGTTGTCTGGAGTTTCTCTTGGCGCTCCTGTTTCCTCTTCCAAGGTAAACACTTTTAATGGAATTTACCAAACATCAAAATGCTAAATCCTCCGCAGTCTTCAAAATCCTCCAGGGTTTATTGAATAAATAAACTAACATTATTACTCCTACTTCCATGACGTGAACCTGTAAATTGGTTTTAAGCTCGCTGAGCATCAATTCCACCTGTTTTGAGTTGGTATAAGAAGAACATAGAAATAGTTTTAGTGTAGAAAAATAAAGGGTGAAGCAATGCATTAAAGGCCCCAGGGAGTTGAGTTCAATTTCTGGCTACAGCTAGCATCAGTCGAGAGTGACATTTGAACCGGTCATGTACACCCTGCTAACAATTCACCAACCCGCACCTACGATTAACGCGGCTGGCTACGTACAGTGCGAGAGAAGCTCAACATAAAAAAAACATACGACCAGCGTGGTGAAGTATGGTCAATTGTCACCCCCGACCGACACGGCATGGGTGAGGCCCTTCTTATAGCAGTGGTTTGGAAAAGAGCTGTGATAAAAAACGCAAAGACAGGACATCGGCTTTGACACAATTTGTGCAATGTTACTATTCCCCCCCTAAAAAAATCGATTGCGTAGAATTTCACCGCACGCGCGCGCATTTTGTCTATAATTTGCAGCCTCTATATATTTTTTTTGTTTGGGACCGGCCGAAGATTTGTAGAGCCACGTTTGCACTTCGTGTTTGTCCGAGCTGTTTGGACAGAGGTCGCCGCGACCCCTGTGGGAAACGCGGCTCTTATCGCTCGAATCAAAAAAAAAATCCTCTGGCACAAACAAGAGGCCGATCCGACCAGACTCGCGGGGACGCGCGCGGACAGCGCAGAAGGAACGAGAGAAGATCCCCGCTCCGACCACCAAGGGCCAACCCGACTACCGCCGGTATTGATTTCACCGCGCTGCGTAGTATGCCATCAGAGCGTCTTCAGATATTCTACGGATGATAAGACGCAATTTCCACCGCCCCCCCCCTTCTCTCTGTATTTTAAAAGAAAAAGTTTGGGGTTCCGTCAAACAATCCGGCAGGTGTGTGTGTGTGTGAGAGACCGAGAGAGAGTGACCAGCTTTGCATAACTTTCTTTTCACTGGGCGCACGCGTGGACCGCGTCTTACTTTCCGGTGCGGATTATGATGCGTATTCCGTGGCAATGCGCAACCGTAGGAGCAGCAGCAACAGCACAACCACCCGAGCGAATTGCGTCGTGTCGGCGCGTATTTTGAAGATCGGTCGCGCGATTTATTAACGGGGCCAGGTGGTTCTGCAGCGTGTATGCGAGGCAAGGCGGTAGGCGAATAATTCACGCTCGTGCGGTTAAACGCTTCGATCCGGCGCGTAACGCCGTCGTGTCGGACGCAGAGCGTGGGGGGTTGGTGGTTTCCGTGGTGGTGGTGGAGGTGGTGGTGGTGACGGTGGTGATGCCCCACTCGCTCCGCACTCGCGATGGAGATGAACGGCGTGGGCGCGCCGCGCGTTCCCATCGCGTGCAATCTGGCGCAGGTCAGAGCAGGCGAGCGCGCTCTCTCTCTCTCTGTCCGTAATTGGTTCATCTCCTCGAGGGACGCGCTGATCTATCGGCGCCCGCTCAGCCTCATTTAAAGGGGCTGATGCCATAGCCCCCGCCACGATCGAGAGTTATAGAGAACCATATAGACTCGCGTGCGGAGCGCATGTGCGTGCGTGGTGGTGGTGATGGTGGCGGCATTTGTTTCAACAGTCTGTTAAACGCTATACGGGGAATCTTTGTCTTTGGTTGTGGGGAGCGGTAGTGTTTCGTGGTTAGCGCTCTGTGCTACGAACCCGGCGACGCGAATTCGATTCGCGCTCAAGGACAAAATCGGTGACGAATATCAAAATCGGTCCTGAGCCTCCCCTAGGTCGACTCTGCCTTAAATGAGTAGCTGGTGCGGAACGTAAGCATCAGCACTGGGGAGACAAAGGCGTCCGGGTATGGTGTTGGCCACCCACCCCCGTCGTGTGCCGTACCGCCCTTAATAGGAGCTCGCTAACAGCGCTTGCTTCATCCATACGGGGAGGCGCTTTTCATGTCCCAACAGCGCAAAAGGTGATTTTATTATTTAACCGAAATATCGTCCCATTTGCAAGAGCGACTTGGGTCACCAAACGACAAAGAGGAAGAAACCCCCCTAAATAAGTAAGGAAAACAAAACAAAATGACCGCAACATATAATATCTCAATAGTGAATACATAGTACGCATCAATCGTAATTTAATATATCAATAGTAAATAAATAACACGCTGCATCAGTTTCGGTCAAATTACACTTTCGTCGTCAAATCAAGTAAATTGTTGCGCAACCTAGGATATACTACACATATATTTGCGGGTAAAGTAATAGAGTATGGAGGTAGACATTTGCATAATAATTATTGAGATGGAGGCGTAACGAGCGACAGCTTTGAAGCGAAAAACAAAATCCCAAATCCGGCCAGGTGGCTACAGCGGCACGGCGAACGGCACGGGGAATTCAGTTCCCGGTTGGGGGGTGGGGGGGGATAAACTCAACCCATTATCACTCCAGGTTTCATCAATACGAGTACCACGTTGCAGGGAAGACAGCAGTGGTTGTCCTTTGGATAAACTCGCCCCAACCCCCCCCCCCCCCATCGTAATGGGAATGAGGAATTTCCACCACTGGCTCAGAGCTGCAAGCAAACACGAGATGAGCACCACCTTAATGCTCATTTGAGCAAGAAATTACTTTAACTTTATTTCATCAACTCCCCGCCATTCCAGAGAAGAATGGATAATTAGTCCATTGGCGCAGAGATGTCAGTTCCACCTCATATGGCAAGACGTTAAGGCCACCAGTGTCTTTATGTGGGCGATAGAAGTGAATTATTTCAAAGCCTGTTTTATATGAGTACATTACTGCATGGTTCACTTTAATTGGCCGTATAAATAAATCTGTACCAATAAAGTTTTGCCACCTCCGGCTGGTGCTAATTTCTACTCTTCCACGGACTAAAGTGTGTATCTATCACACAGTTTACGTGCGGCAGGTGACAGCATGGCAACTTGCAGATCGGGATTTGTTGATTCGCCGTGGTAGCGAGACGTTAACTACGTTTCCTGGTATACAGGTGGTCGTGGGTTCGATTCGGACCCTTACGCCTGTATATTTGGAGTTTGCATGTTCTCCGCGTGGTCGGGTGTATTTTTCTCCGGGTTCTCCGGGTTTTGCTCCACATTTAGAAACATGCGTTTAGAGTATTTAGCTGTTAGAAACTTCCACGTGATAAGCCACTTCATTGGGCAATCATATGTGGCCAGGTCGCTTCTGAAAAAGACCTATATAGTTCAGTAGACTTTACCTCGTAAAATAATACTTTTCGTTTTTTGTTACTCCGACAACCATTTCAACATGCTAATGGAACTGTTATATCATAATCAGCCTTGGTAAATCCACTGCTAGATGAAGGCCTCTCCAAGCCACCGCCATCTCTAACGATCCTCACACCGCCGCATGAGATTATTTCATCACTCCATTTCTTCAGTGGATTCCCTCTTCTACGCACTCTTATATTTGTAGTTCTATATTGTAGAGTGAAATGCTCTACCATTAAAACAATACTGACACTTTTTTTTTTCTCGAGGTAGAGATCATTGTAAATCTGTCATTCTTCCCGGGACATGGAAAATCCAGGTTTTTTTTTCAGTTGCGTAAAAAAATACAGCGCTCAAGTCAACGCAGTTGCATGTATTTATCCCGCATCCTTGAAGTATGATTCTCTCTTGCATGACACGTCCTGCAATTCGTACCTTGAATCCATGGCGGTGTGTTAAAGATCGAGCCTCACTGACGGATATTGCTGTTCGCTAACTGCCTCGGGACCTGGCCTTCTATTTACAGGGAACAGGGTCTCTTAAATGGGCGCTTTCAACGATTGAAATAATGGGAGGAATCAACCGCTCTGCTCTGCCTCTCTCTCTCTCAAGTGATTGCTCATCAATTGGTGGGCCATGATTGGTGATGTCCATGATTCAAACGGCCACGCGACGTCCGCATCAGAGGCCCTGTAAAAACACGCGTGCTCATTGATAAAGAGAAATCGGTCTGTTTACATTGACGTGTACCTCTGACTGCAATCGATGAATTCTTATAGAGCGCCAATACATAAACACGTCAACTGAGCCCCGTGCAAGGCTTTGGGAATGCAGTGCACGTGTTTACTTTTGGAGTGATGTAATGAACACACGAGACAAAAGGAATGATTCATTCCTTTTGCCTCGTGTGTATTTATCACGACGTTTGTCTCACGTTTGCACATTTGTTTCACGTTTGTACAATAATGGGTTATTACTCACGTCTGTAATAATTGTGGGTGCATTCGCTTGAGTATAATAATCGGCTGTAGCCAATCAATTTAATTTCCCCCACGCCCCCGTTCAACCGCACCGCAGCTCAACATATTTATCTTTCTGCTTCATACCTCGCACTGTTCCACTTTGGGATTCCCTCCCACACTCTTTTGCCAATTTCTTATGACCTCACTCAATTCAATAAATGTATTCACTCTAATCTCTTAATCCTTCATTAGTGCTGTTTGTTGCTGGCTGCTTGGCATCATCTGGCACTGTGCTCAGCAACTCTGATTTTGTTTTTAATCCAACCGACTCCCCCCAACCGCCACCCATCATCTCCAGTATGAACGACTCCGTAACCATCAACATTTTGTGAAAGAGACCCGTCGGCCGAAACGTCGAGATCGCTCTTTCCTATCAGTGGCCGAAGACGTCTGTTATTGTTGTTTATATTTACCTGTTATCCTTTCTTGGAAACGTTCATTACAGCAGCGATGCACCTTGCGTTGAGATGACGTTGACCATCAAGTGAGATATTGCATCAACTCGTCATAATAGCTGAGGGGTTAAGCTAAGGATATGGCCAAATCCTTGCACTTTGGATTAAACATGCTCAAACTCTGCATACATATTCATTGGTTTGACCTGAACAAATGTCTGATATGAAACCACCATCGAAGCGACTCCTGGTGGCCGAACGAGGAATATTTATTCTGCGTTACATTTTGCTGAAAACCCCAATTGCATCAAGTGTATCATTAATTGCTCGTAAATTGCTGATGAACATCAAATGCATTTATAACGTATATTTTATGAAAGAGAAATATGTGTTTAGAGTATTTACTAAATACGTTTCCATACCGTTGCTTTATTACATAAACCATATGGTATTAATTCAAACTGTTTAAACGGCATATAAAAATATCGCAAGATACAATTTCATTATGATCACCGCATATTCCTAATAAATCTAGTATGGTAACTGTGTCACTACCTTGTATATCAACTACGATCCAAAACCTCAAGTCGTGACGCTGGGACAACATACAATCCAAAACCCTCAGTGCTCCTACTAAAGGGAAATAGCTCTGCGGTTTGAATACAGCACCAGAAAGATTTACCGTGCAGCACATGATACGAAAAAACTATACCCAGTAAAATACACCCGTATACGTTACCTTTTCAGTTCACGGTTCATCTTTGCTTACCATCTATAGCGCCTATAGGTAGTAAAATGCTATGGAACGCTCGTCCACGAGATATCAGAATCTCTGAGTCTGGGAACATTTTTTAAATACGACTTAAAACCTATTTATACGTTTCCGCTAATGAAACTTTTAGTTAACGGAGTAAATTATTCTTAAAATTCATTCATAATATTATTTTCATCCTGAGTGTCTGCTGCTGCTGTGTCCTGTACAGCGCTTTGAGATCCTTGAAGAAAAACGCTATATGAATGTTATTATTATTAATTGTATAGATTTACACCACTAGTTGGCAACCTATCTGGACCCACAGGCCAACCCCTGAACAGAATTTCGCGGACCACCAAACAGTAAGAACTGTCGCGTTTCGTGAACTGCAACAGTTCTGCTGGAGCCCAGGTTGGGAATCACTGCACTACAGCATTCTCTTTTTTCGAGGGCTAAATGTCAAGAGTTTGTTTACCCAATCATCTATCTCGAGTTAATTCTGGTGGCAGTTTCCTGCACGGCTACGCGAAGCAGTGGTACCCATGAGACCGGCATTGCAGCATTCACACTCGCCTCTGTATAACTTATTTACAGCTACCATGCACCATCAGTTCATAGCGTTATGTTATGAGCTTGGAGCACAGAAGTCTTGTTCAATCACCCGATAACTTAATTATGCATGATAGTCACCCAACCAAGCACTATCCAGTCTCAACTCCTGCATGGCGTCGTATCCCGGAATACGGTACCATACAATATCCTGGGAATGTTTAAGCCAAAAAACTATTTCGTTTTACACACGAACACCAAGGTGCACGTCTGGCGTGGTTGAGTTTCATATCCAGAAATATTTAGTACGGGTCAATTCTTATTAGTACCAAGTTTCAGGCTTTTAATTAAAAGTGAAAAGGCTTTTTGGCGCACCTGCTGCCCCGCCGCCATAACAGCTCACTGAGGTCGGTCATCACAGCCAGGAGAGATTGCATCAAACGGTCATTATTCTTCCTCGACGTCCCCTTGCCTGAACGTGACCCCTGACGCACATCACGTCAGCTGTGTCAGATCCCACGCATCCAAATGGAAGTCGTTCTGGTTTGTTTTTTTCCCCCAGGACCTCCTGTTTTTTTAGGAAGCTATTTTGGGGAAATCTGTAAGTCTTCCTTGGACAAGAGAAGCCCGGGTTTTTTTGTAATAATAATAATACACCACTCACCCTAGACAATTCGTTTGCATGCAGGTCTCTTCTATTTTGGTGTTTTGAGATAGTCGTTTTTTTCTCCTGATATTTTTCGTGTTTTTCTTTTTTACCTCCGAGGTGGCAACCCTACAAACGGGGCTTCTCCCAGCCTGTGAATTATGTTGCCCTAAACAGACTAGCATGGGAAGGTTGTGAGAATTATATTAAATGCCAAGCATTCATTCTCACCACAATGGACTGGCTTCATCACCCAAAGGTTATAGCTTGTGTTTGAGAAGGACCCTGACATTTTGACACCGTGAGCGGTCTCTTGGCTGAGAAGTGATGTACACGCGTGCCATTTACCTTTGGTGATTATTGGTTGAACCAGACCTACGCATTAATAAAATCATAAACCGAAGGTTATGAGTTCAAGTCTCGATCAGAGTTCGACTCGGCGCTTCATCATCATCCCCGGGACGTATGAAACGAGTACCACTTTGTGGGAGGTCACCAAAAAGGCAGTGCTACGGAGAGCCTGGCCCTGTCGTCAGAATGTGCCATTTGCGGCGCTCTGCTGAAGGATTGCTCACAGAGGTGAGCACCACTGCAAGCTTCTCTGAGGAAGGAGGTCCTGAGACAGAATGTCTGTAATCCAGTCCCTACGTCCGCTTCTGCTACAAAAAGCACATGGTTGAAATGCTGTGCATCCTACAATTCATCATCATCATCATCATCGGTCATGCTCAATCCACCGCTGGATGAAAGCCTCTACAAGCTGCAGCCACGTCTCACAATCTTGAAACGTGATAGTCCACGCACCAGCTCAATTCATCGCTCCGTCTCCTGGGGGCCATTTCCCGTGGGATGCGTTTTTAGTCCTTGGCTGCCAATCCATATTCTTCTAAAACCAGTCATCGTCCCATCGAGCGGCATACTGTGCCCAAACCTACTTACGTCCCAAAATAATTTGAATGGTGTCTCTAATCTGCGTTTTTTCGAATCCATGTATTTCCCTTTCTGTATCTCAACGGAACTCCAAGCACGCATCTCTGCATGCTTCTTTGCACACGTTTGAGCTTTTTGTCCCATTTATTCTGTTAATGGCCACGTTTCTGAACCGGTTCGTACCAGAGGCGTAGCTGGGGGGGGCAGGGGGGTACATATGTCCCCTGGCGCCAAGGTAAAGGGGCGCCAAAATGAGGCTTACAACGTTACATTATAACTTATTGCGGCGGGCGCGGCAGCCTGAAACTACTGCACAAATCTACACCTCAACCTAAAAGTTTATATATCCCGCCACACACAGCCTACATGTCATGTAATTACATTTTGGTATGTGATTAAACGGGGGGGGGGGGGCGCCAATTTTATAGTTCGTCCCCGGGCGCAAAATATCCTAGCTACGCCACTGGGTCGTACACACTGATTAAATACCTAGACACGTTGGCACGCCACTTTTCGTTACCAAGCTTACATCTGTCCAAAAGCGCTCTTCCAAAAACGCAACATGCTCTTGCCTGCATCTTTGGCAGTCGTTTGGAATCTGTCCCACCTTCAAAAGCCGTCCCAGGTACTGAAATGAACATTGTCAATTTCATCGTCACCGTCAAGCGCGGCCTCCGCGTGACATTCACCTACGAGCTCTTACCGTCCACGGACCCTGCAATCGATGGTGTCAGCTCGGGTGTTACATCAAAACCTGGGTCACGCCTGTCGCTCTCGGCCAGTGTTGACTCACTCGGACGCGCACGACGGAGGCTCAGGGTGAATTGCAAAAGGGACGTCTCTGCGAGCGACCACCGCTCGTGTCGCGGGCGGCGTGAGACCAGGCCACCCCCGGTGGCGTGACCTTATTTAGAGGGGGCACACGAAAACATCGGGCGAGGTCGGGGGGACGGCGACGACGCGGCCAATGTGTAAACAGACTTTAAATAAATGTGAAAGGACAAACAGGATGTGCAACGAGATGCGATGCGTTGCGTCTCTCGTGTATCCCGTCGTAGGTCTCACACAACCCCCATCCCGACCCCGTGTTATGTGTATGATGTATGAAGGAGTGCACATAGCCTGGCACAAGCGCCGCGGTGACGTCACCGCCACTTAGTGGCGAATGGCGGTTGTTGTTATTGTTGTAGTACGAATGTGGAAAGGCGCTTGCTAAAACTGGCAAACTTTGAATGAGAATCATCATTGGTGTTTCGTGTCGTACCAACAACATCATTTGACTTCCAAGAAGCGCCGAGCTTCTTGGAAGGTACAGATATTTTGCTGTGACGGTTTCACCTGAAGACGGAAGCTTGTGTTGCCTCCGAAACGTCGTGATTTTTATTGTTTTATTTTTATTAATTTTTATTTCATTTTTTACCTACGTGACTTTACCGAAAGAGCTAAGAGTATGAACTGAATTTGTGTTGGGAGTCGTGCTGAGCGGCATGTGGCACACAACCCGAAAACACATCGGAGAGCAATCGCTCCGGTATGACCGTGCGAAGAGGTGCGAGGCAACAAGGAGGGCTGGGGGACTTGCGGATGGCTGGTGGATCAACAAATCCGCTCATTGTCCCAGTGGTGGGGTGGATAAAAGCATCAATTATTTAAGCTTCCACCAACGCGTGTCAGCGCGGCCACCCCTCTTCTTCCCAATGGAATTGGACAGTGTTGTCTGCTGAGATGCTATGCTCGGTGTTAAAATAATCGGACCGCAGAGTACAGGTGTGCATTGTGATGCAAGTTCGGGAGTGGTGGCACGATGAGTTGTGCGCACTTGCGCACTGAAACCGGCGGCCTGAGCCCGATTCCATGCCGCTGCTAAAACGATTTGTGAACCAATCCTGGGATACATCATTCCCCAACCCGTACTGGCCAGCGAGGTGAAGTATGGTCAAACAGCCCCCGTCACTGAAATGTGTGGGCAGGCTTACATCCGACAGTGGATTGGCAAAGGGCTGGAACTGATTGTTTTACCGCTTGAAATACAGGCATGACTCGCTATACGCGCGTTCTATCTACGATAATTCGCTACAACGAGCAACTTGAATTCATACCGATGTGCTCGCGTAACGAGCGGAGACCGATCGATCGAATGAGTTCCGTGGCGACCGTGGGGACGCGCCGCGGACAGCGCCGCTGTTTGTTTACCTGCTTGCGTTGTGCTGCGTGAGGATGGGGGCCTCGTGGTGTCGTGGTGGCACTGTCATGTGTGTGGGTGTCGGTGGGGGGAGTCGCTAATTAATTGCAGACGCTGAGGAAAGGCATGGGGAAAGGCACCTGCTAGCACTGTTGGCTCTGCGTGTGTGGTAAGTGTTACATTAGATGTTGTATTACTCTGTTTTAAAATTAGAATTTGTATTTCTCACGCAACAAAACGTACGTTGTTCAAAAATGTTGCATTACTGTATATTTTAACACAGCCCTAAATGTTCGGGTTGAAACGTAGCTCAGCTTTCAACATGGGAGGGAAGTCAATGGGAAAACGAAGATCGTTTAACGAGTGTTCACTTACCGAGCAATATTTCGTGGATCTTATCTCGTTCGTTAAGCGAGATGCCCGTAATCGCCATCATTAGCCACTGTCCATCCACTGCTGGATGAAGGCCTCCTCACATCGTTGCCTTTCTTTACTGTCCATTGCTACTACCATCCACATCCCTCCTGCAAATTAAATTATCTCATAGCTCCAACTCCTAAGTGGTCGTCCTCTTTGACGCGTATTTCTCCTCTGGCTACCATTCCACCACCAGTCTTGCTCATTGCAAATGGGAGATACGTCGGGTCATATCCAGGCTACAAACTAAGCAGTAGCTATGCTTGGTCCTGCATGTGATTCATAAGCTTTCTTGGTTAGATGCCAAGGTGAGTTCATGTAATTTTTACTTCCTGAATTCATTCTTGATTGAAAAAAAATCATAAGCTTCTTATCAAATGTGCTGGGATTATACATTTAGTGGGATCTTCGACGCAAGGGATTCCAGGAATGTTTCCTCATTAAGAGAATACAGATTTTTCTCTACGTATTGTTAGAGGAAGTTTTTTCCCCCTCGGATGGATTAACCCATATGTGAAGCCATCAGCTGATATGTTTCACAGAGGAACTACTTTCCAGGGAATTGCTCATCGCTGAAACTGAGAGGTTAAGCAGAATTTAGTTTGGGTTTGTAGTTGAATAGATGGCCACCAGTGCTTGCCAGATGTTGTAGGCGTGGGCTGGTCAGTGCAGCCAGGAGTGCTGAGTGCAGTGGCGGAGCCAGTGGGGAGGGGGGGTGGCATATGCCCCCCCCCCCCCCAATGATCCGACCGAAATCCCTAATTCCGATCGGATCATTGGGGTTTATTCGTAATAAATAGGCATTTTACGACCCCCACTGCCACTGTGTAGCATATTATTACGTGCCAGGGACTCTATGAGATGATAGGACAATAGTCTGAGTCTATAATTGGCAATAAGTAACGGCAAAGCAGTTATAAGTGACTCACATAATTGTGCGCAGTTGCGTTTCCAGTACGTGACTTCCCTGAAGGCATTCACCTTCAGCGAGCGCGATGCCGATCACACACGCGTCGAATAAAAAATCAAGGGACAAGTCCTTACTTACGAACAACTATCATTTTTCATTGCTGGAGGGGTTGCCCCCCCCTACCTGAAAATCCTGGCTCCGCCACTGCCTGAGTGTTCACCTCTTTTATATGCGTGGCAGATGTTATCCAGGTACTGTTTTTTCCCCATCAAAGCCAAGCGGTTATCAATTGCAATGGCCAAAATATCTGAATGCAACACCCTCTTAACAATAGTTCTGAGATTCAGAGGCTTTCCTGGGTAATTAATGTGTTTCAAGTGTTACGACTGTGACCAAAACACCTAGAATGGGACCTATTTTGTCATATATCAGAAGCTAAGCTTAAATATACGCTCCAAGCTTGGTGGTGTTTCATTCTTCACCTGAGGACGGCTGCTTGCGTTGTGGCCGAAACGTCGTGAGAATTATTTTATTGTTTAATTTTATTTATTTTATTATTTCCCTTCTACGTGACTTTACCGAAAGAACCAAGCAGAAGCTAAGCAGTGTTAGGCCTGGGTAGTGCTTTGATATGTTTCCGGAGCTACTTGTGAGTAGCAGAGGGCAGTGCAGCAAAATAAACTGCTGTACTGAACCTCTGTGCTGCTACATCTGTGCGCCCCACCTTCACAAACCCACCCTGGCCCGCATGAATAAATATGGTCAAATAACACCCACGACCCGCGCGCGGCACGGACGTGGGGAGGCTCTCATCCAGCAGTGGATTAACCAAAGGGCTGTGCACACATGTATTAAACACTTTGACCTAGATGTCCTGCGAGGACTATAGCTCACGTCATAGTCGGAAAGCTATATTCTTGGGTTTTTTCGGTAAAGTCACGTAGGTAAAAAATTAAAATAAAATAAAAAATCACGACGTTTCGGAGGCAACATTTACTTGATACAGCGAGCGTGCTGTGACGGTTCCACCTGAAGACGGAGGGTTGTGTTGCCTCCGAAACGTCGTGATTTTTATTTTATTTTTACCTACGTGACTTTACCGAAAAAACCCAAGAATATGAATCCTTGCAGTCACGAAAGCTTCAAATCTAGAATTAGTCGGAAAGCTGTAATCCTGAGCTCGCTGTTCTTCGTGCTGCGTGTCGCGATGATCAGGTCGCCGCTTGGAGACTTCAGAACGTGTGGTCCTCATGGCCCAGGAAGGCACACAGCATGCAGAGGCCGCTCGGTGCCACCTCGCCCAGCCTGAAGGAGGTGACGCGTCGACCACCGTGGCGCACCTGGCAGAGGACCCCGCTACCAGGCCGTGCGCTTGGCTGCACGGCGCCATGGCCAACGAGCGAGTGAAGCTCCTCGTGTGCTTCCTCGGCGTGTTCGTCTGCTACTTCTACTACGGCGTTCTGCAAGAGACCATGTGCGTGACGCACGTGTGGCCCGCGGTAGCGCGCCGCCGCTACGAACCCGGCGAACCGAGTTCGATTCCCGCTCGCGGCCGACACCAGTGACGATTATCTGAACCGTTCCTGCGCAACCCACCCCCTGGTGTGCCCTGCTGGCGTTTATAGGTGCTCGCTAAGAATACTTGCTCCTCCAGTCTGTTAAGGCTATATGGGGGATCTTTGTCTTGTGCACTGTTCGACGAGAGGTGGTGTGTCTTCTGATTCACGCGCGCCTTTTTAAAAATATATTTCTATTTCGATTTAAAGCTTTCGTGACTGCAGGGATTCATCTTCTTGGTTCTTTCGGTAAAGTCACGTAGAAGGGAAATAATAAAATAATAAAATGTAAACATGATAAAATAATTCTCACGACGTTTCGGCCACAACGAAACGTCGTGAGAATTATTTTATTATGTTTAATTTTTTTTATTTTATTATTTCCCTTCTACGTGACTTTACCGAAAGAACCAAGAAGAATATATTTCTGTCCATGGAATGCCTGCGATCCAATCGGATGTGTCCGATTCTATCCGACATTGGGAGCGCAGTGGGGTTGTGAGCCTGGATAGTGCTAGGATGGGCGACCACGTAGCAAGCATACACGTGCAGTGGGCGCTGTCGGCAGCAGAGGTCTGTGCAGCACTCACCCGCGCACCTTCAACGGCTCGCATTGACCAGCGTGCTGAAGTATGGTCAAAAGTCCTGCACGGTATGGGGGGGGGGGGGGCTTCGTCCAGCATTGGATTGACGAGCGCGATGCACATTAGCGTGCAGCTTACTCCGCTTCTTTGCTCAATTTATCATTTGAGGTCCATATTTCCGATCAATATGTCATATTATATAAAATGCACTGATTAATATGGGCACCACAATGGCGAGATGTTAACTACTACCTCGCCTGGTATACTGGAGGTTGTGGGTTCGACCCTGATGCCTGTATATTTGGAGTTTGCATGTTCTCCCCGTGGTCGTATAGATTTCCCTCTGGTTTTTCCCTCCACATTTAGAAACAAGCGTTTCGAATATTTGGCTGCCATAAATTGCCACGTGAGAGCTATAATTTGTGGCCAGGTCGCTACTGAAAAAGATCTATATGGCTCAGTGGGCCGTACCTTTTAAAACAAAAAATAGTTTAGTTGCATAGTTTAGTTTAATATGCAGAACTGAAGACGTGGCCGGTGGCTGAGACTAAAACAGCGGCATTTGAGAGAGGGAACAGTAATGTTTGAATAACTTTAGGAAGAAGAACTAAAGAAGCAAGAGGATGAGAGGTTAAACATGGGGCTGGAGGGGGCATAGGGTGGGTAACATGGCGAGGAGGACTCGACGGGAAGGTGTGAGCTTGGCTGCTGTCTGCGTTATGTGTGCGGCATGTTGCTGCCGCCCATTCAGGTGTCAGCAACGCTGAGAGGACGTCCACTATGGATATATCATTTTATATCGATTTCGATAGCACCTTACCCCCAAGGCGCTTTACAACAAATACAAAATTGCACATAAGATCATCGTGGTGGAAATAAATAGTGGGGTTATTAAAAGCGCTGGTGTGGTTATGGTGACAGCTTGGAGGACAGGTGGGCGTGGTTAAGGAAGGGTTGGGTGTATAGTTATAGGGGTAGTGATCGGGACAGGGGTGATGATCGGGGTTGGGGTAGTTCTGATCGTAGCTGGGGGGCAAGGAGTAGCAGTAGGGGAGAGCTGGGGAGAAGAGATGGGTTTTAAGGGAGGAACGGAAGCAGGTTAGTGAAGATGATTGTTTGATATGGAGTGATGAAATCAGATCGTCTCCAGCTCAGACATTCTAAGCTCTCTGAGCTGGGTGGGTTGTTACATTGCAGGAGTGTGAGAGAAGAAGATGGCTTTGGGAGGTTTTCATCAAGCAGTGGATTGATCATAGCTGATGATGATGGTGATCATTCGGAGCTTGAGCCCTTGATTGTGAATTGCACAAACAAATGACGTTTACCTGCCCAGGTCTCGTCAATTGACGTGAATGGGTACCAGTGTATGGATGTGTAGTGACATCGCGGAATGTCACTGTGCTGTGCTGGCCCGAGAGAGGCACGGCGTGCGATGTAACAACATCGCGGACACCACTTTGTGGGTGTAGTACCGGCCCTAGAGGGGCTTAGTGAGCACCGGTTGATAGCGCTAGGTGGCACCACGCTTGGCATGCAGTGCCAGCCCCACAGGATTAGGTGTGGGTGTGCCGAGGTTACTAAAGGCCATGGCACTCTGGTTGACCCGAGAGGACACGTGACCGGTTAAGTCTACAAAGGGGCCCCAAGTGGGGCTAGGGGTGGAAACGTGGTCCGGGTCCAGATTCTGCTCGAGGATTCTGGAAGGTGGTCGTGGCCAAGGGCGGAGCCAGCTACGCCGCAGGGAATATCAGCCGGGTCCCCCAGAGGGACCGGCATTGTTGTTCATCTTGAAGAAGCCTTCTTCTACGTCCTACGTTCTACCGAGTCTCCAACACATGGATCTGGACCTGAGCTATGGTCTAGTCCAATGTAGCTAGTTATTTTGTAATTAGTGTAGTTAGCCTGGTGGTCACCACCATAGGTTCTTATTCTGTCAAGGGGCAGTTACCCCGTGTGTTGGTGTTAAATAAATGTGTTGCCTCCAATAGTACGTCTGCGACTCAGTTGAACTCACTAAAACTGGTGTCGGAAGTGGCCAAACGTTCTTTTATTAGTAAGCTAGCCGAGTTAGGTTATGTTTACGCGAAGCAGACTACATTCCAGGACGTCGAACGATGAGGACGACGAAGTTATCCATCAAACAGCCCCAGGGATAGTGACCCCGGAGAAAGGAAGTGAGGCGCCGTCGGCAGAGCATCGCGTTGACCATCCACGCGACAGCTCACCGCCGTCAGGGTAAGAGGGCCGCGCAGCCCACACCCGCCTCGCAGAACTCCTCCACTACAGGCTGAGCCCGACGGAAAAGGAACACGTACGTCTGTCGGTTGATGAAATGTTGGCCTCCGATATCTCGCTGTCCTCCAGCCTGTGGGGAGCCCCAATTGTTCTTGTTAAAGAGCTGGATGGTAGTTTGCGCTTCTGTGTTGACTTCCGTAAGCTTAATAAGATCTCTGTGGCTGACGCTTACCTTCTTCCTTGGATGGACGATTCCCTGGATGCTCTAGCGGGAGCACGCTATTTTTTGACTCTTGACCTATCCGGATTTTAGCAGTTGCCGCTAGATGAATCCTCTAAGCCCAAGACAGCCTTTCGTACACGGCAAGGCTTATTTGAATTCAATCGTCTTCCGATCGGTCTTCATTCCGCACCAGCTATGTTCCAGCGATTGATGGAACTGGTTCTAGCTGGCCTCCAGTGAGACTATGTTATCATTTTTATCCGTATGTTTAAAGAACATCTTGAATGGTTATGTGCTGTCTTTTTTTAAATGCATGCGGCGAACCTCAAATTTAAACCGCAGAAGTGTCACCTGCTCTAAAAATATGTTCGGTATCTTGGTCACATAGTCAGTAAATCAGGGATAGCGATGGACCCGGACAAAACCGCGTGTGTTCGTACTTGGCCGACCCCCACGTCGGTGGGGGGGGGGGGGTGCGGAGTTTCATATTACCGCCATTTTGTCGCCAGGTTCACCACTATCGCCAAACCTCTCCATGCCTTGACACACAAAAGGTCAGAAGTTCCATTGGGGGGAGGAGGAGGAGGCCGCATTTGTTGCGCTCCGAGATGACTTGGTGAACGCCCCTCCACTACCCCGACTTTTCTTTGCCGTTTGTCCTTGATACAGATGTTAGTAACGCCTGGAATTGGTGCTGCTCTGTCTCAAGTTGTCAATGGAGTCGAAAGTGTTGTCGAATATGGCAGCAGAGTGCTGTCTCCGCCCAAACAACGGTACTGTGTTACACACCGGGAAATCTTGGCTATTGTTTTTTTTGTGCAACAGTATCACCCCTATCTTCATGGCAGACGCTTTGAGGTGCGTTCTGACCATGCAGCGCTACAGTACGCGCTACGTATTGAGCAGCCGTCTGGCCAACTTTCATGTTGGTTGGAAGTACTCCAGGACTATTCCTTGACTGCTTCCTATCGCAAAGGTACCCGACACACGAACACGGACGCCCTGTTGCAATTACCAATGAGCGACGAGTGTGCATGTTTCTTTGGCTTGGGGCGTTGTAAAACCCCTACTGAGGACTTGCCCCCTCTCCTTGCGGCATCCGCCGGGGTTGAAAACTCTGAGGTAGCCGATGGTCCTGTGGCGTGTGACACCATCATTGGCTTGGACCATGTGGAGTGGGGGCGCCTCCAGGTTGAGGATGCTTCCCTGCTTAAGTTACGACGCAGTGTCAAGGAGGCTGACGGGGGGGGGGGGGGGGATCGACGGGGTGTAGCCTCTTTCATCCTCAGAGACGGATTGCTCATGCATTGGGACAGAGGGTTGCGCCGTTACAACATTGTTGTGCCTACTGCCCTACAGGGTAAAGTCATCTGGGCGGTGCACGAGCGATTATTGCACCTGGGGGTGCATAAGTCGCAAGCTACACTTAAACTCGACTTCTTCTGGCCTGGAATGGCGGAAGACGTCGCAGATGTATTGAAGGGGTGTGTGCAGTGCGCGCTGCGGAAACCCCCGTCTAAACCCTGTTGTCCACCGTTGCAAAACATTCAGGTCTCCCACATAAACGAGCTGGTCGCTCTTGATATCCTTGGTTCATTTCCCACTACCCCTCGTGGGAATAAGCATTTGCTAGTGGGTGTTGAGTATTTTTCACGCTGGCCGATGGCCTGGCCGCTCCCCAACCAATCAGCGGTGGCCATCACCGAGGCATTCCTCGATGGCTATGTGATGGACAAGGGTGCCCCTGAGCATCTTCTGACCGATTAGGGCAACACATTTTCTTCTAAATTACTGCGGGAGGTGTGCGACTTGTTGGGAACAAAGAAAGTACGTACGTCGCCATACCACCCCCAGACGGATGGAATGGTGGAGCGGCTGCACAGGACTCTGACCTCTATGCTGAGCCATCAGGTCAGCGAGTCCCAGCTTGACTGGGACTCGCATGTTCCCGGAGTCCTGGCTGCCTATAGAATGGCCCCTCACCATTTTTTTGATGTACGGAAGAGAACACGACCCCCCGATTGATGTCCAATTATGAGCCGCGCCAAACAAGGCTAAATCTAACATTTCTGACTCTATGCGCTTTACCCTTTAGAAGCTTTCGGAAGTGCGTGAGGCTTCGAGAGAAATTCCCAATTCGTGGCAATTGGCAAATGAGCGACTGAGAGGTTCCCACCTTTATGCACAAAGAGTGGGTTCCAGGTAGCAGAGTCTGGTTGCACTGTCCACAGGTACCGGTGGTAACGTCACCCAAATTGTTTAAACCCTGGAGGGGGCCGGTTGATGGGATTCAGGTCGTTCGGCCCCGAGTGTGTCCAGATTCGCTTGGATTGCCGGAGTTGGTTTGTACATCCCTCGCGCCTCAAGCCTTTCATCGCACCGCGTGAATTCATCCCATCTCCACGACGCAGGGGCCGAGTGTCAGATGTGTCTGGCGAGCTGAGGTGCGTACCCGCTGAGGTTGGGCCTCAGGGGAGTCATGTGATCCCGTCCTCAGGTGCCGCACGTTTAACGTCCCCAAAGCCGCCACCTGCGCCGTCTCCACTGGATTCGGGAGAAGAGAGCCCGTCTGCCCGGCCGACTGCTCTTCGTGCGTATCCGGGTTCGATGGGACATTTGCAAATTCCCCCAGGGACATCCAGGGAGAGTAAGCCCACCTCCCCTGGGGGCCCGGCCACAAGGACTCTATCAAAGACTCTTCGGTTTTCGTGATCCCCATACACACGCACTCCCACACCGTCAGTTGGTTGTCGCACTCAGCAGGCCGTATTGGTTATTGGCTGAACCTAGCCTTGATTGTGCTTGCGGGTGTTGTTACACGGTGAGGGTGGGAGATGCTGGTGATGGAGGGGGTCCCGAGCGTTCGTGTTTTACTGCATTTTTTCTCTCTCTCTCTCTCTTCCCTTGCTTTTGTTTATTGTTCTTCTGTACTTCCGTCCCCTCTCCCCGTTAGTTCCTGTTTATTTGTAGATAGTGTTTATATTGTATAGAGGGATTTGGGTATTTATTTGTTGAGGCACACATAGGGGTTGTTCGTTTTGTCCGTTTTGAAGGGGGAGTTAACAGCTGGGACGGCTGAGTGTTACGAAGGGGGGGGGGGGTGATGTAGTGACATCGCGGGATGTCACTGTGCTGCGCCGGCCCTAGAGAGGCACGGCGTGCGATGTAATGACATCGCGGACACCACTATGATGTGGGTGTAGTACCGGCCCTAGAGGGGCTTGGTGAGCGCTGGTTGATAGCGCTAGGTGGCACCACGCTTGGCGTGCAGTGCCAGCCCTACAGGATAGGGTGTGGGTGTGCCAGGGTTACTAAAGGCCATGGCACTCTGGTTGACCTGAGAGGACACGTGACCGGTTAAGTCTACAAAGGGGCCCTAAGTGGGGGCTAGGGGTAGTCACGTGGTCCGGGTCCAGATCCTGCTAGAGGATTATGAAAGGTGGTCGTGGCCAAGGGCGGAGCCAGCCAAGCCTACGTTTTACCGAGTCTCCAACACGCGGACCTGAACGCGGGCTGTGGTCCGGTCCGTGGTAGCGAGTTATGTTGTAATTAGTGTAATTAGCCTAGTGGTCACCACCACAGGTTGTTATTCTGTTCAGGGGCAGTTACCCCGTGTGTAGGTGTTAAATAAATGTGTTGCCTCCAAGAGTGCATCAGATGTAAGGAGGAGAATCTACACTGTGGGTATAGCCCGATACTGCAGTTCGTGGCTGAAGGGTAGCCTCGTGGCCTTAGAGAGAGATGCTTCCATTTTAGAGACTAGTCGTGCTCTCGTTCAGTGAGTGACCAGCAAACTGAGTTGAATTCCCAGCCACGAGCTAGCATCAGTGGCGGGTGATACTTCAGTTGGGCCTGGGATGCTCACTTCACCGACTCTCAGTCGCAAGCGCGGTGAAGAACGGTGAAACGGTACATGACCGGAGTTGAGGTTGGGGGAGGGAAGGGTTCTTCGTCCGGCAGTAGATTAACAAGGGCTAGGAAACTAGCTTGGTTATTTATAGGGAAGTAAAAAAAAACACTCGATGGATTGATTGAGGGCAGTATTTCTCGCAAGCAAGTTCTCATGACTCCGTCCACCCCCCCACCTCTGACCATTGTTGTTGTCTTTCCAGTTTTACGATTATTTTCCACTCGTATGGAAATAGAATTCCGACACACCTGATGGTTGCCAATGACGCAAATTTGCAGTGGGGGGAAGGGGTGGGTGTGGGAAAGGGGTGGGTGTGGGAGAAGGGGTGGGTGTGGGAGAAGGGGTGGGTGTGGGAGAAGGGGTGGGTGGGGGAGAAGGGGTGGGTGGGGGAGAAGGGGTGGGTGGGGGAGAAGGGGTGGGTGGGGGAGAAGGGGTGGGTGGGGGAGAAGGGGTGGGTGGGGGAGAAGGGGTGGGTGGGGGAGAAGGGGTGGGTGGGGGAGAAGGGGTGGGTGGGGGAGAAGGGGTGGGTGGGGGAGAAGGGGTGGGTGGGGGAGAAGGGGTGGGTGGGGGAGAAGGGGTGGGTGGGGGAGAAGGGGTGGGTGGGGGAGAAGGGGTGGGTGGGGGAGAAGGGGTGGGTGGGGGAGAAGGGGTGGGTGGGGGAGAAGGGGTGGGTGGGGGAGAAGGGGTGGGTGGGGGAGAAGGGGTGGGTGGGGGAGAAGGGGTGGGTGGGGGAGAAGGGGTGGGTGGGGGAGAAGGGGTGGGTGGGGGAGAAGGGGTGGGTGGGGGAGAAGGGGTGGGTGGGGGAGAAGGGGTGGGTGGGGGAGAAGGGGTGGGTGGGGGAGAAGGGGTGGGTGGGGGAGAAGGGGAAGGCAACGTGAGGACTGGGGTTTTGAGAAACACCGACTTAGAGCGCTTTTGTGATTTACGATTCATCGTACGGTAATACCCCGATTTACGTATCCACCTTTCACGTAGTTTCGCAAATACGTCGTTACATTCTTAACACCTCTACCTGATTTGCGTCGCTCCAACTCACACGTCGCTCTCGTTATCCGTCACCTCCTCAGCCTTCGCCTCCACCACCCTACCCTGTAAATCGCTGTCGTCGTCGCACATTTCAGGAACGCATCCCTCACTTAAACCGCTGCCTTACTGTCTGTCCAAAAAAAACACTGCGGTAGGGCACAGTTTGCCATGGAATCCCACTGATGATTCTGGTCTGCATACCATTGAGCAAAGGTGAAGGGCACCCTTATAGGGTGATGCAAAACAAACACCACTTATTCGAAACTAATGGGATAATTATGGCTGGCTTTAAGGATCCCCCCGGTTGTTTTTTTTGCTGGCGATGGCATTTTGGCGACTGACTGGCAATTGACACGGTAATGGAACGTCTGCCGTCGACTCCAACGCCAGTGCGAGAAAATCGGTAATGGACATGAACGTGTCAGGGAAGGCAAGTGCATCGTGGTGACAAGTGTGAAATCCTCTTCTTGACTCCCGAGAACCTTAATTGAAAGTCGATCTTTTTTTTTTACATTATGCTCCAGTGATTTTAATTTCAGCCGCATTAATTCAGCCCAGCGGGTTCGCGTGCCGCCTACTTTCAAGCGTCATTACCTTTCGTACTTTGACGGACATTGCTTAATTAATTTACTTCACGTGGTATGGTTTTCACTTCATGATCCTATAGACAATTGCTTAAATTGATCAAATAAAACGTCTCCAGAAATGCGTTACCCTCTGTGCACGACCGCGCGTGCTTTGCATGCTTACGTGCATCTCCACGCCCTCATGTGCGTTCATGTCGGTGGGAGGATAGGTGCGCATGGGGGAACAGGTGCATGTGTACGGGAGAACAGGTATGTGTGTGTGGGGAGGACAGGTGCGGGGGCACGGGAGAACCAGTGTGTGTGTGTGGAAAGGAACGGGTGTGTGTGTGTGGGAACAGGTGTGTGTGGGAACAGGTATGTCGGGAGGAACATGAGTGTGGGAAGACGTGCATGTGTACGGGTGAACAGGTGTGTGGACAGGGACGGGTGTGTGTGTGGAGGAACAGTTGTTTGTAAGAGGACATGTGTGCATTAGGCTCAGATGTGTACTTTAGCAAATGTGTGCATGGAGGGCAGGTTTGCGTGGTCAGTAGATGTAGAACCAGGTATGCGAGGTCACGTGTCGATGTCAGTGAATGCCTCCCGTCTCCACTCTCTCTCCTGACTCGGCGCCACCCAACCGACTCCACCATCAACTCCTTCCCATACCCACGACCAGGGGCATTCCCGGGCACGAGGTGGAGGTGGGGGGTGCATCGTTCTCCTCTCATTGACTCTCACTTTAACTCGCTGGCGTTGGCAACGTCAGGCTTTGTCGAATGAGACATTAATTCACCACGTCAGGACTTGCCAAGAGCTGCCAAATCACGCGCGGGCTGAGCAGGAGTTCACAAATCAGCAACAGGCCATTAATTAAGTCAGTATTGAACACATTGGGAACTAGTGCACTTAATCAGAAGGGGATAAATTAGTAATGGCCAAGGGAATAAGGCCCATTGCACGGGCCTTTATACAACCGCCTCTGGCACTGAAATTGTAAACCGTCTCTGAGCTGTTGTTTCTCTATGTTTGATTGCTAACGCTGGAATGTGATTATGTAAATGTACCAAATTGATGTAATTTCCGTTTGCGTAGAACGAGTATGTGGTTGGGAATGCTTGCTTAACAAGCTCATGCTTAATGCTAAGTAATGCTGCGAGTGGCCAGGAGAAGGCAGTATCGTCACGGATTTAATCTGTGCGGAGCTTTGAGTGTTCGTCGCTTGAGTATGGATTTTCTCGAGGGTACGCCAGTTAGCTTGAACGTGCCGAACGCGAATGGAATTGGCCAAACATCCCATTGCAGGATTCATATTTATACAGTATGTATTTATTATTATTATGCTTGTTTACCCAGGAAATCCTTGCTGAACCCTATTTTGTCAGGAAGGCCCTGTCAAGTTTTATCAGTAGGGGGCGATATTGCTTTGGCAATCCCAATTGAGTAATGCGTAGGTAATATTTCAGCATTGGCATGGCAATACTCGTAACAATGTACGTGTTGTTTGTTGTCAGGAAACCGGAAGACCCATAGGAAACGAATGCAGAACACGGGGAGGACGTAAAAACTCCTCTTTAAAAAGGCGCACGGAGTCGGAAATCGAACTCAGGGCCTTTTTGCTCTGAGACACAAGTTACCAACTACTCCACCATGCCACCTGGGGACTCAATGAGGGTTTTTTCTGGATAAATTAAACAGGAGAGAGAGCTGATAGAGAGAGAATTCGCTTCCCAGCCACGGCATGCATCGGCCGCAATATCAGAACCTATCCTTCCCCCTTCCCCGCCCACCCATCTCACCCCGTTCACCAAATATGTTGAATCAAATCCCATCACCCACATTACGTTTTCAGGTCTTCAATCTATTGGCGGATTGAGAATGATTATGTCTTTACATATCCTGTACATGTAAAGAAATTGGCTAAACATCTCAATGCAGGATTGCATTGAAAAAAGCAGAGTCGCGAGATTCTGTGAGACTCCCGTGGGGTAAATAAAGGGTAGTGGCCTGATGATAATGTTTTCATTCATGCGCGTCCCTTGAGCGCGTGGGTCGTTCAAGGTCATGTGTGGGAGGGGATGGGGTGCGTGGCTGGCTGGCTTTGTCTTTCCGTTGCATGGCCCGGGTTGGTTTGGCGAAAGCCGCGTGTGCTTCGTCACGCGTGTTGCAGCTCCTCTTTATCTGAGCCCCAACACGCAGCCGCCACCACCACCACGCGACTTGCCTCGCCAGGCTCGCTACCCACCCCGTCGGGTCGTTGAGCCAATGTAGAAGGGGAAAAAAACGCATTCGAATTCCCACTCGAGCCCAGTTGCATGATCAATTCCACCCCCCACCCCCACCCCCGCTCCGCTTTCCAATTCCACTTAACTCTTGCATGTTCGCAAATCGCAAGGGAGTCACATTATAGGTCATGAAATCATGGGTGTCTAATGCACGGAACAGCCAAATCGATGACGAATTGACCAAATCAGCATATATTTTAAGTTGTGTTTGAGCGCAGTCAGGTTTAGCCAAATAAAGGAATGTCCGGTAAACATTGTTTTGCTGACAGTGCACTTTAGGAAAGCAAGGTGGTCAATAGTGGTGGTGCCAGATGGGGTGGCTCAGGCCCGTGACCAAGTGCTTTGCGCCACAGTTTGACCACAGTGACCAAAGTCACTTAGTGGCCACAGTCACCAACTGCTTTGACCACAGTCACCAACTGCTTTGACCACAGTCACCAACTGCTTTGCGCCACAGTTTGACCACAAAGACCAAGTGACTAAGTGACCACAGTGACCAAGTGCTTTGCGCCACAAGTGCTTTGCGCCATAGTTGATGGATCACACGGAGAATTATGAAACTCCCAACACTCACTGCGCCGGACGCGGCCAGGAGGTGGCAGCACAGAATGTGCAATTGTTGAACCTCATTTGTAGAGTGGGCAAAACATGAGAGTTGGTTGGTGACCGCCTCGAATGCGTTGTGGGGTTTTCTACAGCTACCCTGGTTTCCTTCCACAGGAAACGAAATATTGTTTAAAAACAAATGAAATTGGAGAACATCCCAATTGCAGGACCCTCCTGGAAAGATGCCTTGAAACTCAGTGAGACTTTCCTGGCTAAATTAATTACAATACAGGTAGTCCCCTACTTACGATGGAGATGCGTTACGACGACCACATCGTAAGTCGGAAATATTGTAAGTCGAAGATGACCTGGCCTACCCAGGAGTCTTAAACAATGGTGATAATTTAGCAAAACAGAGCAATTTACAGTACCGTACTGTATAGACTATATACTGCATGTATTTATTAATTACAATACTGTATTGCACAGTGAAATGTAAAATAAAAAACAAGGTAAATTCTTAGCCTACCTATATGAACTGCAATTTAATAGAAAGTTTTATTCAGGAAACAATCCTATCTGCTATAAAAAAAAAAACTTTTAACATGCTTTGAACGTATCGTATCGTGGTAACCTTAAAATGAAATCGCTAAAGCTACGTATCACACATGCATTGAACGTATAGTACCGTATCATATTGTACTGTACTCACCAATATTCTGTCCGTCGTCTGCATACTTGAACGATGTTAGCTTGTTGATGGCAATTTTGTCGTATCGCTATCGCCATCGTAGAATCGAAATATCGTAAGTCGGACCATCGTAACTCGGGGACTACCTGTACTGTATTACTCTAATAATACTCACGATGATCAGTGAAAAGTACACACACCATGGTTGCTCATGTGAACGCTCTCGTCTCGCGCATGCGTTGAACATTTTACCAATGTCTGGAAGGTAACGCCTATGTCTCCTGATGAGATCTAGAAGATCTAAACCAGTCCAGGGGTTTGCTTTCTTTAACAAGTTCTGCTAATTAACATTTCTGATGGACTAGGGGCATATCCCAGAAAAAAATGTATGCAGAGATACAGAACGGCATGTCGAGTTATTTATTCCATCATACACCCAAGGTATGTGTGTGTGTGGTTTAAACGGGACCTGGTACCGAGAGCCCGAAATCAGCAAGAGTATACTGCCCTCTGCTGGCGTTCACCGTGATTAACCCTTGCCAGATGTAGATTTGAAGCTTTCGTGACTGCAAGGATTCATACTCTTAGTTCTTTCGGTAAAGTCACGTAGGTGAAAAATGAAATTAAAATTAATAAAAAATAAAATAAAAATAAAGACGTTTCGGAGGCAACACAAGTCTCCGTCATCAGGTGGGACCGTCACAGCCAGATTTGCTGCATCGTGATTTTTATTTCATTTTTTATTAATTTTAATTTCATTTTTTACCTACGTGACTTTACCGAAATAACTAAGAGTATTAACCCTTGCCAGATGGCCACCGTGCATCGGTGCTGCAGCGCAGGCTTCTCCAGATATGCGTCGGGATGCTCCCTCAGTGGTGTGAAAGTGAATTAAACTGTTCTCGTGCTCAAACTACTGGTGCGTGGTGTGCCTTCTCTCAGCTGTGCCGTTCCCCTCCAAATTACTCAATTGGGACGAAACTCTACGGTGCACAGCAATCTGGCAGGAAACTAATTCCCCAGACAAATTCACCAGACAAATTCACCAGCAAAGGAGACGTCCTGATCGCTTGAGTTCTCGCTCAGCTGATTATACCAAATGAACTTGAAACTCGAAATTTGAAACGCCACTTCTGCGTAGGACGTCGCGATTGTGCAGTAGAGCTCTGTGACGTGATGTCCGACGTTCTGCTCCACGTGCTGGGAGGTTGAAAGGGCTTGTTCCGTTCCATAAACTTGCATCACTACAGGCCTGCAGTCATTGACTGCGTGCTCAGAGTTCGTTTGAAGACAACCGCTCAGCGTATTAATTACACGCACAATGTTGCCAGGTAGAAGAAGAAAAAAAATAACATTTTGATACGCTTCGCTTGCTCGCCTTTTCGAAGTGTTCGGCCTGTACGTGACCACGGGCCTTAAGAAACGACGTCACGGGTCCGTTCCATGCCCACGAACTCACAACAGCACGAGCAGCTCAAACTGAGGAGCTCGTTTCACGGTGAAACCCAGACCCGTCGTCTCCTCCTCAGTGTCTCACGATCACGTATCCCCCCCATGCGCATTCTCTGCCCACAATCCATGGGTAGGGCAGGTACCAGGATTTATAGGTCAATAGGCAAAACATATTTTAGACTGACCTCCAAGTCGCAAGTCCCCAGGGAAAAATAAATAGATTGTGATGTTCGGGGGGGGGGGGGGGAGGTCGAGAGTAAAGTATACAGATATCAACAGCTTACTTGCGAGCGTGAAATAAGCGTGTCGTTGTTGATGTGGTTACGGCTGTATACGAATGGGGTCTGAACGTCAGGTGTGGGCCGGCGTTATCTGATGTCTCGGTCACTTAATGTCCACGCGCATTCCCTCCTGTCCCCTTTCGGGCTTAAGCTGGTTAAGCGCCTCATAGATGTCGCTTTCTCGCCAATTCGCTCGGGGCTTGTGCAGACGTTGTGGGTGGTGGAGGCTTCTTTATCTTGCACGCACGCCGATTCTCTGCGTTCGCCAAGTCCGGCGCGTTGTGTTGTGCCGCGGAACAATCCGGATCATTTGCTCGGTCTTTCTTTCCTCGGCGTGTCTTCTTATTATTATTATTATCATCATCACCACCACCATTCCTGCATTTACACGATAAGCGTTGGAATGGTGAGCAAAGCGACTGGGCGAATAAGCCTGCGCGAATGAGATAATGCCAGCGCCACGGAGAGCGACGCTGACTGCACGTCCTATCACACAGTTATAAGGCGCGTTTGACACGTCAACTTTCACATTTACAGGCGTACCGCCGGTTTCTCTTTTTTCCATTATTTTATGTAAGTGCGTTTTTTTTTTCTGATATGAAACCCATAGTGCATCAGTAGGCTACTCCATAAAAAAAGAAAATTGTATGGAAGTGCAAAGTCGACAAGCCCGCGTGCGCTTTCGGGCTATTGCGCTGTCATTTGCCATGAGACGCAGCGACAGCGCGTTTTGTGGTGCATGCAAACCGGTATCTGTGGCGCTTCTGATTGTGGCGCCTGTGGTGAATGTGGCTGTGGTGTCCAATTTCTTTGGTCGGTGTCTGCAGTGTCTATGACTTATGCCTATGCGGCTGGGATGTGTTGTGTCTATGACTTATGCCTATGCGGCTGGGGTGTGTTGTGTCTATGGCTGGTGTTAATGTGGATGGTGTCTGTGTTGTGTCTATGGCTAGTGTTAATGTGGTGTGTGTTGTGTCTATGGCTAGTGTTAATGTGGTTGGTGTGTGTTGTGTCTATGGCTTGTGTTAATGTGGATGGTGTGTTTGCTGTGTCTATGGCTAGTGTTAATGTGAATGGTGTCTGTGTTGTGTCTATGGCTGCTGTTAATGTGTCTGGTGTTGTGTGTTGTGTCTATAGCTAGTGTTAATGTGGTGTGTGTTGTGTCTATGGCTAGTGTTAATGTGGCTGGTCTTCTTGATTCTTTCGGTAAAGTCACGTAGAAGGGAAGTAATAAAATAATAAAAATAAAAACATAATAAAACAATTCTCACGACGTTTCGGCCACAACGCAAGCAGCCGTCCTCCGGCGAAGGAGGACGGCTGCTTGCGTTGTGGCCGAAACGTCGTGAGAATTGTTTTATTATGTTTTTATTTTTCTTATTTTATTACTTCCCTTCTACGTGACTTTACCGAAAGAACCAAGAAGATGGATCCCTGCAGTCACGAAAGCTTTAAATCGAAATGTGTCTGGTGTCTGTGTTGTGTCTATGGCTGGTGTTAATGTGGTGTGTGTTGTGTCTATGGCTAGTGTTAATGTGGTTGGTGTGTGTTGTGTCTATGGCTTGTGTTAATGCGGCTGGTGTCTGTGTTGTGTCTATGGCTAGTGTTAATGTGGTGTGTGTTGTGTCTATGGTTAGTGGTAATGTGTCTGGTGTGTGTAGTGCCTATGGCTGTTGTTAATGTGGATGGTGTGTGTAGTGCCTATGGCTAGTGTTAATGTGGATGGTGTCTGTGTTGTGTCTATGGCTAGTGTTAATGTGTCTGGTGTGTGTAGTGCCTATGGCTAGTGTTAATGTGGCTGGTGTCTGTGTTGTGTCTATGGCTGGTGTTAATGTGCCTGGTGGCTATGTGGTATGCATGGCTGGTGTCTCTGTGGTGTGCATGGCTGGTAGTTGTGATTACTGTGCCCGGTGTTTGTGCCCTCTGTGTTTTCTGCACAGCACTCGGGGCCGCTACGGGCACGGGGAGATGTTCACGTTCGCGCTCACCCTCGTGCTCATCCAGTGCACAAGTGGCGCTGCGTTTGCCAAGATGAGTGAGTGTGTGTCACCAACACGCGCATCTGCAGGTGCTCTCATTACAAGCAAAGGAAACCTTAATAGTGCAATGTAACAATACTACTGCTGTATATGATATGGATTTTGAATTCCAATACACAAAACAAGGCTTTTAAATGTGCATTGTAATACATTTTAGATCTGGACTAATCGTATCTATATGCCTTAACCCCTAATGCTACATATATGCATGCGTATATAGCTGTACCTAACCATAACTCTATTAATTTCACAACTATTTGTCATTCCACTGTTGCATACCTAAATGAATCTATTTACCTAACCCCAACCCTCGCTAAAATCCCAATTACATGCATATATTTTTCTTCCAATTTATGGAGGTCAAATTCTAAATGTTTGGGACGAGAGTCGTGGGACCCGTTCGTTTGCAGGGGAGAGTGGAACCATCTCGCCATGGTCACGGGATGTCAACAACCTCGCCTGGTATACAGGAGGTCGTGGGTTCGATCCCGACCCTGACGCCTGCTGTATATTTGGAGTTTGCGTGTCTCTCTCCCCATGGAGATGTTGACTACCTGGCCTGGTGTACAGGAGGTCGTGGGTTCGATCCCGACCCTGACCCCTGCTGTATATTTGGAGTTTACATGTTTACCCCGTGGTCGTGTGGATTTTCCTCCGGGTCTTCCGGTTTTGTATTTAGAATATTTGGCTCCTCTGCATTTCCACACGATAAGCCACTTCGTTGAGATATAAAAACATTTTACAAGGGTAAGGCCCACTGAGCTATTTAGTTATTTTTCAGAAGCGACCTGGCCACAGATGATAGCTAAATAAAGTGGCTTATCATGTGGAAATGTATAGCAGCCAAATACTCTAACGCATGTCGTTTATAAATGTGGAGGGAAAAGCCAGAGGACCCGGGGAAAGAGACATGCAAACTCCAAATATACAGGCATTGTCAGGGTCGGGATCGAATCCACGACCTCTTGCATAGCAGGAGAGATAGTTAACATCTCGCCACCGTGCTTTCATTTTGTGCACCAGGGCCCCATGCCAAGCACTCTATGCCAATGAAATAGAATGCAGGGAACTTGAACCTTGAACCTGACCTCAGGCAGAGAACTCAAGAAGGAGGAAGGCAAATGTGCGGCGGTGTCCTCCTCTGCCACGCTCAGTGAGATGCTGTGCACCCTCCCCGGGCGTGGACCACACGGCGCAGTGGATGTACATGGCGTGCGCACTCACCTGCCTGGGGGCCATGGTCTCTGGGAACGTGGCCCTGCAGTTCATCCACTATCCCACACAGGTGCCCCCCCAACCCCCCTCACCGCCCCCCAACATGCAATGCGCTCACCCCACTCACACTCCCACAAAGCATGCATGCGTTCACTCCTCGCACTGCTCCCACTTTGGAATTCCATGGCATCGTCACTTTTCCCAGTTTCTTAGAACGTTGCTCAGTTCGAGGAACGTATTAACCCCTGTCTCTTAACACCATCAATAGCGCTGTTGGTTACTAGCTGCTGAGCATTTTGGGTGTTTGGGCTAGCGCTAAGCAACTGTGATTGGAGTCCATTATGCAGAATCTCACACAGCAATGAAATGCATTAACCGGCAACATCAGCTATCTGCATATTTTATTTAACAGGCCGAACTCTGCAGATGATGCTCTGAAAATGGAACCCAGAGATGTGGTTTTCCGAAGGAAACAAATACTGCTGGGAAACATTGGTCCAGAACGCCCGTAGGCTGGTGGTCTTAGTTGTTTTTGTTACGTGCGTGTTTGGTGCCGAAGCAGACTCTATTTATTGTTTTAATGAAGAAAACACAAGTTGTAAGCTCTCCGAACGCGAGAACGCATCGGAGAGCTACAGCTTGTACACGAGTCGCCAATCTTACACAGCTTGCCAGTGGCAATTGGCAATCAGATCTTTCTGTTTTTGCAGCCAGCATTATGTATGTTTGTTGAATATATTTCCCACCGTACTTAGCCAACCGTGCTATGATAATATGTACTTGATTTCAATGAAGAATATGAAAGGCAAATTCTCTTTTTTTGGCACTTTAGAATATGGGATAGAGTATATTTCATACCTCTTAAACAATCAACGAATTATTAATATCTGGTATGAGACTGTAAGATTGTTGAGTTGAGTTATTGTTATAATAATATACAGATTTGGTACATTTATTGTTTACTATGGTTTCACAGTAGTAATTATTTTTGCATGTATTTTTTTCTTCAGGAAATACATGCAAAAATGAATACCAAATGTGTACGTTCTTACAAAAACATTATCCTAGTCACAATCAGGATACAAATGTACGCATCCTCAATGTTTCTAAAATAAATGCATTTAGGATGGACTGAATTAGTTTTTTCACACATCGAATTAATCTACATGTGACAAATTACATTCAATTACAGCTATAGTCAGGACACTGCTATCACAACAACAGTGAATGACCGCAGTAGTGTCAGTGAAAGACAAATTCCATTTACGAGACAGTAAAATGCTCAACCCATACAAATACAACTGTGCAAATTATGTTGATGGGAATCCAGTGGTGAAGAAAGCGATGAATGCACACAGAGAATGGCTGAATTAGCATCACTCGATGGGACAAAGTGATGTTGCATCAGACTTGTCCTTGTTTTGAGAACCAAAGTAATTGAATGCGAGTGGGGAATTGGTTAATGTCGTATTAACCTTCGCGTCTTTGTGTGTCTGTGTGTTTAGGTGTTGGGGAAGTCATGTAAACCAATCTCAGGTCAGGTCTTCCACGTTAATTGCCTTGAAATGTGTTTTGCTTTCCTGACACAAACGAGGAACATCTGTCCGCTCACATAATCACGGCCGCTGGGCAATGAAGTCATTACACACGCCCGAAAGAAAACGTAGTTAGCGACGCACCTCCGATTATAGCACGGTTGGCTGCGTACGGTGCGAAAGAGGTTCAACACAAAAAAAACGTGCAGCGCATTGGTCCACGCGAGGTGACGAACAAACGGCGGGTTTAACAAGAATCACGCCGTGGCCACTCGATGAATTGTCGCGATTGAGGATCGACAAGCGTTTAAAAGAGTAAACGTTTTAACATTGAGGTGAAATAATTTAGATAAATATCAAAATCGATTTCAGCCATTCTCAATCCATACTCTTTGGTTTTTTCGGTAAAGTCACATAGGTGAAAATAAAATAAAAAGAAAAATGAAAAACAACTCAATTCAATCTACTACAGTGATTTTGGCTGTAACGGTTCCACCTGTGTTGCCTCCGAAACGTCGTGATTTAATTTAGTTGTTTTTCATTTTAATTTTTATTTTATTTTCACCTACGTGACTTTACTTAAAAAAAACAAAGAGTATGGATCCTTGCAGTCACGAAAACTTCAAATCTAGAATTCTCAATCCAGTTATGGGGATTTTGACCATACTTCACCACGGTGGTCAATGTTGATTGGTAATGGGAGGGGGGTGGGTACCGTGGCCAGGAATCGGGTTTATAGCACGGCACGCTGATCAATGTACCACTGCTCTATTGCACATAACATGAACTAAATAAACACATTGATGTTAAAAATGAACATTAATAGATTAATGCATGGGTCGCTACACCCATACTGCAAACACCTATTGCTGCTGCATGAGAGCATAGAGCACCGTTGATTGTTCGCAAGGGGACAGCAAATGGAGCTCTCGATTTTCAGCAGATGGCAGCATTTGTTTACAACAAAAAGGCCACTACAACGCACGCCCCTTGGCACAATTCACAGCGGTACAGAGCGCATACCCGCGAAGGCAGTGTGTGCAATGGTCGCAATGACAGCATTAACCGCTACGAAACGCGGACCCCCTTGTTTGCGTAAACGGCAGTGGCACGGTGAACATTTATCATTGTTTTCCCCACTGATTCACCTTCGCCGTTCGCTGTCCAGCCAAGGGCCGTCCGCCACGTTCAGCAGCCACCGCACACCGCACGTGACTCCGAACCCTCCCCGTGTGCTAAACGCGTCCGCATCTCTGCGGGCGCAATTGCCCTCAACAAAATCACGACGCCGCTCCCCCTCCCCTCTGCCTTGCAGTGTTCCTCCTGGGCCTCGTGTTTGCGCGCAAGAAATACCCCGTGGCCAAGTACCTGTGCGTGCTGCTCATCGTGACGGGGGTCACCCTGTTCATGTACCGCGACGGCGCGGCGCGCGCGGGGACATCTGCGCTGTGCGGGGTGGGGGTCGGAGAGCTCCTGCTGGTGGGCGAGGCGTCAATTTGTCCCGCTGTTACCGTCGTTGGCAATCGCTTCTGTGCCCTGGCACGTTGGCATCGCGCAGGGGGTGGGCGGGCAGGCGGATTGGCGGGGGGGGCAGTCCGGCCCAGGCACAGGTGCCCGCGCAAGCGCGTTAATGCGGCATCTGTCACGGCATCGTTAAGGTCGTTGCGTTTCGAGTCGTGCGCCCGAAGCCGGCGTCTAGCAGGGGCGCGGGGGGGGGTTGATCGTTGCCACCGTGCGCACGTGGCGTGCTTCACGGCGACGTGATTCAACGGAGCTAACGAGGGGTGGCGAATGTGGCTCAGGAGGGCTTGTGATGTTGGGTTGCTGAGCTCGGGTGATTGGCACGACCTGGATTCATCATGCAGGGCGTGAGAGGGTGTGTTTGCAAGGGGTGCAGTATTTGGTAATGAGTTATATGTGTTGACTTAAAGCTTTCGTGACTGCAGGAGTTCGTATTCTTTGGGTCTTTCGGTAAAGTCACGTAGATAGGTTCAAGGAAAATAACAAAAAACTACGACGTTTCGATCGCAACACAAAGCGTCCGTCATCAGGAAGAGGGGGTTAGCTTCTAAAGGCAAACTGTTTATAAAGGTTTAAATGGTCGGAAATACATCGGGCTCTATGGTGTAGAGTTTTGATGAGGGAATTATTTTGGGAAGGATTGTTTTTGCATTGCGATCTCCCATTAACATGCTAATCTCTCTCACATTACCATACTAATCTCTCACATTAACATAGCCACCTCAGGGCGCCCATCGTGGAGGCCTCTCGACGATCTCACATTATCACGCAAAATTTTCCCTGGCAGCCCTTTGATTGGTGGGAAAACCAACCACCGTCGCGGTCGCTGCTCATCGCTCTTTACATTCACATTGGCTGCTGACATTTGGGCTACGTCCATTTCAAACCTTTATAAACAGTTTACCTTTAGAAGCTAACCCCCCTCTTCCTGATGACGAACGCTTGTGTTGCGATCGAAACGTCGTAGTTTTTTTTTATTTTTTGCTATTTTCTTTGAACCTATCTATGTGACTTTACCGGAAGACCCAAAGAATATTAGTTATATGTGAATGTATATTTTTAAAAATACCGTAGAAGGGAAATAATAAAATAATAAAAATAAAACATTATAAAATACAATTCTCACTACGTTTCGGCCACAACGCAAGCAGCCTTCCTCAGCGCTGTCTTTCCAACAGACCTGTTCTTCACCTGAGGACGGCTGCTTGCGTTGTGGCCGAAACGTCGTGAGAATGGTATTTTATTATGTTTTATTTTTTTTATTTTATTATTTCCCTTCTACGTGACTTTACCGAAAGAACCAAGAAGGTGAATCCCTGCAGTCACGAAAGCTTTAAATCGAAATTTAAAAAATACCGTTCAAATATTTCAATTTGCATACGATGCAAAGCACATTTCAGCAGCCGTAGGATGTCACTGACTGCTACTGCAGGTTCAGTGGATACTGCACATGCTATGTGATGAAGGGACACCAGAGGGTGCTCATCGGGTGCGCGGGTTGAGTTCGGGAACATTGCACGTTTTGGACACGGTTACTGCTGGGAAATATTTGGCAACATAAATTCACAACTGAACAGTTATTGTGACCGCGAATCGATTGACACGAAGAGTGAAGGGCGTATCTAGCTTTGATTTGGTTGGACTCCTGTTCCAAATAAGATAGGAGCAGGGGGTGGCAGATTCAGCATTGCAGTCCATGTAATTTAAACTACCATAACGATGCCATATTCACATCTTAGCGACAGATTCCCTCCGAGTTAATGTGACATCTGCTGTTCCTCTGAAGAGTCGCGCCTCGTGGCGTGGAGACCGAAGCATGAACGTGGGTTCTCCTCTGCACTCTTTACCGTTCGAGTGGCATCTGATAGGCACTCATTGATGTGTAAATCAACAATTAAAATAGATAATTTTGCTCACGTGAAACTTTTAGAAATGTGCATGGGAGAATCGATTAGTTACAATTTAGGAGAAGTAATGAACACGTTAATGTTACATTTTGAGGTTAATGGAGCGAACAACATTACAAAACAAAACAGAAAGAAACAGATTTTTGAATCACTGCCGCAAATCGTGACGGTTCATTGAATCACTTGGAGGCGGGGGGCAATGATGATCCATGACATTCTTTGCATCTCCCATTAAAAGCCACTGACAATCAAAACCTTGTTAGGGGGCATGGACGTCTGTGTGGGGAGACAAAGGCGTCCGGGCCGTGGCGCAGACCTCACCACCCCCTCGTGCGCTATGGCAGCCTTGATATGCGCTCACTTTTCCCGACACTCCGTGTAAACTACACGGGGGACCTTTGTCTTGTGTGCCTCCCCAAGCTGTGCTCCCTGGTGCTGGATGGACTCACGGGGGTGCTGCAGGAGCACATGAAGCTGCGGCACCAAACCTCCTTCCTCCACATGATGTTCCACGTCAACGCCTGGTCCTCCCTCGCCCTGGCCCTGCGTAAGAATCCCACCGCACGCTGCGTCGTGAAAAGAGGACGCGGGCACAGATGGTGGGCCGTGGTCCAGACGCCTTGATTGAAACCATTTGGGGCAGATAGGCGGTGCTTGAGATGGCCGTGTGGTGTGTCACGCCGCTGCTCGATCTGCTCCAACTTGCATTTTAGGTTTCTCTTTAGTACTGTTATATATGTCTTGGGTCTGCACGTGCTGTTTAGATTTATATGGTAACCCTGTTCAGCTTCCTCCGAAAGTGCCTGTAGTAGATATAATTCAAACAAGGCTGACTCTGCTGATGAGACACTGTACGTGGAAAACGGTGCAGAGTTTGCTTGTCTTGAGACAGTGCTGCTGAGATGATGCACTCCTCCAAGGCCGTGAAGATCATGGGTTGTGTAGGAAAGTGACGTGCGGTGAGGTCAATGGCTGACCGAACGTCCCTGGTGTAGGAAAGTAAAACTGTATATATACTCTTAGTTCTTTCGGTAAAGTCACGTAGGTAAAAAATGAAATTAAAATTAATAAAAATAAAACAATAAAATCACGACGTTTCGGAGGCAACACAAGTCTCCGTCATCAGGTTGGACAGTCACAGCCAGATTTGCTGCATCAAGAAGTGAAACTGTTCTACGTGGAGACGAATTTGCGCAAGGAGGCGTCGTCCGCTCATTTATCTTGCAGTGTTTCGACGCTTTGAAATCCAAATTAGTACCACTATTTGCCATTCTACCTTTCCTGTATTGAGATGGTCTGTTTGCATGGACGGTCATGTGCATTGATCTGTGGGTGCACTGCTGCCTGAGGCGGGAGTTGAACCCAAGGACTTCTTCCTATGAGACACTGAGCCACCTTGTCGAACTGACAATGCCCCGATGATTACGCACGCTTTCATACATTTTTGTTATAATCATTGGTACATTTTGAAAAAATATTACTGTTCATTATTTCTATTTACAAATACCATCGTTTGCCTTATACGTTTACTTTTTTAGTCCTATGTATTTACAAGTCAGATCACTGATGTGGAATTGGAATGCGGTGTAGTTACATTTCTTTAGTAATGTATTAATTATCAATTACGGTAAAATACATTAAATCAATTGATGATGTAGTGATCTGCAGGATTGAAACATATTTTCCCAAATAAATAATATTGCATTAAAAATATCCCCCAGACTTAGTTAATTAGATTAAATGTCACCATGATGTTGACGAGCACAGAGGTTTGCGCTGGTCAATTAACAGATACACTTTCTTGACTCATAAAAGTGATTAAAAACAAATGTAGATGCTGGTGTGGGGGGGTGGGGAATCACACTTGCAGCTATTGGCTAATCCAAGAATAATTCTACGCGGGATTATTCTTGTTAATTTACATTTCGCTTGTTGCATCTATATACACACACACATTCATTTTCCTCCCCGATAATTGAACTTTATATCAAACACGAAACGCTCCCATTACATACAATGGGCGTTCTTCGAGCGAGGCCTATAAATAAAATAATCGCGTGGTGATTTGAGTGACGCGAACCTCCAGCTGAGCCCGTGGCGAGGCTGGGAGTGTTCGGGACGGCATGCCGCGCGTGTAAATGAGAAAGGGGCTTGTGCGGAGATGCTCGTCGCTCGCTGCCTCGTCTTGTGTGCCCACTCAAAAGGAGACGGCGAAACCTAATTACTCAAATAACCCCCCCCCCCCGACGTTTGCTTATACAGGGTGGTCCAGATGTCTTGTGACCCCCCCCCCCCCCAATTTATTCACCCCGAACATGTTTTTTTCTTTGCATATTAATTTCTGTTTTAAATAAACCTCATTATTAAAACAAATATTAAGTTTTTTTGGCGTCATCTGGTCCAACCCATGTGAGACTAAGCTCTAAGGAAAGCTGTCTCGGGTGTGGATCAATCAACTTCAAGGACAGTGCATACATTAACAGAGTTATGTTTTTTGTTTGCATTATGACTGCAGGTATTGTGTTCTATGCAAACATGACTCCTCGTAAAAAAAAGGTGTCAGTTTTGTTGCCAGATAAAAGGGTAAAAAACCAATTATCAAATATTAAGTTTTCAAGAATTAAATGGGGGGGGGGGGGGGGTCACAATACATCTAGACCACCATGTGGATTCGTGTCAGATTTCTCTCGCGTTGACAACACGCGGCCACTATTTGTGACACACGGAAAGAGCCCCGGTGGCAATTGCGTGCGTGCACGCGTGTCCCATGCAACTCCCTGGCTTATAGCTCTTTGCCTTCATTCCCTGCGAATGTAGCAATGACGCCTTAAATTGCATGGGGGACCTTGACGGATATGCGCACGACGTAACGTGCTTGCCCTGGGTTGAGGCTTCACAGTCGTTGCACTCCGATAAAAATCTGAAACATATTTACGAGCTGGTTGATGTCGCCTTTTAAATTCAGGCAAGAAAAAGGAGAAGCGGTTTTGAAACTGATCGCAGTGCGCATTATAATGTAAGGAACCAATTCTACAAATAGGCTTCAAGCCGGCACAAATGTATGATTTATGGGAAAGTTACGTCATCACTAGAGCACGTTAGACATTTTACATCGAAGGTGGCTAAACGGACGCGATGTTGACGTCGAAAGCAATAATTCACACCTTCAGTATGAACTGAGAATGCTACATTTTCGTGTAAAATATGGCAAATGCTGAGAATTACTGAATTAAAAAAAATATCGAATCTCCAGATCCACTCCAATAACGTGTTGTAATCGAATACAACAATGCTGTCACACACGATAATTAGAACACAATTGTAGCGAGTTTTAGTCGGTGATAATAATCACCATCAACTCCATTGCCCAATAAAACAATCATACACACACACACTGCTCACATTCGGTAACGCATTGTGTATCGTGCATACTTTGTCGTGCGTCTCACAGTTGCTTTAAGTATTTTTTTGCAGAAGTGCCAGCAGGCTCAGTGGTGGCATGGACGGCCGGTATCATGTCGTGCCTGCAAATAGAGATGTAACACCCTGGGATTCCATAACAATCTGCATTTGTCACTTATTATGCCGTTTATTTGCACACTTCTTCGGAGAGAAACTAAATCTAACATGATGATTCGCAGGCTGCACTTCTCATTCTAGACTTTATTTTCACTTATTTACGTTTAAAAAAAAAGAGAGTTCAATGCTATCACTGTTGGGATATTTTGAGTCAACGGTCTGTTGTGTGTTTTTTTATTTCGCATTAGCATGGCTGCCATTAAAGAGGATAATTATGACTGCCATGTTCGCATTAATAAGGTACATTTTTCAGGGTGTGTTTTGTTTGGCGATAGGTGCATGCACCCACTGATCTCCGCACCTGTCCCTCATCTGTCGCTGTCTGCTACTGCATGCCGTGCTCGGTAATTACCAGCATCTCCGGCCAACAGCACAGCGAGATGGCGACAGCGAGCTCTGCCCCCCTTTGTCTGTGCGGCAAAATCTTTGAGGTTTGGCAGGGATCGTAAACATCCATTTGGATTTACATTACGCGAGAGGAGAGAAGGGGGGATGTGAAAAAGGTTCCTATTGTGGTTCTATGTCCACAAGCTCAATACTGAGAGCGTAACATAACCCCACGATTTTTTGTACACATTGGTCCTCTGTGCGTAAATGTTATTCCCACTTGCATAACAAACCCAACACCTTTGCAGCATCGGTAAAAAAAACAAATCAATATTCGAGAAGAGGTAGAAGCAGACATCATAATGAAAGTAAACAGTGCATCAGACACCGGTAGTTGTTGGTCGGCTTCATGATGCACTCCCTGGCAGTTTAATTTGCCATGCACAGCGGATGTAAGTGAATACAGTGCATGGAGCAGCGTTATATATCCCGGCAGAAGTCAGGTGTTTATAACGACAACAAAATTTGGCTTGCCTGAAACCTCCTGTCGCAGCACAGAGGTTCCCAACCACTGCAATGGTGAAAGTGGATACCATCGGTCCTTCCCGTGGGTCAGAGGGCAGTAGCCATAGCGTGGTCACGTGGGATGGATCTATCCTGGAAACAGTTCACGCAGTAACTTAGGCCCACGTAGGTGCATACACTCTTCTGTAATTTTTCCAAAAGTCAATCATTCCTCAGAATCATCATCCCATGGTTAGGTCCCGTTTGAAATACCCATCGACTTAATATGCATTCACAATTATTAATCATTGGCGATATATTGACATTATCAACAAAATAATTAAACACTTGTTCAACGTGTCACCTCGTGTTAATTACTCGTGTCAAGCCGTCGATTTCACTATTCCAGCCAAAAACAAATGATTCAATAAGCTATAATTTTAAATAGCCATAAAATAAGTGAAAACTGTATCACGTACAACTAGCATGAGAGTATACATGGTTATCCATGTATAGATATCCCACTAAATAATTTAAATTATAGGGTAAACATCTCTCCCACCATCCATGCTTAACCACCTCCATTTTCTGCATCCTTGTAACGATATGGAGCCGTCGCTTTGACAATATTAGATCGCCTCTTGAAAAGAAACAGGAAAATTACAAATGGACCACCCCGTATAACATGGCAAGGGATGTGGACAAGCAGTACTGTACTGCGCGTGTCCAAGAGGACACGTGTTCTACACCGAGTGGTTCCAATCCGTAGACTTTTAGGATGTGTGTTAGCAGAGCATGTTTGCTGCGTTCATAATGTTTTGTGTGAACATTGCTGCGACATCGCAATATGATCGTTGGGGCATAGCTATCGAGTGAGCAGGGAACGCAAATGCAACGGGACATGAGGAGCAAGCGCCAAGAGGGGGCCCAGCCACCGGCCGACAAAGGATGGTGGGGGGTGGTAAAATTGGCGTCATCTGGTCCAACCCATGTGAGACTAGGATCTAAGGAAAGCTGTCTCGGGTGTGGACCAATCAACTTCAAGGACAGTGCATACATTATCAGAGTTATGTTTTTTGTTTGCATTATGACTGCAGGTATTGTGGTCTATGCAAACATGACTCCTTGTAAAAAAATGTGTCAGTTTTGTTGCCAGATAAAAGGGTAAAAAAACAATTATCATATTTTTTTACTGGCAAATGAGGTTCCAATGGTGGGGGGTGCTAGAATTGGACAGGGGGGCTACGTTTCTATCTGTGCACCAAGGTTCGTGGCAAGCCGCGCCCGTGGCACCGGATTCCATTTCAGCAACATACCAATCAAGCAATCGTTGGCAAAAGCTTGAGTTCCTGCAAGAAATTACTCGGCGTGCCACACATGGTTTGAAACGTTCTAATGCCCTCTCCCGATTGTCTCTCCACCCGTAGCGGTCGTTTTTACGGGGGAAGGCTGGCACTTCCTCCTGTTTGCACAATGCCATCCCGACATCGTCTTCCACGTGGCGCTGTTCGCAGCCACCAGTGCAATGGGCCAGGCAAGTGAAATGCGCCGAAGGGGTTAAGGAGGACAACGACAGCTTTGTGAACGTTTGGTCGTGTTATCGTTACGTTTTAATACGCAGGCTGTCGCAACCAATATTATCCATAATAAAGGTACCGGTAATTACAAGCGAAAGGTCGTACTCCAATTCTAAATGTTGTGGGTTTACTACTCTCCAACACACCGGTGTGCTGAAGTAGTAACGAATTGGCACTTACCAGTTGGCTGTGTCGAGTGGTGGCGGGTTTAACGACGCATTTATATTTACGCGATCTAACCCAAAAACACCTTTGGGGCCGTCCATAAATGGCGTCACGCGAGTTTGGACGATTTTTTACCCCCCCTTCGTCACACGGCGTCACAAAAAGTCAGACCCCCCCCCCCTCAAATATGACGTCACAAAGCTCTACCCCCCCCCAAAAAAAATATAAAACATGCTTCAAATCGCTTTAAACTATTGTCATTGTAGTGCGTATTTAATGTGGCGCTGCACTCTGATGTTGTAGACATTTATTAAAAAGTCTATTTAATTAAGTAGAACGTTCTTAATTTTTGGAGCTTTCGTGACTGCAGGAATTATTCTTTGGTTCTTTCGGTTAAGTCACGTCTAAAGATACAATAATAAATTAAAATAATAGCGACGTTTCGATTGCAACACAAGCAATCATCATCAGGCATAAGAGAAATAGCAACAAAAATCTAACTAGAAAACTATAGACAGACATACAAGCAGAGCCGATATGTGTCCTCTCTCTGTGTGTCCTTGTGATGTCTGTCTGCTTGTATGTCTGTCTATAGTTTTCTAGTTAGATTTGTGTTGCTATTTCTCTTATGCCTGATGATGATTGCTTGTGTTGCAATCGAAACGTCGCTATTATTTTAATTTATTATTTTATCTTTAGACGTGACTTAACCGAAAGAACCAAAGAATACGTAGAACGTGTTGTCTATATTTATTTAATGTTGCGCATTTTGATGTGACGTCACATTTCTCACACCCCCCCCCCCCCTCTTGTCACACATTGTCACAAATGTCTGACACCCCCCCCCCCCCCGGTACGTGACGTCATTTATGGACGGCCCCTTTATGGATCGACACTTTTGTTTAAAAAGTGCGAATCAAGTGACGTAATGCCATTCTTAACCAAAACAATTAAAGTGCACTTGATGGAAACCGTCTCTTTTGAACATTACGAACACAATCGAGTCGGTGTAAATCAGCACCCATATCTAAAGTGCAATAAATATACGGTAGTATTAAAAGTACAGTAATACAAAGCAGTAATATAAATCGTGTACGATACGAGCGGGTACTGCAACCTCTTCTGTGACGTCTGGCCGGCATCAAGGGGAGGCCAACATACCCACTCGATATTCATGGGTTTTTTCGGTAAAGTCACGTAGGTAAAAAATCCACCTGAAGACGGAAGCTTGTGTTGCCTCCGAAACGTTGTGATTTTTATTTTATTTTAATAAATTTTTATTAAATATTTTACCTACGTGACTTTACCGAAAAAACCCAAGAATATGAATCCTTGCAGTCACGAACGCTTCAAATCTAGAATGAATACCCACTCAAGTGCCCTTCCGCTAGCAGTGGCGTGTGAACAATACCTTGCAAGACCGTAGCCTGCCTGGTACCTTCTTTACAATACTGTATTGGGACAAATAAACAACCAAAGTCAAGAAGTGCATAAAATAGTGTCTATATATGTAAAAAAAAACAAGTTCAAACACAAACTATAATGAGACAGAGTAGTGATAAGAATGTGTTTGTACTAGTCAAGAGTATGGAAATCTGACCCTTAAGCAGCCAATATGGCGTGTGCCACATGGCTCTGTTTCCTTCCATACGGTTTAACGCAGATGCTAAAAAAAGGCCACGCTTTCGAGCCATACGGCTGATCGACGCTTGCCGCTGATGAGATGCGAGGCTGTTGCTGCCTAGAGACTCGCGTATAATGAGACGCGGCTCCTCATTGTCGATTGTGACCTGGGGCTTGTGTAAAAGCCACAGGGTGTTGGCCCCTTGATCTCAGGTTGAGATTGCAGACGCATGGGAGACTTTCCTTATTTGAGTAACGCTAAACTGGTTTCATTTGCTAACGGATTCAGTGTGCACAACTTTACCCCATAACCATCGGTTAAGGTGCCCAGATGGTATTGCCACAAGGTTTTTTTTTTTACATCATATTAAAAATGTCAACCTGGGAGGCAATTACATGTGTTCCATATGGTCTGTGGTTATTTTTGAATAAACCTTCATTTCCATACTCGTGAAGACTTCAGAAATAGGGATTGAGCAGTTTCGAAACCGACATGCTGAATTACAGCGCAAAGTATTCAGAGAAACATATAATTTGAGAAAATAAATGTAGCGCAATGGCATGGTTTAACATTTAGGTATACAACATTATTAAGCGTTAAAGTGGTTAGCAAAGATTATACGAGCTGTTTCATGCCACGGGTGTATGTCAGTGAGCAGTGAAACTTCTGGCCAGAAATGTCACCATGCAATCACGAAAAAAATCAGCGGCTGCGGGACTTTATTACTGGAGCATAATTTCATTTCGTAAGAACTTCGTGACAGTGATGTAGAAATTAAAACTGGTCGCAAATAAAATACGTAAGACTATTTAAGTTGTGTTGGCCATTTCATAGCAGAACCTTTTTAGCATGAGTAATGTGCATCTTTCGTGAGGATACACTCTCCTCGCAAGGCAAGTAATCACAAGTGTAACAATTTAACAAACATTGGTTTACCATTTACTATTTTGAATCATTTATTTAAAAATATATTTTTATGTGTAATTAACATTCATATTTTTATCACTAAAATACACACGTTCATTTTAACGTCATACCGGACTGAAAATGCTTTGATACAACTTTACAACAAATTAGTTTTACAGCAATAAAATAGCAGCGTAAATGATTTTGCGATAATTGCTTACAATGTTTGAATTTTTCCAGTTTTGTGCATCTGGCGAATGCATCTGAGTGCAGTTTGCGTTAATAAAAGTTGGTATGTATATAACCATGAACCATTCTAATTACTGTAAAATGGCTGTACAAAATTACTTATGAGGCAAAATTTTAATCTCACACTTACACGTAATCCACCAGGCTGATTGCAGTCAGCTATAACCGATGGAAACGACTTAACCCTAATAAGACGCTTTTCAGTATATGCAAAACCTTTTCTTTTGTGATAGCACAAACTGGTTATTTTTAATGCATAACAAATGAACAATATAAAAAACATCATGCTTCAACTATAATTGTCTGCAGTAAAAAAAAAATGGTTTACTGTGCTGTACATTAGCGTGGGTTTGCATACATACATATATATAAACTGTGTAAGTATAAACATGTACGAGACGAAGATGACGAGAACCCATTGCACGCTGTATCAACCCCCTCCACGCAGGCATTCATCTTCATGACGGTGGTGACCTTCGGCCCTCTGACCTGCTCCATCTTCACCACCACGCGCAAGTTCTTCACCGTCCTCACGTCCGTCGTTCTCTTTGGCAACCCAATGACAGGCCCGCAGTGGTTTGGCGCTGTGCTCGTATTCTTAGGTAACGTTTTGTTTGCAATTTCACGACGCTAAATTGCATTGCCATTGCATAAGATCTGCACCATAAATCCGCATTGATACTTCCCATTTGCGCATTTGTTAACCCATTAAAAAAGTGTGTTAAAACAAAAAGGAACGTAAGCATATAAGTACTGCTAAAACGGTTAATTGGCGGCGGTATTTTGACGAACGTTTCAACGTCATGACCGAAGCCGTTGAAGTAACCATTAACATTTGTGTCCGTAAAAAGATGCACACAATGTATTTAACCGATCATATAATTAACTTCCGGTTTGCACAATAGCACTGTTCGTATAATGCAGTGTGTCATCCTAATATGCGAGTGTTGCAAATAATCTGAGGGAAGGGAACCCGTGCATCTGGAATGCCGGAATATAGGCCAAGTGCCTATATTCCTGGCCTATATATAGGCCAAGTGTCTATATTCCTGCACATATTGCAACATAAAGCATCTCTCGAACATGCTTCCAGAGATTTGCAATGATTGCTTTCATTAATTTGCCTTCGTCTGTTTTTTTTTTCTCTTGCAGGTCTTGGCTTGGATGCTAAGTTTGGACGTTTGTCAACACCGCGATAACCCGATATGAAATTGCATTATTTTCTACACTTTAAATTATAGCAGTAACATGTTATCACGATTTATTTTGAGCGCGCTAAATAAGACTTATATTGTGATTACCATGCAGTTAATCACGAAGCCAAAAATAAAGCAAATAACTTGAGTCTCACAAGTGGCAGCTGAGAACTTGCAAGCACATCATTGTTAAAAAAAAATCCACACACGATTTGCAAGATTTAAAGAAGGCGCGTATGCATAGTGTGAAAGCGAAAATGGGATAAATCCCAACTGTTTATTTTTTACTTGGGAAATGTGCATGAGTCATGGAGGTGGCAGAACATTGTGTAAATTACAAATTATGTACGAGTGAAATAACATCAGAATTCTTACAAATAACATGGACCCATGACATGTGGCAAGAGGATTGTAGTCCAGGTATTGTAACACGTCTGTGTCATAAAGCATATAGTTTTCATCTGGCACTTTACTCATTGCTTGAACGCATTACTTTTACAATAATCTAGAGCAAGGGGGTGGGGCACTTTTCGCCTTATTTTTTTATTGTCATTCGCCACAAAACAATGGAAGGCATTTTATAAGAAACACGTGTTGGACATTGTCTGCACGTATTACATACACGTTCCAGGTTTCAGGTGAGCAGTTTGGGCAGGTTTTTGATGAACCACTATGCTTTTATCAACATTGTAACAATACTGAAAATATTCAGTTAAATTTAAAGGATCAAGAGCTTGCATTTATAGGGCACTTCAATACCATAGCATTGCAAAGTGCCTTAAATAAAGCACAAAATGTAAGGGTGGCACAATATTTCGAGCCAAATGTATCAAGGAAATACCAGACCATTAATTGTATTGCAACTTATGTTAAGATTACTCAAAACAGTTGGGTAACAATATACTAGATTGATTTGTTCCTAATTTGTCCACCAACTGCAGGTATACTATGATGGCAGATGAAATCAAGCGGTTCCTGTCATAACTTTTTTTATACTAGAACACACTGAGCCAACGGAAATGTCTGAATTCATATAAAATGTGAAGGGGGACACCATCATACGTCATCGTTAAAAGTTGAGCTGCATAATTCTGGGGTGGCAGAAATACTCCTGAACATGACCCCAGGTTAGGGCAGCCTGCGACTTCAGTAAATGAGGAAAAACATTGAGGCTGTCCAAGACTTGGTTTTGAAAGATCAGCTTTTTACTGTTGCAGTTAGCTGCCACCTTGGGTGTGAAATTGGTGGAATCTCATATTGGCAAATGAGCAAGGCGACACAAAGAGGACAACATCTAATAACTTTTCATCACAATCCTGACCTAATGAAGGCAGACTGGGAGAGATTTAAGGGTCAATTTATTACTGGTGATGAGACCTGAATTTAGGATAATGACTCTGAGATCAACTGGTGGTCAATGCAGAAGAAACATTCAACTTCTCCCAAACGCAAGACATTCAAAGTGCTCTGCAGAGAAGATCATGTTCAGTATTTTTGGGATGCTAAAGGTGTGTTGCATATTTACTTTACGCCACACAAGGAGACGATCATAGGTTAATTATGCAGACTTGCTCCATCAACTGACCACTAGTCTATCAAAGAAAAGCACCAAGGTAAGATGAGAGCTGATAAATGACAATGCCCGAGAGCATTGTCATTTATCGGGTCGCACAGCAGCAGGAGGTGAGCGGCGAGTCCACGCGTGGCCCGCCCATTATTTTATTTACCACTTCCGTCCACGCCTCTTTCCCACACTTGTCTCAGTCACAGTGTTGGTAAGCCCACAAGCTGCTAACCCCGAGCCAAAATGAGTAAGAAACAAACGTCGCAAGAGAGCTTATTTGAAAAGGGGCAAAGACCCAATGATGACCCCCCCCCCCAACCCGGTCCGTGAAAAAAATTGTATTCCACGAAACCGGTCCCTGGTGCCAAGAAGGTTGGGGACCTCTGCCCTAGAGCACACAATGCAAGTTGCAAAGGCTGCTGTCAAACTACCACATTCTGCCTATTCTCCACAAATTGGAATGCAGTGACTTTCCCCAGCTTCCCGAATTAAAGGAGCATCTGCTTGGACGCCGTTTTGACGAAAATTACGTGTTGAAGGAGGCTGTTTAAGGGTATCTGAATGGGCTGGAATTAAAATAAAAAATGTGAAAATTTAAAAAAATGTTAGAAACAATATGGAAAATACATTGCGAACGAGGGTAACTTATGTAAAAAATAACATCGCTAATAGTGGTGAATGCATTGTATCCATGTGCAGCTTGGAACGTTCGTACTCAATTTGTACAAGCATCTGACCCATTTTTCTGAATCTCAGTCTTATGACACGTAGTGTGGAAATTCATGTAAACTGTTCCCCTGGAAATATTGTCAGAACCAACAGAATGCAAACACATTTCTAAATATTGACGCTATACAACACCACATTGTTAAGATGCTCTACGCTTCATGTAACTGCAGGCGATAAAAGGACACGCAACTTGAGGTTAACAATTTTAATTACACGCTTTTCTTCATGGCAGGCGAGGTGGATTCTTCCTTGTTTCCTTTCGCACCGTTCTCGTCTTCCTTTTGGTCTTCGTCGTTGTTTTCATCCTACAAAAAAGAACGACAAATCAGCGTTGCATGTAAAAGCAACCGGATAGAGACCTGCGTATGAAAACAGAGAGATGAGAATTGGAACACGTATTCATCATCGGAAAAAGGAAAAAAACATGCAGAAGCAATGATGAAATCCAGAACGGTGTCATCCTTGAGAATGATTAAAACGTTAAATCCAACTGATCTCCAAATATAACTAAAATACGTATTGCCCATGCAATCATTCAACTGATTTTACAATATTCTTTAATTTTCCTTATGGTTTTGTATGTAGTTTCTAAAAAAAAGTTAGACGATAACTATCCCTCTCTAATTAGGTCTATTGGATAATTACGCACAGACATGTGCATTTTCAGGTGATGGAAGCTCATCATTAAAATAAAAGTAATATATACATTGTGTGCATAGAGAGCCATGAGATATTTTAATGTTCATATACATTTATATAAATGCCTCCCTAAATTTTTTCCGAAAATATCACATTTATAATACAGCACTTAAATAAATAAAACTATACTTCCAATCAAAAAATATATCTTCATCAATACATTGAAACATGTCCTTTCATTGCCACAATGGCTGTAGATACTATTTACCCTCGAATAGAAATATTACAAGACAAACACAAAATACTTCATTGATACTGTAACACCATTCAATATTCGTGTTTACTATAAACTTCTATTCATTACATTCATTCGGATACACAGTTAAGTACTCTCTGGAAAACAGGAAACCATTTAACAGAACGCTGCTTTGGCAAGACAACGTATGCAAATGCATCTTCTTGGTTCTTTCAGTAAAGTCACGTAGAAGGGAAATAATAAAATAATAATAAAAACATCATAAAATAATTCTCACGACGTTTCGGCCACAACGCAAGCAGCCGTCTTTCCGACAGACCTGTTCTTCACCTGAGGACGGCTGCTTGTGCTGTGGCCGAAACGTCGTGATAATTATTTTAGAATGTTTTATTTTTATTATTTTATTATTTCCCTTCTACGTGACTTTACCGAAAGAACCACGAAGATGAATCACTGCAGTCACGAAAGCTTTAAATCGAAAAGTATGCAATGCAGTTAAGCTTTACACAGAGATTATTTGTGGTACTTGTCACCATGTGAGAGGAAGAGTGCAGGCCTTATAGGTAACGATGCGTGCATTGGGATCACAACACGCGATGGCAGCTTTCATCGACACCTCCAGCCCAACAGTGCTTGGTGGCATATTAATGACATAATCTACACGTTGTTATGAAATACAATAATAATAGCTCATACGTGTAGCAGCAATATACATCACGGTGTAAGATGTGCATAATAAGCTACGGCCATAAACATGTTGTGATTTAAACAGGAGGAAAATAAACATCGCAGAACCATCGGGGCAATCTTGATACTCAAAAGGTAGTTTACACGCCAGAGTGGTTTTTAAATGTTACGAGCAGCTAAGCAAGACTGCATTTTCTGACGTGTCATTTGTTAAAAAAAAAAGCTGAAGCAGAGTAATTATGTAGACACACCTTCATGTTGACTGTGTTACATTGCAGGCGTCTCACCGGCTACAGTTGCCTATGTAGAGTGTTTAACAACGTTAGCCTCGACTTAACCAGTCTATGAATCACTTCAAAACACATTTAAAGATTTAATTGTAGAGTTGCACTTTATAAAAAAGAAAAACATCCTGATCATATGAACCTTATGGCGGGACCCCGGGGTCACATAGGCTCTCGCATAAACGTCGTTGCGACGTCATTTTATGTCTGTTGAAGGGGAACGATACGGCAATTGATTCCTCTCGACGAGCTCTACACGATGCGCTAATGAAAGTTTCAAGGTTTTGTTTCTTCTGTACATTCGTCCTCGCTGCGCTTGGACGACACGACAACAGAATGATCTGTGCCAGGTGGGTCGCGGCGTTTATGTGCGCGGTGGGACAGAGTCGCCAAAAATAAATGTATTAATTGCATTGTTTTTTTTTACTTCCGTTTATTCGGGACCCCGGGGTCCCACCATAAGGTTCATATGCAATTTACCCATACGAAGGGATATCCGAACACGTATAGCCAAACTCTTCAGACGTGGAAATGGGCTGCCGATTTACCATGTGCACCATTTGAAATGGATTCACAAAATCAAGGACGACGGATGAATGGTAACAAAAAATTACCTCCGTAACGGCCCTCGTGTACCAAATTCCACCTGGATTGGCAGCCTCAACAGAGACAGCGACAACGGGAGAGGGTCAGAGTGAAGCAACACGGCCAGCAACATTACATGTTTGCACATGGATGTGGTCTGCTGGCACGCACGCTTTCTAGCCAACCGTAGAGGAAATGACTGGATGAAAAGCTTTTGTGTCCTCCTGAGAGGAGCACTACCCATGGGTTGAGAACTACTGGGGTAGAGGAAGGGTCTTGTTCCAAATGATCAACAACCACAAATATATGCCAATGGTCATGTACAAGTTGAAATAGCATTTTTATCGTGACAACACAAAAAGGTAAATCAGATAAAAAATATATATATTTGTTGTAGCCTTTATCTCTATTGTGCTAATGACATGTCATAGGTGAATAAATTCACATTCAGAGCTCTGCAGCTAGCAGTGCATCACTGCGTCTCAGAGAATGTCTCCGAAAATTGACGCTACAACTTCTTAAGGCACTTCAATGGACCTCTTTATCTACTTGGGAACCGCTCAAAGTGAAAAGTGTGTTCATCACAGGTCGAAAACACGGATTTGCTTATTCCAGCTCAAAACGAAGTGAAACAATTTAATGATATATTGTGTGTTCAGTTATTGGTGACCATGCCGAGATTATCATTTCACTGTTACGCAATATCAAGCTGTATCATGAACGACACTCGTTAGTCACAATATAAACATTCTGTTATAATTTTTCAAGCCCAGAAGGGAAATCAATGCAAATGAAACAAAAAGTTGGGTAACAAATGTGGAGAACAATTGATAAAATGCATTTTATATTCAGTGCCAATAAAATTTCCATTTAAATGTTTAGGTAGTGTACGATAATCACAGTGGATTCCAACCAAACTACCACCAGACAGTGGGCGATGTCTGCCTCTGATGGCATGCGAGAAATATATTTTAATGAGAGAACTTGTTTTGTACTCCGTTCATCACTTACCTGTCAACTGCCATTGTGCTATCCACGATAATGCCAACGTCATTGATTTTTGACACTACCGCATGTTCAGTCACACCAAAGTCTTTGGAAATGTAACATCCAACATAACTGGAGGGTCTTTCAAATTTTTGGCTGGACTACACAAAGCGTCAGATATTCACGAAGATGTCTGGGACTCTTGTAGCAGTCCTGGGCTAGATTTTTTTCCCTTTTGAGCATCAGTTGAAACAAGGTATGCTTTGAGTATGGGTCTTAGCAGGAAAACATCACATATAATCTCAATACACATGATGACCTTTCAGAAGCCTGCTCCTATAGTTATATATGTAGACAATCTAATTGGCAACTGGAAATATACTTGCTACGCTAATCCTAACTTGATGGCGTGATATGTAACATTTATACAAATATGTAAAGGTTAACCAACAAACGGATAAGAGGCGGGATAATAGGCAGCAAATTCGTCATCACCGCAGGGACAGAAATAAAATGGTAAAACAAATGGCATCAAAACGTAGAAGGTACCAAAATAAAAATGTTTACATAAAATATAAAACAACAACAAACAATAAATCACAAAAATAATTAAATACACCAAATAAATGCAGGATTAGTAAAAAAAAATGTATAAAACGTACTAAAAGGTGTTTGGTACAATCCTATAAAAGTACGTGGACAAACATGCACCTACTGTTATGCAATATTAAAGCTGCAATTGGAAACTTTCAGAGTAAAATTTGTTGGAAATGCTGTTCATGATACTACCCAACAGTAAGCAGCAGCAGTGCAAATACAAGGCAAGTTGCATTTAAATTGTCGATCCACTCATAGAACAGCACACGCCCAAAGGCGACACTTACCCACGTGCTATAAAGAAGACATCACAGAAAAAGCACCGTGGGTTACCAAGTGCAGTTTATATTATCAACATTCAGCCCGTCATATATGCAATCGCTTAACATTGTGTCAACATAAACACTCTCACGAGAGCAGTATTTCTTAACGGTATCCCATGTGTGAGAAGTTAAGCTTTCCCTTGCATCACTGTACAAGTACACAGACCGCGCTGTTATTATTTAATGCAAGGAACAAGAAAAAATCCTCATTCAATTCGTTCGGACGGCACATGCAACTCCTCAATAAAGCCACAGTGTGAGGCGACAAACTAATTTGTGATGACAAAATGACATGGAAGTAGGGAAGAAAAGGGTGGATGTGAAAGAAATATAATGCCATTTTGTTTCCTGGTGATTTTTGACCTTAAATGACTAATTAAGAGTGCTGCTGGTGGGTGGTGCGTAGCATTGTATCAAGCTGGGTTATAGATACCAGATGTCAGTTTCCTATCTGGCACTGAGAACCTGATTATTGATTTCATCTCAGCAGTGAACTTTCACAAGGCTGCCCTTAACAAGCAAACAAATCGTGCCTAATTACCCACTTGTGCCACCATAATTGCAATACTGTCACCCTGCTCTTACCCAGCTAAAACAAAGACCTAATTACCTAGCAGCTATAGGAAAATACGGTATTTCAATATATGAGAGTAACACTACACGTTATTATTGTAGCGTTAATGTGGCCAAGAACCCATAAACATAACCATTCTCTCATGCTGGTTAAGGTCCAGCTGTGTACTTATACCGCACTATAAATGAGATGTTTAAAATGACACCATAAATATTCAACAAGGGGCATTACTCATTAAAATAGAGAGATCCCTGGTTCATGGCAGTGAACCACTTTACTGCAAAGCAAACCATCTTATCTTACACAATTATTACTGGTGAGGTTGATGCTTACACATTAAAAAATTACATTATGGTCCGAATATAAATCATTGAGGTACATGCATAATTCAGACTTTTTTTTAAATGTCAGTGTGTTTATTTAAGTGTGTTTTTAACACCGTACAATGTGTTACATTATTAAAACATAAAAAAAACACTCAGCTTGAGAGTTCTCGTACCAAAAGCAGATCCAAATAGATGCTATTTTCTGAATTGATACTTGCAACACAATGCCAGATAAATAGAATTAATAGTTATACCTTTTGGATATCGTGTGTGGCACATTTAGAATGTATTCCTGATATTTTCTGTCTTACATTTAATCGCAAGTACACATTCGTTTTCAAACATGGTAGTACATAATCTATTAATTGCGTTGTATTTAATTATGTATATACATAAAAACTCCCAAAGAAACCTAGTAGTCTCAGATTTTGTTTTAAACATGTTAGTAATGATATGTTAGTAATGGTCAATGTCAAAGAAATTGTTCAATTGTCTTTTAGAAAAATAAATTCATCCTGCATCATTTCTATCAAAACCATTGTGTACAAAACATTTATTTTAAAGTTTCCATGAATGTAGTAATGTATAACTAATTCACAGCCTTAGTCACATGTTTCTGCATGACCTGGTTTTAAAAAACGGATGCTTTCATTTACACAATGACGCAGGCGCGTTTACAATTTGCAATCACTGATGCTGCAGTGAGTTTACAAATACATTTTTGCAAGTACTGATAAAAAATGCAGTGGAGCGGTGGCTGATGTCAGGATGACCATGTAACAGGTACAAAGAAAGCAGCACTGCTCCTGGCAAGGGATCCAAATTAAGGTCTCACCTCTGATGGCGTGGAGTCGCAATCTTGACATATCCAACCATAACCGAACTGCTTAGGCGACTTCTTAAGGGGTGGGTTGAGGCAGCCAAAGTGGTAATTCAGGGTGCACTGATCACACCTGCAACAGAAGTACAAACAAGAAACACGCACAACACGCAGCGATCATGTTTCTACTCAGCATTTCATTGTATTACCATTCAAGGGTTTGTGGTTAGATCTTCAGCAATAACATTCCGCCTTTCATTATTGTCTATAAACTGTTTAATGGAAATGTATGATGCACCAAAGAAATATTTTTTTTATTAGATTTTTTAGTCCAAAAAGTTCCACAAGATATGCAATTTCAAGAGAAAAAACTGGTTATTTTAGCTTTTCTTCCAATTATAAAACAGCAGACATGGTGAGGAAATGCACAATTTTTTATTTCAATGCTAGTTATATATGTTTAAAGATAAGAAATTGCGTGATTGTGTATTCCATATGGTAAAAATACATTCTATACCTTGATCCATTCTCATTTTCATCAGTTACATTTTTTTATTTAAATTATTACACAAGCAATGTGCTTACTGATTAATTATATAATCCTTAATATTTAAATTTTGACTTAAAACTTTAGTGACTGCAGGAATTCATATTCTATGGTTCTTTCGGTAAAGTCACATAGATAGAAAATAAAATAAAAAATTTTATATAAAAAACCCAAAACTGACGACGTTTCGGTCGCAACACAAGCGGTCGTCATCAGGCGGAGAGAAAAAGGGGGGCAAGCCTCTAACTGCAACAGCTAATAAAGGTCTAAAATGGGCGCAAGAGCAGTGGCGTAGCATGAATGGACGAGCTAAAGTTGCGAGTGGGCGGGGTACAAGAGTCGTGGTGCCGTGCTCGTTCGGCATAGTCCAAGTGTGTCAGCAGCATGGGCGGGGGTAGCAAATGTTAATGTGGGAGAAGACAGGGGGAGAGAGAAGGGGCAGAGGTAGGAGGAGAGAGAGGGGGAGAGATAGGGGGGTAGTGATAGGGGGAAAGAGATAGGGGGAGAGAGAGGGGGGGTAGAGATGGGAGGGGGGGTAGAGATGGGAGGGGGGGGCATCGCACCTCGCTCCACACATCCACCCTGCTGATGGTGGAAGTTGACAAGAACTTACAAATCAAGTCATGATCCAAAGTGGTTGATGACATCTTTCCAATGATTGCTGAGTTTATAACCGTCTTCTCGGTTGGAATTGTCTCTGTGTCTATATATGTGGATGCCTTCATGAACGAATCTTTGTTGATAGCCAGGAGGCTTGCAAAGTACCATCGTTTTAGAGAAATCAATTTCGTGAGCCAGCCGCATTAAAATAATGATCAGTTACGGCAGAAGTATTGGTCCTACCGTGTTTCAAATCTGCCTTATGTTCACAAACGCGGTCCGAAACATGTCGTTACATTTTTGCAAGTACTGATAGTAATTTTTTGTCAACCTCCACCATCAGCCGTGTGGATGTGTGGAGCGAGGTGCGATGCCCCTCCCCCCATCTCTATCCCCCCCCCCATCTCTACCCCTCCCCCCCCCCATCTGTATCCCCTCTCTCTCCCCCTATCACTACCCCCTTCTCTCCCCTATCTCTCTCCCCCTCTCTCTCCCCCTATCTCTACCCCCCTTCTCTCTCCCCCCTATCTCTCCCCCTCTCTCGCCACCTATCTCTACCCCCTCTCTCTCCCCTTATCTCTCCCCCTCTCTCACCACCTATCTCTACTATCTCTACCCCCTCTCTCCCCCTATCTCTACCCCCTCTCTCTACCCCCTACCTCTGCCCCTTCTCTCTACCCGTCTTCTCCCACATTAACATTTGCTGCCCCGCCCATGCTGCTGACACACTTGGACTATGCCGAACGAGCACGGCACCACGACTCTTGTGCCCCGCCCACTCGCAACTTTGGCTCGTCCATTCATGCTACTCCACTGCTCTTGCACCCATTTTAGACCTTTATAAGCAGTTGCAGTTAGAGGCTTGCCCCCCCTTTTTCTCTCCGCCTGATGACGACCGCTTGTGTTGCGATGGAAACGTCCTGAGTTTTTTATATTTTTTAAACTTTTACTTTATTTTCTATCTACGTGACTTTACCGAAAGAACCATAGAATACCTTGATATTGATTTAAGCTCTGACAATTCCAGTAATAACTCAGAGTTCATTTAAAAAACAAGCCTTCTCCTTATTCGCAATCACATTTGGACATCCCGGTCGCACAATGAATCTAAAAGGGCTTGAATTGTAAATCCGGACAGGATAAACATCTGATGCCCAGGAATATAACAAAGTGAGCACCACTGAATCACTTCATGGCAGCTGCCGCCGCAGTAACAATATTTTACCAAACCATTAACATTTCATCATACACACAATGCCACTGTAAAACATTCATTTGCTACATTAATTCAAAATTGAAATGCATTGAGCCGTAGTTATTTAATACATCTAATGCGATGTAGTGGCATGGCGTTTGGGGCTGCCTGCATTTGTAGGGCTGATTTAGGACCAACGTTTTGGGGACAGATGGCTCCAGCCAGGGGGATAAACGCACAGGCGTGAATATCAGCGCTCAACTCGCTGTTAAATCACTCAGCCGAGCACCGCTGCTAACCGGGGAAAGGGGAACTCTTCACAAGGTCAAGCTTTCAATCCCACACTTTCCTGGGTGAACATAAAATGCAAAAGATTAACTGCTGTCCAAAATGTGAGCCTTTCATTCTTTAGACAAACTCTCCACATGCCTGAAAACTATTCCCTAACCTGCATTTGTATTGAAGTGTATAATTCATTGCTCAATATGATTTGTTATTAATTGTCACGTCTCACTTCAAAAAATGTACGTCCATGTAACTGAAAGAACAATACTATTATGTCATCAAACTGGGGGAATTGTTTTGTAATGTATAACTTCAACACCTCCTCATATTATGTTCACTGCAATCAATATTTAAAGCAAATATACATCCGTAAATGTAATTTACTTCAAGCCAATATATGTTATTGTATTAGAAATAACAGCCCTACTTCCTTAAGTTCTATCAATATTTACTTGAGAAAAATCTCAAACAGGTAAATTATGTGAAAAGAGGGGTTTCCTTTCCAAAGAAACTGAAATACAGGAAATTACCATGACAGCAGATTTATGTAAAGCAATGGAAAGTGCTGTAATACATTAAAATTATTGGCCCAGCACAAACAACGCAATTAGACGTGACATGGCAAAATAAAATACTGCCAAATCAAGTCTTCATGAAGCCTGAGCTGCAGTGAGCAGCATCTTTTAGACAGTGAAATTAAACCAGCACGTACCCTTTGCTTCAGTTGCCCACAAAGTGATTTGTAGTGGCGTAATGCGGCACAAAATATTGTTCTGCATTCATTTAGTAAAGAATTAAAAACCGCGTGTGTTTCAGTATGGCTCCAAGTATGAAGCCAGCCACCGCTCTGCAACATTAATCCCCCAACGCTCTCCTAACAAATCCAATTATGTCTAGACGACTTTAACGCCACTTTGACGGATTTCTCTTCAAACACATCCCATTGCCTAATCACTTACGGCCCATCGGCCATTTGTCTGAGGCCTCCTGCCGTGACGCTGTCTGCTCTCTAAACGGCCACTGGGTTCATGTGATCTGAAAGGGCTGGGGATTTTGTCGATATTTCGCGTTTTTAAACCGTGCATTTCAGTGAGCTTTCGCTAATCTGGAAAGCAGAGGACATTAATTATGCAGCATTCTCCAATGCGATTTTAATTGTAAAACCTCACTCGAAACTTTTAAGTTTAGTTCACAGTAAAACCTCGCAAAATCTGGACTCGGGTAAGCCAGAAATTTGGGTAAGCCATAGGGGTTCCCAGAAAATTATTTAATAATCGTTTTCAAGTATTAAAGAAACCAAAAAACTGACTGGATCGTTGCTCCCATGCTAATTAATTAAGCTGCGCGTGGCAAGCCATTCGGCCTTCTGCAGTCAATCCTCACATATCATCCTATAACAGGGGCAACTAATGATGACGTTCCACTTTCAATTTGCACATTATGCACACAAATTAAATACATTTATTTTGCTATTATGCATGTTTGACTAAAACAAGAATTTAATTCACTTTGAAAATGCACGTAAAAATAATTGAGTGTGTGCTATCGTGCACACCGTGTCAATTTGTGAAGCCGTACTCTCAAGAGATGTCGGCTATCCACGTTATCCGCAAGATATCACTTGTGTTTTTTTTACTGTATTAACAAATCTAATTTTGTAATTATTATTTAATGAACACACGATAAGAAATGGAACTTTCCACATCCAGTGAACTTCGGCTCCTTACCTAAGTGTCATTATGATGCGACTCATTTTAAATTGTAGTGACTTAAGTGTTTTTTAAATTGTAAATGTTATACTCTAAATGATAAGTTAATTGTTAGCAAGCTATTGAGTGTTAATGAAACGTGTTAGATGTTACATGTGTGCAAAGTTAATTTAATTGTAGTTAAATTATACTCTTTGAACCTATCTACGTGACTTTACCGAAAGACCCAAAGAGTATGAATTCCTGAAGACACGAAAGCTTTGAGTCAAAATGCCAGAAATCCCCCACAACTGGAGAGGCTCTCTCCCAACATTAGTCCGGCTGCAAGAGGTTAAATTGTGATATCATCTGTAACTTACGTTGCTGCCCTTTTAATCATGAGGCACATTCAGGAACTTATGTCATGCTGTATATATGCCAACTGCATTGCTGATTACCGTACTCAAAAGAGGAGTCACTGGCCCGCATGTATGAATACATGCAGACTCATTCATGAACACCGTGCTGCTACCACCACGCATCATCGAGCCCAAGGAAGTGGTCATGTGATCACAGTCCTTGTATGTTGAACTTATTTCGCACCGTACGTCGACAACCGTGCTTATTGGAGGTGCGGGGGAAGGACAACAAACTAAACATAAAAAGCAGTTCTAGAGAAATTGTTTCCAATCTAGATTTTAAAGTGCATAGCTCCAGTGGCTTCCTAATATCAGAAGGAAGAGCGTTGCAGATGGCCGCATAGGCGCATCTGAAAGTGTGTGATGCGGTGACCGTCTTTGTTCAATGGTTAGCTAAAAGCTGTTGTGAAGAGACCACAGAGTGTGCGACACACACACTGATGAGTTCTGAGATAACGTATTCTCCTCCTCTAACCCCTGCTTAAATATACGCTGCCAAGCTTGGTGGTGTTCATTCGGACGCTGTCTTTCCGACAGCCCTGTTCTTCACCTGAGGATGGCTGCTTGCATTGTGGCCGAAACGTCGTGAGAATTGAATTTTTTTATGTTTTATTTTTATTATTTTATTATTTCCCTTCTACGTGACTTTACCGAAAGAACCAAGAAGATGAATCCCTGCAGTCACGAAAGCTTTAAATCGAAATTTATTCTCCCTCTCCCAACAGCCTCTGCTGTTTCGACCTCCTGTCTCAACTCTCCCACCAATAAAAAAAAAAGCAAAGTACATTACTATAGAATTACATCAACAGTTTTAGTACCATGTTCACAAGACATTATGTGCTATAAATTTTAAACAATACAGATAAAAAGGACGTGACAATAAACATAATGATACAAAAATGCATAAAGCATGACCAGCAGAAAACTTTAAGATGACTTGTGCAAAAATGTAATTCACATAAAGTGTTCATCATAATGCAGTGCTGTGTCTCCCGGTAAATTTAATGTGTGCCTGGTCCCCACATTTCTTGCATACTCTTTACAGAAAGCACTTGACGGAGAGATCTCTGAAAACCTGTGGCTGTCACACAGCTATCCATCACACAGACTCAATTCTATTTTGTGAGGCGTCCGCTTCGCTATTCATGCAAACTTGTGTTCTTTTATGAATCTTGCATTAAATCCCCATATATCATTTCGAAAGCGAATAATTACACATGTACCAAACTTGATGCCGGATACTGCATTATGCACATGGCTGCTCAAAGTGCGCTGATATTTAATGCGATCATCCAACAGCAAAATAGCCGCTCCCTTCAGCAGCCCTTTCAGCACCAATAACCTCTCAGAAATTAGTTCATGGTCCGCGGCCCGACACCATCTTGTCTGATATAATGGGATGAGCTTGGGAGAAAACGCAATGCCGCGTGTAGCACTTAAGTCTGTACAACTGTAACCAGCCCGAGTCGGCACGCAGCCTGCTTCAATTTCTTGTGAAGACGATTCGAGTGCCACCAGCCCCCCCCACCCCCTCTCTGCCCGTGGGGCTTACTACCTGGAATATTCACAATAAGTGTATTATAATGGTACGTAATTGAAGTATTGTCAATCTAACGGACATGTAAAAAAACACTCGAGATACCAATAAATTACACTGGGAAAATTGTTCACGAGAATAAAAGTTGTAACACGTAATCGGTAGCGTGCAGGAACGTATCACACGTATCCAAGTTGTTCGCAAAGATTATCGGGAAGACAAAAAAACAATGCACAGGCCACCCAAACACATACGCAAGCTGAGTTTAGGAATGGTTTCTCTACCAAAAACCACAACACATACTATCTATAAGATGGAAAAGAATAAAGATTATAAAATACCAATGTCTAACTTCTGTAGACTATAAAAAGGCAAATGACCCAGTGGAAATTGAGACAATTATCCAAGGTATGAACAACACCAGGTATAAAACTAAATATTTTCAAATAATAAATCCATTTACAAAACTAAAACTTACACTGAGACTGCATGAAGACAGTAACGAATACAAATGAGATGGGGATAAAGACCAGAAGACACACTTCTGCCAAAGTTATCATACAAACATGAGAATATATATTTTCCGATGAGAAAATTAAGGCATTAAACGAAAATTGCAAAATTACGTCTCAGATTTTCTGATAGCACAGCCAGTGCAAACAAGCTACAGGAAATTATTTCGAAACTCAATAAGGAAGGCTGCAAAGCAGAGCCCAAGATAAATATTAGCAATCACGTACAAGTTCACTACACAAGAGAAACTGTTGGAGGGACACAGTTGGAAAACAACAGAATTCAGATACCTACAACAATCCTTGAAGGTGGATCAGGATTAAAACTATTAAATGAAGAGATGGATGAAAATAAGAGAAGAGTGCTTTTGGACAACTGAATTTGAGTATGGGAGCAAAAAAAAATAAGTTGGGGTACACTGAAAATCGGAATAAACGTGTTAGTTGTGAGTGTGGCTCTGGGTAAGCGATGCCAGGCATGTTGAAGAGTGAAGAACGCAATGCGACGGGCAAAGCACCTCACTGTGGTGTCGCTGCTCCCCGAGGTGCCACATGTCGTGCACTGTATTTGCTGCTCTTCTGCCTTTGGTTTTTTTGCACCGAAATGCCTGGGCTCTCTTGGCTTGGGACAAACCTTCAGGGGGATGAGGGGATTTGGCAGATACACAGACAAACACACGTGGTGCGTGGCAATTCATTTGGCGTCAGTTACGTAGATTTCTAGAAACTGTGGCCCAGCCCCAGGGTGACCCACTACAACATTATTCAGCGTGAAAACTGCATATGCTCAAACACATTATCCAATGCAGTTATTCATGCGAATATTCATGTCAATGTGTTAGCTAAGAGCAACATGATTCACATTCTTATACTGCACTACTCTCTTTCATGGGCACCTTTCAGGTGTATTTATTTACATAAAGAAAACAGTTACACATACAACCTTGTTTTCTCATATAATAAGAGACTTTACAAACGGTATGCTTAGTAAACCACTTTACTGTACTTCATTTTAAAGGAAGACGGAGGATCTTTTTGGAATGTTTTTCGTACATTTTCCCTGTGCTGTCCTTTTCCTATTGATATGCAATTGAGATGCATGCAAACAATGGATTGTCATATTCTTGGTTCTTTCGGTAAAGTCACGGAGAAGGTAAATAATACAATAATAGAAATATAAAACAATAAAAATTCTCACGACGTTTCGACTTGCTGTGGATTTCACACCTGATGACGATTGCTTGTGTTGCAGTCGAAACGTCGTGATAATTTTTTTTGTTTTATATTTTTATTATTTTATTATTTCCCTTCTACGTGACTTTACCGAAAGAACCAAGAATATGACTCCCTGCAGTCACGAAAGCTTTAAATCAAAATGTATTGTCATGTTCACAAGACACATTTTAAGTGTAAACCAATAAACGACACCCGTGGTGCATTACTCTTCTATGCACCATCATACCTTGGGTTTCTCTTCTTCAATTTCTTCTTCCTTTGCTTTTCTCTTCCGTCCTCTTTTCCGTCTCTTGAAAAGTAAATGAAAGTGAAGATGCCTGTGAGCTTTCGGAGTGAGCAATGGCATGATGCAATAACACAGAAAGCATTCGTTGCATTACTGAAAATATTTCAGTGCACAACACATATCTATGAGCAACACAACCTACCTTTCCAATCGCACACCTTTTTTTAGGGCACATTGTTGACCGCTGCTGCTTCTGTAGATGCTGTTATGTTATACAAAAAAGCAGAGAGCGTAAGATTCTTAGGATTTGAAGGATTCAATAGATAAGCCAATAACTCAAGGTAATCAAAGTAAGTGCCGAAATAATAAGGGTAGAAATGAGGGAAACCCAAGACAAATGCAAATCGTGCATTAAATATACCATGCCGAAAAGATGGTCCATTTGCAAGAACAAAATAAATGGCACAGCAGGAGTAAGGATCATATCTGCATTCTAATAGAATTTGCAAAACAGACCTGGTAAACGTACAGGGGAAATCGAGATATACTACTTGCATGGCTATTACATTATATATACTGTATATAACATGCTTCCTGTGCAAACAATATAGCTATTAGTTAAGAATTTGAGAAAATTTAGTATTTAAAAACATGCAGTTGCTCCTACCAGGCAATATTAATAATTGAGGTCTCCGTTAATCACATAAATAGTGAATGTCTGTACTGCAGGCTAGCCTTGAGGATTTGTAAAATATAGTGTATCTTGAAAGATATTCTTAGGTTTTTTTTTTTTCGGTAAAGTCACGTAGGTAAAACATCAAAATTAATAAAAAAATAAATTAAAATAAAATAAAGATCACGACGTTTCGGAGGCAACACAAATCTCCGTCATCAGGTGGGACCGTCACAGCCAGATTAGCTGCATCAAGTGACTTTACCGAAAAAAAAAAAACCTAAGAATATGAATCCATGCAGTCACGAAAGCTTCAAATCTATCTTGAAAGACTTAACAAGATTGATATTTCAAATTATGCTAACAAATGCCAAAAATAAACATTTTAGAACTTATATTGTTTTCAATTCGTGTTGTTGACTTAAGCGAGAGCTTACTGAGATGCATAACGATGTTTTGCAACGAAAACCTAGAAAACTGTAGATGCATACGGAGAACTATATTTTAATATTTAACAAAAATAACTTCGCGACGATAGTCTGGTGGCACCGTGCCGAGAAAGACTAACATTCACTGCAAATGTAACAACATCCCCCAAAAATGGCAGCTCACTGACCTATGTCTCTGCATTTGTTAGCGGCAGAAACTATTCACACTCGTGTACAAAGTACGTTCGGTCATTGAGTAGAGACTTAAAATCCAGTTTTGCGTTTGGCAAGCAAAATATTATTTTATGTTAGTGTAGATATTTGGTTTGCACACAAATGTGTACATCAAACAAAATAAATGCCAGTGCTATTCCAAAGTTTAAGAATATCAACATCAATTACATGAAGAGATGAAAAAGAAAGATAAAATGACACGACAAATTCAACATTATAACAAGGCAGTGTTCATTTGTGTAATTAAATTATATTAACTTATTAAGGCATCTACATATTAAGCTTCATCATCTGAAACAATACTTTCCATTTGCATGATGCAACTGATTTTCAAGCTGTGCTTAATGTCATTAAGAATATTTTTTTTTATTTTAAACAAGAGACATTTGGAAACAGGCTCTGTTGCAGTGATGTAATCGGCTCATTATTTGTCCCATCATTAGATTCTGCACGTATTTATATGCAGACTTTTTTTAAGAACCCTGCAATTAATAAAGTTATGTTTAAAAGTTTTCAACAATGCACTCACGCAGAATTCTTTTTTATAAACGTGCTGTAGCACACTCCTGTCAAGCGCACACGCGAGGTTGCGATGCATGCAGCTGAGAGACTTACTTTCTTGTCCTCGGACGGGGAGTCGGGGAGCTGCGTAAACTTGATGGGCTCCCTCACCTGTCGCCGAGAGCGCTTCATGCTGTCCAGCAGCGTCTCCGCGGTGGCGTCACCATCCGACGAGCTACTACCCGACCTGTCACACTCCGAGCACTGCCTGCGTGCCCACGTTCACATGGCGACATGCAAGAAACCTTCACATCTCCGTGTAGTAAACGGGTGGGAGAACCATTTCCTTTAGCGAGAGACAAACGACACTTCCATATACATTGAGTGATACACTCATTAACACACACCTCAGTCGCTCCGAGGAGCCTTTGACTACGTGCCTTCAAAGTAGTCGGACCGCGTCCGTGAACACAAAGCAGATCTGAAACACGGAGGGACCAATACCTCTGCCGTTGCCGATCATTGTTTTAACGCTGTGGGCTCACACGAAATAGATTTTTCCAAGACGGAGGTACTCTGCAAACCTACCGGCTACCTTCGGAGATTTGTTCATGAAGCCATCCAGATATATAAACACAGACACAACTTCAACCGAGAGGATGGGTACAAACTGAGCAATCATTGGAAGGACGTTATTAACCAGGTAAAGTCTTAACTGACTGTGATATTTCCATCCAACCTGCATATGTCAGCTGTTATTTCGACTCTCTGTGTCTCTCTCTGTGCCTCTCTCTTAGATCTCTCATGCTCACATGTCCGTTGCATTGCACTCTCTTGCCTTCGGACTGCACTCTCATGCTCACATGTCTTTTGGATTGCACTCTCATACCCACAGGCCCTTCGGATTACACCCGTTGGGTTGCACTCCCTCGTCGAGGAGGCCGAGTTACATGCTAATCTCTCACATTAACATCATGCTAATCTCTCACATTAACATAGCCACTTCCATGCCCTCGTCGATGAGGCCGCTCTCCTATCTTACAGTTACATACTAATTTCTCACATTAACATCACTAGCCCTGGCCACTTCTTTGTCACCCTTGAGCTACACCCATTTCAAACCTTTTAAACAGTCTGCCTCAGCAGCAGACCATGCTTTCCCACCTGATGATGGACGCTGGTGTTGCGCCCGACGTGACTTTACCGAAAAAACCAAAGAGCATAAAAACTCAAATATTATAAAGAAAAATCAACTCAAGTATGAAAATATTTTAATTAATTTGGAAAGTATTTTTACATAACGTCATGATCTGTAACACAAATTTTTACAGTTCACTGGCTTAGAGAGTTGATGTAGGGTTGCTAAAATGTAATTTAATAATAATTAGCACAAACTATGTGCTTCCAATTATGAAGAAGCCATAATAATAATCAATCAAACTGACTCCAAGTGGCAGGACAAATATAAATTAATTAACACTTTAAGAGCCTGGTCAAGATCCGCCCTAATGAGAATTGTTTGCATGAGTAAACTACTGTATTGAGAAAAGTGAAAGCACATGCGCTGACATTTAAAGTCCAACAAACATTCTTCGCAAGATGAAAAATACAAAACATTCGGTGATATTTTGTGGTGCGTCAAATAAATACAAGTGTCATTGATGATTGCAACATCATAAATAGGACATTACAGCATTGTTCTGCTTAGTATTGCCTGAGGCAAAGGGAAATAACATATATTGTCATAATTGTGATTAATACATTTTGTATTTTTAACAATTATTAGGTATTATATTCTGATAAGACGAATGCTCAATAATTGCAAACGTTAATGTTTCCTGACTTGTGCAGATTGTCAGCCAACAGCATAATTGTTATGCGCCAACGTACTATTGTGGCATTAAACAGATAGAGGACAAGTTGGTACAAATTATTTTACGGAGCCAAAAAAATAAACGAAGTTTAACAAGGCAGAAGCCATTATAATCCACAGCCCTTTGGGTCAGTCGAGGAAGCCGTACAACTTAAGACAGCGATGAGACTGCGGGGCTCGGACAGTCACTTAGTCACTCTGCTAGGGACAGAGCACCTCACCTGGCAAGGCTGGGTGGGACACCAAGCCTGGGACACCAAGCCTGGCCCTCTTAGCACTAAAGTGGGTCTCTAGATTTTGTGTAACCCTTTAAACAAATTGTCAACTTTTTCTATTGAGTCAGTCCCGATAGAAACAATACATTATATTATATTAAAGTTTTGTTCATACTAGATCATCTTGACAGACGTAACTATTTATTCTTATGATAGTTCACCCAGGAAAGGCCTCACTGAGTCATAAGACTTATTTTCATGCGGATCCTGCCAAGTTTTTTTTTAAGTAGGGGCAATGTAATTATGCGTAATCCCAATTAGGTTATTAGTAGGTAATCATTCGGCCAATTTCAGTTACATTGTATGGGGTTTTTTTTACCTTCAGGGGGAAACCGGAGAGGCCGAATTCAATCTTTCCAGAACAGGGGGAGAACACACAAACTCCACACACAGGCGCCGGAGTCAGCTATTTTTGCTGTGAGGCACAAGTGTTGCTACTGCGCCACCCTGCCAACCTATAATGCATAAACACTTTTACTCTTTATAAAATATGCACCACCCTGATGCCCAACTATATACCATGTTTTGCTTTAGAAAGAATAAGGATTTCCAATTTAAGTGGTTGGGCAGTTATTTATTATAAAGTGTCACATCCTGATCAGAGATAATGCATGAACGTGCCGACCCTTTCGCATCGTGCTGAACGAGACATGAAAATAATGCCACTGGATTATATTCACAAAGCAACCACAAACAATTATTGTTATTATTATTAGCCATTGGTCAAAACATAGCCGTGTAGCAATTTGGCACAACGGGATTTGTTGTTATCAGCCTGTAACTTTATACTGCTGGGGCAAAGGCCTCTCTCAGCTCTATGTAGGAGCAAAAAGCAGAAGCTCTTTCAACATCGTAGAAATGTGAATGCCAGTGTGTCCCACTGTCTGACCAGTAGCTGTTCTTGCTGCGGCGTGGCATGCGGGTAAGAGGGGGGTCCAGGCAGCCCAGATGGTAGTAGCGTTGGCAGGTGTCACACTGTGTGAGCAGGTGCTGGTCACTGCTCTCCTGGCAAATGCCACAGCTGGGGCAGGTGGTAGCACATGCAGGCAACACATACATTTACTGTTTCAATTCCAAAGTAAATACATTTTTCACCAAAAAAACCTGTAACAGTATTTATCCATCAACTTGTAAATCGATGCAACATGTTGAATATGTAACTTGAAAAAATAATTAATTCTGAAAACTGCTTGGTTTAGATGTAGCAAGTGCATTTAATCCAAGAACTAATTTTCACTGTGCCGATTAACACGTATATAAAATCAAGGTGCACGAAAGCTCTCTGACCCTCAAGGGCTATTTCCAGTGTTGTGATATTAGGTACCTGTGCAGAATCTGAGGGAGGGACACAGATGCTTCTTGACCCGATTTCATGAGGCTGCTTTTCTGCTCCCTCAGTACTCGCAGTACTAAAGGCTGCGTCAGTTTCTGCAAGTAAAAAATGCGATGACACATTAAACACTACGCAACTGTGAACAGCAACATACAAAAGCTTAGAATCGTCTTAACTACTTGCCATTTTGACAGAATTGTCTAGTATCACTTTCTTATAAAGATTTTTCAGATAAGGCACTCAGCTGGGAATACATATGCAAATTGGGTGTACAACACTCAACCGCTGCCTACAATGCAATATTTTGTGCCACATTTCAATGTGTAGCAGTAGACGTATTAATGCAAACCTATCACTCAAGTAAACTGACCATGCATACGCATGGAAGTGGAGTCCTTTAGGAATGATATCACAATGCAATGTATGATCAATCACAATGATGGCTTACAATTTCCAATTTTAATGCTTTGAATTATTCTGATGAATGTGACATCTTTTACCATTTATCAGAATTGGTTTGATATGTAAGAAAATAATTCAGTGCTTGGATTTCTGCAGATATGTATATATAATAAATATATTGTTAGGACATTTACAAATAATGTACTTTACACTGGGGCACCAAGGTTTTGATTAATTAACTTGAATAATAAATTTAAAGTATTTATGACAAAACAAAATCCCATAAAAGTGGGATCAAATTCAAAGCTGCCACTTAATTGTAAAGCCCTTCTCATTTGCATTCTGCACTGACAAAAGTTTTTGTTACTAATTAATCTTGACTACGCACTTCTGGTGAGGGAAATCTGAGCAAAGTTTTCATGAATCGCGAAAGTAAAACTGTGAGTGTGCTCCATTCTGCCTTATCTGAACCCATGATAGATTTCCTAAGGGCTGGAGCCTGCACTGCACAAGATGAATGTTAGTGGTTTTGAGTCGAGCATGGTAACGCTGGCCAAGCTTGTGGACTCTGAAGGTTAATTAGAAAAATTATCTTATTTGGCCAGGCTCCAGGCTACCAGGGCTAATCTGCACCCGATCTCGCTGGCTCGGCGGGCACATCCATCACAGTCGCATCGAGAGGCGTCCCACGTGGGCGCAGCTGCTCAGCCATCCGGGACGTGCGCACACGCCGCATGCAGAGCAGCTTTTGTTTGAATTCGGCCTTGGTCGGCAACACAAAGGGCTCCCTTTAAAGATACGGATACTGTCCTATACATCACCGGCACATCTCATTTTGCTCGCATTCTCTGGGATGGATTTTTATGTCCTCACGGTGATCTTCATTACTTTTCAACGGCATAAAAAAATGTATAGATTCACTATGCTGCCGAAGGTATTACTATGAATGTAAATATGTCCAGTCTAACATTGTTTGCCTCCCTTTATTTGGAATATTTGTGATTTTTATAATTCACACCATGGTTTCCACTCAGCAGTGTTTAAATGTACACATTTTAAAAAGGTTGCCAAAAGGTAGTTATTTTAACACGTAGGCTTTCGCGACCAATATTATTCATAATCAACGTTTTTGGGTTTAGATCGCGTTATTTATAAATGTGTCGTAACCCTCCACCACCCGACACAGCCAATCAGTAAAAAAGTGTCACGTTGACAAAAGACAAATAGTTCACTGCTTTAGCCCACCGGTGTGTTGAAGCGTGAAACCACAACATTTACAATTTGAGTACGACGTTTCGCTGGTAATTGCATCCAGCATCATCGGGCAATTCGCCAGAATGGTGAGGCTCTGCTCTGTCTCCCGTTCTTATATAGAGCAGCAGCAGCAGGGTGACGTCATCATTAACTCATCAGGTGCAACGATTTGAGGGGGGGGGGGTTATTGTAGTTATGCTGTATACACAAGGTACTTACAGTTTCTCCCGGAATTCATCAAGAACAATACAACAAGAAGCCACCCAGTGTTTAAGCTTAATTAGGCAAACCTGTCCAGTGATCTGCCCTAGGGTGCTCCACAAGGTATGCCCTTCTCGCTGGAGTTTATTGTTCAGACTCTTCAAGGTGTCCAAGGTCTCCATAAGCTGTAAGAGAAAAAGTGAAGAGGTTTTTTTTGGGTGGCTCAGATGTGAGCTGGTACTGCAGAAATCATTTTGTTCGAATCCAGAGAGCCACCTGTGATTAAACCAGGTTCTCAACTGTAATGAGTCAAAAGTCTCAGCCCGGGCACCAATGACTGCATACACAAAAATAAACGATTTCATTTGTTTTTGCACTTTACTTTGCTAAATTACAGCTCTTAGAATGACAAATATTGATTTGACTGTCATGTGCTGAACATTACCCTTTGTGGCAGTGTGGATGGGGAAAGCGCTGCCCCCTACAGTGTGGACCAGAGGTCTTTTAAAGTGGTAGCTCTGTGAAATCAATTTGCTTCAGCTATTCTGTAACATGGCGCTGCACTGCTGTGGAAGAGATCCAAATGGATTCTTCGTCTAATGAGATGACACTGAGAGCACAACTTACGAAAAATTAGGGGACACCACAAAATTTTTTTAAGGATTTAAAAAATTACAATTACAGGGAAGTCTAATATACAGCATATTGATATATTACAATCTAAATATAACAGAACATGAGTTTAAGACAGCTGGTTTTCAAAATTAAATGTTTGCAAAACACTATGCAGGACATATGTTCTTTATATTGTGTAGATATCACACAAAGTAAGCCTATGTACTTTACAAGCAGCAAAAAGAGCTGACACTTGCATTTGTAAGGTGTCTTTGCAGTCTCACACTGCATATAATCATGGCCTTAATCAAATAATGTTCTCGGATAAATTGAGTCAAATGCACATGGTAACAAATTCCCACACTGCCCAACACTACAATAGCCTAGACACATTTGATGGAAACAATACCCAGGGCAGATACACATTGGTAGACTTACTTGGCATATTATATCTTTAAAAATTATGATTTATTTCACAACGTGAGAATACACTGCAATTAATTATTTTACAAGTAGAAAATTGGGTTAGTATAGTTATTTAGCAGCAGTGTTTTTATTTAACAGTAGAGTATTTTTTTATATAAAAAAATTAGGATTAAACCTTAAATGGCCTACACACAAATGATGTTAAATGATGCTACAGGGTATGTAACATCCACTTCAATGAGACAATTGGCTTAAATACCCAGAGAAAACTATTTACGTAGTAAACCATCTCCTTTGTTCAGAGATCCGATGTGGAATTTGCGAAGTAGGAGGACACCAAAACATTCACAAATACACTCGCAATGGGATTTAAATAAATTAACCAAATTACTACATTTGACAGAACAAATACCACGAGAGCATTACATTTCAAATGATAGCTATCAGTATCTAATGAACACGTGATTGTTATGAAAAGGACAGTGAATCAATTGTTTAACAGTTCTTCTCTATGCTGCGAGCTAAGAGCAGCAGCATTGTATGACGTACCCCACCATAGCTGGTCCGCAGAGATTTCTCTTGCTTCTGCAGCTCATTCTTCAGCTTCCGCTGGTCACAAATATTCTCTTGGATCTGCATCATTTGCATGTTCCGCTCTGATGGAGAAAGAGATATACGTACATGTAGAAAAATATGCAAATAATGCAGTCCAAAAAATAATTACTTTTTAAACGCCAACTGCTAAACTCTATTGTATAATGTAACTCAACATTTCTCCAGAAGTTATCGTAATATACAACATTTTTTGTTGACATTCTGGCAGGAAACTGACATTACATTTGTTCAATAATCCATATTAACAAGAGTGAAAATCGTGATGCGCATTGCAATACCTTCCAAAATAACGCTGAGCGCATGTGTAATATAGTGTTTATATTTTTGAGACACAAAATGAAAAGGCCCACAGGAGGGAGCAGAATTTCAAGCAGTCTATAAAAAATGACCAGAGATAAATAAAGTAGCCCATCGTAATGGATGATCATATTGTGTAGTGCAGGAAGAAGATAACTTCAGAGTGAAACAAACTCTATTAATTGCTTCATTTATCAACTCTGTACGGGTGTCAGTGGTCTAGAGCGATTAAACAGATAGCAAGCTTCCCCAATCTCTCACTGTTTATCGTGGCTGCTCATCCAGTATAGCCTGAGTGAGAGGTTTAAGTGCACCTACTTTGAAGGTAAAAAAAACAGTGCAGTTGACTATAATAGTGAAGTCTAGACATGAGAAAGGCAGACGTGCACAGATAAAAGTCACCAAGATGTGCAGATGTGAAAGTGTATATTTTCCGGTAAAGGCTGCAGAAACATAATTAAAAGATATGCGGCATTTAATTCTTTGCCTGCTTATTTTGCACTTGCTGATACAGCACTCTGAATGTGCATTATATAAAATATAAGATAGTAAAACGTAGACAAATTGCTTATGTATGATGTGATTGATTAATGCTAATGGCTTTATTCGTACAACATGTTTATTCCATTCCAGGATGTGGATTTGTATTTAAAGCACTGTTCTACCAAGATTCCTGTTCCACACCTGATACAAAATCCCAAGCTCAAATGTATCACTTGATGACAACTGGCAGATGCAAATCTAAGCGACTTCAGCAAAGATAGCAAAACAAATTAAATGCACATATAAAAACCCAAGATGTATTGAGTAAACATTCTGAGGTTCTGGATCTATTTCCTTGGTAACCACTTCAAATAATGATTATCATGAGCAGCAAAGTTATTGGTCACAGGTTAATCATCAATGCTTACATAAATAAATAATTCTATACTTGCAAATTTTTCGTCTTTACCACAATTTTATCTCAAGAGTGATACTGGCATACTGCCATGAGATAAAGAATACAATCGGTACTCCCTCAGGAAAGTGCAACCCCTCATAACAGAAGGTAGTCTGCAGAAGTGGATATCACAGAACTACAGGAGGATCCTTTCAAGTGACCCTTTTATCCAAATGAGGGTGGAGCACTTTTGCACTCAACCTGCTACAGAGTCAGTTTAACACGTAGGCTTTCGCGACCAATATTATTCATAATAAACGTTTTTGGGTTAGATCGCGTTATTTATGAATGTATCGTAACCCTCCACCACCCGACACGCCCAATCAGCAAAAAAGTGTCATGTTGACAAAAGCCGAATAATTTACTACTTCAGCCCACCGTGTGTTGAAGAGTGAATCCAAAACAAAATTCTGGCGAATTGCCCGATGATGCTGGATGTAATTACCAGCGAAACGTCGTGCTCAAAAACTGTAAATGTTGTGGATTCACTCTTCAACACACCGGTGGGCTAAAATAGTAAACTATTTGTCTTTTGTCAACGTGACACTTTTTTGCTGATTGGCCGTGTTGGGTGGTGGAGGGTTACGACACATTTATAAATAACGCGATCTAACCTGCTACAGAGTAATATCTGCGACATGGCAATCAAACTGATGGTGTATATTAGCAGTTGTGATTCATCCACAAGTGCAAAAAAACTCATTTATCTTTTTTTTTATGCAGTAAATGATGATAATACTGAGACCATCTACTCACTTGGAAACCCAGTTCAACTTCATACGTCTTCCTGGATTCAAACCCAGGTTCTCAAGAGTATAGGCTCAGCACTCTGACCTCTAATCCACCAGACACCCATTGTTACTTTTAATTTAGCCTACCCAGCTCTGAGGATACATTTATCAATGATAAAAAAACAGTATTGCATCAATCACTCAACCGCACAGCCCTGTCTGCCGAGTGGTTAATAGAGGAAAACCGAATACACATATTGGTATGGTCAGTCTTTCTCCCTTGATATTCTATCTTGAAACGAATCACATCTGCTACATGTAGAGAGATGGTAATGAAATGTAACAAAATAAACTTGTCTTTGTGCCAAAGGCCAGGGACCAAATGAGTCATAACTGCCAACACGAGGGACTGGGGGACACATCAGGCAGAGAGGCATTGTGGTTTGATATGCGTGCAGGTACCCAGGTAGTATGTGACAAAGTCGGATGTGAGCGTGGGGTGGCGGATCTGCTTCCTGCGGCCGTCGCCAGTGCCGGGCTCCGTGGTGTCGGCCGGCATGATGTCCGTAGACACCCCCGCCAGCTGTGCTTTGTGCAGGAGCGCGCGCACTGCCGAGGCGCTGCTGGTGAGTGGGCGTGCCAGTTTCTCGCGGGGAACCCAAGGACTGGGCCGCGTTCCCTTCGCCAGCTCGAAGCGCGCCCGGTACAGCTGCAGCTTTGCATCTATGCGTGCCTGCTGCACATTGCACACCAGTGTGTTCGACAGCAGCGCACTGAACGCGCGGCTCAAGGAAGCGCCGAATATTGCAAAAAGCTCGTAGCATTTACGATGCGAATTGGAGGTGTGCTGAAAGTTCCGGTTAAAGGTCTAAGAAAATTGACGAATATTAAGCTTGTTGAAACATCCCTTGAAAATATCCGTAGTCGTATGCAAACCCACGTTGACCTCATCACGACTTATTACAATCATCCTCACTATCCCACCCCCGCATTCGTCAAACGTACCTGCAAACACCCCAATGCATGAATCAATGCAGCTCGTATTTCAATGCTGACTAACCTGCATGTCCCCCGGGTGAGCCTTTCCCTTCTCCTCGCGGATCTGCCGGCTGAAGGACTGCAGGGCCAGGTAGTTCTTTCTCTTCCACTTCCTGTCCATACGGTCGGCGTGCTGCTTGCAGTGAGCGAAAAATGGGTCTGCAATTTCCTGTGGGCAGACTACGAATCAGCTAAATGTAAAAGCAAACATGCAGTTACATTAACGTACTGTATTTATAAATCCGTGTAACTACCAGAAAGCGGAGGGAATTCTGTTAATCGAATTAATTAATGTAGCAAATGTTTAGATAAATGTAGTAGTTTAAACAAACTGTAAATTTGTATGTTGATATTGTAGGGTTTTATTCATCGAAAATTCAAACATAGTACATACACAAATAACAATATAAATGAAAACTTTGCAGTCATAAAAGTTTAACACGTAAAAAAGTCACGATTGTTCTAAAAACATACGTGAAAAGTAAGTGAATGTAATCTCTGAAAATATAAACTCAATCTTCCACAACATGCAGGTCAGCTTATAATAACAAATATCTTTACAATGATTCGAAAAATTTTCATATAATCATGGTACTGCACAATGCTCATGCTCAAATTACCTAATAGACACAGCTTTTGACACTGCGAGGTTATATTGATAAGATTACACTCTTTATCTATTCTCGAAATGTATGTGGTGATGTTAATCATTTCCAACTGTTACCCAATTACTACTATAATGAGCCAAGAATGTCTGTTTGTGTGCAACGTGCTTGACGTCACTCCACATTCCGCACCCCTCCCCCCATCATTAATATTCATGAGCGGGTGGATTTTTACACTCACGCAGAAGATTTATTTTTCTTCGCAAATTCGTTTTAAGTGTCACGTTTCTTTATTCAAAGTGAATCTAATAAATAATTATACGCAGTAACAAAGTGGATTTGGTGTCTTTATTTATTTCTTCAGCACTTGACACAAAAGGTAAGTCTAATTTATGCTTCTACATTATGGTAAAATAGACATTTCTCGGTAATTTTCCAGATATTTTATCGATTTCCAATTAATTTCAACCCCAGCGACCGAAAGCAGAAGAGAATAAAGTATCAGAACAGTGAATTTGAACAAATTTAAGGTCAACTATATACAGTGCTACAGTGACATGAAATTAAGTGTTTTATTACTTCATTTTGTGCCAGATTCACTGCCATTAATACAGTGCTACAGTGAAATGCAGTGAAGTGTTTGATGACATACTTTCGTCCAAGATTCACTGCCATTAAATTTACACAAGATACAATTATACTCTGCTCAGTGTTTTCGTAAATATTACAGCTTCCATCCTAGGATCGGCAAAAGGCTAGTAGGAAATAAACGTGATATTTTTATTGTGCTGATAGAAATACTAAGTGGTTGTAGACTTCTCATTTTCTAATTTGTTTCGCACATTATAAACAGCGCATGTGCATCCACTGCTGGATGAGTGCCTCTCCAGTCCGAGCAGATCGTGTGGCTTATCTGACCATGCTTCACTCCGCTAGTCAGTGTGGGTTGGTGAATGCAGGCATCATGGAATTACAGCATAACAGTACATTTTGCTCCACTGGCTGCTCCTCCCTACAAAGTAGCCTTGCAATTTGTAAGATAGCCCAGGCTCAAAATTCTGCTTAGCTTTTGAGATTGGACACATTCGGAGTGATTTTAATGTATTCATATATGTACATGTACATTCATATTTAAATTACATGGATACACGTACTATGTGCGCACATTCTTTTGCAAATATATACAACAGTGGTAGGCTTTATATTGACGATTAGTCAACATTCACTCCGTTTTTTCTACTGGGCAGCGCTAATAACCATGGAAAGCAGCCAACAATCAAGTAAATGCAATATTTTTTTTATCTTGTTAGTTTGCACATTCCCTCTCTGCAATGTCCTGAAATTGCCGCCACTGCTCATGGTCATCCTTGTAAAGAGTTTCTAAGCAAAATGAGTCTCACCTCTTCTGCAGCAGCCTCCGACAACAAACCTTCGCGCTGGGCACACATCACGTGGAAGAAGCTCCGGCACATCCCCGCATCACAGTTGATGCACACTCCGGTACGGGAAAACAGGCGCTCCTCACACAGCATGCACTCCTGCACAGCCACAAGCCCATCGGTATACGTTATGTCTGGCACTCTTTGTACCTTCACATTCAAGAGCCGAATAGCTCACAGGGCTATACCTAAAAAATTTACTTGAACATGAACCCTACCCCATCAATTCACACAAATTACACACATATCAACCAGTCAAAAGACACATGAAACATACATGATCTGTTTTGTGAACTCAGATTGGTGGATACAGAAAAGTCCTCAGTGCCTTTCATTGAGGGCACTGGTGTTTGATAAATACTTGGGTTTGATGAGTCATAATAATCCAGGATGTATTGTTACTCGCCTGCTACATGTGCATAAAGAAACATTACTTTTAATAATATGTACAGCTGTAATAAAACCATCAAATAGTATACAACACATTTTAAAAATGTATTTCAAAACCTTATCATAAAATAGAAATGCAGTGAAAGCAGTAACTATTATGTGAAAATAATAACAAATAATTTGCACTGTTTAATACTTGTGTTATTACAACAGTTATTCCACATTGAAATTCAGGCCAAGAGTGCTTTCAAGTAAGCTTAAAGGTAAAATAGGTAGGTTAACAGACCTGCTTAAAGATGATTTTGTATTGTATAGTTTTGCATTTGACTATGACCCATGTCTAACAGAGGTCTTTCCTATAAACATCTCGCAGTTCAACAACATTGTTTCAAGCAAGCCTCACTCTGCTGATGAGAAATTTAATGTAAAAATCCGTCCAGTTTGTGTTGAACCAATACTGATTAACATGCACAGAAAGCCGTGTGGCTAATAATGCGTATAAATTGCATAATTTTTTACATGGAGGGATAGATGTGAAGAAGTCATATTGTCTACTTATCATTATCCATATTGAAAACATTTATTTAGTTTTATGCTTAATGCAGTACATTTAATAGGTTTATTAAATAAGAGAAAACTCATAATTTGGCATTCAATTTGAAGGTGGGAAAGTTTGTATAATGCTATGAGTACATATACCTCCAAAGCACTGAACTAAAATTACAATTTCATAAAAACTGCACACAAACATAAAGAGGCACTTTGTGCATAAATACCCAAAACATTTCCTCCATCAGATTTTATTAGGAGCATTAACTCTAACATTCTGTTATATATTTTTTACAACCCAGTTTCCACTTGTGATAGGATTGCTTCACTGAAGCATAAAACCACAGATTGTATGTGGAGCCAATGTAGTAGACATTTTAGGCTGAACAAGTGATTTTCTTCATATTTTTCTAACCCATCTGTTTTGATATCCATGCGATGACAGGGAGCTACTGAACAATGTCATTTCAAAATTGTGCCCCAAAATTGAATGTGTAGAAGCAGACACAAAAGCCATGAAACATGCCCAACTTTGCAGAAAGCTTTCAATTTGGCCTTGAATTGCATTTTCTGGTATTATATTACAAACTACTGGAGCAGACACGGTATGGCCTTTCAGAAAGCCGACAAATGTCACCAGAACGAACATTTTTTGGTTCAGATTATGCTTTTTATATTTTAAGGTTATTTATGCACAATGATCAGTGAGCAAGGTTAAAAAAAGGGCTGTTGTAACATTTTTATCAGAATTCAGTGAATAGAGGAATTTAAAATAATTACAGAGCACACACACAAACAGCTACATCCCTGAGCAAGGTTCATTCAACATTACTGATAGTGTATTCATTCTAACACACTGCTACAATGAGACAATGTTATTTGCTTTGTTGCTCAACATACCTATAAAAAAAATATATCCATACAAATAAACTTGTAAACAAAAAAACACATGTGATTGATCAAGTATTTTTATTTTAAGTTATTATTTAAGTAAATTATACACAACAAAGATGCAGATTGCTGTGGATCAAAATGTAATATACAAGGTAAATTTTGTAAGCATTTGGAAGAAATGAAAAATCCAACATAACCATAAATACCACATGACAACAGTACCTTGGCTCCGTACTTGGCATATGACATCTCGGTGAGAGTCACTGGCCTTAGCCTCTCCACGTCCTCAAATGCTACGCCAGAAACGTAGAGTGCACACACCACGTGAACCCATCTGAAAAGGGGAAACAAGTAGCATTATAGCACAGTGTGAAAAAAACTGATTCAATAGCACTCATAGCTAGCTCTCCAAAATCACTCAAAGCTGATGCCATAAGGCCCTTTTCATTAACCACACACTACCCATGACTCACCGGCCAGCATCTGTCTCCTTGAAGATGCCATCAATGGCAGGGCAGAGCTCACAGCTGGGCACAACGCCGGCTTTGCACGGATCACAGAACCAGGGCTCTGTTGAGTTATCCGAGGTCGAGCTTATCACGGACTCGCTCTCGCCATCAACACCGTAACAAGCTGAACACAAGGGAAATGTTCGCAAAAGCAGACACCATCCACTGACTAATCTGGCAGATGTGTTTACAAATACAAAAATATTTTAATTGCTAAAATTATAAAAACACAAATGACAACTTCGTGTTTAAAATTACATTTTTTACACATGCAAATCAATTATTAACTTGTTTCGCAAGCACTAGCTTTTTTACAAAGTGAGTGAAAAAAACTGCACCACATCATAAGTTAAAAATACTGCCGTCATTTTCTTGTATGTTCATTTTCACATTACACACATAGCTGCAAACATTATTGTGGTTGAATAATATACATTTATATTCCAGTGGGGTTATTTGTTTGTAAGAGTGAACTGGATTTTTTTTCTGAATTCTTTGTGCTGGGTTGTGTGATGTGCAGCGATTTATCTAAAGCAGTGAGAAGTAAACCAACAACATGGCAACGTGGAGCGCGCGTGTGCTTGGCCGGGTGACTATCAGCGCATGCTCTAACAGGCGGCAGTGCACAGCACTTCATCACTGTCATGCAAGCTCATGTGCTTCATACATCACCCTGTTTGCACAAAATCAAAAAAGTTTCCAAAAGCTGGACAGTGTGGATGCCTTAAATGTAACAAAGAAAGTTCAGCATGGCAGCTTTATCTAAAATATTAAAAGTGGTATTTTTAGGAAAGATATCTTACGCAGGATGTCTATCATGAGAACTGAGAAAATACCAAATAAAAATGAGATAACATTTCATCTTATTTTCATTCTAATACACTGATTGAATATATTGGAATATACATAGCAATCATCGCCCCTCCTGCAAAAACTTGGAAAGACTCCTAAATAATAGTCATGAGACTATATGAGGCTTTCATGGGTAAACAAGCATAATAATTTGAAGTTTTCGTGACTGCAGGGATCCATACTCTTTGGTTCTTTCGGTAAAGTCACGTAGGTATAACATAAAATAAATTAAATCACGACGTTTTGGGCGCAACACAAGCGTCCGTCATCAGGTGGGACAACCACAGCAAGAAACAATTGCTGAAGTGGGCAAAAGGGGCTGCTGCAACAAGAGGCCATATAGGCAAGAGAAGGGGGGAAGGGAGACCCTCCCTGTCTCTCCTCCCTGGCTCCTCCCCCCCTTATCTTCCCTAGATGGCCTCTTGTTGAAGCAGCCCATTTTTCCCACTTCAGCAATTGTTTCTTGCTGTGGTTGTCCCACCTGATGACGGACGCTTGTGTTGCACCCGAAACATCGTGATTTATTTATTTTATGTTATACCTACGTGACTTTACCAAAAGAACCAAAGAGTAAGCATGATAATATTCACGATGCTTCAAAAGATAAAAATACATTTTACATACTCAATGGCACTTTACATAGGCCACCATGGTGCTGGTATATAACACGTACCTTCATGGACTGTGACTCCACAGTTGTCACACTGGACAATCTCGTTGCTGTCTTCACTATTCTCACCAAGACACACGCTGCAGATCAGCACCTCCTGCATCTTCTGTGAAGACCTGCCTCCAGAGGTCTTACTGGATGTCACAGACTCCTACATAAACATTAAAGCAGTAACAAAACATCATTCCACAGATTGAAATATTTAAAAACTGAAATAGGGAATGTTAATGAGTTCATACATTTTATAATAGATAAAATAGGTTAATTTGTGTTATATTATCAGGTTCATAAATTAAACAACCACTGCAGTTGCTGAGGAAACATTTCCTTACTTCAGCTTTGGTCCTTTTCTTTGCTACTTTCTCAATGAGCTCCCCGATGGTAACAGATTTATCCACCGTGCTCTCCGAACCAGACACATCATCGCCACTCTCCTGCTCTTCTGACTTTGCACTCTCCTTCTCATCACCGTCCTCATCCTCCTCGTCATCGCTGCCATCATCACTGCCTTTGCTGTCCTTGTCGCTGCTGTTGCCGCTCTCACTGTCATCGTTGCCGCCATGCCCTTTCTCATCACTGCCGTCCGAGCCCTCCGACTGGAGAGTTCCACAGGGGGTTTGAAATGTTCGAGCATAAAACACATTTATTATTATAATGTCAAAGCTAAGCTGCAGGTCGACCACAAGAAAAATCCATTCACACACTCAACCAAAAAATGCACATGCACCTTACTTTATACCGACACAGAAATAATACTGAAAGGTATATATGGCTTTAAACATATAGGATTCAATATTATGCCATTGTAACAATAAAACCAATTTCACAACTTCATATCCCAGCTACCATACAGTCGTATAATTTGACAATGAATTAATTCAACAACCATATTTTAAATAATTGTGGTTAGTTCTTATATATTGGACAATAAACAAAAGGTTAAGTAAAATAATTGTATTTACCTTTTTCACATAATGAAGAACCGAGGCTGTTTGCTCTTTTTTTTTAAGATATCCCCTATTGGAAATCAAAATATTTCTATATATTACAGTGATGAGCGCACTGCGCTGTATACCTGCATACCTGAGCTTAATTCCTGTACATGGTTAACATCAGTGGCAAGTGATATCAGAACATGTTCTAAGCGCCCAACCCCCCCCTGCACTTCATCAACCCAAATTGACCAGCGTGGTCAATTGTCAAACAACCCCCATGACCAACAAGGCATGGGGAGGCCTTCATCAAGCAATGGATTGAAACATGGCTGTTTTTGTACATATTATTTTAAAAGCAATGCATACAACCATAGATTAATGTCAGTATTAGCATTAGCCGTGTGTACAAGTACCTCGGATCCACCCCCTTGTTTGCCAACTTTCTCGGGGTCCCAGTCGTTGTCGTCCTCGCTGTCATAGTCATCCATGTTGCCCAGGTCCTGCTCTGTCAGCACAACGGCTGGCGTACTGCGCTTACGGCGAAAGTTCCACTTTCTTTTTTGATCCTTGGCTGATTGTGCATCATCATTCGAGTTTTTGGCAGAAGGTGCACTCTCACTGTCACTGCTTTCCGACTCCCCAGAGCTGGTCTTCTAAAAATAAAAGAACAAAAACATCGAAAATACCCAAATACAATCTCTAACGATCTCACAATGTGCCATATAATACCAACACTCATATAACTTCTCATAAATAACTCGTGTACCTGCACTGAACAATTTCTATCATAGTCTTAATAAACAATGTTTACCACCTTGCTTTGAAGCTTTCGTGACTGCAGGAATTCATACTCTTTGTTTCGACCGTCCTCAGGCGGAAAAAATAATCCAGCAGTGAAACTGCTGAACCAGCAGCGGTTATCAATTATTTTATCATTTCAAAGGCCATGGAAATAGGCAAGCAGTGTCAACAACATCCATAAGAAATGTATAAATTTCGATTTAAAGCTTTCGTGACTGCAGGGATTCATCTTCTTGGTTCTTTCAGAAAGACAGCGTCTGAAAGACAGACCTGTTCTTCACCTGAGGACGGCTGCTTGCGTTGTGGCCGAAACGTCGTGAGAATTGTATTTTATTATGTTTATTTTTATTATTTTATTATTTCCCTTCTACGTGACTTTACCGAAAGAACCAAAAAGAAGAAATGTATAGTTTACGATACCTTTCAGAGGTTAGGATGTGACCTCCATGTCAAAAAACACTGCATTGTTATGTTTGTGAAGACACTATTCACACACAGGTACATTGCTTCAAATGTAAAAGATTAGAAAATAAAAAGTTTTCCTTTAAAATATAGGGCTGTCCTGAACAATTTATATGTATTGTCTGTAGGCCTGTCTTCTTACATGGCATCTGGAAACATCGTAGACTATTAAGAGTGTGTGTGTGTGAGCCACAGTGTTCATTGCAGCTACAGAATTAAAGTTGCTTTGCATGAACAATTTAGCATTCATCAAACCCTGACACAGTTATCAGAATGTTGGTGCCCTTCTGTGAATCTAATGGGAAGCCACATACATGGCGAGGGTTTATTGCATTTCAAACAGATCTTCCCGGTGTGTGTAAATCATTTTTTTGCTATTAATTGTTCACAATCATTTAATGTGCCCATAAAACAAAAATATGCTTTGTGCTTTCCTTATAATACAATGTAATTTGGTTACTGCTGTGCTGAGCACAGTATCTGATGGCATGACTGCTATTAGTAAAATAGAAGCCACAAACTAAATTGAACCAACACACTTTGCAAGGTTTTTGAAACATGATCACATGATATGCAGTATATATGCTAATTATTATCAAGATTCTCATCCCTAAATACCAGTGATACACAGCCTTAAACAGCTATTGTCCCTCTGTATTCAATTCGCATTACACTCACAACATAGTAACCATGGCATTTTCCCAATAAGAATATAATTTGAAAACCGAAATAATTCAAACATGTGGTGAGTATTTATATCAACTTGCACAAACTGCATACATTTTAAATGCACTTAGTATGTGAGCATGTATTAAACCCAGGAAGAATTGTTTAAATATTTCAAATGTTCTGTAAGGAAATAACAGCATCTCTCTAGTGCTGTGCAAATGACAGAATGACAGTAAATAATTACACACCTGCAGCGCTGGGGATTTCTAATTCAGGTGAATCATATTTGAGCCAATACAACTTGTAGAATTACCAGTACAATGAATTGAAATTAAATTGTGTATGCAATCATGTAACAACACGTGACGCACAGGTGGTAAATTACAAGTAGGCTTAAAGCTGCCAAAACTGGAGGTTAGGTTTTGCAATCATCCAATCAACTTTAAAAAAGCCAGGTGAAAGAATATGCCTGGCAATAACGGTTTGTGGGTATAAAAAGATGGCTACCACAGGTTGAATATTTGCGTTGAGCAGCTTTTTCAATGGTACTCATTATTGTCCTTTAGTCAGTTTAACACGTAGGCTTTCGCGACCAATATTGTTCATAATCAAACCCAAAAAACCCAAAAATCGTTGATTATGAACATTGTCCTTTAGTGTTAACAAGAATCACCCTCACCCACAAGAAGTGAGTTTATTATGTATGTGCTTCATACTTAATTCAAATGGATTAAACGTGGAAATGCAGGGAATGTGCTTTTACAGAACAATACAAAATCCCATCATACATTGTTACTATAATGGAAGAAACTGATACTTATGTAAGGTTTTGGGTTGGGCTGTATAACTCTGCCTTTTCAGGCTGAACTACGTGTTCAGCATTGCTAACAGTTCGTGCTGGGAGCTTCTTTGGGAACTGAATGTTCTTCCGTTACTGGAAAAGGTCCCAGCACATGGAACGAAATGCCAGACATCATGTTGGACAACACACAGTATACAACCCATTCTGTGTTCATACACCGTACACTGAAACCGAATGTCCGTTATTGATTGTTGCCTAAATATTCTATTGGTAGCTTCCATAAGCTCTTAAGAGCCTAGGCCTCCAGGCTTGTCTAAAAGAGCTAAGTACCACTGATGGCACAAGGCAATTTGTTTTCCCCATTACATACCTTTGCAGCGTCACCACTCCCCTTCGATTGCTGCCGTCCACCCTTTTCTTTCCCCTTGGCTCCAGATTCACGTTTTCTTGAAACTTCCTTCTGATCCGAATCGGAGCTGGATTTGTCCTCCTCTGCTTCTTTTGCTTTCCCATGGCCATTTTCTTCGCTGTCTTCACTTTCAGAATCTTTGCTTTTTTTTTCTTCTTTGCTTTCAGAAGCTTTACTTTCTGCATCGCTACCATCTGTACCAGAAGAACCTAACCAAGACATTTAATTTTATATGCATTCAGTTCATAACAGACATGTACCAATGCACAAATTCTTCAATTTAAATCAATATTTATGCACACGATACAAATACAATTGTGCAGAAACGATTATTTACAATTTACACCCGTGATGTGCTCATGGTATATTTAGGATAACACAGAAAACACAACTACAAATGATGTTGAACAAACCAGAAACAAAACAAATGGGCCATTAAAAAAATATACAAATAGGTTATTGACCTGTGACTTTAAATTGGAACAATGTAAGTGGTGGAGGGGTGATCTTTACATGTAAGTGGTGGAGGGGTGATCTTTACATGTGTATTTTCCATTGTAGATGAACATGAAGGTGAATTGAGGTTATCCAAGACCACAGTCTTTATTTACCTGACGCCTCATCGACATTGAAATCGCTGTCGTCTGAGCTGTCGTAACCAAATGCTGCCTCCAGCAGCTGGTTCTGCACTGGCTTGACACGCCGCTTGTTCGGGTCTCTCTCCACTGCAAAAGAATTACAAAATCAAAAACACGACCCGTGTTAATACTGTGTATTAGTCGACGACATTAGATGCTGCACTTGCACAAGGCTATTATCAGGCCCGGACTGGCCAAAGGGCAGTCCAGGCAAATGCCTGGTGGGCCTGGTTCATTCCGAGGGCCTGTGGGCTGGTATGCGTGGGGAAATTGCAAATGTTAGCAGAGTAAAAAAAATGTTTTATCACCTATGTGTACGCTCCTTTGCTTATTTACATTCTCAGTTGGCATTAAGCCCCATATCTTGCAGCCCCAAAGCTTCTTCCTCACCGGCCCATTTGTTTTTTGGAGCAACTCAAATGAGCCAATGAGATGGCACGGCAAAAACCACGCTAATACGCCAACATCACAAATCTAGCTCGTACTGTATACAGTTTGTTATCGCACAACTCATGAAAGCAATTGCCCATAGCACGAATTTTGGCCGGTGTGTTTACAAACGCCTGGGCCAGTTGCAAGTGCTTTAAAGTATATCTTGACGTGACTGAAAATGAATTGCTACATCCACGCTCGACTTGCGAATGGATTTAGATTTGCTGCCATCATCAGCCATGGGTCAATTCACTGCTGGATGGCCTCACCATGCTCCCACGTATTCACACATGACCCCTAGGTCTAGGTATGTGTCCATCATTGTAGTACATGGGCATGGCTTTATCTGTACATTTTACATTGGAGTACTTGCGCATGGCCTCGGATGTGTAACAAATTACACTTAACTTTTAACCAATGGGTGAAGTGTAAATCCTTCGGTAACGATACAGTAATGTGGAAGACTGCACATTACCTAAACTAAGTGTACACATGGCGCTCAGACGTGGGTGTGCTTATAACAACACGTGGCTTTAGCTAGGAGTACATTCGCGTGGCCTACACTTTTAACCGAGTACACCAACGGGGTGCACGTGGCTTTGGTTGCGAGTACAGTACACGAGTGTGGTGCCACATTGCACTTTTGTCTGCATTCGTGGACGAACTCGCCCGTAGCCTCTGATGCGTACACCTGTACGTGATTTTAATCCCAAGTGGCAATGCACCATGGTGCCCAACCCCAGGAATCCCATGAAACACAAGCTGACAGACCTATGATCACATCACGCCGAATGCGCCCAATTTCGCCAGATCCTCGCCTCGTTATACCGCATAGGGGCTTGAATAGGTGACCACCACCACCACCACCACGCACACGGGTAGTGATGAGCTGCAGCTTCAATACGGTGGACCACAGAAGGCAGGACAGGCCAGAAAAATCCAGCTGTACTGCAGTCGGTTCGTTTTACGGCCCTGCAATCCAGACCCGCACTGGGACCGGCGTTCCCAATGTGAACATTGCAAATAACCACGGCGGCGGTCGTGAGAAGGCCCTCCTCCATCCCTCCCTCCCTCCCAGTACAGTGGCATCAACAATAAAGGGCTGTCCACATCCAGCAGTGGCGTGACACCCGGCAGCGTGTGTGTGTGTAAGAGGCCGAGGGAGGCCACTCACGCATAGCTTTAAACATGAACGCGACGTCGTCCCCGTCGGCCCCGCCAGGCATTGGACGCTCTCCGCGGAGCTCCCCCCCCACCCAACCCCGGCCGCGATTCGGCGGCGCGGCGCAGCGCTCTCGCGTCCGCCACAAGTAGCAAGCAAATAAGCACGTGTGTGTCCGTGTGCGGGTCGCTATTCTAGTCGTTGGTTGGTGTTCGTAGTAGTAGTTGTGGTGGTGGCTGCATTACTGTGGGGTTGTTTTCATTGTTGTTGTTGCTACCGCCACAAAAGCCGGAATGTCGGACTCGGCTCCGGCTGGGCCATGCGCTCCGATTTCCCAACGCGCTTAGGCGTGGATCTCAACCGCGATTGGACGGCGGCGGGCGGCGGATGAGTGAGGAGGGGGGGGGCGGAGCTTGAAGGCGAGTTTGACCAATGGGAAGGCGGCGATTCCGAGGCGCCGGCGCAGTGGGCGGAGCGAGCGGCGCCTATGTGCAGTAGGAAATGTGGGAGGGCGTGGCTTCCCTTGGATTCTCAGGCTTCAGCTGTGAAGTCATAGGGGGCAGGGCGGCGTTGCGTGAAGCTCCTCATTACCTACTATATTACACATACTATATTATACATACTATATTATACATTCTAGATTTGAAGCTTTCGTAACTGCAAGGATTCATACTCTTAGGTTTTTTCGGTAAAGTCACGTAGGTAAAACTAAATTATCCAAATAATAGAAATAAAATAATAAACCACGACGTTTCGGAGGCAACACCAGTCTCCGTCATCAGGTGGGACCGTCACAGCTAGATTTACTGTATCAAGTGAGGCAAAATTCCAAGAGACAAGTTCTTAAATACAAGTTAAGGAGGGAGGGGCTTATCTGAATGTGGTAGCCAATGAATGGAACGTGTTGGGGGGTGGGCGGGGCTGAAAGAGAACAATAGGTGTACAAGTTGTCGTTCTACCCGGTGTTGGTTGACAATCCAAAAAAAAACTTATGGATATTAGTCTCGAAAGCCTACGTGTTAAACTGCTGATGAGACACTGTATATCGAAACTGGTGCAGTGGGCTGCATTAAACCAATGCTGTTGAAATGATATACACTTCCACAAAGGCCTTGATGGTTTGGTATGCACGTAGCGATTCTATGAATTGTTACAATTGGTAGCCCGCTTTTCTTTTTCTATAATCGATTTTTTTTGCGATTGTGAATGTAGCGCCTCTAGTGGTTGCATATTTATGCGAATAGGTTTCAAAACGCATAACATAATCGCAGGGTGCGATTTGACGTGGGCCAGTTTCTTACCTTTATCCCTGGAACTGTGCTTTTAGGTCTGGCCGGGGGGATAAATGTATCCCTCCTGGATAAAATAATTTACATTTGCCAGGATTGAGCCTCCTTCGTAATTGAATGAGAAACTTCTTTGAAATAGCAGGTGGTGTATGTTGGGGCTGGCTGCGGGCTAGCCAATGTCAGGAGAGCAATGGATTATTGAATCTCTCTCTGCGGAGCTTGCCTGGTTTTTTATTCCGGGTACGAGAGGTTTCCACTCATCTGAAGCGAATCACGATTGAAATTGGCCAAACACCCCACTGTAGCAAGACCCTCATTAGAAAGTAGATGCTCGAGTTAGGCTTCCCATGGTAAAATGCAGTTACACGATTTAAAAGTGCATATTTATCACATTAAGGCAATATCACCCATTATGCGTTGCTATTTTCAGTTGTCAATATATTATTAGATGAAGCCCTTCTCTTATCTGACCAAACATCACCAGGTTTAGTCTCTTATAAGAACAACACAATGACGCATTTCATAATTTTATTTGCATGGAATTCGTCAATATGCATTTAAAACACGTACAAATGACAATCACCTAAGTCGCCAGTATTTTTATCTGGCTCGTAAGGCGAGTTTCGTTCTCATGTCATGGATGCTGGGCTAAAATTGTCCACCGCCGTATCACCTAAAACTTGAGGATTCAAACGTTTAAACAAAACCATGTTTGCATGTTGGTCTTAATGTGTTGTGTCCATGAAATCATGATTGTATTACATGTATTTTTACATTGACATTCCAGCAGCTAATGTATTGCACTACAATACATGAACGGGACAGATTTAGTCAACGGTTCAAGATGAAAACTACAAAGCTACTATGGGAACTGCATCTCTAAACATGTATGCACATTATAGGAAGTGCATACATGTATTGAACGTTTGCATAGGTCTATATACTAACTGCAATTTAATATCAGCACAAGCCAAGAACGAAACAATAACACAATTGCAACTTTTAGTAAAGCACTGGATGGATCACTTTGAACACAAAACCATCAATCGTAATGTGTTTTACATTCGGATGCGTGTTTTTATCACGTGTCTTTGTTAATACAGTAAGTTATCTTGATGAGCTTAAAGAAAATGCCTACAACCTTATTAGTTCCAAGCTTGTTATGCAGCAACAATTTCTGTTCACCCACGTAATTGTGTTTTATTGTGGAGCAGTAATGGTCAATATGAATGAGCTATGACAAATTTAAAATATCACCTTCTCTATTGCATTATAATTACATTAAAAAATAAACTCTGTAATGCCCAAATACGTTAATGCATTTTCAATTTCTTATAAGCGTCACTCATGAGCTTAATTATAAGTGAGCTTACTAACACTTTCACTTACAAAATCTAAATCCGTTTCTGAAACTTGCTGGTGATAGATGTTAAACGCATATCAAACATCAAGCTTTAAAAAAATGTGAATTGTAAATGTAGGTTATGGTAAATGAGTGGGAACTGTGCTCATTTGTCATGATATAAAGCAGCATCTGTGAACATATCCTCCCCCTTATCTTGTTTCAGATCTCAATGGTCATCAAACCCTGGCATGGGAAAGCTGCGTGCAAACTTCTCCACTTGCACCTTCAGCTCTGTGACACGTGCCATGGTCTCGCCGTCAGACAGTAGGTTGGCTCGAAACTCCTTCAAGTTTGCTGCAAGAGCAACCCACAAATAATTATCAGTACAAATGCCAACCAGGTAAAATTCCTTTATCATTAAAAACACATTCATTAGATGTTTTAGTTTATTAGTATCATCGGCAGCTATGCTCAATCCACTGCTGGATAAATGCCCCCCCCCCACCCAGTCACCATCCCACAATTTTGGGATGTCATAATTCATCTCACACATGCGCATAAGCTGATGTCATCGCTGCATCGCCACAATGGTCGATATCTAGTCTCGATATCAAGGGAGAAGAAAACAAGACTAGGGGAAAACTATATCTACTCGTGTCAATTCAAGTCATGTGTGCATTTGGTAGCAGGGTTATACTGTCATAAGCAGCCCTGATATATCCACTGCTGGATGACAAGTGTGAAACCATTCATCACTGTCCTTCACATGAGCTGATCTCACCAACTCCATCTGTGTTGGGCATCCTCCGTGAGCGTGCTCTCTTCTTTAGCTACCATTCCATCAGTCTCGTCCATTGGCCATCATCCCTTCTCGCGGTGTCCTGCCAAACTCCCTTTTCTTACCAATATATCGAATTTGTGTTTGTTATTATTCCATCTTGTTCTCCGAGGGCCACATTTCCAATTTACTAAATAATGTTTTCTCCCTTTATTGATGCCATATGCCATCGCATTCTGATTTCTATTTTAATCACTTTTTTTCAAATGGTTTCTAACAGTTTATGAGTTTCCAAAGCAAATAGGACTTGTTTATTTTTACAAACCTGTTTTTTTCTTCACATCGCTGGCAATGGCAATTCCTTTGTCAATGAAGTCCACCACTTTTTCAAAGTCCGCTTCCTTAAACTGACGAGACGTCAATGCAGGGGCACCTAAAATGAAAGGATTTTCGGTTTTCAACTTTACACAAGATTCTAGCCGGTCCACAGCGATAAAACGTATTCCCACATATCTGTGTTAGATACCCAACGGAGTCCACATTGCATTAAAAAATGACTTGGCTTACCCAGCCGCAGCCCACCGGGTGTGAGTGCACTCTTGTCACCCGGGCAAGTATTCTTATTGGCAGTGATCGAGACCAACTCCAGCACCCTCTCGGCCCGTGCTCCGTCCATCTGCTTTGGCCGCAGGTCAACCAGCACCAAGTGATTATCAGTTCCTCCTGCAAACAAAAAACATTTTCATTTAAATAGTATCGACTGGTCTTCCCTAAACACTACTAAACAACGTCAATTATGACTTTTTGATACTGAACAAAACCTAAAAAAATTGTAATACAAGGCCACAAATAAAACTAGTTCCCATCTTGTGGAATATGAAAAGACAAACATAACAGGACCAAATACAAAAACAGCATTAAAAGCAGTGTTCATTTAACCCTTCAAATGAAAATGGTATGTTTAAAATATGAGGTTAAACCCAACGAACCTGACACCAATGTATATCCTTTGTGAAGCAGAGCTGCTGCCATAGCTTTGGCGTTCTTCAAGACTTGTGTCTGGTACTCCCGGAACATGGGCTCCGCTGCCTAGAAAGCAATAGGTATGTTGAAAATTATTCTCAAAAATGTGCACTCCTTGTGACAGTGCAGATGAGTAATGCTGTTGTCTGGATGCCGCACCTGTTTTAGAGCTACAGCCACGGCAGCAATAGCATGGTTATGGGGACCACCCTGAAGTGATGGGAAGACCGAAAAATTAATGCGGTCTTCTAAATCGTACATAATCTGGTTTCCAGTCTTCTTGTTAACCTCCTTTACTCCCTTTCGAAAGAAGATCATTCCAGCTCTGGGGAGGGGGAAAAACACATCAGAAGACCGTTTTGGTAATTAAATGGTATGGCTAATATGCGTCAAACTCACAAAATGCATTATTTTCCATTTATAAGTGCTAACAATCAATTTGAGATGTTTCTAATTAGGACACGTTTTATATTCTAGCACCCTGCTATTTTCATAGATACATTTCATTCTAGTGAGTCATAAATATAACGGTGAAGTTGACCTTCAGCACCCGCAGTAGAGATAATTAGTTGACTTTAGTACTCAAATTAATTAAATATCGCTAATATAATTAACCACAGGGACACACGGAGCCCATGGTTGAGTGAAAATTGTAATGAGGTCTGCAGCCGGACACACACGTGCATGCACATTTATAATTGCAAGACCACGATTACCTAGCGCCACGCAGTGTCTTGTGTGTGGTCGTGGTTACCACGTCAGCATGCTCAAATGGGGAGGGGATAACGCCAGATGCTACCAGCCCACTGATGTGAGCCATATCTGCCAGCAAATATGCCTTCAAGCCATCACAGATCTGATTGCATCACAGCAGGAACAGGTTGAGAAAACAGCAAGGTTAGGAATCACTTTGTGCAGCTCAGAATTTTAAACAAAAACTAAAATCTTCAAAATGTGAAAGTAATGCATAATATGTCCCGTTGAGGTGAAGTGATGGAACTTGCAGGCCTTTGTCTCACCTTGCGCATGCGCTCGTAATCTATAAGGCGTGCGTATGCACTGGTCCCGGCGATGACGAGCCGTGGCCGAAAGAGTCGTGCATTCTCCTCTAGACGATCGTAATCAATCAGACCTGTGGCCGGCTGTAACAAACGCAGGGTTGTAAATGGTACACATGGCTTGCATTACAAATTAGGAGTCAAGGTTACATTTTCAAATAAAAAGAACACAGCATTATTTAGATAAATCCTATAGTTCGATGCACTACTCACGTTGAGCCGATACGGCATTGACTCAAAGAAAATGGAAGTCGCGGATATGCGCTTGGCATCCGTCATGTATCCATGTGTCAAGCTGAAATAAGAGACATCGCTGAGATACAATCTGCAAAACTGGTACCGTAATTATTTTTCAAATATCGTTATGAGGCACACTGTAACAGTATATGCTTGGTTCTTTTGGTAAAGTCACGTAGATAGAAAATAAAAATAAAGCAAAAAACCCACGATGTTTCGATCGTAACACAAGCGGTTTTCATCAGGCGGATGAAGACCGCTTGTGTTGCGATCAAAACGTCGTGGGTTTTTTGCTTTTATTTCATTTTTTATTTTAATATTTTTTTCCTATCTACGTGACTTTACCGAAAGAACCAAGAATACGAATTCCTGCAGTCACGAAAGTTTTAAGCCAAAGTTTACACTGTAACAGTGTCTAAATATTTGAAAGCAAGCCAAGCATTAATGTAATCAGAGCAGAGGCAATATGGAGTGACTTCTGAAACACTATTTGGCAGACACTGCATTCAGATTAATGTGCACATGTCGCGACATTGGTGTGCACCGCAAAGAGCTGCATCTCGTACTGTCCGCCATCGGGCAGGTCCAACCCCATGATGCGGTCGTGCGGCTGAAGAAGAGCCGTGTAGGCGGCGAAATTTGCCGGCGAGCCAGAGTAAGGCTGCACATTGACACCCCATTTCTCTGGGTCCAGCCTGTATGCGTCTAGAGCCCTCCGCTGGCACAGCAGTTCAATCTTGTCCACTACCTCCGCTCCGCCGTAGTACCTACAATTGGACAACATGGATGTGCATAAAAAATGTGCAAACAATTCTGGCATGCATATCCAACTAACCAAAAATCCCTCAATGATATTTTGTAACATGTAGAGAAGACGCACTGTAAAGTACGTGCATTTACTATCGCAGTTGTGCTGGAAAGCTATTCAGTGTTTCCGAGTTCTACTGGGTATTGTTTGGCATGATGTCTGTTTCGCACAACAGTTCCTAAACAGGATCCCAAAACATTGAACAAAATGTTGTACGTTATGCCAAAAAACGTGGTACAAGCCAAATAACATGATATATAAGTATAGGTCTTATTTCTTAAACATTTAATGTTTATATAAAAACAACCAAAAAATATGGCAACACAACATTCAATTTACCTCTTTCCTGGATAACCCTCAGAGTACTTGTTGTTCAAGCAAGAGCCAAGAGCTTCCAGTGCAGCCTTACTGCAGAAATTCTGCAAATACAACAACAATGAAAAATATGAATATGTGATCAACCTTTGGGTTGTTGGAATGCATTAAACATAACTAGGTTGAGCCCTCAGCATGTGCAAGCCAACATCACACCCACAAACTCAGGAGTCTCACGAGTACCTCTGATGCAATGAGCTCCAGTCCACGGCACTGGCGGTCCTTCTCAGCTTGCACGAGTGCCCACATCTCGGGATCGCTGTCCACCAGGCTTTCCTGGCCAGTCCAGCCAGGCCCCTCGGCCACGCTTGACCTTGCCTGTATGTGCTGGCCACGTGATGCTAGCCATGTCAGCGATGTACGGCAGCATTCTTTTACTGGCTGCAGAAGGTGGACGGTACAGCACACGGTTGTAATTACCAGATATAAATTTGGTGGCGTTCATGAACAAACTCTCATTACGAAATACTAATTTTCATTCCCAAGGTGCTAATCAAAAGAAGGTGAATTAGATCATGGATCCTAGTCATTGCATTTCTTTTTAATTCGCTAACTGCTACACTATAAAAATGTAAACCTAATTAAGATTATTAATCACTCAGCTTTCAAAGCCATGAGAACTGCTCCTTTGATAAAAAAAACATTACTTAAGCATCTTATGAATGAGAATAGGTTTTCCCCTTTTTTCTGGCAACAAAACAGGTGTTAAGATTTTAAAACACCAAACTGAAACCTTTTACAAGGAACCATGTCTGCATTAACCACAATACTTGTGGTCAGAATGCAAACAAAAAAACACTGATAATATATGCATTGTCTTTGAAACTGATTGGTCCACACCAGAGACAACTTTCTTTTGAGCCTAGTCTCAAAACGGTGTGAGACCAGAGAATGCCAAAAGGCCTTTTTGCATCCTCTAGACGCCAAAAGCTGTATCTGGTGTGGACCAATCAGTTTCCAAGACAATGCCATATATTATCAGTGTTTTTTTGTTTGCATTCTGACCACAAGTATTGTGGTTAATGCAGATATGATTCCTTGTAAACGGTTTAAGTTTGGTGTTTTAACATCCTAACACCCATTTTGTTGCCAAAAAGGGGAAAACCTATTCTCATATTTTGGTACTGGAGGTCCCATGATGTATCTTATAAATGTGCATTACTGCTTAACACTATGTTTAAGAGTCAAGTAACATGGGAATAAGATCAACGCATGATTTAAACAATAGTTAACAGACATTCTGCATGCTTACACAATGTAACTGATGCATCCTTAATCAACACTGAATGGACTACAAATAGTTTTCAACTTGACTGCTAAAATCTGAACTTGTTTTCTACATGTTTTAGGTACTAATTGACAGGTGAAAAAATGCATAAATAAACCACCAAACAGGTGTGGAAAATTTGACACCACATGTTATTCAACACTATATATACAATGTATACATTAATCTATTACAAAAAAGACCTTTTGTTAAAACGCACATTTTATTACTAGGCATATCATGACGGCAATACATGTCATGTGTAAGAAACTGTTCTGTTGCAATAGATAAGATGTTGCTCTTTCGCCCCAATAGGAGAACACAATTCAGGAGAAAAGTTCTTTAGAGAGCAAGCGCTTATCAACATAACTTTACACAACGTTTATGCGGCCAGTACAAACTGCTGCATAATCTGTCTATAAAATCAAGCTCAAGGTAATGTCAAAGGTCAACTTATCTGTAAAGAAAGCAATGCAACTGCACAGCAACTAGTTTGATCAAATAATCCATGTTGTGAATCACAATAAGACTCGTTATGAGGATGCATTTAGAAATTGACATTTTCTCACAAGTTACTGCTCAGTAGATTAAGGTGAATTTTAATCCTTCAATTTTCGTTTCAAACTTCTCACAGGACAGTGAAGCACTTTGACACTTCCCTTATAATTTGTAAAATACAGTACTTAACGTTTGAAAAACCAATAGCACCATTCTGCTCATATGAAACTTACACCAATTCATCAGAGGTATTGCATATATCTTTCTCAACATCCTTTTCCTATTAAATGGTGTTTTTTTTCTGTTACCAATTAGCATATGCCATGAACAGAATGGTCAACACTGAATTTGGGTACAGTTCAAACTGAGATAAGGTTATTTGTTTTCCTGAGCCTGCACTTGTGAATTGAATAGAACATCACATTTCACATGCACGCCAAAATAGTGCAATCTACATAACCCTTGACCACTGCACATCCTAACAAAGTGGCACAAAAAGCTCGGTCGGTTACTGACTATCTGCAAAACTCTAAACTATATAGTATAAAATCAAGGAGTTAAAATTTGCTTTCTAGCTCATGTGCTGTTGATTCAAAGTTTAACATTGATAAAGCCAAGAGGATAATTATATCACACTAGCTTGTTAGCCCGTCCTAGGACGGAAGCTGTAATATTAAAGATGTAAATTAACGTTTTATTGTGATTGTTTAATTTTGTTAGTAAATGTAGCAAGTAAAGCCATTTTTCTTAACTTATAAAATGAAATTAAGGTCTTTGGAAGATTTCTCGGTATACGATATTTTGTGTGAATCTTTAATCACTGTTCAAAAGGTTTCCCTGTAGTTGACTATCGTTGAACACTTTAATCCGCTGACGATATTTTGATCTAGACAGAGCCACGTACAACTGGCCATGGGAAACAACGGGTTCTTTGAGATAAATACCCAAATTTTCAAAAGTCTGACCCTGCGACTTGTTGATCGTCATCGCATACTGCGGAGTGAAGTCACACGTTCATGATTATTGAAGGGGGGGGGGCGTCCATGTGGAGGACCCCACCTGTTCATGATTATTAATGAGGGGGGCTGGTCGACATGGAGTGACGTCACGTGCGTTACACACAGACATTCTTGGCTCATTATATTAGCAATACAAAAAAAATCCTCTTCTGGAGCCAGACAATTATTTACACATACAAGTTTATTTTTTCATATGAATGCATTTAGTAGGTACATATACAGGCCTTTTATAAATCCACTATTCGATGAGGCCCTCCTGTGGACCATAGGAGTTATGTGGCCATACTTCACCACACTGCTCAGGGCAGGCTGGTGAATGCAGGGGAGTAGCATACAGAACACTGAATGTCGCTGCAGTGTTAGAGATGTAATATTTTTGTCAATAATTTTGTGTATGTAAATGGAGTAATATATGCTACTTGTAAGAGGGCAATTGGAAACTTCGTAAATCGCAACACAAAACGCATGCATATCATCCCCAGGGGGCTTGGCCAGTGAGCACTCGTGATTGGTGGTTCGAGGGGAGGGTGTGGTGCCACCAGCCACGTGGGTGATGAACAAGGACACAAATTAACCTTATGGCAGTACCCCAGGGTACCAAAATACTAAATGGCCAAGGCAATTAAATGTCATTTATGGGACACTTTTTTCCAGGGGTGTAGTTCACTCTGCGACTGGGGTACCAATCAATCCAAAATCAGTGCTACTCCGCAATGTCAAAATGCAGCGAGGACGATTGCGCTGGAACTCTGAACGCTCGTATGCACCATCGTGCAACGTGTACAGCTCGTCGAGATGAGTCGATTGCTGCATTGCCGACCAACAGACAAAAAATTACTGCATCACGGACATTATGCGAGAGCCGGGGTACCGCCATAAGGTTTATTTGTCATAGCGGTATGCATAAGAGTGAAACTGCTCTCTTATCTTCATTATTATTTGCGACCTACCAATGTCTGCAGCCAGAATCAATCGATAACAATCCTATTACCACCTGCAGATACTTAACAGATGAGATGCGTTGCACCGTTACTTCCTCCTGTTTGATAATACAGTACGTCTCTTGTCCGTATGCATCTGTGTAGATAGGTTTTTGTTGCGGTGAAGCCATAGTCCCCACATACCGCTCGTATCAATGCAGATAAGAGGAGCGGCGACCCACTACTCTGTAGAGTAACACTGGTATAAACGCTTTTTACAATATGAACAGCGCATTGACAATGCGTACTATTTTATGTACTGTTTACAAAGTGTGTTCACAAATCTACACTGAGAAACACGATGATTGACAGGTGTAAATTATGTTTTCGATTAGGTATTTAAAGAGGTACTGCAGGCAGGGCCGGATTAAGATTGTGTAGGCCCCTGGGCTTCAGGTACTGTGAGGCCTCCAGTAATATTTTCAAAAGGAAAATAAATTTAAAGAAAAATACGATTTGTTTTTTACAAGGCTAACAACAAATAAAAATGCAAGCATTCACAAATGAAATAACTTTTCACTTCAATCTCTGGAGGCCCTCCAGCTGGCGGAGGACCCTGGGCTGCGGCCCCTAAAGCCCCCGTGCCTTAATCCGGCCCTGACTGCAGCTAAGTAGTTTTCAGTTTTAAAGGCATAGTTTAACAAGACAACACTTGCCACCATCCTTCAAACCCATTGGTGAAAAAATTAACCCGTAAAAACAAAGTTTTTCACTATAAATCCTTTATATGCGTGTTCAATGGGCCACAACCCAGCCCACATTGGTGTTTGAAACGGGCGGCTAGAGTCCTCTCGTCCTCTGGCTTGAGATGGCTGCCACCTATGGGTCAGATGATTGCCTGCCACCATTAAGCAATTGGTAATTAAATATATTTTTTTTTTACCTAAAAAGTGTAAAATTTAGGAAAAAAAAATGTTCACGAAAAGAAATTGTCACACACGAGTGTGTGCAAAATGTCAGCTCGATTGGATAACGGGAAGTGGGTTAAAAAACGACCGAAAGATTTGCACGGTTGTAAGCGCGCAAGCAAGTGAACTTAATATACAGGATTTAAAAAGAGCAAAGTTTTGGTTGACATTATAATATAATGTTTATGCGAGAGCCGGGGGCTTATGGGGTCCTGCCATAAGGTTTAAATGTTTTAACCTCTCACATAAACTACGTTGTGACGTCATTTTATGTCTGTTGAAGGTGAATGATACGGCAATCTATTCCTCTCGACGAGCTCTACACGATGCGCTAATCAAAGTTAAAAAGTTTTGTTTATGACTACGGCAATTTTGGCAACGACGTGACAACAGAATTATCCGCGCCAGGTGGGTCGCGACATTTATGTGCGCGGTGGGACGGAGTCGCCAAAAATAAATTAATTACGATTTTGACTTCTGTTTATTCGGGTCCTGAATGTGCCAAAGACATTCAGGAATAAATAACAACCGTTACCCAATTATCACACCTATTTTCTACCCTTGCTCTATAGACCATAAATATCCGTGCAGTGCTTTGCACTCCGGTACTAAACTGCCCGTAAATACATACCATTCATAGCCCTTCAATAAACCAAAGCCGTTCAGTTAACATGATAATTGTATTGACTTATTCCAACACGCTGGGTCAGTGCGGGTTGATTCAGTGGGGACCCATGACCAGTCCAGATAAAACTCGCCACTATTACTCTCATATTTTTTCCGGCCTAAATGCATTTTCCTGTTTGTCACTATTTACAGAAAGTGCTATAATTCGCTGAGGCCTGGAATCAAACTCAGATCGCCAGGTTCATCGTGCACTGCACCACCACACCCTGTTCACACAATATTAGAAAACCTTGGATACAGCATTATACAGTATGGGAAAACTTCCCGGGATGTTTCTGTGAGTTAATGTTTAGCACACTCGACTTAAAATCCAGGTCACTGGTTCGATCTCCTGGTGCGCACCTAAATCAATGGCCAACTTTCTTTAATAAATGGATACACCATTTAGTGGATTGGCAGACCATGTGAGGTTGTGTAAAATCTGGATACTTTAGTCTCTTCAAAGACATTTGTTCAGTGTGGAAGAATCGGCCAAATAAAATACCTTCTAGAGCTCCATTGTTGGCAGTGGTGCTAACAAGTCAATGTCGGGCTACACCTTAACGTTTTATAGAAAATGTATTTCAAGTGTGAACACATTTTAATCAAACCAAAAGCCTAAAAACCACAAGCACCTTTTAAAATGAAAAACCGAAATAGCTTGTGGTATCGATCGAGAACTGGTTTAATATAACAATCTAATAAAAGTGGAAATCAATGTGTATGAAATCATGACGGGGAGGGGAGGGCCCTTTTTGGAAGTGGTGGGTGAGCGGCTGGAAGGCGGAGTGGGGGGGGGAAGTGGGCTGATGCAACTCCGCTCGCCTTGCATAAGCCGGCTTTCCCTGGCCTAACGCCTCGGGGTCCCGTGGGTCACTGGTACTGGACTGGGATTGTGTGGCCCCTCTACATTACTCTGGGTCATCTTCGTACATTCCACGAACCTGACTACAGAGGGAAGCCGTCAGGTGGAAATTTCCACAGCGCCAAGTTTGTTTAAGGTGCTGTTTAGAACAATGGTAATGTCTGTTAAAACGGCAATGGAACTTCTCTTCTAGATCCAAGAGTTAAGATTAATTAATTGCAAACGTTTAGATAAAAACTTTCAACAAATTGCAACGTTTTGAGAGGTAGACCGCTTCAATTCGATAGTAATATTGATAACGAATAAACTAAAATCAATTGTTTAATTTCACTTTAAGTGAAAGGGCCATTGAGATTGACAATTGCCAAAACAACAGTGCTAATTACACAACATGGTCCAATAACGTGGCGAACATGGCAACTTCGTTCTCTGTTGGGGTGATTAAGTTGTGTTAAAAGTTGATGATAGAGTTTGTGGTGTCCCGTCGGTCAACGTGGTCCGGACAGCGATGACGATATCCTACAATGCGCTAGGATGCTTAAGTTAGGGATCAGTATGATTAAGCTAATGACCCTCACACCACCATGACAATCGTCCCACATGCTGCTGCATGCTTACGATAGATAGGTGATGTGAATCACGTTATGATTGTCATTCATGTTTGCACAGATGACAAACAGATTAAGGGATGCTATTGATGATAAAAATGGCATTTCCAGATCACCCTGATGATTTATAATATTACGATCCGCTGGCAGCGACGATGATGGTCCGTAGTTTAGCCTGTTGATGAAGAAGATCTGCTGATAACAATCACCATCTCACTCTTGATGATGATGGCAATCTTGCTGCGACCCCTGGCCACCCACTCAGCATTCACCGCACGCATCGCGCCGACGTCAGCAGCATCGCCACCACGTTTCACGACTCGCTGCCCCCGAGGCACGACCACGTTAAACGCGAAAACAACACCTCGCTGCCACCCACAGCAGCAGCACCAAAGACCCAAAGACACCACCCCCAACATACCCCAGTATAGCCTGAGCAGACTGTTGGGGCAAGTGCTGTCAGCGAGCACCTATTAAGGCCGGGCACGGCACACGAGTGGCCAGCACCACGCACGACCGCCTTTGTTTCCCCAGTGCTGATGTTTGACACACCGCAGCAGGTACTCATTTGAGGCCGAGCCAACCTAGGGGAGGCCCAGGACAGGTTCAGATAATAGTCACCGAATGGGAATCGAACCCGTGTGGCCGGGTTTCGTAGCGCAATGCGCTAACCACTACACCACCGCTCTTGTAAGACTGTCAGTATGGTTGTGTTGGTGTTGTTGTTGTTGTTGTGGTGGTGATGATGATGATGGACACGACCCCAGGCCACCACTCACCGCGCAGAGCGGCCCCAGCAGCAGCCGTGACACGCGGCTCCTCGGCACCATCCTCCCCGTGCTCGTGCTGCACGGCACTGCGCATGCGCACACGAGGCTCCGCGTGTTATAAACCTCGCCCCGCCCCCACCTCCTCCTCCTCCTCCCAGCCGGTCACGCCTACGCTAGTTATACAACATCATCATCACCTTCGAGATTTGAAGCTTTCGTGACTGCAATGATTCATACTCTTTAGGTTTTTTCGGTAAAGTCACGTAGGTAAAAATGAAAAATAAAAACAAATGATAAAAATGATAATAGAAATAAAATTATAAATCACGACGTTTGAGATAAGCCCCTCCCCCCTCCCACTTAATTTGTATTTAAGAGCTTGCCTCTTGGATTTTTTCCTCACTTGATACAGTAAATTTAGCTGTGACGGTCCCACCTGATGACGGAGACTTGTGTTGCCTCCGAAACGTCGTGATTTCTTAATTTATTTTTCTTGTCATTTTTCTCATTTTTATTATTTATTTTTATTTAATTTTTATTTATTTTTTACCTACGTGACTTTACCGAAAAAACCTAGGAGTATCATCATCACCATCATCTATCTTGGTGGACAAGTGCTCATCCTCCTCCTTACCGGCGGTTTGTGTTTAATTATAACGGCACAACTCCACCAATTCGCCGACACCACTGCGGCCTGAAATGGACACGTATATGATAGGCGACGGTTCGGGGAATGGTCCTTTTTCAGAGCACTTCAAAGTGTGTGTGTGTGTGCAATGTATGAGGTTTGGTTTCATTTTGGCACGGGTAGAACCCATTGGGTAATACATGTCCATTTGGTTGCGTTGGCTACGTACGGTGCGAAAGAAGTGCAACGTACATACAATGGAAATCTAGTTGCAGCAAAACATTTCTATGAACAAAACAATTAAAAATATATAAGTGTACTTTCGTCACGTTCCGAATGGAAAAGGTCGCGCATCAACATCGTAACAACACACAATAACACAATACTTGAAGAAAGCACCCCATACAAAAAACACAACTTGGATCAGTGGATCAAAGATGTTGATCCCAAACATATTCGCTCAGTTAACCCAGAGAAGGGCCCTTACTCAAAATATCGCCAAATTACAAATGTTTTTTTTCTCTCCTTTCAAGGCGGTGTTCTTGAATGTTTCGAGTTATTAATTGTGCGCTGTTACAGCCACTTAACCAACGCGTGCATCACCAATTGAACCGTGTGGCGGTACCCTGGGGTAGTATCATAGTACCCCGGCTCTCGCATGATGTCCGTGATGCAGTTACCTTTAGTCTGTGTTGATGGTCGGCGATGGGTCAATCGACTCATCTCGACGAGCTATACACGTAGTCTTGGTTCTTTCGGTAAAGTCACGTAGGTAGAAAATCAAATTACAATACAATTTTAATTCTATTGCGATCGAAACGTCGTGGGTTTTTTGCTTTTGTTATTTTCAATAAAAAAAATAGTATTTTATTTTCTATCTACGTGACTTTACCGAAAGAACCAAGAATATGAATTCCTGCAGTCACAAAAGTCTTAAGTCAAAATTGGAGCTGGACACGATGCACCACCACCACCACGTGCGTACCGAGAGCCTTCAGGGTCTCAACGCAATCGTCCTCGCTGCGTTTCCACATCGCGGAGTGGCACCGATGTCGGATCGATTGGTACCCCAGTCGAGGAAGTTAACTACACCCCTGGAAAAAAATAGTGTCCCAGATATAAAATATTTCATTGCCTCGGCCAGTTTTGTATTATTTGGTAACCCCGGGGAACCGCCGTAAGGGGCCGTCCATAAATGACGTCACGCACCTAGGGGGGGGGGGGGGTGAGAAATGTGACGTCACATCAAAATGCGCAACTTTAAATAAATATAGACAGCACTTATTGAAATATACTTTTTAATACATACTCTTAGGGGTTTTTTTTTCGGTAAAGTCACGTAGGTAAAAAATAAAATAATAATAAATTCAAATAACTCAATTAAATCACGACGTTTCGGAGGCAACACAAGTCTCAGTCTTCAGGTGGCACCGTCACAGCTAAATTTACGATTCACTTGATACAGTAAATTTAGCTGTGACGGTCCCACCTGAAGACGGAGACTTGTGTTGCCTCTGAAGCTTCGTGATTTAATTGAGTTATTTTCATTTATTATTTATTTTCATTCATTTTTATTTTTTACCTACGTGACTTTACCGAAAAAAAACCTAAGAGTATGAATCCTTGCAATGTTTTCTCCTACAACATCAGAGTGCAGCGCCAAATTAAATACGCACTACAATGACAATAGTTTAAAGCGATTAGAAGCATGATTTATTTTTTGGCGGGTGGGGGGGACTGAGCTTTGTGACGTCATATTTGAGGGGGGCCTGACTTTTTGGGAAGTCGTGTGACGAAGGGGGGGGGTCAAAAATCGTCCAAAATCGCGTGACGTCATTTATTGACGGCCCCTAAGGATCACTTGATGCTCCGTTTTGACGCCGTGAATTCTAAACCACGCCCCCCACTTGACCCCTCCCCTCTCTCGCCCCAGGCCCCACCCCCGCATCGCCCACCAGCTACGCCTCCTGGCATGCACCGCATGGCCATGAGACGTGATGGAAGCGATTAAAACATTAGAATAGAGGTTAATTAAAACTGAAGAGGAGGAGGAGGAACACCCTACCCACCCCACCATCATTACAGAGTAATAGCGCAGGCCGGAAAACGTTTAAACTATACAAAAGTAGGGATGTGCAAGAAGGCAACACAATCTCTGGTAGGGGCATTTGAAAAATCTTTTTTTTAATGTGTGTTGTTTTATGTCACCATGAAAATTAATGTGACTGACAGCAGCGGTGATACAGTGATGGGCAACTGTGGACCCGGCTTCGTGAACATTGAGGCTCATACTGGTAGGAACCATCTGGTTCCACCAGCCCACAGGGGATTATTGTGTCCGTCCGTCGTGCATCCAAAAATGGGAGGGGTGGGGCTGGATGGAGAAGGGAGGGTGGGGAGGGTCTGGGTGGGGAGGGGAGGGTGGGGAGGGGCTGGGTGGGGAGGGTGGGGGGTGGAAGGAGTGGGGCTGGGTGGGGAGGGGCTGGTCACCACGTGGTGCCCTTATAAAACTCAACGTTTAACCTACTCACGCCGGCTTGTGCCCGCCCTCACAGTCGGCCATATTTGCGGAATACACCACGCCGCCGTTGACCCTGGCCATTGACCGAGCAACCCAACGTTCCTGCCAGCTCCCTCCGCAGGAATGTGTTCAAACACAGTAGACTATACCGTAGTCACCAATACTCGCTGCTTGCAAAGTCTGAATCTGGAAATCAGACACGTGGAGTCACACTCATGTCGACGATCGAGACGCATTCATGACCATCAACAACCACCGGTGCCGTCAACCAACCCGACAGCGTCAATGTTGAAAAACAAATAGAATCTCCACGAACAATAACATCGTCTTAGCGAATCAACCGCTGCACAAGCTAGTAAACCACTTTGTTCATCGTCCTCGGTGACTGATAGAATCGCATACCGAAAATCAGAGCCGAAAATAACAACTAACATCGGAAGGTGGTAGGGTGGGAACATCACAGCCAGTTTATTTACATGAACAGATTAAATTTCTCACACTAACACAGCCACCTCGTGCACCATCCTCAAGGTTGCTGCTCGGTGATCTCCCATTAACATGCTAATATCTCACATTAACATGCTAATATCTCACATTAACATGCTAATCTCACACATTAACATGCTAATATATCACATTAACATGCTAATATCTCATATTAACATGCTAATCTCTCACATTAACATGCTAATTTTTCCCTGGCAGCCCTTTGATTGGTGGAAACCCCACCACCATGGCCGTCGCTGCCCACCGCTCACATTAACATTGGCTGATGACATTTGGGCTCCGCCCATTTAAAACCTTTATAAACTGTTTGCCTTTAGAAGCTAACCCCCCTTTTCCTGATGACGACCGCTTGCTTGTGTTGCGATCGAAACGTCGTAGTTTTTTGTTATTTTTTGTTATTTTCTTTGAACCTATCTAAGTGACTTTACCGAAAGACCAAAAGAATAATCGCGTACCGTGTCAACCCACACGGTTTTGCCCCGTATTACTGTACAGGGAAATTGAGTTTTCAGGTCCATACGGGCAACAAAAAATATAAACATTCGTCCATTTGTGTTTCTCCCTTGTGATGGGGACTCTGTAGGATGAACGTTGAGACCTATAAGGGCACGGGGAGAGTTTGACAGGCGTGGCATCGCCTCCCCGATGTCAAACCGTCGATTACGTCCCAAATTACTCCATAGCCATCGATTAATTCCTTGACATTTTCTCGACGGCCGGCTCCCTCTGCAAGTAAATCAACATTTGCCCAGCGATCGCTGGCAATGACCCCCCCCCCCCCCCCTTACTGGACATTTGTGTGAAAAGAGCTTCACAAGCTCGTCAGATTCCCTCGAGGTGTAAATAAAGAATTATATTTCGATTTAAAGCTTTCGTGACTGCAGGGATTCATCTTCTTGGTTCTTTCGGTAAAGTCACGTAGAAGGGAAGTAATAAAATAATAAAAATAAAACATAATAAAATGAAATAATTCTCACGACATTTCGGCTACAACGCAAGCAGCCGTCTTCAGGTGAAGAATGAGACACTACCAAGCTAGGAGCTTATATATAAACTGGGTTGGAGGTGGAAGAGCGCCTTAACAAAAAGAATGTGCATATGAAGAGGAATTTAGCATATTCATGGAAAATGCGTAGGAGGTGGGCGGGGGGGTTTCAAAGTCATATTATGCCCATGCATTATGCAGGATTAGCAGCACCAAGGGGGGGTGCAGGGAGTAGCATTAACAAAGGAAAGGAATGTTAATGATATGTAGCTGCAGTTACTAAACAACCACGTAGAAAACTAAAGTATAAACTACATAAAAAAAAAACTAAAGTATAAACTGCATAGCACCATCAGTATACTTACTATACTCTACAATAAGCTGAGTTACTAACAGCAAGTAATACATTACAATTCTACGTCGTAAAAATATATAATATGCTTCCATCTAAACTTTATTCTCTTACATCACACGAGCATATACCGTACTATATACTGCCATAGATAAACCCAACATTAAATTATATACTGTATTGCTATAAACCACCCTATACCTTATACATTTCAACATAACACTATGTATTATTCTACCCACCCTAATGTGTATCGAAATGGTTTATTACGTCCTTCCAATGATTGCTAAGCCAGAATCCATCTTCTCGGTTAAAATTGTCTCTGTGTTTGTATATGTGGATCGCCTCATGAACGAATCTTTCATGATAGCCAGATGGCTTGCAGAGAACCTCTGTCTTGGAGAAGTCAATGTCATGTGAGCCCACTGAGTTGTAACAGTGATCTGCCACGGCTGAGGTGTTTGTCCTTCCTACCGTGTTTCAGGTCAGCTTCATGTTCACGGATGTGGTCCGAGACATGTCGTTTGGTTTCCCCAATGTAACTGCTACCACAGAGGCAACTTAGTTAGCTTGAGTCACATCGCTGCAGACGTAGCAAGATCCGAAATCTCTGCAACCCTCAAAAACGCTAAGATGCCAGCTAGCAACATCAGCAAAGATGAGCGTTTTGAATTAGCTCAATTAAAAAAGAGGGATGACATTGTCATCCTCTCAGCCGACAAAGGCAATGCCACTGTCATCATGGACAAAATAGAATACAACAACAAAATTCAAGAACTACTCAACGATGGCAGCTATACAAAAATAAAAAGAGACCCCACCAACAGCCTCGTCACTAAAACCAACAAAATCATTTCTGATTCAACCGCATTATTTGATCAGACCAAACAGTTCTCGTTGAAACCTTCTGCAGCCAGGCCACCAAGATTATACGGCTTACCAAAGATACATAAAGAAGATACACCTCTTCGTCCCATTGTCTCTACTATCAACTCCCCCACCTATAAATTGGCTCGTTTTTTGTCTGAAATCCTACGGCCTTTCACTGGAAAAAACACCTCTGCGGTACTAAACTCTACTGACCTGGTATCGACAATCAAGGGGATTGCCCTGTCCCCAGACGACCTGCTTGTCAGTTTTGATGTGGTTTCCTTATTCACCAAGGTTCCTGTACCTGACACCATCGCAATCATTGAAGACTTGGTTCATCAAGGACTGAATGCTGGGGTACCCCCCCTGGTGAGACACTGCTTAACCAATACATACTTCACCTGGAATGAAACTTTCTACAAGCAAATTGAGGGCACCCCAATGGGCTCCCCCCTATATCCGGTTGTAGCCAACATCTTCATGGAGAAATTTGAGACGGACGCCATCCAGACTGCCACTCTACGCCCGACCTTATGGAAGAGGTACGTAGACGACACTTTTGTCATCTGGCCACATGGCCGGCCTGCTCTAGACCAATTTCTCGACCACATCAATTCCATACACCCAGCCATCAGATTCACCATGGAAGTCGAAAAAGATGGCAAGCTACCCTTTTTGGATGTCCTAATCAAAAGGAGACCTGATGGTTCAATGAGCCACTCTGTCTACAGGAAAGCCACCCATACGGATGCTTACCTAAAACCGGATTCCCACCACCATCCATCCCAGAAGAATTCCCTCATCAAGACTCTATATCATAGAGCCCAATGCATCTCCGACCATGAACACATTTCCAGTGAACTCAAACACGTACGCCAAGCTCTTAAGGCTAATGGTTACTCCGACTACACAATCCGCAAAGCCATCACTCCAACCATCAAGAAGGATCCTGTTGAGGAGCCTTTCAAGACCATCACCTTACCCTACATTGCTGGGGTCACAAAAAAGATCTCCAAAATCCTGATTAAACACAAGATCCAGGTCCGATTCAACACAGTACATAAAATCCGTGATCTGGTACCGTCTGTAAAAGATGTGGTTCCAGACATACAGTACCCTGGTGTCTACAAACTAAGTTGCCTCTGTGGTAGCAGTTACATTGGGGAAACCAAACGACATGTCTCGGACTGCATCCGTGAACATAAAGCTGACCTGAAACACGGTAGGACAAACACCTCAGCCGTGGCAGATCACTGTTACAACTCAGTGGGCTCATATGACATTGACTTCTCCAAGACAGAGGTTCTCTGCAAGCCATCTGGCTATCATGAGAGATTCGTTCATGAGGCGATCCACATATACAAACACAGAGACAATTTTAACCGAGAAGATGGATTCTGGCTTAGCAATCATTGGAAGGACGTAATAAACCATTTCGATACACATTAGGGTGGGTAGAATAATACATAGTGTTATGTTGAAATGTATAAGGTATAGGGTGGTTTATAGCAATACAGTATATAATTTAATGTTGGGTTTATCTATGGCAGTATATAGTACGGTATATGCTCGTGTGATGTAAGAGAATAAAGTTTAGATGGAAGCATATTATATATTTTTACGACGTAGAATTGTAATGTATTACTTGCTGTTAGTAACTCAGCTTATTGTAGAGTATAGTAAGTATACTGATGGTGCTATGCAGTTTATACTTTAGTTTTTTTTATGTAGTTTATACTTTAGTTTTCTACGTGGTTGTTTAGTAACTGCAGCTACATATCATTAACATTCCTTTCCTTTGTTAATGCTACTCCCTGCACCCCCCCTTGGTGCTGCTGATCCTGCATAATGCATGGGCATAATATGACTTTGAAACCCCCCCGCCCACCTCCTACGCATTTTCCATGAATATGCTAAATTCCTTTTCATATGCACATTATTTTTGTTCAGGCGCTCTTCCACCTCCAACCCAGTTTATATATATATAAGCTCCTAGCTTGGTAGTGTCTCATTCTTCACCTGAAGACGGCTGCTTGCGTTGTAGCCGAAACGTCGTGAGAATTATTTCATTTTATTATGTTTTATTTTTATTATTTTATTACTTCCCTTCCACGTGACTTTACCGAAAGAACCAAGAAGATAAAGAATTCTAATTCAATCGATGAATATCGACCCTCGGGTGTGACGTCACACACAGCACCCCCCCCACCCACCCCCACTGTCGCTGACCCGGATGTTGTCACGGCGGGGGGCCGAGAGGGGCCACGGAGGCCGCTGCTTGAAGTGGAGGAGGCCGCCAACGCCGCTGCTGCTGCTGCCGCCGCCGCTGCTGCTGCACAGCTCCGGGCCCCTGCGTGCGTGGTCGGGTCGGGCGTCTCTCTCCGCCGCCGCCTCCCCCGGCCGACCCCCCCCGCACCCCCGTACGCTACCGCCACTCGGTCACCTCGCCGACTTGGCTGCGCGTGGCCCGTGGTGGTGCGGGTTTTGTTTTATTGTGGTTGATGGTCGTGGTTGATTGGCTGGTGGTCGTGGTTATTGTGGTTGGTGGTCGTGGTTGGTTGGTGGTGGTTATTGTGGTTGGTTGGTGGTGGTTATTGTGGTTGGTTGGTGGTGGTTATTGTGGTTGGTTGGTGGTGGTTATTATGGTTGATGGTCGTGGTTGGCTGGTGGTGATTATTGTGGTTGGTGGTCGTGGTTGGTTGGTGGTGGTTATTGTGGTTGGTGGTTGTGGTTGGGTTGGTGGTGGTTATTGTGTTTGGTGGTGGTTATTGTGGTTGGCTGGTAGTGGTTATTGTGGTTGGTGGTCGTGGTTGGCTGGTGGTGCTTATTGTGTTTGATGGTCGTGGTTGGCTGGTGGTGGTTATTGTGTTTGGTGGTGGTTATTGTGGTTGGTGGTCGTGGTTGGTTGGTGGTGGTTATTGTGGTTGGTGGTCGTGGTTGGTTGGTGGTGGTTATTGTGTTTGGTGGTGGTTATTGTGGTTGGCTGGTGGTGGTTATTGTGGTTGGTGGTCGTGGTTGGCTGGTGGTGGTTATTGTGGTTGGTTAGTGGTGGTTATTGTGTTTGGTGGTCGTGGTTGGTTGGTGGTGGTTATTGTGGTTGGCTGGTGGTGGTTATTGTGGTTGGTGGTCGTGGTTGGTTGGTGGTGGTTATTGTGGTTGGTTGGTGGTGGTTATTGTGTTTGATGGTCGTGGTTGGCTGGTAGTGGTTATTGTGGTTGGTGGTCGTGGTTGGTTGGTGGTGGTTATTGTGGTTGGTTGGTGGTGGTTATTGTGTTTGATGGTCGTGGTTGGTTGGTGGTGGTTATTGTGTTTGATGGTCGTGGTTGGCTGGTGGTGGTTATTGTGGTTGGTTGGTGGTGGTTATTGTGGTTGGTTGGTGGTGGTTATTGTGTTTGATGGTCGTGGTTGGTTGGTGGTGGTTATTGTGTTTGATGGTCGTGGTTGGCTGGTAGTGGTTATTGTGGTTGGTGGTCGTGGTTGGTTGGTTGGTGGTGGTTATTGTGGTTGGTTGGTGGTGGTTATTGTGGTTGGTTGGTGGTGGTTATTGTGTTTGATGGTCGTGGTTGGCTGGTGGTGGTTATTGTGGTTGGTTGGTGGTGGTTATTGTGTTTGATGGTCGTGGTTGGTTGGTGGTGGTTATTGTGTTTGGTGGTCGTGGTTGGCTGGTGGTTATTGTGGTTGGTTGGTGGTGGTTATTGTGTTTGATGGTCGTGGTTGGTTTGTGGTGGTTATTGTGGTTGTTTGGTGGTGGTTATTGTGGTTGGTTGGTGGTGGTTATTGTGTTTGGTGGTCGTGGTTGGTTTGTGGTGGTTATTGTGGTTGGTTGGTGGTGGTTGTTGTGGTTGGTTGGTGGTGGTTATTGTGGTTGGTTGGTGGTGGTTATTGTGGTTGGTTGGTGGTGGTTATTGTGGTTGGTTGGTGGTGGTTATTATGGTTGATGGTCGTGGTTGGCTGGTGGTGATTATTGTGGTTGGTGGTCGTGGTTGGTTGGTGGTGGTTATTGTGCTTGGTGGTTGTGGTTGGGTTGGTGGTGGTTATTGTGTTTGGTGGTGGTTATTGTGGTTGGCTGGTAGTGGTTATTGTGGTTGGTGGTCGTGGTTGGCTGGTGGTGGTTATTGTGGTTGATGGTCGTGGTTGGCTGGTGGTGCTTATTGTGTTTGATGGTCGTGGTTGGCTGGTGGTGGTTATTGTGTTTGGTGGTGGTTATTGTGGTTGGTGGTGGTGGTTGGTTGGTGGTGGTTATTGTGTTTGGTGGTGGTTATTGTGGTTGGCTGGTGGTGGTTATTGTGGTTGGTGGTCGTGGTTGGCTGGTGGTGGTTATTGTGGTTGGTTAGTGGTGGTTATTGTGTTTGGTGGTCGTGGCTGGTTGGTGGTGGTTATTGTGGTTGGTGGTCGTGGTTGGTTGGTGGTGGTTATTGTGTTTGATGGTCGTGGTTGGCTGGTGGTGGTTATTGTGGTTGGTTGTGGAGGTGATGACGATGTGGGTTGGCGGTGATGGTGGTGTCAGCGCGCCGAACGAACATCTGTGGGAAAAGATTCCCGCTCGTGGCCAACGCCGGTGACGATTATCTCAACCGGTCCTGGGCCTCCCCTAGGTCGACTCGGACTCAAACGAGTACCCGGTGCGGTGCGTAGTAAACATCGCCACTAGGGAGACAGGCGGCCGGGCGTGGTGTTGGCCACCCACCACCCCCTTCGTGTGCCCTGCCGGCCTTCATCGGTGTTCGCCAACAGCAGCGGTCGCTCCTACAGTCTGTTAAGGCTACAGGAGCATCTATGGGGGCTTATGGTGTTGTTAGGAGTGATACTTTGTGGAGGTTTCGATTGTGATGATGGGGGTTGTGATGGTGTTGATAATATAAGTGGTTACTTGTAGTCTTGCTTGTCGTGTTGTTGTTGGTGGTGCTGTTAGCAGTGGTAGTGATTTAGTGGTGGAGGTTGGCACAGTGGGGAGCACATGTGGTAACATCTACCAGCCATCTGTTAACCCATGGCCTGTCACCTGCCATGGAGTCTTCGACTCTTCACCTGGCATCAAGGTGGAGGTTGCGTTGGTGAATATTCTGGTGATGGTATGGATTATGGTGGTAGTGCTGTTAGTGGTGGTGAGGGCTTTGTTGGTGGATGCTGAAATTTACCTGGTGTTGATGGTTGGTAGTGGTATTGATAGTAATGCTGGTAATTGTGCTTGTTGGTAGTGTTACTGGTAGTGGCGAGGGCCTTGTTGGTGGTTGTGGAGTTGCGGTTGTTGGTAATGGTAATGTTGGTGGTTAATTTAGTTAATGAGATGCTATTGTGTTTTTTTTCTGTTGAAAACATCGCAAACAGTGTCGATTTGTGTGTGTGGATGCGTGGAAGCTATTGACATTTTGTCGCTTGGAATTTTGTGTGATTACAAAAGTTACGGAGTGCGCCCTCCCTCAAACAAATATTCTATATCGTGTACTCTCATTTGTTAACTTAGATTCATCATCTTACTCTATTCATTCACTTCTGACTCCTGGACATTTCGTTCTCATATTGTTCTTCATGTTTTCCTCCTTTTCTGACATTACATTTTCTCATCAGTAGTCTAATAAATATAAATATAATTATAAAGATTAATTTCAAGTAGTTACATTGGTACATATGTCCTTTGTTTACAACGATCCCCCCGTATAGCCTGAACAGGTTGTTGGGGCAAAGGAAATGTACAAGTGAAGTGCATTTGGCAATAAATTCCCCAACACCAATCGGAATGTGTTTCGTTATCTTTTTCATGACATGTGCAGTTGTGTAAAGTAATCTTATTGTGAAATAAAAGTAAATCGTTGTTAGAGGGACACATCTGGAACAGAATGTTTAGTGCAGTTATTGAATGTTGATCGGAATCAACATTATTTAATAAAGAAGCAGATGGCAACAGCGTGCAGTGTTTTTGGATAAACTATAGTTTGATAAAGGCAACATACTAATGTATCTCAACAAAAAAACATGGTCAGATCCAAAAACATGTTTACAACTATACAAATAAGCATGAAGAGGTACATGCTTAGATTTACATTGAGAGAAAGAGGAACACATGGAATAGAGACATAGAAAATTAAAAAGCCAATATTGACTCTTAAGGAAAGTAAGTGGACTTGGTGGGAGATTATAAGAAGGGATGATTGGTACATTATTAAGATGTGTGGACTAAATACAAGACTGGTGATGGAATGGCAGACAAAGGAGAGAACACTCCCAAGAGTGTGACCACTGCAGAAAATCGAGTGAACAGATCTGCTTGTGATTGTGGTATTGCAAGAAAGAGGGATGGCGATGGTGCGGGGAGGCCTTCATCCAGCAGAGAATTGAACATGGCTGATGAAGATGATTACTTTTTCTTAGCTGGCCAAAATCTAATACTGTATTTCAATTTGTGGGATTATGATGTTCCTTGTAGATATCGGGACCTCACATTCAATGCAAACATGTCCAGGGCCCCGAGCCCCCCACCTCCGTCTGAAATGTCCAATGCGCCCATCGCAGAAAGCTGGTGCTACACACAGGTACGTTTCCCTGTGGCCAATCGCATTCAACAGGTCTCCCTCCATCTTGTGCCGATAAAAGTTTGCGCATGGGTTTTTCTAAAATACGGACAGTTCCCCATTAGCTAATTTATTTAACTTTTACACATTTTTTGTTCATTGCAAAGCCATCCAAAATGGTTTCATAATTATGTATAAGTGCAATAATGGATTGCCATTGCACAAGCTATTTTTGTCCATCAGATTGCAAAGTTCATACAATTGCACTAACAGCATTATACTAGTTAATTGTCTCTGATTTTGACTGGTGGTGTATTTTTACAAAAGGACACCAGTTTTTATAAAAAAAAAAATAGCATGGCCTTTTATTACACCATCTAATCTATGACATGTTGAGACCTGTTGTGTTACCGCTGCGCGGTAATGAACATACAAGGTAATCCCAGAACACTAGGACCCTTTCATTTACAGTAATGTTTATTTCCTTATAGACAGTTTGTGTTTTTGAGCACAATATTCAGATGTGTGGGTGAAATACTTGAGGGTTTGTCGATGGTCATGTATTTATGGTAATGAGTGAGCTTTATACCTGTTATGTGCTCGTTGTGTTTTTCAGGTTAAGGTCGTAAAGTTCTCTTATATGTGGACCATCAACAATTTCAGCTTCTGTCGTGAAGAAATGGGTGAAGTTCTTAAGAGTTCTACATTTTCAGCAGGCACCAATGACAAATTGAAATGGTACAGTAAATTCTGGCTATTTTATGACATTACAAAAAATCACAATGCTCATGGAGGTGATTTATTAGAACAATTTTGCATAGTACACGTTTTAGTTCATACTATATTGTTTTAGTAATTTAGTCTGTGCGTACATACACACCTAATTAATGTACATGTCGGTTTATATGTGCAATCAGGTGCCTACGCGTAAACCCCAAGGGTCTCGACGAAGAGAGTAAAGATTACCTATCATTGTACTTGTTATTGGTCAGCTGTCCCAAGAGTGAAGTCCGTGCCAAGTTCAAGTTTTCTATTCTTAATGCCAAGGGAGAGGAAACCAAGGCGATGGGTAAAACTACTTGTATTTAAGTGTCAATTCACATCATGTGTGTATTTGGTAACATGATTATGTCATAATCAGCCATTATTTATCGACTGCTTGAAACATTTTATAAACCTTACGAACACCATCCCTCGTCCTTCACATGAGCTGATGTAATATTCCCGTGTCTACGTTTGACATCGTCTTGGGCATGTACTCTACTTTTCCTCCTATTCGACCACCAGTCTCATCCATCAACCATCATTCCATTTAGCGATGTGTCCTGTCCAAGCCCATTCTATACTTACAACAGTCAATATGATGTCTCTAATTTGCCGTTTTGATTTGACCAACGTGTTCCTCTTTCAGTTTCTCACTGTAATTCTCAACATACTTCTCGCCACACTTTATGTACTTTGTAGTTTTGTTCCATTTGTCAGTGTTTCTATTTGGAATCAGTATTTCGTAGTAGGTAATATGCACTGATTGAAATCTTTCATCCTGTAGCACATTGGAACTTTTCTTTTCATTATCAAATTCATTTTCCAAAAGTGCTCTTGATCCTGTTCCATATTTTTGTGTTTTCCATGATTGACCCTCCAATAATAATTATATTTTGCTTAGTGTACTTGGACATCGTCATTCACGGACATTTCTTTTTCTAGTTTTACAATCTTCACCATGTGTTATTCCATTGTAATTTATCAAGTGACAGCTTGCTGTTTTCTGCTTGCACTCACTGTTTATTACAACTTAATTATTTTTGTTTGTATTCTCATCCATTTTTTTATTAATTTATGGTGGTTTTACAAAGGTTGGCATCTTCATCCCATTTCACACTTCATATTGTTTGTTTTATAATTGCCTTATTACTTTCAAGATACTTTTTCAATGCTAGATAACTATTTTAAGTGGTGACATCCATACATTTACTGTGCTTTGCTAAGGCTATTAACATTTTTCTGAGAGTTAATCTAAATGCTCCAATTTTTTAAAACTATCTTTTTGTTTTTAACTTTCATGCATTTTTTTCTGATTATTTGCTTTGGTTGTTGTCTTTGGTAATGTTGATATGTAACTCACATCACACAAACAAGTTTACAAATTAGATATATATGCTATCATGGTGTGACATTGTGGTCCACAAACATTCAAAGACAAGCATTATTAATACACAAACACATTCACCTAATCTATATGAACTATATCTTCATGCACTTAAATCCAGGTCTGATTTTCATCCACCTTGAAGTTAAAAGCTAAACTGAACTATTTTTATTTTACCAGGTAAGGCCCACTGAGCTATATAGCTCTTATTCAGAAGTGACCTGGCCACAAACGATAACTTAACGCAATGGCTTGTGTGGAAATGTATAGCAGCCAAATACTCTCAATGGATTTTTAGAAATATGGAGGGGAAAAACCGGAAGACCTGGAGAAAAATCCATGCAACCACAAGGAGAACATGCAAACTACAAATATACAGGCCTCAGGGTTGGGATCGAACCCACGACCTCCTGTATACCAGGCGAGGTAGTTGACTGTCACCGTGGTGCAGGGCTTAAGAATACATTGCTCTCTTTACACTTTGAAAATATAATTCACAGGTTTTTTTTCCCCATTACATGAAATTACCACAGTTTAATGTAAGAACTGGTGAATATTGTTTGAAATGTATTTTTTACAGAGAGCCAGCGAGCATACCGCTTTGTCCAAGGAAAAGACTGGGGATTTAAGAAATTCATTAGAAGAGATTTTTTGCTTGATGAATCTAATGGCTTGCTTCCAGATGACAAACTGACACTCTTTTGTGAAGTAAGTATGACATGCTGCAGCTAATGTGTAATTTTCTATTTTATTCATTACAATTGCACAGTTGGAGTCAAGATTCTACTTAATTGAAGGTTGTCATAATTACTTTCCCTGTTCCATACAAGGACATTGTTAACATGAGTTTTCCAAGCACTTTTCCCCCCCACTAGTGCTAGAGTTAACATAGCACAACAATTAAATAATCAAGCGTAAATTTTTTAGGTTTTCTCCCTCTGGATAGTGTTTATTTTTAAACCTATACATTTTTATACACTAGAATGTCAGGTATTACAAAAAGTGTTTTGTTTAAATGTCGCCACATGAATTCCTTTTCTTATTCTCGGACATCAGCCAGTTTGATGTAAATGTTTCTTGCCCCTGGGGGGGTCCTTTCAATCAGCCAGATTTACATTTTTTTCCTTTAAAATCCTTTACAAAATACAAGTATTTTTGATAATGAAAGGAAACACATCAAGAAGGGCTGTTCACTCCATCTGTTGTTGTGCAGAACCCATAATTAGGGGCCTCACTACCTGTTGAAACTGTGTATACAGTGTCCAATAACTTGACAAAGATATAGAATGAAAATTTATTCATATTAAAAACATTTCACGGACCACTATTTTGGCATTATTCGCAACGCTTGTTCTGATATACCATGTTGTGCAGATTTGCTTGCTTGATTGAACAAAAGCCTACATCTTCATGCAAAATGTGTAGTTAAGTGAGGTTTTGTAAAAAAAAAAAAAATGCCTTCTCAAAAGCTGGTTGATGTCAATGCAGGTTAGTGTGGTGCAAGATTCCGTGAACATCTCTGGTCAATCCAGCATGAGTACATTGAAAGTGCCAGATTGCCGGCTGGCAGTTGACTTCGGGGAGATCTGGGACAATTCCCGCTTCACAGACTGCCTGCTTCGTGTTGGTGGCCAGGAGTTTAAAGCACACAAGGCCGTATTGGCAGGTCTGTGCCACAGCAAGCAACACATGCGTCGTTTAGTGTACAATAGAACCATATAATTAATGATACTGTAATTTATTTGTGGTAATCAACTACAGCCATTTCCTGTTTTACACTGAACTTTATTAACTAACACTGGCAAACGCTTATGTCAATTTGTAATGCTTTTTGTTAAAGGATACATCAGTAAATGTGTGTAGTGAATTCAACTGAGTCGCAGCCGCGCTTCTTGGATGCAACACATTTATTCAACCAACACATGGGGTTACTACCCCTTAACACATTGACAACCTATGGTGGTGGACCACCAGGCTAACTACACTAATTACACGGGAATTAGCTACGACGGACCGGACCCTGGCCTGGATCCTGGTCCACGTGTTGGTGACTCTTGTAGGACGTAGAACGTAGATTCTTCAGGATGAACAACAGCAGCCGGTCCCTCTCAGGGACCCGGCTTTTATCCTTTGTGGCGTGGCTGGCTCCGCCCTTAGCCACGACCACCTTCTAGAATCCTCTAGCATGTTCCCGGCCCTGACACGTGACCATCCCTAGCCCCCCACCTGGGGCCCCTGTGTAGACTTTACCGGTCACGTCCTTCGGGGTCAAGTGCCATGGCCTTTGGCAACCCCATTTCCATGGCCGGCACTCTCACACATTATCCTGTAAGGGTCGGCACTGCACGCAGAGCGTGGTGCCACTCGGCACTGTCAGCGCTCACCGAGCCCCTCTCGGGCCAGTACTGCACCCACATACACGTGGTGCCCGCGATGGCAATACATCGCACGCCGTGCCTCTAGAGCCGGCATTACACAGTGACATTCGCGATGTCACTACATGTGTATAAATGTAATATTGTATTGTGTAAGAGATAAACATATCTAATAATCCTGTTACTAAAGTTTTAATTCCGCTTTTATTTACTTCACTAGATATCGTTGTGCAGGAATTCATTTTACACGATGCAGTTAAGGTGTCGGTTTTGAGCCTCTAATTTGGACAACATTTATTTGTGTCCATGTTTGGCAAATCAGTAATGGATATGCCATATGAAATAAAATATGGATCTGTATTTTACCTCGTTTGTATCTAGATTATTTGATTGCTAGATATAACATCTAAATGTGTTTGTACCACATTCCAGTGTTTCTCCAATTTACTGTATTTGCAAACAGTTGCTTTACCTTTTTCAGGTCGGTCACTCGTTTTTAATGCTATGTTTGAACATGAAATGGAAGAGAGCAAAAAGGTAACTTTCATTGCAATCTTGATGCAGCACATTAATACTGCGATCATACATTTCCAAGGTGCATTTGTCACAATTGATGGTTGATAAGTATCTCTTGAGAGTGGTGCCAAATGTTGAACTATTACCCTAGTAACACTTTGGAGCGGTGCACATTTATTATCAAAAAGTATTCATTCCGAGGGAATGTAAGATTGTATTTTATAGCTGTCTTTCATACAACATTTCACAGAAGGCCATTGCATGTGTGTCAAGAATGGATTTATCACGCACAATAAATACAGTCATAGGCAAGTTGAATACAACTTTAATGGAGCCACTTTACATGTGTTGTGTAGATATAAAGGATGTTTATTTAATTTCATGCTATTTTTTTGTCTCCCAATATATGCCGAAGTTAATTTGAATATATTGTGTTGCTACCTTGCAGAATCGAGTGGAGATTAATGATGTAGAGCCTGACGTGTTCAAGGAAATGATGCGTTTTGTCTATACGGGACGGGCTCCAAACCTCGAGAAGATGGCTGATGACTTGCTGGCCGCTGCTGACAAGGTTACACGCTTAAAATATTAACACGAGATCGCACCACCTTGTGATGTATCCGTATGCAGTTGTAGGTCGCAAGTGAATATTAAAAGAGCATTTAGGCATTTTATAAAGCCCATGTCACAAATGATATTAATAGCAAGTGTATATGATGTGGATGTTCATGTATACAAACAAGAAGCTACGAGGATGACTTCACATTTGTGCTTTCAGGTTTTGGAATTTATGTCCTGGGAGATTATTGAATTTTCAACAAAAATTTCAATTGTCATGCAATTTCACAATTGAATTGAATGTCAAACTGTTATTAGTCCATGCTTGTGGGGAGCGGTAGTGTAGTGGTTAGCGCGCTGCACTACGAACTTGGCGACCCAGGTTCGATTCCCGCTCACGGCAAACACCAGTGACGATTATCTGAACCGGTCCTGGGCCTCCCCTAGGTCGACTCAGCCTCAAATGAGTACCTGGTGCGGTGTGTAAACATCACCGCTAGGGAGACAAAGGCGGTCGGGCGTGGTGCTGGCCACCCACCCCCTCGTGTACCGTTCCGGCCTTCATAGGTGCTCGCTAACAGCACTTGCCCCTACAGTCTGTCAAGGCTATACGTGGGATCTTTATCCATGCTAGAGGCTAGTACGTGTGCATTGAAGTGCATATTTATCCTAAGTGCAACCATTTGGCTATGTGTTCTTGTATTGAGGGTTTTTTGTTAATCACATTAACAATTGATACAATTAGTAATAAAATAAAGGGAAGTGTTTTAAAATATTATTTGATGTAGCATGGCTGTATAGAAATAAATTGGAACAAATATAATTTTATTAAGGAAACGGATATCCTGCTGTTCCTGAATATCTGCCAGATAATCAGTTAAGGGTCATTACTCTCCCTTCTGGAGCATCCTATGCAATAGTTCTTAAAGCAATTGTAATGAAATAAGAAAACAAATCGTATAAAGTCGCATGTTGAAGCTTTGTTCATTAAAGTTTAATATTCTGCTTGAGTTGAAATATAGTGACTTGCAGTTGCATTGTTTATCAGCTTAACCAAACTAAGCTCTTGGCAAACAACACCTCACCTCCTTTGTAATTTGCATGACTTTGTAACCAATATAATCAAGTTTAGGACAATGACCCTATTTATAGTAGAGATCAATAAATGCGTGTTCTTGGTTTTTTCGGTAAAGTCACGTGACTTTACCGAAAAAAACCAAGAAGATGAATCCCTGCAGTCACGAAAGCTTTAAATCGAAACAAATGCGTGACTTAAAACTTAAATATGATGTTTTAAAAAAATTCTCAAACATTTGACTGCTCTATACTGCGTTTTCAAAGTAGTTGGGGTGAGGGAATGTTATACAAGCGAAATAGGTAGAGAAAATAGTGTTCTTAATACTGAAATTGCACTTTGTTTTTACTTTTCTCAAGTATGCATTAGAGAGGTTGAAGGTGATGTGCGAGGAGGCACTATGCACAAACTTGTCGGTGGAAAATGTTGCGGAGACTTTGATCTTGGCCGATTTGCACAGTGCAGAGCAGTTGAAGGCCCAGGCCATTGACTTCATAAACAGGCAAGTCTCGTGAGAGTGTGACTGTCACTGAGCTGCATAACATTGATGATGCTTACATGGCAATTTGCATTACAGTCCCTTTTAACGGAGACTAACCGTTTGCCCCAATCCTTATAGACACTGCTTATTATGAGCTCACTTAACCCTGACTTGTACTTGCAGTCATGCGACGGACGTAATGGAGACGGCGGGCTGGAAGTCCATGGTTTTGTCTCATCCTCACCTGGTTGCGGATGCTTTCCGCGCCTTGGCCACGGCCCAGTCTCCACAGCTGGGACCTCCACGCAAGCGTCTCAAGCAGACTTAACAGTGGCAGGCAAAGAACATCTACGACCAGGAACACTTGAGCTGCACAGTGCGGTTATTTACCTGTGGCCTCCATGCAAACAACCGTGAAGACTTTGCATCAGACTACCAGCTTTCCTCTGCATTGAAAATCATGTAAATTTAAGCAAATATGTTTACTTTCACAGAAAGGTGGCCAAATTCACTTTACCATGTCATATATTGCTACATCTATACAACTACGACTCTATAAACAAGTACATATTTCTCTTCTTGGTTCTTTCGGTAAAGTCACGTAGAAGGGAAGTAATAAAATAATAGAAATAAAACATAATAAAACAATTCTCACGACGTTTCGGCCACAACGCAAGCAGCCATCCTCAGGCGAAGAATGAAACACCCCAAGCTTGGAGCGTATATTTAAGCTGGGTTAGAGGGGGGGGAGGTGGGAAGAAGAGCGCCTAAACAAAATAATTTGCATATCAAGAGGAATTCAGCATATGGAAAATGCGTAGGAGGTGGGCGGGGGGGGTTCCAAATCAATACTATGCCCGTGCATTATGCAGGATTAGCAGCATCAAAGGGGGGGGGGGGAAGTGGGGGAGCATTAACAAAGGAAAGGAATGTTAATAGTATGTAGCTGTAGTTACTAAACAACCACGTAAAAAACTACAGTATAAACTGCATGACAAACTAAAGTATAAACTACATAGCATCATCAGTAAACTTACTATACTCTACAATAAGCTGAGTTACTAACAGTAAGTAATACATGAAAAATTCTACGTTGTAAAAAATTATATAATATGCTTCCATCTAAACTTTATTCTCTTACATCACACGCGTCTATACCGTACTATATACTTCCATAGGCAAAACCAACATTAAATTACATACTGTATTGCTATAAACCACCCTATACCTTATACATTTTTAATATAACACTATGTATTATTCTACCCACCCTAATGTGTATCAAAATGGTTTATTACGTCCTTCCAGTGATTGCTAAGCCAGAATCCATCTTCTCGGTTAAAATTGTCTCTGTGTTTGTAAATGTGGATCGCCTCATGTACGAATCTCTCATGATAGCCAGATGGCTTGCAGAGAACCTCTGTCTTGGAGAAGTCAATGTCATGTGAGCCCACTGAGTTGTAACAGTGATCTGCCACGGCTGAGGTGTTTGTCCTACAGTGTTTCAGGTCAGCTTTATGTTCACGGATGCGGTCCGAGACATGTCGTTTGGTTTCCCCAATGTAACTGCTACCACAGAGGCAACTTAGTTTGTAGACACCAGGGTACTGTATGTCTGGAACCACATCTTTTACAGACGGTACCAGATCACGGATTTTATGTACTGTGTTGAATCGGACCTGGATCTTGTGTTTAATCAGGATTTTGGAGATCTTTTTTGTGACCCCAGCAATGTAGGGTAAGGTGATGGTCTTGAAAGGCTCCTCAACAGGATCCTTCTTGGTGGTTGGAGTGATGGCTTTGCGGATTGTGTAGTCGGAGTAACCATTAGCCTTAAGAGCTTGGCGTACGTGTTTGAGTTCACTGGAAATGTGTTCATGGTCGGAGATGCATTGGGCTCTATGATATAGAGTCTTGATGAGGGAATTCTTCTGGGATGGATGGTGGTGGGAATCCGGTTTTAGATAAGCATCCGTGTGGGTTTATAGCAATACAGTATGTAATTTAATGTTGGTTTTGCCTATGGAAGTATATAGTACGGTATAGACGCGTGTGATGTAAGAGAATAAAGTTTAGATGGAAGCATATTATATAATTTTTTACAACGTAGAATTTTTCATGTATTACTTACTGTTAGTAACTCAGCTTATTGTAGAGTATAGTAAGTTTACTGATGATGCTATGTAGTTTATACTTTAGTTTGTCATGCAGTTTATACTGTAGTTTTTTACGTGGTTGTTTAGTAACTACAGCTACATACTATTAACATTCCTTTCCTTTGTTAATGCTCCCCCACTTCCCCCCCCCCCTTTGATGCTGCTAATCCTGCATAATGCACGGGCATAGTATTGATTTGGAACCCCCCCCGCCCACCTCCTACGCATTTTCCATATGCTGAATTCCTCTTGATATGCAAATTATTTTGTTTAGGCGCTCTTCTTCCCACCTCCCCCCCCTCTAACCCAGCTTAAATATACGCTCCAAGCTTGGGGTGTTTCATTCTTCGCCTGAGGATGGCTGCTTGCGTTGTGGCCGAAACGTCGTGAGAATTGTTTTATTATGTTTTATTTCTATTATTTTATTACTTCCCTTCTACGTGACTTTACCGAAAGAACCAAGAAGATGAATCCCTGCAGTCACGAAAGCTTTAAATCGAAAAGTACATATTTAGAAAAAGTGGAAAACTACAACCTAATAAACACCACGACATATCCCAATTGAGAAAGTGTAAAATTAAACGTTCGATGTGATTGTCCCTCCCTATTGGCAGGACAATTTTGTTCAATTGTTTAGTTAAGTAAAAACAGAACGGTCTAAAAACCCTGAAATGTCTACCTTAACACTCGAGATGAGTATTCGTCCAGTGTGTGTGTACTCAAGGTTACAGATAGTGGTATAGGGAACAACCAGTTCTGAAAGATAAGAATGTGCCAAGCCATATAAGGCCTTAATTCAAGAGGCAGACTTTTCAGATTGATTTTTCATTGCACAGACAGCTTATGCATTGACTAGGACAGGAGTTACTATGATTGCTAAGTTTGAAGACTGACAAAGATAATATTGCAGTCGTCCATCCTGCGTATAACAAAGCATGGATGAAGTGCGCGGTGTAATAAAAGGCAAGTGAGCATCAATTTGGCTATGTTACACAGTTCATAACATTTCACTTTTTTGCTTGTATGGGCTTTCATGTATGACCCAGAGATGTTTGGCTTACAGCAAGAGTAAATCTTATTTCCATCAATGTTGTAGTTTTTTTTCACAGAAACAAGACGTGCTGTTTTCTAAGTATTGTTTTGTATTATATTGTCATGATTTGTTTTTAGTATGAATCTCATTTATTACCCACTCGTAGCATCAGGTCAACCCAGAGTTTTACGTGATTGGAAGGACCATAATTTTCGCATCAGCGCTGTTTTATGTAACCTCCCATTAAAAATTTAATTTTACATAAAAGTGCATAAGCTTTGAAGGATTAGACACACATATTTTGAAGCACCATTTAAATCATATTCAAAGCTGCAGGATAAAATGTGAAAGTACAACACATGAGCAGTGTCATGGATTTGAGTCGATTTTAAGAATATTACAATCTAATGCAAAGTATGTGTTTGGGATATGAACAAATGCAAACGACAAGAATGTTGGAGTTTTTTTTACGTGTTAAACGTACAAAAACAAGTTGGTTAATACATGCATAATTAACGATAGCCAGTGTTGTAAGCAGTCTATTTATTTTGTATTTGTTTAATATTTTAGTTTCGTCCTTAAAATATATTATATGCTAAAGATGTATATGGTACAGTGCACTCTACCGATTCGTTTAAAAACGGATGAGGTGATTCCGGGAAGTTCTTTGTTGCCATGGTGTGAGAGTTAAAGCATTGAAATCTGATTGGGTTTCTCATCTGCAGCAAGTCTATGCTGTCATGAGTGAGTGTGACAAAAACTCTTAGAAGAGTGTGGTGGACTAATTGACCCCTGAAATATATCGGGCAGTGACCGGTAATGTACTCTTCAAATTGTTGCCTTGTATGATTTCCGAAATTGAAAATACTTTGCGCCAAATGTAAATGTTTATTGGAAAATAGATATACTGTAACTGCCAAAAAATATATATAATTGCAGTAATAATATGGCCTTTGTAAAAAGTGTGTGTTTTGAAAAAGTGTGATTGCATGCAAGACAGTTTTGAGTTCTTCCCACAAGTTTTTTTTTGCATATTCAGAGATGAAAATATGTTATAATGGTTTAATTTAAGTTTTTTTGCTACAATTGTAATACAAAAATATAAACTTGAAGCTAGTAATGCGGTATAGTGCCCCAATGTTTGACCTTTTATCTTTTTCCATTACAGATAATACTGTTCTGGATGTAATATAAATGTTTTGTAAGGCCCTTTTACAATGAATTGTCAGCAGATGATTGGAATGGCAAAATGAACCATTCTTGTATATTACGTGTTTTCTAAATTGATTTGCATTATAAATGGCAATATAAACCCTTTTCATATGGTAAATATATTGGCGTTATCTGATCTCTTCTAGAAACCAGTATTTGGATATTAGAAAAAAAGCTGCTTCTAGCTCTGCAGCACTCATTCCACATTTTTTTTCATTAAAATTGTATTTGATGTTAATATTTTCATTTGTGACATTTTGCAGTGTTACTCTTTGGTTCTTTCGGTAAAGTCACGTAGAAAGAAATTACTACGTGACTTTACCGAGTAATTCCTGCAGTCACGAAAGCTTCGAATCTATTTTGCAGTGTATTTAAAAGTTGAATAAACATGAATGTACCTGGAAATATGTCCAGTTTAAGTTGTAATATCTTTTTTATTGTGGCAATGTTACAGGTATGTGTGTATATGTCAAATTTCAATTTACACCCAACAGCAACATTTGAACAAATTGTATTTTGGAGCCAAAGGTAAACTTAAAGTGTATATTTCCTTGCCACTTTTAAAGGCATGTTTACCATGTGTTGATAAACAGTTCACTTGAGAATTGTAATGTGTTCACTGTTCATCATTTACAGCGTTTTGTCAACCCACTGCTTAAACGAAGGCCTCACCACACACCATGTCGGTCATACTTCACCCACTGATGTTAACTGTGGCTGGGAATTGAACTGGTTGCTTCGTCAGTTTCCTAGTGCCACCACTCCACGCAAATTACATCCTGTTTAATTTGTGTAATTATAAGTCGCATTCTATTTTTGGTGATCATACGTTCAGTATTTTCTGCCGAACTGAGTGTTGGATTTATTCCTTTTAAAGGTACTTTTTTTGCTCGGTTACATTTTGCTCAGGTAACAGCTCGCATTTGCAGTAAATGGTGCCATACATCAATGTCTTGTCTGGCATTAGACACGTCTGTACGAGCAGTGTTTTCATTAGCCTCCATTTATCAGTTAGGGGAACAACTGAGCTCGAAGGGGCAGTACGTGTCGTTCTGGTCACTCAACACGACGTGTACTTTTCACGGACCACTGAGAAAACGCGTTGCAACAACAACATGCAGAAATACAAACTGACAATTTCAGCCAGTGCAGCTTTATATCGCACTAGCGGAAGTACCCGGCTTTGCCCGGGTGAAAAATATATTTCTTAAAAACCTTACATATATATACACAGATACTAAGGTATTGTCAAAGCCCGGTGGGCTGTTTGTACATTTCTCCACCAACAAATATATCAGAGGCTTTCACAAGTCCAAAAAGTTGTAGAAAGTGTGGGGTAAATAGTTGATGTCAAAAGGTTTCCGAAAATTGTGGTCTCCCCCCCCCCTCAAAAAATATCTTTACCCCTCGTAGGTATATATACTAACAACACCTTACATACAACAGAGGAAGTGGTATCTATTGACTCTGTAGTAGTATCTACTGACTGTACCGTAGTATCTACTGAGCCAGTAGTAGCTACTGCCTGTGTAGTAGTATTTAGTGACTGTAATAACTACTGACCATAGTAGTATTTACTGGGCCTACAGTAGTATCTACCGACTATATACTCGTAACGACTAACTGTATAGTATCTGCTGACTATAGTTGTATCCACTGACTATAGTAGTAACTACAAAATCTATAGCAGTATCTACTCACTCTATAATAGTATCTACTGACTCTAGTAGCTACTCACCGTGGTAGTATGTACTGACTGTATAGTAGTATATACTGACTGTAGCAGTATTGACTGACTGTAGCGGTATATACTGACTGTTTTAGTATTTACTATAGCGGTATCTACCAACTCGATAGCAGTATCTACTATCGCTACAGCAGTGTATACCGACTGAGGTCGTACCTGCTATCACTACAGCAGTGCATACTGCTGTGTTGGTACCTGTTATGATGACAGCAGTGCATATTGTGGTGGAACCTGCTATGATTACAGCAGTGCATACTGCTGTGGTGGTATCTGCTATGATGAGAGGAGTACATATTGTGGTGGTTGTACCTGGTATGATAACAGCAGTGCATATTGACTGTACTCATCATTCACCCTCACCATTCACCACTCACAACTCACCCTTACCACTCATCCTCACCACTCACCACTCCCACTCACTATTCACCATTCACCCTCACAACTCACCACTCACCAACCTCCCTCACCAATCTCCCTCACCACTCACCCTCACCACTCACCACTCACCAATCACCACTCACCCTCACCACTCACTCTCACCACTAACCCTCACCATTAACCCTCACCACTCTCACTCACCACTCTCCCTCACCACTCACCACTCACTCTCACCATTCACCCTCACCACTCACCGTCACAACCACCACTCACCCTCACCACTCAACTTCACCCTCACTACTCACCATTCATCCTCACCAATCACCACTGACCAATCACCACTCACCACTCTCCACTAACCCTCACCACTCAACCTCACCACTCACCCTCAAAACTAACCACTCTCTCACCACTCACCCTCACCACTCAGCACTCACCCTCACCACTCACCCTCACCACTCACCCTCACCACTCACCCTCACCACTCACCCCTCACCGCTCACCACTCACCCATCACCACTCACAACCGCCACTCACCCTCACCACTCATCCTCACCACTCACCCTCACAACAACCACTCACCCTCACCACTCACCCTGACCACTCACCCTCATCACTCACCACTCACCCTCACAACAACCACTCACCCTCACTACTCATCCTCACCAATCGCACCCTCACCAATCACCACTCACCCTCACTGCTCACCCTCACCGCTCACCACTCAACCTCACCCTCACCACTCACGCTCACCCTCACCACTCACCTCTCACTAATCACCACTCACAACTGCCACTCACCCTCCCCACTCACCCTCACCACTCACCCTCACCAATCACCACTCACCCTCACCATTCACCATTCACCCTCACCATTCACCCTCACCACTCACCCTCACCATTCACCCTCACCACTTTCCCTCACCACTCTCCCTCACCACTCACCCTCACCACTCACCAGTCACGCTCACCACTCACCCTCACTACTCACCACTCACCCTCAACACTCACCCTCACCGCTCACCACTCACCCTCAACACTCACCCTCACCGCTCACCACTCACCCTGACCACTCACCACTCATCCTCACCAATCACACCCTCACCAATCACCACTCACCCTCACTGCTCACCACTCAACCTCACCACTCACGCTCACCCTCACCACTCACCCCTCACTAATCACCACTAACAACCGCCACTCACCCTCCCCACTCACCCTCACCACTCACCCTCACCAATCACCACTCACCCTCACCACTCTCCCTCACCACTCTCCCTCACCACTCTCCCTCACCACTCTCCCTCACCACTCACCACTCACGCTCACCACTCACCCTCACTACTCACCCTAACCACTCACCACTCACCCTCAACACTCACCCTCACCGCTCACCACTCACCCTCACCACTCACCCTGACCACTCACCACTCATCCTCACCAATCACACCCTCACCAATCACCAGAGGTGTGGACTCGAGTCATGTGACTTGGACTCGAGTCAGACTCGAGTCATGAATTTGATGACTTGCGACTCGACTTGGACTTGCATAACAATGACTTTGTCCCACCTCTGCCAATCACCACTCACCCTCACTGCTCACCCTCACTGCTCACCCTCACCACTCACCCTAACCACTCACGCTCACCCTCACCACTCACCCCTCACTAATCACCACTCACAACCGCCACTCACCCTCACCACTCACCACTCACCCTCACCGCTCACCCTCACTACTCACCACTCATCCTCACCAATCACACCCTCAACAATCACCACTGACCCTCACCACTCACGCTCAACACCCACCCTCACCACTCATGCTCACCACTAACCCTCACCACTCACCCCTCACTAATCACCACTAACAACCGCCACTCACCCTCCCCACTCACCCTCACCCTCACCACTCACCCTCACCCTCACCACTCAACCTCACCCTCACCACTCAACCTCACCACTCAACCTCACCCTCACCACTCAACCTCACCCTCACCACTCAACCTCACCCTCACCACTCAACCTCACCCTCACCACTCAACCTCACCCTCACCACTCAACCTCACCCTCACCACTCAACCTCACCCTCACCACTCAACCTCACCCTCACCACTCAACCTCACCACCACCACTCAACCTCACCACCACCACTCTCCCACACCACCACCACTCTCCCACACCACCACCACTCTCCCACACCACCACCACTCTCCCACACCACCACCACTCTCCCACACCACCACCACTCTCCCCCACACCACCACCACTCTCCCCCTCACCACCACCACTCTTCCCCTCACCACCACCACTCTTCCCCTCACCACCACCACTCTTCCCCTCACCACCACCACTCTTCCCCTCACCACCACCACTCTTCCCCTCACCACCACCACTCTTCCCCTCACCACCACCACTCTTCCCCTCACCACCACCACTCTTCCCCTCACCACCACCACTCTTCCCCTCACCACCACCACTCTTCCCCTCACCACTCTCCCCCTCACCACATGTTAAGGGCGATCCTAAAGGAATCTACAACCTTCGATGATTCCTTTGCGCGATTCAAAGAATCGATTCCTGGCGCATAGGAGGTTTCCATTTTTAATTACAGAGTTTTATTTTCATTCTTATGTTATGTTTTAAAGTTTTCAGGAGTTTTTAATTATATTTTAGTCCCGGTCAACGCCGGATATTTCCCATTCGTAGCAGTTTATATCAACTCTATAACCAACTAATATTAAACGGAAATAAGGCGATTCTAAATGAATCTACAACCTTTTCGCGATTTAGAGAATCGATTCTTGGCGCGGTCGGGTTTAGAGTTTTAATTACACAGTTGTATTTTCATTGGGATGTTATGTTTTAAAGTTTTCAGAAGATTTTAAATGTATTTTTCCCCTGGGCAACGCTGGGTATATCGAGTTTATACCACAAAGTCGACGCATGACAGAGTTGCGTGTCGAGGCCTAGTACCGTGCAGAGCCTCCGGCCTCGCCTAGATTGCCCAACCGGCTGAGGCTGGGTGCTGGGGCCGTTAACCCCCCCCCCCCCGCGCTACAATAATACTGTCTAATCGCTATAATTTTATTATCTACCGACCCTATAATAGTAATTGCACACATTGGGGTGGGGGGGAGTGAAGAGGGCGTGAAACTTTGATGAATTTACCTCAGAATCGCGTGTTAATGCGTGCGCATATTTTTTATGGTAATTCAAAATGGCGTCCACCCCGCAGCGAACGCGTTGCTATCCGTTGCCAGGGGCAACCGCCGTGGTCCGCGCCGGCCGGCAAGAGTAAATAAATAAATAAAGCGTTAAATAAATAACTAAATAGAAATCGCACTAAATCGATAATCGGTCCGATTTAAAGTTTAGAGACGAAAAATCGGAAATGCCTAAGTTTACCGCGGGGCCGGGGGCGTGCCCACCTGCAAAATTTAATCTCGCCGAACCCCACGGTCCGAGAGTTACATCCCCCGCAAGGGAGCGTACGCAGACGGACGGACGGACGGACGGACAGACAAAAAATGAATTATATAGGTTAGATGACCACATCGATTCAAGTTTCACAAACTTCTTATTCATATGTGCAGACGTATAGCAACTCCAAGAATGTTTCTTTAGATGGTAGAGCCGGATCACTGCGTCAGCTGTAGCAGATTGTATCACTAATGCCTCCATTATTTTTGTGAATTGGGTATTGAATTGTTCTTTGTTCCATGGTTCTGGGTGACCCCATTCGCACACTGGAGAGTTTTTTTTTCATTTTTTGTGTATCGACCGGATGTTGTTTAGGGTCACCCATAAGCTTTGCGGAAGATCGAATCCAGGTCCCTTTTGCATCGTGTCTTTCATGAGGCGTTTGTGCCTTGTGAAATTCATTCGGATTTCCAAGAATCACGTTTGAATGTTGACTTAAAGCTTTCGTGACTGCAGGAATTCATATTCTTGGGTCTTTTGGTAAAGTCACGTAGATAGGTTCAAAGAAAATAACAAAAAAACTACGACGTTTCGATCGCAACACGAGCAATCGTCATCAGGAGAGCAATCTTATTCTCTCTGAGATCAGGGCTGATCGACACTTCGTAGTTTTTTGTTATTTTCTTTGATCCTATCTACGTGACTTTACCGAAAGACCCAAGAATATCACGTTTGAAGTTACATTGTTGAATTTTAAGCGCGTGGGTCCAAAAGGGCTTGCGCGACTCGAGTGCTGGCGAGGGACTTATTGAGATCCGAGTGGATGGGGAGACGTTCGTTTTTCCACGATTTGCTGTGCTTCCCGGACAGTTGCAGTATTGAGGCAAATGGATGGGGAAGTGATGTGTGGCAACTCGAGAAGCCAGGATTTTGGGTCGGCTTTAAGGTTCCAGTGCTACCGCATTGCATCGTTCAACTGGACATCAACAAGCCGGGTGTGTGCCGAGCTATTTATGGTCCATGCCGTTGCACAGAATACACGAGGCCCATCGCTTTTACCATAGCACTGGCGATGCTGGTGATAAATAAGAATTCTCAAACAAGAACACGGAACAAAAGCTGAAAAGTATTTAAGGAAAAAAATCGTGGAGCGGTGCATGCTGAGGGTTACTCAGGGACGGAAAGAGGAATGCAGATGTAGTGACATCGCGGACGTCTTTGCAATGCCGGCCCTAGAGAGGCACGGCGTGCGATGATGGATAGCGCTGAGTGGCACCACGCTCAGCCTACATTGCCGACCCCTACAGGATGGGGTGTGAGAGTGTCAGCCATGGAATCGGGTTACTATAGGCCATGGCACTCTGGTTGACCCCGGAGGACACGTGACTGGTAAAGTCTACACACGGGCACCAAGTGGGGGGCTAGGAGTGGTCACGTGTCGGGGCGAGATCCTGCTCGAGGATTCGAGAAGGTGGGCGTGGCCAAGGGCGGGGCCAGCCACGACCAGTGAGGATATAAGCCGGGTCCCCAGAGGGACCGGGGTTCAGCGTTGCTGTCGTTATGCTGAAGATCTACGTTCGACGTCCGTGAAGTCACCAACACGTGAACCTGGACCCAAGCTGGGGTCCTGTCCGTTGTAGCTACTCCCAGTGTATTTAGTGTCGTTAGCCTGGTGTTCCACCACCATAGGTTGTTATCTGGTGAAGGGGCAGTTACTCCTTTGTGTTGGTATCAATAAATGTGTGGCCTCCAAAGAGTATGTCTGCGACTCAGTTGAACTCACTACACATTATATCAAGCCATGACCTATCCACAAAAAGCAAGCACGCTGAAGACTTCGCGTTGACTGAGAAAGGTAGTGGGGGCTGGGGCAGGACACATTGTCAAGAGGTACAATGGCTCATGGATGGAACTGGTGATGGAATAGCAACAAAAGGAGAGAACGCACTCGGCAGGGTGACTGCTGTGGGAATGGAGTGATGTGATGAGTTGTGGCATCGCAAGATGGTGGGGGGATGACAACAATGTGGGGATGCGTTCAACTAGCAGTGGATAGATTGTGGTTGATAGAAGAGATTATTTCAAATGCTAAACTTCCAAGGTGCCTTCACCATTGCTGCACTGTATTGTCCTTGTTTCGACTTCTATTACAAACCTCTTGGTGGTCGGAGATAATTGGTGGCATTCCAAACACCTTTTAATCAGTTGTGTTGATCCCGATTGGCTTTTTATGCGTTCGCAGATTAAACGCATATCTCTACACTCAACAATGAGTTTTTTTTTAATCATGAATCGTATATTATTGTAGTACTGTATGCATAACAATATTGTCCTTTATCCAGCAAAGCCTCAGGGTTCCAGGACTCTTTGTCAGGAGGCGCAGTCATCGGGATGTTTGGCCAATGGCACTGACGCGTGTTTTGGCATGTGGTAGGAAACGGGAAAGTCCGGAGAAAACCCACCACGCGTACGAGGGGGTGACACCTCACAGCTTCACACAGACTCAAGGATACCTTGGCTGCTCTGTCTTCTGTGCACGTGGTGGCAGCCGTATTAAAATTGGTGACAAAAATGCCAAAATGTTTCTTTCGAATGTAAAAGAAGATGACTTTTTCTCATGCGCTTTCCACCGGAGGGTTTAAGCTAAAAAGAAACACTGATCGTGCGGTCATATTGTTAACATAAATCAGTACACAAACAAACGGATCATTTATCATCTTTATGATCGATGTATTCATATAAAGTGGTTGTAGATCAACCTCAATATTAATCGGTGCAGTGTAGCAGTTTAATAAAAACTAGTTAATTAAGAAACCACGTCATTCAATCGTGAATATGTCACGGTGTAATGTAAGTAGTCACACTTGCTTTGAGGAAAAATATGTAAAAAACATGTAAAAAACATGTTACTACAAGAAGTACAAATAATCGTAGAATATCAGTTATCTATATGAAATGCAAACCGAATGTCTACTATAAAACATGAGCAATTTAAAAGCCATCGGCGATTACAAGCCATCATGCTATGACATTGTCATGATAACAATGGTTATTTTCGGTGTCTAAACAAGAAAACAGAGGTCACATTGTACATTAAAGCTACGTAACCTGTAACGTACACTCCCTTTTAAAAGCAACACTAAAATAGGTATTTTGATATATTGCGCATAACATTGTGCACAGATGATCACATCCTGCACCCTTCATTGTGTAAATAATTGTTCCAATTATCATTTGGTATCGTCATTATTTACACGTTTGAGTAACACTATTTGAAATTTCACAACCGTAGATATAGCACCATTACACATATTTATTACCGTGTGTGAATCACTAAACGTAATTACGCGGAATATTTCGAGGTATGATGTTTGCAATTGTGATTCAAATGCATGCACATTTGAAATGATTAAAAAAACACGGTCAAAAAACAGTATGATCCTGCACTTTTGAAAATGTTAAGGCATTTGCTAAATACAATGATACGAAAAAAAGCATGCATTATTGTAGGCTACTAAAGGCTACAGCGGTAGCTATTCAGGCATTGTGTTGAAGCAATGGAGCGGGAGGGCATCAGATGTTTGTGTCCGCTGAGAAATGGTCCTTCCCACACACGTAAACCGTGCGGTAGAATGTTCTGTAGATCATCGTATAGGATTTCCTGTAATGAAACGTACGAGCACTGTGTGCGTTAACATGCAGTGCACAGCAATATAAAAAAAATCCAATGCTTGTTAGTCACGTGATATGATTTGCAATGTGTTATTTAGTTAATCGTTTTTGGAATGCCGTCTGAAATATAAGGTACCTTTTCTCTAGATAATGTTGCCGACCGATAAGTTGGCTCATTATATTTCAAAGTAACCAACAATTTTTTTAAACTATACTGTGCTTGTGTGAATCATCAAACCCGGGTGCACGCGCGCCTCCGAGTGCACGCCGCCTGATAAAATTCTACCGAAAGAAATACTCACACAATGCACATTCGGTAAGGCTATGCGCAGTGCGTTTCAACCACCCACATACCGAACGTCGGATATGTCATTAAAATGTGCGTATGGCGCAGCGAGCATGTTATCTGGCACCCCCTCTGCCCTCCCCCCACCCTCCTTTGCATGTGCAAAGCCTGACTTGAGCTGGTAGCAGGCGTGGCGGGGTCTCCAGGGACCACAGCTGACAGCCACGTGGTGCTTGCTCAGCTGGCTGTATCCACGACGGAACGACTGCGACATCGTGCTCATCACACACTGCCTGTGGCGGTGGAGGAGGGGGTGGGGGGGCACACGACGCAGCACAGAGGAGAGCAGCGCTCGCCGGCGACACGCCACGACGCAACTACGCCACAGCGTCCCCCCTTTCGCTCTCGGCACGTTTGTTGGGGCATTTGACGGCGTTGGTGAGCGACGTTTGCGTGCGTCGCGTGGCTCCTACGAGGGCAACGAGAAACTGGATTAATTAGCGAATGTATGGTGAACTTCTTTCGCACCGTACGTAGCCGACCGTGCTCAACACAAACGTGATGATGTTATGGGTGATTGTTCAGATGGACACTCTTGATTTGATGAATGCGTTTACATTTGAGTGTTTTTTTTACACCGTATTCAATGACTGTATCATCATCATTAAGAGCAGCAGCAGTGATCGATTCGCTGCTTCATGAGGACTTCCCCACGTCGCCAATCTTCCATAAGCTCACGATGCAGCAATTAATCTAGTTCCTACACATGAGCTCATCTCATTGCTCCATCTCCACAGCGAACGTCCCTTCAGGCGTTATACTACCCTGCGTTGGCTGCCACTGCCCCATCCATTGCATCCACGGCCCATCAGATTTTATTCACCACGGGGTCTTAGCCGTGGCCAGGAATTGAACTCGGGTCGCCGTTTTCAAGGTGCAGTGTGAACCACCGTGCCAGCGCCGCTACGCGTATCAAGTTCAAGTTCATTTATTAGGTATAGCCCTGTGAGCCATTCGGCTCTTGAATCGGGTGCAACTGCAACAAACAAAAAACAATCCAGAGACGCAGCAGTTGAGCGTTCATTTCACAATCGGATGCCCGTTGCGTTGATTAGCTTACATTGCCTAAGCTAATCATCCCTCTGGGATCGTAAAAAATGAGTACCACTTTGTTGGAAGCCAACAGCGGTTGTCCGACGGAGAGACTCACCCCTGCCGTAGCGGTGTTGTGTGAATTTCTGCCTCAGGTTCAAGGTAGCAAACAGGAGATGAGAGTGCCACTGGGTGCTCAATTTCGTCGGAAGCCACTTTGAATCCTTTGTGATATGTCGCAAAGTGAAGTTTGTGGTTAACAGGAGGCTTCACGTATGGAGCTCCCTCCGATTGTGCCAGGTGTTTTGCATGAAAAGATATCTTTCGTTTGCTCTCACCTCTTCTCACAAGTTTGACCCTGAAACCCAGCAGGGCAAATGCACCTCCCATCAGAGCACCTGCCCCCATTCTTGCAGGGACTCGGACAGAGTGCTTTGGGAAAACAAGAGAGGTTTGTTGTGAATGAGAACGGGGTGGAGGTGGGGGGGTGGTGGGGGCGCCCTCAGATAGACATGTAAAACTTTAAACACGAGGTGCTAGAATATCAGCGTATAGAAAACACTGCATTTAGTTTTGACAGTCGTTAAATAAACAATATCCAGCTCGATACTTTTTCAACGGCACGAAGTTGCTGGGCAGGAACATTTATCGGGATTCTTCTTGAACAGGTTTTTTTTTTGACGATGAGACAAAACTGCGTGCTATGTGCCGTTTTTTTTTCTTGCGCAGGGGGTGACCTCAGGTTCCGCGAGATGTAGTCCGTACCTTTGTGGCATTGAGCGCCGCCATAATTCGGAGGACACTTGCAGCGATTTGGACCCACGCATGCACCACCGTTCAGGCACTTGGATCTGCATTTAACTGAAAGGTCACACACGAACGGCAACAGAGCAACCAGTGCTCTTGAGTGGCAGGAGACGCAGAGACCCTCCCTCGAGAAAGACGCCCACTTTGTTAAACCACAAGAATTAAAGCAAGTACTGCGCATTAGCAACGATAATAGTAACTTACGGCCCTTTGTCAATCCACTGCTGGATGAAGGCCTCCCTGTCAGTAATGGGGCTTGTTTGACCATACTTCACCACACTGCTCAATGCAGAACTGGTCCAGACGTTACTCACCGCTGATGTTATTCGTAGCAAAGAATCGAGCCCAAGTCGCCAGGTTCATAGCGCAGTAGGCTGAACACTATCATGCTACTCTTCCCCACTTCACCACATAATTCAAAATAATACATACTCTACATTGATACATAATGAAACCGTTGTTTAGGCTGTTGTATTCCCTTGTTTCATGCTGTAAATAAATTGGTGCGAGTCTCAGTATTGCAAATTGCATGAATATAATCCATTGTTTGGTTATTCGCGGTGCTTCTCAGACTCGCGTTAATATGATCCCCAATTTATACCTACACACATTAGCCAAACATCTCCATTTGTAGGCACAATTAAGTTTCAGTCAGAATGCAATTTAATATGTGCTACATCCATGTAATAATTGGCTAACTTTAAAGTGTCACCCTGGGGTGCCAATGGGGAATAGCAGTTGAGACTTGAGAACAACCATGCTAACTCATGATATTACTTCAAAATAACACGATCTCAGACCGTTAAGTTCGATGGTGTTTGCACAATTAGTCGGTGTAATTACAGCATGGGTTACACAGAAGAGCTTCGAGAGAGTGTGGAGGGTGGGGTGGTGGGGATTGGAGGGTCCCGTGCAATATTCCATGAGAAATGAAGCCGTGTTCACACATGCACTGATTTGTCGGAGCATACCACAATTATTGAGCACACCAAAAGAGACCACGAAGGGTTCATGAATGATGCGCATGTGCAGTTGCGGAGCTGTCGCGTCCATAAATGACGTCACGCAATTTTGGACGATTTCCCCCCCCCCCCCCCTCGTCACACGGCGTCACAAAAAGTCAAACCCCCCCCCTCAAATATGACGTCAAAAATATTTCCCCCCCCCCCCAAAAAAAATAAAACATGCTTCAAATCGCTTTAAGGTATTGTCATTGTAGTGCGTATTTAATGTGGCGCTGCACTCTGATGTTGTAGGAGAAAACATTTATTAAAAAGTCTATTTAAGTAGAAGGTGTTGTTTATATTTATTTAAAGTTGCGCATTTTGATGTGACGTCACATTTCTCAAACCCCCCCCCCCCCTCTTCACACATCGTCACAAATGTCTGACCCCCCCCCCCCCCCCAGGTGCGTGACGTCATTTATGGATGGTCCCATAGGCTGAAAGGGCCCAGGTGCCGGACTACATAGTGGAGGGGAATTGAATAAGAGGCCCCCCACTGATTGTCTTGCCCTTTGACCCATGCCAACCACGCTACGCCACTACACCTGTCAATAACATGGAGCCGCTTTGGCATTTGTGACGGTGCTGTTAATGACGACGATCCTGCAACTCACATTTCTCGCAGTACCTCCCGTGAGATCCATGCTTGCACTCGCACGTGCCGGGTGCGACGCACACAGCGCGGTGACTACACGGGACGTCGCACTTGGCTTGAGCAAAAAGGCAGACGGCACAAATACATGAAGACGCACAGCATGACACTGCGAACTGGCGAGACGATTTATTTTTGCATGTGCAACAATTACCGCCATCCTGCTGGGTAAAATGTGTCGTAAAGTCACGTAGGTAAAAAAGTAATAATAAAATATGAGAAATAATAATAGAAATAAAATAATAAATCACGACGTTTCGGGAAAATAAATAATAAAATACTAGAGATAGTAATAGAAATAAAATAATAAATCACGACGTTTCGGAGGCAACACAAGTCTCCGTCATCAGGTGGGACCGTCACAGCTAAATTTACTGTATCTTGATACAGTAAATTTACTGTATCTTGAAACAGTAAATTTAGCTGTATTTTGTATCTCGATACAGTAAATTTAGATGTGACGGTCCCACCTGATGACGGAGACTTGTGTTGCCTCCGAAACGTCGTGATTTATTATTTTATTTATATTATTATTTATATTATTTTATTATTTATTTCTACCTATGTGACTTTACCGAAAAAACCTCAGAGTATGTCGTCCAATCGCTTGCCACTAAACAGTTTATATACATGTGCAGACCTTTGTCAATCCACTGCTGGATAAATTCCTCCACCACGCTGTTTCTTTCCATGGGGATTGTTTGACCATCATTCACCGCATTGGTCAGTGCGGATTGGTGAAGGACAGGTAGGTGCCCAGAAGTAGTTCAGATATCACTCGCTACTGATCAATAATCAAACTTGAGTCGCTGCTGGGTTCATAGTGCATTGCGCTAACAATTGCACCGCTACTACACCTTAAACATTGAATTTCATCATTGACCCACGATCAATTCACAGCTGGATGAAGACCTCCCGGTGCTGAGTGGTTGGGGTCATCTGAGTGCAAGTGGTGTGGTGTGGTTATCCACGTTATCGGGCGAGTTTCCTCACCAATCTGCATTGACCAGGGTATAATGACGTATGGCCACGTATCTTTCCCCCAATTTTAACGCATCTTGATACATTAACCTGCAACTGAAAAATGTATATATATTCATCATTACGAGGAAGTGAAACAGGAAGGAGACAGACTTCTAAACATGGATCTTTCTGTTAGATGCAGTCATTTGATGCCGCTATTTGTGACGTTTCAGGGAACACGATGTGACAAATCAAGCATCCCAGCTTACGTGGAAGAATGTCTCGCTCCAGCTCTCAAATCAACAGATAGACACGACGCGTATCTAAATAACCACATTGTACAGCTTACTGGCCTACCAAGGAGTTAATCCGTTCTTTCGATGTCCTCTAGTACACAGGTAAATATCGGCTACAACAGATGTTTTGTAAAGCCAGTAAATGCACCTCTCTGCGGCCCACTTTTCACTTCCCACAAAATCAGCAGCCTGCAATACAATGCAGCGATACGGTCCAATTTACACTTCAATGGCGATTAATGGGAGATTCGAATGGACCGTGGAAGACCGGCCCACAAACTGCAGTTTGAGAATGCGGAGGATAGAGGGGAGAAAAGCGAAGGAAAATCCCGATCGGATCCTCCCCCACTCCACCCCACCCCCCCAATCTCTCTCTCTACGAAGAGTTGACGGCGGGGATTTGAGAGGCAGCAGCAGCAGATGGTGGCCGTACGCTTGTCGCAGCGAAGGCCCGAGTAGCCGTCCCTGCAGGTGCACACGCCAGGAGCCGCGCAGCGCCCGCCGTTGACGCAGCCCTCTCGGCACAGCGCTGTTTGGGGGCATCGCCAGAGGCACACCACGGGAGGAGCCTTTAAGTTTAAGTTTGAGCTTTCGCGACTGCAGGAATTACTCTTTAGTTCTTTCGGTAAAGTCACGTATAAAGAGAAAATAATAAATGCAATAATAGCATACGACGTTTCGATTGCAACACAAGCAATCGTCATCAGGTATAAATGAAAACAAACCTAGTATTCTTAGAAATACAATGCAATGCAACACAGAGAGTCGGCTAACATAACAGTCAACACCTTATCTGGTTAATTACGTTCTTCCAGAGAATGCTACATTTAGCCATGCTAAATTAGCCGACTCTCTGTGTTGTATTGCATTACATTTCTAAGTATACTAGGTTTGTTTTCATTTATACCTGATAATGATTGCTTGTGTTGCAATCGAAACGTCGTATGCTATTATTTAAATTATTTTTTTCTCTTTATACGTAACTTTACCCAAAGAATCAAAGAGTTGAGCCTTTAGCTGTCGGCAGAAACCTCGCATAGGGTCGCGCTGCCCCAGACATCGTCGTCGTCATTGGCCGCTAAGTGATCGGAGTGGCGATGATGACGCATTGGCGAATGTTCGTGCGTGTGTATGTGGTCACAACGGTGACTTTCTGGGCCTCAATTATGTCGGATCAGACTTAAATAAGTACCTGGTGTGCTGTGGATACAACGTCAGCATTGGGGCGACAAAAGCGGCTTTGGGGCCGTCCATAAATGACGTCACGCGATTTTTGACGAATTTTTACCCCCCCTCCCTCGTCACACATCGTCACAAATGTTTGACCTCCCCCCCTAGGTGCGTGACGTCATTTATGGACGGCCCCTTTGGCGTGGTGTTTGCCACACCACCTACTCATGTAACCATGCCAACCTTAATGGGCAATGTTATTGCTAACAGTGCTTATCCCAACAGCGCTGTATGGGAGACCGTTGTTAATGATGGTGTGTTTCTATCCACCAGTCTGAAATACCCCCTTGTGATTCAAACACGTTGACGGTAGGTTTACCTTCGTGTGAAGACACGACAAATGGAATTGATGTACTGACGGTCAGAGTTATATATTTTGTTTACTGCAATCCCGTTTTTCCTAATTTGTCAGACCATGAACAAATTACACGCTAAGTGTTAAGAGTCATTACACGTGGAACCATTTTAAAGGATATGCAGTACACACTGCAGTGTTGAGTGACAATGGAGTAGAAACACTTTCACGTGAACATAGCGTGAGCACACTTTTTAAGAGGAAGGGTTTCCAGAAATGAGCCAGAGGTGGTTGTCACATGCAAAGGATCTTCTTGCCTTATTGGCCTTGTTATCACTTTTTATTGCTAAACACACACATACAGACCTCTTAATCTGCCACAAATAAACGCTCATTATTTGGTTGAAAAATCTTAATATATTGAGATCTGCAGAGCTTGGGCAATCTATGAATGCGCCAGCTCACTGCTGCGGTCTTCCAGCTCGTCTGCAGTTCCGCGGCGATTGTGAGGTTTGATTTGCATGAACGACGCTGTATGTAAAACTAAACATTGTTGTTTTTTTTTATTAAATGCAGATGGCAAAAACTGAAAAAAATGTATGTAATGTGCACACGTGTCGGTGGATGGTAAGATAAAGGAAATACATACCGATGGTGCATCGCGCACCCATGTATCCCTTGGGACAGGCACACCGGTTACTGTTCAAGCAGGTACCTCCATTGTAGCACGGTGGATAGCAGAGGGCTACACACAAGACAAAAGACAGAATTTGAAACCTTTTTTTTTATATACATAAAATAACAATGATCATTTGAATCCCTTTGTCAATCCAGTGCTGGATGAAAGCATCCCCGTTCATGTCGGTCATTGAGGTTATTTAACCATACTTCACCACGCTGGTCAGTGTGGGATGGTAAACGGGGGAAGGCCCAGGGACGATTAAGAAATATGTAACTCTCCACTGATGTGAGTCACGGCTGCGAATTCAACTCAAATTTCTTGGTTCATGTTTATGTTCATCATCATTTTCATCAGCCATAATCCACTGCTGGACGAAGGCCTCCCACACCCGTTGGCATCTCTCATGGTCCTGGGATGTAGCGATCCATTTAGCACCGCGTAAGAACAGGACGTCTTCTTGATTCGATAATTACTCGATACGAGACGGACACAAGCTGAAGAATCAGACTGTCGAACGAGCGGCAGAATTGAAATAAATACATCGCGACACAGTTGGCATAGATGCAGTGAGAAGGAAAGGAGAGCACTCCATACCTCTGGAGAGTGGCATAACCTTTCCTACCATAGGGGCACAGCTGACAGTAATTCTAGAGGAATGGGATTATATTATTAGTGTCTCTGAGAATCGCACATCGTGTTTGATCGCTCTCATCGGATCGGGCGACCTGAAAAACTGGCGGTGTACTTTCTCACTCTCTGTTGTGTAAAATTACGGGTTACCAGAGCACAGAATGCAATTTCACATTCACTCGGGTAAGATGGGCTGCAAGCACAGTGGCCAGATGTTAACTACCTCGCCTGGTATACAGGAGGTCGTTGGTTCGATCTCGACCCTGACGCCTGCTGTATATTTGGAGTTTGCATGTTCTCCCCTTGGTCATGTGGCTTTTTCTCCGAGTCCTCCGGTTTTCCTCCTCCACATTCACAAACGTGCGTTTGGAGTATTTGGCTGCTAGAAAATTTCACACGATAAGCCACTTCGTTGAGCTATCATTTGCGGCCAGGTCGCTTCTAAAAAAAGAGCTATGTAGCTCAGTGGGCCTTACCTGGTAAAGTAAAAATAGTTTTAATTTCGTATGAGAGAGCAACATTCTCTCGGCAATGGCATAAGACAGGAGGAGGCAGTGTGCACGTGGTGCATTGCGTTCGAGGCTTCGCCGATTTCACAGCCTTGGTCAATCCACTGCTGCATGATAGCTTTCCCCATATTATATTATGTTATAGTCATTCCCTGTAATCGAACTTAGGTGGTTGATGTCATAGCGCAGTGGGAAACCCGTGTCTCACAGCTAAGGAACTCTAATTGATAAAAAAAAAGACAAATTAGGATTTTTCCTTTTACTTTTTGCATAAAATATGCACCTCCTACGTATGACTACTTTGGGATTTTCTGACATGTAATGTCCGGTGCCTATTCGCGTCTTATCCCTCACCTTTCCCAATGTCTTGGATACAGTGAAGATGATTGCACCTTGGAGTTCATTGTTGTTGTTAAATAAAGCTAACAAAACAATAACGTTTGGAGCAATTTTTTTCGCGGCTAAGGCTTTCCTGCTGTACTGCATGATACATATACTACACATACCATAGCCTCTGTTGCGTGCTATCGAAGCTATTTCCGATTACACCCCGGGTGCAATGCGATCCTGTACATTGGTACAATACTGCAGGATGAGCTGTGAAAGTATGCTGCCTACGCCGGGTTAAGTTTTCTATTGTTTTTCAATAAAGCGTGCATCCAATTACAAAAGTGTTCGTTTGCCTATTAATAATAAAACACGCCGTAATCATCAGGGAAAGCCGCTCTCTTTCCCCGGTGCACCATTAAGAATGCGTGCAGCAGCACACACGCAGAGTTCTACAATTGCGGCCTTATTAATGTGCAGCTCTGCAGCACACACGCACAGTTCCAGAGCTGCGGTCTTATTAATGTGCAGCTCTGCAGCACACACGCACAGTTCCAGAGCTGCGGTCTTATTAATGTGCAGCCCTGCAGCACACACGCACAGTTCCAGAGCTGCGGTCTTATTAATGTGCAGCTCTGCAACACACACGCACAGTTCCAGAGCTGCGTCTTATTCATGTGAAGCTCTGCAGCACACACGCACAGTTCCAGAGCTGCGGCCTTATTAATGTGCAGCTCTGCAGCACACACGCACATTTCCAGAGCTGCGGCCTTATTAATGTGCAGCTCTGCAGCACACACGCACAGTTCCAGAGCTGCGGTCTTATTAATACGCACAGCTCCAGAGCTGCGGTCTTATTAATGTGCAGCACTGCAGCACACACGCACAGTTCCAGAGCTGCGGTCTTATTAATGTGCAGTCTGCAGCACACACGCACAGTTCCAGAGCTGCGGTCTTATTAATGTGCAGCACTGCAGCACACACGCACAGTTCCAGAGCTGCGGTCTTATTAATGTCCAGCCCTGCAGCACACACGCACATTTCCAGAGCTGCGGTCTTATTAATGTGCAGCCCTGCAGCACACACGCACAGTTCCAGAGCTGCGGTCTTATTAATGTGCAGCTCTGCAACACACACGCACAGTTCCAGAGCTGCGGTCTTATTCATGTGAAGCTCTGCAGCACACACGCACAGTTCCAGAGCTGCGGCCTTATTAATGTGCAGCTCTGCAGCACACACGCACATTTCCAGAGCTGCGGCCTTATTAATGTGCAGCTCTGCAGCACACACGCACAGTTCCAGAGCTGCGGTCTTATTAATGTGCAGCTCTGCAGCACACACGCACAGTTCCAGAGCTGCGGTCTTATTAATGTGCAGCACTGCAGCACACACGCACAGTTCCAGAGCTGCGGTCTTATTAATGTGCAGTCTGCAGCACACACGCACAGTTCCAGAGCTGCGGTCTTATTAATGTGCAGCACTGCAGCACACACGCACAGTTCCAGAGCTGCGGTCTTATTAATGTGCAGCCCTGCAGCACACACGCACAGTTCCAGAGCTGCGGTCTTATTAATGTGCAGCACTGCAGCACACACGCACAGTTCCAGAGCTGCGGTCTGCTTAATGTGCAGCACTGCAGCACACACGCACAGTTCCAGAGCTGCGGTCTTATTAATGTGCAGCTTTGCAGCACACACGCACAGTTGCAGAGCTGCGCGCTTAATTTGCACTGCGAATCACGCACCTATGACACCCACATTGTCATCCACATTGTGCATAGCTCAAGCAGCTATGATGAAAGTAGCAGCTTCCAAGTCCATGAACCAATTAGCTTTTCATTTTATCCAAGTATATGTGTTTTAGTAGGTGCGTATGTATGAATTTGACCATTTTTTAATGGGTGTGTTTAACCATTTTTGTGCAGAGCTGTTAGCGCGCTGCGATACGAACCCGGCAATCCAGGTTCGATTCCTGCTCACGTTAAACACTATTGACGATTGTATTATCTGATCTAGTCCTGGACCTCCCCTAGGTCGAATGAGTACCTAGTGCGGTGTGTAAACATCGCCACGAGGGAGACAAAGGCGACCGGGCGTGGTGTTGACCACCCGCCCCCTCGGGTGTCGTGCCGGCCTTCATAGGTGCTACTCGCTAACAGCACTTGCCCCAACAGTCTGTTAAGGCTATACGGGGGGAGGGGAGCTCTTTGTCTTCATTTTTAAACATTTAAGAGATGGATGTTCATTTCATGTGGGTGCATATTTATTTTCCACCCACCCACCGAAATATAAATGACCAAATCGTCCAGACACTGTGCCAGATCTCGTCCCGTCCTCGTGAGCTAAGCAGTGGCTGAGCACTGAATGGTGATGGGGATGTCCGACCAGCATGCGTGACGGGTGTTATAGGCGATAAGACTGCAGGCTTGGGTGGCGGCCAGCAGAGGACGGTGCAGCCAAATCCGTTGTACTCCCATGTCTATGATTTCCACCTTAATCAACAAGCGCTACCAAGTGTGTGTGGTCAAGAGTGGTCAAATGAGCTACAGGACCTGCAGGGCGTATATACACCCTCGTCCAACAGCGCATTTAATAACAAGGAATGCACATGTTACACGCGCCGACTGGGGTATATTTAGACCATCTATATGAAGTTGATTGGAGCAACGTCATTGAACGACACATCCGATTATTTGAGCTCGATTCCTGGCCGTGGCTAACATTAGTGGCGAATTATATCCGAACCGATACTCCCCCCTCCCGCCACCCCCATCATCAACCCCTACTGACCTGTATTGTATATTAAAATAATGCCAATGACAGGCACGTCGGGGAGGCCTGCCATTAGCCACGGAATGGCAAAGGTCTGTAAGTGATTGCTATTAAAGCAATCAGAAAAGTTCACGGACGATAGGGTGAGTCATACGTTTATAAAAAAGGATGGTTACATTGTTGGGATGCTTCTATTATGTTATTTCTTCGACTGCTAAGTGGTAGCATGACCAACCGATGAGATACATCGATTAAGTCAGCTCGTGTGCAGGTGCTAGATCGATTCTTGCATTACAGACACGTAAGATATGGCGACGACTTGGGGGCTGGTAGCAATCAAATATTCATAGAAGATGTATTCATTATTCTTGGCTTGTTTATACTTCTTCCACATGAATCACATGCCCTCTTTATACTCAGTGATAAGTGTACTGTAAATACAAGTATGATTGATTGCTCATTCGCTATATATAAATGTAGTAATTATCATTCTTTTCATCACGGCTGATGATCAGGGATTCATTTCTCACTCGATAATTTCTGGAACGCTGCTGGGAGGGCTTCATTATCGGCGTAAATCACTACCACGAGACTACAAGGTAGACCTATCCACAATAATTGCAATTATAATGTACCCACATTTCTAATTATTCTACGAACACGTTTGAAAAGTTGGGTTATGCGAAAAAAATTCCTAGAACTATGTTCCAAACTAGCCATTGAACAGAGATGGCCACTGCATCGCGCACTTTCAGATGTGCTCTGCGGCCGTCTGGAACGCTCTTCCTTCCGACATTATGAAGCCACTGGAGCTATGTCCTTTAAAATCTTGATTGAAAATGTATTTCTTTAGAACGCCGTTTTGTGTTTAGTTTGTTGTCCTTTCATTAGCACGGTTGGCTATGTACGGCGCGAGAGAAGTTCAACATGCATGCAGCGTACATACAAGCGCCGCTGCTGCTGCTGCTACTGCTGCCACAGTAATGATGAGCATTGCCCAAGGGCGGCCCACGCCAGGGCTCTGTCCCTCCACGAGGGTGCCGCAGGGGACTTGGGCACAGCAGCGCTCACTCAGCCGGCGGGACAGAAGGGGCCAGCTGTCTCACGCCGGCGGGGAATCCCTGCCGCCCACCCAGGGGCCGCACGCGCTCGCAGCGCCAACAGCACGGGCTGCCCCCCCCCCGCCTTCGTTTTCCGCCAACGAGCAGATGTCTCGGGCTGCTTCACGCGGCAGCCAGAGCGCACACGCAGGGAAGGAAGGTCCCGCGGTGGCAGGGGATGTTGCTGCGGTGTAATGGTTCGAGCATCCTGGCCGGTTTGATCTCTCGGCGCGGCAGTTGAAACCGGCCCGCGGGCCTCGAGCGATGGCAGTTGCACCGCCTGCACACTCTCGATAGTTATGCCACTAAATTTCGATTTAAAGCTTTCGTGACTGCAGGGATTGATCTTCTTGGTTCTTTCGGTAAAGTCGCGTAGAATGGAAGTAATAAAATAATAAAAATAAAACATCATAAAATAATTCTCACGACGTTTCGGCCACAACGCAAGCAGCCATCCTCAGGTGGAGAACAGGTCTGTCGAGAAGACAGATGTGTCATTCAGACTCTGTCTACTTGACAGACCTGTTCTCCACCTGAGGACGGCTGCTTGCGTTGTGGCCGAAACGTCGTGAGAATAATTTTATGATGTTTTATTTTTATTATTGTATTTTTTCCATTCTACGTGACTTTACCGAAAGAACCAAGAAGAGTTACGCCACTGTTGAACGAACACCTATGGAACTGTGAGCGTGTGTTTTTTTAACGACCGTGGCTGCTGTTTATAGTGCAGCGGCTCAAAAAATGCTTTCTTCACGGTGGAGTTTTTTTCTTCAGTTTTTTTGTCCAGCATAAAAGAAGTGGTGTGTCTTTTTGTAGTTTTCAAAACAGAACTGCAGAGTGAATGGATTGGGTTTTTTTTGTCATGGTTTTGAAGTTTCACAATCGTTCCTTGTTGTAACCTAATGATTGACAAGCCATTTCTCTGAGCTCCGTAGCCACGGATTGCCCTGCCGAGTGTGATGTCTGGTTGACGGGCAATGCCAAAACTTGGCTCCATCATATTTTAAAAACAACGGCGCTCTTGCGAGACCGGGAGTATGTTCCAGATGGAAAATGAAAAAAACCGGAAGAAAAAAAACATCCAAATATAAAACACTGAGCATCACCATTCCCCGCAGTGTAGCATACTATCCATTATACGTTGCACACTTAGTTATTGCAGTTTCACGGTGGATATTTGTGTGTGTGTTGATACCATGCCTTTTCATATTTCCAATGCAGGTACATTAATGCCAAAATAAGGCGGATGTTAATCATCGCAACTTTCATTCTAGTTATTTCTGGGAAGGTGCTGCTGCTGCGAAAGGTGTCTTTATGCAAGAAGTTTGATTTTGCTTATAATTGAGGCCAAAGTAAATCCGAGTTTAACTCAAAATGTCTCCCGAACGATCGATGAGAGAGGGCCCCCATGTTCATTTCAGATAACCACGTGGCACAACCCAAAGGGAAGGAGAGACAAAATGAGGCCAATAACGCAGATAGGGAGACCTTGGTGAGATGGATGGCATGATAATATGCTTGTCCTGATTTGACCAGAAATTTAAATGGCATAGAATCATGTAATCGGTTTCATAGGTGGTGATGACGAACCAAAGTCATCATCAGCCTTGATCGTTCCACTGCTGGATGAAGACCTACCCAAGCCGTCGCTGTCTCACACGGTCCTGCGATCTATCAAAGGAACAATCCATCCAAGCTGAATTCATCACCCCATCTCAGCGGTCGGCATCCTCTCGCGTGCATTTCTCTTGTGGCTGCCCCTCTGACGTTCGTCTTGACCACCGGTCACCACCCCTTTCATCAGCGAAGGCGATCTTTCTTAGCATCAAATTGACTGTTGAGGGATAGACTTATCTGATGAAATGTCATCATCACGGTTATCATACCAGGTGTGGTGATTTTGAGATAGAGTTTTTTGTTGTAGAATTGACGCAGGAAACACATTTCTTCAGAGCATTGAGGTACAGTAACTTAAAAATATATATCGTAGTCAGTGTACGACAAACAATTGTCAGAGGGCCTTTTCTTCACCATTTAATTAAATCATATTTGCAGTGGGGCTTAATTTTCAGCCGGGTCTGTCTGGGACTCTGAAACGATAACACTGTCAATTTTCCCGGTACTCGGCATTCCACATCCAGTATACCTCTCGGTGTGGCCGTGCCTAATTAGTCAGTCACGTGCCAACTCCACGAGCCTAGCAGCGATCCGGAAAATATCAAGTGGGAATTGAATCCCTCACTTGAATGATAGCTATACTCAACTGCAGTGCTGTACTTTGTTCTTCCACGGGTCAAGAAGGTACATATGATAGCCGCGCAGTGGGTAAGCCTTATCTCTTAATGCCTAAAGGCTGCGACAGTGACAGCTACTTGGCAATCTTTCAAATAATAGTGCTGCTACGTGTACGCAAGCTATACACGATTCACAGTGGCAATGCAATCTGAACGCTGATGTGCATTGGGGAGGTGAAAATGAAAGTCGCCTAGAACTAAATAGATCCCCGAAGCTGAGCAAGATTTGAACATGGATAGTGCTTTGGATGGGTGCCTGCCATGCCTAAGAAGACAGGCGTAGAGGGCTGTGCTGAACAATCCACTGTAGTTCTTGATTCCTCCACTCCTACCCTCGACCTCACCTTCAACCGACCCAGACTAGCAGGAATGGTGAAGTATGGTCATATATCCCTCACGGTCTCCAAGGCGTGGTGAGGCCATCATCCAGCAGTGGATTGAAAATAAAAACGCGTTGTATGTGTGTATAATTCACACCTATGTATAGCAAATGCGCGATTTACAATTGAATTGAAGATTTGTATGCGCACCCTTAAAGTGAATGGTAGTTTGTCGTTTTAATATATCAAGTGGGGCGTTTGAAAGAAAAAAAAGTGTATTCGATGTGTATGGACTCAAGTGCTGCACACCATATTTCAATGCAATCTCAGTTAAATGTCATTTAAGTACCTTACTTTGTTTTATGTAATTTCCGTGACTCATAAGGTGGCCTGATGTAAATAATAGCCAATCAAAGCGATGTTGGAGGAAGGCCTCTCTCCACGTCGTGTTTGTTACTGGGATTGCAGTTTTACAATACTTCACCACACTGGTAGGTGCGGGATAGTGAAGGGTGGGTGGGGATGAGGGGGGGGGGGTCATGTAGCACTCGTCACTGATGTTAAATGAGACCAGGAATCGAAATCTGGTTCGCTGGCTTGATAGCACAGTGTACACACCACTGCGTCACCACCTAACAAAGGCAACATACCGTACACAGCGCCCTCATGTCAAAATAGGCGTCTGGACATTTGAAAGTTCAGAGCAACGCATTTTGAGAAAATAAAAACCCACGCACACTCGGACCCTGAACGGGGCACTGTGAACCACACTCCTCCCTTGAACTCACGCAGAGACCTCCACCCGTACACCCAAAGAGAATGACAGAAACATCGAGTCCTGCAGTCGTCCATCAGGGCTGCTCCAGATTGGTTCTGCAATTGCCGACGTAATATTTAGGTTGCTCAATATTGAGATTGAGTAATTTTGAGATATTGCGATTGAGTTATATTGAGATTGAGTAATATTGACATTTTCTTGGTTCTTTCGGTAAAGTCACGTAGAAGGGAAGTAATAAAATAATAAAAATAAAACATAATAAAATAATTCTCACGACGTCGTGAGAATTATCGCCACTGTGGAGAAAAATGCGGCCGGGCGTGGTGCTGGCCACCCACCCCTTCATGGCGTCGTGCCGACCTTCATAGGTGCTCGCTGTCAGCACTTTCCCCGACAGTTTGTTCCGCCTATACGGGGGACATTTGTCTTTGGAGTTCAAATGGAAACTTAATTTTGCTTGAGGGCGGTGCGGAAGGGGGTGCGAGGAGGGGGGCTTAACTGAAATTTCACTGGTATTTTTTTTCGTGACTTTAAAATGCACACGGCAGTCCACGTGCAACAGCGATGCTGCTACAGGTGCGCGCTCACAAGCAAAAGCACCCACTCCATAGCGGTAACGAGTAAACTGACCGCGTTATTTACGCCACACGAATCCGCAGGGGCGTCCCTCTGGAAATCAAGAGGGTTTAATGTATCACCGCTTTTGGCATTGGCACAAGTGTCGTCTGTGCCGCGTCGCGATACAACAACCAACAGCTCGGCCCAACCACAAAACTCAAACTTCCATCGCTTCTTCCCACACCCCCCTCCCCCTCCAGGCGTTGCCAACTCCTGCGAGTGGCGATTCGCTGGATAGAACGACTAAAGTAAGAATCAGAATATTCATTTGAACTGGAGGAATCCGATTATAGCTATGACGCTTTTTTTCACAGATGTCCAGGAGGGGCAGATCAGAAGGTCGTGACAAGGGTCACGAAACAATGTACCAACTATTAAACAAAGGACACGTGGCACGTGGTGGGCTTTCGCGACCAGTATATAAATCGTGTAAGTAGAAATGTGTCGCAATCCTCCACTACCCGACACGGCCAACCAGTAAAAAATGTGTCACGTTAACAAAACTCCAATAAGTTGATTCTTCAGCCCACCGGTGTGTTTGAAGAGTGAATCCACAACATTTATCATTCTAAATGTAGCGATCTAACCCAAAAACCTTTATTATGAAAGTACACGTAGCTTGTTACGTAATTCTTCATACTCACCTGGAGTCGTATCATTAAAACCTAGTAAACGCATGCAGGGTTCTTATCACGCCCTCATCACATACCTTTAGCACGGTAGGCTAAGTACGGTGCGAAAGAAGGTCAATATATAATACCTGCAATTGTGACAATATACACATTACCAAGTACTGTATAAAACATAGTAAGTGATGAATCATCCTTAATACAATCCTAGAACCGCTCCCAAAGCTACGTAATGTATTATGTTGAACTTCTTTCGCACCGTACGTAGCCAAACGCGCGAGTCGGAAGTTGCGGGAAATGCCCTTGTCCCAGAAATCCGCTTACTTTGCAAGCTTCCTTGACAATGTCCGTAACTTTTTTTCCCGGTGCCTCTTGCTCTTATATTACACGCGCATTGTTGATCTATACCGGTGTTACTTTAAATACCTAGTTTGTTAGTTGCACGATATTCTAGGGGGACCCTGAACTCGTGTTCTTCGATATTGATGTATTTTGCCTTTGTTTTGTTATTTCCGTGCTCACGCACCACGCGTCTACTTTGTAAAACGCCGTGGTAACTGCCTCAACGGGATCATCCCTGCAACAAATAAAGCACACACAAATGTAGTGGCTTTCACAGGTCAGATTGTTACGCAGGGAACCAAATGAATCGCTGGGTGTAGCGACAGAATCGTTACGATGGCAACACTGCGCCCTCCCCGAACCGCACCAAACCTCTCCACTCCGCTCAACTTCACATCAGGTCCGCGTACCTTTAATTAGCGGCGCCAGCCACATCAGCGTCAGCGCGGCCACCACCGCGACTTGAGCCCTGCAGCGGCGCGCGCCGTGTCCCATCGTCGCGAGGAAGAGCGCGCGGGAGGAGCTCTCAGCGAACGAGACACACGCGGAGCGCAGTTGCTCCCGAGAGCGGTGGGAGCAGTGACCGGAGCGGACAAAAAGAGCAATTGAGAGCTGGGTGCGAGGTGGGAGGTGGGGGGCGGGAGCTGGAGATGTGGATAGGTGGGTGGGATCACGACGAACACGGGGTCGTGCTCAGCTCCGAGGGGGAAGAAGAAGATGACACTGCAGCGCAAGCCGACAGGGCGGGCTGCATTCCTGAGCGCAGCTGCGACCGCGCCGCGCAACTCGGCGCTGGGTCCGGGATATTGATTTGGGGATGGAGCAACTCGTTCTCGGGATTAAGTGGCCTGCACGCTCTGCCTCTGGCGGCCCCATTGACGCGGTTTCACGCTCCGTACTCAGACACGCACGCTGAGCTGCGTGGTCGATTGATGCGAGGCGTCCTCGCTGTGGGGGCGGTGGCGAAGGTCTCGAGGGTGCATGCGATGCAACTGCACCAGACGGGCACAGCAGGAGCCTGGCTACAAAGATGTGGTGGTGGTGGTGGGGATTGGACATGAGGCTCTATTCCATTATTTGCACCGGGGTCCATTGCCAGCGACGCTTCATCACTGCCGTGGTTTCTTGCAAGGCTGGGTGTATCACGGTGAACCACTGCATCGCGCGTTTTCAGATGCGCTTCCGCGGCCGTCTGGAACGCTCTGCTTTCCGATATTAGGAAGCTACTGAAGCTACGTCCTTTCAAATCTAGATTGAAAACCCATTTGTTTATAACTAATTTTGTGTTTAGTTTGCTGTCCTTCCCCCACACCTACGATTAGCACGGCTGGCTACGTACGGTGCAAACGAAGTTTTAACATAAATACATCCACCACGGTGCGGGCCTTCCGTGTTTACCCAGCATCTGGTTTGCGCAAGGTGTACACACTTTCAGTTTGTGTTTAGACGGAGACAATGATGCGATTAAACTCGCAATATAAATAACGGGTTGTGTGTAGCGGTGGAGGAGTCGTTACTGCACTATGAAACCCGGTGATCAGATTTCGATTCCCAGGCACGGCCAATAATACCCTTGGCGAGTGCTCTCTGATTCGGCATAGGACCCACGGCTCCGTCACCAACCCGCACTGACCGGCGTGGTGAATGAGAGGGTATACACATCGAAGAATCCCAAGACACTTTTGTGGTTAAGGGTTTTAACACAAATATCACATTGGAACTTCAGCGCCTCATAAATCATCAATCTCAGGGTGAAGGTTTGTAAACGCGAAAAAAAATCTCACGCGGTCATTCGCAAGGGGTGAGGCTAGAGCAGCCTTTTTTTTCTCTAAACGATGTATGGTTTTGGCACACAGATCGAGTTTGGGTTGCTCTCCCTCCTCTAAGATGATAAGATCGCATTTCACGGAGCACATTCCCACGAGCAAATATCGTATATGCCGCAGAGATGTTTAGCATCGTTTCGCTATTAAATTGGAATAAGGAGCGCACGTGCGTTCGTACAAAGTCACTTCATGGCACGGCAAATGCGGCGGCTCAGTCAGAGATGAGATACGCCCTTGCCCAGGCCTCCCGGCTTCATTGGCGCTGTAATGAAAACACCTGGGTGGTGTGCCGTGGAGCGACCCATGGCAACGATGGCTGCGTTAGAGACCCTATTGCCCAGCGTTGAGGAATTCTTTTCTCCTTACATATGGCCGAAGAGGACTTTCACATTCCTTCGGAGGGCCAACCCACCACAGACGCCATTCGACCCCTAAGTGGCGGTGACGTCACCACGGTGCTTGTGCCAGGCCAGGTGCACTTTGAGGCCACGTGAAGTGTCGGAGTCTCGCTGACAGGTCACGGGACAGACCCAGGTGCCATAGGTTGAATGACTGAGATGACTTGCAGATGCACCAGCTGTGCTCTCTACAGTGCCAGCTTACTTTGTTTTATCCGCCCGGTGCTCCGCTCGTTGTTGTGAGCATCGCTCCTCTGACCTCCGTTTTGGTTGAAGGGCGACTGCCTCCAACTGCCCAGTAGCGTCCTTCGCGAGTCTTCGGAGGGCCACACATTAACGCACACATACACCTTAGCTTCATCAAACAACAACGCGAAATATAATTAGAGCCCGCTGTTTTTCGAACTTAGAGAGTTGCCAATGCGAAAGTCTGTTTTGTCCCTCTCATAGTGCGATGAATATGCTGGCAGTGACGGATACATTTCGTTAACGGCCGTTTCGAAGTCGTGGTAGACCTCATGTAAAGTGAGACGATGCTGGTCTCTCGAGCTCTCATCTGGTTAAACAAAATCAAGTTGAATTTTGTGTGGACACCGCCCGTATGAAATGACGTCGCCGGGCGTGTCTGATCTGCGTGCTCTTCGTTTTTCCATCGCTGTGACAACTCGAGCAGCAGCAGCTCAAGCCCACATCCTAGCACGAGCCTCACAGATACGTGCTGAGTGTGCCTTGGGATGCAGTTGCATGTGTACGCTAAATACCCTGAGTGCAAGAAGTATTGTATTGTACAGAGTGTCCATAAATGTTGCATCCATTAATATAGAATTATAATTGGACAACAATTTGACCTATGTCATTCAAACAACGCACAGGCACACACACAGTAACAAGTAAATTGTACCGTGAGTATTTTCCCAGTAACCAACGTTGTACCAACATTTGCATGTAGTTGGAACGTTTGGCCCAAGGTTGATTCAACGTTCCGTGTGTTCTGGAAACGCTCGAAACCTCCACGTGTCTGCCGTGACGTTGACGACCCACATCGCGTCGAGATCCGAGAGAGTCCCACATGCTCGCCAACATTTATGAGCGTGATTAGTTCAAATACTTTTCCTATGTGTTGTTTAAAGATCACTCAATCTTTACGCGGTTTAAAAAAAAAGCATTTCAACCACGCAGTTCAAACGTCCGTCTCATTATATAGAACCCTTTAGTGATGGATGATACCTTCATGGACACGCTGAATGATGCGTCGTGTGCCCTCCAGTTGCACCGACTGTGCGGTCGAATTTGTCCGTGTTCATGAGCCAGAAACTGGGGGCATGCGTTTACATAACTTTCAATTTTTCACAGGATGACTTTTTTCCCGTATGGATCTCACCCTCCAAGAGTAAGTATGAACCTTTGCTCAATATTGCGCACAGCTGGTGCGTCAATGATGTGCTATGAAGAAGGGCCATTGGCAGAAATATCGCCCAATATTTTACTTTTCTTTTTAAGGAAGTTTTCTTGACAAATGTGTTAGGAAGGAAGAGGCATTGTTTCGCGTTGGGAAGTTACAGGCTGGGTAGACAGAGGCGAGCGGTGTAAGAAACATGCATACCATTTCAACCGCAGCGCCAAGAGATCGAACTGGCAACCGGATTGCACAAATTCCAGTGTTCTAATCATAACACCACGGAAATGTAGCGATTTATTTTCGCTCTGAGTGTGAGAAGGACGGTCACATTGTTTGAGCGCGAAATACACAAAAAGGCGCTTGGGAACCGATTGATTGTTAGTCTTAATCTTAAACTTCGCCTATATATCGTAATTATTCAACCGAATTAATGTAACGCATTCATTTTTGGCATTAAATCAGATTGAATAATAATGTATGAAACTCGGGCCTGCATACACATTTCCCCCTGTATAGATCCAATAAGCCACGCACGGATCTGGCCATACATGGCCATCAATGCAGGACACCTCCTGAAAATGTCTTGATACTCGGTGAGGCTTTCCTGTACAAAGGGTTGCAACGCAAATGCGCGTCTATCTTCGTGCCAAAAGTCGTTGTCCTTGCGAGCATACAAGCATCATCGGGCAATTTCTCTTACTTGATACAGCTATCGTGCTGTGACGGTTCCACCTGAAGACGGAGGCTTGTGTTGCCTCCGAAACGTCGTGATTTGTTTTTACTTTACATTTATTAATTGTATTTTTTTACCTACGTGACTTTACCGAAAAAACCTAAGAATATGAATCCTTGCAGTCACGAAAGCTTCAAATCAAGCATCATCGGGCACGTTTATTGTGGTGGTCCCGACATGAGCCAGTGGTGGTAATTCCACGTTTCAGTCGCAAGAACCACTACAGTTGTATATATCCATATATCAGCGACACGTGATTGGTTCGTCACGTTAACAACGATAAATTTTACTCTTACAGAATAGGAATTGTAGAGGGTTCGTGTTTCCTGTGAAGCGGCCTAGTGATTTCCGTTGACATTTGTACATCACTGGTTTGTAGTCACGATTGAAGAGCAGATAATTGTCGGATGACAAAAGATGGAGATTATCGATGCTTTCGGTAAAGTCACGTAGATAGGTTCAAAGAAAATAACAAAAAATTAACCTATCTACGTGACTTAACCGAAAGACCCAAAGAATATGAATTCCTGCAGTCACGAAAGCTTTAAGTCAAGAATTATCGATGCTTACAATGATGTATAACGCATTGTTTTTACTGAAAAAAAACGCCTATCCCATTACAGCTTGCGTGTTATTAGCTGTTTTATATATCTATTAATCCGGCTGATTGGCATGCACATCAGTGGCGCAGTGGTGAGCTATGAACTCGGTACCTGCGCTCGAATTCTGGCCATCAGTGTCGAGTTATATCTGAATGGTCCCTGGGCAGCCCCCCCCCCCCCCCCCCACTTTATCAACCCGCACTGACGGACGTGGTGAAGTATGGTCAAAAACCCCCCATGACAGATACGACATGGGGAGGCCACGTCGTATCAGCACGTCCAATAGTAGATCGACAAAGGTCTGTACATGATTATTTTATGAATGCTCATACAATAATAATATTTTTGTATGAATGCTCATACAATAATAATAACAACAACTGTCCACGACTGTGTTTAAGCGATGGAAAGTGGGTTGTGAATCTCAACGATCGACCAACTGTTGCCACCAACTGTTGCCACTCGCACGAAGACATTGTGGAAGGAGCCGATGCCGATCAGTGGTCACATAAATGCGCATGTTTAAATTCACGGTGAGATGGTGGCAATCGATGAAAATGCTCAAACAGATAATATCGCGTGCATTCACAGAATGTACATTTTCAAACATTCACGCACATAATGAAGAACATACTGGCACGTAAATATGACTTCAACCTTTCACGGCAAAGCACTGAAATGTTCTCCATGCATTCTTCCCTTGCCGAATTTGCTTATCACATTGCAATTTCCGTTCCTTTTTGTTTGGGTGCCTCAAGTAGTAATTTTGCAGCGTTTCGTTTCCAAGCGATTCTGATGCGACCATCACACGTCCCATCGTAATTGCACTGCCGTCCTCAAATCAACCTGTCCGGGAAATGGGACACTGTGGCATGGATTAAGGGAGCACACGGCTACTGTGATCGCGCTCCTTTTGGAGAAACAGAGCAGGGTGGAAACTGATCGCTTTCTTCGAGACCACACGTCTTTTGATTTCAGAGGGAAAATGACCCTTTTGAATGATCACATATCTACATTTATCAATATATGCATGACTACTTTCGAGAGTGCTAAACACACACGCGGAGCAGCGGGTTGTTGGGGTACGAAGGCATCGCCTGCACTCTGTTTCACGTACGCTTTAAATGTTTCTAAGTTTGTTTTTTGATATTCTGCCACTCATCAAAAAGTGAACGTGCCGAGAAGAAAACATCCCTACAAGTGACGATGGGCGATTGACAAGATTTGCAATGGAATGCCGGTTAAGGGGAATGAGAGCACGTGGCAGAGAGGATGGTGATGATCGCTACTCGTGGCCAGATCAGTTTAATGCACGAGCGCGATGAATTGTGGCGTCACTGGACCACGAGTGATTGTGACGGCCTAGCGAGGCCTTCATCGAGCAGTGGACGGACAATGGATTATGATGATGCTGGAACTTCTCGCTCACGATGGACACGCTTCTACTGTAGGCGAGGCGCGCGCATGGACGATGTCTGCCTCTGCACAGACGGGCTTCAGGAGCACTGGTAGAGTTGGGGGTGAAGCGTTTATCTCTGGCACCGCATGTACTGCTGTGTGTGTGGGGGGGGGGGGGAAACAATCCGTGAAACAGCCCTGATTTCTGCAGCAACACAGAACGTGTGAATTGCGTTACCAGCTCGGGCTAGAAATAGGATTATTGCCGTGTGTAAAGACCCAACAATGAACGCTGATGAGTGGCACATTTAAGAAATATCACTCGTGTGTTGTTATTGTTGACACTGTCGACATGAGTGTTCCGTATATGGCGTTAACGCGTGGAGAATATGTATTTCCGCGAGGCCAGGAAAAGTATCCAACTCGCACGGATATAACGAACAAGGGTGGCATGGAGTCGTCTTTAATCAGTGAAGGATTAGGGGGAGGGGTAACCCCAATTTGACAAACAATAATTCATTTTTTTCTCGACAGGTGGACGTAAATACACGTTCAGCAAAATGTACACAATTTTTAAATCAATGTTACGCAAACGTTTACCGAAAACGTTTACATAACACCAGAATAAAATCACGGTGTGCTGTTAGGAATGTTCAACATTAACTCGAGTAGGTCTATAGATGCATACACACACACGTGTCCCTGTGCGATATTAATCTCCATAGCACATCCATACACAAGACATTCACAAACTCAAGCGAGGGATTAATGAGCCCCCACAACCAACGTACGACGGGACACTTTGCACACACACACACACCACCATCATCATCATGTTTGTACACTCTACACGTGGCCAGGCTACGAAGCGTAAGAGTCAGCCAGACGGGTAGTAGGGCGAGTCGCTGTGGTAGTTGTAGTCCGGGCACACCTTCTGCACGAGTCTGTAGTCCGTGCTGAAGAAAGCGATGTAGATGCAGATGACGCTGAATGGCTTTGCGCACAGCCACGACACGTGGCTCTGCGTCTGCTCCTGGTAGCAGACGCGAGACGGGTCGTAGATGCACAGCACGGTCTTCGTGGACTTCTCCGTCTTCTCGTACTCCACGTGGCAATTGAACTTGGTCTCCTTGGGGTTCACGAGAGCCGACTGCGCCGGGGACGGCTCGAAGTCCACGGACTTGGAGGGCGGCACCAAGCTCAGCGACACGTTGCCCTGGCCGGTGGAGTTGTGCCGAAAGTAGACGCTGAAGGTGCCGTTGCCGTGGTCCACGATCTTGCCCGTGATGAGCAGGTTGAGCTTCACCGTCTTGATGTTGGAGTTGAAGTCTCCCCAGCCGAACATCTTCTTGAACTTGCCCGACTTGACGATGGGCCGCCGCTTGGTCCGGGAGAGCGTCTCCGACCTGCCGGTCCGCCAGCTCGACTGCGGCGGCCACGACCAGCTGTCTCGCGCGACGCGGGCGTCGTCGACCCTTTCGTCCTCCGCGGAGTTGTCCTCGGCGTCCGAGCGCTCTCCTCCTCTGTCGTCGGGACTCGGCGGGCCCTCCGCCAGCTCTTGCACATTGCTCGCAGTTCTGTGCGGCGCGCCCGTAATCCAGTCTTTGATGTCGCCGCTTACGCGATTGCGCTCCACCGTGTTGCACATGTCAGCGCTTCGCTCCTCGGCATCCGTTGCCTTGAGTGGTGACAACACAGGGACACGTTACATTTTTGCGTTGAGATTAATCGAATTCCCCCCTTACCCCCCCCCGTTAATCAATCTATAGGCCAGTACACGCGGTCGCACGATAGCACGCATTTATATAGATTATTATCGGGTGGCACGTGTGTACATAATGTGAGTACATACACGAATCATCGCCATCATCATTACCCACCCCCCCCCCGTTACATCAGCTCGTTAGCGACCAATTTCCTCCACGGCTCCCTTTCTGTAGCAGTCGCGACGGCTTCACTCAATCCCAATAATGCTTTCTTCAAGCCGCGGCCGCATCCGTCAACATGGTTTGCTGTTTGCCTCCTTTACTCTCGTTTTCCTGTACGCGCGTTGAACTTCTTTAGCCACCGTGCGTGACCAAGCGTGCTAATCGGACGCACGTAGACGTGTGTCACGTGGGCAAAGCAGACGCCAGAAGCAAATAACGACATTAAGTTATCGCGGTTTGGCAGCGCTACACTTAACGCGACTGCGCGTTGGGGAAAAAGGTTGTCGATTCTTCAAGAAGACTGTGATGCATTGCCGTAAATATTACAGCCTCTTAATTGTCAATCGTACGCCGAGCGTGCAACAACTGCTCATTACTGCATCAAATCAACCGTGTTCTCCAAGAGTTGGGTGTTTATTGCTGTTTATTACACACCATAGAACCTTCAAACTGTTTAGCGGATCACTGACTTAATTAAATCGGTGTCTGAAGACCCCTTGCAATGAATAGGCGCTTCAGCCACAATTATTCACACTATTAATCTCAGAATTCAGGAGAGTACGATCTTTTAGGGGCGGCGGAGCTTAAATGTGGATTCTCAAATGAACAATTCATTATAGCAGGGATTAATATTGCGCACGTACATCAAATCATCAAGGCGCACAAATTTCAAGCGTATCGTCCCATTTCCTTCCATAAGTGTAAGTCGTAAATCCGTTCAGAACGTTTAACCCGATGCGTAGTCAGACGTCTGTGGAACAACGGGGTCAGACATTGTCACTCGGTCCCCTTACGTCCTGCAAACAGCACCAGGCTGCTGTTACACACACACGGGGTTGAACTCCCCCCCGATACAACGCTGCTTTCACTCACCAGAATACCGCCACTTAAATGCGTTTGCACCGTATCTCATTAATGACGCATTGAATAGAAACAGAGCACATGTCACTAATCGTGATTTCTAAAATCATGAACAATTTCCAGCGATAGGCGTTGGCAGCGGTGTAGAATCGCGGACGGAATTTTGTGTCGCCCTCCTAGCCCCAACTCCACGGCACAATTGACTTTCTGTGAAAGCGCCCGTCCCTCGAAACGTCAGTCGTTTTGCGTTTACGCGTCAGCCGCGATGCCCGGCTCGCTAGCGCCTGGCCCTGACGACTCTCTCGCGCGCGCTCTCTCTCTCTCACCTTAAGACAGAGGCCCCCGTGCACAAGGACGATCGCAGCCCAGATCAGCATGGTCCCGGTCCGCGTCGCTGGGGCCACACATGCGGCCACGCAGAGCGCCCGACTCCACAACAGTGGCAACTGGCCGAGCCTCCCCCCTCCACTCTCATCCAATCACCCACAAACCCCCCCACCACCACCACCACCCCCAACCCCCACCACCAACCACCCCTCTCTCTTCCCCTACAACACTAACGCGTCCTCCCACCCGTTTAAGTCTATTGCACGCAGTGCTCTGCAATGGCGACAGAGCGGCGCATATCACCCACTGACATTCACGTTTCTATTAAATCCACCTTTAAAAGTCGGCCCCCCTCCCCCTCCTCCTCCCCCGCCTTCTCGCAGGCATGTGCACCGCGCTGAACGGAGCAGAGACGAGGGAGGAGGAGCGAAGAGGGAGGGGACCCCTTAGTGGACCAGCGAGAACACTGATCGCAGATCGGGCACTTGGGTGGAAGAAGAAGAAGGAGGAGGATTGCAGGTGGACCAAGCGAGGGCCTCGGGTGGAGGAGGTGACAAGGACCAAAGTTGCAGGAGCCAGGACTTGCCGCGGTGGAGGAACGAGACGGGACCAGGGTGAAGTCGGAGCCAGCGGGTCTCTCGTTTAGGAGCGGAGGACCAAGACGGAGGTCGAGGAAGGATCCAGGTGCAGGATTGGGAACTCGGGTAAAAGATCAAGGACGCGTGTTGGAAGAGCGATGACCCCGGTGGAGGAGCGAGAGGAGTAGGAGGGTGGGCGGTGGAGGAACGGGGAGGATCTGACAAAGCGCGTGGTGCCTCCTCTCTCCCCGAGCGCAGAGCGTTCTCTGAGCTGCGCGCTCCTGCACGCCCCCTTCCACGTGCCCGTTACCCTTCCTTTAACCGCCCCGATGCGCCCACCCACGCGTGACGCGTAGAGAGAGGTGCTGGGTGTATGTGTGTGTGTGTCACTGGGGAAGACCTGCAACACACACACACAAAGCCCGCTCCGCCCAGACGCATCTCACACTTCGTGACGTCGGGCGAGATGTGAATCTCCTGTGCCAAGAGCGGTCATTGCCGCTGATTGCATAAGTTGTTTTTTACACATTGACACACGCACGTGCCGTCACATACGGACACAATCAAGGCCACTGGGGGATCACGTGTGTGTCTGACTGTGGCGGTGACAATGTGTGAGATACCCGTGTAACATCATCATTACTATTAACAATTGTTGATAATATTTAGCCCTTTGTCAATTCGCTTATGGGTGAAGGTCTCCCCACGCTGAGGTGGTCATGTCGGGAACGGGGCGTCCGCGACCGGTTCCGTTGTCACTTGCCACTGATGTTCGCCGTGGCCGGGAATTGAACTTCGGTGGCTGGATTCATAGCGCAGGGTGCTAGTCACCGCGCGACCGCTCTTCCCCCAACTATGACGTAATTTAGCACTACTATTCATTTTTATGTCATTTTTCGAGTTCCCATTTTGATGAAGGTCACGTGAGCCCAACATCTATCCCAGGTCAGTAAATCCATTACTACGCCTGTCTACTAGAGTAGCAACACCAGCACGGTTGGCTACGTACGGTAGGACAGAAGTTCGACGTACATACAACACTGGATGGTAAGTTAACAGCGTCTGTACAATGGACACTGGTCCCAGAAATGTGAAATTTGCATCCCGATGCTCGTGGAAGATGCACACCGCCAGACGCTTTACATGTTCCTTCCCCTGCACCTCCGATTCGCATGGTTGGCTGCGTACGGTGCGAAAGAAGTTCAACTTGCATACATAAACACGGACAGCCGACTGCTTGATTTGGTCCACACTCGACAGCCGACACTTCTAGGTTGCGCGCGTTTCGTGCACTTCGATATGAACCCGAATGCCAGCCACGGCGAACATCAGTGGCGAGTGATATCTGAAACTGCAACTAGGCACTCCATCATATCAACCCACAATGACCAGCGTGGTAAAGTATGGTCATGTACACCCCCATGACCGATACGGTGTGGGGAGGCCTTCATTCAGCAGTGGATTGACAAAGAGTAAGTTACTTATTTATGTTTTTACTATACACTTTTACTATACACTTTTACTATACACTTTTACTATACACTTTTACTATACACTTTTACTATACACTTTCCCATATCAGCAATATTTCGTAAGGACTCTCTACTCGTTCTGTGCAACATTGATGTTTTTGCCTTTTGGTTGTGTTGCTGCTGTGCTCAAGCACGACGGCTTTCTCTTGTAAAATCGCCGGTCAACTGGCTAAGCGGGATCATCCGCGTAACAAATCAAAATAACTTAAAACTTAAACAGTAGCTTACATCGAATTTTTCCACAATATATTTCGTGATGTTTGAATGTTGAATAAATCGGGCTTGAATTGCGTCGAGTCTGTTCGAGTAAGCGACCGCGGAAACAAATCACATCCAGTCTCCTATCTCCATGGCTGTGGGTACGAGTCACGTGCCTACTTCTAATCGTACCAGCGACCCGAAAGAAAAATCGTGGGAAATTAAGTTAGTATTTCATATAAAATAATTAGATTTATCTCTTCGCCTATGAACTCTCTGAGCAAAGGCTTTACCAGCAGCATCTGTTTATTAAGCACGCAGACTCTGGGACCGGATTAGATATTCAAAGTCTCATCAGCAGCGCGTGGCCTGCTGAACAATAATCACGGTGTGATGGGCAAGGGCCCCCCGCAAGAACACCGTGAGGCCAACCAAGGTCCCCAAGGCTGAAGGATATAAATGTTTGTTTTATTTTATCTTTCCCCTAGAAGTTTCATCCCTCTGGGAGGGACTATAATCGACCGTGTCCGCCACGTGCCCAGACCTGACCGAGGAGCAATACATCACGGCGGCGTGGAGATCATTATCTCGCACCCCGCTCTCGCATTTGGCTCAAACGCCGATATGTTCACGCAAGTGTATGCCTTGGTCCAGCAGTGGATAGACGAAGGATGACGATGAACGTGATCATCTTCACATACGCGATTCTATTCATTTCACGCTGCAACCGTGCTGCATCATCATTAATAATTAGATGATAATGATTCGAACAAGTGTTTCAATGTTCAAAGGGGATATTTTCAGCTTTTAACTTTGCTGAACTCTTAACCCGAGTTTGATTTCTGGACACAGATATCATCATAGGCGAGTGATATCCGAACCAGTCCTGCGCCCCCCCCCACGCCCTCCCCCTCTCGCCCCATTCCTTTAGTAATTCATTCAGTGATTGCTTCCGTGATGAGTGACATTTGATGTTGTCCTGGAAACACCCTCCCCCCTCCCGTCACCAACCCGCACTGATCGGTGTGGTGAAATATGGTCAAACGAACTCCACTACCGACAGCCACGTGGACAGGCCTTCGCTCAGCAATGGATTGACAAAGAGGTGTACATTTGAGTTACTTTTATTCGTCGATAAAATGTGGACGGTTAGATATTCGTATAGATAATAGGGCAACGACCACGTGCCCGCACGGTGATGAATGGATTGTTTCAAAAAGACGAACAAGAGGTATTGCCATTTAGCAATTCCTCACCTCCCCCAGCCAACGTGAAACCAGCATATGCAAGCGAGCTACGTTTGTCTAAATGTTTGAGGAGTAACATTAGACTATACTGGCCACACCACACAGCGATCGGGGATGCAATGCTGATGAAGCGCTTGACCCATCTACCTGCCCGTAGTCATCACTAATTAAGTGACGCATCGTCCCTGGCCTCGTCGTCATTATCCATCATCGATCCACTGCTGGATGAAGGCCTCCCCAAGCCGTCGCCGTCTCTCGTGATCTTGCGATGTAAGTAATTCCATCTCGCATGGCTGGTCTCTGTGCGAATTGACTCTTTTATTTTATCGTGGTCTTAGCACTTCTCACAGGGATGTGTATAGAGTGCTCCAGGCACTATAAACAAAAACAAAAAACGGTCAATGCAGTTATTTTTTTCATTTAATTATAGCAGCCAGCGTATTATAGTAAAAAAACAATATCCAACTCGCTACCGAGAAGGCGAGCAATGCATTGCATTGAACGATTATTATTGGAAATGCGGTTTCTTTTCCCATTATACCGTATTTTTCAATTACGTATTCATAATTAAAGCAGGGCCTATGCATGTTCTTGCACTGCGATTGTCGATACACGCACGCCCATTCTGCATCCGTGTGGTGCCTGCGGTGTTCGTTTTTAAGACGCATCATCATCATCGTCGTCGTCAGCCATGCTCAGTCCACTGCTGGATGGATGAAGGCTCCACCTCCACCCCCCTAAGCATCCGGCACATCTCACGATCCTGCGATGCAATGCTCCCACCTATTGATACAAAAACCCAATCCAAGACACTTGCCTCCCGTTATGTACATGAGCCTATATTGGCGACGTGTTTTTGTAAAAATATGAAAATGTTCATCCCAGGAATAACCCATTGCTGGCACAAGGCCCGATACAAGCCGTGTCAATCGTGGAGGATGTTTGGCCATACTTCACCACGCTGGTCACTACGGTTTGATAAATCATCGGGAAGCCAGAACCGGTTCGAAAAAAACCACTCGACACTGATAGTCCGCACCTCCGATTGGCACGGTTGGCTACGTACGGTGCAAACTAAATTCAGTATCCATTCACGTTAGCTGTGGCTTGGAAGCGAACTCATGTGGCTGGTGCATTGCACAGTTGTCGAACCACTGCGGCTCCCCTCCACCCCTTCATAAGTAATGCATTTGTATCAATAAATAATGCCTACGATATACGCTGTTAATTGGTTATTGGTATAACTCTGAATGCAGGATTGTATTACATCACCCGCACTAATTGGAGCGAGAAGAAGCCGCGATAACAAAATCAAAATGTCACAGATTTATCACTTTCCATTTTCAGACGCGTGTGTGGCTCTCCGTGCTGTATGCAGCGCCCTCGCGTTTTTTTTGCGTTAACTATCGTTAGAGTCATCTTCTTGGTTCTTTCGGTAAAGTCACGTAGAATGGAAATAATAAATTAGTAAAAATAAACATAATAAAATACAATTCTCACGACGTTTCGGCCACAAACGCAAGCAGCCGTCCTCAGGTGAAGAACAGGTCTGTCGGAAAGACAGTGTCTTCATCTGAGGACGGCTGCTTGCGTTGTGGCCGAAACGTCGTGAGAATTGTATTTTATTATGTTTTATTTTTATTATTTTATTATTTCCCTTTTACGTGACTTTACCGAAAGAACCAAGAAGATGAATCCATGCAGTCACGAAAGCTTTAAATCGAAATTCATCGTTAGATTATAACTAGTAGCAGTATCCTGAGAGTATTACATGCACGCATATACCTCGCCATTGCCTGACTGCAATAATCACTTTGTTTAGGAGGGCCTCCGTCGACTAACCTCGCCAGCAATGGCAATAGACGCATCGAGCACATGTCAGCTCGCTCCTGTGACCCACAGTCACCCAGAAATGCGCCCGATCCCGTAATATCTTGGCGGCTAAGCAGGTTTGAGCCCGGATAGTGTTCCTATGGGTGGCAATCACCATGCGCAAAAGACATGTGCAGAGTAACCGTTGTGAGCCGTGCAGCAAAACCCATTTCAATTCCGTGCTCTCCCCCCCTCCACTCACATACACCTTCACCGACCCATAAGTTTGGTCAACTTTCTCCTGACCCTCATCCAGCAGTGGATTGAAGCGGACTGTTAGACGTACGTGCACGGCTCGCTCCTTATGACGATTTTCTCCTCTCCAAAACCCCATCGTGCCCTCGCAGACCGCGGTCTCGGTAGACTCCAAAAGCCATCGGATTGTGTTATCGACGTGTACGCTACGTGCGTTTTAAACTTTGTATTCGCCACCTCGAACAGGGCAGGTCGCCGACTCGGCGAGTCGAACCTCAACAAAAGAGGCATGAAGTCTGGTGGAGCCTTCTGGCTGATGCGTGTTTTACATTTCAGTTCACCGACAGACTTGGCGTGTTAGGAGGGGTGGCGGGGGGGAAGGCAACGCGCTTACATTTATCACTCTGCAACACAATCGAGCGCATTAGTACTAAATATAAACGTGTACACATTTCTTTTTAAATCAAAACCACACGCGTATTATTACCGTATTCTCTGGAATATAAGACGTTCTGCAAATAAAGACGCACCCCCAAAAATCTGTGCCTGGAGTCAATATAATTGTTATACATCTGATCATCTCCACATACCTACCGTATTATACCGGATTATAAGACGCACCACCACCTATTATAGCGGTTTATAAGACCCACCGCCTGTTTTTTTGCTTTCAAATGCGCATCTTAGAATCCAGAGAATACGGTACCGTATTAATATTTCGTACTCCCCCCCCGCCGCCTCCTTATTCTTTGGGGGCCGAGATGCAGGCGGATTGATGGGATGGTTTTTAAATGAGAAGTTTTAAATGGGTCCTTTGACAGCTGTAGGCTCGTGTCGCGCCTAATTGTGGAGGCCATCTCCTGCTGCTGCTGCCGCTCCAATGACACTCACTGCGCTAGGAATGAGATCACATACACGCGAAACACCCATTTACCAAAGCCTCGATTATGGAACAGCCTTCAGTCAACCCGCAGTTACCAGCGCGGTGAAGTATGGTCAAAGTACGGTCAATGAACCCCCACCGGGGGAGCGACATTATCAAGAAGTGGATTAATAAATGAAATTGGATTCTGGGTGTACATTTTCACGAACCAAAGCCTCCTTCTTGAATGCGACCTGAACAACGACACTCGTACGTGTGTATGTTGAACGTCTTTCGCACCGTACGTAGCCAACCGTGCTCATCGGAGGTGCGGCGGTGGGGGGGAGGCAACAAAACAACTCATGTCAGTTCCACGAGTTCTCTGTATTGTGCACGAATTCAAATGACAGGAAAGCGACCGGCCACGGGAAACCCCACCACACACGCTGCTGCAGGTTGAACTGCTTAAAATAAGAAAGCTTGTGACCAGGGCCGGATTAAGATTGTGTAGACCCCTGGGCTAGAGGTACTGTGAGCCCCCCCCCCCCCCCCCCCAGTAATATTTTCAAAAGGAAAACAAAGTAAAAAAAAATCATGTTTACAAGGCTAACAACAAATAACAATTCAGCGTTCACAAATGGAAAACAACTTTTCACTTAACCTCTGGGAGGCCCTCCAGCTGTCGGAGGCCCCTGGGCTGCAGTCCCCTAAAGCCCCGTGCCTCCTAAAGCTACGTGCCTTCATCCGGCCCTGCTTGTGACCCCACCCCAACCCACATGCACCACGCTCGTTTGTTTGTTTTGTAGGGAAGAGCAGCACTCTCCGCGAGCGCCTCGCTGCGGACACTCAGCCGATGTGCAAAGTTTACTCGGCGCACGCAAAGACAACCTGGATTCGTAAGCAGCGCCTTCCATATGCACTAAGTTGCAACCCGCACGGGGTTTGGAGCCGGTTGACTTCAATTCGATTCCCGACACACGGCGAACACATGCGCGACGAGTGAAATCTGAAAGCGGTCCGATGGTGCCCAATCAGCAACCCGCACTGATCAGCGTGGTGAAGCATGGTCAGCACACCCCCCCCTTCCCCATCGTGCAGTTGGTTGACAAAGGGCTGTACGTTAGTTTTGATTTCATTAAACGAGACCCCGCCCTCGCCATCTCAAGATGCAAGACACGGTTGGGCCCCATGGAGTGACATACGTGATACGTGCAGCATGCGGGCGTGAAAGTGCCCAGGATATAACTTTCTCTTCGGGTTGTCGGTGTTTTTATTCCTGGTAAATCAGTAGACCAGTGGCCGTAGATCTTGAGTGTGTAGGCGGTGCAACTGCACCGGCGTCCAGGCGGCGAGCTACAAAGAGGAGATAATTCGTTTTGGCATTCCTTGCACCAGGGTCTAGGCCAGTGTTATACTGGTAGGAACCTCCTGGTTACACCAGCCCAGAGGGGATTATTGTGTCCGTCCATCGTGCAGGGAGGGGCTGCGTGGGGGGGGGGTAGGGTGAGGCTGGGTGGGGAAGGGAGGGCTGGTCACCCCGTGGTGCCCTTATACAACTCATTATTTAACCTACTCACGCCGGCTTGTGCCCGCCCTCACAGTCGGGCATATTTGCGGAATACACCACGCCGCCGTTGACCCTGGCCATTGACCGAGCAACCCAACGTGTTCCTACCAGCTCCCTCCGCAGCAGGAACGTGTTGTTTGTCAAGGCCTGCGGGCTACTGGCGGCCCCTGGTGGTCTTTAGTGCAGCCCCCGACAAAACACAAATGTGAAAACTCCCCCCATCATCATCATCACCATCGTGCTGCTGTCAACCCGCAACGGTTTCAAATGTGTGGCGGCCCTCACACTGATGTCTTATCGGCCAAAGTGGCCCCCGTCTGAAATTCGTAAAGAACACTGGGCTATGCCACTTCAGTAGATACGCAGAGAAAATACACATTCGAGTATTGCCTTTCAAAACTCTCCACGGTAAGTAAGAGATACTAATCTACACGATGTAACTGGTAGCCACGTTACATTTCCCCACTTGAAAAAATATAATTGCGCTCATCGTACCCATGTGCTAATCTATAATTTAAGACGTACACTGTTCAAATTACGTGCAGCACGTGTCGGTATGTATATATACACACACACATTATATGTACTCGGACATCGTTTTTACTCTTCAGAAAAGTGGTGGTCGATGTTGGGGAGGGGGGAAACGCGCCCGAGAGGGCGTTCACCGCCTCGATCGAGAGGCGGAATGAGCTCGGTTGCTGGTGCTGTCCGACGGATTGTTCCATCGCAAGACCGCGTGAGATGGCGACGGCATGGAGAGGTCTTCATTCCACAGTGAATTGATCATGGATGATGATGATGATGATAATCAGATGTTGCCTTTAAGCTCAGTGGAACAAACGACACGCAAGAAACACTTGGATGGATATCGGAAGTAGTTCTGATATCACCTTCCGCGGGCCCCTGCGATTCACACGATCGAGACGCAGCTCCCTCCCAGCGCCCTACTGCTGCAGATGTTCGTCGCATTGTCATCCAACCACTGTCACCTTGGCATCTTGGGCCTGTGCCCAGCAACTCAAATGGCTTTTAAAAACTAGAACTAGCAGAGAAACCCGCTGCTCTGCAACGAAAAATAAGAGACAGCAGCTGTCATTTTCAAAAGCTCTTAGCACAGTCATGTACTCGGAGCACAAGTAATTTACCTTTTTATGTAATAACATGGCAAGATAATACAGTACATGTCGTGATGTTTTTTTATTAATCCATACGATTTCAATAATATTCTGGCGAAATAATTGTATTGAATGTATGTTAAACTTCTTTCGCACCGTACGTAGCCAACCATGCTAATAGGGTCACCAATTAAAAAGGGCAATTTTAAATGGATCGTGTCAGTCTCTCTCTGTTACTCCCACCTCTTAGGTCTCGCTATTATATGTTGGCGTGGAGAGTAGCCCAGCCAGCAGCCAGCTGCCAGCCATACAGGAAACTCGAGGCATATATTATTTTTTAAGTAGTATTATTGAATATTATTTTAATACTCAGAGTTGGAACTTTGGCAAATGAGTGAAACCAAAATTTGTTTACGATGGGTTTTTTTTGTGCAATCACTGGTGACCGGGCTGAGCCCATAAACAGGCGCCACGGTGGCGAGATGTTAACTCCCTCGCCTCGTATACAGGAGGTCGTGGATTCGATCCCGATCCCGACCCTGACGCCTGTATATTTTGAGTTTGGTTGTCTCTTTCCCCTTTGTCGCGTGGATGTTTCTCCGGGTCCTCCGATGTTTCCCTCCACATTTAGAAACATGTGTTTAGAGTATTTGGCTGCAATACATTTCTATGTAATAAGCCACTTCATTGAGCTATCATTTGTGGCCAGGTGTCTTCTGGCAGTATCAGCTCAGTGCAGTAACTTCTAGAAGCCACCTAACCATCAATTACCTAGCCACAAAATCAAACACTATGTTCCACCTTTGCTGTAACCTTGTGTTTCCAAATGCAATGTATCTGGGAATAATTGTAGTTGTGATTGAATATTAATAACTGATATCCTGCAGCTTTCAATTTACAAACACGCGCCTTTGACGAGCACATTTCATGGCAGTTATTTTCCAACAGAGTTCTGTAAACACCACCACATCCATGGATTCTCGCTGCGTGTTTTGTATTCGTGTACACAACAGTTTGGATGTCATAAAGAAATGACAAGTACATCAATATATATATCATTACATTAGCGAGTTTCGGAGTAAGAAATACGATTAAGCAGCAGAAGTCATTTGATTTATTTTGATATGCGTTCATTACAGGATAACTATACCAAGTGTAAGGTTGAAAATAGAAACTGATTGAATTGACATCGTAAAACCCGATAATGGACGGAGAGAATAGATCTGACACTTCTATTTAAAGTTTTCGTGACTGCAGGGATTCATCTTCTTGGTTCTTCTTGGTAGAAGGGAAGTAGTAAAATAATAAAAAAATAAAACGCTGTCTCCCCGACAGACCTGGTCTTCACTGAGGACGGCTGCTTGCGTTGTGGCCGAAACGTCGTGATAATTATTTTATTATGTTTTATTTTTATTATTTTATTACTTCCCTTCTACGTGACTTTACCGAAAGAACCAAGAAGATCTGACACTATTGCTGCCCTTCACCTTTACGCCAGAACATTTTATAGCCCTTCAAAAATATTTTACGTTAAATCCATAACCGCTACCTGTAATCGTTTCACATGTAACATGTGATCACACTAACGTGTCATGTAATACAGGCACGGTAGACTCATGGATTACGAAACATCACACTTGGAAAACTGCATTGCCAAGTGCATAACGCTACAAATTGACAAACAATCCAATAGAGGACAAAGTCTTGAGACTCGGGGATGCTTTCCTCGATAAATCAAAGGCGCGATTATCATTATTGCAGTCACAGCACAACATTGAACATGACAACCAAAGCAGCAATACCATTATTTTTTTAAAATAACCTCACGAAATACAGTTACCCATTTATATATTTTAAAAGAAAACGTTTAAGACACCCTTGGACAACACACGGTTTTGGCTGTCTGGCTTTTCAAGCAACACACGACGAGGCTTAAACAAACACGACTACTCGAGTGACAGCAACTTGGGCCAGCGAAGAGGCAATGTTTCACCTGTTCCACACTGTCAACCACGCAGGCAGCAAGCCCGAGTCAAGATACGTCACTCAAGGGTACACAATCTCTGTACAAACTCAGCTGCTGCTATACACGTTGTCCACCGCCAGTGAGCTCTTGCCAGTCGGGTCGGAACGATTCAACCCTGCCTCGGCGATTCGACTAATTGACGCGATTCCTAGAATGTGATCGGATTCAATAATTTCTATATATATTTTACATTGTAGTGAACGTGGAGAGTGGTGGTACATTGGTGAGCACATGACCAGAGCGACCTGAGTTCGATTGAAATGAGCCACGGCTAACATCAGTGATGACCGATGTTTGACTTGGTCCCGAGCACCCCATTTACCAACCTGCTCTGGACTGCGTGGTAAAATGTGGTCAAACCGCCAAACGACCAAAATGATTTCGATTTAAAGCTTTCGTGACTGCAGGGATTTATCTTCTTGGTTCTTTCGGTAAAGTCACGTAGAAGGGAAATAATAAAATAATAAAAAATCTAATATAATAAAATTAAATTCTCACGACGTTTCGGCCACAACACAAGCAGCCGCCCTGTCTGTCTTCACCTGTGGACGGCTGCTTGCATTGTGGCCGAAACGTCGTGAGAATTTTATTTTATTAGGTTTCATTTTTATTATTATATTATTTCCCTTCTACCTGACTTTACCGAAAGAACCAAGAAGACGAAAATGATGTGAGGTAGGCCTTCATCCAACAGTGGATATGTGTGTGTGTGTGGTGTGGCCTTTGACGGCTTCAGGGGTCACCTGAACGCATTACGTACAACATATATGCGAATCGTACCCAGGTGCTGCTTAAGGCAAGAATCACAGGGCACCAAGGCAGTGTGCTCAGGTGGGCAGCACCCAAGTGCACTTGCTCTGTGCCAGTGTAAGTAAGTGGCCTTTGTGATTCTGAATAGATCCACGACGAGTGCGCGCACACAAGTTTGGACCTTTTCAAGGTTGTCTACTTCAAGGTCATTGCTAGCGATGCTTCTGAACAACACTATAGACTCCAGAAGCTTAGTTGAGGGTTTATTGGCATGCTTTTTTCTTCGTTGTCATCATCTCCTTCGGCATGTAAAAGGTCATCAAAGTTTACATATCGTCAATATTTGAATAATTGCATCGAAAACGCTTGGTATACTACGTAACGTATTCATGGCGGACATTTAGTAAAATGACTACGATGTCTGTTGTAGGGCAAATCTGTAATGGACCTATAGCCAAGATTCTTTATTAGGTCCTGCCCTGTGGACTACATTTTATACTTTTATCATTAAAGTCACAATCTTTAACATATCTGCTGGTCTCCTATACACGTGACTCGATGCGTATATCACGAGTTTAGATAATCGTCATTAATCGACGCATCATTATACAGTACTCTCACTGTCAGAGGGAAATGATTGGATGCTACACGACAACAACCCAGTTTATCTGACCAACGTTTATAATAATCCACAGAAAACGGATAACTTAACATGACCGTTTAAACCTAAGCCTTGACACAAGCAGCCGACAAACAACGTACTGTACCTATCTAAATGTCTCTGTATTGGTCTTCGCATTGAAATGTTCAGCATTGTATCTGCAAAGCTACCATTTCCATAGCAACATTTCAATGCAGCTTGCGCAGCCAAACTCTGCAAACTGTGGGTTGTGTGGTGAGCAGTGCGGCCAAGGAGCACGCGCACACCCCACACACGCACCTGGGTGTGTCTCACCCTCACGAACCCGGTAGCATGGCCCCTGACCCTCTTGTCGAGCATTGTTGTTGCGGATTGGTAAATATTCAATAAGTGTGCAAAGTTCCTGCCTCCGGTGCCCAAACTATTTCCTCTTGTACCTTCTGAAAGGCCCGTAACTCTTAACCCAGGTTTTCAATGCTGCATATAGTAATAGCCTTAGCATAACGTTACATGCCTTTATTATGAACCAACGTTCCAGTTTTCCGGATGATCGTAATTGTACATGGCTGTACCTCGACGTTCGAATTATGTTCAAGTTGATTTCGGGAGTGCGCATTTTAGATCTGACTGCACATGACGTGTACACAGTAGGACATAGGCCCACTGCGATATTGTTTTCTTTTTAAAAAGAAACAACTAGAAAAATCCTGAAAGCTTAAAAACCCCACAATTACTATTTTATGGCATCATTGAAAATACGTGACACTCCACAATTGACCATTTGTATTGTATCTTCTCCCCGCTGGTTGCCACGTAATGGACTAAATCGACCAATCCTCCTGCTCTCGATAAACCCCCGACTTTTTGGGCAATTCAACTTTCGTGAGCTATCACGATTTTCCTGGAAGCTCCTCAATTCCAAGTTTAACGACCACATTATTCAATACATTGGCTGCACTCCTGACGACAAAGTCCACAGTTTGACCACACGACCTCCATGGTAATGTTGCAACGGACAGGTACAATACCGTGTCTGCATATACAGTATGTCGATAACACTGGTCAACAACAAAAAATTCTGGCCTGGACTTTTGCAGCTGTTTTAGACTAATTTCAGGGTGCTGATTCCAAATCTGATCTCAGATTTGCTTTATCACATCTCATTTTATGCTATCGGCATACCCCATTTTCATTGATTTTACCGAAATTAACTCTGTCACTTATGATTGCAAGTTGTTGCGAGTCAGTGACTGCTTTAGTATTAAAATATGGTGCTGTATTTTTAGGATAGTGTGTTTATAATATCATTTTATGTAGATATCCACACTTATTTAATATTTTTCTTCTGCAGTTTTGATTGAAAATGCAAAAACTGATGCTAGATTTGGAATCAGCACCCCAAAATTACCTTAAAACCGTTGGAATACCTTATGCCAGAAAAAGTGTGTTGACCAGTGTAAGAGCTCAGCTTCTACTGTTGGCACATGTGTGCGAGTGTTTTTACGATGCCCGTAATGTTGAATTCGCATGATTACACGTCGGCGTCGTGCGAAACGAAGATGTTGTGGCTTGCCGAAGCCGCATTGTGGTTCGACGTTGACCCAGCCTCACTGGCTGCCAGGCAACCTGCTCTGTGTTAACGCGACAAAGAAAAATCCTCGCACCTGAGTCGCGCAGAAATCCCTTTGCCCCTTTCTTCTCTCTCCTTTCAATCCCCCTTACTCTCCCCCTTCGCGATTGGACGAACACACACCTATTCATTAAAAAACACACACGCACGCACACAGGCACAGGCGTGGCAAACATCGCATTCAAAGAAATAACGACGGATTGTGCGGAAACGCTGTGCGTAAAAGTCTCTGCACCATTCCGTCCACGGTGCAGTTTAAACAACCGTCACGATCGAGCGTATTTACCAAGTGCCGCAGCGATAGGGTTTTTTTTGTTTGTTGCATGTATATAATTAAGCGAACGATCAATGAGACGTTAATAGTAAGTGAATTGATCTCGAGGTTGTGGCTTTGTTTAGGGCAGATTGCATCGTCAGGGAGAAGAGTCGTGGAGGGCAGGTTTTTAGGAAGGGTGTCTGCAGCGAGAGGGGTAACGCAGGGTCAAGTTACGGCCGTTGGGGTAAAGTTTGGTTTCCTTTACAATTCCACTCTGCCGTTAAACCCCATTCACTGGCACGTGGTATAAAGAGGGGGGGACCCAGAAGAGACGAGCTTATTTCACCTGAGCGCATCCATCACAGCAGGTAAGAAGCGGCATCGACTCGCGGGCTAGGAAAGGGTGAAGTGGAGGCTCTGGATACCTCGAGATGGGATTACATATGAAAACAATATCTTGCCATAGTCAATCTTATTGTTTTTGTATACGGAATGTGATCATCGTGAAAGCTTCGAACACGTGAAATTCAAAGGCTACTACCGCTTACACATCGTTGTTGGTGATACGGCAGGAGGTGCGTTGAGTCCATCTATGAGAGTGCGACATCGGGGCTTGAGCAGGACTTGAGAATGTGTGTCGCATGAATATAACACAATCTTTCAAACGTCAGAATCAGAATGTGTATTTATACTGATTAGCCATGAAGCTCTTTATCACAGATGTCCAGCAGAATTAACGTATTTAAATGCACGGTCTTTACAAAATAAGAAATACATACTAATTCAATTTTAATGCATTTTCGATGTGTTTGTAACGTTAGGTGTAATGTACAGCATTGTTAGCGGAATATTACACGGGTCTTCTGTGGTGTAACAACAGCTCGCCGGACTGTCATCCCTTTATTTTAGTCCGACGAGCTGAGCGCTTACCCTACTACTGGTGCTACGAACGTGCCCAACGAGCCTTGCCGATCTGTTTCGCGAGAACGAAACATCTCGAAACGATCATCCTCATTCCGAAACAGCTTTGTCCGTGCCCGTAACGCTGCGCAATGTCCTTGTTCCTTCTCCCCCTCCGTCGACACCGACACCCGTGGCCACGTGTGTCCTTGCCACAGCCAAGAGGGAGGGAGCGAAGGCGAAGCCACTGAATACTGCGGATGGACGACGACGGCGACGACGGCGGAAGCCTCTGGCTCGAGCGACTGACGAGCAGGGGAGCTGCGTCCATGACGGGGATTTCTCGTGCACTTGTCATGGAGTTGCTCTCTTGCTCGCCGTTACGCTATTCTCGCCACAATTAGTTTATCGTCCCCGTGCGAGGAGGACCGAGGTTGGCTAGGTGAGGTGGTGGTGGAGGGTATCAAGACGAGGGCCCGGGTTCGGAGAAACGACAAGCGTCAAAATCGGCGTCGCTTTTTTTCTAATCTTGAAGCCGGTGCTGGTTGCCAGGTTTTTTTGTTGTTCAAACGCGTAGACTCGTAATGCGATTAATCAACGCGAGGACGCGGTGCTTGTGTTAAGAGGTGTCGTGCGTCAGAACTAAAAAAAATGTTCAGTAGATACGTCGCATTAACACAAACTCGACGAAAAAGTAAATTAGTAAGACGGCGAAAAGACATCCGCTCACTTCTCAATACGAGCAGGTGCATGATACCAATGGTGTAAACTGTGCGTGCTAATTATGCGTGTAAATATGTACGAATGAATCGATGTAAACGGATCCGTATGGTCACCATGGATATATCGAATCGTAAATGTGAGAAGTGGCTATATGCACGAATGTTACAACGAAGCCAATGGAGCAGACAATAAAATAATGTAAACGAGTTGATCAAACGAGACCCAAAAAGGGTTGATTTTTTTAATTCATCGAAATGCGATCAAGAATGCGAATAATGCATCGCATTTCCAGGGCAGAGGAAATGTATATAGTGGCGTGTTTAATTATAATCTCATAACACTGCTATTAATTACAACGATTTACCCAGGAAAGCTTCACTGAGTCTCAATACCCTTTTTTACGTGGATTCTGCATTTTGATGGCTGGCCAATTCCATAAATAAATGTTTGACTTCACGTGGGAGGAAACCAGATAACCATTAAAAATCCCCAGGCACACGAGGAATGGGCAATACTCAGCAATGTCATCTTATGGCCACAGATGTACTATTCAGAAATGAATCTGCAGATGGCATGAACAAAACTATTGCTGTGATATCTACACAAGGAACGGTTTAGCAACCAATTAACGAGATGTGATATGTTTTATTATAAACTATTTTAGATTTTACCAGGTAAGGCCCACTTAGCTCTGTCTCGGTAGCGACCTGGCCACAAATGATAGCTCAACGAAGTGGCTTATCACGTGGATATGCATAGCAGCCAAATACTCAAAACGCGTGTTTCTAAATGTGGAGGGAAAAACCGGAGTACCCGAAAAAAAATCCACGTGGCCACGGGGAGAGAGCGACACGTCAACTCCAAACATACAGCAGTCGTCAGGGTTGGGATCGAACTCACGACCTCCTGAATACCAGGCGAGGTAGTTATCATCTCGCCTCCGCAGCACCCCACCCGTCCTCGTTATTTATTTAACGACAGTTGAAGTGACAGCAGATGGCGCTAATTTAAAACGCACGTTAATTGTAAAGAATGAACAAAACTGATTATAGTACCAGTGGTCATTGCAAGGCCCGCGGGTCACTGGCGGCCATTGGTGGCCTTTAGCACGGCTCCTTGACGCGCGGCCCTCGACAATACACAAATGTGAAAACACCCCCCCCCCCCATCGTGCTGTCAAACCCCAATGGTTTCAAATGTGTGGAGGCTCTTACACTGATGTCTCATCAGCGTAAGTGGCCCCCTCTGAAAATTAGTGAAGAACACTTGGTTATAGAGTCTTCTCAAGTTCTCTGCCCAACGGCAGGTCCATTGTTCAAGCTCACTCCATCCCATCCCCATCGGATGCTGCTTCCCACTCTCTCTTCATCTCCACACGCAGCACCACCGTTCTTGCACCATAACTAGGGAACGATATTTGAAGTGGCTTCCCTTTATCTCCCGCAGTGCTTTGTTGGTGACACAATTACTGAATGCATCTTAACATCATACTCAGGATCGGGTTTATTGTCACCCATCATCAGCTAAAATCGATCCACTGCTGGATGAAGGCCTCCCCAATCTGCCACGGTTTTTCAAAGTTCGACGATCCACTTAGCAACTTAGCTAATTTTGTAGCTCCATCTCCATGGTAGATGTCCTCTTGGTCACATTCCTTCCAACATGATGCGTGATACACGGTAAATTGATCATATTTTGACATTCCATGAAAATAATGATGAACACAAATTTCGAGTGATATTTGCTTTTTGACCACTGCATCAGTTTAACAGGGCATCAGTTTAATTTTCTTAAGCGTATGTCAAACTCATTGACTACTGCGTGCAACAGACCTTAAGAGTGGCAAGCCCATTATGACCACACCGCTGAGTAGAAAATCAACGATTGCAGCTTTTGTAGTGACAAGTTGATGTCGGGGGCAGTTGGAACATTGGAAGCCAACACCTTAAATAGCCTGAACAAAAGCTGACGGTGAAGACAAACCCAAGTCCAACTAAAGACGAGAGGACACTCAAGGATTCCACAGCCATCAGTTCAGCTGGTACACTTTGCATTCCGCCTTGTGAAGTCTTGACATTTCAATTAAAATTTCTCCACTGAGGATAATTGAACAGGGACCACCGGTTCTGTAATGGGTTTTCAAAAGATTAGTAAACAACCCTTTGTGTAAGTGTGCGTGTGTTGTGTCTATGGTTGCGATGTGTCTGTGTGCATGTGTGCCTTTTGAAAGCTTTGTTGCTAGGGACGCTTCGTGGTAGGGATGTATGATTAATGACGGGACGCGCTGATTAGAATGGCATTAGGTCTGTGTGCTGCTTCCAACAGGTTCAAAGGTCAACTGCCACAAGCTGCGCCAATCTGTTTGGCACAGAATTGGATATGAGAAGCTCCAATTCAGTATTCACAACACAGACAGCAGTGTTATATTGAGTATTGTATTTACAATGTGGTATCTGTATATACAATACACGTGTTGTGAACATAACACTTGGGAGTTGTGTGGTAGGAAAAATTCACAATAAGGTATTTTGTTGCACCGTGTTATCTTTTGATGTTGAAGCTTTTGAAAATGCTAATAGAGAATTTACATGTAAAAACATGTTAAAGATACATCCAAGACTGAGTGAAAACGTAATATTTTTTTCCACTTAAGGACCTCATCATACAACTTAAAATTCTGAAAGAAGCATGGATTTACCAAAGACGAAGCGAAGCTGAATCTCGGCTCTTCAATCGGCCCAGCCTCAGGGCCTGGACTTTCCATCAGGCCAAGCATGCAGTTGCACTGGGATTCATCTCTCCAGGGGGCCTGTGACTTCATGGCTTCAGACTCTCTCTCTCTCTCCGAGACCCTCAAAGCCCTGTCCCCCAGGCCCGATTAATCAAAGGCTATTGCCCTGTGTATGGGCTCAGAAGAATGGTAGGAGTGGCCTGCCAAGGGACAAGGACAGCATTGCCGAACACAGGGCCTGATGAACCCTTATCCGGATGGCGACCTGCATCTGTGTACATTCTATGGTTGTGCTAAATTCCGCAGATGTCATCGAAAATTCCGCAGATGTCATCTCTTTAGCTGGATCTGCTGAATTGTAGTTATTTATCCATGTATCTGGTAATCATCATTTTGAATGGACTCTGTTCATTATTGTTGCCTGTTTGTATTCCTGTCAAGGACTGCTGTGCTATTTCTCAGGATAGGCAGAAGAGGGCAGTATTGCTGACACTTGATCTGTAGCTGGATTCGTATTTGAGTAGAAAAGCAGACCTCAACATGCTCGAGTGAAGGCGTGCAATTTGGTGATTAATAAAGATTTCTTAAACAAACTGCATAGCTTTTATTATGTCATCTTACTGCAATTGTTAATGCCATAATTTATTTATTTTCCCCGTGTACTGTCCCAGTTAACGTTGGACCAACGTTGGCATGTGGTTAGGGCCACATTTCCACGTTTACTATTAGCGGACAGTTTTCCGATTTTTTTTTTATATAAATGTTTCATACACATGAAATTAGTTTGTACATAGAGTTTAGGCATATGGTTTGTGAGGGGAGAAACACCCCACACTTTATTTGACTGCTGACGAAATTTGCAGTGGACACCTACGGGCTATGGATTGTGATGACAATGATGTCGGGTGGAGGAGGGTTGACGACACACATTGGCAATTAGCTCACGTGATATTACCCAAGAATCAATTGTGCATTAAAAAAAGTCGAGACATTTTGTAAGACCGAAACAAGGATAGTTGAGAATGAGAGGGTAAAAGTCAGGATTTTTTCACTAATCGGCTTAAGTTATTTTAATTAGTCTACCGAAATGAGTGTTCGGTCTACTGCTCCAATTATCCGGAATGTGCCCCATCTCGGACGTGAAGCAGCTTCGAGCCCGGATTGTGCCTGGATAGTACTTGGATGAGCCAACCATCATGCACACAAGAGGGTTGTCGGCTGCTGTGGGGCGACTTTGTCAGCAGTGGGCAGTGTAGCAAAATCCATTGTAGTATGGTTCAAAAGTCGATGTTCCCTGCCTTCACTAACAGCGTGAAGTATGGTCAAACAACACTAACGACCAACACAACGTCGGTAAGCCTTCATGCAGCAGTGAAGTGGTATAGAACTATACTCTTTGGTTCTTTCGGTAAAGTCACGTAGATAGAAAAATAAAATAAAATCAATCACGACGTTTCGGGCGCAACACAAGCGTCCGTCATCAGATGGGAAAGCTTGTGTTGCGCCCGAAACGTCGTGATTTATTTTAATTTAATTTCTCTACCTACGTGACTTTACCGAAAGAACCAAAGAGTATGGATTCCTGCAGTCACGAAAGCTTCAAATCAAGATTGGTATAGAACTAAATGAGTATTATTGGTACAGTTTGTATCGTGTAGTTCCCACGATACTTTACAATGTATGGCCAGAGAGGGTGTATATTGCAGGCCTACATCATTATTACTACTAATGCTGCATACCATTTCCCTGCAACATTCCGTAAGGAATGCAAGCAATTTAGGAAAACAGGTTGATTTGATCGTGCATACATTACATCCACTGAGGTATGAACTCATCCGTAACTGGACATTTTTACCATATTCCAGTTTCTATTACGTCGTTAAATGCTGTACTGCACATGGAGTGTGTCAACATTACACGCTTCGGCAAAAGGGGGCATTTTACTGGAAGTCTGCATCTGCAGATTTCTTAATTTGATAACGGTTGCATCGTGACCTAATTGAAATCTACACTTCTCGTGCATGAAGTCCTGTTGCTGTGTGCTGCATTTGGGTTACTTCCAAATAAATACTTACTTCGGGCTTAATCAAACTTAAATAAAACATATCAACTATTCAAAAAAAATATATTTGGGATGTCGCAAACTACCGAAGTGATAAAACAATATATACTATATTCAAACTGGCTCGATCATCATTCAACACCAATCAAACGTAGAATTACAGTCATAATGTGCAGTCTGTTTTGCACTTTGAATGGTTAAACATTTAAATTTTAAGGTATGGAAGCAATTATCCATCTATTACGTGTTGGGAAAGAAAGCAGATATTCAATTAGAATTAGAAGCGATATAAAAGAGAGGTTTATGCATTGTTGGCGAATGGTAAACTTTTTTCAAAACGTGATCAACAAACGATCGTGAATAATGCAGAACTAATCACTTTGAAATGTAAATATGGATTTAAAAGAAAAAACACATCCACAAGCTAAGAATAACTATGTTGAATTTAAACTAAACTGTGACCTTAAACTATATCACCTACAGAGAGATGATTGACAATTACAATGGCCAGAGTAGAGCTGATTCTATGAATTATAGAAATTATTAATACTTGACTTAAAGCTTTGAACCTATCTACGTGACTTTACCGAGACCCAAAGAATACTATTAATACTCTCAGTGTTGATGTAGTGTAAATAATGAATACTGGAACTGCTAGAAACCCCATATGCTCTAGGGTTGTCTACATTTTGTTCGAAGCTTACAGCTGTAGACACAGACGTTTAACTGCTCCAGAGTTGATCTACATTATGTGCTGTGTTATGAATGTTTGATTAGTCTATATAAATCATGGCAGCACAAAGCTCTCAAGTATGAGACCGTGCGTTTAAATCTCAGCCGGCGTTGATTAAACTCTCTGTTTCTCCCGAGTCAATCAATTAATACAATGCTTCACGGGTTAACTAATCTTTGCTGCACATATATACATGTGGAATTACTGCCACTGGCCCAGAGCCACCAATGCGGATTAGCGCTGCCTAATTCGCATATGAGGAAACTTACACTTTTGACTCAATAAACCCTATATTTGGGAATGTGTGATATGTACGCTGTATATCGTAGTCGCTATAGTGACTGGTAAAAAAAACGGTTTGGTTTCTCGTTGTGGTCCTATATATTTAAATGTTTGTGTGCGAGCGTGTTTGTGTGAGCTTCGGGGCAAGTGGTTTCAATTTAGCTGGTAATTTATCACTTAAAGTGGAGCTCCTATATTTCTGTGCACTATTTTAAACAAAAAGTGATGAAAGGTGCTGCGAGATCCAAATTTCCAGAGGAAAATGCTGGCATGCAAAAGCGTATCGCGAATGTAAAACACCTGCACCAGGACTGCTGGCTGCGAGAGAAGAGAGAGAAAAGTTACCGCACTCTATTATTGAATTGATTGCAGAGAACGTTTCCTTAAAAGGCTATGTTGAATGCGGCTTTATTTATTTATCATATCCAAGTTGATTTTCTTACAAAATGAAAGATATAGCTACAAAGTTTATTTTTAGAATTGCTGTATTTATTTTAGGATACGTTTTAAATGGAAAAACTCACGAAAGAGCGACATATATGATGGGTTTTCATTGTTTTATTTGCCCTCCCGGTGACATTTCTGTACTACCAAAATATGCATATTGTTTGGCAACTACAACTTTTGGTGGAATATTGATTATTTTCTTGAGATTTGTTGTATGCGAGAGACTCGCTCTAACTCTGGATTTGTTGGTGTGATAAAGCTTAATTATGAGATCACTTTAAAACAGGATTTTCTCTTGCTGTGTGTTCAGTGACTCACAAACCAAACTGGAAAATTGAGTACAAACCTGATTTGTAATTAGAATACTATAATTATTTTCTTACATTCTTAATATCACATAATAGCAAGTAAAATATGGTTTAAACAAAAGAAGTGTAAATCGGCATTGTCTGTGGTAATTATTGCTTTAATACCAAAGCTATGGTGATTATGGACATCAATACACGTTTTCGATTTTCTTGTAAGCCTTTTGAGCTGAGTTCATGGGAGGAAATGGCTTCCTACCTGTAATCGTTGCTTCATGTCACAGACAGACATCGTAAAATATACAGAGTACAGACTTGGCCAATGTGCACTCAGTCCCACCGGCTCTTATAATATCATTATTTAAAACACACTTTTTTAAGCTTTATAGGTATTGGCACAAATATGTTAAAACACATACTATAAATGCAGCAAGCTGATCCATAAACTCAAGTTGTTTATTATACGTTTGCAGATTCTCGCGGACACTTTGAGTAACGGGCCTTACTACAGATTGCAGTCACACTCGGCTCTTTCTGTTCCAGGCCTCACAGTCGTGGTCCATCAAGAAGCACTCATTTGTGTTAAACACTGAAACGATGATTATGTTTTGCAGGGTAACGCCCACTCTGTTCATATAATGGCAAATCCTCACTCTGCTAGTCTGGTGTCTTTCTATTTTAAAATGAATAAAGCAGTAGCAATAAAAATTTATTCAGCAGAGTGAACACATGGTTTGAGTGACACTGCCTTGGTAGTGGAGCAGAAACACAAGGGCCATTTTCCGAAACGTCCCCTATTATATACGATGTCCTTTTAAGGCAGTGGTATTGACGAATGTGTTATTCAGAAAAGGAGATCGTAATCAACCTGCCACCACTGCTGCACGTTTTATATACATTTTGAAACCTTTTAGGTAAAAAAATTAATGTGCTTTTGTTGGCAGTTTATTCGGCTATTTTATTTGGCCAATGCAAACATGGGTTGGTGTTCTCTATGCATGAATAATACCATTCTTTTCACCTAGACTAACCAAGACAGAGCACACCAGCTTCCAAGGCTAGTCAATTGTTTTATTAAAAACAGAAGATGTTCAGTTCTTGAAATTACCAGTCGAAGACTGCAGGGTGTTGTATTGTCTAAGAAACGTGATATGGCTGATATATGACTATTACAATATTAAAAGGAGATACATTCATGTAAACAGCAGCTGAATTGCTGTTAAGCCATGGTTATTTATTATATATAAACAAAATATGAACATAATTATACAATTTGGATATATGACATTTGAATGCAACTGCCCCTTAAGGAAATACCATACAACACCGTGCTGTACATACACCGGATGTTGAGTGAATACGTTCGTAGTGGTATATGACAATTCACCATGTCATTATTCAGGGCCGCAATTTACTCCGATAATGAGCCAATAATGTCTGTGTGTCCCGCGCGTGACGTCACTCCACGTCGGCCAGCCCCCCTCATTAATAATCATGAACAGGTGACGTCACCCCACATGTAGAACCCCCCTCATTAATAATCATGAGCGGGTGACGTCACCCCACATGTAACGCCCCCCCCCCTCATTAATAATCATGAGCAGGTGACGTCACTCCACATGGGGGGCCGAGGTGCCTCCTCCCCCCTCCTCGGCGTCAACTTACAACCCTCACTACAAAGGCAGAACCCTCACGTCACGCGATCTCCGTAACGCTGTTGAGACATCGAAGTAAAAAGGACATCATGATGAACAAGGGATTATAACCTTTCATGAAAAAGCTGTGTCACCGCGGCCTTACAAATTGCACACGAATAGATGCAATGAATATCACGTCGTGGTCTGCTTTTCGCTTGCAAGTTTCATATTTACTGCAATACACCCGTCGTCCTTGGACGGGCAAGAGGTGAGTTAAAGAATACTGCACTCTGTAACTAGCCTTTGAGTTAAAGAATAGTTTTCGTTTTTTGGTCGCTACCACCTTCGTGCTGTATTCGTTGTCTCCTTTGTAGTTACTTCACGGTCCTCCATTACCATAGTGTTGATTTGCACCTCCGATTAGCACAGTTGGCTACGTACGGTGCGAAAGAAGTTCAGCATACATATATATTATCCGTGCCATTACTCTTCATATTATCCACAATTATCGTATCCCCATTTTAGCAGATAAGTGGAGGTTTGTGCAAAATTAATCCTATTAACTGTAATTTTTTTGCAGATAAGTGCATTCATTTTGTGTATAATCCCACGGATATTAAGGTATGTGAAGTTTGCCCCTGCTTTGGATTGGATAAGAGGAGTACAACTGTAATTTGCATCAAAAACGTTGATTATCACACAATTGTACGCACGGTATTTCTTCGCTGTTCGCGAGGGACGCACTCCGGAGATGCTCGTGAATAGAACATTTCGCGGATAATGATTTTGGCCTGTGAACATCGTACGTGTAACGTCTGCAGATGCTTCTAAAGCTTCGATAAGTTCTCTGTTTCTCATCACTTTATCTAATATTTCTAATGCATTACCTTAAATACACTACTAAATATGACGATGTTGCTGCACACCATTAATTTATATCATTACTTTCTTTCTCTCTCTCTCGATGCAGTTCCAGATGCAATTCGCGGGATTGTCAAAATCGCGGAGAGCAAGTCCGCGAATAACGAGGGAACACTGTACCTCTTTTGTGAGCTGGAATAATACATGTTAATGATGAATGTAATTATCTTTATTTTGCAAACCTATTATCTAGTACAATATTATTTAGAATCACATCTTTTTTTTTACAAATCAACAAGATGGACAAGAGGCTGGTAATTTGGGGGCTATGGAGCAAGGTTTGGAACTCAACTTTCTTCAGCAATAGCGATGCCCTGCCCTGGTGAAGAGACGCAATCGACAGGTGTAGAGGAGAAATATTGATTCTGCAGTTGCAATTTTTTTCGTCGAATATTTGGAGTGGCAGCTACAAAACGGCTGTAGTAGCAAGGGCCTCGTTGCAGGAGTCCACAGAAAAGTTGCTTGGTGCCAGCTTAATCCGTGTCACTGCGCTAGGTTTTGCCTTACACGCAGTGTAGGATAAAATGTATCCCCCAATTATGCTAAGTGTAAGTATTAAATTGTTACAGTATGTGTACTCTGTAGTACAGTTATACACTGAAGACAGCAAGAATATCAGTTTGACACGTTGGCTTTCGTGACCAATATTATGCATAATAATGTTTTTTTGGGTTAGATCGCGTAAGTATAAATGTGTCGTGAACCACCGACGCAGCTAATAATTAGTGAGGTTTGTCACACAAACAAGACGGGCGTTGGAGAGTAACGAATTGGCACGTTTTGTTTACATGACAAACCTTACTCATTGGCTGTGTCGGGTGGTGGTGGGTTCACGACACATTTACATTTACTCGATTTTACAAAAAAAATACCTGGATTATGAATCAACAACTACGTATTTGTTTTACTTGAAATTAAATGCAGTCATCATTAATAGACAATGTCCTCAAGTATGTATGCCTTCCATAACAAGCCTTAACAACTGATTATATATGACTGCAGCATGTTGGACCGGGGCAACCATACATCAATGTACATTTTAAAGACTGGAGTGATTTTTTTGGAACACATTTTAAAAAAGGTCATTCTTTGAGTCAACACGATTGTGAAAAAGAACTGAAAGGTCTGTCAGCACAGAAGAGTGTGCGCGCCTGTTGGTGAGACAGTGATGAATAGGGAAAGTGGCCACTGTGAAGTGATTGCTCAGCATGCAGAGCCCAGGAAGTGTGCTTCAGGGAAGATGATGCAGTGTGTGGGTGCGGAGCAGCTGAAACGGAGATTTGACGGAGCCATCCTCTACACATCTTCAGCAGCGATGAAATTCCATCTGCAGGGGCCAAAGGGCTCTGGTGTTTTCCTAAGCAACGATAACCAAAGTGAAAACTCGGTGGTGAAAAATAACGTCAGCAATAACTGCATGTGTGTGTGTATACACACACAAAATACTGTGCCAGTGAGCAATGTCTTTGTATACTTTATAACGTTAGAAGACGATTGCTGATGCTTCTTTCCTTATGGAATGTACGTTCACGCAGGCATATGTGTTGTGCCCTTTTCAAAACATGTGGCATGCTCTCTGTATGAACGGGATTAAAGGTGTACACTCACAAAGGCCGCTGTGTGCACCCCAGTGGACACACATTTAATACGACACATTATTCACGCTTTGTGTGTGTGTGTCATACATGCGCGTGGATGATGCATTGGTCGACATTGAATATTTTTTTTTACTTATCCGCTCTCAAGATTCTTTTTTGTTGTCAATACCAGTTGCATGTCTAGTCGGCTATTTAAACTGAGGTGGATGGGAGAGGATAGCATAACTCGTTTTTAGTGATCAAATTGTTTAAATGAGTCACTAAAGCTATAAAACTGCCACCAAGGTTGTAACATTCCCAATTGATGAGTTATCTAACCGTTAAAATAGCTACCACTTGGTCTTAAATCAGTCTAAATTATACAAAACCAATGCATTTTACTCAAGGCATTAATGCATGTAAAATAACAAACGGAACAGTACTGCTGGCTGCATGTTAAACAGAAGTCTAAACTCTATCACAAACAAAGCATTTACTATCCGAGTACTGTATTACAATAATAATTATAATATAATTAGCATGATTCTAACAACGAATATGGTTTACCTTATATTGCTTATCATCCTACCATCTTTGACGACATTCCAGTACAATGGATATTATTACAAATACATGCAGCCTTGTTTGTAGCCTACGGACCATATTTGCAAATAGTTCCTTTAGTAACGACAGTGTTTTGTTAAAACTCACTTGACACGCGCAAACTTGTACGTAAACCGGAAACAATACGGAAATGGCACTGAAAACAAATATCAGGCAATGCACATGAGGCCAAAATGCAAAAATTGTGTAGTTTTACAGTGAGTCATGAGAATATCACTGGGTGGTTCGTCCGTGATTTTGTTTAGTTTCATTCTTGTGTGTTTGGGTCTCATTACAAGATGATAACCAGATCGCTCAAAGATTTGGTGCATTCAATGGCATTGTTTTTTGGCCTTTATGGAGAACAGATTTCGCTCAACGAACCGGTATTGTGGCGGGCTCGCACACGCGTATGCATTCCATCGCTTCAGCAGCACGGCGACCTGCTGTGCTGCGTCTCGGGAAGGCTGGGGGAGTTGGTTGTTAAAATGGAAAAGTATTTTTGAACACTGCGTTTACCTCTAAAAAGTGGTTTTAAAAAAAAACACGACCTGAGCGTTTCTTGTGCACCGTTTTATTATTTCGCCTACGCATTAAACCGCACACTACATCTGCATATTTACAAATGCCACTCTTCTTCAAGGCGGTGTCACTCCTGCAACCTCTGACTATGCACTTCTCCATTCCAAATATTCTCAACATTTCAGTCGGTCGCGTTAACTCACGTGTTTATTGTAATATTTTTAAAATACACATTCATTCAGTTGCGTTGTGCTGATTTAGTTTTTAAATGTGGTTATTTGCTAAATATCGGCTGTGAAAAAAATAATTCACCACACCTGGTCGTTTTACAGCACGAGAGACCGCAGTGTAACAAGTCAGTCTGCCTTGCAAAAGCCAGTAATTGCCTTCTCCGTGTCTTCTCTCAAAGAAAAACAAGGTAGGGAAGAGCACGCGTGTGCATGGGTTGTCTAAACGCGTCACGACACGCACTTTTCTCTCAAAGCATTAACAGTGTGGACGACGCATACCACGAACTCCCACACCTCTTAAGTGCAATGTTGCCCTGTGTGCTGAGGTCACAAAATGCATAATGTTGCACGACAGAAATCATAGAAAATTGCATAGATGTAAAGGGTCATCATAACACTAAAGGAACAGGCACAAATGTGTGGACTTTTAATATCCAATTTCAAAACCTTCTGACCACTCCACACGTGTATGTAACACAGAGGATAAACTTACACGCATTTATTTTTACAGCATTTCCACTGTGTAATAATCTGTTTTAAAATCGGAATGCATGACTAGGTCTTGTTTGTATAAAAAGTTATGCATCAGCCTAGTGCATCCTTTGATCGTGCACTCATGGTCCCTGTGTGTAAAAATATCAGTTCTATTTCATTTGTTCTGGCTTGCCTTGGCAGCTATTAAATCACCAACGTAATCTTCTACAGCCGGAACTTCAGATTATCGTTAAAAAATTGAGGTTTCGGTCTGATGATCAAATTTGCGCGTGCACAAATGCCATGAGAGCTGGGGGATGGAAAGGTCATTACAGTATGTAAAGCCCCTACTTGTTGAGATATTTAAATATTTTAAGCATGCCATAGAGTACAATAATAGTAGTCAACATTTCTTTGAGAATAATGAACTAAAATAAGTTGTACCATCTTAGACTGAGGATGTTTCTTTGTGTGTGTGTGTGTATCTGTGTATTTAATTGAGTGTTCCTTGCTGGCAAATTTTTAAGACATCAGTGCATTATGGTGAAATTACATTTTTTTTTAATACTGGCAGTGTTCATGATCCTTCGCGACAATTGAATATGTTTCTTAGCAGGATCATGGCATGGGTGGAATCGTGCAAGGAGTGGGCTGCACAAAGCCCAGCGTGGCATTTCGGCAAGTAGAGGAGAGTCGTGTGACTTGGCAATAAGGGAGGTCCTGTGGAACCTTGTTGGCCTAGTGGAGTTGCTATTACATTGAATTGGAATTCTACTGAATGATTCCTATGCTTTGAAATAATCCCCATTTATTTAAATGGTTATGCCTGGAATTGTCATTTAAGTGAATGGGTATTGTATTTGTTGATTCTTAGGTTTTCAAATAAGCCTATTTATTTGAATGTCAGATAAAAGGCATGACAGGAGTCATGCCTTATATTACTGTTGGTGAGCAGTGCACCTCTGTATGTAGTTATTTTTTTATTAATTTGGGCGAATCCTGGGCTCTCAAACAATCCCAATTCCTCTCAATGGTGATTCCTGCGTAGCCATTTGAACACATCGAATTCAATTGAACTCTTTGGTTATCAGAATCTCTATTAAAATTTCAAGTGAAAGGAGATTTCAACGTGGGAATCACCTGCAGAGGATGCACGATTCCAGCAGGAATCACACAGCACTCATGAGCCTGTTTAAACCTACCGATTAACTGGTGTTTGTTACAATCACATTTGACCATATTCTATTAAACCCTGTCATTCATCGCTTCCCTAATACCGACAATTCATCATTGAAATAGCAAAAACGAATCCGAGCAGACATTGGTACCCTACCATATGAATAAAAAGTGTGCTGTACTTGGCCCTTCCCCCCTCTCCAACCATTATATAAACGGAGTGGTAGCTCCTGCAATCTCTCATTTACTTGATACAGCTGTCGTGGCTGTGACGGTTCCACCTGAAGACGGAAGCTTGTGTTGCCTCCGAAACGTCGTGATTTTTATTTTATTTAACTTTTATTAATTTTAATGTTTTTACCTACGTGACTTTACCGAAAAAACCTAAGAATATGAATCCTTGCAGTCACGAAAGCTTCAAATCTAGAATTGTACAATCCTATTGGAGTGGAACATTCCACAACCAGAGTTCACAGTAAGCAGCGAATGGGTGACGGTTGTCCTCACACATTCGCATCTTGAACTGTATCTGCGAGCTGCGTGCAGTCCGCGTGCCCACATTTGTGTGCGCGCGGTACAGAATTCGCATTCCCATGTGCCCGAGGCAGCGAGCGGCTGGCTATGCGAGTATGTCGTTCGTCCGTAAGAGTCTCGGCCCTTTCCGGTGTAAACCACCCGCTTAGTCCCACTCGACCAGAGATTATCAATTAGTGTCTACCAGGGGACGGTGGTGTTTATAGTGTGGCCAAAAAAACTTCCAGAAGGCAGTGATACAAGCCTTGAGGAATGCACAATCATCAGCGTGGCACAATGGACTTTTCAGCGGCAACGTAGCCGTATTTACCCGTGCGTCTGAACAGTACTGTTTTATTTGAACAGTTGCGTACGTTTAGAGCATGCAGATAATTTACAATGGAAATATCACATCAAGAAACATATTTTAAACATTATGACCACACAAGTCTAGACTTACAATGTACAGTATACAATTCTAATTGTTTTCACGTTCTGTTCATAGACCAATGAAATAAACGAAGTTGTTTTTTTTTAAAGATGAGAGTGACCCAACTGAACAAAATGTAGCCCAACTTATCAATTCTAATGTCTGTCAGAGAGTGTGGGCTCAGAACACCTCAACTGATGGGCCTCATTAACACTGGAGTCAGAAGGTCCCCATCTCTCACCAAGTGGATTCTTCTCTGCAACATTTCTGAGGACGTCCAAGTCTCAAAAGTAGGGTCATGTTTATCCGCAGCATTCGTTTCGCCAATGTTTACGCAAGATGTTGCAGAGTGCAAATCAATAAGAAACTTTATTCTGATGCCTGCTTTTCAGTCAAAATGTTACCAAGTGTTGCATCTGCTTTCGTCTATGCCTTTGCAAAACAAAACGTTGCCCTGTGAAGCTAAATACCACTTGTAAGAGATGCTTGCCACTGAACCAGAATTAATTGATGATGGCAAGAGCAGAAGACAGGCAGGCATGGGGATTGAGGCAGCCATTCCATGGTTCCTCTGCAGGCTGAAAGTCAGAGGGCTGGTGCTGTGAATTGTCTGTTCGCGGCTACCTTGTGAAAATGTTTTTGGAGCTTGGCCTTGTGATCCGAAGTCCAAAAATGGCTCCCAGTTAAAAAGGACAAACAAAATAGCAACATGATCTGCACCGAAGCAAACATTTCCACTGGAAAATAGTCGTATCCGTTAACATTTAACAAACAGCAGTAGCCTTCAGCATTTAAATAATATTCTTTAATGTTAACACAATGCTGCTCTTCATTTGGAAAGTGGTACATTTTATTTGTTTAGAATATGGCATTATGTATTACAGCATACACAATCATTGTATTCATAATTCAGCATTGTAAATTGATCCTTAATATTCAATACAAAGTACAATTGATGTAACGTATTAACGAGCAGGATTTAAGCATTTTATATTTTTGAATAATAATCTAAAATGTTCATGTCAGATATTCATTATGATCAAAAGAAAAAACAGCATTCCGTCACTGGAAATCAACCATCGAGTGTAACTTTAGTTTCGTTAGATCTGTATTTACTATTATTTAAAATTTCCCCAGGCCCGCCTGAAACCTACGCAAGCAATTTACTGTACTCACCTAAATGGAACCATTTATCGAGCTGTACGTCCCATTTAAAGTATACATTTACATTCTAAAATTAAGCCTTTCCCTGCTGACAGTTTGACAGCTTAAAAGCAGCAGGGGCTGTAAGTGACCCATTGGTCGTGAGAAACAAAAGGCCATTTGCACCTCAGATCTCGTGGCTGGGCTGATCGAGTGGGCATCTCTCGTTGGTTTCTGTGATATTGAGGATAAGTGTTGTGCTACACCAGCGACATGTGATTGGTCGCTCACGGTATGTTGGAGCCAGAAGGTGGGGCTGGTCTGTTCTTCATGGTTGAGATGGGTCTCCATGTAGTGGAATGAGTGGGAGAGGGCTAGGTAGGGAGGAAATGGTGACAAATGCAAATTTCAGGGCATAGGGCATGGTTAGAGCAACACAGCACTTTATAATCATCCGTAGTAGTAGTTGTAGAAGTGCAACAGATGTCCGTAGTGGTAACAGTAATATGCCAAATGGTTTCATTTTAATGCAGTAGATATGACACTGTATATATTTGGCTTAAAGTTTCATCCACATTGTACATTTTGCATTGGTAACATATTACATTCTTCTTTGGCAGTCCCTCGAGACGCAAGTGCGACTTGCTTCCCCTATGGTTTTGCGTCGTCTAAGATCGCTGAAAAGTCCAATGCGAGACCCACAAACTCTGCCGCAGGTGAGGCGGGTGATACTCCGCGGGTCGAGCTGCAGCACGCTCCATTCGCCGCTTTGCATTTGGCTTCCTTTTGCTCTTGCCGGAGAGACTCAATGTGTGCAGTGCTAACCTGAATGCTGCAAGTGAGCAAATCAGCTGGAATGATTCTAGATTTGAAGCTTTCGTGACGGCAAGGATTCATACTCTTAGTTCTTTCGGTAAAGTCACCATGTAGGTAAAAAAATTAAATTAAAATTAATAAAAAATAAAATAAAAATTACGACGTTTCGGAGGCAACACAAGTCTCCGTCATCAGGTGGGACCGTCACAGCCAGATTAGCTGCATCACTTGATGCAGATTTGCTGCATCACTTGATGCATCACTTGATGCAGCAAATCTGGCTGTGACGGTCCCACCTGATGACGGAGACTTGTGTTGCCTCCGAAACGTCGTGATTTTTATTTTATTTTTTATGAATTTTAATTTCATTTTTTTAACCTGAAATTAACCCAATCTGGCCATGTCTAGGAAGCCAAGAGGGGTTGAGCATGGACAGTGCTTGGATGGGTGACTGCTATGCACAATAGGCTCTGGGGTTACGTGGTAGGCAGCAGAGGGTAGTGCAGCAAAACCCAATGTTGGACTGTAATTCTATGATTCCACATTTATGCTCGCCGCCCGCATCAATCCGCACTGAGCGGCGTGGTGAAATATGGCGAGATAATACCCACGACCCACATAGTGGGGAGGGGAGGGGGGGTAGAGGCCCTCGTCCGTCAATGGATTTACAAAAAGGCTGTGCATGCGTGCACAATATACTCTATTTAAATTTATGAAAAATAAGAATAGGGTTTACCCTTTCTGACAATAAAACAGGTGTTAAGATGTTCAAACACCAAATAGAAACCTTTTGCAAAGATTCAAAGAAGGCTGTCTCTCGTGTAGGCTTTCGTGACTGCAGGGATTCATATTCTTGGTTCTTTCGGTAAAGTCACGTAGAAGGGAAATAATAAAATAATAAAAATATAAAACAAAAACATTCTCACGACGTTTCGACTGCAACACCTGATGATGATTGCTTGTGTTGCAGTCGAAACGTCGTGAGATTTTTTTTAAATATTTATATTATTTTATTATTTCCCTTCTACGTGACTTCACCGAAAGAACCAAGAATATGACAATGCTTTTATGTATTACAGTTTGTTTGCATGTTAACACAGACTTGATTTCTTGCAAAAAAGTATCTCATTTACTGCTTCAACATCTTAACAGCTGTTTCATTGCCAGAAATGGTATAACCTATTCTTATTTGTCATACTCTTATGCTGGCAAAAATATCCCACGCTATTTTAATTTACGGCAGAATGAAAAAAATCAAATGCGCTTCAAATTCAAATTCTTATCGTACTCGATGTTATATCTAATCATTAATGAGGATGTACTACATTAGCAATATAAAGTAAATTTGCAATGAAAAGCGTATATACTTTTTATACTGTGCGTAATAAACTGAGCTTTTGTAGAAATAAGCTTGTAATCTACCGCACAAAGCTCTCATAGAGACGGACTGATGTCGTCTGTGTCTGAGTCCCAAAATCGGACATCCTGGGCTTGCTGCCAGGAAACGTGCAGTGGACCTGCCAACTCAATCAAAATCAGGTTTTCACCGAAAGTCTGCTTTGAAGTTTTGCAGGTTTGGCAGGGAGACAACGGTGAAATTGAGCATGAACAACGAATGCCGTGCCTGGTGTTTGTAACGTCGCTATTCACTCTCGTATGGCAGGTTGTAAACCATATCCAAACATCCCTGAGACACAATCCCCAACTTTGAAGCATCTAAACAAATTATTCCTGACAATTACATGCTCATATATCATTGAACATTGTCACATATTTGGAAAAGTTACAAATGTAAAATTGTTTCAAAGATCATCGTTATCAGAGACCCAACTACATTTGTCACATCAAACTCATCAACCTGGTCAATTGTGAAATATGAATCGTGTGTCCTGGATATAGCGTGGTTCCCACATATCCCGCATTTCAAGGAGGGCATTTGGGACCATTCACTAATTAAAAAAACTTTGTAGAAAATTGCATTCAGGAAACTCTAAAACTAGTATATCATCTGAAAGGCAGCCGCAGTTTAGTCCTGTATTGTCATGAATCTTCTGTGGCAGTGTATTGTACATTCCAGACTTGTCTTGTGGTTGTTTGGTGGTTTCAGTGGAGGTTTTTTTAATCGATACAAATTGTTATATCTTTGAACATGTTTTTCGCTGCCTGCATATGAGCCTTTAGGTAACCAGGGATATTGCTTCAACTTCCAGAAAGCCACCCATGACTAACGCATCTGTCAGGTGGCTGGGCTGTGCTGACACTAATCTGGGTCCTGCACACTGCGCACTTCCAGCCGAGGACATTCTTCCGAGTGCCACATGGATGTGAAGTCTTGGTAATGAACTCTCTTGCCAGTGAATTGGGCAATTCACCGAATAACTTTTGCTTCGTTTTTTTTTAAGTTACTATAAAATGAAACGAGTTCAATGTGACTGTTTCTGCTGACATTTTTACGTAGTTATTTAATTTGGCTTCTTAATGCTTTTTAGGATTATAGGGTCAACTTTCACCACAGACTCAATAGGCTGCAGCAGTCCTGGATCCTACACAAGTTCTTAGCTATGTTGGCCCCTTCTTGAGCAACCACAGCACTCCGAGATGTTTAGTTTGGAAGCGGAAAATCCCCATCCAGCTGTGATATCAACGTGTCTCAAGCAAAAGTTTGATATAATTCATGAGATTTCTCAAAGGCATTAATTAATCAATATATTGAACCAGTAATGCATCACTGTGATTGTCAACAGTTATGTCTCACACATGGACAATGGCAGGGGACGGTACACAGCACAGCTAGAAGGTCTATACAAGGCAGCTATTGCTGTTGACAAGTTACGAGAAGGTATATTTTCTTCAACCATCTGCCACAGTAGAATGTTTTATTTCACGATAATTAGCATCAGCTGCATAGCCCCTTTAAAACAAAATACCCCAAAAACTATACCACTTTAAATGTTACTTGTGAAATTTTAATATCAAGACATTTATGCTGTACATTTTTTGTACGTGTCTTTATGTTCCTAGGCTTATTAAATATGCGAAAAACATTCTGTGCTATCAAAATGCAGTTTTAATTTTGTGGTATGGTACATTATCAATTAAAAAGCCATGTCATGGAAAATCCTCCATTTTAAATATGTTGAAAATCTACAACATCTACTCAATTAAGTAGTATACAAGAGAAAACAAAACTCTCATATAGATATCTAGTCATCTATGACCAGTCTAACAATAACAAAACTTGCCGCCCCTTTGCCAATCGCCTTCTGGATGAAGACTGTGCCGGTTGAGGGGGTTGTTTGGCCACATGCCGCCAGGCTGGTTGGAGTGAGTCGGTGAAGTGGGAACTCAGGATTGGTTCAGATATTGGTCGCCACTGATATTGGCCATTGCTGAGAATAGAAGTCATGCCACCGTGCGCGAACTGCTGTGCCAACCGCTTCTCCACAATAACGATGCCAATAATTTGCCCAACAAAGCCTCACCTAGTGTTAAGATGTTCGTGCCGAATTCCTGGGGGTTTCCACCCACATTAACGTTTTTAGCCAGGCAAGCAAAATAATATCCACTACTCATAAATCATAAGTACACTCTAGCCTGACCTGGAGTGAGTTGCACACAGCTGTAAATGTTTTAGTTCCTCCAGAATTGTTCTGCAATTAAGGTTGATGTGAACCGTAAATGACTTGCAGTGGTAATTGCCGAGTACTTGGTTAGAATTGTTGTTTCGGTATTATTTTAAACCACTGAATGTTGATTTTAAATAAGCGAGTTTTGTTTAAATAGAAGAGGAAATGAAACAACTATAAAGAAATCATTGTTTTGAAAAAATAACAACATATCCATCCCGTTCTCAGTATAATGTCACCACTATGTGATGTTAAATATGGCAAAAGTACGCGCGTTTGTAGATGGGGTTATACGATCCGGTAATGACCAGCGCATGCAGACAGCAGAGTGTAAGACCTGGAATGAGTTTGCAACGGTGGTGATATGTTACTCCTGTCACCCGGAGAAATGTGCCTCTGTCAGCAGGGGGCTTTTAATGCAGCCATGAAGGAAACCCATCCTCCACTTGCCTGTTTACCAAACAGAGAGAAGCCCTCTCTTTATTTGTCCAGGAAAAAAAAACTCCAGTCTGCAACAAAAAGAGAAAGTGTTTCCTATCGGTGTAAATGAAACAAAGCAGAAGCCAAGTACATAATACTGTCGTGGTATTCTAGTGAATGTCACTCGTTGTGTTGTCGTCCATTTCAAAGGCTAGAGAGTGTACGTTTTGGTCAACATTTGCTGGAATTATATTTTGTACTTTTTAGTTCTTTCTCGGCTTAAAAGAATCACTGTATAGTTGGCACCATAAACTGGTGGGTTTCGGCTGTCTATCATTAAAATATTGTCACGAATGCATTTGATGCAACGTTGCAAAAGACCCTTCTGAAAAATAATCTTGAGACTCATTCAAGCTTTCCTTGGTTTGATAAAGTTAAAGCTCATGTTGTATTATTGTCCCTGTTATATTTTGTAGGTGTTTGCCAATTGAATTCCAGTTGATTTATTGTAGCTGTACCCAACGAATATGGCTTTGTGAATGTCAGTGATATTATATTATACTCTTTGGTTCTTTCGGTAAAGTCACGTAGGTGAACAATAAAAAAAACAATAAAAATAATATAAGAAAAATAAATAATAATAATAATATAAAAATAATTCTTTCGTTGTTATTTTTATTTTTCACCTACGTGACTTTACCGAAAGAACCAAAGAGTATGGATTCTTGCAGTCACGAAAACTTCAAATCTAGAATTCAGTGATATTTTTTTTATAATCATATCTTGTGTATACAGTGTAGACAATGTGGCCACTGAATTCATAATTAGACAAAATAAATAAATACAAATATGACAATTTCACCTGAGGACGGCTGCTTGCGTTGTGGCCGAAACGTCGTGAGAATTATTTTATTATGTTTTATTTTTATTATTTTATTACTTCCCTTCTACGTGACTTTACCGAAAGAACCAAGAAGATGAATTTACAGGCCGTTTGTCAGTCCACTCCTGGATGAAGAAGGCCGTCTACTTGTGTCATGTCAGTTATGGTGTGGGTTGGTGAAGGGGGCTACGGGACTTCATCAGCTACCACTCACCACTAATGTCACAACATTGGTGGCCGGGGAGCGAGATTTGGGTGGCTGGGTTCATATCGCAATACGCCGACCGTGGCACCATCACTCCACCCCAATTAGACAATGCGTTGATACATTTGCAGTGCTGTATATTACTGTCTGCGTATCTACCACTTTCATCAAATTTTGATTTAAAGCTTTCGTGACTGCGGGGATTCATCTTCTTGGTTCTTTCGGTAAAAGTCACGTAGAAGGGAAATAATAAAATAATAGAGAATTGTATTGTATTATGTTTTATTTTTATTATTTTATTATTTCCCTTCTACGTGCCTTTACCGAAAGAACCAAGAAGACACTCTAATCAAATTAACCTCGGCCAAAACTGATGTGGGATTTTCTCGTCCTTATTTTGCACCATCAAAGTGAAAACATGACCATTTGTACTTTGAAAATGTTTTCCCTATACATCACACCTCTGCCCCCACGTCGCGAGCTTATAACAGTGGTAATGATGTTCAGTAAGAGCTCCATGTGGAGACAGTAAATGCTCCATCTGGCTGTGTTTATAAATCACTAATGGCATTAGATCTGAGTAACCAAGGGCTATCTTGCAAGTAACTTCATAAGAGGCTGTGGCCCCCGTTTCCCCGTGTTTCATGTCCACGTAGACAGAACGTGGTGGACATTTGATCCTCTGCAGGTGCAAGCAAGGCAGAAAATCACTGTGGTCACTTGCACTGGAATTTGTTTGCTATGACTTGTTAGGATTAGGGCCCACCTATGGTTTTAATAGACTCAGGAGCTCTAATCCTTTAACGTGTTCCGTAAGTGCCATCGAAGTCTCGGATAAAGGGAAAGCAAATATTCAGTACAATATTTGTTAGTGATGGGTCTTAACAGATGTCAAGCCTGGAACAATGGGATTCAGTTGTAATAATGTGGACCATTATGTAAAAACTTGTTCGGGTCACCCACCAAGACCTTTTCAGGTTTATAAGATCAACTTAAGATGTATACAGAAATGTGGTTTATCTTTAATTGGAATTAGTCAATATTAATGCAAATTTGCACCAACCAAACACATCTAATAGTAGTACTAGTATTTATAATTGCTATTGTGACAAATTCTAAAATAAAACTCAATGGTTTGGGCTCTGTATCAAGACTATATAAATGTTTATGTTATATTTTATTCTAAGGCACTCGATGGGATGATTAGATAATTATGTTAAATCTATAGTGTGTAATCTAGAATTATACAAACATTCCCCAAAATGAAAGCATGGGCCTATAATTTAACGACAAAGAGTAACTTACAAAACAATTCAAAAATACTGGTTCTCTGAAAATGAAGTAGACTTCGGAACTAATGATGTGAAATATTTTTCAAACAACTTTCTGGGCATGTTATGTAATAAATACAGCACCGGACTTTACTACATACGTATGGAATTACATATCATTATCTCTACAGCCCGACAGGAACCAACCACCCCCTACACTCTCTCCTTCAAACGCTCTGCTCCCAACCCCTACCAAATAGCCACCACTGCATCGCAACAACTCCCAACCCCCATTCTTTTGAATTTTCCTGGTCGTTCGTTTTTTGTTCTAAAATCAAACCCTACCTCTTGAAATGCTGATTACGAGTCATTGAAAGGGACAGCCTTTGGCACCCTTTCATTCCCAATAATGCTTAAAATTGAACACATTTGGGGTGAAAGCAAAATAAATACCTACAGTTCCATTCCACGTGAAGGCAAACGAGGGAGCGATTGTGGTGATTTTTAAGTGCTTTTTGCAATTATTGGTGTCAACACCTACTCCATAGTTTGTTTAAATAGTGTGAACTTCTTTATCTGCTTATATATTTACAGTCCGCTCCCCTTTAAAACACACCGTCGATGTCAGCCTATTTTTCTTCGACGAGGTATTGAGCGCGTTGTCATTCGATTTGACTTCTTCTTAACATGTCAAATGACACCGTCATCATTATCATCGTCGTCGTCGTCATCTGCCAAGGTCAATGCACTGCCGGAAGGAGTACACCACAGATGTCACGGCCTGCCACGATCCGTCAGGAGGACCTGCACACACGAGCGGACATCACCGCTCCGTCTCAGCGGTCTTGACATCACCTCGGCAACATTCACTTACTTTGATCAGTCTACGTAAATGTAAATCAGCGTGAAGAAAATAACGTAGTGTGCCCTTTGTCAATCCCACCCCCACAAAACATGGTTTGTGATACAGAGTCATTTTATCCTCACAAGTGATGTTATACAAATGCGGATTTGTAAGAGTGTTCGGTTTGCAAAGACTAAAACACACATTTTAATCCACAGTATCACCACTTTACGGTAATCTATGCCAATTCACCTTCAGTAATAAAACATCTACTGCATACCTGAAATAAACTAAACTGAGAAATGTCGACTCTCTGTAATTTAAATGTAATACAAATAAAATATAAATATAAATAAATAAAACCGTGGCCTTTTACTTATTATATTCTTGGTTCTTTCGGTAAAGTCACGTAGATAGAAAACAAAAATCCTAATTAAAAGCAAAAAACCACGACGTTTCGATCGCAACAAAAGCCGTCTTCTTCAGGTGGAGAGACCGCTGGTGTTGCGATCGAAACATCATTGTCATCGTGACATCCGTGGTACAAACATTATACACATTTACAAATAAATATAATAAGTCCATAATATGCTGCTGACAAATCCGTAACGAAGTCCAACTGGAAGCAGTTGGTTATCAATTTCGTGTGAGGCGATGGGTATTCGTTGGCGTTCCTGTGGTGCTGCAGCCGCAAGCACAGAAGCATTTTGGTCAGAATATTGGCCAGAGGTCAAAGAGAACGGGTGAGGAGGGTGACAACCACCGTGTGGGCGATGAGAGGGAGAACAGGAGGTGAGCCCAGGAACGCGATGCATGACTGCTAGCGTCGCAGATCTACACAGCTGCACAAACCCTACACGTCACTTGCGCGCGCTCTGTTTCCAAACACGCAATTCGTGTTTACCAACTCTCTGCGAAATCCTTGTAAAAGTTGAAGCATTAACCCAGACCGTGCCAAAAGGCTGCAGGACAGGTTACTGATGTAACACCTTGAAGGGCGCAGTCCCACATAAACACTGTGGCTGATGTTAATCTTCAAATATATCCGCTAGCACCTCCCTAAGCCCAAGAGCGAGTACTTCGCACTAACCGCCTTCACATGCGATGATCTCACGCTCATTCTTCCGTTATCCCCCCCCCCCCCCCGTGTGTTTGTCACACATCGTCTTCCTAGTGGGTTGTTTCTTTCCATTGACTTTCTATGTGCTCGGTGTGTGTCTCGACAAGTCACACACTGTGTCTCAGATAAATCTCGGCGGCAGATGTAAAACTCTACAGCTGTTTTGTCCAACGCTAAAAAAAAATACCCAAAAGCGGCGAGTAGCGCGTGTGTTTCTTTCTTTTTAAAGCACGCCACTGTATTTAGGGCACCTGCCTATAAATGTGTTTAGATTGTGTCACACCTTACGCAGGTGCTGCGGAAATCTGTTGTTCACCGCCGCGACTGCTTTTGAGAAATGTTCTTAACGTGCTGCTTTTGTCCATTTTAGATACTTAGAGAACATTTTTACACCTGCTCCATTTTTTTTTACGTCTCCTAAGAAAATCTTTTTTTGGGGAAGCACGACCCTTTCATTATTTGTTTCTGAAGCTCTGCCTACAAATTGCCGATGGAAGAAAGCGCACGGTCCACATGGTGGTTGGCGTGTTTGTTCTTACGGCGCGAGGAGCGAGTGTCCTCTTTCAAGCAGCGCCTTTGACCAATGATGAGTGCTCACACGTGTTTCATAACAGGCCTGGGATTCGTGATACTTTGTGCTATGACAGCCATTTCACGCCTATTAAGATAGCGTTATAATTTATCTCTTTGTGCGCGTGTGGCTTCGGCTATATAGCAGCGTGCCGCAGGTAAAACGGGCTTCCTCGGTTCCAATAATATAATGCAGACATTGTATAATCTATACATACCTAACGTTCATTGGCGTGTTGTAAAAAAAAAAGTACAATTTCTATAACAATTTGTGTAACTTGACATCATTGAGTTCCTCCAAATGGTATTTTATCTGAAAGCATGCAGCATATGGACATATCTGTCCTGCCAGATACTGAAATTTAAAGCCGTGGTCAATATTCATAGACACTCTGGACCACCCGGCCACCACGGCCGGTGGGACATCCACCTCTAAATGCCCTCTTGCCAGGTCTCATGTGCGCGAATCATGGGGCAATGGGCGCGCGCGTCCATACAGGAGCGCACACGGAACCCATTAGCACCACAAGAAAGATGTCATGAAGGAGTTGTGGTGGGAGGGGGTGAACTAAAAGTAAGACTGATAGATGTGCTAAGTCGAAGCGAAGTCGTTATTAAAGGCACGGAGATTAGAGCAGACGGTCATAAATGGAAAACACGTTACACGGGTATCTCAGCGTGTGTTTACAATCATGTGTATGTATTTCAAGAAAAAAAGAGCTCTGTTTGAAATAAGTTTCTGAATTTTAATTGCATTCTTGCAAGATCTATACAGAGCAGGCTAAGTATAAAATAAATTGGAACATGTTCTGTTCATGAGAGGAAAGAACGGTGATGGCTCAGTAAAATTGCCTTTTTAAAGAAGAGTAAATATTTTATTTTTAAAAAAGTATTGGTCAGCACTATACATTTTACACATTTTAGTTGTGCAATTAATGTCTCCAATAAAAGTACATTTCAGCCCATTGTCAATCCATTGCTCAATCAATACTTATTTTACGTGCCAATATCGCCCTCAATAAAGTAGGCATCAGTGCACATTGCGACAGAACGGGAACGGGCATTGCTAGATGGTCATGGGGGTTGATTTCCCTTAATTCACCACGCTGATCGCTGTGGCTTGGGGAGGGTGAGTGGAGACAGGGCGAGTTCTGATATCAGTGGCCACTGTTGTTAGCCCTGGATCAAAATCAAACTCAGATCAACAGATTCACAGCATAGTGTGGTATCCCACTACACCACCCCTCCCGTCATATATATATAATCATGTAAAAGTGCGTTTAATGATAAATACTGTACATTTATTTATTTAATCAATACACCAATTCCACAGATTGACAATAATCGTGGGCTATTTACAATCATGGTTTACAGATGTTTAGGTTTTTGTGTGTACAGTACTAGGCAACAGCCATCGTGAACACCACGGGGAACTTTTTTAAAAACGGAATTAGCATAGTTACAGTAAGTGGCAGTCCCGAGTTGGCCCATGGGTCCTGGTACCAATAATTAAATGTGGCCCCTTGTCCATCTTCCCTCCTCCTTATAGCCTGGTCTGGCAGCTGGACTCTGTCTGGACTGTGGGTCGCCGTGCGGTTGCACTCCCCGCACGTTCGTCAGTTGCTGCGCCACTGGGACAGAGTAAGGTCCATGCAGTGAAGGAGATCAGAATGAGATTTCCACTTCGTTGAACACGAGGCGCCACTCATCTCACAGTTACACAGCCCCTGAGCCAGTGGGTGTCAATTCCACATTCCTGTGGTGGTCGAGGCAAGTCCTTTCAGAGGATAATCACCGATGACTTCAACATACTTCAACAATTACTATTTCACTTATTACCAGCTCGTAAATTAATTGCTAACTAGTTGTCGCCATTGACCGGCATTTACACGAGTTTAATGGCTGCAGCATAGCATACTTAAGGAGAAAAAAATGTTAAATACACATCGTACACGAATATTACGAATGAGATATATACTGTACGTGCAACTTGATCAATATGGGCATATGCCACATAATTCGGTTTGGGAAAAGCGCGAATTGCAAGCAACATGACTTAACAGCAGAAGAGCATGTAATTAGTCAAGAGGGCATTTAGGGGGGCCTGAAACACAGAAAGATATTGTTGGGGGGAGAGGAGAGGGGTGGGGATTGCGGATTTTAACGAACCTCTGCTGAAGGAAAAAACACACGAGAGGAAAGGAAAGGAGGGGGGGGTGAAACGCTCAGAGCTCAGCTGGGTTCGCCAATGCCTCGTTTTCCGACTGATTTGAGGCTGGGTCGCTGTTCCTACCCTGAAGCACTTGTGGTACAGCCTCGTGAATAACAGTGGTCGGGTGCGGGGTGTTCGTACTCTGCGGTGGCGAGGGTGGTGGTGGTGGGGGTAACGGGTGGTGGTGGGGTAGTTCTAAGCAGTGGAGGAGGTGGTGGTGGGGAGTGTTAGTACAGTGCCATGCAGCAGTGGTGGTTGGGATAAATGGTGGTAGTGCTAAGCAGTGGTGGTGGTGGTGGAGGCAGTGACGTCACTCGGGTTGATGTCACCCAGTGGGGTAACTCGTGGTCTCACCCCTCATGGACCTCCGCCCGTACCAGACCATACAGAATCCTTAGTCATGTTCTTTGTACTAATGTTACTCGAAAATCGTAATTCCTGTTTTCACTGAATTTAATGGCAATAGTAGTGATATAAACAACTAGCAAAATTAAAATTACACCTTTAAATGACAATATTTCCTTTAATTACTACTTCTTTCTGAAAAAGGTCATTGATGTAGGTTCACAAATACTAATTACCATAATATTGTAGCTAAAACACCAGGAAATTTGACAAAATCAGCGACTATAAAAACACGAGCAGCAACGAAAACAACAGCGCGTGCTTGCAGCGCGTGCAGACGAAACCACGTGACTCGATTCGTCATTGTAGTTGGGTAACAATGACGGCTCTGACCGGAGCGCATTAGAAGGTTCAAAAAGTAAATCAGCATAGAGTTTTAGCCTTGTAGGTAGATTGATACAGTGCATGTAAGCTGGACTTACGGGAAATGTTTTTGTTGTTATAACTAACCACGGGGATAAAAAAAAATCATATCAAAAAGAGAATAAATTACTGCTGAAACACTGCACAAAAATTGTATCGACAGTCATTTTGGTGTCACCCCCTCTGATGGTGTTACCCGGTGCGGTCCGCACCCCCCGTAGTGACGCCAATGGGTGTAGGAGGTGGGGCAGGAGGAGCGGCCGGCCAGCAGAGAGGGCTTCGTCTGCGCTCATTCTCTCTCACTCTGTACGTGCGGCGTTCCTTCCTTGCGCCGAAAAACTCCACCGCTTCGCATTCTTCTTGAGTTGTTTACTTGAAGCAACGCATTATCGCGTAAAGACGGATTAAACGCACTCAACGAGATACGCAATCCATAATAGAGGTTTTTTTTTAAAGATACGCAATACTGCCACTTATTTAAAAAAAATGTGTGTTTGTATTATTACAGCGCTATCGTTTTCATTGGCTGCGTTGATCGGTTTGTCTGTCATTTTGTGTTTTGTTTAATTGTTTAGGCAGCACTTTGCGGGATTGAGGCTTGCGCTCTTGAATGTTTTGATATAAACAAGGGGGAGACACGCTTGCGTGGGTAGCTGGGCGGGGGCCGTGGTGGGGGTAGGGGAGGGGGGGAATGAGTGGGTAGGTGGGGAGTGGATGGGTGAGTGGGAGGGTGTGTGGTTGGTGGCGGTGGTGGTGGATGTGGTAGAGGAGGAGGATCAGGCTGGATCAGCTGGGAGTGAGAGCTACACTCTGCTGTCAAACAGGAGGAGGAGGAGGCTGCTGCCGCTGCTGCTGCTGCCATGCAGACGTGACACGGAGGCGAGCGTTGCTCGTCCTCTCTCTCTCACCTCTTGACCACCGCCTCTTGCTGCCGCTGCCCTCGAAGTCGGGTTGTATTCCGGACCCAGGCGCGATGCCCTGCGTGGGAATGAGACCACAGTCGCCCCGGGGGCTGACACAGGAGCCCCGGGGGCTGCCCACGCTCCTCCTCCTCCTGCCGCTTGTCCTGGTGCTGTGGGTTGGCACGACCCAGTCCCAGACAGGTAAGTTCCGATTGATGGTTATCACCATGAGCAGGCTGTGGTGCGTGTGCCATCGTGCTGTTTTGCTTGTCTGGGTGGATGAGCACATCTCTTTATTTTGCGAGTTATGTGGTCATTACACATTCTTATGGCGGGCGCGTGCCAGGCAGGTGACAATCGTTATTTAAAGTGTAGGATAACCTTTGTCGACTTCCAGAAAGTGGACATTACAGTATGGGTATATTATTGCAAAGTACTGTGCATATGCTGCAGTGTGGATAGCATTTGCAGGGCTTTGCATGCACGTGATGGTGTGGCATTGCGTGATGGTGTGGCATTGCATGCGGCCGGTCACATCATGTCTAAGTTCGACACCCACAACGGGCAGATTTGATTTGTACAAGAGAGTGTTCGCTGCTCGTAAATGTGTGAATTGTGCGCCATTCCATTGCTATGCTGTAACCCGACATATGGTGCAGAGAGTAGATTCAGCAGTGGACCTATACACGCTGATAAGTTCTGTCGAGGCGTGCTTGTGATATCACAGTGTACAAACAACAGGGCTCACCTGTATGTACGTGCGCTGAACTTCTTTCGCACCGTACGTAGCCAGCCCTGCTAATTGGAGGTGCGCCCTCGCCCCCTCTCCGCACATCCGTCAGCGAACACCTGCTCGCAATTCCATTGAGATAGAGATCGAGGAACGGCGCGTGGATGCCAAGAGCACGCACGGGTCGAAGACGCGAGAGGGAAGGTTGGCTTGGGCCCCATACATCCGTAGAAGGGACGATGACCGACGGTTAAGAATAGGGACGGTAGTGATGGAGCGGGGATCAAAGATCGCGGCGAGTTCAAGAGCGACTTCCGTCGAGGTGGCGAGTGGGGTCAGCGGGCGTGAAGGTGCTGCCGAGTTGTTGCATCGCGCGAGATGACAGCGGCTTTGGGAGGCATTCATCCAGCAGTGGATTGACCATGGCTAGTGATGGTGATAGTACGTGGCCAGTTTTAATACGCAGTATACACGTGCTCCGTGTGTTGAACGTGGGATGTTTAAGCGGTGATGCAATGGTTTGTTGGCGCGCGCTGCGCTACGAACCAGGCGGCCCGAGTTCGATTCCCGACCACGACTCACGCCTGTGGCGATTGATATCGAAACCGGTCCTACTGCCCGCCCCCCCCCCGGTCAGTGCGGGTTGGCGAAATGAGATGGGGGGCAAGGGTCTCCTTCACCAACCCACACTGACCAGCGTGGTGAAGTATGATCAAAACAGGACCCTGCGGGGTGGGCTGGTAGGAACGAATAACCAAAGAATATAAACATAATGTATTATTACACTTGTTAAGCCAGGAAAGCCCCACTGAGTCAAAAGGTTTTAGTAGGGTCCTGGCAAGTGTTTGCAGTAGGGGTCGATGTTGATACACGGACGGACGGACGATATAATCTATTGGTGGTCTGATCCACTTCGTTCCTACCAGTATAACCCCTACAACTGACACACGCGGGGAAGGCATCTATCTATCCAGCAGTGGATTGATAAACGGCTTAACATGATAAACGTATGTTTTATTAGCCATTTAATTTTAATTGATCACCAGCAACTCGCACGTCCTTTGCACGTGACCATTCGTCCGTCCCTCCCACCCTTCAGCCAGCAAAACTTATTTTAAATCATCTGTACACACGTACAGTACCGCAGGATGAAGTATGAAATCATCTTCTTGGTTCTTTCGGTAAAGTCACGTAGAAGGGAAATAATAAAATAATAAAAATAAAACATAATAAAATACTATTTAAAGCTTTCGTGACTGCAGGGATTCATCTTCTTGGTTCATTCGGTAAAGTCACGTAGAATGGAAATAATAAAATAATAAAAATAAAACATACTAAAATACAATTCTCACGACGTTTCGGCCACAACGCAAGCAGCCGTCCTCAGGTGAAGAACAGGTCTGTCGGAAAGACAGCTGTCTTTCCGACAGACCTGTTCAAGTTGATTAAAATTGCTGTAAGTTGGAAATGCCCATACATGGAATAGTAGAGCAACTCTATTCACCCTGTTATGCAAACTCTCTTAATCCTTCCACCCACAGAGCAAATATGACGAGCGTTACAATAAGTCCAAGGCAAACAGGACACGGATGGGCGCGTGTTATCCGCGCACTTTGTGTGTGTAATTGACAACTTATGGCCGGTTCACGCCGTGCAAAAGTGAATTGCATGACAGCTAAATGAGAACATTTTCTTTGGGGTTCAGATTAAATGAACCGTTTGCCTTTGTGATGATCACATTGTAGCCCACCAGTTACTTTGTCACTTCTACATACGCGCACTTTGTGTGAATGTGGCCTTGTGCAAAACGCTGCAATGTTAAACTTCGTTTTCGCCGGTTTTGCTCTTGCTAGTTAGCACATTCCCTCCCTGCAATGTTCTGTGTAACATCCACTACTGCCGACTGTTTTGGGCTGTGGTTGTCCTCGTAAAAGAGCTACGAAGCACAATTGGCGTTACCAGCTGCAATTAAGGCTGGGAGTCTTGAGGCCAAGTATAGCTTCTCAGACGCGTTTGCGGGTTGTTACTGCGCGCTTACTCGGCACGATGTCCCAACGATTCGCTCCACGTGCTGTGGGCGTCTCACATTTCTCGTGCGGTTTAAACGGACGAAAATACAACAGAATTGCTACGTTGCGACTCTGTTTCGTACCGTACGTAGCCAACCGTGCTAATCATAGGTGGGGGGGGGGTTAAAGGACAACAAACTACACATACTATGATACCTCCTTTACCAGTGGCAAAATATAGTGATAGGTTTTTACCCAAAAACTGACACCTTTGTACCAGTTGAAAGGGTAAAAACCCATCACTACAAACTACACATACATAATACTGAAGTAGGGCTTTACCGAAAGAACCAAAGAGTAATTCCTGCAGTCACGAAAGCTTCAAATGAAGTTTAAGTTTCATGTCTTTGTGCCTTTTCGTGTTCCAGTGTGAAGCGTGCTGCGTGTTCTGTGTCCTTTTTAAGAGCGGCTCATCTCCATAAATGGGATGCAAGTTGGTTTTATTGTTCTTGCACAGGGCTTCTACTCACCGATACTGCCACCAAACTTTTCGCCATCCCTCGCCTCTCTTTCACCCCAACTTCGGGCACCCCCCCCCAACACCTCCCAACCTCCTCCCCCAACACCCTCCCCCCCAACCACCCGAAAAACGACCCCCTGCTCGCCCGCAGGCCTCACGATCATCCCCACGGGACCTGCACCCCTCTCGCCCCAATCGTTCACACCCGCACCACCACCAACAGCCCGGTCCACTTTATGTTCACAATTCCTCGCTAGGATTGGATTTCGGATTAAGATTGTCAGACTTTTGGATGTTTTAGGACCAGTTCTGTTTAGGGGAAAAGGGTTATTTGCATCATTTCGTTTTTTATTTTAAAAAAAACTAAAATTTTAATGATTTTGTTGTCATCATTTTAAATTTTAATCGCTGTACATAGTCATACAATTTAAGCAATTGACTTTTAATATTTTAAATTATATTTATCTTTATTAAAAAGCATTTCATGTTTGTACATTTTGATTTGTTATCAATTAGTCTTTAATGTGAATAATCCTAAACCATACTTCTGCAGTTTTTTTATATTTTTTTGATTGTATTATGTTCATTACATGCAATCATATTTATATCAATTTACTATTGATTTATTTTTGTGCATAAGTATAACAGCCAGGAATGCCTCACTGAGGACAAAGACCATTTCAGGTGGTGCCCTGCGTTGAGATGTTTGATCTGAAGCACTTGGAGAAAAGCCACCTTGCATAGAGGAGGATAACACCCAATGGCCCACACAGTCGGGTCCATGAACCCACCCTGCTTACTTGTACTATTATCTCATGGCCACCACTTTACAGCTCAGCAGGTGTGGGAGTTTCACAATCTCTGTTTGAGCCACCAAATCTAGCCTCCACGAGCTCTGGATCAAAGACGTGTGCCCACAAGGATGGCTGCTGGGTGGTTTTCAGGCAGCGGCATGCAGCTCTCATGGTCACACACAGACACTTTCACGCGTACGAATGTCTTCCAGGTTTTAGAAAAAAGTGATGTCACAGTGACATTATGTCCCTAAAACTGATCATTGACGTCACATCATGTTATCATGACAACTTTTCGAATCCGAAGCAAAAACATGTTCAGATCCGAATCTTATTTGATTGATTAACCCAAACATTCTAAAGACATCCTTATTCCACACGTAAATAGATTGATGAAGTCAGCTCAGACTTGATGCGGAAGAGTCATATCATTTGAGAACCTCAACATGTAAACCGTTTTCACGACAGGGTGCTGTCCTTAGCATGTGCTTTGCATTGTTTTCGCTCAGACCAACTGAAAGGCAAGAGTTAATCTTTGAGTGCAGTGCTGTGGTGGTTTGTCACTGCTGGTGGTTTGACAGTGTTTGTCAGAGGTATATCAATACATCGAATCATCAGTAAATATCAATTATTGAGATCACTGATTCTTCAATTAATATACTATAAGTTGTACGTACAGTACTGTAACCTTCGAGCCAATATCAACCACGACATTCACAACAAAGGTATAAAACACAAGCATAATTTTTTTGATTTAAAGCTTTCGTGACTGCAGGGATTCATCTTCTTGGTTCTTTCGGTAAAGTCACGTAGAAGGGAAATAATAAAATAATAAAAAGAATACAAATAAAACATAATAAAATACAATTCTCACGACGTTTCGGCCATTACGCAAGCAGCCGTCCTCAGGTGAAGAACAGGTCTGTCGGAAAGACAGCGTCTGAATGAACACCACCAAGCTTGGCAGTGTATATTTAAGCTGGGTTAGAGGAGGAAGGGCGCCTTGACAAAGGAATTTGCATATCAACATATTTTATTATGTTTTATTTTTATTATTTTATATTTTCCCTTCTACGTGACTTTACCGAAAGAACCAAGAACACAAGCATAATGTGAATCGAATTCTGACCCTGAATTGTGGTGATTGAATGAATAAGGAGGAGAGCACATTGCACCTCTGCTGTCATTAGTTGTAGTATACAGTACAGAAAAAACATGTGATTTACATCTCGTATAATAGCACATGGTAATAAGATACAGCAGTCTGGTGTGGTGTGGTATGAGCATCAGTGTGAAAAAGCTCAGCGCAAGGGACTCACAGTTTATACTTTTACAAATGTGGCCTTCAGATGGGATGTCCTACTTTGTTTTATAAGTGCCTTGGGATCGTTTACATTTAGACGCAATGAGGGATTCCAAAACAATGCCCTTTGGTTTCTGAGAGACAACATGCTGGGAGGTTGTGCCCCACTTCAATGCAAATGATTTCCAGGGTGATAATCAAAGACTTGCTCAAGTTCACCATTCCCAGGTACAGGTTTGAGGCCCAGTGTAAGGAAGCAGTCAGCCAGCACTCTGAATCCAGAGGTTTCATCAGGACCCAGGCTATCCTGGTGAAAATATGTTGCTGAAAGCCCTCGTAATTTTCTGATGTGCTGATAAAACTACTCTTTCTCAAATGTTTATTTTATTTGTAATACAAATACCTATCATTAGTATTGCAGTAAATAACACTGGTGATTAAACACATTCTTATTTAATCCATGTTTTCAATTTCTTCAGTGTACGTGTGTGTGTTTTTTTACGTCCAGGATTTCCAGTCTGCGAAACTGGAGTGTTCCTTCATTGTGAGGGATTTTTTTCTCGCCTATCCGCGGCTTCGTGCCTGACCAATGAAGAAGTGTGGCTCGGCACCATCGTGCTTCCTGGCTCAAGTAGAGGAGCTGGCACGGGGTGGAGACACATCTGGAAGCTTTTAGACCCAGAATTACTGAATAATTTGACCTGGAGGGCGAACAATGGAGCTGCTCACCATTGCATGTGCATATTACGTAGGCAAAGGTTTAATTTCTGTCTTGTGCTTGGTGACTTTCTGAAACGTAAAAGATTGCTGAGCAAACCAATTAACGCGAAACAAAACTGCATAAGTTAGGCAGATTAGCTACTGACGGTTGGCGGCTGCAAGTCAGAACTCTCAACTGGTACTGGACGAATCCCAGCGTGGTTGGTTGGATGCAGCTGTTTCCATGGAATATATTCTTGAACGTTAGCTCCACGGGTTTTAGGGACAGCCAAGGAAAAAATGTCAAAGCCACATTTTTGCCAATAAACATGGCGGGAGTGCAGCAGCAGCAATAAACGTAGCTCAAGTAAAACTGCTGGATATATGGCTCCACAAATTGGAACAAAGCACACGCAGACAGTTTCAATGTCATGCCATTACCAGTTACAGAAAGGTCTCTGACCTTAGCTGTGTTGCAGTTTACCAAGCATGTGCACATTAAAATATGCTGAAAGTTAAACACTCCAATTTGTGCAGATCCAGTTTATGTTCCCAAAAATAAGGGGCACGCACACTGCGAGAATTGATGCATCTGACAGTGAATTAAGTGTAACAAAGGGTTTTTCTGGTTTCCAATAAAGAGCAGGTTCATAATGTAAAGATAACTGTGCCGTGGCACAAATTGCGGAATCTCCTTTATAATGAATTGGTGTTGGCAGACCGTGATCTGGCGCCAGTTGTCAAGAGTTTTTACACAAAGCGAAGCCCTGATCCCTGTTGGGTCGATGCACGCCGGAATGTCATCAGGTGACCTCATCACCAGGGGCTGTGCAGATATGTCAATGCATGAGCATCCTTTAACAACCGTTCATTTAGGGAACAATCAGACGCCCGTCTGCCTCAGGACGGATTATGTCAAACGCGCAATGCCCCTCTTGTACCGTGATTGTCAGAAAGTAAACACGCAAGTGTGTCATCGAAAATGCCTGGCGAGATACCCCGTGATATTGGCCGTGGCCTTTCTCGTGCGTTGATGTAGTGAGGAAAACTGTCAAGTTGATTTTCTTGATTCTTTCGGTAAAGTCACGTAGAAGGGAAATAATAAAATAATAATAAAATAAAACATTATAAAATAATTCTCACGACGTTTCGTTTTGAGAATTATTTTATTATGTTTAATTTTTATTTTATTATTATTTTATTATTATTTTATTATTTCCCTTCTACTTGACTTTACCGAAAGAACCAAGAAGATGAATTCCTGCAGTCACGAAAGCTTTAAATCGAAACTGTCAAGTTGATCACAGACGCTTCACTTTACTTGTTGTGTATTGAAAAGCAGAGGTATGATAATGCATAGAAGTGCAAGTGTACGAATAAATGTGTTTTTGTAATTCATGTATTCGCATATAACAAAGTTCCCATGACACATGCACACAATAGAGGCCACTGCATTAACCACAATGTTAAAGAGAGAATCAATTAATCTAGGATTGAAGCGTTCGTGACTGCATGAATTACTATACTCATTGGTTCTTTCGGTAAAGTCACGGATGTAGAAATAAAAATAAAATAACATTAAAATAGATCACGACGTTTCGAACACAACACAAGCGCTCATCCTCAGATGAAAATGGTGTAAACCACACAGCGAGGGAACACACACAGAGAGGGGACATCACACACGGCTGGGTTGCATCGCATTATATTTCTCAGGTTTGCTGAGTTCGCGTACGAGGGCTTGTGTTGCGTTCTAAACATCGTGATCTATTTTTATTTTGATTTTACTTTATTTCTACATACGTGACTTTACCGAAAGAACCAATGAGTAGAGTAGAGAATCAATTCTTTAACTGCATCGTGATGCTGAATGGCGATGATACTTTGAGTTACCAGTTGAGGCCGAATCATTGCACATCTATTAAAAAGTTTCAAGAGTGCGTTTGCGACAGGACTTTAAATAAGATGAATGTCACCCACTTTATCCAACAAATATCAGTGGCACGTTAAATTTAGTGCCACTGCTCATTCCTATTAACCCCGCTGATCACTTCTCTACTTAAGCCCGAAGCTACCTTTGACCTCAGCTGTACCCCCGATGGCACAGTGGCCACATAGGAGATCAGATTGCTGACTGCGGCTTTTGTTCAAAGAAGATGCTCATCCTATCGCGCCATTTTTCCTCGCTGTGGGATGTAGGTAACAGAGGCTGTGTGCGTGCGTTTGTGTTTAAATTGTGTGTGTGTGTGTGTTGGTATATTAAAAGTAATCTAGTTGTTATTTCAAATGCAGCGTAAATGTATTCAGTTTACATAACGTGCCAAATCCTTCGTTTTGGCAAGGCTTGCCCTGTTTTTTTTTAAGTTATCTGGAAAGAAATGAATTATTTCAATCCAATGTTTACAAGTTGTTTTGGTCCAAGACATGCAAAACAGTACATGACATGACTGTTTTAAATCACGCGCTGAGAGATACATGTATTTTCTACAGTACAGTATTCTCACTCGACATAATAGGTTGGCAAAGTGTCTGTATACAGACATCTTCAAATGAAAAGTTCCTACGATAGAGTCTTCATTAATTGAATCATAGATAGTTGATTTTCATCTCCAGGGTCTCTTAACATTTAATCATTTGATCCATCAGTGTGATTTATAGTTAACATTCATATTATCACAGAGTTTAGTGTCAGTCTATGTAAGTTATTTCACAGGATTTACACCTCCTGCATACATTTGCCGTGTAGCACATCCATATATGAAGAGACATTGCTGGGAAAGGAATGCCTTCTGAATTTCACTATCATGCGCTGCTGCACCCAGCATTGGTCGTGTGCTATAATTCACAGTTACTTGTGCCATGACGAATATTGTAATGTTACAGTACTTTATCAATCCACTGCTGGATGAAGGCTTGCCCATGCCTTGCAGCCATTAGGATTGTTTGACCATACTTCACCACTGTTGATCCGTGCAGGATGGTGAAGGGAGTGCCCAGGGCCAGTCCAGATTCAATCTCAACTTGTACATATATATAAACCACTTTTCGATGTAAAGCTTTCGTGACTGCAGGGATTCATCGTCTTGGTTCTTTCGGTAAAGTCACGTAGAAGGGAAATAATAAAATAATAAAAATAAAACATAATAAAATAATTCTCACGACGTCTGAATGATTCAGACGCTGTCTTTCCGACAGACCTGTTCTTCACCTGAGGACGGCTGCTTGCGTTGTGGCCGGAAACGTCGTGAGAATTATTTTATTATGTTTTTTATTTTATTATTTCCCTTCTACGTGACTTTACCGAAAGAACCAATAAGATATAAACCACTTGTTTACCCAGAAAAGCCTCACCAAGTCTCAAGACACGTTTTCAAGAGGATCATGTTACTAGTGTTATCCGTGGCCGGGAATGAATACAAATCTGGTTGCCAGCTGCATTAACGCAATGGCGCTAAACACAGAGTGCAATATCTTTCCAACTTCCCATCCAGCCCAATTACAGAGGCCGCTGGGTTCAGGATCTTCTGGCAGCATTACTCCAACGTTGGCCATCTTATCCTATCTGTTGCTGATGTCTCCATGTCATTCCTCTCCGTCGCATTGCCTCTTCCGCTCCTCGAGTCCGTACTTGTTGTTATCGGTCGTCCCCTTGCCTCTGTTTCCTTCCACTAACGCGCTCGTTTCCGTTGCGGAATGCCTGTTTGGAGAGCACGAAAGGTGTTTGAGCTAAAGCACTTCTGCTTCGTAGTGAAAGCTCTCGTGGCACAAGACACACAACACACCAGACACACACACACACAAAGTCACGTGGTAGACCGCACTCGAACAAGTTTGTGTGCCCACCGTTTGGAGGCACAGAAAATGCCTCCTTTGAGCCGAAGCGTACGGGCTGTAGTTTGAGCAGCACAGCGACACATTACGAGACCACCCAACCTGGCCACCCGTTACTAATTGATATTTATTCAGCCCGGCCGCACACAGCCGCCCTGTTGGTGTGAGTTATGACTCCTGTGTAGGGGGCGTGACATCACCCAGCAGAGGGGCAGGTTTTTTTTCTAAGCTCGATGCCTTTTTGAATGAGCATGTGTTTTGATGTTTTATGATGAAAATGTGTTCATTGTACACTTTAGAAAGTACACTTTAGATAGCAGATTGGGTTCTAATGGGATCCGATGTTCGAGAGAGAATACAATATTTGAGGTTTCATGCAATTGTTTATTTTTAGTTACTTTTCAGCCCACAAACCGTCATGCCTGTCAGGAATTTGCGATGTAGTTTGTTTTAAAGGTGAAATTTCATGGTCAACCGGTCATATAGGCAGTAGCTTATTTCCATGAAATGAGGCTTGAAATGTGTTTTTGACCTTAGGCTGACGTGGAAAGGAAAAGCCAAATGAAAGCCAAGATGTAAATTGGGAAGTATTCTGGAAAGTAGCATGTTAGGCTCGAGCTAAAGATAGTTGTGGGCATATATTCCGTACCCCATGACGCGAATGTGAAACTCACCACTGTAATATGATTTTGGAGTTGCAATGATTGGAATTGCAACGTTCCGAATCATGCACGACATGGTATGCTCCATTGTACAATATATGTATTATACCAAATATTACAATGCAGAATCCTCAGTAAGGCTACTCTGGATATGTAAAGAGCATTATTGTATATAAACAGCACTGAGATACTACAACACTTGTTTTAGATTATCAGAGAGGTTGGTTTTATCTCTTGTCCTAAGTTCAGGCAGCAGTAGTTGCTTCACTCCTACATGCATTCTCTTTTAATTTCTCCATTTAAATAATGTTCATTCGTATCCTATATTCCACAAATCTGACTACAATGACTAATGGAGCACAGGTTTTAATACCAGTCTCTCCCGCTGCCCTTTTAATAGATTATCACCATGGAACTTACTAAAACTACGACGGCTTTTAAATTCAGCCTCAAGACGCATTTATTTGGTCTCGCTTTGGTTCTCTAAATTAGCTCCTGTACTTCTTCGTTTTGCTCCCCTTGGGCAGATGCCGTTTTATTTATTTATTTGCGTCGAGTACCTTGTGAAACGCGCTTTACAAATGTATTTTATTATTGTTATTAAAATAAGGACTGTAAATGTTACTTTGGCGTAATGATGCTTACACGCATTCTTTCTTTTGTTGCACAGTTTTTGTGGGTTTTCTAAATACAAATGCACAGAAATTAATTATGTCCCTGAATAAATGCAACGTACGCATTTCCACTGTTTTGGCAGCTTTAATAATTTTGACAAACGGTTCAAGTAAAATTGTCTTTAGAAATGTTAAGGAGGGGTAGGGGTCTTATTTTTTTGTTACTTTAGGATGTTTTTAAAAGCTCTGCTTCCTGGCTTTATGTTGCTGCACACGTTTACTTAGCTGGTAATGAAACCTTCAGCAAGTTAAACAGCAGGATAGCAGACAAAAAGTGTGCCCGTGACAAGCCACTTGGTGCGACTGCGTGGATGTTCGCGATCAAAGAAACCCTCGAGGAATCTCTCAGCGTGTGCTTGGAAGAAGCCCCAGCACGTGGAGTGAAACATTGGAACATCACGGTGACGAACTACGTGGCACAACTCCAAAAGAAAAACACATCGGAAAGCCACTTGGTGATCCCCAAATAGGACACCGTGTTTTGGAATTCATTTTGGCTGCTCCGTGCCTCGCTCATATAAGCAAACAGCAGAGCCATTGTCACATTTTTGCCCCAGGCAACTGTGGTCACTTGCCCGTGACCGCCAACATACTGTGAACTGTGTGGAAATAGCCAAAAGTTTATTGCTGGCTGGCACACGAGGAGTTGCGTTTTTGAATGTATTGTTACATAATGTATTTGTGTGTGTATATATATACCGTAATTATATTCGTCCAATGATAAATTAGTTCAAGTTTGAACTTTATACAAGCTTCAGTGGAGCAGCTGTGTTTACATTTTGAAGGATTGTTTGGGCTTTAAAAAAATCTAAGCGTTTTATCAGTCTCGTAAAGCGAGGCTCTTTTCCAGTACGTAATATAGTTTTAAAAACTTTGCATCCAATACAACCCACAACAAATATTTTTAGGGTGCGTTTTTGTAACTAATATTTTTCACCTGTCAGATATTTGCACCACAATAACATTTACTTAATACATTTTTAAATAGCCACATATTCTACTTTTATATTCATGCATTTGACAGCAGGAAATAATTATGCTCTTATTAACTTGGCCTTTGCAATGTGCATGTTCTCATGGGGTTGCATTGATGTTTTTTTTGGATTGTTGTACTGGAATTTCTGTTTGGGTTTGTTTGCTACGAAACAACTGCGCTTCGCTGCAAGGGCAGAGCCCCAGCGCGAATTAGTCCAAGTTGAATGCTATCTAGTGGAACATTTATTTTTATTAAAAAAAACTGTTCTAAAATGTTGGAGTTAATGACTGTGCAGGCAATAATATCGTCATGACAGTCATAACAACCCCGCGATTTCCAAGGAAATCGTTGTTTATAACGATAAGTGATGGGACCCAAGGTAAGTCGATGTTGATGAGCTGTAACGGTGGGTTTGTTTTGCAGTTAAATGTTATTGGATGGCTACGAGCCAAGGATTAAACAGCATCAGTGGGTGCCTGCACAGTTTAAGTGCATTTAAGTAGTCAGTCGACTTGTGGTTGGGGTGAGTGATGATGTTATGATACAAGATCCAGCGGTCTCTGAGCCCCACATGTTCTTAAGTTGTGCAATCGCAAACATTTTCCTTGGGCGTGATCATTATTATCCACTGGTGGATGCCGGCCTCCCAAAGTCATCACAATCCCTCACGGCTTCATGATGTTACAATCCATCTGGCTTCTCATTTCTCCATATCCTCTAAGACGTATTATTTTTCTTCCTTTGGTTGCCATTCCATCAACAGTCTCGTTCACCAGCCATCATCCCTTCTATAAATGTATCCTTAATAGTCAATATGGTGGCTCTGATTTGCAATTCCTGTCTGATTCATGTGTCCCTCGTTCTGTCTGTCAGTGTAATCTCTAGCATGCATCTCGCAATGATTCTCTTGCAGTAGCTGCAACATTTACCATTTTTTTAATCTTCATATATTTAACTCCAAGGTATCTGTGACGTTTCCAATTCGTAATTAACTTGTGAAAATAACATGCTTCTCGCAATCCTTTCCACGTGTTATATTGACGTTTTCCTCATACCTACGTTAGTCGTTTGCCTCTCACAAGTAAGCTGTTATAACCCCTCGATGACCTCATCTCTTAAAGTCGTCATTTTGTAATTTCATGCATGAGTGCAGGCCAATACTGATATTTCAAAACGCCCAGGGTGCTTATAACAAGACCTTAATCCAATTATAACTTTTCCCCTCTGAAATATTAAGTTCTGCTTGCTGTTCGTGATCATAAGAAGGAGTTGTAGTGCAGCCAAAATTATTCCATAGCCTAAAGACCACATTTAAAATATTGCATCCTGTACACGTTAAAGGTTGCATTTGCGACATTACTGTAGAAACTTGGAATGCCAAAATGACAGAGACGGAGGGAATCGGCCTCGGTGGCTGCTGGGAAATTGCTGATGGTGGGAGAGTTGTGGGTTGGCGAGGTGCAGCCACCTGCTTGACCGAGGAGGCAGCCCATGGCTGCCCAGCTGCAGAATTTTACATCTTACTTGGGCCTACACAGCCCCACAGCTGTTTCCTGCCCCCCCCCCCGCCCCCCCCTTGTAATGTACATGAACACTGCAGTTCACGTCAAGGAAAGGCACTGGTATGGTTTCTCTCACGAAGATTTCACATGCTCTGCTATGATTCGCAGGGCTTTAACTCTTTCTCTACTTCCCCTGGGTTAATTTGATGATGATGATGATGCTGCAGCCACCCCACTTGTCCATGAGATTGACTTTGTATCAATTTAATCCTATGCAATAATGTTATGTTTTGTCAATTATTGTAACTTTTAAATTCCGAGAATGTTATTCCTATTCTTGGTTCTTTCGGTAAAGTCACGTAGAAGGGAAATAATAAATAATAATAAAACAATACAATTATTTATTATTTCCCTTCTACGTGACTTTACTGAAAGAACCAAGAATATGAATCCCTGCAGTCACGAAAAGCTTTGAATCGAAATTCCGAGAATGTTGTTTAAATCCTGTTATTCATTTGTGTAAAAAGGCTGTGCAGTTTTACCGAGCAACGCAAGAGACATGAGTGTGAGTTAATTTACATTGCACCGTGTTGCGTTCATGTAAATGTGTCCTCACCAGGTCTAACAACCCACAAGAGTCGGTGATTTGTGGTCTTGGAACACAAGCATGTGACATTCCTCCTTTAGTAGCCCTGCTAGAGGCACAATTGGCAGCAAGAACGTAACAAATATGTTCCATGTTTAATTGTGTTTAGAGAAAATACTGTGCTCTCATTATTTCCAGAAATGCAATTAGAGCATTTGAAACGCACCCAGCATTTAACCATAAACAGTACTGGAGAGATATTTCCTTTTTTAGGGAAGAGATACAAATATATTGGATGCTCTTCCAAAGAGTTCGTACACGAGGAGATAAAGAATTACAGCATAAGTATTTTTTTAAAAACATAAACACATTTAATACAAAATGTTGCTGCGATACAAACTTGTTAGATTTATATTAAACAAGGGGAGTTCCTTTTGCCCGTGTTGATCTAGGGGGACCAATATCACAGATCCTATTATTATCCAAAGTAATATATCCATGATTTTCCTCCACTTATCTCTGGGAAAGATTACAGATAATGGCGGACAATAGGATGAATTGGCAATTCACCTCCTAATTATCCACAATAATTGCGGAAGATAGAAAGCCGCACCACAGAGCAGGATGGGAAAAACTTTAGAAAATCACGGATAAGACGAAGAATAGCACCTCAGATAATAAGAGTTTCTTCCAGGACGCTCCGGCTGCTACGGATAATAGGAAGCACGGGTAATGGGGTCATGGACAAAAGAATCTCTCCTGCAATACTGTGCATTTGAATGTTATAGTTCAGAGCACAAAGTAATGTTGTTTTTACGAAACCAGTGAGTGACTGTGGTTCCAGTGTGCGTCCATTCGATAATATACACACTTTGGAGGTGTAATCGCATTGGCAGCTGTTGTGTAACTGTAACCATACTGGCAGGCGTGTTTCCGCGAGTTTCTGTAACAACCCGGGCCCGCCTCCCCAAGCGTGGTGAGACGCTGTGCTGAAGTAATTCAAAGCTGACTTTTTTTGTGCATCTGTCTCCATAAATGTTTGAGTGCGCGTTTGCACCATCTGTTGCGGATTGGCTTGTTCTAGCTTAACAGGCTGGAAGTTCAAGGACAAAGGAAGAACAGAATGAGAATCCTCAGATCCCTGTACAAAGGAATACAAAATAAGGCATTTTGCAGAAGTGTGGCATTTATAACATAGTTTTATTTTATCAGACCGTTAATACGCGGCAGTACAGCTTTCTTTTTATACGTTTATTACAAACTATTTAAAACCCATCAACACTTGGTGTTGCACGTGAAGATGATGATGAGAAATCCAGTATTGTACTGTGTGTCAAGTAGAAAATGACTTTACATGAGAGGAAATATTTTCAATAATCTCATAGCTAATGAACAATAAGCGTTTTGATGTAATTCCCCAAATTATTTTTGAAGGGTAAAAACAAGTAACATGATCGCAGGGCATCATCTGCAGATGTATGACCACTGTCTCTGCTCAATGCAAAGTTCCACTGGCAAAGTTCCATTGGCATCATGTTGGCCACCCACTGGTCCAAGAAAACGATAATTATTTAATACACTTTATTCCATAACAGTACCAAATTTAAACTTCTGGCATGTGAATTAGCTGAGTTCACTCGCCCCGCCGAACGCCATGTGGTAAATGTGCAAACTAAACACCAGACACCCGTGCATCTGTCGGAGCACTCCTATTATCCACCGTAATGTGGAGGACCAATATGACAGAGCCTCTTATCTATGGGGTTACTCGAAAAACTACTCTACTTAACTGTGGGGGGGGGGGTGGAAATCGCAGATATTTGGACGAATTTACTGCTTTGCTTCTCCTGACTGAATATAATTGAATGATGCCTGCACGGTAATTCAAGTAATGCCATATTTTCCCAAAGTGCATGCCGAGAAAGAGAGGCAGTCAATCCCAGTGGATAACCCGTGGGTAATTGGACGAATTTTCCACGCGACTCCTCCTAACCACGTAAAATGTGCGTATGATTGGAAGCTGTTCTGCAAATAAACTCTTGGAAAATGATGGCAGACAATTGGAAGAGTAGGGCGACTCATAATTGTAGTTTTTGCGGACCCAATGGCTCCTGTGGATAATATTGGTGTATGACCGTGTAGATACACAGCTCTTAATTTGGGGGCTCACACAAGGGGTTTGATGGCCCAGTGTGGACGTTTACAGGCGTCCCCCATTCTGCCGCCCGGTTCACTCGCAACACTGGGTCAAAAGCTCACACTGCTGGCGTTGTGGCTCGCTTTGTCTTGGCCAGCGCTAAAAAAGAACTGTCAAATGTTTTATGATGCTAAATACTCACCACTGGTGCTCCAAAACCTTGGGTTACACTATAGATTTGCAGTGCCAAAAATGTGCTGTGGGTTCATAAACATCCAATGTAGAATCCTACTAAAAAAAATGTAGTTCTTCTGTTTAGAGACGGCGATAGTTTTGCCATCAATTATTGTGTCAGAATGGAGAAACAAATGCATGTGATATTTATTGGAAAAACTTGTTTACGATTTTTATTTTATTTTATTGCTTTGGCTCAAATGCAAGCAGATGAATGTGCCAGGCGGACACTATCCTTGGAGCGGGCTTTGTTGAGGGTCTGGCAGGACCACACTGGCGACCAGCATGTCCACGGCTGACCCTTCACTCTAACTGGTCTATGGCAATAACTTATTGCTCTGGTAGCATCAGCCACGGTGATGGGATTTCTCCATCGGGCAGTCACTGAATTGGGGTTCTGAGCTCCCACAGCAGGAAGCCAAGTGGCTTTTCAGTCGCTTTTGCAATTAAAGCTTTTTTGACTTCCCATGCGCTACTGCCCACAAAGCACCACCAACCACACAAGATGCTTGTTTTGTTCCCATGAGCGGAATGTTTTGCAGCCCTCTGAATTCTAAATTCCCACAACAAGCACAGAAATGTGCTCAGACCTACCCTGAGGATAACGCCTCTCTCTCTCACTAATGAAATTGTAGTTGTTGCTCTGCATTCCCATCGGCCATACCAAAGAAGGAGTGCATCAATGCACTTGTTACCTGCCTCTATTCGTTCCATGCCTACCGTTTACGGCACTCGTATATTGTGGTGTGGGCAAGTCGTACACTATCGTATGCAGCAACTTAAGATGTTGCAAAGTTTGTAGAAAAAGGTTAACGTGATTTCAAAATAATAAAGTGTGATGTTTAAAAAAAAAAAGATAAATCAGTTTTCACTCCGAGCTGCTTAATATAATAACTTCCAGCAGCTATTCCAACTGTGCAAAGTATGAACCATCACAAATGCTCACGGTGGAATGTCGCCAGCATTATAGTAAACCACAGTTGGCAGAAAAAACGACAAGATGTTGGCAAAAATGGACATTTCATTTTGGCTTGAACACGTTAGGGACAAAGGTTTAAATAGTTGCAGACTTGTATAAATAAATATTTATTTGCACAAAGCTGGTGGTATTTATGAGAAGTGTTTTATATTTTTTATGCAAAACTATTTTGGATGCTACACTATTCACTACAGAAAAAAATGTATCATATGACAACAAATATACAGTTAAGTTTATTGGAAATTACACCTTTTTGTGTATGTATATATGAACAAGTAAAGCAGGTCACGATCGCATCGGCTACATCTCACAATATGCCTTAAAACTAATTATTTACAAGAAACAGTTTTCATCAGTGTCGTGAGACACCGCCCTTAACCTCGTCAAGACTCTCATTCGTGGGTTAGTCAAGAACACAGAGCAGAAACCACAACAACCTATGCTTCAACTGACACCTTTCAACAAAACGATACGTCTATTGTGTGAACAAACTTGAGTGGAATAATAATTTTTTTTTACAACTATTGTGGTATGGGTGACTTGCTATGCACAGACATTGCTTTCCAGAAATAGAAACGCCAGCAGCTGATTCAGCTGCCATGAATCCCGTGAAGGTAGTAAATGAGGGAGTTGAACGGTTTTGTTTGTTTTAAAGTACTTTGACTCAAATTGTTAGCACATGGCTATGCGGGATTGACCTGCGGATTCGGCTGAGACCTGCTTTGGTATGCGTGTGGTGTCGGGTCATCGCCAGTGTCGGTCAGGTGTGTGCGCGTGTTTGGACAGGTACATACATCACAGGCCTGGCTTCGTGCGTCGTGTCCTGCCGGGTCACCTTGCCATGCGAACGCTCTCTCTCTGCGGCCTCTCCCCACAAACGTCTGTGACGGATGACAAGGGGCGATGTTGGCTGTCATACCTGAGACCCATATTAAACATACAGATTCTATTTCAGGATCATTATGTATATGTAAATGTACTCAATTAGTACATTTGGCTATCACCAAATTAGTCTTAAATTCAGCCGATCTTGTCAAATCTCTAAAAGCTAAGGAGGATTGGATCTGGTTCGTTTTTTGATGGGAGACTGCCTGAGAAAGCCAGGTAGGTCTGAGCTACAATGTGGCTGGCAGATGGCAGAACAGAATTGGGTTCTTATATATATGTCTGTATGGAGATCTGAGAGTTACCCCCTCATGCCTAGGCTTCTTACAGGTATTCCACTATCCTCCTACACGAAGCCAAATTATATTAATGGAAGTAAATAACCCACCCACTGCAGGACGCTCCTGAAAAGGGTTCTTGAGACCAAAAGAGGCTTTCCTCGGTAAAGGGCATTATATATGTGCGATACCGACTGCTCCTCGGTGTATGCAATTGACAAGTGGCATCCACCCTACATGAAACCATGCAGCATTGCCTATTCGCGGGTGTCCGTCCATTGTCCGTTCATGCGGAAAACGACAGATAAACCATCTCCGAGTCTCATTCGCACGCGCGCTCACGTGTGTCTTCCCACAGCGCCGGAGTGTCTGTCGGACGGGCACCGCGTGATAGACAACGCTTACCGTAGCGTGGACTTCAACTCTCTGCAGCTCCAGCAGTCGGCAATTCACGAGCTGGTGTGCGACCACTCGCTGGCGCCGGGCTGGTATCGCCTGCTGCTGGCCGGCCGGCCCGCCGAGATGCCAACGCAGTGCGTGCTGGTGAGGGTCGCCCTGGATGAAAGCGATGCAGGACAACAGCGTGTCCTCTGTGCACCCTCGCTAGATTGAAAACTGATTTCCTTAGAAATGCTTTTTTATGTTTAGTTGGCTACGTACGGTGCGAAAGAAGTTCAACATGTGTTCATTGCTCTTGCTGTTTCTCGGTGTAATTCTAGGGATGCTTTCCATGTTCCATTACACATTTTTCAGTTTTTGGTCCATTTTCTTCATTAATGCCCACCATGTTATCATAGTCTGTAGAGAATTACATTATCATTGTAAAACAAAACATATTGACCTTTTATTATTACGATGATTATTATTCATATTTTACAATTTCTTTGCAAAGTGAATTCGCGATCCTGATGATGGCAATGGTTCTCACTTTGTCATTGTTGTGATCATCTTTCTAATATATGTTGATCATTTTGACTGCTAGCATTTTAATTGCAGGTACAGGAGGAAGGGGAGCTCGCTCAAGAGCAATATATTACATTAACAGCCAAAATAACGTATTGATCTGACAACAGCAGTCACCTCTCTAGTTCTGACCAGCATGCAAAGTAACCCGGATTACACATGTTAGTGTTCACTTATGTGAGCTTTGCAGGCCGTGTACGGTATTGCTTTTTTTTCAATTCAAATCGATTCTTACACTCACGATTACATGCGCAGAATCATGCTTGTGAGAATTATTCGTTAGATTGAGACTACTGGAGTGGACGAAAACTGTACAAATGAGACAAAACGCCAAAAAACGATGCAATTGAGATCATAAAAAAGGGACAAAATAAATGGGAAATAAAACGAGAGATTTAAAGAGAATATACAAAAGACCAAATCTAATGAGTAACAACACAAGTGAGATGGTGCATTTGAGACAAAGGAAACACTGATTCCTAAATCCAATCACAACCAAGAATCATAGCGATTCATCAAATCACGAGGCGAGGAGAGAGGGGTGGTTCTATCCTTAGTAAGTACATGTGTTAAACATCTTTCACACCGTACGTAGCCAACCACGCCAATCGGAAGTGCTTACGATGGACACAGTTTCGATTTAAAGCTTTCGTGACTGCAGGGATTCATCTTCTTGGTTATTTCGGTAAAGTCACGTAGAATGGAAATAATAAAATAATAAAAATAAAACATAATAAATTATTCTCACGACGTTTCGGCCACAACGCAAGCAGCCATCCTCAGTTGTGGCCGAAACGTCGTGAGAATTATTTGATTATGTTTTATTTTTATTATTTTCTTATTTCCATTCTACGTGACTTTACCGAAAGAACCAAGAAGATGGACACAGTTGCTCAAATGTTTGCTTCGCTTTACAACCGCCTTCCCTATCCCCCTCCACTTCAGATGAACCATTGCGGGACGCAGGCTCCCGTGTGGCTGTGGCTCCGCGACTCGGAGAAATTGCCCCGGCCTGGAGAGCCTCCCCGGCAGGTCACGGGTTGCGCCACTTGGCAGTTCTTCCCTGGCGCGGCGGCTCGTGACTGCTGCCTCTTCCGCATCCCCGTCACCGTTCGCAGCTGCGGCGACTTTTATGTCTACTACCTGCGGCCCACGCAAGGCTGCATGGGCTACTGCGCGCAAGGTGACCCGTCCGTCCGTCCGTCCTTCCACCCCGTGGCCCGCTCGGCATCAGCGCGGGGGGGTCAAGAGGTCGCACACATCAATCGGCACCGCGCGCGAACACGTCTGACCCCCGAGCAATATTGTGGCGCTTTACACGGCTTCCTTCCGACTCAATTCGGGGCCCGTTGATAATGTGGTCGTTTGTCAAGCTCCGGCCTCTCGGAAACAAGCTGTTGGTTCGTTATGTATTGCCTGCCAAACTTTCTCGTCGCAATGCTAACGAGATAGCGTACGTCTTCTTGGTTCTTTCGGTAAAGTCACGTAGAAGGGAAATAACATAATAATAAAAATAAAACATAATAAAATTATACTGTAATAAAATAATATAATAATATAATATAATTCTCAGTGAGAATTTTTTTATTATGTTTTATTTTTATTATTTTATTGTTTCCCTTCTACGTGACTTTACCGAAAGAACCAAGAAGATGAATCCCTGCAGTCACGAAAGCTTTAAATCGAGAGATAGCGTACGTTGCCACGCGTCACTTGATTCGGTCGAGTCTTGTTGGAAACCTTTGCTCTAATCATTTTTAGATATCAACAGTAGAAATCACTGTATAATCTATGTTCCTGCGACAACTTTTTCAGCTTCTTTGCGAGTGGGAGAAAGATAGAGGAAGCAGTGTGATGTTGATATCACAAGTCGAGCAACTCGCGGCTTCACCTCGTTGCCTGTCTATGCTCAATCACTCTTTCGTACTTAAATAGTTACATTGAGCCTGTTGGATCTTTTCTCACATTATACGACTCTTTGTGAAGCACATTTAAAGTTTGTGATGTTTATTTTAGCTCTTGAAATGCCAATATACAGCATGGTTTCTGTATTTACAATGAAATGCAATGCTTTATTTTAACAGTTACTGCTGAAGTCGGAGCCAAGTCTTGCAAACTGGGAGAGGTAGAAAAGGATGGCTCTTGTCAAAGTGACCATGGTATGTGAATTTTGATGCGTTGTCATCGCGTCATTTGTGCTGTTAATAATGGGCAGCTCTGGCTTATTTACAGACTCGGAACTTCATCCACCACTGATTGCGTATCCAAGGGCTTGCAAAAGAAACTGGAATACCCGCTTGTAATTACAAGCAGATGTCTCAAACGCTGGTATTCTCAGAAGGAGCTAATAGGCTGTGATTCGTTTCAAATCCTCTCGAAGCCACTTTCCTTCATGGGGCTGTTATAGGCGATGTATTCCCACACATTCTACAGATGTTTGCTGCAGGTGGGGTCACTGGTGGAGATACACGAGAGCCTTATCAGCAATTTCGATTTGACTATTGCAGCTGTAGGCTCTGGTGAAACGTCGTGATGAATACTGGGCTCTTCTGTGATTTGTCACGTACTCACTCTGGTGCTGACAAGGTTGGCAGCCTGCATATTACACGGGCACAGATCAAATTGCCAAAATGTCCTGGGATTTTATTCCAGAACACAGTGCCTGAGCAGAACTCCTAAATGCTTTTAGCCCTTTGCGTAATTGAGGTTAATGTAAAACACAAGAAGTAGCTTAACGCTTCATTCATCGATTAAAATCAATTGGGAACACTCATGCTACGTGCATTATATTGTGTGCGGAGGGATCAGTTATTTCGGAGCATGTGTTGCAATTCGTTCACGTGACTCCTGCAGCAACTAGAGACACAATATTGCACCGCAGTGTTCATAAAAAACAACTTTTCCTTGAATCGAATTTGAATTAACAATTCGCGAGGTAAGAGGAATGAAATATTACACCGTGCATAATACTGTAATAATACATATTTACCCGTTCATTGATGAAAAAACTAAAATTACTTTGGAACAGAATGTAAACAAATTTTTATCGAAAATATGCTAAAGAAAACTTCCATAGAAAATCCTATGTTCATGTCCCATAGTGTCATGAATACAAAACACTTCTTTTGCTGCCTTCGTGTAATGGTTGAGTCACAGGTTCGATCTTCCTGCATGGAAGTTTGAGACAATGGGTGAGTTTCTTACATCCCCCCTCTGCTGTGAGCCAATCAGCAGGTCGTCCGTTATGGGGTGACGTGTGGGTACTCCCACCTCTTTCAAGACATCCAGCCACTATGGAAGAGTAGGCCAAAATACACTCTGGAGGGATTCTCTAGATTTCCCTCTAATAAAGGCCCTTTGGCAAGAAGTTGCATGGCCATGTATTTGCAGGTCCGTACGTGTACCTTTATCTTTTCCTTTCAGTGTCTGTTGTTGTTCATGAATGTCAACAACCGTGGTTGTTAAACACCAATTGCTCCATGTAAGTATGGTTCACGAGCACAGCTGTGATTTCATAGCCGTGCTCGTGGTGGTTGTTGCCTCTACCATCGCTATTGTGACCACAGAGACGCGTTCATAGCTTCCTTTGTAACTGCACAGCCACGCTTCCCACCCTGCCGTCGCCGCCCGTCGTGTCGGCGGAGCGAGGCTCCGACAGAGCGCTGCTCCTCCGGTGCTCCTACCAGCGACCGACGGAGAACGCCACCCTGGGCTACGGCGTGTCGTGGGTGCGCCTCTCCCAATCGGGGCAGCGGGAGGAGGTGAAGCGCGAGACGAGCATGCAGACCTTCTCTTTCCTCGAGGTGGATGGAGTCAACGTCGTACTGGGCGACACGGTAAAGCACCGGGGTTTGGTTGATTCGCACCGGGCTTGGGAAAACCCTTTTATGTTTTCAGTAGCATTGTACTTTTTTTTTCTGCCGCCCCACCATATTATATTTTGACTTCATCTGTTTTCTCTGTTTCTTCCGTGCAGATTTTCTGTGGGGTAACGACATTCTACCTGGACTTTCCAGAAACCCAGGGCTCACCTTCTGTCAGTGAGGGCTTCTTTGCTGGGATAAAGGTATGTCAGCTAAAGCTGGGCTATGCTGATGGTTGGCAACTCTCGCGTCATAGCTACTTGTATTTGCTGAGAAAATAACATCGGCGCATATATTTTTGGTGCAAGACCCCACCCAAAGCCACCAATCGAAGTTACTCTATCACCACAAAATACGAGCCCACAAAGGAAGCTTTGTTTTCTACTCAATCTGGGCTTGAACAGATGAGCCCGAGCAGCCTGGAGGTGGCCGAGGATGGGGCAGAGCACGAGCTGCGCGTGGAGAGCACCGTCCCACTGCCGTGCTCGCTGCACCTCGGGCCGCATCCCTCCTGCCGAATCGGTCTTCGCCTCGTCACCGAAAACCAGGGTACCGAATCTGAGTTAGTACCCCCCCCCCCCACCCCCCGCGGTCTATACACGAGGCTCTTTTGTGGGATCTAAAACAATTAATTCGTAAATTACCTGCCTGTCTAACAAGTCATGTTGAGCTTTGCTATTGGTAGTTATGCAAACTGTTTTTTTCTTTTATCAAAGGTGTCTGTGCCATGGACGTGCCTGTGTTGACCATTATGGATGTGAAAATTGGTTGATTAGTGACCAACGATGACCTCTTTATTCTGCTTGTCTCACATCCCTTGTCCCCAATTGGCCCTGACCCTCCATGGTCCTAGACCCACTGGACCAGATGCCCGTTGAGGTGGCTCTCTCCAGCTGCGAGGTGGAGTTGGCCCCAGCGCTGTGCCCGGACGGACTGGCCTGCATGTTGCGCCACCATGCAAGCGCACGCGTGCACCTCAAGGCCGTGACGGATTTTGCCAGGGACGGGAATCGCGTGGCCCTGGTCCACATTCTTCCCAAGCATTCTGGGAGCCCTCTCTGGGATTCGTACAAGCCCCGGCCTGTCACAGTGCGTTGTGTTTAAGTCGAGTTCTTGGAAAACATGTGATTTCATTTGATCCTTATGGCGGTACCCCGGGATACCAAATAATACAAAATGGCCGAGGCAATTAAATATTTTATTTCTGGGACACTATTTTTTCCAGGGGTGTACTAAACTCCACGACTGGGGTACCAATCAATCCGAAATCAGTGCTACTCCACGATGTCGAAACGCCAAACATTAGCATAAAAATCCGTTATCGACAAATTCCACTTTGAATAGTGCATCGCGTACAGCTCGTCGAGATGAGTCGATAGCCGCATCGCCGACCATCAACAGACTAAAAATCACTGCATCGCGGACATTATGCGAGAGCCGGGGTACTATGGTACCCAAGGATACCGCCATAAGGTTCATTTGATAAATTATTAGACTAACAAAAGTCTCTTAATCCATTAGTCTATGAGACCTATGGACTTATTTTTTTCCACAGAATGTTTAAGCAGCAAATTCTGCAGAGTCAGACATGTTTAACAAGTTTTACAATATGTGTTAAAAATACAGATACCAGGTGGCCAGGTGGCTCAGGTGTCAAAGCACTGATCCGGCACAGCGGAGATCCTGGGTTTGCATATAGGTTTCATCCACCCATGATTAAACGTGGCTCTGAAATGTCGTAAAGTTGTTGGTCTCAGTCTGGTCACCAATGACTGCAAAAAATACATTGCAGTATATTACATTTGGCAAAATTCTTGTACTGTGAATAATATATTAGTTTCAGTGGCATGTGCAAAATATTTCTTTGTAGTGTGTGTGGGAAATTGCAGCACCCACTCGTGTGGATAAAAGTGGTCACTTAAAATTATCTCAGAATTAATTAAGTGATATCTGCTTCCACGGGCTGTTCTCGATGTGGGGTTATGCACTCCTCTGCAAGAGTTCCGAATGGACACTTTGACTTTTGACATGGTTCCGATTGCACAATAGGAATGGGGTACAAGTCTCATGGAAAATACATTTAACAATTACTTAGTCTATTAATTTAATAACCCGTAGGGCATATACAGTCAGTTCCCGTGTCGATACTAAAGATATCAAATTGACCCAGGTGGGCCTTACACTGAGCCTCTCATTTGGAAGCAGCACTCAAGACTCTGCAAGTTTATAACATAAACGAGGGCCCTGATAAGCAGTGATGAACTGTGAACATTATTGAACATTTGAGTAAGGCAGATTTCAGATGTAAGAGACTCAATATGGTTTAGCCAGCATGGCAGGTGCCTAATTCCACACAGATTATAATAAGCAGTTCGATTCTAAAATAAATATTTGTATTCGCAGGTGACGGTGAAGGATGTTCCAACAGCCCACTGCTATGCCATGACGGACCCCCATGTGGTCACTTTTGATGGGAGGTAGGGCATCAGGAAATCTTTTTCATTTCACTTGTGCTTTGTAGTTTGATACAGCGGAAACGCATTTATATTTCAAAAGTATAAAATGTAATCCAACTTTAGTCCGATTAATGTTGAAAAGAGAAAAAATGCCCTTCGTGTAAAATTTTCAGACATTTTCCACGTGTGTCACAGTCTTTTGTTCATGTGGGGTTTGCTTCTCGCCAAACAGTCAGCTTTTTCCATTGACTTGTTCTAGCAGTGTGTTACACAGATGTACCCTATTTTATAGATTTTTACTCTAGGAAATTAAGACACGGCAATGTAAGTGTGACACGCGGCAGTCCTATCTCAATTCAACAGCTCCTTTACTACATTAGTATGTTGAGCCCTAGTAAACCCATTGGAATAACTGTACGTAATTATGCACGCTTAAAATTCCTAATTTGTAACGTTTTTTTTTATGAGGTTCCCTGAATTGCACTTGCACCCCTCTGGGCTTGCTGCTCTGAACTGAGCCTGGTTCCCCCCAGTGCGGCGAGTGGCATCGCCTGCCTCGCACGTTTAAAATCATCAACCATTTTAACTAATCAACCGTTTTAACTAATCAACCGTTTTAGCTAATCAACCGTTTTAACTAATCAACCGTTTTTACTGATCAATCAACCGTTTTTAACTAATCAACCATTTGAACTAATCAACAGTTTTAACGAATCAACCGTTTTAACTAATCAACCGTTTTAACTAATCAACCGTTTTTAACTAATCAACCATTTTAACTAATCAACCGGTTTAACTAATCAACCGTTTTAACTAATCAATCAACCGTTTTTTATCAACCATTTGAACTAATCAACCGTTTTAACGAATCAACCGTTTTAACTAATCAACCGTTTTAACTAATCAACCGTTTTTAACTAATCAACCATTTTAACTAATCAACCGTTTTTAACTAATCAACCGCCACCTGAGATTGTCGCACGGTCTAATCACGGTCGAACCCGTTGCTCAGCAGTTTCACAAGAAGCTGGATTGCATCAATACTTGTAGGGATACATCTGCAACGTCACCAGTGTGTTGCTTAACACCAGGTGATGTAGCTTTTAAGTTTTTGTGTTAAGCATCGCAATTTAACACGTAGGCAGGTCGAAAAAAAAAAACTTTACAATTCGCCAAACATGTATCCATCTCTCAAATCGATTAGCACGGTTGGCTACGTACGGTGCGAAATAAGTTCAACGCACATACACACCTACGAAACAACCTAAATGCTGCTGCTGTTGCGGGCGGGCTCCGCGGTGTTGGGCACTGAGATGGTCTCCCATCGCGCTCGCAGGCGTTACGAGAACCCGCGGCCGGGCACGTTCGTGCTCTACCGAAGCTCGCGACGCGAGTTCGAGGTGCACGTGCGGCAGTGGAGGTGCGGCTCGCGGGGGGGTGGTGGGCCACGGCCAGGTGACGGCAGGACGGGAGGAGGGGGAGGAGGCGCGTGCGTGTGTGGCGTCGCGGCTCGGGAGGGCCGTGACACCGTCACGTTCGACATGTGCAGCGGCAGTTACCTGGAAACGCGACCACACCTGTCGCTGCGAGGCGCTGGCCCCGCTGCCTCTCCCGGCCTCCGCATTGCCGAGGCTCGGCAGGGGAAGAAGGTCACGGTGCGTTCCCATCCCCCCCGCCGCCGCCCCTCGACGACATGGTCTGGGCTTGCACCCATTGTTTGTGTAAAATGCACAAAGTGGCCACAATTTTGACCCTTTTTTGAGTTGGTGAATTTGAGATGCTGCTTGGTGGTGTAGTGGTTAGCATATTAGACTTGCAATCCAGAGGTTGCCAGATCGATTTGATCTCCAGTCAACGCCAGTTGAAACATTGAGCAAGTTTCTTAAATGCTGTGATGTTATATTCTCGTAATTATACAATTTTAATTGTAAAAAAAAATCAATATTAGCGGACTTTTTTAAACAGCTGTTCAAAAGTTATTTACTAATTTATCTAAGGATTTTCAAAGAAAGAATCAACCACAAAAATGATTCGCTAGGTGTGTGTCTTAGACTGCCATATATGAATTAGAAACTGTGTTAATGATAAAAAAATAAAGTCATGAGTATGTGCTCCATTATATCACTCTAGTGACATCATTGCAATATCCCTCCCTATTTTTTTAATACATCAATGACACCACTTGGGTGCAATGGCAGAACACCTGGCTATGATTTTACAATCTATTTTTTCATTAATGAAATTTGAAACCCATGTATTTGGACAGCTTCGGGCACACAGCCAATATGTTTTTTTTTGTAAGATAAGAGACGTTAGTTTACTTGGTTCGCAAATTTCTTATTAAATCTGATATAAAGTAATTGGTACAAATATTTGTGATACTACATTGGCAGTGGTGCACAAGCACAAATAACAAACACTCAACACGTTCATTAATAATACTGACTTCAAGGGGAAAACACATATGATGAGCAAAGTTCTGGACCATGGCCCGTACTATGAAGAAGAACCAATGGCCCCTGCTATAAAAAAGAGCCATTGACCACAACCTCATCTATTATAAATATATTTTTTTCTCCTCTTTAGGGCATTGCTATTGACTCAAGTGCTTTGGTTTTTACAGTTATTGTTGAGCACCGTGCTCGCTTCGCACGGCTCTGCTGTAGTCCGATGAGCCCATGGGCTTCAGTGGACCTTTGCCTTGAGTCGTGGCTACGACCGTTGAGAAGCTACCCCAACCCTCCCCCCCCCCCGTCCCGCCGAAAGATCTCGTTCCGCTCGGGGGCGTTGGTGCGCGCCGACGTGAGCGACTGGGGCATGAGCGTCATGGTGCGCGCGCCCAGCCGCGACTTCAACGGCACGCGGGGCCTGTGCGGCACATTCGATGGGGACCCGGCCGGCGACTTCCACGACGCTGTGGGGGCGCCGCTCCCCGAACCGCCACGGCCCTCGCAGCCTCGCAGCTTCATCGAGCAGTGGAGGTACCCGCCGGGGCCCAACCGGTGTCAGCCCACACTGAGTCCAAACAATTGTTGCACTGTAATCATTGTTTTTCATTTTCTCTTTGGCAATGACCAATTCAACTGTAATACGTCTGATTGAGCCAGACCTCGAAAGCTACGCAGGATTGAGCCTGGGATAGTGGCTGTTCTAGATGTCTGCGGGGTTACGTTGAGAGCAGCAGAGTGCAGTAAGGAAAAATCAATTGTTATTCTGTGCTATTTCCCCACTTCTATGCTTTCTGCTTTCACCAAGCCAAACTGGCCACGACACGAGGGTGCTTTCGTCCGGCAGTGGATTGACAATAGGGCTTTGGATGGACTTCATAAGTGTAGTGCAGCACATTGTCTGACAATGAGAAAAACATACATTTTATAGATTTGGTTTGTTTTATTAGACCGCATGGGTGAGTATCAATCACCATCATGATCAGGTATCATTTCCTACTGTTCTCTCGTGAACCTTTAATCTACAATATATATTTTTTAATCGAACATTGGGTGACAAAAGCAGCCAGTGACCTCTGCACAACAACAATTCTGTAATTGACCATCAGGAATGAAGCGTTTCTCAAAAATTGCATAGCCTTCAATATAATTCGGGATGCTAGAATTCACTGCCAAATTACCAAGTTGAAAAAGCTGCACATTGCTTGAACTGCTTCTGTATATCTGTGAGGCAGGATGTTTAACGTGTGGAAATATTTGCACAGAGCGCCTGAAGAAATTCACAGCATGCTAATGTACATGAACATCAAAGCTATACCCTCTGATAGTTTATTATAAGTCTGGAAGGCATAATAAATAATTAACCCAGTCTCAATCTTTATTTAAACTTCTCAAGGAAATATTTCTAAAGAAGAAGGGGCTGTGACCCTCCTCTGGGAGTCTGTCGATGATGTAAACGCCATTGTAGCACGGTTGGCTACGGACGGTGCAAAAGAAGTCCACCGTATATACGTACAGACGGGATTCCCACAACGTGGAGTATCGATTGGACAACTGTGGTCCAATCTCTCCTGTTTATTGTCGTCCACACTCAGCGTGGCATGCTCAGCTAACACGTCCTGCTCTACCTGGTAGAGAGCAACTCAGACATCCTCAATGATGCAGCACATCTCACTCGTCGTAAACCTCATGGAAATAGATGTAATCCATAAACTTAACGTCACAATTATGTATCTTGGTGTGGTGGCTTAGGGTCAACTTATTTTATTTTATATGTTGTGTTTCAGAGATAAGCAATTATTATTTTGGAACAGCAAAAACATTTTTATAAATTGACATTTATATTGTATCCCTTAAAAGGCATTCGCTGTCAGCTGAATTGCCTCTGGTGCTGCTGCTCAATGGTCTTGATGGGTGGCAACTGACTGTGCACTTCACTGTTTGTTCCACTCCATAGTTGCAGGTCGAACTTATCTCGTGTATGCGGTTTGTGTAGGAGATGAGCACACGTTCAAATGTGATTTATGACAGTTTGCAGTGAAGGGAGAAAGGGTTGACTAATTTTAAGTGAAGTTTGAGGCTGTCAAGATTTCCTAGCAACTGCTCACCAAAATAATATGTGCATTCATAATGGTGGTGATGATGACGATGAGCCAGCCGATTTCCTGTTTCTCATTCTGCAGAATTCCAGCTGGTGAGAGTCTGTTCGACAAGAGCGCCGTGTCGCTGGAAGATGAGAAGCCTCGCGATTACTGCGACTGCAGCAGCCATGCGTCTGCAGGGGAGAGCGCTCGCAGCTCGAACATCCTAAGCGTCTCTCCCTCAGAAGCGACGACTCGCCCCGGTGCCTGCTCGGGCTCGGCCGACGTGGACAGCACCAGCATCGTGCCCGGGCTGGACGTGACGAGCGAGTACATCAGCTCGGCCGATCAAGACCGATTCGATGACAGGAAACGGAGGAGAAGCACACGGCATAGAGAGGAAAGCACGCCGGAGCGTCACCATTTTGATCTCATTGCACCTCAAAGGACACCTGTCCCGAATAATAATTTAAGCACCGAGGGTTCGACACTCCGAATGGACTCCACAAAAAGTCCTCGGTGGAGCGCCAGGTTCTTGCATCCGGACAGGCTGCGGAAACACCGGCCGGGGGCAGCGAGGGGGAGGAACGTGACGTGGACGTCCCGCGCACGGCGTCAGCCTCAGTACTACGAGCTGCCACCACCGTACCCCTTCCAGAGCTTGAGCCAAAGCGACCTGGAGAGCCTCAGCTACTTCTTCCCCGATGACCACGCCCCTGCGGGAGGGAGCGAGCGAGACAGCGACCACGCTGAGCCCCGTTGGCCGACGCCACTGGGAGGCCTCAGCCAGAGCCGGGCCCGGGATGTGTGCCACTCGGCGCTACTCGAGTCCGGTGTGGGGCGAGCGTGCGGCTCGCTGCTGGGACCTGCCGTGCTCTCTGCCGCCGTCGACATGTGCATTGCGGACCTTCGTCTCAAGGGTGAGCTGCCTCCAGCAGGCCCCACAACCTCCAGTCTATGTGTATTCATAAATAAAGAATGTGCGCTGATTCTGATTGTGTATGTCTAGCAGTGCTCGGAGGGACAGGATGAGTCCCAGTCGCTGGTAGAAGTCCTTCTACTGGCTACCTTCACCTGGTTTATCCCACTAACAGGATGTACTGCACACAAGCAGCTACTTGGAGGCACACTAAGAGTTGAGTGCCAGTATGGAATCAAAACATAAACGGTTACCCCACAGGATGGAGGTGCAGCTAAACCAAGGGTAGAGGTGCTACCCCATTGACCACTCCATACCACCCATTTAAAATAATAGTCAAATAAAAAAACATTACTGTTTTGTGAAGGAAGTGTACGGGTGTTTTTACTTTTTTTTTGCCTCGATTGATGTAGGCTCATTTGTACAATGAATAGTGTGACACTGACAGCTAGGAGGACCTGAAGTAACCCTAGCTGAGATCATTTGCCGTCCTTTCATACCAAGTTGTACGATAGCATGAATACACATCATGAAAGATTGGTTTCAAAAAGCTTCTTTGTGCTGAAGCATGTTTCAAATTATTTGAGTATCTGTGCTGGCCATTATGAAAAAAATTGGACGTTTGCCAAATACTATACACAACCCATATATATTGTCCATGTGGCCAAAAATAACTTGAAAAAGAATATTTGCAGCTTTTAGATAGGCTGTTACCCATAATGCTCCACAACAACACATAGAGCTTGTCTACAATATTGCTTTTGCATTGAACAGGGCCCCATTGTTTAGATGGAGTGGTCTTGCTAATAACATCTGATAACCCAAAAACATTTTTTAAGCAATCCTGACTGCTGATGATGAGACCCAGAAGTTTGAAACTAGTATTAAGTTTGATTGTTTAATACATATATATAATAATCTGAATGTTATTGCTGGATAACTTCGGTCTCGAAAGCCAATAAGCTGATAGACTATTTTAACATTTTTTAATAGAGTTCTGCTTATATATGCTTTTCATCAAAATCATTAGCTACGGCCAATCCACTGCTGGATGCAGGCCTCCCCAAGCCGCCACCATCCATCACAATCCTGCGATGTAATAACCCATCTGCACATGAACCGATGTCTACTCCTCAATGTGGACATCCTCCAACAAGTGGTAATATGCATTAACATTCTTTGTTGTTGCTTCAAACCAGACGACCTCACTTGGGAAGACGCCGCGCTGCCGTTCCTGGAGAACGAGTGCGAGCGGCGTTCGCTGGAGTTGCGGCTCTCACCCGAGTGGGGCCCTCGGGGGGACCACCCCCCCATGGACGTGGCGTCGGCTCTGCGCTGCCCGGCTGCTTGCAGCGGGAACGGCCGCTGCACCGAATGGGGCTGCGTATGCCTCGTCGGCTTCAGCCACTACGACTGCAGCGTGTCCAACAGTGCGTGCCGGCACGCTCCATAACCATAGCCAAGGCCTTGTAAAAGAAATGGGTTTTTTTTACTTTTTTACGATGCCAAAGAAACGTGTTGAGTTAGAGTTGACTCCCGAAATGGTACGTTAAATATCGACTGATATGTAGTTTACGATTTTAGCTTTTTCTAAAACTTTAAATTATTATATTAATAATTGCACCCTTGATTTACCCAGGAATGCCTCACTGAGTCTTAAGATGCTTTGCAGGATGTTTCTGCATTGAGATATTAGGTGAATTTCTCTGCAAGGTCAGTTGCTATGTCTAATTTCCGTATCGTGCTTTTTTACATATGTGTATACTACTGTGCGAATTGGATGTGCAGTTGGTATTGTTTTCACACATTTAGGCTCACAACTCACCGACCTGACAGAACGTGACAGCGATGGGCCATTAGCTGGCCCACGAGGCATTCGCTCATACAGCAGGCAGCCTTAACTCCAGGGCAATGTTATTATCACTGAACCACTGCACATTTACTACGAAAAAGATAATAAAGTCCTTGTTTTTCTTACAAATAGGCTTCATTATTTTACGACTCGCTCGATATTATTTTATGAGTCGCACGATGTTGTTTCACGAGCCATGTGTGGCGAAGGAGAGCTCAATTAGGCATTGCGAGATACTCTGGCGTTGGTGCGGTGCTGACGGTGATGAGTGCGAGATGGGCAGTGGTACTGCAGCCGGATGCGTTCGTTTATGCCTCGTGCACTCTTTGAAGCGAAGGCAGGAAGCAGATTAACCCAGGCCCCCTGTCAGACGGGATTATTCCAGAGGCCTCAAATCCATATCCCCTGCCTTTATTGAACAATCGCAACCAAAGCCGACCGCGGGGGCCCTGTTTTTTACTGAGTTAAAAGAGACTTTGCAGAAAATTGTACATGTTGTAAGCCGATTGACCGAAGAGCTATATTTACATACCAGCTATCGTGCAACGTGAGGTCTTTGACATGTCACTAATGCACACGGATGTCAAATCTCACACAAATAGGGGGAGCATGTGCTCTATGAATGTTTCATGACACTGTAGTTAATATGAGGGAAAGGAAAACCTATGTGTTGGTTAATGTGACTCATTTTAATGGACGTGCATTATAATCGGCACTCAATCTCAACGACACAACACTCTAATACTCAAATGAACAATCATTTAGCATCGTTTACAGCATTTGTCAATCCACTGCTTAACAGAGGTCTCTCCGTGCCTTTGTGTCATGGAGATTGTTGACCATACTTCACCCTGCTGGTCAGTGTTTTTGGTTGGTGAAGTTGAGGTGGGGGGGGGGAGGTGCTGTGATCAGTTCAGATGTCAATCCCCACCGATATTAGCCACGGCTGGGGAATCAAACCCAAGTCACGGGGTTCATAGCACTAAGTGCTCACCACTGTGCCACTGCTCCACCCCAATAACATGTCGTGTATACTGTTGTACAGTCGAACCCCTCTAAACGACGGTAATTGGTTCCACGATACCAGCCGTTAAGTGATTTGGTCGTCAAGCGAGTATAGGAAATATATGTCAAAGGCTTAATTCGTTCCGATAGCATCTAAAGTTACTCTTTTTAACCCAAAAAACGTACTTTATCATATTTATTAAACAATGGATATGAATACATACAGATACTAACAACATTGTTAAATAACATGTTAAATTAACTCATAATATACGTGTAGAAGTGTGAATACTGTGTGCAGCATACGTATGTGAAAATAGATAGTAAATTAAACTGCAAGCAATGTGAGAATATGAAACGTGTGTGTGTGTGTTGAAAACCCCCAGACCACTTTGCCTCGAGTCGCAGGGCGTCATGAGGACAGTATTTATGTGCATTTCGGGGGTTTTATACTTGCACGATGCGGTAATCTGGAGATAAATCTTTCATATAATTACTTCCAGAACTGGAACCACAATTCACTTAACCTCAGAGATAGCCCTGTTCCCCGAAATCAGAGTCTGAAAGAAGGTTTTCCACAAAAGCTGATAAAGTGGGAATTGATGTTTGGAAATCAATATAAATCACATAATTAGGCTGAGTTAAAGGGGACCAAGATACGTTTTCTGCAGCCAGGTTCTCTCGATGTTCCACTGCTCTTAATTGTAAAAAGTTTAATACCTCCGATTATCACGGTTGGCTACGTATGGTGCAAAAGCAGCTTAACATACGTGCAATACTACGGCATATGCCACTGCAATAGGAAAGACACTTTACCACTGACCAAATGAACACCTTGTTGCTGTCTGTCTCTTTGTTCCTCATTTGAAATGTCTTTCTCTACAAATTGTTATTGCGCGTGTTTACGCAGAAAGGGCTGAGTCTCGTGACTCTTTTCAAGGAGGATCCTGCCAAGTTTTCACAGTTAGGGGCAATGCTCGCTATGTATATTCCAATTGAATCACTTTCTGGTGATTTTTTTAATTTGGCAAATTTGGAACCTGTCACCGGCACACAGTCGTGGCCCGCTCTTGCGAATGACATAACGGGATATTTAACGTCCACTGCTACGTGATATATATTTTGCTATTTACATGTCACATGCCAACCAGTACATAGGTATCCCATCTCAAGGGACTGTGCCGGTTAAATATTGCAAAAAAATAAAGGAATCTAGTTCGGGTGATTTTTGGGTCATGTGACACGCATGCAATGATTATTTGTATTCTCGCCCCCCCCCACCCCCCACGATGTAGCACAACCCCCTGAGCTCTCGGACCTGGAGAACGGCGGACTCTGCGATATCCGCGTGTACGAGTGCAACACCGTGCGCGCCTTTGGCTTGGACTTCCACGACTCAGCCGACCTCCAGTGTCAAACCACCAAGCTGCAGGTGCCACGCTTCTTCCACCCTACCACCCCTGCTACTCCCCCCTTCACCAATCGCCGCTCGTACCATAAGAGATCCCCCATCACCGCCACCACCAGGGACGACGTCGGTGAAGCTCGTTGTTGTGGAACGTAAATCGCCGGCCGGGTGAATGCCTGCGATTCGCTCATGTGCTTCTGGGCCCCTGTAGGCTGTGGTGTATTGCCGACCGACTCTTATTTCCTAAATAAATTACCGCTGTTTGTGCGTCGGCGTCTTGAGATGCCGTCACTTAGTTTGCTACATCATCGTCATCATCGGCCTCGGTCAATCCACTGCTGGTTCAAGGCCTTCCCAAGCCACTGCCATTTCGCATGGTCCTGGAATGTACTAATCACTTTGCACACAACCTGATGCCATTGCTCTATCTGCTTGGTGGATGTCCTCTCCGCAGACGTTTCATTCCTTGGCTGCCACTTCGTCGTTATTGTTGATCGTCGTCGTCTTATCATCCCCTCTGGCAAAGAATCCTGCCCAAGACCACTTCATTTTCCAAGCAGTTGTATACTTTTTGAATCCAAATTGTACGAGTGTATTGGACAAATTCACGAAATAGGCCACGGCAGGAAAAGGCACCAAATGTTAATGTCGAGCGTGCCACAACGCTCAACCCGCACGAGGCTTTATAATTACCTGGCCCGGCATGTTTTGTCCGGGTTTACGTGGAAATTATATTTTAAAAAAGCCCCACCTCGCTATCTGATGCTTAAGCTGTGCGCCTCCGTGTGTACGGCCACGGCGCTTAATGAATGTGTCAATCACGGGGCCGTCGCGGGGCCGATAACGGCTGCGCTGGCACGGCGGCTTGATGAAGAGCGCTTTTGGCGTCGCTGATGGCGCGACGAGGTGGCAAAGATACCGTCTGCCGCATTCGTCTGCCGCTGTGGGGACTTTCTCCTCAAGGGGGGCGGGGAGAGAGAGAGAGAGAGAGCCAGCCAGCTAGGATTATACGAGCTCGAAGATAGGAAACGAGCAATTACTCGCGGGTCAGCGGCCGTGTCAGCAGGCCATTGTGTTTCTAACAATTACTCCTCGGTGATTGTTCCATGGTAAACAGGAAGTGAACTGCCTTGCCAAGTGAAAGCAAAACAAAAAACATTCATCATCATCAATCATCATCATCGGCCATTCTCGTCACGCTGCGGGTGCCTCTCTCCGCTGCTGCGTTGCGCTGCGATCTCCCTGTGCTCCGTCTAATTGGTGACCTTGTTTTCTCACCTTTATAACCCCCCTTTGTCCCTTCGATTTGTGCCTTTTCTCTCTCTCGCTCTTGACTGCCTTTTCATGAAAAGAAGTTTCACCCAACGGTCGTCGGCCAAGTACACCTGGGTTTTCCTTGGTCATTAGCGTGGCACGTCTCGCGTCGTTTGTTCGTACGAATGGAATCTCTTGACAGAAATAATGGGACTCGTCTGACTCCTGGTTCGTTGCCGTGTTATTGGAAGGAGTGCAGATAGAGTAAATATTTGCTAAAACAAGTGTTTAGTTATTTTTCTTCATCATCTCTACCTGAACGTAACTCACCAAAGCAAGGACAGTTATGTTCCAAATGTTTTAGTCTTTAATGTACAGCCTTGTTTTTTTCAGATTGTTATTATTACTGCTGCTTGTTTTTGCACTCGAACGTGGTTCCAATCACATGTTAGTTGTTATTGTGGGATTAATGGTATTTGACATACATGCCAGGATGATGTACTTCACACTGCTGCTTTGTGTTGATTTACATAACGGCCACTGAAAAAACAATACAACAACCATACATTACATTGGCTGACTCCACACACTTCACGACTACAATATGAGCTTAATGCATTTGAGGTCTCACCACGACACTGGTATGCATGTACGATCCGTAAGTGTACATACTGCCCTTGGGAACCCGCGCTTTATCGGTGACGACTATACCAATTCCAGACAATCGTGTGCAGGACGGTTTGTGAGAAGAGCTAGGATTTGAAGGGTGACCTGCAGCACGGACTGTAAAACATGACGTGTGCTTTTCCTGGTCCTTGCCGTATTTATGGAACCGGCTTTACGCTTATCTTGAATGCAGATGTATGAGGTCTTGATGAATACATTTTAGAGGAAATTAAGATTTGCCTAGGGGAGTTCTAAAAAACACACAGGTATGAATCTCATTTATCCATCTGGTTTTATGTGAATCATAACGGAAAGCAGACCCTGGAGAAATAATCCGAATCACGTTCATTTTCCTTGTGGAGTATGCGATTTTATTGCTGCCATAAATTTTGGAACACACCAAGCAGCAGTATGACTGTAAATTGCTCCCAGCGCACACAAGGCATGAGAGAATGGAATTCCTATTAATGAAGCGTAGCTGTCCTCAGTTTGCCATACCCTATTGCTTACACCCATACACGGGCATAGAGTGTATCTCCATTCAACTTGTACCAGAGTCATACATCTGAACTTTACAAAAATGCCTGATAAAATGGGCATGCTTTGGGCATAAAGTATAAAAATCACATTTGCAAACATAAACTACTTTGTTATTGTAACTGCACTATTGTGTTTATGATTACATATCACGTTCACTCTATATTTACCCAGTACAGTCCCCGTAAGTTGTATTGTCAAAATATAGATTGTGATGTTGAACTATAACCTATGGTTTCTCAAATAAGAGTCATTGCAATGTACCAAGGTGATTTTTTTCATGTTAACCATTTTTTTCAGTTCAAAACCATATTTGTTAATCAATTCAACTCAAGTTATAGCTCCGACTTTTTTAATGTTTGTCTGTACATATCTCATGGTTATGTTTAGAGCAATCTTAATTTGAATCAGCACTCTTAGCATCACTTGAGACCTGTTCGTTATCATCAGGCATGTGCAGTGTGTAACGACTTAATTTACTTTTTACCAGACACGATTGGTAAATACGGACACACGTGACGCATCGCGATCGCGATCTCAGCTATAACTGAGATCATGAACTTGATTAAGGACTGGAGTTCGGCAAGCCCAGCAATGGCCAATATTTGGGAATTAACACGGTCTCAACGTTGACTTTACGATGAAGACGTAGAAGCTATTATTGAGATTGCGATCTTGATCCGTTGTAGTTCGTGGACGGGGAGTGGATACTGGGGGAGCCAAAAGTGACCAAGGCCTTGTTCCTGAGCAGCCGTGCCGTGGACTGTCAGCTACCGACCAGTGAGCCCATGGACATGTCCATTGGCGAGACTCCAATTGCTCGCTACCAAGTCAGGGTACGTACGCCAATGCTCACACACGATGGCGTTTCACTGGGTTTTCATTATATTTCGCAATGTTAGTCTTTGACCTGTAACAAAGATGTGTATTAAATTACCCCACCTCCTCTAAGTTGGTGGTGTTTTCCACTTCGTCTTACAACCGGCATGGGGAATATCTTCATTACTGAGGGCTAAACAGGACTTTCATATACAGTAAAACCTTGGATTGCGAGTAACTTTGTCTGCGAGTGTTTTGCAAGACGAGCAAAATTTTTAAATGAATATTAATTTGATAAACGAGCGAGGTCTTGCAATACGAGTAGTACGTGTATACGCTTTGTCTGCCGAGCGTCACGTGATCACAACTGATATACGAGTGCTTTGATATATGAGTGCTTTGGATTACAAGCTAGTTTCCAGAACGAATTATGCTAGCAATCCAAGGTTTTACTGTACCTTTGGTGGACACACATTAACACACACGATTCAGCCACGTATGTCACTGCACGAGGGCCCTTGCAGTGACATCGGTGAGTAGACATGTTGAAATTATCAACACGGTGTTGCCAGGCTGAAAATATTTCCACCTAGTACCGTACTCGTTCAGCGCGTCTAACATGCTTGAAGTGAGGGATAAATATCGATAACGAGCTGTTTTGAAGTGGTAGGCCTTAGGTGGCAATAGGCCTTATGAACTGAAGTTGCCTGTAGTATACAGCTGAAAAAACTTTGGTTCCCTGCCTTGCATTGATTATGGCCTCACGCAAGTGAGTTTGAGCGGGTCAAAGAGTGCTTTGAGAATACGCCTGAAACATGCAGGGCCTGCAGTCGAATGCGACTGCATGATACATATGATGATACTTCTATTCATTAATTGCAATCGATCTTTACAAGCAGCTTGTTTGGCATGGGTCCTGGTGCGAGGAATGCGATGGGGCCTCCTGTCTGTCCACCTTCCCCCCTTTTTGTAGCCCAGAACCCGGATCTCTCTGGCCCTTGGGCCCAGTGCAATTGCACTGCCTGCAAACTCGTTACCCGTGACAATGATTCTTACTGCGATGATACATGTGTCGTATTTCGCATGTCAGAATGTGTCATTTTAAAGGATATATGTTGCATGTAATCGATTCACATAGATGATGTAGCCATTTGAGGCGCTTCGTTCACCATAATGTAAAACACATAACAATTCTTCACGTCACAAGGCAGGCGAATTGGTTCTGCCTGTCAGGGAATTATTGCCGAGTTGTTTTAGCAAGGGAATGGCAAAGCAGAATCACCTCAGCATCACGAACTAAAAAAACATGGCAGAGTACATTTTAACTTAATGGTTATACAATTATGATGTATTACTTTAGCCGATATTTTTACCATGGTTTGAGATCGGGTATATAACCCTGTCCTATGCCAACGGTGACCCGAAATTAGTATTTGGTGCATTGTGTAAACATCGCCAAAAGGGATTCAAAGGTGTGGTGCTAGCCACCCAACCCCTGTACCTTGCCAGCCTTAATAGGTGCCCGCTAACAGCACTTGCCCCAAAGTCTGTAAAGGCTATTTGGGGGATCTTTGTCTTTGTGCCCAGAACAGGCGTGAGTACCCCTGGCGATACATGTGCGTGTGTGTGTGTGCACGCATCCAGCAGTCTACATGGTTATATGGGTCACCTTTGTGTGTGTGTGTGCACGCATCCAGCAGTCTACATGGTTATATGGGTCACCTTTGTGTGTGTGTGCAGGTAGCCAATGATGGGCTCACCTTCAGCGATGCTAGAATCCTGACGCTGTATGATGGTGTTTGCCAGAACTGCAGTCGGAGCCCAAACGGCCTTTGTAAGTTGAAGGTAAACGTTTTCTCAGATACAATTTGTTTCCACCTTCAGGAATTTTGATATGAAACTTTGAACTTTTGAGTATTGCTTGTTGTGGTAGTTTTTTTTTTAAAGTATAAATAGTAGTAATGTGTAATATAATGCAGGCGAGACGGGTTTATGTTATCTTAATTAGACGTTATACAGTACTCGTGAAGACGCTTGTTCCTCAGTGTTGCTGGCATAACACATCACAAGACAGAAATGGTATTGGTAAATAATTCAGTCGAATGCTTCGTATCTTTAGAGATACATTTTGATGCTTTTTTAGAGCCCTGTTTAACTGGCAGTGTTCGTCCTTGCATTGTGCTCACACATTAAGCACAACAGCAATGAGCAACTATCAACGCTGGACCATCGTCATTAACATTGGTGCTTGTTATGAACATTGGCCATTGAGTGCTGGAATTGTTGTGATTGGGGCCCAGCTCTGAGTTCCTATTGACCGAGCTGAGGTTGTAACCGCTGGCAGGAGAAGACGTGCAACATCGACGGGCTGTGCTATGGCGAGGGAGACCCGAACCCCACCAGCCCCTGCCTTCAGTGCAAGCCCGACGTGTCCAAAATCACCTGGTCCATCAATGAAAGTGAGTGCACACGGTGGCCCAAAGCGCTCGGGCTTATCACACGACGGAAGACGCGCTCTCTCGCACAAGCATGCGGAACCCTGCAACCTCTCCCGGCGATCGCCGCGTAAACCTCCGACATCCCCTCGTGGCCTCTTTCTCTCTGACAGACAACCAGCCGCCGCTGTTCCAAGCATCCGGCGAGCGACTGCAGACGTTCGTCGGGGAGAACTTTGTGTACCAGCTGGCGGCCGTGGACCCTGAGGGCTCGGCCGTGCTCTTCGTGCTGGAATCAGGCCCCGACGGCGCCACGCTGTCTCCGGCCGGGCTGCTCATCTGGACCGTGCCGCCCGCCCGCCGCGACCAGGCCTTCACCTTTGCCTTCTCCGTGGCGGACGAGTGCAACGCCAACAGCAAGTACCTCGTTCAGGTGCCACTTTGCACGCAGCGGCATCCCCGTGTGGGAGACGGGCGGCCGAGGCATCGGATGAGTGGGACAAGTAAATTTGAGCCCTCTGTTTACACTGATTTACATTGCAAACTAAAGGTAAATATCACTTAAAGTTATTTTATTCAACCGGCCACTGGTTTCAAATCACAGAGGGTGAATGTCCATTCCAAGTCAACCTTGCTCTCATCCATAGACGGCAATAACCCGTTAAGTCAGACATGTAAATGTGGTCTTTTTTGCAAAGGTGACCTAGCTTGCATTGAACATCAAAGATACGAACCCGGCGACTCGAGTTCAAGTCCCGTTCACAGCCAATACCAGTGACGGTTATCTGAAACGATCCGGGGCCTCCCCTAGCTTGACTCAGCCTCAAATGAGGACCTGGTGTGGTGTGTAAACATGACCACTAGGGAGACAAAGGTGGCCGGGCGCCGTGCTAGCCACCCACCCCTCATATGCCATGCCAGCTTTCATAGGTGCTCGCTAACAGCAATCTGTATATGTGTGTCTTGCATTTTGTTGGGAGTGGTAGAATAGCGCACTACAAACCCAGAAACCTGAGTTCAATTCCCGATCATGGCTAACGTCAGTAGTGAATATCTGAAACAATCCTTGGCCTCCTCTAGCTTGTCTCAGCCTTAAATCCGTATCTAGTGCGGTGTGTAATCATCAGCTCTGGGGAAACAAAGGTGGCCAGGTCTTTATAACGATAATAGGTTATTTGTCTCTTAAGTTTGCTTGCAAGCACTTATCCACTTCTTCTGAAATTTAAGTCATAAAAAGGGTATTTCCTTTATGCATTAATTAAAAGTATAATTTCAAGTCTGTAGGCCACTTTATTCCGATGTTGACTTGCTCATGATGAAATCTGTGATGTTGGCAGGGGCATGTGCTAGTCCCAGTGAGTGCTCACACAGCAATATCATAAATCTTTTGCCTGGCTCAGTGCCGCTTACCTGCTGAGCTAAGAGGTGGGGCACTGTGCCATGGCAGAATTACTGCCGGGAAGAGAGTAGCAAACCCTCACTCCTGCTAGGAAACAAATAGTTGGGATTCAGGTTTCAAAGGCTTGTGAAGTATCCATTAATTCGTGGTCAGGTTGAACAGACTCGTGCATGCCAGCTTGTTAGGAGCGTGATATATTGTTTCCCAGACAAGTGTCCCGCACAGTGGTCCTTCCAGCGGTTAAATCCAAGCCGCTGTTCCCAGATAGAGGCACCCTGGTAATCGTCCTCATCGCACATGGTTGCGCCGGATTGAGATGAGCACGGGCCTCTCTTCTCCAGAGGCATTGACTGTTGCGAGTGACCAGCTGGAGTGGAGGGCTCTACGATCCCTTTGCTATTCAAGTGCAATAGCAATAGTGGTAGCAGTAGGCGATCATGGCCTGAAATTAGTGACCAGTGTAAGAAACTGTGGAGGAATAAAACCACACATTGCATTCCCCACCCAGCCCAAACTTGACATTTAGAGGAAACAGAATTCTACAAGCAGTTTGTGGCTCTCTGGTCTGTCAGGGCCTTCAATGTAACCAAGCCTTGTATCCTCCATATACGATTTTTTTTTAAATATGAATGTTAACCATTGCTACATATATAATGCTTAAGCAAAGCTTATCCTTAAAAGAACATTTTGCAAGCTATTACTTCTTTTTGGAAAAATAAATCATTTTTATCGTGCTTCGTGCCTGCCAAAGAAAAACTAAGAAAAATACCGCATATTTCCACTGGGGACTGAACCCAAGGCCTCTGCGCATGTAAAGCAAAACGTAATAACCGCTACCTCATGGAACCTCGAGCGGCGCATCACAGACCCCCGCTGTCCCTCCTGCTCGTGCTCTGCTGCCCGCAGAATCTGTACCGTAGTGCCGGATTGAATTCCATCCAAATTCAAAGCACGCCTCAGTTTACATTTTTCTTGTAAAAGCGCAGAATTAACCTCAGTCCCCAAAAATGGCATGGCAAATAACGTTGACTTACAAGCAGCTCAATTTCACTGACTGCCTTCATTGTTGGCGTGTGCACACATAACTCAGCTACAGTTTGAGAATTCACTGCGGCGAATAGAAAGAGATGGAAGGGTCGATGGTAGAGGATACTTTTTGTTAAGCGAACACGCTTGGTTAGGGTATCGCTTTACTTTTTGTCAAGTGAATGTGTGAGGTGTATGGACTCAGTTTGGGCTGGATAATGTGCCTAATTATTCCATTTAACGCCACATATTGTATCGTCACTGCAGGCTTGGAGTGGCCTTCATTCAGCAGTGGATTTGTCCATGGCTGATAAATGGGGATGAGTTGTGTAATATGATAAAAGACGTACGTTGTCGTTTTGACTGCGCGTGGCTTTGTTGGACCACCGTGCGAGTGGAGCTGACATACTCAGCAGTCCGGCTGGGAGAGTAACTGCTCTCCATTATAACATTTTATCTTCACGGACTACAATTTATTTGTTTTGCTTGGATGGATTTTTTCCAAATATAGCAGCAATGTTTTGTTTTCGAGTGGGGGCGAGGGGACCCTGCGATATTTCGTAAAAATATTTCTCTAATCATGCTAAATGATTGTTGATACTTTGCCTTCTTGGCTGTGTTCAAATGTTCTAAATAAAACCTCCACTATATGATTATTTTAATAAGATAATTGATACATGTCCTCAATGTAATTATCGTGGCTTTGTGTTTCGTTCTTCACGTGACTTATGCATGCTGTTGTGTGCTATTAATTTAACTACATTCATTGTTATTATTACGTGCAAACTTCAAAACATTGTTTGCAGTGCACTGTTTAAGTCGGTATTCATAGCATTTTGCAGGCTGATGTTAATGTTAATCATGGAACAGTTCATGCTTGAGTATGGGTGGAAGTGAGAGAATGTGTGCTGTGGCTTTAAAGAACGTTTTTCTCCACATACACTTATCCTGATTGATGTCACGTCATGAGACAAAGCATCCATCCGCATTTCCGACAAAGCAGTCCAATCCTTTGCATATAGAGTGACCCACATATGTAGATGTCAAAGAGCTACCTTTGAGATCTCTTCAAGGGACTTGGTCCACGCAGTGGAGGGGCAGTCCTTTCCCACCTGCTCTATCGTATGAGAATAACGTTCATCGCATGACATTCAAACCAATTTATTATAATGTACTTTTTTTGTATGCAGTCATAGGTGACACAGCTGAGACCATCAACTCGCTACACTTAAGAACCAAGTTTCATCATCGGCATTTTGCTTCTTTGTTTTGCACACATGTGTGCATGCGTTTGTGTGTGGAGAGCGGCGGCGTAGCGATTAGCGCGCTGCGCTATGAACCCGGCCACCCGAGTTCGATCCCCGCTCATGGCCAACACCAGTAACGATTAGCTGAACCGGTCCTGGGCCTTCCCTAGGTCGACTCAGCCTTAATTGAGTACCTGGTGCGGTGTGTAAACACCGCCACTCGGGCGTGGTGCTCGCCACCCAACCCGTCGTGTGCCGTGCCGGCCTTCATAGGTGCTCGCTAACAGCACTTGCCCCAACAGTCTGTTATGTCTATACAGGGGATCTTTGTCTTTGTGTGTGCACACATACGCGCGCAGGTGACGGTGCGTGCCTGCGAGTGCGCCAATAGCGGCACGTGCATGACGGACGTGGCATTTCCTCCGGGGAGCGGCGAGTACCTGTGTTCCTGTCTACCCGGTTTCCGTGGTGCCCGTTGCCAGGACGACGTGGACGAGTGCCTGTCGGCTCCCTGCGGCCCCGGGCGCTGCGTGGATGGAGCGAACAACTACACGTGTGTGTGTCCACCGGGATACCGTGGTGAGACGAGGCCTCGGCCCGCATGGCCACCGCCATTCAACGACCTGCGTCACGAGCGCGGACACAGAGATGAAAAGTGGTGGCAATATGCCCGCAGATCCACGTGATGGAAAACTTGCCCATTCGTGGGTTGACGTTATTCTTATCCTTTCCATTGATAGGGGGCTCAAATGCCTCGGCATCTCAAATTGCCTAACATCGCTTCTCAGTCACAGGGCTCAGTTTTACTGAAAGGAACCAGGTACCTGTAGGATCGAAAATAAGCAATGCACAACCTATGACCTTTGACAGAGGTCGCAACAAAAAACACGACTCCACTGCATTGTACGCGTATCTCCACGCATGTTAAACATTGCTGCGACACAATTGAGCAGACGTTTTCTCTTGAGTCGGGAAGGCCTCCCTTGCACTGCGCATGAGCAAGACTGATGGGTGCCCTTCGCCCACAATGGATGGTGGATGGTGTCGGGCATTGCTACTGCCCCAATGGCACTGGGGACTAATCGCGGTGAGGGCTATTGTGCCTCTTCACTTTTGTAACACCCCCCCCCCTAACCCCGGTTGCGTTGTTAGCAACTAGGATAGATAGCGGCTTAATTTATTTTAGCGAAAAACTTGTTTTGTTTTAAGGGTTTGACAATTGAAATTCAACAGCCCATACATCCTTACAGAGGATGACATCTATCAGCAGATTCTTCCATTACTAATGATATTTAAATAAATAGCCGTGGTTTTGCTCGTGCAGTTTTCCTAACATACGATCTGTTAACATCCATCCCGAGTTAAGCAATTTCAAAAAGAAAACTGTCAGCTTCAGGATCGTTTTAAAACCGCAGCCTCGACCTTCTCTTAGTTCAGGTTTGAAGAAGAAGAAGTAGAATAAAAGTGCGTTGTGCTGCCATCACCATAACAAACTCTGTGAGACCCTGTTCCTTGCAGGCACGACCGTTCACACAGCTGTACACCGGTCGAGGCAGTCTGTCCGCACGCACACTGAAAGGGTGATACACTCCCAAGGAATTCCCACGCTGTGGACACACGTTTCGAATTATATTCACCACGCACCTTTTTGTTTGGTGCAGGTTTACTACTTACAGCAGCTGAGAATAATTTGGTTCCCATTGCTTTCATTGATATTTTTCGTTGGATGCCAAACTGCGTCGTTTCCATTGATACCCACTGTTAGAAGACTTTTATGCATCTCATCCAAAATTCTGCTGCTCCATAAACGATGATTACTTTATAAATGCTCTCCGCAGAGTTGACTAAGTGTTGTACTCAAGCAGACTGTGATTAAATATTTCACGTGCCAGTGTAGGCCCTCTTAATTAGCACTGGGTATGATAATTAAAAAATAAAACCCCTCTTCCTGCATCGAGCCGTGTACCAATTGGAATAGTTTAGAGTGTCAAGACTTACTGCGCTAATACCGACTAATTAATTTTCCTACGCTTCATGCTCCACTTGAGACTAATTGCGCCACGTTGCCTTCGCCCCTACTCCCTCTTCGGCCCTCATCAGGCCCCACCTGCCAGGATGACGTTAATGAGTGCAACCGGTCGCCGTGCTTCCCTGGAGTCGTTTGCATCAACTCGTACGGATCGTTCCGCTGCGGGGACTGCCCATCGTGGGCGCGGGGAGATGGCGCCACGTGCACCCGTGAGCCTCCGCACCTTCCCACCCCATCCCCCTCACCAGCCACCTCACAGGCCCTCCCACAATCTGGCCACAAATGTGAAACATTTATAAAAGTGAAGGTTTTGGTCGAGATGTATTTATCTCGGTGGAATAAATACAGATGGGCTGCAAGAAATGCCTGCGCTCCCGGCACTTTGCTGTTTATTGTTATGGGAACTCGGTTCATCTTGAAGTCATACAAACTCAACGCATTTATCATTAACACTGGTCTGAAATGGCCCTTCTTCATAGTAGAGTGTTGATAGATGTGTACATTTTGGTTATTTGTGCTTGTTCACCACTGCCAACGTATATTTATGAAAAAATTGTTCATCTGAAAGTCGATATATTTTATGACTGCATGAAAACACTTTGTTTAAAAATATATAGAAAATTCCAAGAATGCAGGTCAATGCTAAACCCTATCGTAGACTTTTATGTTCAGTCAACCAAATCAAGATGTGTTTTTGCTGCCGTTGAAACCTCTAAACTTCCAAGGCCACGTTAGCATTGCTGATTAAAAACAAATGCCGTGCGTCTTGCCGAGAGCGCCCGGGAGGCTGTAGGGAATTCCACTCTTGACGCGTCCCCAAGCAGGAAATCATCGGAGCGGCAGCCGCTCTGCTCACGTTAACACGCACCCAGCCTGAATCCACGTCGCTCGGGCGCGTTTTGATCGATCGAGCAGCGCTCGCGGGACCCGCTCGTGTTGCCGCCGGCACTTACGACGGTGGGATTTTGGCTCCCGAGGACGCTCAACTCCCGCCGGCGGCGGTGGCATCATCTGGGCCCCCGCTGGCTGCAGACTCCCAGCAGCGGCGCCCCAGCCCTGCTGGTACGCGCAAACCATATGTCGTCGTGCTGTCGCGGCCCATGCGCGCGGCGTTTCCTTGGAGGCTTCCCGCTACAGCCGAGCCATACGTAACTTTGGCACGATGGCAGAGCAGAGCACGCTCCAACATTTGTCACGCAAATGTAGCCCGAGCTTAAGAACAGAAACCGCTTAACATAATAACTTAATGAATTGCCTGAGTAATCTGATGGACGATAATGATCTTTAAGTGGATATCATTGGTTTCCACACGGTTAAAGAGCAATCATGATATCGTTTTACAAACAAAGAACAAATGTGGCCAGGGGAAGAAAAAAAATTATTCGCCAAATAAATTGTGACGCGGGTCATAGAGTGTCTCCGCCTGAACCGGCAGGAAAAATGCATACGTGGTGTATTTCCAAGTCTCTTTACAGATCCATATTAACAAACAAAACACAATGTTAATCGATCAATCAATCTTTATTTTTTTACGTGGCCAATATCGCCCTCAACAAAGTAGTGCATCAGTGCACATTGCAGCAGAACGGGAATGGTACCGGGGGGCATGGAGCAACAGAAATCAAGAAAGAAACCCGTCATGACCTCAGCGGCTAATACCAACTAAGCAAAGTGAACTGCAACCGCTCGCAAAATAAAACGCAACCGTGCGCAATGACTAGCATAAGAAAAATAAGTAGTAAATAAAAAATAATGAGTTAAGAAAAAAAATCCCTGCACTTACTGCTCATGCCACTGTTGGCAGACGGGCCTCCACTAAGAGGAGCTCTGGAAAGCTCGTCTCAAGGATCTTTTGCCGACTTCCACACTTGCTGGATGTCTTGGAAGAGGCGGAAGTACCCACACACTTTACCCCCCCCACACATATGACCTGCTGATCAACTCACTGCGGAGTACCCATTTACACCCATTTACACCACTGGATGGACAGAGGCCCGTTTTGTTTCAACGTACGCGCCAGGTAATCAAATCGAACCAGTGACCTCAACACCACGGCAGCATCCGTCACCATACAACCAGGAGGAAATGCTTGACAAATGCATACGCGGATGAAAGAATGATGCTTCAACCTACATATGCACACAATGTCATGTTTAGGTGATGCAGTTGTACTAGAAAGGCCAAGTCCAGGGAGTCAGCCGGTTGGGAGGGCCTCACCCGCTGGGCCGTGCAGCAGCAGCCCCTGCTTTCCCGGTGTTGCGTGCTTCGAGCGCCGGCCGCCACAAGCTGGGTACTCGTGCGGCCGCTGTCCCCCGGGTTTTCACGGCAACGGACGTGTGTGCACAAGGAGCCCCCGCAACGGTGAGGGTGGTGGGACGCCCATGCGTTTATTCGCGTCGTCCCACTTCCAGTGCCAGCTCGGCAGCTGTCTAAACATATAAATCTGCTTGCGAGTCCATCTGGGTTTTTACAATGGCTCCCAAAAGGCAATGTTATTGGGGCTGAACCGATGACGGAATGGATAGCACACTTCACTCCCATCTTGGTCACCTTAGTTGCAATTCCCGGCCGTGGCTAACCTCAGTGACGACTGATATCTGGACCGTTCTCTACGCGCCCCATCGGCAACGTGTGATGACCAGTTTGACGATGTAACGATAATGCAACCCCCATGACTGACATTGCATAAGGTGGCCTGCACCCAGTGGGCCATTAACAAAGAGATCTTAAACTATTATTATTATTATTTTCAGAGTGTAATGGGTTTTGGCTCACGTTTTTTGAAGTTTAATGACGTGAAGACAGAGTACTTGGACTTGTGTGAATGCAGACTAGATTTGGGAGGAGTTGAAAGCTATAGTTGCCATGCGTTATACAAATAAATGTTGAGCCTTGACTTCTCAATACACCTCCTCTAAAGCGCGTAAGAGCAGCTTGCCGACACGTGTACACAAGCAACGATGAATTGCTGAGTTAGCCTCAGCGTTTGGTACTTGCAAGGCCATTATATAGCTGGTCGAAACATCCAGTGATACTCATACAAGGTAAGCATTGTGAGGCTTTGTGTCAACAAGTCTACTCGGGATATGACGGTACTTTTAGAATTCAAAATGATGATTTCCTTTTTTAGAGATTTATACATTGATGAATTTGCTATTCGTGTTTTTTTTTTATCTCATGCAGATATATAAACTGGGTCGCAGCACCGGCAGATAATTCAGTCTTGTGGGTTTAATATGCAGAGAACGCATGTCAGTGAGATGTACAACTTAGAAAATGATTGTGCCGCTGTCAGCGTCATAATTGCATACCTGTGACAGCCCATTCATGCCGCTGTATAACATCATAGTGCCGTACTGACAGCAGCTTTGCTAATCATTGCTTGCATCAGAATCCGTTGATCATATGAGGCTACGAGCTAGAGACTGAAATTTCTAATAATGGAAGACCTTATCGTACGCATGACTTAGGTCAGAGCTTATCTCAGATTAGTGGTGTCTCAATTGTGCTGGTCAACATGGCCCCATTCTATCATGGAGGTGTAGTCCCAGAGCATTAATTTCATTCTGAGCTGTCCCATACATGTTAACCCACACGGTTTACCTGTATTCTTGTCCAGGGAAATTGAGTTTTCAATACGGGCAAAAAAATGTTGTCTATTTCTTTGTGTTTCTCCCTTATGATGGGACTTTGTAGGTTTGAGCGTTGGGATTAATAAGGGCACGGGCTGACCAATAAGGTCTGAATTTGTCTATAATAAGATAGGCACTGATAAGGGGTTGACAGATATGCTGTCCAGTGCAGGGACCCAGGGGATTGAGGGTTGGGGTGCTCCAGAAAATGTCCCATAATAATGTAAGCCCTGTGTAGTCCCAAACCTGTAGCCCATTGTTGCTGGCTGGTACTTGTGCATGCATTTTTGGTGTTCCGTCATCTTCATGTGTCTTCAACCATCGTGTTGTTTGCTGGCTCATGAGGTGTACGAATATGAATGGTTACACCTGCTTAAATATTATAATGTGTTCGTACGAGGGTAACGATGCATCGATTACTGTTGATTTTTTGGCTCACAATTCTTACATCGAATCACATGTATGAGGATCATTGTTTTTAAGTTTGTATACAGTATACTGTATGTAATGGGGCCACGTGACTTCTCCATTCACTGGAGACCGTGACATTCACCAAAATGCGAAGAAATACTTTCTTGAATCGAGTCAAAATCCTGATTTGCGACGATGCACTGAATTGTGAGTGGGGTGAATCATTAGCATGTGATGGGGCAGCATAGCGCCCTGAAAACGGTGTATGTCCTTACCTTGCAGAGTGGAGCCATATGTGCAGAAAAGTAAAAAAAATATGAACATGTCAATATTATTCGTATTTGTTATTATTTCACTGCAGAGTACTGCTGACGGATGCCGTGTCTAGAAATAGGAATTGTTATAGATGAGACTAGCACGCTTTTGATTTTATGAGTTTTAATGAAGTTGTTAGTTGGCATGCTGTTAAAAAGAATAACTTTTACTGCTTGCATTCGAGTGGGTAAGGGTGCTTTTTGGCAGACAAAGAGTCCCCAGGTTGATGTAATAAAGATCATATTTGTGTAACGTTTTCTCCAACTTCCTATGGCACATATTGTTATTATTAAGAGGGCACTCGCCTCCCCTGAATGAAATTCCATTGTTTAACAACAATCTTACACGTGTACCATTTAAAACACAGCATCTGGTTATGAATTTATCACTGAACGACACAAAAATCTGTTGAAGTAATTATTGCACTCTTTGAACAACTAAGATGGAATTAACAGGCTGGTCTCAAACATTTATCAAGGTGGAGAACCTCTTCTGACTGCTTTTGTTGAGCCTCTACTGCCATCTGTTGGGAAAGCAACGAATATGTTTAAAGTCTCGATTTAAAGCTTTCGTGACTGCAGGGATTCATCTTCTTGGTTCTTTCGGTAAAGTCACGTAGAAGGGAAACAATAAAAATAATAAAATAAAACATAATAAAATAATTCTCACGACGTTTCGGCCACAACGCAAGCAGCCGTCATCAGGTGAAGACCAGGTCTGATGACGGCTGCTTGCGTTGTGGCCGAAACGTCGTGAGAATTATTTTATTATGTTTTATTTTACTATTTTTATTGTTTCCATTCTGCGTGACTTTACCGAAAGAACCAAGAAGATGTTTAAAGTCCTCAACAAGGCTTCCTAAAATGCACTCATCACGTCCTCCTTGCCAAAAACATGGGACTCCTTTCCACGTTTCCCAACCTTTTATATTTAAATGCTCGCCTATGTATTCCACTTTGAATGCATTTAATTATTGATTGAATTTTAAATGTATATTAACCAATGGCTTTCCCCTCCATTTATTTTCTTCCACAGGCCTGAGGCAGCCTGAACCTCCTGCTCAAAACAGCGAGAAGGGCAGAGCTGTTCCCACCACTCCTTCCTATGCAGCGCTTTCTGACGTGCTCAGCAAACAGAGCCATTCCATACACGAGAAATCTGTTGCTGTTATTCCCACCCTTCTGCCACCCCCCAGCCTAAAGGCTGTGCAGAGTGCTGATCAAAAGGCCACTGAGTCTTTTGACGTTCAAAATCCACCAAATCAACCGACTCGAATGGAAAATCTGAACTCTGATGTAACGGATCGTCCTAAAATCGTTGATAATCCTCTGTTACGGACAGTCGTGAAGGTCCCCGTGCAGCCAGTTCCCCCTCTCCTTTCACGGTCAAGTGGCTCAGGACAGAATGCCAAAATTCCAAGCCAGGCCAAAATTCCAGGCCAGGACAAACTTCAGCCCCAACTGCATGGACGACTTCAAACAGCTTTCCAAGGCAGTGACAAACCCGATTCGTTACGCCCGACTTCACAGCCAGTGACCAGGCCTCTGCAACAGCCGCGGCTTAGTCTGCCGCTGGAACGATCAAGCGTACATTTGCGCTCAACCCCCAATCGATCGCCGTTGGGAATCTCGGGAGGGCCGTGGATGCACTTGAATCCAAACCCAGAGCGACCCCTATCCCGCCGACGCCTCGGGGTTCAGTATTCCTCCACACAGAGGTATTCACCTCGGCACAGGGTCGGGGTGCCGCTGGTGCGGTCGGTCATTCGTCTGCAGGCGAGGGCCTCCCTCACTGCCCGCGTGGCCACCTCCAGTCCCTTCATGACCCTGCCGGAGAGTGCCTTTCCCCACCCTGCCATTACGCCGGAGCTGGATCCATATCCCCGTCAGCTAACAGATGCCATTGCCCTTTACGGCGTTCAGAATAACGTGGATGGAGCAGGTGAGTTGATAGACGTTAAACGGAAATGGCTCACTTATAAATTGTGTTCCCGCTGCATCCAAATCTGTTCATTACATTTTATATTTAATCGTGGTGTTGACGCTGTAACTCCTCAAAGTCAGGATTGTGATCTATTTTTTTTCTGTGGTTTGTTAAAAGGGCATTGCTCCATGCCTTGCGGTAAGAACATGGAGTGCGCTGCCCCAAATGCGTGCCGTTGTAGACCTGGCTACACCGGATACAAATGCCTCACCGGTAAGAATCTCCCAAATCGAGAGTGAAACAAACTTCAACACGATATTGTTATCCGTGGACTTTGGTGTTTATAGTTCCATCAGCATCTATTGCTATAATGGTTGGCACAATATACTTGAAATCCAGAAGTCGCCAGCTGCTTCTCACAGCGCAGCAATTAAAACGATGGTGCAAGTTTTGTTTTTTTAACTAACCCCTCCCCATGTTGTTCCTCCCAGCAGTATATTGGGTACACCACAGTTAGTCGATCGTCACGTTGCGTGTGGTAAAGTGTGGATACTGGCCCTTCCTCCAATATCTAGCCAGCATGAAAGAGTCGGTCAAACATTCTCTTAGCGGTAAAGTAACGTAGGTAATAAATAAATAATAACAATACATAATAGAACAAAAAATAGAATAAAATCATTATTTTATTTCTATTATTATTTCTATTATTTGTTAAAATAATGATTTAATTTCTATTATTATTTCTATTAGGTTTCTTTTTGTTTTTATTACCTACGTGACTTCACCGAAAAAACCTAAGAGTATGAATCCTTGCAGTCACGAAAGCTTAAAATCTAGAATTCTCTTAGCGGTGCTCTTTCGGGATACGTCGAGCGGAGGCACGCCCGCCAGTAGTGGCGTGAGCTTTGCAATGACAGGGCTGCGTTTTTCACTTTTACCCACGTATTCCGTATTCAGCTATGAACCACAGAAAGCAGTGATGGCTCCACTTGCTCAAGGCTCTTTCCCCCTTGGCTTGGCAGCGATCTGCAGGCCCGACTGCCGCAACCGTGGGAAGTGCGTGAGGCCAGACGTGTGTGAATGTCTGCCCGGCTACAATGGGCACAACTGCGAGGAAGGTACAGTTCTTTGTTCAATTGTTCGGTTCTTTAAATCAATCCCATAATTCTACTTATCCACTATTTGAACCAGTCTTTCCAGAATCCAAAGTTCTATGCAATGGTGATCCAAAACAACCGGTTACCTGAGTCAAAGCCGACTGACAAAAGCCAATGCGTTGATGCATGGCCAGTGGACTTTATTAGCCAAACCTGTTCTGACCAGCTTCAGAAATCAGCCCTTTATAATTTGAATTATTCTTCACTAACCAAATAAGCACCACGTCTCAAAGCATGTGACTGGAGATAAACAACATAAATGAGAATAGAATGCCTTTAGGGACTAAGCCAAATTACTCATATCGTTTATAACTCACTGGATAATGTTAAAATTAATCTTTAAACGTGTGTATCAGCAGAATGCTCTCATTTAAGTCTGAATATTTCAGCCATTGTTCCAGTTGTGGCCATGATGATAAGTAAACCAATGCTTCTCGGTCTTTTGCGCGTTTGATATCATAGACTCGGCACCTTTCGACTCTAATTTATACGCAGCTTCGTGTTTAGAGATAGCGGTGCAGAAAGTATGTTTTTGTGCAGCGGTCTGCAGTCCTGCGTGTGAACACGGAGGCACGTGCGCGTCCCGAGACCACTGCTCGTGTCCGTACGGCTTCGTGGGCCCTCGCTGCGAGACCAGTAAGCCGCAAAACTGACTTTCGTGAGCACACAGTTGACAGTCCTAGTTTGGGTACATTTTACGAATGTTGAAGTTCTTCAGATGCATAATACAACGTCGTGGTGTTTGTCTGATGTGCTGTGAAGTGGTGTGCAATCGGCACTGTGAGAATGGAGGGGAGTGCATCGCTCCGGATGTTTGCCAATGTAAGGCGGGTTGGAATGGACCCACCTGCAGCAATGGTGAGTATTTGTTTTCCTTTTGTCATATAAAATGTATATATACACACGTGTGTGTGTATATCTGTAACGGACATAGCTGGGTGAATTAGAGGTCAAAGCACCAGGTTGGGCACTGATAGGATTCTAGGGTTAAGTCCAGGCAGTTGCCCATGATTAAACAGGATGCTCATGATCAAGGAGTCGATGGCCTCGGCCCAGTCACTAATGACTGCACAAAAACACCACGCTACAACATGTCAGATTTACAATTATTTTATTAAACATGCAACAAACAATCTTTGTTGGCCGCAGGTTTGTCCCCAGTGTGAACAAATACACCTATTAAAGTGACTTCAGAAGTAGGAATGTGATGTTCTCTGCTGGGGGAATTGCTCCAACACTGGGTGGTGCACTGCTCGCTGCTGAGTTTCAAATGGAAATGTTTTCTCTTGACGTGATGCTGATAGCATGTTTAGGGGGGGAGGGAAGCTGAAACTAATTCTAATGACAAATAATATGATTTACAGACCTTTGTCAACCTACTGCCGAATGTTAGCAGAACCCGGGATTCAAACTCAGTTCTCTGGATTCATTGCAAATGAGCCCCCACTCCTCCACCCTCATTGAATAAAAGGCAACAACCAAAGTGGTATGATGGAGAAACTCAGTCTGCATATACTTGTGCATTAAGGTCTTGTTCTACCATCTAGTGGGGAAAATGTAAAACTACATTTCGGCGAATCGTGAAATTTTTGTTGAAAACGCGATTCCTTACCTCACGTTTTGTATTTCTCATCTCTCTCGTTCTGTCTCCATCCCAAATGAATACAGCGAGCCAAATCTCACACGAAGTATTCCTGTACTCAACACTATCAACGTCTCACAATATAATTGCTACGTTTATTTGTTCACTGAAATGTTAGTTTATCCTGCCTGGCACGTCACTCAGGGACTGAACATGTTTAGACGGACTGCAGGGTGCAGGGGATTGTGATTATGGAGACCTGGCAATTGCTGATGAATAGGAATGCTTCTGCAGATTGTACAGCACTACACACTTTTATTCCAATTGAACATGGCATCATGGCAGTCCAAAAGAAGCTGTTAGCTGCACACTTTGAACTTGAGAGCATTGTTACCATTCCCATTTTCAGCACGTATTCTGCAGTGTAAAATACATTGAGTGGTGTACAATTGGCGTTCTAACATTGTGGGGTCTCATCATCGTGATAATCATCTGTTGAGATAATAGAAACAAAACAAAAATGTGAATTAAATGTTAATGAGAATAAAATAATTATAGCTGAATTCGTATACAGTGTGTCCAAGAACTGCTAGAGTAATTCGGAGGTGGGGTATTACCAGCCAATTCTGGAACCCAACTCAATGCTGCAAGAGTTACTATACAGGGACTTCTCTGCTTACAAATTTCCAGAGATACGAACAAATCTGTCTGGATGTCCAGTTGCCTGTTCGGACCGAGTCTTTTTTAAGAGAGTAGAGAATAAACACGAACACAAGAGGGAATTAGCATCTACATCTGAAGAACATGAAGAACCAATAGCATCTACTTCTACAGGAGATTATGCAACTTTCAAAGCCATTCCCCGTGTTTAGTGTACATGCTGGAATCGATAAGAATCGATAAGAGTAAAACTGGACTTTCGAGAAAATTGACTTACAAACAGACCTCTGGAACCGAATTCGTTCATAAGTAGAAGCGTGCCTGTACACTACGGTACGAATTTGGGACTGCCTGGGAATGTGATTCTTCCACGCAGCGTGGAAATGCAGAAAACAAAAAGCAGATATTGCTTTGTCCGCTGTTCATTTTTGTGGTTGTTATTTTTTTCGGGACTGCAAATTTATTTTTTACTTTACATTTTTTATGGATTGCACCCCAAAATCACCACTATGTGTTGAACGCACTGTACCCACTGACGTTTATGTATTTGGATGGCAGCGACGGAAAGGTCCACGTGTGCATTGCGTGCGTCTGTTTGTGACTCAGCGGCCTGCCATCCCGTGTGCCTCAACGGAGGAACCTGCGTCCGGCCACACGTGTGTGCCTGTCCCCAGGGCTTCTTTGGGCCGTACTGTCAGAATGGTACACGGTGCTTCATACATACATATGCACACATTTATTTATTGGATAAATAAATGAAAACAATGAAATTATTATTTACAGCCCTTGCCAATGCACTCAACTCCTGCATGAAGGCCTCTCCACGCCATGTCAGTCGTGGGCGTTGTCTGACCATACTTCACCACACTGGTCAGTGCAGGTTGGTGAAGGGGAGGCCGAGGAGCAGTTCAGATATCACTCGTCATTAGTGTTATATGTGGACAAAAATCGAACTTGGGGCGGTAGCTTCATATCACAGTGTACTCTCCACTGTGCTACCACTCTCCCCTTGTATATATTTTTTTATTGTGCCTTAATTTCTTGAAGTGCTATACTGTCTGAAAATACAAAGAAATGCTCTTATTGGATGTCGTTTGCTTTCCAACAAATCAAAAGTAATTTGTCACGATCGACCAAGTCTCAATTTGGCCTTTGGGGGTAATCATGTGGCACGTCATGTGTGCTGTGAACCGTCTATGCTAACATGCTGCTTTACCGCAACAGCCATCTGCTCCCCGGCCTGCAAGAATGGGGGCCACTGCATGAGGAACAACGTGTGTTCCTGCCCTGAGGGATACATGGGCAAGCGCTGTCAGGAGAGTGAGTGGCCCTACCTCCTTTCCCACAACCTCACTTTACACGCCGCATTTTGTCCTTTTTGGACTGTGGCCATAATGGTCGCTTTACGAACGCATCTCGTTTGAAATCCCCTATCTTTGATTTCATGGCGTGATCCTATTTCGCAAATTAATATGTTGGGGTGTTCTTTTTACAAAGAGTTAACATGCAATACAAAGGTACACATGGACACATCATGACAATGGCTGAGTTCTAGTTTAGAAATGAATTATTTTATACCTAATAATTTCACACACACCCTTATAAGACAACATCTCAATTTATTGCCAATATTCTCTTTTCTCACTACGTCTCTACAAACTATATTATTTCATCTCACTAGATGTCTGCACTACTTGTGTTACTGTTGCTGCATGCTAGTCTCATATACACTGGAGAGTGTGGTGGGTGCTGCATTTATGGTCGTAATAAATACAATTTTTATGTCTCTTTAGAAAAGTATAATTATTTTATTTTAATCATAGCCCCTTTGTCAGTGTGCTGCTGGATGAAGGACCCTCCCACCTCTGTGTTGGTCACGAAACTAAATTAACTCTGCTTTAACTGGCGGTTTGTGTGTGGGGGGAGCAAGATTGGTTCAGATATAACTTGATATCACTATCATTATGGTATCACTATCATGTAGTGCTTGATTAGAGGGCCTTTAAATGGGCAGTTTGATCATCTGCGGCAGTATGTCTCATGTGTCGCCAGAGGAAAGCACTCCCATAAAAGGCTGTGGCATTCCGTAGACATATAAAAGTGTGTTATGCGAGAGGATAAGGATGCAATTAATGTGTGTACATATAATAAGGACGGGAACAACTAAGAAGAGGAAAGAATGGAAACATGCATAACAACGGGGGAGGTCTTTTCCCAGCAGTGAGAAATTACAAGCTAACAACATATATATATATAATAATTAAAAATAATAATACGTTTTACCCTCTCTGGCAATAACAAAGGGTACAACCTATTCTTATTTTTCATCATTTTGGATACTGGAAAAAAGGTCCCATAAATATATAATAATCTAGAGTCCTCTTTCAATCCACTGTTGGATGAAGGCCTCTTAATGCAGTGTCAGTCATGGAGGTGTTTAACCATACTTCACCACACTGGGCAGTATGGGTTGGTAAAGAGGAGTGGTGCCCAATGACCAATTCAGATATCACTCAAGACTAATGTAATTTAATTCGGGTCACTGGATTCTTAGTCCCACGCGCTAACCAAGGCAGGTTCATGGTTCGAATACTGCAGCTGTCTTACCACGGAAATACACGCTGTCTGCTTCACAGTGGACGTTAAAGATCCTGTGGTGTCGTTCACAAGAGTGGGCCATTGTGTCAAGCTCCAAATTTGGCACATTTTTCTTATTTACCCACATATTTCTCAATTGGAATTTACACGGAAATCATTACCCCCCCCTCCCCCCACTGTGAAAACTTGGCAGGACCCTCCTGAGAAAGAGTCATGAGACTCAGTGAGCTGGGTATGCAAGCTAATCACCACTATACCAATGTTTTTTCTGTGTATATGGCAGTTAGTACATGTAGAAAACCTTACACGCTTCATACGTCTCTTGTTTTCTTCCTGTGCCGTCTTTATATGAATTACGAAAATTGTAAATGGTTAAATCAATATATAGCAGACATGTAATGATTCATCTGACGTGACTTTTGGAAACAGTTTGTTTGAAATCCAATTCATTCTTACACACACACACTTCGATTTGTGAGGTTGAGAATCAGCTGGACTGTTGAACCCATGCCTTCCATGTAGCCATACATGCAACAGTTAACTAGGATGAGTTTTGGCCATGACACCCGCAATTGCTGTGCCTCTTCCTTGTTAAGGTGTCTGTGATCCGACATGTCTCAACGGAGGGAAATGTGTGGGGCCCAACATCTGCTCATGCCCGTCCGGTTGGAAAGGCAAGAAATGTAACAAACGTGAGTTTGACATGCAGAAATGTGCTCGTTGGAGTTTGAGCCAAAGTGAATGTTGGGTTGGGGTACGAGAATAAATCGGTGGGTGGGAAAAGTGTGTGAGTGTGTTTTTTGGAGGCCATGGGGAGGGCAGGCAAATTTGCCAGGGGGTTGTGCGTATGGTTTCCTGTCGGGCAACATCTAAGTTTGTGAATGTTGACTCTTTATATATGTGTATAATAAAACCATCTGTTATGGGCTCCTTATTTTAAATTACTAAGCATGTCTTGTTTGTCTTACTGGTCCGCCTTGTTGATGTTTAGCTTGTACTCTAAGAAACATGCAATAGCAGTATAATCAAATTAACAAAATAAACTCAACAAAAACGTAACTCTCAACCTTGTTTTTTTATGAGTTCTCATTCAGAGGTATCAACTTTTTACGTATATCGAGAAATATGCCAGATTTACTTTTTCAGTGTGTCATTAATGAAATGTTACACATGTATGCTGTAACACACTTTGCACATTCGTTTTATATTTTGTGCTTGACAACAAAATTAGAGTGCTGAACTAGGAAAGCCTCAGGGAAGTGGTAAATGGTCCTGCATCCTCTCCAAAGCATCTTGAGTTTGACTCTAGGTCAGACAAGTACAGGAAAAGGGCAATTTTCCAAAGTCTTCTTTACTGAGTGGAACAGCCCAGCTCTGGATTTTTTCAGTTGAGACAGTCTTCATTTGTACCATGTTTGATCAGCGTTAGCCTCAAAAGGTATTGCTTTAGAGATTCATCTGACATGTGCCATTGCAGATTATGTTTTTTATTGCAGTCAGGATCAGTGCGGGAAATATATTTGCTTACAGCAACAATACAGCTCACGTTGCACGATTTACTTTGTGACATTTCACGCCACGCAGAATGCAGCTGCGTGGAGCTCATTTCTGCGTCACGTTCCTGTTGGAATTACGAGAGCCTGTTGGATTGTTGTTGTTGGGTTGTTCGTTTGTTTTCCTCCACAGCAATGTGTCTACAGAAATGCAAGAATGGAGGCGAGTGTATTCGCCCCAATACCTGCCTATGTCCACCAGGCTGGGAGGGAGCCCAGTGTCAAAACCGTACGTCGCAGCTCAAAGCCTTGGCTTAATTGGAACCCTTTCTAAACCTTAGCTACACAACTTCCAGATGTTTCTGTGAAAGATCGATCCGCTACAGATTTTGCTTTAATTAAACAAAAACCAACAAGGAGAAGCATATTGTTCTTGTTCTTGGCTTTTCTATAAATTGCTTGCCATTCACAGTTGCTGTATTTTGTGAATATAATGTAAAAAAAATAACCAAATAGATTCGTGACTTTTACTTTTGTTATCGTTAATTTAATAACATGCTATCCACTTTGTTCTGTTATATTTTCGAAAAAATATAATATCTGTGATACAATCGATATTCCTCTATTTCCATTCATGACCGAATAATTATCTGTATCTCTCTGTAGGGAGTGTCATTAGATGTGGTCTCATTTAGACGACATAATAACGTCCGATTATGATTGACTTTTATGAGTGAAAGCTGCTGTCTGCTTTTATTTCGCTGTAATTTGACCCTGTGTGTGTGTTCTCTTCATAGCCACTTGCCGCACCAAGTGCCAGTTCGGGAGCAAGTGTGTGCAGCCCAACATGTGTGCGTGCCGTCCCGGATTCGCAGGCCTGGTTTGTCACAGAAAGGTGAGCAGATTCCCCCTTTAAGAACCACCACGCGGAGTATTGAGATGCGAGTGCATTTAGATGCTGTATTAAACCCGAATTGCATTATATAATTGTAGTAATTCCCCGTCAGCTTTATTGTTCCGAAGCCAAACTAAAAGTGGTATTGTGACGTTTTGTGAAATGTGTAAACCGACACATAGCCTATGATGTGCATAACCTGGAGAGTGATTGTTTTTAAATCCCAATAATTAGTTAACTTTAGTTTTGTAAGTATATATGTCGGGAACATTGTGTCTAATAAGTTTTATGATTTTTCATTCCACTTGCATTTGAGACTGAAAAATTGCATGCATTGCAACTTTTGCGTTGTTTTACCCAGATTACGTTGGGGTGAGCTGACAAGTAGAAGAATTTCCGGGAAATCCTTCATATATATACGAATGCTGCTCGCAAAACGAAGTGCTGTGCTGTTGCAGTGCCCACGTCACGCCACTGTGACGTGAGCTTCCACCTGAATGCGCTTGTTTGATTGGTGCTGCATCACTGTATGCATGTCCTTGTGCTCAGAAATTATTATACGATTTTTTTTTTAAAACAGGCCAAAAAAAACTGAAATGTATAATTTATTTTATATTTCACAATAGAGCAGTGGTAGACAATGCAATTGCCACTTCTGCAACTGTTCACATAACCACTCGCTGTTCCACTCTGACAACCTGTGGTCACGTATCTACCTCTGTGCTCACTTCTTTAAACAACACAAAAGCATTGGGCCACTTCTGGGGCATTGCAGTTTTGTAGGATTTATTTAAGAGTACACACAAACAATGCCTTTCTAATAATATTGTAACATGACCGTTTCGGATGAGAAACACTTATTCTGTATTGTAGTGCATTGCTAGGGTTAACAGGCATCATGATATTCCTTGAAATATTTGGTTTTGTAATAATTTTAGAAGTTGTTTCAAGAAAATGTTGTTTTTGAATCACTTTGGTTTGTTGTGGTTATTGTTTTTATTGGGATTTATTTTTTAAATCGATTTTTATCATAGCCACGTGTGTGCACAATTGTCAGTCAAAAATCTTGACAGATGAAATATAATTAATCTGTCACTGCACCAGCGGCAAGCTGCCATAACAAGCTCACAGTAATTTGGCTGTGCGTGGTATCAAATGCATCACCATCATCCATCATACAAAACCTCTTCTTACATTAAGTGGTATACTGGGAATACAGATCTTACCAGTTACACTGCTCAAGTCTGCTTCTCATTATAGCTGTTGAACTCCCGGAATGATATAAGTGTTATTGCACTGAACATTATGACTGGCTCCATGCCATGCTTTTCACGTACGTCCCACTTGTTCTCCCACAACTAATTCCCAATGCGACACATTACCTGCTTTCATAACTGAACATGTGTGTGCACTTATCACCTTCGCCAAAATAGTCTGTACCAGGAAAGATAAAGGGTCTCCCTAACTCTATACGCTATGAAATAATTAAGATTGCACAGAAGAATTCTAGATTTGTAGCTTTCGTGACTGCAAGGATTCATACTCTTAGTTCTTTCGGTAAAGTCACGTAGGTAAAAAATGAAATTAATAAAAATAAAACAGCAAAAATCACGACGTTTCGGAGGCAACACAAGTCTCCGTCATCAGGTGGGACCGTCACAGCCAGATTTTTTATTAATTTCATTTTTTACCTACGTGACTTTACCGAAAGAACTATATATTGCACAGAAGTTTTAACTGCATTCTTGAAATGTTGGCAACATATTTCTTATATACTTAAGCTAAAGTGTATGCCAAATAACCGAAAGCCTTGAGTCATCTGCAACTGCACATAACAGCAACATTCGGAACAATCACAGCCGAGATGTTGGCGACCACCACGGGGCACCATGGGGCACCATGGCGGCGAGATGTTAACTACCTCGCCTGGGATACAGGAGGGCGTGGGTTCGATCCCGACGCTGACGCCTGCTGCTGTATTTTTGGAGTTTTCGTGTTCTCCCCGTGGTCGCGTGGATTTATATGCAAGTCCTCCAGTTTTTCCCTCCACATTTAGAATCAACATGCGTTTAAGAGTATTTGCCTATTATACATCTCCACGTGATAAGTGACTAAGTTGAGCTATCATTTGTGGCCAGGTCACTTTGAAAAAATAGCTATATAGTTCAGTGGGCCTTACCTGGTCAAATACAAAAGTTTTAGTTTAAATCTCAATACCATGCGTGTCGCCAACACCATAGACAGACGCATGGAAGCTAAGAAGAATGAGACCCGATTAAATCGTCATAATACCAAGTGTTAAATTGCGTATTTTCATGGGCTCAGCTCAAACTGCTGTTTAATTACAATTCTGTAATAATAATGAACGATACTTTATGGGTACACTGTGTTTTGTTCAGAAATTTTGTTTTGGTTACTTTCCAATCTTCACTTGGGACTACGCAACATTTATGGCATAAAACGCATTACCAAACCTCATATTTCATTATCGGCCTGTGGTATATAGTGTACGTTAGATATTGAAACGCCTCAGATATAATCAATTGTGTATGTAAATATATACTGTATATTCACTTGCAATAAAAACACAATATGCGTCAATTGGCTACACATTACAGTATGTATGTTGAACTTTTTTCGCACCGTACGTTGCCAACCATGCTAATCGTAGGTGCAGATTACAGACACTTGAGATGTTTTTTAGATCTATGTATATGGTACAAATGTAATACTATGTGTTAACGCGACACGTTTTACAATAATTTTTACATTGGAAAACTGTAAATCATTGAAAATCTTTATTAAAAGTCATTTTCTATCTACATTTCTACGTTGATTTTTTTTTATTGTTAAGCAAAAGTTGTACATATTTTAATATAATGTTAATACTCACTTGAAATTAACAGTTTTGTTCTAAGGTTTATATAAACAAAAAAAATATGCATTGGCTATTGATATTGGTAACCTTTTGCAAAGTATTGAAAACTGAGGCACATTACATGACACGTTAGAATGCTCTTCTAATTTCTAAGTTGTTCTTATCATGCACATACAGTATTCAAACTTGAACAATGTACAATTTAGTCATCTATTAATTACTAGACATATGCATGAATACAACTATGAAGATAAACCTCAGTTATTGTTATGACCTGTAAAGCTCCATGGGCAGTGCATGACGAACTTTGTTTCAGAAACTTTTTATTCCTATACGAATTTACCAAGGAACGCCTCGCAAGAGTCCCCAAGACCTTTTCAAGAGAATCCTGCATTGGTATGTTTGGGCAACTCAATTACTGCAGTGTTTGGCGTGCGGGAGGAAATCCGAGTAACCGAGGATCGACACTCAACTCTTTTATCCCCTGGCCAGCCCTGACAACTCCACACCTACAACAATTGGCAAACCTTGGCGGTCACCCAACTAACTACATACTGCTCACACCTGCTTGCCTTACGATATCCGACAACATCATTACGGAGACACACGTAGGCAGGGTCGCCGACAGGTCGGAGGGATAAAAGTGGTCATTTACCTGGGCCTCACTCCACAACGGGCCTGTTTTTTTTGTGTGACTCATGAATAATAAGGATTCACGTGGCAATCTGCCCTGGACCTCCAGGAAAATCTGGGCAGCCCTGCGCATGGTACACAGTCATCAAATATTGGGCCCGGCTGGATTGCTTGGCTTTAAACACAGTCTCGGGCGTTTGATAATGGTTCTCTGGTGTACTGTTTTTTTTGGCATTGGAAGACATTAAGGCGGCAACATCTGTGCACTAGTGTTCCTGCTCCGGTTTGCTGTGCTGTGGCGTGATCATGCAATCACTCGAGTCGCACAGCGGGGACCTCGGTAGTAGTGACGGCAGCGGCAGACGTCGGGTGCCACGCACCTCCCTCCGTTGAGGCATGGCTTCTGGCACTCGGCTGGTGACGTGTGCAAAAAAGCATGGTTGAGCATTACATATACTGAACTTTTCAATGAAAAATAACATTAAAATGTGCCTAACAATTGAAAACTTTAATCATTGCAAACTATATGTGGCTTATGGTTCGAGATGGCATGAAAACTGTAAAGAAATGTCAGTGGGCTTGGGCTGGACACGTCCCGAGAAGGAACGATGGGCATATGGTCAAGAGTAGTGACAGAGCAGCAGCCCAGTAACAGAACGTGTCCGAATGGTCATACACCGAGAAGATGGTGCGATAAAATCTGTGTGCAGGCGCTAGTTGGATTATATCACAAGATCATGAGAATGAAAAAATAAGAATGGGTTTTACCCTTTCTGGCAATAAAACAGGTGTTAAGATGTTCAAACACCAAATAGAAACCTTTTGCAAGGAATCATGTCTGCATTAATCACACGTAATTGTGGTAAACATGCAAACACACATGCTTTGATCTATATGCATTGTGTTTGAAACTGATTGGTCTCTAGATGGACTGAACTATTGCATCTTTACTGCCCAATATATTTTTTAAAAGTTTTTTTCATATTTATATATTTGTTCATAAGCTAGCTTCAGAAATTAACAAATAATATGTTATAGTGAAAGATAATTGCCATTTTAATGACTTTGTTATTCATGTTTGTGTGAAGCCTATTCTTAAACATTAAGCCACTAATGGTTAACTACCCTGATAATTTCATCCAGAAGATTCAAGAAATATGATGGAAAATAACTGACTTTTCTTGCAGACATGATTAGTTGCATGAATTTTGAATGTCAGAACCAATTTAATAAATCAATGTATGCATCTTTACACTGCTATTGGACATGCTGTGACGAGTCACCTATAATTGCTAATAGCGAGGCTTTGTTCACAAAGGGTGGTTATGAGAAAACGATGCCATAGGGTGCAAGGGCATCACCCCTGTAAACCAATCCCATGGCCTGCGCAGGCTCTTTGTGCACCTCTGCAACCATCTCAGTCCCATAGCCATCATAATAACAAGTATTAGCTGGCACATTAAGAAATAAGTATTCACCAATCTGGCAGGCTCCTCCATGCCAGCCTGGAAGGCAACTACAGATGTCTGGCACCACACACACACCTCCGTTTCTGCATCCCTGTGGACACATAGCTGCAAACAAAGCCAAAAGAGAAAATACGAGATGCATTTAACAAATCAATATCTTTACACCAAAGGTAGAACAGCAATACAGTACATATTTGAAAGTTATGGTTAACATAACCTCGTTATTGTTTTTGCCTTTTTCTACATTTATTCCGTTTGTGGTTTTGAATTCATGTTATGAGACGGAGTGTCCAATGGGAATGCTTGCAGAGCAGTGTATCACCTCATGTTAGAGAACAGCCTGTGGAAGGTGATATCCAAGAACTACTTCAAATGCCCGGTGATCCACACTTGAGGAGCTGCACTTTAATGTATGTCCCGTTTCAGAGAAATTCAGGTCGCATGGCAAGCTGACTTTATATTTCACAGAGTTTAAATTTTGCCATTTAAGTACATTGAAACCTCCAAATTTCACGTGTTGGATTTTTGTATGATCCCCGTCACCACTGATGTGACTGGAGTGAGACCGTCAAATCACTTCACCTGAAACCCCAGTTTTAATCATTGGGTGGCTACCCAGAAAAACACTGCTCTTACCACTCACTACTCCACCCAGGCCACTTAGGTTAACGCAATGCCCCGAGGACCCATTAGTAGGCGTTAAGCGGCTGTCGCAATCCGAAGAATGGCGTATACCCACCCTGGTGACAGCGCGCGCCTCCCCAGCCAGAGGGACACGAGCACTTGGAGACGCCGAGCACCGTCACGCACTGACCGCCATTCATGCAGCCCCCACTGCAGCTGGCTGTAGGGCAAGACGCAGGTTAGCGAGAGATGAGCTCACAACTTACAGTGAGGGGGGGATCGTAAAAAAAACACCCTCTCATACACTGATTACACTGGTCAACACACTTTTTCTGGCATAAGGTATTCCAACGGTTTTAAGGTGCCGATTCCAAATCTGGCATCAGTTTTTGTCTATCACATCAGGTTTTTGAGATATCAAATATTGCATTTTCAATAAAAACTGCAGAAGAAAAATATTAAATAAATTTGGATATCTACATACAATGATATTATAAACACACTATCCTAAAAATACAGCACCATATTTTAAAACTAAAGCAGTCACTGACTCGCAACAACTTGCAATCATAAGTGACAGAGTTAATTTCGGGTAAAATCAATGAAAATGGGGTATGCCGATAGCATAAAAATGATGTGATAGAGCAAATCTGAGATCAGATTTAGAATCAGCACCCTGAAATTAGTCTAAAACAGCTGCAAAATTCCAGGCCAGAAAAAAATGGGTTTTTTGTGTTGACCAGTGTTATTGATTATTAGAAGGAAAGACAAATGATATTGTTTATTGTAGTTTCATGAGTCAAGAAATGTGTTGACATGTTTTCATAGAATGTCTTAACATTCATATATATACATATCATAACAGTCCACAACAGTGGATATGATGTACGTATAATATAATAAATGATTATATTGTACATGAAACTTGTCTTTATTCTTTCTCCAAAAAATAGACAATACAGTATTGTGATTTACCTACCGATACATTTCTATATGTATACAAGTGGTCTTGTTAATTTTTATTCTTAAGCAAAAGTCTTATATATTTTAATAAAATGTTAATACTCACTTGAAATTAACAGTTTTGTTATAAGGTGTATATAAAAATATATATGCATTTGCTATTGATATTGGTAACCTTTTGCAAAGTATTGAAAACTGAGGCGCATTACATTAAAGTTAGAATGTTTTAGCACAAAATGGCATGCATGGCTCTAGTCTGAGCATGCATTGTGATGTGACGCGATAGTAAGCTCTCAGGCCCGATCAACGTCCATCCTCATGGCACCCATCCGATGTTTTCAGTCCATCTGTGTTCAACCAAGTAAAATGCAAATTAAGTGTCCCGTGAATGGGCCCTTATCATTGGTAAATATGTAAACAGCAAACATGTGAAGTCGAGAACGCGAAATGTGCACCTCGAGGAATAGTCATTATCCTTTATTAGTTCACTTCAATTTCAGTTTTGTTTCGTAAGGTAATGTATAAGGCAGTCATTAAAAAACATAAAAATACCACGGTTGTGTGTGCTGCATTGCATATTGGCATGCCTCCATTAGTCTTCTGAACATTCCGCAAACAGACACGCGTTTCATACACGATATAACCTGTCAAGAGAATTCACCTTTTAAAATGAACTAAATGGGCCATGCCAATTAAAGGTGAGTGGGGAAAAGCGGATGCAGTTGTTTAGGTTACTATATATAGAGAGAGATTACGTACTATATAACAAAAACTCTACACCAAGTATGGTGGTACACAGGTGGTACACAGGCTTGGAAACATCTCACGACCGTCGTCATTTGCACTTCCTCATACAGAGAAATATATTGAGCTGGCTAACGCTTACGTTTCCTTCACAGCAAAGAGGCAGGGCAGCCTGAATATTTATACCGGCTTATCGTTGGAGATTTAACAGCAGTATATTTGCGAAATAGCATTAAATATCAGTTTAACACGTAGGCTTTCGCGACGATATTTTAGTTTGTTTTAATCCCGAAAACACCTACATTGTATCTATTAAAACGAATGCTGTACTTCCACATGGTCAAGGATATGTTGTCAATCCTGTGTGTACCGTCTCTTTACCGTACATTATATATACTTTTAAGACGTGTCCCGTAATTGTGCACACTTTTAATGAAGCACGCATGTCTCTAGTACTCAAATGTTTACTTTGTGAACAAAAACACTTTGTTTACATAACAATGTAACATTATTATTATTATCGTTCGCGGGCGGGTTGCTGTGCTTGTCCCGTCGCTTCTAAAATCTGCCAACTGTTGTTTTCATGTTATTATTATTTCGTGTCTACTGATTATGTGTATATGGTCGTCTTCTACAGCATCCCGAGAAGCTCTTGAACCTCCACGCGGAGAAATGTGAATTTATAATTACGTATCATCAGAATGTAATCATCTAATTAGTGCGCTAAACGCGCGTCGGAGCCCATCATCATCATCAGCACGAGACACGTCTGGAACATCTTTCCAAAGCGCACGAACAAATTGTTGCGACACTGCTGCACCTCTCCACTGATAACTGTCGACATTACTTTGGACCGGAGAATTAATAACGTGGAATGAATGCGCTGCGTGAAACGAGGATAACAAAAGGGAGCAGCAGCAGCACCTTTTTGGCAGAATCGCCCCTCGAATCCCAGAGTGCAGCGGCATTTGGCAGATCTCAGGCACTCGCCGCCGTGCTTGCACTGCGGGTTGCACGTGGCTGTGAAGGGACAAATGAACAACAGCTCCTTCAATTCGGAAATACGTTATTGTACACAAACTAGAATGTCCAGTAAATAAATAAAAACATTGCTCTCCTGTGCTAGTATAGAGACTAAAAGGTGGCATCATCCGGCTCGGTGGCAGCGAACTGCGAGAGAAAACAAGTTTTAAAATTCCAGTCGGGGAGAATCCAAACCCTTCCTCCGTGGTCGATAAGATGAGCACTGTACCACGTTGTGGTATATCAATTAGTAGTCCTGAAACATGCAGACTCGCCCCCGCCATAGTAACGCGGAATCACCACTATTCGTTCACTGCTATGTTCTGCGTTGCGGTTGCGCAAAACGATTCGCCCACATTGCAACGCCGAGCAATAGTAGCGAGTTGATATGCCGCGGGATGAATCCTGGACATCCCATACATGCCGACTTAGCCTTAAACAACGACTTGGTGCTGCGTACAAACATCAGCACTGGGTAAACATGCGGCCGAGCGTGGTGATGGCCAAACCACCCGCTCGTGTGCCGCGCAAGGTCGAACAGGTGATCGCTAACAAGACTTGCCCGGTCTGTGTAGGGTATACGGCAGTGGTGTATCGTGGTCGGCATGGACCCTGGTGTAAGGAATTATATGGGGGGAGGGGGGCAGTCCACCCCCCCCCCTCCTCTCGTTGCTCGGAGCTTGAGCCCCTCCATCCCTGAAGCAGTTGTACTTCCCGCACAGGTACAGAGGCGATCTTTGATGAATACTCCCAGCGCAGGTGTGGCTACCCCTATAGGTGTGGCTACCCCTGCAGGTGTGGCTACCCCCGCAGGTGTGTGCGCGCGCGCCCTGCGTAAGCGTAGCAACCCGTGCAGGTGGTGGAAAGCTACCGTGCTGGCAGCGCTCTCCCTGGTATCCGTGCAGGCAGAAGCAGGTGTCGTTGCGCACACACAGTCCATAGTTGCGGCACGGCGGCTCGCAGCGAGCCCTCGACTCGTAGACGAACGGCAGGGCCAACCCGGCGGCGGCCGCGCCAGCGTCGGCGGATCGGAGTCCTTGGTGGAGGAGGAGGACGAGGTGGAGGAGGTGGATGAGGTGGAGGATGCGCCCTGCGGGACGCATGGTGCGTAGCGCGGCACCACGGGGCCCACTGAGAGTGCGAGACGCGGGGGTCTTCACGAGGTCCCTGCCACTACCGCTACCACCGTGCACCAGCGCCACACCCGTGACCGTTCCTACAACCTCCCTGTCCCGCATCTCACATGCACGGCAGAGCTCACAAGGATCTCATTCATCATCTCCTCCACACCAGGCTTGTTCCAAAATAAACCACTCTCTGGCCCACATCTGCCCCACCCCCCACCACCCCCACCACGGCCAGGCTCACGGGGTCCCCAATGGTCACATCCCATCTTTGCGCTCCTCAACCCCCCTGCCCCATACGTCAAATCCCAAGGCAGGCGCGTGGGAACGATTTTGAAGTTAGGGGCAAGGAGTCACGAGGGCCAACGTTCAGTAGGCTCGGGAGTCTATGAAGGTTATTAATTGTGGAGCCCAGCATATGACTTGTCCCTTACACCCTCCCTCCTCCAACCCTACCTTTGTCCAAAAAGTGTAGGGCGACTTGCCTCTTGCACCACGTATATCCCACTCCGTTGTCTCAAGGCACATCCTGCTTCTTTATGAAAAATCAGAGTCAAACACCACAACGAAAAATGTCGAAGAACTGTTTGAAGCGGAGGACAGCATGCATACAATATAAAATTAAAACTCGTCAAATACGGAAAAGTGGGACATATTCACAAAGTTTACCAATGAATATTGAGTTTATTTTAGTTTTAATTCGTAAACCGAAAACATATATATAGAGTCAACATAGGTGAATTATCATACGTCAACTTCGGATAGTATAGCTACTGGTTATATGAGATGTATTAAAGTACACTAGTGTTATTATGACGTTAGGGACATATATCCGCGTATGGCTTAAACATGCACCTCTTGTGTTTATAATACGGTATTTGAGTCTTAGAATTCAAGGCGTAAAAAGATAATATGCCGTTATGCTCACATTCCTTTGTCATCATCATTTTATACTCAGTTTGCTCACACTGCCATGTTCACATGCGATTTGGGAATTCTTCTCTCCTGCAGTTAATTGTGTAAATGGCCTTGACTTGATGCCTTGACGTAACTGTGGAGTAAGTTGAGAAGCACTGCTTCTACATAGGTCAGTTCTCATTAGGCCTGAAGGTTCGCATCTGCTAACTTAATTTTGTTTCCACAGCAAATGTCCATTGTAGCTGACAATGATCTACGGTTGTGTAGTGTGCTGATCTTAAGAAAAGTCCACAAAGCAATTATTTATTCAATAACAAAAACAAACCTTATATGTTATTAACATCACAGAAAATATAGGTGCAAACGTATAATTGTATACAAAGCCCTTGCCACGATTTCCATCTGAGGGTTGATAAAGGTGGTTCCAATTTTCTTGAACAAAACTCTCAAGCCATCTTCCAGCATATCTCCACAGCAGCAGTCCCCTCTCCACATATGCAGGGCTGCCCAGATGTTCCTGGAGGCTTGGGGCTGGAGGCCACTATTGCAATTTTTTATATTTCTGCTGATGATTCTTAAGGATAAAGTTGATGAGCAGATCTTGATTTGAAGCTTTCGTGACTGCAGGAATCCATACTCTTTGGTTCTTTCGGTAAAGTCACATAGGTAGACAAATATAATTTTAAAAAAAATCACGACGTTTTGATCGCAACACAAGCGATCGTCCTCAGGCGGTCGAAACGTCGTGATATATTATTTTTTTATTTTATTTTTCTACGTACGTGACTTTACCGAAAGAACCAAAGAGTATGATGCGCAGTTGTCTAATTACCCTGCTCTTCGCTAAAAAAATATGGCCATAATAAAAAATAATTTTGGTGGTTTAAATCAAGGCTTGTATTATACCATGTGACGTGCAATAATAAAAAATAATTTTGGTGGTTTCAATCAAGGCTTGTATTATACCATGTGCCGTGCAAGGTGTGACGGGAGGACTGAGCCTATGGTCACTGTTGTGCTTTTTGATGTCTACAAATAACATGTTGTGTGTACTGTATTATTACTCGTTTGTTTCCAGCCTGCACGTACATTTCTGTATGTAGAGTTTCACATCATGTACAGAAAGTTAATTAAACTTAATATGAAATGTATCCTCTGGGGCTCAGGGCTGCTGACAGTGATGAGCACCATCCGTATGCTTGTTTAACAATGGAGACACTGGCTTTTTAACAATATTATTCCAGCACGAACAAATGAGTTGAAAAGCACCCCATACACCCATTCAGCTCAATTTGCTAAATTATTTACTCTACAATTTAGCAAAATGAAAAACGTCCAAGCATATTTTCTATGACACACACAACAATGCTAAGACAAATTTGCGGAAATGTTTACATTTATTTCCGCAACATAACATGCTTCAATTAGGCTTGCAAAGCAGTACATATACTTTGCAACAGATATGTTAGATTTTACTTAGATAATAGGTAGTCTTAATTGCTACATACAATCCTCGTCTTATAATTTACCTATATTTTAGACCTGGTAATACTGTGCTTCTAACGTTATGGCACTCCGTCACAATGACCCCTTGCAGTGCCTGAGGTGTGTGTGGCCTGCCAAAAAAAATGTTTGGCTCTCAGCACATGTACCTCACATTGGATACGGAGAGGTGGAGCTTTTTGCATTTTCAGTTATTGTCATATATGCACCATATAGGCCATGTGAACCATAAACATTGCTATAGCCAGAAGACCAGCCCTCACTCGAATATAGTAACCCGAAAACCGCACTTGTGTTTTGCCACTTAAAAACGAAGAAGTTGGCTAGCGCCACCTAGCCTTGATTGCTGGTCATACACCTTTCCCCACGTAACCCCCACCGAAACATCTCAACTGATCCAAAAAATACAGTTACCTGTACTCTTAGGTTTTTTTCAGTAAAGTCACGTAGGTAAAAAATAGTTAAACCTGTGTTATGATTAGCAAATCTGAGCACAATCATAACACACATCGTCACGTAAGCCCGAGGTATTACTCCATATTAGAGATGATGCTAAACTAGGACGCCGGTTAGTATTGGTTACCATTACCCCCTACACAATCAATAATTTCAATTACGAGCTTATGGATTATTTAGATCCAAAATGCTTTCTAAATTGCGTTATTGGCCTCGTGTCAGAAGAGAATACATTCCCATTCGACACTCTCAAAAAACGGTGCAACACCTTGTGCCAGAGGATGGAATATGACTTCACAAACTAGTCATAGTCATGCATTTTCAACGGTTTTACTTAACTTGATTTTGGACGATTTTTGACCCCCCCCCCTTCGTCACGCGGCGTCACAAAAGTCAGACCCCCCCCCCCTCAAATATGACGTCACAACGCTCTGCCCCCCCCCCCCCCCCAAAAAATAAAACATGCTTCAAATCGCTTTAAACTAGTATCATTGTAGTGCGTATTTAATGTGGGGGAATTGTTAGGGTTACAGTGGAGTGGTTTAGAGCAGAAATTAACAAATTACTCTCTCTAGCACTATTTTACTTCAATCGTTTGGACTGAACTGTTAATTTCATCAAAACTGTATATTTTCTCTTGTTTTAACATTTCCCCTTGACCATTGATCCCTGCTCCTTTTGTTCTGTATCAATATCACATTTGAACCTGGCCCTGATGTTGCTAGCAAGTAGGCGCGTGACAGCTGCATGTTCATCGATCAGTATACAATAATTAACGTTTTTTTCGTATTCGTAATTGTTTCACATGACTCTTCCAGCCACGAGAGGCCGCTATATTCACTAATATGTTACGATAAGCAATCACGACCTAGTCATTAATCACCGAATATCAGAATCTTTCAGAATGTGTGTTTATCCTGGATAATCTGATGAGCTGTAAAGCTCTTTTCACAGATGTCTAGTAAGGGCGGGGTCAGCATAAGGCCCCACGATGACGTCACTCAATTTCAAACTTGCCGTATGACGTCACCCACCTACCTATGACGTCACCTTACCCAATCCACCCGGCAGCAAACACCCACCCCGAACTCGTCTCATTGTCATCTCAACACGCCCCTTCGTGTCCAAGCAACCAACTCACGGGGCTTTCCTATTGGCTGCAATATGGGGCGGACCAGTCGCTCAGCCAATGGAAAGCTGCCATCAGGCGTCACTGCACCGATTGGGCGTGGGAGTCCGCCCCCCCCTTTATTCGTTGCGCGCGTTGAGGAAGGGGTCGTCGGGTGGAGGGGGCGGGGCTATTGGGTGGAGGGGGCGTGGTAGTATGCTAGAGGGGGCGTGGCCGTAGGGTAGAGGGGTGTGGCCGTAGTAGAGGGGGCGTGGTAGTATTGTAGAGGGGGCGTGGTCGTAGTGGAGGGGGCGGGGCTATTTGGTAGAGGGGGTGTGGCCGTAGTGGAGGGGGCGTGGCTATTGGGTAGAGGGGGCGGGCTATTGGATAGCGGGGGCGTGGTCGTATGGTAGAGGGGCGTGGTCGTAGTGGAGGGGCGGGGCTATTGGGTGGAGGGGGCGTGGTCATATGCTAGAGGGGCGTGGCCGTAGTGGAGGGGGCGTGGTCGTGCACTCGGTCACGTGGTTCTCGTTCTGGAAACCTCGCCTCGCGCATCATGGACGGAACCGGAGACCGATCGACGTAAGGCGATCTCTTGCTAATTTTAGCCGTTTTCAAAATAAGAGTTACATTGCTAATTGCAAATGAACAGCTTATGTTTACGTTTCAGCACCGTATCATCCCTCCGGTGGTTATTTTTTTTGCCGCTCGCATCGGCGGCCTTCGGCGAGGGCTTAGTCACTGTGGGACTAGATGCGCTAGGCCGCCGGTCGCCATGTGCTTCTAATTGAAACTGCTGCGGCTACTACCGCTTCTAATGTTTGTTCAGATGGTACTGTTGCTGTATCAACTACTGATTCGGGCACTGCTAATCATACCGGTTCATTTGCTTCTCGTGATGCTACTACGTTTAATGATGTTGCTTCATCTGCTTTTTCGGCTACTTAGAATAATGCCGTTGCTGTTTCATCTGCTTCTAATGCTGCTTCAGGGGCTTGTGGTTATGCTTCTGCGTTGGTGTTTCTCAGAAATGCAGCTAATTGCTGCTCAGCTACTGCTTCCGCGTTATTTTCGGGTTTGCTGCATCAGCCGCTGCTCTTGTAAACCGACGGTGTTTAGGGGGGCGTTCTGCTTGGGGGAGATGTTTCCACCGCCCTGGTTCGTACGAATTGCCGCCGTGCCCCCCCCCCGCCGACTTCCATCCCCCTTCCATTCAAACCTCTTCCATCGCCGCGTGGGCTTGCCGCCGAGCAGCAGCGTCCCCTATGGAGGATTGGGCGGGAAGAGCGCGCGTGCCGCCGCCCCTTCCAGGGGTTTCGAATACAGTGTAACTGGAACAAATACTGTGCTGAAGAATCCGCAGTTTGTGTCATTTTCCCCTTTCGTTCTTTTGTACGCAAGTGACCTTTAATATTCGCGCCCGCTCGTCAAGATAAATGGACTCTTCGCTCACGACCGAGCCCTAGCCCACGTGCTCGGTGCATTGGTTTCCATTGTGTACTCGGGCGTTTGTCGTGATACACGGCAATGCGTTGTTGTGCTGTTGCGGCCTATGCGCGCATATATAGTAGTTTGATTGTATGCCCTTTTGTGTTGCCATAGACACGCCGCCTCTGCGAAATGGTACGATAGGAAGGAGTACGTGTTCCTGGATTTTTGCATAGAGGACAGCAAGGACGTGACCGTAAAATTTGAAAGTGGAAAGCTCTTGTTCAGGTGGGCGTCGCCTCGTCACAATGAAACAGCGCAGTACACATTTTGCTCGGATATATTGCGTCTATAAATGTACGACGGCGTGAAGGAGGCATTTGTGTGTGAAATGTTAATATTTTTTGTACTCGTCCTACAGCTGCGTGGGAGGAAGCGATAAAGAAAAATACCACAATGAAGCTGAGCTCTTTGAACAAATCATTCCAGAAGTAAGTGCATTTTTGCGCTCTAATAATAATGTCTACCCGTTGCGGCAATTACGAACATAATGCTACTGTTTATTTGAAACTGAATTACTTCTTTGCTACACCAGGATTGCAAACACAAGCGTACAGACAGATCGATACATTGCTTAATGAAGAAATCCAAGTCTGGAGTGGCTTGGCCTCGGCTCACCAAAGAAAAGAGCAAGGTACATTTGTTTGCGAATCCCTGTACTTTATTGCTTTCATACGTCGAGTTTCTGCCTGGTTATTATAAGGCAAGTGCATTGAATCAACGTCCTGTAGTACTTCCTGTTGTACTTTGGACGCAGCCCCATGGCTCGTGTTCAACAGGCTGCATCGGCTGTACAAACCTGAAATCTATCCACCAAACCATGTGGGTGTACAATTTCGTGAATCTATAATTTACGGTGGTCAGTATGTGGGTCTGTGGTGAAGGTGGGGGAGCATACAAGTATAGCACAACAATGGATCTTGCTGCACTACCCTATTGCCCACGGCTGAGCTCCACGCCAGTTCACGTGCTGTATAGGCCCATCCCAACTTCGTTTTCGAGATCTGATGAAATTATAAGTGCATATCGGGTGATTTTAGCATCTTTTTCTAGCCACCAAGAGCCCCACCTGCTGTAGCAACAACATTCTTAATTGCTGTCGTAAAATATAGTACCTTAGGATCTTGGGTGGATCTTGGGATCTTTAATGATTATATTGCCGTAATCTGTTCTTTGTGCATGTTATTAATACTTGTGTTATATTGTTATTGCAGCTGAAGTGGCTGTCTGTCGACTTCGACAACTGGAAAGACTGGGAGGATGAGTCTGATGAAGAAATGGGAAATTTTGACCAATTCTCTGATGTATGTTTTTAAATTTAAATTATTGTACTACCATTTTTTGAAAGGTCATTAATATTTGGAGCAAACCTGGAATAAAATTGTGTACAAAACCATACTTGGCACAACAATGACAAATGGACATTAACAGTTGCACTCGGTTATCAATTGCAGCAGGTGCCCTGTTTTTGTAAACTGTATGAATTAATCACCCCACTTGTGCTCATGAAAAAAAATCTAGATTAATATTTGAACATGTAGTTGATTTTTTATTTTAAAATGCATTATGTACATGTTAAGAATGTGACTACAGTATTTCAAATTGCTCCATTGTAAAGGCTATGTGAGACAAGAGGTGAACATGGGTATATTGAGATACATGTAACTAAAGTATTTTATTGCGAGAACAGCAATGTTAAGATTTTCCATGCTGCACTGAGGCACAAAGGACATTTCGAATTTTATTGGTATGTGGCTAATGATAATCGTTGCAACCAGGCTTATGACAAACATTAATTTGACTTGTAAATAATATATGTCGTTATTTATATTGGAGACTGCACACTTGTGGTTTCTATCCTTCGGTTAATTTATGTATTGTCTTCGTCTGTTATAGATGATGAACAAGATGGGAGGTGAAGATGAAATGCCTGACATGGACAGTATGGAAGATGATGTAAGTTATTTTGTACTTTATTTTACAGAACTGGATATTCATGTTATAATTATATTAATACTTTATATTAATACTTTGTACTCGCTGGTAGTCTTTAGGGAACATTGTTGGTTTTTAAAAAGTAAAACCCTTGCATTTGTTTTTCCAGGATGGAGGTACCGACAGTGATGATGAAAGTAAGTACTGCCCAGGATTATGAAAAATAAGAATAGGTTTTACCCTTTCTGGCAATAAAATAGGTGTTCAGATGTTCAAACACAAAATAAATACCTATTGCAATTAATCAAGTCTGCATTCACCACACGAACTTGTGATAAAACATACAAACAAATGTTCTGATAATATATGCACAGCCTTTTAAACTGATTGGCCTACACCAGGACATCCTTCCTGATGGTCTAATCTCACCAGTGTCTGACCAGAGAATGTCAAATTGAGAATTCCCATAAGTAGTTTTACATTTTCTTATTTCATTTGTGGATAAAATGTAACAAATATTCTTTCTTCCAACAGAACTTCCCGACTTGGAGTGAAGTGGACACGTGGCAGCTTTATAGGAACCATCCCATTTACTGGCTGGTTTAGTTTGTTTTCATGGTTTAATTCACAGGGATTAAGTTTTTATCATCTATGCTTAAATGTATCCTACACATCCACATTGCAGCAGTTTGTGTATTAAAATGACTATACATCCTAAGAAGGTAGTATGGGAGGTAGCCATAAACATTTTCCAACGAATTAAAATTCTGGACATTGATCAAGATCCACGTACAAATGTGCTGCTTTATTTTCCATTTTAAAACGTTTAATAAAGACCTTTGTAACTAATATTTGAACTTTAGTTTGTGAATTCCCAAATTGGTAAAATGCGCAAAAGTCAAAACTTCACTTGTCAACCAACGTGTAGGAGAACTCAGTGCATTTCTCAGGCCATATAAAGCCATGAAAAAAACAATCATTGTCCTTGAAATTATTTCTTATGTCTGGAGTAGATTTTGATTTTTTTTGTTCACATGTTACGTGACATTAACTTTTTACCAGCAGTAAAACTTCCACTTGCACTATGAGCGACATCAGTTCCTGCAATTTTGTGGTCGTGTGATAATTATTGTAATGTTTCAACCAATTTAAATGATCAATTTAGATTACTTTGACTCGTCCACGATTGAGCAAAATTACACTTTTGCTGACCAACATCTTGACATAACTCAAATGTGTATGCTTAATAAAGTATGGGCCAAATGTGCATTACAGAATCCTTAACAACCTTTTTGACCCATCTGAATAAAGGAATTCCAGAATTGAGCTTAAAATTTTACTGACTAAATGCAAACTTTATATTCTGACTTCCCTTAATATTGTCCGTTTCAATGTGTTTTACAAAAGGTGTAATGAACTAAAACGCAACCCTGAGCCACCTTGTGTTTTAAAACTTAAGCTTCACGATATGGGTTTCAGGTATTGAAATAAATGGGTGACATTTTAAAAAGTGATTTAAACTAATTTGTCACTAAGTGAATCTGAAATTTTATTTCCATATTTTGGTCTTGCCATGAGAATCTGGAGTGCTATATTTTGACCACATGTCCATTTTAATCAAATGTAGCTATTAAAATTGGCAAAGCAGATGCATGCAATTAAATCTTCATTTTGGCCTGAATATTTTCATATAAAACTTCTTTGGATCAACAAATGTTACAAAGCTGTTGGAAGTCAATGTTCCTGAAAATTGGTCCTTTGATCCCATTGCTTATAGGATAAATATTATACCTTTAAAATGTGCTTCCAATACAAGCACCATATATGTTACCACTTGTAAAAAATGCATGTGGCAATTTAACAGGCCTTCATTGAATCAGTTTCATATCAAAATTTGAATCGCTTCCACTTAAATATGGGCAATTGGTACATCTCGCAGGCATTTCACTTCTGGTTCAGCTGTACGTCTGTCCACATGCACATTTTACGAAAAATGTGAATCAACTTTAAAATGAATTTAGGGAAGTGCAAAATACATCCTACTGAAATCGTTAAGTATTCCACACCTTCCACAACCAGGCATTTCTGCAGTTGACTGATTATTCACTTCTAAGTTGGGACCAGTTACCTAAAGACGCTTCCCCGAGTACATTCTTTTATCAGGATGGTGTTTTTAATGCCAATTACATTTTGACACGGTCACATCTACATTTTTGGTGGACTGAACATTTACCGTACAAAAGTGGTGTGTAGTTGCCACTCAAGCCTGCCTGGCTGAATAAACCAATATTTATCTTGAATAAGATACATGGTCTCAAATGACGTCAGTCTGCTTTTGCCTTTGTGCTTTTCAAAATGTTAAATTGTGTTATCTTGAGTGCATTTTTAAATTACATTCTAAACTCGAATGCATGCCTATTACATCTGTTTATACTAAAATAATCGACCGATGGAATTTATATCCCGTAAATAGAAATATGGTTGTACATTATTTGGGAAAAATGTTCCCTACAACTGCATTATTATCAAGATGTTAAGTGTCAAATGAAAGGGCTTGGCTTTACAATAGTTACAATGTGGATGGGTGAAATTAGTGCTGCATTAACAATTTAAGAGGATTTCTGTTAAAATATATTTTGAAATGGTTATGTGCACATATAATGGAGCCGTTCAGAATATCAGACTCAACAAGCCGTCAACAAAATTATACGCGCAAAAAGGTGCTATCTTTTGCAGGTTAAATTTTATGAAAAGTTGATTAATATCCCAAGTTTGCATATTTTAAACTCGTGACCAACATCTGATACTTACAGGTCTGCAATATTATACCTTTAAAATGTGCTTCCAATACAAGCACCATTTCTCCATCACAATTTTAATGTACATTTTGTAGATGTAAAATTCTTCAGAAAATGAAAACAACTAAATATAAATAAAACATTTGACCGTGGTTGTCACAATGTTATTGTAAAGCAGAAAGGCCAGCACGCTAGAGTATTAAAAGTTAAAGCACGAGGTAAAACAAACTTGGATGTCCAATCTGAACAGCCTTTAAAAAGAAGTGCAGTGCGAATTAATATATACTACATTAAACCATTTTTAAGTGTAGAATATTGCAGGGGTTATCTGGAAGTTGCATCCTCTCTCGGGTTTTGTTCAAATGGTATAGCTTTTAATTTTTCAAGTGTCCATTAGTGGTTTTTGTATTGTAAGGCGCTTTCTTGCACAGCTCTTCATGTTCACTTATTTCATCTTCAGAACTGCTCTCGACGTCGCTGCGTTCATCTTTGGAAACCTGTCGGATGTAAGAAGTAGAGGCGATAATTAGGTGTACAATATTCGCCATTCCACATGACAAGCTTCACAGTATTTTGAGGACTGAAAAATACATCAACAATAGCAGTCAATTACCGCACCTTTCCTTTAGCAAATGCCTTGAAGGCAATGCAGAAGATGAGGTAGGACCAGACGGCGTGGAGCACTTGTAGTAAGAGGAGAAGGGGATTGAACACCCACCACGATGGGTAAGGGCCAACAATCTCCCAGCTTTCAAACATGGTGCTGTTCAAGATCCTGTGGTGGAGGGGGGGGGGGGACAATTGACCAAGGGTTTAAAAAAAATTCAATCACTTCCAGTGGAGGGTGTCTAAATTTTCTATGCACCTGCTTTGTTGAAACAGTTTTACGACTAACTTTCTTGGACCTGATTATTAGCAGTAACATTGTTTAAATGGTATAAAAGCCTGGACAAAGTTCCACAATTTGCCGTTTGCTGTGTTAATGTAAAATTTCACAGATGGATATGATTTCTATATTAGTCATGAATATAAACAGTATATTGCTTATTCTTGGTTCTTTTGGTAAAGCCACGTAGAAGGGAAATAATACAAATCAAGCAATAAAATTTCCACGACGTTTCGATTGCAACACAAGCAATCATCAGGTGTGAAAACCACAGCACTTTTTTCAAAAAATGTATTGCTGTGGTTTGATGATTGCTTGTGTTGCAATCGAAACGTGAGAAATTTATTGTTTTTATTTTATTATTTCCCTTCTACGCGACTTTACCGAAAGAACCAATGATATGAATCCCTGCAGTCACGAAAGCTTTAAATTGTAAAGTATATTGCTTGTCGCTGAAGTAAAACTGCACGTGTTTATTCAGTTAATGATAATTGTCAGTCCCTATGACGATATGGTCATACTACAATCATAAATGTGGAATAACTGACCATTACACAAATGATTGCAAACAAGCATTTTGTAGTTGCCCAATGCCTTTTTCATTGGATGCTGTTACTCATTTCAGAAGTACTCTAGTATTGTTGCTGTGTCCTCGCCTTTCCATGAAGTTACAACCCAAAACTAATAAAAAAAACTAGGTAACATGTCCCAGACTCCCACACAAATTTGTAGCAAGTGCATCACTATAACACCAGTGCCATCATTACGATGATGTATAAGAGTGTGTCATGTTGCACCTAACCACGATTTAACAGTGTTTAGGTTTTCATTAGAGAAACTCCAAATGTGTGGAACATCCTCGGACACAACCGAATCATATTTTGAGTTTTTCTCAAAGTTGGCATTTAAAGTTTCGTCATTCCCAAGCTCGTTATACTCATGGGCTAATGGTGAAACAGCAACTCAACAGACCTACTACTTACCAGAGAGGGTACAAGACCAACCGAGTGCTGATGAATACCAGTCCAAAGAGTGCAAACATCGTATCACAGAGTTTCTGAAACTTGGCATAGTTGGCCATTTTTGCTGTCTGCAGAAGGAAAAAAAGCAAACATTTGGGTCAGGATGATTTGGGACAATTGTGCATTTGGTTATCCTGGTGATTTCACTTAGGTAATGGGGTCTTTCATGATGCAGCACACACGAAAGCCACTGCATCATACCCATCGATACTGTTTGTAACACCTAGCAGAGAAAATTGCATGAATACTGCTGAATTATCAACCAGTGAATTGCAGATTATCAACCAGGCCATGTCAGCATCGGTTAATTTTACTCATGAAATAAGTAACACAAATATTGTCCACGTAGTCGTGTATTTTATTTTAGTTGATGACAATGCACCATGTCGACTTTGACGACGACCGACTATCCACCAAAGACCACAAAGAATAACTGAATATTACGAATAAACTCGTCTACATGAAGATGCAGATGAATTATGAGATACCTCAAGTCACTGAGGAAGACCAAAAATTACTTGGTTTAAAAAAAAGTAATGATTTACTGAGTTCAACGTTTGGCTGACTTGATAACATTGGTTAGGGTAGGGTGAAATTGTGTGCCTCTCGCACCAAACAATGAATGAGAGTGGGACACACGTTCCCCCTCCTTTAGCCGACGAGACTAAAAAGACAATCGCTCAATAAAATCCACATACTATAAAACCTGATCAACATTCCACACACAACACATTTCCTTCAACCAAGGCCGTCGACGACGACGACGTCAGCATGCGGTCCAACATTGGTCGCGGTGCAAAGCGGCGCCCCCTATCGGGCACCTCGAGAAGGAAGTCGGCGGCGTCGTGCAGGCACAGGACGAGGGTGCCGACGCGCACCATGTTGGTGACGTAGGAGAAGGACACAAGGGACACGGTGGCCAAGTGATGCACCAGCATGATGACAAAGTCCTGCCAGGGACAGACATTTGAGTGTGGGAACATGAACACGTCATTCATCCCTTTGTATCCCATACTTGTCAACCCCTTATCTTATTACAGACCGATTTCAGACCTAATTGGTCACCCCGTGCCCTTATAAATCTCAACGTTCATCCTACAAAATTCAATCACAAGGGAGAAACACGAAAATGTTTTGCCCGTATTTAAACGGCTGTACGCAGTATGAACCTGAAAACGCAATTTCCCTGTACAAGAATATGGGTAAACAGTATGGGTTGCCAGGTATCCGTTGAGCAGGAACGTCGGTAAATTTCTTTCGGCATATATTGCTTGAATATATTTCAAGTACGTTAAAATCCAACATTATTTTAAACATTTAAAATGTGTTCACTTAAAACTTTCGTGACTGCAGGAATTCATATTCTTTGGGTCTTTCGGTAAAGTCACGTGGATAGGTTCAAAGAAAATAACAAAAAAACTACGACGTTCAATCACAACACGAGCGGTCGTCATCAGGAAGATGACGAACGCTCGTGTTGCGATCTTTGAACCTATCTACGTGACTTTACCGAAAGACCCAAAGAGTATTTAATATTTGTACAAACCATGTTCATGAGGAAACAAGAACTTGTCAGTGAAATGGTATTTCAAGTTACGGGGAATTCCAACGATGTATCATCGGGCTTGTTTGACAATGCAGTCCAGCACGATGCTGGTCAGTGTGGGTTGGTGAATGTTTGTTAGGTGACCAGGAATCCAACTCAGGCTGCCGGGTTATTAGTGCATTGTACTAACCACTGACTCACTGCTCCATCGATAGTTTTCTGCAAGACAATTTGGTTTAAATTGTCATTACCCTTTCAACAGAAATCCATGACCCACACACAACTAGGATGGGGCTCACCTTCCTCTTAATGTCCACAAACTGGGAGAACATGAGTGACCAGTAAAAGGCAAGCTCCACGATGTAGTACCAGAACAGCCCTGCAGTCAGCGGCTACACACACACAAGGAAACACAACACATGCGTTTTCATTGTGTAATCTATTCGATTCTTCTTGTTTCGTTGCTGCTCTCTAGTATATTACGATGTCCATTTGGTGTTTTGACAATTGCATATAAACATATAAACGTCGTAGTTTTTTGTAATTTTTTTGTTATTTTCTTTGAGCCTATCTACGTGACTTTACCGAAAGACCCAAAGAATATTTAATATTTGTACAAACCATGTTCATGAGGAACCCTGCACATTTCTTGCTCATGCCACTATGGGAAAAAGGACCTCCACTAGAGGGAACTCTAGACAGCCTCGAGAGGGTATTTGGCCTACTCTTCCTCACTAGACTAGGCATCTTGGAAGAGAAGGGAGATACCCACAATTTACCCCACCACACGTGACCTGTGGATCGACTGAGTGAACAGATGTTTTTTTTTTTAAACGGTGCCAAAAGAATGAACGGGCGACCTCTGCATAGCAAATTCAGTTTTCTAATCATTCCACGACGGCAACAAACTATAATATAGTTTTAAACATGGACAAAACAACTTGGCCAGTGATAAATGGCATAATAGCCCGTAATACAGTGGTTAAGTAGAATGAAGTAATCCATACTTTAAGTGTAATTACTTTTGTAGGACACAAAAAATATTCATCTAATCCTGGTTTGATGTTGGGAGGCTCAAGAAGCAAGCTCATGTGGTGCAGTGAGATATCAACAAACTGGAAAAGTGGGGTCGGGCAGGTGAAGTGGGGAGGAATTGGGAGAAGTTACTATCCCTGGAAGATAGGTTGCAGTGAGGTTCAGGTCAGAGGTCAATACGGTTGGTGGAGAGGTAAAAGGTTTATTGCAGTCCGCAGAGTTATGTCATCCTCTTGGGTCCATAACACATTCCTGCGGAGGGAGCTGGTAGGAACGTTGGGTTGCTCGGTCGTGGTGTATTCTGCAAATATGGCCGACTGTGAGGGCGGGCACAAGCCGGTGTGAGTAGGTTAAACGTTGATTTTTATAAGAGCACCACGGGGTGACCAGCCCCTCCCCACCCAGCCCCACCCTCCCCACCCTCCTCACCCAGCCCCTCCCCACCCTCCCCACCCAGCCCCTCCCCACCCTCCCCACCCAGCCCCTCTCCACCCTCCCCACCCTCCCCACCCAGCCTCACCCGCCCCACCCAGCCCCTCCCCACCCTCCCCACCCAGCCCCTCCCTGCACGACAGACGGACGGACACAAAAATCCCCTGTGGGCTGGTGTAACCAGGAGGTTCCTCCCAGTAGTAACGTCTACCAAGGTCAAGGAAGACGACTGGACATTTACCTGGTAAGGGTAGTTATACCAACAGTGTTTTGTGTCCCACAGCCATGGAGTCTGAGAAAACAGAAATATCAACGTGTACTGCTTACAATAAATATAAAACTGCATGAAGACAATGCTGCTGTACTGGTTTTCACTGTTTAATATACTATAGCTGTTTTGAGTTTTTGTCAACAAAAAAATAATTGCCATTTTTTCTAAAAACGACAAAATGGGTTTAAGGGGGTATACAGCATACAATCACATCAAAATATACGCATGCTCACCCATCCATATTAAAAATCCACACATCCACACCCACCTGTACACAAGCCATGCACACATATCTCACGTGCACCTGGGACACAGCCATCGAACACAATTCATATTTTTCATGCTGTATATGTCAATCCCCTGCTCATAACATCACTGCAGACATTGTGCCACTGGATTTTGACCAAATCTGCGTTGATCCCTTCTTAATTTATCTGCCGTTATTTAGCCACCTCCAGGGTTGAATGGAGGAGAAATGTTGGGAGACAATGTTCCTCCATGCCCTCAGTTTCTATGTGATCTTTGGTGGCTCAACCCTTGAGAGCACAAGTCAAACAAGTTGTTTTGTATTGACAGAAGCCAGAATGTTTTGGCCAAGAAACAAGCCTAAACCAAGAGGCAATCTATCACTGCATCTAGCGCTGTTTGAGTCATGTGTTTTATGCATTGCTCATTTGCTAGTATAGCTGTATAAATCATGCACATCATTAAATGAATATCATTATTATGAAAGCATTTACCTTCCAAAGGTACTGAAGACCAAAACAGAATATTCCAAAGTAAAAGCAGAACCTCCACCTGCATGAAGAGAGCCATTTTAAGAAGTACTGTCAGTTCCATACAAGAACCAAAACATGAACATATACGAATCATTTTCTAAAATCATAGAAATACACAATGCAGCCATACATATCTTTGCCTTAATTAATTCAATAACTGTTTCTTTAAATGGGTAAATTATGACGGCATCGAAATAATGAAGAAGGCTTTTCAGCCACCACAACCACTCACAAGCTTTCACTGAATTTGGTGACGAGACTTGGCTTCTCCTGGTTCCGTCTCTGCCGAAACCAGTGCTGAATAGTGCGCACATCCAGGTCAAGTTGTTTTGAATAACCCTTGATACGTGCAGAATCGGGGTGCTGTTGGCAAAGAAAAAACACGAAGACAAAGGTGGCATTTGATACGAGCGTGGGTTCATGCCCTCTGCAAGGTCACAGCGTAGCGAGATTTACATGACGCCAATTCACTATGTAAATCTTTTTTTCATGATCGACTTCAAAGGCCAACAACATGATTTCCATTTTGCTTATCAAAAGATATACACGTCACCAACAGTAGAGGCTACCCTCTCATCTTTGGTGGGTTTGAATATTGAACGTGAAAAGATGGCCAGGCATTTTGTTATTCTCCACGAAAATATACGGGGCTATTCATTTATAGATACCCCCACTGATTTCTATTGACCATCTTGCTTGTCAACAGGTGACTAAACATTGTATAAACGATGGCCCCATATCATTGTTAGGGGGGTTTCTATAAATCGATCACTTTAACATCTGGGTCAAGAAACATTTCCCGATAAGTCTGTCACTTAACCCACTGAGCAATACATTGCTGTTGATGCCTTAAAGGATAGACCCACTTTCAAATGTGGCTTCACAAGAAAAAATAGAACAGATATAACACTGCATAATCAATGTTTATCCCCAACGCTTACACATTGCCTAATCAGCCTTGAATCTGTAGGGACTTTCTGGTGCACAGCCATTATTCTGGAATATATATAGAGTCTACTGTAGGTACACATTATACATTCATTATTTGTTCTGGCTTTATGTAAGGCACCTGTTCACAATAAAGCTGAATTCTATCGATAAACATGACAATGGACTTGTAGCATCATGATGCCGAGATATTTGCTATGCAAATGAGCCATCACATAATTCCTGTCTGCTTTAGAAATGTAGGCACAGTCACCTTGGTCACGGTCTTGAAAATGTTCTCTAAAGCTGCGTGTGGAACAGCCGTCGTGAACCTGCGTGCTTGGATATTCAAGTAGATCGCAAACGGCTTCGCAACGAACCTAACAATGCAAACGGCACATTTCACATACAGTACATGTGACAATGAGCAAAAGAGGAAATGCATGTGACATGAGTGTAACATGCAATGACGGTTGATCATCACCCGTATCAATTATCGCCTGCCTACCAAAACAATAAGCGCGTCCACAACCAACGTCTTCTCAGCCATTCTAAAAGCACCGCAGCACTTTCATCTTTGTCACTTACCCACAACTACCCATTTACCTTCATTCACAGTTTTCTATTTTCGCCAGCTCCTGTAAAGCATCTTGAAACGTGGCATTTTGACACACTATAATATCTCAACTCAGCAGGGTTGAGCCTTCAAATAGCGTGAATGGGCGACCACCACGCACATAACAGTCGGTTGGTTATAAGCTGCTGTATTACTTTGTGGTCCATTGTTGTACTATACTATGTAAATGTGCCCTTACTTCACCATCCCGCATTGACCAGTGTGGTGAAGTATGGTCAAATAATCCCCGCAACCCACATGGCGTTGGAGAGGGTGACTCATTGAGCAGTGGATCGACATGTACATCACTATCCACCAACTATTGTACAACAACGCACAGCACAGTAAGACACGCTCGGAGCGGTCTCGCTACATACGCCATTCCCAAATAAATGAACAAGAGAAAGTTACTCTTTGGTTCTTTCGGTAAAGTCACGTAGGTGATAATAATAATAATAAAAATGAAATAAAAATGAAAATAACTAAATTAAATCACGACGTTTCGGAAGCAAAACAAGCCTCCGCCATCTTGCTGTGGCTGTCCTACCTGATGACGGAGGCTTGTGTTGCTTCTGAAACGTCGTGATTTAATTTAATTATTTTTTTTTAAAAAAATTTCACCTACGTGACTTTACCGAAAGAACCAAGGAGTATGGATCCTTGCAGTCACGAAAACTTCAAATCTATAAAAGACAAAGTTACTTTCGCATAATTACGTATTCACTGCAGTTAGTGTCAACGTTATGATTGTCGCTCAGTTGTCACACGGCAAAAAATCTGGTGAATAAGCGAGCTTACGTGTCATTGTTTTAGTTATCACATTGAGCACACTCCCAGATTTGAAAGGGGTTTAAAAGTAACTGCCTGCTGGAAAACAGCTGTAATTTCAACTACAGTATTTACAAGAAGGTAATATCCCAAAACATATCATTGTATATTACCTATATGGATAGGCTGTATGCAATAAAACAGCTGGTAAACAGAGACACAAAATAAAAAAAATCGAAATAGCCTAGCAGCAGATCCCAAGAGATACAAAGACCTCACACTTTTCCTCCAGTAACAAGGCATAACATGCAGATAATCACACCAGCTTTCATAATGGATCTACTGGGTAAAGCAACACACACACACAAAAAAGTGCAATAAACGATTTTACTTCACTTATTTCATAATAATCGGCTATGATTTCTCCACAGCTGGATGAAGGCCTCCCTCCGTTGTCGCCATCTCTCGTGATCTTGCGATGCCACAACACAATTTGCTGCTGCATATCAACTCATCTATTTGATCTCTCTCCGTGGTGGTCGTCCTTAGCTGGCACGTTCCCTCTTTTGGCTGCTGTTCCATTACCAATATCGTCCATCAACCATCATCCCTACAAGTGGTGTCCCTGTCCAAGGCATTCACCAATCAAAACTATTACTAAATCACAAGCTTTAAATGGCCTTTGGAAATAATGTAAATAAATTGATAATTATACTCTTTGGTTCTTTCGGTAAAGTCACGTAGGTAGAAATTTTTAATTAATAAAAAATAAGAAATACGCTTTGGTTCTTTCGGTAAAGTGACGAAAGCTTCAAATCAAGAAAAAATAATATATCACGACGTTTCGATCGCAACACAAGCAGTCGTCCTCAGGCGGAAACAAATATAATCCGACCGCTTGTTTTGCGATCGAAACGTCGTGATATATTATTTTTAGTTTTATTTATTTTTCTACCTACGTGACTTTACGGAAAGAACCAAGGAGAATGGATTCCTGCAGTCACGAAAGCTTCAAATCAAAATTGATCATTGTTGTCATTTTGGAGAATACAAGTCACAATAAATAAGCAGACAATATATCTCATTGATATATCTGTTCCTACACTTAAGTATTTATAAAACATGACACTGGGAACGCCTCATGTGAGTAGCATTGATTCAATACAAGCAAACTCTGGATTAGTTTCAACATAAGTGTCTCATCAGCAGTCACGCTTGCTTGGACCAATGCTGACGAATCGCTAATGCTGGTGAAGGTGTTTTAGGCTCACGGTCTCTGAAGGGATGTGACCATGCTTTACCGACCCTAGTGGTTTATACACCACTGTGTGTTGACTACAGTGGGGGTACTACTGCATTAATCTTTAACTTTTGAGTTAACTATTTACTGGTTAAATTCAAGTATGTTCCAATTTATTATTTTTTCATTATTGTTACTACCCTAGATTTTGCAAGGTTATTTCATCACTTACATCTTCCTCTCCCACGATAATATTTGTTCCCTGTATTTTATTACTTTTACACAATGTCTCTCTTGTAAAATAAGCAATAGTCTCAACTCACCCTCGCCAATCGTATGATAAATAATTAATTATCCAGGATCACCACGCCGAATCTTTTTAATGCTTGTTCTTTTTTAAATATCTTTTCAGCCAATGTATGAGCTCATACGTGTGGGAGGAAACCAGAACAAGGGGAGAAAACCCACGCGCGCGAGGGAGCAATACTCCATCCCCGTACAGGTGAAAACAGATGGCGATTAGTCCACTTTCTCTGAACTACCGTTTCATGGCGAGCCAGTGTTGTGGCACCTCGTCGGGCAGGGAAAAGGGAGTTTCACAACGTGCGTGCAGGATCCACCAATTCTCGCTTCCACAGTGCTGGATTACAGGCGTGCGTCACGTGACCACCGCACGCGTTTTGAACAATGAGGCTGACTAACCCTAACACATGCAGCCCTTTGTGTCACGCCACTGCGGGATGAGGAGGGTCCTTCTCGTGCAGTGTGCGCGCGATTATTTGAACCGTGGAGTACTTCACCGCGCGCGTCAGTGCGATTTGGTGAAGAAAGAAAGCATTGGGGAGCTTAGAATGAGCTTCAGTTTTCCTCATTTTGCAAACTATCCTTAACAACTAACCCTTGCTCCCACATCGCCCCGACCCAAGAATTACAACTGCACTTACACTACTTCATCAGTGGTCATAATAGTCGATCATTAAACAGTAACTTAAATGGTTATAAGATGACAATTGTGAGCGTCGGCTGATTTGTACAGCTTAGAAAGATCAAACATTCTGTGACGATGATAGATTGTCATCATCATCATAATAATCTAATCGTGAAGGATACTTCACGGCCATTTTGTCAAGCCAATAATGAAGGCCTCCTCATGCCGTGTCGGTCAAGGGCTTTGTTTGACTATACTTCACCATGCTTTGTCAGTTATTGCTCACCCCTGATGTAAGCCGTGGGGTCAGGAATTGAACGGAGCGCTCGCTATCCATTGTACCACTCAACATATCAAAACGTAAAAAACCCTCAAAATTGCATGTACTGTATACACTGTAATTATGTAATAGAGTGCTAGGAGACTGTACCGAGATTTGACTTCATTATTGTGAACTGTACATCCTGCCACCAGGACTCTCCCCTGGGTGTCTGCACGTCCCTGAAGCTTTTAATTAAAGGTGCATCTGTGACCAAGACACAGCTTTACTTGGTGGGGGGGGAGAGTCTCACAGCTCAGACCCAAGGTCCCCCAGCAGCCACACGCTATTGTTGCCACGAATACACCATTTTTCAATCTTAACACAATGTGAGGTGGCTGGATGACTCAAGAGGTCAATACTTGGCTGGCATCGTCGAGGTCCTGGATTTGCATACAGGAAGCTGCCTGTTATTAAACTGGATTCTCAAGTGGAGTGAACTGATGGTCTCAGCCCAGTCAGTCATCAATGACCGCACAAAGTAAAACGCATTTAATAAAATTTGTTTCTGCACATAACTTGGCTAGAGTCTAGCTGTGTGAATAAAGAGTTTGGTAGAGTGGGTGGGGATGTCCTGCATCTTACTGTGTGGAACAGAGACCAGCTGAAGGGATTCAGAGGCAAGCTCTGGGATTTCCAACTCTGGGATATTCTCTAATATCCGTGTACAAGGAGTTCCAGACTTTTAAGAAAGCTCCAAATGGAAACTTTGTCGCATGACATGTTGCCGATATCGCATAATCGGGATAGATTACGGATCGTATTTGTTTTAATGAAAAACACTGCATATTTGTGTAGACAAAAGCTCATCATGGGTGCTCCATCATTGAAATCTGTCAATAACCTATCGTCTCAGAATAAATCATGTTTTCACAGTGTTACTCCACATTACCAACCTTGCTTGGCTCGTTTTATTTATGATTACAGATTTATATTTATTTCTTATTCACATTTTTAGGTACTAGTTTTACACTATTAAGAGATTATAAAATAACGATGAGTGTGCCATCCTAGACACGTGTAGGTGCATAGGAAAACGTGGAAATATCCGTCCTCCCATGCAAACACGGACACTATCATTGATAGTGCTCTCAGACAATGCCAACATTCAAATCGCCCACGCCATCTACAGCGTTTAGCCTATACAGTGCTGTACAACATTTCCATGCAACCGCTGAGAATCCATGTAATTTTAATTGAAAGCTAATACGGCCATTCTTTGCCAGCCTTTAGAGGATGGAGTTACATGGACATAGCTAAGTGGACCACTAAGGAGCTGGCCCTTGCATAACAACTGTGGTTTACCATCTGAAGGAAACGAGCAGTACATTTTAGCTCATAATCCTCAGCCTTTTTGTTTGAAATGTTTTAAAATACAAATACATTTCCGAGGAATCTAAAATTATAACCTTAATGTCAACATCTGAGTTACCTTTGTAACTAAGGAAAGCACCTAAATAAATACATATTTTATAAAGAGAGTATACAAAAACATCAACAATGTGACCAATTAGAGTGCTGTACTCTATAGTGTATGTCATTGAGTGGTGAATCATCAATCAAAAATATATTGTGCTGTGTGCAATGCCTATGGGGTTTTATTAACTCTACAAAGGTGTGTTAAAGTAGCTGTGAAATTGGGCACAGCAATAGAATTCCGAGTCATTGTGAGCAATACTTGCACAAAGGCAGAACAGTAATGTTTAACTAACCGTAGTTAACACTCTCCCCCAACTCAAACTGACACTTCCTGGAGCGTCTCTCGTCGAGTTTAAGGACTTTGTATATTACCAAAAGCGTGAAAGTAATATGCCTCCTGTGTGCTGTACATTACAATGTAGTCCAATACTTTATACTCAAATTTTCAGAACAGCACTTTATTAAAGCAGTAGCATATCTAAAATCCACCTCCCACACTTCATTATCATTACTGTGTCAACCTCATGTTCTTGTCATCAAAAAGCTGACAAGGCATCTGCATAGAGGCATCATTGGTCCTCAGTCACCGCACATTAATGTCAGCCGTAACGATCAATGATATGGAATGAACAAGTCAACTAGCAATACAGCATTATGCAGTATAAAGTATGTACGGTACTGTATCGAGCATTGTTGTACATATGTAATTCGTGTCACACTCAGCAGTAGTGGCCGTTGCCTCTGCAATACAAGGCATTGACAAAAGATGTGCGTCCTTTTGTGTCAATCCTTGAGCTACCGATTCAAATTCTACATTTCTGCGCGAGCCAATTTAACTATGGGACAAGCGCTGTTTATTCCCCCAACCTCAATTGGTAGTATGCATGCAATGATTCATTGATAAATTAAATCATTACGCTCAATCATGCGCATGAATATTAATTTATGATTCATAAAATGTGAATACTGCTGGGGTGAATTGTTACATGTCCAATAGGCAGTGTTTATTTAACTAAAGCAAGAGGGGAAATTGGAGCCAACAAGCCCTGCGGAGGGCTTTAACCTTTGAATTCAATATTTGGAGACCTGTCACTCTCTAAATACCGACTTAAATCCCAGCTTGAAATTCCACTCCAGTGTGTACTGGCTAATGACGATGTTCGCTGAACATGAGCAGCCAATATACGACTACATTAATGCATTGACGAAGCATCACAGAACGCAGCAAAACCAGAAAGTCAAGCCGCTCATACATACTTTGGTGGGCATGTGGGTGTGTGTCTTTAGGGAGTCTACAAAGGCACTCCCCGTTCAAAGCCCGTAGGGCAGCAGCATGGATTGTTTCATCAATAGGCAGTGGCCATCACCTGTTGCTTATAATTGCTGCTAAAAGTATTTTTGGTCCGAGAACATACGGAGTCAGCATTTTCCAAATTTTCGGGTCAGCAGTGCACACCAGATGGCCCGATGCCCTATGGTTGTACAGGGTTGTCTTAGCCATCAAATGTGTTTGGCAGTATGATACTAGAGCCTCAATAATACACAACAGGAGATGGTTTTGATTTCTGCGCTGCAGATAAACTATGCGTACTATAGTCGGAAAACCTAATACAGATAGAAGCTTATGCTCAACATGAAAACTAACAACAAAGCAATCCGTGAAATGGGGGAAGGCGACGGCTCAGACAAAATGATTAAGGGAGTAACGACATTGAGTCTCTAACAATGCTGTCCTCACATTTTAATCTAACCCCATCCCAGATTTAAGTACAAAGACCTACCTTGAGTTGCACTTACCCATTAATGACCCTTTCCAAGTCCTGCTTCTTTAGATTTCAGTTGATAAAATATTAAGTGATGCCACTTCTCTAGTTTTCGTGTAGGGTTTAGGATTGCCGTTTAAGATGAGGGTTAGGGACATTACAGTAGTGCCCAAGGGAGTTTTTTTTTTATATAAACCTACAGGGACAGTGGTGTATAAATATTGTTTTTTTTATTGCCTCAGATCTGTAGAGACAATACTATATATAGTTTACTGCATAATATAAATGGAAAACGCGGAGAAACCTGTGAAAACATCTCATGATGGTTGCATGCATGTGTGCCGACTGCACAGTTTATGTGAACTACAGAACCACGACAATATGTATCCATGCAGGTTACTTATTTGCGGATGAAGGCCTCCCCAAGCCCCCCCCCCACTCTTTCTCTCACGATCCTGCAATTAAACGTGCACACGAGCCTATGTCATTGCCCGAACTCCGCGGGCAGACATTCTCGGGCGCGTTCTGGCCCGCGGCTGTCACTCTGTTGGACATTGAACTTCTTTCGCACCGTACGTAGCCAACCGTGCTAATCGGAGGTGCGGGCGGGGAAAGGACAAAACAATTGTTGTTAGTCTCGACCACAAGCCATTCGTGTCCTGACGAAGTCCACTCTTATGAATAGTCAATGTCTTTCTCTTCTCTCTCAAAGTAATTATAAGCATGCCTCTCTCCACGCTTCTTAGCACACTTTTGAGATTTTCCATAATTATCCGTCAATGTTAGTGTTTGGAAACCATTTTATTGCAAGGAATATATTCGAATTAAGCCACTCTACTTTAGGCGCATTCGTATGCTGCTTTTTAATATAAAAAGCATATCAAAGCATATCATCACGTTTCGATCGCAACACAAGCAATCGTCTTCAGGTGAAAAAATACAGCAGGTACAGCAGGCGAACTGCAGAAATGCAGAAATGCAGTTCGCCTGCGATCGAAACGTGATGATATACTTTGATATGCGAAACGTGATGATATGCTTTGATATGCTTTTAATATTGAAAAGCAGCATACGAATGCGCCTAAACAGCAGGTATAGCAGGCGAACTACATTTCTGCAGTTCGCCTGCTGTACCTGCTGTATTTTTTCACCTTACCTAAAGACCCAAAGAGAGTGTAAAAATAGTGGCATTTGGCAGTTCACCACCATTTTGGTTGAAGCCTGATTGCTCATAAGATTGAATGTCAAAACTGGTCCAGAATTGACTTGTGTTGACGTAATGCTGCTGAATTTATGCACTCCAAAAAAGGTCGTGTGGCTGATGGGATATACATTTTTTATGGCGAGGGTCAGATACGTTAAGGAGGCATATTGGCCGATTATTTTTTTAGCCACACACCCTCAGTTAAGTTCTCTAGTTGTGTCCCTTCCGAGACATTCCCACTGTTTTCTCTCGAATTGTCCCCTCAAAAATTGGAAAAAAATACTCAGCATTTTTATTCAGCATTTTGATGATGTTCAGAATTTTGATAATATTCCGAATTTTGATTGATATTCGGCATTTTGATTATTGTAGTAAAGCATACGTTAGTCTGGTTTGTTGTGCATGTGTATGCGGTGGCACGGTGGTTTGCAAAGCCATCCACGGCTAATATCAGTGGTGAGTACTGTATGTCGTTCTAGTCCTAATAACCCCCTAAGTGCCAGAAAACAGCACTTGCCCCAACAGTCATATTGGTTGTAAGCTACACGTAGCATTTTAGTTTTTTGTTTTACAAACTGGACTTGTCCGGTTTATTTGAACTAAGGCAAAGTCATTTAGAGTAGAAATAAAGCATTGGGGTTGTTTCTTGTTCCCCAAGGCTCGGGATCGGGGGTTTGAAATAATAAAGTAATTCAGTGTGTACACAAAACAAGAGAACATTACAGTGGGTCGGGAGCTACCACGTTGTAGATGTGTAAAAGCGGCAAAAGGTGGATTTCCCTCCGGCCCTATTTGAACAGCAATTTGCGACGGTGGAGGTGTGCCAGGTGCATTGGGGATGTGCCGAGGGTAGTGGATCGGTCTTGGGTCCTCCGTTCACCAATCGGCAATAACCACAATGTGAAGTACTGTATGGCTATACAAAAAAAAAACCCGCCAAGACGACAGTGGAGAGGTCTTCGTCCAACAGTTCATTTACCAAGGGCTGTAAACCAAGCAATCATCATCTCGTTCGATGGCTGATTGGCAAAAACGCAATACAATTTGTATTTATAGATTGTCTAAATTCGACGGCATCTCTCAAGACATTGTACAGGAAGTGGGACATTTTATTTTGAAAGAGACAGCAAGTCGTGTGAAGTTTATATATTCATTTAGAAAGTACAAATGTTACCGCATCTCAAAACGCTTTCCAGAAACAGTGAGCAGAATTACAGTCCGGTATTTTTATAGACAAGAGAGGCAGTCGGTCATGAAGGAATTTGCCCCAACAAAACCAAGCAGCGTCCACCTTATGCAAACAACCCCACAATGTTCATAGCCCGCAAGTAGTTTAAGGGGGGGCCCCCGGTTTGGGATAATTATTATTTCATAGTTTTGGCTTGTGTTGTCCCTGTCGTCTGACGGGGCAATTAATTATGAAGGCGAAACTCGATACACATTACTGTAGTGTTTGCAGGAGAAAGTGGATCGGGTTATAAGACTTAGGCGTGTGCGTGTGAAGCGGTGGCACAATTGTGAGCACACCGCTCTGACAAACGTAAAGGTGCAGTCGTGCTGGCGTTAGGGGCATCATATGAGAGGGAGTTCTAGATCGCCCCTGTATAGGGTATTTGGCCTACTCTTTCCCACTTGTAAAATACTGAACTGACATCATTGCAGGTGTGTGAATACCCACGTTGTACCCCACCACCATCACACCACAGGGATTAAACAAACTTGGCCCACTTTGTTTCAGGAGATGGAATCGAACTGGTGACCTCTGGAGTGCAAATCCAGTGTACACACACCCACGCTTGCTCCCTGCATTTTTTTTCTCAGCAAACACAAAGGGGGCAAAAGTATTTTCGTTTATTGCTCCAGACATTTCTATATGCGGAGCAAACCCGTTAACCGAATTAGCTTTTGTATTTATTTATTTCTGTTACCGGCCATTATATAGTTTTACATCCCGAATATATTATACAGACATCGGCGGAGGGTATTTAACTCTCAGGTTGCCGTTAAACGGTGCCCCAACCGATCATTATCATTAAAACCCCAGCGCGACTGTGGCTATAGACCCTCTCTCTCCTCTTCTTGTTTTTTGCTCACCTCTCAAACAGCTGTCGGACCACGAAAATAGCCAGCGCCAGGGGGAACGCCAGGTAAAGGTCGCTCGCCTGCGGGAAGGTGGCCGCTTCGCTGTTGCGAAGGTCCTCCCAGCTCACGTTGTGCGGCAGCCAGAAGCTCTCGCTCCAGAACCACGCTTTCAAGCGGCCGGCCATAGCCGTTTGCGTGTGTGCGTGCGTGGTTTGGTTGTCGCTGCTGCTGCTGCAAAATGCGTTTGGAGGGAGAGGTTTGGCGATGATGCGGGGGACGATACGAGTGCAGGAGGAGGGAGGGAGGGAGGGGAGAGAGAGACGCGCACACCTGTGGTAGGAGGACGGGAGCTGGGAACACCTGAGAGCCACACCCCCCCTCCCCCACCACCACCGCCGCCGTGGGCGAGAGGCGGGGGCCTGAAACTCAACTCGCGACTCACAAGGTGCGTTGGGGCTGGGCTGGGCTGGGCTGCCCCGGTCGCCCGTCGTGTTGAGTATGAGAAGCGGGGGGAGGGGGGGTAATACAGGGGGCTTTAATTTTTTTTTAACACTTCTGATAATTTGCAACAATACCACAATGTGCCTCCGGGCTCTGGAAATCACTGATGGCGAACACGAGACTCTTCGACTTTTTGAAGCTATTAACATACATTTGTTATATTTGCGGTGTATTATCCGTTATTTTCCCATGAAAAACGATAGTCCCATATAAGTGTTAACATTTTTTTTAAGCACCCTGTATTTCCCCGTGGACCCACCACCACCAAACCAACCCCGCCAAGGCCCCCACGACCCAACCCCGCGTGAAAGACAAAAACAAACCCGGTTAAAAGCCCCAGGCAACTCCGGATGATATTCATAATTAAACTCTTTGATGTTTGAACATCTTAACACCTCCTGTTTTATTGCGAGAAACGGCAAAACCTATTCTTAATTGTCATCATTTTGATACTGCCAAAAAGGGTCCCATAGATATAAGCGCTGCTTTATCACGGCATCATCGGCATCAACATAAAACGCCGCAATGCCCGATCCACAAATACGAATGAGACGACACAGCGACGATGCACTGACGCCACTATTCGTGACCCGGTTTATCTCGTTTGACCACCTGAATGTGGAATTGTCGTTGTTGCTCTGCATCAGGGACGTACGGTCAGGGGAGACAGGGGAGGCAGAGCCTCACCTGCCATACTCCAAAGAAAATAGCTGGTACGAAAAATAATAAAATAAAATAAATATTAAGATGTTTCCACTGATTTGTTATTAATGTCATTTTCGTACGATTCCAATCATTTTTATAGTCAAAATCGCCAAATTTGCTAGCTCGGCTGCAAATACAGGAAGAGACGAGAGGTGAGGCAGCGACGCGCTCAGCCTCCCCTCTGATTGCGCAACCCCTCAGTAACTGGATGGAGCGCGGGCAATAAGCACGTGCCTGTTACTATATCAGTATGTCACCAATGTAATGTTTGTAGACCCCTTCATTTCATGTCCTCGCCTTCCATACTCCAGGTAACTTATTTCACGAATGTGTATAAAGATGTTTAGGCTCGCTGGTCTCGTCATGAAACTGCAATGAAAAAGCACCAGGGGAGGCAGCTATCACATCTGCCTCACTGAGGTCGGACGTGTCTAACACGCCCCCTCAATGAGGACACGCCCCCTCCGTGAGGCCTCAGTGTGTGAATCTGGCTCTGACACTAGCCAGTGCCTCCCCAGCCATTGACATCACCTCACGTCACTGCTCTGCATCTACCATCATCAAGCCTTACGAAAGAAGAGGAATCGGAACTTTTATCTACATGCTACCACCACCAGACCCCCCCAGAGTATGGGCCAACGCAGCCAAGTGTATATAATGCATGTATAGGTTACTGTAAGTATAGGCTCATAATCCGCAGGCCATAATTTCATTAATTGAGTCATCCAACTGTCGATTTAGTAGATAGTCGATATCTGTACCCTGCTGCATACATTCAAAACAGCACAACATTGTGACGACACGAGAGTGGCAAGGCTAATCAAGTGTCCTGGCTGCCGAGTCCCGTACATTAGATGTTAGAGGAGGTAACTCTGCTGTCGTCAGTGGTAAGAACATCTGTGGCATTGTGATTTAATTGTAATTAACAATGTAACATGCCCTCCCCCCCCCGCCCCCAATTCGACGAATTGCCACGATTCAATCGATAATTCGATCATTTTCTGCCCTTGATACGACTCATTTGCATTATCCATTTCCGACATGGTTTTAGTTTTTTACATTTGCATACAATTAACAGTAAATAGATGGATAATTGACACTACTAAATCGACTAATGCACGTTCGATTTGATATACTGCACGTGTTGTTGAGCCGTGAATAGATGTGAATTCATGAATCGATACTGGAGGTGTAACGACGCTAAATTGTCGCCTATTCGTGACCCCGATACTTTTCAATAATCGTTTAGGACTAAACGTCGTTTGTATCGCATGGAGTTTTTTTTCTTTCATATAGTTGTTTTGGTCGCATAACGCTCTCATGCATATACAGTACATACGTACAGCAAACATTAATAATGTACACACCGATTCTTCACGCACGCGTCTCACACACAACGTGAACGTAATTATCATCGATTTCAATCGACGCATCGCCACCCCCGGTTCTGTACGTGACTTAATAATGGTCCCACTTGACCGGGGTTCGAGAGCACACGCCACCCAACCTTAATCTTATTAAACATTTAACCTAGAAAGAGGACACTTAAAGAGTTTGGGACAGGATGTTTTGCTTCGGGTCTATTAGGCTTGCTGTGGGGCCACGTTGTCAGCAGAGGGCGGTGAAGAAAAATCCACTGTTGTGCTACACTACTATGCTCTCTCCGGGACCTTCAACCAACATTCGAAATGACCGTCGTGGCGATCGAAGCATACGTACAGATGTGGCCAAGGCAGTGGATTGTTGATAACAGGGACTGTACACGTGCATGCTGTTTTTCAATTCCATTCTCCACGACCTTCACGTTGCAATACACGTGCCAAAGAAGAAGAAAAAACCCCACCACTGCTTTGTACTTCAATGAAGACATTCGATCCCCGGCCGCGGCTATATCGTCAGTGGCGAGAAAAATCTGAACCTGTCCTGCGCGCCCTGGTCACCAACCAATCTTGACCAACAACAATGCAGTGCAGTCATCCAGTAAGGGGATTGACTAATGTATGAGATGTTTAGTATTATGTCGCAATGTGTTGTTGCGTAACGACACGTGTACCGTGACAGTGACCGGAGTGCACACGTGGCGTTGATTTCAATGCTGAGAATGGACAGGGCCCGGTTTGCGTTTGTCCCACGGGTCCTACATAGTTTGGACAGCCCCTGCACCCCACGTAATGACCCTTAAATATCGTAACTTGTTTCAAAATCTGAACTAAACCATGCCTCTCTAAAAGTCCTCTCAATATTTAAACGGTGGTTTAAGAGGGTAGAGGTTAGTTTTATTTCTTTAGAACTGAGTTGTGTTTTAGTTTGTCCTTCCCTGCCGCACCGACAATTAGCACGGATGGATGCGTACGGTGCGAGATAATTTCAACATACAAATACATAGCCGTACTGCACAATTTACCCAGTGGTCCAAGTTCGTATGCCGGTCACGACTATTATTAAGTGGGAAAGTATATACAAATCTGTCCTGCCCTATGTCGCCCCTACATCAACCCAAACTGGCCAGCAGTAAAGCAAGATCAGACAACCCCTATACCCGGACACGTTGAGAGAAGGCCGTCAACCAGCAGCAGTTTGACAAAAGGGATGTGAAGTCTATCACTAAGCAGGGGGCTTCTTTCACCGACGCCTCAGCAAATTATCATACTAACAAGGCCGATGAGACACATCACACGCCACTTCCAAGATCTTACCTTTGGGTTAAGTCTCGAATGGGATTTCACACCAGGCCACCTCGTTCCACTGGCATGGCAAAAGAACCGAAGCTGATATCTTTAAGTCGACTCAAGTTCTAGCTCGTTTGGCGAGTATGTGCAACTGTCCTAATTGTTTCGTGCATCTGGTGGATTCTATGAACGCGAAAAAAGGAACTTGCTCGTTTCCTGTGGTCCAAGTTGACCTTTTGTTACCACATCCTTCATGGTCACAGTTCTCCAAGCATCACACCTTATTACAGTAGACATTACACCGTGCTCGTTAAGCACTCTACGTGTTTAACTTACAAAAGTATAAGGTGGAAACGAATGAAAAAACAAATAGAGTCCTTGTGTTATACCTTACAGTGGTTGGGTTTGTAGTAAAGCACACTGACAACTGCACCAATCACATAATGTTTTGTTTTAATAGGTCACACAATACAGGAGTCGAGCAGTAACCGATGCATTCCACCTCCCAAATTATGGTTGTAATCATCATCACACAATCACCAATAATATATGAAGCGTGCAATATATTTAACAAAAAATTGATTTTATATACATTTCTATATTCATTATATAAACCCCAACTTTAGGAAAAAAACTAATACAGTTTGATCAATAGAATTCCATACTGATTGAAAAAGAAAATGTTGAGCACTGATTAAACTCCGTTTGAAGAACAAACTTGTACGCACAAGCTAATGTGATTTCAAAATCCATAACCTATTGTAACTTGAATGTGACAGAGTATTTGAGAGATAGTGTTAGATGGAGGTGATATTATTAACGATAATTTCATAGCACGTTTAAATCAAGAAAAGTGGTATACATTTAGAGTAAGAGCTCAAGCCTCGTCAATTAACCAATCGGTCAGAAGTTGTTAACATGCAAAGGAGTTTAAGCGAATTGAAACCTGACTTGGCAATGCAGGTGGGTACCACCATGTCTGCTCTCTCAATTGCCACAAATGTAACAGGAGCATAAAATTTTCATATGTTGTATATACTCTTATAGGTAACTGATTCTTACATTAAACAAATTTGGTGATTCTGTATTGCATTAGCAATGATGCACAAGTATACAAATAAAAAAGCAGCACTCAAAAAGAAAAAAAGCACTGCATAAAAAAATAGAAAGTATATAATAGGCAACGTGTTGGGGAATGGAGCTTCTGCACAGCACGTAGAGAGAGGCCAGAGAGGTTGAGTCTAACTCGCCAGAAACTACGGCCTACCTCTCTGGCCTAGTGCTCTGAACAATGGCCATTACACGAAGTGTCACCCATTACAGTTTCTACTTTTCCTTTTCAAGGCAGTGTTACTCACGCGTGTGTTGGGGTTTTTTTTACCCTTACATGCACGATTCATGTTACACGAGTGGTACAATTCATTTTAATCAATGAAGCCACGCATGTATGACTAGTAATCATGAACAATCCAGAAAGTGTTTTCAAACATTGAGTTATATGTCCTGTCAACTACTGATAGGGTTCCTCACACTCTACCAAAGTGTACATTTACACTTTTACCAACCAACAAACATTTGCGATAAGAGTTTTACCCAATTAACATTTGGAGAATGTACTGTGAAGTAATGTAAAGATTGAGTGGAAAACTATGATTTAATGAAACCACATTCAATATATTTCACAATTTTCACAATATACCGTATGCAGCATAGTTCTGTAGAATAAGAGCCCAACAGCCGAAACTAAAACATTTTACTAAATCTACATTAGGAATTTATGGCATCCAGAAAAAAGATAAAATTACTAAAACAACACATAGGCCCTGGTTTAACTCACATAGCATTCTGGGTGAGTACAACATTTAGTGCTCCTTGAAAGTAATCCTTTAGGAAATAAACCTGTCATTTGTTCGTGTGATTGCATGTGTGCACGTACTTCGAAATGGGTAAAACGTGTAAAGGACTTTGAGCTCATACATTATTGGAGGAAATACATGTGTCATGACAGGATTCAGCCTAGGGTGTGAGTGGACTAGTGGCCACGGGAGATGACAGGGGAGTCAGCTGAAAGTGTGAATGGACTAGTGGCCACGGGAGGTAATGGCAGGGGAGTCAGCCGACAGTGCGAATGGACTAGTGGCCACGGGAGGTAATGACAGGGGAGTCAGCCTGCAGTGCGAATGGACTAGTGGCCACGGGAGGTAATGACAGGGGAGTCAGCCTGCAGTGCGAATGGACTAGTGGCCACAGGAGGTAATGGCAGGGGAGTCAGCTTGCAGTACGAAGGGACTGGTGGCTACGGGAATGATTGAGAATAGCAGCGTGGCCAGGTGACGGAAGAGGATGGTAGAGTCTGCTGGTAGAGCGAGTGTCTAGAACCAGCGAGAAGGATCGGGAATGGGGGCGTGGCCTCGGACCGTATTTAAGGGAGATTCGAGGGAGACTCATGGCTGTTGCAGTGAGGTCTCCGCCTGTTCAAGTGAACGTATCTTCAATAAAAGAAACCATCTCAAGAAAGTGTGTTAAGTCGTCTTTACACGTGTACTAATTAAGTGTGATTAATGTACAATTTAAATGTTACCTAACTACTGTACATTTTTACTGATAGCTTGTCTAAACACGTTAATGTAATGTCTCTACTGTATTTAAATGCATGCACATTATTTTAAGATCTTCAATATACTGAATTAGAAAATAGTTTCACAGGGTATATCAATGAAACTGCACTCAACCTGCTTACAAGATGCTGCAGTATTTTTTAAATCAAATTATCTTTGCACAGATTATATATGTTATTGTATCTGGGCGTCATTGATGATAATACCCCATATATGTAATTATGTTCATGAGTGATTATGAATCACAACTAATGCTGTGGCAAAGTTCAGCGACAATAAGCAGGCATATTGGAATAAGCTCTCAAACGTTATCCTTCAGTGTGACATAAAACATAGGATATGCCTGGTGAGGGTTAAACACCACAAAAACTTGGGGATTTCTGAGGTTATCCACAGTGCTGTCATGCAAATGTGTTGGATCTGATTGTTGAATAGGTGGTGGGGCGAGCATGCCTTGCTGTCCAAGGCAGTGCTTGCCCGTCATCACTCTTGCCACCACCACAGCATCAGCCTTCCTCGCACTGCCATCAGCACCATGCGTCAGTGCTGTGTGCACATCTGTGTAGAAATAAATCCCTCTTCCGTATCGGTGCCCTAGTAGGGAATAACCATACATTTCGTTTTTAAACTTAGATGTTTTCATACACACGCGCACAGTCATATAGAAAGCATATATTTGTATAACTTTCACAATCATCACAAGAACGTGCATTGTTATTATTACACGCTTTTATTTAACTCACTTCGTCTGTTGTATCCTCAAAAAAGAAATATTGTAACTCAATTTTTACACACTTCCCAATGTGCTATCGACTGCAAACTTGAAATAGCTATGTCATACTGATGACAACACGATATTCTATCATAAAAAATCCAAAACATATATTTTTTTACATTTTACACGCTTTTATTTAACTTACTGTGTGTTGTCGTATCCAAAAATCTTGTAACTCAATTTCAACCGTATTCCTAATGTCGCATCGACTGCAAACTTGGTATAGGTATGTCGTACTGATGACAATACTATATTATATCATTAAAAAAAAAATATTTTTAAACAATCTTTTTTACGGCTCTAATTGTCCACGCTCAACTCACGTTGCCTGTAAATCACCACGTGGTCCCTTACGTCACGGCAAGCCTCGGGGAGCCACGCCCAGGGGCGGGGGATGTGGAAGGAGGGGAGGGGCGATGGGCGAAGGGGGCAGGGCAGCTCGGACAGTACATTTTATTAAAGCGTGTTTTAAAAAAAAAGTATTTCTAAATATTTTATTTATATTAACATTCATAAATGCAACCAACCATCCACACTCACCATTTATTCCAGGACGTGCTCTATTGAAGCCATATTTCTCTACGCTTTTGCTATCATTCTCATTGATGCCTTGGAACAAGATTCTGCATGTAACGGGATTTCCATCACGCTGCGATATCCAAGTATGTCTGTCCCCAAATTTGTTTTCAAGATCTTTGTTGTGAAGAGGCACCACCTTTACATAAATATACATAAATGTGATGTAAAATCCATGTATAAAGTGTGGGTTTTTTGTAAATGCCAATATCAAATTAAATAATAGTATGAATTTAAACAGGTATACTGTAGTAACGAAGCCATGTTAATATTTGTTTATTGTGACTGTATATACATTACACATCAAATTGGATATTTTAACAATTAGACACAAAGAATTAATTCAATAGTGTGCAGGTATTGTACATTTCATTAAAATATGAATCTGCAAAACTGAAACAAATGTCAGAAGGTGCAGCTGCGATGTAAAATTGATGCTGGAAAATCAAAGTGTGCTGATATAAGTGCATTTATAGCATGGACATATTGTAAAACAAAAACTAAAACACTGTAGTTATACTATAGCACAGTATAAATACTCGCTCATGAAGTGAATGTGTATATTTTTGCAGATATTTGCTTTCTCACCAACATTTAAACAGCACACCTGTATAAAAAGTACTTAAACTGACCGGTAATCCATGACTAGTACCCATAACACATCACAGTTAACATAATTTACATATTTAATTAATTTATCAAATTTTTAGGCATTGTTATAGGAATTATAATCCATTTGAAGCTCTTGAGAACAGTGCATCACCCTGTTTCTGAGATCTCTTCGAGTGACCTCTTATTTACACTAGAGGCCACAATTTTCGACTCTACCTACTCCAAAGATATTTGAATTTTAAATTTTGAGAGCTAGAATCCAACCAATTAAGGGAAAATACATTCCATGTGATTTTTTTGTGTCGTCATGGGTGAAAGGGCTGAGACCACCGGCTTACAATACTTGTGAACCAAGTTTAATTAAATGCTACCTGAACTGCAACCCATCTCAGCAGCACCAATGCAGCACTCTCACCTCTGATACACGCTGCTACATCACAAGGATCACATTTTTGAATTCCACTGTTTTTTTTACTTTGCATACTCAGGAATTTCATTTTAATCATCAAACTTTTGTTGATATCACATTGTTCTTTAATTGTCCAATACATTATTCTATGAAGTGGATAGATTTTTTTTGTACAGTATACAATACTCATACATTTTACCAAAAAAGTTGTTGCTTTAACCAGTATTGTGCACAATCACCAGTGTACATGTCACTTATGATAATTATCATTGTGTATTTGGTACAGTATTAGTTGCAATTGAACATAACTTTGGTAAACTGTGTCATGTAAAAGGGTACCTGTGAAATTGATGTAATATTTAAGGTGGAGTGTTTCAAAGCATGTTCTAACACCCTATAATCTCTTGGATTAAGGGACAATGCTTTTACTTCTTTTGCTTCTATTTCTTCATCATAACCCATATTAGAGAAGATAAATTCTTGACCTGTAATAAATAATACAAATACACTTTACATTTTGGAATGTAAGAATACAATATAACATTTTAAAATTACTGTAATTTAGATTTGCTAGTTTTTATTTTATTTACAATTTCAGTCACGTATTTTAATGAGTACAATGATTTACATTATTTACACTACCACTGCAGCCGTTAAACTTTCAAGATGAACAGAACTCCTTAAAATATTTTGACAGATTTTATCAGTAAAATGTAACATTTATAGATTACAATACTGGCATACCGCTTAGATCGTTCAGGATGTGTTCTTGGTAAATGGAGCACGAAACGAAACAGGGCTACAGGAGGTCAATGTCACATTGTTCCAATAGAGATGCAATATTTCAGGGCTTCATTGGGATATCAGTAATAGCCTTAATAATGATACTGTACACATGATAAATGTATTAAGGCATTTTGTAAATAAAAAAATGTAACGTTTAATGAAAATGACATTAAAAATACGATAAGTTACGGACTCAAATGCATTCGGTCGGCGCTTGCGTAACATCAACTCGTCTCCCTAACGTTTCGCAGGAAGCTACACTAACCAATGGGATTACTGGATCCATAGATCACAAATTAATTGATGCAATGATTAACCCTCGATGAATCGATACTCTAACGTGGCTGTCGGATCGACAATGAGCACAATCGATAGAAAACGCACCACGATTTAGGCTCAGCTTAAGCCCATATATAGGCAACGCCACACCTACTTCCAGATATGGGCTGGTCCGCGCATATATTTAAGCATTCAAGTGAAACATTGTTGTAAGAGGCAGCGCTATAAGAGGTATGTCTGTATTGTAAAATATTTTATGTACAATAATTATTTACAAAGGATATGGCCACCTCTTGAGGACGTAGCACCGCGAGCCTCACCAAATGAAGACGGTTCCTGGTTTCCACTGTGTTCACCTTTTGGGGAGAGCATTCCACCGGTAGCTCCAACAGATGAAAAAGGTGCCTGACTTGTGCTGAATGCACCATACGGGGAGGGCATTCCACCGGTAGCTCCACCAGATGAAAAAGGTGCTTGACTTGTGCTGAATGCACCATTTGGGGAGGCCATTCCACCGGTAGCTCCACCAGATGAAAAAGGTGCCTGACTTGTGCTGAATGCACCATTTGGGGAGGGCATTCCACCGGTAGCTCCACCAGATGAAAAAGGTGCCTGACTTGTGCTGAATGCACCATTTGGGGAGGGCATTCCACCGGTAGCTCCACCAGATGAAAAAGGTGCCTGACTTGTGCTGAATGCACCATTTGGGGAGGGCATTCCACCGGTAGCTCCACCAGATGAAAAAGGTGCCTGACTTGTGCTGAATGCACCATACGGGGAGGCCATTCCACCGGTAGCTCCACCAGATGAAAAAGGTGCCTGACTTGTGCTCAATGCACTGAACGGGGGGGGCATGCCACCGCTAGTCCCACCAGAATGAGGAGGTTGCTGAATTGCATTTACACTTGTTTGTATCACAGGCTGTGTGACAATTGCACCTTTATGAGAGAGACGTTACATAAAAAGACATAATTAACAGTCAACAATTTATAACGTGTACATATGTCACGAATCAGACACATTTTCAATAAATGCTGTACTTATGAATTAATACTGTGGTTTTCAGTAGATCCATAGCAATGGAATCATAGGATTGGAAATATTCCATCGGGCCAAGTTATCAGCACCTTGACTTCCAATTGACTTTGTAAAATACATTAAAGTGGTCGTCCCAATTACTAAACCTCAGAATATAGATGTCTGCAATTGAATAAACATTGAATTGATGTACATAAATCCATACCAATATCCATCGAAACAAGATTAACAATATATATTCATGTTGATATTTGACCGTGCATTATGTTGTAAAAAATTATGGTTTATATATATTTTCTGTACATTTTTTTTATTTCAATGCAAAAATACTGTATTAGGGTATTTGTGGTATGTATCACAATTTCAAGGTAATCCATACACATGGATCACCTTGTGTATGGATCACTTTAGAGTATTTGGCTGCTATAAATTTCCACATGATAAGCCACTTCATTAAGCTTTCATTTGTAGCCAGGTCGCGTGTGGAAAAGAGATAGAAAGCTCAGTGGCCGTTATATGGTACAATTTTTTTTAAAGTTTAGTTTAGTTTTTAGTTATATGTTCAAGTACAGTGAAAATGAAATAGCAATACAATTACATGTGTTTACCTACCTGGTATTGCATATTGCATGTTAAATTCTTCAAGCAAATTCTCAATTTTCACCCTTGCCTGAGCCACATCACTGGCCTTACCAGCCATCTGTATCACTGTCACTGGACATGAACCAATCTTCTTCTCAGCTCCTTTGTTAGAGAAACGCAAGATAAAAAAAACACAAAGCTGTTGAACTGCTGAATGTATAAAACTGCGATTGTATTATTTGGATGTGATGACAAAAAATATCTAAGGTAATATTTAAATTACGTTTAGTGTAACCATTTATTTTAACGAATGAGTGGTAACATAAAGTAAAGGTTGTAGGACTGTGTAATCGATTTATATTAAATATTCACTCTGGGCATACGCACACTGGGTGAATTTGTGTAATACTATGCATTAGTGGCACACCGGTAATCCACTGCTTTGTGGGTAAGTTCTAGTGGATCATGTACAGATGTGTGTGAAAGTCTTAAAAGTGATGGACTGTAAGGTGGCTAAGAGATGGTAGTCCAGCAAATAGATTTGTGAACCCTTTGGGTGTTATCCACACGTATATGTACTGCAGGGTTTTTTTCTCTGTTTTCCTCTCACTTCTTCATTTCTCACCCTGTCCTTCCTTGATAAACCCACCATCCACTGCAACATCATCATCTCTGTGACTGACATAGCTTGGTCCTCCCTCTTTCTTGTGCCCCAGCACTCGGTCCCATACAACACCGGCCTCATCACCATCTTGTACTATACACTACACTATACACTACACTATACTATGCGCTACACTATGCACTACACTATACACTACTCTATACACTACACTATACACTACACTATACACTACACACTTTTCCCTTCAATCAAACTGGGACCCTCGTATCACACACCACACCAGGCATCTCTCGCCCTTTCATCCAGCCCTTGTTCTTGTTCTCATAATCTCCTTCAAGTGATCCATCCGCACCACATCGTTGCACCCAGGTACTTAAACTCATTCGATATTCATTAACTGGTCACTTCCAATTTGAAATCCTCCTGCATTATTTCCACTGAAATTTGCCACCATAAACTCAGTCTTTGTCCGACTGATCCTCAACCCATTCCCTTCAATCTTTTGCACCCAGATCTTCAAATCATCTTCCACTATCCCCCTGCTTTCACCGCATAGCACAATGTCGTCTGCAAACAGCATACACCAGGGGGGCTCTCTCTGAATATATCTCGTCAGTGTGTCCAGCACCAGGACGAACAGGAAGGGGCTAAGGGCGGAACCTTGTTTCACTCCCGCTTTGATTTGAAAGCTCTCCGACACTCCACAGGTGCTCCGTACATGCATTTTCCCTGCCCCATTCACATATCCTGGATCAGCCAGACATATACCTCAGGAAAACCTCTTCTTTTCATACACCACCAGATGAGCTCACTAGGCACCCTGTCGTACGCTTTCTCAAGACGAAAAAACACCATATGCGGGTCCCGTTTCTTCTCTCTGAACTTCTCCATCAATACTCTCAGTGCAAAGATCGCATCCATTGTTGACCTTCCCTGTCTGAATCAAAACTGACCCTCGCCAATTTCCACCAGCTCCCTCAGTCTTCTTTCTATGATCCTTCCCCAGAGTTTCATGGTGTGACTCATCAATGCTATTCCTCTGTAATTCCCACACTTATGTATCACCTTTCCCTTTAAAGATGGGAAGCAATGTACTCTCTCTCCATGCATATGTAGTGACATAAGAAGGGAGGGGCTGCTGGGGGCTCTGGGACCTTTGGCGCCAGGCGCTGGGTTCCCAGGCGGGTCAGACGCTTAAGCCTCTTGGCGCCAGGCGTTGGGTTTTCGGGCGGCCCAGGCGCTTAAGCCACTTGGCGCCACCAACGGGGGGGGGGCTGTGTGTGCTCTGTGGGATACCTGGGGGCGCACACGGCCCTACCCCTCGTTGGGGACTAGGCATAAAAGGGGAGCTCCCTGGACGATCAGGGCCAGTTGTAGCTCAAGACCCAAGACCCAAGACCAGCCATCTGAGGACCCTGGGATGTTGTGAGAGCCAGTGGTGGGACTCTGGAACTCCCGACTCTACGACCTTGTGGGGGCGAGTTCCAGAGCGTAGCCAGAGTAGAGTATCTCGGCTGTGTACCTAGGCTGTGTACCTAGGCGGTAACAGAGTATCTGGACTGTTGGAGAGTTGGACTGTTGGAGAGTTGGACTGTTGGAGAGTTGGAGAGTTGGAGTGTTGGAGTGCTGTTGGATTGTAATAAAGAAGTTACCTCTACAAGTGTCTCCGGAACCCGTTACACATACAGCATTTTCTTCTCCATCCAGATTTTCTCAAATACCCCCATAAGTATTTCAACACCACTTTTTCCCATTAATTTAAACACATCAATTATAATCTCATCTGGCCCCACCGCCTTTTGATGTTTCATGCTCCCCAGAGCCTCCACTACCTCTTCTCTGGTTATAGTCAATCTATCAACCGCTAACTGCAAAGTGTTAACAACTCCACCTCCTCAAACATGGGGTGACGTTCATCTCCACTAGTGCCAGGAGCACACATTCCATAGAGGAGAAGACCTCTTATCCGCATCCATATTACCCATGATATTGATTCGCCACATTGCTGGCGATAACAAGGGCTTCTGCCTCTTTAGTGGAGGCCAGTCTTTTCACAGACATTGTTGACGTGCCACAAAATGGTACTACCACAGTAAGCTTATAAACCCGAGGAATCATGTGGAAAAAAATGTTTAACAAAATGTTTAACTTACCGAGTGTAGGTAACAGAGAGGTTTCATTTCCATGCATATTCTCGATGTTGTCCTTTTCCATTGTGAATTTTTTTTGGAATTCCTTATGAAAATACAATATAAATGTACAATGTTTCTATGAAAAACTATTAAACATTAGCCGAGTGCAGTATTTTATCCACAAGGCTAGTTGTTTGATTATTACAAATCTCTATAGAAAGTTAAACATGAATACATGTACAGTACACAATGTCACAATTATAGGTTAATCAACTTTGAACATCACAGCATAATCAAATTCAAGAATTATAACTCAAACTAAAGTATATCTTTAATATAACACAGAATTTTTATTTATGTGTAACTGTCTTTTGCAAATGCAAGTTTTGACAGATTAATACTGTACATTTTAATATAACCTGTAGGAATTAAATAACATGTTATTTGGGTCTTTCGGTAAAGTCACATAGATAGGTTCTTTAAACGTAGATAGGTTATTTGAACCTATCTACGTGACTTTACCGAAAGACCCAAAGAATATGAATTCCTGCAGTCACGAAAGCTTTAAGTCAAGATTTAATTAAATAACATCTCTCGTATGTCGTACTTACTTTGATTGTTTCATAATCTTTAGGATAGAGTACAAACCTAACATTTTTCAAACTGCTGTTAGGGTAGTCCTTGAAATGGGCAATAACAGATTTGATCATTGTGGCTGCCACCATTTTTATAGGGTGCTGTAGTGTTCCAGCTCCAAGGGCTGGGAAAGAGATAGATTTTTGTTGCTTGTCTTGTGCCGTCTTCAAACATGTTTTAACAATGTCCTTCAGAATCTGTTGGTTATTGAATAAGCCAGGCATTAATAGAAGCACATCTACAGTCTTGAGAAGTTGTATAAGAAAAAATTATCCCAAGATAGTGTTTTTGAGAAGTCAAAGTTTAATAGTTGTGGTGCCTTAATGTACACCAAAATGTTTATACATTTGTAGAAATGACAGTCAAACTGTTATCCTCTTGTTAGCCATTATTTTTATTATCCGAGGCCCCAGATCAACCTATTTAACTTGTACTGTTTGTGCTTATCCACAGATAAAAGAAACCAAGAAGTTGTGGCAAATTCATCCTATCAGCCAAAGTTACTCACTCGGAATTGTGTAGATAAAAGGGGTCTCTGGGCACGAATAAATGCGAATGGGACCACCAGTAGCACCCCCAACATCGCTACATATAAGAAGAATTTAATTGTAATGTCTAGTATATCACATTTTGTTAATTTCATTTTTGAGTTCCAATAGTTAAATCAGTTTAATGACAAAACCATGAGGTTGAAGTTGGCATCTTATTTGCAACCATAAATGAAGTAGCTGAGGATTTCCATCATAATATGATCTTGGGCCACTCGTGGCAAAGCATACATCTGTAGTGTCAACAGAATCGTATAGCCTAGCCTAGACACAACCCTGACCGTGTTACACTGACAGCGTCGACCGAGAAAGCCAACAACTATCTGGCCACGCAATTATCGAGTGAAGATGGCAGCGATGAAGGTGGCGAAGATGATGAGACGAGTCCACTTCCCAGAACCGGCAGCCATGAGCTCTCGCTCTCTGCTGAATTTTTCCTACTCAGCGCGATCTGGCTCCACCCTGGCCATGCATCCCTTCTCGAACCCACTAGCAGGTTCCAGGGGCTTCCAGACGGGGTCTCTGTGACCCTTGCCCCAGTTCGTCAGCCCTGCTGACACACCCTCGTGTAAGTGCTCACCGGCGTGTGTACGACTCGTCCACCGCAGTTGCCGTTGTTGGACAACAGACGACGCTATTACACGACACATCTATAGAGGGAGGACCGCTTTACAAGTGCCAATAGAATTTTGCCCGTCCCAACACGGACGTCAATGTCAAAATGGGTGCCAAACTTGGCACGTATTCCGTAATATTATGTTCCGGCAAGCATTTTAGTTGCAGCCCAAATTTAATACGTAGCTAGGCATATGAATGGTAAAATGGTCTTGCCCAACCAATCTGAAAGCACACATCTGTAGAGGGGACACCCCTTTACGAATACTAATCGAATTTTGCACGACCTAACGTGGATTTCAGTGTCAAAACGTGTGCTTGGCACATGTGTAGTGACATAGCGCTGACTGCTGTCCAGCAGCGGCAACTGCAGTGGACAGTTAGCGCACATGCCGTTGGGCGGGCGGAGGAACTGAGGCAAGGGTTACGGAAGACCTCATCTGAAAGCCTCTGGAACCCGCTAGTGGATTCGAGAAGGGAGGCTGAGTAGGATAAAAGCAGCGGAGAGCGAGAGTAGACTCGTCGTCGCTGTCGTCTTCGCCGCCTTTGTCGCTGTGGCCTTCACTCGATATTTGTGCGGCCGGATAGTTGTTGGCTTTCTCTGTCGACGCCGTCAGTGTAACATGGTTAGAGTTGTGTCCAGGCTGGGCTGTATGACATCGAGAAGGAACGAGGCAAACCTGTTGAACCTAAAGAGTGTCAATAAAGAAGGTGCCTCCTGCAACTACCTTGTCTCCGACTTGTGCTACACTACATATGCACCAATGTGCATTGTTAAAATGTAATAAATCGATGCAGTATATCCATGGATAGAATGACCTTGGACCCCGAATCCCAAAACATAATTCTACATAGGGGTGTCCCCTCTACGAGTACCAATCATTTGCCCTGGTCCAACGCAGATTTCAGTGTCAAAATCGGTACCAAATTTGGCACAGGCACTTAGGTGCATTGTTCAAAACTAATTCGTAGTTGGGGTATTTCAGTGGTAAGATGGCCTTGGGCCATTTATCTTAAAGAGTCAATTTACAGAGGGGTCCCCCTTCTATATTCTCGGTTAAACGCCAAGTTTGGCGACCGTTTTGATACAAGCACGTGTTTGACTGGGCGAAAAATCGATTGGCACGTGCAGAGGGCCCCCCTCTGTATATTTATGCTTTGATATTAGTGGCCCAAGGGGCCGTCCATAAATGACGTCACGCACCTGGGGGGGGGGTCAGACATTTGTGACGATGTGTGACGTCACATCTAAATGCGCAACTTTAAATATAGACAACACGTTCTACTTAATTAAATAGACTTTTAAATAAATGTTTTCTCCTACAACATCAGAGTGCAGCGGCACATTAAATACGCACTACAATAACAATAGTTTCAAGCGATTTGAAGCACATTTTATGTTACGGGGGAGGGGGCAGAGCTTTGTGACGTCATATTTGAGGGGGGGGGTCTGACTTTTTGTGACGCCGTGTGACGATGGGGGGGGGGAGGTCAAAAATCGTCCAAAATCGCGTGACGTCATTTATTGACGGCCCCTAAGGCCAATTTACCATTAAAATACCCAGCTAGTTATTCGATTTGGGCTGCGAAATACTTGTTAAATGTAGCTTATGGAAAAAGTTTTTTTTTTATCAATGTTGATACAAATGTACAAATACAGAGGATACCGTGGTATGTTTACTCACCAGTTGTGCACGATACTCTTGCTCCTGAGTAATTATTTCCCTATTATATACCATCACGTGGTAGACAAACGTGCATCCCAAGTTGCAGCCTGTGGTAACTATACGACTTCCTTCTTGAAGTAAATATCCTCCCATTTTTTGAGTCACCTGTTTTTGTAAATCAGGCCCAGCCTTGCTTAACAATGCGATCGACACGGCACCCCGTTTCAACTCTCCCTTTTCGCCTGTAGAATTCACAATGACGTTTGTCTAAAACAAATGGGAAAAATTTGTGCGTAAGCATGACTAAAATACAATATTTCTTTGAAAACCATGAGCATTTTCTATGTACGAAATTTATCTTATGAATACGGTAACAGCATACGACATACTATACAGGTAGTCCCCGACTTACGATGGTCCGACTTACGATATTTCGATCTTACGATATCGATATGACAAAATTGTTAAATATTTTACATTTCGCTCGGCAGGCAAACGCAGCATCGTACGAGGTACTATGCTGTACGTTGGGACGCTGCCGGGATGTTACTGAACGCATCTCACGCCTTGTGTGATGATGCCTCTCACTCTCACCAGCGGTCGACGGAGTTGAGTTGTCTCGGTGCTAGCGCGTGTATTTGTTTCCGTGTTTTTGTGTTTCAGAATCTTGGTGAGTGCAGTACTATATGATACGTTACGATACGTTCAATGCATGTATGATACGTAGCTTTAGCGATTTCATTTTAGGGTTACCACGATACGATACGTTAAATGCATGTTAAAAGTTTTTTTTTTATAGCAGATAGGATTGTTTCCTGAAAAAAAACTTTCTTTGAAATTGCAGTTCATATAGGTAGGCTAATAATTTACCTTGTTTTTTACTTTAAATTTTACTGTGCAATACAGTATTGTAATTAATAAATACATACAGTATATAGTTTATACAGTACGGTACTGTAAATTGCTCTGTTTTGCTAAATTACCACCATTCTTTAAGTCTCCTGGGTAGGCCAGGTCATCTTCGACTTACGATATTTTCGACTTACGAATGGGGTCGTCGTAACGCATCTCCATCGTAAGTCGGGGACTACCTGTATTTGTAAGAAACTGTATATGGACACAAATTACTGTAAGAAATAATCAAGTACTGTATCCCTTACCACATTACTATACATTTCAAGACAGTTTTTCTTTGAAATTCAATAAAGTATCACGTGCTAATGTCCTGCACAGTAACAGGTTAAACCACTCTACTGTATATCCTATAATTAACACTACATCCACGTGTTGGGTTACATCAGAATAACGGCAGTGCCTATGACCAAATCAGCCTGGATAGTGATTGGATTGACCAAGAACAACAGGTTATAAGCTGCGAACCTACGCAAATGACCCCCACGACCCGCAGTGTGGAGAAACCTTCTTCCAGAACTGCATTAACATGGCTGCACATGTTCACATGTATTCAGAAACACGTGCTGTACATGTACAATTATTAGCAATACAACTTCTCAACTGTAGTTCGGGATCATCAGTTCAACATTCAAATCAGGACTGTATAAGTCCACCATCTGCCACGTGTTTTTTACTGAAAAGGTATTTTTTAAAATACTGTCTTGTACATTTATATATCTAATGCTGATTAATTGTATCAGTACATTTCTTTTAAAATCAAGTTAATCTTTAAAAAAATTAAATAGATATGATTGTACAGCAATTTCCAGCGCCAAGGTTGTTCCGACTATACTTCACCACGCTGGTCAATGTGGGTTGGTGAAGGGGGTGTTGAGGAATCGCCAGTTAAGATGACTCGCCACTGTTAGCTTTGGTCGGGAACTGAACTCAAGAGGCGCCAGGTTCATAGCGCAGTGTGTGCCACCACTCCATAATGGTTTAAACAGAACGGTAAATACTGTAGTCTGTGTGCCTTTGTTACGATATTATTGCGTATGACAATTAAACATGTTTACCTGCTCCTCCTCGAGTGAACCACGAACAAGAACGACTGATTGTCCTGTTGTGGTTGTGAATCGCATTAATGTTTCATTTATAGCGTCTGAGATCAACATTGACTCGAATTGATTAGTCGTCTTATTTAAAGTGTCTGCAATGCTCTTTGCAATATTTCCTTCTTTGTCTACAACTCTAATGTCACGGACAGAGCGACCCTGATATTTTGTATCTTTGCAGAAGTTGACTATGGCAGTGACTATAATTTTAGCACATGCATCATCAAGAAATCCATATTGCTGTGCAAGAACTGTAGGAATGGCAATGGAGTTTAAGCCATGCAGATTGGCTTCTCTCAGGCTCAGTGTAATTATTGTTTCTAGAAGACGAGATTCCTCAATTCCAATTTGTGGATATACATATTTTGAGGGAGGACCCACAGCATGAATCATGATTTTACAAGGCAGGTGACCTGGACCAGTGATGAAACAATCTCCCTCCTTTAAACTCCGCTCGCGAAACACTTCATCAATTTGCCTCTGTACGTCTGAATCTCCAGTTTTGGGATAATCTTCGCTGCCTTTCAACTTTTTATTGGGTGCAGTTGTCACCATTGCATCAATGTGATGTTCAAAAACATCACCCTCGAACACAGACAGGATTCGGTCACCTGACAGGACCACCCTGCATTGTATTCCAACGGGGTGTGCTTCTTTGCAGCTCTGAAATATTTGTATTTTGCTATTTTTGTCTTTTGCAATGTCTCCTTTATGTTTCTTCAACATATTTAACTTATCAATTCCTTCCATAGAAATCTCGTGATGAACAACATCCTTTAAAGCTGCAAAGACACTTTGTGTTGCAGAAATTATATTTTGTTTCCCTCCCAATACTGTCATCGTCATATTTGTTTTATCACTCTGAAATTTAACCCTTTCTTTTATTGAGATGTCATCAGTTTGTATTTTTTCATCAATGTAGTCGAGGACAGTTGCAGACACAAATTGAATTGATGCCGGAATTTGCTGTGGGGGGAAAAAATAGGCAACAATGTTCAATATACACAATACGCATTTTATAATACAGCACCATATTCATACTCATCATCTAACCAAACCACGACCTTCTATAGATCACGGTTTGCTCTTATATTGACCAATATCCTCATCTCAGATGACTGCAAGTCGTTACACATTGTATTTGACGATGAGAGTAGTGCAATTAATATTTTATTCTGGCAAAAGTGTAGAGTACGTGGATTTTTGTACAAAGGTTAATAATGCATGCACGGATACACTTTAATAATACACAACATGCAAGAAAGGAATGCAGTGTTTGCCTATGGTATGTTATAATTGCAACACGCTTATGCAGTAATTAGTAGCAGTGCTATTGCGAGACTTTACTTGTCCTGATGCGGCATGGCCAGAGGTGCCGTGAACTTCTGCGGGCATCCCCCATTGTGATGAAGGCGTCTCTGTGGCTTCACGCCTGGACAAGTGGTGGTCCAGGTACTCCTCGAGCCGAGTAACGCTCACGTTTCGCAGAAGCTCTTTGTCTTGCAACATGTAATCGCGTTCTTTTGGAGAATGGCAAACAGAAGACATTTGTTCATAATAAAAGTTTTTGGGTTAGATCGCGTAAGTATAAATGTGTCGTAACCCTCTACAGCCAGTCAGGTTTGTCACGTAAACAACGCGCTAATTAGTTACTACTTCAGCCCACCGGTGTGTTGGAATAAATCCACAACATTTACAATTTGAAGACGACGTTTCGCTGGTAATTACATCCAGCATCATCGAGCGATCTCTGAAATTATACACACCGAGAAGGACCTGCGGCTGATGGGCTGTGTAAGAAATACCTTTTTATGTTTGTGTAGATATATATGAAGGAGACATTGATTTTGTTTTTACTGTTTGCCCCAACTACGTAGCTGATGCAGTCTGTTTCAGATGGAAACACTGCTGATTTTGAAGGGCAACTTAGAATGTTATTACGCGATACCACTTTTTGGCAGGAAAAGTACGAAAGTACAAGATGCGACATTATACTTTCGAAACAATCAGGGGAGAAAATTCTGGATAATCCAAACATTTCATATCTGCGACGGATATTCGGATTTATAACAAAAATTTGAATATCCCTACCAAGGCCGTAGCCATGGAGTCAACATGGGGGGGACGAATTTCCTGCCTAAAATATAAAAAAAATATCCAACACATAAGATGGACTTTTTATATTTTTTTTACAATACTGTCTAATAATAGTATATTGTATTACATTGCTGTTTTTTTACCTTTTTTTTCATTGTATGTAATGGCAGACATTAGGGATTAATAAAATACAACCATAACCACAATCATTTTAACAGAAATCTATTCTATAGCAATATATTGGGGAGGACATTTTGAGCATATAATTACGGCCTTGATTCCTACTGAATAGTAACGTAATGAGCATCAATTCATCAAAAACAAAGTATGCACTTGTGGTAAAATTAGCATTCTCTTTTGAATGCTACATTGCCTAAGAATTATTACATATGTTATAAGCACAGTATTTAAGATGAATGTGGTGTGACTTCTGTGGCCTCACGCCATAATGTGTTTCGCTCTCCCACGTGTCCCTGCCCCTTTCATTTCACCTTGATCCATGACGTTCACTTATATATTTTAAAATAATGAAATTGGTGGTGTTTGTGCTTTAGCACCACTGCTACGGTCAACCTTTATGTCTTGCCATCGTCGCAAGTTGACGCAGAGAGTACTTTCCAGTACTATTAAACAAACTATTATACATGTAGGAACAATGTTCCACACTGCCCACCAGGGATTATTTGTCTGTCTGTCGTGCATAAATATATATATAATATAAACAGCTCTTTGATTGGTGGAGACCTACTGCCGGGTACGGAGAGGGGAGGTGCCTAAGGGAGGGTCAGGGGAGGGGCCTAAGGAAGGGGGGGGTCAGGGGAGGGGCCGGGAGTCAGGGGAGGGGGGGTCAGCGGAGGGGCCAGAGGGAGGGGGAGTCAGGGGAGGGGCCTAAGGGAGGGGGGGAGTAAGGGGAGGGGCCTAAGCAAGGGGAGGGGCCGATAGTTAAGGGGGCTGGCTACCTGGCTGGCTGCCTGGCTTCCTCAAGTTATCTTGTATACAGGTAGGAACAACAGGTTCCACACTGCCCACCAGGGATTATTTGTCTGTCGTGCATATTTGTCTGTCGTGCACGAATGCGCTGTCCAACCAAGTTCCTACCTGCCCACTCCGAAGGAACGTGTTTTGAGCCGTTGATGATGCAAAGAGAAATGTGAACTATGCAGGCTCTTTTAGAAAGCAATGGCATTTGAAATGTTACCCGTGTTCACTTTGTCAATGTGACGAATCTAAAAGTCACGTACATGCACGTATTTTACCTTGTGATCTTACAATGCCGTGTTTATATTCAGCAATGAGTGTAAACAGCCACTGTCGCATACAAATTAGGGATGTTTCCGGTTAATCCGAAAAATCGAACGTGGCCTCGACACGAAATTCCACGTGACCTTAAAGTGTGACGTCATAAGGAATGCAGCAACACGTCAGAATATTGAATAACACTGAAGAAATCCGATGAGCTGCAAAGCTCTTTTTAAGATGTCCAGTATTTTTTCAGACGCCTTGCGATTAAAACTTGTGAGCGTGAACACGTTTAATTATTGAATGTAAAATGATCCCCAAGCAAATCTTACATTTAAAATAAATCAAGCGGATTTTTTTAAAATCCAAAACTAATCTCGGGGTCATGTCCTGACCACACCAATTAAGGTCAGGCGGACCCTTCCGGTGCAGCCAACTGCTTTAATTGAAGATCAAGTCGGTAGGTATTTAAGGGGACTTTCGAAAAGTTGTCAACGTCATTTACCCAGCATTAGTGAAAGCACAAATTGTCCCCAAATCAGCATTATCTGCAGTAAAAGTTGCTGTATTCCGACGTTTAGTTGCGAGCGAAACCCAAGTCGCTAAGCTGTAGCGACAAACGCCACGGTGGCGACACTTGAGACGCGACTTTTAAGCAAGAGACAGAAGGGCGCAATCGCTGTTCACGGTGCCACCAAAAGTTAACGCTTGATACATCCGCATCGAGAAAAGAAAACAGACTGTACAGAATACTAATGTAGTATATAGTGCTGTAATACCAGATTGTAAATGTGTAAAGTAACTCACCTGCGCGTGATCTAAAGTGAACGATTATTATTCGTTGAACGAAATCTGACGTTATGGAATGGTTAATGTTTCGTCTTTGAAAAAACTGCGTTAGCTTGGAAATGAATTCACTGCTATTTTGAGGTTCAACATGCAGCACCATCCCAAACGTCGGGTCCCAAGCGCCCATGGCTGCTGCAGCCATGATCTCCAACACTCATGCAGTCTGGACCACTCCCCTATATGCTGAACTTACAAATACTGTAAACCAATGGATGTGTCGATGTCTTTTACCAATCAGTAATTGCTACTTTCGACCCTGCACCTTAACGCCTGGTTTAAACTTTAGAACAGTAACATCAGCTAGGCTACGCGATGTTGCCCATCTCGTTCGACAGTACACAAACACGAATAACCCAAGCGTCGTCTTGAAACGCACTCGAAACGAAACTCTCCAACTTCCCACTTCTGTTCCGGGACGCAGTGACGAACTGAAAATACTGTATAGCCGGTGCCACAAATAAGTTACAGCAATAGCACCTACCTCATTAAAAGGACAGATGGCGCTATGCAAAATTCAGTCAATCCAACGTGGTTCCCTGGCTTATATGCTCAAATTAGATGTTGGTAGCCGAGCCAGTAGAAATTCCTAATTCTCACGATGGGTAAGTTTGGATGTTTCGCACCGTACGTACAGGACCACTTCCCGTCATCAGGCAATCTACTGGATGCATACCTACCAAAGTCACCATCCTGCCTCCATGTGAGACAAAATTGACCACTTAACAAGAATTTAACTCACAATCTTTTTTTATTACAACTCGTGTGCTCCAAGCAGGGCTCCATGGCTTTTACTCATTCAGCGAGTGCCTGTTCGCAGAAATATGGCTTAACTAGGTTAGAGCATGCAACATTCAATAACCACGAGAACCTTGAACCTGTGGTTTGAGAACATAGGTCTCAATGATCCGATATCATGGCCATGACCTATTAGGCCAAATAAAGTTTAATGTGATCAAATAAACGCCATTGCCTATATTCAATAAACAACTTGTCCTGGACTGAAATAAAAGGCATCCCTTATGTTTAAGGCTCGACTTTAAACGCATACAAAAAATGGACAAACATTGCAGTTATTTTATGTGTACTAAAATGTAACCAATTACGTGCTCCGAACAATGAACAAAACTCTAACAACCAAACAGTATATTAATTCTTGTACCAGAATCAAACTTTTTAATAGATCAAAATCTTATCAAATTAGCATAGAGTTAAATGGGGTTTTGCATGCCAAAAACAAGCTAATGCAGCGACAGAACATGTACATTAATGATATACACCACTAAATTGGGTGGAATCATCCTTTCAATGTGATCAAGTACTCTGGGTACGCTTGACAATCATGAAAGATAGAGAAGATTTTTGGGTCGACTGCACAGTTGACGGAGCTGTTGTACAGGCAGCTGGGGTCTTGGCCAGGCTTTCTGGGACGTGTGTTCAGGCTGGGAATCCCTACACAGTAGTCTCCAGTGACCACGCGTGCGCGGAACACCATCTTCAGCCCAGTGGCATCTGGCACCGAGAACAGGTCATTGGCAGAGTATTCGGGATCTATCGCAAAGTAGGTCCCCTTTCCAAATGCCCAGGCTGAAAAAATGAGCGAGAAAAAAACATTTTAGTAAATACAAGATACATGTATTGTCAACAAGTTTTGAGATTCACTTAAAGTTAGGTTTCCTTAAAAAACTATTTATATACTTAAAGTGCGATTTTCCATTACAATTTTAATCTAACTCCTGCAGACTAAACAAAATCTAATAGAAATTTGCTGTACCATATTTGAAAAATTAGTCGTCAAATTTAACATAATTTTTTTTATTGAAATTCTTAATCGCAGCAATACTTGTAAATGTAAAAATAAAACTACACATTTTAATTGCTTGATTTTAAGTTCGACTAAAGAATATTAGATTTCATTGTCCAGTTCCTCAAACACCCATGAGTCATAACTACCGTTTTTGCCGCAATAGCCACGGTCAAAACCATTGCGGCTAATGTTGTTGCAGACGTCATGGGATGTTCCATGGTAAAGCAGTCGCTCTGTATCCATCTTTATTTCGTCGGTGATTATTTTCTTTTGCAGCTGATAACCTTGCCACAGGTTTATATTCTGAATCCTTTCAATCTAAAACACAATTTACATTCACATGGACACACATTAATTACACTTAAACACCAAATGTGGCAATGTTTTCTAAAAATACAAACACATTTTATTGAAATAGATATACATAGATGTTTCACCTTTGCAATTCTGTAGTTAAATTGTCCATTTTTGTTGAAGAGGTCAGAAATATCTTTATATTCAGGTGTTGCTGAAACAAGTGGGACCATTGCAAATCTTTCCTGACCCATGTCATCCCAGTGCACTGGAATGTTGTTTTCTGAAAAATAGAGACTCGATTTCAATTAATAGTTTAAGATGGCACCAATTTATGCTGAAAACTTTCAGAGAACCTTAAAATGTACTTCCCCTCTGCTCTAATCTCATACTAACCACTGCCTCCCATATAAAATAAAAACTCTCCAATGGTCCCTTTGACACACCTCCTCCCATTGTTGTGAATTGTATAGTGCATGCACACAACAGAAACAGGTTTAAAAACATGTAACACTTGCAAACAGTAGAATAAACTAGATTCGAAGCTTTCGTGACTGCAGGAATTACTCTATGGTTCTTTCAGTAAAGTCACGTAAAATAAAAAATCAAATAATAATATAATAGGACGTTTCGATTGCAACACAAGCAACCGTCATCAGGTAAGAATGAATGAGAAAAAAAAACAGTAAACTTATAGACAATGCAATAAACTTAAGCTAAAGTAAAACAGAATCAACATTCCTTGACTATCACTAGGGAGACAAATACACTGAAGATCCTTTGCAAGGGCTATTAAATACGAAAATAAATGTAAAGCCCTCTTTTCAAAACACTTTTATGATGGCCTTCCCATGTCATACTTCAAAATGCTATCCAGTAACAGAAGATGAGGAGAAGAAGTTGGAGCATCGTAGAATACAATTATTTTTGTTCTGCATCGCACCCGACTAGCAACATTGTCCCACAGCATCCTTAAACGACTTGTTATATGGTCACCCATCTCAGCAGTATCCAGGCTCAAACCTGCTTATACATATCTCACAAGATGAGCCGTATTACAAGTAACTGTCATAGCAAAGTTACAATGAGCATGTAAATGAGAAAATTGTTAAATAAGATACCTTTGGCTTCTTGCAGCAAAAGCAAGATGTGAAGTTTTGCCATCGGCACGTCGTCTTTGGTCCCCTCCACAGAGAGGTGGGTGGGTGCGGCCGTGATGCGAACACCCAGGCTAATCTCCATGCTCTCAAGCTCCCTGTAATGCTTGGGCCGTAAGGTCACATCTTTCAGCTCTACTATGACACACGTTAGGTTTCCCTTGATGATATCCGTCACTTCTCTTGCAGCTTCCGACACGTTCTGCCAGGATTTGCCATAAATGTGCAGGTGAGCTGGATGAACTGCAAACCTGGAATTCATGTCCCTTGGTCTTGTTTCCATGACAGAACTCGGGCTTTCTGTAGAGATGTACAGAATCGATGTTTGACCCGTGACAAAGTTATTACATTTTTAAGTTTCAACTTTTGCACAATTAATGAAGACAAGACAATGTCAATTTAAATAGGAAAGTAAAATCTACTTTCAAAGTGTAACTCAATATTGAATGCGAAACATGTCCTTGAAAACCTTTCTTTCTTGGACTGCAAATAAACAGATTTGGAGCCAAGTTAAATGGCCCACTTCTCAATCATGCCGATCAAATATGCACATGTAAAGCTCTTTTGCAAATCCACTGCAAGAAGAGGGCCTTCATGTACCATTTGGGTTGTGGGGGTTATTTGACCAAACTAACCAAACTGATCAGTTTGGTTAGTGGGAGCGTAGAAATACAGTACAATGGAATGTGGTACCCTTCTCTATGCTGCCCACCACATAGCCCACAGCCGATCACCACCTGCTATGCATTGTGGGTGCTTATAGGTAGTGGGCCCATCAAAGCAATCGACACCCCCTTCATCTGGCTTTCAAGATCAGGCACATTCTGGGCGATTTGTTCAACAGCATTTAAACGTTATCAACTAGTGAAATGCGTACAATGAAACACTTGTCTTTCTAGTCAATACTTACGTTACGTGCGACTTTATTTTGCTGCTCTTCCCCCTATGCTGTGCACTATGTAGCCCCATAGCCTTTATAACCTGCAATGGCGGTGCCCAAACCATGCATTTTGCAGACCTTATTTATACATGCACAACCTTATCAGAACAAGCTAATTAAATATTAACAATTCGTGCGATTCAAACATTCATGCGATTCTAATACAGTTTACCTTCTAATGAAGGCAGACTCGTAGACTGCTGCCAATCAAGCAGAGATTCCTGGAAAATGTGCAGCATCTCCTTCCTGAGGATGACGATCCGTACGCCACAAAGAGCGGAGCCCTTCTTGCAAGATTTAGAGTACTGTTCGATGGCACCTAACATCTTATCTGCTACCACAGCTGGGTTGAGGCCCATTTTTCCTGTAACAGAAATGTACATAGCACAATATCTTAACGTTAATATTTTCATTATAAAATACTTTAAGATACCTGTGCCATATAAAGTGAAGCTTTGTAAGACAATGGTATGCAGTTTGGAAGATTGTGCATACAAGTAATTAAATTAACTTAGATGCACTCATTGTACATTACCATTTGGACACCGGTCTGCAATGAATTATGATTTTAATCATCCAGTTTTTTTTTATGTCGTCAGTGTCTAGTGAATATCATTGTCCAGTTTTCATCAGATTCCATAGTTTGGCAAGTCCCTATAGAAAATACTGCCTTGCTGGATGAACTACATGTAAACACGCATAACTGTAACACTGCTCTCTGCAACTGAACATAATTAGAATGCTGAATTTATATGACGACATAGTTAAGACAAGTTCTTACTGTGCAAATACTACACAACTATTACACAGGCTGCACATACCTGTTCCAATGGCAGGGAAGGAGATGAAGGGCACACTCCTCTTCTCACATATACGCAGCACTTTGGTCACACAGGCTTTGAGCTTCTGAGGACTGCTTGGGTTCGCCACGTGAATGATGTGTTTGCAATGCAGTGCTCCTCCACTTGTGACCACCAACGGTTTGTTTGCAATTTGGCCTGAGTATAACAAAGTTGTCAATGGTATTTTTTCAATGCCTTAGTAGAATAACAAAAAAAATACAGTACCTTTCTTGCTGGCTCTGATGGTGAATGCCTGCTATCCAGCATTCTAGAGATAATGGTTGGTGGATCATGCATATTTGAACTCCCAAACAAAAATCATTACCTATTTACCCAAGAAGCTACACCAATTCCAAAGCACTGCTTTTCAGCAGCGTCCTGCATGGTATTTTTCTTATATCGAGATGTTTTCAGACAACTCGTATTTATGCGTGTGGGAGGAAGCCGGAGCACCCGCAAAAAAACCACGCATGCAAGGAGGCAACATTCAATCTCAAATAGATGGGACAGAATATTAGTCCACATTTGCTGTACCGCCTTCCCATAATCCAGAATAATCCATCTTAACACCAAATTGGGAAGGCAGTTTTGCAACATTTGTGTAATCCACCAACCTGCACCACCAGCGCTGGATTGCAGGCATGCGTCACCACAGCCCAGCTACAAAGTGGATAGAATAGGGCAGCACAATTGATTCTTGAAGCCATCTGTGCAGATATTGGAGTGTTATCCCCCTGTGTGTGGGGTTTCTCTGAGTATGGCAGTTTACTTCCACATGTAAAATACTCATTTAAAGAACTGCCCAAATATCCATTGCAAGGCCTACCAAAAAAAAGTATTTATAATAAGACGAAACACGGTAGGACCAATACCTCTGCCGTTGCTGATCATTGTTTTAAACGCTGTGGGCTCACACGAAATGGATTTTTCCAAGACGGAGGTACTCTGAAAACCTACTGGCTACCTTCAGAAATTTGTTCATGAAGCCATCCAGATATATAAACACAGACACAACTTCAACCGAGAAGATGGGTATAAACTGAGCAATCATTGGAAGGACGTTATTAACCAAGTCTTAACTGTGACGTTTCCATCCTACCTGCCTATGTCAGCTGTTATTTCCGATTCTCTGTCTCTCTCTTTGGATTGCACTCTCATGGTGCTAATCTCTCATTAACACTGCTGTTGTGCGCATATGTGGGCACGATACTCTTATGCGGCGACAGAAACTCATTCATGCTAATCTCCCTCCCTAATCCCTCTCTCCCTAATCCCCCATTAACACAACTGACGCGCTTGCGTCCGGGGGTGGAATTCCTTTCCAGCTCAGACCCCGCTTGCTTGCTTGCTTGCCCATCGCCACATATATAGCCTCTTGTTTTAACTGCTCTCTCGCTATTTCCGCAGTTCCACTGCTGGATTATATTTTTACCGCCTGAGGCCGACCGCTTGTGTTGCGATCGAAACGTCGTGATTAATTTTATTTTATATCTACGTGACTTTACCGAAAGAACCAAAGAGTCTAAGTTATGCTTCTCTGCATACATAAGGATTGTTTTTTCAACTAAAATATAAATTCAGTGATCAATCAGCTTCGAGGACCAATGTTACTTTATAACTGGAATAAAACGGAAACCTTTTACACGTATATGCTTATAAGTGTGTATGTTTAAGTTTACTGAAATAAAATCAAAACGATACGTGTACTTGTGCATACAAAAAAAATATTCCTTACTCCAAAGATTCGATTTTTTTTCTGCCACCCAGCCAGCTGCTTTCATGATTGAATCGGTGATCCCTGTACAAGAAAACAAATATATTTTTTTTCAAGGAGTAAAGAACGGCAGAGCTAGATTTTCCAAAAGCGTGGAGCGCAAACAGGTTAGTGGGGTGCTACACCAACCGTTTGCTCTGCCAGATGTTTCGGAGGTGATGTTGACTATCGCATATGAAGTCTCGTGTATGATATCTCCATGCTTGACCTCCACCAAAACCCCATTCATGCTCCTAGTTACAGGGTTGCCTGTGGGTTTTATTTTTGCATAAACAAATCAAACAAGACACTTGTGCAAGTTAAAATCAACAACGCACATAAACTTGCTTTACCTCACACTGGCGTTCAAAAAGCTTCGACAATGAGTCCACAAAACCTAACGGTGGCCATTATTAGATCCCATTATTAGATCCCCCATGTGTTTTCGTGCTGAAGCTCATTTAACAACTGAAGCTCCCTGCAGGTGGAGCACAACACGTTAGGCATCTTACCAAACTACACATGGAACACCCCAAAAAAAACATTTGAGAGACACGCAGCACAGCCTTGAACAGACACATTCTCACGTGACATTTTAAAGCACTCAATTCTGACTTGCCCGAGTCAAATGATGGGCCAAGGGAACACCTGAAAGCCGTCTGCTTGTTTTTCAGTGCGACAGAGATACGAGCAGACTTCCTTTTCTTCATGGTCACTGTTTAAAGTATGTCGACAGAAATGGTTATTACAACGCAAATAGCAGTGTGCTACATACATGCGTTATAATGCATTGTTGAACAATTCCTAAATCGCTGTGTAAACTGTTATATCATTCAGAATGGACCCATTTACCACATTAATGCATAAAAGATTAACTGAACACGTAGTTGCATTTTATATACAGAATGTAGACAAAACCTGATTTGCTGGGGTAGTCATCCATCTCAGCATCAAACACCTAGCAAACAAAAATTGTTCACTTCAAAACATGTTTCAAATAACTTTTTAAAGAGCACAAATAAAATGAGAATGTATACAATGCATACCAATTTACGACTGAACTTACCTTCATGGTGCGTTCTTTAAGAGAATTTAATACAAACCGCACTTCTTGCAATGTTGTACCATCACTGGCATTGCTGAACGCGACAGCCTCACTGAACATGCTCTCTGCCACGGATTTCACATCATACCCCAGGTTCCACATGCCCAGGACAGGCACAGAGATGCTCCGAAAGCTTGCAGTTCCAGCAATCGCCAAACAATTTTTCATAATTTTACTAACAACCTGCCAGAGTACAGCACAAAATTAGCATTTTCGATTTAGCAATTTTCATAACCCATTTAAAAACTCAATTAACTTAAACTCTAAATAGGTGGAAACGTTAAAAAGATCCCACAATATCTTTGGCCAATCGTTTTTTTGTATTGCATGTTTTTCCAAACATAAGTACGTAAACATTACTCTGCGACGATATGAAGGCACCAAATCATGGATTCTGTAAATGGCAGTTCGCTGCGAAGGTTCGACCAAATAGGGCAGTAAACTTACGCCCACAATTCGTTCATGAGACTCGTTCGCAAGTCAGAACACAATAATATACTGTATTTAATTGCCCATACGGTCAGTAATTAAATGTTTCGAAGCTTTCGTGACTGCAGGAATCCATACTCTTGGTTCTTTCGGTAAAGTTACGTAGGTAGAAAAAAAAAATCACGACGTTTCGATCGCAACACAAGCGGTCATCCTCAGGTGGAAAATAATAATCCAGCAGTGGAACTGCTGAAGCAGCGAGAGAGCTCTGCAACAAGAGGTTATATATGTGGCCAAGGGCAAGCAGGTGGTCTTTTTTTCCGCCTGAGGACGACCGCTTGTGTTGCAATCGAAGCGTCATGATATTATTATTTTTATTTAATTTTTCTACCTACATGACTTTACCGAAAGAACCAAAGAGTATAGTAATGAAATTTGTTAGTTGAAAGGGAAGCATTGTTAAACTCATAAGAAATATTGTACATTTGCATGTAATGTTAAACAAATACTATACAGTAAATAAAATATTAAGTAAAATAAATAGAAAAAAACTATTTTATTTTCACTTATCACAAGTCCTGATGCGGTCTTGCAATTGTGGTGACAATTATTCACCAAAATTGCACACAAACACCAAGGATCCCATATATGGCCTGAACAGGCTGTTGGGGCAAGTGCCGTTTGCAAGCAGCGCCTATGGAGGCCAGAATGGCACACGAGGGGGTGAGTGGTACAGCACTACGCCCAGTCGCCTTTGTCTCCCCAGTGACAATGTTTACATACCATACCAGGTACTAATTTGAGGCCAAGTCGACCTAGGGGAGGCCCATGACCGGTTCAGATAATGGTCACTGGTGTTGGCCATGAGCGGGATTCGAACTCGGGTAGGCGCTTTCGTTTGTGCAGAGCGCTTAACAGCTACACGACCGCTCCCCCCTCACATTCACACTCGAAGCGCGAGGCTGACTCCATACATCTCACAGAGGATCACTCCACTGAACAAAATAGTTCCGTGGTTCAGTTTGCAAGTGCGAGGTCACGTCAATGTGAAAAAATATATACATTTCATGGAAGTTGGTTCCTAAGTGTGGGTGTTCGCAAGCCGAGGACTGCCTGTAATGAAAAAACTAATTTTCACAGACTCGTTGCCCCACGCACTGAGGGGGAAAAGGCAATTCCGTTACTTTGCAGAGTATAGGGGAAGGACGGCACAGACGAGTGGATACATTAATTAATGAAAAACCTGCGTGTTTTGAGTTCACAGGTTTTTTTTTAAAGACCCAAATGGTGCAAATCTGCCACGTGGCTCTAAGATAAAAAGGATTTTTTAATTTTGTTAAGACTTGAAAAATGCAGAAATCATTTACAAACAAATCACATCCGCACAGCTAGTCTGTGTAGATCCAAAACACCTTTCCTCCGCGTTTCCCTGCAGCTCCGTGTTACGCACACCCACGTCTACAGATCGTGCTATGCGGTCCATAGAAGTGATTTTAATTCACCAGTGTGCATGGATTTTAGGAACAGTTGCAAACCAATAACCTATGAATAAGATAGAGCTTCACGATTAGATCGTACATTTTTGGCATCTTCTGTACTCTTTTGAATGGAAATTACACCTATACCATGAAATCTATCACTTGTGCACTTTTTTCACAAAAACAAATTAGGATTATACGATTTTTGTTTGCAATCTTGTCTAGAAGAATATTTTCTTAATCTTGAAAGATTAGGAATTCAATATTTACTGCACTGGGTTAAAAAAGGTAAACTTATTTAAAAAGCATCACACACCTGCGATGTTTGGTTTTCGGAGTTAACCTGCGGTAGCACTGTGTGGTAGACTTTTTTGCAGGCCAAGTTGCAGCCAAATGTGTCCGTTTCAACAATCTGTCCATCTGTGACATCTTTGCCTTGGCTTTGCAGAGTGACCATGGCTTGCATCTCTGGCCCAGCCTGTTTCAGTAGTGCCTTTGACACCACACCACAATTAAGGCACATGCTGCGATCCACAATGTTGACGAGCACATCCGACTGCAATAAAAAAGTAAAAAATACAGCAAAGGATGGGGTGACTTGAGTGAGGTCAGTGCACTTGGCTGGCACTGCTGAGAATCCTGGTATCAAATACAGGCAGTGCCTATGATGGATCCTCAAGTCTAGCGAGTTGATTTGATGGCCACAGCCTGGTTACTAACGACAACAAAAAACATAAATTAGGTTCTGCACTTAATTAGACAATATTTCAGTTAAATGAATAACAAATATAGGTTAAACTGTTACAACATCGATCTGTGGCAGAATGGGTGGGAAAGTAAAGCCCCCACTAGTGTCGACCAGAGGTCATTTGAAGGCATTTCAGACAGTTCTTTGATATTTGCATCTGTGGGCCATGCTCTCACATGGCGAATTCCACTGCTCTGCAAAAGGTCCGAATAGATACTTTCTCTCAAGAAATTACACAATCAGGAAAAAACTTAAGTAAAACGAAATACTTTTTTACTCAGGAATAAACAATATTAAACAGCAAATAGTGTCTTGCTGCAAAACTCAATAGGAATTGATAATTGGTTTCTTACCCTTTTATCTGGCAACAAAACTGACACCTTTTTTTACAAGGAGTCATGTTTGCATTGACCACAATACCTGCGGTCGGAATTTAAAAAAACACGACTCTGATAATGTATGCACCGTCCATGAAAATGATTGGTCCACACCCGAGACAGCTTTTCTTAGAGCCTAGTCTCACATGGTGTTGGACCAGATGACGCACCTTTAATGAGCCTAGTCTCACATGGTGTTGGACCAGATGACGCCCCTTTTGGCTCTAAGAAAAGCTGTCTCGGGTGTAGACCAATCAATTTCAAGGACAGTGCATACATTATCAGAGTCGTGTTTTTGGTTGCATTTCGACCGCAGGTATTGTGGTCAATGCAAACATGACTCCTTGTAAAAAAAGGTGTCAGTTTTGTTGCCAGAAAAAAGGGTAAAAAACACAATTATTATATTTTGCTACTGGTAAAGGAGGTTCCAATGGTCAATAGGCATTAACACCACATTCATATGTGATGTGCTATGCTCAGAACATAATTTATGTACTCTATTTTGTAGGGTTTCATTCAAATACCACCGATTTTTTTAATGAAGTGCATCCAAATATACTCATGATTCAGACAATACAATATTTGATCATTACATACCAAAGCAATGTTTCAATAATTATTTAGTTATTTTGTCAATCCACTGTTTGCGACAGTATTCTCATGCCATGTCATGGTAGTTTGACGACACTTCACCATGCTGGTCAGTGCATGGTGGTGGAGCGGAGACCAAGATCGGTTCAGATATCACTCGCACCACTCATGTTATAGTCATGGTTGGAAATAATCAAAATTGCAAGATTCAATGCAGTACACCAACCACTACAACAATCACTCCACCCGAATGTAAAAATGTTATGTATTAAAAATTGCAAAAACATACCACATCCTGTTCCAAGTTGCCAGCCACAATGGAGATTTTCATTCCTTTTTTCGTTGTCATTGTGCGTATTGGACTGATGGGCTGGACAAAACTGTAATTATTCTCAAAAGCAGACTTAAAGGCTTGAGAAACCTTCTGATCAATGTCAACAATATGAAAACTTTTCAGCTTGTTTTCCACGTTCTTGGTTTTATTACAATGTTGGATGATGACTTCAACCACGATGTCTGAGTAAACACCGAGAGGAATGCCATACATTCCGGCACCAAGATTTGGAAAGGCAACAGAGTTATATTCTTCACGTTCTCCAATTTCCAGGCAGCTAGCTACTGCTTTCCTAAGGGAGTCAAGCCTCTGAGCCTTCATATGTTCACTCCAGCAAGGTACCACGGCATGTATAATGTTCTTGCATGGAAGTCTACCAGCACTTGTCACGACAGTATCCCCTGCCGTCAATTCTCCCCAAATACGGATGTGTTCGTCACATTCTCTTTGAACATCAGGACCAGCCGCATCACTTATTGCCTTGGCAAGGCCCACAATGTGCTTCAAATAAATGTTGCTTGAATTCACAATGGCATCAACACAATGGACCAATATGTTCCCAGTGTAAATGTATACAATACGACCAGCAGACAGCAATTTAATGCACTCAAGATCTTGCCCTAAGCATAAGGAACTTTTGTTGATAGATATTCCCATTTTCAGTAGACAATTTTTGTCCTGGCAAATGTCATGGACTCTTTTCTCCTCTTTCTGTGCTATTTTTAAAGCTCCTGGTGAACTAATGTCTAGTTTCTCGACAAAGACATTGACAATCAAATTTTTTAAATAATGCTCCACTGCATTTACACTATCTGGATGACCTGAAATTAAATAACCTGTTTCTTGCTTGTTAACCTGCAAGTTGTTTTGGAAAATTGGGTTTTCAGAAAAATTTGTAATACTGTCTAAATATTCAATTACTTCGAGAGAGGTTACAGGAACATGCCTCTCAGTATATGCATTAATGTTGCAAAAATGTTCTAACATATTGAATACCCTTTTCACATAGGCCTCAAACCCTACCAAGACCACTTCACTACAGAAACCAACTCCATCAAAAACTTCACTTAGAACACCCTTGAAAGTACTATTTGTGCCTTTGATCTCTTCAATAAAGTGTCTCCATTTTGGAGTTGTTGTGGCATGTTTTGAATTTTGTGGAATCAAAAAATGGACCTCTCGCAGAATATTTTTCATCTGATCTTCTGCCATTTGCGCATGTTCTTGAGTTGTAAGGATAATGACGCTCTGCCCATCAATAATACATTTGGCATTAATGTGTTTTTCATGGAAATAGGTTTTGCAAAAGTCATCCATATCTAAGCCACCCAAGAAGGTCATCATCATGTTGGACACGTTCAAGTGAATGTTTTTCAGGTTTGATACTTCCATTTTAAGAGCCATTTCAACTTCATTCACACCATCTGGTGTTCCACACATCATCACTGAACACTTTTCTTTATTAATGTATAACGAAATCTTGGGAAATTTAATCTTAAGTTTTTCTTCGATGTCTAGTAATTGCAATATATCAAATATCTGGATCTCAAGAAAGACCTCGGTGTTGATATGGTCCTCTCGGTGGTAAGTGAAAGTTCCAGTTTCAATACCCGTGTCACTGGCACGTTCACAGGCATTTTGTGTCCGAGTTTCACAATGGACACCAGTGGTATTTCTTCTCCCTTCGCCTTTTAAGTAAATTTCAGAACTTACCGCTATGAGAGGTAAATTTATGGATTCCTCAAATTCATCCACACGCAGGTGTGCCAATTCATCTTTTAGATTGTTTACAGGGCACTCAATACCTGGAGAGTAAAAAACAATAAAAAAAATTATATTAGAACCCAAGTTGCAATGTTCACATAGGCCAATAATACATTATATGGCTTGGTGTGCCAGTTATTACGCTTGATCTTACCTGCTGAACACTTTGAACGTCTCTTATTCCAACGCTTGCAAGTACTGTTTGCATTTTGCTGTTTAAGTAAAAAACACGAACAAACTATTACAATGTACTTCATTCTGAAGTTAATGTACTAATTAATGCATTACCAAGATTTATATGGAAAAGATGAGTACACTGTGCAGTACTCACCTTGATTTGGCCACAATTATGTTTTGCTTTTGGAGCGTCACCGCAACACGTGAAATGGGCACCATCACCTCGCTTGACTGGTATATACTCTGACACTTACATCGCAAACAAGATTGACAACGGGGCATAGCTTTCAAATCATGGTTTTCTTAACACTACATGATGTATAGTACATCAACCAGACCATAAAAAGCCAACAAAACTGTGCTGTCCACATCGACTGCTGTATGTTTTCGTTTGAAAGCCCTGAACACGGCAGGTATCCAACGCCTCACCGTAATACACTCAAGATACTGTATTCACAATGTAAAGAAATTGCTAAAAGTTGTTTAAAAGGACTGTAATTTTAAAAGATTGTTATACAGTGGAAGTACGTTTTTAAGTTGTTACACCTTACTTTTTAAAAAATACCTTAACTCGCATGTTGCTTCACGAATGTTATGCAAAAGTGATTTGGCATCATCTGGCTCTCAGTTCATAACTTCAACATTTACACCACAGCATGGTGATAAAAACACATTCAACTGCAGTTAATTTACTACCGACAACACCACCACCAGCACACTTATCGAGGTCCAGACGAGCAGCTTGTACTTGCAATCCCCAGAGGTGTGGACTCGAGTCATGTGACTTGGACTCGAGTCAGACTCGAGTCATGAATTTGATGACTTGCGACTCGACTTGGACTTGCATAACAATGACTTTGTCCCACCTATGAGATGTGGACTCGAGTCATGTGACTTGGACTCGAGTCAGACTCGAGTCATGAATTTGATGACTTGCGACTCGACTTGGACTTGCATAACAATGACTTTGTCCCACCTCTGCCAATCCCTAATCTTCATCATCATAACGAATACACTTTAACATCTTGACTTAAAGCTTTCGTGACTGCAGGAATTCATATTCTTGGGTCTTTCGGTAACGTCACGTAGATAGGTTCAAATAAAATAACAAAAACTAACAAAAAGACCCAAGAATATGAATACACGTTGTTATTTTACCAAGCAGAGCCCACTGAGCTATAATGTGTCGATATTTTTCAGAAGAGACCTGGCCACAAATGATAGCTCAACGAAGTGGCTTATCGCGTGGAAATTTACAGCAGCCAAAATACTCTTAAACGCGTGATGTCGATTATCGGTGTGGGATGGGGAGTGAGAGAGAGACGCGGACTCCAAATATACAAGTGTCAGGGTTGGGATCAAACCCAAAGGCCTCCTGCATACCCAGACGACGGAGATAACATTTCACACCACCCTGGTGGCACTCATGATGATGGCCATTTTCATGATGATGGTCTTCGTCATGATTATGGTCATCGTCATGATAATGGTTATTTCATCATGATGATGGTCATCTTCATCATCCTCCATGCGCAATCCCTAACTGGATTGAAGGAAGAAGGCCCCTCTCGCTCGCTCCTGTCCGTCGCCACGCATCGTCAATCGCAGGCCACGTGGAAACCACGAGAACGAAATGGCGCCACCAACATTCGAGGCCACGAGTCTGGCCCCGTTCTTGTTGCCCTCTCCCTTAACGCCGGGGGTTTCCCCCCCATCCCATCACTCCACACATTTAGAATCAACGCGCGTTTGGATGATTTAGAGGTTTTTTTCCCGCTATAAATGTCCACGTGTTAAAAGCCACTTCGTCGAAGCTATCAATTTGTGGTTATTATTGACCAGATCGCTTCTCAATAAAGCGACAGCTATAAAGCTCAGGTGGGCTGGGCCTTACCTGGTGAAATAAGAACAAGTTTCAGCTTTACCTTTTCCATACCGTGTCTATGCATCGTTCGTTGTCGTCACGTCCCGAGCCGCCCGCCCCTATTGTACATATCTAAGAGCTTTCTAGCTCATCGGATTCCTACTACACACACCGATCCCGGCCTTGCGACCTCAGCAACTTGCCACTTGGCCACCTTCCTTGCCCCAGCTCATGCCACAAACCTCAGTCATTTCTCTCCTTCATCCTCGCTTCGACCATGCCCCTCCACCAACGTCCATTACGACACCCGTTGCTCATCCCAGACATTCGTGAGCCGTTATTAACCAACTTAACTACCCAACTACTAACCAACTTAACCACCCAGCTACTAACCAGCTTAACTACCCAACTACTAACCAACTTAACTACCCAACAACCAACTTAACTACCCAGCTACCAACCAACTTAACTACCCAGCTACTAACCCACTTAACTACCCAACTACCAACCAGCTCAACTACCTAACTACTAACCAAATTAACTACCCAGCTACTAACCAACTTAACTACCCAGCCCTTGCCTCTTCCTGTCCCACTGGGCCCTCTCCACATGGAGTCGGCAATGTTCACCGCACCCCGAGGCCTACAACAGATGGACGATTCCTCCACAACCGTCGTAGCTGCTCGTCTTCTTCTATCTATGCCTGTCCACCCTGACCGCGTCTCCCTCCCTGACCGTGCCATAACCACCACCCTCTCAAATCGACTGAACCCCTGCGGCGCCCTGGTGCTCTCCACGCTCCCCACCAGCGGTGGCCGTCCTCCTCTTCCGCGCACTCGGCCCCGGCTCGTTGCGGCGCCTCTTGAGGAGCGACGTCGCCGGCGTCGTCCCGTCCGGGGGCGACTTCTCCATGGCGGGCGACTTCTCCATGGCGGGCGAGGCCTGGACCTGCTGTCCAGGAGGACCGGCGGCGAGGTCGGAGCAACTTGAGTCTCGGGTAACGCCGGGGGGAGGAGGAGGAGAGCGACGACGACGACGGCGCTCGGGGCCACGTGCGGCCATTCCGTGGTTGTGTCACATGCGCGACGGCGCGAGTGGTGGCAGAGGATTTGGCGAGGGGGGTGGGGGGCGAGTCGTGTTGGGGGTGGGGGGTAGGGGGGGTGGGAGTCGTGTTGGGGGTGAGAGGGGTGGGGGGGTTGTTAGTCGTGTTGGGGGCGAGGGGCGCGGGGGGGGGCGAGGGGGGTGTGAGTTGTGTTGGGGGCGAGGGGGTGGGGGGGGGGAGTCGTGTTGGGGGCGAGGGGGGTGGGGGGGCGAGGGGGTGGGGGGGGGAGTCGTGTTGGAGGCGAGGGGGGTGAGTCGTGTTGGGGGTTGGGGGGGGCGAGGGGGTTGGGGGGGGTCATGTTGGGGGCGAGGGGGATGTGGGGGCGAGGGGGGTGGGGGGGTTGTTCGTCGTGTTGGGGGCGAGGGGGTGAGTCGTGTTGGGGGGGGGCGAGGGGATTGGGGGGGTTGTGAGTCATGTTGGGGGCGAGGGGGTGGGGGGGGTTGGTGTGAGTCGTGTTGTGGGCGAGGGGTGGATGACTTTGGGATGATCCGCGTGGCCTCCGAGGTTGCGACAGCGCCACCGGTGACTTACTGGCGAATTGCGGGTATTGGGTGGAGTGAATCCGGTGGCAGGGTGGGGGTGAAGGAGATTATCATATTAACTAACTGTATTTAAATTTGTATTTAAAGCTCTCGTGACTGTAGAGATTCATACGCTTGGTTCTTTCGGTAAAGTCACGTAGAAAGGAAAATAATAAAAGAAAAAATAATAAAATACTGTATATCTATCTTTGTATTATTTTATTATTTCCCTTCTACGTAACTATATTTACCCCAAGAATGTCAGTGTGTAACGCGCGTGACGTCACTCCGTCGACCAGCCCCCCTCATTAATAATCATGAGCGGGTGACGTCACTCGACAAGGGGTTAGGGGGGCGCCTCCTTCCCCCTCCTCAGCTTGTCAACTTACAACCCTCACTGCAAAAACCCTCACGTCACGCGATCTCCGTAACGCAATTACCTACGATAATTAATCTTTGGTTCTTTCAGTAAAGTCACGTGGGTAGCGGGTGACGTCACTCCACATGCCACACCCCTCCCCAATAACCATTAGCGGGTGACGTCACTCCACATGCCGCACCCCTCCCCAATAACCATTAACGGGTGACGTCACTCCGCATGGGGCAACCCCCCCCCCCCCCCCCCCCATTAATCATGAGCTGAATAATTTTTCTATTGAATATTTCAGATTTACTGCAATTTTCACCCGTCCTTGGACTGGCAAAAAGTTAACAGCATTAATAATTAACTAGAATTGTGCCCGTCCAAGGACGGGTGTATTGCAGTAAATCTGAAACTTGCAAGCGAAAAGAAAACCGCGACGTGATATTCATTGCATCCATTTGTGTGCAATTTGTAAGGCCGCGGTGACACAGACTTATTTTTATTTCAAGGTTATAACCCCTTGTTCATCACGACGTCCTTTTTACTTAGATGTCTCAACAGCATTACAGAGATCGCGTGACGTGAGGGTTCTGCCTTTGTAGTGAGGGTTGCGAGTTCACGCCGAGGAGGGGGGAGGAGGCGACTCGCCCCCCCCCATGTGGAGTGACGTCACCCACTAATTATTATTGAGGGTGGGGAGGGGCTGTGTGGAGAGGGTGGGGCTGGGTGGGGGGGTGGGGCTGGGTGGGGAGGGGCTGGTCACCCCGTGGTGCCCTTATAAAACTCAACGTTTAACCTACTCACGCCGGCTTGTGCCAGCCCTCAGTCGGGCATATTTGCGGAATACACCACGCCGCCGTTGACCCTGGCTACTGACCGAGCAACCCAACGTTCCTACCAGCTCCCTCCGCAGAAATGTGTAATATACGGAGCCATGTCCCAATTCACTCCTGCATAAAGGCCCCGCCACACCGTGTTGGTCATGGGTTTAGCATACACTACTTGACAAAGCTGGCGATTAGTGTGGGTTGAAGTGGGGCAAACCAAGACCAGTTTTATATAGGACTCACCAATTAACTTAGCCATGACCAGAATTCAAGATTCAACGGCGAATAACGGTGCCACAGTTTGGATAGTAATGAGTATGTGACCCTAATTTGTAGACTAGAGCAGCTGATATTCTATGGATGTAGAGACGTGCGAACTACATTTATGCCAAATTGTTGAATTGCGTCAAGTCACATTAACAATGCTACAGATTTCAAACCGCGGTGTAATTGTATAGAAATCTCCTTATACACAAATTCAGTATCCGTTTATTGCACATTAAACAAGACCAAACATATGCATTTGCATTGTATAACACAGCAATATCACACAAAATTGGCCATTATCACATTCCACAATGCTGAACATTAAATGTAACTTAAAGTCTTATATGAGAAAGGTTGCTTCGAGATTCTTCACAACAATAACACTTTATTTTTTGAATAGGCTGCCACTTTAAAGTCAATCTTAAAAATGGCATTTTAAAGAACCTCATAAGCTTCCTCCATTAAACATGGATTTTTAAGAAAATTAGATTAAGGCTTTTTACTGTATTCAAGCTGAGCCGTTTAAAACTGTGAACTCCAGTATCAAGTGTGAAATATTCTGATAACTGTATTTGTAACTTAACTTTAATAATTACCTACTTCTCGATTATTTGCAGTATGCTGGACAACCCCCGGACAATAAATTAGTCCGGCTTCAAAAGGTTTTACTGTAAACACTAATGCTGGAAAAAAAGCCTTGAAAACAACCAAACGTGGGTACTACTGCAGCGCACATCGTAAAATGTATAAACTAGAAAATATACAACAATTATATCAACGCAACAAAAAATAAAATGTCAACACTCGGCTCGACTGACAAGGCATTTATGTACATTTTGAAGCAGAATTCACAGCCAACAGGCAACTTATTTAGAGAACGTTATGAGGTACTCTGGGTAAGCCTGATTGTCGTAGAATACCACAAACATGCTCGGTGAAAAGGAGTTGTCGACCACGCTATCGTAGCGTACAGTTTTAGAAAACGGACTTTTCAGCGGTGGCTCCTTCATGCTCGAGTCCCCTTTGCAATAGGAACCAGTGAGGACACGGGCCTGGAACATGTACTTGGTTCCATTGGCATCAGGTTTGGAATATGTGTCAGAAGCCGAGTACCAAGCGTTCAATGCAAAGTATGTCCCTACACCTAAGACCGTAGCTGTGGACAGAAAATAATGATAGTAAACAATTTATTGAAATGTTTTTGTAAACTACAATTCAGTGTAAATTATTTTTAAATACATAGCATTTTCATTGATATATCTTTCAAACAATTTTACATTGGAGGTAAACCCCCGTTGGCTTAAATTACTCTCGTAAAACCTCTCGAAACCAGACATTGGCGGGGCTGGGAGCAAATCTGGATGTACTGCATTTCGTCAATTATAGAAATACAAAATGAACACACTTGTATTCAATGTGCATGTTGTTCGTGCCGAACACCATATTTTTTGTATTAACACTTAACTAATCACGACAAAATATGAACTCAATATTTCCAATTTAAATATCACTGCCATTTAATGTGTTGCCATCACCATGAACCAGAGGTGGATGGCTCCAGATTTTCATGAAGTCAAGTCTTCTTACAGCAAGTAATGTACAGTATTTATAAAATGAATGTTCAAATATATTGCAGTAATAAAAAATATATTTTTTTTTACGCAATTTTGAATACATTTACCATGCAAAATACTCAAAAAGTATTTATGTAATGGTTTTCCATGAACGCTGTACATATACACATGGGGTTGCCAATTGCCACTTAACAGAGTACCTGCTCACCGACAGCTTCAGTCTACCACAGCCTGCGAGTGGTAGTGACCTTGGCCCACTGGTTTTGGAATGTAGTTGTTATTCATTAAATACAACTTTAATGAATTCCGTTTTAATTATTGGAGACCAGTATTGCAGACTTAATACTGGTAGGAACCTCCTGGTTACACCAGCCCACAGGGGATTATTGTGTCCGTCGTGCAGGGAGGGTGGGAAGGGGCTGGTCACCCCGTGGTGCCCTTATAAAACTCAACGTTTAACCTACTCACGCTGGCTTGTGCCCACCCTCACAGTCGGGCATATTTGCGGAATACACCACGCCGTCGTTGACCCTGGCCATTGACCGAGCAACCCAACGTTCCTACCAGTTCCCTCCGCAGGAATGTGTTTATTGTAAAACATCTTCTGCTTCTGTGCACAGCTTAATTAGGGCACGCACAATGTTCTGGCTGGAGTTTTTCTGCTCAAATCTTTTCACATACTGTACCTCCAATTCTATAACTAAATCGTGTCTGGCTTTGAGAAGTTTTACTGAACTTTCAAAAAAACTGATTTGAACATCAGAAGTCTAGCTGGTCATCGTATACATGCGTACCATTTTTTCCAGCATAGCTGCGATTGAATCCGTGGTGAGTAATGTTGTCGATGGAGTCTGATCGCGTGCCGTGGAAAAGCAGCTTCTCACATATCATCTGCCCATCGTTTCTTGACTCAATTGATTTCTTCATGACCTGATAGGTATGGTACAGGCTCATGTTTTGGATCCTTTCAATCTGGATGACAAAACAAGTCACTCCAATTACTATGAAATACAATTCTGAATCTTTAAGTATATTGCAGTAAATCTGAAAAAACTAATTTAGAATTACTTACTCTGAAGACCTTGAAAGCGGTGATGGTTTTTAAAAAGCGAGTCTCAACATTTTTGTATTCATCCGATTGTGGATGGAGCCAAACCCTGATCACTTCTTGTCCTTTTGGCATTGATGCCCAGTTGAGTGGTATGTCAATTTTGAGTGCTGAAAACACAAATGATCACATTTGGATATTGATGAAACATTGTTTCTGAAAAAATAATGCAATGAAGCATAAATAAACATGTTTAGAACGTTCAAACCAACAAAACAGAGTTAGAAGCATACACAACTGCAAAGGGGAAACTATACATGGCAACCCGATACACTTAATGAAGACTGTGAAGATACTTGTAAATATTAATAGGCGAGCCAAATCCTCTCTCGTCTGCAGTTAACACCAAGATGGAACTGGCAGTATGAGGAATAAGGATGATCGAATTTTATAGAGAGGCCTTCAACCATCTACCAATGGAAGACCGCGAAAGGTTTCATGTAAACTAATATAATTTTGTATTCCAAAATTTTACCCATATTTAACGTTGCATTTAAACTTTATTCCAAAGCATCAAAGTTACGGTCATTAACAACATAGCCATTATTTTCAAGGGAAATAAACACTGACCGTGTGGATCAGGTGGGTCTTGGAATATGCATTCTCTTCTCACTCTGATGGTTTCACCTTGTGGATTAGTTGCTTCATTTTTATTAAAATTGATAACAAGATTTCCTGCAGGGCTCTTGATGACGACTTGTTTTTCTTCCCGCAGAAAAGCTCTCTCAATTTGTATGACTTCGGTTTTGTGAAAAGCTTTCATTTGTCCATTGTCATCAAACAGCCACTTGGCAAATGAGGTGAAAAGGGATTCCTCTATGTGTTTTTTCTCCAACTCATTCATTACTTTATTCACATTTGTAGCAGCTGAAAACACATCTGAACTCATACCCTCAATTTGGATGTGTGTAAAAGCGAGTGTGATCTTCACATCACAATCGGATTCAACATTTTCCAGTACGTTTATGTCTTCATCTTTCAAAGACGAGACATAATTGCTTTGAATTCTCTTGGGGCTGCATTCCTTATCAACTAATTCTTTCATCATTTTGCTCACATCGTCAACATTATTTTTCAGCTTTCCAAATACTTTTACAATGACAACCTCGTTTTGGTAAGCGGACTTAAATGGCGGCACCTTCTGTGGCACACTTGGTGTTTGGGGAGCAGGTAAACCAAATTCACCAATCATAGCGGCCTGTGAGCAGGCAGCTTCGTTTAAACCGCTGTAGCTGCTACCTAAAACTGACAAGCAAAATAATCAACAACTTAGTCTTGTGCCATAACTTTTAGTGTAACATTAAGTGAAAATCTGATGTTGATCATGAGGGTCACTTGACCCTACTTCATGGTGGCAAATGCAGGTTGGTTAAGTGGGGAGGGCCCAGGGCAGTTATGCAGTGGCTAGCACACTGCACTATGAACCAGGCTCCCGAGTTTGATTCCCGGCCACTGCTAAGATCAGTGGCGAGTGATATATGTAGTGATCCTGACCAGTCAAAATCCCCATGACCAACATGGCAAGAGGAAGCCTCATCCAGTCGTGGATTGACAAAGGCCGTAAATTAAGATCAGCTCTCATGAATTTAAAAACACAGCTATTTATTATCAACTATAATATGTACATCTGTATTAATGTATAATTTTCACCAGTGCTTACACCGTATGTATTTTACTGGAAACAAAATATTATTTAATAAATAATTATTTTCAAATGTTTACAAATCTTTTTACTCTGCAGAAAAGTTATGAAATCATATATTACATGCATTCACAATTTCAAAATATCCATGCCTATAGATCCAACTCTGGTTGCCAGGGTCGTAGTCCAGTGTGTGGACCACTGCACCACCCACTCTCCACACAAAGTTCCCCCATATAACCTAGAGGCGGTTGGGGGAAGTTCTGATAGACAATATTTATGAAGGCTGGCACGCCGCATGAGGTAGTGGTTGTGGCCAACACCACACCCAGCCGCCTTTGTCTCCAGTGCTGAAGTGTACATACTGCACCACCTATTCATTTAAGGATGAATTTACCAAGCATAGGTCCAGGACAGTCAGATAATCACCACTCATGTCTTTCATGGCTGGGAATCGAACTCAAGCTGCTAGCTTCATCGCAGTATGCTAACCATTACACCACCACTCTTCACACACATACACTATGGATAATAGTCATGTGGCTCAAGATGTGGTTATGGAGGCACTGCTGAATCTGTGGGATGGAGCACAAGGGTGCTGTTGTATCTGGACAGGGATGAAAGAGTGCTCCTGTGTCTGCGTGTCACGTGGAAGCATCATGCATGAGGGTGCAGGGGGCTAAGCCAGCTGTGGTGTGGTGGCCACTTGCACAACCTGCTGTTATAGCAAGGTACACATACCTCGAAGATGTTTGGCCAGCTCTGCCTGAAAGGCCTGTGAAAATACCACAACTGTAAGTATTTTAACTGATAACGCTTTAGCTTTAACACTCTGAAAAAAAGTTTAATTATGTAAATATATTCGATGAGCTTCCATGAAATGGTCTCCTTCAAGGCATTTCAAAATCCTAGAAACAAGGCCAAGGACCAAACTACCCTGAACACACCCATTCTCAGATGTGGTGAAGCCTGGTATTTGAATGGTTGACCACCAAACCAGGCCTTTCCAATTGTTACATAGGTGCATGGATTTTATCCGGCTACTCCGATCTCCACCCGCATGCTACTCATTAATGGTTTGAGCCAAACATCCCAATGCAGAACCTTTCTGAAAATGAGTCGTTGAGGCTTTTCTGGATAAATAATTGTCATTACTGGATTATTATAGTACTGTATTACAATTTAGTTTAAAATGTACGAGGACGCTCACATCAGTTCCTCAAAACATGGACCGACATTCAGTAAAAAAATGGCATACATCTGTGCAATTTAAGCAGGTGTTCAACATTCTTCGAAAGTCAACTATGCAATATTTCCAGGCTTTTGTATACTTTGCCCTATGCAGAACAGTACTTGTTCACATATCCTTTTAGACTTGTCCATGTATAACGCCCAGTGTCAGACTTACTGAAATGACGAGCTGGTCTTTGGAGAAAATCACAAATCGGATGTCCTTCAGCATTGTTTTCTGATGACTCTGGCTGAAGTTGATAACTTCTGAAAACATTAAACTTGAAACCATCGCTGGTGGGTAACTGAGCATTCCTGTGCCAAGTGCTGGGAAGGAGATGGAAGAAACCCCATCCCGATGGGCCATCTCGAGGCTATGTTTCATGAACTTGTGGAGATGTTTGCCATTGTCCCAGGAACCCAGGCTGGTGTGGTACACCATGTGACAGCAAAGATTAAGGCCCGTCACGTCCGTCTTCACAATCTGCCCAGAACGAATGGATTGGCCCTGGACTATATTGTCAACGAGATTCTGCAGTGTCGGACCGGCCTTACGGAAAATGGCACTGGACACCTTTCCAGAATCCAACTTCATGTTTGCCGAGGTTGTGTTTATTATGACGTCCGACTGTAATGAAATGGAATTACAAGTTATTATCTTCTTGCACAATTTATTTATTTTTAATGCTTTCCAAGTAAGGTTGAAGGCATGTGTAACAGGCATGCACTATTGCTTTTTAATATGAACTAAAGTTAAAAATAAATTTGGATTACTAGTTGGCACTTACCCTATTCAAAACTGGCAAAATTAAATCAACCAGTTGCCCAAAAATTCCACGTAAAAACCAGAGCCAAAAAGACTACACTAATATTATGCAAATCGACTATGTTCTGACATCTACCCATTTGTTTCTGTATTGCAAAAAATATATATTTCAGAAGACAATGCATGATGGAAAGCATTACATACTCCATACACAAGGTATGACACTACAGCCCTCTCGTAGCCCCTGTCAAGCATTATCATTTTACCCTAAATACAATAGCATCATCTCGGCAAAACGGATGTCATTAATTTTTTTTATCCATGTGACCAGAAGAGACAAATGCTGAAAAAAGACCCAATGCAATGGCCAGAAATCACTGGACGAGGTCTTCGAGTGTACCAACTAAATAATGAACTTCAAGACCTAAATGAGAATTGAATAGCAAAACATACTTTTCTCGTGCTATTCATCGAGTATAAAATATTTACGAGAGTATAGTATTACGCGAGGTGTTTTACTGCAGTACGTGTATTGCAATTATGACAAGACTGCATTATGTGACACAGAATGTCACCGAGATTTACAAACATTGTATAAGAGCACAATGCAATCATTTGTATTGCTGTACATTTCTCCAGACTTACATTTTCTTCTTCAATACTACCAATAACCAAGGAGATGTTGAGTCCTTCATTTGTAGTTATGCAGCTTGGACTGGTGACTGTTGTTGCTGAACTCTGGGTTTGAGGCCAGCCTGGATGTAAGAATGCATTTTCATTCTGGACCAATAAATCCACAACTCTATCTGGTTCATCTGTAACTGGAATTTTCCCAACCTTACACAGGAGAGCATTTGAAAGAGCATCGAGTACACCGTCATCGACATCGATAAAGAGGATGTCGGTCAAGGAATTATCAGCATTGTCTTCTTCTTTACAGAAAGACTCGACAGCATCAATGAGTGTTGTAGTGTAAATGTCCAAAGGATACCTATACCTCTCAAACAAAAGACCTGGTATTGCTACACTCCGGTGCCCAATTGTCCCTGCCGTCATCAAAACGTTCTGAATCCCCTCCTTTACCAGTTTCATTTTGGAAATGTCTATACATGTATTCCATGAATTTTTCTTTAAATATCCACAGATGATGTGAGCAATATTCTGGCATGGGAGCTTTCCTGGGCTCGTCATTACTACTTCTGCAGGCTTAAGCTCTCCACTTTCATGAACGAGGTCATTGCATTCCATCTGTATGTCTGAACCTCCGATTTCTAAAAGGGCTTTTCCAAAGGTTCCATCTGTCAAAATTTGCAGTTTTTCTGTGGCTGTATTCACAACCACATCTACTGGCGTTTTAAAAATGTCCCCTTTGTAGATTGAGATGGTGTGGCCCCCTGGTAAATCCTCCTGACACCTCAGCTGCAAAAATGGATACTGAGCAGCCCCAATCTCAATGAAAACCATGCAGCCTTTATCTTTTGACACTTTACTTTTGACAAAGTCCTCATTTTCTCGTAAATATTTGGCAGCTCCTGGCGTATTAATCCTGAGCAGATTTGAGCAAAGCTTGAATCCCTTTTCACAGATAAACATTTCAATCTCATTTACAATGCTAGATTGTCCAACTATCTGAAACCCTGAAACAGGTTCATACTCTATTGTGATATTTTTACCCAAAAGTTTAGTGTCATGCAGTATGAGCTCATGTTTCTCCAAAAACTCCAGTTGATACTTTGGCATTACCATGAATTTTGTAACGGTACAGTTGTCTCTACAAAATGCTTGCATTCTGCCATAGGCATCTTTGACAGCAGGGGCAAAACCTGCAATGACAACTTCGGTGCAGGAACCATATTGATCTTCAAATGTTCCAAGAATGATTTGTTGACATTCATCACTCCTGCTTTTTTCAAGATCATTCAATAGAATTGTCCATTCTTTTGTTCTGGTTGAGTCACTTTCTGCCTTTGGAACACAAAACAACTCTTCCGTGAATGTTTCATTGATGCAAGACTCCGCTTTTTCTGCATGTCCAGCAATGGATATCAAATTGAAGGTGTCATTCATTTGACCACTTTTTAATTCTACAATGGCATATATTGAGCTTTTTTTAAACTGCGTATTCAATGTTTGCACGACACCTGGTACCGCAAACATTTTTAGAACATGATCAGAAATAACCAAATCTTTTATTGATATGCTCATTAGAAGATTGTGTATTTCTTCTGCAATTATTTGACAATCTCTTGACATGCCCGTAACTGTTACGGAACAGGAGCCTTCATCAAATTGTAAATGCAAATTATTCAATTTAGCGCAAAAATCTTCAATGTTCAGGAACTGCATTAAATGATAGTTATCTGGGCTTTCTAGTGATATGCAATCACTGATGATCTGACTCTCTTCAGAGAGGGTATCCTCAGCATTCTTTACAAAGGGCTTCAGCTGTTTACATACATCTTGCACATCCTGATTTCTCCCAGTAACAAAGATCTGAGCTTGTTGACAGTCATAACCAACCAGCACATGATCAGGCATTGAGACTTCTTGTTTAACTCTTTCCCATGCAGCTTTAGCACAAGGCAAATCATTCTTAGAATACTGTTCATAGAATTTTCGAAAACATGTCTCTGTCGTTTGCTGCCACTTTTTAGCAAGGCTTTGATAATTTACTGCGCCCTTGTCTAAAATGGGTTTAAAGGTAATGTTGCCATTTGACCCTTCACCATGAGAAAAGGAAGCATCTGCCTGTTCTAGAATGGATGTCAGTTCTCTCATTGCAAAACAACTGTTTAAAATATACTGCATAACCATGATATCAACTGGTACGTAAAATGGTTCAGGGTCCTCTGATAGTTGATCTTGTTTTCCAAGGGCAGAACATATTTCATCATAATAGGCAAAGACTTTCAGTTCCGTTGTGCACAGATTGTGTTGCCTTGACACAATTTCTTCAACAACTAAAAAAAAAAGAGCATAAAATGTTTGTTTCAACATAGGTTTCAGCAGGTCAGAATCACAATAGTTATCCTGGAGAAATCCGATGAGCTATGAAGCTCTTTTTCACAGATGTCCAGCAAGGGCAGATCAGAAAGTTGCAATAACCACAGAAATGCATTGCAACAGGGCAATGGGGTAGTATAAATATAATTCTACACACAATGCAAATAACTTGCATAGTCCTATCTTCAAATTATTAACGTGAAAAGCAAACTTGACAAATGTACTGTACTTCAAATTGCATTGTGTGATAATTGCAATAATATGACAAGTACTAACTGAGTAAATAAAGAAATGTTAAAATTCAAAGCTATGAAATAAAAAAATATCATTAAGAGACAATTAAAATGTAAACAGTACTAATACAAGTTAATATTCGCAACGAAGGTAATGATTTATTTTAAATAAAAACCATGTCTTTTGTAATTAAGTTAATTTCACATGCTTTATCTCTAAATTAATCAAAGCAATGTGTGAATCTACCTAGATTTGTTTTTTGATAATAATTCACCTTTATAATGCACATTCCATCCTAGGATTCCAAAGCAGGAAACAAAAACAAAACCAAGGCAACTAACCAAACTAAAGATTGAAGGCCAGTTTAAAAAGATGGGCTTTCAAAGCAGACCTAAATATACCCGCCGACTGATTGCCTGATTTCAAGCTTGGGTGCCACGCTAACAAAAGTCCGATCACCAAAAGAGCATAACCTAGACCTGGGAGTGCCGAGCAGCTGGAGGTCAGAATATCTTAAGGACCTTGATAGAATATATAAATGTATTAGTTCCTGAAAGTAATGTTGGGTGAGCCCTTTTAAAGCCTTATAAGGTTAATAGCAGTATCTTCAAATCCACTCGGAATTTGACTGGTAGCCAACGAAGAGATAAGAAGACTGGTGTAATGTGCTCATGGAAAAATGTGTTTTGCAAATCAATCTTACGATTAAGGTATTCAAAGTCAAAGCACCCAATGAGCACTGGTCCAGGTCTCAATGCTGATCGCCATTGGTGGCCCAGAGGTAGATGTGGAAATTACAAATTCCAAGATGGAACCAGCCTATCCATAAGATGACCAATATTGTATATATAGTAGTTTCATCAACTTCTAATAGTTTCATCAACTTCTAATTAGCATGGGAACGCGCAACCCCCACCAACCAGCTACGATTAAGGTTAAAATGTACCTCAACAGGTAGGCTTTCGCGACCAATATCATCCCATAAGAGGTTTTTGGGTTAGTTCGCATAAATATATGTGTCGTTAAAACCCACCACCACCCGACACAGCCAGCTAGTAAGGGTTGTCACGTAAACAGAACATGTCAATTCGTCACTAGCACAGCACACTGGTTGGAGAGCCAAGCCACAACATTTACAATCTGAGTATGACGTTTCGCCAGTACTTACAACTAGCTTCATCAGGCGACAGCCAGATTTGTGGAGAAGTCTTACCGTTTCGTTCCTTATATAGAGACGTAGATGTGTTATTAAATTATCCCAAATACAACTGCCAGCAGTAGCAGAACACGCGTGCCAACAAGGACACTCAATTGATTTTGATGTTGTGCAAAACTAGCTACTACTGGCCAAGAATAATTAGAGAATATATCAAAATTGAAAGAAATCTAAATAACTTTAACCATCGGATAGCTACCGCCTTATCGCTGCATGGAAGCGAATCATAAAATAATACATTATTTAAATGCATGCCTACAAAGGGCAGCGTACTTCAATAGGGATTACCGTTGGTAGGGCTATTTTAATAAAACACAATACACAGGAAGGACAAATTCAAAGGGCTCGCATAATGCACATGCATAATGTACGTTGCCTCAGTAATCCTCAGTAATCCCCCCCCCCGACATTGTGCAAAAGCGCAGCTGCGTGGTCAATACATCTACGCCTCTATATAAGGAACGAAAAAGTAAGGCTTCTCCACAAATCTGGCTGTCGCCTGATGAAGCTAGTTGTAATTATTGGCGAAACGTCGTACTCAGATTGTAAATGTTGTGGCTTGGCTCTCCAACACACCGGTGTGCTGTACTAGTAACGAATTGGCCACGTTCTGTTTACGTGACAACCCTTACTAGTTGGCTGTGTCGGGTGGTGGCGGGTTTTAATGGCACATTTATATATTTACGCGATCTACCTTGACACTACAGTACAGGTTTCCTCGCTTTATGCAGTAGATGCGTTACAAAACAGTGCACAAAGCGAAATCGCGTAGCATGGACCGCACAATCACGCAACCCACAATGCACTGCACTAAACAGCTGCCTGACATGTATAGCGTACAGGACACACAATGTTGTCCCACATCCGACCGTATAGCCGCATACGAGTAGATTCAAACCGCATGAAGCAAATTTGGGGGAGAAATAGCTTAGCGGCGCTTAAATGTAAAATCGCACAAATTGAATCCACATAATTTCAGGGAAACCTGTACCAGTTATAGTCCTGTGATGCTGGATCTATAATACAGTTCTTGATCCCACCAACAATCTCTGACTGCCATATATTACAAGCACTTGTATTTGAAAATGCCTAACGTCATTACCTGCCAAGTCTTTGAAGTAAAGGTAGACATTTCTTTCATCCTCTTTGATAATAACGTTAGAGAGCTCCCCTCCGCCACTCCGTATTTTGTTCTCGAAGTACAAATGGAGATCTTCAATGAGGTTCAGTGCCACCCCCTCCACCAGCACACAGTTCGTCAGCTCCAGCAGCCTGGCTTTGATCTCTCTCTTGTTGAGTATTTTTTTTCTTGATCTCTTCTCAAACAAGCATCTAAAGTCTGGAAAGACATGTTTTGCAAAACAGCTGTAACAGTGGTGGACTTGTAATTCCAAATCATGAGGCCTACACCATGTGGAAATTGTGAATTTAAACAATTTCACATTTATATAACAGTGTAATTTACTGCATAAAATCGTACATTTGTATAACTTCTAAAGCACCTTTCACCTAGGTCACAAGGCACTGTACAAAGACCCCCCCATATATCCTTAACAGACTGTTGGGGCAAGTGCTGTTAGCGAGCACCTATGAAGCCCGGCACGGCACAAGAAGGAGTGGGTGGTCATATAAGTCTGGGTTACTCATAAGCATGGACAAGAATGGAGAACCACACAAATAACAGGAAGATCCACATATTATTATGGAGGCAGGCATAATACAGAGCATATATTATGGAATATTAAGAGTTGTGCTGCAATTCTTCAATCAACGCAATTACTCACTCACCAATTGGGGTTTGGAAGGTCACCACAGCCATTTCCCCATCACTGAAGTATTCGATATTAAAGTCATCCGACAAGAAGCCTGATATGGCTTCCACATATAATATGACCATGTCTTTGGGAGTGTCCCCTGCCAATCCATTCAAGACCAACCTCCGCCTGTCAACAACAACATCCATCTCGGATTGCGTACAGATCCAAACCTTCAGCTCCTTGCCTTTTATGTCAAGTTTTCCATTTACTCGGAGCCTCTCGATAGCTGTGAAAGATGAATGAATGTGTTATTTTCGCAAATAAAATTCAATGCATTGCAGGCTGTCTGCATCACCATATTTACAATTTCAAGAAAACAAGTATAGCAACCACTGACACCACATCAAAAACTAGGGAGTACTGATCAGTTGGCTTGTGGTGGAACATCTGTGAGATAGTGTTGTCAATTGAGGCTGAATCAGGTCTTGTTACTCAATGAAAACCCTGCCACATAGATAAGTGATCTATTACTCAGTGCCGCGATGGTAAGCAATGCTTACCCTCCTGGCTGCAGCCCAGCCATCTTTTGGTTTTGGTTAGGGGGTAGACATGAACTTCCTCCTGAGCAATGTTTTCTGCGTATTCCTTCAGAATATCATCTCCAATGTCATCCACACTGCAGAGCACAGCGAATAGCTCTTCTGTCAATTTGGGCAGAGAGAGTGTACAACAGCCATCCTTGAATACATGTGAAAACATTTGACCACATTTACGAAACAGCTATGTGGTGATGACGGAGACTTGTGTTGCCTCCGAAACGTCGTGATTTTTGTTTTTATTTTATTTTACTTTCTACGTGACTTTACCGAAAAAACCTAAGAAGAAAAAGCTATGTGGTATAAATTAAATGTGCAATGGTGCATTTGTTCATAGGCATAGATATATTCTAATTATGCATGTAAGAATGTTTTTGCTTCCAATTTATGATTATTGTATTCACATTTTATCCAAAATTGTATTTGTGCAATGTAGCACATAATACATAAAATGGCAGACACATCTTCTCTATATATATAAAAGGGGAATTTGTAAATGTGTATCTGTTCGAAATGTTTAGCATACTTCCCGACATGCAACAAACTTGAAACGGGGGGGGGGGGGGGGTGCAAGAATGGATATATTTTGCACGGCAACCGAGCGGTGACGTCACATCTGTGATGTCACCCGCATGCGGCAGCGTCACGCAGTGTGCCTGTTGACGTCACGCATCCCCCCCCCCCAACCCTCCGCGTAGGCCGTGTATTAATCCAAGACAGGAATCCAAGTCCCGGGCGAAGCCGGGTAGTAAAGCTAGTACAGTACTGTATAAGACAGGCATGAGAAAAAAAGAATGTACAGACGAGATACAAATAATCGATTTTTTAATTGTGATCCCAAATTGCAACAAGTCACGAATCATGTTGGGGGTGAATCAATTGTTACATATATAATAGCTTCCTTGAGTGAACTCCTAAATGTGGCAGTAGCTTTAAGGTATTTCACCATCTCGAGAGTAACTGAGTTGATATACAAACCTTGATGGCCTTGAATATCCTGTACAAAGGTCTGCTGCCTTTGCTGTAAAACAAAACAGGAACGTTTTGTAACATTCCCTCTGCTCATCAACAAACAGCCTCTTTTTCACATGATTAGCCAACACCAAAACAAAGCATTATAAAACATTACAAATCATTTCTGCTCGAAATGTGTCATGTACCATATTGTGGTGTTTACACGTTGCTGCAATAGTAAAATATGTACCTCAACTAACCCACAATACCTGCAGTGAAATTCTGAATGATTAAATAGAAATACTTGCACATGGAAATATAATTCTATGCGACACTGTTCGTGTATAACTGAAGACAAGTTTTGGCAGCTCTTTGTCAGGCAAGCATAAAATTAAGTGCTACTTTTCCAAGGATACCAGCGATTTTTAAACAGAAGGCTTTGCCAGAATTAGAACTGCAGTAGATTATGACTTTAAAACATACGACATATTTCAAGTTACTTATGCCTCCATGACCTCGAAAACTAGTAAATATAAATAACAAAACCATAGTTGAATGTATTTATTTTATCATGTAAGTTTTAGCAGTACTATATCAGCAGTGAATGCAAAGCCCATTTACACTGTGATAAATACTCTATACTTCCCTAAGGCAGATGTAAAACTTTTTTTATTTACCACCCTCCTCAATCTGAATGGTTACCAATGCATGTACTGTATTGTGATTAATTATCATTCCGTACATTGTCTTCAAATGAATCGCCACTTAAATTTGGATCACGAAAACATTTTCTCTTTTTGTAAGGAACATTATGGGTGAAATGCCAATCCATCTGGTTGCACGCTTCTGTATCTGGGCATCAATTCCCTGGAACACACATAGGAAATTTACAGTTAGGATAAATGTCCATTTGCATCAACTGGTTCAAAAGTCCAGAAATGAATCATTACACACAGGTAAAACACAATGCGATGCTACAATCTTTGTGTACTGTACTGCAATTATATATTTTTAAAATGCAATTACAGGTAAAGCACATGTTAACTGTTAGCTGTGGTGGGATGGGGCGATGACGCATTGGGTTTACACACTATGTTATTAATCGGACTACGTCAGATCTAAATCACATGCCCAAATCACTCCTATTCTTTTGTCCCTGCACTGGCTCCCTGTAAAGTAGTGAATTCTTCTTCTCACGTTTAAGGCCTTGAATGAGTTGGCTCCTAAATATCTCGCTGGTCTGCTCAAGTTTTCTATACAACTGCGAAAACTTAGTTCTGGTACCTCTGGTCTATTCAACATTCCTAAGGCAAGACTATGTTGTATGAGAGATGGAGCCTTCTACAGCCAGGCTCCGCGATTGTGGAATCCCCTTCCTTGGCCCATTATGGATTTTGAGTCCACTTCACTTTTTAAATCACGTCTTAAAGCTCACTTATTTCTAAAGAGTTTCCCCGTAACTTAAGATTTGAAAACCAATTTTTATGCAGTGGATTGTCTTGTTGTCTGATTGGATTATTTAGCTTTTAACATAGTTTGTTCTTTATTTTATCTGCATTTCAAGTGTAGTTGTCATTGAAAGTTATTATCAGCTTTCTATTTTGGTTAGATGTTATTTATACTTGTGAGTGTAGTTTGTATTTTTATGTACAGCTCTTTTAGATATATTAAAATATTAAAGGCGCGTTATAAACGAGATTATTATGTCAGTTATAGATTCCGGGCAAAAGTTAATATCAGAGGTGAGTTTTTCATTGTTTACTCTATGCTTCACAGGGGATGCATTGCATGTTCTTGTTAATTATTACCTTTATGCATCAATGTCTTTGCCATTCCCCGACTGTGTACATGCTTCAGATGTAGTTTTTTGAAACCTTAAATACATAAAATTAACAAAAAAAAGATCAATATCTGAACTGGATTGGCACATCTGCCTTACCGCCTAACCCACACTGACCAACATGGTACAGTTTTGACCAAACAACTTTCATGACCAAAATAGCCTGAGGAGGCCTTTGTCCAGATTTTGAAAACAATCAGTATTGCACCTGTGTGATGAACAGCACACGCTTAAAATCGTCGCTCCGCATGGGAAACGACGTGACAAACAGCCATGACTTTACAAACACCCCCACAAGAGAAGAAACACAGTACCACAAAATACTTGACGTGTAATTCTTTTACTGACATAATCTCAATGGTGTAACTTCTCACTAATCACCATGAGGAAAAGTCGTATCCACTGCTGAATGAAGGGATCTCTATGCTGTCACCATCCCTCAAGGTCCTGTTGATGCCACAATCCATCTCACCCCTGTGCATAAAATCATCTTAGGATATACAGTAATCATTTTCAGCTCCTTGTCAATCTACTGCTGGATAAAGACCTCCCCAGGGTCATGTCGGTAATGATGGTTGTTTGGCCATACTTCTACACATTGCTCCGTATAGGTTGGTAAAGGAGGGGCTCGTAAGACAGGTTCGGATATCACATCCCACTGATGTTATCTGTGGCTGGGAATTGAACAGAGATTTCCGGAGTCATGGAGGGGCAGTGACACGGCCTAGCTGATAGCACACTTGCCACCTGTTTCAGAGGTTCAAGGTTCGAATCCAGCACCGCCCCAATTACTACTGTGGGTGTAATAACCATAATGTCCATTGTCTGCTCCAGAGTGGAAGTTAAAGGATTCCCTGACATAATTTGCAAGAGTAAGCCATTCTGTGTGGACATCAGGGTCCAATTCGCCCACAAACTACTCAATTGGGCTTATACATAGCATAATTGCCCCTACTGATCGAATGATGCCTCTTTAAAGTCCAGGTGCTGAGCCACCTTATACCTACACGGGCAGCTGCCACTCAGGGTGCCCTTTTCAATTTTTGAGATGAGATACGATGCAAAACGCACTATGCCCTGGCATAAAAGATGTCATATAAACCTTTTTTTTATGATTGTGATGGTGTAGGGCCGCTCCATTTTCTGCTCCAGCTCCTACTACTTTTACTACTGGCTCCAGATCTGGCTCCAGAGCAACCCAAACCTTAGAGCTGAATATGCCCATAGCAGTGCATGGCGAAAGCTTGAAAGAAGAAATGGTCAATGCACAGCCCAACCCAAAACAACCGCACTTGAGTTTCAATTGACCTTTGAATAATTTTGCGTTTGTTCAACTGTTTGTTCTTTATATATGCTCCAGATATGTTACAAACTAGTTTGCTGTATGGCTGACCCTCAAAGCATTGAGTTTGACTATGAACCGTGCGTTCTGCATTGTATAGATCGTAAAAGTTCGGTACTTTTATGTGAATGCTGGCGGGGTGGAATGGTTATAACACTGAACGTCCAATGGATAGATCGTCGGTCACCTCTCCTCACAGTTGAAACAATGGTGCAAGTCTCTTAAGTCTCCCCCGACCTCTGCCCATCCAGCGGTATAGAAATCGGTACAGCAGTTAGTCAATCAACAGGTTAAATGTGATAAGGTAACGTGTGGGGGTACTCCTACCTCTTCCAAAATGTCTGGTGTGTGTAGAAGAGTTGGCCAAAATACCATCTGGAGCTGCCATTAGAAGAGGCCCTTCCACCATTAGGGGCGTGACCAAGTAATTGTAGGGGGCGCACCCTTGCCACTTTCAGTACTTTCTATAAACAATGTAAAGAATCAGAAAATGTGACATTTGATTGCTTCGAGGTCCGAAATAATACTGCACGGTTAAATATGCTTTCCCCGATGTTTTCGGGGCCACGTTGTGGGAAGCAGAGGGCAGTTCAACAGAAACGAATTGTTGTTCTGCACTTCTATGCCTCCGTGTCTCAGCCCCCCACCGCCTTCACCAACCCGCATTGGACCATATCGTTAAGTATGTGGTCTGACCATAGCGTGAAGTATGTTTTTAAATCAGAATGTACATGTGCGCATGCTCTTATCACTAAAACCAAGTGGTAATTATAGTTTCTCACATAGGTGGGACAAAGTCATTGTTATGCAAGTCCAAGTCGAGTCGCAAGTCATCAAATTCATGACTCGAGTCTGACTCGAGTCCAAGTCACATGACTCGAGTCCACATCTCATAGGTGGGACAAAGTCATTGTTATGCAAGTCCAAGTCGAGTCGCAAGTCATCAAATTCATGACTCGAGTCTGACTCGAGTCCAAGTCACATGACTCGAGTCCACACCTCTGGTTTCTCATGCAATCGGCATCAACAGTAGCCCGAATCAGCTCAATATGCTTAAATTACTGCTGATATTACACTCAAAACGGGGTCCATCTACCAAGCCTGCAATGTGTGGGGTGGATGTGCACAAGAATTCCCCTAAAACCACCACAGAACACCGTTCCAGGACGATGGCATCATGACCAAATCTACTGTCACCTCAGCATGGCAAATGCTTTATCCCCCTCTGCCAGATCCCACAGCTGCTGCACAGTCATATGAATCACATCGTACTGTAATGCTATTAGTTGCATTTATATGACGCTTATAAACGCATCAGAGCCTCAGAGAGCCTGACATCAACATAATCTGGGAACATTTAAGGGCATCAGCAGAGACAGTCATCCCTTTGTAGTACGTGGTGACGCAGCACCTTGACTGCCAATGGGGCATTAATTAGCCTGGCAGTTGTAAGAGGGCGATTATTGCCCTGTGACATCTGAATTGAGTAATTCTTCGAATGTGTTTGCCGCGTGACATCCGAATTGAGTAATTTTTCAAATTTGCAAAAAGTGTGGACCCACGATGGCGGCACACCACAGTTGGTCTACGAATGGCTCAATGGGATCCTCATCGTCCAGGCTACGCAAAAAAAGAAAAAAATATATATTTAAAGTCGCACAAAGGTGTGCGATACATACACAAAAGTTGCACGTTTTTTTACGTTCCGACTTTGCGTCCTCGTCATTTAACACCACGTGACACGGTGCAGCGTTGCTGTCCAGTTCAAATGCATCCTTCTGCATCATCAGCCATGGTCTATTCACTGCTGGACGAGGTTTTTTTTATATTCTCCCAAATCAGTCGCCCATCTCTCCTTCGATGAGCAAAGCGAAAAAGCGTCACCACGTAACCCGGTCACTTTAATGATCCGCAACAACTTCCTCCGTATACTTTAAGAGTTGAGATTTTATTTCATTCCCCCCCCTCCTCCCCCCATGACTAAAGTACACACTTAGACGGAGTACAGTGCCTAAGGCACGCTATCCTGGCGTGCCCACACATTTAATCGCGCACGCACATTCCGAAACACAAGGCACCCACCACCACCACCACCCACACACACTCACACCACTCTCTCCTGTAGCAACAACCCTGGCGACAAACACGGCAGTGGGATGCATAAGAGCCAGGGGTTAGTTAGGAACACGCTTACCACAAGCACTCACTACTCTGATGATGTACACCACAACACACAAGCCGGACGTTTATAATCAAAACACCCTCTCGCGTGAACACACAACAAGGACACACACACGTGGCGTTAACCTCCATAGAATTCGCATCCTTAAACTTCTCAACAACAACAACGACGACAACAACGAAAAGCAAAACATTTACACCGCGGAAGCACACACACAATGGGTGGTCGTGGGGGAGGACATTAAACCTCGTTTGGCAAACGCTGCCACTCTTGTTTTTCTAACACGACAGTGCGGCCATCCTCTAACCTGTTCTCTCACCTGGGACGACGAGAGCTTCTCTCTCTCTCTCTCTTCCGTCTGCTCACCTGGGAGGAAGCCCTCTCGTCCTTGCCCTCACCTGGGCGCCTTATGAAGCCGCCGCCTCCTCCTCCTTCTCGACTCTTCTCGTTGAAGTACCCAGCTCGCTCCAGGAGGCGGAGAACTTTTTGTTGTTGCCGTGCGTTGACGATGCGCCCGACGTAGAGGAGAAATGGAGCCAGCAAGCAGCAGCAGCAGAAGTTGTTGTTGAAGTTGTTGAGGTTATCAGGGAGAGAAGAAGTGGAAGCAGCAAAGTTGTTATCAGGGCAGTCGGCGAGCTGACTCGGCGTCACGTGGAGGCTGTTGGGGAGACGACGTCGACGTGGCCGCAAATTATTCGCGCATCGAATATCAATCAACACTCGTAGCCCGCGTGTTTGCGAATCTATTGAGGGAAGGGAGGGGGGAGGTGAGGTTCGTGGTTGTCGTTCACAACCCACCTACCACCACCAGCCACTCAGCACCAACCATTACACACCACCATCACCCACCACTCACCACCCATCACTCACCACCATCACCCACCACCAACCACTCAGCATCAACTACTCACCAACATCATACACCACTCACCACCATCACCCACCACTCAGCACCCACCACTCACCCACCACTCACCAGCCACCATCACTCACCACCCACCACTCACCCACCATCACTCACCACCATCACTCACCACTCACCACCAACAACTCAGCACCCACCACTCACCACCATCATCCACCACTCACCCACCACCACTCACCAGCCACCATCACTCACCACTCACCACCAACCACTCACCACTACCCACTACCAGCACCCACCACCACTCACCACCAACTACTCACCACCACTCACCAACAAGCCCTCCCACACTCCAAACCAGAAAACCCCCAATGCAGATGGAGGCGACGAGAGAGAATCGATTCTTCTCCGTCGGATACTATTTAGTCGCGCCGCTGATTATTATTATTGAACGTATCCCGCAGCAGGTTTGGTTTTGCCTTGGAGGGGTTTTTATTATCCTGCTCTTTTGGAAATCCCCCGCCTCTCCCTCCCTCCCATGGCTTTGCCTTCGAGTTTGTTGGTCGGTGACTTTTTTTTTACATATTTAACCGTGCAGTTTCAAGGCCACGTAAAGAGAAAAGACGTCATTGCCATAAAAATACAGCCACAAAGGCATATCCCCACCCCGTATAACCTGAATCTCTGCTGTGAGCAGGTTCTGTTGTTAGCGAGAAGGGCCACCTATGAAGGCCGCCACTGTTGGCACACGAAGAGGGGGGGGCGAGTGGCCAGCAACCACCACGCCCGGCCGCCTTTGTCTCCCCCAGTGCTGGCGGTGTTTATACTACTGCGACACCGCCACACCGGGAACACGTTTTGAGGCTGAGTCGGCCTGGGGGAGGCCCAGAACCGATTCGGATCATCGTCACCGGGGGTGTTGGATCCAACTCGTGTGGCCGGGTCTGTAGCGTTACCCCCCCCAGCCCACAACATACACACAGTAATAACAATAATGTATAACGCGAGGCACAGTAAAAGTGTTGCTAACCAACGTGATCGATGTTCGACTGAGTGGGTCCCTCTCGGTGCTTTGTGATCGCCCGTGGGCCAAACCCAACCCGCAATGTCCCCCCGACCGTCATCTGCTGGGATGGGCGACCTTCCTGCACGGTACAGAGTGGCAGTCCAGATGTCTTGTCACCCCCCCCCCCCCCCCCAATTACATTTCTCAAACTTTTTTTTAAAGTAAGGTGTATGTGAAACAATGAATATACAATGGGAAAACAATGGTTATTTGGGGGGTGGGGGGCAGAGGTGTGGACTCGAGTCATGCGACTTGGACTCGAGTCAGACTCGAGTCATGATTTTGATGACTTCAGACTCGACTTGGACTTGCCTCATCTTTGACTCGACTTGACTCGGGACTCGAGAGCAAAGACTTGAGACTTACTTGTGACTTGCACAACAATGACTTTGTCCCACCTCAGAGGTGTGGACTCGAGTCATGCGACTTGGACTCGAGTCAGACTCGAGTCATGATTTTGATGACTTCAGACTCGACTTGGACTTGCCTCATCTTTGACTCGACTTGACTCGGGACTCGAGAGCAAAGACTTGAGACTTACTTGTGACTTGCATAACAATGACTTTGTCCCACCTCTGGTGGGGGGGGTCACAAAACATCGAGACCATCATGTACGTAAAACAAGTGTTATAGGCTGCTGCACGGCTGGGTGTTCACAAGAAGGCATAAGTACTGGACAACCAACATCCATGGTACTGTAAGGGGTCGTGCCAGGACACATAGCCACACTTTACTGTAGCTTAATCATTCACGAAAGGCAGCTGGGTGACAGCCGCTAGGCAGGGGAAATCCAGGGGGTTGGCTGAGGACTAGTGTGGAAAAACGAAAAGATTTGTCGGGAAAGAGAAAGGACCAGGCCAGAGTGAGAGGTGGAGAAAGAGGCCAAGGGACGGGGTTGGTGAAAAGGAGAGGAACCTGCTGGAAGGTTGCAGGAAGATCGAGGAGAGGGCATGTAAGGGGGTGAGACGTGTGTGCTCAGGACTCTTGGAGAGAGATGGCTTTTCCCACGAGATCATGTATTGAAGTGTTGAGGATTGTTCCAATAAAGCACTGAACTGAACATTGGCTCATGTGGACTCCCTTTCTCCACTGTGCACCGTCAGTGGCACCTCCACACCTTCGATTCACACTGAGCCGACATGGAGAAGTATGATGGTCAAATCCCCACGACGTGGACGGTGTGGAGAGGCTGCTCACCCAACAGTGGATTGACAGAAATGGCTGTACATGTAAATTACAGTGATATACACCGAATTATCCATCAAACATTCAACGTATGGGCTATTTTTCACGATTATTCTGTAATGATATGTTTGGCCATTCCGTTGTGAATGAGCCTTAGCTTTTTCCTTGAAAACTATAAAGGTACTCTCAGTGAATCAAGATTTCCATCTGTCAACAATAGTGGCCGTAATTCTGAACAGACTTATTAACCAGTGACCGCATCTGTAACATTCGCATTTCCTGCCAACTGCACTTAATGTGATTCACTGCTTTAATTTCCTTAAACTCTGAGCTAATGCCAATTTGATTTAAGTGAGACAGCGTTAGTGGGTCGCCTACCTGTCAACCTCAGGGTTCATATTAGAGAGACACCCCCCCCCCCCCCAACTGAAATCCCTTGGGAAAAGCCAAAGGAAATGAGGCACAGAACGCCAATAAACTGAGAGAAACAAAAATACACTGAGGAACAGAAACATGTAACTGTCAAAAAGGCAATAGGCAAATGTACACCAGATAGTGAAAACCCCCACAGTGAATGAAATACACAAAAACCTCGCCCATCGCGGGTTTTCCCATCGCGGATTTGACCATTCACGCCAAATGTATTGAGGCAAAGTTCGCCGATCGAGCTCATGTGGCTCGACTATTCGCGGTTGACCGCGAGACTCCTGTAAGCATTGTAAAGAAGTACTCTTTAACTGCACCCTGCTCGCGATGATGCTGCCGCAGAATAACACACACGCCGTCTCGTCTCTATCTCATCTCCCAGGCAGCTCATTGTGGCTCCCGGGTGACACGATGTTGTTCCCAGCGTCGAAGTGATGAGGCAGTGCATGCTCCTTTCAGTGCTTTGTGGTTTCGGGTACTTCATGTTGACCGTATTTCCATATTTCCCTGATATTATTAGTGAAGCTGCGTGCACCGTGTCAGCGTTGCCCTGTACTGAGGTATTATCTGTTGAACGGCTCTTCTTGGCGCTGAAATTCATTCTCTGGGAGAGGTAAAATTGAAGAATGACTTGTTGGGAGTCAGTCCTATTCCTATGCCTCAATGGCTTTTGTTCTTCATTACATGTTACGTTCAAGAACATATATATGAATGGATTGCCAGTAGATGCTATGTAACACGTGTTTCAAAACAAACTTTAAATATAGTTTATAAAATAGAAAAAAAGCCTATTGCAATTTCCTTGTAGGGTTCACTTTTGCCTTGCTACCTGCACCGACAGTGTCCCTCACTAAATTCCAGAGGCGGGAAGCACTTTCGCCAATAAGACATCATCAGTGTGAGGGCCGCCACACATTTGAAACTATTGGGTCGTGCGGCCCCCCGACAATACACAACACGTGACAGCAACCCTCATCATACTGTCAAACCCAATGTGTGGCCTGTGCAAGGGTGGTGACGCATGGGGGGGGGGGGGGCAGCGGGGGGGCGAGTGCAGGGGAGGTGCACTCCGGGGTGGGGGGGGCTCCAGGTGAGGACGCCTGCGGGGTAGAAATGCGCGTTGTTGATTATTTAGCTGCTAAACATTTCCACATGATAAGCCACTTTGTTGAGCTAGCTTCTGTTGGCCAGGTCGCTTCTGAAAAACAAGTTAATAGCTCATTGGGCTTTACCTGGTGAGATAAAAAAAATAACATTTTATTTGTATACTAGTTCATGAAGACTGTCTTCGCCAAGCAAAAGTTTTCAATAAATATAATCATTTACCAGATATGATTTGTTACAATTTTTATCTGCGATCAGACAAACTACTCCAAAATGTAGTTTTTTTGGCAAAAAAAACCCCCCAAAATGTTGACTTGATTTAACTTGTGAAATTTAAAGATGTACCCATCGGAAAACGCTCAATTTAAAGAGTCCGTTCCTTCATTAGAAAGTACAAAAAATTATGAACTTAATACTCTATGAGGAGAAGCTCCTATATTTTACCGTTTTAGAATGATTCAGATTTTTACTTCATAAAATGCGGGGGGTTTTCGTTAAAAAAACCGCTTTAATCTGAAATGTCAAAAACAATGAAATATAGATGAATGGTTCTCACTTTAATTTTATTTGCTGTTTAACACTCTATCAAAGGAAAAAACCCGCAAATCTTATACTTTGAAGGGTTTCTGAATGACACACACACAAATGTTTATGGGGAACTTAAAATCGAGATTTTTTCGGCCTTAAATAAAAAATCTCGGATTTTCAAATATGTCCTGTTGTTTGTATTCTAAAAGCTACGTATGTACCAACTATCAGCTTTCTACCTTGTCGGAAAGTATCCTGGAGGTTTTTGAGACAGACAGATTAAGGTCTTTGTATAAAATTATTTTTAAGTTTTCTTTACCTTTCCTATGCTTTGCACTCCTATCGTGTTCCTGTATTATTTTGTTGTTGTAACGTTCTGACCCACCCCGACTGGACATGTGGAAAAAATTGCTTTGTAGCTCAATGGATTCCTCCAGTATAAATACAGATTCTGATTCTGTTTGTCACTCAACGACGGGGTACTCCTTCCAGTGTGATTTTGATAATTTATAAACTTGTCAATTCGCTGCTGGTTGAAGGCCACCCACACCTTTCGGTCATAGGGGTTGTTTGACCATACTTCATCACTCTGGTAAATGTGGGTGAATGACCACTTGAAATATTACTCACAACTGATGTCAGCTGTGGCCAAAATGTGAGTAGGTGTGGGAGCTGGGTTAATAGCAAGTGAGCACACCGCTACGTAACTAACTCAAACCCCAACCTATATGCTTCAACAACACAGCGCTGTAATGAGAACACCTATATGTGGTCATCATGGAGCCAGACACGAAATGCCTTTTGCAAAAATTAAGGTAAATAATTGTTTAACTTTTATATAGCCATCATGTACTTCATTACATTACCATATAAACACACTGCACAATGTAATCATACCACACCAGTATAACTTTAATACAATTATTGCGCCTAATAGTTTTAACCATAATGTACAAGAAAAATATTACAGAATATTATGAGTGTTATCATTTAAAGTCGTGATGTCCAGGACACCAATGTACGGTACATCTTTTTCAATAAACTGTGTAATCGACGATATTAAATTTTAAAAACACCATTATAAAACCGGTTTCTCCAGCAGCAAATGCAGAATGCCTAGCATAGCAGTTCAGTAAATATGTAAATAATGTAGATATTTAAAGAACTTTTAAGCAGAATCTGCGTCATAAAAAAATATACAGTATTTGATTTCCCAGAGACAAAATTACTGTACTTTGATTATTTGAATGTTCTTATTTTATAACTTGCACCCTGTTTATTGTCCCACGTGAACCTTCTGTATAAAGTTTATATGACTCAAGACAGGGGAGGTCAGCCATGTCACGTGTTAGAAATCAGGACAAACTTGTCTTTGTGCAAGCTGTGTGGCGTAAGTGTGTGTGATGTGGAACTTATCAGTTGTTAAGAAAGTTGAGCAGTAGGGTGAGCAAAAATATGGTGTATGCAAATTTGACAGCCATCCACATGCCCAATATACCACTAGTTCCATATTACACAGTCGTTACTGTCTAGGGTTTAGAGACTTTTGTCTGTTTAATGACCATAAATTGATAACAATGCATATGTATTAAAATGGCTTAATTCCTATGAAATATAACAAAATTTGCTTAATTTATTTCATAAATTTTGTGCGTTGATATCCAAGCAATAGATTAATCCAAAATGATATACTATCATGGCATAATAGTAATACGTTTAGCAAAATGTAAATTGGTATTTGATGGCATTGCTTTCGTAGAACAAAATAGATCAATGCAAACATGGTTGTAAACAGTAAAATATTGCCTTTATCCAATTATCATATTAAATTACAAATGTATGTTTGCAATTAATATATTGACATATCTAATTAAAACATTAAGTTATTTCTGTAGAATTTTTGATCAAAACAACACTACTGCATTGCAGTGGTTAGATTGTAATTACAGTATTTAAAAACGGCAATCAGTTTTCAGTACAATTTTGGGTTTATAAAGTACTGAATGTACATGCACTTCGAGCTAAAGATGCTGTATTATATAATTTAGATTTAGATATAATCTAAATACAATTGCATCTCAAGATATTGTACAGAAACTGGGCATATTTAGAAGATAAAAGATCTAGCTGGAGTAGAGCTGGACTGAAAATGTTAATTGACCGCTTTGTTGTGGTCAGTTACTCGGGCCACTTTAAAATGTGTGGCTTCTCCTATACCCTGCCTCCCTTAGCTGGGAAAACCCTTACAAGCCATGCCTAAGTATGACGTGCCTGATAATGTAGAGGATGTCATCACATATGCTACTTTTGCCCCAAACTATTTTAATGTTATCCGATGAGTCGAGAAATAAAACTTATAATCGGTAGAAATAAATGACAGTACTTTACTTCAATAATTGGATGGCCCAGAACTAGTATTGAACAAGGCAAGGAGTTGACAACACAGGTGGCTGGTGGAAAGCACAACTGGACAATGAGAGCAGAAGATAGCCTTGGTTTTTGGAGTTAAGTGCATGGAGAGGTGTATGGTGAGATGAGAAAAGTAGGAAGGATCGAATCCATGCAGGATCTTAAAGATTATGATTTTGAAACTGATCAGAGCTAGTCGAGTGATATGAGTATAGGGGTGACATGGTCTCGTTTACTTTTTTGGCGGTGGCACTTTGGATCATCTGGAGTTCAAAAATGAGAGATTTGGGGAGGCTGTAGAGGAGAGAATTGCAATCGTCGAGTCAGGATGTGATGAAAGTGTGGATGAATGTTTCAGTGGCAGCTGGGGTAAGGAAATGGAGGATGCAGGAGATATTGCACAAATGGACATAAGAAGTAAGTTTGTTTGATATGAGCACAAAACAGTAGAATGTGTGCATCATAATGGAACATTAATTATGTTTTATTTAGAAAATGAAATTAGGTACTCTGGGTAAGCCAGGTTGTCATTGAAGATGACGAATATGGATGGTGCGGAGGGATTGTCTACTACACAGTCAAAGCGTTCCGTCTTATTCTGTAGGTTTTTCAGTGGGGGCTCCTTCATGCCGAGGTTCCCTGCGCAGTAACACCCAGTGAGAACACGGGCCTGGTACATGTATTTGGTTCCATTGGCATCGGGTTTGGAGTACGTGTCACTTGACGAATATGAAGAGTTCAGTGCAAAGTACGTCCCTACACCATATGCTGTCGCTGTGGAAAGAAATTTGATGAAACGTGACCCTTCATTTAAATACAGATTTATGTCCACAATGAATCATGCATTGTAAAACTTAAAGTTATGAAAACATGATTTTGGAGTTAAAATATATACTTTTGTAAAGGCTGGTTGGTTAGAATATCCATGCATACCATTCCTGCCAGCAAAGCTGCGATTGAATCCAAAAGAAGAAATGTTGTCGATGGAATCCACCTGTGTACCATGGAACAGGTTCTTCTCACATGTTCCTTGCCCTTTGTTACTGTTCTCAATGGACGTCTTCATGGCCTGGTAGGCATTGTAAAGTCTGAGGTTTTGAATTCGTTCAATCTGCGATGGAAAGATATTATAAAAACATTTTAGATTAAAAAAACCTAATCAAAACTTCGTGATGTCGATTAGGGGCCCTCTTCACGAATTTCAAACAATTTGCAGTACTAATTTAATATTCTCAACCCCACATCAAAACATTTTTTTTTTACTATTTTTCATTTTACCAGGTAAGGTCCACTGAGCTATTAAGCTCTTTTTCAGAAGCGACCTAATCACAAATTATAGCTCAACAAAGTGGCTTATCATGTGGCAATGTATGGTAGCCAAATACTCAGTTCGCCCCATCCCAGGAGCTCTTTCCTCGTCAATCCTACTATTGTTGTCGCTTACTTAGGCAATCTGAGCAGGCTCCACCTCCTGGATCCTGATAGGAGGGGGGAGTCCCAAATCTCAAACTTAAAGAAATCAACTCTGCCCTTAGTAATATGAAACAGGGGGTAGCTGCTGGATAAGATAACTGTGGACATCATCCAAGAAGCGGGTCAAAGTTAGCAGACATGTTCAAAAAATGTTTATGTAAACATAAAATGATGCCTCAATAATTCTTAGATATAAAATGGTGATAAAATAAATACTTTAAAACTTATAACCATAAGCCTCTTAACACAAAACACCACATGCTATTCCCTATACTTAACTTTCCTCGTCATCAGGAGACGTAGGGGTTGTTTATACAGTTATATATATGTAAGGGGAACAGAGTCGTTTGGTTGGCTTTCATCGTACTGAAAACAAATCTAAAAGTAAATGTCTTAAAAAATCAAGTCACTCATGTCTTATGTAGAAGGTGCACTCCAGTTGAACCTGTCAGCCAATTCGAGTCATCTGATAATAGTCCGAGCTGAGAATGGAATATCAGAGGCTACAGGGAACAAAGTGTTCCTGTTGCTGCTTTCCAATTCTCAAGTAGACTTTTTTTAAATGACCGATTTTGATTAAATAAGAGCTCGGTACAAAGCATGAGCGACGGAAAGAGAGGGGTACAGATATTCCGCGGACGACAATCCCAAGGCCAGGTGCCCACGGGGCAGGGGAAAGGGAAGGTGGTTGGGCCCACTGCCCTAACCACTTACGGGACACATTCAGGAATGTGGTTTTAGGGGAGGGGAAAATGAGGGAAGGGGGGGAGAGAATGTACCCAAAGAGAACCAAAAAATTAAATAACATACACGTGCCGAGTGAGCCTGTCATGATTGTGAATCCCCTAGGGCAGCAGATATCTAATACCTATCCATGGAGTGGTATACCAGGATTCCATCCCCTCTCCCCGGCTGCATGTGCACGCACGCTGGATTCGGTAGGAACGGGGATCGAATTGATTATTAAATCGCATTGTAACCCCAAATCACAACAATTGTATTGTTGTGGTGACAGGGGTGAATGTTTACGTGCCTAACTTAATTGTGAATACATTTTCTTGCTGTGGATTTCACACCTGATGATGATTGCTTGTGTTGCAGTCGAAACGTCGTGAGAATTTTTATTGTTATATATTTATATTATTTTATTATCTCCCTTCTACGTGACTTTACCGAAAGAACCAAGAATGTGAATACATGTGCTCATTTGGTTGGTGCTTACCTTAATTATCTTTAAGTGTTTCACCGATTTCATGAAGTTAGCCTGAACTTGTTGATATTCTGGTGACTGCACGCTCAAGGTAACTTTCAGGAATTCGGTTCCTTTCATTGGTGCCCAATCAGCAGGCAATTCTGGTTTGGGAACTGAAATAATCGTTTTCTCACGTCATTACATTTAAAAGTGAGTTCATAGTAAACACTTTTATCCTTTGAAGAGATCAAATATATGTCTGATAAAATATGTATTTAACATACAAATAGTGTGTCCTGAGTACTGTGCTCTGCATCTACAAAATATTTCAGAATATAACATATCAGAATTTGATGCAGGGAAAATATAAATGAACTCCAGAAGACCTACCGTAGTTTTGTTCAAAAATTTCCTTTGCCAAGTTTATCTTCAATTCATTGACCACTTGAGTCACATCAACGATAGCTTTACAAACGTCGTTATTCAGCCCCTCAATAAAGATGTGAGAAGTCTTAATTGAGACCCTTACATCACACGTCTTTTCAATTGTCTCCAGTTTGTTCAATTCCTGTGTGTCCAAGGATTCCACACAATCAATGTTAAATCTGTAGGCCATGCAGTTTCTATCAAGCAATCCCTCCGTCTGTTTGCAAAAATCGTCAACATCCTTTTGGAGCTTTCCATAGACGTCTATTGTAACCGCCTCATTGTTATATGAAGACTTTATTTGCGGAGTTTTCTTTGGTGGAAGTGGAGGTTTAGGATGTGCAGCTTGAGGAGGCTGCGGTGAAGGAGTGTTCGTTCCAGTTCCAGTACTGCTCACTGTAAATTAAATTTGAAAACAAATTACTTGTGAATGTTATGATTAAACACGAATTTAAAGAATCAGAGTAGTTCTTCGCTCAAGTAAGTGTTTGACATTTACTGCCCTGAGCCAGTTGTGAAACATCCGCATTCCTATAACAAGGATGATTCACGCCATATATGGCTCAATCACTTCAGTTTTCGTTGAGTCAGGTGATATGAAGGGATGAGTTGACACAACGACCAGGAGTTAATCTCACTTGTTTGCTGTCCCTGCCTCCCTGCCCATGACAGTATTTCCCAATTAAATGTTTTATCATTACCATGTGTATCACCTATTCTGACTCCCCCTTTTAATTTTAATTTTGGCATTTGCTTCATGTACATCTCGACAATGAAAAGTACATTGCAATGTGCCTGAAGAATAAAGTTTTACATCAGTGCATACTATCCGCTATGATATTGTTAAGAAACGTTATTATTAACGAAAATGGATACAAAAAAAAATTGCGTAAAAAATCCACGCTTAGATTTCAGTTTGAGAGAAGGAAAGAAAAACACATTAGTGAACATAGGCAGGTTAAAGACATAATTAAAACTGTTAACAAAAGTGGGCTTAAGGAGTACTGTAAGGGATGATGGGTGGTCATGAAGAATGACCAGCGAAAGAATGGAATACGTCAATATATTCACTGAGGTGATTTGAGAAATCAAATTAGCTAATATGATATATTGACTTTTTAAAACTTTCGTGGCTGCAGGAATTCATATTCTTTGCTTCTTTCTTGCTGCTACCTTTAAGTCACGTATTATTTTTATATCTCCGTGACTTTACCGAAAGAACCAAAGAATATAATATGATGATACTTGGTGGCTTATTACATCACAGGATCATGAAAGATGGTGGCTGCTTGGGGAGACCTTCATCCATGATTCTTAGTGTCATGTTATGAAAATAAATTACTTCCATTCTGCACACTTATAGTGAATAGATGACAGAGCCCAGAGGATGATGTCAGAGAAATGCTATTTAAGTAAATTCAACAGCACTCCTCATCATACTAGGGGAACACCTTTTATCTGCCCTAAAAATAATCTTCATTGCTTGGCTAACACTCTGAAATGTGTAATCCACACAGGTGGAATAAGCCACGTTAAATGAAAAATCCAGATTAAAATGAGGGTGTTTTCTGTGGAGTCATTAGTCACTAGACTGATACAATTTACTCATGAACATGAACCAGTTAATAATAAGTTGCTGCCCAGAATCCCAACAGTTCTGGCTCAGTGCTTTAATGTGGTATTAGTCCCTTGAGCCCCCAGCCACATCCTCAAATCCACAAGCTTAACTGGTATGCACTACTGCAGAAAACGATATAAACCAGAGACAGCACCTGTCATTTGGGACGTATTAATGAGGGCCTGCTGGAAATCTTTCAGCATCTCAGGTTGGAAGATGACGAAGCGGATGTGCTTGAGGGGGCTCGTCAATGTGTGAACCCTGATGTGCTCCTCAATGCCCTCCATCATAGCATCAGCCACCACCGCAGCAGGCACGCTCCCAGCACCTGTAATACAAAGACAAAAGCGTTCTGATTGTGAACAATAATCCAGTAGAAATAAAATAATGATTTTCAGTAACGTCTGAACATGGACATTTTGGAAATATATTATAGTTATGTATGTAGGTACGTTGAACTTCTTTCACATCGTACGTAGCTAACCATGCTAATCGCATGTGTAGGATGAGGACAACAGACTAAACACAAAAAACAGTTTGAAATAAATCAGTTTTCAATTTAATCTTAAAAGTGCATAGCTCCAGTGGCTTCCTAATTTTGGAAAGAAGAGCGTTCCAGACGGCTGCAGAAGTGCATCTGAAAGCGCGGTGCAGTGATCGTCTTTGTTTAATGGAATGTCAAAAGCTGCTTCGTGGATGACTGGAGTTTGCATGATGGTTTATGCTCCTTGACGAGATCAGCAAGGTATTGCGGTTCATTTGTGGCAAGCTCTTTGTGGATAATGAGTGTGACCTTATAAAGTATTAAGTTCGGCAACCGGAAGAAAATGCAGCTTGGTGACCACTGGATGGATATGGTTGGATCTTGCAGTACCCCTCATGATACGTGCCAAAGAATTTTGTACGTGCAACTTTTGAATGTTTTGCAAGACGTCCCATAGAGGCAAAGGTTATTCAAACTGCATCTTAGCTTGGACAAAATATTATCATGGACTTTTTAGTCATCAAATACAAATTATCACCCAACTAAATATGTATATGGCTTTGGAAGCTTGTAGTTCAACGAGAGAAACATTTAAAATATTTTTTTCAGCTTATTCTTATTCTAAGAAAAATCTCTATTTTAAACTAGCAATATTGGCCTGCTCTTGTAAACAAAAAAAGCATATTTCCCTCTTATAGAGTCATTGAAGGATAAATGATCTTATTGGTGAATGGATGGGATGCATCCACCCAAATATTTTTTCAAGTATGTGAGAAATTATTTTACATCATCAGTAATATTATTCAGGTTTATTTTAAAGTAAGACCAGGTAAGAGCCAGGCTAATTACTGTACAATAAAGGACACGAAAGGAAAATAAAAATGTTCATAAAATACATCAAAATTATGCAATCAGCATCACATCATGAGACAAAGTTTCCATTTCAATCTGTCGCAGAACAGTCAACCTCTTTGTATTTGAGAACAGTCTGGAGAAGCAATACCTACTATAATCACCCAGGAATGTTTGTCCTTAATGCTCGTGACGTCACTCCACATCGACCAGCCCCCCTCATTAATATTCATGAGCAGGTGACGTCCTCCAAATGGATACCCCTCCATTAATAATAATTAGCGGCTGACGTCACTCCACATGGGGGGGCGAGGCGCCTCCTCCCCCCTCCTCGGCGTCAACTCGCAACCCTCACTACAAAGGCAGAACCCTCACGTCATCACGCGATCTCCATAACGCTATTGAGACATAGAAGTAAAAAGGACGACCTGATGAACAAGGGATTATAACGTTTAAATGAAATAGGTCTGTGTCACCGCGGCCTTACATATTGCAGACAAATTGATGCAATGAATATCACGTCGCGGTCTGATTTTCGCTTGCAAGTTTCAGATTTACTGCAATACGCCAGTCCTTGGACGGGCAAAAGGCTAGTAATAGCATAATTACTCTTGATATCCTTTAAAGTGCTCACTTCAACACGTTAGAGAGGGCAGGATTTCTCTACCTTCACCACTGCGAGTAAACATTTGTCACATGATAGTCAAAATAATATTTGTTATTCTCAGAGAAGTAATTTGGTACAAATTAATTGGAGAACCAATTTTACATTTTTTTTGAACAGCCATTAGTGACTGGGTCGAGCCCATCAACTCACCACACATAAAAACAAGTTAATTCGCAGGCAGCTGCCTGGATTCGAACCCGAGATCATAGCGGTACCAGCTCAGTGCTCTGATCTCATGTAAAAAAACCACTCAGACCACGTGAATGTACAGGAGAGCTACCTGTTCCTGTGGCAGGGAAGGACACGGAGGTGACTTTCTTCATCTCGCACTCACGCAGCACTTTGAGCACAGAGGACTTTATGCTGGCTGGATTGGTTTGCCCCACCATGTGGACGATGTGTTTGCAGCTCAGCGCTCCGCCGCTGGTGACCACCACCCCATCACCTGGCTGAGGGCCTGCAGGGCGTCAGAACCAGGCTCAGCCAGTGTGTGACAATGACGTATTTTTGCATTACTTTATCAGACAAGAAGCTAATCAGGTTAGAGCTTGGAGAGCACTAGGATTATATTCAAACATAGTTTCTGAGCACAGGCCCAATGGGTAAGAAACAAACAGTACTAATGAAGGTGGAATACTGAAGCCTCAATACTTTTCTTGAATTGAACACGGTTCTAAGAACTTGGTGAAATGGACAATGGGGAGAGAGCGGGGTTCAAATTCGAGAAATTAAGTGTTTTATCCTGCAGTATTGTCGTTGAACAGTACTGATGAGATAAAATAGTCAACTTGCTATACAAGAGTCCTAAACAAGGGTGGAGGAATCAATGAGTGGATTTCATGGGAATAGTAGCCATGGTAGAAGCAATAGAAGAGTGATAAGAAGGTGAGTGGCTGGTTACCTGAGTACATCAATGAGTGCTGCATCATTAATGCAACAAAATCCATTGTTAAACCCAGCTTATATTCCCGACCTGTATGCCACACACCTTCACCAACCCACACTGATCAGTGTAGTGAAGTATCCTTAAATAACCTCAACAACCCACACTTCATGGTGAAGCCTCAATATATCAGTGAATTGACAAAAGGGATGTACATGTACACATTATTGGACAATGACATACATTCATAATTCTGCAACATGGATTTATCAACATGTAAAATATTACTTAAGAGGGTCAATTCTGTTATGTCATGATTTCATAGGTTTAACTCACCGAGTGTGGTGCATTCATCCACGACAACCTGTCCTGCTGCTTTCAGAATTGCTCCAGAAACACCTGGGTAAACATATCACAGGCACAATAAGAAGCGTCTCAACACCGCAAATGTACAGCAGGCCTCCAAGTTTCCCTTTTATAAACCAATGGCTACACTATTAGAGTGGTTGCATACTAATGATGCTATTCATGATAAGTACTGTGTTAATATGTCTGTTCACTGTTACACGACAATTTGTTTACTGCTGTATTTATTTTCATAATAAATGTGTTGGTCATATCCATGACTATTAATACAAACCAATACATTTGTTTTAATTAAAATAAGGCTAACAATTATATTCTGTAATGCTTTCCAACAAGAGTTTGTCCTAGAAAATATTTCATTTTTGATAATCAAAGTATTTAATGATCGATAATCACTTTCCCTTCCAAGTGTAGAGGTGTTACGGAGGGCAAACAAACACACTGGGCGTGGTTATGCCCGTGCGCCGAGAGGTGCTTACATCCACGTCCGCACCGTTGAGCCTGGGGGGCTGACACGGCGCTGGGATCCCCCACGGCCCCACCCCTCAGTGGGGGAGTTGCTATATAAGGCGGTGAGCCGGAGGGCTCGGGGTTTCAGTGTTCAGCCTTAACCAGAGAAGCAAGAAGACCTGCTAGATAGGCCCTGGGACTCCCCTGGATCGCTGACCTTCTCAGGACCGACCAGGGCAAGCCAGTGGCGTGGCCCCAAGAGCCCAGAGCCGATGCTCTTGTAAGAGCCGGTCTGGGGACTCAGGGTGCTGTAATCCCAGCTTAACCAGAGCTGGGTTAGCTAGCCTCCCCTAGCCCTGTAGTGGAGGACCTAGGAGTAGGCTAGCCGTGACATAGATTGTGTGATCTCCCTGTTAGACAGGTGAAGGGGCCGATACCCCTTCGAGTGTTGTACATCTCGGCCTGTTATGTACATTGTGGTTCATAAATAAGTGTGCCTCCAACTACATCGTCCAAGTCTCCTGGAACCTACTACACAAGTAGCAGAGCATCACGCGATCACCTCGTCATGGGGTGGAGAGCGTGCAGATTGCATGTAACATCATCAGCTTAGCTAAAAAGGCTTTATCCACAATCGCTGGTATTTTGAAATCCTTTATATTAAGTTCGCTTGCTTGCTTGCGTGCTTGCTTGCGTGCTTGCTTACGACCGTGCACATCTTTCGGTCGTTTTTTAACCCACTTCCCGTGATCCAATCGAGCTGACATTTTCCACACAGACTCGTTGTGCGAGACAATTAATGTTGATGAAAAAAAATTCCCAAAATTTTACACTTTTTAGGCAAAATTTTTTTATTTTACATATATTCAAATAGAACTCATTCATGGCTTTGGCTGAACGTCACAGTGTAAGAGCCCAGAGCGTAACCCCTCCACAGGCCGTGGCGGAGTAGCGCAGTTGGTAGCGCCCTCGCATGCCAAAGGTCGCGGGATCGATCCCCGCGTCCTCCACAGGCGAATATATTTTTAAATCCTTTATATTAAATTCGCTTGCTTGCTTAGGACCGTGCAAATCTTTCGCTCGTTTTTAACCCACTTCCCGTGATCCAATCGAGCTGACATTTTCCACACAGACTCGTTGTGTGTGACAATTAAGTTCGTGAAAAAAATTCAAAAATTTTACACTGTTTAGGGAAAACAAATTAAATATTTAATTACCAATTGCTTAATGGTGGCAGACAATCATCTGACCCATAGGTGGCAGCCATCTCAAGCCAGAGGACGAGAGGACTCTAGCCGCCACGCATATAAAGGATTTATAGTGAAAAACTTTGTTTTTACGGGTTTACTTGTTATCGTCAAGTTTTGGATAACCCTTGAATCAATTTGCCGTGTTCGTATCGCAAAAGTCCCTTATAACACAACTTAATTTAAAATATCAATTACATTGGTTTATCATTACAATAGTTACCGTGACCCCATGTTGCAGACAAAAAGGTGGAGACAGCCAATGCATTAACACTTTCAACCTTAGTTGGAACGCATTCGAAAGAAGAAAACATAACAAAGATGACATATATACCGGATGTGAAGACAAGAGCGTTTGTGGTGGAGTTAACGATAACATCTGTGGTCTCCTTCGTGATGTCACCGCTCACTGCCTCCACAGTGGCACCATGCAGCTTCAGACCATATTGCCCTGCAGATCCACACACAGCAGGGTGAGGAGTCACAACTGGCACTCGCTCTCAACATGTTCCACAACATCAAGAACACATGCCCGGAATGGTTTCATGCCAGAAAAAAACAATGCGGCAAGGAAACCAAATTCTGACTTACGGATATAATCTTCTGCAATAGTTGATGTCTGAGGTGGCTGCACCTTCTGCAAGCAAACAAAAAGTAATGTAAAGTCAATATTGCATATCCCAGCATGCATATATACTGTACTAAGTTCCCTTACAATGGACAAATTATTTAAGGGGTGCAAGTCATTTAAGAGGTGCACATCACGACCAAGAGTAGCAAATCACATTCATTAAACTTGTAAAAACATGAAAAACATGTATATGAATTTCGCTCAAAAATGATAAATTCCAATATTACCCATGCAATCAGTATCATTATGAGTTAAATGTTGCTTACTTTGCCACCTGGCTGGAAATGTATTAAGGCTTGGGTAAAGGCAGTCTTTATGGCAGGCTGAAGAACCATGATGCGGATGTGAGACACATTTGACTGTGGATTTTGCGAGGAAAACTTCTCAAACGCCTCCAGGATTGTATCAGCCACAGGCCCTGGCTTGATCCCTCCTTTGCCTTCACAGAGTTTAATAAAAAAATAAACAGATGATAACATTGAGGAAAAACAATCGAGCACTCAGAAACGTTGATACTATATACGCATATGTATTATGTGAGAAATTATAAGATGACACAGACAAGTAAAAAGCAATGGAGATTATATAAATAATACGGAGAAAGCAAACAACAATTAATTAAATATGGTAAATGGTGACAAGGGAGTAGACAGTAATCAAAGAACAAACGGAGAGAAAGATTTATAAAAAGAGGCAATGTACCTGTGCTGAGTGCAGGGAAAGAAACGGAGTTGAAATTCAACTTGCTACACTCATCCAGGACTTTGAGTATAGAGTTGGTCATCTTGGCAAAGTCTGTTTGTCCAACCATATGCACAATTTTCTGACAGTTCAGACTCCCTGCTGAGGTGGTCACAACACCATCGGCAGGCTGCGCTCCTGTGCATAGGATGATAATTTATTTGTGAAAAATGTAGGAAGATAAATTTGCGTAAAAAGAGAAAAAATATGGCTAAACAAAACATGTTTCTATTTCTCACGACGTTTCGATTGCAACATAAGCAATCATCATCATACTGTTTAAAATAGCATGTTACAATTTTTCTTCTTCTTTGTATATCACAGATATCTTACCAAAGATAGCAAGCTCCGACACAACTGTGGGTCCAGCTGCTGCCAAGATGGCCTTTGACACACCTGCAAAAGAATATTGCAAAAACATCATGCTTTCATGCTGTACTAACACAAACAGTATGTAATTATAAGTAAGGTGCCATAATTACGGTGGTGCCAATGCAAAACATTGAGCGGTAAAACAATAACAAGTATTCAACATGTGTCTGCTTTGGGGGTAGCATGATGATACTGGGTGTCATTTTCAGTGGAATATTGTATCAAAAAGACACATTTTGTGTTGATCATACCTGTTGGCTGAACACAATATTAATCGACACATTTTGTTTATGGTACAACTTGATTTGATTGTCTGTGTCAGGTGGAGGGTTGAGTACAACACAAATTGGCTTTATGCTAACCTGATCTAACTCAAAACCCAATTATGAATAGCGTGTCTTGAGAAGGTCAATTTAGTTTACTAAATGTTCGTTGTTATGACTAAAATTTGTTACTTTATTCATGTTGCAGAGACACGAAACTGATATTTGGAAGAGCAACAAATGTTATATATTGATGTCCAGGTTCTTTAGCCCCTGAGCAGCATCAACTGTAAGTGGATGAATTTGCTTTGGTGCCGCCATTGTCCAAAATGTTGGGTGTTGTATTTAGAAGCAAACATCTGTCAGCTTGTGTTCTGCAGATGTTATCAAATGTGTTCATTATACTGACCTGAATCAAGGTCTAACGTTGTGTTCGTGGAGTTTACAATAGCATCTACTTTCTCTTTGGTGATGTCTCCATCCACCACCTCCACTGAGATGTTTCCAATAGCTCTCTGCACTGCTTTTGATGTGATATTTAATGTTGGTGGAATAGATGTCTTGCCTGCACAAAGCAAATTACAAAACCACAGGTTATTTTCCTCATTATTGAACAACATAACTGGTAGAATTCCACAATAACTGTAAAAAGAAAAACATGAATGTCATTAGAGTAGAAAAACAATTCCATGTGTTGAAGAATATCAGGAACATTTAAAATACAGGAACGTTATAGTTCGATTTTCATGAACGCATTGTAATAAGGTTGGAGAGGTGGCACTATAGTTTGTGCACTGCACTATCAACCTGGTGACCTGAGTTTGATTCCTGGCCAAAACCAACATTTATATCTGGAATCAGTCATAGTGCCCCATTTTACCAACCTCCACTGACCAGCGTGGTGAAGTATGGCCAAAGTTAAATTTAGATTTAAAGCTTTCGTGACTGCAGGGATTCATCTTCTTGGTTCTTTCGGTAAAGTCACGTAGAATGGAATTAATTAAATAATTGAATAACATTTATTAATAATTCTCACGACGTTTCGGCCACAACGCAAGCAGCCGTCCTCAGGTGGAGAACAGGTCTGAATGACACACTCCAGGCTTGGAGCGACTATTTAAGCTGGGATGGAGGGGGGAAGGGCGCCTTGACAAAATAATTTGCATATCAAGAGGAATTTAGCATATTTATGGGAAATGCAGATATGCGATTAGTACTACTTGCGTTGTGGCCGAAACGTCGTGAGAATTATTTTATTGTTTTATTTTTATTACTTTATTATTTCCATTCTACGTGACTTTACCGAAAGAACCAAGAAGATATGGCCAAAGTTGATAGGCCTTCAGCCAGTAATGGATTGACAGAGGGATTAAGTCTATTATTTCATATTTTAATATAACTACTCTGCAACAGAAAATAAAAAAACAGCCGTGATTTTAATATAATCTTTTCAGCATCCTGTAGTCAGAGCGCTAAAAGTAATCTGCTTTTTTACGTAATAAAATGCCAAGGCAATATGTATTGTGAGGGTAAATTAATATACTCGATGATTTATTCTAGCGAAAAGATTACTGAAAAGTTGGAGCAATTTTAAATTAACCGCGTCAGTCTTATGAATGAGTTGCCTCCACCTCTTGGGTATCACGCTCTCTCTACGATACGTCTTCCTGAACTTTTCAAGTCGATTCAACATTTATTTGTTACATGGAAAATCCCGTGTAGAGAGTGACACACGTAGTTTTCGGTATCAACAGCCTGCAGCCACTAACAATATAGTTATTGTTGTGGTGGAGAGGAGCCCTGTCAGCAGTCAGGCACAAAACTCAAGGCAAGGATTCGTTTTAATAGTACGATACACGTACCTAAGAGTCGTTGAGCCAGCTCAGCCTGAAAATCCTACAGAAAGACCAAAACAACCAATTAATATTTAGCATCATATAACTATTTACTTTAAACTTCAATCACATACATAATATCCCCAGTGAATCCATCATCTGCCATCACACATTAATTAACATCACCTCCCAACACTATTTAAGATTCCCCATAACCTCAATACTTCCTGACAAAGGCTAATCAGCCAAAATGTTGGGATTTTCCTGTTGTCCCGGTGGTAGTATTAAAATCGTATTATTGTTACTTGTGTTATTTCATGTTTAATATCAAGCAACCTTTTGGCAGTGGTCATGACACATTCTTGTGTGTTAGCATCTTTTAGAAAAAAAATACCATTAGTTTTAGACTTTTGAACAAACCATCCAGTACTTGTTCATGGTCCTTGCAGACCTGCCCATTTATAAGGCCCTCAGTGCCAGACTTACTGAAATGACGAGCTGATCTTTGGAGAATATCACAAATCGGATGTCCTTCAGTGTTGTGCCCTGGTGATTCTGACTGAAGTTGATAACTTCTTCAAACATGAAACTTGAAACCATCAAGGGCGAGTATTTGAGATTTCCTGTGCCAAGGGCTGGGAAGGAGATGGAAGAAACCCCATCGCGATGGGCCATCTCCAGGCTACGTTTCATGCATTTTCTTAAATGATTCCCATTGTCCCAGGAACCCAGGGTGGTGTGGTACAACGCCTTGCATTGGAGATTGAGGCCCGTCACATCCGTCTTCACAATCTTCCCAGAACCAATCGACTGGCCCTGGATCTCAGTGTCAACGAGAGTCTGCAGTGTTGGGCCGGCCTTACGGAAAATGGCACTGGACACCCCTCCAGAATCCATCTTCATGTTTGCCGAGGTTGTGTTTATGATGACATCGGACTGTAATAACATAAAAAAATATAATTAAATAAATGAGAGCTAAACAACTAGATTTAAATGAATAGAACACACAAATAAACAATGTTATTTAATTGACTGAACGTATTTCTTGCATACAAAATATACATGTTATATTAAGCAGGAATGATTCATCACATTTGGGCATTCGATAAAAAAAATACTGTAAATAGAATTAACAAATGTAATATTATACTTACATTTTCATTTTCAATGCTGCCAATAACCAAGGAGATATTAAGGCCTTCTTTTGTGATCATGCAGGTTGGAGAGGTTGGTGCTGCTGTAGAACTTTGGATTTTAACAAAGGCTGGCAATGAAAATGTTAATCCTGTTTGTGGAGTTGCTTTTGGAGCTTTGCCTACATTTGACAAAAGTGCATTTACTAGAGCATGGACTACATTATCGTTCAAATCAATAAAGAAGACATCAGTCAGACAATTTCCAGGATCATTGACTTGGCCAAATTCAGCAACAGCATCTATCAGTGCTTTGGCGCAAACTTCTAACGGATATCCACTGTTCTGAAACACGAGGCCTGGCATTGCAGCAGATTGGTGCCCACGTGTTCCCACTAGCTTCAGGGCCTTTTTGAGCCCTTGCTTCAGCTGAATAACCTTGGACATGTCAACATTTCCATTACATTTCTCAAAAAGTTGACAAATAACATGAGCTACACTTTTGCAAGGCAGCTTGCCTGGCACAGATATGACAGCTTCACCAGGTTGTGGTTCTCCATTGTCCCGAATGTACTGAGCACAAGATCTTGACGTGTCTGGGCCTGCTGCTTCTGAAAGGACTTTTCCAAAGCCACTTTTGAAGCACATTTTTGTATCAGCGGCATTAATGATGATATCAGCCTGACTTTTTAAGATATCTCCTTTGTATATCGAGATGGTAAGGTTGGCAGATAAAACCTCCTGGCATTTCAGCTGCATCCCAACCTGACGAGAAGCAGCAGCACCTATAACATCAATCAAGACCATGCACTTCTGGTTTCCTTCTGCAATACTTTTGATAACACTTTCGTTTTCTCGCATATACTTGGCTGCACCTGGTTTGTTACATTTAACTGACTTTAATACAATTTCAGAACTTTTTTTTTCAAATAAGTTTTTTATTTTGTCAACATCATCAGGGTGTCCACTGACTTCAAGCAAAGATTCACTCAACGTTTTGACATTCTTGTTCAACAGTGTTTGATCTTCAAATATTTTTTCATATTCTTGCAAATATTTTAATATATTTTTTGACTTTATAGGAATTTGCTTAGTAATTCTTAAGTGTTTTTCACAGAAGTCATCAAGTTCTTGGCATGTCTGATACACAGCATTGCCAAAACCTGCAACATTTACTTTCGTGCACAAACCAGCATCATCTAGGCTTTTGTTGATAAACACTTGCAAAATGCTATCAACCTTATTTTCTTCGAGATTACTGAGCAAATCAGTCCACTCCCTACCTCGCATTGCATGCATGGACTCTTCTGGAATGGGAAACGATTCCTCTGTAAATGTTTCCTCTATAAAGGATTCTGCTTTTCCTAACTGATTAGCAAAAGCAGTTATGGAGATTGAATTGTTATTTTTTAATTGTATTTTTGCATGAATCCTATTAGAAAATAAATTTGTATTTAAAATATCCCGGCCTAACATTTTCAAAAACATTACAATATTACTCGACATTTTAACTTCTTTGCTTGATATACCCTTCAGATGTTTGGATATTTCATCCTTAATTTTCTGGCAATCTTGTGGCATGCCTTTGACTGTCAAGGAATATGATTTTTCATCAAATGTTAATTCTGATTCTTTAAACTTGGCACGAAGATCTGCTTCAATTTCCAGCATCTGGATTAAATTATATTTGTCTGGACTTTCTAGTGATATGCGATCACTGATAATCTGACTCTCCTTTAAGAGGTCATCCTGAACTTTCTTTACAATGGGCTTCGTGTGTTTGCAAACATCTTGCACATCCTGATTTCTTCCAGAAACAATTATATGTGCTTGTTGAGAGTCATAATCAACCAGCACATTATCATGATTTGAGACTTCTTGTTTAACCCTTTCCCATGCAGCTTTAGAGCAGGGCAAAACTGTCTTCGAATACATTTCACAGAATTTTAGAAAACATATTTTTGCAGTTTGCTGCCACTTTGAAGCGAGGCTCTGAAAATTGACTGCGCATTCGTCCAGTTTGGATGTCAAAGTAATTGTACCATTTGAGCCAAGAGAAAATGAAGTGTTTGCTTTCTTTAGAATATATTTCAGCTGATCCATTGAAGAACTATGTTTTGAAATAAACTGAATAATCTCAGAATCAACTACAAGGTCAAATGGTTCAGGCTTTGCTGTTCGAATTTGTTTTCCAAGAGTCGAAGCTAATGCATGATAGTAGGGATAGACCTTCAGTTCTGCTTCATTTAATTTGTGTTTTCTTGACACAACTTCCTGAGCCACTGCAAAACAAACAATGTTTTATTATAATTAACAGTTCCCGTCATAATTTTGATATGAGAGCATTTTTTATCGAGTAGAAAAACATTAAATATACGCTGCCAAGCCTGGTGGTGACCATTCAGACGCTGTCTTTCCGACAGACCTGTTCTTCACCTGAGGACGGCTGCTTCCGTTGTGGCCGAAACGTCGTGATAATTATTTTATTATGTTTTATTTTTATTATTGTATTATTTCCCTTCTACGTGACTTTACCGAAAGAACCAAGAAGATGAATCCCTGCAGTCACGAAAGCTTTAAATCGAAATTTAGAAAACATTATTTAAAATTAAATTCAACGTTGTGCAAGTCTGCGTAAGTTTGTGATTGAAATCAAATGCGGCCCATGATCCAGTAAAATGTAATATAAAAAGTATAAAGATTTAGAATACACCTTACAAAGAGCTTTGTGCAAAGTAAACCTGATATGTTTAATCAGCAGTCGAATGATTTCCAAACGACTGCAATAGAGTTCACTATTGTAATAAGATCAAGTTCACAATGTAGGCATCTGGAATGTTCTGCTCTCACCTGCTGGTTCGAAGAATGAGAGGTAAGCAGTTGTTTTGCTGTTTTCCAAATTAACCTCGGTGAGGGGGCCGCCGCCACTCTTAGCTGAGTTCTCAAAATACAAAGTAAGAAGGTCTTCACACAGGCTCCCGTTCGAAGCCTCCACCAGCAGACAGTTCGACGCCTCGAGCATTGTCGCCGTGATTTTGGCCTGAACCAATGGCCTCTTGGCACACATCCTCAATGCTGATTTCCAGTCTGACATACATGACAGAAATACATTAGAAATACAACCGATTAGCATGGTTGGCTACGTATGGTGCAAAATAAGTTCAACATACATACATTATATTCTTGGTTCTTTTGGTAAAGTCACGTAGAAGGGAAATAATAAAATAAAAATATAAACCAATTAAATTATCACGACGTTTCGACTGCAACACAAGCCATCATCATCAGGTGTGAAATCCACAGCAAGAAAATTTGAAAAAATTGGCGTTTTTTTTTCAAATTTTCTTGCTGTGGATATCACACCTGATGCTGATTGCTTGTGTTGCAGTCAAAACGTCGTGATAATTTAATTGTTTTATATTTTTTATTATTTCCCTTCTACGTGACTTTACCGAAAGAACCAAGAATATGAATCCCTGCAGTCACGAAAGCTTTAAATCAAAAATACATACATTAGTGAGGAGTATTTATAATCATAATAGATGTACGACTCAAAGGACATTTTTATTTACAGTGATCCACTTTTTATGTTTAGTAAATGTCCATTGATTTCAAAATCTCAGATTAAACCCTACCTTTTAAAACATAAATCCATCATTCACAACATTTATGTGTAAGTTAACAAACATGTTTTAAAAATTGTTTAAATAAAGTTACAGCCTCGTGTCAATCCATCCAATGCTGCATGAAGGTCACCCTGTGCTGTGTGGGTTTATTTGGGTTGTTTGGCCATACTTAAGTGCGAGTTGTTGAAGGGGAACCAGGCCCGGTTCAGATATCACTCGCCACAATTAGCCGTGGCCAAGAACCAAACTCAAGGCATCCAATTCTTAGTTCAGTGCGCAAACCACTGCTCCACCATTCCAACCCGATGTTTTCCAATGTAATACTTTGGAAACTGACGTAAACTTTGAAAACAATACATTTTCAGTCCTGCTAATTACGATGAGAACAATGATGAAAAAGCAGTACATTTTTTGCATACTCAGCTTACCTATTGGGTTTATGAAGGTGACTACAGCTACTTCCCCACCCTTCAGGTATTCTATATCACAGACTTCAGCATCGGTGATGGATGCCACATATAAGTTGATCATTTCCATTTGGATGGTTGTTGGAAATCCTGTCAGAATCAGCCGCCGCTTGTCAATAATCGCATCTATCCCCGCAGATGAGTAGACAGAGATTTGCACCTTTTTTCCCCCAATGGCATGCTCTTTAACTGCCTGCATCTTCTGTACAGCTGTTGATAAAAACGTAATGTTGAAAACATTGAAAACAGTAAATTAATAACCCAATAACAGAAGTATTACAAAGGGTTTATTGAATAAACAATGTAACCTCTAATTGGTTACAATGAAAGACATTGTTTTTTTTCATCGGTTTCTTAGATTATTGTTATAATATGCCATTGGCAATAATGTAACAAACATATACAAAAAAATTACACATAAGCTGCATTGGAGGTATTGTGTATGTGAAATTAGGCATTTCCTCTACGAAAGTCTGGTTGTAGACACACCAGGGTCATGATGGTGAACAGTGCTTACCTTCCTGGCTGCAGTCCAGCCAGATTTTGGTTTTGGTCAGGGGGTAGACATCAACTGTCTCTTTTGTGACATTCTCTGCGTATAGCTTCAGGTATTCATCTCCAAACTCGCCAGCAACACACACAACTACCCCTTCCCCTTCAAATGTAGATGAATCAAGATTTTCACATCTTAATTCTACAATATAAGCAAAAATCAAAATCAAACTGCATTTCAAGACACTGTATAACACATTATAGCACATGATCATGAAGACATGTTAATGTAATATATATATTTTTAAAGGATGTGGACACTGGAAAAGCAAACTTAAAATAATAGAGTACAATACGGCAACTGTATTTATGTAATAATGTACACAAACCATTTGCATCTGTTGTTGAACTTGACTCTGATTGCTGTTGAGATAAAACAAATTTTATATCAGTCAACAGCCATAGTGTATCCACTGCTTGATTGAAGCCTCAAATCGCCACCATCTCTCATGATCCTGAATGTAATAAACCCCTCAGTATCAGCTCAAGACCTGATTTCATCTCAGCATCTCCCCGGACACCCTCCTGGATGCTTTTCCTTCCTTGGCTGCCATTGTCATTCTTCACCAATGCGATCATCTCCTCTTGCGATGTTACCCTGCCCAAGCCCACTCAATTTAAACTGTATATTTTGAATGACTTCGAACTACACATGTTTTCTAATCCATGCGTTTCCCTTTATATCTCGTATTGTAATTCCAAGCATTAATCGTCTTTCCATGCTTTGTTGCACACTTTTTAAGATTTTGATCCATTTTCATTGGCGATGACCATGTTTCTGATCCGTTAACAATAGCGGGTAGTACACAATGAACTAAAACTTTCTTTAGGCACATTAGTATGTGACGTTTGATGCTTGAGTTTAGCTTTCCATAAGCACTCCAACTTTCTGTCTATCTGTTCATAAGACTGTCAGTCACCATAACTCTCGTAAGTAAATAAGGAAATCAGTGTAATTATCAGCATGCTTATTCTAATAATTGTATAATCTTAATTGTGCTCTATTCACTGATGCATGAAGATAAACATAATGCCTCTAACTTGTGTATGTTCTCGAATGCATGTGTAATTTAAATATTACACCTCTCCATGCTTCTGTGAATACTTTCCATTATTTGCAAACTTTCCATTTTTAGTTAATGCAAATGTTTGTGATCCATATGCCATATCAGGTAAAATGCATCATTGCATTGTTCTTTTCAATCATGCATATGGATGATGTGTCTTCCTTGTACCTGTATAGTTCTAAAATCCATATGTATGTGTAACAATTGATATACACATGGTGCATTGCATTGGCATAATACAGACCAGGGTATCAACCAAGTAATGATATCAAAGTTCAAAGTTGATTCATTAGGTATAGCCCTGTGAGCCATTCAGCTCTTGAATCGGGTGCAACCGCAACAAACAAAAAACAAAAACATGAACAAGAAAACATCTTAAAGTAACTATATAATTTGTATTTACTCAAAAAAACCTAACTTTACCAGGAGGATCCTGTTTTGATATATTTGCCCAATTCACTTATGATTGTTTTGCTTGTGGGAGGAAACCAGATTTATCTATAAAAAAATCACAAGTACAGTGGAGTAACGCTCAAAGGTCTTCCCAAGATGGATTCAAGAGCCCATGTTCTCTCCTGTAATACCACCTTCTGGCCTCCTCGCATCTCGATCACATTTAGTCTCCACTTGAAAATAGATAAATGAATTCCACTGCGACAAACGAGATGCAACGTTACAGCTGTCCATCTCGCTCTAGATTGTCAGTCAATATGACATATGTGGTTGAAGTGTGCAGCTCACTGGAGGAGGGACTGGTGGCACTTGACAATAGGGCTGGAGTGTCAACTGCGTCGTGCCAAACCCAGGCAGGTCGATAGTGTGCGGGTTCCGTTGCAGAACACAGTCTCGCACTGAAAAACAAAAATACAGACCAAGACACATTTCGATTTAAAGCTTTCGTGACTGCAGGGATTCATCTTCTTGGTTATTTCGGTAAGTCACGTAGAAGGGAAATAATAAAAAGAGAATTGTATTTTAGTATGTGACATTTTTATTATTTTATTATTTCCCTTCTACGGGACTTTTCCGAAAGAACCAAGACAAGACACACATTTTAAGTTCTTACCCGAAGGAATGATCACAGGCTCAAGCTCCTCCATCCCCATCCTGACCCCATGCGCCAATATTAATCTCATATCACACTCCAATAACATGGTTCATGAGCCCTATGGAAGGATAGATAGTTGAGGTGGTTTCCTGTTGTCTTCCCTAAGGACCTATACAATTTTAATACGAAACAAGTGATATACAGTAATACATTATTTGATATAAAAATATGTTTAAATCATGAAATAACACGGATGATACCTACAGCACTGCATCCTAACAGATGGTGCATCGATTGCCAAAAATTAGCAAAATTTTTTACTTTAAAAGCTGAAGACAGCACGACGTCTAGGAGTGAACTCGACGTTTCTACTGTGATCTCTTTTCGATGAGGTTACACAATTTTTATTGGTGCGAGTCATTTGCATCCTGGAATTTGGGACACTGAAGTCAATAGAATTTGCCAAGGGAAATGGGAATTTCCGCACTGTTGTGTTTGGGTTGTCCTGACTTCGCAACCTTCGAATGAGAACGATTGGCTAAGTACGGTGCGAAAGAAGTGGGACATACATACACTATCTCAGGGCTGCAAACAGAGATGAACATCATCCCAATGCTCATTGGACCAGGGAGACACTTTTGACTGGTGGAGTGTATTTTGGTAGTCGTTTTGGGAAAGCAGAGAGACATAAACGCTCTCAGTTACCAACCCCGCGACATTAGAGGGCTTCCACCGCCAGAGGGCGCATTGATCAACTCGACAGAGACACAAAAAAACCTGCTTGGTCACCACAGTCGGAAATCCCCTAAATGTCGTCCAGAACCATGAAAAACAATACCGGTACCGTACAACCAAATACAGTATATAATAACACCGTGTATTTCGACTTCAGATATCCCACTCAGGTCGATGAAACAACGCAGCAGAAACAGGAAGTATCTCACTAAAAATCCCTGACATTTTGGTGGAGAGCTCATCAGTACACGTACATCATGAAAAATACACAAACTTGTTGACGTTCAATTCGATGTTACAGCACTTTTGAGATGTGTGTGTATATATATATACATTGTGTGTGTACATACATAAACACAATGTATTCACTCATCCAACACAACATGGATTGACTCATGAAAAAGCTATTTTAGAGATTTAGCTCCAAGAGGAAAGGTTTCACCAATTATTAATTTGGCCATTTTCAGTGCTTTTGTCTCGTGTGGGAAGAAACCGGAGTTACCCGGAGACAGCCCATAAATAACAAGAGGGGATAACGCTTTTACATAATAATTTCCGCACAGATGCGTTCAAGAACCCACAGTACTGCCGGCGGGGGTTGTCTACGTGTGACCTTTCCCCTCCAAAGCGCTGGTACGAAGGCGTGATCTTATCACACACGAAACTAACCGATTAAACTAAACTACAGTGTTAAAAAATGAGTTTACCAGGTAAGGCACGCTGACCTATAACGCTCTTTTTCAGAAGCGACCTGGCTATGACAAATAATATCTCAACGAAGTGGCTTATCATGTGGAAATATAATAGCAGCCAAAAACTCCAAACGCGTGTTTCTAAATGTGGAGTGGAAACCCGGAGGACCCGGAGAAAAAAATCCACGCGACCACCTGGAGAGGGAGAGACACGCGAACTCCAAATATACAGCAGCAAACTCCAAATATACAGCAGGCGTCAGGGTCGAGATCGAACTCACGACCTCCTGCATACCAGGCGAGGTAGTTAACATCTCCTAGCCACCGTGATGATGATGATGAGAGAGAGGCACGCAAACTCCAAATATACAGCAGCAGGCGTCAGGGTCGAGATCGAACCCACGACCTCCTGTAGACCAGGCGAGGTAGTTAACATCTCCTAGCCACCGTGATGATGATGATGAGAGAGAGGCACGCAAACTCCAAATATACAGCAGCAGGCGTCAGGGTCGAGATCGAACCCACGACCTCCTGTAGACCAGGCGAGGTAGTTAACATCTCCTAGCCACCGTAATGATGATGAGAGAGAAACACGCAAACTCCAAATATACAGCAGCAGGCGTCAGGGTCGAGATCGAACCCACGACCTCCTGTACACCAGGCGAGGTAGTTAACATCTCCTAGCCACCGGAATGATGATGAGAGAGAAACACGCAAACTCCAAATATACAGCAGCAGGCGTCAGGGTCGAGATCGAACCCACGACCTCCTGCAGATCAGGCGAGGTAGTTAACATCTCCTAACCACCGTGATGATGATGAGAGACACGGAAACTCCAAATATACAGCAGCAGGCGTCAGGGTCGAGATCGAACCCATGCCCTCCTGCATACCTAGCGAGGTAGTTAACATCTTCTAGCCACCGTGATGATGATGAGAGAGAGACACGCAAACTCCAAATATACAGCAGCAGGCATCAGGGTCGAGATCGAACCCATGCCCTCCTGCATACCTGGCGAGGTAGTTAACATCTTCTAGCCACCGTGATGATGATGAGAGAGAGACACGCAAACTCCAAATATACAGCAGCAGGCATCAGGGTCGAGATCGAACCCATGCCCTCCTGCATACCGGGCGAGGTAGTTAACATCTCGCCACCTGCGCTTTGGACATCACCTCCTCCTCCTGCCTTCCTTACCTGTTCTGCTGTTGAACCTGACCACGACGGTTCCGTCTTTCTCCTCGACGGTGCACTCCCCTCCGCCAGATTTCCTCTTGATTTCAAAATACTTGGCGAGGCTTCTCTTCACGTCGCCGTTAAGGGGGCCGGTGCCTGGAACACCCTCGATCGCGCACGCGGTGTCCTCCTCCTCCTCCGAAACGTCCATGTCCGCAACGACTCGGTTCAACTAAATCCGACACATCGCAGGGGGCGACGCGAACAACACGGAACGAGTGAACGCGACCGGTCCGACGAGCTTGGGGAAACGAAGTGGCCAACGAGCAAAGAACGAGAGAACGACGCGGGGCACGGTCGACGGATGCCTCGTCAAGTAACGCACGACTGCTGACACTCACAGAGGTGGCGTGACACAGCCCTCGGACAAGACTCCCCCCCCCACACCTCACACACACACAGCCTTGCCTCTGTGTCTGCCCAAAGAGTTCCAAGCCCCCCCTTCCTGGAAGTTACCCGTGGCCACGTCACTTGAGGGGTTCTTTGCGCAACGCCGCACGACTTCCTCCTCCTCGTCGTCGGTGCCGCGGTGTTTGTCTCCTCTCGGTGTTCCCCGCGCCTCGCGTTCACAGCCCTCTTCTTCCTCCTCCTCCACCTTCTCCTCTGTTGGTTGTGACAGCAGATCGAGGTGAGCGGGACGGGTGTCTCGGGTGAGTTAGTTTGTGTTGCCGAGTGAGCGAGGCAGTGAGAGGGCTTTAAAGAGTTTGCCGTGGTGCGTTGCGTTCTGGGGAAGGATGCGGAACCGAAAGAGTTGGCCCGTAATTCGCGATGGCTGCGACATGCGACATGCGTGTGTTTTTGTGTGTGTCCGTGTGTTTGTGTCTTTGTGTGTGTTGGTGGATGTTGTGGTGTTGGTGGTGGTGGTTGTTGTGTTGCATTGGGGACACGCGTCGCGTTCTATGGCTTTCTCGCCACGCTCGCCGCGGTTTCGTTGTCACAGTCCGAGACGTGCGTTGTTGTTGTTATTGTTGTTGTAGTAGTACTCCCATCCCCTATAGATGCATCCAGTCAACATCGATTAACGTCGACGTACGACAAACCTCGAGCCGATGTATTTTTTTTGTTTTAAAACCCAAAACGCTTGACAATTATCGGATTTGGCGGTGGTTGCGCAAAAAAAGTTTTCGTTGACGATTCGTTTCGTCAACATTTGTCGGGCCCATTGATCGTCAACCTGTCGATTGATTTAATCACATTTAATCACTCGACCCTAGCGACGAGGAGGTTGATGCGGGATTCCTCCCCCCTCTTCATCAGTTTGCTGCTCCCAAATGACGACATCGCGAACGACCTTCCACGTCCTATCTGGCGACATCTGGCGGATTGTTTGAAGGCTGCCTCGTGGCAAACGAGTAGCCGGTGCGGTGGGAGACAAAGGCGGCCGGGCGTGGTTGCTGGCCCCCTCGATCACAGCACTTGCCCCAACAGTTTGTTGCAGGCTATATGGGGGATCTTTGTCTTTGTTTGGACTCCACCGCGCAGTGACCCCAACACCGGTTCCCTGCCCCCCTGTCCTTATTGACCAACCCGCACCGTGTGACCAGCGTGGTGAAGTATGGTCAATCACCCCCTTCCTCCCGCGAGCAACGCGACCTCGGGTGGGAGGTCTTCATCCAGCAGTGGATTGGGGAAGGACTGTAGTCGTATTCACATTGTACATCATGACGAAGTTGCAGCGCCACTGGTGGGATTTTATGTTTGATTTGAAATGGAGATCCCCTACGGCGTGAGCCCTCGTGTGACCGCTAGACGTCGCTACATGACATACAAGGTGTTTGTTGGGTTCGATCGATCGCCTAAATATAAATGTGTCGTAATTTAAACCCGCCACCACCCGACACTGCCGACCGATTAGTAAAGTTTGTCACGTAAGCAAAACGTGCCAATTAGTTTACTACTTCAGCACCCCGAGTGTGTTGGAGAGCAAACGCACAACATTTACAATTTGAGTACTGCGACATTTCGCTGGTGATGATAACCAGCCTCATCAGACGATTAGCCGGAATTGTAAAGAAGTCCTTCAGTTTCGGTCTTAAATTGAGTAAAGGTGATGCCATCAACGTGAACCTATCAGGTGCGAAGACCAGAGGGGAGTTAATGTTGTCAGTACGTCATTACGTTCACATTACTCTTAGGTTTTTTTTCGGTAAAGTCACGTAGGTAAAAATAAATAACAATATAAATAATAAAAATAAGATGATAAATCACGACGTTTCGGAGGCAACACAAGTCTCCGTCATCAGGTGGGACCGTCACAGCTAAAATTTACTGTATCAAGTGAGGCAAAATTCCAAGAGACAAGCTCTTAAATACAACTTAAGGGGGAGGGGGGGAGGGCTTATCTGAATGTGGTAGCCAATGAATGGAACGTGTTGGGGGGGGTGGGCGGGGCTAAAAGAGAACAATAGGTGTACCTCGACTTGGGGTTGTAACAGAGGTCGCAACCGGGTACCCGATACCCGTACCCTACCCGATACCCGGCTACCCGTACCCGGCCGGGTACGGGTATCCGTTTGCGACCCTGGTGCGGCCGGGTACAGGTAGGCCGCGAGTCACTGGTGAGTAACCATTTGTCACTCATTCCCCAACGTCTTGTCTCTTCTCACAATTCAAGTTCCTAGAATCAACCCACCCGCGCCTGCAACATGGCTTCATCCCAGAGGTCGCAATCGGGTACCCGATACCCGTACCCTACCCGATACCCGGCCGGGTACGGGTAGCCGGGTATCGGGTAGGGTACGGGTACCCGTTTGCGACCCTGGTGCAGTCGGGTACGGGTACGGGTAAGGAATCAAAACCCGTTTGCGACCTCTGGGTTGTAACCGGTGTTGGCTGACAATTCAAATACAAAAAAGGCAGTACTGTTAAACGCTGGGGATGTCAACACTCGGTAAAGTAGAATAGTACCTGTCAAATAAGATGGTACAAATATGTGTAGTTAAATATTTTTTACATGGTTAATAACATCTTTCCAATGATTACTCAGTTTGTACCCATCATCACGGTTGAAGTTATGTCTGTGTTTGTATATCTGGATGGCTTCGTGTACAAACCTTTGATGGTAGCCAGAAGGTTTGCAGAGCACCTTGGTCTCACATTAACCGAAATGTCAAGTAGATTTCATGAGCGAAACGGAAAATCAATGGGATCGCCTTTTGTAACGTGAATTTAATGTCGCTAAAAACACATTGTGTCCGGACATGTTTTTCACAGTTGTCTTATGAGCAGGTGCACCTGACGGGAACGAACACCTGTGGGGCCGTCCATAAATGACGTCACGCACCTAGGGGGGGGGGGTCAGACATTTGTGACGATGTGTGTCGAGGGGGGGGGGTTGAGAAATGTGACGTCACATCAAAATGCGCAACTTTAAATAAATATAGACAACACGTTCTACTTAATTAAATATACTTTTTTAAATATAAATCTTTCCTCCTACAACATCAGAGTGCAGCGCCACATTAAATACGCACTACAATGACAATCGTTTAAAGCGATTGGAAGCGTATTTCTTTTTTTGGGGGGGGGGCAGAGCTTTGTGACGTCATATTTGAGGAGGGGGGGGGTCTGACTTTTTGTGACGCCGTGTGACGACGTGGGGGGGGGGGGGTCAAAAATCGTCCAAAATCGCGTGACGTCATTTATGGACGGCCCCTGTGTGCTGGCAGGTGGAGGTGTGCCATGGCGACTGGAGGAAATCAGTCTTGGATTGCCGAGTCGGGGCTGCAGAATGCTGTGATAATCAGCTCCGTAAGAAAACTTGTGAAATCAGCCAATCTCAGGGACCATGAAACAAGAAGACGGCTTGAGGATGAGCATGAAAAGCATGTTTGTTGTGGAGTTATTTACCCCTACAACGACAATGCAGATGAGGCTCTCATTGCCTTTACCAACGCCCAAGGTAAATACAGCAGAGTGGAAGAACCTTCCACTCAATGCATTAGTGACACCGCGTGACTAAATCACACAGAATGCACCCGATCTAAGTCAGATCTTGGAAGCTAAGTCACACCTATGGCTTGAATGGGAAATCACCACGCACAAACAGGTGTTATAGGCTGCTTGAGGGTTATGTTTTCAGCAGAGAGCAGTGCAGCAAACTCCCCATTTTCACCAACCCATGCTGGCCAGCGTGGTGAAGTATGGTCAGATAATCGCTAACACGCACGGGGTTGGAAGGCTGTCATTCAGCGGTGGGTTGATAAAGAGGCTGCACAGTATACAGCATATCAATGGTAACACGTTGATAGAACTCGTATCCATTGGCAGGGTCGGAAATACATATAATTCATGGATAAGAGGGAGACAATAAATAGTTTCAGTGTTATAACATAAAGGATTAAGTTATGTGCTTTAAGAATATGTATATCACGTAAAGTACGGTAACTCAGTACAGCACTGTATACAACTGTCATTATAACTGGTTTTAAACTTTTGTTCTCTCCTGGATATTGATTCAGATATTAGCATGTTAAAACTGGTGGATTAACACTTCTGCTTGTTTGTGCAATTCCACATGTATTAAACTAGAGTCCAATCAGTTTACAACTTAATGCAAAGGATATATTTTGAGATGTAGCTTGCATACGATTATTGACTTTTAAAATATGAACGATTGAAAATGGAATACAGTACTCACAAATCCTTTTTATCTTTCAGACATGGATGTCTTTATCAACAGAAAAACATATCCGACAAGAAAATACAGTGAAGAAAAACAGGTATTTTATCGTGTGGAACTCACAAAATTTGATACAATATTGAAAATATCACTGATACCAATATATCCACACTTTTTAGTGTTGTACTGTACTACAGTATTAATGTAGTCCACAGTCTGTTTTACAATGTTAATTTGTAGACCATGCAATATTTTGGCAGGGGTGCATTCAATTGTTCAAATTGGGCATGTGCTAAAGTGAAGTGGATACGTTTAATGAGATAAAAAATTATATTGTCCAGCTCTGGCAGAGTGATTAACTTACAAACAAATCACAAGCTCATATCCCGGTCAGGGGTTATGTCTATCACTCACGAAGATCGATAATATGAGCATCAAGTCACAAGCAGCCAACCTTTGGAAGACGTGTTCTCTCATCGGCATTCCAAATTTCCCCACTGGCTCTGGGCCACCGATAGAATTGAGCATAGCCCAGTGGTAATTTGATCAGAAAGAGGCTTTTCATTTTGACCTTGATCATAATATAGTACATTAATTTTAAACCTGTAAAACGAATACGTAAGTTCAGTTAAATATGGGATTCGTAGAAGTACATATTCCTGCAGTTCAGCATCAAGGCTGGTCCTAATTTAGGATACAGGATGAACATGATTTAGGCCTAGAATCAATATTAGTTACCATTTGTAAGCTTATCTGCTGTTGGCTCGGTATTGGTGGTTTCACCCAGAGGTGTGCTATTTATAATATTTAAGCTTGATATACTTTGTTCAAATGAAATAAAACTTAACCACGATCATGAATACCACATGATAAGAATAAGGTATTGTACCAGGCAATGGCCCCCAGTGCAAAAAATGTCTTAATTGTTGGAGAAACCAATTCCAACAAAGTCATTTAATATTGTAAATCTTTGCTTTGTTGATTCACACTTTTTTTGTGAAATCCAATTGTGATTGTCTTATTAGGACAACAAAAAAGAGTACTTATACACAGAGCTGTTCCGAGGGTACGGAGAGTCAGGGCGACTGCCCCAGACCCTGCGGTTTGGGGTGTAATGCAGTTTAGTTTGAAGGCGTCGGGGCCCGGCCCACACAGCAGGATTTGTCCCGGGCCCTGCAACCCCCTATAGTCGGCCCTCACTGTCCTGTTTAGCCAGTATAAAATATTACAAAATACTTTTTTTTAAACACGCTTTAATGAAATGTACTGTCCGAGCTGCCCCTCCCCCTGCCCCCTTCCCCCATCGCCCCTCCCCTCCTTCCACATCCCCCGCCCCTGGGCGTGGCTCCCCGAGGCTTGCCGTGACGTAAGGGACCGTGATGATTTACAGGCAACGTGAGTTGAGCGTCGATAATTAGAGCCGTAGAAAAGATTGTTGAAAAATATTTTTTTTATTTTCAATGATAGAATATAGTATTGTCATCAGTATGACATAGCTATACGAAATTTGCAGTCGATACGACATTGGGAATACGGTTGAAATTGAGTTACAATATTTTTTGATACGACAACACATACAGTAAGTAAAATAAAAGCTTGTAAAAAGTTTTTAAATATATGTTTTGGATTTTGTATGATATAATATCGTGTTGTCATCAGTATGACATACCTATACGAAGTTTGCAGTCGATAGCACATTGGGAAGTGTCTAAAAATTGAGTTACAATATTTCTTTTTTGAGGATACAACAGACAAAGTGAGTTAAATAAAAGCTTGTAAATAAATAATGATAAATACGTAGTGAAAACTACAGCATTTCGTGTTGAACATTGTGCATAATAATTTAATACATGTCTATCCTTGATACTTATATTTAATCTTGATTTGAAGCTTTCGTCACTGCAGGAATCCATACTCTTTGGTTCTTTCGGTAAAGTCACGTGGGTATAAAATTAATAGATCACGACGTTTCGATCGCAACACAAGCAACCGTGAGCAGTTCTGCTGTGTTTGTTTCACCTGATGACGGTTGCTTGTGTTGCGATCGAAACGTCGTGATCTATTAACTTTCTATCTACGTAACTTTACCGAAAGAACCAACGAGTACTTATATTTAAAGCACATTTATTTTGGTCACAGCCTCTGGCAGCTGTGCGAAATTAACAAGCAGAAAAGTAATGTTCTCTAGGAAGGAGTTGACAGGAATGTTTAAAACCATCATGTGGTCACACTGGCTAGTGACACACAAGGATATATATATCCAAGCTGAACAATGCCAACTTTTGTTGTTTTTGAAATTGATTTTCTTTTTCAGAAATATTCACGAAGTAATCTGGAAAATCCAGGCAACCAAGCCAAGTCAACATCAGGTCATAGCACACTGGAAGTCGATGAATATATATTTGAATACCTTTCTAAAGTTTATTACAGAGATCTTGATGAGCTGAAAAGCAAGTACAAATGCACGATGAAGACAACAAAGAGTACTGATCAACAAAAAACATTTCTTAAGATTAACGGGTATGGAAATGAACAAAAAAAAGCTGAAGCAGTGGAGCACGTTGTTGATTTGTACCAAAATGTAGCTACAAATGTCCATGTGTTTAAAACACTGATTCCAGATGAAGCTAGTGCAATGGATCCAGTTGTGTTCAAGAAATTACTAGAAAAAACCGAACAGTATTTTCCAAGTGTTATGATAAGTAAATTACCACCTCATATTATTTTTACAGGCAAATACAAAGAAGTTGATGAGGCTCGAGGTGAACTGTTTAAAGATTTGCAAAGTAAAACAAAAAGTAGCACGAGCAATGAAGACACATTATTATTTTCGAAGTTCGATCAAGCGTCTGGCGATGTTAAAGACTCAAGACAGTCAAACACTGAAGTTTTACTAGCTTCAAAAATTAACCTTGAATTTGTTATGGAAATATTTCAAGATGAATTAGAGCAGCTGAAAAAGAAATATCACTTTGATATAATTGTCAAAAATACACCTAAAAATAATACAGTGGGTATAATGTTGCATCCAAATGACAAGAAAACATTTTTGTTTAATGAAGCTATGGAAGCTTTTACAGATTTTTTTCAAAGAAAAAATAGAAACATTCGACACAGCATAGTTAAGATCACGGAAGACTTGTCTGAAAGACAACTTGATGATGCCATTTCGACTGCGAAAAAAACATATCCAAAAATGTTCTTTCAAAGGAATGAAAGCCTGACCGAAGTGACTATTGTAGGAAATGTAGCAAAGGTTGCAGGAAATGTCGACCAGGTTGAGAAAGCACGGGATCTGCTGTGCGAAACATTAAATGGTGTTAGTCATGTTTCCTCATCGACAAGAAATAATCCTAATGCTCACGTGAGCATGAATTCTGGCACAACCTCCATTGCAAACCCAATGCAAGAAAACAATCAAGACACCTGCCCAATATGTATGGATCATTTCAAACGTAAAACATCACTGATAAAATGTAAGCACTCTTTCTGCGAGGAATGCATTGATCAGGCAATGAAGTCAAAGTCAGTATGTCCAATTTGCCAGACAGTTTATGGCAAACTAGAAGGTGATCAACCAAAGGATGCCTCAATGAACGTAACGACTTACTACACAACTCATGTGCCAGGATATGAGAAGTATGGAACCATTGAAATACACTATGACGTCCCAAGTGGCAGACAAGGGGTAAGTACTTGTTATAGATCTGTATATTTAGTGCACTAAAGTGAGGTGGAAAGACAACTCATGTGCTAATATTGTCACAGTTTTGTGAATAAACGAAATTTGTTATATCGCTTGTCTTGTTTTCTCTGCCTTATTATTATCGCTTTTTTTGCCACGTAGCCAGAGCACCCACATCCTGGGAAGCTTTATCAAGGAACGACAAGGACAGCATATTTACCTGATTCGCCCGAGGGGAAGCATGTACTCAGCCTCCTCCGGCGGGCATTTGATCAGAGGCTGATCTTCACTATTGGGACATCGTCAACCACCGGGTTGCAGGACTGTGTCACGTGGAATGACATCCACCATAAAACCACTAAACATGGAGGACCTGACAGGCAAGCAGGGGCGGTTTCTTCATTAGGGCGATTGGGCGACGCACCACCAATGTCATTCAACCACAGAGTCACGCTAGCCGTCACTGTCAGCCTCTGGATAGAGTCCAATCAGCGTCATGTCACGTTCTGTGGAGTACCGGCCTCTTTTTGGGCGATTTCACTACGGCTGAGAATCGCCCCGAGTGGCCCCATAGACTTACATTCAAAGATGTTTTTTTTCGAACAGGGGCGCTGCAATGCATTCTCTATGGCTTCCAGGAGGGCATGCACTAACGTGCTTACATCATCATACGTGCTAACGTCATCATACGTAAGCACGTTTCATCCAACAATATAATTTATCGCCACCTAGTGGAATCTTTAATAAAATAAACTTGAGTGGTTTGTTTTAATAGTGAGTATATAAACAAACAAGATGTATTGTAAGAGTCACTTTATTTTTCATTAATATTAAAGAAGTGAAGTTGCCTTTACATGCTTAAACTGTTAATTTATTCATTGCATGGGTGGACCTTATCAATCATCCAGACATTTGCCCCCCCTGAGAGATTTTGCAGGAGCCGCCACTGCAGGCAAGGACTGATATGTTCTCGTTTTGTACGGATTTAAACGTGTGTTTGCTTCCTTTTAAGTAGGAATTATTAAAATATCAATTATTTATTTACGTTTTCTCCAACATTGCCACATTTAGCTGTAATGAAGCTCAATGTAATATTATTTTAAAAGGCATGCTTGTGAAACAATGCATAACAAGGACAACGTTTATAACATAGCAGCCTAGGATCTCTTCACCATACTGGGTTTGCATTCAAATAAATATTAAAAAAGTTTTGCGAGTTTCATCTATGCATTTTTTTCTCATTGTGTTTTCCATTAATTAATTACTTTACTTTTGCAATAGGGAGCAAATAACTTATTGATTACAAATTGTAATGTACTGTTTAGTATACTTTACTATATCTCTAGAAGGATATTCAGGCTAACATGTTATAGGTCATTGGATACCATGCAAATGAATTAAACATTATATTAAACACATGTTCATATTGAAGTGTGTTTTCTGTTTCTTGCCATTTCAGCTATGGATATCCAGATCGTGATTACCTCAAGCGTGTACAGGAGGAGCTGAAAGCCAAGGGAATTTTTTGAATTTCGAAAAATGCAAGAAAACTCCAAAGTGATTCCATGAAGACATTAAAGAGTAAACAATTAATATCAACATGTAAGAATTTTTGCCAAGCATTTGTGTTTAAACTGATTCTATCAAGATTACATGTTATTTTTCTAATTAACAAAAAATGTGCCACTGGTGTTATGTGATGAGATGAATAAATGTCCCTTGGGAACCCACACAGAGCAGTGCATCACGATATACAGGAGAATAGCCCATGAAAGTTGACATCACAGAACTACTTACTTGATCCATCAAGAGACCTTTAATTTTCACGACGAATGCAGAAATATCCCATTCAAACAACTTTAGAAATGTTCATTACATGGCAGTCAAAGTGAAATATCTAATTCTCAGTCAGAAATGTCTCACAATGTCAGAAATATTATTTTTATGATGGGTTTTCATGCAGTCATTGGTGACCAGGCTGAGACGATTAACTCACAACACTTTAGAAACTAGTATTATAACAGGTGGCTGCCCATAATTGAACCCAAATCCAGTTTGTAGAAATATTGAATGTGTTACAACCACACAAATGTGGTTATAACCACATGATGTATCATATTATGGGTTCACTTTTTCCTGTCGCGTATTACAATAACTTACCGTATTTGTTTTTGGATTATGAAGCAATGAAACTTTCAATGGTCAACAAACTGCTACTAAATTGCACACAAGTACGGTGATTCAACAGTGTCCTGTATTCTGCATCCCGACTGTTATTTTAAAACAGCTGTAAGCAGCTGGTTTAATCTTGTATTCACTCACCTCTAATGATTGCACCTTGTGTGGACTGTGTAACATGACAGGACTTTAGGACTAGTCTGGGCATACTTAAGAATGTTAATTTGCTATTCACTCTCATGGTTTATAGATAGTGTCTGATTGTATTATTGTGTGTACATTTTTCTTTGGGATATATTACAAACTTTCAAATTATGTCAAATTGAAAGTCATGAAAATCGGGTGGTATGAATTAATGTCACAACTATACAGTACTACATTTTTTTTAAACTGTCATTGACAATAGTTTTAATAAAAAAAATAGATTTAGCTCAAAGGCTTGGTATTCAGTTGCTTCTATTATTACTGCATTAGACTGTGTAATATTACTGGTGATTTTATTAGAATTATGGACACGTGCATGCTGAATAAACAAAATTAATTGATGTCTGTCTTACCGAGTTTTTAGTTTTACACAATTAATTTGACGTGTCAGACTGATACATTTCATATGGTGTGTTTTAAACTCAGTTAATTACATTTCATGTGTGAATGCATTTAGCATTGGCTTGCAAAGATAATTCACAAATGAAGACTGCAGTAGGGGTCTACAGAGATATATATTTTTAATGGCTGGTAAGTAGGGCTGAATCTCCTGATTGTCAACAGTGTTAAAAATATTTGTCAAAGAAGTGTTTATTTATTTCAGTTGATAATGAAGATGACTAGCACTATTAATCACAGACCAAAGCATATGACTAAATAATGGTATAAATAGAGACAGACTTAAGATAACTTAGGCAGTAAACTGTAAGAAGTGTACCACATTTTATTAACGTGTACGTGCTGATGTATAGGAAGGAGCGGTGATAGTGGATGGGGGTGGAAGGAGATGAGTGATGGATTGGAGTGCTAGTGGGTGATGGAGTAGTGATGGGAGATGTGGGGGGATGACAGAAGGTCAGGGTAACAGACTACCCTGAGATCAACGATTGAACTGACCGGCCCGAAGAATTAACTTGCGGACAGGTAAACTATTGAATAACAAAGTGGTCAAAACTCATCGTAATTTTTCAGAGTTATTCTTCACCCACACCCCCGAGTTATTCTACAGTTTGTACATTTTGTTGTCACCAAGACAAGCAACACTGCGTCTATGGCAAAGTAGGGTCCGATTTTTCGACGATCTGATTTACAACCTGTTTTCCAGGAACGCATTGTAACGTCGTAAAGCGGGGACCGCCTGTACTCCACTTGAGAGTGTACAGAACCGAATAAAGTAAATTTAGTAACAAAAAATATAAAACGGCTGTTCGTGGGAGAAGGGCAGCCAAAGAGCCACTTGCGGATATGGAGCCTCAGATTGCCGACCCCTGGACGAGACGAACTGCCCTCACATCATTGACGGTCAAGTTGATGACATGATTTTCGGCCATTGTTCAGAGTGTTTGAAGAGATGGTCCCAGAATATTTCAAGGGCAAAGAGTTGAATTGTTTGTCTCGAGTTTCACACAACCCAACGCTTGTGCCCAAAAGCAATGAATTAGCAGCCTTTAATGCTAATGAGAAGGTATTCAATTCATCCAGTCGTGAGGGGATTCATCATGGGTGATCATGATAATTGCAAATTAAGGTGTCTCTAAATAAGGCGTTTACATGGTGCAACATTATGTATTGACTATTTACAATTAACTTTTATTTACTAGGTAAGGTCCACTAATGTATATAGCTCTCTTTTAGAAGCGACTTGATCATTTATGGTAGCCAAATACTCGAAAAACTTGTTGAGTCTACATGTGGAGGGCCAAAATGGAGGACCCGGAGAACAATCAACACTGCCACGGGAAGCAGAGAGACACGCAAACTCCAAATACACAGCAGCAGGCTTCGGGGTCGGGGTCGGCATCGAACCCATGACCTCTTGCCCAACAGGCGAGGGAATTAACATCTCGTCACCTCGTTGCGACAACTATTCGGGCCGGTAATTTAGCAGAGCCACAAATAGATTTGCTGCCAGCAAAGATTCAAAAACAGCCGCGTGTGTTTCTCTGAACACGTCATCGTCATGTTATGTTGCACTTTAACTTCCTCGTTCGCCCTCCTTTAATCTTCTTGACGAAGTTTCCCCCAAACGCCTCTCGGTTGTTGGCGACTCCGGCAGCCCTCGGTCGTGGCACAGGTGAGAAGACGCTCGCCGTGGCGTCTGACACATTGTCAACGCGACATTTTAAAACCATTTACTTTACATTAAAGCAAAAGTTGAGCTGCAACTTGGGGTTAGATGTCTGCCTGATCCAATGCGTATGACATATATACTCGACTGCTAGAGGGAGCCAGTATCATTGGGGCATTTCTGAGTTTACCGAGCACTGTAGTTTACCATCGTGGCAAAATGTACAGAGGCTTGCATGTTCGACCACTGCGTGTGTTTAGCCTTGAACTGAACTACAAAAGTCCTCCGCCTATATCTGTGCTACTGTTGAAAATGAAATGTTCATGCGGTAATTTTAAAAAAAGGTTATACGTATAACACATGAATAGACACCATCCGGTTAAAATCGACTGCGAGACGGCGGTATACACATCGGGGGACAAGGGACTTGACATTTCGATTTAAAGCTTTCGTGACTGCAGGGATTCATCTTCTTGGTTCTTTCGGTAAAGTCACGTAGAAGGGAAGTAATAAAATAATAAAAATAAAACATAATAAAACAATTCTCACGACGTTTCGGCCACAACGCAACCTGAGGACGGCTGCTTGCGTTGTGGCCGAAACGTCGTGAGAATTGTTTTATTATGTTTTATTTTTATTATTTTATTACTTCCCTTCTACGTGACTTTACCGAAAGAACCAAGAGGAAGGGACTTGACATTTACTCACCAGAGGTCACAGGTAATTAGCACACTGACGGCGTGGTGAAGTATGGTGAAAACATCCCCATGGCAGGTACGGTGTGGAGAGGCATTCATCTCGATGTGCATTGACAGAGGGCTGTGAATATTTAATATTAGTTTTAATTGGGGGTTGGGCTCTCGCGCGGAAACAAAACATGTGAACCATGTCAACTACATCGCAAGCTCGTAATGTCACATTTGCTTGTGGTAACATGTTGCAAACACAACCTGGTGGCTGCAGGGTTTGTGCTGTTGACTTCATGTTGACTTGCTGATTAGATTAGACGAGACTACCCAGAAATAATTGAATGTACTTGTACACATTTAAAATGTGTTTTAACAGCAGTGACGGCTTTGCACAGTGTATATCGCTTAGCTATGCTATCAGACGCCACTACTGTAGTATAATGGTCATGGCCAGTCCTTCTGTCATTTCACTGCTGGATGAGGGCCTCCCCCAAGCCACGTGGGTCGTGGGGGTTATATGACCATTCTTCGAGCTGATCGGTGTGCGTTAAAGAGAGGGCGCATAGATATTGTAACATAGGACAGTGGAGCAAAGCCTCTTGCTGTACTGCCCTCTGATGCCGACAACATAGCCCTGTAGTAGTTTGTGTCGGTTGTTTCATACACGGTGGTCGCCCTCACCAAGTACTGTACCATCCTGGCTAAACTCTGCTTTTCCTCCGAGATATGACGATATCAGGTGCATTCCAGCTGATTTGGTCATAGGCACTGTAGCATAAGTGTATTTTGTTGTATCTGAGTAATGAAAATAGGTTTTTCCCCTTTTTTCGGGCAACAAAACAGGTGTTAAGATGTTAAAACACCAAACTGAAACCTTTTACAAGAATAATGTCTGCATTAACCACAATGCTTGTGGTCAGCATGCAAACAAAAAACATACTCTGATATCTGAGTAATGTTAATGTGACCATGCCTCAAAGTTGTTGAGCTATCTCGGGGAAGCAACACTCAAGTGATAGAGCACTTGGTGTGATCAGCCATTCCCCTTATATGAGTTTTAGTATAACAAATATTGAAACAATAAATAAAATAATTTTGAACTATCATATTAACAACTAATAATGTTCCCTTCAACAGACAAATGAGACGTATGTTTGGCAGAGTGCCATGGCGACTCGAAGAAAGGATTCACCACCAACAACAGCCAAGGAATCCTGCCTGCAGGATGCAGTCGTGATCAGCGGCATCGAGAAACTTCTATCAAGTCTCACGGAGGATAAAATAAAAGGAAGACTGCAGTACCTTTATGGAAAATTTGGAAAAATATTGGGAATAATTTACCCCCACAACAGCAACAAGGATGAGGCACTCATTGTTTATGACAATAATCAAGGCAAATGACGTCACTCACTGCACATGGGGTTAATCCATCCATATACCAATGTGTAAAGTAAATGAATAAGAAAAAAGCTACAGCAGGACATTTACACAATTTCAGATGTATATTTCAGACATTTGAAAGAATGCGTGTCACCTTAATGAGTTTGTTTAATTTGAAAATGCTCATAAAGATACAATATTGTGAGAAATACTTGGATGAACTTTCACATCGATGCTAGGATGGTATTATATCTTTGAGCTTTTAGGACTCATAATTAAATCATAAAACTATATAATTCCCTTTCCCAAGTTGCAGGAGCTATTCTGCATTACACCCTAATTTGTATTAAAATGGTGTTTAAACACATTTTGTCAAAGTATTTTATAAATAAACTATTGAATACTGTAGAGTATTATACTTGGTTAACTGTGGATTTCTTTTTTGGATTAATGAACAACCACCACTCCCAAGCTGTCCCCTACCACCTTCCAAACAAGACCACAACATTTAAACCGCTTGGTGTTTATTGTTGTTTTTAAAATCCCATTTACCCTATGTCAGCCAACAGTGCATGTTGGTAAAGTTGTAGAAAGGAAATGTTTGTTAATCTTTGTTTTTAGGAATTGATGACCTTGTGGAAATAACAAGAATATACCAAACAAGAAGATACAATGAAAACGTAAAGGTATGTTACATCGTATAAATAAAAGAACAGTACTGTCTGTCCTGGTATAAACTTTAAAATACATTGACTGCCACTGTTATTAGTCTCGACGACTGGTCTATTCTTTACAAATCCTACTTTCAGAAATATAAAATTAATACTTTTCTCAAAAAGGCTACACCAGAATATTCGTACTTGCGGAATGTTACATCGGCCAGGCAGGTCGCAACATTAGCACACCATTGACTTAAAGCTTTCGTGACTGCAGGAATTCATATTCTTGGGTCTTTCGGTAAAGTCACGTAGATAGGTTCAAAGAAAATAACAAAGAAGAAAAAAAACTGGACGTTTTCATCGCAACATAAGCTGTCATCTTAAGTGTTGCGATTGAAATGTTGTTTTTTGTTATTTTCTTTGAACCTATCTACGTTACTTTATCGAAAGACCCGAGAATATTAGCACACCACTTAAAGGAAATCAAACAAATCTAAAATACCCGCAGACAGTTGTAGAAGGTGACAGAACACGCTTGTCAGGAAAGGCACACAATAGAGTTTGATAAGGTTAAAGTTTTATATAAAAACAACTATAATGGGTAAAGATTAATTTGGAAATCGGTTGAAATTGAGAAACCCCAAAACTATTTTAACCGTGCCATTAGCTATAGACTGCTTCCTGAAATTTTTAACAAATATATATCTTTGATGCTACTTGAAGTAATTTTATCAAATATAACTAGAAACTAAATAACTTCAAATAACTCAGTTTATGTTAAATCAATGCATTATTCATATACATTATAGCAACTAACAATCTCTTTCATGAACCTAACTCGAATATGGTAATGTATAATAACTTTTTTCACCTAAAACAAAATAAATATATTATGGCTTATGCCATAACAAATTTGGGTGAAAATAAATAATAATGATTAAAACTAACACAACATCTTATTACGGTACCCCATTGTCAAACTGAAGAAACCTATGACGTCCATCTAATTTCCATTCAACCATCCTTAGAACAAGAATTAAAATAGGTGACAAAGCCTTTGCCGTGGAAGTGTAATAAAGGACTCTCCAGACGGTGTAGGTCTCCGTTGTCCTTTATTTGGGTTCTTGTCTCTCTCGCCCCTGCGGCGTCCTCGCTCAGACCCGCACCTCCTCCACCGTGCACTCTGCAGCCACACCGCTGCTCCGCTCCGCAGCCACACCGCTGCTCCGCAGCCACACCGCTGCTCTGCTCTGCAGCCACACCGCTGCTCCGTGTGCCCCGCACACTCTGCTAGCTCTTCACACCCGGCGAGCTTCCCACACTCCGCTAGCTCTCCTCCACTAGCTCGACTCCACTAACTCTATCCCACTAGCTCTGCTGTGCCCCACGTACACCGCTGGCCGACGGTGCCGTGGCCTCCCACCACGTGGCAAATGGCCCCACCCTCTCGCCACTGCCCAGTGTGGCCTCCCCCTGTTTCCACTCCTTCCCAACTCCCAGATCGCTTCCGGTTCTCCCCTTTAATCCTCTCTCTCACGTGACCCTGACTCCGCCTTCTCCTCACGTGACCCAGACTCCGCCCCCTCTTTCCTTGCTCGCATTACAGAAGCATCAACGCTTTGGAACAACCTTGTTTCCTCCCTTCGCATCGTAAATCTTCCTTCAAAATATATCCCGAAGCAGAAAATTAGTGCTGGATACAACAATATTTTCCAATATAATTTGTAACTTTGATCTTTATCCATAATCCTTAAATTTCAACGTGCCATTTTATTGTCGGACTCTGTGCTGTCTTGGTGTGGTCTTGGATTGTTTTTGTTGTAGTTTTTGCTGCCTTGCCCAAGCTTGCTTTTAGTGTTAAAACAACCTTTAGGTATTTATTTACTTATGCAATTTGTACTTATATACAGGACTTTATTTAATTCATATTTACTTATTTTTAGTAACTTGTTTACCTTTTCTCTATTTTGCATTCCTTTCGTGTTTTTGTATTGTTCGCTGTTGTATCTTGCTGACCCGTCCCTACTGGACATCTGTGAAAACGAGCTGCGTAGCTCATTCTGATTCTGATATTGAAGTCACCCACATATATGGCAGGTTGAGTGGCTCCGGGCAGAGGTGGTGATGGGCAGTCCTTCTCCGGGGGCTTGTATGACCGTCACATGACGAACTGTGACATTGTAAATGTGCCGTCACTTGTTGTCATAGACTTGAGATAATAGTCCTTTAGGCCTTGCCTGATGAACGTGGCGAGACCATGTTTATCTGTACCTTTCCATCTGCGTGCTGTCATCAACGTGCGTCTCCTGTACGACAATGTTGTTTTCTCTTAGGTTTCTGCCCAGGAACTCACATTTAAGTCTTGATAATATTTCAATGTGTAGTTGGTTCACTCGAATACCTTGTCCAATTGTGTTTTGTCCCTTAAATGGGTCTCATTTCGGCATTTAGCTCGACTGATCATATCTGGATTTGAATGAACGACGTCGATTTCGCTTAGATGACGGTGTTATGTTTAAAATGACATTAAAATATATAACAGGTGAGCCATGAGAAGGCTACGGTCTCCCACCCACTCACTATTAATACATAATAAAGGATGTTTTGGGAAACAATTTTTAGAGTTGGGCCTGCACACCACTGTCAATTTAGTCTATTTTAATCAAATACTGAAATGTGTTTTACATTCTCTCTTTTAGGAACATCCACAAAGTCATCCGGAATATAGCGACAACCAAAAAGAGTCAGCATCAGGTGGTAACACTGGATAAACATATTTCGAAATACTTTTCTGAAGTTCAAATAGCAGACTTTGATAATTTCGAGAGCAAGTACAAATACAGTATAAATACAATGTATGTTACTGATCAGTAGAAATCATTTTAGGTTTTTTGCATAGCAATGATTAAAAATTTGATATTAGATACAATCCAGTTAAGATTATTGAAAATAATAATAATTATTAATTATTTTCTAAATGGATGAAAGCCAAATGGTAGCATCGGCAGTCCTCGATTTACGAACAACCGACTTACGAACACCAAAAATTTATGAACCAGCTTCCATGATTTTTTACATCGACTTAAAACGCAAACTTGCACTTGCAAGCTGAACCATGTAACTGTTTTGTTCAGCAGAGTTATTTATTGCGAAATGTAATGAGTGAGCCTTCTACTGGGAATATGTGTGTGTGTGCGTGAGGGTTATTCAACATCGCCTCGCCAGGCACGCTGAGAAGAGGCTTGCGGAGCTTCAATGTGATTTCAGACCAGGGCAGTCCTGCACAGATGCCATATTCTCTGTCCTGCTACAGCAGAGGTGTAGGTAATTCTAACAAGACTTACATCTCTGCTTCATTGACCTGATCAAGGCCTATAGTACCATCAACAGGCAAGGGCTCTGGGCTGTTCTTTGTGCTTTCGAAGTCCCTGACTCTCTGCTCACAATAATTAAGGGCCTTCATTATAGTGGGCAGGCCCAGGTAAAGCTACATGGCCAGGAGTCAGAGCCATACCCTGTTCACTTTGGGGTGTGACAGGGATGTCCTCTGGCTCTCACATTATTTAACATCATATTTGACCACATAGTTCCAGTAGCTTTCCATGGCTGTACCAGAGGAATTTCCATCTGGTATAGATACAATGGGAGGCTGATCGATGGCCGGGTGCGGTCGAGGGATGGATTCCTATTGGTCAAGCATGTATGTATGCTGATTATCTTGTGATTGCTGCTGACTCAGAGGAGGAGTTGAAAGCGATGCTGCTGAATCTGGCGTGTGCTACTAAGAGGTCAGCTCTTACCATCAGCCCCACTAAAACCAAGCACCTTCCTGGATATTTTGTGTCATCAAATACTCCACCCCCTCAACTCCCCATTGGTGATGGGGCAGTTGTGGAGAGAGTGGAGAGTTTTACATACCTGGGCAGTGTGCTTATGACCAGCTCCAGCTTGACAGCAGCATTATATTTTCATCGGTTGCGTAACGCTGTGTGGAAGCTACCTGGTCTGTCGCTCTGCACGAAGCTTCAGGTCTGCTCGGCCACTGTCATTCCCTCCCTTCTACGCTTGCGAAACGTGGACCCCCCTAATGGAACATCTTCGCCAGTTAGAAACATTTAGGCTGGTCTGCCTATGGTCCATCGGTGAGCTCTTCCGGCAGGCAAGGCTGCGTAGGCTGGGTCATGTAGCCCGCATGCCCAGCCACCGCATGCCGAAACAGCTTTTGTTCGGCTGGATCGAGGGGGCTAAACGGGCGCGGCACGGGCTAGAGAAGAGATGGAGTGATGTGGTACAGGAGGACGTGGAGCTGAGTGGACTTGCCGATGACTGGTACCAGCGGTGTCAAGATCGGCCTCATCCAACAACAACGGAGGGCAAAGGAGCGACGCTCACAACAACGAGCGGAGCGCCGGGTGTCTAAAGCACAGCAAGTTGGCACAGTAGGGGGCACAGGTGGTGCATCAGCCACTCATCTCAGTCAGTCGACCCATGGCACCTGGGTCTGTTCCGTGACCTGCCAGCGGGCGTTCGACACTTCACGTGGCCTCAACGTGCACATAGCCTGGCACAAGCGTGGTGGTGACGTCACCGCCACTTAGTGGCGAATGGTGGTTGTTGTTGTGTGTGAAAGTGAGTGTGTGGGGAGCGGTAGTGTAGCCGTTAGCTCGGTGTACTACGAAAACACCACTAATGGGGAGACAAAGGCGGCTGGGCGTTGTGTTGGCCACTCACTCCCTCGTGTGCCGTACTGGCCTTCAAAGTCGCTGCTTGCCAACAGCACTCGCCCCAACAGTCTGTTCAGGCTATACGGGTGATTTTTGTCTCGTGACTCATTTTCCCCCTTTCGACACTGAAGGTTAAGTGAAAATAAACTTTTTAAAATATTAATGTAATTTGATTTTATGTTGTATTTACTGTATAGTATTTTGTACAGTGTTATATGCAAATGCACAATATTTATTTTTTCATGCGTCTAATAATGCTTCCCATGTTGTTGAACCCTAACACATTTAATAACACTGAACGTATGTGCATTTATATACACTGCATTATTGTGTTCCGACTTACCAACCGTTCGATTTACGAACAGATATATGGAACTAGTAATTGTGATCGTAAGCCGAGGACTGACCTATATAGTGCAGGAAATGTAGATTGAGTATGGGATATATTGTTTAAATTATTCAAATGTATTGATCATGGTTGTCATGATTTATTTGAGATTCAGGAGTATGGAAATGATCAGCACATTGTTGATTTGTACCAAAATGTAGCTACAAATGTCCATGAGTTTTAAACACTGATTCCAGATGAAGCTAGTGCAATTGATCCAGTTGTGTTCAAGAAATTACTCGAAAAAACCGAACAGTGTTTTCCAAGTGTTATGATAAGTAAATTACCACCTCATATTATTTTTACAGGCAACTACAAAGAAGTTGATGAGGCTCGAGATGAACTTTTTAAAGATTTCCAAAGTAAAACAAAAAGTAGCACGAGCAATGAAGACAGATTCGATCAAGCGTCTGGCGATGTTAAAGACTCAAGACAGTCAAACACTGAACTTTTACAAGTTTCAAAAATTAACCTTGAATTTGTTATGGAAATATTTCAAGATGAATTAGAGAAGCTGAAAAAGAAATATAACTTTGGTATAATTGTCAAAAATATATCTACAAATAATACAGTGGGTATAATGTTGCATCCAAATGACAAGAAAACATTTTTGTTTAATGAAGCTACGGAAACTTTTTCAATTTTTTTTCAAAGCAAAAATAAAAACATTCGACACGGCATAGTTAAGATCACGGAAGACTTGTCTGAAAGACAACTTGATGATGCCATTTCGACTGCGAAACAAACATATCCAAAAATGCTCTTCCAAAGGAATGAAAGCCTGACCGAAGTGACGATTGTAGGATATGTAGCAAAGGTTGCAGGATATGTAGACCAGGTCGAGAAAGCACATGATCTGCTGTGTGAAACATTAAATGGTTTTAGTCATGGTTCCTCATCAACAAGAAATAAACCTAATGCTCACATAACCATGAATTCTGGCACGATCCCCACTGCAAAATCAAAACAAGAAAACAATGAAGACAAATGCCCAATATGTCTGGACTATTTCGAATGTAAAACATCACTGGAAAAATGTAACCACTTTTTCTGCAAGGAATGCATTTATAAGGCAATTAAGTTAAAGTCAGCATGTCCAGTTTGCCAGACAGTTTATGGCAAACTAAAAGGTGATCAACCAAAGGATGCCTCAATGAAGGTAACGACTTACTACACTACTTTGCCAGGAACCACTGAAATACACTATGACGTCCCAAGTGGCAGACAAGGGGTAAGTACTTGATATAGATCGTTATGTATATTTAGTGCACTAAAGTGAGGTGGAAAGACAACTCATGTGCTAATATTGTCACACTTTTGTGAATAAACGAAATTTGTTATATCGCTTGTCTTATTTTGTCCGCCTTATTATTATCGCGTATTTTGCCATGTAGTCAGAGCACCCACATCCTGGGAAGCCTTATCATGGAACGACAAGGACAGCATATTTACCTGCTTCGCCCGAGGGGAGGCATGTACTCGGCCTCCTCCGGCGGGCATTTGATCAGAGGCTGATCTTCACTATTGGGACATCGTCAACCACCGAGCTGCATGACTGTGTCACGTGGAATGACATCCAACATAAAACCAGCACGCATGAAGGACCTGACAGGCAAGGACTGATAAGTACTTGTTTCATACTGATGATAAACGTGTGTTTGCTTCCTTTTAATTTGGAATGATTATTATAACATAAAAAAAATAGTTTTTCTCCAACATTGTCATATTTTGCTGAAGTAAAACTCAATGTATAATTTTTAGTTCTTTCAGTAAAGTCACGTAGGTATAAAATAAAATAAATCACGACGATTCGATCGCACCACAAGCGGTCGTCCTCAGGCGGGAAAAATATAACCCGGGGGGGTCTGCTGAACTAGCGAGAGAGCAGTTACAACAAGAGGCTATATATGTGGCGATGGGCAAGCAAGCGGGGTCTGAGCTGGAAAGGAATTCCATGCACGGACGTAAGCACGTCAGTTGTGTTAATGGGGGAGTGGGGGAGATTAGGGAGAGAGGGATTAGGGAGGGAGATTAGCATGAATGAGCTTCCGTCGCCGCATAAGAGAATCATGCCCGCATATGCGCACAACAGCAGTGTTCATGAGAGATTAGCACCATGAGAGTGCAATCCAAAGGACGTGAGCATGAGAGTGCAATCCAAAGGACATGTGAGAGATCTAAGAGAGAGGCATAGAGAGAGAGAGAGACACACACAAGACACAGAGAGTCGGAAATAACAGCTGACATAGGCAGGTAGGATGGAAACATCACAGTCAGTTAAGACTTTACCTGGTTAATAACGTCCTTCCAATAATTGCTCAGTTTGTACCCATCTTCTCGGTTGAAGTTGTGTCTGTGTTTATATATCTGGATGGTTTCATGAACAAATCTCTGAAGGTTGGTTTGCAGAGTACCTCCGTCTTGAAACAATGGATAACAAGGACAACGTTTATAACATAGCCTAGGATCTCTTCACCATACTGGGTTTGCATTGTTAAAATAAATATAAAAAAATATTTTGCGAGTTTCATCTATATGCATTTTTTATCATTGTAGTTTTCCGTTAATTAATTAATTACTTTACTTTTGCAATAGCGAGCAATATTTTTTTATTTATTACAAATTATAATGTACTGTTTAGTGTATTTTACTACATCTCTAGAAGGATATTCAGCTAACATGTTATATGACATTGGATACCATGCAAATGTGTTATCTGTTGTTGCCATTTCAGCTATGGATATCCAGATCGTGATTACCTCAAGCGTGTACAGGAGCAGCTGAAAGCCAAGGGCATTTTTTGAATTTCGAAAAATGCAAGATTCTTATCTACAAAACTCCAAAGTGATTCCATTAAGACATTCAAGAGTAAACAATACATGTCAACATGTAAGAATTGTAGGCAAGCATTTGTGTTTAAACTAATTCTAACAAGCTTACATGTAATTTTTCTAATTAACAAAAAATCTGCAATCTGGTGTTATGTGATGAGATAAATAAATGTCCTTTAGGAACCCACACAGAGGAGAACTACTTACTTTATCCATAAAGTGACCTTCAATTTGCACGACGAATGCAGAAATATCCCATTCAACCAACTTTAGAAATGTTCATTACACGGCAGTCAAAGTGAAATATTTAATTCTCAGTCAGAAATGTCTCACAATGTCAGAAATATAATTTTTATGAAGGGTTTTCATGTAGTCATTGGTGACAAGGCTGAGAGCATTAACTCACAACACTTTAGAAACTAGTATCATAACAGGTGGCTGCCCATAATTGAACCCAAATCCAGTTTGTAGAAATACTGAATGTGTTTCAACCACACAAATGTGGTTATAACCACATGATGTATCATCTTATGGGTTCACTTTTTCCTGTCACGTATTACAATAACTTACCGTATTTGTTTTTGTATTATGAAGCAATGAAACTTTCAATGGTCAACAAACTGCTACTAAATTGCACACAAGTACGGCGATTCAACAGTGTCCTGTATTCTGCATCCCGACTGTTATTTTAAAACAGCTGTAAGCAGCTGGTTTAATCCTGTATTCACTCACCTCAAATGACTGCACCTTGTGTGGACAGTGTAACATGACAGGACTTTAGGACCAGTCTGGGCATACTTAATGTTAATTTGCTATTCACTCTATTATGGTTTATAGATAGTGTCTGATTGTATTATTGTGTGTACATTTTTCTTTGGGATATATTACAAACTTTCAAATTATGTCAAATTGAAAGTCTTGACAATCGGGTGGTATGAATTAATGTCACAACTATGGAGTACTAAACTTTTTTTTCAAACTGTCATTGACAATAGTTTTAATTTAAAAACTAAATTTAGCTCAAAGGCTTGGTATTAAGTTGCTTCTATTATTACTGCATTAGACTGTAATATTACTGGTGATTTTATTAGAATTATGGACACGTGCATGCTGAATAAACAAAATGAATTGATGTCTGTCTTACCGAGTTTTTAGTTTTACACAATTTCTTTGAAGTGTCAGACTGATACATTTAATATAGTGTGTTTTAAGCTCAGTTACATTTCATATGTGAATGCATTTAGCATTGGCTTGCAAAGATAATTCACAAATGAAGACAGCAGTAGGGGTCTACAGAGATATCTAATTTTAATGGCTGGTAAGTAGGGCTGAATCTCCTGATTGTGAACAGTGTTAAACATTTACACTATGAGATCTCTTTTACCAGTGGCAAAATATGATAGTAGGTTTTTACCCTTTTAACTGGTACAAAACTGACACCTTTATTCAAGGCATCATGTTTGCAATGACCACAACACAAGTAGTCAAAAAAGCAAACAAAAAGAAGCAACTCTGATAAGGATGATAATATGCACTGTCCTTGAAGTTGATTGGCCCACACCCGAGGCGGCTTTCTTTAGAGCCTAGTCCCCATTGGTGTAGGGCCAGATGACACCAGAAGGCGTACAACTCAAACACAGTGCAATATCAGAGTATTGAGAGCTCGGGGTAAGCATTTACACTATGAGATCTCTTTTACCAGTGGCAAAATATGATAGTAGGTTTTTACCCTTTTAACTGGTACAAAACTGACACCTTTATTCAAGGCATCATGTTTGCAATGACCACAACACAAGTAGTCAAAAAAGCAAACAAAAAGAAGCAACTCTGATAAGGATGATAATATGCACTGTCCTTGAAGTTGATTGGCCCACACCCGAGACGGCTTTCTTTAGAGCCTAGTCCCCATTGGTGTAGGGCCAGATGACACCAGAAGGCGTACAACTCAAACACAGTGCAATATCAGAGTATTGAGAGCTCGGGGTAAGCATTTACACTATGAGATCTCTTTTACCAGTGGCAAAATATGATAGTAGGTTTTTACCCTTTTAACTGGTACAAAACTGACACCTTTATTCAAGGCATCATGTTTGCAATGACCACAACACAAGTAGTCAAAAAAGCAAACAAAAAGAAGCAACTCTGATAAGGATGATAATATGCACTGTCCTTGAAGTTGATTGGCCCACACCCGAGACGGCTTTCTTTAGAGCCTAGTCCCCATTGGTGTAGGGCCAGATGACACCAGAAGGCGTACAACTCAAACACAGTGCAATATCAGAGTATTGAGAGCTCGGGGTAAGCATTTACACTATGAGATCTCTTTTACCAGTGGCAAAATATGATAGTAGGTTTTTACCCTTTTAACTGGTACAAAACTGACACCTTTATTCAAGGCATCATGTTTTCAATGACCACAACACAAGTAGTCAAAAAAGCAAACAAAAAGAAGCAACTCTGATAAGGATGATAATATGCACTGTCCTTGAAGTTGATTGGCCCACACCCGAGACGGCTTTCTTTAGAGCCTAGTCCCCATTGGTGTAGGGCCAGATGACACCAGAAGGCGTACAACTCAAACACAGTGCAATATCAGAGTATTGAGAGCTCGGGGTAAGCATTTACACTATGAGATCTCTTTTACCAGTGGCAAAATATGATAGTAGGTTTTTACCCTTTTAACTGGTACAAAACTGACACCTTTATTCAAGGCATCATGTTTGCAATGACCACAACACAAGTAGTCCAAAAAGCAAACAAAAAGAAGCAACTCTGATAAGGATGATAATATGCACTGTCCTTGAAGTTGATTGGCCCACACCCGAGACGGCTTTCTTTAGAGCCTAGTCCCCATTGGTGTAGGGCCAGATGACACCAGAAGGCGTACAACTCAAACACAGTGCAATATCAGAGTATTGAGAGCTCGGGGTAAGCATTTACACTATGAGATCTCTTTTACCAGTGGCAAAATATGATAGTAGGTTTTTACCCTTTTAACTGGTACAAAACTGACACCTTTATTCAAGGCATCATGTTTTCAATGACCACAACACAAGTAGTCAAAAAAGCAAACAAAAAGAAGCAACTCTGATAAGGATGATAATATGCACTGTCCTTGAAGTTGATTGGCCCACACCCGAGACGGCTTTCTTTAGAGCCTAGTCCCCATTGGTGTAGGGCCAGATGACACCAGAAGGCGTACAACTCAAACACAGTGCAATATCAGAGTATTGAGAGCTCGGGGTAAGCATTTACACTATGAGATCTCTTTTACCAGTGGCAAAATATGATAGTAGGTTTTTACCCTTTTAACTGGTACAAAACTGACACCTTTATTCAAGGCATCATGTTTGCAATGACCACAACACAAGTAGTCCAAAAAGCAAACAAAAAGAAGCAACTCTGATAAGGATGATAATATGCACTGTCCTTGAAGTTGATTGGCCCACACCCGAGACGGCTTTCTTTAGAGCCTAGTCCCCATTGGTGTAGGGCCAGATGACACCAGAAGGCGTACAACTCAAACACAGTGCAATATCAGAGTATTGAGAGCTCGGGGTAAGCATTTACACTATGAGATCTCTTTTACCAGTGGCAAAATATGATAGTAGGTTTTTACCCTTTTAACTGGTACAAAACTGACACCTCGGGTGTGGGCCAATCAACTTCAAGGACAGTGCATATTATCATCCTTATCAGAGTTGCTTCTTTTTGTTTGCTTTTTTGACTACTTGTGTTGTGGTCATTGCAAACATGATGCCTTGAATAAAGGTGTCAGTTTTGTACCAGTTAAAAGGGTAAAAACCTACTATCATATTTTGCCACTGGTAAAAGAGATCTCGTAGTGTAAATGCTTACCCCGAGCTCTCAATACTCTGATATTGCACTGTGTTTGAGTTGTACGCCTTCTGGTGTCATCTGGCCCTACACCAATGGGGACTAGGCTCTAAAGAAAGACTTTGTTCTAGAAATATATAAAGGTTAATTAGAGAATCTGAAAAAAAATGCATTTTTAAATATCTGTGAATACAAAATATGATGAAGGTGATATAGTGGATATGATGTTGAAGACAAATGGGAAAAGTGCATTTGTGTACTCTGACACTCAAGATGCTTTGACATTTTTTTTCCAAAAAAATTTATTCGACAGATTACAGCTAACATTCCAGATGGCTTAACTGAAACACAAGTCCATAATGCCATTTTAGCTGTACAAAAACGTGTTCAAAGCATTATATTCAAAACAGATAAAAGACTGATGACAGTTAATATTAACACGTAGGCTTTTGCGACCAATATCATCCATAATAGTTCTTTTTTGCGTTAGATCGCGATCTAACCCAAAAACCTCTATTATGAAAGTGAATATTGTAGGAAAAGAAAACAGTTGATAAAGCACGGGATCAGTTGTGTGAAATATTACTTGATTATAGTCAAGGTCCCTTATCAAAAATAATAAGCCGGTGACTAACATGACCCTGAATTCTGCCATGAGCTCCACCAAAATCCCAAACCAAGAAAACGAGAAAAAAGATACCTGCGCAATTTGTTTGGAGGAATTCAAAGATAAAACATCACTGAGTAAATACAACCACTCCTTCTACAAGAAATGCCTTGATCAGTCAATGAAGGTGAAGCCAGTATGTCCAATCTGCCACACAGTTTATGGCAAAATAGTAGGTGATCAGCCAAAGGATGCAAAAAGAACAACAACAACTTCGACAAGTTGTTTACCTGGTCACGAGACATGTGAAACCATTACAATAGACTATGCCATTCCAAGTGGCACTTTTTCTTATAATGGATTATTCCGCCTGCCTTTGCTAGCATTAATTCATCTTTAGTCAATATACATAGTTCAATTCTGCCTATCTCATAAAAACTGATACCAGGAAACCTTTAGAATGTGAGATGACGACAGTCACACAGGCGAGACAGACCATTATAACTGCTGGAAACCCCCCAATCTCTATCTTTGTTCCATATGCACTGCTTCTTGGGCAGGCACACAAAAGTCCAGCCTTGTGAATCAACTGCGGTACACACACGAGTGGCAAACACAGAGGGAGTTTCCTAAAATTAGCAACGTATATAATAGTTAAAGTGAAGTTAACAGTTCGTAAAGGAGGCTGAGGTACAGCCTGCTCTGTAAGGCATCATCTTTCTCCGTTCCTGATCCCTGTGGCGTGGCTTGAGGTGCCAGTGGCAGCAGTGCTGATAATGTAAGTACTTTACAGCGAATCACTGTTGTACATGTAAAAGCATTACAATTCAACAAACACACTATATAAGTATATTTTGTAATATAAGTAAGTATACAGCACCTCTATATTTGACACAGATAAACACTTGATAGGTGAAACCAGGCAAGATCAAAACGCAAATGGCTTTGCGTTGTCCAGTTATATTAAGCATAATTGTGACCTCACACATGTATTAAAACAGTTTACGTTGGAATGGGAAGTAAAAAAAACATGTACATTCAGGATGTCCCTAGACCCCTGAGCGCAAATACATACATCGGCACTGTGATTGCCAGCCAATGTCCCATTGTTGTCATATACGGTGCACTGCAAACTATCACCCAGGTTTGTGTTCGTAAATCAACGTTGGCTTAATGTTAGCAAAACACAGACTAAACCAGTCAACATTGGCCCAATGATGTTTGCTGTTTGGATATATATATGAAAATACAAGAGCTGACTTTATAATTCTGTATTTAGCATCCATAGCATATTTGTGTTGCTCAAGAATATATTACAGTACTGTATAGTGTATACAGCAAATAATAGTACGTGTACTGCATTGTAATTTGTATGGTCAATTGCTAATCTACTGCATGTGCTAAGTAAGTTGTTGAGGCACCGCGGTGTAATATGTTAGCGGCAACTATCGGTTTGATCCAGACCCTAACGCTTGCTGTATATTTGGAGTTTGCACGTTCTTCCCGTGGTCGTGGATTTTCTGCGGGTCCTCCGGTTTTTCCATCCACATTTAGAATACACGTGCGTTTAAAGTATTTAGCTGCTGTACATTTCCGCATGATAAGCCACTTTGTTGAGCTATTATTTGTGGCCTGGTCGCTTCTGAAAATAGCTATATAGCTCAGTGGGCTTCACCTGGTAGAATAAAAAAAATTGTTTAGTTTAATAGGACACTGGGATCGTATTCAATCACCCAGAATCTTATTAAAATTATTTATTGACACTGATAATGCTGCGTTGGCAGTTGTGGAACAAGCACAATGAACACAAACAAAACTCAACACATTCTTTAAAACACTGGGATCTTATAAGTGGGGGGGGGATACATAATAGGTGACGTTACTCTGGTGAGAATTTATCCTTTGAAAAAAAAAAAATCTGATGACCATTTTTTTTGACTTATTCTGTTTGAATCAATGCACATACAGGTGCCAAGTTTGGCACCAAATTGTGCACCTTTGGGCTGGGGCCATATTCAATTGCCTACTCCGAGAGAGTTTAATACCCCTTTAGCTCTGTGGATCTATGATTTGAGATAAGTGGCGCACAGCAAAATGTTTTTACCATTGAAATACCTACAATAAGTTATTTAATCCGACGAGGTATATTATCCACCTGGCTAGGGAATATTATCCACATGGCGAGGTATATTTATTATCCACTGGGCCGCGAATCGGCGGATGCATGAACGTGAATAAGACGCCAACTTTGAGCGCCGTTCGCCTGCGTTGTCTCCACGCTCCAGTGCGAACGTGCATGGCCATGAATCTCGGTGGGTCATTCCGTTAAGTTCGTGCCGTTTGCGAGTGTCGGTGATGAATGTTAAGTGCGTGTGTCGGGGTTTTTATTTATTTAAAGCAGTGGTTCTTAACCTGGGTTCGATCGAACCGCAGGGGTTCGGCGAGTCAGTCTCAGGGGTTCGGCGGAGGTTCAGACACACACCCGACTCATATGATTCGTGATGACACTTCCTGGCTTGGCCATCATTGGCTGCAAGTGATCACGCTACATTTTAAAGGCAGTGGCTATTTAACAGCCGCGAAGTTTTGTTGATGTCGGTGTGGACAGTCGGTGGTAGCCGGCACCTTTGAGCGACGTAGATGAACGCGATATCGCTACGGTCTTAGAATTACCGAGATCGGCAGTGGTTTCGGAAGTTTATTTAAATGCCAGACGATGACGGCAAGTCCTCGAAACCGTCACTTGCATCAGCTGAGGTGTATCGCTTTCTTAAACGTGACTTGCAGTTTCTGTGCAGTATTCACACCGACGATGACGCATGCAATTTTGTTAAATCGTCCAACATTTATGTGTTTTTTTCCGTCAGTTAAAATAGAAAAATGTACTGGCACTAGTGGTGATCGAACTGGACATGAATTGCAATTACAACACGAATAAAGCATTTAAATAAAATGAGGAATTAATTTCCCATTGATCATGGCATACTGGATGTGATGTACTGGGTGCTGAAATATGTTGCTGTCAAAATCAGGGAATTGATGCGCATTGAGAGTCAACGATAGCGAAAATATGTTGCTGTAAAAAAAAAATCAGGGAGTGAGGTGTGAAATACAACGTGGGGGGGAGGGGATGTAAATGACCGTGTGATCAAATGTGTGAATGAATATCGCTTCAGGGTATAGAGAGGCGGTGAGCCAGAGGAGAAGAGGAAACTCTTAAGCCTGGACTTGAACGTAGAAAGATGCAGCAGTAGGGATGACCAGGGGGAGGGAATTCCATGCTTAGCGGAGACGGAGAAAAGAAGCGGTGTCACATTGAGCAGACATAGACTGGGATCTTTGATGTGAGCATTTACTTAATGAAGAGGAGAGTGAATAAAGTGGGAGATGTATAAAGTGAGAAATCGAAATGGGAGATGGAAGCGGAAGTAGGCAGGGACGGGTCCATGGCACATTTTTTAAATGGGGTTGACCGTGTGGGTGATTTTGGAGCCCTTGGGAGCTGGTGGATAATTCAGAGTTACTGGTTTGGGGTGATGTGATCAGTGTATCGAGGTGGTTTTTTTCTTCCAGGTGTACATGGGAAGTCTTGTGGCAGCATTCTGGATTATTTGGAGTTGCCAGTTGAGGAATCTCGTTTTGCCACCAGGATGGCGAGATGTTATCTCCCTTGCCTGGTATGCAGGAGGTGTCCTGGGTTCGATCCCAACCCTGACGCTTGCTGGATATTTGGAATTTGCGTATTTTCCCTGTGGTCTCCTGGATTTTTATCCGGGTCACCCGGCTTTGCACCCCACAATTAAAAACATGCCTTTCGATCATTTGGCGATTATACGTATCCACATATGATAAGCCACTTAATGAGCTATCGTGCAGGGCAAGGTCGCCTCTGAAAATAGCTTACCTGATAAATAGTTTAGTTTATTATAAAATATACATTACTGTATAGCATTTGGATTTAAACTACTGTGTGTAATCTTGATTTGAAGTAGATTGACTGGTGCATGGGAGCAGTGTTGAAGTTAGGGAGACAAGTAGCCATGGGACCCAGATTTATTAATGTCAGTGGCCCCAGCAGATGGCTCACCTCCATGATTTGTGTTTGGGCGGGGAGGGTAACACGAGATGAGCTTCAGCTTTCACGTTTGCCCGTGCCCACGCAGTTTTACAAAGTTGCCAGTGCTTATACAGGTGGCATTGTACATGCCACAACGCCGAGGAAATAAAGGCACCTTTTTATTAAATCTTCACATACAAACCCCCTTCACTGCACATCAGGAGTCCACATCACCCCATCCCCACCGCCTACCCACGGAAAGTCGCCCCTGTCCACGGTTTCGCTTCTGTTCACACTAAAAAACTGGAAGAAGCACCACAAGAAATGTTGCACGAGTTGCATCTGCACAATGTACAAGCACTTGGCTGCTAAAGCTACATGTTAACCTGATGCTTAAAGCAACCTTCACAAACACCAAATTACTTTAATCAGGTAAAATAAAACGCGTTATTTTTTAGCAGTAAGTTTTTATTACAGCGCTACCTGGCAGTTACTGTACTGCATTATGGCACTTGATTGATAATTATTTCAGGACACTGAGTAACAGTGGTTGAACAATATCACGTGACTGTGTGCAATGTAATGCATGTGTTCTGTGGCAGATTAAATATCCATGGGGGTGGGAGCACAGAGGACGATTGTAATGAATGATGAGAGCACTCATCACGATCCAAGACGGGAAGATGATGACAGCTGTTCAATTTGCATGGACGGCTTCACAAAGATGGTCACCCTGGACAAATGCAAACACTCTTTCTGCAAGGCATGCATAGAGCAAGCAATGAAAATCAAACCAGTGTGTCCAGTATGTATCACATTTTATGGAAAAATTGAAGGCAACCAGCCTAAGAACGGAACCATGTCCTCATCAGTAGATTCGAAGAGCCATCTGCCCGGCCATGAAGAATATGGCACTATCATTATAAAATATAACTTTCCTCATGGTGTGCAAAAGGTAAGATATATACTACAACTTCATATATGTCTTCATATATGTTAATTATTGTACGCACTGCCAACCGTATGATAATCGGTCGCCATTGCAGTTTGTGCAGACAACAATAAAAGTAACCTTTGGTGGAACTTCAAAGTATGTAATAGCTAAAAATAAAATGTGCATACTATGTGTGGTTTCTGCACAGTTGTACATCTTCCTCTTGTAATGCAGGCCGAGCATCCAAATCCTGGAGTCAAATTTTACGGGGCAAGAAGGACGGCGTACTTGCCCGACTCGCCAGAGGGACGGCACGTGCATTCCCTCCTGGAGAAAGCTTTTACTCAGCGGCTCATCTTCACTGTAGGGACGTCCACAACCACGGGATTACAGAACTGCGTGACCTGGAACGATATTCACCATAAAACCAGTAAACATGGTGGACCTGAAAGGTAAGGCATACTTACTGAATGTTCTTTCTTTCTAGTGATTCCAGCAAACATTTGATTTTAACTCAAATTTATATCTAATGAAGCTTTGTCTCAAAAAATATGCTTATAGTTATAGTAAAGTAATTAAAAATACACTCAATAGTTATCTCTTAAATATAATGCATGCCAGTCATGTGAATATGTATTCCAACTTTCTGAATGGTCAAAAAATGTTTCTCTTTTTAGGTATGGATATCCTGACCCTGATTACCTGCACCGAGTCAAAGAAGAGCTGAAGGCCAAGGGCATCTACTGAAAATGGGATATGCAATAATTTTGTGATTACAGTATTTTTGTTTGATTTATTTTATTGCTTATCATTTTAACAAGTGCCTCTTTTAAACATAAATGTGTTGCAGAACTAACCTCTAGTGACAGCCCTAAGTTCTGAAAAAATCAAAAATTTCAATGGGGCCATTCTTTGCAGATGACAAGTATTTCCTACAAAAATAATACTTATTTTATTGACCCGAAAGGGATAAAGGGCTAAGGCGACCTCCAAATGAATTTGAACTTGTGCAACCTTAAGATTTGTCAATCTGTAGCGCCACCCAGCTGAAATATTAAGGTTATCAAAAGGACAGCTTCTCAACACTGGTCAGTGCTTGGTGGGGAAGAGTAGGTCAAAACTAGTCGTAATACCATGACCGGGAACCAACTCTGGTTACCATTTTATTTCTTAATATATGTTAATCGTTGTACGCACTGCCAACCGTATGATAATCGGTTGCCATTGCAGTTTGTGCAGACAACAATAAAAGTAACCTTTGGTGGAACTTCAAAGTATGTAATAGCTAAACACAAAATGTGCATACTATGTTAACCATTGTGTCCCCACTCTCCAGTATTAAAAGTAGCAGACTGTCGACGGGAAAAATATGTAACAATTAAACAACTAGACCATTAAGATTTTGTATGGAATCTTCAATACTGTACAACATACAGTAATTGAGATTTAGAACACGCAGCCATGATAGCAATAGCGCTTAGAATCATTGGTATGTCGTCCTACCAGAAACACTGTTTTGTGTTGCACAATATTCGCACAATATTTTTTCTGGCTTCTCTTTGAAACTGCAAACTGGCGCAAACCATACATTGCTAGTTTTATTTTGCCTATACATTGTTGTTTCCCCGTTTCAATGGAGCCACGCGATGGGCAACAGAGGAGAGTGTGGCAAAGTCCATTATTGTATTATACCTCAATGCTCCCACCAACTTGCTCTGATTAACGTAAAGTACAGTATGGTCAAATAACTCCATTGAGACACACAACATGAGGGCGGTCCTTATCCAGCAGTGGATGAAAATTTTACTTATTTGTAGTGGCAGTGGTGTTAGCATTATCCTGTGTTGTCCCTCATGCATGAACATGTATCGCCTGACGGAACAAATACAAAATCGAAAATAAGCTACTTCCTCTTTTTCCACACGGTACTTTTCGACATCGACTGACACACTCCAATACAAACCAACTTCACCACTAGAAACGCAGCTACAGATGTGCCAGGCCTCTGTTTCTTATTCTTATTTCAGACAAAAAAATAGACAGTACGTGATGGTGACTGATCATAACTCTCCTCCATAAAATATTACCAACTAGGCTTTTAGTAGAGCCAGAAAAAAAATAATAGTTCATGCATAATGACTAAAGTATATATATGCACAAAAAAATGTCTGCTTACTACCACTCTATTATTTTAGCAGGTAAGTCCCACTGAGTTACGTAGCTCTTTTTAAAAAGCGACATGGCCACAAATGATAGCTCAACAAAGTGGCGTATGTGGACACTTTTCGCAGCCAAATACTCAAAAATACGTATCCTAGCACTGATGTTAAAATATCAAGTGATTTCACAAAAAAAAACTGGAGGAAGGCATGGAGAAGCCACGTCAACCGTGAGAAGAGAGCAACGGCGTGCGATGGAGGAAGCTTGAGCCATGGATCTCTCGGCAAAGAACTTAAGAGGAACAATGTGGACCCAATAAGCAGCTATACCATTGCAAGTCAGCGTTTTTTTGGGTTTTAAACCGATAAACTAAGGCCTCCCTATGCCATACCCGTCATTGGGATATTTAGTTTTTACCATACTTCACGCTGGTCAGTGCAGATTAGTGAAAGGGGGAGGAAGGACACGGTCTGTTCACAGATAATACCAATGTAATACCGTTGAGGACTCTTGGACACCCGGGGTTGAGGCACACGTATTTATTCCGCAACAGTTGTCACAACCGCGGACATACAATACTGGAGGGGGTATCGGCCCCCTCACCCGGCTAGCTGGGAATACACTGCTAGCTATCTCTGACCTACCTCCTAGTCCTCCACTAACGGGCTAGGGGAGGCTGTCTGGCCCGACACTGGTAAGTCGGGCTACGGTACCCGGAGTCCCAGAGCACTAGCTCTGGTTCTCGGGACCACGCCGCTGGCTCGGTCCTGCGCGGCCCTGACAAGGGCGGCGTCCCAGGGGAGTCCAGGGCTCTAGCTAGACGATCTTCGGTCTTCACTGGTTTAGCTTTAACATTCTGCCCCGAGCTCTCTGACACATCCCCCTTTATACTCAACCCCCGCTGAGGGGTGGGGCCCCGGGCTGCCTGGTGCGGACGTCGTTGAGAGCACCCCCCCCGTGCACTCACGTAGCCCGCCCACTGTGTTTGTTTCCCATAAGCTGCCATGCATAACGGCTCTCTCTCTAACACCTCTACATCACCCCCCCCCCCGCATAGCTTGCAGCCGTCCCGGCTGCCAACATACAAAAAAAAACGACAATAAAAGCGCATTTACCCCCTGACCGCGCGTATGCCTCACTATTTTTCAACAATAACAAGAACAAGACAACAAGAACGCAACAGCAAGAAGAGAAAACAACCCGACGCACCCCCCCGATTAAATACGAATTCCGTAAAAACAGTCTATACACAATTTGCAGGGAACCCACCACACACACAACACGCAATGAACACAACCTATGTACACATCTTCTGGCCTCACAACAGTCTGCGCATTTTAGCGCGTGTCCGTGCAGCGGGCCCCTCACACGGGGTAACCCCGGGTGGTGGACCGTCAGGTGGCAACTGTCCGTCTCGGAGTGAGTCCTCATCCGACGCCGCGTGACCCTTGGCATCCCCAGGAGGGGTGATCGGGCGTGAGCCCGTCATTCCTGATGCACCTGGAGGTGGCACAGCCGGCAAGACATTAGGTGAGCGCGACGGAGACGGACCCAGTGAGTCGGTCGACCCCCCACATGTTTGGCCACGCGTGTGTGAAGTGGGGATGTGTACCGCAACGAAGGGTTTTAATCTAGAGGGGTGGACGAACCACCGCCGCTTCCCCCATTTGATGCGCACGCACTGCGGTCGCAAAACCTCGACCACCTCCACAGGGCCCCGCCACGGCCGCACCAGCTTAGAGGAGGTTGCGAGTGGCACCTGGGGACAGTGCAGCCATGCCTTGTCCCCCGGCTTCCACTGCAGCATGTGCGCCCGACCCAGTCTGAGCCGCTCATTCGCTTTCTGACGGAGGTCAGAGTTTTGCATGGCAGCATCCCGTGCCTCTGTCAATTTGGCCAAATTTAATTTTACATGGTCAGCCAATTTAGTTTTTCCCTGAGGCGCGGGGATCTGCAGCTGGGCACGAACAGGCGGGTCAGGTTCGCGGCCGTACATGAGGTAGAAGGGTGAAAATCCCGTAGCTGCGTGGGGGGCCATCCGGTACGCCGCCAATACTCCTTGAATTTGCAAGTCCCAATCGGTCTGTGAGTCCGACACCTGCTGTGACAACATTGACGCGATGGTCCGATGCAGACGCTCGACCATCCCGTCAGTCTGCGGGTGATACGGGGAGGTACGAATTTTCTTCGTGCCCAGGAGCTCACAGACTTCTTTGAGCAATTTACTGGAAAATTTTTTGCCCTGGTCGGTCAGCAGCCGCTCCGGAGCACCTTTGTCCAGGACATAACCTTGAACAAAGGCCTCCACGATGGCTGCTGCCGACTGGTTGGCAAGGGGCCAGGCCATAGGCCAGCGTGTAAAATACTCCACACCAGTTAACAAATATCTATTGTCCCTGGGTGTGGCGGGGAATGGGCCCAAAATATCCAGCGCGACGAGTTCGTTAACTCTGGACACTTTGATTGACTGCAAGGGTGGGTTAGACACACGTGCTGGCGGTTTTCGTTGCGCGCACCGAGGGCATGACCCCAGTAAATCCCCGACATCCTTCGTTATGCCTGGCCAAAAATAATCGAGTTGGAGTAAGGCGAGGGTCTTTTGGGTCCCCAGGTGTAGGAGGCGCTCATGTGCGGCCCACACTGCCTTGCCTCGCAACCCCGAAGGGACCACCAGCCGATGTCAATGGGATTTTCCGTCCCAGTGCATCAGCAGACCATGCACCAATTCCCATGCGTCGGCATCACCCCTGCCCTGCCCAGCACAGCCGACGCGACGACGCAACCCGAGGAGAGAGGTATCCTCCATCTGGAGGCGCCCCCATTCATTGACGGGCATCCCCAACAGGGAATCTTTTCCCTGTTGTGCGATTGAATTTGGAACCAATGTTTCGTCGTGGCCGGCGGCCGCCAGGACCGGAACCGGTATGTCCCCTGCTGGCCTGCAACGTCCCGACCCCAGGAGGCATGCACATTCGGAGGTGGTTGGCATGCGCGACAGAGCGTCAGCATTTGTGTGGCGAACGCCCTTACGGTAGGTGGTTTCAAAATCAAAATCCTGGAGGATCTCCAACCATCGGGACAATTGTCCCAATGGCTGTTGAACTCGCAGGGCGTACTGCAGTGCCGCATGATCTGTGCGGAAGATGAAATGCCGACCGTACAGATATGGGCGATACTGTTGGATGAAATAGACAATTGCCAACAGTTCCCGACGGGTGACACAATATCTTTGCTCCGCCAGAGACAACACCCGACTGCCGTACGCAACCACCCGTTCCACGCCGTCAACCACCTGGGAAAGCACGCCCCCAATACCTGTGTTGCTCGCATCGGTGTCGAGCAAAAAATGCTTAGAAAAATCGGGGTAACTCAAGGGAGGAGCTTTTACCAGGGCGTCCCGAAGGGAGCAGAAAGCAGCATCCTCCTCCTGACCCCAGTGGAACCGAACCCCTTTTGATGTTAAAGCGTGTAGGGGTTTCGCAATTGTCGCAAAATCTGCGACGAAATGTCGGTAATACGACGCGAAGCCAATAAAACTCCTGACCTCTCCCACCGAGGTGGGAGTCGGCCAGGAGCTGACGCACTGCGTTTTGGTGGGATCGGTAGCAATACCTGAGCGCCCCACGATGTGTCCCAAATAACGCACCGAATCGCGTAACAGATGACATTTTTGGGGTTTGAATTTCAAATTAGCAGCCCGCATCTTTAGGAAAACCGCCCGCAACCTCTGGAGATGTTCGTCAAAAGTTTTACTAAAGACGATAACGTCATCCAAATAAATCAGGCACGAATCCCATTGCAATCAAGCCAAAACCAATTCCATCAAACGCTGGAAAGTTGCCGGCGCTGAGTGGAGTCCCATCGGCAACCGGTTGAATTGGAACAGGCCGTGCGGTGTACGGAAAGCAGTTTTAGGCTTTGAATCATCGTCCAGAGGAAGCTGCCAGAATCCCGAAAGTAAATCCAATGTGGAGAAGAATCGCGCTCCCGCCAAGGCGTCCAGCGATTCGTCCATCCGTGGGAGCGGGTATGCGTCGGCAACCGAAATTTTGTTAAGGCGCCGAAAATCAATGCAAAACCGCAACGAGCCGTCCTGCTTTTTAACCAGGACGATCGGCGCTCCCCAAGGGCTGGTGGAAGGAGAAATGATGTCGGTGGCTAACATGTCATCAATAGCCGATTTGACATGGTCCTTTTCGGCGGGACTTAACCGAAACGGATTCTGGCGTATTGGCACGCTGTCACCCGTATCAATATGGTGACGCAGCAGATGAGTGCAACCCAAATCGTATTTGTCCCCACTGAAAACGTCGGAAAATTCCCGCAGTAGCGTTTTTAGCTGTTGACGCTCTGAATTTGACAGGTCCGTCGATCCCGCACAAAGCGCCACGAGCCACCCTTCATCGCTGTCCGAATGTGGTCGCGGCGCAGGGACAGCACTCACGTGATTCGCGACGGGTTCCTCACAGGGCACCGGCGTCGCGTGAGCAAGCACGGTCCCCTGCGGGACCACCACCGTCTGCGAGCCCACATTGAGGACCGCGATGAAGGGGTCTCCGTCCCCTCTTACTATGGTCTGGGCCGGAAGTAAATGAGGTCCACTAACCCCGGCCCTAGATGGCCCCAGCAGAACCCCTTGGGCCCCAATGCCCTTAGCGAAGGGCCGCCGAAGTTTCAAAGGAACCAACATTTGTGCCCCCGGAGGAACGCGCACCGTTCTATCTACAAACGCCGGCACCGTTGCGAACGCCGTCCGACTCGTACCGGGGGATGGCAGAAACGCCATGCGTCGGCCCGACGGGAGCTCAATGCATCTCTGGTCGATTAATATCCTAATCGGCATTTTGGCCAGGAAGTCCGTCCCCAGCAGGCACGGAACCGCCAGCGAGGAGGAAACAAAAATCGGCCCAGACAATTTAATATCCCCGATACAAATTAGGGCTCGAATCTGTCCGATGATGCCAAGTGAGCCCCCGTTAGCAGCAAAGAATGGCACGTTAACAGGCATCAAAGGACGGCTCTGGGCAGGGAGAATATTGTAAATTAACTCCAAAATAATGGTCGCCGATGCTCCCGTATCGACCAGGATGCGCACCTCGACCCCGTCGATGTGCCCCACAACGGCCGACGACCCGGCTACAACACGATGGGCCAACACGGACCACTGGCTGGGTTCAATCTGAGTACCCAGAGCGGTGCGTGTTGGTGCGATGGTGCGCGATATTGGCCCCCCAATCGGTGCGGTGTATGAGTGTGTGGCGGGTGTGTGCGTGGGCCAAACATGTGAGGTGCCGCGACTCGCCGGGTTATGATGATGGAGCTTGGGAAGAGGGCCGGCGTCCCGTCGAGGTGTCGTCCCGCGCTGCCGAGGAGAGCGGCACTCCGAGGCGACATGGCCCCGGATGCTGCAGTTGTAGCAGCGCGGGAGCGCTGGTGACGACGACGGATGATCGGGATGGCTCGAGCCGCCCCGGTCCGCCCGTACTCCCGCTCCCTGCCGGCGTTGATGGTCGATGGCGCAGATCTCCTCCGCCGGGAGGGTGGCTGCGGCCACGGTACGCCCGCTCGCCGCCTTGCTGGCCTTGCGTCGTTGCGCGAGCAGGTTTGCGTGGAGGAGTCGTGCTGCTTGGAGGGAGCACATCTCCGCGTCGTCCTGTGCGACGATGACGATCTCCAAGTCGTCCGCCAGCAGGAGTATCTTCTCTGTAACCATGGCGTCTCAACCTTCGTTGTCCATCCGTGGAAAGGCCGCCTTTGCCAGTGCCAGGAGGCTTGTGCGGTACGCCAGAGGCGACTCCTTTGCCCCCCGCTGGCGATCGTAGAAGAGTTGGCGACAGTCTGACGGTGGACCGTAAACTGCAGCCAGCACCTGCATCGCCGTCTGCAGCGTAGAGCGCCTCTCCTTCGGTGCCGATGTTAAAGTGGCGAGGGCGTCGCTGTCGAGGAGTGCTGGCAGCGCGCGGAGAGCCTCGGCGTCCGTCCACTTCGCCATCTCCTGGTGAGCGAGGAAGCGCCGCTGGAAGCCGCCCCAGTCGCCTTCCTCGCCCACAAATTCTTTGAGTGGAGGCAGTCGCTGATGTAGCGCAGCGGCTGCCGCAGAAGGTCGCCCTTCCTCGTCCCCCTCACCCGGCTCTGCTTCGGCGCGCACGACCGATGGCATCGCCGGTCGCACCCGTGGTGACGTCCCGTCCATTGGCGATGACGCGGCAGGTACTGTATGCCCGCCGTTGGACGCGATGCTCAGGCCGGCCACGCCCTCAACTGCAGCTGCGGTGATGGCGGGATTTTCAAATTGGTGTTCCGCCGAAATGGCGGGAAGGCGCTGTGGTCGTCGGCTTTCGTCGCCCCGTGGCGGTCCAGCAGCCCCCAGCTGAGTGATGTGGTCCAGCATGCTGGCAGCGGCGTGCAGCAGCTCCATCAGCTTGGCGTGCGCCTGCCTCAGCCCCTCTGCCGACACCTCTCCACCCTCCTGTTGCTGCGGCGTAGCCGTATCTGGCCCCGACTGCTCCGTGCTCTCTTCACCCGTCCCGGGCTCTCCGACTGCAGCGGTGTCCTCCGCCCCCGGTAGCCTGACCCGAGCTGACCGGCGCGTGTCCATGTTCATAGATTTTTACTTCTGACACCAGATGTAATACCGTTGAGGACTCTTGGACACCCGGGGTTGAGGCACACGTATTTATTCCGCAACAGTTGTCACAACCGCGGACATACAATACTGGAGGGGGTATCGGCCCCCTCACCCGGCTAGCTGGGAATACACTGCTAGCTATCTCTGACCTACCTCCTAGTCCTCCACTAACGGGCTAGGGGAGGCTGTCTGGCCCGACACTGGTAAGTCGGGCTACGGTACCCGGAGTCCCAGAGCACTAGCTCTGGTTCTCGGGACCTCGCCGCTGGCTCGGTCCTGCGCGGCCCTGACAAGGGCGGCGTCCCAGGGGAGTCCAGGGCTCTAGCTAGACGATCTTCGGTCTTCACTGGTTTAGCTTTAACATTCTGCCCCGAGCCCTCTGACACATCCCCCTTTATACTCAACCCCCGCTGAGGGGTGGGGCCCCGGGCTGCCTGGTGCGGACGTCGTTGAGAGCACCCCCCCCCCCCGTGCACTCACGTAGCCCCGCCCACTGTGTTTGTTTCCCATAAGCTGCCATGCATAACGGCTCTCTCTCTAACACCCCTACACCAACAATAAATAATAAAAAAAAATATCAATAATAATAGAAATAATATATTAATTATTATTTCTATTATTTCTTATTCGAATTTTTTTATCTACGTGACTTTACCTAAAAACCTAAGAGTATGAATCCTTGCAGTCACGAAAGCTTAAAATCTAGAATTAATACCAACAAGTCTGCGCTGATATTAGTTAGCGGTGGCCGGCAATCCAATTCCGAGTCGCCAGCTTCAGGGTGCAACGTGCGTGGCTGCATCACCGCGTGCTCCAACCCGCCCTGCACTACCGGGGCACACTTTGACTTTAAAGCTTTCACCCTCCTCCAGACAGCTCCGAGGCAGTAAACATTTCCACTTTTTTTTTTATTATTACATGCTTTCATTTAACTCGCTGTGTCTGTTGTTGTCGTTGTTGTATCCTCAAATATTGTAAATCAATTTTAACCCACTTCACAATGTGGTATCGACTGCAAACTTGGTGCACTTATGTCATACTGATCACAATACTATATTCTATCATTAAAAATAATAAATATATTTGTAAACATTATATTTTAGATGTGATGTTTCGGCTTGGGTCTAATTGTCCACGCTCAACTGACGTTGGCTGTAATGGCCCACGGTCCCTTGCAAGCTTCGGGGCCACTCCCTAGAGTCGTGGAGTTCTTCCATTACGAGTACATTTCATAAAAGCGTGTTTAAAAAAACTTTTTTTAAACATTCCTTTTTTTTAAGTTCGCGTTCACGCGTTTGCCAAAAGAGCGCTCGAGGAGCGTCGCGAAAGGCGAAAGCCTCTGGCGAGAGGGCGCTCCCTGCTGGCCAGGACGGTGGCAATTCGGCGATAAAACACGAAACGTGACGCCAATTCTCAGCAGTAGGCGCACGGCTCGTGGGCATCTCAGCTCAGAACAAGGAAGCAAGCGCAGTGAGAAGTGAGTACAGAGTGACACTTGCCCCCCCCCTCTGCTAACTAATTGTAAATGATACTTTTATACACACGCAGTGAGTTGTGTTACAGACGCATGCACCTATTTGTGTGTTATACTTGTGTATATATATACACACACACACACGGGGTAGTTTTGTACGACAGACGCATGCACCACGACTTGCTGTGTCAGTCGTCGTGTTAACGTATCTCGAATCGTAACGAGCTTTGATGAGATGGCAGCCCATTTCTGTGGGAGACTCTTGAGAAAGTGGTGGACGTTCCACGTTACTATGGCGGGTGATTGTTGGGTCGAGCACCACCACCACCGCGATATTCACCCGTGTCAATAATAAGAGTCGAAGCGCGTTGACCAGAGCGCCACCAGGAACAGCAGCAGCAACAACACATCCGTACTCAACGTATTAATAAGACGCGTTTACCACCCCCCAAAGACACAAAGGGTTGTTGCGTCTTATAATCCGTGGGTATGTGTGTGCTTTTTTGTTGTTGAACTTTAATAAACAAACGAGCACACGCCTGGCGTAGTGCGTCTTAAACTCTCCTGAGCGTCTTACAATCCGACAAATTCGGTCATCATAGTTGTGGACTGCGCACAATTAGAACGATATAAAACTGTTCACGTTATACGGCGGAATTTCGCTATAACGACGTATCTTACACATTCGAGTGCGAATTCGATATAAGTTGAGTTAAATTAGCCTATGTTTCGTTTTTAATCTAGACATGTTTTGTGGCGGCGGTGGGGAGGAGGATAGCATATTCACACGTGCGTTGTGAGTTATTTAAGCACGCCAATCAATAAACATGAATTGCAAACACCGTGCGCGGATATTTGGTCAGCGATGGGGATTAATGTCACCTGATTAGCGACAAAACTCAACACGTTCACCGGCAACGCTGTACGTGGCCTCAAAATGAAAATAAAATGTAATAGGCAACGTTTTGGCCGATGGACCATTCTTCCTAGCACGTACATCGTATTCGTGCTGGTGCACGACTGCCAAATGCAAGTATCACGAGTTAACTTGTTTTTATTTAGTCGGGGTTGTCCTGGTCTAGGACCTAACACAGATTTCCGCACCCCGGTATACTGCATCCATCAACCTGCGGCTCTTTTAAGGACTGCATTTGCAGCTCTTTAAATATTGAGGGAGGGGGGGGTTACCGAATTAGAGAAAAAAATATCTTGATATTTTGCTTTCCGGCCCCTGACCACGGGAATCCAGTTTACCATGGCAGCCCAGTTCACATTGAGAGTCCAGTTTACCATGGCAGCCTAGTTTACCATGAGAGTCCAGTTCACCATGGCAGCCCAGTTTACCATGGGAGTCCAGTTTATCTTGGGCAGGAGCTGTCCTTGAAGATCCGCAGCAGGCGGATCTTCAAGGACAGCTTCGTGACGTTATTCATCAAGGTCCAGAGTCTCGTATTCACATGCATTGCGCCTCTTGAAATGTTGAGGGTTTTTACCGAATTGGAAAAAAATGTGTCCTTGTTATTTTGGTTGCTTATCCCCCCCTAATCATACCTCTCGCCATGGCTGTGGCTACGACAGGTCAACGTGCCTACTACTCCAGTCTTCCAGCGACTCTGGAAATAGTCAGGGAGCAATGTAGGCCCAGGAACTTTGGGTTTCTCACTTCGCTATTTCTTAGCATACGTGAATCGCTTCCTGTTTTTTTCATTACTCAGACTTCTGGTGATAAAACATTACAAATAAGAACAACAGGTGAGCATCTGAAATTCTGCTGGCGAATGATAGTAGAAGCAGGCAGTGGTCTATTATACAGACCTTGTTTTTGGATGTGTAACCATCATGGGGGTTATTTATCCATACTTTACCATGTACGCTGGTCAGTGTGAGTTGCTGAAGGTGGGGAGCATACACTCGGGATCCTATAAGAACAGTACAACAATGGATTTTACGGCACTGCCCTCTGTGGCCGTACGTTTGTTACAGTGATAGCAATGTCAATAATGTCTTAAATTTGCATTTTACAGGCCGATCAGACAGCAATGGATGATGCTCTTGACTTCGATGTAAGTGAAAAAATGTATTAAAAGCATGTCTTCACCAAATGTAGATACAATTAATTCTGTCGCGTGAATTCGCACTTACATGCAATTATCATCTCAAAGTGAACATGAGTATAGTTACATTCTTGTTATCCCAATGGATATGGTGGCACATTGAGATAATCCTAGCATCTGCGTTTATCTACGGTTTGTAAGCTTTTATCTGCGTGATAAAGTGCAGATAATAGGACCCACCAAAAGCAACTTTCTCCACCACCATAAGACGTAAGACTTGTAATGAGAATGGACATTTAAACACTGTAGTGAACTCTTCCTGAAAGATGGAGAGAGGTGGGGAAATTTACCACTCCCCCCCAACCACCCCCCCTTTACACCTTTGAAATGGTTGGTCAGTGTTACATAATAGCAGAAGGAACTTTGGGGCACCTTTGTGACAATGACAGCAATTGTGGGTAAAATGTCATGTCTGCAGCAAAGGAGGGTGAGCCGAACCACACGACGAGTGTTGACAATGAGAAAAATAATGGCTTCACCGTAATTGTATGAAATGAAAACTGCAGCGTGAATATTAGTCATAATCAACGTTTTTGGGTTTATGTGTCTATATGTGAAACGTGCACCACTTTAAATAAGTGTAGAGTACAATGTTGTCACGTATTTATGCCTGGCTTTCGAGCAACACTGAGAGTGTTGACTCTGTGCCTTCGTTTCGGTGATTTATGTCTGTGAATTGTTGTGCATATTATAAATTCCATCATTATTTGTGTATATACTGGATGGTAATATTTTACCTGTTCAAGGAACTATTTGACCCAGCAAGGATATTTACAATAAACTGAACGGGGATTTGAAAGTAGGTTCATTCGGCTTGGGTTGTGTTTGGGTAAATATAGATAATTGAATGCAAAGCCACATTGAACTATCATTTGTTAGTGGATTCATAATACTCTTCACATATATGGTCATCATAGTTGCGTACTGCGTATAATGAAAACAATATGAAATAGTTAACTTTATACGGCGACTCAGGGTACGGAATTTCTCTATGACGACGTATCTTTATACATGTGAGCATGAATTCGATATACGTTCAGTTAAATTAGCCTATATTTCGTTTTCAATCTATAAATATATTGTGGCGGGGAGAGGGGAGGGGTTCGATAGCATATTAAACATTCATTGTAAACACCGTGTGCTGCTATTTGGTCAGCGATGGGGATTAATTTATCCTGAATAGCGACAAAACTCAACAAATTCACTGACAACGCTGTATGTGGTCTCAAAAGGAAAATAAAATGTAAATAATAGGCAACATTTTACCGATGGGCCCTTCTTCATAGCACGTACATCGTATTCGTGCTTGTGCACGACTGCCAAATGCAGTATGACGAGTTAACTTGTTTCCATTCAGTCGGGTCTGTCCTGGTCTAGGACCTAAAATGTATTTCCTTACCCCGGCATACCGCATCCATCATAACACAGGGGTCGTTAACCTGCGGCTCTTTTAAGAACTGTATGGCAGCTCTTGAAATATTGGGGGGGCTTTTAACCGAATTAGAAAAAAAAAGGCTCTTGTTATTTTGCTTTGCGGCCCCTGACCACGGGAATCCAGTTTACCATGAAAGTCCAGTTTACCATGGCAGCCCAGTTTACCATGGGAGTCCAGTTTACCATGGAAGCCCAGTTTACCATGGGAGTCCAGTTTACCATGGGAGTCCAGTTTACCATGGAAGTCCAGTTTACCATGGGAGTCCAGTTTACCATGGGAGTCCAGTTTACCATGGGAGTCCCGTTTACCATGGGAGTCCCGTTTACCTTGGGCAAGAGGCTGCAACGTGCGGCTCCAGAGCAGCAGGCGGATCTTTAAGGACAGCTTCGTGACGTTATTCATCAAGGTCCAGAGTCTCGTATTCACATGCATTGCGCCTCTGGAAATGTTGAGTGTTTTTACATAATTCGAAAAAAAAAATCTCCTCTTATTATTTTGGTTGCCGACCCCTGATCATACCTCTCGTCATGGCTGTGACTACGACAAGTCATCGTGCCTACTACTCCAGTCTTCCAGCGACTTAGAAAATATTCAGTGAGCAATGTAGGCCCAGGAACTTTTCGTTTCTCACTACGTGATTTCTTAGCGTATGTGAATCCCTTCCTGTTTTTTCATTACCCAGACTTCTGGTGATAAAACATTCCAAAAAACAACAACAGGTGAGCATCTGAAATTCTGCTGGCAAATGATAGAAGCAGGCAGTGGTCTACTATGCAGACCTTGTTTTTGGATGTGTGACCATCATGGGGGTTATTTTATCATACTTTACCATGTACGCTGGTCAGTGTGAGTTGGTGAAGGTGGGGAGCATATACTCGGGATCCTATAAGAACAGTACAACAATGGATTTTACGGCACTGCCCTCTGTGGCCCACCACATAGCCCCGTATTAGCCAATAACCTGTGCATGGTGGTGACCCATGCAAGCACTATTCAGGCTCGAACCTGCAGTTACTGATTTCTGACAAGCTCGGTCAGGGACGCTCCAGGTGATTTGGTCATTGGAATTGGCATAAATATAATTGGCATAAATATAATGGTATGAATATGCATAATATAGGTTTTTTTTTTGGGTTAGATGGGGTAAATATAAATGCGTCGTAAAAACCCACCACGGCCCGACACAGCCAATTAAGTTTGTCACATAAACAAAACATGTCAATTAGTTACTAGATCAACACACTAGTGTGTTGGAGAGTAAACCCACACCATTGACAATTTGAGTACGTTCTTTTGCCAACTATTACAACCAGCCTCATCAGGCGATAGCCAGAATTGGCTGTTACACCTCGTGCTCATCTGCAACCACATCTCAAAGTGAACGTGAGTCAAACTCCTGTCATCAAAATGGACGCATTATTATCTGCGTTCATCCACACATTGTACTCCTTTTATGTGAGCGGTAAAGTGCAAGTAATAGAACCCATTGACAGCGAGTCTCCACCACAATAAGATGATTGTAATGAGGATGGACATTTGAACTCTTGCTGAAAGGTGGAGTAGAGGTGGGGATGATATTGGTCATCTCCACCTTTTAAACCTTGGAAAATGTTAGTCTAAGTTAAACGATACCATATGGGACCTTGTGGGCACTCTTGTGACAGTGACAGCAATGATGTGAATAATGTCTTAAATTTGCATTTTACAGGCTGATCAGACAGCAATGGATGACACTCCTGACTTCAATGTAAGTGTAAAAATGTATTAAAAGCATGTCTTCACCAAAAGTTGATAAAAATTACTATTGTAGTGTGAATTCACACTGAAATGCAATTATAATCTCAAAGTGAACATGAGTAAAGTAACAGTCCTGTTATCCCAGTGGATATGTTGTGCATTTAGAAAATCCTATCATCTGCGTTTATCTATGGTTTGTAAGCTTTTATCTGGGTGGTAAAGTGCAGATAATAGGTCCCACAAAAAGCAACTTTCTCCACTACCATAAGACTTGTAATGGCGATGAATTCTTTTTTTGTATCCGCACAAACCTTCACACAGGAAAGTTAAACTGATTTAATTGTGTCTGGTGCAGGTGACGACTGCTGCTGCCGAAGATGAAAACAATGAAATGAGGAAAATTAGGCTGGAGGCTCAGAAAGCCTTAAAGAAAAAGGAGCATGAAATGGAGCAAATGCAGAGGGATTATGATAAGAAGATTCGGGATCTGCAAAAGGCTATCGATAATGAACACGTAAGCTACACAAATCATTATTAACGGTTTCATTTTCAATTATACAGTATCTTAGAATGAGACCTGAGAACAAGGCTTACCATACCATGTCTAAGTCATTATTTTAGTCCTGTTGTTGGTTTTCAACAACAACTTCGGAGACTTTGGAGTTGTCACGTTCACGTGCAGGTCATTGACAGGTCGTGCCGGAGGATTTGGCTTCATTGCATCTCGCATCTCACAGTGCATCTGTATGATAACTAAGCAAGACACACATTTTCAAAGTAGATTACATTTCTATAGTGTAAATTCTACTCACGTGTGTCAGGAAGACAACGTAAATACTAGGAATATACTGAATTTCCCATTCGCTATAAAATTTAGTTAAAAAAAAAGTACGTTATTCTAATTCAGCTGAATATATCGATAAAAGCAAACTAATACTTGGGATAGTATATATTTGTTTTACCCTCCCAAGCTAGGGTCGTCACCTCTGAGGTACACAAAAAACCGGGACATATCACGGAAATAATATCGCACAAAACCAGAAGAGGGGAGAACTAAATGTGCAATTTTATATTCATCGTCTTGAGTTCAGTGTTATTATGCAACTGACAAAAACTGGCCTTTTAATGTCATGGAAAATCGGTACGAGAGGATGATCCTGGGAAAACTAGAACAGGCGGCAATCCTAATCACAGAGTAACTCATGTGTAATGTAGCTCTCAGAGACGCCGTCTTGTCTTCTGAAAATGTATTATGAATAAAGTCCACTGACGAGTAACCGCGGGTGACAATATACACTTGGGTAGTTAGACGAGTCTATTCAGAGACAACGTAGCTTCTAGTCTCAAGACAACTCGCAGACGATGGACGCCCCTATTCTCGAATCCTCCTCGCCGCACCTGCTCTTGTCACTCACCGCTCTAATTACACTTACCCCACTCCTAGGTCTTTTCGGTAAAGTCACGTAGGTAAAACATCAAAATTAATGAAAATAAAATAAAAAGAAAAATCACGACGTTTCGGAGGCAACACAAGTCTCCGTCATCAGGTGGGACCGTCACAGCCGAATTAGCTGCATCAAGTCAAGTATATGACCTCACTTGATGCAGCTAATTCGGCTGTGACGGTCCCACCTGATGACGGAGACTTGTGTTGCCTCCGAAACGTCGTGATTTTTCTTTTTATTTTATTTTATTTTCATTAATTTTGATGTTTTACCTACGTGACTTTACCGAAAAGACCTAGGAGTGTGATGCCTTGCAGTCACGAAAGCTTCAAATCTACACTTACCCCCCCATTGTATCCCGTGCTCCCCCTCACGTGACCCTGTCAACGTTTGTCTCATCAATCATCATGAGCACGACCATTAGTAACCATGGTCCCGGGGAACCATACTGTCCCGCTATCGCTCCGTACTGTCTTTACATCGTATGACATAACGCATATCGTGTTATTCTGCAATTGTTGGGGGTGGGGACTTGTGACCTGCACGAGACTCTTAGCCTTGGCTTACGTTGGTGGAGACGTGCATTTGTGAGTTTCGCATTCGCACGCACTCTGAGATGGAGGCATGAGGTGAGGGGGTGCAGTGAGACAGATGCGAGGGCAGTGGGAGAGAGGGGGGGGGGGTGTGATAGATGGCAGTGAGGAAGGTGAGCGTTGGGCAGTGAGAGAGAGAGGTGAAAGAGGATAGTGAGAGATGAAAAGTTAGTGAGCAGAGAGAGAGAGGTGAGAGGGAGGGCAGTGAGAAAGGTGAGAGGCAATGCGATGTTAGAGAGAGCACTGAGAGAGGTGAGGTAAGGCAATGAGAGAGGGCACAGAGAAGGGTGATATGGGGCAATGAGAGAGGGCAGACAAGAACGTGAGTAAGGTGAGAACACAAGGAGTGCGCAAGAAGTTAGTGGGATGAGGGAGGGCAGGGAGCAGGGTCCCATGCAGTCCCTGGAAAGTTTTGTTTGGGCACCTGGCTCAGTGCTGCCTCAGAAACCAGTGTGGCCCTGAGCAGATGTGGTGAGACAGAGAGGTACTACTCAGCTTGTTATTCAAATATAGCAAAATATTTCATTAGGTATTCAGCCAAAGGGTAAAAAGAAGTGTTCCGTGCATCCCTAGTCACTAGATAAATTTGAGTTGAATATGAATCATCACTGTTCGTGCTGTTGTTGTAACTTCTGATGTCTCCCACAGGCGGAGGTGCAGAAAAAACTGGCAGAAATAAGCCAGCATAAACAGGAGATGGAAGTCTTGAAGGAAGAGTTGGAAAATGCTACATCCAAGTGTCAAAAGCTGGAGGAGAAACAACAGGTGGGCATAGATTGGCATATTACCACATCTCATAATCCTATTCACAATACTTTTAATTCTATTACGGTACTCGAAACAAGTAATGGGCTTCTGCTTTTTGTCAGCTTTGGTGTCACACTTCATGAGAGGTGATTATCACATATTTTAAGCAATTGGTCTACACAGATGCCCGCAATAACTAAATTTCTGTATTGTCCTCTCTCAGAATACTGGGTTCAGGAGTTAAAAACATTATTTTGATCAACCAACCCATGTCTTTAAAGTGCTGATTGCAGTGATGCACCAACAAACTAAGCCTAGACCAATTTATTATTTTGACAGCCAAACATTAATGGTTATTTCATATTCCAATTTTAAACGTGCATTTCACTGCTCAATTGTTAAGCTTATATTAAAGCTGACCTTTTACGCGGGTCATTTTCAGACACTGAGCATATGTGCTCAGTTTCCAATCCTTTAGTTGACCCTTGCCCTCCGTCCGATCACTCACTAATGACCGTGACACTCCTAGTTCCCGGCCCCCCACCTTCCCCCGCACCTCCACACCTCCGCTGCAACCTACGCTCCCTTGAACACTGCGCAATTCTTTCCTTGGTTCCTCATCTCTTCCCCCCATCTCTGATTTCTGCTCCCTGCACCCCAACACTGCTTCTTCTGTCATAAGTTCAGTACTTTTATCCTCTCGAGATGCGCTTGCACCTCTGCTCTCCTTCAACCCTCTGCAACGCCCCCCCCCATGCCCTTCGTTGTCACCAATGCTCAAGTCACAGCGCCGGCTCGTGCACAAAGCGGAGCGCATCTGGAGGACCTCACCAACTCATGAATCACGTTCCTCATATACTTCCCTATTATCAAATTACAATTCGGCCCTGGAGGTTTCTCGCCAATCATACTTTCTTTCCCTCATTTCCTCCCTATTTCCACACCCGACTCTTCAATACCCTAAACTCTCTGCTCCATCCATCTTCTGCAACACCTGTCACTTCCTTTTCCGCCCCCACTCCTGTGGTCCGCTCCAACTACTTCACGACCAAGATCGACCACATCTGCTCCTCCTTGCTCACTGCGCAACCACCTGACATCCCTGCACCTACCAACCCCTCTCCGCTCCACCCTACTACTTTTTCCTGAAATGCTTTCTCCCCTGTTTCCCTTCTGGAGCTGTCTACCGTCATCTCCAAACCCCACCCTACCTTTTCCTCCGTCGATCCCCTTCCGCCTTCCCTTCTTCCATCCATTCTCCCCACCATTATTCCATTTCTCTTGGCTCTCTTTAACTCTTCCCTCTTTTCCGGCACCTTCCCCAACCGTTACAAAACTGCCATCAGCATACCGCTTCTCAAAAAACCTTCTCTAGATTTTTCTGTCCCTGCACACGAATCACCATATTTCCTTGCTTTCTTATTTCTCCAAACTCTATGAATTCTTAGTGCACTCCTGCCTCTCATCCTACATCTCTTCCCACTCGCTGTATCCCCTCCACCAGTCTGGGTTCCGCCCTCTCCACTCCACTGAAACCGCCCTCCTTCACACCCACAACCACTTGACCAACTCACGTCACCCCGGTCTATCCTCCGCCCTCATCTCTCTCGATCTGTCTTCTGCCTCGACCACTCCATCCTCCTATCCACTCCCTCCAACTTCGGCATCTCTGACACCCATCTTTCTTGGATCTGTTCCTTCCTAACTTCCTGTTTAACGACTATCTCTTTCAACCACTGCTCTTCCTCCACCACCCTTGTCACGGTTGGTGTCCCCCAGGGCTCGACACTTGGTCCCCTTCTGTTCTCTGTTTACACATCTCCCCTAGAGTCTATTCTTTCTTCCTTTGATATCTCCTATCACCTCTTTGCCGATGACACTCAAATTTTCTTCTCCTTCAAATCATTCACCGCATCTCGTCCTGTCTGACAGCCGTACAAGCCTGGATGACCCAAAACTTCCTTTCCCTAAATCCTTCCAAAAACTCGGTGCTTTTCTTTCCATCCTCTCGCTCACCCCCCTCTTGCACCCTCCACTTCTCCCCCCCCCCCTTTAGCCTCTACCAAAACTCTTCCACCCTCACTCTTGCTGTTATCTTTGATATCACTCTTTCCTTCACTTCCCACATTGCCAAACACCACTCGCACACGCCGTTACCATCTGTACAACATCAGGAAAATCCGCCCCCTCATCACTACCACTGCTGCCAAACTCATCGTACAACTCACTCCTGGTCGGTCTCCCTGCTTACGCCTTATCTCTCTCCAACACATGCAAAACGTAGCTGCACACACTGTACTCAACCTTCCCTATGCATCTCACTGCTTTCCTCTCCAACACCGATCACCGCTGTCTTTTTTAATTCCTCACCCGAGTATTCAAAGCTTTGCACGGTATTGTCCCCTCCCCAACTTCTCTTCTCTTTCATTTATTTATACATCCCTTCATGCTCCCTCCCATCTTCATATTCCCTTTTTCTCATTGTTCCTTCACTTCCTTGCACCCAGTCTCGCTTTCGTTCTTTCTTTATTCTTGACCCCGTTACACTGGAACAAACTACGTCGCCACATTCGACTCTCCCCCTCGCTTTCCTTCTTTCCCTCTGCCCTCAGGTCCTTTCTCTTTTCTATTGCTTTTTCTCTTCCACTGCCTCCACCTCTACCGGTTCCTTCCCCCGCATCTAACCCACTCCCAGTCCCCTGGTCCTCTTCCTCCTACGACCATAATTCCTGACCCGGCTGCCACTTCTCGCTTTCTCTGTGTGCACCTAACCACATCTCTCCCCCAGCCCTCCTCTGTGCTCCTCAATCAGCTCAACTATCCGGCCACCAGACCTCTGCCACTACCTACCCTCATCCATGCCCAGCCAAAGCACCTATCTATCTTACCACTTCACGCATGTGCCCCATACCCTGCTGCCTCTCATCCACGTTGCACCCATCTGTCACCCTCATTCACCATCACACTCCTCCACCTCATTCCTCCTTCCCTACCCCTGCTGCAATATCAGCTCCATTCCCAGCCCCTGTCCCTCCATTCCTTCCGTCACCTCCCTCACTGACAGCCGCTCCACCCCACCAGTTGCTCCCCTTTTGACCCTTATGTACCGCTGTCGGCTTGTATTGTAATGTGGCCTGGAAAGGGCGCTAGATAGATCCTAAATAGAATGGAATGATGTTTTGCGTAATATTTGTAACATGCAATACATACCACTGTTCATGTTTCATCAATACGGTAATATGAATTAATAATGAAAGTATACATTTTATTGGAGTTCTCCTGTATATGTGAAAATGTTAATTATTTCAGCTTTCAGCATCACTGCCAGAGAAGTCGATGAGCTTTTCCAAGAGTGTGCCCATGAAGTTGATTGAAAGGGACTCAAAAATACCAATTATAGTTGAATATGAATTCGTTCCACGCATCATCTACCCTCTGAAAGGACCGCAAGCGCTCATCACGTTTGAGAGTGAAGAAGGTATGTTTTCTTATTCATTGGCAAGGATCTGCACGTTTTTCCATTGTTATTCTTCATCTTCCTGCTAAAATAATTAACATGTTCACATATACAGGAGAACTCCAATAAATTGCGATCTAATAATCCACGATACCCTGTACACCAAGACTTTGACCATACGTTCTTGAAAATAGCCACAATCGGCAAATCCGCCATCTGCAAACTCAAAGGTATATGGGAAAAATAGGATTTGGTTAACGAATCGTTATACAGCACCTCATCCTTTTTCTATGTTACCCTACATTAATCCAAACATGAAACCGGAAGTATTTTTAACGTAACATATGATTAATATTTTCTTAAGTGTTAAATATAACTGGTAATCGTCGTAAATCGGACACTATTATCCCATATGGCTTATGATATTAACATATAACATTTTAGATAAATTCTAGATTTGAAGCTTTCGTGACTGCAATGATTCATATTCTTAGGTTTTTTTCGGTAAAGTCACGTAGGTAAAACATTAATGAAAGTAAAAAAAAAAATCACACAGGGGCCGCGTAGCTAGTTTTGTCTGGTTCATTGTCTGGTTCATTCCGATAACGACCGAGACTCCGACGTGCTAACTAGCTACGCAGCCCCTGTGTGATTTTTTATTTTATTTTACTTTCATTAATTTTAATGTTTTACCTACGTGACTTTACCGAAAAAACCTAAGAATATTTTAGATAAACTTTTATACTATATGAGAAAAAAGTTTTCTGGCTGGATAACCTGGGTGGATTCCTGTATGGCTGGGTGCCACAGTCCCAAGTGGTCGTGCGTGGTGGTGACTTCATCTACGTGATTGCGTCACCAGCATCCCACCTGACCTCCACCCCGGATGTGCTATCATACTCATGCTGGCGTACTATATAAGAACAAAGGAGGGAGTTCAGGGAGGGGAATAGAGGAGGGAGGTGAGGGTGGGGGATAGAAGAGAGAGGTGAGGGTGGGAGATAGAGGAGGGAAGAAGAGACGGAGAGGAGGGATGGGAGAGCTTGAAAGGGCATGAAATGGAGAGGAGAGAGCAAAACGGAATGAGGACAGCAAGGGAATGTGACAAGCAGTGGGAGAGAGGCTCAAGGAGAGGCAAGCGAGATTTAGACGGGAGAAGGGAGAGGTGGGAACAAGGAGGGCGAGAGTGAGATGTGAGAGAAACATGGAGAGACAGGGGAAGGGAAGTGGGTAAGATACAGCGGAGGGAGGAGAGGGGACAAAGTAATTTAGAAATAGAATCAAAGACAAAGCGAGACATTGGAGCTAAACTGCAATATATCGTATGAGAAGACGAGAGAAAGGTTGATGAAGATAGGGCTCTATACAAGTTTGGCCGGCTGGCAGGGAGGGAGGGACAGGCGGTCATGTCCAAAGTACATCGGGGTTGCTATTTCTCTTGAAAATGTAAAAAAGCCAGGTCTCTACCTACTATTGTTCCTACATTACGAGTACATTTGTACAACTCTTTGTCAATCCAGTGCTGCGTAAAGGCCTCTTTATGCACTTTTAGTAAAATCGGAGTTGCATAAACATACTTCACCAAGCTGGCCAGTGTGAGTTGTTGAAGTGGGGTGGAGCCCAGCACTATTGCAGAGACCACTCACCCATGGTGTTAGCTCGAGCCAGGAATCGAACAGTTTGCCAGTCATAGTGCAGTGTGCTAACCAATATGCCACCACACTATTCCAATACTCGGATCTCACTTGGCAAAGCAATTTATGCAAACTAAAAACGATAGTTGAGCATTCTCATGAGTATCTCCAATGCAACAATTGTACTGTAAACTGACATCTTAATCTTTAAGCAACTTCAGGAATGGTTTCTGTTTATTTACAGTTGCTCAAAATGTAATCGCTGCAAAATGTCACAATGTAGCGTTCGACGGTTTCAAAATAGAAATGAAGGCTCAGTCGCCTGTGCTCGAAGCCATTCAGGAGTTCAAGGTGAGAGGTTCACAACTAACTGCACGCCATGAATAAAATGTGTACCATTGAATAATTGTGTTTCATTCTCTAACTTTGTATTATTTTGTCCAGAAAATACTGGCACATTAAATACAAGTACACAACTGGGCACTACAGAATCTGAAACATTCACTGCGTGTATTCTTCAGATTTCAACTGAAGTCAGTAGACAGCAGATTATTGTGTCAGAAATTCCAGACATCCTCGACGAAGAACAGATGAAGGATAAGTTGGAGTTGCATTTCTACAAAGCCAAGAATGGTGGGGGTGATATAGAGAAAGTGGAGTACAATAAGAAGGAACGGACAGCTATTATTACGTTTGTAAAGTCCAGTGGTAAGTGCACAGGTCCATTGTCACTGCTTCACGTTTTATTATTATGTTTACCGAAGAAAGCCTCACTGAGGCTTTCATCTTCACAGCGGCTACTGGCTAGCCATCGAACAAAGATGGTTATTGTATCGCGCGCTTTCAGATGTGCTTCTGCGGCTATCTGGAACACTCTTCCTTCCGATATTATGAAAACACTGGAGCTATGCACTTTTAAATCTATATTGAAAATTAATTTATTTACAACTGCTTTTTGTGTTTAGTTTGTTGTCCTCTCCCCGCACCTCTGATTAGCACGGTTGGTTACGTATGGTGTGAGAAAGAGGTTCAACATACATTGTACCGAGTTGCAAGTCTTTTTCAGGAGGGTCCTAATTTCTCCCGGTAGGGGGTGATGTAGCAATGCGTAATCCCAATTAAGTAAATTATAGGTAATTTTCAGCATTGGAATGTTTGAGCAATACAAGTTACAGTATTTGTATTTTTTAGCTATAAGAGGAAACTATAGAATCTAGAAACACCTCATGTAGTACAAGGGGAGAACGTACAAAGTCCATGCAGAAAGGCACCCAAATTAGGAATCGATCCCAGATGATGATTGCTGCAAGTCACAAATGTTATCATTGCACCACCCTGCTGCCTAAGGTCATGTTGAGATGACCTTTTGGCTGCTCCAAAGAGGGGTGCCTCAATAGATCACGTGACACTTTTGGGACTTTTATGTATGTCATTCTTCTGTGCAGACATAAATTCGAATGTATAACTAAGTACTTGGTACTTAAATATTTGGCAGATGTAAATTGTGCATGTCTTAGTGCTATGAAGCAATAGCATTTAAAAATACCATTTTCAGTAAAGTGAACTTTGACATCACTTACAATAAGCTCTTATATACTCTCGAGTAAACTAAATCCCACATTAGAAAATTCCTGACAATTGTAAAAAAGAAAACCACATTTTTCAATAACTGTGTTTGTACTAAAATGCAGATGTCTCTCACAAAAAAATAACTACAAAAGGCCCTAATGGTAGGTAAAGAAAATGTAATTGAATTGATGTAAAAGTGAATGAACAGATTATTTTAAATGTACCAGATTATTCAGGTTTTTCCTGTTACATTGTCATGTGTTCACCGTGTCTATGCTATTCTTCAGTTGCAGGTTCAGCTGTCCGGCAAAAGAAGCAATATATTAGCATTGGAAGGGAGGACATACGCGTCAAGGTATCTCCTGTTTTAAATGGAGACCTTATGAATTTCAAGGTATGGTATGCAATGGGTATTCTTTGAATTGTACAGAGCTAGATACAGGACCACTGAAAGATGAATTGGTCTTGGTTATGTTCGTCCTGGGGCTTGGCACTTACCGTAATAGGCTCTGTAGCAGCTCAATATGAAGGCTGCCCTAGAAGTCTGGCAGGTCGTACAAAGTGATCTATAATGATAATTTGTTTTTGATAGAGCACTGGTTATGCTAGGGCTTCTTAGAGCGCTTTACACATGACAGGCGACTTGCATGGCATCTCATCTAAAACATTTGACAGGGCACCTCCAGTGGCAGTTATCCCTTCGGGCACAAAGTGACTTAGCACCTGGCCTAAAAACGGACATTAGTCTGGCAGTAGGGGCGATGATTGCTGTGTAATCCAATTTGAGTAATTTGTGGGTCATTTTTCAAATTTGTCAAATTTAGACCATGACCCTGGCACACGGTGGCTTACTTGTGTTGAATGATGTCATGGGATCTACGTCCACTGTGCAGCAGATGTTGAGTAAACAGTAATTCCTCGTTTAACGCGGTAGTTGTGTTCTTGAAAAGTGCCACGTTCCGCAAAAATGCGTTAAGCAGGGAATTACTCATTTGCACAAAAAAATCAGCCTGCAGTAATCCCATGGTGGGACAAAGAATTGAGATGAGGGTACACCACCACATACTATATCATACCGTATCATTCCACGTACTGAATCATACCACTCAGCTGCAAAGCTCAAGAAAGTATTTCGTCGTCGACCGCTCACACTGTGTGGAATGTATTCCCTAATGGAAGAATCGCGTAATAGTGAAAAATGCGTCGTGTGAACATGTGTTAAGCGAGGACTTATCGTACGTGGTTAATAAACCCGCAATAACAACCAGAGTGGCCACCAGCCTTGAATCGTGAACCTCTGTAACAAGCCGTGAACACGTTAGCGTTGGGCCATGGGATTGGTTTGCACAGGCTGTGGGCCTAACTGAATGCTTTTACACTGAAAACGTGTTCAAGAAATATATGATTTTGTGTGCACAAACACCCATACCTGCACTCTCCAACAGACATTCACAGCGGTGAGCAGGCGGACCGTATTATTGACGGGCATACAGGAGGTGTTGACACAAGAGGAGATGGAGGACCAACTTGAGATCCACTTCCAGAAGCCTAGCAATGGTGGCGGTGAGGTGGAGGACATCGTGTACATACCCAAGAGCAAGTGCGCCTTGGTGGGCTTTATAGCTGACAAGTGACGGAGCTCACACACATATACAGTCTGCTCTCCTATAACGCGGTAGTTTCATTCCTGAAGAACATCGCGTTATGAAGAAAATCGCATTATAATATATAATATAGGGTAAAGCACAGTCTGCGATAACACGTGAGATGCGTATGCAGGCTGGAGACATCACAGTAATAGATACGTTAATCAGCCAACTATATGGCATATGGCATGCATTCAGGATAGATGTTATCAATAAAGGAATCTATTTAGTTTACTTATGTTAACGAAAATAACCTAATCATTTAATTATCTTTAAATTTTTTGTGTGAACTTTTAAAGAGTCTAAGAGGTTTGAAGATCCACATTGGTTTGGTTTTGCATATAGTTTAATTCGATATATCAATTACAGTACAGTACAGCAATTTACATACAGTATATAAAAAAAGACTTCACATTTCTGTACATTTTTCATGGACGCCAAGATGAATACAGTAAACTTTTAAACATGTGCATGTTTTAAATGGAACATATGTTAAAGGCACTTGTTTATACACGTAATTAGATGTCCCCATGATTGAATAACAATGCAAACCACTTAACACAATTGTAGCAATGATAAAATACAAATAATGCAACATTGGCAGTTTAAACATGTAGCGTTAACCTTTGGCAAATGTTAAACACGAGACAGTACAAACGAAACTCAATTGGCGTGAACTTCCTCTTTACAGATGTTGTCAACAAGATATTTTCGGGTGGAATAGGTTGTATGTTTGCTGTGTAACTGGTTTGGTCTCGTAACACTGTAGGTACTGTAATCTCCACACAAGTGACTTATTGTTATACTTCAACACGGACGATGTTTTGTCGCTTTGTAATCGGGATTATTTGGCATTCACAATAGCGATTCAATTCATGAGTCTATCCTTGATCTCTTTTTTACGAAAACTGAACACGTTTGTCAATGACACAATGGCCTTATAGGGAAAATATATAATGGGTGATGTTTTGGGCAATTGCCCTTCTTCAAAGAACATAGGCAGGCTAGAAAGTTAAAATTGGGATAAGAGTTCGAGACTACACTACACCATGGGGCCTGATGAGTATGAAACAACTTTGTTCTGTGAACAGTGCAGTTAATGATAGCAGTTCTACTGTCTGCACGGAATGTAAACCCATCCATTTCAGCATACACATCTTATGACAGTGAGCTTAGGTGTATTGATCAATCGATCACTGTACCCCAATCATGTAACATGGCGGTGTGTTTACTACTGCAGTACGTAATATTCAATGAGGCAGAGATTGGGGAAATGAAATCGGTTCACACTTGAAGCCATGACGTGGAACAACAAAAGTGCAATTATGCTGCATTTGTGTTCATACCATACTGTGCACACGTGTCGTGGTCGCAAAACACATCACAAGGCAGTTTTATTCACATGTATACCTCTGGATGTTAAATTTTTTACGTGGTTCTGAATAAACAATTACTTAACTGTGTTTTGAGAATCGTATTGTATACTCGTGTGTGTGTGTTGTAAGAAATGAAACTGGCATCGACAGGCGACCTTTTCAGCAATAAAAACTGACTTGAGCAATGTAGTCAAAGGTTCATGACATTGCTGTGCGCAAGCAGTCTGGAAATCCCGTGTTCTAAATTAAGACGTGTAACGACTATGCCAAGTCCACCCCCACGGGCAATGCTAGCGACGATATCAGCAGCAGCTACACATTTGCTGATTAAACAAAGCAAACAAGTTTGCTCCGCGGTGAGAGCGTGTATCTCACAATCGGATTGTTGGGAGTTCAAATCTCACGTCGGGAGGTTGACACAGCCGATCATCCTTTGGGGTCGGTGAAATGAGTATCACTCGGTGGGGGAAGTCAACAGTGGTTGACCTAAGGACGGACCCCCGCCATAGGAATGTACAATTCCATCACTAGCTCAGGGCTGTAAACAGGAGATGAGTATCGCCCCAATGCTCATAAACGAGAACCCACTTTTTGGAAACGGCTACGTTCCCAAAGCTGTCGTCGTAGTGGCACACTTATTGATCTCGATGACACATGCTCATTGAACACATTGCTTGTTTCCCCAAAATGAATTACTCTGCAGCCACATTACACACAATATGGTAGTCAAATGAATAACATGTTAACCTGGTTGTCTTCTGAACACATTTCACACGAGCTGGTTATATTGGCTGTCATTTCCAAAGACGTCATGACGTAAATAATTACTTTTTTACCTTTAAATGTTTGCAACTACTGTATTCTAAAACCATTTTATGAGGTTTGAGGCTGCATAGAACAACATGCAGCACACGACCCCACTCCACCACCCATCGTGTTTGAGCAGTTTGGAATCTACAGAGATACGAGATCTAACTTCATGTAGGAATTGGCAAGTTATAATTCCCTTTAGCATTTGTATGTAGTCTTGATCAAAGGTTGTCAGGAAGTGGTCACCCATTACTGTACTCCAATCTATACTTAAACACTATAATTCACACGGTAGATGTGTATTCAATAACACGAAACAAAAGCATAATCCATAATAGATTTTTGGGTGAGGCCACGTAATTATTTGACCAGCCTCAAACCCATCGACACAAATATGGTTGTGAAAATGTATTTCAACAAATGGGTGAGCTGAAACGATATTAATTGGCGAGTTTAAACGCTTGTACACGTGATCATTTATTTGCATGTGTTGGGTGGAGGAGGGTTCATGACACGTTTGGTGTGATAATTTCGTGGCCTAACCTCAGATATGAATCACGTTGGCTATGAAAACCTAGGTCTTAAATTAAACTATGCATTGCCGTTGTGCATTTTGGGTATATGTAGATTATATAGGTAACATTTTCCTTCAAAGAAAACCGAGACTGTCCCATTATTAAATTGTGTGACTTGTCTGAAAGCAAATTGAAGCCTGGTAGTGTTTAAAAAGGCGATTGATCTTTTGTGAAAGTGAGTGTTTCAGTATAATACATGGCCACATTCTGCACGTACATTGATGGAATGTTCTGGAACATACGACACAGTCTAGACCTAGTCTCTCTTTAACTACAACTGTTTGTACCTTCACGAGATAAACGTGTCAAGCGATGAGGCTATCAAAGCAGGCATCTGGTTGGATGTTACTGTGTGCATATGGTGTTGTATGATAACGATGAAAAAGAAAGTGAATACTCTATCACGTAATTCAGGCGTCCGTCAATAAGGGTCTATCGGGAGCTATTGCATCCATCCAATAATCATGTAATTAAATGTGTTTTGGCCACTCCAGGTCAGATCACGCTCTCTCAAAAACATTAATATTTTGGTTTCAGAAATTAATTCGATCATTTTGTTGTATTTCTCATCCTCGCACTCAACTACTGTTGGTTCTTGAGTTACAATCGGAAGGACAAACATCTTTCAATACACCAGCAGTATCATAATTTATTGTTGTTCTCTACAGTACTAAGAACAACAAGTCGAGCACTGCCCCCAAGAAGGGTAAACACATCCGAACCCCAGGCCTATTTCAACTTCGCATCACCCCAGCCCTCCTCTGACGCACATCATTTACCAGAAACTACGATGGATGGCGATAAGAGGTGGTGTTCGGTGGAGTGAAGCTCTCCCCCCCCCCCCACATTCACTGAGCTATGTTAGAAATTTCTGCCGTGGTATGAAAGCAAACTTGACTGGTTATCCAGATGCAGACGAATCGACGCTTCTTAAATCTTGCCCTGTCTCCCCAGACATCCTCCCACCCAGCATATGCATGGGGACACCACAGCCGACAGGAGGGCCGCGTATGGTGGGGTAAAGTGTGGGTGCTGATCCCACTTTTCCCAGGACGTCTGGCCAGCGTGAGAGAGTAAACCAAACACCCTCTTAGAGTTCGCACTCGTAGAGGCTCTCCTGCCAAGCAGGGGCGTGAGCAAGGCATTGCAGGGCTGCGCATTTACTTTCGAGATCATGAACACAACAAATACCAAATCAAGTGGCTCTACACTAGGAGCAATATATTGTACATGTGGATACGCACTCGTTAGACAGGCTAATGTTGTGCTACAGTTTAATTAGCATCGTGCTGTTTACGAACAATATGGTTAGTACACACATGTATTATATATGAACTAATGCTTAATGTTTAAACATACGGCTACATTGTTTACTGGACACCGATCACACCGTAGTATAGTTTCATAACTGACAAGTTCCCCTTACTGCTCATGTCTGGTCACCTAATTCACGAGGGACAGTGATCGCCAGCTTTCACCATTCGCGTGCATTGGTTGTGAGCGGCTGCGATTCTCTGGGGTGTGTGCTTTAGCAAAACCCGTGTGACACACTTTATTTCCCCATTAGACTTGTTCTAATCAGTGCTGTTTGAGTAAAATAGGAAATTAAAGTACAGTATTGCATCTGAATTAGCAAGATATCATACAAAACCGGGACAAATGTGTATGAACAATGAAAAGAATGCTCGTAGTGGATGGTGAAAATAAAAAAAAAGTATGAAGAGTATATTCTCATCATTTTAATTGGAAATCCAGAGACTAATGAAGGTTGATTTCATAACAATGCATTTCAGCAATGTATTCATAACAATGTCATAAGTTGTCTATCAAGCAATCGCACAATATGCCATTACACGTGCTCGCTCGCCACATCAGGTCACATACGTTCAAAACACAAGTTGAATATTAAAAAAAGCATAACATTGGTTATTTTCGTGTTAATTTTACACATTGGCTTTCACGACCAATATTATGATTGATAATTGGTTTAAACAAAAAATATTAATTTTACCAGGTAAGACCCACTGAGCTACACAGCTCTTTTTCAGAAGCAACCTGGTCACAAATTATATATTGCTCAAAAAGTGGCTTATCATGTGGAAATGTACGTGGAAATAAACGCATGTTTCTATATGTGGATAGTGTGGAAGGATAAACCGGAGGGCCCAGAGAAAAATCCACACGACCAAATATACAAACGTAAGAGTCAGGATCAAACCCACGACCTCCTGTATACCATGCGAGGTAGTTAACATCTCGCTACCGCGGCACCCTTATTTTATTTTGGGTTACACGACCCAAATTCAAAGGAAACCAATAGCGAATGTTGATGCTGTTCACGAGTTACAAGCATAATGAGAAAACACTTTTCAATAACCCAACAGTGGTTTGTTGGTGCTAGTGATGATGGCTAATGGTTTAATACTAAGACACAACCATGGACCAACACTGCCCCCACGTGGTGGACACATCAGATCCACTGAACTTTGGTTTCACTTCCCATCCCCCCAAGCCCTGCTCTGACGCGCGTCGATTCTCAGAAACTACGGAGGAAGGTGGCGACGAGAAGCGGGTTTGGTGGGTTGTAGGCGGAGACAACACGGACACAACATTGACTCCAAAGACAAAGATCCCCCCGTATAGCCCTAACAGACTGTTGGGACAAGTGCTGTTAGCGAGCACCTATTAATACCGGCACGGCACACGAGGTCTTCTTTGTCTCCCAAGTGGCGATGTTTACTCCACACCAGGTTCTCATTGGAGGCCGAGTTGACCTAGGGGAGGCCCAGGACCGGTTCAGATAATCGTCACCGGTGTTGGTGGCCGTGGGCGGGCATCGAACTCGGGTCGCCGGGTTCGTATCACAAGCACTCCACTTAGCCGATACCAACCTCCATAATACAGGTTTTTTTGGGGGGGGGGGGGGGGGGTTAGATCGCGTAAATATAAAATGTGTCGTTAAACCCGCCACCACCCGACACAGCCAATGAGTAAGGTTTGTCACGTAAACAGAACGTGGCAATTCGTTACGAGTACAGCACACCGGTGTGTTGGAGAGCAAATCTCTCCAGCACACCGGCGTTGTTGTACTATTCACATTGTAAATGTTCATCTTCTTGGTTCTTTCGGTAAAGTCACGTAGAAGGGAAATAATAAAATAACAATAAAACAAAAAAAAATTATGTTACATTTTTAAACTTTACCGAAAAAACCAAGAAGATGTATCCAGTCACGAAAGCTTTTAATCGACATTTTTTTAAATGTGGATTTGCTGGGTTTCGAAGCGCAGAAAATCTCTCCAGCACACACCGGCGTTGCTGTACTTATTCACATCGCAAATGTTGTGGATTTGCACGGGGGTTTCGCATGCTCACCGCTGCTCCACCGCCACCCCCAACCCCATCGACTCCACCCACGCGCGACGCACAGAGAGGACCTCCTCCCCCGGTGCCCTCATCACCCGGCACGGCGGAGCCACGCGCGCAGTGGCGGCGACACCTTCGGACGCACGGCGGACGAGGAGGAGGAGGAGGGCACTTGGCAGCGTGCGCGGTAAGTGGCAGGCGAACCTCTGGGACCACTTTCTTCCTCCGCTCGTGGACGCGCTCGACGGTGGTTTGCAAACTCGCGAAAAAAGGTTCATCAGGGCCTCCGCAAAGTGGTGCGCGATATTCAAAGAAACAAACAAAAAACTCGCGGTGGTTTTATCGCGCTGCGTTAGCAACACGTCCAGGCAACCGGTTCGATTTCTTGGCCACGGCGGCTGACACAAGCGGCAGTGGAAGTTATGGCCACCAAGCCCCCGTAGACGACACGGCCGTACGGGGGAGGAGGGAAGACTTCATCCAGCTGCGGATTGACAACTGACCTAGTGTTAAGTAGACTAGAATTGATCATTAGCCATTGAATACGCGTAGCACATCTCGAACTAATTAGCGCGCGCGCGTGTGTGTGTATGTCAAGAAGAGGCGATCAGATGTCGCACAGTTAAGGGGACGCGTGTGGGTTTCTGTTGTTGTTGTTGTACCCAGAACACGTTCCGTCAACCATCCCTGGCCAAGTGGCGTGTCTCTTGGCGAGGCATCGCTGGGGCTGTCGTGTCGACTGCAGGTGCCTCTCGTGCCCTTGTTGAGAGTGGCCGTGATGGTAGTCGCGTGTGCGTCTCCTCCGTCTCTCTTCGTCAAGTTTCAGTATTTTTAGTCGGATGTTGAGACGTGGGGAGGCGAACTCTGACGACGCCAAGTGACAGCACTGTTACTTCCTTGTGCACGTTTCAACATTGGCGGCAGGCGGCGCTACGACTAAAGATATGAAACTTAAAAATATCGTAATTCTATGGTTCGTTCAGTAAAGTCACGTAGATAGAAAAATAAGAATAAAATAAATAAGAACATAAAAATAAACAGCTTGCCCTCAGATGCTAACCTACCTGTTCCTGATGACGACTGCTTGTGTTGTGATCGAAACGTCGTGATATTTTTTATCACTTTATTTTTAATTTAAATTTTTTCTATCTACGTGACTTTACCGAAATAACCACAGAATATGAATTCCTGCAGTCACGAAAGTTTTAAGTCAAAATTGAAAAATCTCGCTCATTCCACAAACGCCCGTTTATTCAGCGAATGCTTTTTACACGCGGCTTTCACGCGGAGCACCAGATACACAAGAAAAGTACCAAACAAATGTGTACGTCAATGACATGCATATAACGCCAATGAAAATGCACAACGAAAACGCCTCCATCAATGCCAGTGGCCGGTTCGTGGCCTTTAATGTCACGAAATCTCTCCCCTGAAGCCCTCTCTCGTCGTGCCCGGCAGACCTCAATATTGGTTCAATCTAGATCTGAAGTTTTTGTGACTGCAGGGATCCATACTCTTTGGTTCTTTCGGTAAAGTCACGTAGGTATAAAATAAAATAAATTTAATCACGACGTTTCGATCGCAACACAAGCGACCGTCATCAGGTGGACTTTACCTTAAGAACCAAATACTGTAGTATGCATCTCAATAATGGTATTTAGCTCCTGAACATATTGTTGTCTTACGCAGTAGAATAGACTGGGTTGAGGAGATAGCGAAATCCGCCGCTGGGTTTCTCAGGTGTAAGACGGCACGTGTGCAGGTGGATTAACTCAGGAACTGGAATGGCTTTATTCTCAGCGCTTTCTCACAGAGACCCATAGACTTGCAGAGGCACATGGACTCACGCTGAGACCCCTGCACCAGCTTGCAACTTTGTTGACGAATGTGCTTGGACTTTAGGCTGAGAGTATTTGTGGACATCAAACTAGGTGAGAGACGAATGAGATAGTCTTACCTTTGTTGGAGACTTTAGACTTAGGTTGCAACTAAATGATTGGTTTAGTTTTTCGAATAAGATTAACGCCTTACCCAAGAAAATACTATTTTCGGAGGGTCTTGAATTAGAATGCTGAATTTCTTTAGTGGATAGACTAAAATATATTATTTTGAGACATGAGTGTAGGCCTATTTATGTCATCATCCATGAATGAGTGAAATGTGGAAGGAAACTGGAGTGCACAGAGAAAACATTATACTAGAGGATAACACTGAAGGTATCAACACAATAAACCCACAAGCTGTCTTCTTCACTCCATTGAAACAATCTGTGAACTGAACAATTGTTCAGATTATCTTGGTGATTAGGAGTCATTAAGCACACTCATTAAAAGTATTCCGATAAAAAGAGACTCGAAATTATGAAGAACAAGGCACGTCAGCCTAACGTCAGCAGTACCATACCATAAATATAAACAAGTCCCCATTCGTATGTTGACCAATACAATGTTAAGATTGCCAAAGACCTGTCATGCATTTGTAATAAGTGTAGTCATGTTATATGTCTTGTGCATTCAGCCTACTATATTGAACACGGTTAAATATTGTACACATGGAACAGAATACGTTAATGTCATCTAAGTTGCATTAACGTACTAACTATCGCATTTTGTTATTGTGTGGTTAGAGGCGGACCTAGACTAGCTGGCAGCAATTGGCGCCCGAGGCGAACCATGCAGTCGGTGCCCCAAATCCCAAGGGCAGATCCAGGCTGAGGTTTTTGGTAAACTGGGAAACATTTTGCCCCTATTTTCCGTTTAATGTTTTAATCGTATTTTCTTAAACAGAGGCATAATTATTCGGTTTGTCCGTCCGTCTGTCCAACCAATGCATTCTCAAAAATGTTGAGAAATTATAATTCATATTCCCTCTGTACGCGCACGGGAATTGAAATGATGACATTTTCGTTATTTTATTTGTATATTTTTTATTTGTATTATTTTCCTCGAATTTGGCACCCCACTTAACTTGGCGCCCTTGGTAGTTCGCGTATATGGACGTGCCGGCCCTGTGTGTGGTAATAAATTGTCTCGAAATGTCCCTCTCACCCATGTAAGATGGCGGAGTGCAAAGTGCGGGTACGGAATGTGCCCCGTCTCCACAACGTGGACTTGCTCGACAAACTCACCATCCACTTCCTGAGAAAGAGCAACGGGGGCGGGGAGCTGACAGATGTCTCCTATTGCACGGACACCCCGACTGAGGCCATCGTCACGTTTGAGGACCCTGCTGGTACTGTTACGGTGCATCAAATCACCTGATAATTGTTGTTAGTATTTTGCATATTTAGATTTTAAGTGCATATGCGGTTGATGGTAGGGAAACCTTTACTCAAACCTGATTGCTCAGTTCATTGGTTGGCCTCTAAATCTTGAATTAATCTGTTCCCAATAATGCTCGTGAACAATTTGTATACATTCGATACGAGGCTGATGGGTCTGTAGTTCTTCAAGATAATGTTATTTTCATTTTTGAATCGACAAATGGTTTACATACTTAATTTTAATGTAAACGTTTAGTTAAAAGGTTATCTAAATTTGTTCCAAGAATTGGGCCCACATTGATGTCTACAGGAATACCATCCGGTCTTGGAACTTTTCCTTGCATGATTCTGTGAAGGGCAGAGTTTAATTATTCGCATGTGATTGGAACATCCTTCCATTAATCTGATAAAAGTTTTTATTTCTGCGATATATTTGTTTTGCTATGATATATTTTTTTGTATTAAATTCTTCCACTCATTCTAAGTCTATATCATGCATTATGTTTGCATCTTTTTCCATAAGGGCTACACATTTTTTAAATTGCCAATTTACAAACTTAATTTCTGTTTTGATGCTCCCATTGCTTGCTATGACATCTTCAGTCATGTGTTGTATTCTCAAATTAATGGTTTTATAGAGTTCTTTTTCATCGATCTTTCGTTTAGCATCCGTCCCATTTTATAACTATCCTCTTTATCAGCATGTCTTTTGTTATTTCAGACGCTGTTCTGTTTACTGTCGAACCTTTCTCCTCACTGTCAATGCAATATCTATTACTCTTCTAGCTCAAGTAATGACAATGTGTTCAAATACCATTGTTCCTTGCCTCTGTTGACTATGAAATTGGATAAAGAAAACATGTTACAAATAATAACATACTTATTTTAAAAAATGGAACAGTTAAAATGAACATTTTACTCTACGGTGTAAGTTGGATTCGAAAAACAAATTCGTGAACAAAAGTTGAGAAAGCCTTAATCATCTCATATTTTCTGACGACATAGTCACGGTAACGTCCGATGGGAATGAACTACGGTAAATGTTTTGAAATTTTTTTTAAAGACAGTTGCAAAGTTGGGCTCGACATGAATGAGTAAAGAAAAAGTCACGGGCAACAGGTTCGGTAATCAAATTTAAGATACAGTATCTATAAAAGGAACACAACTGGAGAACACATCAGGTATTGCAAGCAGAGCAGGATATTCAAAAATGCAAATTGTGTGCTCCAAACAATCTACATTTTAGTCACAGTCCTAAAAATATAGATTAAAAAAAATGGAGCGTAATTTTTTGGTTGATCTCAAACGTTTGTGTTTTTCAGTTGCAAAAAGGGTTTTGCAGATTAAACATCACGTGCTGAATATCAAAGGGCACTCGCATTCTCTGCAAGTCGTGCCTCTGGAGGAGCAAGATTCTGGAGAGGTATGAATCAATAGCGATTACTGGCCTTTCACTTAAAATACAATAGCAATTACTGGCCTTTCACTTAAAATACAATAGCAATTACTAGCCTTTCACTTAAAATACAATAGCATAAAATGGATAAAATAATGTACCATATTCCAAAGTATATCTAATAATATGCACTTTTTCTGTTCATTTCATTAGGTTATAGAAAAGGTTATCATGGTTATAAACTTGTTCAGAATTCCAAAACAGCAACAGGACGGCTTCCTGGAAAGTCTCAGAAGATTCCCAGTCACGGTGTCACTTAATCAGAGTCAGAGGCAATGCACTGTAGAAGGACCCTTTTCCCTCATGGAGGAAATCCACACTCACATCAATACATTTGTTTCTACTGTAGAATTTAGAAATGAAAAGAAAAATGTCTCCCACAGGAATGATGAATCCTCCGAAATAAAAACTGAAGCACAAACAGAGATTGATGCAGAAGTGAAGGCAGAAAGCGGCTCAGAAAACGTGAGCAAGGATCCGGTTGATTTTGGTGAAATTGGTAACAATAAGGAAGGCACTATTGAAATGTTAGTGGAATCAGATGTGTTTAATTTCTTGCTTAATTTCTGTAAGATGGTTTATGATAACATCTTGGCAAAATATAATGTGGAAGTGATCATCAATGATGAAGGTTTAGGTGATCTCACAGTGTTGAATGTAAAATCCATACTAGGCCTTCCATGCACCGGACAGCAAATACAAAATGCATCGGAGGAATTGGCTGAATTGTATGCTAATCTGCAGAGCAGATTACGAAAGGACACCGTTCGTATTAATTCCGCATTTGCAAAGGATTTTGAGAAAGTAAGCTGTTTGCTTCGGGTCATGAAGGAGCGCTTCCCAACTATGCTTATCACATTCAGAAAGGATGAATGTGAAGTGGATTTTATTGGAACACCAAGTGATATTTTTCACGCTTCATTGGCGTTACGTGAATTCGTAAAACATAGTGGGACAGATCTTCCTTATCGAGAGCCAGAACAGGGTCCTAACAATGACACTGACCATCCTCCAGCTCAATCCATCAGGCCAAGTCACCTGACAGAAGGCGGTATTAATACAAGTGTGGCAACAAGGGAAGAGTCGACAAACGTAGATGCTAAGTCTGATTGGTCAACCTTTAGTGAATTGTTTCAAGAAGAGCATGAATGCCTCATTCAAGTTGATGGTGACGTGTGGAGGTATATTTCTCACTTATACAGCAGCGCAGTAAGTTTTGTTTGTGAGAAATATAAAGCAAGCATTAAGACACGAGATGTAAAAAACAATAAAACAATGGTAACCTTGACATCTGGAAATAGGGGTATATTGAGTGCAAAAGAAGAACTGACAGCAATAATTTCTCAATGTAAACATCTGCACAAAGAAATATTTAGATACGAGAATTGTAATGTATCTCCTATGAGCGATGAGACTAAAATGATGTTAAAGTCGTTGGAAGACAAACATCAGCGTGTGTCGATTTCAGAGGATGTGAATGGAATTACACTACTGGGGCTAGAAGTAGATTGTCTTTCCGTCATTCAAGAGCTGAAAGCACTCTCTGGTAAAAAGCAAGAGAAAATGTTGAAGGGAAATGAAGTGCAGAGTGTGGAAAGTAATCTTCAAGACCCTGTCACGTATGGCCAGGGCTGGAGTATCGCAGGCGATGACGGCCAATACAATTCGGCTCCCGGCATTGCTGATGCACAGCCGTTGTCAGGCCCCTCTGAACTTGATACATGCTCTGAATATTCAGAGGTAGGTTTAAAAGATGCTAAAAGTGCAAAAGATGTGCAACTTTCTCTTCAAGATTACCAAGATCTGAAATCTGCAACAGATGAATCCAAAATAAAGCCGCACCCACAAACTGATGGTGCACAGGCTTCTTTAGGCTCTCCCGAATTGCACATAGATGCACATCCACAAGTAAATGTAGAATACAATGTCCAGGTTCCTGCTGTGAATGTGCAAGATTTTAATGTCATAAATGAAGAAAGTAAAACTGCACCTCCCAATGTTGCTGGAAGGGGGCAGTCTCAAGACCTCTCAGAAATGCACAGGCACAAAGAGTCCGGACATCCAGAAGACTCATCAACACTAGTCACGCCCTCTGAAGCTGAAAATCCTGAGCCATCTGAAGATTCACACCCCATATCTGAACATGTAAGAATGGATACCATTATTTGGAAGTACATTCAAAAGTTTCTGCTCAGTCGCATTGAGGAGTCTGCCAGCAAGCAAAACGTGAACATTAAAGTGGTAAAAGAGGTTCCTGTAATTGAAGTGATCATCTCTGGCACGGCTCACGAAAACGTTCGTGCTGTAACAAACATCCTGAATGAGACGGTGCAAGAGTGCAAGGAAATGCATCGCGAAAATATTTCTGGAAATGTACTGGAACTTACTCAGGATGAGAAAACTCTACGGTACTTCGTTGATGCCGTCAACATGACCGGCTTGAGAGTGGTGCTTCACAAGCTGCCAGAGTCCATTATTGTGTTTGGAGAGAAAGAGCAGTGTCTGGACGCTGCAGAAAAGATAGAAACCATATACGAAAAGTTCACCAGCAGCAATGGAGAGGCCACCGGAAATGATAGCCAAGACCTCAAAGGAAAAACCCAACTGGAGGAGTGCTGCAGTGAAGCAGCACCCAACTTGAGTGCAGACACCACAGATCGCCAACCGCCGGTGCCTGATCAGCAGCAGTGAATGCGTTCACTCCGGTGACTTACAAATGAAACAATGTTGCTCAAGTTGTTTTTTACACCAGTGTATTATTCACACACGGAAAATTGTGCAAGTGGGTGTCGTGCAGTGTGAATATATATTAGTCCATCTTAAGAGTGAAATGTATGTTTAATGTACTTAAAATGCTGGACTATTAATGGATGTAGTTGGTGTTGGCTAAAACCTGTTCACGAAAACAGTGTAATGTCAAATTGTGTTTTTTTCTTGGGTTTTGTACTTACTGGATACTAACAAAAAATATGTATCTTGTTAAAGGATTACTTCATGGGTGGTTGCTTTACAGTCAGGGAAGCCTCACATTTAAAACCAGGAAATTGTTTCCACAATAGGCTGAGGATGTGCACTGGGAGATGAACGGATGAACTAAGCTCATGTGCAAGTGTTAGGTGGAGTATTACAATGCAGACTCATGAGAGATGGCAGCCAACAGCTTGGGGAGGCTTTCATCCAGTAGTGGGTTTGACCATCGCTGATCATAAAATAACAATTACAGTACTTAAAAAGGACAACAGAAACTTTCCATGACACAAACTCTGCTATAACAATATCAGTTGTTAGACAACTGATTGACATTTTAGAACTCTAGGTTATTTTTTAAAGTGTTTTATTAAATACGTTTGCATGGGCTGACTGTGCTTAGAGGATGTTGTGTCGTGGGGCTTGCTGCAGGCATACGCAGATACAATTTTAGCTCAATGTCAGTACTGTCCCAAAATAACGCAGGGATAGTTTCCATGCTCACCACATCTCCTGCCGCTCTTTGCTGTGAGTTTTATTCCAGCTACAGTCTTAAACACTTATTTTATGGAGCCCAGATTGCATGAGGTGCCCTGCACAGTAATACATGATATATACTCTCAAAGTTAGTGGTTACTTTATACAATTACGTGTGATAGGTCAATGGACAAGCTGCAATATTTATTTTATATATAGGATTAATAAATGTACACACATAAACTCTACATTTTAACAATTCGTCATTTGATAAAGAGCTGGCCAAACGTCTCAATGCAGGAGGGTCCTGCATTGGGATGTGTTGGTCTTTTCCCCCAAATGTATTCCAAGTTGAGCTAATCGTATTAAGTCATGATCTGCAAAAAACTGATTCAGAAATCTCACAGAGCAGTGCACCCTTTGTGTTCGAGAACAACTCACAGAAATATATTTTAGAGACAATGTAAATCAGTTTTATTTTCGGAGATATAATTTAGCCACATCAAGTGCAAAAACTGATGTAATTAGAATGGGGGGTTTGTTTGGCGGAGCCATTAGTGACTTTGCCTAGACTCATCAACTCGCCTCACTTGAAAATCCAGTTTTAAACGTGAGCAGCTGCCCATATTCAATCACAGGATTGAATATCACAATGGTGCCAGCTGCGAGCTCTAACCGAAGTCACCTGGCAACCACCCTCCAAAAAAAGGTCCCAAGAATCATGGGGCTTTCCAGATTCATACGAAAAAACATTGAAATACTATTCCGTAACTATTATTGTATGGGTCTTGGTCTTGTGGCATTTCGACCGCCCAATTTGGAGAATGTGCCACACCTTAAGCTAAAAGACCATTGGTGTTGTGAAAAGGGTAATGTTGAGGTAATACAAATGTATCTTAATTCAGTAAAATTATATTGATAACATCATGTACACGAGTAATATACAGCATGTTATGTTTTTGTTGTATTGTTTCCTTATAACTAGTTCATTGCAGAGTATTTTAAAATGCATGTTTTGGCTCTGGTATAATATAATAAATACTCAATCACGTTTTGTCTGCAGTCTTGCTGTTTAAATCTGCTTCTCACAATGACATGTACAAAACGCAGAAGAATACCTATGCAGCGTTTACCTGAATTAGCTTGTACAGATCTCTCATAATTAGAAACAGCCACTTTGCAGTGTGCAACTGATGTCATCGTGTGCAAATGTAAACGCTGCAATTCTTAGACACCAGATGGCGCTGTTGTACTGCATGTACCAATCATTGTATGGACCAAGGGATGCCCCATGATGTAGCTGCTCATCCTGAGCTTTCAACATCTTGATAGTGGCATGGTCTTTGTGTTGTTTGCCTTTTGGCGTCCTCGAGTCTAATACTGTTTCAGACGAGGCTCTAAAGAAAGCTGTCTGTGTGGACCAATCAGTTTCAAAGACAATGCATATACTACCAGAGGATGTTTTTTGTTTGCATGTTCACCACGAGTATATGTGGTTAATGTAGATATGATTCCTTGCAAAAGGTTTCAGTTTGGTGTTTTGACATTCACACTTATTTTGTTGTCATAAAGGATAACACCCATTCTTATATGCATGGGCCTAGACTGCAAATCATAAAACAGCGTTTCTTGTGTTTTTATAACACTACATGTAAGTGCACTGCACTGAATAAAGTATCTTAAGTTAAACGTATTCCCTATATATATCCTATTCATGTTTAACACAAACAATAAGTTACAGCTATCTGTCAATCCACTACTGAAAGCAGGTCTCCACACACCGTGTCGTGCAACGGGGTTGTTTAACCATAATTTACTCTGGTCAGTGCAGGGATACCCAAGACCAAATCAGAGAGCACGCTTCACTGATGTGAGCCACAACCAGGGATCTACCTCGTAACAAGTTTCATACTTTTGATGTAAAGCTTTCGTGACTGCAGGGATTCATATTCTTGGTTCTTTCGGTAAAGTCACGTAGAAGGGAAATAATTTGTATTGTTTTATATTTATATTATTTTATTATTTCCCTTCTACGTGACTTTACCGAAAGAACCAAGAATAAGTTTCATACTGCAATGGCGCTAACCACTGCGCCACCGCTCCAGCCCTCTATTCAAACACAGTCACCATAAACAACAGAGCCATAAAGCAAATCACAAAAACACTCATTGTCTTGTAAAACTTTGGGAAATCTTGCATCGTTTTCCAGCAATCCCAATGTGTTGTTCATTCACGTTTGAGAAATTTCATCATCATATACAATATGTATACAGATATAAATGTCCACTATGACACAATAACTGCAGAGTTTTAAGAAATAAGAAAACATTTTTACCGTACTGTATGACGTTAAAAAAAATCACTTGACAGTATATTTCTCACGGACTTGCACCTGGTGTGGTCGGTGATATACTGTGCTTTTTATCACTATACCTTCAGAATCCACGGGTAATCCCATGGTGAGCTCACCCTATCATTATAGGCAGCATAGCAGAGAGCAAGAGTTCAACTATTGCAAGCATGAAGACAACTGCCTTGGCTCACTTCCTTCACAGGTGCAAGTAGGCCTTGACTTATTATTGTGGCCTATTGTCTCTCAAGGGACTGGACTGGATTCCACAGCAACAGAATATCTTCAAATTGGCCCATCTTTACAGCAATCTTCTTATCATTTGCTATATATATTAAACTACGGCACAGAATATTACAACCTCACGATAAATGTGCCATTACACTTACTTACAGACATGAGCGTGCTTGGGTACTTGCTTACACAATCTCAAAATCATGCTGTTTCATTAAAAAATTCCCTCAAGTTTATTGAAGTATTACACAAAAATGCATCCCGTAGTTTTCAACACTGTATTGAATTATTCTTTGTGATGGTTCTGAGTCTGTGCCTGCTGGATTTTTTGTGGGTCATTAGGCTCTGAAGAAAGAACAAAGTTACTAGAATCAGCTTTAGCTTGGTTGTGTAAAAAAGTGCACGTTATATCATGTTACTACATAAACACTAACTATATAGTAGGTTAACGAACGGCTCGTGTTCATTGGAGCTTTAATATTTATCGTTCATACTCTTATTAAAACACTTTATTTACTTATTACTGCAGATATTAATATGTCCTTAAGAACAGTATATGGTAAAAAAGGTAAAGGTGGAGCACTGCAATAATTTGCTCCCCACCATTGATGGAAGGAAGGGCCTCCACTAGAGAAAGCTCTATATAAGCGCGCTTTTGACTATATTTTGGCCTACTCTTCCATGCTGGCCAGATGTCTTGAAAGAGGTGGGAATAACTCACCCTTTACCCTGCCACACACAATTTGCCGAAAGACCCAGCATTACAACTATGTGGTGTACATCGGTGTAATGCTGGGTGAACAGAGGTTGTGGGATAAAAAAAAATCCCCAACGTTTCAACCGCTGCCTCGTGCAATAACTTCGTCTCACATGCCGTCACTATTCATATTGTCATTAAAATACTGACGTTACTTGTTCCTGCGGATATAAATGTATCCAAAAGTAGATAATATATATAAATTCATTGATAAATATTTTGTATATGTTCTGCTATATAAAAACGTTGCACTTATTGGAGTAAATGTTATCGTAAATTATGTAAAATAGTAAATGTATCTTAAGTTGAATTGGGTACATTTATGACTCCCTTTATACAGTGCGGTATTTAATTGTTATATCTCACTATGAAAGAGCTGTTCAGAGTAGGCAAATCTATTTTTAGTATGATGACACAAGGCAATATGACATGTATTCTCCATGCAACATTAATTCACACATTGAGACATCCAATTGGCTGAAGTATATCTGCAGCTTAAGTAGACACCACGATGAAATAAACTGGCTAAACGTTGGCTTTGCAAAGGGACAAACAATGAATAGCGAAATTCCACACCCTGTGTGGTTAGACGGCAGTTTTATGTGGACAAAGATAATCTCATTCTGTTCTATGCAGCTCTTGTGAAACATCACCGAGCTGCAGGTAAAATCCAGGAGGGTTTATTTGCGACCTCTGAAAACAATGATTCTAGAGTGACGCTTCCTTCACAGCGGAAGGTGCTGCAATTTTAGCCGCTTTGTGTTTTTTAAGCCAGAATAATCGTCGGTACGGAAACATCCACACGCACACTGCAGAGACATCATCCGCTGACCCTGATCTTGATTTAATATTTATTTTTTGTACGTTCATGTCAAACACCATGGCAATAAATGTTGAAACGTATCGTTTTACACGGGAAGCCCAAACAGGTATAAACTTAAACATCAGTCAAACTCTGCTGCCTGTAGATAACATTGTCATAACATAGTCATTTAAAATAAAAAAAAACTGAGATTTAAAAGCATGTTCACAAAGTGTTTTGGAAATTAATATATATCCTGCATTATTAAATCACCTATTTCCATTGCGTTTAAACACGGTCACTTATTTCTGGACATTAACCAAAAGCTGAATTATTTCAAAGCAGCCAAAATGCATGTACCACATACTCACTACATGCCAAAGCTTTATATTTTTCTAGTTCTCGCAGGATATAACTAAAAAGGAAGCCATTTGTCATGGTTAGAATGTAAACACGTGAGCTACAATGCGGGCAACACAGTCATGAGCGTTCAAACATTACAGTGTGGTCACATTCCAGGCAGTGGCCCCTTTCAAGGTTCCTACTTAGTTGATATTATTACAAAGGTGACTACTGAACTCATGAATAGTTGTAAACAAGAAAATGGAATGTTTTAATAAAAAATGTGATGTAAAAAAAACTTTGTAAAGTGGCAATACATTGTTTCTTACTCAACATCTCTGTGAGCAATATCCACACATGATATACAAATTTGTTATCCACTGTTTTGGGGCATTATAGATGATAAATAACTACTTTAATCTCTTCACTTAAAAAAAAAACATTTAGTCCAATAGTTCAACGTTGTCTTCTGAGGCATAATCTCCCATAGATGTTGTTTTGTTAAATTTGCAAAGCCTTTAGTTAAACAATAAATTCCTTCTCAGCAGTTATATAATATCGCCACTGACTTTTTACATTTCTAACAATGACTGGTACAGAGTGTATGTCCAGTGTGCTTCGAAGCTCATGAATTGTTTTCTTGATCATGCTGATTCCTGGTCGTAGCTCAATAAAAGTGAACGAAGAATTCACATGGGTAACACAATGATGTTTCAATACAGAGACATTTGTTTTCTTTTAGAGAACATTTGATCGCATCCATAATTTCCCCAGAGTCTTCTTCTTTGAGTTATTTATTCAAGGACCAGTTCTTAGCTTACATTTCCTCCACCGTATCTTATATCATGTTTTCTTATTTATTTTGTCAAAGAGCCATCCACGCCTCAAGTTGTCCATCAGTTCCTATCTACCTCTTGACTTTCTTCCTAACATCTTTCCTTTTAGATCTTCCTTCAACAAGCCGTCACCCAGACAAAAAAAAAGCATGTTTACCAAATGAGCTCAAAAATTGGCAATTCAACTTATCCAGAATTATTGAATAATCTGCTCCCACATTATACCTTATGACCTCTGTCATAAAAAAAAACATGTTCATGTCCTGATTGAAGCCATTCCATAATTAGTCATTGCTTGCCATGATTTATACAGTTGTGACCATATTGTGACTTCTTTGAAAATGCTCACTTGTGCTATATCTCAAAGGAAGTAAAACCCCACGTAACAGCTCGCTGCTCTACTTCCAAAAGCGTGCTGCCATATATGGTCATGTGTGTTATGTCTCCCATCTAGTGAAAAAAAATGTCACTAAAGTATCAGGGTCATCCCCCAGTCACTACAAAATTTGACCAAAATTGCACTGAAATGGGTTACATAGTTATTCAAAGTCCCTTTACTTATTCAAACAATCATATACAGAGCCACTTCTAAAAAGCCCCCTTTACAATGCTTTATTCCTCGCCCCATACAATTTGTCATCGCCTATATTTCATCTTCAATAAAGCATAGAATATAGCCAGACAATTGAGTCAATCTCACTTGCTTAAATGATGGCGTACATTATCCAGTACCCCCGTAAATAATATTAAGCATTCTCATTTTCTTTTGCTTAAATATTTTTTATAATGCCTGACCTATTTATTTCTTACCAAAGTTAGATTTATTAAGATGTACTTTGCAATGTATTTACTTTTCCACCTACAAACTCAATACTAATAATAATAATAATGTTATATTGTTTAATGGGATGAAGCTATGGCAGAGTAGTAACCCTGGCAACCATAAGTTTGATTCCCATCCCATGGTTAACATTAGTGGTGAGTGATACCTGAACCAGTCTTGGGGCCTTCTTTCACCAGCCCACACCACCCAGTGTGGTGAAGAATCGCCAAAGAACCACCGTGAGCGAGACAGTGTGGAGATACTTTAACCCAGCAGTGGATTGACAATGGAGTGAAACTATTATTAAATGCTCGTTGTAACAGCAATTACAATACGGTGGTGTTAACATTGTTTTGTTTAAATAAAACCATATTTTATGCAATGGCCAGAACCAGAATAAAAAGCTTGCCATTAGATTTCTTTAGCCTAGCAAACTACCTAATATGAATTACACCCAGAGTTTAAAGACATCCGGGTAATTAAAATGTCATTTGTAATGGCCAACTTGTTAAAACAGAGGGAATACAATACTTATGAGCTTTGTACCAAAGAACAGCAACCTGCAATTCCACCCACGCACCACCACTGTGGAGATAATGGTTATGTAAGAAAACTAAATGCATATGGCTCGAAACAATTTAAAAGGCACACCATTAAAATTTCCTTTGGGTTTGTATTTCAGTGCATGCAGCTGGTATGTCCTGGAAGATTATTAATGTTTAAAGGTGAAGATAAAAACCCCCGTCAATATATTAAAATTGTCTCTTTTAATAAAATCTGTTTTGGAAGCGTGCTGTGGTGCGATAATTTTCAGGGTGAATTTTGCCACACATATAATGCAAGTGCAGCATTTACATTTTTGTAGAGTTATATGTTTTTGGTTTGACAACTTGTGATCTTCGCATGTTCCTTGAACAGAAACGATTGCAATAAATAGTGCAACATGGAGATAGCTATTCATTGTTTACATTAGATTCTCTACACACAAGACCAAAAATTAAATATTATTTAGTGACAAATGCTTTGTTTATTTCCTGAAGCACAATGCAGTTGTCTATCACTGGTAAGAAACATATAAACAGTCATTTATATATTTTTTTATCAGGATGTAAAAACCATTGTGGCTTTTGTGGCCATTAACTGATTTTCCTTTGGACTCCAAATGTACTACAGAGGAAGGTGATCAGGGCTGTATAAATCAGTCACTGCTGTTTGCTCTGTTTATCTCGGTGATTGTGTAACCACCACCACTCACAAAGAAAAAAAAATACATTCGTTTCATTTATACATTCGTATAATAACAAACTCAGCTCGAGGATATGTTCTGATCTGGGAAAAATAAGCCATATTTGTTTAATTACTTGTTTTTACATCATTAGACCTCATTTGCCAGTACCAAAATATAATAATAGGGTTTTCCCCCTTTTTTTCTGGCAACAAAACTGAAACCTTTTTACAAGGATTCATGTCTGCATTAACCACAATACTTGCAGTCAAAATGCAAACAAAAAACACACTATGATAATATATGTATTGTCCTTGAAACTGATTGGTCCACACCAAGGGACGGCTTTCTTTTGAGCCTCGACCCAATTGGTGCTCGACCAGGGGACGCCAAAAGGCATACAAGAGTGGTGGTGGTTAGAGGTATTGAAATAATGACGTTACCCACATTAGCTAAAGCTGCTCACCCCATAATGAATACCCATTTCCAGTAGAGCTACAAAGATTCACCCCGTTCAGCAATTCGACGAATTATCGCGATTCAGGGTGGCAATTCAAGCATCGATTTTGTTGTTGTAATATTGTAATGAATGTAGTACGATACTTTATTTGGTACAGTCACATGCAACGTACAATTTGGGAAAACATGTCTTTCACATGATTAGATGTATGTGTAATGAGCTGAAACCTGTCATGGAAGTTGTATCCCCCCCCCCCTTGCCCGTGGTTGGATCAATACAAATTGTTTACAAAAAAATGATATTATTGACAAATTCATACATCCTTATACCCAGTGCTTAATCGTAACTGGAACAGTCCAGGACGCTGTTTCTGGAATTATTTTGGCACACCACATCCATCTCGCCCTATCTTGTCCCAAATCTGTTCATAGGATAATAGAACTAGAGGGTAAAATAATAATATAATTATCATGGATGTATATACCTGTACTCTAGTGGTAGGGCCTTATGTAGATAATCCCGAGTCCAATCCAGCCTCGCAGCATTTGGGAATATATTTTGATTGAAAAATTAAGCCTTGATTGCTCCTCGATCGTTTCCAGGCACCGTTCTTTAGGTGCACACTTTGAACTCTGTTGAACCGAAGGAGGCCCCTTGCAAGGTTCAGAGGTCACCTGATTCACTTTGTACTTGTCAGCCTCACAGGCTGAAATTGGAGCGTAGGCCACTGGGAAGAGTGCGCTATAAATAGCCAGCATGCCACTGCTCACCCTCCACGACTCACTCACTCATATTGCAGGGGACTTGTCAGTGCAAGGTTATAATAATTAAAAGCAAAGCAAAAAAATAGAAACCGTTATCTTTAATTTATTGGCACAGGCTTGCAGTGACTGAGGCATTCAAGGTAAGAAAACAGCAGAGTCCCCAATAACAGTTGGAAGTTTGTTAATATGTTAAACATTAACACAAAAAAAATAAGCAAAAGATTCAGACTGGTCCAGGTTCCACATGCCACTGCAAAACACGCATACGCGCAGCCTGTGCAAGGAGACCCAGGATATAAGAAACATAAATAAATATGCAAATAGACCGACAATACATCTCCTTCTCGTATCTAGTCCTCCACATATAAAATAAACACAATTCCAAATATTACAGTTTAGAACAAAAAGTGCATGCAGAATAAGACTGTTGTAGATTGAAAGTGTTATCTTTTCTTAGTCACTATATTCACAAAATATACTGATATGAACAGCAATTTCACATACTAAATTATTATTTAAAAAAGTACAATTTGTTCTAAAAATTACAACAGCTTAACAGCAATTAATAAAATATTGATGTCAAAACAAGATATTACTTTTGTAGAGCATATTAAATCTCTTGTACTGTACTGTTCTTTAAGCAGGTTAAGAAGATACATCGTATGTTTTGTCAATGGAGAGCTGCATGACAAGAAATAAGTATATGTTTATATGACTCTATGTTGCGGATATATTTTTTTAAGTATAGGATTTGCACATTGATGCACAGAAACCGGTGCTTGGTAAGTACTGCGAGAAGAATTATTGTAATGAAGTCATTACAACAGTGAGGATCGAGCGATTTGGATGTGAAAAGCTTCAAAGAGAAATTTACCGAGACAAGAACACCCAGACTCTACACTAATGGCTATTAGGAGTTCTCTGTGGCATCTGGGTCGACAATTCCACCGTGAATAATGAGGCCACTGTACACAATCTCAGGCGCCACCTCCCTTCAGGCCATCGTGCAGAACATTTTTTGGCGCTCGAGCTTGCAAAGAGCTCGGCTGGAAATAACAAAGTCGGACAGGTCACGGTTCCACACAGCCCACACCATATCCTTGGCTCGCCTCCATCTCCACATCGCTCAACCAAAATGTTGAAGACCGCTGCAGGGCAAAATCAGAGCAAGCCGGAGATAAAGGCGTTTCTCAAATTTATATTCATGTCACATTTTCCAAAGTATGCCAGAGGAATGTGGCTCATGTGGGCCACTGTTTAAAGATATTTACCGTATCCAGTTGTTGTGGGCATCCGTATTCAAAATGCACATTGGGCATCTTATTTGCATTGCTGGTGAAGCATTACCAATCCGTAATTTATTCATAACCACATAAGCACTCGGACAGTTTTTTTGGAAGTAATATCTGCCTTATTACAAAAACACATTTCTAAGTGTCAGATAGTAATGTAATACAAGAATATGCGTTTTTAAAAATATATGTATTTAAATGATCAGAATAACACTGCATATATTGTTTTTGAGAGATATATAAAAAAGAATTGATGTCACAAATTAAGTAACTCAATAAATTCATTTTACCAAAACTCAATGGGGATTCCTTTTGAAATAAATAGTTTTCTGCCTTTAAAAAAACGACCCTGTTTAAATTACGTTTTAACTATTATCTTACATATTTATTGTACCGTGTTACAGCTAACAGTTCAGAATATTGTCATGTATTTCCACACCCCTTACAGGCATTTTTTGTTTAAATAAATTAAAACGAATGCATACATATATAACATAATTTAAACATACTACCGACGGTAAATTTTTTCAAGAGTATGCTATCACAACACAAACACTAATGATCACATTTGAGGAAAGATCTCATTAAAATATGGAATTTGCCATGCTCTCCATGAATTCATTTTTTTCCCGCAAGCTTTGATAAACATGAATTTCAAAGATAAAAAATTCGACCCAGTTATGTCAACCGCTTCTGACTTCCTGTGCCAGCTCTAAATCTTTTACATCCTGGGGGTTAGCAACAAATGCATTTTCAGCCTTAAACCAGGGAGAATGATGAAGGAGGAAAACTACCATATATTCTCTGCAGGTAATTCAGTGTCTGTACACTCTTCCTGTGAAGATTCTCTTTGATAATGTAGCATCTCATCCAACCAATGCAGCTTCCTTTTGGTTTAACATTCAGCTTTGCTGCTGAATAACGGGTTCCAATTTATTCAGCAAGATTTTTTTTCCAGTTTCTAAAGACATTTGTTAAAATTAAACATTTTGGAACCAGATGGAGATGAAATAATGTGCTATTTAATTGGTGTACCATAAAACGGGGTCACATTTACACCACAATGACTTAACACAACAAAATTCACTTTTAAAATTTGCTTTTGATGCATTTCTAAGATGTAGAGAATTGGGGTTAATATCAATTTCATCATAATGTTCTAATATTCTGTCACATTACATTGTGCTGGAATGTAAGAATAAAGTAATAATTCTAAATGTTTGATCCATTTTCTAGTTTCAATAAAAAGAAATACAACTAAATAAAAATGAATGGCATCCTGAAACAATGTATAGCAGTTCAAATGTACAGAATTATTTTGTAATTGAAGTCCTGCTAGGGTGAACAGTCAGTGTGTGTTTGATATTTGTACCATAAAATATAACTACAGTTCCCGTATGCTTCCATGATATGAGGCAGAATTACATACATTCCTACGTTCACTAATATCTGTAGTGTCGTGAGTGCCTGCAAAGCCACTTCGTATCAAAAGCTGAATCGTAAAGGAAATTCCCTCCGATGGTTGGGGCAGAGGATGGCTCTCCATCTTTGTGTCGGTGACCTACACGTCTAGTGCTGCGGCTTGCAATGGATCACTGCCCCTGATCGCAGGGGGACTAATGGAGAACGCGGAGGGTGGGTGCCTGTGGGAATACAGAAGCAGGCTTGATCTAGACGCTCTGAGGCAGAGAACCAATTTGGAAACAGAAAAGCATACCGTGAGATAATACCTTGCTTTTGGCATGACCACATACTTATGCAGTGTCTTTTCATACCCCGTGGATATGTCCATAAATAATGTTAGCATGTGATAAAATATGTATAATAAAAGATAACGGTGCAGCCTTTTAATTGCTTGCTCACACTACTGCGAGCAGAAAGAGGGAGATCGAGTGAGCCTACTCATTCACACTGGCCACACAAGTTTGCAAACTGCCAATCGACTAGGGGTGTACCCATTTATTCTACTGCACTGGGTGGACAGAGGTGGAGGGATTTAATAAACGTAACATGTTTTTCAACTGCTGCGCCAGGAGATATAATCGTACTGGCGATTAGCTGGCCTGCAATTCCAGTGTGCGAACCGTTTTTGATCATGGCAGCGTCTGGCATATATTAACCTAAGTAATTTTAATATACTTCTATAATATATATGGCCTATATGTTTACACTTAAATATACACATCTTTATATATACTGTATTGCTAAAATCTCTCTAATTTTGGTTTTATATATAACTTTATGACCTCATGTACATACGATTGCTGAAGGATAAAAAAAGACCACTGAACAAGAAAAATATACAGTATACGGTTAAGAGTGTGTTTAAGGCTAATATGAAGCTATATTAAATTAATGTTACGTCATGTAATATATGTACGTATGTTGAACTTCTTTCGCACCGTACGTAGCCAACCGTGCTAATCGGAGGTGCGGGGGAAGGACAACAAACTAAACACATAAACACTGTTCAAAAGAATGGGTTTTTAATCCGGAGTGTAATTTTAAAAGCAACAATTGAACCTTATGGCGGTTCCCCGGGGTTCCATGGTTCTCCGGGGTTCCATGGTTCCCCGGGGTTCCATAGTACCCCGGCTCTCGCATAATGTCCGTGATGCAGTCACTTTTAGTCTGTTGATGGTCGGCGATGCAGCAATCGACTCATCTCGACGAGCTGTACACGATGCACGATGGTGCATATGAGCGTTCAGTGTTACAACGCAATCGTCCTCGCTGCGTTTTGACATCGCGGAGTAGCACTGATTTCGGATTGATTGGTACCCCAGTCGAGGAAATTAACTACACCCCTGGAAAAAATAGTGTCCCAGAAATTTAATATTTAATTGCCTCGGCCAGTTTGTTTTATTTGGTACCCCGGGGTACCGCCATAAGGATTAATTATCAAGGGAAAAGGAGGCGGACACTGATTCATTACATTGAAGGTGAACTTAGATAGATTAAATGAACATATAAATATTGGGGGTGAGGTAAGAGAGAAAAACACTATAAATTAACGGTGTTGAAAGTGTTGCGTTGTGCTTTGAATGGCGTCCAATATTTTGCATGGAGTGCTCTTGCCAATAATATCTGGTAATCCAGCAGCATTAGTTTAACAAGCCTGACCCTTGCTGGCGAGATCCAAAAGGTCGAAAGGAGCCCAGAGTTTATTTGCTTAAACAAATGTCCTTGGTGCTGTGGGTCTAGAAGTCAATATGCTGCTCGACTCAAAATAAGTTTATTTGTATGTGGAAACGATGAGCCGATTCCTGCTTATGTTTGCTTTTACTGGAAATTAAGGGCACCAAACAGCCGGGAGACGGGGAGAGAAGCTAGGCATTCAACGCAGCGAAGAACAAAGAATGGAGATGGATGGGGGATGCAGGCAGGGGGTGGCGAGAGAATGGGAGGAGCAGTGCTGAGTGGCTGCTGCTGCTGCTGCAGGGCAGGGAGGCACATGCCCTCAACGGGCCTGCCGCTGTTCCTCCGATCTGCCTCCCCAGTGTCTGTCCACAGCCACTCTCACAGCCGGTCACGGGCCACTTCTCGCCTCCCAGGTTGGAATTTGACACGGGGATTCAGGTCACTGCAAGTTTAATCCACGTTTATCAGACCACAGTTTGTATATTTAGGAGGACAATCGAAGGGGTGTATACACGTGTCGTCAAACTCGAAGGAAAATAACCCTTAGCATGCTTATATATACTTTCCTCAAAAAGGTTTACACTTTTCTAATTGTATTCACCCCATGTTAATGATATAAAACATTATATTTATGGATAATAACTGGAGATATTATTCATTATAATTAATACACTTGCATTTACAATTATTTTATTTAAATCGTAGAAAATCTCATCCTGCAATCATGCGCACACACACTGAAATGTCCGCATGTGTACGCACTCTCTATTCTCTGCGCTCCTCCTGTGTGTGTAGTCCGTGTGACAAACGCGTTTAAAACAATAAACAGTATAAAAAACCTACGCGGACATCTAACAGTTGCAGTCGTCCCCTCGTGTGACCCACCTAACGTTGGCTCCCACGCCCCTTCTGTCCTCACAACACCCTGCCCAGTGTTTGTCGATCACTCCATGAAGACTTTTGTGCCCACCATGGTGGCAGTTTGAAGGGACAGGGGATGGGGAGGGCGGTGGGCGTAGGGGTTAATCAGCTCGCTTTACGATCTCCTCCAAGATTGATGGCGACAGGCAGCGAGCGTATGGGAGGTACCCATCACTCAGGGTCAGGAAGGGCCCTGGGATGTTTCTTCTGTGTCTGATAAACAAACGCAAACTCGACCTGTCTTTCCATGGCACTGGCTCATCTGTAATCGCATCTGTTTGTTGCTGCTGCTGCTGCTGAGGTGAGTATTACTGATAGGCTGCCAAGTGATGATGCTAACGGAGGTATTTTCAGATAAGGCACACAAGGCCCCTTTCAGCATATCCTTTGTGCCATTGGCAGTGTGGCTCCCCATTGTGTTGGCTTATCAGTTTTCCATGGTCAAGGCCTCAACAAACCGAGGACGTACAATATTAATTTTCTCAAGAATTAAATAAGAGATAGACTATATACCAATAACGTTGAATTAAAATAAATATTTATAGCAACGTGTTGGGCAATTCTAGATTTGAAGCTTTCGTGACTGCAAGGAATCATATTCTTAGGTTTTTTCGGTAAAGTCACGTAGGTAAAACATCAAAATTAATTAAAATAAAATAAAAACAAAAATCACGACGTTTCGGAGGCAACACAAGTCTCCGTCATCAGGTGGGACCGTCACAGCCGAATTAGCTGCAGCTGACGGAGACTTGTGTTGCCTCCGAAACGTCGTGATTTTTGTTTTTTTATTTTATTTTATTTGCATTAATTTTGATGTTTTACCTACGTGATTTTACCGAAAAAACCTAAGAATATGTGTTGGGCAATGACTCTTCTTCATTGCAAATAAATAGATCGAGAAGCCAGAGAGACAGAGTGGATACGAGTTCGAGTCTGCACTTTACTCCGCGAGGCGTGATGAAAATTACATTTAAAACATATTTTCTGATGACCAGTATTTACATTGATATATGAATAGTTACTTAACATTCGCTATTGGGTAACAAACCATTTAATAAGCAAACGTATTAAATCAAATACTATCGAAAGGCAGTGTTATTGACGAAAGGGTTGATAGTTGTTGTTAATCGTGTTTGTGCATCACTACCAACACAGCAGGATCACCACAATTGGTAACATTTATAATTATTTAAGGAAACTAAGTGCACATGTGGAACTACAACTGTTTAAGGATGCTATAAAGTACAGCAGGAATGTGCCAAAGCAGCAGACCATTTCAAACTTGAACTCTCTTACAACCGATGAAGGAAAGTTGATCACAGGAATGTTGTTCCGCACGTTTCACAACCATCAAAATATCCACAAATTTGCATGCGTATATCCTCTTACACTCATAGCTTTAAAGGAATAGTTCCCCCGTATAGCCTCTAATAGACTCTTGGGGCAAGTGTTGTTAGTGAGCGCCTATTCGAAGGCCAACACGGCGCACGAGGCGGTGAGTGGCCAACCACCCAGTGCTGATATTTTAGACACTGCACCAGATACTCATTTGAGGCTGAGTCGACCTAAGTGAGGCCCGGGACCGCTGGGTGGTGGACTATACACACTTACATGCGCACACCTACACAGTGTATTGACTGGCGAAACGCAGAGGTAATCACAATTGCCATCGCACACCCCACCGGGAGAATGACATCGACAAGTTATGAGTAGAATTAGGTTTAAACATGCAGCGGTGTGTCGCGCGTCGTGGATTGTATTGTCAGTTTCGTTCGCGCGGAATGGTATGTGCTACATGCAGAAACTATGGCAAGTGTGGAGAAAGGCAGGGCCGCCGTTTAAAAGCGTGGTGAATGCAACTATTACTGACGTGAGGGACAAAGGTCGCTTCCGGCAAAAAAAAAGCCCTACGGTCACGTGCTTTTTTCCCTTTTAAAGTGCAATGACTGTTAAGGTCATGGACAAATCGGCTCACAAATGCCTGATTTTTTTTCATCTCTTAGCCAAACCAACAAGGCCAAAGGGGTCCTTGCGAAAGAAGGGGGAGGGGGGAGGCGGATAAATGCTTTCCAGATCTGCTTTGTTGCACATTCACACTTTAGTGGAATTTTAAAATGTAATGTGCCGAAGTCGGCAACGTGCTCTGAACTCGACTTCAGTGTAACCAGTGTGCTTTCCATAATAACTTGGCAATACTGTTAATTATTAAATGATCTTTAACAGTAGTTAACCGTTAGGTTGGCTGATGTAATGTTCTCAAATTGGTTGCAACTACGCGACGTAAAAAAGTTAACATGTCCTAAAATATTCGTATATGCATTCATTAATGTTTTCAGCCCTTTGTCGTGCTCAATAAAGGTCTTGTCTTTCAGTCTTAGAGGTTTATAGGACCATACCTCACCATGGCGGTAAATGTGGATTGGTGAAGGGAAAGCCCCAGGACCAATTCAAATATCACTCGCTACTGATGTTAGCCATGGCTGGGAATAAAACCCAAAAGCATTTCAGTATATTTATATGAAGTCAAATATCCACTTTACAAAAAAATAATTTCAGTTTTACAGAGAATGTAAAATAATACACTGTTATACTCAGCACGAACCTGGGCCACACTAATTGTACAATCTTGCACACATATGCTCTCACACACACACACTTACCAAACATACACAGGACCCTGTGGCCTGGCTGTCTGAGACTGTTTAATCACAAATGTAAGGCTATAATTCAAAACAGGCAATTGACGTTTCACTGTGAGTTGGCGACAGGAAGAATGGGAAGGAAGGAAGGAAGAGGGGAGGGAGGGGGGGGGAAAGGGAGCAGATGATAAAGCTTTTTGGGGACCGTAGCCAGACGTGCGTTTCCTGCTCGAGACTATTTGTAATGATCCCACGCCCCGGGCTCCTATACGCTCCGCGCAGAACGCAACAACTACCCAGGGCGGCCGCTTGAACAATGGACGTAGCCACGGACCCAAAGACGTGTGCGGAGCCAAAACATCGTTTCTGCGATATCCCTAAAGAACTCGGGGTTTGTGTTTAAATTTAGCACGGCTGAATTAGTCCACGTGACACGTTACTGTTGGAGGCAGTGTTGGAATAAACAAGGCGATGAGTTGAAAAACAACAGAGAAACGTCGAATATGTAACTAAAGCATTGGCCCTGACATTCACACAAGATAAACATATCAGCGGGTAGTTAATAAAAACATTTCACTACAGTGTCATCAGTGAGAGAATACTGCTCGTAAAATATATAGTTTTCTTTCTTTCAAACTGGTGTATTTTTAATGTGGTAATTTGCGTGCTAATATTAATATGCGTGCTAATAGTAAAGCAACTCAATGAGGAGGTTGTTATTTATTTAAATGTTATGAGAGGAAAATCCCAGCTGTGCGTATTGCGCAATGCTCAATGACAAATCTAACGGTACTTCCCTTGCAGTTCCAAAAAAACTACCGAACGTTAATCCTTTTGCCAGGAGGTCAAACCCAGGGGAGTTTATGGGAATTCACGTTTTGAATCCATTTTGGACGTCTATAAACCCAAGCGAGGGGCACTTCCACAAAATACTTAAAAAAATATTGAAACATTACATAACCTCATTTGTAAGTAGTTCCAAAATGTAATTAAATATGTTAGACTATGCAAGTTATGTACGCTGCTTAAACCGCTCTGTGTTACTGGACTATAATACGAACTACCGTCGAAAAAATATGCATGAGATATATAGAGAATATATATATCTTGATGGTTATATACACTGGTTTAAATAACAAACATTTGAGTTCGATAGCATATGACGTTTATATCTATGTTTCTAATGTTTTAAAGAAATGGTAATCTAGTTGTTTAATAGCTGTAATGTATTAAAAGTGAAACTCAGACCATGTATCCAGTATTTAGTGTGCACACGTCAGAGATTCCTTAAAGATTATCTGTAGATCGTAGAATGTACTAGATTGCGTCAGTGTTCCATTTCCACAGAGCTCGAATATGAGTGTTACCATAAAAACCATGAAGTAGCCATCTAATGCCAGCAACCCTCAAAATAACTCCTTGCACTGTACATAAATACAAACTCATGCCATCATTACGTGCGTACATTACCCGTTAATAATTATCCGAATACATAATTATCAATCCAGAAATATTCCCATTGGCTATTGACTCTGCTGGAGAACGGTGGAGTCATTGGCAGGATGTTTTGAACACTTTCCGAAAAGCTACACCGGTAAATCCCTAACATTCCACATCCCTTGCTCCCAAACACAACTCCCTCCCATCTCCCCCACACCCACCCACAACAGCCAAAGCACCAGCTTTTCTTCCCCCCCCATCCCTTAGCACTACGGGAGGTCTGAGCGGAATGCTTCTTAAGCAATTTTCAACTTTCCTCGTCTGAAGAAGGCTTGAACGTATTTACTATAAAATGAAATATTTTTGGCTCTTGTTCACAACCCGTTTTCAGTCAAATTGCACCGTGGCTTTGTGCCAGGCATGCCACGTCTCGTAAAAGTCCTCGAATTGATCACATTTTTTTTTCTATTTTAATGGTACACAGATTGCTGGGAGAGAAAATTGCTTGGGTTTATATATAACTATATATTGACGTCAAAATAATTAGATACATTATTTCTAAATATTAACCAGATAAGGGTGAAAGTCCTTATTTTGTTTATAGATAAAGTGACTTCATAAGGCTGTCTGCAGTTATATGTGGACACTTCGGTGTGCTTGCACAGCGAATAATATTGATTAGTCTTGTTTAGCGGAAACTGTAAAATTTGTAATCGCTGGAGTAAGTCTTGCTTGCAGGCGGATCAAAATGCGTTCCAATGCAGAGGAAGTGCAAACGATCACAAACCATATTTTTACGTTCAATGCGCACACGTATATTTTTGAGTCAGTGACTTTTGAAATGCAGTGTGGTATTGTAAACAGGAAAATCTAGGCGAGTAATTGTAAAAATAAGCCACACATTTCCTATCCCGTTTACTGATGCTAAAAATACTGTCGATTATTATCATTATTAACTTTATCTTATCAAGTACTGTTATTGACAGAAATATATTAAAAATAATGAGACAAGGAAGAGACCACTCATGAAAGTAAAATAGGGTGGGGGAAGTTTCCATTCAAAATGTCTTTACAGTACTTGGTAAATGGATACGTTTTTTGGGTACGTTAATATAAGCATGCAAAACTGAACATATATTTTTTCTTATCTCAATATACGTTCCCCCATTGGCGCATTTCCCCCCATTGAAACAACTTTTTTCGATGCGTTCACATTTAATACATTTCGAAGTTTACAAAAAAAAGCATCGTGTTAAATGTCATGATTTCTAAAAGTAATCGCACATACTACTTTGTCAATCATAAGCAGCAATAATAATTTGTGGCTGTTGAAATGGGCTACTCCGCATTCGGATGCTGAACATTGTCTCCCAGTGCAACACTTCACTCCCTGCCTATGAATCAATCTTGCTTTTGAATCAGAGCTCTTGGTCAAGAAGGCTGCAGACCGTGCACCTTCCATCAAAGCAGCCCCTTTTGGGACTGAATGTTGTCTTTAAATAGTTTGACTACAGTTCCCTACATACTTAGCCGACGTTCCTCAGAATCGTGGGATTTTGAACGTAAGTAACGCACTCTTTGAAAGATTTGCCCAACAGAAATCCTGGGAATATGCAGAATAAATAACCATGTCCCACTCGATAATCTGAACATTTCAACAGCAAGTGAACACTTGGAATGCGTTCTGTATTTTTTTTTGACAGCTTAAATGTTGTGTTTATATATTTCATTAGTTTATTTTACGTGACAGCCACGGTGAATCATTCTATTTCTGTGAGAATGAGAGATATGGGGTACACACCTTGTCTGTCCAGTGAGCCCCAAGCATTTTGAAATTAGATGCTTTAGTCACAACCGGTGACTGATGAGAGAACATACTTTTTGCCTCGTAAAATTTACTTTTAGTACTCACTTAAAATTGGTTGCATTTATGGTTTAAAACGGGGCATCGAAAATGCAGCATGTGCAGGAAGACTGACGCCAATAATACTTGAAATACGATTTATATAAAGACCATTCTGTACATTGTAAACTCTTCGACTCGGCTATTTGATAATAAATGTGGATGATAATTTTTTTATGTATTTCATCCACAATGGTGTCCTTTCTTTTCCTCGCTATGGCTCAATGAAACTGCCACCATTTGCAAATTCCTGAAATACTTCAAGACAAACTCAAGGAGACAGTGTATCCTGCCAATCTTTCTCTCTGCCATTGCGCGTGTTGGACTGCGCAAATTTTGGCACGCATCGTAAGTGTTGAGCGCCCACAAATCCAAAGGCAATAACGTATGAATGCAGCACCATGCCACATACCTAACACCACTGCCATCTTTGGTAATTATTTTCCGATGGCTGCTCTAGTTTATAAAAGGAATGATTTAAACACATACACTTCGTATGTTTATTACAAGTATAAACTGAATGTGCTGAATCTTTTGTTGAGTACTGTACACAAAATATAATTCAATTGTTGTATATACTGTATCATTAACTTGTTGATTTAAATATTCCTACTTCCAAGAATTTGGGGGAGGTGGGGATAGAGCGGTTGTACAGTGGCGAGTGCACTGCGGGATGAACCCGGCCCTCTGAGTTTGATTCCCAACCATGGCTAAAATCAGTGGTCAATGATATCTGAGCTGGTCTCGAGCAACTGCCTTCAACAACCCATGTTCACCACCGGTGGTGAAATATGGTCGAGCAATCCCCTTGACTAACAAGGTGTGAAAAAGCCTTCATTCGGCAGTGGATTGATGAAGGGCTGCAAATGTATTTATTATTTACAATAGATCCTATTAACATAATTGCACGTTATTTATAAGACGATTATATTATTGTAAACTTTAACATTGTTAGTGAATGTTCATCATTATTAACCTATTCAGTTTTTGATCCAGCTGGCCAGGATTGCGAAAGGAGATCGCCCACTTTCACCGAGGTAACCTGAGAGCACAGACTGGATATCTCTTGGCTTTTCGCTATAACAGCATTTACATAAAAAGAATGCATGATAAAGAAATATTATCAAGGATTTTCATCCTTTCCAGGACACTGTTCCAATGTCAAAGCAGGCTATTTAAAACTGATAGTCAGTGTATTCAAAGCAAATGCGGCTTTAGATTCGTCTATAACCACAGCAAGACAGAACGGCACACTTAACACCTGACCGATGGTGGCATTTACCAGTAAAACTATTTTCTAGGGGGTCACATAGTTGGTTTAATAATGCAAGTCATGCTTTTATCAGATCATTAACCCAGGCTATTTACAATTACCAGTGTGTTAGCTATCCTGGCAACTGGCATAGATTGCACTTATGAAATGAACACCGAGACACACATTTGTAAACACAATCTGAAGCCAATTTTATGCAGGCGGTAATTTATGCAGTGAATGACCAAAGTCGACCGATCCAAGTAAAACCATCTGCTGTTAAGTGGACATTAATAAAGATCCTGTGCCTGTGTTATTGCCAAAATTCCAAATTCGGAATTGGCTGGACCTACCCTAATATTAATTACAATCTTTATCAGTCACTGTAGTTGCCAAGGTCTTCCTTAAAAAAATATGGGAAAATTAATACTATTTGGCTTTCAACCTTGGCAAGCTAAAATGCACCATATTTACATTAATTGTATATTTGCTGTTTGACCTTACACACAAGACAGACAAGCGAGCCTAGCAGCGTCTTTACGTGGCTCAACGGGGAGTCTACCTTCCAGCACATGACTCATGTCGTCAGAAGGGCGGTATAACCTGCTTTGTATGTCTGAGCAGAATTGTTTGAAAGACTAACATTCTGGTATGTAGAAAAAAAACTTTAACACCTAGGCAGTTACTTTTGTTGTCATGGATGGCGATTTAGAGAGATTTAGGGAGATTTGGAGAGTCTCAAGATGAAAAAGTTATGAACTTTTTACCAAAACTACCCAATTGTACACAGTATTTACTCCAAATTAAGGCTATTTGAGTAACACAATGGCTCTTTGTATAATAATATCACACATATCATCAATATAGATGAGCAAAAGAAACAGGAACACACAGGTTGGGGAAACATGAACATCAAAAAAATAATGTTGACTATTCTTTGGGTCTTTCGGTAAAGTCACGTAGATAGGTCGAAATGAATAAAAATAAAATAAACAAAAAACTACGACGTTTCGATCGCAACACAAGCGCCGACCACTTGTGTTGCGATCGAAACGTCGTAGTTTTGTGTTTATTTTAGTTTTATTAATTTGAACCTATCTACGTGACTTTACCGAAAGACCCAAAGAATATGAATTCCTGCAGTCACGAAAGCTTTAAGTCAAGATCATATTGACTGTTAAGGCAGGTGAGTGTGCTTGGAAAACCAAAGGACAAGACTGGTGATGGACAGCCAATGCAGAAAGTGCGGTCCAATAGGAAGACCGCTGCAGTTATGCAGCAAAGAGCTCGACTGCTGTGCGGGAACAAGATAATCCGTGGAACCATGAGGTATCGCGAGGGATGGCGACGTCATGGGGAAGCATTCATCCAGCAGTGACGGATGTGAAATATTGAAGGATGGGCACATAGATAAAGGTGTTGTGGGCTGGTATCAATGCAGACTCATCCGTAAGCTATAGGCTGGCTGCGGATTATTGTAAGAGGGTGAATATTCTAAGTGGTAGAAATACCTAGAACATTTGTACATAGAGTCGGGGGGCAGTGGGATACCTTCGTAAGCTGATGAATGTTTCTCACTGCAACGGATATGTACGCCAATATAAGCTGGCTGAGCAGCTTAGCGACACTATCGTATTGTACATGACATTGCATGCTTTCTTTTTCGTGGTTCCGTTCATTTTCTATGTGGAGACAATTGGCTTTTGAGCTCATGCAGATCACTGAGATGCCTCTCGGCGAATCTGCGTCACGCCGCATTCCTACACAAATTGGTCCTGGGCGATTCATTTCACATGTGCACTCTTCTCGACCACTGTCACATCAGAGGCGCGTCACTTTGACGTCGTTTGGCCGTGTGCGACCAAGTGTGCGATGATAATATTCCTGACTTTTTTGTGTCAGCGGGAATTCTTCACTTTCTTGAAACCTCTCTCTGCAAGTGGCCTCTGACTAATCAGCACGTGTCTGTTCACCGGGTGGTTTTTTAATAGCTCCATATGAAATGTCAGCACGTGTTGGGAAAGCACCGTCTGTGGAAACAAATGGTGACCCCAAGTAACGCACGGCGGGTGGGAAGTTTGATGGACCTCCTGCTTATTTGCCCTCACAGCACTGCTGGCTTCTTAATTCTGTTTGTCTCCAATCATTAAACACGGCAACTGCAGGCACTAAGTCTCTGTTAATCCTAAGTGCATAGTTAGTCACCACCCATCATTCTGGGTGGTGTGGCATTCGAAAACAAATTTGCTTAGATTTGCTATGCCCCAAACCGTGATGGCACTGCATTTGTCTGGCTTATCTGTGAAATAATTTTTGTTTCAAAGTAAGCGGGACCCTACCCCTGTCCCCAATTTACAATAAATGTGCTCACGGTGCAGTTTTCTTCACTTTCCATTGGTTCTTTAACCATATGTCCTGGAGGAAAAATAACCTGCTGTGGGCACTAAGCCTATGATTAAGAAGGCAGGCAAACGGCTGCAATCTTTCCTGCACATCTTTGGCGTTTACTTGTTCATTTGTCATCACTGCTTCCATCAGTGTGAGTTCATCTTACAAACAAGTGGCGATAAGAGAAAGCAACATCGCCCATGTAAAATGTGAGTACAGCATGTGGAGCACATTAAAAGTACAAAATGATACAAATCGCTACAGCATAGGTGATTTGTGCTGTACGCACACAGTGAATATTGAATAGTTTCCCCACAAATTCCAGATTCAAATTTGGACGCAACTTTTGAGCAAAGTCACACAAAAGTACAGGATAACACTGGACAAAGACATGTTACAAAACACGTGGATAACACGTACGGTGGAACGGTGACGGGAATGGTGAGCGCGCAGCAGTATGAAATCGAACTCTTGAGCTAAGAGTTGGGTTCGATTCCTGGCCACGGCGAACGTCAGTGTCACGCGATATCTGAGTCAGTAATCTGGACCCCCCTTCCCCGCTCCCCACCCCCTTCATCAACCCGCACGGGCCAGTGCGGTAGAAATTGGTCACCCCCCCTCCCCCCCATAGCTAACATGTCGTGGGAGACACATTCATCCAGCGGTGGATTGAAAAATGACTGACAATTATTCTCATCATTTAATTATTATTGGTATTAAGCAACACAAAAAAAACACCGAGTTCAAAGATATGCACGTTATGTTTGGGGTCATGCGATATAACAACTACAAAAGCCCTAGATATGCATTTTCTTTGTTCCGCCCTTAAAGATTTCTATGTCGAGTTCAAAATTACTGTACACAATACATATATATTTTAATATATAAGGATTTCTGTCGAACAACAATAAAGAAGTGGCCTTTTGAAACTCAACTATGCCTTGGGCAGAATGCACCAGCAGCACCAGGGTGAGTCATCCACAAGCCTGAGCGTCCAATAACTGTCGGATTGTAACACGATCCACGGAGCCTCCCAGTAGTCACCCAAGGGGTAATAATAAAGAACTGCTGGGTTTTCTTTCTCGCACGACATGCAATACTTCCTGGCGGTGAGCTAAAATTAAAGGGAAGCAAGGAGCATACACGTCCAGCTCACCGGCATGCAATTAGCAAGCCATGTGTGTGAAACAGGTCTGGTGTGCTTATGAAGAGGAAACGCGTAGATGACAGGCGAGTGGAACACTCCGCCCACGCAGGGCACATCCGAGCCCTTGGGTTTAAGTGAAGCCTTTAAACGCGGCTCGCTCGGGCATCGTGTATCCACCAATATATATATTTTTTAAAGAGCTGCCAAGAGCCCACGGGTATATTTATTCATCTTGTGCCGCGACCACAGAAAGGGCGCGCATATGCGACCGTGAACAGCAATGAAATGTGGCTCGCTCGCATCATTACCGTACCCACACTTCGTGTACAAAATGCAAAGTCACGAGCGAAAATACTGTATTTTGAAATGTTTATTTTAGGCTTGGGGGGAAGCGCTGGCACGGTGGTTAGCGAGCGCACTGCACTATTAACCCGGCGACCTAAGTTCGATCTCCAGCCACAGCTGCACCCCCCATCCTCCATATAGCAACCAAAGCTGGCAAGCGGACAAGGTGGCTTAAGCCACCAGTGGAGTGACAACGGGCTGTGTGACGTGTATACTTTGCATTTGTGAATGAAAATATTTTAGTTGACTTTATAAGATCAAATTTTATTGGAATGTAACACAATTCAGCCCAAATGTACGCGCGCATTGAATGGAGAAAAAAAAAAACTGTAGCATGATTTTACATGGCTTTGAACAAAAAAACAGACCTGGGTCAACACAAGTAGCTAACGAAGCCCGTGCCAAAGAGAAACAGTTATTTTTACAACGCCAGGCCGTTGGCTACCGCTGAATTTGCTTCACATTATTCCAGTACCGTGAAGCGACGTCCTCCAGGGCAAAGGGCACTCGTTTCTCAACGGCGTCCTTCTGCGAGGGGGAGGAGAGGGCGGTCACGATCCGTATACACTTCGATAGGTCTTCAATCGGCAATGAAGCGAGCATCTGCATGTACGCCCACTCAAAGAGGGCACACATGTCAAGCGATGAGGGTGCAGGGCGGGAGAGGGCAGGAGGTCAAATGGAGCCGCTCGCACCCGCCACCCCTGTGATCCCCACGTTGTGCATCACGCTCATCATTTTGTCACCCGGACTGCGGCGGTGTATCCGGTGTGAGCGGCACAGCGGGGTCACGGGAAAGGAATTTCCTCAGCTAGCGGTGGCGTCCAGGCTCGAAATGTTTCTGGGCACAAATTCTCGAGAGGGTCTCGGACCAGATCCATGCAAGTGGCTACCCCTCTCCGTTGGCCTCACAGAACCCTAGGAAACCCGTCTGAGTTTGTATTTCTTCTGCTTCTTCTTCTCACAAGATGTTTACACACTTTGCAAAAAAAGCCACTGCTTTTCTTTAAGTAAAGGATTTTTCATAAATGCAATTGTTTGAAAATTACAATTACAATAAAAGAGATGGAAGTGAATACATTCTAGATTTGTGAATGGACGAATTGCTCTCAAAATCCCAGTTTAAAGCGTGGCAGTATTGGTCTTTCTGAGTACCTGCATACTGTGTGTTGAGAACCCGGCTACCCAGGAAATCTCACCTCACGCACTAACGGGGTGAGTCAAAGCCTCTTAGGGTTCGGAAACCAACGAAGGGCTCAACGCTGTTTCCCATCCATGAAACATAGTAAAATTCCTTGAAACAATTATATTCCTGCCCTGGTAAATTGTAATATGAAACACGCAAGGGGGTCTATTTAATCAAGGAAATTGCACGTTATGTTGCTTATGCGGTTATGGGGCTTGCAGACTGTTTACACTGTGGACCGTAACAAAATTTGACAATTCCTCCGATGTACACCCACCACCTCGTCCCCCATTACCCTGACCTTCCAGTCCTCGGACTTATCCGTGATAGTACCCATGCTCAGTCAGACAAATATGCCCCAGTTACCTGCACTGGACCGCTGGTTCTGTGTGCATGATTCAGTAATAATGTAATTGATTAAAATACAAAATTACTCGTTAAGGAAAGCCTCAACGAGTTTTAAAACTCCTTAAAAGGGCCCTGCATTCGGATGTATTAGGGTACAGGGCATCCTGGTTTTCATTTCGAATGAAACCGGAGTACCTGCAGAAAAAACATGCATGTGATGCAAAAACACTGAAATGTCTGAACAAATTCGTTTATGAACTCAATTGCTGTACGGTGTACTGTATTTGTAATGCCTACCCACTTAGCAGCCCAGCAGGTTGAGTTTTACAATGATCAATATGACCCACCAACCCTTTCCTTCAATGTGCTGGATTACAGGCGTGCTCCATCATGCAATGCACCATTATGGAGTTTATATTTTAAAGCATACAATAGTTCAGGATACATGTACTCGGTGCAGTATATACACAAGTGAGAGTTGATATTTAATTACATCATTTATGCCATTATAGGACATTATGCAATCCTGTGTATATGTGCTCTATAATGTACAAATACCACGCGGTAATTTTGAAACGTTTAAAGTGAAAATGACTGCAACTAAATTGGTTCCCTTTCCCACGAATGTTGCAAGACTGCACTGCTGTTTAGATAATTAACATCACAGGTGCCTCCTGCATACACTGCCCACGTGACTGAGTGGTAAAAGACTAATCTCGACGAGCTGTTCATGATGCACCACTATGGTGCATACGAGAGCGTTCAGGGTTTCAGCGCAATCGTCCTCGCTGCGTTTCGACATCGCGGAGTAGCACTGATGTCGGATTGATTGGTACCCCAGTCGCGGAGTTAAGTAACACCCCTGTAAAATATAGTGTCGCAGAAATAAAATATTTAATTGCCTCGGCCATTTTGTATTACTTGGTATCCCGGGGTACCGCCATAAGGATCATTTTATGACACGCACATATTTCATGAATCGGACGCATTGTTTGATTGAGGTCTCGGGAGTTTTGGAGCCAGAGCTCAAAGTCCCTAGTATGCCAACATGAATGGTTGAGCGCCTGAATCGGCGAAAGCCCGGATACGTGAGAGCCCTGGAGAGGTGAGAGCCTGAACAGATGAAAGCCTGTGCATGTGAAAGTCAAAATAGGTGAGAACCTGAACCGGTGAGGTCCTGAACAGGTGAAAGCCTGGACAGATGAGAGCCTTGAAGGTGGATAAACCTTGGATGCTGTGGATGTGCAGTGGGCAGAGAGTTCCAAACGGCTGTGTGCGGCTACATAAAATGCCACTCAGCCAGGGGAGTCTTGGTTCACGTTGTAAAGTAGATATTTTTCCAAGTATATTTATCCCATTCTTCCGTTTTAAGTGATACATCTCAAAGGGTTATCACTCCTACAGAGTAAAGATACTTTAAGAGTGTCTCTCTGCCATGTTGAACACAAATATTAAAAACTACCGGACTCCTCTAAAAATCCACATTGCTCACTAGTCAATTAATTGTCAAGTTTTGGGGTTGTGATATGACTCGATAATTTATAATACAGTTTATATAAGAACACTCCAGTCAGGTTAACTGTTGGTTGAGTGTTGACCTTTCAATAACAGCCTCGTGCCATATTTTTTTAAATTATTAATACATAAATTTACGATCACTCATATTTTTTTTCGATGTTTACATTGGTCTTTGCTGTAAATAGTTAATGATGAGAACAACATTAAAAACATCGATCAAACCTTTAGTTTGCATTGCTGTTTTCATTTTTAAAAAACCGACTCGTGTTCGACACGTGAATGTTTTCTTTCGATTCTCCATCCCCACTCTCAAAAGCATATATTTATTTCATTATGTTGATCCCAATTCTCCTTCCCCATGTATATCTTATCTAAGCTCACCGGTAAACACGTTTCACTGGAAATCCCCATACATTAAAACAATGGGATTTGTGCTTGCTAATCAAATAAACCCGCGAAAGTGAATAAGTCACTGTATATATGAATAGGAAGCACAATTGTTGTCGTTTACCAAGTTACCAAATATGTGAAAACTTAGTAACCAATTTGGAAACGCCAGGATTTAGTCAACATACAGAATATATATGTTTAGACTGAACACAACTTCAATAGAAAATAGTGTAATATTTAATCAATGTATAGACAACACGTGAATACATTGTACACTGCAAACATGTCGCATAAGTATTTATTGTATAGTATGACCTCCCTTTGTCAATGCAATGCCATAGGAGTTTGTCTGACCATACTTCACCACGCTGGTCAATGCGGTTTTGGTGAATGAACATTTTCACAGTCTTTTTCACCAGCTATGGAGCTGTATATTACTCAGACAACACTACGGCTGCTCAGATATGGTGCAGATATTACTCCAGTCGGAGTAATATATTTCTCACAGATGTCCCTCTGCACATCCTCCTGGACACCTGTATAAAATGTCTTCATGGCTCATCGGATTTCTCCAGTCTAAATAAATATTCTGATTCAAACTCAGGTCGTAGGGGTTCACAGCAACTTGCGGTCATCACTGTACCACCGCATCTCCCACACAACGATAGTAAACTGAATAAGTACGGTGGATCGAAGTAACAACGTCTTCGTCACAAAGTAAGCATTGGGAAAATTCAGAAAAACCCAAACGAGGGGAAAAGCTGGCGGGGTGCGTTGAGAGATATTTGATGAATTCCTCACCGCTTACAAAGGGAAAGGCGATGAGGTCGCTCCGGGTCTGTTGGGGAAACGGGGCGCAGTCGAATCGGAAAGGCGCATTTCGCACATCTCGGTAAATCCCAGCATCACGCCAGACAATTCCTCCTCCTGAACTCCCTCCAATCATAACACGAACGAGCCCCCCACCACCCAAGCGCCTCCTTCCCTCCAGCTCCTCTGTGCTAACACAACCGCCCCCCACCACCACCAACTTTACTCCCTCCTTACCCCCCCACCCCAAGCAAACAAAGCCTCTGTGTTAAAGCCTCTCAACCCGCCCGCTGCTGCTGCGGCTGCCCCATTGGTGGAGGCGGTGCCGCGCGCGGGGTATAAAAGCGCGGTGGAGTGCAGAGCTCCGCTCACTGCTCGCAGTGCGCTGCGGACGCTCCAGCCTGGACGTGCTGCTTCGTAACCACGGGCTCGCTCGAGATATATTAGCCGCAAGATTGCAGAGAGAGAGAATAGAGAGAGGGTGACACAGTCATTGAGAGAGTGTGTGTTAGGACCTGCAGGGCAAACCAAGTGCGTATCGTCCGACAACGATAGGAATTGCAACAGCGGTCGGTGGCAGCGTCTCTCGTCGGTGTTTTAAGAATTTGTCTCTTTTGTCACCGGCCACGTTTGTGGTAACGTGCCGTGTGTGGCAGCAGGCGGATACAACATCAATCAACCAGCAAATCGCGAAATACCAAGGAACGGGGCACGCTCGCTCGCTCAGCGTTGGTGCTAACCACGATTTCGTTTTATTTTCCGATTTGAACCCAAGCCAAGGGCCTCCTCTGCCCACGGGATCTTGCTGGTGGTCTCTGCCGTTGTCTTGCCAGCAACAACCACCAGCACCCCCACCACCTTCGCTCGCCCAGCGTCTGCCGCAAGCCATGCTGCCCTCGGCGGCCCGGGACTCGAGCAGCCCCCGTCGCGGGGCCACGGCGACCCCCCCGGCTGTGGCAGGAGGGGCCCCCCACGATGCGCCCCCCGCGAGGTGCAAAGTCGTCGTGGTCGGAGACAGTCGATCGGGCAAGACGGCGCTGCTCCACGCGTTCGCCAAGGATTCTTACCCCGAGGTGAGAGACCTCTCCTCTGTCTCTGTGTCTTTCTCTCGTGGTGCGCTACGAACCCGGCTCACGGCCAACACCCAGTGGTGACGATTGTCTGATACCGGCCCTGGGCCTCCACCTAGGTTGACTCGGCCTCAAATGAGTTACCCCGGTGCGGTGTGTAAACATCGCCACTGGGGAGACAAAGGCGGTCGGGCGGGCGTGGTGGTGGTGCTGGTCACCCCACCACCCTCGTGTGCCGTTCTGGCCTTAATCGGTGCTCGCTAACAGCACTTGCCCCTACAGTACGTTAAGGCTATATGGGTGATCTTTGTCCCCTTGAGCCATCTTATTGATGTTTATATTGGCTGTGATGATGATGACGATGATGACGGTGGTGGTGGCGCAGTGGGCAGCACAGAGGGTGGTGGTGGTGGATCTGCCAAGTCGCTTCCAGTCGTTCGCTTCGCGTCCGTGTCCTGTGACCTGCCAGCACCGCGAATATTCCAGCCCCAAAGTGCACCTAGCCTGGTTGACGCGCGTTGTGTTTGCCAGTCATCGTCGGTGGCGAATGGCTGTTCCGTGTCACCATCATCATCTGTCATCATCATCGGGCAACGGCCGGTCCACTGCTGGATGAGGGCCTCCCCGGGCCACATCTGTGCGACTCTGCGATGTTAATATCCCGCGAGTTGATTTCGACGTTCCGTTTTTTCTCGGTATGGTTCTGGAATCGGACGCGTTCCATTGCCTTGACGTAATGTTCAGCTTGCTTGTCAATCCACCGCTGGATGAAGACGACTTGATCACGACCGTTGCGTGCGGATTTGGTGCAACTCGCCACTGATGATGATGATGATAATCCGTGGCCGGGATTCAAAGTCGTCGCTGGGTTTGGCAGTAAAGTTTTTAGTGCACCAACCGCTGAACAAATACTCCTACCTCCCCCCCTCCCTTAGTCTGTGTTGTACAGAGATCCGAATTATATTACACCGCTGTCAACTACCACTGCTAGTGAAGAAGCCTCGCTGAATCTCAATATAAAAAAATTGGGGGGGGGGTCCTGCATTAGAATGATTTACTCATGCCATTTCTGAGAGGTTGACGTGCAATTAAACCGGAATCATCGCGTACGGGGGGAGGGGGGGGTCTAACCATAAAGCTCCACTTGAGTCAGTGGAGCTAAGACTCCCGTTTGCAGCACTGCCACCTTGTGGTTACTTGACAGCCTCCTCCATTTCTTGTCGCTGCTTGTCCACAATGGCCACCGACCACCAGTTTCATCGCCACCGTAATGCCACCACCATGGCGACTACTACCAATAAGCCCATCATCACCGCGACTTGTTCACAACCCAGTTGGGCAAACGGTTCCAAGCACATGCCACTCAATGTTGGGGCCATCGTATATTTAGATGTCCCTAAAAGTATCGTCCATTATTAAATGCTGATAATATAATTCGACAGCCATTGGAACTAGGAACCATAAAACTACACAAACACACATACTTGGTTGTGTGAACATTGTATTTTAATGATTCTCATCAACTTCCACGTGTCTACCAAGGCACTGGCGACATACATCGCAGTGAGAGGAGTTTCCGGGGTGTTTGTCAACATCTTAGCTGTGATTGTCTTGAACGTTGTTATGTAGTACCACATAAGCTCACACAAACTTTTAGGTTAAAAAAAAAAACCTGAGCATATAATACATATGTTGGCAACATTTAAACCACGCAGTATTGTTTAGAATTATTTAATAAAGAATGATAGGGTGAACCCAATGACAGGAGTTCATGAGTGGTGAATATCTGAACCTGACCTGGGCCACCCCTTTACCAACCCTTACTGCCTGCCCAGTGTGGGGAAGTATGGCCAAAAAGCCCACACGACAGATACAGCTTCGGGAGGCCTTCATCCAGCTGTGGACTGAGAAAGGGATGTACATTTTAAAAACCTGATTAATGATAACCTTGTTGAACATTCAGTGTATGCACTTACTGTGGATAGGGTTTTGGGTCAGGATCCAACAACAATGGCTCTTGCTATAGGTCCCAAGGAACCTGAAGAAGTGCTGCAGTTCAGTGCGGGCAGTATACATTACACTGCGTGTGTGTACACCACAGGTCTATGCAGGCGTGACATACGTAATACATGATATATTTACGGACGGGGCTTTGATCGATTGCCCGTGGCGGTGGAGCCCCCAAAATCCCAACAACCTACCCTGGAGCATGACTCTTTGAGCGAGAAGCAGCCAAGCAAATATCTAATTCATTAGGACACAGGCCATTGGCGATCTCCACTGGGTGTTGGGAGATGAGGCTAGCCGAGTGGCTAAGTGGCGGCGGCGGTGGTAGTGGTCTCGGTCCGAGAGCCCATTTTCCACTCCCATCGGTGCGCAATGTGCGAACCGCGTGTCTCATGCGCAGTAAGTCTTAACATCGGGGCAGCAAGTGCGGTGACTCGACAGCATGTGACCACACGTATATGGTTTCCCGACTGACACACTTTATACACCAAGCGCGTAGCACCAGACCTCACACACACAATTGCATTTATGGATTCTAAAGCGCAACCGTGACCCTTCATTAGCTAAAAGTGCATGGTGTGGGGAGGCCCTCATTCAGCGGTGGGTTGTGACAGTAGGGCTGGGCTGTACACGTATATACGTAGAGCTACAAGGAAGTTTATATAGTAGGGTTAATCCTATGTTTCGCACAGGATTGTTGTACATGCTGTTTGCATATTAAGTGAATTCTATTAATTACATGCGGTGCTTTTTCCATGTATTGGAGTAATGTGTTGTTATTATTAAATGATAACACTGCACACTTATGAGATACACATCACTATACGAGGGGCAGTTGAAAAAATTGGCTTAGTATTTTGTATGCTCGCATGTTATATAACACAATTCCATAACCATTTGGCACACAAGTTATTGCTATTTTTTTATTTTAACATAAAAAACTGAGCACATGTGTACATCACAACCTCCATTCTGTTGCACATTCTTCATGCTCACAGTGCCTCATACGGGTTTCAGCCATTCTAAAACAATTTCGCAAGCCCTCTCGGGTCATGTCAACAATGCGCGCGTGCATGGCCGAGCTAGTTGCAGTATCTGCGGAATTGTTTAGCTCCATGTGCCCTGTTGTCATAAGCTCCAATTGCTGACGGATTACGTTCTTGCCCAACAGCAATACGTGCCCACCGTGTTCGAGAATTACACCGCCAGCTTCGAGCTGGAAGGCCACAGGGTGGAGCTCATCATGTGGGACACGTCTGGTGAGTGGGATGCATGCCACAGCCTGCTCAGAGATGCCCGCGTGTATTAGACTATCACACGTGCACAACCCTCTCTCACGTGGGTAATTCGTCGACAGTGGAGAAATACCTAAATTAAATGCCAAGTTTGAGTTAACGTTGGCGGTCCGGTCCTCTGCTAGCCATGGCACATGCCAGTGATACTGCACGTTGGTGATAAACTAAACGGCGAGCTACTCTTAGTTCTGAATTCTAACGCCTGGATAATGTGCTGCGCGCCATAAGATTCCCACCAGCATAGTGATAATACATTCCTTTTGCGGGGCCTATACCACTTCGCCGTTTTAGTATTAATTTCGATGACGAGGGAGTCTTAAGATGTTGTAATATACAAATTCCGCGTTGGTGAGCCGTTTGTAAACATTGCCATGGGTGTCAAGAACAGCACGGCTGCTGGGATCGCGATCTATAGGAAGTCACGGCACTGTGTTATACACTTCTAGATGTGGCTTTTCTACCTGCAGGCGAATCACATTCCACGTCTGCTGCGTATGGCAAAACATTTAAGCTCTTCATGGCTAATTAAATGTCTAGTAGTCTCCATGTGCTGGCACGTGTAATTGGCTTCTGGCAAATGTCAAAGTATTGACTTGTTCGATCATTTTGACGGTACTTGAACAGCCGAGCATCAGCTACCACAGTAAGTGCAGCCAACGCCAGTTTTTAAGAATGCATTCAGTTATTACTTATTTCTACGGCAACGATTACGAGTGACCAGTCAGAATTTATTTTTAAGCAAGCAGTGACACACTAAGCACTATAAACAGGTCCAGACATGCCCATACCACCCCCTAACCCCCCTCCCTCAGGAGATTCCAAATTCCTTTCTCCAGTGCCCCCCCCACCGCCACTTCCAGTAGCCTCACTCTCGCAAGCCAGGGCCCCTCCTTCCCCACCACATCCTTCTCAAATTTGGCCAACAACAAGCGATGCGGTCCAATCGGCTCGTCGTCTTCCTCGCAAGTGTAACCCTTCAACTGCAGATGTTGTTTAAACAGCCCTCCTGCTCTGCCCGGGACCTCCTACTGAGCCATGTGGAGATTCCAGGAATGTGCCACGCCTCTCATTTACGTATAAAGAAATATATATAAAGTTTAGGGTTATTGTTAAAAAAAAAGAAACCGATTGGCCATTGTCAAGCACTTCCTAATATGTTTTACTGTTAATGAAGTCAATGAGAGGGTGATTGTATATATTCATAATTGTTTTCTGTAGCCAATGTTTTATTACCAGATGATCATGAAACAATATATATTTTTTCACAATATATAGTTATTAATGTATCCGGATATATAAATATTACCACTATAATAGCAACTTTCTGTAATTATTGGGTAGCAATGACATGTTGTGAAATAATAACATAATAAGCCAAAATCTAGGTTAAAATATGGGGGGGCTGGCTCAATGCCTGCTTTGAATACCTGACCATAACGAGTTCATTTTACCAAATATCAGGGCTGTACCAGTCCATAGATTCTCAGACAACATTTACAGTTGGTCCATTTTTACAAAGTAAATGGAGAGGGGTCGCCCAGATAAAACAAAGTTGATGCAAATGAAAAGTTAATCGGGATATAAAAATGTACTACGTAGATTGGGGGTGAAGATGAAGACTATAATGTGTGTTGTTGCGATTATTAAGATAATCGGTTTACCACTTGTCATGTAGGCACACAGTCACTGACCCTGGAAGCGGCTAATAATTAAACCGTGTGTATAAAACATAATTAATTTCCCAAGCACAGTTAATCTGCCCACGGATGATCGCGAGTTAACTGGTTAGGGGGTTCCCGGTCTGCCTGCAGTCGCTCAACAGCCTCGTGATCGCTGTCATCTGTCATTCCCAGGCTTGCCACACTACGACAACGTGCGGCCCCTTTCCTACCCCGACGCCAATGCCATCCTCGTCTGCTTTGACATTGCTCGACCAGAGACTCTGGACAGCGTCCTGAAGAAGGTGAGATGAAACACTAGTCTAGAATGAGTTTTTTGGCCTTCTCTTTGATGCTGGCCAGATGTCGTGGAAGAGATTGGGAGTCCCCATATTTTACCCGACCACACACGACTTGCCAATGCATTAACTGGGGTTAGGGGTAATCTGTTTATACTGCTCGGTGGACAGAGGCAGAGGGATTTAATTAACGTGTCCATTCTTTCAACTGTCATGCCGGGAGATTGAACCATCGACTTCTGGAATGCCAAATACGGTATGCTAACCATAACATCGTAGAAGCATCCGTATGAAGCAAATTACTTGATAATACAGATTTTTCCTTGAAACAAAGTATAATTGTTTTCTTTTGAGGCATAAACATTTCCAAATCTCGTGGAAACTTTTTAACACGAGCACAAGTTTGTCTTCCGAAGTTATTTTGGTTAACAGTGATATTTCACTAATTGTATTACATTCAAAAAACCTTTTGTTCGATTTAGCACATTTACTGTTTGCCATCACCTACGTGTCTGTGGACCACACTGACTCGCCGTCTGTCCTGCAACATGGTGTCGAACAAGGAAATCTGTTTGCCGAGGACTGTCGAGCAGCTGGGCCCCAGTCACACCACTCTTGACACCCACTGCTGTGGCAGAGTGAGAGTTTAATTACGGCCACATGTCTGCAAGCCCACGGAAATTACTGTCGGAGCCATTTCACTGAAGTTCTGCCGGGCGAATCAAAACAATCTACAAAATGTAACTCGTCTTTGCAAAGTAGTTGAACAGATGGTGTGCCACAGGTCTGTTGCATTCTGCGTACCATGAAGTGTCTTGTGCCTGGACACAAAGACGACTTGTAATCTCATTTCTCACAAATCCATTCCAGTGATGAGACGTTAAGGATTCTGGCTGTGTTTGCTCAATGTGGCAGGGTGGATTTATAAAATCCCATTTTGTTTCATCTTGAAAATCCTGACCACCCAGTCTGTCAGTTATAATATTTTTGCAAGGCTTCCTCGGCCATTACTATTATTATTAAGCACTCTTCTTATTGAGACTTGCATGAAATGTTGATGGAAATTTGTAAACTGTTAGGATATTTCCCGCAATCCCCAACACTAATTTTATTTGTCTGGTTTTCATACATCTCAAAAATTGCACTATCCGTCCATCAATCGGAGTCCTTATTTTAAAAAAAGCATCTCGGGCAGAAGTGCTTGTTGATCGAAGTGTACTTGGCAGTCTTCCAGTTGAAATTCTCCAGCAGTTTTTTTGATATCCAAAGAGCACCCACTTAAAAAAGCCACATGGATTTTTTTGCCATTTTGCCCCACTGCATGTGCATTTCATTTCACATGAGCTAGAACTTCTAAATGTTAACTTCCAGTAATATTGCCTTGCCTATGACGGAATCCCTCATAATGCACCAGATCTCGGAAACTAAGCAGCGTTTGAGCCTGCATATTACTTGGATGGGAAACCACCATGCCCAGCAGGATATAATAGCTGCTGCGGAGGGCCATGTTGTGGGCAGTGAGAGGGCATTACAAAAAAATACATTGTTGTGCCGTGCTATGCTCTCACGTTTGCACTGTCCACTTTTACCAAACCCGCACTGACCAGCGTGGTGAAGTATGGTCAAACCACCCCCACGGCAAGGGGAGACCCTCATCGAGTACGTGTGATTGACAAAGCACTGAACGTGTACAAAAATGTTTCCCTGTTAGAATCCTAACTAAGTAAATGAGGAATGCTAATCTGTTTTATATACAAACTGTTTGTCATAGTTTGTGGTGCCCCCACATTTTCACTGTCCCATGTAACACAAATGCCATGCAACCCCCCTAGGCAACGTTAACTTCGCTTGGCAGAATTTGCACAAATACGTACACACTGAATGTGCAAGCACACGTGTACATGTGTGTTTGCACATTCAGTGGTGGAACAAGATTATTTGGAGAGGCTGTTGAAACACGCCCATTTATGTGTTTATTTACTTAAGCAAGTAGCAGTGGGGTGCTAGGTTGTCTCAAGCAAGGTAATTGGATTCCCATTCCCACGGAGTAGCAGCCCCCACGTGTGAATTATTTACAGGCTGCCTCTTGGTCCTGCACTCCACTAAAAGAGAGATAAATGATTTACTCTTAAAAATGTCTACATTGTATGTGAGTACAGCTCTAACAATGCCCATGGGAGCTCTGGAATATATGAAATGCCCGGTTCAATAACTGAGGGTTTTGAAATCTAAACACGATTTGACAAGAAACAATATGCCATACATTGTTAATCGTAAGAGAAAGGTTGGAACTCGATAGCAATTTAATACAACACACTTTGCTTTTTGTTGCACAATTGTGTGGTTTTAACAATGAGGTGACATTAAATCAATTCAACCTTGACCTGTGATTATTAACAAAAAAAACATCAAGGTGTTATCACTGCTTGAATGGCCCAATGCAAACCCTGGACAATTTAAGAGATTAGAAAATCTGTTTTTTCCCCCCCAGGTGTGATGTGCATTTTGTGTGTGAGAAACGGGCTAATGATGTTTTTTCTATTTACAGTGGCAGGGTGAGATACAAGAGTACTGCCCCAATACCAAGGTGTTCCTTGTTGGCTGCAAATCGGACCTGCGGACAGACTTGAGCATCCTCTCTGAGTTCTCGGAGCAGCAACAGAATCCAATCTCCTACGAACAGGTAATACAAGCCAGTCAATGCCATTGCACATCTTTGAACGCTCACGCCTAAAATACTAATTAAAAACATCCAAGTCTCGGCACGTTTTGACGCTGTGAATTTACTCACGAGTGGATTTTTCTCTCTCTTTTTTTTTAATGTCTGCTCGCCGCAGGGCGCGAGCGTGGCGCGACAGATAGGCGCGGCTCGCTACCTGGAGTGCTCGGCGCGCACGTTGGAGAGCAGCGTGCGGGAGGTGTTCCGCGCAGCCGCCATGGCCCTGTCCACACCTGGCTCTGCCGCAGGAGGGCGACTCTCTGGTGGACTCAAGCGAAGTCGCTCCAAGAGGCTCCTGCAGCGGATTTCCAGGCTGGGCGGTCGCCCGGAGCTCAACTCAGACCCAGCGGCTGCCGACAAAGCCAAGAGCTGCACCATCATGTGAGACGGTTGGCTAGCCGCCATCGAGAGGGGGGCCCTGTGTTGGAATTCTTGCCCCTGTGCCGACCTTCTTACATTGCCTCCATTCAATTATGTGTGACAATCTGCCCACGGGGGATATCGATGGGACTCTCGTTTGATGATAAAACGCGTGAACTTGGGGTGCGCCATGTGGCTCCGGAGCCAAACGCTTGTTTTGTTCGGTGTGGGTGATTGATTTAAACAGTATTTTTTTTTCTTTGCCAAGTTTGAAGACACTGCCTTTAAAAACCGAGGGTGTATTGAACACTTTAACATGAACCAATGCACATCATTCATTCCATTTGGTGGGTTTTTTTTCATCACGTTGGATGCAGTCAAGTTGTCCGTGAAGGGGTGAAGACAATTTGCTTTCAAACCAAACTTCTCGGTAGCCCACGCTGCAGGAGCCACACTCGCGGTGTGCTCACACTCGAATGTGTTTGGGGCGGATTCAAAATAGTGGCGGTTAGCAGTCAGTTTTGTCAATGTCAAGCTACTTCATCAAGCTGCAAACCGGCAAGATTGGAAACGAAAACTGGATCTTGTAAAGCCTTGCGGGACATTGATGTCAAGGTTAAAAATAGTCAAGAAAGATGGAGAGGTTGCCGTCGGCAGAGTTCCCTTTTTAAAAAAATGGCGTTGCCTTACCACACTCTAAAAACACACAAGGGCTTCAGTTATTTATCTTATTTTTTATTTTGTTTTTGTTAAAATACTTTTCTTCTGTACAAAGAATAAAGCTTGTAAAATATCGTGTTATTTATATGTTTGTTTGTAAGTACAGTAGTGTAAAGAAGTCCTTAAAAATGTAAATTCTTGGAATTGTTTCAATTTTGCACTTTGCAATTGTGTTTGACGCTACATTCCCGCCCCATTCAGCTTCGTATGCGGAGATCTGCTTGGCGGAAAGGTCACTTTACCAGTGTTGCTTTGGCTTAAAGCGTGCGGCTTTGATACTTGTGATGTTTTTTTTCTCACCAATCTAATGCTCCCTATGCTTTGTAACAGCTGTGTACTGTCAATTGCATATGCCTGTGCCAAACAAAATAAAAAGTGTCCGTTCATATAAATGGTGAATCCAATTATTTTTTTAATATATTTACATTTTCTAAATCTTTCATCGTTCGTAAAATAAACTGCATTTACAGGAACTACATCGGGTCGTCCGTCGAATTCTCAAAATGTGTGGTCACCAACCGGTGGCTCGCCCGTTGCACTCGGCATCCTGTGGCAGCTGCAACAGGGGTCGACGAGACACAGGTCTGCTCCTGTTCTTGCCTCCAAGTTCATGAGTAGCACTGCCCTGATGAAATGCTTAAGCCGCCGGCAAAGGTAGCAACAGACTGATAAGTGCAAGCTGTGGAAAGGTAACGTAGCATTGACGTGAAAAAAAAGGGCTGGAATCAAAGCGTTCCCACATCACGAAGGTGACGGGGGCCGCAGGTTAATCTGACAAACGAATTCTTTCTGGAATGGGGGCAAGACAGCGAGCTTTAGTGTCCTTTATAAACTCACCATTTACAGCAATGCATTTCTGGCACCGTTGGGGAGATGTTAACCTGATTATTCGAACTTCAAAAGGACTACATGTGACCCGTTCACTGACGTCAAAGCCTGGCGCTATCTACGTTCTGTCAGCACCCAGAACAAAAAAGAACAGGAAGCTGGCCAAGCATCGACAACCGCGATAACATTCAGATGACACCACGAAGGTTACACTCGGTGCAACATTTTAAAATGGATAAAGTTCTGTTCCAACATCGCAGTGCATAACATTGCAGTCTTCCCTCTGCTCTTTTGCATTATCTTCACGATACTGTCGTCGTACAAAGGGTTTAAAGATGAGTTTTGTACAACATTGTGGCTAAAAAACTTGCTCTTCACTGGGCTGGGTGAGTTTAAGTTACACAATTCTGCACAACGATCTTCATACAAGGGTCTGTTGCTCTTATATGTTAATCAAAACGATGTTCACACAGTTTAAAACTTTCATACGCTGCGTTTGACGTTTTAAACCATCAAGAGTGTAAAGTGTGATGCCTTAACCAACATCTCGGGATTTCTCTCTGCTCTGTCCACTCCAAAGGGGCCACTGGCTCAAGCGGAAGGATATTTGTTTGGGGCACAGTGCAAAACACTTTGCTACTCGGTTTATTAGATATTCTGCAAATCTGAATTATTTTAACTGGCAAGTCATCTGCCTGTTTCCTGTTTGTCTCCATTTTCTGTCAAACTTGCTGCCTCTGTATCTCTCTTTATCTGTCTCCATATTCCATTGTCTCTGCCTCACTCTCTTGTTTGTGGTCTCACTGGCCAAACATCCCTCATAACCGACATGGCATGGGGAGGCCTTCATCCAGCAGTGGATTGACAAAGGACTGCAAATTATATATTGCTATAATGTAGTGAGTTGTTTTAAATGTGTTCTTGTGCACTACCGCCAACAGTGTCTTAAATATTTTTAATCTGATTAGTACAATGCATTTCCCATATTTGACTTGTAACGTCAACAGAGAAATCCCACAAGTGCAAATCTCTGATATAAAGTGAAAGTTGAACCTGTGATCAAATTCACAAGCAGGTCACTGGAGGCTTAGTTCGTTCCACAAAAATACAACCGTATTTCAAATCCTGTGAATTAACAAAAATCGCACCAGTTACCTTTTCCCGTTTCTCTTATGAATGAATTGGTTCAATTTTGTCACTTTTTTTGTTGAATTATACAGAAACGTTGCCGCTGCTCCCAGCCACTGAATTCTGCATCGTGGTTGTGCCATATCCTTTATTCTTGTTATTCCTGTGCACGGAGGTGGAATGGTAGCGTTATCAGCTTTCTGGAAACAGGATGACATTCCACTGCTGATGGATTATAAAATTAGACTGGTATTAGTGTTGGATGGGAAAGGTCTGCATTTTATAAAACATTTTGAAGTGCCTTGCTTTTACTGGTTTAATAATAATGTAAAGCCCTTTGTCTAGCCACTATAGGATGAATACCTCCCCATGCCGTGTTGATTATGGGGGTTTGCTTGACTGTAGACACCAGACTGGTCAGTGTGGATTTGTGAAGAGGAGTGTTGAAAGACCGATTCAGTATTTCACTCGCCGCTAATGTTCGCCGTGGCCAGAAATAAAACTCTTGGTTGCTGAGTTCACAATGCGTTGTGCTTAACCACTGCACCAATGTTGCATAGCCGGTTTAGTAAGAAGTAAGATTAACATCACATCATATTAATGTATCGGTGAAAGTATATGTTTATCCTCAGCAGTTTCCCACAGTACAAATGTGCATATTACGTGGCTTTGCCATCACGTTAGACTAAATAAATACGATCCTGCTGAACAACACATATAGCTACGTCGGCGCTGGATATACGAAATGCATCAAACGGGATTAGGGAACGCTACCAAAGCATTTAAAATGTACAAGGTGTTTTAAAATAACAAAATAACCTTAGCATATAGTAATACATCAGTCGCCTTCCGTTATTGTTTTCGACTTCCCTGCTATTTTACACAAATATAAATAATCAACTTTCGTGCCATATCTTAATAATTTAATGTTTTTTTGTCCTGTTGTCCTATTGACTTAACAGACTCATAGCAACAAACAGCATTTGGTTAAACAAGCAAACTCTTGTGCCGGTTTCGCCTTCTGGGGTTCACCATTGGAGTCAGGCGTGCTAAATAAATACTGCTTAGTTGATTATTGTATACAACCTCACCGAGCGCTGCTTTATAAATTAGAAAAAAATTAAATATTTAATTTATTTGTGGATATAGGGAACGGGGAGTAATGTTATTTGCTATATGCAAAAGAACCAGGTGTAGTGTTCATATTTTATCCATTGGCCTGAGGACTCATCTCCAGCTTATGCTTTAAAAATCTGCTGATTTATGTCTGGCATTCATCGGTCACACTGCTATGTTACTATATATTTAGACAGCGATCAGAAAAAAATCAAGCACCAAAATAGATTCCTGCATGATCAATAAACCATTCTTTCGGTCCATTACATCGAAATTGCATTTCTAACCACATTTGTAGCAATCCGTCCCCAAAGCTACCTCAAGGCACCCCATGCCCATTTCCATTGTAATTACTTAGTTCCAATGATTAAAGGAAAGGAAGGTAATTACCCACTCAGCTCGAGCATTGTCTGAGTGTCTGTCTGCCAACTCCTCCCGAGCATGGTCTTGATAAAGGGTTTAGTTCCAGCTCCAGAGCCGGGCGAATGTTTGTTGAGCGATTTACAGCACCCTGCCCAGGGCAAGGAAATGGCTCCAAGCAACCTTTTGAGCAAATCTCAATACATTGCAGGCTTCTCATTCAAGCAGAGCAGCTGGGGGCGGGGGACTTTGATGGCCAAGCAGACCACCTTCATTTAAAGGAACACAACAAGCCCTGGACATTTCCACTGCACTGTGCCATAAACCGTAATGGTTTACCGTATTGTTGTAAAAGCCTACTGTTATGGGCGTGGGGGTTTACTTAAGATTCCATATAGCCATGCAAATATTTTTCAAGCACTTAGCACGCTGCAACCTCCACTCAGGATTTAGAGTGGAGTCTACTTTTTAAAATGTGAATGTTTGCATGCTCCTCGTCGCAGCGCTTTCTATCCCGTTTCCATTTGCTTCCCATTCTATAATGACATCCAATAATGCTGGTGGCTGTCAGAATTATAGAGCACCTCTCACTTCGGAAACGTTTAAGAGCATACACAATTTTTTTTAAATAAATAAAATATTGAAAGGCAGAGATTTGAGAAGTCAATTATTATAAATGTAAACAAAAGCCTTGTAACTGTCAGAAATATTGTGGAATTTTGATGTATGCATTTTATGGACATTGTGCTCAAATTTCCTCCCCACACTCCGTTTCATCACCATACCAACAGCCAATCTCTGTTGTGAACTTGGGCCAAGAGCATCACACCTGAACGTTGTTTAGCAGGAGTTGCACTATATCCGAAATGTGCAATGCGAAGACATCCTTGCAGGTTTAATTTCACAACAGCCATGTCCACACACTCTGACGGTACATTGCGAAACGTTCCACAAGTTTCGTACCCGTGATACGTCGAGTGGTGATGCGGGGCAGAGTGGTTCACGTGCTGCGATATGGCCCTGAAACATGAGTTGGATTCCTGGTCACAGCTCACATCAGTGGCATCGACCAGCATGGGGATGATTTTTTGTTTGTAGATTAAGAATGGCGAAAATGTATTTTTGTTGATTAAAAATTGTATTCATATCTATAATACATCATACAGTTGTAGTGTAGATGTTTAACCTGTAAAGCATGACACTGCTATGGCTGAGCAACCAGCCATTTTGAAGATTAGGGCATTTTAATACTGCACTGTACATTACTGTCTTACCATCTATATATATAAAATCGCAAATCTGTCTGTCTGTCTGTGTGTCGCCGGACCAGACGCAGTTTCATTGGACGAAATGTGAGGGATTTGCGAGACACGATTGGTCCGTTTGGTTTTCCACGGCGGTTGCCCCTGGCAACGGGTAGCGACGCATTCGCTGCGGGGTGGACGCCATTTTTAATTCCCGTTAAAAATATGCGCACGCATTAACACGCGACTCTGAGGTAAATTCATCAAAGTTTCACGTCCTCTTCACTCCCCCCCCCACCCCAATGTGTGCAATTACTATTATAGGGTCGGTAGATAATAAAATTATAGCGATTAGACAGTATTATTGTAGCGCGGGGGGTGGGGGGGGGTAACGGCCCCAGTACCCAGCCTCAGCCGGGTGGGCAATTTAGGCGAGGCCGGAGGCTCTGCACGGTACTAGGCCTCGACACCCCACCACACTATAGACAGTACATATTACTGCACAGCGGCAGAGGAGATCGTGGCTGGGGGGCAGGGGTAGCAGCCCATCTGTGTATATATGTAAGGTTATTAAGAAATATATTTTTCACCCGGGCAACGCCGGGTACTTCTGCTAGTCACATTGTAAACGTGGGAACCTAGCCTGCACATGCGAACTAATATTAATCAATAATGTTTAAGCTTTTTTAGACAGCACGTAATTATTTAGGCCGTGTGAATATTAACATTTAGTCATATCCCACCGTATCATGGGAATTTCAAGTGTGTCAAAATATTGTAATTAAATGGCAGATAAGTTGTAATTATTGTTTACACTATGAGATCTCTTTTACCAGTGGCAAAATATAATGGTAGGTTTTTACCCTTTTAACTGGTACAAAACTGACACCTTTATTCAAGGCATCATGTTTGCAATGACCACAACACAAGTAGTCAATAAAGCAAACAAAAAGAAGCAACTCTGATAAGGATAATAATATGCACTGTCCTTGAAGTTGATTGGCCCACACCCGAGACGGCTTTCTTTAGAGCCTAGTCCCCATTGGTGTCATCTGGCCCTACACCAATGGGGACTAGGCTCTAAAGAAAGCCGTCTCGGGTGTGGGCCAATCAACTTCAAGGACAGTGCATATTATTATCCTTATCAGAGTTGCTTCTTTTTGTTTGCTTTATTGACTACTTGTGTTGTGGTCATTGCAAACATGATGCCTTGAATAAAGGTGTCAGTTTTGTACCAGTTAAAAGGGTAAAAACCTACCATTGTAATTATTGGTATATAATGTGCTATGATTTGTGAAATAAGGGGGATGATGGCCAGGGGTCGAGGTTAACGATGGAGTGATAGCCATAGGAAGGAACATTCATCAGAGGACGTCCACATGAGCTAATAAATATAAGCTCATGTGCAGGTGCTGGATATATGTGGATTGTTGCATTGTGAAACCGTGAGTTTTAGTGGGGTTTGCAGGGCACCATTCAGAAGTGGACTGAGCATAACTGATTCTGATGGCTAATGTGCCATCCCTTAAATTACATTTTCACACCCACCCACATCTCACAAGACCTGATTTTTTTCCAACTTGTTTATGCCATTTTGCAACCATAGGACAACGTGTCAATTCGGTTGAATGAATATCCAAAATAACGATTGTAGCAATCAAATCAAGGCACATTTCATTCAGTATCAATCCGTCATGAAAAAAAGCACTGAGGTTTTTAACCAGGCTTGTTTTAACCGTGTTGTATTAACCTGCAAACAGATGGATCCAACCCTTTGCGGTTTTCTCACAAGGCAGTGTTATAATGGTCACCGACCACCGAATACCCTTTGAATATCAAGCGTGGCCTTAAGGATGTTTCATTTCCCACCTCTCTTGCAACAGGAAAGGAAGGTGTGAATGTTTCTCTCTTACTTCAAAGGATCAGAAAGGGTATTTTAGCGAGGAAACCCGAAAATACCGTTAGGTGAACGTGTGAATATACAAGGCGTAAAATCATTGCATTTGCTTAAACAAATTCTGGAAGGCCAGCACGCTGACAGACAAGACACCCATGAAATAGAGCATAGCAGTTCATTGGGATCTTTCCTGCTGAAATCTAAAACATTAATAATCCATTTTGAATGTGGCGATAGAAAACAAATAAAAAATAATTTATTTTATTTATTTTTAACAACATGTTAAGTGACAATAACAATAGGCTTTTGCTTACTGCCGATGAGAGAGGAATAAGATATCGATCTTTTTGCCAACAGAAATTATTTCCTGTAAATAGGCCAGTAAAACATAAAACTGCCATGAATTGTAAATCATAGTACGTTGTTATACGTACAAGTTAGATTTCAGTGAATCAATGTAATGTCATGCACAATGTATCTGCATATGCGACTGATTGGCAGATGCCTCTAGCGTTTGGATCCGCTCCTGAATAGGCATGACATTGCAGCGATGCGATTGTGTGGCTAAGGAGGAAAAGGACCCCTATGGGGAGCAGCTGCACATCAAACAAACAGGGATGACCTGACAATTCTTGTCTGTAATTAACTCGAGAAACATAACGAGGGGCAGAGAATGTGGGCGGAGTGCAGATTAATTAAGCGTGGACACAGATCTCCTGTTTAACTGTGTCCAGATGAATCCTGTCCATCATGGCACACGGACTCGGAACAAAACTCTGCAATAAATACATGTCTGGGTATTTTGCAGTATGCATGCAGCATGTAAAAATAGGCATGTAGGCAATAAATAAATAAATAAAACACTTCCATTCAGAACGTTTAAATTATTCCGCATGCGTACAGCATACTAAACATTGCACAAAATATGTGCAGTCCATTGTGTTTTACGTGTATATGTATTCTGGCATTGTTCAACATCTCACGTTTCTATTCAAACAAAGAAATGCATTCATAAAAAAAACTATGCACATTTAAAATCTCAGATTGTGGTGCATCTACCCACTTATAAACAAGCCCAAACATACACAGCATGCCCACCCCCACGTAACCCTGTTCCCATTACATATGAAGGCAAATGGACTTTCTTTTCTGATCAAAGTTGTTCAGGGTATTGTTCTCCTGTAGCCCCCCACCAGTCCTCCAAAGCGTTGAAACGACCTCGTTTAAAACATCTGAAACGATGACGGCAGCGTGGGACCTGAAAAACGACACCAAGCCCTTCAGCTTCGTATGGGCGCAGACGTCTGTGACCCTCAAGGCACAGATTATAACACTGTTCAACAACAACAAACATTTTTTTTCTGCCCTGGACTTTTGCAACTGTTTTAGACTAATTTTAGGGTGCTGATTCCAAATCTGATCTCAGATTTGCTCTATCACATCTCATTTTTATGCTATCGGCATACCCCATTTTCATTTATTTTACCCGAAATTAACTCTGTCACTTATGATTGCAAGTTGTTGCGAGTCAGTGACTGCTTTAGTGCTAAAATATGGTGTTGTATTTTTAGGATAGTGTGTTTATAATATTATTTTATGTAGATATCCACATTTATTTAATATTTTTCTTCTGCTGTTTTTTTTATTGAAAATGCAATATTTGATATCTCAAAAACCTGATGTGATAGACAAAAACTGATGCCAGATTTGGAATCAGCACCCCAAAATTACCTTAAAACCGTTGGAATACCTTATGCCAGAAAAAGTGTGTTGACCAGTGTTATTCTGTCCTCTTAGAGGTCGTAGCCTCTCTCTTAAAAGGTATATCCAACATTAACAATAACGCATGATAATCAACTAATATTCGCAAAAAACGCAATGTACAATGAAGAATTTCCAAAAGCAACACAACTCGATGCCAATGTAAGCTGGAAACAATAAATCAAATGAAGGAATTTCTTTGGTAATATTTATGAAAGTAAATTCACTTGATTTTAAGTTTCATGCTCACTTGTACCACCCTTAAAAAATCTGAATGTTTATTTATACTGGAGGAATCCAATGATCCATGAAGCTCTTTTCACAGATGTGCAGTAGGGACAGAAACTTACAACAACAAACGATAACAAAACAACGATAGGAGCACAAAGTAGAGAAAATGTAAAGCAAATAAACTAGAAACTGTGCTGCAGAAGCTGAAATGAGCTTTCATATTCACAATAACGATCACCACGCCATTGTCGAAGCACACACATTCAAGAAGCAATCTCAAAATTTCACATGCTCAGTGGGAGCAGCCGAGATAGTTTTGAGCAAAGGGATGTAAGAGTGTGCGGAGACATTAGGAGGGCGTGTATATTGTGTTGTGTTCCACACACACCATTTGTCAGCACGAGAGGCCAGAGGAGAACACAGGAAAGACGTAGCGTGCACCTCTGCTGATAAGCCGGCATATATAGAAGCAATGACTGTAATAAAGCCTTTTAAGTCTGCACTTATGCGCCTATGCCCTGGGAGGATGTATTTTTTTAAAGAATACCAGGCTGAAAGAGACGTTTATGCACATGTTCTGCTACCCCATGGTTTTGGATTTTTGCGGTAATTATTAGCGTTATGGGCTGGTGCAGTGGTTAATGCACTGTGCTAAACACCTAGCGACCAGAGTTCTATTCCCATCCATGGCTCACATAAGTGAGAGTGAAATCTGAAGCTGTCCTAGACTCCCCTACATCAACCAACAGGCCAGTGTGGTGATGGATTCCCTATGTCTCACCTGACATACGCAGGCCTTGATTAGGCAATCCATGTATTATATGCATATGAATTAGAATGCATTAAATTTCGATTTAAAGCTTTCGTGACTGCAGGGATTCATCTTCTTGGTTCTTTCGGTAAAGTCCCAGCTTAAATAGACGCTCCAAACCCAGGACGTGTCATTCAGACTCTGTCTTATCGACAGACCTGTTCTTCACCTGAGGACGGCTGCTTGCGTTGTGGCCGAAACGTCGTGAGAATTATTTTATTATGTTAAATTTTTATTATTTTATTATTTCCATTCTACGTGACTATAATGCATTAGTCACGACAGTGTTCCAAATATTACGAAACAATAAACAATCACGAATGGCACTAAAAGAGTTGCATAAGTTTGTGTAAGCAGAACGATATTCATGCACATGTATTGTTTCAGCATTATATTGCATGCATGTTTGCGCAAAATAATACGCACGTTATGAATAATTGCACTCTCATCGCCCACTATTCATTCTGCATTCCTCTCTCCGCATTTTCACAAGGCGCTATCATCCCCGAACAATGCTCGGCTAGGATTTTCAGAATCTTAAAAGGAAAGAGGCTTTTAGTCTTCTTTCAAATGAATTTGTCGCTTAGCATTAGAAAGCCACTCTCCTGGCAACCTGGGATACAAAAGTGATCGTCCTATTGTGCAGAGACCGCTCGAGTGTGAAGGCGGGTCAACAGAGGGCATGGCAGAATGCCTGAGAAGCCAAACCCCTGGCTGCTGCTGACCAAATCCCCCCACATCCCTCCCGCCCGAGCTATTATCCCAAAGACAGTGGCGCGCAAATGCTAATCACCTCATTCCGCCTATTATACACTAACCTCTCCTCCATTTCTTTCATTTCATTTTTGCAATCATATTTTTTTTATTACTCTGTTCGTCTGGGTCGTTCCAATCCTACTAACACATTGTTTGCTGTAAATTGCTTATTAAATTAGCCGTGACCCATCTCACATTCCAGAGGCATTGACATTGCACGAGGAAACGTTATGTAAATTAAAAAGTGAAAAATACTTGCCAACCAATTTAAAGCCTGTGCTTGCTCAAGGATTATGCATTTCTACATACAATTACAGTGTGTGAACCTTTACGTGCTGCCCTATTCTGTAGTCAAAGGTTGACATTAACTATCTTACTCTTCTTGATTTGAAGCTTTCGTGACTGCAGGAACCAAAGAGTATGTTACTCTTAGAGATGTAAAAAAAAACATCACAGTTGTGTGCGTGTGAAGCATGCTTGAAGCCAATAACTTGGAAAAAAAAACACTTAAAGTTATGCCCGACAATATCTATGACGTGTCAGGAGTCTAAGAGAGGCTGACGATTGAGAAAAAAGATAATGATGTCAATGTTCATTTCCCATGAATGCGGACCTCACAAGGTGTGAGATTTCACAGGTGCCTTGAGCCCCTTCTCCGCAGGCCTCAGACCTCCAACATGGTGAAAGGCAATTACAGCCTCGCTGCCTCATGCATAATACAGTGTATTTGATGTGCAAACCATGTTTGAGCATCATGCTGTGATAATATTAACAGTAGGGCAAGCATTTAATTTTACTAGGAGCTGCTGATCAATATAAATAAACATGTATCGTAACTGAATTGGAAATGGCTGGTCTGTGTCTTCAAATACTTTCCATGGACGTGTAATGCAAGTGCAATTGACAACAATGATGATTGTAATACTCTCGTCACAGTACTAATAATGATGCCCTTTTAATCCATTACAGTTCACTGTGTCTAAAGACTTTTTTTCAGGAGTGTCCTGCTTTGGGATGTTTGGTCAATTCCATCGAGCGTTTTGCTTCATGTAGCAAGAGGCCAGAGTACCCAGAGAAAACCTACACATATGATGGGATAGCAATACAATTTATATTCATATCGCGTTCAAATGCAACTGTTTCTCAAGTTGCTATATAAAACAGAGGTAAACAAAGGCAGCCTGGACTTTAACTGGGGGCAGGGAGTTAACAGCACGGACGGTTGGGGAAAGGAGTTCCAGATTATGGGGGCAGTCGAGGAGAACGAGCGACCTCCCACTGAGCGAAGGTGATAGAACGCCTTGGTTGGTGGCGAGAACGGTGCATGGAGGGAGGGGGGGGGGTTAAAGTGAGACGAGTAACGAGAATGGGAACGTTCATGGGAGAACCTTTAAAATGAATAGTGCAGTCTTGGAAGTTGATACAGGAATAGATTGGGAGCCAGTGGGGGGGATCAAAGTATTGGTGAGAAGTCTGCCAGCAGGATTTTGGATCATCTTGAGTAAGGAGATGAGGGATTTGGAGAGGCGCTAGAAAAGAGAGTTGGGATGTTATGAAGGCATGGATGAGAGTATATTCTTGGGTTTTTTTTCGGTAAAGTCACGTAGGTAAAACATTAAAATTAATACAATTAATAAAAGTAAAATAAAAATTTACGGGATACAGCAAGCGTGCTGTGACGGTTCCACCTGAAGACGGAAGCTTATGTTGCCTCCGAAACGTCGTGATTATTATTTTATTTTTTATTTAACTTTTATGAATTTTAATTTTAATTTTTTACCTACGTGACTTTATCGAAAAAACACAAGAATATGAATCCTTGCAGTCACGACAGCTTCAAATCTAGAATGGATGAGAGTTTCAGTGGCAGATTGCAGAAGGGAATTGACGGAGACGTTGCACAGATTTGGTTTGGGCGTCCTGCCGATTTGAGATATGCGTGACGTGAACTGGAGCTCGGAATCAATGGTGACTTCAAAGTTTCTCACACTCTTCTATGCAAACCTTCAAACAGATGGATCCAAAATACACTTCTTGCACTGCCATCTCTGGGCCACGGTGCAGCCCAGCGGGTTTGGGAGTTTCACTAATTTGTGGGACCCATCTCTCGCCTCCAAAGCACTGGAATGTGTGAATATACTAGTCAGTAGTGCCGGTATCAACTGTTTCAGTAATACAATTTAGTGCTCAGAAGATACTTGTCCAAATGTCCCATTAGCGTATGCGTGTTCCACTGCAAACTCTTTAGAGACACGTTTGGTTGTCTTGGGCCAACAGGCCGACCTCGATGAACAACACGTGTGATGTTGCGCAAGCCAATTTTCCAAAGCAATTACACGTTTGCATTATCACCACAACATACATTTACCCGCTCATGTGCAATATTAACAATTCATGAATTTCCTGCATTAGAGAGGAATTTCAGCAATTAGCACAACAATGTGCCATCATGGATTTCTTATCATACCGTATGTTGATATACAGTAATGCATTTTTGAAGATATGATACCTTTTATCTAAATTGAGATCACTTGGGGTTGTTCCCATTTCTTTAATGTATTTTATTATTCTATTATTGTGAGATGATGCATTGGGTTGTGGAGCTGGGACAGTGAGAGAATACGAAATGGGCAAATCGAAAGGAGATGCAGTCATACAAATGCTGCATGTGATGTTAGGACATTTAAATAAATAAAAAGTGTTGGTCTTTTTCAAAATTGTATTCCCGGTGTAACATTGGCATTATGGTCATCACCAACTAAAGCATCCATTCGGAAGTCTCACAAAGCGGTGTAGACGGTGCCCTCTCTCACACACGAGACTGGTGCTTATCACACGATAACCTACTGTGAGTTCTAATTCTCAGAACGAATTGAGTTAAACAAACTAACTTCATGACAGATTTTTGTGTTGTCTGAGATAACACCTCAGAAAGATTTACACTTTTGTGTCTCATAAAATTCCATGCTCAGCCCCAGTGCAAAATCATCTCCAGTTTTAATGTTGGAATCGCTGCTATGCCAATGACACTCAGCTTTGCATCACCAATGACTCTACAACCCCAACCTCACTATCTACTCTCATACCATGCCTTGGCCCAGTCTCATTTTGGATTGGTTCTAATTTCCTCCAGCTAAATATTTCCGAAACTGAAACTACTTTACTCCTCATTGGGTAACAAGTCAACACTCAATTGAGGCTCCAGTTTCAGTGTGCGCTTTTTAAAGTCTGTCATTAAGCTGGCAATGTGTCCAAGCTCTCGTCATATTCCCAACTCAACTCTGCAGGCTTTCATATTTCCATAAGCGAAGAATCTCCTGCCTTCACCATATTCTCACATTGGCTACCACTGAGAACCTTTCACACCCCTGCCAAATCCCCCAAGTCAAAATGATCTAAAATGCCACTGTCAGACTCCTGACTTGCATCCCTAATGTTATCACATCACCCCAATACCTCAAGTCCTCCACTGGCTCCCAATCTAATCCTAGATCAATTTCAAGAAAGTACTCATAGCCTTCAAGATCCGCCATGAGTTTAACAATGCGAACTTCTCACCCTCTCATCTCACTCTATTTCCCATCCTCACACTCACCAAACTCTCCTCTCTCATCTCTCTCCACCCTGCACACTCTGGTTCAGTAACAGAGGCCATTTGTCAAAGCCCCCAATCAACCTTTGCTCAGTTGGAGGTTGTTACTTCTCATCTGCTGCCCATATAGTATAGTCTAGAATTCCCTTCTTTCAACCATCCGTGCTGTTGACTTCCTGTCTCTCTCTCTGATCAAGTCCTGATTCAAGACCGTCCACTCATGTGCCAATGGCTGACTCCTGTTCAAAATAAATACTCTCATCACATGGTGCCCATGCCTCATGGTTTTACAGTATATTGAGATATGTTGGCATATTGACGCTAATTGTGTATTTAAATTGAAATGAGACCATTACCTTCCTACACTTGAGAACCAGGATTAATCACGGGTGGCTGCCCAGATTTGAACTCGGGATCTCTCAGCATTTCCGGCTCGGCGCTTTGACTTCTGAGTCACCAAAACACGCTTCAATGTTAGCAACTTTTTATTCTGCATATTTACATTTGGAGATTAAAATAAAATAGCACGTTAGTGTTATGGGGTGTATCATTTTAATACCTCATTCCAAAAAAACGATTTGACTGTCCCTTACAAACACAGCCAGTCCCTTTCTTCCCCATCATCCTTTGCTACACATCAGCGCCTGGGATGATGCGTAGAGGGCAGTCAGCAGAACGAATTATGTATTAAGAGGCGATTTTATCTGCTCCTCAGTAAGCCTCTTGTTCATTAACCTTCCACGCACAGGCTGATAACTGATACCACTGGATCTACCTCCAGATCTCACGGCGTTCTTTATGCTTTACGTAAACAGGACTCTTGTAGATGCCTCAGATGGGTGTAAAGATAATTTCCCAACGCAGGAAACGTGCGTACAATGCCAGCTTTCTTGCGAGCGGATATGTTGGACTGAGATGAGGATAATTTTTTTAAAGTCAACAAACAGGTGTCTGACTGCCCGAGCAAGACCTGCAGGGTGTTTCGTAAATTCAGAGGACACTCTGAATGTCGTGCCCGGGCATGTGGCCACGTGTGCTGCCTAATCGCAGCCTGTGCCATCTGCTGCACTTGAGGAATGTGTTGTTTGCCCCGCGTATTTCTTTCACCGAATGAACCTTTAGTCTCTATGACCACAGTTGGCGGAAGGGAAGGAAAGGCCTCCCAAAGTGGGGAAGCTCAATTGCTGTTGCATTGGTAATGACAACCCCTTCAAGCCCCGTCACAATGCTTTAGAAGATAATTCACGCGCAATTAAAACTATGCAATAATTCCTCGATTATTGAAGGTCATGCTCAGATACATGTATGGAATGGTACGTGTAAGCAATGAGTGGTTTTCGTATACGTTGCATGATACGGATTTATATCACCCTCCTGCTGCTGCCATTGACCGCAATTGTTAACAAAAGGAAAGGACTCTTTGAACAAATCGTGACCGTGAATCGTAACAATTCATTACAACGTGGGAGGAGATGGGGGTGGGGGGTGAGTGAAACATTGTACCCCAATATCTTCATTAAAATGCCGTACAGGCTACGCTTATATGGCAACATCAACCATTAAACACCTGATGGAAATAAAAAAACGCCTATGTGATTAATCAGCGTAAACACTTCTAGGCCTCTTTAGCCCAGTACAAATTTACTCATCATTCAGACCACCTAACGAGGACTTAAATCCCACCGAGATTACTTGATGAAATGCGCAAGGCTGTGTAATTATAGCTTCACAATATTAACTCCCCCCTTGCCTCCCCTGTTGCGCCGGCAATTCCGAATGGACACCTTGTCGCCAGGAAAGTTAATTATTATAAAATGACTCAACATTGATGATTAATCATCAACTATGGCCAATCCACTGCTGGATGAAAGCCTGCCCAAGCAGTTACCATCTCTTACGGTCCGGCGATGCAACGATCCACCTAGCACCCACATATGATCCAACTTCATTGCTCCATCTCCACGCTTCTCCGTCACCTGAGACTCATTCCGTTCCTTGGCTATCATTGACCCGCCGTCCTGCCCACAATCACTTACTTTTTATCTTAATTTAGGATTCTGTTATAGAAACGAATACTTCGTGTGCATTGGGGTGAGGAATTGTTTTTTTTTGTTTAAAAGTAATCTATGAGAGTTACAGTTATGGGGAGGGTGAAGTAATAAAAAAAAAGGACGTGATATATTGTAATTAGTTATGCACTTGCATAATTACATTCCATAACACAACGCTTTAATTTTCCAATGTATACGCACACAGACGTTGCAAGCGTCGGTGCGGTGGGGGTGCTGGGTCTAATGTAATAAGGCCAGTGCTCTAAATCATTGTTATTCTGATTAATGTGGCTCTCCAACTAAGCGCAGAGTACACACACAATGTCGCAATTTCTCAACAGCCTTTGCAGGCTCACAGCTCTCCCTTGGTCCGGAGATCCACAACACACACGAGTGGTATGCACCTTCCTCTCACGATTTCTGTAATGAAAATGCAACACGTTAAAATGACAGCACATAAACAATTACAGATCAAGAACATTAAGTTAATTTTTCATAAAAAAATTAATTTTTTTGAAATTCCCATCTGTATGGGAACGTTTGGGAGTATATCGTGGATATGTAAGACACGGGGGCTATAACATCAAATCAATATAAAACTTGCCTTTCATCACGTCTAGGGGAAATTCAATTTTCTGCTTTGGACTCTGGGACACAGACAAATCACGTACAATGGAACGGCGGTGGTGCGGGAAGACATGACTCACCGGGGGACGTTACCGACACATTTTAGAAGCCTTTTTAGCCAGCAGCATTTATTGGAATAACCAACCTTGTCTTGTTAAAACTAGGCCAGCGGCTTGTATATAAATTACTTTGTATTTGTTAAGATTAACGTGTATTACGCTCACCATTTGTTCTCAGTTCTCCATCAACCTCTTAAGCGTCCGTGTAAACAGGAGAAAGCATTTGCTTCTCCGCATTGTCCAAGTCCTGCACTCAAACGTAAAAAAGCAAAGTCTAGCTGGAAGTGCCGGGCAAACATTTAGAATCATGTCTATGCTATTTTGTATGACAGACACGTATGCGCACAATGTGTTTTAACTAAAATACCTTATCCAGCACCTTGAGCAGAACAAATCATGTACAACAAAAACAATTATCCTACACATCGAGCACCAAAAAACAATGCACAGGCATTTCAACACACAGCATTACTAATTTCCGCACTAAAGCCACACTCAGTGAACCAAGCACAAAAGATGTATGTAGCGTAGACATTTGTCTGCGTGTGTGTTGTGTGTATTGTGGGAAGTGGTGGGGAAGTGGTGGTCCTGAGGTTGAGCGCACCGAGCAATGAACCAGGCGAGTTAAGCGCGACTCCTGGCCACAGACAAAAATCTGTCCTGGGCCTCGCCTGAGTCGACTCGGCCGTAAATGTGTAACCTTGTGCGGTGTATACACATCAACACTGGGGAGATGAAGGTGGCTGTGCGTGGAGTGGGTTTTCATAGGTGCCCGCGAACAGCACTTGACCCATGACCCTTGAATTGGTGACACGGGGGGGGGGGAGGGGGTGTCTTTGTACGTTACCCTCTGTTGCTATACGGGCAAAACAGAACTGGCTGCGGATGCCCAGGTCAGCGGGTCACCCTGCACACGATGCCGCTTCCTGCCGACACTTCACTGCCATGCCCCACCACGCAACGTCACGTCGACCCCTTTCCTGCAGAGTCTCCTTGGCCAACTCCTTGGTCAGTCGAGTGTCCTTTGTGCCAGTGTTCCTCCAAAGCTGGGCGGTGAAAAAAAAACAAAGACGACGGCTAAAAGTTCACAAGCAGCAAGGGGTGATGCCCTGGCAATTGTGTTGTGGGTGATCGGTCAAAATTCCCAAACCAAACAAACAGAAAATGTAGATACATTTTTTTAATGCAGAGTTTAACACGGTTGTTTGTGTGTCTTCAATCCCCTGGTGGGCTGTGACTCATGTACGCGATGGATAATGCAGACCTTTGTGTGCATGCCGCGACAAGGAAATAGAAACAGTTGGCATCTGCGGAAATATCCCGTTCCTTAGCCACCTGCCCCCAGCGACCACAGCAGAAGGCAGATATTAATGCACCTTCTTAAATGCGTCACATCAACAATCGTGTGCGTTGTGTGGCATTGCTAATGAACGAAGATGCCTTAATTCTAGATTTGAAGCTTTCGTGACTGCAAGGATACATACTGTTAGGTTTTTTCGGTAAAGTCACGTAGGTAAAAAAAAATTAAAAGTTAATAAAAGTAATAATGGAAATAAAATAAAATAATAAATCACGACGTTTCGGAGGCAACACAAGTCTCCGTCATCAGGTGGGACCGTCACAGCTAAAATTACTGCATAAAGTGAGGAAAATTCCAAAAGACCAGCCCTTAACCAAACCATGAGTTGAGATGTATGTACAGTACGTATGTTGAACTTCGTTCGCACCATACGTAGCCAACTGTGCTCATCGGAAGTAATGTACTGATGGTACTCTTTGGTTCTTTCGGTAAAGTGAGATATAAAGATAAAATAATAAATTAAATACTAGCATACGACGTTTCGATTGCAACACAAGCAATCATCATCAGGTATAAATGAAATAGAAACACAAAAAATCATTTATACCTGATGACGATTGCTTGTGTTGCAATCGAAACGTCGTATGCTAGTATTTAATTTATTATTTTATCTTTATACGTGACTTTACCGAAAGAACCAAAGAGTAATTCGTGCAGTCACGAAAGCTCCAAATTAAATACTGATGGTAATTTTATGGGTAACCTTTTTCCTTACTGCGGGTCGGACTCCCAAATACCTTTGGTGAGACATGAGCACACACGCCACAACCACTTCTGTCGCTGCAAGAGGCGCTTGGAATGACGGATGTGACTGGACGTGCTAAAATCAGAAACACGGTAGTGTCAGGTAGAAAACGTTCCCCTCGTGAATTTGATTATGCGTGCAGTAAAGCCAAGATTCTTGTAGTGAAGGATAAACGTAATTCGTGCAGTGTCTAAAAGTGGTAGGCCTCATGTGGCCAAGGGGTCGTATGAAATGAAGTCAAGGACCTTAGGTTCCCCATCCCTGTTTTAGGATGACTAAAATTACCCCATCTTAATATATGAATGGTGTGATGAAATTATTTTACACCGTACGTAGCCAAACTTGCTAATCAGAGGTGCGGGGGAAAACCAAGAATTGAACAATATTTATACTGTTCACTTGCTTACATAAAAAAATGTTGCCTCACTAGCGATCACTTTTCCTCTATAAACAAAAAATATTTTAATAATCCCTTTATATGAAACATTCATTGGCAATGTTATCCAGGGTGTCAAGTGACGCATGTGCGTGGAGTGGGTCTTATAAACAAACATCTTTAAAACCATAGTCATCGTTAGTCGTTTATACCACTGTGCTGATATGTTGAATAAAATCTGTTAAGTTGGCTGTATATCAGCAGAAGGTTATAGCCGAGTACAGTACTACATTCATATTATTGTTATTATTATCTGCATTACAATAACATAGAGTAGTGTTACATGTGTAGTGTCAACGATTCAGAGACAGAGTTTATAGGACGCACTTTATTAACAACTTCCACAGTCTCGTCCACACACTCTCCACAGTAGCTCAGCCTAGCCTGTACATTACACTCGCCGTCTAACACTAATGGCGCCTACTGAGATAGCTAACTACTATCTTGTAGCGCAATATCTAGCGGAGACGTTTAGCGACGACGGCGACGAGACGACAGCAACGACGAGACGAGTCCACTCCCAGAACCGGCAGCCTCGAGCCCCCGCTCTCAGCTCCTTTTATGCTCGCAGCGCGGCCTGGCTCCACCCTGACCGCGCCTCCCTTCTCGAACCTGCCAGCAGGTTCCAGCGGCCTCCAGATGGGGTCCTCCGTGACCCTTGCCCCAGTTCATCCCCTTCCTCCCCTCTGCCCACACACCGTACACGCCCTGTGTGCTGTCTTTCCACCACAGTTATCACTGCTGTCCACCAGCCGGCGCTATTACACTACACATGTAAGGAATTAATAACTCTTCGGCACACCGATGATGCGACTCAACCTTGTAAGTGTGACCTTGCTTAGACAGGGGGGGGGGGCATACAAAACCTCAGTGAGAAGGTGGGGGGGGGGCAAGACAGTCAACAAAAAAATAATTTTAAATACATTTTAAACCGTAAAGAAAACCAGTGAAGATATGATCCGCTGTTGTGAGTGACACGATCTGCTTGCATTCTGCTCGAGTTCTCACCCCTCTGTGTACGAGCAAGCAAAGGCTGCGACGCACATTGCTTCATGATACTCAAACATTTTTTGCGCCAACATTTTTTTTGCTCGACCCTAAGATTTTGAACCTTCAGCAAGGAGGCTTAGCCACTCCCTCCAGCTCCCCAACATTATGGGGGGGGGGGGGGCTAAGGTGATTGACAGCTACGGTCACATCAATCTCTTTCAGGGATAGTGTTGCATTTTAATGAAAAATTACAATGTTTTTGTTCACAGTTGCTCACGTGGGCAGAGGATGAACCGGGATAGTTTCTTGTACTGGAATGGGGCCAATGTAATGGATTAAAACGAGAGTGGAAGTGCCAAGGTTTCAATCTATTGTACCCACAATGGCTTCACACAATAGGTCATGTAAAAACACGCAAAAAGTTACACGCATGCAAAGTTCAAACCGCCGTTGATAAAGTTACAACTTTATGTACACAAACATAATTGTGGTGAAATACTGTACTCGACTGCATGTATATGTTAACAAGCCTACATTACTCTCTGCCAAGATGCACAGCTTCATAACGAAGGCATTGTATTTTATAATAACACTCATTACCTTATTATAAAACAGATTTATTTCTGATGGCTTCCACTGAGCGTGAAGGTACTGCCCATGGCTCCGTATGTTTCTTGGCCACAAATCCACTCTTCTACAAAAAACTTAAATACTTTTACCGCGTCAGCGACCACTGGGATTTTAAAACACAAAAGAAATGCTATACGACTGCAGCAAAATTAAATAAAAAAAAATATCCAATCTTCTCTGGCCATCCCATTACTAAGCCGATTGTGAAGGCAGATATGAAACGGATTAATTACAGTGAAACGTGCTCCTAAAAATATACGCAGAGCTTTTTAGCTTCGCTATCAATCATCGCTTCATATGACCACATATGATATGTGAAATTATATTCAGTGTTTTGATACTGCAGCACTGTGACGAAGCCCGCAATGGCCTTTGTCTAAATTTCTCCGCAAACATTGCTCGAGCACGACGCATGGGTGAGCAAGCAAATTCGAGATGAGCAAAAGCCTCCAAAGGCCACAACGGTGACCCAAGCCGGTCTTGCTGGGAAAAACCGAAGTGGCTTGGTCAATGCAGTATGGCACCTTTTGACGTTTCCAGAAATAATAAATACTGTTACGGCCGGCAAAATGTATCCCAAAGAGGGCCTCTCTCAGGGAGCATCGCACTGTTGTTGCAGCTGCGAGAGTGCACGCCGCGCAATCATGCATGCTCGGGGAATACTGACAACGAAAATAACAAGTGTAGCATAAGGAGAAGCAAATGCTTAAAAATTATGATGACAATCTAGCCAACATAACCCATTTTGTAAGAAAAGCAATCGATGTAAATTTGTCGATCCTTAATTAACACTTCATTTCTGCTCATTAAAATGTGAAACATTCAACCGTGCACTGAATTCAATTGTACGTGCAGTATATTTGTTGAAAGCTTTCACGCTTATGAGATCCTCGGCATTCAGAGTTATGGACGTCGACACTGATGCAGTTGCAAGGTCGTGCAATGAACTCAGCCAACTGAGTTCGATTCCCAGCATGGTGAACATCTGTGATGAGTGATAATTGAGTCGGTCATAGATCCACCTTCACCAACCCACATCAGCATGGTGATGTCTGGTCAAACAACCACTATGACTGACACAGCAGAGGCCTTCATTCAGTCGTGGAATGACAAATGACTGTAAAATGATCAGTTTCTTTATTCAATTATAATTGTCCTGTGTTTCTCAACTATATTACCGCATGAATTACTAATGGACATCGTGTACATATCAGTGAATCGTTAATTATTTTTTACTGCTTTTCAAACGGGCTGTGTCTTATCCCGGCCAAATACAGGACAGCGGCATGCATGAACTCGCAACCCCTGCCACAGTATACACAAACAAAGGGGAAACAAATGCCCAACATGATGAGATTATTAATAAGTGCAAGCCAATCGAAAGGGAAAAACATAACCCACAAAGCAGCCCCAGAGCTTGGGGATATCAAACCCATCTGGTCAAAGGAGAAGCCAGTGTTACAGGCAGCGTGCGAACAGCCAGCCGCAATCAAACATTTGAATGCCCTGGGTCCCAGCAGAGCACATCACGTCAGTGCTCGACGGCAAAGGCAAACCCCCCCTCCGGGAATTTCAAACCTTTTTTCCTGTTTTGCTTCAAAAACCAGACGCGACCCTCGGAGTCGGCGAGACGGATTTCACGGCCGAAGCTCTGTCAGCGGACGTTCAGCTAGCACACGCGCTGTCGGCAGCACTCACACTTTACAACAAATCTCTGTTGTTGTTGTTCGGGCGAGCGTCAACAAAACAAACGCACGCGCACACAAGATTCGAAAATCGCGCATTTGAATTGAGGTTCGTGCCGTGGAATATTAACGCGCGTCTCAGTTATTTTTTTTGGGGTTGATAGCCCGGAACTGTAGGATGATTGATGGATGCACAGTACAAGGGTGCATTGATATGGAAATGAACAGGCAGAGTGATGGGGGAGGGATGAGCTTACAGTACTCCTTGTTAGTTTAACACCTAGGCTTTCGCCACCAATTTCATCCATAAGAGGTGTTTTGGGTTAGATCGCGTAAATATATGTCGTTAAAACCCGCCACCACCCGACACGGCCAACTAGTAAGGGTTGTCACGTAAACAGAACACGCCAATTCGTCACTAGTACAGCACACCGGTGTGTTGGAGAGCCAAGCCACAACAATTACAATCTGAGTACGACGTTTCGCCAGTAATTACAACTAGCTTTATCAGGCGACAGAAAGATCTGTGGAGAAGTCTTTCTGTGTCGTTCCTTATATAGAGGCGTAGATGTGGTGACCACGCTTCTGCGCTCTTGCGCCACGTGGGGGGGGGGGGATTACTGAGGCCACGTACATTATGTGCATTATGCGAGCCCTTTGAACTTACCCTTCCTGTCTATTGTGTGTATTGAAATAGCCCGACCGGCTTCGCCAGGGCCTCCTCGTGCCATTTGTACTGGGGTTGTCACCTCTGCAACAGCGACCAAAGAGCGGCAGTTTAGCAAGTGCTAATATCACAAGAAACTAAGACAAGGCATACACTTACGTATTAAAATGTATTAATGGCATTGGTAAAACATACAAATGCAGGACACTCTTGAAAATTAGTTTTGAGACTCACCGTGGATTTCCTAAGGTAAATACGGAACATGCGCAGATATTTTGTCAATCCACTGCTGGATGAGGCCTTCCCCACACTTTAATACAAATGAAAGACATTTCTCTGCTTGTTCGTCATCGCAATTACTCAGGTACCACGCAGCGTGCATAGATTTTCAACCAATTAAAAGGCACCATAAAAGCAATTAGCCTCATGCTTAGGTCAATCAACGAAAGTGGTTTCTGACTTCAGTGTGAAGGTTTCCGATTTAATGAGGAGTAATTTAGTTGTGTGCAGATGATCCCTCCTGCACTTACACGCACATGGCCCATTAAATCTAACCGTTACACCCCACCAACCTTGAGTGAAGTTTGTAAAAAAACAAATACCCTTCAAATTGTCTACCTCTCCAAGAAATTGTCAAAAGCAATTAAAACCACGACACTGCATTTAGACAGCAATTGTCACTTACAGGAATTCAATTTTTATTTTTAAACGTTCAACCATTTATTTTAGTGTAAAGTTACTCACACGCTGCAACCAAATGAATCGTAGCTGAACTTTTTACATTGCACGCTGCCAACAATCTGCCATTCTCCAAACACTGTGTGCGCACACTTCCTCTGATTGCGATATTATCCCAGCTAATCCACTTCGGCACACTGATGACAGCGATTTCACTGCCGATCTTTGCCCGAGTGGAGTCTATCCCTCAATAGATTGTTTTAACTGATGAAGGGGGAAGCGCCAAACTAAATAAGCACGCATTACACCTCCTTTCCCATACATCTATTTGTCTTTTCACATTAAAAAAATAAATGCATTTGTTACATCCACTTGGCCGCGCAGCCTACAGGGAATGCATCAAAATAAATAAATACTTGGATGTTTACGTGGAGAGACAAACATGGAAAGGAGGCATTATATTTGCTCATTTATTTTGTTACTTATACTCTGCACAATTACACTCAATTAATAATTATTAATGAGCAAACACGGGCCGCAGAAGCCGTTTCCTGTGATCAAGGCGACTGCAACCAGGCCTGGCACGAAGTTTACGAGAACCCTCATCAACTCTGTGCTTCCCCGGAGTCGGGAAAACAGGCGGTGGGGGGAAGACGTGGGGGGGGGGGGGAAGAGATGGGGGGGGGAGAGGTGGGGGGAAGACGTGGGGGGGGGAGGGGGGAAGACGTGGGGGGGGGGGGAAGAGATGGGGGGGGGGGAGAGGTGGGGGGAAGAGGTGGGGTGGAAGAGATTCGAGGGGAAGAGATGGGGGGGAAGAGATGGGGGGGAAGAGGTGGGGGGGAAGAGATGGGGGGGAAGAGGTGGGGGAAGAGGGGGGGAAAGAGGTGGGGGGGGGAGGAGGTGGGGGGGAAGAGGTGGGGGGGGGGGAGGAGGTGGGGGGGAAGAGGGTGGGGGGAAGAGGTGGGGGGAGGGAGCCACCTCCGGAAATACCGCAGGGGGTTGCGAGGGCACCGCTGAAATGCATTTTATGCCTTCCTCAACCCCCCTCCTACACTTCGTGCCCGATGCAACTGCCTAAGGTCACCTTCCACCCATAACGCCATCACTGAATGTAACCACCATTATAACATAACTCTTTTGTTTTATCTGTGGTGTTGTGAAGGAGGAACGTCGCAGATTAAATCTACTACGAGCTGCGATGTTAAAAAAATGCGGATGATAGAAAGCCATCCCGTAATGCAGGACAGCAAACCCCACGGATAATATGAATGGGGCGGCAGGCAATTTGAGTGTTTACGGATTTCAGTACAGAGGTAGTAAAAGTCGCAGGAAAATCGGGGTTCTACATACCAGGCTGCAGGTCTACACACAATTATTTTCCAAGCTGCATTGTATATTAAACATTTGCATTGCATTACTGCACTTGGGTTAGAAAAAAGTTAATCAGAACGTGAACACTGTAAGTTGGGGTGGGGGTCGTGGGTGGTTTATGTCCTTACATGAGCTTTCTCGGGCGTCCTCATGGGACAAACATGCCTGGCGTATGCGGAGGATGTCATGTGATCACTGACACACGCGCACCGTGAAGGCGCGTTGGGACGAGCGCGCGGAAATCCACACGCCCCATCTACCCTTGAAGGTGGCGTGCCCAGCGAATGCCACGCTTTTAAAGGACACAGTCCGAAACGCGTCCCAGGCAGATGCCGAAGAAGCAGAAACAAATTCAGCAATAATCCCCACGTCAATGTCAATAAGGCAATATTGTATTTTAATAACGGCAACTGTGTGTATTCGTGATGTCATTGCATTTCAATTACTTCGTAATGAAGACCAAACAAATGTCGTTACAACCACGCTTCATATACGATGGGGGGATTCGTTCATCAGAGTGGTGAAGTTTTGATGAAAGTGCTGCTCTGCCAAAGTGATAAATGGAGTGCGTTTCACTGTCTAAGCATTTTCACACAGCGAGCACAAACACACGGACCTCATTCTCCCATGGTCCACTCAGCACCGCGTGCGCCGATTTGCGCTGACAGTCCAAACCCCTTGCAGTTTCGCGTGGCACAATGGCCACATCTGAATCTAATTATAGTAAAAAAAACACATTCCGGCGACTGTTTAACCAAGCAGGAATTTCAGAATTTCTAAATGCGAGCTCGGTTGCAGAATCTCAATTTACAACAAAGCTGGCCACCATTATAATGTAGGTTTCATTAAGAAGATAAAAAGTAAAAACTGATTTCACTGTTCCAGTACCAGCTCTAAGTTTATGCGATCTTATTTTGTTTTCACAAAGAAGGAAACGGAGATTGTTTCCTTATTTAACCATCATCAAAAGCAAGAACATGGGCTCCAGTCTGCGTTGGTTTCAGTCTGTGGTTTGCATGCAGACTTCTCCAAAATAGAAAAACCTCTGGCGCCTCCACAATTGCCGGTCTCCATCGTGAGACACGTCGAGTAGCAACACAACAAGGGGGGTCCTGGACAAAAAGACTGTTGAAAAAAGGGCAGCTTTGGAAAAGAGTTAATGTATTGCAATCGAATCTTGATTTGAAGCTTTCGTGACTGCAGGAATCCATACTCTTTGGTTATTTCGGTCTGCATCAGCAGCAGACCATGCTTTCCCACCTGATGACGGACGCTTGTGTTGCGCCCGAAATGTCGTGATTTATTTTATTATATTTTTTATACCTACGTGACTTTACCGAAAGAACCAAAGAGATTATTGCAATTGAACAACCAAACTGGAACATTGACAGGCAACCCAGGTGAACAGAAACACTGAACAGAATACATTTGCGTTGTGCGTGTACTGTCTATCTATTTTTGGGGTGGTTATGATAGGAATATGGTAATAAGGCATGTCATGATAAATCCCCACCGCCCACGACGATTTGATGAATTGGCATGATTCAGGGTGCAGTTCACTTTAATGATTTTTTTTATCTAAATATAACCGTCCCACTTGTATTGTTTCTGTTTAGTTTGTGCGGTAAATAATTTGCATACATTGTAATAGATTTTTACTTGCATTATGTACCATGGGTGTAATATCTATTTTAATTGGTTAAATCTACGCAACATTCCAGATTCAGTGGTCATGACAGGCTGAGTGTGGTGGTGCTTCTATGATATCCAGTGATTTGGAAGTGATGTTGGTGGATTCTGTGAGAAACCGATCAGCAGGTCAACAAGGAACCTGACGGAGGCAGTACATCAAGTAGGTTACGATCTCTTTCTGGAGCGAAGGTTAACCACCTCATGCAAAGGTAGATTTTTTTTTCCCCCGAGCATTACAATTCCTTTCCATACGAATCATTACAGTATAGTACTATGAATATAAAACGAGGTGGCCAGGTGCATTGAGAGGTTCGAGTACTGAGCTTGTACTATTGAGATCCTGGGTTCAAAATACACCGAGTTCTGAAGAATACTCTGTAACATCCACTTCACTCGAACATGTTTTTACAAGAAGGGTTGTTGCACTGCTCTGCGCGAGTTCCGAATGCATACTTTGTCTCATGCCAATAGCAGTTTGAGATTAAACTGGAAAAATATTCCAAAAACAAAAACATTGAAGCAGGACTTCCCTGAAAATGACTTTTGACACTTAACATTAAAACAAATGTCGTGAACAATTAAAAAATTAACACAAGTAGTAAGAATTTAAAAACAATTATGACAGGTCGTGATTTACAACCTTGGATATTGGCAATATATTATTGTGGAATTTCTTGTCTGTAAAATTGGCAAAACTGTGCTCGACAATGCTCGCTATGTGTTCGGTGGTGGCTGTGCATGCTTGCACATTGTAATCTACGACAATTCAGGAGCTGTGTGATGACTGATGCCAGGAAAGAGTCAAACAATTCTGTCAGCAGTGTGTGAGAAAGGCGAACGCACACACGCACGTACGTGCACACGCACGCGCTGACATTTCATGAACTACGCACTGTCCTCGCATCACTCCGAGCACTTTCGATCATGCCATGACATTTTTGTCCTCTCCGGCAAAAGATTAAGCGGATTTGAAATGGCTGCTCAAGAATCCCATATAAAAGAAGCCATTCTCCTTTTGCTCTGTAGTTTTGAACTCGAGTGCAATACGTCATTTAGCTCGGGAAATCGCGTAGCGTTTCAACCGATTAATTTTGACTTTAGCTTATAGCTGCTTTCTACCATTCTAGACTTTATTGATTCTTTTAAACAAAGGTCCATCTAAAAGTATTATAAATGGGTCTTTGAAAATGTGCAATGTTGTCATTTAAATACATCTTCCACTAAATGTTTACAGAGCTATGCAATTACAGTACTGTACATACTGTTCGGGTTAGGAGGCCCAGTTGACAAAACAGTTCCAGATTTTTTTTACAGTTTAAAAGTCTACAAATGGATTATGCATCTGCCTATAAACAACTTACTGCAACCACATTACTTTGAAATTCCACAGACCACAGCTTCAACCTTCCTTCCAAAACATTTCTGGAGGCATTGGCAATTCCAAAATGTCTTTAAAAAGTTATATCATGGTTTTGAATATATGCGGCTTAGACAAAAGTCTCCATAATGCATGTTTCAGCAGCAAGGTAAGAGACCGCTGCCAGGCATATAAACGTGAATGGAAAAAACCCCAATGGAACAAACATCGTTAAAGGGCCTTAACTTGGTACACGTCCTAGGACTTCATTTTATTAGTTATACACTTTATTGACATAACTGCCACTGTGGCTTGAAAATGTTAACGATGATACATTTCCACAAATCAAATCAAATAAAAAAAATGCATACTGCCCAGAAATCAGACCAATTTTTTTTATAAAGATGAGGAAGTTTTGGATGTGATACAAGTTAATTCTGCCCTTCGCAGTGTAAAAAATTGGACAACTCCTCGACCAGATGGTATAACTGTGGACATCATCAAAAAAGTGGGACCAACTGCTGGAACAAAATGAGCAGAGATGTTCACAAGATATGTACATAGACATGAAGTACCGCAATTATGGAATGATGCCTCGTTCTTATAATTCAAAATTGTGCATAAAACCGACTTGAAGAACGACCTCTTATAACAGTTGTATAAATTGTTCACGAGGATCAATGGAAAACAGAATAAAGAACAAATTGGAGGCCAACCGACCATGGCAGCAATCAAGGTTTTGCAATGGTTTCTCTACCATCAACCACATACATATTGTCAATCGGATTCTAGAAAAGACCAATGAATTCAAATTACCAGTGCCTAGCCTTTGCAAATTATGAAAATTATTTTGACCTGGTCAACACTTCTGCCGTCATCCAAGCTCTCACAAACCAAGGCCTAAATAAACAATATTTGTAAATAAATACAATCTAAGTACAAAAATGGAACGGCCATATGAAGATTGTATGAAGAGGTTACCAAACATGCATATTAAAAGAGGAATCAGAAAACGTTACACACTTTTGCCAAGGTTATTTAGATGCATTCAAATATATTTTCTGAATATTGTATATAAGAAACAAACGCATACATATCAATGGAGAAAATATTAACCATCTCAGAATTGTTGACAACTTCGTCATTATATATATGCACAGGCTATACTATATAATGCTTTTTTTGAAAGAATCACGGAGTTTGGTTCGAAGCCATAAAAGTGCTCAGCGTGCCCTTGTCAAACATATTCCCATTCATTAGGCGATCAAATTGCAAGGTCTCAAGTGAGTAAATGAGCCATCCGGTGGAGCCCACGTTTATAGCTCAACTCCCCAGGGGTCCCATTAAACACAAGCCCAGGACCTCGTCTCTAGATACCACTCAATGATGGCTTTCACGCCGGGGACGGCCTTGGCAAAAATGCCCAAGTCCCAAAAGAAATCCATGTAGATTTTACCAACCAACTACAAATTGCGGTGAATACTGCAAAGTGTAAATCCGACGATTCCAAAATGATATCCGATTATATGTACTCAAACATTGTATCTGCAGCAACAAAACATAACAAGACTTACGGAATGCTTTGCATGTTAAGATGACACGGCCATTCTTGAGATGAAAACCACATTTCTGCATGCAGCTTTGTGGTGGCCATAAACTCAAAATAGCTGAGATTGCAACATTTTTTAAATGCAGATAGCACAAAGAAAAGGCAGCTGTATACTGGTTTCACACGTATTCGGACTCCTCAGACAGCATATCCATCATTGTCTGCCGCTCGTGCGAGTGAATGCGCCATCCGGTGAAGTCCATGTTAATAGCGATTCCCCAGGGCTCTATTCAACCCACCAACAAGTCCATGGCAAAACACAGTTATCAAGTAAATGGTAATGTACTGCCCTTTGTTGAATATACTGTTGGACGAAGGCCTCCCCACGCCGTGTCAGCCATGGGAGTTTGTCTGATCATACTTCTCCACACTGGTCCATGCAAGTTGGTGAATTCACATTTAATACCGAAAATAAATCCGTGCGGCTCTGGAGGCGGAAGGTAATGTGACACATCCAAGCAGTTGTGCAAATCCTTGGATTCCGAAATAATCTTTCTTTGCTCTGTGACAAAAAAAATACAACCATAACAACTGGCTATTGTGGACGTACCTTGATTAAACATACTGTCCATGGGAGGTCTCTCCGAAATGGTGATCTCAGGATGTACCTACCGTGTTGTTGTTCGGTATGACGTCCGACGTTTCGCTCCACGCCGAACAACAGGCAGTATAGAAACCCCCAAAGAAACGTCTCGGAGAGCTCCTTCGAGGTGCTGAGTGCTCATTCGGGGAATTAATTCAGCTCCTAAAAAAAGTTGCCAGCACGTGGAACAAAACGCCGGACATCAAGCTCAGCACGCGGCAGCAACCCCAAAAACGAACGTCAGAGCTCCCGAATGCAATCGTGGCACCTTGGAATGGCTCAAGCCCTTGAGCCACCCTGGATGGGGTTTGTCGCTACCACTTAGGGTGGCAAATGCTACCCTGTATCCACCACGGGCAGAGAGCTTAGCGTACACACTGTTTAACAGACACATTTCATGTTAATACTCTTAGGTTTTTTTCGGTAAAGTCACGTAGGTAAAAAGAAAAATAAATAATAAATAATGAAATGATAGAAATAATAATAGAAATAAAATAATAAATCACGACGTTTCGGGCCCACTTCAGTATTTGTTTCGTGCTGTGGTTGTCCCACCTGATGACGGACGCTTGTGTTGCGCCCGAAACGTCGTGATTTATTATTTTATTTCTATTATTATTTATATAACAATTTTTTACCTACGTGACTTTACCGAAAAAAACTAAGCTTATGAATCCTTGCAGTCACATAAGCTTAAAATCTAGAAACACTTCATATTTATTTTCATTTGCCGTTGTGTTTCATGTCACATTATGTGTAGTTTCTTTCTTTTTCCACGAAATATATTCGCGATTAAACTACAGTAACGGGTACCCTCTTTGTTTCTCATAAACAGCTACCACCGCGACCTTGCTATCATAGTTATTTGTAACTTAGAAAATGCTACGCGAAAATCATTGTTAGCATTCGCCACCCTGGGTGGGACCGATAAGCCATGTTTGGACCGATGGCTCAACAAGGACCACACATTACATTGCGTCCACAATTAGTGAACCTGCAATAATGGCACTTGGCGATACGTGATGAACACACTTTATTGTCTGATGATTAAATGTACGTGTAAATAATCTTGATTTGAAGCTTTCGTGACTGCAGGAATCCATACTCCAGCTATCTCGCCTACTTCAGCATTTTTTTCTTGCTGTGGTTGTTCAACCTGATGGGGATTGCTTGCGTTGCGATCTAAACGTCGTGGTTTGTTTCATTTTATGTCTACCTACGTGAACCAAAGAGTATACTTGTAAATGTTTGGCAAACCCACAGCTTTCACGGATTAAGCGCAAGTCGTTGTAAACTGGCGGTGGTTACCTCTGCTCGCTCGTTCTCTTCTGTGACCCCTACCTGTTGCTCAGGGTGCGTAAAGACAACAGCCACCGTTCGGACTTAAGTCCTGTGCTGTTAGCGAGCACCTTTTAAGTCGTGATTTCGTTTGGCCAGTGAAGAGCAAACCCTTTGAGATGCAGTTCCTATTACAACCGAGACCGCCACAGAGCGGGCGGGCAGGCGGTACGTGAGCGAACTTGTGGGGCTGTGGCGCCCCCTGGCGGAGCCTCCCGCCCATTTTCCGCATTCACGAAATTTGCCATTTGGGGGCAGTGTTAAGTGCACTGCGTACGAACGAGGAATCCACGCAGCCGAGTTCGAATTCCCAACACAGGCCGATCATCAGTGGCGAGTGATGGCTGAACCTGTCCTGGTACACCCGCTTCACGCACTAACACGCACTGATCAGCGTGGTAAAGTATGGTTATGACCGACACGGTGTGTGGATGGACACCATTTCTAGCCAATACCTTTTTTAAAAATGGAACTCGCTTTAAACTTGTACCACTTAGCTGGGTGTAGTCCAAACTCAATATATGCAGTGTCGGATTATCCTCGTGGCAAAAGTAGCTACATATGCTACGGGTCCCGCACTTTCAAAGGCCTCGCGCTAAATGCTTTCAAGCTATAAATTCCGGTTCAGTGATTCTGCACTTGCTCTATTACCATAGTACTATACTGCCTTCAACTTTTATGAACGACTGGGTGTTTAAGGTTAGCGATTTGTCGTATTGTCTGGCTATATAGAAAATGAAAAAATACAATTACTTTACTAGGCAAGTAAAAAATGTATGTGTTTTAATATTTACGTGTTTTTTTAGGGCCCCTTAATAACATATGCGACAGGCCCCGCACTAGCTTAATCCGGCACCGGTTATGACCGACACGGTGTGTGTTGGGCCACCATTTTTGGGCAATACCTCTTTTAAAATTAGAACTCGCTTTAAACTTGTACCACTTAGCTGGGTGCGGGTCCAAACTCAGTATATGGATTGATTAACAGTGGCTGTTAATGTGAAATGTTGGCAATTTCAGTTGATCATGAGATTCATTGGGTACAACTGAAGAACGCGAGATAAAACTGGATTATACACGGAAACAATAGAACTACAATCAAGTCTCCAGAGAAGAATTCAAAAATCCATTTGCTGTGGTGCCATCTCGGGCCCACCTCGCATCCGCAGTGAGTATGGAAGTTCCACCACTCTCAGCGCGACCCACCAATCTTCGCCTCCAACAATGAAATCATTTCCAAGAAACATCACGCAGTCAACAGATCACATTTGGACGGTTTATTGGAAAATAAGAATCAGCAGAACAGGGCTTTGTTTCCGATGGAGCTCCGGAAAATGAATTTTAACCCTCGACCCCAGCTGGCCGGGGACAGGGGGAGAAGGGGGTTGGGCTTTTGGGGGGGGGGGGAGGGGGCAGCCCGGATATATTCCACGAGAAATTCATCCCCGTGTAGCAATGATTGTCTTTGAAAAAGTCTTATTACATAAAACATAAAATAATACAGTGAGACAATTGAACATGATATTTTCACATACATATACAATAAAAAAGGTTACTAGTTTTTTTATTATTAATTACAGTGTAACCGGTGTCAACTTTTAAATACTGTATGAATGCACACTTTTCATTGAACGTACACGATACCTGGCATACTTTTTTTCCCTATATGGAAACCAGCTCAAAGTGTTTCGTCAAAGAGAGATTGCATTTACAACGTTGAAGATGTAAAACGCCCTACGAAATGTATGAAGCCTGCGTGTACGCTTCAATATCGATCTGTGCCTACATCAGGTGTCGCTGATACATGACTACAAGCACAGCGAGGATTTGACAAAACACTCGGCATGGTCTGGAACTCCATTCCCCCAATAATGTCCAGGCCTTCAAGACCTTCCCCCTATCCTCTTCCTATGACTGATATCCTCTGTCTAGAGAATAAAAATGCCCACTTTTTCTGTGCAGTGTTTTTGAGATGCAGTTGCATTCAGAATCTTAAGAAAATTCATGTTATTGAAAGCGGTATTGTACTGGGATGTAAATGACATTCATGAAAACAATATGTAACATTCGGCATTCTGGTCGATTAGCACCCATGCACCTGTCATAGGGCTACAGACCGACATCTCCCTCCAAAGGAGATCCATATCTCAACTACAATCATGACTTAAAATACTGTACTGATGCTCCAAATAAAAAAATAAAGTGATTCTTTGTGTATGTAAGTTTAACTTATTTCACACCGTATGTAGCCAACCGTGCTAATCGGAGGTGCGGCCTCCTCTTATATAAATATAAAATATTCCATGAACACAAAAAGTGACGGACATTCACGCACACGAAGTAATTTAAAGGGCTGCAAAACAAAGACGTAAATATCATGGTTAAGAACTTAAGTTGAGTGCCCATCCTTACTTTGAACAATACCAATCACGATGAATGTTCGACTCACAGTCAATCAATCAACCAATATTTATTCTACGTGCCAATATCGCCCTCAATAAAGTAAGCATCAGTGACGCCCCGAGACTAAACTGCAGTCTGAGCTTGAAGCTGAGGATTCAACTTTCAGTGCAAATATTCCAGGAACCAATTTACTATGCACCATCATGGTGAGACACCCTCTTGGCAGTTACTGGAAATAATTGCATCACAGTAGCAAGCCTGGTTACAATTGCATATACACACACAGGATAACGTGCAATAGCGCAGTGGAGGCTGCTCTGTATTGAACGGTTGGCTACATATGGTGCGAAAGATGTTCAACATACATACAATCATAACACACACAAAACACTCACAAAATATACACCATCGATCACGAAATGCACACACAATCAATATAAAAGATTAGGGCAGCATCCCACCCAAAAAAAATAACTTAAAAGAAATAATCAATAAAAAAATGTTTTACAAAGTTTAACTTTTTAACATGCGGCTAATTTAAATCTGAATGTTTTGCCAGTATTAGTCAGTTCAGATAGAATCGAATACAATTTTTGTATCCAAAAATAGGGATGCATAATTTAGCATCTCATTGGCCATTCAAACGACTCTTCCAAAAGAATTAGCTAAAGGAATGTCAAATATTTCACAGCTGTGGCTCATAACAAGCCACCGTTCTAAGGCCCCTTATATAGGGACTGCCACCTTACTTGCCGTCATAAAACATCTGATCTACCACCCATAACTTCAGTAAAAGGCATATACTTTATAGCATGTTCAATTTGCTCAAGTTTGTTTGTGCTAATAACCACTGAGTCAGGCTGCGATGCTTCCTTATATATTCTGCTCTTCACGAAAGCTTCGGTGAGCTTCAAGTAAGATGTCATTCACTTTCGATGGGGTGACGTCTGGGACCTGGGAAGAAAATATTTGTCAACGTTAGAAAAGACTTGTAAGCATATACTGTAATACTCTCTACACCAAGCCGCACTGCTGAGCGTGGTGAAGCATGATAAACAAAACCCCACGACCAACACAGCGCAGGGAGGCCTTCTTCTGCTAGTGGATTAACAAATCATTGTTAATCGTTAATTTGCTATGATGACTATGAGTAATGAATGACACTGACATGACGTGTCCCGTAATCGTGATGCAACTTTCAGTAATGCAGCCAGTCACGCCTGACTTGTAAATGTTTCGATTTAAACCACATTTCGACATTTCCTCAACATAACTTGTTACAAATGCAAATAGAATCCACTTTTAAAAGTACATTTTTCTCTTGTTAAGATTATTTCAAGCCAAGAATCAAAAGTGCCAGCGTGATGGAATCTTTCAAACTTTCAGTATCTTAATCTGCCTGATAGATCACCCACATTTCTGCACAGATATCGACAATCCAGCTTAGCATTGCGTGGTATTATAGGTATGTCCCATGATGCATTATAGTCTAAACACCTTTCACCTTAGTTTGCATTTTCGAGCACAGTGTACTTCAGTTTCATTTAACCAATTGCCAAGTTTAAAAAAGAATAACGTTTTTTACACGCTTTTATTTAACTCTGTCTGTTGTCGATGTCATATCCTCAAATCTTGTAACTCAATTTTAACCCACTTCCCAATGTGGTATCGACTGCAAACTTGGTATACTTATGTCATACTGATGACAGTACTACATTATATAATTAAAAAATATATTTTTAAACATTATTTTTTTAATGTTATGTTTCGGCTTGGGTCTTATTGTCCACGCTCAACTATCGTTGGCTGTAAATGACCACGGTCCCTTACTTTATGGCAAGCCTCAGGGCCACTTCCTGGAGTTCTGCCATTTAAAAAAAAGTATTTTTAAATATTACTTATTTTTCTAGTTTACATCGTGCCTTTGACCAAACCACCCAGAATGCACCAGATCTCCGAAACTAAGCAAGGTTGAGCCTAGACAGTGCTTGGATGATTAATGGGTAACCACCAAACACAATAGCTTGACATAGACTTGGACTATGTGGTGGGCAGCAGAGGACAGTGTAGCAAAATCCATTGTTGTAAAGTATGACTGTATACTTCTATGCTCTTACGTCTATTGCTCCTCGTCTTCACCAACCCGCACTGACCAGTTTGGTGAAATGTGGTCAAACAACTCCCAAAACCCGCGTGGCATGGGGAGGCCCTGAGCCCTGATTCAGGGCTGGGACATATTACGTAATATTCGGAACATATTTCTTTGTTGGCATTTTATGTTCAAGAGTGTTGTTCGGGCAAGGTGATGTCGTGTGGCTTTACCTGTTGAGTAATTTGCTGACGAGGGAATTCACCCATGGGGCAGCTGGATTCAGACAGATCTTTTGTTCCATATTTGCTTTGAGGGTCACACTGTCAACAAGAAGCATCAGGCATTTTATGAGCACATTGTAGCCTTTCATTACTGTAGAGCGTGTGTTATCTTTTTAAGAGACATCACACATTTGACCTAATTATACAATACTGACAAAAAACTAATTAGGATATTTTTTTACGAATATCATTCACAATTTAAATACAAGCCTGCTCTTAAGTGTTGTATCCATGAGAGATAATGATTTGCTTTCAAATACTTTCTAAAAACAGATTGAGCTTTAACAACACTTATACGAGATACTTCCTTTCTCCCCTTAATAATAAAGAAGTCGCATGAAAGAGGCTCCCACGGGTGCAAACAGTGCAACAACACACCATGCAGCATAACTGTGGCAGTGCTCAGCAGACGAGGGTGCTGGGAGAGACAATGAACTGGGTGCTCTGTTTATCCAGCACTGAATTATGAGCCTCAAGTATGTGGATAAACACATGATTGCCTTCCCAAATCCAGGGGTGACCCGTGACAAAAGGTCGGAATGTGACCCTCTCATGACAACTCCCCAAACCAGGCTGATGGTCAGACCATGAAGCTGCCGAGGGCTTTAAAGCTGAACTCATCTAATGGCGCACGATGAGACTTCGTCTGGATATCCAACTAAGGAGATGGGGAGTGGTGAATTCAGGATATGTGCGGGTCTTAAGTTGTTTAACCAGGTGAGACCTCACGAGACCAATATAGTCTCGTTTGCGAGAGTGGCCTGGGTCACCAGATTTGAAGATGGATTGTTACACTGCACGATTGTGATCGCCGAAGCCTTCATCTAGCAGTGGATTGGCCACGGATGATAACGACGAAGAGCTGCTCTCACTTACATGACTTCCACTTTGTTGCAGCGCGAACTCTTGGGAATGAATTCAATGTTTCTCAGCATCTTCACGGGGATGAAACTTGACGATGTCGTAATGCACAGGCATCGTGGGCTTGGCGCAGCTAAAACACCCCACGCATGACAAGGAAGATTCTGGTTACACGTTTCTTTTTATGAGTGTATCGTTTGTAGCTTTGAACAAAAAACCACGACTTCAATTCGCATTGAGGTCATATACTTGACACATGTTTATAGTGTTTTGATCCCATTAAGCTTTTAATGTTGAGTCGCATTCAATCTATTACTGATTCATACATCACGACAGATATTATCACATTTATTTTCATGTTTTTAAGAGCAATGATCGGCGACAGTATTTATGCAGAAACAGACCGCCTCGCCTCAATAAGTCAACACATTATGCAGGTACATACTACAAGAACATCCCTTTATACATACTGTACAATCTTAAAAAAAACCCTCTGAATTCACGAGCATACACTAATAAGTACCTTGAGAGTATTTCATGCACAGCACCAGGCACACGAGAAGTGAAGACACTGCAAGCTTCATTTTCGTTTGGATCTCAGTTGAGTCTTGGAGTAAATTATCTTGATGCGTCTTGCTGTGTCTGGCTAAGGAGCACTCAGAACGTGGCTTTTATGTCGTTCTGCATGGTGACGCAAACCCTCCCTCGGCCTCGTGCACACTTACCCCAGCCCCCGTCTCTCTGGGCCCCCTCTCCAACAACGGGAATTCCACCGGCAGCAGGCGAAATATGGCACCAGATCCACTGAACCTGGAGCCACGCAGTGAATTTCCCCAAACAATTCTTTAACGAAAGTGAGCAAAGTACATCGGGGTTTATATACACATACCTTCACCACGCCGTGCGAGTTGGTGAAATCAGTGAGCATAGAGCCATAGACAAACAAAAGTATAAATATTTTACAAGAATACAACACAATTGCCAAAATAAATTAGGCGGTTCAACATTTGTCCATAAAAAACAGAGGATTTGGCATTGCATGTCATTGGAAGGGATGATTATTACTGGTGGTCGAGAATCGCAATGGAGTGAAAGCCAGGTCGGAACGCCCGAGGTAGAGTGATTAAATCAGCTCGTGTGCAAGTGCTAGCTGGATTGTTACATCGTTGGACTGAGAGATCCCAATGACTTTGGAAGGCCTTCATCCAGCAGTGAATCGATCATGGCTTATGATGATCAAGACTGACATTTGATTATTGATTAGACAGCCATATTCGTTATAAAATATTTCATCATTGTTATTTGGTGCTAGCAGTTTAAATCATTCACACATTTATAAATGTGTAGCTTGAGCCTTGAACAGTGATGTTGCATCCGTTCATTCCGAAAGTCCCCCATCACATTTTTGGATTTCTCCAAATCACCGGAATTTCCCAGGGCAGTTTGTTTGCCGTGGCTGCCCTCCAGCGCACATCTTAGAGTTGCTCCATGTGGAAAGAAGTAATTAATTATAAGATGCTGGAGGAGCTTAGAACAATAATCTTGAAATAATAACCTACAAGTTCCAGTGAAGTGGGGGATTTCCATTGCTGCTGGTTTTTTAAATTTTTACTTATAGGTACTTCACAAGAAACTCTGGGTCAAATAAGATGTTTTCAATAATCTCCCTTAAAGGCATTGACACGTTGTTTTATATATAAGATGCATACAGAGAGGTTTTTTTTTTACTTTGTAACATGCCACATCGGCCTGCTGGTTAGCTTGTTATGAAATCACATGAGGAATTTAATACCTAAGCACAATAAAACAAATCATACAATAATTGTCATCAAATTTGTCAATCCAATGCAGAGTGAAAGCCTGTGCTTGCTGTACCAGTCATGGGAATTGTTTGACCATACTTCACCATGCTGGTCAAAGATAGTTGGTGATGAAAAATAAATATATTACGTTCAAAAGTATAAAGTCAGTGAATGTCTGCTCATCTCCTCTTTATAGCCCTCAGCTAGTGGTGGATATTCCACATTCCAATAGGCCGGAATAAGTTTATCCATTTAATAATTTGCTTATTTATTCAGGAGAGCCACACTCAGTCAGATGGCCCTTTCTCGGGAGGGTGTTGTGTTGGGTTTTTATCGTACGATTTTTTTCCAGCCAATTAATGACGAGTGCTAATACAAGTGGGAGGAAACCAGAGCACCCGGAGAAAACCCATACGCACGAGGGGACAACATTCCATTTCCGTACAGATGGAAAGAAATTGAAATTAGTCCACTTGCTGTACTGTGTTTTGGTGGGCCAGGGTATAAGGCACTCCAATGCCCACAGGAGATGAGTTTCACAACATTTGTGCGAACCACCAACCCTCGATGCCTCCACAGTGCTGGATTACAGACGTGCGCCACCATCGCCTGGTACTGTTGACTTCCCCACGAAGTGGTACTTATCTTATCGACCCTGGAGTGATAATGGGCTCAGTCGATTCTCAAACAGAATTTGAATTTGCAACCTTCAAAATCCGTGCCACTCGCTCTACTGCTGAGCTGCCTCTATTGGTGTAGGTATTGATTTAAAGAAAGTATCAAGTGTGGGTGATGCGTGCACATATCTTGCACACAATTGCAGAAAAGCTAGCCGTAATGCAACTTTACAACTTCAAATGTTGCAACATGAAAGCATTAAACAAGTATAAATTGTCTGCACGGTGTTAATGTTCATCTTGTATTCTTGAAATTATAATCGCACGTCTAGTAATACAAGTACTCGTGGCACGGCCATAGTGAGTTATAGCATGCCTATTAACACCCGATGTTGTGCTGTAATAATTGTTTAGGTATTTGAGCCGTGATATCTGTTAGGCCTGAAAATTGAGCAGCTCCAATTTCCCTGTGACCCCCCTGATCCAGTAAAACGCCGGGATTGGGTGCACCGTTTTAATTTCGGGAAAAAACATAAGTGAGAGCACATTCCGAGTGGGATAGTTACTTGGGTTAAAGCTCTCACATACATTCTGGGAAATTCCTTTAACTTGTTGTGAAGCGAACAAGCCCAAAACATCTGTCTTAAATTAATACAGTACTTGGTTGTGTGCTGCTACAAACATTCAGAGGCATCTGAGCTGTGGCTGTGACCGAGGAGGCCACAATCCCACTTCAGCTTCTGCCATCAGTGCCAAGGCAGTGGCAGATAACGTTGAGTGCATTCCAACATTCGTACGGTGGAATATTAATGGGAACACATGAAGCGTGCGAGTCATATTTTGGGCCAACCACTAAGTCATTTTGAAATAGAGATGTTTGGATTCATGTGTCAAGCAGACACGCTGACATCGTTAGCGTGGCGGTTGCGGTGTTTTGAGAGGCCTTTTGTGTGGGTGTCACGGTACCCCTCAATCTGTCCAGCTTGTGTTGTTTTATTGCTTTATTTCGTGACGTGCATTTAGTGCGTATTTTGTTTGTGTGTAATGTTTGTTTATGGTTGCTCATTGCGGTGCCTTGAGATGCTCTTGTATTTCGATGCTTTATAAATTGGGAGTATTACTATTAAATCAAATCTCACCAGTGAATCATATGCAAGTAAAACTCTCCAGTTGTATATAAGCAGTGTAAGTAGTTATTGTTAAAATGTTAGTTTCACTTCACGTTTTGTGAATAATTTCTCCACAGTTTACATTTCACATTATTTACTGTGGTCAATAAACAGCCAATCCTAGGGGCTGGTTGAAAGATTAACTCATTCACCACATTAGCAGAACCACAGCGGGTCCAATTAAACTGTACGTTTATGAGCGCTCATTTTAAAAATATATTAAGTTTGTGTCATTGATAGCAGTCATCCAAAAACTCATGAAATATATACAATATACAGTATATGTTTTAGAAAATGTTTTATTAAATACAAAATAACTTAATATAGTTGAAGCGACATTCACTTTGATGCATGTTTGTCCCTGCAGATAAACAATACTTTTTAAAATATATCATGTAATAAGAGTACCAATACTTTTTTTTAAACATTGAAAGCATGAAAAAATGAATTTCTGAACACATGAATGTTCACTATAATAAATATATAAATACATATTTTAAATAACCCCATAATTAATTTCAACAATCATAATACTTTAATCTTTGTTTAGATATTTGGGCTGTGCTCTGTTACAAAATATTAAATACAAATGGATAAAGTGCTGACACAGGTTTCAAGTAACCTACAAACATGAAAAATGTATAATTTAACATATACACATTTTGAACCTTTGTTAATAACTTAACGGAGAGTGACAAGAGTTCACATGCTCATTTTTACGCCACTGTTACATTGTCTTTACACATCTGGAGTATAAACTGGCTCCAACTGTGACTTGGATTTTGACAAAGAACAAGGATGGGGGGTGGGTGGCCTTCAGCTCGTGCGTCGGGCGCCTGGTGGCTTTGTGATGGCAGTTTCTCTTGGAGTGCTCAGTGCGGTTCACTGCGTGGATTTGGGTGTCTGAGCCCTGGAAAAACACAGCAGAGCAACGCACGTCACTCAGCGCCCGGACACGGCAAGTAAAACATGGCAAGCACAGTAGCTGTTGAGAAATATTCAAACAGTATTTGAAAATGCAATCCATGGTTTTTAAAAAATAAATTACTATTAAATGTGTATCAGTGGTACAATTTTTCTCAGACTCAACCCTTGCATATTGTAAGCACCCACGAAGAGATATTTACAATCCAGTTTACAGCGGTAGATACAATACAGATCATTTGCAACCCTTTGTAGATCTAATGCTGGGTGAAGACCTCCCCACGCCGTGTCAGTCACCATACGGTGGTAGATACTGACACCCATATTGTGGGTGACTGTAAGAAGGCCCTTGGGAGTTTATCAATGACCACGGGTGTTGTGACTCACCCGTCCAAAATGTGGCTGATCACCTTTCTCACCCAGGGGGCATCAGGGTTCAGGCAGATCTGGTTGTTGGTGGATTTCATCGTCACACTGCAAGACAGAATAGGACACATCATGAGATGGCAGTCACAGTATTGAATGTTACGCATAGACCTGCACGTTGCTTTGGGACACGTAATATAATGTAACAAGAAATTATGTTCATGATGATTTAATACATTGTATTATAGCTACATATCCCGACATGTTTTGTTTTACTCACTCACCATCAGTATGCTTTATCAATATGTATGTACAATAGAATTAGTTTAACCACAGGTGAAACAGAGGGTTTCTCTTACATGATTTCCACATTCTTGCAGTTGGAGCTCTGTGGAATGACCTCCATTGTCTGGAAATGCTTGGGATGGATGAACTTGGATATCACGTGTACGCACTGACACCGTCCTCCCCCGAATACGGACATCGCTGCAACAATAAATGAAAAACAGCGTCGAACATTAACACAAGCCGAGCCACAGAGCCGAGAAATCACAACATACATTTTATTGTTAAAGTGTATGCTTCAAAACTCTCATTAAACTGTTGTCCTACATATATATTTATCAACAGACATGAATATCAAACTTTTAAAAGTCAAATTCCCGTGTATCGTTCAGGTGTGACGGAGCCTCCGTTAACCAGTCGGGTAACTTTAACGCGAACGTTGTAAAATAACTCACCCTGTGAGTGTCCGACGCAGAGCGCCAGGGCGAGAAGGACGACAAGGAGCTTGGCGTTCATCGTCATCGCTGTCTTTACTTCTCTGATAATTAGTGGCAGGGAAGAGTTTGTGATCTCTGCTCGCCTTCTGGATTCTGATTGAGCCGATTACCTTGACGCCCATATTTATACCCGTCCGGTCTCACGCCGTCTTGTCGCTCCCCTCCACTTGTCGGAAGTTCGACCCTGTAATGGGAAATTCCGGGGCCGAACGATGCGGTCAGGCGAAAAACACGGATCCTGGAATTGAAAAGCCACATCCTCTATCTGTCTATTACGCAATTTCTGAACCGATAACTTTACCAAGAAAGGAGATGCGTAAAAAAAGCGTATGTGTTTATCTTGGTTTTTTTTTACTCAAAATTATAACAGAGCACACATCTTAGAATAAACTGATAAGCACATGCTAGAAATTCTGGATGGAATATTTATACCATATTGGTAAAAATATATTGTATATCTTTAAAAAAAATTATACCAAAAAAATTGTGAATAGTCACGAACAACAAACAACAATTTGAACGAATGTAGCGAAAAAGAAGCAATTGTCGCCGTATTCACAAAAAGTGGAATGCACCCAAGAGTCTAATAGCCGCAGAGATGGCTCGGTGAGATTATAATCTCTGCACTGATTGTTGCTGCCTTGCAGGACCATAATAAGGGTTTGCCATGGCTTGGGGAGGCCTTCATCCAGCAGTGGATAGATCACACCTGCTGATGTTGACGATGCACTTTATAATAATGCAACAGGGGAATGGGAGAAGGGAAGGGATACGGGTTGGAGGGGATATAAGTGGAAGTAAAGCATTTCTCATGTGATCCAAGTTTGTGCCAATGTTTACTTTGCAGGCATCATGAGACTTTGTGAAAATGATCTGGTGTTGTGTTATAGTGATATGGTGGTTTAGATATGGTCCAGCCAGTACGTGAGATCTGGAGCTGAGAGAGCTATATTTTATGAGTTTATGCATCCCTTCTAATTTTTTGCAGCTTCTTCCACTGCTATTTTCTTGCCTGTTTTTTTTTAACTACAACATAATGCAACATTGTCTGCATAACTTATGCGGTGAACATGTGAAACTTTTACACTCACACTTTTCACGATTAACAGTACACTTTGCTTTTTTTCCCTTCACGATTTAGCGTCTTAAATCTGACACTTTTTTTTAAAGATCCATTCCTCGAAAAACAACTCCATTCCGGGATTTTAGAAAGTTGGGAAATTCCCCAGTCCGCAACTACCGAGCACAGATGCATTGTGTGGCAGTGATACAAACTCACGCAACAATGGGTGGCATCTTCTGTGCAAGAAGATATCTTGTGCAACCACAATCAATTTGTAATGGTGTATAATTATATAATTCGAGACGATGCCACAATAAGTAATGTGCTTGTGCTTAAAGTATTAATTCAGTAAACAAAGAAGCTCTATAATCGAATGTGCATTGATTAATTGCTTGTTGTCCTGGGTCAGTAGTGGAAATTCCACATTCCTTTGGCAGAGGTCAGTCTCTCCATACGATGCTAGTTTGACTTCCCATACCGTGGTGTATTGATCCATCGTAAAGTATTGACTAATTTCAAAATGCTAGTTAAACGGAAAAAGAAATAATTAACATTTATTTCCCTTAATTGTTTAACTTAATTACATCGGCCTGTGGTCTTAAGCTTATCACGATGTTTCCACATTTCCCTGTTATGAAATGTCTTAGTATCACCTACCCATCTCAAGCTTCACATGTCTATTCATGCACACAGCCAGTTCCCATGTCACACGTGTGCCACACCTTACTTGTGCGTCATTCCTCGCGTTCACACAGCCGTGCTACTCGACCAACATGAATAAGGACTTCCAGAATGATTCAGATGATCAATTGAGCATGCACAACAGTTATGGGGTGATATAATTACCATAAAATGGATATGAAATGTTTTAAGATTCAGAGTTCTGAGCTAGAATTTAAGCATAGTCATAAGGTAATTGTCCTAGCCATAATGTACGGCTCATTTGTCAATCCGCATCTGGACAACGCCTCACCTATGCCATGTGGGTTCTGGGAGTTATTTAACCATACTTGCCCGTGCTGACAGAGTACATGATGTGGTGATTCACTGATTCAAGTACTAACCAGGCTGAACGCTGCTTAGCTTCCAAGATGTGACGAGATTGGGTGAATTCTGTGTGACTTGGTTATAGCTTTCCACTAATGTGAATTTGAGTTGCGAAACTTCTGTATTCGTTAAAATCACACAATCTTAATTTTGCATGCCCATTAACTGAATTGATATGCTAAGCCGTTCCTTATGTATGTACAGGAAAATGTCGCAGTGTTTCTGTACATGCAATATGAATGTGCTATAGACATGCAGCAATAAAGCCGGTAAAGACCGGACAAAGGTGGCGAGTGTTCTTCCAGTCCCATTGTTGCTCTTGTCAGGAAGGAAAAGTATAAAAGGTGTAATTATATCATTTTATTCTAGTTACAAGCTTACAATTTAACAGAAAGTATTTAAATAAATATTACGTGCGTAGAAACCGAGTCACATTTCGCAATTGTGCCTCTGGCCAAGCTGGTGGGACACATTATAATTACTTAAAGGCTTCCTGTCAAAGGGTGTCATTTCCTCATTGAATACATATTGAAAAAGCCTTATCCGTTTGACCACACATGCAAATAATTGAGACAAGCAGATCCATGTGGGTGGCACTAAGATATAAGTCCATAAAAAACAGCTAATCTCTCATTTGTGCATGAAGAAAAACAAAGTGTCAATGACGCATTGGAATTTTTTGTATGCACAAAAACTCGAGATACGTTGGTGTTTAAGCAATATAGCATGCGGCAACAACGTGGCGAAGTAAACATGTGTAATACTTATGTGTCGGCAAACGTTAATAACAAACAGCTGTGCAATGATTAGCAAGCAAAGCAATGATGCTTACTTCCTGAGTTCAGTTCATAGCCATGGCTCACATCAGTGGTGAGTGATGTCTGACTCAATCCTGGGTCCCTCCTATACTTACCGGCACTGACTAGCGTGCTGAAGAAAAATCATCCCCATGACCGATGTGGCATGAAGAGGCCTTTATCCAGCAGTGGGTTATAGTAACACAAGACAGTAATTTGATTTTCATTGTTAATTTACTGAAGTTGTATTCCCTACATGCAGGCCGCATCTGAAACTAATGAGCACGTAAGCTAAGGATAAACCAAGGTTATCCCTTGTTGAGGCACATTTTAGACATCAAATTTTTGATTCATGGCCATATCCTATCAGAGCCTGAATAAAAATATCAAAAGAATACAGTTACAATACAAGACAATTTGCATTTAATATATCAAGCATCAGAATAAGATGGTATTTCAAGACACTTACATATAAATATTTAGTTGGAAAACGTGCATCTGGAGAGTTTGAAGAATAGGGTGTTTCATGATGATTGTTGAGCATGGAAAGAGGAATAGATTTCTCCAGACCAGACAGACAGTTGAGATGACATTATGGTAGAAGTAAAAATGAAAACACTTCATGGAAGTGTGGTTGGCAGAATGGTTGACATGAGCTCTGATGGAAGCAATGATATGGACCCCCTTGTCCAATTACTTCCATTTTCATAACAAACGAGGGCCCGGTGCAGTTGCATCACCTGCACACTCCATAGCTATGCCACTGCTTTGTCGGTAGAAACAGTTATCAGCAAGATTGATCAAGCAAAAAGGCATATGTTGATTAATCACCAAATATGTGCAAGTGGCCCAATATTAAGAATGTCTTGGGACAGTCATGGTTATCATGAGACCAAGCCCTGTGATGTTGGAGTGGGGAACTTGTGAAGTCACTGCAGGAAGTGGTCAAATGATGTGTATATTAATTATCAATATTTTAGAACTTTGCCCTGATAATCACATTTACTTCCTTTTATGGCCAAAATATATATATTTTTAACTGATTGACAGCATTTACGGGATTTTATTTTCAATTCTGCCATTATGTGATTTAAATAATAAAATAAGACAGACCTTGTCAAACGCGGGAGTTATGTTCCTGGAAAACACTTTGTTGGGCAAAACTGCGTTTGACAAATCATAGGCCTTATGGCCAAATAGGTTTTTTATTTCTTGGTCTGAACTGATCACCCCCTTCCTCTTTGTTTAAACGATTCTACAGTACAAGATTTCTGCCCTTGTTATTGCACTACATGATGCCGCGTTGCTCTCCATGTCTTGTGTGTGTACACTATTTTTCAATTTCACCTCAACACAACCCCCCCCCCCTGTCCATCACTCTTCGCACACTGCTGTACTCACGCTCAGAGGCTCGCCCCTGACATTGAATGTCCAGCCCGATGCTCGCCCCTAAACAGCCACTTGAACGTCAATGATTCGCCACCGAGTCATCCGTCGAACTGAGGTCCTCGACGAGGGGACGGCCAAATGCGTGCGGCATTGTGTGACTATTTTCCCTGTGCCGTTGGTGCGTGTTGATTGTTGCATTTTTTATCACACGAAAAAACACACATGGTAAATACATCGTTCTCGCAGTCGATTCATTCACAGCTTCAAACGGATGCAGCACTCCCAGGGTACTACTGTTGGACGTGGAGATGAGAATGTTAGCAGCGTCAAACTGCTTATAGCCGAAACATCACGCCCTTGTTCCAGCAAACTTACATTATTCGGTAAATTGTCAAAAGCCGAAAAACGTGTTCGATAAAGCCGTGTTGGGCAATTTTTTCCTGTGCTGTACCATAAAAGAAAACCCTCACCTTAACTCAGGCCACATCTATATAATTCCATCTATTATAGATTTGAAGTTTTCGTGACTTCAAGGATCCATACTCTTTGGTTCTTTCGGCAAAGTTACGTGATTTTACCGAAAAAATTCAATCTATGCAATATTATATAAAATATGAACCACAATGAATAATCTGTAATGAATCCAGATAGTTACATTGTACACTTGTGACTAACATTCCAATGCCCCACTTCAATTCAAGATTGTACTTTACATAATACAAATTTTATAACATTCTGGAATAAACTTGAATTTGTTTAGGTTTCACTTTACTTTTAAAAAGTATCTTTAAAATGTTATTATGAGAGAAAACATAGCTTTAACATTTTTAAATTAACGATTAAATAATTTACACCCAAGTGATCCTTATGGCGGTATCCCGGGGTACCAAATAATACAAACTGGCCGAGGCAATTAAATACTTTATTTCTGGGACACTATTTTTTTACAAGGGTGTAGTTAACGCCGCGACTGGGGTACCAATTATTCCGAAATCAATGCTACTCCAAGATGTCGAAACGCCAAACATTATAGCATAAAAAAAGATCCGTTATCGAAAAATTCAACTTTGAATAGTGCATCGTGTAACAGCTCGTCGAGATGAGTCGATTGCCGCATCGCGACCATCAACACAGACTAAAAGTGACTGAATCACGGACATTATGCGAGAGCCGGGGTTACTCTGGTAGAAGGTTAAATTGTCAATCCAATACTGGATGAAGACCTCTTTGCTTCGTCTTAGTCATGAGGGCTGTTTCACCATACTTCGTCTCGCTGGGCAATGTTGGTTGGTCAAGGTTTGGGGGGGGGGGGGGTCGGCAAACAGCAGCAGCAAACTGTTACATATTACAAGTTTAATTGCTCAATGATATTAGTCATAGTTGGGAATAAAATTCAAAACACGCGGTTCATTGCGCATGACACTAACCACTGCGTTACCGTGAAGATAGCAATTGTTTACACTGAAATAAAGCATGCCTATGCATCCATTTATCACGTTTATACAATTACATCGATACCGTGTTATATCAAATATTATACAGTACAAGGATATTAAAAAATTAGGGACCACGTGGACATGATACTCTTACAATAAAAGCTTTGTTTAAAACCAGTTGACAGCCCATTAACACTGGGACACAAATTGTTCATGACATCAGAAAAACACCAAAAGCTGAACAAATTAAAACATTGACATTTAAATGTGGTCATGCTTGAAGAGTTACTGTAGAAACATTTTAAAGTGAGTATAAAAAAAAAATTCGGGTTAAAACAAAAACAACTTCTTTGCTATATTTTTGTAATTTCCCCCCCATTATGCCAATTGTCCTATCGGCATCATATCATAAAGTGAAGTATCCATATTCTTAGTTTTTTTCGGTAAAGTCACGTTGATAAAAATAAAATTAACAAAAGTAAAATAAAAATAAAATAAAAGATTTTATTTTATTATATTATATCATTTTATTTTTATTTTATTTTTATTTTACTTTTATTAATTTACATTTTTTACCAACGTGACTTTACCGAAAAAACCTAAGAATATGAATCCTTGCAGTCACGAAAGCTTCAAATCTGAAGTATCCATTCAGATGTCTTGTTGAACGAGTACGAGCCTTTGTGTTAGAGTATGACGCACCAACCTTTGACAGCCCTTCAAGTGACCTGGTTCATACAGTAGAAGGATAAACATTGCCCTACCCATTATGCCATATGAGAAAAATATTTCTCCAAACGAAACAAATGGCGAGTGTCTGAAAATTCAAATAATTCACAACTACGTTCAATCGACTGCTCGAGGAAGGTCTCATCTCCATGCCATGTCAGTCATGGGCCCTGTTTGGCCCACTTGGCCATTACTTCACCACGCTGGTCGTTCAGGGTTGGATAAAGACTGCTTCATTAATCACTCGCCACTGATGTCAGCCATGGTTGGAAATCGAACTAACTTCGCCGGTTATGAAGTGCAATGCGCTGCACCAACCACTAATAAACTAAAATTACATTATACCTTTTTTCAAATTTTCTTGCTGTGGATTTCACACCTGATGATGATTGCTTGTGTTGCAGTCGAAACGTCGTGAGAATTTTATTGTTGAATATTTGTATTATTTTATTATTTCCCTTCTACGTGACTTCACCGAAAGAACCAAGAATTTACATTATACCAATTACAGTCCTTACCCAGTAAAGCCTCACTGAGTCTCCAAGCAATTTTTCATCCGGGTCCTTCGTTGGCCATACCATTGAGTGATTGGTAGGTGGATGACACGCAGCACTGTCATCTACTGACCACCTTGCAGCCCCACGTTCGTATAGTCACGGATCTAGGTCCATGTGCAGTACTGAGCAGGCTCGGTCCTGCTTAGAAATCCTGTTTAAGATTCCTATTCATGTTCTGAGCTGTCACACCAATAATATTAGAACATGACGTAAGCCAAATTGCGTGTATTTCTTGTTATGTTATGGCTGTTGGTTAAAATCCTAACCACTACTTTACAATGAACACGAATATTCATCATCAGCTATGATCAATTTACTGCTGGATTAAGCCTCCCCAAGCTGCTGCCATCTCTCATGGGCATGTGGTCCAAGACTATATCCAACAATAAATGTATACAATTGATTGAATCACTCTTGTCTCCACAGTCGACATCCTCTCAAGCCTATGGCTCATCTTCTTGGTTCTTTCTGTAAAGTCACGTAGAAGGGAAGTAATAAAATAATAAAAATAAAACATAATAAAATAATTCTCACGACGTTTCGGCCACAAAGCAAGCAACCGTCCTCAGGTGAAGACCAAGTCTGTCGGGGAGACAGCATCTGAATGAAACACCACCATGCTTGGAGCGTATATTTAAGCTGGGTTGGAAGGGGGGAAGTGCGCCTTGACAAACGTCTTGAGAATGATTTTATTATGTTTTATTTTTATTATTTTATTACTTCCCTTCTACGTGACTTTACCGAAAGGACCAAGAAGATGAATCCCTGCAGTCACGAAAACTTTAAATCGAAATTTAAGCCTATGGCTGCCACTCCATCGTTAGCATTGACCACTGGTCATCGATTCTTATGTCCTGCTCAAGTCCAGTTATATATATTTAACAGTCAATATGTATATGTTGTCCAATCCACCAGTTACTCTTTCGGTCTCTCCACGCTTTCCTGTCGTGGGAGTTAGCACACCTCCTCCCCCGCGCTCGCTGTGGTGTGCGGCTTTGGCAGGGAACGATGGGGCGTGGGTACAACACAAGAGGCGTCAAGCCAATCTCCAAAGGTCCACGGTGTGCCCTTTTGTGCTGCCCAGTTGGATAGCAATACTCGATTTTGCAGGGATTATAAGGTTGTTCCGCCCGGCACAATGTGCCCACTGTGCGAACACACCCTTCATTAGCAATAGAGGAAATATGAAATTCGTTACGTGCACGGTATGTGTCGCGTGAAAGTTCACTACGAAGCGATCGAGCTGAGTTTTCAAGATATTTCTGAAGGTTCTAACTTTTATCCTGATGAAATCATACTTTTTTTTTGCCATCTATCAGAATAACGTGTTGTGTTGACTAGCATGTTCAGACAGACCTCCTTACTCAGGCTTGAGGTATAGAGGTAGGAGAGGATGAGAAGTTGTACTTGATGAGTTTCGGGTGCTTATATCATGGGACCTCCTTTGCCAGTACCAAAATATGATAATAAGTTTTCCCCCTTTTTATGGCCACAAAACTGGTGTTAAGATGTTAAAACACCAAACTCAAACCTTTTACAAGGAATCATGTCTGCATTTACCACAATACTTGTGGTCAGAATGCAAACAAAAAACATACTCTGATAATATATGCATTGTCTTTGAAACTGATTGATCCACACCAGACAGCTTTCTCTGGTGGCTTTCTCTGGTGTGGACCAATCAGTTTCAAAGACAATGCATATATTATCAGAGTATGTTTTTTGTTTGCATTCTGACCACAAGTATTGTGGTTAATGCAGACATGATTCCTTGTAAAAGGTTTCAGTTTGGTGTTTTAACATCTTAACACCTGTTTTGTTGCCAGAAAAAAGGGGAAAACCTATTCTCATTTCGGGTGCTTGTCTGAATACATGTGAACGCAAGCCTCCACACAATGGTAGTACGGATTGGAGGCGGGCAGCATAGACGTTGGACCATGGTACAGGACAATCGCTTTGCTGCACTGCCCCCTGCTGACAACCTCAGCCCCACAGATCCCGATAAGCTGCTCGAAGCATTGTGGTTGCCCAACCGAGCAATCTCTAGACTCATTCATGCTGCGCTACCGATAAAAGTATACAATATCATCCGTTAAATTATTCAGCAGGTAACAGACAATACAAACATCCACGCTACAGAAAAGTACATTGTAGGCCCTGCATATGCAATCTCTAGAATTCTGTGATGTCGACCACAAAAATATAAAACCCAGCTTTTGTATCAAAAGCCTACCAGACTCTCTGACAATAAGTGACGAAGCACATACACATTATGAGCCATGCCAACTCTCATTCACCAATGGGCACGGCACCCTGTAGGTGAATTGACATTTGTTCCTTATACACTTCCCTCCTTTGCTCGTTCCCGGAACGAAATTGGAATATTAACGTCTCATTGCCTCCACAGTCCGCACCCCCCTCGACCACGAAATGGACTGAACGCAGAGAATTCACGACGCAGGCCTCATTTCTGTTTCAATTACCACCGCGGCCCCCTCTGGACAACTCAAAAAAGCCAGGATGCTGGTGGCTATGGCCAATTGCCAGCCCCTGCCGGCACACCCCCCCCCACCTCCCTGAACACAAAAAACGGGCGCATTCCATCCCAGCTGATATATAGGTGGACAATTGAGAACTGCCGAGCGTAGAAAGGCATAAATTAGATCAGAGTCTAGGGTCGCGATGGTTAAAATATGATTGCAACTTTGTCACGACAAAATATTACTGTTTCAATCATCCGTTGGCTACTTCAATTGGTTTCCGAGATAAATTTTTAAAGAAATATACCGTAGGCAAGTGCGTATACATCATGCTAGTTTATACATAAGTGGACACATTAATTACAATAACATACTTTAAAGGTTGGACTTTAAACTCGTAGGGAGGAGGTACGTCAAAGCATACAACGTGACCAACAATTTGAAGATGGATAAAAATGGTGAGTTATTTATATATTTTGTATATCTATACACTGATCTAACAAAATTAGAACTCTAGCGTATGTCTTCTTTACATTTGCAAATTGGAAATATGCATAGATTTGTGCTGTGTGAATGTTAGATTAAATTTATAGACTGTGTATGAGCATATGTATATACATCCTTGCTATCGTTATTATTGTTCTGAGATCATAAACTGCAGATTGATCAAACCTAGAACTAATATCAGTTTTCCTGTGTAATTGAAAATATATATTTTGTTACTAAACGGTGTTGGTTGTTCTCGTCATTAAATGCAGAATATGTACATATAAATATCCATGCAGTCCACTTTGCATGCAATATGTGCATATGTCAAAAGGCCTTCTATGAATGTATGAGTGTATAGCCCTGCCACGTACCGCGTATATATAACTAGAATATGCACGTGCATCTTCACTGTGTAAGTCCCTCCAACAAAGAGTACAGCTGTCTCACATGTTGCTATAATTTATATTTATGTAAAAATACAACTCACAATAAATAAATAAAAAAATAGACAAAAACATTCATTGAACGTTTACACCACAGAAGAGGTCTGTAATGAGATTTGCGTGCCCTAGCGAGAGACGTGGGCTCAGGGCGGACACCTCTACCGCCTGCCTGCGGCCTCTGCCTGCTCTGCTGCTGTTCGTGGTTATACCTGGGGCCGGACTTGGCCCATGCCCGCGACTTCACAGCCCATGACGTCGTCAAGCTGTACCCTTCGAGTGAGCACGCATCACTGTGCTCTGTTGAGCAAGTGGTGGAAATTCCACATTCCAATTGCGAGGCCAGTACTACGGCAGAGTCGGTCCTATCGTGGGTCCAGTTCATATATTCCTTGGCAGGGAAAATGCTCGTCTCAATGGGATTTTACCTAGGCATAACTATCACATATCCATCTCTCAGTCTATACTCAAAGACAACCAGGGTTGATTTATTTTCTAGTGATGAAGATTCAAAATGTGGTGCTCATCCGACACACCCCATGCAAAGATGAGGCTGAGCTTCCCTCACCGGGATTCTAACTCATGTGAAGCTAAAGCTATGCAAATAGCTAGCAGGATATCAATTGTATGTTGTTTTAAAGGGTGGATACGTGGTTTATTTAATGGCATTAAAATATGAGAAATTAACAACAGGAAACATTGTAGAACATCCAGAAAACAAGTTTGCCGATGTGTCACTAACCAGTGAATTTCTTTAAACTATAAGACCACAGAATGTGTTCACAGCACCGTAAAACGAATTTTCATCCCTTTGTCAGTACACTGCTGAATGAAGGCCGACCCATGCCATGTCGGTCATGGGGATTATTTCACCATATTTCACCACATTTGTCATTGAGGGTTGGTAAAGGAGGCGTTCAGGACTATTTTAGATATCACTCCTCACTATTAGCCGTGGGAGAAAATCCAACTCAGGTTACGATATTCAGCGCAGAGTGCTAAATCATATAAAAGATGTAAATAGTGGTAAACTCTAAAAGGCATGTCTGGCACGTGACTACCATACATATGTAGCAATGTTCTCGTGTCAATGTCAATGTATGAGTTTTACATGTTTATTTTTTTACTGCAGCAACACCGCACCCGGGTGGATTTAAATGCTTCACGTGTGAAAACGCCAGAGATAACTTTGAGTGCAACCGTTGGGCTCCTGACACGTACTGTCCAAAAGGTACCTGAACATCTATACACCTGTTTAACACGTAGGCGTAACAGCTACAGGCTTAGTGCGGCCTGGATGCGTATTATTAAATAAATAAAATATATAATACAATTACAATTCCTTATAAGGGAAACAAATATCAATGAATAACAATTGAATCATTAACAATCTATATAATTACAATACCCTCCCCGCCTCAAATCACTGCACCTTATTGAATTAAATGATGACGTCACCCTGCTGCTGCTCTATTTAAGACCGGGAGCAACAGGAGAGCTTCACCATTCTTGCCCGATGAAGCTGATTGTAATTACCAGCGAAATGTCGTACTCAAATTTTTAATGATGTTGATTCGCTCTTCAACACACCGGTGGGCTAAAGAAGTGAATTATTTTGTCCTTTGTAAACGTGACACTTTTTTTTACTGTTTGGCCGTCTCGGGTGGTGGAGGGGTACGACACATTTATAAATTACGCGATCTAACCCAAAAACCTTTGTTATGATCTATACACCTTCACTGTGCATATCGCAAAAGACGAAATTTCATGTTGATATTGTTTAACCCGGTGAGAACTCAAGAGACCAGGATAAAGGGACATAGGACATTCTTCTGCCAATACCGTATAATTCCAATTGAATCTTGATTTGAAGCTTTCGTGACTGCAGGAACCCATACTCTTTGGTTCTTTCGGTAAAGTCACGTAGGTAGAAAAGTAAAATACAGTTATTTTTTTGTTTAATTTTATTTTTCTACCTACGTGTCTTTACCGAAAGAACCAAAGAGTAATTCCAATTTAGTAATGAACAAATATTTTTAGAATTTGGAAAAATTTGAAGATTCCCAGATCTAGTCGTACATACTGCTGGGGCAAACATTGTTCACAAGCACCCATTAAGACCAGAACGTCGCACAAGGTGTGGATGTGTGCTTACCACTGCATATAGCATGAACACACGCACACCCTATATATTATGGCTGAACGAGTAATCGATTTGAAATCGAAATCGCAATTTGAAACAATGCGATTAGCAAATCGCAAAGGCTGCGATTTTTTGCGATTTGAAAAGTCCTGTTACTTTCTTATTAGAATTGTTATATTTATTATTATCAAAACTTAATTTATTTGACTTAACACTTGTTCTATGTTTGATTGTTCTATTTCAATTAAAACATTTTAATAAATACATGTTGGAAGCAATTTCATATCCTTAAAGTTGTCATCCTTGAATTAGAATATATAGAGCAGTTCATATTTTGATGGTATTATGTGGTAATGCTCCATCACATGTTTTAAATCTATTACACAGTGAATATTGAACTGAAGCTTGACTTTAAAAAAATGTAATCGCAAATCAAATTGCAATATCTGTCAGAAAAAAATCCCAATTAGATATTTTCCCCAAATCGTTCAGCCCTACTAGAAATCAATAGCAAAATATAGCACTTAATAGGTTAGTTGTTTTTACACTGCCATAATGATTAAGTAGCTCCAATTGATATATTCGTATCAAATTCACAAACCCAGCACAGTGTGTGACCCCGAGCCAGACATCGCATACATCAAACTCGTGCCAGTTTCACTCAATCTGCTTTCGTAGCCTAAGCCAAATCCTGCATTTCAAAAGTCTCCCCTGTTCCAAGAGCGAGAATAGAAGCTCGAGGCCTGTGCTGATGTGGATCGAGATAATTTAGCAATGGAAAACATTCCATGAAAGTGAGAACGGAGCAACTCAGCCTTAAACCCACACAGTCGATGTCGTGGCAGAAGCCACAATGTGAAAACGAGCTCCTCTGTAGGAGATGGCGTTGATTCATAATTCTTAAATTCCAATAGAAGACAGCTGCTTAGCTGTGAGCCAATCTCCGGGGTTCTCATAAGAAGGATAATCCTCGGCTTATTTAATTAAAAGATTATTCCTGAAAGTTGAGTCACTTAGCATTTCCCAGAATGGCAGTTTCTTTAACATCTATTGCCGATGTTGTGGTTTACAATCGATTCTATATTTGTAGCTTGTTTTAACTTCAAAATATGTCCTCAATACATATTTTAAACTAAAAATTTAGGACGTGTCCATCTTTATCCTGTTTCCGAACATGTTTGTTTTTTTTATCATTCCTAATGATTTTTCAAGCCACATCCACTCATTTAAAACAAACCATTTTAAACCTCGCTTGGCCGATATTTTAGTACTTTACATCCCAAACTCCTGCGTCAACGCATTATCAACAAATTTAAGGTGCACATAAAACGAAATAACTTTAACTCTGTATGCGAAATATAAAATATATAAATAACTCGCTCGCTAGTGCAGATTTACCATATCAGATTTAACCTCTCCTCGTTTAGGGCGAAGGCTAAAAGTTTGCCGTGCAACAGCGCCACACAGCGGTCCTGCACAGGAAGCGATTCGCTTAACATAATTAGTAATCAATAGCTTAAGAACACAAATACTCTTAAGGTGCCTTCTTAACCATTGAATTATAAAATTGTGCTTCACTGCAAGTTGCCAGTCACACGACTGACACGAGACCATGTTTAAGGGTTGTTAACATTTAGTCTAAATGCTAAAGGCTCCAACATCTAATCTCAAGTCATTTTTGAAAATCCTAAGAACGGCGGTAGAAACTCCCCAAGCCATGCCGCAAGGTTTCCTTGTTATAAATATCGTGTATTGAGTTGCCAACTTTTGTCCAAAAAACTATCCTTATGTGGGGCACCGGCCTTTAAAAGTTCTGGTGAGTTTCCTAGCTATTGGTTTCATAGTGTCACGGACATTTTTGATCAAAATTGCTATTTATAGATTCGAGGCTACCTTAAAAACTGAACACGACTGCGCATTTCTTAACTGTCACAACAACACAAAGCCTTTCATGGACCACTGCCGAGGAGCAATGACAACGTCGGGTTCGATCTGTAAGATGCGACTACAAATAGAGGCTTATGTTAGAGGCGGGGTGGGGGGGCTGCACTCACATGTGACTGCGTTCTCTCGGTTTTCAAAATACATATCTCGTTAGAAAGAAAAAAAAACAGAGTTGGGCACGATAAAGTTAGCAATGTGACTGTTGAGTGTGCAGGAACAATGAACACAAATTGCCCAACCTCTGATATTGAAAGCAAATCGGTGTTAAATGCTGGCTAGAACTTGGACAGGTGACAAAACAGGTGTTGTCGGCGTAGGGCTGCGAGGTTGGTAGCAGATGACAAACATCCCAATGCAGCACCTCTTGAAAATAAATCTTGAAACTCAGCCGGGCTATCCGAAGTGAAAAATGGGCACTATATTTAAACATTTCAAAGGGTAGTAACAGGTAGGTGTTATTAAGAAACTACAGTACTGAGTATTGTATTATATTAATTCCTGTGGAACTTTTAAAATCATTAAACTAAATAACACAAATATATTTTACTCGATAATCTAACACGTAATATATAGCTTGTGCTATGTTAATGAGCATAACATTTTCGGTTTATGCGATTTCGTGTATATGCGGTTAACCTATTTCTACTCAAATGTTACTGTATGCGGTTTAAATTCACTGATATGCGGCTATGTGGTCGGATATGAAACAACATCGTTTATGGACTGTGTGCACTACTTGTCTCCTCGTGCGGTTTCACTCTGTGCTCCCTTTTTGGAAAGCATCTACTCCCGCATAAAGCGGGGGAAACCTGTGTTGTTTTTCTACATTCTGCTGAGCTTATTTAATTTTGGCATTCATCATTTTCATTACCCAGATCACTCTCAAATTAAACGATCCTGGTCTCTAACCTTGTTAAATTTAATTTTAAAAACATTCTGCCCCTATGACGCTGTGTGTGCAGAGAGCGAATATTGTCACACGCGCCACGTGATGGCCACGGATGGCCGGGAGAGCGTGCTGGTCAGCAAGAGGTGTTCCCAGCTCAGAGACTGCATGCCTGTGGGATGCCAGCGCATAAGCAACGGGCGGATCGTAAGTGCGGCCAATTTACGCAACAATAACCCTTGAGCACAGTGCTCCGATTACGCTAAAACCACACAGAATGTTACCCGATCTCGTCAGATCTCGGAAGCTGAGCTAGTTTGATCCTGAAATACTTTGTATGGACACTGCAATGCACAACGCTGCAGGGCTACGTGGTAGGAAACTGCATGTATATTCCCTAACTCCTCGCTTTCACCCAAGTGGAGTTGTTAAAATCTGTTTTTCTTTGCATTACTGGTAACCGCTTAGATGTCTAGCAGCATACAAAGTTTGGTGCCGCGGTGGCGAGATGTTAACTACCTCGCTGGTATACAGGAGGTCGTAGATTCGATCCCAATCCTGACGCCTGTATATTTGGAGTTGGCATGTTCTCCCCATGGTCGCATAGATTTTTCTCCAGGTCCTCCGATTTTTCCCTACACATTTAGAAACATGCGTTTCGACTAATTGGCTGCTGTAAATTTCAACATAAGTCACTTCATTGAGCAATAATTTGTGGCCAGGTCACTTCTGAAACAGCTATATCGCTCAGTGGGCCTTACCTGTTAAATTAACAATAGTTTAGTTACCTTTTTAACTGAGTAACAAAGAGAGTTGCCGTTACGTGATTGATAACACATTGGACTTTCAATCAAGAGGCCGGTGGTTCAATGTAATTTCCTGTGGACATGGCAATTGAACCCACGGTGCATGTTTGTAAAATTCCCTCGCCTCTGTCCACCCAGCAATATAAATGGGTCTGCGAGTCAATCGGCAGGTCGTGTGTGGTGGGTTAAAGTGTGGGTATGCCCAGCTCTTCCAAGACGTCTGATCAGCCTGAAAGAATAAACCAAACATCCTCGAGCTCCATCAAGCAATTGCAAGGTTGCACATTTGTCTTTTACTGAGAAATTAGGGAAAAGGAAATATATATCACGCGGTGAAATAGGCGACTGCGCCATTTGTACATCGAGCATGCCAATCGATGCATTGATTACTAAAATTCAACTGAAAACGAGCACTGGTTCCTGATTTTAGGAATCGGGAATACATTCTGAAAACGGTTTACTCGTCGTCTTTGAACAACTCCACCAAACCCACACTGACCAGCATGAAGTGTGGTTCAATAACCTGAATCGTCAGTAAAAATTAACGGATTGCATTCCGAGAGTTCAACAGTTCTATCGGACCGATGAAAGTGTCCGATTTGTTTTTTCTGCAATATTTTGCCGTCTTTTCTTGGATTTTCTGTATGCACTTAGTCACATTCACTTTAAGATGTTTTCTTGTTCATGTTTTTGTTTTTTGTTTGTTGCGGTTGCACCCGATTCAAGAGCCGAATGGCTCACAGGGCTATACCTAATAAATGAATTTTTACACATATCATCAGTCATCAAGTAACACTACACGTTATTTATATTTTTGAAATTTTTTATGGGGGTGAACAGTTAATGTACATGGGATAGATGTGTATGGGACATCACAATGTACCACCTGCATTGATACGATTGTCAACTGCCGTTACATTTGTCCGAGCCTCAAATATCAGATGAGGCCTCAGTATAAAATTTCAAATGCGCTACCCTGTAGTATGCCTCGGTGTACTCTTGAGCGAGAACCGATGATTTGTTTTAATACACATTAATGTTAACTCAATGTAACTCACATCGCATTTGTGATCTGTCTTATCTCCCTACAGGAGTGTATTTCATGCTGTGAAGGGTCCATCTGCAATCTGCCTGTGCCATACAATGACTCACAAGCAATATTCGTGACCATCTCACCGAGTAGCCGGGTCACACCAGTGGTAGCACATCTTCAGGGAGTCTATGGAGGCTACCTTGCTTGGCTGTGGGTTTATACTATAATGCTGGAATCAAATACTTGGTGATACACTCTCTGCACCATTATCAAAGTATTAAAAATATACTTAAAACTGAGATGTGCATTTATCTAATATGAAAGTTGTAATTTTTGCACACCCACATAACTAGACATACATTTAAGTGCAGCAAACTTTCATCGCCGTGCTCTGGGGGATCTAAACAGCAGACACCATTCTCCCTTAAAATAATACAGTATTAAGAATTAATTCAATCCACATAATTCAAGAAACACTTAAATAAATACAACTCTCGATTAACTGCAAAACAGATGCTTTATTTCACAGCTGTATGTAATATACAGTTTACTCGTTTAAAGCTGCAGTAAATATGAAACCACACAACAAAGCATCAACAACTTGCCTTGGAACATTACTCTTTGGTTCTTTCGGTAAAGTCACGTGACTTTACCGAAATAACCAAAGAGTAATTCCTGCAATCACGAAAGCTTCAAATCAAGTTGGAACATTAGCTTTGAACCTTTACATTCGACATGCTCAACGTCTGTGCAAAGTGTTTACAGAGAGAATGGATGGGGATGAGAAGAGTAAATGATGAAGCATATGGATATTGTCATACAAATTTAAAGTTTAGTTACCCATACAAACCACAAGATAGTACTTATCAACGAATTATTCTCATGAAATGTATAACGCTTTATGAATCAATTTTGAAAGGACATGTGGTTTTCCCTGTGAAATAATTAGTGAAATATTCCTTACATTGTATAGTGATAGCTTGATTTTGTTAATGCGTGATTTCAGTTTACACACTTCCATAGATCTATTCCAATGATAAATATCTATTCCAATTGTAGTGGATTATCAACTACTGTACTGCTGATAATGAAACATGACCTAATAATCTACAAAACTGTTTCTTTTTTACGCTCAATAATTTTCATACTTGAGGTTAAACACATGGCTGTTTATTGTAGTAATAGGCACTTTTGAAGCAAAGTTACATTGTGCTTAGATAGGTTATTCAACATCACAACACTAAATTTAAAGAACAAGTGTCATATTGAGAGCAGCACTTCAGGTGCATATATGCAGAAAACATGTCGACATTTAAATCAAGGAAAAAGACGTGACAAACTGCATTAGCTCAATATTAACACACTGTTCAAAGTGTATTCATATTTTAACGAGTTACATTTTTTAATAAAAAAGTATGGTTTATAAAAGCACTTGTGAGCACTTAAAATAATTTGTTGTCATCGTGATAATATACAGTACCGTATTCTCTGGACTACAATACACCATGGAATTTTTGTTTATATTTTTCCCCCCCAGAAAACCCATACATATTCTATGGGTCTTTCGGTAAAGTCACGTAGATAGGTTCAAAGAAAATAACAAATTGTTATTTTGTTATTTTATTTGAACCTATCTACGTGACAAAATAACAAAACAAAATAGTTATTTGTTAGATAAAATACATACAGTGAATGTAGGGGGGAACGTGTGCCTCATCATCTGGAGAATACGGTAAAACAAATGTTTTATGTAATTCGGTACTGTATAGTATCCATAACGTAGAAGTGACTGTGTGGTGGCAATAAAGTTGTTTACTGTAAAGACTGCCAATAAAGTTATACAAATCTGGTCACATGCTATGGTGGCATGGCTATCGACATTAAAGTTGACTGGCCAGTGTGAAAAAAGTTACACAAATTTGGTCATACACACACCTACCAGATGATAAGATGAACTGCACACTTTTGCTCAAAAATGGATGAAAATATAATCCGGAGAATAGTAGTCTAAGCATTATATTAAATGTTATCCAAAATTAATGTGTACTCATAAAACAATCACTTTTAAAATGGACAAAAAAATATCACACAAAATGGGAACCAAGTATTTGTTTAACATACATTTAACGATTTGTAACTAAAATATATATAAAAGAAATATTTCCATTATGGATGGGACACATTCAATTATTTTTGGTATTTTAACCATCCAGCCTTTATCCTGAAACTGGAATGTAACTTTTTTTCCTGAATGATCCAGAGCAGCGCTTCTAAAAATCCATTCCTCTCACCACTCCACCATCGAGCAGGGTTTAGTGCAACCAATGACCAGGTACATGGAATGTGCAAGGGCTTCATTTGTCTTTCAATGGAGATTGGTAATTTAGAAACCTGTACCATGGTGGACACGAGGACCGCAATATAATCCCTGAATACAAAAATAACTAAAATAAATACGTAGTTCGCAACGCAAATAATAACTGCAAAATCAGATGTTGCAGTACATTTTACAGTATAATGCAAGATTATGAATTTTCCAAAAATACTCGTTTTATTTGGTAACTTGTCTCATGAAAAAAACAATAATATAAAAGCTATGGATTTGTACGGCATTCAGTGTTGTCATCTGATCAGTAAACTTGTGGAGGCCATCTGAAAAGTTCTTCCAAAACGTGTTCCAGGCTAACAGTAAAATGTATCGGTTATATTAAGTTTGTGGGACTTCTTTCAATAATTCCACTTGTTATCATTTTATTTCAGTGTGCCAACTATAAGGAACATATTGTTAATTCAAAACAGTGTATGGCTTCTGAAACACCCACATGTATTTCCACTAGGGTTGCCGCAATATATTTTTTCACAATTCAACATGACAATTATCCAATGACAATTATGGCAATGTCTCATATAACTCTCTACATCCATTTCACAATTCTATTATTGTTTGTGCTTTGCTGCATTTGCAGTACAAATATTGCATACAATTTTAAATTGTAGTTAATCAAACACGCCTTTCATAAGCATTTTAATCACTGAAAGTTTAAATGTGAGCTTATATAACATGCATGCTGCAAGTTACACAAATATGATTTAAATGAGCTGTAAAGATGATGACGTAATATAGCCATCAAGTCATCAATAACGCCACAAAACTATTTTCAAAGGACTAATTTAACTGGCAATTGTTTTACTTTAATGACTGTGCTTTTGAAATTTAAGAAATGTTGCCAAAAAAGTTGATTTTGTTGAGGCCCGATAAATCATAAAACAAAATTTTTAAAACGGATGATCCGATCATCATGCATGTTAAATATCGTATATTGTTATATCGCGGCAACCCTAATTACCAGGCAGAAATCCATGACTCCATCTTTAGGATGGTGGTGATAACCACTCGTGCATGCCGGTCACACAATGCCCTTTTCCTTCAGCTCATCTTGAACACGTTTCAGGTAATCCGGGTCTGGATAGCCAAAGCTAAAACAGATTAACAAACAATGATGTAATGAGTGCCAATGGATATAGCTTTAGAGCACCAGTAAACAATACATTAAGACTGAAATGAAATTTTAAACAATAAAACTTGGTCAAACATAATTTTAAAAACATTAACAATACAGTGGTTTATACAAATTGAGACAGCATACAATCACAAAGAACACAACATCATTTAGTTTAATAATGTACACGTGGGAATATCGCACCAAAGCTTTTGTCACAACTGCATGTCGGGTGTCGTATCTGCGCCTACATTGAGTAAAGTGTTCTCGTGCCATTAGCTAACCGAGGTAAACTACACAGACTGTGGAATATTAAGTACAACATTTTGGTCCTCCATTCTCTGCCAGGTTAAGTTATGACAATGCTAGGTGACGGTGCAACTTAGCAGCTAAAGAGAGAACCTCTAGAGAATGTTGGGCTACTCTTTCAGGCTAGGCAGGTACCTTTGAAGAGGTGAGAGTACCCACACTTTACCCCACCACACAACCTGCTGATTGACTTAATGTATCCACTTATACTGCTGGGTGGACAGTGGCAGGGGGGATCAAAGAAACCCGCACATTGTTTCCACTGGCGTGCCGGGAGATAAAATCGAACCAGCGACATCTGGATTGTGTGCAAACTATTACAGAATGGCAGCAAACCATGAGATAAAATCGAACCAGCGACATCTGGATTGTGTGCTAACTATTATAGAATGGCAGCATTCCATAAATGCTAACATATTTCTGCAAATGTTGTCCAGTCATCACACAAGGTCCTCAACTGCTAAGATTTTACTGAAAGATTTTGAAAGTAATTTATACCCGCCTTACTTTATGGGCCCGCCTCGGATGCTGGTCTTGTGGTGGATGTCATTCCAAGTGACAATGTTGTCTATGCCGGTGGTGCGCGATACACCCACAGTGAAGATGAGCCTCTGTTTGAAGGCTCTTTGCAGCAGTTGCAGCACGTGGTTTCCTTCCGTGTTGTCTGGCAGGTATGCGATGCGCATGGTGCCATGATAAGCCATGCCTGGCTGTGGGTGCTCAGGCTAAAATAGACAAATTCGTACAATTCAGCATATTGTCAGTGTGAAAATGTAATACTGTTAAATCAAGATAAATATATATTGTGAACTTCATGTGGTGGTACTTACACCTTGTATTCCACTCGGAATGGAATAAGTAATTTCAATAGTGCCACAAAGTGGATAGCCTGGAAGGTGGCCTGATGTGATGTTGACCGTCATGTGTGCATTTATGGGTTGGTCACCAACAATAGTCCCATATGGCTTGTTGCATATAGGACAAACAGGCCGGATCTTGGAAGCCATATCTATGCATTCACGACAAAAAGCATGTTTGCAATTCGGCAGTGCATATTTTTCTGTAAAATCACCCAAGCAGATGGGGCACATGTCTTCTTCACTGTCATTTTCTTTGCTGGATTTCTGGTCTTCATTGGATTCTTTGCTTTTGCTACTCTCACCTTCATCTTTACTGTTTTCTTTAGACTTTAAAAACTTATGGTAAACATCATCACCTCCACTCAGTGTTCTTTTTAAGGACTGACGAGATGACTGTTGGGAATGGACAATCTTCCGGAATTCTTGACCAGATGACTTTTGGGAATGCACAATCTTCCGGAATTCTTCCAGAGCCGATGCTGGCTGCTTTCCTTTCCCGACAAAGCGGACACCATTATTTCCTTTAATTTGGTAAACATCAGGAAATTTTCGTGAAATTAAATTGTCAGCTTGAGTCAGCAAACTGTGTCCCTTGTGGAGATTAACATCACTCCAAGAGATATGGGTCGCCTGCAGCTCAACCTGTTCATTATCGTACAGTGACATGAATGCTTCTTTTGCAACTTCATTGCCAGGTTTCAGAGTAACGTTGCAAAGTGATGGAATTATCCCATCACTTATTTGAAAATCGACACTACAAAAAAGCTTTAAATTACCTATCTCCTTAGTCATCTTCTTAAACATGAATTCTACAATATCTCTGTCTAAATTTTCAAACACATGGTTTGGCGGAGTGAAACCTGTCGCCATCCCGAAACATAAAAAGTATGTTACTAGGATACAATAAACCTAGTCTTCAAATTGTACACATAACTTCTGATGCGGTGGTACTGCAAGTCTGTAAAATACAAATGATAAAATTAGTTCATACAGTGGGTTCATTAGCATTCCTTCCTAGAAAGGGGTATCAAGTGGTAGTTATAGACTTATAGATGCTGGCATGGTGTAGTGTATGCAATTAACAAGCGAGATAAATAATCTAATTCTATCACAGAAATCTTTGAATTAACAACCAACATAAGTAACTCAAAAAAATACCCAGCTCCACTTCATTCTCGATGGCAAAAACAATTACTTGGCTCTGCTGATTTCTGGAGTAATAAAACCAGCACACCGCCCCAGACATTTTCCCTTTTTAGAGTAACGAAGTCAAGGAGTCAAGACGTCTCCTGACTCGTGAGCATGGAGCCGGCGCTTGACCATTGACGGGCATTCCCCACATTCTTGTTGTGGGGTCATTCTGTGCTTGGAAGTGCCATGGACCGTGTTCTTTAATCTTTTGCGAAATTAAAGGTGTTTGGCTTAAATTCCCTCCATCATTCATTTCAATCACCAAGCACAAACTTGCTTCACGAAGCTTGCACCTTCGAGAATGCGTCCCGCGCCCATAGAATTGAGGTCCTGAGTGAGACTACCGAACTCAACCATATTACGCGATGGTGTAACATTTTATTTATATCGATCTTCTAGGCCAGTGTTCTTCATTGGAAGATCCGCGGGCCACTGACGATCCCTGGTGGCCTTTAGTGCGGTCCCAGACAGAACACAAATGTGTAAACACCCCCCCCCCCCCCATTATCATCATCATCGTGCTGCTGTCAAACCCGCAATGATTTTGAATGTGAGGCGGCCCTCACGCTGACGATGTCTTATCGGCGAAAGTGGCGGTCCCCCTCTCTGAAAATTAACATTTACTCAGATTGTAAATGTCGTGGATTTGCTCTCCAACACGCCGGTGTGCTGTCCTAGTAACACCAATTGGCATGTTCTGTTTACGTGGCATTTATATTTACGCCATCTAACCCAACAACAATGACAAACCCTGTATTACTACCTGTTAAACTAATTCGCTAAGAACAACAACAGCAACAAACTCTTCCGATAGCCCTCGGATTGCCGCGTTTGTTGCGACGAATTCCTGCGCCACCATCCAGCCACGCGACGCCAAAACAAAAAACACGACGCGGAAATCCCATCGACTGCGACTCACACACAAGACGACTCACACACTCACACACAAGACGACACACACACAAGACGACTCACTCACACACACAAGACTCACACACACACAAGACGACTCACTCACAAGACTCACACACACACAAGACGACACACACACAAGACGACACACACACACAAGACTCACACACACACAAGACGACTCACACACACACACAAGACGACTCACACACACACAAGACGACTCACACACACACAAGACGACACACACACACACAAAACGACTCACACACACACAAAACGACTCACACACACACAAAACGACTCACACACACACAAAACGACTCACACACACACAAAACGACTCACACACACACAAGACGACTCACACACACACACAAGACACACACATAAGACGACTCACTCACACACGACTCACACACAAGATGACCCACACACACACAAGACTCACACACACACAAGACGACTCACACACACACAAAACGACTCACACACACACACAAGACGACTCACTCACAAGACTCACACACACACAAGACGACACACACACACACACAAGACTCACACACACACAAGACGACTCACACACACACACAAGACGACTCACACACACACAAGACGACTCACACACACACAAGACGACTCACACACACACAAGACGACACACACACACACAAAACGACTCACACACACACAAAACGACTCACACACACACAAAACGACTCACACACACACAAAACGACTCACACACACACAAAACGACTCACACACACACAAAACGACTCACACACACACAAGACGACTCACACACACACAAGACTCACACACACACACACAAGACACACACATAAGACGACTCACTCACACACGACTCACACACAAGATGACCCACACACACACAAGACTCACACACACACAAGACGACTCACACACACACAAAACGACTCACACACACACAAGACGACTCACACACACACAAGACGACTCACTCACAAGACGACTCACACACACACAAGACGACTCACTCACACACAAGACGACTCACTCACAAGACGACTCACACACACACAAGACGACTCACACACACACAAGACGACTCACTCACAAGACGACTCACACACACACACAAGACGACTCACACACACACACAAGACGACTCACACACACACAAGACGACTCACACACACACAAGACGACTCACACACACACAAGACGACTTACACACACACAAGATGACTCACACACACACAAGACGACTCACTCACAAGACGACTCACACACACACAAGACGACTCACACACACACAAGACGACTCACACACACACAAGACGACTCACACACACACAAGACGACTCACACACACACAAGACGACTCACACACACACACAAGACGACTCACACACACACACAAGACTCACACACACACAAGACGACTCACACACACAAGACGACTCACACACAAGACTCACACACACACAAGACGACTCACTCACACACACAAGACTCACACACACACAAGACGACTCACTCACAAGACTCACACACACACAAGACGACACACACACACAAGACTCACACACAAGACGACTCACACACACACACAAGACGACTCACACACACACAAGACGACACACACACACACACAAGACGACTCACACACACACAAAACGACTGACACACACACAAAACGACTCACACACACACAAAACGACTCACACACACACAAAACGACTCACACACACACAAGACGACTCACACACACACAAGACTCACACACACACACAAGACACACACATAAGACGACTCACTCACACACGACTCACACACAAGATGACCCACACACACACAAGACTCACACACACACAAGACGACTCACACACACACAAAACGACTCACACACACACAAGACGACTCACACACACACAAGACGACTCACTCACAAGACGACTCACACACACACAAGACGACTCACTCACAAGACGACTCACACACACACAAGACGACTCACTCACACACAAGACGACTCACTCACAAGACGACTCACACACACGACGACTCACACACACACAAGACGACTCACACACACACACACAAGACGACTCACACACACACACAAGACGACTCACACACACACAAGACGACTCACACACACACAAGACGACTCACACACACACAAGACGACTTACACACACACAAGATGACTCACACACAAGACGACTCACACACAAGACGACTCACTCACAAGACGACTCACACACACACAAGACGACTCACACACACAAAAGACGACTCACACACACACAAGACGACTCACACACACACACAAGACGACTCACACACACACACACAAGACTCACACACACACAAGACGACTCACACACACAAGACGACTCACACACACACAAGACGACACACACAAAAGACTCACACACGAGACTCACACACACATACAAGGCGACTCACACACACACACACACAAGACGACTCACACACACACAAAGACTCACACACACACAATACTCACACACACACAAAGACTCACACACACACAAGACGACTCACACACACACAAGACGACTCACACACACACAAGACTCACCACACACACACACAAGACGACTCACACACACACAAGACGACTCACACACACACAAGACGACTCACACACACACACAAGACGACTCACACACACACAAGACGACACACACACAAGACACACACACAAGACTCACACACGAGACTCACACACACATACAAGGCGACTCATACACAGACACACAAGACGACTCACACACACACAATACTCACACACACACAATACTCACACACACACAACGACTCACACACACACAAGACGACTCACACACAAGACGACTCACTCACACACACAAGACTCACACACACACAAGACGACTCACACACACACACAAGACGACTCACACACACACAAGACTCACACACACACAACTCACACACACACAAGACTCACACACACACAAGACTCACACACGCATACAAGGCGACTCACACACACACACAAGACGACTCACACACACACAAAGACTCACACACAAGACGACGATCACACGAAGGCGGGTATCGACGACACGCGCTGTTGTACTGCACTTCTAGGCTGCCGCGTCTGAGACTTTCGCTAAGTGACCGGCGCGGCGATGATGGGAGACGTGCACGGTGGAGAGGAGTGGGGGGGGGATTGACGGCAGAGATGGCTACAACTGCGTACGCACACAATGTTATAGACGACTTCAATCACTTTAACTCCGTTCAATGGGGCGAGCGCCACAACATCAACACAACAACAACACAACCACAACAACACACACCGCCGCCGCCTTGCTCCACAGACGCGACATCGTTTCGCGATCAGTTCGATCGGGTTTTCGATGACAATTGGGAAGTTTATGTCGGAGATCGAACATCGAATGCACCTCGGTACGCACCACCTGGGTCTCCCCCCCCCCGCAGCCAGCGGCTGTTTCCACGCGCTGCCGATTCGCGCCTTGATCACCGAATCAATCCTCTGCCGCGATTCATTTACAAACGATTGATCATTTTTTCCCGTTAAAATTGTCAAATAATTCTGATAATAACATGAATAGTAATGAGAAGTAAAAGCGAACCTTTTGTATTGTTGAGACGTGAAGGCAAAAGGTTTTTTTTATTTTTTTAAAACCGCGGCGATTCCCTTGGAAGATGGCAACGAAATGAAACTTTCGTGGGTCCTGGGCGGCTGGGGGGGAGGGGGTTTCCGAGCAGTGACGTCACAGTTCCTACCACCCCCACGTGACGCCTGCAGGGTGACGTCGATGAAATGGTTTTATGTGCATGCATAATAATGTAACGATTACCATGCGAATAACCCCACCGGTAATTGGATGCCCATTGTAATTGATATGCATTCATTAAACCCCCTCCCCCGCCCCCGGTCTTTACACTTTATTGGCTCGCAAGTGACGACATCAAATGTATTCCTCTATTTAAGAACGAAACAGGAAGACTTATACACAAATCTGGATCTTGACTTTTGGTTATTCCGGTAAAGTCACGTGACTTTACCGAAAGAACCAATAACATGAATATCTGCAGTCACGAAAGCTTCAAATCAAAATCTGTCTCTTGGTTGATAATGCTAGCTGTAAATGCGGACTGGTGAAACGTCGTCCTCGAATTGTAAATGTTGTGGATTTACTCTCCAACACACTGGTGTTGCTATACGAGTAACGGATTGCCATGTTATGTTTACATGACAAACCTTAAATTTGATTTAAAGCTATCGTGACTGCAGGGATTCATATTATTGGTTCTTTCGGTAAAGTCACGTAGAAGGGAAATAACAAAATGTATTGTTTTATATATTTTTTATTTTATTATTTCCCTTCTACGTGACTTTACCGAAAGAACTAAGAATATCACAAACCTTACCAATTTGCCGTGTCGGGTTTAACAACACATGTATATTTACGCGATCTAACCCAAACACTTCTTATAAAATGGTTTATAATTCACCAAACTCGCTCTATCCACTGCTAATCTAAGTCATTAACCTCCCAGTGCCTCCCATCCCCCCAACTCCCCCTGATACCACTCGCTTGGGGGGTCGGCAACCTGCGACTTGATGCGGCTATTTTTAGAACTTCCGTTGTGGCTTTTGAAATTCGAAAATAAAATGGCTCTTCTTGTTATTTGTTGCCCGACCCCTGACCATGGGAGTTCAGTTTACCATGAAAGTTCAGTTTACTATGGGAGTCCAGTTCACCATGAAAGTCCAGTTTACCATGGAAGTCCAGTTTACCATAAAAGTTCAGTTTACTATGGGAGTCCAGTTCACCATGAAAGTCCAGTTTACCATGGAAGTCCAGTTTACCATAAAAGTTCAGTTTACCATGGGCAGGGGTCCGGAGCCGCATGCGGCTGGCTTATTAAGGACTGTTTCGTGACTTTATTAAAGACAATCGTCTCGTATCCACATGCATTTGCAGCTCTTGCAATATTGCGTCTTTTTTTACCGAATTTGACAAAAATGGCCCTTCTTGTTGTTTTGGTTGCCGACCCCTGCACGAGCCCCTGCATGCGAGCTAATCTCATCGCTCCATCTCCGCTTGTGGTCGTCCTCCCTGGGCACTTTCCCTTCTTTGGCTTTCCACATTCCATCCATCAGCTTACTCAACCACTTGTTTTTATTATGCTACAGTATCAGAATGCATCTCGCGGCATCGTCGCAAAGTTGGTAACATTGGCAAAACCGAAACCCCAGAAAGCGAAGTTGCAGTGTTTACAACACGGGACGCTGCGCAACATTTGAAGAATGTCATATACTGTCTGTGTACGAATAATACAAATGTCCAACGTGTACGCAGACTCTGAATCAGTATTTATACTGGAGGAATCCAATGAGCTATAAACCATGTTTTCACATATGTACAATGGGGCCGTCCAAAAATGACGTCACGCGATTTTGGACGATTTTTGACCACCCGCCCCCCTCGTAACACGGCGTCACAAAAAGTCAGACCCCCCCCCCCCCTCAAATATGACGTTGAAAATAAAACATGTTTCAAATCGCTTTAAACTATTTCCATTATCGTGCGTATTTAATGTGGCGCTATTTAATGAAGTAGAACGTGTTGACTATATGTATTTAAAGTTGCACATTTTGATGTGACGTCACATTTCTCACCCCCCCCCTCGTCACACATCGTCACAAATGTCTGACCCCCCCAAGGTGCGTGACGTCATTTATGGACGGCCCCAATCAGTCCACATGCTGGCAATTGTAGTTTTAGTTTAACAGGGTACACGGTGTTCGTGTTGGCTCTTGCTTACAACAGAAGACATGCACTTTGACAGCTGTGGCGTGTTAATAGCATGAAACCAGGTTATGACGTTTAATTAAATTTAATTAGTTCTAGATAAATAGCACTTCACATACCAATTAAATGGCCCCGTAAATCAGGAATTATAGTGTTGCCAAGTTAGTAGGAGGGGGGGGGGGTCAGACATTTGTGACGATGTGTGACAAGGGGGGGGGGGGGGGGTTTGAGAAATGTGACGTCACATCAAAATGCGAAACTTTAAATATAGACAACACGTTCTACTTAATTAAATAGACTTTTTAATAAATATTTTCTCCTACATCAGAGTGCAGCTGCACATTAAATACGCACTACAATGACAATAGTTTAAAGCGATTTGAAGCACATTTTATTTTTTTGGGGGGGCTGACTTTTTGTGACGCCGTGTGACGATGGGGGGGGGGTCAAAAATCGCGTGACGTCATTTATGGACGGCCCCTAAGGGGCTGGTCCACATGATACATGTGTATGGAAGATCATTCACAAATACTAACCTCGTGTACCAGCTGCAGGGCTTTTGTGAATTGCAGTTACATTGAACTTAAAATGTAGGTTTTCAGTTGATCCCGAGTTTCGAGTGCCTGAAGATCAAAGCAGTTTGAGCAAAACGTCGTATTTTTATGTTAAATTCAGTCCTGATGTCTTGAGCTTGTGGGAGAGCATTATTGGTCAGAATTTGATCAACACATTGGCACGTATAAATGTTTGTAAAAGTGACTATCTTGTCAGGTGGTGTAGGTTGAATGACAATAATATTGACTTAACACTACCACGTGGCCTAACTTAAAAAGAAAATATGGAAAATGTAAGTGACATTGTTTGTCTTTCGACCATAATCTCAGGCTTGAGTCACTGCTATGTTGAATGAAGACTGACCAACAGTGGTTTTTAATACACATTCACTTTAATAATGCAATAAATTGCGTAATATAACAAAACGTGCATTTCTGCAATATGGATATGACAGTACAGCAGTTCCCTTCTAACCCGAGTGTAATTCGTGCCGGTAATATTCCTGTCTGCAATGTGCCTGTGCTTTACGATGACTCTTAGGCCATAGTCGTGATCATCTCACCTAACAGCTCACCGAACTGAAAGTATCTTAGCAGCACCAATTCGGTACGAGAGAGGAATAATTTTGATCTGGCAACACTGTTTCAGATTGTAGAATGCTTAGCCATTTCTGTTACTGCAGGGATCTCTTGCAGTTACAGTTATGTAAATGCCAAAGTTATTTAAAATTCCTATTCCCTCCCCATCTTAGACGATCAAATTTAGAACTCACAAAGTGCCTTCTAAACCAGCGTATTCAGTAGGGTTACCGCAATATGGTAATATATTTCGTATGATGCAAGATAAAAAAAAATTAATCGCATTTCCCAATATTAATACTGTTTAATTATATCGTGCTTGATGGTTATTGATATTTTTTCATAATACGTTTTAAAAAATATACCTTACCCATTAAATACATTCTTTGGAAGCCTATGATGAGTGCAGAGAAGATAAGTTTGTCAACATTAAAACAATAAACTAAGAAAGAGTACTATTTCCTAAGAGCTGCACTGCAAATGGCAAGATTTTTTTTTTCATCAAAGCACAAAACGTGACAACCTTCATTGGCTCCATCAATATGACATGGGATGCAACATTTCAATGTTTAATCCTAGCATTCTTTATCCAATACGTTAAAATGTGACGTAATATAAAATTAAAGAGGTATGATTTATAGAAAAACTCACAAGTACCTGTGATGCATTTACTGTATTATAATTTTGGTGTCATTCTGCAGATATAAACCATAATGAAAGTATAGTATACTTCCGAAGCAATTAATTCAGTATTCATATGAAGTGCTTTAATTTGAGGATTTCTTAACTTTGAGAACACAATCAGTGGTAAATCCAGTATATGTTAAATATAAAGTTTATAGTTTTAATAGAAAACTAATTCTATGGTTAAAAAAAAATAGGTGAGGGAAAACGATAATTTTTTTAATACTTTCCAGAATTTATCCTGAAACCGCAAAAAATTCACTCTTGCCATAGAGCAGGTGTTTGATTTTACCTATCATCAGGAGCATGACGTGCAACAGCTGCATTTGTGTTTGGAGATTGGTAAATGTGGAAACTGTACCATGGAGGGCACAATAACAGGGATAACAAGCCTTAAATAAAAGAAAAACTGAAGACAATAGTTTATTATACAACTGGGCACTGAAAAATCAGATGTTGCAGTACATGTTACAGAATATATAGTATTAAAGAAGTCCCAGAAGTGTTGCATTTATTTTGTTATTTTGTTCACGTGAAAAAAATATTTCATATGATACTGTATTGCATTTACATTTGCCATCTGATAAAAAAATTTGTTGGCAGCATATTTTCACTTTTACAAATAAGTTCCAGAGGTTAACAGCTAAATGTATTTGTGAATGTGATGTCATCTATGTCTTATAACACATCCCTGTGGAGGGAGCTGGTAGGAACGTTGGGTTGCTCGGTCAATGGCCAGGGTCAACGGCGGCGTGGTGTATTCCGCAAATATGCCCGACTGTGAGGGCGGGCACAAGCCGGCGTGAGTAGGTTAAACGTTGAGTTTTATAAGGGCACCACGGGGTGACCAGCCCCTCCCCACCCAGCCCCACCCCTCCCACCTCCCACCCAGCCCCACCCTCCAACACGCAGCCCCTCCCCACCCAGCCACTCCCCACCATCCCCACCCAGCCCCTCCCGCACGACGGACGAACACAATAATCCGCTGTGGGTTGGTGTAACCAGGAGGTTCCTACCAGTAAAAAATATATAATTAAAAAAACACGTGGCAACTGTACATTAATTTATCGTTATGGTAAAACAGTGCATAGCTTTTGGAATACACATAAGTAAATTATCAAATTGAAAACCATTCCTCATCAACCTCATCTTCATTTGATTTGTGATGACCACTTCTTCACGACGTTGGTCACACAATACCCTTATCCTTCAGGTCATCTTGGACACGCTTCAGGTAATCTGGGTCAGGATAGCCATAGCTAAAATAGATAAAGAAAAGAACGGAAAATATATCAATGGATTTTGCTGAATATCACTGGCAAATAATACTTTAACACTAAAAGCAATTAATTTAAAATACAACTCACTCCCCCAATATGTTTTTTTATTTTATAACACCGGGGAATGGTAGTTTGCCCACTAAACTCTGTAACTTGAGCATTTTGCTCCTCGGTACTATTAGGTTTTTGTTTTAATGACAATTTTACACTCGCATACATTTTCAAACATAGTCTGTATCCGACTAAACAACCTCAATTCTCATCCTAGATGTCATTCATTCTAAGATTAGCAAAATAAAATTTGCCCGCCTTACATGAAAGGTCCACCGTAAATGCTGGTCTTGTGTTCGATGCCATTCCAAGTGACGAAGTTGCCGATGCCAGTGCGACGTGATACACCTACAGTGAAGGTGAGCCTCTGTTTGAAGGCTTTTTGCAACAGGAGCAGCACGTGGTTTCCTTCCTGATTGTCTGGCAGGTATGCAGTCTCTGACATGCCACGATAAGCCATTCCTGGCTGCGGGTGCTCGGGCTAAAGGTGTGAATTAGAAGAACCTCATATCAACGGTAATTAAAACATCATAGAATGTATAAAACACTTCAAAAAGGTAATTATTAAACCAAGATAATAATTAATCATGCATATCATGTAGTAGTACTTACCCCTTGTATCCCATTTGGAATTGTGTAACTAATTTCAATCATCCCACAGGTTTGATAGCCTGGAAGGTGGCCTGATGTTTTGTTGACAGCCATGGTTGCATTTATGGGTTGGTTGCCTAAAGTAGTTCCATATGGCTCGTTGCACATAGGGCAAGCAGGCCGAACCCTAACAGCCATATCTATGCAACTGCGGCAAAAGGCATGTCTGCATTTTGGCAATACATGCTTTTCTTTAAAATGTGTTAAACAGATGGGACACTCGTCTTCCCTCTCGTTTTCACTGCTCGATTCCTGTTCCTCATTGGCTTCTTGGGTTTTTTTCTTTTCTCTTCCATCTTTACTGCTTGCTACAGAATTTAAACTCTTCCGGCCATTGTCATCACCTCTACGCTGCGATCTTTTCAATGAATGACTTTGTCCCTGTTGGGAATGCACAATCTTTCGGAACTCTTCCACGGCCAATTTTGGAAGATTTCCTTTGCCGACAAAGCGGACACCCATGTCATTTTTAATTTGGTAAACATGAGGAAATGTTTGTTTGATGAATGTGTCAGCTTGATTCAGCAAATGGTGTCCCTTAGGCAGATTAATGCTACTCCAAGAGATATGTGCTGCCTGCAGCTTAAGCAGCGCTTTTTCATACAGTGCCATGAATACTTGGTTCGCCACTTTATCGAAGGGCTCCAGAGTAATGTTGCACAGTGAATGAACTATGCCATCACTCATTTTAAACGTGACACCGTACTTCTTATTCAGATTATCAAAAGCCGCATCCATCTTCTCAAACATGAATTCTACAATATCTCTATCTAAATGTTCAATCAAGTGGCTAGACAGACTGAAACCTGCTGCCATCCTGAAATGGAAAAAAACGATGCGATTCAGATACAATAAGCCTTGTCTTCAAATTGTGTGCGCACCTTGATGCAATGGAATAACAAGCCTGTGAAATACAAATGATAGGTAATACAGTGAGTTAATCAATTATACAGTTTTCCCCATAAAATGTGAATTGGTAGCTACGTGACTTTACCGAAAGAACCAAAGAGTATGGATTCCTGCAGTCACGAAAGCTTCAAATCAAGATTTTAAAGACACTTAACAGATGCCGGCATGGCTCAGCCTCTAGAAAGAATAACCCAGCTATATTGTATTGGAAAATAACAGGAACGATTGAATTCCACTGCTTACTGAGATACATCCAAATAACAATTCAACATTAAATGTTGGAAAATATCCATCTCTGCTTCGTTCTAAATGACATTACCAATGATAAACTCTCATTTCCGGGTTAATACATCAGCATACTGCCCCATGTTCCACTTTTTAAAAACAAAGTCAAGGCAGCTCCCGACTTAGACAAGCATGGGGTGGCAACCGAGATATTGATTTGTAGTCCACATTCCTATCATGGTGTCAATCTATCCATCAGACACCTGACTTTACCTCTCGTATGTCTGACAAATTGGCTGCTTGTTAACTCAAACGCCCTCCATCCAGTCAGATCTTGAGCTTACGCTTTAACTTTATTTTATTGTAAGGAACACTTGAAGCCATCGAGAAGTTTTACTGTTGATCCCTTGCCTCTTTCCCAACACCCTTCCGTCTAAAACCTTCTCTCATAATGTCTTCACCTCTAAGAATGTCCCAGCCCTTGGAAACAGGGTCCCTAGCAAGGATACTAAACCACAGGCTCTATTACTATATTACTTGGAATCTAAGTTTACGCGACTACAATGGTAAAAAAAAAATCTACTTCCGGAAAATGACAATTCATCGCATCGCCGAGTCCATGGTTAAATCCCTAATTATAACCACGATTATCGCAACGAATTAAATAGTAATTAGCGATTATATTTGAAAATGTAATGCATGAAAACCACACTACTACAAACCTTTGAGACGTGAAGGCAGCAAGTGTCAGAAGCGCGGCGAACCCGGGGCAGAAGGGACGAAATGAAACTGACAGGGCCAGAATGTGGGGGTTTCTGAGCAATGACGTGACACGACTTCCTACTACACTTCTTTGGTGGCTGCCCAGCCACGTAAACAAAACTTTAGTTTTCCTCATCATCAGCCATCAGCTACTAATCTAAGTCATCATCACCTCCCCAATTTCCCCTGATGCCACTAGCTCATCTCATCGCTCCATCTCCGCAGTGGTCGTACTCCGTAGCGGCGTTCCCTCCTTTGGCTTCCACATTCCATCCTTCAGCTTCATCAGCCACTTGTTTTTATTACGCTACGGTATGTATACTGGAGGAATCCAAAGAGCTATGAAGCTCTTTTTCGCATATGTACAGTATCAGTCCACATGCTGGCATTTGTAGGATACGCGGTGTTCGTGTTAGCTCTTGCTTACAACGGAAGACGTGCATTTTGACAGCTAAGGTTTGCCGATGAGAGTTAAAAGCATGGCAACGGGGGTTATGAGCCAAATAATTAGCTTAAGCGACCACTTTATTGCGACCACCTAGCTATCCATATTTTCAAGGACACATTTTGGCTATTTATAAACAGAAAACACTGCTAAGTGCTAAGACCAGGTTATGTTTGTGTTGCGAAATTGAAAATGCGAATGTTAACCTTTAAGACCTAGAAGCGATTAAAATTTCAGTTTAAATGTTGGTTTTAATTATAAAACTAAAACGTTTAAAGTTATTGTATTAATCACATAGCGACGTCTATATTACTGTGATTTCATCTTCAAGGCAGTAAACAGCAGGGATAAGGAGACACTATTCTCGTAGAAGACAATAATTTTAATGATTAACTTTCGCGTGTGGCATACACTAGAGTACGTTAATATTACAGGTAGGAACAGCAGGCTCCAGACTGCCCACCAAGGATTATGTCTGTCTGTCGTGCATATGTGTATGTCGTGCACGAATGCGCTGTCCAACCAAGTTCCTACCTGCCCACTTCGAAGGATCGTGTTAAATAGGATGGTTCACGTTGTATATCCAAAACAGTGCTGAAAATCCACAGTGAACACGAGTCACATCATCACAAGTCATGTTCAACCCACTGCTGGAAGAAGGCCTCCCAAAGCCGGTGGCCACCTCACAAATGTTCGATGTTAATATTCCATCCACAGAGCACATTGTTCCATCTCTTCATTTAACGTACGCTCAGACACTTCGCTTTCCCGAGCGATTGAGATCTTTTACTGTCAGAAATCGCACCTCCTGGCTTTGACATTCCTCGAAGACACTGGTGTAACAAACAATCTCACGAGAACACCAGCAGGCCCCAGGTAGGGCATCTCCTTCATGAATAGAACATTAAAGACAAAGCCACAGTAATAATGCCACCGTGGCCACACAACTCAAACTATGAACCGCATAGCAATCCCAGCGGAGCAGCAAAACTTCACGAACTCCTGAAGCCCCCCCTCGTTGCGGCTGACAGACCTCGGCATTGGCATTTATCTCCTGAACATACTGCCGTCATACGCAAGAAAGGAATGGCACAACATACATTCACACGCAATATACAGTCCGAGAAAACACAACCATGAAGTGCATGGTGGCTTTCAATGTGAAGTACTGCAGACTAGTTTAAGCATGACCGGTTCTTGCGGTTGCGTTCTGGAAATTCCCGTGAATGCCAGCATGAGATATTGGAGTTGTTTACAAACGCCCCAGGTCATCACAGAGGTCAACAGCAGTTGTATTACTGAAACATCACTATATAGTGCCTGAGTGCGAGTCAACAAGCAGAACTGCGGTACTGTCGTGAAATGTGTGCGGCACATATACAGCACGTTGTGTCCATCCACTGCTGGATGAGGACCCCACCTCCACCACCGTGCCATGCGCCTCGTGGGGTTTGTTTTAACCATACTTCACCACGCTAGTCTGTAGGCGAGAAGCATAGAAGTACTGTACTGTGCAATAACTGATGTTTTGTATGCTGCTGTATAGCCGATAACAAACTGCTTTGCGTGGTGGTCCTCCATTTAAGCCCTAATCCAGGCTCAAACTCGCTTAGCTTTCATAGATCTGACGAGATGGGGGAGTGCATTGCGGGCGATTTGGAAATACGCAGTAATGTAGCAATAGGGATGCACAGTACACATTCATATTATTATGAATTATCAAAAAATGTGGGGTTGCGACTCAACATTCAACGATCTCTTTTTTTGTATTAATCATGGTGTAGATTTTAACCTGCTCGTTTCACCTCATTGAGCATGAAGGTAATATTAGCACATCGTTTTCACGTGCAATCGAATGTAGGTATAGGCTGAGCAGGCGAGAGGGGAATAGAGTGCCGAGGGCATCTGGGGTGCAATCGAGATTCATGGCTCAGGAACGTGTGGGTGTTGCCAACTCCATGACGTGGAAAAGTCACCAAAAGAATCTCGACAAATCACCCAAACACATAAAAAAAACGAAACAATCCCCATCCTACCAGGCAAAGCCCACTGAGGTATGAACTTATTTTTCAGATGCGACCTGGCCACAAATGATAGCTCAACAAAGCGGCCCATCATTTGGACATGTCTCGCACCAAAATAGTCTCAATGCAATTGCGATTTGTTTGGTAAAGTATGGTGTTTAGATTAAATTATGAAATAGCGTGTAACACAATGCTACGTTGTCAATCCACAACTCAGGTAAATCAGGTTCATTGTGCAGTGCGATTAACAATAAACGTATTTACTTGGTCGAGTACAGAGGGCAAGTTGTAAAAGGCAAGCAACATTGTTGCGTGGACTTTATACCGAAATCGTACGACATCGTATGACACAAAACATGCGTATATTTGCAATTACATTATTGTGCACTCACACACCTTTAAAATATACCTTGTAGAATATCTGTGAAGCGTTAGGAAAGTTAATATGGTTGGAGAAATAAAATAAAAATCCAGCAAAAAACTGTTTGATTAGTCAAGTGACTTGATTCAAATGCAAATACTGTACAGTACTCTCTTTGTGAACATTTTTTTGTATTACTGTGCACTGAAATGTACCTGAAGTGGTTTTGGGGAATATACGGCTCAGAATCTTTAAATTGTATTATATATCCGAGTTTGGTGTGAAGTTTGGTGTGAAATGTTAATATTAATGACACGAGGTGAGTTAAACGCAGCTCCAAAACGTAAACACAGCAGGACGATTACCATTCTACCCATTCATCATAAGCATAAGGAGTTGATTTCAATCGACGCATTCCATAGCATTTGTTACTTTTTTTTATCGCTGCATGCTTGGGCATGTCACTTTTGCCAGTACAATTATTACATTTTGGACGTTTGATTCGATGCGTACATCCATCGTGGGCCTCAAGTTTGGATTATTCGTCGACGAATGGACGCACCCGCGCGCACATGGGTAACACATCCCTGAGTGTTAAAGGGGGCCCCCTTGAGTCATAAACAACACGACAATTCACCAGCAGGCGAAAGAGAAACAGCAGGAAGTTGGGAGGGCGCCACTTGCTCTGCCTCTTGACCAGACGCTTATCTCCGACAAGTTCTGTTGGGTTTGTAAATCAAGAACTATTACACTTGTTAAGTTTAGGGTATACGAGTTTACTCGATACGGTTAACATTACACAGCAACTGTGTTTGTGTGTGTGTGTGAACGTTTAAAACCGCGTGTATTGTGTGTCGTCCATGCGAACGATCGCCACTGGAGCGATATGCACTTTTTAATCTAGACTGAAAACTAACTTCTTTATAACTGCGTTGTGTATTTAGTTTGTTGTCTTTCTCACGCTCCGATTAGCACGGTCGACCACGTAATGCGCGAAAGAAGGTCAACATACAGTACGGACAAAACAGAAGTTCATGTGTGGATTTAGTTTCGAAGCAAGAGTGTAACACGATACAGTTGCGAAAGACGGAGAGAAGAACGCACGCGATTCCTTGGTGTGGACGTGTGCGCATGTGTACGCGTGTTTGTTTCTCCATTTCGCATTGAATAGAGACTACACAATTGACGGGGCTTGCCGAAAACGAATGGAGAAGTATAATGAGGGCAGTAAAGAGTCTAAATTAGTCACAACAGCTGATGGCGGTAACGAGTCTAAGTTAGTCACTACAGCTGATGGCAGCAACGAGTCTAAGTTGGCTAAGACAGCTGATGGCAGTAACGAGTCTAAGTTAGCTAAGACAGCTGATGGCAGTAACGAGTCTAAGTTAGCTAAGACAGCTGATGGCAGCAACGAGTCTAAGTTAGCTAAGACAGCTGATGGCAGTAACGAGTCTAAGTTAGCTAAGACAGCTGATGGCAGCAACGAGTCTAAGTTAGCTAAGACAGCTGATGGCAGCAACGAGTCTAAGTTAGCTAAGACAGCTGATGGCAGCAACGAGTCTAAGTTAGCTAAGACAGCTGATGGCAGTAACGAGTCTAAGTTAGCTAAGACAGCTGATGGCAGCAACGAGTCTAAGTTAGCTAAGACAGCTGATGGCAGTAACGAGTCTAAGTTAGCTAAGACAGCTGATGGCAGTAACGAGTCTAAGTTAGCTAAGACAGCTGATGGCAGTAACGAGTCTAAGTTAGCTAAGACAGCTGATGGCGGCAACGAGTCTAAGTTAGCTAATACAGCTGATGGCAGTAACGAGTCTAAGTTAGCTAATACAGCTGATGGCAGTAACGAGTCTAAGTTAGCTAAGACAGCTGATGGCAGTAACGAGTCTAAGTTAGCTAAGACAGGTGATGGCAGTAACGAGTCTAAGTTAGCTAAGACAGCTGATGGCAGTAACGAGTCTAAGTTAGCTCAGACAGCTGATGGCAGTAACGAGTCTAAGTTAGCTAAGACAGCTGATGGCAGTAATGAGTCTAATTTAGCTAAGACAGCTGATGGCAGTAACGAGTCTAAGTTAGCTAAGACAGCTGATGGCGGTAACGAGTCTAAGTTAGCTAAGACAGCTGATGGCAGTAACGAGCCTAAGTTAGTCACAACAGGATATGGCAGTAATAAATTGAAGGTAGCCAAGACAGGTGAAGGGAGCAAGGTGTCAGTGCTCAGTGAGGAACCTCGTGAAGGCAGCAACAGGCAGGAAATTATTTCCAAAATCAAGAGGGGCCAAACAGCTGTGGCATCGAGTGTAGAAGGGACGGACGATAGTACGAGTTCACAGGTGCAGCTGATGGAGGAGACTGCTGTGCTCGTGGAGAACCTGCCTCGAGACCTGGACAAGGTCCTCAAGGGGAAACTACATAAATATTTCCAGAGCAAGCGGTCCGGTGGTGGGGAATGCCAGCTGATCTCTCACCTGGACTCAAAGCGTAAAGCCATCGTGAAATTCACCTCTAAACAAGGTATGGTAGACCATTGTAACCTCATTTGCCAGTAAAAAAATGATAATTGTTTTTTTACCCTTCTATCTGACAACAAAACTGACACCATCAAGGTATGGTAGAGCAACCTGTATGTCCACACACTGCCAGGCCACGTCCCAATTTGTTTACTATGGTTTGTGTGCATAAAGGAGACATTGCAGTGAAATGATGTTGCCCATGGCCATCCCGCGTTTGCCCTCCACCTCATGGCTAACTCCATTGTAAAACCTATACCCCATATAGTAAATCTTTTCATTATTCAGGCATCCCTCCCTCCTGAATGGAAAACTGATCTTTGAGAAGATCTTAAAAACACAATTGTAATCGCTTAACATGCTTCCTTCCTAAGCAATCTGTTTTTTTGAGAAAAATATAGCACATGCTGTGGTACTTGATACTCTTGACCTTATATTCAATAGTCTTGAATCTTGTCATCTTTATGCCATCCTATTCCTCGAATTGTCTAAAGAAATTGATTTAGTGGATCACACTGTAATGTTGCAAAGCCTGTAATGCCTAATTGTTTAGGATTGTGCAATCAACTGGATTTACAACTACTTATCTGACCTGTTTTCAAATTGTTTCCATCAATAATTTATCGTGGGACAGGACCCATATTATTTAGGGAGTTCCTCAGGGTTCTGTGCTTGGTCCTATCCTGTTTTCTCTGTACGTGAACCATTTAGGCATCTCTCATCTGAACTCTGATATTAACCTTTTTGCTAATGACAGCCCTGATGGCCTCCAGAAATTCCATGGAGGAGTTACAACGGCATCTCCAACAGGATTTTAATAATTTTCAACTTCAACGTATTGCCATAAAACTGGTTCTCATCATTAAAACCACCAAAGTTATGTTCTTAACCAGATACCTCACACCTGTCTCGCCACTGTGGCTCTAGACGCAGACCTTATTGATTACATGGCCCATAAGATAACCCACCATTTAATTACTATCCAGAAACAAATGCCATATTCTAGTTTGACGCCACGCGAATATACTTAATACCACCATCCTGCCCATATTTGGTGATTGTGACACAACCTACCCAAAAACATCTCGCTCAATTATACCACTCTGCTTGCCGTTTTTCCATTGATGACCCTTGTAGAACTCATCATTGCAACCTGTATACAGTATTAACTCAACTCTGTCCTACCTGGATATCCGAAGAGACCATTACGAGGCTGTCTTCATCCTAAAAGTCTTCTTAAACAAATCTGCCAGTTACCTAAAGGACCACTTAGTTCCTCTCACTGGCGGAGCCAGTGGGGGAGGAGGGTGGCACGTGACCCCCCAATGATCCGATTGAAATTCCTGATTTCGTCGAAATCCCTAATTTCGATCGAATCATTGGGGTTTATTAGTAATAAATCGGAATTTTGCGACCCCCAATGCCACTGTATAGCATATTATTATGTGCCAGGGACTTTATGAGATGATAGGACAATAGTCCATAATTGGCAATAGGTAACGGCAAAGCGGTTATAAGTGACTCAGAATTGTGCGCAGTTGCGTATACAGTCCACGACTTCCCTGAAGGCATCAACACCTTCAGCGAGAGCGATGCCGATCACACACAGTTCGGATTTGACCCTCGATCGATGGCTGCGCCATTGCCGCACACGCGTCGAATAAAAAGCAAGGGACAAGTCCTTACTTACTAACAACTCCTCTATCATTTTTCATTGCTGGAGGGGTTGCCCCCCCTACCTGAAAATCCTGGCTCCGCCATTGGATCGTCTCACTCGCCTTCTGTAGCCTCATAAGTGCCTCTTTATTCCTATGCAAAAAATCCATTTGGTAAAAACGTGGTAAAAAATATTTCCGCGTTACTACTTCACGATTCTGTACAGCTTGGTTGCCTTCCTTCACTCCCCTCTCCTCTTTTTGTTCCTATTAGACCAAAACACAGCTCACTTGCACATGTAACAATGTTTTATGGCACATCTTGCTCTCACACATTTTCAGTGTCTTGTTTTTAGGTTCACGTGCCTTTTACGACCATTAAATACCTTGTTTGTTAATTTTGCAATATTCCTTAAGGACCCTGTACTCGTTCTCTGCAATAATAATGTTTTTGTCTTTTTTTTTGTTGCTGCTGTGTTCATGCACCACAGAATTCCCTTGTAAAATACCCAGAAAACTCACTAAACGGGATCATCAATGTAACAAGTGACAAAAACAAAACAAAAAGATTTACCAAGAAAAGTTTCACTTTCAGGCGCAATCTGCATTGGAATATTTAGCCAATTAAATTAATAAACTGATTTAAGTGGAATTATGTGGATCACGCGATGTTTAACAATACTGATTAATGTTACACATGTGCAAGACACTGTATATATTGCCAAGGAAATACATACTTAAAGCTTTCGTGACTGCAGGAATTCATATTCGTGGGTCTTTCGGTAAAGTTACGTAGATAGGTTCAAAGAAAATTAAAAAAATAACAATTCTACCACGTTTCGATTTTCTCCTGATGACGATTGCTTGTGTTGCGATCGAAACGTGGTAGTTTTTGTAATTTTTTTGTAACTTTTCTTAAAGACCCAAGAATAAGGAAATAGTTACATATATTAGATTGTCTTGCATCACTATATATATACTTTAGTCTTTCCTTCCTCATAAGGATAATGTATCACCAGAACACGGGCACTCACCAGACTCCCATCAGACACCACTCACCTCACACGAATGATTTTGGAACTCACCAAACACTGGCACTCACCAGCCACTCATATTAGCCAGATACTCACCGTTCACCTTCCACCAGGGGCGGTTTCTTCATTAGGGCGATTGGGCGACGCACCACCAATGTCATTCAACCACAGAGTCACGCTAGCCGTCACTGTGCCTCTGGATATAGTCCAATCAGCGTCATGCTACGTTCTGTGGAGTACCGCCTCTTTTTGGGCGATTTCCCTCCAGCTGAGAATCGCCCCGAGTGGTCCCATAAACTTACATTCAAAGATGTTTTTTTTCGAACGGGGGTGCTGCAATGCATTCTCTATGGCTTCCGGGAGGGCTCGCCCTAACGTGCTTACGTCATCATACGTGCTTACATCATCATACGTAAGCACGTTTCATCCAACAATATAATTTGTCGCCACCTAGTGGAATCTTTAATAAAAGAAACTTGAGTGGTTCGTTTTAATAGTGAGTATAGAAACAAACAAGATGTATTGTAAGAGTCACTTTATTTTTCATTAATATTAAAGAAGTGAAGTTGCCTTTACATGCTTAAGCTGTTAATTTATCCATTGCATGGGTGGACCTTATCCTTATCAATCATCCAGACATTTGCCCCCCCTGAGAGATTTTGCAGGAGCCGCCACTGCCTTCCACCATACACTCATCACTCTCAGTAAGTCTGATGGTGGGTATTTACGATACTCACACTGATCAGGCATTCACTCACCAGATGCTCACCACTTACCGGACACTCACCAGATAGTTACTGACACACCACTCATGCTCACCTGACCACTGACAGCTCAGATTCAACACTCCAGATAAGCATATAATTTGTATAAAAAGTGCATAACCGAAGGTAACCCATTCTTTTATACCTATATCAGGTTAATCAAGAGTACATTTTCATCGATGCATTGTTTTGGTCCTTGTTAGTATTGAAGAAAAATGACTAAATACTAGTCATTTTTGTTGCAGTGCGGAACAGTGTCTTAGCTAAAGGTGAGCACGTGGTTGAGGTGTCCAGTGATGTGAAGGTGGAGGTGCACGTCACTGCCTTCACGGCCTCACCAGCAACTCCTGCGGAGCCTGGAGCATCCATCGATTTACAAACCTCAGCCAATGACAAAAGTGAAGAGGTAACCATGTCTTTGTATGCAGACATATAACACAACTGTTATAATATTTCACATTGCATTATTATAAGAAGCAGTACAATTCTCAATGGTCGAAATGGGTAAGCAGACAAAGTCTCCTTCATATATCTGTCTCTCCACAGAAAAACACATTTTTTGCACAAATTATTGGCCTCACTGCCTCCTGGAAGTGCACAATTTTTGCAGCAAACGCTCTAGACTGGTATTTACATAGTGTCTCATCAGCAGTCAGGATTGGTCAAATAAACGAGCTTTTTTTGCCCGTCCAAGGACGGGTGTATATTGCAGTAAATCTGTAATATTCAATAGAAAAATTATTCAGCTCATGATTATTAACGGGGGGGGGGGGGGGGTTGCCCTACGTGGAGTGACGTCACCCGTTAATGGTTATTGTGGGGGGGTGCGGCATGTGGAGTGACGTCACCTCAGTTATTGTGGAGGGGTGCGGCATCTAGTGACGTCACCCGCTCATGATTATTAATGAGGGGAGGGGTGCGTCTTGTGGAGTGTGCGACCTTGTGCGTAAGTGTAAATTTCGACGCGTGCATGAATATTAATGAAGGGGGGGGGCCTCTTTTGCGGTGACGTCACGCATGGATGGAGCACTGTGCTGCATAGATTTATTTTTTATCTTCACTTTCTGTACATAAACGTCATATTTGAAGCGACCTTGTGTAATTAATTATTTCATTTAGCTCGACCTCTGCGTTAGTGTAAAAATCCACCCACTCATGAATATTAATGAGGGGGGGGGTGGCCCTTATGTGGAGTGACGTCATGCGGGGGGGTGGGCCTCGTGGAGTGACGTCACGCCAGGACATTCTTGGCTCATAGTAATTCTGGTAAATTTCCAGATGTTAGATATGTATGTAGAACTTCTTTCGCATCATTCGTAGCCAACAGGGCTTATCGGAGGTGTGGGGGAAGGACAACAAACTAAACCACACTAAGCAGTCCTAAAGGAATTAGTTTTAAATTTAGTTAAGGATCATCTCTGGCTATTCACCAGCATTAACAAAATAGATGTTTTTAATGTTTATGTGAAGAGACAATTACATGAAGGAGACAGATTGTCTGCTTGTCTATTTTGTTATTTATTTTCTCCACAATGACACAAATGATTACTTTGTGTTATATATTATCCAAAGTTAATTGAGATGAACAAAATTATTTGTTGGCATAGAACGAGCTGAAGGGACCATAAAGGGGAGATGAAATGTTGAAGCGAAGTAGAATTAAGCCCATTGTATTTGCTTTCAAAATGACAGTAAAAAAATTAACCGTAAAAACAAAGTTTTTCACTATAAATCCTTTATATGCGTGGCATCGGTTTCATTTTATTATTAATTTCTGTTTTACGTTGAGTAAGCAAGCAAGCAAGTGAAGTTAATATAAAGGATTTTAAAATGAAAGATCACCTCTTGACATGCCCCGTATATTCCCGAGGGCACTAGCGTTGACCCGTTTTACCACTTTCAAGAACCTGGCGGCTTCAATTTAACTGCTCTATAAATAGTCTCCATTGTACAGCGTGGGGGCAGGGATTTCATGCCATGTGGTTAGTCAACATTTGCGTCATCATGAAACGGGCGGCTACAGTCCTCTCGTCCTCTGGCTTGAGATGGCTGCCACCTATGGGGCAGATGATTGGCTGCCACAATTAAGCAATTGGTAATTAAATATTTGTAAAAAATTCCCTAAACAGTGTAAAATTTTAGAAATGTTTTTTCACAAAAATGAATTGTCAAGCACAACGAGTCTGTGTGCAAAATGTCAGCTCGATTGAATCACGGGAAGTGGGTTAAAAAACGACCGAAATATTTGCACGGTCCTAAGCAAGCAAGCACGCAAGCAAGCAAGTGAACTTAATATAAAGGATTTAAAAAGACCTCACTGAGCACTATACTGGAACACTCAGGAAATAAATAATTCGCCTTTCATTACATACCTCCACACAAAAATATAAAATGTTTAGTCCATCAGCCAATTGACCTCCCAGACTTACGTTAACCAGCATCGCCTGTTGAAGCATGCAAACTCAAGAATGGTTTCGACCCCCTGGGTTTCATCAGCAATCAGGCATTTGAAACGCTGAAGTTTTGCCAGATGTTATTGGTAAGTTTACTCTCTCTACACCATGAGCATAAGTGCATATAATATTGTACCCTGGCCAATAAATGAAATAAATGCCTTTCCATTCCGGACTTACCAATAACATTTAACAAGCAGTATTTAACATGCCTGACTCTGCTGATGACACCGACTGGGTCAAACCCTGTTCAGAATTTGCTGTTGATTAACAGAAGCCCAATGGGCTAATAAACGAACAAATATATTACTTTGTAAAAACAGACTGAGGTGGATAAGAATAAAAAGCCAGTGAAGGCATGTAAATAATTACATTGATACTCGTTATGTTGTTGCTTACATGGGAATAATCTCCTTAACCCACTGTCTTCATCAGAGTGAAAAGGCAAAGGAAATCCCATTGGATAAATCAACAGATACGCCAGAGAAACCCAAGCCTTTCAAGGAGACACTGAATGAATATTTGCTAAAGTTTATCACATCGAATGAAGAGCACAAGTCAGCGCTGGAAAGAGCCCTGGAAAAATCCAGATGCAAATTCACGGTGTTGTTGGATGTTAATACCATCTTATTCTTACCAGTAAATGAGTCAATTACAGACCACAATGAATGGCAAGGTTTGGTTACAAATATGTTTTCACAATTTATGGAGGGTTATGCTCATGAAACAATAACATGCACAGAAAAAGAATGGAAGGAGGTAGAAAGAAAGATTGAGCAAAAAATGGATGTAGAAGTGTTGTATATGAATGGCATACAACTGACGGGGAAATCTGATGAAGTAAAACAAGTAAAACAAGAAATAGAAGACATCATGAGCGAGGTTAATCGAGGTATTTTATCTATGAACATTGAACCTCATTATTTTTATTTGCTACAAGATAAGCTCTGCATGAGCTTTCCAGGTGTACAATTCAACATGGATAGCAAAGCATCAACATTATACCTCAAGGGAAATGCCAGAAAAGTTGCAGATGCCAAAATATATATAGAATCCAGCATAGAAAACTCAGACAAAAAGAAATGTAGCTTTGGAAGTTATCTGAACGACTTTATAAGAAAGACTGACATCAATGCCTTGGTGCAAATGCACTTTACTGCTAATAACATTAAAGCCCTTTGTGGATTTGATGAAAATGAAATCTACATTTATTCAATAGAGGGTTATTCTGAACAGGCCCATGACATTTTAAATCGCATCTTAAAGGATCTGCTTTTTATGGTTACTAAAAAGCATGTAACTGTCATGAAAAATGAACAGTGGAATGTGTTTTTTAAAAAACTAGAGCACACATTTTCTTCTGGAAATATTAAATGCATATTCACTCTTTCAAAGCACAACGATGGCACCTGCCGTGCAATTTACATCGCAGGGATAGCAGAGGCAGTAGAAAAGGCAGATAAGGAGTTGACAAGCTATTTCAAAGACAACACTGCTGAAGAAATAATTCCTTTGCAGAATGAAGCATTGTGCAGTTGCATCATTGAATACATGAAGATCACCGAACATCCTGCATTCAAAAGTGTTTCTGTAGAAAGACACGATTCACTGATGGATATCGTTATTACGGGCCACAGTGAAGAGGTCGAGAAACACAAGCAGTCTATAAATAATGTGGTTTCAAAGGTCAACAAAGAACTTGGGGGAATTGAGAGAGGGGTACCAGATGCAAAGAGCATCTCTATGTTCCTAGAGAAACACAGAGGGCGTAAATCTCGATTTTATACTCAGAATCAAGAAGAATTTGCTTCAGTGGCAGGTGCTTCAGAAAGACCAACTCAACAAAGGCCTCCTGTAAGATTGCCTGGCAATCGATTTCTATTTGTGCATGAAGACGACATTTTAAATATGAATGTGGATGTGATTGTAAATGCAGCAAATGAAGATTTACAACATTTGGGGGGGCTCGCTAGAGTACTGTCTTATGCAGGAGGTACAGTCATTCAGCAGGAGAGTGATTCTTACGTCAAAAAGCATGGAAAAGTGCCTACAGGAGAGTTGGCCATAACGGGGTCAGGCCGCCTGCCATGCAAGAAGGTGTTTCATGCTGTCGGCCCTGCGTGGGGAGATTACCGGTCTAATACATCTCTAGGAGTTTTTCTTCTTGGAAAGGTTGTCATGAATGCGTTAAAGAAGGCTGATGAAAAAGGTTTCAAATCCATTGCAATTCCTGCTATTAGTGCTGGAATATTTTCCTTCCCACTGGATATCTGCTCTCAAGAAATTTGCCGTGCTATTTTTGAGTACTGTAAAAGAACTCACGATTGCCCGAAAACCCTGACTGATATTCACATCGTGGATATGAATCACGAATTTATTTATGAATTGAGAAAAACCATAGAGCTTACAATGAACCGCAAGAACCGATCAGAAGAGCAGTCAAGGAAAACCCATAAATTGCATGAAGAAGAAGAGGATGAGGGCCCAAACAAAAAATTTAAATGTGCTTTTCATGAAACTGAAGAAAGAGTCACTGCTCGGGGAAGTCGTCAAACAAAGGAGACATTTTCTGCAGAAATGAACGACATTCAAAGAAGCTCTTTTACCACAAATGAAGGAAGAAAGATACAAGTTGTATTTGGAAATATTGAAGATGAAACGGTAAGTTATTTCTGGTACCATTCAATTGTTCATGCATACTTTCTCAATGTGAAATGTCATTGTGTTACAATACTCAAATGAGTATTAGGTAGCACTCAATTCTATATGCAGTCATGAGAAAGTGTTGGAAAATTCTACATTTCTATGGTGGGGTTCACTCTCCACGAAAAAACAGTTTAACACGTAGGCTTCACGACCAATATCATCGCGTAAATATAAATGTGTCGTTATACCCGCCAAACCTTACTAATTGGCTGTGTCGGGTGGTGGCGGGTTTAACGACCTATTTATATTTACGTGATGTAACCCAAAAAAAACCTATATTATGAAAAAAACAGTGTTAACTCTTAACAATGCTGTATGCATATCATTGACCCGGGAGGAATGATTGGCAATACTATGTTTGAGTCTAATCTCACACAGCATCAGCAAGACACCTCTATATAATAACTAAATAAATAAGGCTAAGAAAATTGTCATTTCACTGCTGGATGAATGCCTCCCCATGCCGTATCATTCATTGGTGTAGTTTGGACTAGTTCAGATATGACTTGCTACTGATATTAGCTGTGGCTGGGAATCAAACTCTTGTCGTTGGGTTCAGAGCAGTATGCTAACAACTGCACCACCACTCCACGTCTTTATGTATGGCATGGGATATATTGTATGTACACTGTTGAGGGTTGGGTAGTGGCCCTATAGTAAGCACACTGCATTACAAGTCTGGCCGCCTGAGCTTAATTCCCGGACATAGCGAACAGTGGTGCTTGATATTTGAACTGGTCAAGCTCTCCAGCCCCTCACCACCCCCTCAAGTTTTCAGTGACCAAACAATGCCTACAAATGACACAGCATTGGGAGACCTTCATCCCGCAGTTGAATGACAAAGGAATGTGCATTACTGTGTACACTTACCACCTTGTTTATGAAAAAATAGTAGAACTGGGATACCCGATTCAATAATTGTTCAATTACTCTAATAATTATCTATTGGTAAATAAGATGACATGAAAATAGTCGATAAACGTCTGTCCCCTATCCCCACGTGTGCCTCTGAATGGGAGGTGAAGGGTGCAGCTTCATAAATTCACCAGCATAATGACTTTGTCGGTTAATTCACGCAGAACGTGACTTGTAGGGGGTTTCCCATCTGTGGCAGGCTGCCATTTTTAAAGCGGGCTGAGCAATTGCCCGCAAAAAGTAGTTGATTATTCAAAGCTTCGCCCGAGCTCTAAAAACTAGTTAATTGGTTCAAATACTTAACACTATTGGTACCTCATTTGCCAGTAAAAAAATATGATAATAGTTTTTTACCCTTTTATCTGGCAGAGTTATGTTTTTTGTTTGCATTATGACTGCAGGTATTGTGGTATATGCAAACATGACTCCTTGTAAAAAAAGGTGTCAGTTTTGTTGCCAGATTAAAGGGTAAAAAAACAATTATCATACTTAACACTGTCATAGAGTTTTTGTCATCCAGTTGTAAATGTTCATGTCGCCCTAAACATGTGCAAGTTAAATGTACCGCCCCCCCAAATAGAGTATAATATTTACATCATTTGTTTCAGACTGAAGTTATCGTGAACTCCACGTCTATTGAAATGAAACTTCGCAATGGAGGTGCAACATCTGCTGCTCTTCTTCGTAAAGCTGGGCCTGCACTCCAGGATGAACTTAACAGAAAAAAAAACTGTCGCATTGGTCATGGAGACATCATAAGCACAGACACCTCAAAATGTCGTCTATCTTGCAAGGAAGTGTACCATATTGCTCTGCAACCTGTTATAAACAAAGGGGTAAGTGGCCTTGTTATTTAATCTAATGTAGGAAGACAAAAGTGAAATTCTAAGTGTGAAATTCTTTGCTTGCTCCACTTGAGCATTGGGTTGTGCCCTGAGCCAGTGGTGGAGATTCTGCATTCGTTTAGTTTTGTGTTCCTATACTTTACCAATTTAATACTGTACCATGTGGATTTTTAATAAGCCACATGAAAATGAATGTATAAACACGGTGGACTTGATCTCTAAAAATAACGTGCCATAAATTGGCTGATTTCCACAAAGGTTGCTCAATCCTGTTGACATTTGCCAGAAGGCAAAGCTCTGCTGAAGTGGCTCTAAACAATCAAGAGCCTGTGAGCTCGACATCGGCACATTTCGCTGCCAAGAGCCCAATAAAATTGGGCACAGCAGTCTTGTACCTAAATAAGGGGCTTTCATGCCCTACTTCCACAGTCTCATAAACAGACTAATGAATTCAAACCAAATTAATCCCAATGGTGCCTTCGTGTACAAGACACAACATTGTTAAAATGCTATGGGATAGCGATTTGCACTATTTATGGCAGAAATTTTACACCTGACCATATGGAACTGTTGGTTGATGGAGTAATCCATCAGTCGGGCTCGTGGATTTCTAAGATGTGATTCGTTCTACCCAGGGAATTTCCCTTTTGATGAAGTGATCCATTTAAAATAACTTTAAAAGATTTGCCAGTCTTAAATTTGAAGCTGTTCTTATTAGGAACACAACTCTTGCCATGCCCTCCATGGCTGTCGGATCACAAACATTGTTTTACCAGCCTGCACTAGCAAATCTCTCCAGGATATGAATTGGGTTTAACATGCAGTTATGAACTTGATTCGCATCTTTATCCCTGTTTACTCAAACCCAAAGTCCTCCATAAAGTTTCAATAGTTAACACGTAGGCTTTCGTGACCAATATCATCCATAAGGTTTTTTTTTTTGGGTTAGATCGCGTGAATATATAAATGTGTTAAAACCCGCCACCACCCGACACAGCCAACGAGTAAGGGTTGTCACCTAAAAATAACGTGCCAATTCGACACTAGTACAGCACACTGGTGTGTTGGAGAGCCAAGCCACAACAATTACAATCCGAGTACGATGTTTCGCCAGTAATTAGAACTAGCTTCATCAGGTGACAGCCAGATTTGTGGAAAAGTCCACCTGTTTCGTTTTTTATATAAAGGCCACAATTCGTGATTCATGGTAAGAGAAACACGAAAAACCTTTTTTTTATTGCAAATGTACAAATACTACTTGATTCAACATGTTTTTATTTTATATACAGTACGTTTATTGGACTTAATAATATAAGGTTGGTTGCAATTTTATCGTTAAGTTTAAAATGTCTCAATTAGGAAAGTAAAAATACTATTTCAACAAACATGTTTTACATGCTGTAACTTTACCAAGATAATTCCACGTTGCAGTTATGTCGTCTACTTGTTTTGCAGTCTGTGTACAAAATGACATTGGATTGCCTGAAGAAAGCTCACAAAGCAAACGTGACATCCATCTCCTTCCCAGCCCTGGGCACTGGGAATTTAAACCACCCGCCACAGCAGGTTGCTAGTGCCATGCTGTCAGCTGCCATCCAGTTCAGCAAGGAGCATGAAGACGACATTCTTCAGTTCATTCGATTTGTGATCTTTAGCTCTAAACCAGACATATTTAAGGTAAGTGTACATTTTAATACAGGTATACACTACCTTTCTTTGTTTTCAAAAAACATACTCATGCGGAAATTTAAAAAGCCTAAGTATTGACAGACCCAGGTTTGTCATAGAATCTCCACATTTTTATGGTGAGGACCAGTATATTAATGGGATATTCATGGGATGACTACTGTTGCTTTCCCCCAAAAGGTGATTATTTACCAAATGCAAAGGGCTGATATTCTTGGAACGTACAGTGGACTATATAAACATGTTTTATAACAGGTAATGTGTGTTTAGTAATAGTGACAGACATGTTTTTACAATGACGATGTAGGAGAGAAAATATTTAAGATAGTATGAAGTGAAATATTATTGTAATAGGAATCTGTGTATGATATTACATGCATTACATCCCAGATTTGAGATGATTTTAAAAGGTTATTACATTTTATATGCAATGTACAGTATATGGTGCATTGTAAAATGTCATTTACTTATCCTGTAAAGTGGCCTATTCACAGTTAAAACGAATGTATTTTACTGTAATTATTCAATGCCAAACACCTGTGTGCTTTCCGTACAGATATTTTACTAGTATTTACAAAATAACCTGCTGCAGAGTCCGTATTCTTAAGTGAGTATTTTACTGTTACAGGCTTTTGAAAACGAAATATCGAGTTCCATATCGGACTCCAAAGCCAGAGCGCCCAACCTTAAGCAGGAGGAAAGGTTTCAAACTGGCGCAGGTACAACATTCACGTGTTCTCTCATGCTTTTGACGCCTGCATGCATTCATTACGAAAAAATGTAGTGACCATGTTTGCTTTTTCTTACTTCCAAGATGTCAAGCCTCAGGGTCTAATTGTATTACCATGTGCATTTCAATTAATTATTATGTTAAAAGGTAGTCTGTGGAAATGTTTAAACATTACAATTTTCTACGTTGCAGAGCATAATAAGAATCCATTTAAAATACAGGGAATTACTGTTGAGCTGTGCAGTGGGGATATCACTCAAGAGAAGACGGACGCCATCGTCAACTCCACAAACGCTACGATGAGTGTGACCAAAGGTAACCATGAACCACACCAATAACATAATTACAGAATTTGCACAGGATACTTTCAAGAAAATTAACATGAAATAAACAGTACTTTATAAAAGTGAAAATGGGTTCCTTTAACCCCGCGATCAATCGCTAGCTACTCAGCTGTGATCACTAGCAACAACGTTCACACTGGCATGTGTTGCGCCATAGCAAGGCGCTGTAAGCAGCTTACCTGCCACCACGCTCACGGGCCGACAGGGGGCAGCCGAGAGAGAGCGAGGTGTGTAGGGGTTGACCAAAGGTCAAGCCCCCTTCCCCCTAGGGGGCCTGTGACCGGAGATTGACCCCCAAGACACCCTAGGGGCTGGGGGCTTAGGAGGATAGGGACCGCCCACCGATCCTAAGACCCCTTAAGATTAAGACCCCTTAAGACCGTCCAGAAGGTTCTGGAGGAGGGGTCATGAGGGGAGGGGTAAGCCCGACCTGGGGATAAAAAGCCGACCCTTTAAATGGGTCCGGCAGTGTTCGCCAACTCAAGCTTTTCCTCTGTCTCCTTGACTTCAGGTTTTTTTTGTTTCGCCCCATCTATGTGCCTCCACCTCTTGCTACCTCCTTTTGCCTGACCTCTCCTCTGAATCCTCGCTGCCTTTACTGCCGTGGAACTCATTGGTGCTGTTCCAGCTGCCCCTGGAACTCTGTGAAAAGGGCTTTCGTGCCCTCAAGACTCGCCTGTCACTCGTTGTACTCGTTGGTTGAGCATCCGCAATGGAACTCGTCGAAGGGTCCCGGCCCCCATCGATGTCTCTGTTGTTGGTGTTGGACCCCAGTTGCTTCTCCCTGGGCTGTGCCATATCATGTTGCTCTGTCATTTCTCCCTGTTTCCCTACCTTGACCCCCATCCTACCGCACCTATGACTATAATTTAGCGTTTCCTCTTAAATGTGAAGTGTCTTGCGTTTCATACTACATTACAAAATTGTTCTGCGTGCGTTCTAACTGGCTGGAGGCCATGTGCCACCCAACGAGCAGAGAGGAAGGGCCGCAGATGTAGCTGGCACATGGGTGGGGGCACGCGGTGGGAGGCACGGGATGGGCACCGAGGGGAGCGCAGGTGGGGGATGCGTGGGGGTGGAGGGGGGCGCACGCTTGAGGGCGTGCGCGAGGGGGGGCCCGTATGGGGGTGTATATATGGGTAGGGGACGGAGGGGTCTGAGAGTCCCATGCGTGAGAGTGGGGGGCCCAGTGGTGGTGGGAGGACCGTCATTCAACGACAGGTAATTTCACTATAGCGTTTTATAAAGTAAAGTTTGGCTGGCGGGAGTGACAGACGGACAGTCACGTCCAAAAAACATGCAGGCTGCAAGTATATGTTAAAAACTATGATTGTTGTTGTGTTACCCTTCCAGGAATTTGCAGTGCTATCCTTAAGGCTGCTGGATATAGGATTAAAGATGAATTCTCAAAAGGTAATTATTGTGTTATTCATGATAGTTTCCATTTATTTGGTCAAGAATAGGTCATTGATGTTGTTTTATAGGTTGAAGTTATACGGTCAGGATAAATATTATTTATTGTATTCAATTTTTATATAATCCCTTATTTTTTCGATGTTTGAATATGTATTATTTCCTTATTGCAGAAAATCCCAAGTTCGGAGACATTGTTGTGACCACAGCAGGCCAATTGGAGTGCAAATATATTTTGCACATTGCAGGACTTCCAGAAAATATTGAACAAACCTGTTCAAGAATTCTACATAAATGTCAAAAGAAAAATATTAAATCTGTGTCTTTTCCAGCATTTGGTACAGGTACATATATATTAGATTTTTTAATGAATGTTATATTTTGTTTCCATACAAGAATGGTGAAAAATGAAATTTGTCTTCAGTTATTCAAATGTAAAAACTGGCCTTTGCCATTGGGAATGTTTGATATCCACATGCTCAGGGCCACCAAAATAGATGAGCATTGCCACACACTAAAGTATGGAGACACTTTAGCTTAAAATTATACGTAGAAATTATTACCAAAATCTCGGCAAATTTTTTTCAAGTATCATGCTAAATGATTTATTCTTGCCCATGTCGTTTCATCAGGTGACGCGAAGCTATCACCTCGGAACGTTGCTTCTAGTATGCTAAACGCAATCCATGCGTTTGCAAAAAAACAACAACCTACAATTGTGACCAACATACGCATTGTGTTTGTTGAAAATTCGCTTTTGAAGGTCTTCCAAGACGTCTTTCATGGAAGCGTTCACTAACATCACTACGCTGCACCTAACACTTACGTAATTGTGTTGTTTGCTGCCAGATTACACTTTTATGTTTTTATCACTAATCTAACTTGATATCCGTTGGGTGTTTATCCACATCTAAATGTATGTCTATCATGAAATATTAAAATATACAGTAAGTTATCTATTTACGTTGGGGATGCATCCTTGGAAAACGTGTTAAATGAGGCGAAACATAAATCTAAACACCTATTTTACCGTTGACTTAATTACGTTTCTGGGGTAAAATTTTCGTCAAAAATTGCAGAAGAAATATTAAGTCTTAAAAAGATTCCTAACAGTGTGTTATATAACACGTTTAAATAAATAAGTTAAAACACAGTGCTCACCAGAGATGGTGGCGGATATTGCACAAACAGGGACTCCTCTACTTATGAACGAGTTAGTTTCCAGGTCTGTTCATAAGTCGAATTGTTCGTAAGTACAACTTTATTTTCGTCGATTTTAAACAAACACGGGGAATGGCTTTAAAAGTTATATAATCTCCTGTAGATGTAGATGCCACTGGTTCTTCATGTTCTGCCGATGTAGATGCCACCACCGCGATCTATTGCTTGGGGGTTGAACTTACGACTCTTGGTTCGAACAGGATACTGGACATACGGACAGGTTTGTTCGTATCTCTAAACGTTCGTAAGTCGAGTGTTCGTAGGTAGAGGAACCCCTTGTAGAGAGTAGTACTGTATGTACTCCAATATTGAATAAATGCATTTTAATTATTAGTTCCCTAATTCGTAGACAATGTTAGGGAAACAGAGTGAATATTAGCAACATAAAAAGAGGACTTGCTGCACTGTTATTTTATCTGGTTTATACTATATAAGCATATTTATTCAACAATGCTTTATCATGCAGATAATTTGTTTACGTTTATTGTCTGTCATCCTGCAAATTAACATCTGAAGTACCTTGTAGTTGATGCGAGTTGTAAGTTCTTGCACCAAATTACATTTCAGTGCAACCCATCCCACATTTTATCAGTTTCCAAAATTAATTCAGTTTTCTACACCTTCACGTGGCCTATGGTATACATTTACTAATGCTTTCCATTCAAGTGCAAACGATGCTTTTGCACCCTGCATGCATCCGTCGAATGCTAATTATGAAAACATGTCAATGAAAGGACATGCTGGCATTTGAAAGCTGCTGTATAATGTGTGCATTGGAGCTGCAGAAAATGTGTGATCGGCATTACCCATCTGTGCTTTCTGCAAAGAGTGCATATTCTTTATCGGTAGAGCACTGAGACGTGTCATCTGCAAGTTTGGATCTTAGGGCACTGGCAGTGGCCTCTTACATACACTGTTTCAACTCGACAACAATGTCCAGCCAATATTCACAAGTAAACGTTCAACTAACCAGTGACCCAATGGCAGCACTAATTATATTTCTTCTGCAAATTTGGGGCGCAGGGGTGCCTAGATGTTAACTCCCTTGCATGGTATATAGGAGGTCGTGAGTTCGATCCCAACCCTGACGCCTTGTGTATATTTGGAGTTTGCGTGTTCTCCCTGTCGTCGCGTGGATTTTTCTCCAGGTCCTCTGGTTTTCCCCTCCACATTCAGAAATGTGTATTTAGAGTATTTGCCTGCTATAAATTTCTATATAACTTGAGCCATCATTTGTGGCCAGGTCGCTTCTGAAAAAAAGACATATAGCTCAGTGGTCCTTACCTGGTAATTATTAGCTTACAACTCATGCTCATAATACTGCACGAAAAACGAGACTGTATATTAACAACTCCTATATTGCCAAACAAAAATGACATTACAATGGATTTCCCCAAGCCCCAAATACATGATTATCTTCATTGTTAGGTCTTGCAATGTGGCCACTTGAGAATGCTTATAGATTGCGTTTAAATGGAAAATGGTATGTAATTTTATGTAATTTATAACATGGCATTAAATATGTGCAAATAATCACCCAGAAATGTCTGTCCGTCCCGTGCGTGACGTCACTCCACATTAGTTCCACCCTCCCCCCCGCGTGACGTCACTCCATATATTCGTGCTTCAAGCTTCAAATTAAGATTGCCCTCGTGGAAATGTACACTTACGCACAAGAAGCTCGCACACTCCACATGCTGCACCCCTCCACAATAACCATTAGCGGATGACGTCACTCCACACGGGGCAACCCGCCCCCCCCCCCTCAATAATCTTGAGCTGAACTATTTTCTATTTAATATTTCTGATTCACTGCAATATATACCCGTCCTTGGATGGGCAAAAAAGCTAGTGTGCAAATAAACTCCTTACGTTCTCTGCCCAAGGTGCAGGTCTGCAGTTCAGGTTCCCACCAATCCCTTCCCTCCCCTCTCACCTCCACCTCACAACACCACGTGATGTTTCTACGAGTTGTGAGACACCACGATATACCTAGCTTGCTTGCGTCGCTATGCGCCTCGGTCCAAACGTCACTCATTGCATCCTCGTCAAACACCACTCGCGTAACACACAGCTCATCGGACATTTAACACGTGTACGGTCCTACAGGTGGGGGTGATGCACACTTGGATAGACAGGGATGGAATATCAAAAGAAAACCGATATCCATTTCAAACACCCTGTTTTTGATGAAAATATCGATTTACACGAAAACAACTGTAAACATCGATGTGTGCAATGTTTTTTTATTTATTAAGGGGCCGTCCATAAATGACGTCACGCACCTGGGGGGGGGGTCAGACATTTGTGACGATGTGTGACGAGTGGGGGGGTGGGTTTGAGAAATGTGACGTCACATCAAAATGCGCAACTTTAAATAAATATAGACAACACGTTCCACTGAATTAAATATACTTTTTAATAAATGTTTTATCCTACAACATCAGAGTGCAGCGTCACATTAAATACGCACTACAATGACAATAGTTTAAAGCCATTTGAGGCATGTTTTTTTTTGGGGGGGGGGGGCAGAGCTTTGTGACGTCATATTTGAGGGGGGGTCTGACTTTTTGTGACGAGGGGGGGGGTCAAAAATCGTCCAAAATCGCGTGACGTCATTTATGGACGGCCCCTAACGACATTTGCGCGGGATACAACAACAGGGGTGCGAAGTCAGGTGGTGTGATGTTGGCACGCACGAACCCGTCGAGTTTTGAACATATACATTTTTTTATCAAAACCACCACGATTCATGGGCAGATAGCCGATAGGTATCCACGTTCCATAATTGTTTCCACTCTGCTCTGTCTTGATCTACATACTAAATTAACCTGTTTATTATGGATGGGGTAGGCCACGTAAGGTGACAGTCGTTCCTTCATGCAGTTCATTATTATTACCAAGTGTCAGCTCGTCAATCAAGACGATGCATTGCTGTCCAGAAATGCAATCAGGGGGATTTCTCTTCCGTCCGTCCAGATGCCACTCACATTAGATTAGATTTAGAAATCACCATTGACGTCAGGCAAGTCACGCATGCTCTGGCTCTGATCTGAGTTACAATGGCTCGCTACATTGCAGCCATGTCTCCACCATCCTGCGCTTGCATTCGACCATCGCAACTCTTGTTCGCAAGTACAGAAAGACCCCGTTGAGTGCCCAAGATGCATTCCTGGAGAAGTGAGCGTTAATCGAAACAGCACGATAACGGGTCATATCATTGTAGACATGGGGATACGCAGAGGCGTAGCTAGGGGGGGCAGGGGGGTACATATGTCCCCGGGCGCCAAGGTAAAGGGGCGCCAAAATGAGGCTTACAATGTTACATTATAACTTATTGCGGCGGGCGCGGCAGCCTGAAACTACTGCACAAATCTACACCTCAACCTAAAAGTTTATATATCCCGCCACACACAGCCTACATGTCATGTAATTACATTATTAAGAACTTACATGGAAGAACGTCCCAAACAACAGACAGGCGAAGTCTTTCAGCCTTAGTCACTGGCCTGTTTTTTGGTGGCGGAAACTACGACGGCCTGAAACACGCTGGAGTCCACGATCAGAAGCTGTTAAAGCTATCTATGAAAGACTGGATGAACTAGTAGGGCTGTTAGACAAATAATCGGAGAACGTAACTATGATGCCTCAAACCAGAAGTGATGCAGAACAGTTACAGGCATGCGTATTAAATTTTAACTTCGTAGTTTTATTACATTTTTGGAATGTCATTCTTGGAAAAATGTATCGTGTTCAGAAGCGGTTACAGGATCCTACTATGGATTTCAAGGAAGCAGCAACTGATCTTTAATCTTTGGAGCATGAATTTGTCAAGCTTCGTGATGATTTGAGCCAAGTTGCTGTAGAAAACGCCAAAACAAGATGCACAGCCTGGGGGATCGATGTGGACAGAAGAAGATGCCAGGAGAACTGGCAAGAGATGCAGGACTTTCAGCAGAAGAAGAAATTGTGCGCGTTATGAAGAGCGTATTTTATCGACTTCAACTGGAGATGTCAACACGGTTTTTACGACTAAAAGACCTGAACACAAAATTTGGATTTCTGCTAGACGTCAACTCTTCTATCCGACACAGATGTCGATGCAATTCGTCGAAATTGCACAGATTTTGGAAATTTCTATGACATCGACATCAATGGCCACGAACTTTTCACATAAATTGGAGATTGCAAAATGCTGCTCAGTAACCGGAATGAAGTTCTACCAGAAACTCCTTTGGATCTTCTTGGTTTTATTGTGTTTTATGGAGACGACATATTTCCGAATTTGCGAATTTCACTGCAAATTTTATTAACATTAGCAGTTTCAATTGCAAGCTGTGAGCGGTCTTTCAGCTTCAATGGGATAAGATCGTCTCAGCGATCTTGCTCTTCTTAGCGTTGAAAGAGAAACATTGGAAAAAACAGATTTTGATTACGTGATTGACCAGTTTGCGACAGTGAAATCAAGAAAAATGTATCTTTTGTAGAATGTCAACCAGTCTACGACAGTGACTGAGTGAGCCATGTAATATAATTTCTATAAATTTGCTTCTTTAAATACAATGTTTCATTAAAATTTAAATTGTTATTCCTTATTCGATGTAATAGGAAAATGTGATTAAACGGGGGGGGGGGGGGCGCCAATTTTATAGTTCGTCCCCGGGCGCAAAATATCCTAGCTACGCCTCTGGGGATACGTTCCCGATAAGTAATTTCTATCCTGATTTAAAGATTTCGTGACTTCAGGGATTCATATTCTTGGGTCTTTCGGTAAAGTCACGTAGAAGGGAAATAATAAAATAAAAAATATATAAAACAATAAAATTCTCACGACGTTTCGATTTCAACACAAACCATCATCATCAGGCGTGAAATCCACAACAAGAAAATGCATTTTATTGTTTTATATTTATATTATTGTATTATTTCCCTTCTACGTGACTTTACCGAAAGAACCAAGAATATATTTCTATCCTATTAACAAAGATGACTTCATTTGGGTAGCGCTAATAATACTAATTGTAGTGGTAAACTATTTATTATAACATCAGTATTCTGTACTGTTTTCAAGAGTGCATTCTACTCCGTGGCAGCGGTAGGAGGTGAGGTTGTAGGAGCTGCGGCGCTCCCAATCCGAGAACTCCGTGATCTTGCCGATGCCCCAAGTCGACATTTCTTTGGTGAGGTTTCTTTTCAGCTGGAGTCTGAGACTCTATCCTGGTCTCGTGAATTCTCACCTGGCTAAACGCACTATAATAACATTCAAATAAGACTAAAATCTGTTTTTCAACGATTTAATTTGGATATTCTAAAGATAACAGAACGCTCTGTGTCATATGAAGTGGCGTTAAAACAGTGCCGAAGTCTACTATGTTAAAACCTGACTGGGGGCGTCAGGACTGTGGTCCCATCACCACTGACTAAAAAAAAACATCGAAATACATTCACGTGTGGATGTTACAGTGCGGCACAAGCAAAACAACGAACTCGCAATGATATTCGCGAGAAATTGTGGGGGGGGGGGAAGCGATAGTCGAGTGGTTGGCAACGCTGCGCAATGAACCCGGCCCCAACACCCAGTGACGATTATCTGAACCGGTCATGGGCCCCTTCTATGTCGACTCAGCTTTAAACGAGTACCTGGTGCGGCCTGCAGTAAACCTACGCCACTGGGGAGACAAAGGCGGCCGGGCGTGGTGCTGGCCATCCCCTCGCGTGCCGTGCCCGTCCTTTATAGGTGCTCGCAAACAGCACTTGCCCCCTACAGCCCTGTTTAATTAACTACTCGGGGGCGGGGGGCTGTTTGTCTTTGCAACCCTTTGGAAATCCCCGTGAGTGCCGGCGACATTTCGGAGTCGTTGCCGAACGCTCCACGCCGCACGCGCTCGACTCGTGAACAAATCGATTCTCCCGTAAGGGACCGTCCATAAATGACGTCACGCACCTAGGGGGGGAGGGGTCAGACATTTGTGACGATGTGTGACCAGGGGGGGGGGGGGGGGTTGAGAAATGTGACGTCCCATCAAAATGCGCAACTTTAAATAAATATAGACAACACGTGCTACTTAATTAAATATACTTTTAAATACATTATTTCTCCCACAACATCAGAGTGCAGCGGCACATTAAACACGTACTAGAATGACAATAGTTTAAAGCGATTTGAAGCATGTTTTATTTTCAAAATGGAAATATGGGGGGGGGGCAGAGCTTTATGACGTCATATTTGAGGGGGGGGTCTGACTTTTTGTGACGCCGTGTGACGAGGGGGGGGGTCAAAAATCGTCCAAAATCGCGTGACGTCATTTATGGACGGCCCCTAACGCGGCGCGATCGTCTACGGCGTTCCGTGAGTCGTCGTCGTCGTTGTTGTCGTTGTTGCCCATCTTGTTCCACGCCTCCGCTGTGAGCCGAGGGCGTTCAAACTCCGGGGTTGCAGTCCCAGATGAGAGGCGAGTTGCGGCTGCGGCGGGGAGCGAGGCCACTCGCCCTCCAGGATCGCACTTCCAGTGTTGGGGGGTATGTCATCGACAGCTGTTCATTATTGACACTTGTTAACTGAGTGTACGTGAGTTGACTACATTACTCTGAGCGGCAGCAGCAGCAGTGTGTGTGTGTGAACGTGTCTTCGTTTAACGCGGCGCGTGTCGTTGTCATTGGCGTGAACGATTGTGTAACGAACACAAAAAAGGGGAAGTTGGTGTTGTTCTGGGTTTAGTTTCGAAACGCGTAGCAAAGAGACATTTTGTGAAGACTGAACAGGCAACGCAGCTAAGTGACTCCGCGTTGTGTCCGTGTCTTGGTGTTTTGTCAATTGCTCCCCGGCCTTAATAGGTACTTTCTAAGAGCAATTGCCCCAGCAGTCTGTTAAGACTGTACGAGAGATCTTTGTCCCCCCTGAATTAAAAACTAAAGCGGCTGCACATTTTGACGTGGATTGCTGAGAAGGTGTTAGTAGATAATACGTCTCAGGAACCTCGGCCAAGAATACAGGTGATGGTAGTAATACCTCCGAGTTAATAAAAGACGGGTAAGCATCGTAATGAGTCGAGATTAGTCCAGACAGTCGAGTACAACGAGTGACAAAACGAGTGAATACGGACGGCATCGGGCAGGATTTGATTGACAGGATGGAGAGGGGCCAAACAGCTTTGGCACCCGATGTCGGAGGAACGGCCGACGGTACGAGTTCACAGGTGCAGCTGATGGAGGAAACTGCTGTGCTTGTGGAGAAGCTGCCTCGAGACCTGGACAAGGCACTCAAGGGGAAACTGCAGAAATATTTCCAGAGCAAGCGGTCGGGTGGTGGAGAGTGCCAGCTGATCTCCCACCGGGACTCAACGCGCAAAGCCATCGTGAAATTCACCTCTAAACAAGGTATGGTAGAGCAGGGTGCCTAAACTGTCGCACACAGCTACACAATGATGTGCATGTTTATAATGATATTGTATCCTTACCTCTGTCGCTACATTGCCATTTGTCTCTGTCTATGCGCTTGTTTCTTTGCATTTCCAATTATCTATCTGTCTCTTTGTATGTATGGTGTCGTTTGTATCTGCTTCTGTAGCTCCATCTCAGCCTCTTGCTGTGCAATAAACATTGCACTGGATATTATCTCAAAAATAGCAAAAACAAATATCTCACATTTATTTTACAATATGATACAAGGGAGGTGTTTGTTTTGCTAATTCCGAGAAAATATGCAAATTGAGTCAGTTTGAACCGGTTCTTAATAATCGGACTCTTTGGTTTTTGCAGTCACGAAAGCTTCAAATCATAATAAACGGTTATCCGAAAATGAATCGTCCGATACTTTTGAACCAATGGAACCATATTAACAGGTTCAACTGGTTTCCGGTTAACCCAAACTTTATACAAAAAACAATCAGTTAGACTTCCTGATTTAAAGACACCACTGTCCAACTTGCATGTACAATAATTACCTGTAAAGACATAAAGTTAAGCAGACAATACGTTTCCATATAGTATCTGTCTCTCCACATAAAAGTATACTTACACAGCCACTGGCCCCACAGCCTTCTGGGAGTGCAGACTCTCAAGAGCACTGATTAAAAACAAGTAAATTCTGGACCAATTTGAAAATAGTGGCTCATCAGCTAGCTTAACTGATGCTGTTGGTGAATTTTCATATGTTATTGACAAGGCATGGTCCCAGTGCAATATTAAACGTTAACACATCACACAATGCTTTTGAAATTATGCACTCCCAGAAGGTCATTGGGTTGGTGGTTGTATAAAAAAATTATGTATTTTTTCGTGGAGACATTTATATGAAGGAGGCAATTTTCTGCACATCCATTTTGATCACTTACATTCTTCACAACGACACATTATTTGTATTGTGTAAAGACTAATGACTGAACTGTTAACTTTGGTTACAAATTATTAACATATCTGGGTTCAATTCCCATTTCTCTTTGGGGGCAAAACGTAACTCATGCTTTTTCTTCCAACAAAAGACTAACACTTTTCAATAAAAGTCAGATATGGAGAGATTATAAGCTTCACTTTCATTAAATGCAACAACTGTAATGTGATTGACAAGAAATACCAATCTTAAGAATTTGAAAAAATATAATTCTTCTTTTGCAGTGCGGGACAGTGTCTTAGCTAAAGGTGAGCACGTGATTGAGGTGTCCAGTGATGAGAAGGTGGAGGTGCACGTCACTGCCTTCACGGCCTCACCAGCAACTCCTGCGGAGCCTGGAGCATCCATCAAAGATGAGGATTTATCAACCTCGGCAAATAACAAAAGTGAAGTGGTAACCATCTCTTTGTATTCATTAACAGGAAGCACTGCAGACACATACCTGAACCATTATAATGTTTACAGTTGCATTATGACATTAAGCAGTAATGATCTAAATTAGCCAAGCTAGTTGAGATGAACAATATGTATGTTAGAATTTATAGGGCAGTTTATTTTTGTATGGGACGATGGAACAGAAGGTTATGTAATTTTAAAAATTCGATGTTTGATAGCTGAAGTGCAGGCAGATTAAATACTATGAGAGAGGCATTAAAGAATGGCATTGACACCATTTCTTTTGCTGCTTACATTATATTAATTTTCTCATTAACCCATTATCTTCAACAGAGTGAAAAGACAAAGGAGAACACATCGAATAAATCAACAGATAAGCCCGAGCTACCCAAGCCATTGGAGGAGAAATTGAATCCATATTTGCTGAAGTTTATCACATCGAATGAAGAGCACAGGTCAGAGCTGGACAGAGCCCTGGCAAAATCCAGATGCAAAATCAAGGCGGTGAATTTTGACACCATTTGGCTCTTGCCAGATAATGAGTCCATCACAGACCACAATGAATGGCAAGGTTCGGTTACAAAGATGTTTACACAATTTACCGAGGGTTATGCTCATGAAACAATAACATGCACAGAAAAAGAATGGAAGGAGATAGAAAGAAAGAGTGAGCAAAAAAGTGATGTAGAAGTTTTGTATATGAATGGAATACAACTGACGGGGAAATCTGATGAAGTACAAAAAGTTAAACAAGACATCATGAGCGAGTTTAATCAAGGTAGTTTATTTACGAATATTGAACCTCATTATTTTGAATTGCTACAAGATGACCTCTGCAGGAGGTTTCCAGATGTACAATTTCACATGAAGAGCAACACATTATGCCTCAAGGGAGATTCCAGAAAACTTAATGATGTGAATAAATACATTGATGTCAGTTTACAGGACTCCGATAAAAAGACATGTAGCTTTGGAAGTTATCTGAACAACTTTTTGAGAAAAACCAACCTCAGAGCCTTGGTGCAAACGCACTTTACTGGTAATGAAATCAAAGCCCTTTGTGATTTTGATGAAAATGAAATCTACATTTATTCACTTGAGGGTCATGCTGAAAAGGCCCATGACATTTTAAATCTCATTTTAAAGGATCTGCTTTTTCCAGTTACTAAAAAGAATGTAGCTGTCATGAAAAGTGAACAGTGGAATTTTTTCTTTAAAAAACTACAGCAAAATGTTTCTGAGGGAAAATATAACTGCATATTTAGTACAATAGAGCACAAAGATGGGACCTGTAGTGCGATTAACATTGCAGGGATAGCAGAGGCAGTAGAAAAGGCAGATAAGGAGTTGACAAGCTATTTCAAAGACAACACTGCTGAAGAAATAATTCATTTTCAGAATGAAGCATTGTGCAGTTGCATCATTGAATACATGAAGATCACCGAACATCCTGCATTCAAAAGTGTTTCTGTAGAAAGACACGATTCACTGATGGATATCGTTATTACGGGCCACAGTGAAGAGGTAGAGAAACACAAGCAGTCTATAAATGATGTGGTTTCAAAGGTCAACAAAGAACTTGGGGGAATTGAGAGAGGGGTACCAGATGCAAAGAGCATCTCTATGTTCCTAGAGAAACACAGAGGGCGTAAATCTCGATTTTATACTCAGAATCAAGAAGAATTTGCTTCAGTGGCAGGTGCTTCAGAAAGACCAACTCAACAAAGGCCTCCTGTAAGATTGCCTGGCAATCGATTTCTGTTTGTGCATGAAGACGACATTTTAAATATGAATGTGGATGTGATTGTAAATGCAGCAAATGAAGATTTAAAACATTTGGGGGGGCTCGCTAAAGTACTGTCTGATGCAGGAGGTACAGTCATTCAGCAGGAGAGTGATTCTTACGTCAAAAAGCATGGAAAAGTGCCTATAGGAGAGTTGGCCATAGTGGGGCCAGGCCACCTGCCATGCAAGAAGGTGTTTCATGCTGTCGGACCCGAATGGGGAGATTACCGGTATAATACATCTCTAGGAATTATGCTTCTTGAAATGGTTATCAAAAATGTGTTAGAGACGGCTGATAAAGAAGGTTTCAAATCCGTTGCAATTCCTGCCATTAGTGCTGGAATATTTGCCTTTCCATTGGATATCTGCACTGAAACATTTTGCCGTGCTATTTTTGACTACTGTAAAAGTACCCAGGATTTGGACATCACCCTGACTGATATTCACATCGTGGATGTTAATCATGAATTTATTTCTAAATTGAGAAAAACTATCGAGCTTCCAATGAATTGTAGGGACCGATCAGAAGAGCAATCAAGTAACACCCATGAAATGCAGGATGAAGAAGAGGATGCGGGCCAAAACCAAGAATGGAATTTTGTTAATTATAGCACTGAAGATAAAGTCACTGATTGGGAAAATCATAAAGCAAAGGATGAATCTTCATTAAAAATGGACGACACTGAAAACAACATGTTTGTCACCCATGAAGGGAGACGTATAAAAGTTGTAAACGGAAATATCGAAGACCAACGTGTAAGTTGTTTTCTGGCACCATTAAGCTTTTGTACAATCTCTATTTCAAATGCTTTACTTCTAAGATAGGTATCGGGTGGCACTCAACTCTATATTGAATCCTGAGCCAGTGTTGAAGTGTCCACACTCGTATGGTGGTGATCCATCTCCACAAGACAATCACTGTTTAATGCTTACATAGTGGTACATATTTTAATGACCCAGGAGGAATGATTGGCTAATTCAACCTGTGACTTGAGATTTACATTTTCACTAGGTAAGTTGGGTGCATCTACCAATCAAATACCTATATGGAGAAAAAGATTTAAGTGATCTTCCACACTTAAAACCACACTGGTGTTTGAGAACGTATGTGTTGATGTATTATTGTTATTTTAACATTTACCCAGAAAAGCCTCGCTGAACCCCAGGACTCTTGCTAAGTTTTGCATTTGGATGCTAAATTTCGGTGTTTTTTCCCAAAATGAGTTATTTGCAAATACATTTCCTCATTCAACACATGCCATAAAACTTGCAAGTTATGTGTGTCCTCCACCCTAACATTGAGCTTTATAATATATTTAATAATGTTATGTTCAAATAATGTTTATGAGCAACGTGTTTCTTTCAGACTGACATTATCGTGAAATCCACATCTGTTGCGATGAAGCTCGACAATGGAGGCGCAGCATCTGCTGCTCATCGCAAAGCTGGGCTTTCACTCCAGGATGAACTTCACAGAAAAAAAATTCACCTTGGTCATGGATCCATCATAAGCATAGACAACGCACAATCTCATCTCTCTTACAAGAAAGTATACCATATTGCTGTGCAACCTGATGAAAAAAACAAATCGGTAAGTGGCCTTGTTGTCTGCTAAATTTAGGAAGACAAAAGTAACATTTTCAGTGTCTGCATGCTCACTTGAGCATTGGGTTGTGCCCTAAGCAAGTCAGAGATTCTGCATTCTCGCAGTTTTATGCGACTGTAGTTTACCAATTTTATACTGTACCATGTTGCTTTTCATACAGCCATATGTAATTTAAGATATAAACGGTGGATCTCTGCTTGAACTCTAAAGTAACGGCATAAATTGGTTGATTTCCACCAAGGCTGCTCAATCCTGTTCACATGTCTCAGAGATCAAACATTTGCTGAATTTGATCCAACCAATCATGAGCATGTGGGCCGGATGAATGTCATGTTGTGACATTGGCACATTCCACTGCGAAGAGACCAGGTGGGAAACAACATGCCCAGCCGGTTAATATATGTGCATAAATAATGGATTTTAAACTCCACCACTATTATACAAAATCGCGTATTTATAACAAATGAATGCTAATGGTGCCTTAGTCTTGTTTTATGAGATGCATCATTTTCATTCTAGTATTGTTATTGTCTACTTTATTTTGTCTATGTATATCTCATCTGTTCATAATCAACGATTTTTGGGTTTAGATCGCGTTATTTATAAATGTGTCGTAACCCTCCACCACCCGACACGGCCAATCAGTAAAAAAGTGTCACGTTGACAAAAGACAAATAGTTCACTGCTTTAGCCCACCGGTGTGTTGAAGCGTGAAACCACAACATTTACAATTTGAGTACGACGTTTCGCTGGTAATTGCGATTTAAAGGTTTTTATTAACTTCTCAGCGGGTACAAGGAAAACCAAAGAGAGTACTGAAAACCACTCCTTCCCGGGCGCCCCGGTTGGCCCCTTCGAGTCTCCGTCACATCCGCGGGCTCCATCCACATACAATGCAACAAAAAAGCTCACCGCCATAACGCACACCGCCCCGTTCCCCTTATTCACATTCATCAGCACCATTCACCCATGCGCTGCTCCATCACATCGCCTTCCCCCGATCGAACACGTACATTCCTCGCCTACACGACTTAGCAGGCCGGCTAAAATGTGCATGGCCATCCTTCACTATCCCTTCCCTATACCCGCCGGTCCCCTCGCTACCCCACCCCGGGTAGGGGCCACTTCCACTTCACACCTGCGGCCTTGTATCCCAGCCTAACCCGGTCTACTTCCATCACCCTTTCTAGCAACCTCCTCGCCCAGTAGCACACCTCCAACGGTGATATAGGGGACCCATCCAACTCTTTTCTGCGAGCTCCCCACAAGGCCTCCTTTGTCGCGCCTATTATGGCCCACGTTCGATCTCTGTCATCTCCCCGCACCTCCCTTAAGACTCCCCACATAATGTCCCGACTTATCACCTGCGATGGGTAAAACCAGGACAACAGCGGACTGCTCAGTCTCCACACCTCCTGTGCGAAGGGACACTTTACCATGACGTGCACCGCGTCCTCATCTGTGTTGCAGCCCCTCGGGCATTTGGGCGAACGTGCCATTCGGCGAGAAAACATGAAGCCCCTCGTCTCCAATCTATCCCACACCGCCAACCAGGACAGATCTCTCTGTTCTTTTGTGAGCGCTATTGATGAAGTGTTCCTCCACACTTGACGGTACATAGTCCTCTTCGCGCCCATCACCCCCTCACAGGCCTCCCCTTCGTTTACTTTGGCCAATACCTCCTTGGAGGTCCACGGTCCCCCTCTCTGACTCAAATTGTACTCTTTTATGTAGTCACCCACCGCCGCATTCAGCCATCCTTGTGGCCAGGCCAAGGGCGTGCCCGCCGGTAATTGGGTCATCCCAAGCCCCCTCAGGAGCCACATCAGGCGATACCTTAAATAACAAGTGGCCTTCCCCCGGGGCTCTTCGGAAAAGAATAACCTCAAAGTGTTGCACACAAAAATTGAGGACAGCACACGTGCAATATTTGGGGCACCCTTCCCCCCGTTCTCGACGCGTTTACACATCACCACCCTCTTCACTCTATCCATCCCGCCTCCCCAAATGAATTGAAACAACAGCGATTCCAGGATTCTTGCCTCCCTCCTACCTGGCGGGTACACATATGCGAGGTAGTTGAGTGTTGGTAAAACCACCACCCTCACTACCAGAATCCTCCCTTCCATCGTGAGCCGTCTCCCGGCCCACTTGCCTAACTGTCCCTTTACCTGCTTTATCCTCCCGTCCCAGTTTCGTTCCGCCGACCTCTCTCGGCAAAAGGACACTCCCAAGACCTTGACTTCCTCCGTCTTTATCCCCAACTCAGGCGGCCGGCCCTCAAATAGTCTCGGGTCCCCGAAGGCCATCAATTCGCTCTTCCTCGCGTTCACCTTCAAGCCGGAGGCCAGGCCGAAGCGGTTCGTCTCCTTCATGGCCCCCCACACTGATGCCACGTCCCTACAGAGCACGACTACGTCATCCATATATAGCGCCACCTTCCCCTGTTCCTTATTCCCGGGGATGGTCACTCCCTTGATCTCCTCATTGTTTCTCATTGCCTGTGCAAGGGGTTCCATACACATTGCAAATAGAACCGCGGACATCGGGCACCCCTGTCTCACCCCTGACTCTACTGGAATTGTCTCCGAGAGCTCCCCATTTATCAGTAGTCTGGTCTTGAGCCCTTGGTAAAGACGCCTCACCCAATCGACCATGGGTCCCCTCACTCCTATTTTTTCCAACACTGCGAACATATACTCGTGCGAGAGGCGGTCGAAAGCTTTCTCAAGATCCAGGCTAAGAAGCCCTAGGGGGCATCCCCTCTCTCCTTCTACCTCTATTGCCTCTCTTAATAAAATCAGGGAGTCCGAAATCCTTCTTCCTGGCACCACACACGTCTGGTCGGGTTCGACTACTCCCTCCACCACCTTCCCCAGGCGCGTCGCAGCTATTTTTGCCATAATCTTGTAGTCCGAGTTCAGGAGCGTAACTGGACGCCAGTTTCCCAACTCTCTCCGGTCCCCCTTCTTATACATCAGTGTGATGAGCCCCTCACACATTTCTTCTGGCACCAGTCCGCCCTCCAGCATTTCCCTATACATCTGCAGCATGTCCCCTTTCATTAAATCGCAGAATGTAATATAGAATTCTGCTGGAATTCCATCCAGTCCTGGCGTCCTATTCTTATTCTGCCTCCTCACTGCCTCCTCCACTTCCTCCATCTGGATCCTCCCTCCCAGTACCTCTGGGTTCTTAACCTCATGTCTTAGCTCCCCTAGTAGTGCCTCCCTTATTCCCTTATCCGTTCCCTTCCTCCCATACAACTCCCCATAGTACTCCTCCGCTATCTCTATCATACCCTCTGTCGTTGCCTGCCTGCCTCTGACCGGACTCACCAATTCCCTAAGTGTGTTGTCTCCTGCCTTGCATTTCTTAAAGAAGAAACTCGTACATTTCTCTCCCTGTTCCGTTGCCCTGACCCTTGCCCTGTATGCCATTTGTTTGACTCTTTTCTCCAATACCGAGGATAACCTTCCCTTCAATCTCCGTATATCCTCACCCACCGGGAATCCCAGCTCAAGTAACCTGTGCTTCTTCTCGATTCTAGCGTTCCACAGCTGCAGTTCCCTGTTTACACTCCTCCTTCTACTATGTGTCTGGAAGAGGGCCTTTATCCGGCCCTTCACCATGCTCCACCACTCCACCATCGTGGCAAAGCATTCCTGCAGGGTCGTCCAGTCTTCGTACTTCCTTACAAAGTCTTCCACGACCCTTCTGTCTTCCAACAGGCTTACATTCATTTTCCAGGTTCCCTTCCCCATCTTCAGGCCACCTGGAATACCAAGCTTTGCCTTCACCAAATTGTGATCTGACAAGGGGAAGGGTTCCAGGTCTGCTCCATCCACCTTCACATTGGCAGACACAAAGATGAAATCTATTCGTGATTGCGTTCTACCGCCCTTATCCGACCACGTGTATCCCGGTCTCACCGGGTGTACCTTTCTGAAGGTGTCAGTCATTTTAAAATCCTCTATCAGCTCCTTCAACTTCCTAGAGGAAGGGTCGAGCCTCCTCCTCCCAGCCACCGATAATAGGTCTGCCAGGCACAACGGGCAGTTAAAATCACCCCCCATTATGACTTGCCGGCTCGTCACGAGTAGGGTCGCTACATTATTCCATAGGTCCACTCTTTCTGTGCACGTCGTGGGGGCGTACACATTTATTAGTCTCAGGTCTGCCTCTCCATAAGACACGTCCACATAATGGAGGTGGCCCGGGATCACCTCTTGGGACCCGACTATCTGTATACCCCTCCTGCCTAGGAGGGTAACCACCCCCGTGCATCGATTTTCATTACTCCCGGACCAAAAGAAGTAGCCATCCCAGCTCTCCAACAGCTCCTCCCGGCCCAGGGTGTATGGTAGGTGGCATTCCTGGAGGAAGACCACCTCCCACTTGGTAGCCTGTAGCAGTTGTATTATTGCTCCTCTCCTCCCCTTTCCCTTCAAGCTTCTCACATTTACGGACGCCACGGAAAGTTCCATGTTGGGATGTGTCTCAGTCCGAAGCGGCCTTTTCCGCTCGCCCTCTGTAACCGTCTTCATTCGCCAGTTCCCGCAATTTCATTTTGCCCCTTGTTCTCAAGGGTTTCCCCCTGCGCTGGCTCTCCACCCTTTCCTCCATCCCCTCCCTCGAGGCCTCTGTGTCCGGCGAGGAGTCCGAGGATTCCGTGCTGCCTGAAGGGGCACCTCTTTTTGGGGCTCTCCGTATCCTCCTTTTCCTTCCGATTGGTCCCTCCCATGTCTCGCTGCCGCCTACCTCCTGCTGTCGTTCCCCTTTTTCTTCCTCCTCCTCCACCGCCTCCGCCCAGTCTTCCACGGTCGTCTCGGAGATGCTGCCCATGCCGTTGCTCCCCTCCCCCGCCAGCCCCTCTTCCTGCTCGCTCGATGTCGATTCTGCTCTTTTTGCATGCCTCTCCCCTTCTCCCCCTCCGTCCGTTGCTGGTGGCTGCTGCTCAGCCACCTCCCCACGTCCTTCCCTCACCAGTTCCTTATCCGGGTCCAGTTTGGTCCCACCCCCTTCCTCATCCCTCGCTCCTCCTACCCTATACGCCCTAACCTTGTTGGCGTACGACTCCGGACAATTTTTGTACAGATGTTCTCGGCTACCACAGAGGTTACATTGTGCCGGAACACTGCATTCTTCTACCTCGTGGTCCAGTGCCTTGCATCTATAGCAGACTTTTGTCTTGCACACTGCGGCCAGGTGACCGCTGCCCCCACACCTCCTACACAATTTAGGTTGTCCGGCATACACAACATATCCCCGGTTGCCACCTATGTTCAGGGCACTCGGGATGTGTCTCAAGGTCCCTCCCTCTGTTTTCAGCCGCACCCTCCATTGTCTTGCCCCTGTCCATATCCCCACTGAGTCCCTCACCTTTTTACAGCCCGACAGTACCGAGCAGTGCTGTCTTAGCCAGACCTCCACGTCGTGGTCATGTAGGGCTTCATTGTATAGGAAAATAGTCACCACCTTCGTGTCCAGCTCTGATAACAGTTGTAGCTTCATTGATATCAATGGCTTCTCCTCCGCCTTTTCCTCGAAGCGGGTCATAAATCTTTGTAGCAGGGGGCTTGAGTTGAAGCTTACATCAAACGCCCTCCCTCCCGGCAGAGTTATCAAACAGTACAAGTCTGTCGGCTCTATTTGTAGCAAGCCCATCATTATTGACCGTACAAAGGTTGCTCGGTCGATGGTCACTTCTTCTGCTACCTCGTCCTTCATCATTACTCTGACGCAATTATGTCGTTTGACATGAGGTGGTGTCAGACTCACCCCTGCCCCGCCTCGCCATTTCCCCTCTCGTTCCCGGGGCCTCCCAGCTCCCACCAGTCCAGCGTCCACTGTCGCGTTCTCCCTCCGGGCCTCCCCCTGCCCCAGGGTTGCTGGCGTCTCTCTGGCTTCGTTCCCCACCCTCCGCTCGGGGGCACCCGCATCTCTGCGTCCGGACGCCGTACCTTTTTCTCCTCGGCCTCCCTCACCCACTCCATCAGCTCCCGTCCTCCCATCCAGTTCCTCCATCCTCTCCTTCTGCCGTGCCTCCGCCACGTTCCCCTCCATCCGTCTCCATGCCTCCTCCACGCATCCCCCTGCTGCCAGCGGGTCGGTCTGGTTGCCCCAGTCCCCTCCGGCAGCGTAGGTGGTGTCGGTGGCCCTCTGCTTTCGCCGCGTCTTCTTCTTGTCTTCTGCAGTCACCGTCTGGCCGACTCTGTCGTCCCATGCTCCCTCAGCAGTGCAGGTGGCATTCATTTCTCTTGACGCACTCCCTGCTTCCTTTTCATCTGCTGCGAGCATAAGCTGGGCGGCTCGGTCATCCCGGTCTCCTTCAGCAACTCGGGTGGCCCTCGTGGTCCTTGACTCTCGCCGTTTCCCCTCTTCGTCTGTTGCGATTTCCGTCTCCATTCTCCAGCAGTCCCCGCTTCTTGGCAGCGTGGTCATCCCTGACCACACGGTCAGGGCCCTCGCAGGCCTCGGGGCTGGTGGCTAGGTCTCACTTGAGATCCGGACGGGCTGGGAGGATCACCTCGATGCTCCTGGTGTCTCCCCTGGCAAGCCAGGGCAGTTTCCCCCTCATCGGGCAATTCGCCAGAATGGTGAGGCTCTGCTGTGTCTCCCGTTCTTATATAGAGCAGCAGCAGGGTGACGTCATCATTAACTCATTAACTCATCAGGTGCAAAGATTTGAGGGGGGGTTATTGTAATTATATACTTGATTAGTAATAAGGCTATTGTTACGATGCGAGTTGTAGATTAGTAATCATTTGGAATGTGTTCTATTGTGATTATGCTACATTAATAATCAGTGCTTGTTTCCCTTATAAGGAATTGTAATGCATCTTATTTAATAATACGCTTCCAGGCCGCACTAAGCCTGTAGCTGTCTGAGCGATTAAAGTTATTTCTGTTTCTCTCAATCTCAATGGATTCTCTAATTAGTCTTTGCCAGTAGTAACTAGTTTTACACAACACTTCAACGTTGTCAAAATCAATTGAGTGTCCCTGTTGGCAAGCATGTTCTGCCACTGCCGACAGTTGTGTTTGCGATAGTTTAATATTTCTCTGGTGTTCTTTTAGTCTTACACTAACTTTACGCCCTGTCTGTCCAATATAGCATCTGCCACATACACAATTAATCCGATATACACCTTCTGTTGATAATTTAGGTAATTCGTCTTTAGTGCACGTTACTAGTTGTTGAATTTTGTGTACTGTACCAAATCTTACTGTAATGTTTTGCTTTTGCAAAACACGGGCTAATTTGTCAGTTACTCCTGAGATAAATGGTATTTTTATTGTTTTAATAATCTGATCGCTTTCAGCAGTGTTGCTTTGCGATCGTGATTTGGCATTTAGTGCTCTGTTAATTTGAGCATTATTGTAGCCATTCTGTCTTAGTGCTTCTTTAACATGTTTAATCTCTCTCACTAGACTTTCATCATCTGACACTGTTTTAGCCCGATGTATGAGCGTCTTGATAAGAGAGGATTTCTGAGCTGGGTGATGATGCGATTTCGCATTCAGATAGGCATCAGTGTGCGTTTCCATGGTGAACTGAATGGCCGGATTTTGTGCATTGAGATGATTTAGAAAATCGTTAAGTGTATCTTTACCATGTGGCCAGACAACCAAAGTGTCATCCACATATCTAAACCAAAAGGATGGTTTTAATGTGCTCGAGGCAAGTGCTCTGGTTTCAAAGTTTTCCATGTACAAATTTGCTATAGAAATGGAGGTGAATAACACACTCCCGTTCCTGGATATTTTACTTGGGCATGGCCTAAATGGTAAAATAACACACAGCGTTTACAGAAAGCAAACGCACACTGATGCCTATCTGAATGCGGAATCGCATCATCACCCAGCTCAGAAATCCTCTCTTATCAAGACGCTCATACATCGGGCTAAAACAGTGTCAGATGATGAAAGTCTAGTGAGAGAGATTAAACATGTTAAAGAAGCACTAAGACAGAATGGCTACAATAATGCTCAAATTAACAGAGCACTAAATGCCAAATCACGATCGCAAAGCAACACTGCTGAAAGCGATCAGATTATTAAAACAATAAAAATACCATTTATCTCAGGAGTAACTGACAAATTAGCCCGTGTTTTGCAAAAGCAAAACATTACAGTAAGATTTGGTACAGTACACAAAATTCAACAACTAGTAACGTGCACTAAAGACGAATTACCTAAATTATCAACAAAAGGTGTATATCGGATTAATTGTGTATGTGTCAGATGCTATATTGGACAGACAGGGCGTAACGTTAGTGTAAGACTAAAAGAACACCAGAGAAATATTAAACTATCGCAAACACAACTGTCGGCAGTGGCAGAACATACTTGCCAACAGGGACACTCAATTGATTTTGACAACGTTGAAGTGTTGTGTAAAACTAGTTACTACTGGCAAAGACTAATTAGAGAATCCATTGAGATTGAGAGAAACAGAAATAACTTTAATCGCTCAGACAGCTACAGGCTTAGTGCGGCCTGGAAGCGTATTATTAAATAAGATGCATTACAATTCCTTATAAGGGAAACAAGCACTAACTGATTATTAATGTAGCATAATCACAATAGAACACATTCCAAATGATTACTAATCTACAACTCGCATCGTAACAATAGCCTTATTACTAATCAAGTATATAATTACAATCACCCCCCCCCTCAAATCTTTGCACCTGATGAGTTAATGAGTTAATGATGACGTCACCCTGCTGCTGCTCTATATAAGAACGGGAGACACAGCAGAGCCTCACCATTCTGGCGAATTGCCCGATGATGCTGGATGCAATTACCAGCGAAACGTCGTACTCAAATTGTAAATATTGTGGTTTCACGCTTCAACACACCGGTGGGCTAAAGCAGTGAACTATTTGTCTTTTGTCAACGTGACACTTTTTTACTGATTGGCCGTGTCGGGTGGTGGAGGGTTACGACACATTTATAAATAACGCGATCTAAACCCAAAAATCGTTGATTATGAACAATATTGGTCGCGAAAGCCTACGTGATATATCTCATCTGTTGACACTGGCCTGTCTGTATGTCTGCATGTCTGCCGTTACCTGTTCCTCTGCTCTGACTTTGTATGCTGTGCACACGCACCGTACCTATGTACTGTGACATGCTATATTTTATCTTGCTTTCTTCCCTCTTACGGTGGAGTGATCAATCAGCATGGCTGGATTTCCAAGATGTGAATTGTGATTAAGCTGAAATTGATGCTCTACTCAGGGAATTACCATTTTCATGGAGCAATACATTTTGAGTGCTTGAAAAGATCTGTCAGTCTCACTTGGGAATTGTTCTTCACCAGAACACACCACTTGTCAAGCCGCTGGCATCTTGTGAATCATTTACTATAATATTTACCCCAAGAGTGTCAGTGTGTAATGTGGGTGACGTCACTCCACGTCGACCAGCCCTCCTTATTAATAATCATGAACAGGTGACGTCCTTGACATGGACCCGCCCCTCATTAATAATCATGAGTGGATGACGTCACTCCGCATGGAGAACCCCCCTCATTAATAATCATGAGCAGGTGACGTCACTCCACAGCGAACAGCTCCCCTCATTAATAATCATTAACAGGTGACGTCCTCCAAATGTACACCCCCACCATTAATAATTAGCGGGTGACGTCACTCCACATGGGGGGGAGCGAGGCGCCTCCCCCCTCTTCCTCAGCGTCAATTGACAGCCCTCACTACAAAGGCAGAACCCTCTGACGTCACTCGATTTCCGTAGCGCTATTGAGACATCGAAGTAAAAAGGACGTCTTGATGAATACGAGATTATAACCTTTAAATGAAATAGGTCTGTGTCACCGCGGCCTTACAAATTGCATACGAATTGATGCAATGAATATCACGTCGCGGTCTGCTTTTCGCTTCCAAGTTTCAGATCTACTGCAATACACCCGTCCTTGGACGGGCAAAAGGTTCGTAAGAAATGTTCTTCCAGCCTCTGCTATAGGTTTCAAACAACTCGCATGAATGTGTACAAAAAGCACTTAGCCGTGTGCATTATGCGAAAAACATAAATAGTTCCTGAAGAACCGCATTTGGTACTCTAAATTTTGGTCCCGATGTCACTGTTCTTGTTCTGTGCTAATGCACCATGGTTCTACCTTGAAAACTAGCTTGTTAATTGGCTAAATTTGACTTTGCGTGTAACTGATAAACATTGATAAAATAACTGTAACTACCTTCCATGTGTAAGGACAGTAGGGCTCACCGTGGCTACTAATAAACGTGCCGGGAACAGGCAGGGTCACGTAAGGGTAATGTGGGCCCTAAGTGGTCGTTAATAGTACATGAGACAGACAGACAGGGCCAGGTGCGGTGAGAGAGTGTTGGGAAAAGAGGCGAGGCCGGGTCGTGAGTGGGATAAAAAGCCTGCGTGGAACAGGGCTCTGGGCTGCTGTTGTGGGGGAACCAATGAGCTGTCGTCTTCATCACCTTGTAGTCTTGGAAGGCTTGAGTTTTATAGTCTCCGTGACTGCTACGCGTCCGCTCCTGTGCAGCCAGCCAACTACACAGGGAGTGTCGCGTAGAGTCACATAAGTTACCCAGGTGTATATAGTCACTCACGGTTACTCGTTAAGTTATCAGTGAGTTGGTGGACTTTATTCACAATAAATATACATATAACTGAACAAGACTGTATCTGAGAGCTACATTACACATGCAGCAGTGATACACTTTTACACGTTGGGGCCCATTAGCTTGGCTAATACCAAGAATCAAATGTTATCAATGACGAAAAAACCCATCGTAACAGAAAATCGCTGCTGGCAGGAAACCCACAAGTTTCAAGCGATGCACAGAAACGTACAAAAATCTGAGCATTGTTTTTTTTTAAACATGTTTTTTTAGAACGCACTGATTTTTCTGTTGTCATGGGTTTCTCATAATTTATAGATTCGATTATAGTCGTCCTCTTCCAGCAGATCTCTGGCAAGTTTCAATGTTCTCTACCAATATGGAAATTGTACCTGTTGTTTTGATTTGTATACATGATTTGTGAACACATTTTGAAATGTCATGGGACCTTGAAAAAGAATAGGTTTTACCCTTTATGGTAATAAAATAGATGTTAAGATGCTCAAACATCTGCATTAACTCATGCATTAACCACACGTACTTGTGGTAAAACATGCAAACAAACATGTTCTGATAATGCATGCAATGTTTTTGAAACTGGTTGGCCTGCACCAGAGACAACCTTCCTTATGCCCTTGTCTCACCAATGTCAGATCAGAGAACGCCAAAAGGCAAACAGTACAGTACAATCTTGATTTGAAGCTTTCGTGACTGCAGGAATCCATACTCTTTGGTTCTTTAGGTAAAATCACGTAGTTAGAAATACAATAAAATAAAACAAATCACGACGTTTCGATCGCCTGATGACGACTGCTTGTGTCCCGATCGAAACGTGATTTATTTTATTTCTAACTACGTGACTTTACCGAAAGAACCAAAGAGTATAGTACAATACAATGCAAGGAACAGAGAGCATTTATAGCTCGGGTTTAGTAGTTTTATTTATAAAACCTTTTTTGATACTGGCAAAAAATATCCCATAGATATATACACTACGTATATGAATAAAGTTGCATGCATGCCTTTAATGATTATCTGCTTTACAATCTGGCCGGAGTGTTCAATGGGTTGCTCAAAACAAGGCGGTTAAAGCTAGCGATGGGAGGATATTTGCTTTTTCACTTGGGCAGTGGCATCGTTGCGTTTGACGCCGCGAAGTGACTAAGTTATGCGTTTTGCTATCTCGTGGCATCACACGTTGCCATCTTGTGTGGTTTTGAAGGTGGCGTTAATATCGATAATTAAATGCTTCCGAGGACAAAAGCACATTTGAAATCCTTACAAAATGTATGTACTGTATTTGCATTTATATTCTTGGGTTTTTTCGGTAAAGTCACGTAGGTAAAAAATTCAAATTAATAAAAGTTAAATAATTTTTTACCTACGTGACTTTACCGAAAAAACCCAAGAATATGAATCCTTGCAGTCACGAAAGCTTCACATCTAGAATGTATTTGCATTGTTGTTCTCGTTTTATGAATTATGCTTTGGTTTATATTTTAGCTTTCAGTGTGGTCTTTAATTGTTTACAGGCCTTATCTGGTAAAGTAAACAATGCTCACTAAATAACGATGTTTTTGCATGTTACTATTACATCATTGCACATTACAGCAGTCTGTGCACAACATTGTATTGGACTGCCTGAAGCAAGCCCACAAAGCCAAAGAGGGATCCATCTCCTTCACAGCCCTGGGCACTGGGAATTTAAACTGCCCACCACAGCAGGCTGCTCGTGCCATGCTGTCAGCTGCTATCCAGTTCAGCAACCAGCATAAAGACGACACTCTTGAGCTCATTCAGTTTGTGATCTTAAGGTCAAAACCAGACATACATAAAGTAAGTGTGCATTGCAATCCAGGTGTACACCACATTTTATGCCGCTGTCTTAAAAATCATACTCGTGCTGAGTTTGTGAAAGTAAAACAATCCAAAGTTTGGACAGTCCTACGTTTTTGGTAGAAGTTCCAAATTGGTATTGTCAGGACTCGTCTTTGTGGGACGATCACTTGATCCCCCCTAAAAAGGTGATCATCTACCAAATGCAAAGAAATAACATAGTTGTATTATACAGTGCACTATTATTTAATAACAGTTTTTTTTGTAACTCAGTAACACTTTTTTATGATTCTGCTATAACAGGACATACAATGTTTAATAAAGTACTCTGAAGTTAAATAGTATTGCAATGGAAAGCTGTGTTATATAAAATGCATTATAATGTCACATTTCTCTAATTTGCGATTATGATTATGAAAAGTCAATAAATTTTACACACCAGAGATATGGTCGACAGTAAATGCTGGTGGGTTTTAATGACACATTTATATATTTACTCGATCTAACCCAAAAAACCTCTTATGGATGATATTGGTCGTGAAAGCCTTCGTGTTAAACAGTAAATGCTAATTTACTGCATCTGTAAAGAGGCATATCCACAGGTAAAAAAACTGTGTTTTTACCTTAATTTTCCAAATGCCAAAATCGTTTGTGCTTTACATACACATTGAACATTTACCTGCCATTTAAAAAAATAACCTGCTGCAGAGTCATTCATAAGTGAGCATTTTACTGTTACAGGCTTTTCAAAACGAAATATCAAGTGCCATATCGAAGATTTACTCCGAAGCCACAGCGCCCAGCCGTAAGCAGGAAGAAAGGTATCAAACTGGCGCAGGTACAACGTTAACGTGTTCTCTCGTGCTTTTGGCGCCTGCATGCATTCATTACAACAAAATCTAGTGACCATGTTTGCTTTTTCTTTTAAAATATTAAGTCTCGGGGTCTAATTGTATCATCATGTGCATTTCAAGTAATTATTAAAGTTAAAAGGGAGTCTGTAGAAATGTTAAAATATTAAAATGTTTCTACGTTGCAGAGCATAAGAAACAATTTAAAATACAGGGAATTACTGTTGAGCTGTGCAGTGGTGATATCACTCAAGAGACGACAGACGCCATTGTCAACTCCACAGACGCTCGGATGACGATGCCCTCAGGTAACCCTGAGCCACACCAACAACAAAACAAATACTGCATTTGGAAGGATATATTTCAATAAAATGGGCATGAAATAAAGAGTCTATTCGAACATTCAAAATGAAAGTTTCCTTTAAAGCGAACAATCGCGAGCCACTGAGATGCAATGCTTTAGTGGGACACTTTCACGGCAACAACTTGTTTACTCACACTTGGGTGTGCTAACAGTGATGGAATTTTAGATAAAGTGAAGCTCTGCTTAATTGCTTGCAGATACAAGTAAAATTCCCTGCAGTACGTGGTACAGTAGAAATCTATTGCTTCCCATTGAGGCATTCTGGTTTTACAAATGTTAAAAACCATGCGGTGGGTGGCTCTTTTATTCTTCATTACACATTGTAAAGAAACATTATTTGCAAATTTGCCATTGAAGATTAATACTGTTTTCATGGAAACTTTATATTCTGGGTAGGGAATTTTTCCCTGAATTTTAGACACCTTTGGAGGGCTGCACATTAACACGCACACAACAATGTGAAACTGTTGGCAGGTCTAAAATCTAGCCCTCTGGTACTCGATGAGTGCGGCGAAGGTGCTGTGAGGCTTGGACATTGTTTGCAGGCTCGTTAGGAGTGGTAGGCCTTGTGGCCACGGGCTCCCCAAACCCCGCTTGAGATCATTGTAGAGTCTATAAAAAAGTACTGTACACTAGAGTATTTGTGTGAAATACATGTAGGAAATAAACATTTTTGGAATGCTGGTCCCTGATTGCTAATACATATAATTTGCCCAAGCCGACTTGCTCTGCAGGGAATTTACATTGATTTATGTGCAATATTTTTGATTTATCGTGTAACAGTTTTTTTCTCATTTATATTTGCTTCATCGCTGTACTTTATTTAATTGTTTGGGGATTTTTTTATTTTACAAATTAAGCTATTCTGATGTCTTGAGATTTCACTCAGTTAATTTATATAAACTCGACTTGTTTCACCCTGGTTTGTGCCACAGTGTTGCCCCCTCGCTTCCCCATCAATCTCCTTCTACGCTAATATAAAATATATACTCTTAGTTTTGTATAAGTGTCTTGAGATTCATAACTTTAATTTGTTGATTGTGTTACCATTCCAGGAATTTCCAATGCTGTCCTTAAGGCTGCTGGACAAACGATTAAAGATGAATTCTTAAAAGGTAATTATTGTGTTCTTCATGCATTTCCATTTGTTTGCTCATTAGTTGCTAATTATTCTCTTATAGCTTACATTTCTCTGGTCAGGAGTAGTTAATCAATATTCTTCTTTTAGATAAATATATTTTATTGGATTACATTTTTACGTGGCACTTTGTGACATTTCTTATTAGATCTGTTCTAATGTGTGTTCTTTCCCCATTGCAGAAGATCCCTCGTATGGAGACATTGTTGTGACCACAGCAGGCCGTTTGAAATGCAAACATATTGTGCACATTGCAGGACTTCAGAATATTGAAAAAACATGTGAAGAAATACTACTTGAATGCCATCGGAGAAAATTTAAATCGGTGTCTTTTCCAGCTGTTGGTACAGGTACATATATGTTTTTATTAATACATTTTGTTGCCGCTTAAGAATGGTGATGAAGTTTCTTCTACAGAAGTTGTTCATGGAGAAACTCACCTGTTCCATTTGTTAAGGGCCAACATCATATATAAGCATTGCACCATACACTCAATCGAGTATGGATTACGAAAATATTCGTGTAACTATGGACAAAACTCCTCAAACGTGATGACAATGACTACCCATCAAAGAATACAGTGACTGGAGGAACTGAACTAAGATTATGTAGATTGTATATGAAGTGTACTGAATTCTTGGCCAATGACTAAGACCGACTAAACCAAAGTTTTATAATTAAGAGTGGCCTATATTTTTACTCATCTAATTGACTAAACTAAGAAAATAACTGAGATGAAATTTACAGGCTAAGACTTTACTAAAATGGCATGGGTTGTCAACGACTACACTGACAAGACTGACTAAACTGCTGAATAAATAAAGAGTTAGAGACATTTTTAGTTGCAGTAAATCAATATTAGTGTTCAAATTATATCAACACTTAAAACATAAATATCAAATGTCAATTCAACGGCCTACTGTCCATTTTGTTGCATCAGGTGTGGGGAACAAAAGCCATCAACAAGTCGCTCTCAACATGGTGAATGGAATTCACTTGTTTGCAGGAAGTTGCACAAAGCCAACTGTGACGAACATCCGTTTTGTATTCATTAATAAGGGGCTTCTGAACATCTTCCAAGACGTCTTGAGTGGAAAGTTTTAGTTTCAAATATCCCAGTTCTTTGCACCTAACACTTATGTAGTTGTGTTGTTTGCAGCCTTAGATTGCAAATGTTATGTTTTCATCAGGAAAATAATATAAAATAACTTGGTTCCCTTTGGGGTTTGATTCACGTATTTGCATACCTATATATAATGAACATATGGTGATATTTGATTTTAATGGTTTGTATAGTAAAGGGGTCAGCAACGAAAATTACAATGAGCCGTTGTTTTCCAAGTCGGTAAACAAATCTGAATATTTCAAGTGCCCCAATGCATGTTAAGACGAGACTGTGGTCCTTTATAGATAGCGTCACAAAGCAATCCTTAAAGAGCCAATTGGTAATCATTAAAAGAGTGCGATTGAGAAGACATGCTGGAATTTGAAAGCCGCTGCATCATGGGCACGTTGGAGCTGCGGGTAATGTGATAAGCAATGCCTGTCTGTGCCTGCAAAAAAAATGCCCATTGTTTATCGGGAGAGCGAAGATGTGTGGACTGTAAAGTTTGGCTCCCGGGGAAGTTAGGAATTGGATAAATGAGCCATCACCGGCAATCTCATTGAACTCTTCCAACCAGACGGCAATGCCCAGCCAATGTTTATCAGAAAACGTGGTCGCATCACTGTCCTCGTAAATAATTACAGCATAACCAGATCAAAGCCCACGCCTCATAAATTTACATGAAATTCGAATTTATAAACTGCCGTTATTCCCCCAAAGTAAAAATAAATCAATCCAAAATAATTTTTACATCCCTTCCCCCAAATTCCAAAGGTCTATATCCCCCTTTGTGAAGCGAGATGCAATCTGTTTATACATTAAAAGTTTTTAAATCCTGCGTGTGTGTGTGTATTACCATTATCGCCTTAACATGAAAAAGTAATGCGTGCAAGTAAACTGGTGCAGATGTCGAGTTTTGAGTTCTAAAGAGCCCCAGGGAGATTCAGAGGGAATGGGGAGTGGGAAGCATGGAGAGGCAAGAGGTTATGGTTTGTAGCACTGTTGGCTCGAGAATCTGTGGAGCTGATAGATTAGTGAACTCGAGGTGAATGGTTTATTAATCCAGCAACCCAACCACAGCAGTGCAAAAGTTTAATGGTGCACCGTAATCACCTGTGCAACCAAGAAAGGCGCAAGAGCAGTGCTTGGTGCAAATCACAGGGAGGAGAAATTGCATCTCTCAAAATCGTTCACACCTTGGTGATGACATCCATCCATTACAATACTATCCGGTCTGCCGCTGCTGTATATGCTCGTACGATGTTTATTCATGATAATGCAGTTTAACTTGTTTAAGCAACAAACTTTCAAATAAACATTTGCTCTTTAAGCTGTGATTATTAATGTTTAATGCCTGGCAACCACATACAGTTCATATAATGTACAAGCGAATGCAGCCATATAATACCTCAACGATGGAAACACAGGGAGAGCTAATAGTGTTCTGAAAGCCGACATTCATATTTTGTCACTTTCACCCTTACAAATAAAAGGCATATTTTACTTGACAGGCATTACAGCAATAGTTTGACGTGTCGACGCATTTTGTATTTTTAAAGTATAACCATCACTGAAGACAAAAACATGGTCAATATCTTTGAAAGTAAACATTTTATATCATTACAATAAAACGAAAGCACACTTAAAACAATACAACAATCTATACATTACGATGTGATGATGTAAAAAAGGATTCACATTACACCTCCCAGTCCATCAAAATCATGAAAATGTTTAGGCTGCAATTAGGATGCCAACATTAACTGGAATAACATCGATTTACAAAGCCTCCTATATGTCATTACCTGAACTGGTAAGGAGATTTGTCGAGAAGCAAAAAGTAGATCTCATTGAAATAAATGTGTGGCAATTGCCTGCCGTACATAGTTTTTAGACGTTTATATTAGATTTAAGATCAGCAATTGCCTACTCGGTTATGTGACTTGCAGCTATATTGTCTGTTACGGGATGAGCAATACACGTAAATGTCTTATTTTCTTATAATCGTACAAAAAAAGATTATACACAATGGATTAACTTGAGCAAATGTATTACGCTTTCATCACTCCGCACTGACCAGCGTGGTGAAGCATGGTCAAACAATAAGCCATATTAAACTGCATGGCAAGGAGGCCACAATCCATCAGTGTATTGACAAACGGGCTGTACATGTGCTGTACGTAAAAAACGAAAAGGATCAATCCGACACATGACCTGACATTTGGTGACCATTCCCGTGTACTTTCACCAATACGGGGCTCATTTTCTCAGAATATTTACCAGGAACCCCAAACCTCCCTGGACCCTACTCCCACACCGAGTGTGGAGGAACGAGGGGGGCAGCAAAATATTTTCCAGAGCTCAACCCCAGACAGCTCTGGTTGGAGTTAAGCCCAGACCACTAGGTTATATTTAGGTTTGCTGAGCTCATGTGAGAGAAGACAACGATACAGGTGATGGGCAGGCAAGCAACACTGTTTGCATGGAATTGTAGCCAAAGTGTAACTTCATGTTCCGGAAGGCCATAATTAATGCACGCGCTGTTGTAAAACCACACGGTATTTACCAAGATGCGTTTAACTGATCATCATTACCTAGGATTAAATGTATTTTATTTATGGACATTGAAGTGTTTGAAAACACCTAAGATTACATTAATTCATACGTGGATTTTTTTAAACGTCATATTTTTCTTCAGGCTGCGAAATACTGTGTGTGAGCACTCATTTAATTCCACCTCATGTATTTTATTTTGCAGCCTCACGCTGAGCTTGCTATCATAGTAAATGAATACCCTTTCGCAGAGATGTTTGCTTTCAGAATTTCTTTATGTATATCCACAAAAAACAAAGACCGACAGTTGTTTTTATTCCCACCATCGAGTTGTCAATTCCTAACTTATGGGTATAGCGATGGGCACACGCACAACATGGGCTACTCTTGCGAATGGCATCATGGGAGGTGGTGCCACAATCCACTGCCATGCTGCAGGCATCAAATAACCCTTCTTGGTTCTTTCGGTAAAGTCACGTAGAATGGAAATAATAAAAATAAAACATAAAACAATTCTCACGACGTTTCGGCCACAACAGACAGAGTCTTCTGGACAGACCTGTTCTTCACCTGAGGACGGCTGCTTGCGTTGTGGCCGAAACGTCGTGAGAATTGTTTGATTATGTTTTATTTTTATTATTTTATTATTTCCATTCTACGTGACTTTACCGAAAGAACCAAGAAGATCAAATAACCCTTTTGCACTGGCACATCTGAGCTGCGCCAACATGGGACCCTCACGCTATGGACGGGTTTCCACTGGCTATTTGTATTTACTGAAACAAAACCAAGACACCCTCCTGGCCTCAAGACGCCTGAATATCGGCAAAGGGCCAAGCAGAGACAGGGCTGGAGTTAATTACGATTGCCCGTGACGTCTGTACGCCGTGAGGACACAGCATCACGTCACCTATATAGGTCTTGACTCGTTCATTGCGTGTGTAATGTCCGTGTACTGTGAGGAAACTTTGTCAATGCGTACTCTACACGCGTGTGACTTCCAGTAGCACCACTCTGCTTATGCAGTGGAGAAACCAGCTGGCACCTCCCCACAGCATTTCATGAGCTGGCTTGGTATGGCACAACCCTGGCGCGGCTCAGTGACAGTGAAAAAGAGCTAAAACTGTCATCTGGTTCAGTGGTGTGCATCACTACGATGCCATCCAACCCTCTAGTGTCAGAGACCATTTGTGATTAAATGCCAGACCGACACAAAATTCGCCTAAACTGCACTTTTCCCCCCGTTGGCCCTTGAGGCATATATGAAACATAGGCTAATTTTAGCAATTAGAGGAATAATATTGTCTTTTTTTAGTATTCAGCCGAAATATCCAGCTGATGGAATCATATGTGGCTAGCAGGAATGGCAAGGTGGTGGGGGGGGGGGGGATGTCAGCAAAATGTGTAAAGCACAGCGCTCTCTGGCCCACAAGAGCGTCACGCAGACAGCGATTAGAAGAGGCCCTTGGCTTTCTTCAGGTTTTGTTGCTTCCAGACGGGCATCGCCACGAACTCGCCCCGCGTGATGCCCAGCACTCGCACAAATGCATCCTCCGACAGATATTTCTGTTTCGCAAGGGGAGGGTAGACGGACATTCGACAGATTACAGTTGCACTTTTGCAAATGGAAGTGAGAAGTCTACAGTTAGGGTTGCCACCTGCCCATAGTGTAAACGATAAAGGTGTAGCCCTGCAAGAACCTGCTCATGCCACTGCTGTTGGAAGGGCTGCCACTAGAGGGAGAGCTCAGGATAGTCCCTGTAGCAGGTATTTGACCTACTCTTAAATGCTGGCCAGACATCTTGGAACAGGTAGGCGTACTCACACTTTACGCCAGCGCACGCGAAGTGTCAATCGACTAACTGTGGTGCACCCATTCATACTGCTGAAAGTGGACAAAGGCAGGGGGGGATTGAAGAAATATGCCTGATCATTTCACCGGGAGATGGAATCGAACCGGCAGCGTGTGAATTGCATGTCCAGTGTGCTAACCCCATTACACCACAGCAGCATCGAAACCATTTCAGATGGCTTTCCTCCTCAGCACTGTTTTGACTCTGATCGGATATTTCACGTTTTGGCACCACCCTGAGCTGGCTAAACTTAATTGTATCATTCAGACGCTGTCTTTCCGACAGACCTGTTCTTCACCTGAGGACGGGCTGCTTGCGTTGTGGCCGAAATGTCGTGAGAATTGTATTTTATTATGTTTTATTTTGATTATTTTATTATTTCCCTTCTACGTGACTTTACCGAAAGAACCAAGAAGACTTAATTGTATCGTTTGAAATGTCGAAAACGAGATATAATATTAAGATGAATTAACCATTGAAAATATTATCTTAAAAAAATAATCGTGTAAAGAAATTGGTAGCATTAAAGATGTTCCGGGTAGAGCAGTGGCAGCGTGGCTAGTGGACCTATGCTCTGAACCTGGTGACAACATACCTGGCCATGGCAAATATCGGCTGTGTGGATACCTGAACCGGTTCTGCCCACCCCACCCGGACTCCAACCATGCATAGAGAAGTATATCAAAAACTCCTAGAGGCAACAGCGCGAGGAGGCCTTCATCCAGCAGTGGATAGATTAAGGTCTGTACGTACACAGTTTTGTCACCTTAGGTGGTACCAATTTCTGCTCTGGCCTATGACACCACAAACCTCATGACTACAAAGTCACACACTTGGATTTAGTGCCAATATATATTGTTGACAGTACTCACTGCGAAGTTCCTCCATCTGGCGGTGAAGCCATGGCTACAGTTGTGTCCACAATGTGTGCCACTCGCTGCATTGATAGTGAGTAGATTACAATTGTAATTTTGACTTTGATAATTTAAATTACAATTACATCATGATTGCAATGTTCCTGCAATTGCAATTGTAATTGACTTTTAGGACTGCAGCACTCTGATAAATCCTATAGTTAACTTGGTATTTTAATACATATGAAGTATTGGAAAATGACGGCAGGAAACTCCTTGACGGGAACACACTTCTTTTATTAAATCTTGACTTGTAACAATACAACGCGTGGCCTCTCTTCTTCACACTGCACTTCTCTTGACTCAGGATTCTGTGCTGCCGGCTCTCTGTGCCTCGTGTAGACTCCGCGCCTCGGCTACACTCCTCTCTCGCCTCGTGTAGACTCTGCGCCTCTGCTACACTCTCCACTCGCCTCGTGTAGACTTTGCACCGCTCTCGCTGGCTACACCGTATGCATACTCGGCTCGTGCAGACCTTCCTCTCTCGCTGGCTACACCGTATGCATACTCGGCTCGTGCAGACCGTTCTCTCTCGCTGGCTACACACTACACATTACTCAGCTCGTGTAGACCGTTCTATCTCGCTGGCTACACACTATACATTACTCAGCTCGTGTAGACCGTTCTATCTCGCTGGCTACACACTATACATTACTCAGCTCGTGTAGACCGTTCTATCTCGCTGGCTACACCCTATACATTACTCAGCTCGTGTAGACCGTTCTATCTCGCTGGCTACACACTATACATCACTCAGCTCGTGTAGGCCTTTCTCTCTCGCTGGCTACACACTATACATCACTCAGCTCGTGTAGACCTTTCTCTCTCGCTGGCTACACACTATACCTTACTCTCTTCTACTCTCCATTACTCTCCTCTCCGGGCTCTATCTCTGCACCTTCGTCTTCATTCTTAGATGGTTCCACTTCTGCCTCCTGCTCCTCTGTGCATCACCTTATATACCCCTTCTTCCCGGGAGGCGGAGCGGATGCGGACCTCAACGTCGGCACCGCTCCTCAGTTACCCAATCCCCACGCGCTATCCTTACGATCCGGTTCCGCTCAGCGCGTGTTTCCACTCCCCGACCAATCACACCGCGCTGCTACCCGATCACTCCCTCTGGGCGCGTCACCGGCACACAGCCAATCAGCAGCACTACCCCCACCCGCGCACTGACGCCTGCTCCTCCCCGTCAGCGCGCGTCACCACACACACACCCGTACATACGCGCTGGCACACGACATATACACCCAGCGCGTATCACCACTACATCACCCCCTCCCACATAGCTCGCAGCCGGCCCGGCTGCTAACAACAACCAACCGCGACGATAAAACGGCAACCAACCAAAAAAAAACCCCATAACCCCCCGAGTGTGCCCCGTAACATAACACAACAACAACAACAACAAGAATAACTATGTACAGATTGACAATGAACCCGAAAAGTCAACAATAACACGATACGAGCAAATTCGAAACGAACGCGCCCCACGTCCCTGCGACTACACGCAGTGACGAGGCGCTCCAACTGCCCCGACTCCTCACGAGGCAGGTCATGCAAAGTAGCACGACCTGGCGCGAGTCCGTCTGGCTGGTCCATCGTATGGGGCGGGACACTGACGAACGTCCGGCGGCTCCGGCCGCTCCAGACGGCGCGGAACGGGCCTGAAAGGGCCGGCCCCGCCGCGGAGATCCGGCCGCCGGTGATCGGCAGCTGTCAGTTCCGAGACACCTGGGAGCAGATCAGGCGAAAATACGTGTGGATCAGGCAGAGACATTTCCCCCTCTGGGTCGCCGGTCACGTCACACGCCCGGCCATCACGACACAAGGGGAGGCCATATGGAGGCGAGAACGGTTTCAGTCGGGAGGGGTGAACGTACCACCGGCGCTTTCCCCACTTTATCTGAACGCACTGGGGCCGTGCAACGCGCACGACCTCCACGGGTCCCCTCCACGGTCTCAACAATTTAGGCGACGTAGCCAAGGGTGCCTGAGGGCAATGCAGCCAGGCCCTGTCACCTGGTTTCCATTCGTGCATGGACACCTTCCGTGCCCGCAACCGTTCATTAGCAATTTGGCGAGCCCGCGAATTAAGCCGCGCGGCCTCCCTCGCCTCTGTCAGCTTGTGAATATTAAACTTAATATGTTCCGCCAAATTAGAATTAGTTCGTGGAGCGGACAGGCCAAGTTGCGTTTCTATTGGCGGGTCAGCTTCCCGACCGTACATCAAATAGAATGGGGAAAACCCCGTAGCTGCATGGGGGGCCATTCTATACGCAGCAAGGACTCCCGGGACCTGCAGGTCCCAATCTACATGTGCCTCGCACACCTGCTGGCACAGCATGGAAGTCAAGGTTTTGTGGAGTCTCTCCACCATCCCGTCAGTCTGCGGGTGGTACGGGGAGGTACGCACCTTCTTGGTACCCAGCAGATCGCACACCTCTTGCAACAATTTACTCGAAAAATTTTTACCTTGGTCGGTCAGCAGGCGTTCGGGAGCCCCCTTGTCCAGGACATAGCCCTGGACGAAGGCATCCGTCACAGCCGCTGCCGACTGGTTAGCGAGAGGCCACGCCATAGGCCATCGGGTAAAGTATTCGACCCCCACTAACAAATATTTATTCCCTCTCGGCGTGACTGGGAAGGGCCCCAAAATATCGAGTGCAACGAGCTCGTTGGTACGCGAGACCTGAATAGATTGCAGCGGTGGATTAGCTGCCACGGCCGGTGGTTTACGCCTGGCGCACTCAACGCACCCCTTCAGAATATGCACCACATCACTTCCCATTCCCGGCCAGTAATAGTCACGCTGAAGCAGGGCAAGCGTCTTGTTAACTCCCAAGTGCAAGAGGCGTTCGTGTGCCGCCAAGACAACCCTCCCCCTCACAGCGGAAGGCACCACGAGTGCGTTCCGCCGGGACAAACTGTCCCATTTCAATAACACGCCCCGCTCAAGTACATAGGAGCCGGTACGCTCCTGGTCCCCCTCGGGACCCCCAACCTTGCGGCGCAATGCTAGCAGCGAGCTGTCCGCCATCTGGAGGCGGCCCCATTCGCTGAGCGACAGCGAGAGCAGCGAGTCCCGACCCTGAGAGGCAGTGGAATCATCCCCGATCGGTGCGCCCGCTGTCGCAGCCAGTGCCCCCATCTCCCCCGCAAGCGTCGGTTTACAGCGCGCCGATCCCGACAAACACGCGCATTCATCACAAGGCAACAACCGCGACAAGCAATCGGCATTCGTGTGTCGCAACCCCTTACGGTACGTAGTCGTAAACTGATAGTCCTGGAGGACTTCCAACCAACGCGACAACTGGCCCGAGGGCTGGGCGACCCTCAATGAATACTGTAGCGCCGCGTGGTCCGTTCGGACTGTAAAGTGACGACCATAAAGATATGGCCTAAACTGTTGCACAAAAAAAACAATGGCAAGCAGCTCGCGACGGGTGACACAGTAGCGCTGCTCCGCCGGAGACAACACCCTACTACCGTAGGCGACAACTCTTTCGACACCCCCAACGACTTGGGATAGCACCCCCCCAATGCCCGTGTTGCCAGCATCCGTGTCCAGCAAAAAGGGACTGGCAAAATCGGGATAACACAAGGGTGGGGCACCCACCAAGGCGTCCCGGAGGGAACGAAACGCGGCCTCCTCCTCCGGTCCCCATTTGAACTTCACTCCCTTCGCCGTTAGAGCGTGCAAGGGTTTTGCAATAGTGGCGAAGTGCTCAACGAACCGCCGATAATAAGAAGCAAACCCGATGAAACTACGCACGTCGGAAACGGATGTAGGTGTCGGCCACGAACCGACACAATCCGTCTTCGCGGGATCGGTGGAGATCCCCGAAGAATCGACAATGTGACCCAAGTATCTAACGGACCTACGAAGGAGGTGACATTTGGCCGGTTTAAATTTCAACTTAGCCGATCGCATTCGCAAGAACACCCCTCTCAATCGCCGGAGGTGTTCCTCAAACGTTTTACTGAAAACAATGACATCGTCCATATAAATCAAGCATGTATCCCACTGCAAGCCCGACAAAACCAGCTCCATAAGTCGCTGAAACGTCGCTGGAGAGGAGTGAAGTCCCATGGGTAACCGGTTAAACTGGAACAGCCCCCCTGGAGTCCGAAATGCTGTCTTAGGTTTCGACTCTTCGTCGAGCGGCAACTGCCAAAACCCCGATAACAAATCAAGAGTCGAAAAATATCGCGCACCAGACAATGCATCGAGGGACTCATCCATCCTGGGGAGCGGATACGCGTCAGCCACAGAGATCTTATTCAGGCGACGGAAATCAACGCAGAATCGCAGGGACCCGTCCTGCTTCTTAACCAGCACAATAGGCGCTCCCCACGGGCTAGAGGAGGGCGAAATAATATCGGCTTCTAGCATATCGTTAACAGCCGACTGAACATGTTCCTTCTCCACGGGACTCAGTCGGAAGGGATTTAGCCTGACCGGCGCCGCATCGCCCGTTTCAATGTGATGGTGCAACAAATCCGTGCACCCAATGTCATACTTATGTTTACTGAATACATCAGAGAATTCAATGAGCAACTCGCGCAGCGCACCCAACTGCGCCGCCGACAAATCGTCCGAGGCGGCACATAACGAATGGACCCACTCAAGGTCTTCCCTTGGCTCAACGTTCCGCGCGGGGCTCGAGCCCACCTGCGCAACCAACCCATCATCCCCAGGAACCTGCGCCGCGTGAGCCAGCACGGTGCCCTGCGGGATGACAGCTGGTCGCGACCCCGCGTTCAAAACCATCACAAACGGATCCCTGTCAGCCCGCACCAAAGTGTGAGCCACCGATAAATCAAGACCCCCGACAGCCTTGTTAGAAGGACCCAAAAGCATACTCTGTCCCGAAGCCTCCCTCACCCATGGTTTTCGCAACCGGAGGGGAATCAACATCTGTGAACCCGGGGGCACTTGCACTGTCTGCGTCGCCACCGCTTGTATCGTAGCGCACGCCGTCCGAATGTCAGTAGGGCCCGTCAAAAATGAAATCCGGCGACCCGATGGCAGTTCAATGCATCGTTGATCGATAAGAATTTTAATGGGCATTTTAGCCAAAAAGTCAGTGCCCAAAAGACACGGAACTGCCAAAGAAGACGAAACGAAAACGGGTCCCGATAATTTGATATCTCCAATGCAAATGGACGCCCTAACCTGACCGATAATGCCCAACGATCCCCCATTAGCGGCGTAAAATGGCACATCCACTGGAAGCAGCGGACGACATTGGACTGGAAGAATATTATAAATGAGGTCCGATATAATAGTTGCCGATGCCCCCGTGTCCACTAACACCCTAATCTCAACCCCATCAATAGATCCCGTAACAACGGACGAACCCGCCGAAGCAGCCACAATTCTATGCCCCAATTCCGCCCATTCAATGTCTCCCTGGTCCCGGCCGAACCCCCCTCGCCGAACCGAATCCCCGAACCTTAACCGGCCCTCCTCCGCCGCAACGCGGCGTCCCATGTGTGCCGAATAAACAGGCCGAGCGTGTGAGGTGCCGCGACTTGCCGGGGATTGTAGAGATGACTTGGGCTCTCGGTCGTCGTCCAGCCGAGCTCCCATGGCGCGCTGCCGCGGAGCGCGGCACCCGGACGCCACGTGGCCCCGGAGGCCGCAGTTATAGCACGTGACGAGGGTCGGAGTAGATCTTGGTTGCTCCGACTTTCGGCCCGATCGCAGAGGCGACCGGGCCCCCGGCCTCCAGTCCCCTGGTCGTCCCGTGGCGAACGCCTCCTCTCGTGGGCTGACGACTTGGGGTTCAGCGACCACCAACCCCGGGGCTGCGACGACAGCAGCGTTGCAACCAACGCTTTGCTTCCGTTGTAGGGCCTCGTGCGCTTGAATACTCGTGGCGACTCTCAAAGAAGAAATATCAATGTCGTCAGCTGTGTTGATAGGGACCCCCAGGTCCTGCGCCAACTTGAGCAGCTGCTCCAAAACCATCGCGTCTTGGCCCTCCTCGTCCATCCGAGGGAACGCAGCATCAGCAAGAGCCAGCAACGCCGTGCGATAGGCCAGCGCGGTCTCCGTGGCCGCTTTCCGTCTTGCGTAGAACTGATGGCGGCATGTAGAGGGAGGCCCGTAGACCCTGGCCAACAAACCCAGCGCATCCTTCAGCGTGGAGCGGTCCGACTTCCGTGCAGCCCTGAAGGCCGCGAGCGCATCGTCGTCCAGCATGGCGGGCAATGCCCGCAGCGCTGTAGCATCGGACCACGCTGACATCTCTTGATGCGCCAAAAACCTTCGCTGAAATTGGCCCCAGTCTCCGCCTTCCGCCTTGAAGGCTGACAATGTGGGCAGGCGCTGCTGAAAAATGAAGTCATCCGCCTCGTGGTTCCTCTCCGCCTGTCCGTCGGTGTCTAAGATGGCGGCTCCAGCAGCAGACGTAAGATGGCGGACCCCCTCGCGCGCTGATGACGTCGATGCGCGCGCTTGGGAACCCACCACCACGTGGCGCTCGCCGTTCCCGCCAAAAGTAGGCCCAGGCGCAATGGCGGGAATCCCCCATTCGTTTTGGCGGGAATCTGCGGGGCGACCTTGTAAAATGTCCCCCACCGTCCCCGCTCCTCCCGACGAGCTGATCTCCGCCAAGATGGACGCGGCGGCGAGCAGCAGCTCCGCCAGTCGGGAGTGCGCCTCACGAAGCCCGGCGTCTGTCCCCGGTCGCTCGGCCGGCGCCGTCGACGGACCCTGCAGCGTGGGCAAGTCCTCTTCCTCACCCCCCGCCACCAGCGGCTCCGAGTCGTCCAGGTCTTCCTCGCGGTCAATCCCGTGGGTCCTACGGGTCTTCCTCGTCTCCATACTTGGAAGCCCGTTTCACTTCTGACGCCAGATGAAGTATTGGAAAATGACGGCAGGAAACTCCTTGACGGGAACACACTTCTTTTATTAAATCTTGACTTGTAACAATACAACGCGTGGCCTCTCTTCTTCACACTGCACTTCTCTTGACTCAGGATTCTGTGCTGCCGGCTCTCTGTGCCTCGTGTAGACTCCGCGCCTCGGCTACACTCCTCTCTCGCCTCGTGTAGACTCTGCGCCTCTGCTACACTCTCCACTCGCCTCGTGTAGACTTTGCACCGCTCTCGCTGGCTACACCGTATGCATACTCGGCTCGTGCAGACCTTCCTCTCTCGCTGGCTACACCGTATGCATACTCGGCTCGTGCAGACCGTTCTCTCTCGCTGGCTACACACTACACATTACTCAGCTCGTGTAGACCGTTCTATCTCGCTGGCTACACACTATACATTACTCAGCTCGTGTAGACCGTTCTATCTCGCTGGCTACACACTATACATTACTCAGCTCGTGTAGACCGTTCTATCTCGCTGGCTACACCCTATACATTACTCAGCTCGTGTAGACCGTTCTATCTCGCTGGCTACACACTATACATCACTCAGCTCGTGTAGGCCTTTCTCTCTCGCTGGCTACACACTATACATCACTCAGCTCGTGTAGACCTTTCTCTCTCGCTGGCTACACACTATACCTTACTCTCTTCTACTCTCCATTACTCTCCTCTCCGGGCTCTATCTCTGCACCTTCGTCTTCATTCTTAGATGGTTCCACTTCTGCCTCCTGCTCCTCTGTGCATCACCTTATATACCCCTTCTTCCCGGGAGGCGGAGCGGATGCGGACCTCAACGTCGGCACCGCTCCTCAGTTACCCAATCCCCACGCGCTATCCTTACGATCCGGTTCCGCTCAGCGCGTGTTTCCACTCCCCGACCAATCACACCGCGCTGCTACCCGATCACTCCCTCTGGGCGCGTCACCGGCACACAGCCAATCAGCAGCACTACCCCCACCCGCGCACTGACGCCTGCTCCTCCCCGTCAGCGCGCGTCACCACACACACACCCGTACATACGCGCTGGCACACGACATATACACCCAGCGCGTATCACCACTACACATAGAGTCACTGTGTGTTACTTCCAGATATGTGCCAATATTAAAATTGTTTTCACTTTTGACTTCCGATTTTGCTTTGTTAATCATACTTCACATTTAAAAGTCGAACTGACTGGCTGCCCCGCCCATGCTGTTTACGCTGCACAAGATCTCCTCCCCCCAACTCTCGTCCCCCGCCCACTCATTTTGGAAACCCTTATAAAGCAGTTGCATTTGGAGGCTTGCCCTCTTTTCTCTCTGCATGATGAAGACCGCTTGTGTTGCGATCGAAACGTCGTGGGTTTTTTGCTTTTATTTTATTTCTAATTTTATTTCATTTTTTATTTTCTATCTACGTGACTTTACCGTAAGAACCAAGAATATCAAATAACCAGGGTAAATAACAATGGAGCAAATGGCATCAGCCAAGGGTGGTGGTAAAACAGTCAAGGGAAGGCACTAAATATACAAAGAGGGGCGCCCCAAAACCTGCCAAGGCCCCGAGGAACCCCATCAAACTTAAAATTGGCCGATCCCAGGTCTGGTAGAGTGAGGGTCCTATTTTAGAGGCTGCCAACACCTCGGCCAGTCCTCGGCTCCCAAGCCCTGGCCCCACCAGCCCAGACGCACCTCTTTGCAGGCCGGGTCGACACCCTCAGGCAGCTCCTCCGTCGTTTTGTTGACGAGTTCCTCGGCCGGGAAAGTGGGCACGGGCCCCTCGTTGCTGCCCTGCTTCTCATCGTTGAGGCTCTGGAAAATAAAGTATGCGATGGCCATTACGCAATAATCCTGAGCCGATAATTGTACTTGCGAAAAGTTGGTCATTATTCACGTGTTGGTTTATTTATTATTGGCGTTTAACGATTGGGAATGTGGAAAATCGGGAACTATTCATCATTATTTTTCTTTGCTAAGATATATCATGTACATGTGCAGCCCTTTTTGCCAATCTACAGCCGGATGAGGGCGTGCGAGTTCGTGAAGACGAAGAGCAAAGATGTGGGCGCTTCTAACCACAGGATATTGGATTTTGCTGCACTGCCCTCTACTGACAACTGCGTACACCAGTTTAACACGTTGGAGGCTCTCACGACCAATATCATCCACAACAGGTTTTTTGGGGGGGATAGATCACGTAAATATAAAATGTGTCGTTAAACCCGCCACCACCCGACACAGCCAACTAGTAAGGTTTGTCACCTAAACAGAACATGCCAATTCGTTACTAGTGTAGTATTCTTGAATGAGGCAGAGACTTCGTAGAGGCCACACGCTTTTATTCCAATAACACTAGTCCTCCGGACTCACTGGGAGAACAGCCCAACCACACAACCTAGGGAGGTACAGCCTCCGGCTCTCTTCTCCTTACTCCCCTTCCCTAGCCTACAGCTACCCAGTTACTCTCCTTTCCTAGCCTATAGCTACTCAGCCCACTCAGTCCCAGCGGGGCGGCATCCTCGAGGCTTGGGGGTCCAGGATCTCCGGCCGCACCTCCTTCAGCTTCTCCTGAGATTGACCCCCTCCGCTCTCCGGGAGCCGTCTTATATCTCCTCCCTCTGAGGGGCGGGGGTGTCTCTGGGCCCTGGCTCTCGCCAGCCCCCTCCCCTCAGAGCGGTTCCAACCACCTCTCGTCCCTGCCGGTCCGGACCGATCCAGACCAGTACGTACCTCTCCCCTAGCTTGTGTGACCTGTGTGACCTGTGTCAACCTTGGTGTCAACCTTGACCACGACATCACCCCCCCCTACACAGCACGCAGCCGTCCCGGCTGCATCACTATCCACATCCCAACCCTAACTCGCGAACCAGGAATTCTGAACACGACAAGAACAATGCGTGAGCCTCAACACAACAGTAACAACAACAGAACAGCAACCACAACCGTCCCCAATAATTTACCCCAACCCCCCTGTACACAAGAACACCGCGGACACACCACACCAACGAACAAGGTGACTCGAACACCCAGGCTCCGCGAGGAGGCAGTGTGTCTGCGACAGGTCTCAGGAGAACCTGAGACCCTTCGAACGAGTCCGTGTGGCGGGTCCATCGCCAGAGGCCAGCGTTCCTTGCGGAGGGTCAGGAGGGCCCAAATGACGGGCGTCCGGCACGTCCCGAGGCCCCGGGGACAAAGCCCGCGAGCCGTCTTCCTGCTGGACAGGCGGCCGGCTCGCTTCCCGCTCCTCCGGTGAGGCCACCCTAGGTGGACTCACACCTGCAGCATCCGAAAGAGTGGCAGGGGGTGTCGGAACAACAAGGGGGTCGCGAGGCCCTTCCCCCAACCTGCCGGACACGTCACGCGGCCGGCCCCTGCGAGATGAAGATGTGTGAGTGCGTGGTGTGACATAGGGCTTCAGGCGCGAGGGGTGCACGTACCAAGAACGCCATCCGCACGCGACCCTAACACACTGGTCCCGAACGACCCGAATAATGTCGACCGGCCCCCGCCAGGGCCGCAGCAATTTCGATGACGTTGACAGCGGCACCTGCGGGCAGTGCAGCCACGCCTTATCCCCTACCGCCCATTTATACCCCGTAACCCGGCGATTATACAGACGCTCATTGGCCCGTTGCCTTGCCCTGGAATTTTCCTGCGCGGCCACCCTCGCCTCGACCAACTTCCGAATATTGAACTGAGCGTGTTCGGACAGTTTCGAGCGAGACGCCGCCGACTGGACCCGCAATTGCACCTCCATGGGGGGGTCGACATCCCTGCCGTACATTAAGTAGAAGGGCGAATAGCCCGTGGCCGCGTGAGGCGCCAACCTATATGCGGCCAGAACTCCGGGAATCCTCAGGTCCCAATCCAACTGTGTGTCGTCTACCTGATGACACAACATAGAGGTAATGGTCCGGTGTAGACGTTCGACCATACCATCGGTCTGCGGGTGGTAGGGGGAAGTCCGGACCTTCTGCGTGCACAAAAGGTCACAAACCTCCCGCAGAAGATTGGACGAAAAGTTCTTTCCCTGGTCGGTTAGCAGCCGTTCCGGGGCGCCCTTATCCAGGACGTAGCCCTGGAGAAACGCCTCCGCAATGGCTGCCGCCGACTGGTTGGGGAGGGGCCAGGCCATAGGCCAACGGGTGAAATATTCAACCCCAACCAGCAGGTACTTATTACCCCGAGCGGTGACAGGGAAGGGACCCAGAATGTCAAGGGCCACCAGCTCGTTAACCCGGGACACCTGAATGGACTGAAGGGGTGGGCAAGCCGCCCTAGCCGGGTGTTTCCGCCGCGCACACTGCGTGCAACTATTCAAAAGGTCGGCGACATCGCGCGCCATTCCCGGCCAAAAAAAATCCAATTGCAGTGTAGCGAGCGTTTTGTGAATACCCAAATGCAGGATGCGTTCGTGCGCCGCCCACACGGCCCTGCCCCGCAGAGCGGTGGGGACGACGATTTTGTAACGCCCCGAGCTGGCGTCCCATGACATGAGGAGACCCTCCCGCAAGCTGACAGTACCTACCCTTCCCTGACAATCTCCCCCTCTCTCCGCACGACGGCGTAACCTGAGGAGGGAATTGTCTTCCATCTGGAACCGTCCCCATTCGTCCAGAGGCAGATCGAGGAGCGAGTCGCGAGCGACCAACACCTGTGAGTCCCCCTCGGTGACAGGTTCCCCATCGACCACCCCTGCTGCCGCCGCCAAGGGGGAAGCCGGAGCGGTACTCGTGGCCGATTTGCATCTCCCCGAGCCCATAAAACACGCGCACCCATCACCCGGAGGGAGGCGTGACAAGCCATCCGCGTTTGAATGTTGTGTCCCCTTCCGGTACACCACCGTGAACGTGTAGTCCTGTAGGACCTCAAGCCAACGTGACAGCTGGCCGGACGGCTGGTCTATTTTCAACGCATACTGTAGTGCGGCGTGATCTGAACGAACCGTAAAATGCCTACCGTATAGGTACGGTCGATATTGTTGAACAAACACGACAATCGCGAGCAGTTCACGGCGGGTGACGCAATAACGTTGTTCTGCCGGAGACAGGACTCTACTGCCGTAGGCAACGACCCGTTCGACCCCGTTGACCACCTGCGAAAGCACCCCGCCGATGCCGGTATTGCTGGCATCGGTGTCCAGGATGAAGGGCAATGTGAAATCGGGATAGCATAAGGGAGGAGCTCGGACAAGGGCATCGCGAAGCGCCCTGAACGCCCTGTCTTCCTCTTCCCCCCAATGGAATTTAGCCCCCTTAGCCGTCAGAGCATGAAGGGGTTTGGCGATCGTCGCAAACCCCTCAACAAACCGGCGGTAATAGGACGCAAAGCCTATAAAGCTGCGGACTTCCCCCACAGACGTGGGCGTGGGCCACGTTCTTACACAGTCAGTTTTAGCAGGATCGGTGGCTATACCCGTAGAACTGACAACGTGGCCGAGGTACCGCACCGATTCACGCAACAGAAAACATTTCTGAGGCTTAAATTTAAGGTTAGCCGATCGCACTCTGAGAAATACAGCCCGCAGTCTGTCCAGATGTTCCTCAAACGTACGGCTGAAAATAATCACGTCGTCCAGATATATAAGACAAGAGTCCCACTGCAGGCCAGCGAGGACCAGTTCCATCAATCTCTGGAACGTCGCTGGAGCTGAGTGCAATCCCATGGGCAACCGATTGAACTGATAAAGGCCCTGTGGCGTACGAAACGCGGTCTTAGGTTTGGAAGCGTCATCCAAGGGCAGTTGCCAAAACCCCGACAAAAGGTCCAAGGTTGAAAAATACCGTGCCCCCGCCAAGGCATCGAGCGACTCGTCCATGCGAGGGAGCGGATACGCGTCCGCCAGCGAAACCTTGTTAAGCTTCCGAAAATCCACACAAAACCTCAAACTGCCATCATGTTTTTTAACAAGCACAATCGGCGCACCCCATGGGCTGTTGGAGGGAGCCACAATGTCAGCGGCAAGCATGTCATTCACTGCCAACCGGACATGTTCCTTCTCTGCCGGACTCAATCGGAACGGATTTTGCCGAATGGGAGCGGAATCTCCCGTATCAATGTGGTGTTTCAATAGATTAGTGCACCCAACATCGAATTTGTGTTTGCTAAAAACATCGGGAAATTCACGAAGCAACATGCGCAGCTTTAATCTTTGTGACTCTGAAAGATTTTCAGCCCCTGAACAGAGAGAATCCATCCATGCCTCATCGACACCCACCTGCGTCCCGAACGCCGGTGCCTCACCGACATGAGCCGCGACGGAGTCAGTGTGCAGCGGCAGCGACGCATGTGCAATGACAGCCCCTCGGTGCACGACCTTCGTCCGCAACCCCGCATTCAGCACCTGAATGAAGGGCTGTCCATCTCTAGGCACAAGCGTTTGTGCACCCACCAGGTCCAACCCTCGCTCGGTCGTATTGGAAGGAGACAACAAAACCCCCGACGTAGCGTCTGCCTCCAGTGGTTTGCGTAACTGAAGCGGTATTAGCATCTGCGCACCCGGCGGAATCCGCACGGTTTCAGACGCCATAGCCGGAACAGTCGTGCAAGCTGTGCGCAGCCGGTTTGGTGAGGGCAGAAACGCCATCCGGCGGCCCGAAGGAAGCTCGATGCAGCCTTTGTCAATTAAAATTTTGATGGGCATCCTCCCCAAGAAGTCCGTACCCAACAAACAGGGAACGGCCAAGGCATCGGAAACCAAAACGGGACCAGATAATTTAATGTCGCCAATACAAATTTGTGCAGTTATTTGGCCAATAATCCCCAGGGAACCCCCATTCGCCGCAAAGCAAGGGACGGAGAACGGGGTGAGTGCCTGACATCTCTTTGGTAACACGTTGTATATGAGGTCTGAAATTATAGTAGCCGAAGCTCCCGTATCGACCAGCAATCGAAATTGAATTCCCTCAATATCCCCGAGAATAACCGACGAGCCCGTCGCCGCGGCCACGACCCTGTGGGCCAACTCGGACCACTGAACAGCGCGAAGTGGCCCCCGAACATCAGCCGCGTTCCACTCCCCCCCCCTCAACGCAACGCGATTTAGTGGCGCGCCGATTGGCGGTGTATGCGGTGTATGAGATGCGGGCAGGGACCGTGTGCGTGAGGTGTCGCGACATGCCTGGGGTTCTTGTGGAGCGGCCGGTGGACGGGCGGACGATGGTGGACGACCCGGAGCTCGGCGCCGGGGTGCTGGGCAACCCGATGCCAGGTGACCCAGCTGGCCACAGTTGTAGCACGTGACGCGAGCCCACGCCCGCGGGGATCCGTGTCTCCTCCGGGTTTCCCCTTGGCGAGGCCGGTCGGCCCCCCTCCAACTGGCGGCCCGCTGCGACGCGAAGGCCTGGGTATCCGGAACCTCGTCAACTCTTGCAGCGGCGCACGCCGCCACCTGCCCATCCCGCTGGAGGAGCAACTCTGTGTGTAAGTAATGTGCCGCCCCCAGCGAGGAAAGGTTAGCTTCATCTTTGACGTGGACGGCAATCCTCAGTTCCCGAGCCAGCAGCAGCAACTTCTCAAGCACTATGGAGTCCAGGCCCACATCGTCCATTCGAGGATAGGCCGCTTGAGCCAACGCCATCAGTGCACTCTGATAGGCGAGGGGTGTCTCGTCCGCCTCCCTCCTCCGACTGGCGAAACGATGTCTTGTTTCGGATGGAGGTCCATACACTAAGGCCATCCGATTGAGGGCCTCCTGCAAGGTGGAGCGCTCCCTCCGTGGAATAAGGAGGAACGTGGCCAAGGCCACGTCGTCCAAGGCGGAAGGCAGGGCTCGGAGAGCGATGTCGGCAGACCACCCAGCCGTCTCGGCATTTGCCACGAAACGGCGTGAAAAAGCAGCCCAGTCCCCCCCCTTTGCCGCGAAAACCTGCAGCGAAGGCAAGCGCTGTTGCAGCGCCGGGATGTAGTCCCCCCTTGAAGACAGCAGCGTCCCAAGTGCAGTATTTGAAGCATCTTCCGGCGGCAAAATATCCGACCAAATCGGCGGGCACCTACCCGAAAACTCTGCTTCTCCCGATGTAAGGCCGCCGATGCCGGATGTGACGCGGTTCACCTGTGCCCCATGACCTCCTGGGCGGGTGACGTCATTTCCCCCGGAAGCGGTGACCCCCCCGGCGGAAGTGACGTCATCTCCGGCGGCCGCATTCCCAGCGGAAGTGACGTTTCCCCCTCCGGAGGCGATGTCAAAATTTTGCGCGGGAATGGCGCGTTTCTCGGCGGGAACCCGTCCCATCCTCCGGCCTGGTTCTCCACCCGGTGCTCCCGCTCCCCCCAGCGTGAGCTCGTCGAGGATGGAGGCAGCGGCATGGAGGAGATCGGCCAGCCGGGCATGGGCCGACTGGATCGCCCATCCCGACGTCGGCGGACTCCTGGAGGGCCCCGGAGAACCCGAGCCCGCCCCTGCAGACCCGTCCCCCGGAAATGGCGCTCCCGACTCCGGCTCAGCGTCGCCCTCGACGTCCTTCTCCTGGCCCCTGGTGAGCGCTTTCTGTCTTGTTTCCATGTTGGCGAGGTTCGTTGGCCGCTTCTAACACCAGTTGTAGTATTCTTGAATGAGGCAGAGACTTCGTAGAGGCCACACGCTTTTATTCCAATAACACTAGTCCTCCGGACTCACTGGGAGAACAGCCCAACCACACAACCTAGGGAGGTACAGCCTCCGGCTCTCTTCTCCTTACTCCCCTTCCCTAGCCTACAGCTACCCAGTTACTCTCCTTTCCTAGCCTATAGCTACTCAGCCCACTCAGTCCCAGCGGGGCGGCATCCTCGAGGCTTGGGGGTCCAGGATCTCCGGCCGCACCTCCTTCAGCTTCTCCTGAGATTGACCCCCTCCGCTCTCCGGGAGCCGTCTTATATCTCCTCCCTCTGAGGGGCGGGGGTGTCTCTGGGCCCTGGCTCTCGCCAGCCCCCTCCCCTCAGAGCGGTTCCAACCACCTCTCGTCCCTGCCGGTCCGGACCGATCCAGACCAGTACGTACCTCTCCCCTAGCTTGTGTGACCTGTGTGACCTGTGTCAACCTTGGTGTCAACCTTGACCACGACACTAGTACAGCACACCGGTGTGTTGGAGAGCAAAGCCACAACATTTCGACAGTAATTACAACTAGCTTTATCAGGCGACAGCCAGATTTGTGGATAAATCCTCCTGTTTCATTCCTTAAATAGAGGGGTAGATGTGAAGACAACACTTGTGTGCTCTTCTTGCGCCAAGTGGTGGGGGGGGGGAATAATGAATGCATTTAAATGACTACGGGTATCCATTGCCATTTGGGTTTTTTATATGGTAATCAACGCACATTATGCATATGCATTGTACAAGCCCATTGTTCTTGTACCTCCTGTCGATTGTGTGTTCTAAAACAGGCGTACCGTAATCCATATACACCCATCCAAGCAATTACCCAGGCACAAGCTTAGCTTCCGAAATGACAAGATTGGGCGCATTCTGGATGATATGGTGATAGGCAAGTCACAGAAGTGTGTAATATTTTCTTAATACCGTGTACTAGAGATGAGACCTCTGCTATGCAGTGTGAAAGAAATGTTATCTTACATGATGATGCATTTACAGATGCCCCATTTATTTTAATGACCCTCTCCCCATGACTGACAGAGTTGATTGGCAAAGGGAGCTGTAAATTATAACGTTATTATATTAACTTCTATTACAGTATAGACATGTGCACCTTCCCATGCTCAATTGAGCTTCGGCACAACGCAACAATCTTCCTTCGTGCGGTCACAATAATGAAGCCCCCAATCGGTTTGTGTCCATCTGCAATGCACAACAGCTGTAAAGACGTGGTTGCGAGTTATGTCAGAATTAAGGAGTTCACACTGCAGACGGCTGCAGTTGCACTGGGTTTGAAGAGAACGAGAGGACGTACAGACGTGATGGTTTTAATGGCGGCGGCGTCCCCAAACTGGGCCTTGAGTTCCTCGTAGGATTTCCCACTCTGCGGACCCCACGCGGGACGACACAGAAAACGGAGTTAAGAAGCGCCAACGAGCAGTGTTCAGCATCGCCGCCACCTTACACAACACAACCCGTTCAACGCGTCACTATGTGCATGCTCTCTACCGATCTTCAGAGAAAGGCAGTGCGCACTCCCTCTCCACCTCCGCAACACCAACACTCTTTTGCAGGGTTCTTGGGCCATGGACTACGGAAGGATGTTTAAGGTAGCTTCTTCCTTGCTATCCTCTGCAGGAGGATGCGATTTGAAAGTCACACCCTGGACAAAACGTGGACGTCAAAACTAAATTCACAGAGGCAAGCCTGTGGCAAGTAGGAGCCACTTACGCTCCACTTGTGCGCGTCCCATGCCAGGAACCAGCCCGTGAAGGTGGGGGGCTCGAAGCCCTGCTTCACGATGATGATGGGCGTGTCGGGGTCACGGGCCCCAGGGTGCGTCCGCAGGTATTCCGCCGCAGTCGTCATCGACTCCTTCTTCTCTGCATCGCTCGCGCCTTGTCCCACCCACAGGAAGACCTGCAAGCAGCCGACCGGGCAAGCGGTCCAACATTTCACCTTGTTCACGGCGGGAGGTGTTCATCAAGTAACAATTATCACATTTCGTAGTCTGTCCCATCATCTGTGCAACCTAGCTTTGCCCAGTGAAATTTCATGATAAAATATATTAAAACGCAACGCACACTACGTTTGCATAATGAGTTTCACGGTTCCATTGTTCCAAAAGGCGAGCCTCTGCTTTATTGTTAGTGCTCGACAGACACTTCCTTCTTAATCCACAACGGCCCCTGAGAAGCCAGACAATGTGGGCCTCACCTGGTCCCAAGTGTCGAGCAGCATAACGTCATCCTCATCCAGGTCGTCCTGCGAGAACTCGCTTATCTCTGTCACCACGAAGCGCCCCGTCTGTGTGGAGCACTCAAAGAGCCGCGGCTGCACTTCCACCTCCTCCACCTGCATCCTGAATGGGAGTGCACCACGTAGTAATAATAATGATGATGATAATTATACTCCTAATAATACAGGCAGCTGTGCATCCCCAAATCACTTGCTCGCGCCAATGCTGGTGGAAGGGCCTGCACGAGAGGGAGCTCTAGAGAGCTTCTCTTGGGGGTATTTGGCCTACTCCTCCATGCTGGCCAGACATCTTGGAAGACTACTCACATTTTATTCCAACCACTTGCAACCTGCCGATCGACTGACTGTGGTGTCCTCATTAATACTGCCGGGTGAGGGTGGACAAAGGTGGTGATCGCATCCAGACGGTGATCCCTCTGACCTGTAAGTCCAGTGTACTAACCATTACCGCACGGCGGCATCCCACTTTTAATAACAAATCCTTTCATTTACCCAGGAAAGCCCTACCGATTCCTAAGTTTATTTAACGAGAAGAATTCCACGTTAGAATGTTTGGCCAATTCCAAACTGGAATACCCTGAGAAATCCCAAGCATACAAGGGGATAGCCATTGTCTGTATGTATGTTGAACTTCTTTTGCACCACATGTAGCCAACTGTGCTCATCAAAGTTGGAGAGGAGGGACAAACTAAACACGAAGCAAAACACATTCAAGCTCCACACAGATTAAATAATCCATCGCTGTTCTGCCATCTCCTGGTCACCATCCACTGGGATTTTTGCACACAGCGTTGGTGTACGGTGATTTTTTCTGCAATATTTTGCTGTCTTTTCTTGGATTTTCTGTTTGCACTTAGTCACATATTCACTTTAAGATGTTTTTTGTTCATGTTTTAGTTTTTTGTTTGTTGCGGTTGCACCCGATTCAAGAGTCGAATGGCTCACAGGGCTATACCTAATAAATGAACTTGAAACCAGACTCTCAGCTCATTCTCGAGCTCGGTTAAGGACTCAAGATGGACTCAAGATGCACTCATTGAGAATGGTAGAGTGAGCCCTCAAACTTTACGCATAAGCTCTATAGGGCATACAAATTACCATCACCATCACCACCACAATTACAACCATCACTAACAACACTATCACCACCAGCAGTATCATCCGTACCACCATCAACAACACCACATCATAGTTGCCTCAAGAAGTATCTGACCTTTCGAAGAAACCAGACATTTTTCTTTGAAAGAGAAAGATCCTGTTTGTAACATGTTGTAACAAGAATGAGAAGTTGACAAATTGTTGAAGAAAACCTGCAAAGTGAGGATTGCACAGATGTGTCTCGAGCTATCCCAGCCTGCACTTTCATCCACAGTTCATGGACAAAAAGCCTATTCCACAGATGGGGAAGTGCGTGCCTGCCATGTTAATCACAGATAGCACCCTAGGAAATTGCTCATCTCAATTTAATTTCTAACAAAACGAAGAGGATGGAGAGGGTGAGAATGCTCTGCAAGCTGCCGTCTGGATGGTAGCCAAAACAGGAAAAATATATATATGGGCAAGGCAGATGCAATTTATTTTTATTTTGTCTTGCTTGTACATAGAGCAGTGCTCTCTTGGCATGCCTTAAGCAGGACACACACAGCATGGATATACAAAGTGACAGATATACTGCAAATTAATGCTACAAAAACACATTTAAGTGATTTATGGACAATTTAGCACCTGACAATTAAAACGTTGTCAGTCTAAAGCAACACAAATTAAGAGTGTGCGAACCTACGGGTAAAGTCTATTACACTTGATGTATTAACTGTCGGAGTCTGGCTGCTCTGTAATAAATACTCGTCAAGCGGCGGCAAGGAAAAGGCACGCACGGGAAAACTCGAAGAGACAAGTGGGGAACGAACAAGAATGTAAGAGGTTAAGGAAAAGCTCCGTTGAGACATAACCTGTGGTAGGACGTGTCCCTGAAAGAAATAGCGATTGATAGGGAGATTTAGCATCCGTGAGGAAACAAGGTAATGGGATAAAGAGACATTAATACGTGCGTCTGGGACTGTGGCCGATTGCCGCACCTTGCACAGGACCAGCAGAAACGGTGTCAGAATGTATGGCGCGTTACGCATTCCACATTGCATAGATTTATCCAAAAAAATCAAGATACTTCCACTCACGATACACACGTTGAATTGCATGCATGGAAACCAATCATTTACAGTTGATGTAAATCTCGCAGTGGTGAGATGTTAACTACCTCGCGTAGTATACAAGAGGATGTGGGTTCGATCCCAACCCTGGTGCTTGTATATTTGGAGTTTGCATGTTCTCCCCATGGTTGCATGGATTTTTCTCTGGATTCTCCGGTTTTTCCCTCCGCATTTAGAAACTTGCTTTTATAATTTCTGGTTGCTATAAATTTGCACGTGGCAATCCACTTCGTTGAACTATCATTTGTGGCCAGGTTGCTTCTGAAAAAGAGCTGTAGGCCTTACCTGGTAAAATAAAAAGTTTTAGTTTAGTTGACATATATATTTTTTTATACTCGAGCTACATTTAGGATAATGGATTGAACACAAGCGTAAGAAATGGAAACAAGATGGCGAAAACAAGACAAAAAATAATATTTCGGCAAATAACCGCATCGCCATCCTAACTTGCGACAATAAATCAAATAATAGAAGCAGGAAGGGGAAGGGAGGTGATGAAGCTTCATTAGATTAAAGCATGCAGTGACTTCGCCCCTTGCTGGTAGAATACACTCGACCGTGAAACATGGCGCCTTCGTGACGGCCTTGCGCTTCAAGTCCGGCGCGACCACCGAACGTGTTAAGCGGATCACTACACGCCGAGTGAAAGCGGAAGGGGAGCGCGCGGTTACCGCTTTTCGCTGGCGTACGGAGCCTTTCCACCAAGCGCCGCCCAGAACTCGGGTGGCTCCTGTCCCTCAAGCACCGTCTGCTTGTCCCTCCGTGTGAGTCCATCCGCCAGGCTCCGCGCCATCTCTCGCTCGTCCCCGCTGCAGCCCTGAGCCCGGACCCCACGGGGGAGAGGCACAGAGCCAGCAGGTTAACGACGACTCGCGGAGCAGCAATGCAGGAACAGACACGGACGGGTATTGTGGGTTATCTGGCTGAGACGACTGGCAGATGTGATCAGTAGCACCCCCACGGTGTCAGCCAAACACTACACAAACACAATGACAAAGATTCTCGATATAGTCTTAACACACTGTTGGCGTAAATATACTGTTGGTGAGCACATGTGAAAGTTGGAATCGCACAAGAGGGGGTTCGTGGGTGGCCAGCACCATAGAACCTGGCCACCCTTTTTCTCCCTTGGGGCAATGTTTACACAATCACACCAGGTGCTCATTTTAAGTCTATTCGACCGATGGAAGTTCTCAGTACTGGTTGAGATAATTGGCATTGGCTGCGAGTGGGAATCGAACTTGGATAAACCCGGGTTAATAGCACAGTGCCGCAACCGCTGCACTACCGCTCCCCACTTTACGCACACCGCAAGCTGTACGTACTAGAGCCTCACCTTGCCGCACCACAGGAAGCACGCCACCTCGGCATTGAGCACAAACACGTCGTTGGAGTTGAGGGCGGAGGCACGCGCCGGCACCTCCACGGCCTTGGTGTTGAACTCGTCGGTGCCGCGCACCTGGAAGAGCCGTGTGGTGGGCGGCGCTGCCCCTCCGATGTCGTTGCTGCCAGCCCTGGAGGTGCCGCCCTGCACCACCAATTTGAGCATGCCCAGTTACCACTTGTCTTTCACGTAGTTGTGAACACACCTAGTAAACGCATACAGCCGTAGCATGCTTAAGGTTTCGTGTCAACTAATGTGTGGCCTGCCAAATTTATTTGAGTTTAATTCAGCCCTCAGTAAGGCAAAGGATCCCCACCCCTGCCTTAATGGAATGATCACTGGTGGGGTCAGCTCGAGTCGAGAGACCGGGTGGGTAGAGAGACCGGGTGGGTAGAGAGACCGGGTGGGTAGAGAGACCGGGTGGGTAGAGAGACCGGGTGGGTAGAGAGACCGGGTGGGTAGAGAGACCGGGTGGGTAGAGAGACCGGGTGGGTAGAGAGACCGGGTGGGTAGAGAGACCGGGTGGGTAGAGAGACCGGGTGGGTAGAGAGACCGGGTGGGTAGAGAGACCGGGTGGGTAGAGAGACCGGGTGGGTAGAGAGACCGGGTGGGTAGAGAGACCGGGTGAGTAGAGAGACCGGGTGAGTAAAGAGACCGGGTGGGGTACCTCGTAGATGATGAGCTTGCCGTGGAAAATGGCGAGGAAGTGCTTGGGCTCCTTCCCCATGACGACGCGCACCTGCACTGGCTCGCCGCCGTACTTCTGGTCTAGCGCTACCGCCTGGTACGCAGACGCCGCCACCTCGTCCTGGGTGGCGTGACGGCCCTGCCGTTACACGCACGCACAGAGACAATGATCCCCCGTGCAGCCTACTGCTGGGGCATGGGGCTGTCGGTGAGAAATCTCTGATGGCCGGCACAGGGCACAAGGGGCCGGTGTGGCCAGCACCACACCCACCCACAGTCACCTTTGTTCTCTCTGTATTCTTGACATTTACACATCGCAACTAGTTACTAATCTAAGTCCGAGTCGACAGGAGGGACCCACGACCGGTTCGGATATTAATCACCACTGATGTTAGCCACAGCTGGGAGTGTAACCCAGGTCGCCAGTTGTGTAGGGCAGTGCGCAGACCACTGCATTACCACGAGTACAAACACATACAACAACAACAACCGCTATTCGCCACTAAGTGGCGGTGACGTTTCCACGGTGTTTGTACCAGGCTATGTGGCCAGGTGCGATCAGACTTGGGCCGTGTCACCGGAGGTATCCATAGAGAATTGCAAATGTCAGTTAAAATATTTGTGAAGTTATTCACTCCTGGTGGAAATCATACCAAGCCAAGATATAAACACCATGGTCTTAATGCATGTGTGGGTGGAAAGCCAGTGTCTTCCAATAACTGCGTAAATAGTTAAACTGCTGTTATTGGCTATCAATTTGGCCATTTTGCCAAAGTAATTTCCGACGAACGCAATGGAGCAGCTCCCAGGGGTGCAGAAATATTTCATGTACAAGGATGGAAGCAAAGGAAGACACGAATGTAATAATATAGAACACATTAACATTACTCAATGGTCAAACTCTTGATTTTGTAAACACGGTGTAATTTTGTCGCTCTCATTTTGTTACCTGCCACATGTAGAGCAGGTAGGCGAGCTTGTTGTTGCTGGTATAGGTGTACAGCACGAGGTAGCAGTCCCCGCCGTAGAACTGTCCGTGTAATCTTTTCTCCACCGGTTTCAACTCCAGATCCTCAATCCGAAACATCTGCGCAGAAGCAGAGGATGCTCAGCCACAGGCTTACAGAGGCATGACCACGTAGGGAAGATCTTTGCCTTTTAATCCTTCAAATGGAAAAAAAAAAAACACTCACAGCTCACGGGCTAATCAAGGCCACAGATGTAAACTGGTATGCTGCACATTTGCAAAGTGTTCCTGTGGCAATGTGCGGCGTTCACCTCTGCAGTGCCTGAACCATCGTCCACCATTCGGTGTTGAGCAGCGACCTCCGGCTTGGCGTGCAGCACTGTGGGGTCAAACTTCACCTGTTCCACTCGAGCTGCCAAGCAACACAGCAACCAACAACTCCATCAGCACCACCTAAGCATGTTAAGAATCATCAATTCAAATCACTTCTTATTCTCATGACTCCATCATCAGCCTTGTCGTCTTCATCTTCATCATTTTATTAGTTTGCGTGTGTGCCTCCATTGTGCCACTCGCCGTCAAATTTAGAGAACAAAAATCCGATGTCAATTTTGTGAAAGAGAGGCACAAAATGTGCACATGGATCTGTATGGAATGTGCCAAGACACCCTCTCAACAGCTCCCCCACACAAGCCTTGCCTCCAAATCGTGCTTCTTCTTATAGTTTTGTCAACTTTTTACCATCGTTGACTCCTCCTGAACCCTGCCCTATTCTCACCGACTTGAAGGTCATTCCACAATTGTGGCAAGAGTAACAGCAGCCAGAATGGGTGCGTTTTTGATCAAATTGGCCGTACTTGAAATGCAAATTGCGGAATGGGGCTGCTTTTTCCACAAAAACGTACGACACTCCACCAAAAAGTGGCAGGATGGTAGCCAAAATAGCGATGTGAATTGAGCCCCTGGTCTCAATTGGGTTTTCCCTGGTCTCAATTAAACGAAGTGTACTATCCATTCACCATGCCAACGCCAATTCCAACATTTTTTGTGAATGATGGGAAACTCAGACAAAAGGTGCACAAATGCTGGAAACATATCAGAGTAATCAACGTTTTTGGGTTTAGATCGCGTTATTTATAAATGTGTCGTAACCCTCCACCACCCGACACGGCCAATCAGTAAAAATGTGTCACGTTGACATAAGACAAATAGTTCACTGCTTTAGCCCACCTGTGTGTTGAAGCCACAACATTTACAAGTTGAGTACGACGTTTCGCTGGTAATTGCATCCAGCATCATCGGGCAATTCGCCAGAATGGTGAGGGGCTCTGCTGTGTCTCCCGTTCTTATATAGAGCAGCAGCAGGGTGACGTCATCATTAACTCATTAACTCACCAGGTGCAAAGATTCAAGGGGGGAGTGATTGTAATTATATACTAGATTAGTAATCAGGCTATTGTTACGATGCGAGTTGTAGATTAGTAATCATTTGGAATGTGTTTTATTGTGATTATGCTACATTAGTAATCAGTTAATGTTTGTTTCCCTTATAAGGAATTGTAATGTATCTTATTTAATAATACGCTTCCAGGCCGCACTAAGCCTGTAGCTGTCTGAGCGATTAAAGTTATTTCTGTTTCTCTCAATTTCAATCGATTCTCTAATTAATCTTTGCCAGTAGTAACTAGTCTAGTGAGAGAGATTAAACATGTTAAAGAAGCACTAAGACAGAATGGCTACAATAATGCTCAAATTAACAGAGCACTAAAAGCCAAATCACGATCGCAAAGCAACACTGCTGAAAGCGATCAGATTATTAAAACAATAAAAATACCATTTATCTCAGGAGTAACTGACAAATTAGCCCGTGTTTTGCAAAAGCAAAACCTTACAGTAAGATTTGGTACAGTACACAAAATTTAACAACTAGTAACGTGCACTAAAGACGAATTACCTAAATTATCAACAGAAGGTGTATACCGGATTAATTGTGTATGTGGCAGATGCTATATTGGACAGACAGGGCGTAACGTTAGTGTAAGACTAAAAGAACACCAGAGAAATATTAAACTATCACAAACACAACTGTCGGCAGTGGCAGAACATGCATGCCAACAGGGACACTCAATTGATTTTGACAACGTGGAAGTGTTGTGTAAAACTAGTTACTACTGGCAAAGACTAATTAGAGAATCGATTGAAATTGAGAGAAACAGAAATAACTTTAATCGCTCAGACAGCTACAGGCTTAGTGCGGCCTGGAAGCGTATTATTAAATAAGATACATTACAATTCCTTATAAGGGAAACAAACATTAACTGATTACTAATGTAGCATAATCACAATAAAACACATTCCAAATGATTACTAATCTACAACTCGCATCGTAACAATAGCCTGATTACTAATCTAGTATATAATTACAATCACTCCCCCCTTGAATCTTTGCACCTGATGAGTTAATGAGTTAATGATGACGTCACCCTGCTGCTGCTCTATATAAGAACGGGAGACACAGCAGAGCCTCACCATTCTGGCGAATTGCCCGATGAGGGGGAAACTGCCCTGGCTTGCCAGGGGAGACACCAGGAGCATCGAGGTGATCCTTACAGCCCGTCCGGATCTCAAGTGAGACCTAGCCACCAGCCCCGAGGCCTGCGAGGGCCCTGACCGTGTGGCCAGGGATGACCACGCTGCCAAGAAGCGGGGACTGCTGGAGAATGGAGACGGAAATCGCAACAGACGAAGAGGGGAAACGGCGAGAGTCAAGGACCACGAGGGCCACCCGAGTTGCTGAAGGAGACCGGGATGACAGAGCCGCCCAGCTTATGCTCGCAGCAGATGAAAAGGAAGCAGGGAGAGCGCCAAGAGAAATGAATGCCACCTGCACTGCTGAGGGAGCCAGGGACGACAGAGTCGGCCAGACGGTGACTGCAGGAGACAAGAAGAAGACGTGGCGAAAACAGAGGGCCACCGACACCACCTGTGCCGCCGGAGGGGACTGGGGCAACCAGACCGACCCACTGGCAGCAGGGGGATGCGTGGACGAGGCACGGAGAGGGATGGAGGGGAACGCGGCGGAGGCACGGCAGAAGGAGAGGATGGAGGAACTGGATGGGAGGGTGGGTGCTGAGGGAGTGGGTGAGGGAGGCCGAGGAGAAAAAGGTATGGCGTCTGGAAGCAGAGAGGCGGGTGCCCCCGAGCGGAGGGTGGGGAACGAAGCCAGGGAGACGCCAGCAACCCTGGGGCAGGGGGAGGCCCGGAGGGAGAACGCGACAGTGGACGCTGGACCGGTGGGAGCTGGGAGGCCCCGGGAACGAGACGGGAAATGGTGAGGCGGGGCAGGGGTGAGTCTGACACCACCTCATGTCAAACGACATAATTGCGTCAGAGTAATGATGAAGGACGAGGTAGCAGAAGAAGTGACCATCGACCGAGCAACCTTTGTACGGTCAATAATGATGGGCTTGCTACAAATAGAACCGACAGACTTGTACTGTTTGATAACTCTGCCGGGAGGGAGGGCGTTTGATGTAAGCTTCAACTCAAGCCCCCTGCTACAAAGATTTATGACCCGCTTCGAGGAAAAGGCGGAGGAGAAGCCATTGATATCAATGAAGCTACAACTGTTATCAGAGCTGGACACGAAGGTGGTGACTATTTTCCTATACAATGAAGCCCTACATGACCACGACGTGGAGGTCTGGCTAAGACAGCACTGCTCGGTACTGTCGGGCTGTAAAAAGGTGAGGGACTCAGTGGGGATATGGACAGGGGCAAGACAATGGAGGGTGCGGCTGAAAACAGAGGGAGGGACCTTGAGACACATCCCGAGTGCCCTGAACATAGGAGGCAACCGGGGATATGTTGCGTATGCCGGACAACCTAAACTGTGTAGGAGGTGTGGGGGCAGCGGTCACCTGGCCGCAGTGTGCAAGACAAAAGTCTGCTATAGCTGCAAGGCACTGGACCACGAGGTAGAAGAATGCAGTGTTCCGGCACAATGTAACCTCTGCGGTAGCCGAGAACATCTGTACAAGAATTGTCCGGAGTCGTACGCCAACAAGGTTAGGGCGTATAGGGTAGGAGGAGCGAGGGATGAGGAAGGCGGTGGGACCAAACTGGACCTGGATAAGGAACTGGTGAGGGAAGGACGTGGGGAGGCGGCTGAGCAGCAGCCACCAGCAACGGACGGAGGGGGAGAAGGGGAGAGGCATGCAAAAAGAGCAGAATCGACATCGCGCGAGCAGGAAGAGGGGCTGGCGGTGGAGGGGAGCGACGGCATGGGCAGCATCTCCGAGACGACCGTGGAAGACTGGGCGGAGGCGGTGGAGGAGGATGAAGGAAAAGGGGAACGACAGCAGGAGGAAGGTGGTAGCGAGACATGGGAGGAACCAATCGGAAGGAAAAGGAGGATACGGAGAGCCCCAAAAAGAGGCGCTCCTTCAGGCAGCACGGAATCCTCGGACTCCTCGCCGGACACAGAGGCCTCGAGGGAGGGGATGGAGGAAAGGGTGGAGAGCCGGCGCAGGGGGAAACCCTTGAGAACAAGGGGCAAAATGAAATTGCGGGAACTGGCGAATGAAGACGGTTACAGAGGGCGAGCGGAAAAGGCCGCTTCGGACTGAGACACATCCCAACATGGAACTTTCCGTGGCGTCCGTAAATGTGAGGAGCTTGAAGGGAAAGGGGAGGAGAGGAGCAATAATACAACTGCTACAGGCTACCAAGTGGGAGGTGGTCTTCCTCCAGGAATGCCACCTACCATACACCCTGGGCCGGGAGGAGCTGTTGGAGAGCTGGGATGGCTACGACTTTTGGTCCGGGAGTAATGAAAATCGATGAACGGGGGTGCTTACCCTCCTAGGCAGGAGGGGTATACAGATAGTCGGGTCCCAAGAGGTGATCCCGGGCCGCCTCCATTATGTGGACGTGTCTTATGGAGAGGCAGACCTGAGACTAATAAATGTGTACGCCCCCACGACGTGCACAGAAAGAGTGGACCTATGGAATAATGTAGCGACCCTACTCGTGACGAGACGGCAAGTCATAATGGGGGGTGATTTTAACTGCCCGTTGTGCCTGGCAGACCTATTATCGGTGGCTGGGAGGAAGAGGCTCGACCCTTCCTCTAGGAAGTTGAAGGAGCTGATAGAGGATTTTAAAATGACTGACACCTTCAGAAAGGTACACCCGGTGAGACCGGGATACACGTGGTCGGATAAGGGCGGTAGAACGCAATCACGAATAGATTTCATCTTTGTGTCTGCCAATGTGAAGGTGGATGGAGCAGACCTGGAACCCTTCCCCTTGTCAGATCACAATTTGGTGAAGGCAAAGCTCGGTATTCCAGGTGGCCTGAAGATGGGGAAGGGAACCTGGAAAATGAATGTAAGCCTGTTGGAACACAGAAGGGTCGTGGAAGACTTTGTAAGGAAGTACGAAGACTGGACGACCATGCAGGAATGCTTTGCCACGAGGGTGGAGTGGTGGAGCATGGTGAAGGGCCGGATAAAGGCCCTCTTCCAGACACATAGTAGAAGGAGGAGTGTAAACAGGGAACTGCAGCTGTGGAACGCTAGAATCGAGAAGAAGCACAAGTTACTTGAGCTGGGATTCCCGGTGGGTGAGGATATACGGAGATTGAAGGGAAGGTTATCCTCGGTATTGGAGAAAAGAGTCAAACAAATGGCATACAGGGCAAGGGTCAGGGCAACGGAACAGGGAGAGAAATGTACGAGTTTCTTCTTTAAGAAATGCAAGGCAGGAGACAACACACTTAGGGAATTGGTGAGTCCGGTCAGAGGCAGACAGGCAACGACAGAGGGTATGATAGAGATAGCGGAGGAGTACTATGGGGAGTTGTATGGGAGGAAGGGAACGGATAAGGGAATAAGGGAGGCACTACTAGGGGAGCTAAGACATGAGGTTAAGAACCCAGAGGTACTGGGAGGGAGGATCCAGATGGAGGAAGTGGAGGAGGCAGTGAGGAGGCAGAATAAGAATATGACGCCAGGACTGGATGGAATTCCAGCAGAATTCTATATTACATTCTGGGATTTAATGAAAGGGGACATGCTGCAGATGTATAGGGAAATGCTGGAGGGCGGACTGGTGCCAGAAGAAATGTGTGAGGGGCTCATCACACTGATGTATAAGAAGGGGGACCGGAGAGAGTTGGGAAACTGGCGCCCAGTTACGCTCCTGAACTCGGACTACAAGATTATGGCAAAAATAGCTGCGACGCGCCTGGGGAAGGTGGTGGAGGGAGTTGTCGAACCCGACCAGACGTGTGCGGTGCCAGGAAGAAGGATTTCGGACTCCCTGATTTTATTAAGGGAGGCAATAGAGGTAGAAGGAGAGAGGGGATGCCCCCTAGGGCTTCTTAGCCTGGATCTTGAGAAGGCTTTCGACCGCCTCTCGCACGAGTATATGTTCGCAGTGTTGGAAAAAATAGGAGTGAGGGGACCCTTGGTCGATTGGGTGAGGCGTCTTTACCAAGGGCTCAAGACCAGACTACTGATAAATGGGGAGCTCTCGGGGACAATTCCAGTAGAGTCAGGGGTGAGACAGGGGTGCCCGATGTCCGCGGTTCTATTTGTAATGTGTATGGAACCCCTTGCACAGGCAATGAGAAACAATGAGGAGATTAAGGGAGTGACCATCCCCGGGAATAAGGAACAGGGGAAGGTGGCGCTATATATGGATGACGTAGTCGTGCTCTGTAGGGACGTGGCATCAGTGTGGGGGGCCATGAAGAAGACAAACCGCTTCGGCCTGGCCTCTGGCTTGAAGGTGAACGCGAGGAAGAGCGAATTGATGGCCTTCGCGGACCCGAGACTATTTGAGGGCCGGCCGCCTGAGTTGGGGATAAAGACGGAGGAAGTCAAGGTCTTGGGAGTGTCCTTTTGCCGAGAGAGGTCGGCGGAACGAAACTGGGACGGGAGGATAAAGCAGGTAAAGGGACAGTTAGGCAAGTGGGCCGGGAGACGGCTCACGATGGAAGGGAGGATTCTGGTAGTGAGGGTGGTGGTTTTACCAACACTCAACTACCTCGCATATGTGTACCCGCCAGGTAGGAGGGAGGCAAGAATCCTGGAATCGCTGTTGTTTCAATTCATTTGGGGAGGCGGGATGGATAGAGTGAAGAGGGTGGTGATGTGTAAACGCGTCGAGAACGGGGGGAAGGGTGCCCCAAATATTGCACGTGTGCTGTCCTCAATTTTTGTGTGCAACACTTTGAGGTTATTCTTTTCCGAAGAGCCCCGGGGGAAGGCCGCTTGTTATTTAAGGTATCACCTGATGTGGCTCCTGAGGGGGCTTGGGATGACCCAATTACCGGCGGGCACGCCCTTGGCCTGGCCACAAGGATGGCTGAATGCGGCGGTGGGTGACGACATAAGAGTACAATTTGAGTCAGAGAGGGGGACCGTGGAACTCCAAGGAGGTATTGGCCAAAGTAAACGAAGGGGAGGCCTGCGAGGAGGTGATGGGCGCAAAGAGGACTATGTACCGTCAAGTGTGGAGGAACACTTAATCAACGGCGCTCACAAAAGAACAGAGAGATCTGTCCTGGTTGGCGGTGTGGGATAGATTGGAGACGAGGGGCTTCATGTTTTCTCGCCGAATGGCACGTTCGCCCAAATGCCCGAGGGGATGCAACACAGATGAGGACGCGGTGCACGTCATGGTGAAGTGTCCCTTCGCACAGGAGGTGTGGAGACTGAGCAGTCCGCTGTTGTCTTGGTTTTACCCGTCGCGGGTGATAAGTCGGGACATTATGTGGGGAGTCTTAAGGGAGGTGCGGGGAGATGACAGAGATCGAACGTGGGCCATAATAGGCGCGACAAAGGAGGCCTTGTGGGGAGCTCGCAGAAAAGAGTTGGATGGGTCCCCTATATCACCGTTGGAGGTGTGCTACTGGGCGAGGAGGTTGCTAGAAAGGGTGATGGAAGTAGACCGGGTTAGGCTGGGATACAAGGCCGCAGGTGTGAAGTGGAAGTGGCCCCTACCCGGGGTGGGGTAGCGAGGGGACCGGCGGGTATAGGGAAGGGATAGTGAAGGATGGCCATGCACATTTTAGCCGGCCTGCTAAGTCGTGTGGGCGAGGAATGTACGTGTTCGATCGGGGGAAGGCGATGTGATGGAGCAGCGCATGGGTGAATGGTGGTGATGAATGTGAATAAGGGGAACGGGGCGGTGTGTGTTATGGCGGCGAGCTTTTTTTTGTTGCATTGTATGTGGGTGGAGCCCGTGGATGTGACGGAGACATCGAAGGGGCCAACGGGGGCGCCCGGGAAGGAGTGGTTTTCAGTACTCTCTTTGGTTTTCCTTGTACCCGCTGAGAAGTTAATAAAAACCTTTAAATCGCAATTACCAGCGAAACGTCGTACTCAAATTGTAAATGTTGTGGCTTCAACACACCGGTGGGCTAAAGCAGTGAATTATTTGTCTTTTGTCAACGTGACACATTTTTACTGATTGGCCGTGTCGGGTGGTGGAGGGTTACGACACATTTATAAATAACGCGATCTAAACCCAAAAACGTTGATTATGAATAACATTGGTCACGAAAGCCTACGTGTTAAACTGACAGAGTAATATCACGGGTTAAGAGTAATAAAACACGTAAAAAGGCTTTGTGCATTATACACTCAGGATGGCAATTTTATCTGGAATGCAAGGAATGATGGGAAAACCGAGCCTTCAGACACACTTGTGCCTGTTGCAGTCTATAAATCGCCTTTTGCGTCTATTAATACTCTTACCTCGTAGCTTTGTTTTAAGCGTGTAATATTACTCCAAGAACACAGCGGCCTCATCTGAACCCAAGCGACGGTCACATCTTAACCACACCGCAACTTTAAAAGCCGCTCACGTGTGCCCCGGGCGCGTACCGATTTTGCCGACGGTGTAAGTCTTGCCCATCCCCTGGGTCTGGCCACGCTCCGTCCAGTGCTGGAACAGCTGCTTGAAGATGGCCGACTCGGCACCGTCTGCCACCGTCTCCACATTGGTGCTCACGGGGTAACCCTTGGCCTTGATGTAGCCCTGCGCGCCACGCAGAAGGACACAGATCTACATCACTGCGCGGAAGCGGCAGGACCAAAGCCAGGGCCCGTATTATCCATTAGGCACTGTACAAACTGTGTCTATGGCATATGAAAAAAAATGTTGACTGTTTTTGTTGTTTATATGATATTTTCTTGTATTTTTAGGCTTAATTTTTTTTTCTCAACAATTTCAAATAAAATCTGCTCATCTGCGGCACACGGAGCACTCCCGTCGAATTAGGGCACAGACTAAATAATGAACGTATCAGTAACGACATCTGTCCAGCGGCTGGACGAAGTACGTGTGAAACAAGCGAGTGACAGCAGTGGTAGTAACATAATCAGTACCAACTGGAGAAAGTTACCACGGAAGGCCTACGAAACAGAAGTGCCTAGGGCCTACAAGAACCTTTACCCAGCCCTGACCTAAGTGTGAGGTGGCAGGGAGTCAGTGGCCAATGCAGTGCTTCTATTGTCATGAGTGCACACAGCGTGGGGTCACAAACCAGCGCTCGCTTCATTGCTGCCTGCCTCTCCTCCTTGCTGGAGCCTCGTCCCTTCCACACGTAGATTTTGATGCCTCCCTGGTCCAGGATGTAGCAGTCCTGAGGAATTGCATTCACACCTTTGCATCGTTACAAATTCATAATGCAAACTGGAACGTGCACATTTATTTTTCTCGGTTAATGAAGCAGCGTTTAACGAACTACGGCTGAAGATGCGAGACTGCATGTCCATCAACAAGAACTCACATCGTGGTTCAGCAGGTCTTGGGTCAAAGGTCGCGTTGCCACCTCCTCCACCATCAAGTTTCCACCTTTCTCTGACACACTGTCAATTTAAGGAGCACCATAACATAACCATACATCGCCAACGCACGTAACACAAATTACACTTTGACCACAGCTGCTCATTTGACTCGTGTCGTGCGTCTAATAGCAAGCTGCACACAGACTCAATTCCAAAACCCCATATCCTGTGCTACCCTTTCCTCCCGGTTTCCCTGCACATTTAGCTCACTGGTAGAGCTTGACATTGGCCTTGCGGCTGTGATCCGTCGGCTCATCAGGGCTGCCTGGGGACAGATCGCCATGCCGCTCCCCCAGGGCGGCCGTGAGGACGGCCATGAGCTCAGGTGAGGAGTTCTCATCGTTCCCCTCCACGACGCCGATCTGGGCGCGCCCGCCACGCTCACGGTCACGGATGTCGGACGCCAGCTGCATGCCCTGCACAGAGATGGTGAGGGTTGAAATATCATCACTTTTTTAGCGGTGGCCCAGGAGAGGGCTCAGATCCTCAGCCAGAATCAGTGAGGTCTTGGGTTTTGATCCTGGTTTCAGGAGCAGTACAATAAAACCTGGGGCTTTCCAAGTTTGGCGAGTTCATGGCCTCAGCCTGGTCACCAACGACAGCACACAAAAAAGCAGATAAAATGTGTTTTTTTTATTACTCTGGAGAAATTCCAGCTCAAAGAATTAAAAATATGGGTTTGACAAACATTTATGGTGGGAAGTGTAAAAGTGCACTCCCTAGTGTGTGGATGAAACAAGTTAACTTGAAGGGATTGTTAGAAGTAACAGTATGGTTGCACTGCTCCGATGAGATTTCCATATGGCCATTCTTGTATCCTGTCATAATGTGCCTTTGAAAGGTGATGAGATCATTGTTAATGATGTTTGTGTATAATTTAATTGACCGTTTCAATAAAGAATCTCATAAATATTCTGGCAGGTTACCGATGTTTCATCAGCTTGATTAATTAATGCCACAATTGACAAATAACACAATCAATGCAAAGGTCCATCTTCCAAGAGTAGATATTGTGTGTATCAAATGGCTGCTATGGATGTTTGAATCACTGGAGTTATTATTCAAATGTTTGCCTGGCCCAATAAACTTTACCAAAAAGGAGTACAGTGCACCATCATTAAATATTTTATTGACAAATCAAATTTAATAACCACTGGCTACGTTAAATAATCAACCATTAATCTTTTTGAAATCCTAACCCAGACCCCCAATCTCACCCCAGACACAAACCCTAGCTCTAACACCTAAGTACTTTCTTTCTAAGCTCAAACCTCCACTAATGCATGTAAACACGTTAAGGGTTACACCACAGAAAGCGAAATGGCAGCAAAGGATCCGAATGTAAACCACTGCCCCCTTTTCAAAGGCGAGGGGCAATTATTGGGGACGCTCGTCAGTTGCCGTGTCACAGTCGCCGCTCGTGCCATCCCCGATGTTTGTGCGGAGCGTCTCACCTTGATCTTCTCCACGCGGTTGCTGTCAGGGCCGTTCCACTGGATGATGACCTTGCCCAGGTCGAGCAGGAACACGTCCCCACGGCTGAAGCTGTCCCATGACAGGTTCACCTGCGCAATAGAGATACGGGGATCGGTGATCGCGATAGGGAGCAGGTGCGTGGATGAGTCAGGTCTGGGGTCGGGGTAATTATGGGTGGTAACTCATCACCTGAACCAAGGTAGAATAAATTATTATATTTGAAACAGTTGGTATTTTGAGTAAACATTTACGAAATAACAAAATCTGGAGGATAAGTCTGGTATTTTACAAGGTAGTAAATTAACCGTCGATGGGTATATTTATCAGGCACTTAGTTTTACAACATTGAAATGTTATGCAACTCAACATTTAACTTCGTTTTCACAATTTGTCATTTTCTATCAGATAAATTTTTTATGCAAATTTAACACAACCAAGATGCAATCTAGCAACAAGGATATCAACACAAGTCTCAGCTGACAGATCACAACAGCCATCGCTGTACTTTAACGCTCCAAAACAATAACACTGGGAGCATTTGATTACATTCTTAAATAGCAAAAAACATTCCTGACAAAATGCAAAAAAATAAAAACTCCTGAATAGAACTGTACAAACACCCCAATGCCGGGGCATGGTGCAAGAGAATCCTGAGACTCCGTGAGGCTTTCTTGGATAAATAACAGCATTGTTCTTGTTATTCATGAGCATTCATGCAGCCTTCGCGACGGGCCGGCTGAGTCCTGAGAACGAGCTTCTCACAGAGACCGTTTTGTCAGCCGCTTACAATCACATGGCCACAATGCCTGTGCACTCACCGGTAAGGGACAGCGCCGCTGGCTCTTGGAGTTTGTTTAAAACGCTCTTGTGACAGCGTTGCCTGTTGTGCGTACCGAGGCAGCGAACTGTGCAGTGTGCATAATTCTCAGCAGTGTTTATTTATATATATATTTCACATGCAAGAAGGATACTTTGCAGGCATCAAACTTCAAAAGGATTCGCCAGACAGGTCGGACTTTAATAGAAACCATAGGCTGTATAATTTAACTGGTACAACTCTTATCCACAAGCCTATTATCCACGACTCTTGGGTATTCATACGAGCTGTACGATCCGGGAAGACTTCTATTCGCCATGCCCTGTTATTCATGTTATCTGTGATAAAACACGTTTGTTTTTGGTAGCTCTATCCACAAATTAATCCTATTATATGTATTTATCCACAGTGTTCCTTTGCAGATAAAAGTAAATTTGCGAATAATATTTTAGGTAATAGGATTTGTGGTGTTCATCCCACGAATTACCACTGATAAGAGTTCTGCTGTGTTTACTTAGACAAGCATTATTTCGACTCTCTGGTTTCTACTTGCTTAGATACTTTTTGCACCATCCTCGCATTCCAACACGTTTCACAATGAGTGATTTATTACACATTCACTTGACCACAGATTACCTAGACTGGCAATGCCACGTACTGTATGCTTAATACCCAACAGCTTACTGTGTTGTGAAATGTTACCTGTGCGTTTGAGTAGTGTCAACAACAATTCTGCAATATTGACATTCCCTTTTGGTGAAACACATTAACGGACATTGGACCTCAAATGTCTCATGATTAACCAAGGTACTGGCGCTGTAATTAGCCAAATTATTTGGCGATACTGGCAGTGGTGCACAATCACAACTAACAAAAACCTCACATTGTTCAATAACATTGTGGTTTTAAATGGAAACAAATATAATAGGTGACATTTTGGGCAATGTTTTTCCTTCATAGCACATAGAGGCCAGAGAGAGAAAGCGAGATAGTTCGAGAGTCACTTTACACCATGGGGCCCTGATAAGAATTTATTTTTTAACAGGTTTCCTGATGAACAGTTTAAGTGGCACATGTCACTCGATCAGTTGGTTAGTCGGCCAACGGGTCGTGTATCGTGGGTTAAAGTGTGGGCACTTCCATCAAGATGCTTGGCCAGCATTGAAGCGTTAGTCGAATATCCTCTAGCAGAAAGCCCTTACATCAGCAGTGACGTGAGCAAGTAATCGCAGGACTGCACCTTTTAACTGAATCTAATCCAGTCGCACCACCACCACCGGCCTGTGCCTGCCTGTGTGTTTTTAAATCATTCATTGCAATGCCAAGCACACAAACAATCCCTCCCCACCCCCCAACCCACTCCAATAGAAAGTGGCCGCACATTATAATGCAACGCAACAAAGCGGGAGCCGTCACGTGAGCCAGCGCTAACAGAGATGAATAGAGGCTGTCCACACAGAAAAACGCGCACACACACACAGCTCGAACGAAACGGCACAAGCAGCAAGCGTGTAGCCGGCAGCTCACGCCCTGAATCGCCCTGGGAAACGCCCTTGTGCAACAGAGTGGCAGGGACAGATAAAGTTCACAATGGATCAAGGGACCTCATTACATATGTATAGCCTCAAAAAATGGCAGTAATGCGTATTATTCTTTGGGATTAATTTTTTGGGTTCATATATACTCGTAGCTTATGACCAAATCGGCCGGAATGTGCCCGATCTCGTCAGATCTCGGAATCTAAGCAGAGCTGATTGGTCGTCAACGGCTGCTGCGAGGCCATGTGATGGGTAGCAGAAGGGTAATCCAACAAAAACCCATTGTTATTCTGTACTTGTATGCGACCACTTCAATGCTCCCCCATCTTCTCCAACGCCGCACTGACCAACGCAGTGAAGTATGGTCCAATAACCCCATGACCCTCAAGGTGTCCTTCGTCAAGAAGCGGATTCCAAAAAATACTGTACTTGTCCATATGCAGTAATCCTGAAAGTTATAGTGTAGGTGAATGTTGAAGACCTCATGTACAGGGTGCCTGAGCCTGTGTTCATCACAAGAGGAATCTTGGCACGCTGCACACTTACCGACACTACCTATTCAAGGGCCAAACCTATCGAGTTCTAAACCTCTTTAACCACATAACAATTTCGAAAACAAAACATTGCACCAAATAAAAGTTTTCACTTTTTTTTTTAAGCTTTAAAACTCATTATGCGATAACAGGGTTTAAAAATTGTCAGCCTACCGCCTAACTCGGTAGCGTTGGCAAGCGCGCCCGCCCCCCCTGCCTGGTTCGGTATGTGGTGGATACAGGCGGCGTGCTTTTGTTGTGCTGGCTGATGCACAGGTGATGCAGTCGACATTTGTGCCTCCTCCCCAGAGCCCACACACCTGGCCTCACAGCTGCCACATATGCCTGCCCTGGGCATGGGAGGTGGCAGCTTCTGTGAATGCTTTACAATATCAACAATGCCACTCGCTTAACCCGCTAAGATACAAACAGTTACACACTTAACGGAATTGGGTACCAGAAGTGAGGTGGGGAAGCTGTGGTTTCATTTTGGTTGCAACAACAATATTTCCCCTCCCTTCTATAAAGTACCTAGAGATTTCACGAATAAACTCTACCCAATATAAATTAATGACATTTTTGTGACAATAATGCAAAATACATCGACATTGTTGTAAAACATTGTTTCTTTTGGGTCTGATCGTGCAGATGTAATGCAATTTTTTTTACTATAACCCTGCACCACCCCGACAGAGCTAATTGTGGCTGAATTCAAGTTGCCACGTGGGAAAATAGGCCGATTGATTTGGTTGATCAGCAATCCAAAGGAATGCTAAGAAAATTTACAATTTTGTCCGAAGTTTTGCTCGAGACTACAACCAGCATCATCAGATAATAAGCAAGCTCAGCTTTTGCATTGACATTTTGAAACCCATAAGAAACTAATTATGAATCTAAATATTGGTTGTGAAAAACTTGGCATAAAATTAGCAATGCTGAAGTCGGTGACAGTACAGGGAAATGTCTGGATAGATATCCCACTAAATTAATAGGATACAATTATGCAAATATATGTTATTTTAAAAGTCTGAAGAGGCTTTTTGTCGCAGAAAATCTGAATAAACTTATTAAACATATTAACCTCTCCTGTTGACAAAACCAAAAACCGCAATAGGGAGAAATCAGTGGGGTATTTAAAAATGGATCATTACACGTACTAAATATACAACACCGCCTTGGTTTGCAATAAAACCCAAATAATTAAAATCAAATTGTGCTTGCGTTCACGTGTAGAGGCTTTCGCGACCAATATTACGACTCGTAGCTAGGGTTCCCGGTAAGATCGCAAAGCTGCAACGCCTCGTGTACAACTATACCCACAGTATCACGCAATGTAATCCCAAAAAAAGTATTACGAATTGAATTGTATTTTATGGCCCATTCTCACAGGGTCCTCAAACACAAATGGGACGGTGGCGCTCGTCCAACGATCGAGCAGCCTCAGCGGCTCGCGCTCGCTACGCAGCAGCCTCGTCACGGCACAGCTGCTCTCAACGGCGAGAGCCTGGCGGTTCCTCCGGGCCCTCAGCACTTCCCCATGCGCGTCCAAGTGGCCGCCGGCACCAGTGGCGTCTCCAGGGACGACGGGGAGAGTGCAAGGAGGTGGGACAGGGGGTGGTGCGGGGGGGGGAGTCGACGCTCAACCCGTGAAAGCATCAACAGTTTGGCCTGGAGCAGCCTGGTAGCCACGGGGGGGGGGGGGGGGGGGCGGGGGGGTGGGCTGGAAGGGGCTGAGCCCCCCTATATCCTTGCTTTGAGGCCGAGGCACCCTCTCGTCTGCGGTAGTTATAGAAGGGCTGGACAAAATGTAGATGTTAGTACGATTAGGTGATGGGCCTTGCGGCCTTTCCCCATATACACAGAGGGAGCTGCAGCCCACGGGAGGAACACCTGATGGACTAGAGCAGGCCGTATCGTCTCGTGCACCCTCCCCCGAGTTTTTGTATGCCCCCCCCGCCCCCCCCCCCCCCAACAAGATGACGCTGTGGGGGCTGGGCTGCGGGGCCAGCACGACGTGAGAGAGCAACATCAAGAGAGCCCAGGCGAGCACTTGGGGGGGGGGGGGTGTGAGGGTGGTCGTGGATGGGGAGTGCGGCCACTGCGAAACGAGGACTCGTTGGCCCCTTGCAAGAGTTGTCGAGGGTGTGGCCCTCGCAGGTGGAACTTTTTGGCACGTGCCCTTTTGTCAATCCCCTGCTGGATGACGGGCCCCCACCCCCACGGTGTATGGTTTGTGGGGGATAATTTCACTTCACTTCACCATGGTGAAGTATGGCCAAATAACCCCGTGTCTTGGTCATAAGCAGGCCCAATTTGACTCAATCACCCGTGAAAGAGCAGATCCGTCTAACAAACAAGCAAAACTCTCCTGTGCGCAGGAATCCCTTGACAAATTATCTTGAGACTCAGCGAGGCCTTCCTGGATGAACAAAGTACGCGATTATGTTATGCCTATGAGACATTCACCTGGAATACACCTGATCTCGTCATATCTCAGAAGCTAAGCAAAATTGAGTCTGTCACATGAGTAACAGGTGTTATGGGCTGTGGAACTACGTTGTAGACATCAGAAGACAGTGCAGCAAAATCCATTGTTGCACCGTACTCCTATGCTCCCTGCTTTCACCAACCGGCACCGACAAGCGTGACGACGTGCAGTCAAATAATCCCGATGAGGACACCCTCATCCAGCAGAGGATTTACAGAGGGTTGTAAGCGTGCGTTATTATTATGTTGTTGTTGTCAATGTCACTCTATCCCCATTGCCTAGAAGCGTTACAACCAACCTCGGTTGCCGTGACTGCCTTGCGTCCCTTGATGTGGAGGAGCCGCTGCACGTTGTACGAGTTCGTCTCCGTGTGGTGGAACCCGGACGCGATGCCGCCTTTCTTGTAGCTAAAATGAAAAGAGGAGTGCGGGGAATTAGGAGAGGGGGGGGGGCAGCAGGAATGTTTGTGGCAAGGTGGAAAGTGTTTTGGTAATGTATCCCCCAGGCAACAACGTCAATGCAGTATGATTAATCTTCAAGTGCACACTTTGTGTACCGCGTGTATAGGACTAATTCCCGCTATGACTATTGTGCGTGTGCGACTGCCTTTGGGAGCAGACATACAAAGGATTTAACAAAATGTCTTTTGTAATTATTTTTAATTTATTTCCAGACACCACAAAGCGGGGAGGTTGTAGCGGTGGTGCAGTCATTCGCGCTCTGAACCCAAACAACCGAGTTCGATTCCCTTCACGAGTTCGTTCCCGGCCAGTGGCGAGTGATAACTCTGAACCAGGTCTGGCCGCATCACCCCCTTCACGAACCTGCACTGACGAGCCTGATGACGTAAAGTCAAACACCTCCCACGAGGCCTATATCCACAAGTGGATTGGCCAGGGACTGCAAATTATGATAATGTCATTCAGTTGCAAGAGAATCTGCAGGAGTGTTCCATGTCCCTCAGAATCCCCTTCATGCTCTCCCCAGGCTGTCCCCATTTGTGTAAGAGTCACGCTACATTAATTCCAACACGGCAGCAGGACGAGCTCCAACGACACCCAGGACACCAGCTCTGCCTGTGCCCCCCCCCCCCCGCAACTCCCCGAGTTCCCCCACCGATGAGCCAGCCCGGTCACTCCCCACAGACCCTGACCTGGCATCACCTCTCATCGCAACACTGCCCGGGCGCTCGCCAGCATGCGACGACGGGACAACGTGCAGCCGGAACGTGGTGGCTCAAGCCGCGTTGACTTTAACGCGAATCTCTCCGCGTCGTGTCGACGCGTGCAATAATCGGCCACGGGCGTCGATCGTTTTTCCTGCCGTCGGTGCTTGCACTAAATGTGCAAACTACATGTTTCAATCCACATGCAGCCTTATGTCAATCCACTGCTGAACGAGGGCCTCCCAATTTCCACGTGGGTCAAGGGGGGTTATTTGACCATACTTCACCATGCTGTTCAGAGCAGGTTGAAAGATGCAAGGATAGTCTTGGGGCATATAAGTGTACGGTACAACTATGGAATTTTCCTGCACAGCCCTTTGATGCACAGAAAGATGATTTGAAATCGAGCGGTAGTAATTCATCAGCACTAATCAAGCCATTGTATTAAGTTAGAGGGGAGATTACTTTCAGGCTTCGTGATTTTCTGTTAAGGTGCACAAGTTCTGCAGAAATTACCATGAAGCTGTGGCCACGATGCAGCAATACGGCACAGACATGTTCATAGCCACAGGAACAAAAAACACTACTGCCCCAACTTTCCTTCAAATACACAAGCGTGCAACAATTCAGACAATGACCCTGAATTGGAGGCATAAGTGAAAAACTTGCTTGCACTCAACACACACACACACACTGCCAAACAAATCCAACTGGCTCTTCGTTCCATCTAAAGCATAAAGCTGCTGTAAACTTGCCAATTTGCCAAAAGTGACCGTCGAAGACTCCACTTTCTAATGCGTTTCTGCTCAACCTCCAGACATCCAAGGACAGATCCTCATCGCTATTTGCATACTTGCATTGGCTCGTCCTGCCGTTGGTATTGAACGTCTCGAAAAATCCCAAAGCAAATTAAGCGTCCAGCCAACTGGCTTGCTGCCACAACTTGATTGCGGGATTGGTGCAAGGAGGGACACGGGTCGGAGGAAGGGGGGGGGGCACAGTGGGTGCGATGGCAGTGGAGAGCCAGGGCATTAGGCGCAGCATGTGCCATATTTTGCGGCGTAGAATGCCACAGTTGCCGGAGTGTTTCGGCGCGATGCGAGGCAGTGCTGCTGCACGGTGCCAGTCACGCGAGGGGTTGCGTCAGCGACATAACGACCGATCCTCTCCGATGTGCGTTTCAGGGGGCTGTACAGGGTATTGTTGAGCAAGATCTCCGACGTTTCTGTTCCAGCACATGGAGCGAAACCGTTGGACATCGCAGCGGACAAAACACGATAGAGTCCAAAACACATCGGAGAGCTATGCAACACAACCGTAAAAATACACATAGCACTGTCTAATCCTGTTTACTAAACCCCCTGCGTACAGTGTATGCATGCATGGGGGGTGGGGTCTGGGAGGACATGCCCCAAATGCTGAGAGTGACACGGAAGGAGATCCGGCCTCTACCGCCCACTCGCCTCGCTCTGCGGGGCCTCCAAATTGACCATAACAACCACTCACACCGGCAGCACTTTCCCTAATCATGTTCCCGTGTGAATTTCCTGATAAGCCAAATGGGGCAATGCAGGGGACCCTAACGGTCTGTTTTTTTAAAAGGATCTCTTTGGTGTTGATAAAATTGAAAATGATTCATGTTTCTATAGCGCCTAAACACGATCACATCGTGGACGTGTTTATTTTGCAGAGACCGACAGTCGGTCACACGCGGAAGGCTCTCGAGCCTGGACTTGTATAGGGGACAAGGATTTGACAGCAAGAAGGGTGGCTGGAGAAAGAGAGCTCCAAACTACGGGGGTTGAGATTGAGGCGAATGAGCCATTTCCCACGGAGCACACGAGCTCATTTCATTGATCCATCTCGACGAACGCACTCTTGGAAGAACGTTATGTGGAAGGCGAAGCGTATCTCGTGTAAAATTGTGAATTGTACATCGCCCGGCACAATCACGCCGCGGTGCAGTGACCGCGCCGCCGCACTGCGTCGCTCACACGACGCCGCTCTTGAAGTGTCCGCGGAAGACCTCGGACTCGTGGCCCTGGTACTCTCGGTGCTGCACGGGGAATCCACCCAGCGCGTCGTCCAGCTGCGTCGTGTACATGGCGGCAGCGGCTTGCTCGTCCTGCGAGGACTCCTGCCCAACCCAGTAGTGGACGTCGTACGTGGGGGTGGGAGACGATCCTGCCTTCTTGGCCTAGGAGCCAGAGAGAGGTGTGGGGGGAGGGGGGTGGCGGTTCATAGGTCAGAGGTTTATGGATAAATGCTAAGGTCGAGAGGTCGTCACGGCCAATGCCACCACGTGTCTCTGCTGGTTTATTCCTACTGCTATGATTCTGTCGTCGTAAAGTTGGCAATAGTACATCACGTTGTTTGTCACATTGTTAGTCCAATGCTGCTCCACAGGGTAACATTGCTCCTGCCTCACTAAGTTTTTGAACGCTAAAAGTGACAATACCAATATTTATTTATATTGTTTCATTAAAATCAGAAAAACATCAGATTCTAAGTACTATTTGGGGAAGAACAAGATTGACGGTTTAAATGCATCGCCTTGACTATTTCCCCAATTGGGTTGTTGTGACAATAAGCAATGCGCAAACACATGAGCGAAACCTTTTTCAAGGTGGTACTTGCACCTGAGATGCTCAGCCAGTTCCTTGTTGGAGTCTTTGTTTATTGCAGTGCCCGGAGAAATATCCACGCACGAGAAGGGATCAAACTCAAGGCTCTAGGGCAGGGGGTAGGCAACCTGCCGCTCCGGATCCGCGTGCAGCAGCTCTTTAAGGAGCTGCTTCGTGATGTTGTTTACAAAGGAACCACCCCATCTCGTATTTACACACATTGTGGCTCCTGAGCTTTTTCGCGAATTCTCAATAATTTTCTCTTCTTGTTATTTCGGTTTGCCGACCCTTGGCTCTAGCCTCACAAAGCCTACCAGGGTGATATTTCACATGGGTTAATGTTCACAGTTTGACGAAGGTAGGGCCTTTTGTCTTATGCCATATCACATCCACCACTGATATTTACGGAACATCAAGTACATGGCACTAAATATTGACTTCATGTCAGATGTGGAAAAGTTGGACTGTAGCAGCGTGAGAGTACGGGGGGTTTGAGAAATCCTGGCTTAGCAACAGGAAAGTGTCTCCACTGGGCCAACTTGATGCGGGGAGGGAATGGGATATAATAATAATAAGGACTGGGACCATCCACAGTGCGAGTAAGATTGGCACTTAGAGATAAGAAACATGAAGTATAGACAGATTGCCAACAGTCCTTACATATTCATAATAAAGGTTTTTGGGGTTAAATCGCGTTATTTATAAATGTGTCGTAACCCTCCACCACCCGACACGGCCAATCAGTAAAAAAAGTGTCACGTTGACAAAAGACAAATAGTATGCTACTTTAGCCCACCGGTGTGTTGAAGAGTGAATCCACAACATTTACAATTTGAGTGCTGGATGTAACACAGCGGTGGGCTAAAGTAGTGAACTATTTGTCTTTTGTCAACGCGACACATTTTTTACTGATTTGCCGTGTTGGGTGGTGGAGGGTTACAACACATTTATAAATAACGCGATCTAACCCAAAAACTTTATAATGAATAATCTAAAATTTTGATTTAAAGCTTTCATGACTGCAGGGATTCATATTCTTGGTTCTTTCGGTATGTTACTTTACCGAAAGAACCAAAAATATGAATCATATTGGTCGCGAAAGTACTTACATAACTTTTTCTGCAAGGATGCATACATATCTTTATTTACCAGTGCAGACAAAAGTTATAACTGAATATGAAAGTTATACGATACATCGAGTGGAGTGGTGAGGCAGTGGTTAGTGCACTGTTTTACAAACCTAATAACCCGAGTTCAACTCCTGAGCACGGGTAACGTTTGTGGTGGTAAACAACACCCCCCCCAACACCTGCCCGCTTCACCAACCCACACTGACCAGCACGGAGAAGTCTAGTCAAAAACAACCCCAGACACAGCATGGGCAAGGACTGACAATGCAAAGGGCTCTGCAAGACAACAATTAATTATTTAACACAGGAGATTGGAACATTTGCCGTAGAATATTCCAGCGTGGGGCATTCCACGGTCCAAGCTCGCACAAACGATTTGACGTAAACGAACAACGTTAAGGAGATGACGGGAATGTAGCAGCCACAAGCACGAGATGCGTCTCTGAAACAAATCTCCTACGTCTGGTTACATTGTCCCCACTCCAGCTGAGGGGCTGTTTGGGCGTTGCAATTAAAAGCTCACGCATGTGCGCATTGCACGTGCCACGGGGGGTCGAGGTTCGGTCAGCTGCAATAATCTCATCGTCAGCAGATGCACGCACGCCTACCTTTTTGATCCATTCGATTTCAAAGTTTCCATTACGTTTTTTTTTGTTGCTCAGTGGGGGTCCAAAGGTAGAACCTCAATTTGATGTGTGGGTATGCGAGTCATATGGGAAGGGTGTGCCGCTAACAGGAGTGGACCAGTGCATTGTTCGGTCAACTAATATCGATGGTCGAGTTCACGATACATTCACCACACGTAACGTGTTGATGCGATTCCTCCAGCCATTAGAGGCCGCTACATTCAGCACAATAAAAAAATATATCGATTCTCGACCTTGAATCGTGATAATTTATGAAATAGCGTAGGGGCATAAATCATTATACCTCTAATTATTAGCGTGCCACTCTTTGATAAAGGCATTTTTTGGTTTCCTTCCACGCGCAATATAGATTACTCATTAAAGGATTTGAACGACAATGCGACCTTCCCGGGAGACTTAGTAAAGCTTTCCTCACTAAATGAAGGTTTTACAAAATATTCTCCAACGTCGTATTCGACGGTTATACACCCGCTCAGACCAATTAACCGCCCACACCCAGTGCGGTATTTGTGCACGGTGCAACGGCCTTCTACAGATGTTTACAATTCCGACCTCGTCACATGCAGCGCCGCATTCTTAATCCCGCGTACATCCGCTTACTTCTAAATTCCCGTGTTTCAAGCAGTTTGCGCATTTCCTCCTGTTATCTATTTGCGCAGAATGCAAGTCCTATTTCTATTGATGTTCACACACTTGGCCTTTTCACAATTCTCCCTGTAACCTCAGTCCCCCTCCCCCCCCCCCAAAGTGTGCCAGAATTTTCTGCCACAGAACAAACCGAGAGAATGATGTAGCAGTCGCCCTCAAAGAAACTGCCATAGGCCTTCTGGGGCACGGCAGCAAGCTCCATTTTCTGCAGAGAGAGCCAGGACATGGCACCAGTCACAGGGAGGTCACATTTACATCCATATAAGGTTACAGTAGCATTTTACGGAGCCAGTGGTTTAGTGCCAGCACAGGCACTCAAACTTTCGCGGGAACTTGACAAGAAATAATTTGCTAATCTTGAAAAGGCAACATTTAATTGCCCATCCCTCAAGTAAAACCAAAGTGCAGTGTTAAGCTCAGCAGGCACTTTGATTGAAGGGGGAGGTTGTCCAAAGGTACAATTGATGGTTTTTACAGCAGCCACCAGAAGCTATTTTAAAAATGGACCGTTAAATTAACTCCAGCCACTCAATGCACATGTAGAATTACAGTTGATGTATACTTTTAAGTACACAATAAAATGTATGGCTATATGCCTTCCTGGTGGTATATATTCTTTAATTGCTATTTTCACCATAACAACAGCAGAGTTATCTCGCGTGCTATCATCACAAGTGTAGTGGGGCTCTCCAACGTCCTCACCTCCACTCTCCATATGTGGAGGCCGGCGCTCTTGGGCAGGTTCTTGAAGACCTCAGCGGTTGTCTCAGGCATGATGTCGGTGGTGGAAGCGAAGTTGGTTGCGGTGAAAGGTGTTGGTGGTGTCAGCGTCGGCGATGATCCGGCGAGGCACGGCTGTCGTGGCAGGAGAGATGCAGAGAGGAGAGATTATCCCCGCGTACGCCTTAACCACATGCCTCCGCCGGGTATAAAGTTCACACCGCTAAATTAATGTTCATTCATGCAGTGCACAGGGCAACGAGAAAGAATGCGCGGTTTAATGTTTAACTCATCGGCACCTTGCTTGATGAAAAAAAAAAGGCGCGAATAAAAGTTATCAATGAGTTCCCATTAGGAGATCAAGAAGTTTTGTTTTTAATCTGCATGTAACTCTGGTTTTTCACTGGCATGTAGGTTCCACATCGTAGCACGTTGTAATGGGTCTCCCTATAAAATAAAACACTGTGCTGGGCAAATCATTGGAACGTTTCACTTGTCCTTCAAAAGAACTTGACTAAGACTGCATGCATTCAGGGTCCGATTAATGGGTCCCTTTATCTGCTACAGCTGACCACCAAGGTCAAAGAGACTCCATTAAATGGGTCCTAAAACCTCCCACAGGTGGCTACGGGTGGCTGCGTAATGTGGAAGTTGTTCCTCTATCATAAATTAATGCACCGATAATGGTAATCACACATTCAAAGTCATAATCATCAATCATGGTCAATCCACTGCTGGATGAAGGCCTCTCCATGCAATTGCCATCTCTCAGGATCCTGTAAAGTAATAATTTACAAAGCACACAAGCCGATTTCATCACTCCATCTCCTTGTATATTTTTTTCTCAGACACTTTCCATACTTTGGGTTGCCACAAAATCAGCATTCATGACCACCGGCCATTTCCCGTCCTGCCCAAGCACTCAATGGCTATTCTTCACAGTTTCGATTATGCCCTTAATCTACGTATGCTCTCTAATCCATGTTCCTCTTTTTGTCTATAAATGTGATTCTAAGCATGCATCTCTCCACTCGAATGATATTTGTGGCCATTTATGCAGTAATTTTCACTTTGTCTTCAGTCTTCTCCATGAGGGTAACATTTGAATGCGCAATGCATCACACGTTACAGTGAGGATGCAGTATTTCTCTGTGCCGAGATGATAATCTTTTCTTTGAATTATGGATGATATTGATTGGCGCACAGTTGAAGGCTGAACCAGCCTCTCAATGGAAATACCGATGAACATTCTACAATGCACTATTTCAGTGATCACAAATCACCCCCACATTGTTAAATAACCTGTGATATTGTAGACACGTTTACAGCTCTTGATGAAAAGTGATAAAATACATGGATGCAGAGAGCTGCTGCAGTAGCTCATGTGCTGTACTATGAAACCAGAGACCTGAGTATGATTCCTGGTCACGGCTAACATCAGTGGGGAGTGATATCTGAACCGGTCCTGCCTCCTCTCTCCACTATCCAAATGGAATGGGAAGGCATTTATACCTCTCTTACAACCATTGCATGCATAGCTTTAAAGTAAAAACAAATATCATGAGCGCAGAGTACCGAACTGACACCGTTGTGAAGCCGAGTTCGAATTCAGGCAACTGCTTGTGATTAAACTGAGTTCTCAAGTGTAGCACATTTAAGTTTGTTATGCACTTAATCTGGCAAAATTCAAGCTCTGAGAATTAAATATATGAGCTTGACTGTCATTGGATGACCATTGTTCTGTAGCAGGGCAAGTGGAAAAAAGTGCTGTCCTCTTGTGTGGTCACGGGCAGGGAATCCAGAAGTAGTTTTGTGATATCTACTTACACGGGCTATTTTCTAACACAGGAGGGGGGTTGCACAATGCTATGTAAGAGTTTGGAACGGATTCTTCTTCTCGAAATGATAAGAAGAGCACAGTTGGGACAATTTTGAGAAGATACAAAAAATATAAGCTTCCATGAAGCTCATCTCATGCACGTAAAATTGTGTGTTGGTTCCTTTCTCACCAGCACTGTTTGATATCTAATTGTCTTCATATTGTGTCCCTTCCTGCCCTTCACCTGAGTCCCCCCACCCCCACCCTCCTTTCAATCTCTGTTGGCCATTAATAAACAGATTTTTCCCCACTCTGCTAGCCGCTGTCCCTTATTAGTGATGAACCAGTGGATGTGAAAGGCGGAAAGATATTCAATTGTTAATTAGTACATAAAAGGCTGAATCGCAACAAAGGGCTCCTTTAGGACATTGCCACGATTCTTAACATTACGGCTGCAAATATATAAATGGCAAATTATTCAGGGCAACAACAGACTGGAACCGACTTGCAATAATGAGAAAATGATTATGGTCTGGGTAGCCTTGGACAAAGGCTGTGATTGAGATGAGGATAAAGTGGTTCGGAAGACGAGGCAGAGATGGTTAAAAGAGCTGTTTTTTAGGATTCAATGGGCATGCTCTTGGAAGAGAAAGGCAGCATATTGCAATTGCTGCTTGTAATTCTACATACAGTAGCCAGGAAAGCCTGACCCGCATCTCAAACTTTTTTAGACGGTCCTCCTTTAAGTTTTTGGGCATTTTTACTTATCAAAGAGGATAGGCTGCACGTGTGTAGTAATCCCAAAAAATATTATAATTTGTTCAACGAGATCAGCCTCTACTTCCCTACACCGGCCATTTTGCAGTCCTGCAGCTTGTGGCACCTGTGTGATCAAAAATACGTGCATTTTACGGTCTGGGAGGGAAGATTCAGTGGTTCGCATGCTGCGATATGACGCCGGCAGATAGAGTTCAATTCCCCCAGTTACGGCGAATTTGCACGGTGAGTTATATCTGATCACCAGTGGTGAAGTATGGTCAAAGATCCAGCATGACAAACACGTCATGGGGAGGCCTTAATTCAGCAGTGAATTGATAAAGGGCTGTAAATTATAATTATTTTATTTAAGAGCTCATAGGGACCCAGCAGTGTCTTGTTAAAGGGAGACCTGGTTTAAAATAAGTTTAAAATAAGTACGGCAAAACAGTATACACCGACAAAGAGACCCACAGAGCTCTATAGACTCACATAGAGGCTCATAAGTAACCTCTGTGAAACAGTAATGCCCTGCGGGACTCTAGATTAGGCTCCCACTGTGTTGTGTGTTTATTAGAAAGAGATGAACTCTGAGAAGCAAACAGAGCGTGGCTGGCAGCCAGGCACGAAGGGGGGCACAGGGATTAGGTGTCTTAAGGCACCGCGGGGGGTCACGTCTGCCTCCACTCCTGAGACGACGACTGGCTGACCGTTAATATTTGTACACATAACAGCCCTTTAGTCAACCCACTGCTGGCTAGTGCAGATTGGTGTTGGTTGGGATGAATGGACGCGGAGCATAGAATCGCAGTAGAGTACAACAATGGCGTTTACTGTACCGTCCTCTGCCGACCACAATGTAGCGGTCCCACAGCCCCCGGTGACAACCTGTTGTGGATGTCATTACCTGAGAGCTATCCAGCGGGGTCTCACAAAGTGGGCTAGGAGTAAACCCTCGGGAGAGGGCCGCAATGAAGAGCATTCCGTCACAATCGTTTTGGTGCGATCTCCACGACACATTCACGTGGCACTATTCATTGAGCCAGGTAGATAGGATTATTATTTTCATAGAAATTTTTAAATTATTATTAAAAAACACCTTTTTACAAGTATTTTCGACAAATGTTATTCCGGCTGTATGATTGGTGTCAAGCGACAAAGGAATCCATTCCGATTTCTAAATCTTTGCGTAAAAAATCCCGATCTAGTAACCTCTGGTCTACATGGCAGAGGGCAGCGCTTTCCCACTCGCTCTGCCATCGACAGTACTGTTCACCACACGACAGTCAAACCGAGATTTCTCATTATCAGGCGTGTAATTTAGGTAAATTAACTGCAGAACTAACATTAATGTGATACTTGTTTTGTGTACAATGGTAACCACACTGAGACCATCAGCTTGCTACATTTGAGAACCCCGTTTTAATCACAAGGCGATTGCCTGGATTCAAAACCCAGAATTCTCAGGGGTGCCAGTTCCTTGCTCTGACCCGAGCCACATCGGCAACATGGGGTGGGAATGATTCTTTAGGTTTTTTTTGTTGTTGTTGCAAGTAGCCATGGAGGCCCATACCGAGTAACCATGGGGACACGTGAAGGTTATTAAAGGAGGCAGCAGCACAGCAGGTGGCTTCTCCTGCCCTGACTGTCCCCACGCCTGTTTAATAGACAATCACATCCACAATTTATTAAGACACTGTGGCTAAATGCTTGCTGCAGAATTTAATTACAAACACTTACTGTTTTAATTTCTATTGAATATTCATGTTAAAAAAACAAACTTGTATGATAATTCAAGGGGATACTTTTTATAATCCATCTGCTGATGGGGATCATAGATTGACATTTTCTCGTGTCCGTTCTTTAGACATGGCCATGCCTTGCACGAATCTTCAGCAATGCGTGGCCTGTTCAAACAATGAGTTGCATAGCAACCTTGATGCTATGGGTGTGAGTCATCCACAAAGGTTAAGGGTAAATTACATCACGAATTAAGAATTTTCATCAGTGTGGGGTTTACCAAAATAAATTAGGCATTACAGTTCCATCTTACCGAGTGAATTAGCTAGATTAACTTTTTATCCAATCATAGCTATACGAAGGCTAGATGGTTCCTTTTAATGGGAGATGTAGACTTATACAAGTACACGGAAACAGCAGCTCACACAGGCTTGTGCCGATACTCAGAAATGAACGGATATACATGAACACCCAGCGACTTACAAAGAGACCCACAGATTAACAGACCCATAAGCCCACAAAAATCCGAAGACGTAAATTAACCTACCAAAGAGTCCCTTTGACAAATATATTTCACCTGCCAACAGCTAAGAGAGCCCATTGCGACCAGGATTCCAAAAGGCAGAATTGAGATTCAATTAATGGTGCCCCGTTAAACCCGCGAGGATTGTTACGCTTTGACATGCGTCTCAAGCCACTTTGTTACATCCTCGGGTGTTTTATAGAAAACACTAGCATAAGTACCCGGCGGTGCCCGGGTGAAAAATATATTTCTTAATAACCTTACATATATACACACCCTCACCACTCACCCTCACCATTCACCCTCACCAATCACCACTCACCACTCACCCTCACCAATCACCGCTCACCAATCACCGCTCACCACTCACCCTCAACACTCACCACTCACCCTCACCATTCACCCTCACCACTCTCCCTCACCAATCATCCTCACCAATCACACCCTCACCAATCACCACTCACCAATCACCACTCACCCTCACCACTCTCCCTCACGACTCATCCTCACCAATCACACCCTCACCAATCACCACTCACCACTCACCCTCAACACTCACCCTCACCACTCACCACTCACCCTCACCATTCACCTTGACCACTCTCCCTCACCACTCTCCCTCACCACTCATCCTCACCAATCACACCCTCACCAATCACCACTCACCACTCACCCTCAACACTCACCCTCACCACTCACCACTCACCCTCACCATTCACCCTCACCACTCTCCCTCACCACTCATCCTCACCAATGACACGCTCACCAATCACCACTCACCACTCACCCTCAACACTCACCCTCACCACTCACCCTCACCATTCACCCTCACCACTCTCCCTCACGACTCATCCTCACCACTCACCCTCACCACTCAACCTCCCCTCACCACTCACTAATCACCACTCACAAACGCCACTCACCATTATATTTTTGCCCCAGTCAACGCCGGATATTTCCCATTAGTAGCAGTTTATATCAACTCTATAAGCAACTTATATTAAACAGGAAGCGCGATCCTAAAGTAATTTACAACCTTCGATTAGTCCTTTGTGCGGTTCAAAGAATCGATTCCTGGCATGTTGGGGGTTTACATTTTGAATGATAGAGTTTCATTTTCATTGTCATTTTATTTTTTCAGGAGTTTTTAATTACATTTTTGCCCCGGTCAACGCCGGATATTTCCCGTTCGTAGCAGTTTATATCGACTTTAAGCAACTTATAGTAAACGAGAATCGTCCGAATCTAAAGGAATCTACAATCTTCGATTCCTTTGCGCGATTCAGAGAATCGATTCTTGGCGCGTCGGGTTTAAAAGTAATTACACAGTTGTTTTTTCATTGGTATGTAATGTTTGAAAGTTTTCATAAGATTTCAAATGTAGTTTCCCCCCGGGCAACGCTGGGTATATCGAGTTTATACCACAAATGCGTGCGCATATTTTTAACGGGAATTAATAATGGCGTCCACCCGGCAGCGAATGCGTCGCTACCCGTTGCCAGGGGCAACCGCCGTCCAATGAAACTGCGTATGGTCCGGCGACACACAGACACACACACAGACAGACAGACAGATTTGCGATTTTATATATATATAGATTGGCAGACGACGACACACGCAGTTACACGAAACGTGTGCCAGACGCTGCTGAAAAAAAACCCCACGGCCTCATCTAATCAACCCGGTAAATAACATGGAAGCCACTCACAATTGTCATCTCTCACAAGGTCACGTCAAAGCGGTAATTGACCAACCATGCAAAAGCTTCCCAACCAGGGCTAAATACGAGAGAGCCCCTGCAATGTGCAACAAGACAGGCGACGCCGGTAGATTGGGCACGGTGATGGTATTACGAAAGCAACGCATGCTATATTGACACGGGGGCTGAAATGTGCTCGTCCGCGCATCTCACCGACCTCCTCGTGCGAGAAACATTCCACGGCTGTGGATTTCAACCACAACTCCACGTTCGGACTACTACGTCCAATCAGGGGCTCTGTGACCCGATTGATCAGCGCGCCACGCTGCCTGCAATCCCGTTACCGCGTGGCTCTGACCAAACACGGGCAGCAGCAGCAGCACTTTTACTGCCGACGGTGCAGTGTCAAATATTGCACAGTCACGTGAACCAATTCCCGATTTCCTATCGCCGTAAAGCCTCATTATTGCTTTACCTGTGCGCACCGCCCGGCAGTTGTGAGCCTTAACGAGATGGGCGGGTGTCGGTAAAGCGGCTGTTTTAGATTCAAAGCGTCGCCGACTCACCGGCCTGGCTCGTACGGTGCAGCAACTGGAGGGTCAGGAGACCAGCGAAGGCAGCAGATGGTGTGTTTGCAAGAAATATATATATACAACACACAAAAACAAACACAAGACAAGAAAGCACAACCCGCCCGTGAGAGAACGACGACACGCGCTTAGGAAGAAGACGCGGCTGCCACCTCCTCTGCCTCCACTACCAACCTCCCAATGTCGCACGCGGTCTCCACACAAATCCGCTGCGCGCTTAGCAACCAGTCATCCGCATTGATCCAGGCTGCACTTAGCGGCAGAGGACCTCTCTCAGAGCCCGACCCCCTCGTGGCTCACTCACGGGACGTGCCTGCCCCCCCCCCCCTCATTTTTTATTCCCACGAACACAACCACCACCACCACCAACCAACCACTCCACACCACGACCATTCTTCTTCTTCCACTCTCTCTCTCTCTCTAGCTCCCCGCCCGCTCTGCTACAGTGGTCGGCGATGTTTGCGAGCACCTATTGAGAGCCACACAACAACAACGACGCCACTCAGTGACGTCACCCCAGCGCATGTGCCAGGCTAGGTGCACTTTAAGGCTATCGGCCGTGAAGAAGCGTCGAAGGCTGGCTGGAAAGCTGGTCACGAAAGAGACCCAGGTGGTTATGGGCTCACCGCCGAGCGGATGTTGCCACCTGTGTTGGCACAGATTAAGGCAGGCAGATGCACGATTGCGTTCATTGTGTGAGCGACATCACAGCCACGCCTTTGCAGGTAGGTTACTCATTTAAGGCGGAGATGACCCATGAGAGGCCAAGTACAGATTACAAATGAGTCGTGGGCTACACGACAATGTTCGTGTATTGCGCCACCGCTCCCCACTCCGTAGAGCACACACGAGCGCCTCCCTTCTTGTACAAAGACAAAGGTCCCCTGTATAGCCTCAACACTGGCAAGTGCTGTTAGCGAGCACCTATGAACGCCAGCACGGCACGCGAGCGAGTGGGTGACCAGAACCACGCACGGCCGTCTTTGTTTCCCCGGCGGCGATCATTTACACACCGCACCAGGTACTCATTTGAGGCCGAGTCGACCTAGGCGACGCCCAGGACCCGAACACCAGGACCTTCTCGTTAACACGCGCACACAAACACACACGCGGGTTGCCGTAAAGCCGACAACGCAATCCCCCCCCCCCCAACACACGCGCGACGCGGCAATGTGCGCATTTGTGGTCTTGAACATTTCACGCAATAATGTCCCGAGAAAAGCCCTCGGGTGCGCAAACAGAAAAAGAAAATCCTTCCCCACTTTACAAAACACATGCGCACACACAAACACTCACACACACACACAAACACTCACACACACAAAACACTCACACACACAAAACACTCACACACACAAACACTCACACACACATTCTCTGCTTCTCTTACCGCAGGCGCGTCCAAGCGAGGCGGCAGGCACAACGACGCTCACGATCCACGCTTGTGGTCCCCCCGACGTGCGCGCGTCTCGGATGATTTGACCGGCAGGTTGACGGCACGGAACGGGGCACGCGGAGGAGCTACGCGTGTCCCTCGACCACCACTGCACGGCACAGACAATTTTCCGCGGGTGGCCTCTCCTACGTTCAAGCCGTTCCACCGGGATAAATATCAAGCAAGAGGCGACTGACGATTTTTCAAGCGGGGACGGACTGGCGAGGGAGCGCAACGTTGACGCGCAAACCCCGAGAAACTCTGGCGCAGTTCTGTGAGAAGAAGGAGGGTGGCTCATGCAGCTACAGGGGCTGCTGCTGTTGCTGCTGATGATGCTGCTGCTGCTGATGCTGGACCCCGACGCGCAGTCGCGTCTCCGCCCCTCCTGCCCAGCCACTGCGTGGATTTGCTGCTCGCTGGCGTAATCTCTCTGGGGACTGGGTTTGGTGGGGGGGGCGAGGTGGAGGAGAGGGGTGGTGGTGGGGGGGCGTGTCCGATACCTCTCACTCACTCTACCCCCTACTTCACTATTTTTTTTTGTAACCACGTTGTTTGAGAATTGGGGTTAGATTAATATTCTCTCATCGGCCTGGCGCTCTGCTAACCTCGTTGTTGGCGATTTCGATTTTGGACGAAAAAGGGGACATTGCGACAAGACGGAAAATATTACCTCCCCTCGCAGGTGGTTGCAGGACCCCCCCCCCTTCCCACCCACGGTGTGTACGCTCCATACATCATCTGGGAGCGTCCACAGAGTTCACAGTCCGCAAAGAAACATTGGGAAATGCTTGCTCGGGATGACAGGAAGAGGAACACTTGGAGCACTGAAAACACACGTTTGAGACATCATTGACCGTGAAGTGAATTTGGGAATGATGGCCGGGTGGACGAGACTGTTGACGGAGTGGCAGCCGAAGGAGGGAACGACCAGCGGGGAGATGGAGCAGTGAGACCCGGCTTGTGTGCAGGATTGAGATGGATATTGTGGCGACGGCACGGAGAGGCCTTCAACCAGCAGTGGATAAGCTCATGAGTACATCCGATTAGCACGGTTGGCTACTGACGGCGCGAAAGAAGTTCTACATACATGTCGCAAGAGGGTTGCGTTTATTAACTCGAGTACACTTTTACACGACAAATTAAACTCAAATGAGAAAATTGTCAGATGCGTGTAGCAGCGTCCCTGTGTTTATTTGACACCAATTTCAGAACATTCGCGAACGTGAACAAATGGGCTACAGTGGTGAGACGTGAAGGCGGAAAGTTGAGAATGGCTGGACTTTAAACCCCATCCCAGATCCCGACAACGTCATAAAGTAGGTTACGTACGCGTCACACGCGGTCCCCCATTGACCCTTGTCACGACGGAGGCTTGTGGATGCCATCATCCAGCAGCGGACAGTGACGCCGGTTGAAGAGACTCCACAGAAGTGAGAGAGCTGAGCAAGGTAACCGTGGCTGCTGATGTAAATAGGGTGGATACGTGTGGCCCTTAAGATCAAAACCTTAATTTACCTTTCCGAGCGCTCTCCGTCGCGATGCAACCGGTTGAATGTATATTTATATTCCTTTTGTCAATCCACTCAAGGATGAGGGCCTTCCCCTCCCACGCTGTGTCATTCATGTGGGTCTTATGGCCCCAATTTACCACGCTGGTCAGTACAGGTTCAAGGCGAGGAGCGATAACGTGGAAGCATAGAGGTACAGAATGCGTTGAATAGACTTAGAACATACAGCCCACGCGATACTGATACCATCATCATCATCACCACGATCCATGGGTAGATAGCCCGTCGGTGTCTACTGCACATTTCGTCATTTATAAAATGTTGATAACACAAACGTGAATTAAGGTAAACAATCACATCTGCGTGTTGGGTGAACGCTGGAGACGATTTCGCCTTGCACACCAAAGCATAGGTTTGACAAATGTGCTTCGCAGCTGTCTCGCTGGTGGCGTTCATTCACAGCACTGGACTGGAGACTATCAATGTCGGCCAATTGCTGCCTTTGATGTTAAATCAAAGGCCCTGATCAAGGTCCGCATTGTGAATAATGGTGGGATTGTTTGAAAATGTTACCCAACGAGATCGGCAGCTTGGAATACAATTAGATCTGTCTTTTGTATTAGAAGAATCAAACCATCTGGCATTCGAATGTGAGCCCCCAACACACTCATTACGAACCAATTCAGCAACATTTAATTTGACTCTTTGTGAGCATTTATAGACCCCACGGTACATATCAAAATGAACAATGACTGCATTTGCGCAGGTGTGGGTTGCGGAATGTGGGACGTGGATACGGGGTGGGCGCCGAATGCATCGAGCATTCGGGGCAATCCAGTGCGGCAGCCTCCTCCCAATTACCCTCCCTCCCCCGTGTGACACAAGGGACCATCATCGCACGGCTATTACAACCAGATGGGTTGCAGGGTTAATATCGCGTTACATTAGCCTCGTCACGTCACCATTGCATTAGCCTCGTGGGCAGAGGCGGCGGCCGCATTACATGAGGATGCTCACTTTGCAATGCGTAAAACATCGTGGCCACGCTGTTAAGATGGAGGATGACTGCTCTTGAGAAATGGTTTGTTTGGAATAAGCAGAGATTGAGCGGCGAGAAGTGATACAGCTTACACAGTATTATGCAGATGACGTGTATCGTCTATGGGGAAGTGGCCCTGACAATGCCCTAAATTTGTCTCTGGTTGAAAGACTGGAGGTGCAGATTCATATACATCGTGTATTGGTGTCTTAACATTTCCCGCACCTCCGATTATCACAGTCGGCTACGTGCGGTGTGAAAGAAATTCAACATACATGCATACATACATTCCAAGGCCGTAGCCATGGAGTCAACATTGGGGGGACCAAATCTTCCAGGGGGTCTTGGGCCCCCCCCCACCAGAAAAAAAAATCTAAATTTGAAAACTAATTTCCTGCCATTTCCTGCCTAAAATATTAAAAAATTCACTAACACATGGGATGGAATTTTTATTTATTTTTTACAATAATGTCGAATAGTGCATTGTATTACATTGCTGTTATTTTCTTTTTTACCTTTTCTTGTTTCATTGTATGTAATGGCAGAGATTAGGGATTCATAAAGTACAGCCATAACCACAATCATATAAACATAAATCTATGCATTGTTATATGAAGACAATTCCAGATATTGTGGCTAAGGTTTAGCAAATTGTTGTTTTTATTTACATAGCATCGCAATGTTTTTTTATAATACTTTTATAGCAATATATTGGGAGGGACATTTTGAGTATATATTATATGCTCCTTGTGTCCCCCCCAATATATATTATAATTACGGCCTTGATACATACTCTGAGCTAATGAAAATAACGTGCCTGGAAATGCAGTGACAATTAGCAATACAATAGTGGGCTTATGGAGCCAGACAGTGATAAATATATAAATGACTTTAAATAAATGAATACGTTGACTTTGCCCTTGTGCAAACAGCCCTCCCATGGAATTTCACTAGCCTGCGAAAATATTTTGAATGTGTCATTTAATTTCGCGTTTTTGTCACATGCAGTGTTTCATCAGCCTGAGAAAGCAATGTAACACACAAGTTGTGTTTTGATCCAGCAGTTGCATGAGAATGGGTGACGATGATTAAGCTGAACTGTCCTGATGTCACAAAGGCAAAGTTCTATTCTACACAATATTATCTGCTCCTTGTACACACACACTCACGTGAGATAAGATGTACAAAGAGCGTGGGTTAAAGTTACTCTACCAGTCAATACCGACGAAACTGAAGCATTTACTGTACTCTGAGACACATTTTCCACAGCTATGCTTGTGTCATTGCGCACAACATCAGACACACCGTGTCGATCACGGGGGGGTTGTTTGACCATACTTCACCACTCTGGTCAATCTGAAACATTTACTTAAAACTATCGTTTTCTATCCTATTTACAACTACAGTATGCCAATATGGATGCAGCACTCCGCAAGAACCACTTTATCATCTATGGTGGAGAATTCAGCCGCAATACAACAGCGAATCAGCCTCTTGAGCAGAGCAGGGTCTGCCGTGAATATTCAATCAGTTCCCAGAAAGAGGCCGCGGGGGGGGGGGTTGCCGATCGTCGCTGTGTGCTCGTCACGCACACGGCCACGCAGCCGCACGCGTGCATCTCACAACACGGACACGTCCTGTACACACAGAGTGTGAGTGCAGCATCACAGCGGCGCCACGCAGCGTGTGTGGATGCATGTTGAATTTCTTTCGCAGCGCACGTAGCCCCGACTGAGCTAATCCGAGGTTTGGGGGAGGCAACGGCAAACTAAAACACAAAAAGCACACGTGTCATGTTTAAGGCAACACTTTGTGATTGGGTTATCTTTAAAATGAAGAACGTAAATGGTATTTTGTTCTATTTATTTCATCCCAGATGTCTCTTGTAAACATCAACTTGAGTCCCCAGATCACCGCGACCACCGCAGGCCCTCTCCGCCTGCCCGCCTGACAGGTAGCCCTCCTGTCCATCATGGGCCATCTGATTAGTTCGGGCGCAATCTCAGCTGGTTTGACCAAATGGTTGTGTGTCTGTACATAACGCATCTCAAAATTCAATCCCGACGTTACACACATTGCATTCCCATGGCATACGAGATACGTGCACTAGACGCAGCCGTCCAAACGCACGCGGCCTATGCCGCACACTGCGAGTGCTGATCAGCGGGCGGGCGGACAGACGGACAATATCTTCTGCATCTCGTGCCCTGACGCAACCCCGTCCGCGAAGGCTCCATTAAATCAGGGAGTGGGTGGCATTCCAGACATCGGTGACAGGCGGCGATGGAATTCCAATGAGTGCAAGTGTATTTATTACATTATGGCCTGCATGCAAATGTGTCAGGATGCCAACCCACTTAACCTTTAACCTTCCGCGAGTTTGTAGCGGGCGACATTTTACATCCAATTTCATGCAATTGAGGGCGAGTGCCATGCGTAATCCCAAACGGGTTCTATACATTTGGCTTTTATTTTAAACGATAGTCTTTTTAGGGGAAAAAAGCTGTACTACATTTGCATGCCACTAAATATGAATATACTGCCCTCTGTCCATTTATTTAGAAGTGGCACTGCCTGTGATGCAAATGTGCACATGTGTACATCTCAAACCCAACGATGAATTTAAATTAAGTGAGCACTAGTGTCGAAGAAAAATGTAAACCATACCCACGTAAACTGACAGGTCACTCACCCACTGCCAAACATACTGTATGTAAGCAGCTCACGTTGACCCGATATGATTTTTTTTTTACAATTATTCAATGTTATGCATGTTTACACTAAGCGCCAAACATACGAGTTTATTCGACATTATTTACAAGCACAAGGAAAACTAAATCAAATATTGGAGATGGCGAAGCAAGCTGGCATCACTTGGCATTTTTCGCACAAAGCCTTTTATTTTATTCGCAGCTTGTCCACCAACATTCACGATGGCAGACATTGGAAAACATTTGTCTCATCTTGTAACGGCCTTTTGGCATCCACCAACATTGTTGGCATCATTTACCCACACCGGCCTAGTGTTTGCTTGTATTTAAAAGGGGGCATGATCTGCCCTTGTCACCAGCACAACTCCATGGTAATGTTCCAACACGTCTTGGCTCTAACTTTCGTTAAAAGTACCGTGACCTTGTCTGCGAGCCCTGGGCATATTTATTGTGAGAATGCAAGGAATCCTACAGTACCCACATACCGCCTAGGCACTCCTTTGCGATGAAGGCGAGCCAGATATTTACCCCCACGGCTTCTCGATGCAGATATCTTTCCCGCACACCGCAGCGAATAGAAATCACACATTTTGTGAGTATATTTTTCGTGACATGCATGTGGTTTTATTTGATTTTTTTTCAACGTACAATATTTTCGAACAAAGGTGACAAAAATAATGAAAGAACAGCACTTGACTCCATGAGTCGCTGGTGAAACCGTGAACGACATCGCTCCGTCAATGTTTAAAAAAATTAAACTATATTTCTCGGAGTCAAGGTGTTCAGGCTTGCGTCAAGCGGTTGGATGTTACAAAAGCGGTGGTGCAGCCAACGGCGTCTTCTGGAGCCATGACAGTTACTTGAAAGTGGGATGCAAGGTAAGGCTCTAGGCTACACAGAAGAGCAGCATACAAGTTGTGGGCGTACAGAGTGTAAATATCGAAACTCTTTGCACAACACGTCTTGACTGAAATTAAAAAGAACAAAAAAAATCGGCAGAAATGAGTCAAAATTGCATAGAGCAAGAAATGAAGAAAAAAAATAGAACATTTATACAAAATAGATATTTATACTGTGTAAATAGCACTTGGTCTCAGTCATCGTCACCATGGCTGGCTTCACCATTACAGTACATTCAAGAGGGCATTGTCCACCCCCCACCCCCTCCGACAATGCGCTACCACGCAGGTACAGCTCCGTGAGCGCGCGTCACCAGCTTTGGAGAACGCGGGGAAGCTTAACGCTCCTCCCTCCGTAACGTACGGTGGGGTCTCATTCGACTCAACAAGGTGGCACGTGTAAAATTCATATTCTCAGGAATTTATCATGGAGACTCCAACATCAACTAGTGGGGGCTTCAACCTCACCCCCTCCTCCCCTCCTAAAAATGTCCCAGTGATCACCCTGGCCCAAGACATATGGTTACAAGCACGCGCTGCACAATCTGACAATACACATGAAGCAAATTCAAGCCAGGTGCATTCGCTCACGTCTCCGCTGCAGGAATTAGTCACTCCTCGCTTAACGTTGGGTTTGTATTCCTGAAAAAAATGCAACTTTAAGTGAAATATTGTTGAGCGAAAGCGATTTTCCTGTAAAAAAAACAACGTAAATCAAGGAGGTAATGTTCCTGGGACATTTCCTATCACTCTTAAGAATATAAACTTGTTTAGAGTACATATTTCAAAGAACATCTATAATAATGGTGATTACATGTAGCTATGATTAGAGAAAAGGTTGGGTTAACTCACCAGTGATGGTTGTGGAGCTTTCTATAGATTAAGGATGTATGGTGAACTTCTTTCACACCGTATGTAACCAACCACGCTAATTGTAGGTGTTGGGAACTACAGGAACGCATCCAATGACTGTTGCCCAACTTTATTCTTATTTCATATGTAGTTGCTTGTAGCTTTGCAAAGTATCAGTGGTTTTCGTGCACACTTGAGCACTGCACTCCCTGCTTGCATCATCCTCAATAAAAATGTCCATGCCTTGTTGAAGGTGCGTGGGAGCTTTGAAAGCTGCAACGACACCCCGATTAACCACCCTTGGCCTTTAAGTCCTCAAACAAACTGCGTGCCTATGCCTGGATCACCAGTAAACTGAGGGAAATGTGGAGCTGATTTTGAGCAATCCACACTAATAGCAGGCACTCCATACCTCCTGCTGCAAAAGCAGTGTAAAAATTCAAATTTAGTTTGCAATGTGATCTCCTTTCTTTTACACATCATGGCGCTTGAAGCAGTAGGGTCACTACTCCTCGGCCTTTTGGCATGAACGTTGAGCGAGGGATGCGGTGATAAAATGACCTCCCCAAAATCAAAACAAAAACGGTTCATAACGTACCGAGATAAGGGTATGCTGCCGCGTACAGCATCAAACCACTCGACAGCGCACGTAAAGAAAGTAAAGACAACACATCTGTGTCGAAATGCACTGGGCTGGTCGGGGATGGGGCCTCGTGACGTACATCGCCCTGGCAGCAACGCTAAGAGTGACACCACGCGACTTTAAACACATACGTGGGCAGCAATTCATCGGCGACTTTTCAGCGAAACGACGTTAAGCGGGCCGACGTTGAGCGAGGAGTGACTTACGACATATTTTATCCAAATCTTGCATAAAGTAGTCGTACGATTGTGATTAACGTGTGCAGAAAAGGAGCTTACTGTACGACAAATCAAGTGTGCACTCTGGGTGTTGAAGTACAATGCAATTGTAAAGCTGACTCACGGTTTATTATTCCTATAAGTAAAGTGTGAATGTTGTACAGTGTATGGGACCACTGATGAGCTTAGCAATTTGTGGTCAAAGGTAACTTATGAAAAGAGTGCTCCAAGAACTCAGTTTATGCATCAGTGCTAAACCTGGAATCTAAAACGACCCACGTGGATCCAGGAATCATCCATAACACACACTCATATCCGTTTATCTACATCACAAATATTCAACACTGCATCAAATTCAGTGTTCTGAGTTGAGTGTACTCAGCTGTGATCTTGTACACGCATGGCAGCTTTCGATTTACATTTTAATTCATCAGCCCGGCAGAAAATGCGATGGTGGTCAATGAGACGGAAACACAGGCCACAGCACAACTGGCAGGGAGAGACCCCTGCAGTTGGGTGGAGTGATGCAGCTATTTAAAAGTCGTCGAAAAAGCCCAGGCCAACAGCCTAGAGCTCCGTACCCTGACAGTGACGAGTGTGAGCAAGAAAACAAATTAAAACACGTCCCATTCCCGAAACATGGTAGTGCATCCTACAGAAAGAAAATTACTTTAAGAACAGCGATTAGAAAATGAGAGCCCTTCTTTTTCGTTTACAAAACATCACGAAAAATGTAAAACCGTACCGCCCACGCATTACAAAATATCGCTTTGGTGCTACCAATGTTCAGTAAATATACACCTGTCCCAAGCACTCTACAAAACAAAATTCGATACAGCCAATAAGGACCTGTGATTCAGTGTTCATCCAGCTACAGCAACACCTGGTCTGCCAGCATAAGTGATAGAGAGTGACAATAAATGAGCACTCCCCCTTTCAACACATACACAAACGTATAAGCACACATTCTCTAAAGCGTATGTACGTTCGTGTGTAAAACTGGGTGTATGGATATGGGTTTTGTTGGTGCAGAGAAATGATTAAAAAAATCCACGAACAAGAAAATAACGCAAGGCACTTGTCCATCACGAGGCGATTCACAAAACCTAACGGAATAAGCGTTGGGTAAGCGCACAGTGGACGTCTCAGGTTAACACGACCGTTTGAACACACTTTAGTGCCAAGAATCCCATAAAATATATTTGAAGGAAATGTGTAGAACAGCAAGAAAGATACGACACACAATTATTCTGAGTACATAACATATAGCATGAAATATAAGTATAACTATATAACATTGGATCGGTCACTATAACTAATTAAAAAAAAACATACGAACGCCAAGTATTCCTTGCACCCAATTTGTGGTGGAACGAATCGTTTTCTCGACATTAACGACCACAGTTCTTTCCATGTGCTTTGAGCAAAAGCCAAAAACCGTCATGTCCAATTTCACTGGTGGCTCTCGGTGAAAAAAAGCAAATTTTCTCCCATGTGTTTTCGTGGAGCAAAACATTGAACGCCATGCCGAACCACGCCACGCAAAGTACAACCCGACAAACTCAACCGAGGACACCAACGCCGGAGTAAGAAGTGATTATTTTAACGCATCGCACAAGTGCGGAGGAATAAGGCAAACCTCAAGGCAGCCGAATGTGGGTGCTCATCACGTTGGTTTGGAGTGGACGCGGGATGGACGAGTGGATGCCGCGCATGCAGTTACACTATAACTCACGCCTCGTTCAAACCCATCCCCCGAGCGGCCATTTTAAAGGTCACGCTTGAGAATAATTGAATGATCACATGGGTCGTGATTCATCGCAGCGGTCCAGCACGGACTCACAAGCGGCGTTTTGAGCCTCCCTGAATATCAGGTCAAACACGGTCCTTCAAGTCCCCGTACTGCCCACGCGAGCATGTTTAAGGCATAGTGTGCTATTTTTCTATGTAAGATATATTTATAATTTCGTAAAAATCTATCTTCCCTTTTATTACTATATATTGAAATGTAAAAAAAAAAATCTGCATTGGCTTTGCTGTATTATGCGGGAAAAGCATTAGGCTCAAAGAAAGATGATGACAATCATGATGGTGAAGATGACAATAATCCAAAATATCATGGCAATGAAATGAAGATGACCAATTGATGATACAATAAAAGGTTCTACAATTTTGGAATTAATCCGTGGCAGTATAGGGGATCAACGTGGCTGGAGTGATGGGGGGGGGGGGGTGTGATTCAGGTTGATCTGAACAGCCTGCACGCCGTTGTCACTGAGGGCTCGAGGCCCACGTGCTCGTGCGGTCAGCCGAGGTCCAGGCAACCTGTGCGGACGACGCTTGCTGCTCCTGCGCCATGCGCGAGATGGCAGCCGCCGGCCGGGGACTCCGTCCCCGCGTGTCGCTCGTTTTGTTCGCTCCTTCGAAATGTCATGCCGACGTGGACGCTACCTGTTGCGCTGCTGGTAGATGGCCGTGTAAACATTGTCAGCTTCGCTCAGTTCCTCAAAAAACGGAATGAGATCCAGTAGCTCTGTGTCCGTCATGTCATCGAACCAGGACATGACTGGGACCTGCAGGGCATGGAGTGGGGGACAGAGAGAGAGACTTTTTAACGAGTTGGCAGGATCGGTGGGATGAGCAAGCTTCTCTCCGAAGCTGCCAGAGTTGCTAAATTCAACTGTGCAGCGAACTTGTACTTTTAAATTTGTCCGTATTGGAAGAGGCAAGATACTGCATTGTTGCTAATTTTGTTTCGTCTGATAATAGACAAATATACAATGCTGGATATCATATATTTTTAAAACATTAACACTGTAGTAGTGGGCATATGTATACACTATACATGTAAAATTTAGCTGGGCGGTGGTGGCGCACGCCTGTAACCCAGCGCTATGGAGGCAGCGAGGGTTGGTGGATCGCCCAAATGTTGTGAAACTCCCTTCCCGCGGGTGACGAGGTGCCATACTCTGGCTCGCCAGGAGAAATGCAGTATACCAAATGTGTGGGCTCCACTTGTTCCATCTGTGTGGGATAAGAGTGTTTACCCTTCGCACGTGTGGGTTGTCTCCAGGTGCTCCGGTTTCCTCCCACATGTAAACACTCGTTTATTTGCTGATAACACCTTAATAAATAGAGGACCGCAGAGCTCGGGAAATTGTTGGCACCGGCTCACTGCATGCTTGTCGTTCCTCACACCTCGGAATTTTTCTCTTTCTTCGAGGATGAGCGAATACTGTGCGGTGTGCTACAAGTTTGAATTATAATGATATCATTTATTATCATCTAAAATGCACAGGCACTTGTTAATGCTGGATAAAGGCCTCCCAAAAGTGTTATTCATGACTCGCGGTTCCTATCTGTGACTGAACCAATAACCACTGGGAACCCGTCTGGTAGGACACCCCCAACTTCCAAAGTGTGGATGTGCCCCCTGCCAGTGACGGCGAGTGGCTGGGTGCGAGCTCTTGCCGCGTTGTCGGGGTGGAAGATGTAGGAGGCCGGGGAGTTGTCCAGGATGGCCGTGTGACTGAGGTCACGCCCCAGTCGGCTCAGGTCCTTCACGTAGTTCCCACGGTGGAAAACGCACGACTCGCGGAAGAGACGCGTGCGGAACACGCCCCACTTGTCCAGCAGGTCGGCCACAGGATCGGCGTACTGCGCCCGTGTGTGCACATGTGTGTGGGTGTCAGTCAACCCATGGCACCTGGGTCTGTCACATGACCTCCTGCCAGTGGGCGTTCGACACGTCACCTGGCCTTCAAGTGCACGTGGCCTGGCACAAGCGCCGTAGTGACGTCACCGCCACCTAGTGGAGAATGTGGGTTGTTGTTATTATGGGGAGTGGCAGTGTAGCGGTTAACGTGCTACACTATTTTTTTTTACTATTAAACTGTATAAATATTTATTTTACCAGGTAAGGCCCACTCAGCTATACAGATCTTTTTCAGAAGTGACGATAGCTCAACGAAGTGGCTTATTAAGTGTAAATTAATATCAGCCAAATGCATGTTTCTAAATGTGAAGGGAAAAACTGGAGGACCCAAGTAAAAATCCACATAACCACAGAGAGACCACGCAAACTCCAAATATACTACAAACCTGGCAACGCAAGTTCGATTCCCGCTCATGGCCAACACCAGTGACGATTATTTGAACTGGTCCTGGGCCTTTTCTAGGTCGACTCGGCCTCAAATGAGTATATGGTGCAGTGTGTAAATGTCGTCACTGGGGAGAAAAAGCGTCCGGGCGTGGTGCTGGCCACCCACCCCCTCATGTGCTGTTTCAGCCATCGTAGGTGCTCGCTAACAGCACTTGTCCCAACAGACCGTGTGTACACATGGGGAAGGGAGGCGTAATGGTTAGTGCACCGCTCTATAGACCTGGCCACCTGCGTTTAATTCCTGGCTACATTACATTTGGTTCTGTACTTAATTTGGCTTCAATCTATCTCTGAGAATTAAATATGACTGCTTGACTGCCATGTGACAAACATTCCTCAGTGGCAGGGCAGATGTGAAAATACCAACACCTACTATGTGGACTAGAGATGACGTAAAGGGCTCTCAAAAGTAGTTTTGTGAGATCCACTTTCATGGGCTATGAAATAACACAAAAGTGTTCACTGCTCTGTGACAGTTCTGAATGAGTACTTGGTCTCATTACAAGGGGCAGAGAGCCCTACTGGGATAAAATATATGGTGGAAAAAACAAAAAAATCCACAAAATCTGAGTTGATAAACGATCACCGTTCCACGGTGACCCCATCGTGTGACCCTCATGGGCTGCGATCCTTACCTTCGCCAGACTCGCCGTGAAGAGAATGCACTCGAAGAGCTCGCCCATCCTCTTGAGGAACTCATCGACGTGCGGCCTCTTCAGCACGTACACCTGAAATCACCGATAAGTAGCACAGAGACACCGCAGTATGGGCGTGAGGGTCGGCCAAACTGATAACTTGTTCTTTTTTGACGATTTTTTATTTCACCAGTTAAGGCCCACTGAGCTATGGAGCTCTTTTTCAAAAGCAACCTGGCCACAAATGATAGCTCAACGAAGTGGATTCTCATGTGGAAATCCAAATACTCTAAACCCACGTTTCTAAATGTGGAGGGAAGAACCGGAGGATCCGAATAAGAATCCACGGAACCATGGGGGAACATGCGCACTCCAAAATATACAGACGTCAGGGTCGGGATCGAACCCACGATCTCATGTATACCAGGTGAGGTAGCTGACATCTCGCCACCGTGGTGCCTGTGATTAAACTCGGAGCTGTTCAATTGCCTCATATCTGAATAGGCAAGAGCAGGGTTTTATTCCTTGGGTAGAGTTGGGGTGTGCGCAAAGATGTCTAAATAGCAGGGTTCTATTCTATTATTGTATTCTGTTCTCAATAATTGAGTTATAATTGGGCATGTAAGGACGCATCAATTCATAGACTATTCACAATATATGTAAATTATATTATTTTATATTCATGCTAATGATACAACAACCCAAGTAAATTAAACACAATAATGTGAAGTAGTTAGAAATGAGATGGTAAATGCTTCATAAATAACAATATCTTGAATCTGCTCTGTACAAATTGAACTGTTGGTGGGCGCATCATTGCACGCCGACGTTTTGAGTCAAATGAGTTTTCTTTATATGGGGGACAAACTCCAACCGCCCCCCATCCCCCATTGGCTGTTCAATCATTAAGAGTGCCTTCCAAGGGAATTGTAGGCAAATACAACTACGACCTTAAGTAAAATTCAGCTTGCTCACAGCAACTGTATTGTTAAATAATTTTCATCACCACATTTAACCTGCAAGCAATGAAAGTAAATGCCACAAAAACATATTTGACGTCAAATACAATTCACGTTTTGAATCGATACGCACGTCTTATAACAAATTATACAAGAAGATAAACAACAATGAATTAAAACTCTGGACCGAGGATCTCTTTTTGATCACACTCAGCCCTCATTGACCCCGGGGAAGTGCGCTGAGCGGCACTTGTGACGGTCGGCAGGCGGCTCAAGTGGACTACCTCCTGGCCCAAGTAAGCAAGGACAGGCCGCGGGTCTGAGACGCCAGCCTATCCTGGATTACTTGAACCAGGCTGCATCCAAGGGGCTCCTTCTTGCACTACAGCCGATCGCCAGCAGGAGACGCAGTGCTGCCGGCTCTCCTCAACGCAACGCAGGTGATGCTCTCAGGCTCCACTACAGCAAGGCACAAACAGGTTTGTGGTGCTTCCCAACCTTTGGCTGTCGAGAACTATATAGACAAAGATCCCCCGTATAGCCTTAACAGACTGTAGGGGCAAGTGCTGTTAGCGAGCACCTATGAAGGCCCGAACGGTACACGAGGGGGTGGGTGGCCAGCACCACGCCGGACCGCATTTGTCTCCCCAGTGGTGATGTTTACACAACGCACCAGATACTAATTTGAGGCTGAGTTGACCTAGGGGAGGCCCAGGACCGGTTCAGATAATCGTCACTATACAGTTTCAGTTTCATTTATTTGGTATAGCCCTGTGAGCCATTCGGTTCTTAAATCGGGTGCAACCGCAAAAAAAAAAACATGAACAAGAAAACATCTTAAAGTGACTATGCACAAACAGAAAAATCCAGGAAAAAACTGCAAAGTCTTCCAGAAATAAAGCACCGTACACCAACGCTGTTCAAAAATCCCAGTGGGATGCAAGTCAAACAACAACAACCACAAGACAACTTAGATTAAAGCCATCATTCTAACTCCGTACTACAACAAACCAAAAAACTTTTCGAAATCACCAAAATAAAGCCATAAGCAATGTAACAGTGATCATAGGAACTGACCGAAATTTCACAATAAACGACATAAACAACATGTACCACCAAACCCTGTAGCCATAGCAGGCTGCATGAGTCTCTATACGAGTATAGAGAACCCCCTCACAGACACACCAAGTGTCCGCATACCCCGAGCAGCATACACTGCAAATCGTCAAACAATTGAACGTTAACTCTTTTTTCTTTACACTAAACAACTGGACTCTGCCCATGAGACCCAGAGTTTGCTGGTTGAAAACAAATTCTGCTTAATATTACTCTGGAAAACCAATCGGCGAATGGGCATGGAGAAACGGAGTTCTGCTTACACATGCTTTTACCCACGATGCTCCATGGTTGTTGTTGTTGGCTTGCACCACATTGTGATTTTTTCACACGGCGTTTTAATATTTTTTGGGGGGGGGGGGGGATATTTGCTGGTTTATTCCAGGATGTTTCTGTTACGCGTCATCGCTTTGGGATGTTCTGTGTTCATATTTTGTTTGTTGCGGTTGCACCCGACTCAAGAGCCGCATGCATGGCTCCCAGGGCTACACCTAATAAATGAAACTTGAAACATAAAGTAACCAACCCAACCTCAAAATGTCACACAAGGCTGCCCTTCTAAAGGCGGACAACTGGCCGAGTACTATTGCATGCCGTAAACATGATCCTCGTTCAATGCGTATCGCATCACGGCCTTGTCCCACAGATTAGTCTCCGGGTCGCGTTAAGACAAAATGTTGTCGATCTTGATTTGAAATGTTGTCGCTCGGGAAAACCGCATTCGCCTCTAGGTGGCGCCACTCTCCCGTACGTGGGAGTGCAGCGAGTGCGGGTGGCTTTGTGTCGGCGTGATCATGAACGTTGATGACGTTTTTCAAACTCTTAGCTTTTTCGGTAAAGTCACGTAGGTAAAAAATGAAATTAAAATTAACGTTTTTGACGTTTTTTTTACGTTTGACGTTTTTCAAGTTTAGCCCAGTCTCCGCACCCGGAATATAAACAAATATTTATGTACACGGTACACCACATCCACCATTCCTCTTACTATGCGTGTGGCCTGACTTTGTGCGAGCTTATGCCAAGTCTATCAGCGACTGGGAATCCAGTGCGTAATCTGGATAAAATAAGACAAAAAACACATAGAATGCAAAACACATGTAAATTAGGATATAAAGCCATGTGTAATAGACTGGGGGCGAAAAGACGTGGAATGTGTCGTCTTGTTTTTATTACTCGTTAAGTTCATTGGTTTCCCTGTCGACAAGTTAGTGGTCACGTGGGAACTAAGTCTGACACTCAACGAGTGAGCAATGGATAATAATTAAACCAACGCACGCATAAAGATACATTTTCGCAAGCACGGTTAATCCGAAACCTGAATAGTAAACAGTTAACTGTGATCTGTGTTTGAAGCAGTGTAGTTCATTATATCTGCTCGTATTGTTGACAAGTAGAGATTTTTCTGTCCTGACCTGGTGCCAAAATATCTAAGTGAGAGAGGTATGCCCGCGCGTGTGAAGAACGGCCCTTTCAAACAATATGATGCAATGTAATGTTGTGAATAGAGGCTGCTATCAAATATTCACCTGATGAACCGTTCCATCAATTTCCACGGGCACGATGAAGTCCGCATTGTTGACAGGCTGTGATAAAGCGCACAACAACAAAAATACAACAGATGAATTAAATATTAAGTTTAACATTTTATTCATGCTTTAATTTTAACAAGGGAGTGGGCATGGGCAAATAAAGCTGTGCACAGGCCCTGTCAATCATGTGAGGGCTCATTATTTATACAGGCACAGCGCTCGCAAAGTGTGATGCGTCAGCAACAGTTACTGGGGTCGCATCAGTGAAGAACATCCCATGTGCAATGAATGCACCGAATTAATGAAGCATGGTACAAAGCCACGAATCAAACTCAGTTGGGTGCAAATGTAGCAAAATACATAAACCATTACTCCCCACATACACAAACAAAACCCATAAAAATCCCCCATATAGCCATACAGACTTTTGGGGTATGATGAGGGGATAGTGGTGTGGCCAACACCACTCCTGGCTGCCTTTTCCTTTCCAGTGCTGATGTGTACACACACTGGGTAAGATATTCATTTAACATCACTAGATCAAGGCAAGAACCAGGAGAAGTTTCTTTCTGCCTCCTCACCACCTCAATAATGTCGTTTCTCGTTTGTTCCGATTGAGTTAGAGTTTTGGTCACTCCATTTACCTAAATTAAAAAAAGCAGATTATTTTAATACCATTTTTATAATAAACAAAGGATTCGCACACACCAAAAAAGATGCATGCACGTATCGTCTTAAGCGTAAGAGTAAACATTAATCATTAAATTGGGGCAAGGTACCATATCCCCCCGGTCAGCACCAGCCCCCACCAAATTTTCTCAACTGTGCGCCAACTGCTTGCTTCATTTCCCACAATTTCGGCCGCACGTTTCGATGAAGCGCCACCCTCAGAAAGGGTGCCCGGCACGTCTCATACTGTGCCCGCCCCGTGCCCTTGTTACGGCACTGCACATACTGCTCATCCTTGGGAAATGCAAACCAAAGTTGGTACACACACACACACACGCGATGCTCGTACATACACACACACACGACGCTTGGTACACACACAGACAACGCTGGCAAGTGGCCATCCATCCGACGTGCGCCTGTTATCTCAAGCCCATCACAACCCCCTGCAAAGGGCCACCTTCCTGATCTCACCAGAGCCTGGGACAGTGCTTGTTACCAGGTTACATCAAAAGGCTAACCGGGTCACCATTTATTTTGCAGCGGGTTTGTGGTCAGGTCTATTTACGTCCCTGCTTTACAGTTGATTGTGAGCAACAAACCACAAGTGCAAGCTCCGCTCTCAGGAAGATTTTTTCGGGGGTTTCCAAGGCGACCTTGTTAGTGATACTTGTCAGGGGATCACAGCTGTCAGTAATCATCACTTTAGGAGCGTGACAATAAATGGGTTAGTGCGGGGTCATTGTGCAGATCTATAGCTGACTTCCTGTTGACTCTAATTATTTGAGTGCATACTTAAATGATACACTGATCCATTTATAGACACCCCACTGATTTCTAATGACCCTCTTGTTATCTTAACAGGTAATTGGATATTATAAAAGCGATGGCTCCATTTCTTACACTGGAGAGTGCTAAAAGATGTAGTAACTGTACAGATATTAACGGGAGACACACAGAGGCTCCAAAATAAAATGTATTTTAAAAATATAATTTCTCCCAATTATCTTAGCGAGCCATCTAAAAGTGGATTTTTCAATAATTAGATTTGAAGGAAATGTACAGTAGTTGATGACCGTACAGACATTTCACAGAGCCAACCAAAACTTTCCACCAGCTTGCCAGGAGCCAGCGGACAATATCCACGTGCCGGAAGGACACAGTGTGGTCCGGGATGGGGGTCGCACCTTGAAGGAGCTGTGCACCAGCGTCTCGTCCAGGTCAATGACGATGCACTTCTTGCCTCTGTCCGAATGGTTGACCTCTGGCAGCAGTGACTTGTTTGGGGGCTGCAGCGGAGGCGCGGGAGAGGAAGGGAAGGACAGGGCAATGAGAAAATCAATGAGACCCTCCAGCATCAGTGTAATTGAGCGCATGCAGATGCAACCACATAACGCATGCGTACAGATGGACGTGCAAACACATACATTCCTATTTACATACATGCTAGTCCATGTACACACTCGCGCATACACGTGTACATGCATGTGTACACACGCGTGTAGATATATATATAGATTTTATTTATTTCTGCAGGAAGGGCCCAATAAGCTGGTTGGCTCTATTTCATGGGCGCCCTGGGATAGTACAGATGTCATACAGTACAGATCTTAGATACACTTGTTTACATTGGCACGCATGCATGTGTACATGCATGCGTACACACGCATTGATATGTACATGAATACAGACAAAGATAAAGACAAAGATCCCCCGTATAGTATTAACAGACTCTTTGGGCCACTGCTGTTCACGAGCACCTATTAAGGCCAGCACAGCACATGAGGGGGTGGGTTGCCAGCAAACAAGCCTGGTCGTATTTATATCCTTAGTGGCACTGTACACATCACATCAGGTACTCATTTGAGGCGAAGTTGACCTAGGGAAGCCCAGGGTCGGTTCAGATAATCGTCACTGGTGTTGGCCATGAGTGGTAATCGAACATGGGTTTCCGAGTTTGTAGCACAGAGTGCTATCCGCTACACTGCAGCTCGCTACATTAATAGACACACACACAAATACAATGAATGGAATGTATCCAATAGGACATCCATCAAGGAGAAGCAGCAATTAACTCAGTTTGTGTGTAGGTGGTAGACAGTTTATTACATCGCAGAATCGTGAGAGGTGGCACCAGCCCAGCGCGGGGGAGGCCTTCTTCCAGCAGTGGATTAACCATGGCTAGTAACGGTGGTGACACACAAATATAACGATGCACATGCACACACTTACACAAAGACAGAGATCTCCCCGTATATATCCTACAAGATGCTATTGGGGCAAGTGCTGTTAGCGAACACTATTAAGGCCAAACCGGCACACGAGGGGGTGGTGTGGCCAGAGCCACGCATTACCGCATTTGTAGCCCCAGTTGTGATGTTTACACATGTCACCAGGTACTCCTTTAGGGCTAAGTCAACACATACACACATATAGTAGCAGCCACCCACTGCATTGAACATGATACAACGCACACATACACGAGTGCAATTACACATTCATGCTCCCGTAAATGCACACGTGGAGCATTCAAACAAATTGGACTGATTTCACAACAAAAATCCACGCAAAAAACCTACAGGCACTTCATGAGGGTCATGCTAAAGCCCACCGCACCTCCACATGCGACCTCACACAAAACGAAGCCGTTCGGACAAAGCGTTAATTCACATGCAGGACAAAGCTGCCCACCCAGATGTTGTGGACAAAATGTATCGGACACAGTGCGCGCGTGACATTTTGCACCATTTTGGTGTTTTTATTTTTCGTTTATACGGTCGTGGTAAATGACAAGAATGGTGCAAAATTGACACACTTAAAGAAAACTACCGCAACTCATTCCAAAAATGATTTCAATTCACATACAATCTTTACAATTTTCATTTTAACATTACTTTACAATCGTTTGTTTTTATTTAAATTGGCGTGGAAATCAAATGTTTTATAAAAACCCCCATTCATAAAACATTTCACTTCACCTGGACCAAATTGAATGGGAACAAAAACCAATAAAAGCATTTTTTCTCCGAATTTTTTTTTTGTAAACATAAGCAGCGCTGGGCGACCCAGCAGTTCCAGGGCCAACAAGAACAGTGCACGCGAGCATTATGCACGATCCTCATCCACAGCAGCCACCCACGACGGCCAAGAGCCTCATCCTCGAACGCGGCCTCACTCGCTTTCTCCCCACAACGCCACCCCCCCACCCTGACAGCCGAGTCACGCTTGAAGCCACCACACACAGAAGCCCCTCAAAGTCAGCACTCCTACTCCCCACAGCCGCCCGGTGCCCCTCCGATCACCCCCCCCCAACCGCCTCCTCCCTCTCCCCCTCCACATCACTCCCTCACTCCCACACATCACTCCCTCACTCCCTCCAGCTCACTCCCTTACTCCCTCCACCTCTCTCCTACCCTCCCCTCCGCAGCAATCGAAAATAGCACATTCCATGTCACCATGCCAACAGCCGCACCCCAACAAGCAGCCCTCCGTGAATATCGAGCCCCCCCCCACAACCCACGCCATAACCCCCCTTTTGACTGCCGAGAGATGGAACAGCCCAGATACGTACACAGACGAGCTGCAGGACTTGGAGCTGCTCTGGGTAGACCTTTTGCAGGAAGGAACAAAAAAAAACACACACAGGGATAACCGGAGACAAGATGAAGAGCTCTGAGGAGGAGGAGGATAAAACACGGCATGTTTCTATCTGTTTTTAAGATGAGGAAATCCCCTATAGTGGAAATATAATTATTTATTACCACTAATCACAAAGAGGAAGATGCTAAGCTAATCGCTATGCTGGGCTAATCCTGTTTCCAGGATGAATGAGGAACAATCAACATCTATTTTTTGTAAACCAAGAAGATGTAATTTACTCCAAAAATAAAACTGCAGCTGGCAGGATGAAGTCACTATTACAGTACACCGCTCGCTGTTCCTGCTCTCCTACACAACGAAGCATCAAGCAAATTGACGACTGCGAAAGTACAAAGGAGAGGGTGTTTGGCACGTGAGAAGGAGCTTTTTCATTATATGGTGATCATGGATTGTCTGCCCAGGAGAGAGTTCCTTCTCTGTGGGGTCTCCCCAACCTTACACGGCTCCTGACAATTAACTGCCACCCAGATCAGAGATTGCCCATCCAAACGCACCGAGGGTTAGGGCAACTGGATTGATTTGTGGACAACCGGATTGATTTGTGGGCAAACCTGATCGCCACTGAGCCCGGCGCCCACTGAATGAGTATTCAGTGCCCTAAAGCTGTCAGCAATTTTTGCTAACAACCGCCACAGTATACCATTGGTTGTTAAGTGCACGCTATGGATCCTACCACACAATCTGTACGAGTTGACCCTGTGGCTATTGTCACACTTAATTTGCGCCATTTCTCAATTTTGATAACTACCCAAAAAGGTACTTAGGAAAATACGAGTGAATAAAGGCAAAATAACACGGTTGCTTATGGCTACCGCCCACTCTAAAAAAAACACATTGATCTCAGTGTGCAATTATCTGGTTAAGCAAGATACATTTAATAGAGCTACATCGAAATGAATTCAATAATCAACAACTTCTGGCCTCTTCACTCAAGACTAGTGTGACACATACAAACAAAAGATATTCGTCAAAAGAGGGGGGAAACAAATATAAATGTTGAACCAAAATCAATACCAAAATCCTAGAACCACCACGCAGCGACCTGTAATTAACACACCAGGTTCTCACTTGCAGTTAGTTGATGGTCTCAGCCCATTGAACAATGGCTGCACAAAACAAGCATCATGATAAATTAGGTTCTGTACTTAATTTGGATACATTTCAGCTCTGAAAGTAAAACGTCAGTTTGACGGTGATATGATGATGAACATTACTCTGGAGGTGTGGGTAGAAAAATGCTGGCCTCTTTACCGTGTATACCAAAGGTCACTTGAAGGGATCTCAGATGTAACTCTGCGATATCCACTTCCGTCGGCTGTTCTCTAACCCGTTCATTGAGATCTGCGACAGATCTCAATGGATACTTTGTCTTGTGGCATGACGCCGACAACAAAATTTGGATGGGAAATTTTTAATTAAAAAATACATTTAAACCCAGAAGGGGAGGAGTTTCTCCGGGACTGCCCGTGGCCTCCACAGAACACCTCACCTTCGTGACGACGCCATTCTCCTCAGGAGGGCCGCAGCCGTTGTTGTTGTTGTTTGGCACCGGCGACGTGGGCACGGGCGCTTGGCGCGGCTCGCCATGGCCGTGCCGCTTGCCCAAGCAGCAGAGCAACGAGTTGAGCAGGCAGCGACCACGCGCTTTCTTGGGCTTCACCTGGGACGCGGCTGGACGACACGCACCGGAGCACCCGCACGTTATCACCATCACCGTCATTGTTGTCATCATAATCTTCATGATTGTCATCATCATCGCCGTCATCTTCATCATGATTTTAATCAACATTATTGTCATCATCATCATCATCGATGTCACAATCAACAGCATTATCATCGTCTTCATCACTCTCAGAATTATTTTTGCTGCGGTTTCTTTTTTCAAGGCCAACGTGTCTCTGAGCTCAAATGAATGTTGCGTGTTGTTCATCTACACTGACAGTTATGAAACATTTGCGGATATTCCACATTCATTTGCAGACACGAATGAGAATCACTTTGTAGGAAGTCAAAAGAGTTTGAATTTGAAATGTGCACATAACAACACGTATCAACTAACCATGCATATGCTTTATGAACCAAGATACATTTAAACGTAATATGAAATTACATGTGAAAATTACAATATTTTTTGTTAGAATAACAATAATAATAAGCACACTTATTTGTCCAGGGGTCATTATTTCAGAGACAACTTCATGAGGCTGAGGGCTATGGCGATGCTCGAGTTCCAATTTAACAGCACAACAGAGAAGAAACATTTCATACAAACTGGAATATACTGCAAATACATCACTTGCACAAAGACACGTCAAATCGCAGCAGCCACTATCACGCGTGACTTCATCATTTTATTTTCATAGTTCGTATCCAAAAACCAACTACACATAAACTGTGGAATAGTGCTCATGATTGATCCGGTTTTGAACGCATAAGGTGTACATCCCTCAGTGATGACACTTACTTTAGTAATTCTACCACCGTTTGTTCAAGCCGCCAACCGAATGTCAAAATATCAGTTGTAAAAATTACAGCAGCCGGGAGGCAACTTCTGCACAGCGGCCGCAACAAATGACCATAGCTGGATAGGAATGGATCATAAACAAATTTCAATCATAGGAACAACACCAAAATCATCACGATTACAGTCACGACGGAGGAGTGGGTTAGCGCACTGCACTATGCACCCGACTTTCTCAAGTGATATTTCCAGCAACTGATATCTTAATCGGTTTCGGCCGGCATGGTGAAGTATGATCAACCAACCACTCACGACCAAGGCATGACCACAAAAAAATACATTCGTAAATAATTATTGCACAACCCAACAGTGGATTGACAAATGGTCGCTAATCAATGTTATTGATCACTATTGAGAAAACAGATCAAACTAAAACACGTGTAAAACGTGTCTCCGTCATTGTAACTTGCTGTTCTAGCAACTCCCAATCTTGGCTGTGTATGACACTAAAGGCCTGGTGATCTCCAATGAAGTTAGTTTCCATACGTTCTGCTTTTCTTCACCGAATCCAGCCACAAGGGCAGTATCGAACATGACAATAATGAAAGCATTAGACGAGGCTCGCACACACACTTTAGGTTGTGATAAAAAGGTAAAGGTGCAGCCCTGCAATCGCTTTCTCACACCACTGCAGGCAGAAGAGCTACGAGGTGGGGGGCTCCAGAGAGACCATTAAAAGCGAGTATTTGGCCTACTTTTCCACCCTAGCCAGATGTCTTGGAAGAGATGCGAGCACCCATACTTTACCCCACCATATGTGACCCGTCGTGTACCCGATCGACACTAACTGTGATGTACCAACTTACACAGCTGGGTGGACAGAGGCAGGGGGATTTAAGAAACGTGCTTCATATTTTCAACCGCCACAACGGGAATTGCAAGTCCATTGTGCTAACCATTAGACGACGGCAGCAGCGCAGATGGTTTAAGATTCGAACAAATTAATAACAATGGCCTTCAGCAGATCCGCTGCGCTCGCACTGATGAGCGAGCAAACGAACAATCAAAATTGACAGCCAAGGAACTCTGTTCTCTCAGCCATCTGCGCTATTGACTCCCCACCCCCCACTCAAGTCCAGGTTCAAGTCCTTATTTTTCCATTTGATTGGTCACCTGCCTCCTTCTCTATATGAAAAATAAATTCCCACTGTTGCTGGAATGCATCTTGGGATAAATTTGGACGCGAAAGAAATCCCAATGCCATTGTTCGTTGCTGTACCGTGAGACGCAGGTAAATTGTGGTAACAAGGCGGAGGGGCATGGATTTGTGTCACAGGCCGCGGAGGGCGGAATTAGACAATGGGACACGTGCGAACTGTTAGCGAGTGGCGGGCGGGTAAAGGCCATGAAGGGAGAAACGCGGGAGGGAAAGACAAAGTGGCACGCGCATTGTCGATGGGTGCTTTGAATTAGGAGCAGACAAAAGCAATGGGGCTGGGCTCGGGTGACGGAGAGGCAGAGGCCAAACCTGTGAAAGGTCAAACTGTGGCACCCATTTTCCCTCCGACCTTGCATTTCAAAAATGTGTATGTGTTTATGAGCGTCGCTAGCACTAACTTTGTACAATAACCCTTGTACCGTGTAAATAATGTAACAGCTTTACGATGCGGTTGGTTTTAAGTCCATGGTGAGCTGCAATAATTATTTACGAATGTATCTTTTTTTTAAAGCTCTTTGTCTATCCACTGTTGGATGAAGGCCTCCCCATGCCATTTCGATCATGAGAGTTGTTTGACCATACTTCACCATGTTAGTGTCGTGTACGTTAGTAAAGTAGGGTGAAAGGGGGGGGGCTGAAACCAGGACTCGGTTTTCAAGTATCACTCTCGCCACTGATGTCAGCTGTGGCCAGGAATAAAACTCACATGGCTGGGTTGTTAGCGCAATGTGCTAATAACCGCTGTGCAACTGCACCATAAATACTCTTTGTTTTTTTCGGTAAAGTCACGTAGGTAGAAAAATAATAGATCTATATTAATGTTAAAATAACTTTTTAAATGCCACAAAGGATGTTGAATGTTTACTCTTTGTGGCTCGCAATCGGGAGTGACGGAAGATTGCGAGTTCACATCCTGATTGGGGATTGACATCCGACCATCCTTCAGAGGCCAATAAAATAAGTACCACTTTGAAGGCAAGTAAACATTGGTTGTCAAATGGCGAGATGATTGACCCCCACCATATGAACGTGGAATTCCACCACTGGCCGTGCAGCGCTGTGAACAGAAGATGACCACCAATGCCTGAATGTTCACTTGAGCAGCAAATCATTTTGGCTCTTTTTGCAGCGTGTTCACAACTCTACACATTACCACTAAGCACACAAGAGTTGATAAACAATGACGCGTAATCTGTTCGTGTTTCACAAGAAGAAATTATTGTCCTGAACACAGGCAGGCAGACAGGATTGTGACCAAAATGTTTTGGCAGAAGCGTGGCTTGTTGTTGTCTGTAAACAGCCATAGGACACTTTGCTTGGCACACAATGACCTGCTCTTTGCCCCGTACTTAGCCCCCTTTTACACAAGTCCCAGTGTCGTCACACGCGCACACCCTGTTTACAATCTCCAAACATCAGCACCACCAAACTCCGCCTGCAAAACAACTCCCAGCTACTCGGCAGCGGCACTGGCTCAGCACACCCACTCCGAACCTTCTTTGTAACGTTTGTTTGTTCCAACATTTTTATTTCACTCTCCTTTAACCTCGCGATCATCAAAATGTGCTAGCAATGGCACATGCCCCATCCGCCAACTCTCTGCAACCATAAACATCAGTGCGCTTTGCAGGCCTTTCCAACAAAGTCCTTAACGCAATTTGACCAAGGCAAAATGTTATTCCTGAAAAATAGCCCGTGATTCACGAGCGAGAAAAACTGCGATGTTCCCAGCTAAGCGCACGAGCAGGGTTCTCTGGTGAAATCGAGCTGTTTTTTTCTGTTAGCACTCTCTGCCCCGACTTGTGCAATGAACTCCAACACGGATAAGCGAACACAAAAGTGAAAAGGGGCCCTAACAAACAACCACGGATTGGGCAGGAGTTGGGATCTAGTCATCGGGAGAGTGGTACAGTAACAGTTGCTGGTCGACTACAGTACCGTAGTTGGTCAGGGTTGTCACTTGTGAGATACAAACAACCGGGACCCATCACAAGGGACAACTACATTTAAATGCATTGTCTTGAGTAGTGCATTCATTGCTTAATTTAAGCTAAAAAAAGTCTTGGAATTAATTCCGGCAATTCATTTGGTATGCAATTTAGTTTTCGCTTTGTTAACGAAAGCCACACAGTCCATGCATCTATACTTTATAAACCTGCCCATAGGATTATATTAATTTAGGGTCCATTAATGCAGGATTATGGCTAGGGCATACCTGGTACTCAAGTGGTAGTGCCTTACTGAAGCAGATAATCTATACTCCATGCCAGCCTAGCAGCATTCATTTTGGAAATTACTTGCTACATTTCCCAGGAGAACTACATTGAACAGGGATGTTCTGGAAAAACCAGGACATGTGGCAACTCGCCACTCTAGCCAGGGATATGTTTACCGGTACTTGGTGTGACTGGTGTACTCTGCCCCCAAACTGCTTGGCTACTCCTCGCCATTGCGACAGTTTTCTCAGTTTTGGCTGCTTTTCATTTCTGAGATTTACGGTGTGTGCAGTGGAAGACAGCCGTGGCGTCCATCAAGGTCGCTTGTTCTAGGACGCTGGGACACCGGTTTTGAGGTTTTGTTAATGACAAACAAGTCTTTAATGTTAAGGTCAAGCACACCATTATTGCACCCCTGTGATGCCACTGTGCTCCCGCTTTCACAAGTTCCGATACATCCTTCACACAGTGAGATCATTATTAGACGACTATGACAGAGTGCAACACTTTTTTTTCTTACCCCCCCCCCAATTTTATCCCAATGGTGCTATCAGCAGTACGACCATTTGTTATCAAATGGCCTACGGAGGTGGATATCACAGAGCTACCTCTGACATCCCAATTAAGTGACCTGTGGCCCATACAGTAAAGGGAAGCATTTTTCCACCCGACTCTGGAAGTGCGAGTGAGGTTTAAACATATATTTTAATTCTCAGAGCTGCTATTTAGCCAATGATTTGCTCAAGCAAATTTAATGTGATGGGGTGTTTTTATGCAGTCATTTATGACCAGGCTGAGACCATCAACTCACTACATTTGGGAACTCGATTTTATCACAGGCACCTGCCTGGATTCGAACTCATTTTAAAGGGTTTTCTTGGACTTAAAGAAACTTTTAAGTTATAACAAACAGCTCAGGACACAAAAAAAATATTTGCTCGTTTGCTTTTCAGGCTGCATCTCGCTTTAAGAAAAAGATTTCAGCTATGTTGAATACAAATAAGTATTCATGATAAGAGTGTAATATATTTGGCAATCAGGAAGGCACTAGGTTTCATAGATGAGCATAATTCATCAGTATGAGTCAATGTTGCTACGTGAATTTATCAAATTTTCGTATAATTATCAAATTTGGAAACTTTGGACCATCACGACAGCACACAATGGCCGATTATTTTTCTAAGATCACGGGATCGTTAACGTCCACTGTTAACCAGACGGTTCGTATTTACGGTTCATAAACACACAAGATTAATCAGGGCGGCCGCTGGGCTCAACCACGAACCTCTACAATAAGCGGGAAACGACGAGCCAGCGTTCCAGAGGGCGAGCGGAAGAGTGACGGATAAGCTCTCAAACCAATCTTCTAGTTCGGTACTCGAACATCAAACCGCTGCAACAAACGGCGAATGCGTGACCGCTGGAGAAGGCAAGCGGAGGGAGCGACTGAGCAGCTCTCAAAATCAACCGAGTGGGCTCCTCTCTCCATCCTCTCGCGGTCACAGGAAACTCAATTCTCCACATCCCATGTGACCCCCACCCCTGCAATGCGCAGCTGCACTATTTCACTTCCTCCTGATAAGCCCCACTGCTGCAAAAAGGTTTCCGCTGATTTTATGCTGCGCTCCATAATAATGTCCCCAAAACGCTGACGCACGCACACAGAGTACACACACACACACGTACACACACACGCACAGAGTACACACACAGAATACACAGAGTACACACACGTACACACACAGAGTACACACACAGAGTACACACGTACACAGGTACACAGACACACAGAGTACAAAAAAGTACACACACAGAGTACACAGAGTACACACACACACGTACAGAGTACACACAGAGTACACACAGAGTACACACACAGAGTACACACACAGAGTACACACACACAAAGTACACACACACAGAGTACACACACACAGAGTATACACACACAGTACACACAGAGTACACGTTCCCCTTCCTCCATGTACGCGTGTCTGTGAAACGCCACCCTGAGCATCACTGATATAAGCACGCCGGACTGTACCGCTCTGGGCAGGGAGGGGGTGAAGGGTGCAGAGAAGAAGCAGAGCGAGGAAGAGGGTGGCCATAGGGGAGGAGAGCAGCAGGAGGAGGAGGGCGGGCGACGTGAGAGAGGGAGCAGAGTGGATGGGGCGAGCGTCTCGAGGAGAACAATGGGAGGGAAGGAGGGAGGTAAGTAGGAGCGGGGGAAGGAGGAAGGATATTGGAAGTAAGGAAGGGTAACAGTGGGTGGAGAAGGGCTGAAGCAGCATAGTATGAGATGTGCGGAGAGAGGGAGAGGCAAGCGAGGAGGGGGTGGGGAGCAGGAAGGAGGAGGGGGGATGGGAGTATGAACGAGAGCGTGGATGGGGCTGGGGGGAGAATTGAAGGAGCAGCGTGGAGCGAGGGTGGACGGGTGGTTGGTGGTGGTGGCGGCAGAGAGAGAAGCGTGGGGAGTGTGGGAGGGGAGGGAGGAGGGAGCTGCAGGCTGACAGCAACACAACGGATTCCTCCTCTCGCCATTTTACCCATCCCACCCCCCTCCGTGTCCACTCCCCGTCACCTCGCACGGCACGATGGAGCCCTCCGCACTTTGTAGCTGCCACTCGCAGATGAAGCAACTCCTCCTCCTCCCACCTCCGCTCAGAGTGAACCCTCCGTGCTTTGTCGTCCATACTTCGCCCCCCCCCCCCATACGAGCGCAGTAAAAATAAAAACTTTCGGGTTTGTGCGACGTCTTTGGTTCGGCACAACAACGTCCGACGTTTCGCACCGCGTGTCGACAGCTTCTTCGCGGTGCTGAATTGGATCGCCGAATAAAAACTCTCCCCCGTCGCACGTGGCACCGATGAACCTCGTGATGTTATGTTGAACCTCTTTCGCACCGTACGTAGCCCAACCCGGCGACTGCATTCGATTCGTGAAGCTCCCCTCCTCCCCCGTCGCGCGCGATCGCGAAACGTCGAACAACACGCGGGCGCCAGCAAGCCCCCCGCACGACACCGGCAGGGCTCTACCTGGGCACGGCCCACGCGGTCAACCCCGACGTGGTGGAAACACGGCCGCGATATTTTGAACCTCGTGGTGGTACCCCCCGGGGGGTACTACCATAGTACCCCGGGGTTCCATAGTACCCCGGCTCTCGCACAATGTCCGTGATGCAGTCACTTTTCGTCTGTGTTGATGGTCGGCGATGCGTCAATCGACTCATCTCGACGAACTGTACACGATGCGGATTTTTTTAAATGCTATGTTTGGCGTTTCGACATCTCGGAGTAGCACCCCTGTAAAGAATAGCGTCCCGAGCTTCTCTCTCCCCCCCGAGCGATGGTGGTAGTGCAGAGGGCGGAGACAACATTTGAATTTTCAATCTAATTTGCGTCCTCGGCTCTGCGTCGAAACAGCCAAGCCCCCCCCCCGCGTTCCCCGTGTGCGTGTTGCTGCTGCTGCCTGCACAGCGCTCTCTATCGCCGAAGTGTTTTCGGGATGTTGCCACGGCGGCGCCTTGTGGTTTCTTTGGGGGGGGGTAGGGGCAATGCTATCCGACGTTTCGCTCGACGTCTTAAGGAAGCTTCGTCGGGGGACTGACCGACTTAGCACGTGCACATGGTCGGGCTTGTCGAACGAAACGCGTCACAAAGGAGGGTTGTAAAACAAAATCGGTGTATTTGCATAACCTGTAAGTGGAAGGGAAAAAAAACTGGTACAAAACGGTTACCGGTTTGACGCTCGAACAAATGTCTCGTGATAAACATAGCATGTCTAGATATTTTAAAACTGCTTTCGTTGTTGCAACGATGAGCATTGGGTGCACTCGTTACTTAAAGTTCTACGGTGAAGCGTTTTACCCGTCGTTCTTGACTTTTGGAAACGGCAGTCGATTCCGACGGGAGGAAAAAAAAATGTGGTTACCTGCTTTCGAAGCCTGCCGCTTCTTAAGAACGCTGGAACAAAAATCCGACAACACGCGTCTGAGAGCCAACAGCCTTGTAGGCAAGAGCGACTTTCGCGCATCGTAAACACAGTCCGGTTCCAATTGTTAGAAGTGGGGGGGGGGGGTTGCGTTTGATGACAGCAACGTGAAAGTTTTCGAAGATAAAACAATGCGGTGTTGATACGAGGGTGGAGCGGTGGCATCGTGGTTAGCGCGCAGCATTATACACACGGGTCACTTGGCTTCTATTCCAGGTGACGGCAAATATTGGTGGCGAGTGATGTCTGAACCCCCCCCCCCCCCACTAGCCTCCTCATCAACCTTCATTATTCGCTGGAGTATGATCAAACAACCTCCATGAATGAGAGTAGCAGGAGGGGGTTCGGCTTGTTTGCAGCAGTGGAATGACAAAAAGGGCTGTCATCAAATTTGATTATGATTTTTACTTTAATGTACGTGCGATATCCCGTGTGTTGTTTTTCTAGTACTTTTCCGAGCGATTCACGCAATGATAACTGCGGCTTTGTCAGGCCACAGGCTTTACAATAAATAGGTATATACATATTTCACGTTCATGTAAAACGGCCAGTGCAGATATTAGCAAAACCACTCGGTATACAGTAGTTTGTTTAAAGGCAACTTTGAGTGTTCGGGATACTGGTTACTCGAACAAAGTCAAGTTGAAAACATAAAAAGGAAGCTTCCTGAAACTTGACCACAGCATTCGCCCCATTATCTCAGGGATTTATTTTTTCCGGATCTGGAAACAATGCAGCGCTGTCTGCTATTATACAGCAAGCTTAACTCCCTCTGCCATTCCTGATTCTGTGCACTAAGCAACTGCAACAGATACACAGGGCGAGATCCGAGGCTGGAGAAGGGGGCATCTAATTTTCTATCGATTCATGGATTTAAAAAACTATTATCATGCTCACTATACCCGCGCGGAGTTGTGAATCTGCGAATCGACTACTTACGATGTTCTTTCCTTAATGTATCCTTGTGATGTGCGAATGGTTACGTTTAAGCTAGTTGAGTGAACGAAAATCATCTGAACTGGTCAGTAAAAAATGAGAAAGTTCAAACGAGGTGGCGAAATGAGATTAATAATGTCGATGGTGAATCCCACGTGGAAATAGAGATTATATTTTGAGTTTCCCCAACGACTGTTATTTCGCGTTATCTGATTTATCAGTGACTTAAGTAATCGGATATCTCTGCTCTGGCCTTTCCCTTCGAGGTATTGGCGGATTGTGATGCAGACTGCAAGCGGAGAGCACAATGTGTGGTCTGTGAAGTTCATGGCCAAGCCATTCTTGCTACCTCGGTAAACAAGAAATACTGTATTCTTAACAACATAGTGGGAGCTCTATGCATACAAGTGGTGATATGTTAACTACCTCGCCTGGTATAGAAAAGGTTGTGGGTTCGATCCCAACCATGATGCCTCTCTCTCCCCGTGCTCGCGTGGATTTTTCTCCGGGTCCTCCGATTTTCCCCTCCACATTTAGAAACATGCGTTTAGAGTACATTATTTGGTTACTATAAATTTCCACATGATAAACCACTTCATTAAGCTTTCATTTGTGGCCAGGTCGCTTCTGAAAAATACTATATAGCTCAGTGGGCCTTACCTGGTAAAAAAAATAGTTTAGTTTTAGCTTAAATATCCGAAAACATCGCTGCATGTTTGTGTTTTCTTTACTTGTTCAGTAGGCATCTATTTTTGAAGGGGTGAATTGAGACCTGGACAAAGGAGAGCCGTGTTAAAAAACCATGTGGTAGAGACAGCTAAAACTAAGACAACATAGAGCCTTTTCAAAACACGGACACACGACCATTCCTGGTGGCATTCCAAGTACAGCAGTCTATGCACACTGCTGTACTCTTTGTGTGCATAGACACACATTTGTAAAAAAAAAGTGACATTCAACAGACAGCGATTCGTATTCTGACAATGGCAAGCTTGACAGGTGAAACTGGTTTATCAGGAATTCCTCCCTCCCTATATTTGCTGCGATATTTATATTTTTGTAAATGCCTCACAGATACACTCAACAACCAGATATGAAGGGGAGGAAAATGTACGTGTGAATGTGTGTTCAGACCAGTTATTAATGCGTCTGTTCGCCCAAGCTATCCTTACACAGTCTGATGCCCAACACACACGGTGACATTTATTCATTTAAAAATTACGTATTTAAATAAACACATTTATTGACCATAGCCGAACTAAGTGCCAATCAAGTCAAAGCAACTCATAAAGCAACGCTTAATCAAGCATGTCTTCTGCATGCCCTTATCTGCAGTCACCGTACACACATCATATACATGCCTTAACGATACTACTTAGGCTTTTACGGCTATAAAATAATCATGAGCCATCATCAATCCAGTGGCGGATGGAGGCCGCCGCAAGCCGCTGCCACCACCTCTCACGCTCCCGCATTGTAATAATGCACCTAGCGCCCGAATATGAACGGATTTCATCGCTCCATCTCCTCGGAGGATATCCTCCCTGGCGCGTTCCATTCCTTGGCTGAGCTTGTACTGTATATCTCTCCGGTGTTCAAGTTGTACCAGGCGTTGTCCGGCCACAATCTCCGGTTCCATGCCGAACAGCACATACAGTATCACAACCATCAGAGCACACGGGAGAGCCAAGGCCTCAGCTGTTGCTGAAGACAACTTGAAGCTGAATGGAATGGCGATTTTACACACGTTTTGTCCTTCACAAACACACACACACGACCCATATAAGCCAAACCTGGTGGAGACCCAGGAGTTTAACTTTCAGGTTGCAAGTAGGTGTCCTCTCTAGCTGCTCTAAATTTTACAAAGCACACGTGAAGGGAGTGCACGGTCCCTGTGCCTTTCCTTGCATCTACCGTGTATCTGTTGTGGCTGTTAAACGCTGATCAAAGAGCAAGGGGATCAACTCCCCGAGCGCTAAGCCTCTTTGAGACGTGCAATCCGTAACCTTTTAATGTGGCTTTTTGGGGAGAAAAAACCCCACTCAAGAATTGCGCAGCACAACAAAGCCACCAATAATAATACTCAACTTAACGCGACCCCCTTCCAGCCCTCTATCAATGATTCGTAAAGTCGTTGTTGTTTATTCGCTATTAAACTGATTTTAAATACTAACCCATTGGCTTTAAACGAGCACCTTTATGTAAAAAAAGACGCATTAAGAACCACGGCTCCCTCCGACGCATCCAACCACCAAGTCGTTCAAATTTGCAAGCTAGAGGGGTAGTAGGGGGGTTTGGTTTGGCTTCGGCAAAGGCGCCGCACTTTACAAATCGGCTGTTTGTTTAAACGCAGCTCGGTCAGTCTCGCCAGCCACGTGGGGGGGGGGGGAGGTCTCTGCAAGGTCAGGATGGCTGGTCACTCGAGTCGCGTGACCTGCTCCGGTTCAATCCCGGGTCAGCGTTGAGCGCCACATCTCAACCCACCAATGGGGGCTTAACGAGCGCACGGCAGCAAACGCCCCCGGCAGTCCAACGACGGTCTGATGGAGGCGAGCCAACAGCACGAGTATCCCCAACCCCCCACGACCACCCCCCCCACGGGAATGGTTCCCGCTAAACCCTTCCCAAGCCATTTCTTCCCAAATGTGTTTACGCTGTACCACGAGCCGACCATTTCCCCCCCCTCCGCCACTTTTTTTTTGTAACATGCAGAGGAGGAGGAGGAGGTGTGGTCGTAAAGGGGTCGGGGCTGAACCTGAACTAACCTCCATTTTAAAAGCCGTCTCCCATTCCGACGACGGACAATTTGCTGGGGCCCTTTCGCCACTCGCTGCGAGGGTTGCGTCTTTGATCACAAAAGGAAAAGGGTTAAAGGTGCATCCTCTGCAATGACTTTCTCACTCCACCGCTGGAGAAAAGGCTTCCACTGTGGAGAGCTCTGAAGAGCTAGATTGAGCTCTACAGAGCACCTCTTCTATAGGGCATTTGGCCTACTCTTCCAAGCTGGACAGATAATCTTAGAAGAGGTCGTTAATCATGGCGAAGCGTCATGTAAAAGACGCGTGATCGCGAGCTTACGTATTACTTCATGCAGTATGGCAAGAATGGTGTACAACAGACACACTGCATACGTTCTCACGGTTGTACTAAAGCAGCTCTCATGTATTGTCGGATTGCACCGCATATTTGTTCGGCATGATGGCCGACGTTTCGCTCCGCATGCTTGCGAGCGTCTTCAACCAAACTTAAGTCAGTACTGGGAACAAAACATCAGACGCATGCCAGACAACAAGCGGTCGATCCAGAAAAACACATTGGATAATTTATACACCACAGTAATCACCCCATTTATATACGCGTTACGATCATTTTACTTAAAAGATATATGTATATAATCCACATACCTACCTGCACACACATATAGGTGTGTCGTTTTTTTACGTGCTACATTTTCCGAATGAGGAGGGCCCTTCACACCCATCACACCCAAAACAGAAAGGCATCGTGAGCGCGGATAATAATACGAGGTTACATTTAAAGGCTATTTGTATGTATGACGATGCAGTGAATTCAACATTTGCGTGTGTGGATGTTTGTGCGTCCGTGTTGATGCGTGCCTGTGTGTACTCGTGTTAGTGGGTTTTTCATGTTCGTGGGTTTTTGGACTTGTCTCAGTGGTTTCTAAAAGGCGAAACTTCATGCGTGTTTTTGCATTCCTGAGTATGTAAGTTGGCATGCATCTGTCTGTGATAAACAAAACGACTGGGAAGACAAAGGCGTCCGGGAATAGTTTCTGGCTACACCACCCCTCGCGCGCAGCTCCGGTCTTCATCGGTGCTCGATAACACAACTAGCTCCAAAGGTCTGTAAAGTCTACATGTGCGGTTCTTTGTAGGGTTTGATCAGACTGGGCAAGTGCTGCTGTTAGCGAGCACCAACAGACTGCTTCAGGCTAAATATGGGGATCTTTGTGTTAGTTTTGTGCTATTCCAGGAGCATGGAGGGTGCATCCCACAACATCTGATCGTGGCCTATGAGCTGAACTCCCTGTGTTAACGGTGCACACGTGCAGTCTGAAAGCGGAAGAGCTGAATTATGAGTCTCCAGGACCAATTCCACCTGGAGAAAGTAAAAATAATTGGAGGGACATGGAGAGAATCCTCACATGACCTTTAAAATACGAAAAAAATTTACATTTTTGCCTACAGGGTGAGTTGTAGTGGGTGTTTGACGTGTTCACAAAAAAAACCCCCACACCCCCCCCCGGACGGGCCCCATGCTAACGCAAGGCAGCTGTGATCAGTCAAGTCCATCACAACACCGCGTGCGCGCTCACGTGCACACACCACACAGCCCCAGACCACACACACACACACCTTAAACCATCATTTACACACGTGCCCGCACACACCTCAAAGAATAAGATGCCCACACGACGCACACACCTTAACACACCGGCTCCAAACACACGGACACTGACATGCATACACTCTGCAGCACCACAAAACATGCAAACTCACTCCATACACCGCAGTAGCTATATGCACATGTAAACACACAACCCTATCAACATCAGCGACACACTCTAAATAGCACACCCCTTACTGCACCAGCTACGTACACTTGCTGCACACCAAAAGATAACAACATTAACCACAATTTGCCACTAATTGACAGTGATGTCACCAAAGCCCTTGTTCCAGGCTTGGTGTACCAGTAGACTCACATCTACTGCACACCACGCGCTCGCACACCATCCTAAACCACCTCCACACTAATACATTCACTTCCACCTATACTGACTGCACTTATCCTTCACTGGTCCTTACATGTACATCTCGCTCTAGTTTGTATTAACATTCTGTATGAAATTCACCATTTTTTATATATATTTAAAAACTTAACAAAAGTTGGCCTCGAGAAGTTACATCACTAGAAGGGATGATGTCATGCCGAACAACAGAGTTGCATCTTCTTGGTTCTTTCGGTAAAGTCACGTAGAAGGGAAATAATAAAATAATAAAAATAAAACATAATAAAATAATTCTCACGACGTTTCGGCCTCAACGCAAGCAGCCGTCCTCAGGTGAAGACCAGGTTGTTGCAGCTAAGCTATGTAATGCGTTTGAGAGGGCGTCCACCGAGGATAAATCAGCCCTCGTACAGGTGCGAGATGGATCATTACACCGTAAAATCGTGAGAAACAGCAGCAGCTTGGGAAGGCCCGCATATAGCAATGGATTGATCATGGTTGATGATTTAACTTTTTAAATTGTAGCTGAGGGTACACAAAAATTAAATTTTTTACGCTGCAAGTGTCAAACTATCGGCCTCGGAAGAAAGAGTCTGCAGGGCAAGTTCACGGTAATAGCCTCTGGTCACCACAGCCGACAGTGTTGCTATTATTATTATTGTCATGCAGTTCAGACAAAAAAAAATGTGAACAGGTTCACGCCTCTGTTCTCACGACCACAAGCAGGTGGGGCCAGGCGCAATATATGTTGGCATCAAACAAAGTCAACAAAGTATTTACAATCGGGGCTTAATTTCTCACCGATTTTTGTCGGCAGTAGACACGTGTGTCTAGTAGCCACAGTGAGAGGGATATTGGAAGCGGAGTAACCGGGTACTAAGAGGTAAAGGTGCAACGCTGCAATTGTTTTCTCAAGCCACTACTGACATCAGAGCCTCCACATTAGAGAGAGAGAGCTCTATTGGAGCCGCTCTCTGGAGGGTATTTTGTCCCACTCGTCAATGCTGGCGAGACGTCTTCAAAGAGCTGCGAGTACCCACACTTTACCCCCCCCCCATCACGTGAACTGCTGATCGGCTAGCAGTGATGTACCCATTTATAGTGCCGCCTGTACAGAGGCGGGTGCATAAATATTTTCTGGGTCGCCCCTGACCTCGACAGACCTGGATGAAACTTAGCCCTGTTTACAATGGCAGCAAGCTAGAACGACAAGAAACGGTCGCCGCATGCGTACATGCGTACGTACGGGAAGCCACACGCGTTCCTCTATGCAGCGTGTTCTGTTACATGGCACGTGAGCGATTTCCACGTCCGCACCATGGCTGGGAAGAATGCGAGCTTCCGCCGGCACGAGGGGGGGAATCCGAGAAGGTTAAACGTAGGAGTCAAAGGACGATGTGTTGACCGGTCCCTGCTCTCCAGAACAAATGGTGCAACATCAAAAGGCGGCGCTCGTTACAGCTGATACACCCTGATGTCATCTGCATCCCTCCAGTCGAGCTGATACTTGTAAAAGACCATGGTCCGTCGTTTGTGTTTTTTTTGACCACAACCAAAATAATGACCCAATGTACACAGAGAGCCGATTTGTAATTGTGTAACGCTAACAGATTATACGTGGTTTTGGCTTGCTCACCATTAAACATTTGTACAGTATTCATTTTAGTTTGCAATCATTTTGCGATCTCGTAGATGGATTTTGTGTGAAGCATTTCGAAATGAGCGTATTAAACAGTGGGAACATATTAATTGTCGAGCGCGGTTATCTTGCTCCTGACCAGCAGCTCATGCGCGGCGCGTTGCTGGCACACGGCTCACTCAATGTACACCGTGTTCCGCGTGCAGCACGGCGCGCCCCGCCATACCGTGTCCACCGTGAGTCGGGGAAAGGCAATCCTGGATTTCAATCTGAGTTTCAATCACGCATGATTAAATCAGGTTTTTGAATGCGGTGGGGAGCCGATGGTCTCCGCTGAGTCACCAACAGGACAAAAACTACATCAAGTTCAATTTGGGTTGTCACTATATTTGGCTGATTCCAGTTATGAGAAGAAAAACTTTGCTCTTGTTGAGATATATGGCGTATTACCAAAAAAAATGCCTCGTGTGCATAGAGGTTTCTGAAGTGGCTTTCAGAAGCAGTTATGTAACATCATCTTCCCCAGGGTATTTCTCCGAAGCAGGGTGGTGCACTTCCATCTGCCAGAGTTCCAAATTAAATTTTCCTCACGTTGAAATGTGATGCCGATAGCACAATTGGAATTCACTTTGGGGAAAAATAAATAAAACGAGTATTAAGTGATTGTGAATGGGCATGCAGCAGACGCGACACAAACCAGCCGCCACCCAAACGCACATCGCCACTGCCACCAGTGTGACATCACTTGTTGTTCTGAAAGGGCCTCCACTAGAGGTGGGTTTCGAGAGCTCCCTCTAGAGGACAATGTACTATATAATCGCTTGTCGCAAACAGCTCTCTTTGCCCACTAAAGTAATTTAGTTTTTTGCTGTGGTTGTCCCACCTGATGACGGAAGCTTGTGTTGCTTCCGAAACGTCGTGATTTAATTTAGTTATTTCTATTTTATTCTTTCTTTTTTTTCACCTACGTGACTTTACCGAAAGAACCAAAGGGTAATGTACTGTAGTTTAGTTTAGACACTTCGTGTAAAAAAATTCAAGCTTTTTAACTTGCGTATATGTTACCACTTACTTACAAACATCACTGGCTTAACGAGATGCAAAACCTCATAACATTACATTGTTCAGCCCTTGGAATTGGGTGGCGAGGAACTAAACGAAGTAAGGCGGTTAAGTACGTTGGGTCAATAATGCGTAGTGACGGTGGATTGGAAGCAGATGTAAGAATTGGGATTGATAGTGGCCTGTGTAAGTGATAAGTGATGCCGGTGAGATTGAAAAGTAAGATCTACAAGTACGTATTTAGACCAGGCATGACATATGGGTCTGAATGCTGGCACAGCAAAGAAAGAACAGATGTTACACACAGAGGAAATCAGAATGTTTAAAATGGTCCTTGTGAAAAAGAATTCGAAATGAGAAGATTAGAGACGCAATGAAGGGAGCAGCAAATCAATCACGACGACGAGAGAAGCGCAGCCGAGGTGGTGGTGGTTACAGAGACGAATAGAAAGAGCAAAGATGAGATGAAGAGACACAATCGAGTAGGACGAGGAGGATGTGGTGATCATTGGTCTATGGCAGGAGAAGAATGAGAAGCGGAGCTGTCGACCCCATATAAATGGGACAATGCAAAGAAGAAGCTATGTTCCCACTGACTTAAAAATGCAAAACTACATTACGGCAGTGGATTGAAATGGCTTCTTGCAGGGCGGTGCTTAATAGAGCCATTCAAACAAGAGAGGAACGACGCTTGCGCTTGACAGACACGAGTACGTGACTTTGTAAAGTTTAATTGAATTTGTCTTGTGAAGCAATATCAGCCCTGGCACGATTCCCAAAGCCCCCTTGCCAATTCGAAGACTTCTGCAGAATTAAACTACAGGCTTTTAATTCACTAGCAAACATGAAGAATTATACATACACATTTGCATCGACATACACAGGTACAGTACATTACACACGAAGACAAAGATCCCCCTCTACATATAAAGAATGTTGGGGCAAGTGATGATAAGGAGCACCTATTGAAGGCAGTAAAATGGAGAAGGGGGTTGTATAGATAGCACCGCACCTGCCCACCTTTGTGTACCCTGTACGATGGTTTACACCAGGTACTCATTTTAGACTAAGCAAACCTATGGGAGGTGCAAGACAGGTTCGGATACCACTTTCCAACTTGTGTTAGTCTTGGCCAAGCATGGAATTCCAGTTGCCGTGTTTACAGTGCAGTGCACTAACCACCGTATTACCACACTCCACACACGGCATGCATACCAGCGTGCACACACACACACGAGCGTGACAAAAACAAAGATCCCCCGTATAGCCCGAACAAACTGTTGGGGCAAACGCTGTTAGCGAGCACCTACGAAAGCTGGCACGGCACACGAGGGGTGGGTGGCCAGCACCACACCCGACCGCTTTTATCCCCCGAGTGGCAATGTTTTACACACCGCACCAAGTACTCATTTGAGGCTAAGTCCACCCATATATATACACACAAACACACGAGCGTATATACATATACACAGGCATGCTGTGTGTGACCACGCGATGATACTAAGAGCTCCCTAAAGCCACTGAACTCTGTGACATTTTGCCACACCCAACCACACAGCATGTGGATCTACCGTGGTACCACATTCATGGCAGGCACTGAGCGATTGCAAAATCCAAACACAGTTCTTATTATAGTGTTTCCATACGATGTCATGTACCATTCAGAAGAAAATGGCCGGCAGACAAAAGTAACGAAACTTGCCACTGGCTTTGAACTCTTCATTGTTTTGACATCTGTCTTCGTGGCTGGGGCTTACTGCTGCCCACGCTTTTCTGTCCTAAAAAGGCAACCCCCCCTCCCCAACTCCGTTCCGCCAATGGTACATTCTTAAACATCACGCATAAGGCCAATAAACAACAAGTTCCTCGCGTTTTGTGATACCCGTCATGCTAAAGCATGCACTCGGTTGCAAGTCGCAGAGATGTGTAAAAAGAAGTACCGAACATAATTTTAAATTCGACACGCATACCTTCATAAAGATTTCTTTTCTGTTACATCATTTCAAAAAGATACCGTGTTTTCGCCAAATAACACGCCTTCGAGTTTTGCGCTCTCATAAAAGAAAACCCAAACGCGCGTGCGTAAACATCAAACGATCGTAATGTTTTGTTGCTGTTCAGGGGCACAGGACTTTGCGGCAGCTTCATACACAACAACGGCTGGCCCCAGATGGGTGCCCCCAATGAGAGCCCCATTAATCTGGATCGAGCAAAGTGAGGGGAGGTGGGGAGAAAGCCCCACCTCACGTCCTTTCTGAACGTGACCACAGCAGAGCCCATCACCCACATAGCGCCGGCCATGCAAGGAGGAAAGATGGGAGGAGGCTGCGAGGGGGGGGGGAAATGCAAAGGAAGAAAAGGAGTGGGGAACAGCAATGATGCTTCTTCTGCTGCACGAGTGTCAGTCGAAGGCATCGGTCACATTGAGCAAGAGCGGTGTGTGTGTGTCCGGCGCTTAATTGCTCACGGAATGTGTCCCGGGTTGGCTGGTAAACTCGAGCGGGGCTCGGGAGATAAGGGTCCACAGAGGTGACCTGCCATTGACCTTATAACTATCGTTGCCAAATGTCTAGGCAGGTGAGTTGTAGCCACCGCGATGGCGAGAGGCACAGTGGATGTGGTGTGCCGGGTACGGCAAAATGTTCGGGGTTACACAGACCTCGCTGAAATTAAGACCTTGGCTCATCTATTATTCTGCCTATATCTAAACTCTGATGCTCAGCATTTGCCGTGTGCGCTGCAGATATTGTTTAAGTGTGACTGCGCATATATAGCATCCTCGGTGTGACATTAAAACTGCATCCTTGTGGTAGTGTAATCTAAAAAATAAATAAAAGTCTGCTGAGGATGGCAAAGGGGAAGCCATCTTCAACCACGCTTGCCTCGTCATGACACCTCAAACCCTCATAGTGAGGAGTGCGGTGGGTTGCGAGGTAAAGGGAGGAGATCAGGTGGGATATGAGGAAGCTTGAGCCACGGACCTGCCTGCGGGCATGGAGCAGGGAGCTTGAGCACGAATGCGTCCACTGAATTGTGCACCGCTTAGAAAAGTACGGGTCCATGTTTGAACTCGTTTTTAGTAATGAGCCCGATGTGAATTTTTTTTTTCTTCCAAACGCTGCAGCGATTAAATACATTAACGTTTGCGCTTGATTACTGCAAACATTCATCGCTAAGAATACAATTATTAATAATGCAGTGCCTGTGGTGTAAATGTTATTTATAGACTAAACACAGTACAGTGTATGTGATATAATTACAGAGAGACCATAAAGAATTCAGGAGAAATCAAAATGGATGCATTTTTAATCAGCTGCTTCTCTTTTCAAAGATAATGACGATAACACCCCGCCCCTCCCCCCCACGCACAAATTCTAAACCATGTATTTACAAAAAAAGTTAACTTTACCGAGACTTACTTCTCACCCAAATAGCTACAGAAAACATTAATAACGACCAGTGTTGTAGTTATAGTTGGAATGGGCCCCGTGGTGCAAGGAATTGAATGGGGCCCCCTGTCCAATTTCCATCGTAGCCCGACAACTGCGCTCCGACGCCTCTCCGTGGGCCCTGGTGCCACTGAACGCGACGTCACCTTATTGACTTGAACGACAATCGTGCGTGGCATTTTCGTCAATGGCGGTGTAGCGATTGGTGAATTTCGTGATACAATAAATTGTCGAACGTATGATTCGAGCATCACTTATTTTGTTAAAACGAAATGATTTTTTTTATTTTATCAGGTAAGGCCCACTGAGCTATATACTGTAGCTCTTTTTCAGAAGCGACCTGACCACAAATGATAGCTCAACGAAGTGGCTTATCATGTGGAAATGTATAGCAGCCAAATACTCTAAACGCGTGTTGATTCTATATGTGGAGGGAAAACCCGGAACACCCGTAGAAAAATCCACGTGACTCCAAGGAGAGAGATACATGAAAACTCCAAACATACAACAGGCGTCAAGGTCGGGATTAGAACCCACGACCTCCTACATATCAGGCGAGGGTGATAACATCTAACCACTGTGGTGAATGTAGCGGCCTCTCGTGGCTGCAGTGGAATCAATTGAATCTGTGACATTCAACACATAGAAATTACCGTAAATAATGAACCGATTTTTACAAAAGCCACTCGTGAGGATTGAGATGAAAAATCGATATGGTATTTATGACCCGATGCATTTCACACCCTTGGTAATTATATTGATTAAAAAAATCACTTGCATAGAAAAAAAAAGTTATGCATTCTATATTAACTGTGCTATTACCAGCATACCACTACCGTAAATATATACGCTAATAGGTCCTTTATTATGACATGTCACTTTACATAATGCAACACAAATAAATGGCTTGTACATCAAAACCCACGCCGATTCAGCACAGCCAGAACGCATCTAGACTGCACGGTTCGTGATGGGAGAGATAGGTGAGACCATCGTTGAAATATTAATATCGTTGTGTAATGGAACACACAAGTTTGGGTATAAACCCAGGGTTTGGGTAAATTGTTTCTCGTCATACTGTGCAGGAACAGACACGCACGTGCATGCACACACACAAACAAGCATGCACACAAAGATATGCCACACGGAATACATTGACTGTGGGGGCAAGTGCGGTTTGCGACCAATTATTACACTGGTCAACACACTTTTTGTGGAATAATGTATTCCAACGGTTTGAAGGTAATTTTGGGGTGCCGATTCCAAATCTGGCATCAGTTTTTGTCTATCACATCAGATTTTTGAGATATCAAATATTGCATTTTCAATAAAAACTGCAGAAGAAAAATATTAAATAAATGTGGATATCTACATAAAATTATATTATAAACACACTATCCTAAAAATACAGCACCATATTTTAACACTAAAGCAGTCACTGACAAGCAACAACTTGCAATCATAAGTGACAGAGTTAATTTCTGGTAAAATCAATGAAAATGGGGTATGCCGATAGCATAAAATGAGATGTGATAGAGCAAATCTGAGATCAGATTTGGAATCAGCACCCTGAAATTAATCTAAAACAGCTGCAAAAGTACCGGCCAGAAAAAAATGTTTTTTTTGTTGACCAGTGTTATTAAGGCCGGCACAGCGCTCAAGAGGGTGTATGTGGCCATCACCATACCCGGCTGCCTTTGTCTCCCCATTGCTTATGTTGAATGTCACTGTGCTCGGTACTCATTTTAAAGCTGAGTAAACCCAGGGCAAGCCCAGAAACGGTTGAGATTAGTTGCCACCGACCTTAACTGTGACCGGGAAATTAACTGAAGTCCTAACCACTCTGCCACTACTCCTAATGCATATATGCACGCATACACATGTGTAGTGAGTTCAACTGAGTCGCAGACATACTCTTTGGAGGCAACACATTTATTAATACCAACACCAAGGGGTAACCTATGGTGGTGGCCCACCAGGCTAACTCTACTAATTACACAGTAACTAGCTACAACAGACCGGACCACAGATTGGGTCCCGGTCCACGTGTTGGTGACTCTGTAGGACGTAGAACGAAGATTCTTCAGAATGAACAACAGCAGCCGGTCTCTCTCGGGGACCCGGCTTATATCCTCTGTGGCGGAGCTGGCTCCGCCCTTAGCCACGACCACCTTATAGAATCCTCGAGCAGGATCTCGACCCTGACACGTGACCACCCGTAGCTCCCACCTGGGGGCCCTGTGTAGACTTTACCTGTCACGTGTCCTTCGGGGTGAGTCAGAGTGCCATGGTCCTTAGTAAGCCCATTTCCATGGCTGCCACTCTCACACCCTATCCTGTAGGGGTCGGCACCGCACGCAGAGCGTGGTGCCACTCAGCACTGTCAGTCAGCGCTCACCGAGCCCCTCTCGGGCCGGTACTGCACCAACATACGGTACACGTGGTGTACGCGATGTCAATACATCACACACCGTGCCTCTCTAAGGCCGGCATTACACAGTGACATCCGCAATGTCACTACACATGCATAGATACAATCATATCAGGCGGTCGTTGACTGCTTGTTTTGCGATAGAAATGTCATAGTTTTTAGTTGTTTTTTGTTATTTTCTTTGAACATATCTCCATGACTTTACCGAAAGACCCAAAGAATATGAATTCCTGCAGTCATGAAAGCTTTAAGTCAAGGTTTAGATACAATCACAAAAATGCCAATGGAATTTACGTATAGGGTATGGTAGTTAATTTCCAAAAAAGACATTGAAAAACAATTCTCTCTGATGTAGATGTATAAAATGAGGAATTATTGTAGCTTATCAAAGTGCAAGACTTTGGTTTAAAGTACGTTATAACTTAAAGAACACAGGACCCTATATTCATGCAGAAATATGTTTTGACCATACCTCATGTCGCAACACTAATCAATTTACATGCTTAGTGTCAACAAAAAAATATCCCAGTCGTTAATCCATTTACATGGTCTAACAGTCAAAAATAGTTCTCGGCAAAGAGTCACTCGAGATATTTTGCTACAAAGCACAAACAATAACAATATATTTTTTTATACAAAAATGCATGTGAAACCCACTCAGCAATCGTACGTGTCATACGAAAGTACAAATATTCACCTAGGCACACGCATATCGACCAGCCCCAAAACAAGCCATTCCCGAGGAGCCTCAAACATATACAAGCGGAGTCAGTGTGTAATGGAATGGGCCACTGCTTGTGTGGGAAGGGCTGGGTATGCTGCTGCCTGTAACTGGTATGTGGTTCAGTTGACCGCGGGTTAGACCTGGGGGCATGTAGGCAGGAGGTGCGTGGGATGGCAGGGAGGGAGGGAATTCCTGAGAAGAACTCAGGGTGTGGTTTTAGCAGCCAGTTCCGTACATCTCCACCGAATCATTCCACCATTCTGCTGCCGACCATGCCCTGAACCCAACTTGCAAGCAGAACAAATCCGGCATGGAAAAGGGTGTTTAAGGAAGCCGCTTTCGTGGAGCCAAAGGAGAAATGGAGAATCACGCAGAATCGATCCCCACACAGTGGCCAGTGCTATACGAGCACCGTCAGAAATGTGTACGATGTATTTTGCCACGTCCAAATAAGCGTGCATTTGGAAAGAAACTGAATCTCTAATTTGTAAAATAGTGCTGTATGCGTATGGCATGTTTGTGTGCGTGGGAGGGGTGGTGGGGGACGATGGTTGGGGCCTTGTGTCAACACATTTTTTTATGTCGGTGGTGGTCACATGTCGTGCATGTGATCCGTGATCGCAACACTGTGAGGCCACGCTTATTGTGCGTGGGGCTCAGTGCAGAAACAGCCTTAAGGGTATAGTTCTGCAGTTCCCATTTAAATGTTTAAAGGACCCTGAGTGCTCACAAGGAATGGTTTTCCAAAATTTTGCTCAAGTGTATATCTTTTTTTATTTAAACCCACTTTTGTGCTAACGCGGCCTCGGTCTATTTTCGTTGAACATTTTGGTGAACAGTTATTCTGACATCTTGCAGCAATCCCTTTCCTCTGGCCTTTTTCAAATTGTTTAAATCATTGCATAATCCATTAATAGTAATACAATTTTACAGCCATATGTCAATCTACTGGTATATGCAGGGTACTTCTACGTTATGTCAGTCACGAGGGGGTGCATGACCATACTTCCCCACGCTGATCATTGCAGTTTCGTGAAGAGGAAGCCCAGAACTGATTCAGATATCGCTCGCCACTGACGTTAGGAATCGAATTCAGGTTGCCAGTGCAAATATCACGGTGCCACCACTCTACCCTTTAATCCATAATCACCCTTTACATATTGCATGATCAATTTTGCGATGACATGCACTATCTGCTCCTTTTGGCACTTGCAACTTAACAGAGACTGCATTTCAATTTCGGCTGTGGTGATTTTATTTTTCGAGTGCAAGAATAAGGGGTAGAGACTAATATATAAAACGGAGCCATAATTAAAATCGATGTTTGTTTACATTAGCAATGCGGTAACGCCTCCCAAGTGCAGCTGTGCATTTGCAAAAGAACGAACAGGAGCGTAGGTCTGACCTAACAAGCCTGGAAAAGCGTATCAGAGAATACCACGTGAAAAAGTACATAAAGTAAATTGCCCACAGGTCTGGATATGTAACCCAAACGTGTAAGAATCTCACAAACCACAGATTGAATTGTGACAATGAAAATCAAAGTTTGCATATTTTTAGGAAATCGTATGCATTGTGCAAATGATGGTCTGATTTTACCTGCATGAAACTAGAGCAAATGAGACAGAATAAAAGTAAAAGCAACACAAAGGAGATGGCCAAATCAACCAAAAAGGATTGATTATGGAGTCAATGAATGTTGGTTGGTCTCTAAATTTTCTATTATTCTGGTCTCAATGATCTTCGGAAACCATTTCATCATAGTTACCCATCATTAATCTGCAAACAATATTTCAAAATTATCCTTTTAATACAAACGAGTTTATAAAAGAAACATTGTATTGCTGAAGGATCTGTCTGTTACTCAATATCTACTCATAGGTAACTATACATGTTCCAATGTAAAAGTGTTCATCAAGAAAAACATTCTTCCCATTAACGTGTCCGAATCTTTGCACCCAAGAGGCCAGCCTTACGCAAGCCCCAATGCCACTCGCCCTGTCCACAACAGAGAAACCACGTGACACGAATACCACGAGTGTGTAGTCACACTGGAGCCTCGCTTTTACAGGTTTCATGAAACCCCAAAACATTGCGGCTTTTGTAAACAAACAACACACAACACACACCGACGAGCCCCTTCAAACCGCTTACATAACTTTCGTGTGTGCACATGGATACACGGAAAGGGTGTACACACACGTACGCTCGCATGCGTTTGCGCCATCCTGGCGCCTTCGTACGTGATCTCCGCGCGTGAGCACGAGGAAGGGCTGTCTGCACCGCGTGTATTTAAAGGGCGTTTCTGGCTCGTGAAAAGCCATCTTTGATGATCAAGAGGTCGACTGTGCAGTTCTGGTTGCGACTGGAAATGTTGCTATCCGCCCCCCCCCAACACCATCGCTGAACCAACGGGACAGTTCGTGTGAGAACGTCAATAAGCAATTCAAATCAGTGGGTGGGAGATATAAAAGAAACTTTTGGCATAAAAAAAACATCGGTCAGTTAAATATTTGGGAATGCAAAACAGAGGTATGCCACAGGATTTGTATTTAAATTGCAAATGTCTTACGGCAGGACCACACTTGCCAAACATAACAATCACTTTGTTCATGCTATGCTGGTTTGCAAAACTTGCAAAAGATAGATTGATAGATAAGTACCCGCAGAGTTCTGTGTCCCTTTTTGCACGTGAATGCAGGAGTCTAAATAACATTCTGAAAGCTATTAATATTTAATAACAGTGCTGACAAAAATAACTTGGGCAACACTGCAGAGCACACAACATTTGAGACGCCCTTTGGATATCGTGAACTCCATGCCCAGCAGCTCCAAGGGCCGTCTCGTTGCTGTGATCAGCACTGATCAGTATCGAGGCCTCTTGTGGGCCCCTGGTCTCACACGACCGCATGAGGTTTTTCGCGGTTGCGCTGCATAGCTCCCCAATGCGTTTTCGTGTTGTGCCGCGTGTTATTCACCATGTCGTCCAATATTTCGCTCCAGCACATGGAGTACAATGTCAGACATCATGCCGAACAACACGCGGTACAAAACCGAAAACATCGGACAGTTAACCTGTTTTCATACCGTCGCCAAACGTGATGTCTTGTCTTGCACAACCTATACGGGCAGTTACCGCTGCTGAAGCAAACCCATGGGACCACGTTCACAAGCAAAGACCCACTCGCTGCCCATGCGGAATAATTCAGACAAGATCCCATCGTCGCTTTTCGTTAAAGCCGTTCGAACTGAATTAAGTACATTGGGGAGAACCCCCCCCCCACCATTACATAAAATCGAGTTTGACAGTGGCTGTCTCTTTACAGATGTTCCACACAATACTGGAGCCACCGAGTTTGCTGGGAAGCGGCGCTGCTTTGTGGAAAGCCGCTGCTGGCACAAAGGGCCACCAGGTAAAGCGAGCTCGGTGACTTCTGCCGGCGCAAATTGCCTTTGATAACAGCCAGTGAAGTGGAAATTTCTGAAATGTAAAGAAAAAATATCCCTCCGTGAATGACTAAGATCCCATTTCATTTCCGAATCTCAAAGCAAAGTAGTATGCATGTTTTTTTCGCTTTGTTCCTGTTATTTGTTATATTTTTCTAAACAGCTCAAAGCAAAACGGCGTGCAGGTGCAGAGCGAGTTGGCACTAGCACCTGTTGGGAATTAGAGCTACGTAGGCATGGGCAGACTGACAAGGGAACGCCTAAAATAGTAAAAGTTGTTACGAGATAAAAACAACGCCACAGTTCTGCAAGGCCGAGTCACTTGCACGCGCGCAGGAAATCTTTCCAAAGTAAACGCAACCTGAAGTTTCTATGCCAGGTGTTCGTGGAAATCATGATAGGTACTGCAGACTTTGAGGCTAATAACCGAGCATGACATCTACCGAGAAGATTGGGCTCTTGGATCAGCTCTTTACGCAGGAGCGAGATGGATTGCCACAACGCAGACTCGTGAGAGATGGAAATGGCTCGAGGAGGCATTCATTCAGCAAGACAGCTCATGGCCGTTTATGATGAGCATAGAAATGCAATGAAAACATATTCTGCTCTGATGTTTACTTTTGGAAAAATCAAAACTTTCAGCGATTCTCAAAATCAGGGGCGGTTTCTTCATTAGGGCGATTGGGCGACGCACCACCAATGTCATTCAACCACAGAGTCACGCTAGCCGTCACTGTGCCTCCGGATATAGTCCAATCAGCGTCATGTCACGTTCTGTGGAGTACCGCCTCTTTTTGGGCGATTTCACTCCGGCTGAGAATCGCCCCGAGTGGCCCCATAGACTTACATTCAAAGATGTTTTTTTTCGACCGGGGGGCGCTGCAATGCATTCTCTATGGCTTCCGGGAGGGCTCGCCCTAACGTGCTTACGTCATCATACGTAAGCACGTTTCATCCAACAATATAATTTGTCGCCACGTAGTGGAATCTTTAATAAAAGAAACTTGAGTGGATTGTATATTAATAGTGAGTATAGAAACAAACAAGATGTATTGTAAGAGTCACTTTATTTTTCATTAATATTAAAGAAGTGAAGTTGCCTTTACATGCTTAAGCTGTTAATTTATCCATTGCATGGGTGGACCTTATCCTTATCAATCATCCAGACATTTGCCCCCCCTGAGAGATTTTGCAGGAGCCGCCACTGCTCAAAATACTAAAAACTCAGAAAATTAAGTAGGCTGTACTGTAGTTGGAATTGCTCTCAACAGCTACTTGTGGGGCTTGTTCACGTACTTCTCTCTCACTGTACTGAGCAGATAAAAAGCATAACTTCGCCAACCACTCCTCCGCACACCTCTCCCAACCTCGTGTTTTTCCCCCTTTTTTCCATTGCATACCATCCGCTTCCAAGGCATCTGGCCAACGTGGAAGTGTCGGCCAACTATCCTCTAGGACAGGGGTCGGCAACCAAAATAACAAGAAGAGCCATTTCTTTCCAATTCGGTACAAAATTCAGTATTTCAAGAGCCGCAATGCATCTGAGTACATACGTACTCATCGTCAAGAAGCAGCCCGTAAAGAGCCGCATGTGGCTCCAGAGCCGTAGGTTGCCGACCCCTGCTCTAGGAGCTTCTTCTAATAGAGGCGTGAGTGAGCATTTGCAGGGCTGCACCACCACCACCCAAACTTACAAATTTAACGAGCTTGTTTCAACTCACGAGAGAGCTCATATTTACAAACAGCTACGTGAACACTCGAGCTTCACATTTGCGAGTGTGAGTGGAGCACCTCCACACTGAACCCTCCACATTCACTGACCGCTCTGCTAAGAAAAAGCCACCCACCCCTAGGTTTACACGAAGTGGTGAGCGATGGCCGGGGACGAAGCACTTACGAAGGGGGTAAAAAGGCCTTTGCCGAGGCCCTGTGGTGTGTGCTTTACTGGTCGCTCATAATAATAAACCCGAGAAACGCACACACCGTTCGGCCGCCCCTCCGTGGCCAAGTCCGCGGCCTCAGCAGGTGGGCTCAAGTAATTAAATGCCCGGTTTAAATGAGCTCACTCGGGCAGCTATTAGTCCTCTAATGAAGATAGCGTTAAACACAGAGATGTGACACCCAGCCGCTAAGCACTGCACTAATGACCACTCGTGACACCAAGTGCGCGCCTTGCCGGCACGCTCGCTCGCTCACTCACTCGCAGTAGCACCAAGTTTGGTGCCTTCGTACGCCGAGGGGTGCGAAGGGTTTTGCCGAAAACAACGTCGGTGGCGGCGTGAATGGGCGTTGACATTAAAGAAACAAAATGTAATTTCCCCCAATTTTATCCCAGTTGTAAGACAGTGTACAGTCAGATAGTAAGCAGTGCATCCCCATCTCGTAGCTGCTTCTGAAATATAATATCTTCAAGTTACTTTTTAACCACATTAGGAGGCTTCACTTTTCCAGACATCCTGCTACGGAGATAAATGTTTGTCGCAGTACAGTAAAACTATTTTTCTTTTCATTCTCAGAACTAGAAATGTAATTTAATTGTGTCCTTTTTCCCTGTCACATTATATCCAAACTTCCAAGTTGCTTACCCTAGCCTTCTATCAAATTCCTGGTATCCTGTGCAAGCACCTATATTCAAGTGTCATAAGATATGTTTCTGGATGCCAAACTACACGTGATTCATCATACATTTATTGAATAGTTTTCTACCCAAAAACATCATTAACAAAAATAATTACGGTGCAATATATTACATGTCATCTGAAAGCTTTATATCACTTCAGTACCTGAACCACGATATTGTGAGGTTTTATAATATTCGCCCGTGTAGGTACCGCACAACAAAGGTTTGTGACTGCGAATCTATGAAGTACTTTGACTAAAAATACTTTTTTGACCACGTGTAAATGCATTGTCTAATATAAAACAGCAGGTTTACACCCAACAAACACGTGTTACCACATGTTCTGCTATTAAATAAAGTAGAAGATATTGAACAGAAACTGTCTGAGAAGAACGACGGGATTATAATTTAAAAAAGATGCATACATAATTAGTTACATTCTGATAATGTGATCTAATGCATATAGATCTAGCAAGTTATGTACATTAAAATAATGTTCTAGATTAACGAGAAAGTTTACATTTATCACAAATACAGTCAAGTATATTCTTGTTAGAGGAGTCCAAACCCCCCTAAAATTACAGCCCAGAGTCGTATTAGTTTCACCAATGGGGCAGGGTGAGCATTGCTATTACGCTTGATTACCAAAGGTTGCCTCACTGAGTCTCAAGACTCTTCCTTTCAAGAGGGTTCTGCCAAGTATTTGCAGTATATGGGGCAAAGCCCAATTGAGTAATATGCAGATGATTTTCAGCATCACGATGTATGGCCATCACCAGTGACATTGCATGTTGTTTAGATAAGGGAAGAATACCGGAGAAGCCGGAGGAAACCCATGCAGAACTCGGGGAGAACATACACACTCTGCACAGAAAGGTGTCCGAGTGATGAATCAATCCCAGGGCCTTGTTGCTGTGAGGCACAAGTGTACCAGATGTACTCAATGCACCAGCACTAAAAACAAATCGAAACTGTTTTCAGGCTCCTACTAAACACTTAAATATATACGCTGTCGATCATCAGTGAACAAAGTAATTTGTCTCACTAAAGTGTAATGCCAACGCCGATGGAAAGCAAAGCCTTCTACCGGTTACAAGAGGAGATTACACAGCAAGTTTGAGTGTCCCACCCAAGCAATAACATTTTAGAGGTCATGCTCATAAACAACATGCCTGGACTTAACGAATTAAGTTATCAGCAAAGGAATGTGTCTATACAAGCACGTAATCTGTACACATGCTCAGAGAACTCCTCCGAGGCCGATCCACCAATTCTACTAAATGAGATGTTATTGCAAAAGCATGTAATACATGTATGTAGTTAATGAGAGCAAAGTCAAAACGACAGAAAAACGACATTTGACCCAATCATTTGGCGAATGAACTGTTGTTGTTGGCCCTGGTGCTCTTTATCCACTCCACCATTTACAATATCCTTGTACGTGACACAAGCGCCGTTTCAAAATGCTACTAAGGATCGGCGTCTTCAACAATCGTCTCCGGATGATAGAAGACTATCGGGAAAGTAAAACGCATCTTAAAGCTGTGCTTGGGTGTCAATGAAGTTACACGAATCTGGTCACGGACACGCCGGAGAGGAAAACGGTTGTCTCCGAATCCGGAGAACACGATGAACCATCACTACCCTCACAAAAACAGGCGCTTAATTAGAAGAAAAACATTAAAAAGCCACCAAAATGTTCGACCAAGCGCGTGGGTTATAAGCGCCTGGCCGTGACCAAAATAAGCTGACGACTCGTGTCACTGACCAGAACACAAGCAGATACCAGACAACAATTAGATTTGGTTTCTCGCTCTCGTTCTATGCGGTGGGGACGACGACGACGACACCCGAACGGCCTAGCCCTTTCCGAGCACATGGCTAATTTTAACCGGGGCGAGCTCGAGAATGTGCTTGTGCACGTGGTTGTACGCAATTACACAGTGGACGGACACGCGTGACGGTGATCTCGATGATGCCGACATATTATTTACGAGCTGCTTGACAGCCTCATAAATCTGAGACTCGGCGCCCAAGATTAGCTGTGCATTGGCAGCACAAGCGGTGACGAGGGGTCAGCAGGTCACCGCCGGCAAACGCGTGACAAAAATACCCGTGTTGGTTGTTTGTATCACTTTATCAAAGCGATGGGTTGTTTTCACGTTACGCGTTTTGTTATGGCTTAAAGACCGCCCCCCCCCCCACCACGACCGACCTAACCATCCCACCTACGTATGAACACACAGGGCTGTTGGGGCAAGTGCTGTTAGCGAGCACCTATGAACGCCGGCACGGGCACACGAGGCTCAGCTGGTATGGCTTTGTTTCCCCAGTGCTGATGTTGACACGACCACCCCCACCCGGTACTCCATCGAGGCCGAGTGGACAAATATTAAATGATGCTCGGGACCGGTTCAGATAATCGCTGCTAATGTTGGCCGGTGAAATCCGGAATCGAAGGCAGGCCAGTTTGCACCATCAGCCACCAACACCATTGTGCCCCCCCCCATCTCCATCTTCTTGGCACCATGGCGCACACAGCGCAGTGGGTGCTTCATCAGCGCTGTTTGTGCGAGTGCTGTGGGGTGCGTAGAAAAGTGCTGGTTTGGCTGAAACGTTATGAGATGATGTCACCGTCGAGGACAAAGCCCGTAGTAGTAGTAGTCGTATGCATGCGATGCTAGGGATTCCTCCCCGGACGGTAGCGACACTCGTTGCCGTTTGTGATGTGTGTGCGCAACAGAAGTTGTGGGTCGCGACGTAAGCTAAAGCTGCCGACCTCCCCCACCTCCCCCAAAAGCCGCGGCTCTTAAGCGCTCAATAATTTACAACGTGAATAGATTGCAGTATCGGTGAGCGCACCAGCACAGCATCGTCAAGCCACTGTTGCATTGTATCGATGCGTCCCCACAGAGTCACCTTAACATGCAATGCAGCACACGCTGTGCGCGTATGCGGCGCCATACATGCAACGTGGAGTAGCACCGACGTGTACGCACATTTCACGAGGGTGAATTTCCGTTTCATATAAACAAAGAAAAACAGATCATGGTTGCTCATTATGATGAAGGTGACGATGATGACGTCGGCGGCACAGATGTCTGTAAACATGTTAGCACGTGCTATTACAGGATGCAAACATCACATCACTTAGCATACATTTCATCATCGTCATCATCGCTGGAAGGGATGTAAAGGCCGATATAGACCGACGACGGCATGGCAGCTACATTGAAAGTGGAACGCGAGGTGTAGCGACGGCATGCCGAAAGCACTTCATCCAGCAGTGGATAAACAATTGATGACGACAGCGTATACAAAAACACGAGCAATGTTCCTCTTAACTGATAGTGCCGGTTTAATAAAATGCATTAGTGGCATCTGGATACACCATTTAGGATGGTTACGATAAACACTGTCCATGTAGTTTCTAGCCTCTACGTTTGGCCGTTCTTTTATTATTGAGATTTGCCATTTCAAGTGAAGACACTCGACTCATATTTGAACTTGAGATTAAGAAGCAGCCCAAGCTACTACAAAAGTACAAAGGCTCATTTACATAGAACCGCAAGCAAGCCTCCAAAATCCCCCCTACACCCTACCCTCCTCACACTTACCTCCTTGAGCAAGTAGGCTTCACTGTGTGTGTGTTAGCAGTCATTGTTCAGAACTTCCATCAAATAAACCACGTGCAGACGAGGAGGGAGCCAAGAGAGGGAGTAAGACGTCGCTCGCGCGCGGGATGATTTCCGATGGCCAAGAAAAGAGAAAAGAACGAGGATGGAGCCAATTATCAAGGAGGATGGAGCCAAAAGAAATCGTCTCGTGTGCAGGTGCGAGATGGATGGATTGATGGTTGCATGGCAGGATCGTGAGAGATGGCGACGGCTTGGGGAGGGCCTTACATGCAGCAGTGGGTTGAATCATGGAGTGCCTCTGCATGATGATGATGATGATTATATAATCATGAGACATGTTGGCAACGTTTAGGAACTAAAATCAGAACAACGTTGGATGCTCGTGCAAGACTCCCGACGGCCTCATTATTCCGGTATAATGATTATCAAAACAACCCGGCGGTGGCTATTACCGTGGTGCAGCAGCAATCACGAGCGAGGAAGATTTAACACAATCACACCACCAGACAAAGTCCGTGGCTCTCCACAATCATTGCAAGGAGGCTGGGGGTGGGGGGTTACACGCGGGTGATGCACGGGGGTCAAACAGGGTGGCGAATCATCACGGACCCGACCGTCGCGGGAGGCTTCGTGTCGCCGAGCCGCACGGCACACACACAGGGACAACGATGTACACGGGTGGGGGAACTCCACTCGGATTGAACAACAACCGCAACAACAACAACAGTGCGGTACAATCACCGCTGGATTATGGCACGGGGCTTTAGGGGGCTGCAGCTCCGCCAGCTGGAGGGCCTCCAGAGGTTAAGTGAAAAGTTGTTTTCCATTTGTGAACGCTGCATTTTTATTTGTTGTTAGCCTTGTAAAAAATACAGTTTATTTCACTTTGTTTTTCTTTTTTTATATTACTGGGGGGGGGGGGCTCACAGTACCTGTAGCCCAGGGTCCTACACAATCTTAATCGGTCCTTGGCGTACAATAATGAGAGCCACGAGGGGAACGCGTCGGCAAGGTGCTCGAGGTGGACGAATCGCTGCGTCGCAACATTGACGAATTGCGGCTGATGTGTTGTTGTTTGTTTGTTCAGCGCCCTTGTAATGGATTGCCACGTTACAGGCGCGATGGAAGTTGTCGTTATTAATTGTCGCAAGATTGTGATGGATGGACGGGGGTGGCTTCATCCAGCAGTGGATTGGCCATGGCTGATGATGAGACTGACATTTTAAAAATAAATCGTTAAGATTAGGAAACCCCACTGGCGCAACTTAAAAAAAATACTCGCCACACGTATCCCCAACACCGCCATTTACAGTGCGAACAACAATAAATATTAAGTAGCGTGCTGACGTTTCGCGAAATGGCCCTACTTTGGAGCTCACATCGTCAGCGCCGTGGCCGAGATGATGCCAGAGCGCGAAGCTGAGCCGCGTTGTGTGCAGCGGCTGCGGAGTCGATGTAAGCCGGGGGGAAGGTGGAGGGTTGTTGTTGGTGGTGGTGGTGGTGTGAGTTGGGGTGAGGTGGTTGTGGCTTCGTCTTGGTGGGGTGAGTTGGGGTGGTGGTGGGTTCGTCTTGGTGTGGTGAGTTGGTATGGTGATGGTGGTGGGGTGAGTTGGGGTGGTGGTGGTGGGTTCGTCTTGGTGGGGTGAGTTGGTATGGTGGTGGTGGTGGTTGTGGGTTCGTCTTGGTGTAGTGAGTTGGTATGGTGATGGTGGTGGGGTGAGTTGGGGTGGTGGTGGTGGGTTCGTCTTGGTGGGGTGAGTTGGTATGGTGGTGGTGGTGGTGGTTCTGGGTTCGTCTTGGTGGGGTGAGTTGGGGTGGTGGTGGTTGTGGTTGTGGGTTCGTCTTGGTGGGGTGAGTTGTGGTGGTGGTGGTGGTCGTGGGTTCGTCGTGGTGGGGTGAGTTGGGGTGGTGGTAGTGGTGGGGTGAGTTGTGGTGTTGGGGTGAGTTGGGGTGGTGGTGGTGGGTTCGTCTTGATGGAGTGAGGAGGGGTGAGTTGGGGTGGTGGGTTCGTCGTGGTGGGGTGAGTTGGGGTGAGTGGTGGTGGGTTGAGTTGTGGTGGTGGGGTGAGTTGGGGTGAGTGGTGGTGGGGTGAGTTGGGATGAGTGGTGGTGGTGGTGGGGTGAGTTGGGGTGAGTGGTGGTGGGGTGAGTTGGGGTGAGGGGGGTGAGTTGGGGTGAGTGGTGGTGGGGTGAGTTGGGGTGAGGGGGGTGAGTTGGGGTGAGTGGTGGTGGGGTGAGTTGGGGTGAGGGGGTTACCTTTGTCGTGCAGCGGAGTTCCGTGCGGCTCCTCGTCCTTGCTCACTTGCGTGATGATGGACGCGCTGTCCATGGGACGGCGAGACGGGACCAGGCGGGATTGACAGGCGGTTTGGGGGTCCGGGCGAATTGGCGAAGGGGACCGAAGGGGTGGACACGAAGAAGAGACGGGGAGGAGACGGGAGACGCGGGGCAGACGAGGGAAGACACGAGGAAGGATGCACAGAAGCAGGGTCGCTCCTGCCCCCCCCACTCCGGGGGAGGCGATGGGAGGGGAGGCTTCCCTCCCCCCAGTCCTCGCAACTTTTCGTTATTCTTGCTGCAGCAAGCTATTGTTATTTCACTGTTATCTTCCCGCTTGCGTTGTTATCGCCGCGCCTACAAATGCATTGCCTTCATTGATATCCTTAAAAAAAACAAAAGGTTGAGAATTGTAACGTATTACAACTGATGATTGTTGTGTTAATAAAGCCAACGATTGCAGTGCAGTGCTGTACAGTGGTGATAAACAAGTCAGCTGCCACGGCGTGTTGCCCCCCAGAAGCTTCGCTAAAATCCCCGCTGATCCGAGACCACCGCGGGCACCCCTTGATTAAATACGCGGCGCTCGGATGTGGATCACGATGGGGGGGAGAGCGCGGGGAAGCCTCGCCACCTCGATCACTCACTCACCCACCCTTGTCACACACTCACACACTCACTCGGCCAGGCGAGCACAGCCGAGCCAGGCGGAGAGTGAGGCTCGCACGGGTGGAGCGGCAATGCTGTTTGCTGCTGCTGGCGGGGATGGGTTGGGGAGGGGGGATTAGAGGTGGTGGGGAGGAGGGAAGAGGACACGCGCGCGCGTGTGTGTGTGCAGGGCCGCCCCCTTTCCTCTCTCTGCAGCCATCGCATGCCCCACCCCTCCGCGTCTCCTCCCCTCCCAGCCCTCTCCATCCTCGCCCCCCTCCATCCCATCCCCCTCCATCCCAGCCCCCTCTCTCCCAGCCCCCCTCCATCCTCGCCCCCCTCCATCCCACACCTACTCAATCCCAGCCCCCTCTCTCCCGGCCCCCACCCTTTCAGCCCCCTCCATCCCACACCCACTCCATCCCAGCCCCCTCTCTCCCGGCCCCCACCCTTTCAGCCCCCTCCATCCCACACCCACTCATTCCCAGCCCCCTCTCTCCCGGCCCCACCCTTTCAGCCCACTCCATCCCACACCCACTCCATCCCAGCCCCCTCTCTCCCGGCCCCCACCCTTTCAGCCCCCTCCATCCCACACCCACTCAATCCCAGCCCCCTCTCTCCCGGCCCCCACCCTTTCAGCCCACTCCATCCCACACCTACTCAATCCCAGCCCCCTCTCTCCCGGCCCCCACCCTTTCAGCCCCCTCCATCCCACACCCACTCCATCCCAGCCCCCTCTCTCCCGGCCCCCACCCTTTCAGCCCCCTCCATCCCACACCCACTCAATCCCAGCCCCCTCTCTCCCGGCCCCCACCCTTTCAGCCCACTCCATCCCACACCCACTCCATCCCAGCCCCCTCTCTCCCGGCCCCCACCCTTTCAGCCCCCTCCATCCCACACCCACTCAATCCCAGCCCCCTCTCTCCCGGTCCCCACCCTTTCAGCCCACTCCATCCCACACCCACTCAATCCCAGCCCCCTCTCTCCCGGCCCCCACCCTTTCAGCCCCCTCCATCCCACACCCACTCCATCCCAGCCCCCTCTCTCCCGGCCCCCACCCTTTCAGCCCCCTCCATCCCACACCCACTCATTCCCAGCCCCCTCTCTCCCGGCCCCACCCTTTCAGCCCACTCCATCCCACACCTACTCCATCCCAGCCCCCTCTCTCCCGGCCCCCACCCTTTCAGCCCACTCCATCCCACACCCACTCCATCCCAGCCCCCTCTCTCCCGGCCCCCACCCTTTCAGCCCACTCCATCCCACCCCCTCCATGCGCCCTCCTCTTCCTCCAACGCACCCATCCAGACCCTGGACAGCACGTGGCCGAGGGGTGGCGCTGTAACCAGTGAAGCTGAAGAGCGAACGCGCCACGTGAAACGGGGTCGAAGTGTCGGAAGTGGGGTGAGCGTTTACAGGGTTAAGGAGGGCTCGCACTGGTGCGTCTGGTCAGCTAGTTGGGTCAGGTCAGAGATGGTTTTGTTGACTGGGGTTTCTAGGGTTAGGAAAAGTGGCTGGCTGGGAATGGTTCAAACTAGTAGCTGTGTGGTTATTAGGGTTAAGTATAAACTCACTAGGAATAGTACAACCCAACCGCTGCCAACTATGCCTACCTCTAAGCTCATCTTAGTGTTTTACCACGGCCTATTTCGCGTCTGCTCGCTGTTCAGTGTCTATGTCTACATCCAACTACACAGTACTAGGAGCCTTGCAGCCGGCGTGTTTTGCATATTAGCACGGTTGGCTATGATTAGCCAACCGTGCTATCGCCTCCGATTAGCACCGTTGGCTACGTTCGATGCGAAAGAAGTTTAACATACATACGTATTCCTGTACTTCCCTTGCGCCACTTTAGAAATGTTACCTAATCATATCTGCACATATCCGTGGTGGTGTCCGTGTAGTTAATTAGGCAACAAAAAACAACCGTGTTTCTAATTGAGAGATGGGAAATGACGTTTCGGGTGATAGGAATTAAGCTATAATCTGCACACAAAAATAAATCAGAATTATTCCTGTTTTCATTGTATGTATGAAGGTGACTTTAAGGTTGGTATTGGTTTAGACAGAGGTGAAGTTGCAAGAAAACTATATGCCTAAATAAGCAGTACAGCAAGTAGGTCGGTGACATGTTATCAATGTAGAGTTTCAGTGCTATCCCCCGTGGCTTTTCTTGGGTCACTCACATGTCCCCCAACAAAACAATTAGCAGGCAAAATATCCCAAAGAGCATCATAGTCTTTCTCATAAATCGTGGTTTTTGAAATACAGTATATTAATACGTCTGTCTATACAGTATACGATTTTGAATGGGGCCTGTGTTACCTGGCATCCTATTGTAAATGGTCGTGCTGAATAGCAATGCTGTGGTCAATTAGCCAAATGTTTCGAATTATGGGGTCAAAGGTGGAATTATTTGTAATTTCGACCTAACTCGCAATGACTACATATCACAAGCTTTTAAATAATACTTCATTTATTTAAATTGGCAGAGCAGTCTCGAGGGACCTCTCCAGAAAAAAACAGCCACTTCATATATAGATGGCTTGACTGACAAGAACACAATGAATGTCTCAAGTGAGTTGAGTTTGTAACATTCTAGGATGTCGAAATTACACCTTAACCTGACCTGCTACGTGGCAGTATCATTCCACAAGTTCGTCATCTCCAGATCTCGTAGGGCAGCTACCGTATGGGCACTCATCAACTGTGGCCTACAGAAAGTTTGTAAAAAGTGGTGTTGTAGGCACAACAATATGTTGTTGGGTGCAGTTCATGTATAAAACCCAGTACACGGTTGAAGTGACGCTGTTTCTAAAACCACACACAGGCACGTACATACATAAATAATGATTTTTGGGTATATGGTTACAAATTTGACCTTTTGACCGACAATCGTTACAACTGTTGTCATTGATATACGGTATATAATATTAATGATTTACTGCCCTTTGTCAATGCACTGCTGATGAAGACCTGACTATACTTCTCCACGCTAGTCAGTGCGAGTTGGTGAATGGGGGGGGGGACAGCAGGACTAGTTCAGATGTCACTCGCCATTGATTTTAGCCATAGCGGAAAATCGAACCAAGGTAGCCTGGGTTCATGGCTACTCCACTACCGCTCCCCAATTCACATATTTTTTACATTCCATTTATATTTTTGTCTTCTCCAACATTTGATTCGAATTGAACTCATGTCCAGTTGGGACTATCAAAAAAGCAGTGCATCACCCTGTTTGAGCAAAGGCCTTGGAAGGCGACATCATAGAACTGCTTATGAGATCCCTTCAAGTAACCAGACACCAGGGCCACACTTTCGTACAAACTTTGGTAAACAGGGAAATGACGGATGCATGGTATTAAAATCAATATATATTTTAAAAGTTCTTACTGCTGGACTTCAGCCAAATGATTGTAAGTGAAAAATCAAATGCAATTGTGTTGTCATTTATAGCTTGGCTGGGGCCAATGTTCGATTGGTTTTCTATTCGCTTTTTTCACTCCACACGAAATTGCAAAAATAAAATCAATGTTAAATGTTCAGTCAATTGTAGATACAACTATATACGTTTTGTCTTCACGTATTATATACACAGACTTTGGGGAATCCTCATCCAGCAGTGGACGAATCACGGTTGCCCCGAAATAAATTCTACACATTTGTGCTTCAGTTTCAAACTGTACCCGGGCATCGCATCTACAGCCACTAAAACTAGCAAGATTCTGCATAATAATTCACCATAGCCGGCGTGCGGGGTTATGTAACGTGCCTGAGATATAGCCCACATAACGCGATCATCCGGCTTCTCTCCAACCGTTTCCCCCCACCCCCCAACACACTCGGGACCAAAGCAAAAACAAGGTAGCCACACTACAGTGCCGATATTTAAAATTTAACCAATAAGTAAATAAGTCGTCAACTGCGTAAACAAACTTTGGCATCGCCAAACGCTTGAAAACAGGCCAGTGATTGCCCCGTAGGACGCGACGAAAACACGTGTGTTTGTGGACGTGTCGAGGCATCTCCACTGACATGTTGGAACCGGTAATGTCGCCGTTAGCGCGCTGCACAACTAACCAGGACACCCCAGTTCGAATTTTGCCCACGGCCAGCATCGGTGGCGAATATCTGAACACGTCCCGGGCCTCCCCTAGATCGACTCAGCCTCAAATGAGTACCTGGTTGTGGTGTCTTAACATCACCATTGGGGATACAAAAGCAGCCGGGCGTGGTGGTGCTATCCACACCTCCCTCTCGTGCGTCGTTTCGGGCATCGTAGATTCTCGCTAACAGCACTTGCCCCAACAGCCTGTGTAAGCTACACTGGGGATCTTTGTCTTTTGTGGGCATAGCTATCCAAGGAGGCTGCTGCTGTGAGTCTGGTATGTAACGCGCGTTGAAGGGACCCAACGTTGGGCCTCGTGCGTTTGTTTTTGCATTCCTGGCAGCTCTGGGAAGAAGAGAGGGGGGGTCTCACGTGGAGTTCGGGGCCGGAACGTTTATTCATTAGATGATGGATCGTGGGCAGTGGTGGTGATAGCCCACTGGGGGCCCTAAACAGGGATTAATTTATTACTCGATGTTTTACGGAAAACTGCCAGGCTGGCTGTGAGCAAGTTTATCGGCGCAAGGCACTACCACTAGAATACACAGTACGCATGCAAATACAGAAGTCACGCAAACAGCGTTCCGGACAGAAATCAAGCACTGACACTAAGCAGACATAATTTTCGGGTGCATCAACTGACTACAATCATATGAATACGTTAAATAATTATATCACAGTTGTATGATGTTATTAAAGTCATATTGTGAACATAATTCTTCGTGTATCTTGGGCCTCTTCTTGAGCCATTTGGAGCCCAAAGCTTTTGCTTAGTTTTGTTTTTTTCGCCTCCCGCCACCACTGACCGCGTTGGTGAGGGAGAGATGGAGGGGGTCCATTGTGTTGGTGTACACGTGTCCAGGCAAAACCATGGGAAGTGTTTTCACCGGTAGCGTAGCTATCAAGGGTGCAGGCGGCGCATATGCACCACTGGGCCGGAAACGGGGGCCCTGCAGACGCCGAGGAACACAGATGGGGGGTAAATTGGACAGAAGATCCCTCCCCCCCCAATTGAGTCCTTGCAACAACATAACTGTGACCAACCACGCTACAACACTGTTATATAGACAATGTAATAATCAGAGCAGAGAAAAGTCTTGTTCACGTAAAAATCACAATAAAGTTATATTTTATTCCATCAACGTATGAGCCTTTGGGACCAGTGGTTTACAATAGTGTTAAACGGGTATACTCTGGTTTCTATTTTATGGGTTTCAGCAGCAAAGTGCGTAGCCTGTTATGGAAAAGTAGATATAGATGCAGTACAGTCACCTCACACTATGTGGATATTGAGACATGCACGTGAAGGGCGACACATCATATAATATTTCTTTGATTATTCGTGACATTTTCTCAGTCTCAAAACGTGTTCATGGGTGCCCTGCTTGGAATTTTTAGCCAGCTGATTATTGTTTGCGGTGTTTGATCGTTTTCATACAAAACAGAACCTGACATTTGTGCAATAATAATCACTTTCATCGTGGAAAAGAGATTACTATAGCCAATGAAGTTAACGCCGCATTACCTCGCCATCTTTTTCTTCCGTCTGATAGATCCCATAGAACAGTGGTTCTTAACCTGGGTTCGATCGAACCCCAGGGGTTCGGTGAGTCAGTCTCAGGGGTTCGGCGGAGGTTAAGACACACACCTGACTCATGATTGTGCACCAGTAAAACATATACCTATGTTTTGAATTTGAAAAAATATTTTGGGTTCGGTGAATGCGCATATGAAACTGGTGGGGTTCAGTACCTCCAAAAAGGTTAAGAACCACTGCCATAGAAGTTGCAAAGTCGACATCTAAACTCCAAGGACTGCTCTTACAGTATCCTACCATCTGGCTTCGTCAATAACTTTCCTTAAAATAATAAAAAAGACAATAGGTGACGTTTTGGCCAATGAAACTGTTTAATATCCGTAAAAATTAAGGGCCAATTCTAAAAACGTCGCCAATTATATAACTTTTAAAGCAGTATTATTAACGACCATTGAGTGTGTTTTATTCATGGTGCTTGTGCACCACTGCCAACGCATCACCAAATTCTATTATGTAATACGTATGCTCTGTTGTACAACACGGCATTATGTAAATCGGTATTGGGGTTGAGTGTGTCTGTGAGTATATGTGATATACAGTCTAGGCTGCATTGCCAAGTCCGTGTTTAAACAGGGGCCTGGGACATTCATCATATGACTTGTTCCATGGAGATATGTGGCTTTAGAACGTGGTGGAATTATTATTTAACCACACTTGAAATGTCCAGCAATGGCTTTCATATAAAAAAAAATGCATCATCATCAGCTACGATCAATCCATCGCTGGATGAAGGCCTCCCAAAGCTGTCGCCATGTAACAATCCACTGGCATCCTGCACACGAGCTGATTTCATCGCTTCAGCTCCTCGGTGGACATCCTCTTGGAGGAGTTCCCTCCCTCGGCTCACTCTCCATCATTAGTCTTCACCACCGAACACCATCCGTTCGAGCAACGTGTCCTGCCCATGTCCACGCACTCTTTTGTTTACAGTCGAAATTATATTTTGATTTAAAGCTTTCGTGACTGCAGGGATTCATATGCTTGGTTCGTTCGGTAAAGTCACGTAGAAGGGAAATAATAAAATGATAAAAATATAAAACAATAAAATTATGTCTTTAATCTGCGTATGGTCTCTAACTCACGTGTAGTTGAATAAAAAGTAAATCTGAACGTTTTGTACAGAAATGAAAATTCGTCGACAAACAGCTCGTGCCACGGATTTTTCAGTACTTAGGGTTTTAAATTCATCCGCCTAACAAATGTCAAACAACGCCTGTGGCAGTTAAACCACAATGGAAATAGGATCGGCGCGAAAACAGCCACTCTTCGTGTGTGCAGTGTATGTGTTTTTCCAAGTAACTTTTACTAACCTCTCAAACTGCTAATGATGCATTGATTGTCTCCAACAGGGCACGGGGCATACAATGTGTATAACCCCTTCATTATATGTAACTATACTTGCCGCTTCTGCGAGTTGAGGCACACACACACGCACGAGTTTTAAAAACAGACCCGTGCAGTGTGCTGCCCTCACGAGACCTTGATTCGCGTGCCCAATTACCCCGAGTGAAGCGGGGGCCCCATCTGTCTGAGTCCAGATTGATTGACGTTGCTTTAAACACCCGACGCACAGCCATACTCAGTGGGTTTCCAGTTCGGTCATTTTTGTTTTGTTTAAATAAGTTGCAGTGTGTTCGGTCATTCAACAAAATATTCCGCTTAAGGTGGGTGGAGCGGTGGCACAGTGGTTAGCGCGCTGCGCTGTGCACCTGGTGACCTGAGTTCGATTTCCAAATGACGCTTAACATCAGTGGCCAGTGATATCATAACCAGTCATGTCCTTGTTTAAACTCACACAATGACCGGTGTAGTGAAGTATAGAAAAACCTCCACGACCGACAAGATGTGGCCTTCATCCATTGGTGGATTGAGAATGGTTGGAATTTATGTCGAAATTATTTGTATAGTCACGTGTATTTATTTATCATTTTATTTATGGAATTCCGCTCGAGGCCATTATATATATATTTACTTTCGGTCCTTTGTCCGTCCACTACTGGATGAAGGTCTACCTATAATTGGCGCTCATCGTGTGTGTGACGACTCTTCACACGCTGGACAATATGTTCACATCCTTTGTTTTCTTCAAAGAAGCCTAAATAAATTGCAGGGTGGATAAGTTGAGTCAATCTCCTCCACCTTGAAGTGAAATCTAAGTGTTGAAGCAGTTTGTGCACCACAAATCCATCACTTCCGTTGCCAGCCCTGAGCTTGGTGGAGTACATTCCACATTCTTTTGACAAGGGTCAGTCTTTCTACAGAAGACCACTTTTAACTTATCATTTCCACAAAGCAGACTAAATTTTGATCACATCCCGGAGGTATGATGAGCTGAGTCTATCAGCCAATCGGGATTTGGGCTGATGCCCTTAAGCTTGTGAACAACGCTCTCCAGCCACAACGATAGTCTTGGTTGACCATCATAATTGGCACGTGAAGTTGTGGATTAACACAAGGCGCTAGTTTTACTCTGGATTGCACTCTCAGATTGCGTTGGCCCTCTCTCTCTGCAAACACATACCCTTTGGGAATGCGACCTCGCCCACTCACCACAAACCAATGGCTGCAGGGTGGGTGTGTGTAAAAACACGGGGTGATCCATTTATAGATATCCCATTGAAAAATGTAGGAATATATTTTTTTGCAGGAATATCAAACCCTCTTCATATCTCCCACGAATCTTAATACACATATTACATTTTTTTTAAACACTCTCTTGATACCCTGGGGTAACATAGCCAGGTCTGATTTGTGTTCACAACAATCATCTGTCGTTAGAAATTAGTGGGGGTATCTACAAACGGTACACTCTGTATTAAGAGTGCGCGCCTAAGAGTCGCGACGCTGCGCCAGAGAACCCACAGGGCTCGCTTCTGGAACGTGCAGCCCAGAGACCTGGGTTCCCCATTGTACGCGTGTTTACACAGTCGATTACCCTCATAAACACCACCGCTGCTGCCGGATAAAACCGAATTTTTTGACCGCGGGTGCCGTTACCACCAATTATGAACGCCGCGATTCGAGTTTTGGAGTTGCGTAGTTGGGCAGCTTATGCTCTATGCAATTCAACGCAGTCATTCTTTATTCTCAATAAAATACGTACTGCATAAAAAAAAAATCTGGTATTCCACGCGATAGCCACAGGACATGCGTTGGTCAAACATTTGTGACGATGTATGACGAGGGGGGGGGGGGTGAGAAATGCGACGTCACATCAAAATGCGCAACTTTAAATAAATATAGACAACACGTTCTACTTAATTAAATATACATTTTAATAAATGTTTTCTCCTACAACATCAGAGTGCAGCGCCACATTAAATACGCACTACAATGACAATAGTTTAAAGCGATTTGAAGCATGTTTTTTTTTCAAAATGGAAATATGGTTTTGGGGGGGGGGGGTGGCATAGCTTTGTGACGTCATATTTGAGGGGGGGGTCTGACTTTTTGTGACGCCGTGTGACGAGGGGGGGGGGGGTCAAAAATCGTCCAAAATCGCGTGACGCCATTTATGGACGGCCCCTTTCGTAAATCCACAGCTGGATGAAGCAGGCCTCTACTCTACGCCGTGACATCCTTGAACGTACTTCACCGCGTTGCTTCGTGCAAGCGGGTGAAGACAAGACGGGGTCGCCCAGTACCCGGCTCCGACATCATCACACCACTCGCCACGGAAATGGATTAGCAATGGGCCAGGATTCGAACTCGGGTGGTCGGCTCCCTGGCGCGCAGTGGCATAACCAGTGCGCTACCGCTTCCACCACCCAAGGTGCGTAAAAATACATGCGTTGTAAATCATATCTCACTATCTCACGACCTCCGAGGCGGACGATGCGAAGGTCCCACGGGGGCACCCAGCGGGGCACTTAAGGTGATAAAGTTTTCCAGGGCGAGACTTCTTCCATCGCTGTGCCGTGGAACATTCTCGAAAGCAAATGACGCCACGCGGGGGATTTACCGGGAACAAACAAAAACGGCCTCCAGATGAAATTGGCTCACCGCTTCTGGCGTTGCGAGCCCGTAGTGCCACGTTTGTAATTCGAAATCTGTTTTAAAGCAATTGTGCTGGAAAACGAAACGATGGCTTGTCTCCCGGAATGCGCGATGCTAGATCTCGGAAGCTACGCAGGGTTGAGCCTGGATAGTTTGTAGGATTGATGGGTGACCATCATGCGTAAAAGACGTGTGGACCGTCATAGGGGTCGTCCATAAATGACGTCACGTGATTTTGGACGATTTTTGACCCCCCCCCCCCTTCGTCACACGGCGTCACAAAAAGTTAGACCCCCCCCTCAAATATGACGTCACAAAGCTCTGTCCCCCCGAAAAAAATTAAACATGCTTCAAATCGCTTTAAACTATTGTCATTGTAGTGCGTGGTAATGTGGCGCTGCACTCTGATGTTGTAGGAGAAAACATTTATTAAAAAGTCTATTTAATTAAGTAGAACGTGTTGTCTATATTTATTTAAAGTTGCGCATTTTGATGCGACGTCACATTTCTCAACCCCCCCCCCCCATCGTCACACATCGTTACAAATGTCTGACCCCCCCCCCCCCACGTGCGTGACGTCATTTATGGACGGCCCCATAGGTGTTTGTGGGCAGTCCGAGGGCAGTGCAGAAAAACACGTGTACGCTACAGTATATTGTTCTGCAATCATTCACCGACCCGTGCTAACCAGCGTGGCGAAGTATAGACACATTTCTCACAGCCCACAGGATGTGTGCGGGTAGACCTTTATCCAGCAGTGGCCTGACACAAAAAAAGGGTCTGTACATGCACTCGAAATAAAATAAAACCACGTGGCATTTGCACGCATTGCGTAATTGTCGAGTCAGATTTTTTTCCCCTCCCAACACAACAGTGCGCAACGTTCGTGAAACGCAGCCACAACAAATATGGAGCTGGATGACAAACTGGAACCCCACGTTGTTGCTTATCTGCGTCATTCCCTCCGATGTCTTCTGTCCGCTCCGGCAGCACAACAGCGTCGCCTGGCGGCCGCAAAAGCCGTGTCCGTTTCTGTCGCTCGTTTCCCCTCCACACCGAATCCGAGTCTCAGGACTCTTTCGGCCAGCTATTAACAACTTTGTGGACTCAACGAGGACTCAACGACCTTCGGCGTAGAATATTTTTTGGCAGTCAACGGAAAAGTCGTATCTGCAAAAGTTCGTCTGACCACTTCGCGGAACGGAATCACTGTTTTCTACCGTCACCCATGTAACATGCTGATGCTATTTTTATAATCGTCAGAAGACTGTTGTTCATCGAATACGACTATAATGATGGCATGAAAATATTTTTAAAATGTTATTCTTATTAGGGTCCCATGGAGCACAGTGCATTCTCTGTTCGAGTGTTTTTGTTATTGCTGCTGGAATATTGCTACATATCTTTCCCCGCCCGTCCACTCTCCCATTTCTCCGCGTGATTATCAACCCCATTATGCAACTAACGGGATAACATGAATTATTTGGTAAAAAAAAACGTCTCTCCTCTCTTCCCACATGTTCCGCAGGATGGGAGATGAAGAAGACTTTGTCGTTGGAACGTCACGATTCTGTCCATGTCACACATTTCACGGCTCAATCTCCACTTACGTCGCCCCTTGCCTCAGATTTACAGTTCCCCTGTTGGCTGCTTTTAGTGGCCATGTCCTGCCGTCATTTCAGGCCATACAATACGTCCTGCTCACACGCACGATAGCACTTGTAGCTGATTTACTGCGAACAACTCACTACCCACGTGCACGTGTGTCCGAACTGTTTACAATTTACGGTGAAAATGAGCACAAACAATACACATATTTGCTCAATTCAAGAAACCTATTCACTATTATCAATTTAACTTTAAATGGTGTTGTTTGTTTTGGGCCGCTTGGCATTTTGGGACTCTGGGCCCAACCCCTTATATGTGTGCATGTGGCACTGTGAAAACCAGAACTGAAAAGCGAACAGTAATTTTAAAGGGGTAGTGAATTCATCTTCTTGGTTCTTTCGGTGAAGTCACGTAGAAGGGAAATAATAAAATAATAAAATAAAACATAATAAAATACAATTCTCACGACGTTTATGTTATGATGTTTTCTTTTTACTATTTTATTATTTCCCTTCTACATGACTTTACCGAAAGAACCAAGAAGATGAATCCCTGCAGTCACGAAAGCTTTAAATCGGGTAGTGAATTTTAAAAGAAGCCATAATTAAATCGCGGCCCTGGCTAAGAGCTGGTGGTGAGGTTCAGGTGGTACTAGTGGCTGGCTGGATAGTTAGGGTTAATGGCAGGTTTAGTCCTATTGGTTATTTGGAGAGTATTTGGCTGCTATAAATTTCCACATGATAAGCCACTTCGTTGAGCTATCCTTTGTGGTTAGGTCGCTTCTGAAGAAATAGTGATGTAGCTCAGTTGACCTTACCTGGTAAAATAAACCATAGTTTAGGTATGTTAGGGTCAGTGGCCGTACTAGCACAAGTGGCTGTTTGGATAGTTTGCTCGGGTTAGTTCCATGGCTCGTACTTGTGGTTGGTTGGTGAGTTAACGTTAGGGTCAGTGGCAGGGCTAATAGTTGGATAATTTGGTTTAGGGTCAATGGGACGGCTAATACTCGTAGCTAGTTAGGGTTAGGTGTAGGGCTAGCGTTCAATTGGCTACTGTGCTCCGTCAACAAACTACTTGCTGCTCCTCTCCATTAATTTGTAGTCTTTTCAGTACGTACATTGGGATATTTTTCTTCCGTTTGGTCTGTGTGTTCAAAGCTGCTTGCATAACTGTGAGAAAGTCAGAGGACACGTTCAAGCCCCGGTGTGATGTTGGTTTAACAATATGTGGGGGGAGCAGTAGGGTAGCGGTTAGCGCACTGTGCTACAAACGCGGCCATCCGAGTTCGATTCCCGCTCACAACCAACACTGGTGACCATTATCTGACCTGGTCCTGGGCATCACCTAGGTCGACTCAGCCTCAAATGAGTATCTATTTGGGTGTATAAACATCGCCACTAGGGAGACAAAGGCGGTCGGGCGTGGTGTTAGCCAGACACTCTCTCGTGTGCTGTACCGGCTAGGTGCTCGCTAACAACACTTGCCCCAACAGTCTGTTAAGGCTATACGGGGGATATTTGTTTTTGTTTGGAGCTGAAAGGGCAATCGATACTGTATACACGTTGGGTTTATAAGTAAAATGCCCTTCATTCATATATCGATACTCCATTGAAAGAATAGAGAAACGAGAGAAAGCAACATTTATATCAGTCTCTAAATGTCTCTCACCAGTCTCAGTACACTTATTTAAAATATTAACACTCTACTGATGCACTTTGTCCAACATAGCCAATGTAATTTGCTTACATGCAATGATGTGTAAGCTGAGGTTATTATAGATAAGGGTGTCAGAAATAAGTGAGGTATATATAGATGTATTGCCCTGTGTGTGTATATATGGCTGTCATGTCTGCGTTGTCAAATAAAAAATGCTGTGGCCTTCAAGTCATTTTTATTCTGTTATAAACATACGAGGCAGAGAGCCAGTCCAGCAGGAAAATAGAGAATGATTCACAACCACTTTAACCAGACATTTGTCACTTTACGCAACCACAATTCTGCAATAACACTGATGTGTTGTGATGGCATGAAGTGCTATATTTTCCCTGTGCCACGTACATGTTTTCTTGAATTTTTGGTGTTACGAATGCACTTTTGTTTCATGTGTCAACATATATTTGTTTCTCTCGATTTCAGTCGACTTTTAAGTCACACTACTTCATGAGACGGATGACCTATTTTTAAAAAAAAACTAGGTGATTTCCCCATTGAACGGTATTTTTAAATGGGTCGTAAAAAGTACATCATAACAAAGGTGATACAAGAACGTTCAGATTTAGAAGGGCAAAACAAAAACTTGAAATACCTGATTCAGATACGTTTCTCAATGAGGTATGGGGACGCATGAGTGGTCGTGTAATGGGAATGTGCTGCAATACAAAAAAACACCTTCCAAACAAAAACATCAAACAGGCTGACAAAACAGAGAGAGGCTCAACCTAATCAGCCATGCAACAATTGAAGACATTTGTTTTCATTCAATATTTAAACCGAGGGAGTAACACATACTAATGCCCTTTATTCTCACAAGACGATGTTTCACGGGCGTCCTCCATTGGGATGTTTGACCAAATTCCATTTATGAATGTTTGCTATGTGGGGAGATGTATATATGTTGAACTTCTTTCGCACCGTACGTAACCAACCGTGCTAATCAGACGTGCTGAGGAAGAACAGCAAACTAAACACAAGACCCATGAGGAGGTATGAGAGCACCCACCACACTTTATCCCACGACACACGACTATGAACTGCAAGTCCAGTGTGCTAACCATTACACCACTGCAGTTTGAATACCCAATATTAACAATGCGAGAGCAATGTCTGTAATACATAAACATAATAAAGCCACTGGCAAATTGTATTATTTAATCCCGCCAAGAGGCGCGGGTGCTTTAAGTAGTTCGAATCGCAGTCGGAACTGTTGCCAGTTCAAATACTTATACAGGTAGGCGATTCAGCTCGACGTATCATTCACCCAGGGTGGATAAAACAGGTACCATTGTGGGAAGTTAAGATTGCCGAAGAAATGGACTGAACTCTCACCAACCCCCCCTACCCACGCAAGAGAACGCGGAATCTCCATAATTGGCTCAGAAAAGTAAACATGAGCAGTGAACACGTTTTACCTGTATTTTAATCGTACTAAAACATCCAAATAACACTGTATCGTCATCATCATCAGCAGCAACATAAGTCATGATCAATCAACTGCTGCACGAAATGTCTCTCTCCACGCTTGCTCGGTTGGTGGGAAGTTCTATTGACCCACGCTTCAGCGCACGCTGGCCAGTGGCGGGTTGGTGATGATGCGGGGAGACATCATAATAATTTCTGACCATACTTCACCACGCCGGTCGATGCGGCGTGGTGAATGGGGAACGAAAAACAAAGGAGAGCAACGGCGGCGACGACTTTTGACAGCTCCGCTCGGCACAAAGCCACAAACCCCCCCAGGGTCTGGAATGCTATTGCCAATAAACTGCAACTTGAAACACTACTTATGAGATCTTCACTCAAAACTGCTCTAGAGGAGTTTTACACCCCTAGCTGCCACTGCAATTTAGTGGCCTAAAATACAATGTTTCGCTCCAGATGATCGCTGCAAAGTATGATCTGTGTTTTGATTTAGTGTGCTGATCTTAAAGGTGCATTGAAAAATGTTGATACTCCGACTGATGCTCCTACTGTTGTGGAGTGACTCATGCAGCCAGCTATGGCTGCAGGGTTTTGGTGGTACATGTTGTTTACGTCGTTTATTGTGAAAATTCGGTCACAGTTCCTATGACTACTGTGTCATTGCTGTTATGGCTTTATTTTGGTGATTTTCGAAAAGTTTTTTGGTTTGGCCATGTTTGTTTGTTGTACTACAGAGTTAGACTTATGGCCTTAATCTAAGTTGTCTTGTGGTTGTTGTTGTTTGACTTGCATCCCACTGGGATTTTGCACAGGGTTGGTGTACGGTGCTTTTTCTGCAATATTTTGCTGTTTTTTCTTGGATTTTCTGTTTGCACATAGTCACTATAAGATGTATTCTTGTTCATGTTCTTGTTTGTTGCGGTTGCACCCGATTCAAGAGCCGAATGGCTCACAGGGCCATACCTAATAAATAAACTTGAACTTGAAACAGCGACCAAGAAGTTGGAACAGCGGTCCAACGAACCCCTCAACCACCTCAACAAAAACAAAGATGGGGAAACGTCATAGGGGTAGGGGGTGGGGCCTCGGTTACGCCCCTCCCCCTATTTATTTTTCACAATGAGAAACGCCTCCGAGGCAGCAAGGGTGCGCATACGCGCGCGTGCTCTCGTGGCACCGCGTGCCCCAGGGGCGACTCGCGTTTCGACTACCGTGCCGGCACTCGCCGCGGTCTCGCGCCTGTGGCAGTAGTAGCAGCGGCGGCGGCGGCGTTGGCAGCATCAGCGGCGTTGGTCGCGTTCACACCGCGGGTTCGTATCGGGGTCGTGTTGCGCGTTCTGCATTTGCTCGGGGTCGCGTTGTCGGTATTCCTAGCGTTGGCGGCGGCGTCGTTTGACTTCGATTGGCGTTGGCTGCGGTTGGCGCGGCTCTCGCTTTGGAGAAGGTGGAGGAGAGAGAGAGAGCTGCAAGTGAGCGACACGCCGCCCGCGTTGACGATGGACGTTAATGAGCGATGGATTGATGATGGGGGGGTGAGCAGTGGGACATCTCCTTTGACAGGAGGATTTAGACGATTGCCCGGCATGCTTCTCAGGAGGAGTTGATGGTGGTGATTTGTGGAGATTCGGGCAGGTTGCGCAACGAATCCGGCGAACAGAGTTCGATTTTTCACTCATCAGTGGTGAGTATCTGAACAGATCGTGGGCCTACCCAAGGTAAACTCGGCCTTAAACCTTTGAAGCAGTGGGGAGACAAAGGTGGCCGAGGCGTTGTTCTGACTACACCTTCAATGCTCCTTGCTGACGTTCATAATCGCGAAGGGCACTCGTCCCACCAATCTGTCAAGGCTGTCTGGCGAATCTTGTGGTGGAGATGGTGACGGTGGTGGTGGTGTGGGATAACTGTGTGGGATCTCTTATAAAGTTCGGGATACCCCCGGAGTTGGGGAGTCCTAGCATAGGTAGCGACTTTGGGAGAGAGACAGCTGTGGAATAAAATACAGAGACACGGAGAGACGCGCAGATAGATTGATGGCAGGCAGAGATCCAGACAAACACATCGAGACTTGAGTCACAAAGATGGACAACAAACACTCGAAGAGACGCATGCAACTTCACCAAACGACACACACCTTCATATCACGACACACACCTTCATATCACGACACACACCTTCATATAACGACACACACCTTCATATAACGACACACACCTTCATATAACGACACACTCCTTCATATCACGACACACACCTTCATATAACGACACACACCTTCATATAACTACACACACCTTCATATAACGACACACACCTTCATATAACGACACACACCTTAATATAACGACACACACCTTCATATCACGACACACACCTTCATATCACGACACACACCTTCATATAACGACACACACCTTCATATAACGACAAACACCATATAACTACACACACCTTCATATAACGACACACACCTTCATATAACGACACACACCTTCATATAACGACACACACCTTCATATAACGACACACACCTTCATATAACGACACACACCTTCATATAACGACACACCTTCATATAACGACACACACCTTCATATAACGACGACACACACACAGACATTCAGAGACACACAAAGAGAGAAAGAGAAACGGCGAGACACGAATAATGTTGTCGGCCTCTAATTACGCGTGAATGCACATGTACACCTGGCACTCATGGTGATGATAATAGCCATATTTTGTCATTTACACGGCTTGGCGTGTCTTTTAATGAAGCCATCAAACACGCAAATGCTTTAATTCACTTCCCCCTAAAGGCTACATGCAGCAATTCCTAGACCTCGGATGAGCACGGTTTGCTACGTAATGTGCGACGTTCACGTATAACGTATTGATACGGCATTTGTGATTACCCCTTTCGATTGCAAGTTAATCGTAGTCGGGAAAACACCGACGGATCAAAACAGTGGAGCTGAGATGCTTGTGGAGTTTGCAAACTCCTGTTATCGAATTTAGAATGGCTAGAGATTATTTTGTTTGTGGCGCGTAGAGATCGGATGTCTTCCTGATGATTTGGCACATGTTGGATTGAGCTTGGATTATTCTTGGATGGGTGACCACCATCCATTAACGAGGCTACTGTGTTCTACGTTGTGAACAACAGAGGCAGTGCAGCATAATCCATTGTTGTATTGCACTTCTACGCTCCCATGTGGTTGCGTCCTATATCCACCAAACCGGACTGACCAACGTATGGTAAAATCATCCCCACTTGTATTTTGTTCATATGCCAATGTGTCTTCATGTGTATCATCTGTGAGTGTTTATATATGGTGGAGCAGTGGTTAGTGTGCTGCGCTACAGACCAAGCTTCCAGAGTGCAATGCCAGCTCATGGGCAACACTCGTGACAATTATCTGAACCGGTCATGGGCCTCCCCTAAGTTGACTCGGCCTCAAATTCTTACCTAATGCGATGTGTAAACATTTCCACTACAGAGACAAAGGCCGTCGGGCAGAGTGCTGCCCACCCACCACCTTCATAGGTGCTCGCAAACAGTACTTACCCTAAAAGTCTTGTTAACGCTATACGGGGGATATTTGGCTTTGTATATGCCAGCGTGAGTGTTTATATATCATTGTGTGTGCACATATATAGCTTTGTGTTTTAATATTTATGAGTAATATCTGTGAGTATTCCCAGTCTGTATTTTTATGCATTCATATTCCAGTGTGCATTCATGTACCAGCTCATGCATGTGGTTTCGTCACACACTGTCACACAAAGGAGATGACGAGAAATGTGTTTGCGTTTCCTGAACACGAGTATTGCGTGGAATGCTTTGTGGTCACAAGCATGCATTATTGGCTGTGCTTGAGTGTGTTTATGCATGGTCATAGATTCTGCATAGTTGTGTCCTGGTATTGTGTCTGCACGCATGACCTGTGAGGTGTAATTCTATGCAGTGCATTGCTGTGTAGGTGGCTGTGTGTATGGGCAGTGCCTAGTCTATTCACCCGAACGGGCACATCCACATTTCTTTTGAGTTATTTTTAGCTGCCCCTTGTGCTGTAAAGGACAGGCGATTTAAATTCTGCGCAAGCAACGCGGTTTTATCTGGCCTAATCTGAAGTGCTAATGAATAACCCGTTTTGTAAACCTTTAATTGCAGTAATGCAGCATTGATGGTTGTCAGTTTTCAAAAACACGACCAAAAGTTTCCTTGATCCACGATTGTGGCTCTGTGATTCTCAAGTTGGCCTTTGCCATAGGAATGTGAAGTATGCACCACTGGATCAGGGCTGGAAACAGCTGGATGGAAGACGAAGATGTTTTCTGACTTTTTTAATTCTTAGATGCACTGTTGAGGTCTTACAGCTATAAAACCTACCATTTAAAATATAATAAGCAATGTTAATGGCACAGTTAACTGTTGCCCTTTGCACTCAGCTTAACTCGCTAACTTTACATACGTAGACAGAAGTACACTGCGTTCAATGTAGAGGTACAAGCAAAACTATTTTAAAATCAACGATCACACAAAGGTGTCTCAACAATGTAAATGTGCAGGGGTAGTGCAGTGGTTAGCTCACTGTACTATGAACCAAATAACCGGAATTCCATTCCCAGCTATTACTTGCAATGACAAGTCGTATCTAAACTGGTTGAGTGGTTTTTAAGCTGGTTCTGGGTTCCCCCCTCCCTCACTTCACTAAACAGTATTGTTATTGTACAGGTCTCGTGCTCTTAACACCACCTACACCAACGTCCAGAAACGTTTTCCAAGTGTGTATTAAACCTCTGCATGTTCAGTGGCTAAATGCGTGTGTGGTTCTTCCCCCTGCAGTGCAGAATCATGGCTGGACCTCGCCCTGTGGTACTGAGCGGACCCTCAGGCTGTGGGAAGAGCACCCTCATCAAGAAGCTCATGTCCGAGTTTGAGGGCGTGTTTGGCCTCAGTGTGTCACGTAAGGACATCACAATACACCGCTCAGCTAAGGTTGACGCATGCCAGCTCACTCTTCCATGTGATGGCAGCCAGCATCACTTTGGATTGTGGATGATAGTGACAAGTGACATGTTCAGCCACTGCCGAGTACATTTGTAAGGGCACTGAGGACAGAATAAATGTTTGTTCTGTGGACTGTCGTCGTGATTTGAAAACTTATGTCAACAATGCCTTCTCTCTTCTTCAGACACTACAAGGAAGCCAAGGCCTGGAGAAGTAACTGGGAAAGGTAATTGTGGATTGAAAACAGAAATAATGTTTCCAGCCAGGAAAAACAGCTTACTGCAACAGTCATGCATAAAATGAAATATAAAAATGTGTGACTTGTTAAAGAGAAAAACAACGTGATTGTGTTTTCGACCAACTGGGTATATGAGCATCAAACATCATTGTCAAGCATACAATAAGTTGTCTATCTGTGTGAGAGTCAATATTGCAAATAATTAGCCTGGATGTTTGTGCAGATTACCACTTTGTGACCCGTGAAGAGATGCTACGTCTCATTGCCGCGGGGGAGTTCATCGAGCACGCTGAGTACTCGGGAAACCTCTACGGCACCAGGTCACCTTGTCTTTTTAGTTAATTGTATTATACTGCGCTTGTCTTAATGTGACCTTCAAGTGACCTTTGTTGTGCTCATAATTTTTAAAGATCATGTCATCACAATATATTGCAGCACACCCAGGACCAAGCAGTGTTCCCTTGCCACCGAAAGGCTAATTGTTTCCTGTGTATTGAGCACACAAGGGCTTCATAAAAATGCTGTATTGAAAAAGGTTATTTGTTTTGTGGTATGAGCATTACATTTGTGTGCCACAAAAATGTGAAATATGCATCCTTCGTGAATGCGAAGAGGCACACTCTACTTCAGGGGTACACAACTTCCAGCCTGTGGAGCCAACATGCGGCGTGGTTTTGACTGGTCCGTAAGCACTCGTGATATTGTGAATGCTCACTGGACAATGCTCTTGTTGGCAAACGTAACGTCACTCGATAATGGGGCGTGACGTTCGCTAGGTTTCAATGTAACACTCTTTACCCATGGGTAGTCGAGAGATTTCCTTTGTGGCCCATGCCTTAATATTACTATGGACCCTTGGTCTAGTTAATCATTTTTATCAGTTAATGGCTTGTATAAAGCAGCATGTGAAATTACGTGAATGTAAAATATTTCTGCAATCTCGTCGTGTAGTAAGTCTGCAGTGAGGGCAGTACTGGACAAGAACCAGATTTGCATCCTGGACATAGACATGCAAGGAGTGCACAGCATGAAGAAGACTGACCTCAATCCCCTCTACATCTCCATCCAGCCACCATCCATCACCATCCTGGTACGTGCATTGCCCGTGCCACTGGGCCGTATGCTGTACTCAAACAAGAGTCGAAAATTATGGCTTAAAGCATGAAGGCATTGTGACCCCATGTTAAACATGCTTATGTTTAACATGGAGTCACAATGACTCTGGTAACTATCCAATATTAATGATGAAATATGAAGTTGTGTATTTGGCACTTACTCTACAGAAAACCAGCCAAACTAATCAAAAGATTGCCAAAACTTTGATAACAAAACAACTTTAATTGAGCAGATAAACCTTTTCAGCTCGAGTAATGAATTGACGCCATGCGCGCACCTTGCCTCCCCACGACCCCATTACGTGTGATGTCATTTCGCCATGCGGCTCGGAAGGTAATTACACTATATGAAGGCATGCCTTTTGGAATCTACGTATGTATGACTTTTCGTCCACGTTATAATTTATCTTCACGAGGCTCAAACCGTTAAATCCGGTAAAACCTGCTGCGTGCCGACTTTGCAGGAGGAGCGACTGCGTCTCCGGAAGACTGAGAATGACGACAGCCTCAAGAGGAGGCTGAAGGCGGCCAAGAAAGAGATCGAATTCAGTCAGTGCCCATTCCCGTCCATGACTATTGATCGCCGTACCTTGAGCTGAGCTTCAGGGGCATTTTGTGTTGACATTCCTACTCACGGAGCAATGCAAGCTGCATTCCTTTCCACACCCCATATGTATGTAGACTGAATCGATTTTGAATCAATCCATCTCTTGTGTAATAATTCCTGGAAAGTGATTCTTGTGTCTTGACTGTATTTTCATCACTAGTTTTTTTTGTTACCACTAGCCAACCTTGCAAGTCGGCTTGTTTCCACTTGGTTTGTTGATTTTTCACATGCCACATGTTTACCTTGCTCTGCACAGGATGCATGCATATCCTCAACTGATTTTCTTTTCAGGTAAGGAGCCAGGGGCCTTTGATGCAATCGTAGTGAATGATGAACTACAAGAGGCTTATGCACAACTTAAGGAACTTGTCAAAAAGGTATTCCTCTCATTTGAAACTTGTTATCCGTAACCAGTGAGCTGTGGTTGCATTACTAGCTGGTTACCAGAAGATGTTGTTACTCTTTGTGGCAATGAAAGGTGGTGAAGGTACAGCCCTGCAATTACTCGCACCACTGACAGAAAAGTTACACCTGCAGGGTATTTGGTCTACTCTTCCACACTGGCCACACTTTGTCCAACCACACGCAAACTTGCCGACATACTGACATTCCCAATTTATACTGTTGGGAGATATAATCGAACAGGCAATCTCTGCATTGCAAGTCCATTGCGCTAACCATCGCACCACGGCAGCATCGCAATGTGACTATGAACGCTGATTAATTTTCTGTTCCCACCCCCGTCCCCTGCAGGAGATCGCAAAGGTGCAGAATGCCCATGACTAGAGGCGCACAGGGCGTGAAGAGGATGAGTGTACGTGCTGGGTTGGCGTGAAGCCTTAGGGAAAGTAACGTACTTGCGTTACTGCATTGGCTTCATGGCTGCCATCGTGTGCCCCCTCTCGCTTGTTACAGTCATATCATGTAGTCTTCAATGTGTTTATTGAGAGCCTTTGAATCTGTATACAGGAGAAGCTGAATATATTAGACCATTATTTAGGAGCAATGCCAGCTGTGCTCATATTCGAAGTCGTGCTTGTATCAGAAGTCACCCTTTGCCTCCCATCACCAGTTGAATGTAAGCATGTGTTCCTTTTAAGGTGTGATTTATATCCAGCTTCTACTGTATGTCAATTAGGGCCAATTTCTCTCCATGTAATAATATCCCTTGCATTCCTGCACTTGGTATAGCTATTTAGTTGTTTTGCACACCACATAAAAAAGTAAAAGGTTTACATTTTGAAGTATAAAAAAATAAGCTGTTATAAGTTAGATGACAGCTGGGTTATTTCAATTAGCTTGAATAATCTCATGGGTAGGTGCTATAGTTAAACCTGCTGCTGTTACGATTTATTTTCCTGCATTGGTGAAATTGAACCTCATCGTTTAAAAAATTCATATCAAAAGCACAGCGATTTCAAGATCACATTTTCCCACGGCTAACAGTTCTGATAGGTGTAGAGTACTCCTCACATATTCCCACTGCTTGCACATCGCTATATGTTTTACAGCCAGCCGAAGCAGTTTGATAAAACATTTTAGTCGTTGCAGTGACAAACATCCAGCAGTTGAACCAGTGGGGTTATGGATGTCGTGCGCTTGTTTTCTTTGTGTTAGTTTCGTAATTTTTCACAATTTTATGCCAATTCTTTCCGCATCACATCACGATACAAAGTGTCCACTATCCAAATCGCATCACGAAGTGAAGTGTCTCAGCATCGTCGTGCTCTGATTGAAAGTGCAGTGTATCATGAACTGCACTGATCCACGGAATATAATGTTACCAGAGGTGGGACAAAGTCATTGTTATGCAAGTCCAAGTCGAGTCGCAAGTCATCAAATTCATGACTCGAGTCTGACTCGAGTCCAAGTCACATGACTCGAGTCCACATCTCATAGGTGGGACAAAGTCATTGTTATGCAAGTCCAAGTCGAGTCGCAAGTCATCAAATTCATGACTCGAGTCTGACTCGAGTCCAAGTCACATGACTCGAGTCCACACCTCTGAATGTTACCTCTACTTATCGAAGTTTAGATATATACAGTACACACACATATTACAGGTACCCCTCTATTTACGAAAGGGATGCGCTCAAGAAACGCGCAAAACGAAATTCCGTAAATCGGAATGGCTTTTCCCATTCATTCAATACAAAAAATTTGGGATGTGTTTCCGACAGTCATTCCAACTTACTCATAACCTAAAAATATACACATATCACTTTTCACAATACAACAATGGTAACATACATATTAAAACGATTAATACATTTTAAGCAAAAATAATTAACCTTTTCAGGGAACTCTCTAAAAGAATGAATGACTAAAAAGGTGATGTGGCGGCATTGCTGTTGCACTGTAGGTATCACGTGACACTGCCGTGGATGGATGACGCAGCTCCCGGGTGGTTTTTGTTTGATTTCATGGCGCGTGCCGAATGAATTTTTATTAATTTCATGGAAATTCGATTTCGTGAATCAAAAAGTGACAATTTCGTAAATCCAAGGTTTGTAAATCGAGGGATACCTGTAGCACAAGGGATGTATTGTCAGAATGGGAACATTGGAATAGGAATGCTCAATAACGTAGAATCCTTTAATTTTTCTCTCCGAGTTGGACTCGCCGCGTGTTACATAATCACGTGTGCACGTGTAAGTGTTATACGTTAAAGGCTGGATCGTAATGTATCCGAGTGCATAGCCTTACATTCCTTAGCTTGATTGATCTGTGTTTTGCTTGTTTGCTCCCCGTGCATCCATGCTGATTGCATTGTCAAAAAGGGAACAGCGGGACAGAAGTAAGTCTTCAACTGCCATTGCAATTGTGATGCAGATGAGGCTAAATGATTTACATGTTGATTTTTCACTTTTTTATTTTTTTTTAAAGTACAAATTGGATGGCATATTTTTGTATTAACCTTTGTGGGTAATACAATAGCATTTTTTTCTGGGTTGTTTTTAAGTTGGTACTAATGTTTCTGGATTTATTTTGTAATACAGATGCCCGTTAATGTGCCTTTGTCTCACTGGTTACTTATGCACAGAAATTTTGTTTTTGAGTCTGTACAACATATCTGTATCAACAATGGGAAAGGCATTTTAAGTAACATAAAAAATCCATTGTTTTTCTAACTCGTGAGTCTTGAAGTTTTCTTCTCAGAAGTGACCTGTGCATGGATATTAGATGTATATCTTTATATGCTGCACAGACAGCGTTGCAACTTGGTGACTGGAATTAAAGTGGCATTAATTTATGGCGAGCTTAAATAATTAGTCGTTCATACATGCATTTTTCTTGACCGTATCTTGTCAATGCTCTGCAAGATGAAGCCATCTCCATGCTGGAGGTTTGTTTGACCATACTTTACCATTATTATCAGTATTGCTTACAGGTTGGAGAAGGTAGAGGGGCACCCAGGACTGGATCAGATATCACCACTCAAGCCATGGCCAATAAAACACAGGTCGCTGGGTTCATAAGGCAGAGCAGTGCACTATTCACTGCACTCCCCTCCGTTTATACATTTTCTCAATCTAGTATGCAGCAGCTACAGATAATATTTAACATGTACAACCGTGCACTGATAGGATTTAATCATCACTCAGACAAAACAAATGATGAGTGAGTCTGCCTCATTCGTAAGCTGCTCTCGAACAAAGACTTTTGAGGGGAATGGTAAATGAACGGCCAATTTGGCAGCAGCAAATAGCAACCAGCTTTTCAGGCAACCTCAATTGTTCATGGAGCCCGCCTCCTCTCAAGAGACTTTGAAGCAGCTGTGAAAGAAAAGGTCACGATGCACGAGATAAATAGACAATGAAGCGTTACATTCTCAACGTGAGCGCCGCTCCGTGCAAAGGTTTGCAGGCAGTGCAAATACACCGGAGCCTACGGGCGGGAAGGCCCAGGCGCCGGGTTATGAATAGGGGGGGAGGGCATTGGACTGGGGTCTTTATTTCATCCCTTGCATCATAGGGTCCACACCTCTTTCGCCAGGTGTGACGCAGTCTGAAATGCCACCCAGACATCGACGCAGCTCGTCATCCTGCCACAGCCATCTCGGTAGTGCTGTGGTCGAAGCCCTTGGCTTGTTAATTCGGAAGTTTATGATTTTCATATTCCATGTTGGACCTCAACCCAGCCCATGAACCAAATAAACTCCCAGTTCGTCATGAATATGTTTTATTATATGGTGAGGCTGGCCACTGCCACATGAATGTAGAATTCCCAAACTGGCTTGGGGCTGCTATCGGAGATGAGTGATGCCTCGTTGCTCGTTTGCGTTCCTTACCTTTCATGATGAACCCGTCACGAGCGAAATATAATGCTTGTTCCCTTTTGCTTCCAACATAATTAAAACATGTATTTATTTTGTATGCTTTTTTCTACTAATTTTATTCACATTGCTTTAAAACAGCAGCACGTTTTTTTTATATTACACAATTATACAAAGGTTATTCCAAAACCCTTTAGTTCTTCAGCAAATTATCGCTTTTCTTGGAAATAACAAGCGTCACGCACGTTCATTAAAACACGCTAATTGTACACAGCCTTCATCTTGTGGCACCACGCTTGGCCAGGGCTGGATTTAGGCATCTTTGCCTCTGGGACGCTCGAGCAGAAAAGACCGCCCCCGCTCCTCCACGTACAGACACAATATCGCCAAAAATACCACCTTAATGAAGGCAATATTGTTTATATCCTTCATTTTAAAACAATACTATCAATAAACAGTCCTTTTTTTTGTTCATAGAAAATTGTAACGATATATGTTCGTGGGCCCCTCTGGAGTTTTGGGCCCTGGATAAATCTCCACCCCCCCCCCTTCCCAAATCTGGCCCTGCCCTTGGCAATCTACGGTGGGCGGCTGAACATTCACCTCTGCGCTACAAGCACGTCTCTGTATTTAACCAGCACCGCCCATAGCCGGCATGTGTCCCAGTGGAAGAGAAATCCCCCACCCATCGTGACAGACGCCGAAACGGTGATGCCCGCCAGGCCACGGCTGTCTCTTTAAATCAGGGGCGGGGAACCTTTTTTCTGCCAAGGGCCATTTGAATATTTATAACATTATTCGCGGGCCATACAAAATTATCAACTTAAAAATTAGTCCGTTATATTTGGTCAAACATTTAATTAACTCACCCTTAATGTGATGGCTGGAACTGCTTCTCTTTGGCGAGGCGCGTGATGTTAGCTGGTATTGATGATGTTGCTACTCGCAAATGCTTTTCCAGGTTTGCTCCGAGATTTATTGAATTTCGAGTCCCGCCTGCGGTTGCCTTGGCAGGGCCAGACTAAATGATTTCGCGGGCCTCATACGGCCCTCGGGCCGGACGTTCCCCACCCCTGATTTAAACGAACACGTAACACCCCACCGCCCGTCCAGCACGCCGATCACACAATTCCCGTAGTAGTAGGAGTATGAACACAGCAATTACTGCTTTAGACTAAACTTTAAAATGTACTTCATGACAACCATGTACACACTTCAAATGTGTAATAATTTCAGGCCATGCCATGTCAGTTATGGATGTTGTTTGACCATACTTCACTACGCTGGTCAGTGCCGGTGCTGGTTGGTGCAAGGTTGAGATGGTGGGGGGGGGGCAGGCAGGATCTGTACAGATATATCTCGCAACCCATGTCGATCATGGCCGGGGATTGAACTTATGTTGCCGAGTTTATAACATGGTGCACAAACCGCTTTGCCACCGCTCCACCCAGATGTGTAAAGGATCAGTAACAAAATTCCCTTAAAAGGCACATGTTGCGGGCTAAGCACGCAGCGCGTGCGTTCATGGCTCTCTCTGCACAACGCGGGGATTAGCGGCTGATGTGGGTGGAGGAGAAAATGTGAATCATTGTTGTTGGCGGGTCGAGGGTGTATGAATACCCGTGTAAAAATGTGGCATCATGCCCCTCCGCTATTATTCTTGAGAATTGAGGGGAGCAGTAGCCTTGTCCAAAGATTCCTGCTCGTTGCAGGGGAGCTAACCAGACGTGGCTATGTTTTTTGACAGCCCTCGTGGAAGCTGCAGTGTTTTGGCAGCTGGCTGTGTGACAAAAAATATCGCCCGGCGTATTCTCCATCGCGGGGCAGTGAGAGCGTCGGCAAGAGCGAGCGGGGCAGTCGGCACTTTCCAGGAGTTGCTCCCGCTCCAAAAAATCCCCCCTGGGTGGACTAACAGCTCAGGGCATGTAATGGTGCGCCGATTCATCGGTTAAAACCGACGTTTACGCTCGCGATGCACCTCGAGTCGTGCGCGTGAGAATTACATCACGGTTTGTAAAAGCCGTATGCAAATGTTATGCGAATGGTACATTCAAGCTAAATGTGCGAACGGAACTGTTACGAATGAGACGGGGGGGGGGGGGGGAAATATATATATAGTAAAAACTAGATATAAAAACTTGTCAAGACAATTGAATTAGCAAGGGGGGGATGAGTGGGGGGGGGGGGATGGGTGGGGGGGGGGATGGGTGGGTGGGGGGTTGGTGAATCGTTGCGGGCCATCCATTGAGTAGTTACGCAAAAATCTGCCAAAACTTGACCCCTCGCCCCTTCCCTGTAGGCCCGCGGACTTTTTACACACCCCCCCCCACCACCCGAATCCTATAGAACGGCCGATATTTAATCCACGCAGAAACGATCAAGGATTAATAATATTAACGTGTTTAAGCAAACGGATAGTCCACTGCCGGACTATCTAACTCATTTGAAGGCCAATGTAGACAAGTTATTATCGAGGCTTCACCCCCCCCCCCCCGTTTCCTATGCGTACGTACATTGTGAGTAGACCCCCCCCTACGCAAGCGTACGCATTTGGGTTAACCCCCCTCCATGCGTACATACTGAATGGATGGCCCCTTACTTGACTGCTATTCACGACAGCATGCGGTTTGTGCTGCAGAGCTGATGCTGAAAGGAGGTCCCCCCTCTACGGGCGGCCCCACATTAAGGCGCGTTTTGGGGCAGGGTGCGGGGAGGGGGGGGGTGTCACTGCGAGGGCAAAGGGGGCGATCCCTGCCGATCAAGCTCCCCAGCGGCGCTGCGCAGCTCCCCCACAACCACACCGTGCAACCCGTGCCACGCAGAGTTCCTTCATCCAGCACTCGAGTCTAGACTCCAGAGGTCCTGGTTTAGGCTTTAGAAATGCTGGGCTAGACTCTAGCGGTCTTCGTCTATGTTCTAGAGGTACTGGTCTATGTTCTGTAGGTCTTGGTCGAGGCACTAGAGATCCCAGTCTCTGCTCTAGAGGTCACAGACTCTCGAGATCCTGGTCCAGATTCTGGATGTCCTGGTTTATGGCATTAGAGATCCTGCTATAGACTCTGGAGATCCCGAGACGTGCCCTACAGGTCCTGGTCTTGGTTCTGTAGCTCCTTCCTGTGGCCCTGAGCCTGGGCCGCCGTGGGCCCCACATTCTGCCGCGTGGCGACACGGCGCCGCCGCTCCTCCTCCGCACGAATGAAGGTGCGGAGCGCCCGGGACGGGAAAAGCAACGAGGAGCGACGCGAGCGACTCACGGGGTCATCCTGCAGCCACGGCGCTGCCAGGCACTCGGGCGAGGTGGGGCGGCTCCTGCAACACAGCGACAATGCACCGTTGTACACACGCTGCACTCTTGTCGGCCCAGAGCTCGACGGGGGCCTCTCCGCGGCGCGCCGCGTCGTGGGGGTTGTTTTGTCGACACTTCAAGCCTGCCGCACGGTAAAGGCGGAGAGCAAACACGTTGGAGCACAGAAAGTACAGGAACACAATGGGCTCTGCTGCACTGCCCTCTGCTGACAACAAGCTGACGTAACTCATGCATTCGCACGTTTACGCTCGCTCGCCTTCACCAACCCGCACTGATCAGCGCGGCCAAGTAGGGTCTATTAACCCCCACGACCCTGATCCACTCATCCGGCAGTGGATTGACAAAAGGGCTATGCACGCATATGAACGCACACGGGCAGCCACTCGTGACTCACACGGGGTTTAGGAGGAGTATGTTCTTGAGGAAGAGCACCGCGTTCCTCGACACCTTCGAGTAGCAGCTGCCGAAGTTGACCTCTGCCCTGCGGATGTTGGCGCACGTCTGCTCGACGTTCGGCGCGAGGAATGGATGCCCGCCGCTGAGTCTGCCGTCCGCACGGAGCACCCACACACAGCAGTGGGCACCGGTAAAGCACAGCACACTCCGGGTCCCACCAACGTCGGTTGCAGCTTGTGTGGCGTACATAGCAGCAGCAGCATCATGGATTTTGCACGTAAAAAAGGCAACCCAGACAATAAACATCTCGCCCAGACCCTGCCACAGCCCTATCGCTGATTGAGTATTTTATAAACTCTCCAGGGTTATCCGAGTCACTCTCACTTACGGATGCGAGTTGGAGGTTAGGGCCGCATTGTGGGTTGCTGTGTGGTACGTACACGATAAATGTGATGACGCCCAGACCCCAAATATCCGCAGGGGTGCTGAACGGTCCTCCCTTTATCACCTCCGGGGCTGGAGGCAGAGGAAGGTGGTGGGGTGGTACAAATGGGGTCAGGGTAGGGAAGAGAGAGCAGTAAAACCACAATAGTTACAGGACCCAGAGAAAAAATGTCAGTCCCACTTGAGGTACCAAAGATTTTATCATCATCATCGTCTGCTGGATGACAGCCTTCTCAAGACATGGCAATTTCGCACAGTCTTGTGATGCAACAATCCATCTAGCTCCTGCACTAGAGAGGGGTTCATTGCTCCATCTCCGTGGTGGGCATCATCTCAGACGTGATCCTTTGGCTGCCATTCCGTTGTTAGTCTTGTACTCAGCCACCCAGCCACCCATCTACTCAGCCACCACCCATCTACTCAGCCACCCATCTACTCAGCCACCCAGCCACCCATCTACTCAGCCACTCAGCCACCCAGCCACCCATCTACTCAGCCACCCATCTACTCAGCCACTCAGCCACCCATCTACTCAGCCACTCAGCCACCCATCTACTCAGCCACCCAGCCACCGATCTACTCAGCCACTCAGCCACCCATCTACTCAGCCACTCAACCACTCAGCCACCCATCTACTCAGCCACTCAGCCACCCATCTACTCAGCCACTCAGCCACCCATCTACTCAGCCGCCCATCTACTCAGCCACTCAGCCACCCATCTACTCAGCCACTCAGCCACCCATCTACTCAGCCACTCAGCCACCCATCTACTCAGCCACTCAGCCACCCATCTACTCAGCCACTCAGCCACCCATCTACTCAGCCACTCAGCCACCCATCTACTCAGCCACTCAGCCACCCATCTACTCAGCCACTCAGCCACCCATCTACTCAGCCACTCAGCCACCCAGCTACCCATCTACTCAGCCACCCATCTACTCAGCCACTCAGGCACCCCGCCACCCACCGCTGTACTCCAGGGTGCCGCTGCTCCCGCTGTTGCCCCCTGTCCCCAGTGCGGCGACTTTCCGTGTGCTGCCGAAGTCGATGAGTTTGAGGATGCGCGTGGGGCTCACGACGACGTTGGCGGGGCACACGTCCAAGTGCAGCAGGCCGCGCCCGTGCACGTGCTCCAGCGCGCGTGCCAGCTGGCGCAGCAGCAGCACCAGGTCCTCCTCGGAGTACGCAACCCTGTCACGGGAGGGTCGAGGCACGTGTTTTTACCCAGAGCGGACGTACCTCTGTACCTCTTCAGACCGGGAATGGAATTTAGTTGTGAGCGGGACAGGATCAGGGAAAGGAGGGAGGGGGGGGAGCTGTCGTTACAGTTTGTGTTAAACACACACGCATAGACACACGTAGACACACACAAAGTGTGGTACTGTGATATGTGCACACGCAGACATAGCCAGACAGAGACACACATCACAATGGGAGACACATGCACCCACACATGGACAGTGCCAAGCACGTGCACATACATACGGACACAAATGCACATAGAGAGACAGGCACACGAATACACATGCATAGAGATCTGAATGCACACACACAGAAACATATGTACACAAACATTGACGTAGCCATGCACGCAGACGTAAAAAAGATCCCCCATATAGCTTTAAAACTGTTAGTGATCAACTACTTCGAACGGCACAGCATTCGAGGGGGTGGGTGGTCATCACCATACCCAACCGCCTTCAGCGCTGATGTGTACACACCGCACCAGGTACTCAACACACCACACCAGGTACTCATGTAAGGCTGAGGCGACTTAGGAGAGGCCCAGGAACGGTTTAGGTATTGGCCGTGAGCGGGAATCGGACTGGTGTCGCCGGTTTTGCAATGAAGTGTGCTCACCACTCCACTACCACTCTCCAAACCCACAACGATAACAACCGCCTTTTACCACTAAGTGCCAGACGAGGTGCACCTTGAGGCGTGGGGCTGGTCACCCCTCCACCTCAATTACCTGACCAAATAACCACAGGGAAATCACCACAAGAAGCAAGCACCGGAGACCCCCGGGGGAACAGGCATCCCTGACGTCTTCAGGCCGAACCCCACTTGGTGGCTCCAGGAGACACTACCCACCCCCTCCCCAACACCTTAGGGCTCCTCCAGGAACAGCAGGAAACCACCGCGGTTGGCCACGTGGAAATGACCCGCCTCCTGCTGGCCGTCCATGAAAAAGAGCTGTGTAGCTCATCGGATTCCTCCAGCGCAAGTAAATATTCAGATTGCGACAAACCCACGCACACTTGACCGCCCCCCGGCGCGTGTCCACACTCGCCTCTCGCACAGGTGCTGCAGCAGCTCATTGCCGCCGACGAGCTCGGTGACGAGCACGACGTGGCGCGGCGTGACGAACGCCTCGTGCACGGCCAGCACGTGCTCGTGGCTCAGCGAGCGCAGGGCATCGAACTCGGCGCGCGCCAAGGCTCGGCTCTCCTCGTCCGCCGCGGCCAGCACCTTGGCTGCGAACGCACGGCCCGTGGCGTTCTCGCGGCACACCCGGATCACTCCGAACCGGCCCCTGCCGCGTCGTTCAAACAGTTCAACGGGGGAAAACATTTTTTTGTGTATTTTTTTTTTGGCTTGTCCCATAATTCTGTAATAAATGACTGGACCACGATGTCTGGCTCAGTGTCCTTTATTCGGTTCGTGCTGTACACCCACACGGCTGTCTTTACTCTGTAGCTTCTCCACGGTGCTGACTCCAATGTCGGCCCGATCCACAACAGCAGCTCCGCTGCTGTTTCTCTCACACAGCCCCCCTTGGCTGTACTCGCTGCAACTCCTCTCCCTCCGCAGCTCTGACAGCCTCTTGCTGTCTCTCTCTCTCTCCGCAGCTCCTCCTGGCAGCCACACCGCTGCCTCTAACACGCAGCCCTCTCTCTCTCTCTCTCCGCAGCTCCTCCTGGCAGCCACACCGCTGCCTCTAACACGCAGCCCTTCTGGCTGTCTCCTCTGCAGCTGCACACCACTCCGCAGCTTCCTCTTATCTTCGGGGTTGGCTCCCGATGGCCGTCGGCGCCCCCCCCTCTCCACACTCGCCCGCGTGGCCTCACTCTTTTCCGCTCACACCCCGACTGCCTTCCCCTTCCGGTTTACCCGCTTAAGGACCCGAACCTTCCCCCCACGTCACATGACTCCACCCCCCGTGACGTCACATCCGGAAGGTCGCTTACGCCCGCATTACAATTCTATGCCGGTTGCGCTTTCGGCGCGATGTCACGAGACGAAAAATCTATTTGGATCTCTCGCAGAATGTGGGCGCTGAAGCGGATGCCACAGAGCTACCTCTGAGATCCCACCCACTCTGCCACCGTCGTGTGACACACCCAAGGAGATAATGAGCACTCAGGTGAAACGACGAGACGAGCTCATGTGCAAGAGTGTGATGCATCATGGCATTGCAAGACCGCGAGCGATGGTGTGCAATGTATGCATGTTGATCAGCTTTCGCACTGTACGCAGCCAACCGTGCTAATCGGAGGTGCGGTGATAAATCACAAACTAAACACAAAAAAAGCTTCATCACGAGCAATGTGGGGAAGCTTTGATCCAGCAGTGCATTGCTCGTGGCTGATGATGAGGTTGGTACGTGATTATGCGACACCAGTACCTGGCCTTCTCCTCCAGGAAGGTGTAAGGGGCCTGTGGGTGGCCCTGCGTGGTCGCCACAGTTGCCGGTGGCCCCGCGGTGTCACGACGGGACCTCGCCGTCACTCCCAAAGCGCGACCTGAAGATGTATGGCGAGACCCGGTTTAAACTCGCCGCACACCCGCCCCGTGGTGCAGCCAGAATCAGGCTCACGTTGAACGCGCGCGCCACCTAGTGACGGAATTGTTGCACCTGCCCAAACCAAAATGTATTTTTAAAAAGCGGACAATTTAACTCCTTCGTATATCTGTCCCTGCACATACAAAATGCAAGTATATTTTACATTCCCCCCCCAACCACCAGGCCTTTTGTCCGAGCATAATTCCGCAGCAGCATTGGTTCAATGCAAGCAAACTCTGGACCGGTTTCGACGTCTCATCGCCAGAGTCGAGGCATTTTTGGGAGGGCAGAAATCATGCACTCTCAAAATGCCTCGGGGCTGACAGTTTTCCAGGAGATAGCGAGCGAGAAATTAAGTCCTGGCTACAAATAGTAAAAGGAAGTTTCGAAGCTGGTGCAGGACAGGAGCAGGTGGAAAGATCTCACGCAGCCCCATCGCATCGAAGAGAAGACGGGAGGGAACTCGTCAAAGGACATTGGCCACATCGCCGGCACCGTCTCCACGCACCTCCAGGGATGAGCGCGGGCTCCGAAGCGGGGCTGCCGCGGCCCTTGCCAACGCGCGTGGCGCACGCCACCCTGAAGCGGTAGGCGAGGCCCTGGCACAGGCCACCCACGTGGTGGTACGTGTCCGAGAGGCCGCTTGCCACCTCCTGCCAAGGCTCCCCTGGGCCTGCGGTGGTGCAAGCATCACAGGCAGCACGTCAATGAAGGTAAGATGGGGGCACTGGCATAGCGAGTGGTGTAATGTTACCAGCGAATGAGTCCTCGTCAACCTGGCGGACTTTGTAAAGTGTCCCCGAGAAAATGTCTCTCTGTGTCTCTGTCCATGTCTCTCCGTGTGTGTGTCTCTCTCTCACCCTCTGTATGTATGTGTGTGTGCGTCCTCTCCGTGTATCCGTCAATGTCTCTGTCCATGTCTCTGTATTTTGGGGTTCCCTTTCCCCTGTCTGCACAGCGCCCTACGGGGGGGGGGGGTTGTGGCGTCGTCTCTGATCGCGGCACGCAGGGATTTAGCTACCGGCTTGCATCTCGAGGCAGTACGTGAGCGGCGTGCGCGCCTGCATTGGCTTCCACACCACGAGGGCGCCGCTCTCAAACACCTGCGGCACCTCGGGGGCCGCCCCCGTCCAGCTTGGAGGCTCTGACACACCGAGAGGGAGAGGGAGACAAAGGCATGAAGGGAGACATGGGCACGGAGAGGGAGACGCAGGTAGGGAGTGGGGGACAGAGGCAGGGAAGAATACAAGGGGAGGGAGGAGCAGCCACAGGCTGTGACTTCCCCACGACGTGTCAAATCGGCTATTAGATGTGTCTGTCTACACGTGCACTGGTAAAATGTACGGCATTCGAGAACACCTAGGTAAACAAGGAGAGAACATTGAATGGCCCACACACACACGCATTTGCTATATGCAACTTAAAGCAGGTCTCAAAAGGCATTGTTGGCATTTGAAGATAACAACCAGGGCCTGTGGTGAAATCACTGGACCCGCGACGAGAATGTTGTCAAAACACGGCTCTGTGGTGCTCCCACGAAGCTGAGGTTATGATGAATTGTAGAGATAGTACTGGTCACTAGTTGGCTCGTTAGTTAAGGTTAGATCTGTTGCTTGCGGTGGCGCTACTAGCACGAGCGAGCATGCAGGAGGTGGTGGCTGACTAGGGAGGCACCGGCACGAGCGAGAGTGCAGGAGGTGGTGGCTGACTAGGGAGGTACCGGCACGAGCGAGAGTGCAGGAGGTGGTGGCGATGCCGAGGGAGTTGACGGCCATGCACTCGTAGACTCCCGCGTCGGCCATGCCGGCCCGCACGATCGTGAGCAGCTGCCGCCCGTCCGCTGACCCGGCCAGCCGCACGCGCTCATCCGGCTCCAGCAGCTTCCTGTCTGCTCCGGCGGCCCGTGGCCACCACAGAGCACAGAGGGGGGCACAGAGAGGAGCACAGGGGGTAGGGTAAGAGCAAGCTGCAATGGGTAAGAGCGAGCTGCAATGGGTAAGAGCGAGCTGCAATGCGGCACCCCCTCAATTCAGAGCCTGCATGGCTCCCCTTGGCTACCCCACATGGGTAACTTTGGCTACTCCACATTTAGGATGCATTTAGAATGCGGTGAATGAGAAGCGAGGACACCACGGTGCAAGTATAGGGGGGAGGGGCACAGTCGTACCCTTGAGCCACGAGATGGTGGGGGCAGGACTCCCAGCCGGGCTGCAGCACAGAGTCACAGGCTCCCCCTCCACCAGCAGCTCGTCCTTGAGCTTCACGGTGAACGCCGGCAGGCTCTCTGTGGCACACGCCTGCTCAATGAACGTTCTTCGCTATCGCTGCACGTGACACGCGTGTTTTAGCCACGTGGTAGGATAGCGCAATCGTCCCATAACAATACATCGATTTGTTGATGAAGATAGATAATTATGCCATCAGCACACGAATGGTGCGTTTTTTATTGTACTGTTGTATTATGATTTATGCATATAGTCAGTTCGTGCGCTGGTGCTACATGCATTGTTACATGTGTAGTGACACAAGTAGGGTCACTATGCTGTAGTGCCAGCCACTGATTCTGGAGTGCCGCTGAGCGCCGGGAACCGCCATAGGAGGTTTGAGGTACACGTGGCCGGGAGCCGGGAGCTCCTGACTTGATACAGCAGGGGGCGTGGCCGAGGGCGGAGCAAGGCCACCAGCAGCGGGATAAAGGGGGAGCCCAGAGAGGGATCAGGGTTCGTTTGTGGGGATCGTGCTGGGACTCTTCGCTCTTCGCTCCCTGTTCGTCGGTTGAACCTTAGCTGGGGATCGTGGGTCAGACGGCGTCCGTGCTGACTGGCCCGTTCGCTAGGGTTCACTCGCACGCACATAGCGAGAGTATAGCTACACCGAGCTATAGGACCCGAAGTGGGTACAGTGTGTTTATTAAACATGTTGCCTCCAACTATAGTGTGTGCGGCTCAGTGTTAGTACCATGTTTGACGATGATGCAAATTATATGCAAATATACAAATTAAGGATAATGAAGCAAATGCAATGCGAGCCAGAAATATAACGGGATCCCAAATCAAGCAGTCACCCTGATTCGTGATGGTTCACCGAATTGTGGGGGAAGGCAGTGATCTGTTACAGGGTCTTATTGTATGGGCAGACCTTGGCGGTTGCGTATCAACCATGCAATAGTTGTGGGTAGAAGGAAGGTGGCAATACCAGGCGGGGTAGTTAACACCTCGCCACCGTGGCGCCCATCACACGACACCGACAGCACAAGTGAAGTAAAGCTGAGGAACAGAGAGAAGACGAAGGACATCGACGATTCGCACCGGAGGAGCGCAGCGATCGCCGCACGGACTCTTTGAAGCCGGAGAGCCGCGCGGCAGGCGCCGGGTTCTCCCGGGACACGGAGGCGAGGCTGTCACGCGAGCTGCTGCCCGAGTCTTGATGCGGCGAGAGGCTCCGGTCGCGCCGGTTCAGCCGGCTCGCGCCCCAGCGGTCCCAGCGAGAGCGCCGCTCCGGCTCCTCTGCCAACGGCAAACGTTGAGAAGGCAGATCCACACGGAAATTTCAAGGTCGCGCACGGGCATGTGTTTGTGTGTGCGTGAAATTGTGCGTATGGGTCTTTGCGAACATGTGCGAGAGAGCGTGCGAGTGTGTGTGCGTGTGCGCATTTGGGAAGTGGTAGCGTAGCCCTGAGTGCGTTGTGCTACGAACCCAGTCACCCGAGTTTGATTCCCGCTCACGGCCAGAAACACGTGACGATTATCTGTACTGGTCCTGGGCCTCTCCTAGGCCAACTCAGCCTCAAATGAGTACCTGGTGCAATATGTAAACATCGCCATTGGGGAGACAAAGGCGGTCGGGCGTGGTGCTGGCTACTCACCCTCTCGTTTGCCGTGCCGGCCTTCATAGATGATCTCTATCAGTACTTGCCCCAAAAAGTATATTAAGGCTATACAGGGGATCTTTGTCTTTGTGTGTGTGCCTATGCATTTGTTTTGTTTGTCTGTAAGCAAGAATGTGGGGTACGTCAACGTGTGCGCGCGTGCATGTGAAAGCACGTGCTCACATTCGTGCGTGCACGCGTTTGCTGTGCACGTGGCATGCGTCTGTGCGTACAACAGCGCGTGCCATTCGTTACCAGTATCCGTGCTGGCGCTGGTCACCGAGCGCATGGAGCTGCTGGAGGGGGACGGGGGCGGCTTGACGCCGCGCGACAACGTGCGCATGCCCTCGTCCCCGGACAGCTCGCGCAGGGATGCGCCCTCCGACCCCGTCCTGCGCAGGGGCGTCCACTCCGAAGCGGCGCGCCCCGGGCCCGTCGGCTCGTCCGCGTCGTCCGTGGCCGCGTCGAGGCTGCCCGCGCGCGTCTCGCCAAACGCCCTGCGCCGTGCGGTTTGCGCGTCGCCGCCGCCCGCCCGGTCCTCGGAGCGGCTGCGTCCCGAGCGCAGGGACAGGCCGGACACCGTCGCCTCGATCCTCCTTCGCAGGGCCATCGCCGGTGACGATGTGCGACCCATCGGGCCGTCGCTGCCCTCCGCCGCCGCTGCCACGTCCCGCCCCTCGTCCCGGTCCCTGGCCGCCTGCTGCCCCTCGGTGGCCGGGGCCTCCCCAAGCTTGTGCTCTGACTCGATCTTCTCAGTGGAGCCGATCCGTTTGAGTCTCGAGGAAAACTTCTGCATCATGGTGGGGGTCTTACTCCTGCCCTCACTTTCCCTCGACTCTGTGCCCTCTGTAGACTTTCGCTCGGTCGACGGGGACCTCTTGAACCGCTGCGACAGTCGCTTCACGAGGCTCCCGGGCTCCTCCGCGGGTTCCCGAGTCCTCATCAGCTGCTCTTTGCTCGCCATCGCCGTGTCAGAGATGCTCCTGTCCCCTTCTCGAGATGCCGCGTTGCTGAGCATGGACCCGTCGGGAGAGCTCTGCTGGAGCTGCCGGTAGAGCACCTGGGTCACTGGCGCCTCTGCCACCAGAAGTTCCGCCTTAGTCTGAGACACGGATTGCTTTGGCGCACTCAGCGATCCGGCGCGCACATTCCCGGGTCGTTGCCCCAGCCCCTCGTCTCTCGGCGCGAGCTGTGGCCTCGTCGTGCTGCCGTTGTTTGAGAAGCGTTTCGCCATTTCCCTCACACTGCCATCGGTCGACGCTGCGTTGAGCAGGTGAGCGTAACGCCCGACCGTCTGAGGCTTTGATCTGTTTAGAAGTGGATTCGTATTTGTCGACTCGACCTCTCCTCCACCCGTGGTCCTCGTCACCCAGGGAGCACCGTTATCCGCTGCCTGTGATGTCCGCGCCTCCGTCGCTTGAGGTTTCGGCACGACCAAGCCCCCGGGCTCCGGGGTTTTTCCCGTGAACTGCGGCAGCCTTGTCGCTGCCGCCGTCTGCAGCTGCCGGCCTCTGCCATTCTGAGCGACTGAGCTTTGCGAGCTCTGCGTGATGGTGGGCTCGGCTTTTTGCTGCCATAGGCACCTTTCATTGTCCGTTGCCACCACCGTTGTTTTCCTCGGGTCTTCATCGAGCGCGCTTCCCCCCTGCTGATTTCGCAGCATCGCGTCCAATGCGGTTGGCGTGGCTGAGGACTGCCCTCGTTGCTCGAACGCGAGCTGCCTTGTCAGCGCAGGCTCCCTGCCGACTGGGATACTGCCAGACGACCGGAACACCTCCGGTTTCCTGCCCGATGCGATGTCCTCAGAGGACGACGCTCCCCGTTCAAGTCGCGTGCTCCCGGCAGGGTCACTCGAGCTGCGCTGGTGAACCTCCCTCACGAAGGACCTCCTCGGCGCCACCAGCGGACTCTCCGCCAGGAACGTCGAGGGTCGATCTTTCACCAGTTCCAGGGGCCCCCTGCTTTCCGTGGAGCTCTCAGAGGGAGGGTCTTGAAGCATCAAACCAGGGCTCCGGCTTCTTGGTGGGAGCTCCAAGGATGCCGACTTGCTCAGGTGCGGCTTCAGGTACTGTGAGGCAGAAGCCCGGCCATCCTGAAAGGCTGCGTCGGCCGAGTTGGTCCTTTGGATCACGCCTCTCTGAGCCGCTCTGCGCTCCGAAAACGACTGCAGTCCCCATTCCATCGCCGCTTCCTTGCTGCCGCACTCCCCGTTCCGTTGCGCCACCGCCCCGAGTCGACCGAGCACAGCGGGCTCCGTGTCAGAGCCCAAGGTCTCCCGAGCGGAGGAGCCCCTACTATCGTCCTGGCTCCGAGCCGAAAAAGCTGGACGCAGTGCGTCCAAACCTAATCCATTCGAGCTTTCGGAACCACCTGGGTCTTCCTCTCCGGACGAGGAAGACGAGGAGGAGGAGAAGGAGGAGGAAGCAGTGGCATCTCGAAGTTGCTTGGCCGTGCGGCGGGAGACGCGCGGGGCGACGTGGCCCGACAGCATCTCGGGGATGGAGCGCAGCACCACGGCCGACTTGTAGCGCACCAGGGAGCGCTGCTCGTACACACACACACGTGGCACGGCAGCAAGGCTGAGTCTCCCTGCCAGCAATGGGGTGAAGTTAATTTGCCCGAGTAGAATCGAGTGATAGAAATTGATAAATTGCTTTGGCAGGGAGCAGCCTAACCGTAGAAGAATCGCTGGGATTTTTGTTTACTTCTTACCCAATTACATTCCAATTTTGCACTCAGTATCAGGTCACGAGGCAGCCATTTTTCAATCGGAACACTGCAGCTAGTAGTAAATCATAATATGTTTGAGAATGCCCTGAGAAGGTTATATCACAGAACTATTTCAAGAGGACTTTATCCACACTAGAGTTCACGCCTTTATTTCCTCAGCACATACTGCACACACACGCTCACCTGCAGCCTTCGGCGGGACAGGAAGAATTTGAGTCGATCCGTGCTGATGTTTGTGACTCCTCGTAAAGTCGTGAAGCTCTGTGGATGATGAGGATAATACACATCGCACCATTAGAAGTCACGTAGCTCCATGGACAATAACACCAACTCCATCCAGTGATGTGCAATATACCGTGCCAGAGTAAAGCCACGGCATTAGTTTCAGTGCGGGCATTAAGAGCTGCTGTAGTTTAGCTCTACGAGTCATCCAGTACGCTCATCAGACTTAAAAGGAGTCACTCCATCACTGGGTAGACTCGATCTATTGTTCTTGTTTAGGGTCGTATATAGGTATTTTATTCATTTGTACAGTTATATTCACCTCATTGCATTAAAGCACAAACAATCCTCATACGCACAATTAGTGTACGCGGCATGAGAATAGATTTTTTATTGACGAATCGATGCATCGTCACATGCTTAATGCTCGTGAAGTCTCATGAGCCACCCCACGTAATCGTGGCCATAGCGAGGTGTTGGTAGTGCTTCTCAGCTTTTGCGAAGCGCTCTTACCTTGAACCACGGGTGCTTGAGGCAATCGTCAGCCAGTGGCCTCCGCCTGCGATAAATACAATCAGGTGGCAGCAGCGTGACCACGTGCAAACATCTGCGAGCGGCCATCAGAGTCTGCTCACGGCTCCAGGTTAAGGAGGCTACGAACTCCGCCCCGAGTTTGCCAGCCTCGCGTGACGTTTGCAGGTGGACTGAAGCGCGCTGGCAGCGGCTTCTCACATAGAGACCCATGGACTCACACAGAGACCCAGAGACTCGGCATAGAGACCCGATGAGAAACAGGAATGCGCTCGCAGTGCAAGCAGCTTCCCTGGAGAGCTGCTGCCATGGGAGCCCAGCACGGGTGCATCATTGTTATCACTACACGTTTGCCATCCTGTTCGGGTGATGTAGGGGTGTTACGGGAAGGCGAACAAACACACAACGGGTGGTTACGCGGAAGAGTGCCTACATCCACGTCCGCATCGGTTAGCCCTGGGGGGCTGTAACGGCGCTGTGATCCCCCACGCCCCACCCCTCGGGGGGGGGAGTTGCTATATAAGGCGGTGAGCCGTTGGGCTCGGTCGTCACTCTTCAGCTTAGAGTTATCAATTCATCTGTATGCGTTATCAGCTTCGACTGGATAACCCAAAGCAAATTTCGTTGCTTCCTCAAATTGACAGTAACTAGGTTTCCTCTTGGGAATATGATGTTTAACCCACTCGTTACGAGCACAAAATCTTAATCCTTCTGTCACATTCACTGCTTGCTCCATGCAATAATGTGAAGAAAAAAAAAACCTAAACAAATTGAAATATATTTCTCATGGTCTTGAGTTCGTTAAATGTTTTCTTTTGAACCTGCATAATCTACTTGCAAATATGTTGACTCAAATAAGCAACACATACTTCAATAATTAACCTCGAAGACGACCGAATGTAAATAGGCAATATGCATTCCGCCTTTGTAAGAATGCTACTCACTTGTGCAAAAGTTCCATGCTAGCAATACTGAACAAGAAAGAGAGTAGAGTTTACAAAGCATGAATACACACTTTGATTTCAAGGCGTTTCCTCTTCTAATTACAATTTAAACCCCTAAATCGATGCATAACTGAGGCGACCATATTTCTGGGAGTCTCAACCTGGACACGTTTCTTGAGTTGACAGCCCCTCTGTCTGCCAGCCCCACCCACTTTCACGTGACCATGCCCGCTTTCACGTGACCACACCCACTTTCACGTAACCACACCCAGTCAAGCGCTACCCCTGCGAGTTCCCTCGCTCATTCTGATGCTCACCTCTCGCCCACTCTCCACAGGCCCCACCCACGCCGCAACCAGCCCTACTCTTTGCTCGTATCATGAGCAGCATGAGGCCGGAACATTTTGAACTGGGACAGAATCCAGATTTTTGCAAATCCTTTAGGGGAACACCGAGACAGCCTTTCTGAAACCTGCACTGCCCGCCGGTCAAAACTGGACATTTGGTACGTTTGCCCAGAACTTTTATCTCTCCCCCCCATCATACCCTCCAGGCCCAAACAATCTATAACCCCCATCCCCGTCCCGTCCGCTGAGTGACGCTCACCCGATGTCCTGCACGAGCACTCTGGAGATGAAGTCCTGCGCCTCGCGGCTCGTGATCGCCGCCGTGCGCTCGTCGAAGTTCAGCGTCTTGCGCGTGACGTTGAGCAACGTCGCTCGGTCGTTCTCGCCCAGGAATGGAGAGAGTCCGCTGAGGCTGCGGCGACGCGCGGGGAGTAACGTAGTTACCGCCATCAACTACCATAGCCACCATCAACTTCCAGCACCATCAGCGTTAATTTGATATATTGAGCTGGCTGATGTTACGTATATATATTTTATGTGTGGTGCTGGTGAATGTAATTTATGAGTACTTACCACACGTACGTAATGACACCTACAGGCCTGATGAGTAAAGACACAACGTGCGTTAGAAAATTTTACTTCGCGTTGGTGTTTTGGTTGATCAATGTATATGTAAACAACACGATTCATATTTTAACATTTTAAAAGAGCATTGGCACAGTGCTTATTGCACTGCGGTCTGTCCCGCACCTCTGATTATCAGCATTGGCTACATACGGTGCGAAAGAAGTTCAACATACATACGTGAACCTGGTGACCGGAGTTCCATTCTAGGCCACTACAGAACTGGTCCTGGGCTCTCCATAACTTCACCAAACCCATATTGACCAGTGTAGTAATGTGTGGTCAAACAACACCCATGATCAACACCGTGTGGGGAGGCCTTCACTGCAGTGGATATATAATGGCTACTACTTAGGGAGCCCCGCCCTTTGCCAATATCATCAGCCAACCATGAGGCCAGAACATTTTAAACTTGGACAGAATCCAGATTTTCGCCAATCCTTTCTGGGGAACACCGGGACAATCTTTCTGAAACTGCGACTGCCCCTTGGCCAAATCGGGACATTTGGTACCTTTGCCCAGAACTTTTACTTCCCCCCATCACCCCCCCAAACCCTTTGACCCCTATATCATGGCTCATGATGACGAAGACACACGTGGGTGCGAGAGGCACCAGATGTCGGAGGCCTTGTACACGGGGCTGTGGCGCGCCACCTCTGGGGACACGAACTCAGGCGTTCCGAACTCGCTGTACTGTGGGGAGCCAGGCACCACCTCCTGGGCGAAGCCAAAGTCGCTTATCTTGATGTCGTCCTTCCCAGTATCGGCCATCAGGATGTTGGACGGCTGTCATGGGGGGACATACAGACGTAGGAACATGTGAATGTATAACCAGGTAACAGCCCATTGAGACGGAAGTCTGGTGTGCAAGGAAGACCTAGGATGCAGAGAAAGTAAATTGTAAAAACTACAAACTATGAAACTAAAAATGTTTTTAACTAAACTATAAAACTAGACACTAAACAATTTTATATTACCAAGTAAGACCCACTGAGCTATGTAGCTATTTTTCAGAAGCGACCTGGCCACAAATGATCGCTGAACGAAGTGGCTTACCATGTGGAAATTGTATCGCAGCCGAATCCAATTGCCCACTCATGCCACTGCAGGCAGAAGGACCTCCAACTGAGAGCTCAAGAGAGTCCATCTCAAGGGTATCGTTGGCCAATTCTTCCATGTTCATCTTGGAATAGGTGGGAGCATCCATACTTTACCCCACCACACCCGACTTGCGGGTCGACTGTGGTGTACTGACTTTTTATTCTGGGTGGCCCAGCGGGAGTGCATTCACGACTTGTTGCAGAAGTTCTCGGTGTGAATTTGGCATGCCACCCTCATTAACATTGTGGGTGTACTAATCATATAAATACACGCCATGTGCTTTACAGTGGATGATAATGCTCCCCTGACATCATTTGAAACGAGAAGGCTATAGTGTGCTGGGGTCATGGTCCAAATTATAAGGATTTTTTTGCAAATTATTAAATTGATATCACACATCAATCATTGCTCCCTACTGGTAGAATAATACCATCTTTCCGGCCCTAGTCCTGAGTTACTTCATGCCTCATTTTAAATGGTGCTGTCTGAAAGGGCGCCCTTTCAAATGTTTGAGATGAGATGATTTTAAATTATCTTAACTCCTGCAAAGCAATCTGAGAATCCTCAGCGCAAAGGGCACTCTGTCAAACGCAATTACATGTCGCGGCGGGAGATCGAACCAAAGACCACTGGATTGTAAGTCCAGCGTGCAAACCATCACACCAAGGCAGATGTAAATGATAATAATGTTCTACAGGAGTTAGAAAGCTGTCAAGTTTAATTATTCTTTGGGTCTTTCGGTAAAGTCACGTAGATAGGATCGCAACACAAGCGTTCATCAAATGCTTGTGTTGCGATCGAAACGTCGTAGTTTTTTGTTATTTTTTGTTATTTTCTTTGAACCTATCTACGTGACTTTACCGAAAGACCCAAATAATATTAATTCCTGCAGTCACGAAAGCTGTCAGTCAAGATTTAAGTTTAATTATGTCGATTTAAAGTGTTCATAATTTATACATTGGGCTTTTTGAGTGACGTAAAAAAATAAATTGTGCGACATTCACGCGACAAATTAAATCTCTTTCTGCAACAGACGTTCCATTTCCAAACCTGTGCCTCACCTCGATGTCCAGGTGGAGTATGTTGATAGAGTGCAGATAGCTGATGGCCTCCAGGATCTGCTTGATGTACATCTTCACCTACATGGGGAAAAAAAAACATAAATACAAATCATCACCAGGCGAGCAGTGTTTTTAACGTCACACCTTCGCAAGAGACGTGTGTGTTTGTGTGATCATAATGGCTCGTGTCCTCCCACTGGCCTGATGTTCAGACAGCGCTGGTTTCTTCACCAGCCTGTCCAACAGCTCCTCATTCGAACACCTGTGAAGCGGTCGTTAAGGGCAGCTCTCATTTGTCTACAACACCATCACGACGGACGGACGCAACTGTGACAACAATACAGAGAATATATGCCAAGGGCATGTATTGAAGGCAGACCGCGATCAAAATGATGAATCTTGACTTAAAGCTTTCGTGACTGCAGGAATTAATATTCTTTGGGTATTTCGGTAAAGTCACCGTAGATGGTTCAAAGAAAATACTATGACGTTTCGATCACATCACAACACAAGAGATCGCTTGTGTTGTGATCGAAACGTCGTAGTATTTTCTTTGAACTATCTACGTGACGTTACAGAAAGACCCAAAGAATACGAAATTATGAATTCAAGGTGAGTAATTCGATACTGAGAAAGTAACATGATAGGTGACTGACGCGTGATTGATAAGTAACTGAATGAGTGACAGATTAAGGATAAATAAATAATTGAAGTAATTTATCAACGTGTTATCAATCAATCATCAATTTACGTGCCAATATCGCCCCTCAATAAAGTCGGCATCAGTGCAAACTGCAATGGAACGGGAACGATGCAGGGGCCACCGACTAACCGATCACACCCTCAACGGCTAACACCGACCGAGCAAAGTCAACTGCAAATGCGTGCAAAAAACACTTTCTTGACGAGTGACCGATGGATGACGAATCGACCGACCCCTTGACCAGAGTGACCCGATCGGTGGACCGACAGAGGATACAGCTCCATGACGATGATGACGCGGCGCCGCGAGCGGAAGGCGTCGTGCAAGCACACGACGCGCTCGTGCGCGAGCCGTGCCGCCACGCGCAGCTCGCGCTCCGCGGCCTCGCGCCGCGCGCGACCCCGGGGCAGCGACTTGGCGGCGCAGGGAGACCCCCCGCCGCTAAGCGCACGCACGCGGCGCACTGAGCCGAAGGCTCCCCTACGTGGGGGGGAGGGGGGGTCAGAGGCCGCACAGGGGTCAGGGACTGGGCACCGGGGGTCAGGGCCCGAGGGGCCGCACAGGAAGATCCCCCCCCCCTACCCAACCCAGCCAAGCACACGTTCGTGGTGCTCAGTGTCTCTCCTGACGGGGGTTGGGCAATGGGGAGATGTGTATGGGGTCAGGGGAGGACACACACGGGGGTGCTGAGGAGCGCTCTGGTCATGGGCAGGTAAGGGAGGGGGTACGAGTGTCAGAGAGCGTAGGGGGTCAGCAAGAGGGCAGGAGAGTGGAGGGCAGCACAAGGGCAGCACCGGGGAGCAGAGGGAGTCAAACGGACCACAGTGGGGGCATGGCAGGGGTCAGAAAAAGCGTGAGGATCCAAGTGGGAGCATGAAGGGGTGAGGGGCTGGGGCCAAGAGTAGAGAGTGCAGACAGGGCTCAGTGGCAACATAGAGAAGAGGGTCAGAGTTACAACAGGGGTCACGGTTATAACAGGAGTTCAGAAGAAACCAGTGGGTTCACAGAGGGTTGGAGAGGGTACAAGAGTTCACAAGGCAACATGCAGGTTAGATGGCACGTGAGGTCAGGGGGACACAGTAGTCGGGAGGACACAGGGGATGAGGTGGATTACAGAGAAAGAATCCTGGCTAAGGGACAATTGCATGACACAAATGCGTGGCATCGGCCTCGCTGCATCATCCCGAGTGATGGCCCACCTTCCGATCTCTTCAAGTATCTCATAGTGGTCTTTCAGTTTTCGTACTTCTTGTTCTGGCATCTCTCGCTGTCGGGCCTCTGATTTTTCTAAAACAAAAGAACAAATTAAGAAACAAAAGTTTATCACCGTGTAATATTAATTTCCAGGATAACGACACAATGTTCGCTGTGGGTCGATGTAGATTTTATCATAATTCCTAACTATTCTTGCCAACAAAAATATTAGCCCGAACCATAATCAAACGAGTAATATTAATATCAGCCCTGACCATAATCATATAAGCTGACTAAAATCTAGCACTGCAAGCAAACAGATAAGCCAATTTAATCCTAGCCCTCACGCTAACTACACGAGCCAAACAGCCCCCTAACCCTATCCAACCAGAACTCAACCCCTACCGTTAGCGCTTCTCCTAACGCAAGCCCCACTCTAAGCGATTCACCTCACCAACCGTTTCTCCCCCACCCTCCTGTTTCACTTTATGTTTGCGTGTGGCCCTCCGCTGCTCGCCGCTGCTGCTACGCACGGACGTTGAACGTATTTCGCACCTCCAATTAGCACGGCTGGCTATGTACGGTGGTGCGTAGTTCAACCTACGCACGTACACCGTTACATAGCCAACTGTCTTCTTAGGTTTTTTCGGTAAAGTCACATAGAAAGTAAAATAAAATAAAAACAAAAATCACGACGTTTCGGAGGCAACACAAGTCTCCGTCATCAGGTGGGACCGTCACAGCCAGATTAGCTGTATCAAGTGAGGCAATGATTCAAGATGTAATCCCTTAAAAGCGAGTTGAGGGGGGAGGGAGAGGGAGGGGGGAGCTCATCAGACTATGGTAGCCAATGAAAGGAACGTATCGGGAGGGAGGGGGGGCGAGGCCAAAAGGGTGGGCGATGGACGTGGAAGCGCTTGTGCGCAAGCGGCCAATTACTGCACACGCCAACACAATGGAGCGATTGTCGCAAGCGGCCAGCCACTGCACCCGCCAACACAATGGGCAGAGAGGAGGAGGGGGAGGTCTAATACACATGATAGACAAAAGAACGAAAATGATGATGGGTACAAACTTAGGGGGAGCTCATCAGACTATGGTAGCCAATGAAAGGAACGTATCGGGAGGGAGGGGGGGCGAGGCCAAAAGGGTGGGCGATGGACGTGGAAGCGCTTGTGCGCAAGCGGCCAATTACTGCACACGCCAACACAATGGAGAGAGAGGGGGAGTGGGGGGTCTGATACACATGATAGACAAAAGAACGAAAATGCCCATGTTTATACCAATGCTGGCTGAACAATGAAGAGAGTACTGTTAAAATAACTGGGGATGTTAACACTCGGTAAAGTACAGTAAAATAGTGCCTGTCAGATAAGATGGTCCAAAAAATTTGTGATTAAGTCTTTTTTGCGTGGTTGATAACATCTTTCCAATGATTACTAAGTTTGTACCCATCATCACGGTTGAAATTATGTCTGTGTTTGTATATTTGTATGGCTTCGTATACAAACCTTTGATGGTAGCCGGGAGGTTTGCAGAGAACCTTGGTCTCGGAAAAGACAATTTCATGAGAGCCCACCGAGTTGTAGCAATGATCGGCCACGGCAGAAGAATCAGTTCTGCCGTGTTTCAGATCTGACTTGTGCTCGCGGACACGATCAGAAACATGACGTTTCGTTTCTCCAATGTAGCAATCACCACAAATGCAACTCAATTTGTAGACTCCAGGATACTGTAAGTCAGGAACGACATCCTTCACAGATGGAATCAGATCACGGATTTTATGCACTGTACTGAATCGGACTTGGATCTTATGTTTGTTTAGAATTTTGGAGATCTTTTTGGTCACGCCAGCTATGTATGGTAGCGTGATGGTTTTGGTCGGAGTTTCATGTGGCTGTTTCTGTGTGGTGGGAGAGACAGCTTGGCGGATAGTACAGTCAGAGTATCCGTTTTTAAGGGATTACATCTTGAATCATTGCCTCACTTGATACAGCTAATCTGGCTGTGACGGTCCCACCTGATGACGGAGACTTGTGTTGCCTCCAAAACGTCGTGATTTTTGTTTTTATTTTATTTTACTTTCTACGTGACTTTACCGAAAAAACCTAAGAAGATGATTCCTTGCAGTCACGAAAGCTTCAAATCTAGAATTATAGCCAACTGTGCTAATCGGAGGTGCTGCTGGTGCACGTGTCACGCGCACTCACCCATGCGCACGCTCAGCTCGGCCATGCAGCGTGCCGTGCCGGCCCGGGATCGCGCCTCGCACGCGTAGAGCCCGCGGTCAGAGCCACGCACGTCGCGCAGCAGCAGAGAGCACGCGGAGCCGCTCCGCGTCACCGACGCAAGCCCGCCTGCCTCCGCCAGCCGAGCGCCGTCCTGCACATGAACACACGCGCATGCGGGCGCGCAGATAACAATGACAACAACAATCACCATTCGCCACTAAGTGGAGGTGACGTCACCGCGGCGTTTGTGCCATGCTAGGTGGACTTTGAGGCCACGTGTAGCGTCGAAGGCTCGCTGGGCAGGAGGTCACGGGACAAACCCAGGTGCCATGGGTTGACTGCCTGAGATGAGTGGCAGATGCACCACCTGTGCCCCCTACTGTGACAAATATTGCTGTGTATTAGCTCCCCGGCGCTCTGCTCGTTTTTGTGAGCGTCGTTCCTCTGCCCTTTGTTGTTGTTGGAGGGTGACTGCCTCCAACTCTCCAGTAGCGTCCTTCACGAGCCTCCTCCACAGAGGCCAATCTTGACATCGTTGGTACCAGTCATCAGCAAGCCAACTCAGCTCCAAGTGTGTGTGCGCCCAAATGCACACACACACACACTTGAGCTCAGCTACAAAAATTGCAGCGTTTTTAATTAGCACAATATCATGCAATATTTAAAGAGTTGTCAGCCTTACGCAGTTACTGCTATTGCGTAAACGTGGATTTTGCACACTTAAGCAGGGCCTGACTTGATGGAAAGTGCGGTGTTCGGCTGCTCTTTGAGCCGCCGTGAGCACGGACGGGGCTCAGCATGCCGAGCCTCCTCACCTTGTACCACAGCACGTCGGGCTCGGGGCGGCCGTGCACCACCACGGAGAGGCGGACCGAGTCTCCTTCCTGTACTTCCACGTCCTCCATGATCACCTCGAAGTGCGGGGCCTCTGCAACGCAGCGCTTAATGTTTGTTCACCAGTAACCGACCGCGATAATCATCGTCATCATCATCATTCTATCATAATCATTTTTCTAATTATCCTTATTATCATCATCATCATCATAATTTTAATCGTGAACATCAGGATCAGCATCACCAATCAGTGTCATTATTTTCATCATTACAATTTGTCATATTTTTCATAACCGTAGTAATTTTCAGTATCATACCTTTTATCATCTCATTTACATAATCGTAATCATCATGATTTTCAATAGATGTACAATATTTATTGTGCACTATTGTGGAGGATTCTGGGATTATTATAATGGTAAGACTCAGAAAGTCCAAATTGGTCCAGAGTTTGCCTCCTCAACTTAATGCTGCTGGAATACTGTCTATTGTTTTAGGTGGCCCATGCATGGGCTGATGGACTTAAATGTCAATTCATTTTTACATATAAACCGAACCATTGCCTGTTTATTAAGCGTTTTATTAATCTGTAAATAACGTTAATTCACAAACAAAGTTGTGAACCAATGATCACCAAATAACCTTGGATTATTCAACACACGGTACAGTACTTGCTCCAATCTAATGACCAATGCACTTTACACTGCAATGTGCCTCGCTGGGTTTGATTATTTTTATAACAAGTGCAACTTCCAGAGTAGAGATGCCAAAAAACGCCACAAGTTGCTATATTAACGCAGCAAGTTGCTGTTAAATATCAAGTGAGTTCTAAATCCGATAGTGTTGAAGGTTAAGGTTAGTAAATATGGTTTATGTTTATATATCAAAACTAAATATCATGCGACAACCACCAGTGCCGCACGGCCAAGGTCTATTTGTGACGAATGCCGACGGTAATACAACCCGTCCATTATTAACTCCCTGAATGCCTTTAGAATTCTTCATAAACTGAGGACTGACATCATCTCCGCTCAATCTGGCAGCATCCACAACTCTCCGCTGATTGCTTCTGAACCACCAGCACAAACGCAACCCTCGGCAAGCCTACACAACGATGGTACTCGTTTCAATCGAATCTAATGCCTCTGCTGATGTGACCCAGAAGGTCAAAACCGGCCAGGGTTTGCATATTTAAAATTTGGTCTGCGAAAGCCAGTGGGTGATGGACAAATGATGATGTATGTATATGTGGATGCAGAGACAGGAGTTTTGCTGCATATGTTTTTTTTCTTAACCATTTTCTTGCTGTAAACGTGAATGTTACCTAAAAATTGACAGTTGGCTGAAATGTTGAGCTTTTTCCTTGAGATGAAAACAGTAAAATCCGGCTTATTTAATTAAAAAAATATGTTTTTGTTATATTTTGATATTTTAAAAAGATATTAAAAAACATAGTTTTTGTTCTATCACAATGATATTCCAATAACGCTATTGGCATCATGTTGTGAGTTAGTCAAATGTTCTATTTGCGGTATTCATGATATATTTGAATTATACTGTAATCCAATTAAACAATTCGCGATTTCCAGGCATTTAGCAATACGTTTATCTATTAAACTCGACTCGTATCCTCACAATCCACGCAATTGATTTTCTGTGTTTGAATCGATCACTTTCAACTTAGCCTAATGTTTCCTTCAAGCGAACAGACGGAACCAACACGATAGAAACAGAAATAACGACCGACAGAGACTACAAACAAGAAGAGCTCAACAGAATATACCAGGGGTGGGCAACTAAAATGACAAGAGGCATTTTTTCGAATTCGGTGAAAATTTAAATATTACAAGAGCCGCAATGCATAAGAATGACGTCACGAAGCAGCCCTTAAAGAGCCACGTGCAGCAATGCAGGAGCGGCAGGTTCCCGACCCCTGATATAGACAATACACAAGTGGCGCAAATGAGACCGTACATTGGGCATGAGCACATTCCCAGCGGCTTCAGCCAAGGCCGATTGCAATATTTCGTGATGCCCAAGGCCACATGAAACCGAGCTCAGGGGCGGCCGAGACACGAGTGGAGGAGGCACGTTGGGGTGTGGGCCACCCCCCCCCCCCCCCCGGGCTCACAGACAAGGTCACGCACCGGCCTGCGAGACCACGGCCGTGTAAGAGTCGGATCCGAACTCGCCACGCGCCGTGCACACCAGCTCCCCCAGCAGCTTGGCGCGAGCACGCGGCATCTCCAGCGCCCACGTGCCCCCGGGCCGAGAGCTCAGGCGCACCTCGCCCGAACTCTCGTCCACAGGGATGCCGTTCCTAAAAAAAATAAAAGTCACAAACGCGCTGCTTGCGCTCGCGGTGACGGCGAACGACAACACGGGCGAAGCGGCGCGCGTGATCGGATGTTGACGGTACAAAACGCGCGCACGGAAGGAGAATTTATCGATTGTAAATTAAGCGCTGGCTATGAATGTTGTAATTCACGATGAAGTGGAAAAAAGTAAAACAATGGTTGTAGATGTGATTCAGGATGTGGGTGAAGGTGTGAGTATGGATGGAAGCATTGAGGAGGGAGCGTTGTTCCTGCACCTTGTCCATGACACGGTCGCCTGCACATGGTTCAATCTGCACGTGATCTCCAGGGGTTCATTTTCCACCGCAAAAATCTCTTCATACTTCTTGACAAAGCGAGGAGGCTCATTGAGAAAGGGCTCTGTGGAGGAAGAACGAACAACTGTGAATACTGTCAGGGTGTCAATTTATTTTCACAGGCAGGTGCGGCAACTATTGTGTTGGTGGCCACACGTATCTGTGTGTGATAGTGAACAGCAAAATCTGACCCCCCCCTCCATTCCCTTTCCCCCTCTTTGGCAATGTGTTGTAGCCCTTACCACCATTCCCCTATATATATTTTGTATCATGTATTTCTAAAATTATGTATGCAGCCGCGACGTATTGGCTGCTCTGACTCACTTGAGTGTGAGCGTGTGAATAAACGATTCAAATATATGATATACTTGTGTGTGCTGGTAGATACCCACACTGTGTGCTGGTGGACACTCTTGTACGCAGACACGCACGTGGTGTGACTTTTTCCTTAACCGACTGTTGGGGCAAGTGTCGGCAAGGCACAAAAGGGGGTGGGTGGCCAGCACCACGCCAGACCACCTTTGTCTCCCCAGTGGCGATGTTTACACACCGCACCAATATACACATTTGAGGCTGAGTCGACCTAGGGGAGGCCCAGGACCCATTCAGATAATTGTTACTCGTGTTGGCCATGAGTGGGAATCAAAGCTCGGGTCGCCGGGTTCGTAGCGCAGCGCACTGACCCGTTAAACTATCGCCCCCACACACGCACACAAAAAACAAATATCCCCCGTATAGCCTTAACAGACTGTAGGGGCAAGTGCTGTTAGTGAGCACCTATGAAGGCCAGAACGGTACACGAGGGGGTGGGTGGCTAGCACCACGCCCGACCGCCTTTGTCTCCCTAGTGGCGATGTTTACACACCGCACCGGGTACTCATTTGAGGCTGAGTCGACCTAGGGGAGGCCCGGGACCGGTTCAGATAATCGTCACTGGTGTTGGCCGTGAGCGGGAATCAAACCCGGGTCGCCGGGTTCATAGTGCAGCGCGCAAACCGCTACACTACCACTCCCCACAACACACGCACACACGCACACACACACACACGGGTGCCGGTGTCCACTGTGCCCGCGTGTCCCCCACTTCCCCACCACCCCCACCACCCATCCCCACACCCCCCCCCCCCCCGTCGCTGCTGCCCTCACCGTGGGGCAGGAGGCAGGTGGGCGCCGAGGCGGGCGAGGGGCGGCTGCAGCCGTGCGGGCTCACGGTGAGCGCGCGGAAGAGGTAGTGCAGTCCCGGGCGCAGCGTGCGCACCGCGTGGCTCGTGCCCGGAACGTTGGACGCCACGACGATCCACTGGCTGCGGCCGACCACCTGGTACTGCAGCGCGTACGTCACGGAGCCCGGCTCTGCCGACGAAGCAGTGGCATTTGTGTTTAATTCGTTTTGCATTTTATCTTGAACGAGGAGGGGAAATATATTTATTTTTACGTACGTGTTCAATATCATGATATGAATAATAGTTTACTTATTTATCCAGGAAGCCACACTGAGTCATAGGACTCTTCTTTTCAGGAGGGTCCTGCCACATTGGGTTTTTATTTTCAGATATTTTCAGCCAACGCACACGAGCGGAAAGCACTTTATCCTCGTACGGATGATAACAGATGGGGATTTGTCCGCTTGCTGGCCTGCCATCTCCTGTAGAGCCAGGATATGGTACCTCCTCGACACCCACGGAAAGGGTGTTTCACAACATCCGTATGATGCACCAACCCTCGCCTCCACAGCGATGGATTACAGACATGCACCACCACCACCATCAAGCTGGAATCATCTAAGTCATAATAAAATAAAAATACCAATTCTCACACTGAAATATCAGTCAAACTGATGTTTCTTTATTTCTCGGAGCTGGAATTTAGCCAACATGAAGCCTAAACAAAATTTAAGAGTGGTTGCTCTTTCGTTGTCGATGCAATTCAGGGGGAAATGCGTTGTTGTTGCGTTTACCTTCACTACAGAAATACAACCATGGCGAATATTCATTTGACCCCATTGTCACGAATGAGGTGATGGAACGGACAGATGACGATGAGCGCCTGACCTGAGAAAGCCTGAAAGGCCTTGGGAGGTTTCCACGACAGCGTCACGGAGTCGGCAGTCACATCTGTGACAATCGGGGGTCCATCCGGAGGCCCGGGGGTGGCGTCTGCCGAGACACAGCGAGAGAGAGAGAGAGACAGACAGAGATGCGCGCCGTGACTTCAGGACCAACACACTTCTGCGGAACGTGGATGAACAGGGGGAAGCTCCCAAGGGAAGGCGAAGGGGGCATTGGCCTAAGTGACGCCACTGATCTGACTGCGTGCTCACACATTGGAGGGTTACTGAATCCCACTGTGAGGTTGAAGGATTATGGAACCCACACAATAAACAGCGCTCGTCTCGTAGCTAAGCACCTATACTGTGTACCCCAGCTGTCTGACAACAGTTTGAAGTCTAATGTATGATGATTTAAAAGATAATTAAAATTTTGGCCAGGTAAGGTTAAATTGTATGTGGGTGCTGGGTAGATTGTTGCTGTTGGTCTGTGGTTGTGATTGGTCTATGGGAGGACCATGATGGACGGCGATGGTTTGGGGAGGCCTTAATACAGCAGTGGATTGACCATGGCCGATGATGATGGATCCGCTATGGTGTTTTGGTGACCTCACAGCATTCATGCATATAAATGTGTGTGTGTGGTGTCACAGTGAAGTTCTAATTCAGTGTCTTTTCACGAATTGACGTTAAGAGTACGGTAGTTTTTTCTCATTCACGAAGTCTAAAGCTTGTGTCAGACGGTCTTTTGTGAGTATCCACAACAGCTGTTTGTGTTTCGAGGTGTTTCTTTTGAAAATGTTTTCACGTGGAATGAAATTGTTATTTAGATCATTAACTGAACGACAGACCTTAACCAAAAAGTATTACCAGTCCACGTTGAGAGTCGTGCAACAATTGGCCTTGGTCACATGCAATCACATTTAACAAAGTAACTTTTTACCACAATGTCAGAACACACATATATATAATACTGGCTATACACGGCAGCAACAGACAGTTTACAATTGTGATGAAAAAAAATGAATAGGCTATACCCTTCGCAGCAAACTGAAGTTTACAATTCTGCTACGTCAGTTAGGACAGCAAACGACAGATCTCCAAAAAGTATCATCGCGCGAGGCAACAGTGGATTGGTTACAATTGTCGGCCGTTACCACTTCCACGGGGAGATTGTCAAGAGTCGATAATTTTCGTTCTGTTGTGACTTCTGCTGATGCTGGTGATGCTGCTACTGTGACTGATGGTTGTGATGCTCTTGCTGGTGCTGATACTGCTGCTGGCATTGTTAATATAACTATAGCTACTGCTGCTGCTTCTGCTGCTGCTGCTGCTTGTGTTGGTATTGCTTGTGCTGAGATTTTACTTCTGCTGCTGCGACTATTGCTGCTGCTACTATTGCTGCTACTACCGCTGCTGGAATTGCTGCTGCTGGTGCTGCTCCTGCAGCTGTTGCGAGTGTTGCTACTGCTGCTGCTTGTGTCAGTGCCGGCCCGTGCCATGTCTTACCCACGACGTGCAAATGAGCGTGACAGAAGGCCCTCCCCGCGGAGTTTGACAGAATACACTTGTAAACGCCGGCGTCAGCCAGCTTTGCGGACTGAATGATGAGCCTGAACGTGCCATTCTCTATGCGAAAACAGAAGGCACAGCCAGCGGCTCCATTATGCGGGGTGTTCCTCGGGACAGGCAGGACACGGGGAACGTGGGATGGGAAACACATTGAGCACAAAACACCGTTCATCCGTTCGCAGCCCCTTGTTTGCACCTAGAGACGCATGCCAGAAGGGCGTTATTAATTGTTTACAGCAGTTGTAGGTACCGGGTATGACCACCACTCTGATGACATAATACTCACGTGTATCCAGGCGCAGAGTGTGCGAGGCGTCACACCGTCTAATAACACTTTTTTAAATGAAGAATATAAACTTGAAGCATTCGGATCCCGAGGAGTTGGGAAGTATCACCCTGCCTCCTGATAAAAAGTCCAAGTGCCTCACAGTTCCAGAGAATGTGGGTAACTGCTCATGTCTTGCTTGGGTCAGTAATGGGAATTAAACATTCCTGTGGGGGGTGGGTGAGTGGAGAGGACAACCACAATAATGTAGAGTTGGATGGACCACCCACCACCGACTGGAATTTAAAGTCAGTTGTGAGTTGGGTTCTCAAACCACGTATTCGCCTGGCCAGTCACACCCTCAACATAATCACTGTCATCATATCGAACGCAGAGGCATCAGTCCGGTTATCCCTTGCCGAATCACAAGTGACGGAGGCACGGAAAGCGTGTTGAGTGTGAGCGTCTGAGCGATCGGGTGGGCAGCCCTCACCCTCTTTGGACGTGACCCTGCCGCCCAGCGGGACCGGCTCGCCCTGCCGGAGCCAGGACACCTGCGGAGGGATGCGCGCCTGGCCCCGGCACTCGAGCACGGCGCAGCTTCCCTCCTGCACCGCCACGTCGCACAGTGGCTGCGAGAAGTCCGGGGCGGCCTTTGGGTCGCGGAGGAGAGGACCGGAGGGGGTCGAGGGGCGCGGGACCCCTGCCGACCGGGCGTCTCGAGCGGCCACCTTGCCGGACCTGGGCGGTGCCAGCCGCCGCGCGGAGTGACCTCGTGCCGTGGCTGAGTCTCGAGGCCCGTCCCGGTGAGACTCTACGTCGCCGTCCCTCTCCGCCTCGCCCAGCTCGGGCTCCTCGGCGATGGAGGGCATCATGTCGCGCTTGGATCTGCAAGGCATGGCAGAGATGCTCACGCCGCTTCTCCTGTGCGACGTCATCATCATGATCATCAGCCATGATCAATCCACTGCGGGATGAAGGTCTCCCCGTCATTGCGCTCTATCGGGCAGTGGTAACTGCTAATCTCAATTGCGAGGATTTCCAGTGGACTTTGCTCTCAGAATAAGTGTGGTGAGAATAAACAATTGTTAAAATGTTACCCTGATTGCGAACAGGAAAATAATGAACGTGTCCTCTATAAATGTGTAGAGTAAACCTATTAAGGAGGCAGACAATGAGTCTTCAGTTAAAATAAACTGCACTTTATGGACTCTATCCAATCACATGGCCCATGCTGATTTGAATAAGTAATTTAATCTGTTCATTGACCGAGCAGTAGCGCGTTTATAGCTTGTTACAGAAATTCACGGTTTGAGACCCACAGCCGCCCTGGTTAATACTGCAGGTGTATTTACCATAGAACATATACATGCTGCCTGCTTCATGCTGGACGTCAACACATCCCAAGACTATAAATAGAACGCAGTAAGCCCTGTGTGCCAGTGTCAGGGTCCAAAATTGCCATAGCTCCTTTGCCCCCAAAAGGCGTCACTCGCTTAACAATCGTTTCTATTCTATAATAATTCATCATAACGAGCAATTTCAATTTAGACCCATTTGTTCGCAAAACGAGCAAACGTTTGCTTAGCGAGCGGAGAGACCGATCGAAAAATGTGTCCCGTGGCAGCAGAGGGCGCACGGTGGCCCGCAAGCTGTGTTCACCAGCTCTCCTGTGCTGTGCCTGCGTGTTTAGTCGTGTGGGAGAACGGGGGCCTTGTGGTGGCACTGCGATGGGTGGGTGGGGGGAGGCTCAGTTGAATTACATGTTGGAGGCGTGCGGGGCCCGCGGCTCGCTGACGATGAGCGTGCAGGAGCAGCTGACCTCGCCGTGGGTGTTCGCCGCCGTCACCGTGTACTCGCCCTCGTCCTCGGCGGAGGCGTGCGGCACCGAGAGGCAGTGCAGCCCCTTCTCCGATGACACGCGCCGCCTCTCGCCGCTCTGCACTGGCCGGCCTGGGCAGAGTGCAGTGAAAAATGCTGCTGTTTCTACCAGTTAAGAGTTCATACTCTCAGTTCTTTCAGTAAAGTCACGTAGGTAAAAAAATTAAATTAAAATTAATAAAAATAAAATAATAAAATCTGACTGTGACGGTCCCACCTGATGACGGAGACTTGTGTTGCCTCCGAAACGTCGTGATTTTATTATTTTATTTGTATTAATTTTAATTTCTTTATTTTTACCTACGTGACTTTACCGAAAGAACTGAGAGTATGGATCCTTGCAGTCACAAAAGCTTCAAATCTAGAATCAGTTAAGAGTTGCCTTTATTTTACAGGTGATTTGGCGATGCTGCTGCTGTTGCATTGGCAGTGATGCACAAGCACAATTAACGAGCGGGAAACAAACTCAACACATGAATCAATAACACTGTGGCATGAACAAACAAAAAGTAGATGTTAATCTAGTCTAATTTGATGTTTATAGAGCGTCTTCACTCAAACCGCTTAACATAATATAATTCGCTCCAAGCCTGGGGCATGTCATTCAAACTCTGTTTTCTCGACAGACCTGTTCTTCACCTGAGGACGGCTGCTTGCGTTGTGGCCGAAACGTCGTGAAAATTATTTTAAAATGTTTTATTTTTATTATTTTATTATTTCCATTCTACGTGACTTTACCGAAAGAACCAAGAAGATAATATAATTATTTAGATGGCAGAGAGAGGGTACTTGGGGATCACGAAAGGGTTAGGGAAGGGACGGGAAGGGAGTGGAGGGGCGAGGGGAGGGAAGAGAATGGGCAATAGAGAAGAAGCTTTATGCGTTTTTGTCAATGGCCCTTCTTCACAGCATATAGAGAGACCAGAGTGATAGAGTGGCGTCTCTTTGTGCTGCGAAAGACAATTTTCTGCAATGCCACCTATTATTAAACTAAACTCTTTTTATTTCACCAGGTAAGGCTCGCTAAGCTATACATGTATATGTTTTTGGGGCCGTCCATAAATGACGTCACGCGATTTTGGACGATTTTTGACCCCCCCCCCCTCGTCAGACCCTTCCCTCAAATATGACGTCACAAAGCTCTGCCCCCGCCCCCCCCCAAAAAATATAAAACATGCTTCAAATCGCTTTAAACTATTGTCATTGTAGTGCGTATTTAATGTGGCGCTGTACTCTCATGTTGTAGGAAAAAACATTTATTATAAAGTCTATTTAATTAAGTAGAACGTGTTGTCTATATTTATTTAAAGTTGCGCATTTTGATGAGACGTCACATTTCTCAACCCCCCCCCCCCTCGTCACAAATGTCTGACCCCCCCCCCCCCCCTAGGTGCGTGACGTCATTTATGGACGGCCCCTAACTGCCTTTTGTGCTGAGTTTGTTGTCCTTCCCCCCGCACCACCGATTAACACGGTTGGCTACGTACGGTGCTAAAGAAGTTCAACATACGTACGTGACTGCTGGATAACCCTGTATTGATATGCGAATGTTGTGCTAATGCAACCATTGGGTTAACGGAGCGAGTGATACAGAGACAAAAGCCGACAAACACAATTCGACGATATTACAAAAAATATCGATTCGTGCATCGAATCACAAATCCGCACAAGTGACAAACCATCGAATGCCTGTGGGAACGGGTGGATCTGGACGTGCCGATGAGACGACACCGGCGTCGTGCATCCCTGTCCCACGCGGTGGTGATGACAGCTGTTCGGGTTAAAGGCCGCGGCTCCACGTGGGTGGCCACTGGGCTTCCTTGCATCGTTTATGCACCTGGCACATCCCCCCTCCCTTCCCTCCTCCGCCGAGTTGGATTTATTGTCACACGTCTGATGCGGTTATCTGGCTAGGCCACCTGAATGTGAAATTGTAGTTGACGACTGGCCATCTAGTTTGTACTGCATGTTCCGGCTCGTTTCTCAACCTGTGGTTAAGTTTAAGCTGGCGCTGTGCGCAATGGATAGGGATTGGGATTAGTTGAATGTTAGCGGCGATTGGTTGAGTGTTAGGGTTGTTGAAGTGATTGTTGGGTTGGTGGCGGTTACGAGTGGGGTTGGTTAGGGGCTAGTCGTGGACGTGGTGCGAGAGAGAAACGTTGGTGCAGAGGTGATGAGCCGATGACCATTCCATCATGACGCCATTCCATCGATCTCGACAGCTAAGCATGTTAGAGCCTGGATAGCGCTCTGGAGTGGCGACCACCGTGCATAAACCCGGTGTATTTGACGTGGTGGGCGATGTATGGGGCCGTGTAGCAAATGCACTGTTTTTGTGTTTAGTTGTCTTTCCCACGAACCTCTGATTAGCACGGTTGGCTACGTACGGCGCAAAAGAAGTTCCACATACATACATATCCACCCCCCCCCTCTTTCACCGACCCGCATTGGTCAGCGTGGTGACCAATTGGCCACAAATAACTCCCGACAACACAGCCGGCGTGTAGAGGTCACGCTCATCCAGCGGTGAGTGAATCAACACCGACTGCTGGGGTTATGAGTGGGTGGGGGGGGGGTTTTGGTTGGGTTTGAAGAGAACCTCTCCTCGCACACGTGGCCCCCCCGTTGCTCACCGTCTCGGAACCAAGTGACGGCGGGAGCCGGGGTCCCGCTCACGCGGCAGTCGAGGCGCGCGGGGCGCCCGTCCGCCACGTCGAGGCTCTCGGGCTTGCGCGTGAAGATGGGCAGCAGCGAGGGCCTCACCACGAGGCGGATGGAGCAGGTCTGCTCCTCTGCGCGTGCCGCGACCAGCGGACACGGACGAGTGGATAAAAGATTCGTTAACCTTTGGAATGGCACGAGCGACGCAACTGCTGTGCGCGGCTTTAAACTTTTGACAGCAGTGACGGTCGTCAATATATGTCGGGTTGTAAAGACTTAACTGGTGTATCGTCTGACCGACAGGTGCATCTATTACAAGTTCAATAATGCTGTTTGTTGCTGGCCGCTTGACTTCTGGGGTTGTCGGGACCTGCGCTGAGCAACTGAGATTTGTAAATATATATATACATTTGCATTCAGTAACGAATGGAAGTTTCCAAAATGCGCTCCAGTCGAGTATATTTATTTGTTTCGCAGAACAGCAAACTCTAGGCGGTATACGCCTTAATGCGTTACGCATGGCATTTAATGTGGACACATTTATTGGATACGCATTCGCAAAAGGAGTAAAGGTTTCGAAACCTAAGCAGGATTGGGCCTACATAGTGCTTGGATGGGTGACCATCATGCACATACTGTACAGGTTCGTCACACGGTGGTGGGAAGCAGAGGGCAGATCAGGAAATTAATTGTTGTTCTGTGCTCCCCGCTTTGAACAACCCGTAGCGACTAGCGTGGTGAAGTATGGTCAAAAAACCTCCACGATCGACACTGTAGTTTTGGATGGTGGGGGGGGGGGCTTATCCAGCAGTGGATTGTCAAAGGGCTGTATACCACTCAAGGCCGTCAATAGAGGGGTGCGGGGCCCGGGGAAAACCATGTGTGGGCCTCCTGACGCCTTCAAACGACACATCTGACACCGTGACGTCGAAGCGCGTAGCCCCCCCCCCCCCAAAGTGCGGGGCACGGGGCGGTCTCGCCCCGAATCGTCATACCCAAGAGACAGCTCTGAGATACCTGTACCCCGATTAAGATCCTGGAATGAAACGATCGGCCCTTACACACCTAGCACGTGTGTGCGTTTGGTAAGTTTAGAAGAAAGACAAAAATCGACACCTTTGGCGGTGCTGAGTCGGCACGTGTAAAATCCGCTGTCCTCCTCGTGCGCCGCCGGGAACACGAGGCGCGCCTTGCGGCCGTCGGAGCGCATGCGGCAGCCGAGCAGCGCCGGCTGCACCAGGCGGCCCGAGCGCCACCAGTCCACGTCCATGTCGGGCGGCCCCAGCAGGGAACACTCGAGCACCGCCTCCTCGCCGGCTCGGCTCGACACCTCTCGCGTGGCGCTCACCACCGCCAGCTGCTGCTGCTGCTGCTCGCCCACTGCACGGCACAGAAGGCGCGTGGGCAGAGATGCCAACCAGCATCAATCACCTCGAGCAGCGATGTGATCATGTTGGTGCACGTTGCTGCCGCTATTGTGTACCACCTGCGCGCAGGCTTTCGTGGATGTGACGCGCCGTAAGCTCTCCGGTGCTGCGGTACCGCGTGCTGTTCGGCACCACGTGTCACGACGTTTCGCTCGACGTGTTGCAAAAAAGCTCCCAGTAAGTGCGGCCAAACGTCGGGCATTGTTGAACAACACGCGGTACAATCCGAACAATATTGGAGGGCTGTACTCAAGACGATGTCTAATTGCTCGCGGGCCGTATGCGACCCGCGACTTTATTTCACGCGGTTCGCGGCTACACGAGTCCTAACACTTCTAAACGGTCCGCAATGTGTATCCGCCACTGCAAGCATTTTAGCCGCACTAATTGGGTACTTGAGGGGATTCTGTTCGACCTGGCAGCAACCGAAATTTAACCTTTAGCGCGCTCAATCACTTCTGTCCCTATAAGTTCAGTGACAAAAAAAGTGGCTGCACACGAGATGGACCGTTGCTTTGAATAGCTCCATGAGGGGAAGGCGACGGCGTGGGGAGACCTTCATCCAGCAGCAGATAGACCACTGACGGAGGCACGACGACATGCACACAGACACAGACGTTCTCACCTGAGCTCCCCGAACTACCTGCACCCCTGGGGATCGCGTTGCGTTGCGCCAAGGCGTCTCCGTTGGCCACAACTGCCAAGAACGGGCCCACTTTCCCGTCAGCCATAGCCGACCTGAAAACAACAATCACACAGTGAAAGCTGGATATAAGCACATCTAATATAAACAGTTTCGATATAAGCAACACATTATTACATTGCACTAGTGAGGGGGGGGGGGCAGGTTAAGGGCAAGTTCTGGGCAAGTTCTGATACAAGCACACTCCTTTGGATATGAGCATAGCTGGCCTTGCTTCCAAGGGGTTTGCTGATATCCTGCTACGTTTGTAACATCAACAACGCGAACAAAACCACTAACAACAAGACGGATGTGAGATGCGCATCGTGCTCACAGTTCCGCCACGTGAGCTGCTCTTTATATGGCCATCATCATCCTCGGCGCGCGTACCTTAAGGGTTACACACTGCTTTGGAATGTCCCTTCAGCCCACGTGTGGCTGTTGTGGATTTAAATTGCAGCCTAACACGGGAGGAGTGTGATCCTTTCGGTTTGCTCACAGACGGTATTCTTAGCCTTGACTGCAGGGGGTGTAGCGTAGAACATTGTAAACCATACACGTGCATGGCGTAAGTAAGTGCTGTTAGCAAGCACCTATTAAGGTTGGCAGGGCACGCAGCGCGTGGTATGTATGTATGTACGTCGAACTTATTTTGCACCGTACGCAGCCAACCGTGCCAATCGGAAGGACAACAAACTAAACACAAAACGTAGTTCTAAAGAAACGAGTTTTCAATATATATATTTAAAAGTGCAAGGCTCACAGCGGTTTCCTAATATCGGAAGGAAGAGCGTTCCAGACGGCCGCAATTCGAGCGCCTGAAAGCGTGCGTTGCGTTGGCGGTCTTCGTTCGATGGCCAGCCACACCTGACCGCTCTTTGCGCACGAAGCGAGCCATTTACTCATTTATCGGTGACAGCCACAATGAGTCGTCGGGGCTTGGATTTTATTTTGAGACGTTTTCAATCCATGGATGATGAGTGTTTATACAAAGTGAAAACCTACGCGCGCACAAGGGATGGGGGCAACACACAAGTGCCGATGTTTCAACTTCAGATGCCACTGCTTACTACTACTACGGAAGTGTTCGCGATTGTGCTGGTGAGCTCTGCCCATGTTTTTTATTTTACTTTTATTAATTTTAATTTGAGTTTTTTTACCTACGTGACTTTACCGAAAAAACCTAAGAGTCTGCCCATGTGTTCTCTGGTTGTTACCGCGTGTTGCTCCACGCGATGTTCGTCCGACCTTTTGCTTCACGTGTTGAGCAGATCGCACCCAGCGCGTGGAGCGAAACGTCGAAAGCACACAGTTAGATAACTACACACCCGCCACGAACTTAACACCCAATCCGCCGAGGTGAGGGCCCAGAAAACGTTCTGATATCGCTCGTGAGTGACTGAAAGCTAGCCCCGTGACCGCGAATCGCATTCAGGTCGACGTGTTCATAGCGCAGCGGCGGTGGCGCGCACGTGCGAATCGCTGCCCCACCGCTCCCCACTCACACACAGAGACCCCCCCGACCGCCCGCCCGCCCTCCCTCCCCGCCTCTGAGAGCTCTCAGTATGAGGGTCGCGCCGCCGCGATTTATTTCGGGTGGTGATGTCAGCGCCGTGTCCTGCGTCACGCCGAGTGACCCCAACTGCGTTCTAGCGGTAATGCTGACGCGGGTTGTTCGCCTGGCACGGTCGAAGTGGCGCGCCTGCGGGCCCGTATCGGTCTGGGCTAAAGCACACGTCGGATTGATATGTGGACACATGGGGGTGGAGTTCTGCTGATATTCGCGGGTTCTTCCAGCTGAAGTCAAATGTCTCTGTCTATCTCGATTTGAAGTTTTCGTGACTTGCAGGAATCCATACTCTTTGGTTCTTTCGGTAAAGTCACGTAGGTAGAAAAATCACAGATCACGACGTTTCGATCGCAACACGAGCAATCGTCATCAGGTGGGACAACCACAGCAAGAAAAAAACTGCTGAAGTAGGCGAGAGATCTGCCGTGGCACGAGGTTATATAGGCCTCGGCAGTAGGGGGGGGGGGGGAAGAAGAGGTGGGGGGGGGGGGGGCAGGAGGCGGGGAAGAAGGTGGACCCCGCAGTAGTACCCGGGTCACTCGAGTAAAGTGGACCACCGCAGCAGCACTGGAGAGGTCGGCTGCTGTATACGTCTCGAGTATTTGCTTGTATCCAGAATGATTCACGGCGACGCCTCATGAGTGTCTGTACGGTATTGCGTTGTATGTTGAACGGGGCACCTATACTAGATGGAGGGCTCCTGCCAATAACATCCGGTAATCCGGCAGTATATGTTTAGCAATTGTATATAATTATACACATTCAATGTCTATGGTGATGGAACCCGGCAAGGTCGGAACCGGTCCACAATTTGTTTTGCATAAACAAATGCAGCTTGATAATATTGGTCTGGAGAACTAAAAGGACTGAAACATATTTGTATGGATATGTTGAGGCATATAAATGAGTTATGTTTATATATGTGCTGCGACACGGCAGCGCTTAGGAAGTGACGGTTGGTGGATCGCCCTAAGATTTGTGAAACTCCGAAGCCCTCTGGGTTAAAGATGCGGCGAGGTGCGAGGCTGATTTGTACTTCAAAGGGAAATCCAAGAAAAGGCAACGCTAGCACCACGGAAAGTGGAACAGCCGCTTCGTGCCGAGTAGACCATCACGCCGTCCCCCCCCGGGGCTGAACTTTCTGCTGCGGAACGTCAGACAGGCAGACAGACTGGCGGAGACTCCTTCTCTTCCTGCGTCTTGGGAGCGAGTGGCGGCTGTTATCGCCCCGCGTTCGGTTCGCAACGATCAATCCTCGTCCAAACCCCTAAGGAGTCGATTCAATGTCACAACAACGGGGTCGAGATGCCGATGCAATCAGCATTTTTTTCTCGTTTTTACCGTCTCCTTCGTGGTGTTCCTTTTTAAATCCTTTATATTAAGTTCACTTGCTTGCTTGTGCGCTTACGACCGTGCAAATCTTTCGGTCGTTTTTTAACCCACTTCCCGTGATCCAATCGAGCTGACATTTTGCACACAGACTCGTTGTGCGTGACAATCTATTTTCGTGAAATTTTTTTTCCAAAATTTTCCACTTTTTAGGAAAAAAATAATTTCATATTTAATTTAAAATACCAATGTGATAAAAAACTCTTACTCAAGAAAAACAGAAATGAATAATAAAATGAAACCGATGCCACGCATATAAAGGATTTATAGTGAAAAACTTTGTTTTTACGGGTTAATTTTTTTTACAGATGTTTTACGTCTCGTTTTGTGGAGCGTCGCGCTATCTCACGCGCACGATGATGATGCAGTTGATCCGGAGCGTGAGGTTCATTTTATTTGGTGAAGTAATCGATGCATCGTAAGTTGCTGAGTGTTGATGTTTGAGTTTATTTTGACGGCCTGAACGTCAGACGTGTGCAGGTGGGGGGGGGGTTCATGTCACTATTCAGAGATGAACACACTGCCTTGCACTCACGATACAAATATAGGCGTAGAATTGTGCGTGTAATGATCGATTGTTTTCGTGTTATGCTAATTGTGGACGACGTTTTTCCTTGAGGCGTATGGTCATTACAGAACAAACTCTCGTTACGAACGAGACGGAACAAATTATAGTGACACCACACTCGAGATATTAGACGAACATATATATAAAACGAGGCAATAGAGACATTACAGGTGACACAATAAAATATATTTTTTTAAGTGAAAATTACTTCGAATATTCTCGTGATGAATGGCCATGTAATGACGCACAGATTTATAGACCAAGGCCGGTACTTGCGCTCCGCGAAAGAACCGATACGTCGCAGGATCCATTGTTTGCGTTTTCGCACGAACTATATTCATACGCTATGCAATGCCAATGTTGCAATTAGGTTAAAGGAGCGAACCAAAGTGTTGCAGACAACAACAACTCCACCACAGCCCAACACAAACGAGGAAGCACAAATGCGATCAATGGGATCAAGAGTAAAAATCATAGTAACGCAATTTGTTACACGCACAGATGGCGCGACACAGACACATAACTCAACACGTTCGTCTTTAACACTGTGGCCTTAAAAGGGAAACATATTTGAGGCAACGTTTCAGGCAATGGACCTTCATAGCACACGCATCAAGTGATTTATGTGCGACAAAGAAGAGTAAATGGCCAAAACGTCGCCGCATATTGTTTTTTCTTTTGAAGGCCCCGTGTTATTAACGATGGTGCTGACTTTGTGTGTGTGTGTGTTAGTTATGCTTGTGCACCACTGCCAACGCAGCAGGAGCAGCACCACCACCACCACCACCAAATAATTTGTACAAATTATAGATAATCTAGATTTGAAGCTTTCGTGACTGCCAGAATCCATACTCTTTGGTTCTTTCGGTAAAGTCACATAGGTGATGACGGACATGTGTATTACGCCCGAAACGTCGTGATTTATTTTATTTTATACCTACTTGACTTTACCGAAAGAACCAAAGAGTATAAATTATTCATCGATCTCGAACTCGGTGGGCGCGGGGCACAGACTCGCGGTGCCCCACGTGCCAGCCTGTAGGGCACGCGCCTGCAGCTCCCTCCTGACGAGGGGGTTACATCAGACCATGACAATGCTCAAACATCCCGAGTCGTGATGGAGGGGGGGGGGGTTCAGTGGTCACGTGCCAAATGCCCAGTGCTGTTTTGGTGAAATAACTACCTCGCCTGGTATACAGGAGGTTGTGGGTTCGAACCCGACCCTGACGTCTGCTGCTGTATATTTGGAGTTTGCGTGTCTCTTTCCTCGTTGTCGTGTGGATTTTTCTCCGGGTCCTCCGGTTTTCCCCTCCACATTTATAAACGTGCGTTTGGAGCATTTGGCTGTTATACACTTCCACGTGATAAGCCACTTCGTTGAGCTATAATTTGTGGCCAGGTCGCTTCTGAAAAAGAGCTATATAGCTCAGTGGGCCTTACCTGGTAAAATAAAACATAGTTTTAGTTTATAGTTCTCACCTGGGAGCGGGTGCCTTCCCGTTGAGTGCTCTGCTGCATCTCCCCTCCATGACCCCGCACTCCTTGTCCTGCTCTGAAGGCCGCTCCTGCAACATGTACGGTACAGAATCACGCGTTAGACCTTCGCCTGGGAAACCGTGAGGAGAGGGTCGAGATTGTAGAATTGTTTGAATTTGTTTTATTTAGACAGCAGAAGGTACAAAAAGTCCACTGCATACCGGGTTCATTCCTACATCCGACCATTGTTTATTGCTGCCATTTTCGATTTAAAGCTTTCGTGACTGCAGGGATTCATCTTCTTGGTTCTTTCGTTAAAGTCACGTAGAAGGGAAGTAATAAAATAATAAAAATAAAACATAATAAAATATTATATTATTTTATTATGTTTTAAATAATAATATATTATATTATTTTATTATGTTTTATTTTTATTATTTTATTACTTCCCTTCTACGTGACTTTACCGAAAGAACGAAGAAGATATTGCTGCCATATTTGAGGATTAAAGTTGGCTGAGGCGGTCTGTTAAACAGGGGAGAACAGCAAGAAGACAATGGCCGAGTTAAAGAGATTTCTCGACAGAAAGAGCGGTGCCTTCACACTGTAGGGATGTTTCATTTGTAAGGGATGGACACGAGGGGTGAATGGCAGATATGTAATCACAAAAAGAAGATTTAGCGATGTAAGGACTTCTCAGGGTAGCCCTTGAGGGACTGGCAAGCTCTGTCAACCATCTTGAGTTGTAGGTGTGCGCAGAGGTGTGGCCGTTGTGAGACGGGCGTGCTGTGGAGCGGTGTGAGAACACTGAAGAGGGGGCCGGACACCACTGCGCAGAGACGGCTGTGACGAACATCTTAACAGCAGATGTGTTTTAACTTAACAGCAAAGTTGTGCAACATTTTATTGGTTCTTTCGGTAAAGTCACGTAGAAGGGAAATGATAAAATAATAAAAAGAAAACATAATAAAATCATTATCACGACGTTTCGGCCACAACGCAAGCAGCCGTCCTCAGGTGAAGAACAGGTCTGTCGGGAAGACAGCGTGACTTTACAGAAAGAACCAAGAAGATGAATCCCTGCAGTCACGAAAACTTTAAATCGAAATTTGTGCAACATTGCCATTGTTAATAACGTTACAATTTAAGGTGTCCCCCCCCCTCCGTCGTTGCAGAGATCATAGTTTTGCGTGGTATGCTGACGCTTAACACGTGGCGGAGTAAAAGTGAGAGCTCGCGTTCATTCGTCACTTGAGCTCCCATCATGGACCAACTCACTCACTCACTCACGGACCATATCAAGAAGCGCAGTCACAGAGTGCGTACCACGAGAGAGGGCCCTCTCGTCCCCAGTTTCGCCCGGCCGCCGTGAGGCTATATCCAGCGGTCCCATCCAGACGCGCGTCGGCCTCGGAGTGCGCCCGGGGGGGGGGGCCTCTCGCTTCTCGTCTCGTCTCCTTTGGTCTCCTCTGCATCTCTCGCTTCTCTAAGCCGCCGAGTGTCCATCCTCTCTCTCTCTCGTGTTGCTATTGCGTTGTTTCTATCCGTCTGTCAGTGTGTGCCTCTGTCTGGCTGTGTCCGGCTCTGTCTGTCTGGCTCTGAGACAGTCTAAAAAAGTGGAGCGTGTTGATTGAGAGCAAAGAAAATGAGCAACGCTTTCCAACACGCGCTTGTCTTCGGAATTATTTAATTAGTAGTTATGGAATCTGACTGGTATCTGTCAAGGCAAATCGCACTTTGCGTTATTGCAAATGAGAGTACAGCATTTCATTTTGCTCTAGGGTTGTCTCCAAGTATTGTTCAACCCTTTGATCAATGTCAGGGTAAGTACCTAATAGTCAGGGTCCCTAAATGTCACTGGTAAGTCCCTGATAGCAGCGCGACTTTATACCGCGGGTTAGTTTATATTGGATCGCCTTTACGAGAGTTATAGTGCCCCCCCCCCGTTACGGACGCGTGCGACTTCAGTTGGAAACCCTTAACAATTAACAAATGGCGATCGTCCTCCTTCATGGACTCTAGAAAGGGTCATTATATATATTTTAAAGCGGTGTTAACGACAAGTGTGGTGAGTTTTTTTCGTATGAGTGATTGTATATCGCTCCCCAATGTAGTTCCTTTTATATATATGCAGTCGTCTTCGTTAAGAGTTCACGCGCAGATAGTGCTCACCGTGGGCACAACGGTGACTCTCCGAATGAGAGCCAGAGCACGTGGACGGGACTGGGGTCGAGACGAGTGTCAGCCATCCTGAGTCTACCTTGTGCGCGCATTCCTCATAGCGAGTCATCCATCCACTGCTGGATGAATCCGGACCCTCTCCCGTTACGCCGTCGCCATCTCTCACGTTCCTGCGATGCCACAACCAATCACACTCCTGCACACGTGAGCTGATCTCATTGCTCCGTCTCCGAAGTGGGCATCCTTTCTGGCGTAATTTCTCCTTCGGCTTGTCGTCCCATCGTCAGTGTCACCCATCGGTTATCATCCCTTCGAAGCCATGACGCGTCTGAACCCAAGTTTCTTAACAGTACAGGATTGGCGTTTGCACCTTATTTCATGCATTCGTTCGTCTGTCTGTCATTTGCAGAAATGCGTGCGTTGAGTGGATCCTATCACCGTGTGTCCTATTATAAATTCACACTGCAGAGCAATTTGTCAGTGCTTGGGTAGGTCTCGTCGTACGTTTAACTTCTCTCGCACCGTACGCAGCTCACCGTGCTAATCGGAGGTGTCAATGTGCTTGACTTGCCTAAATCTGGATTAACATGGCGCTTTAAATCCTTCATTACAACCGTGATACTCTCATACCAACTTACCCGCACCTGTATAGTCTGCGGGAAAGCACTGAGCAAAGGATTCCGTACATGACAAGCTGCTACGGTTATGTCTAGCCCTGTTTCAAGCCGCTGCTGGATAAGGGCTTTCCCGCGCCGTGTGGGTCATTGGACCAAACACGCTGGTCAGTGTTGGTTGGTGAAGACGGAGAGCGTAGACGTGGTAACATAGAAGTACCTACAGTACAACTATGTTTTTTTCAGCACTGCCCATCACTCAACTCGGAAACCGGTAACACCTGTTATGCACGGTGGTCGCCCATCCAGACACTATCCGCGCTCATCCCTGCTTAGCTTCCGGGATCAGACGACATCAGAGGCGCATTCTGGGCCATTTGGTTCGAGGCCACAATGGGAATGATGTCGTGAACGTCACCACGATGTTGAACACTTCACACAAATCTAAATACTTGACCCTATATGAGAGGGCAGGCGCTATTGTGAAATAATAGACGCAACGCATTAAAAGCATGGTCAGCCAAACAAACATTTGGGTTTGGTTGCTCTACGCATTCAGATTCACGCACGCGCAGTCGTTACTCAGGATTACAATCTTGAAGGATTCCCAATTTTCAAGATACCTAAGGACAAGGTCATCGAGCCGCTATCACCGCGATCCGCTTTGTGTTTCCTTGTCAGCCAGATGTATCTTCAAAAGGACGCTTCGGTCTCAATTGGCATTCGCCTGGTTCAAATGAAGGGTAACTTTCTGGCAATATAATTACATTATTTTGACAACTTTTGTTTCTATCCACTTCTGGATGAAGGCTTCCCCCACACCGTGCCGGTTATGGCGTAGTTGTTTCAACATACCGTGCCTCACAATTCTGGTTCGTTCAGTGTGGGGAAGGCAGCTCTCAGCACCGGTTCAGATATCACTCGCCAATGATGGAAGCCGTGGCCGGGAATCGAACTCAGGTTTGCCGGTTGCCTATTGCAATGAGCTAATCACTGCGCCACCGCTCCACCAGGTCTCTAATGATACCAACAACAACAGCCACAATAAATCGTTCCTATTATTACGCTGAACTCTCCCAGAGTGTTGTATTCACACGGCTCGCGTCGTTTGTCGGGTGCTGGAAAACTACAGTACTCGGGATTCCCAAGGACATAAATAATGAAATGAATCACAACACAGTCACGTGTTCACGATTGAAAGTTGCCGGCCAGAGGTTGCAATCGAGGATCCACTGCGACTTTTGAAATGACCACTGGCGACGCAGAGTCGAGACTGGTGCACGACTGACGTATTATGCAAACTGCAATCAGGTGCGAAGACGGAAGAGGGTGATGAGTTCCAGGATTTCGCGGTTGTTTGCGGGGTGTGAATGAGGAGGGGTGACGAGTTCGAGTGATGAGCTTCAGCACAGAGCGTGAGGCAGGGTGAGGGCTGGGGGCGTTGCGCGTCAAGGTCGACAAGGAAAGCCGATTCGCACGCCGAGACGAAGGTGAAGATGGGCGAGAGAATGAATGTCGATCATTCCGAAGATCACTGAAATAGCTTTAGAAGCGGCAAAGACAGGCGGCAGAGCGACTATGGAATCAACAGGCAAGGCAGGAGGACATGGTTGATTCGTAAATCAATAACTTGATGACGTCTTAACAATTTAGCGGGCATTTAAAGTCACGTTTTAGTTAGTTTTCACATTCACTATGTGCTCGTATCAGTCGACCGTAATATGAGCACGGTTAACGCTGGCTCAGTGATGATGACGACGACGATGACGATGGCCATGATGATGCACCGAGAGACTGCAGGAGCCCCCGGTAGAAGACGCTTGAGGGCGTCATGGGGACGTGCCCTGAGTGTGGCCCCAGGGGCAATCGCGTGGGGGCTCACGGCGCCGGGACGGAACGCGGCTCTCTGGGAGTCGGGGGTGGCTGGTGGGTGAAGAGCGGCTATTGAGCCTCGGACTCTGCTCTCTCGGGCTGAGCAAAGAGGCTGCCTGTCCGTGCGGACACAGCGCAAGGCAAATCTCAGCGCGTCAAAGAGAGTCAGCCGAAGGGTGTCAAAGAGAGTCCAGCCAAAGGGTGCTTTCCTCGCGAAGATGAGCCCCGAGATGAGGCGCTGATCTCCTTGTGTTACGACTTTTTATACGGGGTGATGGCAATTCCACATTTATATGGTGGGGACGAATAATTCCACGGGGGGGGGGGGGGGGAAACGCCGTTGACTTCCCACAAGGTGGTACTTATTTTACAGACCCTGAAATAACCAACGACGAAGTTTTAGACTCCCGACCGAAATTGAACTCGCAGCTTTCCCACTGCAAATCGCACGCGTTCTGAGTAAGCGCTCCGTCACCCGACACATCTGTATATGACGATGATAATAATAATGACAACGAAATAAATGCAAAAAATGTACAGCACTCAGTCAATCCACTGCTGGCGGATGAAGGCCTCGATACGCCGTGTCTGTTGTGGCCGGTTCTTTGGTGGGTGCAACCTAAGACGGGTCCAGCGATGACTCGCTGTTAATGTTAGCCGTGTCCCACTGCGCTCTCGCTCCATCCCCAAAATAAACAAACCCCACAATATTAATAATACTATCGATTTGAAAAGCGTTTCATCTACACTCGCATTTTAGCCGAGGTGTGTAAAGTAACAATGTAAAACAACAACCGCGCGCACACGCACGCGCCGTGCCACTCACGTGTTCAACTCGGCCGTTAGAAGACGCATTGGGGATTCCTCGCGAGCGGCGGCCGAATTTGGTGGGGAATCGCAGAGAAATCGAGCTGACCTCACGCGAGTGAGTTCACCAGGTCCGTCCGCCGCTCTTGGAGCACAGCAGCCCTCGGCCAAGGGGGTTCACGCGAGGAGAATCCGTGGCGTGCTCGCTTGTGAACACCGCTCGCCGGTGGTGCCACCACGCACGCAGACCGCGCGCGCACAACAATATCCTCCAGACCTCCTCCACCACCACCACACACCCACCCACCAACCACCTCCTCTGGGGTAAGCGAACGCGACCACATGGCGGCCGGGAGTAGGATGTTGCAGCGCTATCTTTAGCGCACCGCGAATAGCTCTCTTGCGTGAGCGACACACGGCGAGGTACAGTGCTCCGGCAGGGATGGTGTGCGCGCTGTGGCAAGGAGCCGCGCTCTCAGCCCAGTTTCCTACAGATTATCGGCGGGATTGCGTTTGCAGCCAATGACCACGTCATCGGGAATGTGCCCGATCTCGTCACATTTCACGAAGCTAAGCGCAGGAGTTGAGCCCGGGTAGCGCTTCGACGAGCCAGCAATCACTGTGCACAACACGGATTGCTATAGACTGCAGCAGGGCTATGTGGTAGGCAGCAGAGGGCAGTGCAGCAACATTCGCTTTGTTGTGCTGTACTTCCATGCTCCCGCGTCTGTGTCCCCCACTTTCGCTGAACCGCGCAGACCAGCGCGGTGATGTATCGTCAAATGAACCCCTGCGACCCGCACTGCGTGGGGGGACCCTCACACAGCAGCGGATTGACAAACGGGCTACGTGTGCATTGTTTCAAAAATCACGGATCGTTCTGGCCTGGTGACGCACGGCTTTGATTCAGTACTTTGGAGGCGAGGGTTGGTGGACCACAAAGATTTACGAAATTCTAAAACTCCGCTGAGTTGCCACTAGAAGTGGATTCGTGAACCGGTCGGAATGACATTTGAGTGTTATCCCCTCGTATGCGTGACGGATTTGTTTTTCCTAGCATCACGATTTTCTCCCACACGAAACTAAATGATTATTTTAAAAAAGGCATCCGAATGCAGGACCCTCCTGAAAATATTATCAGGCCTGATCGAAGCTTTACTGACAACATACGCTGGCTTGGAGGAGGCCCTCAAGCCAGCGGTGGATTGACCATGGCTGATGATGATTATGATGATGCTGCTGCAGCAAGGCACGAACACGTGGAGACGTTCTTCTCTTTATTTCAATCATCGGAGTGATGACAGTTATCACATAACTGCGCGTGAATTCCAAACGAACGGACACCACCAAACACAATTCGCCATGTGGAGAGAGACGGCGCCTTTGCGGTTTGTGCCCCCGGGGAATTGAATTCGTAAACTCTATAGCCGATGTCACCAGAGCTGTACAACCGAGTGCGCCTCAAAGTCACTTTGAGTCTTGTTTTGTCAAGAACGAAGTTCCAAACTTGTTTAGCGTAGAGCCGAATAACGCGAAACATCTGCCAGGCACTAACTCGGAACCGTTATAAATTCAACTTAGCGTGTGTATTTTTGTGCGAAATTTCCGCGTTACATACACGTAGCTGCAACCGTTGTTTGTTTTTTTTTATATTCTATGCTCTGTGAAACAATGTACGCAATTAGACATGTTATATATGGGTGAGAATGCATTACTGGCTGCTAGTGTATATATATATAACTGTAAGTCCTGCACTGATGTATCACTTTTTAAATGCAGCTCTCTGTGTCGCTCCACTGCTGGACGAAGGCCTCCCTCCACACCTCCGATTAACACGTTTGGCTGTATACGGTGCGAAAGAAGTTCCACAGACATATGCCGTACCCGTCGGTGGGTTGTTTGACCATATTTCCCCACGCTGGTCAGTGCGAGTTGGAAAAGGAAGGGTAGTGAACGGTGGAGTTTCTGGATATCCAGAAATGGTTGGTTCATAAATCACTCACCATTGACGTTTGCCTCGGATGGGAATATAACTAAGTGAGCCGGGTTCCTAGCGCAGTGCGCTAACCGCTGCTCCACCCCTGTGTGTCACTGACAGAGCCTCAATCCTACAGGATTCCTGTCTCTGCTAACGAGGCTCATGCTCGCACGATCGGAACCACACTCCTTCCCCGAACTGTGTGCAGTGAATGAACGGGTGATGACATATAGCTCGGCAGTAAATATTAATATTGTTTTTCCACGCATGCCCCGTTGAGCCTCAATACTGTCAGGGGTCGTTTGCATTGCGATGTTTGACCAATTCACATTTAAGTAATGAATACAATGTTATTTATTTATCGACAGGAAATCACCAATGAGTCTCAAGACTTTGTCAGGTTCATGCTGCATTGGGATGCTTGACCAAGTCCTTTTAAGAAAGTGTTTTGCTACGAGTGGGAGGAAACCGGAGTTTGATTTGCATCCCTTAAAAAAATCCACTGCTGGATGACGCGCCCTGTCAGCCATGGGGGCGGGGAGGGGGCCGCACGAGCCGGAGAAAATCTACGACGCGTACGAGGGGATAACACTCAACGCTTGTGATGTTGTCGTACTGTCATCTCGTAGCTACCTCGCAGCCAGTGTGCGCTTGGGAGTTTCATACATCTCTGCGCGATCCACCAGCCTTTGGCAGGAGGGCACCACGCTACCGGCAACTGCGCTATGAACCCGGCCACCTGAGTTCAACTACCGGCCACGGTTAAATGTCAGTGGCGGAGTGATATCTGAACCGGCCTTGCCGCCACCCCCCTCCCTCACCCCTTCACCCACCACTCATCAACTCGCACTGCCCGGCGTGGCTAAGTGTGGTCAAACACGCCATGTCATTGACACGGGGTGGGGAGGCCTTTGTGTGTGTTGGACTTCTTTCGCACCGTACGTAGCCAACCGTGATAATGGGAGGTGCGGGGAAGGGTAACAAACTAAACAACAAAAGCGGTTCTAAAGAAATGTCTTTTTAAACCTAGATGTAAAAGTGTATAGATGGCCGCAGAAGCACATTTGAAAGCGCGCGATGCAGTGACCGTCTTTGTTCGGTGGTTAGCTAAACGCCGCTGCGAGGATGACCGGAGTTCACGTCATGATGTATGTTCCTTGACGAGGTCAGCAACGTATTGTGGTTCACTTGTGGCAAGTACTTTGGATAAGCAAAAGGCTGTGTATGGAGACAAATTAAGTAACCCAGTCTTTGTACGTACGCGTTGAATATCTTTTCGGGTGAAGACGTCAGACCGTATGGCATCGAATTTCCTGGCTTCCATGCTCTTGTGGCTGGGTACGTCACGTTACGATTGCAAAATGCAGGCCTCGTTACTGGCGATGGTCGTGGATTCAACTCTTGCCCCCCACCCCCCACTTCAACCCAGCGCTCAATTCGTTTCTGCCAGTACGTTGTCATGCTGAAAAGCGATTAGCCGGTAACACACACTGTTGGCACCGAATGTGTTAAATCGCAAAACCCAACTTGTGACAGGTGCTGGCCACACAGCACAAAGCTCATTCCACTGACGATTCCAAGGACGAGGCTCAGTGGACGGTGCCATCGCGAAATGAAGACTTTGTTGTAGTGTTTTCAAGTGTTAAATACATGTGGAATATAGAGAGATAATCTCAAGATCTGGATGTAATATATCCCAAGAAGAGACTTGTTGAACAAAAAGTATTGAGACTTGCTGTCATAATTCATGGGTGAATATATAAGTATAGCTTTGTAAAATACTACTTGAGTCTGTAATGTGTTTATAATGCCTGTGTTGTAGATGACATTGCACATTTATTCTTATATATTTTATTCCTAATTTCACGTCTGATAAATAGTGTTTCATCTGCGTTGCTTCTTCTGCTCAGATGTACTTAGCTGTTTTTGTTGTTATGATAAGTTTCCTTTCATTGTTGTTTTAAGATGTTGTTTTCCTCCCAGGTCTCCCTTGATGGAGCCTTTCCGGCTGAATGTAAGACTCATTATTTGAAGGTTACGTTTGTAGTTTTGTAACTATATAGGTTGATAAAATATACCCCCCTCTCCTAATTTATCTCGACATAAAAGTTTAACAAATTTCAGTCCATCAGACAATTGGCTTTCACAAATCGACATAAATTGTTAAAACCAAAAAATTCTGGACCGATTTCGATCTTCATGTATAATTGCTTATTCATTTTGCTCGTTCTACCCATAATGCTCAACCACAACGCAAATTTTTTTTCAAAACTAGAATAAAACCTTTCGGTAAAGTCACGGAGGTAGAAAAAATAATAAAAGAAAACACGACGTTTCGGGCGCAACACAAGCGTCCGTCTTCAGGTGAGAAAAATTATCTGCTGTTGTGGCTTCATATAGGCACGAGAGGGGGGGGGGGAAGGAGTTTTGTCGAGTCGTTGCTGTAGGAGTTCACGGGGGAGAGGGGGGGAGGGTTTGTGGCGGGCAGGGACGGGTGGGGGGGGCTGGCACAGGGGGAAGAGGGGGAACCAGCGAGTATAGAATAAACCCATTCAACAGATTCACTCTTTGAAGTCACAAATAGTTGCTTGTGCTCTGCTGCTGTGCGTGTGCCGTGTCCCTCTGTGTGATTGCGGTTCTATAACTGTCGCCGTGTTTGTGTTCGTATTCATGTGTGATTGTGTAGTTGCGTTGGCTGTGTGGTTGTGGTTGCGAGGCCAGTCCGCAGAGCATCTCCGCGTGATGTATGATGCCACTGGCAGCAGCAGCAGCAGCAGCCACGCACGACTCACGTCAGAGTCGGCTGAGCGCTAAGAATATCCTGCCCTGGCTTAATTGTAGCAAGCTCTGCCTGGAGCTTTCCATGACAGCATCACTGAATGTAAACAGCTCCTGGCAGCCGAGTCTAATCGTAGTGACACGTGTTGTACACCTAGTCAGCCCTTTTGTCCATCTATTGCGAGACGAGGGCCTGACCAAAGCTCGAACGAGTCGCGGAAGGTTATTTTGACTGAACTTCACCATCGCCGGTCAGTCGTGCTTGCTGCAGCTGAAGGCGGGGAGCGAAGCAGTGGGTTACACAACTGGACATTGCAGCGCTGCCCTCTACTGCTCAGCACGTCGCTCCGCAGCCGCCGATGGCAACCTGTGTGTGTGGCATGCTGGGTGAGCATCCATCCGTCCACCATCTAGGCTCAGCCGTGCTTAGCTTCCATGAGTTTGCGTGTCTCTCTCACCGTGGTGGCGTGGATTTTCCTCCGGGTCCTCCGGTCTTTCTCTCCGCGTTTAGAAACGTGCGTTCGGAGTGTTTGGCTGCTATTTATATTTCCACGCGATAATCCACTTCGGTGAGCTGTCATTTGTGGCCAGGTCGTTTCTGAATAAAAGAGCTCTATAGCTCAGTGGGCCTTACCTAGTAAAGTAAAAATGAGGTTTCATAAAAAAAAAAGGAAAATAAATTAAATCACGACGTTTCGGAGGCAACACAAGCTTCGGTCTTCAGGTGGAACCGTCACAGCAAAATTACTCTATCAAATTATTTTGCCGTGACGGTTCCACCTGAAGACGGAAGCTCGTGTTGCTTCCGAAACGTCGTGATTTTTTCCCTTTTTTTTACCTACGTGACTTTACCGAAAAAATGAAAGAGTATGGACCCTTGCAGTCACGAAATCTTCAATCTAAAATTTCATAGTTTAGTTTTAATTAATGGTAATTTCGTTCAGATGCGCTTAATCGTTACTCAAATACAATACCCCACGCGTTCTCCCGCACTCGCACGCGTAACATAAACTACAAATGGCAATTCCTCAATATGCGTCCTTTTCAGAGAACTCCCTCCTAGACCGCTCGACCAATTTAAATGAATTAGATGTCAGTTGAAAGCTTCACAGCTCTTTTGTTTTTTGCGAATGAGATAGTAATTGCGAAAGTAATTAATATCGCTCCGGTACAGTAATGACAGAGAGATATATCACATTTCCACGCCTCTGGTCAATACGGTTTTGATAAGGCATTTGTTCAATGTTGTGCATCAGCGTGTTTTGTCACCACGACGTGATGACGCAACATTCCCCGCGCCCGTTGCAAATTCCTCCTGCACGGTATCCATGCCGCAGCCTGCGCTGAGAGAACTGTTGCATTATTGGATATCGGCGGAAAACTCCCTCGAATTTCTGTGTCATTTCATCACCCGTGAAAATCCACGGGCTTCCCTTGCAGGGTTGCGGTTACGCACACACAACAGTGCGACCCACGCTCAACAGCAATTGGGCTGAAACAACCCCAGATCCGACGCGAATTTCCGACATAAAATCCGGACGGCACGCGGCTGACGAGGCTAGCAACAGAGCTCGGCGCGGGCTTCTAAATATAAAGCAGGGAGGGCGACGATGCTGCTGCTGCTGCTGCTTGGCGCGTTAATAGCGGACACTCCACGCACCCACGCAGGCAGCGAATGCGAGGAGCCGGTGTCATTGCGCACGCATAGGAGGCACGTGCACGCACGCGGATACAAACATCCCACGACGAATATCGTTACCAGACTGCTGGGGCAAGTACTCTTAGCGAGCACCGACCGCGCACGAGTGGGTGGTGCGACCGGCGTAACGCCTTCGTCTCCCCAGTGCTGATCTTTACGCACCGCACAAGGTGCTCGCTGAGGCTGAGTCGACCGAGGGGAGGTCAAGGGCTGCTGCGGATAATTGTCACCGGGTGTTGGCCGTTAGCCGGTATCTAACTCGGGTCGCCGGATTAGCAGCAGCGCAGTGTGCTACTACGATACTACCGCTCCCCACACCGCACGCGTGCGCACAGCCGCGCATTCGTATACACGTACACATTATTTTATACCTACGTGATTTTACCGAAAGAACCAAAGAGTATGGATCCCTGCAGTCACGAAAACTTCAAATCTAGATATATGCGTCCGTTCGGATGCATATACTACAGTCAGGGCCGGATTAAGGCACGGGGCTTTAGGGGGCTGCAGCGAGGGGCCTCCGCCAACCGGAGGGCCTCCAGAGGTTAAGTGAAACGTTTTTTTTCATTCGTGAATGCTGAATTTTTATTTGTTGTTAGCCTTGTAAAAGTTCATTTGATTTTTTAAAAACTTTTTTTCCTTTTAAAAATATTACTGGGGGTGGGGGGGGGGCTCACAGTACCTGTAGCCCAGGGGCCTACACAATCTTAACCCGGCCCTGACTACAGCACATTCGAACATGAGCATACACCTACAGGCATGTGACACACAACAGACGCCATTCGCCACTGAGCAGTTGTGACGTCACCACAGCGCTTGTGCCAGGCTAGGTGCACTTTGAGGCGACGTAAAATGTCGTGGGCTCGCTGATAGGTCACGGGACAGACCCAGGCGTTATGGGTCGACTGCCTGAGCGGAGTGGCATTTGACATCTACACACGCACACATATGCAGTATAGGGGCCGTCCATAGATGACGTCATGCGATTTTGGACAATTTTTTACCCCCCCCCACCCCTTCGTCACACGGCGTCACAAAAAGTCAGACCCCCCCTCAAATATAACGTCACAAAGCTCTGCCCCCCCTACCAAAAAAATAATAAAACATGCTTCAAATCGCTTTAAACTATTATCAACGTGGCGCTGCACTCTGATGTTGTAGGAGAAAACATGTATTAAAAAGTATATTTAATTAAGTGGAACGTGTTGTGTATATTCATTTAAAGTTACGCATTTTGATGTGACGTCACATTTCTCAACCCCCCTCGTCACACATCGTCACAAATGTCTGACCCCCCCCCCGCCTAGGTGCGTGACGTCATTTATGCACGGCCCCATGCACATATACGAATAGGCGTACAAAGGCAAAGGAGGTATGGAATACCGTATAGCCTTTCATGACGGGGCAGGTGCTGTTTAGCGAGCAACTATGAAGGTTGGCCAGCACCACGCTCGGCCGCCTTTGTCTCCCTAGTTGCGATGTTTACACACCGCACCAGATACGCATTAGTGGCCGAGTCGACCTAGGGGAGGCCCAGGACCGGTTCGGATACTCGTCACCGGTGTCGACCGTAAATGGAACTCGTAGCGCAGCGCGCGCGTGCACAGACACGCGCGTGCACACAAGACGCGGAGGCTGTTTCGTCGCCGACGTTGAAACGAAACCGGTGAAAACATCACGCCTGAATACGAGCGGCCCTTCACGCAATAACCAAAGCTTTGCGGCAGCATTCGTATCACCGGCAACACCTGCACCAGTTTTCACTTTCTGACGGGGTTGGCTGCAGTGCCGGATCAAGCGAGTGCGGGGCCTGTAGCAGATGTTATAAAGGGGACCTACATTTTACAAATACATTCATATTAAAACACAAATGTGCATCTTGCACAGTAAAGTAATTGTATTTTTTGCTATACAGCCAGATAATACCATAAATCGCTAACCTTAAATACCCAGTCGTTCATAAAAGTTGAAGGCGATATAGTACTACAGTAATAGAGCAAGTGCAGAATCACTGAACCGGAATTGATAGCTTGAAAGCATTTAGCGATGGGCCCTTGAAAGTGCGGGGCCCGTAGCTGTGACACATGTAGCTACTTTTGCTACGAGGATAATGCGGCACTGAATTTTTTTTTCACCTGAGGACGGCTGCTTGCGTTGTGGACGAAACGTCGTGAGAATTATTTTATTATGTTTTATTTTTATTATTTTATTACTTCCCTTCTACGTGACTTTACCGAAAGAACCAAGAAAATGCGGCACTGGTTGGCTGGCTGGCTGGCGTGAAGGGCCAGCGCTCTCCACGCAAATCGCGAGACCCTTGAAGCGCGGTGGCCCCCGAGCTCGGCTTCGTCCGCTTTATATCGCCTCGAGCGTCACGCTCCACTGGAGACACATTGCTCGGTCCGCTGGCGACGAGGAACGTGCATTTGGTGGTGTTCGGCACGAGACTTGGAGCAGCGTAGACCTTTAGGCTGACCGTGTCCTACATGGGTAACACCAATCAACGTGCGGACCGTGACTTTTTTTTAGAGGACCCAAATTCGAAAGTTTATCTATTTTTTGTTGTTGCTCGATATCAGAATCTGAATATGTATGTTTTACTGGAGGAATCCGACGATTTGTCCAGTATTTTCACAGATGTTCAATACGATATGAGTGAGCATAGACACGAATGTACAGTACTTGTCCCGAATTTCAACATAATTATAACTCGGACCACTCAGTCAGTCACCATCGTCTGTATCGGATGAGTGTTTGGATGTGTTGGATGTTATAGAAAGCCCTTTTGCCCACCGGCGGAGCCAGTGGGGGTGGGGTGGCACGTGTCCCCCCAATGATCCGATCGAAATCCCTAATTCCGATCGGATCATTGGGGTTTATTAGTAATAAATCGGCATTTTGCGACCCCCACTGTCACTGTGTAGCATATTATTAAGTGCCAGGGACTCTGAGATGATAGGACAATAGTCCATAATTGGCAATAAGTAACGGCAAAGTGGTTATAAGTGACTCACAGAATTGTGCGCAGTTGCATATTCAGTCCACGACTTCCCTTAAGGAATTCACCTTCAGCGAGCGCGATGCCGATCACACAACGCGGTTCGAATTCGGCCCTCGATCGATGGCTGCGCCATCGCCTCACACGCGTCGAATAAAAAGCAAGGGACAAGTCCTTACTTACTAACAACTCCTATCATTTTAATTGCTGGAGGGGTTGCCCCCCTACCTGAAAATCCTGGCTCCGCCATTGCTTTTGCCAATTTACAATGATTCCCGAGGGGGTTAATGAAGGCGGACAAGATAAACATAGAAGTACAAACGACAATAAATATTGAAAAAGTAAGAATAGGTTTTACCCTTCTTGGCAATAAAACAGGCGTTAAGATGCTCAAACACCAAATAGAAACCTTTTGCAAGGAATCATGTCTGCATTGACCATCAGCAGAGTCAGGCATGATCGACAAATGCTGCTGGATTCCTGTACCAGCTCATTGGCGAGAGCGCAGTGGTGGTCGCTCATCCAAAGACTTCCCGGGGACGTGCTAAGGCAGAGTCTGGGCGATTCGGTCAGAGGTCCATGCACGTGTGCGCGGTGGTGCTGGCCACCCACCCCCTCGTGTACCGTGCCGGCCTTCACATGTGCTCGCTAACAGCACTTGCCCCAACAGTCTGTTAAGGCTACACGGTGGCGAGGGGGGGTCTTTGTCTTTGTAACGTATCTGCGGGGAGCGGTAGCGCCGTGGTTAGCGCGCTGCGCAACGAACCCGGCCGCCCGAGTTCGATGCCCGCTCAGAAGCCAACATCTGTGACGATTATCTGAACTGGTCCCCATGTCGACTCAGCCTCAAATGAGTACCTTGTGCGGTGTGTAAACATCTCGCCACCAGGGAGACGAAGGCGAGCGGGCATGGTACTGACCAACCACAGCGCCGGCCTTCATAGGTGCTACTCGTGCTAACAGCACTTGCCCCAACAGTCTGTTAAGGCTACACTGAGCTGGGGGGTGGGGGGGGGTCTTTGCCTTTGTAACGTCTCTGAGCGGCTGTTCTGTGTTAAGCTCGCCTGCCTCGTGAAAGTGACGCGTCGCGCCGTGCGAGTGTGCCCAGAATAGTCCCCTTCGTCTGTGCGCGGTGCCAAAAAGAAAAACCACCCCGCGTCACCTCGCTGACCGGCTCGCAGGTCACGTCGCTCCGAGATTATGTCGTCGCCTAAAAACAAAAAGTTGACAGCAACATTTCGGTCGAGTGTTTCATTGCGTTTTATCATTCAAACCGATTTCCACCGAAGCAAAGCGTTACATAACACGTACACATTCGGTTGCCACCTGTCCTGGTTTTATTTTCCTGAATTGTCTTCTTGTTTTGATTTAAAGCTTTCGTGACTGCAGGGATTCATATGCTTGGTTCTTTCGGTGTTGCAGTAAAAACGTCGTGAGAATTTTTTATTGTTTAATATTTGTATTATTTAATTATTTCCCTTCTACGTGACTTTTCCGAAAGAACCAATATGTCCTCTTGTTGTTGAGGTGGGCCGGCCTGGTAAATCTGTGTGTTCCCGGGACATTATAAGTCTCGGTCCCGTCCAGTTGCGCGACAATTCACCACTCGAAACAGTGCCTTCTCATATCATTCTCACCTCTTCTCGGTGCCCTGAGATATTCTTCTTCATCCAATGAAATGTGCCGTTTTGGTGTACCTGATAGGTGGCAACCCCGGGCATACACTGAACTAAGATAGGTGTAAAACAAGCTGCAATATTTGTTTATGTATTAACATTGTGGAGTTTAGAAAGCAGTATTTTCCCCTTACAGGAATAATCGGCACAAGCAGCAAACGTCTCCGCGTCTTGTTAGAAAAATACTCCGAGCTCTGTTTCCCCCTGGCTGTCCCACACGAGTTTGAATGCTCAGTGACGTAATCAGCACCACCAGAATATTTATTTAGACTAGAAGAATCCGATGAGCTATGAAGCTCTTTTTCACAGATGTCCAATAGGGGGCGGGTCAGAAAGTTACAACGACAAATCAAGCTGGGTTCTGACTTATAGGGGGTTTCCGGCCTTCAAGAAGCAGGAGGTAGGCACGGCAGCCATTTTAAAAGTTTCCGCGTAATTGACCACTAAAAAGTAGCCGATTACAAATCTTCTTCAATCAAATCGGCTTCATTGATACAACGTCCAGACTCTTCTTATGACTTGTTTTTACATCGAGTCTCTTCGGCAGGGTGTGTCCGGTTAAGTCAACGCAAAGATGTACTCTAAATGTCGCTGGCAGAAGCCGTGCGTGGTTAATGTGGAACCCAGATAACGGTAAAGGCAGCGAATTATACGTTCCATTTTTGGAGATTTCAGACGTGCAATGTTAATGAACATTGCTAGGTGAGGTGGGAGGATTTTTTTTGTTGATAATTTTTATTCCAAAAAAATATGTGACTTAAAGGACAAACATGCTACAAATAGGTTTAATACATGTGATTTGATTATCAAGCCCTCACATGTCACCTGAGCTTCTGAAACCACGTCGCCAAGTCAGTTGAAGTGTGTTTAGAGAGCTCCCCCCCCACCCCCGTTACATTTTGGTTTATTTCCATAACATTGTTGGTTAAATCGTGTCGATGTCTCGATCACCAGCAAATTGGGGTCAAATATCCAAGTCCGTGTGTTTTTGCTGTTCCATCAAGTCACTTGAGCACAATGTATCTCGCGATCACCCCCACTCCTCGCCTGTCCCTCACACACGCAGGTAAAGTAAAATCTTTGCAAACACAATTAACGAGTGGAGCCTGAACCGTTCTCCCGTTATATGAACACACACTGCATGAGCTGTAAACAAGCAGGCCTTTTTAAAGCAATTTTACACTGCCCGTTAACATCTGGAATTGGCACAGAAGCTACCCTGCAGGCGTCTCAGTCCTATGAGACCATGACCCGTGGCATCGAGGCGAGTCTATGGGGCTCTGTGAGCCTATGGGTCTCTCTCGTGTAGCATTGCAGCTACACAGACATCATATTGCTGCAACACACACATGGTATTGCTGCTACACGTGTAGCATTGCAGCTACACAGACATGATATTGCTGCCACGCACACATGATATTGCTGCCACGCACACATGATATTGCTGCTACGCACGCGGTATTGCTGCACACGTGGTATTGCTGCCACACACGTGGTATTGCTGCTACATTGTTTGTACACACACGCGATATCGCTTCATGAAGATGTGTGAAGGAAAATGGGGACAGCGGCGGCCATGGTGTTCCGCGGCGTTGGGATGAGCGACAGGAATGGCAGCCCGCCACCCCATCTGAAGCTTTGTCAGGGAGTGGCGTCGTCGGTTGGGTGGGAGGAGGGGGAACCTGCACTCCATCTATTTCTTAGCTGCGGATTTCTTGTCATTCTTCTGGACGGCGCTTCCTGCACACGCGCACGTGAGTAAAACGAATACGGGTGAAATCGCGTCGTATTCACACAAATCAAATGATGGAAGTGGTGGAATTTGCGATGGTGAACAAAAGCAAATTAATACAAAAGCTCAATCTCACGCCTTTTGGCGTCCTCTGGTCTAACCGTTTGAGACTAGGCTCAAAAGAAAGCTGTCTGGTGTGAACCAATCAGTTTCAAAGACAATGCATATATTATCAGAGTATGTTTTTTGTTTGCATTCTGACCACAAGTATTGTGGTTAATGCAGACATGATTCCTTGTAAAAGGTTTCAGTTTGGTATTTTAACATCTTAACGCCTGTTTTATTGCCAGAAAAAAAGAGGAAAACCTATTCTAATATTTTGGTACTGGCAAAGGAGGTCCCATGATGAAGCTCAATCTCAATTAAGATTGCTTCATTTGATTAAAAAAAAGTCTTGCAGTGGTTAACGCACTACTCTATGAACCCGCCATCTGAGTTCGATACCCCATTATGGCTAACATCGGTGGCGAGTGATATCTGAACATGTACTTGGCTCCCCCCCCCCCCCACCTTACTTCACCATGCTGCATGAAGTACGGTCAAACACACCCAACGACTGACACGGTGTGGAGTAGGCCTTCACTCGGCAGTAGAATGCCAATGGGCTGTAAGTCATTATTGCTGTTAGTCATCGTAGTCTTGTCTAGAGAGTCACAGTCGTCACCGCAAACGTGCGACATCGGCAGCACCTACCATGCGATGCTAAGCTCGTGCTCGTGACTGCAGATTTCTGAAAGAACAAACCAGCAAAGAGAAAACTCTGGTTAGTGCCAAACCTACAGTGGCAACAAGAACACAAGTCACATCGCAGTTGGTTGAGCCAAATCTGTTCAGAAAATCGTATCTGTTAGCTGAAAGCAACGTTCCACTAGATGGCAGTACAGGAAGCAGGTTGTTGGTCTATTTGCCCCACAAATATCAAGTATACCTCTTGATGGTGAGCCACTGTGTGTCGAAACCGGTCCAGAGTTTGTTTGTCTTCAAACAATGCTGCTGAAATTATGCACTCCCAGAAGGCCGTGCAGCGGATGGATTTCGTAATAAATATTTTTTGTATCTGGGTAGATGGATATGTAAAGGAGACATTGTCTGCTTATTATTTTTTATTTGTGGGGCAGATTTGAAAGGGTTTTTATTGCACTCTCATAAGATGTCCATTTTCACTTTCCGTTAACTTTTCACGTTTGGTGTTCAAAGTGCCATTTTACAAGAAGACGTAACGAGCAGAGACAAACGGCTCTCATCTCGCAGAGAAGTACTGAGGCTACGTGTACCAGCGTACATGCCGTAAGTTAGAAGCTTCAGTAGTGAGAATAAACAATCATTTAAGGCCTTCGACGTCACAAGGGAAAGTGTGATTTGCATACGAGTTCATAAACAAGTCACCATCACGAGGGCACTACCACCAAGGTGTCACAGCTGATTGTTACTTTAAAGTATGTTTTTTTTTTATCATTCACGAAGCTTATATGGGGCAGACCGGGACATAGCAGAGGTACATATCTTGTAAATATTGCACGTGCCGAGCTGTGTTATCCCTGGGCTACGCATCCCCCTATGTTGTGGACACGTACGCATTTCTTGACTCCCTAGATGACAACACCTGCTCCGGATTTGGAGCTCATGCCACAGCTGCCTCAGGAAATCTACTTCTACAGGTATGTGACTCGTCACGTGGCATGGTTGCTGCCCGAACAACTCGAAACCTTTAAATGTTAGTCCTAAGGGCAGCTGCACTCGTTCCTACCACCGTTGAAGGTTTGAAGGACTGACACAGGTTTTCTTCGTGACACGGAAACTGGTCGTGGTGGTTTTTTTTTTTGACTGGATCATTCCACTCCTCCGTCTGAAGCCGTGAATGATAAGAGCTTTTTTTTAGACATTGCATTTTCTTCAAGACAATATATAAATACTCGCGATCGTTACCATCTGCTCCTTCCTGCGCTCCCAGAAGGCGTGGAGTCGCTCCGTGGGGAGTTTCACGTCTCCCGCGGGGTTCGCCAGCCACGGGTGCTTCAGGGCGTCTGCCACCCCGAGCCGCTTGCTGAGAAAGACAAACGCGGGTGAGAGGCATGCAATTACGCCCAACTGCGGGGAAAGTAATGATACGTTACTACATTACATGAAGTCCATTCTCTTGCTCGTTTCCCCTCATGTTGTGTCATTTTAAAAGGGCTTTGATGGACATTATTCATTGGCCTGGCTATTCTGTTAATGTTGTGTTGTTTGATTGTGCGTTTATGGGCAAGGTTTTAATCTGTGAACCAGTGATTGTGTTAATTGCTACGGTTGCATGTAGATTTTTTTATAAATCAACCGTTAATCTCACCATACATGCACGACCTTGCGCACGCAAGTATTGATTATTTACAAGGTATGCAAGTCATATGTAAAATATAAGTTAACGTGACAATCAGGTTAATTAAGAAATCACAACTGTATACATCGAATCTATTCCCGACAAGTCGCTGACTGGGTGCCGGGGTCAGGATGCAGCCAGTGTTGCCAACTTTATGATTTTGTCGCTAAATCCATCGACTTATCAGATTTTCCATAGCGACAGAATTTTGTCCAAGTGAATAGCAACAAATTTAGCGACAAATTTCACCGCAGGCAAAAACGAGCAATTCCAGGTATGTACCAAGGCTCCTGTGTGAGTTTACAATGTGCAATACCTTGTACACTGCCTGGTGATCGTTTTTTTTTTCATGACGTTTGAAGGTCTATCTAGCGACATCTGGTGACTTTTTGAGTTTCTGTTGGCAACTTTCCACTTTAAGGAGCTGGCCACACTGGATGCTGATTCCGGGGATGCAGGAGACGCGGGGGAGGGGGGGGTCTCACGGTGGTGCCTTGACCAGCAGCTTGGAGATGAATTCTCGCGCGGGCCGCGACACGCCCTTGAACTCTTCCTCGGGGAGGCTGTAGGTCGCCGCCACCACCTTCTGCACCGTCTCGCTGTCCCACTGGTCCCAGAAGGGCGACACGCCGCTGAGCCTACGCACGTGCACAGAGGGACAGATTGACACAGTCGCAGTGACAGCCACGGTTAGCGCGAGCCAGGGAGGGTGTGTGTGTGTTAAGCCAGTGTGATCATGGCTCGGAGTAGTATTCGGTTAGCTAGTGTGGCCGTAGTAGGTGATAGAAGTAGGACCATTGTTGTCTTGTCGATACCCCATAACAGTGTACCACGAGATATTCCAATTGTATTTTTCATTAAACTTTTGGTGGCCCATTCACATCTTGATGATACTCAAAACAGAACGCCATTGTTAATTTGGCCCATTTCTTGGCGACGGAGACCTCAGCACAATTTCCAGAAAAATCGGGATGAAAGAATGAACATTCGACAATGCCTGAACAAGGGCCCAGGTTTTTCACAAACACATGCCGACGAGCGGTGCAGATACGCACATGACGCAGGCAAGCAGCCCCACGGGCCACGTGTCCGTGTTGAACGTCACAACCTCGTTGGCCACGACCTCGGGCGCGGCGAATTCTGGCACGGGGATCTGATGCGGTGCCTTGAGGTTGTCCTGGTAGCGCAGGGCGCAGCCGAGGCCCGCCACCTTCAGCTCGTCCGAGTCACGGCTCGCCAGCCACAGGCACTCGGGCTGCCGGGGGGAACACAAAGCGCCGGGGTTTGTACTTCAGCACATGAAATAGCGACATTTTCACGTGAGGGCCCATCGATTTGGATAGAGCGCTTTGGCCAAGAACACCTGACAACCAAGCAGCATTTGTTCAACAAGACTGACTCTGCTGGTGAGAATTAGGAGGTCGAAACCAGCAGTGAATGCTGTTGGATCATTTTAGACTGAAAAGCCAATTTGAGGCTGGACTAAAAAAAAATACTTGCATGTGAATACATGCAAGTAATTGTACTTCACCAATACAAGCAATTTAATTTGTCTGTGAGTTCGTCAGACACGTAAATATCTTAAGTAACTTTTGTCATACAGAGTTTAATGAGGGTTTCTTTTGGTCAGATGTCACCATTGACCTATAGTCTGTGGTTAATAATGAGCTATATACGACCTTTGACCTAGGTAAAAAAACCTTTAGCAAACACTCTCACCTTGCAAATTTTATTGGGTTTCACAGAATTAAATATTCTTTTAGTTGGGAGTCTTACAACCTTTTTTTGTCAATACACCGCGAGATAAGGACCTCCCAACGCCATGCAGATTGGGCGCTTTATCGGCCACACTTCGCCACGCTGATTAATGCAACTTGGTGAAGTGGGGGAGGCAGGGAGCACAGACGTTGGAGCATTGAAATACAGTGCAACAATGAATGGATTTTGCTACCACTGCCTTCTGCTGAAGACATGAAAACCCCTTGCTGTTTAAACGCAACTCTTTCCTCCGTGAGCCCACCGCACCTTGACGTCCAGGTGCAGCACTTTGAGGCCGTGCAGGTGCTGCAGCGCCAGGCACAGCTGTTTCAGGAAGCCCGACACCTTGCGCTCCGTCAGCGCGAAGTCCTTGCCGCTGAGCCGCTCAAACAGTTCCCCTCCCTCCACGCTGCGCAGGGGGGCATGGGCGACAAATCGGCGCTCAGGGGCGGGGGGCACGTGGGGTGGGTTCTGCAGGAACACCTTTGGGAGCACACGACGTGGGTTTTCTGCGGTTGTGCCGTAGAGCTCCAAGGTTTGTTTTCAGGCTGTACCGTGCGCGTCATTCGGCTTGGGTGGAATAGCCCCGTGATGGATGGCTAAGAGACGATGGCAGCCGTAGCCAGAAATCGTACCTGGGTCAACAGGTTCATAGCGCGACGTGCTAACCACCGCGCTACTGTTCCCAACTCGACCATCTCAACAGCAACAGCCTCCATGTCACCACTGAGTGGTGGCGATGCCACCGCAGGACTTGTGCCAGGCTAGGTGCAATATGAGGCTATCTCGTGAAATGTTTGAAGGTTTATCACGTAAACAAAACGTGCCAATTGGTTACTACTTCAGCACACCGGTGTGTTGGAGAGTAAACCCACAACATTTACAATTCGGGTAAAGTACGACGTTTCGCTGGTGATTACAACCAGCTTCATCAGGCGATTTGCCAGAATTGGGAGCAAGTCTTCCTGTTTCTGGTCTTTCCAAGTTTACACAGCCACCTGGCAGCCACACATAGCACAATATATACTTCGAATGGGTGTAAATGTGAATCAAAGCAATTTACAGGGTAGGTGGAGGCGATGGCCGAGGCGACAGATACAAGAAAGGACGGATGATGCCGTCAACGACGTGCGTGTGGAACGAGGCGATGCAAATCGGGTAGTGGTCGTAATAAATTTACGACGCAATTGCGAAACGACTTAAAATGGGAAGACGTAAATCGGGGCATTGCTGTATGCAGTGTGGAATGGTGATGCTCTGTCGAGAGGCATGTCGCGAAGCTTTGGGGGTCTAAGTTCTAAAGTTCCCCAGCCACGTACGGCTCCGTGACGAGCACCATCTGCTTGGTGTCGAGCAGGTGGTAGACGTCGAGCAGCTGCAGCACGTTGGGGTGGTTCGCCCCGTACAGCAGCTGGGCCTCGTTGAGGTACTCGGCGCGGTGGCTGTGGCGCTGCGCGTTCACGAAGCGCGCCTGCGCGGCGCGGCCGGACGCCTTCTCGACGGCGCGGAACAGCGTCCCGAGCAGCCCCCTGGGCACATAGCAGCGAGAGGGGCAGGCAGAGGGCAGGGTCGGCCTCCGCCAGTGCGGCGTGGCGTGGCAGTGTGGTGCGCGCAACGGCGTGATGCGAAATCGTATCGTAAAAAAAATCACGATGGTCATCGTGGATATCATCATCATCATCAAAATCAAATCAGTCATCTTCTGGTCATCGCTGCATCCGTTGTCCTCATCAACTTAAATATGTTAGACAATTGGATTATTTGGAGGTGATTGTGCTGCGAGTCTGCTCGCTCTGTTACTTGTTTGTATCACATTCCCAACCCTGTTTTGTCCCGGCCCTTGCACAAAAAACACATTCAAAGTAAAGTCGCCTTCAGCCGGGAAAGGTCCGACGTCACTCCTGCAGCCTCTCGCACTCTCATTCACGCATAACCACACCTGAAGACGCTCGCTTGCTTCTGTCAGTGATGAAGGCCTCCCCACGTCTTGTCAATTATGGGGGTTGTTTTGAATATACTGTACTTCATCATGCTGGTTAGTGTAGGTTGGTGAAGGCGGGGGGGGGGGGCGAATGCAGTATCAATCGCGACTGTCGCAAACCACTGTGCCACTGCACCACCCGTGCTTGACTGATCCCAAAATAATGCGCCTCCTGGAGATACTCCACCGCTAATCGACACCGTGTCTCGGGGCAGGCGCTGATAAGATGTGGTGGACGATGCTAACGCCTTACAGATGCCAGGGCATGAACCTCAAAGGCGAAAGGTCATCGGGGGAAGCACGTGGCATCTCAAGCTGCCACGTTGGTGGTCAGGCTGCAATAATGATGATGCCCTTTTGTTATCCAGATGAGCCTCACCAACCTCCAAAACTCTTTTTTTAGGGAAGGCCGACGCTGGGATGTTTCACCATTGCATGACCTTCATTGATTAGTATTTGTGGTATGTAGGAGAAAACCCACACATAAGAGGGGATAGCACTCAAAGTTTGGCACAGATAGATTCAAGAATCAATTGATGTAATGCCATCTATCCAGCTCACAGCTGAATGCAAGAGATTTCTCAATTAAGAGAAAACATAACCCCAGGAATAAAAACGACTCTCGTCTTGTCGGGGCACGGTCAAAGCTGTGTGTTCCGAGTTGTCCCACACGAGTTTAATTAATGAGAAAAAATACATACGTTAAGATTTACTTCCTGCACATTCTAACAATAGCAATAAGGTATGAATGCTGTACTTTTTAAGGTAACAACCACATGCACATATTGCAACCGTAAAGCATTACATTCTGGTTGTATTGTACTACACAGGATTAAAATGTTATTCCATTTTAGTTGTATTTTTTGTGCTTGAATCGTATATGTTCTGGTTGGATTTTTACACAATTCGTGAGGCCTTATAGGAAGTCCTGGAAGGCACGATCTAAATGCAATGTTGTTTTCGCCATTTGTTTTTGTTGTTGCTGCGACAAAGCTAATAGCCTGTCACTCCTCCCCATTGCCAAGTATTCTTGGTATTTAACTTTTTGTTAAACTTTCACCGTTGGCATCGCGGAGTTTCAGTACGCATGTATGTTTAACTTAGCACAGAATGTCGCCAACCACGCTAATCTGATGTGCGGGGAAGGACAACAAACTAAACACAAAAATCAGTTCTATAGAAATGAGTTTGCAATCTAGATCTAAAAGTGCAAAGCTCCAGTGGCTTCCTAACATCGGAAGGCAGAGTGTCCCATACAGCCGCGGAAGCGCATCTGAAAGCGTGCGATGCGGTATCCATCTTTGTTCGGTGGCTTGCCAAAAGCCACTGCGGAGTTCGCGTGATGATGGTTTAAATCTCCTCGATGAGATCAGTAGGTATTGTGGATCATTTGTGGCTTGTCAAAGGGTAAAAATCTCACCTGCTGATCTCCTCCTTGAGCTCGAAGAAGTCCTCCAGCTTGCGCTCCCTGGGCAGCAGCTCGCCATTGTGCAGGTGGTAGGAGACGCTCACCACGGCCATCGTGTTCACATCTGTAAACGTCAGCAAGGATCTTCACCATCAACATTTCTCACTTATACCGCCGCTCGCCATGCAGTACATCTCTCGAGGTGCCAGGACGAAGGGGCGTTCGAGATAATTGCCAGAGAATCACTCGTCAACTAATGGATTGCAGATCAAATACAATGGGGGAAAACAATGCTGTACTGACAATATACGCGGACAAACACAGATGCATGTGGTAAGGTGTGAATAAAGTGTTGGGGTGATTTATAGATAATGTCATAGGGATAATAATTAAACAATGCTTTACAGCCCTCCTATTAAGCCACTGCTTGATGGAGGCCTTCCCACGCCACGTCGGCCATGGGGGTTGCTTGACCATACTTCACCACGCTCGTCAGTGTGGGTTGGTGAAGGGGACGACCCCAGGGTGGCTTTCGATTTCGCTCGCCACTCATGTTAACCGTGGTTGCGAATCAAACTCAGATGGTGGCTGGGTTCAAACTAGATTCGAAGTTTTCGTGACTGCAGGAATTACTCTTTGGCTCTTTTGGTAAAGTCACGTAGCAAGAAAATAAATTAAATAATAGAATACGACGTTTCGATTGCAAGCAAGATGATGGTTGCTTGTGTTGCAATCTAAACGTCGTATTATATTATTGTATTTTATTTCTTTCTACGTGACTTTACCAAAATAACCAAAGAGGTGGCTGGGTTCCCTGCCCGACCGCACCCCTACCCGGTTGTAATATTAAAATTGTTAATACAGTCGGAGTAAATAACCTACCCTACGCACTCGGCGTTTGCTTCAGGGAAACACAACGTGCGTTGCAAGCCCTGTACACAAGTTTCAGGTTCACAGCGTGCAAGCTGTCGGTGTGTGTGTGTGCTAGTGGGCATGAACACGCCCCCCCCCCCCTGCCCCAAGCTCACCACCGTCGCACTTATCCCCCTCCACCATCGATCACGGGCATCGTGACCGCTAGGAGGAGTGAAGGAAAGTCGTCTAAAAATAAAGGCTAAAGGGGTCACAGCAGGGAGAGCAAGCCGGCATTGGCGATTCCCCCCCCCCCCTTAATAAACATTCAGAGGCAGCTCGAGTCCAAGTGGTGGAGGAGGTTCATCGTGGCCAATATCACTGATGCTACCACCCTGCCATCGCTTCCTTCCTTCTGCCAGATTCCACAGAGATTTGCTCTTTTGCAGTATTCCCACTTAAGGATATCGGTGCCCCCACTCATCCATATATTAGCTGGTACCCCTACCCCCCTTAGTAGCCCCCTATTTACTGTGTCCTTAAATTGCCCCTGTGTGTGAATGCCACCACCTCCAGTCCTCTCGCCTGCTCAGGCAGAAACTCCAGAGCCTCGAGTGAAAAACAGCGGTTCTGACAATCAGAATCGATTCTTGTCGCCCAGGGGGCATGACTGATGGGTATTTTCACGGCCAAGAATGGGGGAAATGGGAGGGCAAATGGTAGGATTACCACTTTCGATTGGCTGCAGACATTTTTTTCAGGGCCGCAGTATTTCACACTGCTGCAGAACACGGCCAAAACCGTCGCTGCTGGAGGCCAGCCTCCGATCCGTGGAAAAGTGGTATCTGAAACCGTCCTGGGCCTCCCCGACTTCACCCCAGCCCGCACTCACGCGTGTGCCGAAGTAGGATGTTCAGCAGTGAGTGGAATTGTACCCAACTGCCACATTGCGCAACAATGAAGTCACGGCCATATTCGACGCACTGCAGCGTCAATTCAAGCCGCAGCTTTAGCCACTTGCATTGACGCACTACTCATTGCTCTCGTTTGCAAGTAGGCGAAAGGTGCTCAGAGACATGTCAAAGATGCCTTCGCATACGTACAGGACAATATTCGCGTCTTGAATAAATGGCCGAAACGCATCGCCTTGGTGAGTTGCCATCATTGGTAAAATGGAGACTGAGGGAAAATTATGGCCAAAAATCGTACGAAATGGAAAGTGTTTGTGTTGCGTTATTCATGCATATTGCGTCAAATAAAAGCGTTTTTGACCCTTGCTGTGTTTTAGTTGCTGATAATATATCATACTCTAGATTTGATAAAGCGATGGTGCAATGGATTGCGCACTGCGATATGAAATTGGTATGCTGACTAAAAAAGCCCCTGTCTTTTTCCATATACGTATTTTAAACTAAAATATAGTTACACAGCTGCATAGACGTATATAGAGTGAAGAAGTAATGCAAGTCATGGGCCTCCCCCTTCATCAACCCACACTGACCAGTAGCGTAGTGAAGTATGGTCTAATAACCTCCACGACTGAAACAGTGTGGGGGAAGCGTTCATCCAGCAGTAGATTGCCAATGAGCTGTAAATTACCAGTGATTTCCAATGCGATTCTGACGAGGACTAAACAGGCTTCATTGCTGCGTTTTGTTATTGTAACAAACTGTGCACGAAGTTCGCTATAAAGTCCTGCCGCTCTCCACGCTATAAATAGCATTCATCTCCTTCGTCGCCACAACCACCGCCACGGAAAACACGCGCATCTCTACCGAGAGGGGATATGTAAACTAGCCACGCACGCCTGCAACTTTCCACAGCCCGCTCACTGCACAAGAAGCCATTCCACTGCTCTGGGAACACCGGGCAGCTTCTGAGCCTGAGCCTGGCAGCGTGTTTCCGTGCTCCACGCGGGTGAGTTTGCAGTGCATACCGTGGGACGTCTTGCTCACGCTGTGCGTGCCCCTCGTGGTCTTCTGCAAAGGGAAGCAAGCCCACATGCACACACACAACGCTTTGGTGAACTGTGCATGTTGCATAAACGCGCTGAATTCCTCCAAGCAATATGAATGTTCTATAATCTTCAGGCGGTCATTATGGAACTGATGAGACGATAGTGACAAGTAATTTATAATTTCTGTACAAGAAAAGGAGGCTTTCACCCACCCACACACAAAATAATCCCCATATAGCCTCATAGACTGCACACACAAATACATCTCTGAGTGTTGCTATCTTCAAGACTGAATCAGTCGTATTTAAAAATAGGTCGATTTTTTTTAGCTTCATTGTCAGTTCTTGTCTGCATAGTTACGTTGTAATTAGTTGTCATTCAATAATTCCCGCTGCTATTTGGCTCAATTGTGTAGCGCAATATAAGAATACAGTTAGCATTATTTATTTATATTCTACACATTAGGAGCAAGTATTATGAGCACCTACCAGAGCTAGAATTGTACATGATGAGGTGGCGTTGCCATCATTGTGCTCAGCCACCTTTCTCCATATTCCTAATATTTCTCGATTACAGTTCAAGTGTATTAGTGAAATAGTTTAACCAGGTGAGAACTCAAAGAGACCAGGATTGTCTCATTTCTTAGTGACCTGGGTATGAAGAGACACCATTACCAGGTACTCATTCTAGGCTGCGCCAACTAACGGGGAGGCCCAGGACAGGTTGAGGCACCACTTGCCCTAGATGCTGTCCACGACCGGGAATCGAACCCAGGTGGGCGGGCAATGCTTGCAGGTCATCACCTGGGCCTTCCTGCGCTCCCAGAAGGCGTGGAGCTGCTCCGTTGAGAGTTTCGCGTCTCCCGCGGGATTCGCCAGCCACGGGTGCTTCAAGGCATCCTCCGCTCCCAGCCGCTTGCTGAGAATAAAAAACAACCACACCCAGGTCCAGCCAATTAACAACATAACCAAACCATTCTGAGTGTATAACCAAGGAATAATGCCCGGTAAACAACTCATGTATTGCTAACAATACGCAATGTGACCGATGAAGTGGCCAGGCGGTTGATGGGTCAGAGACACTGAGCCACAACCCACTGGGATCCTGGGTTTGAATCTGGGTTCCAGTCACCCATGTTTAAACCCGGTTTTAATGGTAGTCATGAGTTGATGGTCTCAACCATGGCTCTGTCTGGTGGCTGCATAGAGAACTGCTTGATATTTGTGGAAGTTTAATCATAATGCATAGTACGGAGGAATGTTGGGAACTCTGTGTGTCTTAGAAGACACGGGGGAGCGCTAAACGTGGATTAAATTTGATGGATTCATTCACGATACCCGCATATAATTATGCACGTGAGAATAGATTATTTATATATTTTTTTAACTGAAAAAGCTAAAAATATGGCGTGAGACATTGTGGCTCAAGGAGCGAACCAAACCGTATAAACGTGAAGGACCAAATTCAAAAAAATACAAACGAGCTAGTAAAAGAACGAAAAAAACAAATACATTGGAATGTGGAGGCATCAGCTTGGTCATATCCTCCTCCTCTGATGGGCAGCAGAATGAGATTCGTGAGGCATTTTGGCACGATGCACAGATTCACCGATCGAAACTGATCATTTTAAACTCACGATGCGCGTATCTTTTATTTTTTTTTTATTTGCGCGTATCTTTTATTTTAGCACCTCCAATTAGCACGGTTGACTAGGTATGGTGCAAAACAAGTTCAACATATATTAATTTTCAATTCGCACAACATTGTACAGTCTTTGGTTCACGGTGAATATTGCAGCCACTAGAGGCACTTCCAATCACTACAATCATAATTATATTATTTGGGTCTTTCGGTAAAGTCACGTAGATAGGATAAAATTAATAAAAATAAAATAAACAAAAAACTACGAAGTTTCGATCACAACACAAGCGATCGTCATCAGGAGGAAAAAAGAGGGGAAAGCTGCTGAGGCAGGCTGTTTATAAGGTTTTAGAATGGGCGTAGCCCAAGGGTCATAAACTCAGTGGGCGGGGCTAGTTATGTTAATGTAAGGGTCATAAACTCAGTGGGCGGGGCTAGTGATGTTAATGTGAGGGCCATAAACTAAGTGGGCGGGGCTAGTTATGTTAATGTGACGACGAGCGCGCGGAGGCAGCGCTCTTTGTGGAGGCCGCTCTCCGACATCACATTAACATGCAAATTTATCACATTAACATAACTAGCCCCGCCCACTTCGTAGGAGAATCACACCTGTTTCTTATTTTCCCTTACAGAGCAATGCGTTCTCTGCTAGTGATTCATAAAAATTGATTGTTCCACCGAATCGTGACCCCAAAATGGGTAAATTCATCAGATATCTGAGGGGGTACATTATTACACGCCTGGATAGGGAGCGGGGGGGGGCTCTGTTAGACCCCTCCGCCCACCCAGCAGCTCCACCAACTGCTTCGTTATAACCGTATCCTCCAGGTGCAAGTTGAGTGGGGGTGCATCCTATAACCCGGTAGGGGTGTGTGCCCGTGTGACCACATTCGTGTAACCTTTAGTGACACCAAACACAAGCAACTTTCCAGAGCGTCTTATAATGCGGAGAATACGGTAGATCACGCCACCTACCCAGCCATGCGTGGCCCAACCAAACACGGGCTCCAACAACAACAACGACCACTTCTTGGTTCTTTCGGTAAAGTCACGTAGAAGGGAAGTAATAAAATAATAAAAATAAAACATAATAATTCTCACGACGTTTCGGCCACAACGGCCACAACGCAAGCAGCCGCCCTCAGGTGAAGACCAGGTCTGTCGGGGAGACAGCATTCAGACGCTGTCTCCCCGACAGACCTGGTCTTCACCTGAGGACGGCTGCTTGCGTTGTGGCCGAAACGTCGTGAGAATTATTTTATTATGTTTTATTTTTATTATTTTATTACTTCCCTTCTACGTGACTTTACCGAAAGAACCAAGAAGATGAATCCCTGCAGTCACGAAAGCTTTAAATCGAAAAACAACGACAACGTTGTGAGCATTGGCCATGCCGCGTACATCACTCGCAATGCACTCGCTCCACGGCCTCGCTGTCAGCGGCGAGGTGGTGACAATAGAATTGGATGGGCGCTCTCCCCAGCGGGTATCGCGTTGGCTTGAAGAGGTATGCGACCTCTCCGACCGGCCTGAGTTGAGCTATTTTAGGTGAGGTATTCCACGCCAAGCTCCGACCACCTCACATGCCGGCTTTGATTGCGATCTGCGGAGACTTTTAAAAGCCAACGTCCCTCCTGTCCGTCACCCACCGCCGTCTCAGACCGGCGACTCAAAACGCATGGACTCCTCTCCACGCGGATTGCGCAATTGGAAACAACGCTGGAACGCGGCCTTATTGAGTTTATGTTTTGTGCGAATCGAGTTGGGATGGGAGTGCTGAGTACATCACAGGAAACGTCCTCTTTGGGTGCATCGTGGATTGCGGCGCGCGCACTTGGAGCCACTGTGCACAACAGGTGTCCAGCAGAGGGCCTCTCCTGCTACACATCAGCTTCAGTGTCACACTCCACAAGTCTGGCATGAAAATGTTTGGTTCAATGATGATGGCGTCGTATATTAAGTAACAATCGACTTAAGTGTTTAACGCAAGGCTTAATGCAAGAGAACTTTAGGCCGACTTTGTCCTATAAGTAAAGCCAATCAAACTCCAGCCCGTGGTTTTTGGGGATATAAATTTGAGCATTTTAGATTTTTTCATTTTTTTTTTCATTATAGACATACACTCGACTTGGTATGTGAAAATTTCATCTTCATAGCTTTTGCAGAACATTATTAGCATTTATATTAGTGACTCAATCACTTAAATGATCACAATCATCTGTGTCAGGTATGAATGACATTATTAACAAATTCGATGATCACAAAGTAATTACATTGTGTCGAGTGGTGCTGTGTTTAGCACACTGTGCTATGAACCAAGTGATCAGAGTTCAATTTCCAGCCACGGCTAACATCGTTGGTGGGTGATACGTAAATCGGTACTGGGCCCCTACCCCTACTTCACCAATGTGTGTTGCTGAGTGTGGTGAAGTATGGTCAAATCCTCGAGACCGACACAGCGTGGGGAAAATCTTCATATATCAACAGAATGACAAAGAACTATACATGTGTGTGTACACGTGTGTATGTGTATACACACACATGTACATCGACTACTGTGACATGCGATATAGCGCGGTCTGGAGATGCGGGGTCTCACGGTGGTGCCTTGACCAGCAGCTTGGAGATGAATTCTCGCGCGGGCCGCGACACGGCCTTGAACTCTTCCTCCGGGAAGCTGTAGGTCGCCGCCACCACCTTCTTCACCGTCACGTCATCCGACGCGGCCCAGAAGGCCGACATGCCGCTGAGCCTGTACACGCGCACGCATACAGACACGGTGACAGTGAGAGTCACGGTCAAAATCACCGGGAGTCAGAATCACGTCCAGAAATGACAGAACACATCATCACGCCGATTTGCCCGATTGTTGGTGATGGAGACGTCAGAACATTTTTGACAATGAACATTAGCCAATCTCAATGAATCTCACAACTCACGTTCAATCTCAATTAATCGCATAAAGTGTCATCACGCCAACACGAGCAATGCACTGCTCATTTCCCTACGCAATTCTGAGCCAGTGGGGGACATTTCACACAACCGTGACAGGCCTCAGTACCTCCGCAAGAATTGGTGGATGAATTGGAATACCACGTGATATTGTTAAATTGCACAACTTGAGACTTGAATATAATTCTTTGGTTTGTCATCGAACCAGACTAAGACTATGACGAACATGAAAAGGTGAATAAATTAACAATGCTCACAAAACAAAACTCAATCTCACAACTTGTATTCCATCTCAATGACATTTACAACTCATGCTCAATCTAAAAAAAAACGGCACATAATATCGTCAAAACGTACTCGATCTCCAACGAACCCAACGCACACTCTACCTCAACGAACCTCACACCAGCCCCCCCATTCTCATCTCAAACCCCAGAAGTGTGCATGTCGAACAGCGTTCGCGCCGTACGTAGCCAACCGTGCCAATCGGAGGTGAAGGGGGGAAAGGGGAAAGGACAAAGAAACTGAACGCAGCGATGTCGCGCGCGGCGCCGTCGTACATGACGTAGGCGAGGAGCCCCACGCCCCACATGTCGGTGCTGTACGCGATGGCCTCGTTGGTGAGCATCTCGGGCGCGGCGAACTCCGCGGCGCTCTGCGACACCTTCAGGTTGTCCTTGTAGCGCTGGGCGCAACCGAACTGCATCAGCTTCAGCTGCTCCGAGTCACGGCTCGCCAGCCACAGGCACTCGGGCTGCCGCGGTGGGGAGAAGATCGCGTTAGAAACCGTGGCCGCGCAACGCTGACGCACGTTCTATTGGCCGAGGTTGCAGGTTCATGTCCTCCTCCGATTGTCTTAGGGTTGTCACCGCGATCTCGATACAGCTGGGGCCACCGGTGTAACGGTTGCGCTCCGATTGAGGCTAAGGTGGCACACAAGCAGGGCCAGTCAAGGACCTCCGCCCATTGATGGCCCAAGTGATAACATTATCTTCAAACACTTTACTCATGTAATGCAGTTTTATATATATATCTCATGTAATAATTGGGTTAAAAGAGTTCATAGGGATCCCATCTGGCCAACTAAAGGACACTTCATACATAAAAGTTAGTCTGAGTTGTGATTATGTATTTTGAAGGATGTGAAACTGGATTGTAGTTTTAGGAGCGGTAACACATTCTAAACCAAATACCTATGCATAACACACAATAAACTAGCTATATGTATATATAAAATCGGCGACATTTAGAACAATCGCCATTCATATGCCATGAAAAAGGGTGATTGTCCAAAACGTCGCCGATTATATTTTATTTTTCTGTTAAGGCGGTGTTGTTGAAGGCTCAGACCTGCTTGGCTTTAAAGATCTGACGAGATCAGACGCATTGCAGGTGATTTGGTCACTGGCCGTCTGGCGTATAATTGGAAGAAAAACATAATCACTGCTTTCAGGGACGTGTCCAACAATCGTCGCCAAAACTGCACCCGGCTCCTCAGCCACGGCGTGGGTTTGTGTCATCACTGCACCTTGACGTCCAGGTGCAGCACGTTGAGGCCGTGCAGGTGCTGCAGGGCCAGGCACAGCTGCTTGACGAAGCCGGACACCTTGCGCTCCGTCAGCGCGAAGCCCTTGCCGCTGAGCCGCTCAAACAGCGGCCCCCCATCCACGCTGCGCACAGGGGCAAGGGCGGCAATCGCAGCGAGGCACGGGGGGCGATGGGGGTTAAGGGGGTTAAGGGGTTCGTAGAGAGGGGTGGCGGTGGAGAGATGGTAACTCCCTCGCCTGGTGTGCAGGAGGTCGTGGGCTGGATCCCGACGCTGACGCCTGCTGCTGCTGTAGATTTGGAGTTTGCGTGCTCTCTCTCCCCGTGGCCGTGTGGCTTTTTCTCCGGGTCCTCCGATTTTTCCCTCCACATTTAGAAACACGACTTTAAGACTATTTGGCTGCTACACATTTCCGACGTGATAAGCCGCTCCGTTGACCAATCATTTGTGGCCAGGTGGCCTCCGCAAAAGAGCTGTATAGCTCAGTGGGCTTGGCCTGGTAACATTAAAACAAAAAAGTTTAGTTCAGCTTTCAGCGTCCCCCCTCTGTGAAACACCTCTAGGAGCCCCTTCCTCAGACTGGCGCACGAGCCTGCTCCACGACACGAAGGGAAGCCTCGAGTTGGGATTTGTCCCTCCACCGCGCTCGCAACGTTCCACGCGAGGTGCAGTGTCGCGCTCTGTCCACCAGGCGACGCCCCCGCTCATTGTGAACAGCCCCATGCACCAGTCGACGACTCGATGCATGGACCGTGAAGCATTAAAATATTTTTTGAGAGATCGTAATCGATGCATTGCGACATGCTCAGCAATTACCGACACCTAGGATGTAATATTAGCCGGTTACGTCTGGATTCGTGACCCGAATAATTAGTTCCGGGCCCGGTACACCACATCCAGTTTCCTACTCGAATTATGATTGTGCCTAACTGGTTACGTGCCTATTCTAATCGACCAGCGTGACGGGTATTTTATAATATACAAGTCCACAGTAATACCCCGATTTACGTTGGGGATGCGTTCCTGAAAGGTGAAAGGACCATCGACACGGCGTAAATCAAAGAAATGTACAGGGTCGGTGGAGGCGAAGGCTGAGAAAAAGGACGGACGATGTTGTCAGCGACGCAAGTGTGGGTTGAGGCGACGCAAATCGGGTAGCGGTGTTGCCAAAGTGACGACGTAATTGCGAAATGATGTCAAATGCGCAGTATTTATGTATTCGGTGTGGAATTGTGGTGCCCTGCTGAGAGGCGTGTCGCGGAGCTTTGCGGGTGTAAGTTCCCCGGCCACGTACGGCTCCGTGACGAGCACCATCTGCTTGGTGTCGAGCAGGTGGTAGACGTCGAGCAGCTGCAGCACGTTGGGGTGGCTCGCCCCGTACAGCAGCTCCGCCTCGTTGAGGCACTCGGCGCGGTGGCTGTGGCGCTGCGCATTCACGAAGCGCGCTTGCGCGGCGCGGCCGGAGGCCTTCTCGACGGCGCGGTAGAGCGTGCCCAGTAGCCCCCTGCAACAACAACAACAACAAAAAAAGACAAAGAACACGATTTGTTAATTTTACCCAGTAAGGCCTACTGATATGTACAGGGCGCTTAAAAAAAACGTTAACACTTCTGAGAATTTTCAACAATAACCACAAGAAATGTCCCTCTGGGCTCTGGAGACCACCTGGAATAGATTCCAGGCAATGCGTTGACAATGATGGCGAACAAGTGGGAGGCTCTTTGACTTTTTGAAGCTATTAACATACATTTGTTATCATGTTACGGTGTTATATCCGTTCTTTTTTACATTAAAAACGATAGTCCCATATAAGTATTCGTGGTTCTTTCGGTAAAGTCACGTAGAAAAAAAATCGATTCTTTTTTTATTTATCACAACACAATCGGTCTTCATCATTTCTCCGTATGATGAAAACCGCTCGTGTTGCACGTCGTGGGTTTTTATCTTTTGTTATATTCAATTTATTTTTATTTAATGTAACAATTTTTTATTGTTTTTTTTGCTTTTATTATTTTCAATTGATTATTATTATTTTATCATTATTATTTGTTTTCTATCTACATGATTTTACCGAAAGAACCAAGAATATGAATTCCCATATCAGTGGGAACACATTTTTTTGAAGCACCCTGTATCTAGCCCTTTTTTGAGAAGCGACCTGGCCACACGTGACAGCTCCACGAACTCCGCCCCAACCCCACGTTGCCTTCAAGCAGACTGCTGGGGCGACTGCTGTTGAGCGAACACCCATTGAAGGCTGGCACGGCACGGGAACGGGGTGATGTGACCAACACCACGCCCGGCCGCCTTTGTCTCGCCAGTGCTGCTATTTGCTACGCACACCGCACCAAGTTACTCGTTTAAGGCCGAGTCGACCGACCGGACGCCCAGGACCGTTTCATGAAGTCGCCACTGTTAAAGGTCGCGAGCGGGAATCGAACTGTGTGTGAATGACTACATTGCCTGCTGTGTGTGGTGACGTCACCGCCACTTAGTGGCGAATGGCGGTTGTTGTTGTGCTGTGTGTGTATGACTACATCGCCTGCTGTGTGTGTATGACTACATTGTCTGCTGTGTGTGTATGACTACATCGCCTGCTGTGTGTGTATGCGCACATACCGACAACAGCAGTTCGGCGGCTGTGCGAAAAGTGTAGTCTCATGGGACAGTCGTTATGTTCACCATCATGAAGGACATCATCACCATAATCACCATCATCATCATATGTCCAAGCAAGGACACATCGCATATATAAACTGTATGTTGAACATCTTTCGCACCGTACGTATCCAACCGATTTAATGAGGTTCGAGAGAAGGACAACAAACTAAACACACAAAAAAAGTAAAACAAAAAAAAAGAGTTTTCAATTTAGTAAATACGTTTTAAAATTAACATTGCCTGAACAGGCTGCTCACACGAGCACCGTACAACAGCGCAACATATTTTAAAGTATAAACCTGGCCTCGACCTTTTTCGCCAACAATTACCTCACCTGGAGCCAGAGGCGATCTCAATGGCGCATTCTGATCAACACTGCCCCCTGCAGGTGAGCGAGGGCCCAGCGCGGCTCTACGCGTGGGCTGCCATGTGAGACGGCGTCGCGCACTTTTAAATACTCTCTTATCCGAGTGCCATAATTACCCTACGCTCTGGCACACAAACTCCCCAGCCTCCATAAAGTGCGGTGCTATTTGCAGCCCCGTCCACTACAGTGTGAGGCTGGATAAGCATTCTACAAATGTCCCAAAAGCAAGATCCGCTTTTAAAGAGTTTTGGTATTTACCTGGGCAAAGGACACTACTTTCTTCATGTATATTTTTTATACACGATTATAGCTACTGATACGTTCCTTCTCGCTGGTAGATCCTGACTGGAGGACGGGTATGGACTTGAGCTGCAGAGATCCGTGCCCCCAAGACTGGCACGCACAGATGGTGGCTCCCAAACAATGGGGTTGTGAGTGACCCTTGCGCAACATTTCTGTTCCGTGACTGACCTACCTGGTGCCTCGGCACTCCACAACCACACCCCGACCCACCAGCAGTCGATCTACATTCTCTCCACTTTTATATCCTACCACTCACGCATTTAGTGCCTCACTCCACCAAGTCACCTATCCACGCAATCACTTACTCAACCACTGACTCGCCCATTAACTCGTATCCGAGCTCACCCATCCACCTACTCAACTAATTGTTGACTCACCAAACCACTGACCTATCAACTCACCCATTCACCCACTAAACCATCTAATCCAGGGGTGGGGAACCTTTTTTTCTGCCAAGGGCCATTTGGATATGTATAACATAATTCGCGGGCCATACAAAATTATCAACTTAAAAATTAACCCGTTATATTTGGTCAAAAATTAATTAACTCACCCCTAATGTGATGGCTGGAACTGCTTATCTTTGGTGAGGCGTGTGATGTTAGCTGGTATTGATGATGTTGCTACTCGCAACTGCTTTTCCAGGTTTGCTCCTAGATGTATTGAATTTCGAGTCCCGCCTGCGGTTGCCTTGGCAGGGCAACACCAAATGATTTCGCGGGCCTTATACGGCCCGCGGGCCGGACGTTCCCCATCCCTGATCTAATCACTCATTCACCCATGCATCACCCACTCCCTAACCCGTCCGCTCATTCACTCACTCACCCACCCACTTGCCCAATTCAGCTATCAACTTACTCATTCGCCCTCCCACTCACTCAGTCACCCAAACCCTCTCATTCCCTCATCTACCAACTCACCCATCCATCCACCCACTCATACATCTGAACCACCCTCTCAGTCTCTCTCACTCACGTAAACCATCACAGTCACCACCTATCGCAATCTTGGGAGCTAATCGTGGAGTGAGAAATACAGCCCAGGATGTGACAGGTGACAGGTGATCAGCGAGGGTTCCCACCTGGGACACCATCTCTCACGTGCACGGTCTCTTTCTCAAACAATAACGCAAAGATCCTCACGCCCCGTATAGCCTTGACAAGCTGTTGGGGCAAGTGCCGTTCGCCAGCAGCTATGAAGGCTGGCAACGGCACACGAGGGGATGGATGGCCAGTACCGCCTTTGTCTCCCCAATGGCGATGTTTACACACCAGGTACCCATTTGAGGCTGAGTCGACCTAGACTCGCAAAGCGGGTCTTATGTCGTCATCTGGCTTTCACAGTAACATCACCCCCGTCTTCCTCATCTTCATCATCCTCATCAGCAGCAATAGCGGTGGCATCAATATTATTATTATCATCATCACAAACCATCTTAATCGTCGTCATCATCATAAGCGTCACCTCCGTCTCCATCTTCATAACTTCTGGTCTGCAAACGGGCATTAGTCTGCCAGAAGCGGGGGGCGATGGTTGCCATGTATAATCTCAATTGAGTAAGAGTGTGTGTACGACCACGTTTTTGCTGGTCTAAATTTAGCAACATTGTCTTTAAATGGAAGCAACACACACAGAAATAAATCCCCCTTATAGCCTTAACAGACTGTTGGGGTAAGTGTTGTTAGCGAGCAACTATGAAGGCCAGCACGGCACACGAGGGGGTGGGTGGCCAGCACCACGCCCGACCTCACCAGTTACTCTTTTGAGGCTGAGTCGACCTAGTGGGAGGCCCAGGACCGGTTCAGATAATCGTCACCGGTGTTGGCCGTGAGTGCAGCGAGCTAACCGCTGCACTACCGCTCTCACTCATGCACACCGACAGACGCGATCGAGTCTCATCCTACCTGCTGATCTCCTCCTTGAGCTCGAAGAAGTCCTCCAGCTTGCGCTCCCTGGGCAGCAGCTCCCCATTGTGCAGGTGGTAGGAGATGCTCTTGACGGCCGCGTCTAGACAAGAGACACGCAGGGGTTGCTTTTGGCCATACCAATATCTCGAAGGTCAGTGCGTGTTGGTGGAGGGGAAGGGGTGATTGGAGCCCAGTCCCGGTTCAGTTATCACTGGCCCAGTGCTGTTTGCCGTGGCCGGGAATCGAGCTCAGGTTGCCGGGTTCAAGAGAAGCGCTCGAATAGCTACTGGTGGTTTAGTGGTGATTTGATTGGTTATTTGGGTTTGGTCGACATCTGTTTGGTGTATTATCTGTGTTTCATGGATTGTAATTGGTAACTGAATAAATAACTGACCATTGATCAATTGTGAAGCAAAAATCTGACAAGTGATTGGCAAACTACTGACCGGCAACGTCTGTTCACCCAGCAGAGTCAATCGGCAGGTCGTATTTGGTGGGGTCAAGTGTGGGTACTCCCATCTCGTCAAAAGTTTGGCCAACGCGGAAGAATAGGTCAAAATGTCATCTCGTGCGGCTCTCTAGAGCTCAGCCTAGTGGAGGCCCGTCCACCAGCAGAGGCGTGAGCAAGACATCGAAGGGCTGCACCCGTCGCGTTACAAATGATTGACTGCGGTGGCGCACACCTGCGATTCAAAGCTTTTGGTGGCAGGGGTTGTGCGAGGTGGCCTAGGAGATGGGAGTACAGCGACAGGGTTCACGAACCCGCCTGTGCGGGCCGTCGAGTGATACCCCGAGTGTCCTTGGTGGCTTATCGCTGGAGCAACTGTCTGTCAAAATCGGTCTAGAGTCTGTATTGTACTGAATAAATATTGCTGAAAGTATTCACTCCTAGAAGGCCCTGGGTCCGCTGTAGATATTACTCTTTTTTTTGTGGAGAGATAGACATTGACCTGAGTGCGATTCCCGGCCACGGTTAACATCAGTCGCGAGTGATGTCTAAACCGGTCCTGGGCACCCCCTTCACAATTCGGCACCGAGCAGCGTGGTGAAATCTGTTCAAACAACCCCAATTGCCTACAAGGGGTGAGGAGGCGTTCATCCAGCAGTGGATTGACAACGGTCTGTACAATGCTATGATTACAGTTGCGACCGCTTGCCGCGGCTACGACAATTGCAGGAGCTACGCGTGTGCCGTCTACACGGCACGCGTTGACGGAGGCACCCAGAGGCGTGGCCATTGTGTGTGCAGGCGGTGCAACTGCGCCGGGTCTTCACGGGCCGCAGAGATCCAGGCTCCGCGTTACGAAGAGGGGAGACCGCGGGCAGGGGTGTTCCGATTTCGCTCCTTGCCCGAGGCCCCGTGCCACCCGTGCCTGGCATGCGCGCTTTACAGAGCGATAACGTCGCGTTCGCTCTCTCTCTCTGAATGTCGCGTGGCCGGTATCGAACTCTCTTAAGTCGCCCACGAGCCATCGTGTTCTGACGCAGCATCGGGGGTTCTGGCTAATAACGCTCAAGGGACGCATGGCTGGAACACGCATTCGAACCCAGGCCCAGGCGGTACGGGCTCAATGCTCTGACCCCTAAGCCACCCGGTCACACTTCTTATTTTTAGAAACACGTCAGTTGGTTTTTTGGGCACGCAGAATGTGTGGGTCATGTTGGCAATTGCTTTTTCGTTTTCTGTATTTTGCCCGCTTGTTTAGCTTTGTCAATACCATCGGCTTATTTAAGTACAAACGTATTTGTGTACACTTTCAGACGTGGCTGCATAAGTGGGGTAGCTTTGTTTGGCATGAGCTGCGTGTGCAAGGAATTGCATGGGACCCCCTGTCCAATTTCTTTGCCTCCTCCACCCCCTCCCCTGCCCCTTCGTATCCTGGCGCTCGGGACGCCTCCAGCCCATGGGACCCGGTGCAGTTGCACCGCCTGAGCACGCGACAGCTACAACGACACATCGCGAAGACTGCGGAGCGAGTCAGGGCTGTGCGAGCCGTCAAAAACCCCCCCAACGCGAAATCGCCGTTTCTATTTTTGGGAAAGCGGTCGCCAGCAAATGTTTATATCGAGCGGGAATGCGCAGTCGTGCAGCTGCCCTGCGTCAGATTAGCATCGAGTGCAATAGGGTCGTAATAATAGCACGGAGATGCGTGCGAATTTCAACTGCACTCATGCAAATGCAACGCGCTGAATGACAGCTAGATCGGTGTATTAACTCGTGCACGGAAACAGTGTATATAGGTGAGTGGGAGCGAAGGGAGTAATTGACAAAAAGCCATTGCGACTGACAAAAGCAATTGCGCATGAAACCATTGCCAATGTGTCTGTCGTAGCGATGAACAGCGTGCGGCCTTTACACCATTGGAACCTCATTTGCCAGTAAAAAATATGATAATTGTTTTTTTACCCTTCTATCTGGCAACAAAACTGACACCTTTTTTTTTGGCGTCATCTGGTCCAACTCATGTGAGACTAGGCTCTAAGGAAATCTGTCTCGGGTGTGGACCAATCAACTTCAAGAACAGTGCACACATTATCAGAGTTATCTTTTTTGTTTGCATTATGACTGCAGGTATTGTGGTCTATGCAAACATGACTCCTTGTAAAAAAAGGTGTAAGTTTTGTTGCCAGATAGAAGGGTAAAAAACTAATTATCAGCGTGCGGCCTGTAACGATCAGCTGGGTGCCTCCTGAAACTCGCTGGGCCCTCTGGTTACGTCATTCACATTTGCTTGGCCTCGTTGGTCCAGGGCCGTGCCACGGGGGGGGGGGGGGGTTGCTCCTTCCCTTGTGTGTGCCTGCACCCCCCGCCAGCCCGCACCCCTCCAACCCGCTTTGCCACCTTTGCTCATGTTGCACATAATTTAATGCGTTTTAAGATGCGACAGAATTTGGAATCTCTTTCAAAATCATCGTTGAACAAGATTAGTTTGGTTTGTACGAATTCACGTTAATTTGCAATATCGATGAGACCGACATAAATGTATACGCAGTATAAAACAAACAGAAAACTCATGCTACTCACGGGGGGGCATGTTATATTGCACGCATCGTTTATATTTTGTCTACGAAATACATTTTAGGGGTGCAGTTTTTTTCTATCGTATGGCTGATGTAGATGCATAGCAACCACTTCATGTCACATTCAGGTGGTCAAGCCAGACAACCTCGTCAAAAGCAGCGGAGTGTACGGCTGTGATGTCTCCTTCGTATTTGTGGATCGGGCATTACGCCGTTATGTGTTGTACGGTCTGTTTGGGGGTGCAGTGAATGAGCTCTAATCTGTCTGACAGATTGCATCCAGTCACGGGCAGTTTGAAGCAGGACGGCATCCGTAACAGCAACGCGACAATCACAGCACACGACGCCATCAGTGGCTGATGCAGAGCAATAATTCCGCATTGAAAACCGGTTAAAGTTACTCAACGTAAACCAACGGAACGCGATTCTAATTATCTAAGTTATTCTTCATGGATACCCAGTGGCTGTCTTGCCTGTTGCATGTCGTGTCCATAAAATGCTTCACGTGTCATCGCCTAAATCTTGTTAGCGTAACCAATCGGGTCCAAAAATAAACTGTCCTCGTCGAGACGAGTTAAACATTTGTAAAGTTTTGAGAAAGCAGCCCTCATAACCCGGTTTAAAGTATAAGCCGGTAAACCCGGCCACCTGAGTTTGATTCCCAGCCACGGTGAACATCGGTGCCTCGTGATATCTGAACTGGTACCAGACACCCCCACCCTCTTCATCAACCCGCACTGACCAGCGTGGTGAAGTATGGTGAAACAATCCCAGTGACCAACATAGCACGTAGAATATTTCATCCGACATGTAATAATTATTATAAGTTGACTTCAACTTTAAAGTGTTCCGGTTAATGACGAAGGCAGTTTATTATTATTTGTACAAAGTTAAATTAATTAAAGCCTCAAGTTGCAGCTCATTAAGACTCAATTTCACGTCATTTTATAATTCAAATAACTGGGCTGGATGGGGTGGATGAGATGGATGGGTTATAGCGGAGGGATGGGATGGGTGAAAAGCACTCACCAGCCATTGTCCCCGGCGCTCAGAGAACAATCGTGAAAGGGATGGAAATGTTCACTCGGGGCTCGCTGTTCCCCAGGGTCCAGGCGTGATCACTGCCGTTGGCCGTGATGCCCGGGCGCTCTGCTGCTGCAGCAGAGTGGCAGGGCGAGAGAGAGAGGCACAGGGGGGGGAGAGAGGGGCACGGGGAGAGAGAGGCACGGGCAGAGGGAGGCTTAAAGGGCACCTCTCGAGGGCGTGTCTCTGTCGCTAAATAAATAGAGCAGCACGCCTACAAGGATACAGTTCGCGTTGGGTCATCCGAGCTCCTTGCCGAAGGCAGGGGCGGGGGTGTCTGTGGAAGAGCTGTGGTCGAGGGATTACGTTGGCAATGCGGTGGTGGCAAGGCCGGGTTTCCCTCGCGCCGTCTCAAGTTTTTCGGTGGCACGGCCCAGCGGTAGCGCGTTCGTCTCTTGTTGTCGAGGTTCACGGTTCGATACCAGCGGCCGCCCTAGTTATTACGGTGGGTGTAGAAAAAAAAACCCATGGTAATGCAACGCGTTGTCTGTTTTCCAGTGGACGTTGAAAAGATCCCCTGACGTCATTTGCAAGAGTAGGCCATGCATGGTGCGCCAGTGTCAGGGTCCAAATTGACACCGCTAAATTACTCAATTGGGATTATACACACAGCGACAACAATCGCCCCCTACTGGCAGACTAATGCCCAAGGACACCATTACAAATTAGACTCATCCTGCTCTCCTGAATTCCCCCCCCCCGCCAACTTAAACAAAACTAACCTGAACCTTCACTCCGTTTAAATACAAATCAAGTCGCGACGGACTGCACGCGCCTGATCGTGACCCAACACGTCGCAAGCACACACAAACAAGATGTCAATGTTTTCAGAATCCACCACGTCACACGGGCTTTCTAGACTAATAGTAATCAGGGCCGTCGACGTCACGTGGGACACACGCAAATCACAAAGACTAAATATCCCGTGTAGCCTCCACAGGCTGTTAGGGCAAGTGGTGTGAGAATACGCACGAACACATTCAATGTTTCCATCTTAATTTGAATGATCTCTCCCGACATGAGTGGACAAAGGCAAAGCCCCCCCGCATAAAACTGAACATACTTCATGTGGCAAGTCCTGTTATCGAGTAGCACCTATGAAAGCCGGCACGGTACACGAGGGGGGGTGGGTGGCCAGCATCACGCCTTTCCTTTCCCAGCGGCGATGTTTACACGCCGCGCTGGGTACTCATTTGAGGCTGAGTCGACCTAGGGGAGGCCTAGGACCGTCACTGGTGTTGGCCGTGAGCCCTACATGCACACACATAACTAATCTACAGCACTGTATGAATCCATTCTAGATTTGAAGCTTTCGTGACTGCAAGTATTCATATTCTTAGGTTTTTTCGGTAAAGTCACGTAGAAAATCACCTGAAGACGGAAGCTTGTGTTGCCTCCGAAACGTCGTGATTTTTATTTTATTTTTAATTTTATTTTTATTTTACTTTAATTAATTTAGATTTTTTTTACCTACGTGACTTTACCGAAAAAACCTAAGAATATGTATGAATCTACGGCTGGATGAATGCCTTCCTTGCCGTGTTGGACATGGGGGGGGGGATTGTTGGCCACGCTTCATCACGCACGCTGGTCAGTGTGGGTTCGGTGGAGGAGGCACGTGGGGGGTTGCACACCGCACGCACAGTTCACCCATGAATGACGTCACGCACCTAGGGGGGGAGAGGGGGGGTCAGACATTTGTGACGATGTGTGACAAAGGGGGGGGGGGGGGGGTTTGAGAAATGTGACGTCACATCAAAATGCGCAACTTTAGATAAATATAGAATTGTTATAACAACACTAATTGTTATAACAACACTCCTACAACATAAGAGTGCAGCGCCACATTAAATACGCACTACAATGACAATAGTTTAAAGCCATTTGAAGCATGTTTTATTTTAAAAATGGAAATATGGTTTTGGGGGCGGCTGGGCAGAGCTTTGTGACGTCATATTTGAGGGGGGGGGTCTGACTTTTTGTGACGCCGTGTGACGAGGGGGTGGGGGGGTCAAAATCGTCCAAAATCGCGACGTCATTTATGGACGGCCTCTAATTTGAACCAGAGCCCCCAGGTTCATAGCAGTGCGCAATAACACCGCTCCCCCCCCCCCAAACATTTAACACAATATTTACACCGCAATTTGCAACAGCGCTATCTATGCCACGTGGGGAGCAATTAGCAATCACGCGGCACGTACAGCGTGTGTCGACTTCGCATGGCAACGGAGAAGATCGGTGACCAGGGCAAGGCAGGCAGACCGCGTTGGATCGCGAGAAGCGGAGCAACTGTTTACAAAAACTGTTTACACCCCCCACCATCCTCATGGCGCCCCTCAAGGTCGACTCAGCCTAAAATCAATACTTGGTGCGGCGTGCACACATTGGCACTGGAACGATAAAGACAGCCCGGCCTTAATAGGTACTTGCTAACAACCCCCAACAGTCTATGTCGATACTCTTTGGTTCTTTCGGTAAAGTCACGTAGGTATAGAATAAAATAAATTAAATCACGACGTTGCGGGCGCAACACAAGCGTCCGTCGTCAAGTGGGACAACCACAGTAAGAAACAATTGCAATTGTTGACTTACCGAAAGAACCAAAGAGTATGGATCCCTGCAGTCACGAAAACTTCAAATCTAGTCTATGTCGACTATATGGGAGGGTGTCTTTGTGTAGATATATATTCCTGTGGTCGAGGGCTGTCATCTGATCGCACAGATCATTCCAGTGAGAATTCTGTCTGCCACGGCTAATGTTAGACTTGCTACGCACTGCATGGGCACAGCAGTGGATGGGATGCGAACGCACTGCTGGAGAAATCCTTTGGCGATGCTTCGTTGGCAGTGGTGCACAAGCGCATGTAACAAAAAAAAAACGTTTCGGACAATGGTCCTTTTTCAAAGCACATAAATTGAGACCAGAGAGACGATTATTCATATATTAACGCTATCTTCTTAGGTTTTTTCGGTAAAGTCACGTAGGTAAAACATTTAAATTAATAAAAGTAAAATAAAATAAAAATCACGACGTTTCGGAGGCAACACAAGCCTCCGTCCTCAGGTGGAACCGTCACAGCCACGACAGCTGTGACGGTTCCACCTGAGGACGGAGGCTTGTGTTGCCTCCGAAACGTCGTGATTTTTTTTTTACTTGTATTAATTTTAATGTTTTACCTACGTGACTTTACCGAAAAAACCTAAGAATATGAATCCTTGCAGTCACGAAAGCTTCAAATCTAGTATTAACGCTATCTTCTTAGCCTTTCTGTGTGCTGTGAAGAACGGCCTTTGCCAGAAACGTTACCTATAAAATATTTGTCTTTTTAAGGCAGCGTTATTGAGAATGTGTTGGGTTTTTTTTGTACTACTAAAGGGCTGCATTGCCAATCGTTTATAGGCATCGTCCTATTGCCTCTCCAGACCAGTCGCATCCAGCAGCGCTTGCTGAAGCAATCAACTTTGAATCGGTTTAGACCTTCTGGGTCTTAATCAAACGCTGTTGTCCAATAAGATTGGGGCGGTTGGCTACGCACTGAGCGAACGAAGTTTATTCATACGTACGTGATGAGAGCACTCAACGTAAATAATAGTCGGCCCTCTATTCAACGCTAGACGCAATTGCAAAGTGAACACCGTTGCCAAACAGCTCCGCTGAACAAACCAGTAATAGCAATAGGATGACATCCATCAAAACCCACGAAATATCCGCGTGCATTCTGCATTGCTCCATTGCCTCTAATAATAATGAACCACAATAACAACGGCCATTACCAGGAACACGCCTTCATGACTCCGAGGCCACACTGGTGAAGTTCGCAATGTCCACGATGGTACACGTGAGGTGTATAATTTCATTCGAGGGGCACGCCTTGGTGCTATATAAAACATCGCGTTGACACGATTCCTCATGGCTTATCGCAAGGAGCCAGCGTCGCGCCTTCTAGAGCACACGTGGCGGTGGTGAATGCGTGACACGGAACCATCCAGAGATCCATCTTCTTGGTTCTTTCGGTAAAGTCACGTAGAAGGGAAAATATAAAATAATATAAATTATTATTTCCCTTCTTGGTTCTTTCGGTAAAGTCACATAGAAGGGAAATAATGAAATAATATTAATTATTATTTCCCTTCTACGTGACTTTACCGAAAGAACCAAGAATATGAATCCCTGCAGTCACGAAAGCTTTAAATCAAAATTCATCCCGAGATCGTGAATTTACTTCAGAAAGTCAACTGCGCATTCTTGCACGAAGGCGATTCTTGAAGCGCGTAAAGTTAAATGTTCGTCGCTTTTGTACGCATGTGTGTAGAACTTCTTTTGCACCGCGCAAAGCCATCTGTGCTAATCGGAGGTACGGTTTTGTGGTGAAAAGGGGATTTCATCACATTTCATGGCACAATCTCGGCCGACATTTTAATTGTGTTGTCATACCTGGCTGAGATGGGATACCCAGTTCCTACATCACTGCTGCTCCTTTGTAGACTCCATGGCAGTCACGTTGATTAATGAGCTAGCGCTCACCGATTAATACAATCAATCGCTCACTCAAGGTCAATCATCGCCTTAGCAAACTTCTATCGCTACAACCATGGTTATTGTTCCCGTAAACTTAATTAATGGATTTCTCTATCCATGTTGAGGACTTGGTCTACCCGACTGCCTGTGTTGTCCCTATCCAGTCCGTGTTCAACCACCATCATTTGCAGGTGACAACTCGCATTTCTCGACTTTGAAATTCACTTCCATCGTTTATTTTCCCGCGTTCAAATAACCTGGCACAATTAAACAACGTCATCAACTCTTCTGTATAACGCGGTCAATAGTGCTGTTTGTTACTGGCCATTTGACCAGAGCCTTTGGACCTGTGGTCGGCAACAGTGATACAAAAAACTCGTGTGACTGCAATCCAACGCTTTGAAGTCAGTGGTTGCTGGGTCACTCAGAGAAGCGTGTGCTCTGCAAGACTACCAAACACACGTGCTGAGCTGAAGTAGCTAGAAGGTGACAGTGAAGACAGTGGGTTCGTGAACCTGTCTGTGCAGACCTATTCAAATCAAGACCAGACCTATTATTGTTATGCTTCTCGCATGCGTTTTGGGTTTTCTCCGGATCTTCCGGTTTCCCTAACCACGTGCGCCTCACGGGTCAGGCTGAACGGTGGCACCGCTTAGACCATAGGTTACAATCAGGGATTCAGGCGGCCGTGATTAAACCGGGCTCTCAAGTGTCACAGGTTCATGGTATAATCCAAGTCACCAACGACAGATCAACATGGAGTCATGGGAAACATTACATTTTTCCCTTAATTAGCAATACATTCGAGAATTTAAAAATTAAGGTTTTCCTCTGCCTCGTAAAATGTTGGAATAAAGTAGCGAGCTATTGTTTTACAATTTACTGGGCAGAAATCCGAAGATTTGATCGAAATTAGAACTCAGCCTAGACTTGCACTTATTTATGAATTGAAGCTGAATTTGCGACAGTGACAATGATGAAAATGACTAATTATGATGACGACGATCTAGCTGCTGCTACTGCAGTCGATGATGATGATGATGATAATAATAACACCGTCGTATTTAATCCCAGTGGATTGGTCCTGCGTTTTCGTCTCAGCAGCAGCAACGGGCACAGGAAGTGACCGACTGTACCGGCTGCTGCTGCTGCTATTGCTATTAGCAGAGTTTGGCACCAGGGTGCGGGTCGCTCTCCCAAGCCCAGTATGGGCAGTGTTTGCCCCGTGTTGTCGCTACGGCGCAGTGCACTGGACCCTACCAGGGTGAGGCGCGTGCGACCCCTCCACACCCCCCCCCCTACACCTTAGAGAGATCATGATGTTCTTGAGATAACTCCAAACATCTCAACAGGGGACCCTCTCCGTTAAGCGTCTCGAGATGCAGTCGTATTTTCCTCCACGAATACTTCTCTTCTCTGGTGTCTATTATATGTTTCCAGTCACTTAAACTCGGCCACCCGAGTTAGAATCCAGGCCACGGTGAAAACCAGCGGCGAGTGATGTTTGAACCTGCCCTGCACTACGCACCGCCCTTCACCAACTCACGGCGAATATCGTGAAGTGTGCTCAAACAACCCCCATAGCCGCCGTGACGGAAGGTGGCTTTCACCCAACAGTGGATCTACAAAGTTTATAAATCAGTTATTATTATTATCTAGTGGTTGCCTTCTGTACGCACACAGCATGACACACGCACAATGACGGCACTGCATAACGACTCACATAATGACTGTTGCTTTTCCCACATTGTATGCATGGCTTTCGAATGCAGCAAACAATAATACAGTAGTGTAATCAACTTTTTGTTTGAGTGCAATTTCTGTTTTATGTTTCTCAGGCTGTCGTCAACTATATGACGTGGAAAGTCGCCAGTTAAATCTCTAAAAGTAGGCAGATATTTAAAAATTCGTCAGAAATGTCACGAGACAATTGATCAAGTACTGTATTACACTTGAATAAACCGAAAACGCATCCTTAATAAATATATGAAATCATTTGTAAATCTGCACAATAACAAAACAATCATGGGCGTCGTTGTGGAAAATATAAGCAACCAAATCCATGAAATGTTGCACTCCGAGGCGACCGTGTGGCTGATGGGATGTATAAATAAACATCGTTTGTTTAATGTGGAGGGTCATATTTGTGAAGGAGGCTCATCGGCCGCTTATTATTGTTGAGTCGGTAAACCTTTGTCGACAATGAAAGTCGCTAGATGTGACGCTAGTCGCGGTGACAGCAAATTGTCCCGAGGGGAACACACAAAGTCGTGTTGGTATATCCAGAGCGACTCGCGTACATTCGTAATTGGAAACGCCCCTCCCGCGAGAGAAGAGAGCTGTGATTAAATTCGTGGTTCTTTCGGTAAAGTCACGTAGATAGAAAAATAAAATAAAATAAAAAATAAAATGAATTGAAAATTATTTTAAAAAGAACCAAGAATATGAATTCCTGCAGTCACGAAAGTTTTAAGTACAATTTTCAGAGAGTTCATCTTCTTGGTTCATTCGGTAAAGTCACGTAGAAGGGAAATAATAAAATAATAAAAATAAAACATAGTAAAATAATTCTCACGACGCTTCGGCCACAACGCAAGCAGCCGTCCTCAAGATCTTAAAGTTGTGTGGAATCCCACCCCGTAGTGACGGTTAAATTTCGATTTAAAGCTTTCGTGACTGCAGGGATTCATCTTCTTGGTTCTTTCGGTAAAGTCACGTAGAAGGGAAATAATAATTATTTTATAATGTTTTATTTTTATTATTTTATTATTTCCCTTCTACGTGACTTTATTTCCCTTCTACGTGACTTTACCGAAAGAACCAAGAAGATGAATCCCTGCAGTCACGAAAGCTTTAAATCGAAATTTCAGAGAGTTGTTCTTTTGAGTGAAGCTAAACGTTGGTGCCACCTGATGGTCACTGCAAGCGGTGTTAATTTGATGTCATTCTACTGCTAAATACAAGGGCGTCCTATTGTGGAGCATTTTGCTTCTAAACGGATGTAACACGTCGACAGAATTTGCTAAATGACTTTCTGGTCCAAGCACTAAAACATGATTTGAGATATGGCGAGGACTTCACAAGTAAACGATGACACGGGGTTTAATTTTACTCGGATCCATCCTGATCGGCGACCCAGAATATATATTTACAACGCCCTACACACCATACCTCTCGCTCGCTATGGCTGTGCCTACTCTCGTCTCAGAGCGACTCGAAACGTATCCAGTGAGAGTTTATCCCCGCAAATACGGCACATTATTCTCAGCACGGTATGTTTTGTGGTGAATCACGTGGCATCACGAAGCGCCTTACAAAGGCAAACCCATGAGCAAATTACATCATGGAGGAAGACAATGGAAAGCTAGTGAGGGAGGGAATAAGAGACTGGAACGAAAACGATTAACCCACGTATACACAACTGCGGGCACAACAGCCATCGCACTCCTAACAACAAGGTCAAAGCAATAACGGTATACGAGGCAGGACAGTACGTCCCATCAACCACGTGCCCATCCCTGAGCAGCCACACCACACGACGCTCCCCCCAAATGCAGTCCCGGTCGGCCGCGTCAATCACAAAATCGTCGTCAGCCATGGTCAACCCACTGCTGCATGGATGAAGGTCTCTGCGGTCACGATGAGACCAAAAGGAGAGTACCAGACGAGGGTGAAGGTCTCTGCGGTCACGATGAGACCAAGAGGAGAGTACCAGACGAGGGGACACGCTTTTTGCCAAAGTCATTCACAACTATATTACAAAATATTTTCCAAACATTGGTTTGGAGACCAATGGCGGCTCGTGAAATTTCCACAAAGTGGGGCTGTTTTGAGTGACCTCTGAAAATATGATGTTCTAATGAAGAAACACCTCGTCATCTTATTGGCCTTCCCGTGAAAGTGATATAACTGTGTTATCTAACAACGGTAGGCATTTACAAACAATACGAAACAAAACAACAACGCACTCAAATTCTGTCTCCATGACCCTCAAGTCCACACTACACAACGTATTTGACACTGCCAAAAGCTGTGACCTGCTACAGTATATTTGCACAAGGCACCCTATAGCGTCGTGACATCGTCTTGTTACGGCCACGGGCGCCTTTTTCACCGCCCTGAATGGGTCTTAAACGGCGTGGCTGAAAGGCGAAGCTGATCACAATGAACGAAGCCGCCCCGAGACCTCCCCGAGGCACAAATCAGACGGTGGCGTTGCAGCGGTTTCTAATGTTATCTTCGTTAGACAATTCACGTTGAAAGGTCCATTATATTGTAATTTTATTTATCACAATAGAAACAATGTTTTTCAGAGTATTTTTACTAGAAAAAATATTTCTCATCTCCAGCTGCTTGGTGGGGCGGCGACCAATAGCCCCGAGTGGACGGACCGCGCCTGTTGGAGACATAAATGCGTACATTTAATGGAGAAACCGTTAAAACCAACGTATAATTTCTGACAAGATGGGCATTATAGCGCCTAACCAGAACCACCACCCCATCCCTCAATAAACCTTCAACTATTCACCAAATGTGGTCATCTTCCTACGACGGTATTCACAAAAAGGAGCTCTAGCATGAATGCGAATAGATAATGTTATCTTATGAGCCATGAACAAAACCTCTTCTATCTGCAAGGTTGTCGACGTATAAAATGGCTAGCTTGCTTCCTCGCTTATTTTTTACATGGCAACCACTTCCAAATCACCAATGTTATAATTTCGGGTTAATTGCAGAGCCATTTATTGCCGACAGAGAGCGGCAGAGTTCGCCTTGCCCTTGAAGTTCCCGGGGTCCCACGCCAAATAGAAACATGAGTAGCATGACATTTATCCCGCAAACGCATCACTCAATCTCAAACATCTTCTTCAGGAGGGTCCTGCTTTGGGATATTTAGCCAGTTGCACTTTGAGGACGTGTTTCCTGTGTACGTGTGAATGTAGTTTTCTCCGGGTCCTCCGGTTTTCCCCTCCATATTTAGAAACACGCGTTTAGAATATTTGGCTGCTATAAATATCCACATGCTAAGACACATTTTTGCGCTATCATTTGTGACCAGGTCGCTTCTGAAGAAGAGCTGTATAGCTCAGTGGGCCTTACCTGAGTAAAATAAAAAAAAGTGTAGTGTAGAATGGGAACCAGAATAGCTGGAGAGGAACTAACGGGGTGAACGTATTCTCAGGTCCGCTCCACTGACGGATAATTTTGTGCACAGCCATCTCCCGGCCAGCTCGCAGCCTCCCCATGATCCACCCAACCACTAAATCGCGCCGCCGTCGTCATCGTGGGTACGAGGATGATATTGTGACATCCTCGGGTACGAGGACGACATTGTCTTGCGCAGACAGTGGTGAAATCATCGGTGTGTCCGGAGGGGGATGAACAGACTGATCTGAGATCCGCAATGCAGACACGGCAGGTGGTTCCGATGGGTGTGGGGGGCGGGGCTGTTGCTGCCCTGGCTTCTCGTCGCTCCGACATAGAGATCGCTCCAGTGACGACATGAACATGCATGGGAGGCACTTAAAAGCATTTATTTTTTTACTCCCACGAGTAGAGAACCCGTCTTCTCACAATCCTGTAGTCGGGATACGAAAAGTAATCAGCTTTTTAATGCAATAAAATGGCAAGATAATAAGCATTGTACGGGTGTGTTTTTATTATCTAGGATGTAATTAATAGTCTGACGAATTACATTTATAGGAGCGCACATTGAAATGGTAGGGCAATTGTAAATGAATCGTGTCGGCATTCTGTCTTAATGACTCCCACATCTTCGGTGTCTGCTATCTGTTGTCTTCCGAACTGTCTCCGCCGTTTCAACCCAATGATTGTTTATAGCCAGTTACCCAGCTAGTTTTGAAGGTAACGGCCCGCAGCCACTAACAACAGTTGTTGTTGGAGTTGAGAGGAGCCCAGCCAGCCAGCAAACTCGAGGCATAAATGATATTTAACAGTACAGTACTTGTAGTACTGCACGCCCACTGCGTTTCAGCCGCTACAGCGCTGTTGCGTGCGTGTGTTCCGTGATAGGCAGCTGGTGGGAGTACTGATCCTCAGGTCGCAATCTCGCCTTTTGTTTTATATACGTCACGTTGGTGTAAAGTAACATGATTACTTCTATGTATTTCCAGTCTGCATGCACTTTTCTAATTGATGAGTTTCCGGTCACTTTACAATATATATGTTTAATTTATTAAGATGTACAGCGCATATTTGTTGCTATTTTGGACCTGTATAGAATTTCAAACATGTGGTAAAAGCAACCCTATATTGTTGATAATCAAACACAAACATAAAAATGTAACAGAGCAGCACGTATCATATCCACCCATCCTCACATCCACGTATTACACTATTCATAATTGGTCTACAATAATAGGTGTAATAGGCATCATTGGCGTAAGCACTGGCATCTACTCCGAACAACGACCTCTTAGATATGTCCTTTGCGCATGGCGATCGCCCATCCAATCACTATCCAGGCTCAACTCTGATGAGCGTCCGAGATCTAACGAAGTTCGGCCGATTTCCGATAGATTTGGTCATTGAAAATCTCCGCTCAATAATTACAAATTCCATCTCCCCCCTCCCCCCCTTCAATGACAATTTATTTCAATGGTCCCGATGTCTCTCCCCACGCAGCTTCGTAGCTCCTGTACACGACGAGCGCCCCCCCCCCCCCCCCTCGTGTGCCCACCGAGTCATCTCCCTTAAAGCAACGTGAAAGTAAACTTCAAACTTAATCCGACCTCTCGAGAAAGCCTTTCTTCAATAAATTCAAGGGCGGGGGCGGGGGGGCTAGGAAGGCGTGCAGGCAAGGCTGGTGGAGCTAACGGAGTGTTTTGTTCCATCTGGAGCGACAACAACGGAGGCGATTATTTTTTTGTTGTTGAGCGGGACAGCTGCCTTCGGCGAGCGGTGACCTCAGCGGAGAGGAATCCCCTCGTGAGTGAATCGACTGCCCCCTTCGCACGGCGACGGCTAAGACGAGCAGTTGCGCCCCTCGCTCTGCACGTACACTGTAGTAGTAGTGACAACCCAGTTGAGATGGAGTGCCCTTGCCAATACCGTCGGCATGCTGAACAACTCTTCTGATGGGACCCCCGAGGTCGAAACTGCTTGCTTTGGTTAAACGAATGCGACTGGAAAATTATCGGTGTGCAAAGCCCACAGAAGCCAATGGATTAAAACATGCACGTTTATGTTTGGGCAATTACTGAAAACGCATTCACTTACATACGCATGGTCTTATCAAGAAAATAACTAAATAGAAATGGGCGACGTTAATGATGTTTTAAGGCGGTGTATGTATGTTGAACCTCTTTTGTATTGACAAATATGTTGATTTTGTTATTTGCGCTTGTGCACCACTGCCAATGCAGCATCACTAATTAATGTCGGTTTAACCTGTACCGTAGACCGATAACGATTCGCTTCATGACGATAATATTCAAGGATCTATTGTTTTAAAAAACAAAAATTGTAACGCTCCTGTGGTGATTTCAAAGTAATAAATTGTCACACGCACACATATATCCGCGTGTCGTTTAGTGTATTCGATCTTAATCTACGCATGTTACACCCGTGCTGTGTGGTGTTAGGCTGTATAGGCAGTCCTCCACTTACGAACTCCCGACCTACGAACACCCACAGCGTCCTTGAAAAAATAAAAAAGAACATTGACTTAAAACGCGAACTCGCAATTTAAAACTGAACCACGGAACTATTTTGTTCAGAGGAGTGATCCTCTGTGTGCATGTGCGCGGACACGTGCGTGTGAAAGTGTGAGTGTGTGGGGAGTGGTGGCGTAGCGGTTAGCGCGCTGCGCTACAAACCCGGCAACCCGAGTTCGAATCCCACTCACGGCCAACACCGGTGATGATTATCTGAGCCGGTCCTGGGCCTCCCCTAGGTCGACTCAGCATCAAATGAGTACCTAGTGCGATGTGTAAACATCGCCACCTGGGAGACAAAGGCGGCCAACACCGGTGATGATTATCTTAACCGGTCCTGGGCCTCCCCTAGGTCGACTCAGCATCAAACGAGTACCTGGTGCGATGTGTAAACATCGCCACCTGGGAGACAAAGGCGGCCGGGCGTGGTGCCGGCCACCCACCCCCTCGTGTGCCTAAACATCGAAATCAGCTCAAGCCGCCCGTGAATCATGTGACTTATGTGTGGTCACTCCCACTCTGAATCCCTAACCCCGCCCCCTGTGAAAACACACGCTGCTCCATGCAGCTCATTTCGTCTCCTTCCTGTCTCTCCCTCCCTTTCCTCCCTTCTCATCGCCCTCTAATCCGCGACATCTTGGCCCGGTCATTCCTGATCCCCCCCTCCTCTCCCTCCTGCCTAGTTCGCATTCTTTCTTCCTGCCAATCGTCTTGAGCCACTCCCTCTTTGCCTGTGCCCTTGACGCTTTGTTGGCTGAAAGGTCGACGAGATTTGTTTTACGTTCATTTGTAAGTCGACTGTAAAGTATATAATTGAGATGCGCTATGTGCACAGTACATATATTCTGAATAAGTGATATTTTAAATTGTCATATCACCTATCAGGGTTATAAGACGCACCTTTTCCCTTGTAAATATACATTCAAATGTTCGTACAGCGTCTTGTAACCAGGTAGGCGTGTGTGTGTGTGTGCGAGTGACCAGGTCTCTATAACTTTATTGTCACCGGGAACAAGTTCGTTTGGGATGCGTCTTATAATTCGGAAATGCTGGAAATATTTGCACAGCACATTTACGAGTATCCCGCCTATGTATGCATGGATTAAAACGTTAAACTCTAGATTCGTGTGAATGTGTCCACACATACAGTCCACGCGGTTAAATTATGAAATGTTTATTTAATCGGTTGTGCGCCGTCGAGCAAAATCAAAGATTTCCAGATTCACAAAACCGCAAACGTTTAGGGCAAAACGAACAAGGCGCGTTCACGACTTCACATCACGACACGTTCGTTACACACTCACAAACACGGCACGGCGTCTGACACTCGGAACAACCCCTCGATATTTAAAGTTTCACATAGATTGCAGCACCACAGTTACCGTCCTGTGCCTCAATGTATGAGACAGCATGTTAAACTTTAATTCTAGATTTGAAGCTTTCGTGACTGCAAGGATTCATATTCTTAGGTTTTTTCGGTAAAGTCACGTAGGTAAAACATTAAAATTAATGAAAGTAAAAGAAAACAAAAAAATCACGACGTTTCGGAGGCAACACCTGATGACGGAGACTTGTGTTGCCTCCGAAACGTCGTGATTTTTTATTTTATTTTACTTTCATTAATTTTAATGTTTTACCTACGTGACTTTACCGAAAAAACCTAAGAACATGTTAAACTTCTTTCGCACTCCACTAGCTTCTTTCGCGTTCATCGGAGGTGCTGCTGAAAGGCAACCAGCGGCGGCGCAGCGATCACGTGCACAGCACGTGGCCCCATTCCGCGCCACTTGCCCAATAAACTCTGCGAAGCTACGCAAGTCCGACAGCGTTAACATTGCAATAGAGTGCACTACAGTACGTGCTGGTACCGTCCTATATGAACGGATCGATTGTGGCTTTGTTTTCCTTCTCGTGGATTTCAAAAAGGGGATGACACGCTTGGATGGAGATGGCTCAAGAAGTTCAACATACATGCGTGCAAACATCCCCCCCCCCCCCCCCATGAGCGAAATGCTGTGGAGAGCTCTTCACCCAGCAGTGGACTGACACAATGGCTGTACATGTTCGTGTTTTAATGATTCTGCGTTGTACGAGTGACTTGAAGCTTCGTCATCTGCCGCTCGGTCACTTTGGACGTCATCGAGTTTTACCCAAGTGGAGCTTATTGGGGAGATGTGCTCCCGGTTTTCAGATGAACTCTAAAATTGTCTAGGTACGATTTTATTTTATTTCGGATTATAACTAAAATATTAGTGACTTCAACTCGAATGAATTTCGCCAACCAAATTGTGTCACGTGGTGTCTGTCACCTTTGCGAATGATAAGACAAAGAATATAGAACATCGATGTAAATAATCCTAACATTTATTTCGTAATCCGAAATTGTTACATCTAAAACTCGTGCCTACCACAGGTCGTATACGACATGTAAGCAGTGCAACAAATGCATGCTATCCTCAAGCGATGGGTTAATAACGTGGTCTCTTTGAGATCAGGTCTCGGTTTGTTCAGCATATGTGAAAGGTTACGTATAGCTCTTCATTAATAGCAAAGGTGCGTGTTTGCCTTCGGTGATAACGTGTCCATTACTCGCTCCTTCACGGAAATTATTCCTCGATCAAATGCTCTGACAACGTCCCTTGAATATTGTATGAGAAAAATCAGCACTCGCGCTTAAAACGACGTGCGATTGGATAGAACACCATTTCAGAGATCGACTTCAATAAATGATATCATGATAAGGACGTCAACGCCTTCAATCCAGGAATCGCCGAGTCTCGAGACTTATTTTCAGGAGGGTCCTGCATTGGGATATTTGCTGGGCAATTCCAGTTTGTGAAGGGCGAAAAACGCAGCACCCCAAGAACACCCACAGCAAGCATACGAGGAGGGGAACGATAACACTCCGAAGACCATCGCGGACGAGTTCACGAACCCGCTTGCTGTACTGCCATCTGCTGGTCACCTCGCCAGGCATCGGGGTTGGGAGTTTCACAAATCTACGCGTGATCCACCCACCCCTACCTCGAAAGCGCTGGAGTATTAAAAGCAAGCGCCACCGCACCCAGCTGAAATGAGACGCTCATGAGCAAGTCCAGTGCGAAATGTTGTGGAAGAGCTCGACATACAATCGCGACTGAGTGACGATTTAAATTCTAATTGTGTTTTAGAAGGACGAGGCCAACCTGCGGCTCTTTAAAGGGACTGCTTCGTGGCGTTGTCTATTGAGGAGACTACCGACTCGCATTCGCGTTGCATAGCTGCTCTGAAATGTTGACTTTTTCTTGATTGAATTCGAAATAAATAACGCTTCTTGTTATTTTGGTTGCCTACCCATGGGATAGACACGCGACGATCGCGACTGAGTTGACACACAGCAAACCCTGATGATGATGTTATATTAATGCTAGAAAGCTGACATTGAGCAAAACAAACACAGCAATGCAGCGTCGTCTCGTCTATGCCAAAACGACTCGAAAATCCGAAAAACAAAAATGTGCAACTCAGGGCCCCGAGAATTACGAGCTTGATCTCACTCACAGAGAGTTCTTGCCTGACATCTCAAACACACAACCCTCATTCGTCATTTTCCTCCCGTATAGTGTAAAGGATGAAGCCCGTCACCCGACAGTATATACACACACACATACTGCACCGAAACAAACTCGCAGGGCCGCCAGCCAACACACACACACACAGAGAGAGAGACGCAGTCTCCCCATAGCGGCGGGACGCGGCTCAGAGTGACCGACCCCTTAGACAGAGACACAGACCCAGGGTCGGCTCCCAATGTTTGTCTCTCCTCCCCTCGCCTCCACCACGGAGCGAGCCTGGCCCACACCGCCGCCGGTGCCACTGGACACGAACAGGTCGGCCCTGCTCGTGAACACCCGGGCCCCGAGCAAAGACGCGCGGGGAACGAGAGCGGACTTCATCTGCCCTCCCTCCAGCACGAAGGAGGCGGTGGAGGTCACAACGCCCCGACGGTAAAACACGTCCCGGTAGTGGCCGTAGTGGTGGCTGTTGTAATAGTGGTGCTGCTGCTGCTGATAATGATGACGGTGCGGGGGAGGCTTCAGCGTGGTCTGTATGACCGAAATCTCCACGTCGTCGTCGTCGTCATCATCGTGGTCGTTGTCGCGTCTCCATTGCGTCTCCTCCTGACTCGTCCCGTCGCGGCCGATTGTCTCTCTCCCGAAGGTCTCGCCGTCCCCCGGGACGTAATCCTCGAGGTCGTCCAGCGTCAGAAGGCCCCCGTCCTTCTCGAGGGCCTGCACCTCCCTGTCCGAAAAGTCGTCCCTCGCTGGCTGGACGGGTTCCTCTGAATCGCCGGGACCTTCCATAAGTTGCGGAATCTTCTGAACCTTATGGTCGCCCGGGACCGGGATCGAACCCTCGAGGTGGCGGAGCGCATCTCCGCGGTCCGATGGGCCGTTGGGGCTCTGCGGCAGCAGGCAGCTGCAGCAGTGAGCCGCGGTCCACGAGAACACGGAGCGGAACCCCGTGGCCCAGCGGAGGTAGGCAATGCGGCGGTGGTGCTGCTGCTGGTGGTGGTGGTGGTGGCCGTGCTGCTCCGGTTTGGAGAAGCTGAGCACCACGGGTTCCCCCACGCGCGCCTTGCCGCGATCTCCATCGCCCACGAGGTCCACGGTGAGAGTGGAGCGCTGGCGGACACCCATGTGAGCACGGGTAAGGAGCGAGCCGGGAATAAGGAGGGATGTGGATGATGATGATGATGATGCAGAAGAGGCGTGAAGAGAGGAGTGAAGAGAGGGAAATGAGAGGAGTCGTGGGAGCGGAGTGTGGCTGCGGTGGGGGGTAGGGTTGGCGCTGGTGGGGGGTGGGGAGACAGCCGCTGTCTGTGCGAATTCAGCACAAAAAACACCCACCCCTACATGGATGCAACCAAACTTCTCGCGAAGCCCGCAGCGTCCGCAGTCCCTTCCTCCGAGTGGAACCCCGCGCGGTAGAGGACGAACGGCTCTTTCTCGCGACAGGTGACACGCGCGCACAGCAGCCCGTGTATCCACGCACGCCCGCCCGCCTGTCCGTGCCTCCTCAACCCGCGACGCGCAGCCCAGAGACACCCCCCCCCCCCCCAAGTCCTAATTGAGTTGGAGGCGGCCAAGCGCCGCTAATCAACACCTGAAAGCGCTCAGCGGTCACCCCCCCCACTGCCTTCCACAAGCTCCCCTCCATTCGCCCCCCGTCCCCCCACTGGTTTAAAAAAAAATCTGTCACCCCATGCCCTCTTCCTCCTCCTACCTGTAAATGGCGAGGCTATTTATGGCAGCCCTGTCGCTGTGTCGCCGTCCGGCAGAGGTGTAACAATTCACCCTCCAACCCTTACCGCGCGGCAATTCGATGAATGGTCGTGTTTGATGTTTCCGAGGGAATTCAAGAATCGATGAAACAAATTATTGCTGAATGCAGCGGAATCCTTGCGGGACTGCAGGTGTCGCGTCGTCCCCGTCACGCGAAACGCACGCACGGGTCGAAGAATATCGATCGCCGCGCGCACGATTTGACGTGTTTATATCGTGAGCCTGAGAATCGATGTTGACGATCGATTAGTTGATGCTTCCAGTGCGCGTGAGCGCGGAAAGAACTCGAAACGACGAGGGAATGTGCAGAGAACACATGGCATTTGCGTGCGCGGATTCTTCTGTGCGGTGATTAGCAGACCTTTGTCAATCCGCTGCAGGATGGAGGCCTCGATTCCACGCCGTGTCGGTCAAGAAAGGGCTTTTAAAAAAAATCAGACTTCACCATGCTGGTCTGTTCGAGTTAGTCAAGGCAGGTGACCATGATCGATTTGTATATCGCCACCACTGATTATATTAACTGTGGCCGATGATCAAACTCGCCGAATTCACGGCTCTGTGTTCATTACTGCGTCACTGCTCCAACCCACTGTGTAAGGTCGCTGCATTGGGTTTTTCGTGTTATAGATCAACATATTGGGAGCTGCGAGTAGATGATGGAGCTAATACATTTGATGTGTTATTTTCCCTGTATCACAATTGAATACCTTTTATTTCTGTACATTTTGAATAATTTGTAGCAATTTTTGGAAGTGAATATATTCAAAAATGGCGACAGTTTGGAGAGACCTTCATTCAGCAGTGGATAGATCATGGCTGATGGTATATATTTTTAAACAGTTCGTACAAACCAGCCTGGTAAAGCATGGTCATATCACTTTTGTGATTTCCGACACGTCGTGGGGAGACGTTGAGGGCTGTGCATTATTTCAAATCGCTTTTATATTTTACCCAACTTCATATTTAAAACCACCCCAAAAAAACTGGCTCATAAACCCCGTTCAAACTTGCAGTGAAACGGACAATAAACCCCTGCTGTGGTGGTGCCTTAATCCACGTGGCATTAACTTCGTAAACGTGACGCTTGCATTTAAACTTACAGGGTTCAGGACTCTCCCGCACTTCACTTAAGCTCACAGAGCCACAGTTGAGGATTGTGGAGAAAACGAAACAACTCTTCCCACACGTGGTACCCGTGAGAAGATCGATGCAACAGCCCTAACTGACCAGCTCCTCTCAGCAGCTGCTGATTAATCATTGGCCCCATCGCCGAACCGCGTGTTCACTCTCCCTGCTGCTGCTGCTGCGGCTCTCGTTTGCTCCCGACACTCAGCTGCCGAGCCACCAAGATCACTGCCTGCCAAGTGTTGTAGCCGTTACCAGTAAACAGTGGATTAAAATAAAGCGATAAGCCCATTTGAGATGAGATGTCCTCCCACGCAAGAGAGACAGAGAGATAACGCTTCGGTAGAGACGTAACCCGCCCGCGGTGTCTCTTGGGGACACGGTCGGGAGATGTGACGCCGAGAAACCTTTCTGAGCGCACGTGTCGCGTTCCACCTCGAGCCGCGCTTCAAGGTCACGCTCGGCAATCACGGCGGACAAAATATACGGCCACCCCCGTGCCGATGTCTGTCCGTGCGCACTCGGCCGGTGCCACATTGAAAGCGAGGCGTTCCCTCTCCCCTTCAAAACTTGGGTTTGCGCCATGTGCCTTGCGGATGATCCCGATGCTGGCATGGTTTCACAGCTGCAACGGCGGTGGGGTCGAGGGAGGGAGGCAGGGAGGGAGGGAAACATGGAGGGCGGGGAGAGGGATGGGAGGGAGGGTACCCGGGTATGAAGCGAGGGGCCACGGAGCCCCGAGCGCCTTAAAAGGGCCTTCGCGCCCAGCGGGTTGCGCGCCTGGTCCAACTGCCCCCGCGCATTCTCCAGGCGCCAGAGCAGACTTTGGTCTCACCCGAGATGGCAGCATGTCCAGCGCTGCTAAGTTATATGGCCGGAACGATAAAATTGAACTAAGTTATCACCTGTTGAAAGGCACGTTGGAAAATAAATTTGGTCTGGGCCCTTGGACTATGAGGACGAAGATTGATATGGTCAGATGGTGCGTCACATGACCCGGCATAACACCGCATGCTACCGATTTCAATTGGTTGATAAATTTTGGTTATACTGTATTTTGGTGTTATTTACCGAGACGGGTGTTGGACTGGCTTTCCACAGGTTGGCGATCAAGATGAAGACCGGGGTCCAGGAAGACTTGGATTGAATGCTGTAAGAGCAGACCGTAGTGGTTGAATGGAGACTATCAGCAGGAAGTGATGGCAAGGTGTGGCGGCATCTGCAGCATTTGCCATGATGACCTCTTGACCTTCGTCTGATGGTGGTGTAATCATTGGTTAGTGCTTTGTCTTCCATTTGTACTGCACTGGAAGCAATGGCAGGGCTGGATATTCTACGCTTGAGGCATAGTAAGGATGAAACCACACACAAACTAATTAATTTTAACTTGAAACATTCCAATGCATGACCCTTATCTTGAGACTTCGTCTTTCACCACTCGCTCAAACTCCAGTGGAGTTGTAGTGGAGGCTCTCACAACCTGAAACAGGAAAAGTTTACATGATGCATTGCGTCTGATAGCTTGACTAGCACTGAGGAACTGTCTGATAGCCGGGACCGCAATCATTCGAGCGCACCTCCGATTAGCACGGTTTGCTACGTACGGTGCGGAAGAAGTTCAACATGCGTATGCAGTGGGGTCCGTCAGTGAGACAATTTATGTACCAAGCTTGGCACTCACTCAACACACGGAGACTTGGCGAGACACACAGAGATTGACAGGGCTCATGCTCCCAATTTTGCCGATTAGATCAAATTCATTTTCTCTCCATATTTCACAATAGGTTTTGATTTTAAGTGAATAGCTGCAGGGCTACTAACTCTTACATCAATATTAAATTAGGAATTCAAATCAATTTGATCAAATGCTCTGCAATGGCTCATGCTTTGTTCGATTATGGTGTATGTGTAATAAACGACTGGACCACGATGTCTGGCTCAGTGTCCTTTATTCGGTTCGTGCTGTACACCCACACGGCTGTCTTTACTCTGTAGCTTCTCCACGGTGCTGACTCCAATGTCGGCCCGATCCACAACAGCAGCTCCGCTGCTGTTTCTCTCACACAGCCCCCCTTGGCTGTACTCGCTGCAACTCCTCTCCCTCCGCAGCTCTGACAGCCTCTTGCTGTCTCTCTCTCTCTCCGCAGCTCCTCCTGGCAGCCACACCGCTGCCTCTAACACGCAGCCCTTCTGGCTGTCTCCTCTGCAGCTGCACACCACTCCGCAGCCTCCTCTTATCTTCGGGGTTGGCTCCCGATGGCCGTCGGCGCCCCCCCCTCTCCACACTCGCCCGCGTGGCCTCACTCTTTTCCGCTCACACCCCGACTGCCTTCCCCTTCCGGTTTACCCGCTTAAGGACCCGAACCTTCCCCCCACGTCACATGACTCCACCCCCCGTGACGTCACATCCGGAAGGTCGCTTACGCCCGCATTACACCACCATCCCCCGTAGAAAAATCCCAGCCGACCTCGGCTGACCAATAGCAAATCGTAATGCGGCGAACCGAGCTTCCCCCCCTAAAGGACACTAAGCATACAATGTAACAGCAAGAACAACAACAACAACGCAATTAACATCAACGAACGTACAAAAAGCATGCAATAAATACAACTGTAAGAAAAAAATAACAAGACAACAACAATCAACGAAACGTAAGCGATTTGGAACGTGTGCGGGTCGCCGGCCCGTCCCGGACGGTCGGCGGCCCACTCGCAGAACGGGAACGCGATGAAAGTCGAGGAATGACAGGGGGTAATCCCCCTGTCGCAGCTGGAAGTCCACCGCCGTCCCGTGTCTCTAAAGAGTTAGTCTTGGGCTTGTCCTGTGACCGTGCCCGCAGCTGGGTCGGAAGGGCTGCAGGGCTCGAAGGTCCCGCAGACCTGGCAGGCGCCCTCCGAGCAGGGCCCCTCGTCCCCCGCAATGTCACGGCCGGCCTGTCTGGAACAGGTACGACAGGCGCTCTAGCAAGATCAATGGACGCAGGCAGGGGAGAGTCAGCAGCAACAGACCCCGGCAAGGCAACATTGGGGGATGACGCATCATGTAAGGGAGCAACATATGGTTTCAAGCGCGACGTATGCACAACCCAGCGACGAGACCCAATCTGGACGCGTGCTGACTGTGGGTTGGGAACCGCAATGAGGCGTACGGGACCATGCCAGGGTTTGTGCAATTTCGGCGAGGTCCCCGGACGTACCTGTGGACAATGAAGCCAGGCTAGGTCCCCAACCTTCCAAGGGCACTCCCCCTCAGACCGTCGCGCATATCGCTCGTTCCGGGCCTGGGCTTTGGCCGTAGCCACGCGGGCATTCTCCCGCGCCTCCGTGACTCGGCGAACCGTGTCCTGAATGTATTCAGGAAGTGGTTTATGAGGTCCCTTCACCCCAGTTCCCAATTGCACATCCACCGGCGGCACGTTTTCCCGACCATACATAAGGTAAAACGGCGAATATCCTGTAGCCGCATGAGGCGTCATCCTGTACGCCGAAAGCACCCCGGGGATGTGCAGATCCCAATCTGATTGTTGTTCACTCACGGTATGGCAAAGCATGGCAGACAATGTCCTGTTCAGCCGTTCAACCATACCATCCGTCTGCGGATGGTATGGGGATGTCCGTACTTTCTTAGTCCCAAGGCCCGCGCACACTTCCGCCAATAATTTAGAAGAGAAATTCCTGCCCTGGTCCGTGAGGAGTCTCTCAGGCGCCCCCTTATCCATAATATACCCAAACAAAAAGGCGTCGGTAATGGCCGCGGCCGACTGATCGGGCAACGGCCAGGCCATCGGCCAACGGGAGAGGTACTCAACCCCTACCAGCAAATATTTATTACCCCTCACCGATGGTGGAAAAGGTCCCAATATGTCCAGTGCCACCAATTCATTGACTCGAGACACCTGAATCGACTGGAGAGGCGGCACGTAAGGATGTTTCGGCGGCTTACGTCGTGCACACGCAGGGCACGCGCGCACGTGCCCTACGACATCTGTCGCCATGCCGTGCCAAAAATAATGACGTTGCAACGTCAACAAGGTCTTCTGCACCCCTAAATGTAAGAGAGTGTCACAATGGAGGGTTCTAATCAACTCGAATCGCAAGGACGTTGGTACCACCAGGCGCCAACGTTCCTGGAACCCCTCCCGCCACATAAGCAGACCATCTCGGAGAGCGGTTTGCGGCCCCACAGCCGTACTCGGACTCCCATTGTCCTTAGCAGACCGCTTCCGCAAGGACACCAATGACTCATCCATCATCTGTTCCCGGATCCAGACAGACCGCGGCAGATTCAAAACCCCGTCAGCCGGTCCCGGTTCCATCGGAGTGTCCGACTTCTCGACGGCCAACGTAAGCGGCTGAGGGGGGTTTGGAATCGGCGAACACCTATGCGTCCCCGACTCACATTTACAAGGGGCGCGCCGCGGTAATCTGGAAAGTGCGTCAGCGTTCGCATGGCGCACTCCCTTCCGATGTTGAATTTGGAAGGAAAATTCCTGTAGCGTGTCCAACCAACGTGCCAACTGTCCGGATGGCTGGTCAATTTTAAGGGCATATTGCAAGGCCGCATGATCCGTACGCACAATAAAAGAACGACCGTAGAGGTATGGTCGAAATTGCCGTAGGAAAAAAACAACCGCCAATAGTTCTCTGCGAGTGACACAGTAGCGGGTTTCCGCAGGAGACAAGACTCGGCTACCATACGCCACGACACGCTCTACACCCCCTTTAGACTGTGATAACACCGCCCCAATACCTGTGTCACTCGCGTCCGTATCAAGAATGAATGGGTGATCGAAATCGGGATAATCCAATGTTGGGGCCGTGGCCAATAGATCACGCAGACTCCGAAAGGCCGCCTCCTCTGGCTGTCCCCAAACAAACTTCCGTCCTTTACCCGTAAGGAGATGCAAGGGCCTCGCAATCGTCGCAAACCCCGGCACAAATCTTCGGTAATACGAGGCAAATCCCAAAAACCGCCGAACATCCCCCACGGTGGCCGGAGTCGGCCAATCCCGGACGCACGCCGTCTTTTCCGGATCCGTGGACACTCCCTCAGCACTCACAATGTGCCCCAAATAGCGGACGGACCGTTGCAGTAGGTGACATTTCTTTGGTTTGAATTTCAATTTGGCAGAACGCATCCTCGTGAACACTGTCTCCAGCCGCGTCAAATGTTCATCAAATGTGCGGCTGAAGACAATGATATCGTCCAAATATATAAGACATGTCTCCCACTGCAACCCCGTCAGAACGAGCTCCATCAATCTTTGAAATGTAGCAGGGGCCGCATTCAATCCCATCGGGAGACAGTTGAATTGAAATAACCCCTGCGGCGTACGGAATGCGGTTTTCTCCCGTGAGGACTCGTCAAGGGGAAGCTGCCAAAATCCCGAAGAGAGGTCCAGTGTGGAAAAGAACTTAGCCCCCGACAATGCGTCGAGGGAGTCATCCATACGCGGCAGGGGGTACGCATCTGCCACCGATATCTTATTCAATTTGCGGAAATCAACACAAAATCGCAATTTGCCATCCTTCTTCTTAACCAAGACGACTGGAGCGCCCCATGGGCTGTTAGATGGCGATATAATGTCCGCAGCCAACATGTCTTCCACTGCCCCCCGTACGTGTTCTCGCTCCGCAGGACTCATCCGATGCGAATTTAATCGAATAGGGGCAGCATCGCCCGTCTCAATGTGATGGTAAAGCAACGAAGTGCGGCCCAAATCCAAATCATCGGAGCTGAACACATCGGAATATGTCAACAACAATTTACGCAGCGCACCACGTTGCTCCATGGACAGGGAAGAATTTTCGTCACATAAATGAGCAACCCAACGATCATCCGAACTCCTTGGCTCGGAAACCCCAGCAACAACTCCCCGGCTATGTGGACAATCATGGGTCGCAAACGCCGTAGTGGCATGTGCCACAACCGTACCGGCCGGGACACGGACGTTTTCTCCCCCCGCATTAAGCACCTGTAAAAACGGTAATTGATCCGGCCGGACGATGGTCTGTGCCCCCACTAACGCCAACCCGGTTGTTATCGCGGCGGACGGTGACAACAAGACCCCTACTGCTCCTAGCCGATCAGGCAGGGGCTTCCGATACCGCAAGGGTATAAGCATCTGTGTACCAGGTGGGATGTCCACAGATGCGACGGACAGCGCCTGCACTTGTACGGCCGAAGCAGGTCGCCCCCAGGGCGACGGCAGAAACGAGATTTGACGGCCCCCCGGCAGTTCAATACAATTCTCATTGATTTTGATCAAAATGGGCATCTTAGCCAAAAAATCGGTGCCTAACAAACAAGGAACCGCCAAAGATCTCGATATCAACACAACACCCGAGGCCGACACATCCCCAATAGATATCTTAGCATCCACCTGACCCACGATACCCATGCTACCCCCGTTCGCAGCGACGCACGACCCATAAACCGGACGCACAGCCCCCGGCGGGATGCCCAACAGATGAAAAATGACATCCGAAATAATAGTCGCAGACGCGCCGGAGTCGACCAAAATGCGTACGTCCACCCCTTGTATAGACCCCGGTACAGTGGACGAGCCCGTAGCGGCCGCGACGACTCTCCGTGCCAACTTGCGCCATTGCGTGACCGAGCGACAAGGCCCCGTCGAAGGGCATGCTTTAACCACAACGTTAGGATGGCGCAACGACGGTGATGGGTGAGGTGTAAAGCCTTGCCGAGTGTCTGGTGCGTGCCGACATGCCTGTTTCGGAGGATCTTTAGCCGACTTGACCGGTACCGAGGCCTCCTGCTGCGGCGGAGCCGGGAAGCGGGCCCAGCAGTCTCTGGCGTAGTGGCCCCTACGCCCGCAGCGGAAACATTCGGCCTCGTTGCGCCGAAGCGCAGGCCTCGCCTCCTGACGGCCCCGTTCTGGTAGCGCCGCGCGCGGTCTCGGCCCGCCGCGTCCCGTCCCTGGAGCGGAGGCGGCCGTCAGTTGTTGAGGGCCCCGGTCATCCGGAACATAGACAGCCTGCGCAGGGTTCCACCCCAGCGCATCCCCTTCTTTGACGGGCCCCCCCGTCCACGCCGTCACTTGTTTCCAGCGACGGAGGTTGAATTGCGCATCGAGACACTTAGCAGCCGTCCGGGAAGTTAGCTTCTCATGCCCACACACAGGCATGGGGATCCCTAGATCCCGAGACAGCTCCAACATTTTCCCTAATATGAGAGGCTCGAGCAGGTCCTGTGGCGTCTCAGGATAAGCTGCCATGGCCAGCTCCAGCACCGCACCCCTGAACGCCACGGGCGACTCCTCTGGTGCTCGTTGTCGTTGAGCGAATCGCCGATGCGCATCATCTGGTGGCTCATAAGCATCGGCCATTTCTTGAAAAACACCACATAAAGTTGCCTTCTTATCGGTCGTTATGGAACGGAAGAATCGGACAGATTCGTCGTCCAGGAGAGTCGGCAACACCTCCAAAGCCTCCGCATCGGTCCATCTTGCTGTGCGTACCGCCGCCAAGAAGCGGCAGGCGAACGCGCTCCAGTCCCCACCGACGGAAAATTCTTTAACCGTTGTAAGGTGGCGACTCCGACTCCTCTTCCCGCCGTCTTCCAATGGTGGTGGTTGTGATGGCAAATTCAAAATGGCGTCGGCCCGCGGCGTGGCCAAGATGGCGGTTTGGCGCCACGGAGCGCGCAAAATGGCGGCCTCTTGCCGCGTGGGCAATGGCGGCGGCAGGACAGGCAACGTGGCGGCCCGCGGAGCACCACTTGCATCATCCATCGTCCCTGGCGCGACGAGATGGCATAGATGCGCCAGGACGTCCTTAAGTGCCTCCAGTTGTACCGCCATCGCTTGCCATCGTTGATCCGCGTCTGATGATGTCGACGGACCCGCCACCGCGCCAACATCCTCCACTCCCGTTCCCGTGGTCGCCTCAGCCGGGCTCTCCTCCACCACCCCAACAGGATCCGTGGTTGGAGGGAGTTCGTCGTCGTCGGACGAAGAAGCCGATGCAGGCGCCGGATTAACTTTCTTCCTCACTTGTTTCGACATGCCGTTGCACTTCCGACACCAGTGTAATAAACGACTGGACCACGATGTCTGGCTCAGTGTCCTTTATTCGGTTCGTGCTGTACACCCACACGGCTGTCTTTACTCTGTAGCTTCTCCACGGTGCTGACTCCAATGTCGGTCCGATCCACAACAGCAGCTCCGCTGCTGTTTCTCTCACACAGCCCCCCTTGGCTGTACTCGCTGCAACTCCTCTCCCTCCGCAGCTCTGACAGCCTCTTGCTGTCTCTCTCTCTCTCCGCAGCTCCTCCTGGCAGCCACACCGCTGCCTCTAACACGCAGCCCTTCTGGCTGTCTCCTCTGCAGCTGCACACCACTCCGCAGCCTCCTCTTATCTTCGGGGTTGGCTCCCGATGGCCGTCGGCGCCCCCCCCTCTCCACACTCGCCCGCGTGGCCTCACTCTTTTCCGCTCACACCCCGACTGCCTTCCCCTTCCGGTTTACCCGCTTAAGGACCCGAACCTTCCCCCCACGTCACATGACTCCACCCCCCGTGACATCACATCCGGAAGGTCGCTTACGCCCGCATTACATATGTATTTAATGCTAGCACAAAAGCACAGAACAAAGACAAGAATGAACACACCATAAGCAACCAAAGCAATACACATTGCGCAATGTGCATTGCGTAACGTGTATTGTATAGCTATTTTTGATCTTATACGCACATTTGAACTTTTTTTTACTGGATTTTAGTAAACGCTTAGCCGGAACTGAAACTTTCGAGACTGCTTTGCACAGATTGCACCATAGCTGGTTCAACAGTTTTGGGTTAACCGCACAACCATACCGAAACATCAGATCCACTCCCCGGCTTTCAAAGTAGTATCTGATGTTAACTGTGATGCAACTAATAGCTTATTTCAAGCAAAAATATATTTACAACTTCCAAAACGCATTAATTCGCTAAAATGTTGAGGATGTCTAATTGTTATCCTGCGCACAAGCAGGATGAGTTTTGGTTGACGGGCATGAACTTTGTTACGCATTAAACATGACGAGTTAACGACATGTTTTTATGGGTTTGATGTAAAGCTCTCTGTTGTGTTTTTGGGCTGCACCGCGTATTCGACACGTCTGACATTTCGCTCCACATCCTGGAGTTTCTGTAGTTCACGAAAAAGCTCCTCTAGAAGCTCCCAGCACGTGGAGGAAATCGTTGTGTAGCATGCTAAACAACACTCAGTATAACTCAGAAACACATTGGGGAGAGCAACACAATTTGCATTCAGACCTCATTGTGTCTACGGGAGCAGCAATGAACTCATCGGACACAATTTTTCGATTTAAAGCTTTCGTGACTGCAGGGATTCATCTTCTTGGTTCTTTCGGTAAAGTCAGGTAGAAGGGAAATAAAAAAATAATAAAAATAAAACATAAAAAAAACAATTCTCACGACGTTTCGGCCACAACGCAAGCAGCCGTCCTCAGTACATAGTACATAAAACACACCCCCGTGTTCGCACACAGCTGCTCCATGTTACACAGATGATTTAAATAACGTTTAATGCCTTCAAGTGGTCGATTTTTAGGTACAAACACCATGTTCTGCCTTCACAGAGTGACTTTTTAATTACAAAGTTCACACATTCAAAGTTCACGTGAGATCAAATATGGGTGTAACAATTCAATAGTTGATCGATTACATGTGAAGTTAGTGGCAACCAGTCACTGGAGGGGTCACGTGAACCCATTACATACATCATATAAGAATCGAAAAACTCTCACATGCAATTCTATGTGTATCGTGAACTTTACAGAATCGATATCTAAATCTTGACTTTCGTGACTGCTGGAATTCATATTTTTGGGTCTTTTGGTAAAGTCATGTAGATAGGTTCAAAGAAAATAACAAAAAATATCAGAAAACTACGACGTTTCGATCGCAACACAAGCTTCCAAGGCAAACTGTTTACAAGGGTTTGAAATGGGCGTAGCCCAAATGTCAGCAGCCAATGATATTGTAAGTGGTGGGCAGCCAACCTGACGGTGGTTGGTTTTCCACCAATCAAAGGGCTGCCAGGTATCTAAGTGACTTTAACGAAAGACCCAAGAATAGAATCGACATCTATCGATTGAACGAAATTTCGTTATCTCCGGAATAACATGCAATGAGTTGTCAAAACTTTAGAGAACGAGAGGTCACTTTAAAACAATGTAAGAGGTCAGATCGTTGACCTCGCATCGCCGAGATCCTGTTTGATTCCTAGCAGTTGCCTGTAATTAAACGAGGTTCTCCAGTGTAGTGATTTGATCGTGTCAGCCCAGCCACCAATAATATAATTAAACAAAAAATAAGACATTTAGTTTTTGATAAAATTCAACCCACAGATTTAAAACATTGGTTTGACTGTCATGCGATGGACATTTACTCTCTCATATGATGGAATGGGCAGGAATGTGCTATGGGGGGTGAAAATATCTTGATCTCGGAGGTAGCTCTGCAATATCCACTTTTGTGGGCCCTTCTGAAACACAAAGGGCTGCATTGCTCTGCAAAAGATGTGGATGGAAGCTTCGTCTCATTACTGGATGCAGCAATTGAGGGAAAATTGGAGGTAAATTACAAAAAAGCATCAAAATTATCTGGCTCACTGAAACGCATCATCATGACATACGAATGGCATGCTTAAAAATGTGCACTGTGCATCGTTTTTCGGGTTTATTAAAAATAAGGCAGCGTTAGTCTGTGTGCACGTTTTACAATCCGTTCTTGAATACCTTTGACCATCTCATGTCAGGAGGTAGTCCTTGCAATGAGACGTGGTTAATAGCTAAAATATCAGGTGCATTCATGCACTAAGCATAACAATGGTCTATTTTACATAGAGCTTATGAACGTCACATTTCACAAGGGATTCAACGGAAGTTAAAAAAAACTGGAATGAAATTTAAATCTATAAAACCATGGGCTATAAAAACACACAGAACTAAAATGCAACAAACACGTGCATCACACTGGACAATTGAACGAGCTGTGTTGGCCACGAATATCGGTCCATATTTACAAACAGTACAAAACACGAGGAGCAATCTGATAAGACTTCCGCATCATTGTAAAGTGTCTGAATGAAATTAACTATTTATATACGTGGGTGGTGGTGCAATACGAATAGCGCACTGCGTTACAAACCGGGTTATCCGAGTTGGATTCCTGTCTATGGCTAACATCAGTGGTGAAGATCTCAGCCGGTCCTGGGCCTCCCCCTCCATCGACTGAACCATAAGTGACAACCTGGTGACATGCATTGTTGCATCCTAAATAAGTGCTTGCTAACAGCCCTTGCCCCAACTGCCTATATATACTATACTGATAACTTTTTTTATTGCATATGGATAAATACATTAAGAACGTGCATTTGCAAGTTATCTTTCATAAATATCACCACAACGCTTATTGAATGCAGCAGCTTCAAAACATGTATGATGTACAAAAACGGAGAGCGCAATTGGATCGCTGCAGTGGTTAGCACTTCAGCAAGGAATGTATGTGGACTCACAGCAGAGCACGAGACAGAAACAAAACAAACATCCAACGAAATAAAAAAAATCATTAACCGGTGGATTTTTCTTTTACGAAATACAACTCAGACTCCACTGTCTTCTATTTCTGAACGAGCAACGCCACACCTCGCTCATCGTTATCGGACCGCACAGTTAAACGGAACGACGACACACTGGGGGGGTGCGAGGCGAGGGGCAAACGCACACCGCCCGACATCGCTCGACACGAACGTCGGTCTCACGAGTCGCACTCTGCCGCGCTGAGGCTGCCGGTCGCCTTGCCAGTCTGCCCGCCTGTCTGCGACGTGACATCGGCAATCTTCACGTGGATGAAGAGGGACGAGGGCTCCACGCGCGTCCCATCACGTGACAGCAGAGGGATGTGGCGGTAACCTGCGATGGCGGCACACACGCGCGGTCAGCCGCGACGTGCATCGTCAGCCCTGGAAATGCGAACGGAAGCTGTGAGCAACACGACTGTGGGGGGAAATGGAGGGGTGGGGTTGAGGCAGCGTGTGGCTCCTGCAGCAAGAGGGGATGGGTTTTCCACTTTCAGAAAACACGTATGTGGCCTCGTGAGTGATTCTAATACAGAGGCGATCTACGACGCACCAGTGCTGCATTCACACCAGACCATTTGACAGCCTGAGGTTTAGGCAAATACCTATCCGTCACAATTTGAGGTTACGATTTTGTGCAAATTTTTTTTTACATTGTAGTGAACACCTCTAGTGGCTGGAGGGGTCACGTGAAGCAATTACTGTAGAACATATCTACAAATGAAAATAACCGATGCTTGCACCCACAATTGAACGCATGTGTCGCGAGCGTAAACATCACTTTTAAAATCGGTTCATTGTTAAAGGCGGTGGATTACACAAGCGAGCCGCCTGCTCCACGTTCCAGATATTCTATTTATCCACCGGCTTGTGTCGCTCGAGACTGGAAACGTGACCCAGGGATTTGTCGTTCTCCCCACCCACCACATCCCCACGACCGCCACCATCACCACCACCACCACCAGCAGCAGCAGCAGGAGCAAAGTGGAGGAGTGAACACGCGTCGTGAGGACGGCTCACCTTGGCGTAGGCTGCTGAAGGCGATCGAGTACTGCGCCACAAAATCATTGGGGGTTGCCGTGTCGTGGTCCTCCACCACAAAGCGCAGCAGGGCCACCTCGGGGACGTTGATGTTGAAGCTCAGGATCTCGTTCCACTGCGGGTTAAATCCTGCGAGTCGGGGAGGCGTCGTGGTGCGGGGGGAGGAATGGCGAGCAGTAGTTTATTAAGATGGCAAATCAAAACTGGGAAGGAAGTTCATCGTGGTTACGGAGCGCAGGCCTAAAAAGCCTCAAAACGCCAAACAGCCGGCAGAAAACAGCACTGTTGAAGGGTAAAATAGATCGAAGTTAATACATTTCTGGACTCGAGCAAGGTTATGAGAACTTTAGCAAAGAGACGGTGGGAGGGAATAAAAAATCGAGCGGTATGAGGAAAAAGAAGAAATAACGGTTTGGCCTGCAGTGTGGCGTTTGAACACAGCATGAACGTGACGAAACAGGCAGTCTGGTAAGTAGGCCAAGGCCTCAAAATGAGTGGAGCAATCAAGGAGTAAAGTTTGCGCAGAACTCATGGTAACAGTGATAGAAGGGTGATAAGTAGGCAACTGATACTGGCTAAAATGCTTCGACTTTAATAAGAAAGTAACAGCTGCTTTGTCCCCCGTGCCCGAAGCAGCGACCACCGCACCATTGTTGTCGATGTACTTGGTCTCGTAGCGGGCGTTGTCGAGCGGCACGCCATGCACCTCCACGCGCACCAGCGGGTCGATGATGGAGCCCTTGTTGCTGTGTGGAACCTTGGGCAGCTGCTGCCCGCTGATCACCTGCGGGTCCACATGGGCACTTCGGATAAACGCTCATGGAGGCACTGGTCAAGTCTCTGCGATACGAGGCTTTAGAACGAAAATTATTAAAAGTGCCGGGCGATGCTGCACATCGCTCGCCACCCGAACAGTAGTCCAACCTCACACGCCAATTTTCTCAGCAATGCCGCAGCCAAACTTAACTCGTTTCTCTCCATGGCGACAACATTCTTTCATGCTTTGCATATCCCAGTCAACCCACCAGCCCAGCAAAGGCCATTTGACACTGGAAGCCATGCCTGATGGTGAAGTGTAGACTTCCAATGTGTTTTTTTATGACTGTGCCTTTCATTCATTTTCATTTATGTATATATCTACTTATCTTTTCCAGGAATTTTCTTGAAACAAACGCACTGCAATATTTGGTCACACGTAGTAGAGTTGCGTTTTTTCAGTGGATTTTTCACTGACTTCTTCTTTTAGGAATTTCCCGTTAAATTCTCGAATCACGTCCCCCGCGTAATGTGTTGCTCACACTGTATGTGAATAGTAAGCCGCCGGCAAAATTCCGAACGTTTAAAGTCTGTTCATATTCCACAGCCGAAGCCGGCAACATTTGATAATTATCCACAAACAATGAATGGATGACCACAGAGGATACCGAGACAGATCTTCCTTGTTATAAAAAGCTGTTAACATCGGTTCGACGACACAATCCGCTCCCTGTACATGGAAAGTCAACAACTACCGCGTGGGCTTTCACTCTTGTGCTGCACAGCTCTTCGATGTGTTTTCAGGTTACGCTCTCGGTTGTTCAGCATGATGTCCGACATTTCGCTCTTCAGAGGCTCAGAACTGGGCCCAAACCATTGAGGCCCTCAGTTCGAATAAGGGCAAGCACCCATTACTAAATGAGATTCTCAGTGAAGTGAGGTGATGGTCTCAGCCTGGTAACCATCAACTGCACAAAAAAGTCATAACATTTGCTTTTGACTTAAATTGCCTTTTCAATGATAAAAAGAAAATATACTCGATTTCGATGGGAGTTTTTCCCCATGAAGTGAACAACTCTATAACAAAGCATGCGAGGAAGTGCTCCACCTAGTGTGGATACGAGAAAATTAACGGCGCATAAAAAGTAATTGTTTAGAGTGAACTGTCAAACACAGGCTGATGTTACTACTAGGTGCCAAGTTTCCGAATGGAAATGTCTTCATCTTATGAAATGACATCGATAGCACAGGCAGCAGATGGCAGCAGATGGTTTTGGGCTAACAGGGATTAGCCCCCTGAAGTCTATTACCAGCGCATATTCAAACACAGCCTCAACTGATGCAATCAGTTAATCCATGCAATGTAATTTATTTATACAAGATTCATCACTAGCAGAGCAATTGGTAGACTGACACAACCTGGTGAACCCGTGCCCTTGTGCTCATCTGTCTACCGCACGCGCTTCGGGTAGCAACGCTTGCACGCTCTCGTTTCATGACGTTAATTTTCTCTATTTTCTTTTTACTCAAGAATTTAAATATTATTTATTTAAAAAAAGACTTGGGCCCTCCTACAAAAATGTATTTCAAACCCATATTGATACATTCAACCACCGGCGATGTCTGAAAGCACAAATTCACTCTATCCAGTCTACTCTGTCTCCTAGATGGACTTTCGTCTCCTCCATACTATATTCAACCACTGTACTGCAGGTCACAACACTTCCCTTTCTGCTTCTCTCCTCACACTTGGGAATTCCCTCCCATAGTCTTGTTTACAAGTTATTTTTTAGTGACTCAATGTATTAACTTCTATCTATTAAACAGTCCATTATGCTGTATGTTGCTGGCCGTTTGATCTTTAAGGCCTTTGGTCCTGTGCTCAGCAACTGTGATACACATGAATATACAGTCATTGACGAAAACAAAAACAAAAAAACACTTTCCTCGGCAACTGGGAGCCCCGGAGATTAAAGCAAGGCACACAAGGACAAGTGTCGTGGCAGCCAAAGGTGGCGACGTGCTGTGCCCCACCTTGATGGTGAGCCTCACGGTGTGCAGGCCAGTGCCGGGCTGCGGGTTCTCCGGCTGGAAGGCCGTGGTGGGATCACACAAGAAGGCCGGCTTCAGCACGTAGCCGCAGCCGCCGTTCTGCCGAAAGTGCCCGTCGTGCAGGTCCATCTCGTCTCCCGCTGTCTGGAAGTTTAATGCCACTGTCGAGGCGGGGGCGGAAAACCGAGACACACCCAGGTCAGAGTGCAGCCCGTTACAAAAATGCAGAGTATTATTATTGTTAGCCGATAGTATACGCTGATTATTGTCAATATGGTTACGTTTAAAAATTACCGTCTGGGAAATTCAACGCCACTGTGGGCACACTTGAGACGGAACACAAACCGCGGAGGAGCCAAATTGGAGTGCAACACGTTACAGGTAAAGGTGCAGCCCTGCAATTGCTTGCTGGCGGAAGGACTTCCCCGCGAGAGGGTATTGGATGAGGTAGACGTACCCACACTTTACCCGTCCATGCTTGACCTACTGACCTGTGGTTTACCAATTTAAACTTCTGGGTAGACAAGAGGAGGATTTAAGATACTTGATCTCTGGATTGCAAGTTCATTATGCTCACAGTTACACCATGGCGGAATGATCACACCACGTTACAGAGGTGTGGATTATTTTTAGATGCTTATGAGGAATATTACTATGTTTATAAAAACTCAGAATTACATGTAGTTTATTTTGGCACATTCAATAATTGTGCATGCAAACTAATTAACGAAGATGTAAAAGGAGTATTACTTTCCTGTTATCAGTATTTTGATATAACAAAACATATCTACTTTCCTGACAAAACAAGCCACAAATGAATATACAAAGTGTGGCATGAAAGTTAATTAGAACATTGAATCAATGCACCACACTCACAACAGCGATGGAAATGGAGGCCACACGCCAATAATTGTGACTAATTTCTGTCTGACGTTATTACGCCTTTACCCTCCTGTCTACAGTAAACCTTGTTAAACTCTTTCACCCGGTAGAGAACAAACATTTTTGTTCATCAGGTCTCACTTCTTCCATTCTTTATTCAAGTGCTTTTAACAATTCAATGATGCTTTGCTTAAAATTAGTGTTGAAACAACCAATACAAATGTTTATTTTAAGTTACAATTTAAATAATTAGCTAAATAGCAGCTAATTTTTTTTACTGCAGATGCCCCACATCCGGCCTCCAAGATACTGGAAGCGCAACGCATGCCTAACGTGACGTGGTGATGATGCGTGATGATGCGTGATGACGGCAATGATGATTAGCGATGACGGCGGTGATGATTTTATCAATCCCTGCCCACCTGAACTGCGATTATGGCACCATTATTTATTTTGTATTCAAAATAATCGAAGCAATAATCAACGGATTCATACAAAAATAATTTAAATCGCTGATAATTGCAGCTCTACGCAAAACGACTCGTTCCAACAGGAGACGCTGCATCCCGCCAAGTGTCGTTGTCATGCACGGCCATCATACCAATCTGACAGCCGACGTTCCAGAACTCCTGCGGGTTGAAGTTGGAGGAGTCAGTCCTGCGCCCGGCTGGGTAGACTCGGCTCAGCTGCAGGCTGTTGTGACGCACAAACTCGTTGCCTGCGGCAGTGAACACGGCGGAAAGATCAAACGATAAGCGTACTTGTATGTACGTGTTGAACTTCCTTCGCACCGTACGGAGCCAACTGCGCTAATCGGAGGAGCAGGGGAAGGACAACAAACTAAAAGCAAAAAAAATTCGATATATATATTTTTCAATCTATCTTTCAAAGTGCATAGCTGCAATGGCTTTCTAATATCGGAAGAGCATTCCAGACGGCCGCAGAAGTGCATCCGAAAACCCGCGATGCAGTGACCGTCTTTGTTTGATGGTTAGCCAGAAGCCGTCGCGAGGATGACTGGTTTTTGCTCCTTGACTTGCTCAGGCCGCACTGACCGATGCGTCGTCTCCGTTTCACATCGTCCATCGGCTTATTCGCAATACATTGGACGAAATGTGAATGGAAATGACGGGTAAAAAATCTGATCCTGTTCACACAAACTGACGCCAACGTCCAGCCCGCGACCTGGACATTGTGACCACACGTCGTGGCCCAGTGGAATCTAGGTTGATGGCGGAAGGTGACCTTCGTTGATAACCAAGCGAGAGCCCAATGAGATCGGAAGTCTCTGTTTATACGGTGTTCTGGAGTTAAATACAGAAAAGACACATGTACACCCAGACACGTAGACTTACATAGAGACCTATAGACTCAAATAGACTAAAATAGAGACTCACAAACTTGAACAGACTGGGTTTTTTTTTGTGCAGTCATTGGAGACCAGGCTAAAACCATCAACTAACTGCACTTGAGAAACCTATTTAATCGCAGGCAGCTGTTCAGATAAAAGCCCAGGATTCCAGTGGTGTCATCAGCTCAGCACTCTGACCTCCGAGCCATCCTTGTGGTGTTAAGAAGTGATCACCTGTTCAGAATAAGCCCCCGAGTGAAAAAACAGCGACAGATGGATGGTTGATGTTTTTTGGTCATTGGTACATGGGACCCTGTCAGCGATGGGCGGAACAAACGCTCCGGCCGCGGGCTCGTTGCGCCGCTTCACTGGCAGGCGAGAGTGGAAGTTTTCGCTGGGCGTCACGGTGGCATAACAGTGGCTGGCGTAACAGAGCTGCAAAAGCGACTCGTTTGCACGCGGTGGATCGACTTACACCACTGCTGACCTGGTCACTCAACTGAATGCAATAGCTTAATAGCCACTGGCTTTCCACGAGCAGCCTCCTCCACCTCCACCTCACCCTCACTCTCCTAACAAGCTCAACGCTCACTTCCTGACAAGCACAACTCGCATTTTACTGAAACACTCTCTAGCCATTGTGTGCAAAGACCATTCCCTGCTAAATTAAATAGACACACACACACACGTACATACGTGTGCATGGTTAGCTATTTGCCAATATACCGCCGGATGAAGACCTCCCAATTGGGTTTTATTTTACTACACTACTTGTCAATAATGTTTTTGGATGCACATATCCCCCCTTCAACATATTCCTCGAGGGAATATCCATAGAACACGTCACTTCCGCACTCGTCCCCGACTGCACGTGCTCCCGACTGCACGTGCCCCCGACTGCACGTGCCCCCGACAGCACACGTCCCCACTGCACGCATCCCCACGCGCGTCTCTGGGTGTCCACGCGCGTGACTCCGGAGTGTTTCGGTGCCGCTCCCCTGCTTCACACACCGTCCTCCCGGAGCAGCTTGCGAGCCTTGGTTTCGGTGAAGGAGGAAACGTCCCAGGCACTGGCCTGGTCACGCGGGCGGGAGAACCCTGGGAACTGCACGCTCCGGCAGTACACCACACAATTGGACAGCTCCACGGACAGGTTCTGCTTGCACTTCTGCGGCGACGATGGGTCCAGCAGGTGGGGATGGGGCGATGCACGGCGTGGGAGAAGAAGGAGTGGGCAACAAGAGGAAGAGGGGATTGACAGCGTTTAGCTTCAAACATCTCTTAAGTTAAACACTCTATTATAACATTGGATAACATTTAACAGTAGGATTCTCAAGGGATGTACATTGATTAAGGTAAGAAGTTATAAAGTACACCACGACACGTCACACACATTCCAGGGAAATTCTGCAAAACTAATAAATGAAATAATACATTAACTCATGGTTGCACTCCACTTTAAAAATCTGTGCACTAAATGTTGACAACATTTTTGGCCAATGACTAAGACTGACTCAACCAACATACAATAATTAATAATCGACTGAACATGTGGTTTCTTTAGTAAACTAGGACTAACAGAATTTATAAATGAAATCCACAGACTAAGACTGGACTAATATTTCACATGTTCAGATTCAAGAACTCTATTTCAGCAGCTAAGGGTCCACTTAGCTCAGCAGCTCTTTTACAAGGACAACCATCGACCAGTGATTACCGTCGACAACACACGTATGTATGTACGTATGTAAGTATGTATGTCTGGACTTCTTTCGCACCATACCTAGCCAACTGTGCTATTTGGAGGTGTGGGGGGGAAAGGCAAGAAACTAAACACACAAAAGAAGTTCTAAAGAAATTACTTTCCAAACTAGATTTAAGAGTACGTTGCTCCAGTGGCTTCTTAATATCGGAAGGAAGAACATTCCAGAAAGATGAGATTATTTAGATTATTTTGCTGCTATAAATTTCCATGTGCGAAGCCACTTCGTTGAGCGATCATTTGTGGCCAGGCCGCTTCGGAAAAATAAGTTAATAGCTCAGTGGATAAGAACAAATTGTTTAGTTTCATTTGTATAATTGTGCAAGTGATGTGTTTACCTTCCCTATACTTTGCACTCCGATAGTGTTGATTTATTTATTATTTGTTGTAACGTTCTGACAACATTCGTCCCGACCGGACATATGTGAAAAAGAGCTTCATAGCTCATCGGATTCCTCCAGTACAGATAAATATATTCCCTGACAACAACAAAAAAACTTTACCGAAGTTCACCCCCCCCCGCGGACTCACCTTGCCGCGCTGCCGCACACTGTTGCGCACGCTCTCGTCCTCCATCTCGGCCGCCTCGTCTTCGTCGCTGACCTCGCCGCTCTCGTCGTGCCCGTTGACGACGGGCACCGTCTCGCGTGGCCACGGGCCCGGCAGCTTCTTCCCCTTCACCAGCACCTTCCCCCGCAGCTGCTGCTCGCACGAGTGACGAACCCCGAGCGCCCCGCGCGCCCCCGCCACCACCGTTTAGCCGCGTAAACTGGAGGCCGCGGGAGGCAAGGGGCTGCTAAAGCGAGCAAGACCTCTTCAGGTGATTACGGCACATGGTGGAGAAGGCTTTGACCGCCATTATTATTATTATTATTTGACTGCACACATATCAAAAGATGGAGTTGACTATGGCCGAATTTCCACCGGAATGCGCCTGATCTCATCAGATATTGATAGCTAAGCAGTTTTCAGCCTGGATAGTTTTGGATGGGCGACCCCTGTGCATTGATGGTTGTTATAAGCTAGTTCGTGGCTATCTGGTGGGCAGCAGAGGGCAGCACACTAAATAAATTTTATCACAATACTGTACGTACTGCACTGTACTGTCGATGAACCTGAGTGTATGCTCCCAACCTTGACCAGCGCGTACAGACCAGCATGGTGAGGTATGGACAAGTATCCCCATGAGGCCCTATTCCAGCAGTCAATTGCCCAAAAACAAGTGTACATTGGCACACAGACGACTACTAACATCGTAATAATGTACTGCACAGTCTTTTACCAGTGCTCGACTGGACGAAGGCCTCCAACTGTCATCATGGTTTTTTTACCACCATACTTGACCATGCTGGTCAGTGGCGATATCAGTACAGATATCGCCACTGATGCGGGTGGGCCCTTGCTCGCACATTGAGCTCGGATTGCTCGGCTCTGAATGCAGTTACACTAACCAGTCCACCACCGCCCCTCGCTCACACGACTCGGCATATTCCCCCCCCCCCCTTTGCCTGTATGAATGTGGGACATCGTTTTGCGCGTACAAATACTGTACCGAGCTGTGAGCACCATGGCCCTGCAACACAGCCCTGACAGCGGATTACTTAATGACCTCCATAAAGCCCTTGGAAAATGAAATCTCTAATCCACCGAGTGCTTCATTGCTTGTAAACACCGCGATGCTCCCTGGGTAATCCCTGCATTGGCTCATCCCGCGATTGAAACTGGTTACTTAAGAGGATTAAAATAAATAGATTTCTTTTTTAAAGCACAATGGGGAGGGTAAGGTAATGTGGGGGTCATGTTCTGGATTCAGTGTGCATACAAATGTCTGTGTATGGCAGTCGTGGCTAGCACACTGGACAACAAACGTAGAGACCTGGGTTCGACTCCCAGTCCCGGCCAACATCAGTGACAAATATTTTGTCCTCGGCCTCCCTTACGTCGGCTCAGCCTTAAATGCGTACCTAGAACACCATGTGTAAACACCAACATTGGGGAGACAAAGGCGGTCAGGCATAGTCCTGGCCACACCACCCCCTCATGCCTCATCCGGTCTTTATTGCTGCTCCCTAACAGCAACTTGCCCCAACAGTGTATTAAAGCTACATGGCGAATCTTGACCTAAAGCTTTCGTGACTGCAGGAATTCATACTCTTTGGGTTTTTCGGTAAAGTCACGTCGATAGAAAAAGGCCTCCCACTGTCCTAGGTTTTGATGGAGTTGCTTACTTCTCTGAAGAGATGCCGCGACACCAAGGTCATACCAATCGCCTTCGTTTTTGCTAACATTCTGACCACAAGTATTGTGGTTAATGCAGACGTGACTAGCCAAGGTATTCCTAGCTCTGCGATCTTACATTTACTTGCAAATTCCATCTCTAGCCCCGCCCACTTACCCTTGGGTTGTACCCATCTCAAGCCTATATAACCTTTGGCTGCAGTAGCTCTCTTGCTACATTTTGTCCTGCCTCAGCAGTCCGCCTGCTGTATTTTTTCACCTGAAGACGAGTGCTTGTGTTGCGATCGAAACGTCGTGATTTTTTTATTATTTTTTAAAATTTCTATCTACGTGACTTTACCGAAAGACCCAAAGAGTACATGGCGAAATTTGTCTTCACATCTGCACATGTGTTGTGTCTGTGTTTGCCCATACTCTAGCCTGTGGGTCCAGTGGTATTGATTGGGGAATCACCATACCAAATAGGTTTAGAACCACTCGCCTACGCCAAGCCATTGGACTAAGGCCAATGTGAAGGATGAGGCCTGAGAAAATGTCCTCGGGCTAGTCCCAAGGCCGAGGACTGGCCTAGACTCTGTAAGACTGAGACTGAGTCTAACAGAGTCTAACCTGTATGTCCCACATCGTGGAACTGCCTCGTGCCACCAGTAGGGCCTGCTTTCGCTACCTCTGGGGAGGGCAGCTGCGAGCTGGGTAGTCCAGCGAGTGGGGCGGTGAGCAGCTTGTCCCCAAGGATCGACTGCATGTGCCGAGCCAGCACCGCCTGCTGGGCCACGCTGCAGTGGTTCTCTATGGAGAGGATCACCGGATAATCCGACACCTGTTGAGAGACGCGCAGACACACAGACGCACGCGTGCACAGAACACACGCGTTCATTCACAAGCACAGGAAGACCAGCGCGAAGGTCCACCCAGCTTCGCCTTGGACAGAAAGTGCTGGTAGCGAGAACTGTAGTAAGGTCGACACGGCACAAGAGGGGGTGGTTGGCTAGCACCACGCTCGGCCGTCTCGGTCTCCCCAGAGCTGAGGTTTACACACACTGCACCAGGTACTCATTTAAGGCCGAGTCGAGCTAGTGGAGGCCCATGACCAGTTCAGATATTTGTCACCGATGTTGGCAGTCAAACGGAAGTCTCCAGGTTCATAGCACAATCATCACACTATGGCTCACATACATACACACATGCGCACACACACGTGCACAAGAAGATAGTACTGTGCACAGGCACGAAAAAATGCACACACACGTGTGCAAAGCTGTTTGTGAATGAAGAACTGTGTCAAAGTCTGGTTTTTCTAGTTTTTTTCGACTGACCATGATTATCTCATACATCACAATGTCTCAATGACCACACCCCTTAAAATGTCACATTAATAATATAATAGCACTTGCCCCAACAGTCCTTGCATTTTCAGATTAATTTTCTTTCATCAAATGGGACATCTCCACTCGAAACAACTTGCCTATGAGTCGAGGTGGTTGGTCGGTACAATTTGGGGTGGAAAATATTGCTAGTATACACCGTGGGCAGTATTCATGAAATCTGAGTGTATATACTGGCTGTTTTATACACACACACTTCATCTTTATCGTCCTATTTGGTGGAGGTTTCATATTACGTCGGTTATTGTATTCCCAAAATTGTATTCTCTTTCAAATATACAATGCAACCCGCATCATAACATTTTGCTCATAGTAAGCTACTACAGTGGCATTGCTATTATATCTAGATATAAAATGATTCAATGAAAATAATTGTCAGCATTCGCCATCCTCGGTGGTAACAATAAGCCATTTTTGTGCCAATGGCTCAAGCACCAAACTCATTCTGCAGAACAAAGCGAACTCCGCTCTGGCACCTGGAAGGCGTATTTTTCAATGGTGCGGATGACGTCGCTGAACAGGATTTTGGAGGTGAGCGTGTGGCCGTGGTAAATGACCGGCTCGCCGTTTTGACCATCCCAGCAGTCGAGCTCCACACAGCGACAGCCCTTGCGGAAGGCCCTGGAACAGGCGCACACACCACAGACAAAGATTCCCCCCTGTAGGCACGTAGACAGTTAGGGCAAGTGATGTTTGCAAACACCTATGAAGGCCGGCAATGGCGCACAAGGAGGTGGTGTGGCCAGCACCACGGCCTACGACCTCTGTCTCCCCAGTGCTGAAATTTAAGGCTGGGTCGACCTTCGAGAGGCCCAGAACCAGTTCAGATATTTGTTACTGATACTAGCCGTGAGCAGGAATCGAACTCAGGTTGCCAGGTTCATAGCGCAGGTCACTGCATACTGCACCACTGCTCCGACAGACATGGACAGATGCAGACGTCTCAGTCACTTGCCTGCATGGTCTCCCCTTTAGCTCCGCCTTGTCTAACAATGCCGATGACGAAATCACCCGGGAATGCACCGAAGCTCATAAAATCTTAGAACCCAAGCCAACATTTAACCCTGAATAGTGCCTAGTGCAAAGAATAGGCCTCCACAAAGGTCGTTGAACGGAGCAACATCACTGTCGAGTTCCGTAGGCCCCTGGCTTCGGCTGAGCGAGCAGACCTGATGTAGGCTTCGGTGCTGCTGGGGCCGCGGAGCTGGTCCTCCATGAGGTAGGTGTTGTGCGACGACGAGATGAAGTAGTGGCTGAGCGGCCGCGTCATGTCGTGGCCGATCGAGTCGTGGCGCTGGTCCCACAGGGAGCCATCCGGGGACGTCAGGTATCGCACAAAGCCGTCCAGCGTCATCACGCTCAGGCTCCTCGCTGCACGAGATCACACGGCGAAGAGCAAACACTATCTTCCATGGAGCTGATCTTCTGAGAGCACAATTTACTCAATTCAAATACAAATTTAGCCACTGCACCCTGCATGTGCCTGATGTTTGGCACAAGCTCGACGCGACATAGACAGTGCCGATTTATTCTAATCACAATGCTGTATGGCTGATTCATTTTAATCAGCACTTGCGCGAGGTCACATGGGACATCTTTATCAATTATCAGGCCTATTCAACGTGCTATAATTGAATGCGCGTTTCAAGGGAGGTGAAATGGGCCTGCCAGTGGCGTCGCTACTGAGTGTGCAGGTAGTGCCAGAAGGATCCAGTTGCCAGGCTACAAAGAGTGGGGAAGGCGGACAGGGAGCCCCATTTCATCCTTGCACCAGGGATCATGCCAACCATGCTATGCCACTGGCAGCCGTCGTGGGTGACAAGGAACAAGAGTTTTGGAAAACCCCGCTCTTAAACAAACTGAAAGGACAGAAATCACACAAGGCAGAGGAAGGATGACTTCACAGTTAAGAGTTCCCATCTAACGGAGGTGGTTGGGTGGCTCAGACGGCAAAGCACGGAGCTCGCACCACCGAGATCCCGGCTTTGAATCCGGGCAGCCGACACGACATCGACGGCACGCGCAGCAGACGGCACGCAGGCACACACAACGGGAAAGAAGATAGGCCGCATTCCCGAGCGAGCACCGATGTTGGAGAGTTCGTGTTTCTCCGTGATGGCGGAGGCGAGCTCCTCGGCGAAGCGGAGCTCCTCGCACCCCTCCTCCCGCTGGAAGTCGCGCAGGAACGCGGCGAGCTCGCCCCGGCTCAGCACGCTGCCGTCGCCCGACAGCGACGAGAAGAGCGCCTGCAGTTCGTCGCGCTGTGTCAGCAACTTGTAGAAGACCACAAACTCGATGCCCTCCAGCGTGCCCGAGCGCGACATGTCCGCCATCTGGAGCGCGAGGCACACAGTGGGGAGAGAGACTCTAAACGAGTTGAGCCTCAATCATAGACTATCAATTGCCAATAATTACGATTGATTATAATCAATCATAAACCATTATCGTTCTTCACCCATCAATCAACAATCGTCAGATATCAATAACTATTATGCATTAACCATCAATAATCATTTTATTATTCACCATATATCATCTATAATTAGTCATCAATATCAAAACTAATAATCATAAACAATAAATCATCAACCACCAATCTTCAGTCACCAACCATCAATAATCAACTTGTTGACAATGCGAGTTGATGGCGGTTAGTGGTCAGCATTAAAGCACGTGTTGGTTTCCTCGAATGCGTCGGACGACAACAACCCAGTGAACACTTGAATGTGTTGCCAATAAAGTTAAGTGTGTGATGTTATGGTCTGGAAATGGTTAATTGTTATGGTTGCATCATTAGAATGGGAATGTTGTTGAGATGGCAGCATCATTGCTACGGTGGTCACGAGCATGGCGGTATCATTACTCTCGGGGGGGGTGGGGGGGGGCGTGCAGTGGTTAGTGCACTGCAGTATGAACCCAGATACTTAAGTTAAATTCCTGGCCATGGTTAACATAAGTGGCCAGTTATATCCAAACCGATCTTGGACACCCCCCCCTTCACCAACCCACGTTGATCAGCTTGACAATCTGCATAAACGGCATAGCGGCGTGGGAAGGCCTTCATCAGCAACGGATTGCGCCGTGCACGTAAATAATTTCCTGGCGAGTGCAATCAGCACGGGTGTATAAATCATTAACATCACTGTGGCATAGGCAGTATCATATGCAAGGAAGTGTGATGGGTTTAGGTAGTTTGATTGTTGTGAGAGTGTCATTGAGATGGTGTTGTTGGTACGGCAGCACCTACCTCGAACAGGTGCTGGGCGTGGTGTTCGTTCATGTCAATGTTCATCATCTTCAGCAGGTTCTTCACCTCCTTGAAGGTCATCCGCCCGTCCTTGTTTTTGTCTGCCTTCTTGAAGCAATCATAAATCCACGTGCGGTAGAAAAGTCAAGGAAATTCCGTCCTATTCTTTGGGTCTTTCGGTAAAGTCACGTAGATAGGTTCAAATTAATAAAAATAAAATAAACAAAAACCACGACGTTTCGATCACAACACAAGCAACCGTCATCCTCCTGATGATCCTCCTGATGACGATCGCTTGTGTTGTCATCGAAACGTCGTGGGTTTTGTTTATTTGTATTCATTTTAACCTATCTACGTGACTTCATCGAAAGACCCAAAGAACATGAGTTCCTGCAGTCACGACAGCTTTAAGTCAAAATTCCATCCTTTAAAAAAAAATCATTTGAGAAGATAACTTTCGCTCCCACTGCAATAGACTACTGCTCCGAAATAGCGCAGTCACCGGAGACATTCGATAACACACCTCTGCTACTGCGTTTGCAAAAAACACAATGCACGAGGGCTTAACCGTTGTGTCCTTTGTACGAGTGTGAAGTCACTTGCGGAATTGGATTTCTCCCGAGGGTGTGTCTTTGTGTCGAGGCAAGGTCCATTGTTTGCTGGGTAACACTGCTAAGTTTAGTGCTATAATTCAGACCCGCCTAACCGGTCATCGTGGCTTTTGTCCAACGGTATAGTTTACCCGTGGACGGAAAACACAGGAAAACACCTTGAGGCAGGCCCCATGAACCCTTCACAACCACACACGCCACTTACACATGCGAGCCTCAATTCACGGAAAGCCCATTAAAAGCGGAATTTCAAAAAATCGCATTGGGGTCCAGCTTCCGAAAATTCTATGGATCAAAACATTTTTTGTTACTTCCGCCACCCATGAAAGTTACTTAACCGCCCTGCAATCGATCCACTGCCAACCAAGTAGAAAGAGCGCACCCCATATAGCTATGCAATTCCCACTGTAAACTATATCGCCAAAGTGTTGTCATAAGTGAGACTTTTGCAATCGACTGAAATCGAATAATACCAACTCCACTTTATTGCGAAGCAGTTGACAGACCTGCACCACCGCCAATGTACATGTACAGCCCGACTGTCAGTCCACTGTTGGATGAGGGCCTCCCCATGCCGTAATTGTCATGGTCGGTTATCTGGCCACACTTCAAGGTGGTCGGGGCTGGTCGGTGAAGGTGTAGAGCATGGAAAGTATCGTGCCATGTGATGGGTTTTTCTGGACTGCCCACTGTTGCCCACCACGCACAGCTTCAATATAATACTTACCAGCTGTAACACAAACTTCCAAGCGTGCATTCTATTCAGGGGGTTTTGTCCCTACAGTTGCTCAACTGGTTAAAAGGAATTCAAAACACTGAGCGTGAACGCTGGTAGTAGCAGTTTGGTGGTTGTAAGTGGTGGCAGCGTTGAGTGGGAGCCAAATGTTTACGTTGGTGGCACTAAGTGAACGTTGATGTTGGTAGTCCTCGGTGGATGTTGATAGTTCTGGGTGAATGTTGATAAATGCTGACACGGGTGAAGCCACGCGGCACTCTTACTTCAGCACCGGCTAGGATCACCACATTATATTGAACAACATACGAACGAAGATCAGGAACAAAAGTATTGTACTGTCCTTCAAAGTCATACATCCTGGCAAATAGGTGTTGCGTCAAGTCATGCTTGCTATGTAAAGAGGCAAAGTAGTGCTGCGGAGGAGACTCGTTTGGGACGTTAATACCGTCCAGACTAATCGTGTGCGGGCGATGCCACTCACAGTGGTCACCAATCGGGATCAGGAGCACGAGCAGAGAGCAGCTGGATATGCAGTGGTGGTGCTAGCCTACAGGGGCTAATAAGCAGATATTATAGTATGGGGAGTCCCTGCTTTCAATGTTTTCATTCATAAGCCGACAGAAGAGTTATTAGACAAGAGGATAGGCACGTAGTGAGGTAAGAGAAATGTAGACGACAATGATGTAGTGAGATGAGAGAAGAGAAGCACACAAGTGAGCAATGAGAGGGATGTATCGGCCGTTATGTTAATATGTTCGTTCGGTGTATTATGATTTGAATCCGCGTTGGTATGTGATGTGTCCCCTATTCCTTTCATGAATACGATGCCCCCCCTAAGCTCACCCCTTCTTGACTCTTAATCCTTTTCCTTGGTTTGCTTAACCATGACACCGCCCCACCGTGGATATGCATCGAGCCGCTCCTGGGAGCCCATGCCCTCGGCGCTGCGGATGAGCTTGGCAATGCCGCGCACCCATCGCTGTGCCTCCTCCTCGCTCTCCGCCACCAGGTCCAGGTTGCCGCGCCGCCCACGGAACACGATGGTGAAACATCGCTCTGGAGGGAACTCCCCCGCGGAGCTCTGTAGCACCTCGGACTGGTGGCCCTCGCGAACCGCCTCGATCTCCACCACGGAGACTGCGCGGAAGCGCGCGACAGACGGGGCGGTACGGACAGCGGACGGGGTGGGGGAGCGAGGATGATGGGATTGTAAGGGTTATTGATGTGGAAGAGAGATGGTGCAGTGGTCCTGTACCATAACAATACTACTTTCATTTTATATAGTGTCGTTCATGCTCATAGCATCCCACAACCCTGTACATTATTTATAGATAAAGACCATTTCCCATATACAGCCACTACCAAGCAAATGAAAACCCTACGACAAGGCAAAATAACAAATTTATCCAAAAAAACAAGAAATAGAATGTTAGGTTAAGAAAGCTTCACTTCCAATAGAACCGGAAAGGACGCAGTATACAAAAAATATTGTAAATGTTGTGGATTCACTCTTCAACACACCGGTGGGCTAAAGTAGTGAACTATTTGTCTTTTGTCAACGTGACACTTTTTTACTGATTGGCCGTGTCGGGTGGTGGAGGGTTGCAACACATTTATAAATAACGCGATCTAACCCAAAAACGTTTATTATGAATAATATTGGTCGCGAAAGCCTACATGTTAAACTGACGCAGTATACGTTTACTTCATGGAACCACTCTAACCTCTGCCTGGTGGTGGTGATGGTGTCGGTGGTGGTCTGGATAACGATGATGAGTGATGCATTATCGGTGGATAATGATGATGGTGATGATGTTAAGATTGACGATGAATGCAGATGATGGAAGGATGGATGAAAATGATGATGGGTGCTCCTTGTTTCACGAACAAATCTTAAAGTGCTCCTGAACCTCACGATCAAGGACACTGTGACAATGCATTTGTAACTGTTTATCCAGCCACAGTTCAAGCTTCCTTTGCGAACAATAACAAGGGAAATACGACCACACCAAAAAAGTGCAGTTGTATTTCCCTTACAAACAACACAGACATCTCCTATTGTACTTTAATTCTGCTACGTAGAATCCCTTGTTGCCCATGATAAAATCATCCGGAATACAAACGATCTCGTTACGATCTCAGACGCTCATCGTTATTTTGAGCCTCGGTATTGGATAGTGCTCGATTGGGTGACCACCCATCAAAAGCAGGTTGTCATAAAGCTACAGCGCGACGAGGTGCATAATAGAGAGGGTGGTGCAGCAAGTACATCGTTGTACTCTACTTCTATGCTCCCACGTTTGTGTTCCATCGCCTTCACCAGCCCGTGCTGCACATGTACAATGTTGTTCACACATTGTTGCATGTACTGTATAATGTACATATATACTCCCATAAATGCACAGCGGTGGACAATTACCAGCATCCTGCGATCTTTAAAAATACCCTCTTGATTTAAAATCGTTGTCACTCACTCGGGTGCCGTACCAAGAGTGCAACCCCCATTAGCTATCGATCTGGGATGTAAAGCCCAGGCACCACGTAAAGCCAGCACATCACACACCGGTATGCTGCAACTATACTGTGTGTATAGCCAGAACATCACACAATGAATGCTACACTACACGATACCACACACTTCATCCGGCAGTCATTATCATGATGATGACTGATACATGATGATGGTACGATACTGTTTGTGTGCAGAGGTGTATAGTGCGATTACAGCACTATACACCTCTGCTCACTCAGCACTGGTACACATTTCATTATTACTGCACTTCCAGTTTGTGCACGCAGCTAGTGTCATCTTGGCTAGATGAATATGTATCAGCTGTTTCGTGCATGGGCAGGGTGCCAAACACCATCCATGAGCGGAACATGCTTGTCTTGGGTACGCACACCTGTGTGCCGAATAATAATATTGATAATCATCCCGATTACATAATAATGCCTCGTATTACAGGGCTATTGTTTGACTCATTTGCATTGGTTCAGTGTATCATCATCATCATCTTCTTCTTCTTCAAACCGACAGACAAGACACCTCCGCAGCCCAGACCATCAGCAAGACGTTGACGTAGGTCAGAAACACGGGCGATGACGATAAAAATGGAACAAAAACTGAAGAGTGCGCTGAACTGCAAGGAAAGATGAATTACAGTTCATTGAGAGATACTAAAAGGAATATGCGGATTCCAGAATATATCATAGTTAGAGACATATTGACTGTAAAGAAGATTAATTTGGCTTGGGCTTGGAATGGACTGACAGTCAGTTTACTGGGCAGAGATCGAGGGCCCAGTGAGGGCAAGGGCTTGCCAAAACAAATGTGTCCCAATAAATATTAGCACAACAATCGTGTGTGCATGTGTGCCCGTGTGTCCCCTACCTGACATAGAGGGCTCCGATACACAGTCAGAGCACCAACTATATCACAAGAAACGTCTTAAGCAATTATTAGGTACGTGCAGCGTGCAATATTTGTACGTATGTGGAAATATTGGTGAATGTGAAAGGAGGCGATGGATAATTGTGGAGAGGTGGAACGTGCCATGGCACTGTAGGCTACTGTATAGAGAGTGTGTGCATTCCTACAAACCCATGCTGCTATAAATCACGGAGGCTAGGGAAGGGCTAGGAACCTAATGAAGGGCGTTGAGCCGGATGCAGTGGCAGTACGGATGATGTATGTGTGTGTTGAACTTATTTCGCACCATACGTAGCCAACCGTGCTAATTGGAGGTGTGGGGGGAAGGACAACAAACTAAAGACACAAATCACTTCTAAAGAAATGATGGCCGGTGGTCGAGACTCACGTCATTGTAACAGCCTAAGGAGGGATCATGCTTGAGAAGGACGTACCCCGTGGAATTGGAGCGATGAGTTCAAGAAATGCGACGCTTGAATGCCCGGCCACTGCTCGTTAAAGGGCAAGGCACTTAATGTTTTGGCCACGGTCAACCCACTGCCCTTGTGTTTGTGCTGCCAACCCCATGATCCCAGATTAAATATTAACCCGTGAGACCAATCCCATCAAGTGCTTTGCTACACAGAGACCTGGATTGCCAGAGAGCGGCAACGCTTTAGCCACGGGTGACACATCCACTCTGCTCGAGTAGTTTGAGTGCTTGAGTTAGCGGACTGCTTTGACTGACCAAGCCACTACAAATGAGTAAACTACCTTACCGTATTCTTGGTTCTCTCAGTAAAGTCCCTTCTACGTGACTTGACCGAAAGAACCAAGAATATGAATCCCTGCAGTCACGAAAGCTTTAAATAAAAATTTTCCATTTCCGTAGCGGCCGGTCTATATGGGACTTTGGAGCAGCACCCCGTCTATAGAAATTGCTTCAATATCTATTTTCAATACACATATATTTTTTAATTGAAAAAGAAAATGTCAAAGGTAAAAATATTGGATATGTATGTATGTACAACTTATTTCGCACCGTACGTAGAAAACCGTGTTAATCGGAAGGTTTGCATATGACGTGATGGTATTTTTCCACTCAATTTGAAGGGAATTGATTCAAACAGAAGCGAAATATGTGGTGCTCAGTCTCACTTCCCCAATAAGATTTATATTTCGGCATGTCATCGGCGATTTGAAATGAAGCTAAAAAGGGGCACGAATATTTCCGCCCGTGTCCAGTAATAATCCGCCGCTTCTCGTCTCTCCCTTCCTCCCACCTCAGCCCAACCCCCCAGCCTCCAGCGGCCATGGCGCTGGCAAAGCCTCAATATAAATGTGACCCATCCTTCCACCGTTGCCAGCGGAGTACTCTAAATGCTTTTGACTTAAAACTTTCGAGACTGCAGGAATTCGTATTCTTGGTTTTTTTCGGTAAAGTCACGTAGATAGAAAATAAAATAAAATAATAATAAATTAAAAATAATACATTGAAAAAAAAACACACGACGTTTCGATCGCAACACGAGCGGTCTTCATCAGGCGGAGTGATGAAGCGCGCTCGTGTTGCGATTGAAACGTCGTGGGTTTGTTGCTTTTTATTGTTTTCAATTTATAATTTTTATAAATAAAACATATTTTATATTAATATTTTTATTTTATTTTCTATCTACGTGACTTTACCGAAAGAACCAAGAATACTCTATGTGCTGCACTCCAAAGAAAAATGGTCTTCCTTTTAGTCTTACAGGGGTAAGTGCTGTTAATGAGCACCCATTACCCTTTTCCCGTTCCGAGACGTCTGCAAGTTGCAGGGTGAGTCCCATTCACCACTGAATCTTGAAACGCGCAAGCAATTCGCGAGCAATTCGCGTAAATTTTACTTATAGATTCTATATTTGAAGCTTTCGTGACTGCAAGGAATCATATTCTTAGGTTTTTTCGGTAAAGTCACGTAGGTAAAACATCAAAATTAATGAAAATAAAATAAAATAAAACAAAAATCACGACGTTTCGGAGGCACAGCGCCACTGTTTTTAAGACATTGTACTCACCAAAGAGAACTGAATCGACACAATCACATTCTATGACTGCTGGTTTTAAACTGTGCCGCACGCCCTCCCGCATGGCCTTGTACTGATAAAGTTATTTTAGTTTTTCACCCGATTCTGAAACGGAAGATTTCCGAAATGGGAAAGAGTTAAGGTCAGCATGGAAATAAGAGAGTTTGCATGGCCAGAATCACACCTTTACATTAATTTTACCTCCCTTGTTCTAATCCTTACACAGCGTGCCATGTCGACATTTATGGCCGAGTAAACCTAGCGGAGGCACAAGCAGGTTAAAATACCATTTGCTACTAATGTCTGATCATAGCCTGGGATCGAAACCAAGGAAATGAAACTTTCGAGCTCTTGGGCAGGTCACGACCCCACCATAGTGCATGCACTTAACATAATCATGCAAGTCAGGCATTTAAAAGCCAATATTGAAGATTGGTTGACGTGAAACGATGGATCCTACCCATGAGACCTGCACGTATTTGTTGCAAGTGAGTGCAAAAACTAATAGCCTAGGAGATGGACATTTTTGCGGTGTTATGGAAAAATATTAAATAAACACAGCCCTGTTTTGGACCCCCAACTCAAGAGTCAAAATGATGTCTATGTTATATTAGAAACTGTGGCCAAATCATTCAGTTGCTGGCCTTAAGCAAGGCTGTTTGCATTGTATACACAGTATGCCAATGGCACCTGACAAGCCAGGCATGATGGTAGTACCGGTCCTTTCACCACAATCGTGTAATTTACTGTCTAGAAATCACCTTTTGCTTGCATAATTACTATAATTTGTTTAATATTACTGTTCTTTGCTTATTATTATTTATTTCCCGGCTTCATTCATTGATAGAAAGAGTACCGACATGTGTTTTGAACAGAGAAGACTCGATACGCTTGGATAGGCGAAACCACACGGTGGGTCTGAGGTGTGAAGTTTGGTAACTCTGCTCTGTTGCATATTGCGCACACACCAGTGTCTGTGACGAGCGAGACTCGGTGCCAAAACTTCACTTCCGCCTGCACCTCAAAATGTATTGGGGGCTTAGGGGGGTAAGGGGTTGCGCGGCGACAGACGAGGGCCTCGCCCCGCCCTATTGCACGGGAGCTCCTCTTACCCCAGCGAAACTCCATGCATTATGCAGCGAGAGAGCCGTGTTCTGCACCTCAAACCATGTAGGGTTATTCATTCGGGCCTGCGCGAGGTTGCCTGGAGGGTTTTTTTCTGCTAGGTAAGGGCCACTGAGCTATACAGCTCTTTTTCAGAACAGACCTGGCCACAAATGATCGCTCAACGAAGTGGATTATCGCGTGGAAATGTATAGCAGCCAAACTCTAAAATGCATGTTTCTAAATTGTGGAGGGTAAAACTGCAGGATCCGGAGAAAAATCCACACGAGCACGGGGAGTGAGAGAGAGACATGCGAACTGCAAATATACAGGTGTCAGGGTCGGGATCGATCCCATGACATCAGGCATACTAGGCGAGGGAGTTAACATATCACTCCCGGTTTTTATGCGCGACCGGCAGGGAGGGTCTTTACTGGAGCTGGCTTCTACGATTATTGAAGTAATAGATTATTCTCCCGATTATCAGTTAGATTATTCGATTCATCGTGTGTTGCTGGATTGGAGGTGATTGGGGGTTGTGACCATTTACAGTGAAAAGTACTGCCAGTTCCAATGGCAGCCAAAGCCCTGCGAGATGTATTTTATCTTCTTTCAAAAGTTGATTCCAAGTGTGCTCTCAGCGTCATGTCATGAGGTGAAGAGTCCATGTGGAACGGAATCACAACATGTGTTACAGAATGGCCTGAGGAAGCAGATATCACAGACATGCTTCTCAGATTCTTACAAGGGAACTGCATTTCTCATATGCTCTGCATAAGAGAACCCCTTCACATGGCAAGCAACCGATTATTGTATTTCCTGAGCTGGAATTATGCCAAAATTTAGAAACAAATTCATAAAATGGGTTTAATTTTGTGTATAGTGAGTGATGACTAGGCCGAGACCATCAACTCAACAATTTAGAAGTCGGTTTCATCACGGACTACTGAAACCTGGATTACAACCCAGGACCTCAGTGGTGCTGACTCAGTGCTCAGATTTCCAGGGTGATCCATACATTATAGCGATCTACCCCACTGATCTGTTGTGACTCTCTCACTCTTTTAACAACAGGTGATTTAACATTGAACAAGTGACGGAAGCAAACAGTATATTGAAATTGGTGAGAGATTCAGAGGCGATGAAATGAAAAAAATGATCTAAAATCCCTTACTATTAAGTAAGTGGGATGTCTATAAACGCGTGTTCTACTTGATATGATGTGTGGTTCAGAATCAGGGTCATTCACGAAAAATATGGAACAAGAACTGAAAAGTGCAAATAAGCGTGGAGAGATCCAAAACTTGGAAATCACATTTACAGACTGAAACAGGAACATAAGGATTAGATAACAGACGTAGATTTAATGAAATCATCCACACAGTTTAGAAAAGGCAAATGGGCTTGGGCATGACACATCTGCAGAAGGGATGACGGATGGATGATCTGAAAGAATAACAAATGGAGTGGCGGCCAACCAGAGGAGGCATCCGAAAGTGCGGCCACCAAGGAGAAAGAACGATGAAATTCATTTGTGTCCAAGTCCTGGGTGAATCACAGAATTGTAAGAGGTGGCGGCAGCAGTGACCCATTGCTGGTGGTGGTGATGATGATGATCTGCAAGTGCATCACGCTGTATATTCGACAGTGCAGCCAGTCCCTTGCGTAATATGCTCAACACGAGACACTCATCTCTCACTGGGCTTGCGCTACTCACAAGTCGCCTTGCTCTTGTTGCTCTTCTTCGACTCGTACCAGATGGTGAGGAAGTCCTCCTGCAGCTTGAAGAGCCGCTGTTTCTTCCACGTCTTGGACTTGATCTTGCAGAGCGAGGCGCCGAGCAGCATGCGGCTCAGGTCATCGTCGACGGTGATGTCTGCACACAGAACACGTGACCACGAGGCTATGAGCACAGCACAGCACCGGGGGCTACACCGCACATTCATTCATCGGCGACTCCCGTCGACCATGAGCCAATTAACTGACAAAATTAAAGTAGCAAGCCACTTCACCAATCAGCCGACTATTAAACCAACCAACCAGTCAGCAAATTACGCAACCAATTAAACAACCAATTAAACAACCAACGAATCAAACAATGAATCAACCACCAATCAACCAATTAACCACCAAACAACCAATTAACCACCAATCAACAAACTAACCACCAATCAACCAATTAAACAACCAATTAACCACCAATCAACCAATTAAACAACCAATTAAACACCAATCAACCAATTAAACACCAATCAACCAATTAAACAACCAACGAATCAATTAATCAACTAATTCAACAACCAATTAAACAACCAATTAACCACCAATCAATCAATTAAACAACCAATTAAACCAATTAACCACCAATCAACCAATTAAACAACCAACGAATCAATGAATCAACCAATTAAACAACCAATTAAATTAAACCACCAATTAAACACAATTAACCACCAAACAACCAATTAACCACCAATCAACCAATTAACCATCAATCAACCATTTAAACAACCAATTAAACACCAATCAACCAATTAAACAAATAATTAAACAACCGAATAACCACCAATCAACCAATCAAACAACCAATTAAACAACCAATTAAACAGCAATCAACCAAATTTTTATTTAAAGCTTTCGTGACTGCAGGGATTCATATTCTTGGTTCTTTCGGTAAAGTCACGTAGACGGGAAACAATAAAATAAAAAAATACTATTTTCACGACGTTTCGATTGCATCACAAGCAATGATCATCAGGTGTGAAAACCACAACAATTAAACAACCAATTAACCACCAATCAAACAACCAATTAAACAACCAATCAAGCAACCAATCAAATAACCAACAAAATATACAACCAACAATTCGACTAACTACTAACTAGCAAACCAACCAGTCGACCATTGAACTCGCCAACCTATTCACATTGCACGAGCGGTGTGCAGCCGATTACTACAACTATGCAGATGCCTTCTGCGATAAGTGGTTCCAGGTTGCGCTGGAAACAAACTCCGACTTGGGTTTTCCCATTCTCAGGTGATAACGCATGCAGATGGATTTCCTTCATGAAATGGAACGCGATGGCAACGTGTGGTGGTGGTGGTGGTGACGATGCACCCGTACTGGGCTCCCACCAGACCAATTTGAAGAAATCGCCGATAAAATGAATAACTCAATTAATGCATCTTTAACAAAGGATGATTATGGGCTGATGATTACGCAAAAAATGCCTCAATGAGTCGTAAAACTCCTATTCAGGAGGGTCCTGCAATTGCTACAATTACTGCGTCGCCAATTACGTTTAAATTGCGTCAATCCACCACTGATTGATGACTGAATCCACCGGCGTGTGTTACCCATCACCCGTGACTGCAAACCCCCCTGGATGTCCGGGAGGAGACTGCCCACAGCCATCGGCCGCGTGCAGGGCTCGCGTCCACCCGTATCGAGTCGTCCCCTACTCGTCTCTCTCCAGCTCGGGAACGCAGGCAGCTCGCTCTTCTCGCGGAACATGACGCCTCTCGAGTGTTCGTCAACTCCCCCGTCTCGTCTCGTCTCTCATCGAAAGACTCTTCCCTGTGACGTCGAGCCCTCCACCTCCACCCCCGTACCACCCACCCACCCAGAGCGGGCGGAGCGAAGATTGAGCCCTGATCCATATCTCCGGAGTTTGGATTGATCCGCCCTGATCCAGCGGATCACAGGATGATGATGATGTTGCCCGCTCAGAGGGCGCAGCTCCCGCGGTGCGATGGGAGACAGCGCGCGCGTGAGATAGAGAGAGCGACCCCACGCGGACACTCGCAGGAGTTTCATCTTCATCTTCCCCCTCGTGCGATAACATTTACCTCCCCCACCGCCACTCCCCCCTCTCTCCCGGCACTACATTCAGAACCAGAGGAACACGTGGAATAGAGAGCATACGCAGGTGAACGCCCCACGCGTAAAAACAATAATCGGGATTGGGCAGGACACGTCGTGGCTGAATGGGATGATGGCCGATGGTCAAGCATAATGACAATGGCATTATGCCACCGTGGAGATGGAGAGATTAAATCGGCTTCTGTGCGAGTGCTCGGTGGGTGTTTAGATTGCAGGGTAGTGCGACGGCTTGGGGAGCCGTAATTTCATCAGTGCAATGATCATGGCTGATTATGATGATTAATCTTACTCCAGAAAATCCTCAATTCGGGCCCGTACCTCTTTCCGAGGGTCCTGATACACCGTGATGCTTGGCCAAAAGAAATGCAATACCATGAATGGCTTAGTGTGGGAGGAAACCGGAGAAAACTCACGCTCATCCGTGCCTTCTCCTGACCACCTCGCATCCCCTGACAAGCCTTGAGCGATCACCCATACAACCGCACAAACCACCAAGCACACCCATGCTGAGCTTTCGAGGTCCCAGTGGATCTCGTGTGATTATACAGTACAACACGAGTTGCGTTTGAAAAGCGTCTAAATGATTTCCATCTGTGAACTGTAAAGTGCAGTGTAACTGCTGCAAGTTTTGTTTTCGGGGTTTTTTTCATCACCAGTGTGTGTATGACTTTTCGCGGCCACGGCCGTGTGCACGGAAAGGCTTTGTTCCTTGACCGCGCCGATGTCACCCTCTCATGATGAAAGCGGAAAAGCGGCATAAGGTCTTTTAATACAGTACTTCAACAGCCGTGCAATGATATACTTTAATAACTGTGCAATGATGATGATGGTTATGATAAAAAATAAACCACAAAAAATTATTCCTCCCACTGATCCTTGCAAACTAGTGAACCAGTTACTCGGTACCTACCGCACCTCAAACCAACGAGCCAACCATCCCGATCAAGAAGTCATCGCGGCACCAAATCCTTTGATGCCACCACACACCTCATTGACAACGCTTTCTACCCTCTGCCAGATCTCGTAGCTACCTCACAGTGGCAACTGGACCTGCAACAGTTTCCTTGACAGTATCCCACCATTGCTCTCGGGTCTGCCCCTGGGTCACCGTCCTCGTGGAGATCACTCCAAGGCCTGTCTCTGTGACCGCCCCTCCTCCACCCTGCACACGTGCCCCCTCATCCAGCGCAAGCCGTGTTTTCATGATCATATCCAGGGGCACAAATACCTATTTAAACAACGGGGGCATGCAAGATACGACTGTGCCCCCCCCCACCACCGTTCTCCTGTGTCACTTTTCCTGAAATAGCTACGGATGTTTTTAACCAGTATACAATGTGTAGGCTAGGGGCCGTCCATAAATGACGTCACGCGATTTTGGACGATTTTTGACCCCCCCCCCACCTTCCTCACACGGCGTCACAAAAAGTCGGACCCCCCCCCCTCAAATATGACGTCACAAATCTCTGCCCCCCCCCCCCAGCAATAAAACATTCTTCAAATCGCTTTAAACTATTGTCATTGTAGTGCGTATTTAATGTGGCGCTGCACTCTGTTGTAGGAGAAAACGTTTATTAAAAAGTATATTTAATTAAGTAGAACGTGTTGTCTATATTTATTTAAAGTTGCGCATTTTGATGTGACGTCACATTTCTCACCCCCCCCCCCTCGTCATACATCGTCACAAATGTCTGACCCCCCCCTTAGGTGCGTGACGTCATTTATGGACGGCCCCCTATCACCAAAGAGGGTGCTTAATTTTTTTTTAAAGACTTCTGAGAATTTGCAACAATACCACCAGGCATGTGTTGACAATGATGGAGAACAAGTGGGAGACTCTAACTTTAAGCTATTAACATGACATATGTTATCATGTTACAACGTGTTATCCGTTCCTTTTCCATTAAAAACGATCGTCTCATATAAGTATAAACATTTTTTGAAGCGCCCTGTATATACTATTTTAGTTATGCCGTGTATTGGGTTTAGAGGAAGACAATCTCGCAGTGACAGTATTAACAATCAAGATTTAAAGGCACAATACACACAATTCAGTTATTGTGCGTCTTGCTTTCATGCGCATGAGTTAGCAAAAAAGCCTGGTGTTCAGTAACACCAGCAGTAGCGCTACCATATTGTACGCTGCGAATTTTTCTGAATTATTGCTTCATTTGTAACAATGTATTGGGGCATTTACGGTTAATTGTTGGAATATGTTTTTAATATTTTTTCTTTAAAAAATGTTTTCCCTTGTGTATCTGTTCACTCGGGGCCCCCTTGTGGCCGACTGGGCCCCTATGCGTCGCATAACGCTGCCACGTACCCCCCATAGTTGCGCCCCTGATCCTATCCACAACACTCACTTGCCGTGGTCTCTTCCGGACTTCTGCGGCGCTTATCTTCGCCTTGCCACGAAATTCCAAGCATCCGGGCTCAGACACCTGTGATTAAATGTCCGCGACTTCTTTTCGTTTCGCTCTGCGTCCAGCTCTCTCGGGTCGATACACCAATACGGATAGCAACTCTCGCATCAAAGACCAATTTTTATTGACTTACCTCTCTGCTCTTCCAAGGTGGATTCCATAGCCCATCAAAACATTGACTGAGAGCAATACGCATCTTGACCTCCTTCTCAGAGTCCCGTCCCCCACTCCTGCATTATGGCCATCACTGCCCTCATCAGTAAACAACGCAAGCCAACCAACCATCAACTCGTAACTGCACCTAATCGCATCCCCGGCGCCTCGCCATTTTTCCGTCGCTTCTCAGTTTCAAGGCGTGGAGCGCGTGGAGGAGGAAGGAACTCGTTGTGGTTTCAGCCGCCCCTCCAGCCCCGCCTCCTTGTCCCCCCCATTTCCAAGTGGAAGTCATTAAGTCCCCCCCACCACTACCACTCTCGCGTCGCTCCCCCCACCTTCCACCCCCCCCCACCACCACTCCGTTGCCCCTCCCCCCATATTCCCGCAGGCAACAGTTTGTGGGCTTCACCACCGGGCTCATTAGGAGGGCGCAGATGCGCGCGCCTCTCACACTGGGGTTGGTGATCAAACAGAGACCAGGGCTACCAATTGAGCAGTAATAAAAAATTGTGCGGCTCTGCAATTGCATTCCCACGTCACTTCTGTCGGAAGAATTGACCTTCATGGCGTGCAATAAATACAGAAAAAAGAATATGTTCGTCGCTGTCACGTAAAAAGGTGACGTTTTTTTATTCAATCACAAACAACGCGCTTTCCGGAGCAACATTGCCCAGCAACATTTTTTTTACGCGTGCAAACTCAGGACCGGTTTCGTCCTTCGTGGAATTCATCAGCAGAGTCAGGTTTGTTAATAAAATATCACTCCATCTACATCAGGGGGCCCTAGTCAACACAAAAAACAATAATAATAAATAAATACATTTAACAAAAATGTATTTTATGATTTCCCTTCTACGTGACTTTACCGAAAGAACCAAGAATATTAAAATATATATATATTATTTCCCTTTTACGTGACTTTACCGAAATAACTAAGAATATGGATCCCTGCAGTCACGAAAGCTTTAAACCGAAATAAAAAACAATGTTTGTATAAAAAGCGATCATACGTTGTAGAGCGATGTGACTGGAATGCATACAAATAGCTTCACGTGTCCGGTGAGAGGTGTAGTGCTTCTAGCCTCGCGTGCGTGTTTATTCTTCTCTGCGCTCCTTTTTCTCCCACTCAACAATCGTAACAGAGGAACTGGTCGATATGCGAAAGGAAGACTTCCTGAAAAGAGTCCTATGAATCATTTTAAGTGTTTTTTTATTTTTCTAAAACACTTTTAACGATAAAGTGAGATGATTCCGTGGAGAACATTGCTAAATAATGTTTTACATTTAGTGGCATTTGTAAAATCTGGCGTACGTAATTTTAGAGATTATTTTCGTAATATGTTTCACTTAGTGTTTCGGCATTACTTGGAGCGTGTAATGTCATACGCGAGCACTGACTTACATATACGTGCATGCGGGGAGAGGGGAGCTAATGAGGTGGTGCAGGAGAGAGTTGAACGGAGGGCAGGAAGGAGAGGTAGAAGACAGAGGGAGAGGGGGGAGAGAGGAAAGACAACAGGGAGAGAGGCAAAACAGGAGGACGGGAAGACAGGAAGTCGGGAGAGAAAGAGGGATGATGAAGACTGCCATACGTGCTCAATCCGCGCTCACAGTTGGAGGCCAAACCTGTTTCTCTAAAGGAGCTGAGCACCACCACTGTGCGTGGACCGTGAAATGGACGCGATATCGTGTAGGTGGCTCTCAGCGCTGACTCAGCAAAAGGCACGACTCTGTTCAGCGCTCGCATTGCTGCTGTTGATTTCAAGCACAGAACGCTCAGACCACGCGCTCGCATCCCAGGAGCCTCCGTGTGTGACCATTCACATTCTTTACCCAACAAGGGCATTTAGAAGTGGATGGGAAGAGGTTTCATTTCGCGTGTGCTGCAGCCCCAGTGCCACCGTGAGCACCAGACCCGAAAAACTAAAAAAAAGGTAAAGAGCCCTGTCGACGCACAGTGAATATGGTTTTCGTTGAGGTCGGCAGTAAACGGGCTAATACGAGTGGCTGGTTGGTTGGTTAGTTAGCATCAGTGGTGGGGTCAGTGCTAGTGGTTGGTTGCCAGTTTTTTTTCATGGGTAGTGTTGGTACGCGTTGATGGTTGGCTAGTGGTTAGGTTTAGGGTTAGTGATAGTGGTTGGTTGGTTGGCTAGCTGGTTACGGGCTTTGGGAGGGATAGTACGCGGTGTGTTTGTGTTCGGTAGTTGGTTAGGGGTCGGGGTATCGTTACCCTCCTTTCATGCGGGCCACAAATCTGACACCCAGTGGTTGGCACTATAAATTATGAACCCGGTGACCTGAACTCCAATCCAGGCCACGGTTAACATCGGCAGCGAGTGATATCTGAACCGGTCCTGGGGACAATCTTCACCAACCCGCACCGAACTGACGGGGGTGATATACGATCCAAATGGGACCCCTTCATCCCACAGTGGATTGACAAATGTCTGACAATTATTATCGTCCTGTGTTTACATTCACGTGGCGGCCCGGCGGCTCACTCATCATCACAAGTCTCGCTGCTATTGGTTGTTGTGATATTGGCTAGCGGAAAGTTTTCGCCAGCCCGGGAGATGGAAACTGTTGGTGCCACTTTGGATTCTTTTTATCCACCCACAGCACCGTTTTCACAACATATGAATGTTACAATGTCAGTGGTTACTGCGTTAAACAGAACTGACAGCATATGCACACACACGGGGAACAGAGCGTGATGTCTACAGCCTTGCTGCCAATGCATTTTAAATCGACGGACATACTTTTGTTTTTACAACTAAGTCAGAAGCGATTGGGGTGGAGCGATACACTGAGCTATGAACCCCGTGTACATGAACTCCATTCCCGGACACGGCTAGCATCGGTGGCAAGTGATATGTGAACTGGTTCTGGACTTCACCCCAGTCCACACGAGTGGACTGGCAAAGGGAGAGAAATAATGACCACTCATTTCTGCACTTCGCGAGATGTTCGCGTAGGCCTCGGCAAGGTAAGGTAAAAGTTAAAAGGTAAAAACAACGAGCCTACCTTAACCTTACCTTTTACCTTACCACAATACAATCACTCTACCCTACCTTTTACCCTTTAGCAGGTAAGGTAAAAGGTAATAGGTAAAAAGCAACGAGCCTACCTTTTACCCTACCTTTTACCCATACCCCATACAAATTAACCGATTACAGGGTAATTACTAGGGAACTACACATGAAAAAGGTTTGTAGCGGTAAATGCCAGGTAGAGCGCTTTATACATATAGAATACTCTCGATTATTCCAATTTTACACGCTTTCTTTTAACTCACTCTGTCTGTTGTCGTTGTTATTGTCGTTGTTGTTGTTGTCGTCGTATCCTCATATCTTGTCACTCAATATTAACCCACTTCCTAATGTGGTATTGACTATCGACTGCAAACTTGGTATGCTTATGTCATACTGATGACAACACTATATTCTATCGTAAAAATATATATATTTTTAAAAATTCTTTTGTATATGTTATGTTTCGGCTTGGGTCTAATTGTCCACACTCAACAGACGTTGGCTGTAATTGGCCACGGCCCCTTACGTTATGGCAAGCTTCGGGGCCACTTCCTGGAGTCGTGGAGTTCTGCCATTACTAGTACATTTAATAAAAGCGTGTTTTTAAAAAAGTAAAAAAAAAATATTACTTATTAAATGGAGGCCACGGACTGCGCCACGGAGCTTTTAGCGGTAAATAAGGTACCGTATTTACCGGGTAATACTTCGCGCTATCTTTACCCTACCGGGTAATTCTTCCGAGCTACCTTTACCCTACCCTTTACCTTACCCCTTGGCATGTCGACACCTTTACCCTTTTACCCGGTAAAAAGGGTAAATTACCTTACCTTGCCGAGGCCTATGTTCGCGGTTAAGCCTCGAGCTCCGCTCCGGATTAGAGGTGGTCATCACCGTTTCCCACTGCTGACCTTTATTGACCTGCACTGGTCATTATTAACCCTGACCTTGAGGTACAGTATGATTCACCAGATAAATTTACGATGTAAAATATAGCACCCACAAACGTTGTGGACTGCTAATGCTATATAACACCAACATCCAGGAAACAAAAGACAAAAAAACATCCGTATATGGCTAAGCGCTGTTCGCGAGCACCTATTTTGGACCGACACGACACGGGGGGGTAGAGGGGTGAGTGATGTAGCCGACACTATGCCCAGCCGCCTTTGTCTTCCCAGTGCAGATATTTCCACCGGACCGGGTACTCATTTCAGGCTGTAGCGACATTGGGGAAGTCCGCGACAGATTAAGATATCACGCGCTGATAATAAGTCGTGGTTAGGATAACCACAACACACAACCCCTCCATCCATACGCAATGAGTGTCCTATGGCCTTACACAGATTGTTGGTGCAATTGTTGTTGGCGAACAACTATTGAGGCCGACACGGTCCACGAGCGTGTGGTGTGGTCAACGCCTATGCACACGCGCACACAGTATACGCGTCCACTCACAAGCAGTGCCTCGTGAAAGCAAGTCCTCTCACATGACAAACTGGATCACTCTTTTGTTGCCCAAGTCTTTTGGGACTCCCCGCCCGCCCCCAAGCAATCCCCCGTTTCACGGTCGTATAGCTGGACGTACACATATATATTATACCCACGTAAATGTATACCTGTATATTATATTACACTCTACTTATAAGCGCCCACGTATATGTTCCCCGCCTTCATCAACCCGCACCGATGACCAGCTGTAGTAACATTATAAAAATAACACCCGCGGACCCGCTCGGCGCAAAGCTTCCTTCATCCAGCAATGGATTGACAAAGGGGCCTTACACGTGCATCATGCACAATGTATATACGTGTGTGTGTGTATACAGGACCCACCTATACATGTACACAATTACATAGAGAATCAGCGATATGAATGACCCGGTGAGGGACCACAGAGACCAGGTGACTCATTTTTGAGGGATCTCTGGGACCAAATAAATACAGCAATTTAACAAATAAATTAATTGTTGATGATACATCAGTAACCACGTATAGTTCGATTCCGTGAAGAATGGATAAATTGAGTCCTCAACGAGTAAAACCGTGTACAGTAAGTACATCAACATGCTTATAGACAAGCGTTAATTAAATAAAAAATATATATAGGGACCAACGGTTAATCCATATTCTATTTAAACTATTTCACTTTTTATTCTACCAGGAAAGGCCCACTGAGCTATATAGCTCTTCTTCAGACGCAACCTGGCCACAAATTACATCTCAACAAAGTGGCTTATCACGTGGAAATGTCTAGCAGCCAAATACTCTCAACGCACGTTTAGAAAGATAATAATAAATGTGGACATGGAGAAAACCCACGCGACCACAGGGAGAGAGACATGCAAACTCCAAATATACACATGAGGTGTCAGGGTTCGGGATCGAACTCACGGCCTCTTGTATACAAGGCGAGGTAGTTAACATCTCGCCACAGCGCCACCCATTCATGGGGTCATATCGGCTATTACCAAATCTGACAATACATGAATAGGTAATAATCGACGTTTCTAGATTCATATATGTTGCATGCATCGCTAACAAAATAATTTATTTTGTGACACTACTTATATTATTTTCCACAAGGACGCCTCCGAGTATTTAGTGCTGTGTACTGGGTTCACGTGACCGTTGCAGCCGCTAAAGGCGCTGCCAATTTACCACAATATGTTTAACATATATTATAGAGTCAGATCGCCGGCGGGAAGGGAGGGTTGTTGTGAGTAGTTACACCTACAATATAAGTGAATTCCGCCATCATCGTCATAGGACAAAAGCACAATATACGCACAAGTAATACATTTATACATAGATATATTACAATCGTATAGTAATGTGAGTTGCACGCTGACAGATCCTTCCACTAACATCACCCAGTACCACTTGTCACCGGTGGATGTGACATATCGACATTCGTCTTGTCACGGCTATGTGTAATGGACACTACTACTGACTCAGGGTTGTAAACAGGCAATGAGCACCGCGACATGGTCATATGAGAAGGAAAATATTTTGACTCTGATACACTGAATATACACGACAGTACACACGCACAGTACCGTTGCTATACACAAATGTAAACTAAAACGAAACTAAAACATTTTTTAACTTTACCAGGTAAGGCCCACTGAGCTATATTACCTCTTTGTCAAAAGCGACCTGGCCACAAATGATAGCCCAACAAAGTGACTTATCGTGTAGAAATGTATAGCAGCCAAATACTCTCAACGCATGTTTATACATGTAAATGTGGACCCGGAGAAAAACCCAAGCGACCACGGGGAGAACATGCAAACTCCAAATAGTCAGGCGTCAGGATCGAATCCACACCCTCCGGCATGCCAAGCAAGGCAGTAAACAAATCGCCACCGTTCACCACGTAGACAAAACGTAGATACCCAGATGCACAGTAACACTGCCCACTACCGATACACATCAGTACAGATACTCAGTACAAATACATGTTAGTTCAGATACACAGTACACGGGGCTTATATACATATGCAGCACAGCTAAACAGCACGCATGAAGTACAAAAGCAGAACGCAGTCCAGATATGCAACGCACACAGCACACATGCGCAAGTGTACACACATACAGTGCTGATGCAGAGCAACTATCATTAATCAATATACAAGCACAGCACACACAGTACAGACGCACAGTATACAAACATCGCACAGCTATACAGCACAATGAATCAGTACACATAGACAGTACACACACAGCGCAGATCATTAGCACACATACCAATCGGACATGCAATGCAATACTACGTACAGATAAAGATACTCCGAACAGAGGCACATAACAAACTACAGTACCAGATTACGATCATACAGGGCAATCATCGCCCGCTTCGATGACGGTTGCTTGTGTTGCTTTCGAAACGTCGTGATTTAATTTATTTGTTTTTCATTTTTATTTATTATATATTTTTTACCTACGTGACTTTACCGAAAAAAACCAAGAGTATTATGGATCCTTGCAGTCACGAAAACTTCAAATCTAGAATTAAACGCTCCAAGTCACTTCTGCAAACTAGACAATCTCGGCATCCCGAGTTGCCTCTCACCTGCTTTAACGAAACACAACGATCTCTAAGATCATCGGCACACGCGCACGCCACGACTCACGCCGGGTACCCTTGGCGTCGTCCGGGGGCTCCATCACTCCTCGCCGCGTTCCCCCTCTGCGCTCCAAGCTCCCCTGGCAAGGCACCGGGTGCCGTCCCGCTTGCAAGACTGCAACGGGCCGATCGGAATGATGAAGAAGGCAGAAAAAAAAACCAAACCGGACCCACGGCCTTTTTTGTTTGGCCGACTCTATACTTCCAGCAACGCCGCAGCCGGAGGCGACCTCCTCGCCGGGGATACGCGCACGGGGCGTCGATCGAAGTCACCCTCGGAGCGATGTCGCCTGCCTAACAACGCGATCGCCTTGCTCGGGAGTGACAGTGACCAACTGTGGACGCGTCTCTTTAAACTGCCGCGTCGCGCGGGGCCAGCCTTGCCCAGCCACGCAAATACCAGCGGCAAGGAGAGATGACCTTTTAATTACGAGCAGGGAAGACCTCCCCCCACCCCACCCCCTCCCACAGAAACCACGGTATGCTGTCTTCTTTTTGCAAAGGAGGGAGATCTGGGATTGAGTAATTCAGTGACGTTCTACTTGTGTAGTCACGCGCGTACACATTCCTGGGAGCGGTGTTTGACCGAATATATACCGGCCGCGCAAGATCTACTCGCACTGGCAGTGGTCGGGGACAAGGAGTGGCCATCGATGACGACGACGATGATGCAAACCTCCCTCACCGGAGGGTGAGACGCCCGCTCACGCTCACCTGTGCGGCGGGGCTCTTTCATTATTCATGCGGCGCCGTTGGGGGACGGTGGGTGGCTCTCATTAAATTTGCATCGAACCGCGCACGGGACCCGCACCCGATCCGGGCCCCACCCGACCCCGCTGCTTCATCAGCGGCGGTGGCGGCTCCATGTGGGGGGGGGGGGGCTTCGATTACCCCGCGGCGCCCAAGCACGGAATTTAATTCCGTGCCAAAGTTTCAGCGAAAAGGCTCTCAGCGGGACGTGAGAGGAGCGATCGGGCAGGCGAGGGACGAAGCCAGGAGGTGGTCGATGTTCTTAAATGTGTCGGAATTATCTCAACCCTGATCTTGGATGTGTATGGTGGTCCCAATTGGGCAATAATGTGCAAAATGTGCCCAAATGTGGCAGGCTCATATATATGCATGGTCAAAGATCGGCAGGCAATTCGCGATGCGTTTTGCCTGATATAGTTTACATTTAATATCAAGTGTCTTCTCAAACGTTGGCGACCCCAAGTCAGTGGTGGAAATTCCATATTCTCATGTATGTTGAACTTCTTTCGCACCATACGTAACCAACGGTCCTAATCGGAAGTGCGGGAGTGGGGGAGTAGTTTCTCCATAGAATGATCAAAACGTGATACAAATGTTATCAACCCCAGATCAATTGTTCGCTGAGTCGATCCACAGCCGCGATTGGAACTCGTAAAATGTTCACTGGGCGTTCGTGTGGCCAGCTTGAGTGCCACCAGGCCTGAATCTATAATAGCCAATCAAATTGATGTAACTGGACTCTTACTGCACATCCGAGTGGTTGTCCTATGGGTTGTCTGTCACCGTCATAGGAACGTGGAAAACCATAATTTGCACAGTACTGTAAAAAAAACATCTGCGCACTATCGCCGCCTTCGTGTTTGGTTGCAAAAATCTACTTCAGTAACCTTTTGGGTAGATTTAATTTAAATGGAAAAAATTAATGCTTTATGCAACCAGCCACTGGTTTCAATTATCCTACAACTGCATATCTTCCATTTGTCATTGTGGTCCACAAAGTGTCCGTTTCCTAATCTTGTTTATGCGATGACCTATTTAGAGCCGCAGCACCCCCCCCCCTTCTCCCCCCCCCCCCTCACTGGCGGTGCCTCCATACATGCTCCCCATTCACTGTGTCCTCGAATCACCACTGTACAGGCCTATTCGATTTTTCAAACCTCATATTGGATTATGCCAACGCATATTAGGTTATTCAAGCGGAGTTGTTACTTAAGGAATTATTTTCAGATCAATAAAATTAAATTAACGTAACAGTTCCCTGCATAGCAGACACATAATACGAACTGTTGGACTTTAATTCATAGAGATGTATTGCATGGGAGATGCTGAATATAAAAAAAATCATGATCAGGTGAGCAGTCAATGAGACTGTGCGTGTCGTTTGAAGGGTCAACAAGTGACAGCCAATGCAATGCAATACAGATCTAACATGTATTACATTAGCGACGTTTCGGCTGACGTGCCTTCTTGAGCATGTTATCCTGCTTATGGTATGTTCAGAAAAATTATTCTACATGCCAGTATTGCATTTCATTTTCGCATTATATCCTACAGGATATATTCGAGTGCATTTAATAAGCATCATTTCCATGCATCTCAATGGTTGTTTCAAGAAACCTGCACAATTATTCATTGAACGGGATAGAAAGAGGTCAAGATCCAGGTGTCATCATGGACCAAACAGCTGTTGATGCCACTACACCTCTCCCGATCCCGCAGCTGCTGCACAGAAGACACGCAGCGACCTCCAACATCTGCCATAACAGTGTCCCATGACCTGGTGTTAGCTCTTCTCTTCTCCTTGATCGCCAAACTCATGGAGGCAATTCCAGTACCTATCTCTGTAGCCGGCCCTCCTCCAACCTGCACACATGCCCCACCTAGCGCAGTCGTTTTTGTTGCCTAATAATCGGCAACACTCACCCGCCGTGTTCTCTTCTGGACTTCTGCATTCCGTATCCTGTCTTGTCACAAAATTCATAAGATCGGGCTCAGACACCTGTGGTCAAATGCCAACAACTGTAGAGAGAGGGTACTCACCAATAACACATGGTAAAGCATTTGCTTAGCACGCCTGACTCTGCAGATAACCCCTCGAAGGGCGAAACACGTGCCGCGTTTGCACGTAAAAAAAATGCCTTGCTGGTAGGTTCATCCAGAAGACCAGCAGCCCAATCGACTACACTATACTTTATGTTTACGTGGGAGATACGGAAGATGATATGATGTATTTACTTCACGTCTAGCGGCCAGCGATTGTGTTTGTTGGATGCACGAACAATGTTTGGTTTATGATATACACACACATGTTTGCAGAGATGCCCATCTGTTAAATGCGTGTGTGGAATTCAGGGGGAATGAAAGAGCGGCGGTTGGTGGGGCAGGGGGAGAAGGCTGGTAAAGGGGACACACATTTATTCCAGGGACCGCGTGTGTTTGCGAGATAACAACCCCCGCGTCGCGCACCTACAACGCTGCACGGCTCAAGGCAATTTACTCTGGAAATCCTGCGCAAGGCTGTGCACGGTCACACGCCTGTGACCTGCTGCCAGTGTCTTCGTCGGTTTGATGATGAATTGGTGATTATTTCGTTTTGGGCCAAATGCTGAGCAAGTATTAGAGATGCGGTTCTTAGTGATTGATTTAGCCGTGCAATTGCTTTGTCTGAGCGTTGGTGAATGGCGGAGAGGCACACCCACCACCGTCGTCACATTTATATTTCGTGCAGTGCGAAGTTACACGGTCCATTGTTTGGCATTCGTAGCCGCAGTCGCACACAGAGGAGTGTCCTTGTTTTCCACTTGGGCATTCGCTATCCGCGTCGGTCTCGTAGGAGCCCAGCACGAGTGCATTATCACCACCACATTTTGCATTCGCGTTCCAGTTATCGTTTGGTCTGATTCACTACAATGACTAATTTATCCTTATCACGCTTTAATCGCCACCACTAACGCCTCATCTTGACATCTCTGCCCATATCAAGAATACCTTCTGCCAGATTCACCGATTTATCTCATCCGTGCTGTGTTCTGTCACTATTGCCTTTCTCTATTGCGCGTACTGCTCGACTTTGGAACTCCTTCCCATAGTCTCTTTCCCAAGGTTCCTATAGCTTTGCGCAATTCAAGACACGTGCTTGGGCCTTCTCTTCTGTACTAGCATTCGTGTTCTCCGTTGCTGCCCGCCTTGCGTCATACGCCTTTGGGACGGTGTTCAGCGACGGTGATGAAAAGCAGACCAACCTTATTTCCTCCTCAACCTGGAGCCAGCCACAAGCAGCGACCCTGTTGAGTGTCAAAAGCCAGCAACGATATTAGCAGCGGTAGCAGCGTGATGTGGACATCACTGCCGTGCACGAATTGCTTTGAACAGAAAGCTGCTATTGCGTGCGGCATTGAACCATGTATCCCACGCGCGCGCTAAGCCACACGCGAATCCGACGACTACGATGTTCCCCACTTTCCTACAACAACGCCTCTGGAGGGCCCGTGAATCAACATCACGTGCAGCAGCTATGATTAAAATGAATGTTAAAGTTCGATCCCTGGCCACGGCTAACATCAGGGGTGAAGAGTGACATCTGAACTAAGTCACATTATGTCATCATTAATTGAGTGCCCGGTGCGGGTGCGTAAACATGAGCACAGGTGAGAGAGACAAAGGTGGCCGAGCGTGGCTCTGATCGCGCCACACACTTGTGTCGGCCCTAATAGGCACTCGCTAACAGCACTTGGCTCAACAGTCTGCTACCTGGATGTCCTGTCGGTGTAAAATAGCATTGCAATCCCCACAAGCTATGGGTACTGTAATCTAGTGTCATTCATTTTTACGATCGCTGTTGCCAAACAATGAGTGACCTACCAGCGCAGGTCACTAAATGTCGAGGACTCAACCGCAAACCGCTGGCTCGTGTCCTTACTAACCCCCAGGTCGTGATATGTCGTATTTTATTCATTTATAAACGAGATAAAATGTTAAGCTTGGATAATATCTGGAAGTGGAACATCTCGTTTGCAAATGTTTCCAGTGTCAATCTCAACAAGCTGTAAGTATTGTAGTTAGCAAGCACGTACTGTAGTGACACGTGTACAAACATTTAAAATCTATAACTTACACAGTAGTTATAACAATGAACACCGTAAACCAGTCAAACGCACAATAAATATTTACATATTGTAGATTACATGCAGCAGGAAATGTCAACTCGACGGGACTATGTTGGCACTGCTGTACTGTAGTTACAAGCACGCACCAAAAACAACATGCCGCGTGTCGTCATTCACAATCTCTACGTCCGTCATCATCACCGGCGCCTTCAGATCATTCGTCCTTCGTAAGGAATGCCATAAGGGAGTGAGTGACAGATTGCTTTCGAGACCGATACAGGCATATGAACAGCAGCGATGCATGCGGCGCGGCTGTTTCGTGACACTCCGTCGGGTCGCGCCTCGGGACTGAACCCGTGTTAGCCGGAGAGACCCCACGTACAGGAGGGGAAACAACGCTATCGCCGGTGGGATCACACATCCACTTGACGTACTGTCACCTACTGGTCAAATCGTATCAGGCCAAAGAGTTTTTTTTTTTTACAAAATCTCAGCGTGATCCACCAACCCTCCTAGGCGCGCACAGCCGTGCCCCGGATTGAAGCAGAACGCCGATGGTGGCGCAAGGGGGGGGGGGGGGCTCGAGGAGCGACCAAACCAATCCCGCCCGTTCCCAGGTGACAGCGCTATCGACTTTCGAGCGAGCACCGCAAGCCCGAGAGGCGCAGAGCTCTCGCGCGCACCGATTGCTGCGTTTAGCGCGCGGTGGAAGCTTCTCCTGGGAACGAACTGAAGACGTTTTCATGGACGGGGGAGAGAAAAGTCGGACATCGTACCGAACAACGCGGGGAACAACCTGAAAACACATCGGAGAGCTACGCGCGTAGGGTATCAACCACAACACCCACAATATGAGGCCACCGCAGTGGCACTCACATTACCATGGTGGTTGCGTCGATCAACGAGCCGAGGCGATGCGCCAGGGACATTTATAGAACTCGGCGTGACACGTACCACCGAGCGGTATTTATAACGCGCTTCGCTATGAACCCGGCGACCAGAGTTCGATTCCCAGCCACGGCCAAGTGGCGAGTGATACCCAAACCGGTCCTGGCCTCTGACTCGTCACTGACCAGCCTGGTGAAGTATAGTCGACTACCCACCTATGACAGACACGGCGTGGACGATGCCTTGAGCCGGCAGTGGATTGACAAAGGGCTGTACGTCCTATTGCAGTGCACATTCAGTCATGGAGCCACCCGCTGTGCGAGATAATATTCAGAAAGTAATGTTTTGATTTTACAAATGTAAACGGACAAATATGGCTGTCGCCTGATGCAGCTAATTGTAATTACTGGCGAAACGTCGTACTCAGATTGTAAATGTTGTGGCTTGGCTCTCCAACACACCGGTGTGATGCTGTACTATTGACGAATTGGCCACGTTCTGTTGACGTGACAACCCTGACTAGTTGGCTGTGTCGGGTGGTGGCGGGTTTAACGACACATTAATATATTTACGCGATCTAACTTCAAAACATCTCTATTATGAACGGACAGCCCTTGTGCACTACTGCTGGATCACGGCAGTGCGGGTCGTGGGGGATATTTGACCATACTCCCCCACAACGATCGTCAATCAGTGCGCATTGTTCAAGGCAGGGAGAATATACTTTGAGGCATAGGAGTGCGATGGATGTTCCTGGACTGCCCTCTTCTGCCCACCACGGAGTCCGCAACATGTTTGGGCATGATTGTCACCGATGCAATAACTATTCAGGCTCAATCCCCGATTAAATTCGGAGATGTGACGGGATTTCGTGTGATGTGATAATAAGTTATAGCACTCAACAATAACATTCAATGTAGGTCAAAGGTCGACTCATTCCAGCATTCCTCTGGTGTTTACGCGAGTGCAACTTCACCGAAAGTCAACGGCGGTTTGTCTTCTGGCTATGCTGGAATGTTGATTTTCCAGATCTGGTTTAGGATCTGCATCCGAGACCCTTAACGTTGAAGTATGTCCAACACATTGCAGTGATTTCCAGTGCAGTGAGCCACATTAAATTTAAATGTTTTTTTGTCTTGTATTGTAGTTATACAGTACTCACCTGGGCTGTGCATCATAGGCTGTCCCACACGAGTTGGAAACGTTGTGAGAGGGAAAATAAATATTGAAATCACAGCCAGTGTTTTCGCACTCAAGTGACGTCCCTGCACTGCCCAACGTCTCCACGTTAAAACGAGCGCTGGGTCGGACCCATTACTTTTGATGAACTTTCCACAATCCTATGGCGGTGGCTAGACTCCACAAAATACCACGACTGTTGACGTCCTCAAATGCCCTTTTTTTAAATAAAGGTAACTGACAAAAACTGACCATGGCTGAAACGAGATATTCCTTTTATGCAAATCGGGGAGGGAGCGAACGTGGACACTGGACCCAGAGCAGAAAGAGGAAGGCGAATCCCCATGAACACACAGGAAGGGTTAGAGAGTTACGGATACATGCAGCACACGACCACCAACCCTGGCCATATTCAACAACTGTCAATCAACCAAAAAGTCGAATTATTGTGGAATTGGGAAAGAGACAAAATTTGTTTTTCGGCATGTCCGACGTTTCCCTCCACGTGCTTGAAGCTTCAGTAATTGAATTGGTTTGTACCGTGTGTTGTTCGGCACGATGTCACGTGCGACAATTCACAACACGTGTTGTGAAAACAAACAAGAGCGCAAAGCTGCTGTTGTGATGGATTGTGGGTAAAACATTTTTGTAATAATAATGAACTTACAAGTCTGTTTCACCACGTAATAATCGTAAAATATTTTTTTGTCCATTCCATTTCAGATCTTCTGGACCAATGTTTTTCACCAGCTTTTATTTTGACTTTCCAACTCCGTGTTGACATGTGGATTCTCGCGACCATGGTGACACATCTGTTGTAGTCAGTGAAGACACTGCGCACACATATCACACGCCATTACATCACCTTCCGTACACTCCCCTCCAGAAGCAGAACAGATACCGGACACCTGGCCACAGGGAAAGCACTCGCAGCCGTTATTTAACACTGCATACAACCAGCACTTTTACAAGTGATGCACCGTCTGGTTTCGTGTAATTACACACGAATATCTAACCTATATAATTAATTTTTTGTCTGTCTATCTGTCTGTCTATCTATCTGTCTGTCCGTCCGTCTGCGTACGCTCCCTTGCGGGGGATGTAGCTCTCGGACCGTGGGGTTCGCCGAGATTAAATTTTGCAGGTGGGCACGCCCCCGGCCCCGCGGTAAACTTAGGCATTTCCGATTTTTCGTCTCTAAACTTTAAATCGGCCCGATTATCGATTTAGTGCGATTTCTCTTTATATATTTATTTAAAGCTTTATTTATTTATTTAATATCGTCGACCGGCGCGGACCACGGCGGTTGCCCCTGGCAACGGGTAGCAACAACTTCGCTGCGGGGTGGACGCCATTTTTAATTCCCGGTAAAAATATGCGCACGCATTAACACGCGACTCTGAGGTAAATTCATCAAAGTTTCACGTCCTCTTCACTCCCCCCCACCCCAATGTGTGCAATTACTATTATAGGGTCGGTAGATAATAAAATTATAGAGATTAGACAGTATTATTGTAGCGGGGGGGGGGGGGGGTTAACGGTCCCAGTACCCAGCCTCAGCCGGGTGGGCAATCTAGGCGAGGCCGGAGGCTCTGCACGGTACTAGGCCTCGACACGCAAGTCTGTCAGGCGTCGACTTTGTGGTATAAACTCGATATACCCAGCGTTGCCCGGGGGAAAAATACATTTAAAATCTTCTGAAAACTTTAAAACATAACATCCCAATGAAAATACAACTGTGTAATTAAAACTCTAAACCCGACCGCGCCAAGAATCGATTCTCTGAATCGCGAAAAGGAATCGAAGGTGGTAGATTAATTTAGAATCGCCTTATTTCCGTTTAATATTAGTTGGTTATAGAGTTGATATAAACTGCTACGAATGGGAAATATCCGGCGTTGACCGGGGCTAAAATATAATTAAAAACTCCTGAAAACTTTAAAACATAACATAACAATGAAAATAAAACTCTGTAATTAAAAATGGAAACCTCCTATGCGCCAGGAATCGATTCTTTGAATCGCGCAAAGGAATCATCGAAGGTTGTAGATTCCTCTAGGATCGCCCTTAACATGTGGCGAGGGGGAGAGTGGCGAGGGGGAGAGTGGCGAGGGGGAGAGTGGCGAGGGGGAGAGTGGCGAGTGGTGAGGGTGAGGTTGAGTGAGTGGTGAGGGTGAGGTTGAGTGAGTGGTGAGGGTGAGGTTGAGTGAGTGGTGAGGGTGAGGTTGAGTGAGTGGTGAGGGTGAGGTTGAGTGAGTGGTGAGGGTGAGGTTGAGTGAGTGGTGAGGGTGAGGTTGAGTGAGTGGTGAGGGTGAGGTTGAGTGAGTGGTGAGGGTGAGGTTGAGTGAGTGGTGAGGGTGAGGTTGAGTGAGTGGTGAGGGTGAGGTTGAGTGAGTGGTGAGGGTGAGGTTGAGTGAGTGGTGAGGGTGAGGTTGAGTGAGTGGTGAGGGTGAGGTTGAGTGAGTGGTGAGGGTGAGGTTGAGTGAGTGGTGAGGGTGAGGTTGAGTGAGTGGTGAGGGTGAGGTTGAGTGAGTGGTGAGGGTGAGGTTGAGTGAGTGGTGAGGGTGAGGTTGAGTGAGTGGTGAGGGTGAGGTTGAGTGAGTGGTGAGGGTGAGGTTGAGTGAGTGGTGAGGGTGAGGTTGAGTGAGTGGTGAGGGTGAGGTTGAGTGAGTGGTGAGGGTGAGGTTGAGTGAGTGGTGAGGGTGAGGTTGAGTGAGTGGTGAGGGTGAGGTTGAGTGAGTGGTGAGGGTGAGGTTGAGTGAGTGGTGAGGGTGAGGTTGAGTGAGTGGTGAGGGTGAGGTTGAGTGAGTGGTGAGGGTGAGGTTGAGTGAGTGGTGAGGGTGAGGTTGAGTGAGTGGTGAGGGTGAGGTTGAGTGAGTGGTGAGGGTGAGGTTGAGTGAGTGGTGAGGGTGAGGTTGAGTGAGTGGTGAGGGTGAGGTTGAGTGAGTGGTGAGGGTGAGGTTGAGTGAGTGGTGAGGGTGAGGTTGAGTGAGTGGTGAGGGTGAGGTTGAGTGAGTGGTGAGGGTGAGGTTGAGTGAGTGGTGAGGGTGAGGTTGAGTGAGTGGTGAGGGTGAGGTTGAGTGAGTGGTGAGGGTGAGGTTGAGTGAGTGGTGAGGGTGAGGTTGAGTGAGTGGTGAGGGTGAGGTTGAGTGAGTGGTGAGGGTGAGGTTGAGTGAGTGGTGAGGGTGAGGTTGAGTGAGTGGTGAGGGTGAGGTTGAGTGAGTGGTGAGGGTGAGGTTGAGTGAGTGGTGAGGGTGAGGTTGAGTGAGTGGTGAGGGTGAGGTTGAGTGAGTGGTGAGGGTGAGGTTGAGTGAGTGGTGAGGGTGAGGTTGAGTGAGTGGTGAGGGTGAGGTTGAGTGAGTGGTGAGGGTGAGGTTGAGTGAGTGGTGAGGGTGAGGTTGAGTGAGTGGTGAGGGTGAGGTTGAGTGAGTGGTGAGGGTGAGGTTGAGTGAGTGGTGAGGGTGAGGTTGAGTGAGTGGTGAGGGTGAGGTTGAGTGAGTGGTGAGGGTGAGGTTGAGTGAGTGGTGAGGGTGAGGTTGAGTGAGTGGTGAGGGTGAGGTTGAGTGAGTGGTGAGGGTGAGGTTGAGTGAGTGGTGAGGGTGAGGTTGAGTGAGTGGTGAGGGTGAGGTTGAGTGAGTGGTGAGGGTGAGGTTGAGTGAGTGGTGAGGGTGAGGTTGAGTGAGTGGTGAGGGTGAGGTTGAGTGAGTGGTGAGGGTGAGGTTGAGTGAGTGGTGAGGGTGAGGTTGAGTGAGTGGTGAGGGTGAGGTTGAGTGAGTGGTGAGGGTGAGGTTGAGTGAGTGGTGAGGGTGAGGTTGAGTGAGTGGTGAGGGTGAGGTTGAGTGAGTGGTGAGGGTGAGGTTGAGTGAGTGGTGAGGGTGAGGTTGAGTGAGTGGTGAGGGTGAGGTTGAGTGAGTGGTGAGGGTGAGGTTGAGTGAGTGGTGAGGGTGAGGTTGAGTGAGTGGTGAGGGTGAGGTTGAGTGAGTGGTGAGGGTGAGGTTGAGTGAGTGGTGAGGGTGAGGTTGAGTGAGTGGTGAGGGTGAGGTTGAGTGAGTGGTGAGGGTGAGGTTGAGTGAGTGGTGAGGGTGAGGTTGAGTGAGTGGTGAGGGTGAGGTTGAGTGAGTGGTGAGGGTGAGGTTGAGTGAGTGGTGAGGGTGAGGTTGAGTGAGTGGTGAGGGTGAGGTTGAGTGAGTGGTGAGGGTGAGGTTGAGTGAGTGGTGAGGGTGAGGTTGAGTGAGTGGTGAGGGTGAGGTTGAGTGAGTGGTGAGGGTGAGGTTGAGTGAGTGGTGAGGGTGAGGTTGAGTGAGTGGTGAGGGTGAGGTTGAGTGAGTGGTGAGGGTGAGGTTGAGTGAGTGGTGAGGGTGAGGTTGAGTGAGTGGTGAGGGTGAGGTTGAGTGAGTGGTGAGGGTGAGGTTGAGTGAGTGGTGAGGGTGAGGTTGAGTGAGTGGTGAGGGTGAGGTTGAGTGAGTGGTGAGGGTGAGGTTGAGTGAGTGGTGAGGGTGAGGTTGAGTGAGTGGTGAGGGTGAGGTTGAGTGAGTGGTGAGGGTGAGGTTGAGTGAGTGGTGAGGGTGAGGTTGAGTGAGTGGTGAGGGTGAGGTTGAGTGAGTGGTGAGGGTGAGGTTGAGTGAGTGGTGAGGGTGAGGTTGAGTGAGTGGTGAGGGTGAGGTTGAGTGAGTGGTGAGGGTGAGGTTGAGTGAGTGGTGAGGGTGAGGTTGAGTGAGTGGTGAGGGTGAGGTTGAGTGAGTGGTGAGGGTGAGGTTGAGTGAGTGGTGAGGGTGAGGTTGAGTGAGTGGTGAGGGTGAGGTTGAGTGAGTGGTGAGGGTGAGGTTGAGTGAGTGGTGAGGGTGAGGTTGAGTGAGTGGTGAGGGTGAGGTTGAGTGAGTGGTGAGGGTGAGGTTGAGTGAGTGGTGAGGGTGAGGTTGAGTGAGTGGTGAGGGTGAGGTTGAGTGAGTGGTGAGGGTGAGGTTGAGTGAGTGGTGAGGGTGAGGTTGAGTGAGTGGTGAGGGTGAGGTTGAGTGAGTGGTGAGGGTGAGGTTGAGTGAGTGGTGAGGGTGAGGTTGAGTGAGTGGTGAGGGTGAGGTTGAGTGAGTGGTGAGGGTGAGGTTGAGTGAGTGGTGAGGGTGAGGTTGAGTGAGTGGTGAGGGTGAGGTTGAGTGAGTGGTGAGGGTGAGGTTGAGTGAGTGGTGAGGGTGAGGTTGAGTGAGTGGTGAGGGTGAGGTTGAGTGAGTGGTGAGGGTGAGGTTGAGTGAGTGGTGAGGGTGAGGTTGAGTGAGTGGTGAGGGTGAGGTTGAGTGAGTGGTGAGGGTGAGGTTGAGTGAGTGGTGAGGGTGAGGTTGAGTGAGTGGTGAGGGTGAGGTTGAGTGAGTGGTGAGGGTGAGGTTGAGTGAGTGGTGAGGGTGAGGTTGAGTGAGTGGTGAGGGTGAGGTTGAGTGAGTGGTGAGGGTGAGGTTGAGTGAGTGGTGAGGGTGAGGTTGAGTGAGTGGTGAGGGTGAGGTTGAGTGAGTGGTGAGGGTGAGGTTGAGTGAGTGGTGAGGGTGAGGTTGAGTGAGTGGTGAGGGTGAGGTTGAGTGAGTGGTGAGGGTGAGGTTGAGTGAGTGGTGAGGGTGAGGTTGAGTGAGTGGTGAGGGTGAGGTTGAGTGAGTGGTGAGGGTGAGGTTGAGTGAGTGGTGAGGGTGAGGTTGAGTGAGTGGTGAGGGTGAGGTTGAGTGAGTGGTGAGGGTGAGGTTGAGTGAGTGGTGAGGGTGAGGTTGAGTGAGTGGTGAGGGTGAGGTTGAGTGAGTGGTGAGGGTGAGGTTGAGTGAGTGGTGAGGGTGAGGTTGAGTGAGTGGTGAGGGTGAGGTTGAGTGAGTGGTGAGGGTGAGGTTGAGTGAGTGGTGAGGGTGAGGTTGAGTGAGTGGTGAGGGTGAGGTTGAGTGAGTGGTGAGGGTGAGGTTGAGTGAGTGGTGAGGGTGAGGTTGAGTGAGTGGTGAGGGTGAGGTTGAGTGAGTGGTGAGGGTGAGGTTGAGTGAGTGGTGAGGGTGAGGTTGAGTGAGTGGTGAGGGTGAGGTTGAGTGAGTGGTGAGGGTGAGGTTGAGTGAGTGGTGAGGGTGAGGTTGAGTGAGTGGTGAGGGTGAGGTTGAGTGAGTGGTGAGGGTGAGGTTGAGTGGTGAGGGTGAGGTTGAGTGGTGAGGGTGAGGTTGAGTGGTGAGGGTGAGGTTGAGTGGTGAGGGTGAGTGGTGAGTGGTGATTGGTGAGGGTGTGATTGGTGAGGATGAGTGGTGAGTGGTGAGGGTGAGTGGTGAGGGTGAGTGGTGAGGGTGAGTGGCGGTTGTGAGTGGTGATTAGTGAGGGGTGAGTGGTGAGGGTGAGCGTGAGTGGTTAGGGTGAGTGGTGAGGGTGAGCGGTGAGGGTGAGTGGTGATTGGTGAGGGTGTGATTGGTGAGGATGAGTGGTGAGTGGTCAGGGTGAGTGGTGAGGGTGAGTGGTGAGCGGTGAGGGTGAGTGTTGAGGGTGAGTGGTGAGTGGTTAAGGTGAGTAGTGAGGGTGAGTGGTGAGCGTGAGTGGTGAGTGGTGAGCGTGACTGGTGAGGGAGAGTGGTGAGGGAGAGTGGTGAGGGAGAGTGGTGAGGGTGAGTGGTGATTGGTGAGGGTGAGTGGTGAGGGTGAGTGGGGAGGGTGAGTGGCGGTTGTTAGTGGTGATTAGTGAGGGGTGAGTGGTGAGGGTGAGCGTGAGTGGTGAGGTTGAGTGGTGAGCAGTGAGGGTGAGTGGTGATTGGTGAGGGTGTGATTGGTGAGGATGAGTGGTGAGGGTGAGTAGTGAGGGTGAGTGGTTGTTGTGAGGGTGAGTGGTTGTTGTGAGGGTGCGTGGTGAGGGTGAGTGGTAAGAGTGAGTGGTGAGGGTGAGTGACGGTTGTGAGAGGTGATTAGTGAGTGGTGAGGGTGAGTGGTGAGGGTTAGTGGTGAGGGTGAGTGGCGGTTGTGAGTGGTGATTAGTGAGGGGTGAGTGGTGAGGGTGAGCATGAGTGGTGAGGGTGAGTGGTGAGGGTGAGCGGTGAGGGTGAGCAGTGAGGGTGAGTGGTGATTGGTGAGGATGTGATTGGTGAGGATGAGTGGTAATTGGTCAGGGTGAGTGGTGAGCGGTGAGGGTGAGTGTTGAGGGTGAGTGGTGAGCGGTGAGGGTGAATGTTGAGGGTGAGTGGTGAGTAGTGAGGGTGAGTGGTGAGCGTGACTGGTGAGTGGTGAGGGTGAGTGGTGAGGGAGAGTGGTGAGGGAAAGTGGTGAGGGTGAATGGTGAGGGTGAGTGGTGAGGGTGAATGGTGAGGGTGAGTGGTGAGGGTGAGTGGTGATTGGTGAGGGTGAGTGGTGAGGGTGAGTGGGGAGGGTGAGTGGCAGTTGTGAGTGGTGATTAGTGAGAGGTGAGTGGTGAGGGTGAGGTTGAGTGGTGAGCGGTGAGGGTGAGCAGTGAGGGTGAGTGGTGATTGGTGAGGGTGCGATTGGTGAGGATGAGTAGTGAGGGTGAGTGGTTGTTGTGAGGGTGAGTGGTGAGGGTGAGTGATGAGGGTGAGTGGTAAGAGTGAGTGGTGAGGGTGAGTGACGGTTGTGAGAGGTGATTAGTGAGTGGTGAGGGTGAGTGGTGAGGGTTAGTGGTGAGCATGAGTGGTGAGGGTGAGTGTTGAGCGTGAGTGGTGAGGGTGAGTGGTGATTGTTGAGGGTGTGATTGGTGAGGATGAGTGGTGAGTGGTCAGGGTGAGTGGTGAGGGTGAGTGGTGAGGGTGAGTGGTGAGAGGTGAGGGTGAGTGTTGAGGGTGAGTGGTGAGTAGTGAGGGTGAGTGGTGAGCGTGACTGGTGAGTGGTGAGGGAGAGTGGTGAGGGAGAGTGGTGAGGGTGAATGGTGAGGGTGAGTGGTGAGTGGTGAGGGTGAGTGGCAAGTGGTGAGGGTGAGTGGTGATTGGTGAGGGTGTGATTGGTGAGGATTAGTGGTGAGTGGTGAGGGTGAGTAGTGAGGGTGAGTGCTGAGCAGTGAGGGTGAGTGGTTGTTGTGAGGGTGAGTGGTGAGTGGTGAGAGTGAGTGGTGAGGGTGAGTTGTGAGGGTGAGTGGTGATTGTTGAGGGTGTGATTGGTGAGGATGAGTGGTGAGTAGTGAGGGTGAGTGGTGACGGTGAGTGGTGAGGGTGAGTGTTGAGGGTGAGTGGTGAGTGGTGAGGGTGAGTGGCGGTTATGAGTGGTGATTAGTGAGGGGTGAGTGGTGAGGGTGAGCGTGAGTGGTGAGGGTGAGCAGTGCAGATGAGTGGTGATTGGTGAGGGTGTGATTGGTGAGGATGAGTGGTGAGTGGTCAGGGTGAGTGGTGAGGGTGAGTGGTTGTTGTGAGGGTGAGTGGTGAGGATGAGTGGTGAGGGTGAATGGTGAGGGTGAGTGGTGAGGGTGAGTGGTGAGAGTGAGTGGTGAGTGGTGAGGGAGAGTGGTGAGTGAGAGTGGTGAGGGTTAGTGGTGAGGGTTAGTGGTGAGAGTGAGTGGTGAGGGTGAGTGGTGATTGGTGAGTGGTGAGGGTGAGTGGTGAAGGTGAGTGGTGAGGGTGAGTGGTGAGGGAGATTGGTGAGGGAGGTTGGTGAGTGGTGAGTTGTGAGGGTGAATGGTGAATAGTGAGTGGGAGTGGTGAGTGGTGAGGATGAGTGGTAAGGGTGAGTTGTGAGTGGTGAATGGTGAGGGTGAATGAGGAGTACAGTCAATATGCACTGCTGTTATCATACCAGGTACCACCACCACAATATGTACTCCTCTCATCATAGCAGATACCACCACAGCAGTATGCACTGCTGTAATCATAGCAGGTTCCGCCACAATATGCACTGCTGTCATCATAACAGGTACCAACACAGCAGTATGCACTGCTGTAGTGATAGCAGGTACGACCTCAGTCGGTATACACTGCTGTAGCGATAGTAGATACTGCTATCGAGTTGGTAGATACCGCTATAGTAAATACTAAAACAGTCAGTATATACCGCTACAGTCAGTCAATACTGCTACAGTCAGTATATACTACTATACAGTCAGTACATACTACCACGGTGAGTAGCTACTAGAGTCAGTAGATACTATTATAGAGTGAGTAGATACTGCTATAGATTTTGTAGTTACTACTATAGTCAGTGGATACAACTATAGAGTCAGCAGATACTATACAGTTAGTCGTTACGAGTATTTAGTCGGTAGATACTACTGTAGGCCCAGTAAATACTACTATGGTCAGTAGTTATTACAGTCACTAAATACTACTACACAGGCAGTAGCTACTACTGGCTCAGTAGATACTACGGTACAGTCAGTAGATACTACTACAGAGTCAATAGATACCACTTCCTCTGTTGTATGTAAGGTGTTGTTAGTATATATACCTACGAGGGGTAAAGATATTTTTTGAGGGGGGGGGGAGACCGCAATTTTCGGAAACCTTTTGACATCAACTATTTACCCCACACTTTATACAACTTTTTGGACTTGTGAAAGCCTCTTATATATTTGTTGGTGGAGAAATGTACAAACAGCCCACCGGGCTTTGACAATACCTTAGTATCTGTGTATATATATGTGTAAGGTTTTTAAGAAATATATTTTTCACCCGGGCAAAGCCGGGTACTTCCGCTAGTAAGTAATAAAACCCCCATTAGGCAGTCTCCTCGGATTGGTTTTGTGTGTTAGGTGTGCACATGTTCTATTCATTTGCCAATCAATGGATTCAAAGCAAATCATTCCTTCGTAAACAAACACAACAGCTGGTAGCTACAGGTGGTTGCTGTAGAGGGGACAGATATAGAGACATAATTGAGAAGTTGCTAATTCCTCTGCCTCTCCCCACCATTACATTGCCCCATCATCACAACTCTGTCCTTGCACTCCAACATGCACAGGCCACACACTGGACGTGTGGTCTCACCGTAGGGATATTGTCACATCCTATATATTGGATAATTGCCTTCCAAATTTCGGGATCAGCATACAAAGCAATAAAAAGACTGACAGAGATATGATATTGGCACTAGAAATGTATTGCTGCAGAAGGATACTGCATCTCAGCTGGACCCAGAGTGACCAATGTAGAAGTAAAAAAAAAGGTTGCACGTAAGAAGAAGACCTGATGCAGGCAAAATCGTGCCAGGAAACTGGCACGATTTTGACACAAATGTAGGATGGACAACAACAGGAAAATGAAAAGTTTGTTGTTCGGACCCCCCCCCCCTCCTGAACCATCACTGTGAGGCTGTGCTCAGATAAACCTCAGAGCTATGTCGTCGGGAGTTCCATACTCTTGGTAGGGTCACTCATGACGAACTGGTCTGAAGGGAGGTTTCAGACTAAGAATGGTTCACACAGAAGAAGGCAATGGCAAACCACTTCTACTATATTTGCCAAGAAATGTAAGGATCGCTGCTTTGGTGCTGGACAGTGGCATTAGAACGCCATTAGAAATAATCTTCTGGAAGAATAAGTAAAACGCTGGTGGAGAGAATACACAGAGACACTTTTAAGCTATATTAAAAGATTAACAAAAACATCGATGCAGGAAAGTACGAACATGAACCTACTGTGATTGAGTGTGAAGTACGCAAAGCTCTGAAGGAGTTTACAAATAACGCCCCAGAAGATGGCATACCCATCGAGGATATTAAGATACTAACAGTTTTCTGCCAACAGATTTGGTCTAGTGGCGAGTGGCATAGAGACTGGAAGTGTTAAGTGTATATACCTATACATAAGGCGACCCAGATAGTGCTCCAATAACCGTACTATAGCTCTCATATCCCAAACCAGCAAGGTTTTTTCGGAAGATTATTCAACATAGAATGCAGATCTATGTAGAAAGAGAACTACCGGATGTTCAAGCAGGCTTCATGAAAAGAAGAGGAACAAGGAACCAAATTGCAAACTTCAGACGGATAATGGAAAGATCAAACGAAATACGGGCAACAGCTGTACCTCTGTTTCATTGACTACAGCAAAGCTTTTGATTGGGTGGACAATGAACTGTGGATTACAATAAAGGAAATCAGAATCCCAAGTCATCTTGTGTGCCTGTTATGTATTCTATATGCCAACCAAAAATCAACGGTTAGAACACAATATGGGAAGACACAATAATTTTACATTGGAAAAGGAGTAAGACAGGGCTGTATACTGTCTCCTTACCTATTCAATTTGTACAGTGATCACATTATGTGAAGAATAAACAACTTAAGGTGTGCTGATGATACCACCCCACTAGCAATTAGCCAAGCTGAAATTATGACCCTGTTGATCAATGTTAAAGAAGCTAGTGAGAAGGCTGGACTCGGCCTCAATCTCCAAAAGACGAAGGTGATGGCTACAGAACAACGAAACTCATTTAGTCTGGAAAATTTCGATTTAAAGCTTTCGTGACTGCAGGGATTCATCTTCTTGGTTCTTTCGGTAAAGTCACGTAGAAGGGAAGTAAGAAAGAACCAAGAAGATCATTTAGTCTGGAAAATTAACCAATCGAGGTTGTGAAAAACTTTGCATTCCTGGGCTCCTTGGTTTCTGAAGACGGGGAGGTGTCGCCACGAGATCAGAAAGCGGCTAGTTCTCGGTAGAACATCCACGTCACAGCTCAAGAATATATAGAGAGACAAGGGCATTACCATAAACACCAAGAAGAGGCTTGTCAACACTCTGGTATTCCCTGTTGCCCTATATGGATGCGAGTCGTGGACGCCGAGATTGAGTGAGCTAAAGAGGATCAGCACATTTAACACGTGGTGCTGGAGAAGAATGCTAAGTATACCATGGACAGCCAAAATATCAAACATGCCCGTCCTGAGAGAGATTGGTCCCAATCCTGCATTTGAGGCCTTATTCGTAAAGCAGAAATTGACATACTTTGGACAAGTTATGAGGACCTCTGGACTGGAGGAATCGGTCTTGCTTGGGAATGGAGAAGGTAGCAGGGGCAGAGGTCGACCTCGGAGGAGGTGGATGGACGACATCAAGAACACCACTGGCCTTACACTATCCCAGTTGCGAGAGGCAGCGAGAGACAGGTGTGGATGGTGGAGCGGTCGTGGATGTCACCAGAGGTCATACTCGACCACAAGGCACGAGGTGATAAGGTTCGGAAAAATGAAAGGAACCGGAAAGAGAGGTCAATACATACCAGAGGTCATACTCGACCACAAGGCACAAGGTGATAAGGTTCGGAAAAATGGAAGGAACCGGAAAGAGAGGTCAATACATACCAGAGGTCATACTCGACCACAAGGCACAAGGTGATAAGGTTCGGAAAAATGGAAGGAACCATAAAGAGAGGAAGAACGAACAGAGAATAGCTTGACGACATAAGAGATCGGTGCCAGAAAGATGTTCACTACTTGAGCATATTGGCACAAGACAGAGGAAAGTGGAAACAAATGGCGACATGGCTATCTGCCGATGGATCGTGACGAAGATACAAAGCAAAGTTACGGTGATTTTATGACATGCACCTCCTCCTCATTTATCCCACAGCACCGCCAATAATATAATTCTTCCCAAAAGAAAAAAGTGCCTATCATTGGCTACAACAAAATAAAAACACTGTAATGCATTAATGCTGAAATCAACAGATTACTTCATCTATAAGCGCAACTGGGAGTACATAAGAGCAATAGTCTGGCTTTGTGAACTGTTATTTTACATACATTGTCAATCACAACTTTGCTATGAAGTAATTGTTTATTTTCTTTACAAGGTGTCTCTCACGTCGGTAAAACGTACGAGAACAGCTACAGTCAAACACAGCGGCTCAGGGTTAGTTCGCGATGGATTATAATAGTACATTTTACATGTATTGTAGTGGGGGGGTTTAACAATAATAAATTGCATTGACAAAACAGTGCATTTTTCAGTACGAGTACTGTAATATCCTGACCGCAGATTTACAATAGAATATGCACGTATGTCACACAAAACAACACTCACAAGTGAACTTATCTGCGTGGTGTAAACCTTGCGCATGATTTTTGGAAATATACCTCCTCTCCTGGTCAATAAAAAAAATTAACGCACTCGATGAAGTATTGCTGGTACTTACATATAACCATCGCATAGGCATGTACAGTTTTACAAGCGGTGTTCACAGTAGCGATCGCAATCTGCCCTGGATTTTGTGCTGCATCTGTGCTGCATCTGTGCTGCATCTGTGCTGCATCTGTGCTGCATCTGTGCTGCATCTGTGCTGCATCTGTGCTGCATCTGTGCTGCATCTGTGCTGCATCTGTGCTGCATCTGTGCTGCATCTGTGCTGCATCTGTGCTGCATCTGTGCTGCATCTGTGCTGCATCTGTGCTGCATCTGTGCTGCATCTGTGCTGCATCTGTGCTGCATCTGTGCTGCATCTGTGCTGCATCTGTGCTGCATCTGTGCTGCATCTGTGCTGCATCTGTGCTGCATCTGTGCTGCAATGCTGAACACTGTCAGCGCTATCCTGCACTGCTAGCCCACTGTGAGCAGAGAATGTAGCGCACTGTTTGTACATCTGGCAGCACAAATCACAGGTGCAAGATTTCAAAGTATTCTAAATATTATTTATGCTGTCCTGAACTATCCAAGTATATCTGAAAATATTATCCTAATCTAGTATAATAAATATGCATACCTCTAGTCGTCGATGTGTTGATAGTGTTAAAACGTATAATCCAGCATTACTTATTGCAGCGCACTCATTTTGCATTCTTGTGGCCATTATACATTATAACTGGGCATTGGTTTGGGTATTTAAAATAAATCCTGCTGTAGCAGTAAGCCGTAACGATGACATTAAAATACTGTATGCACACCCATGTATTTACATAGCATAACACATGCTCACTTTCCTTTGCATAAACTTAAATCAATGCAATGATCTAATTTCATTAAAGTAAATGGTACATTTATTATATCTTCATTAAATAAACACCTTAATTGTGGACATGCTATTCATTTGGCCCTGATGAAATCCTGAAGATGTAAACCGTTTAAGACTGAAGGGAAGAATATGTTAATGTTACACTGCTTTAAAACGAAGGTTTTTGCGACCAATACTTTTCATAATAAAGGTTTTTGGGTTAGATCGCGTAGGTATAAATGTGTCATAACCCTCCACCACTCTCCAATCCACCGGTGTGTTGGAGAATAAATCCACAACATTTACAATTTGAGTACTGTGACGTTTCGCTGCTAATTACATCCAGCATCATCGGGCAAATCGCCCGATGATGCTGGATGGTGGGCTGAAGTAGCAACTAATTGGCGCGTTTTGTTTACGTGACAAACCTTACTGGATATATCGGGTGGTGGAGGATTACGACACATTTATACCTACGTGATCTAACCCAAAAATCTTTATTACGAATAACACTGCTTTGTACGCACCAACAAATGCTTTTGAACAAAGGTAACAATAACATTTACGAATGCAGCTTGCGGTTAGAGTGCTAAACCCCATATATATAAAGTGCACATTTCCACATGGTCCAACACATTTAGTCTTCCGTGTGAGGATTCTTGCGGATAAGATATTAGCAAAGTATAAAACACAAACAGGCCATCCTCATGCATTTGTATCAGCATTATTAACGGCTTCTTAATAAATACAGATTGGGGGATCACATCCCAACTAAATACAAAATGATCCTGACACTTAAACCCACTCCAGCTCTTTGGGGATGAACTCAGTATTGATGTTAAACTTGGCATGCATATTCAGTCCCATACCTCGCGACCATTCAGTCACTGGGAACACCATTGGAACCTCATTTGCCAGTAAAAAATATGATAATTGTTTTTTTACCCTTTTATCTGGCAACAAAACTGACACCTTTTTTACAAGGAGTCATGTTTGCATAGACCACAACACCTGCAGCCATAATACAAACAAAAAACATAACTCTGATAATGTATGCACTGTCCTTGAAGTTGATTGGGCCACACCCGAGACAGCTTTCCTTAGAGCCTAGTCTCACATGGGTTGGACCAGATGACGCCAAAAGGCGCACAACTCAAAGACAATGCACCATCAGAGTATGAGAGCTCGGGGTAAGCATTTACACCATTGGAACCTCATTTGCCAGTAAAAATATGATAATTGTTTTTTTACCCTTTTATCTGGCAACAAAACTGACACCTTTTTTTACAAGGAGTCATGTTTGCATAGACCACAATACCTGCAGTCATAATGCAAACAAAAAACATAACTCAGATAATGTATGCACTGTCCTTGAAGTTGATTGGTCCACACCCGAGACAGCTTTCCTTAGAGCCTAGTCTCACATGCTGTTGGACCAGATTACGCCAAAAGGCGCACTAGCTGTCTCGGGTGTGGACCAATCAACTTCAAGGACAGTGCATACATTATCAGAGTTGTGTTTTTTGTTTGCATTATGACTGCAGGTATTGTTGTCTATGCAAACATGACTCCTTGTAAAAAAAGGTGTCAGTTTTGTTGCCAGATAAAAGGGTAAAAAAACAATTATCACTGGGAACACTCAAATTGACCGCGGAAATGCGTCAGAAAATCGTGATCTCTTGCTTTGCCCACCAGGAGCCAAGCATAGCAACACGTCGCTCCGCCCCTAGCAACAACTCTGCTCACATGGCCTTCACTTTGATCTGCTTCATCTTCATCTGCTTCTTCTCCTTCTTCTTTTGCTCACGGCGAATCTGCACCTCCTAGAAAGTAAACAGAAATGAGAGGCCAAACAGTTTATCAACGACAGCAACCACTATTTGTATTTGCAGAGCACTTCAGTGCAACTGCATCTCAAGACGTTGTACAGAAACCACAAGGGAAAAAAACAGATTAGAAAACGGAAAAAAGAGAGTTCCTGGGCCGCTAATGGGGGATGTGGCAGGCCCTTGCATTCAATTCACTTGAATTGGCTCAGTTGCAGATGAAAACACCCACGTTGATGTGTAGACACAAGCAACGGTAGTCGTGGGTGCAATGGCTTTACCATGTGCCACCATGGTGCCAGGCGACAGGCAGTGTCCATTACTACCGTCCAGAGTGAATTCTCAGGAGCACACACACACAATCACAGGAACACACACACACCTACCCATAGGCACACCTCCACAAGAATACAAAGACAAAATGCAAAGATCCCCCATGGAACTGTCAACAGACTGTTAGGACATGTTCTGTTAGCAAGCACCTATTGAGGCCGGCACGATACACGAGTGGCTGGTTGGCCAGCACCAAGCCTGGCCACCTTTGTCTCCCCAGGGCTGATGTTTACACACTGCACTTAGGTACTCATTTAAGGCTGCGTCAACCTAGGAGAGGCCCAGACCCGGTGTTGACTGTAAGCGGGAATGCAATTCGGGTCACTGGGTTCACAGAGCAACGCTACCGCTCCCCCATGCACACAAACACACACACTCACCCACATGCACACACCCATAGGAACACGCTCGGCACGCACGGCACCTCCAGCTTGCGCTGACGCTCGGGGTCCTCCTCGTTCATGATGCGCTCCTTCTCGGCGCGCTTCTTCTCCTCGCGCCGGCTCTGCGCCGCCTCCTGTCTCTGCGCGTGCGTCAGCTTCAGGAAGTTCTCCTCCACGCGCGTTCGGTTGCGCTCCGCCTTCTGCTTGGCCTAATAGGAGCAGGCAGAAGCACGCACACATATTAAGGGTGTCCCCATCATAAACACCAAATGGCATTACAATAGAATGAACATTTACGTAGCGTTTAAAGATGCTGTATAGAAAAAGCAAGAATTTTATTTGGCAGAGTGGGGCAGTCAGTCATAGGCAGGGAAAAATTAACCCGTAAAAACAAAGTTTTTCACTATAAATCCTTTATATGCGTGGCGGCTAGAGTCCTCTCATCCTCTGGCTTGAGATGGCTGCCACCTATGGGTCAGATGATTGCCTGCCACCATTAAGCAATTGGTAATTAAATATAATTAATTTTTTCCTAAAAAGTGTAAAATTTAGGAATTTTTTTTTCACGAAAATAAATTGTCACGCACAACGAGTCTGTGTGCAAAATGTCAACTCGATTGGATCACGGGAAGTGGGTTAAAAAACGACAGAAAGATTTGCACGGTCATAAGCGCGCAAGCAAACAAGCAAGTGAACTTAATATAAAGGATTTTTTAAAAGTAAGGTTTTGAGCCTGGACTTGAACAAGGGCAGAGTTCCTGACAATAATGGCAGCAGAGGAGATTGAGCGACCGCCCACTGAGTGAAGATGGACTGGGGGCTTCAACCAAAATCCTTGGTTTTTGGAGCAAAAAGTACCTTCGGAGGAGTAGAGTGAGGTAGGCAGGGGAAAGTTAATGCATGATCTTAAAGGCAGTGAGTGTGCTATTGAAATCAATCGTGGATTAGATTGGGAGCCAGTGGAGTTATTGGAGTATTAGGATATTGTGGCCTCTTTTGACAGATGCAGGCATGGAGTCTGACAGTGGGAATTTGGATCCATCGAGTTTTGAGATGAGGAATTTTGGAGAGAACATAACACTCAGAATTCAATACAGCAAGTGATGCTCACCCACAGCCCTACTGCCCCACAGAAGTGTTAGCCTGAACCTAGCCTCACTTATAGCTTCTGTACCATGCATCCCACCCCTCCACTACTGCACTGCTCACCTCTTTGCCGAGCCGAAACCTTTTCATCTTGTCCATGCAGTAGATGACCATCTTCATGAGACCCAGCATGCCCTCCATGTCTCGCGGGGATGTGTGGCCTGCTCCAGGCACTGACAGACACGTGCACACACTCATCATGTACACAGAATAGTCCTTACTTGAACAATAGACACATACATAATTTATGAGTGCACGTTGATACTGGCATATAAAGGGAATTGTGGCATAGACATTGTATTTGCTAATTATACATGTAATATATTTTATGTTCAATGGAAACAATTGTTTTTGTACCAAGCATTACGTTGGCAAACTTTTGTTTATGCCAATCCATACCCATAAAATTACAAGTATCGGATGTATGCATTTCCTTGCGAGTTTTGTTTCTAACTGTGGAGCATGTAGCATTTGAACATGCATTCATACTTAGATTTTTGCTCCACAAATCATACGGAGGGTTCCAGTGCCCTATAACTAAAGTTCCAACTCACCATTAAATGTAAACAACAAACACTTTTTTGCATCAGGGAGCTTTATGGGCTGGCCCTCCCTAAAGAGACACAAAGCACACACACTTTACCACACAAACCCATCGCAGCACTTTCCCTAAATACAGCATTTACAGAAAACAACATTTTCCATGAGGAATATTATTTCAATTAAGATGCATTATCTAAGAATAATATGACTTGATAATTGGTTTTTTACCCTTCTATCTGGCAAAAAAACTGACACCTTTTTTTACAAGGAGTCATGTTTACATAGACCACAATACCTGCAGTCATAATGCAAACAAAAAACATAACTCTGATAATGTCTCGGGTGTGGACCAATCAACTTCAAGGACAGTGCATACATTATCAGAGTTATGTTTTTTGTTTGCATTATGACTGCAGGTATTGTGGTCTATGTAAACATGACTCCTTGTAAAAAAGGTGTCAGTTTTGTTGCCAGATAGAAGGGTAAAAAAGCAATTATCATATTTTTTACTGGCAAATGAGGTTCCAATGAAATAATATGATTTGATACGTTAATTTGTTTATATATTACATGTAAATGTTTTCTGTAATTCTGATCATTTTAAGCTATAGAATATAATATAGGTAGCACGTGGGTAACTGAATGCATGAAGTTGTATATACTGTATGAATGAATGAAGACTTACTCCTGGGTGACCTTGGGCCCTGAGTGCTGGTCGGACATGTGGATGGACTCGATGGTGTCGGCATGCGCCTTCACAAAGCTGATCATCTGCAAACAAAAATTACCCAAACAAAAATGCGACTTGTGGTTTTGGTTTTTTTCACATCTTAGGCAGTGTTCCTGATATGCCGGGGCTCATCTTTCAAGGAAAGAAACTGTAGATTTTTTCAACACAATTTAAAAAAAAAATAACGTGCATAACGTGCAGAGATCTACATTTTAAAAAACATTCCTCTACTTTATTGACACATACAGGCTCGTATCAGAAAGAGTTGTCTTGGAAATCCGCTCCATGGCACTGGTTCACAATCGTGTGCAACTGCAAATAAAATTAGGCTTTTAATATCTACATTACAGTGTACTACTATGCCCTTCAATAGCTCAGCAGTAAGCCTGTGTGGAGCCATGCATAGTTTTTGGCACAGTTGATATATCTACGAGTCATCTCAGCCAGTTAGCCATAACACCTTGGTCTGTCCCATGACCTCATGCCAGCGAGCCTTAGACACCTCACGTGGCCTAAAAGTGCACCTAGCCTGGCACAGGCGTTGTGGTAACATCACCGTCGCTTAGTAGAGAGTGGTAGATGTTGTTGATGCTAGGGCCGTGCATCACCTTGGGGTCCAAAAGGCAGTCAGTGATCTCAGAACTTTCGCTGAGCACCACCAGTGAGTCAGGCAGCCCGTAGCGGCCCAGAGGCTTGGGTTTGTCCGTGCAGTACAAGCTCTAGCAATGGGTAAGCGCGAGCACAAAAGAAGGTGAACTAGAGGTAAGAGCTCCTGCACAGTGAATCATCATCAGCAGCCATGATGAACCCACTGCTGGATGAAGACCTCAAGCCATCTCCATTTCTCACGGTCTTGCAATGTAACAATCCATCTAGCAGCTCCACACGAGTATATTTTATCACTTAATCTCTGCAGTGGACGAACTATTGGGCGCAGTCCCTTCCTTGGTTGCAACTCCATAGTTATCTCTCAACCATCAGCCATTATCTATTTTATTCATGTGTTCTGCGCAAGGTCACTTGTTTTTATGAAGTAAAAATATTGTTTTAACCCGGTTTTTAATCCGCGTATGTTATCATGTTCCCCTTTCTATCTCTTTGTAATTCAAAGCACATCCATATCTCACACATGTCTCTTCCACCACCAAGAGGCACACACATATTGAAAAGTCAATATTTACTTGTCATAAAATAATACATTAAATTACAGCTGCAAAAACGTAGTGGCCAAACACATATACTTATTACTTTAGTCTGCCAAAAACCCAACACTGCTTTCACTCGGTAATACAAACACATTTTCCATGCAGCATGTATCCACAAGCATGAGCTGGATTTTTTTACAAATGTAGTCATAATTACTGGGGTTCAAGTAGATGCACCTGCTCACTGTGACAATGCAAACAACTATATGCAATACAGATAACGACGGCAAAGCACCACGAGTACAACGTAATATTGCTTTTGTAATCGGCATGAGGAGACGGGGTGGCAGAATTGCCAAGTTTATCGCTGTCGTTAGCATAACCACATTGCACAAACACACAATGATCCGTGCCTGCATGAGGCATCCTGTTTACAAATGCAAACGTGCACTGCAGTCATATTTACAAGCAGAAAATGACATACCAGGTCCTGCATCTCCTTGTGTAGCCGGCTGACAGCCTTCTTCGTCCCCACAGCAAACACCATGCTGTCCATGTCATCGATGGTCATTGTTACCTTGATGTTCTACAGGAAAGCACAACATTCAAGTGAATTTCCAACGGATGGGCAGTCGATACGTCAGAGAGTGGCGAATAAATGGGTGCCTGAGCAACGGGCGGCAACGTCGTGAAAACACTATTGCTGCAAGAACCCACCATCCACGACCCTGGGCAGTACGTACCACTTGATCTGATGTGGGCCTCATCGTGCGAGCCAGCACGTTCAGCAGGTCCTGACGCTTGAGGAACTGTGTCCACACCCAACGCATGGCAATACAACATGACAACGCGTCACATGTGAGATGTCTGCAGTCCTCACGTGTTATGTTTGTTTGTTTTCACTTGATTAAAAGCTTATCACCTCAATGACCAGACCGTGTTAATTGTGCTTCATTGGCTGGATCTTCTTCAGTTTTCTTAGGGTAAAACAAAATCAATCAAATGTGTCTTTGTTTAAAAAAAAACATTCTAATTGTTTTATTTTACGTCATAAATGTTGCCCTTCGATACATTCGTCAGCTGAATAAAAAAAAACTGAAATTATTTGTTGGGCTCTGCAGCGTAGTTACATTTAGCTTATGCATGGCTAGAGCTTGAAAACTTTGAAGGTGATTATAACTGAGAGGTAGACAAGATGACACTGTAGTCATATCAAACCCAAAGCAAGTCCTTCACAGTGAATGTGAGAAAATGTAAATGTATAAAATCTATCTTAATAAGTCAAGTGACACTTTTGAGACATTAAATGCGTTGTCAGATTGTCGCTTTCAGTACTGTGTACGTACAAGCAAACAGCGAGCAGCGGCCAGTGGCACGCCTATCGAGTGCGCAGACGGTGCCACTGCACCGGGGCCCATGGGCCGGAGGGGCTCAGACACCAGGTTACGAAGAGAGGGGGCAGGGGTGAAAGGTCTAACGGGGCCCATATATTATTTCTTGCACCAGGGTTCGTGCCGACCACACAAAGCCAGTAACAGCAGCTCACCTTGAGTTGCACCAGCATGCCCTCGCAGCACACGCGACCCGAGCACCACAGACTGTACACGTGCTCGTTCTCCTGGTTCAGCGCACCAGTGCTCATCACTTCCTTGGCTGTGCCATCGTCACCTGCAATAAGGGACTCGTCATATTCACGTCACTTTGTCCATCAAGTGGTGGATGAAGGCCTCCCTGCACTCTGTCGGCTGGAGGGGTTGTTTGACAATATTTGACTATACTGGTCAGTGTGGGTTGGTGATGGTGGGGAGGGATGAGGCAGGATTTGTTCCGATATCTGATGTTAGCCATGGCTGGGAATCAAACACAGAGATCCATGTTCGTAGCACAGTGCGCTATCAACTACACGACTGCTCAACCTGATGACTCATTGCTATGACTTATTCATAGGTAAAGGACAGGTACAATTGTTTGCAAGATATATTAAAACTATGCCAATTCACAATAATTGCTGTTGTGCGGAATAGTCACCATGGAACAATACATTGAATCACTTATTGTCTTTATGAATTCATAGTTTTTTGTATTCTTGTATTTTGTGTGGTTCATATCATTATTGAAACCACAAGAAATGCTAAATGTACTGCACCATTATGAAATATAGTGCATTTTTAAGTGGAATTGTGATCATATATCATGATAATTTATGAAAAATTTGGGGGAGTTATATATTATATGCATGTCCTCTATGTAATATATATGACTTTAAATCACATAAACATTACTCAAGTGTGAAATTTTACGGTCATTTTACAAAAAGTGCTTTACAATATTTTAGGGAATATACATTTCCACAATGCGTGATATATGTGAAGACTTTCGACATGTAACATGACTGTGGTCACAGTATATGGGTCATTTAAATACTATTAGACCATCAACTTGAAGACCCATTAAGTATGTAACAAATACAGTTCGCTTAGGCTAAAACGTGGATACTGTATGAAATGTGGATACTGTATTTATCAAATACAATGTTATATATGGCAACAAAATCATTACAAATTCTGATCAAGTGTAAACCAACCACTGGCTTAGGCTCAGCACTACAAATTAAATACACAATTTCCTTACACGGTGAAATTAAAAATGACCAAATACAGTTGTGAAATTCAAGTACTGCTGAGAGGGAATGAAATCCGCAGACAAGTCCATTCAGCGTTATGCGATATTTGCTTAGCTGAAGAAAAAGCTGACTCTGTATGCGATGCTTTACTAAGCGCAAGCGAGTTCAGTGTACTTTTAATATAGTGGCGCTTAATGTTACGCGCGGAAGAAACACGAGTCCGGCAAACGAGATGGCTTACCCACGAGGCAGAAGTTTGCCTCCAGCAGCTCGCGGTGCGAGTTGAACCAGGCCTGTGCAAGGCGGCTGTTCTTGTTGCGGCCGATCATGTAGTTCACGATGTAGGCGAGCAGCCCCGTGACCATGAGGATCTCCAGGTAATAGCTCTCCCATCCGTTCTGCAAATGGTCTGGCACCTGAGCACAGGACCGCCGACGCCACATGTTACAAGAGTGTCTGCCTCAGTCTAAAAACGTAATGTAAAATTCAATTGTGTTTATTCCCGCTGGCTGACGAGGTTAGATATATGCTATATCGATATGTTATTTAACATTGATTAATCTGCTGAAAGTTGTATTCATTAATCAATGCAGGTAATTGTAAATGATGACAGAATTACAAAGAAGCTGTTGTCACACGTCAACCACAAAAAACGATGAACACAGCCAAGGGTTCATTAAGTCCACAACATCGTACCTCTTAGCCAGCATTACTCACCACTACAATGCGAATCGGAGTGTCAATGCTGTGCTTCTTCCCGCCAGACTTGTCCCTGATCCCTTCAAACTCCTCCTCGTCAAACTGTTCAACATCATCCTAACAGTCGCACGCAAATAAACGTGCAGACGCACACCCGCATACACAGGCATGAAGACCCTCACTTCGTGGACAAATAAGATGTATGTATAAATGTATGTACGCTTGCAACTATTAGGAAGTGTGCATATTTTAAAAAGCAAGCTGCAACAATTGCATTTACAGTGGCACACACACACACAAGTGGACACAAATTTGTTTTATTATTGAGCAGTGCGCAAATAAAACAGTTGTTTGCATGTTAATCAATGCATTCGGAAATAGATTTGTGTTACACGGGGAGAATGGGGCCATGTTGTGCTTGTTTGCCTCTGGCTAAGACCTCGTCAGGGTTATCGGAATCTTCAAAGTCATCCGCAGCCTCTCCGTTCACTTCATCGTCCTCATCCGAGACCTCTCCGTCATCGTCCTCGTCATCATCAACGGCCCCTGTCGGACGGGCTGCCCTCTCCGCGCTTGGCCGTGCGTCTTCCCACGGCGCGTGGCTCTTGATGGGGGGTGCTGGGGTACGTTCCCCCCCAGACTCCGGGAAGAAGCCATCCTCGTCTTCACCAAAGTCTTCAAACTCTGCAAAGTCATCCTCATCTCTGTCACGGCCGCCATTGTCATCGTTGTGGTCGTACTGAAAGTGGAGGCTCCCACGTGTCGGACGGCTCCCAAGAACCAACAGGGCAGCAAGCGGCACAGCCAGCTCCAGCAGAGTGTCCATCCGCATGGCACTGGTGGAGAGGCAGGGAGCCTAGGCAAGATGGAGGTAGAGAGGCAGGGAGGGAGATGGGAAGCCAGAGAAGTTGGGATGCAGGAATACAGGGAGGCAGATAGACTGGGAAAGGAAGAGGGTAAGGGGACACATGCAATCCGATATTGGAATTGGCCACACAACAGCTGCACCACAACAAAAATTGTTAGAGGGTACTTCTAAAACCTTGGGATTTGGGTCACCATCATTCAGTTAAATGCTTCTGTGAACGACTGTCAAGTATTATTTAACGTCCACTTTAAATTAGACTATGCTGTTGTGGTTTGAGTGGTAAGCATACAAATGAGTAGGCTATCCAGCCAGTTTAACACAATTCCATTATTCAATTAAACACGTTTATAAAAAAAAAAATGGGTCGGCTGCTTTTACAATCTGCATAACTGGTTCATTTGAAAACCGATTACAATAAATTATCAACATCAAGTGTTATTGGTTAAAAAGTTCTCAACCATGTCACGCCATTAATCGCCGGAATTCACCATTCTCTTGAACTTTCCCCAGGCTGGTACATTCCTTCACATCCCCAAGTGTTCTGGAACACCTTCACCATTTTATTCTCTTTTCACGTGGCCTGCCAAAGCTAGATTTATCATACTGCAAATTATGAGGACCGGATACATCCATTAACGTATCCAACTTTTCAGCGTTCCTTTAAGTTCTTCATTCACACACTTCTATTCCCATGAGTTGTTTTAATGAGCACGTCACCATCACATTTCGGACGGCCAACGTTCTCTAAATGTTCAAACGTAACCTATTATTTCTCCAACCCATGTCTGATCACGACAATGATGATCCATTTATATATATATCCATCCTTGCGGCACAATTCGGTTTCACGAGCACTGGGGTTGCCTGCCCAGCTCCCCCACGCCTCCTCCTTCCTCCGGTCTGTGCCTCCCTCATCCCCAACCCCCCACATCATCAGCAGCAGCAGCGGCTATCATCGAAATGTGCGACAATGTTCGTGCTTGGCAGTGGCGTGCCCTGAGGCCACTACAGAAGAGCACTCCGGTGCACCCCGTGAGACATTTCCATTTTTGCCATCACCATCAGCACCGGCAGCAGACAAACTGACGACCCCCAACACGGCAACCCCATCCCACCACCACCACCACCGCTTCAGCCTCAACGCCACCACGCACTGCAAATGCCACCACGCACTGCAAATGCCACCACGCACTGCAAATGCCACACGCGCACGCCACAGTCCATCACGCGAGCATGTTACCGTGCGGTTGCAGCTAAAGAAATTGTACATTTCGCTCACCTCCACGGGTTTTTTCTTCTTCCATATAATTCGGTCCAGCCCGCGTGAGATGCGTCGTCTGGGCTATTAAATACGAGACGCTTTCGACTGCCCGACCACCGCAGCGTTGCGCTCCCAAGAGCGGATAAGCTTGGGCCAGCGGCATCCGCTAAGGGGCGCTACTACACAGCCGTGTGACAATCAGAGCCCTCGAAAATTCATGAAACAAATTGGGACGCACCAGATTTCAGCTCGAATTCCGACGTCTCCACACTCCACCGCGTTTTCGTTTTTGTCTCATCTTCATGTCACATCTCTCATCTCACGCGTGTCTTACATTTCTCAATCTTTAGCTTTTGTCAACATCTCCTATGTCAACCCAGGAGGAATACATCATCGAATGAGCACCCCCCCCCCACCCAAGAAATACCTACTTAGGGCCCCCTCCCCAATGGGACAACACCAACACGACCGGACATCTGTGAAAAAGAGCTTCACGGATTATCTGATTTCTCCAGGATGAATATTGTTGGTTCTCGCCAAACCTTGCGGGGCGAATGTGAGCCGGTGGGGAGCGGGTGAATCGACACTTGGGTAATCGCGTATTCGACTCCGGTGAGACCGATTAAAGCGTGCCGACTCCGCATTGCAGGTGAATCTGTAGATAATCGAGATTCGATTATGCGCGGATCTAATTGGAATAAGCAATATCTCTTGACTTAAAGCTTTCGTGACTGCAGGAATTTAAATTCTTTGGGTCTTTCGGTAAAGTCACGTAGATAGGTTCAAAGAAAAGAACAACAAAATAACTAAAAACTACGACGTTTCGATCACAACACAAGCGATCGTCATCAGGAGGGAAAAAGAGGATGACGATCGCTTGCTTGTGTTGTGATCGAAAGGTCGTAGTTTTTGTTATTTTTTTAATTTTATTTGAACCTATCTACGTGACTTTACTGAACGACCCAAAGAAAATACAATGTCTCCTAGCACATATCTGTCTCCCCACGAAAAACATCTCAAAGTATTTTTCTACGCATGCCATCGGCCCCCACGGCCTTCTGAATGCGCATAATTTCAACATCAGTGATTAAAGACACGCTACCTCAGGATCACGCTTGCTTGAACCAATGCTGGGGAACTGGGTCCTAGTTCAATAATTATCTAATTGCCACAAAATATCCCAAGTCAAATCGTCTTGGTTCCACCAGAGGTCACTATACACCCACTCTCCACCCTGTGCCCTAATCTGCACAATGTACTCCCCATGCATCATTACCAGCGATTCAAGTCGCTTATTTCGTCTCGTAATAATGATTGACAGCCCTTTGTTGCTATCCACTGTGAAGAACAGACCTCACAGCGTGTCAATCACTGGGCTTGATTGACTCTACCTCACCACGCTGATCAATACGGGTTGAATGGTGGGTGAGGGACGATAACCGGTGCATATATAATTTGTTCGACATGGCTTGGAATCTTACTCAGGATAAATACCAAATAAATTGTCAGGCTACATATGAGAATACTATGAAACGTATCGTGCTGTATTAGTGAGAGTAAGTCTAGTTTCACAGTCCTGTTGTAATCCCACTGTTGAAATTAAGGCGAATCCACGCCGTGTAGATGGTGGGGGTTGTATTCTTTATTCTGGTCTGTACGGGAGTGGTGCAAGGTTGGCTCAGAACCTGCTCCTGATATCGCTCGATGTGATTTCATTGTTTCGCCGAGTCCTGGAATCGAACTCAACGAGGTTCGTTTACGCAGTGCACGAAAGCGACTGCGCCAAACCCTCCCCGCCCATGCCAAGTGCTGTGTTCCTCACTGGAAAAGTCTAAGTAGCCGTGGTGTTGTTATTTTTAATTCGGTGTCAGACGAATGTCACCGTGGAAGGGCACTTTGGCCGGCGCGCATGTGGCTTTGCAGACCTCCACGTGGCGTTGGAACGCGTCACGTGACGGCCCCCTGCGTCACGTGACAACGCCCTGCGTCACGCGAGAAGCGTCACGTGGACCCGCAGTACAGTGCGTACAGTAAGGGGGAGGGTGGTGGTGGCTGCGTGAAACGCGCGTGCGTTCGGCTGTCAATGTCAGTGCTGGGGCAAAGTGCTCGGTTGTTGTTTCCCGTCCGAGTTGCGATTACAGAATAGATTAAGAGGGCCCCCTGGGAGGGGGTCAGATGTCCAGGCAGCCTTAATGTCAGGAGAGACAACAGCCCGTAACAGCCCTCACAACCTGGAACGGGTAAAACTGTGCATCTGACAGCTTGTCCAGGACATAAGCCTCCGCTTAGAATGTGCTCTCTGCCGTGCTTACATGACTGTCTGTCATACATTGCGGTCCCTTCATGCGCATGGCGCCCTTTTCTCAATGCTTGCTTTGCTGTCTCCCGCACGTTGCTAATTTAACGTCTCCCATGCTGACGTTCACATTCATTCGTGCATTGATGTCCCTCCATGCCTCTTTTTACGGTCTCCCACACATTGCAGTTCATCGTGCTGTACAGTGTTCTCCCTGTGGCCTTTGCGTTTCTGTTGTGCTTCGTCAATGCCCGCATTGCTGTTTCCCGTGCTATCATTGCTGCCCCTTTACTTACAGTGCCATCCCTGTTATGCTTGTATAAACATTCCAGGCTTACATTGCTGGCCCTAAATTATTAAATTTCTCTACCAATTGCCTACAGTGCTGTCCCTCTGCACATGCCTTCTCCAACGCGTACAATGCTGGCTGTCCGTGCATTCATATCTCCGATACGTATATTCCTGTCTCCCCCCACGATTATTACATTGCCGTCCCTCGACACATTAGTCTCCCCGAGCTTAGTGCTATCCCACTTGCTTTGTTGTCCTCGCCATAGTTTAACACATCCCTGCGGAGGGAGCTGGTAGTAACGTTGGGTTGCTCGGTCAATGGCCAGGGTCAACGGCGGCGTGGTGGATTCCGCAAATATGCCCGACTGTGAGGGCGGGCACAAGCCGGCATGAGTAGGTTAAACGTTGAGTTTTATAAGGGCACCACGGGGTGAGCAGCCCCTCCCCACCCAGCCCCTCCCTGGTGTAACCAGGAGGTTACTACCAGTATAACCCTGCTAGTGCCCCATGCTGACACTGCTACTCAGCTTTTATAACTGGTCAAAAATGCACATTGCTGCTGCCTCCATGCTTGGCCAGATTTTTTTTTATAATGTTTAGCTCTTATTCAAATCACTGCTAAATATAAGTCACCCCACGCCGTCTTAGTCATTGTGGTTGTTTTTTTTTACCACACTTTGCCATACTAGTCGGTGCGGCTTGGTGAAGCGGGGAGGCCCATGACCGGTTGAGATATCGCCACTGATGTTACTCTTGGCCGAACATCAAACGCGTGTCATTAGATTCATAGCACAGTGTGCTAACCACAGCACCACCGCTCCACCCCATTCTGCATTTATTTTTAAAAAATGTATTTCTCATTACAGCTCAGCCATCGCCACCACCACCACGGGCAAAGGAGGTGGTGAGACATCCTGCACCGTATTTTCCCACGAGGGAAGAGGGTGACTGACTGACGGCCCTGCGCGATGCCGCTGTCGGACTTCATATCCGCCCTCAAGGACAACCCGTACTTCAGCGCGGGCTTTGGGTTGGTCGGGGTGGGCACAGCGCTGGCCGTGGCGCGGAAAGGCGGGCAGGCAGCGGCCGTGGCGTTCCGGCGCCACTGTGTGACCACACTGGAGGTGTCAAGCCGGGACAAGAGCTATCACTGGCTTTTGAGCTGGGTGACGCACCATGCGGAACACACGCAGCACTTGAGCGTGGAGACCACCTTCTTGCAGCACGAGAGCGGCCGCGTGGCCACCCACTTCGACTTCGTGCCCAGCCCTGGCACCCACGTCATCTGGTGCGAGGGCGCTCATCCACCGGAGGAATTGCTCACGTATCCACCACACACACACACCTGGCGCGTTTTCGAGGGACACCGAAAGAAGCGTAAATGCCATTTTAAATAACTGCACGTGGTTCACCCCGTGTGTGTACTGTGGCCAGGTACAAGATGAACTTGATCCGGATCGAGCGGAACCGAGAGAAGCAGATGTTGGATCTCAACACGGGTATTCCCTTTGAAACTGTGACGTTCACCTCCTTCGGACGAAATCGGCAGCTCTACTTCAGCATCCTCAATGAAGGTGATCAGATGTTTCCCACCAAAGACAACTTCACTTCTTGAATTGGACGTCTGGCCAATAGTTTTAGTACACTGTGCAGTGCCCTGTAAACTATGTCCCTTAGTGATATTTTCTTTGTAGTATGTTAATATGAAATGTGAATATGAAAACATTTCAATATACATATTAACAGGGCATATATAAATAGGGCTTAAACGCTCAATCAATATGTTCTGGATTACTGATAGACTGGAGTTGGCCTGTGATTGGTATCCACAGTCTTAGCAAGATGTACACTAGATGAACTGCAGGAAATATTTTTCAGGGTGCCAACTCACAGTGAAGTCCTGCATGCTTTTCAATCTTAGCTGACATTATAATCAGTCCACTGCTGGATGAAGGCTTCTAAGCCATCGCCGTCACGGTCATGTGATGTAACAATCCACCTAGCACCTGCACATGAGCTATTCTCATTGCTCCATATCTGCAGTGGACGTCTTTTTGGGTGTAAGCTGAGAGGCACCGTTAATATGGTGGGTGAAATAAGGTGTGTGTATGTGTGTCATGGGGAGCGGTAGTGTAGCGGTTAGCGCGCTGCGCTATGAACCTGGCGACCCGGGTTCGATTCCCGCTCACGGCAAACACCAGTGACGATTATCTGAACCGGTCCTGGGCCTCCCCTAGGTCGACTCAGCCTCAAATGAGTACCTGGTGCGGTGTGTAAACATCGCCGCTAGGGAGACAAAGGCGGTCGGGCGTGGTGCTGGCCACCCACCCCCTCGTGTACCGTTCCGGCCTTAATAGGTGCTCGCTAACAGCACTTGCCCCTAGTCTGTTAAGGCTATTGGGGGATCTTTGTCTTTGTGTATGTGTGTTGATGTGCTCTAATGCAGCACGGGAGTTGGCACTGAGGCAGGAGGAGGGCAAGACGGTGATGTACACGGCCATGGGCGCCGAGTGGCGGCCGTTTGGGTTCCCGCGCCGACGCCGTCCACTCAATTCTGTGGTGCTGCACGATGGGGTCGCTGACAAGATCAAGCAAGACGTGCATGAATTCATCAGCAACCCCAAGTGGTACTTGGATCGTGGTATGCAAGCCTCCTTGTGTGCTTTACATTGGTTATTTTTTTATTTTATTGGCATTCTCACCTGCACCCGTAAACGGTACCACATCACCCTAATCACTCCACTGGCTTCAATCCAATCCCAATTAATTTTCAAGATCGCACTCATTGTTTTCAATATCCTGCATGGACTTGCCCCTGCCCTTTTAATCTCGCGCTACTCCTCAACACGCTGTCTAATCAAGTGACCGAGCCTTTATTTGGAAGCCCCCAGTCAACCTTTGATCAGTGAGAGGTTCCTCTTTCTCCACTGCTGCCTGCATTGTCTGGAACTCATTGTTGACTCTGCCCCTATTGAAGTACAGTACAACCCCAACAATTGATTTCCTCGGAACGCCTTTATCTACAAAATAAATATGCTCACAGTCTCTGTATAGTGTCTTGAGATGTGGTCTCGTTCAACCTATACATTAATACAAATTGTATTGCAAAACAATTCTACGAATTAATTGTACATTATTGCAAAACAATTCTACGAATTAATTGTACATTATTGGCAGTATGTAAAGACTGTTTTGTCTCTTGTGTACAGGCATCCCCTACCGCCGAGGCTATCTGCTTTATGGGCCACCCGGCTGTGGCAAGAGCAGCTTCATGTGAGCTCCACAACTCAACGATGCTGCCTAGACATCACATTCGAGCTGGCGTATATTGCACTGCATTAATTTTGTGAATGAATTATATTAGATACGGTCCCCTCCACTTGTGTATTTCCTACGTAAAATGCAATTTGGTGTTATGCAAGAAGTTACTGGTAACTTTCTTCATGTTAATGAGTAAGCATGTCAGTGATTAATTAAAATTGTATCTTATTGTTGGGATATATGCATAAAATAAAACCTGAAAGATGTAATGAGTTAGTGCTTATGCAAAATATATATAATTGTTACCTTGAGGCTAATGAAGCAAAGGGAACAGATTAAATGATGGCGATTAAATCCGTGTGTGAATACATCACCCCGAATGTGCTCCATCTGGAAATGTTAGACGCTAACCAGGCTTGATCCTGGATAGTGCTTGGCTGAATCACCACTATGCATATAATTAATATATGTCATAATCTGCTGTGTGGCTGTGCTACATTATCAGCAGAGGGGAGTACAGCAGATTCCAGAGGTGGGACAAAGTCATTGTTATGCAAGTCCAAGTCGAGTCGCAAGTCATCAAATTCATGACTCGAGTCTGACTCGAGTCCAAGTCACATGACTCGAGTCCACATCTCATAGGTGGGACAAAGTCATTGTTATGCAAGTCCAAGTCGAGTCGCAAGTCATCAAATTCATGACTCGAGTCTGACTCGAGTCCAAGTCACATGACTCGAGTCCACACCTCTGGCAGATTCCATGTATATACTGTACCATGCTATGCCATCTATGTTCCCACCTTCAAATAACCCTCACTTTATGCACAGCATCAGGAGGGCCTCATCCAGAAGTGGATTGAAAGGACTGAATATTATGATCACATGCAAATATTATCTGGATGCTAATGGAATGAACCATATGGAATAAACGTGTCTCTTGGTCAGTGCCCCTTTGATGTGTACTGTCGACCTGCAGCACAGCACTGGCTGGCAAGCTCGAGTACAGCATCTGCCTTCTGAGCCTGAGCGACCGTAGCCTCTCGGACGACCGACTCAACCACCTGCTGAGCGTCGCTCCACAGCAGACGCTCATTCTGCTGGAGGATGTCGACGCAGCCTTCGTCAGTCGAGAAACGTCGACTGAAAGTACGAATGTCCAGTAACTTGCAAACAAAAAAAGGCAAAGGCCACCTATATAGCCTACACAGACAGGGAAAGTGCTGCTAATGCGCACATATTAAGACTGGGATGGGGCACGAGGGAGTGGTGTGGCCAGAACCATGCCAGGCCGCCTTTGTCTCCCCAGTGCTGATGTTTAACTAGATTGTTTGGTGAGCATGGGTACGAATTTTATCTCAGATTTACAGATAGTCTTCTGTGGAAACAGTATTAAATGATTACTCAATATAAATTGTATTCCAAAACTTCACGTGGGTAGTAATTTAAGTTTTTTTCCACTGAGAACAAATGCGCAAAATTGAACTACGTTTCCTGTGTACCTCTGACGTCCAAACAGCCTGGCATCCCTCATGACTTCTTTATGCAGATCCTTCAGCTTACCAGGGACTGGGGCGTCTCACCTTCAGTGGACTTCTTAACGCGCTGGACGGAGTGGCGTCCACTGAGGCCCGCATCGTCTTTATGACCACAAACCACATCGACAGGTAGGAGATTTGACTACACGTGTCTTCTGCTAAGGTTTAAATCTGTATCCCCTGTGATTTTTAATAACGTTTATTTTCAGTGTCAATTTATAAACTAAATTGATGTATGTATATTTGTTATAGAGCAATGGTATTTATTCACAAAGAAGAAAAATCATATGTACACACATTATTTAACTCTGTCCTCATTCAAGCCAGCATGAGGTGACGTCATATGTGATATGACATATCACATATGACGAAGGAGATAACATCACACATAAGGGGAGTCATCGGCAGGAGGCAAGCACATGCTGTGTGACATCATCTTGTCTGAAAAGGATTTTATTTAATCTTTTGTGTTTTGTTATCACCACATTTTACATAACCCTTGGATCAATTTGTCCAGTTTTCCAAACGACAAGTCCCTAATAGCAATACATTCTTAATATGAACATTTAGTATATATATTGGATTTTATCCGAAAGTGAAAGTTATGTCCTCACTATGGAGAGAAACAGGCCAGAGCTAATGTATTGACACTTTCAACCCTTTTTCGTGAAACATTGATAGAACAACTGCCGATCTGCACAGAGAAGCACAAAATAGCTACTTTTTCCCTGTCACTTCATCGATTTCCCTGTATTTCAGGCTGGATCCAGCCCTGATCCGCCCTGGACGCGTGGATTTCAAGCAGTATGTGGGCTACTGCTCGTCCTGGCAGCTGGAACAGATGTTCCTTCGCTTCTACCCGGACGAACCAATCGAAGCAGCGCGTAACTTCGCGGGCGCGCTTGCTGATCTGGCTGTGAAGGTGACTGGGAATACTGAGTCGCTGCAGCTGAGTCCAGCACAAGTGCAGGGGCATTTCATGCTGTACAAAATGGACCCACAGGGTGCCATTTGTAACGTTGGCGACCTCGCAAAGTGATTACCGGGTTGACCCACGGGGCCACAAAAACTCTGCTGACACGTGACAAGCATGCAGCCTGCAGCTTCGATAACTATCACTCTACGAAGGTGCCATGAGAAGAGGATGGTGGACGGAGGCTTGTTATCTTCTTCATTTACTAGAATTGTCAAGGGAAGAGGTTGATTGTGAATGAGGAGCAGCACGCATCGACCAGCTCAGGATAATTGTTCTGCCAGTGGGCTGCATAGACCAAGATTGTTGTGCTTTTACAAACAATATTAAAATGAAGGTTTTCACGTGGAAGTCGCAATGCAGTGATTTGGAGAATTGCAGGTGAACTTAAATTGCTTGATGGACTTTATTTTGATATAATAACGTATATTTATTGTTCATTTGTCATTGCTATTCAGGAATAAAAACATGAGACTCGCCTGTGACGAATAATTGTTCTTTTTACGATGTGTTTTTTTGTACTAAATCAATTTGCTGTGTATATTTGTTCTTACAAATGTAATCACCACTAGCCTTGCCATGTCCATTTGGTTGAATTGGCACAGCATGGTTAGCTGTCATTGAAATAACACCAGTAGGTAGGGTGTCTGGAATTTAAACTTATTCACTGAAAAATGATCACACTATTTGTTTTTGTTTAGAATATAAATTATCGTATTGGTTTTAAAATGTCAGCATGCCTCCATTGCATTGTACTTTGTACAACTACTATATTACTGAATATAAACTAAGCCAGAAACTGGTTTCGCACTCGATTTACACATGCAGGATTTTTTCGTCTTTAAAATAAATTATTAACGTCAAATATACCACGAATATGACTGTCCATTTGTCATGTAAATCAGCAACTTACAGATCAGGGCAGCATTGTATTAGATGGGGCAGTTTCAAACAACAGGAAAAAAGAACTTTCCATTCCAATCCACTTTTCTATCTGACCTATTAACGACTGCTGAAAGGTCTGCCTCTGGGAATCAACTGTTTGTGGAGTCCCCATATCCACACTAAGAGGGCCCTTGAGCTTGGCTTGTGTCAACACACGTTAAATCTGCAAATTACGAAAAAAAAACATAGCAGAAACAATGTGGGCTGGAAAACCATGTTTCAAACAAAACACGTAGTTTCCAGAAGTAGTGCATTGTGGTTCTCAGAGACAGACTTTGCAGATGTGAGCATTGGTGACTGTGCTGATGAGTCCTAATTATAACCAAATTGATCCACAGTTGCCTTATCATTGCATCTCAGCCGCTGTCACGTGTTCTCACATGTAATGTATGGTGCTCTAAGACAAGACCGACCACAATTCCTCTTCTTCAGCAAGCACTGGCGGTGGGGGGTTTTTTCCCTGCCATATGCACAATTGCCGTGTGCCTTTGAGGCATTTTCACGTCTTGTTTGAAACTTCTTTGACGAGAGTTTTACCTCCACCCCTCTCTCCCACACTAAAAAAAAACCCAATGGAACGCGTCACACAGAAGCCATTCGAGTGTTTAGACAGATGTCGCCGCTGTCCGTACTCGCACAGAAGCCGCGGTCCACCGCGCGGGTGGTAGAAGTGCGCATGCGCGATCAGCGACAGCCGTTGACGGCTCCACCCGGGGCCCAACTCCGCCCGCTTCGTCTCGCTCGGCCGCTTCGTCTCGCTCGGCCGCACCATCGCAGCCATGCACAGCCTGGCGACCGGCACCGTGAGTTCCGTACCGTCGCCGCCGTCGTCGTCGCCGTCGTCGTTTTGAGTCGTAATCGCTCCGAGTATTGCCCTGTCCGCCGAGTTTGGCGTTCAGGGTTAGAAGGCCCTCGGCGGCGGTGGCGGCGACCAATGGGAGAGTTCGTTGCTAGGGCTCCGCGCCGACGCGGACCAATGAGCGTCGTGCTTACTGCCGTGGTGGCCGGTCGGTCGAGGGGGGTCCATAAATGAAACGCAATTGTGAACAACTTAGTGGATTAGAAGGCAGTTTATAAGAGCTGGCCCTCGTTTTTTTACACGTTTCGGACACTGGCTGTGTGACCTGGCGTATCAACGAGTCGACTGCATAAATGTGTGGTTAAAAAAAAAATGTTTATTCTGAGGCGCCCCGCCACGTGAACGTGGAGTTTCCACTCCTGGCTCAGCGCGTGGGGGACCGTGTGGATTTGAGGTTTTTGTCGCGCCGTCAAATCGACCGATGAGAGAGATTTCCTCGCCAAGCAGCCCCTCTTGTGTTGAGCAGTGCACGTAAACAAGCCCTCCCGTGGTGTGGCGGGCATTTCCACCACGGGAGTTGTTGAAAAGGGGCCGCGTTTGCGCGCATTTTGTTGTTGTTAGGAAAGCCACGTTAATAGACGAGATCGATAAACGTTCGCGTTCAACATCTAGGGGATCTTGTTTACCTTTCGGTCACAAACGCACGGGTGAAGGCGCCCTGCGTTCGTGTTTACGCCCGTGGTCGTCGTCATGGTTGGGCCCTCTCCATTTAACCATGCCACAGCCGAAAGTATTGTACAAAAAAAACTAACGTTACATTTGGCGCCTTCTATGATCAAGACGTTTTAAATCGCTTAAAAAAGACGATAGGTCAAAACAAGTACAATATAAACGCGAAAAGTCAATGCTTGCATTTATAGTGTGTTCGTAAGCATTGTTCTTACATGCTTTGTATGCACTGTACAGTACTATACCGGTACTGTATATTCAACTTGCAGTAGCCAACGTGGTGAAGTATGGTAAAGCAACCACAATGACGCCACCCACGCGTGGGTAAAGCGTTCAGCTGTGGATTGCCAGAGCCGTAAATCAAATCAAATTCTCATATGGACCTTCACGGGGCGACATTACGAAAAGGGACATCCAAACGCAAAGGCCACCTGAAGGTGATGGTTGTGGTGGTAAAAAAAGGCACCACAACCCGCGTTCACAGTGGGGGTTAAAGCGATATGGGTCCGTTGTACAAGTCTTTACCACGTGCGCATCCATTCTCACATCAACTTCAAAAATGTCAAGCGTGTCTTTTATAGAAATAACATTTACAAAATTATTGAGTTATGTTTGTAAATTACACAATGTTACGTCTGAGAAAATATAAAATACAAGTTTTTGTTTTAAATCACGAGTATTGACGTGGCTGTCTTTGTGGACTGTAAAATGCCTTTAGAAACGTTGCACAATAAAACGTCTAACTTCAAATATGCCCCCATCATTTGAGGTTCAACTGGTATATTTGTAAATGTGTCTATGGGTACTCGTTGAACTACGGTCCCAGTTGCGTGGCTCCATACAGCACAAGTAGCAGTTAGATTTTGAATTTGACTGAGCTTCCTCCAAGTCATCTCAGCCTTTATTAGTACCCTGTGTGGTGTAGTGAACGTGCTTACCCCATCTTTAACAGTCGGCCTTCGTACATACCTAGCAGCACCAGCAAACGACTTGTTGTAATCGATTACATATTTATTATAACGCACTTAAGATTTAATCATAATTCACCACGCTGATCAGTGCAATTTGGTATACGTAGGGAGCATAGACGTTGGAGGGAATACAGTACAATTATATTCTTAGGTTTTTTCAGTAAAGTCACGTAGGTAAAACATCAAAATTAATGAAAATAAAATAAAACAAAAATCACGACGTTTCGGAGGCAACACAAGTCTCCGTCATCAGGTGGGACCGTCACAGCCGAATTAGCTGCATCAAGTGAGGCAATGATTCAAGATGTAATCCCTTATAAGCAAGTTGAAGGGGGGAGGAGAGGGGGGGGGAGCTCATCAGAATGTGGTAGCCAATGAATGGAACGTATCGGGAGGGGGGCGGGGCTCAAAGACAGCACGGAGTGCTCGGGAGGGAGGGGGGCGGGGCTCAAAGACAGCACGGAGTGCTAAGTACAACACTCCGTGCTGTCTTTGAGCCCCGCTCCCCTCCCGATACGTTCCATTCATTGGCTACCACATTCTGATGAGCTCCCCCCCCCTCTCCTCCCCCCTTCAACTTGCTTATAAGGGATTACATCTTGAATCATTGCCTCACTTGATGCAGCTAATTCGGCTGTGACGGTCCCACCTGATGACGGAGACTTGTGTTGCCTCCGAAACGTCGTGATTTTTGTTTTATTTTATTTTCATTAATTTTGATGTTTTACCTACGTGACTTTACCGAAAAAACCTAAGAATATGAATCCTTGCAGTCACGAAAGCTTCAAATCTAGAACAGTACAATTAATTTGCCTGCACTGCCCTCTGCTGCCCACTAGGTAATGTAGTCCGGCAGCTATCGGATGACCTGATTTGCGTGGTAGCTGCCCATCCAAGCTCTTTCGAGGCGTAAACCCAATTTGCTTTCTAGATCTGCCAAAATTTGGTACGTTCCAGGTGATTAAATTATGTACAGTCGCCTCATCGCGATTTTTTTTCATTGTTCATACACTAATGTACACGTTTCATATTACACGGAATGCAACTGCACTATCACAGGTTGACCGAGAGAAGATCTACACCTGGATCAATGAGTTGTCAAGTCCCGACACGCGGGAGAATGCACTGTTGGAACTCAGCAAGAAGCGCGAGTCTGTGCCAGATCTGGCGCCCATGCTGTGGCACTCGTTCGGAACCATCGCGGCCCTCCTCCAGGTAAAGCTCCTTGGTGTTAAGAGCTACATTGGCCAACCTTTAACTATGCATTACAGCTGATTAACCCATTGACCACCGTTCGACTCACTGGGGTGTATTGCATTTGTCGGCTTTTCCCGGAGGGCCATGCAATCCACCAATGGCCATTGTTGCGTTCTTGACCTCCGCGTGCATTTGGCCACTGAGGAAGGAATAAGGAGATAGTTTGGCTGCCGTACCACTGAGGAGCAGTCCAGTTGTGGGGTAATCGGTGTGTTAAGGGGTGCCCCTTTTCACACAGATTATTTTTTCAGCACTAAGTCATCTGTGAATGAGATCTGGCTTTGTTACATACGTGTCAGAGAAATTTGTAAGCTATAAGTTTGATTGTAAAACCTAAGTACACGGCAAAGAAAAGCTCAAACGGCTAACATATATTTATTTTCAGGAAATTGTAAATATCTACCCATCAATCAACCCGGCGACGCTGACAGCACACCAATCCAACCGCGTGTGCAATGCACTGGCTTTGCTGCAGTGTGTGGCCTCGCACCCAGAGACAAGGCAAGTTTATTCTCGCTAATTATTGTGGACATCTTTATTTAAAAGTTCATGAGAATGATTTCATAAGGTATTAACTGTATATCTAGGTGAGAATTAATTCAGACAATATCTTTTGCAAGGAAGACCTGGTATTTAATCGTGTACAGAGCAGAAATCTCTGTTATGGAAATGTAAATTAAATAAAGGAACAGAGTAAAAAAGAAAAAATGGGCCCATGTATAGAGATAAAGGTGCAGCCCTGCAATTTATTACTCACACCACTGCTGGCAGAAGGGCCTCCACTATAGAGAGCTCTAGAATGCTGGCTTTGGACTTGGAAGAGGTGGTAGTACCCACACTTTACCCCACCAGACACGACCTACCAATCAACTGACAATGGGCTCGTATAGTAATACACATTGAGGTAATATATTACTTTGCCGTTACATTTTTTTCAGGTCTGCCTTCCTATCTGCCCACATTCCTCTCTTCCTGTATCCGTTTCTTCACACCGTGAGCAAGACTCGTCCATTTGAGTACCTTCGTCTTACCAGCCTAGGAGTCATTGGTGAGTTGGATTGTTATTAAAAAACTTAACACGCAAAATGTGTTTCAGTTGACTTAAAAAAATACAGGTTTGACGAATGTTCTAAACAAAATGCATTTGTGGTGATAGGTGCCTTGGTGAAGCCTGATGAACAGGAAGTCATCAATTTCCTGCTGACCACTGAGATCATCCCTCTGTGCCTGAGAATCATGGAGTCTGGGAGTGAGCTATCAAAAACGGTGCGCTTTGGTCCTTATATTATAATATGTTAATGGGATACGCAACTTTAGTGTTTAAACAATATTTTGTTGGCTAAGCTCAATCAGGTATGTGATGCTTTGGGTTCTAGACACATGTTGGCAAATGTTCCTTGTTGTCTCATCTTTGGTGATATAGTTCTGACATATCCACCAACAATAATGCAAGTTGCCTAAATGATGTGTTTTAGGTATTTAATTGTAATGTAATTGAAACATTGTTTTGTTTGCATGAATGCAGGTGGCTACATTCATATTACAGAAGATTCTTTTGGATGATACAGGCCTTGCTTACATTTGTCAAACCTATGAGAGATTCTCCCATGTTGCCATGATTCTTGTAAGTAAATTGCCTCTGCAAATACATTGCATTCAGAATTTTAAAGAGCATTGACTATATATTTGTCCACTTGAACATGACCTTGATGTGACCCAAAATGTGTTTTTTTGTGGGTGTGTTTTCAGGGCAAGATGGTGCTTGCCCTGTCCAAGGAACCGTCCGCTCGTCTCCTCAAGCACGTTGTTCGCTGCTACCTCCGTCTTTCTGACAATCCCAGGTTTATTGATTTTCTTAATACACGACTGTCTTGTATTTGATTGTGAAAGGGATGCTTTTTTCGTATTGCCAATGAAGAGCAACTATTTGAATCTTCTTGGTTCTTTCGGTAAAGTCAGACGCTGTCGCCTCGACAGACCTGGTTTTACCTGAGGACGGCTGCTTGCGTTGTGGCCGAAGCGTCGTGAGAAAGAACCAAGAAGATGAATCCCTGCAGTCACGAAAGCTTTAAATCGGAACTATTTGAATTTCGGTTGTGATTTAGCCATTTATTTGCTTTGAGAGTTAGTGATTGTAGATGCACTTGCCTTAAAAGTTTTCAGTATTTCAGGCAGGGCGAAGTTATATGATCCATGGTTTAGATTTCATAGCTACAGTCGCGCACGGGAGAGTTTAATTTCTCAATTGTGCATTAGGTGTCCACATTTGCATGGTTTGTGTGGATCTAGTTAATTGCTTCCCATTATTTCTGTGGAATAATAAAGCTGGGGCAGTCTAGTAGTGGGATCACTGATCAGATGTTTGTTCAGCACATTGCTCAAAGCCACATTGGTCGATGCTGAAATCCACTCCAGGCATAGTTTGTGTATGGTTCCAAAGCTGCTTTATGGACCAACGATGTGGACATACAATGTTGTTCAGATCATTATTGATTGACAGGTTTGGGTCATCTTCTGATTAGTGAACTTCACAAAGTGTTGCAACATTGCAGCAAATATCCAGTGCTGTAATATTTCACGGTACATAAAGCCAAGGCACTGGCATAGATTTGTAAAGTTCCTGTGATGGTTTGCATCAACATTAATTTGGGTGTCAATGAGTTGATAGTCGTGGCTTTTTTAGAAAACTGGGGCATAGAACACTGGTTGAGTATGGAAGGGTGATGGCCAATGTCTGAAGCCCCAAGGTTTCAATCCTCCAGCTCCGACTGATTATTTTTTTCAGTGTGTGGACAAGTGTCAAGCCAAGGTAGGTCAGCGAACTGGTTCTGGCTAATCCTTGCTAAAACCAGTTTAACCAGTTTTTATTTGCATATTTCACAAATTTAGCTGAACAAAGATACCTCATGTACCCTAGATAATTATAGCTTCTAATTTGGGAAACAAAATTCGACTTTGCACTGTTTATTTCTTCGTTTTATCATGTATCATCCATGTATTGTTGCAAACACAATGCCATGTAACAATACATAAAACATAAGCAATAAACCAATGCTTTAAACATTGCATGGGATCTATCAAATTACTTGGCAATATTTTGCCGTGTAAACATGCTGCTCTTCTAAGACATACGTTTCTGTATGTCCGCATCTCAATCTCTCCTTGTGTCTCTCAGAACAGACACACATGGAGATACAAAGACAGATACAGCAAGAGGAAAACAGACAAGGATAGACAATGAGGCAGACAAGTAGACGCACAAAACAAGGACATTGAGAGACTGAAATACAGACTCTTAACCATTGGTGTATGTGATGATGGCCAAAAATAATAATGGAGTAGCCGCCAAATAATGGAACAATTCCAAGTGGATCTCTGTCAAGGTGATAGAGCAATGAATTCAGCTAATGTGCAGGTGCTGGATGGGCTATTGCCACTGGTGGAGCCAGTGGGGTGGGGTGGCACGTGCCCCCCCAATGATCCGAGCAAAATCCCAAATTTCGATCGGATCATTGGGGGTTATTAGTAATAAATCCGCATTTTGCGACCCCCCACTGCCACTGTGTAGCATATTATTATGTGCCAGGGACTCTATGAGATGATAGGACAATAGTTTGAGTCCATAATTTGCAATAAGTAACGGCAAAGCAGATATAAGTGACTCAGAATTGTGCGCAGTTGCGTATTCAGTCCACGGCTTCCCTGAAGGCAAATACCTTCAGCGAGCGTGATGCCGATCACACATGGTTCGACCCTCGATCGATGGCTGCGCCATTGCCGCACACGCGTCGAATAAAGAGCAGGGGACAAGTCCTTACTTGCTAACAACTATCATTTTTCATTGCTGGAGGGGCTGCCCCCCTACCTGAAAATCCTGGCCATTGGCTATTGCATCGCAGAATCATGAGATGTAGCTGCATCGACTTAGCCTCAACAGGTGGTTGGTAACATCGCTTTCTCCAATAGTAATTTGAAGGCTATACGGGGGATCCTTGTGTTGATCTCTTTACACCGTTGATGCAAAGCATAACGTTTGTTTTGGGGTTTTTAATCTTGGAGCATAACGTGCAGTTTTTGTTGTGGAAAATTAACAGGCAAAACCGGTTTTGCGTTCTGGTTTTTGGTTGAACTCTGTGGCCATGTGTCGTCACAGCTTGTTGTTTGCTTGTCGCCATGTATACGACAATGGTACCCTTGTCCATCACTGGATACGTGAGTTCTTGGAGTGCAAAGAAGACGATGTTGTTCATCGTCAGTGTCTACGAGTTACTCGTGTTTTACTAAAGGTCGTCAATGTTGAGTTGACAAATCTATATACCCGGGACAAATGTAGGAAGGTTTGGCCCCGAAAATGACGTCTTTACAGCTTGTAATGTTGGTGTTCTGACAGATGTCTGATCATCAACGTTTGGTTGCCGTTTTGATGACATTTGTTGTTTTCCACGTGAAACAGGGTGGGACCTGAGGAGGCTGTCATCTTCCGCCTTACAGTGGATGATTGCACAGTATATTGTTGGGAACCAATTAATGTCTCGCTTGTGTTATGTTTCCGATGTGTACACAGGGCACGTGAGGCTTTGCGCCAATGCCTGCCTGACCAGCTCAAGGACAACACATTTGCCACAGTTCTGAAGGATGATACAACCACCAAGCGCTGGCTGGCCCAGCTTATGAAGAACCTGCAGGAAGTGACAGACCCGAGGGGAATCCCACTCCCCACCCAGTGATGCATCTCTTGGGATGTTCTTCTAGCAAGTCACATTGCCCAGGGCATTCTGACAGTACCAGCAGTAGTTGCAGTCTTTGTGTAAAATACAACTTATCATTTTTTATTGAAACACTTATTGTGAAACCAGTACAATCTGCCTCTTGGACTTGTTCTGCATAACATTTTCCTCTTCAAACCTCAGAGCTTGGGGTAATGTTTTTCATATAATGTAATTCATGGAAACAGGCATTTCCCAAGCTTTATCGTGGAACAACATGGTCATGAATTTATGGTTGGTTGGTGGAATGTTTGCTTTAATTTTGGAAATGTAAACGCTGTTTACCATAAAAAATTACAGTATCACCATATTTCAACAAGTTCAATTGTAACAGGAAGCACAATATACTGATCTTTACTTTAAACTGCATGCTTGGAACAGATTTCTGCAGTTTGCCCGAGTTAATATTGTTGCCGATTATATCCAAAATATTCCTATTAAGGCATACAAAGTCTGTGCTATAACTTTTACTTGATAAAATCAGTGTTTATTGATACTAGTCAAAATGGTACTGTAATAAAAAAAATATACCACGTGCAAAACGTTTGCACAGCATTACTTTTGTAAAATAGAATCGTTTAAATAGAATTATTCTTTGAAGTTGTGTGTGGCAGCTAAAGATACCTGCACATTTGGCAAAATTGTTTGAACCCTTGTAATTGGTTCACCAAGATGAAATAAAGCCATGTGCTCATATGCTAGATAGCAAACACACCTTCTCAGTTGTAGGCTACTGAAACGACCATGCGAGTTTTTAACAGCACAACTTATTGATTGACATTAAAAGGAGAAAAGTAATGTTACTTGTTCAGTTGGCAACATTGTTAAAATTGTATTATATGCTTGTGTGTGTATCACAAAGTATTTTTGTATATGCAAAGGCCATAAATCTTAGGTTTAACTCAACGTTTATAAGGTCATTGTGATTGTGTTCTGACGCGATTACATTGTACAAGAAAAGCATTTACATTGATTGCATATAATGCACTGAATACCATTTAAAAGGCTTGTGGGTCAGAATATTGAGTACTTGGCAACAAACGTGCGCTTTGTGAAGGATAGTTTTTCAAGATCAGCAAAGGGATAATGAACTTATGTCAATGTTTACTTTAAGTGCAACTTATGTTGACAATACTTTTTGTATTAAATCTTGAGCTCTGGATAAAGGTAAGCGCAGAAGTTTTTTTCTGTCTGATTTTTTTGCAGACTCGTATTATTTGAAAGATCTAATGCTGCCCTGTGATTTATCTTTATGAGATGTACCAAAACAATTACATGGTTACTTATACCTAGATACAAGTTCAGACTCGTAGGGGAAAGTCCTGGTCCAGTGAGTGAAAAAGTCTGGCCAGCCATGACTTCAATTAAAATCTGTATATAACACCAAGTACGTGTTATATACACTCATACTGTGCAGTATAATGTGTTAGACCACATAACAAAACTATGGTGTGCGTTGTACAATACGGACAGTCCCTGACTTGCGTATGGACTCAGTCTGAGGCATTTCCGTAGGTCTACTATAAATGCACATACCGTCGGTTATTAAATGTGTTACGGTTCAACAAAGGGAAGCGTTGTTAAACTCTTATAAGAAATGCAAACCTGTCGACCAGTGCCTACCTTAATACAGACAAATTCAGACTTTATTGGTCACACCGTGCCCTCATAAATCTCAACGTTCATCCGACAAAGTCCCATCACAAGAGAGCAACACAAACACTTTTTTTTTTTGCTCAATTTCGCTGTACGAGAATACGGGTAAACCGTATGGGTTGACCGGAATGGAAATTTGTACATTTGCAGACCTAAATAATCCCGCTGTTCGATTTGCAAGTGCGAGTTCACGTTCGCAAGTCCGATAAAAAAAAAAATATTCAGGAAGCTCGTTCGTAAGTGCAAATGTTAATAAGTTGGGCACTGCCTGTACTCGTAGTTGGGTTTATTGGTTCGAGGGTACACGGCCGTATTCCACAATGTAATGCACTTAAGCTACACTTTACAATACTCGTGTATTTTATTGTGCATTACATGACATGCTATAGTGTATGTTATGTGAAATATGCATTATTCGCAACTAAAATACAATTTGAGATGTCTTTTTAAATTAACCGACCTGGTCCGGCTAGGCAGGACCATACGAGATGGGAGGCCCCCACGCCCCAACGCCTTCAAACTAAATCATAAGTGTTACATCGACACGCGCCCCCAAGGCGCGGTGCGCGGGGCGATCTTCTCCCATTCGCAATACCTTCCGGACGGCTCTGCGGCTCGGTGTGAAATTCAGTGAAGGCGGGTCCGGCTAGTTGGGGTTTCACCATTTGCTAAACTCAATTGAACGTTCAAACCCCCCAGATTCCATACACAGCTCACCAAAGTACTTACATATTTTTTTTATAACGGGGGGGGGGGGGGGGTGGTTTCAACCATTCAAAGAACAAAAACTATTCAGAATTTCTCAAGAATTGGATTGCTATTGCGTGCTTGTTGATGCAGATTATAGGGCATGTTAAATCACTGCAGTTAATCCACATCCAAAGACGTTCACTGCCATGTGTAACCTAAGATGGACTAAACAGCTTGTAAATTCAACATGTGCGTGACAACCATCAATTGGAAAATAGTCTTCAGAGCGCAGCGGATAACTTTGAAGCACAACGTGTTTTCAAATAAAATACAGCAAAAGCAAAAACTACTCTTCTACACATTCTGGAAGAGAAAAAAAACGTGAATGCGAATGCATAGTACAGTATTCACAGCAGTGCTTAGAATGTTAGATAGAGGGCGGTACTAAAATATTTTTCCAGCAAAAAAACAAAAGACCTATAACCCACACGTGACGAAATACTGCGTATCGGTTGTGTGTCGACGCATGGACACGAGACGAGAAGAACCAACGTAGACGCGTTACGCGACGCGTGTCGCGGACTCCACTCGATCACGGGACAGCGCCCACCGGGTCAGCAAATGCCGCCGTAGCCAGCGTCCTTGCAGCGCGGGGTCATCGTGAGCGCGCAGTTTGAGAACAGAGAACTCTGCCTAAAGAACATAAAGAAACGCCATGGCTGCGTGGTGGACGAGGATCACCCGCTTCCGTCCCCTCTCTCTGCTACTCCGACCGGCACCGCCCGGATTCGCTCGCGTTGCCGGGGCCGGGACGCGAATTCGGACCTGGACCGAGACGCGCACCGGGACCGGCGCCGAGACGCGCTCACTGCGCTGGGCGCACGGCGAGGCGGCGGCTCCCGGGGTGGTGATTCCTCCCGTGGCGGAGAATTTGCGCTCGCCGGAAGAGCTGACGGGGCCCGGCTTCTTCTCCATCATCTACTGGGTCTTGTGTCGAAACGAGAACGCGCACCTTTTGCAGGTACAGCGCAGACGTCTCGCGCGCAGGTGGTGAACGACGTCTTGCGCAGGTAGAGAACGACGCCACGTGCAGGTAGAGAACGACGGTAAAGAAATTACGTCTTGCGCAGATAGAGAACGACGTCTAGTGCAGGTGGTGAACGACGTCTCGTGCAGGTGATGAACGACGTCTCGTGCAGGTGGTGAACGACGTCACGTGCAGATAATATATTGTGCAGATTGACCACCTGTTACATTCAGGTAGAGAAACATCTGCTAAAAGTGACTGCTGCAGACTACGAGTTAGACTACAACATCTGCAGGACGATGACATGGGTGGAAATAAATGAACTTGTTGGAGTTAGTACAGCACACCGGTGTGTTGGAGAGCAAATCCACAGCATTTACAATCTGAGTATTCACTAGTACATCACACCGGTGTGTTGGATCTCTCCAACACACCGGTGTTGCTGTACTATTCAGATTGTAAATGTTGTGGATTTACTCTCCAACACACCGGTGTGCTGTACTAGCAATCAGTTGCCTAGTTCTGTTTACTTGACAAACCTTACTCATTGGCCGTGTCGGGTGGTGGCGGGTTTAACGACACATTTTATATTTACACGATCTAACCCCAAAAAACCTTTATTTTGCAGGAGTTAGCTGGAAAACACATTCTCATTGCTTTTTGAGAATTTGCTGCGGGTACAATGATTTAATTAATTATGAAAGGCAAGCAACTGCTGCCTGGCATAGCTCAGAGATGCCTGTTGTAGATAACATGCAAACACGAGTGTTCCTGCAGTACTTCGTTTATTTTTGCACATCTAAAGCCATTGGGCAATACTGCACACGCTCATAATTTAAGATGGGGACTTGGTTACACCATAAAAACATCGTTTCGGCAACAACAAAAACCCGCTAACAAAACAATCCAAAGTCAACTGCACGGGGTCAAATTCCGAATGGCGAGGTCCTGCAACCCGCACAACCCGTCCATGGCTAAGAGAACGCATCACGTACAAAAACACTGATACTGGTAGGAACTTCCTGGTTACACCAGCCCACAGGGGATTATTGTGTCCGTCCGTCCGTCGTCCATCCAAAAATGGGAGGGGTGGGGCTGGGTAGAAAGGGGAGGGTGGGGAGGGGCTGGGTGGGGAGGGGAGGGTGGTGAGGGGCAGGGTGGGGAGGGGAGGGTGGGGAGAGGCTGGGGGGGGAGGGTGGGGCTGGGTGAGGTGGGGCTGAGTGGGGCTGGGTGGGGAGGGGCTGGTCACCCCGTGGTGCCCTTATAAAACCCAACGTTTAACCTACTCACGCCGGCTTGTGCCCGCCCTCAGTCGGGCATATTTGCGGAAAACACCACGCCGCCGTTGACCCTGGCCATTGACCGAGCAACCCAACGTGTTCCTACCAGCTCCCTCCGCAGGAATGTGTTTATTAACGTAATGTGTGCAAAGCAGAGTGATCGCTTGCATGCACACTTTAAGGGCAATCTGAAGTCCAAATGTGATTTAAAATAGGTCAAGAATGTTACTGTTGTTGAATCCTAAACATTTTCGCTTGGACACGACAGAGATCAGGGTGCTGACATGGAGGGGCGTGGGGGATTTCATCAGGGACAGGGATGAACTTCTTATGATACGGAACTTTACATGGGAGATTAAACGATCCAGAAGCTATCAGACCTATTCTAAGAACACGTTTAGGATGAAGATATCCAAATACCGTTCGATGCGTACATAAAGGGGGGGTAATACCAGTTAACATTTACATAACCCATTACAATACAAGTGAAGTTTCTCTTAGGTTATGTTACATCCGATATTACTGTTGTTCTTAGACTGCTGTCGTTAATAAATTGATGTTTTACGCAACTCTCTGCAGGTCTGCAGATACTTCTATTCTGGTTTAATCGTCTAATATTGTTCATTACTGTCAAACTGTAGCAGAAACAAAAAAAACTCACATTCGTTCATAAGTCAATATAAGACTGCCATAAAAGCAAAATAATAATATGCGAAGTTCGGGCAGCACATGGATTCTAAGGCAGTGTTATTGACGAATGTTTTTGGTTGTCCTTGTGGGCCATCATTAACACGGGGTTTACCATGAAGAGAGGTGCTGAAATCACGCCACATTCCCGCGAATTTAAAACCGTCCTATTGAACTTTGTGGTGCGTGTCGAGATAATCAATCGGCCCATTGCTCGTTTTGTACGCTGCTTCTGAACTTTTTTCATTCCACGGCTCACCCCTACCCCTCTTCCCCCTTATCTCTGGCTCCATGTGTCTTTGTCTCTGTGTGTGTCACCCAAAGACAAAGATCCACCAGTTCAATTCCCACTTTCGGTCAATACTAGTGATGATAATTATCTGAAACAGTCTTGAGCCTCCCCTAGGTCGATGCAGTAACTGGTGTATTGTGTAAACATTGTCATCGGGGAGACAAAGGTGGCCGGGCGCTGTGCTGGCTACACTTGCCCCCTCCTCCCCAGTTGCATGACCCTTTTAAGTTACAAAGACAAATGTCCACCACATAGCCTTAAATACTGCTGGGGCAAGTGCTATTGGCGAGCACTAATCAAAGCCAGCACAGCACACGAGGGTGTGGGTGGCCAGCACCACAACCGGACGCTTTTGTTTCCTGAATGGCGATGTTTGCACATCGCACCAGGTACCCATTTGAGGCTGAATCTACCTAGGGGAAGCCCATAACTGGTTCAGTTAATCGTCATTGGTGTTGGCTGTAAGTGGGAGTCGAACTCAAGTCACTACGCTACCGCTCCCCATATCTACATCACATTTATTTAATAAATCTGAGTTGCTCACTGTGATGAAAGAAATTAAAGAATAATTCATCTCTCGCTCTCAAAAGCCTCTCCTCTGAGTGATTCGTGCACAGAAACATTGAAATGTCACGCAGAAAGCAAGGGCAATGAGTCTACTTTTGATTACTAAATGAGTTTGCCTCGAAGCAGCAGTATGCTAATGTAGTCCACTTAATTATCAAAACCATAGTAAACGGAAGCATACAAATAATAACCTTGTTTAGTTATTAGTTTCCCATCTCTTTTTTCGTAGAAAGGCTGTCAGTAAAGAAACTACATTTTGGAGATGACCCACACAAAACAAACGAACCATCGCCAACAGCACTGCAACAAATAGGGCTCACTGCAACAAATAGGGTTATATACAAAGGGAAAACAACAACAAAAACCTGAGAATTCATTTCACAGTTTCAGAATCGATGTGACGGTTCCAAAATGCAGGAACCGGTAATCAATTTCGGAGGAATGTAATGCACGGATTGCCACGTAGGGACGGAAGTACAAACGGCCCAGAGTCCCAAGTCACCACCTGGTAAATTTGCCATCTTGTCTCGGTTAAAGGGCGCAGACCTGTGGTTTCCCTACTGTTGGCGAAAGGGCCTCCCCCTCGAGTGAGCTTTAGAGGGGAGGGGAAGGGGGTTTACTCACCACGCCGACCAGACGTTGGAAGAGGTGCACGTACCCACCAACTTGTTACCCCACCACACACAACCTGCCGGCGAATCGACTAACTGTGGCATACCCATTATTATTGCTCAGTGGACAGAGGCTGAGAGATTTATGAAAATTACCCCATGTTTCAACTGCCATGCCAGGAGATCCAACCTAACCGGTGACCCTCTTTTTGCAACTCCAGTGTGCCACATATCGTACATCACGGTAGCTCACTTAGTTTCCCAGAGGTAAATATATTATAATTTCCAGACATTTCTTTCAGTGTGGTAAATGTAAAAAAATCAGATTTTCATGACCCTAGTTCACATATCACTTTTTCACTGATGTTAGCCGTGGCCTGGAGTCCCATTAAGGTTGGGATTTATGGCGCATTGCTCAAATAACTGCGCCATTGTTCACATACTATTGTATGATAAAATACAGGCTAGTACTTCGGAAACATAATACATCCCTACAATGTTCCAGGATCATTCTAGAAAGTTCGGTGCATTACCTTTATCTTATGCCTATATTTGTGCGTTTTTCCTGGCCTTGAACTTTTACTGAAACAAAGTACAATGTACCCTTTGTTATTGCAAGGACAGCAGATAGCTTTAAACCAATGTATGACAAAGTAAACTCGTAAAAGTTGCTCAACTTTAATGGGTCAAGGTTGTTGGCTTTTTTCAAACATGGAATGTTTGTGCCACATTGCAGCAGTACGGGATTATGATGGTTAAAATATCTTGCCTACGACAGACGCAATTTGACACGTAGGCTTTAGTAATCTAAGAGAGGGTGATGCGGGGACATCATACCATGGAATTTGTAAGATGCACATAGAGTAGCAGTTGAAATATAGTATGATATATCGCTTATAGAATGTTCTGCAGTAATTGACTGGCTCGAAATAGACTGGAGGGCGTGGTTACAATATTGTTTTCAAACAAAAACAGATTAACAGTACCAAATGAAAAAATTTAACTCGCTGTTTTAAGTGTATTTTATTGTCGCTTTTTCAGGTGGAATGCAAAAATCGTTATGGACCTATGTGGAAGTCAAAATTTGGGCCGTACACGGTGATTAGCGTGGCAGATGCAGACCTCATTGAGCAGGTTATCCGCCAGGAGGGGAAGTACCCCATGAGGTTCGACATGAAGAACTGGACCGACTACCGTGACCTGCGCGGATACGCCTATGGGCCCTTGACCGAGTGAGTCTAACACCACAACCTCACGCTGAGCAATGACTGTTGCTGGTCATGAGGTTATTGGTATCATATTTTTGTGGGTGTAAATACCGGTCATTATTTGATTTATAAAGAAAAGTCTTTGACCTCAGTGACTGCAGAGTTTTCAAAATTCTCACCATTCTTCGGATTCAGCACAAACGCCTTCGACATAAATGCATTCTGAGTAACATTAAACCGTTTATTAAATGGAACAGTTATATGCATAAAGCATAACTCATTACTCCGTGTATAATTTTATGCATTATATATTCAAAGAACTTGCCAGAAAAAGAGCCTTCCCACAGTGCAGCAAGTGTACATATTCTTATCTTATATAGATTTATATGCGCCTTGGTTCAAGGCGCTTTCAATAATTATTTAATTGTACGTTAGATGATAGTGGTTAAATTAAAGAGTGGGGTTATTGAAAGTGGTGGTGTAGCTATGGTGACAGTAAGGAAGACAGGTGGGTGTGGTTAAGGAAGAATTGGGGTAGTGATAGGGGTTAGTATAGGCCTGGTCGTAACAATATGCAAATTGGTTGTTTACATTGGCGTTTTGCAAATTGCATTTGCTGATTTTTTATTATTATTGCATTTTCACTTGTAGTTTTCCAGACTTCTCCTTTGCAAGGGACTTGCTGTCTCAACAAACTCCTACAGCCTCTGTCTAATTATTTACCTCTCAACACATCATCCCCTACAACTCTTTATAAGAAAGTGAGGATCCAATGTGTATCCTCCACGGACCCACTCTGCCTGCGTCACAGTGCAGACCAATTCAGGCCCACTAGTCCTCATGGCTGCCCCCTCACCACGTTGCCCGTGTCTCCGCAGGAATGGATCCAAATGGAACCACCTACGTTCCGTGCTTAACCAGAAGATGCTGCGGCCGCGCGACATGATGGCGTACGTCAAGCCCATCAACGAGGTGGTGACCGACCTGGTGGCGCGGCTGCACATGCTCTCGGATAGCAATGGCGGAATGGTGAACGACCTTGCCAATGAGTTTTACAAGTTTGCCTTTGAAGGTACTGAAACGATTCTTAGTGTTTTTCATGTACAGCCTCTTTGATAATCTGCTGCTGCACGAGGGCCTACCCATGCTGTGTGGGATGTGGAGAGAGCACTAACAGGGCACATTGCGTCGAAGGAAATAGGTTTACCGATTTCAGAAAGAAATCGCTTTCGAATTACTGATACACATACACACGTCATATCCTATCACATGCAGCTAACGAGTGCATGAACATTGTTCCAGTAAGATTTTCTGCACTATTAATTATTTATTTGGGAAACTCTATTTCCAGTTCGGTTTGGAGAGCTTTTATTGTATAGCTCAGAGCTTACAACCATATCATAAAGTCAAAGTCCGACCAGGGTTTATTCAGGCCATCATCTTTCTGCGGTCAGTGAAATAACTGGGAGAGCACTGATTGATGGGATACGTTACAAATGTATTGGTTCTCATCATAGGATTTTTGAATTTCCACCACTTTCTCAGGACCTCAAATGGCAATGAGCACTATGTTTAACAACACAAAGATATGCATTGCTTGTAGAAAATCTATTTTTCTTATGCAGACCGCCATCTCCAAAGAACTGAAGAAATGTGTAGCCTAAATTTCGATTTAAAGCTTTCGTGACTGCAAGGATTCATCTTCTTGGTTCTTTCGGTAAAGTCACGTAGAATGGAAATAATAAAATAATAAAAAATAAAACATTATTAAATAATTCTCACGACGTTTCGGCCACAACGCAAGCAGCCGTCCTCAGGTGAAGACCAGGTCTGTCGGGGAGACAGCGTCTGAATGTCTCATCTGAGGACGGCTGCTTGCGTTGTGGCCGAAACGTCGTGAGAATTATTTTATGATGTTTTATTTTTTATTATTTTATTATTTCCATTCTACGTGACTTTACCGAAAGAACCAAGAAAATGTGTAGCCATTTCGTAGTTTTTAGATTGTCAACTCGAAAATTTGAGAAATTATGGCAAATTTGAATGAAAATAAACGTATCTGTTGTGATAGCTTTTATCGGCAGTCACAGATTTGAATTCTTGATCTGCCAACCTTCCCAGGTAGATGCACCTATCATGTTGGTCAGCAGACCTCTGCTAAGAACAGTTTCCCATACATTGAGACCATGTTACCTAACTCCACAAAAACATAAGAGAAAAATCTATGACCTACAAAAATGATAGGTGGTGAAAAACAAAGTGAGGAACATTCTCCTCCTTTCTAGAGTGCAATCTGGATAGTGACACCCATGCCCTCTTCCCTTTGTCCTCCCGTCCTTCCTCTGTCGACATGAACTAATCTGCTGTGCAATGCAAGGCATCTCTACTGTGCTGTTTGAGAAACGGCTCGGCTGTCTGGAGCAGTCGGTCCGGGAAGAGACGCAGGTGTTCATCAATGCCGTCAGGACTGTCTTTGTTCACTCGGAGAAGATATCGCTTATTCCCACGTGGATTCGAAATTTCCTGCCGTTATGGAAGCACTACTGCAACGCATGGGACGTGATCTTTTCATTCGGTAGAGTCCAATGCACACACCGACACGCAGACCAGTACACAATTTATGTTTAGAAACTGTGTTACTTAGAGCCTAAGAGCCACACTGCATTTTCTTCTTCTTGGTTCTTTCGGTATAGTCACGTAGAAGGGAAATAATAAAATAATAAAAATTAAACATAATAAAATACAATTCTCACGACGTTTCGGCCACAACGCAAGCAGCCGTCCTCAGGTGAAGAACAGGTCTGTCGGAAAGACAGCGTCTGAATGAAAACACCACACTGCATTGTTGCATTTAAGTTTTTTCTATGGAAAAAACACTTATTTATGCACGTGGAATAGCCACTCATCATTTAATATAACATTTAATATGGCCCCTATTACGTGCTCCATTAGAGAGCACTGATATATATTATCATGTTCACATGGTATCTGTACTTCATCTGTTGAGCTATATATGTACCCATATTTATAAGGTATTGCATTTTCTGGTTTCTTCCAAACACTCAAATATATCCTTCAGGATATTGGGCAGCTTTTTCGATCAGGGCTGTTCTGAGTCTTGGTTGGCCATTTAGTATTTACAAACACAATCACTTCCAATGACGTCATTGCACTGGGCATTTTATAATGTATGGGAGTGGCATCAGAGTACTATAACAAAAACATTCTCAAAATAATATGCCAGATCGTAATTTTAAGTTTTATTTTCTCACGAAGGAAGTTTTAATGTCATGTAACACAGCTTCGGGCATAGCTTAGATACATATTTAAATTTAAGAGCGATAAGCTTTGTTGAACTCAACTATAAGTTATTAGTTTATTACAAAAATAAGCACGATTAAAAATAAGCACTATTGGTTTGCATAATGCCATTTTGACAAGCCAGCATTGTACATATGTCACACCGAGCAGGAATGAAAGAGGTAGACAAGAAGATGATCAAGATCAGCGAGATGGTGGCACGAGGCGAGCCGGTGGAGGGCGAGTACCTCACGTACCTCCTGTCTAACGGCAAGCTGACTGAACACGAAATCCACGGCAGCATCGCCGAGTTGCTGTTGGCTGGAATTGACACCGTGCGTGACCACTGCATCATCTATTACACAGAAGGCGCAAGACACCAACCAAGAATATTTAAGCGCAGGGCATGGGTGATGCAGGCATTTGAGGGAGCGCACTGCTGAGACTCCAACTGCCACTTCATTTTTGCGTTTGTCACATCTAAGTGCTGTCTCTCACGATGAGACACAGTTCACTGGGCAGCTGCACTTCGCCTGTCTGAGTAATTTTAAAGGGCGAGGCATCTTTCCACGTTGTTCTATTTTCGCTTTGGCTCTGATGCATGAATGGTCTACGGAGGCAGACGGAAAAGTCCTGTGTGCATACAAGAATGAAATTTTGTGTGAAGATCATTTGTGTTTATCTACACGATCCACATGAAAGGCAGTAACGTTTCAATTGCATACATGATTCATAATAACACATTGGAAAATGTTATTACCAGTCCTTGTTACGGGACAGACCTTGCTGCAAACAGAGTAAAGTTCATGTGTGAATACATGTTATTTATTTTATGATGGTGAATAACTCTTTTCGCTTTGATATAATGTGAAGAGAGATTACCAGTGCAGCTTGTGTTTTTCCTGATAGACGTCCAACACCATGTCCTGGGCCCTCTATCACCTGTCAAGAGAGCCCCACCTGCAGGAGAGGCTGCACCAGGAGGTCGAGAGCGTCTGTCCAGGGGACACCGTCCCCAATGTACAAGATCTGGCCAAAATGTCATTCCTTAAGGCTGTCATCAAAGAGACTCTCAGGTGAATCGCCACACTCGTTTGTGGTCGATGGGAGAATTCGCTGGAATGATCGCAACGTGGCATACAGACGATGATGGCAAACATGAAAACCAATATGTATTGTCTGCTTTTACAAGTACTTATTTTATATCATTTACAAGTACATTAAAACCTTGGATTGCGAGTAACTTGGTCTGCGAGTGTTTTGCAAGATGAGCAAAAATTGTAAATAAATATTAATTTGATAAACGAGCGAGGTCTTGCAATACGAGTAGTACGTGTATACGCTTTGTCTGCCGAGCGTCACGTGATCACAACTGATATACGAGTGCTTTGGATTACAAACACGTTTCCGGATCGAATTATGCTCGCAATCCAAGGTTTTACTGTACTTATTTAATATCATTGTATATGTAGGACTTAACTGCCATTAACGAAAACTAGATCCCTTTGTGTCCTGAATTATATTAAAATTATCTTTCACGTCATTTTAAAGGACATCAACTTTACAGCATAAATCATACATTACAATGGCAATGTACATAACCAAGGTTACAAAACCAAGGTTGCAAAAAACATTAACAATTAAACTGCTCACTGGATGAGAGTACAAGGCATTTTACCAATGTAAAGGTTACTTGAGTGCACTGAATTAATGGAGGTCACGTCCTCAAGCCAATGCCCATCACTTCCAAAGCTCTCTCTCTGTCCATGTTTGGTGAAAATATTTCTAGAGGTTTGTTGAGTACCACAAAACTAAAACAATTGCAATATCGTACAGATCACGGAATCCAAAACCAAGATGAAGTTAAATGTAAATAGAGAACATTTAAGTGACTTACAAACGAGATATAAAATGAAAGGAAATACAAAAAAACATTCGTGTGCATTCTTCTACATATGTTTTCCAATTTGTGCTGTCCAGCATGTGGAGTGAAACTTCACACATCATGTTGATCAGCATACGGTAAAACCGGAGAGGCATCTGCGTGGGAACTGAGTGCTCATTGTGCATGTGTGTGTGCAGATTGTATCCAGTGGTGCCTTCGAACTCGCGCCTCATTGGGGAAGGAGGATCGAAAGTGGGCGGATATGTCTTCCCCAAAAACGTGAATGTGTAGATAGATTATGCTCACACGTCCACACTCATCACACTCACACAGGCATGTACTCACATCATTGTCTGTCTTGACACCCTGCAGTCTACAGACAATTGTGCATTATTGTAACATTGTAACTGCATGTTAATCCAAGCTTCATTTAATTACGATTCAATTATTAAAACGATATGATTGCATTTCCAATTAAAACCTAATCTTTAAATATCTCTACATTTAAAAATATTTTATATTAACAATTTGCTATCTTACATCAGTGCACGCTACAAAATACAATATGATACTGTGTACCGGAAAGCCACCGGGCCAGACGGAAGCCAAGTTGAAAATCATGCAAATCAAGATCCTGCCGAGGGAGATTCTGAATAGAATCCTGAACAAGATTGAGCAGTAAATTGCGGATAAGTAAGTGGGATTTTGGTCACACCGCAGCCCGTGAGATCAGATCACCAACCTCCAGATCAACATGGCAAAAACCAGAGAACACCAGCAGTCACTGGACATGTGCTTCGTGGACTTCGCACAGGTCTTCGACTAAGTACAGCATTTAAAGCTGTGGTGAATTATGCTGGAAATGGGTTATTTACCACACTTGCATCTTCTTGTGATAACGAACAAAAACCAGAGTCGTATCCGACTCAATCCAGATCCATAAAGAGGTCCAGCAGGGCTGTGTCGTCTCGCCATATCGGTTAAATATCCTGGAAGACATGGCCATGAGAAAGCCCCTTGAAGCTTTTAAATGAGGGGTACTCATAGGGGGCCAAAGGATCTCCAACTTGAGATATGCTGCGAACAACAGAGTCCTGGCAAGCTCGACAGATGAACTCGAGGAACTGATTGATCGTTTAGTCACAGCCGAGAAAGAACATAACCTTGTTATCAATATCAAGGACAGAATTGCAATACGCATCTACGTTGAAGCCAAACAATTGGAAAAGGTAATAAAGTTACGTACCTCAGCTAAGCCAATACAGAAGATGCAAGGTGTATAGAAGGCGTCTGGGAATGGCTCGCCCTGGGTACGGCAGTCATAGCTTCTTTCAAGCCGATCTGGTGTGGATGGAATATCGCACTACCAACCAAGATTCACCTGCAGAAAGGGCTTGTGTGGCCGGTAACATTGTACGGATTTAAGGGTTGGTCACTTAGGAAAGCTGAAGAGGTCAGGATCGAGGCCTTAGTGATGAAAGGACTCCATTGCATACTGAGGATCCCCTGGACAGGCCGCTGAACAAATACAATGATCCTAAATGAAACCGACTACAAAAAGGGGTTCCCATAATTGAATCTAGAAGCGAAATATGTTCCTGAGACACGTCCTGCAGAGACCCACAGGATGTGTCTCGGTGACAAGAATGAGAGTCCAAGGTGGACCGAGAAGAACTCGGATAGTTCATCCCACAGCCAACAATCTGATCGAAACAATGTATTCGCGCCACGTGCAATTCATTTACTTGATGATGTTTCAAAAATACACTGTCCACAGCTAATCTTTCCAAGATTATTCATAATAATAATCTACAACATTAAACATTTTCAACTTGCCTTAATTGCTGATTAATATACACAAATAACAATACAATACAAATATGTACAAATGTTTCCGAATTCTGAACATTCATGCCACAACTAATCTTTATCTCTGTGTTTTCTCCTACGTTGCATGCACATGTTCTGCCATTTCACTCAGACACTGTTTCAATTGTGCCACTACGCGGTGTCACACAATCCTGAAATATTCCCGGATCCGGAGGCATTCAAGCCCGAGCGCTGGCTGCGTAAAGGCACCATGTTGGCACACCCCCCTTTCGGATCCATTCCGTTCGGGTTTGGCGTGCGGGCATGCGTCGGGCGGCGCGTGGCTGAGCTGGAGATGTACCTCACCTTATCCCGCGTGAGTTCGTGAACAGAGATCCTTCACAAGATTCAAATAAAATGCGTTTTTCAGATGTGAATGATATGAAGTGTGCTTGCAGGCCATTAGATGTATTGCTTTCTGTGGTGTTTGGGTCATGACGATCTACTTCTGGGTTCTGGTTAATTCATAATGAAGATCGAGATGCCATCTTGACCACGCCAGCATGTTTTACTTTCTTCCAGATCCTGAAGCTATTGCAGAATAGACACACGGACCTCGAATATATCCCCTTAAACCAAATACCACCATCTGGCCTTCAGTTTTTCCCGTAGTTGCCAGACTTGTGGATATTTACAATTCTGCCTTGGCAAATCGCCTTTTCCCCTTCTCTACACTTTAGGCAAACACGGCTGCACTAGGGTTAATCTAATCTACAACACTGCCATGATCTCTTCGGAACTTTGCACCGCATATCCAGTATTGCCACTAAAATCCTAGCGTCTCTGTCGGATATATGCACTCAAATGCAAGCAACTTTTGTTTGAGCAAATTATTTACGATAAAGCTCTCTGACCCACACAATAATTATTACAGATCGCATTTCTACCTAAAAGCTCATTTCTACCTAAAATACCATTTCCTTTATGCTTGGACGGATTTCTCTTCTCTTACAAAGTGGTTTCCATAGCCAATCGAAATTTGGCTTGCAAAAGCATAGTGCCTTTTGATCTTCTCACAACAGTTTTTGTCATGTCTGTAAGTCGCTTAGTGTGCTTATTTGGTCATCTCCCTCATGAAAGTTTGAGGTTGATAATATTAATGCTCGGTAGTGTAGCAGTTAGCGCGCTGCGCTACAAACCCGCCCACCCGAGTTAGACTCCTGCTCACGGCCAGCATCGGTGACGATTATCTGAACTGATCATGAGCCTCCCCTGGGTCGACTCACCCTAAAATGAGTACCTGGTGTGGTGTGTAAACATCGCCACTAGGGAGACGAAGTCGGCCAGGCGTGGTGTTGACCACATGCCTCCTCATGTTCCCTGCTGGCCTTCGTAGGTGCTTGCTAATAGCACTTGCTGCAATAGTCTGTTAAGGCTATACGGGGGTTCTTTGTCCTTTTTTTGTCATACTCCACTTAATGGCTACCCCTCCCCGTGCTTCAGACTATCAATAACCCACATACGTATTACTAGCTTGACATAACATGCTTATAGGCTTAATTTAGGTTTTGGTATAACACTAACTTATTTCCTTTGATTGTGTCTTTCTTTGTCTCTGAGCCTGGATTTCCTGTTAAAATGAAGTACTGTATACCAAGTAAGGAAGTTGGTTATGTTTACCGCTTGGCGGACCGACTTGAGTGTTGCCGGTGTTAATGTGTGTGCCATTGCGTCCCCTGTCTCCTGCAGTTGATCAAGGAGTTTGAGGTTCAGAGGGACCCGAGTCAGAAGAAGATTTTACCACGCTCGTGCACAGTCATGATCCCCAGTGAATCTATTAACCTTAAGTTCATTACACGCAAGTGAGGATGTCTTTTTGCTCAAAATGTTTGTGCAGCATATTTTACAGCTTGCAGGGTGCAGCAAAATTGGCCTGACCAAGTGACGTCTTACGTGTGCATTTTGGGGCAGACATTCGCACGTTTGTGTCATCAGCACTGCATACACGTTTTATCTCCATACATATAAAATGCAAAGTTGTGAATATGTGTGTCTGTTCAAAATGTTTAGCGTACTTTCCGACATGCAACAAACTGGAAATTTTCCATGTCGGTATTTTCCAGACTGTACACCATGCAAAAATTATGAAAATACACTTTCGTTTTTTGTGGGGGGGGGGGGGGAGCTCAATAATGCATACATTTTTTGCACGGCAAATGAGCTGTGACGTCAAATCTGTCACGTGACTCGCGCACGTGGAAGCGTAACGCATTGTAGTGTAGTGGTTAGCGCGCCGCGCTACGAACCCGGCGACCCGAATTCGATTCCCGCTCACGGCCACCACCGGTGACGATTATTTCAACCGGTCCTGGGCCTCCCCTAGGTCGACTTAGCCTCAAACGAGTAATTGGTGTGTGTGAATATCGCCACTGGGGAGACAAAGGCGGCCGGGCGTGGTGCTGCCACCCACCCCCTCGTAACATATGAAGAGTGCTTTAATGATGAACACAATGCATATTTTCATTTATGTATATTTCAACAAGTTTATTTTTATTTGAACGTGAAGTTAATATTCACAAAATACATTTCAATTTTACCAATCCTTTATTGCATTGAACAAAACTATAATGATTTCTATATGTATTTGAATATACTAGACTGATTTATATTTAATTTCATACAACGGTAATGAAATGTTTACTCAGACTATGTTTGGGTTAATTTCTCAAAACCATGTTGCTAAAAATCTTAAGTTTGGGATAAAAGTGTAATTTTTTTAGGGTTAATATTTTCATACTGACGTAATTATATATAATGTAACAACAGCTGAGAAACCATTTCATTAGCAGTTCACCAAACCCGCATTTCGACACAAGTGCCAGAAAGGGCTGCATTATGTTTAGCTGTCACCGTGAACTGAAAGCAGCACTTGTGAAACTACTAAACATCTTGTGCACACAGCAACGTCCAATGTTAGCTTTTGTAATGTATACTAATGCCATAAAACCTAAATACGTTGTTATTGAGATGTACCATTGAATTTGTTCAATGTCTTGCTTGGTTATTAACTAATTCTCTATTAACCAATTCTCTATATTCAAATGTCATTTATAGACAGTATGATTTACATATAATAAATACACGCTTGTATGTTCCGTGTCGACTGACTTCGGGAAAGGCTCCGATGATTTAAGTGATTGGTCAGAGTTATGGGGGTGGCTTTAATGCTGCAGGGGTGCGAGAGCAAGCTGGAGCGACTACCCACGACGTTAGTTCGTAATTGGATGGTCCATTTCGTCAGGTCCATCCATTTATCAATCAAAACGCAAGGGCCTCTTGCACTCACTTGCACTCACAAGTGGATGTTGTGTAGAGCTCTGCATGTGTGTAAATCTGAGCCGTCCAATGTGTTTGAAAGCCGTATTCGGTCCTAAGTAGGGAAAGATTCCTCACCCCCGATTTGTTACGGGGTAGGTTGGGCTATAAGTAGGGATGACCAGAGCACATGGATACTTCAGTGACATCAGTGTTTTGGTTCTGTTACATCGACGTTTTGGCGTTGATGTTGGTCCCTTCAATAACATCGAAATATAGATATTTTCATTTTGATGTTTTGTTTTCGATGTTATTCACATTGAAAAAAAAATTAACTTGTTTGTAATGCAGTAAAGTTGCTGGTTTATAACAGAAACCGGCCCCTTCACCACAGTGCCGGATGATCCGAGTGGCAAAAGTAGCTACATGTGTAGTAGCTACATGGGTAGTAGCTACGGGCCCCGCACTTTCAAGGGCCCCGCGCTAAATGCTTTCAAGCTATCAATTCCGGTTCAATGAATCTGCACTTGCTCTATTACTATAGTACTATACTGCCTTCAACTTTTATTAACGACTGAGTGTTTAATGTTAGCGATTTGTCGTATTATCTGTCTGTATAGCAAATAAAAATACAATTGCTTTACTATGCAAGTAAAAAATTAGTGTTTTCATTTTAGTTTTTAACTTATTTAAGGCCCCTTTATAACATGCTACGGGCGTACCGTACTGAACTACTGTACTGTGTTTGTTTAAAGTGAACATCTTTAATTACAGCCCTGAGCCCGTGGTGGGATTTTCTCTGGTTAGATGGCGGGGCGCCGAGTCTAAACCCACGTAACGACCAGTTGTCTATCTCCACAGAAGTTGTCTTTCTCCACAGAAGTGGCGCCACTGACTCCCTATAGAGACCCCCCCCCCCACAGTGTGAATAAATCACAAACAGCATGCTTGGGGCAGAAGGCTGGAATGTGGGGGCGGGGCCTTGGGTGGTGAGTCGGGGTGAGATGGGCGGGGCATCGCCTTTGGGGCGGGGCTAGAATATGAAGGCGGGGGCCTCGCGTGTAGGGGGCGGGGCTAGAGTATTGGGGGCGGGGCATCGCATGTAGGGGGCGGGGCTAGAGTATTGGGGGCGGGGCATCGCGTGTAGGGGCGAGGCTAGAGTATTGGGGGCGGGGCATCGCGTGTAGGGGGCGGGGCTAGAGTATTGGGGGCGGGGCTAGAGTATTGGGGGCGGGGCACCGCGCCGGGACCTCCTAGGGGGGCGAGGCCCAAGGAGCCGCGCTGCACGCCGGGAAACTGTCAAGGCGGCCCCCACGCTTGCCTAGGCCTCCTTCAGGAGATTCGAACTTAAATTGGGACGCACGAGGTTTGCGAGCGGATAAAGCGGGTTTAAAGCGTGTCGTTCCGCGGTTGAATGCAGTTTAGTCGCGTTCACTCCCATCGAGATCGCGGACGGTGGCACTTGCCCTTTACCGGCAGGTGACGTCATGCAATTCAATATTCTTACACTGACAGTATCACTGCATGGTTACACATTACCGCTGTATTGTTACGCTTTCTACGCCTGTTGTTGGCCAAGTGGCAATGTGTTAATGTTGCTCAACTCGCAACGTAAAAGGTTCGGATTTTAAAGCCTGATCGACTCGGCCCAATCGGCATTCTCTCGGGCGTTAATAAAATGAGTATGCAACGTTGTGGGGGGGGGGCAAGCCAACATTGGTCGTCTTCTGGAGTGACCAGGCTTCGTCACGAAAATGTGCCGGGCCCCCTACTGGCTCAGGATCGCAAATGGAGTTGAGCGCGTCGCTCAAAAGAAACTCAAGATTTGCATGTCTCTAATTCAAGGACGGCTTGGCCGCTCGTTCGACAACTCATTCCTTTTAATCTTCGTGAACAACAAGTTGCGTTGAATGTAATTCAAAGGCACGCGCTGTGCTGTTCGGAGTTAAAATGAACGCGGTGGATTAATGCACGGCGTAATAATACACTACCCAAGACAGTGCATACACATGTAATTATTCCATCTTCCAGAATTGAGATAATTAGTATTTTCATTTGTCTCGGTTTGTACCTCAGAGAAAGCAACCTGAGAAGGCCGCGAGACTATTCTACGAATGGCTTGGGCGGCTACACTTAAACACCTTCCCAGGAGATTCTGGGCACCCCTCCGAGCGTCTCTGCAGTCCGTTTTGCTGGACTATCCCGTGGAAAGTGGCTTCTCTTATTCACGGTGCCAAACCGTCCGTGGGTATCGCGTTTCGGCGCGGTCTCTGGCCGGTCACAACAAGTGGTCCAAAGTGAAGAACATCAAGGGCCCTAAGGACACTGCGAGGTCATTGGAGTTCAGCAAGTTGGGAATCATGATCCGCCATGCGGTGAAGGGTGAGTGCCTTCTTAATTTTGGAGCTTTCGTGACTGCAGAAATGATTCTTTGGTTCTTTCGGTAAAGTCACGTATAAAGATATACTAGACAGAGGGGGGCGGAGGCAGAGAGAGGGAGGGGTTAGAGAATTTTTTTTTACATGTCAATGAGGACGAAGAGACGCGTAGTAAAGTACGCAGGCTTGAACATTAGGAGAGAGGGAGTGCATTCTCCACACAGGTGATGTTATTCGTCATATCTGCTTTGCTGTGGGTCGGAGTGGACACGACCAAGTTTCAAGTGAGAGCTTTGAAAATTGAAAACTATAATCTTTGCAGAGGGTGGACCAAACCCAGACATGAACTCAACACTGGCCAGCCTGCTTGAAGTTTGCCGTTCCAAAAACATGCCCAAAGCGACCTACGAGACGGCAATCAAGGGCGCGGTGAGTAATTAAACCAAAACACAATTTTAACTTTTTCCACAATCAAATTACCCGTAACCGTTGCCCACCATCATGTGAATTTATCCGTAAATCTGTGGAGCACAGGATCCAGTTATACGTTTTCAGTAGAGGGAATTTGGCAATTCACTCCCAATTACTGGTGGGTTATCGTTTCATATTTTAACGTTAAAATATGCCTAGAAAGACACACAGACACAGAAAATTGCACGGAAACAGACGGAGACACAAATATACGGGGACAGAGCGACGCATGCTTTTGAAGAAACGCATGTTTTTGAAGAAAAGCATGTGTCAGAGACCCCTCGCTGTGCTTTGATACTTCAAATTGACGATTTTTTGTGCATAAGTGGAGTCGCGTGGAACAATTCTCCAAATTATCCGTAATTATATGCGATTTTTTCCACGGATAAGTGGAGTAAATTTGCCAATAACCCAGCAGATGTGATGTGCATTATTGATCCCCCACATGACAAAGACAAAGTTGTAACAATGTAATATTTACATGCAACAACGTGGTATTTAACGGAGACCATCTCCCCTTCCTCTCCTGCCACCTCAGGACAAGAGCAAGCCTCTGTCAATCATTAATTTTGGGGTGCGTGGACCAGGAGGCTTCGCACTGTTAGTGGAGACTTGCACAGACAATTACAAAAGAACCAACGGCGAAATCCGCAACCTTGTGAACAAAAATGGGTAAGCTAAAGCACTCTATTACAAGAATTCCGTTCAAGGTTAGATTGCAACAAAAAGTTTAACTTTACAAAGTTTCCCTTAAAAGAAAGTTATCTAAATGTATTTTTTCTGGTAATCTTTGGCTTGAAATACTCTATAAATCGTGTGGACTGCAATTTTTTTCAATTATTATTTTTAGAAGTGTGTTTAAAGTGTTTTCATTTCTTGCTCTCTCTAAAGGGGGTCAATATTTGAAGGGGCAAAGAATAGCTTTGAGCAGAGGGGAGTGGTGACGATTCGGAAGGACAGTGACAGGAAGAACTTGGGTCTAGAGGAGGCACTGGAACTGGCAATCGAAGTGGGAGCCGAAGATGTCCGTGAGCAGATCAGCGAAGATGATCCAGTCAACCTCCAGGTGAGGTGCTCTGTCACACCTGCAACAATGGCACCAGAAGGTTGCCCAATAATTAAACGTTGCTTGCCAATTGTTAGTGAGCAGTGCACAGAGGTCGCAATCAGGTACCCGATACCCGTACCCTACCCGATACCCGGCTACCCGTACCCGGCCGGGTACGGGTACACGGCCGGGTACGGGTACACGGCCGGGTACGGGTACCCGTTTGCGACCCTGGTGCGGCCGGGTATGGGTAGGCCGTGAATCACTGGTGAGTAACCGTTTGTCACTCATTTCCCAACATCTTGTCTCTTCTCACAATTCAAGTTCCTAGAATCAACCCACCCGCGCCTGCAACATGGCTTCATCCCATAGGTCGCAATCGGGTACTCGATACCCGTACCCTACCCGATACCCGGCTACCCGTACCCGGCTGGGTACGGGTACCCGTTTGCAACCCTGGTGCGGCCGGGTACGCGTAAGGAATCAAAACCCGTTTGCGACCTCTGGCAGTGCATTGTTTTAAGTGTGATATCTTATGACAACTCAACTTTTCAGCTTATATCAAGAAAATGTGGGCAAAATATTATCCGGTCCAGATATTTAACATACAAATACGTCTAAGCACTTCATTGTTTATTGCAGTGGTGTTCTATTCATTATGCATATTTAAGCACAAATTGTGCCATATTGTTTACTAGCTTTACTACCCGGCTTCGCCCGGGACTTGGATTCTTGTCTTGGATTAATACACGGCCTACGCGGAGGGTGGGGGGGGATGCATGACGTCAGCAGGCACACTGCGTAACGCTACCGCATGCAGGTGACATCACAGATGTGACGTCACCGCTCACTTGCCGTGTAAAAGATGTTCATTATTGCGCCCCCCCCCCCCCCCCCAAATACAAAAGTATTTTTATACTTTTTGCATTGTGTACAGTCTGGAAACTACCCACGTGCCAAATTTCGAGTTTGTTGCATGTTGGGAAGTATGCTAAACATTTCGAACAGACACACATTCACAAATTTCCATTTTATATATATAGAGATAATCAAAACGCCGAGAGCAAAACAGTATAAATCTTCTGTTGCTTTTGCATAATTAGCAGCACAGACATGTCAAAATCTCAGCATTGCTATTGCCAACGATGCGCATTTATACCGTGCTTGTGGAACTCAGTTCGTATGCGCAGTACAGTCACTGCGCGAGGTACGTGAACGCCTGATGTCCCTTGGCTTTACTCCGCTCTCCTCGGCATTGGAGTTCATACCGGTGCGGACTGTGGAGTTGAAGGGCGAGGAGATGGATGTGGCGGCACACCTCGTGCACCTCATGGAGAATCTGCCCGATGTCGTGCGAGTCTACGACAATGTCATCTCCATCGACAGCTGAGACCAGTGTTCCTGCTCAAACCCTGCAATTTCACCTTGGACACTTGAAGAACTTAACTCTTGTTTGAATTCTGTCAACTTCTGCATTTTTTTTCTATGATAAAGGAACATCAGTACAGCTACAATAATTGCACTGCACCAACCTGTGTCCAAATGTAATATATATTGTTTTAAGGATTTTGAATATGGTAAGTGTAATACTATTGCTGCAATAAACAAAACAAATGAAACCTTTTTGAAATGTTTATAGATCTTTTAATACAGTATTTTAAATCTAACTTTGAGGTGTATATTCATGAGAAAATTAAAATCTCATGTTTTTTTCAATTAAACTTCATGATTGATGAGATGTACAATCAAGGAGAATTTCATATTTTTCGTGTTAAACTTAAGGCAATCTAGTATAGTATAGAGATATCAAGTTAGTGATTAGAGTATTCCAAAACTGGAAATCATGTGTGTTATGTGCTCAATTTCCCTCAGTTTCCTGGAAATTCAAACACTGCAGCAGCTCCCATGCCAGTTCCAATGCACATTGAGACTACGCCATATGCCCTGGGGAGAGAAGACAAAAATAATAATTTTAGACTCAACCTCTGAATTATTTTGCTGGGTACTGTGGCAGAGCATCAAACTTGCAATTTGGGAAGCTGACTAGGCCCAAATGAGCACTGTCCAAACTTGATTGAGCATGAGCACAATGATTTGCAAAAACAGCATTCAGCAGACAATATTTTACTTGAGGATTTGTCGATCCGACAACATACTGCAATGAAGAAATATTCACACATTGGTTGCGGTGGTACAGTGGTTACAACATTGCTCTATGCACCTGGCGACCTGAGCTCGATTTCTGGTTATTTTTGGCATTATTAAAGAATGAGATAGTTGTGAGATTGCCCCACCACTTTCACCAATCTGCATTGACCAGTGTGTATGATCAAACAACCCCTATCCAGCAGTGAATTGTCAAGAGGCTGTAATTTTTTTTGCATTATGGTAAGATGCATATAGAGTATAAGAGGAAACATTGCAAACAATTCGTTTTAATTCGTCTCCTTTAACAGTAATCAATGGTCATATTAACCAATATGACATGGTGTGACAGACAAATATAGAAACTTCCCAGGGGGGCAGTTTTGAAATGTCATGCTTTTTAAATAAGGTCCCCATTCATAAATACAACATTGCATGTGTTTTCTCTGGAAAATATGAATATTAAAATTTTCAGAGTTTTAAGGGGCGGTGGTTGTGGGCTAGGTGAGCGATTGGCCCCATGACCCAACCCCTGGGATCTGCCACTGTGGCGTAGACATGAAGGTTATGTAATCCTGGTTAGGTGTGTAAACCTAGTTAAGCCTGTAATCCAGATTATCCGTGTAATCCCGGTTGGGTGTGTACTGCCGGTTAGATGTGGGGAGTGTAAAGGACGAGACCTGCGGCCACGGCGTCTCAGCTCGTGCAGGAGGGTGATGATCTGCCGCGTGCCCGTGCAGCCCAATGGGTGGCCCAGTGCGATGGCACCTCCATTGGGGTTCAGCTTCTCAACGGGAATGCCCAGGCGCTTCACACAGTACGCCGCCTGCAGTGAAGGCACATCACCGGCCAAGCCAGATTGATGCTTCTGTTACTTTTGGCTACTGCGATTTTGACACGTTACAGTTTTTACGTCACCCTGACATCAGACAATGGGATAAACTAACGGGGTGGCTGAAAACAAACATCACTGCTGCGCACTGCATTGGATGTGACTCCTGGATTGTGATGACCTTTACTTGACCGGCACAATCATTTAAGGTTTTTTTTATTAGTCACAAAATGCCAACACTGGAGATGTCGCAGCAGCACACAGCCCGTGCCAAGTTTGACAAAAGAGCTGCTTCAGTCACCAAGGCTGCTGCTCCTGGGAATCTTTCCCTGTAACTGCCACTGCAAGGGAGCTGCAGCATGACACATTCCACAGGTTCTTTGAAGGGTGCCCATGAGCAATATATAAAACAAGGAAAAAGAAACATGGTAGAACCTATATTTCGACTTATTCCAAATAAATGAAACCCACTACTTCTCAACTCACCTGACTGGCGAAGGCTTCATTGATTTCAAACACATCAACGTCATCGATTGTCAAACCTGTGGAATAAGATATACAGGGGAGTGTAAGAGATATCGAAAAGGTTTTCAGTGCAAAATCAGATAAGCTGAAAAGTATTGCAAGGCTGTTGTTTCAGATGAATGACCAGCAATATACATACACGCTTAGGCATGGAAGGATTTTTTTAAAGATGAAAACAGGCACTTAATTTAGCATTTCAACACCAACACCTGTATCTTTTAACGGGCATTCATAAATAAGTTCTCACACCTAATGTCATCGACTGAACTGTTTGACTGAAACATAAGAATAACCTGTTTAACACAAACACCACACACTCCGATTTAAAGCTTTCGTGACTGCAGGGATTCATCTTCTTGGTTCTTTCGGTAAAGTCACGTAGAAGGGAAGTAATAAAATAAAACATAATAAAATAATTCTTACGACGTTTCGGCCCCAACGCAAGCAGCCGTTCTCAGGTGAAAACCAGGTCTGTCGAGGCGACAGCGTCAGACGCTGTTGCGTTGTGGCCGAAACTTCGTGAGAATTATTTTATTATGCTTTATATTTTATTATTTTATTACTTCCCTTCTACGTGACTTTACTGAAAGAACCAAGAAGACACCACACACTCCTAAACACATCCCGCACACCACAGATACACAATTGACACAACACACACGATCCAAGACACCCCAATACTCACCACATACACCAAATATAACATTGACCATTACCCAAGCCGTGTAACTGCTCTCTCTACACCAAATCAAAATGTGTCATGGTGTGCGCTGCGAATCCGAAGCTTCAGTGCAAGCGCCGGGCAATAGGGTGATGCGAGAGAGGAGCCGACTCATCTCTCACCAGCCTGGCTCAGGGCGGCCGGGATTGCGAGCGCGGGGCCGATGCCCATGACGTCGGGCGGCACCCCCACCACGGCGTAGCTCCGCAGCACCCCCAGCACAGGCAGCCCCAGCTCCCGTGCCGCCCTCCGCCGTGCCACCAGCACCGCTGCGGCGCCATCGCTCACCTGACTTGAGTTTCCTGTGCGAAGAGGAAACGGTTGGCCGGGTTTGAGGGCGCGCAGGATGCAGCCGGCAGTAACGGCCAAGGAGCAATACGGCTCCTGCTTTGTTTTAAGTAGGCATGTGATGATTCAACCCTTGCCCACCCACTCACTACCATCCCCCCCACCCCCACAATCAGGGATTCAAGAATTGATTCTTTGTGCGTCTGTCTCATACCATTTTCTGTCTTGTTTGAAGACTGACTAAAATTCCAGTTATCAAAATATATATTCAAGATGATTTGAGTGAATTCGCGACCTGCGGTGGTGGTGCCATCTTCCTTGAAGGCCGGCCGCAGTCGCGCCAGGCCCTCCATGCTGGTGTCCGGGCGGATGCCCTCATCCTGGGTAACGGTGATGGTTTTCTCCTCGTCGCCCATGAGCACCACTGTGGTCACGGGCACGATCTCCTCCTGGAATAGGCCCAGCTTGGTGGCTCGTGCAGCCCTGGCCCATACGGCACCGTCACCGCAACAATCACGCACATCGGCAGTGTTAGTCGCTTTCCAAGGTTACAGAGGTGATGTGTTGCCCTGGTCAATATAATGCTCACGTCTGATGGTGGCTCCTAGGCATGGCTGCAATCCACATTCCTTTGGTTGGGGCCATTATTTTCATAGGACAATGACTGCTGAACTCACACTAACATGTAGTAGTCAATCTAATGGCTCGAGGATGTGATGAGCCGAGTCGACCACCTACCGAGATAAACATTTAGTTTTGTCGTCAATCTTAGATCGCAGACATGAGAGATGGTGACCGCTTGGAGAGGCCTACGTAAAGCAGCGGATTGGTCATGGCCGATGATGATGGTTACACAGCCCTTTGCCAATCAACTGCTGGATGAAGGCCTCCCCACTCTGTCAGTCATGGGATTTATTACTATGCTTCACCACACTGGTCCATGTGCATCGTTCGCTTCAATGCACAATGTGCTAACTGCTGCACCACCACTCCCCCCACCAGGATATAAATGGACCATCCAAAAGATACATTTTAATTCTGCAAGCTGCACAGTGTTCTTTTAAAATTATATATATATGGCTTATATATAGGCCAGACACATAAATTATACTGCCAATAAATGGAATTGCAACAGCACTGCTTCACAACTGATGATCTGTGCAAGCCTTGGATCCAATTACAACTTTCTCGTGACAAATCTACCCGTGTTTTCATTTTGTTTTGTGCCGCCCACATCGACCGCTCTGCGATGTTTCCTGTGCGATGGTAGGGACCCACTTTTGGTGCGAGGCGACAGCCAGGGTGTCCTGCATCTCCCTGGTGATGCCGTACCGCTCTGCCACATTCTCAGATGTTACCCTGCAGGGGGGTGGGGGGCAGGACCCGGGATGTCACCAGTCACAACCAACACGGCCATGCACCCGGGTCACACGCTCCATCAATAATAATAATCCTAATTTGGAGTTTGAGTGTCTTAGTACTAGCAGCATCTCCGGATGCTGTACAGCAACAACTATTTACATACAAATAATGTGGTCATTGTCACATTAACCAAGTACACAATGGTAAAACACAACGTGAAAATAGGATTAAAATTAGATAAAATTGTAAAAGCAAAACACACCATCCAGTTAGGATTATAAAATTATATCCTGTAAGGGAAAACCTGTTTACCGGAAATCCACGATCGCATGACTCTGTGCTGCAGGGCAAGATGAAAATGATTTGCCAGCTTGATCAGCGGACACTTTAGTAAGAGGTATAATTATGCAACCCACCTCGGGAAGGAGTTCATAAATCACAGTAATTTATTCCAATAATGGATTTTTTTTTTACTTTGTGGTGATTGTAAGCACAATCACGATAGCATCTAAATGCAATCGTATCTTAAGACACCATGGAAATCAATGGAACATCACAAGGGGAAAAGAGGAATGTTTATTTATTTGTTTCATGACGCAAAATATGCTCAGGTATCGGCAGAGGATAAGGAGGTCAGGGCGTTGACAGCAGAGGAAGAGGAGCAACTTTCCACTCTGCCGAAGTTGACTGGGAGATTCAACAGAAGACCTTGGTTGTTAGAATGGTGGATTTGTCGAAGGGAGTAAAGTGAAATGAGAGTGAAGAGGCAAGCAGGGACGCGTGCATGGGTGATATTGAAGAAGCCGAGGGCGATCTTGAAGTTGATCTGGGAGAATTTAGCAGCTACTAGTGGCTGTCGGGGCCATTCCAGATAACATGAGATTTTTTTTCTTAAATGTCGATCCTTAAACACGTGATTCAATGCGTGAGATTAAAAATTAACATTATATCGATGAACGAATGTCTTGTCACTCTGCTGCAAAAGAGCAACACAAATAGAGCAAAACGGAGGTCAGCAGGCCATTAAAATAGAGCAGTTGTGTTGCTCCCTGCCATTATTTATTTTCTGGCCTAATCGCATCATCCCCAGCAATCCCTCCACCATTCAACGGTGTGCCATAGCTCACCCCATGGGGATGAGGCAGTCCCGCGCCTTGTCATCGTCCATCATTCGCGAGCTCACGTCCCCGACATTCTTCGGGTCCCCAGGCGAACCGCGAGACATGAGCTCCACGCTTCATGAGAACAGCACCGAGCATGCAGCTGTCACTTGTCACCGCAGTGCTCGCTCCAGAGAAAGGAACTGCGGTTCCCACTCTCTATCTCTCGCTCTCCGATTATTACCGCTGTGTTACAGCTGCCTGGGCCAGGTGCAATTTACAAAGAAGCCAGGATGGTGTGCGACACATCATTCCGAAAGTGAAGAAGTTACGATGTTAATTTCCATGTTTTTATCCTGAATGTCCATTGTTATCAAATATGTATGTCAATCACTTATTAATGAGGGGGGGGGGGTAAAAGATAATAATAATTAACTGCTCTTTTGAATGAAGGCATTCACCATGATGGTCAGTGTAGATTGGTGAAGAGGGACAGCCCATGGCTGGTTCAGTTACCACTTGACCTCTGATGTTAGCAGTGACCGGGAATCAAACTCAGACCATCAGGATTACAGTTCAATTCCTTTACCACTGCGCCACCGCTCCACACTCTGTAAATTTTGGGTATGGTTTTAATAATGGATTAAATCATTAAATGTAATAATAGGTTAAGTAGGTAATAATGTAATAATATTTGATCAACTTGCTCCATTTTTCTTCACAGTTTGCAATGGACCCGCTCCCCTTATCAACCGAACACCACCCACTTGTATCCTAGCCCATTTATGTTTTTATCTTGTAGTTTCACTGAGGACACAATTTGTTTGAACCTATGTACTTGTGTTTGTTTGTGTCTTTCTCTGCTTGTGAATTTGGAGTGTGCTGTACATTTATGTTTGATAAAATATTTATTTGGAGAGGAAAAAAAGGGTTGCAGTGGTGACACAGTGACTCGTACACCGTGACCATGAACCCGGCAATCTGAGTTCGACTCACAGCCACAACGAACGTCAGCGGCGAGTGATATCAGAGCTTGTTCTGAGTAATCCCCCACCAACAACCCACACTGACCAGCGTGGACAAGTATGCCAAAACAGATTGACACGGCGTGGACGGCTCTTCATCCAGCAATCGATTTCTAAACAACTGTATGTTATTTTATAGTTTATATTTTCGTATTTACATTTAACTAATGGTTTTTCTTAATTAGGTTTAAAAGAGTAAAAGTTATCTTCTTTCAAGCTCTGCAAATGCCCCATCCCATTACCAACCTGGCAGCGAAAACAAGTGTCACTGATTGGAATGGAAGCCACTTAATCATCACTTTGTGCCCACAATCAAGATCATTTGCTTACCCGCACGCCATGCCAATGTCATAGGATCCATTACGTATTCCACCTGTGCACACACACACACAGTGCAGTGGGACATGGCAGCAGAGACTGTGTCACGGGCATCGTGGTTGTCTGAACAACAACGCTGCGACCAATCGGCAGCACTGACCCTATTGCTAACCCAACTCTTATCCATTTCCCTCGCTCCCAGGCTCTGTTGTGTCGCGCCCAGGAGCACTCCTCTTACTACGCTCCCCTGGGACCCAAAACCAGCTCCAGGCATGCACGCCGACAACGTGTACAAACAAGGGAAGTATTAAACATTACATTGTTGTTTACAGCAGCGTGTTATTTATGATACAGGAGAGGCGTAAAGGAAGATGCAATTCAAGAAGCTAGTGGACACACAGCCCCCACATGACAAACACGAAACGTGGAAAGGCCCTCATTCATCAACGTATTGAAAAAGGGTGTGAATTATTGTTTAATTTTGAAATAAAAGCAAGCATGCCAAGTGTACGAGTGGGCGTGTGGGCATGCCAAGTGTACGAGTGGGCATGCTGCGTGTGCTCGGGTACCGGCGATGTTAATGAAGGCTTGCAGTCCAGACGAGCACTGCCTGTTCACACAGTAAACGGGCACGGTCTCCGGAATACCGCTGGAGTGCGAGTTGGGAGGATGGGGTGGTGCAGAAGGATGAATAAAGTTAACAAAGATAAGCACCGTTATCTGCACACTCCAGCTGCAAAACCTGTTAATGATCATGAAAGTCACATCAAACATATTCTGGAAGGTTCCAACGCAGCATGAGTACGAGAGAAAATATATACATATATTGTATATGTATATGCAAAGCCTATTTCAGAATCACCTGGGATGTACCGATCTATTCAGATTTTGCAAGATAAGGAGGTTTGAGCCTGGACAATGCTTAGAATGGTGACTACCATATGTAAAACAGGTGCTGTAGGCATCTGTGGGGTTACATTATAAGCAGGACAGCAGCACAGAAAGACATTGTTGCACTGTACTATGCCCCAACATCTATACTCCCTGTCTTCACCTACCCACAGTAAACAGCATGGTGGGGTATGGTCATATAATCCCCTCAACTCGCATGGGTGTGGGGAAGCCCTCATCTAACAGTAGATTGGAATAATAAAGGGATGTACATCTACACAGATCTATGAAATATAAGGTGTTAGCAAATTCTCATAAAACTAATTGTGTAAATTATAAGCTGTCGAAGCAATTATTTTACATATATTAAATAAATTCCCACGATTAATTTCAACACTCAGAAGCTAGCGGTGCATATACAACGTCCTTATGAATCCACCACAATCAACGTCCTTTCTTCACAGCCAAAGTGTGGCATTCAGAGCTTAATTTCTCACGGAATATTTCCCAGGTGGCTGGCAGACTGGAGTACGACTAGAGACAGCACCGTAGAGGAAAACAGGCATTGACCCCGTAAAAAAGGTTACCAACTCTCCAGGCACAAATTCCGGGAAGTGGCGCGTGACTCGTAGCTGCGGCTTTAACGAGAGGTATACTGGATGCAGTGTGCCGGGTGCGGTGATACTGCCTGGTTTGCACGTGACTGGCAGCCACAATCGCAGCGAGTTATACTGGACGTGGTGTGTTGGTTGCGGAAATATTTTCCGGGGCGTTGGTTGACTGCAGTAGGCACATGACTAGTAACCACAGCCAAAGTGAGAGGCATATTTTTTGTGGTGTGCTCGATTAGAAAATATTATTCGGGTCACTGGCAGATCGAGAGGTGGGACTTGACTGACAGCAGCAGCCATAGCGATATGTATACTGGATGCAGTGTGCCGGGTGCCCAGGTTGACCCGCCTGAAATTATTTCCTGGTGGAGCTCATCCTCATGGTTACCTGAGAAACTGCGCAACCCTGGCAACGACGGCACCTGCTCCCGGCTGCAGCACGTTCCCTACATGTGGCACACACAGCCAGACAAAGCATTACAATTACAATTCAATTAGGGCTTAAACATAATTTAACATTCATAGGGATGCTGTCGTGATATAATGGTTAGCCCACTGGACATGCAATGCAGAGGTCGCCGGTGCGATTTCACTTCCCTTGGTGACAGATGAAACAATGGGAACATTTATTAAAATTCCCCTGCCTCTCTTAACTCAGCAGTATAAATGGTTCCACCAAAATTAGTTGATTGATAGGTTGATGTGGCGGGATAAAGTGCGGGTACACCCACCTCTTCCAACATATATGGCCAGTGTGAAAGAGTAGGCAAAAATTCCATTCACAGAGGCTCTCTAGTGGAGTGCCTTCTGCAAGAAGTGGCACGATAAAAACAATTGCAGGGCTGCACGTCAGCACAGTGGTGAGTGGACTGCACTATGAATCCTGCAACCTGAACTAGATTACCAGCCATGGCTAACATCAGTGGAAGAGCGATGTCTTAACCATCTCTGGATGTCCCCTTGAACCACCTCTTTCACCATTCCGCACTACCCAGCATGGTGAAATATGGTTAAAACAACCCTGACTGATCCAGTGTGGGGAGGCTTCGTCCAGCAGTGGATTAACAATGGGCTGTAAACCAAGATATCGCTTTTCAACAAGCTATACAAAAATGGGGAAACGTGGACTTTTTTAATCGCAAGGAAATTAGGAGAGAGAAAGAGCTAAGATGATGTTACGCTAGAAGTGCAAAGGCAATTCATTGTGAGAGTCATATGCACGGACGTCCAGAATAAACACCTTCATACTTCTTTTGGAGCTTTCGTGACTGCAGGAATTACTCTTTGGTTCTTTCGGTAAAGCCGCGTATAAAGAGAAAATAATAAATGAAAGTATTTTTTCGGTAAAGTCACATATAAAGAGAAAAAAATTAATTAAAGGTTTTTTATTTATTTAATTTATTATTTTCTCTTTATACGTGACTTTACCGAAAGAACCAAAGAGTAATAAACACCTTGTTCGAGATCCAAAAATCGCACTTCCCGGCTTGGACATTCCTCAAAGACAATGGCGATCAACCACATCAGAACATCAACAGGCCGGTGTGTACATCTCCTTCATGAATGGGGATTCAACACAAGCCACAGCGCGACTGTGGCCATGTAACCCAAACTATGGGACCAGATTGTTAAGGCACTATAGTCAGTGCTCCTTCAACGGAGGAGGAGGAATAGCAAACCTACACAAACTCTCCTCAAGACCTCTTGTCGTGGCTAGCAGATCTCGACAGTCGCCTGTCACTCCTGAACATATCGGCATATGCAAGAATAAAATATGCACTGGAAAATTAAGATACTGTTATCGGGACATCATCATATGCAGAAGAGCAGATGAAAGTCATGAGCCTAGACTTGAACAGAGAAACAGTCTCAGCAGTGCTGACAGCTAGAGGAAGGGAATTCCCATGAGGACAGCAGATGAGAGGGAGCGACCTCCCATTGTGTGAATGTCAACCGAGGTTTTTGATAGGAACCGTTGGTTGCCAAAGCGCAGGGCAGGTCATAGGGAGTAGAATGAGATGAGAGGGGCATTAATCTTGCCTCTTGCGACACACCACCACTTATTTATTCATCATCATGCCTGCATGTGAAGTGTGAATGCCGAGGAAAGAAATTGCCGCCCTTCTAATAGTCGTTGCCTCACAGCTGAGCACTCTCGTTCCATTCGAGATGTTACAAAAAAAAACATGTGCTCTTGAAATCTTCATTCATATTCTATTTAAAACAGGCAAGTGTGTCTGGATAAGTGACGACAATGTTTCAATCGTACTTGGAGGAGAGTTTTAATCTGGCTCGCACTGACGTTGCTGCACTGCAGGGAAGACAGCCGGATTCACCAACGATACCATGAGGTGCACGTTGAAGGCGTAGATTGAAGTGGCAGGGGTTTCTTGGCCACATTAACACAAATGCAATATTATGCTACTGCCTGACAAATGTTATTTTTTGTTTAGCAAGGACATTTTATTCCAATTTTCAAAGTTGCTGCTACACACAGATTTGCACTATCATGCTGGGGAACAAAAACATGATATTTGTACAAAGGCAAAAAACTTGAACTTTGCCCAGCAATTTAGAGCTCTCGCTTGCTGAAATTTGCTATTTATAGTGCGACTCTTAATCCTGGGAGACTGCCAAGGTGTCATGGTTCGCATTGTGGACTTGCAATCCAGAGGTCGACGGTTCAATCTCCCAGCACGGCAGTTGACAAAATGTTGCAAGATTATTAAAACCCTCCACCTCCTCTGTCCACCCAGCAGTAAAACTGGGTAGGTAACAGTCAATCAGCAGATGTCTAGCCAGCATGAAAGTAGTAAGCAAAAATACGACTCTAGAGGGGCTGTTTAGAGTTCCCACTAGTAAAGGCCCTTATGCCAGCAGTGGCGTGAGAAAGCAATTTGCAGGACTGAACCTTTACCTTTTAATCCCAGTTTAGCTGACACACACAGCAGCACATTAATATGCTTCACATTAGTATGCTTGATAAAGAAAAGTCATTTTAAATTAGGTATGTGATGTGTATATTTGACGTTTTTGACAGTTAATCAACTGCTGATGTTACAGCAACAAATGTAAAGCACACATTTCTTGCCGCTTAAAAATATGAGATGGCGACAGCCTAAAGGAGGCCTTCATCTAGCAGTCGATTGATCAAGGCTACTTGACGATGGTGATAACTTATAAAGGACAGGATGTGGCCACCCACCCACACAGATGTCCCCGAGCTGGCTTGGCTGGAGTTTGGTGGCCTTGAGCAGGCCTGTCATAACAGCCATCAGAAGCTCATCAACCATTGTGTCCTGCAAGTGGAATATGGCACAAACAGATAAAACTTCAAGCACCAAATTCACATTCCCACACACAGCCCATGACACAGACATCAGATTATTTAGGTAATTCACTTGTAAATGTCTGGACAAATTTTTATTCCAAATGTCGAGACAAAGGAGCCATTCATAACTCCTTAAGAGAATGATCTAAGGAAACAGATATTACAGAATTATCTCTGAGATCCCTTTAAGTTAACGTTTTTAATCCATATACTAAAGGGGTGTTGTACTTTTCCACATGCCTGGCAACAGAGACATATTTATGACATTGGCAGTTGATCCAAGAGAATTTTTTATTTCTCAGAGATGGAATTTAGCCAATCTTAATCACGTTTATGTGCAGTCATTAGTGGCTGGCGAGAGACTATCTGCTCACTACAACTGAGTACCCAGTTTCATCATAGATGGCTGAATCCCGGATTTGAACTCAGGTCCTCAGTGGTGCTGGCGAAGTGCTCTGATCCCTAAGCACCCAACCACCCGCCCCAGACACAATTCAGGATCTCCAACACCCAACCCCATTCTCTCCATGACCTCCTCCACACGATTACCTCTCAATGCTATAGAAAAGTTGCACAAATGTTCATAACATTTATGGGAAGTCGGTGAAAATGTTACTGTAAATTACAGCGTCCGTGCTTTTAAATCTCAGTAAATGCGGATTACTCTTTACATTTCACGATTTCCAGGCTTCCCAAATTAGTGGTGTGGATGTTTACAAATGTCATTATTACGCCTGTCCAAAAATAAAAACTCGGCGACATCATCAGTGATGTTGCTGTGATGCACTACCATGTGCGTAGTTTTCCCACGGTTAGGAGTGCAATCAAAAATATATTCTTCTTTTAAGCCAGAAGTCCCATTACTGCCTGGGGTTTGCTGTTCAGATTTCCCTTCTCAATGATATGCCTTTCCTTGAGTCATATCCAATGTCCTCATATTTCAATCTATCACATGCTTCCATCTCACCCTCAGTCGCCCTCTCCTCCTTCTGCCCTGCACTAGCATCTCCATAGCCCTTATCAGCACAGTTCAAAACTTTCAAAGTCGAACCACACTTACCAGCACAAGAATATTAGTAACCCTTTCTAAGGCTCTGTCTTCATCAAGCTTTGTTTCCCTCAGACATATCCCCAACATCCATCTTAGTGAAATATCAGAGATATTCCCAACATCCGACTTAGGATTCTCATGTCTGTCATTTCAAGAGCTCCATCTAACATCTTCGCTGATGGCTCTGCACCATATCGTAAAACAGTGTAGACCGTGAAAAAGTGTTAATGCAAATTGAGCAACGCAGAAATATGCTCCATTTGTCAAATAAATAAAATCTGTTTGGTCTCCCTTGGATGCGGTGGCACCTTAAAGACCCCGCGCTTTGCTCTGCCGAAGGGCGTGCGCACGCCGTGCACCACCACAATGTCATCGTCCGTCTGCGGCACAAAAGGGACCACTCTTGCGCCGGCTGACGAAACGGAGCGAGGGGTGGCACCACCGCACCGCGGCGCCAGGTGCTGCAAAATCACCGCCGCCCGGTCCATGTCTGTGGGCAGGGAAACACAGCGGCCGCGAACGGCAGTGCTTTGGAGGCGAGGATTGGTACATTGCATCATGCACATTTCGCGTATTGCATTTGAATGTGAGCAGCCGTGATCAAAACAAGTCAATGCGATTTTAGTGGACCTTGTATCGTACGGTGTGTCGCAGTGTCGCTGCATCTCGACAATACTTATTGGTGCTTTCACTCAGTACAAATAGCATACACAGTGAAAAGAGAAGCTTCTGCAAAACGTAACGTATGAGCCACACGAGACTGTCCGTCATGTCCCTGCAGCTGTAATGAGGAACACAAAAATTGTCTAAAGTCTCTCTGCTCAAAATCCAGTGAAAACGGTTTACCTTTCCTGGCAGTCCAAAGCCAGTGGTGGAAAATCCACATTCTTATGATAGGACTGTTTGCAGTATTGCGGCATGTCGCAATTTCAACCCAATGTGGCTAAAAACCAGACAGCACTGGTGGCGTTAATCAACGTAGGAATGTGGAAATAAAAAAAAACATTTTTTCAATCAAAGTTTGAACGAAGGCCCCCTACTCTATGTTGGTCCATGGGGTTGCTTTAACCATACGTCACCACAACGATCAGTGCGGGTTGGTAAGGAGACAGAAGCAGGCATTGTTCAGATATTTCTCAAAATCTCTTGCCACTGGTGTTAGCCGTGGCTGGGAATCGAACGCAGGCTGTAGGGCTCTTAGTAGAGAGTGATGTTATCACGACACCAGGATCCAGCAGTCCCAAGAGAATGGAGATTTAAAAAAATGGGAAAGGATAAATAGGGCAATGATGCTCAAGGTAATATATAGGAATGGGTTGAATCATTTTAGGAGCTCATGGGACGGGATGGCTTGGGGGAAGGGAATGGGGCCCATGGGAACGTGGTAAGAACATTACGATGATTAAGACTGGTTTATAAGAAAAAATAGGCTCATGCTTTGGGCAAAAACCCTTCCTGAGAGGAGGGGGGGGGATGGGGGCATGGGTAGGGGAGAAGCGGTGACATCGTTGAAGATAACAATTCACACTTTGACCCTGAGAAAAATGTGCCTGCTATGCAATTGACAAAAGAACAGTTTTTCATTCGGATGCAAGGTCAAAATGTAACAAAAAGATTGAAATGAACATAAAATACGTGGCACAAAAAAACACTCACGTGGAAACTCTCCCTATGCAATTACGAACTGCAGCTCTATCGCATTCTTACAATTCCCTGTATTTTCTCAACAATGGGATCTCCACATATACATGAGCACATGTCAACACCCCAGCCTCTGTGTAACAGCGCAGCACACGTGTGTTCAACGCATGTGCATAGCCAGGCACGCATACACATGCCCAGCACACACGTGCACTACACAATACGTGTGCACATGGCACAGCACACACGTGCACTACGCAACACGTGTACACACATGTGTACACACGTGCACTACGCAACACGTGTGCACATGGCACAGCACACACGTGCACTACGCAACACGTGTGCAACGCATGTGCAATGTGCAGCACGCATACACATCGCGCAGCACACACGTGCACTACGCAACACGTGTGTAAAGTGTGCAACGCATGTGCACACGTGCACTACGCAACACGTGTGCACATGGCCCAGCACACACGTGCACTACGCAACACGTGGGCACGCGTGTGTACACGCGTAAGGAGATCCACACGCGTCCGCCGTTGTTTGCAGGCGTGCGGTGTTGTACTAACGCGGGCCTCGCGATGTTAGATCCATCGCTGGTCGGTAACAAAGCTTCTCTGCGGCTTAATGCGAACACACCGCGCCCAGAACGCACAAGCTGCCCTGTTACACGAAGCACACGTAGTGTACACACACACGTAGTGTACACACACACACACGTAGTGTACATACACGTAGTGTACACACACACTAGTGTACACACACACACGTAGTGTACATACACACACGTAGTGTACATACACACACTAGTGTACATACACACACTAGTGTACATACACACACACGTAGTGTACACGCACACACGTAGTGTACACGCACACACGTAGTGTACACGCACACACGTAGTGTACACGCACACACGTAGTGTACACACACGTGTACACACACGTGTACACACACGTGTACACACACGTGTACACACACGTGTACACACACACGTGTACACACACACGTGTACACACACACATAATGTACACACACACATAATGTACACACACACACATAGTGTACACACACACGTACACACAGTGTACACATACACACACGTACACACAGTGTACACATACACACACGTACACACAGTGTACCCACACACACAGTGTACACACACACATAGTGTACACATAGTGTACACACAGTGTACACACACACACATAGTGCACACACACACAGTGCACACACACACACATAGTGCACACACACAGTGTACACACACGTAGTATACGCGTGTGTGTACAAACAACAGTCACTTCCACGTGTGCGCATGTGCACTGTACGTATGTGGGTCATAGGGCAAGTAGCGATATATTGTTACCTTGTGCACACACTCACACGTACTACGTTAACACACTCACGTACACACACACACGTGTTCACGCTGCACACACACACACACCACATGCTGTGTTGTGTGTGTGCGTGTATGTGATTATACACTGCACGTGCAAGCGCCACAGGATTGATGTAAAAGTGTAGTCGTGGAGTCTTTGCAAAAAAATAACATACCGTCGAAGAACGTCGGCTTGTTCTCAACACGGAGACAAATATACACACACAAGCGTGTACACAATTGCACACAGACTCACACACGTGTACACCACACACACTTGTACACCACACAGACTCACGTGTGCACTACACAGACACAGACTCACGTGTACACTACACAGGCACACGTGTACACTACACAGACACAGACTCACGTGTACACTACACAGACACCAACACAGAGACCCACGTGTACACAGACACCAACTCACGTGTACACCAACACAGACTCGCACAGAGACCACGGCCCAGACTTCCGATGTCGTCACGCGTACGACGCGGACAGCCAATCAGCGCGCGCGGCGATGCAGCGTGCAGGAGGAGTGACAGCCAGAGACACCCTGCACGTGTCGTGGGTGATGTGCAGGGTGGTGGGTGATGTGCAGACACCCTGCACGTGTGGTGGGTGACACGTGCAGGGTGGTGGGTGACACGTGCAGGGTGGTGGGTGACACGTGCAGACACCCTGCACGTGTGGTGGGTGACACGTGCAGGAGGAGTGAGAGCCACAGACACCCTGCACGTGTCGTGGGTGATGTGCAGGGTGGTGGGTGACACGTGCAGGCACCCTGTGTCAGGCACCCTGCACGTGTCGTGGGTGACACGTGCAGACACGTGGTGTGGTGGGTGACACGTGCAGGAGGAGTGAGAGCCAGAGACACCCTGCCCGTGTGGTGGGTGACACGTGCAGGCTGGTGGGTGCACGTGTCACCCACGACACGTGCAGCGTGTCTGCACGTGTCGTGGGTGACACGTGCAGCCACCCTGCACCGGTGGTGACGTGCACGCATTCCCTACAACCATAAGCATTATACCAGCGGTGCAGTGCAGACGTCGCCTGTTTTTATGTTTCCTTTGCAGGATACGGTGTTATTGACCAATCTGTTGAGTGTTTTTGTTGTGATTTGTGCTCGTGCATCTACTATTAACGTGGCATCAACAAATGTTTTTTTTATTTCAAACACGCTCACAATGGCCACTGCTCCCCGAAGCCACGTGTGCTACAGATGGACAACAGGTCATGTTGATTATGATGAACGTGGGCACACACGTTTTCAGATCTCACGATTTGCCAAAAGCCACCGTGAATCCGGCGAGGGCCCGCTGGCTAGGACACACGAACAAGTCTGGGTCACCACTGGGTGTCACTTGCTGCCACTTGCAAGTCCATTTTTCACTCAGCCCCTACCGTGTGCTGTCACTTGGCGCAGAGCAATCTCCTTCGTTTAGTTGTGTGTCGATGCCTATGACCAGTGGTGGACTTTGTGTCCCCTACTTGTTCTGTCATTGCAATGTGTGTTAATGATCAGATAGATTCGAATCTTTCGTGACTGTAGCTTTCTGTGTGTCTATGTGTATGTCTGTCTCTGTGTGTGTCTCTCTCTGCATGTGTGTTTGTCTGTGTGTCTCCGTGTCTGTGTTATGTCTCCCTCTCAAATTTAGGAATCTTTGGAAGAACGTCATCAACCGGGTCGGGTGTTGACTGTTGTGTTAGCCGACTTTCTGTGTTGTAGTGCATTATATTTCTAAGCGATTCTCATATTTTTGGTACTGGCAAAGGAGGTTCCATGATATAATTTCTAAGTTTACTATGTTTGTTTTCTCATTCATTTTTACCTGATGATGGTTGCTTGTGTTGCAATCGAAACGTCGTATTCTATTATTATTTAATAAATTTTATTTCTACGTGACTTTACCGAAAGAACCAAAGAGAAATTATCAGACAGCAAAGTATTTCAGTGTCATGGATGCAGTGGGTGAAATCTACAGCTTGCAGTGTATCACCCTGTATCAGACAACAAGATGACATCACTAAACCATTTTCAAGTCAATTTATATAAGTCGTTCGCCACCCTAGGGACACGCATATGTATATTCCCCGTCAAGATTGCTGTGTTGATGGTGAGTGGCCGGAACAATAGAGACAATTTGTATTCCACTCTTCCCAGTGCTTTGTGAGTACCATTGATCTCTGAGGAGCGCACATCTGGCCTCAAGTAATCAACACATTACCCAGGCATTCAAGTAGTAGTCTCCACGAAACCGGCGACCAAGGAGAAGACCTATGAGCAGGTGGTGAGATACTGAGGGAGGATCTTGGAGGTCCGTATATCTAGCGTGCAGCAGCTGGCTGTAGAATCTGGAAGAGGGTGGTAGAAATCGTTACTGAGGTGTGGTGGTATCAAATGGCTTTGGCAAGGAATACTTCTTAAAATATTTCTCGTCGCATACCAATGCAACCTGACGTTTTTAAATTTCAGAGCTGGAATAAGCCAAATGTGTATATGTAGAACTTTCGTTCGCACAGTACGTCGCCAACCAAGGACAACAAATGAAGTGAATACAGTACAGTACCCACTTTTAATGTGATGGGGTTCACTTTACAAGTCAATGGAGGTCGGGCTGAGGCTACGAACTCGCGACACTTGTGAACCCATTTTAATCACAGCGCAGGCCCGGTGCCCTAACCCCAAGGCTACGGAGCCACCTCCAGATACTCAGATCTTAAATTAATTACACCACGTGACTCGCCGCATCTGCCCGCGCGGAAATTGTGAAATGCACGATATATTGGTCTTCCAAAATGTCCCATTCGTTTTGTTTAAACGCCAGATGTGACAATGACGATGAGAGATTTGTGGTTAAACCAGATATGGCCTGCAGTGACGTTAAACGGTCGTGAACAGCAGGATTTGTGCTTTTGTCTTCGAGCAAAATTCACAGGCTGGAAGTGAGTTAACCCTTTTCTGTCAGCCTCGGGGCGAGAGAGATCCTCTTCAGCGAGTCAGCCCACATCACTCGAGCACTCCGATGTGTTTTCGGGTTGTACCGTGTGTTGTTCGGCACGACGTCCGACGTTTGTCGCTTAGTTCCTGAAGAAGCTTCTCGGCACTTGGAAACGATACGTCGGACAACATGATTGACAGCACGCGGTCCAACCCGAAATCACATTCAAGAGCTTTACAGCACAACAGCGAAAAACTCTGCAATAGTACACATTGATCTGACAACCAACGCATTTGAAGTAAACCGAACGTAGTATTTAATCGCAGCCTTTACAGTATGTTACATAGCTTGTAGTAAACAACATGTCAACTCGACAAGGACACCGCATATACCCTTTCCAGTTCGCAAGGTGAAGCAAATATTGATTTTTATTCACCTATATTTTTCATTATCATTACCATTACCGTTCACTTGTGTAAACAGACAATTTCTAGGTTGACAGAAAAAAACGTGCAGGCTTTCCGACAGTCTGATGTGGCCATTATTAACACGTCCAATAAATTAAACATAGCATCTGCGTGCGATTAACTGTCAACAGGAAAACGCGAATGCACGCCTAAATAATTCAAAGGTAAATCGTGAGAAAATAATCTTATCCAGGGAAGACTACCAGTCCCAGAACTCATTTCAGGAAGCTCCCGGATTGTAATATTTCCACCTCCATTAAGGAGTGTTTTAATTGATCACAATGGGGTTCGTTCCAAGTGATCAATCGAAACGACATCACATTGAGAGATAGAGAGGGGATAACGTGGATCATAGAACATACGCAGGCGAATGGCATCATTCAAACTGTTAAGAAAAGTCGTTCTTTGGCAGGACATGGCAATGAAAAGAGAAGGTGACTTCTGGTCAAGAATATCGATGGGGAGCAGCAACAAAGGAATTCAAAACTTCCGAGAGTCACGTCCACCGCGGAGATGGAGCGATGAAATGTGCTCGTGTGCGAGTGTCAGGTGGTTTGCAAGAGTTGGCGGTAGCTAGGGGAGGCTTTCCTCCAGTAGAGGTGTGACCATATCCGATGATGATGACAATGATGATTCAAACAACTCGACATTTTAAATGATGGTGGGTGTCAGTGGCCATCAACAAATTTCAAAACATTGTTCAAGTGGCTCAGGGTCCCCGACGTTTGTGATTATATAACCGTTACACAGACAATGGATTGGCTGAAACAGTCACAAGCAATTCAAACTATTGCACATGAAAGCGTTTGTTCTCCAGCCGTGTCTCCTACTACACGACATTTATACCTACGTGACTTTACCGAAAAAACCTAAGAGCATGAATCCTTGCAGTCACGAAAGCTTCAAATCTAGAATTTATACAAGTGTAGTGTAATAGCGCCGTCTGTTGTTCAGCAACGGCAACTGCGGTGAACGAGTCGTACACACGCCGGTGAGCACTTACGCGGTGTGTGTCGGCAGGGCGGAGGAACTTGGGCAAGGGTCACAGAGACCCCGTCTTGAAGCCCCTGTAACCCGCTAGTGGGTTCTAGAAGGGAGGCGCGGCCAGGGCGGAGCCAGGCCGCGCTGAGTAGATTAAAAGCAGCGGAGAGCGAGAGCTCCGGGTTCTAGGAGTGGACTCGTCGTCGCTGTCGTCTTCGCCGCCTTCGTCGCTGCCGCCTTCACTCGATAATTGCGCGGCCGGATAGTTGTTGGCTGTCTCGGTCGACGCCGTCAGTGTAACACGGCCAGGGTTGTGTCTAGGTTGGGCTATATGACTTGGGAGAAGCGAGCGTGAACCTGTGAACCTGAAAGGGTTTAATAAAGAAGGTGCCTCCTCAAGAATCCTGTCTTCCGCTCCGTTGACACTACACAAGCATCAAAATGCATGCTCTGGTTAAAATTATTGGTGGCTTTGTGTGGGAGCACAAAAGCCACGTAAATAATGTAACTGTGTTTCCGTGAATGGGTGAAATTGCGGCAGACAACAACAGCAGCGTGCTGATACAGTGATGAGCGGGCCATATATGAGCACGCTGACAGCGAGTCAGTCTCAATGGCACGGACGCTTTACTCACTCTGTGTGGGTGCCTGGGAAGATGAGATTGCCCTCCTTCCCCAGAGATCTCTGCGGACTGTGTTGGAGATATGGCCGATAGTGTGTATGCATCTCTCCTTGTACTATATTTACCTCATCCCCACTAACCACACGAGCAAATCAGCACACTAACCAGACCCAAGCACCATCACACGACCTCTGACTCTAATAAGCCACCACTCTTCTTTAATACTGGCTGCACTAGCGCTATCCACGCGTCTCTCGCTCTATCCCTAACCATGCTCAAAGTTATTTCCTGCTTAAATGAGCATTGAGGTGGTGCTCATACCCCGATTACAGCCCTGAGCGAGTCACGGACATTCAAGATGCTAAAGCCATAGGACCACCACTGTTGACTCCCCCATAAATTGGTACTCATTGCATCGACCCCAGAGGGATGATGGGCTGAATCAACCCCCCCAACCAGGGTTTAAACTCGCAACATTCCGATTGCGAGCCGCTTGCTTGACCGCTCAGCCACCTGGCCAGATCCAAACCACACGAGCCAAGCCCTAAGCATTATCACACTCTCCAACCACACTATAGCTGTACCTCAAAGTATAATCACACTATCCAACCACATGCTATAGCTGTACCCCAAAGTATAATCACACTATCCAAACCACACTATAGCTGTACCTCAAAGTATAATCGCACTATCCAACCAGACATGAGCACTGACTCGAACTTTCTACACGGTTGCGACTTTTTCAAGATTTTGTTCTTGATACATTTTGCTCATCGATTACGTGTCGGGCAGTGACCATTGGTGTTGTGAGTGGTGGACAATCCACATTACTTTGATGGGGCCCAGTCTATCTGCAAAAGTTGACTCTCAATGATGCAGCCTTATTAAGTGACTCACCTTTTATTGTTCCTGAAAGAATGTGGATGATGACAAATTATTTATTGATGATGATTTTGATCATTATTAATGATATTTATGATGGATGGGTGATTTGAGGATGATGATGATAATCATGATTGATTGATGGGATGTTAATGATGTATGATGTAAGGAATGGATAGGGGTGATGATCATAGATAATTTCTTGATATTTTTTATCTCGGAAAGTTAACACTAAGATATTACATTTCACTCTTGTAGGAATGTAAATAAAAGCAAGCGTTAACCAAATGCAAAACACGAGATGTTAAGTTCTCAAAATTGTACTGCCATTAGCCTTGGCAAGATATATGCAATGTGTAAACTTTGGTTAATATTTAACAATAACATTAATTTACTAAGAGCAAACGTTTTCATCCACTATTTCATATGGCGAAATAAGGGTAAAATTGTCAGATTAACATCTTCACAAAAGTTGCATTTATGTCAGATTTGTTCGGGCGAAAATATGCCAATGTCTCCATGACTAACACTGGGGAAGGTCTTCTCAGCGGCGTAATGCGTTTCAGCTGTTCCACCACGTTACGATGAATGTCCTGAGCCAGGGGTGGAAAATCCTCATTCCCATGATGGGCAGGGCCATATTGAATTTGATTGGGGCCCAGAGGCTGTTATACTTTTCGGAGCCTCTTTTTGTACATTAAAAACATTTTTCTCCTTTCCTCTTTTACCCCCACCCATACCTGATGCCATAAATGCCATCGTTATTCACTGTGGTTATGTAACTTGCAAAACTAAATTGAATTGTAAACAAATAAACCTATTTTAATGTGGGGTCATAGCTGATAGGAAACACATGATGAGATAGCTTCCATTACCAAGTTACCTATACGATTCACAGCGCTAAAGTATTGCGTTGCAATCATTAAAAACAGCCGTACAGAGTTTGGCCAGTCCCTTAAAAACGGAGGTGCTAGGCTTCAACCCCTATAAAACCTGCGCTAATCTGGCCTTGATGACGATGATAATCGGTATATCTATAGGACGAATTCTACCATTGATTTTGCACTAAGTGGTACTCACATAAATGACTCCAGGTGAATGATGGGCCGAGTCGTATGCCGACTGGGATTTGACCAGGACATTTTTTTAGTGGTTGTAGCACTTTGATGACAGCACGCGGCTGGATATGCAGAGATATATTTCAAGTAGTGCTTTGTGACTATGTAGCCAATTATGAATGCACTCCAATATGGAACAAGCGTGTGCAGCACCATTCAAACACGTTTGGAGTGAAATGTCATTTTTCAAATTGCATGTCCAGCTGCCTGCATTATTTAAACGAAAATTACTTAAATCTTTTGATATTTCTGCCTCACACCTTCAATAAAATTTGTAATTAATTGTGATGGCAGTTGATGAAAAAGCAACATTTTGGAATTACTCTCCTGCTTTCTTCTTTTCCAAACACTGTGTTTTAATGTAAGAAGCATGATAACCAAGCATTATGTGTAGGTACTAGGTGGTTTGAGGGATGGTGATAACTTTAATGACGCAAAAAGAGATGATGGGCTGAGTTGACTATCGACCAGAATTTTAACTCGCAAGAAGTAGTTCTATGATGTCCACTTCCGTGGATACTTAGTCTCGTGCATTTGAGAGCTGCATGTGTCCGGGTTGGTGTCGTGGGAAAAAAAACGTGCCGGGTACACTACATCCAGTATACGTATCACTTATACAAGTCAACCGTGCCTACTCCAGGCGACCAGTGGATCCAGAAACTATAAAATTAGAAATTAAGCCGTGGTCCGGTGGCATAACACCGATAGCACAATCAAGATATAATTAGGGGAAATTGTTTGAAGGATTGTAAGCCGAGTGCTCCCAACACAGCACCTCCCGACCGCATCTTACAAGACAAATAATAAAAGTTCGCTGATTTATGAAGATATATGTAATGGTGCAGCCCTGCAATTTCTTGTTCACGCCACGGGTGGTAGCGATCTCTAGATCGTCCCTCTAAAGGATATTTGACCTACCACTGCAACACCCACACTCCACCCCACCACACGTGCCTTCCAAACGGCTAACGGTGGTGTACCCATTTATACAGCTGAGTGGACAGAGGCGGGGACATTTAAGACACTTGACCATTATTTCAACTGATTTGAGATGCTTAGACAGGTCCTTTGTCGTGATAATATGTTTTGCGCTGGGAGAAACCCGACGCAAATGATAGAATGCCACTCAAACTGGCCGTAAATTGGTCAGAAATATTATTGCATGCAAATAGGCATCTCGCTGTCTGCTGCTGAGTGTCACGCAGAGTCCCATCTCTAAGTGAACCACAATCCTCACCTCCGAGCTCACTGTGTTCAGCACGTGCTTTTTAAGCATGCGTGGTGATACGATTGCAATGCTCTGAGTGTGATACGTTTGTAGTGACCCAGCAAGATTCGCCTCGCAAAGGCCACGACTGTGCGCAGGAAGCATAATAATCACCATCAGCCATAATCTATTTACGACTGCATGAAGGCTTCCCCACATCGTCTGCATCCCTCACGGCCAATCCATGTGGCTCGTGCACACGCGCCGATCTAAATCGCTTCCGTCTCGGCCGTGTACGTTTCTCTGGCTGCCATTCCGTCATCAGCCTCGTCCATCGACCAGCAACGCTCCTTGCCATTACGTGTCTCTAGCAAAGCCCACTTAGCATCGCAGTCAATATGACGTCCATAATTCGCGTTTGTTTCTTGATCCATGTGTTCCTATTTCCGTCTCGCGGTGTCATTCGAAGCGCGATATCTCCACGCCGCTTCTTTGCACACTTTGGGTGGGAATTACACGGCCAAATTGCAAATTTGGCCACACCGCAATTTAGCCAAGGCACACGGACAATGAGTGGCGCATTGCAGGTGATTACGGGCTACGATTATTACACATTGACGGCTCAAAAGGACAAGGCAATTTCATCGGCGCGGTCCTATTACCCATTTACATGCAGCTGCCTCGTTACTCGGCATGCTCTCATCATCCCACCCCGAACGCCCCCCCCCCCCGCTACATTCCTCCCCCTACCCCCTGACTGCTCCATCTAAATAGATGCCCCCCCACCCCAATCCTGCTGCTAGGTTTATTAAGAAAATGCAGGCACGAGGACTGACGCACAGCCAGATCGACCAGAGGTGACTCCACACCAGGCGCCGGTAGATGGGGAGATCGTCACGGTGCCCGTCAGATGGCGTCTCGTGCGCAAGGCGGGTGGGCGGGGGAGTGAGATTGGCTTTGATGTTGAGGGTGACCCCACGCGTTCTTCGGCGATGGTCCTGAGACGGGTCGCGAGTTTGAAATCTTGGCTAGGGATTTAATCGTCGTCATCTTGTTCAAGATCGATGTCGTCATCTTCTTCAACATCGATGTCATCGTCAAAATCGTATTCATCATCTTTGTCGTGATCGATATCGATTATCGCAATCGTCAATTATTGGCAGGAAATCACAATTGTGTTAAACATTTAAATAGAGGCAATTGATGAACAAATAACATTTGAGTGTACTTTCAACTGTGTTTGTAATAATTATGAGCCTTTTATATTTATTAGGAGCTGAAAGCGAGATGATTTTTAGGGCACCGTTCTTTTGCAATGAATCCCCGGCCCATTGAGTTTCTTGTAACCCTCCACCATTGCTTGCTTTACTTATGGCAAGTGACACCACAGGACAATTTAACCATATCGCTGGCGGGGGTGAACCGCTGCTATATGCCCGGTGCGGATGATGGATGTCAGGGAGGAGTGGGTGGATGGCAGTTGTAGTTGAAGGATGCTTTATGGACAAACTACGTAGCAGCAACAGTGAGTCTATATAGCAACGGGGAAGGCTGCCTCCTATACCTCATCGACTCCACGCCTCCGTATGGATTAAATACGACCTAGAAAATCCATTCACCCAAACACAACTGAGCGCTCATGTGTGCATGTGTGCGTGTGTCATGGAGCGAAAGTGTAGCGCGTTTGATTTCCGGCCAAAAGGCTACCCATCAATGGTGATTATATTATCTGAATCGGTCGTGGGCCTCCCCTAGGTCTGCTCGGCCTTATGCGAGTACCTGGCGCAGTATGTAAACATCACCAACTGGTGACACAAACGCGTGAGGCGCATAGAATAGTGGCAATTTATCACGCTCTGCCTTTGCGAGCTGCGTATGCATTGATCGCAAAATGCACCAATTAAGGCGGTCGCGTGCGCGCGGGGCCTGTCCCACGCAGGTGCTCATTACTCTCAATTAAGCCTCTTGTTGTACCGGGGATGCGAGTCGCGACGATGTGCGATGGGTTGCTTTCAGGAAATGGCCATATTTATATAAATATACAGTAGATGTTTAAGGCAATGTTATTGACGAATTTGTCTTACAATTTTGATATAAAGTTTTCGTGACTGCAGGGATTCGTATTCTTGATTCTTTCGGTAAAGTGACTTTACCGAAAGAACCAAGAATATGAATGTGTCTTTAGTTTGTGTTACGTGTGTGCTTGTACACCACCACGACCAACGCAGTATCGCACGTATTGTTTTATTTTAATTACGTGCGAGAAAAAAGCACATTCAATATTTACATAACGCTGGCTAACACTCGGCGATATCGATGTTATGAACTAGCATGCGAATTCCGTCATCGGCCATTGTCTCTCCACTGCTGGATAAAGGCCTCCCCACACGTTCACCATCCCTCACGATCTCGTGCTGCGCCCATCATCAATTCCACTCGCTCCTACATACGAGCCGATCGAATCGCGCTCCAAGTTGGGCGTGATCACTCCTTTGGCTGCCATTCCATTAGGGGCCGTCCATAAATGACGTCACGCACCTGGGGGGGGGGGGGGTGGGGTCAGACATTTGTGACGATGTGTGACGAGGGGGTTTGAGAAATGTGAGGTCGCATCAAAATGCGCAACTTTAAATAAATATAGACAACACGTTCTACTTAATTAAATAGACGTTTTAATACGTGTTTTCTCCTACAGCATGTTTTTTTTTCAAAATGGAAATATGGTTTTGGGGTGGGGGGGCATAGCTTTGTGACGTCATATTGAGGTGGGGGGTCTGACTGTTTGTGACGCCGTGTGACGAGGGGGGGGGAAGGTAAAAAAATCGTCCAAAATCACATGACGTCATTTATGGACGGCCCATTACCAGCCTCGTCGCCATCGGCCACGATCCAGTCCTGCTATACCACTATACGCCTCGCACATGAACGGATTACGGATTTCATCTCTCCATCGACACATCGGTCCTTCTTGGACGCGTTCTCCTCTTCGGGCTGCAATCCGCCACCAGTGTCGTTTATCGGAAATTATCTTCTTTCGGTTAAGTCACGTCTAAAGATAAAATAATAAATTAAATTAAATAATAGAATACGACGTTTCGATTGCAACACAAGCAATCATCATCAGGTATAATGAAATAGCGACATAAAATCTAACCAGAAAACTATAGACAGACATATTGGCAGACAGATATCACCAAGATACATAGAGAGAGCAACACAGGTAACAGAGAGAGGTGGTCGTCTCTGTGGGGTGGCCTTAAATAGACAGAGGAGGGCGGACGCAGAGAGAGGGAGGGGGGTTAGAGAAAATTAGCATATCAATGAGTGGACAACAAAACGTGGTGCTGCAAGTGCGATGACACGGCAAGCAAGCCTGAAAATCAGGAGAAGGACACACTAAAATTAAATAACCTAGTAAAATATCGAAATGTAATGTAATACAACACAGAGGGTCGGTCAACACACAATTAACGCATAGCCTGGTTGATTACGTATTTCAAAGATTGCTAAGTTAGAATTTAAGTGTGAACATTCCAAAGAGAGGACACAGGCAGAGAGAACAAGTAGTCAGAGAGAGAGAAAAAAGAAGATAAGTTTAAAACTTCCCCGTAGAAGTGGTTCAATCTTAATTTTAGAACTTTCTCTCTCTCTGACTACTTGTTCTCTCTGCCTGTGTCCTCTCTTTGGAATGTTCACACTTAAATTCTAACTTAACAATCTTTGAAATTCGTAATCAACCAGGCTATGCGTTAATTGTGTGTTGACCGACCCTCTGTGTTGTATTACATTACATTTCGATATTTTACTAGGCTATTTAATTTTAGTGTGTCCTTCTCCTGATTTTCAGGCTTGCTTGCCGTGTCATCGCACTTGCAGCACCACGTTTTGTTGTCCACTCATTGATATGCTAATTTTCTCTAACCCCCCCCTCTCTCTGCGTCCGCCCTCCTCTGTCTATTTAAGGCCACCCCACAGAGACGACCACCTCTCTCTGTTACCTGTGTTGCTCTCGCTATGTATCTTGGTGATATCTGTCTGCTAATATGTCTGTCTATAGTTTTCTGGTTAGATTTTATGTCGCTATTTCATTATACCTGATGATGATTGCTTGTGTTGCAATCGAAACGTCGTATTCTATTATTTAATTTAATTTATTATTTTATCTTTAGACGTGACTTAACCGAAAGAAACAAATAATAATTCCTGCAGTCACGAAAGTTCTAAAATTAAGATCGGAAATTATCTCTCCCGTCTAGCGACATGTCCCCCTGAGAATGCTGCGGTATTAAACTTAGACACAATGTACCCAACCGCCACCCCTCCCCCCGTGCCGATGGCTCGCTTTTGAAATGCAGCGGTGTTCTATTAAAGTTCACGGCGGCACGGGGAACGCTCCGCGCCGCTTTGAGAACGCTATGTGCTTGGCGCAGACGGAAACCCATTCATCATCGCGAGGACTGTAAAGCTTTGCTGCCACGCGTGCGGCGGTGTTAATGCGGAGTTTTAAGTTAGAATGGAGCCACTCTCGGTTGAGACTCAACTTGCGTATATGCCGTGTGTGTGTGTGCGCGCCAATCATTGTTGAGGATATAGCCCCAAGTCATCATTCATCTTTCAACACTAAGCACCATTAATAATCGATTTGAATATAAATCGTCAAACCATCATTAACGTTATCAATCGTCATAAAATCATCACCAATCATTTGTCAGCAAAATGTATGAATTACAATCATTAATAATGCATCGTCATTATCGATTCGAAATCCATTGTCCATCCACTGCTCAATACTACTTATTCAAACACAATATTCACTCACTCTTGAAAAGGGAACGACTCAAAGGCGTGAGGAATCACACACGCGGCAAAGGCAGCCAGGCAGTGAGCCGATGCCAACAGTTGCCCAGGCTCTGCGATCCTCTAAATATAAAGAGGTTTTCAGCCAATTGATGAAACCGGAGCACAGTGAAAAACTCACGAATGCGAGGGGGAAACACTACCCCATACGAATTGAACAAATAGCGTCCACATTGGTGTCCGGTACCGCCTTCTCAGGGCTCACGGGAATGGAGGTTCGAAACACGTGTGTGATCACGTGTGTGACCCACCAGCCCTGGCCACCAAGGTGCCGGATGACAGGCCACGTGGTGCATCGTTACAATGGTGTTTTCATCCATCACAGGTCCTCCGATGCGTCAACACAGCTTGCTCCTAGGCTTGAACCGATCTCATCGCTCCATCTCCGCGACGGTCACACTTACAAGCCACAGTATTTGTATCGTTGATATAGAGTACACTTTTACACCCTGTTATGTGTTTTTTTATTGCATTAATTTGGGAATTAAAATGCTTATCTTGCGGAGATTGAGCATTCTCGACAGAAATGTTCAACTTCGTAGATGTCGATCAATATCTTTTTGTCGGATCTAAAGTATGGGCACTGTCCAAAACGTTGCCCAATATATATATTTAAAGGCAGTGCTATTGACGAATGTGTTGAGTTTGCTGTCAATTGATTAGCTTGAGTGTGTGACGACTGTTTAGGGAGTCATCTAAACACAAGTGTTTGATCGCAACACTTGCTGCTCCAGTTTCTGATAAAGATGTCCGGAAGGAATATTGGGGGAGGAGGCGGGAATGGTGTAGGGGAGCGAGGTGGTGGGACTTTAAGTTGGTGCCGATACCTGCTGGAGCCCACGATTGGAGTTGATTCTTGATGTTCAAGTTCACGTTCATTTATTAGGTATAGCCCTGTGAGCCATTCGGCTCTTGAATCGGGTGCAACCGCAACAAACAAAAAACTAAAACATGAACAAAAAACATCTTAAAGTGAATATGTGATGTGAAGTCTATCGTAAACATCTCCTACATATATCTCACAGGCGTCCACTGCTCGCCTGGGACACTTACAATTGTGTCAATTATGGAAATCCACAGGTCTCCTTTGCACATCCACTCTCATCATTGGCACTCTAATTGATGGGCGGGTAAGGCGAATTATGATCATCGTGGCTGCTTGTGAAGTCCACTCGGCGTGGCGCTGCGTGTGCCGCCTTCAGATGTCTCTAACAGACACCCCCCCCTGTCCCTGTCCCCCCACCTGACATCTCATTCACAAATGTGGGACTCGACCCCCCCCCCCGACTCCGCCGGGCTGACGATGAAGGCGGTAGTGCCCACGCGTGCGAGTGAGTATGATGAGGGCACAGCTGTTGAGTGGTATGCGCAATGGATTAAAGGACAATAGAAAGAGAGAGGAGTAAGGGAGTTACGGAGGGAGGGTGGCGGTGGGAGAGTGCGAGGGAGAACGGGCACGCTGTGTCGATGTGCGTAACGCCGTCACCGAGGAGCGGACACCCTCAAGGTCGTTCTCTCCCAACTCCACTGCTGCTGGCACCCACAGACCTCCACCCATGAACACCCGGACCCTCCCCGCCCCTAACCCCCCCCCATTGATAGTCTCGATGGTTTCCGAAAGACTGTCTCGGTGTCCTGAAACATTTCTCTAAAATCGGAACTGTCGTAGGTTATTGTATTTTATTTGCTGGCCTCCTCATAAGGGCGAGGATAACCGAGTAGCGGCCGAGGTACACAGCGTAGTGGCCTAGGCGACGTTTCGGGCAATAACCCTTTGTCATCGAGTCGAGTCTTTATTAGTTCGTGTATGCGTGTCCTTGTGCAACAATGCCAACAACACATCATCACCAAATAGCGTTTAGATCCCAAAGAGAGAGAGACCGAGTGACCGTGGAGGTCCCTCCGTGTGGACGGGGGCTAGTGGCTGGGTGGGCGTGGTTATGTAAATGTAGGCGGGGGGGGGAGGCGGCTGCCGGCTCACCGCCACGGGTGTCCCAGTTGAGCCCTCCCCAAGACACGTGGTCGGCTTTTTACCCTGGTTCCTGTAGTACTGGACTATAGTATTGGACTGGAGTCTCGACGAAAACCTCGCCGCACCACTGAGCAGTGTCGCCTCCCTTCGCAACTTATGGCTAAAAAGGTGATGAAGAAAATCAGACATTTTGCCTGCTTTTCAACATTCCTCCGGGTTTTGTTGAAACACAAAATCAACGTGGCGTGTTTTCGCACGTGACGACTTGATTCTAATTGGCTCTGTCGGGTGGCGGAGGGTAGAGCTGGAAATTGACGTTATGCGGGGTGGGCCATAAGTAACGATCTGATTTGAAATACCGGTATTGTGTTAAATTACTTTGCAACATGATTTTTTGTAGAAATAAAGTAGAAGCCTGGGAGTTTTATGATGAACCGGTATACACCCCAGCAGCGTGCAAGAATAGTTGACATGTATTTCAGAAACAATTGATCAATTATTTCAACACGGAGAGACTATTGCAGATATTTTAAGACCCGAACGCTCCAACTCTGTACTGTATTGGGGCGTTGATTTCCCGATTTCGGGAATCAGAAACAACGGTGGATGCAAAGCGTTGTTGTTGTTGGCAGACCTCGAACCGGTCGATCTCCGACTTCGCCAGCAATTTTGAGGAGAGTGATGGAAAATGCCGTTGAAAGAGCACGGATTTTCCCAACGCAACGCAGGCGGTCATTTCCAGGATATTATTTTCATGTCTAATTATATCGAATCTCCATGAATTAAATAATTTTCTATCATTTAGAGTTTGTGTTTTCATTGAAATTTTCTAAACTTATACGCAAAACAAATCAGGTAGTTAATTATGGCCCACACAGATCTCAACCCAAAATAAACTTTTCATGCATCGTAATACATTGGTCGTGAAAGCCTACGTGGGAATTTTTTGCTCTGCTGAGCTCAGCTGTTTGGATGAAGGCGTGGGCGGCGGGGAGGAGAAGAGAGGGGAAGGCGTGGGAAGCCTAAACACCGCCGACTCGGTCCTGAAAGCCAAACTAAACCGGCAGTAAAGTCACGTAGAATGGAAATAATAAAATAATAAAAATAAAACATAATAAAATAATTCTCACGACGTTTCGGCCACAACGCAAGCAGCCGTCCTCAGGTCAAGAACAGGTCTGTCGAGAAGACAGAATCTGAAATTTTGATTCTGTCTTCTCGACAGACCTGTTCTTCACCTTCTACGTGACTTTACCGAAAGAACCAAGAAGATGAATCCCTGCAGTCACGAAAGCTTTACATCGAAATTTAAACCGGCAGTGTTACACCGACACGGTGACGTAGAAGCGCGGGGCCCGGGGCGGTCGCCCCGATTCACCGTACCCGGGGGACGGCTCTGATTGGGAGGGTGGGGGTCTCACAGTGATTGGGAGGGTGGGGGTCTCACAGTGTGGGGGTGAGTGGGGGTCTCACAGTGATTGGGAGTGAGTGGGGGTCTCACAGTGATTGGGAGTGAGTGGGGGTCTCACAGTGTGGGAGTGAGTGGGGAGCGGGGTCGAAGCAGGGTGGCTGTGAGCGCACGGCCGAGGGGAGAGGGGGGGGTCGTTCTACTCGCGCGATACACGCGACTTTTGACAACAGCGCGACTGTTGAATTGCAGCGTGTGTTTGTGTGTAAACTCTTGACAACGCATCCATGAGACGAACACATGAAATGTGTGCAGTGCGTGGAGGAGACACTCCGCCGTGTCTGTACGTCTGTGCGCGTCTGTGCTTGAGGGTGTGGCAATGAGCGGAATGCTTCACGCTACAACAACGAAGTATTATTCACCATCATCATCATCATTGTAGTCATCATCATGAGTGAAATGGTTCATGCTGCAGTGATATTATACATATGCCATACGCATCATCACCACCACCACCATCGCAGTTATTATAATGAGTGCAATGTTTCATGCTGCAGTATGGAATATATTTGCCGTAATCCCCGTCATCACCGTCGTTGCAATGAGTGTAATGTCGCTCGCTGCAGACAGGGGCATGAGATGAGATGTCGCCTTCGTCATCGTCCCTCACGGAGTCTGTAGAGAGTAGATCGTCGGGGTATGGACAGTCAAAAATCATGATCATTAAAGACCCCCCCCCAACCCAACCCTCAACATACAATGCATCATCAAAGATCCGTACTGATCGCGAGCAGCTGTTAAGTCCGGTATCACACCGACCCACCGCCACCGCGACTGTCATCATCCTTACCATTATTGTCAATCACCATCATTTATTCGTCGTCGCTACCATAAACACCACCTAGCACACATGATTTCATCAAGTGCCAGCTAACAATAAGAAAATCAAGATCAAGTCTGGTAGACGTCATCACCATCGTCTACCATCTTCAGCGACATCAGTCCTCCCCTCCATCATCACCACCATCACCACCACCGGTCGATAATCAGGAAGCAGGAGTCTTTATCGGCGGTGTGGATTGTGCACCGCGTGTGCTCAGAACGGAAGGGGTCGTTGTGGCGGCGGGTTCAGCGATGAGTGGGGCGGGCGGGCGGTGGGTGGTGGCCCAGCATGTGATGGGAGGGTGCGAGCGAGATGGGGCGGGGGGCAGGACGAGTGGTGGGACCTGAGATTGAGGGAGGGGGGACGAGGAATAAAAACACGGGAGCGGGATTCGAAGAGGAGGAGGAAGGGGAGCGGCACGTGCCCGCGGCAGGTCGGTCGCCCCAGCTCGCGGTGACGTCAGCGACGATCCGACAGCGCGGGCAACGCGCGCACCACCACCCCCACCCCCACCACCACCCCCACCACCACCACCCCTCCGTCTCCCTCCCCCGTCTACTCCCCGACAATCGGCATCATCAGCGGCAGGAGCAGCAGTACCCTGCGTGGACGCAGCAGCAGCACCGGCCCCGCGCTGCCCGGCGCGAGAGGACCGGGCACACCCAGCACACCTAGGGGTTTCTGGGATTTGGGAATTGGGATAAGGGATTTGGGGGGTGGGGGGGCAAGCGGGATACGGGAACGGCAGGGAAGGGAGACCCGGGTGGTTTAGAAGCGGCCCGCCGGTGATGCTGCGCCGTGGATACTGCGAGGACGCTGAGACTTGCTGCTGCGGCGGCGTTGGTGGGGGAGGAGGAGGTGGTGGTGGTGGTGCTCTGGGCAACTTCAAGACTCTGCTGTTGCCCCCCAAGCGTTCAGTCAGCGCCGCCATGAGCGACCAGAGCGGATACGAGGACAGCGACAGCAGCAGCGTTGGGGGAGGTCGGCAGCTGACGGGAAAACAGCAGCAGCAGCAGCAGCAAAACCATGGTGCCGGGACTCAGTGTGGCTCACAGGCACAGTACACAGACTACCGCGTGCAGCGTGGCGCCGAGGCTGCAGCAGCTGCTGAAGCTGCTGGACAGCGGCAAGAGGAGGAGGAGGGCGCCACGGCCAAGGAGCGGCACGGGGATGCCGAGTCGCTCAACAGCGGCAACACGGGCACGCGCACGCCGCTGTGCAGGATATGCTTCCAGGGTCCCGAGAAGGTGAGCAGCGGTGATGAGGAGACAGACAGACAGGTACACGCACGCACACATACACGCACATAAACACACAACGATCCCCCGTATTGCCTGCCACAGACTGTTGGGGCAAGCGCTGTTAGCGACCACTTCTGATGACTGGCACGGCACACAACGGCGTTGGTGACCAGCACCACGCCCGGCCGCCTTTGTCTCCCTAGTGCCAATGTTTACACATCGCACCAGGTACTCACTTGTGGCTGAGTCGATTATCTGAACCAGGACCGGTTCAGATAATCGTCACTGGTGTTGGCCGTGAGCGAGAATCGAACTCGGGTCGCCGGAGCGCAGCGCACTGAGCGCTGCACTACCGCTCCCCACAAGAATAGGCAAGCACACATACACACGCTGCACGCACACAACAAACAAAAGATCCCCCGTATAGCCTTAACAGACCGTAGGAGCAAGTGCTGTCAGCGAGTACCTATAAAGGCCGGCACGGCACACGAGGGGGTGGGTGCCCAACACCACGCCCGGCCGCCTTTGTCTCCCCAGTGGCGATGTTTTTACGCACCACACCAGGTACTCATTTGAGGCTGAGTCGACCTAGGGGTGGCCCAGGACCGGTTCAGATAATCGCCACAGGTGTGGGTCGTGAGCGGGAATCGAACCCGGGTCGCCAGCTCCGTAGCGCAGCGCGCTACCGCTCGCCACACGCACACACACACGTACACTAACCAACACGTTCATGAACAGATACGCATCAGTGGCATAGCAGCGTGGTTGGCACGGCGCAGACAATACAATGGGGCTCCCTGCCCAATATCTCCTCCGAACTGCGTGCCCCTGTGGGCGCCATGGGCTTCGTGCGGTGCAGCGCTTGCACACTCGAGAGCCACGCGACTGTCACGCGTCCACATACAGACACGCGCACACGCTGGTCACGCGTACACGCATCTGTATCGAAAATAAGAAAGAGTCGCAAAGATGCCCCCAACGTAGTCGAGGTAAGCTGTTGGGGGTAGGTGCCGTTAGCGAGCGCCTATTACGGCCGGAAGAAGGGCGCACAAGAGGCAGTGGTATGGCCAGCACCACGCCCGGCTGCCTTTGTCTCCATACTAACCGGCGTTTATATAACTCACCGGACACTCATTTAAGGTCAAGTTGACCTAGGTGAGGTTCAAATATCGCTCGCCACTGGACGCTCTCCCGGGCTGTGTTGGAGTCGAACTCCGGTGGCTGGATTTGTAGGGCAGTGCGCGAACCACTGTGCCACCGTTCTCCACACACGTACATACGCACAGAGGGACATGCACACAGACGGACATGCACACACAAAAATGATCACAATTACAAAGATGACCTGCATAGCCTAAACAGGCGATTGGGGCAAGTGCTGTTAGGAAGCAGCTATGAAGCCCGAAACGGAGGGAGTGATGTGGCCAGGACCACGCCGGGCCGCCTTTGTCTCCCTAGTGGTGATGCTTAAGCATCGCACCATGCTGAGTCCACCTAGGGGAGGCCCAGGACTGGTTCAAACAATCGTTACTGGAATTGGCCGTGACAGCGCTAACCACCCCGCTATAGAAATACCACCGACAAAAACAAAGACGCACGTGCATACGTGCGTACATACATACAGACACACACACGCCCACACAGAGGTGCACATACGTAGGCACTAACGTGTAAAACACACGTGGGCAGTCTCGCACACACCTAACGGTTCCCGCGATGTGTCATGTCGGCGTCCTTATACATCTATTTTATCGTGAGCCCTACTTTTATGGCCACACAATGTGCACAAAGTACGTGCCACTTATTTAGAAAACGACACAAAACAGGATGTTTCACGGGCGCTAAAAATGCGACCGCGTCTTACTCAAGATGCTGCGGCACAACAGAACAACGTGCACATCCCGGGGACGATTATTTGATTTGATTTTGATGGAGAGGGTGGGGAGGGTGTTCTGGACAGGAGGGCATGAGGGGAAGAACCAAACATCACCGCTGTGAGAGGGGAAATAGAGAGGGGAAAGAGAGACACGCAGACAGGTGGACATGTGGACATGGTCAGGCGTGGGCAGTCGAGGTAGAGGAAAAGTGTCGAGCCTGGACTTGAAAAGGAAGTGGAGTCGGAAGTGCGAACGGTAAGAGACTTGCGATTTAGAGATTCAACCAAATTGAGTGTAAATCACGCGGATTTTGTCTGCTGTTTACAATAACCTGGAATGGTTTCCCATCGGTTTAACGGCACACACCACGAGAGGCGAATGATTTAGTTCGCTGATGATGGGGATCTTTTATTTGTAAGTGTTTTGCACAAAACTAAAAGCAATACAGAACTATAGACTGGCCTTGCCTCTCGAGTGAAACCAATACATATCCGTGGACGTTTTTGCGTGGCCCACGTTAGACATTTTTCGTTTTTGGCATTTCTCAATTTGCGGTTTATTCGTATCGTTATCAACAGCCGTGATCTATCCACTGCTGGATGAAGACCTCCCAAATCCATCATCGTCCCGTACCATCCCGCTGTACAACGTGACCTCAATGTAGCCCAGTATTTTAGCGCCAAGTTTCATCTTTCTAAGCCTTTTTAGAGTATCATTAGATTTATTCATCAGCCACTCACGATTGTCTGTACGAATGATATGCGAATGACGGCTGCTATACGTACATCACACGCACGCATCTCCCCAACGTAATGCAGGTTGACGGGACTGCAAGTCGCGGCAGCTTCTGGTAGAGGGGTGTCGACTGTGTATTCTATTTCCTCGGGGGATAGTGCAGCCGCTCTCTCTAGCTCGTCCTGCACAGCACTACACTAAAACAGCGAGCGCTTTAATGCTGCCCTACATGTATATGTAACAGATTCAATGTATGTGTCTGTGGATTTTTTATGCTAAAAGATATATGCAATACATGCGACCTGTACACCACCAGGCAGGCAGGACAATCGTGTCCAAGGCTGTCCTTCGTCTAAGCATGCATTCATCAGGGCCAACACAACGATGAATGCTTACAATGATGTACTTTAATGCTTCGCATGTGCCGTATGCACATATGCTTCTTATATTTCATGTACGCATAATACATATATACATGCATGCATTCATTAATGCAGGCTTCCCATGCTCCATGCATGCATTCATTCGTACGTGAATGAATAATACATGCTCACTTTCCATCCATACATTATTTCATACATGTACTCATACATACATGCATCTCACGTATATCCATCACTTCCAATTTCGGGATCTCAGTCAGGAGATTTCTCTGAATGAGAACATCTAATTTCTCCCTTGCTCCGTCTGGAGAGGTCGCCTCGGCGCAGTTGACCTCTGCACTCCCTCTCTGCGCGCCCCATTCACAATCCCCGCGTCTGCTTTCGCAAGAGACGCATTTCCTGCGCTCGTTGTTTTGCAAAGTCTGGCTCATGCTGTCGTCGTGTCATGGCTAGGACACTGGACTTTCCATCCAGAGGTCACCGCTGGATCAATTTCCCGGCGCGGCAGCAAAAAGTGGACAGGCTAACTCCCACCTCTTCCAAATACGTCTGGCCAGCGTGCAAGAAGAGTAAGCCAAGGGAATGTTATTTAGTCTTTCTTCAGCTCCCTATAGTGAAGGTCTTTCCGCACCTGCACATTGAGCCCGTCCAAGCCCACAGCTCGAATTGCACCCGGGTTGAACGCTCTCAGATGCTTTGCCGGCTGATTTACGATGCCCGTGTGCGTAACGTGCATGAGCTGTGTGTGTGAGAGATGTGGTGGAGCACTGCCGTAGTGCGAAGCACGCTGTGCTACGAACCCAGCCACACACGACTTCGATTCCTGAACACAGCGAACATCAGTGGCGATTATCGGATCGGATCAGATCCAGAGCTTCCCCGAGTGTCCACCGACTTCAGCCTTAAACTTAGCACCTGGTGCATGTGTGTGAACAAAGCACTGGGGAGACAAAGGCGTTCGGGCGTGATGCTTACTACACTATCCCTTCGTGCACCGTACCGGCATTAACAAGCGCGTGCTAACAGCACGTGATTTAACAGCCTCGAACGGCTATACGAGGGATCTTTGTTGAATCCTTGTTGCATGCGCGGATGATTGTCTCTCATAGGGGTCATTTTCCACAGCTTCAAAATGACATTCACGCGCTACCGCTAATGCGGTCTTGGCCCTGTATTGGGGAGAGAGAGAGGGAGGGAGGGTGGATGCACGTTCTGGGTAAACAGCAATTTGGCACAGGACCGATTGCAGGTGTTGCATCTGCCATTAATTTCAGCCAGTTAAGCCATTAACATCGGGGGTACAGCCTTCCACGTAACCTTGTGCCAAACCAGCGAGCCTTCCCATAGTTCACGTGGCCTCAGACTGCACCTAGCCTGGCACAAGCGCCGTGGTGACGTCGCCACGGGTTGTTGCGTGTGGAGGGCAGAGATGCCAGTTTGAGCAGGCACACGGACAGATGAGCCACGCAGCGTGAGTTCACACGTAGAGGAATATCCACGGACGCCATGGCGCACGTGGATGTGGCTGCGTCACCGAGGTGAGAGCGCCTAAAATCTCCACCTGTGAGCTGCAGATGTCACCCAGGGAGGACGCAGACTCGTAAAACAAAAAAAATTAACCCGTAAAAACAAAGTTTTTCACTCTAAATCCTTTATATGCGTGGCGGCTAGAGTCCTCTCGTCCTCTGGCTTGAGATGGCTGCCACCTATGGATCAGATGATTGTCTGCCAGCATTAAGCAATTGGTAATTAAATATTTTAAAAAAAATTCCCTAAACAGTGTAAAATATTGGAAAAAAAATTTCACGAAAATTAATTGTCACGCTCAACGAGTCTGTGTGGAAAATGTCAGCTCGATTGGATCACGGGAAGTGTGTTAAAAAACGACCGAAAGATTTGCACGGTCGTAAGCAAGCAAGCACGCAAGCAAGCGAACTTAATATAAAGGATTTTAAAAAAGACAAAGATCTCCCGTATAGTCTTTGATAGACGGTTGGGGCAAGTGCTTGTTATAGCGAGCACCGAGTAAGACGGGAACGGCACACGAGGGCGTGGGTGGCCAGCACTACGCCCGCCCGCCTTTGTCTCCCCGATGCCGATGTTTACACACTGAATCAGGTAGGTACTCGCTTGAGGCTGAGTCGACCTAGGGGAGGCCCAGGATCGGTTTATATATGTCACCGATGTTGGCTGTGAGTGGGAATCGATCCCGCCTTGCCAGGTGCGTAGCACAGTGCGCACACAAACACAAAGACACACACAAGTACACACTGACACGCACACACACGCACAGACAGATACAATTAAGGAAACAAAGACCGTCCATAATACTTACAGGGACGATTGGACATGTTCTCTTGGCGAGCACTTAATTAAGGCCGGAAGAGTGCACGAAGGGATGGAGTGGCGAGATATACCCGCGGCCGCCTTTGTCTCCCTAAGCGCTGATGTTTATACGCCGATGCTGTTCATCAAGGCGAGGCTCAGGACCGATTCCCATATCACTCACCACTGATGTTAGCAGTGGCTTCAAACTGGAATTCAGGCTGCTGGATTCGTGCAGCCTATGTCACCGCTTCCCACTCATGCACTCACTCACCAAAAGACACGGAGCCCCATTTAACCTTGCGGCGAGTTTGTTGCTAGCGACCGCCCACGGCTCACGAGCTTGGGTGGCGGAGCAAGCACAACGCATCCGTGCCCGCCTTTGTCTCCTAACGGCTGATGGGTTGTACAAAGAACACAATGCAGCCTCGCATCAATTTTGTGTTATGCATTCGTGGTCGAATTCATCTCGTGGAGGTGCACATCGGATTCAGATAACCAGATAACACTCACCATAACATTAGTGCACACAAGGTCAAAGATCTACCCCCCTCCCCCCACCACCGTATAGCCTTAACAGACTGTTGGGGCAAGTGCCATTAGTGAGCACCTATTAAGGGCGGCACGACACACGAGGGGGTGGGTGGCCATGACCAGCCCGCCGTTTACGCATCGCGCCGAGTCATCATTTAATCGGCCTCGGGGCCGGTGAAAATATTCGACACGTGTCGGTCGTGAGTGGGAATCAAACTCGGGTCGCCGGTTTCGTAGCGCAGTAAGCCGCGCACATTCGCATACACGCGCTCTCGCGGTGTAACAGGATTAGTTGATGGAATATCGGTCACTTAATCGTGTGACCCGCTGATTGACGCGGGATCACGAAATGGCTAATTATTAAAATGCCAGCCTCCTGCACTATACGCCGCATGCATTATACATGAGGCACTTAGCGCGCAAAAAACCACCACACACAGCGCGGCAGCAGACAGCCAGACAGACAGCAGCAGCAGCAGCGAATGGCTAATGCGGTATCCGCCCCTAACCACCTGGCTCTGGGAACGAGTCAATGCCTTTATGCAAAATGAGACGTGGTAGAGGAGAGGGATGTGAAAATACCCGCCCGGGCTGGCTGTGAGCCCCGGCGAGCGATTTTTCTGTATGACTGTTGTTCTTCTTGGTTCTTTCGGTAAAGTCACGTAGAATGGAAATAATAAAAATAAAACATAATACAATAATTATCACGACGTTTCGGCCACAACGCAAGCAGCCGTTTTCGACAGACCTGTTCTTCACCTGAGGACGGCTGCTTGCGTTGTGGCCGAAACGTCGTGAGAATTATTTTATAATGTTTTATTTGTATTATTTTATTGTTTACATTCTACGTGACTTTACCGAACGAACCAAGAAGATGAATCCCTGCAGTCACGAAAGCTTTAAATCGAAATGACTGTTGTTGTTATTATAATCGCACGAAAGGTAGACGCGCCCCGCACGCTTTGGTAGAAGACATTGGGGTTTGTTTCCTCGGCTCTTCCAGAGACGGAGAGATGCGCCAAGCATCTCGCCTGTGCTTCTCGCCGCCTGTTGCACTCGTGCGTGGCCACGTTCCGCACAGGCCGGCCAAGGCGCCGCTCAGCACTGTCGAGGGAGGTTGGGGGGGGGTGGTCACGCTGCCGCCTGAAAGGTCACCGTCGCTCAATTGTCAGAATCGAAGCAAAAAGTTCCTGCTGGGGCGGTGCCCGGTGCCGCAGCAGTTGGGGTGTGGAGGGCGCGCGGGGATGTTGAGCAGCTTGCCGAAGTGTCCAGCTACGGAGCGAATGTGAATTGGCATCGGGAGAGAGAGGCCGCATGCAGACCGATGTGACGGTGGGTTTGTGCGAGGAAACGCAACGTTGCTCGGCTGTGTGTGTGTGTACCTGCACCGTCGAGCCCTCGTTTCAATGCAACTGGTGGATGAGGACCTCCGACCATACTTGACCAAGCTGGCCAGTGCGGGATTGGTGCAGGTGAGCATAGAATGTGTGGAGCATAGCAATACCGTATGACAATTGATTCGTATTCACTCGCCTCTACTGTTCGCAACATGCTGGCTGTATAAGCTTATTAGAAATCACTTGCACAAGCCGGTGACCTTTGCTATGCTTGTTTATTTTCTCTCTCCCAGCTCTCCCCCCTTGAGAGACGGTTGGTCTCTTGGGCTCGCACCCTGGTTGTTATAAAGGACATCTGTCTTTATCACCCGTCGGGTTCAAACATATATATATGGAAAATCTGTACAGCTGCTTAGGCTCCTATTACTAACACAGTCATAGCTAATGAGTGACATTTATTTTGGACAAAATGTGCTGTCGTTACAATCACAGGGATTAGAGCACGTGCATTAAATGGGATTTCTCGTATAATAATAAGGGCTCACATAAGTGGCACATGGCTATTTAATATAATCTGTAATACCGATACAATCATCATGCATCATGCTTTAATCATTGACCCAACTCAAACCACATCGTATTCACTGAGCTTCATTTGTTGTAAATGTTGTAAAAGCACGCAGCGAACAAATTGAGAGAGAATACTTATGGAAGAAGCCAAGTGATTTCTCCGGGTTGCCAATGAAGGCCCGTGGAGTGACTATCAATTCATGCGTATACCACACGTACTGCCCAAGCCACTGCTGGATGAAGGCCTCCTTACGCCGTGCAGCTCGTGACAGTTTTTGTTCATTCGTCACCACTCGAGTTGTTAGCGCGGGTTGGGCAAAGTGGGTCCATGGCGGGAATCGAACGAAAGTGAACCGGTTTAAATTAGCGCAGTCGCCCCTTAACCACCGCGCGCCACCGCTCCATCTCCTGGGAGACGGTACGGTACAACAATGGACGTTGTTCCATCGTCATCTGCTGTTCAATGTATGCATGTCAAACAAAATTAGTTATAATTTCACTTAGCGTTTCTGTACGTAGACCCAGCAGGCTGCAGCAGGTGCAAACAGTCCTCCCCTATTACTGAAACCGATCTTACTTAACTTACATTCTGTGTTTGGTCCCTGCAGCATCAATAATTCATGGCCCTTTAGCTCTGGGCGACGTTCGCGTCTCTCTCTCTCTCTGTGCTTATTACAACACCGCCTGTTAAAGCGATGTCTCTAACGCCCTTAGAGCCCGAACGAGTTGTCCATTAAGTCGCGTAAGAGAGTTCAAATGGTGATCCACTTCGTTTGTGTTTATCGATTAATCTAGCATACAGGGCTTCCTCGATATTCCGCCTCCCGAAAGCGGAAAACCCCTAACAAGCCACGCCAAGTGTCACGCAGCCGATCATGCTGCGATGGCAACACCAAGATCTGCCCATCACCTCCCGTCCAGCAGCACTTAGGAATGGAGCGGAAACTTTTTCCCAACTATTTTAGTCTTAACCATAAATAATCTGACATCTCACCTCCAATTTAGCATGTGCTGCCCTTGCAGCAGGAGCAGCAACTCAAAAGGTGGACCCGTGTAGCTTTGTGCCAATTATCGTTCTGTGGCAGACTGAAACCACACCTGCTCCTTGCACCTCTGCTCGGTGCACAGGATTTCAGCCCAGGCGAACGCGATGTCTTGGGATTAATCCAGTCGAGGTGTGTCTACCTGCGCAAACATGAGCTGCCCTGAGACAAAAGTAGACATTCTACATTATCATGACGGGAGACATTGACTCCATTGTACTCCGACTGGAGGCTTTAAAACAATGCTGTGCTCTCGGCGGAGTAGCTATCGAGCGTGCAGGCAGTGTGACTGCACTGCCCCCCCCCGGGTCAGAGGTGTGGGGGGAGGCCCAGACGGGGGGGGGGGGGTTAATTGGATAGGGGCCCCCTTTTGAATATTTGTACCACAGCCACCGCCAGACACACTACGTCGAGTTGATGCTCAACTGGGATTTTAATTTCGTTCACTGTGATTATGTACACACACACACATGCGATCAATATATAGATACCCAGGTGTAATAACACGGATATAGAAAACAACGCTTTCATTAAAACCTTTTCATGTCTCCCACCAATCTCAATGCACTTGTATTGAATTTTTGAACACGCTCCCGATTCCCTTTGTCCAACATAGCCGGTCGGATTTGCTGACTGACAGTATGCAATGGCGTGTAAGCTAAGGTAAGTGATTAGTGACTCATCCTACGTGTGTATCATTGGAAGCAATCGCGCAGTGGTTAGTGATTTACGCTAAGAACCCGGCGACCCGAGTTTGATTCCCGCCGACAGCTAATATTGGCGACAAATATCTGCACCGGGAAATACGCGTTCTGTTGGTTGACTCAGCCTTCAATAATCATCTACGTTTCGGTGTGTGAAACATATCAGCATTGGGGAGACAAAGGCGGCCGGGCATAGTGCTGGCCACCCACCTACTCCATGTACCATGCCGGCCTTCATAGATTCTAACTTGCAGCACTTTCCCTAACAGTCTTATACGGTATATGGGGTTTCTTTGTCTTTGTGTGAATATATATATACTGTATAATGAAAGTGGCTCTCAGGAGTTGTCAGGGACTCATAACGAGCTTGGGGAGCAATGGAGAGCTTCCAAATGCAGGTCATGGACGTGTTTCAGGATCCGGCTCAGGGACCTTGATCTCGCCGTCTGGGGCCCGTCCACCACCACTTGTAGTTTCATCAGCCTCAATTTATGCACCACCCTTGCCAATCACCAGGAGCTCCTCCCCTGCGGGCCCTGACCCAGAAAAGTGCTGAGAGGTCGAGCACAGAGGAAGTGATGCGATTCGCTGGGAATTGAATCACCATCGTTGAGAGTAAACAAGGCGGACGATAACTTGGTAATTCATAATTTGTAGGTAATTTCAACGCTTTATGTATATTATGTATATTTTAAAACAATTATGCGCGGGGTGGGGGAGGTCTCATCCAGCAGTGGGTTGACTAAAGGGCTGTAATATGTTCAGGTCTACAAAAACAAAGATCCACCGTATAGTATTAAGAGACTGTTGGGGCAAGTGCTGTTAGAGAGCACCTTTGAAGGCCGACAAGGCACACGAGGGGGTGGGTGGCCAGCGCCACGTCCGGCCGCCTTTGTCTCCCTGGTGGCAATGTTTACACATCGCACCAGGTACTCATTTGAGGCCGAGTCGACCTAGGGGAGGGCCAGGACCGATTCAATTTATTGTTCACTGGTGTTGGCCGTGAGTGGGAATCAAACTCGTGTCGCCTGGTTCGTAGCGCGGCGCGTTAACCGTTGCACTACCATTCCCCCATACAGGTCTACACACACGTGGCGAGGTTGTGCCGGGGACGTGCGCGTGATGCTGTGTGTATGTGCGACTGGCAGGGTGAGCTGCTCAATCCGTGCCGGTGCAATGGCTCCGTGCGGTGGACTCACCAACCGTGCCTGCTCACGTGGATCAGTGAGCGCGGGTCATGGTCCTGTGAACTCTGCTACTACAAGTTCCGCGTGCGGCCCGTCAACACCAAGCACCCGACACAGGTGCGTTGTGCGCACACGCAGACACCTCGCTCATCGGTTTATGTGGCCCATGGAAAACCTGCTTAAAACGTACGAAGAAAGGCTGTAATTTGTCACGAAGAAGGACTATTTCCCAAAACGTTGCATGCTATACATGTTTCAAAACAATCTATAGATCCCCTCCTACACAGGGTGTGTGTTATTGACGGATGTGTTCATTCTTTTGGGGTTATTTGTGCTTGTGTACCACTGCCGACGCATTGTGACCAGATAATTTGCTTAAACAAATGCTGCTGGAAAACATTGGTCGAGAAGGTCAAGAGGGTGATGACCCTAAATAGTAAGTTCTTGTTACGTGGTAAAGCAGATCATTGTTTGTCCTTTTTTTCATTTTTTATTACCCACAATCTGCCAAGATGGAGCACAATCAGGTTGTGCAATGCAGGTCTCGATGAGCTGCAGGTCTGGCACGGGCACCATGGCACAGCAGAGGGCGTGTTTCTGCCCGAACACCGAATTCCGTCGACACGACGTCCCTCGTCGTTGTTTTCAGACAACCGAAAGAATGAGCGCCGATTTTTTAAAATATTGCTTTACGAGGCACATGAACCGGTTGATCCAGTGGCTTGAGCAAACTAAGAGCTTAGGGCCCCAAAGCAGCTCCATTGCAAATCTTAGCAAAGATAACCATGTAACATTACAAATGATAATTTCCCACATTACTATTTTGTCTGTCTCTCTCTCTAGTATCTCATCTCACTATATCCCTAGGTATTATCTACATCTCCTCTGTTATCTCACGAATTTAGACTCTATAGGTGGATGTGGGGCACACGTTATGGATGCTCAGGGTCCCCAATGGGACAGCACCACCACCACTCGCAGTTGATCTGATCATTACAGATCAACCAACAGGCGTCATGTGCACATTCATACAAAGTTTAACTACCATTGCTATAAACAATCAACTCTACATATACTGGCCCCTTTATCAATCCACTGTTGGATGAGGGGCTTCCCACGCCATGCAAGCAGTGAGGGTTGTTCTTTGACCATACTTCACCACGCTGGTCAGTGCGGGATGGTGAAGGTAGTGGGGGAGTGCTACAGAACAAGAATTCTCTGCAATGCCCTCTACTCACTACAATACCTATTGCACCCGTCTCTGCGCATGGTGGGCACCCATCGAAGTACGATGCAGGTTCAAGCCTGCTTCACTTCCGAGGTATGAAAGAATCGTGCGCATTGAAGGTTATTTTGTCAAGGGGAGAGAATAAATCATCCATTAATGGCATTGGCCAAGCATCCCGATTCAGAGCCCTCATACAAAATGGCCGAATCCCAATTAGTCTTTTCTGCAAAAATATTTTATATTACATTTGATTTATTTCTGCACAAAAGTAATCAGTTAAAACAATCTATAGATCCCCTCCTACACATAAAGTTGCCACATGGGCCACCCATTATGGCAAAACTACCAACACCCTAATTTCAACAAAAAACTATTAAAAACAAGTGCAGCATCTTAGCTGCACTTAGCAGTCGACGTTAATTACCCACTTACCACTAAGCTTTCCCCTTGGACAATCCTGATTGTTTCGTGGACCAATTGCACACAGTACAGGGCGATTAATACTCATAAATCGTACATTCCCTATGCAAAGACATTGCAACCAATTTACGATAAAAAGGCACCGGCCTCTGAGATAACAGCTGGCACCGTCACCGCGGGGCACACCAGGGCACGCCTCTGATCGAGAATATTGGAGGGCAAGGATTGGTGAACCACGAAGATATGTATTCGACACCCAAGCCCATTGGGGTGTAAGGATGCCTGTGGGATAGCAATACTTAGTGGGTTCCTGAACCTGTCTGTGCATACTCTGTGTATTCATCCCCTTGTGTGAATAATGGGTTTTGTCTGCGTATCTCTGGTTTTCTACCACTTGGAACATTCCTTAAAATAGAAATTGGCCAAACATCTGAATGCAGGACCCTCCTGAAAAAAAATATTCTAGAGACCCATTGGTATTTTTTTTGGATAAATTGCATTGCTCTTTTATCTCTATCCATTGGTTGCTGTCTGTACCCAGAAAATTAAGGGGCATAAGATGTTGTAATGGCAGAGTTCGTGTGGCATCACATTACCTAGATTCTATGCCAGTGGCAACATGGGCATGAGCAGTCACTGCGCTCAAAAATACCAAGACAAATATTCCCCATGTAGCCTTTACCAGACTTTTGGGGCAAGTGCTGTAAGGGAGCACATGTTAAGGTCTGGACGGCACACGACAGGACACACACTGGCAACATTTGATGTGTATACACCACACCAGGTACTCATTTAAGGCGAAGACAACCTATGGGAGGCTCAGAAATCTTTTAGATATCGCTCGCCACTGATTTTAGCCATGGCCGGGAATCAAACTCGGGTCACTGGGTTAATATCGTAGTGCGCTAACCACTGCACCACCACTCTCAGCATACACACCAAGGATTGCAATAACACAGCCTACAGGGGATTCCAAAGGCAGTGCATCAGGGTTCATTGTTAGTGCCTGTGACTCAATAAGCCAGCGTGATGTTCGAACAGCACCGGAAAGCCACCTCGAATCGTTGCTATAACGATCATCATAAACACAGCCCACCTTAAATTTCGATTTAAAGGTTTCGTGACTGCAGGGATTCATCTTCTTGGTTCTTTCGGTAAAGTCACGTAGAATGGAAATAATAAAATAATAAAAATAAAACATAATAAAATAATTCTCACGACGTTTCGGCCACAACGCAAGCAGCCGTCCTCAGGTGAAGAACAGGTCTGTCGAGAAGACAGAGTCTGAACGTAGGTAGTCTGGGGTGTTTCATTCAGACTCTGTCTTCTCGACAGACCTGTTCTTCACCTGAGGACGGCTGCTTGCGTTGTGGCCGAAACGTCGTGAGAATTATTTTATAATGTTTTATTTTTATTATTTTATTATTTCCATTCTATGTGACTTTACCGAAAGAACCAAGAAGATGACAGCCCACCTTACCACTGATGGCCGTTTAACCCCCCCCTCTCCCCCCATCACTTGTTCCGTGACCCTCCGTACCACCCCCCCCCCCCCCCCCCCGTTAGTGGCAAGGGGTGTCGCTCTCGCCCATCGAGCGGGTCCAGGCCGCCGCGGTCTCCCTGGGGTGCCTCTTCCTGCTCGCGAGCCTCGTGTGGCTCGTGTGGTCAGGCCTGAGCCCTGCCGCCACGTGGCAGCGCCGTGACGTCCTCTTCCAGATCTGCTACGCGCTCTACGGCCTCATGGACATCGTCTGCATCGGTGAGTGCCCCGCACGGCCTGGCCACGCAGCGGCGTTGAGGGGGCGTCCCTCGTGGGTTGCTCCTCGATGGGGATGATTCATAATGGCCATGTCAGCAGCAGCACCGAGAGCCTGGGTTTGAATCTGGGTTTTGGCCATATGTGATTTGATCTGGGTTGTCGCGTGTAGGGTCATGGTTAGGTGATGGTCTATGTCTGTGTCCACTCATCAATGCTGGAATAACAAACTCAGCAGAATGAATACTGCGATTTGCTTTGATTGCCTAGAGATAAGCACTTCTACGGCAGGGCATGAGAATGTGCACCATACGTAGTGTGGCTAAGATATTTTGGAAGGAACCTCAAAAATCAATTAAAAACGAATCACATTCATCATTCGCTCTTCCTTCCCTCCGTAGTAGTTCTGTAATGTTATCCTTCCAATGTCTATACTCTTTGGTTCTTTTGGTAAAGTCACGTAAGTAGAAAATAATAGATCACGACGTTTCGATCGCAACACAAGCGACCGTCATCAGGTGAGACCAACACAGCAGGGGAAATGATCCTTCCAATGTCGTTCTGCAACAATCGGTGACTTTACATTGATGTCTGCTGGAGTTAGTAATAGATGTCGCTTCTTCTGGTGGACACATTTAGAGACAAAGGGAAAACTTTTACTGGTAGGAACCTCCTGGTTACACCAGCCCACAGGGGATTATTGTGTCCGTCCGTCCATCGTGCAGGGAGGGGCTGGGTGGGGAGGGAGGGGCTGGGCGGGGAGGGGAGGGTGGGGCGGGGCTGGGTGGGGAGTGGAGGGTGGGGAGTGGCTGGGTGGGGAGGGTGGGGAGGGGAGGGGCTGGGTGGGGAGGGTGGGGAGGGGCTGGGTGGGGAGGGGCTGGTTGGGGAGGGTGGGGCTGGGTGGGGAGTGGGAGGGGTGGGGCTGGGTGGGGAGGGGCTGGTCACCCCGTGATGCCCTTATAAAACTCAACGTTTAACCTACTCACGCCGGCTTGTGCCCGCCCTCACAGTCGGGCATATTTGCGGAATACACCACGCCGCCGTTGACTCTGACCATTGCCTGAGCAACCCAACGTTCCTACCAGCTCCCTCCGCAGGAATGTGTTTTGCATGTAATAGAGGCTTCTATGGACCGCCAGCGGGGCAACTGATGACCCCACCTGGCTCTACCCCAGCACGTCCCCGGGCCAGGTTAACACGACGGCTCAGTATCACTCTTGCAAGAGGGACCTGGTCAACAGTGGTTAGGTGCAGGCAGTATTTTTTTACTACAGCAATTGATTATCATCAGTAGCAGCAACAGCCATGAACTATTCGCTGCTGGATGAAGGCCTCCATAAATGGTCACCATTTTAGTCTCACGATGCAACAATCCATGCATCACCTGCACACAACCTGATTTCGTCACTCCATCTCCACGGTGTACGTAATTTCTATTGGCTGCCACTGTCATTATTCTCGACCATCAATCATCATCCCCTGTAGTGATGTGACTTGCCTAAGCCCACTTGCTTTTCACAGCCAATATGATGTCTCCAACTTGTGTATGTTGTGTGTATGTTCTCGACTCCCTGTGCTACCTGCGGTTAAACGACCACGCATTGTTATTACGACAGCGTGCGCACGCTTGCGTTCATTCTCTTCACCTCATTTCCCTGGTGGATTGTTGCGGAATGCTTTGGTAGAGAGGTCGCTGTGGGGTCAGGGTCGCCGTGGTGCTGGTGGAGGTTAAAGGGAGATTAAACCGGCCACGGAAGGTCAAAGGTTCACTTGGGCGAGCCCCCTCCCCCCACTGGGTGGTAATTAACGACCAGCGTGTTGACGCATCATCGGATCGAACGGCCCAGAGATCTGCAGTTGTGTGTGCAACACCGAGACCACGATGATCCACACGGTGAGGTATAGGTGTATGAGGGATGAGTTTTAGATTTTAAATTTTTGAATATCAAATATATTTGGGATTTGTTTGGCCCAATCTGATATTTTTTAGAGTATTTTAAGATTGAACAAATTTAATGTATTGTTTACACTGACATAAGTGATCATTATCTTTAAATACTTAACAAAGTCTAATCAGTAAAGCAATATTGTTCATATAAACATATCTATAGTCTATAGTATGTGCAAATGAAATCGTGTTTTGTCAAATGTATGTCCCGTGACATAGATTTTTGTGGTAAAATCACATAAGTGGCGTCATGTTAGGTTTTTGGATCATACGAACATTTCCTGTCGAGGTCCACATTTCACATTTTTGCTATTAAACTGAAAATTGGGAACGCATCGCTGAGATGTGAAGCCTCGTCTGCGTGAAGACTGTATGAGGACCAACGGGTTATTCTTGCATACTGCTGGACAAGTGCAGTTAGTGAGCACTTAGAGTTGGCATGATACGTGAGATGTTGATTTGGCCAGCAACACACACGTCTAACCTTTGGATCCCCAGTGCTGATTAAAATCTCAACTGGATTCTTGCTTGAGACTGCGTCGAGCAGTGGTCAGGCAGGGTTTATATTCCGATTGCCAATTGTATGCATCGTGGCACAAAATGTAACATGCATCAACAAGGTCATCGTGCATTTCTCTAAAAACACATCCACTGCATGTGGGCATAACACAGATCCCCCATGAGAGCCTCTAGGCTGCTGGGGCAAGTGCTGTTGGTGAGCACATGTGAAGGGGTGGTGTGACCAGCACCACTCTCGCCACTCTTTTATATTCCCAGTGACAATGATTATACACCACACTCGATACCAGGTCCAGTTTAGATATTCGTCACTGATGTTGGCCATAAGCGGGAATCAAACTTGCACTGCTGGGTTTGCACCACAGCGTGCTAACCACTACCCCACACATACACGTACCCACGCACACACTCTCTCGTGCGTGAAATACATAATTCATCATTAGCTTTGGCTACACAGTGCAGCTGCTTTCCCTGGTCAGGTCTTGCCCTTGTGAGCATCAATGGGCATATTTTTTGCGTTTGCTGCTACACATCAAATATTTACGATAACCACTGCGGCGCACGGCTCACGGCGCATGGCTCACGCTCAGCGAAAGTCCAATCAATGGCTCGCAGCTCCAATACGCAATCGAACCAATTTCATAACACCCCGTCCCCACGGAGCCCAATTTGAAAGCGTCCCGTTTAGTATGCGCTCATTTATGCATCGGAGCGCATGTTGTAATTTACCAGCTAATAACACCGCCGCTGTCCTATTAAAGCCCCTCTTTCTTATTATTTCCTGGATAGAATCCAATATTGCCCCGTCCGTGTTGCGTTCCCAGAGGTAGTGTAACTATCGACTGTGCGGTGGACGAGAAAAATGTGGGTGCAAAATAATTAATAAAAAGAGTGAGGTGAAATGCAGGTGGTATTTCACCACTGCTTGTTCCTTTTTTTTCACGCCGTCTGTGGCTGTTTATGCGTAATTTGTCCCGAAGGCATCCGTGGGAAAAGCTTTAATTATTCTCCACCGTTAGTGGATGATGTCGTCCACGCACACAGGCTATGCATGTACTTCGTGCAGCAATTGAGCCCGCCATAGATAGTTAATTTGACCTTAACCTTGGACCTCACGACGATGAGCCCGGATATGAATGCAAATCCGTTGTCTCATCTTAAACGCACAAGGCAGTCCCATTTCAGCCTCGTACGGGATCATCAGCAGGCCAAATGCCTCTCCCAAGAACCGGTGCTCAAAGATTTGTCCGTACAACATTTGTCTGGGGAGTAAAACCTGCCTGGTAAATGTTTGAGAAGAGACCTGATGGCTCCTTGGGACATTCTGTCTACAGGAAAGCCACCCACACAGATTCCTATCTGAAACCTGATTCCCACCACCATTCGGCACAGAAGAATTCCCTCATCAAAACACTACACCATAGGGCCCACTGCATTTCTGACCAACACCACCTAGCCAGTGAACTGGAACACGTACACCAAGCCCTCAAGATGAATGGATATTCGGATCGCATTATCCGCAAAGCTGTTTCTCCAACCATGGAGAAACAACCCCCTGAGACGCCGATCAAAACCATCACGTTACCATACATAGCAGGCGTTACCAAAAAGATTTCCAAAATCTTTAACAAACACAAGATCCAGGTCAGATTCAGTACAGTACACAAAATCCGTGATCTAATACCATCTGTCATTCCTGACATACAATATCCTGGAGTCTACAAACTAAGTTGCACCTGTGGTGATTGTTACATTGGGGAAACGAAACGACATATCTCGGACTTTGTTCACGAGCACAAGGCAGATCTGAAACACAGCAGAATTAATTCCTCCGCCGTGGCTGACAATTGCTATAACGCAGTGGGCTCTCATGATATTGTTTTTTCCGAGACCAAGGTGCTCTGCAAACCGTCTGGCTACTATCAAAGGTTTGTTCATGAAGCCATCCAGATATATAAACATAGACATAACTTCAGCCGGGAAGATGGATACAGATTGAGCAATCATTGGAAGGATGTTATCAACCAGGTAAAGCCATAACTGCTTTTGACCTCCCTTCATATCCGCATCTCCAGTTTCCTAACCCTCCAACTCCCAGCATTTTCTGCCGTGCTTACGTCTTACTTGTAGTCTCCGCTCCCCCTACCCCACACCCCAACCCTCCCTGTCTCTCCTCCCTGGCTCCTCCCCCCCTTCTCTTGCCTAGATGGCCTCTTGTTGCAGCAGCCCCTTTTGCCCACTTCAGCAAAATGTTTCTTGCTGTGGTTGTCCCACCTGATGACGGACGTTTGTGTTGCGCCCGAAACGTCGTGATTTCATTTATTTTATTTTATACCTACGTGACTTTACCGAAAGAACCAAAGAGTATGGTAAATGCATATTTATTATAATCCTCGCTCGCACAGCATTACCATAGCATTACCATATATTTGCTCTGCTCTTTACAAGCATACGATGCATGTTTTGATAAAAAAAATACATGTTTATCTCCCGTTGACAATAATCCTGTTCTGTTTATCCGGTTGTGATGGGTCATATCTTTAATCCAGCACTGTCAAGGTAAAATTTGGTGGTTCGTATAAAGATTTGAGATACTCCAAAGCCGACTGGGATGGTGGGATGTGAGGTGACACAAGATTTTGCAGTAAAGAAAGTGGGTTCAGGATCCTATCCGTGGTGACGTGTTATTGGGAGTGTTACCACCACGAACGCTTGGTTGGCTTGCTCTGGGTATTCCAGTTTAAAGCCGCTACACCCGTCCCTGTGTTCCTCTAGCAACATATAATGTCAACTCGCTTCATTCGGAAATATTTGATCATTAAATCCACACATTGCTCGTGTCGATTCGTCCCGAGACCCCGGTGTCCCAGGCTGTGCCACTCGCACTCTAGGATGTTTTGGTGAGAAAAAACATTTTTAATAATGGTGAGGAGTGCTCCAGTGATGTTGCCTTAGCGCTCCTTCGTGTGATTTAGAAGTATTTTTCTCTCTACTTTATGACGCCTACGTGTGGTTGGATACAGCTCGTAATCCCCCTGCGATGTGGATAATACGAGTGGTTATTTAATTTTGCAAATAACCAGTGGTGGGGTCTTAAGGAAAGAGACATACCCCCCACCATAGGAACGAGGAATTTCCAAACCGCCAGCTAGGGGCTTTAAAACGGAAGATAAGTGCCACCACACCACAGTTGCTGGTGGGAACAGACCCAGCGCACGCACACGAAGCACACGCTCCCAGGCTTGCACTAGAACGTTTTTTTTTGCAAAATATTGTTGCAGCCGCAAGTTGTTTTTCATCTCGGCATGGTTATATAAGAGCCAAATATGCACTCGTAGATGCACACATTCTCAATCATGTTCATCCCAGGAGGAGCGTGGATACAGGTGCTGTGAATTGCAATCGCTGCAGTACAGAGAACTTCTGCTGCTGTTCACATTTATTTCGAGGCTTCATTTCTCTTTCGCGTAAGATTACTGCAATTATTTCAGTCCGAGACCACTCGATACATAAAAACACAAGACCAGCATGCCAAGGTAACACCACTCTTACACACTGTAATGAATGTGCCCAATATGTGGTGCCACCACAATACAAATAGCTCGCTGAGATACCTTTTGCGAATTGCGTAAAGAACAATGCCTTTTTAGAATGTTTTTTTTCCTACCCTGCACATTTCCCCCAACTAGTTGTACTGGCATTGCAGTCCGAGAAAGTACTCGAGTGAGTCCAACTTTCTCTTCCGCAGTGCACCAGCGCTGCCAATGGCTGCCCTCTTTTTTTGCCAGAGTGGCACTTGCAGAACTCACGGATGGACAGGACAAAGTTAAATCAATCCATCAAACACCATTTACGTTGCACGAGAGACGTGCAAACGCACACACAGCGGCTCTGCGGACGCTTTTCTCGCGCACGTGCCGAAGTCGACTTCACGACCTGACGTCTCGCCGGTTGCCGCACACACTTTACATCCCCGTCCGTGCCGTTACCGCACGTCGACATTAATTAAACGCGATCCTGTACTGACGACGCGTCGCTCAGATTACGCGGAAATTGCTCGTGCGTGGCGGGATTCACACATTGCAGCTCGCCGCCGGCACAAGCCACCCTTCCACGGCCGTCCTTCGCCCCCCACCCCCCACCCCTACTAAGTCATAGGCCCATCATCATCACTTACCGCCGCACAACCACGCGGGGCACTCATTACTCCTCCACTGCACGAATAGTCATCTCCGTTTCCGTCGCGCATGATTAATTAACCGCCTTTGCACAGGACCAGCGCATGTCCCAGAGATGCTCGCTATTCCATGAATCAATACATCATCATCATCATCATCGGCTCACCCGTATTTTTTTCCGCCTTTAGATGTAAAGAGCATTTGTCGCTGGCCGCTTAATGCACGGGACGAGATATTGACTCGCCAGGAGCAGCCAAAATTCCAACCAAAGCAGTTGAGAAGCCACGAACCACACTGAACAAATAGGTCACAGTCATCATTCAAAACTGCCTTGTAAACTCGGACAGTCGCTGAAAATTCACGCGATCTTTTCACATTTTGGAAGCTACGCAAGTTTGAGCCAGGATAGCGCTGGGATGTATGACTACCATGTGTAACAACAGGCGTTATAGAGGCCTTCTGGGCTGTGTGGTGGGCAGTACTGAGCAGTGCAGAAAAATCAACTGTTGTATTGTACTTCATCGACCCACATATGGTCAAATAACCCCCACGACCCAGATAGGCATGGGGAGGCCCTCATCCAACAGTGGATTGACCAAGGGTTGTTCATGTACACACCTCTGAAGGTGTCATGGCCTGATAAATCAGCCAATCGTACATTATTTCGCTGTGAGGCCGAGTTTTTACTCGTGTTTTTCTCGACTGCCACCAGTTCCTCAAAAGTTGCGAATTCCATTTTACCTTCACAATAAATTACAGTATCCTTAAAACATGCCCCCCCCCCTGCCCTTTGTGCTTTCATTACTTGATAATTATCAATGTGTCTCTTTGCTGCCTTGGCCCAGACTCTATCTTTGTTAATTATTCACACGTTAATTATGGAGACTGTTATTATCAACTCCCCGAGGCACGTTCATTAGGGCGGCGACGCGGCCCGGCTGCAAGCGCGTTCGCCGCCTGTTGCAGAGCTTCACGGTTCGAATCCGGTGGCCGCCCTGATTATCGCTGCGAGTGTAATAACCATAATAATAATAATACGACACGCCGTTGGCTTTACAGTGGACGTTGAATGTCCTGCGATGCCGGCGTCATTATAATTTTTTTTTTATCCGAAAATTACTCAACTAATTCCTGGCAAAATGAAGCCTTCTTGATCTCTTCAGTTCTTATTTTGTTCAACGAAATAAACTAACCGATTTGTCATGCGTTCATGGCAGTGCAGCATTGTACACGGGTCAGCTATCCACAACAACAAACACGTTAAATAACGTGTCGTCACATACAAATATACTTAAGGCCATTGGATTATTGGCTTTCCAGACCAATATTATTTTTCATAATTTATTTAAGCAAGCCAGCTCTGGCCCAGTTTCGACCTTGACCTTCTGTGTCCCAGGCTTGTTAAACAAATTCTGTTGGGGTACTGGATGCTCAATAATTCACATCTTCAAATATGTAAAAAAAACTATAAGATTCCCGTTTTTTTTATTCCGATTGTGTTACTGTCATTATGTCTCTTGATTCATATATTTCTGTTTGGATCTGTGTAGGAGCAGTGCATAACCAAGTATTTGAATGGCCCCAGAAGGTAATATCAGAGAACTACCGTACTCCTTAAATCACTTATATGAGGCACATTATCCACACTCGGAGAACACATTTGAATGCCCTGCGCATATTCTTTTGTTACGAGTCAATCATGTCTATCTAACTGAAAACCTTAAGTGTCAAAGCCACGTTAAGTGAAAAACCAAATAGAATGTTAGAGGGGTTTTTTTCCGTCGTTTGTGAGCAAGCCGAGACAATTAACTCGCAACGCCTGATAACTGGTTTGAATCGCGCGTGGCGGTCCAGATTCAAACCCAGCATCTCAGCAGCGCTGGCTCAGTGATGCGACCTCAGTCACCCATCCACATCTCAAATATTTGTTTTTATCCTCTGCCTTTTAAAGATCTGAATATAAAATTGTCCCAACTGTTTGCACACATTGATGTTGATTCTACGAGGTTGACACAAATTCGTGGGCTAATCTCCGTCGTTCCACCAATGTGGGGCTGTTACCTCCGGGTATAAATCACATGTGGCAGCAGTGGAGAGCATTTGGAAACTCATGCTCGTGGCTTTGTTGTCCTTGTCAAGGGGGCTGTATTGATGCATGATAATCACGTGTCCTCTCTGGTAAACATCGTTATGATGACATCAGACCTCGAGGGCAGCCCGATGCCAACGAGGTGCGATGTTTAGCTGTTGGTGTGAATCACTAATTTATTCCTCCAGAAAATACACGCGGTGTTGTTGCTTCGCGCGTTCACATGTCAGGGACTTATTTTGGTTATTGTGTTAATTTATCATTTCCATGGGCCGGAGAGCAACACAAGCCCACCAGCGTGGCCTGGAACACGTGCAGGCATATGCACGCTCCATCGCGCGTACGCTATCTGTATTCGCCGAGGTGACGAACAGCAAAAGTACGAGACATTTATTTCACCTGGTAAAAGCTGCCTGGGTTGATAAAAAACGGTGTTCTGCGGGTTCCATGATTCCGCATCGAGACCCAACGCGCGGTCGTGTTTGTACCGCAGGGTTCTCACTCGCAGCGCCGTCTCCAGCCTCTACTCATCACTCCTCCATACACGTACCACCATTTTGACTTTCATTTTGCCACGTGTGAAAGTTCATTGATATTCACGAAATATCATCAACACGGGGCTCGAGTATTTGTAGTTACGCACAGGACAGTCATTAACCCTTCATCGTTTTAAAGTCGGAGCGTATCTCCGCTGGTAGTCGTGTATGTCAGAGGTCCTAAGCCAGTGTAGGAAATTTCACATTACCGTGGCTAAGGTCAAGATATATATAAGACGGAAACCGCTGCCACAAAGCAGAGCAATTTTTTTTAATTGATGGTAGTCTGATTAGTTCACCGGTCAGTATTTTAAACTTGAGGTTGAGTCAAGCGCTCGAACCACAGCGCCATTCGGCAGGCTACAAAATAAATTTAAAATTTTGGGCAGTGGAAATTGACAATCGGGCAACGGCTGTGAATGACAATGCATCGATTCTCTTAACGCCCGATTTTGCAGCGCAAAAATCACCGGACGGAAACAGGACTCAAACTGCAGCGCCGTGCCAATTAATCGACCTTTCCGCATTTCATCCGCCCGAGTGAACGGCGTATGTTGTGAAACGCATCTGTGGAAGATGGACCAGGAGGCTAAGGATGCGAAATATGAGAGTCCCTCGACTCATGCAGCATCGTTCAATTAACCTCCCTTAGGAGGGAAGTACGCAACTCCTGGAGATAGCGAGCGAATGGGGCGATGGGAGAGAGAGGTGAGGAGGAGGGGGGGAAGCTTCAGTGAGCCACTGCACTTATCCTTAAACCCAAATTAACGGCTCATGCAAGGTCGAATTCAGTGCACAGTTTGTTTGCTTACACAAATGCCGATTGATGACTGGTCTGCAAAGTCAATCGGCTCACGGATCCAATTGTGTTTGTTATTTACATGGATACACAGAATGGAGATCTACTTATCTATGGTCTCTCGCGGAAGTCGATTTGTCATCCTTCGCATTTCCCCTCCTCTCCCCCAACATCAACCATCAAATATCCATTAGCACGGGGAGGTGGGTGGTGGTGGGGGGCTGTCCTCCAACCCCCAGATCGGCACGGATGCCGATGCCACCACCACGTTCTGTTTGCAATGAGTGCACCCACCGGATGCACACGCTTTCTCAAGTAGGATTTCCAGTCATAAAAGACGGAGATCCCTCCATACTGCTATACAGAATACTTCATAAAATGCTCTTAGCGAGGACCTATTAATGCTGGAACACGTGGCATACGAAGGCGTAGTGTGGGGGGGGGGGGCTATAGCAACGATAGCTCCAGCCAAGCTGAACCCGATAACGCAAGCGGTCCCGAGTACCCCTGGTCGTGGCGGCGGCGGGAGCCGTCGAGAGCCTCCATGAATCTTTAAAAATGGGGCTCAGCGTCTCTGACCGATGGGGCCAAATCGTAAGCGCTGCGCTCAGCAAATCTCGCCATGCCGATTGTGTTCACAGTGGCGGGAGACTGTTGCTCTCCTTCGCGGCTGCTTGAACGGCAGCTCCCGGGAAAAAACAAACCTTCTCACTCCCATCTGAATGAGACCTGCAGCATCGACAACATGAATCTCACGCAGCCTAAACAGGGCGAACCGGTTGCAAGCGGCACGAGGGGTTTCGGGTTAAATACGTTTCCAATTTCTATGTGAAATGGAAGAGAAATGACTGTAAATGTTTATATTAAATAGGCAAACATCCCCCCCTCCTCCCCAATAACCTGCACAGGCAGCAAGTTCTGTTAGAGAGCACCATCGAAGGCCAACACGGTGGCACGAGAGGACAGGTGGTCAGCACCACGCTCGGCCCACCTTTGTCTCCCAGTGCTGATGTTTTACACAAAGCACCAGGGATCAATTTAAGGCTGAGTCGACCTAGGGGAGGCACAAAAATCAAGTTCAGATATTCGTCACTGATTTTGGCTGTGAGTGGCGATCAAACTCTGGTCGCCGGGTTTGTGAAGGCAGTGTACTAACCACTATTGCTCCCTCAGTGTTTTATATACATACACACTTCGGCACCATTTATGCTTAAACTGTGTGGGTTTAAATACTACGGATAAATGAGAGCGTCGTGTCGCAGCGATTGCGAACCCGACGACCTACGCACGCGAGTTCGATTCCCGACCATGGATAACATCAGTGATGAGCGATATCTGAACCGTTCCTGGGTACATCCCATGCTGACTCGTGTGGTAAAGTACGGTCAAATAACCTCCACCATCGACACGGCACGAAGAGGCCCTTCATCTGGCAGCAGATTAACAAAGTGGACTCTTTTCCTGGCAGCGATCTCAGCCGCATCATCTCTACATAACAAAGAGGCTCAGTCCCTTTTACACGCACCTTGACATCATCCGCACGTAGTTTACACAACAAAGGCTCATTCCTAACAGCGTGTTTCAGCCGCACCGAACCTCACAGAAATAATATTCAGGGCCTACCTTGGCTCCTCCCACCCTCAACCAGTATATATACAAATACTGTGTTCTTGGAATTTCTCTCACTTGATACAGCTATCGTGCTGTGACGGTTCCACCTGAAGACGGAAGCTTGTGTTGCCTCCGAAACGTCGTGATTTTTATTTAATTTTTATTTTACTTTTATTAATTTTAATTTTTTTACCTACGTGACTTCACTGAAAAAACCTAAAAATATGGATATTTTTTTGTTATTTTAAATGCTGAAACTCATCCACGTACACACGTTTCTCCACGTTCCCCCCAACCCCCAAGGCCTCCTGGTCCACGAAGGCCCTGCCGTGTACCGCATCCTCAAGCGGTGGCGCGCCGTGAACCAGCGCTGGCGCGTGCTCAATTACCAGAAGAACGTGGACAAGCTGGGCAAGACGGGCCCGGGCCGGGCCTCGGCTGGCTCTTCCGTGCTCTCGCCGCTGCGCTTCCACTTCGGCGTGCTCTTCCTGCACCTGCTCGATCGGTTCGGATCGGGTCAGGAGGGCGCTGATGCGGGCGGCGTCACCCCAGAGCTCGTCATGAGGGTCACGACTGTTTGAGGCGCGCAATGCCGAGCGCACGGAGCTGGGTGGCGGCGTGCCACGAATCGTGGCTGCAGGAGGACGAGACTTGCAGCGGCCAACGGAGGAGTTATTGGGAGAGAAAAAAAAAACTTGCGGACAGATCAACGCGGATTTTTATGAAAGTACTATTGCGATTGTTGTTATTATTGCCATCGGAATTTTATAGGCGAGGTGGCGGACGGGCGTGCGAGTGCCGCTGGGTGGTCGAGGGTGGGGGGGGGGGGTCATCAAAAGGACGATGAAAATTGAAAATGCGCGACCCCTTGGGCCCAGGTCTCCACGTGGCCGCGCTGTCAACAAGGCACCTTACACCTCAATCCTACGCTGGAACTCCAGGAGCGAGACCGGAGCCGCTTTGGGCTCGCTCCGCCGACCACGAGAAGGTGATTGGCTTTGACGATCGCGCACACTCGTCGTGTCCCCAGCGGACGATTGGAGGCGACTTGAATTTTAATGTCCCGAACGCGTGCAATGGCACTTTTAAAAGCTCTCCGAATCATCCTAACAGCAGCAGCACCCGACGGCAGCCTCTTCTGATGTCGCGTACGACTTTACAGAGGGGGGTGGCAGGGGGCGGGGGAGGAGGCGGTTGGTGAGACAAACAGCAGCGTGCATCGCAGGTTGTGCACCGGCACTTTTCAAGTTTATATTAAATCGTGCAAGTCACGGAGAAAAGCACGCACACGCATCCCACAGAATATTTCATTTGCCCTTTGTTTTGTATTCTTCCACGCTACTGAATAACCAAATATTACAAACAGTATGCAACGTGTGTGTACACACACCGCACGTGCGTCTGACTAAGAAATTCAGATGCGCAATGCTTTTACTTATTTATGTTGTTGTAAAACGTTTTAAGAATTTAGAATTTTGCAACGGTTTGGTGACTACCGACTATCATTTATTGCACAGTTGTTGAATTTCACAGACGATAGAAAAAAACCCCGTGGCCGATGACTCCGTCTCTTGTGCAGACAATGCTTTACCGTCGATGGTTTTGCGCAAGTCCACGCGCTAGGCAGTGGTTCTATCGGAAGGGATTACGCTCATGCACCCACACGCTGTGCTGGCAGACACCGCTCTTGCTCGGGGCGGAGGCGGATGTGTGCGAAATCCATCTGTGCTTCTACACAATCCCTGGCTTTTCCTGAGTGCGGGGGAAGGGGGACACGGAGGATGGGGTTTGCGAGGCTAAAATCTGTACGACGCGGTAAATAGGTAGGGAGGGGGATAGGAAAGGAAACACCCTGGATGGTATGAGCCAGAGATTTGCGGGTTTAGGAATGGAGGGCATGGTGAACGGTTACAAATGGGTGCCGTATAGTGCGACACTGCGGCAGCCAAACCCCAAACTCATTCCTAACCTCATCCCCAGACCTCGAAACCAACCACAACACCTGTGAAACACCATCCCTTCCTCTCTCATGCCCGCTTTGTCGTATTCATTTACACGTCAACGACTCACGCCCCAAAACGAATTCTGATAGTTTTATTTTTCACTCCGCTATAATAGCGCCCAATTGGGTACACAAACAAAATCCAAAACCATCCCGACCCAGTGTCACTCAGCCGTGGTCAGTAGCAGCAAAGCGTGATGCGGCATTAACAAATCCGTGCATCGTGCCATCTCCAATGAATACACGTGGGTGATATAAGGGCTCAACTGTCCCAGCTGTAGTCACGTGCCACACCGCTGCCTTACAGGCCACGGCATTGCATGTCTTGGTGGGTTGTGGGATTTATTCGACCATACTTCACCACGCTGGTCGGTGCAGGCGGGTGAAGGCGGCGGGGGACCATTTACATGGGAGCTAAGAAGTACGATACATTGTGGGTTTTTGTTTTATCGCCACTCTCCTCATGGTGACATTGCTGCCCGGTAGGAGCCGAGAGCACCTGTGTTCTGCATGGTGGTCGCTCATCGCAAGCACCTGTCAGGGGCTCAACCCTTGCTTAGCTTTTGGGCGTGTTATCAAATCGGGCAATTTAGGCAAAGGGGATGGATCGTGTGCTTATGAATTTGCCCCCCCCCCCCCCCCCGTTATGACGATATAGAAATTGCTTCATATTATATTATTTATCGAATTCCCAGCATCAGCAGCTACGGCGGAGCAATGAATGTGAACGCCTGGAGACATCCCATGTTTTATTCATCGGCCGAATGCGAATCACCGAGAAACACTCGCCTGAGATGAGAGAACACGCGGACAACCACAACTTCACATTCTCCATATTTTTTATTTCAAGTCATTCCTCCGTCTCGCCGTTAAAGATACCCCCCCACCTTCCACCCCATGAATGAATTGTATTAGTGTGATTGGCATGGCAGTCAGAACAATGTATATATGTATACAGCGTACGCTTATGACCAAGTGTACCCTGAATGTGCCTGATATCGTCGGATCCCGAAAGCTAAGCAGGTTCGATTTGGTTCGTGTCACTTGATGGGTGACCACCAGGGTGTGCAAGGTATTTCCGTTGGGATGGAAAGTGGCCAGGGGATGGCAGTGCCGAATATCGCCCCAGTATTTGCGTGACGCGGTTTCTAAAAAAAGGGTACTCGATTTTTTTGGAGTAATTGGCCAAACATCGCATTTATAGATTTGAGACACAGCGAGGATTTGTTGGATAGACAATTGGCTTTGGCATCGCGCAGTGAAGCCTCGCCGAGTCTTACAACGTCTCAGAAGGGTTCCAGTCTGGATATCTGGCCAATGTATTATTGAAGGAGCGTTTAAGTGGATAACGCTCGCAATGTGTGCGCAGACTCTTACAGTGGACGTTGCTTCTTGCAGTTTGCACTCTGTCCTGAGTCTCTATCGCTGCCCATCAATTTCTGCCGACGTATCCTGCCCAAGTCCACATTTCTTAACGGACACGGGACGCATTTGAACTTGCCATTTGTTTTCTCATCCATGCATTCCTCTTCCCGTCTCTCAGTAGCAAACCCAAGTCGTGCACCTCTTCCATGCGCCGTTCGTGTTTAAGTCACGGCGCCAATGCCTGCGACCCAGTCATGTTCGCGCGGCTGGAATGGATTGGTCCCCACCCCCCCGCCCGTCCCCCCCCCCCGCCCGTCCCCCCTTACCCAGGCCGTCAGCGGTATACGAGCGGGGGTGGGAACATGCCGCTCTGCATGCCAATTACTGCCAAGTGTTCACCCGGGGGATGCTGCCATGGAGAAATGGATACACCACAGTTACGTCGATCGGCAGGTGGCTCGCGATGGGGTGAAGAGTCGCGGGTGAGATGCAGCGTGAGTGAGACACTCCGGGGGCTGTACTTGTATCGTTCTATTTTTCCAGGAGAGCGTCGTTGAAGTCTGGAGATGATTATATTAGTAGTCGGACACGGCGTGAGTGGCCCGCACCACGCTACGCTGCCTTCGTCTCCCTCGTGGCGATGTTTACACACCGTTACAGATACTCATTTGAGGCTGTGTCGACCTAGGGGAAGCCCAGGATCGGTTTAGATAATGAGCACTGGTCCAGAACACACACACCCACGCGAGGGAATAACAACACAGAGGGCATACTTCACAGACTCAGCAAATTAAAGCCGTGGGACTCATCCATCGCCGCGTACTGGCATCTCTCGGCCACCGCAGCCTCATCACGCCTCCTCCGACATCCAAACACCCGCGCTCGAGTTCTTACGTAATTCATCACCCGCCCCCGCCTAAGCAACACACGATGTACGGTCGGACGCGTCGTGGGTTTCCCGCAGCGCACACGTGGAGGAGAGGGAGCAGCGGTGGGGTACGGCCACACGCTGTGCGCGGTTTGAGTACAGAGCTCCCAATATTCTGATGTCTGTCTGCAGGCAGTTTGTCATTCGGTACACGTATTAAGTCCTTTTTTAAATTCCACTGCTGATTGATGGTCTCCCCACGCTGTTCGAGCATGCCCTGGTCAGTGCGATGTTGGTCAAGGCGGGGACCAGAAGTACGGTTCAGAAAAAAAAATTACGCTTCAATATCTGCCACTGACCACCACGTGGTCCTGTAGCAGCCTATAACACCTGGTTACGCATGGTAGTCGCCCAGCCAATGCTCGGTTACCAACGATATCCAGGCTCAATTTAACTTCGCTTCCGATATCTGACGAGATCAGACGGATTCCTGGGGATTTTATAACAAAGGCTCTCTCACAGTGCCATTCATTAATGAATAGGGGCGCGTGAAATGGTCATTATCACGTGTAAATGGAGAACGATTCTAAACGCGCATGTGTGGATATGGACGTTATCTGGACATTTGCGCTCAGAGCTGCCCGGATCGGGAATGATGTCCTCCAAGCGGTTTCACACTAACCGGATAACACAAAACCATTGCAGGCATATTGGACAAGCCGATGAAAACCTAATAACATTTCACACACACACACACAACACTGGCAAATTTAGTCCAATTGCTATCGTTCATGTGCATCGTACCATTTTTCTATTCCGTACCACGGAGAATTTCGTCAGAGCCAGAGTTGCCTGAAGTAAATGCGTAGCCGGTGAAAATTGCGCTAAAATTGCCCCAGTGTATCACGGGTTGAAATACTATTAAAGGCCAAGTTGGCAATTGTGTTAAAATTTGTTTTTATCGTATTGTTGTGTCCTGTTGGGTAATTCCGTTTGTGTTGACCTATATAAGTAGTTGTTTTAAATTACATTCCCAGCCCTTTTGTTAACCCACTGTTGAACGGAACCCTCCCCACGCGGTGTCAATTATGGAGGTTGTTTGACCATAACACTTCACCGCGCTCTCCTGTGAAGACGGCGGGTGGAAGGTTGGTGGGGGATCGAACTCAGGTATTTGGGTTCAAAGCGGAGTGCGCTAACCATTGCGCCGTCACTCTGCCCCATCGTAATTCTGCACTGTAAAACCCTGTTGTCAATATACTGTTGTATGTACGTATGTTGAACTTCTTTAGCACCGCAGGTAGCCAACCATGCAAGGCAGGTGGTGGTGGTGATGGTTATTTGACCATACTTCAGTACACTGGTCAGTGCGGGCTGGTGAAGCCATGGCAAGTCATGCATAGCACATCGCTGCCATTTATGTGCAATCGGTAAACCCTGAGCGATGAGAGATTCATGCTCGTGGTAAGTTGTAGCACAAGGACCCTTCTGATTACGTTCGGTAAAAAAAAAAATCCATGCGAATGAATCTCGCCTCTCTGCACGGATCTGCACAAGAGACAATGTCGTAATACAGCGATTCCAATCGTCACCAAATGCAAATACTATGCCAACGTTCCTTCCCCAAGCGAGTTAATTGATGACTTATTTATAATTGCTGTTATCGAATTGCCATTTCAGAGATTTGCGAGTGCTAATTATGTAAGTTCTTTAATAATTCTATACATGTAAGACCCATGTGCTTTAATTATAAAAAATATCTTTTCAAAAGTTTGCGCGATCGATCTTCTCTGTGTGGTGTTGTTGGGATGTGTGATCGTCAAATCTACTCAACCCGGGCCAAACGAGACGGGACCGGCCCCACCCTCCTCCTCGCTCGCCGCGGGACCCAACCTTAATTAATCAATTACCATATAAGGCAGACGAAAATAATCTAGTGCGCGCGCCGGATATCATCTGCATATATATTGGAGAGACAGTGATGGATGAGGGCTTTGTCTGTGAAGCCTCCGTGGGCGGGGGTAGTTGGGGGGGTGGAGGTGAGGGTGACAGTGTGGGGAGAGAGGCTGGCCCAGTCTTTACAATATTGACGAAAATGCTAAATCCCATTGGTCCATTGAAAATAATGATATTTGATCATCCTTTATCAATCCAGTGCCGGGTGAAAATCTCCCCGTGCCTTGTCAGTCATAGGGGTTGATTGAACATACTGAACGCTGGTCGGCGTAGGTTGGTAAAGGGGGAGGTTCAAACCTAAGACCCTATCAGAGATCGGTGGCGAGCGAATCGAATTCAGGGAGCCGGGTTCGTAGCGCAGTGCCAAGCACACTGCGCCACCGCTCCACTGAAGCACCAACTGATTGTCGTTACATTTCGATTTAAAGCTTTCGTGACTGCAGGGATTCATCTTCTTGGTTCTTTCGGTAAAGTCACGTAGAAGGGAAATAATAAAATAAAAAAGATATTATATTTAATTTTTTTTTATTTTAGAAGGGAAATAATAAAATAAAAATATATATTACTAGCGGAAGTACCCGGCTTTGCCCGGGTGAAAAATATATTTCTTAAAAACCTTACATATATATACAAAGATACTAAGGTATTGTCAAAGCCCGGTGGGCTGTTTGTACATTTCTCCACCAACAAATATATAAGAGGCTTTCACAAGTCCAAAAAGTTGTATAAAGTGTGGGGTAAATAGTTGATGTCAAAAGGTTTCCGAAAAATGCGGTCTCCCCCCCCCCTCAAAAAATATCTTTACCCCTCGTAGGTATATGTACTAACAACACCTTACATACAACAGAGGAAGCGGTATCTATTGACTCTGTAGTAGTATCTACTGACTGTACCGTAGTATCTACTGAGCCAGTAGTAGCTACTGCCTGTGTAGTAGTATTTAGTGACTGTAATAACTACTGACCATAGTAGTATTTACTGGGCCTACAGTAGTATCTACCGACTATATACTCGTAACGACTAACTGTATAGTATCTGCTGACTCTATAGTTGTATCCACTGACTATAGTAGTAACTACAAAATGTATAGCAGGATCTACTCACTCTATAATAGTATCTACTGACTCTAGTAGCTACTCACCGTGGTAGTATGTACTGACTGTATAGTAGTATATACTGACTGTAGCAGTATTGACTGACTGTAGCGGTATATACTGACTGTTTTAGTATTTACTATAGCGGTATCTACCAACTCGATAGCAGTATCTACTATCGCTACAGCAGTGTATACCGACTGAGGTCGTACCTGCTATCACTACAGCAGTGCATACTGCTGTGTTGGTACCTGTTATGATGACAGCAGTGCATATTGTGGTGGAACCTGCTATGATTACAGCAGTGCATACTGCTGTGGTGGTATCTGCTATGATGAGAGGAGTACATATTGTGGTGGTGGTACCTGGTATGATAACAGCAGTGCATATTGACTGTACTCATCATTCACCCTCACCATTCACCACTCACAACTCACCCTTACCACTCATCCTCACCACTCACCACTCCCACTCACTATTCACCATTCACCCTCACAACTCACCACTCACCAACCTCCCTCACCAATCTCCCTCACCACTCACCCTCACCACTCACCCTCACCACTCACCCTCACCACTCACCCTCACCACTCACTCTCACCACTAACCCTCACCACTAACCCTCACCACTCTCACTCACCACTCTCCCTCACCACTCACCACTCACTCTCACCATTCACCCTCACCATTCAGCCTCACCACTCACCCTCACCACTCACCCTCACCACTCACCGTCACAACCACCACTCACCCTCACCACTCAACTTCACCCTCACTACTCACCATTCATCCTCACCAATCACCACTGACCAATCACCACTCACCACTCTCCACTAACCCTCACCACTCAACCTCACCACTCACCCTCAAAACTAACCACTCTCTCACCACTCACCCTCACCACTCAGCACTCACCCTCACCACTCACCCTCACCACTCACCCCTCACCGCTCACCACTCACCCATCACCACTCACAACCGCCACTCACCCTCACCACTCATCCTCACCACTCACCCTCACAACAACCACTCACCCTCACCACTCACCCTGACCACTCACCACTCATCCTCACCAATCACACCCTCACCAATCACCACTCACCCGCACTGCTCACCCTCACCACTCACGCTCACCCTCACCACTCACCCCTCACTAATCACCACTCATAACCGCCACTCACCCTCACCACTCACCACTCACCCTCAACACTCACTCTCACCACTCACCGTCACCACTCACCCTCACTACTCACCACTCATCCTCACCAATCACACCCTCAACAATCACCACTCACCCTCACAACTCACCCTCACCACTCACTCTCACCACTCACCACTCACCCTCACAACAACCACTCACCCTCACCGCTCAGCACTCACCCTCACTACTCACCCTCACCACTCACCACTAATCCTCACCAATCACACCCTCACCAATCACCACTCACCCTCACCACTTGCCACTCACCCTCACCACTCACCCTCACCATTCACCCTCACCACTCTCCCTCACCACTCTCCCTCACCACTCACCAGTCACGCTCACCACTCACCCTCACTACTCACCACTCACCCTCAACACTCACCCTCACCTCTCACCACTCACCCTCACCACTCACCCTCACCACTCACCCTGACCACTCACCACTCATCCTCACCAATCACACCCTCAACAATCACCACTCACCCTCACCACTCACGCTCAACACTCACCCTCACCACTCATGCTCACCACTAACCCTCACCACTCACCCTCACCACTCACTAATCACCTCTCACAACCGTCACTCACCCTCACCACTCACTCTTACCACTCACCCTCATCACTCACCCTCACCACTCACCCTCACAACAACCACTCACCCTCACTACTCATCCTCACCAATCGCACCCTCACCAATCACCACTCACCCTCACTGCTCACCCTCACCGCTCACCACTCAACCTCACCCTCACAACTGCCACTCACCCTCCCCACTCACCCTCACCACTCACCAATCACCACTCACCCTCACCACTCACCCTCACCCTCACCATTCACCCTCACCACTTTCCCTCACCACTCTCCCTCACCACTCACCCTCACCACTCACCAGTCACGCTCACCACTCACCCTCACTACTCACCACTCACCCTCAACACTCACCCTCACCGCTCACCACTCACCCTCAACACTCACCCTCACCGCTCACCACTCACCCTGACCACTCACCACTCATCCTCACCAATCACATCCTCACCAATCACCACTCACCCTCACTGCTCACCCTCACCGCTCACCCTCACCACTCACCCTCACCACTCACGCTCACCACTCACCACTCACTCTCACCATTCACCCTCACCATTCAGCCTCACCACTCACCCTCACCACTCACCCTCACCACTCACCGTCACAACCACCACTCACCCTCACCACTCAACTTCACCCTCACTACTCACCATTCATCCTCACCAATCACCACTGACCAATCACCACTCACCACTCTCCACTAACCCTCACCACTCAACCTCACCACTCACCCTCAAAACTAACCACTCTCTCACCACTCACCCTCACCACTCAGCACTCACCCTCACCACTCACCCTCACCACTCACCCCTCACCGCTCACCACTCACCCATCACCACTCACAACCGCCACTCACCCTCACCACTCATCCTCACCACTCACCCTCACAACAACCACTCACCCTCACCACTCACCCTGACCACTCACCACTCATCCTCACCAATCACACCCTCACCAATCACCACTCACCCGCACTGCTCACCCTCACCACTCACGCTCACCCTCACCACTCACCCCTCACTAATCACCACTCATAACCGCCACTCACCCTCACCACTCACCACTCACCCTCAACACTCACTCTCACCACTCACCGTCACCACTCACCCTCACTACTCACCACTCATCCTCACCAATCACACCCTCAACAATCACCACTCACCCTCACAACTCACCCTCACCACTCACTCTCACCACTCACCACTCACCCTCACAACAACCACTCACCCTCACCGCTCAGCACTCACCCTCACTACTCACCCTCACCACTCACCACTAATCCTCACCAATCACACCCTCACCAATCACCACTCACCCTCACCACTTGCCACTCACCCTCACCACTCACCCTCACCATTCACCCTCACCACTCTCCCTCACCACTCTCCCTCACCACTCACCAGTCACGCTCACCACTCACCCTCACTACTCACCACTCACCCTCAACACTCACCCTCACCTCTCACCACTCACCCTCACCACTCACCCTCACCACTCACCCTGACCACTCACCACTCATCCTCACCAATCACACCCTCAACAATCACCACTCACCCTCACCACTCACGCTCAACACTCACCCTCACCACTCATGCTCACCACTAACCCTCACCACTCACCCTCACCACTCACTAATCACCTCTCACAACCGTCACTCACCCTCACCACTCACTCTTACCACTCACCCTCATCACTCACCCTCACCACTCACCCTCACAACAACCACTCACCCTCACTACTCATCCTCACCAATCGCACCCTCACCAATCACCACTCACCCTCACTGCTCACCCTCACCGCTCACCACTCAACCTCACCCTCACAACTGCCACTCACCCTCCCCACTCACCCTCACCACTCACCAATCACCACTCACCCTCACCACTCACCCTCACCATTCACCCTCACCCTCACCATTCACCCTCACCACTTTCCCTCACCACTCTCCCTCACCACTCACCCTCACCACTCACCAGTCACGCTCACCACTCACCCTCACTACTCACCACTCACCCTCAACACTCACCCTCACCGCTCACCACTCACCCTCAACACTCACCCTCACCGCTCACCACTCACCCTGACCACTCACCACTCATCCTCACCAATCACATCCTCACCAATCACCACTCACCCTCACTGCTCACCCTCACCGCTCACCCTCACCACTCACCCTCACCACTCACGCTCACCCTCACCCCTCACTAATCACCACTCACAACCGCCACTCACCCTCACCACTAACCCTCACCACTCACCCTCACCATTCACCCTCACCACTTTCCCTCACCACTCTCCCTCACCCTCACCACTAACCCTCACCACTCACCCTCACCACTCACTAATCACCTCTCACAACCGTCACTCACCCTCACCACTCACTCTTACCACTCACCCTCACCACGCACCCTCACAACAACCACTCACCCTCACAACAACCACTCACCCTCACTACTCATCCTCACCACTCATCCTCACCAATCACACCCTCACCAATCACCACTCACCCTCACTGCTCACCACTCAACCTCACCACTCACGCTCACCCTCACCACTCACCCCTCACTAATCACCACTAACAACCGCCACTCACCCTCCCCACTCACCCTCACCACTCACCCTCACCAATCACCACTCACCCTCACCACTCACTGCTCACCCTCACCACTCTCCCTCACCACTCTCCCTCACCACTCTCCCTCACCACTCTCCCTCACCAGTCACGCTCACCACTCACCACTCACGCTCACCACTCACCCTCACTACTCACCCTAACCAATCACCACTCACCCTCAACACTCACCCTCACCGCTCACCACTCACCCTCACCACTCACCCTGACCACTCACCACTCATCCTCACCAATCACACCCTCACCAATCACCACTCACCCTCACTGCTCACCCTCACTGCTCACCCTCACCCTAACCACTCACACTCACCCTCACCACTCACCCCTCACTAATCACCACTCACAACCGCCACTCACCCTCACCCTCACCACTCACCCCTCACCAATCACCACTCACAACCGCCACTCACCCTCACCACTAACCCTCACCACTCACCCTCACCATTCACCCTCACCACTTTCCCTCACCACTCTCCCTCACCCTCACCACTAACCCTCACCACTCACCCTCACCACTCACTAATCACCTCTCACAACCGTCACTCACCCTCACCACTCACTCTTACCACTCATCCTCACCACGCACCCTCACAACAACCACTCACCCTCACAACAACCACTCACCCTCACTACTCATCCTCACCACTCATCCTCACCAATCACACCCTCACCAATCACCACTCACCCTCACTGCTCACCACTCAACCTCACCACTCACGCTCACCCTCACCACTCACCCCTCACTAATCACCACTAACAACCGCCACTCACCCTCCCCACTCACCCTCACCACTCACCCTCACCAATCATCACTCACCCTCACCACTCACTACTCACCCTCACCACTCTCCCTCACCACTCTCCCTCACCACTCTCCCTCACCACTCTCCCTCACCACTCTCCCTCACCACTCTCCCTCACCACTCTCCCTCACCACTCACCACTCACGCTCACCACTCACCCTCACTACTCACCACTCACCCTCAACACTCACCCTCACCGCTCACCACTCACCCTCACCACTCACCCTGACCACTCACCACTCATCCTCACCAATCACACCCTCACCAATCACCACTCACCCTCACTGCTCACCCTCACTGCTCACCCTCACCCTAACCACTCACACTCACCCTCACCACTCACCCCTCACTAATCACCACTCACAACCGCCACTCACCCTCACCATTCACCACTCACCCTCACCACTCACCCTCACTACTCACCACTCATCCTCACCAATCACACCCTCAACAATCACCACTCACCCTCACCACTCACGCTCAACACTCACCCTCACCACTCATGCTCACCACTAACCCTCACCACTCACCCCTCACTAATCACCACTAACAACCGCCACTCACCCTCCCCACTCACCCTCACCCTCACCAATCACCACTCACCCTCACCACTCACCCTCACCACTCAACCTCACCCACACCACCACCACTCTCCCCCTCACCACTCTCCCCCTCACCACTCTCCCCCTCACCACTCTCCCCCTCACCACTCTCCCCTCACCACTCTCCCCCTCACCACTCTCCCCCTCACCACATGTTAAGGGCGATCCTAAAGGAATCTACAACCTTCGATGATTTCTTTGTGCGATTCAAAGAATCGATTCCTGGCGCATAGGTTTCCATTTTTAATTACAGAGTTTTATTTCCATTGTTATGTTATGTTTTAAAGTTTTCAGGAGTTTATAATTATATTTTAGCCCCGGTCAACAGCCGGATATTTCCCATTCGTAGCAGTTTATATCAACTCTATAACCAACTAATATTAAACGGAAATAAGGCGATTCTAAATGAATCTACAACCTTCGATTCGTTTTCGCGATTCAGAGAATCGATTCTTGGCGCGGTCGGGTTTAGAATTTTAATTACACAGTTGTATTTTCATTGGGATGTTATGTTTTAAAGTTTTCAGAAGATTTTAAATGTATTTTTCCCCCGGGCAACGCTGGGTATATCGAGTTTATACCACAAAGTCGACGCCTGACAGACTTGCGTGTCGAGGCCTAGTACCGTGCAGAGCCTCCGGCCTCGCCTAGATTGCCCAACCGGCTGAGGCTGGGTACTGGGGCCGTTAACCCCCCCCCCTCCCCGCGCTACAATAATACTGTCTAATCGCTATAATTTTATTATCTACCGACCCTATAATAGTAATTGCACACATTGGGGTAGGGGGGGGAGTGAAGAGGACGTGAAACTTTGATGAATTTACCTCAGAGTCGCGTGTTAATGCGTGCGCATATTTTTAACGGGAATTAAAAATGGCGTCCACCCTGCAGCGAAGTTGTTGCTACTCGTTGCCAGGGGCAACCGCCGTGGTCCGCGCCGGTCGGCGATATTAAATAAATAAAGCTTTAAATAAATAAATAAAGATAAATCGCACTAAATCGATAATTGGGCCGATTTAAAGTTTAGAGACGAAAAATCGGAAATGCCTAAGTTTACCGCGGGGCCGGGGGCGTGCCCACCTGCAAAATTTAATCTCGGCAAACCCCACGGTCCGAGAGCTACATGCCCCGCAAGGGAGCGTATGCAGACGGATGGACAGACAGATAGACAGACAGATAGACAGACAGACAGATAGACAGACAGACAAAACAATAATTATATAGGTTAGATGTTTGATTTTTATTATTTTATTATTTCCCTTCTACGTGACTTTACCGAAAGAACCAAGAAGATGATTGTCGTTAATTCATGTTTGGTATATTTAACTTGACTTTTAACGCTGAACGGCGCCCTGCCCTAAGCAAATACGAAATTATAGGTTTGGTTGATTTGCCCAGTTCGAGTTTCCCAGTGGTGTTGATGCCTCGACACCTCGGTGATAATATTAGTGTACACTAAATAGGAATCAAATACCCAGGACAGATTCCATGTGTCTTGCTCCCTTGGAATATTTGGCCAATTCCACGAATGAGTGTTTGGATTCAAGTGGCAGGGGAGTGACGTTGCCCGGATACAATCCACGATGTATAAACGGAGCGACAGCACAGATTCAGTCCACAGACACACCTATCTCATGTAATCTATCAAGGATCTGCGGAAGGGGGGCGGGGCCATCGTTGTTTCGCTCCCTCGCGATCACATCGCAGCCCGCGCAACCCGGTATGCAATGGTAGTCACCCAATATACAAAAGCACTAACCAATATTCTTAGGTTTTTTCGGGAAAGTCACGTAGGTAAAAAATTAAAATTAATAAAAGTAAAATAAAAAATAAAATAAAAATCACGACGTTTCGGAGGCAACACAAGCTTCCGTCTTCAGGTGGAACCGTCACAGCACGCTTGCTGTATTCATTTACTTGATACAGCAAGCGTGCTGTGACCTGAAGACGGAAGGTTGTGTTGCCTCCGAAACGTCGTGATTTTTATTTTTATTTTACTTTTATTAATTTTAATTTTTTACCTACGTGACTTTACCGAAAAAACCTAAGAATATGAATCCTTGCAGTCACGAAAGCTTCAAATCTCGAAGCACTAACCAAGGCTCAGCCGTCCTTAGCTTCCAAGCTTTGGACGCGGAATGGGCACACCGAGGGGCAATTGAGTCGCGTGAACATGGAGGGAGGGGGGGGGGGTCTCATAAAGGAACTTATATCGCGAACATGAGCGTCGGGTAACGCTGAGCTGAGCGCAGAGAAGCCCATGGTGATGACACGGAGTGAACGCGCGGGTTGGGCAATCAAATGTGGGCGCCCGCTGCTCCCCTCTCCCTCCGCGGGACCATGTCCCCCCCCCGCCCCCCCACCACCCGCCCTTGTAAATCTCGGCAGTGGAATCCGCATTTCATAAAGCCGCTCGAAATTAGGTTGCCAAGTTGGGTGCACCGCCAAGAATATTAAACCATCGACATATCACACTTATTCAATTTGCAGTTCTCTCTCTCGCTCTCTCTTTAGACGATGCCCAATTTGCTCCCAGCGTAGGGGGCGACTGCTCAATACGAGTCGTCGCCCCACCCCCTCGGCTCGACACAAATGACAGCAGTGGGACATGATGGATACACAGTGCCGATGAACCATGGAGGCTCGTGAAGGCGAACAATGCGATTTGCCCACCTCGTCAAAACTCATGGAGAGAAGATTATCTTCTTCCTTTCTTACTTTCCCAGTCACTACCATCGACACCATCGTCATCGTGACCCAGCCACGCAAGCAACATTTTATGGTCAAAGCCATCTGCATTCATATTCTTTGGGTCTATCGGTAAAGCCACGTAGATAGAAAAAGAAAATCAAAATCACGACGTTTCGATCGCAACACAAGCAATCGTCTTCAGGTGAAAAAGAAGACGATTGCTTTTGTTGCGATCGAAACGTCGCGATTTTGATTGTATTCTTTTTTCTATCTACGTGGCTTCACCGAAAGATCCAAAGAATATGAATTCCTGCAGTTTCGAAAGCATTAAGTCATCTGCATTCCTTCATGATCCCTTCATTAAAATCCTACATCCTCATTATTACCTAATTTCATGAAAATCTTACATCACCATCACCCACATTGCTAATTTATTGAGAACTGCTTTTTGTGTTTAGTTTGTTGTCCGTCCACCGCACCCTCCGATTAGCACGTTTGGCTACATACGGTGCCAAAGAAGTTCATACATCAAAACCCTACATCATTAATACCGACATTCCTACATCATCCTTGCCAACGGTGCCCCTACACATTGCTCTATCGTCATCTTTTAAGCAATGATCGTCAATCTCGCGCCCAATCATGCGTGCGCGCGCGCGTCTTCGTTTCATTTCACTGCGACGAAGCGACGCATCTCTCCGGCGGATTAGCGATATCAGTTTGCCAGCTTCCTTAATTTCAGCAGCGGTGGTGGCCACACGAGCACGGGGAGGGGAGAAACCCCGAATTGAGAAGCTTTGGGGGGGTGGAGGGTGGGAGCCAAGAGCGATAGAGGCCACCGCTAATGGCCGGGGCTCAGTGCGGCCTGGGGCACGGCTCGCGTGTCGCTTGACTAATGCGCTCATTTGCGCGCAAAGCGGAGCCGGCAGACACGTTCATTAGGCGGTACACGAACCGTACTTATCGGCGTCTCGCCACCACGACCCCTTCTTCCTCCCCCCCTCCCCCTTCATTGCTGCTCCCCAACCACCCTCTTCCCGCTGCCGCAGACCCACACGCCTCCCCCTACCTCTCCCTCTCCCTCGCCGAGCATCAACCTGCAGTCTCGTGGGGTCATCCTCTTGGGTGCGAAAAACCCTCCCATAGACCAGATTATTTCACGTTCGATTTTTTTGGCGAAAATACTCCGACGTCACCATCAGTAGCGGCGCTGGAGCCGACGTTCTTTTTCTCCAGACACCAACAACAACGATGGTTTAGTCCAGCGGCCCTTTTGGCTTTTCAGCCCAATATTATCCAGCAACTTTTATTTTTTTACACACGTGAACTCAAGATGTGCGTTGACATTCCGGGTCTCATCAGCAGTGAAGCTTGAAAGCCAATAGGTCGATGGACTGAAGCTATATTTTATTAGTATGTGGAGACAACAAAACTGGTAGGGGTCTGTTTATATTTGTCAATATACAATTCATTCATCCCCCAGCCATGCAGATAATGTCCTTGGTGGCCATGGGTAGTTCTCATAGCCCACCTCGTGACTGCAGACTAAACTGTATTTTTTGTTAAATAAAATAAAAAATAAATCTCTACTGCAGTGTTTGCAAAGGATACGATCTCATTTTTTATATAAAAATGGGACGCATCACAACAAGACTGAATTAAAGGGCATACGATGATTAATCCATTAAGCCAGAATGAGGAACAATTAAGATATTCGTAAACATTTAAAATAATCCCCGCAAAATATTTAAGGCCACTTACAAATAATGCAAATTAAAAATCTCACCGTCTCTTTTCTCGAAGAGCACTCTGCAGCTGGAATGAAGAAAAGCCTCTTCCACGTGACCACGTTCCTGTGGTTGCATCTATCGACAGCCACAGGAGCCAGGAAAAGTCAGATTCAGGTGCAAGTGTCAGATTTGTTTTTCTCATCCACAATTAGCTGCACGTGCATATACGAATCGAAGAACATGCATCTCTACTTACGGGCACTATCGTGAGCTAAATCATCTATTAGTTATCGATCATTGCACGCATGCAGAGCGGAGTAGCACGCCGCGTGATATTATACGGCGTCTACATCTATTTAGCATATCCCCCCCCCCCTTTCCAGTTCCCAGCCCTCCCTCCACCACCCACTACCACCACCCACTACCACCCCCGCATATCTTTACGCGTTTCGCCGCTTCGTATGACAAATCGCCTCGCTGTGCAGTGAGCGGAGATGCCGCCGTGTCCCCTGTGGCAGGGAATCAGAGCCGGCACTCAACGCGAGCTGCGGGCACGGGCCATCATCACGAACACCGCCGCCGTCTCCAAGCCGTGCTGACCGATTATATAATTATTCATCTCGTTTTCGCCACCGTATCGTTTCTACAGCTTCTGTTTGCGCCATCATCGTCGTCGTCGTTAGCCGCGGTCAACCCACTGCCCGATGCGTGCCACGCCAAGCTGTCGCCGCATTCTCTTTGGTCACTCCGTTGGTCTAAATGTCACATGGACAGATCGTGTGTATAAACAAAAACGCAAAACAATTGGGTCTTACAAGCACGGTTATACGGAGCCTCAACATTTAATCGCGAGCCTGATAATGTATGTTACTCGATGGCTGTCCTCGTATCTCGATTGTTCACCTGCCAAATCTTCGGCTTTTATCCATCGAGTCACAGCAGCTGTCCTGTCGCACCTCCGATTATCACGGTTGGCTATGTACGGTGTGAAAGAAGTGCAACATACATACTGGGTTCGCTGCAGTGGCGGCGCTAGGCATAAGCAAGCCAAGCAAAGGCTTAGGACCGCATGAGCTAATTAGCACGAAAAGACAATGCATCTCCATCACGTCTGCATTTCCCTTCTCATCTCACCGAATATCTATTGATCTCTACATTTATCTCATCTCATGAAAACCCACAATATATAATATATCTCATCAATCCTTTCTGGCACCTCACTAGAATTGTGTACATTTAAAGAGTTCCACTCAAATAATTTTCTGCGGAAGGCCCCCGATGGGCCAGCAGCACTGCCACCACCATCGGTTTCCTGTGAGATTTGTACTTTGCAAAAGTGACACTTTGTTCCACGATTATTAATAAGATAAAACGCGAGGCTTATTCGAGTGAAAAAGTGTTTTTTTCTCTCGAAAAAAGGACAGATAAAAATACTTACTTAAAATTATGCATCTAACAAGGACACTTACAAGGTATTACCTTTTTTATGAATAAAATGTGCGATAACGAAGCAAACGATAATAAGGACATTTTGTATTCGTAGTCATGAGTCATCTCATTCCTCTAATTGGAAACCCAATTATGACACTGCAGTTGGGCGAGGAAGCATCAACCGCTTCATGCTTTAGGATGAGGAGGGCCATTCCCAACCACAGAAGCAGCATCTCAAGTCAATATTCACCCATCATTACCATGTCCTGTACAGCCCGGCAAAGCACCCATTGAGAGTCAAGGTCTCTTCAGGAAGAGCCGAGTTAAAAGCAAGTGCTGCTCTGTAGCACATTAAACACAGGACAACACGAAACGAGTAGCGCGGTGCAAGAATGAGGCGCTATTGATGAACAAAAAACACAACAAAAACACCGTTAAAAATACATCATATTGATTGCTAAGAAATAGAACACGAAATTAGAACTAGCGTCGTGACAGCAGAGCAAAATAAAATTCAATAAACCGTACACCTGCATACACATTTTTGTAACACATCCCATCAGCTACAAGGCCTTCTGGGAACGCATAACTTGAATAGATTTCATTCAAGACAAGTCAAATCTGGACCGGCTTTGACGCCGACTCACATCGGCAGCCAGGCCTCGCTTGAACCGATGCCGGTGAACTGTCCGACGTTATTATCGGCAAGGATTGAAGTGCGCGTGAGCAGAGATGGCCTCACCAGAACGGGGCGATCACCGGGGACCTACCGAAGGAGATGGAGCGATGAGATCAGCTCGTGTGCAGGTGCTGGCTCGATGGATTAGGAATGGTGAGGGATGGTGACAGCTTGTGGGAGGCCTTCATCGATCAGCGGATCTTGGCCGAGGACGATCACACAACAAAGTACGGTATATATCTTTAGTTTAACATAGGATTTTTGAAAGCGGATACAAATCTGGCACAGCAAAAAATAGGCATTGTAAACATTCGCCACACTCCGAGTAAAAGATGGCACTTACAAATTCGCCATCGATTGTCCCCCTGGTTGCTGTCTCTCTCTCGTCGACTGGAGTTGCTGGAGACTCGCGTTGCTTGCAACCTCAATACGTGGGGGGAGGGGGGGTCTCCACGCCGAGATGAAGGTCTCAGCGGGACGCGGCTGAAGAACCCCGCGTGATTTATGGCGCAGGGAGCAATTTGTTTTACTTCATGTTATTTATGGTTATTAATTCCGGGCCAGGGTCAAGGAGGGGACCTTGGCCCCGCCTGTTAAGAGGTTTGGTTCGTTTTGCTTGCTATCGAGGCCACGGTGTTTATAAAAAAAACGATTAGAAAAATAACGAGAACAGAAACCAGCGAACAACTCGACAATCACTGAAGACGTCATCGGAATCATTGAGGACGTAACCATCGGAACAGTAAAGCGGGAAATCGGATTGAAAATTCACAATTAAGTAAGATGGTGACGGCTTGGGGAAGCCTTCATTCAGCAGTGGATTGATCATGACTGATGATGAAAGTCCATAGATCCACACAGGGGCGGATGGATAATCTTAATGCATACTTGTTTGGAAGAAAGACACATTTATTCAACCACGTTTCTAGTCGTCATTATTTAGTTGCAATGCGACATCATCCCGGTTGCAAGTGTTTCCGAATTCTTCCTTAAGCAACGAAATTCCTCGATTCGCGGAGGGCTCACTTTTACTCGCCAAACGTGCAAACCCCACCGGTGGCGAGATGTTAACTACCTCACCTGGTATACAGGAGGTCGTGGGTTTGATCCCGACCCTGACGCCTGCTGTATATTTGGAGTTTGCATGTTTCTCCCCGTGGTCGCGTGGATTTTTCCTCCGGATCTTCCGGTTTCCCCTCTACATCCAGAATCACGGCGTTTCGAGTATTTGGCCGCTGTAAATTTCCACTTGATAAGCCACTTCGTTGAGCTATCATTTGTGGCCAGGTCGCTTCTGAAAACAGAGCAATATGGCTCGGTGGGCCTTACCCGGTGAAATAAAAAGTAGTTTTGTTTTCGTTTTAAATTTCCGACAAGGGCACACATTGCTCTGTCGTGCACGTCCGAGACCACCTTACGAGATGATTTCTTTATTCCTCCAAGCCGAGTGCCTGAGTCGCTTCCAGCATTTCGTCCCGAATGTGCGCAAGGCGGGGCACGTCAGGTGGATTCGGCGTGCAGGTGGTGTTGGGGGAACACGAGTTCGTTACTTACGCGTGAACCCACACGCGTACACAATAACATACGCGCGCGTAAATACGTTCGTACACAGACACACTCACCCATCCACACTTGCACAATCACGCACCAACATTCACTCCGCACCCACCAACATGCATCTTCCTGTACTATGTATATTATTGGGCCAAGTTCTATATATTAATAAGTATAACCCGTAAAAACAAAGTTTTTCACTATAAATCCTTTATATGCGTGGCAGCGAACTTAATATAAAGGATTTAAAAATACATTCGCCTGTGGAGGACGCGGGGATCGATCCCGCGACCTTTGGCATGGGAAGCGAGGGCGTTACCAACTGCGCTACTCCGCCACGGCCTGTGGAGGGGTTACGCTCTGGGCTCTTATACTGTGACGTTCAGCCAAAGCCATGAATGAGTTCTATTTGAATATATGTAAAATAATTTTTTTTGCCTAAAAAGTGTAAAATTTTGGGAATTTTTTTTCACGAACATTAATTGTCTAGCACAACGAGTCTGTGTGGAAAATGTCAGCTCGATTGGATCACGGGAAGTAGGTTAAAAAACGACCGAAATATTTGCACGGTCGTAAGCAAGCAAGCAAGCACGCACGCAAGCAAGCAAGCGAACTTAATATAAAGGATTTAAAAAAAGACCGACACAGAGCACGAGGGGGATAATGTGGCCAGTACCACGCCCGGCAGCCTTCGTTTGCCCAAGGATGATATTTACACATCGGCTTCGTAGCCGAGTGCGCCAACCAACACGCCACCGCTCCTCACCGCGAAGGCTTGCCCACATGCACACACGAGCATCCGTTTCTAACGACACATCGCACGCGTGCACACGCCGGATGATCAAGGCGACCCGGGCATGCAGAGCCATGAATCGGGACGCAAATTCTTAACTTCGTGTCTCTAAATGCGAGCGAGCGAGCGTAGTGGCCGAGCAACCACCCCACCCCGCCTTCTAGCCGCGCGCGTTCTGTGCGTTCTGCGGCTGAGGCCGGGGACTCTGGGTATTGATTGACACCGTCTCCTGGACTTTCCAGCCAGGAGCCTGTCCCGAGGGAGCGATCCGCGGACTCATTACAGGACGGAGCCATTAGCCGCATCTGCCGTGCGCCGCAGCCGAATGCCCACCCCGCGCAGTTTCCGCGAAGGGTCGTGAACAAAAAAAACGAATACACAGACATTTTCATCACGTGAACACGTTCAATCCGTTAACCTGCGGGCATTCCCGTCAAGCCGTGCGTTTCTTCATTTTAAAATCCTTTATATAAAGTTAGCTTGCTTGCGTGCTTGCTTGCTTGCTTACGACCGTGCAAATCTTTCGGTCGTTTTTTAACACACTTTCCGTGATCCAATCGAGTTGACATTTTCCACACAGATTCGTTGTGCGTGACAATTAATTTTCGTGAAATTTTTTTCCCAAAATTTGACACTGTTTAGGGAATTTTTTAAAATATTTAATTACCAATTGCTTAATGCTGGCAGACAATCATCTGACCCATAGGTGGCAGCCATCTCAAGCCAGAGGACGAGAGGACTCTAGCCGCCACGCATATAAAGGATTTAGAGTGAAAAACTTAGTTTTTACGGGTTAATTGTTTTCCTTCCAGAAGTATTTAAGCAGACACACTGTGGACAGGCTTCGATTTTTAAGACGCTCTTCAGCAGCGTCAACATCGATTTGCTCCGGCAGTACATACACTAAGATTGGAACGATGCAGAAAATCTTAGCATGGTCCCTGCGCAAGGACGACACGCAAACATCTCGAAGTGTTAAATATTTTCACCGTAACCCCGATTAGCACAGTTGGCTACGTAGGGTGCGAAAGAAGTTCAGCATACATATTTCAACCAAGGCCGTTCGGCTGCCCGATGTTCATAGGCGAGAACTCGACGAACACATTTGGGCTCAATCAGCACAGGACAGCAAAAGTGTACACGACTTCTCACGCGTTAATACAGTAATCCCTTCCCCGTAACAGCGTAGCTGTGATTTTAACAATTTAACACCGACTGGCGTGATGAAGTATGGCGAAATAACCCCCATGATTGACGCGGCGTGGGCAGTCCCTCCATCCAACCGCGATCTGACAAAGGGATTTAATCATGGTGAATACTGTATCAACCATGAAATACGAGCCCGTCCTGTTTCACAGTGACCTTTTAAAGATCGCGTGACGTCTTTCGAAGTCGGTGTGATTGTCCTCGTATTAGAAAAAAGTCCTCGCAATTTCATTAAGTGGAAGAAAAAAATCTGGCAATCGTCGCCCCCTACTGCGAAAACCGAGCAGATGCCCTCCCTTAAATAGTCGATGGGTTTTTTTTCTGGGTAAATAAAGTACGTATACTAAAAAACCTACATTGATCAAGATCATTGTGGCCTTAATCGGAAAATATATTATAGGCGACGTTTTGGGCAATGTCCCTTCTGCACATCACAAGGAGAGGTCAGAGTGGATAAGAGTTGGAGAGTGGATAATAAGAGTTACACTTTATACCTTGTGGTCTGATGAAAATTAACGTTTTTTATATTTTATGCAAGACCGGTTTTTAAATTTGGTACGTGAAGTTACCTAAAATAGCACCGATTGGGCAAAAGACAAACTCCTAAATAAAAGTTATTATTCATTGATACTGAAATTCTAAAATGTTGCTGGCACACAATTGTGGGTAGATTTGTTCACGCGAGCACAAGGCACACTCCATTTGTTTAGCAATGCAATCCTGGGGCCCGATAGTAAAAGCTACAAATTACTCAGATTTTTGTTACAAGTATAATTAATAAAGCTTTTAATAAATGTTGCGATCGGCTGGTGTTTAGCGCTTCATATATAACAGTCTTTACCGGTGGTGGGGCACACACATTAGCACATTAAACACATTATGGGATCTCCTTTGACAGTACCAAAATATGATAATAGGTTTGCCTTTTTTCACATTAAACACATTAACACCGCAGTCACTTCCGTCTTTTGCATCCACTTTTCAGGTGATGAATATCGTTAACGGTACGTACAGACGTTTCAATGCACAGCAAAAGTAAATCCAGGAGAACATACTTCAGAGAATGTCATCCATGGTGAACACATCCACGACGCACTTATTGAGCAACCTATTTACAACCACGCGACTATTATGCGTTTTGTAATATAATCAGAGCTTCATCTTCTTGGTTCTTTCGGTAAAGTCACGTAGAAAAGTAATAAAATAATAAAAATAAAACAGAATAAAATAATTCTCACGACGTTTAGGCCACAACGCAAGCAGCCGTCCTCAGGTCTCCCCGACAGACCTGGTCTTCACCTGATGACGGCTGCTTGCGTTGTGGCCGAAACGTCGTGAGAATTTTTTTATTATGTTTTATTTTTATTATTTTATTACTTCCCTTCTACGTGACTTTACCGAAAGAACCAAGAAGATGAATCCCTGCAGTCACGAAAGCTTTAAATCTAAATATAATCAGAGCTATTTTACAAGAGGTGACCGTAAGATCGTGGGTGGAGCAACTCTCAACAATCTTACAATGTCTTTCACAAAACCTAATTATGCAAGTGTTCGACATGAATACGCTATACCGTTGGTATAATTACGCATGTCTGTCCCATGGTCGCTATGAACTCGTACTGCAGTGAGTTTCAGTGTAGACCACTCTATGCGCACGCTACGGCCACTACTCTTGCTGTAGGCCGCTTATCCGTGGCTGCCCCGCCAAGGCCATCACTCTCACTGGCCCTGGCTATACCATTGGTCATCCTTGCAGCCGCTTTTAGCTAACCATCGAACAATGACGGGTCACTGCATCGCGCAGCTTTCAGATGCGCATGTGCGCCCGTCTGGAACGTTCTTTCTTCCGATATTAGGAAGCCACTGGAGATATGTAATTTTAAATCTTGATTGAAAACGAATTTCTTGGAACCGCTTTATGTTTAGATTGTTGTCCTTCCCCCGCACCGATTAGCATGGTTAGCTACGTACGATGCGAAAGAAGTTCAACAAACATTACCTACACGATCTCCGTTTTCCGTGCCCTTTTTCTCTCGTTTTCTGCCACTTTCTTCTCTTGTCCTTGGCCGCTCCGATAATGACAGTCAGTGTTCAGTCCCGGTGTGTACGCACTGCCGATCTGCGTTGGACACCCGTCGCCTTACATAGCCCCGATCGCCAAAAAAATCCCCTACTACCCCCGAATATGGTTTGCACGTTCATAGTGCGGCGCTTCCAAACTCACGAATCGCCGTCTCTTCAGCCAATGGTTCTCCTAGAAACTCACTCTCAGCTAAGTGGACCTCCTGTGATCATAGCCCTGCAAACTGCAGACTTCAGTTTCTTTCTCTCTATCTTTCACAGCTTTTCCCCGATTGGACGCCATTCGGATCCTGGACATTTATCACAAGGCATTTCACATGGTCACTTTAAACGCGTGTTTTTATTGGCTGTGGGATCTCCTCCCCACGCCCGCGTAACACACCAAGCACCACGCGATGAGCGCCGGACGTGAGCCCTTCAAACCGCACCGTCATCTCCGCTTGCATTAACATCCCCATTAACTCGTCATCGTGATTATCCTCGTCACCACCCTCAATTCAATCTGCGTTCAGGTTGCAGCACGTCAATATAAAGAAAGTGGAGAGGCCCCTTGCAGTGAGATAAGTGGCTGAGCGAACTACAATTCAAAACATTTTTTAAATGTCGAAATAATTCCCCTCTTTTTAGTGCGGGGAAGATGGTTGTCGTGACAAATTGTCCGTTGGCCTTTTTTTCCAGGTGGTAGGTCTCATAACCGCGGACTGTTCCCTTACTGCTAGAGTAAAAATATTTTTGCAAACACAATAGGCATATGTAAACACCGCACAAAAAGACCATTCTAGACATGACGATTTACCACCAGCCAATATGGCATTTGGAGGCTGCTCTAGGAGGGTATGAGGGTTGGAAAATCGACCAAAGGCCAATTCCATCAGGGACCCTTGGCCAGGGCCGTTAGCCCCATCCTCCCATCACCATTCGGCGCACCAATGTGGGGTGTTGTTTGCCAGACAATCGCAGCATTACTCCACATAACACCGCAACCGTACATTTAATATTTAATCCCCGTATCACCATCATATTTTTGTTCGTAAGAAAAGTTAATTTAGGGCCGCCCAGTAGGAAGGGGGGCAAAAGGCGCAATTTGCCATGGGCCTCACAAAAGAGGACCTCACAAACGAGGTCTGTTTGTTGCTTATGAATCAGTCCCTCCAGAAAAACGCGGAGTTTTTTGGTGATTGTTGCGGGCAAAAATCGTTGATTATGCGGCACGTTTTCTTAAAAAATGCGATGGAATATGCGGGATATTTATGCAATTTTATGCGATTAAATTGCGGGAAATTGCAAAAATTGCGGGAACTTGCAAAAACTGCGGGAACTTGCAAAAACTGCGGTTTGATGAAAAAGAGAAAAAAAAGTGATTCCCCCAACACCCTCTTCACTAGGCTACTACTTTAATGTAAAGAGTCATTTCTTATTACTTCCTATGATAAGCAAGCATACTACATCACAGAAAGTGCTGGGAATATTTAAGTTCTCATCTTGTTTTATTTCAGACCTTAACAAACAGATGGCTCAAACTTACAAAACATTGAGTCGAACAAGTTCTGTAGCTTTACAAAATGAATATGCTACAACTTCTGTAAAAATGAATAAATAAAATATTAAAAAATAAAATGTGTGCTTCCTGTTTTACAGAGGTAGCTATACAAAACAGACATCTTCTGTTAAAATAAGTGTTTTCAGTGCACAGTAACGTAAGCAATACAGTAACAGTACAGTCTTACAGTAATGTAAATTTACATACTACTAACAAAAAAGTGCAATCTTACAACTGCTTTGCGCGGTCTTTTGCGCTTATGTTTGTTGGCAAATGAGAAAGATTTGCGGGCTTCATCATGGTTTCATTGGCATCGCGGGGTTTGCAGCTTTTCAATGATGTCGCGTAATGAGTGACGTTACTTCATAACGTTCCCATGGCAACAGGGGAAATGGCTGCGCTTGTGTGAAGTAAACGCAACATTTTTCAACTTTCTGCTAAGATATATGTGACTTTTTGCAACGAAAATGCAGGGATTATGAAATCATGCAAGCCCGCATAATTTGCGCGCGGAAATCTGCAATTTATGCGGCGAAAGTGCGGCATATTTGAAAAAACGCGCCCCCCGCATAAATATGCGGACTTTGGCTGAATCATGCGATCGCATAATCGCGTTTTTCTGGAGGGACTGATGAATAATGACCCCCACGTGACATTGACTGGATCCGCAAGGGAACTTTGCTCAGTCCCAGGTTCTATTTTGTCAATGCTTGAACGCATCGGAACACTTGAGCGTGCGTTAAGTAACAAAAGACAACGCTCCATTCCCATATTTGCCTCTCCATATAATGTCATTCTTTACACATACCATCAGCCACATTGCCTTCTGTGAATATCTTCTCAGCAGCATTGGATTTAATACCAGCAATCTCTGGACCGTTTTTGACGCACTTATCCGAATCGAGCTTCGGATATTTAAACTAACGCTGGTGAACTTCCCGATGTTTAAAGACAAGGACCCTTTGATAGAAATAGGTCCTAGTTTGAAGAAAAACTATATAATACACGACATTAATTGATCGTCCTTGTTCCAGAATGCTAGTACAATAAATTATGCAATGTAAGGCATTAAAGGCGTTTGAGTCGTAAACGCCACTTGCTTAAAACTGAACCGCACCTGAAGCTGGGCTAATGACATCTCATTGAGACGCCCTTCTCGCCCTCAGCCCCTCGCCCCACCCCCATCTGTCTGATACCCGCTCCTTCCTCCCGTCCCCACATCTCCTCCCACCCGCTCCCTCTCTTTCCGCAATCTGCTGCGCTGCTCAGGGGCAATGCACCCTGCCGCGCGCGTCTCGCCAAACTCGCCGAGGACAGCAATTGCAATCAAACCCCAAGGAGAGAATACGCAGACCACGAATGCAATCTCAGCCAAGAGTTCCATAAAAAAAAACATCTGCACCACAAACTTAAAAAGGCATTTTTCGATTTAAAGCTTTCGTGACTGCAGGGATTCATCTTCTTGGTTGTTTCGGTAAAGTCACGTAGAAGGGAAGTAATAAAATAATACAAATAAAACATAATAAAATAAATCTCACGACGTTTCGGCTACAACGCAAGCAGCCGTCTTCAGGTGAAGTATGAAACACTGCCAAGCTTGGAGCATATATATAAGCTGGGTTTGAGGTGGAAGAAGAGCGCCTTGACAAAAGAAGTTGTATATCAAGAGGAATTTAGCATATTTATGGGAAATGCGTAGAAGGTAAAAAAGGCATCTTACAAATAAGTGACGGCAATGCAGGACTGCACACGAATTCGAGATTGGGGCCTCATTGTGCAGGATAAAATATTTTTTTTACAGACACCGCCAATAAAATATTGTATGGTAATAGGCGAGAGAAAACAATGTTATTTCAAAGTCTCAATCCACACGCCTCCAACCGAACTCATTTGACATTCCATTTGTTACTCTACTCGAAAGACATAGGAGCCATGACTTTTCACGATTTTCAACCTCGTCAAATCTCGACAAAAGAACGAGGGTCGCTATAAATAAGCGGTGTAACGTCGTTCTCAATTTGTAAATGTTGTGGAATCACTCTTCAAACACACCGGTGGGCTTAAGTAGTAACTATCTGGCGTTTTGTTAACGTGACAAATCCCTTACTGATTGGCCGTGTCGGGTGTTGGAGGGTTTCGACATTTATACTTACGCGATCTAACCAAAAAAACTTTATTATGAATAATATTGGTCGCGAAAGACTACGTGTTAAGCGGTGTAATCTACACAAAAATCGCCTTGTACGTTGAGTACCGTTTGTCAATGATCAGTAAAAATAACAAGAGTGGAAAGCAACCGAGAAGGACGCCGACCGGAAGAGATGGAGCAAATTAAATAAAATCCAGATAGATTTTTTTTAGAACTGCATTTTGTGTTTAGTTTGTTGGCCTTCCCCCGCACCTCCGACTAGCACGGTTGGTTACGTACGGTGCGCGAAATAAATTCAACATCCACACAATTGGCTCGTGCGAAGGGTGCGAAGGTACATTAGTACATCGCATGTTCGCGACAGTGGCGGCGGCTTGGATTGACCAATGAATGGTGCCGACGATGAACACGTGGGAGTGTTGAGGGCACGGGGAGTTGCGACCGCCAGGATTTCAATTACCACGAGAGCTTGGGGTGGTGGTGTTGGGAGAATGAATGGCGGCTGCAAATGATTAATTTCCGGTGATGTCACTGTCATCGGTGGCTCAAAAAAAAGGTGTTGTAATTAGACACTTTATAAAGAGTGCAACAAAAACATTACCCGTCTCGCGGAAACCTCGTGGGGTGTTCTCGTTAACGAGACTGGGGCTCATTCCACGATCTGCAAGTCAGAACACATTAAGGGACTGCGCTGGCAGTGGATCACAAGCACAATTAAAGTCACTTTCGGCGCAACTTCCATTGTGGAAGAACATTTAGAGCTCAACTTTTTGGGCAATGGCTCTGCTTTATTCCACTCGTAAGGAGACATTGCATGAGCCGCGAGATTTTTTGAGAAAAATGCCAATTGAATAAAATATTAACCCGCACCGACCAGCGGAGCCGAGGTAATGGTCAAACAACCCGCACGACGTACAGCCATTGGGGCAGCCTAGATCCAGCACTGGATGGAATTGGCTGCATTTTCATATATATTATTTTTTACAAAATTCATTCCGAGTAATATTAAAATATACGAGCCTAGGGCTGTTTGCATAAACTCCCTAAGGTGACACTTCGCCGAGGTTGCCATGTAAATCCGTGTGAGCAACACAGACATTTCAAGGATGTTTAATGCTTCTGGCCCATGGATCCTAAACCAGCGGTACGGATGAATGAATGCATAGCAACACCGCTCGTTCTATCGCTCAAGCGCGTAGCCAGCGAGTGGATTGGGGGATGGGTTCTCGTTGATGGGGCCGTGCGCTGTTCTATATTCGGGAAATCGACAGCGCATTCTCGGAAAGCCTCTCACTCCGGCCGACCCATTTCCGTCTCCCGATCAATACCGACTCTGGTCGCGCGCGTGCGTATGTCGCTTCCTGGCCTCTACCGCCCCTGTTTGGTGGCGAGTGCTGCGCGCTTTGTAGGGGACAGGCGAGGAGGGAGACGTTCTTTGAAATGTCCACTCCTCCACCAGGACTCCCATGCACACCGATGTCACCGTTTGGTAAAAACACTTTCAGTCAAGAAATAAGTCGTTACCCGATTGGCTTTTTTGTTCAACAATGTCTCACCTCGCTTTAGGAAACACAGGGCCAAGTCACCCGGAACGTACTCTCCATCGTTCGATAATTATACTTATAATCAGACGCGAAGCAGGGTCGAGCTTGGTTGTACTAAGATGGGTGGCAACCATGCACAAAGAAATATAGTAATGTAACTATGCAATTAGTCTTCACTGCACAGCCTGGTTTAGTGTGGGAGTCACTCTTCGAACAATGCATTCCCGGAACACCTGTACGTGTACACAGCTTGCATTCATAGTATACAGAATGTCTGTCCAGGTTTAAGATGGTGCAATCATTGAGAAAAAAAGGTGCCTGGAATTAGGTTGCACAGGGCACTGTACACCCAGTAAAAAATAAAACACGGAACGTTGAGCTCAAGGTTTAACAGCATGCTAACATTTGTCCCAGTAAAACCAGCAACGATGGACCAATCTCCTTTAAAATGTCTGAATTTCCTGAATGGGGCTGTATGGCCCTCTGGGATTGCAATTTCAGTGAGAATTGGCAAAGTGTTTATTTCACTCTCTCGGTCAATGCTGCTGAAAATGTCAAACTCATTCATCCAGGAAAGACTTACATCAGAGCAATACTGCACTGGGATGTGTGGCCAAAGTATTCTGCACTTGGAGGAAACCAAAGTGCCATAAAACCGGTTGATGAACTCACTACTGTTCTAGCATCTCACCAACAAGTGCACTTAGCACGCATCTTTTATGCAAGCCCACTAATCCGCACTAAAGATTGTAACAGACGAATTTGCGTATTACACATCATACACATGTTAGACAATTCCGTTACGAGAAGCCATGGCAAAGGGTTAAGGGCAATGAGGGAATTGCAGCAAAGCAGGGAAACATGTCAGGATGCCCAGAGGAGCTGGAGGGATGAAATGCCTTGACATGCAGATGCTACGTGGATTATTAACATCGCAGGGGCATGGAAAAATGGTGATATTTAGAGGGTCTTCGTCCAGCAATGGCTTGTTCAGGTCCGATTAAACACATTAAAAACGCGTACAATACGAGTCACTTAAATTACTTGATACACTAGTAAAGAATACAGGTTTACCAAAATATATCCCGAAACTAGCTGACCATTGTTTAAATAACACTTCTTACGGAGAGGTGATTTTTTTTAAACAAAAGGAAGGAGCCGCAATGGGCTCTCCTTTATCTCCTGCTCTCGCAAATCTGTACAAGGAAAACTTTGAAACAAGAGCACTTGCCTCGAGTACATTAAAACCATCTTTTTGGTTTAGATTTGTTGATGACACTTTGGTTGTCTGGTCACATGGTAAAGATACACTTAATGATTTTCTAAATCATCATCTCAATGCGCAAAATCCGACCATCCAGTTCACCATGGAAATGGAGGTGAATAACACACTCCCGTTCCTAGATATTTTGCTTGGACATGGTCTAAATGGCAAAAATAACAAACACACAGCGTTTACCAAAAGCGAACGCACACCGATGCCTATCTGAATGCAGATTCACATCATCACCCAGCTCAGAAATCCTCTCTTATCAAGACGCTCATACATCGGGCTAAAACAGTGTCAGATGGTGAAAGTCTAGTGAGAGAGATCAAACATGTTAAAGGAGCTCGACGATATAATGGCTACAATAATGCTCAAATTAACAGAGCACTGAATGCCAAATCACGAATGCAAAGCAACACTGCTGAAAGCGATCAGATTGTTAAAACAATTAAAATACCATATATCTCAGGAGTAAGTGACAAATTAGCCCGTGTTTGGCAAAAGCAAAACATTACAGTAAGATTTGGTACAGTACACAAAATTCAAAAACTAGTATCTTGTACTAAAGACGAATTGCCTAAATTACTAACAGAAGGTGTATATCGGATTAATTGTTTATGTGGTCAGACGGGACGTAACATCAGCGTAAGACTGAAAGAACACCAAAGAAATATTAAATTATCTCAAACACAACTGTCGGCAGTGGCAGAACATGCTTGTCAACAAGGACACTCAATTGATTTTGATAACGTTGATGTGTTGTGTAAAACTAATTATTACTGGCCAAGACTAATTAGAGAATCCATTGAAATTGAGATAAATACAAATAACTTAAATCGCTCTGACAGCTACAGGCTTAGTGCGGCCTGGAAGCGTATTTTTTATATTACAATTACAATTCTTTATAGGGGGAACAAATACTAATTAATAACAATTGAATGATTACCAATCTCCATATATATAAAAGGCAAAGTTGTGATTATGTGTCGGTTCAAAATGTTTAGCGTACTTCCCGACATGCAACAAACGTGAAATTTGCCATGTGGGTACTTTCCAGACTGTACACCATGCAAACATTATTCAAATACACTTGTGTTTTTTTTGGTGGGGGGTGGGGCTCAATAATGCATATATTTTTTGCACGGCAAGTGACTTGTGACGTCACATCTGTCACGTGACCCGCGCATGTGGAAGCGTAACGCATTGTAGTGTAGTGGTTAGCACGCCGCGCTACGAACCCGGCGACCCGTGTTCGATTCCCGCTCACGGCCACCACTTGTGACGATTATTTCAACCGCTCCTGGGCCTCCTCCCGTAGGTCGACTCAGCCTCAAACGAGTAACTGGTGTGGTGTGTGAACATCACCACTGGGGAGACAAAGGCGGCCGGGTGTGGGTAATCCAAGTCCCGGGCGAAGCCGGGTAATACAGCTAGTCTATTATATAATTACAATACCCTCCCTCTCCGCCCCAAATCACTGCACCAGATTGGGTTAAATTATGACGTCACCGTGCTGCTCTATTTAAGACCGGGAGCAAGTTGAGGGCTTCACCATTCTGGCAAATTGCCCGATGATGCTGGATGTAATTACCAGCGAAACGTCGTACTCAAACTTGTAAATGATGTTGTTTCACTCTTCAACACACCGGTGGGCTAAAGTAGTGAACTATTTGTCTTTTGTAAACGGGACACATTTTTTTAATTGTTTGGCCGTGTCGGGTGGTGGAGGGTTACGACACATTTATAAATAACGCGATCTAACCCAAAACCCTTTATTATGACCACAAACATCCATGGAGTCGGTTACAGTGGATATTATTCTTACATGCCGATGATATATATAGTTTGTAAAGTTTTTATGCACAAGCATATTCTAAATTAATATTAATAAATTGAATGCTTGATGCAAGGTCAAGGTGCGCCGACACCGTACACGGGTTTCCTCAAAATATACTTCTGCTAGGAAATTCCAAAATGGACACGGAGGATGTGATGCAAGGTCTGGATCACAAAGCGGATAAATGTGAGGATAAACGAATCAGAAATAGGCTTTGTTCATGGACTAACCCCATGACATTCTGCAGCAGAATATGAATTGTTGTGGAATTCTTTTCAATTCTTGTAATTTTCTTGATGGAAGATAGCCATTTCAAAATTCAATTGGGGAGGGGGGGGGGGGCACTTGAATTTCGAGGTATATGCTAACAGTTACTTAAGGGGAGGCGGCAAAATGCAATTTCGCCAGTCCTTGCAGGGCTCCACAAACAGGTATGTTTGTCGTTAATTTAGGACATTGCCTGACGTTCTGCCCCAGACCTTTAGGAAACTTTGGGCAGCCCTGCGGACTCAGAATGGTGATGCATGGTCAAACATCTCCATATAGCTCAGTGGACCTTACCGAGTAAAAGATATCCAAGGTACCATGTTGTAGTTAATTCATGTTATTTCAAGTGTTGCAATAGTACCTCCGATTAGCACGGTTGGCTATGTACGGTGAGAAAGACGTTCAAACATTTAACAAATTTTAAAAAATTCACAAAATGCCTTTTAAAACACAGAACTGTTAAAATGCTAAAATACTACAACCAATTTACAACTTAATATTTGTCAGTTATTTGCAATGTCTGCACATTAAAATATTCTTCAGGGCAAGAGACAGGTGACAAACAGAAAATGGCACGCAGGAGGCGTTTTGAATAGAACGCAAATAGTACTGGATCACAACAAGACATTTTAAATTAGGATCCATCAAATGTGTTGCAACAATTCAAGCGTGACGCCAATCCTCACGGTGAGAGATGACCTTCTGGTAAATGACTTCGTGTAGCTAGCACCGTCGAGATCAATGTTCAAATCTGGACAACTGCCCAAGTAAAAAAGAAACTGGGGTCTGACGGTGTAACAAATTAGTCTCGGGTCTGGCCACTGCATAAACATATGTTGGCACTCAACATTTGATTTAATTGTCAATAATTAAATTTGGACTGCAAGGAAACACATTACATCTGTAGGCGGGTCGGTAGGGAAAACGCAGCTTACAAGTGTGGATAAGAGGTCACCCGAGAATTGGATTTCATCTCTGCGATATCGCCCGGAACAAGAGCACGGGGCCGTTGTAACTTCTGAAAGAAGGTTCCGAATGGCTTCATCGCATGACAATAGTACAAATTGCAAAAAAAAGGGGGAGGGGAGGGAAAAGTGAAGTTCAAAGAGATTCATGGTCTTGGGTACAAGTTTATTCAATATTGTGTTGTTTTTAAAGTTTCATCTTTGGTTTGCTCCATGAGGCTGAACATAGGATATCAAAGCATACATCATAGGTGTTTTAATTACTTTGTTTCATTTAAACTACGAGCATCAACATCAGTATCGCCAAGCACATACAGGACTTGCACAATGTTGGTATTCCAGTGAACATTTAAATGGAATGTGACAAGACTGCATTAGTAACAATACACATTATCACATGCATTGAAAAATATTAACCTAACACCATCTCCTAAGACTCGAGGCAATACCATCCTGCACACGAGAATGTGGGTGTAACATTTGAAAGGTCATTCAAGATTGAAAATATGCCCGATTTTCCAAAGATTGGCAAAAGAGGCATTTTCACCATTTATATTAAAATTGGCCAGGTACTTGCAAGTAGCCAAGACAACCCCTCTTAGAAAGTGGGTCTTGGACTCAGGACCGAGTTTACAGCAACATGCAATGCTTTCTGAAGAGATGCCGCGACTCTAAGGTAATACCGATCGCCTTTACACTCACATCTGCTGCTGTCACTTCTCAATTTTTCGGGCCTTAGCCGAGCTTACATTTACAAGCAAATTTCTCTCTCCTACTCACTCTCTCCTACTCGCTAACATTCGCTTCCCCGCCAATATCTAAACCTTTATAAACAGCCTGCCTCAGCAGATTTTCATCTGAAGACGATTGCTTGTGTGACGATCGAAACGTCGTGATTTTGGTTTTTGTAATTTTTTTCTATCTACGTGGCTTTATCGAAAGACCCAAAGAATATTAAAGAAATATCGTTAAAATAAAAAATTCAAAAAAACTTTACAGAATTGAAGGCGCCCAAGAAAAACGATTAAGTCTCACTTGCCTGGATTGTGTACGCCTAGTCTAAGAAAAAAAACCAGGTTAAATAATTTAGAGACAAAAACTAGCATAATTTTTAAAGGACACGTACTCAAATATCATGCGTTTTTTTACTTGCCTGTGGCATGCAAGCAACTTGGCCGAGTGTTGTAGACAGGAGTGGTGGTGCACATTATGGAACCCGTCTAAAAAAATGGTACGGATCCCATCATTAAACTATTGCAGACTTAAATCATTAACTTCCTTAATTCCACTCCAATAATCTACACTATTACAAGACCCCCCCCCACCAAGCGAAGAACTGCCCCCCCCCCCCCATACTAATTTACTACAACGACATGTCTTTTTCGGCCTACACAATAGGCCCAAATAAGACAAAGCCATAAAAACAGGCAAAGTACACACATTTCCAATATCATGAATGTTATTGCACAAAAGGCTGTGCAAAGCAGAACACCAACGTCTGCACGCCCCGAGGCGAAAGCATAAAGTAAAGCTGACGGATACTTTAGGACAATCTGACTAAGGGGGGGGGGGGGTAGTCCACTACCAAACGCCGATGAGAAGTTGTCAGGTCTTCTCATTACAGCGATCGCGATGGACAGCACACATCACCACTACAGCCGCCAGGCACGAGCACCAAATGCTTCAGGACCGTCTCAATCGCTACACCACACACACAAAGCCACCAAAACAGCACATTGCCAACAGATTCGCGTATCTTTCAAACCTGGTTTAAAAAAAAGTCAGGTTGGACATCAAATTGAATTAATTTCAACCGTGTAACCTAAAGACGGTATAGAGATATATAACAGGTGGCTTGTCAAGGAAAAAGCACTCCTTTAGGGTTTGAAAAATCGATATTGCGTAGTTCAACTTTAGACATTGTGTTTTGGATGCGTTATATGATCGTAAAGCGATGTGTTAAACAAGTCTGCCGAAGTCGGACAAGGGTGACGCCAATTACGCAGCCGTCTTTAGGCTGTACAGAGCAGTTACACTAAACTACGATCTGAAAAATAAAAGGGTGCTCCTGATAGTGCGCTAAATGGCTACTCGTGGGAAATTAAGGCCTGGCAATCCACAGCAAAATTATCCGCTGAACCAAAAAACATCGACCTACATACACCCACAATTCCACCACAGCAACAAACACGTAGGCACTGGGGGGGGGGGGGGGGCTTAATGCCGAAAGACTTCTGGAGGCTGCTTGTGCCACGAGTGCAAAGTCAACGACGAAGACCGGCAGCCAGCGACAGTTCTACAACACGAGACCGGGCTCAACCCACATGCACTACACAACCAACGCACGCAAGGCTAATTTTTTGCACAAAGCCAACTGCAGCTGTTTTATTATTGAGAGGGCGCGGTCTGTAACAAGCGACGCAGTTTCCAATAACGTGCTCGTGACCGAAAACTCATCTCGCTCTGCTTTCCTGCAACTTGCTAGACCCCAGGGGTTGGTGGTCGAGGGTTGAGCAGTTACCCCCCCTCCCACCCCACCACCAGTTGTGTCGAGTGGAGGAGCATACGCGTGGATCTTGTTGGGCTCTTCTTGGAAGCAAGTAAACCGGGGAAAAAGTTGCAGGCCGTCAACTTGCTGCCTTGTCAACACCTGGGAACGACAATTTGTGCAGCGGTCACTTGGCAGGCAATGCAATTGTGCCATTGAGGTTATGCACCTGTAGGATTCTTTGGGTTCAATGTTATTGTCAGAGGCTTAGGGGCTCAACCACGTTTGAGCCTTGTCTAGGTTTCAGCATTAGTGTATAAACTCAAATTCAGTACAACTGTCCTGCCTAAGAAGACTTGGCAAGTTGTACTACCGTCTGCACTCGATTTGTCTTGCATTATACATTTGAAACTAGAGCAGAATCGCTTTGCTTTTAATTTAAAAAAAATTCGGACCAAGAAAACTCAATGCTTTTGCCCCGGTCAGCATTCACTTGGGGGAGGAGGGAGGGAAGGCAAGTGACATGCAGCAAGAGGTCAACTCCAGTTGAATCTTTGTCTCAAGGTCAGCACGCTGACAAAACGCGCTGCTTTGAATTCAAATACCCTTCAATTTGGCGTCTTCTAGTCTAACACCGTTTGAGACTAGGCTCAAAAGAAAGCTGTCTCTGGTGTGAACCAATCAGTTCCAAAGACAATGTATATATTAGCAGTGTTTTTTTGTTAGCATTCTGACCACAAGTATTGTGGTTAATGCAGACATGATTCCTCGTGAAAGGTTTCAGTTTGGTGTTTTAACATGTTAACACAACTGTTTTTTGTTGCCAGAAAAAAAAGGGGAAAACCTATTCTCATATTTTGATACTGACAAAAGGAGGTCCCATGCTCCTGCTAGATAGATCACGTTCACCTCCCACAACCACAGGAAGAACATTGGATGTAAACGTAAAAACCCACCACAAATGCGCACATTAGACTGGAGTTTTTTCTACCATTTTGGGTCTCGTAAGACAGCCCCCCTCCCCACGATCACGCCCCCGGATTCTATTTGTACAAAAATTTAGGACTCCAATGCGGTCTACAAATACAAGCTGCGGACGAAAGCACCGAACGAGAAAAACTCAGCGATCGGTCGATATGGCCGATCCATCCCGTAAAAAAAAAAAAAATCGGCAATGGACCAGCACATAAATCGCATTGCGCAAACGATTGGAGCAAGCCTTGCGGTTAAATCAGGCAAGCCGGATAGAACGGGCCGGAGGGGCGACACGAGCGATTTTAAGTCCCGGCCGGCACACGCACACCCAAGACATGGACACAAAACCACACGCAAAAAAAACTTACCAGAAAACGCATTAGAAGTAACGTTATGTCGCACGAGAAATTTGAGCGCCCATAATGCCCTGAGAACAGAAAGAATGTCCAGCAATACGCAAATTACATGCGCTAAATTAGCTTAGCACCAAGCGTGTTCAAATGGCCATTAAAACAAGGACGTAAAGGCTGGTCTGCGGAAAGAGTATTATAGCCTGTGGAGAAAAAAATTGTTCAATGGAACAATGTAACAAAAATTGGTAAATTTTAAAGTCATTGTTGATCCACCGCTGGATGAGTTTCCACACCGGCAAATTTTTAAAATACCTGAAAAAAAAGTTGACACAAGTTCCCATGTTAGGTTAGAGCTCATTATCTGTGGCCCAGAATTGTCAAAGTTAAACGTTGAAGCACACTTTGGAAAAAAAAACGATGTTTGGTTCTTGCACAGAACAGTTTTAATATTTTTTTGTAGTTTGACGTCATTGCTACTCATTTTGCGATCACATTGTGTTTTTTAAAGAACGCGGGACTAAGTACGTCCCATTTTTTCGCAAATCCGTGGCTATTGTTAAAATCTGATTTTTTTTGATTGCACGGTGAAGAAATTTCAGACGTTCATTTTGCGTTTGGACATTGCAGTTTATTTCGATGTCACAGTTTAAATTTCATGGCGCTCCATCGCTCGATTTCATCATCAGGAGACAAGTTTCTATTACAGTAAATGTCCCCCCCCCCCCCCCCTCGGTTTCCGTTTGAAGCCATCAGAGCATTCGTGAATTTCAGGTCGTGTCAAAAAAACTTCGAACATTGCTACCCCTTTCCAGACAATACAAAAAATCCACCCTGCGTATCAACAGCCGTGTTAAAAAGTACAAACGGCGTTTACTGTTCACAGGACTCGGGACCACACATGGTTACCAACCGCGTGGATTTTAAGCAAACGCACACACACACACACATCTCGTTCCATTGGTGTTCAATTTTACAAAGAACACCAACAGCTTCCAAAACGCCTATTCCAACCGCTTACACACTTAACTCTATGAATTTCCTTACATTCAACGGCTATTTTTTCTCCCCCCATTGAAAAGCGTGACTTCATGGATTATTCAACGAGAGAATAAAGGGTTCGCCATGTACAATATTTACTTCCAACATGAAATAGATTCCAGTGAAAAATCCAAAGCGCAATAACCTTTTCGAATCGCATACTCGTGCCTTCAATCGGGACGTCGTCTTCGTAGAGCTGGGGAAATCAGTTACATATAGTTTGATGTTAGCAATCAATTAAACGACTTCAGGGCAAGGCAGGGTGTATGGTTGCGCTGCCACAGGGAACGGATCAGAGGGACAAGCGGATCGCACATTAAACGAGTTTCACAGAACAATTAAAACCCACTCATCGCACACGCCAAATCACACAAAAACGTCACAGTTCTTAAGATACACGGCGCGGACCGAAACAACAACGCGCATAACGCGTACAAAAATCCTGGGCCACGCTCGCTACCACCGATATATACAGAGGCGGCACTCACGTGAACCGGCGCACCTGCGCCAGATTGACGATTAATCAGATAAAGTCCGCTCCATTGTGGAGCCTTAGTTGAGTGTTACGCATTAGAGTGGTTTGTATGATATCTCTGCTTTAATTGAGACGATTACATTTAAGAGCGAGCGCTCAGTGTGAATGTAAACACGTATTCCCACGTTACGTTAACAGCGTTTGATTGCTTAGTGCGGCACGTGGGACGTGTGTAACAATTACAGAGGGAATGCAGCGTGGAACGAGTTAATTTGTATTTGAATGGGAAGTAAATTGATGAACGGGGAAAGACGGAGCGTGGTGGGTCGCGGGTACTCGAGGTTTGGGATAACCTGACTCGTAACGTGTCCCTATCATAAACAGGTGAATTGTCTGCAGGGTTCGTCGAGTGTACAGCGATAATGGGCCCCTCGTGTTATGCGGAATATTAACCGGCTTGCATGGATGGCAACGTGGACTCTATAACCAGGTGAGAGCCCATTCGAGACAAAACGTCTGCGTTGCAAGGCAGAACTGCAGCGTTAACAAATAGATTCAGACACAAAGTATAATTTCAGAAAACAACAAAACCCCAGCAAGACGATTAAGTGCGTACGTGAAGGACGTCTTCATTTTATCAGGAGCGGAGGGGGCTGGGTGCGGTCCTAAGCCGTATGCCTCACGACCTGCGGCAGCCTCCCCACGCCCCACGCCACCCCCATGGCACGAGCGCCCCCCTCCCACATCCCCCCTCCCCCATCCCCCCCTCCCCCATCCCCCCCCTCCCCCATCCCCCCCCCATCCTCCCCCCCTCCCCCTATCCCCCATCTCCCCCTATCCCCCATCTCCCCCTATCCCCCAGCCCCACCTCCCCCATTCCCCAATCCCTCCCATCCCCCCCCCCATCATCCCCCATCCTTCCACCCTCCCCCATCCTCCCCCCTCCCCCATCCTCCCCACCCACCCACGGCGGCTACAATCGAGCCGTGAACCCCCTGCAACAAGCTTCACCGCGGTGCCGTGTCCTCGCCGCCTCGGCGGATTGAACGTGGCTAGTTAAAGAAGGACCCGAAGACATATTCTTTGGTACTTTCTACGTGGCTTTGCCGAAAGACCCAAATAATATGAATTCCTGCAGTCACGAAAGCTTTAAGTCAATAATCATACTGAAGACAATAATATTGTAAAGGGGGATAGGGGGCAGCTATGGTGGAGGCGATGCGGGGGGGGGGGGGCAGGTGGTAGCTGCGAAATCAGCCGCCGTGCGTGGAATCGCCACCACTGACGACTGCTGCATTGCGTCACTGCAGCTCTCAGAAGCGCGGTCGAGAGGAAACAACGCGCAATTCAGGCGACGTAAAGGGCACTTGACCGATACTTCCTCGTCACCACTGCGGTGTCGTAGGGCACTCACGCGCGCGTGCCCTCCGTGTGTGTTAAGAGCGAGGCCTTCACGCATTGAGGGATCGCACTTTGTAAGGAAGGACGCAGAAACTTTATACCTCCGTGACGTCACTTTGCAAGAAATAAGAGCACGTGGGGCTGAAGTAGGATTTTTAATAGTCGAATACAAACGAGTAATCCTTCTCATCCAATAATTACACGTTGCCGATCTGATGAATAATGTGAACAGGTGACACATATTACACGTAAAAAAAAAACTCCATGAAAATCATCCATCCGATCCTGTGCGGTTTTATAGACTCATCCATCATGAGCCATGTTCAGTCCACTGCTGAATGCAAATCTCTCGCGATGCAACAACAATCCATGAGTGACGCCACCCTGGCTGATCTCACCGCTCCATCTGCTGTGTGAAGCTCTCCCATTCTCTGGAAATCGTGGCGCGAGATGGAAGGCGATTCGCTGCTGTAATCTGCATGTCGAGTATAGGCAGCGCAGCTGGGCAGTTGGAGGCAGTCGCCCTTCAACAACAACGGAGGGCAGAGGAGCGACGCTCACAACCACGAGTGGAGCATCGGGCGTCTAAAACGCAGCAGATTGGCACAGTGGAGAGCACAGGTCGTGAATCTGTCATTCATCTCAGTCAGCCCATGGCACTTGGGTTTGTCCCATAACCTCCTGCTAGCGGGGCTTCGACAATTCACGTGGCCTCAATGTGCACCTAGTCTGGCCTCAAGCGCCGTGGTGACGTCGCCACCACTTAGTGGCGAACGGCGGTTGCTGTGTATCACTGCGTTACAATTCCAATAACCTGCGTTCGATTCCAGGTCGTGGATAGACGCGATGGTCAGTGGTAATTGAGCTTGCTCTGGGCTTCTCACAGGTCGGCTCAGTCTTCAAATGAGCACCAGCATCGGGGAGTTTGTGCATTCACGTGTGATATACAGTACAACGCATATCGCAAATGTATTAGCCACATATAGTTACATAACGTCAGGTCTGCCTTTTAAAAAGATGCTCTCAGTCCCAATTCGATTTCAATTGGTTAAAGTAGGGTGCTCATCGTCGTCAGCTGTAGTCAATCCACGACTGGATGAAGAGAATAATTCTACTGACTTGAAGAGGATTTAAGAGTCCTTTATTGTGACTCAATGTGCAATACAATCATGGAAACCTCAACGAACGCTTAGCACGCGCGGATTGCTTTTAATAAACTATGTTAATCCAGTCCACATCCTTATGGAAATGCGTCTGTGCTCTCCCTTTGTGCGTCCTGAGGGCTAGAGACACGCTAGCGACGGTAAATCGCATTAATAAATTTAGAGCGAAGGGGCCCTGTGGATGCTGGTCCTGCGTGTCTTCTTTTAGGTTTTGCGAAAATCTATACCCATGGAGACTCATGCCAGAGAGACGCCACATTCATTTACGACCACTGCTAAATCCGCAGGCTTTTGCGACCAATTTCATCCATAATACAGGGTTTTTGGGGGGTTAGATCGCGTAAATATATAAATGTGTCGTTAAACCCGCAACCACCTGACACAGCCAATTAGTAAGGTTTGTCACGTAAACAGAACGTGGCCAATTCGTTACTAGTACATCACACCGGTGTGTTGGAGAGCAGAGCCACAACATTTACAATCTGAGTACGACGTTTCGCCAGTAATTACAACTAGCTTCATCAGGCGACGCCCAAGTAGTTGCGTTCAATCTCAGTGTCGCGACTTCGGCCGCTGGAATGCGCATCACGTCGGGAGTGATTCGAGCAACGGCCTCCGGAAGTTAACATCTCAGAAGTAGTTCTCATGTGGGCAGCTTCTCTAACGTGGGGTGACGCTACGCTGGGATTTTTTTCTGCCAGAATTCCAAATGGTATTGATGGGTTTTCGTGTCGTAGGATGACGTAAATTAGCACAAGTGTGTATGGGACACCTGGTCCGTGGGAGAGGTAACTACAACAACACACACGCACACTGTAAATTATACCATATTAGAAAGAAAAACGTTTTGATGGCTGGCGGGATGGAGGGATGGACGGACGCGTCCAAAGGAAGTGCGGACTACTCGCCAGAGTTATACAGAAACACTAAAGATAACGCATTATACTGGATTTGATTTATTAAAGCGGGATTTGGACATTCATAATGCTTAACCCAAACTTCAAAATAACATAATCAAGATTATACAGGTTTTCAAACCATGTTTCACAAACGCCATCATAATGTCGAAGGAATGAGTATACAATATAGCAGGTGGTCGAGATTAACGGAGTGGCAGCCTTGGAAGGGTCTCGGCCGAGAAGATGTCAATCAGTGGAGATGGAGCGGTGAATTCAGTTCTTGCGCGGGCACTAAATGGATCGTCGCATTGCAGGGACCGTTAGGGGAAGCCTTCACATAGCAGTAGATAGACCACGAATCGTGGTGATGATGATGATGAACGTGTGTGGATGTCGGAAAAGACGCGGGAGTACATTGAGCGGTTTTAATCGAGCCATGTAATTATTTCCACCCTTCCCACTCGTCCTTTTGTGCTGCATTGTCAGTGTTACGATTCGTTATTGAGTAACAATTCCTTAATATGCTACAATTATGCAAAGTGTTCATGTGTTATGTTTTTTGAATGTGTGTTACATACATTTAATGTCTTACGAACATGTCTGCTGGCAGTGAAAGTATACTTTGCACAACCTGTATATTTACGATTACGATCTCATAAAGGGACCGGGTGTTTATAGCCGGAATAAATTATTTGTTTTGGGGTTGCTCATGTACCCCCTGTCCTGAAGGAGTACCCTTGCCCGTAAAGTTAACCTGCTTAACACATCTTCTTTCCAGCCGTCGCGATGGAATGTGGTCAGTAAAATAATACAACCACACACACTGCTCTGTTTCACTGAGAAAAAAAACCACATCTAATAACTTGTTGATCCATCACCATTCCGTTCTATTTGGGGGAACGATATCTATCAGTATTTGAAGATGCCGTTACAATGTTGCTGTGTTTCACTGCATGGGCCCATGGTTTTCTTGGAAAGCCTCTTGTAAATAACATCAGGCGACCCAACAGCATCTGACTAACTTTGCTGATGAGACTTGGAACGTTGAAACCTGGCTCATCAACGTTTGTTTACGAGGCCCATCTTTGTTCGTGACTCGGCATCAAATGGGAGAATATGGAAAGCATTGCTCCACACTTAACCAACATGTCGTTTCATTTTCACGTGACGCAACATCAGTCTGCTCACAAATGTCGTATGCACTTTCTATTGTTGAATTAACATCTGCCAATTGTAACTCGGCGACCTCTAATGACGACGGCGCTCACGTGTTCCCACGAACCAATTCTGATACTTTCTGTGGACGATGAGAAACTCACCAGAGAGGAAAGTGCACATAGGCTCGACGCAAATACGAGCATTAACGCGGGCACGAGGTGTCAGAGGTGCGATTGGGCCCATAAACTTGTTCCTCTCGGCATGTCTTGCATGCCGCGTGTATGTTTGTTGAACTTCTTTCGCGCCGTACATAGCCAACCGTGCTAATCGGACGTGTGGGGGAAGGACAATAAACTAAACACAAAGTGCAGTGACATCACCATACCGTTTGTATAATTATAGTGCACAACAACAACAGCTTTTTTAGACCACCCAACAATCACTTGATGGTTTCTTCGGATGAATCGAGATCGGAGGGCGGCGAGTCACAGATATTCAGTATGCCGATGACATCATTTTGCAAGCTGGTCCGAGGTGGCGTTGCAGGAGTTGCCAGATCGCTTAGATCGGATCAGTCGCAAGTTTAACCTCCTCATCAATGTGGACAAGACCAAAGTGATGGTCAGTGATGTAGGAACCTGCAATATCTGGATACATGGCATCCAGCTGGAGCAATTGGACAACTTTCCATATCTTGGATCGGTCATCACTGAAGATGCAAAGTGTTCAAAAATAAATTTGAGCTAAACTGAGTAGAGGTCAGGCGATTGGGTCATCCCTGAAGAAAATGTTGACGAGTGACAGCATCCCCATGGAAATGAAGATCAGACTTCTGCATGCCATTGTGGTGGCCAGTTGCTGTGTTTGGTTGTGAAAGTTGGACAATCAGGAAGAACGACGAGGCACGAATACACGTCTTTTAAATTGACTCGGGCGGATCTTACTGCGTGTATCGTGGAGTGAAAAGAAAACAAATGAATTGGTTCTGGAGAAAGCTGATGTTGAAAGAAAACTTAGAGGCGATGAGAAAAAATGGAACTTGTTTTGGAAAAGCAGATTATGCGAGGCACAATACCCGGTTCACGCGCGCGAGTAAGACCAACGGTGGCATGGATGGATAACATCAAAGCATGGGCGAGGCTCACGCTGGAACAGACAATGAGGATTGCAGAAGACAGAAGTCCGTGGCGAAGGATTGCCCACGGTGCGGCCAGCCCTCGGATCGAGGATGGCCGAAGACAAGAAAAATTTGAATTGTGACTTTTTAATTACAATTATTCTGGGAGCACACACTTTGTTTTGCGTGTCATAATGGTACATGAATATGTTTTTAAATGCCCGTCTGCGTGCACCAGTAATCTTAAAGTGTTCTCACGCAAGACTTCCCCAGCCAAACCAGTTCCACGGTGACCTCTCCTCGTTCCACGCGAACTCCGGCGTCGACGCCGAGGACAGAAAAATACCCGGCCCGGCCCTGCCCGGCCTCGCACGGAAGGAGTCGAGATGCAGCCCCCCCCCCTGCACTACAATGAGACATTATTCCGTGCAGCCGCTCACAAAGGGGTTCAACACCCAACCCCACTATCTCCCCTCCCTCCCTCTCCACCCCGCTCTCCATCGCGACCAACAACCAACCAATCAGCATCCTACCCCCCCCCCTCCACATCTTCACTCTCCCGCCACACAAAACTTCGAAGTTTTTTTTTAACTGCGACCCTTAAGTGAGCTCCAACTTGATTTGGCAGATTAAGAGGATAAATCGTTTCCCTGAGCTCCGTGAAGGCACTACGCGGGGAGCTCGTGCCTTCAAGAGCCGAGTGGGCACGGTGACATTGGGGGGTTGCGCAGCAGTTTGCGTTTGTGGAGGGCGATTGACGAAACAGCTCGGATTGTGTCGTGCGAGGTGCGCCAAACGCTGCAGCTCTCGATCCTGCAGTGGCCCTTTGCCTGTGCGCACTGCGCCCGGGATTGGCGGTGAACCCGTCTGCTGGAGGTGCGGGGCATGCGGGATGCGTGGGAATGGGGGCCGTGGGAACGAAGCCGCGAGCCCCAAAGTCAAGAGGTGAGCGTTCTTGCACACCAGCTCGCGTGCGTTCGACCCACCTACATACACGCACATACATTGCACAGACATACATACATTGCACACGCACATACATTCATGCGCAAACGTGTATGTGTGCACACATATTTATACGCGCACTTGCAATGCAAAAACAAATCGCCGTTCCGCTTTCCCGGCATGACAGCTGCAACGAGAGCCACGTTTCTGAAGTCCCCTCGCCTTTATCCACTGAGCAGTATAAATGGATACAACCCACAGTCTGTCGGCAAGCCGCGTATGGTGGGGTACAATGTGGGTTCTCGCACCTCTTCCAAGACGTCTGGCCAGCAGCGTGGAAGAGTAGGCAAAATACACCCTGAAAGGGCCTCTCCGGAGCTCCTTCGAGTAGAGACCCTTCCACCAGCAGTGGCGCAAGCAAGCAATTGCAGGGCTGCTCCTTTGCCTTTTCGGCGAGATAGCGAAGTCTCCGTTACCAATGAACGTGGAAGCCTTTCGAAGGCGATTCGTCATTGAACTGCCGTGCCTTACTGACCGCTGTGGCATCAACAGCAATGCTCTAACACAGACGCCTATGAACCGTTCGCAATCAGTGCACATTATTCGCTCTGGCAAAACGATCCCATATAAGGACATTGACAAAGGAGGTCATATGAAAGCGGAAACAGCGTGGAGAGGAACGTTCTTCCAAGGAAACTGAGAGACCTGGAGATGAGCGCGTGAATCGGGTAACAAACGCAAATCAGAGACACCGGATTGACTGTTCAAAAAAGTAAGCGGGCCTGGGCAGGATGAGTGGTGTAGCCAAAGTAGGACGCGCGCCCGGAAGGGCGACTCCCGCGGAGATGGAGCGAAGAGATCGACTCGCGTGCAAGCCGAAGATACACTGTGGTATCGCAGAACCGCGAGAGATGGCGACGTCTCGGCGAGGTCTTCATCTAGCAGTGGATAGACCACGGCTCATGACGTTAACGATGATGGACGTGAGTGGATGTTGAATCGGACAATTGCACCGCGAGAGAGAACGTAATTTATGACTTATTGTATCCAGGAAAGCTGCACTTGGGACTCGTTTCCAGGAGGGTCCTGCGTTGTGTGTGTATGTTTTAGGATGATTTCAGGCCATTCACGAGTGTTTATTTATACAAGTGGGAGGAAACCGGAGCACCCGGAGAAAACCCACGCGCTCAAGGGGGCAATACGACATCCCCGTACAGATGGAAACAGATGACGATTTGTTCACTTGCTCTACTGCCTTCTCCTGGCGAGCCAGGGCACGGGCACACCGACGCACACGTGATGACAGCTTCGCAACATGTGTGTGATTCACCAACCCTCGGCTCCACAGTGCTCAATTACATGCCGCACGTAGCCACCACCGCCGCACAGCAAGTGCATTTATTGACGTGCGAAGGCACAGACCGGAGCACTGCTTATCCACGATGCTCCCACGGCAACGCATCATGAGTGCGAGTACGAAAGGGAGGATCGAGTCTGGGGTGCGAAAGCAGCAGAGCCGTGCGGACCACCGGCCTGCCGGGACACAGTCCGCCCCGCCGCGCCGCACAATAAACAGCCGTGATCACCGGCCCGGGTTTAATTTGTCCAATAATTGATGATGGATTGACCGAGCAATGTCAAGGAATTCGCCTCCCATAGACTGACTGCAACCCCCCCCCAACCACTGCCACACACCCAACCAAAGCCGTCTGTATCCAAGGCTCACGCCCACTCACCAGCCCCACCACACACTCTCACCCCCTCCGCACTTGCTCGTTTAAAGTTGAATCTACATCTCTCCTTCGACGACATCTCCTTTCCTTCGTTTGATCCACGCCACGCTCTCGTGCATTCAACCTTCCTCTCTTGAGTCACACCACTTCTTTCTGAAACACACCACTCCCCACGCCAGCCATTATATCCATACCAGAACAACCTCTCCCCCACTACTCTACCCAAGCTACCCACCTCGCCACAACCTTTTATAAGTCAGCCCACCGCCCCGCCCCTCCTCGCCGAAGCGTGAGACGCGAGTGGGGCGTGAGAGAGAGGAGGGCAAGAGAAAGAGAGAGGGCCAGGGAGAGGGCGAGAGACGTCCAGTTGCGAGCGGGTCACGGCCCCTTGGGAAAGTGAACGCGACACAGCCGGAAATTAATGAAGCCCTTCGTGTTGCTACCAGGGTTACCACCTGTCCTGGTTTTACCAGGTATCTGTCCTGGGGAAATCGGGTATATGTCGTGGGACATATGTAAGTTTTCCCAGGACTTTAAAAAGGGCAGGTTTTTTGTCAGTTGAGTAATAACACACCACTCAAGACGATGCACGTACATGTAGTTTTCCCTCTCTTAGTGTATTGCGGGATGGTCTTCCGTTTTTCTTTTGTGCGCCAGAGGTGGCAATCACTGGCCATTAACAGGCGGGTGTTACATAATCTTTAACCTTTTTCGTTGCCATTAAATAAAACACGGAAGCAATGGACTGCATGGGCAGCAGTGCACAAGCCCGTGTAAATCCCCACGCTGGCAATTTACACTGGCTATAGCAGAACACAAATAATGATTAAAAGGTAACGTTTGAGACAATTGCTCTTCAGAATAGAGAGAAAGGGCAGAGAGTTTGTGTGACTTGTAGTGGTGCGGTAGGATACTGCTACCACTTGTAGATCCAACTCACCCTTGCCAACTGAACTTGGTGTCTCGGTGGGTTTGGCTGGAAACGCTATCATTGTGGTCGGACGATCACGTAAGTGCATTGAAACGAATGTAAGGATTCATGTAAGCCGAATGTGAGGAACATTTGATGGGATAAATATCGGCATTAATCTAGATGGAGGACGGATAAACCTTCTCAGATTTACAAAATGATTAATATAGAAAGAAGACTGCAAAATAAAAGTGACGCTCAGCCAGTTCGCTAGTCTAGAATAAATAACTGTTGGTGGGTCACGACTAAAAAGCAAAGCAGGATATATGTATGATGAAAACAATAAGACTAGCATATTATTATATGTTTAATCATTTGTATATTGGCAAAAAGGTCACACAGCTATAACTGCTCAACCTGAGCTATTCAAACGTTGATACTTGCATCGCTTTTGTACTGTTCGCCTTTTGGCGTTTTCTGGTCAACAAAACTGGTGAGACAAGGCCACAAATAAGTCTATCTCTGGTGTAGGCTAATCAGATTCAAAGACAATGCATACATTGCCAGAAAGGTTAAAGTGTTTTCTTGTTTTTTTTATCAGAAGAAAAAAATGTTCAGTTCGTGCACATTACTCGCAGTGGCGATATATTATCTCCATCGCCTGCTATGCAGGAGGTCGTGGCTTACATCTCGACCCTGACTCCTGTGTATTTGGAGTTCGCGCGTTCTTTCCCAGTGGTCGCACGGATGCTTCTCCAGGTCCTTGGGGTTTGCCCTCCATATTTATGCATTCAAATTATATGGCTACTATAAATTCCCAAATTCAAGCCACGTCCATGAGCTGTCGTGTGTGGCCAAATCGCCTCTGCAAAAATAGATAATTCTGTAGCTCCGTGGGTTTTACCTGGTGAATAAAATGGGTTAGTGTATTAAATATGGAGAATAAACATTGACACTGACAAAGGAAATGGAAAAACAGCTGAAAAGTGCAAAAAAGAAGCGCGGAGAGATGCTTGCTGGGATTTGCACTGAGAGATGCTTGCTGGGATTTGCACTGAGAGACGGAAAATGAACACATTGATCAAGGAACAAAGGCAAATTTTAGGACATCGTATTGGCTGGTGAAAAAAAGTGAGTGGGCTTGTGAAGGACACGTCGCTTGAAAGAATGATAGCCGATGGACGAGACAGGTGATAGAATGGCAACCAAAAGAGAACACTGGCTCGAGAAGACAACCACCACGGAGATGGAGCGATGAGATCGGTGAATATCACTGAGCGAGAAGGGCTGTGTCATCGCCAGACCGCGAGTAATGGCAATGGCGTGAAGAGGTCTTCAATCCAGCCGTGGATAGACCATGGCTGCTGATGATGTTGATTCGACCATGCATGCGTCTCTCCCTAAAACAAACGGTGGAAATGTCACGTTTCTATGACGGGAGCCAGTCTCTCCAAAAGACCACATAACTGCTGGCTTCTCACAGAGTAGGGTGGTTATTTATTTATTTTATCAACCCCGACTCGAGGACGGGTTGGGTCGACCTAAATCTACGCGAAATCATACGGAGTTGTCAGAATTTCACACGTGTCTTCTTCGGAGGACGCATTCCAAATGGAAAGTGACAAAAAATAAACAATTGAGAATTCGGCTCCGCGTGTGCTGCTCAACTATGCGTGATGGAACGCGCGCTTGGGTCTTGCATTCAGACTGCGGCTGGAGGGTAAGGGCGGGGGAGGGATAACAGTGGGGGTGAGGAGGAGGAGAGGGGGGTTAGAGAGTGAGTGGGTTGGGTGGGTTCAGATTGTGGGGGAAGGGGGGAGTGTGGGGGGGGGCGAGCATCATTTAGCGAGAATAATTAGCAATCGGTATCATGCAGGTGCGCGTGTCGCTATGGGCTGAGTTGCCCGCGGCATCGTAATGCCAGCGAGTAATATAGTCAGGTGACACTGCTGAGGTCTGGTACACACGAAAGTGGGTGCGGTGAGAGTGCGTCCGTGAGTAATCGAGTGCGCACACGTGCAGTCCGCACGAGTGTGTGGGATTCTATTACGTATGTTTTTCTGAATTCTGCACATTTTACAATGTTTTTTTCTCCCCTTCCTATTACACGGTACAATGGGGTGGAGCGGTGGCGCAGTGGTTAGCGTACTGCGCTGTGAAACTCGGCGTTCGATTTCCGACGACGGATGACAGGAGTGGCGAGTAATATCTGAACCGGTCCTTGGCACACCTTTCACCAAGTACGGTTAAAAACAATCTCCATTATGAGATCTCTTTTACCAGTGGCAAAATATAGCAGTAGGTTTTTACCCTTTTAAACTGGTACATATAAAGGTGTCAGTTTTGTACCAGTTTAAAAGGGTAAAAACCTACTACCAACAATCTACATGATAAACGTGGCGTGGAGAGGTATTCATTAATTGGTGGATTGACAATGGCTGGAATAACAGTAATACTGACCACAATATGCGCGTGTGTTGGCTCGTGGTGGGGAGCAGTGGTGTGCTACGAACCTGGTGATCCGAGTTCGATTCCCGCTCACGGCCAACACCGGTGACGATTATTTGAACCGGTCCTGGGCATCCCCTAGTGCTTTGTGGAAGAAAAAAAAACATTGCCACCAGGAAGACAAAGGCGGCCGGGCGTGGTGTTGGCCAACCACCCCCTCGTGTGCCGTGCCGGCCTTTATAGGTGCTTGCTAACAGCACTTTCCCCAATAGTCTGTTAAGGCTATATGGGGGATCTTTGTCTTTTTTACATATGAAATTGGAATGGCTGGAGAAAATTCACGCGTACCGGGGGCTAAAGCTCGAAGCTGCACACGGGTACATCAATAATACACTTTTGTTTTGACATCTCCTGGCCACCTCGCAGTCCCAAGAGTAATCAATCTCCCAACTAAATGCGAGGCAGGCTGAAAACCTGCTGAACTTCCCAGATCTGACAAGGTCGGGCGCAGTCAGTGCGGTTTGGTCGTAGGCGTGACGCATGCGTATTGAAGTCAAATGAAGAGGGATTTGTTTCGGCGGGGAGGAGGTGAGAGGCAGAATGCAGAGCAGGGAGGCAGACGAGAGAGCACGCTAAAGTGAAGGTGGAAATGATGACAATTCAAAGAGACAAACAGTAAAGATAAGGCTTTGCACTTATTGTGGGCTTAGATGTCTCAACAACTTTAAAGCGCCAACCATTTCGATTCCTTGCTGCAGCGTATCCAATGGGATCCACACGAATCTCAAAACTCATTTTTTTAGGAGAGTCTTGCATTAAAATAAATTGCGAATTCATTTTTCAAATTTGTGTTGCGATGTGTGTGGGTGGGAAATCGCAGTGACCCGAGAATTCCCCACCACTCATGTGACCGTCCGAAACGGACGGGTTTCACGAAGCCACGTGCGGTCACTACCATATCCTGGTCACCTCGCAAGTTACAGAGATCTCGGCGTGATCCACCAACCCTTGGCTCCAAAGCGCTGGATCACTGCCGAGCCCCGCTCCCGTCAGTGACGTCTGCTTTCCACGCGGTCGTGACGCCCGGTGGAGGGCGGTGACGTCGTGAATAGCGCACTGCGCGACGAACCCGGCGACTCCTCGAGTTCGATTCCTGAACAGGGCCAACATCGGTGGCGTATATGGGAGTTGGCTCGAGGTCTCCCACAGGTCAACTTAGCCTCGAATGAGTACCTGGTGTGGTGCCGAAACATCAGACCGCCGCTGGTGGCCACACCACCCCCTCGTGCGCCATTCCAGCCTGAATGTGGTGCTTGCTAACAACACTCGACCCAACAGTCCATTACGTCTCCATACGGGGAGGGCTGGCTATCTTTGTGGTCTCGCTAATGTGCCCTTAATGGAAGTGCGAATTCACACCTCACGTTGACTTTGTTGAATTGAAAACTGGGCTTCTTTCACAATGCTCGCGACACCACACTTGCACTGCACACACACGCAACGCGGATTTACCAACGTAATCGTGAGCGTCAGGCTGTTATTTCTAATGAAATATGTGATGAGGTGTCCCCCTCTCACACGGCGTACATTGGGCATGGTGGCGCACATTTAACCGAGATCCAGCGTATTCGGAGGCAGGAGTTCGTGGATCACGAAGAGATGTGTGTCAAACTCCCTATCCTGCTATGAAACGAGGTGACAGAGGAGAAGGCAGTGAAGCTGAATCCAACTCACTCCCCCAGAACCCCACTCAATCCCTCCCCCATAACCCCACTCACTTCCTCCCCAGAACCCCACTCACTCCCTCCCCAGAACCCCACTCACTCCCTCCCCCAGCACCCCACTCACTCCCTCCCCCAGCACCCCACTCACTCCCTCTTCCATAACCCCACTCACTCCCTCCCCCAGAACTCCACTCACTCCCTCCCCCAGCACCCCACTCACTCCCTCCCCAGAACTCCACTCACTCCCTCCCCCAGCACCCCACTCACTCCCTCTTCCATAACCCCACTCACTCCCTCCCCCAGAACCCCACTCACTCCCTCCCCCATAACCCCACTCACTCCCTCCCCAGAACCCCACTCACTCACTCCCTCCCCCAGCACCCCACTCACTCCCTCCCCCAGCACCCCACTCACTCCCTCCCCAGAACTCCACTCACTCCCTCCCCCAGCACCCCACTCACTCCCTCTTCCATAACCCCACTCACTCCCTCCCCCAGAACCCCACTCACTCCCTCCCCCAGCACCCCACTCACTCCCTCCCCAGAACCCCACTCACTCCCTCCCCCAGAACCCCACTCACTCCCTCCCCCAGAACCCTCACGCACTCCCTGCCCCAAGTCTACCACTTACTCCACCCCCTGATGGGAGACGTTATGGGATGAGGGACAAAAGAGCAGTGAGCGTTAAGATTCAGGCCGCTCTCTGGGACAGAGGCAGCTCGTTCGCTGCGTGAATGCCAATGAAGTTGGGACAGCACAGTTTGCACCCCCTCCTCCACCTCCCGCGATCCACCTCCCGCACCCGCCGCCTCCACCCCCAAGCCCCTGAGCGGCCCCACCTCTCTCCCTGCCTCTGCCACGAATGGGATCTCGCGCAGGCCTGCGGTGTCTGCGGAGTCCAGTGGCGCAATGTCTGCGTGCGATGGAGAAGCGACGGCGTGATTTGCAGTTAGTAGGACAAGCGCAACGGCGCTTCGATTTATGAACTCAACCAGATGGCGTTGCATCGCATAAATATCGATTATTTTCACATGCTGGTTGTAATTGTACGGCTTTGTTGTTTATCCACTGCTGGATGCGGGCTCCTCATGGCAGGGCATGCTGGTCGTAGGGGTTATTCGACCATACATCACCACGGGTTGGTGAAGACGGGCAGTATAGACGTTGGGATCTAGGAGTACTGAACCATCACGCTGGGTGATGGTGCATTCTGGGGCTATTCACCAAGACTCTGGAGAATGTCGTGAGAAATCCAGGCCATGCCTATGCATGTAATGTGTGGGCTGCTCTTTTGAAATGTCCCCTGCGAACCACTGATATTTAACTTCAACCCGGGCCAAACAGATGGGCGAGCAATAAAACATCAAGTTAATCAACCTCCTGAATTAAGTCCGAGGGCTGCTGGCCTTGGGCCTCACAGTGGGGAGATGTTCACGACCTCGCCTGCTATAGAGGAGGCCCTGGGTTCGATCCCTGACCCTGACTCCTGTATATTTGGAGTTTGCATGCTTCTCTCCCCGTGGTCGCATGCATTTTGTATCTATGTCCTGCGGGTTTCCCTTCGACATTTAGAAGCACGCTTTATACATTTCCACATTCGTTGAGCTATCACTTGTGGCCAGGTCGCTTCTGAAAAAAGCGATATATAGCTCATTGGGCCCTACCTGGTATAAAAAAAATAGTAAATAAATAGTGACGTGCCGTGTAGATTTATAACAATTTAGGGGGAGGGGTTATGAGGGTAGATGGTGGCCTTTCCGTCACTGCAATGTACATGTACTGCCCGTTCGTCAATCCACTGCTGGATGAGGGCCTCCCCACGCCTCACGGCTCGTGAGGGTTGTTTGAGCACATTTCACTTTTCTCACGGCATTTTGTTGTGAGTGCATAATTTCATCAGCATTTTTTTCAACACAAACAAACACTGGACTGATTTTGACACACACTGTCTCATCAGCAGAGTCGGGCTGATTAGTTATGTTTGAATCTCTGCTGAGCGTCTGATGGGATCGGGCTCATCCGAGGCGATTTGGTCACACTTAGGCTGTGGGGATGATAACATCAAATGCCCGCCCGCCTATCCAGACCAAAAAACACCCCCGACAATGTGGAGACATTTTACGAGCACCCCTTGACTGCCGACACAATAGCGCGCCTGTCTTACGGCCCAGCGGCTGCTCTCGTGTGTGGAGGAATATAGACTCGCCGCGCTTTATGAACGTGAACTTAGCAAACAAATGTCAATCCGTCGCCGCTCCTGCGAGCAGACAGAGTGGTAATGCGTCCTCTATTCAGCCAGGCGAAAGACCATTGAGATTTATTATCTTTTGGCTTGGGAAAACACGTGTGGAGTGATACGAGTCTACATTCAATGCAGTGGATTTACATGGGGCTGTAAATTATTACTGTTAATTTTACATTTTGAACGGAGCTGGCCCAAGTGGCGCTCCATCAGATCGTATTGACTCGCAAATGGGAAGATTGTGAGTTCAAACTCTCGTCGGGAGTCAAACTCAACTCAGCCCCATCATCTCTCCGTGGTCGATAAAAAAAAATCGTGCCACCTTTGGGGAAGTATAACGTGGATTCCTATGGCTAAAGCCTGGTTCCTGCCGTATGAGTGCGGAATGTCCACCACTGGATCAAGACCACCAACAAACATGACCATCCCCCAAGACTCGCTTAGAAATACGAGGCCACTTTGAATTTTAAATGTTTCTCATTACGGCACGCCCCCAGTTACATGTGTTTTGCTGTTACCAGGTTGCAATGGTGTAACCAGGTGCCCGTCGATTAATGAGAATGTATTACCCAATGGGTTAAACCTGTGCCAAAATAAAACCTTCAACCCAAACGCAACGAACGATGCGTGACTCTGAACATGTCGAGGGTGCGCGTCTTTCATGTGCCCACTGCGTAAATGTTCCCGCATTGTCGGGGGCCCGTTTTACGCATGAAAGGCGCTATAAATATGAGCACGATTATGATGTTCAGCCAACACCGCCCCGCGCGTGCATCGCATGCAACAACCAGGACCGCCGGAGGCGTTGCGCTCACAAGACACTCGCACTGCCGCAGACTGTGTTTTTAGCCAATGGATCAATTGATGGCCCCGACGCCATCCGAGGAGTAACTTCTCAAAAGATGACCTTGGTGCGATTCAGCGAGGCGCGCTGTGAGTGATCGCGTCTATTGTGAGCAACTGGGACCACGAGCAGAGTTTAATCGCCCGTTACGACCATATACCGCATCCAGCCTTGCAGACTGAGACCACGCATTAATCACCGATAGGAGGAGGGGGGAACGAGGAAGAGCACGGCGAGGAGCATTGTGGTGGTGGAGGAGGAGAATGTTTCCTGCATACTGGTCTAGATTCTGCCTGTGACAGCGGGGGGGTGGGGGGTAATGGAACGAATGAATTTAATTTCTTATGCAAATTTGAACTTCGCACTAAGCACCCGTGTAATCTGCGCACAATGTGCGCCCTGATGGGGGTCGTTTATTTTAAGCCACTTTACATGCGCGAAACGCTTCAATTGCGGATGTCCACGAGCGCCTGAATGGATGTAAATATCTGGCCGAGTGAAAACGGGAAAGGAGATAAAGCGGTAGAAAAGAGAACAACCAATCAACCACCTCAAATACACCTCGTGTGGTCGACTTGTGCGTGACCACGGACATGGTGAATGTGTCTCCATGAGACATCATGCCTCCACGTCGGGGAATTACGCGTGTGCGCGTTGGCGGGTGACTTTGACGACGCCTTGCATGGCGCGTGACTCTCGTCCACAGATACCAGGAGGCGCAGGGACGATGTGAGACCCCGTATCTCGGCCCCGCTGGCCTTCCTCTCCTCGCTCCCCGTGAGCGCCGAGGCCACCCCTCTCCAACCCACATCCCCGGGTAGTGGAGGGACCCCTCCGAGTTGCGGACCCTGCGCTCGCCCCCTGTCCACTCCCGAGCCCAGCAGCACAACTCGGGATGACTTCGACGGCGACGGCGCTTATGACGGAGACGGCGACGATGATGACTGCGATGACGATGACTGCGACGACGACGACGATGATGATGATGATGAAGAAGACAGCGGTGGGGGTCCCAGGTCGTTGTTGGGGGACCTCCTATCCTCCACCGAGCGCATCCCAGACGCGGTGTGGACGCGCGTGTTCGCCCTCCTGCGCGCGCGCGACCTGTGCGCGTGTGCGCGCGTCTGCAGCCGCTGGCACCGCCTGGCCTGGCAGCCGGCACTGTGGTGCCACGTGGCCCTGGACGGGACCGTGCCGAATGCGGACCAGGCCCTGGAGGCCATCGCTGCGAACCTACGGGGCGCGGACGGGGAGGGCTTTGCGCCCGCGGACTCCGCTCCGCTCCGCACCCGTGGCCGAGCCGTGGTCCCGGCGGCACCGCTGAGCGAAGCGGCGGTGGCGGCGCGCGGTGCGGGCAGGAGAGCGAGCTCCCACGACGCGTACGGAGCGGTCATCAGGGCCTGGCCCGACGAGACGCGGCGAGGGGGCCAAGGGGGGGAATTGTCCCCTAACTGGAGCTCGGCGACTTTGGGCGGCTTCTACCGAAACTCGGCGCACACCCTCACCATGCCTCGCAAGAGCACCGGCGTACGGAGGAACTTCAGCCACGGGGACTTCTCTTGTTGTGGGGACTCGAGATTCAACAACAAAAGCAATGCCGCCACCGGTCTGACTACTGCCACCACCAACACAATCACCACCGCCGCCTTCGCAACTGCATCCGCCACGCTGCAGAGCCGCAGGCGCCGAGTAAACCACGGAGACTCCCTCTCCCTGAGCTCCCCTCCAGAGCACAGGGGCTGGGACTGTTGGACGCGGGGCAGCAGCGATCGGTGGCTTCCCCGGGTGTCCGCCCACCTCGGCGACGAGGAGGCGTGGAACGACACGGCCGCGTGGAGCGCCCGCCAAGAGCTGGCGCTGAGCGGCCCGCGGGTGCTGGTCCTAAGCGGGTGTGCGTCGCTCACGGACGCGGGGCTGCGAACCGTGGCCTCGAGGTGCAGCGACCTGCGCCGCCTGGAGGTATCGGGCTGTGGCGGCATTACGGAGGAGGGACTGCGGGAGGTGGTGCTGCAGTGCCGGAGCCTGCACCATCTCGACGCTTCTGGTAACGGGGGATGTCGTAACTTTAATAAGCATCAGCGCTTAATTTCAGCCGGAGCTGTCCGGGGCTGAGCACCTGGAAATATTTTTGGAGAGGTCCCGGGGGTGGGGGTTTGGGCTGGTGGTTGGGTCACCCCAGAAATATTGCATGAGAAATTAAGTTCTGATCATCATCATTATATTTCCCTTAACCGCAATGGTAGTGGGGGTGCCACTGATGGCTTGTCTTTTAACTCCCTACACTTTCTTAACCTTTCCTAACCTTCGCAGACTTCCTAACCTTCGCAGTCTTTGTTAGGTGCTGTGTCGACTTCTCTGTTCATATTATCGGATTTTTTATCCAATTTAAACTATGGTGTTTCGTGCAGTTTCTGACTCTGATCCTCTCTGTCTCTGTGGCCCCTATCTATGTATTATGAATGGCCTTTGACCGAAACGTCGCCTATTATATATTTTCCTTTTCAGATATAGCCGTGTTATCTAGTGGCCATCTCGTAGCTCATGCCTACAATGCTTGGTATTCCCAGGAAGTTACCCATCCAAGTACAGTACTAACCAGGCTCAACCGCCTGCTTAGCTTCCGAGATCTGACGAGGTCCGAAGCATTAATTATCTGAATGGTTCCTACCGTGATGCGCAGAGGTGGAGAGCGGGTGTTTAGGTCATCGCTTCCACACGTGGCAGGATAAACTGATACGTGTGGATGCCCTAATTAAATAATGTGTTTGCATGGGAGCTTTTACCCTGTTTATTGCACTGTGTGAATATAGAATGTGTTAGGTGAGTGAACATTTACACACTGGGAGCTGATAAAAGACACAACGCACCCGCTTATTGTATGACAGTGATTTAGATTAAATAAATGCATGGTATATAATAATAGAATAGACATATCACTCATGCTAAATTGCTTAAACATTAATTGGCCACCTAATGCAACACTTTCCTATGAATGACACAATCACCTTTTGAAAGAGACATCTTGCCTCAATGGGCTCTCGCCTACGCATAGAGGTCATCTGCTTTCCGGAACAGTTTATCTATGAAGTTCGAAATCCTCTTTCGTTCGAAATCCTCTTCCGTTCGCTCCAGACTGCCCTTGCGTCTGCGGCCTGGGCCTCCACACCAGGGCCGACCACATGGCCCTGAGGGCGCTGCCAGCCGTTTCCTGCGGCGCCTCCCTCTCGCTGCGGCGCCTGGACCTGAGCGGCTGCTCTTCCCTGGAGGCGGCTGCCCTGCGCTCCCTGGCCGTGCACTGCCCGAACCTCACGCACCTCTACGTGCGGCGGTGCCCCGCTCTGGGAGACGGCGCGCTGCGCGCACTCGCCAGGGGCTGCCCTCGCCTGCGCGCCATCAGCTTCAGCGACTGCCCTTTGCCGTCCGACCTGGGGTTGCGAGAGGTGGCCGCCGCGCTGGGCGCCCGCCTGGCTTACCTGGGCGCGGCGCACTGCAGCCGCATCACGGACGGCGGCGTGCGCCACCTGGGCCAGAGGTGCCCGGCGCTGCGCTACGTGAACGTGCGCGGCTGCGAGGCGGTGACGGACGCCGGGGTGGGATCTCTGGCCCGTGGCTGCCTGGCGCTGGCCGCGCTCGACGTGGGCTCCTGCCCGCGAGTCTCTGACCTGGCGCTCGTGACGCTGGCGGCCAGGCAGCCCGGCTTGCGCTGCGTGGGTCTTCGCGGCTGCGGAGCCGTGAGCGGCGCGGGGCTGCGCGCCCTGGCCGACGGCTGCCCGCAGCTGCGGCGCCTCTCCGTGCAGGGCTGCGACGAGGCGACCGCGGAGTCGCTGCGCTACGTGCGGCGGCGGTGCCCGGCCTGCGTCATCGAGCACACGAACCCCGACTTTGAGTCGTGATGCGTGGAGGGGGAGGTTGCGTGTGGCACGGCTTTGAGAGACACGGGGGTCCTGTGCCTCTCGCCGCAACCCGTGTGGAGATGTTGGGATGGACTGGAGAGAGAGTGCTGTGCCCGGTGCGTGCTGTTGGCGAGCGCGTGTTGAGGCCGTGTCACGCGATGGGAATTTCCCCCAATCGCACTTTGTCCGCCCGGAAAACCTTCCCCCGCTATGGCAGATCTTCTCCCGCATGATTGGCTCACCATCGGTCCTGTGCGCTGATAAAATTTGGAGCAGATTGAGTCCTAACTCTTGCGAGAACATGAGGACATCGAACTCTATTCCAAACCCCCCTCCCTTGGTGCTTTCATCGCACACAACATGGGCGTTCATACGATTATGCATGTGCACATCTTGGGTTGTGAAAGAGATGTCGTACTCACTGAAAAATACGTTTCTTTTATAACCTCTTTAACAATAAAAAAAAATCACGTCAGTAAGCTGTTGTGGCATCATGGCGAGTCTGTGCCAGGCTAGGTGCCCTTTGAGGTCGCGTGAAGTGACAAAGACTCGCTGGCATGTGGTCACGGGATTGACCCCGGTGTTAAAGAGTAACTGGCTGTAAGGTGACTGGCAGATGCACCACGCCTACCACCCACACACATTTGCATGCACACGAATATCTCTGCACTCACTCAACTGCACACACTCTCCATCTTGAGGTGATGGACATAGACACGTGTAACTAACCCACTTTATATTTGAAATATCATCAAGCATACTGCCTGCCTATACACATATATTATTCTCACTAAGCTCCTTTGAATTTGACAGCTGTGAAATAATATCCGGCTTGAAGTAATGGGATATAATTCAGACGACACGGGCACGGGTGGGAAAATCTTTAATTTTATTGAACGTTCTGAAGTCACAAGCTGCACTCCATCTATTAATTACATCTCTGCAATGGAATCATCCGTGATATTTTTGTATAATTCTCACGAAGGAATGGCTGTGGTTTTATGAGTCGCGAAACAATACTGTTCATTCTGTGCAGTATTTTAGATTATGTTTTTATCTCAGAAAGTCCAGCTACTGTCGTTGTTATCCGAGGGAGATTAATGTCATTAATACTATACATGTACAAGGGTCATTTTTAACATAACATACACGTACTGTATATCATTTTCGGGTAACTTTTCAGTTGACACTAATGTTTTAGATGATATTATTATTATTACGTAGCTTCAACACATGTCCATACAGTTTGGTTGCTCGTATGTCTTAAAATTAGATGTTACACGTGACGTACGTACGTGCGTGGATGGCAAGCGATGTTAGTTTAAATGTAACCCACTGTTGGATGAAGGCCTCCCCACGGGTCAAATCTGGCCATACTTCACCAAGCTGGTCAACAATGATTGCTGAAGGAAGACGCAGAACTTTGTTGGGCTGTCACTCGCGCTACTGATTATATCAGTGGAAATTACTCACGTCAAAGCGGTTCAGTCAAATAATTGAATTAACACGTACGCTTCCGTTCGATATCTGCACGTAAAAAACGAGGTATATATTTTAGCCGATTGGCCTATTGGTCTATCGAACTGATGTCCACGAACAGCATTTGTTTAAGCACACAATCTGTGGAGCGATACTCTGTTCTTCTGTGGCTTATCGGTAGAGTCAGGCGTGCTCAACAAATGCTGCTGGATGGAAGCTGAATCTGATTCATACGTTACTTATTTATTGTATGCATCATAGTTAAACAAAATCAATGTTATATGCAACACAGGCGTTTTGAATACTACACACTGCCGTATAAATAGCTAACAGTGGTACGCTGAACATGTTCCTGTTGAAAGCACCGATTACGGATGCTTATTTTATGCAGCCACCGAGAATGAGATGCGCAGTTTATATGCTAATGGCAACAATGCAATTCATTAGCTGGTCATATAACAGTGAAAGTGTTAATTAGGGGTGTAACGATTCATTAATCTAACTCCTCACCCTCGTTCGATTTAGTGTCGTTTTTGTCGTCTCGTTAATATTTCTCTTAGTCGCTCTCTCGTTTGCAGTTTAACTCGCTCCATTAGCCTAAATGTAACAACGACAATTATTTTCTAAAATCTAAAAGTATCGATTTTTAGACGTGGAGGAATTCGACGCGTGTATCGCGAGACTTAAAACTCGCTTGTTGATCGATGATTCTTGCATCGCAACATTCGCAGCAACGAGATTGCTGAGGCTTACGTCACGTGACAGTGAGGGATGATGACGGCTTTGAGCAGGCATTCATCCAGTCGTGGATAGATAATGACTGGTGATATGTTGTGACATTCATACAATAAAACGGCTAATCTGGTATGTGTCCGGAGATCTCCTTCTACTCGACCATTGCCATCCATTTTAACCATTGAGTTATTTGAAAATAAAATCATTTGCAGTCTTTGCTTATCTAACATTTACAATGACCCTGCACGTGATTGTAGGCAATATTTCTTTATAAACATACAACGGACAGGTAGGTGTACATACCGTTGGTGTCTCTTTTGTAATTGTTATATTGGCCTCGTGAACCTAGCGTTTAACGCAATCGTGTTAGATGTGTATTATTACGGTATATTATGCTCAACAAATACTGGCTCGTGTTGTGTAATTAAAATTAATCAGACGTATCATCTTAGAAACATCACATCACTGGTGAGTGAATAAACTCCCTAGAAGTAAGAATGGATTACCATTTATCTCAACGGGCTTGCCAACGAGTGTAATACGAATGCATAGTGGGTAATGCACATGGCAGATTAAATGCAAATAGAAGCGTCTACGGGGTGGAGCGGTGGCACAGTGGTTAGCACACCGCACTATGAACACAGATTACCGCCTACGGATAACATCAGTGGCGTGTGACGTTTTGACTGATCCTGAGACCACTGACCAGTGCGGTGAAGTAAGGTGGAAAAACGCCCGAGAGCGACCATGGCGTTCAGCAATGGATTGGCAAAGGACCGCACACTAGTATTTGTCTTTTGATGAGCAATATACACATGACAGATGTGAGCTTTCGCTCGTTTAAATATAGATGCACGCTTCGCCTTATCAGGCCAGGCATACAAGTGCAAATTTATGTAAAAATGGAGAGTGTGGGGGCTTCCTGTGGCGAGATGTTAACTCCTTACCCGACTATACAGGAGATTGTGGGTTCGATCCAGGGCCTGACGCCTGTATATTTGGAGTTTGTATGATCTCCCCGTGGTCGCGTGGATTTCTCTCCGGATCCTCTGGGGTTTCCCTCCAAATTTAGAATCAACATCACGCATTTAGAGTATTTGGCTGCTATATATCGTCATATGATAAGCCACTTTGTTGGGCGATCGATTGTGGCCAGATCGCTTCTGATAAAATGGCTGTATAGCTCAGTGTGCCTTACCTGCTAAAATAAAAAAAATATATAGTTTAATAGTTTATATCCGTGACTTCCTTAGTGACCCGAAGGAAATCACAATTGCCCTGTTCTCAACCACCGTGTCCCATCAAGACCCGTTCTGAACCACGCTCTCCCATCACCACAACCGTTAAAGGTCCCTCTCGCGAGTGGCTGACCTTATCCTTGGGCGATGTGAAGTTTTATGTGTATAATTGGACATATTAAAACATACATAGCGCATCATATATCAAATCGGACGTGTATATTGCACACAGACTGCTTGAAATGGAGGGAGGATATAATTCACAATTAGGTAAATTATTGTGATTTCGTTGGGACAAACATTTGTTACTATCATGATCAGTCATGTTCTATTTACTGTTGGATGAAGGCTTGCCCAGGCCTGTGACAAACATTTTGAGCGATGTTTACGCACCGGCCCATCTCATTTACGGTTAATTCGACCAAGGAAGGACCGGTTTGTATAATCACCGTCGCTGTAAATCGAATTCAGGTCACGGGGTTCACACACATACACCGTCAAATGCGTACATGCGTGCATGCTCTACTTAGAGTGTTGAATACAATGGCGGTCGGCTACGGTTCAGACCATATACATATTTAAATCTCTTTCGTAAGTGTTGCGTATTAAAAAAATATTCGATAATTTAGAAAATATTTGCTTTCGTAATTGCCTTCGTAATTGCTTCATTATCTGATGCTGTCGTTAATGCATTGTACTGGGGGGTGTCCTTGTATACCATCACCACAATGCCTTAAATGTAATTAATAAATACAACCCTTATTGAGAGCAGTCTGTCGAGGAGATGGATCGATGAAATCAGCTGGTGTGCAGGTGTGACGGGGATTCTGCCATTGCAGGATCGTGACAAATGGCGACGGCTTGGGGAGGCCGACATCCAGGCAGTGGATTGATCATGGCTCGTAATAATGGAACCCCTTTGAACCCTTCACGATTACGAGCGCTGCCCGACAGAGGATGTCAAGCGCGCTCTGTTGAGATTTTGTTGTACAAATGTAAGCAGGCGCTTTACGCCTGAATACATTCTCGATAATGTGTGAGCCTCACGGCAGCGGTGGTAAGATGCATCTGATGAGAGCGCCGCGACATACCCCCAGATGTCGAGCGATGTATGCATTTGCTCTACGGTGGCCACACTTTGCTCCCACGTGCATGTGTCAGGACCACATTTTTTTATGATTAGGGGCCGTCCATAAATGACGTCACGCACCTTGGGGGGGGGGGGAGGGTCAGACATTTGTGACGATGTGTGACGAGGCGGGGGGGAATTGAGAAATGTGACGTCACATCAAAATGCGCAACTTTAAATAAATATGGACAACACGTTCTACTTAATTAAATAGACGTTTTAATAAATGTTTTCTCCTACAACATTAAATACGCACTACAATGACAATAGTTTAAAGCGATTTGAAGCATGTTTTATATTTGGGGGGGGGGGGCAGAGCTTTGTGACGTCATATTTGAGGGGGGGTTTGACTTTTTGTGACGCCGTGTGACGAGGGGGGGGGGGTCAAAAATCGTAAAAAAATCGCGTGACGTCATTTATGGACGGCCCCTTATGATGTAATTGCTTTGCTCGCGCCGCTGCTGGAAGAAGGGTACGCCATTGGAGGGAACCATATTGAGCCCCTGTAAATTATACAGTATTTGGCCTACTCTTTCACGCTCACCTTACCCACCACTCAAGTCGTCAAACAGCTTCTCATTTTAGTTCAACGTCCTGGAATCTTTCACGTCCAATGCTGTTTCTGCAGCCACATCTCCCTATAATTCATTTCCTCTCATATTCTTCAGGTGTTGCAAAGTGGACACCAGGCATCCCAGGTATGCTCTTACAGGTTCATCATCACGAAAGCCACCATCTGGCGTCAGGTCTTCCTTTGGTCGCAGACCTCTGGGTGCCACTCCAGTGCTTGTCTCGTAACATCGTCCAACCACCACCCTGCACCAGAGGTCGCAAACGGGTTTTGATTCCTTACCCGTACCCTTACCCGGCCGCACCAGGGTCGCAAACGGGTACCCGTACCCGGCCGTACCCGTACCCTACCCATACCCGGCCGGGTAGGGTACGGGCATCGGGTACCCGATTGCGACCTCTGGGATGAAGCCATGTTGCAGGCGCGGGTGGGTTGATTCTAGGAACTTGAATTGTGAGAAGAGACAAGACGTTGGGAAATGAGTGACAAACAGTTACTCACCAGTGACTCACGGCCTACTCGTACCCGGCCGCACCAGGGTCGCAAACGGGTACCCGTACCCGTAGCCGGGTATCGGGTAGGGTACGGGTATCGGGTAGGCAGTTGCGACCTCTGCCCTGCACACGTGTCCCCCCCCCCCCAACTCGTCGCAACATCCTGATTACACCTCTGTTGCTTTACTCCCACGCTCTATTCACAACTATCAAGTCGCTCCACTGTTTCTAGTATAGCATCCACGTAACACGCTCCCCGCCTGTTATACAGTCTGCAGGTTGATTGCATGAATCGTCACAGTGGGTGATTCATGCAAGCGGAAATTGGATGTTGCTGAGATTGACCAACTAAGTGGAATGCACTTACGGTGTTTGATGCGGCGGGTATGATTAGCGTCATGTGCGCGCGGGGTTAGTCGTGACTCATCGGTGCAGCGCATCAGGCTTTTCCTGCGGACCAGAAAATAATACGACTAACATCAAATAAGTTTCAATTTTAAACAAAAAGCAGAAGATGTAGATTGGGTACATCCTCAGATGCGTCCTCTGGTCTAACACTGTTTTGAGACTAGGCTCAAAAGAAAGCTGTCTCTGGTGTGGACCAATCAGTTTCAAAGACAATGCAGAGGATTTTATTTCGATTTAAAGCTTTCGTGACTGCAGGGATTCATCTTCTTGGTTCTTTCGGTAAAGTCACGTAGAAGGGAAATAATAAAATAATAAAAAATAACACGTAATAAAATCATTCTTTATTATGTTTTATTTTTATTATTTTATTATTTCCCTGCTACGTGACTTTACCGAAAGAACCAAAAAAATGCAGAGGATGTTTTTGTTGGCATTCTGACCACAAGTATTGTGGTTAATGCAGACATGATTCCTTGTAAAAGGTTTCAGTTTGATGTTTTAACATCTCAACACCTGTTTTGTTGCCAGAAAAAAAGGGAAAAACCTATTCTCACGATCAAAACAAATCAAACAATTCACGTGGACATTTTATTTTGTGCTTAGTCGAGTCGTAAGTTGAGAGGAATCTGACCTGAGTACGAGATTAATTGAGGGCTGTTTGAGTTGAGAGCTGCTTCAGTTGAGGGCTAGTGGAGTTGAATGCTGGTTGAGTTGGGGGCTGGTTGAGTTGAATACTTGTTGATTTGAAAGCTGGTTGGGTTGAGGACCGGTTGGGTTGAGGGCCGGTTGGGTTGAGGGCTGGTCGAATTGTGTTGGCTGTTAATGTTTGTCGCGTGTTTTAACGCGCGCCGCAGCTGGGTTGCGCTGTCCTCTTCCTGCAATCCTGGCCGTGGGCGCTTTGGCCAGGAGTTGCCTTTTCACATTGGGGCCGCATTATCGTGAGCCAAAGCGCCCTGGCGTTAAAGATTATTGTAAGAGATTTAGACAGAACAATGGCATTCCCCCGTAACAAAGCCGCTTGTTCGTGACCTCATTTTGTTGGTTTTGAGCCTCGGCAGCCTCACTCGCCCACGCATCTCTCGTGGTGCACACCAAAGAGGTGCATTTATTTGGACAGCGTTATTATTATTACTCTCCTCATTATAGCTCATGAACCATTGGGATTGGTAGGTTCCACCCGGAGTGGCAAATGCCACGACTGTGTGTCCTTCCAACCACATCTCCGATTAACACGGTTGGCCACATACGGTGCGAAAGAAGTTCAACAAACTTACATACTGTTGTAGCCTTCACAAAGAGCATAAATCATAGGCTATCGTATATTCTATGTTATATAAATACTTCATTTCTACGTTAATATCCTGTAGATGTTCAATATCGCATTTCCAAACCATAACGATAATCTGTCAAACGTACTACGATACCCTTCTTTGACATTTTTCTCATAAGCAGCTGCCACGATCACCATATATATTTGTGATATAGAGATAAAATGCTTCAAGAAAGTCATTGGTAGCATTGGCCACACTGGGTGGTACTGATAAGATATTTTACAGCAATGGCCCAATGACCTTTACCTGTACACACTTTAATTGCTCTCACTTGTGCCTGGTACGGTGTTGACTTTCTCTTCCCTATGTTTGTCTTTATCCTGAAGTTCACCATGCCATTGGTTCACTTCTCTCTTGGCCCCTGCAGCCTCTCTATATAATAATGTACAGCCCTTTGTCAATCCATTGTTGGATGAAGGCCTTGCCACGCCGATCAGGTCGTAGGGTTTATGTGACCATATTTCACCACACTGATCTGAACGGGTTAGTATTGGTGGCAAGGGCTATATTTTATTGGACTAGGAATCAAAATCAAATTTCAAGATTACAGTGCATCAACCACTGCGCCACCACTCGACCACCTCATTGAAAATCTTAAAATGTTTTAAGAAATAACCTCCTCCAAACCCCCTGGGTGTCTGTCCTTCTGATTTGTGGTGTGTCCTTCTGATTGGTTGTGCCTGGAGACGGGGCACATTTAAAAGCTTAATGGATACAAATTGTCTCGTATGTTTGTGGTCATGTGGATATCCTGGTATCTGTCGTGAGAATGAAGAATTTCCACCATTTTTTCAAGGTAGCCAATGGACATGGGTGTTGCCCTAATGCTTATCTGAGGAAGGACATTTTATTGCAAGAAAAAACATTCTTTAATAACATCAGACATAGAGATGGAAATTGTTTCGAGAAATATTTCATGGAAGGATTGGTGGTGGCTCGTTGTGGGAGGGGCCGACCAGCAAGAGCATGGAATGATTGTGAGTACTCAAACCCTACAATGGACTGAGAAAACATCTGAAACATCTGCTAGGATATCACTAATGTTAAGATTTAAATACATGGATTTAACATAAAAATGCAACTTATACTATAATTATGAACGATAAAATATGAATCACAGAATTGCAAGTTTTCTTTCAGACTGCTGATTTAGTGATTGCCTGAATTGAGACCAAGCTGGTGTGGCAAGTGGAACAATTATTGAAAAGTCATGGCTAGAAATGTCCTACAATACTGCTCACAGGTTTAAAAACGAAATAATTGCTTCATCTAAATTAACGTGTATAAAAAGGTGACTGGTAAAGTTGCTAGAAGGAATGACAGCGGAGGGCCAATAACAATGACGGAGTGGCAGCCAAAGAATGGAATGCATATAAACGGGCATTCGCCGAGATGAGCTATGAAATAAGGTCGTGTGCAGGTGCAAGTTAGATTATATCACAAAATTGCGAGAGATGGGGATGGCTTGGAAAGGTCTTCGTTGAGCAATGAATTGTCCATAGCTGATGATAAACTAAGCATGAACGATTACACTTTCCAGTGGTTTGGAAAATGACCATGATTTGGTTCCTTATTCCATTCAATAATCGATTTATATATATGGATTGGTAAAATTTCACAGATTCAGTGTATATAGATTACATACATGTATTAATATCAAGCATAAGTACTGTGCAATAACATGTCCACAAAGATGTATTTTATTGGTTCACATTTCACTGTAAACAGAACGCACACAAGGAATACTAGAAACCGACAGTTGGGTCATTAAAACAGACACCTGTGCGTAGCTCAACTCAGGAGGCACTGATGTAATGAAGACAGCACACTCACGACACGAAAGCCAACAAAAGGCCATGCTAACTCCAAGCATTGGGGGGCGAGGTGACGCGGTACTTGGGTCCATTCATCAACTCGTGCACACAGCCCAGCCAACATCATCTGTTAAATAAAACAAGGGCATTACACCGTACTAATTCACTTCATCCTCCTGCATGACCGTCCCATGTGAATGCCATTACAACCTGGATTTTTCCAATTAGGACCTTTAGTCGGCTTGTGTAGAGAAGCTTGCGAAAAAAATGCAATCAGTGTATTGCACAGCACCATCTCAAAAAGCCTTTGGGTGTAAGATCCAGAATCCACCGTTGACAATGCAGCTGAAATTTTTCTAAACAAACCGAATGCAAGTTATTGTAATTCACTGTGGCGTCATTACACAGAACACTTGCTCTCGTATTTTTTACAATAGAAGACGATTGGAGAATTAACTACGATCGCTGTTTTTTTGTCGGGAGGTATCTCAGCGCTTGCACGATGTACCGCGAGAGAGAACAGAGTGGTAATTTGTATGCGATAATATACTGATAACGTGCATTTTTGGCACAATAATAAAGTGTGAATAGATTACAAAGCTCTTGCGTGATGCACCGAGGACAATTACCACAATGGTAGTGCAAACCACAACAGCATTCTCAGGATCGCGGTCTACAAAACAAACGCACTTCACAACGCGAGTCACAAGACATAGTAGTCATATCTGGGTACAATTTGAACAACATAAGGCTGTAAACTTTAATGTGTCAACAATGCTTCTGTAAATTTTAATTTAAAAAAATGAGTTCCAATGCACTGCATTAAGGTATAAATATTAAATTTGTTGCCTTTGATTACAAAAATGTTCCATATTTAGAAAACATTTATTTTCATCCTCTGTTTAAAGGTCGTTTTCAAAGGGTTTAGGGTTATAAATATTGCAACAGCTCCTACTTCATAAACAGGACCCTGTTTTGTTGATTCGAAGTTCATAAAAAAAAGATCAATGCAGCCCGGTGCAGAACACTCATCACACACGGCATTTGCATTAGTTTGCTTCATCTGCGCGAATCGACAGTAGTTCACGCTGGGAGGATGCACCTGTTGCTTGTGCTGGGAGTAAACTTCACTTGAAAGAGCAATTGGAAAACACGTACAAGCACCACTTGACGAGAGGCCCTGACAGATTCTTAACGCTCGCCCACAAGCGATTAAAATTAATTAGGCTATATCACACTGCAGATCGTTAAAACATGACTGTCATTAGCAATGGATTAAAGAACTTAGGGCGTTTCTTTTTCCCCATTAGTATTTCTTAGTTTAGTATTAAAAAAACACGTGAGAACCTTGCATCACACACATTTGTAAATAAATTCAGTTTGCTGTCCAATGTGCATTCTAGGGGTCATACCATGTTTTGTTCAGCAAGATGTCTGACATTTCACTCCAATCCACCCACAACCTGAACTTAACTGAAACTGGAGAATCTTCAATTTAAGTTCGAGGCGAGCTCAGTTGAGTTTCTAAAGAGGCTCACAAGACACTGAGTGAGAGGTCGGACATCATGCCGAACGACACGCGGTAGACAACCCGAAACCACACTGGAGAGCTGTACAGCACAACCGCAAAAAAACCTATGCAGATGTTCCATTTGCTCACGTGTGCAAGCGCGTCTTCACACGGAAGACATTTGAATGCCTTGAGCGAACGGCCTCCGCACGGCGCCCCTATCCACGTCGCTATCGTCGCCACCGCCGCCACCGCCGTGACCGGGCGGTGCCGCGCCGGACTCGATGAGCTCCACGATGCTGTAGGGAGCGCACTCCTCCAAGCCGAGGTGCGAGCACAGCCAACCAAAAAAGCCCTTCTCGGGGTCGCTGACGGCCCCCCACCAGGCCGTGAAGGACCATGACAGCTGCGCCACGGCCGCGTACGCCGCCAGCGAGAGACTCGTCACCGCAATGAGCAGAGGGTAGAGCAGCATCAGCAGCGGGCACAGCGTCACCTTGTGCCAGAAGGTCCGCTGCTCATTGTACACGAGGAAGACGTTGTACCAGGTGATGGTGCCGTAGTAGAAGGCCACGACCAGCGATGCGACAAAGGCGAACGGCAGGCACAGCAGGCTCCACAGGCTGGCATGTGGCCCGTGGTTCAAGCCGCACCGGCAGCGCGAGTGGCACTTGTTCCGTTGGACCCCGTGCGTCTGAGCTGGCATTGTCGTCGGGGCGTTTGTGCCGCCGCCGCCGCCGCTGCCTGTGACCGGCGCCTGGGGAGGTGGTCCACAGCCCAGCTCGAGCAGCTCCTTTTCGGTAAGGCTCAGGTGGATGTCGACGAGCTGGCCTTTCTTCTTGCCGCGCGTGATGGTGCCTGTCAGCGTCACATAGTGGCCGTCGGCGCGGTCCCACGGGGCGCCGGGGACAAGTGCCGGGGGGAAGTGACGAGTTTCTCCCGCGGATTCCAAGCACACGTCCTCCACCTCGGCCCTGCCGCTCTGCTCCTGTGATGCATGTAGCATGACAAAGCAACATTGAGGACAAATGGAAGTGATCTCAAGCAGAGTTCAGATTTTATATTTTGTTTAATTTAATTCATGTATGTTATCTATCATGCATTTGTTTTTACATTGTATTTAGTCTGATATCACCTCCTTGCTGAATAATCATCCCAAATATCCTTTGTTCTGGCACTTCCAAGATGTATTCCATGTAAATGACGATGGTGTTTTTTTTCAGAATGACAAGTTACGTTAATGTTTAATATACTTCAGTGGTGAACGTGGAGCGTATAGAAGTACAGTACAGTAATTGATATTCCATAATTCAGGTTTTTTGGGTTAGATCACGTAAATATATAAATGTGTCGTTAAACCTGCCACCACCCGACACAGCCAATTAGTAAGGTTTGCCACGTAAACAGAACGTGCCAATTCGTCACTAGTACAGCTACACCGGTGTTTTGGAGACCAAAGCCACAACATTTACAATCTGATATTGCTGCACTATCCTCTGCTGCCCCCAACGTAGTCTTACAGTGACCTACAACACCTGTTTTACGCGTGTTGGTTGCCCATCCAAATGCTGTCTCGGCTCAGCTCTCCTTAGCTTCCAAAATACAACAAAATTGGGTATATTGTGGGTGATTGTGGCCATAAGCAAACGGTGACGTAATAAAACAAGCAACACGGAAGTGGCAGCTCAAACATCAAGAAGTCGCCGTCACCTGCACATTCTCGTCGCCGTTCTCCTTCTTCTCCGTGCGGAAGATGATAACCGACTCGGGCCTCGGCTCCCTTTTCTTGCGGCGCTTGCGCTTCTCGGCGGTGCTGCTAGTGCTGGCGCTCTCCCCGTCGGTGCCACTGGGCACGTCGTGACTTGAAACCTCGCTTTTGTGCGCTGCCCGCCGCTTCTCCTTTGGCTGATGTTGCTTCGCCAATGCCGGCCGCTCGGACTCTCCTTGCTCCGTTCTGCCCGCCATCTCTGCCGTGTGATTTTTCTCCTCCTCCTCCTTCTGTGCCGATGGGTGCCACCGTCGTTCCGACATGCACACCTGTGGAGCTGCGAACACCAAAAGTGAAAAGATAAAAAGTTGTAAAAGGGAGATAATTGTTACATTGTGCAGCGCACTAGCCAAGCAAATATAGACTTTGGATAATTATAATTTGTGGGCTGGTTCTAAGTGGCAGGTCGCATGTAGCCGCAGGTTGTAGGAAATGACGTCGCATGCCATAGGCTCCCCACCACTGCGTTGGCCTAATGAGTTGTCAAGTAATGATTTGCACTTCTCTGATGCAATAAGTGATCACATTTGAGACCTACAATTGAATAAAAACGTTAGTAGTTTTCTTCATACCTTCTCATTGAAACTGTTGTACGTTATCCCTGTTCATTGAATTTGCATACACGATTGCAATAGTCGATGAAGACACTTGTGATTCGGTGCATGTACCGCGAGCATAGGAAACGATGTTTAATTGATGAATCAGTACAACTCCATCCATAACCCAAACCGACCACTGGGTCCTCACCTTGATACTCAGTACTCGGCAGACTCTCTCACCAGGCCATTTCCTCCTCACGTTCGCCGCATCACTGCTGCCCGACAAAAAAAGCAGGGAGAGTCAACATCATCAACCATGATCAATCCACTTCTGGATGAATACCTCCCCAAGCTCCCTCCCACCTCTCACGAACCTCGGATATAACCATTCCATCAAACACCTGCACAAGAACCGATTTCATTGCGACGGACAGCCTCTCGTGCGTGTTCTATCCCCTCAATACACCGGCCATCATCCCTTCCACACACCTTTCTTAATAATGAATATGATGAGTCTAACTTGCGTATGTTCTCTGATCCATGTGTTCCACTTCCTGTGTCTGTCTAATTCCAAGCGTGAACCTCTCCATGTTGTTTTGCACACTTTTTAGCTTTTGTTACATTTCCTCTGTTAATGTCCACGTTTCCTATCCATGTCACAGCAGGTAACCGAGTGCCTTTGGGAAACAAAAAAGCAAACGTATTGAGACGAACAAAATATCTGTCTCTTCGCACACACAACATCCCACATCCACAAAGTAGTCGACCAATGTGCAGGAGACATCCAGCAGCAACAGCACAGAACCGTGAGAGGGATGTCGACTGCATACGGGAGGTCTTCATCCAGCAGTGGATAAGACAACGGCTGGTGATGATGAACAGCAGGCCATAATTGTTTACGTACGTATGTAGATTGAACTTCTTTCGCGCCGTACGTAGCCAACCGTAGCTGGATTAGAGAGCGAGAGAGCATTCGTGCCGGGTAGCCCGTCTGATAGAACACGACACCAGGGCAGAGAGATGGCAGGCAGCTTCGGGAATAATCCCTGGAGAGAGACGCATCGAACGAAAATAGAACTCCCCACAACGCCGCCTCGCCTTGCTCGGGAAACAAAGAAACGAGGATGCCGAGTAGGAGGAGGAGTCAAGGAGGAGGATCCAGCATTGATGTCAGGCGTCTCACGGCGACGCTGCATTGCACGGTCCCAGCCTTATTCGCCCGTCTTTACAGAATCACCCAAATCCATGTTCATTAACACACACGCCCACAAAATATAGATTTGCTATTGTACTCTACAGTCCAACAAATCAGCACGTGCCTAGGTGGATCGTTCGCATCGGTGGATCGTTCGCATTGCCGGATCGTGTGGGATTACGGCGACTTGAGGAGGCGTCGATGCTGATGCTGATGATAATAACTACAACAACGGGATCGCATGGCCCCCACCCCAGCAGATCGCCACCCTCGCTCACACGCATACCTTGCCGCCTGGGAGATCGGAGCTCGGGTTGCAGGAGACGGCAGAGAGCGAGGCAGACGCCGGAACCGGTTTTTGGCATTCGCTGTGGAGCAGTAGTCGAGGCGGAGGAAGTGACCCCTACGTGGTGAACCCGGGGTCACCGAGTCCGTAGGCCTGCGACCTCCCCCCACCCCCAGCCACCCCGGCTCGGCTTGACTGCCGGGACCCAGGCGGACCCCGTGGTCGCTCCCACTCCTTCCTCTTCCTCTGCACGTGCGGAGCCTCCCTCCCTCCCTCCCTCTCGCCACACACACAGACACACACTGCGCATGCGTGCCGGATGATGTAATGACACAAATGTAGCGGAGCAAGCGGACGCGTCTGGGTGATGCGGGCGGAGTGGGGCGGGGGGTCAACGCGGGTCACGCCGCGCCCTCCACACCGCACAGTGCCGGATTGTCCTCCTAGCAAGAGTAGCTACATAAGCTACGGGTCCCGCACTTTCAAGTGCCCCGCGCTAAATGCTTTCAAGCTATCAATTCGGGTTCAGTGATTCTGCACTTGCTCTATTACTGTAGTACTATACTGCCTTCAACTTTTATGAGGTTAGCGATTTGCCGTATTGTATGGCTGTATAGCAAATTTAACAATACAATTACTTTACTATGCAAGTTAAAAATGTGTGTTTTAATATTTGTGTGTTTGTTTTGCGCAAACTGCGCTAACTGCGCAAACTGCGCCGTATGATTGGGCCAGAGCCCAGCAGCGAACCCCGTTAACGCTCGCATTATTTTTTCATCCGGCCAATTTTTTTTATTTGTAGCAAAACACATGGGATGGACTTTTTATAGTGTATTTCTCCGTTTTTTTCTTTTTTACCTTTTCTTGTTTCATTGTATGTAATGGCAGAGATATAAAGTACAACCATAACCACAATCATATAAACAGAAATTTATGCATTGTTATATGAAGACAAGTCCAGATATTGTGGCCAAGGTTTAGCAAATCGTTGTTTTTATTTACATAGCATCGCAATTATTATTTTAAAAAAATATTTTTTAGCAATATATGGGGGGGGGACATTTTGAGCATATTTGATTATTGGGGGGGATGTGTGTAATTACGGCCTTGGGTTTAAGGGCACACCGTGTCTACGGGGAGTTTCATCAAGCCGGCAAACTTCCACCGATTCTCTTCATGGCCACCAGCGAGGGGTGGCACCGATGACGAGTTAGGAGTGGCTACGAGTTGGACGGCTCGGCCACTTCCCGAGCCAAGCCCCCCCCCCCCGCCGTGTCACTTGGAGCCCCGTGGTGGACTTTGTTCAGCGGAGTCGGGTGTCTGAGTGAGTAGTGTTTGTGTGAGGCCAGGGCTTCTGTGCTAGCGTCCGAGCGCTCCGTGTTGAGAGGGTGCCGTCTTGAGTTGAGTCGGTGTTCAGTGAGCGAGTGCTGAGCGAGTGTTGTCTAAATGAGTGAGTGCTAGGTGAGCATTGAATGATAATGCTTAGTGATGTCTGAGTGCTAAGTGTCCGAGTGCAGTAAGCGAGTGCTAAGTGAGTGCTTTCTGAGTGAGTGAGCAGTGCCTGAGTGAGTGCGAAGTGAGTGCTGAGTTAGTGGTGTCTGAGTGAGTGGTGTCTGAGTGAGTATTGTATTGTCCTCGCTGCAGGTAACCATGTCTGTATTCCGAGCCGGGCTGTTCAGCAACAAAGTTGCGATCGTAACTGGCGGAGGGACCGGCATCGGGAAGGCGATAGCAGCTGAGCTGGTGTCCCTGGGTGAGCCTGCACGACCACCACTACAACACGTGTTTTCTATTGCACAAACCGAGCGGCCGTGCCGAGCCAGCCCAGCATGGTTGTGGAGGCAGCATGTTATTTTCCCACTAGCAGAAGCCGTGAGTTGAGACGCACCATGCACTGAATATGACGCAGGGATTATGTGCCCTCACAGTGGACAGACCGACAACACAACGCAATGAACGCGTCATTAGAGCCGCCCCTAGTCCTACATGATCCCAAGCCAGATTCAGATGTACGTATTGTGTGAGGCTAGTGCAGCACGGTTCGATTCCGGCTCAGCACTGGAAAACCGCTCGTATCCGCCAGGGCACCGCAATGGCTCGGCTCGGATACGTCATTGAAAACAAAAGCATGCAGATGGAGCTTAATTGTAAACCCACACATGAGTAACATGGACGGGTATGGGTGAATGGTGACGCCGCCACTGTTCACCCAGACGAGATATACTTTCACAAAGGCGATTGGCGCCACCTGCTGGGAAAATCTGCTCTTGACTCTGTGCACTGCTTGTGCATGGGCGACAGTACCACAAACTCCAGGAGAGCTGCCACCCTTGGGAAGTTGCGGTGTGTCCTTCAAACGAATGCTTCCTCGCAGTAGCGTGGGGGCAGGGGGTGCCTTGCTTCCCCCCCCTCCCAACCTCCTGGTGGTCAAAGCTACGAGTTGGGTACTCTTAGGTTTTTTTCGGTAAAGTCACGTAGGTAAAAAATAAAAATAAATAATAAAAATAATAGAAATAATAAAAGAAATATTAGAAATATTTTATATATTTTATTTCTATTATTATTTCTATTATTTTTATTACTTATATTTATTTTTTACCGACGTGACTTTACCAAAAAAAACCCTAAGAGTATGAATCCTTGCAGTCACGAAAGCTTCAAATCTAGAACTACGAGTTGGGGCCTCCTTGACAACTATGAAAAAATATATAAGAATAGGTTTGACCCTTTCTGGCAATAAAACAGGTGTTAAGATGTTCAAACACCAAACAGAAACATTTTGCAAGGAATCATGCCTGCATTACTTGTGGTGAACATGCAAACAAACTATGCATTGTCTTTGAAACTGATTGGTCTACACTATAGACAGCCATCTTTAGGGCCGAGCCTCACCGATGTCAGACCAAAAGGCGTTCTCATACTTTGATACTGGCAAAAAAGGTCCCATTTTTAACTACCATGTTTCAACATTATTGCCCCCCACCACCAATTGCCGCACCAATCTGAGCTGAAAATTTCGCTGCTGCCCCGTGGTTATTGGGTAGATTGCAGATGCGACCCACGACGTTATGGACAAAGAGGAGTTCTACTGTGGACTCGTGCAACTATGATCAGTGGCGTCACCAATGACAAATACTCAGTAAATGATTAGGGGCCATCCATTGAGTAGGTACGCAAAAATCTGTCAAAACTTTACCCCCCCCATCCTCCCTGTACGCACGCTTATATACGATGTTCTTATATCCAGCTTTCTGCTGGATACCAGTCCGAACAAAAGTACACATGCTACTGGGCAGACAATCAGTAACCTGCACATGCAGGTTACTGATTGTCCATCTGCCCAGTCAACATTCCGACGTTGCGATCGATTTGTGGTTTAATGGCGATGATTTAGGAAGGCCTTCATCTAGCCGTGGATTGACGATGGATGAAAATGTATGTCATGGAATTTGTATGTTACAAAACTCGACAACATTTAATAAACGCATTTAACGTCCTCAATTATCGATACAATGTAAACAATTGCAAGAGTTTTAACGTACGTTGGAAGGGACGTATTAAACTAATCTAATATACGTTTGATAATCGAGGACATAAAATCAACATGGATTAAACTATGAAACATGCCGCATTTAATGTCGATTAGAAATCGACAACAACGCCACCTTGAGGCCACGAACGCAAACCGTCCGCGTGGACCCACAATGCATTGCACACAGCTATCGCGCAAGTTCGCAAATAAAACCCTTAAAATATCTGCCTAATAACGAAAATAAATTTCGTACACAATATTCACAGACGATGTTGGTTAACTATGATGATGTTTGTAATATCTCAACGCGTAATTAATACATTAATTACCTTCGGGGGCCCATGGTGTAAAGAACATCGCTAAAAGGTTGGTATAAATAGTGGACGTGGCATGCTATGCTTCTGTACTTGCTCCGGCAGTACATATACTAAAATTGGAACGATACAGAGAAGATTAGCATGGCCCCTGCGCAAGGATGACACGCAAATTCGTGAAGCGTTCCATATTTTACCTTCTCGTAATTCATTTTTTTGTTTATTTTAATCAGACCAAAATTACATCGTGTGTCAGCAATGTTGGAGACAAACATCGCCTCACATCGTGGAATTATTTTTGGTTTGGAATGCCCAGGCCCACCTAATTTTCTAAACAGTCCTATTTTGTATTGAAGGGGGCCGTCTATAAATGACGTCACGCACCTATTGGGAGGGGAGGGTCAGACATTTGTAACGATGTATGACGAGGGGGTGGAGTTTGAGAAATGTGACGTCACATCAAAATGCGCAACTTTAAATAAATATTGACAATTAAATAGACTTTTTAATGTTTTCGCCTACAACATCAGAGTGCAGCGCCATATTAAATACGCACTACAATGACAATAGTTTAAAGCGATTTGAAGAATGTTTTATTTTTAAAATGGAAATATGGTTGGGGGGGGCAGAGCTTTGTGACGTCATATTTGAGGGGGGGTTTGACTTTGTGACGCCGTGTGACGAGGAGAGGGGGTCAAAAATTGTCCAAAATCGCGTGACGTAATTTATGGACGGCCCCAAAGCCCTTCATCCACCAGTGGATTGATAACGTGTGGTGATGACGATGAAAACTCTACATACGCAATGTGCGTTAGAAACAGCGCCACCTTCAGGCCTTCTAGCACAAACCGCCCTCTGATATCCACAATGCATTGCGACTCTGTAATGCACGGTCGTCACAGAGCGCAAATGAAACCCTTCAAACATTGAATTAACAGACTTATTCACGTAAAATACGTTACCTGATGAAATTAATTACGTGTATAGTTTTTTTCAATGTTAAATTTATTGACAAATCGTAAATTAAAAAAAAATTTGGGGGGGGGCACCAATGGCGTAAAGCAAGTCGCAATTTGGATGATATTGTAAGGGGCCTGTCACGAACGCGACATCATATGCTATTGTACGCGATATGGCATGATGAAATTTGCCACATTACTTTATCCTCATTATACTAAACACATCCATCCGTATCCAGAGATATGTATTAGTTTTCCTGCGGTGCCATGTGTTGGGCAGGATGCAGCGTCGTGATCGCGTCGAGGAAGATGGAGCGGCTGCAGGAGGCTGCACAAGAGCTTTGTGGCTGCATCCCACCCAGCAGCTCCGCCCGTGTCACGACCGTGCAGTGCAACATCCGTCACGAGCAAGAGGTGTCAACCAGATACTCCAGACAGATCCCTTAATCAAATACACCAAGCAAATCCCTCAACTAGATCATAAAAAAAACACTCAGACTCATACACTCACTCTCAGACTCAGACACACTCACTCTCATACTCTCAGCCTCTCAGGCTCACACACAGACTCACACACTCACTCTCATACTCTCCGGCACACATACACTCACACTCTCAGACTCACACACACACTCACTCTCATACTCACACTCTCATGCTCACTCACTCTCAGACTCACACACTCACTCTCAGACTCACACACTCACTCTCATACTTTCAGCCTCTCAGGCTCACACACACACACACTCTCAGACTCACACACTCACTCTCATACTCTCACACTCTCAGGCTCACACACATACACTCACACTCTCAGACTCACACACACACACTCCCCACCTCTACCAATGACGGCCCCGCTCGGCGTTTGGGGGGGGGGGGAAGTTGGATGATTGGGCGTGTTTACCTTCCCCCCACCCTCCCCGACATCCTCAACCAATCGTGGCCCTGCTCGGCGGTCGGTGGGGGGGTGCATGGGTGGGCTGCATTCCGATGCACGACGGACAAATAATCCCTGGTGGGCAGTGTGGAACCTGTTGTTCCTACCTGTATAAAAGATAACTTGACTTGAGTTAGCCAGGCAGCCAGCCAGGTAGCCAGTTCGGTAGCCAGCCCCTCCCCCTTGCTTAGGCCCCTCCCCTTACCCCCCCCCCCCTCCCTTAGGCCTCTCCCCTGACCCCCCCTCCCTTAGGCCCCTCCTCTGACCCCCCCCCCCTCAGGCCCCTCTCCTCACTCCCCCTTCCTTAGGCCCCTCCCCTGACCCTCCTCCCTTAGGCACCTCCCCTTCTCCGTACCCGGCAGTCGGTCTTGGCCGAGAAGTGTTAAAAATGGAACTCTCGTCACCCACAGGTACAGGGCTTGATGAGCACCACCCTAGAGAGGTATGGAAAGATCGACTTCCTGGTGAACAACGGAGGTGGGCAGTTCCCCAGTCCGGCTGAGGGCATCAGCACCAAGGGTTGGCACGCCGTCATCGAGACCAACCTCACCGGCACCTTCCTGTGCTGCCGCGAGGGTGAGCGTCGCCTCGGCCATCAGCCTCAGTTCTACAACTTCACGACAACTTCCTCTCTATATTGTGTTATTATACACAGGAGTCTCCAGCTCACCTTTTTTTATTTGTGGCAAGAAACACATTCCTGCGGAGGGAGCTGGTAGGAACGTTGAGTTGCTCGGTCAATGGCCAGGGTCAACGGCGGCGTGGTGTATTCCGCAAATATGGCCGACTGTGAGGGCGGGCACAAGCTGGCGTGAGTAGGTTAAACGTTGAGTTTCATAAGGGCACCACGGGGTGACCAGCCCCTCCTCACCCAGCCCCACCCCTCCCACCCCCCACCCAGCCCCACCATCCCCACCATCCCCACCCAGCCCCTCCCCTCCCCTCCCCACCCAGCCCCTCCCCACCCAGCCCCTCCTCATCCTCCCCTCTCCACCCAGCCCCAGCCCTCCCATTTTTTGATGCAGGACAGACGGACACAATAATCCCCTGTGGGCTGGTGTAACCAGGAGGTTCCTACCAGGAGAGGATGACCCAAGATCAATTGGAGACAATCGTGATAACATGGACATTGCAATGAAAATATAGATGATGCTAATACAAGGGACATTCGGGGGCAACATATTTGGCTAGCAGAGAAGATCAATGAGCACAATAGTATGGAAGATGTATTTATATGGTCATTCCAACTACATTGCGGAATATATTTTCCAGAAGTTTATCACTTTTGTTTCACATGAAGTTTCATCACCAACATAAGGCAAGGTTTTAGTGAACATGGCTTTCACCTAAGTCCATCATTATCCATAATTTATGTGAATGTCAACGTGTTTACAGCACTTCCTTATATTGGCTTCTCTGCTAATTTGTCGTTTTGTGTGGTGCAGTGTACAACTTGTGGATGAAAGATCACGGTGGAGTCATCGTAAATATAATTGCTGACATGTGGAGAGGGTTTCCGGGAATGTCGTGAGTACATTTAATTCCTTGCCTATGCAGTCGTGTGTACAAGAAAAATCTATTCCCACCAGTTTTTACGTTTTTTGCAACTTGCTAAAATAATTATGCTATATAGCCAGTAAATATTCATCAAGTCTCATGACACTTTTTTCAGGAGGGTGCTGCATTACCATGTTTGACCAATTCCCCGTTTCAAGGAGTGTTTTGTATTTGGGAGGAAACTTTAGTACCTGGATAAAACCCAATAGAATAACAATTAACGTGCACCACCTTGCCAGGCACACGGGCGCGGCACGAGCAGGCGTTGACAACCTCACTAAGAGCCTGGCCATCGAGTGGGCGAGCAGCGGCGTCCGCATCAATGCTGTTGCACCGGTACGATCACAGCCTCGTGGTTCCAGCCAGCATGGTGCAGCAGTTAGAGCGGATTTTAAAAGTGCGGTTCAAATCCTAGTCGGGGGAAAACTCAGCGATGTATCCTTTCCGGGTCGATAACATAACTCAAACTAACTTCATCCCTTCACAGTCTGCCTATGGATGGAGGCTTCTCCATGCCAGGTTCGTCATGGGGTTTATTTGACTATATTTGACCATGCTCGTTGAAGGAGGGGAAGACAGACGTTCTGATATCACTTGCCACATTTATTCACTGAGAATAATGCTCAGGTCGCCAGGTTATTTTCCCAATGCACCAACCACTATGCTATTGCTGCAAATTTTATAATTCCATTTATCTTGGAAAGCAGCACCGTCTCTCAAAATTCGATGTCAGGACATTCTTGCAATGGAGAGTTTAACCAAATCAATTTAGTATTGGAATACCATTTTGTAATGGCAGTAGTGTTTGTTCTGTGGATAAACGTTCCCTTGCTTCAGGAATGTGATTTCTTGGTATGCAGAAGCCTTCGTGACTTTCCCGAAAGAATCAGAGTAAGGAATGTGATTATTTAACCACTGGTTTGGGAGTGCAAATGGGAGATTAGCCTACCCCACGGTAATTTTATTTGGAAACATAATTTCTTGACCTGCCCTTCAAGCAGTATTTCATAGAAATGTTAAATTCTATGTATTATTTCCATTTCCAGTAAAGTGATTGTTGTCTCTTACTCTTGACAGGGAACAATATTTTCCCAAACTGCATCTGAAAACTATAAGCATTTGTCAGTATCTCCATTTGATATGATGAAGCCAAGGATCCCTGCCAAGAGGCTTGGTTTACCAGAGGAGGTATGTCACTACGTGTTCAATCCAGAATTACCAGTAGCCAGAAAACGTTATTTAAAATCAGAATACACACAAGCCAGTGACCTAAAATGTGTGAATTAATATCTACACAGTACACAGATAATATCCAAAGCTATTAAATGTTCAATAATTCCCCCATAAAACTTTGAAATGTCTCAAAATTTGGCAATTTTATTAGCTTTTAATGTCCTCTGTAGTTAAATGAACTACTTGACAAACACGCACCTTTCAGGTTAAGTTACTTTGCTTTTACCGAAGCATGCTTGAATATTTTAATGCACGTATCCAACAAGTATAGCTGCTTGTAAAAGCAGGCCACCTGGGAGTTATCCCAAGGCATGTTCTTATTTCCTGCTTATACATTTTGAAAAAGTATATAAAACAATTGAAGAAATATTCCGTTTTCGGAGTAGTCATAATTTGTATTCCTGGCCAGGTGTCACCAGTCGTTTGCTTCCTGCTGTCACCTGCTGCATCCTTCATCACTGGGGAGACGGTGAAGGTGGATGCAGCACAGAGCCTATACCAGTCTCCGTGGGATATTCCAGGTGGGTGAAGGTGATATCAAACACACGCAGCCACACAAGCTGTGGAGCAGCAAATTGCAATTTAATGTAATGAATGCTTTAACATCGCTATTTTGCTTTACATATATTTTAACCAAGATTACCTGGCTGTAAATGTTATGTACATTTTATTTTAAATAAATATGGACTAAATTAAGAGGGGGCTACAGAAACAAGCAATGCAACGCTTCAATGGCAATCAAGCTACCCATACACCATAAGGCAATGTTTAATAAGTCTGATGATGCTCCAGCACCACTTACAGCAAAGTTTGTTTTGCTGACTAGAGATACCTTTTCATTGACACTTATAAAACTAGACTAATTCATTTTAAGCTTTTCTTAAAGTGCAGGGTAGGCAATATAACTGAAAAAAGCAAGTCAGGTGACGGAATAAAGCACTCACACACAAGTCACAAACCACCATCGCAAAGCAGTAATAATCAGCAAATGCAGGCCACTGATCTCGCCCACTGCAAAAGCGTTGTAATGTCATATTTTATCCCACTTACAGATCACGACAAGATGCCCGCACCAAACATAGATGTGTCTGCAACGGATTCCGAGGGGCATGCAAAAGTGTCCCCATCCAAACTGTAATATTGATCTTGGGAATTGTGTGGTTAAAACAGTGTCAGGCTTTGTTTTTGCTGTCGTGGACGCTATTGTGTAAATTTAGATAAAATCAGCACTGCTGTAAATCTGGCCACGCACATGGTGCCAGATACAAGCTTAAATTACCTGCTACTTAGAATTAAAAATAATAAAGCACATGGTGCCAGATACAAGCTTAAATAACTTGCTAATTCGAATTTAAAATAAAGCTCATTTAAAAAAGCAAGTAGATAAGTGTGAGAAAATGCATTATGCAGTATAGGATACGTATGAATTTACAATGCATTATGTACACATTTCAAAGAAAATTTACAGTGGTTAACCTGTGAAGTTTGCAATGAACCGAGTGGATGTGTGGTACAAGTCATCATATTGTACAAGACATTGTGATGTTCGTAATGTTACATCATTAAACACATATATATTTATCACGAGCAATACTTACATCTCATTGAATTTAACAACATTGCGCAACACGGTTATATGATTTCACGGAATGACATGCATACACCACGCTGAAAAATTGTAATGCTCAATTATTCTGCAAGGCTATCAAAACGTGTACAGTATACGCAAAATCGTGTTCTGATAAGACTGCAATTGTTTTTAAACAAAATCAAATAGCGGCAAAATAAGCATTGACAGAAGCACATGTGACTTGAATGTTTAATGCAATTCTCATAGAACATACATTAATGGTCAAATTGTCTGGGACTGTTGTGTTACAATAAATGTAATAATCACTCTTTTTTTGCTTCCTGTTACACAATGTTATTCACAATGGGCAAATTGCACCACAACAAATATAATAAAATTATGGTCTACTGGAGCGTTCTTCAACTATATCTTCGAGCGAGCCACAAAACAACGAGCATGTGCTGGCAGGCCACATGCAAATCTTAAAATCAGTGTCACCTATACATAAATTACGATGTCACTTGGCATTGACATAATACCTATACATCAGCAATGATGTTCTTCTTGTGAGATGAAGGCCTACCCTTCCACCCCCCAGACATCGCCGTCTCTCGGTCATGTAATGCAACAATCCATTTAAATCCTGAACACGAGACGATCTCATCGCTCTTTCTTACGGTGGTCATGCGCTGGGGGTGTTTTCCCACCTTTGGCTGCCACTCCATCGTTACGGCCAACCACTGGCCATCAACCCCTATTTGTGACGTATTATGCCCAAGTCCACTTACTTTGCTTATTAGTCAATGTAGCCTTTAACTTGCAGTCTCTCACCAATCCACGTGTTCTTTTTTCTGTTTCTCAGTTTAATTCCCAGCATGCTTCTCAAGCTTCTTTTTGTACTTTCAGCTTTTGTTAAATTGTCTTTTGTCAGTGTCAAAGTTTCTGATGTATACTGTACTAGGGATGACTGAGTACCTCTGGTCTCCAGATCGATCATCTCCATCTCGTTTATCTTGCAGTGATCTCACTCAACTTATTTTTTGTCTACAGGTCTCATCTCCATCTCTTGTTTATTATTTAGCTATTTCACCAATTTGTATCTCTGTCTCGGCAGGCCATAGCTCAGTGGGCCACTCCAAGAGCAATGTGGTCCGCAGATCGCCAGTTGAAGAACACTGGTCGAGTGCACCCATGAATTGCCACTATTTTATAATAAAATACTAGCCACTGCCAAGTGCAATGTTTTTTCCAATCGCAATTGAAAAAAATGCTATTATACACACAATTATACACAATAGATCTAAGCAATATCTTTTTGTTAATACTTTGAGCACATTAATCCAGAAACGTGTTGTCATTAATTTGTTCAGAAGCTGCATTCAAGTGAAAGGCAAGTCCAGTGATCGTGACCATTTCCACTGCTAACCTTGCAGTTGCCGATAGTGTCATATGATGAAATACGGCGAGTCACAACAGAGAAAAATAAGAGATAAACAGCCTATTCTGGACTATGATGAGCAGCAGTCAACTAGCGCGGGGAACTTAGTGCCTTAATGCCGCTTGCGAAGCAGCTTGGAGAGGAAGCCCGAGCTCTGGCCGCGAGTCTGAGCACTGCCTCCCAAGGCGCGCCCTTCCCGGCCGTGCTGCCCATCCGTGTCAGAGCGATCCAGCTCGGTCTGGTCCAGTAGCTCAAACCCGTCATTTATCTCCTCCGCCTCTTCGTCCGTGTCCGCATAAAAGCTCTCTGCATCAGCGGCAGTCATGGGCACGCGCTCCGCAGCCACAGCGCCTGTTGCCCGAGTGTGGTGCCGCCGGTTTCCCTTCTCAGCTCTGAGAGCGGCGGTTTGCCGAGACCTGCCTGCCGGTGCCGCCTGGTTCCGGGATGTTGCCAAGCGGGAGTCGGATGAGGTTGAGTCAGATGATGTAAGTGCCGACAGGGTGTTCCTCACCATAGCCGTGAAGGCCGCATTTACAATTTCGTTCGCCAGGTTCCCGCTGCTATTCCCACCCATAAACATTGAACTGTGCTGCTCCTCCTCACAGTTCGCCATGCTTGAACCATCGTCTGCAGGCAGGAAGACGTCCTCGGGCATCCTGTCTCCCACAAAGTCATCGGGAGAGGGCAACCCACTCATGGACATCTCACTATTGATAGCGTCAGTGTCCGAGTCATAGAAGTCTTCGTTGTCGGCTGGGAGGCTCTGGCGTAGGGAGTTAGGGCGTGGACGGCTGGGCCGTGTCTCCAGGATACTGGGAATTCCCAAGGTGTCATCATCGTCGCTGTCCAGGCCCACGCCACCTCGCTCTGACGGGAAGGCGGCCAGGTCACGCGCAAACGTGTCTTCCAGGTCACTGTGCTGGCTGTGATGCTCCATGTCTAGAAACACCAAAATGTGGATACGCCTTCCTTATTACATTCGTAGTCAGTCTTCTATTACATTGGTAAATCTTCTGGCCGTGACAGAAAGTTAGGTTTGTTTGATCATGTGCAAAGCCAAAGCACCAATATTTAATCTTATTTGATGATTATCAGTAATATTTTGTACACCAATATATAGTATGACAAATTTTGATATCATTTTCCAATACTTTTTGTATATTAAGCACTTTTAAATTTGTAGGCATAACATTATACATACCATCATCTCACCATCCACCAAAAGTGTAAATGTACGTGTGAATATAAAATTTAACATAAAAGCTATGCACCATCGGAGCCATCTGTAAGCTGCGGCGTGCCTCCCCTCATCAGACCCAGTCCTACGGCCTCGCGGTACGATGCCTCGTCATCCGATGGCTCTGACTCAGACAGTGCCAGCGCCTCTTCCACTGTGGCAGGGTCCAGCTGTGCTCCAGGTAGGGGTGGTACAGGAGATGCAGCACAGTAGTTACACATAAAAGTTGGTTTCACACTTGAATGTAGTTTCGAACTCAGTTTTTCGGTTATTATTTTTATTATATTAAATGTGATTTTTATATTTAAAACAGCTAAATATCAAGTGGTGTGATTACCTTTGGGTAAAAGGCAGCCAATTCATCTTCACTGTCAGTTTCCACCTCATCTTCATCCAATGTTCCTTTTTCATCATCTCCTTTAATTTTAAAACATAAGAGAATACAAAAATTGCAACAATAAATTACAAAGTATGTAACAAACAAGTTCTTATTGCTCCAAATAATTCTGCGATGATTGGCATCTCATGATAGTGATTCAAGACTCCCTACCAGCAGACAGTGCTTTATGTTAACAAGCAGCAACAAAAATACATGTAAACACGGAGCAGACTGTAATCATGCCAAGCTCACTTCTTCCCCCTGCAGATCTATGAGCGATTAGCGCCTGTCGGCTGTAGTCCAGCATGTGAAGAAGTCCATCAAACAGGTGGCGTATCTTGTGTCCTATGCCGTAGTATGAAGCCAATGGCCAGAGAAGGGCTGCCAGTACTATGCGAACAGCAAAAAAAGGAACATTTGATTACACTCATCTTGCAGATGATCACAAATTATAGTTATGTTGAACAGTGACATAAGTGTGTTCGTTATGGGAATCCATTTACAATTGAGCAAGGATGCTGAGTAAAAATTATTTATGGTAATATATTATTTAATGGCCTTTTGTGGTTGGTACGAGCATACTTACAGATGAGGTAGCAGACTACAATACCAGGCACACGGCGTCCAACGTCAGCCAGCACAGCACAGCAGATGCAAACTATCAGGCAGAACTGTGTCAGAAAACAAAGACAGACGAAACAATCAGCATCAACTCAATCAGTTTATTATGCCAGTAGTGCGATGGGAAAAATGTGTGCTTACCTTTCCACGATTTTCTCTTTTAAAAGCGAGTATATTGTGCAGGTAGGTAAGGAGGGAGATCCAAGTCTCAGCCAGCCGACGGCAAAGCTCTGGTACACTCAGCAGATCAGGATGAACTACTGTCCAGCTGTGCACATACAAGCCAACACACACACATGCACGCATCCATCCACTCACTAAACACTTTAACCCCATAAAAGCTGGGTCACATGAGTTCTCACATCACAGGCAGTTTACCGTATGACAGGAGGCCCAACATATCACACTTTATGGTAGCTAATGGTATAAGCACAAGACTTTTATGATAAAAATGTATAGCGTAAAATAATCATGAGTGCACTATCTTAAATAACTTTACATAGCAAAATAAACGTCATGCAACAGCTATGAAATATCATTGTGATGACAAATTCCGAACATCAAATTCAACAACGGTCATGTTCAAACATGTTTTTTTTCCTGCCGTGGCAGTGCTATAGTAACCATTTTTCCCACAGGTCGCAAATGCCCCCTTCTCCACCCCCAACCTCTGCGTCAGCAATGCCCGGGGCCACATTGCAACCTGATCCACATAGCACTTAGGATTCCGGAAAGCTTGCCATCAAGAGTTAAACATGAAAATATGCTCGTTATACAAATACTGCGCTTTACAAAACGGATCTCACGGGATTCTTTGAACGAAGACTTGAAACATGACCGTTTTAGCGAGCATGTGCTTAACAAATCTCTTTTTCAACTTGCCCAGTAATGGGAGCGTTTCTTTAAATAAGTTCTGAGTATACTTTACAATATGGCAGCTAGCCAGGGTGCGGACTTGAACAACACCTGATCACATCCTCGTCTAGGCTAAAAATGACAAACATCACAACTTAAACTGGAAGCTAATAAATCTAAAATATTAATAAGTAGCGATTATACAATTCTAAGACCTCAATAATTTTTTCTTGAAATAAAAAGTAGAGTATTTGTGACTGACACCATAATTGAAACTTACAATGTGTATTTTGACAGCATTTCTTTTTGCGGTGTTTTATTAGTTTATATTAAGTGAAGCAATAGGTAGTTCTGAATGTGAAGTGTTGATAATTAATTACCTTTCACTTGGTGAGTCATCTCTGCGTCTCCCTGAAAAAGACAGAACATGATAATATAACAAGGGAAAACAAATCCGATGTGTGATATACATGATATTTTTCATGTGACTTAACATTACTGAGTACGTACCAAAGATGCTGGGTATTTTAAGCCACTTTCTATATTTCCATGACTCTATAGATATCAGCAGCAGCAGAAATGACGCCAGTACAAAGTATGGCCTGAATGTGAGCGTCATCTTGGATATACCCCTGGAAAATATAGAAACATCAAACATCGTGTTAATGCATAATGTCAAAAACATCCACTGTCTGTGCACAGTAAATGGTCGCATTCATTTTATTCCTCCATGCAGTGACACACCCGTTAAGTGGGACCTAAATATAAATACAGTTACAAACGATCTTCCAATAATTATAATTTACATTTGAGTGGTTAGGGGTTATTTGACCATCACTCCATGCAAGTTAAAGTGGGGGGGGGGGGGGAGGTTGAACCAGGGCCCAGCTCTGATATCACTTGACACTGATGTTTGCCATAGTCTGCAATGGAATTCATGCAGCAGGGTTCACAGCATAGCACAGAATAACATTTGAAAGTTCACGGATTCAAAAAGTTCACGTGAGTCATTGTATTAAACCGTGTATATATATAAAAAAAGACACGTTACACTGTCCCGTCACGCCACTTCACGGTTAACTATTGACTTAGAGAGCACCACTACAATGTACAGCCCAGGCAGGCACTTGTTCCATGGACCATACACACTTGTGCGCTGCCCAAGCACGTCTGAGATTCCAGCTGTGCTGCCAATGGGTTCCCGACACCGACATGAGTGGGGGGTTATCAGCTGGAAGGACCGGTCAAAGACAATGAGACCTATCCAAGTGTCAAGTGCAACCGTGTCCTGTTTTATCGCATATCCACAGGATCTGAAGAAGCCCAACTAGAATGCGGAGTTTCATCATCGGCCACGATCAATCCACTGCTGGACTAAGGTTTATTACTTTCGTACAACATTAAATTGTTTTTTTCTGCCGAGCATAACGTTATGCGGCTGGCCGAATACAACACCATAAATGGTAATTTGAAGTACTGTACATTGGTAGATAAAAAATATATTATTCAACCGGCCACTGGGTAAGTTTGGAATTTGAAAGTATTCATAGTAGCCTACTGTACATCATTTAATGTTATCATCACAAACCACACCGCCGCAATGACAGCGGTGTTTGTGTTTACCTGCAAGATCACTCCACCACAATCCAGAGGTGTGGACTCGAGTCATGTGACTTGGACTCGAGTCAGACTCGAGTCATGAATTTGATGACTTGCGACTCGACTTGGACTTGCATAACAATGACTGTCCCACCTATGAGATGTGGACTCGAGTCATGTGACTTGGACTCGAGTCAGACTCGAGTCATGAATTTGATGACTTGCGACTCGACTTGGACTTGCATAACAATGACTTTGTCCCACCTCTGCCACAATCACTAAGCGTGTAGTTGATACCTGTCAACCCATTAAGGTTTACCCCCATTCTTGTACAGTGTTCAGGTCCATACGACGTAAAGCCGTTTCAATACGGGCAACAACATTTATTTTTGTCTATTTGTTTGTCTTTCTCCCTTGTGATGGGACTTAGTAGGACGAACGTTGAGATTTATCAGGGCACCGGGGTGACCAATGAGGTCCGAATTTGTCCGTAACAAGGTAGGGAGGGCACTGCTAAAGGGCTTGATACAGGCATGGTATTAATCAATGCGTGGCAGAAAAAAACCTGTACCATAACGTAGCAACGCATTCATTTCGTTAGAAAAACATACTACGGGAGGTGGACGTCCCGGTCGTGTCGCATTATAATCATTATTCCACCCGACAACCTCAATGTTGTTGGCCGTGCCGACACTGGCGGCTCACGACACGAAACAATCGTCGCTGTACACACCACACCACACACACGAGCGTTGTAAAATAACCGACTCACGTACATCAACCCACACTCCCCGACTCGAATACGTTCACAAGTGAAGCCAACAAAACGCAACCATCGTCATCCCTCACTCCAACCCGACTTTAACCTCCACCGCCCTTAAGACAGCGGTGAGGCGAGGTGGTGTTGGGGCAGGCGGGGGGGGGTCAGGCCTAGGGCAGGCTGTCGCGGGCTCTCAGCGACCCAAAGCGGCAGGGCGTTCAGGCAAATCCCCCCGGACATGAAAAAAAAAACCAAACGCCTGGTGGTGGTGGCCGACGACGGCGTGACCCACCAGAAGAGGCCGTGCAGGGCGAAGAGCAGCAGAGCGCTGTGGCGTGGCCTGTGCCACAGCAGCACGCCCTGCGCGTACAGCACCGCCCGCTCGCGTGGGCCCAGCGCGCCCAGCAGAGCCGCCTCCAGCGCCGAGACGGCGGTGGGGCCCGCGGCGTCCACTTGCTCGCTCGCCATGACGATCCTCTCCTTGTTCTCGTCTCCTCCTTGCTCTCCTCGTCCTCCTGCTTCTCTCCGCTCCTGACCTCCCTCCTACTCCTCCTACTCTCTCTCCGCTCGCTCTCCTTCTCCTCCCGGTCTCCGACTCCTGCTGTCCACGCCTCGGCCCTCCTCTCTCTGTCTCTCCGCCCTCCTACTCGGCCTCTCTCTCTCTGCCACCTCCCCTGTTGTTATTCTCCCCCCCCACCCCTCGCCGTGAGTCTGCTCCACCTCCGCCGTTCAAGTCGCCCGCCCTACTCCGGTATTCTCAGGGTTCCCCCCCCCTCGGCCCCCCCCCTCGGCCCCCCCCCCTCGGCCGCCCCCCTCCCCCTCGGCCCCCCCCTCGGCCCCCCCTTCGGCCGCCCCCCCCCCTCGCCCCCCCTCGCGCCCCCCTCCCTCGCCCCCCCCCTCGCCCCTCCTCCCTCGCCCCCCCCCTCGCCCCTCCTCCCTCGCCCCCCCCCTCGCTCCCCCTTCCTCGCCCCCCCCCCTCGGCCCCCCCTCGCCCCCCCCCCCCCTCGGCCCCCCCCTCGCTCCCCCTTCCTCGCCCCCCCCCCTCGGCCCCCCCTCGCCCCCCCCCCTCGGCCCCCCCCTCGGCCGATATTCGTGCTCGTGGCTCAAGTGTCGAAGCCACGGAAAAGTCGTCGATTTTAATTTTCAGTCGGTTAATCAACCTGATCGACTTAACCGCCCCCAGCTCTAAACATTAGTAATCGGAGATACGATCGAATGTTGTGGTTCTTATCATGGGGGTTGTGCACCAAGGCCCATTGAAACCTCGTTAGCAGGGACATTTAAAATATATAATTGACGTCACTTGGACATCAAACGCATACATTTAACAGAGTACCATCTAACATGGAATTTGGCCAAACTTCCCAATGCAATCTCCCTCCTGAAAAGTCTGGATTTCCAGGATCAATTAATTACAAAAGAAAGTGACAGTACAGAGGTCAATGTCTTCTGTAAGTGCTAAATCCATCCTGTTATCCAATAATTTGCACAAATAGGAGGAACAACATGTAAGTGGTGGCAAGTTCACCCTGATATGTGAGCCTTGTCTTGAGAAATCAGCCTTGGAATGCTCAAGACCTTAACCTTGAGGCTGGCTTTGACGTGTTCTCAGGTCTCATCCCTTAACCTTGACCTTACGAGTGTGGCCTCAGTCCATAGACTCGGTTTCAGAGGCACTCGCCTCGACTTCGCCCTTGCATTATGGGTCCCTGCCCTTGAATCCAATACTTAAAAGGTATCATCTGGAAGTTGGTCTTTGGCTGCGCTAAATTCATTCTATTCTGAGCCTTCGCGAGGATAAGACGGCGTCGCAGAAGCTGCGGCAAATTAATCGTATTCATGTTTTTGGAGTAATTTTGTGCGGATGTAAATAGAACATGCCCCAAGTGGCCCCCCACAACATCAGATACGTTAAGTACAGTGCTGTTTTCTATTGCACACATGTCAATGCATAAAGTACGAAACTGTGCATGGTGAACACTTAATATTATACAAGCCAAACTTGATTTGAAGCTTTCGTGACTGCAGGAATTAATCTTTGGTTCTTTCAGTAAAGTCACGTAGAAAGAATTTTTTTTAATAAGCCTCTGTGTTGTCTCTCTCTCTCTATGCTTGTGTCTGTCTGTGTCCCCGTGTCTGTTTTGTCTCTCTCAAATTTAGCAATCTTTGGAATAACGTAATCAACCAGGTAAGGTGCTGACTGTTGTGTTAGCCGACTCTCTGTGTTGGATTGCATTGTATTGTATTTCTAAGTTCACGAGGTTTGTTTTCTGATGACCATTGCTTGTGTTGCAATCGAAACGTCGTATTCTATTATTTAATTTATTTTCTTTCTACGTGACTTTACCGAAAGAACCAAAGAGTAATTATAACAGCCATTTAAAAAAAAGCTATCGGGCAAAATCTGTTTAAACCTGATCGATATAAAACCCCATTTATGAAATTGACCAGCCACTAATGCAGGACCATCAAAAGCGCTTTGAGACTCGCTTCCCTAGATAAATCTAAATCATTACTAGAGTATTATTTAAATTGTTGATTAATTCACAATTCCTTTAGAAAATGTTCCATTGTCTGCCTTTTTGAATGAGAAATTTTGCAACGTTTAAAATGTAGTGCTTTTAAAATGTAAAGTGATGGGGTGACTTTTTACAAAGCATTTTATACAAATGCTACATTTATAGTTTTAACAACACCAAAACGATGGCTGAAAATTAATTACCACCATTATACATTAACACGGAACGCCTCATATATGGAAAATATTTAACCTCTTTCAGGTTACTGAAACTGTTTTTCTGATTGTGTTTTGAACAATGACTAAAACGGGAAAAGTGTCGAAAATATGAAAGTCAAAAAAGTCACACTCGTGCAACCCAAAACATCTTCAGAACTTTGTAAACTTTATTGTAATGTTTTAAAAGAGCTTTAAAAAAACATTTGATAAATTAGTATACATAAGCAATGTACAGGTAAAATATTCACAGGTCACTCGGCGGCATTTGATAAATTCAAGTCTGTTTTGGAAATATGCGTGTAGCAGTGACCATCTTGAGTACGAGTTTGTGCTTGAAAGTAAAGAGACACATGTGAAAATATACTGGCAAGTGATAACAAGTTAGGCAAATTATACTAATTCCCTTAAACGGTAAATCATGAGAGTATGATTTTGCATAGACAACAAACTATGTTTTTTTATGATTGTTTTTTATTTGAGCATAACTGCCAAAACATAATATATTACTTCCCAAAGTGTCTTCCACACTGTCTATAAAACACATTTGTCCACAGGTAGTGAATCAAGTAATTCAACTTAATATGCCTGAGGGTTTCAATTAAACATTTTGGTCATTACCCACACTCACTGCACACCGGATGAGGAATGTGCACATTCTGGTCAGTAATTAAAACAGAGCAGCGTAATATACAGTTAAACAAACTAAATATGATTTTCTTAAAATTATTTGAAAGAATTAAAAAGCAACCATTTGTAATGATCTCTCTACCATCGAAATTGTTTACATTAACACTGCTTGTTTTAAATACCCGATGCTAACTTTAGTAAAAGCCGGGTCATGTATAAAAAAGTTGAAAAAAGGACACATTTCTGGGTGGAAAAAAAAATTAAGATAGATATCTAAAAGTTGTGCAAATCTTAACAGCATAAAAATAACGCTATATATGCAGGGTTAGCACTCACTGACAGTTTTGGAAAACTTGCACTATAGGCAGTGATAGATACTGTAAAAAGGCAATTCAAACCTTTAATTCAAGTTAACATGTTAAACTGGGTAAGCCGCTGTGAGTTGTGTTTTGCCTGTCGGAGCAGAATAACCCATGCATTTACATAAAAGACCACATAGGAATCTCAGTGTTGCCTGTACCTGTTGTAACAACCCAACAATCACTTGGCATGTGTGCTGGGGTCAATCCGTGCCTGGTGTGATGCGGACAGCAAAGAGTAAAACAAACGTCAGAGCACAGCCTTGGAGAGGATGCGAGAATGACACTGCGTTCCAAGTACCCCCGGCCCCCTGGGATCTCTAGGGTGTTTCTGAGCTTCCGATCACCCTATGGGAAACGTTCCTGGCCACACACTCGGCAGGCCTCATCTTGTCCTGACGATGGGGCCTGTGCTGCTGCGGCTGCTGAGAGAGTGGCGGCTGTAGCGCTTGTGCACGATGCTGTTGATGTATGCCTTCATGAGCTTGGCGACCTCCAACACCTGTGGTGAGACAAACATCAAACGTGGAGCAGGCTCAGTGGCGACGTTACAGGAGCATTGCTAAAGTGTGACCAATTGATTGCCCGCGATGGTTCTTTGCATATCAATGCGCTATATAAAAACTACCACAGGCTGTGAAGCAGTTGTATAAATAACAATAATTAACAATACATTTTTATGTTCCCGGGTAAGGAGTCAATAAGAATCTTGTGGATGGTGGAATTTGTTGTTGTTGTGTGTACGCAGGTGTATATACATTTTAGAGACACGAAACACTTTTCGTGTTTTTTTAGATGACAAGTTTAGGCACACATAATTATTTTATATATATGCATAAAACCCTGAACATGATTTTATCCAGCAGATTAATTAAAGAAAAGGCCATTCTTAATACAGTCGGAAAAAAGATTGTATAAGTTACCATATATCAAAGCACATTTGACTGGGAAAGATATTTTATTGACTTGTATTGTAGTTACATTATGGCTGATCTCGTTAGCGATTGCAGCTAATTATTTTACATGTGTCTGTGATATCTGCCGCACGCTTTTAGCGTTTGACAAATCAAGTTAGGCACCGACGATGGCCAGATGCCACACCCCCCCCCCCCCCCTCTATGGCCAAGCGCTCACTCACCTGGATGGTCTCGAAAAGCATCTCGCGACCCTCCAGCGCAATCCGGTAAGAGCTGGGCTGTGGGGCCCCGAACGACAGGATCTGCTCGTAGGTGAAGGACTCCAGGGGCCGTGGCTCGCCCCTCTTGTGCACCGCCACGCCGTCCTTGCCCACGGCCAGCCACAGCTCCTTGGGGAATCCGCCCTCCTTGCTCTGCAACAAAGTGGGGTGGGGGGGGGCGTGGAAACGCACAGGCGCACATGAGGTTCGCGAGCAAAACCTGTAGATGATGCGGCTCAACCGGGTTTAAATTGCGCGTGTGTGGAAAAGGGAACCGGCAACAATTTTTTTTTTCAAAGAATAAAATCGTCATTCGCAACATTTGACAACGCTTTTCCAATTTCACTTGCTATTGCTGTCATTGTGTACTGTAGTTACATGTAAACAATGTTATCAATAAGGACACGTATAAATGAAAATGTTTAAACAAAAATGATGAACAGCCTTATTTTGTGCTTACTAAAATAAAATACAGCTTAATTATCAGCATCTATTGAAGCTTGGAATGGTGGCAAAGTGGTATGTACACTGTGCAGAAAACCAAGTTAGATTTCTAGCCGTGGTTCAATGTCAGTAGCGAGTTAAATCTAAACTTGGTCCTGGCCTCTCTTTTACCAACCCACACCAACGAGCTTGTGAAGTATGGTCAAACAACCACAACGACCGATGTGACATGGGGAGAATGTCATCCAAAAGTAGATTACAAACGGCTGTTTACGATGACTAATGATCAATTAAGATGACAGTACATTTATCGTATATTAACTACTTATAAATTATTCAATAGGGAGCAGACCTGCATACGGCAATTAGTGGCGAGTCTCACCTCCACGTCAAAGAGGGTGGAGCCGTACCCCGCCCACTCTTGGACGATGGCCATGTAGCGTGCCATGGCTTGCTCCTGCCCCAGGCCTCGCAGCTGCTGCCACTTGTCGAGGATTCCGGCACGAGCCGCCTGGATCTCCTCCTTCACCCACAGCTCCAGCAGCTGGCCCTGCCCTCCTCCAGCGCCGGGCGGGGTGTGCGATGCCCCGCCGCTGCCGGGCGACCCGCTCCCAGAACCGTCGCACTCTTTGCCTGCCTCCACCTCGAACGACGGCGCCTTCTGCCTGCGCAGCGTCCGCCGCAGCGTGCCCTCCAGGAAGCCCGTGAGCCGCCGCTCGCCCGCTCCGCTCGAGGGCGACGCGGGGCTGCCCGGGCTGCTTGCGCCGGTGGCCGGCGGACTCGCTCCCATGCCGACGGGCGTTTTGGTGGCAGCGGTGATGCGCGAGCGAAGGCGGGCTACGGGGTAGACGCTGTCGAGTCCCGGCGGTTGGGGGAAGCTCGCTTGATTGCTGTTGTCACCGAGGATGTACTGGAGGCGCAGGGCAGCCAGCTGCTGCAAGGTCTCTTCGGGTGCCGGGAAGTGTCCTCGCACGAGACCTTCGTGCGCCTGAAAGTGGACGGGAGTGGCCGACGGGAATCACATAACTGCGTCGCTGATTGCTCATTTGTTAACCACCACCCTTGGTTAAGATGCATTGTTTCAGTTGTAATTGCGGTAGTCTGAACACATGTGTTAATGAGTATGGCTGTGCAATGATTTACAAGAGTAGGCCATAATGTGAGCTTGTATCAGAGTTCAAATATGACACTTGTGTATGAGTTTAGCTACATCACCTCTCTGTGACCAATATTGCACATCATATTTGCTTCAGGCTTTGAACTTAAAACGAAACCACTAATTTACGCATGCGTCACATGAGGCGAGTCCCCGTGGGGACAACAGCGTCACCTGCTCGAACATGAAGGCGAACTCGACGCTGTCGCTCGGAACGTGCCCCGTGTCCAGAAAGCAGTAGAGCTTGAAATAAAGACGCCAGGAATTGCTGCTGCTGCCATCATCCATCATCACCTCTTCTATCTCGTTCTCTGCTCCCATCCTGGCACACCGAGCATAAGGGGACATTATTAGTGATGATGCCACTTTCGCTTGAAAAATACTGAAGGAATGGGGTTCAGAACATCCTGCAGCATGGCCCGATTTAGAGGTACGCACACAAAAACTCGGGGGGGGGGGGGGGGGGACACACGACTCAGTCAATGATAAACAAACTTTGAACACATTTTAAACGATTAACAGAATGAGTAATTGTACTATGTACTTTTGTTTACCTATGTATATGACAGGCTGCGACACCCATGGCTTAAATGTACTTATTTTCACTGCAACAACTTAGAAGGGGGCCTGGGTCTTAAGCACGGGGGGCTCAGCCCCCTAACCCCACACCCCACCCTGACACTACTAACGGAGCTCGTTCCAGAGCTCATTCAATAAAATAAAACCTCAAATACGTTTGTCAATACCACTGCCAACGCAGCATCACAAAGTAATTTAGTTGGGGAGTTGCTATGCGAGATTGCTGGATCACAGCGTACTTCTCGAACTTGGCGAGCACGTCCGCCACGATGGTGCGGTTCTCCAGGGCTTTTTCCATTTTCCCTCGGCGCTCAAAGAGTGAGAATGTGTTCCTGCTGCCCTCCATGGCCAGGCCGCGCATCAGCTTGACAACCACCTGCATGGGACCACGACGGGGCGGGCGGCGATGTACGGAGATGGTGGGGTTGGGACAAGAAAAAAAATAACATTTAGTCGAACAGTAGGAAGTTTAAAAAAAAAATTACAGCCAACCCAAAAGTGCCCATTTCATGAAATTATGTCATTTTAATGAAGGTAAAAGTAAATACTGATAGCTCTATATGCAACTTTTCTACAATTTCTGGGTTTAAATAGTAATTTAAGTTTAATAAGAACAAAACTATTGTTATTAATACCGGAATATGCCCATAATATGTCAGCTTATACCCCCCAAAAAGACTCAATTTTCACCTCCCCCCCTCACATATTTCTTAGATTTTTCTTAATTTTACCAACTGTCAGAATACTGAGGAATAAGAAGGCAGTTAAGAAGTTCGTAAATCCACGTAAGATTGCCGTGGTTAATAATTTCAGTCAAAGGTCGTAGGTCACTGCACTTTACGCTCTGTAACGTAATTTACTCAAGTCAGTCCTTTTGACTTAGAAACTGACTGAGTCAAACAAAGTTGTTTTTCTTTACGTGGATACCATCTATTAACATAGGTTGTAACGGTTGTGCTGTATCGCTCTCTGATACATCTTAAAGTTTTACCCCGTGTTTGCTTGGCATGATGTTTGACGTATTGCGCCACGTGCCAAACAATGCGCGGTACAACCCAAAAGCATTTAGACATCACGTGAACAGGCGGGTGTCCCACCTCGCCGGCGGTGGTGTGCGAGTCGATGGTGATTTTGCACGAGCCCCCGCCGTGGCAGTAGATGGTGGTGGTCATCTCTTGCCGGCTCACGATAGCCTGGATCTCCTCTTGTGACGGAATGAATTCCCGCAACTTTGTCTTCCTCAGCGAGTCCAGGATGAAGGAGGCATACTGTTCGGTCTCTGTGCCGGGGAACCGATCCTTTACTCTGTGGAGACAAGGGGCTCTCTATAAGGCCGATTTATTTATTTCCCTTGGCACTGCTTAATTACCCTAGTACACAATGGATGTATACAGATATACAAGGGTATCTCTTTATGATATAAAACTCAGTGCCACTGTCAGGACTCGACATGACAATAAATGTGCCTGGAGAGGATCGTGAAGCGTACACAAACGTGGGTGGAAAAAGGAGTGGGGAAGATTCAAAATCAGGTGGAGAGATGTGGTGGGAAAAGATTTAGATGAAGAGCGCATTGATATTGGCTCAAGAAAGAGAACCATGGGCGAAATTAATTCTGCCCTACAGTTGCTAACGTATGTCGATGGTGATAAGAATTTATATTGGGAGGTTTCAGCCTCCAGTAAGGGTTAGAGAGGGGGGGGGGGCGAGGAGGAGGAGGGGCTCACAGCACCCTCCGGCCGATCGCTCGCAGCACCTCTTCAGGTGGAAGCGGACGTATCGCAAGACGACGCGGCCCGGCGGGAACGTGCAGCTCAAGCAGGCGAACAGGCGCCACGTGCGCAGGCCGCCGGTGCTGAGCGGCTGGGGCGCGAAGCTCGTCTGCTTGACGAGCTGGCAGTAGAGCTCGTCGTGCAGCGGGCGCAGGTCATGGCACGTCTGCAGCACCCCCTGGTAGATGGGCAGCGGCTCAGGCACGGCGTCGAGGCCCTGCAGCGTGTGGAAGATGCGCACCGCCTCTTCCTGCAGCGTCGTGTAGCCGCGCTCCTTGGGCACTGCTCTCCCGCCGGGCGCGGCGCCACCGGCACACGGACACCGAGGATCAACGCGGCCGCTCATGGTTTGGTATTTTTAAAAGCGTATTTCGTTGGGTGCATCGTCGATTTCACTGTTAGTAAAATCTGGAGTCACTATATACATGCTGGAGATAGTTAAAGGCATCACATTCTAAGAAAAGTAAGCCACTTACATTTGTCTTCGGTGTGGGTTCATGCACAAATTTATAGATTCGTTTTTTTATATCCAAACTTTATCAGTAGCGCCACGTGTCTAAACTAGACAGTGACGATATGTGACACAGAGTGAGGACAATCTAACAACAACAGAAACTTCCATTTTACATCACGTTCAAATGGAACCTACATCTCAAAAGCGCCTAACAACTCTGAACGAACATACAAGGGAAAAAAGGAAGGTGGAGGCGGAGAGGACAGGAAACATGGCTAAGAGCAACGCGAGTGACACCGTGATGCGGGTCGGGACAAAGGAACCAGAGCCCAGGATGAACCCCAAGTCCCATGATCAGCTGGGGCAGCATCACCACCACAAGATCATAATCATCAACAACATCATCCAGCTTGGTGGCACTGCACCTCTGTGGATGCTGCTTCACCAACGCAGCATTCTGAGGGTGGGGGGGCCTCAAACTCACGGTTGGGGCTGACGTCACCGTATGGCAGTGGCAGCAGCGGCGAGCGCAGTGGGTGTTGGCTGTAGCGCAGGATCGGGTTCCGCTTGTAAATCTGATCCACCACCTCTGCACTGCACATGTTCTCCTGCACCAGCGGGAAGAGCGCCATTACATCACACTCCGGTGTACTGTGCATACGTGTGCGTGTCTGTCAGGAGGTCACGGAACAGACCGAGGTGCCATGGGTGCCAGTCACCTCAGTCAATCAACCCACGGCACCTGGGTCTGTTCCGTGACCTGCCAGGGGGGCATTTAAAGTGCACCTAGCATGGCACAAGCGCCGTGTTGACGTCACTGCGGCTGTTGTTATTGTTGTCTGTGTATACAAGGTGTATATATGGCTATGGATGACATCGGGGTGAGCGAGGTGCAGGGTGTATAAAACATTAGCACTGGGGAGAAAAAGGTGACCCGGCATGATGGATAGCCAGATCACCATGCTGACCTTAATAGGTGCTCGCTAATAGCACTTGCCGCAGTGGCCCATATGGCTAAATGGGGACCCCTTTGTCTTTGTATGCGTATCATCTGAAGATGGCCTGGGCCCCACGAGGTCAACTCAGCCTAAAACGAGTAACCGATTGTTCTCGACAGGGAAGTAGTGCAATGCAATTCAAAGCGAAACTGGTGTTGAATGTCTCTGGTTGCTATTTGTGTTAATACACATGCTTACTTAGACTATGCGGTGTTAGGGATGGTAACAATGTCTGAGCAGCATACAAAATGAATGTTGAATCCTTAAAAAAAAATCAGCTGTATCTTAACTCACTTCTGTATGGAGGCTTCCCCATGACATGGGGGTTGTTTGACCATACTTCTGTTACTATTTATTCTTTTAATTTTACCAGGTAAGGTCCATTGTGCTATATATAAGCAACCTGGCCACAAATTATAGCTTAACGAAGTAGCTTATCATTTGGATATTTACAGAAACCAAACAATCTCAACATATGTTTCTAAATGTGGAGGGAAAAACCGAAGGACCCGGAAAAAAAATGCACGCGACCACGGGGAGAACATGCAAACTCCTAATATACATGCCTCAGTGTCAGGATTGAACTCACGACCTCCTGTATACCAGGCAAGGTAATTATTAACCTCTTTGCCACTTCACCACGCTGGTCAGTGTGAGTGGGTGAAGAGGAGGCATTGACCGATTTAGAGATCACTCTCTAATGACGATAGCCGTCGTTGGGAATTTAATGTTGCCAGGTTTATCGTGCACTTCTCTAACCACTGCGTGACCGCTCTGCACCCACTTCCCCTCTCCCTCCACCACCCTATACATTTTAGGCATAGCCCAACTTCCTATACAAGTAAATAAACATTTGAAAACAAACTTAAAAGGAACATAAACTTGGATGCTTACATTTGTGGTTCGACCGAAACAAAAATGCAAAAATCAATGACAGGAAGAGCGTTGAGTCGTGGCCAAAGAAGATGTCCACGCTTTGGAGCGTGGGACGTGAAGCAGAGGGGGACGTGGGGAGAGCCGCCACCTTAATGTCCTGGATGAGCTGCTGAGTGGGCGTCTCGATGGGAGTCTTGGAGTCGATGACGGTCTGCACAGCGCTCGCCCAGCGTGACGCCTCCGACAGCAGCTTTGTGTAAAGGTGGTACGAGTGCTTGCGTCCGTGCACCGTGATGCTCCAGTAGCCTGGAGGAAGGACAGCATGGACAGCGGCCGTGCTCGGACATTTAAAACGACGACATTGAGATGAACCGGGCAGGGACACACGGCTAGCATCGTTGGGATCGTGGGGTTGACAAACACAGGTTTGCTCCCGGAATAATATAGAATGTTTGTGTGCAGAGCATGTGACGGTGTTACGTGTGTCAGCAACAATGGTCAAAGAAAAATCCAAGTGTAAATTTCTATTCGCACCCGATTCAGACAGATACGATTTCTAAACTAAATAAAGTCAGGCATGGAGTGACACTTGCTTTAGTAGCAGAAAGAGCACTTCTTAATAGGCATGTAATTATGCATGGATAATCATTGATTCTTATGCTCATGATCTATCTATTCAATTATGTATGTGATGATGATTGAATAAATATCCAAATTAGAATCTAATAATTTGCTAATGTGTGTTGTGTTTTTAGGATACAGAACTCTAAAATGAGAAGTAATAAATGTGCCACAATGCAAACTATTAAACAAAATCGATGGGCCAATAAATAATCGATTCTTGAATGTAACAGCGACCACGAATGGTGGCAATGCCTCCAATCACTGGGCGTGTGAACGGCCCGACCTTTCTGACACATTTAATTCCACTTTCAACATCCAAAACTTTTCAGCTAATTTCCATAGCCGTCCCTTGTCACAACGTGCACAGCTCCACTGCTCCGGAAGGTTCTTTTTACAAAACACCTTTGCCCTGTGAGCACCGCTCTGCACGAGGGTAGTGGCCGTCCACTGGTTGCGTGTCTCGTGCTGTGCTTCTTATATTACAACCGGAATGGTCCAGAACGCTGTTCTGGGAATTACTTTGGCATGCCACATCTGTGTCAACTTACTTCGTACTAATTTTTAGAATCCCGTTCACAGGATCATAGGATTACAGGACACGACAATACAGGATTATTACTGATAGGCTTACCTTGTGCTCTAGTGGTAGTGCATTACGACAATAATCCGTACCCCAAGCAAGCTCGGCAGCATTCCGGATAACATCGAGTGAAGAATCAAGCCCTACTCCTCACCCGTTTCCTTGAAGGTCCTCTCGTCGGGCTGCGTGATGCAGCACAGGCTGTTGAGCACCAGCGTGCCCAGCTTGGTGGTGCCGCGCTCCGAGCTTCGGTAGTAGTCGAGCGAGTTGTGCGTCAGCACCACCCAGCGCTTCTTGAGCCGCTGCGTGAGCGCCGACCTCACGGTGCCCTTGCTAGAGCCCTTCACCTCCTTGTGCAGCCACCCTGGTGGGCAACACACGGAACGCAGCGAGCACAATGCACGTGGTTATTACGCAGCAAACTCTCCATTGTCTCGGGTAATGGGATGGAGGGGATGGCCCGGATAAAACAAAAGCAATGGCAATGTCAAATGTGTTTAGTTACTGCTATATATATATAAATGTAGTGATTGTATGCCTGTGTATAGTGTGGGTGGAGATGCAGAATATGTGTTGTCCTGTTTTTCATTGCTAATGAAATGTAACCGGTTTACTTGCCAAACTGATTGCGGTCTTGTGGGAACCAAGTCAATGACCTTTGAAAAGCGAGAAGCTGCTAATAATTATATAACAGACCCAGTGCGCGATTAACAGGTGCGAATTAGCAAGGTTAATCTGCAATCTGGATAATCCACTCACAGCTAATGGAGAGTTAACTGCACTCCTTGTGCGGACACACACACAAAGGTTCCTCGTTTAGCCATATGGACGATTGTGGTAAGTGCTGCTAATGAGCACTTATTAAAGCTGGCATGGTGCATGAAGCAGGGGTGTGGTCAGCACCATGCCTGGTCACCGAAGTTAAGGCTGTCTTGACCTAGACACCTGCTGATACTACTACTTGCTACTCATCTCATCTGTGGACGAGAATCAAACTCGGGTCACCATATTTGTAGCTAAATGCGCGAGTACTATCCCAAACCAACAGGAATCATTCGGTCGTGCATTCTCCGACAATTCCTCCGTGCTTATCCATAGTTTCGTTTGGCTTTATTTCTATTCATTTTCGGAACAGAGATTGAATGTTTCTCATTGGAATTTCACACGCAGCTTAGAGAGCACTGGGGTAATATGAAACCAGCACACGGGGCTCAAGAAGGCAAAAGCTTTCGCAACATGGAATACCCACACAGCTGCAGGCAGCTGTGCAAGTTGAGAATTTCAAAGAATTTCAGAAATCATTGTGAGCTATTTGAGACTTCGCTTCAAGTTTTTGGCTGTTGACATTGTTGTGTGTCACTACAAAGTTTCAAGAATACATCCCAAGAATGTTCAGGTAGGTGTGTGTGTGTGCATGCATGCGTGTATATGTATGCTGTGTGCATATGTGTGTGTGTGCGCGTATCTTAGTGTGCATATCTGTGCATTTATGTACGTGAATATGTGCAAGCTTCTACACGTTTCTGTGTGCGTGTTAGCAAGCATGCATACGTTCACGCGTGTGTATGTATATGTGTAGGTGTAAACATCGCCACTGGGGAAACAAAGGCGGTCGGGCGTGGTGCTGGCCATCCACCCCCTCGTGTACCGTTCCAGCCATCATAGGTGCTCGCTAACAGCACTTGCCCCTACAGTCTGTTAAGGCCATACGGGGGATCTTTGTCTTTGTACGTGCGTGTATGTGCACGCGTGTACGTGTCTGTGCGTGCTCCCGTATGCGCGCGCCATTTCATCGTGCACCTCGCACGATGAACTCCTGTCCCTCGACGCGCGCATCGCCCTTGCTGCGCTGCAGCAGCGCGATCCAGTGGTGCATCTCCTCAGCCGTGTCAGTGTTGCACTGCAGCACGCGGTTCGCCGTGATGATCACAAACGAGTTTTGTCTGAATGCGCGCCACATCAGAACATCAGAGGATCGGAGCGTCAGAAAGTGTACTAACGAGAGGCGGCCATTCCGTCCATCCAGCTAGTTACTGCAACAAACTAGACAAGCGAGAAGGCAGCCAGAAATCGGCTCCAACAATTGCCTCAGCTCTGTGGTGGGGTGGGGGACACTGACTATGTAGAATCACAAATGAGTATTTACATTTTTAAACATTTTGAATTGCATAAAAAAATTGGTCAATTTAGACCATGACGCGGTCACGCAATGCTAGAGACATCAAGGGATTTTTTTACCATCCGCTGTGAAGTAGGTTAATATACCCGCAGATACATGCAACTATAAAAGACAAAGATCCCCCATATAGCCTGAACAGACTGTTGGGGCAGTGCTGTTAGCGAGCACCCATGAAGGCCAGCATGCCACACGAGGGGGTGGCTGGCCAGCACCACGCCCGGCCGCCTTTGTCTCCCGAGTAGCAATGTTCACACAATGCTCCAGGTACTCATTTGAGGCGGAGTCAAACTAGGGGAAGCCCAGGACCGGTTCAAATAATCGTCACTGGTCTTGGCCGTGAGCGGGAATCGAACCCGGGTCGCCAGGTTTGTAGTGCAGCACGCTAACTACTACACTACTGCACGCGCACACACACACACAGGCTCGATTGTACACGTGTACATACATAAGCTCTCCAGACGGTCCATCTATGCTCCCCACCTTCACTACACTACACTGACGAGCATTGTGAAGTACGGTCAAATAACCCCCGTGACTGCATTGAAAATACAGCGCGTCACTGTCACTCGTGCCATTGGCCTACATGGGACACAGTCGAGGTATGTATGAAAATAAGCACAGTTCGCTTTTTGGTGAGTCTTCATTTCATATTTAATCACTACTGTGGGCAATCAGCCACGGCTCTGAACTACCACCACACACTCAAGGCAACAGAGTATTGTACAAACCTGTCTGGGTTGTCAGAGGCGCAGGCTGCATCTATTAAACCAACATCCAGAGTTCCCTGAAACATTACAGAGGACAGAGAAACAGTCTTATTTCAGAGGCAATATGACCGTATTCAAATTCTCTTCCATCGTATTCGTTTAATAATTGATCATTGAGAAGTTCAAGTCTATGTAATTGTCGGCTGGAAGTGTGAGTGGGACAGGTGTGAGTAATAGAGGCAGGGCCACGGGGCTGTCAGTTGATGAAATGAGTGGCGAATGCTGGCTTAGCGAGGCAGTGAGGAGCAGCGACCACCGTGCATTTGTGTACTTACCAAACATGCTCATCTAAGCGGGAGCCAATATTTAAAATATTTTGCCCCTGACCGATTTTCAAAGCCAAACATCAAACTGAAAAATAGTAAAAAATAAATCCACAGGCCACCACTTAAATCGGTCAGGTTGGAAAGTGTGGAACTGTACTAGGGCTGTTTAACACGTAGGCTTATGGATGTACTGGGGCTCTCAGGCCAGAGGTGTCCATGGTCCAGGGGGGGCTCGGACACTGGGTTATGAAAAAAGGGAGGGAGATCGGGCAGGGAAAATAACCAACTTAATTCGTTGCATCAGGACCTAGAGAAACCAAGCTCCACCACCACTGGCAAGGCCATGTGCTCACCACAGCGTTCTTGGGATTGGCCATCTCGTCGTGCATGGTCTGCAGCTCCTGCTCGGAAGAGCCGTGCACGCGGCTCATAGCGCTGAACCACTCACTGTGCTCGACCGAACACACACATACACACACACAGAAAGACACACACACACACAAAGACACACACACATGGCCACATGGTCACGTCGTGAGACATCCAGCAGCGGCAAACAACCACAGACACATCTGGCAGTGACTCATCACAGGCACAATGCCAGCAGCTGCCATGGATTTTCTGAAGACGGTATTTCTTTGAAATGAAAACATACACGGACAAAGGGACTCTCGTAGGCGGCTGGGCATGGTGCTGGCCACCCACAGCTTCTTCGCGAGCCGCGCTGGCCTTCATCGGTGCTCGCTGGCAGCACTTGCTCCTACAGTCTTGTTAAGGCTATACGGGGGATCATTGTCTTTATATATACGCACACACATCACCATAGGCCAATAGGTGCCTGGTAACAGCACTTGTCCCAACAGTCCATTAAAGGCTCACTATCAGAAATTGCCCAAACAGCCTAGGTAGGTTACACAGAGGATTTTCGTCTTTGTACTATGTATATATGTGTGAAGACGAAATAGAGAAATATTAAAAAAACATTGTTTGTAAGTGTATCAAAGCTTGCTCTTATTATTCAATTCCACTTACATAATTGGCACTTATTATTGAAATAAAACTCACAAGTACTGCATTATATAACTCGCGGGAGCTGATTTCTTTATTACAGCACCTCATTGGATAACCTTTTTACTATGGTTGCATTTGTCTTGTAATTCTCTTCCCACCAATTAGCCCACATGCAAAGGAACACATGTACGGCACCGTGTGCATGTGTCATGTGACATATTTACAGACACACTCACAACATTGCTTCCGGCGTCTCACCTGGCGTCTTCAGGAGACTCGGCAATGAGCTGGTACGTCCGCTCTTTCATCACCACGTTGATGCCGTTCTCCTTGTCTGTGTTGTCAATAATTTCTCTGCCAGGGCAACAGCAGCCACAGGACGTGCAGGCAGCAAGGGGTATTTTTTTTAACCATATTTCACCATACCGTCCATAATTAATAGAAGTTTTTTTGGGTTAGATCGCGTAAATATATGTGTCGTTAAAACCCGCCACCACCCGACACAGCCAACTAGTAAGGGTTGTCACGTAAACAGAACGTGCCAATTCGTCACTAGTACAGCACACCGGTGTGTTGGAGAGCCAAGCCAAAACAAAACAAAACCTCTATTATGGATGATATTGGTCGCGAAAGCCAACGTGTTAAATTCACCATACCGGTCAGTGACGCAAGAGGGCAGACCAGAACAAGAGGTTGCAATGCACCTTACACCTCTTCTGCCCACAGTGCCTATAACACCTGATTTATGCAGGGTGGTCACCCATCCGAGCACTAACCAGGCTCAAAGCTGCTTGGCTTTCATCGGATGACATTGGGGTTACTTTGGGCGATTTGGTCAGAGACGTACATCTCCTCGCCACTGGTTTCATATCATGCACCACCGGCTCATTGTGGAAGTGGAGCATACATAGTTTCGATCGGAGGCAGAGCTCACCAAAACAATCGCTTAATCGTCGTGACCTTAAGACTAAATTGAGCTAAACTATGCTGTTCTATTCCTGAACAAAGGCTTTCATACACAATGGGAGGAACGAGCCCATGCACATAATCCACCCCATTTCAGGTTGACGAATGTGAGCACAAGTGGCGTGAAGAATGTGCAGGTCCACTGCGGCTGTGAGCGGAGGGAATGAGAGGCCCAGGTGAGCCAAGTGAGGTCACAACGCTCACCACACCAGACCCGATACAAACCGGAATGTTCCGATTCTCACTAATCTTACACTACGAGACATCTCCTTTACCAGTGGCAAAATATAGTAATAGGTTTTTACCCTTTCAACTGGTACAAAAACTGACACCTTTATACAAGGCATCATGTTTGCAATAACCACAACACAAGCAGTGTTGTCGTCATCTGGTCCAACACCAATGGAGACTAGGCTTTAAGAAAAGTTGTCTCGGGTGTGGACCAATCAACTTTAAGAACAGTGCATATCATTATCATCATCAGAGTTGTTTCTTTTTGATTTGCAAACATGATGCCTTGTATAAAGGTGTCAGTTTTTGTACCAGTTGAAAGGGTAAAAACCTATTACTATCTCACTAATCATGTTCACATAGCCTTGAGCGCAGTGATGTAGTGAGGTATGCATGGACTCTGGTGTAAAGAATGAAATGGCACCCCCCATCCAATTTCCCAATTTCCCATCCTCTTCGGTTCATGGGCCCCCCTGTGCAGTTGCACCATCTGCACACTCGATAGCTACGCCGCTGTTGGAGATGAGCCCGAAGTCACTCGTCACACCCGGGTGAACTTTCCTTCTGTTCATCTCCACTTGTTTCGCTCGACAAAACATCGTGTTATTTCGTTGGCGTCGGTGCATAGCCACAAACAGCAAGAGCTCGGGACAATGGTCAACACACTTTCTAAAAGAGAGAAAATAAACAAGTACGTCTATATAAAATTGACGACATAGCAGGAAATGGCCCTTCTCCATGGCTCTGGATCACTGTGCTATGGGGGTCATTTCCCCAGAACGTCACCGATTCGATACTTTTTCTTGTTTATTCCACTTTAGTTTGGAGCTCTGGCCGGAGTCTGTGCCTGTTAAAAACTTGGTTCCATTTCTCCTCGTGCTCCCAACGAGCGTGGATGTTTTGCAGAGCATCAGCCGCCCCCCCCCCCCCCCCGCCTGGTGGAAACGCAGCCGAGCTGTTCTCACCTGGCCGAGCGAACGTTGAGGACGCCCTTGAGCTTCTCCTCGCTGTCGCTCTCGAAGTACATGAGCTTGGCGTCGCGCAGCACGAACCAGCGGCGCTTCCAGTTCCGGCGCGACAGCGTGGAGGTGCCGCCGCCCTTCTTGTGGAGCCAGCCAGCCTTGAGGGCCTCCTGCTTGGCGCGGAACCACATGAAGGTGTCGTCCTTGAGCACGCACCAGCGCCGCTTCCACATGTTCATCATGCCCACTGCAGGGTGGCAGCGCACGCACGTGCAAAGACAAAGATCCCCCATAATCCGATTAGCACGGTTGGCTACGTAGGGTGCGAAAGACGTTCAACGTACAGTACATGCATGCATAGCCTTAACAGGCTTTTGGGGCAAGTGCTGTTATCGAGCACCTATGAAGGCCGGCACAGCACACGAGGGGGTGGTTGGTCAACACCGCACCCAGCCGCCTTTGTCTGCCGAGTGGCGATGTTCACACACAGCACTAGGTACTCATGTGAGGCTGAGTCGACCTAGGGAAGACCTATGACCAGTTCAAATATTTTCAACTTATGGATCGTGAGTGGGAACAAACTCGGGTGGCTGGGTTCATAGCGCAGCGCACTAACCGCTGCACCACACACACAGACACATGCGGAAAATCACATGCTCATCACAAGGGGTATCATGGGAGGGAGTGGAAATAAGCAAATGTTCTTTGAGTGAGGTGCATTTTTGTTTGTATATCTTTGGAAATCCTAGCAATGTTCGTCAGCTGGTCTCGCAGCCCACCTTTGATGTGGAGGTAGCTATGGAAGTAAGGCGTGCCCAGGGAGCTGTAGATGGTTTCCCGACGGGATGCCAGATCCTCCTCATCAAACCCTCGGTCGAAATCTTCATCGCTCTCTCCCACCTGACCACAACAACAAAAACAAGACCACATCCGTGCTCACACGACCATCGCACGGAACGCAGTGTCATCGAAGGAGCAGAACGTGGCGGCGTGTGTGCTCACCGACAACTGGGGCCCGTCCAGCGAGCCGTAGGCCGAGCCGTTGTACGTGTTTACGGAGTAGCGGAACTCGCGCTCGGGGGACAGCGGCTGCCGGCTGGTGCGTCGCATCCTGACCGTCTCGGTGCCGGTGACGGAGGCCGTGTCCTCGCCCTCCAGGTCAAACTCCTCGAGCAGCGGGGCGTCATACACAGGCTCCTCCTGCGCCTCGGCCACGGCGGCGTCGGGCGCCGTCCTGCCCGCCAGCTGGTCCTCCTCGAACGACTCGTCGCTCGTGTGTATTCCGCTCGTGCGCTGGTCGTACGAGCCCTTGCTGCCCACGACCCCCTCGCCGCTGGTGCCTTCGCCCCCTTCGCCGAGCTCCCCGACGCCGCTGCCGGCGCCCGTGCCGCGGCTGCCCGGTCGCGATGAGCCCCTGCGGTGCTCTTCGGCGCCGCCGCCGACGAAGCCCTCGTCGTCCTCCTCTTCGGGCGCCTTGCCCCCACTCTCAGGCCTCGGCGGCCCCTCCAGCGAGCCGCCGCTGCTCCGGCTGAGGGCACCGCCCTCGCTGTCGTAGCCCTCGCCGAAGTCGAGCGACTCGAGGAAGTCTTGGGCGGCGCACGCGGCCTCCTGCTCCAGCCGGCGGATTGCCTGCTCACGAGCCAGCCACTCGCCCTCCGCCTCGGAGCCCAGTTCCGTGGGCGATGGCCGGGCGAGCGGGTCCTTGGCCGGGGCGGCGGTGTCAGCTGCCGCCAGCTGCAGCTGCCGGAGCTCGTCGATCTCGCGCTCCAGCCGCTGGATCACCAGCAGCTGCTCCGTCTCCTGCATCGGGTCCGACCCCGCAGTTGTTGGGTTTTCGCCGTCGGTCGCGCCAGCGGCTGCGTCCATCGTGGCTTTCTTCCGCATTTCCTCTTCCTCCTGCTGAAGACGTAAGCATGAAGCCGCATTACTTTGGCACACGAACTGGGAAATTCCACACCAGCTGTGAGTTGTGTCATGCGCTGCAAAGGCTTTAGTGTGTTTATTTTTTTATGGAATAGGTGCGAATAGGTCACGTGGATAAATACCTTCTGAGCCAGCTCTGCTTCTAGTTTTCGCCTGCAAGTGACAAATATTTTTAGACAATGTGAAATTGTGACGCATACTGTATTTCATGAGCCAAGCAATTTAAAAAAACGTCTTTAATTGTATCGATGAGCCCCCTTTCTCACGTGTTTTCTTTTTCTCCATTTTTATCCCTGGAGGTGTCATGTAGCGAGTTGAATACTACATTTGGATCTCTCGCAAAGCAGTGCAGCCCCTCGTTGGGGAATGGCTCACACAGTTGGGGAGTGTGGCCCTCTCTAAATACCTCTGCCACAACAAGTCATCTTCAGCACGAGAAAGTAAATCCCACGTTTTATTTTTGAGAGCTGGAATTTAACCAAATGAAGTACAAAACCATACTTAATGGGATGCTTTTTTTTTCTTTCATTCAGTAATTTTGTGACCACGCCAAGACCATCTGCTCAACAGAACCTGGCAGCTGAAAACCCAGATTCGAACCCCCAACATCCGAGCGGTGCGAATCCTTACTGCTCCTCCTCCATCCTCCTCAGCTCCTCCTCCCTCCTCCTGCGCTCCTCCTCCTCGCGCCTACGCTTCTCCTCCAGCAGAGCACGGTAGAGGCGGCGGGCCAGCGCGCTGCGCCGGTGCTTCTGCAGCGTGATGGCGCTCGTCCGCAGCCTGGAGAAGCGGCGCTGGCACGAGCGGCAGCGGAACCACGCCTGCACGGCCACGGCGCACGCACGCAGCCGGCGGAAACGCTTCCTGCTCCACGGCACGCGCGCACACACGACACACGCACATTACACTGTAAACATTTTTTTTTTTTTACCAGGTAAGGCCCACTGAGCTATATGGCTCTTTTTCAAAAGCAACCTGGCCACAAATTATAGCTCAACAAAGTGGCGTATTGTGTGGATATGTATAGCAGCCAAATACTCTAAACTAGTGCTTCTTAACTTGGAGTGCATGCACCCCCTAGGGGTGCGAGATGCCCTTTCTTGGGGTGTGAGACATGCCAGACTTTTTTAGAAAGTAAATCGTCGATACACAAATTAAGCACGGGCACGTAAATACAACTACTTTGTTTAATCAAACCTATGCATTTATTAACATTATAAATGTTTTAACGATTGAAAATCAAAGGGGTGCAAGGCTGCAGTAAAGGTTAAGAACGACTGCTCTAAACGCATGTTTCTAAATGTGGAGGCAAAAACCGGAGCACCACGTGACCACGGGGAGAACATGGAAACTCCAAATATATAACAGGCGTCAGGGTCGGGATCGATCCCACGAACTCCTGTATACCAGGCGAGGTAGTTAACATTTCGACACTGTGGCGCACCTCACATGATATAGAGATTCACAATGCACGCGCAACTATGCGCATGCACATTACACATTACACGCTCACATGACCGCATGGACATCATGTGTACACTCAGATGTACACGATGCACATATATATACACACACGCGCTTGCACACGCCAAGCACATGTAATGCACACGCTCGTATACGGTACACAAACAATGCCCGCACATGACGTTATTGCGTTGCGCTGAAATGTGCGCGTTTAAAGTTCTTTATTTGACATTTGGGAGCTGAATGACTTGTTAGGGATGCGGATAATCATTCATTCTTAAAGTAAATATACAAAAGGTGATTTTAAAAGTCTATTTGTATCGAGGAAGTAATCATAACCACAATGCACTGCATATGGATATGTAACATCCACTAAATAGTGATAAATGCGGGGCATAAACGCTGTGACATTTTACATTTGCTGCTGATCTGTATCACATTAATACAGCATATGAATGCTCCAAGGAATTATTTACATTCAGAATTCATTTGAATTCGATAGACCTCCTCTGGACGGAGATCCCAGCACGTGGAGAGCAATATCGCACATCGTGGCGAACAATGGGCGGTTAAACATGGGAAACGCTTCGGAGTGCCGCACGTCACAACCGAGATTCACCTGCACAGTGGAGGCAGCAGACAAGCAACAGGAAAGGCAGTGCAAACATGTTCACATGCAGCCTGGCACTTCCATCCACTGCTGGCCCCTGCCCTTTGACCTACAATCTGCTGACCTTGCAAGGTAGGCGAGCACATGCGCGCGGATGAGAGTGGCGGATTTGTGCAGCTCGGTGTCGCGCAGCTTCTCCAGGTTCTGCTCCAGCGTGTCGCGTAGGAACACCTGGCGAGACGACACACGCACGGGCTCGCGTGTGTCACCCCGCGCACCACGATAGCGGAATCCCAAAATCCTCCGCACCCGCCCCCGTAATCGAGATCACGTCACCCCAGCGCTGCGCTCGCTCCGTTGGCTCCCAATCCAAATCCCAGACGTATTTCATGCTGGCACCGTCTTCAAGATCTTCCATGGATACGCCCCTGCGTACTACTCCCCTCTCATCTCTGTCTACTCCCTTTCACGCACTCTCCTTCCTATCCCTCGCATCGCCCTAGTACTCGCATCCATGCGCTATTATACTCGTCCGCTCTCATCTCACTCTTCTGTCTTTCATGCAACTCTCTTGCCCCAGCAACCAACGCCTGCAGTTGAAGCTCCCCGTCAATCTTCGCTCAGTGGGAGATCACTCATTCTCCTCTGCTGCCCCCAGCGTCTGGAACTCTCCAGTCGTCCGTGCTGTCAAACACTTTGCGACGAATCAAGTCCACGTTCAAGACCTTCTTGTTTTGTTTGCCTATGACTTACTGCCTCTCCCCTCACGCAATGAACGCGCCCACTGTTTCTCTACAGCGTCTGCATATGCGGTCGTTTTAAGACACTACGGTGCAATAAATTCAGCCAGATTGCATTGCACGGTACCTGCATTGCATTGATAAACCATAGGTGACAGAAATAGCGCCCCCTACCGTTTCAACGCAAGAACAGGAGCCCCAATGCCGCCGAACTTCGTGCAGTCTCAATATCTCACTCACGCATACATTACACAGGCTTAGCATTGTGGTTTTCAATGTTCCATGAATAAAGTTTCATAAAATCCTCTACGTCTCTATGGAATAATGAATAATACATTAATGATCTCGGCGAAGCAAAAAATTGCGGCAAAGCAGCTCGTCACAGGATGTGCTTCCAGTTAAATTGATGCCCTTGAAAAAAAAAACAGAAAAAATCGTCGATCAGCGCAGCATCTCTCGTCTCACGCACCTTGGTTTTCCCGAGCTGCCAGGCAGCATTCTTCGCGTCGTACACGCGGAGGAGTGCGATGCACTTGCCCTTGGGGTCGTCGGGCACCTCGCGGTTCCCAAGCAGCACCTTGTACCTGCGGCGGCGAAGGTGCCAGGAGAGTGGGAAGTGGCAACGGAGGCAGAGAGGCGCGGTTTTGCACGACACTACTGTGTGCGGGCGCAGCATGGGGGTGCGATGACGATGGTGGCGATGGTGGTGCCGGAGATCGTGTTTGCATAGTGTTGGTTGTGGTGCCTCACACCTTGTCAATGCAATGTTGGTGCACCGCTGGGTGCGGTGTTAAGAGATTTCATCCTTGAAATATTAGTGACATAACTGGCAGCGGTGTTGACGATTTTGTTGGTGCGGTGCCAGCTCGGGGTCAACGTGGCGTGAGTGCGGCGTCGGCAATGGAGTTACTGTGCTGTCGTCGACGATTTTGCCGGCGAGCGAGCGGGTATCGTCCATGTCGTGTCAGGTACTGCATTGGTGCAGTTCCGGCAATGGTGTCAGTGCTGCGTCCACTTGATGCAGGCCGAGTCTCAACGTGTCGGAGATTTTCTCGGTGTCGTGTTTTTGTTGCCGTGTCTGTGCGATGTCGGCGTGGAACTGGCGCGGTGTCAGGCCGGTAGCGCCGTCGTGGTTTTTGCGCCGGTACCTGCTGTAGAAATCTTGGAAGGGTCGGCGCACTGGGTAGCCGGCGCGGCGAATGCGTACGGTCTCCAGCATGCCCGAGTAGCGCAGCTGGTTCAGCACCACCACGTGCTCAAACCGCTGGGCCAGCTGCAGGCGGCAACGGCGGTGGTGAGATAAAAGATTGCGCACAGAAATGTTTGTTGTTATTTGGTTGCCTTGGTAGCAACAGCTACAAGGTAATGTTATTTACAGTGATCCCAAATAAATAAGGTAACAACGTTAATTATGGCTCTCGGAAGTGCCACCTATGAAACGAAAGTATTTTCTTCGAAAAAAACTGCATTTAGTTCAACAAAAAGAGCAACCGTATAATTTTAGTATTTGGTTGAACACTTACTTAAAAAACTAAGAAAGTTGCATTGTCACAAAATAATTAAGTGGCATGCAGTTACAATAAATGCAACGGAATTAAATGAATCGAATTCAATTACAATGAATGCAATATACAAATACAATAGAAACACTGCGTGTTGCATTTAACATACTTAGTTCATGTTACTAAATGTAAGAGCAGCACTGTGAACATTGAATAACATCAAATGAATGCTGCAGTTACAACACTGATCATGAGACAGAAAACAGCCATGATGAATGAATGAATATAAAGAGAGTCATTTCTACCGGGACTTTTGGAATAGATCACCCACACCCTGCCCGGCAGCCATTTCCACAGTCAGCAGCCAGGTGACTCATCGGTAACATCTCACAGTACTTTCTGTTTTTGTAATGACTCAAAACACACAATGTGTCACACAGCTTGTTCTGTGACGTGACCTACATTAGACTGGCTAAGACATAACGCACAAAAGAACCATCTTACGTGCCATATAATTAGAACGCACCACATATACTTGGCAAATCTCAATAGCTCGTTCAGGATATACCGCATATTTTTTTTTCTCCAGGTTATACCGTGTTTGTTATGGCATGTTGTTCGTCGTTTTGCTCCACATGCTGGGGGCTTCTTGAGGAATGGAATTCAGAAACTGGAGAAGTAGCTGAAGAAGCTACCAGCACGTGGAGCAAAACGTCGGACATCAAACCGAATAGCACGAGGCACAACCCCAGAACATAGAAGAGAGCTTTACAGTACAACCGCGGTTAAAATGTTGCAGCAGATCACAATGCGGCACAAAATTAATGCGGCTAAAAACGTTCACGTAGCTTCAGTCAGATACCTGCTGGCAGTATTCAAGAACAATTACTGGCTTCTGTTTCACTCACATAACTCGAGAACGGACACAGCAGTCAGCGCAACTCCTGCCCTGTAGCATCGGGTCGAGAGGATGCACGGCGCTGACCGTCACGCTCATGTTTACAAGCGAGTGCTCGCAAATAACTCGCGCCGCGACTTTATAGCAGCGCGGCAAAGCTGTGCACTGGCAAACGGAGCCGTGGGGCTAGGAGGGGCGAGAGGGTGCAGTCTGAGAGTGCGGATTCATGTAAACCACAAAACCTAGGGTGCAATAATAATTCCAGCCAGTAACGTGCCACACAGCATTCGCTCACTCTGGAAGAGATAGGACGACTTGGAAGCATAAGGAACCACAGACAGGTGGGAAAGGCCGCAGCCAGGTGATGAGCAAGAGCCAACAATTGGCAAACTTTGTGGTCCCCTATATATTTAGATGTGTACAGCCAATTCACGAGTGTTTACATGTGGGAGGAAACCGGAGCACTCAGAGAAAACCGACGCATGCGAGGGGACAACACTCTATCCCATAAAGACGGAAAAGGTGGAGTCCACACTTTTGCTCAACTGCCTTCTTCTAAAAAGTCAGAGTATGGCACCTCGACGCCCACAAGAAAAGAGTTTCACAACATGTGTGACCCACCAAGCCCTCGGCCTCCACAACGCTGGATCACAGGTGCACGGCGCAACCTAAGCAACCTGTGCTATTTCGCCAAGAGAGCCCACATCACTCGTTCCCGCGCGATTCGGTTATTGCACACGTGCTTTGCAGGAATTGAATATGCAGCACCTGAAGATGTTCCGAGCATGTGGAGTGAAACGTGGGAAATCGCGCCGGACAATAATCGGTACAACCCGAAAACGCAGCTGAGAGCCGTGCGGTGCAACCGCGAATAAACAAAACCTATGCAGCACAGTCCACAATAAAAGACATGAACACATTTTGACCAGAGGGTCCCTTGCGGGAAGGCTGGCTCTGACCTCGTGTGATGCGATCAGCACCACGCTGGGTTCTTGGCATTGCGCACTTGTGGGCGAACAAGTGCGTAATGAGCCCATGCAGTGATCACATGTTATTTTTTTAATTATCTATAAATGGGAAGCTGCCTTTCATTACATCAAGTCTGTGTAGCAATTTCTTGCGGTTGGCTTAAAAGAGATTAATTCAAGACTCGGGTTTCACCGGTGTCATTTTTCACCGATGTCAGTTCGGAAAAGGTCCACCATGAGTTGAAATTGGTTGTGCTTAAAATTGTATGGAAACTCTTACAAAAACAGTTTTGTTACATTCATAACTTCCTTCAGATTTTCATATTTGGCATACTCAAATGAAACTACCATAACATGGACCTGTGAGGAAAAATTACATTATTATTTTACATGACTTTTAAATGGTCATATTTCCCCCCCCCACAGATCAAACCAAGACTGCACATGGAAAGATCCTGTCGATACAGTATTTCATATTAAATGGGGGGGGGGGGGGAAGAGAGAGAGCGAATACTGAATACTGTGCGAAGAGAGAGAGCAACACAGACAAGGAGGAGAGTGCAGCCACGTGGTCAGCCGCTATCAAATTCCCCCCACAAAGCTTTGCGGTCCCCTATATGAACCTTATGGCGGCACCCCAGGGTTCCATAGTACCCCGGTTCTCGCATAATGTCCGTGATGCAGTCATTTTTAGCCTGTTGATGGTCGGCGATGCGGCAATCGACTCATCTCGACGAGCTGTACACGATGAACTATTCAAAGTTGAATTTTTCGATAACGGATTTTTTTATGCTATAATGTTTGGCGTTTCGACATCGCGGAGTAGCACTGATGTCGGATTGATTGGTATCCCAGTCGCGGAGTTAAGTACAGAAATAAAATATTTAATTGCCTCGGCCATTTTGTATTATTTGGTACCCCGGGGTACCACCATAAGGATCACATATTAAGGTTTTACTGGACATTCAAGAGATGCCAGCCTCTGCGAAAAGGCACAGCCTGCCGTAGGGTCTCACCTTCTCCATGTTGGGCTTTATGCAACGCACAAAGAATGGGTTGGAAGTACTCAGGCTCGCCATCAGCGAGTGCAGAGAGTCCTGGAGAAGAGATCATGCGCAGTCCGGGGCGAACGCACACAAAGCATGAGCACGAGAACAGATACTCCATTTCACACTTGCAGTGGCAATAAACCATGCAGGCCCGCATAGAGACTTCCTAAGCTACTGCTGTGAGCAAGCAATCCTGAGCCGTCGTTTCAAAATAATGACCTGACAATGATGTCACCCAGATTATAGAGGCAAGTTGGGAAATCAATTATCCAATTGTGTGTGTGTGTCACTGACTGTTTAATTAAAAAGCGCAGCTCTACAAAGTGTTTTTACCACTGATGTTCTTAAACCAAAGTAATCATGTCTTATTCAAGCAGTTGCACTCACTAAAGAATTAACTCTGAGTTGGTCTTTCCTCATTTCCATACCAATTGTGTTTTCAGTGGCATCATGGCAATCAATGTCGATGGCTCGCTCACTATGTGCTCCTCATCTACCCCTGAGGGAAAGTTTGCCAAGTCGAGCCGCAAGTGGGTTATAAACCTGCAACCTTATGATTGTGAGTCAAGAGCTTTAACCACAGTGTCCCCAAGGCCAGATGTACATTGAGGCAAAATTAAAACTTACTACGCTTAGACCAGAAAGAGTCGGAATTAGAATTTGAATTACTGTTTGCAGTCCACGCATTAACACACACTCTCAGTTAGGTCCTTGCAGTAACAGAAGCGACTGAACGCAATAAAATTAGAAACACAGTGGTACTGATTCGTGTGGCCAATATGCTCGCAGTGATGGATAAATATTGTTTGTGATCTGTTTCTAATGGGCCTCATGTCGTTAATGGTCATGTAAAATGAAGCCGCAGGCTGTGTGTGTGTGTGTATGTAGAACTTCTTTTGCACCGTATGTCGCCAACCGTGCTAATCGGAGGGCTGTAGCCTCTCCACGCTTGGTTTCACCGCTGCAATGAAACGCTGTAAAAACTCGTATTCGGACGGCGCTCGCAAGGCCCAAAGTTCAGCACGCAAAAGGGCCGTGGACATCACCTTGAACTGGGAACTGACGGTCGGCCGGCGCTGCTTGGCTCCCGCCTTCAGGGTCTCCTCGCCTCCCCCGCCGCTCACGCGCTCAAACAGGTCGTAGATGAAGTCGATTCTGCACAAAAAGGCGGTGCAGAGTGAGGCGTCGCACACTGCCAGCCTGGCCGCCGGGCAAATTTAAACCCAAACCTGTTTGTTTTTTCTGTGTTATTATTTCCTTGGGGGGAGATTAAGAGCAAAAACGCACGGTTCACGTAATCACCTACTGTACTCATGACTTCATCGTGCAGCCAACGCAATCAAATTACTTTGTTTCCTTGCTGATACAGACTTCACTTCCAAACGCACTTAAACAATTGACAACATCAAGATTACTTTCAATTGTGCACTTGTAATGATTGTACTGTCTTTATTTCCATACATTAATTTACATCGATGGTTTAAATGAAAAGATATCAGTTAGGGTTAACGCTTAACAAAAGTACAAAACAATTTAATGCCCAGGCATGCCCGTTCAGAATAAAAGATCTGTTCAAGCTTATGGTAGTGAACCGTTTCTGAAAATATAATTATTTTAATCACCACTATAATAGCAGACTCCTTTCTGCACGGTTCGTGGAATTTTGAACGTTACAGCTGATGAAACTCACACTGGCAGTTAAAGGCAGTGAGGTGGCGGCCACCCTAATGGGCTAGAAGACAGGTAAGAAAGGGGAGGACAGGGCGAGGGAGGACGGAGACACGTGTTTGGCTGGGAGGGACTCTCACCCACTCTCCCGCAAGACGTTAAGGAGGTCGTCTCGGAATGTGTCTCTGTTTTTCTCCAGGAAGCCCCTCACATCATACAGCACCTTGTAACCATGAATGCGAACACACAGCGCACGAGTGAGAGATACATGACCAGCACGATCTGAGATACATTGTAGTAGGTTTATACCCTTTAAACTGGTACAAAACTGACACCTTTATACAAGGCATCATGTTTGCAATAACCACAACACAAGCAGTCAAAATGCAAACTAAAATATACAACTCTGATAATGATAATAATATGCACTGTCCTTGAAGTTAATTGGTCCACACCCGAAACAGCTTTTCTTAGAGCCTAGTCTTACATTGGTGTTGGACCAGATGACACCAAAAGGCGTACTGAGATACATTATCACCATGACGACCCAAGCTTCGCTGAACCCCGCCGCTCGGTTCAAGTTAAAGTTGTTTAACCCATGCGACAAGCCAAGAGATCAGGAGGATTCTCATTTGCAAGTGTAACCTGGGTCACCAACATGAACAAAGAAATAACATTAAAAAAAAATAAGCACAACAATGAAGCGAATAGAAAATCGGAGCCAAAATAACCGATTAGAAATCCTTGAAAAAATAACTGTGTTACAGAAGAAATTGAAAACAGTGCACAAACATAATCGTTATTCAAAAAAAGTATAAACATTCCAGCAACGAAATTTGACATGGACAAATTACTTTTAAAAATATGCCATGTAAAATGTTTTTAAACAAACATTAAAATGTATTTCATGTAATTATTGCACAACACTGTCAACAGACAAGGCTACATGTCTTTTTATATCATACCCCCATCACTCATAGCGCAACAGGTCAGACCCTAACTACCAGCGCGACGGACTCCGGACTACCATGTGCCACTGCAAAGGCCACCACCCCAGTGCTGGCATGAGGCGTACGCAAAACAAAGCAACATCTTTAGGGGCCCTGGATTCATGAAAAAAATATCCATTGATCAAATAGCAGCTTGAATTCGGATACAATGAACATAAAGAAGGCAATTAACATGAGAAAGCAAATTAACCTATCTCATATGTATCTTGTTTACAGCTCTCTTCTCTCATATTCCTATATTTGTATCTCATCTCGATCTCTCTTAACTCATCTTATTACACCGCTATCTTTGCCCACATGTTTCTCATCTCTTCCGTCATCTCACTCGGAGTTTATAAAATGAAAGGGTCCCCCCCCCCTCCCCATCGACACATTATTTCTGCTTAGGGCCCCCTATGGGCCAGCAGCATCACTGCAACCCACCTTCCTTTGTGACGTTACAAAATGAAAATGAGATCAATAACGTTTTCATGAACGAGAGCGCGGCGCTGTCACGTGGGACTCAATGAAACGCACACAAGGCAGGCCAAGTGGTCACTGCACAAGGCATTGTACCTCTCCGGCGTAATGCTTGATGCCGAACTGGTGGTCGGCCACTCTTGGCTTCGTGTAAAATTGGTTCGTCTATCGAGAGAGGAAAAAAAAGATTGGTAAAATCATTACAGCGGCCAGCAATGATGAAAGTGGAAAGTGGATTTTTTCACCCATGACAAATGTAAACCGTGAAACAAAGGAAGCTGTCACACTTCTGCAGACAGCCGCAGGGGTTTGCAATGGTAGGAAAAGCCCAGCACACACATGCGTACACACACACATCATTCGAATCGCAAGAAAACAGTTTATATTTTATCGTGATCATTTGCTCGAGGGGAAAGGCAAGAGTAAGAAAATGCCCGAAGGCATGGCTGTCTTTATTTTGCCCCCCTTGAGGATTTTGACTTCAACCTTTGACCTTGCCTGTTAAAAGGGACTTTTCCAGACCCGCAGAGCCACTGAAGTGGAGACTGCGGTTTCTCACCATTTCCATTCAGGACGCTATCTCCAGACATCAAATCGTAAAAGATCGATGGCCCGTGAGCCACAGGGATTCGTTGTCTCTTGTTGGAGAAAGGGTTGCTGGAAAGAGAGACGAGGCTTCGGGAAATGTGGAGAGAGGGGCATGTGTGACCTCACCGCGTGCTGACCGTGCAGCTTCTCCAGCATGGTGAAGTCTGTGCCCTTGGGGAAGCGGCTCTCCTCATTAATCAGTGCCAGCATGCCCAGTTTCTGTCCCGACAAGTGCAACAAAGACACAGATCGTTGTATCAAACAGTGCGGGTGTCAGATATTTCACTACCAAAGCGTTACATTATGTGGGATGTGCTTAAAATCCACTTTGACACATGGGTCAGAAACATTCACATCGGGCCTGACAAATAAAGTGTGCAAAGAAGTGTAGAGAGGTGCAAGCTTAAGATTATATCGAAATATGGAAATAGGAACGCATGGGTCAGACAATAAACTAAAATTGCAGACATTACATTGACTGTTAAGAAATTCAAGTGAACTTGGGTAAGACTCATTGCTCGAAGGGATTATGGCTGATGGACCGAGACTGGTGATGGAATGGCAGCTAAAGGAAAGAACACACTAAAGACAGTGACCAATACAGAGATGGAGTGATAAGATGAGTTCATGTACAGGTGTAGACTGTGACATCTAAGGACCGTGACGAAGAGCGACAACGTGTGAGAGGCATTCATCTACCAGTGGATAGAAAATAGTGATCATGAGTATGATCAAAAGCAGTCAAACCTTTTCAATCAAATCCAGGCACTCTCCATTATCCATCCAGTTTATGTCCTCCCACATGATCCCTTCCCTGGAACATGGCACACATTTCCCATTTAGAAAAGAAACACTTATACAGTCACGGCTCAACCTAAGTGCAAATTTCACATGCGGCATTGACCATTCCAGGTGTAGTGGTAGTTGTGATTCACCACCCTGCTCCCCCCCTGCCCCCGAAATATTTTATGAATCGTTGAGGTGCGGTATCACGATTCGATCTAAGAATCGATTTTTATTGTTTACATTGTGACGACTGTAAGTGGCCACTAACGGCTGCCAGTGGTTACGTGGCAGCCATTTTGTACAATTTTTGTACATGCGATTCAGTGACCTGAGTAATTGACTGACGTGCATCGTTGCTCCCTCAGTGATTGTGTGCCAGCACACATTAGATGTGCCGGCGACTGCACCTGTTGTACTCCAGCTGCTCCAGGGAGAAAATGTGCTTGTTGAAGTACTCCTGCAGCTTCTCATTGGCGTAGTTGATGTTGAACTGCTCGAAACGATTCACCTGTCGGTGGGGAGGCGCGCGAGAAGAGACAGAGCCACGCACATTAATAAGATAGAGATGTATGGATGTTGAACTTCTCTCGCATCGTACGTAGCCAATCGTGCTAATTGGAGGTGCAGGGGGAAGGACAACAAACTAAACACAAAAAGCAGTTTTGAAAAAATGAGTTTTCCATCTAGATTTAAAAGTGCATAGCTCGGTGAATTCCTAATATCGGAAGGAAGAGCATTGCAGATGGCCGCAGAGGCGCATCTAAAAGCCCGCAATGCAGTGACCGTGTTTGTTCGATGGCCAGCCAAAAGCCGTTGCTGTGAGGATGACCGGAGTTCACGTGATGCTTTATGCTCTTTAGAAATGTAGTGAGATAACATTTGCATTTAATTTGTATCAACAAAACATCATAATTTGCTCTCAATGCTTGCATCGTGAGCGTAAGATTCGTGAATTGATGATTCGTTACATGCGTTGGATGTTATGGCCCCCTTTGCTTGTAAATGCCTCCCACGTGCCAAGCCGTGTAACGATCTCACAGGTGTCGAACCTCAAAGTTCTCAAATCCAAAAATGTCCAGGATGCCGATGGACTTGAAGTTGTCCTTGCCCTTAATGCGACCGTTGATCTTCTGGATGATCCAGGAGAAGCACTGTGAGTAAAGCGCCATGGCCATGGAGTTTCTCGAATCCTCGGCCTGCAATTCCAACAGGAATGTATGGGGAGAGGCATAAGCATACAGGGACATACTGCACAACACACACAGATGCACAGTGGCGTAAGTAACGCTACCTAACGTCCTGGTGCTGATTTGGCCAGGACAATCCAGAAACACTGTCGCAGTCTACGGAAGCATTAACAAGAAATCACGATTCTGTCCAAGTTTAACCTTTTCTGGCTTCATGCTCGTCTCACGATTTTGGCAAAGGGGACCTATGAGCACTGTGCGGCGTCAATGGGCGAGGCTCGTGATCGAGTGAGTGTGGCTACGTGAACCTGGGAGGGGCTGACAGAGGGAGTTCGCTGGCGGCTCACTCTGTGTCCCGGTTGAGCCTCCCAGAAACACGGTAGCCTCGTAGATATGATCAAGCGTGAGAAGGCCGCTGCTTGGCATTTTCTGGCTGAGCTGTTTATTTTTCATACTCCACGGATATTATTGACAGTGTTTGTAGTTTTTCTATTCATGAAAATGCACACTCTTGCTTCATTTTGAAATCTGCTCACTCGGCTGAGCCACAGCTGAGTGAAGCCACACCCAAATAAATCCTGAAATCGCATCCATGCAGCACATATGCCAAGATTAGAGCAGCTGGCCTTTCTTGTTAGCACTTTCAGCTGAACAATTATTTATTCCGCATTGTGAAATGCTTATGGAAGCAAAACGAATGCCAATAAAAAAAAAATCTGCATTTTAGTGGCCTGCAAATATTGTAATTTCCAGGTCACGGAGAATTGTAGCACAGCTGGAAACACAGCCGATGCTGCGTGCAACCCAAATGCGACTGGTTATGTTGTGTTTGAATAAGCTCCCCAGTGGTGGTGCTAGCCCATTGGGGGAATGGGGCCCTGCTTTCAATTCACAAAATCCTAGTGAGACGACAAAATAGAAAGACAAGAGATAGAGAAGTAGTGAGATAAGAGACATTTAGTTGAACATAGAAATGTAGGAAGATGAGAGATGCAGACAAGCTAGGAATGAGAGATGTTAATTTGGCATTTAGGTTAATTAGCTTGTTCTGCTTTTTATAATTTGTATTTCAGCTGACATGTGTTCCACCCATATTTTTTTCACGAATCCCAGACCCGATGCACCGCATAGTGCCCTACGCTTTTGCTTGGTTTGCTAACACCGAGCGCTGCCGCTCCTCCCTGGAGCAGGCATCGGCACGAGCAATTGCGCGAGCCGCCCTCACCTGCTCGATGGTAAGCGGGGTGCTGATCTCCTCGCCCCGCAGGATCATGGAGCGCTGCGTCAGCACCTCGGAGAGCTGCAGCGAGTCGAGGCCGAGCAGCTCGGACACCATGCTCACCACTACGACGCGGAGTGAGGAAAACGGAAAGACACGGAACATTGGCGGCAGCAGCAGAAATCGCATCAGCACCACCAGGAGTATCACCAGCATCACCAGCAGCAGCAACATCGTCAGCACAAGCGGCAGCACCAGCAGCAACAACAGCATTAGCACAAGCAGTAGCACCAGAATCACACGCAGCAGCAACATTAGCAACACAAGCAGCACTAGCAGCTTTAGAACCAGAAGCACCAGCAGTAATTGGCCAGTGTCCATTACTTACACCGCACGCACACTCACATACGTAAATACAAGGACAAATAAAAAAAGACAAAGTGCCCCCTTGTAGCCAGTACTTATTTAGGCTCAAATGGCATATGAAAGGGCAGTTTGGTTAGCGCCATGCGCGGCCACTTTCACATCCCCGGGAGTCAATGTTTACACGCTGCGCCAGCAAGTCACATTTACGGCTGAGTCCACCCAGGGGAGGCTCAGGATCAGTAGAGATACCACTTGGAAGTGACGTTAGCCATAACCCAAGTCAAATCACGGGGCTTGTAGCACAGTGTGCTAACCGCTAGACCACAGCTACACCCCACTGTATAATAGATATCCCTACTTTATAGAATATACATATACATATGTTAATCATATAACAGTAATTTTATCCGTATACTGACAACTTTAAACAGGAATACAAATTCAGTTGCTATGCTTGTAGCACAGCCTGCTAACCACTGCTTGCATTTGTCTCCGACACATATAAATACAAAGATCTCATGCATAGCCTTAACAGTCTATTGGGGCAAGTGTTGTTCGCAAACACCTATGGAAAGCTGGCACGGCAGACGACGGGGTGGGTGGCCCAGCAATACAACTGGCCACTTTTGTCTTCCGAGTGGCGAAATTTACACATCACATCGGGTACTCATTTGAGGCCGAGTCGAACTCAGAGAAGCCCAGAACCGGTTCAGATAATCGTCATTCGCCACTAAGTGACGGTAACGTCACCACAGCGCTTGTGCCATGCTATGTGCACTTTAAGGCCACGTGAAGTATCGATCGAACGCCCGCTGGCAGGAGGTCATGGGACACAGACCACCTGTGTCCCCTACTGTGCATATTACGCGCAATCACGATAACCCGGCTTGTATTACCGTCCTTGTTGGAAATCTGAGCACCTCCGGCGGTCACGAACTCGATGTTTCCGAGCTGCAGCACCCCGGAGAGCAGCTTGAGCACCTCCCGCACCTCCTCCGTGCCGAAGCCCATCACCTGCATGGCCGTCTGTCGGGAAACGTGCGGAGAGGAACGGGCGAATGTTGAGTGAACGTCAGCGCAGGTGGCGAGTCAAGCGCCACCCACCAGGCGCTGTCCCACCGAGTTGCAGCAGCGCCACCACCAACACCACACCGTGCTGGACATAAGCACACACCGCCCTCGGGAGCGCTGAGCTCATTTTCCAAGTAGTGTGCCTGTTATCAAAAGTTGTCCCTCACCTTCCCGTCAAGAAGAAACATACGTATTGATACTGGAGGAATCCGATGAGCTATGAAGCTCTTTGTCACAGACACCCAGTAGGGGCGGGTCAGAACGTTACTCGTCGATGTGTTTAACATCAGAGCTGTGCTTATACGAGGTGTGCTTATATCCAGCTGCCACTAACCTCACACCTGGAATAAGCCTCACATGAATGTAGCGTGCAGAGCCCATTGTCAATACACTGGTGGAAGGGGATATTTCTCGAGCCGTTGCCATCTCTCGTGGTCCAATTCACTTGGCGCCTGCAAAGGAGCTGGTTTCATTGCCCCATCTTCATCTCTGGGGCGGACGTTCTCCGAACCTCGGTAAATGGTTACTCGCCTCAAAGAAATGGGGCACGTGTCTCAGCGTGCCCTCCGGCACCGACACATTAAATGGTTCGAGGCATCCACACGCTCACACAGTGCGATGGCCAGAGTCGAGAGATTCACTCACCATGACTTTCTCAAAAGACTTCACATCATCACACGCATCGTCAGAGATGCATCCCGATTGAGCCAGGTACTTATAGCTGTTAGGCTCCGATAGGCAGAGCGATTCTGGAATCGGGGCACAAATAAACACAGGATCATACAAACAAAAACCATGCACCGAAACATGAACTCTTCCGTTTAAGCAATTGAAATCCACTGTAATTTTACATTCAAATGTTCGTGACTGTTTTACGAGGCATTATTAGTGCAATTACTTATTCATGTGTCACAGTGAAATAACTAAAAGCACCCACTCGTCATCACCATCCCCACCTTTCTGCTCAGCCGTCGTTCCCGCGAGTAGCGCATAGAAAACGTGAAAATTCCTCTCCCCAGGGTTCTGCCGCACCACTCGGTTCTGTAACAACAACAAGCGGCACAACGACCATAACAATCGCCGTTCGTCACTAAGAGACGGTGACATCACAACCCATTGCCATAATAATCACTATATGGGGCAGTATGAAACTGGGGCTGTCCAGCGTCCAACGTTTTAGTGCAGCATGGAAACAGCTAACAAACAAAGCAACATTGGCTGTGCACATTGTTCTATTTTTGAGCGATTGTAATTTTCCCGTTTTTTTGTCAACATTCGAAGGTCCCTAATAAACCCCGTTATTTCGAGAACACACTTTGTGCCCGCTTGTTGTTGTGGGTGTGCGTGTGTGGGGAGCCGTGGTGCAGTGGTTGGTGAACTGTGCTACGAACCCAACGATCCGAGTTCTATTCTCGCTCACGGCCAAGATTGGTGACAATAACCTGAACCGGTGCCGGGCCTCCCCTAGTTCGATTAAGCCATCTTTGAGTAACTGCTGCGGTGTGCAAATATCAGCGCTGGGGAGACAAAGGTGGCCGGGTGTAGTGCTGGCCACCCATCTCCTTCGTGTGCTGTGCCAGCTTTAATATGTGTTCGCTAATAGCACTTGCCCCAAGAGTCTGTTGAGGCTGTATGGGGGAACTTTGTCTTTGTATGAATGCAGCCATGTAAAAGAAAATTCCTTTGTTTGCAAGACACACAGCATACTAACCTCACATGACGAGTCTCAAACATTCCAATCAATCAATGTTTGGTTAAGATTGAAGATCACTCTGGCATTTATTGTCGGCATTGGCATTCAAGTCTCATTCTGCAGGCACTTTATCTTACCTTCTCCAGCAAATCTGATATATGGTCGATGTTAAAGATAGGTCAGAGGTAAGCACAGGCACACAAATGATTCATGATATATGGTTACGTTATGTCCAGGCTTGTAATTTCTCCAATTTTGTTGTGGTCAAAATGAGCAAGGGCCAATTTGCTTTAAAGCTATAATGGAGTACATAAGGAAGCTCAGGGTCTAATACAGCGATTTCAAAATAATTACCGTATTTCGCTCCCCCACCAATGGTTACGAATGAATACAACTCCTCACAAATCTTAAAATCTACTCTTCCATTATACTCCACTGAACTACGTTAAGAAAACATTTCACGCATCCACTGGTGGATGAAGGGCAGCCTATGATGAGTTTAAAGATCAGTTGCCACGAATGTCAGCAGCTTCTGTGAAGTAATCTCAGGCCGTTGGGCTCGCTTGCAGCGCAGTGCGCGAACCACTCGGCCATTATACTTTTTGACCAATGTAATTGTATCCCTGAAAGCAAGGGGGGAGGGGGCTTGTTACGGAGCCCGGGTCATCATCTCGTTGCCCGGCCTCTGCACGCGTAGAGGAGGATACAGTCGAGGATGCGGCCGCCCTGGATGAAGCCCTGCTGCGAGAAGTGTAGCTGGATGAACTTGCCGAAGCGGCTAGAGTTGTTGTTGTACACCGTCTTCGCGTTGCCAAACGCCTCCATTATGGGACTGAGAGACACAGGCAAACCAACAACAACAAAACTTGAGTTACACCGCGAGTGTATCGCATTTGAAGAGGAGAGGTTGCAAACTCACCTTGTTCAAAGCTAAACAAAAACACAAACATGCAAACAATGTTACCCGGTGGTGTTGGTCAAACATCTCAATTGTTGACAGGAAATGTCTCAATATGGATTACACACAGAAACATTAACCCTCTTCTGTGAAGCTTTGGCGGGACCCTGCAAAAAGAGTTGAGAATCGGGCAGGCTTTCCTGTGTAAACAAGTGTAACCATAAAAAAACAGTAATATATCTCAAGCACACAATTATGTGTGAAGTTCTGTGTGTTTGTCTACCCACGTGTGCTCTGAGCCATGTACCTGTGCGAGGTGTGATCCACTAATAAATGATGATGAAGATTAATCATAATTACGTCACGCACTGGACACACAGACATTCTTGGGTAAATATATTAGTAAATTCGTTCAAAAATCCACCCGCTGCGCTACTATCTCCTGGCCACCTCACAGCCCAGCAGATTTTGGAGTTTCACAAATCTACACATGATCCACCAACCCTGGTCTCCAAAGCGCTGGATCACAAGCACGTGGCATCACATTCAGCAACAGCAACTGCAGTACCACCACCACCACCCACATCTGCGGCCTGCAAACCTTGTTGTTTATTTCATATCTCGATGTCCTGTTCAGGCCAAATTAAATAATGATGCAGAATAATTGGGCTGTTTATTACATCTTTCCCAAGGCCAAGATCCATTATGTTGTAAAGTTATTGAATAGTATATCGTTAATGGGTTTGTGATATTTTAATGCAATTCTGAAGGCAATGGGCGAATCAATCCTTAGTTTGAATTACAAAGAGCCCTTGTAGTACAGTATTGGATATGCTCGGCTTCACGTGCATGATCATCCCTCGTGCACATGGAATGAGATTGCGTCTGCGTTGCATTCATCTTCCCTCACCGTCGCTGTCAAATATCATTACTCCGATTGAATCACTAGGAAACGTGAATGCCAATATTTTCGAAATTCACAATGCAGATAACTACAGCGATTACTGGAAGAATATTGCATCACTACCCCCCATCATATTATTTTAAAGAAAGAAACTGGATAAATTGCTTTAGACAATTTCAATGTAGATGCTTTTTCAACCCATTTAGCTCATCTAATATCTCTCTTCATAGTACGTGTCATTGAACTCATATCCCCAATTGTTACATTCGTACACACTCTAATTTATTGCTTTAATTTAGCATTGACACGTGTTTGTCTTTCTACTTTTCGATGCACCTGCTTCTGTATGCTTTTAAAACCCAAGTCTCGCTTGAAAGAGCGACCTGCAATCTCTCTCTGGGCTCTCACCTGGTGAGACATCCTGCATCTCTCGAGGTTGCCGTTGTAGGTGACATAATGGCCAGAGACTCGTGTTATACTGGTAGGAACGAAGTGAACCAGCCTACAATAGATTATATCGTCCGTCCGTCCGATGTCCGATTAGGTGTAGCAACATCGCCCCCTACTGCAAACACTTGGCAGGACCCTACAAAAACCTTTACACTCAGTGAGGCTTTCCTGGCTAAACAAGTGTAATAATACATTATGTTTATATTCTTTGGTTATTCGTTCCTACCAGCCCACCCCGAAGGGACCTGTTATCTGTTATGTAATCATGTTACCTCTTAAATTGATTCAGCGATGCATCATTCCATCCCGAGAATGTACCGATGCATTCTACATAAATGAGGGCCTCTGACAGAAGCTGCCCTCACAACCGCAGAGGGGATACCACCCCGTCCTACGAGATTTAAATGTTTTTATCTGCAAAGAGTGACGACCATAGGTGACAGGTTTAATTATTATTTGAAGGGAGGGGGGGGGATGCTAAAATACAATTTTGGAGTGCTGAAATGGATGTTTCATAAAAATTTTACAATAACGAGTGAATATAAAAAAAATCTGTCATGTTTTCAGACAAAACTAGTGTTCAAAAACGAGAGAGTGCACGGTTGCCATTAGTAGAGCCCCGTGACTCGACTAATGGCGAGAGAGAGCGCACGCGTTCACCGATTTTAATGGTTAACCACGAACTGTGCCGGTGGTGGCCTTGCGCACTCTCTCTCTCACCGAGTCAGGCTTCCAGAGATTGAGCCATATGGGGTTGCGGTTAGAACAATGCAAGCTGTTCGGATAGGTTTGAGGAGCTAGGCCCTGTTAGCAGAGGTGTGGACTCGAGTCATGTGACTTGGACTCGAGTCAGACTCGAGTCATGAATTTGATGACTTGCGACTCGACTTGGACTTGCATAACAATGACTTTGTCCCACCTATGAGATGTGGACTCGAGTCATGTGACTTGGACTCGAGTCAGACTCGAGTCATGAATTTGATGACTTGCGACTCGACTTGGACTTGCATAACAATGACTTTGTCCCACCTCTGCCTGTTAGCCCTTGGCCACAGCCGCCTCCGCCCGTGGTCGACGCGGCTTACCTGCTCTCGAGAATGGCCGTCTCCACGTTGGTGCTCGTGGGGCCAGACTGCGCCGCCCTCCCCGCTCCCTGGCTCGTCTCCGACAGGAAGTTGAGGATGAGCTTCGTGCTCTCCGTCTTCCCGGCACCACTCTCCCCACTGGAAGCAAAACGAGTTGGACGGTCATCAGCGAGATTGCTCTGGCTGCTAGCCATGCATGGGGCGAACAAAACTCAGGAGGGGACAACCCCCCCCCCCCCCCCCAATATGGGGGTGGTGGTGACTTCACCGGCCTGTGGGCGGGAGACGCATAAAGCTGCTACTAAATCGATGCGAGTTTTCCATCCACCTAATTCAGCCCCAATAGGGGCAATGAGATTACACCTTCCATTAAGTCACCCAATTTTTCAAAGCTAAAGATCTGCACATGGAGATTACTGGTAATTGTGACAATGACTGATATACCACCTGTATGCAAAGCTACCATTTTCCAAAGCTTTTAATTCTTTGTTTGCATGTTATGGCCCCATTTGGTATGTTATAAAACATCTGGTGAACCATCAAAGATTTTCAAAGGTACGTAACATTTTTATAAAAATTTCGTGTCCAATAGGATACGTCATGATGATATAATATGTCTCCTAAGGTGGCAATGGCACTAATGATGGTGTCAGCGCTATAGTACCATCTGTTGACATCCACCAATCACAACTCGAGCTCATTAAACTTTAACATCTCCACCCTCCTCCGCGTGCCAACTGGCCGTCGCTGCGCATCCTTTCCCTGTGCTGCCGTTAATCTCCTTAAATATTTCATGTATGAGCCCAACCATACGAGGAAAAGAAATACGTAACACAAGTGGCCCCAGAGAATTGGCTAAATCTGCTCGTAATGGATGGCAGTTTTCCTGTCTCGCGCACGCATGCACACGTGCAAGTGCATAGCCGTATGCACTCAAGCACACACATACATGTACATTCTCTGGCGTTATCAGTTGTCAGAGTGGCTATTATTTCCATTAGTGGCTCTACTTTCAAATGCGCATAATTGGAACGAGAACCTCACGTGTCAGAGGGTATGGGTCAGCCTCGTATGAATATGTCAAACACGGACCCTAACAGCATTGCAAACAGGGGAAATGCCAATACTGGTTTTTTTTGCTGTCTAATGTGATCAGAAAATTACCATCAGCAAAGCGATTTTTTTTTAGCCATGAGTACAATTTACTCAACGTATTTATGCTCATTGTTTTAAGCAATTCTGGGACTTTTTCACTTCATTCAAACGTCAAAAAATAATTACCTGTGTTTTCGACAAAGTGAGCTATGGATTATTTGTACGTGCTATGAAGAAGGCCCATTGCCCACAACGTCATCGACTATACTTTTTGAGGCCACGATGTTTTTCGTGAATGAGTTTACATTGCCTTTGTGTGGGTTATTAATTAACAAAACTGCAACGTAACCTAACAAGTTTAACACACATATAACAGCCCTGGCTTAAAGAGAGTGCTTTTTCTGAATTTATTACACACAAACTTAAATAAAATAGCACATGGTTATTTCAAAATCAACAGCATAGCTATCATACTAATTATACAACAACACAAAGATTCCTCATATAGCCTATTAAGACTGTTGAGGCAAGGGCTGTCAGTGAGCACCTATTAAGGCCAGGATTGCACACAAGGGCGGTCCTGTCAGTAGTATGCCTATCCACCTTGGTCTCCACAGTCCTGATGTTTACACACCGAACCAGGTACTGAGTTAAGTTGACCTTGGGGAGGCCCAATACAAGTCCAACAGCACTCACTCATGATGTTGGCCGCGGCTGGGAATTGAACTCAGGTTTCCGGGTTTGTAGCTCAGCGTGCTAACCATTCGGCTACCAATCCCTTCATCACCCACTTCCACATATATACATTTCCAGAACCCTGTAATCTAAGTAATCACCAAGCTTAAATCTAGATTTAAAATGTATGCGTACTGTGAACTGCAAACGACGCGAAAAATTATTTGTAGAGAAGACTAATATAAGCATGTATTGATTAGGACCATTAAATACCACAGTCAAATGCATTTGCACAACTTAGACCGATGCAATGCATGCACATTACACAGACATGCATAACGTAAAGTGGGAGAGTGCATACGTAAGGACAATTCAATACAGCAAGGTTGGAATGATTCACAAATTCCCATGAATCAGCGATGAGTCCATTAAGTTATCTCCAAGGACGTCTGTTTCACACAAAATATTACGGCAGTGGCAGGCAATATGCGCCTTTTATGGGCTGCAGTGTGGAGAGAGCAGGTGGGAGGGGTAACTGGAGGTGGAAGGTGAGCAGGTGGACAGAGCAGGGAGGAGGTGGAGTTTGCAGGTAGAGTCAGGGCTGGAAATGGGAAGAAATTAGTGGGGGATCGCATAAATGATTCACCCCCCCCCCCCCCCACTAAATCTGAGGAGGAGGGGGAGGAGCTTTGCTCCATGTGTGGGTCTCTGTGCGTCTCTGTGGGTCTGTGTGTGTCTGTGGGTAGCGGTTGTGTAGCGGTTAGTGCGCTGCACTACGAACCCGGTGACACGAGTGCGATTCCCCGCTCACAGCCAACATCAGTGACAATTATCTGAACTGGTACTGGGCCTCCTCCCCTAGGTCGACTCAGCCTCAAATAAGTGCCTGGTACAGTGTGTAAACATCGCCACTAGGGAGACAAAGGCGATCGGGCGTGGTGCTGGCCACCCACCTCCTCGTGTACTGTGCCGGCCTTCATAGGTTCTCGCTAATAGCACTTGCGCCAGCAGTCCGTTAAGGTTATACGGGGGATCTTTGTCTTGTGTCTGTGGGTCTCTCTATTAGCCTAGGGGTCTATCTGTGAGTCAAATACATTTACAATCTACGAATCCTTGATTCCTTCCAGAACGCATTCCTGGTTCAAATATTCAGTCCCACCATGGCATTCTGGGGGGGGGGGGGGGGGTGGGGAGGTTCCAGTCCATTTCCACCACTGGGTAGAGTTAATCAGGTGGATTTCGCAGGTAGAAGAGAGCAGGTGTAGGGAGACAGGTGGGGGAGCAGTTGGAGGTAGCACATCAATTTAGCAGGTGGAGGGATGCGCCGGAGGGCAGCGTGCACACTTCCCCCCTGCGCCCCTGGCTGCTGCCCACCTGATGAGCACGCACTGGCTGTCCAGCCGCTTCCACAGGCAGCGGTAGCACTCGTTGGCTATGGCATAGATGTGGGGTGGCAGCTCGCCCAGGAGGTTCTGGGCGTAGAGGCCCACGGCCGCCTTGTCGTAGAGGCCGTCGATCAGCCTGTACGGGTTCACCGCCGCCAGGATGGAACCAATGTACGTCTGCAGCACCGAAGAGGAGGGACAGATGTCGGAGGCCGGAAAACAACAGTGTGCACAGAGTGGGCTTTTTTCTCTCTCTCCGTGGGAACCGCTTGAGTAATGAGATTAATCAGAAGGCATTGCTCATGAGAGAGACTGATGTTCCTTCCTCATTTCGTGGGCAGCAGCGATGCTTCTCTTTCGTAATAGCGTTTGGTCATTCTTCTGCATATAGGCTAAAAATCTCTGCAGTGAACTAGTGCGTACAGTTGTTTATGAAGAGTTACAACCATCGAACTTGAAGCGCTTCTTAAATGTGTGTATTGCAATTAATTGTGCATCAAGTTTAATTACCGCGTGTCTCCGATAAGTTAAGATTAATGAACGTTCACTGCAAGTCATGTTAAAACAAGCCGTGCAGTCATATCAAGGCAACACAGGGGTGAATAACCTCTCACTCTATCAACCAAATTAATTATTTGCTGGCTGTATTCATAATTAGTGATAATCAACTGCAGTAAAGCAACCAAGACTGGGTCATTTTAAGCCTTGGAGCATGATCGACAAAGCAACTCCAAATATCAGTCCACTGTGCTCATGTAAACCCAGATGCCTCATTCTCTCTCTCGGCCTGTACCTCTAAAGAAGGCCCAAAGGAAATCTCAGAGCAGTTATGTCCACGAGGGGATGGATGACTATTGTGTGAATTGAGTTTTACTGGGCTTTCCAGGTATCTGGTTACTGCAGGAGGGAGGGGGAGGGAATAGATAAAACTGCGTACGTAGATTTTGTTGTCGTGGAACCGCAGGTGCAGGTTGTGCATGATGGCGCCCTCGTGCAGGTCGGCCAGGGCACTCATGTCCTCCACGCCCTCGACGCTGCTGCTGTGCATCGGTGACACCTTGTCGTGAGAGAGCGCGGCCTGCGGGAGGCAGAACGCCTGTCGGGGGGGGGGGGGGAGGACGTGGGGGGGGGGGGGAGGTCATGAAGATTGTGGAAGGTCAGGGATTTACACGTCGCACAGGGAAGCGATGCTCTTAGATGTTGCCGTTACCTTTTGTTGCGTTGCTCATCCACGCGTGTTTGGCAAAACATTATAGCTTCGCACGAGTTCCCAAAACAAAAACAACAACAGATAAATCAACAAAACTACCCACAATATTAAAGATATACGATGTAATTGGTTTATTATTAATTCAAAGCAGAGATGTCTGCTCTTAAGCAGAGATATTTGCTCTGAATTCCCCGCCACTGCCCGGAGCGTCGACAATTTATCCATCACTTTCCTCTCCAGGGCAGTGCTATTGACGACTTGTGCCGAGTTCCACGCACGCTTGGCTCACACGTCGGACCTGCCGCTGTTCCCTCGCAACAGGGACAGACCGTCTCTCGTGCTCTGCCGTCACGTTAAAATATGCATTAAAGAGATAGTTCCAGTAAGTGTACTTTATTTGTGTAAATAAAATAACGTTGTGAAATTAAAGCCGCGGCTCAACAAAAAAATCAGCATTAAGATATGCAAGTGTGCTGCGAATTATATGAAGGTATCGTTCAGATATTGTTTTTGTACCGTACATAGTCAAATACAAACTAAAGAAGCCACGCTGGCTGAAATGTTGATCTTGTCCTTGCAATAAAAAAACGTTGAATTTTAATTTTAACAAGCCAGATAATTATTTCAACAACAAAAAAACCCACAGATATTTATCCATCTATTAAATACACAGGCGAGCGGTGGCATAGTCGTTAGCGCCTGGTCACCTGAGTTCGATTCCTGGCCACAAGATATCATGAGCAACGACAGTGACATCTGAAGCTGTCATATGTCTGTCCCATACACCAACCCGCACTGGCCAATGTCAAGTTCGGACAAATCAACCCCACAGCCGACACAATTTATGAAGCAATTAATCCACCAGTACATTAACAAAGGGCTGTAAAATGTAAATATAGTTACATGAAATACCACCAATTATTACTTTGCAGAATGGTATTGTTAAACATGTAGCTTGTATATCAAAGCAAATATGAGAGAGCTTTAATTTTGAAGTCTGCGAATGTCAGCATCAGTGCAATGGCATCTGAAGATATGAGAAGCAAGCGGCGTGAGGAGGAAAACTGCGCCGCCATGTTTCATTTCCTCTTCAGCAGAGGACAAGGTTGGCTGCTTCGCTTGCTTAGTGGTTCTTAAGCCAGCCCAGCACCCCCCCCAGCACCCCCAGACCCCTTGGGGACTACAATCCGATCCATTAGATGGGGGATATCTCATCGCTGGTCCAAAGGTTGCGGAGGAAAGGTGAGGGATACACAGGGCTCAATATCACTCATCTCGCAGAGTGGGGGGGGGGGGCTCTCTCAGCAAATGTACGGAACGCAAAAGACAAGGCAATGAAACCAGCGCTTTGAACGTGCGACGAGCGCTCTCTCCAAACAGCCAGCCGTGGAAATGTGTTCATACTGCCCGTTGCAAGGGCAGCATGAATACAACTCACTCTGATGTAAACATTTGGTCAGGATTTACTGCGTGGCGCTACGCAACAAGTCGTACGGTTTATTTAGTAATTTCAACGGTTGTTCGCAAATCTTCAGGTCGAGGCATTTTGCGATGGAGAGCTGGGATGACAATATACACTGCAGATTACAGCAAACATAATCAAATATGACTTGAATGTGTTAAGCATCGCAATGTATCTCACGTGGCTGTATGACAAAGGAGACATGCCTGAACGTCGTTCGTCATTTCGGACAATTACCAGCAGCAAATGAAACAAGTGGTTGGTACGCAATTCTGAAATTGACAATAAATCATGCAGCGAAAAGCGTGGTCAGAACTGTTTCAAATATTGCATTTTTGAATAACAGATGGTAGGCGGCGCATCAATAGCGAAGGACGGGGTATTGATGCATTCATGATACATCCCATTAGGTACAGTGCATGACAGTGCCTTATTGAGCAGTGTGGCTCAGGAGATGGCTGTGGGAGGCACTCAAGGTAATCGGCCAACGCCCCGCGCTGCTCACGGTGCACAGCTGCGCTGCAGACGCTCCCAATATCCACAGCTCCCATTAAAAATTCACAGAAGAACGACACAACTAGAGGCCGCCGATTGGTGGGAAAGCAACGTGAACAAACTGGGTCACCTGTGGACAAAGCCGCTCGTTTATGCGATTGCGACTTAAACGCATTGACTGACAAGCCCTTTATTTCAATATTCCTTTATCCTTCCCGCAGTGGCCAAAACCACGTATCGGGCTACAACGCAACAAGAATGGTCATCGTTGCATTGCATGGCCCCACGGGAAAAGTGCCTTATGACCCGCAGTGTTCCTGATGGACGCACGGCGTAGAGACTGGATTTACAAAAGAACTGCATATGTAGACGTACGTATGTTGTGCTCCCCCAGTCCAGTCTCATGATCAGGGGAGGAGTATTGTTGCAGATTAAATAAAAGATACAAATTTTTCACGTTGCAGCTGCTGTTCAATCGGAGAAATTAAATGGGAATTCTTCTCGTGGAGGAAGGTGGATTATCTCTTGTGCTAATAACTGGGGGTGCAGGACCACACCTCTCTCCCCGGGTTAATTTGACTCTCGTGCATCAGAGCCAAGATGCCATTTCAGAGGAGCTGCTGCAGGGTAGTGAACGAGTGGGCCGCTGTGTATTCCGGAACAACCCTGGCGCAGGTCGACACCATCGCCCAGGTGCTATTCACACGAGTCAGCCGTGTGCTCTTCATGAGTCAGCCGTGCACAGGCTGCATTGGCTGCATTGGCAAGAGGTGCGCGATTGGATTGGCGAGTACGGAATTAACATTCCGTTGTCAATTCACCGCTGGATGTCTCTCCAGGTCGTGTTGGTCATGGGGGTGGTTTGCCCAAACTTCATCGTGCTGGTTAGGCCAGGCTGGTGAAAGAGGGAAGCCTAAGATTGGGTCTGTGGTATCAGTTGCCACTGATGTTAGCCATAGCTGAGAATCTAACCGAGGTCTCAGAGTTAAACGTGCAGTGTGCGAACCGCTGCGCCACCACTCCACCATGGCCACTTAACCTGGGTTGAAATTATGCGGGTAATTATTTTTTACGCATGGTAGTTATATTTGGCTTTGAAAAAGACGTTTAATGTATGTGTGCCTGCTTTTCTACACCTGAAATCCCTTTACAAAATAATGGGAAAAAAATCATTCAAGAGAAATTGATGCAAAATCACGGACGAGCCAGGGAGCGATGGCTCTTGTTGTGGCAAAATTCCATTTTGTACGAAACTCTTGAGAAACACAAAGCCACATGGCTCTCAAGCACACGTGACTCGCATGCACACGATGTGACGCCCGCACTTCCCAAAGACCAAGGCAAATATCCCTCGTATAGCCTGGTCAGACTGTTGGGGCAAGCGCTGTTACAGAACACCTATTGAAGGCCGTCATAGCACACGAAGGGGTGGGTGGCCACCACCACCTCTTCCGAGTGCTGTTCCTTTATACATCGCACCAGGTACTTATTTGAGGCTGAGTCGATCTAGGGGAGGCCCAGGACCGGCTCAGATAATCGTCACTTGTGTTGTTGGCCATGGGAGGGGAATCGAACTCGGGTAGTTGAGTTTCTAGCGCCGCACGCTAGCCGCTCCCCCATTTCCCACATGCGCACACCCACACACCCACACAGCTCGCACCCAGCCAAGAGCATTCACTGCGCCTGCTTGAAGGCTTCCGAATGTTTAAAGAGAGACTAGAGCTGCCACTAAAGCCCTTGGCAAGTAAAGTATTTCTGTGTAATTCCATTCCATAATTGAAACCAGAAAGCAAGACTATATATATATTGATTCGAGTATTGTATTGAGCAAAGAAGAACCAATTGTGTAGAGAGTTTAACGCTATCCTCCGGGAGTAAGGATTCACATTCCTTAATCAATTTAGTGATGGTAATTTTAAGTAGTGTATTGTATGAATCTCACTGCAGCATTTAGCAATGTTGGTACAGTATATTCCCATTTCAATATTTTCACTCCCATTAAGCTTCATTATAAATGCTCGGCATTATTGATTCATTGCTTCCTCAATTATGGATGATGTATACAACTTCTACAAGGCGAATAGAATGGTCACGCAACATTTCCTTTTACGCACGTGAACAGGCAGTCACAAATAGACGTAAATAATGATTCCTTCCATAGAGGCTGCATAAACCGTTTTAGGTTATTTTTCACTCAAGTGCCATTGCATTAAATGACAGTATCGAACATTTCAATGATGTTTAATTTGGAGACCTCAAAACCACACACACATTGAGAATAGAAAGGGGCTACAGAAGAGGCTACACGTGCAGCAAACACAACGGTCTGGCTATCTTCAAACAGACAACAGGAATGTTTGGCAGAAGTGAACAGCCAAGCCCTTGCCTGTGTTTAAATGTGTGGCTCAGGGTTTTGTAAACGATGACTCAGACGAGAGACGGTGCTTTCATATTACCATATCTTTGCCTTCATTATCACTATCCATAATCAATCCACTGCTGGATGAAGACCTCCCCGAGCGACTGCCAACAAAGATTTAACAATCCATCGAGCACCGCAGCTCGTGCGTTATGATAAATGTATTTGTTATGATATAGGATACATTTGAAATAAAAATAACAAACTATAACTATCAGCCCTGATCAATCCGCTGCAAGATGAAGGCTTCCCAACACTGTGTTGATCACCGAAATTAGTTTTGACCATACTTCGCCACGTCAGTGCAGGTTTGTGACGGGAGTGCTCAGGACCGGTTCGGACATTACTCGTCACTCTAGGCAGCTTTTGCCAAGAATCAAACTCAGTTCACGGGGGTTCCCACTGCGGTACGCTAACTACCGTGCCACCGCTCCGCCCCAGCATACATTTTCGTTTTCGAATAATGAGAGGGCTTCATAATTTTGGACAACGCGTGGCATTGAGATGCCCTCATGTGACTGGTCAAATGTTGCAAACAACAAAAAAAACAAGCACAATTGTTTATTGTCCAGGAATTCCAGAGCGAGGGCCCCGAGTCGGTTTCCCATAGATGCAGAATATTGCAACTGTACGTGGAACGGACGAGGAAGCTTCACCCCAGCGTATCAGCCACGGCGCACTCCTGTGACCACATGACCTGCCATGGAATTTCCGGCCACAATGCCAGGTGGGATTGAGATCCACCATCAGCAAATCACATTTCTGTGCCGTGGTCGCAAGAGCCATATAGAATGAAAAGCAGCAGGGTTGAATGTCGAGTTCTGCAGCGGATTTCGTTCATGACCTACGCGAATTACTAAATGATGTATGGATCAAGGATGGCCTGTGCTCCCCATTGCACGTTAAATAAAACAAGCATTTAGCTTTTTTGAATACAGTTACTCGACCAAGTCTTTCCCTTAGAAGAACATCCTTTATTGTTGAGGTTTCCCCATGAGGCTTCTACTGGCTTTATAACCTTGAAAGCATTTATGCTCTGCATTATTCCTCGTCTACGTTGTATAAAAGGCAACGTGCTACAATTGGCTGCGTGTAATTATGAATTTTGAAATATCTTGAAATGTAATGTTGCAGATTATTTTGAATTAATCTAAAAATATAAAACTTCAAAAGTATTTAAAATAAACAGTTACGCAGTTATGCTCTATCTTAACAATCATCTTCATATGCTCAGAATGTATTTTTCTGAACAAATATGTTCACTACCAGGAAACTGGCATCGTTTAAATCACTACGCATCTGCGGCCACAACCACCATGATACATTCCTTCTAACATTATATAAATATATCACATATTTCGTGGTTTAACCATGCATTAAACGTTAAACAAAACCCACGTGTAGAACTTTGCCGAGGCGGGCTCAGAGAGCGCCAACTTGACACCCAATTGAGGGCTCTCTTGCCATAGCACAAGCGCTGCAAGGCATTTTCAAGTACGGACAATAAGGAACGGCAATCAAACGGTAATCCACATTTGCTCATATGACAAAAAAGTTGTTTCCGCTCGTGACTTGTGGCTTCTGGCACCAGCAGCATTGCAGACAAGTCCCTCTGGCATGGATCATCGTCCTCAAAATCAGGAGCAGGCGTCCCACGGACCCAGACAGCATGTGTGGTTTCATCGCTCGAGTGAGACGCTGCCCGTTATTTCACCTCCCTCTACAGACACAAGATAGCGGCGCTGAAAGGCAGTCAGTGCACGGCTGCCACGCTGATATATTTCACTGTGGGAGGCGTGATAAATGTTTTGTATGCATTGTGCTACACGACATAAATAAGCCAAAAAGGGATATAGTTATTTTCTAAAAAGGGAAAGTTACTAAAAGCTACAACCTGCAGCTGTACGTATTCTTGGTGGCACCAATTACTGCAGAGATAAAGGCGAGACCAATTTTTTTTTTAATCGGACCCAAAAACCCACGAGTGAACTTTTTGTAATCCTTTTGTGGTATTCTTTCATACATTATCCAACGAACAGAGCGAGACGAAGCGACAAACGTGTGACTGGGTTAGTGAAAATTTTACGCGGCAGTCAAACACGCATTCATCATATGCATCTGCAGATGAGCACGAGGTGCTGTGCACGACACCCACGTTCACAGAGCCTTAACGGGACAAGGTGGCAGAGGCTCGGGCTCATCCACCTATTACGCTCATGCCTTAAGCAGGTACAGATCAATGCAGACAATTACAAGGTCACAGGAGCCAGTTATAAATCTGGCACCATGCAATGCAGTTGCAGTACGAGGGCACTTGTTGCTAAATTTTGCTCTCTAAGAGGCTTCATAATATTCAATGTTTGTGACAATTTGGGGAGGTCTTTATGAAGCAGGGGATTCATCATGGCTGCTGATGATTGTTAAAATATACATACAGCAATTAATTCATAGCGGATACAGCTGAACGTATTCGAATGTGCAAATAATATGAATATTTATGTAATTATATACGCAAATATGCTGAAGGCACATGATGGCATCTTTTTTTTTAAAACACTAAACGAAACTGATCGGCCAACCTACTTCCAGATAATTTACTTAGGCTGATTAAAACACTGTATGAACAAATGTCCTTATATCTGGGATCATTGAACCAGTTACACAAGTTAATCCCAAAACAAAGTGTAGGTACAAATTCTAAACACTTAAAAAAGCAGAGCATCCTTCTACTGCCTCCAGTTAATTAAACCTGGCTTAGCAGATCAGCTTTGGTGCCTAAATAGTTGCCTTACAACGGAAACCGGAGTGAATGCGTCCTCTGTTTTTCTGCGTACAGGACTACGTGCCTGACGTTACCATGTTGTATAAAAACAGACAATTCCAAGAGCATGAGCAGGAGACGTCATCATAATACGGTGCGCTCATTTTAACGCAATCATTGCCATCCATTGTCACCAGAAACGAATTCACTGTGAGCAAATATGGAAACTTGGTACCACAGACACAAAAAGTAACAGACTCATGTACTTCCAATGAAAACAGTCTTTTTTTTATGTGTTTTACGAACAAATGATTGGTCTACAGAGCACACAACCTCAGGCAGTCATGTGACCTCTCTATCTGCGATCTCAGTTGCCTTGGTGCTGGTAAGGCATTGAGGCACCCACCTGCCCATAGTCGCTGGTGAGCTCGACGGTGCCAGCTCTTGAGGGGCCCACGGTGCATGGCAGAGTCTGGTCCCCGTCCCGCAGCCACACACGGGCGCCCTGGCAAGGAGATGGCACATGGGGCAAGCATGGGGTGAGCACAGGGTGAGTATGGGGGTGAGAATGTGGGACACGGCACCAGCCGTTGCAAAGCACTGCTCACTTTTTGGGTGACTACTTGGGCATGATGAGAATGGATGTAACATCTATCAGACAGTGTGCATACTCCTCGGCAGTATATTGCCTCTTTTTGAGTCTTTAAATAGCTTTTACAATATTATGCCATTGTCCCAAACACCTTTTTGTCAGGAGTTGAGACTCAGAAGTCTAGTCAAACACTTTCATGCATGATCTTTGCCCATAGTTTAATAAATTTAAAGGTGGCAACCCGAGTTGCTCACCTTCGTTAAACTCCAACCAGGCCTCACTAATGCTGCGTCCACAGAACCGCTCTTTGTGGTAGTTAAACGTTAATTCCATGAATGTTACATCAGTTATGGCACAAACAAGCAGACGGATTATTATCTTGTTAAACGCATGGGGATTTTTACGTTGCCTGTAACTGGACCGTACATTTTTTTTTTCACAAGACAATAATACGCTGTGCTGGTTTTTTTTCATGAGCAACATAATGCATTGGTTTATGAAATTGTGCTGGGTAATACACGTTTCGCAGCGGGAAAGGGCCTTAATGTTTAATCCACTCTAATGGGCTTTATTTTTTTGTAACCTTCTGTCAATGCATGAATGGAGGAAGGCCTTTCCATGCTGTGTATGTTGTGGAGGTTATTTGACCATACTTCACCATGCTGGTCAGTGTAGGTTGTTGGTAATAGATTGGGATGGGGCAGTGGTGGGGCGGGGGGGAGGTGTGGGGGGGAAGCAGGACCAGTTCAGATATCACTCACCAATGATGTTCGTCATGGCCGGAAATCAAACTCACGTCGCTGGGTTCGTGACACATTGCACTAAACCACTTCGCGTACCCCTTGACAATGGTTTATAGTTAATTGGACAAAACATTTTCCACTATTATGTTTTCATTCGCATTCCCGTATATAGCAGCTAGAGTGAGTGTGTGAATGACATAATATGTGAATGTCTTCAGTGCTTTCAGCCAGGACTGTGGGGGTCGGCGACCCAGAAAAAAATTCCCCACCCATCTCGCCATGTGTTGCCCTCTCCCAGTCTACGAGCGACCTAGGAAATGTGCCGTGCAAAATTAACCTCCAGGTGTAGTTGTTGAATGGCGGTCGTCCGACAAAATAAAATCGAGTATACAACATATATCACACATTACATTGTTATATTACGCTTACAATAATGTGGTATCTCATAAATAAATAACTGGTGGTGCGCATGATAACTAGACACATGCGGAAAAGAGTTGTAGAGCTCATCGGATTCCTCCAGTATAAATAAAGCGTATGATTATATCAATATCGCACATTTATAACGGTAAGTAAAAATGTAATCCGAATATATTTTTAGACCACCGAGAAAAAAAACAAGAGCGGCCATATTAGTCACGAGCCAGCACTTCTGGCAACGCTGTGTCAGAAAATAAATGACGAGGCCAGCGGATGCCTCCCTCGACTGGAAGTCACTTGTGCAGTGCAGAGCATTTCCCCTCCGCTGGGAGGCTGTCTCGAAGACTCGCCACCCAGAATTGTGTCACTACAGCTCGTCTCTCTCTGTCATGGCAGTGACATCACTTCTGCTGTGCATTTGTGTTGCAGGAACGCTTTCTATGCTGGGTGGCAGCTGCTTGTTTCGTTAAATGTCGTGGATAATAACCAAAAAACACTGCACCGCTGGAGCAGTCAATTATATAGAAATCGCAGTCTGCTCTTCCCCGCTGCCGGACGCCGTGGAATAGATGGCGGTTACCCACACTTTACCCCACCACAAAAGACCTCCCAATCGATTAAATGCGCTATACTCTTTTACACTGCTGGATGGACAGAAGCAGTGGCGGTGGTGGGGGGGGGGGGATTAAAACAATTCCCATTGTAATTAAACCGATGTGCTATCACACCCCATGGCAGCGTCTCAGGATCAGTCAATATATTTCAGTTGAAAAGTGTTCCAGTCTGCGTTCCTGCTACGGTCAGTCTCTAGTGAGTAACCGCGGTAGGAAACATTAGAGTGTAAGAATCGACTGCAATGGAAAGAGGATATAAGGGCATAAGGCCACGTTGCTCATTATAGTAACTGTGAACAATTAAGAGTATTAAAATACAAATAAAAAACCAATTGCACTTCCTGCCTTTGTAGAATAATAATCGTGCAAAATGAAGTTAAAATAAACTATTATTCACAGAGGGCGATTGCAGTCTGTTTATGACATTGTCAAAATAAAACAAGGAGTAATAGGACAGCTAATTGCTGCTAAATTACTGCCGTGTGCAGAAATTCCGAAAACGGACAATTCGTTGAGTAAAAATAAACATAATAAACACTTAATGTGATGCTCACAAAGTGCTGAATGTAATTTTCTCAGAAATGCGGCCGATTGTTTTTCGGGACCTCAGGGTGTAACTGTACAGTAATAATACAGATACGCATTCTAGCAAATCATTGTATTACTGCATAGGTTACTCTGTTGCGCAGCACAGCTCTCCGATGTGTTTTTGAGTTGTACCACGTGTTGTCCAGCAGAATGATCGACTGAATTTCTATCTTTAGGAACTGAATTTTCCTGAAAAAGCTCCCAGCACATGAAGTGAAATGTTGGACATCATACCGAACACGTGGTTACAACTCGAAAACACATCACAGAGCTTAGTTATTTTAACGGTTAAACGTATTTTCTCTCTCGCTTATTGTATTAGATATGTTTTTGTTATTACTGAATTATACACATATCTTAACCTCATTGCCCAAATAGAGTAACAATAGCATTAATAATGCAATTGGAGTACAGTACTTTGAAAACATGGATTTAAACAAAAGAAGGTTTGTTGCCAAAACCACTTGAGGAAAGTTGGACGGATCCCTTGGCTGGCTGGCTGCCTGACATCACTTTCGGAGGCAATGATAATCATAGATGTTGAAACAAGGGACAGTTTGGGATAAAGGTGGTTTTGGTTGCTCAGATGCCCATGCCATGTCGTGGCAATGAGCCAGCAATCTCTGCGCTCTTCGGCTCAGATTCAGGGAGCCAACTGTGCTTGAGAGCCAGGGCTATCGAGTCGGTTAATGGTCTCAGCCACTAATATTCTGGTTGTATTGATATGCTACGAAAACACTCCTTTGCTGGGCATATTAAAAGTAATAATATGACTTTGAAACCCCCCGCCCACCTCCTACGTATTTCACAAGTAGGTCAAATCACATATCTGCATTTCCCATAAATATGCTAAATTCCTCTTGATATGCAAATTATTTTGTCAAGGCGCTCTTCCACCTCCAACCCAGCTTAAATATACGCTCCAAGCGTGGTGGTGTTTCATTCAGACGCTGTCTCCCCGACAGACCTGGTCTTCACCTGAGGACGGCTGCTTGCGTTATGGCCGAAACGTCGTGAGAATTATTTTATTATGTTTTATTTTTATTATTTTATTATTTCCCTTCTACGTGACTTTACCGAAAGAACCAAGAAGATATTAAAAGTACGCACCGATTGCTGAAGGCAAGGCCTGAGCAAAATTAATTTAGAAGTAGTTCTGTGACGTCATTTTCAATCTCCGACACAAGGTTGCGCAATGATAGCTGTGCCAGTTCCAAAAGTGAATTTCTTCATCTCATTACATGACACCTATAAACACAATGGGGTTTGTACAATTTTGTGGGAAAAATTATATCTTTTATTGGAGGACATGGCAGTTGGAAATAAACTTGGGTTACCAGGGCGAATGACCAGGCCACTAACCCTCACTGATCACCCTATTAAGATTTGTAGTTCAACAATGTGACATGATGTCAATGTAATTCTATATCAAAATACTGTGCACACAAACATTATTTTATATATAAATCATAGAGTTATATGTAATGTAAATATCGTATACAGGGCAGCCTACTATTAATGCGTTTCTATTTAAATAAATATGACAATTTTGTAGAAGCTGCTGCATGATGCGCTAGTCGTTCTGCCCTGGATTTAATGGTTCTTCTGAATCCTAGTGATTATTATGGCACTCTGGTTATGATTATCAGGCAACCACAACACCCACACAATTTGCGTGCTGCGGTGAACTCGAATGACAAGGTCAAAACTGCGTTAACATGTGATGATGCCTATAATATTTACAGTATGCATACATAACCATTTACAACTAGATACACAAACTGGCCAGGTAACACACATCAATACAACACTCATTTGAATGTATACAGCATTTAAATGCCACCGCATCTCAAAGCACTGTAGGAAAAGGAAGACATTTGTGTTATGAGATTGTGGGGAAGAGGAAGGGGTTTTTTTAAGTGAAAGGGGGAAGTCAGGGGGAAGACAGTACAGGGAGAGAAGAATTGTGTACGGCAAAAAGACGTAAGAATATATGAGCCATGGGAGCTCGGCTGGACGACGACCGAGAGCCCAAGTCATCTCTACAATCCCCGGCAAGTCGCGGCACCTCACACGCTCGGCCTGTTTATTCGGCACACATGGGACGCGGAGGAGGGCCGGTTAAGGTTCGGGGATTCGGTTCGGCGAGGGGGGTTCGGCCGGGACCAGGGAGACATTGAATGGGCGGAATTGGGGCATAGAATTGTGGCTGCTTCGGCGGGTTCGTCCGTTGTTACGGGATCTATTGATGGGGTTGAGATTAGGGTGTTAGTGGACACGGGGGCATCGGCAACTATTATATCGGACCTCATTTATAATATTCTTCCGGTCCAATGTCGTCCGCTGCTTCCAGTGGATGTGCCATTTTACGCCGCTAATGGGGGATCGTTGGGCATTATCGGTCAGGTTAGGGCGTCCATTTGCATTGGAGATATCAAATTGTCGGGACCCGTTTTCGTTTCGTCTTCTTTGGCAGTTCCGTGTCTTTTGGGCACTGACTTTTTGGCTAAAATGCCCATTAAAATTCTTATCGATCAACGATGCATTGAACTGCCATCGGGTCGCCGGATTTCATTTTTGACGGGCCCTACTGACATTCGGACGGCGTGCGCTACGATACAAGCGGTGGCGACGCAGACAGTGCAAGTGCCCCCGGGTTCACAGATGTTGATTCCCCTCCGGTTGCGGAAACCATGGGTGAGGGAGGCTTCGGGACAGAGTATGCTTTTGGGTCCTTCTAACAAGGCTGTCGGGGGTCTTGATTTATCGGTGGCTCACACTTTGGTGCGGGCTGACAGGGATCCGTTTGTGATGGTTTTGAACGCGGGGTCGCGACCAGCTGTCATTCCGCAGGGCACCGTGCTGGCTCACGCGGCGCAGGTCCCTGGGGATGATGGGTTGGTTGCGCAGGTGGGCTCGAGCCCCGCGCGGAACGTTGAGCCAAGGGAAGACCTTGAGTGGGTCCATTCGTTATGTGCCGCCTCGGACGATTTGTCGGCGGCGCAGTTGGGTGCGCTGCGCGAGTTGCTCATTGAATTCTCTGATGTATTCAGTAAACATAAGTATGACATTGGGTGCACGGATTTGTTGCACCATCACATTGAAACGGGCGATGCGGCGCCGGTCAGGCTAAATCCCTTCCGACTGAGTCCCGTGGAGAAGGAACATGTTCAGTCGGCTGTTAACGATATGCTAGAAGCCGATATTATTTCGCCCTCCTCTAGCCCGTGGGGAGCGCCTATTGTGCTGGTTAAGAAGCAGGACGGGTCCCTGCGATTCTGCGTTGATTTCCGTCGCCTGAATAAGATCTCTGTGGCTGACGCGTATCCGCTCCCCAGGATGGATGAGTCCCTCGATGCATTGTCTGGTGCGCGATATTTTTCGACTCTTGATTTGTTATCGGGGTTTTGGCAGTTGCCGCTCGACGAAGAGTCGAAACCTAAGACAGCATTTCGGACTCCAGGGGGGCTGTTCCAGTTTAACCGGTTACCCATGGGACTTCACTCCTCTCCAGCGACGTTTCAGCGACTTATGGAGCTGGTTTTGTCGGGCTTGCAGTGGGATACATGCTTGATTTATATGGACGATGTCATTGTTTTCAGTAAAACGTTTGAGGAACACCTCCGGCGATTGAGAGGGGTGTTCTTGCGAATGCGATCGGCTAAGTTGAAATTTAAACCGGCCAAATGTCACCTCCTTCGTAGTTCCGTTAGATACTTGGGTCACATTGTCGATTCTTCGGGGATCTCCACCGATCCCGCGAAGACGGATTGTGTCGGTTCGTGGCCGACACCTACGTCCGTTTCCGACGTGCGTAGTTTCATCGGGTTTGCTTCTTATTATCGGCGGTTCGTTGAGCACTTCGCCACTATTGCAAAACCCTTGCACGCTCTAACGGCGAAGGGAGTGAAGTTCAAATGGGGACCGGAGGAGGAGGCCGCGTTTCGCTCCCTCCGGGACGCCTTGGTGGGTGCCCCACCCTTGTGTTATCCCGATTTTGCCAGTCCCTTTTTGCTGGACACGGATGCTAGCAACACGGGCATTGGGGGGGTGCTATCCCAAGTCGTTGGGGGTGTCGAAAGAGTTGTCGCCTACGGTAGTAGGGTGTTGTCTCCGGCGGAGCAGCGCTACAGTGTCACCCGTCGCGAGCTGCTTGCCATTGTTTTTTTTGTGCAGCAGTTTAGGCCATATCTTTATGGTCGTCACTTTACAGTCCGAACGGACCACGCGGCGCTACAGTATTCATTGAGGGTCGCCCAGCCCTCGGGCCAGTTGTCGCGTTGGTTGGAAGTCCTCCAGGACTATCAGTTTACGACTACGTACCGTAAGGGGTTGCGACACACGAATGCCGATTGCTTGTCGCGGTTGTTGCCTTGTGATGAATGCGCGTGTTTGTCGGGATCGGCGCGCTGTAAACCGACGCTTGCGGGGGAGATGGGGGCACTGGCTGCGACAGCGGGCGCACCGATCGGGGATGATTCCACTGCCTCTCAGGGTCGGGACTCGCTGCTCTCGCTGTCGCTCAGCGAATGGGGCCGCCTCCAGATGGCGGACAGCTCGCTGCTAGCATTGCGCCGCAAGGTTGGGGGTCCCGAGGGGGACCAGGAGCGTACCGGCTCCTATGTACTTGAGCGGGGCGTGTTATTGAAATGGGACAGTTTGTCCCGGCGGAACGCACTCGTGGTGCCTTCCGCTGTGAGGGGGAGGGTTGTCTTGGCGGCACACGAACGCCTCTTGCACTTGGGAGTTAACAAGACGCTTGCCCTGCTTCAGCGTGACTATTACTGGCCGGGAATGGGAAGTGATGTGGTGCATATTCTGAAGGGGTGCGTTGAGTGCGCCAGGCGTAAACCACCGGCCGTGGCAGCTAATCCACCGCTGCAATCTATTCAGGTCTCGCGTACCAACGAGCTCGTTGCACTCGATATTTTGGGGCCCTTCCCAGTCACGCCGAGAGGGAATAAATATTTGTTAGTGGGGGTCGAATACTTTACCCGATGGCCTATGGCGTGGCCTCTCGCTAACCAGTCGGCAGCGGCTGTGACGGATGCCTTCGTCCAGGGCTATGTCCTGGACAAGGGGGCTCCCGAACGCCTGCTGACCGACCAAGGTAAAAAATTTTCGAGTAAATTGTTGCAAGAGGTGTGCGATCTGTTGGGTACCAAGAAGGTGCGTACCTCCCCGTACCACCCGCAGACTGACGGGATGGTGGAGAGACTCCACAAAACCTTGACTTCCATGCTGTGCCAGCAGGTGTGCGAGGCACATGTAGATTGGGACCTGCAGGTCCCGGGAGTCCTTGCCGCGTATAGAATGGCCCCCCATGCAGCTACGGGGTTTTCCCCATTCTATTTGATGTACGGTCGGGAAGCTGACCCGCCAATAGAAACGCAACTTGGCCTGTCCGCCCCACGAACTAATTCTAATTTGGCAGAACATATTAAGTTTAATATTCACAAGCTGACAGAGGCGAGGGAGGCCGCGCGGCTTAATTCGCGGGCTCGCCAAATTGCTAATGAACGGTTGCGGGCACGGAAGGTGTCCATGCACGAATGGAAACCAGGTGACAGGGCCTGGCTGCATTGCCCTCAGGCACCCTTGGCTACGTCGCCTAAATTGTTGAGACCGTGGAGGGGACCCGTGGAGGTCGTGCGCGTTGCACGGCCCCAGTGCGTTCAGATAAAGTGGGGAAAGCGCCGGTGGTACGTTCACCCCTCCCGACTGAAACCGTTCTCGCCTCCATATGGCCTCCCCTTGTGTCGTGATGGCCGGGCGTGTGACGTGACCGGCGACCCAGAGGGGGAAATGTCTCTGCCTGATCCACACGTATTTTCGCCTGATCTGCTCCCAGGTGTCTCGGAACTGACAGCTGCCGATCACCGGCGGCCGGATCTCCGTGGCGGGGCCGGCCCTTTCAGGCCCGTTCCGCGCCGTCTGGAGCAGCCGGAACCGCCGGACGGTCGTCAGTGTCCCGCCCCATACGATGGACCAGCCAGACGGACTCGCGCCAGGTCGTGCTACTTTGCATGACCTGCCTCGTGAGGAGTCGGGGCAGTTGGAGCGCCTCGTCACTGCGTGTAGTCGCAGGGACGTGGGGCGCGTTCGTTTCGAATTTGCTCGTATCGTGTTATTGTTGACTTTTCGGGTTCATTGTCAATCTGTACATAGTTATTCTTGTTGTTGTTGTTGTTGTGTTATGTTACGGGGCACACTCGGGGGGTTACGGGGTTTTTTTTGTTGGTTGTCGTTTTATCGTCGCGGTTGGTTGTTGTTAGCAGCCGGGCCGGCTGCGAGCTATGTGGGAGGGGGTGATGTAGTGGTGATACGCGCTGGGTGTATATGTCGTGTGCCAGCGCGTATGTACGGGTGTGTGTGTGGTGACGCGCGCTGACGGGGAGGAGCAGGCGTCAGTGCGCGGGTGGGGGTAGTGCTGCTGATTGGCTGTGTGCCGGTGACGCGCCCAGAGGGAGTGATCGGGTAGCAGCGCGGTGTGATTGGTCGGGGAGTGGAAACACGCGCTGAGCGGAACCGGATCGTAGGGATAGCGCGTGGGGATTGGGTAACTGAGGAGCGGTGCCGACGTTGAGGTCCGCATCCGCTCCGTCTCCCGGGAAGAAGGGGTATATAAGGTGATGCACAGAGGAGCAGGGGCAGAAGTGGAACCATCTAAGAATGAAGACGAAGGTGCAGAGATAGAGCCCGGAGAGGAGAGTAATGGAGAGTAGAGGAGAGTAAGGTATAAGTGTGTAGCCAGTGAGAGAGAACGGTCTACACGAGCTGAGTAATGTATAGTGTGTAGCCAGCGAGAGAGAACGGTCTACACGAGCTGAGTAATGTATAGTGTGTAGCCAGCGAGAGAGAACGGTCTACACGAGCTGAGTAATGTATAGTGTGTAGCCAGCGAGAGAGAACGGTCTACACGAGCTGAGTAATGTATAGTGTGTAGCCAGCGAGAGAGAACGGTCTACACGAGCCGAGTATGCATACGGTGTAGCCAGCGAGAGAGGAAGGTCTACACGAGCCGAGTATGCATACGGTGTAGCCAGAGAGAGAGATGCAAAGTCTACACGAGGCGAGTGGAGAGTGTAGCAGAGGCGCAGAGTCTACACGAGGCGAGAGAGGAGTGTAGCCGAGGCGCGGAGTCTACACGAGGCACAGAGAGCCGGCAGCACAGAATCCAGAGTCAAGAGAAGCGCATTGTGAAGAAGAGAGGCCACGCGTTGTATTGTTACAAGTCAAGATTTAATAAAAGAAGTGTGTTCCCGTCAAGGAGTTTCCTGCCGTCATTTTCCAATACTTCAGTAGTAAAGGAGACAGGTGATGAAGGCTTGGATAGAGCTCTTTATCTGCAGAGGGAGGAAGAGAGTGGTGGGTGTAGGGATATCTCACAGGTATATAAAGTATACTGAACATATTTCAAACCGTACATAGCCAACCGTGTTAATCGGAAGTTGAGTTGTGAGAGGAAAAATAGTATTCACCATTTAGGATGACACCCAGGTTTTAGAAAATCTTGGCAAGTTTAACACCAGTGTTTCTGAGGAGTGCGTTGTAGGTGGAGGCATTATTGAGGACTGATTTCCTGCCAATGATAAAGACTCGTGCGTTTGGTGCATTGAACGCGATAACGGCAGAGATTATCCACAACGCGGTGTAAAAGAATGGACAGCGATTAGGCTGGATATGTAAAGCTGTGTGCCATCAGTATAGAAATTATGATCAATATTACCAAACAGAAGAAAGTATGATTGAGTATATCTATATGCAAACACAGACGATCACACAACTCACAAATCGATGTGATTACACACACACACCAAGGCTCACCACTGATAGAAGACGTGGGAGAAGAGCCACAAGCATTTTCACAAATACTGTAGACACATTTACCCCTGTGGTCACGATTTTCTGAAATAAAACCCCCTGCTGGCAAGTGGAGGTCTAATGCAATGGACTGCAGGGCAGTGATACGAGCCTGGACATGGTATCTATTCCGTGCTCCAATTCTTAAAAGATAACCGCAAAATAATATATTTGTGTTTTGATGACGTTCTGCAAATGCTGCGTTTTTATAGTATGTACCAATCCCCTTGTGAATGTATTTCATGTATAAATACTGTGATGAAATATTTTACTTCCATGTAAAAAAACTATTATTTTATATTGTAGTTTGCATTGGACATCTACCAATTAGGAACACTTGCTCTATGCACCATGCACCAGACCGTACAATATCTGTATGGGGATGGAGCTGCTGCAAAGTCGGTAGTTCACTGCACTATGAACCCGTTGAACAGAGTTCAATTCCCCCACCATGGCGAAGCATCAGTGGTGAGTGATACTGGTAGGAACCTCCTGGTTACACCAGCCCACAGGGGATTATTGTGTCCGTCCATCGTGCAGGGAGGGGCTGGGTGGGGAGGGAGGGGCTGGGTGGGGAGGGAGGGGCTGGATGGGGAGGGGAGGGCGGGGAGGGGCTGGGTGGGGAGGGTGGGGCTGGGTGGGGAGGGGAGGGTGGGGAGGGTGGGGCTGGGTGGGGAGGGGAGGGTGGGGAGGGGCTGGGAGGGGGGTGGGAGGGGTGGGGTTGGGTGCGGAGGGGCTGGTCACCCCGTGGTGCCCTGATAAAACTCAACGTTTAACCTACTCACGCCGGCTTGTGCCCGCCCTCAGTCGGGCATATTTGCGGAATACACCACGCCGCCGTTGACCCTGGCCATTGACCGAGAAACCCAACGTTCCTACCAACTCCCTCCGCAGAAATGTGTTATTCCGGTCCTGGCTCCACCTTACCCCTTCTCCAACCCGCAGACTGCTAATTTTATCCAATTAATTCCAGACCACAGCACAGTACTTACACCATCTTTAACTGCGCTGAATGTGGATGTTAGTAATGTGTTTGATGTTTTCTGTAAGTTATCTTTCATATGAATTATATATTCATAAATGGATCACTTCCATATAAACTGACTTTTCATGTAGGAGGTAGACAGTTTAATGTTAGTCTACAATAAGAAGACTTAAAAGCGGACAAAATGTACAAAGTTATAATAAAAAAAAATATAAGCTTCATCTAATTTTCTCCCACGAGAACTTGAGCATGTTTGTTCAAAGCAAAGTGAAGGATGCACGCTGATGTGACGGGGGACCCGCATTCTGTGAAATCGCCAAATCCAGCAACGGCTTATATCTGACAACCACAAGTGCAACCAGCCTCAGCTGTTTGCGTTGATATTGCTCAACTCACAGCAACTATGGTTGACACTGATATGTCCATTTTACGGTAAAACAAATTGTGGGCGAGTGTTGTCACATTGGTCAGTAATTTTATTTCGGGGAAGGCCCGTTGAGCTTAAGAAACTCTTTTCCATCGTGACCCAGCCAAAGTGGCTGAGCACGTTACACGGGAAAGAAATGTTTACAGGGTTTTATCGAACAAACGATACAACGGTGCAAGCACATTACATGCAAAAGGGAGGGTTTACAGAGCTTGTATAGAATCAAAACAGGGCCAGTTCATAAACAGGACTAATACATAATAGGAATAATAGATGATAATGATATGAATAACCGTAACTATGTACATTGGAAATCTAGCATTGAGCACTGTAAGAGAGCCTTACTCAGAAAAATGCAATTTTCATTAATTTGATTCTGTAAATGTTTATATGTAACAATTGAATAATTAGCAAAAAAAATGCTACACTGACACTCAGAAGCATTTTGCGCTGATAAACGGGTATGAAAGAGGATTTGAGTGCCTCTCGCATCTGCCCAGACATTCTCAACTTATATCCAATGTCAACGCGATGCACGTCACCAACTTAACTACAAACCACGGGTTTTTTGCGCCCGTCTGGGTTTCGGTTGTGATAAGTTATAAATGCATATCAATCCACAGCCATTTCCCACCCACACCAAACCCACCGAGAGGGAAGTTGATAACACCGTATGGTGCAAAGGATAAACTGCTGTTGTTTTTATGATGCCAATACAGCATAAACGATAGCTACTACTGCAATTATTGTATTTTAACAGAGTAAAACAAATCCAGTACATGCATTTTTACCTTTGCAAAGTGCATCGCATCATATAAAAAATACACCCAAAGAGAAAAACTAAAACTTTAATCTAAATTATAGATCGTTACTTTAAATTTCTATCAAAGTAATTTTAGCATACAAATGTAAATTTACAAAGTGAAAGTGTGCAATTGGCATCCAGTGCCAACACATTTATAACAACGGTGCCATTGAACACTGACACGATGTAAGTCTCGAATCATGATGGAAAAAGAAAATCAATCTCTCTCCACCATTTACCACTCCATTAAGACAAATATGACGGTACAGTGGCATCCAGCTATATCCCAGGAAATTTTGCACCCCTTGCAACCAAAGCCATTTCACCAAAATGACTACAATTTGTTGAATCGACAAAATTACGCTTGTGGATCTTCCTTAAAGAACAAATTACTGGCTTCCAAAGTTTTACAGTTTTATATGTGTAAAAATATTTATTTAGAACAATGCGTGCAAAACATATAGCTTGTAGCTGAAAGTGGGCCAATGCACAAGGACCTTTTGGAATTATCCATTACGGGCACTGCACGTGATTAATGAAACATTCACAACGGTCATCTGAAAATCGAACATCCTTTACCTGGAAAAGTTTGGCATAAAAATAAAGTGCTTTGAATTAATTATGAAAGTGGTATCAGCAAACACAGCCGGGCCAGAAGGACACTGCCATATGCATACTCAGCAGTCGTTCCTGCATTTTCATAGCTGATTTGAAGGGATAATATGAGCTATTAACAAAAGGTCTTTTTATTAAACACAAAAGAAAAAAACATGGCAAACTCTCTCCACAATATAAACATTTATAGCACTATACTTATTATTATTATTTGATCAAATTACCCGGAATATTCCCAATCTCCTCAAATGTCATTACTGTACTGTACTAACATATAACCCACATATCTATGTGCCCCCACCTCCACCAACCCACACTGACCTTTGAATGCTCAAATAACCCCCATGACCAGCATGGTGTGGGGAGGCCCTCATTCAGCAGTGGATAGAATTGTACCGTTATTTCAGCTGGAGTGGTGGAGGAGTGGGCTGCGCATTTTGCTATGAACCTTGCGACGCGAGTATGGATTCCCAACCCCTGTTAACATCGTGGCCGAGCGAAACAGTGTCTGAACTTGTCCTGGTGCACCCCCCCCCCCCCCTACATTCATCCCCAACTAGCCATAGTGGTGAAGGTGAAACACACCCTATGGCCAACACTAGGAGAGCCTTTATCCAGTAGCAGATTTGCAAATTGATATAAACGATTAGTACAGTGCAATGCAATGTGTATATGCTGCAAGCACACCTTACCAATCGCAGTTGAGATATAAGTAATACATCCTCACATTATTTCAGTGCCTCCATCTTTTTGTTTCGAGGCACCCAAAATCACCCCACTGGCCCCTTCGGGTGCCCCCCCGGGTGCCCCCCGACCCTCAAATCCACTCATGGCACTTAACAATCTTGGTGCGTTGTTGTGTATTCTTGTGTTTTGTCGCTGCAACGTGGCACTGACGTTCCCCATGCACATTTTAAAAATGTATCATGCACGGTATCCATGTGAGGGCCTACCCCCCTACCATCTCCCAGTAGGCTTTGGCCTCCCCACCCCCTGGGAGGCGTGCGTGATCTATGGGTTGAAAACCACTGCATTACACAAAAGGGGGTTAAAGGCAATTTTTGTATACAAGCCCACTCGTAATATAAGCACACGTGGCCTCGCTGCCACGGAGTGTGCTTATATCCAGCTTTTGCTATGGTATTTTTGTAAAATATTATCATTCATTTCTGTACATTGGGAACATTCTACTGTGCAGTTTTACATTTCTTCCTTGGCAAGTTAGTACTGCATGGTAGAGTACTTCCAATATTGTAATGTATATGCCTTCAAAGTGTCTTGTATAACAACATCCTGTGTTTATATATATAAACTACACATTATGCATACATCTTTATTCAAAAACGATTTGTCCTACTGCTGAAAAAATGCAATGGTGGTAACATTCCATATCCAACGCTAGCAATGTAGTGCATAAAGAACATTGTTTTATATCTAATATTGCACAGAGTTGTTTATAATAGAAATAACAGAAGTCATCATCCATTACAAGTGACGAGCCTATGTTAGGAGTCTGGAACCGGAACCAGCTTTGTTTGGTATCCCTATCAAGAAGGAGACAAGGATCAAAACAATGTGCCAACAGCCAAAGCAGCAGCACATGGCAGCTAGCCATACAAATCAGCAGAGATAAACATAAGAGAAAGTACACACCCGGCCCTCTGTGTCAAAAACAAAAAAAAGCAGCTGGCTGAGCCCGGCTGCATTAAAGAAAGGAAATCTGGTTTGCCATTCCACTGGTTAAGGGCATCACTGGAGCAGCAGCGTGCGTGTGGCGGATGGGGGTTCGTAATAAATGCTTCACTTGGCACAATACAAGGAGATGCGCTGCTCCCTCTCCGATACCAAGCACAACGTCTGTGTCATTTCCCCAACCCATGTTTATTTCCCCCTGAAGCGCCGCGGAAAACTGCTGAAAGGAACACTGCGCAATTTGCTTAGTCTACAGGACAGTTGTTGATGCTAAACTTGGACATAGTTCAGTTGGCAGAGTAGCAGCGTTCCAGTCATAAAATCGTCGGTTTCATTCCCGGCCGTATTGACTCAGCTCATCAACCCCATGGGGGTGAGTGAAATTCCCGTCATGTGGTTAGTCGACATGTGACGATGCCATCGACTCATTGGATTAAAATATATTCTTAAGATGATGACTCGTGTCTGAAATAATTTACAATGTTCAGTATGCACATCGTTTTTTGTTACATTTAGGATAACACAGTGAACAAAATAGCACAACCGAGAATAACAAATATGAGCGAGATGGGAAATATAATGTAAATTAAAGATCATTGATTTTAGTTTACTCAATTGTGACCCTGAATGATGCAAATTTATAAAACTGCTGGGAATGGAGATATAGGAGGACGAAATTTTACTTGCCTAAGCATTGAAGCACTTCATATGAAATCGTGGAAGAGTTACTTGTCCCTACCAATACAAATGCAATGAATTCTATGCATTCATGTGAAATAAGAGCCATTGGAAATATGCATGTTTAGAGATTCACCAGCAGAGCACGGCTTATCTGACACCCCTACAGTTAGATGGAATGTTTATGGAGCACATTTCTAATTGACGCAGTGAATGATAAATCACAAATCTCTCTCTAGTTTCAAGGCATTTTTGGGCACGAGAGGTTTCTACTAAGATGTTTTTTTTGCCCACTCTCTCAGGTCGTTCCGCTCCCATTACAGCGACCTCGCCTTATGTTAATCCACTGACAAGAGACGATTTTTTCATTCGAGATTCATTCAGCACTGGCATAAACATGACCCCAGTGGGTACCTCCCCAGCGCACGAGGCTAATTGTCTCTGGCTGACACGCTTATCAGGAGCCATGTGGCAGGAGAAACCTGAGCTGTTTGAAAAGCCACTTGGTGCATCATCATCATTGTTGTTCTCGGATTTGCTCTTTTTGGAAAATTACCTGGAAGATTTTGTAACCTTTTTGTTTTGTCATAGACTATATTTTCCAAAAAAAGACACAACAAACAGTTATGCTTTTGGGGGGGGGAGGTTGAGTGAGGAGTGGTGGCAAAGCGGTGAACGTGATGCGGTTTAAACTCGGAGGAACTGCGTTTGGTTCCCAGTTGCATCTAAAACCAGTGGGGTTTGAGATCTGAACTGGTCCTCCCTGGGCCCCCCATTCACAAACATGCATTGACCAGCGTGGTGAAGTATGGTCAAACAACCCCCATGAATGATGCAGGATGGGGGGGGGGGGCTCATCTAGCAGTTGATCGACAAAGGGCTGGGAATTACCAACGTATTATGAACGCGTATTTGACGCAATTTGTGATTTCACGTACGTGTTATCCCGTTAAACAGAAACCTGCCTGACAAGTCCGTTAGAATAAAATTAGCGGAAAAAAATTAGATTATCGACTTGTCATGATCAATATCATTCTATTGAAATAGCAATGGTTTGCGCATGGAATACAGAGCATGGAATTATTCAGCCGCTGTCACAGGTCTGCTAAGTGAATGGGGACAAAGGCCTGAGACGAGACACTCCCCGGCTCTCCGAGTGAGAACCGGTGAGCAGCCTTTTCTCCTGTGAATGCTCCAATCAAAAGCAATCGCAAACCCTGTACAGAACTGTCATAAAACCACAACTAACTTCCCATTTTCCATTAAATAAATAGTTTTCCACAAAAACAAGGCTTGTGAAATATAAATTATGAATATCTATTTTTTTTCTCCCACTCTAGTAAAAAAAAATCGTGGAATTATTTTAACATGTGACGGTGTACAAGAGTAAAACGAGAAAATATAATTTTTCCAATGCGAATAAACTTTTGGACTTGTACACCATTTGTGGGTGTGTCATATACAAGGAGTTTCGCTGTACAGTATTGTAATGTGATCATTAAAATGATTCCAAAACATTCAAATGTATGCTTTACAAGCATCATCAATCTCTGTGATCTATCCGCTGTTGGATGAAGGTCTTGCAAAGTCGTCAGCATCCCTCAATGAAACAAAGATCTCCCGTATATCCTTAACAGACTTTTGGGGAAAATGTTGTTAGCGAGCACCTATTAAGGCCGGGACAGTACACAGAGGGGTGGGTGGCCAGCACCACGCCTTTGTCACACACCACACCAGGTACTCATTTGAGGCTGAGTAGACCTAGGGGAGACCCAGGACCGGTTCAGATAAATCGTCACTGGTGATGGCCGTGTGAATTGAACTCGGGACGCCAGGTTCGTAGTGCAGCGCGCTAACCACTACACTACCGTTCCCCACCACAATCCATCTGGCTCCTGCACACGAGCTCATCTCGTCCTCTTGGGCATGTTCCCTCCTTTGGCTGTTATTGTAAAGCAGTGGGTTTTTTTTACAAAAGCAACCAAAGGACTATTTTACAATACTCTCATGTAAAATACTTTAGTCTGGACACAGAATATATTCTTGATTTGAAGCTTTCGTGACTGCAGGAATCCATAATCTTTGGTTCTTTCAGTAAAGTCACATAGGTATAAAATAAAATAGATCACATGATCTATTTTATTTTAATTTATACCTACGTGACTTTACTGAAAGAACCAAAGAGTACAGAACATATTGTTCAGTCCTACATTCATCCTCAACTACATGCGAGTTTATTGCACCGAGTATCCGATTAACACTTTGCTTCCAGACAAGAGGCAAAAAACGGGCATTTACAGCTCAAGTTAGCGGCTCACGAGTTTCCACACCGTGCCACCAAAAGGACTATCCCCGGAGGGGGTCTAAGTCTGGCAGTCACCTATCCATCACCCAAGGCAGCAGCCGAGCAAGGCTCCACACGTGGGGGCTTCCATTGAAGTGGCAGCACCACAGATGGCACGCCAAATGTCACTGGCCTCTGTGAATAAAAAAATAAAAATAAAACAGCGGCCGCTTGCTCCCTCTCTGGCCTGTTGCCAGCAGCTAATGGTTATGGACTCCTTTTCAAAGGACATTGCACCTTTTATTAAATTACAACAATGCTTTGTTTGCTGTTTACACAAACCCCGCTAATTTTGTTTTTGTTTCTTATATTCCCCACATTGAAACACCAGATTCTCTGTTTCTCGGAGGTTTGCTGGAAGGAAACACCCTCAGCCTCCATCAGCCTCCTCCTCCTCCAGCAACTGTACTAACGTGGTTATTTCATTCGGCTGATCTCAGACCACCAGCTGTCGGGCTGAGAGTGCAGTCATTAAAATGAATTAGAGAGTCAGGGGCTGCGCTACTGGCTTTAATTTAGTTAACAAATGGCACAGCGACGAGAGTAAAGTGCGATTGCTAGGCCAATGACAAAAGACAGTATATACTACAAGATCGTGTTAGTATTTTGTTCATCCTTGCTACGGATACAGTCAAATTATGTTTTCCAAGGGTTATCAGTTCCATACGTGTGAATCACGGCGTCTAGCAACACCGATGGAACTTGACAGAATTTGCTTAACACAGCATTTAAATATTATTCAACAAGAAAGGAAGACCAAGCTCGTAATTTGTTTACTCATATACAGTAATGGGTACGCCACAGTTCGTCCATCAGCAGGTCGTGTGTGGTGGGGTAAAGTGTGGGGACATCCACCTTGCCCATACAAGAGTAGGCCAAAATACCCTCCAGAGGGGGTGGGGGCTCTCGTGATGACCCCCCCCTTCCACGAGACGTGATGCAAGCCATAAATTGCAGAGCTGCACCTTTACCTTAACACAGTAATCACTTTTCATTATTGTGTAAAACTAAGTTGTGTTTGTGGTAAAATAACCTTGTTAAAAGTACTCTATGCAATATTTTGTTGACGTGTGTTTGTATGAGCAGTGCAGTTTTACTATATAAGGTAAAGGGCTCTTTTTTTGGGTGACGTAATCTGCATAGACCTATTGTTCTCAATCTGGGCTGTGTTACAGAAAATGGTTGAAAGATCAAAGATCAAACGTTTTGGTTTGCTACTGTAACATACGCTTTTTGGGATTATGCCTTCCAAATAACACGGACACGATTATGTCAGCCGTGATGCAATTACGCAATTGCACGTGCCATTTGGGCAATGAAGCATTGGCAGCACTAATCAACGTAGAAGGGACCACATGAGTCACAAGCAAAATGGTAAAAATGTCACTTCTCAAATTACTATCCGAATGCTGATCGCAACTGGGATGCAATAAATAAATTAGGGCGTGCCATCAGGCTCGGCGCAATACACTTTCACATGAGCATGCAGATTTCCAATGTACTGTATGTGTCCTTTTCATACACATTACAAGAGGGGGAAAATGTAACGATGATGCTAAACGTTGCTATACGCACCAATGTGCAGATCAATAAGATAATCCATTTAGGAAAGAAAGCATTTAAGCATTCAAAATATAAGAGGCAACCATGTCGCACGAATGTAAAATCAGCATATTGCAGCTTCCCAATGCACACACATAAAGTGTTTAATTCAGTAATGGGCTGTATTTTTCAAGCTGAGAGCCCATTGAGCCAACAGTCTCATTTGCAAGGGATACGTGGGGGTCTAATGACTCAAGTGTAAGACGATGCCTGCATTCCCCACATTCGCCAATGAGCCGAAGAGCATTTAAAAAAACAGTGTTGGCATCTGCAAACACCAGTCAATTCCCCCATACCCAGGGGAGTGTGGATGGAGTCGAGAGGCAGGATGGAATAAGAGGGTGGGAGGAGCAAATCAATTGAGTGCCATAAATTCGTGGTTTCTATTTAGAAGCTAAAACCCAGGTTTTGGGTCAAACAAGTGCAGGGGTGGCGGTGGGAGGCTCCCGTGTGGCCTCTAACTTGGACGCTGTTGAATTTGCGAGGCAACGCTACCGTGAATCACTGCCCACCGAAGCCTCGTTAAGCAGACTCAGATGGTGCGCAGCTTCAACGCTTGGCATTTGCGGAATTATATTTTCACAGAGCCCATTGGGTCCCATTAAGCAAAGCTGTGCACAATTTCAATTATCTAAAATGTATTTTTTTAAACCCCCCCATAACAGAAATGCCGGGCAGTAAAATAATGAGTATATGTTATGTTGACTTAATTTGACCATTTGTTGATAAAACGGTAAATTGTACACATTGCAAAATGTTACATTTTGTAAATTTAATTAAAGATGTTTTCTCCGTACAGAATTATTAGTGGGTTTCAAACAAACATCCGTAAAAATACGCGGACAAATTATGTAAGCACAGTACTCCTATATTACTTGATTTGAATCAGTGATTGATAAAAAAAAACGTCGTTGATAATAAATGTAGCTTGTGCATCTCGTGATGCTACATTTTCAAAATTATAATTTTGATATATTTTTCACCGCTCAGTAATTTTCAACAAAAATGAGCACATTTGTTCAGGCATTATTCAGTCATCCGGAAAATATCCCAGCCATATAAATACACACTCTTTGGGTCTTTCGGTGAATTCCTGCAGTCACGAAAGCTTTAAGTCAACATATAAATACATATAGTATTTGTCTATATTTTTTTTATTAAGCTTACCCATTCACACATTTCCTGCTCAGCTGCTCAAAAGAATATCCATTATGTTATAACATCAACACATGTTAGCTCATAGCAAGTTAATACATTGTAATGTGTCGTTTTAAAAAATAGTGTACATTGCTAAGGGTGTGGAACCAGTTCCAAAGTCAATAAATCAAGACTTTTGGCCCCACTTTGTCCAGGATCCGGTAATATGGAAGGAAATGGTCGCTGATCTCAACAAAGGCAGGAAAACAACTCACAGCATCCACGATGGATTTCAAACAACCCGCAGCAGATGCTGTAGCATGAGCTGTCAACTCCGTCATGACCCCCCCCCACCTCGTGACGTGGCGCAATGATAATACCGCTGCAGTGATCACGCCCGTCCGTCTGTGCGAAACCCGCGTCAATTGCGCCTTGTGTGTCTGTCTCGGTGCCAGAACGGGGACCCTGTCCTTCTGTCTGCGTCACTGCCAGCACCATCCCCGACCTCAAGTCTCCACGCCCCAACTCCCTGCCGAGTTCCAATAGCGACACCGCAGTGCTTCACCGTTCTCGCACCACCCACGTGCCCCCACGACTGCCGTGTTTAAAAAAGTCAACAACCCAGCTGTAGTCACCAATGTCTCACCCACACTTCCTGCCTCCCCGTGAGACAGCGGCTCGAACCAGACTCTCAACGCCACGCTTTCGTCTGAAATGTTAAACCCAGGCTCGCGGAAACCGTTGACTTTTTTTAGGTTCGGGATTTCCACCCCAAGCATCCAAAGTCCGCGCCAGTCAATAAGTTGCTTGTTGTAACGACTGTGGGCGTTTAAATTAAGGCGGGATATGGAGCACCGCGCTGTGAACACTCTTAACGGTGATGTAAATGTTCTTCGTTTAATAAGTTACTCAATGATGTCTACAGCTTAACACAGACTAATGTGAAAAATATGCACGTGTCTCTGTGTCCAGAGTACTATTCATTCATAGTGTCCTAGTTAATGGTACTGACTGAGTCAATGGTGGAAATTCCACATTCCTAAGAGGGTAAACCAGACTATCCATGAGGATCACATTGGACCCTCCACAAAGTGGAGTGTAACTCATTTGAAAGAAGATGTATGAGGTATGATTGGCTGAGTCAAAATTCGACGAACACCACAACAATAACATGTACTGTATATATCTTAACTGATACAGGTTAGGCAATATTAGGTATTGGATTGTGCCAATGATAATATTGGTTTAACACTTAGGCTTTCGCGACCAATATCCATAATACAGTTTTTGGAGGGTTAGAGCACGTAAATTTACGCGTAAATTTACGCGATCTAACCCAAAAAAAACGGTATTATGAATATTAGAATATTGCAGCTGTATGGTGCTTATCAGTGCAATATATAACTAGGAAGTGATATCAAGTTTCAGTTAAGTTGATTGTCACACTCCATGGGATGCGAATCACTAAGTGCACACAATGCACTTTAAAACTTTAGACTGAGCCTGCGCTGAGTGAAACCCATGATAACTTCCCAGCTGTCAGTTTTGGGGCGACAAATTCCAAAATGCTGGTTCATAATTTTTATTGCTATAGTCATGGACCCGACTTTATTTGTGCTACATTATTTTAAGCTTTTTGTAGCCCATTTGGAGCATCATACATATTTACATCAGTTTCTCAGCCACAATTGTTTTTTATGTATCAGATATCAATATTGCCCGAGTCAAGTACGGCATATCTCTTGTAAAATCCATCACAGTTACACAATGTATAGCAGTGCATCTACTGCGACGTGGACACACTCTGGCATTGGACAAGCAACATCTTTGAATTACAGTGCAGAAATGTTCGTGTTGTATAGGCTAGCCAGATTAGTTTAAACTTGCTTGCTATCCGCTGTCAAGATTCCTCGAGGCCATTATAATCAACCATCAATTCACTGCTAGATGAAGGCGTCACCACGCCGTCACAATCTCTCACAATCCTGCGATGTACTAAATCCAACAAGCTCATGCACTTCAACTGATCTCACCGCTCAACATTCCAGGTTGACGTCCTATCGGATGGTTTCAACCCCGAGGCTGCCACGACGTCATTATTCATGACCATCGGCTACAATCCCTTCAAGGGATGTCCTGCCCAAGCCCATTTGCACTTCTTAACAGTTTGGAGTTGGTAATTCACCAACCATTTGTTCCCGAATTCATGCAATCCTCTTTTTGTCTCTCAGTGTATTCCCAAACAATCACATCTCCATGCTTCTGTGCAAACTTTTTAGTTTTTGTTCCTTGTTCATCATTAATGACCATGTTTCGGACCCACGTCTTAGCAGGTAGCATGTATTGATTACAAACTTGAGGTCGTATACGTTCAAAATATTATAGATAGGGCATTATATGAATTAATTGAATGAGTATCCTGCATATAGAGGCGAGTATTAAATTTGACACAAACTCTACTACGAGCCACCTTACGTCTCCATGAGCGCTGTGTTTACTTACAATCCATTGGCACCGAGCGCCACTTTTATTTAGTGCGAGACTGAAAATACAATTGGTTACATCGGTCTACAGTACACGCTCGTTTGATTAAACAATCCTAACCTTAACACCATAGGCATATAGGGAAGTGGATAATATTTGAAGCATCAGCATCATAAACAGTATTTTCAAGTTGAAACATCTCCTGCGATTTTGCAACCAACACCATGGCCGTCTTTGGATCACGTGTCTGCTCTTTTTAGGAAGTGATCATCTCGATTGACCATGGTTGTTGAATATGATGATGAATCATAGCGGTAAATATGGACCTGCAGTAGATCACGAGTACTACACCATGCATGAACACAATCACTGATCTCACCGGGCACAGAATGCGAGGCATATGTGTAAGGATGCGTTAATAAACCAACGCAGCCTGGCCAACGCGTCAAGTATTCCTCGATCTGGTAGCACCTAATGAAAATCAAGTAAGACCCCTCCCCCCCCCCCCATTCATCATTAGCACTGCCTAATAAACATATACTGTATATACAACAGGCTGACGATTCTGGCAATGATCCTTCTTCAGTTCTTAACCCGGCGCCCCACTGCAAGCACAGTCATTCAATTCGTCGTTTCATTTTGAGCAGCAGCAGCATGATCAACAAACAGCAGCAGCACCACGAGGAGTCGAGTGCCCTCAACCCCCAGGTGTGTGTGCAAGAGGCAGCTCACCTCTCGCAGGACGCAGTCCATCCCTGTGCGCTTCACCGCTCCTCCTCCTCCACCACTTACTCCGCTGGCTCACAGCGCGGACATCACCGCCGGTGCCGGCGTTTGCGTCCGCTGGATGATAACACGAACAGCAGCAGTAGCAGCAGCACACGCCGAGTGATGTCGAGCGGTCTAAACCCCAGAATCCTCGAACCAACCTTCTCTTCCTCTTGGTCCAGCTGTTAATCCCGATGGGCGAGTGGAACGGGCAAAAGAAGGAGGATTCTCTCGTGCCGCCGGCAGCCGGCGCGTGCGGCGTGTGTGCGCGCGTGTGGGGAGGGGGGGACAGAGCAACGCACGCGGTTTTGCGCGTTGTGGGGAAGGGCTTGGAGCGTTCTCGCCAATGGACGGGACATTTGCACACCCACCCACCTACCTCCCCACCACATTGCACCCCGCCCGCCCACTCGCCGTGACGCACGGCACAATCCTCACATCCCCCCCCCATCCCTCTCGGTCCTCGCAGCAAGACTTTTAAAAACCTCACGCTGGCGTGAATCGAGAGCAAGAGGCGAGGAGAGCGGGGTAGGCGTGCGTCTTTGTGGTTTAAATTGGAAACAGCACAAGAGCAGCATGGTCAGAATTATATTTTACACAGAAAAAAAATGTGCGGGGAGGTGGGTGGGTGGTGTTATTTGGCCATACTTTGCTCCGCTGGACACGACGGGATTGGTGACGGCAAGCAGCGTCAAGCACGCCGTCAACATTGATTTCCAGCTCAAATGAGCATTGAGGCGCTGCTCATTTCCTGTGTTTACAGCCCTGAGCCAGTGGTGGAATTTCCACATTCCTGCGGCGTGGGTGAGCCTATCCATAGGACAGCCACTCTCGAATTTCCCCAAGAAGTGGTACTGTTTTAATTTTACAGCCCCCTACCCCCGTCAATGATGATGGGCTGAGTCAACCGCCAACCACGATTTGAAGCCACAACCTTCCGATTGCGAGATGCTCGCTCCACCGCTGAGCCACAGGGCTGCCCAAAAGCAGCCTATAACGTCTGTTTTAATGCATGGTGGTCTCACATTCAATCCATGGACCCGATAAACTTTCGCGGATGACTCGACACTGACGCGACATAAGCAGCTCTCTCCGTTATGTTGTCTCCACAAACATACAAACAAATGTGTTTTAGTCCATTAGCCTATAGGGCTCTCCAATACCCATATCGTCAGGGCAGGGAGGGGAGGCATTCGTGCGTCTTGTGTTTTAAATTGGAACCAGCGCAGCATTGATAGCTCGGGCAGAAGAATGCGAGTGCGGTTTTGGGAACGCATTGCTCAATACCCATGGGCGTTGTAAGGAGAAGACATATTGTTTCGACGACTATCGTATTATATTAATCATTTGCCTTTTATTTATTTTAATAACGTTTAGTCAGCAAACACTTATAGCATAGCTATTAATATTTTAGAACGTCGGGAAGAGCCGTAGCACATTGGTCCACGGATGATGCGTTATGGACAAGCTACCTCGTTAGGATAAATTGTACAGCCCTTTGCAAGTCCACTGCTGGATGAAGCCACCCCACGCTGTGTCCGCCATGAGGGTTGTTTGACCATACTTCACCACGCTGGTCAATGCGTGTTGTTGATTAAGGTAGGCAGCACAGGCGTGTGAGCATATACGTACAGTACAACGTAGCCAGGCAACAGCCTATAGCACCTGCAATGCATGGTGGTTTCCCAATTCAATAACTTTTCAGGGCTCGGATAACACATGATAGGTATAATAATCACAAAGCAGTTACTGGAAGCTGACTGAATTGCAGGCAATGCTTCTCCAATTGCATTACATCCAGGCTCCACCATTCTGATTATAGGAGGAAGATGATGGTTGCGAAAGAAGTTTAACATACGTCCGTTATACAACTTGCAAACCGCATGTGCGTCAACGCAGACCTGTGGCCACAGTTTATCATCATCAGCCATGTTCACTCCACTTCTGGATGAGAGCCGATGCTCTAATCAACCCGCCTCCGTCTCTCAAAATACTGCGATGTAATAATTGACCCAAAAGTGGAAAGAGCTCCACAAAACACGAGCCTAGCGAACGTGTTTATAGTTTATACCCAACATGAGAGAAGGCATAACTCGTTTGTTTTATATATTTATCAACAGAAAACAACACATACAGTACTAAACACAACACTCAACACGCTTGTCAATAACACTGCGCTAAAAGAAAACGTCCATGGTATACTGGACTGCCATGGTCAACTGAACTCCCATGGTAAACTTTATTTCCATGGTCAGGGGTCGGAAACAAAAATAACAAGAAGAGCAATTTTTTTCGAATTCGGTAAAAAAAAACACCCCCCTCAATATTTCAATAGCCGCAATGTAGTCCTTAAAGAGGATCCACAGGTTACCGACCAACGGCCTAGGAGATGGAGCAATTAAATGAGCCCGTATGCAGGTGCTAGATGGATTAGTACATCGCAGGATCTTGAGAGATAAAAACGGCGTCGGAAGGCCTTCGTCTAGCAGAGGGGTTGATCATGGCTAATACTAATAATAATTCTGATTTAAAGCTTTCGTGACTGCAGGGATTCATCTTCTTTGTTCTTTCGGTAAAGTCACGTAGAATGGAAATAATAAAATAATAAAATAATAAAAATAAACCATTATAAAATTATTTTATTATAATAAAATTATTTTATTAGTCTTCTTCTTGGTTCTTTCGGTAAAGTCACGTAGAATGGAAATAATAAAATAATTTCATTATGTTTCATTTTTATTATTTTATTATTTCCATTCTACGTGACTTTACCGAAAGAACCAAGAAGAAGACTAATAATTCTCATCATCTCCCAGTCCGTCTGTCCATCCATATTCGCGTGCACTTATTAAACTGGTCGTCCGGTCGTCATCGCAAAAGAACCGTTTAGTTCAATGGACATGACCAGCTGGAATAAAGTATGAGTCTGAAGTGGAAGTGTATGTAGTTGTGCACCACAGGAAGGCGGACGCGGTACATGCTAATTCTTTGCCGTTGCGATGAGAACGCGTTACATAAGAGACGCATGCCCAGGAAAACCTCACGGAGAACCTGCAGGAGGGAGTTCCTGCTTGGGATGTAGGGGCAGTTTCTAGTTACGAGATTGCCTATTTTACACAAATATATCATAGAACTTGCCTACACCCATACCACGCATAATGCGTCCGAACTCGTTAGAGCTCCAAAGATTACACTGGTCAACACACTTTTTCTGGCATAAGGTATTCCAACGGTTTTTAAGGTAATTTTGGGGTGCTGATTCCAAATCTGGCATCAGTTTTTGTCTATCACATCAGGTTTTTGAGATATCAAATATTTTATTTTCAATAAAAACTGCAGAAGAAAAATATGAAATAAATGTGGATATCTACATAAAATTATATTATACACACACTATCCTAAAAATACAGCACCATATTTTAACACTAAAGCAGTCACTGACTCGCAACAACTTGCAATCATAAGTGACAGAGTTAATTTCGGGTAAAATCAATGAAAATGGGGTATGCCGATAGCATAAAAATGAGATGTGATAGAGCAAATCTGAGATCAGATTTGGAATCAGCACCCTGAAATTAGTCTAAAACAGCTGCAAAAGTCCAGGCCAGAAAAAAAAATGTTTTTTTGTTGTTGACCAGTGTTATTACATCGCAGTATCTTGACAGATGGCGGCGGATTGGTTAGGGCATTAGGCCCTCATCCAGAAGTGGAGTGAACGTGGCTGATGATGGGAAATTGTCGCCACAGGTCTCCGTTGACGCACATGCGGTTTGCAATTTGGTGAAGTATGATCATGTAACCCCCCCCCCCACGGCCGCACGGCATGGCGAGGCCCTCATCCACACGTGGATTGACAACGGGCTGCTCACACAGACAGACAGGTACTGGCGTCGGTGTGATTAACGCGTTAATTAGAACTGTAATTGGATGGAATCCGTTACGTGTGACCTACGGTGCATTGACTTCAATCCCATCAATCAACATCATCGGTCACGATCTATCCACTGAAAAAAGGAATGTCTTCTCGATCTTACAACGCAATTAAATTGAATGTTAAGAACAGCGTGCTCGGTTGGGCAGGGCCCATTGGAAGAAGGGATAATTGCGTATGGACGAGTACAACGGCGTCGTGGCATGGCCACGAGAGAAGGGAAAACGCTCGAGGCGAACGCGATGTCCCCCGCGGAGATGGAACGATGAAATGAGCTCGTATGCAGGAGCTAGATGGATTGTTAACAACTAATTCATTGCGTCCTAAACGCATCGCATTCGCGACAGAGTACAGAGGACACGTTGCACGTTGATCATGTTCTCGAGTTTTAATTGGGGAAGGGATCTGAGCATTTAATATCGGTCAATATCGATTTCCAAACCGATAGTGCGTCGAATAAACGACATGTAGTCAAGCAATGCGAGACAACACCAATTCCAGCGTATGTCTACAGAAACACTTCGCTAAATGTGCTGCTTAGGGACCGCGATGTGATCTCCTCCTCCTATTTGTTTGTATATCCTCCTCCATCCCCATTCCTCCCCTTCATTCGCATCCGAGATCAACCCTTGAGCCCGGGCCACACGGCGCTGGGTATAATCCCTGCCCCTTAGACCAATCGCCCCATGTAATGGGCTACGACGGTGTTCGGTTACAGGCAATCAGCGTTACCAGCAGGAAGCCGCCCTTTAATCGTGTCGACTTCGGCGGAGATGCCATGGCAACAGAGCTAATGGGTAGATTTATCTCGATTGTAAAGACATCTTGGATTGTTTTTGTTTACGGACGAGCTCACTGTGGGGTGGGTTTGGTGTAGATTTGTCGCCGTATCCTTGCATCCACGGATTAATTTCTTACGAAATATGTTTTCGTCCTGGTCGCTGGTTCACCTGAAGGTGGCACTTGACCAGCAGCCACAGCCGACTATTAGCGATGTGGTGGGCCGGGTGTGGATTTTTTGAAATGTGGAACTTATTTCGTACCGTACGTATCCAACCGTGATAATCGGAGGTGCGGATCACCGATCCGGACCCGGGTCGGACGACCGACCCAAACAATGATGATGGCATCGCTTGATTGGCAGACACTGAAAGAGGGTTAGAGGAACTTGCTATCAGACCCTGTGAACTGGCGCTCGGCGTTTAAAGTAACGCGTTACATTACTCAGGGCTTCAAGTGTACATGGGCAAGAAAAACAACGGACACATTCGGCCTTAAAACAGAATATATATAAAATGTGACCTTCTTCCCTGCCGTTCCTCGTCACGGTCCTCGCCCTGAACGTCACTTTCCTACACTGCAAATATATTCTGCTATAAGGCAGTGCGAATGTCAAAATAGTTGAGGTTATGTACGCATTATTGTGTGCCTGTGCATCGCACAAACAACGCAAGGCCGTCAGTCGTGTTTGATATTCGTGTTGCTATTGTGTTGTGCGTGACAACGTTGTTTCGGTGTGCGTGGTCCTGTGGCATTAGCTACTCGACAGTGGTGCAAGGTCTATTGCTGTTGTCTAACTTCTTCTGCAGTGTGCATGTACCAGGCTGGTCCAGATGTCGTGTAACCCCCAAATAATTGACCCCAAACATCATTTTTCCTCTCCATACTCATTTCTGTTTTAAATACAACTTACTTTAACAATATTAAGTTCTAGAGAATTAAATGGGGGTCACGAGACATCTAGACTACCTTTGTACATGTTGTGGATTTGTATTAGCGTGTGCATCCACCGGTTTTATCTGTGAGAGAGGCGAGGGGGGGGGGGGTCTCGTGATAAGCGCGGTAGCAGGCGCAAGCCTTGGCGGGGCAGATGCGTTGAGAAGCTGTGCTCACAGCACGCGGTATTCACAATGCACGAAGCAGTGTCAGTCCCACGCAAACTCTCAATACACATCCGTAGCCCTCTCTCAATCCACTTCTGGATGAAGGCCTCCGCACATGTGACGGTCATTGAAAGTTGTTTAGTCACTGGATAGTATTTCAATCTGGTCACCGCGGGTTGGTGAAGGGGTAAGCGGAGGCAGGTTGACATTTTATTCGCTAATGAGTTTAGACGTGGCCTGGGAATCGAACTCAGGTTCAGAGTGCAGTGACGCTCACCACTGCTTTGCCGATGGAGAGAAAGTTCCAGTCTCGTCCCTGCGTCGGCTCATGTCGCAAATGGGCACGGGTTCAATTTGGGTACGGAATATACAGGGTGTTTCAAATGGATGGACACAATTTCAAAGCAGGATATTTCACGATGGCAACATGTTACAATTACATAAAAAGTTACAAACGGTTTAATGAGTTATCAAGTTTTATTAGCCATTTTATAAATGCTCTACGTGCCCTCCACCTGCTGTACGGACAACATCGAGACGATAGTTGAATTCGTCCCAAACGCCTCTCTTCTCACGTTTTCCTCTGAGGTGCGTGGTCGCCCTGTGCTCTTCCCCTTACATAAACAGCCTGTTTCCTCAAATCGTCGGTACCAACGACGAATGCTCTTTGACATTGGCGGATCAATGCCAAAACGCCGTTGAAACGCACCCTGCACCGCAATGACGGATTCAGTCTTGCTGAACTGCAGAACGCAAAACGCCTTGAGTTTCGGGGGTCACCGCCTTGCGAATGACTGAGGCTAGGGGCTGTTTGTGCGCTGGGAGAGGCATCTAGCGGTAATCATTTGAAACTCTATGCCCCACCATTTCAAGTGGTAAGAGTTTCATTCATGGGCGGTTCGTGGTTGCAGAGATATAACGATTTCAAATTGGGTCAATCTTTTTGAAACACGCTGTATTATCATCAACCTCTCCTCCACATACAATAGACACCGCCAGAGAGCCTGCCCCACGCCTGGATTCTCTGTCCAAGGGTGGGGTTAAAGAAAACAGGAAGGGAAACAGGAAGGTAAGCTGTCAGTGGGCAGATGCTCATTTCTCTTGCCAGTGACCAGTGACCAAGCCATTCCGAAAATACTCGGAATTCCTTTATCTTTCTCACACACACACACGCGGAAATGTCTTCAAGTAACCATCTCTTCAATGGTATGTAAACACTATTCTATTTTACCGAATATATACATCTTCTGCATACTTATACTAATTCTTACTTTTATAATAATTATTACGTTTGTAATTATTATAGATGTATAACAATGATTATTTTTGGGATGATTCAGTGGTGTAATGGACTGGACTTGCCAATCCAGAGGTTGCCAGTTCGATCGCCTGTCGCGACAGTGGATACAATGAATGTTTTGTTAAATCCACCGGCCTGTCCACCCAGCAGTACACACGGATAGACCAGTTAATATATCTGAAGGTCACGTGTGGTTACGCACAAATCTCCCAAGAGTAGGCCAAGCTTCCCTCTGGAGGGGCTCTCGAGTGCTCCCTCGTTTGGAGGCCCATCCACCAGCAGTGGCATGAGCGAGCAATTGCAGGGCTGCACCTTTTACCTTTATTATAATAATATGAAGTGGTGATCGCATGCACTGCCGTTTTGTGATGGAATGCTTAACGCTGGTCCACGGTTGAGAAAAATCATCTGAATGACGCGTCTACTTAATCCGGCACATTCACTCAGCCTACACAATGGGAACCGCGAGCCTTTTTCCAGACACGCGCACGTGTATCAATCTCGGCATTGTTTTGGGAGCAACATCTTACGGCCAGTTATATTCATGTGTATGTGTGAATAATAATAATAATAACAACCACCTCGTGAAATGTGTGTGTGTGTGCGCGCGCTCGATGAAAGGTTGCTCTGGCACCCCTGTGGTCTTACCCAGAGCTGCTTGCTGAAGAAACAGCTGGGCCAAATTGATGGCGGCTTGAGATAAAGCCAGAATAAACACCACTGCTGTGGGTCTGAATTTCCATACATATTGCGCGTTATGCAATTTAAACATATTTTTGTCAAAAAAATGTGTATGGAAGGAAAAAAACACATAACACTGTATAAATAACGGCAGTCATTTCACCGAGTTCACTGGAAAAAAACAAAGCTCCACGAACATGTAGCGAGTAATTACATGCGTTATTTAAACGCATTTACAATGAAATGTCGCAGTAAGAACAAAATGTTGCTTTGATTTGAAATAATTGTAAATGAAGCCATGTATTACGGGAATTGGAACGTATATTATTCCACACATACAGAACTTTGGAAGAAATTCGGACTTTGGAATGTAACATGTTTTAAAATAAAAAAGTATAAACAAGGCTTATAGCACACAATTATTCCTTGTTACCTTTTTAAAGATTTCTGTCTTGAAACATTTAGCCATTGTTGTTACCCAATTGCATTGCAATTATGCTGTCAGCATCATGTCACGAGACAGAATACATTCAGAAATCCTGCAGTGTGACCTCATGTCACACAATGGCTACAGTAGCATTTTTTTCAAAGGACTTATAAATAAAAACTCAATTGAAGTTCCCTTTTATATAATTTACATAGTTGAGGTCACATTTTCCCACACTACTGAGAGACTGGCGGATGGGAATCAAAATGGTATATTTAATTCTTAGAGCGTGAAACCAAATTTGATGTTTTGTGCAGTCATTGGTGACCGAAAATCGACTATCATCTCGCTATACTTGAGTTGTCCTTCGCCGCACCTCCGATGAGTTAAAAGTACACATACTTGAGAGCGTCGCTTTAATCATGGGTGGCTGAAACATGGATTCGAACCCAGGTGTTGACCCAGTGCTCTCACATCTAAAAACTTCCAGCTTTTCTCAGGTGATTATTAAATGTTTTATAAAATAAAATTGTCTTTTAAAATATATACTGTACTTCCAAGTCGGGTCAGCACCCGGGGAGGGGAGGTGTTCTGGGGTGGGCCCTGTCACCCCCGAATCTCCCTTTGACCAACTTTATTTTATCAGGTAAGGCCCACCGAGCTATATAGCTTTTTCAGAAGCGACCTGGCCACATATTATAACGAAGTGGCTACTCATGTGGAAAGTTATAGCGGCCAAATACTCTAAAAGCATGTTTCTGGACCCCGAAAAAATCCACATGACCACGGGGAGAAAGACATGCAAACTCCAAATATACAGACGTCAGGGTCGAGATCGAACCGACAACCTCATGCATACCAGGCGAGGTAGTTCACATCTCGCAACCGTGGCTCCCAAGTGGCGTGTCACTGTTATGGTGGCTCCACACACAACAGCTCCACTGCCCACCTCGGCACCCGAGAGGAGCTGGAGCCGGGCCTGCTTCCACGTGTTTTGTAAGTAAAGCCGAGTAGATTACTTTCATATATGCACTTTCATGTTAAAACTACAGTACTTGGTATTTGGTGGCTTACTGAGCCGAATGGCAACACTATGGTAAGGACACAAGTTGTGTACATTTTCAGTATGCAGTATGTGAATTAATAGCCACAACATGGTTTGCTCTTGTTAGGTCAGTTGCACAAACAGGAAAATGGAAATGAATACAAGTTCCTTGAAATGCGTACGAATTGCAACATATTACAACAGCACTGTGGTTAGGGCATGGCAAGGTCAGTCATGCCAGATGGTTGCAAACGGTTTCATATCTATACAAGTTGTTTATGTCGCTCAGATGCTATGTAACTACTAAATGCCCGAATACAAATTTAGTGTAGTGCTTCCACAGAATTGTATGCAATTTATTTTTTATGAAACGTTTGCTTCATTAATCACGCAAGTTTTGATCTATTTTTTGTAAAATAAACCTAATGCGGTGCTGCGTATTTTCCCAAATGGAATGTACTCAACATATTGGCAGATTGACATTGACCAACCTGTTCTGTGATAATTATTCTTGCATGTTATATATTTGCATATAACCAAATTACCTGTAATTTGCCCGATTTCTTCAGATCTCAGGTCAGCTGATTTTAGCCTGGGCAGTACTTTAACGGGCAACCACCACACACAAGAGGTTGTAAGATGGAAATAAAGTACAGCGGAATCCATTATTGGTCCTCTATGTTCCCCGTGTCTTATTCACCAATCCGCACAGACCAGCGTCGTTAAATAACGCCAATGGCCCCCATGGCCCGCACAGCGTAGGGAGGTCCTCATCTAGGAGTGGACTGAGAAAGAGCTGTACATATGACTTTAATTTTCTCAATCCATGTTTATACAACCGTTACTGGACACTTTCCAACTGTATCCATTGAACGTGCTTTTAACTAATAAAATCAAAAGAAATGTCACTCGAATGCCATCATATGAAACGCCCTTTCTACATCCACCAGCTCTACAGGAATATGCTACATGAAGGAAAATGTACTTAGTTGATTAAGATAAGTTTTTCACTTTTAAGGATACAACTTGGCAGTCTTCACGACATTACTATAGATAAGATCTACAAGCATTTGCACAATGATATTTGACAAAGAGATATATTTCTGATGGGCCATACAGGGAATAATTGTTTCACTTAATGATTCGAGAAAAAAAACAAGCCTGGGATTTGCAGTGTTCATAAGCGATACGCCAAGTACCCCAATTGTAGTAATTGTAGGGGAAACTAAATGACCAAATTTAATGAAAAATCTTGTTAAGTGCCGAGGTCTATGAATCACCCAGAATTCACCCAAGTCATATCTCAGAAGCTAAGCATGGTTGAGCCTGGAAAGTGCTTTGATTGATGCCCACCATGTGCAAGAGATTGGTGTAATAAGCATTATGGGCAGCAGAGAGCAGTGAAGACAAATCCATAGTTGTACTGCACTCCAGCCATCTTCGACTAAGCCACACGAACCAGTGTGGTGAAGTATGGTAAAATATCCCTTACAACCCGCATCCAGCAGTGGACTGGCAACAGACTGTAGATGTGCATGCACTTGCAGAGACAAGAAAACTCTTAACTTCCAACAGTGACCCCAGAAAAATCTATAAGAACAAGATGGCAATGAGCCCGAGCAAATAATCGAAACTACAATTGCAGGAAATACTTTTAACTCTTCTTTCAGCACACTTAAAGCATATATAGTAGAAGAATGTACATAGCGCAGCATTAACCAGCATCGCTGCCCCATTACGTAAACCACAAATTGGCTTGGAAGCTGGGGATGGGTAGGAATGTATGTATGATAAAAACCATCTGGTAGGGAATGCATGTTAAAGTTTGAGTTGACAACCTCTTACGGGAATATTAACAGGGGTAGCAGTGAATGCTGTGTAGTGTGTACTTTTTTATTTTACTTTCACATTACACTTATTATCATCCATTTCTAGATATCTCACTAAAATGAGCAATTAGGAAAACAGTTTCATTTGGAAGCCTATATACGCCTTCACCAAATCTCAATCCACTTATCAAGTTCATGAACATTAGCCTGATGCACATAGACATGGCGCCATCGCTTCGACAATATTCAATTACTTGTTGAGAATAAAGCTCATTAGAAATCACTGGGGTATATAAAAAATGGATCACCCTGCATGGCACAGAACCGAAATGTTTCACTGGCAAAGATGTGTGCCCTCTACTGGGGGTAAGCGAGTAGAGGCGGTGAATGTTTTGGTTTTACGCGAAAACGCTAAAACATTTCTCACAAAAAATAGCCACAAACATCGCCAAGAGAGACACGAGCCAAAGCGCAATGGGTGAAAATTAAGTGGATCCCTTGCCAATATGCATGCTCGTAGGCCGGCTGGGTCACAAGACCAAATTGATTTAAAGGTGTTCAACTGTAACTATGAATGTTTAATTTCATTTCAGAAATTAAAAACTTTTAACAAGTGCACGCCTTTGATCATTTTTATTTTCACAGTAAAACTGTTAACGTTAGCATAATAAATTGATACAATCATGTTATATTTCACCATTACACACAGACAACTAATGTTTTTGTCTGAAATGGCCACATTTTTGTTCCAAGTTCGCACAATTCTTCAACACATTGTGTTGTATTAATGCCCTTATTCAGTAATGTAGTACATCGTAAATCATCTGAAATGTTGCATTGATTATATACACATACAGTACTAGGATGGACATAAAAAAGGAAGAATTCCAAATCATATTTTCTTATGAAGTACAAATCAGAAACAATGTTTTCTAATTGGTCACAGTCCTGATTCCTGGTCCACACATGTGCAAATATGTCAACAGATAATTAATATTATTTATTTTTTACCTACATGACTTTACCCGAAAAAATCCTAAGAGTATGAATCCTTGCAGTCACGAAAGCTTCAAATCTAGAATTAATATGGATTGTGTCAAACAGTTCTGAAAAAAACCTTTTACAGTATTCCATTAAAAGTACAATTGTGGTGCCATATTCCTTTCTCAAACATTTCACTACATTCCAAGATATTCCACTGTGCTGAGGTGACTTCGTTGCCAATCCCAGTTTTTTTTAATGGAAGACAGAGAATAATTGGATGTAAGTTGATTTGAAAGCCGACTGACAAATAAAGATTCTGACAGACGCTGGTTTAACTTAGAACAGCAATAGGACAGACACACCCCCTTCTGGTAATATGAGCGTACAGCAGCAACATTTTCCACAAGTCATTACAGAGCTCACAAATCTTGACTTAAAGCTTTCGTGACTGCAGGAATTCATATTGTTTGGGTCTTTCGGTCAAATCACGTAGATAGGTTCAAAGAAAATAACAAAAAAACGCTTGTGTTGCGATCGAAACGTCGTAGTTTTTTGTTATTTTCTTTTAACCTATCTACGTGACTTTACCGAAAGACCCAAAGAATACAGAGCTCTTTTTACAGTAATATAGACATTTAATTAAAATCAGTCTTGTAAAACATGACCCACTCAAAAGGGTTAACATTATGGGCATTCAATAGAAGTATTGCTTTTGCCCTGATTTCTCTGCCAATGGCAACACAGTACCACAGTAAAAGCCATGACGCAGGCCGTAAACTTGCTGCTCCCCTTCTTCCACGGTGGAATAATCCACCACGTTACTTGTGTTGCTCCATGTTTTGTCGTCTGATGAGCTCCGCATAAAGGCCCCCTTTCTTCAGTAACTCAGCATGGGTGCCCATCTGTCAGTTACAAGACACAGTCACGTTTATTTCACTGCAATTAAGTATCTACTTGAAACTATCACAGGGCAATGCAACTCCACATTCCAGAGAAGTAGATATCAAGTGACATTTTTCATCCAAATACAATGGGATGCACTGTATCATACACCCTGCAATAGAAAGAACCATCTGTTACATTAAATTTAAACCAACAAATAAAACAATTCAGAGTTGGAGTATTCCGTAAAAAACTAAATTTCAAGTGATTATTTCTTTAAACACATTGTGAACCGTGCCGAAACCGTCAACTCACTACACTTGAAAACTCTGTTACATCGCTGACCCTTAATTCAAATGTATGAGCTCAGCGGTGTCAGCTCAGCCCTCCGACCCCCTGAACGACCTGACCTCTCCTTCCAAGTGTTCTCATTTTGGAAAGAGACGGGACACGAGCGAGACGGCCTCCTCCTCACCTCCTGCACCGTTCCACCGGCCACCACGCAGATGAGGTTGGCGCCAGCGACGGTGCTGAGGCGGTGCGCAATGACAAGCACGGTGCGGCCGTGCGCGGCACGCTCCAGCGCTTCCTGCACGGCGCCCTCGGCTTCGGCGTCCAGCGCGCTCGTTGCCTCGTCTAGCACCAGCACCGCGGGCTGCTTGATGAGCGCGCGCGCGATCGCCACCCGCTGCTTCTGCCCGCCCGACAGCGTGGCGCCGCGCTCGCCTGAGAGTGGCACCGCCGCAAAACGATGGCTCGTGAGCACAATTTAGAGGAAGAGGCATTTCAAGGAATGAGCCGGCCCTGAACTTATAGATACGTAACCTAAGCAGTGGGCTGTCCAACATGGGCTTGAGGCTTCGTTTATCAGAAAATACTTTGTAGTCGCGACATGGCCTAGCACGTTTGACACGTGTTGAAGAAGTTCGAGGTTTGAGGCGAATGGCCGCCCTGGTTAATACTGCGGATATAATTATACATACTCGGGCTCTACATCACTGACGGACGAAGACCACCCAATGGCATGTCGGTCATAGTCATGGGGGTTGTTTGGCCATATTTTACCATGCTAAAGTTCTTGTCATTAACACTCCACCTCCTGATAACATTGTCACGTACACAAAGTGGTTATATGTGCCCATGTATTGATAACATTCCAACCAATGAAGTTGGACTGTTCACTCAAACTGCTTTCAGCTTTAGCATGAAACAAGCATGGGGCCTAACTACAAAACAAATATGGATATTTGTACAGCATTGGCGAAGAAAGCCTATGTTTTAAATTCACCATGCCATCAGTGCGAGTGGGTGAATAGGGGAGGCCTCGGACTGGTTCAGATATAATTCACCACTGATGTTAGCCATGGCCGTGAATTGAACTTTGGTCACTGGGCACGTAGCCTGGTGTGCTAACCACTGTATCACCGCTCCAAGACCAGAACAATAATACCATGGAAGCAGGCCAGATCTTTACATGTGGCAAATGCGCAGCTTTCTTACCAACAACAGTGTTGTATCCATCAGGGAAGCTCCTGATGAAATCGTCGGCATTCGCGAGCCGAGCTGCAGCATAAACCTCATCGTCTGTGGCTCCGGGCTTCCCAAAGCGAATGTTCTCAATGATGGTCGTGCCGAACAGCACAGGCTCCTAAAGGGTGAGACAAGACGACGGTCAGTCTGCTACTCTGTCAAACAGAACATGCGGGATTGACAGTGTGCCAAACAGCAGAGGCTCATGGAAAGAAAGGCACACAGTACCATAGATCTGCTGCTATAGGCTCACAAAACTTCTGTCACTTTGCACACATTAAGAGTTACACAGCAAGCTGCATCAATCAGGCGTGTAATTATTTAATCCCCCACTACCGATTTTATGTACTGCCACAATCTGGGGGTCACGATTTGATTTTCAAAAATATATTATTTAACTATACTGTCTTAATTGTACAGTCTAACCTAGACTGTCATACACTGTAGTGCCTGCATCCTTTGTATGCAACATTTAATCTGGTGTTTTGCTTTTATTGTTTAATTGTACTGTCTCTACCGTCTGATTGCGTGCTGCTGATACTGTATCATTTGTACAGTCTCATTTATTTACCATGTCTCATTTGTTCTGTTTGTCTTGCCAAATTTGCACAGTCCGGTTTATACATGAGCAGTCTCGATTATTGATATCTTTAGCATACAGGTAAATTCAGCAACAATGTGCATTTTAATCAATGAACCATTGCACACTTACTGTGGTGTAAATGGCCGATAATTACCTATCAGTTACATCATGGGACCTCCTTTGCCAGTACCAAAATATGAGAATAGGTTTTCCCCTTGTTTATGGCAACAAAAACAGGTGTTAAGATGTTAAAACACCAAACTGAAACCTTTTACAAGGAATCATGTCTGCATTAACCACAATATCTGTGGTCAGAATAACATCTTAACACCTGTTTTGATGCCAGAAACAAGGGGGAAACCTATTATCATACCTATCAGTTATTGGTGCAGAATAAATAACAATGAGGTGAATATCCCACTTAACTAAGAAGGAGGAGAAAACATGCCTAAGAGACCAACTGCCGTGTAGACAGAGCAATAAGATCAGTTCATAAGCAGGAGTGAGATTGATGGTATCTGCACTGGACCAGGAGAGATTGCGATGGTGTGGGGAGCCCTTGACGCATGACGATGAATGTCCCAGCATGCATTCATCATATCTATCCCTGGAAACTGTGGTTATATTTTTGTTGCCGTTACTTGGTTGATGAAGCCGATAACTCGGCCCCGTAACCAGGAGGGGTCGAGAGTGCGAAGGTCCTTCCCGTCCAGCGTGATCGAACCACTCGCTGGGTCGTAAAACCGCTCCAGAAGCGCCGCGACTGTCGACTTTCCTACGGTCAACGCACAAACATCACAACAATTGGCCTCGTCAAAAAATAGCGGCGCTGGGAGATTCAGTACCTCAATTATTTTTTGTTGTTTTATTTCAGCCAAAATGTACACATGCGAGCACTGCGTTGATCACTCACCTCCTCCAGACAACCCCACAATGGCAATAGTCTGGGAGGGAGGAAGGTTCAGGTTGAAATTGCGCAGGACCACCTGCCCTGGCCGTGTTGGGTAGCTGTGTTCATCACACGTAGGATGCAACAAAATCCCAAAACATTTAAGTCACACACCATAATTTGAGGTGTGCAAGGCAGTAAACACGGGGCGCAAGAACACGCATGCGTGTGGGTGGAAGTACAAACCTGAACGTGACGTTGTTGAAGCGCACGTGACCGAGGAGGGAGTGGTGGGGAATGATGCCGCCACCTCGGACTGGGATGGAGGGCTCCAGCTCCATGTACTCAAACAAACGAGCGCCTGCGCTGAGCCCCCGCACCATCTTCCAACAAAAAGCCACATAAGCCCATCACACGATGATGGTACCACAATGACCAAAACACGCTCGACTCCTTTTAAACGTCAGAGCACTGAGTTGGCACAGGGGAGATCCTCCCTTCACATTAATTAAAGCAGGTTTCAAGTGTAGCGAGTTTGAGGACTCAGCTTGATCACTAATGACTGCAAGTAACCATCATATTATAATTGGGTCTGCAATTCATTTAGCGAAATTTCAGCTGTGAGAATGAAAAATGTTCCTGTGACTGTTATGCAACAAATATTTATCTCTTTAACAGGGTGCATAGGAAAGTGCTTCCCCCTACTGTGTGAAACATTGGTTATTTGAAGATATCTCACAGGCAAGCTATTTGATATCTACTTCCATGGTTATCTTTTTTACATGAAAGATGCACCATCCTGCGAGAGATCCAAACAAATACTTTGTCCCATGCCACAACGCCGATAGCAAAATTGTGATAATTTTTTTAAAAATAAAAAACAAGTGTTATGTTGACACATACCTGTCCAAAGAGAATGGATACGCTAGCCATTGACCTGCAAATAGAACAATCTATTTAGCAAAGGGGGTTGAAGTAAATAGTATATCACTCTACCAAAAGGTAAATGCATTCATCACTTAAAACTTTCGTGACTGCAGGAATTCAAATTCTTTGGTTCTTTCGGTAAAGTCACGTAGATAGAAAAATCTAAATTAAGTGAATAAAAATGTAAATGTTAACATTGACAGAAAAAATGTCTACATCTGATTGGGAACATGTAGATAACATGTCAGCTAAATGTAAAGATGACCTGATTTCCAAGTTCAACCTCCTTTCCAAGAAGAAACCAGATCCACACATTAAAAAGTTATACATTGACAAGGTTGCTATTAATCTGAGTAATAGCCCAATTTCTGATGGTCTGAAGTCGTTTTTGGCTAAAAGGTTGAACTTCACTAGTGGATGACATTATTGCCCAGGTCGATGTAGCTCTTAAGGGTTTGGGACAAATCGCTGCAGACATATTGTAATTCTATAATAGATTAGTAATCAGTGAATTGTTATTAGTAATCAGTTGTCGATTAGTAATTAGTTGTAATGTGTATTATTTAATAACTGAACCCAATCACTATACCCAATCAAGTACATAAATCAGAGGTGGCGGAGGGGAGGGGGTTATTGTAATTATATACGTTAGTAATAAGTTAATTAGTATGTGTTTCCCCTATAATTATTTAACCGGTTTAGCTAAAGTAGCGAATTATTTAAATATTTTTTTATTCTCTTTTTTTTACAATTTTTCTATCTACGTGACTTTACTGAAAGAACCAAAGAATATGCATTAATCACAACTGTGAAAAATATCGATAAAAAATATAAAGAGATCACAAGGTACCGTTGCACAGTCTGGGAAGCAACCAAAAACGACATGAGTTCTCCAGCAGAAAGCTCCTCTCCAGCCATGAGTGAGCCACCAACAAAAATGGTGCCCAGTACAATGCCTGACGAAGCATTGAAGTTTTACAAAGTGTGTTATTGAAAAAAAACATCAGTGGTGCAAAAAATATATGCTTTGCATAACAGTATGTAAGTTAAAATTATTTCGCACCATATGTAGCCAACCCCCCCAACATCAATTGTCTGGTGTGCTATAATATACTCACAATTAAGAACAATATTGGAGAGGCCTTGAAATATTGCTATTCCAATCCCTAAATTCTCATTCATTTTGCACGATTTATCCACTTCAACTGCATACTGCCTACAAAGACAAATGGAGACAAGTGAGCATATGACATTTGAAGATGGTTTGAAAAGTGTTAATGCCGAGTATCAAACAGCAAGCCTTACTCAGACTTGCTATCTTCCATAGCAAAGGCTCTCACAGTCCGCACATTGCCCAAGGTTTCATCTGCTACTCCAGTTGCCTGGGAAATCTGCAACACAGTAGATGAAAATTACCTGTATGCAGATAATAACATGTACTGCTATTTTAGTGCATACAAAGGACAGGAGGTAAAAGAGCAATGTGCATGCATAATGTACGTTGATTACCATACGAATAACCCACCCGGCAATGGATACCCATTGTCATTTATATGCATTCATTTATCGCACGTGAAGGGCTTACAAATTTGGCTGTCCGTCTGATGATGCTTGTTGTAATTACTGGCGAAACGTCATACTCAGATTATAAATGTTGTGGATTTGCTCTCCAACACACTGGTGAGCTGTACTCGTAACGAATTGGCATGTTCTGTTTTCGTGACAAACCTTACTAATTGCCTGTGTCAGGTGGTGGCGGGTTTAACGACACATTTATATTACCGCGATCTAACCCAAAAAAACCTATATTATGAACAGTACGAGAAACATGCAAGAATTTGCAGCAACAAATAAAAAAACCATCACCTATTGTATTTACAAACACTAATACAATTTTAATGCATGTGTTGCACCATTATTGAGGCGCTGTCTTCTGACTTGTCACCACGCTCACAGACCGATAGGGGGCAGCCGGGAGAGTGAGCGGGAGGTGGAGTGGTGAAGCTAAGGTACCCCCCCCCCCCCCCCGGGTGCCCCGTGACTGGAGGTAGAGACCCCAGACCCCCAAGGGGTGGAGGCTGAGGGCTGACGGTTCACTCCTGACCCTTCGAGATCCCTCTGGAAGGTTCGAGGGAAGGTGTGGCGAAGGGCGGGGTAAGCCCCAACTTGTGTATAAAAGCCGGTCCTCTCAACGGGACCGGCAGTGTTCATCCACTCAAGACTCGAAGACATCAGAAGACTAGACCAGCACCCTGGGACCCTCAACCGAGGCTCTTGTAAGAGCCGGGTTGTAGCGGACCAGCGGTGGGACCCGTACCCTGGCTAGGTCGGGTCAGTCTAGCCTCCCCTAGCTCTCGTAGCGGAGGACCCGTGAGGGCATAGTCCGGAGTCTGTAGGGCCAGCTAGAAGGGAGGCTGTACCTCCCTCAGGTTATCGGGTCAAGGGGCCGTACCCCTTAGTGTTACAGGGGCCATACCCCTTGCTGTTATAGCTATTGTTATCGTTTATCTGAAATAAATGCGTTGCCTCTAAGAAGACGTCCCCCGAAGTTTTTGCCCACAACATGTGTATTTATGGGGTAGAGCCTCACTAAGCTTCAAGACTCTTATAGGTTAGATGTGAGCATCACACTGCTCAGAATCCCAGCAAGGAATATAGTAAGAACACAAAATCTTTTGTAAATAAATTATGTTAATACAAACCTGTTCTTGTGCTCGCCTGGAGAGTTTACGCAGGAATGAACCAATTAAAGCTCCACCACCAACCATGGCTGTCATCACCACCACCATCAAGCCCGTGAGCTTGGGGGATATCAGATACAATGAGGCCACGCAGCCAACAGTCTGCGTCACACTGCGGAGACCCTATAGGAGACAGAGATGCAACAGAGAGCATGACATCAACAGTACACACGAGTCCCATAAAACTGCAACTAGAAAGTGAGACGCAAGTCATGAATGCAAAAGTACAATTGAGCAGACTTTACTTGGGAAATGACAAGTTTGAAGGATGACTTAAACTCTTGCACATCCGAGGTCAGTCGGTTTACTAGGTGGCCTGTCCGGTTAGCATCGAAAAATGCCACGTCCTGCCTGCAAAATCAAACATTCGCTCCTTCAAAACCTTTAAGAAATGAGATATGACAAACATAATACAATAGCGTTGCTCGAAAAATAATTCCTGAAAATCAATGAAGAAAATGTTCAAGTTAAGAGCGTAGCGTACATAAAACGTGGTCATTGAAACATTGGTGATATAGCAGTGGCTGTAGTGTATGCATTAAAATGTTAATCACAGGTGTCCAAAACAAAAAGTAACATTGTGACAGTCAGTTTATGTTAACAATAAGTAAATAGATAAACAAACACACCTGATAAGTGCCTCAAATAGGCTTTTCCTCATAGAGGCTGCAATCCTCTCACCAACTTGGGAGAGCATTGCAATGTATCCAAAGGTCAGTGCGCCCTATATGCAAACAAACATGAATCTGTCAAATAAAGGGACTGCAAACAACATTTCCTGACAAAGTATAATTAGAAACATTACACAAATTTGAATATAGAGTGAATATATCATCTAACCAACTGCACAGCATTTTGTACACAAGTGCAGAGCCGATAACATTTTATTACCAAATGTATATCCCGATTGTTGCTAATACAATTGAAGTATTTACCTGGAAGCCGTACATGACCAGAAGGCGAGTGGCTGGCACCCTCATGTCTGCGAGGTAGTCCCCTGCTTGCTCCTGCACGTAACGAGACACCACGTTCACCAGCTCCCCCAGCAGCATGGGGATCTTAATGTTCAAAATGGCAGCACCAAATGCCAGCTGAAATAAAACATAAACATTATTAAAATCAAATAATAATAGAATACGACGTTTCGGTTGCAACACAAGCAACCATCGTCAGGTAAGAATGAACGAGAAAACTTTACCGAAAGAACCAAAGAATAATTCCTGCAGTCACGAAAGCTTCGAATCTAGTATAAACATTATTCTCAATGTATTGAAATGTTTAATTCCTATTGCAAAACGAGTACATGAATGACATTGCTAATAACATATTTTCTTTCATTTGTGTTCAATCTGTTCACCACTAACAGCTGAAGTCCTCTCATCCTTTTTCCGATGTTGGCACATAATGGGTTAGTTTAGAAAATTAATGTTCAAGTTGGCTTGGGGCACTTCACTTCATTATAAGGAAATAATTACCAATACATATTTTGCAAAACTACTCACCACAACAGCTAAAGCCAATGCCAGTATCTCCTTATTCAAGAACTTCCAGAAGAGTTTCCACTTGAAGGATGGCTCGCTGTTGTTCTTGACATGAATGTTGCTCTTGTTATTGTTAATGTCCACATCACAGTGAACTTTGCTACCACACAGTCTCAGCCCCACTACAAGCGAAGCACTCCCAGTGAATAACACGGCCCGATAGGAAGATGATACCGCAGAGCGCCCGGCAGCTCTGCCCACTCTGGCCACACTTGTCCCCACCAATCGGCTCCAGGTGCGTATGGCACTGTCCAACGTGCCATTCTTGCCGAAGGCAGAGGAGCTCAGAGGCCATCTGAAAAGCGAGTTGTGGGACAACACAGCAAATTAGATTTCGTACATTCACGTGCGTTTATTTAAGTGCAAAGGCATGCAAGTTATGTCAATAATAAATGGCAGATGGTCAACAATAGTCAAGTGGCAGCCAAGGAATGGAATGCATCCACGAGAAAATTAAGTGATGAAATCATTGTGTGTGCAGGTGTTAGATGGATTATTGTATCACTGAAGAGTGGGAGATGGAGACGTCTTAGGGAGGCATCCATCCGGAATTAGATTGATGACCATGACCTTTATTTATCAACATGTAAGCAGCCATTGAGATCAAGTCTTTTTAAAAGGAGAGCTGCCTCTTAAAATAGCAAAATAGATACAAGTTCAAATCACGTATTAGTTGCTAAATACCACGAGAAAACGCCAAAATAAAGAGCAATTAAAACAATTATGTTGATATGAATTGTTGCAAATTTGGATTCCATTCTACCAGTGTTGAAGCATTGGGCTGAAAGCTCTCTTTTAACCTACTCGACCTCAACATCGGCACGGAGTGGCTGTTCCTGGTGCTGAAAGGGAGCACTTTTGAGCAACTAAATTGGGTAACGCATCCTACGGCGAGCGTACAAGGACACACACAGTTCCATTGTTGCTGAAACGCCATTTACGTTATTACCAGTTGTGACAAAACGGAGTGCTTTCGCAAGTCTTAATTCCCTCTCCATTAACATGGGCAGTGCCATGGCTTAGTGGTCGCGCATTTGCGGAAGATAACGATTCTATTCCAGCGGCCGCCCTGGTTATTACTGCGGGTATTGACCATAAAAAAATGCGCACAATCTGCTTCACGGTGGACGTTAATAATCCCATGATGTTATTCGCAAAAGTAGGCAATTGTGTACTGGCGTCATGGTCCAAGTTAAAAAAATAAACTCGCAAATTACTCAATCGGAATTATGCACAGCAATCATCGCAAAAAATTGGCAGGGACTTCCTGAAAATGAGTCACGAGGCTCAATGGGACTTTTGTAGGTAAACAAAAGCATTCTAAAAACATAAACATCAAGCCATACAACTTTGCGCTGTGGCTAATTTTACAACAGATTTAAACGACTGCCTAGGGGTGAAGGGGGGGGAGACACATCTCACCTGTGAGCGACAGCGCCTCCTCGGGCTCTCAGCTGTGCGGCCCCGCGAAGGGTGGAGACGCTCGCGCGCAACGTTGCTGTCAAAAGGTACATTGCGTCCGCTGGAGCCCAATTAAACCTTTACCGATGACATTGGCAGGACAGTAATAGAGTAACACTACCCTGGTTTCAGTGACCCCTTCAAGTGCTCCAATGCTGTGCTTTTCAAGCCTATTGGGACCCAGTCCAACAACCTCACGCACTAAACTTTCAGTCTCTAATACGTTAACAATAAAACAAAAACTCCCACACAACTACAAAACAAGTTTTAAACTTCAGCCGTCATTCGCCACTGAGGCGACGGTGTGTGTGCCACCACTGCCAGCGGCTTTGTGCACTTCAACGAGTGCACATGTTTCGAACACACACACTGCACGCGTACGGCGTCTAAATAAACGAGAGAGAGAGATCTCAGCAAACACAGCAGCGGCAATAACTCCTCTACCGACCTCACCGGGCGCACGTGGGCGCGGCCATGTTCGCGTCAGTGAGGGGTGGAGGTAGCCGGCTATGGACGTCACGTCCGGTACGAGGGGGTTGGGGTAGCCGGTGATGGACGTCACGTCCGGGACAGGGGGGGGGGGTGGTAACCGGCGATGTGCGTCACGTCCGGTATGGTCGGGGTTGATTAATTTGTTTTCATATTCTTTGTGTCTTTCGGTAAATCCACATACTGTAGATAGAAAAATAATAAAACAAATATCACGACGTTTCGATCGCAACACAAGCAATCGTCATCAGGTGAAAACATATATCGCGGGATGTTATGGACGTTATATCGGTCTTGTTGTGGCGGAAATCGCGCGCGCGCGTGGTGACGTCACGTCCGACTGTGTGACGTCACGGGGGGGGGCGGGGCTCTCCGCGTCAGTTTGCGGCCGTCTGTTTACGGACCGCTCGCTGCTCGGCGGCGGCGGCGGCTTCTCGCAATTCTCCTCACGTTTAAATAACTAAAAAATAACAACACACGAAGCCAATTTAGACGGACTCCTAATGCGTTTTGAAACAACAAGAACAACAGTTATGTACGTTTAGAGTCATTGATGAAGCCGAGTAGTCTCGTCGAAGGGAGAGAGAGAGGCGGCTGCCGCTGTGTGTTTTTTGACAGCGGGACGCGGTGTTGGGTGGGGGGCGGGGCTATCGGGACGATCGTCATCGGCCGCCGAGGAATCGCGAGCGCTCGCCTCGTTGTTTAGTGCGGAGCGCGCGTGGTGGTGACGGTGGTGACGGTCGTGGTGGTGGTGACGGTGGTGGTGGCCCCACCGGCTTAAGCTGAGTTCTAGTGGCTGTGAGTTTGTTCGGCTCCGTGTTTTTTTGTTGTTGTCGTCAGCGGTTCTGCGAGCAAGTCAACTCCATGGCCGTGGCCTGACCCAGGTGAGTCGCGTCTCTGCTGGTACAGGAATTAATTTGGCGAGGTCTCTTTAACGGGATGATGAGAGAGGAAGGTTGCTGGCGTTGTCCCCTATTTTACCAGGGTGAGAGATAGATACATTGACGGGGACCGGTCGATATCTCTCACTCGCAACAGATGTTCGCCTTGGCTGGTTACGAACTTGGGTTTCAGGGCTCACAGGACATTGTGTTCACCATCGCCACACCGCTCCACTCCTGCCATCCTCCTCCCCCCATCGTTTGTGGTCCTGTTTTTAAGCAGATAAGAGGGATGAGGAAGGGGTATTACACACAGTCTTTATTCAACCAGTTGTTGAGAGGTAAATCCTAACGCTTGTCTAACCAGGTGTGAGGTGGGATATTGATGTCGCTTGCCTAACGTAGTTTATAGAGGACAGCTTAGGCCCTTTTTTAATTGTGTGAGGAAATACATCTGTCATGGCATTCGTCTGATCCTATGAGCGTTAAGGCCCGGAGGCATATGTCTTAGCAAGCTGAGCGGTAGAACCAATTGGTTCTAGTAATCGTAGACTTAATTGATATATATATTGTGCATGTGTAACTGTGTGGCAGGTGAGGCAAAGATGCCATTTGTCTTACCAGACGAGAGCGGTCATGTTTATGGCTCTCTTTGTTTGACAAAGACGCAAGCCCACAAACAAATTGTTTTCATTACGTAGATGTGTATTTAGGCTATGTGTCGTAGACTGACACAAATGTGAAGCTTTGTTTAAAAAAACACACCCAACGCATTGTCTGTTGTGGTGCCATGAGGTTATCGTGCAATTTCAGTTATGTACAGTATATGGGAGTGACGTTGCATTGTCATGATTATCGTGCTATGAAAGCACATGTGACGTAATCTTCCATAGCAAACCTTCACATGCGTATCTGGCAGCCCACAACACACATCCTAGGTAGACATCTACAAGCTAAGAGCTGTTTGGTGTATTGTGTTTGCCTCGAAGGAGGTAAGGTTGGTGAAACATTTACTCTCTAGGCCTTTGTTCATGTGAGTGTTGGGTGGCACACACTGGCCCAGCTCGCCACTATCCTTTCACCGGGAAAGAGAGCCCATTGATGTGGTCACCCTTGTAAGGGAGACCTGCGTGACTTGTTAGGCAGGGAGATTTGTGTTAATCTGTATAGCGTAGCTATTAACCATCTGCTGTGCCCAAAAGCCGACATTGGCTGACTAAGCTTGTAAGCGAATTGTTATTGGCCGTGGCAGTGTCTCATTTCATTGGCCCCTCCAGCTGACAGCCAACACGACAGCGTAAAAAATAATTTAAAGACAAAAATGAAACTTGGCCAACGTTCGCCGAAGGGTCACGTTCAAGTTCAAAATCGTACAACTAGCTCACTCTGATAGTACAGTATATGACAGACAGTGAGAGGGCTGTATTGCTCTTGAGTCTTGGTTCGCTAAAATGTGGGCGTTGACCTGTAAGGAAGCACGGCACTTTGGTATGCCTGCCAATGTCCGAATGGTCAAACAAATTTGACGGATTTGGGGTCATGGTAATGGGAACAGCTTCCTGTGGTTTCAGGTCTGCCCCCTGTCAGAAGGTTACTCTGGTAGCAGCTTTGTCCAGCGACTCTCTTTTGTCACTGAATGCCCACTACGACTATTCTTAGTCACTGTAACAAACCGAAACAATGGACTTGTGGTTCAACGCTTCCCCTTTTAAAAGTACAGTTTTTCTCATTGATAACTAGGAGAGTTTTTTCTTAGACAATAGTTGATGCTGGTAGATCTCAATCCCAACGTGTCATTCGTAAGGTCATGATGCTCAAATTCGTTTGTTGGAAAGGTTGAGGTTTAGAAATGGACTGTGGCTGTCTTGCAACCTTGTACAGAAGAGGTGGAATCATCGTCTGAAGCGTCTAGTGGCGTAAACACTGCAGAACAAAACGGCGCCTTCCTGTTTATATTCGCACCCCATTATAGTGAGCAGTGTAAATGTGTGCTTTACACCAGGCTGGAAAACCGGAGAGCTGACATTTGAGTCATGCAACGAATGTGAAAGCCATACCAGGGTTAATGGTTTTGTTGAGAGAGTATAAACGACCTTAAAAATCATTTGTTATTACATGCACAGTATACAAAGTGTATATATTTACTTGCAGAGTTTTATGCCAATGAAGGATAATGCAAGACTGTATTGATATGTTTAAAAAATTATATACATTTCTGTGCAGTTAAACATTTTAACAATGAATTATTTCGAATTTCCAATGTGGGCTTATTTGCATAATGGGTTACACTACCAGGCAAGTTTGTCACGTGTTGCGGTGATTCATAACCTGCGAGTGGAGCAATGCCACAGTGTTTAACGCATTGTACAGTGCTATGAGTCCGTGTCAGTGTGGTTCCCTGCCTTGGCCAACAGTGGCGAGAGAGAGTTGAACTGTGCCTGACCCCAGCTTCACCAAATTGCTCTGACAATCGTGGTGAAGTATGGTAAAATAACCACCTTGAATGACACAGCCGTAGCGGCCTTCATCCAGCATCTGATTGACAAAGACCCCTACATTTATTTGTATTTCATCCTTCATTGGGCCCTGTCACGCCAAAATCGGGTTGTTGTTTGTGGAGTTTCTGTTTCCCAGCCGTTCCGTGATCGGCGTCTTGTAATAAAAATACAAAAAACATATTAATCGTAAGATGAAGTGAACAAAAATTATTCAGAAAATAAGTTTATCAGCATTCCACCTAATACATCTGATAAATCATCGGTTTGTTGGTAATAATAATCAGGGTATGGAATCATGCTTATTTTGTCTGTTATAAATTTAAGTTGTTTCCATACATTTTGAAATGTATAACTTGTGGAGTTTTTAAAATTTGGGATATTAATAGCACATGAGCTAAAAAAGTTTAATATGGCATGTAGAGCAAATTTAATATGTAAATATGTAGTATTTTTTACCGCCTCTTGTCATTCCATTTCTGAATGAAGAGCTCCCACACACCTTGTGTCGGTCATAGGGTTGTTTCACCATACTTCATCATGCTCGTTTCTGCAAGTTAGTGAAGGAGGCCCTGAGGACCGGTTCATATATCACCTCGCCACTGATGTCAGCTGTGGTCAAGAATCGAACTCGGGTTCGCAGGTTCAGAACGCATTGTACTAACTATTGTAAATTGGTATGTAAAGCATATCATAAATATATATGAAAGCATCTATTAAATGAGGTAAACATGTCATACAAAAATAGCAATGCAGTAATGGAATATGAGCGATATTAATATGTGCAGGGTTATGCACCCACCGGCATCTGCTGTAGACATGTAAAGACGCGCTGATCGACCCAGACAGAGATGGCGGAAGCGGAGACAGCCTATCGCAGGCTGGACTCTTACGATGATGAAGAGTCCCCGAACCATGAGCGGGAGGTTCTCGTGCACGTTCCCGAGGGCAGCAAAGGTACACGTGTTTCAGTCACTGTTGAATTTCCGAATTGAATTAAGTTAATGCTTTGTTTTAACTTGAAACTGTTTTTAAACTTGAAAGGAAACAGAGATGTAAAATACTTACAAACATGTGTCCTGGCTTGCTGCCTCGTTTGCACTGTCCTTAGAATTATGGCTCAAATTGTATTGTAAAGTTAACATTTTTGAGAAATGTGTGAGCTGTATATTACAGTGCACATAATAGACGATGCCAAGAGATGCACCATTTGGTGACTTTACTAACTAGATAAAACACATGTCATACAAAACCCGAGCTTACTAAGTGTTTTGAAGCTACATTTTCAGATTGTATTCATCATTTTTTACTTCAAAGTATAAAAATGTAGTCAAGTGGTTCCTTGTACCCCTGAAGGTCAACATGTGTTTTTTTTGTCACTGCTGCTTGTTCATCTGCAAGGATTAAAAGCCCCATAATGATATGCGGTACAAACATAACGAGAATATCACCCTGAATGTTGTAGCTTACGATAAACATTGTTACGTACCCTGATGTCATTTAGAAAGCTATTGATGTAATGAAGATATGTACAGTAGCTTTGCTTACATAGAACATTGGGTTCTTGAGAAAATATTTTTAAAAGTGATGCGTGTCATGTGAGTGGTGTCCTGTTATGTGCTATTTTAAGGGAGTAATCTATAAGGAGGTGACTTTGTAAACGGCATGGTAGGGACATTTTTGTAACTGTTATACATTTAGATTTTAATGCAGGTGTCCCTCGCATAAAGCGTGACATGCATTCCTGAAAAGCAGCACGTTAATCAAATCGCGGATGAAGCCTATTTTTCCATGTGAAAACGGGGGGGGGGGGGTGTTACTTTACCAAAAGTATAATTTAATGATTTTACCCCTGGATTTACCAAGCACGTATACATTGCATACATAATAATAACATTAAAAATTTCTTAATAAGGAGTTTATAACAAATAAATTAAATATGTTACTAATTATAAAGGTTACTGAACGCTTCTGTGAGCTGCTTGCAGTAGCACACAATGCAAACAAAGTTAGCAGATTTAAAATGGCTATGCCCAGCCCGTGATGCAATGACGCCATCAGAAATATATATTTTTTTACTTTGAAATGTTATAATGGAAAAGATATATTTTTATATTAAATAAAATTAGCGTATAACTATGAAACGCATCGCTTAAGTGTGTGAAGTATGACCCTAAAAGATGAATCGCGTACCTGCGAATTTGCGCTATTGGGGAGTGTGTTACGCAAGGGATGCCTGTGTGGAAAATTATTGGTTTCTTTAAATAACTGCTTGTTTGGCTTTGTATTCATTGTCAATGTTCTAAAAGTATATTTTTATTATTTCAGCCCGGTGGAACCACATTGAAAACTTGGACTACTTCTTCACAAGAATATCCTTTTTATGTGGCGGAATTCTAATATTTAAATGTTTTTAATCTTTCAGGAATGGTGTCATGTAAGGATGATAGGACCATCAATCTTTTAGAATTTAATTCATTGATCGCTATTGCTTTGTCTTTTAACTGCATTTAAACCTTCTGGCAGCTGGGGATGTACATGATGTCATCTACCGGAAAATGAGGTCACATCCTCCTGTTGTTATGACCCAGAAGGTCTGGTTTTCTGAACAACCTGTGCACTTGACAATTCCCACCTGTCTGCTGTATTAGAAACAAATACGGTGAATTGCAGTGTTACCATGAGGGCACTAGTGATTTGTATGTGTCGGCAGCGGTGGTGACTCCTTTATTAAAATACATTGAATCTGGAATTATATAGCGTCTCAATGTAATTTGCATGGGGGTGAGAATTAACAAGCTGTTTGTTGCAATTGCAAAAAAATATATATTTACGTTGTCGCTAATGTAAATCTTATGTAACTCATAATCATTTTCCTTAATGCCAGGCCAGTTTTCTGACACATTGAGATCTTGCTTTCCTCTTAGTGACAGTAGAGAAACGTGTTGATATATTTGTATTCACCTGTTATTTTTTTATCCACAATGTTATCAAGTAATTTATCAACAATATTCTATCAATATATAAAAATGATGAGACATTTAAAATGTATAAATGCTATATAAAATATATACATTTTCCCATTGGTGAGGCTGATTTTTATTTCTCAGCTTATATATTATTTGTATTTGGGAATGTAGTGAATATGTACTTTTTGTTGTTGCAACATTTATCTTTTCAATTAATACTACTTTGGTATAAGAGGAATTACTTTTTACACAATCATTTAAAATGGTGTAGACTTCCCAATTTTTGACTTAAAACTTTCGTGACTGCAGGAATTTATATTCTTGGTTCTTTCGGTAAAGTCATGTAGATAGAAAATAAAAATAATAAAAGAAAACAAAAAATACAAATAAATTGAAAATAATAAAGGCAAAAACCCCACGATGTTTCGATCGCAACACAAGCTGTCTTCATGAGGCGGAAGAAGACCGCTTGTGTTGCGATCGAAACGTCGTGGGTTTTTTGCTTTTATTATTTTCAATTTATTTTTAATTTGAATTTTATTTTATTATTTGTATTTTCTATCTACGTGGCTTTACCGAAATAACCAAGAATATGACACTTCCCAATGTTGCCGTTTCTTGAAAACCTTGTGGTAGTTGTGAGTATCATATGTACAATCTCTTCCAGGAAATGTCCTAAATTGTTTGTCGGTCACTGAACTCCCAACCTTCCGAGTTGTTCCAAAGGTGGTTAGCAGTTACTCTCTAATCAGTTATTGTAATTGGATCCCGATTTTTGAGCCTGTGTATACATCCAAATGCAAATTTGCACATTGGTGTTTATGTTTGTGAAAATGATTATCTTGCGTTTTGGCACTGCTGACTGTACAGTAATGTTTCCATCGTCACGTGTAGAAATGTAATATTTTCCACACCATTTGATCTCTTGTTTTACCTCCACTGAGATGGTTGTTTAGTTAGGCACATTTCCTAGAAGAGATTTGTTTAGGTTTTGGGAGCTTCCCATCAGTATGACATTCGGAGCTCTGTTTAAAAGAACTACTTTTTTACTTCACAGTAACTTTCGTCCAATGTTATATACACTGTCAGACTCACTCTGAAAATGTAGTTATTTGGGCAAATTTATCAGTATAATGTCTAGTGACAAAATAAGATATATCTAGCATTCTGACCTTGTACTTTTTACTCAAACAATTCATCATTAAACACTATTGATAGATCATAGTATTTGTAATAAATATATCATCCATAAAGGGCGGATAGTATGGTAACTTATATAACCCCTGTTTACATTTGATGGTTAAACAGTAAACCATGAAAGGCTGCTATGGTGACATGTTTGTTAATTTTACTGCTGAAGTTTTTGTGTTGAACTCTTAAGTTTCACTTGAGAACACATTGATTGTTCCCCTCATTTTCCTTAATTAAATGTCTTACATATATCATTTCCACCAGAAACATGGTTTTGCCTGCATGATGCTAGCAGAATTCTTTGAATTGGTGTAAGTATATATATATTTTTTTCAAAATTATTTAGTTGTCACAAATGTGAATACTGGTGTTAAGTGTATATAGTCTGTCCTGTTGATCTCACGTCTGGATCACACGTTTGTTTTACAGACAATTCCTCTTTGTTGTGACCTTCACGACGTTTCTGATCAACTGTGTGGACTACGATATCCTCTTTGCCAATAAGCAAGTACATCCACAACCCAGCAGAAAAGTGACTCTCTACGATGCTTTGCTTTCCAGTGAAAAATGTACCGAGAGGTAGGAATGTTTATTTAAAGTCTTGACCTTCACACATGCTTTCAGTACAATTCAGGTTTGCCAAGAGCTCAAATCGAGTGGCCAAGTATAATGATGTACGTACAATGTAAACTTCTGAATTATTCAATGCTCTGACTAATACTCAAGACAGGTACTCTGAGATTTGTTTCCAAGAAAGGTGCTGAACATAAGTCCTTATTGTGTTGTATGTTAATTAAGAGAATATACACAATCAAGTGGTGGGTGATAAACTGCATGATTTACAAGACTTTTAATACACAAAGTCTTATACCTTTGAAACATTGCTCTTGATTATAGTGTATCATATGACACATTACTATTACGTGAATGAATCCATCAAAACCACATGTCATTTTGTGAACCACTGCCAAAATAATTGACAGCTGTGTTTTGAATATGCTTTTTTTTCTTGAACTTGGGTTGGTATACCTGTGGTATTTACAAAACTATTCATCTGTTTTTTAGCATTGCCTACAGTTTTATACTTGATTTATATCTAGGGGGGAGTTATTTTTTGAAAGTCCATTCACTTAAGATACTTTGTTTCTGGCACACAATCGCTCTTTTCAGATGGCAATTATCAGGCTGTCATATTGACAACAATATTTAAAAGTATTATATTGCCTTCAGATAAAAGCGTTATTCAACCAAAAATACAAACACTCTTCATGCATTGAATCAATGCTAAAACGGAAATTTGTGCTCTGCCTCATAATTTGAAGGTTTGCATTCGAAGTTAATCTTTCGAATCTGCTCATGAAAGTGTGAAATTACCTTTGTGAAGTAGATTAAATGTATCTCAATGTGTAGCACTTTTCACGTTCTCAAAAGCAAATAACAATTTGCACTAATGTATTAATTAGCCAAACATTGTTTGATGTAAGTGGAGTTTGAGACTGTAAGTTGGTGACTGTTGTGTTATCAACTAAATTAAGGATTATATAATTTGTGTATTGCCGAGTTGGACTAAAGTATCTCCGTTTCACACCAGTCAAGATGTGTATTCTTGGTGCCACCAGTTAGGTGACAGCCACTATGAAGATATATGTGCGAGCAATTATGAACTAGCACCTGTTTTGACCTGGGGGAGGGGGGAGCGTGGGGTAAATTCTAGCCCCTGCGTCAATTTATATTGAGAAAAGCACAGACAGACTTGTTGCCATGCATTGGTCACATTTTGTTTTGAAAATGTATGTGCGTGGCAAGGACAAAATTAGGAGTGAGTCACATGCTTTTGCTCACGTGTTTCATTTCCCAGTGCAAACCTTGGGACATACACAGGTGCTGTTAACACCATATATAGATCATGTTTACAAAACTGCCATCAGTGTTAGATAAGTGGAATGAAGTATGAAGTTATGATTTCTAAACGGCTATTTCAAATAATTTTAACATGAACAAAGTTTGGAACCCATGACACTGAGTAAGCACTGTACACAATCTGTTATTCGTTAAAAATAGATTTGGCACATGTTTGTTTATGTGTAACATCACATATGTGTGTTTTTATACTATGTTGGGTAAGGGATAATTGTACTAAATGTCAGCTGTAATTGGTGTTTACATATTTAAAAAAATTGTTATGTTTTATAAACTGCTAAATATATGGCAGTTTATCAAGTGGATACCTTTTATAATATAGAATCATAAAATGGGAGCTAGATATGTATATCTGTAATTACATGTGTTTTGGTCTTTAACGAAGGATTTCAATCATATTACTGTTAGAGAAACCTACTGTGACAAAAAAACTCCAAACCTTAAACCGCTTTGCAGTTGTAAACACATAAAAACCTGCACATGTCAAGAGGTGATCATCTGCTCCCCTCGTCTGATGCATGAGCAGGATTCGTGGAAACAGTTGGATCATCTTCCTGATCGTGATGGCAGGGACATTCTGGCTGTATCGTCTCATCAAGGTCATCTACAACTTCTCCAGCTATTTAGAGATCCGTGCTTTCTACATTAACGCTCTCAAGATCCCCATGGTTAGTGGGCACATGCAGTGGGTGCCTTGAGAAAATGTGTGGAACACCTGTGACACTTTTCACCGTGTATATATTGTTTATGTACGCACGTTGCTATGAGCTGACTTGTTTTAAAGTTAAATATAAATGACAATGAGACAACTGATATATTGCATATGCCTTTAACATTTGTAGATAATGTGGTGCAGTATAAACATGGTTTTGGTATTTGTTTTTGGTCATGGCATTTAAAGTAATATATATTTGGGATATTTATTACATTCACATAGTATAACTTTGCTAATATCAGGCATATTTAATGTAAAGAGCAATATTTCTAAATGGAACAAGAGGGTATGTTTTAAACTGAATAGAGCTGAGGATATCCCTAAAAGAACACGATGCCACTTTATTATGTGTTGTGTACCACAACCATGTAGCCCATTGATGAAGCATATATTTATGACCTCTTTGACAATACCTGAAACTTTAACACGTAGGCTTTCGCAGGCCAATATCCATAATGCAATATTTTTTTTTGGTCAGATCGTTTAAATATATAAATGTGTAATTAAACCGCCACCACCTGACAGTCTGTTAGTAAGGTTTGTCATGTAAACCGAACAGGCCAATTCATTACTAGTACAGCACACCGGTGTGTTGGAGAGTAAAGCAATAAAACCTGTATTATGAATATCTGAAAGGTTCCACCTGTTACCCAGAAATAAATACTGTATTGTGATTGTACTTATTTACAGTATGGTAAAAGCATGAAAATACCCACTGAACACGAAAGCAGATCATTTTGATTTATAATAAGTTTGGAAACATCAAGGCTAATGCTTATTCCACCCCCTACTGGCAAGATTTGGAAATGTTTTTAAAGATAATTTGCAAACGTGGATTAATGAAGGTGAACGTTCGGTGGCACAGTTGTTAATTCATTGCACTAGGAACTTAGCGTCCTGAGTTTGATTCCCAGCCATGGCAAACATGAGTGACGAGTTATAGCTGAACTTCATTAACCTACACTGACTAGCATGATTAAGTATGGTTATACAACCCCTGTGATTGACACAGAGTTGGAGGGGCCTTCTTCTGGTATTGAAATGACCAAAGGCTGAATATCCTAAAGATCTCTACCATCCAGATTTTTGCCACTACACACAAATTCATTTGTGAGAAGTTACACATAATCCCGTTCACCATGAAATCACCAGAGAAGAATTGTCATGTAAATATGGAGTTGTGCATTTTCGTGTGGTGGCGTGTACAGGCAGAGCTTCAGAACTTCTCGTGGCAGGAGGTTCAGGAGCGTGTGCTGGCAGTGCAGAAAGAGCAGCAAATGTGCATCCACAAGCGCGAGCTCACCGAGCTCGACATGCACCATCGTATCCTGCGCTTCAAGAACTATCTGGTGGCCATGGTCAACAAATCGCTGCTGCCCGTGCGTGTCCGCGTGCCCTTCGCCGGCGAGAGCGCCCTCCTCACGCAGGGCCTCAAATACAACCTGGAAATGCTGCTCTTCTGGGGCCCTGGCGCGCCATTCCAGAGTGCCTGGAGCCTTCGGCCCGAGTACAAGCGGGCTGGCTGCCGGCTGGAGCTGGCTGAGCGACTAGGCCGCACTATCTTGCTCGTTGGCCTTGCCAACCTCGTCCTCTGCCCGTTAGTCGTCGTCTGGCAGGTACTGCGAGTGTGATATTCCATATAGTGCGCTGCCAGCGCTGTAGTCGCACGTCAGAAATGTATTTTCCACAAACACTGCCCTTTAAAAAGATTGTAAGCTAACATTTTTGTAAATGCCAAAACGTTACATGAATATCGAATGCCTGATAAATTAATACAGTAGACTCTCAATTATCCACGTGCGGGTTTATCTGATTTGTGGATTAACCGCCGCACTTAAGATTTTGGCATGAATGACTCATGGATTTTCCCTCAATCCCAAATGAATAATCTAAAAACAGTTATACATTGTTATTCTTAGAAATTTTGTTTACACGTCACGTGCTTAAACTAAACAAAGATGTGCTCCAGTTAATCCGAAAATTCACGTGATCGCCTCTGCAGTACAATAGTTGCATATCTTTACAAGTGGAGGGAGTTTTATATTGATTGCCGTGGCACTGCTCTCACTGAGTACGTGCATTGATCAGTCGATTTTTTGACTTTTTTTTTCATTAACAAGCAAAATGTTCTTTACTTAAACATAATTTAGACCAATATTAGTGTTTTTTGGCATAGAGATCTGCGGAAAATTTTTATTCTTAGATTATCCGCAATTTTTAATTATCTGCGGCAGTCCTCTCCATCATTGGCGCGAATATTCGAGAGTCGACTGTAATCATATTGCCAATTTAATATAATCAGTTTTTTTGCATGCGATCTTTGTAACTGTAATTTCTACTTTTTCATTGAAATCATGTTCTGGAAATATGCATCAATATAAACTTCGTGAACATATTTGAATTCTTGGCTGCTGTATATAAGGTTCTTTATGTACAGTATATGGAATCTGTATAATTTATGAATGTGGTTCTCTGGCCAGGTGTTGCATGCCTTCTTCCGGTACGCAGAAGTACTGAAGCGCGAGCCCGGTAGCCTGGGTGCGCGCCGCTGGTCCCTGTATGGGCAGCTCTACCTGCGCCACCTCAATGAGCTGGACCACGAGCTGCGTGCGCGGCTGGGACGTGGATACCGCCACGCCGCCAGGTGCTTGTGCCGCACGTTAACCACATACCTGTCAACACATACGGTTTGCCCGTATTCGTGTACAGGGACATTTGAGTTTTCAGGTTCATACGGCGTACAGTCGTTTTAATATGGGCAACATTCTTTTGCCGCTTTTGTGTTTCTCCCTTGTGATGGGACTTTGTAGGATGAACGTTGAGATTTATAAGGGCACGGGGTGACCAATAAGATTTGAATTGGTCTGTAATAAGGTAGGCACTGATAAGGGGTTGACAGTTATGGAACCACTACTGCGCTGAAGTCGGCTAGTAAGGGCTCCCTACAGCTCTTGGCATTCTTAAAGCAGGATACAGCTGCGGGTTTTGAATTGTGGTAGTAAAGGATGCAAATGCTAGTGGGTGTTCAGGATACTTGCAGTGCCTGCAATTGATAGGTTATGTATGCATGACAGGCCAGCATCCTTGAGCTAAATATTTGATGTAATCCATGAGGATTCAATGAAATTCTTGCAGCTAATCAAGTTGGGTAATAAAAGTGCTTTGTTAATAAAATGGTCTCACTGCTCATTGTCAGTTTCAAGTGCAGAATCCTTCGGTTCAAGGGGCTTCTCTCTTGATGTGTCGGGATAGGTACATGGACTCGTTTACGGCACCTATGATGGCTGTGCTTGCCAAGAACGTGACGTTTTTTGCCGGCTCATTGTTGGCTGTGCTGCTGGCGCTTACGGTGTATGACGAGGATGTGCTGTCCGTGGAACACGTGTTGACCGCTATCACGGCACTGGGTGTCCTGCTCACCGTCTGCCGGTAAGTACGATTTCTTCCCAAATCTGATCCCTAATTTTTTTTTCCCGTATCTAGACAATTAGAATATTTTTCTAACCACCCTCTCAATGTTTTGTGATCCTTTCCAAAGGGCATTTATTCCAGATGAACACCTGGTGTGGAACCCTGAACACCTGCTACAGGCAGTTCTTGCTCACATACACTATATGCCCGAGCACTGGAAGGGCATCGCCCACAAGACAGAAACCAGAGATGAGTTTTCTCAACTTTTCCAGTACAAGGCAGTAAGTACTACAAGAGCCACACTGCGTGTATATGTATACCCTGATGTGTATATAGCGTGTTTTTATTTCCCTGATTGCTATGGTTAGATTTTACAGTGAGTAAACAATTAACAACAAGAGTAAACAATTATGCCTGGTAATTGAGAAACTATTTGTGTCCAAAATGCTGATAGGCATTCATCATGGAAGAGCTGCTGAGCCCTATCATCACACCCTTCATCCTCATATTTGGTGTGAGGCCAAAGGCCCTGGAGATTGTCGACTTCTTCCGAAACTTCACTGTGGAGGTGGTGGGCGTGGGCGATGTCTGCTCCTTCGCACAGATGGACATCCGCCGGCATGGCAACCCCACGGTCTGCGGATTCATCCTTGTCCTTTGTCGTCGTGTGTGATAATTACCCAATTTTATCTTTTTCAGATGAATGCTTAATTCATTTAAGTGGCTTAACAACTTTCCAGTCTCAGAATTAATTCACAAGCCAAATATCAATCCATTGCGTTAACTTGGTAATTAAATGTTTCTCTCCCTTTTAAATCACAGTGGATGTCGGCGGGGCAGACGGAAGCATCCTATTATCAACAAGCCGAAGACGGAAAGACGGAACTCTCTCTCGTTCACTTCGCCATCTCGAATCCCCGCTGGCGCCCGCCACGTGGCAGCAATGTGTATCTCAACCAGCTGAGAGAGCAAGTGCAGCGTGACAGCACTGCCAATCCGCAGCCCCTGCTCTTCAGCTCATTGCAAACTATCGAGTCGCAATCAGGGGTCAGTAACATTTGAAACGGTGCATGCACAACAAGATAATGCATTAGTGCTATGTTTTGCTGCCTTAGGTGGTAAACATTTCTGATTTGACCCATGGACTATGTCTTTTCTTCTTTGGTGACCGCTGTTATTAATCATGATGACGGACCATTATCCAAAATTTTTTACTTTGCCTGTTAAGAAAAGTGGGCTGGGCAGGCCGCATTACAAGATTTGGTGGTCGATGGATGAAACCGATGGAACACTTGTAATACTAAAAGTACAGGCTTTTTTTCTGCATGAGTTTTTTTCAGTGTTAAAGATAACTTTTTAATCATCAGCATAATGTGCTTTATGTGCACTCTCAAGTTACGGTACTGTGCGAATCAGATTGAACATGTGGTGTGGCTTTATCAGTTTGGGGTCATGGTGTACTTTAAAAGTATTTCTATTCCGTGTCTTATTACTTTGTTTTTACTGCATTCATGATTTAATTCAAGTCGGGAACATTGTGCTTCTCTTTTACGTTTCGGTGTTCTGTGCAGCCATACGGCTTGCTGGGCAGCATGTTGGGAGGCCCTTCCTCGCTGACGGCATACCGATCGACGCGCGACGCCACCTGCAGTCTTCCTGAAATGTCTGCGGCTACGGCTGCTGCCACAGCACTCATGTCGCTCTCCATGCCATCTGCGTCCCTCACTCCGGGGCCCAGGGAGGAGCTCGCCGAGATGCCGGATGCCACCCCTGGAAATACCACTGTCACCGCACGCCCCGGCACATCCACTGGCGCTGTGGGGGGCATGTCCATGAGCACCGGTGGTAGAGGAAAAGTCAGGTATACAGCATAGTTTCGTAATGAAAACTTTATCACAGTAGTAAATGTCCGGTATCGGTTTTAGATTTGACAGGTCCTTATCTTCATGTGAATATAATGCAGACTGTTTTGACAGAGACCAGCCTCGTCATAAGACATCAGCTCTTGTTTGAACCTTAGTAGTGTCCAACAAAAACCATGCTCTGGTAGTATACGCACTCTCTCTGGTGTGGACCATTCAGTTTCAAAGACAATGCATATACTCTCAGAGCATGTTTTTTTTGTTTGCATAATCACAAGTACGTGTGGTTAATGCAGACATTATTCCTGGCAAAAGGTTTCAGTTTCGTGTTTTTAACATCTTAACACCTGTTTTATTGCCAGTAAGGGTAAAACCGATTCTTATATGTTGATACTGGCAAGAGGTCCCAAGAATAATGGTAAAAATTTGGAAAACTCAAATGTACCCACAAATTGGGATTACACATAGCAGACTAATGCCCGTTGTTAGGCCAAGTGCCTCAGCAACCTTGTGCCCACAGGGACAGCCACTTGGGGTGCATTTTCAAATATTTGAGATTGCATGCAAATTCCTTCTCGCTTGTATCGTGTTCCAAAGATGCTATTGTGTAAAGAGCACGCCATGAAGAACAAATACACTCATAATTCTAGGAAAATGTTTCATAGTCGTGTCTCATGTATCATCAATGCATTGTTGAATGTAATGAGTGTGTTTTGGACACTGTTGCAGTTTCGGAGGAACGGATTTCCGTTCCAGCAGTGTAGGCAGCAGCTTCAGGGAAGGTCCTTCACAAAGCAGCATTTTATCAGAGTTTGCTTCGGCCGAAATGAGCCTGCACGCGATCTACATGCATGAGGTATCTTACTCGATGTTGTGCCGTACAATATCCATACCTTTATTAGACATGGGGCATTTAAACGAAAATCATATTTTAGTAATTACGTTTTTTTAAATTGTTTTGTGCAAACGTTGAAATGATAAAGTAACACAAACTGATATAAATATATTATGTTCCCAAGAAAGTTTGTATGTTAAACAGTATTCCTTTGAATAAATATGTAAACAAAATTTTGTATATTGAACAATAATAAAGTGGGTTTCCAACATTTGGCATAAAGCATTAGTTATCAAGATGCTAGTATTGACGTATTTGCTGAAAACTGTCTCATGGCGTTTCTGTAACCAGGCACGCAGGAATTATGGGACAAGCGACGCCCAGGCTCGGTACCACTGGCAGCAGCCTGAGAACAATGGAGACGAAGACACAATGGACGAGGTCAATGCCCTGTCTGGTTTCAGGGAGTCAAGTTTGCAGCTGCACAACACTGGCTCGAACTCTGGTTCGCACTCAAGCTCAGTTTTGGGCTCAGGCCAAAGAGAGACGTATGTGTCTCCTTCTGCAAGCATAGGCCACTCTGGGGACTATATGCCATCCAACATTGGCTCCTTGCAGGACACTCACGGCGACAGCCTGGGGCTAATGGTGACAAGAGAGAACACAGAACTAGGTGCGTTCCCCTTTCGGCACTACGGCGGCACGTCAGGTGAGCACTCAACTTCACCGGTTGTCTTTTTACAAGAATGACCAGTACTAATAAAAAATATTTGAATACATTAGAATCCCATTACAGTATCATGCAACACCTATAGTTTAACAATTTTGAGTGCCTTATTATTTGTTCTAAAATAACTTCAACCATATTTTGGAAAACATTGTTACTGACGGAATTGTCTTTTTGCCTAAATTTATTGAGAAATGTGCAAACCAATGCTAGTTTTCTTCATGGTTGTATCAATGGCTTGTGCTTGTGCTGCTCCACTTTCATGTTGACCCCTGAAGCATCGGAAAATATGCTGCAGCCCGAGCGAGGCTCTCCCAGGTTTGGGTTAATGCCCATGGGCGGCTGGCAGGAGGACATGGCCGGATTGGGGACCATTGACCCACATGGGGGTGTGCCCAGCTGCATGTCTCCCAACCCGCAACAGATCAACGAGGTTGCTTACACTTTCCACTCGCTGTCCCTCAACACTTGATTTGAGTTTATAGTTAATTACTAATGCGGGTAACAAAGTTTAAGGACGAACATGACTTTGTGACATTACTGAAAAAACCTAAGAATATGAATACTTGCAGTCACGAAAGCTTCAAATCTAGAATTAGGACGAACATGTATTGCCTATATAAAAACTTTGCATTAAATTTAAAACCAGGTACATGTTTTTTAAATTCCTTTGTTAAAAAAGTAGAGGTTTTTTTGTCAACGTTTTGACCTTTTTTTTGCATATTTAGTTTGTCAAAGCAATATTTTAACTTTGAAATGACATGAACCAATTTCTTTCCATTACAGAATTAAATGAAAGGCTGCTCCTGGAAAAATGGAAGTTGAGCTCTACAATTACTGGCATGTCTCATTTGGCCAGCAGTGGCAAAGGGTGTGTGCATCCTGTGCAATGGTGATTATGTGCTCAATGTAACAAAACAAGTACTGCATGTACTGTGTGTTTAATTTAAATGGAAATGTCTGAATCATTTACTGCAATTGATGTCCACTAGGTGTAATTGAGAACATGACTGTGTTCCTTAGAGCTTTAAAAACACATCTCTTTAACCTGCGTAGGCATTTAACTTTTCTTACGTACTTTAATTTGTTATGAAAATGTATTAAAACAAGAATGCATGCTTAGATTTAAAGTTTATATTGAAAACTTTACAGTTTTTGAATCAAAGTGGTCAAAAGCCACATTCTCTACATTAATGCTGCAGTAAAAAAGGTAAAAACACGGTTGTGAATTTACTGATAGACAAATGTGGTAATAGATGCTGCAGCATTTTCATCCTGGCAAAAACTGGCCAATAAACATATTTTATAAATGTAACCATTGAAACCTAGGTTATTACCCGAGCTGTAAATAATTACCGCTTAGATGTTAACTATGTCATGCATCCACTTTTTACTTTCTCCAAGTATACCGAGAACATAACATGGTCACATGGTCATTATTTTAATTGTTGTTATTTTTTTACAGTTTTAATACTTAAGTGTTAAGATATGTTGTGCTATGTACAACATACACAAATATTACAACGATGGTGTAATACTAATACATGCAATCTGAAAAGAAATTATTTTCTGAAAGTTACCTATTAATGATATATTAACGGTGCTCATACGCTAAGCTTAAAATCGTTTCTGATCTCTGCTCAGTTGTACGACAGCACTTCCCCAAAGCGCATCCCACCGGGTGGCAGTGTTTGACCTTTAAGCTGTCTGATCCATGCCATTGCTTATGAATACATGTACTTTGTGCGTGCAGTGTGTTTAAAAGGACAAGTTACCCAGGTAATGAAAAGTTATAATGATGAATATGTAAAATACATGTGTAAAAATTACTCCGCGTATGCAAGTTATGGTGGAAGCTTGCATACATTGCCATGTAGTGGAATTTTAAGGCTGTTATTCCGCTGCCTATAAACATGGGCTCAGTTTGACACTTTTTTTTAATTGTACAAGAAACGCTAATATAAGAATGTAATATAAACATTTTCAAATAGATTTGTTTTCATAGCGATGCACTGTTAAATTGTAAGATATTTAATAAATTAATATAAAACCATTGCCCGTTTTGTAAACTTGACTGCAAATGACGTGTTCATGTTTTGTTTATGCAAGAAAATAATTTTATTCCTCACTTTCTGAACACCTGTGGACATTAAAAAAAAGCTTTATTTCCATCAGTTTATCGGCATTCAAAGTGCACCACAAATATTGTGCCTTGGTCCCTTAACGTCAGATAAAAAACACTGATTCAACATAGATGCGCTATTATAAAGATATTGCAAATGGCTTGCAAAAAGCTCACAGAGGCTACACAATACAAATGTTATAAAGCAGTACAAACTTTACGGCAGTTAAAGCAGTGCATGTTTTCAAGCAGATACACTACACGGATGCTGTTAATAATTACTATATTAAAATAAATCACATTAACACTTTTTTTTAAGAGTGAAAAAAAATCATCCCGAAGCTTTGCTTGGGAGGCTCAATATTAATACTAGGTTTCACGTTTTAAATGTAATAAGCAGTTTGGTTTTTAACCACGTGTGGGCATACACGCATGTGCATTGGGCGAATACTGTGCAGGGAATGGCTGTGGCTGGCCAAACTTGATGCAGTTAGGTGTTACGGATGCCAAGGGCTTGTTCCAGCTCCTGTCTGCGCTGCTGCACCTATAAGTACAACACATGCAAGCAACAAATCGTGCACCTAAGGACATTCAAGTACATTGTATATGATCTTGCATCATGGTTCCAACTCGTGTATTCGTGAATAAATGTGCTGCCAGTTACAAATACTTCCAAGTGTTAATGGCAATTATTATGAATACTTGGACCAATGAGATTGAGCGTAATGTTAGTCTATATGTTATAAATCATTAACCCTTATGAATATCTGTAAACCTTCGAAGTTGTGAAAATGCTGTTTGCCGCAAGACTGCACAAAATTAAATGAGCGGTTAATGTTTTAAGTGAAGAACAATTTGGGCGAGAGGGGGTTAAGGATGGTTTTGGCTCCCCATTTCCAGGAAATATTTAGCAGCAATGTCTAGTAGCATGAATGCAGCAGTTTACATTGTATTGTCTGCCATTTAAACAGCGACACCATAGACTACTGATAACTTAATCACGAATTAACACCATTCCACAAACAATATAATGCAGCATGTCATGCTGTGCAGACTATTAAACGTAAAATTGAAACATTTCATGTGACTAATGTCAGCCAATCCAAGGATAACATGAAATATGCACCTGACCTCAAGAGGGTTTTTATAATAGTGTGAATCATTTCACCATTGTTATTTAAAAGACAACCGGTTTACTCACATGCTTTGGGTTAAGCAAGATCTGGAATCGTATATTTTCACATTACAAAATTATAAATGAACAAATAATAGCCACTGAAGGCTATTAAAATGGCTTCTTATGATTAGGTATACTATTCATGGCAAGGAAATAAACTTGGAACATTGATACAGCCTGATGTTTTCAATGAGATGAAAAAATGCTGCAGACATGCAGAAAGTCATTCAATAAGGTTGGATATTTGGGGAAATACTTTTTGCTAAATTACATTGTTTATATTCCATTACCATGATGGGAGATTTAAATAACAAACGCATATTTACTTATTCACAAATGAGTGATTGTGGGTTAGGTTTATTTGATCTGCCTCTGTCATCAAGGAAGAAGAGTTCAACCCAGATACATACACTGACATGTTTGGACCACATTTACTGGACTGGCCATGTAACTATATTTTAAGGTAACATCATGCAGGACAGCTCTCTGAAGCAGTATCTGTTTAAATACAATTAAATTCATGAAGATTGTTGGCTGTAGGTTGCCTTTAAGGGATCAAGCTGCTGGTGATTATGATTAAAGTGATGAGAAGGCATCTTATATTGCCTTGTCAATAACAGCATTGATTTAAATTATTAAACAGGCAAGCTGAATTGAAAGTGAATTTCACTGTAGGCAGAATCATGTTCAACCTTGGAATAGAAGTAGCGACAGACAGCCTCCTGCGACCACGGCTGAAAGTAAAACTCAGCACGCCGTTCCTCCTCAGGGTTCCCCACAACATCTGTCATAGTCTGCAGGAGGAATATAAAACAGGAAGTTAAATTGCAATGCGCAAGCAGACAGAATCAGCACTCCAACAGATGGGAGGCACAGCCTGCTGCTTCTGAAAATACCCTTGTACATTTGCATTTTATTGTTCTACATTATTATGAAATATGGAATTTTCACAAAGTAGAAGAAATGCAATATTAATAATACTTTTGTAGCAATGTTAATCCTTTTAAAAAGGAACACTTGGATACAATCAATACTACAGCAGGTGCACTGTTAATCCTGTTTTATTGTGAACCGTGTTTCATGTGAGCCAAGAGGGCTCCCTACTTTGAGGTCGCGGCTCTGTGACTGCAGCCAGTCGTTGATGAAACCCTGTGGGTCTTGTGCGAAGCCAAGCATGAACTCGCGATGGATCTTGAGCTGATTGATCGTTTCAATTGTCTCGTGGATCTGCAGAAGCAACACATGAGCAGGCCCGTACACACGTCGGTTGATCTTGTCTGGAACAAAGGATTCATTATTGTGATTCTGCAATTTTCAATGGCTGCTTTTTCATTAAAAAATACATTTATTGAGACTTTAGGCAATGCGTGGAAAGTGAAAATATGCCAATTAGAAAAACATGCTATTTCAATAGTACAATGTAAACTGCTCCATTAATTTCAGTAAAATCCACATTAAAACATGACTTTATTTTGACTGATACAAAACTGGTGCTAAAATATGGAAATGAAACAATACTTATGGATTCATTATGACAAAGCCATACTAATCTGCAAAGTGGCTAGGCACGTCCAAATTGGACAAGTGCAGTTGGTTGATACCTTGTTATCAAGGGCGGCGATCTCCTGCTGGCTTGCTGTCGACAGCAAAAATGAGTTCATCTGAGCCTTCAGCATGTCATCCACCTCCACATCCACGTCATAACATGCTGTCTTCTTCTGGTCATTCGGGTCAACACTGCTGACAATATCGCATCATACATTTAGAATCGACTTGATTGTTACATAAATGTAAATGCAGTAAACCTACTGATAGTAAGTTCGGGACCTGACCCGCGCACTACCTGATTGTGTGGTTGATGACAATGGGATCTGGAGGCATCAGGAGTCCATGAAGCCGTTGAGGAATCTCAGAGAATTTCATTCTCGGACAGTCAAAAATCTGGGCAGTGTACAATTTTTTAGAAACAAGTTAATTCAACTTACGATTTACACCCAGCCATCGTCCTCTGATCCCCCATTAACATGCTCACTTATCTCACATTAACATAGACACCTCCGCGCACTCAACGTGGAGGTCGCCTTCCGATCTAACATTAACATGCTAATTTCTCGCATTAACATCAACAGCCCCGCCCACTTCGTTAATGAGCCTTGGGCTACACCCATTTAAAACCTTTAAAACAGCCTGCCTCAGCAGCTTTCCTCTCTTTTTTCAGCCTGATGACGACCGCTTGCGTTGCGATTGAAACGTAGTTTTTTTTGTTATTTTCTTTGAACCTATCTACGCGACTTTACCGAAATATCCAAAGAATACAATTTCCACCTGCAAGTAAATGCACACCACTTTGTAATGTTATTTATCATGTGGCAGTGGACATTATTGATGCAGCATGTGGTGAGATGGGCACCACTGGGGTTCGCGGTGGCAGACCTGCTGGAAGTAGGAGTCACAGTTGATGTACTCGCGCTCATGAGAGTCCTGCAGGCGATGTGTCTTAATATACTGCCACAGTGCCTGGATGATGGCGGGCCGAGTCTGCGTGTGGATGCCCAGCAAGCGAGCCAGGTGCGAGTTCAGCTTAAACTGTGGGGGCTGTGGGACACGGCGGTGGAGACAAGCAAAGTGAATTTGCAATACACTGAAAAAACATTCGGAATGGATTACATTAAGAAATGACGAGACTTTTTCACAAAATCAGAACAGTATTGGTACAATGTTGCACCCTTTGTGACATGCACTTTTAGCTTGCTTTTAAGTGCCCCACACTAACTGTTCAAGACAACATAAAAGGTTTGCATTTGCATTCAACCTATATTTACCAGCAACCATCTCCACAAACAGTATCCAACTTGGAGGCAGTTCAACACCGTTGATTGTGATTTTAAGTAGTCATCACTGACATAAAAATGTTACTTATACAGTTTCAAAATGCTACAAATGCATCTTCAGATGCCATACAGGGTCAACGTCTCAAAAGCCAATGAAAAATAATATTAAGTAAAAATATTAAGGGAAAAAAACGAAAAACGCAGGTTGGGAAGACTGAGTAGTGGTATGGCACTTCACAAAATCCAATCTCAACCACCATAATCCCACGCAGATGGTGAATTGTACTGAAATGCATATTTAGAGATTGATGCAACATCTCTTATGCTACCAGGAGAAGGAAGTGGGTGGGGGGTGGGGGGGGCAAAGGGTGGGAGAAATTACAAATGCCATTATGTAACCATTCAACAGCAGAGAGGACTTGTCTGAACTTAAAATGTGGGGAGGGAAATCAGCATGGACCAATATATGAGAATCATAATCAACGGTAGCAGAGGAGAAGGATCAACCTCTCAATGTTACAATCGGACTTCTGGCCATACCTGATAATCCAGCATGAGAAGCACTTTGCAACGAACGTTGACGTCACCTGGACGCTTCACCTGGAATCCGTCTGTCTCCTGGGTGGAGGATGTGCGGTGCCACTGGAGCAGAGGAACAGTTAAAGAATCATACATCTCCCACCACAAACCATTCATATCTGCTGGAAATTACAATTTAGTTTTCAGCATATGTCTATGCCCAAACTGAATGTGTACCCAAGACTGCAAGTACTGTGAATGCACTTGTTGCAGAGGTCCACTGCTTGAATCCAGCAGGCCGCCCTAGTTATTACTGCGAGTGTACGGACTATAAAATGTGCTTTCTGGTTCAGAATTGAAGTTAAAAATCTCCTGGCATCATTTGGAATGAGTAGACCATTGTGTGCTGGAATCATGGTCCGAATTTTTTTTTTACAATTACACATCGCAATCATCGCCCCTTTTGGCAGGCCAGGTGCATTAGTCTGCCAATAGTGCCTTTTCAACTGCTTGCATCACAATAATTCCTATTATAAAACGCAGTGTGTGCACGTCTGATTTTAATGCTTTTTTCACGCAAGATCTGTGCATTATTCGGCCTGTAGGGAAACATCAATAGCAGGAGTATTGTGGAGGCTTTGGCAGTAAGATGCAGTGTGTTTTTAAAAGAGTTATGCAAAACTATCACCATTACTACTACCACCACTGTTGCTGCAATAACGATTGCTGCTGCAGAAATCTTGTGCAATGAAAGACCATTTGGTATATAAAAACAGGAAGTCACTGCACCACAAACAGTTATTCTGCTGTCAGTTGACTGGTATTTTACTAAATCTGCTATTAATAACATACTAAATTATATATTAAATTACAATAACACAATGGGTATACAGGTTGCAAATGTGCAGGCTGTTGTGCAGTCACACGATCACCCCCCACAGAAATCCTCTCTCATCAAGACACTCCTACATCAAGCTAAGAAAGTGTCAGATGGTGATAGTCTGAGAAGTTAAATGAAACATGTTAAAGCAGCGCTGCAATTGAACGGTTACAATGGTGCACAAACCAACAGGGCACTAAATGCCAAAACCAAATCAAATAACAGAGTTGAAACTGACCAAGTCATTAAAACTATTAAAATACCGTACATTGCAGGAGTAACTGATAAACTAGCCAGATGTTTGGAAAAACAAAACATCCGAGTCAGATTTGCACAGTACATAAAATACTGAAACTAATATCTGGTACTAAAGATGTATTACCGAAGCTATCAACAGGTGTGCACCGGATTAATTGCACTTGTGGCAAATGCTATGTTGGGCAGACAGGACGAATAATCAGCACAGACTGAAAGAACACCAAAGAAATATTAAACACTCCCAAATACAACTTTCGGCAGTGACAGAACACACGTGCCAAAAAGTACACTCAATTAATTACTACTGGCCAAGACTAAGATAACCTATCGAAATTGAGAGAAATACAAATTGTAACGTTTGGATAGCTACAGGCTTAGTGCTGCTTGGAAGCAAATAATAAAATAATACATTGTGTAAATGCATGCCTATACAGCTCACCATACATCAATGGGGATTACCTGTACAGAACTACAGGTACTGCTATTTTAATGCACTCAAACGACAGGAGGTACAAGAGCAATATGCATGCATAATGTACGTAGATTACCATATGAATAACCCAACCGGAAATAGATACCCATTGTACTTTATATGCACTCATTAAACCCCCCCCATTCGCACGTGAAAGGCTCACAAGTGACGTCCTCACATCTAACCCTCTATTTAAGGAACAAAACAGGAGGATTTCTCCACAAATCTGGCTGTCCCCCTGATGATGCTAGTTGTAATTGCTGGCGAAATTTTATACTCCGATTGTAAATTGTGGATTTGCTCTCCAACACACCAGTGTGCTGTACTAATAACGAATTGGCATATTCTGTTTACGTGACAAACCTTACTAATTGGCTGTGTCGGGTGGAGGCGGGTTTAACGACACATTTAGATGTATGCGATCTAACCCAAAAAACAATATTATGTTGTGCAGTGTTATATATCTTGGGAATGCTCTGCCTATTAATGTTCCTGACAATCTAATAATTTACCTAACTCGCATTCGTCAATAATACTACATTAAAAAGTTAAAACGTATTATTAAATATATACAAAAATATTAAAATATACCATTTGGGAAATGGTCATTCTTCACGCTATGAAGGGTTATTTTCCCAAACATTGCCAATTATAGATTCTTCCTTTTCAAGGCAACGATGTGCATCACTTCCAATGCAGTATCACCAAATAATTTTCTAAACAATTAACTTCAGTTCCTCATACGAGAAACTAATCCAAGATGTTCATTCTAGCTGTATCATCCTTCAGAGATGCCGCGATGGCACCAAACCACACGGCAGTACAAATGGAATGAATAAATGCATCATCTTCCCAGTAAAAGCATGGATGAAAAACATGTCTGAAAAGAACATTTTTGCAATCATGTGTGCAGCTGGCTGAAGCACCCACGTAATTGCATGGCACAATGGTAATATACAGAATGCTATTTCGAACAAGAGAAAGGCATTTGTAACAGACAGGTGCTGTGTGGTGAAATGGTTCGATTCAGTAGGTGTCATGTCCCATCACACTACAGAAAATGTTTACCTCCACCAGATGGTTGTCAGGTCCATAAAGGTCTTTGTCTAGCTCAATAACTAGACTCTTGAAGAAAGATGAGAATTTTCTCTTCTGCTTGTTGGCATCAAACTTGGAAGAGGCAGGCTGACAGCAGAAATATGCAACACAATGCAATGAATGCATGACACATTTTACAATTCTCAAGCAATATAAAGTGTATTATTAAATCAGCACAGAGCTTGAGGCACAATGATGCAATATGAATTGCAGTAATGTATTTAAATTCTTATTGCATTTTTCCAGTGTGTTCTTCTGCTTGTTGGCATGTTTACAACAAACATTATCGTGACAAATATTATAAATATGCAACAATTGGTCTTAGAAATTTCATAAAGTTTGTCTCATATAGTTCCATTTTTAATGAAACACAAGCAATAACCACTATGAGACCTTCTTTACCAGTGGCAAAATATAATAGTAGGTTTTTACCCTTTAAACTGGTACAAAACTGACACCTTTATACAAGGCATCATGATGCCTTGTATAAGAGTATCAGTTTTGTACCAGTTTAAAGGGTAAAAACCTACTACTATAAGCAATAACCCTCACATCATCCAGCAGTCGTCCTTCCACACGTAGTTCCCATGACGCCACACTTCCTTCTTCATCGTCTGCATCTGGCTTGGCTGGGTTGAACGTGTTCGAGATGAAAACCCGCAGCTTGCGCTTTTGCTGCCAGCACAATACACACGTCAGAATCATCACCCCTCTCTTGCTTTAGTCTCACCTTTTGCTGTAGCAGAAACCTTCCCCACTAGTTTGCATCAGAAAGGAAATCCTGGAACACTCAGCAGGTGAGCAAACTCAACATTACACACATTCCTCTTTTAAATTGCTCATGTAATTAGGAATTATTGCTTGGTTCAGTGGCTCAACTCGTTTATGCAATGTTATCTCCCTTAATTTATACGGTTTAAAATTATTTTCAAAAGTGAAAATTTAAACCGATATCCTGGCCACAAGGAAGCAGTGCCACAGATCACCCTGTGACTGCATCTGAATAGAAGTTATTATCACCAGTGCCCACCTAAGAATTGCTATTAGAGAATAGGCTACAACGAGATAGATTAAAATTATAGACATGCTGCCAACAAAGCTGGAAAACATACGTGAGAAAAAAAGTTATTTCAGAAATGCATTTATTTTCACGAGCAAACTTGAGCATTTTCTGAATCCCAATTCTTTTTAATTATAACAATTTTAAATACAAGGCACACATAGGGAAAAGCGTTTACAATTTATATTTAAAAATCTGAAAAATTAATAGGAATTGAGTGTGGGTAATAAAGTTTTAGGATTTAATAAAGTCAAAATACATTAGCCCTCAGACCTGAAGAGAAACCTAAATTCATTGCAATATAAATATAAAATTTCCAGAGTCTACAAATTTCGACCGGATAAAGAATGGGTTAAGGACCTCACACTCTAGTGCCGTTTTTTTGTTGAAAATTTAATTTGCCGCTCAGCTGCCAGACAACGGGGACCGTTTTATAAAATCTCCTTATAGGCAGGGAGAATAGTGCAGGCGGCGGTGGGGCGGTGAGGGAGATGGGGGAGGGGGCGCCCGTATGTGACGAAGCGCATGAGTGGGAAGGCGAGCGAGCGTGCGCACACTAGCGCCAGTGGGCCACGACGCGGCGGTGCGAGCTGTCAGGGAGATGGATGGCAGCTCCATCATACATCTGCCAGTGGGACTGCGCATCTCCCTTTATACACCCACCCGGATAAACAACAACAAACGTGCCCGCCCATCTTGCGCAGCCGCCCGCATCTGCCGCATATGGCACCCGCAGCCGCGCTCTATTTCTACACCTTTCAAAGCACCGCGTTGAGGTGAAAGCATCCACCAGTGCCGCACGACTTTCCACGCCAATCACAACGACACTTTTGTATTCGTGGAGCAATTTCACTCAGTATAAAACAGTCTGTAAGGACAGCAGGACTTTGTGCAACTTTTCAAAAATAACAATTCTGCATTTTGTTTAAAGCTGATAGGATTAAGAACACAATATGAAACTTTTGGACCTTAAACAATTGCATTGTTTTTTACTTTGTATACAAACGTGTTATGAAATATAAAAATTCGTAATTCCATTTTACATAGCAAGCAGCACGATAATAAAAAGCAAGAAGCATGGGCAATTTCATAGCCAAGGCAACACCTTCATTGGCCTCTTGAGAGCTTCCTGGATGTCCAGACGTTTGCGCATGATGGTCTGGTCCAGCTTGCGCTCAAAAGCCAGCAGGTCCATGTAAGCCTGCGACTCGGGAACAAGCTCCCGCACCTGGATGTGGAAGCGCACATGCCCGCCCACACACTCAACCGGGCTCGCCGATGAAAACATCTGTCGCGCTAAATGCATATCTTATTAATTAGTCTGGTAATATCTTGAAAATGTCTACAATATAAGTTATCAATACGTTGTACGTATCTGCTTGAGGTCGTCTCACAAAATGGTCAGCAAAGAGAACCGCGTTTGTTAAGTGCAAGACATTTGGTTATTTATGAAGAGGGCTTCCAATTACCATCTTGCTTTTCATACGAGCAAATTAAATATTTTAACTATTATATTCCATGCCGAGTTTGTATAAAAACATTTCTTGTTTAGATACATTTTAATTATATTTTATATATATATCCTTTTTTCTACACAGACCTCCAGGTGTTGTCAGCTATGTGAATTAATCTGTATTCTCAACCTGTTATTTTAAGTAAGCGGCTACAGAAATAAGGTGCACGGGGCAAATCCTTAACAAACTTTTGGATGAATGAAGCTCATTGAGCTCCCATGATTGCACAAGAGTTGAGGGGCGCACGGGAAAACATTCCAGTTATTATTCCAAGGGCTCTCTCTATTGAAAAGCCCAGAAATCTTTTATAACGTGTATCGAATTAACTTGAATAGTAGCAGAAGAAGAGGGATTGAATAATGAATTTTAAAGGGAAAAGCAGAGCTCAGGAATGTAAAGATATCTACTTTCTCAGCGCACGGACCACACAGTGTGCAAAAAACATCTTTTGTTCCTCTTTCTCAGAACTGAAATCGTCTGCAGACACTGCTGCCATGCATGCTCATACTGAAAAACCCACAAAGAAAAAAGGTTTTATTTATTCAACAGCTCTGTGGACGGCTCCTCTGGAATAACCAAATCCGAGGGACCATCCCCTGTCACCACACTCCTTTAATCGGATACGCATTTCACTGGCTTGCTTTTCACTGCAGCAATCAGCAACGTTAAGTCTCTTTGGATGGTGGAGAATTTCATTTTTCCCAAGTCACGATCTCATCCCAGCTAGTTACCCACCCTTCCCCCCCCCCCCACAGCTCCTCACCACAAGCCAAAGCCAACCCAACCCGTGCTTATAAGATTGTAACACTCGGCTGCCCCAGTCGCCTTCATCTCGGTCTGCGTGTAATCGTGCCGACAATGTGATGAACTGCAGCACCGGTCCCAGCCGCATCGCCGACAGCCTGAGAATTTTCTGGTCCTTAAGAAGCTGGCAATTTTTTTCCTTTTCCTCCCCTTCCCATCCATCCAACCCACCCCTCTTCCCGTGGCCGGAGGATTTCAGGCTCTGTGAAGTGCAGCTTCTGAGCTCAGATTACGCAGACGATTTGCATAATCAATGCACTTTAACTCCAAGGCTGTAGAGGTGTTTATTTAAATTTTGTGAAATGCCCTTAAAACCAAAAAGTAATCTTTGCTGTATTGCACCCGTAAAATAATTGTGCAGTTGAAAATCTTATTTAATATTTACAAGTGCGCATTTAGTTTTACCTTTGTAATTTTCCATCACCGATAAAAATACGGAAAATATTTGGGGTTTTTTTGCATGTAAAAATGTGTTTATTTCACATGAACTGTGAAAACACCTCTGGATATAAAGGTTACGGGAGCTTTGCTTCAGTAAACCACGTTCTGAACATTTCAGAGTTTCAGAATATTACGTATTGTTATTTAAGGTTTCTTTTCTTTTTTCTTGAGCCTCAGACATGAGCGGCCAGGTTCCAAAAAGGACATCTTCTTGAGGAATGTAGAAATAAACTCAGAATGCCACAGAGCAAAAGGGACCACTGTTTGTGCTGCCATTCGGGAGCTGGACAGGCTCTCGTTATGAATAGGGGGCGAGTATATTTATAGTGAGTCGTAAAGAAAATGGAGGTGGTGGGGTGTACAGTAGGTGGGAAAAGCCGACCTTACCCTCTGCGGCAGAATCTTATCAGCCATCTTTTTCTTCTTGGTGCTGAGAAAAAAGAAAAAAACAAACGGTGGGAACAGGGAGGAAAATATCAGTCACCACGGCAACCGCAGAGCAGACACGAGCCATCCATCTGCTAAATTTTAGCCGACACATTTTGTGCAATTCTGCTTCTCCCCACCCATTGCCCCACCCCTCTGCCCAAAACCCTCCCCCCTCGCCCCCCTGCAACAATCTTCCTTTATACAGCAAAGAAATGTAGCTAGTCACGCACTGCAGAGACAAAAATAATGAGCTTTAGCTTCTTGGGCTGGCGAAGCTGCATCAGAGTAAAAAAAAACCTGCAAAAGACACATTTTTCGGGTAAACCTGCTCCAATTTTGTGCTGGAAATTACATAAAACTACTCCGCAGTAATTTTCTACCTGCTGTGCGCTTTTTGAAAGACCCACCAAAGTGAAGCACACAGGCAAATTGCAGCGGCAATACGTGAATAACATTTTTTATCAAAATGTTCCACCATTCACGCAGCGATGGAGTTGCTATATTTATAGAGAACAGAACGCACACACACTTCTTGATAGTATTGGGATTAATTTCAGGTAAAGCAAAAGCAGAGTCGCCAGTGGAAAAAAACTAATTGATCAACCCATAACATAGAACACCAAACACTTCAAAAAATTGAATGTGCCTATGGTGCATTCACAATACATTTATTCTTGAATAACAACACATTTATAAAAAGATAATCATAACGACAACAATAACGATAGCACTGATATGAGCACATCACATTGTAAAATTATTTATCGAGGCTTTACCTGCGGCTGCGGCTCTGTGCCTGTTGCTGCTGCTGCTGAGACTGCTGCTGCTGCGATTGCTGCTGCTGCTGCTGGGACTGCTGTCCCGGCTGCTGCGTGAGCGGCTGAGTAGCCGGCCGCTTGCGAGAGGGCTCCATGACGGACTGAAGCATGCCCGGGCGCACCGCCCCACTCCCTCCGTATGGGGGGCCTGACGGAGGACCCATAGGTGTCCCCTGAGGAGCCAGCCGGCTGCCTGCCGGCATCCCCGCCCGCTTGTGAAGGTTGAGCACGTGCGCACGCACCCAACCACATGCACACACGCACGCACACACACACACACACACGGAGGGGAAAAAAGCAATAAATACATGGGATGCACAGCTGCACTGCACTCAGTGTGGCTTGGCATATTAACACTGCAAATAACCAAGCGAAATACCTCTAGATGTTTTTTTCATATATTAAATTCCCTACAACAACATGTTTTTCCTGCATTTCTTAGGTATGGAATTGCCCAGACTATTTCTACTCTTTGCCGCAAAGCAAAACAAACACCTTATTCAAACAAGCACAGCTATACAGCGTGACTTTCATTCCAAAGCCTCTTGACATAAAACGTGCATGCAAACCCCCATTTTCTGCCCCCATAGATGAGAACAGATGATTATGAATATGACTTGTCAAAATACTTTAAATGACACCCGTTACTTATATTTATCACAGAAATGAATTAAAATTCCATAAATGCAAGCACCTTTATGATGGCAAATGGAGAAGACAGCTGTTGGGGCCGTAATTGCTTTAATGTCAAGTTTGGTTTGCTCTAAGCATCTAACAAATTCATCAACAGGGTAAAACCAACACTTTAGAGTATTAAAAATAATGGAAGATGGTCACATCGCAGTTATCCATATCCCATTTCGTTCAGCCTCACTATCGAATTACAATGTACCTTCATGGGCTCAAATTGCTCTGCAGTATAGCGCTGTAGATACCGTACAGCGCACAAAGCCTATTCAATATTTTGACCCATAACTTGTAACCTGAGCAGGTGGCCGAGCCACTGTAGGATTTGTAAACCTCAAATCACTGAGTACCAAGCAGAGGGACAGCTGGCATGCAATTATTTTAAGTGCCTGCTTCATCACTAGCCAGGCAACCAAACGCCTAACAAACTGAGCGTGGCACTCAAAACACAAAACCATTGCGCCCTACAGACTCGGCCGACATATTCAGCAATTCCAAGACAAGAGAAGTGCCTCTTGTGCACGACGACAATGTGCCACACATCGACAGTTGAATGAATAAATTATTTGAACCTCTCTATTCTTTATGCAAGCATGGCAACACAATATGCAGTGTGTTACCGGAGCATGCAAAGGGAAGTTAATGGGTATGGGGGTTGGGTGGGGGGGGTAACAAGGGCAGATTTTTTTTGAGGGATGAATTAAAGCGGAGGTAATTGGTCAGTTCGTCGACAGTCAATGAAAGCTGTATGCATCCCTCCCAATCGGTTTGCCTGTAGACTTGGAGCAAATCCAAACATCAGAAAAGGGGGGTTGGGGGAGGCAGTAAGAATGGCTTGCACAAAAAATAGGGCCGAGCATCACAATGCATCTAAAACCCTTCCCAAAAGAGGGTAATAAATGAAACCGAAAGCTCTCCGTGGGATTTATCCCAAGTTTGTTCTAGCCACCCATGTACTTACGTGATGAGGTTTTGTAATCAAGAAAGTGCAATTTTTTATAATTTTCCAAACTACTTTAGAAGCCCCATTAATATAAATCTGCACTACTTTTAAGCAAAAGAAAAACTTTTACATCTTGTCACTTCCATGGAAAAACTCCTGTTTAGCTGGGAAAGCTGCAATGCTACACAGTCACTTTAAAAAGCAGCTGTCCCGTGTTTCACTCTTCCCTCAGTGTAATATGGCAACTGTAAACATGGTGCGAATTGGCAAAATTAATTTACATTCCCAATGGTAATTAGCAATGCGTTTATCCAATTATTTTTCAAATTAGTGGCTTCTTTAACACCTGCCCAGCTGCAGTCTGCCTATCGCAGTCCATCAGGCATATGCTTACATCGGCTCCTACTGTACATGTGCCTAATCTCTGCAGGCAGGCTCCCATGGGAATTGGGATGGCGGCAAAGCCATTATGGAAAGCTGCCGCCACCCCACAGGGCTCTGCCTGGGACTTAAATTGGATTCTCCGTATTGATAGATTGCCCGGCCATCAATTGTGGTCGCCTGGGACCAGCCACCTGCACTTGGCTTAAAAAAAAAGCCCTGAAATGAAATTCTTACAGTAAAATCCTGCCAATCGTGACGATGAGCAATTCTTACCACTTTACGTTTGTGGCAGAGGCAGCAAATACTTTTCTGAAGTGTTGTGAACACAGATGTGTGGGACATCTGAAATGCCAGAAGGCTTGGTTGATCCATAGCAGCTTGCATTTGTTTTTGTGAAAATTGCTTTTTTGTAAAAGTAGTTTCAAAAGTTAGAATTTCATACAGTTACAATGCATTTCTCAAACTGCACAATGTATTTGGGTAGATGCAGAGTTATGCAGGCCGGATGTCAAGATTTTATTACATTTCATCCATTTTGAAACTACTTTTTCATTATCACCACATTATTACTTTTTACAGTTTACATAATTTACGAAACACTAATGGCACGTTTTTATTTTAGTGCAAGATGTTACATACATAGCACCAGAAGGCATAGTAATTTAAGGTGAGCAGCATAACTGCTGACAGAATTTTTATGAAACTTTAATGGACACACTATACCTCAAATGGCAGTGGCTCTAATGTCCGCATTGGAATTCCACATGCATCTGATTCCAACTGCACACATTTTTATTTCACATCTTATATTCCTGCTGAGCCGCGGAATGCTATTTCTATCCATTTATATTAGCATTCATTTTAGTACGATTCTCCTTCCTATTATTACTTATACTTAGTTCCTATGGCAACCTGTGCGTCATTACTTCTCAAAAGGGCAATTTTGCACCAGATTCCCATTTCTTTCCAGCCCATTACTGTGTCTCGAACACTGTACATTAGTGTGCGTGCATGTAGCAGCGTACAGCTGCGGTGCTCCCATTCAGTAGCGCGTCCCGCACGCGGGTGCGCTTCGACACAAGTGCACGTGCGGGGAGGGTGATGCGCACTTGAAGCAAAATAACAAAAAGGCAAAATTTTGGGTTCCCACGGAGTCATCTACTTTCTATTAAATGTGCGCAACAGTTAAGACAACGCACACTTGGGTTGAGGGCTCGCTCACAAAACGTCACAGCGAATTCCATCTCAAATGCAAAGCCATCATGATATTAAAAGTGCCCCGCTCCTACACCGTCCCCAGATCTACTGTTTTACACACAAAGAGAAAGGATTAATTTGAATTACTGTACAGTATATTGCATCGCTTTCACTCACTACGCGCTTGCCAGCAACGAAAGAGTATTAGGGCTGGGGTAGCGGTAAAAATATAGATCTGCATATTCATGACAAGAAAGCTATGCCTAATAGAAATACATCACAGTTCTGTATTTCATCTCAGCAATATAAATGTAATTTTCTCAATACATTTTGGCGAGCATGTGGGCCTTGTTATTTATTTAATATGTAACACTTTATTACCAGTGGCTGAGGCATTTAGAAAACCCAGAGCAGCCTTGACATACCCTATTAATACTGTTATGCAGAAGCCCAAACTTACAACGCAGCTGGCATTTTAATTTGCTCACTCGCACGTAATAAGCTCTATGATCATAAAGTGGACTCGTAACAAAAATAATCAGAAATCAGCCATACGTGAAAATTAACTTTTTAGAATGACATTGCCGCTTTGAATACTCAATGTGCGTACATTTACAGACATGGTTTTATAATTCCCAGCGCTCCCAAGTGCCAATGAGAATCACTGGGATTACAAAGCCCCATTTCATTGCCGTGAATTTCACATGTCAATACGAAAACGACCTCACGTGGCAGCTACAGAAACTGGAAGGGTACAGTGTAAATTATAAAGCTACACAGACAACGGCAACCCTGAATCAAGCACTGAACTACGATACATATGAACAAATCTGCAGCAACCTGAATTGACCACGGATGGCCAATTAAGGTGTACTAGTAGTTGTATGTCCCCGCTGGGGTTAAACAGCTTCAGCAATGCACTTGGCAACACTTCAAATGCAAGTGTGCATACGGTGCACAGTATGTCAACATTGTGAAGTGTAGCACGCTTTGAAAAGGGTTTTGGTTGACGGGGAAACGTACGTGCAATTATAACCTTTTTCACAGAATTGAAGTTTATAAGCCACTTCGATGAGTTGCCTGCCAAAAAAAAAGTGACAAAAAGTGACCTGATTGAGCAGAATTATTAATCCACTTTTGAGCAAAACGACAGCTTCTTAGATTAACGGTTCACGGTATTGAAATAAATCGTACACGTTTTATTGATTGTTAATGAGTACTCTTGCAAACGTTGACAAAATAATCTGAAATCATTGTTGCCACGCAAATGGTATTTTACTTTGAAAAACACATGTTAAAAGCTGAAAATGTGTGCGAGTACATGAGTCATATGCAACGGAATTTGTTTTTTTAAGCCCAATGAGGTTTGCATACTTTTTATTCTGTGCTGTATTCTTGCTTCCAGATTGTTTTTTTCTTATATATAGTTTAATGGTGCAGCATTTCTAAATGTTTCAGATTAATATTGAGGCATACATGAGGCCAATTGCAGAAACGAGGCTCCTGACCAATTTAAAGGATTACAGACAGCAGTGGCAGAATGTGAATACTGCCCTCAGAATTTCAAGCCGAGTGCATCAGACATTGCATTGGAGGCACTGTATTATATCTTTGCCTACAAAAATACAATTCAGGACACAAAAGCTAGAAGCTTTAGCAGCATTTAAATGTAACTAAAGCAGCATTGTGACCTGACAGCCACATTACCATCTCCTTTGTTGACATCCTTTCCAATAGCTATAGCTCAGTTGTCAGGAAATAACCTCTACCCCCAGCACATTTGCATTTCCAGCAGCCAAGAAAACATTAAAAAGTACTTTTTCGCATAAGAGTGTGAATGAAACATGGAGGGTTATAAACTGGCCTTTTATTTTCAAACAACTTATATATAGTAATATAAATCATGCTGCTGAGAACAAAGAGATTGTCGATTCAAATTCAATGGTGTAGGCTCTAGGTCAGCAGTTCCAAACCTGTGGTACGCGGACCCCTGGTGGTACGCGAAGCTACTACAGGGGGTCTGCGGAAAAGAAGACAAATAATAACATTCTCACCAAGGGAAACGTACAATTTTCAAACAACTAGTAGAAGGTCCGCGAAATCTTTGTAGGGGTTGCAAAGGTGTGCGCAAACCCTAAAAACCGCTGCACCGGGTGGGTAATGTAACCGCCTCGCATGTCCACCAGAGGGCGCTGATGAGCGGTCCTGGGCTTAACACAGCCTCTTAACAAACAATTGATGAATTCGGAGACTTTGTTGCAGGGCATGGGTTTTTCTATGCATTTTTGATGATTCATATGCATGCCACCCCATAATGTAGTGCAATACGCCTAGTTATGACATGACACCAATGTCCTGCTTGTGAGCAAGGCGAGTATAATGTGCACTTTTCCTGTGAAAGGCAGAAAGCCGACCACATGTTTAACCAGCTCACAAAGCTACATTTTGACTTTTGCACCACTTGATGAAAACGATTATAATTTGCTCTTCCCTGGTGCTGTGGGCAGCTACAACTGCTTATTTAGGAGTTAGTACCGCAGGTACAGAACAGTGTAGCACTCCACATGTAACATGCAACTGGTATCAGGCTAGCAGAGTTGGCTAGAAAAAAATTACAAGACAGGACTTCCTGCCTGCCAGGTCAATTCAGACGACCGTTTTTCCAAAAGCCAATCTAAAAAAGAGGCCAGAACAGGGGTTGCACAGCGCAAATACAAATTTTAGCTGTTTAACGTGAATTTTACATACGGTCAAGTTAATCTATAATGCAAACAAACCCATTTTTCACATGCTATTTGCTTAACACTGTAATGCACCTTTTCCCGGCCCATATTCCAGCCCCTACAAGGCTAATAATTATATGAACCAATGCCAAGCTTATATTTGTGTATGAACGTGCTCACAAACCTTTTGCAAGCTTAAGCAAACAAACTGCAGACAACCTAAATAGACGAGCAATAGGAATAAACAATGTCTGTCCTAAGTCCAGTATTGTATGTCAATTTTGGCACATAACCAGAAATCATGCATACCATATGGCTGTTTGGTCAGTTATACTGTATATGTAATGTCATGTGACTATACAGTCGTTCCAGTGAACATAAAAACAATCAATATTTTGACAAGATAACCCGTATACTGTACTTGTTTCCACTGGAAATTACAAATTTTAGTGGAATTATCCTTAAAAATCGTGGTGTTAATCCTATTTGTATTGCACATGATTGCAAAAACATCAGCCAAGATGAAGTTATGTAATTAAACATGAGCCACCTGACTGAAGTAAGCTGTAATTGGCCAGAGTTCCACAAATTAGGCAACCTCAATCAACATTTTAAAATAATCTAATACATATTGGATGTACATTTTAAGGAAATTATCTACAGCTTTATACAATAATATTTAGGAATAAATAAATGGTTTGTCACATGCAATATGTGAAATTGAATGCACCATCACCATCTCAGTGTGGATAACACTAGTCAACAAAAAATAAAAACATTTCTGGCCTGGACTTTTGCAGCTGTTTTAGACTAATTTCAGGGTGCTGATTCCAAATCTGATCTCAGATTTGCTCTATCACATCTCATACTCGTAGGAACGAAGTGGACCAGACCACCAATAGATTATATCGTCCATCCGTCCGTCCGTCCGTGTATCAACATCGCCCCCTACTGCAAACACTTGGCATGACCCTGTCCGACAAGATGGCCGCCCACTCCCCCTGCGATCTGTGAAATAAACAAGATGGCCGTCGCTTCCGGCGCCTCACGGCGAAACTTTAAACACTAGAATACAGTAATTTTTTCTTTAACTCCTCTATACCCAGTCGATATCCCTGTACCGGTACTAAGTATTATTCCTACCAGCCCACCCCGCAGGGTCCTGTTTTTATACTAGCAGCATACCCCATTTTCATTGATTTTACCCGAAATTAACTGTCACTTATGATTGCAAGTTGTTGCGAGTCAGTGGCTGCTTTAGTGTTAAAATATGGTGCTGTATTTTTAGGAAAGTGTGTTTATAATATCATTTTATGTAGATATCCACATTTATTTAATATGTTTCTTCTGCAGTTTTATTGAAAATGCAATATTTGATATCTCAAAAACCTGATGTGATAGACAAAAACTGATGCCAGATTTTGAATCAGCACCCCAAAATTACCTTAAAACCGTTGTAATGCCTTATGCGAGAAAAAGTGTGTTGACCAGTGTAATAGATCAATCAGTTTGTTGCAGTCCATCTGATACCATCGTGTTTTTATGAAAGTTTCTCCCTTCATTTTTGTGGACAAGTTACAATATACTTTGCCCAAATAAAACAGCACTTGATTATATTCATGATTACTCACATCTACACTTGATTATATTCATGATTACTCACATCTACAATAAATGTTTGAAATTGTGGAACAGCCCAATTGTAATGTATGTGGCAAACAGAATGTTAAAAAAATAAATGCTCAATACAGTTTCAGGTATTTGATCATCTTGGGTTAGCAATCTCATGAGTCCAATCGATAGGCTGCTTGTGGTCACTTGATCAGATTACAGAAGGAGGCAACTTTAAAATGCTTTCCATTGAGATGGTCAGGTGGCTCAGAGGTCAAAGGTCAGAGCACTGAGCTGACACTACTGAGATCCCGTGTTTCAATCCAGGCAGCCACCTATGATTAAAATGGGTTCTCAATTATAGAGGTGATGGTCTCAGCCGGTCACCAATGGCTGTATGAAAAAAACGATCACATTAAATTTGCTTGTGTACTTATTTTGGCTAAATTCCAGCTGGCAAATATGATTACAGTATTTTATGGGCGAGTGACAAAGTGCTGTTTCTAATTTCTGGACCAGAGGTCACATGAGACTTCAGAGGTTCCTCTGGTGGTATCTGCTTCTGTGGGCCATTCTCTAACATTAAGGGTTACACCGTTTTGCGAGAGCTCTATATTATGCCATCAGTCGCATGGATATAACATCAACATGACACCGATAGCACAATTGTGGAAAAAGAAATGGCAAAATTTGCAAATCTATCAATTTGTACAATGGTTCACATTACCTGTTTTAAAGTTGTGTAAATATGTACCACATTAATAGTTATATCGCGAATATAAAACATTTGTAGCACAGTAATGTAGTATCTAATTCTCAGACTAGAAATATGCAGTGTGTCGCCGACTTTACTGCAGACACAAATATTGTTATATGCAAAGAGAGTGCAATATTGTGATAAAGCATATTTCCTGCCACACGTGCATCCACGTGTTCTCCATACTTTGCTGTAGAAAATAAGTCGCAACTTACTTGACAACTTCTATGTTAACTATGAAGGGCAATGGTATGCCTGTAAGTAATGTTCAAATCCGACAATGACAGCATCATTACGTCATAAATGTCATCTTTGTAAATAATCTACTCGATAATACAGCAAACTACAGTATGACCAAAGATTGTGCAGACTGCATAGACACACTTATCTAAATTAAAAGTCTAGTATTAAATACCGAATGTCTTTGCAATCAGAATACAAGTTGACACTGGGCCTTAATAGGGGGATTGAACTGCATGCCATTAATGGTAAATGGTGACAAATCAGCTCCGTAATAATGACCACAGTGAAAAAAAAGCTGGCGACACCAATACCTAAATGAACAATAAACCCAACAAAGGCAAGCAATTACAACCCATTAATGCTCCGACGGAAAACAAAAAAACCCATCACCCCATATAAAAACAGCAATCCCCTACCAATGCCGCACACCCAAATGGCAAGTTCTATAATAGTAGCCCACACACACACACAAAACCCAGCTGATGTGGCCTGTGGCGTCAAGCGATACTTGATGCCAATCACACGTGGTGGTAAATAGTTTGATAGGGGGGGGTGGTCGTGATTGCGTCACAGAAGTATGAGCTGTTGAAGCTTCTTCACGTCACACAACCCGCTGCCTCCACACAAACCCACCACCACCCACCCACCCTGCACACATGCTCAAAAGCAAACCATTTTTAGAGGAAGTTAATTGCACGATTTAACAGCCAAAAATAAACGAATTGCACATTTGTGAATTGTTTCATTTTTTTGTGGGGGGGGTGGCACGTTCAGCGCCGCCTTCCGTTTTCATTCCACGTCGCCAAATCCACGACGGCATTGTGTGGGGGGCCAAGGCGAGCGGAGCTACAGCTCACCAAAACGGGGGGCTCTAATCACGCATTGGTGGAGCCACACATCTCACATCATCATCATCGACATCATCATCGTCACCCTCGCCACGTCCTTCACCCCCCACTGTACTGGCCACTGTACACCGGGTGGCTCCTCGTCACCGCCGTCCTCATCCTCCCAATCCCCACCAAATCGGCACGAATCGTAGCGACAGCCCCCCCTGGCACCTCCAAAATAACAACAATAACAACAACATACTGCAACATAATGGTATCGTTATTTGTGGGCGGAAATTACACCCGTCGTGCGATTCGGTGGGGATGCAACGTGAACAACAACAACATTGCTCGCATAATCGCAATAACACGATGTACTATTATATATCATGGCGTACTATTACATATCACGGCGTGTATTAGATAATCACACAGCAGCAGCAGCACAAAGTCTCAACTCCACGCATTCGCTACGAACGAGGAGTTTCGCGAACACCACCACCACTACCACCCAGCCTGCAACTCTACAACGTGTGTGGCTGCCTCTGGAATTTCCATTGTGTAGCAAGGATGTAATGTGTTGAACTGCAATACAGCAACAGAGAAATGGTCACAATAATCCTGGCTCCATCCATCCAGCAGCAGCGCCCCGTTACCTTTTTCTCCATGTGGGGGGGTGGCGGTGGCCACCTCGCTCGGGCCCCGCGTGGTTTAATCGGCGAGGGGAGGACGGCGCTGGGGGTGGGAGCACATCGCGGAGGGAGGATGGAGGGAGGAAGGAGGAGGAGGATGGGGAAGAAGGGGAGGCGATGCACTGCGCTAAGGAGACGGAGGAAGAGAGGAGGAGGAGGCGGGGAAGGGGTTGTGGGTGGAGGGGGTGAAAACGCAGACGACGGGAGAGAAAGACGGAGCCACTAGCAATGCCACTACCACTGAGCTGTCATCACCACCATCATCATCAGCACCATCATCAGTACCACCACGAGCAGCAGCAGCACCAGCAGCAGCCTCGGCTCTCCCTGCCCCGTTCTCTCAATGCGCCAGGGGCTCTCACGCGACGCTCGCCGTGTGCGCCTGCGTCGTAGCAGAACAGAAAAAGAGTACTACATATACAGTACACACTGTGTGTGTGTGGGGGGGTAGGGGGAGGCAGGATGGTTGAGGGTGACCGTGGTGAATGAAATGAAGAGGGGGGGAAAAAAAGATTTTCCAATCGTTTTCACCACCACCACCACCCCACCCCCGTTTAGCTTCCCAACCACGAACCTTGCCGTGCACAAAAACCCAACCACCAAAATGCGCCGAATTAAAGGCAATCGATGTGCTTGGCGTCGTGTCAATGATGATAAACCGTGAGCAACATCGATTAATCGTCAATTCCCGATCGCTGTGTGTATCGCACAATGTAAACGCCGCAGCGCGGGGAATATCAAGAAGCAAAGGAAGACGCCGAGATCCTGAATCGGCTCGTTGTTTTGCGTTAATATTCTATACTGTAACGGTGTCAGCAACGGATATGGTTAATAACACTGTAGGCAATGTATACTGTAGGACAATTACGTTGTCCAAGGCTCCGTATTGCAATGCTCGCGTAGTTTGACTCTCAATAGAAAGTCTTTCTCCATGTGCTTGTGTGTTGTGTGTACAGAGAAGAGGGCCTCGGTGGGGTGGGTGGGTGGTGGTGGGTGCCTCTCAAAACCAACAAAGAAGACTCGCAAAGCCACGGGTTACATTGAATCGCACAAACTCTAAATCTCTCTTTTTTACGATCAGTGGAAACAAGACGATGTTCGGTGTAGTCGGCACTTTGCTTCGTTCATCATTTAGTATTTTTTTTATGCTTTGCTTTATGTACCCCCCCCTCTCTTCTCTCGCTCACTCTCGCTCTCTCTGCACGCCATCTAATATTCATATTATAACTCAGATTGTTTTGCTTTTTAAACCAACAAAAAACCGTGCAAACGCGAGAGGGAAAAGAGAGGAGTGTGGAAGGAAGATCTAGACACATAACAACAACAAAACTCCGCCAACATCAGCAACAAGATCAGCACAACCACCTCCCTCTCTACCTCCCCCATCCACCGCTAAGCATTCCCCGCACATCCACGCAATGATCCGTGGGAGAGGAGGGGGGGAGTTACCATGGCGAAAGTTTACACGGCGGCAGGAAGGTGGGGAAAGTTGAGCCGTGGGGAGGGCGTGCGACCACTCACGGGGTAGGCGGCGGTGGCAGAGGTCGCGGGCGACCGGTACAGAGGCAGAGGGCCCATCAGAGGGCCCAGCAGCGGCCTCGCCGGGTGTCCGTGGCCGCTCACCGCGGGGCTCGTCGCAAAGCCACGCGTCGCCATTTTTCAGAAACACACCCAAAAAAAAACCCAGCAGCAGCACGATGGCGCGTCCAGCACAACACGGTTCAGCCACACACACCACAGGCCAGCCAGCCAGCCAACCATACACCACAGGCCCAGCCACTCTAACAGGCCAGCCACACACACCACAGAGGCCAGCCAGCCACACAAACCACAAGCCGGCCAGCCAGAGCCCAACCTACTGTCTTGCACGCTTGTCCAGACTGCTGATGATCATGCAAATTATAACCTCCCCCCCCCCCCCCCCCCCCGGCTGGTAATTTGTAATTAATATGGACGGTTTCTAATTTTTATTAATATTACTGACGAGTTGTGATGAAAGTGATTGGTGTGGGGGGTGCATGGGTTTGGGAGGAAATCAAAATGGGCATAAATTAAGATAGGTTTATGACTTTGGAGCGAATATGTTGGGAGTGGGATGTGATGTTTATTGGAGGTGACTTATTTGGTACGAGCAGTGTGTGGGATTATTTAGAGGTACAGTATTTGCCAACTGTGCTTTTTATGCAACTGATTTCAACAAGGTCTGGTTCAAGCCAAGCCCTATTTATTGCCCATGGAAGCCATTTGGTACTGTAATCTAGTCCTATACATATAATAGCAGGCTAATACCCCTATATTTAATATCCTACACCAAGTGTCACGGTAACAGCTCGGCTTGTTAACGTGTAGCCGTTATTTCCACTGGGTTGCTCGTTGTATTGTTTGTTGTACAAGACCACTGCTGTTGCATTTACAAATCTCAAATTACAATACATTGCGACATAATTCCATTCCCACACATCACCCCTCATCCTAGTTGGCTGCTGCTGTGTGCTTTCAAACGTCGTGAATGGTGCTTTATAACTGAATTGGTTCATATCAATAAAGTGGTGGAGCACATTTTATTTTGTTTACAAAAAATGTGGACATGACTAGTTATTCTGTGCTCTGATTTTCGACAAGTCACATGTTTACATCTAGAATGTGATGAGATTATGCACCGGCTTGACTGTCGTGACTTGTTTTTCCAAAAGTCCATTTAGAATTTAAACAATCCATGCATTTTTGTTATAACCATGTTAAGATAAAACGTAACGAAAGATATTTAAATTCTCTGTAAGAAAACACATTGTTGCGGCACAGTGCTGTAAGCCACATCTGTGGGAGATTAAAACACCGCACTGTCAGAAAATATCTTAAGATATTATTGAAATTCTATATTTTCAGGATAAAGCCAATTGCAGACAAACTATTTTATTTGTAACCACTGTACTGTACAGTATTCTGAGATGTGGATATTTTCTAAATAAGACTGTATCCATGATATGTAAAGCTTATATTGAAGCTCAATTTTGTATACAGTACCGTGGCATATTTCAACACTTTAGTTCTACATTACAGTACAGCATGTTGGGTGGTTTTTATTGAAAACGTACGACAGGAAGTGAATCATTGTTCTCTGGATGATTGTGCCTATGTTGATTTAAATTTTTAAATAATTTTTCTAAGTAGAGAATGTCTCGTGTTTAACTGTATATTTTGGTTTCAATCCAGTTTTAGATACTCTATTTGCCATGGTAAATATTTATTTATTTTCATGACTTGCCCATAAGCTAGAGGAGCTTGTTTAGGAGCACTTCCATCATCCTGCTTCTCTACATGTTGCTTAGAACCACATTTTTGTTGTGAACAATCTGAGCCTGCAGGACTGGGGCGTCCTCTGCTGTCAATTGTTGTGTTCTTAGCTGGATAAAACAACAGGGAGTTCAGGTGAAGTGAAAAATCAAGAAATGAATTCCCTCAGGATAAATGATACATACAGTACTGTATTGTAGTTAACGATTCAAGTTCCGTGGTATTGTTGATGTTCAGGTATACATTTAAAAAGCTATCGATCTATCTGTAAGCACAATACTGTATGGCCATTTTACATGATTGAAGCCCATGGACTATATTTCAAAACTATTCGATTATAATTAGTTTGCAATAGATTAACTGTATACACATTAGACATGTAGATAATATTGACATTAATAGGGCTGCTATTAAGAATGAGACATCCATGCTTTTATCATCTTCATACACTATCCACAGTTGCAATTTAAAAAGGAAGCCACGAATTTGCATGTTCTCTGATCCACGTATTGCACTTTCAGTCTCTCGGTTTAATTCCCAGAATGCATCTGCACGTTTCTTTAAGTACTTTTCAGATGTTTGTTTTTTATGTTCATCAGAGACCACGTTTCCTATCCATATGCCATGCCAGGCAATATGCACTGACTGCACACTTTTATTTTTATTTTGGCACACTGTATTGGTATGTTTCTTTTCATGATCAAATTATGATAATCCAGGTTCACTTTCAATAATTGACCAAGACATGATATTTATCTTGAGCCTTCGATGTTAAGCTTTTAATTATACCGTGTTGCTTATTATCATTGCTTGTTATAATGGTTGTCTTCAGCGAATCACTATAGGTATGCGTTCTTCAAAAAAACACATGTGAAATGAAATTTCGTAAATCAGAATGGCTTTTCCCATTAATTTAATAAATAAAAATAAGGGAAGTGTTTTAGATCGTCATTCCATCTATACTCCTAACCTAACAAATATACACCTATATCACTTTTGACAATACAGAGATGAAAATAAATAACATAAATAAGTCATGTAAAATCAGTGAATACACAATACATTTAATAAGCAGGTTATTATGAATATGTATTTACAAAATACATCATGAATGTACATTGTCATTTAATATTTTTGCTGATATTTTATTCCACTGTATGTGCAATATTGTTTGGTGATGGTCTGAGAATGATATGCTCGTCATGTGCAGAATATGTAAAATAATATGTATAACGTGCCCATATTTTATTCAACAAATCTGTTATGTATGCATGAATTAATATTGTATAACATTCTACTCTATCTCATGCCAATACTAATTCTACTGTACTCGGTGTGCCTATGTCAGGTTTTCAGGAATTGGAAAATGTAGCAAATATGGGACAAGCATAGCACATTATTTTTAGTGTGGTCTTATTAAGTCTCTTTAATGCAATATAGTGCTTTAAATATACTGTATATGACTTTACACATTACATTGTACTCCCATATTACAAATGACAAGAACTTCATCCTTGCCATGAGGGCTATATTGATTCCCTCCTCTCACAATTCAATCAATAGTTGCAATTAACAAACCTATGACTTAAAGCTTTCGTGACTGCAGAAACCTATGTTTTACATTGCAGTGGGTTTCGCGGCCTCTAGTGGCAAGAGCAGTTATTCAAACCCATTACATACAACATACAAAATAGCCATATGTTGTATGGCATGGCTGACTAAAAAGCAAATAGTCAACACGGTACCATTGTAAAACTAAGTTATTGTTACCAAAACATGTTCTGGATTCACTTGTTTATTTGCCAAGAACATGGAGAGCTAGTTGGTGGCTTGGCCTGTATAAAACCAAGACCGCGCTCTAAAAAGTAATTCCAGTATTGTAGGTTCCACTGCCAATATACCATGCATCAATCACTTACAATCGCCTCCCACAGGCCTCTGTAAATACTTTGCCTTTATTCTAGATTTGAAGCTTTCGTGACTGCAAGGATTCATACTCTTAGTTATTTCGGTAAAGTCACGTAGGTAAAAAATGAAATAAAAATGAATAAAAATAAAACAATAAAATCACGACGTTTCGGAGGCAACACAAGTCTCCGTCATCAGCAAATCTGGCTGTGACGGTCCCACCTGATGACGGAGACTTGTGTTGCCTCCGAAACGTCGTGATTTTATTGTTTTATTTTTATTAATTTTACCTACGTGACTTTACCGAAAGAACTAAGAGTATACTTTACCTTTATCTTCATGGTCTCCGTCTGCACGGATAGTCACACCCAGTAAGCAAGACTTTCATGTGCAAGGGTTTTCTGTGGATGTGCTGGGCTGCCAGGTGGTGCAAAGACTGAGTTATCAATGAATACTTTTGACCGTATATCCGAATCAGCAGCATCAAATTGGTAATTAAAACATATACTGCACAAGTGGTACGTAGTTATGGCTACCACATTTCTGGGAGGCTCAACAGGGACATTTAGTGAGCTGACAGCCTCTCCCACTGTCAGCCCCACTAATGTTTACATAGCCATGCCCACTAAATAATTAGCTTTATCTACCCACGCAGTGAGTGACCTCACTCATTATGACCCTGCCCTCACCTACTGCTCAACCCTGTCCACGACTCAGGTAGCCCCGCCATTTTGTCCGCATCACGAGTCAAGTATGAAGATATATTTCGATTTAAAGCTTTCGTGACTGCAGGGATTCATCTTCTTGGTTCTTTCGGTAAAGTCACGTAGAAGGGAAATAATAAAATAATACAAATAAAACACGACGTTTCGGCCACAACGCAAGCAGCCGTCCTCAGGTGAAGAACAGAGCTGTCGGAAAGACAGCGTCCTAATGACAGCCCTGTTCTTCACCTGAGGACGGCTGCTTGTGTTGTGGCCGAAACGTCGTGAGAATTGTATTTTATTATGTTTTATTTTTATTCTTTTATTATTTCCCTTCTACGTGACTTATGAGGATATACACTGTCGTGGTGATGTAGCTATTAGCTCACCAACCTGCTCCAGTACTGTTGACAGCTTTGTATATTGTCACATGTTAGCGTGCAAACATGGTAATGTATCACTATTGCCAACGTGTTATATAGGCTCAGGCAAGGATATCAAAGTTACTCATGAAATTTCTACCTGGGCACTTAAATGGGTTGGATGTATATTTTAGGCACATTTAAGATGTAGATAATCATTATTACTGCACTGTATAATTATGAAATGGCTTTTTATTCCGGGATAGTATGATAACCATTCGCATAGAATCAAATTATATACATTTAAATTCACCTTTCTTGATAAGGGAGAAATTCCATGGTGTCGGACATACAGTACTCCGAATTAACTGATTATTTCAACCATGCTGGAATGATGATGGTGCATTCAGTTTCATGAATATGTCAACCAAATTTTGTATTCCATATGCTTCCTATAACTAGATATATAAAAACGACAGACAATCCCCGGGTTACGGAAGGATTAGGTTCCCGAGAACGATCCTTAACCCGAATTTTCCTTACGTCGGACACTGAACAATTTCCCCCCAAAATCAAGATAAATTCCATTCACCTTAGTCCTAGTGAAACTCGAGTGAGACTTAAGGCTGCCCGCCTTACACTTCGCTCCACGGTATCCATCCGCAACCTCCCCGCGCTGCACTACTTGCGTGTACACAAGTCAAAAAAATTCCACGTATTGATTATTTTGTAACATGATATATGGGAGGATTTCCGTAAGTCGGGTCTTCCGCAACCCGGAGACTGTCTGTATACCCCAGATGCATTGTTTGGATGAGTTTGAAATGTTTACTGACTTTACTGCTGTGAGTGATGGGAAGTCATGGAAAAATGTTTTTTTGGGCAAAAAAAACGTCAATGTAACGAAATATCGTACAGCAATGTAATAAAAACAATCTTCTATGGGCAGCTGAACAAAGGACACCTAAGATTGCACTCCGTGTGGGAAATTGATGTCTGAATTCGGTGGCTGGGCCTCAGTATGCAGATATGCTGATTAAATGTCAACTTCATTTATTGCCATATATTTAGAAAATCAATACAACACCCCTTGCTATGTGCTTCATGATGTAGAGGTGCACGTGGGAATGCTACATTGAACTTCAAAAATAAATGAATTCTGCGTTTCTTATTAAAGCAACATATTACATTATGGTGGCATTTTAAAATGTATCACGTAATATTGTGCACATATGCATGATTTACTATGACTAACAGTTCCATCAAATTTGCAGTTACTTTGATGTATATGTAATATACTCTTACATGTATATTACTTATATATATTTTTTGTAAAAAAAACCCAGTAAGATGAATTATATAACCTTGTAAATACAGTATTACATACATTGTTCTACATAAAGTTACATTAAAATGATAACGCATGCTTGCATGGTTATGTGATAGACTAATGGAGTAAAAAAAAGTGATATGTAGAAACGTTAAATTAATTTAAGTCAAATACATATTTCACCAATCTATATTCAATTTATATTTTGCGTATAAAACAATATAATGCACAATGTGCAGAACAAAGTGATACCAAATGCGCAATACTGTAACTGGCAAACACAGCAGCAGTTATTAAGCTTACCACCAGATGGAGATACTTTCCCACATCTCATCGGTCGGTGGTTATTCCATCCAATTTCTGAAAAAATAGCACCATTAAGCATCAAGCAGTACACATCATTTCCGTTATTGGCCAGAATGTGATTGAATGTGAAATATTCTATTCACCATAATCATGATGATAATCTTATCATAATTTGCCTTGAACTAAATGACCCTGCATGTGTACCAGCTGATGTCACGTCTCGCACCTCTGATTAGCACGTTGGCTATGTACGGTGCAAAAGAAGTTCAATATACATCTCAGAAGCCAAACAGGGTTTTCCGGGCTAGTAATTGATTGGGGGTGTTCCTGATAATAACAGGTTTTGGCCTGAGAGGTGACCAGAAGACCATTGGATTATTACATCTAGGCCGGGTTTTGAGTGTTCCCCCTCTGTCTCCCTATTTCACACCTGTATCCTCGTCGGTCCTCGTGTCTGACCTGTGTCTGTGTGTATCCCAGTTTTTGTCCATGTCTCAATCTGAATTTGACACGTATCCTTTTTTAATTACACAGTAGTACAATAGTCAACCTGTATCTAATTCATGATTATGTTGCTTAATCTTTTTATATTTACGCTGTGATCATTCTCAGTGTTCAATGAATTTAACATTGATATATACGTCCAATATTTTAATGTGATACCGTTGTTTTGATTTGTAATCACCTCATTGTTGTAATTTATTTCATTTACTTTACTTTGATAATTTTGGTGACCCAAGGTCACTCTTGCAAATGAGACTATCCTGGTCTCTTGAGTTATCACCATGTTTAAACAAAATAATTATGGCAACTTTAACGTCTATGGGCTGTTCTCTAACACAAATGGGTTCACCGCTCTGTAAGATATACCAAATATAATGTTGTCACGTGACATGACGTTGATTGAAAATATTGAATACAATGGATTTTAAACAAAATCAGTTGGTTATGGTGAATCATTACTATCACATTTCACTTCCCTTCAGTGGCACGTGACCTGACTTCATATCATTTAGCAATTTTAAGTATTGTACCGAAAACAAAATGCACGACAGTAATTCAAATACATATTGCATAGAATAAAAAAAATCGGTTTGTTGACAATGTTTTAACAGAAAAAGTAAGATTAATTCATTATGGCAACTTAATTCATTTTTCATTATTCCCCCCCCCCCCCCCATTATTTGGAGGATTGCAGACTGGTCGTCATTTTTTTTATAATGGTTTAATGTGATCTCATTTACTGCTTAAGCACACTGATGTTATGGGTGAGTCGTGTTGAGCTGTCTGGGTGAGAAATCCCGCTTACTCTGAAAACATGCAGACATTATTCATGTTTAACAGGTTGCAGTGAAATCTATGTTGGGCATTTACCTGTTAACCGTATGCCTAATAACTCTTCCTTTTTCTCCGTCTTGAGTTGCAGGTGCATTTGGATGTATACGTGTAAAATTTATGTAGTATTGTTATTTATACCAAGGTTGAATGTAACATGATTACAATCCAAATGCCACCGGTTTGATTCCATCTCCCCAGTGCAGCAGTTGAAACACGGGAGTAAGTTCCTTAAACACCCATGCCTCTGGCCACACACCAGTAGCAATGGGTACACCACACTTAACCGGCAGGTCACATGCGGTGGGGGGTAAAGTGTGTGTATGCCCACCTCTTCCAAGAGGTCTGGTCAACGTGGAAGAATAAACCAATACAGGTAGTCCCCGACTTACGATGGTTCGACTTACGATATTTCGATCTTACGATGGCGATATGACAAAATTGTAAAATATTTTACATTTCACGCGGCAGGGAAACGCAGCAGCGTACGAGGTACGATGCTGTACGTTGGGACGCTGCCGGGATGTAGGCATCTCCTGCCTTGTGTGGTGATGCCTCACTCTCACCAGTGGTCGACGGGGTTAAGTTGTCCCGGTGTTCAATGCATGTTAAACGTTTTTATAGCAGATAGGACTGTTTCCTGAAAAAACTTTCTATGAAATTGCAGTTCGTATAGGTAGGCTAAGAATTTACCTTGTTTTTTACTTTAAATTTTACTGTGCAATACAGTATTGTAATTAATAAATACATACAGTATATAGTGTATACAGTACGGTATTGTTAATTGCTCTGTTTTGCTAAATTACCACCATTCTTTAAGACTCCTGGGTAGGCTAAGCCATTTTCGACTTACGATATTTTTGACTTACGATGGGGTCGTCGTAACGCATCTCCATCGTACGTCGGGCACTACCTGAACCCTCTAGAGCTCCCTCTAGTGGAGGCCTTTCCCACCCGCAGTGGCACAAGCAAGCAAATGCAGGGTTTGTGCCTTTAGCTGAGAAACAAGGGCGCATGTGATGGGATGCCGTCGTTCTGTGTGTATGTTCATGCGTGCCGGTTAGGGCTTTCGTTACTTAATTCCACTGGAAATTATGCCCGCTTCCTGACTTTCAGAACCGGTAATCGATTTTGAAAACAGTTACCACTTTACCGGTTATCGTTAAACATTTTAACGCATACTCTTTGGTTCTTTCGGTAAAGTCACGTAGGTTTAAATTAAAATAAATCACGACGTTTCGGGCGCACACAAGCGTCCCGAAACGTGATTTTATTGATTTATTTCATACCTACGTGACTTTACCGAAATAACAAAAGAGTATGGATTCCTGCAGTTACGAATGCTTCAAATAATTTTAATGCAATTACCGTTACAGAATAACTCCTCGTATCTCCGGCCCCACAGCCGTATGGTCCGAGAACACTTCTATTGACTTTACCATAAAGTAGAACTCTACATATTGTATCGTTCCAAGAGGGATGAAGAGTCAAGTCGGCCAGGCGCCGGAATTAGAACTCGCAACAATAACTGGAAAGATTAGTTGGTGAGTCGCTAATAAAAATCGAATACTTTTTTGTGGATTACTCAGGCCGCTTTAAAGATTCCGGCTGTCCCATATTTTGCCTCCCGAAGGTGGGAAACCCCCTACAAACCACGCCCAGAGCGACGGGGATTACGATGACCCACATATAAAAACACAGTTAGACTTTTTTTTACAACTATTATACGTTCGTGTTATCCGATGAGTAGAATAATGGAACCAATATTGTGTAGAGGAATCAAACACATTCTTGCGGAGGGAGCTGGTAGGAACGTTGGGTTGCTCGGTCAATGTCCAGGGTCAACGGCGGCGTGGTGGATTCCGCAAATATGCCCGACTGTGAGGGCGGGCACAAGCCGGCGTGAGTAGGTTAAACATTGAGTTTTATAAGGGCACCACGGGGGGTTCGGTTCGATGCGGACTTTCACCTGTTTGGGATTGCGGGATCGAGATAAGGCAACATAGAGCTGGCCGTGCGAGAAGACCGCCGTCTGCAGATCGATTCCAACGTAATCGAACGTCCGCCCCTGCGCCTCCGTCGTTCATGCATGAAAACGACGGAAAGTGCAGCTTTCATCACAGATAGATAAAGTTGTGCGCTTATCTATATATATAAAAGGGAAATTTGCGAATATGTCTCTGTTCGAAATGTTTAGCATACTTTCCAACATGCAACAAACTTGAAATTTGGCATGTGGGTAGCTTCCAGACTGTACACAATGCAAAAAGTATATTTTAAAAAAAGCGGTGTCACCCGCATGCGGAAGCGTCACGCAGTGTGCCTGCTGACGTCACGCATCCCCCCCCCCACCCTCCGCGTAGGCCGTGTATCAATCCCAAGACAAGAATCCAAGTCTTGGGCGAAGCCGGGTAATCAAGCTAGTAAGAGTATATATTACTACTCTGAGCCAAGATATCTCCAACCACCACTCCCATGAGATTTTGTTTTGGATACGTTCCAACACACTTAAATTGGAATGCCTATTTGTAATAACAGGTGAATTGTTATTTTTTCATATTGAACTCAGGTAAAATCTCTATCTGCTTGGCTTGGGGCAGAATGTGTGTTTTCCATTAATTCCTGATAGCTTCCGACACAGCATTAACACGACATCCTTCGTGCCAGTACAGCTAAGCTCAAGCCCCATAGTATAGCAATAGTCAGTAACTCTTACACTGGCTTGTTCAGAATATAAATAGGATTGCTTAAATTGAGAACATGAGAACCACCATTCTAACATAAAATAAATACAAATAAGGTTTCGAGACACGTATCCTCTCACCTTTGTGAGTTACTTTTGTTCAAACTTGACATTTTGCAAAAAAAAGGTAAATTGACAATTAGATTCCTGGCAGTTTTGAGATTTAAAAGACACATTCAAGAATGTAGGTGTATCGTAAAGTTCAAACCAAGGAGTGTGCTTTGTTACAATTATTGTTAAAGGCCACCTTCTCACGTCCATTCTGCCTTTGTATATTCTTGAGACCCTTTCAAGTGGCCACATTTGGAATTCAAATGCACACTGGGTTGCATTTACTAACCCATGTATTCCTCATATTTATCATTTTCATTGAATGTATGTGGAATCAAAACGCAGAAAGCTGACACAGCAGTCTGAATTGGTATTTCTATTATCATTGAGATGTCAAAGGCTGGACTGATAAAAAAGTACACAATTTCTGAAATAAATAACACAAAATTGCACAGAATTATTTGAAACTGCAATCCACCTGCAACCATGCATGTACATTCCATTAATTTGGGGCCTCTTGTTGGTTTTATACTTTTGTACATTATGGACCTCAGAGATAGACGACTGATTTACATCCAGTAGCAGAGTGCGGTTAGCATAGGCCCTCACGCAAGGAATGAAATGGGGTCCCCTGTCCAATTTCCTCCCTCTTCATAGCTGGCGACTGGGCCTCTTTGGCCCGTAGGCCCTGGTCAAATGTACCACCTGCAAACTCGATAGCTATACCACTGGGCAAGTCGTGTATGGTTGGGAACAGTTAGATGAAGTGTGTGCAATTTTATGAAAGGATCTGCATGTCTGCCAGCATGGCTATATTTCATCGCGGGCACCCCACACCTTGATTTACAATGTACAAGCATTTGATGACATTTGCAAGTACATTCATAAATAACGATATACCGTATTTCACAAAGAACATTAATTTAAGAGATGTCAAAAATCTTTAATAGTTAGGGATGCTCATGCATACACTGGCATATGTGCATGCATTGTGAAAAAACACTGGCTACACCTCTGTGGCATGGAAAACATGTCTTCATCTGCCTAGCAAAATGTAATTCACTGTCGTCAGATAAATATGTTTTGTGTTTAAAGGAATATGCGAATCCTCTTTACCTTAGGCAATTTCAAATATGAACGCAAGCATTATTAAAAAAAACCTTCGGAAAAATAAAATTTTCTGCTGTAAAAAAATACAAATCTCTCAAAAATGGACTGAAGAGTATTGTGGGATAACTTTAAGCAGAAACCATTTTGATTAAGCCATATTCTCAGGGTTTAAGGACATGGTTTAAAATGTCTGCAAATTATCTTGTGCAAAAAGCAGAGCCATACTTTATTACAGTGCAGTAGAATGGCAAAAACCTTAGCGACATGCAGTTCCATTCCCTTGAAGGATTTCTTTAAAACGAAGCCAACCAAGTAAAGTAGTTTTCTAATAACCACAGATTCCCTAAACAAAAAAAATAATTTCGCAAAATGTGCTGTACCAACGAAGCATCATGCTGAAATTGATTAAAATTCCGCTTTCACCATATGCAACACCCACACCTGATATTGCTGATGTGTTTCACATCATATACACAAAATATCCAAAAGATTGCTTGAATCTGTAACATAGATGATATAATTGGCTGGGACAGCATTTTATTAATATTTTTTTAATTCCTCTTGCAAAGTAAAAAATAATATTGTAATAAATGTTTGGTTAACATACTATTATCACTCACTCTTATCCCTTGATTTAATTTGAAGGGGGAAAAATGGCACTTACGTGGATGTTGAATGCAGGAGGGCAAGGAAAAAGCTCATTCAGAATTTTTGCCACACCAATGCAATGCCAACTGCTCATGGTTTGTCCATAAAGTAATTCTATTCTATTCTTGCATATGGTAACAATATGTTCAGGAGCTAAATATACATGTCCAAGTCTGATATTAATAACAAGGCTTAAGGAGAGAGTTCATGTAGTTTTGCTATTCCTCCTCCTTTGAAGGAGCGCAGACTGCAGTGGTTTACTATATGGTCCATCGTAATTTAAAGTAATTTAAGAGTAAGCATACATGAGGATTTTTTTTCTGCAAAAGGGTGCCTATTTATTCCACAATTATCTGTATTTTTTACAGCAGTGTTCATTCCCTTAAAGATTCCTTGCAGTTAATCAGCCTTAGGACTACAACATAATATATGACTCTTGTACCAGTATAAGGGCACTAAACCTTTTGGATGTCAGACATTTGGAAATCGTGATTACTGATATGTAATTTATATTTTCTTGTAATAGTGGTTCGGGTACTGCACTACAAAGCTGGCGACCTGGGTATGGTTCTTAGGCAACGTAAAACAGTGACGAGTGATATTTTAAACCAGTCTCTGATAAAACCCCCGTGATTAACACGGTGTGGGGAGGTCTTTATCCAGCAGTGGACTAATAATGTAAATTAATGTAATGATTACATTCGAATAAAGGATATCCTACAAATGAGGGATGTGTTAGCATTTATTGATGCATTTAGCTTACTACATTTCATATGTAGTGTTTGATAATTTAAGTGCAACATATTTTGGTACTTGGCAATGCTGCCCAGAGGGACCTTGCACAAAAGAGGGCTCTACACCGAGCCTGGTTTTTGGTGTTGCTATGAATAAGGGGGCTCCACGTGACATCCTTTTCTGGGCCCTCAGCTCCAAGTTTTACCGTATCCTCTTGGCGGTCCTGGTACTGGGATCCTATAATTTCCACCATTTACTAGCTTGTGAACCTTCATCATTCGATGGGTAAGATGGCACATCTGAGCACGCAATAATATCAATGGTAAAGACTTAAAAACCCCCTCAAATTTCCAAGGTGAAGCCCAGTGAACTATGAGCTCTGTTTCAGAGCTGACCTGGCTAAACTTGATAACTCTTCGAAGTGGCTTATATCATATGTGCGGATATATAATGGCCAAATAATAGAAACACATTTATAAATGTGGAGGGTAAAACGAGAGAACCCAGAGAAAAATCCCTATGACCATGAGGAGAGAATACACGAACTTCAAATATACAGGCGTCAGGGTCGGGATCAAAACCACGCACTCCGACATACCAGATGGCGGATATATCATCGTGCCACCTTGGAACCACACCACGGTAAAGGAGCAGCTCTGCAATTTCTCGCTCATGCCACTGCTCATGGAAGGGCCTCAACTCGAGGGAGCTCTGGAGATCCCCTTCTGGAGGGTATTTCGTCTATTTTTCCACTCTTGCCAAATGTCTTGGAAGAGATGGAAGTACTCACACTTTACTCCACCATATGTGACCTGCCAATTGATGACCTGGCATTTTAGAATATGTACCGTGCTTTTTACTTTGCAACTTGATAGGCAGATATCATGCAGGGTGATGGCTTTATTTAGACTGAAGATGAATCTATTATTCGCACTTTGGATCATTTTCACCTCGATAATTGCACCGATGCTTGCTCATTACTCGATCTATATTACAGTTTGAGGATTCATAGTACGTAGTTTTGGGTCACGTGTTTCTGCGTGTCAGTTGTATTATGGTGCAGTGTGCTTTGGTAAGTTTTGTTGATGTGAAGTGCTCCATGAATACCATCTGATGAAGAAGGCATTGCGGTTTTAAAAAAAACAGGCTGAAAGACATGTATTTTTTTAAAATAATCTCTTTTATCAATGTAGAACTAATGTGTATGCTTTGTATCGTTTCGTGAAACTTACATTTTTTAAAAATTGTTATGTTATATTTACTTGCGCTGTGACAATTTTATTTTGAAGGGCATAATATCGAATAACGTTTAACTGATTGATTTATTGATAAATGGTTTCCTAATCTGTCTAATTATATGCTTTAAAAAGGTAAAAGGGCAGCCATAGATTTTCTTAATCATACCACTGCCTGTAGAAGGGCCTCGACTAGAAGTAACTAGAGAACCCATCTATGAGGTATTTTGGCCGATTCCTCAATGGCATTTATCGACGATAAATACTCTGAATAGCCTTACAATAATATTAATTTCCCATGCCGTGTTGGTCATGGTGGTTGTTTTTTTAAATCGAATTTCACCACGCTGGTCCGTGCAGGTTGGTGAAATAGGAGGCCAGGCCCGTTTCAGATATCACTCGCCGCGGATGATAGCCATGACTGGGAATCAAATATATTGCGGTGCACTAACTGCTCCACCCATAAATAAATGGACAAAAAATATATAAATATACATGTATACTAATACATTCAGTGACTGTACATAAAGGTGGGCTGCTTGATTCATGAGATGTCAAAGCTACACCGGATGCTATTTGTTTTTCAAACTTCAAACATATGTGTCTGGCATTTTTAGGACTATGCTGTACATATATTATTTAAAACATGGTTGTGTATAACAAACTTTGACTCTGACATAGCCTTTAGCAAAACAGATGTATCCGTTTTTTCCCTATACACTATTCCTTTTCAACGTTCCCAAATGAAGGTTTGATGACACTCACCTCTGAAGATGTATTTTTTAGGTAATTTAAGTGGTAATAACTAGATAGCCATGTAATGATGTATAAAGTAAAGAATAAAAATTCGATTATAATATCCTTTGGTTCTTTAGGTCAAGTCACGTAGATAGAAGAAAAATAGTAATAAAAAAGAAAGTTAATAAAAATAATAAAAATAAAATAATAATTAAACAAAACCAGTAATGTTGACTGTAGACTGGTTCTTTATCGGAGTGAGTGTACTGGCAGTCTATAATCTAGACTGTAGCCTGGTTATTAAGTTTGGTGAGTGTACTGGCAGTCTATAATGTAGACTGTAGCAATGCTTATTAAGCTGGGTGAGTGTACTGAAAGTCTATAATGTAGACTGTAGCCTGGTTCTTAACCTCGGTGAGCGTACTGGTAGTCTATAATGTAGACTGTAGCCTGGTTCTTAACCTCGGTGAGTAGACTGGCAGTCTATGATGTAGACTGTAGCAATGCTTATTCAACTGAGTGAGCATACTGGCAGTCTATAATGTAGACTGTAGCCTGGTTCTTAACCTGAGTGAGTGTACTGGCAGTCTATAATGTAGACTTATTCTTGGTTCTTTCAGTAATTTTAATATAATAAAACATATTTATAAATAAAAATGAAAACTATGACGTTTCGATTGCAACACAAGCGGTCGTCATCAGGAAAAGGGGGGTTAGCCTCTAAAGGCAAACTGTTTAAAAAGGTTAAGAGATGGGCGTAGCCTAAGTGAGTCACCAGCATGGGCGGGGCAGCTGATGTTAATGTAGGAGAAAGCAATGCCAACGCAGTGGGTCTACACCAATCAAAGGGCCGCTAGGCAATCATTGCACCTCGCTCCACACACCACACTGCTGACGGTGGAGGTTGACAAGAAAACACAAATCAAGTCATGACCCAAAGTGGTTGATGACATCTTTCCAATGATTGCTGAGTGTATAACCATCCTCTCGGTTGAAATTGTGTTTGTATACATGGATGGCTTCATGAACGATTTTTTGTTGATAGCCAGTAGGCTTGCAAAGTACCATCGTCTTAGAGAAATAAATTTCGTGTGAACCAGCCGCATTAAAATAATGATCAGCCACGGCAGAAGTATTGGTCCTACCGTGTTTCAAATCTGCCTTATGCCCACGAACACGGTCCGAGACATGTCGCTTAGTTTCCTCCATGTAACTTGTGAACAAAATGTTCACAAGACTTGCATCAGATCTTGCATGCAAGAATGTATTCTGTAAATGCCATGCTAATTATATGTACATGTTGTGTTATAGGCTATTGGAACGAACAAGACAGGACAAATCAAACAAACAAGTATGAATTACACGCAAAATGCAATTATTGAGTGGAAGCTTGTCCCCAAATTGTGACAATCGTATTCTATGTAGCGGGAAGTGGGGTCAGTGAGATTGGGGGGGGGTGAATTCTTACAAGTCAAGCATAAAAGCAAACTCGACCATTTTTATGACATTGAGTATGGCAAAAAAATTCATATTCTTTTAGACTGATGTTAGTGTTTGGAGTAATGTTAGTGGTAGGAATAATGGTATGTTAATTTGCCATCTTTGTTAGTACGAAACGTAATTAGTTTTTTTACGTTACGAAACGGCTTTCCCAGCGAAATGCAACAAATGTTACATTATGAAAAGATGTATGTTGTATTTCTTTAGCATACGCGTATAAAGTCACACGTGTAAAAGTCAAAATATGGGACTACCATGAAATTACAGTACTTGCTCATGCCACTATGGGAGGAAAGGCCTCCGCAAGAGAGAGCTCTAGAGAACCCCTCTAGAGGGCATCTTGTGCATGCTCTTCCACGCTTGCTCTGGCATCTGTGAAGAGGTGGGAGCAGCCACACCTTTGCCCTACCACACGCGACCTGCTGTCGATGGACTGTGGCGTAACCATTTATACTGGCTGGGTGGACAAAGACGGGGAGAGAGTAAAGAACTGCCCATTGTTTCAACTGCCACATCAAGAGACTGCAAGTCCAGCGTGTGAACCATTACACCATGGCAGCATAGCACATGTGTACGTATTGTTAATTAACTTTGACCCTTGAATTAAATTACTCACTCATTATTTTCTGACGATATTTTTTTTTTATTAACAATGCATGTGTATGTGCTCTAAGTTACGTAACATTTTATTATTATCACCGCCAGTCGCATATGCAATTAATGCACAAGCTAGCCATCAATTGCTTTCAGTGTCAGATCCATAGTGGATCGCGTCATCGAATTAAATGGTTGCAATGATCTGATCATTCATATTTTATCTGCAAACAGCTTTCTGATCCCTTGAGTGAGAAGCTGGTGAGGGGGCATTTTTAAAAGCAAGAGTTGAGACTTTTACTGTTCGTCTGGAAAATGTATTTACAGGGACAACATTTCCAAAATAACTTTTCTTTAGGCAGCAAACAACGGCAGTTTCAGTTACACTTGAGCAGTGGCTCAGATAGAATATGTGAAAGCTGTTACAGCGCTCCTATGAGGTTGCTAGGTTGGTATCTATCCTTTACACTTCTTAATGCTGTCCAACTAAGGTAAGAAAACAATCATGCTTTAGTTCTCCATGCATCTGTCTGTAGGGGGGTGGGGGTCTAAAGGGCTCTCTTAAGGAAAATGTAACCTCAGTACAGTATGAAGTTGTGCTACTATTGGGTACTTACCCAATAGAAAACCGGCGAAATTGGTCAAAGCTTCATAAGAGTTTTTTTGGGTTAGATCGCGTAAATATAAATGTGTCGTTAAACCCGCCACCACTCGACACAGTCAATTAGTAAGGTTTGTCATGTAAACAAAACATGCCAGATTTGTCGCTGTCGCCTAATGATGCAAGTTGTAATTATTGGCGAAACGCCGTACTCAAATTGTCAATGTTGTGGGGTTTTTCTCCAACACACCAGTGTGCTGTACTAGTAACAAATTGGCATGTTTTGTTTACGTGACAAACCTTACTAATTGGCTGTGTCAGGTGATGGCGGGTTTAACGACACATATTTACGTGATCTTACCCAAAATCTCTTTTATGGAAAATATTGGTGGCGAAAGCCTACGTGTTAAACTGGTCAAGACTCATACTATGTAACATCATCTCATTGTGTGGCTTGGAATGTAATATTATTGCTGATGAAATACTTCCAAGGACAAATGCATTTTGGAAAAGGTTGTAGAATTTTTGCATACGGATGTTTTTTTCTTTCTTGTTTCTTTTTGACGAGGCAACTACCTAGAGTGAATTTTAGGAGCTTGCATCTCATTGAGTATTTATTTCTCTCCTCTTCCTGTACTACGCTTATATGAACCTCACAATTGCACTTCCATCTGTGGATAGTTAAACTCTCATTATTTAAAACATCTCATTGCAATATATCATGTATGCAGCAACATGCATTACAGTACGTACAAAGCACAACACATACACTAAAGATAAACATCTATATTTTATTCTGGGTAGGCTGTTAAGACATGTGCTATTATAAATAGCTATTGTAGCCAACACATCATATAAAGGGCTGGTTTGTCCAAAACTGTATCAGGCCAACTATATTTACTCCATTTGAGTGGTGATTCATTGGTGAACATTTTGCATCAAGAATTTGATGAGTTTGACTCCTGGCCATGGCTAACCTAAATGGCAGGCGATATCTGAACTGTTCCTGCCCCCCCCCAAACTCACCAACCTTCATTCTAGATGCACTTATTCGCACGGTTAAGTATGGTCAAACAGCCCCCATGAACAACACATTATGGGAAGGCCTTCATCCAGCAGTGGATTGACAAAGGGATGAAAATTAGAATAATCATTTACTGCTGTTCACCCAGCTCTGATGAGTGAAAATTGCATGGGTACTGTACTTGTTTCAGGTTGAGCTAACCTAGTGGATGAATGGATTCCAACTCCAGGAAAATAAATACCAATTATCCATCAGGCATCCTGGTTAAGACACCCACACATAGAAAATAAACACACGGCTTCTGAATACAGGTGCATGTGGAGGATAGTTGGGATTGTATGGAAGGATAAGCAACTTGTAAGTTTATATAGCAGAAGGAAGGAATGTTTTGGGGATTTCACCAGAAAGAAGAGGATTTGATGGGTTGGACACGTGTAGAATGTAGGAGGACAGGTGACCAAGACAGGGATTGGAAGGGCACTCAAAGGTTGACAAGCGCGAGAAAGATTTGAAGCCAAATGGTGGGATACTGTAACAACATCTGTGAGGTATGGTGTCACCAACATTCAACATGATGACCTCTTGACCTCGAATAAACATTTTGAATAGGTATTATTACAGCTTGTGCTCTGACTACTAAGCAATAACACTCACAAACACACATTTCAGATACTGTAATATATGATTGTAATGGACAAACGCTGATACGTAAAAATACTGCATTCATAAAATATCAGCAGTCAAATGTAATCAGTTGGTCCTTTGGGCATATTATGACCTTGACATTTTACCATTTAATAAAAAAAACAATATCAGTTTAAATATAATAGCCATGGTCAATAGAATAAAATGTATAAATTTAAGGGATATTGTGACTGAACATGAAAATATGAGAATAATAGACTTGGAAACCATTGCGACCTGAGTTATCGACCTGCTGTTAACTCTTCACATGCAAGACATATGCGGGTCATTCACTCATTCATACCTTAATATATACACGTCTGGAAATAACTTTAAACATAAGTCTTCGTAACCATTACAATGATACATATGTCTTTGCATGAGGCCCCCGTGGTAGTTTTGTGTGAAAATTATTGTCAATAACCCTCCCACCACCCGACAAGATATAATTTCTAATTTCCAATGTATTGATCAAGTTCTGACCAAAAAAATCTCACCTCGGAAATCGAGTGGGCTGCTTCATCTACATACGCACAGAGTTCGATGAAGCAGTGCACTCGATGTCTCAGCTCACGACCTGATGAAGCTCAACGCAGTTCAAGCGAAATGTCGTATGTTGATGGTTAAATTCAGGCATGAAAAGTCTTAAGCTACTAGTGAGCAGTTCTAGATTTGAAGTTTTCGTGACTGCAAGGATTCATACTCTTTGTTTTTTTCGGTAAAGTCACGTAGGTAAAAAATTAAAATAAATTAAATCACGACGTTTCGGGCGCAACACAAGGAGAAGGATGCTTGTGTTGCACCCGAAACGTCGTGATTTATTTTAATTTTTTACCTACATGACTTTACCGAAAAAACCAAAGAGTACTAGTGAGGAGATTTGTTTCTTAGCACTTGATCAACACATTGGCACGTATAAATAAAATATTCGTAAATATGATCATCTTGTCGGGTTGTGGAGGGTTAATGGGAACAATTTTAGCATAAAACTACCACATGTCCTAACCCAAAACAACATTTTGGATCATGCTTGCAAATGCTTACTTAAATTGTTGAATGGCTAAAGAGCTGTTAAAACAGAGACACATAAATAATATTAAATACTTCATTTGTCTTCATTTAGAAAGCTACAATGTACAATCTGTGTGGAATAGTTCATGTATATACTGCACGTATTTAAACACTCCAATAGTTTGTTTCAGCAATTATAGTTAATAAGCATTGAGCCGACACACACCGACATATTCATCATATATTAAAGCGTAGCTGAGGTGGAAAATTGAGAATTTTAAGCAAAAGAAAATACACTTGCTGAAAGAGTGGCTTGCCATGTCCCCCATATTATTCCTATTCTTCTGCCACATCCATTGCACCAGATGCGTGGACGTATTTACACATTGTGTTGTTCATCTGCTTGTCTGTGATTAAGTAAGTCACGTAGGGTCGCTAGCTGCCACATATGGAAAAACAAATTGGTGAGAAGAAAAGGCAGTGTTGTAGGATGGTGCAGCAGGCAGCATAAATTTGTGTGGAGAGGCAGTGGGCGAAAGGCACTCTCTTGAGTAGACCAGGCCACTCATTCGAAATGAATAGCCTACGCCAGCTTTGGAAGTTCCTGAAGCAATTCGCAATTAATGGTCTTCCTGTTGACAGTTGTCCCTTCAGGCTTGAACTACAAGTGAAAAAAAAATCCATCTCCGTACCTGCGAACATGACCTTTCCAGCTTAGCACTAGAATTGAACTCCTTCAGGTGAGTGGAAGATGAATGGTGCGATTCCAAACTCACCCTCTGGCTGTCTGCTATGACGTCGCTGGGGAGAAATCTCTCCCAACATCACCACACAATTCAGAACAGGCTTGAATACTTCAAGGCAGGGTTTTTGCTACATCATATGGCCAATACCCTTGGCACCCAATATGAGCGTCCTCTGATGCTGCTTTGCTCACACTTCAAATTTTCATCAGACCAGGAGGGCATGTTTTTTTTTATTGCAAATGATATGGAGTCAAGAAAAACTGTCAAAAGGTCCGACAAGACCTGGTAAGACAGTTAAAATCTTCATCATGCCTTGGTAAAAAAACATTTAATCCATAACGATTGCTAATGAGTGTGGCTTTGATGTGCGTTGACGCGTGACATTGACACAATTTAATATAATTTATATCTTACACGGACCGTGGAGATAATAAATACAAATATATATACATAATCAACGCATTAGCAATCAATACATTTTAAGTCCACAAGAACACCCCTACTTTTAATATAATAAATTAATAGAATAAATTAACAGAATAAATCAAATGCATGTGCTTTGTCCTTCAAACGTGATTAAGCTCGGTGGATCCTATGATTGCACATTGCAATGGCTCAACACAGCCAATGCTTCATTTTATATATATATATAAACACTGTTTCTTTACCTTTCTAACATATAGTTATGCAGTGCCCAACACGTGCATTCCGATTTACAGAAGTCATCGAACACAATGATTATTTTGTTGAATGTGGTTATTTTATTTGCGATTGACTGCTTATATATAATATGTATTGACTGATAGTATATATGTGGTTGATGAGAATGAAACCTGTTTGAAATACAATTTGCTCATGTGGTTAGTCGTCCTTTCAATATTCTGTTATACTGTTCTTGATTATGTGCATGAACAATTTATATATGTACGATAAGTCTCATGAGTCAGTAATTTTTCAGTGACATTTTAACAAGATTTGGAAAAGGAAAAAATATTCCTCAGTCAATTCGGAAGGCACACATTGTGCATTGCATACACATTCAGTTAATAGGTCCACTATTTTTGTTTGCACAATTGCTCCTGCTCATTTGATGATGTCCAAAGTTATACCATATGGATTTTTTTCATCATTATTTTAAAAAAGTTTTTTTATCTTGGAATGCTTTATTTTTATCTGCTGTATGCCAATGTGTATAAAGTGACTAATGTGTCTAAAGTGGATGTTTTCAAAGCAGTGTACAGTACTTGCTATGATGTATTGATTATAAACATGGACTTTGACAGAGAAAATGTAACAACTGCTGTGAAGTGGACAAAGAAGTATGGCGAGGTGTATGTTTGGAATTGCAATGAGTGGCAGAAAGAGGAAAACATGAATCAGAGAACATACATAACCTCAAGACACCATATTGACTGTTAAGAAGGTAAGTGGGCTTGGGTAGGTCATGTCACTGAAAGGGATAATGTCCAGTGGTCGAGACGAATGATGGAGTGGAAGCCAAAGGAAGGAACATGATGGAGTTATGAGATTAGCTCGTGTGCAGGAGCTAGATGGATCGTTTCATCACATGACTGTGAGAGATGGATGCGGCTTAGGGAATTCTTCATTCAGCGGTAGATAGATCAAGGCTGATAATGATGATAAAAAAAGAAACATAAACTTTACTACATTATACATTAGCTCCAAAAATTTTAGAAATGTTTTATTTCTTGGATATTTTGAATTTTAACATAGCCCAGACCTTCATTATTTCAAAAGACATTTATAGTGTGCTATCTATGTTTTAATCTAATTTCAAATTTTTTAATCTTTTGTTCCTTTTATTTAATCAATGTCCTTGTATAAACGAGACTATAAATAATTGAAGTTCCATACAAAGACGGACACCAAATTCATAATTCTGTGCCTTGATCTGGAATGACCAAACCACAGTGCAGAGGGGATTTTTTGCAGGGTTTGAGATGAGTGTCTCTAGGCTTTGTAAAAGCTTCCCAGAAGAAATCCTTGTGGTGGCCATCACTGCAGCGTTGGTGTACCCATGCCTTCCTGCTATTATTGATTTTCACTCAAAAGATCCATTGACATTAATCCACGTGGACACAAGGAAACCACGTTCAAACAGAGCCTGCCACTCCTCTTTAAAACACATTTATTGGATCTCTTTACATGCTATCGCACCTCCAATTAGCACGGTTGGCTACGTATGGTGAGAAAGAAGTTCAACATACATACACATACATACTTCTGGCACTGAGCATGATAGAGAACTTGCATGTAGGAAACTTGGCAATGTTGTTTCTGTTGAGAAGTAATTCCGAAGACACAGCACTTTGACATTCACAACTGGCAGTGGTGATGCACATTTCCATCCTCAGATTCAGTTCTTTATTGCACGGGGCATAGTTTTCGCCAAACAGCAGCTCTGACAATATGTTTGCATCGCCTTATTTTAAAAAATTCAAAGGCAAATGCATCAATAATGAAATAAAAATATAAATGGTTAACTGGACTCTTTGAAGTATGTTATCCATGTGAGTTAAGAATGTTCAACGTGGGAATATGTGTGAGGTTTGAACGATTACATTGGGTTCAGGTCAGGGTGACCACTATTGCCATTTTAAACACAATGTCCCTTGAGTGAGGTGTGGTGGCAATGCACGCCTGTCATCCAGTGGTTTGGAGGCATGGGTTTGGTGGATCCGATAGGTTTTTGTGACACTGGTTAGCAGATGGCAGTATAGTAAATGGGTTGTGAGTCCACCTGTGTGAAACCTTGAGTGTTATCCCCTCTAACGTGTCAGTTTTCGCTGGGTACTCTGGTTTCCTTTCATCTTGCCCTCATATTCCTTTCATGTTATAATTTCCCATCATCTTAGATATCACAATACAATATCGAAACATATAACGATGACTATACTCTTTGGTTCTTTCGGTATAGTCACGTAGAAAATAAAATCAAACAATAATAGAATACGATGTTTCGGTTGCAACACTGCAACCGAAACGTTGTATTCTATTATTATTTTATTTTCTACGTGACTTTACCGAAAGAACCCAAGAGTAATTCCTGCAGTCACGAAAGCTTCGAATCTATATGATGACTTAAAGCTTTCGTGACTGCAGGAATTCATATGCTTGGGTCTTTCGGTAAAGTTACGTTGATAGGTTCAAATAAAAGTAAAAAATAACAGAAAACTACGACGTTTCGATCGCAACGCAAGCGGTCGTCTTCAGGAAAAGGGGGGTTAGCTTCCAAGGGAAACTGTTTATAAGGGTTTGAAATGGATGTAGCCCAAATGTCAGCAACCAATGATAATGGAAGTGTTCGGCAGCGAGCCCGGCGGTGGTTCGTGTTCCACCAATCAAAGGGCTGCCAGGTGAGAATTAGTAGGTTAAAGAGAGATTAGCATGTTAATGGAACCTCGCAGAACCGCAACCAAGAGGTTGGCGCGCAAAGTGACTGTGAAAGTGCAAGTATGAAATGGGCGTAAAGCACAACTAACATCGGAAGGTGGTAGGATGAGAACATCATAGCCAGTTATGACTTAAACTGGTTGATAACATCCTTCTAATGATTGCTCAGTTTGTACCCATTTTCTCGGTTAACATTGTGTCTGTGTCTATATATGGATGACTTCATGAACGAATCTTTATTGATAGCCAGTGGGCTTGCAAAGTACCTTCGTCTTAGGAAAATCAATTTCGTGTGAGCCAGCCACATTAAAATAATGATCAGCCACGGCCGAGGTATTGGTCCTACCGTGTTTCAGATCTGCCTTATGTTCACAAACACGGTCCGAGACATGTCCCTTAGTTTCCCCAATGTAACTACTGCCTGTCAGGGATCATAATTGGTTTTTTTGGAAGGGTAAAAAACCAATTATCATATTTTTTACTGGCAAATGAGGTTCCAATGGTGTAAATGCTTACCCCGAGCTCTCATACTCTGATGGTGCATTGTCTTTGAGTTGTGCGCCTTTTGGCGTCATCTGGTCCAACATCAGAGTTATTGTTTTTTTTTGCATTATGACTGCAGGTATTGTGGTCTATGCAAACATGACTCCTTGTAAAAAAAGGTGTCAGTTTTGTTGCCAGATGGAAGGGTAAGAAACCAATTATTAGCACTTGTACCGTCTGGTAAAGGCTATTTGGGGGATCTTTGTATGGGTGTGAATGTTGATACAGTTGTATGTTTTTTTTTACAGATGCTGAATAAAGAATAGCAAACATTTAAATGGTACAGTTCTTTAAAAGTGTGGTATGTGTACCTAGCACCTGAAAAAAAACACTACAAATACAGTTTGTTAAAGCGTACATAGTTATTCAAATAAAAGTATACGATTGAACAAACATTTTTAACATATTCGTTCCCTTCAACAAATTATCACTGAGTGTGATTCATCTGTAGTAGTAATGCCATCTCATTAGAAAATGTTGTTGCAATACGCCAAGTATTATGTACGATGAAACGATATTTCATGGGCAACATGAGAATATGAAAACTATTTAGCTGCCTCGTAAATTATATCATGGGGGGAAAAAGTTAATATACACTTCACGTGCATTCTATTACTTGCGCATCCTCTACGTCCAATCACAAAGATGTCAACATGCGCAGGTGTCTCATCAAAATACAGGCTATTAACGATATTGGAATTCTGAGACTATAACATAACATTGCCTTCTGTCTGATGGACGGGCGGTCGTGCAATAAAGTCTAATTCTTACCACTTATGAGGGCCTCAAGTCACAGCGATTTGATGGATTAGGCAAGGTGACCGCTTGTATAATGGGATGTTCTCTAGACAGCAGCAGCACAAAGGAAATGATTAGCCACTAAAATCCTTGCTTGTCAAATGAGCTGGACTGGTGTGCGTGCCCCGAAGTAGGACAAAGCAGGTATTGCTATGTCTTATTAACCTTTGAACTACCAATGCCGACCACAATATGCACTGCTTGGGATTCCTCTGCCAGCTTTACGACGGCATACAAAACCCATGCTTGTGAGTGAAACCCAAAGATATGATTTCAGTAATTATTATTCGCGGGAGCTGCATGAAGATTGAAAAAAATACATTCCATTGCATTAGCACCATTGCCGTCTGTAATGGAAATAAGCTGATTGCGAGCATTGTTAAAATGTGCAGATTTAATTTTCACAAAATTTCTGCCGGTGTGAAGACTGCCAAATGTTAGAGTGTAGCAAATTCATGAATAGTCACAAATGAAATATGATATTTGTGACCTCACGATCATCATTATTGTCACATTCAAACATTTGTCATGTCTAATCTTTGTACACTGAAAAATAAAATGTGAAGTGTGTAATAAGGGTAATGATGCACATTATTTACCCAGGAATAACTATCTGAGTTTCAAGAATATTATTTCAGGAAGGTCTTGCATTGTGAGATGTGTGGCTGATGATTGAGTTATTTCAGTAAATCCTCCTACCGAAAGCACTGAAAATGGCATAATAATACTTAACAATGTAGTATGGTTAGATGAGTGTTGGGGTTAGCCTTTGTTAATAAACAATATACAAAGCATTGTTTAAAACATGTTTTTTTGTATAAATATCATTATTTACTTACACATCAAGACAAAGACCCACCATTTGCCTGCAATGTGTTGCTGCTTGAATATATATAAACAATACATGTACTGTATATATATACACCAGAATGTTTTTCATGATATTTTTTTCGTAAATTAAACCTAACGTAAAAGATCTGTCAAAGTCATAGCAATTGTATGCAAGTAATTTTCATGGTTAAAGGGGTTACAATATGACAGTCACTGCATATTGAGGTTCTTAAAGGGTCAGATTAACCATTATTGTGAAAGTAGTTTTATGACATGTCAGATGGTCTCATTTATGAAATCCTGTGTAGGTAAAGATATTGCGTGGTAGTTGCATCCACAGCAATTGATCATGTATGACAGTTTGATGCAGCGACTTCTCATAAGGCTCCACTTTAAGCTAAGAATATGCTCTGCTTATCAAAACGAAACCATGGTATTTCAATACCTGTAATAAAACTAGAGCCCTAGCTTACACTGGGGGTTGACGCTAGATTATTGTCTTTGAATTTTTTTCCCACCTGGCATATTCTTATTTTCTCTTCATTACAGGCATTAATGTCACATAATAGTTATTAATTTTCCTATGCAGAGGATATTTGGGTTAAAATAATGTTAAGTAAAATCAATCACTCAATCAATGACTTGAAACAATCTTTTAAGTAATCAAATACTTTAGCTTCAATACAGTTAAAAGAAAATGCCTTTGGAATATGTAATAAAATATTTAATAAAAATGTGTTGTCTTATTCACAGCATCTACATGTGCATGTCCCCCCAGGTTCAGAGTATGAGGACGCACACACGGATACGTAGAATGTAATTTCAAAGGAAACTAATACAAATCAGACAAAAAACATTGACCGTTAAGGAAAGACAATGGGCTTGAGCAGGACACGCTGCTAGAAGGGATAATGGCTGATGGAGGACACTGGAGACGGAATGGCAGTCAAATGAGGGAACGTACCCACGAGGGTGGCCGCTGTGGGACATGGAGCTACGTAATCAGCTCATGTGCAGACGCGAGATAGATTGTGGCATCACGTGATCATGAAGGGTGGTGGCGGTGTGGGCACACCTTTATCCAGCAGTGGGCAGACAATATCCGATGATGATGATGAAGTAGATACGCATTGGTTTAATTATTGAAATGTATAAAACAAAACCGATACGCTTCAGTATTGCAAGTTGTGTAATTGAAGCCCCCTCACTGTTCATGTATTTGTTGATGTACATACATTCGTTCAGTTTAAACATGTGGTAAGCATTTGTTAACTAATTCTCACCAGGTTGTGTTTACACTGACAAAGTGCCCCGTGCTGTGTTGAGTATTTCCTGGTGCGTGTGAAATACTGCATTTTCCAGCTTCTGAACCTGGCTGGCGCCTCGAGAGTGGATACGAAATCAATGTTGAATTGGGAATGATTTACAGTGATTCATAACCACTAATTAAAAAACACCACCATTTGAAACCTAACAATCACACTCTTGAACCGTTATAATGAGCTCATTCTGCTGGAAGAATGTGACACGGGCATGTTGTTGGCAGCAGGGGTATGACTTGCCCTGTGAGATGACGTACTGAAATGATCCTGGCAGAGAACCCCTAACACCCTCCTTTTGCTGCAGGCATTTAGCCACTCCGCCTCAGTTGGTAGCCGACGTTTAATAAATTCTGCAGCTTCTTGCGGCTTTGTCGTGCTGGTGAACGATGGCTTTGCCGCAAGAGTTAAAATCATATCGTTTTGTTGCTTTTGGAGAAAATCGAGGTTTTTGGACGGCCTTTAGGTTTCAAACAAAGAGGAATTGCTCTTACCCAGGGCATTAAGGAGGCTTCGCACACCGGGGGCATGGTCGTGTTTGAGCACTCGTTGAGATCATGAAATTTGTACTGTATGAAAACGTGTGCTTGCATGCTGAAACAGGTTGGGGAATGTAATCAGGTATTGCTAAAGGGCACATTTGTGGGTGTGATTAGTAGGTTTACCACATCAATGTTTGTGACTGTGTAATGGTTCAGTTTCACTCATATAGGCACAACCAGAGGTGTGTGCATGATTTACCACGTTATTCCATTATCATGTCATGTTTTAGTCCCAGCAATGTACTCAATATATTTTAAGTAGTACCACATACAAGTTCGATAATTATATATTTTGTAGGTAATGCTCATTATTATTGGTATTATTAAGAATCTCAAGACTCTCTTTATGAAGGGTCCTGCCAAGTTGTACAATGATAGGATGATTTTGCAATGCATGATCCCAATTAAGTCATTTTGAAATAATTATTTTAGCATTGGGATGTTTGTTTTTTTGTTTGTTTTAGCTATTGGAGGAAACCGGAGGACAGGAATCTCAGTCGGGAGTCGAACTCAGATGCTTCTTGCTCGAGGCACAACTGTTACCCACCGCACCACCCTTTCTGACGTGGTTTCCAAGAAGCGCCTTGAAGGATTGGTATGCCATCATTTTCCTTGCTCTTTTTAATAAGCGCTCCCTAAATAGACACTAAGCACACGCCGTTCAGGTGAAGCCATGCTTGATGCTTTTTCTCATTATAGCCCAGATCAGGTTCCCTGTGCGGTCAAAGCGTCACGCTGTTCGTGAATGTCTTCCTGAGATGGAACATTGAATGCACCTTTGGATACCATTAAAACATTTTTTTGTGCCTGCCTCAGTAGTGTACTAATGCTGCAAGATGTTGAACATGCATGATATAGCCACGAGTAAACCACTTGTGATTTTTATTCATGCTGCTTATCACATGCAGCTGTTTTATGTAAATTGCTACCATCGTCATGTGCAGCAATGCCTATCTCATTCGTCTAATAACAATTAAAGCCCTTTGTTAATCCCCTTTGAGATGAAGGCCTCCCCATGTTAGTTCACAGGGGTTGTTTTTCCATACTTCACCACCCTGGTTGGTATGGATTGAAGCAAGGGCGTGTGCAGGACCGGTTCAGATATCACTTGCCGCTGATGTCAGCAATGGCTGAGAATCTAACTTAGATTGCTTGGTTCAAAACGCAGTTGCCTAAACCACTGGGCCACTGCTCGACCCCTGCAAAGGGCTGATTAGTCTTAGATATGCTCTGTATCCGTCGCAATAGTGTCATGCCTTGAATACGTCAGATCAGGCCACTTGTCGGCATTGGGCCGTGTCTAACTACTAATGCCACATTTAACTCCTCCATAACTGTCGATCCTTTGCCAGTTCCCAAAAAACGATCTGGTTTCTCCAGATTTTGTTATCCCGTGTGGTGATAATCCCGCCATGCCCAAGTCTTTTCCCCAGATGGTATTTGGTCAACCGCCCCGATCTTTTGGCTTGGGAGATTCCACTTGTATATTCACTTTGCCAATATATCTTCCATCCGTAATACATGGCCTGCCCACTTCATTCATCTTTTCCTGATGCCACTGCTTAACTGTGCTTGCTTAGTCATTTTTTGCCTGATTGTAATATTTGTGCATTTTCACTTTGTGTTATTTGTCAAATTCGCCAAAGCACATTTGTTTTCACACAAATGCAATAATTTTTCATTGGGTGTTAGGCTCCATAATCCACTGCCATATATATTAATACGGCATGCGATATGTGAGATCAGCAAATATCCACATACAATTTGTCGTGCATATTTGCGCCCTGCTTACATTGCACTTTCTTGTTCATTGCATCGAGGTTCTTGCCTCTGGCCGTCAAGTATTCTAGCTACACTAAGAATTTGTTCATGAGATTGAGTGATGAATTACTGCATTTACAGGAAATAGTAAAAAGAAAATCACCTAATATGCAGAATTGAAAACTTTGCTTTTTAATTAGAATTTTGCCTTCTCTTTTGGAAATCTTTCATATAATATCAAGCATTATACTTTTGTTATCTTGTTCCATTAAACCTTTTCCACCACCTTGACTTTGTCCTCATTCTGTCTTTTACAGTAATTCAAATATTTCTGCTCGAAGCCAGCGCATCTGGCTGCATGCGCATGCCCCATTACATAGTTTAATGTGTCCTTTTGTTGACTCCGCGAACATATGTTTCCATTTGGGATTCGTTATTTGGAATCGCAAGCAATAAGACGCCCGGGGTGAGCAATGGCAATGAAAGGCGAGCAATGGCAGTGAGGAACCGAGAGGCCCTCTGTAGTTGAAATGCCAGTTATCTTTCCAGTCCAGGTGTGCGTGCGGCACACAAGGCTGGTGGACCATGCTGCGAAGCCACGGCGCGTCCTTCACTGTTGCCCTCGCAGCGAGACATGGTTTTGATGGCACAGGCGAAGGTGGGTGGATTAACATGTAGCCCGGGCAGCCTGCCGGACAGAATCTGCTCTATGGGATAAGAGCTCATTCCCTTTGGGAGGATGAAAGCAGTGTTACATCTTGGCACAGGAATATAGGATTAAGAGATTTTAAGAAACCAATTATAGTCCCGTTACAAGTTAAGGTTTCTTAACATGGTCAGTTGGTCATTGTAAACATGACAATGTGAGGTACTGAACTTTACACGGGAGCATATTTTTTCTGAATGTTAGCAACTTAATAGCAGCAGACTCGATTATATTGATTTCCTGTTTGTCTCACTGCAGGACATGATGCAACGCTGCTATTTATTTGTTAAATATTTTAATGCGCTGCATACAAATGCGTTTGCAGGAATTGTGCGCGTGCAATATATACAGAGAATACTGACATGTGAATTTCTTTTTCACTCGTGCTTTCGACTGAATGCAGTAGACATTTGTGTATACAGTTATACAATTTCCCCAACCGCCCTGCAATTTATTTACGTCTGACATTTTCAACTAACGTGTGTTTACCCAAGAAGGTGGGCGGAGAGCGTTAAGCAGGACGGTGGCTGAAGCACAATGGCTTCTCAGCTTGCACCAATATTGGAGGGGAGGCTTCTAAATGTTGTTTTGTTGGAATTTTTTAGTCCCAGAAGTGGTGGCCGCGCGCACACATGAGTATCGTTTGCTATATTTTATTTTCACAGTAATTTCTGTGAAATTGTAAACAAAGGTTTTTATTTACACGTGACTACGGATTATTGTGATCGGCAATCAGCCAAGAAACACGATGCATCTATTTTTTTTAACACAAAGGGTGGAAATTACATTAGCGTTTGGTAACGTCCGCATGTTACCACAGCCGAGTACAGAGTAGATGTTAAGCGAGACACTGCATCCCCATGATCCGCTGCTAGTTGAAGGCCGCCTCGCATGATTTTGTTTGGTGACGTGTCCCGCCCAAGCCCGTAGTAGATTTGATGTCTCTAACTCTGCATTTGCAAAGCATCTACCGATATCTGATCAATAATTGTGTTCTCCTTGTTTGTAATAATGTACTCCCTGCTTGTTGAGTTCATAATTGAAATTGTCTCTTCAACAATCTATCGTTTCAAAACTACAATACAGCCGAGAAAGGTCACAATCATGTCAACTATCTAACCAATTAATGTGTTTGTATTTTTTTAATTGAAACTCAGCTTGATAAAAAAACAATGGAAAGTGTATTTTAATTAGATAGTTTTAGCAGTTGCTCCACAGAGACCCACCGCCTTATATGTCTTAATGATCATAATCATCACACTCCATATATCCAGGCATTGCCGACGTTGATTGATACACATCTCACTATACCTTCCAATGTTCCTGTCTTCTCTACATCCCCATCACTCTCCAGTGCTGTCCTCTCTTTTACGAGGCCTTTATACTGGTAGGAACCTCCTGGTTACACGAGCCCACAGGGGATTATTGTGTCCGTCGTGCAGGGAGGGGCTGGGTGGGGAGGGAGGGGAGGGGAGGATGGGGAGGGGCTGGGTGGGGAGGGGAGGGGCTGGGTGGGGGGTGGGAGGGCTGGGGCTGGGTGGGGAGGGGCTGGTCACCCCGTGGTGCCCTTAAAAAAATCAACGTTTAACCTACTCACGCCGGCTTATGCCCGCCCTCACAGTCGGGCATATTTGCGGAATACACCACGCCGCCGTTGACCCTTGCCATTGACCGAGCAACCCAACGTTCCTACCAGCTCCCTCCACAGGAATGTGTTAACATTGCCTTCTCAACTCCTTCTTGGCCCTACCTCTTGGTATTTCCCCCTCTGTCCACGTCTCAAAAGATGATGATCCCACAAATCGGTTTCCTCCATGCACTCGTGTGACCGCATTGCTCTAGGCCTAACCGACACCATCCTGCCTTCACCATCCGTTTGTTCCTCACGTTGAATTGTCCGGATTTTGCCACGTCGTCTTCGAGAAATCACATTTCAGCTGCTGGTATTTTACTCTTCTCTCTCCAGTCTGAAAGTCTCACAGCAAAGCAACGTCGTTTAAACAGCTGCACCCATCAGTCTTTAATATCAAGCTTCTCTTCAAACACTGGATGCCTGACAATGTGCTTGCACATGGCCAAAAGTATTATTGGTGCACCTGCTGTTTTTGCAAATATTGTTACAAGTATCAAGGTGTGTTTCATCTCTACAAAAATACAAATCGCTTTACTGTTCTTTGAGCTCAATATATGTTAATAGTGTAAGTGCAAACCGAATATTTTAGGTATATCACTAATGGTATGGAATGAATATAACTTCCCACATATAAACATGAATAAAATGCAGGGCAGTAATTTAATGTCATAGAAAAATAAATACAGTTTGAATATGCTTTCTCTTGTTTACCATTGCAGGATGGAGATGCATTTGGTCCAATAGAGCATTAAAAAAAATTGTTTTCACAAAAGTGATTTTATTTTTCATACATTTAAATGAAATGATTTGTTAACTGGACAAAACTGACAGCTGCTGTTTTAGATATGGAAATAAATTTCCTTTACTGTCTTGCTACTCGATTAGAATTTCAAATGGCATCCTATCTCTGCCGTAGATGCTGTTTAGGGCCGACAATGCACTTTTTGTGAACAGGACATGGCCAGTGTGAGCAGCTGCTCTTGCCACAATATTGATAACTGCAATTTCCTTAATTAAAACAGTGCAGAGTGCATGGCGACTTACCTTGCATGAATGCACTGTATATAGTCTTACGAAAGAGCATGATGAAAAGTGGTTTTCATAATGCGGTGTTTAAGGTTAATATAATTTGTGTGCATTGAGCAGCGCTCCACAATGCGTTCATAAATATACAACTAATTATACAAAATTGACTGCAATAGTACGTTTAATTTGAATACTTTTCTATATGTGTTGCAAAGTAGAACATGTGGAAAGCAGTGTTTTTTATTCCATTAAACACAACAGGACTTCAAGAAAATGTAATGAGTTGGCTGCTACAGCTTATCATAAGTAGATGCTAATTAGCAGTGCTTTATCGACATCAATCCGTATTTTTCTTACTGCATACAATAATCAGCGAATATATCACTTTCTTCTTGATGACATTGCTTGTCCACCAAAGATTGAATACATACCACCTGTCGAAAAATATCCTTTGTGAAGAGTTAGAAGAGGTGTATTTGCTAGTTCATGCACAAATGACTGAAGTCTAAAATTCCTACATGTAAATTATATATATATCTAAATGATAAGTAATAACGTGGCAGTCTATCACATCAATTGATGACGTTGTGGGGCTTTTTGCCATGTGGCTGACAATGTTAATTGCTATGTTTGTTGCTGAAACAACAGCCTTGTAAATTTGAATGTAAATTGAAAATCTATGTTGCTGTGACTGCTTGCAATTATAGCCGCTTTAGGGCTTGACACATGTGGCAGGCACAAATTTAGACTGAGGGTTGAGGTTTGTCATTGTCTCTCATTAGATCAGGCCAAAGGCTGTGTCCTTCATGTTATTTCACACAGACGTTTTGAAATATCAATTTACCATATTTGTGAAAACTCAGAACCACGGATACCTGAATTGTAAATGCTATAAAAATGAATTGCCAAATGCTAAAGGGAAAATGACACTTCACTGAATCGTTTTTGGAAAGATTCTCCTTTAGTTATATTGCTGGCTAAATACTCGGTGTTTAAAAAGATGGACCCAATTTCAAAGCAGTATATTTCACGATGGCAACATGTTACAATTACACAAAAGTTACAAACGGTTTCATGAGTTATCAAGTTTTACTAACCATTTTATAAATGCTCTATGTGCCCTCCACCTGCAGTACGGACAACATCGAGACGATAGTTGAATTCGTCCCAAACGACTCTCCTCACGTTTTCCTCTGAGGTGCGTGATCGCCCTGTGCTCTTCCCCAAATTGTCAGTACCAACGACGAATGTTCTTTGACATTGGCGGATCAATGCCAAAACGCCGTTGAAACGCACGCTGCACCGCAATTACGGATTCAGTCTTGCTGAACTGCAGAACGCAACACGCATTGTGTTGTGGGGTCACCACCTTGCAAATGACTGAGGCTAGGGGCGGTTTGTGCACTGGGAGAGGCATCTAGCGGTAATCATTTGAAACTCTATGTCCCGCCCTCTCTATGCCCCGCCCTCTCTATGCCCCGCCCTCTCTATGCCCCGCCCTTTCAAGTGGTAAGAGTTGCATTCATGGGCGGTTCGTGGTTGCAGAGATATAGCGATTTCAAATCGGGTCCATCTTTTTCAAACACCCTGTACTTCCTTCAGTGGAAAAACTAAATGAAATTGCTGAGGGTGATGCACCTTGCATTACAGGAAATGAGTGTTGGACATCATTTTAAATGGTTATACATCATTTGTAAAAATGTATTCCGATTGTAAATGCTGACCTGTGGACACAGTCATGTTAAACTATGCATACAATACATGTCTGGTTACATCGTCCTTGCTACAATAGAGGCATTCTCACATGTTAATAGCAATCAGTGGTTTATGGGCTATTGATGGATTGGCAAGGAACTATTTTGTCGGATGAATGAAAGCCTTATATGAATAAATTTAGAAACAGCCCACTGTAATAGGCTATAGCACAACACAGAACGAAAGTAGAAGTATCCAAAATGACCTCGAAGAAAAATTATACGGAACTGTATGATGATCAATGTTATTTAGCTGATTTAGACCATCAATGGTGTTAACAAAAAATTGCATTTGTCTAAAATAAAAGTGGGAATAGTGTAATGTAATTTTACCGTAGCTATCCATATTCACACTAAGTATTTAGTCCTAGGTCATTGCATGCAGAACTTTATGTGCATTTTCAAAATGTTTTACAATTCTCTGGCTTAGAGCAATGGTGCATTGCGCTATAAATGCGGTCATCTGAGTTATATTCCTGGCCATGGCTAAAATCAGTGGCGCATGGCATCTGAACGACTTGCACTTGGGCATCCTTCCATTGACCATCCTGTATTGACCAGCGTGGTGAAGTATGACCACTTCCCACAATTCGTGCAGGATTGTGATGTTTGTTCGGTGAGTTTTGCTTCACGTACCGTTCATTTGAATCATCAACAAAAGTGCTTGCTCTTCATATGGCCAATGAATTGAATACGTAAATACACTTTAAAATTGGTAGCTCATAAGTATATCTTTTTCCCATTACAAATTCATACGCAACTATCTGTTGCCTCCTCAGGTGGTAAGTGAACTATCTGATCTTGGGCCCATGGGCCAAGACCTGAGTCCATTTACCTTCCCGGATTTATTTCACTGCCTTTTTCACCAAATCACTCAGAATGCACCCGACCTTGTCAGATCTCAGAAGTTAATCAGGGCTGAGCCTGGATAGTGCTTGGATGGATGGCCACAGTGCACACATTGTCATAGCACTTGGGGGGGGGGGTCTATACGGTGGTGGGCATCAGAGGGCACTGCAGCAACATCTATCATTGTGCTGTACCTCTATGCAACAATGTCCACGCTCCCTGCACTTGACCAACTCGCTCTGACCAGTGCAGTGAAGTATGGTCAAATAACATCTTAGACTCGCATGGCGTGGGGAGGCGCTCATCCAGCAGTTACTTGATAAAAGGGATGTACATAGTTGTTTGGTACATCGATTTACGGATAACAAAGTGCACTGAAAAGATCATTACCTATGTATTACATATCTATTAATCTTGGTTAATCAGGTATTTGCTGCCAATGCAAAAATATGGTTGGTTTTATAACCGGGGCTTAATATACGGACACATTTTGTTCGGTTTTACGTTGTCACACATGCCCATAAATGTTCCCACAAATTAAAATATAATTAAAGATGGTCTTGAAATGCAACACTGCATTTCATACATTATAACTAGCATTTGACGAATTTTTTGGAATAAAAATTCCCAACAGGATGTGATTAGTTCACGAGCTAAGATTGTCATGTGATGCATGCCAATCTTACCTTTTAAAAATAAAATCCCATGTGCATTTGGTATTACAGTTAAGATTAGACCCGAGTATACTCACAGCAGGCACCAAGAAGACTAACAATAAACATAATAGGACTAAAATACTCTTCGTTCAATTTCTATTTGTTCACACCTATAACTTGGTGCCCATTTATACACATGTGTGCTGTAGTCGAAGCAGATCCAGTATTTATGACAATAGGGATTTAGGGAGAGGTGTATTTTATGAATGCTCCAGTTTTATGCCTTGGGCTGCAGGAAAACGGGTGTCTTACAGAAAATCGAGCCGTTACTGAGAAAAAGAGCTGAGAATGGAAAACTTGACGTCTAACTGCAATCCCTGAACCTGAGAGTAAGTAGCGTGTGGTGGAGCCATTCACAAGCTTTCCGTGAGCAGGGTAAGGTTGTGAATGTTATTAGTTTCACATTGATGCAACCAATGACAATGATACATTGTTGTTGATGGCATCAAAGCAGAAATCACACACGTAGACATTTCCCGACTGTAAAGTATTTCCTGGTTGTGGAGCTTTCGTGAGGACAGGCATCCTAGGCCTTGGCTACCATAGTAAATACCATGGGTGGCCAAACTTCCTGACTCTGAGCCACATACCAAACACTTCATATGGCAGAAAGCCACAAAGCAGACACACTCGTGTACACGTGCATCTCGGGTCACATGGGGTGGACACACGACCAGGATAACTCATGCTGACTAGTTGTGGATTTGTTTTGAAATTTAGAAATCTGCAGGAGCGCCCTGGGAGTATTCATGTCTGGTTTGAGCCGCACTTTAACTTCTGATTGAGCCATAGTTAAGCCAACCCTAGTATATACTATACATAGCCAACTCCATGGTAATGGAATTCCAGAGACACAGAACTTCATCATTGCAAAATTCAACATTCACGTCATTTTGGCTTTCAGAGTTTCTAAATGTTGCACAATAGGTTGGTGTGCTGTACAAACGTGTAGCAAAGAGCCAGTTTAATTTCCATGTCTAACATGTATGCATTGTTCTTTTAATCCTGGTACCATATGCCCTTTCTTGACCATCCATCAACAAACACTGTACTGCAATGTCTTCAGTTAGAGGCCTCTTTATGGTAATCGTCTGGTTCAGGAAAAAACTATAAGATCTGCCACTATATTGTAGGGGCTTTTTCCTTAGGGCATTTATGTCAAATAAATAAACTATTTTGGCATCCATATATGATGGGGCATCCCATGGAAATAATACACGTATCTTTGATGTTCAAAAACACACTCGGATGCATTTAATTATTTATTGCTTTTTTACACTTTCATGCTGGAAAAAGTCGCTGATGTGTTTGTGTAATTTTTAACCTTCAATGAATAAATATTATATTTTGAATTATGAAGGCCAGGCAAGGGACTCTATAAACCTGTATATAGTTTTCAGATGTTTTCTTCTTTTGTTTCGACAAATAGTGCGTGTGGACCGGTGGTGGGTCATCGCGACTTCCACAACAATCGACCTTGTATGTATGTATGTTGAACTTATTTTGCACCGTACGTAGCCAACCGTGCTAATAGGAGGTGCAGGGGAAGGATAACAAACTAAACACAAAAAACACTGAAAAAGAAACGAGTTTTCAATCTAGATTTAAAAGTGGATAACTCCAGTGGCTTTTTTATATTGGAAGGAAGAGCGTTCCAGATGGCCGCAGAAGCGCATCTAAAAGCACGCGATGCAGTGACCGTCTTTGTTTGATGGTCAGCCAAAAGCAGCTGAGAGGACTACCGGAGTTTGCCTAATGGTTTATGCTCCTTGACGAGATCAGCAAGGTATTGTGGTTCATTTGTGACAAGCACTTTATTTCGAATGAGTGCGACCTTATAATGTATTAGTTCGGCAACCAGAAGCCAATGCAAGTCTGTGAGCACTGGGCGGACATAGTCGGATCTTGCAGTACTCGTCACAACACATGCCAGAGAATTTTGTACACGCTGCAACTTGGTAATGTTTTTTTTCAGACGTTCCATAGCATAATGCATTGCAATAATCGAGCCTAGTCAATATTATGCTACACGCCACCGTGTTTGGATTTATCACCTTGAGCTCCAGGCCCCATCAAGCCTATGGCTCAAAACCCGAGTTAGTCCTGATCTGCTACAACCATGTATGCCTCTTCCAGCTTCATTCTGCGGTTCATTCGAATAGCAAGCAAAAAAACCCGGGTGTGCCGGAGCCAGATCATTCAGCAGGCAGACATAACTCGTCAGATTCCTCCAGTCTAAATAAAGATTCTGATTCTGATGCCTGACAAGCGAGTGATGTCTTCTCACCATTACAGTTCCAGTACAGCAATCGCCCTCAAAGTCAAGTTTTATGTCAGAAGGTCGTCACGGCCATTGCCGCTGATACATCCATACATCACCGTCACTTCCTTCTTTTATGAAAGCATAATACTCTCTTCTGCCTGATGACAATTGCTTGCGTTGCGATCGAAACGTCGTGATATTTTTTATTTATATCTACGTGACTTTACCGAAAGACCCAAATAATATGAATATAATAGACAAGGCCTTTGTAATAAAGATGGATGAAAGGATATTTCAAACATTACAGTTCCCTTTTAGATTATGCAGCCTTTAAGTCAAAAAAGATATATTCTCTACAAAGCATACAACCAAACATCTGGTTGAGACATGATATTTATATATTTCCTCTCTGGTAATTTTTTTTAAATCTAGGTGCTGTCCAAGCTGATTTAAATTTAGCTTTTTATGTCTGAAATGATTATATTTTAAGGTGGTATACCTGCAGTGTGACTGATAATTTAATTGCTAATGATGTAACAGTTTATAAAATGCAACAGAGCATGGCACAAAGTGGATACTATTTTATCAAGCTGATGTCTGCCAACCTCTGTACCCATAATATTAATGACCAACCATTTACTGGCAGCATGCTCAAAATGTATACATTAAACAATGCTGTCGGGATCCCAGTAATTAAGACCGTTAGCAAAATCTACCACAATTCCTTTTGGTTATCATATATTAGGGCTGACTAGACTTCTGTTTGTTTACGTCTTGGTCTCAACCTTGGGCTGGACACATATATTCAATCGTCATCACCCAACTTTGTGAAGAATAAGAATTTCCGTATGACAGGTCCCTCCAATAAAATTCCAAAAGCACCTTCACTAACATTGCCTTCCTTAATGATGGGTACTATGGTGACAGGTCTAAAGATTATAATACATCAACAGTGACTGACAGTGGGTTGGTTTTGATTATTGCTCTTTACGTAAAGGTGCAGCCCTGCAATTGATTGCTCACGACACTGCTGGAAGTAGGGTCTCTATTCGAGGGAGCTCTCGTAAGTCCTTCTGGAGGGTATTTGGCCTACTCTTTCATTGTGTACAAACATCCTAGAAGAGGTGGGAGTACCCACCCGCTTACCCTCACGATACACAGCCTGCCGAAGGACGAATTATGGTACACACGTACTGCTAGGTTCGACAAGAGGCAGAGGGATTTGGGAAACGTACTGTAATACAAAAGTAATTCGACTTTACTCGAAAAGAAACGTCAAAGTATGCATAACTTTACTGGTGTTAAACTCACATGGCATGCATGTTGGTAAAATAAAAATCGCAATTAGACATTCAATTTTCATTTCCCTTTACCAGGAAAGAGCGTATCAAGATATAGTTTTTCCTTAGCAATGATACCTGCGCAATCTATACAAGGAATAGATCGCTATTTGCTAAGTAGTTGCTAAGTTGTGGGGTTTTCTTTTTGTATTATCTGTGTATGGAACTTGATAATTGATGTGCAGCGTTGTAGGATGCAAATGCATGAATGATGTATTATACAATTGAATTATTATTTATTTTCAAATTTATAGTTTGGGTGATACTACCTTGACCAACAATACAGTTGTAGGTATTCAACTGTCCACTTTATAGCAGATGGTGTGCTTTACTCATATCCTGCAGAAATACTTAAGTGGGATCATGAATTGGACCACTGCGTGAGTAAAAACGACTCTTTTGAAAGTAAGCTCATCACTAAGCTATCTGGTCACGATCACATACCTGTCAACCCTTTATCAGTGCCTAGCTTATTACAGACCAATTCCGACTTTATTGGTTACCCTGTGCCCTTATAAATCTCAATGTTCGTCCTAAAAAGTCCCATCACATGAGAGAAACACAAATAAATAGACTTTTTTTTTGCCCGTATTGAAACGGCTGTACGCCGTATGGACCTGCACACTCAATTCCCTTACACAAGAATACGAGTAAACCGTATGAGTTCAGTTTTTCCATTTATTAGGTATAGCCCTGTGAGCCATGCGGCTCTTGACTCGGGTGCAACCGCAACAAAACAAAAACATGAACAACATCTTAAAGTGACTAAACATAACAGATATGCTACCAACGCGAAGGCAAACAATCGTTTACCTGTGTCTCCTTGATTGTGCAGCACAGCTCAACAAAGCTCCTGTATCCAGGAACAAAGAAGGAAAGTTCTAAAGTCTGAACACTATTAAGCCGGAAAACTGGAAGTTTGGACCCTATCTCTGGAAAGTTAAACACACTGACAGCATTACCTTTGTTTTGTGGTAATGTTTATTCAAAAACCTCATGCATATTAACTACAGTCTTAAATAAATAAATAACCCCACCCCTGGTTAGAGTGGAATGATAATGTGGAGTAGTAGATGAGAGGCTGAAATGTCATGACCCGAATATAAAAAAACCAACCCTAACTTTAATCATTGACGGCCTGGACATTTGGAGTGCCGTCAGATAACATAACATAACCTTTTATACATTTTCTTCTTAAAACCAAGACTGACTGATGCTTACACATTTACATTCAAGATTTGAAAAATATTTGCAGGGTAAATATGTTCATATCAAATTGTCCGTATGGGCAGTAAAGGCGTACAGATGCATTCATTCACTGATTAATTTGTATTATTAATCTCACGATACATGCATTGCATCACATAAGAATCTATGTTTTTTTCCATTTGCATTTTATGTAATGGCATCACATTATTCCAGTGGCCACTATCTGCTGCTAAATTTCAGCAACGTAAAAAATGTCATATTTTTCAATAAAATGTTTCCATGAATCGTGAGAACTCGTTGAATTGTTGTGGGTTGGGGTATATGCATATGCATATACGGTATCTTGCATATGTTTTCCATTCATTCTTATGGTCATACAGTCAAATGTGTCTAGTTTGCGTTACATTGTTATCTTCAAATTGAGTTCTACATTGTTTCATTTAATCATACCAGAGCCATATGCATTTACGTCCTCCGCGGAGCGGACAAACCGCCACTCTATTTAAATCCGCTCATGTCGCGTTGAATCTCCCACCACGCGAGCACGTCACGTAGTGGGCTCTTGTTCAGAGTGGTCCCCTACTGCAGGTAATGTTCGCTCTAATAAGGTTAGTCATTCTTAAGGGACATTTAAAGACAGTTTCGTGCTTGAAGAATACGTTTATACATGCACAGCTGTCATGTCAATCCACTGCTGGTTGATGGCCTCCTCACGTGGTGCAGGTTGCGGTAGTTATTGGACCATACTTCCCCACGCGAAAAGCAATAGAAAGTACAATACAGTACAAACGACAATTTGTATTCACTCCCTCTGCTGCTCACCACATGGCCCTGCAGTTACTCATGCCAACCTAGCATAATTCTTGGTGGTCACCCATCCAAGCACTATCCGAACTCAACCCTCCTGCTTAGCTTATGAAATCTGGACTGGAAGTAATTTACAATGCATACTTCTGTGTTTAAGACCTGTTGCCTTTCGTAAATGTAGGACAAGCACAAACCTAAACAAACACATTTCATATGTGACGTGCACAAAACCAGCAAGAAGTGTCATTTAATGATATCCATTGCTCAAGAAAGGTTCCATTTGTGTAGGTTCATAAATGCTGTGTCTGTGGTCAGAAAGCTTAAAAACTGTGTACACAGCACGCTGAGAAGAACTCGATATAAAATGTATGCTCTCACAGACGGTTGAGTGTTGGATGTCCGATGATGCATTACATTTTAGAAGCGAACATTTCATGCAACAAGCATGCATGGATTTCCTTTGTTTGACATTACTGTGAAGCACTCAATTTGTTGCTGTTTGGTTTTAGAAGTCTGTATTTGATTTATTACATATCTCCTGGAACAGTTTTTTAAATATACATGTAGTAATATATAATGGGTCACACAGGCACCGAGCGCCAGTTACTGATAATAGAGGGCAACTGGGAGTGTACTAGCCCTCTCTGCAAGCAGGGTATGCTATGTCATGGAAAGGGTCCCTAGGGGAGCATGGTTCTGGTGGCTGGCAGAGAGGGGGCATCTGAGGACGTGGCAGCCCGGTTGGCTGGCGCGGGCACGTGACAGGACAGGGTAAGGTTGTTGGCCAAAGGTGATAGAAGGGACACGTGGTGTAGGCCCAGAACCCTCTGGTGAGGTCCAGAAGGGGGCGTGGCTGAGAGCGGAGCCAGGCCACGCTGGGGGCCATAAAAGGGAGGTCCGGGGCCGCATCGGGGCTGTCTGCTGAAATGGAACCCACCGTGTTACGGCTTCTCCTCGGTCTCCGGTCTTCGTGCTCGGCATCATGGGTCAGGCAGTGTGCCGACTGACCTGACCGATTTATATAGTTACCGTGTGGTGGCTACCGGTTATGTAGTTATCCCGTTGTGGTTACTGGTTATGTAGTTACCCCGTTGTGGTCATAGAATAAACGTGTTGCTTCATGAATAAGTGTGTCTCTCAAGTGAACCCACTACATATAGATTGATTGAATTTATTCCGAGTTTTACCAATAATTATTTATGTATTTCCTATTCATATCAATGACCAATCCCATCTGTGTTACTTTGAATGGCAAACAGCTAATTGTGTGTATAGGGCAAACAATTGCATTGACAGTGTAACTTTTACTTTATTTACAATGATAATTTATTCTCCACGCAATATTTCACGGACAAATAACTGTGACTGAGTTCAGCGTTACTCGAAAAGCCAGGTGATAGAGGGGGGCCTTAAGTGTCTCTCCTGATGAGATTTAGATTGAATGCTGTGAATGTACAGTGGGACGGCGTTGCAGAAAGTGGGGTTGCCAAGGAGATACGGCGCCTGGTGGGTTGATGGTCTTGTTCTTTGATATAGAGAGGGGGTTGCGAGTCACACTGTGGAGAGTTCTTAGATGAGCTGTGGTGCGGTGGCGACAGAAGCCGATGAAAGATGCAGTTAACTACTGAAAGTAGAAGCGATGTTGTATCCGACCCTGCTGGCAATAGAGACGCCAGTGGAGGGAGCAGAGGGAGGTGAGGGAATCCAGACGAGAGTGGTAGGCTCCGCGGACGATGCGGGCGAGATGTTTTGCAACCTTTGGAGTTTGTTGCGGTGACTTGGTAAGTATTTTTCCCTCCCTTTGATGTTTCCCCTGTATTCTTTACTCTTGAAAAAAACACGCTTTTAAAATAAAGAGAACGAACAAGGACCGAGTTAAAGAAGGCGATATCTGACTGTGCTGCATGCAAGGGTGTTGGCAATGTCAGTGACGAGAAGCAAATGCAGGTCTGCGAGCACTGGACGGACATAGTCGGATCTTGCAGTACTCGTCACGACACATGCCAGAGAATGTTGTACACGCTGCAACTTGGTAATGTTTTTTTTTTTAGACGTTCCGTAGCATAGTGAGTTGCAATAATCGAGCCTAGTCAATATTATACTACACGCCACCGTGTTTGGCTTTGTCACCTTGAGCTCCAGGCCCCATCAAGCCTATGGCTCAAAACCCGAGTTAGTCCTGATCTGTTACAACCAGGTATGCCTCTTCCAGGTGCATTCCAACTTCATTCTGTGGTTCATTCGAATAGCAAGCAAAAAAAACCCCGGGTGTGTCGGAAGTAGATTGCGCAGGTCCCTGAGGTGTTAGAACATCTGTTGTGGTTAGCTGACGAAGGATAAGGTGGAGTTGAGAGTGACGCCCAGGATCTTGATGTGGTGAAAGGGAGCGTGGACATGGTGAGATGATGTCTGATGCCGACCAGGGTGGTTTAGATTGGAAGCATTCAAGGAGATGTCGTGAGCTGATAAGCATTGCTGCCGGAGCGGTGGTGCACTCCAAGAGCCTCTCGAATCCAGAGGCATCATTGGAATCAATGGAGAAGAGTAGGGTGTCATCTGCATATATATATATTTTTTTCATTTTTCATTATATGCCAGGTAACCTTTGATAGCTTGTATTCTTACGAACAACAATATAAAAATGATGGAAATGTAAAGGTTTTTTGCGTACGTCTCGGTTATCAGGCACAAAGGACACAGAATCTCATATTTTCACTATTGTATTCTATCTTTACTGGCAACAATAGTGAGCTGAGAGTGAATAGATGATTTGAAGGGGTCGGTGCGGTGGGGATTTCTACGTGGGAGTTGTATCACAGGCCTGGGAACCAATGATACATCTATAAAATGTCAATGGTACATCGCGAACAAGATGTGTAGGAGGGCCTGTTACCAAGACATGCTTTAGAATGTTCTCCAAGAGTCCGGTGATCAAAGGAATGACCTAAGAGCAGTTGGTGGGATCTTGTGCGGGCAGATCTTGGAGGTCGCGTGTCTACTGCGCAACAGCTACGGAATCTAACAGAGGCTGTAAAGTGTTTGGCAAAGAGGTGCAGTGGTGGCATCAGTGGCTTTGGCCACGGTGACTTCTCGATCTCGGTCGCGTGCGTGTATTCCTAGCGACACTTGGTGGCATACGCGCACGTGCGCAGTGTGTTCACGACGCCAGTGTGGTCAGGGAGCAGCATCGCCGCAGCTGCCGCTGCCGCTGCAAATCCCATATCTCGCTCGCAGCTTTGGTTGCTGTTTTGGATTCTGGAGAGCCAGCGCAGGACCCAGTTAGCCCAAGGGGAGGACGGGAGGGGCGTGGGGGGGAAGAAATGTGGGGAGGGTTTTGTGGGGGTGGCGCGGTGTTGAATGCTGATGGGGTTGCCGGCGGGTATTGATCTTAATCCACTGTGTGGTGGCAAATGAGTGCGGGCGTGCTGCGTGTTCTCGCTGGTGCCTGCTGCACACACCGACCGGGGGAAGCTCGCAAACTGTTCCGCACAGCGCAAGTCTCCGGGATTCTGCCCCCATATCCTTGTACGTATGCGGAGGAGCGTGCATTTCTTATGCATGCATATATATTTTTTTTACGTGTGTGTATATGTATAAAATAACCCTTTTCCGTGATTTGTAAAAGGAGTATGTTGTGGTCGATGCGCGCGTTATCAACCACAAAAGGGAGTGAATAGTAGATGCTGCGTCATGGCTCGCACTTTAGCTGCCCGCTGTTGGACAGCACTTTGCATGCGCGGTTTCTCAGAGCTCGTTGTTACTCCCATCAGTGTTACCTCCTTGTCCGGCTCGTGATTGTGTGAACATCTATTACAGGAGGTATGCGGAGTGTAGTTATTTGGATACAAAGGGACGATTTAAGACGTGTCTTTTTCTGTGCGCACATCTTTACATTACCAAGACAGAGTATAAAAACTAGGCGGGCTCAGGTTGTATTTAATGCCATCTGCGCGTACTTTACTTGATACACCGCGAGCTTGATGCGAGCCACGTGTAGGAACCGTTACATATTCACGCAGTTGTGTCTTTTTCTCCTCTCAAGGGCAACAAATGTTCCCAATGAGTACGTGCCCACCTGCGTGAGAGTAATCTGAAAGGGACTGCTATGTGTTGAATAATGCATGCGAGTTGCACTCCGTGCCACCGTACCTGTGGGCACAGGGTCGCTTCTTTCCTGCGCGAGAGTTCCATTTGTCCACCACTGTCGTGTCATCTTTGCTTTGGTCACCGGCCTCTTGAAGAACATCACGCCGGTTGCGCACTGTCAGTGGAAAGGGGCCACGCTAATGTCAGAAGAAACACGAAGCGTTTTTGTTCAACACGTTGACCCTTGCTCCCGGTGTGCATATAAATTGTATGAAGACGTACGAACAACTGATCAAAGGGCATAACCGCACTCCACGATAGTGTAGTATATATCGGTTATCTTTTTTTAGGCAGATTAGCACGGTTCAGTTTTCAGTTTCAGTTTTCATTTATTTGGTATAGCCCTGTGAGCCATTCGGCTGTTTGGCTACGTACTGTGTGAAATAAGTTCAACGTAGATCTACACACACACGCACGTGTCAAGTAACTATTTTGATGGGAATTAAATAGTTTATATAAAATAACATCTTAAAACCTTTTTTCAAACTGCATTTGATCAGCGCGGTGAAGTATGGTCAAACAACCCCCCATTACTGACACGGCTTTGGGGAGGCTTTCATTCGGCCGTGGCTTGACAATGGCCTGATATCTGTCTTGTATTGTTGTCTTTAAATATTAATTCTAGCATTGTAACTACACAACATATTGTATGTTAAACAAAAATACCAGTGGTTCAATGCTCAAACAAGCATTGGCTGTAGCTCATATCCATTGATGGTTCGGAAGCAGTAAACAGAAACTCGAGAATCGTAAAGCGGGGATCAGTCTCTCCACAGGAAAACACTTGAATCCCCACTCAGTGGTGCAGACCCCGGCGGATATGTGGGTCGAGTTGACCTTGCTCAGGATTTAAACCTCGCAACCTACCAAGATAGCTATATCGTGGCCATATATTGTGTACGGTCGTGTGCGGATTATGCTATTTAACATTGACGATGCGTAACCTGACATAGACACTGATGTCCACTAACACTGACATGAACACTGTGTGAAAGAGTCACACACACACACGTTTGTCGCTGTAACAAGAGTAGAGCTTTCAAAGTGTGGCTCTTGCATTACAAGATTATGGATGTTGAGATTTGAGCACAGCACCTCGAAGTCAAGATTGTTGTCACTTTGAATAGGGTGTGCGCACTTGAACGGGAACATTTTAACACAAATTTGTTACACAACCACTGCAATCAGTAAACGAGCTGTTCGTTGTTGTTGTCGTTGTACATCAATAAGGTGCTGTATGTGTTATATTTGTTAATGTGTATTATAGTGATGCAGACACCACAAAATGGGTTTTGTCACAGATTCAAACATCAATAGTATGAATGAAAATGAAAAAATACCTTCAAATGTATTCGCTCAAATGGGTGATTAGCTCTGGCCTCATGGTCCATAGAAAAGAGGGGGTATTGTTTATGCTATTATGGTAGGACGTGAAAAAATATTTGATAATGGATTATGGGCAGCCTCTCCATGAAAAGGATTTGTTAATTAAAAATGTCAAAAAAATATTACTTATATTTTTGCAATAGCCGTGGATATATGACCACGCTGAGCAAAATTTTTGGTGACAGGTGCATACTGAGTTCCATTCTACAAGCATTGTAGTTTCTCAAATGCACAGTCGTGAAGATAAAGATGTCTACTTGTAGGTGGCCCTTCACGTCCAACTGATCTGTATATTCCAAGATTTAGCGAGATGACTATTAGCTGACGTGATATACAGTACGGTTTGTCCCTCTTTGAGAGTAATGAGATTGCAAAGCACTCATGCATCCATACAATTTGTGGTTCAAACACATATTGTGTCTTACTCACTTAGTAATTTTATTGCACAAACTATTCTCAAAATACATTAAGCTTGGAAGGGATGATTTGAGAACACATTATGTTTTTTCCACAGAATAAAAAACAAACTATGATTTAAATGCACATAAAAAGTACAATTGATTATTTTCAAGGGAATACTTTTATGAGATGAACCCAGGTTATAAATGTGAAATTTGCATATAACTTTATTAAATGGTGAAAATAAATCAGATATTTGTACGAACGTTTTCCAGCAATTCAATAAATCGTCTGGAGCACATGGTGGAATTGTAAAATGTATTACCATTCCCGAATTCCTATATTGAAGATTGTTTAAAATGTTAACCCTGAGTGTGTATATGTAGGTATTGTGTAATTTAAGTGGGGAGCGGTGGTGAAGCGGTTAACGCGCTGCGCTACGAACCCGCCGATCCGTGTTCGATTCCTACTCACGGTGAACACCGGTGAACCGGTAATGGGTCTCTCCTAGGTCGATTTAGTCTGAAATAAGTACCTGGTGCGGTGTGTAAACATTGCCATAAGGGAGAGAAGTGCGGCCGTCCATGGTGATAGCCACCCACCCCTTCGTGTGCCATGACGCCCTTCATAGGTGCTCCTATGAAAGAAGTTAAACGTATGCATATTATTTCTTTAGAACTGCTTTTTGTATTTAGTTCGTTGTCCTTCCCCTGCACCTCCGATTACCACTATTGGCTACGTACGGTGCAAACTAAGTTCAACATACATACATGCTCAACAGCACTTGATCCTACAGTTTGTTAAGGCTATACCGGGGATGTTTGTTGTTGTGTCGTTTCTCAAGATAAGTTACATTCCCTCATTGTAATACTCTACCGAGTGAAGGCATCCTTATTTGAACATTTTTAATTGGTACATTTTTGTTCTGTCAGTATCAAATGTGTGCTTGGGCATCTGTCGTGTATAAAAAACATAAACACGACATGGTGCATGAATAAGCATGCCCTATATCGTGCATTGCGTTCCTAAATGTTTGATGCCTTGTGCGTTTGAGGTCCTCTTGCTTCCTGTTAGCACATGGGTCAGTAGGCACATTGTTTGAGTAACCATGCCTGGAGAGAGATATCTGTGATTCACACTTCAATACCTAGCACATGCTATTGCTTCCATGCTGTTTTTGTGAGTATAGCCTTTCGGAAACATTGATTTGGAATTTCATAGACTATGATATTGCGTTGAAATAAAATCCGTTTTTAGCTGAAGGCTGTACAAACATCTGGATTCATAAGGAACTTTGGTTGATATCAGTCAAACATTTTTCAATTAATCAAGACATTGTTACGACCTATTTGATCAAAAACAGGGCAATTTAAAACATGGTGCCAATTTGCATCATGTCACACTAACCCAACACTAACATTGTACTGATTGGATAAGTTTTGAATGTGTGTTTAAGTTGTAGTGTTCTTTACTCCAATTAAGGTCTTCTTTCCCAGTTCATGGAGTTATTGGTGAATCATAAATTCTGATTACATTTGCAACAAACATGAAACTAAAGGTAGCAATTTATTTTTCCTATAATTCTACAGTTCATTATAATTGTTTCAGCCCTCTGCATATCTACACTGGAGGGCTTCTCTCTCCATGTTGTGTCAGCCTCGAATTAATTGAATTCTGCATTTAACAAAATGGTATTTTACAAGAGCCAAGGGAAAAAAAACCCTTCATAAATAACATTAAAATTAACTGTGAAACAATCAAGGCAGCATATTTTGGAAATGTTACTTTGTAATTTTATATAAAATTAATCAATCAACATCGCGTGTATCTTTACAAGGAATTTTAAATCACTTTAAACTGTATTTGACTACAGAGATGTCTTAAACTAAATATAGCTTAGCAGCGTGTGCATCGCCGAAACTGAACGTTCTGTTTCGATTTAAAGCTTTCGTGACGGCTGCTTGTGTTGTGGCCGAAACGTCGTGAGAATTTTATTATGTTTTATTTTCATTATTTCCCTTCTACGTGACTTTACCGAAAGATCCAAGAATATGAACGTTCTGTCTTGCCTTCCATTGTTGGAGCCTCCAGTATATTCAGTAAAATACCATCATCTTTCTACCTTCATGACACAAGTGTGATGGCATTTTGATAGGACGTGCAATATAGTACATGACTAAAGAATGGCATATTAAAACAATATTTGACATTCAGTGTCTCCTCTTGTTGTGTTCAAGACACGTACGACACATTGAACGGTGGTCATGATTTGCTGTTCTTTTTTTAGAATGTCTTAAGTGGGCTTTTGTACATAGTTACAAAAGCTAACATTAATTAGAAATGTTCATTTATAATCAAGTAGAACAAAAATAATGCATGCAAGATAACTGTGTGTGCGATCCCTAGCTTCCCTGAAAGAGGCAATATCCTATGTCAACGTGCAATGCGCTTCGTATTTGCTCAGTCCCGGAGAATGACTCGGGGGGCGCGAGGTACCACAGACAAGTGGGAAAGGCAGCCAGGCGGTGAACCGGTACCAACAATTACCCAAGCTCTGTGGTCCCATATATATTAAGATATTTTCAGACAAATAATGAGTAATTTTATTTAAAGCTTTCGTGACTGCAGGGATTCATATTCTTGGTTATTTCGGTAAAGTCTTTCTGTGGATTTCACACCTGATGACGATTGCTTGTGTTGCAGTCGAAACGTCGTGAGAATTTTTCTTGTTTTATATTAATATTATTTTATTATTTCCCTTCTACGTGACTTTACCGAAAGAACCAAGAATATAAATAATGAGTATTTACATGTGGGAAGAAACCAGAGCACCTGGATAAAACTGACGTGTCCGAAGGGGCAACACTCTATCCCATACATAAGGAACAGGTGGAGTCCAAATTTTTGCTGTTCTACTTTCTCGTGACAAGCCAGGGTAGGAATTACTCTTTGGTTCTTTCGGTGAAGTCACGTAGAAAGAGAAAATAATAAATTAAATACTAGCATACGACGTTTCGATTGCAACACAAGCAATCATCATCAGGTACAAATGTAATGTAATACAACACAGATAGTTGGCTAACATGATGTTAGCCGTTTATCTGTGTTGTATTACATTATATTTCTAAGTTTAGGTTTTGTTTTCTTTTGCATTTGTACCTGATGATGATTGCTTGTGTTGCAATCGAAACGTCGTATGCTATTATTTAATTTATTGTTTTCTATTTCTACGTGACTTTACCGAAATAACCAAAGAGTAAGTTAGGGTAGAGCACCTCGACGCCCACAGGAAAGGAGTTTCACAACGTTATGCTATCTTCTTGGTTCTTTCGGTAAAGTCACGTAGAAGGGAAATAATAAAAATAAAACATAATAAAATACAATTTTCACGACGTTTCGGCCACAACGCAAGCAGCCGTCCTCAGGTGAAGAACAGTCATGTACATTCAGACGCTGTCTTTCCGACAGACCTGTTCTTCACCTGAGAGAACGGCTGCTTGCGTTGTGGCCGAAACGTCGTGAGAATTGTATTTTATTATGTTTTATTTTTATTATTTCCCTTCTACGTGACTTTACCGAAAGAACCAAGAAGATGAATCCCTGCAGTCACGAAAGAAGCTTTAAATCGAAACATTATGCTATCCATCAACCCTCGCCTCCACATTGCCGGATTACGGGCGTGTGCCACGTGGCTATCCCGGTGTGGCGCATAGGCAGTGCGAGGTGGTGATGTCATCTTGGCAGATGCAGCCGTTGCTCCGTGATAGGTCGAGCATGGTCTGCACAGGCTGTGTGACCTTTTAATTGGGGACCACTTGCCCGCCAATCTCGTTGCACATCTCGTTTGATGACCAACTCAGAACAGGTCACAGGATTTTTTGGGTTCACTTAGGAAGTGCTTTGGCCTCACCTAGATAAGCACCCGCACAAGGCAGATTACCAATTAGAGAATGTGGTGCAGGTGACGGTTCACTAGACTGGGACAGAATATATAACAGAATATATAACTACTGTATATTCTGTGTAGTGTAGCATTCCATTCACCCCATATGCTTAGTTATTTGTGTATGTGAATTTTCACCTTCATCTTGAAATTAAAGTACATGTGGTAATAATGAATTGTTTCACAAAACAAGGAAATAAGCCATTAGCCTCCTGGCTATGAAAATGAATTCCTGACTATTTTTTTCCCCCCTAAACATTCTAAGATGATACTTATTTTTTGTTATTTCAAATACAATTTCACGACAATATACTGTCAAGTAAGCGACATATTATATGAACTGTATGCTGTAGACCGGTATGCCGTTACACATAATGGATGTAGATATCCAACATTCTAGTTAGACCTTTTTGGTGTGATTTATGACTCGCACCTCAAGACCACTTTTTTAAAACTTATATTGAAGTAGGCTTTAGGTCCTTTCGGATAAAGGCTTCTCGATGACAGCGCCCAGAATCCATATCTCGCTCTTGCACACGAGGCCGAACTCACCAGGCCATCTTCCTGGTCTTCCTCTCGGGGTGTTTACTTCTTCCGGTTGTCATTCCATCAGCAAGCGTCATCACTTCCACCGTCTTCCCTTCTCGCAATGTGTGTCCTGCCCTAGTCCACTTATTTTTTTACAAGTCATCACGATGTCCCTAATGTGTTTGTTTGTGATCCGCGAGTAAAATTTTACGTCTCAGTGTCATTCCAAACACGCCTCGCTCCATACTTCTTTTCAGCTTTAGTTCAATGTTTTTTTTAATGTCAATTGTCTCTTGTTTTATCCATGCCACAGTAGTTCATATGCACTGATTGAAAACTGTATTCTTTAGGCGCATTGGCATCTTTGCTTTTCATTGTTAAATGAAATTTTCCAAAACACACTGCCACCATAAACTTACTTGCCTCTGCATCTCTTCAATTTAATCATGGTAGTCTTCAATAATTGCCTTAGGTATACATTGTGTTGTGTTTACCAGTTATGTCGCTCCAAAAAATGCCGCTTTTGTTATCAATTTGTGGTATTTTGCTTTGCTCATCTTTATCTTTACACCAACTACAGGCATGTTGCTGAGTTCTGCTATAATTTCCTGGAGTTCATATCCACGAGTTGCTATAATGATCTTATCAGCAAATCTGCTGATGATTAAATGTGTTTCGTTTATGTTTATGTCTTTATTCATAAAATAAAAAATTCTAAGAATACCTTCAAAATATCACTGTGAATGGCCTTGGTGAAATATGTTTTTGATGAGTATGGTATAGCCAGACCCTTCTTATGATTAGAAATGCTAATGGATATTTAATTATTGAAGTTAGTCTTATCGCCCTCCTATTGAATATAATGATCACATCAATTTTACGTAAACATTGAGGAAATAGTTTTGCCAATTAGTTTCAACGATTGTCCCCACATATTTGATTGATGTCTAACGTTATGTCATCTCATCCAGGAATTTTCCTTTTTCATACTATTAAGGTCAGTGGTTACCTCTTCAAGTGTGAGATCTGGAACATTCTGTACATCTGAAAAATAAGTTAAAAACTTTTTTTTTAAACACGCTTTTATGAAATGTACTAGTAGTGGCAGAACTCCACGACTCCAGGAAGTGGCCCCGGAGCTTACCATAACGTAAGGGACCGTGGCCAATTACAGCCAACGTCAGTTGACCGTGGACAATTAGACCCAAGCCAAAACATAACATTAAAATAATGTTTACAAATATATATATATTTGATGAGAGAATATAGTATTGTCATCAGTATGACATAAGTATACCAAGTTTTCAGTCGACACCACATTGGGAAGTGGGTTAAAATTGAGTTACAAGATTTGAGGATACAACAACGACAACAACAACGACGACAACAACAACAGAGTGAGTTAAATGAAAGCGTGTCAAAACGATTAATTCCATTTGAGTATATGCAGATGTTTTCTGTATAGAAATACATAATATTATGAAGATGTTATAACAAGAAATGGGAGTCTAATAGGAAGAAAAAGGGAAGTCATTTTTTGATAATTCCCAAATTATTGCCCTTAGAGAATGAGCTGGAACCATAACGTGTGATAGAGACAGAATCATGAGGCCATCCAGGCGCTTAAACACCCGATGTAATGTGGCTGGTCACAGACGATAGATTTTTGTGATGCTTTGCTTGCTCGCTGTGTCAACTCTGAGGTTCATCCCCATCCACCAGTGTGACACGAGGTCGGCTTTAATCAGACCTGCAGCACAGACTGGAGATTGGCCCACCCCATCTCCTTACAGTTCATGCACCCTGGGATTCTCCATCCTTCTACCCTCAGTCTCCAGGAAGTACCAGCGAAATCGTCCCTCAATGTATTTTTTGTTTTCATGATTGTAATATTCGGACATTTATGCATACTATCCAATGCCATTGATCCCACAAAACTAGCACGTATTTATATTTGTGAGTGACACACTGGCATAAAATGAATTTGCCAATTAATTTATTAATGCTGAAGACTGATTGAAGTTCACTTATATGTCCTTCATTGGACGATGACAATAACATTACCGTTTGCATATTCTTGGTTCTATCAGTAAAGTCAAACCGACTTTACCGAAAGAATATGAATTCCTGCAGTCACGAAAGTTTTAAGTTAAAATTACTGTTTGCACTTGCAAAAAGCGTCGATTAGAAATGTAATTTTGCGAGTGTTTACAAAAACTATCGCATTGAGTAAATCAAAGTATGCTATGCTGGTACTTTGATAAACATGCAGTATAGATTTATGAACCTATCATTATGTTTGTTTACCCAGAAAGGCCTCAGAAAAATAGACTGAGTCTCTTTTTTTCTCATTGTAAGGGACAACGATGTCTACGTATAACTCTAATTGAGTAACAACGATGGCTACGTATAAACCAAATCGAGTAATTTTCGGGTATTTTTGGGGATTTAGCATCGAAATTTTGGACAACATTAAGGTGAGTAAAATGAACATGAGGCAGAATAAATACAAATATGCACTTTCGAAGCAATTTTCCTCCATTCAATTATACTTGCATTCTCCTGTCATTAGATAATATGGGGTTTATAAAAAAAAAGGCCACGGTGGGATGATCAGTAATTAACAGACTTATTGGGTTTCTTCTGACAGTAAATCATTAGGATCACATCTTTTGTGAGGTCACCTTCTGTGGTATCGACATTTTAAAACGCGTATCAGCATATGGAGAAAACAAAGTGATTTTCATATGCAGAACGCCATGCAGAATATCGATACGTATTGTGCAAATGAAATCCGGTACTTTCTGGAGCATTTTATAAACCAGAGTATACGTTACGTTTATAACCAATTAATGTGCAGATTTTTTTTTTTTTTACAAAATAGGCCTCGGACATGATTTAATTTAACCTTCAGATCTTCATGCTGGAAAGCTAATACTCATGGACCTATGCACTCCTGCATTGCACGTTATGTAATGCTGAGATGGTCATCTCTCTGCTGGAGGTCACATCCATGAAATTGCTACTTAGTATCAAGCAAAGTAATACAATAGACGCGTGTCTCATACCAATGAATCCATATGTAGCAGTCATCATTTGGCCGATTCGAAACATTATTTGTGAATCATGTGTAATGGTAATAACGATCAAAGTTTTGACACCGTAAGGGGCCATCCATTTTAGTGAGTTCGCAAAAATCTGTCAAAACTTGACCCCTCCCCCCCCCCCCCTGTACGCTCGCGTACTTTTTACACCCCCACCCCCGAATCCTATAGAATGGCCGATATTTAATCCACGCAGAAACGATCAAAGATTCATAATATTAACTTGTTTAAGCAAACAGATCGTCCACCGCCGAAATATCAAACTCATTTGAAGTCTAATGTAGACAAATTATCGAGGCTTCACCCCCCCCCCCCCCGTTTCCTATGTGTACGTACATTGTCAGTTGACCCCCCATACGCATTTGGGTTAACCCCCCCTCCCCCTCCATGCGTACGTACTAAATGGATGGCCCCTAAAGTCGCAGGTCTCTTGATATCCAGTGATAGAACCTGCTATAGGTGTGAATTCCAAATTGTATCACGTTTTTGAAACAAGGCCCATTTGTAAGTAATTGTGTACAGACTAACCTGAATAAATAATGTCGTCTGAAATTACAAGCCTCCATGAAAATTTAATCTCACTGTTCCCAAAGGGAAACTAGTCGTCATTGCAGTCAGAAGTCAGATTTGAATTCATTTTGCAATGGCAATGGAAACCAACTGAATGGGGTTATGAATGTAACAAAATTAAAGTTTATTATAGCCTTTCGTCTTTAGCTACATTTTTGTATGGAACATATGTGCACATATAATGCAGGATTGACTACATGAAACATTTTGATGACAATATTTTTACCGTTGTTAAACTTGGCTTCCACATATACACATTTGTATTGCATAATTTTAGTATCTTTCATATATTACATTACATTTAATGTGATCAAGGAGTTACTAGGAACTGTCAAACTGTATTTTTTTTATATGCTATAAGTATATGTGCAGCATATATTGATTATGTACAGCTTCATTTAATTTTTTTTAACTGCATATGACTGGAATATATATAGAAATGTATGAACCATAGCAAAATAAATCAAGGCTTCTCTTGGGCCTTGAAGAAAATGTGTGTTTTGATGAGCCATTCCAAATTACAGTAAAAGGGACTTAATCTCCAATAGCACCGATGCATTTCGCTTGGTAATGGAAATATGGATTAAGAGGTGGAATACACAACAACAAAAGCTTAAAGTAAAACATTCTGGGCTTTTCTCTTGGAGTTGAGTGATGGTCTTATAATAAACTGCAGGGGAAAAAGATACATTTGTTAATGTGTATTCACTGCATGCATATTAAGTTAAAGAAACGCACATCATACACATGCTATGGTTGGGTAACTTGTAAATGAAATCATTTAATATTTTAGAATGTTGTTCAATAACAGAAAGGGTATTATGTAAAGGATGTTACAACAGTATTGAACTGTTTATTAATTTCACAGTGAAGAAAAACGTTAGATTACAACGATAAATTAACAGTAATTTGAGATAATTTTCCAATGCATGATTGATAAAACTAGGACGTTATGTTAAATAAAATAATCTAAAAACATGCAGTAATTATTTATACTCATCAAAATAATGTTTGCTCAGTTTAATTTTCCATCCATATGGACTGAATTAAGTGTCCAATGTGGCACATAAATCATTGCATCATTTACAAAATAATTTCGATATCCGTGGGTTTTGTGAATCTTAGTTGTTTTCTAGTGAGATGGATGTAAGAATTGAAATGTAATAATGCCCCTTTAATGCAATATGACCGTTATACAGTATTTGTTTTTTTCTGATACATGTCTTGCATTAACTTATGTCTGTAAATTATGGTCACACTGAATTAGATGTTTCCACATTCTCATGAGTCACTTCAGATACACACAATAATTATACATGAATTCGAATTTAAAATAACTATTACATTGTTGCAATTTTATGATACGAGTTTTAGTATTGAGTGCGAGTACATTTCACAGGCAAAGAGATGTTGACTTTTCAGATGGTTTTAGAATAGACCACCAAATTTATTGTAAGTATTTTATATGTACAGCTCTTTTGTCAATCTACTGCTGGTTAAGGACGTCTCCATGCTATGCAGGCCACGAGGGTTATTTGACCATACTTCACCACGGTGGTCGTGCGAGCCAGTGAAGGCAAGGTGCATAGACATTGGAGCATAGTACAGTGCAGTAATTGATTTATCTGCATTGCTGTCTGCTGACAGTGTAGCCCTGTAGCAGCCTATATAAGTCCTCTTTTTAATGCATGGTTCTTTCCCATCCAAACACTACCTAGGCTCATACCCGCTGATCTTCCGAGATCTGACGAGACTGGGCACATTCTGGGTACGTTTGTCATAGGCAGTGTGATAATAGTAATCAAAATGTGATAATAGTCATGAAACTTATCTACAAAAATCCATTTTTGCCAATAATGATTATTATAAAAAATATATATTAATCTGTCATCATCTGCCTTGATCAATCCACTGCTGGATGAAGGCATATCCAAGTCAACACCATCCTTCATGGTCTCATTGTCACAATCAGATGAAAATAAGTAATATTTAAAAAAACGTTTTTAAAAACACGCTTTAATGAAATGTACCGTACGAGTAATGGCAGAACTGCACGACTCTAGGAAGTGGCCCCGAGGCTTGCCATAATTACAGCTAACGTCAGTTTAGCTTGGACAATTAGACCCAAGCCGAAACATAAAAGAAAGAAAATAATGTTTTAAATTGTTTTTTTAAAATGATAGAATATAGTATTATCATCAGTATGACATAAGTATACCAAGTTTGCAGTCGATACCACATTGGAAAGTGGGTACAAGATTTGAGGATACGACAACAACAACAACAGACACAGTGAGTTAAATAAAAGCTTGTAAAATAATTGTTAGTATCATTTGTCTACATTAACCTTGAAATGTGTTAGATAGTCCGGCGGTGGACTATCTGTTTGCTTAAACACGTTAATATTATTAATCCTTGATCGTTTCTGCGTGGATTAAATATCGCTCGTTCTATAGGATTCGGGTGGGGGGGGGTAAAAAGTCCACGTGCGTACAGGGAGGGTTCAGGCTTTGACAGATTGTTGCGTACCTACTCAATGGATGGCCCCTAATCTGTTTTAAAGATTAATGGTCACACTGATTTTACTATATATATATTACAATGTTCAATGTATTCATATACAATGTGTAATGGACACACACAAAAAACCTCACACGTATTGTTTATGGGCGAATTCAGGTAATGACATTGCATACGTGAATGTCTAACATCCAGATACGGGTATAGGTCAGGAGAAGTACTCATAAATGATGCAAAATTGTCCAGACATGAAATCAATCATGGGAATGTATGGAAAAGCCTAATGTTTTATCCCTTCAACAATCACATGAAGTGCAATGCATCCCCAGTAACATGTCCTCGTCAGCACGTGTTGTAAATATATGGACGTTTAGCATACTCGTGCCAATGGCATTCATCATGATAATCAGCTGCGATCAATCCACTGCTCGATGAGTGCCTGCCCCCCACACCGCGGCCACCTCTCACGATCCCGCAATGCAACAACCCACGCGTCTCATCGCTCTCGACCTCACGAGGAGGGAGGAGGGCAGCAGCCTGCTCAGACACGCTCCATTCCTTGGCATTGGCATCGATGAAACCATTTCCGTTCACGATATTTAGAAAATAGCCGTATCATAAATATGAAAGGAATGCGGCCAAAAAAACCCCAGATTGTCTTCATTAGCAACACATGCAACACATACGTTCTATGCTAGACGTGGTACGTTAAAACGCAACGCTCCCTTCCCTTTCTCCAAAACCGCTGCCTATTTCTCTCCGCAGCTCCCATTAATCTTGGCACAGTCGAAGGTCAATCCCTCTTCTCCGCAGCTTCTACAGGACGATGATGATGATAATAATACATGATATACATCAGCCGCCGTGTGTGCGTCAGCATGTTTGGTCATTATCCGTGTCGCGATTCATCGAACGAAGGAAAAAATTCCGACGCTCGTGATGCACACAACGTCGCATGCAACGACGCATGTCACGTCGCTCGTGATGGAATTAGAGCGCACGTGCAGGCGTTGATACCACACCTATGAATTGTCCACGGAATGCACGTTTTGCATTCATTTAAATGAGTGGCGTTTGTAAATGGTGTTACATTTAACGAAATAACAGAAACAATACGAACATTTAAACGTATATACACGCAATGAACTAAGCAATACTTTAATAACAATGAACTATATACTTACCAAATTACGGACACTTTAATGGCACTTAAAACAATCTATACTGTACAACAATAATTGGAGTCAGTTATACCATCATCATGAAACAGCGGTGGAAGCTCGAAGGCTCACGTGATATGAAAGGCAGACTAGATTTTTCTGACGCACGGAATAAGTAAATTGTAATATAAATGTGATAAATGAGAGAGAGCAGGCACGATCACAGTACGTGGATAGCAGAGGCTTCCCACGCGTTCGCCACATTGCATACACCAGATATGAGTGCATCGTTTGAGAATTAACACCGCGTGGCCATTCGCCACGTAACCGCCACCGTTACGTGAATTGCCTCGTGCACCACCCAAAAGGTGTCACACCAGAGGTGTGCACGCCACGGCGTGACAACATTCACTGCTCTAGAGTCATAGAATGCGACTCCATTCACAAACATTGCCGGTAGTGACTGCAGGAATCCATACTCTTTGGTTCTTTCGGTAAAGTCACGTAGGTATAAAAATAAAATAAATCACGACGTTTCGGGCGCGACACACGCGTCCGTCATCAGGTGGGAAAGCATGGTCTGCTGCTGATGCAGACTGTTTTAAAAGAGAATAGATTTTTAAAACAGTCTGCATCAGCAGCATGCCATGCTTTCCCACCTGATGATGGACGCTTGTGTTGCGCCCGAAACGTCGTGATTTATTTTATTTTAATACCTACGTGACTTTACTGAAAGAATCAAAGAGTATTACCAGTAGTGTAATGGAATGGGCTACATTGTTTGTAAACCTTACCTTTAAAGCAATAGAATGAGACATTGCAGAGCAGCATTGTCAACTTCACGACTCTCAAATGTTTTACTCTACATCCCTCAAGCTTTCATTGCTTGTGGTGATGGCTTCAGTGATTCTTACTGTGATGTCTTTAATGCGTGCGTGCGTTGTGTCCTTCAATGCATTCTCTCATTCTTTACCTAATCGTTGTACAGAGTCTTGTGGATTCGATCTTTAGTTTAGTGTTATCGTCTCTCGATCTCTGCCCCCTTCCTCAGCATGTATTTTCTGGTTTCAGGTAATTTGTTTTGCTATGTAACCTTTAACACCACTTTAAATGTACTAAATATCACTGCACTCGGCATTGCATTAAAGAGGCATTATCCATTTATAATACTGCTCCTCTGAGCATTTGAATCTTTGTAGAGAAGAGGGTTTTCCCCTTTTATCTGGCAATAAAACAGGTGTTAAGTGTTTTCGTTAAAGTCACGTAGGTAAAAAAATCGCTTAAGCGGTTGTGCTTTCGCTACGTTATCCCCACCTGTGTTGCGCCCAAAACGTCGTGATTTAATTTAGTTGTTTACTTTATTTTATTTTTTACCTACGCGACTTTACCGACAAAACCAAAGAGTAAGAATCCTTGCAGTCACGAAAGCTTCAAATCTAGAAGGTGTTAAGTTGTTAAAACACCAAACTAAAACCTTTTACAAGAAATCATGTCAGCATTAACCACAATACTTGTGGTCAAAATGCAAAAAAAACATACTCTAATAATATATGCATTGTCTTGAAACTGATTGGTCCACACCAGAGACAGCTTTCGATGCAAAACGTGCATTCCGTGGACAATTGATAGGTGTGGTATGCGGTACTCAACGCCTGCACGCGCGGTCTAATTCCATCACTCGCGACGTGATGTTTGCATGCGACGTTGTGCATCACGAGCGTCGGAATTTGCCTTCACTCTATTCTCGAGTTTTACCTGCGATGACAAACAGATCAGAAACATGTACATTGATAAATAAATTGAAACAGAAGTTTCAACGTGCACAACGAAGCATGGAGGGGTTGCATTCTTGGAATCACAATGAGGGACAGAAATAAGAAAACGTGGATCAGATAACATCCTCATCTTAGAGACATCATATTTACTTAAGTAATGTGGGTTTGGGCAGGACACCGTTACTAGAAGCGTTGCTGGCCGGTGCTTGACACGAAGAATGGAGTGGCAGCTAAAGGAGGAACATGCCGATGCAGATGTCCACCGCAGAGATGGTGTCATGAAATCAACTCAGGTGGAGAATCTAAACAGATGCTTGCAAGCACCATACCGTGAGAGATGGTGATGGCTTGGGGAGGCCTTCATCCAGCAGATATGGTGATGGCGACTGTTACTGATTACACAGTATGTACACATGTGTAGTGCCTGAAAGTACGCGTCACGCGCGGAGGTCGGTGTGCGTGCACGCGGCGTACAGTGGGAGCAAATAAGGACACGGGGCGCTGATTGGCTGGTCGTTGTTGTTGTCGGGATGTGGGGCCACGCTGTCTGAAGATGATAGCAGGTGGCAGAGAGTAATTAAGGACGCCGGGCGCTGATTGGCCGAGAGGGTGTTGTTGTCAAGGAGTGGCGCCGCATTGTCTGGAAAAAACATAGCAAGTGGCAGGGGGGGCGAGTGGCGTCGCGGGGGATGCCCCTGATTAATTGGGGATTAATTGGCTCGGGGATAAAGACAGGGGGTTTTTGGAGGAGACGAGAGTTCGCGCCTGGGAGGAGACAGAGGATGGAAGAGTCGGAGCAGCAGAGCTAGTAACAGTATAGAGTAGCAGTGGAGAAGTGTAGGGTGGCAGTGGAGAATCGTAGGGTAGCAGTGGAGAAGTGTAGGGTAGCAGTGGAGAAGTGTAGGGTAGCAGTGGAGAAGTGTAGAGTAACAGTGAGACGACGAAGCCAGTAGGAAGCGGCTGGAGTGTGGGAAGAGAAGCTGATGTAGTTACGACAGAGTGGGACGGCGGAGCTGATAAAGAGCAGCCAAACTGTGGCGGAGAGAGTGGAGAGGAGAGTCGACGGAGGAGTGATGGGGAGCGAGTGAGGCTGGCGGAACGCGGCGAGCGAGCGGAGAGCGCGGAGGAGAACTGTAGATCGGTGTTAGCGGGAGGAACGTTGAGCGATGCTGGATGGAGGAGTGTTGATCGAAATACGCTAAATAACGTAAAGAGGAAAGACAAGAAGCTGTCGTGTCGGTGCGAGCACTACACATGTACACGCGATGTTAGAGAAGCACAGGCAGCATTTAACAATTGTTTGGCGGGGAAATGAGTGAACAAGTATTGTCTTTGGTTACGAGGTGCCGATTAAAATGCTATGACGTGGAGAAATGAATTCCCTGGAAAATATACATTATATGCCAACTCCCATGAAAGGTAAAAAAAACATCTCATGCACAACGTCATATAGCTCTTCTCTTAATGAAATGAGAGTGGATGACAATCATGCTTGGCTGTACAACAAAAGTCAAGCTGGCAGGAGGCAACGATTAGACGGATGTGTAATTCTTATCCTGCCAAAAGTATCTCGGCAGCTCACACTAATCAGAGGACTTGTATGGGCATAATACTAAATGTAAGGAGTCAAACTACCAATGGTACTAGCAGTGCCTGCAGTGTATTATCACTCCGCCTCCCTGAGAGTCATGGGGTTCAGGAAAAACAATGGTGTCCATGCCCCTTTCATATTGTCACCCAGTTGGTATGACTTAAAAGCATTTAGTTCATGCTGGTTGATGCATCCTCCATATGGTATCTGGAATGATCATTACGCTCTGCGCCAGCCATATAAATTGGCTGATATTGCTGTGAAACAGACGGTGGTATTTTGTGCAGAATAGCTGGGGGCCGAGTCCTTTTTAATGTGCTCTAAACATCAGCCTATTTACCAAAACATGCCACTTTAGTTCCTGAAATAGGATTTCTGTTGAATTTAGAAGTCATTACAATGTCACTTACCTTTTCATGCCGCACTGCTCAAGTGGGTTTTGAAAACTGAAGATCGCTGAACGGGTAACGTGTGCAACGAGGGTATCGTCCACAATATGATTTTCCACATACTAGAGCACAACACACTCGTGGCAAATGGCAGTTCATATACCAGCTGTTTACATTACAGTGAGTACAAAGCTTTCAACATCTTGCTATCTGAGCCAACCCATAAGGTTGACAGAAAGAAAATGCATTCTTACTACCCATTTAAAATCTCTATACAGTATGTTACATACATAAGCGTTTTGTGGATTATGTACTGCATAGGTTACATGTTTTTTCCCTCGAAAGAACGGTATAAAACACATGCCCCTGCAGATTATCATTATCATTGTCATCAGCGGCCATGGTCAATCCACTGCTGGATGAAGGACTCCCCAGCCTATCTTGATGGACATCCGCTTTGGCTGCCACTCCTGTGTCAGTATCAACCATGGGATAGCGTCCCTTCGAGTGGTGTCCTGTTCACGCTCGTGTCTCCAACTTCCTGTCTCTCGTTTTAATCCCAGGCATGCACCTCTTAATGATTCTTTGGGCACTTTTCAGTATCTGTTCCATTTTCTTGGTCAATGTCAATTCTTCTCATTCATATGTCAGAACAAGTAGTATACTTTACATTGATTAAAACATTTCTTATTTAGGCACATTGGTAATTGATTTCCATCTGAGTATTAAGTAATTTTTTACAAAAGTATTCCAACCTGCTCTTGTCCTCTCTATTTCAATGTTTTGATCCTCGTCTACCTTCAATATCTGCCATAGATATACTTTATTTATTTTTCTCCAGTTGTGCTCCTCCTGCAGATATCTTCAGTGTTTTAGATACATTCTTGTACGTGACTTTTGTTTAGCGTATACCTATTCTGAGTCTAACTTAGGAGCCTTTTTTAAAATTAAGTTCTTCACTCATTTTTCTTACTTAATTTTAATTGGTAGTCATCATGACTATCATGGGCAAATCCGAGATGGTTAATATTTCATCCATTTACGCGTGTGTCTACCCAATACTGTTTTCAGACATCCATGTCCCTGTGTACAACTTTGGTGGAAGCGTCTTGCCTTGTCTGCCTCCCCCTTGTAAATGTATTTACATTGTTATTTTCTTCACACAATATTACTGTGGCTGTTGATTTGTTGCAAATGGGTTTAATTTATGCATTAATATTTTTTTGTTTTATTTAGGTCTTTGTGTGCACTTCAATGAATGCATCAGAATTTAGAATCAGAATATTTATTTCTCCTGGAGAAATCGGAGGAGCTATGACGCTTTTTTTTTTACAGATGTCCAGTAGGGGCAGGTCAGATAGTTACAACAAACAATACAAAAAAACGATTGGAGTGCAGTCTAGGAAAAATAAGCAAATCACTCGAAATAAGTAGAATGAACGAAACAATGTTTTATTTTACAAGGTAAAGCCCATAAAGATATGCGTTATTTTTCAGAAGCGACCTGGCCACAAATGATAGCTTGACGAAGTGGCTTATCATGTGGAAATAAATAGCATCAATTTACACCCAGTCAATGTATTTTTATAGTCTAACAAAGGCTCAGTATAATGCTACAATATTTGTTATTAATTCATCACTTCGACAATCTGATTGCTATATCAGTATAGTATTTTGCATTATATACGTATATTTGAGTAATATTTTAACATAAAGCATATATTTATATAGCTATCATGTGGTTTCCCTGGGTTTTATCTCACCAGGGATGCTGTGGTGTAATGGTCAGCGGACTGGGCTTACAGTCACCGGTTCAGTACCTTGGCGTAGTGGATGAAACAATGGCAACTTTTATTAAATCCCCCACCTCTGTCTGCTCGGCTGTAAAAAATTAGTACACCATAGTTAGTCTATCGACAGGTCGTGATTGGTGGGGTAAAGTGTGAGTACGCCCATCTTTTCCAGGACTTATGACCTACTTGGAAGATTAGGCCAAAATACCTCCTAGATGGGCCTTCTAGTGAGCCCTATCTTGCAGCAGTGGCACGAGGAAGTATCTGCAGGACCGCTGCGCCTTTACGGTTTTATCTCATTAAAAAAGAAATCACTTTCAATATGTGTAGCCATGGCAGTTCTTCGAGGTGTAGTTTTTTTATTTTACAAAAATTGCCAGAGATTAAAATGTACCCTGATGTGTTTTTGTAAAAATCATCATGGGGAGTGTGAATACATGTCCAATGTCTCCCTGGTAGTTGGGAGAAGAAGTTAAAGTGGGTTCCATTGTATATTGGATACAGATAAACCAACAGCTTTCATATGAAAATTAACGCAAAACACCTCAGTGGTACAGGTGAGAGGTTGAGTTACAAAAAATATATGGTTCACAACAAAAAAATACGAGATTATTTAATTTTGCAGCATAGCAATGGTAATACCATAATCTTTGTGTTGTCCTTTTGGAATCGGGTAAAATGGCACAGCGTACACAAATTATTCTCGGGAATTTGTTCCTTTTTGAGCTCCGCTGCAATATCAGAGGTGGCTTTTGCATCTGATGCAACTGGTTAGTGGGAAGATTGGATTGTAGCCAAAGAGCAATGGAAATGTGCATAGCTGCTCTTTTTGGTCTGGCTCCTGAGCACCTTTGGGATGTCAAGCAAATGTTAAGGTTACTGTATGTGTTATACACTTCAGGCATATCATTATTGTGAGAATAGGTTTTCCCCTTTTTTCTGGCAACAAAACAGGTGTTAAGATGTTAAAACACCAAACTGAAACCTTTTACAAGGAATCATGTCTGCATTTACCACGATACTTGTGGTCAGAATTCAAACAAAAAACATACTCTGATAATATATGCATTCTGGTCTAACGGTGTTAGACCAGAAGACACCAAAAGGTGCCTCGAAAGAAAGCTGTCTCTGGTGTGGACCAATCAGTTTCAAAGACAATGCATATATTATCAGTGTGTTTTTTGTTTGCATTCTGACCACAAGTATTGTGGTAAATGCAGATATGATTCCTTGTAAAAGGTTACAGTTTGGTGTTTTAACATGCTTACACCTGTTTTGTTGCCAGAAAAAAGGGGAAAACCTATTCTCATATTTTGGTACATGACATATAATTATTGTTGGGCCATTGTACCACACAGTTACATTTGAAATGCAGAATGTAAAAACAATTAAAAGACGCTTTCAAAAATTATTTCTACTTGCAAATAAACATCACTTCAGTCTGAGGCTAAACGGAAATAAATGCGGCTGATGCACAGCATATGAGGACAAAAACATCACTGATAAAGGAATTAGGTATTGCAAATTCCAGATTGCTTGTTGCTGTGCTATATTTGTTAACAATTTAACATTCCTTTAAACACATTCTTTAGATTGCTTTGCAGTCATTTATGATGATGTCGTGGCTGCCGCAGATTAGAATGAACCGATTTTACCCACGTTTCCACATTAAGTGCTTGAAAAGTACTTTTACTTAAAGAAGGTATTACCACTGTAGCATAGTCTTCTGTCTGGAGTAGCATTTGTATTGAAATGTATTCTAACACATTTTTGTTGTTGTTGTGTGCAAGGCTTGAAAACGAAAAGACAAGACGTCGTTCGTTCAAAGGTCACCACAGTCTGACACCTGCAAATCATTTGGCGGCAGAGTGTATGACTTTTTCATCAATAACTGGAAGAGTGCAAAGTAGCCTTAAGAGATGGATCTAAAGGTTGGCTCAGAGGACAGCATTGACAGTCTTCCGCCGTCCAACCTGCAGGCATTTGCAAACAGCTCTACGCTCCATGGCATCAACCACATCTTCGTGTTCGGGCGTCTGTCGGTGCGACGCGCCATCTGGACTCTCGCCTTCTTGGGTTCGCTGGGCCTTCTGCTGCTCGAGTGCGCCGAGCGCGTGCAGTACTTCTTCGAGTACCCGCACGTGACCGCGCTCGACGAGGTGGCCGCCCGTCGCATGAACTTCCCAGCCGTCACGTTTTGCAACCTCAACGAGTTCCGCTTCTCCCGCATGACGCGCAACGACCTGTACCATGCCGGCTGGTTTCTGGCTCTCCTCAACGAGCGCCTGGAGGTGCCCGACCCGGACCTGGTGGATCCCCACATCCTGGCGCAGTTGCGGGAGCGAGCCGACTTCAGGAACTTCAAGTCTCGTCCGTTCAGCATGCGGGAATTCTATGAGCGCACGGGCCACGAGCTCAAAGACATGATGCTCAACTGCAAGTTTCGAGGAGTGACCTGCACGCCCAGTAACTTCACAACTGTGAGTTGCATATCGCACGATAAGACAATGTCGTAATGATAAAAAAAAATTCGGTGTTAAAATTTCAATATTGTTGACCTTGGACTTGGCAGAGATAGTTTTTTGAAATGCCATGCTCTCTGCCATTGCAAGCACAGTCAAGTAACTTCCTTTCCTTTCCTAACCTTTCGAAATGCCTGTTTATACATCCAAATGCCCAATTACACTTGGTATGCTGGCGAATTGCTTGGAGGTCTAGCGCATTGATATTTAGAATCAAGGCTAGAATAACATCTGCTTTGTTCACATATTGCTCATGGCGTGCTCGAAACACAATATTTTCGTGCCTAATTAAACATCTTAACCTACCAAGATCCCGAATGAGATTTATGAAGGTCTCTAATGTCTAATTGTGCATTTTTCAAACAAACTGACAGACCTACATATTACTACACAGTCTACAGTAATATATCGAAACATTTATTCTTTAAGCTCTCAATACTCGCGTGATATTCATATCAGAATCGATGTTTATTTTTTACATTTGTTTGTATCGTGTAATAGGCTCACGTGATACCTGCAGCCACCAGAGGCTGCTACATTCACTGGAATGTAAAAAAAAAAATCTTATGACCATGAATCAGGACAAATAAGCGAATCGCTGGGGCATGAATCGTTAACAAACCTAATCGCAGCCTCGCAAGAGTGTTGCAATAGTTGTAAACTTGTTTAGCAAGAGAAAGGCAAGATACAAGTTCTTGCTCAACTTCTCAGTGCATAATGTAAGATGCACATTTTCGAAAATGTAATTTCAAGTGCTACAATACAGCTGATGATGTAAGATGCAGACAATATTGGTTTAAATTGGTATAATTGACAGTATTTAATGTTTTTAAATTTCACTTTTAAAGTATAAATGTGTTAAGGTGCTATTTATTTATTAGTTGAAGTGGAAACACGGGTAACATGAAATATTTAGTAAAATTGACAATTACATCTGAAAAACACAGGTTTTGGAAAATTATATACAGTACTCAAAAAACACACCAATATAATGCTTGGAAAATGTAGAAGTTGCTGTGTGCCATTGCACCAGTAAAATGATGATAGTTTTTTTTTATTAACATGAAGGCCAAGAGTAAGAGGACACATAACCAGTTAAGATTGTTTTTAAATTTGCATGCGGGAATCTCATATATGTAATGTGTTCCCTTTTTACACATCGACAAATAGATTTTGTTTTAAGTTCACTGAATCCTTGCCATACTTATGTGAAAAATGTGCGAATCAGTTGGCTACACAGGGTGCTAAAAGAAGTTCAGCATACATTTTGACAAATTCTATGGCAGCAACACAACTTCACAAGTGGTTCTCATCTTTTGAGTATATTCTAAATTTCTTTGGTACTGTGGATGCTGCGTCATCTGTCGTAGAGAAACAGCTGACGTCTACATGCTTGGCTTTTTGGGGCTTTTTAGACATGCATGTTGACCATCGATTCAGAATCCTCTAAGGCACAGTGAAAAATCAACCAAGCACACGTCCCTGCCGCTGGAAGGTTTAAGGCGTGACCTAATTGCTAGAGTCTGAAAAGACTCAGCTATCAAATGATGGATAGGTGAATGTTATTACCGCGATGAAATAAAACAGAGCAAATGCGACTGTCATTTCATGAAAGACATGCATAGCAATTTTCACAGCATATGGCAGCTCATCACAATTTGGAAAAATGCACCAGGATGCAGAATATCAACTTCGATTTCTATCGAATGTCCCATCTAGGTTTAAGTAAATGAGGTCATGGAACAGCACAGTAGAAACAATATTAACTCAGCTGAGTGGTAGCTGTTGGCTTAAGATTTAAAGAAAAGAAAACCCCCATAGAGAATCCCTGTGACTCTCATATCTACTACAGGAGCTTGGTAGGATACGAAAAATGACAGTCAAAGCAAAGTTTTCAAATTAAAAAGGCAGTCTAAGAAATATGTACTGTAGCACAATGTGATAGACTCAGCGCAAACCATGTTTCTCTGCACCTGATTCAAAAAACAATAAACCAATGCCAAAATGGACAAATATCCACACGGTCACAGTCTAGTATCACCTGCTTTGCACAAGTGTTGGGTGATACTTTCAGGAATTACTTTTTATCTATGGGAGATAAACACGTATTCAAAGCTACAATTCCCTTAAAAGGGGTCCTCTACAGGGATTCTGTCACCAAAAGTAATCATCATGTAGAACCAAATTCATGCATATGGAGATGCAGGAATCACCATCAAAATGAATGATCCGAAGAATAATTTGGTAGACTACCTGTTCCTTCCAATGGTGATTTATGTATCTCCATTTAAAGAATTGGTATTCCATGAGAGTCCGAAGAATTGTCGCCTAGAATCCGAATCCATTTCAATAGCAATGGCACGAATCTTTATCGAAATGAGTGGTGATTGTTTTAATTAATAGGAATCATCCAGTAGAAACCCTATTAATTTCAATAGCAATACTACAAGGCCAGCCAGGCAATATGAGCCTCCTTTCTTGCCTGAATTCCACACCAAGATTAAGGTGAATTTGGGCCAATTCCATGCACTAGGCATCAGGCATACATTTCAATGCAAATATCGTCAATATAGAGTGGCTGGTATGGACCAGAATCTGGTCGATACCAGCTAGTTAGACCAAGTCAGGCCCAATGGGTCCTCCCTTCTTGGCTGAACAGCACACAGGACTATATGTTGGCCGTGCCTCCCGCACAACGATTCCAATATTCCACTGTTCCCCCCAAAAAACCTGTTAGGAATTGTATTTGATTCTAAGAATACGGTGGTGACAATTTTAGCCTAGGATTCTGGGAAATTGCCCAGCTCTATTTGCTAGATATGTGTAATCCAGCTAAACGTATGCCCTCTTTGGTTAATGTACACTAACGTGAATTGGGTGAAATATCAAATGCGGTAAACAAGAAGATACATAAGTAATGGATGTGTTGCCTCTGAGACTGAGATGATTCTGGAAGTGCGTGTTACGAAGGCTCTCGTTATCTCACAGACACAAAGTCTCTTACTCTTCGACAAAAAAAGGTAAATTCCAGAACTAATGGTGAATGTGATTACAACAAACCGTTTACAGGAAATAATGCAAAAAATGTTTCCTATATTGAAAAAATGCTCTATTTCAATCAATTGCAACAATATTTCTTTTCAAATGTCAAATTGGTCCAGTAACGTTTCTAAATAGTCCATCTGCTTGGCCTTAATGCTTTACTAAATCGTGTGCAGTGTGCAAAAAAAATAGAGCCTTACCCTTGGCCACAGCAAATTATTTTACTTTGATGGTCATAAGAACCAGAAAGCTCCCCTTGACCTCGGAAGAGCATTTGTGCTTTATGTTCAAACCTGGGCGTCTATCATATATCCTTCGGCTATTAACTGTTTTTTTACACTAAGGTCATTAAAAACGATTGTGGCTAACCAATTTTGACTTACCATGCTTTTTAACGAATCTTTAATTGAAAGGTTTAACGAAGTACATATTACCTATAAGTTAATTTTGCGTGTAAATAATTTATAAATAATTTATGTTTTGGAGATTGTGAATACAATGACTTGCTTAATTTGACAACATAAACAGAATTAATCATTTAGTCTGGTGCAGGCTGAGTAGGGTTTTCAAATATAGGGCACAAAGAAAGATATATTGCTAATTGTCACCTGCAAGCCTTCACAATTGAGAATGTATGTAACGGAGCAGTAAGTGATAAAATGGGTAGAAATGGCATTACAGGAATTATTCAGAAATATTGCAGACATTCCCCTAATCTCGTAAGGGTTAATAATTGCCAGATTAAAACCCATGGATTAATTTCAGCCACGTCTGGGTCTGCAACGTGGATAATATTCCTCGACATGGCAAACCATATCCACTGAACTTCGACTCTGGCTCTGGATATTAGTCGAACGCCCATTCTAGTCAGTCTACCAGTGACTCAGTATATAATCAGTGATAAATTTAGTGCCGTTTAAAGTTCAAATGAACTGGTAAAACACATTAATTATTTACGTTTTAAGTCATAGTGCTGTCATTACGATTTGGGAAATGTTTACATGAAGTACTGTGTTGGAAATACACAGATGGTTAATATTGGTCTGATGACAACGTGTGTTTTGATCTGGAAAAAAATAATTTTCCACATAAATCCTTGACAGATGTTGTTAAAAATCATGTATCACATCGTGTTGAATACGATATTGCTATTTTTATCACATGGGAAATGTAAACCGGTTTATTTGGCATCTGGGATTTCGGATGAGGCATCAGTGAATTGTTGATGTTTGGCTTTTTGTGAGAAAGCAGGTGAGAAACGGCAGCAGCTGTCCTGTGTTTCAGCAAGCCTGTTATTGTTCTAATTTATCGAAAGGCACATCACGTATATTTTACCCGACAAATGTGATAAGGTTATCCGCACATGTTGTGTTAACTTTTATTTTTCTCCTTGAGAAGTGGAAGAGAATAGAGTTGACACAGCCGATGTCTGTGCAACTTTTCACCTGGAAGATTTATATTGATTGCAGCGCCGAGTTTGTTACAACCCAGCAGACTGGTGGGTGGGGGACATCTCACGAAATCCCAGCAGTACATGTTGTTTCTAAACTTTTCTTTTTATACATATAACTGGGCTGTATACAGATAAAAGCACAGGATATTATATAATACATTACCGTATATGTTTGTAGACAATAAAGTAGTTGTATATATTATATATGCTGTACCAGGGTGGAATGATAGTGCAGTGGTTAGTAGGGTTGCTAAACCGTTAACGGATATCAGAATTGATAACTGGTTTTGAAAGTGAGAAATTCGTAATATGGGGAATCTTTGTCTTCATGGAAATATATGCAAATGTGTGCATGTTTGTTTCGTGTTTATTTTGTAGATCTTTTATTTATAGGAAATGTCTCAGAATATTTCAGAAATTATGTATATGAAGTCAGGCAACTGATATGAGAAATATGATTGTAGAATCAACAGAACATGTTATTATGATCAATTTGTTACCGGTGTACTGAAAGGATATCGAAATGGCACGTTTTGTTTACGTGACAAACCTTACTAATTAGCTGTGTCGGGTGGTGGTGAGTTTAACGACACACTTATATTTAAGCGATCTAACCCAAAACAACCTCTATTATGGACAATTAAGTTATGATGACTTGAGTTATTACATTCAATGTTTTTGTTAGGCCGTAATGTCACTGCCAAATCTATGCAGCTTGATACTAGTGTAGTAGGTTCCAATTAGGTGCACACACACGCAGCTTGGAGGCAACACTATTTATTAAACGGTAAGTAATATAACACTGTACATAAGGTGGTGACCACCTTCCTCAACTCACTAACACTCTGGAACACGACACAGACTGGACCAGGCAGGCAACGGCCTGCCTGGCCCAGGACGACGACTCGGGACTTGACGACCGATGATGTCTTCACTTTGGAGTACAGTACAACAGCCTTGCTCTCCGTTCACACCACGCTTATATCTCCTTTGGCGTGGCCGGCTCCGCCCAGGCGTGGCTGGCGCTCTCCAGGCCACGCCTCCCTTCCCAGGACACGCCTCACTTCCCCCACCTCTGGGAAGGTCCGGATCCCTCCAGCACGTGACCCCCCAGGCACCCCCTTGGGGCCTCCAGCCCTCGTACGGGCCAACACAGTAGTGACCGTTCTATGTCACTACACTAGAACCTGGGAATCCGAGTTCAATTCCCAACTATGGCTTACATCAGCAGTGAGTAGAGTATACTCTTTGGTTCTTTCGGTAAAGTCACGTAGGTGGAAAAAAATAAGAATAAAAATAACTAAATTAAATCACGACGTTTCGGAAGCAACACAAGCTTCCGTCACAAGGTGGGACAGCCAAAGCAAAAAACTAAATTAGTGTAGTGGGCAAAGACACAGTATTTAGTTTTTTGCTGTGGTTGTCCCACCTGATGACGGAAGCTTGTGTTGCTTCCGAAACGTCGTGATTTAATTTAGTTATTTTTATTCTTATTTTTTTTCTCTTTCTTCTTTCACTTACGTGACTTTACCGAAAGAACCAAAGAGTATGGATCCTTGCAGTCACGAAAACTTCAAATCTAGAGTGAGTAGAGTAATTGTTTTAGGTCCTTGGCAATCCTTCTCACCAACTCGCACTGGCCAGATTGGTAATGTCTGGTCAAACAACCCACGTGACTAATCCCATCTAAATAAAAAAAACCTGTCTCTTTACTTATTATTTATTTTTATTTACTACTTACCCTTCTTATGCTATTCGCAATGCAGGATTGCACTTTATTTTGCGCGCGGTTGAAAATTTACTTTGCTCAGTCGGTGTTAGCCACTGAGGTCGTTGACGGGTCTCTTTTTGTCATTCCTGTTGCTCGGTGCCTCCTGTACAATTTCCATTCCGTTGTAATGTGCACTGGTGCATACTTTATTGAGGGCAATATTGCCACGTAAAATAAAGATTTATTTATTGATTGAGTGTGGGCTGACACAAGGTTGTAAATGATCACCATCAGCCGTGATCTATTCACTGTTGGATGAAGCCTTCTCTAAGCTGTTGCCATCTTGCATGATTTAGTGATGCAACAATCAATTGAGCTCGTATACATGGGCCGATCTCATCGCATCTCCATGGTGGATGTTCTTCCAGGGCTATTCTCTCCTTTTGCTGTCACTCCACCATGAATCTCAACTACCGGCCATCATCCCCTTATAGCGACTTGTCCTGCCCATGCCCACTTATGCATCTGAACAGTTAATACTGTGTCGATATCTTACATATGTCGTCTGATTAATGTTTTCCTCGTTCTGTGTCAGTGTAATTACAAGCATGCACCTTCCCATGATTCTTTGTGCGCATTTTAGCTGTTGTTCTTTTTTCGATGGCAATGTCCTCATCCATTTGGTAGCAGGCAATGTGCAATGATGATCACTTTCTGCGTCAGGCGCATTGGTATGCTGCTTTTCACGATCAAATTCAGTTTTACAAGAGCGCTGCAGCCAGCTCCACCTCTTTATTGCATAATTTTCGTCCCAGTCTGCCTTCAATAACTAACTGGCTTCAGTATTTACACTCTGATATGTTTTGCAGTTGCGTCCCTGCATAAGATGCGATATCTTCAATTAGTAAGCACAACTTTGCGGCCTTATTAATTTACATTTTCAATAATGTCCTGTGTTATTACATTCATCTTACAGTATTAGTAACAAATATAAGCAAAGTGATATCACTCTCATTGTTGCAAGTGCGGTGCAATGTGTTTCAGGTATTCGTGATTAAAAAGTAATGCAGGTAATGCTAAAAATATCTAAAAACAACAACAAAAATTCTGCGAATTTATTTTAAGAGACAAAACATAACAAAAATTAGCATATGTAACGGAAATCATAATACTAAAAATACAACTGAAACTATTTTAATAATCCTCATATGTAAAAATGCGGGTTTAAAGAATAACGTTCAGTCTTATTTTCTGAAAAATCTCCAATTGAAACATTTTTGTTCATTCAGCAGAGCACCGTGCAAAAGGTGAATGCACGTGCTGTTCAAGGTGACGGCTGCTTTAGTCCGACCTGCGTTAATACCTCAAGTCGGTAACACCGACAGGCTCTTGTAAGACTGACCTACATTACAATGTACACGTGTAAAAAATAAAGCTTTAAAATAGTGATATTTTAATACATAGCTGTCAACTCATACGGTTTACCCCGTATTCTTGTACAGGGAAATTGAGTTTTGAGGTCCATGCGGCGTACAGCTGTTTCAATACGACAACAACATTTCTTGTTGTCGATTTGTTTGTGTTTGTCCCTTATGATGGGACTTTGTAGGATGAATGGTGAGATTTAAAAGGCCACGGGGTGACCAATACGGTCTGAATTGGTCTGTAATAAGCTGGCACTGATAAGGGGTTGACAGGTATATTAATATAGGACAGTTAAATGAAGATACAGTGATGTTAAGAGGCCTTCAGCAGTGGATTGATAAAATAATGGTTGATATACAGCATATACATTAATAACCCCAATAACAGGGCCGAATTAAAGTTCTTGTAGGTCCTAGGCACTTCTGTTTCGTCGGCCTTCAGTGATAACTTTTCAGTTCGTACTGCTGCTGCCCATGTCATGACCACCGCTGTCACTTGCTTGTTTCACACATACTTCATCTAGAGAACAACAATGCTCGTCTTCCCATGCACTACTTCCTATTGGGAATGAGAGTGTGCGTAAAACACCATTTGAAGATGTTGTTGCTAATTTTGCAATACACACTCGAAAAGTTCATCTTCGGCGTTAATTTCTCACCTTTTGAAAAAAAAAAAACGATTGACATTGACGTGACTCTGCCTCTTTGGCTATATACACTGTGCCTATCCTTGCTATATACATCTATTAAGAACATATCTTGGTAAAAAATTTTTTATCATAGACAAAAAAACACATGGTATTTTTTTTTTGTAGACCCTTTAGTTTGCATAGGCCCTAGGCACAGTGCCTACTATTTATTTTGCATAATACGGGCCTGCCCAGTAAACATTGAACGTTGGGCGAACATTGGGCCAACAGTTCCATCCACATGCCAACATTGGGCCGACTCTGCATGGGACAGTCTATATACTTCATGTGTAGCATTAGCATCTACTATACTATATACTGCACATCCATTACATATACATTGTGTATATTGTGTATTTACATGTGTAGAGGAGTAGAGTGAGCAACCATGAGAGGGCGTACACAGGGAGGTGCGAACGAGTTGACAGCGGAGAATGATGTCATGTCACGGGTGCTGTAAGGTGGTACCTTCGGGAACAAAGGCAGGTCCGAGCTAGGGGGAGGAGCCGCCAAGGGGTACTTAAGGGGGACCCCGTGACGACGGTGGGGTCGCCGTAGGGAGAGTGAAGTTGTCGCCGTTGGGAGAGGAATGAGAGCCTGCGTAGATGACATCCCAGCCGCCGCCAAAGAAGGGCTAGAGATGTAGAGGTCTCACCTCATTGCCGGGCGGTGATGGCTGATCCCCCGCCCGGGCAGACGAGGGGGTAGACAAAGGGGAGCCATACCGGGGCGTAGATAGCTGAAGGGATGTCCGCGTGAAGGACAGAGTTCTGACGTGCGCCATAACGGGTGTAAGCGTCGAGTGCAGAGAGTGTAACAACCAGTGAGTGTACAGTGGACAGAGTGTGTAAGAGTGTGAATAAACGGCAAACAGCCTTAAGTAAGAATCCTCGTCTCCGTCTGGTTCTACAAGTCTCCTGGGTGTCAAGAAGTACTATACAACACATGTGTAGTGTGCTAATTCACACACTAGTAGGAGGTACTCTCATATATGCTGGCCTTCACAGCCTTAGGGGATAACTATATACCGGGTCGGGACAGCCAACATGCTGCCAGACCCACAGCTTGCAGAGGGCGAAGATGACGACGACGGCACGACGAGTTCCACTCCAGATTGCAGCAGCCCCGACTGTGAGTCGGAGCTCACCTTATATTCTGAACATCGTGGCCAGGCTTCGCCCTCGGCCCCACACCCCTCTGGATCCCCTAGAGGGCTCCGTGCCTTGCTCACAGGTGCAACTGGTAGAATGGGCTGTTACCCCTAATTCTATTGTCTATAAATTTCCCAGCAGCACACGCTACCAGTGACTCATTCAATGTCACTACATCACCCCCTCCCCCCGCATGAAAAAAAACCAGCCGTCCCGGCTGACTGCCATACATCGCGTAGCGGGACAACGAACAATGCAATATCCATGCAAGATTTGCAATGCATGTCAACAATCCAGCCCTCAAAATAACAGCAACCCAACAACGAGTAGGGGCGGTCATCTCATATGGGCCTGGCATGGGTTTCCCAGGGACCCCGGGGGAGACTCGCAGCTGGCTCAATGGGCGTGGTCCCCGCCAGGACGAAGATGGAGGAGAGGAAGAAGCGGGTGATGGTTGTACCGTCCACCCTGGTCCGCCTGTGGGCGGCACCGCTGGCGGTTCCATGGGCGTCAAGCCCTGGGAGTCTCGCAGAGGCACAACCTCCGTAAACGTATGTCTGTCCCTGGTGGACATATCACACACTCAGCCATCAGATGGTAGAGATGAATGCCCCTCAAGGTGGAAAATATGGTTTCAGTCGTGACGGGTGCACATACCAATGCCTGCAACCAACCTGGATCCATACACACTGTGGCCTCCTAACCTCAATTACTTCCAGCGGGCCCTGCCATGGCCTATGTAATTTAGGAGGCGCCCCCATTCCTCGTGCGCAAGACCAATAGTATTATTGCATGCCACCCCTGGTATGGGTGGCGGAGCATCCACCGATGCTACCACGGCGCCCGGCTCTCCCGCATCCACCTGCTTACAACAGCTGGCGCCCATGAAACATGCGCACTGGTTCTTCGGCGATAACCGTGACAGAGCATCCAGGTTGCAGTGGCACAACCCTTTCCTCTCGGTGACTTCGAATGAATAATATTGCAAGATTTCCAAGCATCGCTACGTGGAGCGGCTTCGCGGCGGTAAAATGACACAAACCCCACAAAACTGCAGACCTCAGCCACCGACGTGGGGGTCAGCCATTTATGCATGCACTCTTGTCAGGTCTGTGGAGATGCCAGACTCGCTAACAATGTGCCCCAGGTATTGAACCCATTTTTGCAAGAGGTAACATTTCTGTGGCTTGAATTTCAAATTAACCGCCCGCATTTGAACAAATACCACACGTAACTGCTGCAGATGTTCCTGGAACGTGCGGCCAAAGACAATCACGTCATCCAAATAAATCAGACATGACTCCCATTGGAGCCCCGTCAGTACCAACTCCATAAGTCGCTGTAATGTGGCCAGAGCCGAGTGAAGCCCCATCGGAAGCACGTTAAATTGAAACAGCCCTTGTGGTGTCCTGAAAATGGTTTTAGGTTTTTAACTTTCTTCAATGGGCAACTGCCAAAACCCTGACAATAGATCCATGGTGGAGAAAACCCGTGCCCCCGACAGGGCATCCAACAAATCGTCCATCCATGGGAGCGAATATGCGGCCGCCACAGAGATTTTATTTAATTTCCGAAAGTCTACCAGAACAATGGGAGCACCCCACGGACTGGTTCACGGCGAGATTATATTGGTGGCCAACATCTCGTCGACCGCTTGACGAATGTACCGCACTGGCACACCTTCGTAACTCGTATCCCTATGAGGGGCGATAGTGTGTGCACCCAACACGGACTGCAATGGGGATGCATGAGATGGCTGTGTCGGCCGGGTGTGTGACGTATCGCGACCTGCCTTTGGACCCAGAGGAGCGGAGGCCGGCAGGGCGGAGGACGGCGAAGCCGGGAAAAACTGCCCCAAATCAGCACGGCAGCCCCTGGAGATGTGGCCCAGCAGGCCACACCTGAAGCAGGTATCAGGGCCCTGCCATGGCGGAGGCAAGGTCCCCCCCCCTGCTGGTCCCTTTGTCGTCCCGACTCTTGGTGCCCCTGGTCGCCCTCTTCTCCCGGAAATCCAGCCCTGGCCGTCACCCCGGCACGTCATCGCAGGTTACAGTGGGCCTGGATGCATCGGGCTACCTGAATCGAGGACAAGTCGTCCTCGGCTGTGGCCGGCAAAAAAACATTCATTTCTTGAGCCAGCATCAACAGTTTCTCTCGCACCAGAGAATCCAGTCCTGCCCACTTCATCCTTGGGTATGCATCCTGGGCCAGCGACAGTAGTGCGCTGCAGAAGGCGAGGGGTGTCTGTCTCCCCCCGACTCCGCATCACGAATTTCTGCCTCGCGTTGGATGGCGGGTCAAAAATTGCCGCCAACTGGGCATACGGCTGACGCAGCGTCGTTCTGTCCGCCTCGGGAATGGAAAAAAACGCAGCCAAGGCTGTGTCGTCCAATGTGGTGGGAAGAATACGTAGCACCTCTGCATCGGACCATCCCGCGAGCTCGCAAGTGACGGCGAACCACCGCCAGAAGGCCACCCAATCACCCCCCGCAGTTGAAAACTCTTTGAGAAGCGGCAATCGTTACGCGAGAGAAGGTGCCCCCGGATGAGCTGTCGGCGGCAGGTTAAATTCAGCGGGACCCGATTCCTGCCCTTGGTCAGCAGAGACGGCGGAGTCGCCCCCTCGCTGCCCCCGAGCCGCAGCCCCTTCCTTCGGCACTTCCCTACCCAGCTGCCCCACCAGCGTTGACATCGTGGAGAGCAGCCCCACGATGGGCGTGCTGAGTGCCCACAGTCCTCCTTTAGCCGGCGGCGGCATGGAACCGTCGTCCTTTGCCCGCTGCCCCGCTGGGATCGCCACTCCGGGGCCCCCCACAAGGGTCCCGGCTGCCGGCCCCGCCCGGGAATTCTCATCGCCCGAGGATATGCGGGTGAGAGCCTTCCTCTTCACGGGTTTCAGCATAGTCTATTTCCCCCTCAAGGATTCAAAAGGAAAAAAAGAAAATTCCGAACAACCCTACAATATATATAAAAAAAATGGTAACACTCCTGACACCAAATGTAGTGTGCTAATTCACAGACACTAGTGGGATGTACTCTCTCTCTTTTATTCCGGCCTCAAAGCCTTAGGGGATAACTATATACTGGGTCAGCCAACATGCTGCTAGACCCACAGCTTGCAGAGGGCGAAGATCACGATGATGACGGCACGATGAATTCCACTCCAGATTGCAGCAGCCCCGACTGTGAGTCGGAGCTCGACTTATATCCTGAACAGCGTGGCCAGGCTCTGCCCTCGGCACCGCACCCCTCTGGATCCCCCAGAGGGCTCCGTGCCTTGCTCACAGGTGCAACTGGTAGAACGGGCTGTTACCCCTAATTCTATTGTCTACCAATCTCCCAGCGGCATGCGCTACCAGTGAATCATTCAATGTCACTACACATGTATCTCCTCTATATACATGCTTCTCACATGCTTCTCACATGCTCCGCGTAATCCTTATCACCGTAAATCACATTCAATTCCAGCCGCGAGATCTGTACGCACGGTACTGCACACGTTCAACTTCGTTTGCATCGTGCGTTAGGCAACCGTGCTATTCGGAGGTGCGGCACCGCAATATTGATAACCGATGTCCACGCGAGTCTCTTCATGTCAAGTGCTTAGGGGCCATCCATTTAGTACATATGTATGGAGGGAGGAGGGGGTAACCCAAATGCCTACGCTTGACAATGTACGTGTAGTGGGTATAAACGGGAGGAAACTTTCTTTTGAGGCAACACGTTTATTATAACATTAACAACTATATAACACAAAGGGGTAACGGCCCCTTCCACCCGATACGCTAGGGAGGTTTCTCCTCCGGGCTAAAGTGTGTCTCTCTGGCTACGTTCTAACCCTACACTGGTGAAGCTTGAGTCTTCACTGGTTAAGCTTGAGCCGACCCTAGCCAGGGGGTCGGCTCTGCCCGTTGGGCTCTTCTCTTCGAGTCTTCAGGAGGCTCTTCAACTTCAGGCGGACGACGACTGCCGGGACCGTTCAGAAGCTACAGAGCCGTGGCTTACTCCGCCCCCGGCCACACCTTTCTTTTCGATCCTTCCAGCAGGGCCTGGGGGTGACGTCATCCCCCAGCCCCGTCTTGGGGTCTGCACCACTGGGCATGCCGTTCCTTAGGGGTTTCCGTTGGGTCCCGTGGGACATCGTCCCTCAGCCCCTCTTCTGCCCCCTATTGACACGTGGCCGGTACTACTGGCTGAGTGTATTGGAGATGGCGCATCGTGCCCAATAATACCCCTACATACGTATGCATAGGAAACGGCGGGGCGGGGGGTGAAGCCTCGATAATAATTTGTCTACATTGGCCTTCAAATGAGCCACAGTTTAGTTTCTTCAGCTGTCAGAACAACAAGTACTACCGGGAGAAGTGGGACTGTGGAAGAGGTGTCACTTGTATGCCACTGTGCCCCTGACTGCAGCTATTACGCAGCTCAGCAAAATAAGTGGCCAAGGTACGCAACTTAATTCTTTAATGCAGCCGGCGGTGGACTATCTGTTTGCTTAAACACGTTCATATGATTAATTCTTGATCGTTTCTGCGTGGATTAAATATCGGCCATTCTATAGGATTCAGGAGGGGGGGGCGTCAGGCGAAAATACGCAGGTGGGGGAGGGGGAAGTCCACGTGCGTACAGGGAGGGGGGAGGGGTCAAGTTTTGACAGATTTTTGCGTACCCACTAAATGGATGGCCCCTTAAGTCGCCATGTTGTCCACTCCTATTTCCTCTCCACCCGCGCGAGTAGGCAGACCAGCCCACGAATCATCCCCTCCACCCCCAGTTTTATGTCGACGTTAAAGAACCTGCGCTCGCCAAGCCCCCCAACGTCAGAACCTTCTACATTTTCGGCGGAGGTAATTTATCTGTTGCCCGAAGAAGGGGGAGTGGATCCGTGCCACAGGCGGTTTGGCACTGTAATGGAACCATTTGACCGAATCGCCTAAGGAGCACGCTGCCTGAGTCTCTCTGAATTCTGCCAGCGTCCCGCTGAGCGGCTGACAGCCCCGTCCACTCTTCCCTCTTCCTCGGCGGCGCACTCAGTCAATCACCCACACCACCCAGACCAAAATGCCATGAAATAATTGATGGATCGTGTGGTCTCGATCAGACAGGTCATGCTCAGCGTGCTGTGCGGCGTCAATTGAGGCTCAGCTTGAGCGCAGACCTACAGAAAGTTTACTTTGCATTGTCTAAGTCGCTCTTTCTATATGAAAAGCAAGGCCGCTTGCCAATGCATTGTCTGTTGTTTATATGAACAAATATAACAGTATTTGACAAAAAAATACGTGAAATGCATAATTTATTCTAGCACAAATGAGCACAAAAAGGAGATGCTCATCTCTCTTGGTGGTCCTGAGTTACTGGTGGAAATTCTACATTTCTATAGTAAGAGTTGCGGGACACAGCTTACAAAGTGGTTCTAACTTTATTGACCCCGGAGATGTCATAGGCTAAGTTTTGCTCTCCGATACTATTTTCGGGTTGCACTGCGCGTTGTGCGCCATGATGTCCGACGTTTCTCTCCACATTGAACACCATTGAGCTCATGATACAACCTGAAAACAGCACAACCGTGAACGCTGACGCAGTCGTAATAAGCTTCGTTGAATCCCGAACCAGGATTTGAACTAGCAACCTTTTGATTTCGAGTCAAGCTGTCTAAACACAGTGCCTCCTTGCAAAATAAATTAAGGTCTTACGTGACATATTCAAATTTGGAACTGTATTAAAATTGTCAATGATTTTAATATCTTATTCCGTCTCTTTAATAGAAAATCCAGTTCTAATTTGTTCTTATAATTATAATTAGAGTTCGAAAGTCTCAATAATAACCAATATAACTTGTAACACTAACCAATGTAGGTTTTTACACTGACTCTAGCATTTTTGTAGGTTGATAAAGGGCTGTAAAACCATATTTGTTGTGTTGCCTTCTGTCAATAATCGGGTTTGTAAATGAGTAAATCCCTTAAAATATTCCAATAATTAAATGAATAACATATGCGCCATTCCCTGGCCGCTTCCTTTCAACGTCTTTGCCATCCAAGCCAACTGCTTCGTCCAGCTGCCGAAAGACTTGTTTCCACGAGGGATGCGATTGGCACCAGAGCTTCATTTATAGCCAAAGCAAGGGTCACCAAGGTTGACGATAAGAAAATGGGAACTGGGGAATGGTACGGACGTGATGAATGGTAAAAAGTAATCTACCACTGCATGGAACCGTGGTGCATGATGCTTGCATAACATATGGGAAAGGTTTTTGTTAATAATTTAGCTGATAGAATTATAATTTTAGCACCAAGGATTGTGCTAATATTCTTCTTTCGTATGGCTGATGTAGATGCAGAGCAACATCTACAATTTCACATTCAGGTGGTCAAGCCAGATTAACAGCGTCAGGAGCAGCAGAGTGTATCGCTGTAATGTCTCCTTCGTGTTTTTAGATCGTACATTGTATAGTATTATGTTGTATGGTCTGTTCTGGATGACCACAGTCACACACTGGAGACTTTGCAATTTTCCATATTACAGGTTTTTTTGGGTAATTTTAAATTTTTCATTTGCGCATCAGGTATCCACATCTGCCATGGTTTGTGCGGATGCGGTTTAGGGTGGACTAGGGATCTTCTGCATTGGGTCTTTCACTGTGCTAATGAGGGTCACTGTTTGGTTTACAGGCCTGTTCATGTTAATACTATGTGGAGTACAAGATACACTTACAATGGGGAATCAAAAGGAATTGAGAATGGGGTTGTACAAGTATGCACTGTTCATTGTTGATTCTTGTTTTAAAAGGTGCTTTGGTAACATAAGAGTGAGTATACATGTTATCTAATAGCATTGCTGCAGTTCAAATGGATGGGGTTTGTAAGCTTTCTAAGTTAATATTATTGCAGTAACATTTTGTTAAAATTGTAAATTGGATATTTTGTAGACTGCCACATCAATTTGCTTGGCGCAAAGGCAAATGTCAGGAGGGAAGCTAAAAATGCTGATCCTGCATATCAGTTAGATTAGACAAAAAATAGGATGTGAGACACATTGTTTGCTTTATTGCTGTACTCTGGAGGAAATTGACCAGTCAGGAAATTTGAGGGTGTCCATGTTTGGTATGGCCAACATATGCAATATTGATTGCATAGGCGACAGCCATTAATTTGTCAGCAAGAAGCACCCATGTGGTCAATTTGCTGCAAGATGGACACTGGAAAGGGCTTCGGTGTCATTCGCCATTTTACCCAAGAACTGGTGTAGGAAAAATATTTGGCCAAAACATAAAAAATAAACCAATTAATGAGGTCAGTGAGAATTGTGCTAGATTATTAGCAATAAGTTGTTTTAATTTAGCATTTACAACAATGGCTTAGTACTATCAGTTTATCTAATAATAAAAAGGTGCCAATTTGGTCCATGATTGACATCTATGAATATGATAAAACATGGGTTATTACGTATAAAATAATACAAAAAATACATATATCATTTAATTTAAATATTCTTATAAGCATTTTGAAGAGCCCTTCAAGTGAAAAGCTAAAATTAAATGATACAATTACAACGTCTGAATATCTATTTTGGTACTTTTTAAAAAATCAGTTCTGTTCATGTAACGTTGTTTTATGTTGGATGTCAGATGTAGAATGATTGTTCATGGAAAAAAGCAATCAAATCCATTTCAGATTAGAATTATATATGCAAATAGAACCACAGCTTAGAACGTTGCACAATGTGGTTATATTAGAAGCAAACATTTAAGCGGTAATAGATAAAGAAGAGGCTTGCATACAAATGCTCGTTTACAGTCCTTTGTCAATGCATTGGTGGTTACAGGCTTTCCAATACCGTTCAGTTGTGTGGGACGTTTGACCATACTTCACCACGCTGGTCAATACAAGTTGGTGAAGGCAGTGGGGCGTGTGGACAGGTAGCTGGACTGGTTCAGATATCATTCATCACTTGAGTGAGCCGTGGCCAATGGTCGAACTCAGATGGCCGAGTCCGTAGCGCAGTATGTCACTGTACTGCACGAACACTGTGCCACTTCATGACAATACACATTGTTTGTTGAATGCATATTTATCTATTGTAGACGCACTTCTTGGGGTCAGAGACCCCCTTTGGTGGCAAATGTAAAAAAATATTTGCATACAGTCAATGAAATTATATCTGTGTATATGGCACTGTATTCACAGTAATTTCAATTAAATACTACGGTGTTGTGAACAGTTCAACAAAAGGCATGCAATGTTTACCCTCGTGTGTGTAATATTGGTCATCCGAGCACAGTAGTATTACCAGTGCAGATCTACCAACAAAATAGTATTTTTTCTTATTGTTGAAAAAATGTCATCTTGCCTTCACAACATTAATTAGATGAAGCGAGGCATGCAGCAGGGATGCAGAGGGATATGAATGGACGTTGGCTTCAACAATCGACCTTGTGCTGCCCCTCACGTGCCTCATCCCCCCTCTCCCCTCCTCGTAATGTGTGGCTGGAGAGCGCTTGGCATGCAGATTAGCGGCCTAATGATGCCATTTGACATCTGGTGTAGGGACAGTTGTCATTGCACACAAAAAGGATTACATTTTTTGAAGGGACTTCTCCTGCTGTTACTGGCAGTTTAATGAGCACTTGGCACACTCCATGCTCACGATTCTCCCGAGTATACCGCCCTAACTTGCTACCACTGCTGGAAAGCTATAGGTTGCAGGGCTTTGTGACTCAGTAATAAATCATGCAGTCTTCTCCGGCAATGCTTTGGGCATAAGCTTGTGTAAATAAAGGGCAAGAGTTCACATGCTATAACGGTGTTTGTGGAAATGCAGCAAACTTTTCTCTCCTGTGCAGCTCTTTATAAATGGAGGAGACTATATTGCGTCTCTCACAGCAGCATGCCACTTACACTGGCAAAACGAAACAGTGCTTCAGACAGGCACGTGGAGAGTGTGTAGGTGTTTTCTAAATTGAGTGAAACGTAATGACAAGAGGTATCCAATTAAACATTACGTGAAACTTTTGAGGAACCGTGAGAGATAATAATAATAATAATGCAATTTAGAATGAGCACATTATTTGACAGACATAAATTACCAATACAAATACCCCATTTTCCACTAAGTGACGGTGACCTCACCACGGCGCCTGTGCCAGGCCATGTGCGCTTTGAGGCCACGTGAAGTGTCGAAGGTTCGCTGAGAGGAGGTCTCGGGACAGACCCAGGTGCCTGACTGAGATGACATAAATGACCGTGACTCTTCTGAGGTGCATATCCAAGCTCAGTGTCGCTCAAAATCCAGGCGAAAGAGGTGGGGAATTATAGTAGGTGTAGATTGAATGCTGCGAATTTTCAGCGGGATGGCGTTCCAGAAGGCGTGGGGGCTGCCACGGATAAATGATACCCAATGGTGATAACGACTTGGGGATGCCTTTATCCAGCAGTGGGTTGATTATGGCTGATGATGATGACTCTTTGGATGGGTTGTGGTTTAAATCAAGTCCTCAGAGCAACATTATGAATTTATTATCTCTGTTTAAAATATATATCGGATGCAATTTCTGCCTATTATCCGTGGAGCAAAAAAAAAGCTTTCTTCTTATCTGCAAATATCATTCATGGTAATAGAATGCATTTAGCACAAGATACAGTACCATGACTATTATCCTCCAGAATGGTTTGATAAGGTGATTTTGCTGCACAGTTATCCGTGATAATTGATAGAGGATGATGCAGAACATTGCAGTGTAGGTTGTGGGCAAGCAGAGTGCAGTGTAGCATCCATTGTTGTACTGTACCAGCATGGTGCAGTTTGGTCAAACAAGCTCCCACGACCCACACGGCATGGGGAGGCCGTCATCCAGCAGTGGATTGACAAAGGGCTGTGCATGTACATATGTAAATATACAGCGAGGTGTACTTATCAGCTTCAGTGACATTGGGGCATCCTCAATTTCGTCAAGCATAATCATCAATCATATTCATCCATCATCTTCACCAGCCCCTGTATCCATGAGCAAATAGTAGGAATTTGCTAGAGTACTCTCACAGGTGCAATGGCATCGGCATTGATAGTGACTGGAGAGGCAGCAGAGATGATGACATCCCCAATACCATCAAACTCATCATTGTTCAGTATCCTCTTCATCCTCCTACAGTGTTCTTGCTTATATAGAGAGGTCTACTCCCAATTCATCATACATGCGACCCAATCATGTTGAATTTCAGGGGCTAAGCATAATTGTACCTGGTTAGTAGATGGGAGACCGCCAAGGGAACACCAGGTGACCGCGAGGAGGCCAGGAGATAGCGCGACATCAAGGGATTAAGTCTGTGCCGAGATGCGTGGGATTTCTCTGCCTCCTCTGGTTATCCCCCTACATGAAACCAAACACTCAATAATAGAAATGGCCACACATCCCCATGCAGGAACCTCCCAAAATGTCACGAGGCTTAGTGAGGTTTTCCTGGGTAAATAAAAGGCATTATTTATTTGCTGTATCTCCACGTCCCATCGTGTCTGTGAATTTGCCGCTTCAGCATCTGTCTTTGGTAAGCGACCTCAGATTCAGTGACTAATGATGGCGACAACGATGATCAAGCACCATCATCATCACAATCATCACCAGCCATTTACAGCGGTGATAGTCAGTTAATAACGATGGAGCCGACACCTACAAATATCATTGTCTTTATCGATCAGCTTGTTATGATGTGATGGAATTTAGACACTTTTAATACATTGTCATTATAGTCATTGCCATTGTCGTTATCCACCGTCCATCATCATAATCTATAATCACGAACAATATTTGACTTTACCAACTCTTTGTACATGCTTTTCATATTATCTGGGAAAAAAAACAATAATAAGGTCGATCAGTTTGATAACAGGAAGGCTGATGGATTCAGAATTTGTATTTAGACTGGAGGAATCCGATTAGCTTTGAAGTTATATGTCACAGATGCTCACAGATAACGGGGAACAGCGAATACGAGGGCTGCAGGATGGAGGTTTCTCGCACACGAGGAGACCCTCTGAAGTTGTGGGAATGCTGTGATAAGCTGATGTATACTGTAACTTTCAAGTTAGGTGAACACAAACCTGCAATTGTTCACACTCTCTGGCTTTTAAGTAAAATGTATAACTGAGGTTTATCCTTTGCTAATGACATTATTTATACGTGTCCTTTTTTAGCTTATAAACTAATTTTATTATATAGGGGAAATAAAGTGTTGTATTCAATTAAAGTATAAAATAAAGTATGATGTAGATTTGGAAAATGCTTGGACGTTTTCCAAAATGTAAAAATGAAGTGCAAATGTAATTATCTTATTATTAAAGTAGCGTTTTTGCCCGTCCAAGGACGGGTGTATATTGCAGAAAATCTGAAATATTTAATAGAAAAATAGTTCAGCTCATGATTATTAATGAGGGGGGGTTGCCCCATGTGGAGTGACGTCACCCGCTAAAGGTTATTGGAGAGGGGTGCGGCATTTGGAGTGACGTCACCCCTCATGGTTATTGTGGAGGGGTGCGGCATGTGGAGTGACGTCACCCCTCGTGGTTATTGTGGAGGGATGCGGCATGTGGAGTGCGCGAGCTTTTTGTGCGTTAGTGTAAATTTCCACGCGGGCATGAATATTAATTAAGGGGGGGGGGCTCTTTTGTAGTGACGTCACGCATGGATGTAGCACTGCTGCGTAGATTTATTTTGTACCGTCACTTTCTTTAAAGAAACGTCATATTTGAAGCGACTTTGCGTAATAAATTATTTAATTCAGCTCGAACTTCCTCTGCGTTCGTGTAAAAATCCACCCACTCATGAATATTAATGAGGGGGGTGGGCCTCATGTGGAGTGACGTCACGCGGGGGGTGGGCCTCATTTGGAGTGACGTCACGCGCGGGACGGACAGACATTTCTTGGTGATTATAGGAGGTGATTATCGGATATAATTACCTTAGTATTACATCCAATGGTAATGGATAAGTAAAACTGATTGTCAAGAAAGGCACTTCCACTGGTAAAAGGTACAAACCGAAGTGTGACCATTGATAGGAGGCTAAGAGAAGACACGTTGAGCGTTGCAGTACAGTGGAAGGAATAGTTTACTTCGCAAATAAATCACAAACTATTACCAGAATGACAAATGTTTCTAATGAATCAAAATATTACAGTACATTGGTAAAAGTAATATACGAGTATGTTATGGAGATGCACGTTGAGGCCACTCATAACTTTGAGAAGAAGTTTTGAAGAAAAAGAACCAACTGATTTTGTGCTGAAGATGACACTTTACCATTTGATTAACAGCACCCTCACAAGAAAGCAATATTATAATCTTTCACCATACAATATTTTAATAGATTATGCAAGCATTTCGATATAATCCTATACATTTTTGCAGACAAAGAATTAGTCGTAATACAATACAAACTTAATTACTGTTATTGTAAATTGTCTTTGAGACTTTGGTCATTTAATACAATACATTCAAAGACATTTTATATTGCAGCATATTAAAATCACTGTACTGTATTCATAAGATTGATAAAACAAATTAGCTTGAATACTTTAGCATGAAATACAGTCCTTAGCATTAAATACAAATTTGCATTGAACTAGAAAATGTCAAATGGTATTGAAGGACAATCTGTCATTGTTTCAGTGTTAAGTATGAAATCTACTATAGAGGCTTTTGGGAAATGAATGGATGAATGTGTCAGTGTGTTAAGCAGAATGTAAAATTAGGTTTCCAGCCAAATTGATGCAGAACTCTGTTGCATGTGAGCTATCGGGATGACATTTTATGCTGTCGACCTCACTTGTGTTATTACGGCTCATGCAAAATAAACATATTTGGTCATAATCTAATTATGGTTAACAGCCATTTGCCATTCCACTGCTGGTCATGGGTGTTGGGCGTACTGCACGTGATCTAATTTCGCATGCTACCAAACATGGTGCACCTCAACCTTACGAGTCATGAGTAAAGACAAATTTAGTTAATTGAATGTTAACTAGAATATATTGTTTAACCCCTTCAGCTGTTAAACATACGGCACACTTGCCCACGCATGCACTTGCACACACCCAAAGAGAGGGCAAAGATAAAATATTTCCCGATAGCTGTAGAGACTGTTTGGGCAATTGCTGTCAGGGATAATGTATAAAGTGTGGCACAGCACACGACCAGGTGATGTGGCCAGAACACAGAGAGTACGTAGAAAGATAAAGATTCCCCGTATAGCCTTAACATACTGTTTGGGGCAAGTGCTATTAGTGACCACTTATGAAGACTGGCAGGGCACACGAGGGGGTGGGTGGCCAGCACCACGCCCGGCCGCCTTTGTCTCCCCAGTGGCGATGTTTACACATCGCTCTAACTACTGAGTCGAGGCTGAGTCCAACTCAGGGAGGCCCAGATTCGACTCAGATAATCCTTATTGGTTTCGATTTAAAGCTTTCGTGACTGCAGGGATTCATCTTCTTGGTTCTTTCGGTAAAGTCACGTAGAAGGGAAGTAATAAAATAATAAAAATAAAACATACTAAAATAATTCTCACGACGTTTCGGCCACAACGCAAGCAGCCGTCCTCAGGTGACAGACCTGGTTTTCACCTGAGGACGGCTGTTTGCGTTGTGGCCGAAACGTCGTGAGAATTATTTTATTATGTTTTATTTTTATTATTTTATTACTTCCCTTCTACGTGACTTTACCGAAAGAACCAAGAAGATGAATCCTTATTGGTGTTGGCCGTGGGCGGAAATCGAACTCGGGTCACCGCTCCCCAAACGAGCACACACGTATACACGGACCACAACATGATCATGTCAGTCGTGGAAGAGTGAGTTAAGCAATGAAAGAAAAGAAAAAAAAAATCGTAATTTAACCCAAGACTAAATCATACAATATACAAACATGTTTACAATTCCAGAGCCATGGAAGAATACAGAACTGAACAGGAATAAAATGAAGACCCCCCCTCGTTCTCTATGACTGTGCTCCCTGTTAAAACAAAAGTTCATGGTTAATTAGTGCTGGAGTCAATACGTGCAGAGGTGTTGGAGTAATGCTTGCATCCCGGAGAAGTACAATGCATTCACACACTGCGATGGCTTCTTATTTTGAAGAGGTGGTCGTTGTGCTGCATTAATATATTTTGCATTCCTCGACCTCACTTTGCTTCTTTGGGAATTAAAGCATGTTGAGTACACTTTGTGACAGCAGGGTGTATTTTATTTATTTAATTCTACATCTTATGGTGAAGAGGACATTTATTTGTGGAGGGGAGAGTAACGTATGTTTAAGTATCATGCTGTATTTAGAAAATGCATGCCAATTATTATTTTTTCGAAGTGGTTATCTATGAAATGATTCGTAATTAGTTTATTTTGGGTTTGTGTAGGTACGTATTTTTTTTACTATAACCCAACATGACCTGACAGTCAATAAAATCAAGTTATCACGTAGGCAAATATGCCAATTGATTTGGGGTTTCAGCCAATCGGAACGTTGAAACGTGAGCAAAAATGTTCAATTTTATACGAGCTTTCCCTCGAGATTACACCCAGCATCATCCGGTGCTTAACAAAAGCCCAGCTCCTGTCTGAAAGCTTCCTGATCCGTGTCCTTCAAGTAGGTGCAATGCCATCTTCAGGACAGCTATACATGTGAACCAGTTTAATAATTAGAGTTGGTTGCTGATTGGTTGGTTTTGATTGACAGATTAGGTTAGTATAATACTGTGAATCCAGCTTGTGGTTGGTGAAAATATGCTTTCTTTAAATTGCTAAGGTATATTATGTGAGTTAAAGCTGGTGTTTTAATGCTGTTATGATTCAAGTTAAGCATTAATTGGGTAATAGGGTTAATTCAATTTGTATTATGGGGATTAGCGTTGCGGAATTAGTGGTAAAGGTTGATTAAATAGATTGTTGGTGTTACATTATTAGCACAAACAATTGATGTAATATAAATTGGGAGGTAATAGTTATGAAACATATCTGAAATGTTTATTCATCAAGAGATGTGCAAAGTAATCTTTACTCGAGAAATCGGCACTCTGATTTATTCAGGACGCACCAGCGTGTGAATGTTTTAAAGGTAGGCGTCGGAGCATGTTTGCTCGAGTGACTTTTACTCAGTCCACGAGGGCACAACGTGAAGAGCGCTATTCTCGTTGGGCAGCTGCATGGCCACAGCCACAGCGGAGCTCTTTGGCAGCATCTTCCCACTTCTCATTGGCAGCTGTGACGAAATTATCTTAATTATTTTAGTGTTCAATTTTCATTAATTCTCATGGCCATTTTATTTGCATGAGTATGTTGGAAAAACCATGTCGGATGAAGATACACTATTTAATGTCTCTCCTTGGTGTGTAATTATCAAAATAATTGCGTGCTGGATATGCAATTACATGGATATATCCACATTTTATTTAGGTAAATGTAGTTGATACGAAGCAAAAAAGTAAAGCATGCACGTGGATTATGTACCATTTTACAAAATTCCTTTGTCCTCGGAAGTGTTTAATTAGCCATATGTGTAACCTCACAAGATGGTGTCACAAGTGATGAATCATAATTTTAGTGCTGGTTTTTTATGGCAAAGTTTTGGGAAATGCTTTGATCAATTTGTCTGGTTTTCTCTTGGGTAAGTCCCTCATAGCAGTACCACTATATTAAAATGTCATTGATATTTGATTATATTTATGAGAGTTATCTTGTGTCCGCCAACCTGGTGAGACAGACGGTCAGAGCTAATGTATTAATGCTTTCAACCTCATTTGGCAATCAAACAAAAGAAGCTGAATACTCTTTTGTCACATCAATGTTTTTTTACTTACTCTTTAGTTCTTTCGGTTTTAAAAGATGATAACAAAACTGTAAAGGTGACCTTCATCTCCATATGACTAAGCGAATATGTGCAGATAACCTCAACAATGTGCACAATCTGTCCTTACCAATGTTTTCCTGAAAGATACAAAAAAATCTAACACTTTTGAGAGTGGCGGTGAAGTTCAAGATTTACAGGCACGTTCACACTGAGAATAAATGTATTTTGTTGAATGTTCCAGTGTTTGTCATCAGATAATCTGTTTTCTTTTTATATATATATACAATGCACACGGTTTTCTTTGGTCTATTACGGTCAGAAATTATGGTTCGAAAAGTATCTGCTTCGAACAAGCAATGGAGATAGCACTCATTTCTATCTTTCCATGACGGGGGTCAGTGTTTATGATGAGCACAGTTGACTTCTCACGAAGTGTTGTTTATTTTGTTCTCGCTAGCGAGTAGATAGGAATATCATCGAGATGATCTATGACTGATACTTTGACTTGCAATTTTCTGAGTGTGAGTTGTGTGCTCCAACCACACGCCAGTTATATAACTTGAACTTGCTACGGCATAATGGAACTTGAACGTCCTCTGTTTTATAAATGGTTAATCTAGTGAGATATTAGTAAGATACATAACACATCAAATAGATTGACTACATCTCGAACAGATTCTGTAATATATTTCAATCACATCACAAAGTGTTTCAGCATCACTCTGTGTTCATATTGCAATCATAACAACTTAATTTTCATATCCAAAGAAAACTTTCCTTCAATACAGTATTTTTTAATCAATCTAAGTTAGCTTGTTAACAGCCCTGAAAACCAACTACAGAGTATAATGAAATGTATTACAATGCAAATTACCACGAGCAGAATACCCCCCCAAATCAACTTCATTTAATTTGGTCTAATCATTCATCAGCTATAAACATTGTAATATTTTTTTCGATGTTAATTATTTAATGTTTGAATTCTCCAAATAGCTTTAAAGAAAATACATGTGTGCCTTGGAGCATGTAATCGTCTTTGGTACTGATTCAATATCGTATTACAACATTGTGGATGGATTTAACAACAGTTGAATATTTCGGCTGACATGGGGAGAGGGTGGGGAATAGTGGTGAAGTGGTTAAATTCTCTACACTTTGAAGCAAGCCACATGAGTAAGATTCTTAACCATGTTAACCGCAGTGGCAAATTACACCTCAATCGGTCATGCTCCCCCCCCCAACTTCACCAGCCAGCACCGACCAGCGTGATGGAATTGTGGTCAAACAACCCTGGCAAGTCACGTGAAGTGTGAAGGGCCTTCATCCAGTATTCTTCTAGCAACCAATACAATGTACTGCTTGTTTGGATGATTTCTATAATAACATTAAGGAATTTTGAAAGATCCACCATACTGTACATGTTTGGTGCCAGGATAAATTAAGTGTTCTATATATATTACCCTATATTTTATGAGAAAGAGATGGGAAACGCTATATATAGTGATATTAATTTGCATAAATAGTTATAATCATGTCCAATTGCTTATGAAAATGGACAAAATTAACCCTGTTCATGTGTTAATGCTTCAATAAACTTAATTTAGATGTTTGCTGAGTAATCCATGGTTATGGGTACAAATGTATTTGCAACTAAACACATTTTTTCATTTGTAGTACTATACATGTAAATAGAGTAGATGGGGTTATGCAATCAGCTTTTTGTGTAGGTGCTACGTGGACGATCACATCGCAGGATTGTGAGGCCCACATTCAACAGTAGATTGACCAGAGTTGATCATGATTGATGTTGTATAGAAACCTTAGCATCCAGTCACCTTAGAGTGAAACCAACTTTAAACATCCTATTTGTAATTTGTAAACCACAATGTATAATGTTCACAGTGTTCGGTCATGCCTTGACCAAGCCACCACTTATATTCTTACTCGCTTGTCAGTAACACCTTACCTGAAATGTTGCCACTTTTTATATTTCGGACGAAGCTGTGCATACCAGGCCAGCAACTGTTCACACTCATCGCCACACTCAGCGATTTGAGGACGCAAATCCAAATGCAACCTCAATCAAATGTTTACCTCTTTATTTTGGTCTCGTTTATACGGTTTTTAATAAATTACATACCATTTTATTACATTATAACTAATATATTGTACTCATGCACATGATTTGATGCATATGCCGATAGTGTAAGAATCAATTTTAGCCCATGAAGCGACACGTGGATTCGTGTCTGCTGCGTATGCCGCAGCAAGTTCACAATGAAACAGCTTAAGTCTGAACACAAGCCAGGCTGTGTAGCGCTAATGTATATGAGCGCGAAACAACTATGAGACAAAAACTAAAAAAAGCCCTCCTTTTGACATGTTACCATGGAAATTCATGCACATTTAATCAGAAATGTCGTCACTCAATCTCTTGAACCGCCCTCCACTTTCATTCGAGCTGCGTGGCCGTGAACTTGGTGAGGCAACGAGATGTCGGGGATGGAAGTCTTTTTCCTGGTCGTTAATATGAGATCCAAACATATTTACAAGTCAGCTCCAGCTATGCACAATACAACACTGTACATGGGCAAACCAGGTGCACAAGTCCCCAGCAAACATCCCCAAGCAGTATACTACTGGCTTATACTGAAAAGAGCTGGCGGTGAATTTAATTTACAATCTGGCAGCGGCTTTCTCTTATCAAGCTGGTGTGCCAAGGTGCTTCAGCACACCTAGAGTAGTTGGTTGCTTTTCTACTGGATGGATCTGAGGCCTGTTAAAAATGTACTGCCCGTTATCAAATACAATGTTGGGCAAAGGCCTCTCCACGATAAAGCACAAGGGTTATCTGACCTTACTTCACCTTGTTGATCAGTGCAGGTGGGGGAAGGATAATGTCCAGGACTGGTCCAGATGTTGCTCGCCACCGATATAGGCATGGCCGGGAATTAAACTCAAGTAACCGGGTTCATACTGGTAGGAACCTCCTGGTTACACCAGCCCACAGGGGATTATTGTGTCCGTCCGTCTGTCGTGCAGGGAGGGGCTGGGTGGGGAGGGGAGGGGAGGGTGGGGAGGTTGGGGCTGGGTGGGGAAGGGAGGGTGGGGAGGGGCTGGGTGGGGAGGGTGGGGAGGTACTGGGTGGGGAGGAGCTGGGTGGGGAGGGTGGGGCTGGGTGGGGAGGGTGGGGCTGGGTGGGAGGCGTGGGGCTGGGTGGGGAGGGGCTGGTCACCCTGTGGTGCCCTTATAAAACTCAACGTTTAACCTACTCACGCCGGCTTGTGCCCGCCCTCACAGTCGGGCATATTTGCCGAATACACCACGCCGCCGTTGACCCTGGCCATTGACCGAGCAACCCAACGTTCCTACCAGCTCCCTCCGCAGGAATGTGTTAACACAGGAGCTAACCACGAAGCCACCACTCTCTCCAAGAGTTATTTAAGTGACCTTCCCCAACGTATAAGAATGCAAATTGAATGCCCCAACCTGTCTTCCTTGCAGCCATTCTTTGTGATGGCCATTATTTATTTAATATGCTTAATTTACTTTTTTACTGGTTCACACTGTGTGAAAGCCCTTAATCAATAGTTATTTTATAGGCAATTTAAAATAACCAACAGGGGAAAAATGGGCAACATAAAATACTGGAACAGCAAACAAACTGGCAAGCCTGGAATAATGATGACATTTTCCCAGACTGTATTAATCTAGCTTGATGCTTTAAATCACCATAGCAGCATTGTTCAGCAAATGACGACACGCTGCAAAAAAATGTGAATTGGTCATCCATTACTCTTTTTTAAAATGGCAATTAAAGGGTGGTCACTATCCTCGCTAAGGCTGCTGCAATGTAATGGGAAGCTTTTATTTTGGGGGAATTATTAAACCGGTGTCTCAAGTTGGCTGGAATTCAGTTAATCCTTTGTAACTTTATCAACATGACTTGATACTTTATACCTGGCCAGGTTTGGGATGCATCCATCAAAGGCAGAAGCTTAAATGTGGCCACTGCCACCATTCAGGATTATCAAACCTGATACTTGTTCCAAAACAGCCATATCTCTGACTCCCGATGTATAGTTATGGAACACTGATGCGTTTGTTACATTTTAACTTATCAATGACAGATAACATCAATAAATAGACCACTACTCAATTTCTCGGGGTTTAAATCGGAAAATTGGAAAGTGGTGGAAAGTGACCCTCATTGAAGGTTGCAGTTACTGTATTGTATTTAAAGATTGGTTGCATTTATAAAACATCGAGTTTATAATAAGCTGGGAACGCTTACTGCTTGTTAAAATGAGTTCAATTGCAGGCCCATTCTATTATAATAGATTATAATCAGTGATACTGCCTCGTTATACGCAAACACATACACCCATACTAAAATACGATTCACTGTAATAATTAAGTACTGTTACTTGTTGATGCATTTTTTGATCTTCTATTCATTACACTTGCTCTTTTTATTATTGGGACAAAATACATTCAATGGGTTAGGACTATGAAAACAGCTCTTGTGCACAGCATGACATGAAAGCAGGCCAAATTCAAATGTTTGCGATTTAGTATTTAAATTGGCCAGCGGGAGTGCGTTCTATGCTTGTTGCAGATAAATGTTTGCGGCTGTACTACGACAGGCCACCGTACTGGTTAGAATTGCAAGGGCACAACCATGAAATACATGCCGTAGCTTCACAGTAAACGTTAAAAATCCCATGATGTAATTTGACGAAGAGTGGGCCATTGTGTACTGGTGTTATGGTTCAGGTTTGAGAACATAGTCCCAAAAAAACACTGAATTCGTAACACATAGCGATCATCGTCCCTTTCTGTGAAGACTGAGCAGGACCCTACTGAAAGAGAGTCTTCGAACTTAGTGAGACTTTCCTGGGTAAATAATTACTAAACATAAGAAATGTTGAAGTTCGAGTTCACAAACAAACAGAACAATATTTGCGTGTGGATAGTTGATAATTGCTTAAGTTTGTCACACGTATGCGTCGATGTGATAAAGTAACAATTAAGTACATTGTGTAAAATCCCCTTTTATGTGATATATATTAATCAACAGATCATGTATAAAAAAAATGCTTACCGATGGTGTTAAACTGCTGCTTCTTACATTTCTCCTAAAAAAATGACTATGAATATGAACTGTCAGCACCCCGATTGCATAGTGGCAATCAGCATTGGGCCTTCGTTCAATTGCTCATCGTGGTTGGTGTGTGCACTCGTGAAAATAATTAAATGGGACCCCTATCCGCCTTGGCACCGAACCCATGGGGCCCCGGAGCACTTCCACTGCCTGTGCACTGCATTGCTACGCCACCGACTTCAAAGCCCTGATGAAAATTTGACAACCGAAGCATACAGTTATTCATATTTATAACAAAATATTATGCTTTTATGTCAGATTTATAAATACAATAGAGTACTTGATTTTCACCACAATAAACCATTTGCATATTTTGTTTATGCCTTTGTAATAAGTCTGCTGCCTAGCACAGGGTTTCGAGCGCCGTATTCAGGTACCTGTATCATTCCGTTTTCCCATCAGCCAGTATTTTACATTTGTATGGAAATGAAGTGTTCATTCATATGCAAAATAAGCAATATTCTTTGCTAACAGATGTTCATATGATCACACAAAAATCTGGGCTATAGTTGGCCCTGGCAAATGGAGAATGATTTTTTTTTACTATAGATCTCAAATTTAAGCAGCTAGGCTATCTTTTGATCACAGCCATTCCCACAGAGCAGGCTTGCAAAGTGTCCACGGTTTGATTTGTGCAGGTTTCCTGAAATACCTGCAAGGCGTGACAATCCACAAATGTAAAATATAATACAATTTGGATGTAATTAATGAAAATAGGTATTTTTTGTGTGAGTGTTATTCGTTAAAATCCAAAGCTAAATATCATCATCATCATCAGCTCTGATCTTTCCACTGCTGAATGAAGGCCTCTCCAAGCCATTGCCAATCCTCAAAGTAATTTCATACAGAAAGCCATCGAGCGGCTGCACACGAGCTCATCTTATTGTAGAGAAGTTCCGACGGACGTACTCGGAGACGGAGGTAAGTTAAGGGCTTTCGCCAGGGTTTAGTAAAGCTGTTACAATATTACACACCAGGATACACAACTCCCAGGGGCTAGGGGTCCTACTCTGAGTCCGGGTCCCTGCCGGCTAGCTCCGGTCTCTCTCTCTCATGTCGGATCGTGGACTCTGCCGACTCCACCGACCGGAGAGAGAAGCACCTCTACGGCTACCACCGGCTTCTCCCCAGACTCCCTATTCGATCCCTCTCTCTACCCCTGGTTCCCTCTTCTCCCTGCTTACTCTACCCGTTCCCACAGTGACCCCGCTTACGTCACGGGGTATCCCTTAAGTACCCTAGGAGACGTGACGTCATCGCCCTGAACGGCACACCTGACGTCACGTTCCCGTTTTACACCTCTTCATTATTGTTCCATATTCGAGGCAAACATCCTCTTGGGGATATTCACTCCTTTTCGGTAGCACTTCGTCTTTTAATCTGTGTATTAATTACCCTGACATAGATCACAAACGTGGACATTGACAATAAAAGTGCAGAGGTGCATACTGGGAAATATGCCAAGAGACATAAATAGATGGTTTCGAGAACAAACACATGTTAGAGATATCACACTGATTCTTAAGAAAAGCAAGTGGGCTTGCCAAGGGCAGGTTGCAAGAAGGGATAATAGCCGGTGGTCGAAAACTAAAAATACCCACAACTAAATTATGAATAACTAATATAATTAATCCAGAGCTCCCTTGCAAAAAATAATTCAAATATTTACGTTTGTAATCTCTCGAATAGCAAAGGCTACATTAAATTACATTGAATCCCATTTAATAGAGTAATGGATAATTCTCTACTGTACGTATACGGTGTGCCACATGACGATGTGATCATCAACCATTGTTTCAAATGAAGTTCCTACACTTGGTAAATATATATGAGAAACAGAACATATGCACCATATAGACATACTTTTGACTGTTAGGCAGAACACCTAAAGGGATAGATAGATTAATGAGATATTTTATTTATTTCAGCAGGAAAGGCCAATTGTACTGTTAGCAGAGGTGGGACAAAGTCATTGTTATGCAAGTCCAAGTCGAGTCGCAAGTCATCAAATTCATGACTCGAGTCTGACTCGAGTCCAAGTCACATGACTCGAGTCCACATCTCATAGGTGGGACAAAGTCATTGTTATGCAAGTCCAAGTCGAGTCGCAAGTCATCAAATTCATGACTCGAGTCTGACTCGAGTCCAAGTCACATGACTCGAGTCCACACCTCTGACTGTTAGTCTCAATTTCACGGACGTCCTGCGATCATGGCCTATGCGTGATAATAACGATGGAGTCACAGCCAAGAGAGAGATGACACCCGAGTGGACGTCCACGCAGAGATCAGGCATTGAAATCAGCTCATGTGCAGGTGTCAATCCACTGCTGGATGAAGGCTGCCCTGTGTCATGTTAATCGTAGGGGTTTGTTTGACCACATTTCACGATGGTCAGTGTGGGTTGGTGACGGGAGTCCAAAACCGGTTCAGATATCACCACTGATGTCAGCAATGGCTGGGAATCTAACTCAAATGATGTGCAGTCCAGTGCCCTAACTAGTGCCGCCACTCCCCATATATACAGAAATACAAAGCATACTAGTAAATGAATAACGTGTCAAACATTCTGTACTGGCAAGAAGACACTGTGGCAACACCGAGGGAGTTGGAAGAAGCCATTGGCTTCTACCCCCCCCCCCCCCCCTTTTAAGCTTCGGTTGTTTGCAGAAGATTGTTTCAAAGGCTAAGACAATGGACAAAAGAGGTAGTGAGGCATGGCCTTTTTAATTACTTGTTATGTTTTCTATTTATAACGAGGTCAATACTGCACATTGTGTAGCTGGACCTCAAGGACCAGGTAACTGGTTTGGAAGTGATTTTACCTTTGTATATTGGCTGATAGTCAATATGTGAATACATCAAATGCACACATACACACATGGTTGCATGTGACCTAAGGTGGAAAAGACATTTGAGCCTGAACTGGTTTTCTGGTAACTGGTTTGAATGCTATATGAGCACAATGCCCGCTTCTCATTACAGTGGTCACTGGGATTCATCGACTGGCTTAATGTAGATCCTATTTCATTGGATTATTTTTTTGTATCGATTTTGCTTTAATACAACTCTGGATGTACATACAAAATAGTAGCACTGTCTGATTCAACGATTGGAGATTGCCATGAATGCTCCAACGGTTTCACCCAATTACCATTACAATATGGTGGAGCTAAATTTATCTCTAAGATTTGAGAGTTTTTGCACGACTGACCATCCATATGTGTGTGTATTTCATCACTGTTCCAGAGCACAGGCCCAATCGCACAAGCAGCCAGCAGCATACCATCGCTGTAGAGTTAGAGTAGATAAGAGTTATACATTTCTTGAGCTCATATTCAGCACCAAAACATTTTTAAAAGCATAGGAGACTCAAGTACGCTCGACTGTTACGTGAATACAACATGGCATGAGTGCTTTTTGTATGCGTAAGTGAAAACAAGGTCTTGCCGGGCAACCATCTTACAGTAAGAGTGAAAATGGGCGCGTGTACGAATACATTTTCTTTGCTGGCCGCACATTGTTCTGCAGACCAGCATTGCAGTCATATATTTGGAATGCCTACTGGCAAGGAACTCTGGGATTTGGAGTGCCTCCAAGAAAATGCACCCATTGTGACTGTCAGGTGGTCAGTGTCTTCTTGGTTCTTTCGGTAAAGTCACGTAGAAGGGAAGTAATAAAATAATAAAAATAAAACATATTTGTATATATTTTTATTATTTTATTACTTCCCTTCTACGTGACTTTACCGAAAGAACCAAGAAGATGAATCCCTGCAGTCACGAAAGCTTTAAATCGAGGTGGTCAGTGCTCACAGATGTCTAGAAAGCCTTTGATGGCACAGGTGTATTACATGTTTTGGTGATGTTCAAATCCAAAACTGAGGGTGATAAAGAAAACGAGAAACATACAACACAGCGTTGCGAAACATGTCTTACGGTTTTTAGGTAAAACAATTATGAGCATTTGCTGAAGTTATGTGCTTCGTAGCTACAGCTCCCATGGAAAACATGCAAATACTAAAGTGGATTTTTCTTAAGACAAACACAAACATAATGGCCCTTAGTAGCTTTAAATCAAGGAAATCTATCTAGACTTACTACCCAACACGCGTTGTCAATCTCACCTCACCGTACTTTATGCATGCGGCAGAGTTTGCTGTTGTGTAAGTTATCGTTGCTTTGCTATTTTATGGATGGGTATAAACACAGGCCAACAAATTTTATTGACTTGCCTCTGGCGTTCATCTGGAAACCTTATTGAGTGATACAGACCAAATCCAAGCTATTTCTCAGCCAAGAGTTTATCCCATGGGCACTCAGGCTTGTGCACAAGGTCTTGTGTCATGTGGTTCTAGTCCTACTTTGTACATTCTCTCAGAGTAATTCGACTGTGCACAGTTGTGAAACACCATTAATTTCCAATTGGACCATGTCAAAAGGGAGCAAAAGGGAGCAGTAGGGGCAGGGATACCACGTGATTATGTTAAAAGAGAACCTGGGAATGCAACAATCGTCTCCAATTATGACCTTACCAAATCATGACGATATTAAACATGAACGTAAGAAACGTAGAGAATGCTGTACTGATAATCCCTCACGTTAATAAAGCTGTTATTCAGCTACAATAGTTACTTGTCACAAATATCCAGTCGTAATGCTGGCAGTAATATATTATTGCCTATACGTGGCAATAATGTTGTACTATCCCAGATTACCTTTCTTGAAATATTACAAACCCTTGTGCATTTTATACCTTTTGCATTAATAGTTACATTTTAATGAAAACAATTATGAGTGGCCTTTGTTCGAATTTTGTATCTATTACATATATATTGTGAATTTATGTCACTATTAATAACACTTCTTTCGCACAGTATGTAGCCAACTGTGCTAAACGGAGGTGCAAGAAATTGTACCTTTTTAATAATTCCACCAGTTTGTATTCTTTGGATTCTTTCTTTCTTTAAATATATTTTCCTATCTTAGAGATTGCATATATTCAGTGTTGTTTTTTTGTCTGTAATTAATCTTAATTACAAAAACTATTTACAGTCCTTTGTCAAGGGGAAGCTTAGGACCTGAGGGTAGTAATGTTTAGCAATTGCACTCATGTCCATAGTGCAGTCCACCTGCCAGACCACCACAGATTTTCCCCTTATTGCCCTCAGTATTCTAAACACAAATGTTACATATTACAGCAAACAAAAAGTGCAATCATGTTCAAATATATTGTTGTTTAGTGTTACTTTAAATTTGTATTATTATTTATGAAATGTCTGTTTAACATGTAGGCTTTGACGACCAATATTATCCACAATAGAGTTTTTTTGGGTTAGATTGCATACATTTAACTGTGTCGTTAAACCCGCCACCACTCAACAAAGCCAATTTGTGATGTTTGTCACTTAAAAAATGAAATATATTTGAAATACACACTTAAATGTCAGGACAGCTCAATATGAATGATCAAAAGCCATGTACGATGTGCACACATATGTGGTGCATGCGTAGTGACATAGAATTGGTCACTAAACAGCATAGCGCTGGCTGCTGGCAGGGAAGGGGATCTGCAGCTTGAAGCACCCCTGACTGACAGCAGGTCACGTGATAGACCCGAGAGGAATCTAGGGGAAAGGTTATGGAAGGGACACGTCGAGAGCCCGCTAGTAGGTTCCAGAAGGGGGGCGTGGACAGGGTGGAGCGAAGCCACGCTGACAGGATAAAAAGGGCCCCGGGAGGGAACCTTGGGGCTGTCGTTTGGAGTGGGATCCCTCTCGTTGTCGTCGTTGTTGCTGTTGAAGATCGTCGCCATCACCGCTGTCGTCTCCACTTGATAATTGCGCTGCTAGACGTTGTTGGCTGTCTCGGTTCAGCGCCGTCAGTGTCAGACGGCTAGCGTTGTGTGTAGGCTAGTAACCAGTGTAGAGTTGCGTATAAGCGAGAGACAGAGAGTGTGTAAGAGTGTAGGGTGTATTGTATAAAGTGTACAAAGTGTGCTCGGTGTTTAATTAAATAATTGCCTCCAATAAAATACGTCTCCAAGTCATTCACTACACATACATAATTTCAGTGTGGTTCATCAAATGATATTGTGCTTTTTAAACTGAAATTTAGGTATTGTCTTAGCTAGAATGTTGAATTGTGATTCTATAAATGTGTAATAGTTCCCCGTAACAGTCCCCACAACATTGTCATTCCTTACCCCTTACATGCTGATGTTAATCCCTGCAACTAGTTGACCAGGAGTAATCCCAAGGTATGAAGAAAGGGGATTGGTTGCTGGAGACGAGGAGATATGGTCCGTGGTGTGAAGAAAGATTGATGGCTGGGAATGAGGAGACAGGGATGAGGGGAGGAAATGGTAGAGGGGGCCATGTGGATAAGGGAGGGATGTCGGAAAGAGTGACGGGGGAGAGAGTGCTGTGGATGAAGGAGGAAGCTTTGTGTGGGTAGGAAGGTAGAATACAAGGACTGGAACCCTTATCTGTCTTCACATGGTGGTGAGGAGAATGCATACTACAAATGTATACAAATTACAAACACTCTACTTAAATTAATAGTTGTATTGAAGGTACCTGTTTCAACTGTGTAACAAGTAAAGGAGGCAAATCACAATTCAGACCTACCTGATTCATGTGGTTATTTTTCCATGCATTCCGCCACATTTTGGTGCAACGATGGCTTGGAAAATGGCCTTCATTCCACCCAACAGTGGCCAATTTACACAAATTCCAACTTACGTGTGGCTGTATAAAAACACGAATTCAACCAATATGAATGCTACGATTGTAGAATTGCCCAAAGTAGGCGGGGTTAGGGCAGGGCCAACGGTGGCGAGTAAATTTTGCATCGTGTACAAATCTCAATATGCATACTTTGGGGGCATGGCTTTTTCTGGGAACTGAGAGGGCATTATGGTTCATTCTACAAAAATCCTTGTGGATATTTGATGACTAGGTTGTAAAGCTTTCTCTCCCTACTTTTCCATTAAATATTTAGAGCAAGTTTTTAACTAAAAACCTTTTGAAAGGATCACCGTGCCCTCCCATCGCTTTCAGCAAATTCCATGCCCCCAAAGCATTCCAGACTATTTATGAACGGCAGGTGTAAGAAGCATGGTGCTCTAAACTTTGAAGAATGGAAGTGCAAAGACAAAGACACACGCATGCATGCATGATCAAGATGGAGAAGATGATGGTAATGTTATTTGTGATAATGATATTGCTATTTCTGTTATTGCTGCTGCTTATGTTGCTTGTGCCTTAAATTAGTACCTGGTATGGTGGTGTTCTGGTGGTAAGGATTGGTGGATTGCCACAGGATCGTCTTCATTTATCATAATTTATCATCACCATTATCTTCACCTATCATCGTCATTTGTTATTACCATCATCTTTACTTACAACCATTTATCAGGATCATCATCATCATCTTCACCTATTATCATCATAATTTATTATGACCATAATCTTAATTTACCATACTAATTTATCATCATTTATCATTAGAACCACTATGAGTTCCAACTTTATCATCATCATTGTCTTCCTCTTCATGATTATCATTATCATCCAAGCCAACTTTGGCTAAGTGTGACAATTCTTTGCTTAAGCGAAGTAAAGAGAAGGTCTCACACGGACGAGGTCTAATTGGTTGCCTCAGTCCATTGGCAGGGTGAGCATGCTGATGAATCCCATGACTGCTCCCCTGGCTACTGACCCGCTGTGTGGTTGTGTGTGGAGTGCAGTTATAACCATTCCACAAGGAAATTTCAGTCTCATGAGTAAGATTTGCAAACGAACTCGAGCCCCGTGTATCAGCAGGGAAGAAGTGTCTTTTAGACTAAGTGGTAATGAACAGACTTTTAGGGGTTGATTGCTAGTAGTAGTTGCTATTGACTACAGATGGACTATTTGTGAAAAACAGGTGTCTGAGGCATGGCTCTACATCCCAAATGGAAGAACAAAAGAAGGATTGTGCAGGATTGTGCATTCACATGCAGCCCTGTGTGATGGTGTTGCGACTCTTGGGAGTAAGCTGCGATAATCACATTATCTGCAGAGAGATTCATAGGTCAAAGCCAAGCTGGTATTTTCTGTCCTTGCATGCATGCTTTCTGTAAACATTAATGTTCATGCATATGATATGGACACATTTAGGACATTATCCGTCATTAAAATTAACATTCACACTGGAGATTATCCTAAATTAGCATATTGTGTTGGAAAAGGTACATTTCTTCCCACTCACCATTCCATTTGCCACTCACCATTCCATTTGATGAATTCTGTCTTTTACAAAAAAAACTACAAGCCATATCTTACAAAATAAATCAGCACCAATTTTGTTTTCACACAAACCCTATGCCTCCATTCACGTACATTCACACAACACACGTGATCAACCGGTGCGTGCGACTCAACCTTAAACACTCACGTGCGATGACTGGTGTCGATGACTGGTGTTGGCTGACCTCGGATGAATTATAATTACAATTGCGGGAGCTTGGTCAGCTGAAATTACAATGACACTGTGATTGCAATTCAATACATGTTACACAATTGTAATTGTAATTATACACTGGGTGTCAGTGTCAGGTTTAAGGAAGCTCGTTGCAAAATTCTTCACCATGGATCTTGGCGACAATATGCCGTGCCGTTGCCATTGCTGCATGGCCGTGTTTTTTGTTATTCAGAGTTTGTGTTGGTTGTATGCACTTTTATTGAACTTCTTTTGCACCATACGTAGCCAACCGTGTTAATCAGAGGTGCAGAGGAAGGACAACAAACTTAACAGAAAATTTTTTTCTAAAGAAATTAGCTTTCAATCTAGATTTAAAAGTGCATAGCTCCAGTAGCTTCCTAATATCGGAAGGAAGAGCATTCCAAACGGCCACAGAAGCGCATCTGAAAGCGCAGAGAATATTTTACGTGTGGTTAGACTTTTGCTGGAAAGGCGGGATTCCCTCACAAGGCCTGCGCACCCTGCTTTGCAAGAACTTTCCTTCAGAAAGGCATATCCGATAGCTCAGTGGATCTACCAGCTGCTTGGTTGAAGAGATGGATTACCCTGTGTTATCGTAACTCAGGTCGGTGGTGCTCGTGAAAATGTACCCTCACGTAACCGATAGTGATGGTGACAATGGACCTCCAATGATGACCCATTGGTAAATTGGCCACTGAAAGTACCCTGGGTTCCTTTATGCAGCACTATAGGCTGGACACGTTGGCCTCCGCTGATGTCGCTTTTTGGTAGGGGTGTTCTCTCCGCTGCTGTGTCATTGATCAACGTGGGTTCCCACCTCCTCAGTTTCATCTCTGGCAAAGGTTAATCATATAGAATGGTGAGGGTGGCGGTGACACTGAGAATAAATATATTTTTAGGACTAATGTAAAAAAAAACGCGTACATGTCACCGCCACTCCAGTTCCCTCCCACCTCCCCTGTTGATTGTCTGATCATAGGTATTCAAGAGCTGTAGGAGGACATTCAGAGTCAAGGGCGTTGATAGCTGTGAAGCTCTCCATTACAAGTTGACACCTATGGGATTTCATGAGTCATAGGAGACTGATAGCAGCCGGAGGTGATATCACTTCAGAAAGGGCTGGATGAGTCCATATCCGCATGTCATTGGGTATAGGTCACTGCAAGGTGGCCTGTACCATTCAAAGTATAGCTGAGTTGCAAACACATGTTACATGAGTTGAATGGTGGATACATGATGCATTTGTGAGATGTGCCTGATAGTGTGGCTGAGTAGACAACATTTTTCATATGGAATAGCGCAACATGGTGGTGATATGAAGGAGATATTAGTTTTAACGTAAGTCCTAAAAAATCCTTCTATTAAAGAACATGGGGAGAGGAATTCTCAGAATATGTCTTGAGTGAGTACTTGTTTAAAGGATCAACGCGCTATGTTAGTCATCCTACCGAGTGACAAACGGGAATGGTCACCAATTTTTGGGAACACAATGAGGCTATTCGCCCGTATAATCAATCTAAAAAAAAATTGTGAGGGCAAATGTGTCGGTGGGAATGTTTTGCTGTATTTAAAAAAGATGTTGACAAAGTAAATATTTTATACAACATATGCGGTGCTACAAAATTGAGCCATTTTTAAACGCTGTAAAAATAATTTACTTTTCTGGTTAAATGCATGTTGGGGCATTACACCAAAATATGCAGTCATAAGCAAATATCAAATTACTTTCACAGTGAATACTTCTACATGTGCCTCCATATTTAATCCAGCTACAGTTTATTAAATAAATCAAGCAATCGTCGTCAGGAGAAAAAAGAGAGGAAAGCTACTGAGGCAGGCTGTTTTAAAGGTTTGAAATGGGTTTAACCCAAGGGTCATAAACGAAGTGGGCGGGGCTAGTGATGTTAAAGTGAGAAATTAGCATGTTAATGTAAGATCGGAGAGCTACCTCCACGACAAGGGCGCGAAGGTGGCCATTGTATTGTGAGAGATTAGCATGTCAATGTAACATCGCATGCGGAGGTGGCCATTGTATTGTGAGAGATTAGCATGTCAATGTAAGATCGCATGCGGAGGTGGCCATTGTATCGTGAGAGATTAGCATGTCAATGTAAGATCGCATGCGGAGGTGGCCATTGTATCGTGATAGATTAGCATGTCAATGTAAGATCACATGCGGAGGTGGCCATTGTATCGTGAGAGATTAGCATGTCAATGTAAGATCGCAGAGCCGCCGCCACATCGAGGACATGAGCAATGGCGGCTGTGTTAGTGTGAGACATTTAACCTGTTAATGTAAAACCAGAGAGTCGAAAATAACAACTAACATCGGAAGGTAGGATGGAAACATCACAGCCAGTTATGATTTAAACTGGTTGATAACGTCCTTGCAATGATTTATCAGTTTGTACCCATCTTCTCGGTTGAAATTGTGTCCGTGTCTATATCTGGATGGCTTCATGAACGAATCTTTATTGATAGCCAGTGGGCTTGCAAAGTACCTTCGTCTTAGATAAATCAATTTCGTGTGAGCCCACCGCATTAAAACAATTATCAACCACGGCCGAGGTATTGGTCCTACCGTGCTTCAGATCTGCCTTATGTTCATGAACGCGGTCCGAGACATGTCGCTTTGTTTCTCCAATGTAACTACTGCCACAGACAACTTAGTTTGTAGACGCCGGGGTATTGCATGTCAGGGATCACATCCTTCACAGATCTCCTGATGACGATTTACGATTGCTTGTGTTGTGGTCGAAACGTCGTAGTTTTTTGTAAAAAAAATGTTGTCCTATGTGACTTGACCGAAAGACCTGCAGTTACGAAAGCTTTAAGTCAAGATTTAAACATGTAATATTAACCATTTCTATAATTTGCACACAATGAGTCTGAAGTCTTGCATTGATTTTACAACTTTTTCTAGATATTGATAGTGCTTTGTAACTATTAATTATACAATGCTATTTAATACTTTTTGAGAAGTATTTTCAAATGTCATTGACTTCACGAGTGGTTTCACCGTTGGAGACGCTTCAAGTGGGAGCCTCTGGTGAGATCCCCAACCACTTATGAACCAGGGCTGGTGAAACCAATTTCAACCACCCCCCAATGGACAAAAACTAGGGGGACATTTGATTGATCCAAATGAATGCGATCAATGACAGCAAATTTCTTTTAAAATTAAAGCAAGCGTCCCAAGTTAGGTGCACTGAAGGGGAGGATGGATTTTAGTGATTTAATTATATATTTAAAGAGTGGAGTGGCCAGAATAATATGCAGGGGTAAAGGGCATGTGAATGACAGACATGAAAGGGTAGTGGGACCACTGCTAGATTTTGTTATTCACGGAGTGCAGACTTTCATGGGAATACATGTGCATCTCCCATAGTAGGATGTGCTCTAACAGCAATCCTACTTGCCAAATCTCATATCTCTGGATACATCACTCAACATTGAGTCCTCCTGCAATGGCACGTTGTTGAGTTCTAACACATCTATAAACTCTACCTTGATTGGACTATTCATACTCTTGGGCTTGGGAATGTTTCATCCTTTGGCTGCCATTTCATCACCAGTCTCATCCATCAACCATGATCCTTTATTGCGATGTGTACTTCCCAATCCCCCTTACTTTACTCAAAACTCTATTTCATGCCTCTTCAGTGTAGTTGCCAGAATGCATCACAGCATAGTTTTCAACTTTTGTTACGTTATTTTAGAGTCCGTGTTTTTGATCCATGTCACAGTGGATGATATGCACTGATTGAAAACGTTCTTCTGCAACACATTGCTCTGTTATATATATGATAAAATTGTTTTTTTCTAAAGCACCCCACCTTGTTCTTGGGTGCCTCTTTACTTCATAACTTTGATCCCAGTCTGCCTTCATTAATTGCCCAAGGTATACATTTTAGGCTGTTGTTTTTCAGTTGTGTCCTCAAATGGCTGTTTTAATTTGTACAAACTTTTAGATGTGCCTTTTTTTGCTCTTTATCTTGAGCTCAACTTTGCAGCCTTTTTTTTATTCTACCATTTCTTGTCGTTCATATTTATTATTTGTTTTAGTGTTGTTAGCAAATGTCAGATGGTGAATATTGTCTCCATTTAAATGTATGACTTTATTTATTCATTCAAATTTTCGGAACATATCTTCTAATTATTATATCAGTAGCCTTGTATATTGTTTCCTGACTCCTCTACTAATTTGTTACACACAATATAATTGTAGCTGTTAAATATTTAAAATGGGTTTGATCTTGTATATCTGATTAGGGCCTTCGTTAATGAGAGCTTGGATGACTGCATCGGTTTCAAATGACTCAAATGCACTTTCCTAGTCTATGTTTGTATGTTGAACTTATTTTGCACCATCTGCCACATCCTCTTGAGCCTTCTGCTAATCCTTCCAGCACCATGAGTGGTAACCGTCATATCCCTGTTGGCTGTGAACTCTAATATATGCTTTCCTCTGTTTTTCCTGTCTCTGATGTAATAATAACCAATCCTCCTATCTCTGCTCCTTACCCCTCACGTTGCATTGACGTCTCCCAACGTGATGGTGTTGTGTGTTTTGCCCATTTACAAGTTGGTTAATTTCTTCATACATTCGGAATGCTACATCGGCATGACTTACTGTTGGGGCCTACGTATGAAATACATTGATGTTGTAGTGGTTTGAGAGCTTTAATATTAACTAAACAACTCTCTCTGAATTACGATTGAATTCTAAAATGCCGTATTTGATTCACAGAAACGCTAAGAAATCCACACCTCCATAATTGCTGTCATGTCACCCTCTGCAAAAGAAAGCGTTGTCACTATTGACATATATGGAGTGTGCTCCTTTCTCCTCACCTCAATTTAGTTTTACGTCCGAATTTATTTCTCCCATTTTTGTCTCCCGTTCAGCAAGGTTTGATTCTGAAGAGGAGTATGCATGTTTTATGTATCATCTTCATCATCATCATCTTCAGTCGCTTGGCCCTGGCCAAAGTGCAGTGGTCCCCACAAGATGTCTCCAGATGACCCTATCCTGAGCACACCACCACCACCACGGTGAGCACAGTCCAAGACGGTGATGTTTGAAGTCAGCCTCAACAGTGCGCGTCCACGTCAATCGTGGTCTGCCCAGAGGTCAGCTCCAGTCCCACGGTAGGCTGTTGATGATTCTGTGCGAGGCATCCACCCGCGCAGACCACAGTAGATGCTGTTCAACGGGGAACCTCAGCGTTGGTGATGTGCTCACTGAAGTGGATGCAGACACACCACTGCTTTCCTGCGTGGCGACGTCGTTATAATGCTGGAGCATCAGATGTATCTGTCGAGCGTGGCAATATTCAAATACAGAAGTATATAGTCAGTGGTGGAAATAAATAATCCAGCATGCTCATGTGAATGGTTGGCCTATAAAATGTCTCGGTGATTATTAGAACCCCCTGCTCCTTCACCTCCCCAGCCAAAGTTATGGCTCGTGCATCCAGAGCTGCTGGGGACTGGGATCTGTGAAGTTATGCGTGCTGCTTCACAATACAGTACATTACCATTCAGGGCAGTACGAGTTGAATAAGGGAGCACATTTTGTTTCACCTCTCACCGATTATAATCGAACCAGTGGGGGTAACCCTGTCCAGTATAGCTCCTCAGATCTTAAAGCAGGGATGGGGAACCTTTTCATTTTGTGTTTAGCATTATTCAAACATTAACCAAGACCGCAAAAAATTAGGGCTCACCAATAGCGCAATACAGTAGGACCTCGGAGATCGAACGCACTAGAACTCGAACAAATCGGTGTTCGAACGATATTTCCGAACATTTTTTGCCCCGAAAACCAAACGAAATTCGGAGGTCGAACGGGCAATCACGACTTGAAAAAAGCCTGTACGGCTGAGACGCGTATGGCCAGCGTGCATGACGCTTGCCCAGACAAAGGGGACTCCCCTTCCAAATAATAACACATATTTATTCATTTATTCAATTTATTTATTGTGTTTCTTGTTTTTTTGTATGATTTTATGCATGTAATTACTGTAAACTTCGTGTAAAATGCTTTATAATGAGATATTTTTTGTGTCTGGAACCAATTAATGTCATTTACATTAATTCTTATGGGGAAAATTAATTAAATCGGTGTTCGAGCAAATCGGTGTTCGAATGGCTTTCTGGAACGAATTAAGTTCGATCTCCGGGGTACCACTGTATTGCAATGCCTGTGCCTTTTTCCTCCCACTAACGTATCGATGTCAGGTCACATTTTCGAAATAGACACACAGCTGAGATGCTTGTAGTGATGGATAAATCTACTTTGTCGGCCATTGAGAAGTGTTACGCCTCATGTGCCTGCAGGCTATACGAGACAAAGTCATAGCCCATCGACCTCTCGTGCTTCTTTACCCCATTAAGACAACGACCCATCGTCACTGAAAAAGAGCTTTGTTAGCTCAGTGGGCCCTACCTGAAATAAACTGACTGACTGACACTTGCCCTTATTTAATGGTTCTCCCTGTGTTGGAGGGGAGGGGAGGGGAGGTGGAGATTAATCTGAATTATATCAAGCTCATACAGTAAGGCAGTTCATCCATTTAAAGCGTGGTGCTTATTTACATTTTCATCTCGATTGCTGACGAAGGCACCTTCCTATTTATCGTAATTATGGAAAAATTACCCTTTCAAAGGTGCTTGGGATTGTTGTTTGTTTACAAAATTAGGCGTCTGGTGAAGTTACACTTTTCAGGAATAACAATGAATATATTTTAAGGTTAAATAAGCTTACCATTTTTGTAACAAAAAACTCACATGCGTCAATAACACTGCCTTATAAAGAAAGCGTCAGCTGTAGAGTATGACACGTGACGTTTTGGGCGAAGGACATTCTTTACAGCCACAGAGAGTGCAGCTCATGGACACTATTTTCGTTATTTGTGCATCACTGCCAACATAGTATCACCAAATAAGTGGTTTCATTTTAATTGACTTAATTTGTACATTTAATTGCTCCAAAATTAAGAATCTAATTGAGTTATTTACAGTGCACATTTTTTTAAAATATCTCTATTCACAGTTTACTTTATTGCATTGTACAACTACTACATTCATGTGGTGAAATTGGTGAAATTGAGGTTGGCTCAAATAGGGTGTGATATTATTTTGCCATTGGCTATAGAATGGTATATGAGGTGCTGGCTGTCATCACAAGTTAAGCTGCATAATAATTTTTTTACCATAAAATATACTGTACAGCGGCACACATCCACAGTTTACAAACCGCTTAAAAATTCCGGAGTGATGTAGACTCCTTAAATATATTTGCCTTTGAAGAAAAAAAATTAAATACGTGGTTTTGTAGGTGATCCATAACCTTTTGGAATGTCTTGTGGATTATTTAAGAATGTGGCAGGTTGCATGTTGTAAGGAGTCATATTCCATACCAGGAGATTTACGTGAACTTGAAGGCCGTCTACGGGACACTAACATTTAATGCAAGATTTTAATAAACTATTCATAAACTGTTTTAACCTGAATGCAGCATCATGTTTTGGCCGAATGTTCAAAAGCACATTCAATACGGTGTTTAGCGGAGGAGTATCTTTCCATTTACTTCAAGAGCATTTAGATACCAGAGGAAGTACCCCGGTCGCTGGGCGATGGACCCCCAACATTCCCATTTCCCCACCCCCTGGTGCCCGCCCCCCCTCATGTGTGACAACCCCATAATATGCTGTATTTTCACTCCTGTGTTGAAAAGCATAAACACATTTGGAGCGTTTTACATGGGAAGTAGTTGAGTTTGTTTAACTTACATTTATACTTTTAATTTATAACACCCTGTGAAATGTAATTACCGTAAACGTGTAACAGAAATGTTGCACACTCGAAATGAAGTACGTGGGCAGGTGCTCCAAATCGAGGGCAAACACATTTATTGTGGTAAATCTGTAAAATGCACACACAGCAATCTTCAACTGAGTCACCATTAACCATGTGACTGGTGTACAAGTGCAGTTAATCAATTACCTTGCAAGCCCCCTACAGGCCCAACTCCGTTATCGCATACTGGTGTACACACATGCATCGATGTACTGCACAGCACATAAGGACTTTCACAAAACCACACTTTACTCCCTTGCTGCACGAGGAAATAATTAAAAGAGTGGTCCATTCCTAATGTGCCACACTCTCCCCCACAGAATGAGTGTCATTTCGACACTCCATTTTCCCCCTTGCAACCTTTTGCAGTCTTTTTCCTTAAACTGGCCATGAAAGGAGTTTATAAAATCGTGAAAACAATTTCTCTAGAGATATCCCTTCCAAGATAGCGCCACTCCATAAGCTCTCTTTTTTGGGTGAGCTCCAACTCTTTGTGCACAAAGAGACAGGAACCCAAGCATTAGATTATGCTTTTGGAATTACCAGACACTCTGGTATTAATAAACCATGCTTCACATTTTACTGACCAGAAATGGTTAGGATTCTTTTCCCAGTACCTGTTAAAATAATGCCTTGTGGAATTTAGTTCTTGGGTACTTACATATCAGCCTACCAACATACTTGAAACCTTTTCCTCACCATTTTTTTCCATCTTAAGCAATAACCCCTTCTTAACATATTAAACACAACACTAACAAAAAATATCTTAAACAACTTAACAACCAAATGACCACAGCTTATATTTTGTCTTGATCACCCATGTTATAGGGCTTCTTCACCGCCAGCTTGATTTGGTGCTTGTTGGTGCGCACGTCTGTGATGAACACCAGCGTGTTGTCCTCGATCTTCTTCATCGCCACCTTAGTCGTCAGTGGGAACTTGATGATGGCGTAGTGGTCCATCTTGTTGCGCGTGGGTGCGCTCTTGCGTGGGTACTTGGGTTGCCGCTGCAGCCACAGCATGTGAGGCCTGGAGAACGTGGGGAAGGTGTGCACCTTGCGGTGGCGCACCGCGTGCACCCTGCGCAGCACGTTCTTCTTGGCCTTCAGTGCCTTGGCCCTCGCCTCGCCTTTGGGCCGCGCCTTGGCCCCCCGGTCCTTGCCACCCTCGGCCCCGTGGGCCTTGCCGCCCTCTGGATGCCCCTTGCCTTTGACCCCCTCGGGCTTGGCCGGAGCCGCGGCCGCTGCTTCCTTGCGGGGCTTGGGCACCATGATGTGAAGAACGTTCAGATCCTTGCACGACTGTCTTTACATTTGGTGCCCGTACAATTTCTTGGTCCGTCTCGTTGGAAGAGCTGATCCCCATCAGTGAACTCTAGGAAACTCTCCTGTCTGGCTCGCCATAAAATGTTGCACACTCGAAATGAAGGACGTGGGCAGGTGCTCCAAATTGAGGGCAAACACATTTATTGTGGTTAATTTGTAAGATGCAACAGCACGTGTGTCACACACAGCAATCTTCAACCGAGTCGCCATTAACCATGTGACTGGTGTACAAGTGCGATTAATCAATAACCCTGCCAGCCCCCTACAGGCCCAACTCCGTTATCGCATGCTGGTGTACACATGCATCGATGTATTGCACAGCACATAAGGAGTTTCACAAAACCACACTTTACTCCCTTGCTGCACGAGAAAACAATTAAAAGAGTGGTCCATTCCTAATGTGCCACAGAAATTTACCCGAGCACTGGGAAATTGAATAAATCAACAAGCAATTGACATGTTTGAACTGTGACGGTTTCTTTGTAGATCATTTTACAAGTTAGGAATATCTCGGTCATACATGATGGTATGTTTAGTGTAGCCATGTCTTTCCCGCAGACAATGGCGGAGCCAGGATTTTCACGTAGGGCGGGCAACCCCTCCAGCAATTAAAATGATAGGAGCTGTTAGTCCTGTCATGTGTTCTCAACGTGCTTGGTTAAAATGGAGCATGCCAAGAAGGAACATTTGTAAATTTACTTCCTGCTGAGTATAAAAAAACGAATCCATTAAAAGTTTGATTCTCTTTGAAATTGTGCTAGAAAACAATTGTAAATTGCATAGCATTCACAATGTAGTAAAAATTGGTCGATGATAACCAATTGTCTTGGTGATTAACAGGATGTGCTGCCCAATTTATGTTGAGGTTGAAAGTCACTGTCGACTGGTGGTGCTGTAGTTTATACAAGACTTGTCGTCTCAGGATTGCCAAGGACAGGTGATGATGTCCTCTCAGACAGCTGGGACCATAATGCCATGTCATGAAGCAAATACTGTAACCCAGTGGCGGCTCCTGCAAAATCTCTCAGGGGGGGCAAATGTCTGGATGATTGATAAGGATAAGGTCCACCCATGCAATGAATAAACTAACAGCTTAAGCATGTAAAGGCAACTTCACTTCTTTAATATTAATGAAAAATAAAGTGACTCTTACAATACATCTTGTTTGTTTATATACTCACTATTAAAACAAACCACTCAAGTTTATTTTATTAAAGATTCCACTAGGTGGCAATAAATTATATTGTTGGATGAAACGTGCTTACGTATGATGACGTTAGCACGTATGATGACGTAAGCACGTTAGTGCATGCCCTCCCGGAAGCCATAGAGAATGCATTGCAGCGCCCCCGTTCGAAAAAAAACATCTTTGAATGTAAGTCTATGAGGCCACTCGGGGCGATTCTCAGCCGTAGGGAAATCGCCCAAAAAGAGGCGGTACTCCACAGAACGTGACATGACGCTGATTGGACTATATCCAGAGGCTGACAGTGACGGCTAGCGTGACTCTGTGGTTGAATGACATTGGTGGTGCGTCGCCCAATCGCCCTAATGAAGAAACCGCCCCTGCTGTAACCCATTTGTTCAGAGTAGGGGCACACCGCATATCACTTTTTATGCTTCGCTCATATTGTGAATCCGAATTCAAAATTAAAATAGTATTTTTTGTGATTTTGTTGCAATTCGCTAGCAAGTCCCTTTGTCTCCCTATGTCACCCTGTATTTTCCCCTGTCTATGCGTATTTCTGTCTCCTTTCTCTCTGGTATCTGCCTCTGTATCTCCCCTTCACAGTGGGGGTTGTATAAAGTGTAGAAGGAATTCATTTTCAATTGTAGATTTTAAAAGAACTGTGAAGTTTCCCCCCCACACACTTTTTCTACTCTGAATAAATTCTTATTTTATTTAAACATGCTTTTGAGATACTTTATTTGCATTCCATCAATGTTTTATTGTCTTTATGACACACCATTTCAAATGCCATAATGAAATAAAAAAACATAATTGTCATCTGTGTGTATGACCAAATCACCGTAAAAATGCGCAATCCAGTCAGATCACACAAGGCGGGTTTACATCTGGAATATACTGTACTTGAATGGGTTATCGGCAGGGCTTGTCAGTAGGTGTGAGCATGGGGCAGCGCGTGGTGTACAGGGGAAGGTAGTGCTGGGCATCACCCCCTTCCTCTGCGTGGATTTTCTCCGGTTTCCTCCCACGTGAAGTCACACATTGATGGTGTTGGCCCGACATCCCAATGTAGGGCCCCCATGGAAAAAAAAACTAATCTTGAGACTTTCCTCCATAAATCATTGGCAAATTGTGTATTATTGTAAAAAAAAAAATGTATAATGCACCGCTACAATATTTTTTTTAATTCTGAGATTCCACGGTGTACAGGATAATCTACCCCATAATTAACATGACTGTAATTATTAACATCCTTTAATAGTGATGCAGACCAGCACAGTCGGTGGTATGTGCAATATTCCATTTGGTGATAATTTGTACTTGCAGTTTTACACCTGCAGACACCACCCTGGCAGTTGTGCCCCCACTGTGGCGCTCCACGCATTATGCTTGATGCGAGCAGCTGTCTATAAACACCGTCTGTGTGCCTCGCAGTGATCCTGCGCTTGTGGGTATTATCAAGGGACCTTGGACAAAGACTGCACATTACATTTTATAACTCTTCTATTCGTATAATGTGTTCAGTGTGTTTACCTTCTCAGCGGGTGCATACACAGTTTGGAATCCAATGGAACATTCTCACCAAGTTATATTATATATGTACAGCTGCTAGTAAACATTATCACCGCCGACCGAGTAAAGGTGAAGTCTACTGCAAGAAAACGTCTCATTGCTAGCAAAGTCATCGATAGTTATGATGAAATTGGTTTCCTATGCAACATACACGCTCGTAGTGTGTACATGCTTTTATTGACGAAGTTTGCCTTTATTGTGATTTGCTCAGGTGTCTACTCGAGATACGATTCACGCTTTCCGTAAGCCATTATTTCAAAAAGTTAAATCCATAAATGATACCGTGCACTGTCTGTTCTACCCCCTTTCCCTTCCCCCAAACATGAATGAGTAAATTGTCATCGAATTTGCTGTAGAGTGACTAGGTTCCCACAGAACAATATGATTGGTGTTGTAATGCCATGCTTGTTTCATTCGCAGTTTATTATAGACACGATGCTCATCATGTATAGATGGCTGGAGGTGAAAACAAATAAGTAATGCCACGGACCTGGCACCCTAATAATCTTTGTCACTAAATATTAACTTCCCCAATAATTCGTGAATAAATAATTGAGTTTATGGAAAACATAAAATGTATACAGCATTGCTTCATTTTAAAAGGAGAAATTGAAGTTCCAAGTACTTTGGATAGAGTTGAAATTATTAACGTTTTCATAATAATTGTGAATTTTTTTTTCAAATAAAATGAAAACGGACTGAGTTGACAAAACATTCCCAGTTGATTCAAATTAGTTTTTGGTAATTACTGGACACTATTCGCTGATGGCATTAAATTGGGTTACATTCACGTAATTCAGTTTTTTATCAGGATGGTTTGTGAGTTTTTTTAATTGGCTAATTATTGTAGCTGCTTTTTTTAAATATTCTATGGATGCAGCAGGACTGTAAATACTGCAATAGAATATATATTAGTTTGATTCTGATAGGTTACAGAGAGAGGAAATATGTGCACACTGAGATAATCATAAAAATGATTATTTATTTAGATGTTCAGTGTGCTTACAAAATAATGTATGATTTGGGTTAAATATTGTATTTAAGGTAACCCGACTTTAAATGCATGGAACACTGGCTTCTTTACAGAAAAAAATATGAATATTATGGTTTGTGCTTAACATTCCATTGCATGGCAATTTCAATGCCTGCTTATTATATGCACTCTCCATTACCAGACATTAAACTGCATCAAAAAATAATGATAGTGAGGTAATTGATTCTATTACGCCAATTTTAAGCAGACTAAAAATATATATCCAACCATAATAGTTTCAGTAAGCTATTGTATTTTCGCGTCGTGGGTAAATACTGGGTGAAATTTGGCATATTTTGGTTGAAAACATGAATGTACAACTTGCTTGACTGGCATTTGCCTGGAGTAGATGCACAATGATAAGTACATTGTACAACAAATATAGTATTGGAGGCATGTATAAGCACACGTGTAGTTACAATAGCCATTACATGGAACATACACAAGCAGTTTTAGTCAAATACATGTACAGACACATTCATGCACAAAAACACACACGGGGACGTACATACATAGATATTCAGTCGACTTAGAGAGTACACGCTGCTGCATGCACTTGCACTCTTCTCAAAAGCAAACGAATGTACACAATTGCTCAAACATTCAATACATACCATAGACGCAATATAAAATAAAAAAACACGTCTTAATGCATATTTATTTACAGCCCCACAGCGGCCTGTTGTTTATTATTATTAAATCCTTTATATTAAGTTCACTTGCTTGCTTGCTTGTGCGCTTACGACCATGCAAATAACCCACTTCCCGTGATCCAATCGAGCTGACATTTTGCACACAGACTCGTTGTGCGTGACAATTTATTTTCGTGAAAAAATATTTCCATAACTTTACACTTTTTAGGAAAAAAACATTTCTATTTAATTACCAATTGCTTAATGGTAGCAGGCAATCATCTGACCCATAGGTGGCAGCCATCTCAAGCCAGAGGACGAGAGGACTCTAGCCGCCACGCATATAAAGGATTTATAGTGAAAAACTTTTTTTTACGGGTTAATTTTTTTAAATGTTAATGGTGGTCGCTCATGCAATGACTATCCAGGCTCAGTCTTACTTGTATTCTGGGATCTCATGAAGTCAAGCACATTCCAGGTGATTTGGCCAAGGACATTCATACTTGCTTGGAACTATTAAATGACAGCCATTTGCTAGATTGAGATTTTTAAACGTGCACATATTTTGACTATTTTAAAATGCTATTATAAAATATCTGAGAAAGCACAATGGTTCGTCATTATAGTTATCTGTAGTCATAAAGGGTACGTCAAATAAATATTCATGTGTTGACGTTAGAAAGGTGACCTCTTGATCAGGCTACATTGTTAAAGGAGATACAATATCAATTAAAAATGTGTTCCTTTTTATTTTATAAAGCCATTTCCATGTAATAATTGATACAAACACATGTTGGTACTCGAGTTATGGTAAAACGTGTTTTTTTTTCTCTATTGGACTCATTAAAAAATTCAGTGTAGCCACCATTCTAATTAAACTTTATTTGTCGATCAAAAATACTTGTACATTTTAAATATACATTTTTTCAACCGAAAAAGGTTGTTTGAATTAGCAAGGGAAAGGTCACGAGCAGGGAAAAGTGGTGTTGGTATCCCACATTGATGCACACTGCCTGTGTTGGTCAATGACCAAGCCACGAGAGCAAAAAAATCTGACAACAATGTGCTTGTTGCCAGCAGTCGAGCCAAGCAAATGATATTTGACATGCAATTACAGAAATGCACAGTGAGAATTCCCTAGCATTACACTTGATTTATCATGCCACATGGGCACAGATTATCCCAGTGGTACAATGGGCGACCTTGGAACGTTTTCTTGATTGATTGTTGTTGTTTTTGTTTGCACAAACCTACGGTTTCTTTTTCAGACTTAAAGGTTGTGGATCCAATGCTATCTCTAGCAATCAGGCACAAATGCAGGCTGTCACACACAAAGTCATGCTTGCTCACATGCATTGACACTCAGACACATTCGTGCACGGACAGGCACACGAGGGACCTCACTGACAACTTGGCAAACCACCCCTGAGCCCTTTAACCCTTCCTGCTTCCCGCAAGCCGCCGACTAAAATCAATAAACTACAAATTCAAGCACAGGTAGATAAGGTGTGTTTCACTACATGCACGTGTCGTTTTAAAGTCAAACTGCATTCATGAAGCTATATTTCATATTGTAATATGTTATACCGTGTGTCTTGTAAACATAAACAATGCTGTAAACTAATATTTGAAAGGCAGAATTATATTATGAACACCTATCACATACAAGGCAAGTGCATATTTCTTGCTGTGTCAAATAAAGGTGTAGTAATAAGAAATGACAAACCTGGAGTAGATTTAACAACCCCTATCTGACATTGGTGACTGATCTTATACCTTACAACACGTGTGTAGCATGGGTAACGGCACAAATAATATTTGTGCCATATTTCCTAAGAAAAGCTCCTTCAAATCCTATTTTCTATTGGCTGTGCAATTTAGGCCAATGTGGTCTGTCTTTACTCCTCGTGAAGAGTCATGCAGTTCCACCAAGTCACTAAAATTCAATTCCAAACAGCTGTAATTTTTACTTCAGGGTAATTTGCTCACCAAAATGGGTCGTGTTCTCAGTGAGGATGAACCCGTGCATGTCAATGGCCCCGTGTACACTGTTTCACGGTGATAATTTTTGACGTACCCAGTCACTCACACATTCCTCGATTTGGCCTCGCTCAAAAGCCCTGGCAATCTGTGCCTAAACCATTGCTGTTCGTAAAACTAATTCATTCCAATTACAGATACTATAGAATGATTGTCAAGTCACTTAGACTGTCTAAATCTGGGACTGGGCTCTTATTCCCTGATCCATTGAGAAAATAAATTATCTCCAGTTCAGCAGTATGGGGGGAAATGTGCTGGAGATGTGTTTGTAAAATGGTTTATGGAAAAATGTATCAAGCCTCATTACAAATAGGTGAGAATGTCTTGGAAAGCATTTGACTCTTGATTTATATATATTATCTTGTTTCCCTACATATAAACCCATAATTAAACAATACATGTTTATATTTGGGTAAGAGTGTAAAGTGTACTTTTAAATGTGATTATTGAAATAGACAACCCGTATATATAAATTATCAGCAATTTTCACGGGATTACAAATAATAAATGATTACCTGAGTACTTCTGTGTGGTTGTTCAGACTGGCTGAGATCCTCTTCGTATTCAGCAGTTGAAGAGACTGTTCAGGTAGTACGGTGACTACAATTTGAATGTTAATAATTGACATAAATACGGCTGATTCAACTCACGTAAAAAAAATTAAGCTTAAAATCTAACAACCATTATGAGCCATGCACAATAAACGTAATGGAGATACTGTGTGGGCAGTGCAGAAAACATCCATTATTGTGCTATACTGCTATGCTCCCCACATATATGCTCCCTGTCTTTGTCAACCCACACTCACCAGGATGATCAAATAACTCCCACCCCCACTTGGTGGAGAGATGCCCTGAAACCAATAGTGAATTGACATTTATACTGCAGCAGATTCACTGATTTGGTGTGAGTGAAGCTTCAGGGCATATGCATTTCCTAGAATTGCAGCGGTGTCACTGGAGAAAGGGTTGCGGTGTGAAGGAGATGCTATACATCTTGCTTTATGTGTAATCACTTTATTGCAGTGGTAGCAAAAACATTCAGATATTATGGTTCAACTCACAAAATCAGCACGTTGTTTCTGTAGGGTGGACCGATGTAGAGTTATATTATGACCAGCAATATTGTAGTGGGAGTTGCTCTCGCAATCACTTGCTTCGTGTCATATTTGTTAGAGAAGAGCTTCAATAAACACTTATAAAAAATCGTACGTCTTGTCTGCTTGAATGAATATGTATTTACCTTTTAAAATTTTAAAGTGAATGTCACAAACTGTATAGACAGTATATACAAAATAAATGTATTAGTATAAATCACAACATACGTACATTTTTTTAAAATACTGTCTTATTGTAGACTGAAATGCAATCATTTATGAAAATTGTGGTGAAATTATTTATATACCTTGGCAGATGGCCCTACGACTTTATGTTTTCATCACATAATGGTACTTAAAGCAATGGCAAGATAATAATGTTTTGTAACCCTGGAGGGAAGTTAATTACCTCGGACACAGACTGAAAGCAGTCATAGGTTGTACAATATTGCGAACATTTATCACAGCGAAAAGCCAATGTTTGTACTATATTATTTATGTAACAATTTTAGGAGTAAGTGAGGGTCAGGCCCTCACTCTGCTAATGAGTGGTGGACCCTGACAGTGTGAAAATACAATTGCGTTTTTTGAACACTAGGTCCTCTGAGAGGCAATTACTTTCTCAAATGAGACATGTCCCTATCACGGTTGTTTATATTCTACTCTGGTAGCGATAACAAGCATTAACGCTTTCCTTACTGATGGCCTTCGCAGGAAATTCACCAGTTTTTGATGCAATCTGCAGGACAAACAGATACATCATATTTACAACTATCAAACGCCACTTCAAATCCAAAATTTGCCTGCAGTCTTTCATTGATTTCTTATGTAACCAGATTCTATAATTATTTCATCATTAAAGCATAATTTCATTCAATTGCTTTAAAGCAACTTATTACACAAATATCATCAGCAGCCTTGTTCTATCCATCGCTGGTTGAAGGCCTTCCCACATCTATTCAATCCTTCATGTAGATGTAACAATCCATCTAGCTCCTGCACATGGCATGTTATCTTCTTTAGCTGCCGTCTCATCAGCAGTATTGTCCATTTGCAATTCCCCTTGTCCAAACCCACCTCCCTTTATTAATAGTCAACATGACATCAGTTAATTTGTGTTTTCTCTGTTATTCATGCGATCTTTTCCCTGTCTTTCAGTGCAGTTCGCAGCATGCATCTCTCCATGCTTTGCACACATTTCAGGTTATGCTCCAAGTTTTCAGTGCATATTTCCAATCAATTCGTTATTGTAGGCAATATTCACTGATTGATAGTTTTTGTTTACAAGTTACACTTCAATATTTCCGAACAGTGGATACATCTAATCACGGGCAAAAACAAGACGTCAAAATCTAGTGCGTGACACAAGTAATATTATATTGAATCTAAGCAGCATCATAACATCTTTCGAGATGGGAAATGTTAAAATGAATGTCACCATTTAAAATGATTAAATAGCTAACATTGATTTTAATGGACAGTGCACTGACAGTGAGGGGGCAAAATTAAATAAAAACAAGACACGGCTGAAACTACAATATGCACGTTGCAAAAAAGAGAAAAATACGAAAAGGGATTTAAAGGTAAAATAAGAGAATATACATAAATCTGTAAATCCTTAAAGAAAAGAATGAGAACACAAATGAGAGGAAAGCGCCACACAAAAGTTATTAAATATGTTATAACACGAAGTAGCAAAAAAAGAGGCTAAGTGCAAGATGTAACTGTGACAACATCCATGGAAACAGTCGTAAAAAATAGTGGCGGAATTATATAAAACCAAAATTGCAATGCCCAGAAAAGAAAATTATGTTTCAGGTGAGAAGGGTGTTTTTCATGCCACACCTGAAAAGGCAAACGCTGTCCAGCACATAATGGAGAAAGGATAATAAAGCTCTTGGACCAGAATAAATCATAGTAGACATCGTTCAAGAAGCTCAAGTAACTTATGGATCAAAATTATAAACTTTTTTTCTACAAAATGTAATTCATATAAATTAAGTACCTCAATTATTCAGTGACATGTCTATCATTCCTTTGTGAATAAATGGAAACAAACAGATGTGTAGAATATAAGACCCACTTTCCTATCATGATACATACAAACGTCTTACCAAGGTCACGGATAACCTAATCACAATCAGTGTAGTGGCTAATTAGTTACAAGAGCGAACCTATTTTCTAAAATGGGTTTCTATAATTTATAACATAGTACTGTCCTATCAATCAAATCGAAGACAGGACAAATGAGTTGGCAATGCTGCAGAGCCATGGAAAATTTACTTTCGAAACCCATTGTCTGTGTTAATGCTTCAGTCTCCACTGAATGCAAGGACATGATGCAGTCTTTCAAGGTCTCAAAAACCAAGGCCTTAATAAAAAATATATGAAAATGATCAAAACCAGGAAAGGAGATATGCTCTCACCAAGACTATTCACAGTGACAATCGAAGATATTTTCTCATAACTGGATTGAAGATATAAAAACATAACCAGCAATGGAGTAAGTATGAATCATCTCAGATGCAGTGACGACACAGTCATTGCAACAACCAATGGTAATATATTACAGGAAAAGATGAGAATAACTTAGCACAGAAAGCTATGAATTAGGGCTACATATAAACGTCGTGATTTTTATTTTTATTTTTCTTCTATCTACGTGGCTTTACCGAAAGACCCAAACAATATGAATTCCTGCAGTCACGAAAGTTTTAAGTCGAGTAAAACTACAGTGAAATACAAATTGGTGTTGAACGGACACCATTGGAGATAAAAATTATGATTTTAAGAGGTGAGAAAGATGCCGATTGAGTAATTTTGGAACATTCAAATACGATCACGAAAAGCGAGATCACAATGTGCCGAGAGAAGAAGGTGACAGTATCCTGTGCATGTGAAAGATTTTTGCAGGCACTCACAAATCGTCTAAATAAAGATTGTGAGTATGGATAAAATCCAGAAGCAGTATAACGCTCTTATAAACGTAAACAATTATTGTGCATGAAAGTTTATCTGAACACTGTTAATGGAGTTTGAGAACCCCCGATTGTACCCATGCAATGTCATTAAAGCAGACTTGAAAATCCAAGTGCGCAATCTCAGGAAGCATTTCTGTTGGTAATTTATTCATCTGTGAGGTTGTTTTTGTTTCAATAATTTGTTCCTATGGGTGATGTTGATGTCGAGCAACAACTTTCATTTTAAACTTAGGTGGTTGAGCCAGATTATTGTATCAGGAGGAGCGGAGTATGTAGCTTCGTATTTGTGAATTGGGTGTTGAGTCGTTTTATGTCCATGGTCTGTTCTGGGTGACCACAGTCGCACACTGGACATTATTTTTTATTTTCCTTTTGTGCATCAAGTAACCGCATCTGTCTTGGTTTGTGCGGATGGATAGCAAAGTCAATGAGATTTCCTTAAATAAAATTGACAATTTATTTCGTGATGCTGATTATGTAAGCATTATTATTTAAGGCTCTTAATGTTAACACTTTTGATGTATAGTATTGCTTTGGCCTGTTATCATCACTCGTCGAACTGTAAAAGAACAAAATTAAGTTTGCAAAGCTTAAAAATTTGTACGCTGCAGAAAATCTTATCTTTTATTATTTAAGTAGCACCTTTATCCAAGGCGCTTTACAAAGGTTATGAGTAGAACAATGAGGGTAGGTAATACTGATATGGTGAATAGGGATGGGGTATGTGGAGGGAGATTCGATTTAAAGCTTTCGTGACTGCAGGAATTCATATTCTTGGTTCTTTCGGTAAAGTCACGTAGAAGGGAAAAAATAAAATAATAAAAATAAAACAAACAGAGCTGTCGGAAAGACAGCGTCCTAATTAGGACGCTGTCTTTCCGACAGCTCTGTTTCTTCAACTGAGGACGGCTGCTTGCGTTGTGGCCAAAACGTGGTGAGAATTTTATTTTATTATGTTTTATTTTTATTATTTCCCTTCTACGTGACTTTACCGAAAGAACCAAGAAGATGAGGAGGGAGGTTAGTGGGTGCAGGAATTACCGGGGTACCTATCGATGGATGGAGGGAAGGATGATCAAGGGAGAAGAGGTGGATCTTGAAGGATATTGAACAACACTTGTAATATAACTAGTTTGGGTGTGTCTGAAAGTTAATGTTATTCATAATAGAGGTTTTTGGGTTAGATCACGTGAATTTAAATGTGTCGTTAAACCCACTACCACCTGACACAGCCAATTACTAAGGTTTGTCATGTAAACAAAACATGGCAATTCATTAATCGGACAGCACACCAGTGTGAATTGGTGTGCTATATTAGTAACGAATTGGCATATTTTTTTAGGTGACAAACCTTACAAATTGGCTGTGTTGGGTGGTGGTGGGTTTAACGACACATTTATATTTACACAATCTAACCCAAAAAACTCTATTATGGAGAACATTTGTCGTGAAAGCCTACGTTTTAAAGTGAATGTTATTATTACAAATATACTGTACGTATATTCCTACCGTTTTAAAGCAAATTACAATTTTCTAAAGTGGCTTTTATTGTGATTTATGTTTGTGATTCATTGTCTTTTTCGAATGTACTTTGACAGACAGCCACACAATTTTATTTTGCCATTACAAAATGTTGCTCAAACAAAATGGTAAGTTGATATCACCTAAAATGAAAATGAATAACCTAAAATAAAGTCTGAAAGCAATTATAGTAAATTCAGACCAAATCTAATGTAAGAAAATGTATTGATATTTATATATACAATTGTATTAAAATAAGAGACAACAGTAACTAAACCTCATGGATCAGCATGCCTATTGATGAGCTCAAATAGAGGCATGCGGGTTGAATATACGACGAGTAACCGACTGTAATAACACATCAAACATTGTAACGGTTACGTCACCCACATTATTGAGTATTTAAGCATGTAAATTACATCTTCATTTACTTGCACTTCCTTCACCACTGCCGTAGCGTCTCCCCGTCGCCTCTTGGGGTCGTGTGATGAATCTGATCTCTCTAGCTCATGGAATGATCCAGAAGACAGTGTTCCAAGACCACGGAGTGAAGGGACGTGGCTTCTGATGACGACCCCAAAAGGCTTGGATGTTCGAGGGTGAAGGTGATTGAGCCCAGGTGTATTTGCCGAATTAATCTCAAGTGTTGCCTTGATTTAATGACAGGACTGTTTCGTTAACTCTCAATTATCCACGGGCGGACTATATCTGGTTTGTGGATTAACCGTGCCTGCCGAATAAATTAAATATTTTACATGCATGCTGGTTTAATTAGACGCAGTGGCTCACTGCCCACTTGCCCGCAGGCGTCCACAGGTACACTGATTTAAGTAAGCAATAAGAACAGACAACATATTCTCCATGTTCACCACATTATACATAGGCGAACGATACATCCGTTTATGTACGCTGATCTGTGTATAATTTGCAAGTATCCGTGTGTTTTTATTTATTTAATCCAGACCACCCCTTGGCCTCCCATCATTCAGGATAACCACAGTTAACCGATCGGCAGTTCACGCGTAGTGAGGTAAAGTGTGGGTCCTCTGACCTCTTCAAAGATGCTCTGACCAGCGTGGAAGAGTAGGCGCTCTTGCGCGCCCTCTAGTGGAGGCTGCTCCACCAGCAGTGGCACACGAGCAAACATTTGCATGGCTGTACCTTTACCTTAATTCTAGATTTGAAGCTTTCGTGACTGCAAGGATTCATATTCTTAGGTTTTTTCGGTAAAGTCACGTAGGTAAAAAAAAACATTTTTATTTTATTTTACTTTTTAATGTTTTTTACCTACGTGACTTTACCGAAAAAACCTAAGAATATGTACCTTTACCTCTTAAAGAAGCATAGCATATCAACACGAGTGATACAAAGGGTTTGGGTGAAGAGGTGCATCGTGTATCTGATGAACTGAGTATCAGTAATTTCTGGCCAAGGCTCGCCTACATAAGTGGCGAGTGATATCTGAACCGGTCCCAGGCCCCTTTTTCACCAACCCGCGCTGACCAGTGTGGTGAGGCAGTTTCATTTATTTCATTTATTTGGTATAGCCCTGTGAGCCATTTGGCTATTGGTCAAACAACTCCTTTGACCAACACGGTGTGAGGAGAGGCCTTCATCAAACAGTTTCCTCTTTTCCTGGAGAGGCATTAATAACATTCCTCCACTAAGTTTATGATTCTGTTTCAATAAGATGCCAAATATTACATTTTAAACGATCAGAAAAGGTGTGAGATTTACAATTAAATGAAGAAATATCATAAATGACAATGGGGGAGCATTTACTCTATTTAAAATCTGTGTGTATGACACTACATGTTTATTTAACATTTGTATCGGGTATCTAATACTGACTACAATTCACCATCTCGGCAGCTTTTTGGCTTCCTCTACCCTTCAAATTGGGCTTTGTGAGCATGGTTATATAGGACAGCAAACAAGGAGCAATAATTATAAATGCATGACAAGATAATAACTGGAAATGTGCACATCAACACACAGAATATTGTAAAGAGTGGATTCAATATGCATGCTTAAATTGAGCAATGTTCGCAGCTTTATCATAGCTGCAGTAATGCACAAACTCATTGTACTAACGAGCCATTTGTTACTCAACACCTTCTGCAAGCAGAACATTGGAATCCATAAATGTCGCTTTACGAATCTGGCCATGAAGTCCGAATAAGAATTAAGATGTTCTATGAAAAAAGCACATTAAATGGGACTTTAAAACAAGTTAATAAACGAAGCTCGTTTCATGGCGATGCCTATGAGCTGAAACACTGTTTCAGCATCCACGGTGTCTTCTGGAACGGTCTAAAAGAAAATGAATGGAAATTGTTTTTGGGCTGACATTAATTCACGAAGACTGGTTCAACAAATTAATTAACATAGGGCTGTAAATCAGCTAATAGGTAGGCAATAGCCATCAATATTTAAACATCAGTTTTAGTATTTCCTTTGGTACCATGTCCATTGGCGCCATATTATACAAGCTGCTGGTTTTCGCGATATCGTCAGAGACTAAGGAAATGACCTGTTCATGTCTCTCTTAACGTCGTAAGATGTTTATTCAGAGCAGACAATGTTACACCATCTGTTGTCATTGTGTGCACTCTGTGTTGTTGCAACTCGTATCTTTCAGCCTGCACTGATTTCTCTGTTTTGATGGGATTTTTCATCATTTACATTTTTGAAAAATCATATTTGTATCTATAATACCTCATATCTCGTATGAAAACACTACATTTTGACAATTTAGCAATGCTATTAATCACTTTTGTGATTAATAGCATAATAATGCTATTCATTGGAGAGCTTACCTTTGGGTAGTTTCCATTGAAATGGCCACATAGCCAGATGGCTATTGTCTGAGTGGAGGCAGAGTGGCTGAGAGTCTGGGCTTGGGCACATTGTGCGATCATATATTGACATGCTAATCACTCGCATTACAATCGCCACCTCTGCAGCTTCGTCGTCGTGGAGGTAGCTCTCCGAACCAAAGAACACAGATTCTGACACATGCTATTAATAACATGTATTGTGTGCTCAGGGATCAATATTAATGGATCGAACTATTCATTTGTAGTGTACTAAGTCACTAGTAGGAGGTACTCTCTTTTATTCTGGCCTTCACAGCTTTAGGCAATAACTACATACCGGGTCGGGACAGCCAACATGCTGCCAGACCCACAGCTTGCAGAGGGCAAAGATCAAGACGACGAAGGCACGACGAGTTCCATTACAGATCGCAGCAGCCCCAACTGAGTCGGAGCTCGCCTTTTATCCTCCCCAGCGTGGCCAGGCTGTGCCCTCGGCCCTCTAGATCCCCCAGAGGGCTCCATGCCTTGCCCACAGGTCCAACTGGTAGAACGGGCTGCTACCCCTAATTCCATTGTCTACCAATCTCCCAGTGGCACGCGCTACAGTGACTCGTTCAATGTCACTACACATTGTTAAACTCCTAGAATGATCACTGTATTTTGGTTCATTAATAAAAAGACTGGCTGCAGCAACGGTAACACAGTGGTTAGTGCACTGCGCTATGAAGTGGACGTCCTGAGTTTGATTCCTGGCCATGGTCAACACGAGTGGTGGGTCATGTCATCTGAACTAGTTTTGGGCCTTCCCCCCCCTCGCCCCTTTTCACCAACCCCAGTGACCAGCGTGGTGAAGTATGAGCAAACAACCCTCACGATATCTATGCCGTGACAAAGGGTTGTGAATGATCAACATTCTTGCGTTTGTTTTCTAGCAGACTACTTTTGTTCATCACTGCTTCTTCTTTCCAGTTGACCTCCCCCATTGCATGGCAATGGAAACCATATTATGTGATCAAACATTCTTCCCATAATGTTATTTCTAAATTAAACAAATTTATTTAGTCATGCTGCATTGGCAGTGGTGAACAAGTACAAATAAAAACATTCCTCAATAACATTCCTCAATAACTTTTCCTTAAAAGGAAAAAAATCGGTGATGTTCCGGGCAATGGCCCTTTTCCACAGCACATTATTAACACATTCCTGCGGAGGGAGCTGGTAGGAACGTTGGGTTGCTCGGTCAATGGCCAGGGTCAACGGCGGCGTGGTGTATTCCGCAAATATGCCCGACCGTGAGGGCGGGCACAAGCCGGTGTGAGTAGGTTAAACGTTGGGTTTTATACGGGCACGACGGGGGGAGCAGCCCCTCCCCACCCAGCCTCACCCCTCCCACCCCCACCCAGCCCCACCCCCACCCAGCCCCTCCCCACCCTCCCCACCCAGTCCCTCCCCACCCTCCCCTCTCCACCCAGCCCGACCCCTCCCATTTTTGGATTCACGACGGACAGACGGACACAATAATCCCCTGTGGGCTGGTGGAACCAGGTGGTTCCTACCAGTATTATGCTTCTTGAATAATTTTTACTTTTTCCTCAAATATAGGTCATCTGAAATATATTTCTGTCAATTTACCTCTTCTAATCAATTCTGTACAAAAGCATCGAGCTTCACTCTTGCTAATAATGAATATCAACATCGTAGAATCTACTTACTGTACAATTTTCACCGTTAATATTTGTAGTAATTTAAATGTTTTTTGTAAATGATATTGTACTTTTGAACTAATATTTTTTTCAAAGCCATAACAGCGTTTATGAATGTCCTTGACTACATTTCGAATACGTGCTGACATTCTGAATACAATGAGTAATTCATTTTTGAAAATTGCATCCCAAAGATATACTGGAGGCTGGACGGCTTGTTTTTCCCAGTGGGTTCATGCTGGGTGATTAGGAACTACATCAAAGAGGCCAGGCTGAGGACAATAGCGTGTTTAAAAGAGGAGAAGTGCGTTTAACTTAGTTACAGTTTCACATTTCATTGCCTGAACTTCAGTGACTACTTTCATTTGTTTATTGTTAGATTTCGCTTAGTTTGTGATTTTCTCAAATAGAAAAATCACGATGAATAATACCATATTTTATATATTGTATATGAAAGCTATATTGTATATGACACCTTTATAACCAGGTGAAAGCCTGTTGAGATAGCATTTATTTTGTAAGGTAGACTTTCTGAAACTACTAAGTAGAAGATGAAAGAAACCCTATCAATATTTATTATTACGTGAGCAATTTGGTACAACAGAAAAACTGTATTTTGACTTGCTCCTAATGTTCCCACTACACATAGTTTTACATTTTTAAAATTTTCAGCAGTCTGTGATTATTACCATTACGAATTCACAAGGCCTCCTTTCCATGCAAGCTTCTCACGCAAACTTTATAGATTTTCGAACTGTGTGCAAGATCATTATTTGGGGACCGTGGGTGTCTACATTGACTTTTGCACTATGCTGGTAATACAAAAAAAATCAGATTCAGTGAAGAAGTGAGGATAGAAGTCATCATTTTTAATAAGTGAACAGACAATGTTTTTGGGAAATGGATCTGTAGTGGCACATCAATATTAAAATGATAATTTTAACAGCGCGCTTTTGCACATGCTGCTCAGCATGAGTCCCTTGTTGAGAGAGATAATAATGTGTTAGAATAAATTCTTAGGTAGTGGTTATACAGTCTTTGGTGTGATATTCACGTCGCTGGTGATTGTTTTTCAGATGGAGAAATCCCAACACTGGTACCCCCTGAGTGTTTTTGATATTAATGTGTGGTAATTGCAGAACTCAAGTGTTCTTCAGAAAATGAGAAAATTTAATAACTTAGAGTTTTTTTTGCGAACAACAACAAGAGGGGAGGTGTTACGCAAATTATTTGTAATATCTGTTAAGTAAATGGCTAATCGGTATGCATGTGTTTTATGCTCCACAAATTTCAATGAATGAGGTGTCAGTTGAAAGCTTATGATATGTCCGTAGGTCGTGGCACGCGCCTGTAATCCAGCACTCTGGAGGCAAGGGATGGTGGATCACATGAATGTTGTGAAACTCTCTTCCCGTGGCCGAAGAGGTGCCATACCCTGGCTTGTCAGAAGAAGGCAGGACTGCAAGTGGACTAATCCACATGTGCTTCCACCTGTACAGGGACACAGTATTTCCCCCTCATGTGTGTGGGGTTTTTTTCTGGGCACTCCGGTTTCCTCCCACTTGTTTAGAGACTCATAAGTTGGCTGAAAACATAATGAAATACAAACTCAATGCAGGACCTTCCTAAAAAAAATTGAGTCATTGGGCTCTGTTCGGTTTTTCTGGATACAGTTTTAATGAATTACCGTTATTAAATATTATGCAAATGATGTCAACATTTTGAGTACATGTGAAATTTAACCCAATCGTTTGGCTAAGTCAGCTGATTAGTCCTGCTTTTGCTTCATAGCTCTACCATTTACAATAGCATGGTGGATCACATTAAAAGTTCTTCACTATAAATCCTTTATATGCGTGGCGGCTAGAGTCCTCTCGTCCTCTGGCTTGAGATGGCTGCCACCTATGGGTCAGATGATTGCCTGCCACCATTAAGCAATTGGTAATTTAATATAATTTATTTTTTCCTAAAAAGTGTAAAATTTTGGAAAAAAAATGTTTTCACGAAAATAAATTGTCACGCACAACGAGTCTGTGTGCAAAATGTCAGCTCGATTGGATCACGGGGAGTGGGTTAAAAAACGACCGAAAGATTTGCACGGTCGTAAGCGCGCAAGCAAGCAAGTGAACTTAATATAAAGGATTTAAAAATAGATGTATTTTTTGTTACTGTTACCTCACGAACCTAGGGTGAGTGGTTGGCGTGGGTTCGTGGTTTATGAGTGGCGGTGGTTGGGTGGCATGGGTCTGTGGTGATGTGGGTTGGTGGAAATCGGTGGTGGTGGTGGCAGTTGTGTGGGCTATTTGTCGGTGGTGGGTCGTGGTTGGGGAGGTTGGTTGGTTGTTGGTGGTGGTGTTCCAGGTTAGTGGTGATCTCTGGTGGTGGTGGTTGTTTGGAGTGCTGGAATAGTGGTCATTATGTCCCGTCGTGTTGCTGGACTTTTCAAAGTGACTGTGTGTGCCCAGTGTGTCTGTGTACGGGTGGTCACCGTTTATTCTGGGGTTTCATTGTTTTCTTGTTCTACCTTCCCCCTTTTCTAATTTTCCATCTTTACTTGTTACACAAAATATCTCATTAAGCCTGCTACCCAGCTTGTTTGCAAGGGAGATCCGCAGTGGATTAGCACAAAATAGGAATAACATAAAATGAATACTTACGGAGAAACAAGGCAACATCAGAATACAATGTGTTGGAGGTTTTTGTCCTGGTGATGTCGTCTTTACCTTGATTGTGTTTTGTCAAGTGCTTTCGGTTGTCGTGAATAACTGCAAATCCTTATACTTAAGTAAAATATACTGTATATTAAAATTTATATTTTTTCTGTTATATATACAATACTGTAAAGTATCTATTTTGTATACAAAATATCAATGTCTTTTTAAAAACCATATATGCATACATTGAATATTATTGCAATCGGAACGTAATTGGTCAAATGAGAAATGATGGTAAGTCAGTGAAATAAATATAAAGGATTCGTTTACTAATGGAATCCATATCTTTACAATGCACACTCGTATTGGTACTTGTACTGGTTATGGTCTCCACTTTGACGGCTGCTCCCCGCACAGCTGGAGAGGAAGGTGAATGTGGAAAAGGAAAAATCCTTGGCATTAAATTGCATGCTGGGAATTACACGGAGAGATCGAAAGAGGAACACATGGATCACGGAACAAACGAAAATTACAGGCATCATGCTGACTCAATGAAGGTGGTCTTTGGCAGGACACATTGACTGGTGATGCAGTTGCAGCCAGAGGAGGGATTACAACTCAAACAATATTCACCACAGAGATGGAGCAATGAAATTTGCTCATGTGTGGATAGAACATGTCCGGTGATGATAAGATCACATAAGGATTGAGCTGTGTAGAAGTGAATCGCTTTATTCTGTGGTAAAATGTTAATAAAGTACTATTTTGCTTTACATTTTTGTTACAAGATCTAGTTGTGTGTAATTTACTGTTATAGCTTTAGAGGTTAAGCATACATGCAGCAGTAATACTCGTCATTTATTAGTTGTATTAATTTACTTTAAATGTATTGCTCCTAGTTAATGGATTATGTATTACATTATAAATTATTTCTGCAAGCATCTAATGAAAATGGATTGTAAGGCACTGAAAACGAGAGATCTTGTCCCTTGTGTTGTTTTAAATACTGCATTTGGGTATTAATTGCAGTAAATCCTGTACTCACCTTCCAGATGGTAGGTAAATTAAAGCTTACAGCAAATAGAGTTAAATAAAATAAAAACTACCAGGCCACAATTATTCCAGAGTACAGGAGTTTAACCTGCTCAATATTGTATGTGTCCATTTACCGTGCTCTCTTTTTCATGAATTGTTCTTTTTTTTCATAGAATTGTCAGATTTTATATAGATTACATATTTTTTACATGGTTTACTATTTGGTGGTGTTGTTTTTTTTTGTTCTTCTTGTCCTTATTATACACTACCCCGACAAAGATGAAGACCCCTATTCAGCATATTGTCTTGTTGGTGTAAGCACTGTCAGTGAGCCCCTAGTGAGCCTGACATCACACTCGCAGGGGTTGTGTCCCGCATCACATTTCAGCTGCCTTCATCTCCCTCGTGCTGCTATTGCTGCTTTGTATCAAATACTTAATTTAGGCTGAGTTGGGCTTGGGGGAACCACAAGCCAGGTTAAAATACCGATTATTGTTGGTGTTGTGGATAGCCAGGAATCAAACAAGGTCCACTGGGAGTGCTACGCCATCATTCCAGCTTACACACACACACACACAAACCACAACACCACAAAAACCAGAGCCACAAACTTTCACACACAAACTGCACCAAAAAAAATCATAGTAGAAGAATCTGAATCTTTATTTATACCGGAGGAATCTGATGAGCTATAAAGCTCCGTTTTCACATATGTCCAGTACGGGCGGGTCAGCGAGTTGCAACAACAAATAGTATACAAACACGGCAGGAGTATAAAATAGAGAAAAGGAAAGCAAGTCACAACCTCGCTTGTGCCAGACTTTGTGCACTTTGAGGACATTTATCATCTTACAAAGCTGGGAGAAGGTCACAGAACAGGGCCAGGTGTTATGGATTAACTGATTGAGATCACAACCGCACACACACACACATGCAACTACATCAAGACACAAAATAATATTGCTTTGCCATTATAAACATCGCCTTGACATATGTGCACCCTAACTAACCTGTCTCCCACAAGGAGATAGTGGAGGATGGTGTGCACATGATTAGTTGATTTAGAAGATGAAGTTCCCTCTTAAAGCTGCATCACGCCCACTGATTCGAGCGCCTTGCTGTGTTTAGCCTCCTTTGGGAGAGATTACTGTGCCCACAACAACTGCAAACTGTTTGAACAGCTAAGCTTGTTCTCGCAAACATGCTATATTGGAGCATAAATCATGCATGTTTGTTGTCCAAGCTCTCTCATGCACCACTTGCTTTTGATTTATTTCAGAGAACTAATATATCGCAATAATTTACAACCTCTGGGCCAATTAGTTAAGATATCCAATGCAACTGAAAATGCAAGCTTATGACTTTAAGACTGCAGGGTTGTTTTTTACGTGAATTGTTTGATACATTGTAATATTCAGGGGCTTTGAAGAATGAAAATGTGTTTGTGCCTGTGTAGTCAAAGTTGTTTGAGGGATAAGTATATGAGCCAGCTTAAAATTGTATTTATTTGTAAGTCTATCTGTTTCTGAGGTAATTTATATGTTTCTATTAAAGACAATATTTCTAAATAACAGGGGATATAAGAGATGTAAAGTTGTGTGGATATGAGCTTGGAAAAGGCCTTACGAATTTAAATCCATTTTATACTACCTCAGTTTCTGTCATAAACTTCACATTTATACTGCGCTTTCTGTTGTAACATTATCCTGCAATTAAACATATACACTTCACGTACAGTAAAATGTTATTTAGTTTTTTTAGGATTTGTTACATTCAATAAAACATATTTGGGATCTCTAATGCTTTTTTTCTATGCATAGAGTCATTACACACCTTTATTTGCTCAGATTATGGAATTATAATAAAATATTAGCAAATGTTTAGGATTGCAAATCTTAGGTGGCAGGGTGGCTGAGGAGTCAAGAACATTTAACTGGCACCATTGTGGCAAATATTTCTGCAGAAAGGCACGTGTGAATGGACAGCAGCCCTCCGTGACAATAACAGGTCTCTTGAAGTGATCTCAGCAGTAGTTCTGCATTTTGTGCTTCAGCGGGTCATTCTTTATCCGGGTAATATGCACCACTCTGCGAGAGTTCTAAATAGAAATCCCTTCATCTAATGGCGTTGCGTCAATATAGCAATGAGAATAGAATTGCTGCAAAGACTTTTTTTTTTATTAAATTCACTTTCAGGAGGTCTTCCTGGGATGATTTTAAGTGACCCGTAGCCTATAATGCTCACCCAGCCCAGTGGTAGCGTAAGCAGCTCAAAACCAGAGTTCAAATCATGATCCGGATCGTTGACTCAAGCCTTTGTTGTTGACTCAGTGCTTTATTGACTTACCCCTTTATTGACTCAGCGATTGATCCGTTCAGGGTCAATACAATGAGTACCTCTTTGTGGGAAAGTCAGTAGTGGTTTTAATATTTAAAGATTTGTCCCCACCATAGGAAATGTGACATGTTCATCACTGCCACAGGCCTGTCAACAGAAGGTGGAGTGACTGAGTGGGAAACAGATTTTACATTCTGTAGCTAAATGGTGTTTTTCTACAACTTTGCAAAGGTTTCAATAATTAATTACCTGTCCCAGATTTGTTTGTGCATTCTTCAATTAAAATGTGTTGCCGAATGCACGTATTCGGGAAGATTGAGTAGTTTCTCAGATACATTAAGAACCAAAGAATATGGATTCCTGCAGTCACGAAAGCTTCTAATCAAGATTAATTTATTTACCAGAAAATCTAAAATGTCTTGATCGTAAAATGTTAATAATCCATGTTGACGTGATTGTTGATCCCTTAATCCGTGTGAAATGTTCAAATTCGCGCCATCGCAGTAATTTGTGGATTTCAGGAGTTTTTAGCAGTGTGACTGCGAATCCCCAGGAGAAACACGAAGTACAGGAGAAGCATGGCACGTAACTGCCGACTCCAATATATCATCTGCAGGAAAAAAAAGTGGATTAAAGGAGTTTTACCATGTTTTCCTTAAACGCAAATGGAGCAAATCTATTAAATTGGTCTGTGTTAAGTAGCAAACATCATATAACTACTCAACTGATTACACCAGCACAGCTAGCCTGTACAACGTAACCAAAATAAAAAAAAAAGGTCTGCAGCGTACCTCTGTTTTGTCTCTCTGGAGTCCGATTTGTCTGACTGAATCTCCCTCTCTGTGTTCCTCACGTAACACGCAGAAAGACAGAGACGTGTTATAATTCTTCAAACACATTGTGAGACTTCACAAAGAGAAAGGTTTGTTTTAAGTGTGAGGCTGCTTTTAAGCTAGGCACGCTTAAACAAAGTCAGCTCTGCACACATAATCTGGTGGATTATAGTATTGAAGTTCTACTGCAATTGCCTTAGAGCCAAGCACACGTATGCATATACTGTTTATGCGGCATAAACATCACTGTTGTAAATGTGACGTTTAAAAACATAGATTAACAAGGCATGTCTCTCTGTGTGAGATTTATTTTTTATATATGCAAACGTATGCAGCAATTGATAACTTCTATACGACGTCTTGACTTAAAGCGTTCGTGACTGCAGGAATTCATATTCTTGGGTCTTTTGGTAAAGTCACTTCGATAGGTTCAAATACAATTTTTAAAAAATAAATAACAGAAAACTACGACGTTTCGATCGCAACGCAAGTGGTCGTCTTCAGGAAAAGGAGCCCCCCCTTTTCCTGAAGACGACCCCTTCCCTTTTCCTGAAGACGACTGCTTGTGTTGCGATCGAAACGTCGTAGTTTTCTGTTATTTTTCAAATAATTTTACTTGAACCTGTCGAAGTGACATTACCGAAAGACCCACGAATATCTATCCGAAGCTCTTTACACCTGGCCCAATATGTAAAGAATGGGCTATTTAGTCAGGTAATAGTAAAACCATTAAATTATATAAGTGTATCGTTATCAATACAAAGACCTAGTGTAAATTTTATAATTTTCTCTTCCATTTTCAAATTCAATTATTACACTTTTCACTTTGGTTGTAGTTCCAGAAATAACGAGTTATTGTCGTTTTATTTTAATTCATGTATTTCAAAATGACATTAAAACTGAATAATTAATATATTTCACTGCATGGTGATCTACATATTTGAAAGGTAAAGGTACAGCCATGATGGCTTGCTCGGACAACTGCTATCAGAAGGGGTCTCTATTGGAGGGAGCTCAAGGGCACTCAGCCGACTTTTTCACCTTGGGCTAACGTCTTGGAAGCGATGGCAGTTGTCCACACTCGACCCCACCGTGCACGATCTGCACACATCGACTAACCCTGGTGTACCCCCATTACAGTGCAAAAATGTAAAATATACTGTACTTTTAAGATATGTTTTATGTAATGGAACTGTAAAGGCATCTTATTGATAAACAATTAGCTACCTTTTATACTCTTTGGTTCTTTCGGTAAAGTCACGTAGGTATAAAAAAAAAGGTTATTGCAATACTTATATTTTTTTTATACCTACGTGACTTTACCGAAAGAACCAAAGAATATGGATTCCTGCAGTCACGAAAGCTTCCAATCAAGATTAGTTACCTTTTACTTTGGATAAGTAAATGTAGCATGCAAATGCTGTGGCATTGTTATCCGCATATTTGTAATTTCATGAACTTAAATAATTCGGTGAATTGGTGGTGCAGTGGTTGGCACTACGAACCAAGCAATCCGCTTTGGAGTCCTGCCCTTGGCTGGCATCAGTGGAGATTAATATCTTATCTGGTTCTGGGCACCCCTATCACCAATCTGCACTGACATCCATCGTCAGGTATCGTCAAACAACCCTCATTACCGACACAGTATGGGAAAGCCTTTATATAGCAGTGGGTTGACAAGAGGGCTGACATTGTTTTAATATCATGAATGATGAGCAACTTAATAAATGAAGCATTGCAATAACCTACAAAGGGATGCTTTTTTGAACAGCACAATGAAAAACAATGAGGATATTCAATGGCCCGTGTCTCCACTTGCACCATATCTGGATTATTTCATTATGCAGGAGAAGATTATTCTTTGGTTTTTTCGGTTAAGTCACGTCTAAAAATAAAATAATAAATTAAAATAATAGTGACGTTTCGATTGCAACACAAGCAATCATCATCAGGCATAAAAGAAATAGCAATACAAATCTAACTAGAAAACTATAGACAGACATAAGCAGACAGACATCACAAGGACACACAGAGAGAGGACACATATCGGCACAGAGAGAGGAGTCGTTTCTGTGACGGTCCCTTAAATATAGAGAGGGGGGGCGGGGACGGAGAGAGGGAGGGGGCAGAGAAAATTAGCATATCAATGAGTGTACGGCAACGTGTTGCTGCTGCGCAAGTAAGATGACGACGTGGCACGGCACACAAGCTTGCAAATTAGGAGAAAGGCACACTAAAATTAAATAACCTCGCAAAATATCGAAATGTGATGTAATACAACACAGAGAGTCGGTCAACACACAATTAACGCATAGCCTGGTTGATTACGTATTTCAAAGATTGCTAAGTTAGAATTTAAGCGTGAACATTCCAAAAGAGAGGACACAGGCAGAGAGAACAAATAGCCAGAGAGAGAAAAAAGATAAGCTTAAAACTTCCCCGTAGAAGTGGTTCAATCTTAATTTGGAGCTTTCGTGACTGCAGGAATTATTCTTTGGTTCTTTCGGTTAAGTCACGTCTAAAAATAAAATAATAAATTAAAATAATAGCGACGTTTCGTTTGCACACTTAAATTCTAACTTAGCAATCTTTGAAATACGTAATCAACCAGGCTATGCGTTAATTGTGTGTTGACCGACTCTCTGTGTTGTATTACATCACATTTCGATATTTTGCGAGGTTATTTAATTTTAGTGTGCCATTCTCCTAATTTTCAAGCTTGTGTGCCGTGCCACGTCGTCATCTTACTTGCGCAGCAGCAACACGTTGCCGTACACTCATTGATATGCTAATTTTCTCTGCCCCCTCCCTCTCTCCGTCCCCGCCCCCCCTCTCTATATTTAAGGGACCGTCACAGAAACGACCCCTCTCTCTGTGCCGATATGTGTCCTCTCTCTGTGTGTCCTTGTGATGTCTGTCTGCTTATGTCTGTCTATAGTTTTCTAGTTAGATTTTTATTGCTATTTCTTTTATGCCTGACGATGATTGCTTGTGTTGCAATCGAAACGTCGCTATTATTTTAATTTATTATTTTATTTTTAGATGTGACTTAACCGAAAGAACCAAAGAATAATTCCTGCAGTCACGAAAGCTCCAAATTAATAAGGAAAAGATCAATCGATAAAGGAAGCTGACGTCTTAATCTATTGAATAGTTTTCTTTTTCTAAGCAGAGCAGCCCTTTACATTAAATATGTATATTCTGAGACATCCGATATACGACTGCCGAGCTGGCAGCACACAAATGCACCCTTTATGAAGAAAGCATAATTTCCAGTAAGTGCACCTACGTGAATTCCAATTTAATCCAGTACAGAGTGTGCGGTTGCAAAATATAGAATTTATACCCGTGGAGTAATGGTGAGTACACTGGACTGGGTCTCTTGGCACGACAGTTGAAACAATGGGCACGCTTCTAAAATCCACACCAGTAGAATAATATAGGTTATTCGCAACTCTGTTACTTGAATAAGCAGAGTACTGTGTCAAAGAGTGGTGCCTTGTTCAAGCTGATGTATATTTTGTATTTTTTTTTACAATTTAACAGCATAAATGAGATCGTTCAAACAAAAAAAATACTGGCCTCTTGCATGCACCCGAAAACATTTTTTCACCTGCACGTTTCATGATTGTGCACATTCATTCACTATCTCCCTGGTCTCTCGATGTGATGAAGGGCTATTGCCAAAATATTCACCTCCAATATACTTTGTTCAGGCAATGTTATTGACAAATATGAGGGGGTTTGTTTTGTTATTTGTACGTGTGTCCCACAGCCAATGGATTGATATTTTAGTTTGAGATAAAGTAATAGCTGCGTGAGGTTAATTAGCCAAGTTGCCAAATTAGAATACGTCCATACGAGTCACTCATGTTGGGCCAGCGGAAAATCACACGACGCTGTCTGCATCTTAATCGCGAGTGATACAGAAAGCATTTTACTCAGCCACAGCTGTCTAACAAGTGTGCTAATTGAGTTAATCCTGAGCAATGCTTTAACGTATATTGCTCGTGGTACCTTTATATTTATATATGATGTGGAGCATCCCTTGCAGAATATGTACCAGCCCACACGGAATACGTACCATCACATAGACTGATGTACATCTTAACTCAAATGTATTTTACAAATATTTTAGAATTATCATTAGTATCGTTGTTTAATACATGTATGATGAGAATAACAACAATAAAACACCTACCTGGAAGTCAACACTGACTAATAAACATACTCTGAAGTGCAACAATGCATCGATCCATCGATGCTCAGGAAACATGCATCAAATTGCATATGTAACAAAAATGAAGGATTTTATATTCATGTAAAGTACTGTTGTAATTGGTTAATAAGATCCTTGCAGCTACTAGACACCGCTACATTCACCACATTGTTTGAAGATATAATTGATGCTTGAATCGTGGCCGTCAATCACGGCAGTTAATCAAATGTTGCGGTGAAATATTTAGAGAGTAGACGTCATTGAATAGCAATGGCTCGTAATTAACATTGAAATAAATTTAATTATTAAAATTCCTTTCCATGATTCTTAAATGTTGTGCATTATGCTATTATTCACAGTTGACGGTTTAAGCCGTTTAAGTTGTAAGGTGCCAGAAGATGTCAGTACAGCATTGAGTTTGGTCCACGAGATACTGGATTGAGTCTGCCTGTGTAGATGGGTTTACTTCAAGTATTGTACTCTGGAACCGGCCAAACATCCATATGCAGGACTCTCTTTAAAAAGAGTTGTGAGGCTCAGCGAGGCTTTACCGTGGAAATTATAGGCATTATAGTAAAGAGGCCTAATTGTAAAATAGAAATACACATTTATTTAAACATCTACGTAATCCAACATGGGCTTTTAACTGTCAGAAGCACAACATTGCGTTTTATTTCGATTTAAAGCTTTCGTGACTGCAGGGATTCATCTTCTTGGTTCTTTCGGTAAAGTCACGTAGAATGGAAATAATAAATAATAAAATAAAACATAATAAAATAATTCTCACGACGTTTCGGCCACAACGCAAGCAGCCGTCCTCAGCTGAAGACCAGGTCTGTCGGGGAGACAGCGTCCTCAGGTGAAGACCTGGTCTTCACCTGAGGACGGCTGCTTACGCTGTGGCCGAAACGTCGTGAGAATTATTTTATTATGTTTTATTTTATTATTTTATTATTTCCATTCTACGTGACTTTACCGAAAGAACCAAGAAGATTGCGTTTTATTTTAACATTTTCCTCACATATAACGTTTCACTTAATAGTTTCAGTGATAATTCAGATGTTATCGCATAGTATGTATGGATTCAATGGCATTGGGGACTAAGGAAGGTCTTTATGCTGCTGCTGGCTTGTGGATGCACATTCTAAGTCGTTTATGGATATTTTTACTCCAGTGTCCGTCAGGGATGAATGCTCTTTCCTAATTAACGCGAGCTGCCACTAACTGTCTGTGGCCCCTCTGTTTCCTTTCTGTCATTGCACTCATAAAAAAAATAGCAGCTAGCAGCTGTTCATCTCGGAGTTTCGCTATTCTCAGGTGCTTCGTTTAATAAATTGACTGTGTATTTATGCAGTGAACTGATTCGTTTAGCTTAGAGTTTTTTTCCCCAGGCTTGGAGGAGACATGGATGACACTGATTTAAAATTCCAACGCCATCTCCCATCGACTCAGCAACTATATCCCCCCCTCCATTCTTTATTCTAGTACAAGAGCTGCAAGATTGCTATATGGCATGCAGACAAATTGCTACATTAATTATGTAAGGCCTTGAGATGACTTCACGCTGATCACTGGATTTTCGAATGGCAAGCCCAAGCAAAGTCTCAGAGAGGTCCAACGGTTGCAATTAATTATTTGCTTTCTGGCAAAGATGGATTTTAACTCATTCCAAACACTGTACACGGCTTTGATTTATCTTCCTGCCTTGCCCTTTGTACAATTTCTTATATTTTTTATTCTGCGTTTCTACAGCATATTAGTTTTCAATGTTATCTCGTCAATGCTTGTAAGTATTGTGCTAGAATAATTGTGTACATGAGTACAAGTACCATACAAACGAAAGGTGTGACACGTGAATTGATGCATTTCGAAAAATTATTTGACTTGAGCTTAACCTCTCGCAAAAGATAACATAAATATTTGCATTTGATATTGTGATTGGAATAACCATACATTTATATGTTTCATTGTTTATGTTATATTGGTATTCAGCATAAATGGCACCAACATTAAATAGTGCACATTGCCAACTAAAGCCACATGTGTTTAAATTATTTTTTCAAATTTAAACGCTTGAGTACGCAACGAGCCATTTCCTCTAAAGTGTATATTCAGCGGTATGTTGTGCTTTTGCGGACTTTGCACTTTGAAATAAAGTGCGTTGTGTGACATCACATGGTAAACCTCGGTACAGAATAACGTGAAATCTGCAGTGTTACATTTGTCAAGGTAGAAGTACAATTCATGCAGTAGTTAGAACCAAATAAATACATTTATAAGACTGTAGAATCATATTTACCTATTAAAATAAGCCTTGTTCAGAGATATTACATTTGCATACAGCACGATGCATGTACATGCATATTATGCACCTTTATAGATTGCTTTTAACAACAAATAAAACATACTGTAACAATAAGATACTCACCTTAGTCTATCCACTGTTAGATTAAGGGCTCCCCATGGTGTGTCAGTCATCAGGGGTTATTGGCCATACTTCATCACATTGGTCAGTGTGGCTTGATAAAGAACCGGTTTAGATATCACTTGCCTCTGATGGTAGCCGTCCCTGGGAAACGAACTCAGGGTTCTGGGTTTACAGTGTGTGTATGTATGTTGAACTTCTTTCGCATCGTATGTAGCCAACCGTGCTAATCGCAGGTGTGGGTGGAAGGACAACAAGTTAAACAAAAATAGCTGTTTTCAAGAAACGAGTTAATGTAGTGCACTCCTTCCTAACCCATCTCTTTATTATCTCTGGGAAAAAAAGAAAAACATATATATGGTGAGTTTAAGCAATTACTGCACATCTAATTTAAAATGCTGTAATCCTTAAAGTTTAGGGCAACACACATGATGCCAGTGACATCGTAGCTGGAACATTTTGAGATGAAGTCTGTCCCAGTGTCACAGGAGAGACATTCATGGTAAAGTCCTGTCTGAGGGAAGATTTAACAACTGTCTGTGGGACTGCAAATAACAAAATTCCCTTCTATACAATACTTTGTTTAACACCGCGACGTTAAAATTGTCTTCATATTTAAATGGTCAAACATTCCTGTTACCAGAATACCTGGACAAACCGTCAACAAGTAATAGGTATCACTAAGTATGGGGTGGGGGGGGGGCAAGCAATCTGAATATTCCCCTTTAAAAATCACAGCTGCACATTAAACTAAAACGCTTGGATAACTAATTTCCCATGAAAATAGATTTTTTTTAAACTGATCGTGATCTGTGTGCATCACAGTGATAGGTATATATTCAGCAGCAAATACGTAGAACTTCAGCCACATAAACGATCACGTGCAGAGTACATAACTGAAAACAAATAACCACAAAATATATTATTCCTCAAAACTGAACCTTGAACCGATATTGATTTTGCATTGTGTATTGCATTCTGAGTTTTGACCTTAGCAATGGAAGCAAAAAAAGTTATTTCCTCTACAACATAGCAATCCGATAGGCTGCACACAAAGCCAATGTTCCTTGAAAAGATCTGCACACATTTCATGCGGCCAAGGAGTCTTCTATCTGCAACAGTTGTACGAGTTCTCAAACAATTTCCTCACTCAAAGCATACTCGAGCTCTGCATCAACAGAACCATTTTTGTCATTATAATCTAAAATAAGTGTGAAGAAAGATCAAAATAGCAAATGTGATTTTTTTTTGCAGTGTGATTTTATATCTTTACAATTGACGTTTTTGCTCTGTCTGAATCGATCATGAAGAGCCTTGAATTGGGGGCACAATTGTTCAAATGTTTGTTGTGGCACTATTGCTTATCCAGCCGGTTGGCACTGCAGTTTGAGCACTTTGCTCGCATTTTGGATGGTCGCAGGTTCAAATTCGCGTTTGAGGCTTGTACAAATCTTGTATTTCCTCTGGGGGCCCAAAGATGAATAACCACTTTGTGAAAAGTCAGCGATGATTGATAAGACTGACGAATGCCATGAGAACGTGAAAATTCCACCATAGGAAGGGAGTGTCCCACAAAAAGGAGTAGCATCCCATTACCCATTCGAGCAAGGATATGCTGTGATTTTGTAAATATTGTTTAAAATCTTTATTATTTATACAATGCTCTGTTCTACAAGTAAATTATTTAAACATGTAACATGTACAGTCTCTACTGTACTGTACTTCTACTGCTTTTTCAGCTCTGCATACTTAATACCTGCTTGGAATTTATTTGAATAATCCACGTCAATCATCACAAAAGGACAGGTTTTTCTCTTTAAATGAAACAACATCTGCTGACGATCACGTGCTACATTACATAATTACAGAAGCATTATTGTACATTCACCTCTAACATTCAAGATGAAGTCAGAAGAAAAATGCGTTTAGCTTACCGATGCACGTTCTCCCTGTAACGTGAGACTTCTTATTTAATATTCCTGATGCACTGACATTTAATAACTGGTATGTCCTCATACTCTTAGGTTTCTTCGGTAAAGTCACGGAGGTAAAAATAAAATTAAATTAATAAAAGTAATAATAAAAATAAAATAAAAAATAATAAAATGGTATGTCCTCATGGAATTGACTGCAATGACTCGTAAAAGTGACATTGTTTTGAATTGATCACATTCTTCGGATTAATTACTTCAACAGGTCTTTAGGTACTGATCCAGGTATTTTGTAAACAATTACCTGATCATTAAGGCTTTTACTGTTTTATCTCTAGAAGAATAATGCCCCTTGAAGGTTTGGTGAAAAGATGGGGGAGTGGTTTCAGAAGCTTGAGGTGAAAATATATTGAGAGGTTGGGGGGGTAAGAAGTGTATTTTGGCAATGTTCAAAATAAATATTAGCCTATTCTTAGGTTTTTTCGGTAAAGTCACGTAGGTAAAACATCAAAATGTTTACCTACGTAGGTAAAACATCAAAATGTTTTACCTACGTAGGTAAAACATCAAAATGTTTTACCTACGTGACTTTACCGGAAAAAACCTAAGAATATGAATCCTTGCAGTCACGAAAGCTTCAAATCTAGAATCAAATCTAGAATTAAATATTAGCCGCCCTTATTTTTAGTCAGAATGGCATTATACTATCATTACTTTTTAAATTTGACTGTTTAATGTTAGCCTTTGCTTAATTGACCAAATGATTTAAACTATTTCAATATTATTGTTCTGGGGGCATACACTTTTTCATATGTGCAATGTTAAAAACGATATTCTAGCAACATGACAATCATTTACCAACCTTCTGGCTTTCCATTTGTACTTTTCCAGAAATAAATACAGTACTTTCAACTTCATATTAAGTGGAATGTTAATTACTAATTTATGCTCAAAGGTGTGCTCATTGCACAGAATATACAGGTCTGCTGGATGTCATGATGGATGCATTTGACATTTTATAACAGGACTTGCATGATCTTTTTTCTTCTTCTGCGAAGATAGCTATTTACAAATTGGAACAAACAGTCTTCTTGGCTCATCTGTCAATGTCTCATGTCCACACCTATCAGTTTAATGACACAAGAGAAGATGTATGGCTAACACATAGTTCAAACTCAAAAGGTTTACAAGAGATTTCACATGCAGCTGACATCTAAATATTACACGCCAAAAACAATCAATTACCATGAGATACGACTGTGCTGGCAGGGATATGCTTTTACTTGTCATCGTTGGTTGAAAGCAATATTAATTTTCAAAGAAAGAAATGTATGTACAGTATTTGCATTTAAGCCAGAAAGGTGATTGGAAGAAATGTCTTCTTGATCATTGATTAAGTTTCACAACATTTCAAATATAATTTATGCTTCACTGTTTATATATTGTAAACATCGTATACACTCTTTGGTTCTTTCGGTAAAGTCACGTCGAAAGAAAATAAATTTCGATTGCAGCACAAGCAATCGTCATCAGGTAGAAAGCAAACCTAGTAAACTTATAAATACAATGCAATACAACACAGAGTCCCGGCTAACACAACAGTCAACACCCTACCTGGTTGATTACGTTCTTCCAAAGATTGCGAAATTTGAGAGAGAAATAAAACATAGACACGGGGACACACAGACAGACACACAAGCAGAGAGACAACACAAAGACACACAGAGAGAGACACACACACAGACACACAGAGACACAATGCCTATGTGTCGAGGCCTTAAATAGAGAGAGAGAGGGGGGGGCAGAGAGAGAGGCGGGGGTGCTGGAGCAGATAAATTAGCATGTCAATGAGAGAGCTGTGTGGAAAACCACCCCGCGGCGGCCGGGGGAAAGAAAGACCTATACAAGCCTGGTACATTTTAGAGAGCGTTGTGTGGAAATCCACCCCGCAGCGGCCGGGGGTGGGGGAGAAAGAGCAAATTAACCTATGTAAGCCAAATAAATTTATGAGAGAGAAATAGGAAGTTTGAGAAAACGAACTTAGTATACTCCAATGAGGCTTTAATAACGCATGCAGACCGTTCATTAACATCCTTGGAAAATCGTTAGAGAACTAATTAGCATTGCACAAGCATAGCCATATACCATAACTAGCTAACACTAGTTACCAATGGTGCTACCTCTTCCCGCTTATACCATCCCTTGACAATATCATAGATCTGTCTTCATAGAACACATAAAGAGGCTAAAGCTTAATTAGATGCTATATGAATGCAATTGGATGACATTTTCCTTAAAAGTACGTCACTAATAATGTATTATTTCTCACAGCAATATGCATTGCCGAATTATTTATCTTGTTGTGAAAACGTGAGCATATATACTACCTAGTACACCATATGCTTCATAAACATGGTCATCAAATAAAACATAGAGCAATAAACTGAAAATTGTTCAAAGAAGCATGGAGAGATGTGTGCTTGGAATGACATTGAAAGGCAAAGAAACACGTGGTTCAAGCAACATCCTTCTGGTGGTACCCCGGGGTACTAAATAATACTAATGTAGTGGTGATACGCGCTGGGTGTATATGTCGTGTGCCAGCGCGTATGTACGGGTGTGTGTGTGGTGACGCGCGCTGACGGGGAGGAGCAGGCGTCAGTGCGCGGGTGGGGGTAGTGCTGCTGATTGGCTGTGTGCCGGTGACGCGCGCAGAGGGAGTGATCGGGTAGCAGCGCGGTGTGATTGGTCGGGGAGTGGAAACACGCGCTGAGCGGAACCGGATCGTAGGGATAGCGCGTGGGGATTGGGTAACTGAGGAGCGGTGCCGACGTTGAGGTCCGCATCCGCTCCGTCTCCCGGGAAGAAGGGGTATATAAGGTGATGCACAGAGGAGCAGGGGCAGAAGTGGAACCATCTAAGAATGAAGACGAAGGTGCAGAGATAGAGCCCGGAGAGGAGAGTAATGGAGAGTAGAGGTGAGTAATGTATAGTGTGTAGCCAGCGAGAGAGAACGGTCTACACGAGCTGAGTAATGTATAGTGTGTAGCCAGCGAGAGAGAACGGTCTACACGAGCTGAGTAATGTATAGTGTGTAGCCAGCAAGAGAGAACGGTCTACACGAGCTGAGTAATGTATAGTGTGTAGCCAGCGAGAGAGAACGGTCTACACGAGCTGAGTAATGTATAGTGTGTAGCCAGCAAGAGAGAACGGTCTACACGAGCCGAGTATGCATACGGTGTAGCCAGCGAGAGAGGAAGGTCTACACGAGCCGAGTATGCATACGGTGTAGCCAGAGAGAGAGATGCAAAGTCTACACGAGGCGAGTGGAGAGTGTAGCAGAGGCGCAGAGTCTACACGAGGCGAGAGAGGAGTGTAGCCGAGGCGCGGAGTCTACACGAGGCACAGAGAGCCGGCAGCACAGAATCCAGAGTCAAGAGAAGCGCATTGTGAAGAAGAGAGGCCACGCGTTGTATTGTTACAAGTCAAGATTTAATAAAAGAAGTGTGTTCCCGTCAAGGAGTTTCCTGCCGTCATTTTCCAATACTTCATCTGGCGTCAGAAGTGAAACGGGCTTCCAAGTATGGAGACGAGGAAGACCCGTAGGACCCACGGGATTGACCGCGAGGAAGACCTGGACGACTCGGGGCCGCTGGTGGCGGGGGGTGAGGAAGAGGACTTGCCCACGCTGCAGGGTCCGTCGACGGCGCCGGCCGAGCGACCGGGGACAGACGCCGGGCTTCGTGAGGCGCACTCCCGACTGGCGGAGCTGCTGCTCGCCGCCGCGTCCATCTTGGCGGAGATCAGCTCGTCGGGAGGAGCGGGGACGGTGGGGGACATTTTACAAGGTCGCCCCGCAGATTCCCGCCAAAACGAATGGGGGATTCCCGCCATTGCGCCTGGGCCTACTTTTGGCGGGAACGGCGAGCGCCACGTGGTGGTGGGTTCCCAAGCGCGCGCATCGACGTCATTAGCGCGCGAGGGGGTCCGCCATCTTACGTCTGCTGCTGGAGCCGCCATCTTAGACACCGACGGACAGGCGGAGAGGAACCACGAGGCGGATGACTTCATTTTTCAGCAGCGCCTGCCCACGTTGTCAGCCTTCAAGGCGGAAGGCGGAGACTGGGGCCAATTTCAGCGAAGGTTTTTGGCGCATCAAGAGATGTCAGCGTGGTCCGATGCTACGGCGCTGCGGGCATTGCCCGCCATGCTGGACGACGATGCGCTCGCGGCCTTCAGGGCTGCACGGAAGTCGGACCGCTCCACGCTGAAGGATGCGCTGGGGTTGTTGGCCAGGGTCTACGGGCCTCCCTCTACGTGCCGCCATCAGTTCTACGCAAGACGGAAAGCGGCCACGGAGACCGCGCTGGCCTATCGCACGGCGTTGCTGGCTCTTGCTGATGCTGCGTTCCCTCGGATGGACGAGGAGGGCCAAGACGCGATGGTTTTGGAGCAGCTGCTCAAGTTGGCGCAGGACCTGGGGGTCCCTATCAACACAGCTGACGAGATTGATATTTCTTCTTTGAGAGTCGCCACGAGTATTCAAGCGCACGAGGCCCTACAACGGAAGCAAGGCGTTGGTTGCAACGCTGCTGTCGTCGCAGCCCCGGGTTTGGTGGTCGCCGAACCCCAAGTCGTCAGCCCACGAGAGGAGGCGTTCGCCACGGGACGACCAGGGGACTGGAGGCCGGGGGCCCGGTCGCCTCTGCGATCGGGCCGAAAGTCGGAGCAACCAAGATCTACTCCGACCCTCGTCACGTGCTATAACTGCGGCCTCCGGGGCCACGTGGCGTCCGGGTGCCGCGCTCCGCGGCAGCGCGCCATGGGAGCTCGGCTGGACGACGACCGAGAGCCCAAGTCATCTCTACAATCCCCGGCAAGTCGCGGCACCTCACACGCTCGGCCTGTTTATTCGGCACACATGGGACGCCGCGTTGCGGCGGAGGAGGGCCGGTTAAGGTTCGGGGATTCGGTTCGGCGAGGGGGGTTCGGCCGGGACCAGGGAGACATTGAATGGGCGGAATTGGGGCATAGAATTGTGGCTGCTTCGGCGGGTTCGTCCGTTGTTACGGGATCTATTGATGGGGTTGAGATTAGGGTGTTAGTGGACACGGGGGCATCGGCAACTATTATATCGGACCTCATTTATAATATTCTTCCGGTCCAATGTCGTCCGCTGCTTCCAGTGGATGTGCCATTTTACGCCGCTAATGGGGGATCGTTGGGCATTATCGGTCAGGTTAGGGCGTCCATTTGCATTGGAGATATCAAATTGTCGGGACCCGTTTTCGTTTCGTCTTCTTTGGCAGTTCCGTGTCTTTTGGGCACTGACTTTTTGGCTAAAATGCCCATTAAAATTCTTATCGATCAACGATGCATTGAACTGCCATCGGGTCGCCGGATTTCATTTTTGACGGGCCCTACTGACATTCGGACGGCGTGCGCTACGATACAAGCGGTGGCGACGCAGACAGTGCAAGTGCCCCCGGGTTCACAGATGTTGATTCCCCTCCGGTTGCGGAAACCATGGGTGAGGGAGGCTTCGGGACAGAGTATGCTTTTGGGTCCTTCTAACAAGGCTGTCGGGGGTCTTGATTTATCGGTGGCTCACACTTTGGTGCGGGCTGACAGGGATCCGTTTGTGATGGTTTTGAACGCGGGGTCGCGACCAGCTGTCATTCCGCAGGGCACCGTGCTGGCTCACGCGGCGCAGGTCCCTGGGGATGATGGGTTGGTTGCGCAGGTGGGCTCGAGCCCCGCGCGGAACGTTGAGCCAAGGGAAGACCTTGAGTGGGTCCATTCGTTATGTGCCGCCTCGGACGATTTGTCGGCGGCGCAGTTGGGTGCGCTGCGCGAGTTGCTCATTGAATTCTCTGATGTATTCAGTAAACATAAGTATGACATTGGGTGCACGGATTTGTTGCACCATCACATTGAAACGGGCGATGCGGCGCCGGTCAGGCTAAATCCCTTCCGACTGAGTCCCGTGGAGAAGGAACATGTTCAGTCGGCTGTTAACGATATGCTAGAAGCCGATATTATTTCGCCCTCCTCTAGCCCGTGGGGAGCGCCTATTGTGCTGGTTAAGAAGCAGGACGGGTCCCTGCGATTCTGCGTTGATTTCCGTCGCCTGAATAAGATCTCTGTGGCTGACGCGTATCCGCTCCCCAGGATGGATGAGTCCCTCGATGCATTGTCTGGTGCGCGATATTTTTCGACTCTTGATTTGTTATCGGGGTTTTGGCAGTTGCCGCTCGACGAAGAGTCGAAACCTAAGACAGCATTTCGGACTCCAGGGGGGCTGTTCCAGTTTAACCGGTTACCCATGGGACTTCACTCCTCTCCAGCGACGTTTCAGCGACTTATGGAGCTGGTTTTGTCGGGCTTGCAGTGGGATACATGCTTGATTTATATGGACGATGTCATTGTTTTCAGTAAAACGTTTGAGGAACACCTCCGGCGATTGAGAGGGGTGTTCTTGCGAATGCGATCGGCTAAGTTGAAATTTAAACCGGCCAAATGTCACCTCCTTCGTAGGTCCGTTAGATACTTGGGTCACATTGTCGATTCTTCGGGGATCTCCACCGATCCCGCGAAGACGGATTGTGTCGGTTCGTGGCCGACACCTACGTCCGTTTCCGACGTGCGTAGTTTCATCGGGTTTGCTTCTTATTATCGGCGGTTCGTTGAGCACTTCGCCACTATTGCAAAACCCTTGCACGCTCTAACGGCGAAGGGAGTGAAGTTCAAATGGGGACCGGAGGAGGAGGCCGCGTTTCGCTCCCTCCGGGACGCCTTGGTGGGTGCCCCACCCTTGTGTTATCCCGATTTTGCCAGTCCCTTTTTGCTGGACACGGATGCTAGCAACACGGGCATTGGGGGGGTGCTATCCCAAGTCGTTGGGGGTGTCGAAAGAGTTGTCGCCTACGGTAGTAGGGTGTTGTCTCCGGCGGAGCAGCGCTACTGTGTCACCCGTCGCGAGCTGCTTGCCATTGTTTTTTTTGTGCAGCAGTTTAGGCCATATCTTTATGGTCGTCACTTTACAGTCCGAACGGACCACGCGGCGCTACAGTATTCATTGAGGGTCGCCCAGCCCTCGGGCCAGTTGTCGCGTTGGTTGGAAGTCCTCCAGGACTATCAGTTTACGACTACGTACCGTAAGGGGTTGCGACACACGAATGCCGATTGCTTGTCGCGGTTGTTGCCTTGTGATGAATGCGCGTGTTTGTCGGGATCGGCGCGCTGTAAACCGACGCTTGCGGGGGAGATGGGGGCACTGGCTGCGACAGCGGGCGCACCGATCGGGGATGATTCCACTGCCTCTCAGGGTCGGGACTCGCTGCTCTCGCTGTCGCTCAGCGAATGGGGCCGCCTCCAGATGGCGGACAGCTCGCTGCTAGCATTGCGCCGCAAGGTTGGGGGTCCCGAGGGGGACCAGGAGCGTACCGGCTCCTATGTACTTGAGCGGGGCGTGTTATTGAAATGGGACAGTTTGTCCCGGCGGAACGCACTCGTGGTGCCTTCCGCTGTGAGGGGGAGGGTTGTCTTGGCGGCACACGAACGCCTCTTGCACTTGGGAGTTAACAAGACGCTTGCCCTGCTTCAGCGTGACTATTACTGGCCGGGAATGGGAAGTGATGTGGTGCATATTCTGAAGGGGTGCGTTGAGTGCGCCAGGCGTAAACCACCGGCCGTGGCAGCTAATCCACCGCTGCAATCTATTCAGGTCTCGCGTACCAACGAGCTCGTTGCACTCGATATTTTGGGGCCCTTCCCAGTCACGCCGAGAGGGAATAAATATTTGTTAGTGGGGGTCGAATACTTTACCCGATGGCCTATGGCGTGGCCTCTCGCTAACCAGTCGGCAGCGGCTGTGACGGATGCCTTCGTCCAGGGCTATGTCCTGGACAAGGGGGCTCCCGAACGCCTGCTGACCGACCAAGGTAAAAATTTTTCGAGTAAATTGTTGCAAGAGGTGTGCGATCTGTTGGGTACCAAGAAGGTGCGTACCTCCCCGTACCACCCGCAGACTGACGGGATGGTGGAGAGACTCCACAAAACCTTGACTTCCATGCTGTGCCAGCAGGTGTGCGAGGCACATGTAGATTGGGACCTGCAGGTCCCGGGAGTCCTTGCCGCGTATAGAATGGCCCCCCATGCAGCTACGGGGTTTTCCCCATTCTATTTGATGTACGGTCGGGAAGCTGACCCGCCAATAGAAACGCAACTTGGCCTGTCCGCTCCACGAACTAATTCTAATTTGGCAGAACATATTAAGTTTAATATTCACAAGCTGACAGAGGCGAGGGAGGCCGCGCGGCTTAATTCGCGGGCTCGCCAAATTGCTAATGAACGGTTGCGGGCACGGAAGGTGTCCATGCACGAATGGAAACCAGGTGACAGGGCCTGGCTGCATTGCCCTCAGGCACCCTTGGCTACGTCGCCTAAATTGTTGAGACCGTGGAGGGGACCCGTGGAGGTCGTGCGCGTTGCACGGCCCCAGTGCGTTCAGATAAAGTGGGGAAAGCGCCGGTGGTACGTTCACCCCTCCCGACTGAAACCGTTCTCGCCTCCATATGGCCTCCCCTTGTGTCGTGATGGCCGGGCGTGTGACGTGACCGGCGACCCAGAGGGGGAAATGTCTCTGCCTGATCCACACGTATTTTCGCCTGATCTGCTCCCAGGTGTCTCGGAACTGACAGCTGCCGATCACCGGCGGCCGGATCTCCGCGGCGGGGCCGGCCCTTTCAGGCCCGTTCCGCGCCGTCTGGAGCAGCCGGAACCGCCGGACGGTCGTCAGTGTCCCGCCCCATACGATGGACCAGCCAGACGGACTCGCGCCAGGTCGTGCTACTTTGCATGACCTGCCTCGTGAGGAGTCGGGGCAGTTGGAGCGCCTCGTCACTGCGTGTAGTCGCAGGGACGTGGGGCGCGTTCGTTTCGAATTTGCTCGTATCGTGTTATTGTTGACTTTTCGGGTTCATTGTCAATCTGTACATAGTTATTCTTGTTGTTATTGTTGTTGTGTTATGTTACGGGGCACACTCGGGGGGTTACGGGGGTTTTTTTTGTTGGTTGTCGTTTTATCGTCGCGGTTGGTTGTTGTTAGCAGCCGGGCCGGCTGCGAGCTATGTGGGAGGGGGTGATGTAGTGGTGATACGCGCTGGGTGTATATGTCGTGTGCCAGCGCGTATGTACGGGTGTGTGTGTGGTGACGCGCGCTGACGGGGAGGAGCAGGCGTCAGTGCGCGGGTGGGGGTAGTGCTGCTGATTGGCTGTGTGCCGGTGACGCGCGCAGAGGGAGTGATCGGGTAGCAGCGCGGTGTGATTGGTCGGGGAGTGGAAACACGCGCTGAGCGGAACCGGATCGTAGGGATAGCGCGTGGGGATTGGGTAACTGAGGAGCGGTGCCGACGTTGAGGTCCGCATCCGCTCCGTCTCCCGGGAAGAAGGGGTATATAAGGTGATGCACAGAGGAGCAGGGGCAGAAGTGGAACCATCTAAGAATGAAGACGAAGGTGCAGAGATAGAGCCCGGAGAGGAGAGTAATGGAGAGTAGAGGTGAGTAATGTATAGTGTGTAGCCAGCGAGAGAGAACGGTCTACACGAGCTGAGTAATGTATAGTGTGTAGCCAGCGAGAGAGAACGGTCTACACGAGCTGAGTAATGTATAGTGTGTAGCCAGCAAGAGAGAACGGTCTACACGAGCTGAGTAATGTATAGTGTGTAGCCAGCGAGAGAGAACGGTCTACACGAGCTGAGTAATGTATAGTGTGTAGCCAGCGAGAGAGAACGGTCTACACGAGCCGAGTATGCATACGGTGTAGCCAGCGAGAGAGGAAGGTCTACACGAGCCGAGTATGCATACGGTGTAGCCAGAGAGAGAGATGCAAAGTCTACACGAGGCGAGTGGAGAGTGTAGCAGAGGCGCAGAGTCTACACGAGGCGAGAGAGGAGTGTAGCCGAGGCGCGGAGTCTACACGAGGCACAGAGAGCCGGCAGCACAGAATCCAGAGTCAAGAGAAGCGCATTGTGAAGAAGAGAGGCCACGCGTTGTATTGTTACAAGTCAAGATTTAATAAAAGAAGTGTGTTCCCGTCAAGGAGTTTCCTGCCGTCATTTTCCAATACTTCACTAAATTAAATGTTTTTTTTCTGGGACACTATTTTTTCCCAGGAGTTTACTTAACTCCGCGACTGGGGTACCAATCAATCCGGCATCAGTGCTACTCCGCGATGTCGAAACGCAGCGAGAACGATTGCGCCGAAACCCTGAACGCTCGTACGCACCGTAGTGGTGCATCGTGTGCAGCTCGTCGAGATGAGTCGATTGCCACATCGCCGACCATCAACAGACTAAAAATGACTGCATCACGGACATTACGCGAGAGCCGCGGTACTATGGTACCCCGGGGTACCGCCATAGGGTTCATATGCAAGTTAATACTGGTAGGAACCTCCTGGTTACACCAGCCCACAGGGGATTATTGTGTCCGTCTGTCCGTCGTGCAGGGAGGGGCTGGGTGGGGAAGGGAGGGTGGGGCTGGGTGGGGAGGGTGGGGAGGGGCTGGGTGGGGAGGGTGGGGCTGGATGGGGGGTGGGAGGGGTGGGGCTGGGTGGGGAGGGGCTGGTCACCCCGTGGTGCCCTTATAAAACTCAACGTTTAACCTACTCACGCCGGCTTGTGCCCGCCCTCACAGTCGGGCATATTTGCGGAATACACCACGCCGCCGTTTACCCTGGCCATTGACCGAGCAACCCAACGTTCCTACCAGCTCCCTCCGCAGGAATGTGTTGACATGCTTTTAACTTTGTGGGTTTGGGCAGGACACTTCCTGTGAAGGGATGATGGGTGATGGTAAAGAATAGTAATGGAGTTGCAGCCAGGGAATGGAATGTACTCGAGAGGAAGTCCAGCGAGGCGATAGAGCCATGAAATCAGCTTGTGCACAAGTGCTGGGTGGATTATTACATTGCTGGATTGTGAGAGATGGCGGTGGTTTGGGGAAGCCTTCACCCAGCAGTGGCTTGCCCATGGCCGAAGATGATGATACTCATTAATTTAACCAATGGTCAAGATATTTAATTGGATTAAATGATGTAATGAAGATCCGATTAATCAAACTGCAGTGAAGTAATTAATTACACTTTATTTAAATACTATGTTTTTTTTATATATATACAGGGTGTTTAAAAAGATGGACCCAATTTCAAAGCAATATATTTCACGATGGCAACATGTTACAATTACACAAAAAGTTACAAACGGTTTAATGAGTTATTAAGTTTTACTAACCATTTTATAAATGCTCTATGTGCCCTGTGTCTTCTTCCACTAAAGTCACCGCTGCCGTGATTCTGTTTTTGAGGTCATCCAGATTAGTCGCTAATGGTGTAAAAAAAACATGGTCTTTGACGTATCCCCACAATAAAAAGTTGCAGGGTGTGATGTCTGGGGATCTTGGGGGCCAAGAGTGTAGCGCCAAGTCTTGGGGTCCCGTGCGAGCTATCCAACATTGAGGCAGTGTGTCTTGCGAATGATTGAGGCTAGGGGCTGTTTGTGCGCTGGGAGAGGCATCTAGCGGTAATCATTGTGAAACTCTATGCCCCGCCCTCTCTATGCCCCGCCCTTTTAAGTGGTAAGAGTTTCATTCATGGACAGTTCGTGGTTGCAGAGATATAGTGATTTCAAATCGGGTTCCATTTATTTGAAACACCCTGTATAACACTAAAATATAACAAGTTTATCTTCATCTGGATTACTTTTCCTGTGATCTTTTATGCCATATGAATAACCATTGTTCATACAGCTACATGCCATGAGCAGGATACACGTGTTGGCTTTTATATTTGTGCAGTGCAGCTGTCCATTGTTTTGCCAGGTTGTACTGGGTGTTATTCAGTAAAATGCCCGACGTTTCGCTCCACATGCCGAACAAACCGGGCCAGAACCTGAAAACGCATCTTAAATTGAGAACACAAATTATTTCTGATTAATAAGTTGGATAGTCCAATACATGTGAATTATTGAAATAGCTATATATATAAAACACCAAACCGTTTATGTTGCTTTGTTGCCCCAAAAAAGCATGCATAAGCATTGCATTCAGAGGTGTCACTGTTCAGGTGCATGGTAAAAATATGTTTTAGAACACCAAGCTCATAGGGGCTTATCAAAGCACAGCGTATTCACAAATGGCCAAATACAATTCAAAAGCAGGATCGTTCAAATATGTATGCTGATGCCTTATCTAATCACATAATGCACCATGTGTGTGTGTCTTGCAAAATGTCAAAGATTAGCATCTCGAGAAAAGTTATTTGGTTTCACGTTAAAACTGTAAGTTTAGATTTTAAAAATGCCGATAGTTTTTATGTATCATTTTTCAAGTACCATATATTAATAGCATACTATGCTTGTCCTTACAGATAAAATAAAATGGAAATTGTGTTGATAACCTCCACTGTCGACAGTAGGGTTTTCTTTAGAATACAAACACATTCCTGCAAAATGTTTTTTCATGGTCAGGCATGTTCATCGATGTAAACAATAATGTAGGAATATGGCACCAAGTTAATAAATGAATGTTTTAAAAGTTACGTAAGCACCACAATGTCATCTCTGCTATAAACACTGGCTATTCCTCAAAACATAGCCAATTAAAAAAATAAATCTCTTTAGGGCAATGCCAATGATGAACATGTTGATTAAAAACATATCTAAAATTTTGCTTGTGAGCCACTGCCAATGCCAGTAACACATTTTTTTTTACCGCAATGTCAACTCTGTAATGACTCCTTGTTTAAAAAAAAATGACCAAAGATTGCCACACTGTTGTATTATCCCACTGGGCTTTCCATCAAGGTTTTGAGATAAAACTATCAGGCCCGATGCTCACTGGCTTCAGCGGTGGCTTTGATTGCCATGACGAGGAGTGGGTCTGACAGTTTGGTCCCATTTTGGGGCTAGCTATTCAGCATGACGGATGGCTATGAATTCTTTATTGCTGTCGACTGGGTGGATATCTTTTTGGCTCATCCTCATCTACCTACACTCTAATGACCCTGAATGTCAGCGCCAGCATGCGAAATTGGAAGAGAATGGCAGGTCAGCTGATAAACTACACCTTTGTGCGTACCTATCATAGAAACCCGGAGCTTCACAGGCCCTCTCACAACTTCTCCATTTACAACGTATATTTCTTTGGTAAGAAAAATACAGCACGGACGATTACAATATACTACGATGAATTAGTTACGTTATACATGTATAACTTGAATGCCAACATTTAATACGTACGGATATCTAAGATTAACCATCTTGTACAGAAAAACACATTGGTGCTAATAACATTATAATCGTCTTTTATAAAGTTAAGTTCATCCTTTACAATTAAGGATGTAGGCAAGCTCACAATCTCGATATGTATGCCTCCGTGTAGAGATTGAGAATATATTCACTTCCGAATACACCGTCTATATGCATGTCCAAACAAAGTGAACATATATTATTTGTTGTCGGCTATAAATTATTTATCATTACCTTGTAATGCGACTGATATAGCCTCTCTATGACCCAAGGCTAATTCAATGTGAAACCATTTCCAAACTCATTTCCTAACCCACCAAGTTTTTCTGCTTTCCCCAAACATCCTACCATAATCTCTTTTATTCCAGACATGCCTGATGTAAGTTGGCCAGTGGCGATGGTCTTTGATTTCCCTTTTGTTAAATCTACGTCTTCAAAATCCACTTAAAATATATGTTATAGAATTAAATTTTCTGCTGCTAAACTCTCAGAAACCAGATCGAGGAAACTGGTAAACACACTTCATTTACTCTCCATACTGCTACATTAAAGGACTATGCCACCTGTTAAAATTGCACCCCATTGTATGTGTGTTCAGCTTAATTTGTGGATCAATCAAACATAACTGCGGTGAGAGGGCACTGTTTGGCCATTTTCTTGAGTAAATGTTTGTTCTAATCACCTTAGGTGACTCTAGGTCAAAGAGATTCTTCACGTGAAAGCACTGTGTAATGGTATCATGTAAAGGTAATTGCCTGGAAATCTAAAATGAATGTAAGTTCGCCTTATTGGAATTGAAACCGACAGTGTTTATAAGTTATCACACAGGCATCATACATTATTGAAGGGTACAGTTATCATCGAATTTGATGTGCATTGTTATTTTGAAGGTTGTGACATTGAAAGCTACGGACAAATTAGGTTCAGTAATAATGGTCTGTGGCTGTGCTACAGAAACTAACTTCAAATAAAAGCATTATACCACATATGCAAATCCACGAACAAACTATTTCCAGTGCAGATTTAATTTACATAATAACACTCGATACGTGCATTTTAATCGGATAACCACAGCTGATGTCTCACAAAGTGGTCCTAATTTTATCTACCTTCGTGGGGATGAGACTAGGATTTTCATTTGCAAACTTTCGAACGTTGATCAAGTATTATAGCCACATTGCCCCCTGCCAGTATATTGGAATGCTACATTTGCTCGTACATGACACTTTTGACGATTGTAACCATTTTTGTGGTTGTGCCATGGACAAAGGATCCACATGCAATGATGTATTCTCCATTATATGGATTTGAAAAAATATAGCTGTTGAAAAAAAGCACTTGAATTGCCTGCTCTACCCAATTTTCTCCACTAAAAAAACTATCCTTGCAAAATTGTAGTAAATGCTCAAAAACAGGTACGTTCGTCCTAACTAATGAACTAGATTAAAAAACATATTTAATGGATGTGATATCGCATGAATGCTCTAATGCTCTTTTATGTCAATTTACATTATGTTATTTTTAGTAGATAACCTTCAATTTCTCATGAAAATTAAATCGTAAAACATGAATTACGTCGATTAACAACAACACGCACGTAATTGGGATTCAAAATGAGCCACTGATGATAAATAATACAGATGAGATTCATATCCCACAGAGAGAAGCTCTTTTAATCAGTGTAATACCACCACAGATCAAAACTTTGACAACATCCACTTATCCTCATACAAAATAAAGTAAACATCAAGTAACTTGTGATCTACAGTTAACATCTCAAAACGGAGTCCATCAGATTAACATTCTTTCGGAACAGTGTATTCTCTACAAATTGACGGAAGATTTACGACAAATAGCATTGAAACATTACGCAATAATGTATTCATGTTAGGAGTTCTGGTAGTTTTTTTTACTTAGCACCACAATGTTTTAGGTTTGTGAATGGTATTCTCATCATTTGGAGATTTGAATCAGAATGATAATGCAGTCAATGGAAGAAAGCAGTAGCTTCATGACCACGAGCTGTGCCAATGATACGACTGTAATATCAGCCAAACGAGCACGTGTCACTCTATGATGTCATAGCTAGTTGTGAGTAGCGGTGACGTCACAGAACAAGTAAAATAGCGACACGCGTTGACTTGGTTGACATCGTTTGTGCGGCTCTCTATTGGAAAGAGGTTAGTATGGTTTGCGTATGTTACTGTATTACATTTCCATTTGAAATAAATGGTAAACACGTGTCAATATATCAGACGAAGGTAGTGTATATATTCCGCTTTAGCTTATTGATAGAAGGCAAAATGATATATGCACTGCACAAACGTGCACTGTATACTTGTGCAGTGTATTGTAATTTCACATGAAATAATTTGTTATTATAAAGTATAAAAGTACATGGTCCCTACATATGTTGTAATAGTACAGCACTGCCAATATTGATTTAAACTAAATATCGCGTTTATTTATTTTAATTTTAGTTTCAAGTGCAAGACATCAACACGAAATATAATGACAATTTATCATTACTCTACTAGAGTATGTCTAAATTTATCATTGGGAATTATCCTAGATTTTTTTTTAAGATGATTATAACAACACATTGCATTCACAATTCTATCGTAGTGTTAACGATTTAGAGACAGAGTTTCTAGGAGGCACTTTCTTCATGAACAACTTTCACGGTCTCGTCCATACACTCTCCACATAAGCTCAACCTAGCCTGTACATTACACTCGCCGTCTAACACTAACGGCGCTGACTGAGATAGCCAACTACTATCTTGTAGCGCAATATCTAGCGGAGACATTTAGCGACGACGGCGACGAGACGACAGCAACGACGAGACGAGTCCACTCCCAGAACCCGCAGCCTCGAGCCCCCGCTCTCGGCTCCTTTTATGCTCGCAGCACGGCCTGGCCCCGCCCTGACCACGCCTCCCTTCTCGAACCCGCTAGCAGATTCCAGGGGCCTCCAGATGGGGTCCTTTGTGACCCTTGCCCCAGTTCCTCCTCTCTGCCCACACACCGTGCACACCCTCACTGGCGTGTGTGCTGTCTGTCCACCACAGTTGCCGCTGCTGTCCACCAGCCGGCGCTATTACACTACACTCTTACACCTAAAGGTAACCCATTCAAAACAATTTCAGTAGTTTCACTTTAATGCAAACTTCCAATAATTTCATAATAAAGGTTTTTGTGTCATATCGCGGAAGTAGAAATGTGTCATACCCCTCCAACACCCGACACAGCCAGTAAGGTTGTCACCAATTAGTTACTATCTTCAGCCCACCGGTGTATTGGAGAGTAAATCCACAACATTTACAATTTGAATACGACGATTCGCTGGTACGTAGATCCATCGTCATCGGGCGATTTGCCAGAATAGTGAAGCCATCCACCTGCTTCTGGTCTTAAATAGAGCAAGACGAGGTCATCACTGAACACATCAATAATTTACTTAAATATACATCTGTTTGTTCTATATCCCCATGTACGGGAGACAAAACAGAACATTACAAAAATAGAATGTGTTTAAAGGGAGGAACGTATTGCGACAAGACCATAAAGCACAGTGAGCAATGCTCTGAACTGTCTTGCAGACTTATGTTACAGTACCACCACAAATGACCCACGGGACAACGTGAATATATGACTGATGTCATCTGATACTTGACGTGGCTAATGAAGTATGCTCCAACGAGGCAGTGCAAAATATTGATGTTTGTATTGTATCTTGCTTTATTTAAAATGTATATACATACTGCATACGAGTTTAATAAAATAAATGTGTGCCATGTTCCTGCAACACTTTATGTTTGTTTTGCTTTAAGTTGCATTTACAATATTACTCTTTCATCCAAATATGTAAAACTGACAAGTAAAACAGTGAATGAACTCCTCTCATCAACCGGTTTATTGTTCACTACGCAATAATGTACATATTTGTAAAATAACATAGTTTATCTGCCAATTCTGTAAGTCTTCAAGTCAATAATGTTCCATTTTATGATATGTACATAATTGTAGTTGATAAAATACATCATTTGTGTGAGTGGAAAATTATAGTTAGCATTATTAACTTTCATGAAAAAACGCATGGTAAGACGAGGTAAACTGCAATATCTACAGAGGAAATATATTACATAGAGGCTGGTAACCTACTCTCAAAGGTTAAGTCAAAAAAACATTTTTGGGGAAATTTAACAGCAGAATTGTACCACAGAACTACCTCTGGATTTCACAATGTGGATTTTGGTAAGTGCACATTCTTGTCATTTTAAAGGAAAGGCCAGTGCTTGGAGTAATTTTCATGAGGGATAATGTGATCGCTCGGTCTGCGACAATTTGTATCCAAGGCTTTACCTTTTTACTCTGACTTAGGTGAACATCGTCAGTGCTGTCAAAATGTCCCAGCCAAACCATACCCCAGTGGAAGATAACTAATGTGTACTTGCCAGTCTAAGAGTTTTCATTTGATTCATCCAACTTAAGTATGAATTACTGTGGCTGTGCTGTTTAAGATTCAAGATGATGCATGTCTATTGGTAGAGTGAATTGCGCAGAAATATCATGAAATATGGTTTTCACAAAGTCAACCTACTGCTGCAAATATGCTAATAACGAAGATGTTTGATGCCGGCTGCCCGCAGTACAACAACAAAGAGGATTTGAAAATCCTCACAGTGCACTCCTAACACCCAGTGCACTGGGGACTGGTGAGGCTACAGAAGGACTAGAAAGATAATTTCCCTGGCCAATGCAGCTGTCTCAGACTCCCTTGGATAGGAAATAGAATGTGACATTTCTAAGCACCTGGCCACAGTGAAAAAAAACAAGTCACAACAGGCGGTGTGGCCTCCAGAACCTGTAATTGTTCATTTACCGCAGGGGTGATGTAATGGACACGAATATCAATAGCCACATATTTAATGGAACATACATATTGTGAAATATACACCCATACAGCATGCACAATGTATTATGCAAATGTAATGTAGCACTCAGAGACGCTGTCTTCTTAAGTTATTTATATATATATTTATTGTACAATACAGCCCACCCGACTTGATGACAGGTAAACAGATGGATGCAGGTTTAATCATTTACAACTGGGTGAATTCTATGTAACTGCTACATGATGCTCACTACATAGCTGACTGACTATATCAGAGCAGATCGACGTAGATGCTACGGCGAAAATATATAACTCCCTTCGCGAGTCTTCCAAGACGATGAGGGCGATCCACAGAGATGACAGCGACGACAGTCCGGATTCCGACTCCCCCACGACAGCCTCGAGCCCCGCTCCGCGCTGCCTTTAATCTCACCTCGGCTCCGCCACGCCCCCTTTCCCGAACTCTCTCCTGTCAGAGGCTTCCTTAGCATCACTATAACACCTCGTGGGTTCCACCCCTCCCCCTTCGGTGACTCCTCACCCAGTTACCTCACTTGACCCTGCCTGTCCTCATCGCTGCAATCCTTATTTGCGGCCATTAGGCCCCGTACTGTCCTTACACAAATACAATGGCGTTATAATATTTGTGTAGGCCACCTCGTCACACCTCTTTCAGGGAAGATGCCACTAACTAGTGTGTGCTGACTGAAGCACCTGCTTTGGAATTGAGGTATATCTGCTTGGAATGCCACCAGAGGTCATCCTGAACATTTTCATGGACCGGTGCCAAAAGTTACTTCCATGGACTTTCAAAATTTGTGTCAGGTTAGCACCTCCAATTAGCACGGCTGGCTAGGTACGGTGCAAAAGGATTTCAACACGCATATATAGGTTGTAATTTACACTAAACCGGTCAAGGGGTTTGATATTGACAGCAGTCAGGGTTCACAAACGTGAACCCTGACTGAAGAGCATATGATTGAGCTTTGTGTGCTGGAAGTGCTTGAACTACTCAGTGTTATTGGCAAACTGTGGTGGCCACAAGAAGACATACTTATTTCACTGGCATTTTTTTACTCAGCAGGTAGATAGCCATAGGCCATGTCACCTCTGACCATTGCAAATGTTATATACAACAACACTTCCTAACCTTGCTGCCCTCCATCCCCTTGGGCTGATGCCTCATAACCGCACTGCAACCCACACTACTAGTGGGCCAATACTTCACGCAACGGCAGGAGACCCAAGAGCACAGTTATGATCAGCACGGAGGAATTTTGTCAACACATTTTTAATATTCGGGCATGTCACATAATTTTAAGAGATTCCACAATAATTTTTCTTAAGAAACAATAATCCATCATTTCAATATCCATATGTCGCATGTGAAACCAATGTATAGAAAGCATAAAAAACCCACCTTAGTGTGAGATGTTAGACAACGTGAATGCTCTCCAGAGAGAGGCTTTCATAAATAACCTTTCAAGTCTGTGCTTCTGTGGGTGGAACCTTGCTTTGTTCAAACAGCATCTGGAGAAAGAAAACACTCCCATGTGACTTCATTTCTCCTTCGTCATACACTCACAAGGCAGGTGACTAGAGCCTGTCAATCTGAAGAATTCAAGTAGGAATATCTGTTAGGCGCTGATTGTCATGCTCCAATGACATTTAGAAACTGCCAAAGCAAGATGTGTCCCTGTAAATATTATTTCATGGTGCTACCTTGATAAGGAACAGTTTATTTTATATTTCTTTAGGTTGTATGATGACATTTCCGGATACCTATGTTCAGTTCACTGGCACCTAACTTACTGCACTTATATAAACCTTGGCATTTGTTAGATTTATTATCACTGCCAATATTACACGTATCCAATTGTCTTCCTCCACAGAGCACCATGGATGAAAAGATACTTGCTCCTTCTATATGGAGAAGTGACCTTCTGTAGGCTTCCATGAACTGTTGCGCTTTAAAGTATTTTACCATTGTTAAATCCCCAGTGAGTTTCCTAGGAATTGGTATAATGTAACTCAGAGATGGCGTGACCTCAGATGTCATCTTGTTTTATGTTGCCTTTGGGAATTGTGAAAGCTAGTCAGACACTTGAAATACATAAGCTGAATAATGTAACACATAGTACTGTATTATTTCTTGATTGGCACTTGGTTTTGTTGATTTAAAACCTGGCCACAGAATTGGACATGATGAGGTGTTTCATATAAACAGCGTAGTCGATGGCACCGGTATGGGGTACTGCAAGCATTATATTAAGGTTGTAAAACATCCAACTTAATAATCATTATTTTATCACCAAAGATAAATAATTAAAAATGAAGGCATTATGTTTTCCATGTTAGGCCATTAAAAACTGCTTCTCTTTATACAGGAGAAAGATGCAATTTAATGATTTCCCTTCTCAACTAAATGTGAATCAGCAGAGGAAGAGATACATTTCTTCCCTTACCAAATAAAATATTCCCAGCCTCTTATCATCTTCACAGCTTAGGATTTTTACTTGAAACATAAATGGTAAAATATATGTATGTATCATGGGACCTCATTTGCCAGTACCAAAATATGAGAATAGGTTTTTCCCTTTTTTCTGGCAACAAAAGAGGTGTGGACCAATCAATTTCAAAAACAATGCATATATTATCAGAGTATGTTTGTTGTTTGCATTCTGACCATAAGTATTGTGGTTAATGCAGACATGATTCCTCGTAAAAGGTTTCAGTTTGGTGTTTTAACATCTTAACACCTGTTTTGTTGCCAGAAAAAAAGGGGAAAACTATTATCATATATTGGAATAATGTCGCAGTATTGCCATACCGTACATCTGTGAAACTTTAACAAAAAAAGATGTACACTGTAAAACAGAAACAAATGCACACAGTGATCTATAAAGACCCCTGGCATTATAACATACGCCGCTATGTCAGGAGTTGTGGCACTGTTTGTTCTGCCAAAGTGAAACGGAGGCCACTTTGTTATTACGGCACATCACGGTTACCGCCTCAGGCTTCCTAAGGGTGAGCGGCTTCCCACACCTTTCGTAGCCATGATGCATGTCTGCGCAATAGGAAGTGGTGAACATTTAATGCAAGGCATTATCGACATAGTCACCAATTAACACCGACTGGGAGCTCCCTGAATTAGTATTCTTGTGGCACGAATAGTAGTTGGAAAATAACATTGTAACAATGATGAGCGTTTTATTGGAAATACAATATCAGGTATTCAGGATGTTTTTTTTTATTTAAAATCCTGGTTTGTTGAAACCTAAACGACTGCACCTCAGAGGCTGTTCCATTATTCTTTGGGTCTTTCGGTAAAGTCACGTAGATAGGTTCAAAGAAAATGACAACAATTTACGAAAAAACTACGACGTTTCGATCGCAACACAAGCTTTAGTCATCAGGAAGAGGGGGGGGGTATCTTCTATAGGTAAATTGTTTATAAAGGTTTGAAATGGGCGTAGCCCAAATATTCTTATTTCTATTTTTGTAAGGTAAGTTTAAGTGCATTAGTCTTATCCACAACCCTGCTTGTCCTGTGGTTGGTTGGCCTCCACATTTTTTTTAGTTGTCTTTCTAGATTTGAAGCTTTCGTGACTGCAAGGATAAATACTCTTTGGTTTTTTCGGTAACGTCACGTAGGTAAAAATAAATAATAATAAAAATAGAAATAAATTAATAATCCACGACGTTTCGGAGGCAACACAAGTCTCCGTCATCAGGTGGGACCATCACAGCTACAGTAAATTTAGCTGTCGTGATTTATTATTTTATTTCTATTATTTTTATTATTTATTTTTACCTACGTGACTTTACCGAAAAAACCTAAGAGTATAGTTGTCTTTCTGTTCCCAATGGTCTTTGTGACAATTTTGATGCGTGTAATAAGAGGCCGTTGAGTCTCTCGATTTTAAAGTCTCGGTTGTCACCATTTGTTTACTGGAAAGATATTGAAGTATCATTCCATGATTGCAGTGTTTCTTTCTGCGTAAACATTCAGCAAACAAGTCCACCCATCTTGTTCCAAAATTTGGTCCCGCTTGTTACTGTCTTGTCCAGGAGTTTCCCCTGGCCTTTGTCATTCTGCAAATGCGTGAATTTAGTCGTTCACGTTTGACATCGGGAGCTTAATCTCCTTCATCTGAGTAACATTTTGATTCCTGTGATATATAATTTCCATAAGAGATCAGCATACACGTAGAATATATTTAACAAAACAATTGATTGGATAAACAAATGAAGACTTTATTAATGTGGAGAGCATTACCTATTAAATTTTCCAAAAGCATAGTGGCTATGAATGACAGGAAATATTAGAGGAGCTGAGAAAAAAAGCCAAGGTCACATACAACAGGTTCGCTAAACTATTGTAGATATCTGTCAGAGGAACACAAATAGAAAATGGCAGAATGTTTACCTCGGATAGCTGTTGAAAAGAGTGGGATGCGAGTGGGTTGGAGTGGTATTGGAAAGATTAACTTGAGAAGGAATTGCAAACTATCAACACGTCTAAAGAAAAAAAAGTGTTTAATGATTGCATACTACTTGCTATGCAATATGGATCAGAAACATGGTCATTCAAAAAATGGAACAAAAAACTTAAAGCGTGCAATAAACGATTCGATTTATAAAACGAATGCAAATTAGAGACATCATCTTGGCTGTTGAGAGGAATAATTGAGCTCAGGCAGGATATATCACTAGAAGAGATGATGGCCGGCGGTCGAGAATAATGGTGGCAGCCAGGGAAGGGAGCACACTAAAGAGTCCATCCATCAAAGGAGATGGAGCGATGAAATCAGCTCGTTCGAAGGTGCTCGGTGGACTGTTGCATCCCAGAACCACGATGGATGACAGCGGCCTGTGGAGACCTTCATCCAGCAGTGGATCGGTCATGGCAGTTGATGCTGATGGAACGACTCTATGGTAATCATTTTAGATGTGGCAGAGGTGAAATCAGGCAGGCTTAGATCTACTAAATAATGGGGTTCCATAATTTGTGCATGGAGTATTTTTTTGCTTGACTGCTCGATTTGCTTATTCCCTGTTTGTCATTTCCATTTCAAGAAGCTTATTCCTTCTCAGTCTTCTCCAAGTTTGTTTAGTTCTACTGTCTTCTTCTTATATTTTCTTTCACAATACATCATTGTCTCCTGCACCGTAAACATGCGGTCTAACATTTAGACACTGTTTCAAATAATGACTTAACTCATTTATTACAATGTCAATGTTACACAACGAATATTCATGATTAAGGATTTAATTTAAAAGCAACAAAAGCTGTTTGATTATCAATGTACTCCTTTAGAAAGCTGATGCACGCGAGCATTCCTAAATTTGTCTTCACCAACTATTCTAATCATGTTAATGACAAAATATTGCATTAATTTATTATGATTGTTTTTGAACATAGTTTAATTAGCTAGCGTTTAGCTGCTTAATTGTGTTTTATGGTTCAGTAGTTACATTGGTGAATAAATACGTTTTTTTTACTTTTATCATGCATAAAGCATGCTATGTATTCTGAATAATTACACTGATGTGCTGCTTTTTTCTAAATATCTTGTCTAGTTATGCCATCAGTTTACAGAAAACAAATTACAAATAAATACGTCTAAGGATAAAATAAATGTAGAATATTCGAGCATTATTATAAATAAATAAAAATCCTGAAATAGATGGACATCAGTATATATAAACAATATCCTTTGTTAATTCTGTATATACCATATTACAAATTGTTAATTTTACTGCATCAATATGGATGCTATCCTCAGCAATCTAAATGGAAATATATCTAAAAGATTTAGATCTGAGTGGAGTAAAATAAGGTATTTATACATTCATATCAAATATTTTCTTTAAAAAAAAGCTTTAACTCTGATTTTGTTGTCCTTAGGTGGTACCAAACAACGTATGTTATGCATTGTCAGGTGAATTCTAAAATATGCAGTCAACAGTGGATAGAATGTAGATGATGCGCTTGAGGACTGGAGTGTCCTATTGCTGCAAGAGAGTGGCATCCCATTGTAAAGAAGCTCACGTTACATTTTTCAGGGGAATGATGTTTATTTTCCGAAAACATATTTACAAAGGCGAGAGTGCAACTGTATTAACTCGCGACGGCTATGACGATCTGCAGCCCCGTTGATTCTCACTGGATTAACTTAAACAGTCTTTCTAGATGTTTTCCACGATGTAGATCTTGAGTAGTCTTCTCCGATGTCGTCCACCTCCAGTCGTCAATCAGTCCCCGCGGGCTAGCTCCCCCTTATATACCCGCTCGGCCACGCCCTTCTCGAGCCCTGGTAACTTCCAGCACTTTCCCCGGTAAATCCTTCCAACAGTCTCCACCATCTTCTACTTCCCTTCTCGAACTTTCCCCCGTACAGTACCCTACACCTGTTTCCACCCATCTCCACTCACCACACAGGGGAGGCAGAGCATCACCTGTCATACTCCAATGAAAATAGATGCACAAAAAATAAAAAAATAAAAAATATTAAGATTTTTCCACTGATTTGTGTTCTAAATGTCATTTCTGTATGATTCCAATCATTTTTATAGTCAAAATGGGCAAATTTAAGGAGCTCCGCTGCAACTACAGGGAGAGACGAGAGGTGAGGCAGCGACGAGCTCAGCCTCCCCTCTCTTTGCGCAAACCCTCAGTAACTGGATGGAGCGCGGGCAATAAGCGCGTGCCTGTTACTATCTCAGTATGTCACCAATGTAACGTTTGTAGACCCCTGCATATAATAGGGGACTGTATGTGGGCAATAATGGGATCGCACAAGGGATTCAACCCTGGGGGCATGGAGTACATGACATTTAACCTCTGGGTTAATGCATAACATCGGCCCTTTAATCAAGGGGGGAAGGCGTTACAACCCAACTTGACCGTTCTGTACCATAATTAAACACTTCCGTGGGTTACCCTGTTAAGAGTGTACATTAGAAGGCAAGCAATACACAACATCGTCAGCCATACATTTAGAGCAAGCCGTTAATATCTATGTGGTCGAGCAGGACATTCAACCCGGTGACTCTCTCTCTCGGCGCCTCTCTCAATGACTCCGTCGGTCCCCCTCACCGCGGCAATCCGCATTCCGGTCGTTCCTGAGAAGATGGAAGAGAGCGCAGGAGCAATATTTTTCCGAGAAGGGTGCCACCCTCCACGGCATTTGTCACGATGCCCCCGGACCCGGCCTTTCAGAAATTGAACGACATCTTGTGTCGGTGGTTCTGTATATGGTTTAAGGCGGCTCGGATGAACCACCCATTGCCGGCGTTTCATTTAGATGTGAACACTTTGTGGGCGGAGGATTTTGACAATTTCCACTGGGCCTTGCCAGGGACGGTGTAGTTTGGCTGAAGTGTCACCCCGCACCTGGGAACAGTGTAACCAGGTCCAATCGCCCAGCTCATAGGGTAGAGGCATCTCCGTTCTATTCTACAACCATTTGTTCACTGTTTGCGATCTGCCCGACTCCGCTATCGCGGCTTTCGCGAGCTTCACGGAGCCTTTCTAGTGGCAGCCTGAGGGAGGCTGGCCACGAAACAGCTTTAGCATGGAGAGCCACCAGTTGATCCTCAATAGGTGGTGCAGGGTCTCATCCGTACATCAAAAATAAGGGGGAGAGCTCGGTCGATGCATGTGGTGTTCTGAGATATGTCCCTAGGACCCCCTGGGATGTGCAAGTCCCACTCCATCTGATCATCATTGACAACATGGCACAACATTGGGGACAGCGTACAGTTAAGCCTCTCTACTTGTCCATCACACTGTGGGTGGTACGGTGACATTCGAATTTAGTGCCCATGACATCTCGCAACAGTTTAGCAGAAAAATTCCGACCCTGTCCAATACATAGCCGTAAAGAAAAGCTTCTGCTATGGTCGCAGCCGTTTGGTCTGGTATCGACCATACAACGAGCCAGCGTGTGCAATACTCCATCCCCACGAGCAAATATTTATTTTCCCTTGCTGTTTTAGGAAATGGACCCAGGATATCCAATGCCACTTGCTCGTTTACCCTCGACACTGCGATCGACTGTAGTGGAGGCTGTATGGGTTGGGGAGGAGGTTTTCTTTTTGCACACTCCTGACAACAGTTTGCCCACTTGCGTACATCCTTCATCCCTGGCCAAAAATATTGAGCCTGCAGCGTGAGCAAGGTTTTTCGGTGGCCCAAGTGTATTAGTTGTTTGGCGTGCACTTCTAGTAGCAACTGTTACCGCAAGGGTTTTGGCACCACTCGGCAACGACGCTGCATTTTCGCGTTCCACCTCATCAGGAGTTCTTGCCATGTGATAAATGGCGCCCCTTTTTACCATTTTGAGCATATTCAGCTGCCTGTGCAGCAAAGGACTGTATACTTTTATAATATTTTTGGAATTGGATCCATTCAGTTCTTATCAGCCCGAGATCATGATCTGCGGGCAGTACATTATTTTCTATCATTCCTGCATTTATCGACGTCGCCTGTCTCGGAAAGTCAGGGAGGGTCGGTCTACACTGTGCTGCTCCCGTAGCACATGCACATGGGTCTTTGCATGGCAATCTCGATAAAGCGTTCACATTACAATGACGAGTACCCTTCCTATGTGTCACATCATAAGAGTACTTCTGGGGTTTTTCAATCTACCTCGTCATTTGTCCCGAGGGTTTATCCATTTTAAGTGAGAATGATCGGTCCTAAACCGGCGGCCGTATAGGTAGGGCCGAAACAATGTGACAAAATTAACTGCTGCCAGGAGTTCTCTACGAGTGACGCATTAGCGTTGTTCAGCGGAAGAAAGCATGTGACTATCGCATGCAATTACAACTTCCATTTCCCCCTGTATTTGTGACAGGACCGCACCTATACCAACATCACTCTCATCTGTATCAAGGATGAACTGTAGCGGGAAATCCGGATATGGTAGTGGGGGAGCATTAGCTAACCGCGAATTAAGAGCTTTGAATAATGATGATTTCCTCTTCCCCCCACCAAAATTGCACCTCTTTTGGTGTGAGGGCGTGCAAGGGTTTGGCTACTGTTGCGAACCGGGGAACAAATCTTCAATAATAGAAGTCAAATCCAAGGAATTTCCACACCTGTACCGAAGTGGGCATTGGCCAAGTGTTCATGGTCGACGATTTGTCAGCGTCGGTTGCTACCCCTTTATCACTGACCACATGACCCATATATTTAACGGAACCCTGCACAAAATGACACTTAGATGGCTTCAATTTAAGTTTAGCGACTCACACTTTCAAGAAAATCTGTCGCAGTCTTGTCAGACGAATGTCAAACGACCTACTAAAAACAATGACATCGTCTAAATAAATCAAACAAATCTCCCATTGTAGGCCCAACAGTACAAGTTCCATCAGGTATTGGAAGGTTGCCGGCACAGTGAGCAATTCCATGGGGAGTCTATTACATTGTTACAATCCCTGCAGTGTTCAAAAAGCAGTTTTTAATTTGGATTCGGCGTTCAGGGGGACCTGTCAAAACCCTGATGATAGGTCTAAGGTCGTAAAATATTTTTCTTCTGCTAATTCATCTCGCGAATCATCAATGAATGACAGGGGATTATTGTCCGCAATTGTAACCTTATTGAGTCGTCGGAAAGCAACACAAAACCTCATGAAACAATCTGGCTTTTTAACCAGTACTACTGGTGCTCCCCATGAGCTGGTTGGATAAATTATTTCCGCTCTCAACATCTAGTCTGTAGCGCTTTGAATAAGCTCTTTTTCGGCTGGTCCTACTCTATATGAGTTCTGTTTCATGGGTTGAGAATTCCCTGTTTCAATATGGTGCTGCATCAAGACTGTGCAATCCAGATCATATGGGCCCTTACTTAAAACATCTTTAAATTCTAGGAGTAGACTTTTAAGTCAGTCTCTTTGACCATGAGTCAATTCAGGGTTCCACCAAAGATTTCCTCTGCCCAGGGAGACTCTACTTCCTCCTTTATTTCCTGTATCCCCACTACTACTCTATCCTCTTGAATATCACTCGCTGGGGAAATCTGTGCAATTACTGTCCCTTCCCGCAGTGTAATCACCCATTCCGATGTGTTTTAAACCTGCATACAAAGCCGCTGGTTACGTCTTAGAATGGTGTCTGCCACCGCTAGCGAATGTCGAGCACGTGAGGTGATTAACGGCGCTTGATATCTCAAAGGAACCAACACCTGTGCCAGTGGTGGAATCATCATCGATTCCTCAACCAGGGCATGAACTCTGGCATGCTTCCCTATCTCCGTATCACGCCGCAAAAATATATTCGTTTTCCTGAAGGCTTCTCAATATATCCTTGGTCCATGATTATCTTAATGGGTAGCCGACTTAAATAATCGGTACCCAGTAGACATGGTACTGCTAGGGAAGAGGAGACCAAAATGGGGCCCGTAAAACACATTTCCCCGATACGAATTTCTGTAATGACTTTCCCGACGATTCACAGACTACTGCCATTAGCTGCCACACATTTGTTATAAACCAATTTTTTTTATTCGTGGGTAGCATATCAAAACGATGGTTACTTAAGCTCCCGTGTCCAGGGTGTCACAACTAGTCTGGGTCCTTCTTGTAAAGTCTCGCGATGCTGTCTGGAGCTGACTTTGTTTGTCTTGGGTCGACTTCCTCTCGGCATCCTGTCGTGATGTGGCCCGGCCTCCCACACCGGTAGCATTGGATCACCGCACGGTCCTGGATTCTTCCGCGGTTCTGCCATGGCCACTACTGCTGTAGTTGGCGCCTTGGATCGTTGAACCCCTGGATGGTCACTGCCATCTCCTCCAAGTCCGCCTGAAGATCATCCTCCACGCTGGGCTTGGTGGCAGTCCCCGCTATTGCGGGGACTGCCACTACTATTTCACATGGCACCCTGGCTTCTTCGTGTTCCCAGAGACATCTAGCGAACCACATTTACATTTGGTCGCTCTCTGACATGATCGGCAATGCATTGCTGTTCTGATGGAGAGGCTTCGCAGCCACTCTGCCAACAGCATATCGCAGGCCGCCTCGTCCATCTTCAAGTACGCCACAACTGCAAGCGCTAACAAGGCACTTATTTAAGCCATTGGTGGCTCATTCTCTTCCCTTCTACGGGCTGAAAATTTCTGCCTTGCGCTGGATGGAGGGCAGAAAATCTCGGCCATCCCTTCACAAGCTTGTCATAGTGTGGCGCATTGATTTTCCAGAATCGTAAAGAAGGTCGTTAGCGCTCCATCATCTAACACCGTAGGCAGCGCTCGTAAAGCTTCTTTGTCACTCCATTGGCTGACTCTCACAGCTGTTTCAAATCCTTTGATGAACACCGTAAAATCGCCGTCCATTGCTGTAAATAATTGTTTGGGTCCCGGACTCCTCGTATTCTCCTTCAAGGTGGTCGAGGTCTGCAGTGCAGCTTCCAGTTGCGGTTGAACCGATTGATCGGTTTCTCCCTGCTGCTCACTGAGGGGAAGTCGTGACTGCCGCCCTTTGGCACTTTCTCCTCGCCCCAGGGTCCATGGCGGCGGCGGCAGCTCCGTCTCAAATTGTGCAGCACCCACTCCCTCCTACTCTCTTCCCTTCAGGATTGCCGTAAATCCGTTGATCCATCCTGGACATAAGGTGGTCCAATCTCTCAGACAGCTGCCGCCAACTCTCTTGGTCCAGCGACACTGATTCTTGTGTTTGTGGTGGGGCCTCCACCTCCGTCATGAACCTGGCCACCAATGGGGTCCGGCTCTCATTCCCGCCACATTCCGGGTCTCAGGAACCCAGGGCGCTTAGGGTCAACGACTCGTCTTCAGTAGGAACTCCTCGGTGGGTCTTCGTCCTTAAACTTGTTGACGAGATCCTACCGCTGCCACCAGTGTAAAGAAGCGCCTTCGCAGGTTCCATTTTTCAGGGGAATGATGTTTATTTCCCGAGAACGTATTTACAAAGGCGAGAGTGCAACTGTATTAACTCGCGACGGCTATGATGATCTGCAGCCCCGTTGGTTCTCACTGGATTAACTTAAACAGTCTTTCTAGATGTTTTCCACGTTGTAGATCCTGAGTAGTCAGCTTCGATGTCGTCCACCTCCAGTCGTCGATCAGCCCCCGAGCAAGCACCCCGACCGCGGGCCCCGCTCCCCCTTATATACCCGCATGGCCACGCCCTTCTCGAGCGCTGGTAACTTCCAGCACTTTCCCCGGTAGATCCTTCCAGCAGTCTCTACGATATTCTACTTCCCTTCTCGAACCTTCCCTCGTACAGTACCCTGCACCTGTTTCCACCCATCTCCACTCACCGCATTATAACCTTTGCCATGTACAGTACTCAACACCATGGTCTTTCTTGCCGGATGGATATTAGCTGACGTAAAACCAAGTTCTTGCCGATACTGTTTTGTATTGTAAGGCTTTTCACTTAAATGCAACCAATGTTTAACCTTGGATTTCTAAGGGGGGGGGGGGGGGTGTGAAGACCATAGCATTTAAAGAACATTTCTGGCTTGCCAAAATTTGTATTCACTGATTTATAAAATACAGGGTGTCCATCAAGGTAGCATTCATTATCTGAGAATTATCATGGTTGAATATTGAGGTTGCATGCTTGGCAACCCCTCCCCCCATCCATAAAAAGCTTGTATAATCTTCAACAAATACGACATAAAAGCATCTTAAGCATCCTATTCTTCTGTCGGTTCAATTGTAAGTGTGCACCTCTGCCACTTTTCTTTGTTCCATTTTGTTTGTCAACATCCAATGTTTGCGAATCATGTCATGCTAATTAACCTACACCAATTAGGAAACATTTTCTTTTCTAGGGACACTAATATGTTGCTTCTCATTACATGTTCCTAAATAAATCCACCCTCCTCTCGTTTGTTTTTTCAGTTCATTATTCTGATCCTGGTCCGTCTTTAATAGCTGCCCCAGATATAAATGCTCTGATGTGTTTTCCAGTTGTGTCCTTCTGACAGATATCTTTAAATGTTCATTCAATTTGCTATCCATGACTTGTTTTGTTCATTCATCCTAATTTCCACTTTGCAGCTTATTGTTTTATTACGTTTAAACTTTTAAAAGTTATTTATTAAGTTCTTAAATCATATCCTGTAGTTCATTTCTGCAATGTGTTAGTTTTACAAAATGTCTTTTGTGCAGCCCTGGCTGACGTCATGGGGAGTTTGGGTTAGGTACAATACGGGTTGGGCGAAGTATAATAATGCAATTAAATTGTTTAATTAATACACATACTGAATTTGTGTTCAACTATAACATTTGTCCCGACAGTAGCCTTTGTCATCAATAATGAGTACCAGTAGTGGTAAAATATGTTTTTATGCAAAATACTTTAGTTAATGTTGTACTAGATTACGATGAATCCATTGTGAGCATTGTAGTCACGAACATAACCCTTTTCTTTGCAATGTATTTAATAAAAGCAATGAATCTTATGTCCAGAGCTCTTAGCTGTTAAAAGTAGAATGTTACCATCGGTTTTTTTCAGATATAATTAAGTTCATAAATCAACATGTCAAAAACATTAAATGGCACAATAACAATTATAAATACAAATGTGTGTGAGAAATCTCTTGTGGGAAGACATAATAACAATCAAAAGATAGTGCTCTGATATTTGTTTTTATATTTGTATCAAATCATCTTTTTTTCAATTCTTTTGATCGGCTGGTAATTGAAGCAATTTATCTTACAAATTGCAAAGTGTGAGAGATACGGGGGCGAAATTTGATTTTCGACTGCTGTTCAATAACAACTGTAGGCGGTTCCCTTTTGTCTTCACAACCAGAGAGTGATTCTCGTGAAGGCCAGAGTGCGGTGGTACTGTGAACTAGTCGGTTGTTTTCTTCTGAAAATGTTTTTTTCTTTCAGTCATTGGTGCTCAATCCTGTGGGGTAAAACCCACTAAACTTGGAGTAAACATTCGGGATCAAATATTACGAAGAGAAAACACATCGTGAAAAATGTTTAGGCAAGGCCCTAGCCATGAAGTCAACATTGGGGGGGGGGGACCAAATCTTCCAAGGTGTCTGGAGGTCCCAACCCAGAAAAATATCTAAATTTGAAAACTCATTTCCTGCCTAAAATATTAAAAAATTCACTAACACATGGGATGGACTTTTTTTTAAAATAATGTCCAATAGTGTATTGTATTACATTGCTCTGTTTTTTCTTTTTTTTACCTTTTCTTGTTTCATTGTATGTAATGGCAGAGATTAGGAATTAATAAAGTACAAACCTTAACCACAATCATATAAACATAATTCTTTGCATTGATCTATATGAAGACAAGTCCAGATATTGTGGCCAAGGTTTAGCAGTGTTGTTTTTATTTACATAGCATCGCAATTATTTTTTATAGCAATATCTTCGGGGGGATGTGTCCCCCCCATTATATATTATAATTACGGCCTTGTGTTGAAGGGTTGAAAATGTTAAACACCAATGCACTCGGCGTAAATAAGTCACAGAATCCCATTTACATTACATAAGTATTTGTGTAGCTACAAGACAAATTACATTGTTGGATCCGATAACTTAATCATTACTACTGATACTCAAACCCTTAGGAGTACATCACTTTTCCGCTGTTGGAATATATATGAGTATGGCCTTATTTAGAGAGATTATGAAGAAGAAATGCTATTACAATCCATACTTTTATTCCATGAGCTATACATTCTGTATGCTGTTCAATGTGCCATGAGTTGCTCGGCACGATGTCTGTCGTTTTGCTCCACGTTCTGGACGATTCTTCCATTGTTTTACTTGTACACCAGGCAGCAAGAGTAGTGATTTTGTTCCTACACTTCTGATGTCCTGGGCTTGCTTTTGCCCACGAAAACATTGCACGAAACACTATAACATTAAATAAATAATTACATTTTATAACAGGACCCTGCGGGGTGGGCTGGTAGGAATAATACTTAGTACCGGTACAGGGATATCGACCGGGTATAGAGGAGTTAAAGAAAAAATTGCTGTATTCTAGTGTAACGTTAATTAAAAGTGTTTGTTTTGACAAGAAACGCTGTGAGATTTAAAGACCCCCCAACACCACCCTCAACACCACCCCTCCCACCAGCCCTCCCACCAGCCCTCACCACCCTCCACCACCCCCCACCACCACCCCCCACCACCACCCCCCACCACCACCACCCACCACCACCTTCTGCACTAGGCCTCGCGAAGCCTGCCGCACTAGGCCTCGCGAAGCCTGCCGCACTAGGCCTCGCGAAGCCTGCCGCACTAGGCCTCGTGCCGTGCTTTTCGTGCACAAATAAGGCGATTAAATGTATCTCGTCTCTGTGTTAATAAATGTTTCTTGTCTCTGTGTTAAAAAAAACGTGCTGCGTTTCAGTAAAGTAATTTTTTTTTAATAAACGTGCTGCGTTTCATCTCTGTGTTAATAAGCCTGCCGCACTAGGCCTCGCGAAGCCTGCCTCACTAGGCCTCGCGCCGTGCTTTTCGTGCACAAATAAGGCGATTAAATGTATCTCGTCTCTGTGTTAATAAATGTTTCTTGTCTCTGTGTTAAAAAAACGTGCTGCGTTTCAGTAAAGTAATTTTTTTTTAATAAACATGCCGCGTTTTAGCTCTGTGTTAATAAGCCTGCCGCACTAGGCCTCGCGAAGCCTGCCGCACTAGGCCTCGCACCGTGCTTTTCGTGCACAAATAAGGCGATTAAATGTATCTCGTCTCTGTGTTAATAAATGTTTCTTGTCTCTGTGTTAAAAAAACGTGCTGCGTTTCAGTAAAGTAATTTTTTTTTAATAAACATGCCGCGTTTTATCTCTGTGTTAATAAGCCTGCCGCACTAGGCCTCGCGAAGCCTGCCGCACTAGGCCTCGCGCCGTGCTTTTCGTGCACAAATAAGGCGATTAAATGTATCTCGTCTCTGTGTTAATAAATGTTTCTTGTCTCTGTGTTAAAAAACGTGCTGCGTTTCAGTAAAGTATTTTTTAAAATAAACGTGCTGCGTTTCAGTAAAGTAATTTTGAAGCGAAGTTTAAAGTTTTGCCGTGATGCGCCGGAAGCGACGGCCATCTTGTTTAATTCACAGATCGCAGGGGGAGCGGGCGGCCATCTTGTCGGACAGGGTCATGCCAAGTGTTTGCAGTAGGGGGCGATGTTGATACACGGACGGACGGACGGACGCGGACGGACGGACGGACAGACGGACACATTAATCTATTGGTGGTCTGGTCCACTTCGTTCCTACCAGTATAATTATGCTATTGAATCCCACAACGCTGCACATCAATTATCTAGTTCCGTACACAGATATAATACAAAAATAAAACCCCCACTACTTGTGAAAAAAATAAATGAATATTTATTTTTTAGACATAAGACAACACTAAGCTGCAAATTCTGATAATCAGATGAAAATAATACCATTTAGCGCTGAGGAAATACCAAATTGTTAAATTATGTCATCTCTCATATGCTTCAAATGTAGTGTGTGTGCTATAGTGGAAAGAAACTACATGCACAGTCTCTGAAATCTATACGTAACAGAAAGAGTGGGCCCAAGTCCTTCACTGACTAACACATTCTTTGTGTGGTGATGTTATTGTACATTATTTACAGTCGACATCCTGTGTTATGCTTGAGGTATGTATTAGTACCCTTGAGGGGTGTTTAGTCATAGACTTCACATGTTAAAAGTGCCAATACAATCCGTTTGATCAGTGGGAATTGCTTGCTGAATGTACTTAAAGGCTATTAGGCTGCTAATAACGTTCTACAATTTTGAAGAAAAATTGCTTCCATTGCCACTGCAAGGATACCGTATAGTGTGGTAAACATGTTCATTAACAACACTTGTCTTGTTTTCGTTAAAAGCGTTATATAAACAACATTCTTGAAAGAGGAAAAATGAAACATCTTTTTGATGCTTGTGATTTTCGTTTTCAATTTGGTAATTAAACCAGCATCAATCAGGCACATCCAGAGTACACATTGACTCATGCATAATTCACAATCACAAACAGAGTGAGCGGTATTTCTACTGCTAGTGCGAGATTATTTACAGCAGGATAAAATATATCACTGTGATATTAAAATGATCAGTTTTTATTCCATTCGTTAGAAATGGTATTTACCGTTCAAAATGATTTTACTTCATTTTTCAGAACGTTCAAAATTAATTATGCAATACTTTAAGGGACTGCTCGGCATTCAGGAAATTACCTCAAATAGAAGGTGGAATCATTGTGTTATATCAAACACGGTAGTAACACAGTATACTTTTGTTTGTTCTAAAATCTGTTTCCAAAGAAGCCATGCATTAAAACAAGACACGAATTGCCAGGATAGTTGATAATTTTGCATGTACTCTATCTTCGTACACTATTTTTAAATTGCTTTATAGAAACAGCAACTTTTTTCCATCATTAAAATAACGCAATAATGTAGCCATATAGACGAAAATGCATTAAGTCCGGTGCATTTGCATGAAATATTATATTATTGTTAGAGATATAGTAATTTTGCTTGTTTGCTTTGCATACTTGGCATTTACAAATAAAAAACACATGGGAACACGTAACAATGAGAGTGGTGTATCAATTACTGTGTAATGACTGTACAGTATTGGACAAATCTTAGCCGAATATATTCTGCTGTGATGAAATCACACAGCGATGACCATGATATGGTATTGCTCATCAATTTTAGCAACAAACTGCCCAGATCTACAATCTGAGCAACTATTTTACCCGCAGATATTTTAATATAAATTCCACAATTTGCATATATTAAGCAAATACAAAAAAATCGAAACGGAGAGTAAATATTGATCGTAAGCCTCATTGCAAATGTGTTTCCCTATTCTGTTTGATTGCATAAAAAAAATACATAGTTGATCACCCTACAGCTTGACAACACATCCTTGCCTTCTCACTGTTTTATGAGTTATACACTGTAGATAATGTTGGGGAAAGAGCGGTGGCGCATTGGTCAGCTCACTGTGCGATGAACCTGGAGACCTGAGTTCATCACCCGGTCACAGCTGACATCAGTGGCGAGTGGTACCTAAACCGGTCCCGGGTGCAACTATCACCAACCTGCGCAAAGCAGCTTGCTGATAGTATGGTCAAGGAACTCCCATGACTGCCACAGCATGGGTAGGGGCCTTCATCCAGTAGTGGATTGAGAATTGACTGTAAACGATAAATATTGTCATTTATCTGGTACTCTATTTATTGTATAGACGTATTATGGTCACGTTAAAGAAAGGGTCTCTTTTGAATGTAATATTTGAACACTTTAAGCCATCTGCTTGTGACCTCTTCCTGTTAAGAGGACCTTGACCAGGCAGCAATAACATTTAAAAGGCATCTGCAAGTCAAGTGTTTATGTTTAGTCTGCAAATATTTGAAGCTGCTATAGAAGGTACCCTTAGCGCGTGTGCTAAGTTGACAGCTCAAAATGAAAAATGTTTTACATTTCCAATTTGTACCCTGACAAGAAGCGCCTAATTTGTCCCAAGGAGAATGGCTCTGTCCCATATGAATTCAACCAAAAGATTAATATTGCATGTCCTTCTCGTTAGAAACAAGTTAAGTTCTCTCTTGTGAGTGTCTCGAAATGTTTTATGTACAATTTGAAGCTTTCATAAGTACCCTATTAGACGACATACTCTTAGTTATTTCGGTAAAGTCACGTAGGTAAAAAAAATGAAATTAAAATTAATAGAAATAAAACAATAAAAATCACGACGTTTCGGAGGCAACACAAGCAACACAAGCTTCCGTCTTCATGTGAAGCTTTTGCTGTGACAGTTTCACCTGAAGACGGAAGCTTGTGTTGCCTCCGAAACGTCGTGATTTTTATTGTTTTATTTCTATTAATTTTAATTTCATTTTTTTTACCTACGTGACTTTACCGAAAGAACTAAGAGTATGAATCCTTGCAGTCACGAAAGCTTCAAATCTAGAACCCTATTAGACTGTTATCTTAAAAAATCGGGTTATTTTAATGTTAACTGGTAACTTTGATTTTAACACATTTAACATATATATTAAATGCACGTAACCCAATACAATGTTAGCACTGTTTCGTCACAGCGCTACTCTTCTAATATGTATAATCTACTTAATCAGTTTATAATATGTAGGCAATTCCTTTGAACAATGAAATAATGCATTAAATGAGTATTAGGTAATACTTGCGTAAATTATTAAAGAAGAACATTTTATGTAAACCGTTTGAAAAGTGTGAGATGCTGACATTTATGGGATCTTATACAAATGGGCCATACTTTCCCATTTGGGCTCCACAAGTATTGCACATGTTTAGTTGAATTAAAATGCTGTAAAGCAACTCTCTATGCATATCTACCACATTGTTGTAAAACCCCACGTGCAATTTTGTTTCACAGTCTATAACAATTCATAAACGTATTTACTTAACGCTGTATATACGGCCATAGTGAGAGTGAGGACAAGAATACGACAAATCTACGATTAAATGGTGTCCTAAGGAACGAGTACAACATTGCCCTGTTGGTTTTTTTTACTTTATTCTAGGCCACTTCGTATGAACAGAGAAAAAACATCCACAATGAGTATAGGTCAAGCACAATCAGTCATGTGCATTAGAGGACAGATGGGTCTACAATTTCGATTGAAGGAGTCGGGGAGAGTCGGGCGTGCGCAACAATAGGACGGTTACACTAATCAAAAATTAAATTAAATCCTTCAGTCCCGGAAGGCCATATGTAAATCAGATAACATTAGTCATGTGCTGTGCTCTATCGTGAAACGTGTGCGTTTCACATTATGCACTATTTTATAGGCAGTGATGGCCATTCTTTTGTGTCAGTAGAAACATTGAAAATTTGAATCTATGCACAAAACTCATATATTGTGTACAGTATATTACATATCACTGTCCTGCAGTCAACAATTTACACGGCAGAATTTGATTATTATTGCTTGAAGCTGGGGATTTTAAAACCTCCCCTATTGTCAAAATGCAGAGGTATTAAAAAAAACTTGTGTATCAATAATATTTTTTGATGGTGACATTCACCATTAATTACTTAACATAAGTAAAATCATGACATTTAGTTGAATAAAGTGTACTTTTAGATACCTTTTGTCCTAGACGATGACCCGTTGTGAAAGCATTAATGGATCCCTTAACCACTGAATCACCCCCCAGAGGCTGTATCGTGATCCTGAAAGAGTAAGAGTCAATACATTTTTACATGCGCATGTAATTGTAGTCACGTTCAATTATGCATTACGTTTCATACCGTTTTAAATCCAATATAAATTGTGAGTACTGACTGGACAGTACTACCGTTGTTTATAAGGTAAAATATGGTGATTGTGCAGCTCTGCAATGTGCTTGGTAACCTCACTGCTTACACGAGGGCCTTCCCTAGATGCGCCTCAAGAGCCCCTCCTCAGAGGGCGTTTGGCCAATTCTTCAATACTGGCAAGACATCTTGGTGGGAGTAGCCACACTTTACCTTACCACACACGACTTGCCGATCGACTGTGTTGTATACATTTATACTTCTGGGTGGACAGAGGTGGGAAGATTTAAGAAAGGTGGCCATTGTTTCAACTGCCACACCGACGACCCCTAGATGGAAAGTCAAATGTCCGAACCATGCTATTGTACCGTTGCAGCGTTGTTTACATGATGTCCATTTAATCTCGCTGAGTAATAGACTTTGCAACCTACAGGGTTTGATCTTGTGCTCACAGTACATTTATTTTACATGATGGTTAGAAGGTCTGTAGGTAATTGCTTTAACTATCTATTCTCTATACTCTTTGGTTATATCTATTCTCTACTCTGTGAAAATACAATAAACAACATTCAAACCTAATGGCGTTACTGCGAAAATTCTGAAATTCAGTGAGGACACGTGCTCAAGAGAATCACTAGACATTCATTAAATGTGTTGCTTATTTGCATTTCTTTATCAATCCACAGCTGGATATAGGCCTTCCTCACACTGTGTCTGTCATGGGGGTTGTTTGACCATACTTCACCATGCTGGTCAGTGTAGGTTGCTGAAGGGGGGGGCACAGACCGGTGGCTCAGACCTTATGATGTTAGCGAGTGCTCCACCCCTGATACTCCTGTGGTTATGGAGTGACTCATGCTGCCAGCTATGGCTGCAAAGTTGGTCAGACACGTTATGTATATTGTTTATTGTTACATTTGAATGACAGTTCCTATGATCACTGTTATATTGTTTTTATAGCTTTATTTTGGTGATTTCGAAAACGTTTTGGTTTAGCCATGTTTGTTTGTTGTAGTACAAAGTTAGACTGATAACTTTAATCTAAATTGTCTCATAGTTGTTATCGTTTGACTTGCATCCCACTGGGATTTTTGCACACAGCGTTGATATACTGTGCTTTTTCTAGAAGACTTTGCTGTTTTTTCCTGGATTTTTCTGTTGCACGTAGTCACTTTAAGGTGTTTCTTGTTCATGTTTTTGTTTGTTGCGGTTGTACGCAAGTCGAGCCGCGTGGCTCACAGGGCTATACCTAATAAATGAAACAAAAAAAACCGAAAAAAAACCCTCCTGAATGATTTGGGAACTTTTATTCGTCCACTCCTCTTCACCAACTCACACCGACCTGCATGGTCCAGCTGTGGATTGACAAAAGGCTGTATATTATAAAAGACAGTAGATTCATTGGCAGTGGTATTATCATGGCCATATAACACAAGTGCCCCAGGTTCGTCCTTTTATTGTCTTGCACTTCTCTCTTTTATCAAAAGCCATACTTCAAGTAGCTTTCATTACACTGTTATGGTCGTCGTCAAAGCTCCTGCTTGGCATGTCAATGCAGGTAAGCTTCCTCTTATAGGCGAACCTTGTAACTCATTTGGATGCATTCATTGTCATCTTCTCGAGTCTTTTTTTTTTCGAGGATACATTTGACACAAAAAAGGCAAATAGTGCCCTATGCCTCATCTAATCAATGCTTATAAAAGGCAAAGACTAAATAATGCCATGACGGGACAAGTGGTCTACCACATCTGAACAGATTGTCTTAAAAAAATCAGATTGTCTTGGAAAAACATGAATTAAACAGACTTGAAATATGAACAACCAAATTGCAGGCTTGTGACTTAAGTTGTAATTTTTTAAATCACAATTTATAAGCTCGCTCATCAGACTGGGCCATACATTTCCATTTGCATGTTGAATTATATCTTAATTGACCACATTTTTTGTGATTTTTTATTGTTTGTATGCCTCTAATTTACAAAAATGTCAGAACAATAAAACGTGACATTTCTCCACATAGCTTGGGTCACTTTGAGAATGGGCTTCTAAAAAGGTATTGTCATACACCTATTTTTCTGAATATTTTACAATAGAAAATTGCAAACATTCACCTTTCTCTGTGAGCTTACTCGAATGTAGAGTCAACAGAAATGACCAAATTTCCTCTGAAGTATCTTCAATGTCTTTAAGTAATTGTATACATTTCAAAGGTGTCATGCAACGCTTTAATTTCCAGTAATTTGGCCAAAACATGCAATTTTCTCCAATGGCGAAGATCTTATATTTGTATTGCAACATTGCATGTCATTGTGTCTATTTTATCAACGCGACAATGATGTGTATTATTAATTCGCGAAGAATTTGCAGTTTTTAAAGGGGGTTGCTATCCAATTATTGTAGATAATAACTGACTGTTTAATAACTTATACCTCATAAATAATGAGAGTTGATTGGACCAAGATATATCACAATGTAGGTTTTTTCTTCTTGGTTCTTTCGGTAAAGTCACGTAGAAGGGAAGTATTAAAATAATAAAAATAAAACATAATAAAATCAAATAATTCTCACGACGTTTCGGCTACAACGCAAGCAGCCGTCTTCAGGTGAAGAATGAGACACTGCCAAGCTAGGAGCTTATATATATAAGCTGAGTTGGAGGTGGAAGAAGAAGAGAGCCTTAACAAAAGAATGTGCATATCAAGAGGAATTTAGCATATTCATGGGAAATGCGTAGGAGATGGGCGGGGGGGTTTCAAAGTCATATTATGCCCATGCATTATGCAGGATCAGCAGCACCAAAGGGAGGGGGGGGGGTAGCATTAACAAAGGGAGGGCATGTTAATAGTATGTAGAAGCAATGAAACATGTGAATGGGAAAACGGTGGCAGATCCGCAGCGGAGCAAATAATGCATTCCCTGTGGAGAACACAAGATACACAGTTAATGCCAGTGAGTGGACTGCGGTCTGAAAGTCACCATAAACGTGAACAACAATCAGTTAAGATCCGAAGTGGTTTATTACGTCCTTCCAATGATTGCTGAGCCAGAATCCATCTTCTCGGTTGAAATTGTCTCTGTGTTTGTATATGTGGATCGCCTCATGAACGAATCTCTCATGGTAGCCAGATGGCTTGCAGAGAACCTCTGTCTTGGAGAAGTCAATGTCATGTGAACCCACTGAATTGTAACAGTGATCTGCCACGGCTGAGGTGTTTGGCAGATCACTGTTACAATTCAGTGGGTTCACATGACATTGACTTCTCCAAGACAGAGGTTCTCTGCAAGCCATCTGGCTACCATGAGAGATTCGTTCATGAGGCGATCCACATATACAAACACAGAGACAATTTCAACCGAGAAGATGGATTCTGGCTCAGCAATCATTGGAAGGACGTAATAAACCACTTCGGATCTTAACTGATTGTTGTTCACGTTTATGGTGACTTTCAGACCGCAGTCCACTCACTGGCATTAACTGTGTATCTTGTGTTCTCCACAGGGAATGCATTATTTGCTCCGCTGCGGATCTCCTGCCACCGTTTTCCCATTCACATGTTTCATTGCTTCTACATACTATTAACATGCCCTCCCTTTGTTAATGCTACCCCCCCCCCTCCCTTTGGTGCTGCTGATCCTGCATAATGCATGGGCATAATATGACTTTGAAACCCCCCCGCCCATCTCCTACGCATTTCCCATGAATATGCTAAATTCCTCTTGATATGCACATTCTTTTGTTAAGGCTCTCTTCTTCTTCCACCTCCAACTCAGCTTATATATAAGCTCCTAGCTTGGCAGTGTCTCATTCTTCACCTGAAGACGGCTGCTTGCGTTGTAGCCGAAACGTCGTGAGAATTATTTGATTTTATTATGTTTTATTTTTATTATTTTAATACTTCCCTTCTACGTGACTTTACCGAAAGCACCAAGAAGATGAATCCCTGCAGTCACGAAAGCTTTAAATCGAAATGTAGGTTTTATTCAGTCATCGTTCTAGAGCTGCGTGAATGTAATATTCGACTATGATATGCTTTTGAGGGGGGTTTAGAATGACACTGAGGCGATCAACACTTACAACTGAATAACAGGCTCTGCAATAATTCATATCGATTAATCAGCAACTTCATATGAACACATGAAAATGGTTCACCTGTTTTATTCGGAGAAATATTTATTTTTCCTACTTAACTTTGTTGGTTCGTATCATGCGCAAAACTGGGCTTCATTAAAATAGTAATTTTCACTTGATTTCAAAATACGTACAACCTAACAATGTACGGGAAAGCATAAACTCACTCTAGTCAATCGTTTTTAACCATACTTAATCATGCTGGTCAGTGTATTTTTTACAAAAGGGGTGCTCAGGATTGGTTCAGACATCATGTGCCGTGGATGTTCACCGTGGCTGGGAATTGAACTCGAGTTGTAGGGTTCATGACCGCTTACCGTTCCTACCTCTCCAAACACCCCATATTTTTGTCACAATCTAATATATCTCCTAAAACACCAATTGCATGTAAGTGTTTGAATAGAGTTTGTAGCTGATATCTAATGTGCTAAAAGAGATCACCGAGAAGACATTATTACTTCATGCTGGAGTGCATATGCAGCAGGAATCTGTGGAATAAATGCATTTTAAAATATTGCATTTGTCTAAGAACATACGTGAACGACAATAGCTTCCAAAGAGTATGCATTTTCATTTAAAATGTATCTCTATATTACCAAGGTAATTTTATCACGTCATATGGCTCCGTTCAAATATTTAGCGCTCATATTGTGTGTTCTATTATTGATATTTGGATAAAGTATGTTTATGGCAGCAATAGTCTGAAACCCTGCCTCAGAATACTCACAGTGGTACTTTAGGTCTGTTTCTAAGTCTGCACCACAACCACCCCTGCTGGGCTGCTTACGACAGGGAATTGAACATTTCATAAAACCAAGCATTGTCTGTGTAACACAACATTGAATGTAATGTAGATAACTGTTGTCAATACACTGCTGGATGAAGGCTTCCCCGTGCCGTATCAGTCATGAGGTTTGTTGTTTCATCATACTTCACCACGCTGGTCAGTGCGCGTTGGCGAAGGAGGGCAGCCCACGACCATTGTAGATGTCACAATTGGATATCACTCACAGACAACATGGCATCATTTAAATATTACACCGAATGTAAAAGTAAAAATAAATGCAGCTGGTGTCCTGCTGTAGACAATGTGAATCTTGTGGCAATTATGCCTTTCCTGCTGGTGGCTCACTGCCAGGCTATGGAGGGAACAGGGGGATACCATTTATGGCTCTGTAGCTCATTCAACACCACTCAGAACTGTCAGAGAGGAAAACACGCTGTAAATGAAAGCAGAGTGTATCTATTTGTCCCATAAAAAGTGCATAAAACATCAATATTTTGCAAACTTTTGCAAACCTTTTAGGATTTTGCCTTAAACTATGCTGTGAGTTGTCAGTTTATTTAATCTCCCTTTATTGTTTGGCTTTGTGAGTTGCATTAAAGGAAGATGCACCCCATATATAGATACATACCAATGCTGCGTCCACCGACTGTCGGACATGAGTTTAAAGGTTTATTATTATTCTATTTAAAATCAATCAGGAGTGCTCTATTGTAGTTGCTGAGCAATACAAATGAATCAACTAAACAATAATACCGCATCCAACTCTTTTAAATCAAATATTATACTAATAAATTCGAACACATGATTAATTTAAATAGGAATACGCCATTTTGCTATAATAACAATATTGAAACAATTATATTTTTAAGACTTTAGTCCTTTCAATTAAATTGGATGTGGGCATCATTAACTTAGCAACTTATTAATTTGGAGGGTGAAGGAGTGATAGTCAGATTATAAATAGGCAAATTTATATAACAGGAGTTGAATGTTCATTCTTGAAAAAGTATAATGTGTGTCATGGTGATTAAACAACACGTAATTTTCCTACATTATTAGACGTGGGAATGACTTTTATTTCATTCCGGTAGGAAGAGACTGTTGGCATTAGCTCAAAAGCAATTATTTCTGATGGTAAAAAAAGCCCTGCAAGGTACTAGAAAGCAGAAATAAAATAAGTCCCTCAAACAACAGCCGTACAAGTAAAACAGTGAGGTGGTTTGAAATTGCATTCGCACTTCAAGTGTTGGAAATAAGAAGACCCCCAAGTCTTTAAGGTCGATTATATGTGTTCTGCGTTATAAATTATTAAAGGGCAGTCCATTAGGGCAAGTAAGCGCACCTCCCTCCAAGCAGGGAGGGTTTCCACAGACGATAATTCTCTGTCTACATCGCTACACAAAACTGCTCTCACCCTCGCAAGAACCTTGTAATTACTACAGCGTCGACAATCGGCGCGTCCACGTTTCAAGCTGCCTCTTTGCTCAAATTGAACTGTACAATTTCAGCTTTTGAAGTGGGGTTCAACGAGGATATTTCTGAGCCAGATTCAGTTGGGATACTGGAGCAGTAGACATATTTTTTTGTGTTCGGTACATTCATTTTTTTTTGGAATGCCAATAAATATAATTTGCACCATCCCCTTGCCTCGTGAGGAGGATAGTAAGCTAGGTATTAAAGAGCGGGGAAAATCAGAGCAGGACTTAAAAGACATGCATTCTATTGAGGAAGATGGTCAGCCACAAGCCTCGGAAATCACAGAGTTTGCGAGCGAAAGCACTCTGCATGGTATCAACCATATATTTACGCCGGGTGAGTTTTCACTCCGGCGCGCTCTCTGGGCTTGTGCCTTCCTTGCTTCATTGGGCATGTTTCTATACCAATCTGCTGACCGCATTGTCTTTTACCTGGAACACCACCATGTCACGCAGCTAGATGAGCAAGAGAGCCACGTCATGCTGTTCCCAGCCATTACCCTTTGTAACTTCAACAGTTTCAGGCGCTCAAAAGTGACACCCGTCGACAAGCATTATGCCGGTCCCATCCTGGGCATCCCAGACAACGACCCTGATTTAGCCACTGTAGATGTCCGCTTGCTGCGTGCCTGGAGCCGCTACAGCACCTATGAGTTTTATGACCGTGCCGGTCACACCATGGAAGAAATGCTGCTGCGCTGCCGTTACCGTGACAAAGAGTGTGGACCCACAAATTTCACTACCGTGAGTAACTTTAAGCGCCTTATTTTACACTTTGCTTGCTTGTGATGCGGTCACCGTTTTTTTTTGTTAAGTGGAATGATCACTTTCATTATTTATAAAGTGTTGAGATTATATGACATGCTTTAAGCCGTAGCTTATGTTTCGGATATGCTACCATTTCAAATTGTAAGTGTAAATTTTGTACCAATTAAACAGTGATAATGTAAATCATAATAATCATAATTTACAGCTCTTTGTTGCGGCCGTTACGTCCGCAAATTTGCGCGCGTTATAGATTGCATTATTACGATTAATCTACTGCTAGATGAAGACCTATCCTTACGTTTCACTTGTTTAACCATACTTCCCCCTGCTGATTAGTACGCTTTGGTCAAGGGTGCGGCCCTGCCTGTTCAGCTAACTGTTATCTATTGTCAGGAATCAAACAATGCAAAAAATATGTATTGAAGAATATAAAACCAAGCGTGGGTGTCTTTACGAGCAGAGGTTGTCACCATAGAGGTGGGAAGGATGGACTTGTGCCTTAAGAATAATTCTAGCTTGTATAGCACCTTTCATAAGCAACGTTAACATTGAGTACCCAAGTTGCCCTCATAAATGATCACAAAACAGTAACAGTACGTTCTTTTCAATATTGTAAATCCCATTATGAATTTAAGTATTCACTTATTGATCGTAGACAAGTAAAATGGTAATAAATCACCTCAAAATTGGTGCAGCTTTGTAATACAAGTGTACGGCAGAGATGTAACATTCTTCTGCATATTATGTACATTTACAAATACACTTAGAAAAAGAATACGTACACATTGTGCATTAAAGCGCCATGAAGGTATGTTGGCATTCATAGTTTTGCAACTTGGCGATGTCAATGAATATTAATAAGGAAAAAAATAATGATGAGAATGTTTTGTCGGTGAAGACAGATAGTGTGTCCTTGTGAATTTACACATTGCACATAAATTAATACATTATTTCAGCAACGCTGACAAAATCCATTTATCTAGCAACTTTATTTAACAAATTACAGATATATGAAATCAGTCAAGCTGATTTATTGTCTATACAGTCTTGATAATTAAGCTAAATTGTGCTGTGATGTGACTGTTTTACATCAACGCTTTATTATAGTTTTTTAGTAGTTACAATTAATTTTTATGATTGAAATAAATGTTTTGAGTACGTGGTTGAAGATAATAAAATTTTACAGAAATTTTTTACGTTGACAATGATCAGTAAAATTCCGGTTTTAAAGTATTGCACAATTACACAACATATTCTTTTATATGGGCAACATTAAATTATGGCATGTTACATGTATTTTATTAATTGAATGGCTTGGTTGATAAGTTGGGATTGTGGTCTGGGATGTAAGATAATGGAGTAATTTCTCTATTGTGATAACTCTTTTGCCATTTGTGCCTTTTGTTTTTTGTGCAACGTCTTTATTTACTCTTTGGTTCTTTCGGTAAAGTCACGTATAAATAAAATAAATAAAGTAATAGAATACGACGTTTCGATTGCAACACAAGCAACCGTCATCAGGCAGAACTAAATTTGAGAGAGCGACAAACACAGACACGGAGACACACAGACAGACACACAAGCAGAGAGAGACAACACAGATACACAGAGAGAGACCCACAACATAGACACACAGAGACCCAATGCCTCTGTGTCACGACACAGAGTAATTCCTGCAGTCACGAAAGCTTCAAATCAATTTCTTTATTTGTTTCTTTTTTTATTTTGCTTGGTAGTAGGGTTTTGATTTGCTTGATAATAGCTGTAAAGAGGATGTCTTCATATTTAATTAGTGTACAGCGTGATGGGATGCAATTAGCTCCAATGACGCGATATAAAATGAAAATATTAGTATGTAAACATATTAATAACTTAATTTACAAATGTTTTATTTCTAATTCTCGATAAAAAAAATTATTGATGCATTATTACACACTGGTGTATCAGTGTGTTCCCTAAAAGCAGTAAGAGAACATACATATACATTACAGAACTTTCGTGAATTCATCTTTCACAGCAGTAATCGTGCCTACTTTGTAAAAAATACTTCTTGTGTGACTAAACACTAAAAGATACAAATGGTGTTATCAGTTATTTTAATTAACTATTGTCAGATATCTATGTTATCACTGCTAGGCAAAATCATAGAAACGGTTGTGACCCATTCCCTGTATGATGTTTATATGTCAATAACCTATCGACATATCAATCTGGTTTTAGAGAATATTATTCCATAGATACGCTGTTGCTCAAAGTCACAATGACATTCTTATGGGTACGAATAAGATGAAAATTACTTCTGTAGTTTACCTTGATTTATCAGCAGCATTTTACACTGTATACCATGGTATGCTGTTGCAAACTCTTAATTGGCAAGTTGTAATTGCAGGTTCAGTTCATTATTGTGTATTGGGAAAAATATGATTTTAAAAAATGGTTATCCTTTACTGGTGTACGACGGAGCTCGGTATATGGCCCTATGCTGTGAAATATTATATTCTACCCATTGCTGAACGGACTTCCTGACCATATCACTCCATCAACGAGCTTAAATCAATTCAAGAACAGACTCAAGACTTACTGTTGATCAAATTACAAATGAACAGTAGCTCATGTGCATTTTATGAGCAGATGGGTATTGAATGTTTATTTTGTTATATGGTATATATTTGTATGTTTATTTATACAGTAATTGGGTGTTGTATAGATTTGTGAACATTTTGTGCATATGAAACCATTTTAAATGTTTTTTGAGATTCAATAACAGCCATCGTCTTTGCAAACATCAGGCAATCTTTCTTCACCAACATTGACATCACAATAGTTTTAACGAGGAAAGATTTCGAAAAATATTTGTTTCCCAAGTATACTTAATTTTTTTTTACCAAAAATTGGAATTGATATTATAAGTATAGCAAACACAACATAATGGCATAAATGTGGCTTAGGCGAAGCCATTCGATTTAAAGACGGAGCAGACAAAAGGTTAAAGTCAGTTTTGTTTGCAAAGAGGATGCATGTTAATTAATATTTTTTTTACCAAAGCCCGATATACAATAATCCATAGATCGAGAGTACGGTACATACAAATTCGTTTTCAGACACATTGGTGTATTGGCAAATGTGATAAATGATCAAGCTAAAAACTGTGGAATTACTTGATTTTTTAATTTGTATGTTGTTATTTACCCACAGTATGTGAATTTTTTATTACTGTGTAGACTGGTGGGGCAGTAATTTGGGCACTTCGCTATGAACCTGGTGATATGAGGTCGATTAACGGCCACAGCTATTTCTAATGAGTAATGTCTGGGTCTCTCTCTTCACTAACCCACTCTGGTCAGTAAAACAGTATGACCAAACAACCCCCAAGACCTTACACATGGCATGGGGAGGCCATCATCCAGGCATCGACTGACAAATGGAATGCAAAATACGATTATGATATCTATATTTAATTTGTTCTAAAAAACATTATTTAAAGAAGTATGTGATTAAAGCTGCCAAATATCTAAATTTTTCCAAAATAGTCCCGTTTCAGAAAGGCCATCTCGGTGTTTTGAAGCTGTTGTGAAAATTCGGATTTGAGCCCTATTTTACTCTCGTCTCATGATCGACTCATGACAAGCCCAAAGGGTGAGGCTACCTGATAAGTGGGCCGCTTTGGCTGGGGAGGAGGTGGAGGCTCGGGCTTGCGTGCGCCTGGCTACGGAAAATTGTGCAGGGTTGCTGATGACATTAACACAGATGCCAGGCCGCTCATTTTATGTTTTGTTTCCCTCTGGGGGGCCAAAGCGATTTTAAGTATCAATTTCATTGTATATGCACGACCATGAATACACTCATAGTGGCTAAGATCGTAGCACAATGCATTAGCCGCTACACTGCTTACATATTGTTGGTCTATTTTGAGATATTTGTGAGTTGAATTACCATGTATTGCAATATATTGCAAAGTCAATGCATGTATATCGTGTGTCTTCTAAATCCGTATTAGTCACAGTTACTTTAATTACATTATATTCCTTATAAATTACATGTTGTTTTAGGACTGTAATAAATGTGTATTTTAAACTGCAACTGGTCATGACTAAATCACCCAGAATGTTCACGAAATCCCATAAAAACTTATGGTAGAGCCTAGATAGTACCTGGAAAGTGCTTGGATGAGTGACCACCATGCACAATCTAGATGTAGGAAGCATTGTGGGTAGTAGATGGTAGTACAGCAAATTCCATTGTTCTGTACCATATTCCTCATACTCTCACCAAGAAAACAATATATAATAGGTGACGTTTCTGACAATGGCTGTTCTCCACAGTACATAAATGAAAACTAGCCTCTGTCTGAAACACTGCCTATCAAATGCTTTCCTTTTTAGGCAATGCTATTGACGAATGTGTTAAGTTTAATTGTTTTTTGTGGTTGTGCACCACTGCCGACGTAGCATCACCAAATAATGCTATGTGTCAATACAACGTCTCCTTTTCACAGTGGTACATTCTGTAAATAGTGCCCTTTCCACCTCTCTAGGCATCATGCATCCAATACTGGAAAATAGCCAATGATTTGGATGCATTAAAAAAACGTTAATGACCTAACGTAATTTAATTTGGAATAGTGGAAAATACACTTTGGGCTTTTTCACTATATTTAGTGTTCACTCGTTGATTACCACTCTTAGCACCCTGTTTTTACAGCTAAATGTTACATATGCACGGCTATAGCGCACTGCCTTGAACTGTATATATCTTTGAAAAAAAATCTTCAAAGTTACTCTTTTAGGACAACCGAATGTCTGTGCAAGTGTGCATTCTCCACGTCGCCACACTGCCTGAAAATACCTCTAACGTGTAAGGCAAAACATCGTGGAGAAGGAGCAGCGCTCGCCACTGCTATCACGAAAGAGTAACGTTTAAGATCATTTCTCATACATCGAGTCGTGAAAAACTAAAACAAATGTATAGGTCTTAGTTACTTCAGTTAACCGATTGCTGCATACATGTGAAGTATTGGAAAATGACGGCAGGAAACTCCTTGACGGGAACACACTTCTTTTATTAAATCTTGACTTGTAACAATACAACGCGTGGCCTCTCTTCTTCACAATGCGCTTCTCTTGACTCTGGATTCTGTGCTGCCGGCTCTCTGTGCCTCGTGTAGACTCCGCACCTCGGCTACACTCCTCTCTCGCCTCGTGTAGACTCTGCGCCTCTGCTACACTCTCCACTCGCCTCGTGTAGACTCCGCGCCTCGGCTACACTCCTCTCTCGCCTCGTGTAGACTCTGCGCCTCTGCTACACTCTCCACTCGCCTCGTGTAGACTTTGCATCTCTCTCTCTGGCTACACCGTATGCATACTCGGCTCGTGTAGACCTTCCTCTCTCTCTGGCTACACCGTATGCATACTCGGCTCGTGTAGACCGTTCTCTCTCGCTGGCTACACACTATACATTACTCAGCTCGTGTAGACCGTTCTCTCTCGCTGGCTACACACTATACGTTACTCAGCTCGTGTAGACCGTTCTCTCTCGCTGGCTACACACTTATACCTTACTCTCCTCTACTCTCCATTACTCTCCATTACTCTCCTCTCCGGGCTCTATCTCTGCACCTTCGTCTTCCTTTCTTAGATGGTTCCACTTCTGCCCCTGCTCCTCTGTGCATCACCTTATATACCCCTTCTTCCCGGGAGACGGAGCGGATGCGGACCTCAACGTCGGCACCGCTCCTCAGTTACCCAATCCCCACGCGCTATCCCTACGATCCGGTTCCGCTCAGCGCGTGTTTCCACTCCCCGACCAATCACACCGCGCTGCTACCCGATCACTCCCTCTGGGCGCGTCACCGGCACACAGCCAATCAGCAGCACTACCCCCACCCGCGCACTGACGCCTGCTCCTCCCCGTCAGCGCGCGTCACCACACACACACCCGTACATACGCGCTGGCACACGACATATACACCCAGCGCGTATCACCACTACATCACCCCCTCCCACATAGCTCGCAGCCGGCCCGGCTGCTAACAACAACCAACCGCGATGATAAAACGACAACCAACAAAAAAAAAACCCCGTAACCCCCCGAGTGTGCCCCGTAACATAACACAACAACAACAACAAGAATAACTATGTACAGATTGACAATGAACCCGAAAAGTCAACAATAACACGATACGAGCAAATTCGAAACGAACGCGCCCCACGTCCCTGCGACTACACGCAGTGACGAGGCGCTCCAACTGCCCCGACTCCTCACGAGGCAGGTCATGCAAAGTAGCACGACCTGGCGCGAGTCCGTCTGGGTGGTCCATCGTATGGGGCGGGACACTGACGACCGTCCGGCGGTTCCGGCTGCTCCAGACGGCGCGGAACGGGCCTGAAAGGGCCGGCCCCGCCGCGGAGATCCGGCCGCCGGTGATCGGCAGCTGTCAGTTCCGAGACACCTGGGAGCAGATCAGGCGAAAATACGTGTGGATCAGGCAGAGACATTTCCCCCTCTGGGTCGCCGGTCACGTCACACGCCCGGCCATCACGACACAAGGGGAGGCCATATGGAGGCGAGAACGGTTTCAGTCGGGAGGGGTGAACGTACCACCGGCGCTTTCCCCACTTTATCTGAACGCACTGGGGCCGTGCAACGCGCACGACCTCCACGGGTCCCCTCCACGGTCTCAACAATTTAGGCGACGTAGCCAAGGGTGCCTGAGGGCAATGCAGCCAGGCCCTGTCACCTGGTTTCCATTCGTGCATGGACACCTTCCGTGCCCGCAACCGTTCATTAGCAATTTGGCGAGCCCGCGAATTAAGCCGCGCGGCCTCCCTCGCCTCTGTCAGCTTGTGAATATTAAACTTAATATGTTCTGCCAAATTAGAATTAGTTCGTGGAGCGGACAGGCCAAGTTGCGTTTCTATTGGCGGGTCAGCTTCCCGACCGTACATCAAATAGAATGGGGAAAACCCCGTAGCTGCATGGGGGGCCATTCTATACGCGGCAAGGACTCCCGGGACCTGCAGGTCCCAATCTACATGTGCCTCGCACACCTGCTGGCACAGCATGGAAGTCAAGGTTTTGTGGAGTCTCTCCACCATCCCGTCAGTCTGCGGGTGGTACGGGGAGGTACGCACCTTCTTGGTACCCAACAGATCGCACACCTCTTGCAACAATTTACTCGAAAAATTTTTACCTTGGTCGGTCAGCAGGCGTTCGGGAGCCCCCTTGTCCAGGACATAGCCCTGGACGAAGGCATCCGTCACAGCCGCTGCCGACTGGTTAGCGAGAGGCCACGCCATAGGCCATCGGGTAAAGTATTCGACCCCCACTAACAAATATTTATTCCCTCTCGGCGTGACTGGGAAGGGCCCCAAAATATCGAGTGCAACGAGCTCGTTGGTACGCGAGACCTGAATAGATTGCAGCGGTGGATTAGCTGCCACGGCCGGTGGTTTACGCCTGGCGCACTCAACGCACCCCTTCAGAATATGCACCACATCACTTCCCATTCCCGGCCAGTAATAGTCACGCTGAAGCAGGGCAAGCGTCTTGTTAACTCCCAAGTGCAAGAGGCGTTCGTGTGCCGCCAAGACAACCCTCCCCCTCACAGCGGAAGGCACCACGAGTGCGTTCCGCCGGGACAAACTGTCCCATTTCAATAACACGCCCCGCTCAAGTACATAGGAGCCGGTACGCTCCTGGTCCCCCTCGGGACCCCCAACCTTGCGGCGCAATGCTAGCAGCGAGCTGTCCGCCATCTGGAGGCGGCCCCATTCGCTGAGCGACAGCGAGAGCAGCGAGTCCCGACCCTGAGAGGCAGTGGAATCATCCCCGATCGGTGCGCCCGCTGTCGCAGCCAGTGCCCCCATCTCCCCCGCAAGCGTCGGTTTACAGCGCGCCGATCCCGACAAACACGCGCATTCATCACAAGGCAACAACCGCGACAAGCAATCGGCATTCGTGTGTCGCAACCCCTTACGGTACGTAGTCGTAAACTGATAGTCCTGGAGGACTTCCAACCAACGCGACAACTGGCCCGAGGGCTGGGCGACCCTCAATGAATACTGTAGCGCCGCGTGGTCCGTTCGGACTGTAAAGTGACGACCATAAAGATATGGCCTAAACTGCTGCACAAAAAAAACAATGGCAAGCAGCTCGCGACGGGTGACACAGTAGCGCTGCTCCGCCGGAGACAACACCCTACTACCGTAGGCGACAACTCTTTCGACACCCCCAACGACTTGGGATAGCACCCCCCCAATGCCCGTGTTGCTAGCATCCGTGTCCAGCAAAAAGGGACTGGCAAAATCGGGATAACACAAGGGTGGGGCACCCACCAAGGCGTCCCGGAGGGAGCGAAACGCGGCCTCCTCCTCCGGTCCCCATTTGAACTTCACTCCCTTCGCCGTTAGAGCGTGCAAGGGTTTTGCAATAGTGGCGAAGTGCTCAACGAACCGCCGATAATAAGAAGCAAACCCGATGAAACTACGCACGTCGGAAACGGACGTAGGTGTCGGCCACGAACCGACACAATCCGTCTTCGCGGGATCGGTGGAGATCCCCGAAGAATCGACAATGTGACCCAAGTATCTAACGGACCTACGAAGGAGGTGACATTTGGCCGGTTTAAATTTCAACTTAGCCGATCGCATTCGCAAGAACACCCCTCTCAATCGCCGGAGGTGTTCCTCAAACGTTTTACTGAAAACAATGACATCGTCCATATAAATCAAGCATGTATCCCACTGTAAGCCCGACAAAACCAACTCCATAAGTCGCTGAAACGTCGCTGGAGAGGAGTGAAGTCCCATGGGTAACCGGTTAAACTGGAACAGCCCCCCTGGAGTCCGAAATGCTGTCTTAGGTTTCGACTCTTCGTCGAGCGGCAACTGCCAAAACCCCGATAACAAATCAAGAGTCGAAAAATATCGCGCACCAGACAATGCATCGAGGGACTCATCCATCCTGGGGAGCGGATACGCGTCAGCCACAGAGATCTTATTCAGGCGACGGAAATCAACGCAGAATCGCAGGGACCCGTCCTGCTTCTTAACCAGCACAATAGGCGCTCCCCACGGGCTAGAGGAGGGCGAAATAATATCGGCTTCTAGCATATCGTTAACAGCCGACTGAACATGTTCCTTCTCCACGGGACTCAGTCGGAAGGGATTTAGCCTGACCGGCGCCGCATCGCCCGTTTCAATGTGATGGTGCAACAAATCCGTGCACCCAATGTCATACTTATGTTTACTGAATACATCAGAGAATTCAATGAGCAACTCGCGCAGCGCACCCAACTGCGCCGCCGACAAATCGTCCGAGGCGGCACATAACGAATGGACCCACTCAAGGTCTTCCCTTGGCTCAACGTTCCGCGCGGGGCTCGAGCCCACCTGCGCAACCAACCCATCATCCCCAGGGACCTGCGCCGCGTGAGCCAGCACGGTGCCCTGCGGAATGACAGCTGGTCGCGACCCCGCGTTCAAAACCATCACAAACGGATCCCTGTCAGCCCGCACCAAAGTGTGAGCCACCGATAAATCAAGACCCCCGACAGCCTTGTTAGAAGGACCCAAAAGCATACCCTGTCCCGAAGCCTCCCTCACCCATGGTTTCCGCAACCGGAGGGGAATCAACATCTGTGAACCCGGGGGCACTTGCACTGTCTGCGTCGCCACCGCTTGTATCGTAGCGCACGCCGTCCGAATGTCAGTAGGGCCCGTCAAAAATGAAATCCGGCGACCCGATGGCAGTTCAATGCATCGTTGATCGATAAGAATTTTAATGGGCATTTTAGCCAAAAAGTCAGTGCCCAAAAGACACGGAACTGCCAAAGAAGACGAAACGAAAACGGGTCCCGACAATTTGATATCTCCAATGCAAATGGACGCCCTAACCTGACCGATAATGCCCAACGATCCCCCATTAGCGGCGTAAAATGGCACATCCACTGGAAGCAGCGGACGACATTGGACCGGAAGAATATTATAAATGAGGTCCGATATAATAGTTGCCGATGCCCCCGTGTCCACTAACACCCTAATCTCAACCCCATCAATAGATCCCGTAACAACGGACGAACCCGCCGAAGCAGCCACAATTCTATGCCCCAATTCCGCCCATTCAATGTCTCCCTGGTCCCGGCCGAACCCCCCTCGCCGAACCGAATCCCCGAACCTTAACCGGCCCTCCTCCGCCGCAACGCGGCGTCCCATGTGTGCCGAATAAACAGGCCGAGCGTGTGAGGTGCCGCGACTTGCCGGGGATTGTAGAGATGACTTGGGCTCTCGGTCGTCGTCCAGCCGAGCTCCCATGGCGCGCTGCCGCGGAGCGCGGCACCCGGACGCCACGTGGCCCCGGAGGCCGCAGTTATAGCACGTGACGAGGGTCGGAGTAGATCTTGGTTGCTCCGACTTTCGGCCCGATCGCAGAGGCGACCGGGCCCCCGGCCTCCAGTCCCCTGGTCGTCCCGTGGCGAACGCCTCCTCTCGTGGGCTGACGACTTGGGGTTCGGCGACCACCAAACCCGGGGCTGCGACGACAGCAGCGTTGCAACCAACGCCTTGCTTCCGTTGTAGGGCCTCGTGCGCTTGAATACTCGTGGCGACTCTCAAAGAAGAAATATCAATCTCGTCAGCTGTGTTGATAGGGACCCCCAGGTCCTGCGCCAACTTGAGCAGCTGCTCCAAAACCATCGCGTCTTGGCCCTCCTCGTCCATCCGAGGGAACGCAGCATCAGCAAGAGCCAGCAACGCCGTGCGATAGGCCAGCGCGGTCTCCGTGGCCGCTTTCCGTCTTGCGTAGAACTGATGGCGGCACGTAGAGGGAGGCCCGTAGACCCTGGCCAACAAACCCAGCGCATCCTTCAGCGTGGAGCGGTCCGACTTCCGTGCAGCCCTGAAGGCCGCGAGCGCATCGTCGTCCAGCATGGCGGGCAATGCCCGCAGCGCCGTAGCATCGGACCACGCTGACATCTCTTGATGCGCCAAAAACCTTCGCTGAAATTGGCCCCAGTCTCCGCCTTCCGCCTTGAAGGCTGACAACGTGGGCAGGCGCTGCTGAAAAATGAAGTCATCCGCCTCGTGGTTCCTCTCCGCCTGTCCGTCGGTGTCTAAGATGGCGGCTCCAGCAGCAGACGTAAGATGGCGGACCCCCTCGCGCGCTGATGACGTCGATGCGCGCGCTTGGGAACCCACCACCACGTGGCGCTCGCCGTTCCCGCCAAAAGTAGGCCCAGGCGCAATGGCGGGAATCCCCCATTCGTTTTGGCAGGAATCTGCGGGGCGACCTTGTAAAATGTCCCCCACCGTCCCCGCTCCTCCCGACGAGCTGATCTCCGCCAAGATGGACGCGGCGGCGAGCAGCAGCTCCGCCAGTCGGGAGTGCGCCTCACGAAGCCCGGCGTCTGTCCCCGGTCGCTCGGCCGGCGCCGTCGACGGACCCTGCAGCGTGGGCAAGTCCTCTTCCTCACCCCCCGCCACCAGCGGCCCCGAGTCGTCCAGGTCTTCCTCGCGGTCAATCCCGTGGGTCCTACGGGTCTTCCTCGTCTCCATACTTGGAAGCCCGTTTCACTTCTGACGCCAGATGAAGTATTGGAAAATGACGGCAGGAAACTCCTTGACGGGAACACACTTCTTTTATTAAATCTTGACTTGTAACAATACAACGCGTGGCCTCTCTTCTTCACAATGCGCTTCTCTTGACTCTGGATTCTGTGCTGCCGGCTCTCTGTGCCTCGTGTAGACTCCGCGCCTCGGCTACACTCCTCTCTCGCCTCGTGTAGACTCTGCGCCTCTGCTACACTCTCCACTCGCCTCGTGTAGACTCCGCGCCTCGGCTACACTCCTCTCTCGCCTCGTGTAGACTCTGCGCCTCTGCTACACTCTCCACTCGCCTCGTGTAGACTTTGCATCTCTCTCTCTGGCTACACCGTATGCATACTCGGCTCGTGTAGACCTTCCTCTCTCTCTGGCTACACCGTATGCATACTCGGCTCGTGTAGACCGTTCTCTCTCGCTGGCTACACACTATACATTACTCAGCTCGTGTAGACCGTTCTCTCTCGCTGGCTACACACTATACGTTACTCAGCTCGTGTAGACCGTTCTCTCTCGCTGGCTACACACTATACATTACTCAGCTCGTGTAGACCGTTCTCTCTCGCTGGCTACACACTATACATTACTCAGCTCGTGTAGACCGTTCTCTCTCGCTGGCTACACACTTATACCTTACTCTCCTCTACTCTCCATTACTCTCCATTACTCTCCTCTCCGGGCTCTATCTCTGCACCTTCGTCTTCCTTTCTTAGATGGTTCCACTTCTGCCCCTGCTCCTCTGTGCATCACCTTATATACCCCTTCTTTCCGGGAGACGGAGCGGATGCGGACCTCAACGTCGGCACCGCTCCTCAGTTACCCAATCCCCACGCGCTATCCCTACGATCCGGTTCCGCTCAGCGCGTGTTTCCACTCCCCGACCAATCACACCGCGCTGCTACCCGATCACTCCCTCTGGGCGCGTCACCGGCACACAGCCAATCAGCAGCACTACCCCCACCCGCGCACTGACGCCTGCTCCTCCCCGTCAGCGCGCGTCACCACACACACACCCGTACATACGCGCTGGCACACGACATATACACCCAGCGCGTATCACCACTACACATGTTTGAGAGTTGCACACTGCACATACGTTCGTGAGTTAAAGCAATGTTTCCTTATTGAAGGCAATAACACACAATCATTGCAATGTCCCTGCTGCTTGATTACATTAATACAATATTAGGATTTGAGGATTTAGGCATTTTGTTCCTGTATATGTTTCAAAAGCCGCTCCAGGCATTCAAGGTGTGATCATCTCTGATAACACCCATTAATCGAGATGTCGCTCGTGTTTCAAAAAAAAAAATGGCCACAAAAACCTATCGAGGGTTATTGCTGGATGTTGTATTCTTCATGGGAAGGATTTGTCGAGCATGATTAAACCATTTGTAGAAAGATATTGGAACATAAATATAAACTGTCGCCTTGTGTCACTGTGTAGAGAATACAGAAACCCTTGTATATATTTTATATGTTCGTGTTGAGTTTTATGACCGGTGAGCCGGTTGAAATGCTGCATTGAACCGCACATGTTGGATAAGCACTTGCGTGACATTTGTTTAGAGGATATCTGTGACATCTCTATAAAGATACGTCACCGTGTATTTCAGACTTCTCCCTTTGTTTGTCATGGCTAACGCCATTAAATCCGTTCCTTTACTCGCCAAATAAAATGACAAGGAAGGTGTCATCAGTGCTGTAAAAGCACAGATTAAAAATGCGTTACTGCCATCATCGTTAACTAATGTTGCTTCACGTAACTTTTAAGTTAATCATGAAATAAGGGGCCGTCCATAAATGACGTCACGCACCTAGGGGGGGGGGGGTCAGACATTTGTGACGATGTGTGACGAGGGGGGGGGGGGTTGAGACATGTGACGTCACGTAAAAATGCGCAACTTTCAATAAATATAAACACGTTCTACTTAATTAAATAGACTTTTTAATAAATGTTTTCTCCTACAACATCAGAGTGCAGCGCCACATTAAATACGCACTACAATGACAGTAGTTTAAAGCGATTTGAAGCATGTTTTATTTTTGTGGGGGGGGGGGCAGAGCTTTGTGACGTCATATTTGAGGGGGGGTCTGACTTTTTGTGACGTCGTGTGACGAGGGGGGGGGGTCAAAAATCGTCCAAAATCGCGTGACGTCATTTATGGACGGCCCCATACGCGGTAGGTTGGCTCGGATTACGAGCCCTATACCCTGCAGCTTGCACACGAACTAACGAAACATTAAATCCTGTAACTGAAAGTAAACACACGCGGCAGGAATGACGATATCGAAATATTAAATACAGTACTTAAAAACAGGCCACACTATGCCACAGCAATTAAACACGACTTGCGTTTCATTTAATAGTGTTGCATTCATTGCTGTGCACCTCCCCCCACGCATCACCTGCCCGGGGAGGGAAAAACTCGCGCACCAAAGGGTTAAGTTACCCCACCCCCCCCCAGCACTACATCCTCCGTTGCTCAGCGCTGCCTCGCCAGGTCGCTACATTGGTATGGCCCCAGCTCCGTGCCCTGCTGGGGGAGGGGCTGACCCCTCGCGGCTCCGTGACACCGGCTTGGAGTTCCCCGGCCCCGCCACTAGGCGGGGGACGTACAGCCTCTTCAACCGGCGAAGAGCTATCTCTTTACATCTCATATAGACACATTTATTTATATCTCACATAAAGAACCAAAACGGCAATGGATACCCATAGTCATTTATATACGTTAATTAATCCACCCCACTACCCCCCACTTCGTCTCCACTTAAGAAACGAAACAGGAGGATTTCTCCACAAATCTGGCTGTCGCCTGACGAAGTTAGTTGTAATTACTGGCGAAACGTCGTACTCAGATTGTAAATGTTGTGGCTTTGCTCTCCAACACACCGGTGTGATGTACTAGTAACGAATTGGCATGTTCTGTTTACGTGACAAACCTTACTAATTGGCTGTCAGGTGGTGGCGGGTTTAACGACACATTTATATATTTACGCAATCTAACCCCCAATAAACCCCTGTATTATTAATGATATTCGTCGCGAAAGCCTACGTGTTAAACTGAGCTATGTCTGTTCCCCGTATCTCCATGGTCCACTTAGAGAGATGGGCTGTACCACTGCCAGGCCCGAAACAACTTTCCCAGCATAGAGCCATACCTTAGACCCACAGTCGTAGTGAAGGGGGCTCTACCCAGGTCCTCGTACCTTGCTGGGTCGAGAAATGTGGGGTGGTGCGGTATGCGAACAGCGCATATTGAAGGTGTCGATCCCAGTCCCTCTGGTTGGCCCCAACCATATGGGACAGCTTGGTGGCCTCGGTTGAACCGCTCCACCATCTCGTTAGTCTGTGGATGGTAGGCGGTGGCCCGCAGCTTGGTGATCTCCAAGCACTGACACAACGACTGGAACAGTGGCCTCGAGCTCTGTGCCCTGGTCCGTAATGAGACGTTCGGGGATCCCGTGCGTGCACACTTAGTAAGTGGTGAACACCTCTGCCACTGTTTCTGCACGCAGCCCCATCAGGTCCAGTGACACCGGGTAGTGCTCTGGCTTCCGACTTTGCCGCTGCCAGCCCCGGTACCCTTGGACCCATGGCGTGACCTCCTCAGCTAGCTTTGGCCAGCAGTATGAGCGGCGCAGGATGTTCCTTGTACGTCGTTGTCCATCATGTCCATTGAGAGGATGGTCGTGCACCAGGCGGAGTAGATCAGGCCACACTTGCACCGGCACGCATATCCACAGTCTCCCTCCATCCACTTGGGCCGCCGCTTGCACTATGCCATCATGTAGCACCAGTCTTGGAAAGAGTTGTCCTTTTTACCTGGGACGCCTGGAGGACCTCCACCAATTTGGCTTCCTTCTGTTGTTTCTGGTGGAGCAAATCAGCCATCAGTCCCGGGAAGATGCACCCGATGTCCTCCATGATCCGGTCCTCATTCTCTCCCTCTGATTATCTGCTCCCCTTGTCCAGGTCTGCAATACAGGCCCTGCACACATGCTCTTTGGAGGTAAGGCTGGGTTTGTGTATTGTACTCACCCGTGGTTTAGTAGGGGAGACTGGCCTGTTTTTCAGGTTCGCCTGGCACCGCCCTCCCCTGAAGCACGTGCAAGTGTCCCCAATCGGGGTGTTTGGGTCAATGGGGGGGCCACCGTTTCAGCGTGTTAGCATTGCTGTGCGTTCTTCCTTCTTGATACTGGAGCTGGAGGCCATACTTCTGGATCTGGGTGAGTCACCGAGCCAACTGCCCCCACTCTTTCCGGAAATTCATCAGGAAATTTAGGGCAAAATGGTCGGTGCGAACCTGGCAGGCCCGTCCATATAAGTAAGGGCGGAACTGTTTGCACGATAAAACATCACCGTACAACGGAGTGTACAGCTGACGTACGCGATCACGAGTTCCTCCACTTCCTGCCCCTGAGACAATACAGCCCCCAACCCACAGCTACTTTTTTCAGTGTCCAAGGTAAAGTGCAGGCAAAAATCGGGGTAGGCAAGGATGGGGGTATGGGTCAGTCGGCGTTTCAGTTTGGTGAAAGCTTCCTGGCACGCCTTGGACCATGAGGGGGTGGGCAGCCGTCACTAAATCCCTGCACACATTCTTGGTAATAGGAACGACCTCACCTCCGTGATGGTATTTGGGCGTGGTCACTTATCCACAGCCCGTACCTTCTTCAGGTCGGTCCTTATCCCTTCGGTGCTCACCTGGTGGCCCAGGTGTGCAATCTCTTGACTTACGAGGAAACATTTTCGTGGCTTAAGGTTAAGATGAGCTGCCCGGAGTCGTCAAAACACTGCTCGTAAACTGGACAGATGCTCTTCAGGAAAATGAGGCACTATTCCCACTGCAATCCTCGCATAACGAGTTCTCAGTCACTGAAACGTGGCTGGTGCATTAGTCAATAAGAAGGGCTTGACCTGGAACCTAAAGAATCCCTTTGGAGTTGAGAAGGAAGTATTTGGTCAGTCCTAAGGGGCCATCGCGACCTGCCAAAACCCAGAGGCAAGGTCTAGGATGGAAAAATACCTGTCCCCCACAAGACTGTCAAATATCTCGTCGATTCGTTGTATCGGGAAGGCATCACCTGGGTCACGGAGTTCAGCTTCTGGTAGTCCAGACAGAATCGCATTGACCCATCCTTAGTCACGCACACCACTGGGGCCGGCCAGGGTCTGCTGGAGGAAACAATAATACGATCATGCAACATACCGTAGACGGCCTCGTTAATCTGGGCTCACTCTGGGGCACCCACTTGGTACGGGGGAATCGTCATGGGCCACATTGTCCCAGTGTCTGTGTGTTTCACCCGAACGGTGCGCCCCACATCTGCACCATGACAACTGAAGACGTCCACGTACTCGGTCAGGAGAGCCTGCATGTGGCCCAGCTCCCCAGTAGGGAGATGGCCGCAGGGGAGCTGCACCACGTCGTGGAGCGGTATCGTCTGGCTCGTCTTCACCTGCCCCTACCTCTATCTCCTTTGCTCGTCGGGTCGTCTGCCAACAGGGCAAATACAGACTCTGCATGATTACTTAGCATGGCCAATACTGACCACTCTGGCGTACACTAAATAAAACATATGTGGGTGTCTCAGACGATGCAGTTTCTGCAAAGGGAATGTGAACAAACGGCAATGTACTTGAAATATAGTATGGCAAGGCGAAACGGTGAGTGTGTGCATAAAAACGCATTAATTGCTTTATACTGCTTGTTAAGCAATCCTCTCGTATATATTTTTTGCAAGTGCAGCTCTTGTTTTTTCGTGTGGAAATGGCTGTGCAATTTACAGTGTTGATTTTCAGTTGATGAGCCATTCACCAAATCTCCGTGCAGCTGTTATTTTAATATTTTTGTCTTTCCCCACAAACTATTTCAATTGTGCTATCCGTTGTCATGTCATAAGACAAAGAATAATTTTGGGAATCTCACGGAGCAATGCACCCCATACATTAGAGAATGGCTGCAGAATAGACTTATGGAATAAGGATTTACATGTGCCCCAACATCTCAAAGTACCTTATATCACATCTGATCTCCATCTTTCCAACACACAACTGTAGTATTGTCTCAATTTTAGCTGTTGGTTATACCAATTGAGTAGTTTGCAATTCATTTTTCAAATTTATAATATTTTGACAACAATTCCAGTAAAAAATTTCGTTCAACAAATCCCTCAGATGGCATCTCTATCTTCATATAGTTGAGGTCTCATTTTATGCTAAGAGATTGTTTAGCCGAATCAAGTATTGTGCAGTCTTTGGTGACTGGGCTGAGCCCATCGACTCACTACACTCGAGAACCTGGCTTTATCAAGGATTTAAACCCAGAATCTCAAAAGTGGCTGCCTCCACAATTCTGATGTCTGAGCCCCCTGGCCACTTCATGTAGTTGGTTATTATAATTAGTTGTTTATTACATCATATTAGCAACTGCATGAATATGGACTACAGTTCTGAGAAAAAGTTTGTGAACCCCTTAGGGTTTTCACATATTTCAAATCTAAAATGTTAACAGATCTTAATATAAGTCCTAATAATAGAAAAAGATAACCTGATTAAACAAATGACACAAAAACATGATACTCTTTTAACATCTATTCCTCAAATGATTCTAAATTCAGTCATTGGTGACACCCCCTTGAGCAATAATGACTGCAACTAAGCGTTTCCTGTAATCCTTGGATAGTCTCTCACATCGGATTTGAGGAATTTTGTCCCATTCCTTCTTACATAATTCCTTCAACTCGGTGACATGTGAGGGTTGCCTTGCATGGACAGCTCGCTTCCTGCCACAATATGTCAATGGGGGTTAGGTCCGGACTTTTACTAGACATTGTAAGACGCGGAATGTCTTCTTCTGCAGCGATTATTGTGTAGATCTGCTTGTATGTTTAGGATTATTGTTTTGCTGCAAGACCCACTTTTAGTTCAGCTTCAGCTCACGGACGAATGGCCTGCCATTGTCCTCGATAATCTTCTGATACAATGCAGAATCCATGGCTGTGTCAATGATGGCAAGCTATCCACGACCTGAGGCAGCAAACAAGCCCCAAACCATTACATTCCCACCACCATGCTTGACTGTTGGGATGAGGTTCTTCTGTTCAAAAGCAGTGTTTAGTTTTTCGCCAAACATAACGTTTCTCATGGAGGCCAAAAAGTTCTACCTTTGACACGTCTGTCCAGGGAACATTATTCCAGAAGTCCTTTGAATCATCTATGTGCTCTTTGGCGAACTTCAGACGGGCAGCAATGTTATTTTTGGAGAGCAGCGGGTTTCTCCTTGCTACCCTTCCATGAACACCATGCTTGTTCAGTCTTTTTATGATAGTGGAGTCATGAACACTCACATTAGCCAAGGCTATAGTGGCCTGCAGATCCTTGGACGTATCCCTAGGGTTCTTTGTGACTTCCTTGATGATTTCCGGTTTGTTCTTAGAGAGATTTTGGTAGTACAACCGCTCCTGGGTGGAGTGACTGTGGACTTGAACTTTCTCCATTTGTGGACTATCTGTCTGACAGTGGATTGGTGGAGCCCGAAATCCTGCAAAATGGTTTTGTAACCCTTTCCGGACTGATGAGCATCAATAACACATTTATTTTAAGGTCTTCAAGAAATGTATTTTGATCATGGCATGCCTTATTTCTACACACCTGTATGGTGAAGACCAAACTCACAAAGTTTCTGATCTTTTTCTAGGGTGGGGCCTCCCAAACGTATCCCTGAAGATGTACCCAACTATTTACACACCTGATTCTAATTATTCCCTTGAGCTAATGAAACTAGGTGTTCACTACTTTTTCACATACCCTGAACCTTAATTACGCATTGTTTGTTTAATTCATACATCATTTTGTTTCAAAATACATGGAATTGGTGAATATAAACCCCATTGGATATTTAGGAAAATGCCGGTTTTGATTCAAGAGGGATTTGGTGGTAAAACTATGAAATTTCCATAATTAACATTGGGTTTGACAAACTTTTTCTCAGCACTGTACCTGTACAATGCAGGTAGTCATGTGCATATGTATTCCTTACACAGTCACTGCACAATGCTCGGTGATATTTATTGTACCATTACAATCAGCACAATTTAACACTGAGATCATATTACATGGATGACATTTGTTTCCTTCTTTTGACATTTGTAGGCTTTAGATATCCAGATGGGCTGCCTAATAAGGCAGAATGACAAGTGCTTTGTATCGCATGTTGAACAAGTTTGGGCTGCTATTTTGTAACGGTTTAGTTCCAGCTGTGCTTGTTGCATTTTAAATAGTGTTCAGTGAAATGCTTGAGTGAACTGTGATTGCTTTGAGATTCTTGTGGTAATTTGCTATTTATAGCTTACTTTTGCCTTCTCATAATCGTAAATGTGTGAAGAAATATAATTACATAAGTCTATAATTCCACATTGCCATGACATTACTCCTTTAACAGCTACTGCTATTAATGTTTCACACCGTTGGACAGCATTGCAACATTCCGAGCTTTACATCTGGAACATACTCTCATGGACTGTGGCGTGTAGAAGCCTGTACATGCCAGATTACTGACACTGTTCATCTGGGAGGCATCCTGTATTTTGTGCGTTGTCATATTTTAGTACAGCTTGTACGAATGTATTATAGTGCTTCATTATATATTTAAAACCACATTGAGCTAAAGCACATACCACGAAGTGGCCAATGAAGCAAAAGCTAGAATAATGACAGTAGACAAGAGTGAATAAGCACCTTGAAATGAATTTGATTATATACGGCTGGATAAACAGCAGGGCTAATAGCCATCAACCTCAATTCCTGCGAGACACTTTGAAACAGTTAATCTCAGAATCAGAATATGTATTTATACTGGAGGAATCTGATGAGCTATAAAGCTCTTTTAACAGATGTCCAGTAAGGGGGCGAGTCAGAAAAACAAAAAAAACCACGAAGGGAGTGAAAATTATAGGAAAGGTAAACAAATCACTTATAAAAAATATACAAATAAAACTAAACTATATATTTTTTTATCTTACCAGGTAAATCCACTGTGTTATTAACTTATTTTTCAGAAGCAACCTGGCCATCGTATTGTTTTTTTCAGCATTTTTTTTATTCAGTCACAATAATCAAATTTAATAGGCATCTCAAAAAAGTATTCTTGGAATTATGATCGGTCATTGTGCTCGCCAATTTCGGGCCCTCAAGCAGATCTGTCTTTAAGTGCGGCACGTGACTACAAACACATTATGGACAATCTCCATAGCTTTATAATATCATAGTTGCTTTAAATACTTACGTAATTATAGTTCAACTTATTGTAAGAGTGTAAGCTAAAATGTAGGTGTTTCTTTTTTTAAGGATCTTTGGTATAACTTTTTTTTTTAAACCATGAATCTGAGGCCCGTTGAGCTGCTTGGGGTCCTGAACTCTTGCTTCCCTGTTCTTCTACCCAGCGCCTCCACTGATTACAGCAACAAAAAACAATTACATTCCTGACACGTTAGTGTTTAACTAACTTCATTAATAATTTACCTATTTTCATTATGTTCAAAAATAAACGATCACTTTCAGTTTCCCCCCACAAGACTTTATTGACTTGAGTGTGTAATTGCCCCCCTGCGTTACATTTGACTCGACTTCTGCTTGCATTGTAATGGCTTTACAATTTATAGCAGCTTAGCTGCTAATGCAATGTCTTCAGCGAGGAGCTTTTCAGAGTGATTCATATGTGACACTGAGCCAATGAAATGCCCTGTGGTTTACATGACAGGGCACTTTGAAAAGTAGATGTAAGGAAAGAACAAAACAACAACAGCGTCCTTTCATTGTCTTCTGTTGAGGAATGTATTACTGTATCTTCAAATAGGAAGGTTTTCCTGAGTGATCATCAGCGTTTTACAATATACCATATGACTGTGAAGGTATTTGTTGTTGATAACAACATTTAACGATATTACTGGACGGTATTTGTTTTTTTAGTGTTTAACTTTAGTTTCTCTCCGACGCTTTTTCGGGTTGTGCCGCGTGCTGTTCGGAATGATGTGTGACGTTTTGCTCCATGTACTGGAAGCTTCTTTCGGAACTGAATTAAACATGCCGAACAACACATGTTAGAACCTGAATACAGATCTGAAAATTATAAGCTGAACTGCAAATACCTACACAGTGGAATTACTTTTGTGATTTGAAAATGTGTCGTACTAATATAGTAAGTTTGTTATCCTTCCCCCACACCTCCGATAGCATGGTTGGCTAAGTATTGTGTGAATGTTCAACATACATACATACATTTTAATGATTGAAAATGTTTAGCACTTTCTCAATTAGTCTGTTCGTTCATTCACTGATTGACAAAAACTTGTAATGCTAATTCACAACCGTGACTCATCATAAACAGCAGATATGGCCAATCCACTGCTAGATGAAGGCCTCCCACAAGTCGTCGTCGTCATCTCTCATGGTCTGTTTTCCACTTTTAAAACATTGCATGAGTTAAACCATTGAGACCAGGACTGTGGCACAGCCAGTGCAGCAGTTGTATGATTACATTTTAAATATTTACGTCTGTTTTTACTGATTTTATCTCAACAGAACCCATATTTTAAAGAGTTACATTTATTTTATCAACTGCAAAAGGATTTTAAGCTGAGATTTTGTTGAAACATAAGTAAGAATATGTCGCTGAATATTAATAGTGAACACAAGAAGCATTAACACTTGAGTCATTTAATAGCGACGCAGTAGAAATCTCCATTGATCAACAACTGTAGACTGGCACGTTACACAATTAAAACTCTTAAATAGCAAGAACAGACTTCACAAAATAAAATCTAAGAGTTAGTGGTGCATGCCATATTGTTAACTGAAAACCAAGACGAGGGTAGATTTCAATACACTAAAATATTCATGAGCACATAATACCTTACCCCAGAGGCTTACAGTCCCCTGAATGCTGATAGAGATTATTATCACGGCAATGACCTACACATTTTTCATTATTTTGTCTTACTAATATTTAATAACATCGGTTAGTTTATGAGTATCCTCTTAGGGAATATACAATATTACAAAGAAGTAAAGTTGTTAGCAATCTATACGACTATAAATGGTTAAGGTGATGTATTCTTCATGTAATTACCAAACTTAAAGATATGTAACTGAAATTATAATTGCAGTAGTCCATCATGATTTACAGACGCCTGAGAAAATTGAAAATTGAATTTATTTTAGTTTGATAAGCTTAATTATAATGTGGTCAAGCGCTGAATGCATAAATGCAGGGGACTTCAATGCGGCGTACGTAAAATGCCGTGAGCAATGGCAGCGAGGTACTGATCCTGGAATGTAATTTATTTTTCTATTAAATAGCTGATGTATATTGCCACCTGCTGTCCAATGTGTATCGCACCAGGACATAGCGCTAGGGCCAGTACTTGCAATCCTGAAATTGTATAAGGTAGTCATTCTAACATGGTCGTCAAACGACAGCCACTAAACCGGTGACCTTTTCCGAACGGAGTATTGGTTGTCAAAGTAAGGAACCAGTAACCGTTTCGAGTGACATTTTTTTAGTAAAGATTACAACTGAATGTCAAACGTGAACGTACCAGCCACACGTTTCTCAGTTAAACAGCTATAAAAGTTCTTTATTACTCGACATTTTTAGATGTGCAGCAAACCAGTAACCGTTTTAACCCTTTTTTATTTGGTTACCGGTAACGCAAAAACACGCAATTTAACAGTACGATATCAGATCGCGTGAGTAGAAAAAAATATATATTTCGAACGCCAACACTGTATTTAATAACATGAATAATTGTGAACATGAACTTGATTGGTGGTGATATAACTTTTTTTTTTTATAAACCTTTCTAAGATGTACTGCCCTGTATATGTTACTCTGTCTCTGTCTAGTGCCTCGTAATTATTTTAAGTAATCTCATTTAATTGCAAACTTATATTTCCATTTTCTCTTTCTGTTTCTTGCCTCATACTGCTTGGGATTCCCTTTCCATTGTCTCTTTTCCAACAAAGCTCTTATAATCCATGGGGTTTTGTTGGGCTAGATCGCCAATCAGTAAGTTTTTTGACATAAACAAAACATGCCAATTCGTTACTAGTTCAGGACATGGAGAGTAAACCCACAACATTTACAATTCGACAGCCACCTTTGGTTGTCGCCTGATGAGGCTAGTTGTAATTCCCGGCGAAACGTCGTACTCGAATTGTAAATGTTGTGGGTTTTGTTTACGTGACAAACCTTACCAATTAACCGTGTCGGGTGGTACCGGGTTTAACGACACGTTTATATTTACACGATATAATCCAAAAAAACTTGTTATGGGTAATATTGGTCGCGAAATACGATATGTTAAAGCGCTTATAACCTTGCTTCATTCAAGAAACATGTTAACTCTTATCTAATATAACTTTTATGGTGATGTTCGTTACTGGCCTTTTGACGTTTTGGTCACGTGGACCTGTGCTCAACGACTGTAAGTGGAACATTTTTATACGGTGAATCACCAGGGTAAATGCAATATGATTTTGAAGCGACACGTTTAATGAGCGCCACACATGTGCACGAATGGGTCACGACGATTTTAATGCATTTCGTTCTTTCCGTTCATCGGTTTCTCTTATACATTACTGGAGTGGGAAATTACTCATTATGAGCCCGTGGATATATATTTGATCTGTATCCTTTTCTCTGCAACTTGCAAGCTCGACACCACCCACGATGTTTGGCGATGAAGTTAAAGGCAAGACTGACCTTATGAACTGCACATTTGTTAAAATTGTCAATCATTGTAGCTTTCCCTGAACAATTGTTAGGCCCTCCTGTCCTGTACCCCCCTCGAACTGAGACCTGCAAGAAAGGGTGAGGGCGGGGGGGTTAATGGGGGGGGGGGGGGGTAATGGGAGGGGGTATAGACTGATTCATATATCACGTCCCGGAGGGAAATCAAATTTAGGTTGGTCGCCCCAAATTGACCATGTTCACACTTCTTAAGATGTAGCCAAACAAAATCATCTCATCAGAGGTCCTAAGGGTGGGTAGCGGAAGAAATATTTGTATAGGTTTGTTCACTACATGCATTTATAACTGATCTATTCTCACGCAGGAGTGTGAACGTATCGTAAGCATCATATTTTATTTTAATCAGTTAATCAATACATTGTGCGGTAACTTTAATTTTTGATTAATTTACAATTTACACTGTGTCTAGATAATGGTGGTATCCTGTACACAGGTCTGTATGCGGTGTATACTAAGCTTTATTTCAAAAGTAGAATTCTTATTATCCGACATGTCATGTAAAGTCTGTATCAAACGTGGCTTTGATTCAGCCATATTAATGGTACCACCTAGTGGACATGTTGTGTCATTATATAGGACTGAACGGTGGTGACCATGAATCATTATTATAAAAAGAAAAAAATGGTTTATAAAAAAAAGTGAAAATTCTTGGTACGTTGTTCAATTAACTGTTTGCATGAGCACTGCTCTAATATCAGATAGTGTAACTTTCTTTTTATCCAGCAGGTGCCTGGCATAGGAGGCAGTTAAGAAAACCCATGCGAGCCTACATCTTGCACATCCCATATACTAGTTCATTCCACTTTTTGGAAATGAAATTAAGTTTCAAAGTGTACATATTAACTACAGCACTTTTCACAATGATTGAAACAGCTACGATGCATGTTATATGCAACCAGTTATGACAATATACTCAGCCTCTTGGGATACAAATGGATTTGATCATACTCCGATGTGTTTCTGGATTGTCTCAGGTGTTGTTCGGCATGATTCCCGACATGCTCCACTTTCTGGGAACTTAATTTCCTCGGTTTTTGAAGAATCTCTCAGCAATTGCACTTAAATGTTGGACATCATGCCAAATAACGCACAATAACAACCCGAATACACATCAGAGAGCTATGCGGCACAATCGTGAATATTCTATATCGTGATATTTGACAGTATTTTTGGCAATCATTTATATTTTAAAAAAGACTGTAAAAGTGTGTTTATATAAATGATGTAGATTAAGATAATTCACGTATACGTGGTACTGTATTGCATTTACATTTTCTACTTTTTTGGTCTGAGAAATGTAAATTGAGCAGGGATAATTAAGAGTTTATGACATGAATGGAAATTGCCTTTTGTGTGAAAGCGGTGGTGTTTGGTATTTAATAGTCGACAATAATAACCTTATAATAATAACCTTACAACTTTCCTACAATTTTCAGGTGGAAAGCCAGATTTAATACTCTACTGTATTTCACGAAGCCAATGCTGTTCTTCAAGAAACGTGCATTACCCTACATTAAATGTCCTTTATATTTCTAGATTGTACAAATGTGGTTGCAACCATTAAATATTTACAGCAGTGTAAATGTCACAACCTTACAACTACTCTCGTTGTTTCCAGATTTTTTTCCAGAAGCGATGCATTAATCCAACTGGAGAAGGCACCACATTCAGTCCCTTCTATTCCATTTGAAGGTTATGGTTACTTGAAATCAATAAATGAACTGATTGAGTAGTTTATTGAAATACCAGGGAGCTTCATTAGAGCTTTGTTCCACAAGACCAGCCTCATTGAAAGCTGGGGTGCTTGCAAATTGTCCAGCCACCGCGTTCGTGAGAAGGCTCACGGCTGGTATATTTACTGCCCCGTTAGTGTTTGTTTGAAATGGGACGATAGGGCATGCGTTTCTGGCATGTATAGTTCATCTTGGATGTTTCCAACCCTGGCTCTGTTATATAGAATGCATGGCCTGCATGCTTACATATGCTGAAAAGCATGCACAGCAATCGCAATCTACAGACTATAGCAGGCTCTTTGGGAAGAGCTGATAGTGTATTATGCTGTATTCAATATTTTAAAAGAAAATCTGTGGCAAATGTGCATGGTGAGAGCATATTTTCATACACATGAAAAAACATCGTTTTAAGCAATCTTATTTGGCAGGTCTTTTTTATCTTCTATCTGACCAATTTTCAAAACACGTTGTATCTGCTGTATCCGAATGCAAATGAACGTGCATTTTTTTTTTAGTAGAAACCGGTTCTCAATTGGGAAGGTAAGAGCCAAATAAAACAAGATGGCTTTTTTTAATAGCTGTGTTAAAATTAGGGGAAAAGAGCTTGTGTGACGAGCGGCAACAAAAGAAGCACTTTACATTAATTTACGCAATGCAATATATTTTTACCCGTAAATTAGCAAATGCCGTATATGACGCATTGTTCCTGCAGTCAGGACGGTCGTGGAACATATTCCTCTTTGCTCAAATGTTTACATTGGTTTTGAAACCTAACGTGCAATGCCTTGCTTTTCCAATGAGTGTCATTGGTCGTCCAGTGTTGCCAAACAAATGGAACGTCAAATCCTCATCCCGCCAGCTTTAGGATTAAAATGTGAAGCTGCTCCAGCCACACATTACCAGAGCTGGAATTGTTACTGACCTGGAAACCTTGTGACCAATTCTCATTGCCGAGATCAATTCCAATCAGTAAAGATGTTGATCTTTTTCAATCAGCTATACGGAGTGAAGGCTTCATAATGGATGTCGACTGCTTGGACAAATGCTATCACATCTTCTAATGACTCATCGTCAAGCTAAGTGTTAAGTGGACGCCTGCTGCAGTGCCGTTACAATTTTTTTTGAACACGGTTGTAGGTTCCGATTGACTATGCTCAAAGTATTTGTCATGAATTTCTGGGCTGTGTCAGCATATTATTTAGGCTCTTCAGCCGTTTTTTCTTAAAATATACAGCATATTATGTAGAGTGTATATGGAGATGAATCTTATTTCTTTAAATATAAATACACTCAAAATGTTTGTGCGGATGGGCAATTCCCTTTCATAAATGTGCTGTCTCATGTGTGACTGTGTCAAGCAGTTTGTGATAAGTCTGAGTTGATGGAACCAAGTTGTTTTATTTTGCCGTAGTTGAAATTTGAACGATAGTTTTCAGTTGTTACCTCCCAATTTTCTGGGGCTCAAAATAAAAAAATGTGGGATATCATATTTTTCTAGTTAAAACCATATACTCAACTATATTTGTACCAAAATTACAGCTCTTCATGTCTTCTAGAGCATCTTCAGACTTTCTATCAGTCAGTCACTCAGTTATACCCTAATAATCACCCATCAAATTTCGATTTAAAGCTTTCTTGACTGCAGGGATTCATCTTATTAATTCTTTCGGTAAAGTCACGTAGAAGGGAAGTAATAAAATAATAAAAATAAAACATATTAAAATAATTCTCACGACGTTTCGGCCACAACGCAAGCAGCCGTCCTCAGGTCGTGAGAATTATTTTATTATGTTTTCTTTTTATTATTTTATTACTTCCCTTCTACGTGACTTTACCGAAAGAACCAAGAAGAATCACACATCATTTATCCACTGCTGGATAAAGGCTTTCCCAAGTGGTTGCTATTCCTCATGGTCTCACGATGAAATGATCCGTTTACACGCACATGACCTGCCTTGTCGCTCCATTCTATCAATCTCAACCATCAGCCTTCATCCCTTCCAGTGACATATCCTGCCCAAGCCAAATTGTCTACTAGGCAATTTTATGCGTGAAATTTGTGAAAGTTAAACATCAACAGTCTTTGTTCATGCGTATGTTATATTGTTTCATTGCATATGCATATATTATATTGTGCAATTGTTTAATTTGGCCAATGATTACGTGTTCAAATCCACATTTCATCTACACTGTGTCGGGTCTATACTATATACATTAATGGGCACTAAATTTATGGAATGTAAAAAAAACAATAAAAAGGCATTGACTGTGACTGCTGCAAATGTAATAGAACATCCATCATCAGGTGATGCCTATTGATCATTCATCTGTGAAATAAGTTGAACACTAATCACCTTTTGGGTCACAATTAATTATGTTTTAACTATGAGTTTAAACTTTAGCAAGGACAGTTACTGGAATTTGTTTCAGGGCAGGTGGGTAATAATTGTGTAATTCTCCACAGTTTTGTGCTACGGTATATGCACATCATCTGTGGAGTGATACGTGTTATCCTGAGAATCTGTGGAGAAACGGAAGAGGGCAGCATTCACTGATGGGACTGCTTGCAACGTAAATAATTAATCAAATAGTGACTTGTCTGTCACACTCTTTTATTTAAGTATTTTCTACGAAATGCATTCGTGTTTGCATACTCCAGCGAAGGTTTATGTTGATAGTATATTCGTATGATACAGGACTATCATCATTATCAATTGCATCTCAAGTAGATTGCATAGACATGCCTAAAGGCACCTTTTAGATATTTTGATGTTTGCAATGTCCAAATTTGTTGGAATTTTTGTATTATAAATTTCCTTAACTTGTAAAAGCATCTATGGCATACATTTATACATTGTTATATACGTACATACACTGTTTCGTGATGCATCTGTTCATAATTGGGATAGTCATCTTGGTAAACTAAAGAAAACCTAGAATGTAGACAATTTGACAAAGCTGTTAGACGTGCATTACAAAAAAGCCGTTGTGTGATATGCCTTTAGTATTTGGATAATTTCCAAAATAGTTCAGTGTGACTGTAAGGCAGGGTGTGTCTCCTTGACATTCGGTGTGCTGTAAGACATCAGTTAAACCTTGTGAGGGCAGTGTGCATCCCACTGTCGATAGCAAGACAATTCCAGGCACTGTTGTTGCTTTTGTAAAAAAAAACACTCGCAGCGTGAAGTCACCGTTATCAGAACATCGGCTCGGTGAGCTTCTGTGTTGGAGGCTGCCTGCTCACTGGGTGGCTCATCAGCTGACACGTCACATCTCTGGATATGCGCTGGCGTGAAATCTGACGAGGAATACTATTCGCGCCTGTGGAGAAAGGTCATTGGAGCGCAGTTTGCCGGTAACACGGTGGTCAAGAGTGCTGCTGTGTTTGGAATTTGAAAGGAAATCGGAAAAAACACGTGGAAACTGCTGCGTTAGCGAAATGGAATACTCAATGTAAGAGCTGAATGAATTGAAGATCAAGTTCCCGTCAGTGAGTTCATGATTCTGCCGATGGGAAGTACAGTATTTTTTCACATTTCTTATTGTATTATGCTTGTCTTGAATATATAAACGAAAGCATTATAATTGGATACGTGTTTATAATAGGATAAACGTTACATTTTCATATACTTTTACTTTAATAATGTATATAAAACATTTATTGAATGTAAAATATTCAACCATCTTTGCTTATAAACTATACACTTAGGGAAAATAATAATAGTAGTATGTGCACATCCAGAAACTAAATTGTTAAAACAGCTAGCTTGCTTTATAAATTCTTGGAGAGTTGTATTTTATAGAATCTTGAGAGTTATTTTTGTTGGTATTCTATTCTGATGTTTGGCCAACCTTGCCATGATTGAACTGGAAGAGACAGAGCGTGACCAGGAGCCAGAAACTATTACAAGGGAACAGAATGCATTACCCTGCCGACCGAGGTTGCAAACCCATCATCACTTTGCCTACAACACCAAATTACACGGTGTGAAGTACATCTTCCTTAGCCGTCATTGGTTTTTGTGGCTCTTGGCTGTCTTGACATCAGTGAGCCTCCTACTCACTTGGTCCAATAACCGAGTGCACTACCTATTGTCCCATCCAGTACACACGAATATGCAAATGATCTTTGTTCACAACCTCACCTTTCCGACCGTTACCTTCTGCAACAACAACTTGCTGCGTTTCTACAAGATGACACGGCAGGACCTGCACTTGGCAGGCAACTGGCTGGGTCTGTTGACCGATAATGGCACAGCCAGGCCGGAGGTGCTAGATTTTCTGGAGGACACTGGTAGAAAAACCTGGTTCAAGAAGTTCGCAAACTTTTCCATGTTCCTGCCGGCACCCGTCTCCAATTTGGAAACGCTCCATCTGATTAACCGGTCAGGCCACCAACTGGATGAAATGCTCCTTGACTGCAAGTTCCGTGGGAGACATTGTACCCTGACCAACTTCTCCACAGTGAGTTGGCATTTAATTTCCATGACCGCTGTGCCATGTTTCTGTTTTTACTACAAATCTGTATAAATGAGCCATTAAAAATATACCAATAAGTTATGAAACGTACAGTTGTAGCAACAATGATATTCAACCTCTGTTAGATGTCCCTCGTTAAAGCTAAGGACATTTGAAGGGAAATCATAATAATTGTAGGAGATGCTTCTCGTGGGATGAAACGTGACAGTTTTGTTTTTGTGCCATCGTTGGTCTTTGTTCGGGTAAAAATACAGTACTTTATAACATTGTAATGCTGATTGGTATTTATATTCGTGTAAAATATAAATTTTGGCATGTAGTCATGATCTAGTCTTAATAAAAGATTACAAATGCTTAATCATTAGCGATTCATGGAACTTATTTATATTATGTATATTGTGTACTTCAAATGTATGGATACTGATGCCAATATGTTTTTAATTATTCAAGCATTGGACACCCAGCCTGTCAATACAAAGACATCCAACCTAGTAATGAAACTCAGAGAGTTAGTTAACATTGGTAGAAAGGATGGAAACATCATAGCAAGTTAAGATTTTACCTGGTTAATCATGTCCTTCCAATGATTGCTCAATTTGTACCCATCTTCTCGGTTGAAGTTGTGTCTGTTTATATATCTGGATGGCTTCATGAACAAATCTTTGATGATAGCCAGTGGGTTTGCAGAGTACCTTCGTCTTGGAAAAAGTCAATATCGTGTGAGCCCACAGCGTTAAAACAATAATCAGCCACGGCCGAGGTATTGGTCCTGCCGTGTTTTAGATCCGCCTTGTGTTCACGAACACGGTCCGAGACATGTCGTTTAGTTTCCCCAATGTAGCTACTGCCACAGACAACTTAGTTTGTAGACACCGAGGTATTGCATGTCAGGGATCACATCCTTCACAGATGGGATCAGATCACGAATTTTATGTACCGTGTTGAATCGAGCCTGGATCTTGTGTTTGTTCATGATTTTGGAAATATTTTTGGTGACCCCTGCTATGTATGGCAAGGTGATGGTTTTGATTGGGTCCTCAGATGTTTTTTCCCCACGGTTGGGGTGACAGCTTTGCGGATTGTATGGTCCGAATATCCATTCATCTTGAGGGCTTTGTGTACATGCTCCAGTTCATTGCCTAGGTGGTGCTGATCGGAGATGCAATGGGCCCTATGGTGTAGGGTTTTGATTAGGGAAATCTTCTGGGTTGGATGGTGGTGGGAGTCAGGTTTTAGATAGGCATCCGTGTGGGTGGCTTTCCTGTAGACAGAGTGTCCCAATGAGCCATCTGGTCTCTTTTCGATTAAACATCCAAGAATGGTAACTTGACATTTTTTACACTTCCATGGTGAATTTTATGACTGGGTGTATGGAATTTACGTGGTTGAAGAATTGGTTCAGTGCTAGCGGGTCACGTGGCCAGATGACGAACGTGTAATCTACGTCTCTCTTCCACAAGGAAGGACGTTGAGTGGATGCCTGGATGGCATCGTCTCACATTTTTTTCATGAAAACATTGGCTACCACTGGCGATAAGGGAGAACCCATTGGGGTACCTTCATCTTGTTTGTAGAATGTACCATTCCAGGTGAATTAAGTGTTGATAAGACAATGTCTCACCAGGGTTGGTACATCAGTATTCAGTCCTTGTTGGACCAAATCTTCAATGATTGCAATTGTGTCAGGCACAGGAACTTTGGTGAAAAGAGAGACCACATCGAAACTAACAAGAAAATCACCTGGAGATAGTGAGATGTCTTTAATTAGAGAAACCAAATGAGCTGAATTAAGTACAGTGCCAGTGAATGGAAGCAAAGTCTCAGACAGAAATCGGGCCAGTTTGTAGGTGGGTGAGTCAACAATACAATGTGGGTTTATCTTATCTATATAAATGTAAATGCATGTGTTTTATTATAATTACGCGCTGTATTTTACATTAACGAATTCGTAACAGCATTTAGAATATGCGAATATGATTAAAACAAGTTTTACCGATTTAAAAAGTGATTTCACGAATATAAAAAAAAATCAATGTTGAGAATAATCGTAGTGCAATATTAAGTTAATATCACTGCCAGTTCATATCACCATATGTCACGATATATCATATGCCACGATGTAAGCAGGTACACGTTTATTTAAATAATCTAATCATGGACTAAAAAAAGTGTTCCACTTCAATCATAAAACATGCGTATTCTGCTTTATATGCTGTCAACATCGGACACTTGGGAGCGGGATCCATACGATGATATTCTTAGGTTTCTTCGGTAAAGTCACGTGACTTTACCGGAAAAAACCCAAGAATATGATTCCTTGCAGTCACGAAAGCTTCAAATCTAGAATCCATACGATGCTTCGGCAAAGGCCAATGTGTTAGAATGCATGTAGTGTACATTGTGCATAGCAACCACATCACCTATCTCATGCAGACCTCATTTGTATCATGTTAAGTGGATTTTTTCGAATCATAACCTGGCTTTTATGGGGGGGGGGGGGGGGGGAAGAAGTTGGTTGTTATGAAAAATAATCTAACCATCATTATTTAGAAGAGTTAGCTTGAATTTAATGTTAAAAACTTAAAATGTAACTGCTGTATACCAAAATTAGTTTATGCTACACAAAACCTTTCATATGAAATTGTGAATCAAATATAAATAGTATTCGTATTAAAACACTTATTTTAAGGTTTTTACTCATTTTAGGTATGTATAATTATTCTTATTTAACACTATCCTATTAGTCGCCACTCTTGTGGGATCCACGTGAAATTGATATTATCTGCGGCCTAATAATTTTTAATTTCTATTATCTGCATTTTCCCTTGCTTTGTAGAATGTCTTCCTATTATCCTGAAGGTTTTTGTAAGGAGTGGATAGCAGGAGTTCCCCATCGTGAATGATCATATTATCCGTGATTATCCACAATGTTTCCCCCTGTAGATAATTGAAGCAAATCTGTGGATTACTGCCATACATCATAGGATCTGCCATATTGGTCACGGACATCACTGTGGCTTAGAGAGGCTCTCCTGTGCTTTAAAAGCTATGCATACAACTATGCAAATTTTATATAAATTATGAAAGTCACTGTGTTTTACGTGATCTAAATGAAGGTGGATTTTGAATAATATTTGTGTCCGGACACAATTGACAATGACACACCTAAGAGCAAGGTAGTAGCCAAACATAGAATACAATTTGGACTTAGCGAGGATATTAATGTGGCTGTATCTGAAGACATGCTATTCAAATAGGGTTTATAAGATACTGCAGGGCAGACGGAGAGTATCGTGTGGTAAGGTGCTGTTTAAACCAATTCAAAGTGAAGCTGCAGTCCGTTATAGGCAGAGGAGATGAGAATAATTTTGAGTTTGCACTCGAACAAGGTAAGGGAAGATGTAGCATTTCAGTTGCTACCCAGATAGATGAAAAATAAAGACTACTTTATGAAATTAAAAATACGATTATGGCATTTTGATTGAGGGTGGTGTTCACTAAACACGTTGCCTTCGTGGAATTATATGGTCCACATTGAATGCAATTGTGAATATAATTTATATGTGCGAGTGCCCAGATTGGATTATAAATATTAGAGTTCTCGGCATCTATAGCTACAGAAACACGAGTTACACGTGAGGTAAATGATGCGATTTATAATGCCGTGTACTTTGAAGTATTCTGTTTTGTGTTATAAGTGTTTAAAATTTTCCATCATGGATAATTGTTTATTTGTGACAAAAGTTTATTGATAAATATATGCTTTATGTTATGGCTAAAATCTATTATGATTGTAATACGCTGTTGAAGATATACACACGCAAAAATGAGTATGGTTGTTATTGCTAATATCCCTCATACATTCCCTTGAGCAATATCGTTGCAAGTTAGAGTGATAATTGTGCCCATGTACTTACAACAATCAGATTTTCAGCTACAAGGATGACATGTGCAGCAATATAATTTTAAGTAATGTGCAAAAAATGTGCAACAATATTCAGTGGAATTTAATTAAACAATGAATGACATTTCAGAACTCTTGTGAAATATATGTTCCTGATGACGACCACTTGTGTTGCGATCGAAATGTCGTGATATATTTTTTCATTATTTTTGTATTGACTTTATTTTAATTTTTAGTATTTTATTGTTATAATATTTTTTATATCTACGTGCCTTTACCGAAAGAACCATAGATAATAAATATCTGGATATTTCAGTAAAATATGATTAATGCATACTGAGGGGTCTGTTGCTCAAATGGGCACATGTAAGTGGCTTTTGTAAGACAGCCAATAGGCCAATTTTTCTTTGCTCATTATATATTAGGCCCGTCTGCCAGTCTGTCCATACAAGAACACTAAATCTATGAAACCACAAAGTGATAATATATATGTGCATTAGAATGTGTACAACGGTGTAAGTGCAGGCGTCTAACATTTGTATGTTGGTTAGCGTGTCTCTATGGGCACATTTCCGTGTGCGATCGAATTGGCCAAACAATGATGGAAACTTCATTAGAGGGCAGGATTTTGCCAGCCTTTTTGCAAAAGGAAAAGGAAAATGGTGTTTCGTCTTATATGTATAATTATTGTCCTATCACCTTGACTTCATTAATATGCAAAGTGATGGAATCTATCCTAGACTATCAGCTCCATGAATTGGAATCTTCATAACCATTTATTGGTTCTGTTAAGATGTATCTACAGGTGACCTGTTAACTTATGTAATTCATATTTCGGGCTCAAGCCTGTCATTGGTGAAATGACAGTAGACGTTATTCATTGTACTCATTTAAATCACCAGCTGAAAGCATGAGTCATTTAGCTGCACGATGTGCAGATAATTTACTGACAGCTACCACTGACTGGTATTCAATTCTTGATTGGGGTGACAAACACGTGGTAACGTTCAACTAATAAATACCCAGTCAATAATGAAATCAGGTAAGTCTGGCAATCCCATAGTTTCTCCGATAATAAACAAGAATATTCTTATCCATAGCAAACTATTAATCTGATTGACACAACAATTTTATCTGGCTTGCCATAGAATGGCTATCTTACTAATCTGGCGAAAAGAGGCATCGAAGAAGCTTGTTTTTATTTTTTGTATCAAACATTTTTTCACTCCGAACAGCTACGAAACAAGCACAAATTTGGCCCAATTTGAAATGTTCTTGTCATATCTGGGGTGGAGCACCCAGTTCTTAAATAGGTACACTTGATAGTTGTCGATGGAAAGCAGTCCAGGGTGATTGATGATCCAACACTCACCAATTCACTCCAGTCAATCGCTCACTGGCGGTCAATTGCCAACCTTATTTCTTTTTTATCAACCATAGTTAATGTTTTCATGAACTGAACTCAAACTGATCCTTTTATCTCATCCACAGTGTTCAACCAACGCACTGCAGGTCACAATACTTGTCTCTCTGTTTCTTTTCTTGCACTGCTCCACTTTAGAATTCCCTCCCACAGTCTCTTTTTCCAAAGTCTTATCATCTTGTACAATTCAAGAAGGGTGTTAACTCTTATCTAATACAACTTATTTTGTATGTATCTTGAACTTCTTACATACGTAGCCAAACGTGCTAATCGGTGTTGTTGGCCATTTCATATTCTTTGGTCCTGTGCGGATTTTTGTTTATTTATAAAAAAAAAAATACTTTCCAAAAGAATACACAACATAACACAACATAAAAGAGCAGCTTGCTTCCTTCACAGTTGCATTCACTAGTGGATGTGCCAATTGTGGGTGCCTACTATTGCACTGGATTTGGCACCAGTAAGTGCCAGCAAGCAGACATGCAATCTTCACTATAATTGCTCTCCAGAGGTCTGAAATACAGAGCAGAGTGCTTTGTCTGTGGCAGGGTGCTTTGCAGGGATTGTAAATCATGTCTTCAGAGTATACATGTATCCCCTATAGCAATACATCCAGACAAACGGTATACCTTTTAACCTGGACTCTTCGGGCAAGTGTTGTTTGTAAGAACCACTGCCATTTTTCATATGTGCACACAACAACGATTTCCCTATAGAGGAAGTGTTCTTTGTGAGCACCTGTTGGCAGGAAAAGCACACAATGGGGTGACGTGGCCAGCACCATGCCTAGCCACCTTTGTCTCCCAAGTGCTGATGTTCACACACCGCACCAGCTCCTCATTTAAGGCCGAGTCAATCTAGTGGGGGCCCAGGACTGATTCATATTTCACTTGCCATTGACATTGGCAGTGAGTGGCGCAATGCGCCAATCATTTAACCACCACTGATGCATGCACATACACACATGCAAGTCTTTTATTTAATCACTTCAATAAACACCAAATGTGGCTGTATTTCTCATGGCTCTCTTCCACATTTTAATACCCTACCATATACTGTACCTAATATATATAATGTATTCAAACCTTTAATTGATTTGTCTCAGATAATTATTGCTCCTTTATTATTAATTATTATTCCTTCATTATATGTTATTGCATATTTCACATGGGAGTATTTTTGTAACGTCTTCTAAAGTGTCTTTGCTTATCTGTGTTATATCAAACAAGCAATACAAGTAATACAAATGTAAGTATTATTACACATGTATTGTGCATATTACAGTTCTAATAATTTACAGCCATTTTGTCAATACACTGCTCTATGCGGACGTCTCCATGATATGTCAATAATGGGGATTGTTTTTTTCAGTGTCATACTTCACTATGCTAGTCAGTGAAGGTTTTTGTAAGGAGTGGAAAAGGAACAGTTATAGCTTCATAACGCACTGCACCACTGCTCTGCTTTTGTATAATATGTTCATTGCTGTTCATACCCTGTAGGAATGTGTTCTTGGTTTTTTATTCATATATAATATTGTGAAAACCAGGCCTATAAGCGGAGTTTCGCATAATCCCAAAAAATCTTTCAGAATTTTCCTATATTATAAATATAATTGCAGACAAGAATATGTATCACTAAGAGTAGCAGTTTGAGTGTTTAATGGGCACATTCATATTCAGCATTGAATATCTGTTAAGTTGTGAGAAAAAAAAATCCACCCGCATTAGCAATTTTTGCACATTCACTAAAGGTGGAACAGTTTTTAAGTTTTAAAATGTGAAGTTTAAAATATGGAATGTTGTTGAAAAGAAAGTGTTTTTTTAGTCATTGTAGTTTTGAGTTGAAGTGCACTTAAATCGAATTTAACATGTTTTTAAATGTCTCCATTATCCACTATTTTTACTTTTAAGAGCAAGCTCTAATGCAGGGGGTCCTCATGGGTTCCAAGATAATTTATTGAAAGTCGGTGCATTCCCATTCGCGGTGGTGGGTGAATCATTTTGATACATTGTGAGTAAACGTACGTTTCATAGCTTGATTTAATTACAGCATTTGCACTCTTGAATTCGGTCGTGAAATATGAAGCAGGCCCCAAATGTGAGGCGTGTCTCACTGCTAATTGTCTAAATCATTTAGTCGACGACTTGAAAAAAATGTTCAAAGGGAGGCCCTCCATTTTAAAGGTCTATCAATCTGCCAACACCAATTTTTTCTTCCTGTTCAGTAGCAATACTGAAAATGTTGTTTATTATCAGAGAAGACACTTTTATTTTAATACTGTACCATTTTCTAAAATATAAGCGCTGTATTCTGTCTGAGTAATGGCCAAAGCGACCAACTTCTGTGTTAATATTCATCGCGGAAATGTGTTTAACACACTTGAGCACCCTAATGGAACAGCCTTGTATCGAGTCAAATAGAAATAATGACAATAAAATTGGAAATATTTTTTAAAGTGAATATAGAATTGTAGCCAATCTTATAGTAAAATTCCATCATCAAAAAGTAGCAAAATAAAAGTTGTGTTTTCGTCAAGAGTCAATAAACCAGTTGGATTTGGTCAATTTAGATGGTTTGCAAATGGGCTCAACAATGACCAAATGAACACCATCATTATTCTGCAGTACCTCTCACCCCTTGCCCATTGCTGATCGCAGCAAGCTCTGCATGCTTATTTGTTTCACTCTGAAGACCACAACCTACGTTTGATGGCTGTGTAAAATTATTTGTTTAGCTAGGTTGCTCCCAGTATGAAAGGTTTTGTGAAAATATCTCTCTACAGCCTTCATTGCGTTTTGCAGAGCATCTTGGGATACACTTGCATTTAAACACGATATAAATCCAAATGTCATTGTACATTTCGATTTAAAGCTTTCGTGACTGCAAGGTAAATGTGTTTAATTTTCATTGTACATTATTGTCAATATAGCTTTATATTTGTTTTATGTGACTGACAGTATTATTATAAATAAAACTATTTGGTGGTAGTGCACAAAAAAGTATAAGGCACTGTTATTGTGCATTTTTAAAAATACATTTAGTGAACTAATTCAATTTCATTCAGAATTTTCATTCATTCAGTGTATGCTTTTTAACGTCTATTTTGGAACAATACCGTTCATTTGCTAGAACTGTAAATGAGCAACTCATTGCCCATATCGTAAAAATTACAATACAGTTAACATTTAAACATGGTACTTGCAATGCACATGCATTAGGTTAAACATAACATATTGGACTGTATTGGAAGTGATGTGCAAATATTAATAAAAGAAACTCACTTGTATCATTAACATTGCTTTATAATAGAAACATATATCACGTATATTACGGTAGTATGAACCTTCTGCTCAACGAGAGAGAAGGTATCTTCTTGATTCTTTCGGTAAAGTCACGTAGAAGGGAAGTAATAAAATAATAAAAATAAAACATAATAAAACAATTCTCACGACGTTTCGGCCACAACGCAAGTAGCCGTCCTCAGGCGAAGAATGAAACACCACCAAGCTTGGAGCGTATATTTAAGCTGGGTTAGAGGGGGGGAGGTGGGAAGAAGAGCGCCTAGACAAAATAATTTGCATATCAAGAGGAATTCAGCATATGGAAAATGCGTAGGAGGTGGGCGGGGGGGGGTTCCAAATCAATACTATGCCCGTGCATTATGCAGGATTAGCAGCATCAAAGGGGGGGGGACATTAGCAAAGGAAAGGAATGTTAATAGTATGTAGCTGCAGTTACTAAACAACCACGTAAAAAACTAAAGTATAAACTGCATAACAAACTAAAGTATAAACTACATAGCATCATCAGTATACTTACTATACTCTACAATAAGCTGAATTACTAACAGTAAGTAATACATAAAAAATCCTACGTTGCAAAAAATGATATAATATGCTTCCATCTAAACTTTATTCTCTTACATCACACGCGTCTATACCGTACTATATACTGCCATAGACAAACCCAACATTACATTACATACTGTATTGCTATAAACCACCCTAATATAACACTATGTATTATTCTACCCACCCTAATGTGTATCGAAATGGTTTATTACGTCCTTCCAATGATTGCTAAGCCAGAATCCATCTTCTCGGTTAAAATTGTCTCTGTGTTTGTATATGTGGATCGCCTCATGAACGAATCTCTCATGATAGCCAGATGGCTTGCAGAGAACCTCTGTCTTGGAGAAGTCAATGTCATGTGAGCCCACTGAGTTGTAACAGTGATCTGCCACGGCTGAGGTGTTTGTCCTACCGTGTTTCAGGTCAGCTTTATGTTCACGGATGCGGTCCGAGACATGTCGTTTGGTTTCCCCAATGTAACTGCTACCACAGAGAGAAGGTAGATAGTTGTATGAGGCAGCGTTAATGATGAATGAGGTAATAGTTTTTAATATGAGCATTTCGTTATATTAAGATACATATTTAGTTTAGTTTTTGTAAAGTTCTTGAATGATTTTAAAACAGTACATATATTAACAGTAACTTTTTAGGTAAAAAAAACTGGGTATCAAATTATCTCATTACTGTTCGTTATACTTGGGCAGCAGGACGGTGTGGTGGTAACACTTGTGCCTCACAGCAACAAGGCCTTGGGTTCCATTCCCCCGACTCAGGTATGTTTTGTATGTTCTTCGGGTTCTCCAATTTCCTCCTAAAGCAAAAAAAACCCAAAACATGCAATGTACCTGGTATTGGCCAAACATCCCAATGCTACAAATGTACCTGCAAACGACTCAATTGGGATCACACGTAGTAACATCGCCCCTCTACAGGGAAACATTATTGTGACCCTCGTGATAAAGAGTTGAGACTCAGGAATGAAACTGCGGGCGCATTCGAAATGTCTACTTTGTCAGATAGTACTCTTTATGTTGCGCGTGGTTTTTCGAGATGAATACTGCTTGCATATATGTGCGTGCACGTAATGGATGTTAAGCACAAATATTCCTAAGTGATAAAGCTTCCATTAGCCTCACAAAATTAAGCTAATATTTATGGAAAACATCAGATCAATTTATTTGATGATTTAATATACATTTTAATATGAAATGTGTACCACATATTGTTGTTTATAATTGTTTTGTAAAGGGTATGGGTGCCTTCTAATGTTTGCATATTTATATTAGTATGCAAACTACTGTAGAAATTCACAAGAAAGGCTGCCTGTGGTTATGATAATAGGGGTTTCCCCTTTCTGGCAATAAAACAAGTGTTAAGATGTTAAAACGCCAAATTGAAACATTTGCAAGGAATCATGTCTGCATTAACCACATATACTTGTGGTGAACATGCAAACAAAAAAACATGCTCTGGTAGTATATGCATTGTCTTTGTAACTGATTGGTCCACACCCGAGACAGCTTTCTTTAGAGCCTCGTCTCAAACAGTGTGAGACCAGAGGACGCCAAAAGGCGAACCGCAGAAAGACAACGCACATTGAGAGCTCGGGGTGAGCAGCTACATCATGAGACCTCTTTTAATGTTTCCTGGTGTAGTGGATTCAACAACGTACTCCTTGGAGGCAACACATTTATTGATACCAACACAAAGGGGTAACTGCCCCTTTACCAGATAATATCCTATGGTGGTGGACCACCAGGCTAACAACACTAAATACACTGGGAGTAGCTACAACGGACAGGCTCCCGGCTTGGGTCCAGGTCCACGTGTTGGTGACTCTTCTCGGACGTAGAACGTAGATCTTCAGATGACAACAGCAACGCTGAACCCCGGTCCCTCTGGGGACCCGGCTTATATCCTCACTGGTCGTGGCTGGCTCCGCCCTTGGCCACGACCACCTTCTCGAATCCTCGAGCAGGATCTCACCCCGACACGTGACCACCCCTAGCCCCCCACTTGGGGCCCGTGTGTAGACTTTACCAGTCACGTGCCTTCCAGGGTCAACAAGAGTGCCATGGCCTACAGTAACCCCATTCATGGCCGGCACCCTCACACCCCCTCCTATAGGGGACAGCACTGCACGCCGAGCGTGGTGCCACTCAGCGCTCTCTATCAGCGCTCACCGAGCCCCTCTAGAGCTGGTTCGGGGTGTCCGCGGTGTCGGCATTACCCAGTGACATCCACAGTGACATCCACGATGTCACTACACTGGCAAATGAGGTCTCATGATGTAGCTGCCTGTGGTTGTTACATTAAATTAAGAGTGCAGAAACATGATATGCAAACCAAGTATAGCACATATTGCATGGGAAATTTGTCCGTGCTTCAGTAAAAAGAGAACATATTAAGGTGACATTTTCTATCTATGAAGCTAGAGCATCTCCCTTCCCTTATGCATATTGTGTAGTAATTGGTTTCTAAAACCACCACTTAATGAAACCAACGCTTGTGATAGTGTTAATACTCGTATGCTGAAGCCAAATGTATCAAGCACATAGTTACGTAGCTTCTCTTAATCCACGTTGAAAATGTAACTTTTTTTTGTTACCTTTCATTTAATATCTAAAGGAAGTACATTTTGTCGACAGCACTGCACTCCAAACTCTGATTAAGGGGCCGTCCATGAATGATGTCACGCACCTGGGGGGAGGGTCAGATATTTGTGACGATGTGTGACGGGGGGGGGTGAGAAATCTGACATCACATCAAAATGCGCAACTTTAAATAAATACTAGCATAAGTACCCGGCGTTGCCCGGGTGAAAAATATATTTCTTAATAACCTTACATATATACACACCCTCACCACTCACCACTCACCCTCACCATTCTCCCTCACCACTCATCCTCACCAATCACACCCTCACCAATCAGCACTCACCACTCACCCTCAACACTCACCCTCACCACTCACCACTCATCCTCACCATTCACCCTCACCACTCTCCCTCACCACTCATCCTCACAAATCACACCCTCACCACTCTCCCTCACCACTCTCCCTCACCACTCATCCTCACCACTCTCCCTCACCACTCTCCCTCACCACTCATCCTCACCAATCACACCCTCACCAATCACCACTCACCCTCAACACTCACCCTCACCACTCACCCTCACCATTCACCCTCACCACTCTCCCTCACCACTCTCCCTCAGCACTCATCCTCACCAATGACACGCTCACCAATCACCACTCACCACTCACCCTCAACACTCACCCTCACCACTCACCACTCACCCTCACCACTCTCCCTCACCACTCATCCTGACGAATCACACCCTCACCAATCACCACTCACCACTCACCCTCAACACTCACCCTCACCACTCACCCTCAGCACTCACCCTCACCACTCAACCTCCCCTCACCACTCACTAATCACCACTCACAATCGCCACTCACAACCGCCCTCACCATTATATTTTTTCCCCAGTCAACGGCGGATATTTCCAATTCGTAGCAGTTTATATCAAGTCTATAAGCAACTTATATTAAACAGGAAGCGTGATCCTAAAGTAATTTACAACCTTCGATTAGTCCTTTGTGCGATTCAAATAATCGATTCCTGGCATGTTGGGGGTTTACATTTTGAATGATAGAGTTTCATTTTCATTGTTATTTAATTTTTTTATGTTTTCAGGAGTTTTTAATTACATTTTTGCCCCGGTCAAAGCCGGATATTTTCCGTTCGTAGCAGTTTATATCGACTTTAACCAACTTATAGTAAACGGGAATCGTCCGAATCTAAAGGAATCTACAACCTTTGATTCCTTTGCGCGATTCAGAGAATCGATTCTTGGCGCGTCGGGTTTAAAAGTAATTACACAGTTGTTTTTTCATTGGTATGTAATGTTTGAAAGTTTTCATAAGATTTTAAATGTATTTTCCCCCCGGGCAACGCTGGGTATATCGAGTTTATACCACAAATGCGTGCGCATATTTTTAACGGGAATTAATAATGGCGTCCACCCGGCAGCGAATGCGTCGCTACCCGTTGCCAGGGGCAACCGCCGTCCAATGAAACTGCGTATGGTCCGGCGACACACAGACACACAGACAGACAGACAGATTTGCGATTTTATATATATAGATAGACAACACGTTCCACTTAATTAAATATACTTTTAAATAAATGTTTTCTCCTACAAGATCAGAGCGCAACGGCACATTAAATACGCACTACGATGACAATAGTTTAAAGCGATTTGAAGCATGTTTTATTTTGGGGGGGGGGGGGGGCACAGCTTTGTGACGTCATATTTGAGGGGGGTCTGACTTTTTGTGACGTCGGGTGACGAGGGGGTGGATTAAAAATCGTCCAAAACCGCGTGACGTCATTTATGGACGGCCCCTAATGGCAATACTTACATTTATCAAATTATGTGCAAAGCATAACACATTTTTCACTTTTGAATGGACGTTAATTTTACAACTGAGATTATTCACGACAATTTTTCCCCCCCACAGACTTATTCAAAAGACATTGTACTTTTTTCTCATGAGTTAAATAAAACAAGATTTGGTGTCGCGATTTAAGGAGAAAAGTTACGTGTGAATGCCCAGCCGGTTGACAAGAAAAATGGTTTTAAATACATGTATATGTATAGTCATCGTGATATGAGACCCTCAGAGGCAGTTGAGATAAAGGCTTCCAAAGTTTGTATGTGTAGCTTAGTTATTGGCCTTACCGGCCTACCGAAATGTGGGAAATTGCATGGTAAAACCTGACAAGCATGTGAGTGGGCCTCATTGATCTTGTATTTTGTTAACTGATTCTATGTTAATTTACAGCTTTTTGTCAACCCAGTATTCATTGAAGACCTCCGTATGCCCTTATCAGTCATGGGGGTTGTTTGACCATACTTCACAACGATGGTCTGTGTGGTTTATCGAAGGGGGTCTCTAACAAGTTCAGTTATCACTCGTCACTGATGTTAGGCATCGCTGTAAATCGAACTCTGGGTTCACAGCGCGATGTGCCACCACTCCACCCCAATGCGACTTGATGCAGTGTATGTGATTTTTTTTATGAACAACGCTGGTGTTCGTTGAAGGTATTTGATTCCCCAAAGACACTCAACAAACCGGGATAAATCACTTTGATCCTGTAATCTAATAAAGTCGGGTTGAAAAAATGCAGGAGTGCCTACGATTGGAAAGCATTCATCATGTCGAAAAGAAAAGTGGAAGTTACTAAACAATCGACAATTTTGACATCTACAGTGTATTATGCAATGCATATGTGTTTATGAAGGATTGAGCACTCAAAAAGAATATGTTATAATTTATAACTTTGATCTAATAAAAAAAAATGTCTAACTACTGTGGTGTATTTCATGAATTCTAAAATCTTGGGAATTGCAGCTTCATGATAAAACACAAACGAATCTCAAAATATATTCTGGTTCGATATATTTTGGAAAGAAAACATTATCACAGTACACTATTAGATTTCTAGTGGAGTGACTAACGTGTGTGTGCAGTTTTAATTCTGATATTTTTTATTCGTAAATTTGGATACATCTTGAAAAAACCCATACATTTAAAGATTGCTAAGTAAGCAACACAAATTTAGCACGAACAAATTTTGAAATGTTTAAAAGTGATTTTCAGCATCCAGTACACTGAATTTTTTTTTCAACGGATACAGAACGCGAGGTAAATATTGAGAGCAGAAATAAATAATTGCAGAACACTGTGAACTAAAAATGATAGAACATTTATTTTTTCGAGACTTATGATGCAGCAAATAATTTGCATATTTTTCTCACCTGGGCATTTATACATTTTTTACATATTATTTGTTATGTTTTATATTCGTTATGTTGCATAACAAATACGCCTGTTGAGATTCAATGGTAATACATTACCTGAGGGAGCTTATATCCCCCCCCCCGACACCGGCAAATCAACAAATGAAATTGTATTCATGATATTTGCATGATAAAACAATAACAATTGCTATTATTGTTGTCCGTCAATCACACCTCCGGTTACCACGGGTTGGCTACGTACGGTGCGATCGAAGTTCAACATACATACAATAATACGATTACACAATATTTACTCAAGATTTATCCCAGTAATGTTTAAAAGTAGGTTCGTGAGGTGAATGATTTCAATGTGATGTGAATTTGTGTTGATAGCCATATATGAGAGCAGCAAAAGGTTGATGATCATACTATACTGATATGGACGTACAGGGTATGCCGATCTAAAATAATCCTATGTTATTGTACCCAATATTGTATAATCTTATGAACAGGTTTTGAAAAAATATGTTGACAAAATATGTCAAAATGAATCTGGTGTGCCAAAAAAATTCCTGCAACAGCGCTCTGACAAAATAAACAACCATGTTTACAATGTAAACCAAGAACATTTATGCAAACTAAACTCAGAAATGTAAAACAAGGGTTACTAAATGGACAGTAAACTTGCAACGAATGGCTCCTTAACATTTCCTTCGTGTTCTGCGGTGTAAATTCTCTCTTTTTGCAGCCAAGTTTTCCAATGAGCGGAACTCACATTAGTGGCACGTAACCCGTTTTCTTTCCTCTCGCCAGGTGTTCACGCGCTATGGCAAGTGCTACATGTTCAACTCGGGCAAGGATGGGCGACCGCTGCTCACGACGCTGAAGGGCGGCACGGGGAACGGCCTGGAGATAATGCTGGACATTCAGCAGGACGAGTATCTGCCCGTGTGGGGCGAGACCGGTGAGATGACTCCGAGACGAAGGGGGCATCATGCCGGACAGGCGTTGAGTGGCAGGAGGCAGGGAGAGGGGACGATTCATGGGATGAATTACTTGAATTGGTTTTGGTAATTAAGTGCTTTCAATAAAATTTCGATTTAAAGCTTTCGTGACTGCAGGGATTCATCTTCTTGGTTCTTTCGGTAAAGTCACGTAGAAGGGAAGTAATAAAATAATAAAAATAAAACGTTGTGAGTTATTTTATTATGTTTTATTTTTATTATTTTATTACTTCCCTTCTACGTGACTTTACCGAAAGAACCAAGGAGATGCTTTCAATTAGTTCACAAATTTTAAAAAAATACTCAGTAAAGCCAACAATCAATTTTCGAGATCTTATACATTTGCTCATGAGCTTTCAAATTCTTCCCATAAAACTGAACTCTGTATTCCCACCAACCTCCATCTGCACTATCTTCAGCACCGAGGGCTCCTCTCATCCACTGCTTTAAGAGGCAGTTGCATATTTTCGAAGTAACATTTTATTCTGAGCTAAATTGTATTGATGTCTCTCATAACAAACATCGTTTACTTTAGTTATTTAAAAATAAAAATATTACAATTTGGAAACACATTCCAATTAATTCTTGTTCACGTTAGCCCTACAAACGACACTGTCTCTATACCATTGTGCATTCTCTGCGCTCACATTACTATGGATGATGATACGCTTTCCTTCACTTGTTTTAACCACCCGTTTTTAGCATTATTCACAGCCTCCACACTTAGTGACTCTGTGCTGCTTGTCAGCTGGCAACGCCCCTTTACCGTTTACTTTCAGATGAGATCTCCTTGGAAGCAGGTGTTAAAGTACAGATACATAGCCAAGACGAGCCTCCGTTCGTGCACCAGCTGGGCTTTGGTGTGGCACCCGGATTTCAGACTTTTGTCTCCTGTCAGGAACAGCGGGTATCTTGACAAAAAAATTATAATTAAATTTAAATCGAGAAAAGAGCCCTCAGCGATGGAGGAAGTAAATACTGAATACTCATGAAATGATCAAAAGTGGCTTCCACAGATGTTTGCTTTATTAGAGGTTTCTTTCTGCAAAATACGATATAGATGTTTGAAAGGAATTTACGTAAAATAATTTACATTTTGTAGCGGTGTAATATTTTTTTTAATTCAACCATTAACCTGAGGACTCTTTTACTATGTAATCGCAGTTTAAAGTCAATCAGCACTGACCATTTAAAAAAATTGTTGCAGCTACAGACGTTCTACCACCAAATTCTATTTTTTTAGTCAATAAATATCCTTACTGACTAACATGCAGGGTAAGGCACATGTTTAGTCTAGGGAAAGGTATAAAGCTACGAAGTAAAAGAGCACGTAATTACGGTGAAGGTTATAATATAGATGTGTTTTAAGTATGTAACATCTGTTGTAAATGGTCAGTGTGGGATTGATAATGCCGCAACTTTGTTTGGTTTCTTTTCGGTCATGTTTCACCTCATCTCACTGTGTCCACATGGAAGATGAAACCTCGTTCGAGGCCGGTGTTAGGGTGCAGATTCACAGTCAGAGTGAGCCGCCCTTCATTCACGAACTCGGATTTGGAGTTGCTCCCGGCTTCCAGACTTTTGTTTCCACTCAAGAACAGCGGGTAGAGTCAGTCGGGACTTGCTGCCTGCATCTCTTGCTTCCCTGCATGTTTCAGTGTGGTTTTTGTTTGTTTGTTTCAAAGTGCTTATTGGCATGCTGACAATGCATGTCACTGAGGCAATCAATGCTGGCCCAGCCTCATGCAATTTGCTGGAACAGTTTCACCAACGTCGTGTTGTTAAATGTGCTATCCTTATTGCATGCACAATTGAATGTAAAATTATTCAAGCTAGTAGTGACGGGAATGTAATGTTTAACATATGTGCAAACATAAGTCATGCTTAGAACTATTTAATATTGTTTTATTATGCTGTAATAATTCACAATATTACGATTAATAATAGATGCAATATAATTTTCAGATGTGGACCACCACTACATATAATAGTTGGTGGGTTGTGTAAAAATGAAATTTTCTGAGACTCCTGATCTATGGAGTAAAATAAAAATAATAATCATGTTCTGCAAAACATTGGGGTAAATTCCAGAAGAACCTTCCCCGACTGAGCACCCTACCACTATCCGTGCTTGGAAACCCACCAGTGGCATTTTTACAGGCGGATGCATGTTTGATTTTGAATGCGGTAACAAATATATTACAGATATTTATAGTAAGTACAGTCCCGATGACACATGGGCTTTTGCAACCAATGTTACGATTCATCATAGATTTTTTTGTCAGATCGTGTAAGCAAAATGTGTGTAATAAGCCCTCCTCCACCGGAGACAGATATTTAATAAAGTTGTCACATGAACAAGCGTCTCAATGTATTACTGCTTCAGCACACCGGTATGTTGGAGAGCAATCACACACCATTGAACAATTGGGTACCACGTTTTGCGGATAGTAACAACAAACATCATCAGGGAGTTGCCAGAACTGTGGAAATACAGTTGATGATCGATTATCGGGAACGCGATTATTCGGCTTCCAATATTATCTGGGGGTTCCGGGCCGATCCGGCAAAACCGCTCCCCAGTCCGGCGAACGGCACCATGTGCATGACAAAAAAAGTAGCTATGCTTGATTTCAGTGTCAAATATACACCGTACATTACACGCTACATACAACAACTTAAACAATGAAAATACTGCACGTATATCGATTTTTCGTGACTAATAACTTTAGTAAAAACCCCCAGAAAATATGCAGTTCGATCCGGCGAAAAGGGGGTGTAATTCAGTTCGCGCAGTACCGGTCTAAATACTACATCAGTCTGGCGATCATCAAATACATAGTTGTTGAAACAAGAGCATAGTAGTAGGTACATCAACCTATGCAGTTAAAATGGGACCTTTTTACCAGTATAAAAGTATGACAAAATAGGATGACGGTTAACTTTTCACAGTAGGACATTTATTTTTGCCTATTTGTATGTTTACTTATGGCAAGTTCGTATCGTAAACACGTTTAAAACACAAGAATAGGGTTTTCCCCTTTTTCTGGAAGAAAAGGGAAAAACCTATTCTTATATTTTGGTACTGGCAAAGGAGGTCCCATGAGGTTTAAAACACTCCAATAGTATATATACACACACATAACACCTGAAAAAAACAATGTGATGCACTAATGTGAAAAAATAAGCTTTTTTAAATAATATGATCATTCGGCTTTTTTAATCGATGATCAACTGCGTTCTCCAGTCTTGGGCTCTTAAATAGGGCGCATTATGTCATTTGATGTGACCCCCCACAAGGGAGAAGTAGGTGATACCGTAAGCGTAATGAATCCACGTCAATTATATTACCTTTAGCCCATAATAAATTATGTTGGCATGTTAGTTCATGGGATGCTATGAATTGGCTGTGTTGGGCAGAGGAGGGTTTTACGACACATTCTACTCACGCGATCTGACCAGAAAATCAATGTACAGTCCAATTGATTATCGTTCATCACGAATGATGGTACAGCAGTAGCTGGATATAAACACATCCCGTGGGAGTAAGGCTAGTGCGCTCATATCTTAAGTAGTGTGCTTGTATAAAAGTTTCCCTTTGCACTGATATCCAGCTTCTACTGCATTAATGTGGGTTTTTTCACCTGAATCCTAATGTACACGTTTATTCAAGATGTTTAGCAAATGGTATTGGAATGAACATGGTATGGCATAATTGTTGCTGTTTGAGTTTTTGTTTGATTTTCCACAATGTATTTAGTGTATATTATCAGCAACATTAAATAAGCAATATACTATGTTGTTGATAATTTAGGATGTATTGAATACATTTTTTAAGTACATTGCTGGATTTCAAACCTTTATAACTCATCAATCAGTACAACGAAGAGCATACGATATTTAGCTGCACGTGATTTGCCAGACCAGAGCATTTTATCACGCACACTATCCAACCAGAATTGAACTTATATAAAATATCAGCACAAGCAGTAGAAAACCGACAACATTGAAATGCAGCATATTTATTCATATATATGTTTGATAATTAAACGTGTTTAATACATCTTCATTCCATGTTGTCGATGATTGAGGATACATTAAATACGTTATTTAATAATTGAAGAGAAACTATTACACTGTTTTCAATAACGGAAAATCGAACATAGGTATAAAATCCAACACAGCAACAAATATCATGCTATAACATAGCCTGGCATATGCCAGTGGTAAGCATCATGTTTTTTTTTATAATTTGCATGCCGGTTTTTGTGGATGTATAACTGATTTTCATTTCATTGCTTCATATGAGTGTGTGCAACATACAGCATACAAATGGTACGTACCATCGTAAATCCGAACCATGTGTATAAATATGTTTTTCCTTATTCAAACAAAGCAAATTAATTTGTGAAGCTAAACTTTGATTTTTTTCACGTTAGGGATAAAAAAAGCCCGTCTCAGCCACTTTCTTCTGTGGTGTGGTCTCCTCACAGCTCATCTACTTGCCTTCCCCCTGGGGCGATTGCAAGGCTGACCCCATCAATTCAGACTTCTTCGACACCTACAGCATCACGGCTTGCCGCATCGACTGCGAGACGCGCTACGTGGTCGAGAACTGCAACTGCCGCATGGTGCACATGCCAGGTCTGCCACACGCTTAATTGTTTGCTAATTAAGGGAAACGCGCTGTGTGTAAAACAAAAATCCCATTTTGTCCGTACAACTACATACTCTATATGTTTGGGGTTGTGCTGTATCTAGCTTTCCGATGTCTATTTGGGTTATACCGCTTGCTGTCCAGCTCCAACGTGCTCGAACTGTTATGTGCTTGTTGATTTTACGTACAAGTGCGTTGGTGTTTGATCACTCAAAGCAAAATTGTGTATGTATTTGTCGAGCGATAGTTTTCTTCAAACTGTGCTGTTTGCCTCTTATAGGCGTGGAATTTCCCACATAAGGACCAGATGGTTCATTGCCTTTATAAAACAGAAATAACTATTTTGATAATTGTTTTTTTACCGTTTTATCTGGCAACAAAACGATGCACCATCAGAGTTGTGTTTTTTGTTTGCATTCCGACCGCATGTATTGTGGTAAATGCAAACATGACTCCTTGTAAAAAAAAGGTGTCAGTTTTGTTGCCAGATAAAAGGGTAAAAAAACAATTATCCTATTTTGCTCCTGGCAAAGGAGGTTCCAATGGAACTATTTTGATATTTGCTGGTACATTCTAAAATGTACATCTCTAGATCTAACATTAAAAATTAAAGAATGTATTTTTTATTTAGAAATACAACTTGTACGTAAATTTATTCTTATGGATTCCAGGACACAATAATTATTTTTTTCAAAATACTAAATTACTTGGCTTGCACCAAACTACAACTCTTGGTGTACCTGTATGCTTGGCTTAATCTAATTACATAGATGGTTTCACATGGCAGCCAGCGTATATGTCCTTCCAACAATTCCTAATCGGCTGCACGCACTACAACACTTGGCACCTGCTAAGTGTGGGTTTGTGCATTGAATCATATATCTTGAAATATCAGTACACCAAAAGGTGCAGGTCCATTTCTTGTTATATATGGTATTCATTAAAATTGTTTGCTGCTAACTTTGATTCTTTAGAGAATGATTATACGAGCCATCCATATACAGTGTATTTAAATTTTTATTTACGAAATCTATGATAATGATTAAACAATTGTAGTACCGTATGAGGTAGCTAAAATGCTTGTGAATACAGAAGGCTGTTGTCACTGGTGGTAATGTGTCATCGTGACCATTATTGGCATAGTGGAACAAACATCTAAAGTGGGTTCTTTCCCACGTGCACAAGCAAGAATGTGACAGCCCTCTTCTCCTGTTTACAGCCCAGAGAAAATAGTAAAATCCATCAATATGAAAATAAATTTTGCAAAATATTTGTTTCTTTCTAAATTACTCCAAAAAATATACACAATAATGAAGCAATATTATTGATATTAAATCGTATGTTATGCAGATGCATGCTTGCAGGGTTGCATAGGTTGCTTATGTAAGCAATTAAACAGTATGCCTCCGAAAGTGTTTTCCAGTCATAAATTAAGACGTAAAGGACATTTATGTGCTTGTACTTTAGTGCAATTCATGACCGTGTTAAGAAAAAAACATATATACCAAGTACTCAAGTCAGAACATTTCAATTCAAGACTGTGCTCTTAGGACTGTTGTTCCCACATTGAAATGTTGAATTGTTGCTTAGCCAAATTTCAGAGTTTGCGATGGATACCGTCATTATTTAGCAGAGAGGTTTTTTTCCCCCTCTGATCAATTTCCTTTAAGTCTTCTAAACAAGCTTAAAAGGAAACGAGTGCAGCTTTTAAGAGCATATAATTCTTAAAACATGCAGACGTCCATATTGTGTGTTCATATATACAGTGTAAGCTGTCAATAGTATCATGAATAGTGCTGTACATTACTTTGGTATTGTACCAAATAAAATTGCATATCCACTGAACACAGTTAAAATTGAAGGTGGTCGTGAAAAGGGTCTTTCACATGAAACACTGGTTCAGTAAATGTCGGAGAATGTTTGAAATAAGAAATATAAAATGACGGCTGTGTCTGCGAAGCATAAAAACCATGACGTGGGATGGAAACACAAAATAATTTTGGGTTTAGAGTATTGATTGACTTCACTTAATTTTATGTGGCCACAAATTCGCGGTTGATTTTATTAAATGTCTGAACGGAAAATGTATCACTGTCCTTAAAGTGGCCTTGAAGCTAGTCAACCAAACGTGTTCGTGTTTGAAACATAATCACGTATATAAGATTACAAACGCATAAGCGTTTGATTAGAGCGTTCAATTTACCATGTAAATGTATGCAGACTTAAGTTAATTATTCTGGTGTTTTATTATTTGATTTAAAAATTTGATCGATGTTTCGAATGTCTTCTCATGTTTAGCCTCTTCAAAGTCATATACAATTACAGGGAATTATATTTTCACACGATAACAAGTATTGCCTTGAATACCCTAATTGTTATTTTTTCTACTATTAGTTAGAAGTTTTTTCTAGATCATTTGTCTCCACTGCTAAGTTATTAAAATGTATATTAGTTTATTGTAAAAAAAATTTCAATTTCTCTTTTATGAGCATGTATTTACCTTCCGAAAATAAATTGCATTTAAAACAAGGCTGTACCTGAATAGATGTGAAAGGGTGCTTCTTCTTGACTGGAGTTTATCATGTGTGTTGTTGGTCAAATCCTGCAGGCGATGCACCATACTGCACACCGGAGCAGTACAAAGAGTGTGCAGACCCAGCCTTGGGTAAGCATCTAGCTCTGATGCTACGAGAGAGTTCTCTCATCGTGTTCCACTTTTTTGGTCATGCAGCACCCCATTTTGAAACATTCTGACCTGTTTCACCCCCCCCCCCCGAGTGTTTGAGATTATGTGCTGCTCTTTGCGAATTTTGATGGTGCTTGAACGCTTTTATTTGAGAAGGGTACCGCTGTCAGTGTTAAATCATAACAAATTACTTTGTTACCGCACTGGGAAAGGGCATCACAGATCATTACCGTGATATTTCCTGGTTTTGTCCAGTGCCACTGCAAATGCAGTGAATTCGCCGTAGATGTAGATTTACACTTTCATCAATAAAACATGATTTATAATCAGGAGTTCGGTTGCTTTGAAATGTCAAAAATAATATCCAAGGTGATGTGTATATAGATATCCCATGCAAAACAATACGGAGCAATTGAGAAAACAAAATTTTATTTCAAAGCCTCCACATTTCTCCCACCGATCTCAATTCACTTGTTCAATCTTTTAAAACTCTCCTCTATAAGATAACGAGCCATCACATTCATGAGATGAAATCACCTCTCGATAAGAAAGTACTGCAAATGAATCACTCTGTATAACAAATGCCCGTTAAATACATTGTAACAATATTTCACGTATTGTAATCAATGTCATATTATAATATTCAATTACAAAGGTGTCCTAACACATTAACAATTTTGTTTTGTAGAAATCATTGAGATTTTTTTTTTATTAAGGACGTACAAAGACTGTCTGCTTTCCGTGTTCTCAGCTTTGTGCGTTCACTGAATATCCTCATAGACTTTCTAGTGGAGAAGGACGACAACTTCTGTGTCTGCGACACACCATGCAACACCACACGCTACGGAAAGGAGCTCTCCATGGTGAAAATCCCAAGCAAGGCTTCGGCAAAATATCTCGCCAAGAAATATAACAAGACCGAAGATTACATCCGGTGAGATGATCAAATTACCCAGAATGTGAACCAATTAGGCTTGAGCCTAGATAGTGCTTTGATGAGTGACCACCAATCACAACACAGGTCTAGTAGGCTTTTTGGTTAACAGGGAGCAGCGCAGCAAAAGCCATTGTTCTGTACTTTCACCCCCCCTCCTTCATCAAACCACGCTGACTAGCATGGAGAAGTATGTTCAATGAACACATCCTGCATGCACGGCATAGGGAGGCCCTCATCCAGAAGTGGATTGACACACTGGCCGTATATGTACAATACTCCTTAGCACTGTTAATGTACTGCCATAACGTGTCGGTCATGGGTTGTTTTCACTATACTTCACCATGCTTGTCAGTGCAGGTTGGTGTATGGGTTAGGTTAGGGGTTCTTCTTTTTGTAAACTGAACAAGAAAAAAAGAAAAATACCCTCACAATGCATATTACCATCAGCCGTGATCAATCCACTACCATGTTACAATCCATCTTGTGCCCGCAGATGAGCTGATTTCATCACTCACAACCCCACAGTGGATGCCCTAGTGTGCTAAATTCTCTTCATTGGATGTCACTATGTCATTCTACTCCATCACCGACCACAATCCTTTCTAGCGTAATGTTATACAGTAGATGCATATAAATAGCGAATAAATGTTTGGCTCACATAGAGATGTCCTATATAAAAAAAACCACGTGTGTTTTTTTTTATTCCACCACGCAGGGAGAATGTGTTGGTTCTCGACATATTTTTCGAGGCTCTCAACTATGAGACGATTGAGCAGAAGAAAGCGTACGAAGTTGCTGGCCTCCTGGGTAAGGGATCATGTAATTCAATTATTCACATGTTGGTGACTTTTTGCCAAGAACACATGATTCGAATGTGTAATACATTGGTCACTGTTTCCTTCCAAGTTTTTATTCAGAGGAAAAAGAAAACTGAACAAAAAACAATTGCAATAAATATAGATTTTGAAACGTTATCTTGTGTCAGCTTTATAATTTTCGCAGGGAGCTAAACATCCATAACCAACCTCCTTAATGAATTCACGTTTACACGTAAAGTAAAGCCAGTATACAAAATTAGAATGGACATCTGTCATTTATAAATGACGCGCATAGACTATTGCGTTTTAATATTTATAGTTTTTTTAAACGTATTTAAGCACAGCTGGCTGGGATCTTGCAGTGCAAATAAGTAAATGTACCCAAGAGTGATACTCGTTGCTCGTAAAAGCTCTACGTTGCAATGCCTGATGTGTGTTGGATGCAGGTGACATCGGTGGCCAAATGGGTCTGTTCATTGGAGCAAGCATCTTGACCATTCTGGAAATATTTGACTACCTTTATGAGGTGATATGCACATAACGTATATTTATTTATTGTCACGTATCTTTAATTTTATTGTATATAACGTTTATATTAAATGCAGTACTCAAAGTCCTTAAGGTAGATTTTTGTTTATGAAAATGATTGTGTTATGTTCATCGTTACATCAAGTGTCATTGTTCTTGCAAACACATTTCTGCTATTTTATTGTTTTATTTAATGCCTAACTCCATACAATTCACAACGTTTGCAATTGGTTCTTTTGTTTCCCTTATTGAGGGTCATTGCATTCCCATTGAATGGTTAATTATATTTTTAAAGTTCAAAATAAATGATATAAGTTTAATGATTTTGGACAGCACTGTCAATTCAATTATACAGGATTATAATTATATTCGTGATACTTGTTTGCCAACTAGGTATTAAAGGACAAGGTTTGCAAGTGCCGCAAGAAACACAACAAGAAAAGAAGTGAAAATATGGTAAGTTATCTCTTAGCTGCACAATTCATAAAATACATCTGTATAATGTTGGTATTTAGTCATCTACGTATCATGCGTGCTATTTCTTTCCACAACATGGTAACCCATGACAGTTATTATTTTATTGATGTAAAAAATATGACCATCATACATACCCTTGTGTTAGGTTGACATTGTGTAGTATTTTGTAAAATATGTTGCATGTAAATAATGCTAAACATTGTGAAAAAATTTAAACCAAGATTTACTATATATCCTGTGTAAGATGTGATAATTGATACATACGTATTAAGGTTATAATTTGTCATGGAATTAAGTTTATTTGCACCTTTATGAAAATAAAAGAACATGTTGATTAATGGTGCGCTTTAAGCGCGGCATTTTAGGTATTTTTGTTAGAGAATTGCTCTTAATTTCATATCCTATTCTGGTTTCTTTTTTTCAGATATAAATCTATTCTTTTGCCACCGCATCCTGTGTACATTATTTTTGCTCTCTCTCTCTAAGCATCTGATGTGACATCCAAGGCTTTAATATTTCACTGAATATTTTCTGGGTCCCTGGTAGACTGTCATAGAGTCGTGACGAGTAGTCACGGCAATCAGGAGAGAGTAAACTAGATCTGGTGTGCAGGTGCAGCACTATTTTCTGGATCACCGGTAGACTGGAATAGACACGTTGGCGTGTAGCCATAGCCACTGCGCAAAGTAAACTAGAATTGGTGTTGGCAGCTGAACTCAATCCGTGGTGACATCGCAATTCGTGGTGTGTTCCCCTCTGCTGTGTTGTACTTGTAGACACCTTGTGAGACCCTGCGGAGTCACCACTCGCAAGACGTGCACTTCAACAGCAGCATTCTACCTCATCACACCGTCAGAGGGACGTTTGAGGATTTTGCGTGCTAATGGCTTATATTAATCTCCTACATGTATTTACAAACAATCGGAAGGGTGAGTTAGCGATCTCCAATAAGATGAGGAAACACAACAAACAAACAAAAAATCCGTTCCACTAGGTGCAGAGTTTTGTAAAATAAACTCTCGATTATTCAGGGTAATGGGGAGGAAGGGGTAGCACGGATAAAATAAAAACACGGGCAACGCAGAACGTACGTGATTCAGCCGATGGAAACTAGTTAATTGCTTACTAATTTAGAATGGGGGAAAAGACGATGACTGTGCTCTTTTTATTCTTCCTTAAATTAACAGGTTTATTTGCCGACATGCTTGCAATCACGTGGCCACTGAGTCGTTGACCCTCTCGAATGAGAAGTCGGTAATAACTAAAGCAGCCCATGTAAAGATTTACATTTTTATTTTGGAAGCTGAAACATGGTTAATCCGCAACCCATGTAATCCACCCACGGATAATTGAGAGTGAACATAAGTAATACACCCTTCGTCCTAAGTGATTTTTGCAAACATTTGCACACATGACTGCCAAAGCCTAACCAGACGCATATCTACTCTTCACTCACATCATTATTGTAAGGTAGACCAATATTAATTGAGTTTAACACGTAGGCTTTCGCGACCAATATTAATTAAGTGAATGAAAGATTGAAATTCACTGTTTTAAACAGCTAATTATGGTACTTTTATGAGTCAAGGTAAATCAAATCTGTTTTAACACGTAGGCTTTCACAACCAATATCATCCATAATAGAGATTTTTTTGGGTTATATCGCGTAAATATATACAGCACACCAGTGTGTTGGAAAAATAAGCCATGTCCTCAGATTGTAAATGTTGTGAAGCTAGTTGTAATTACTGGCGAAACGTCGTACTCAGTTTGTAAATGTTGTGGCTTGGCTCTCCAACACACCGGTGTCCTGTACTAGTGACGAATTGGCATGTTCTGTTTACATGACTACCCTTACTAGTTGGCTGTGTCGGGTGGTAGCGGGTTTTTAAAGACACATTTATATATTTACGCGATCTAACCCAAAAAAAACTCCATTATAAATCAAATCTGCTGTATTGAAATATACTTAATCATTTATATAATACTTTTTTATTGCGGTAATGAAATTTTCAGCTTAGGTTTAAAGAACACACATGCATGTAATGGTATTAACAGTTTTTGTTTTATCACATGACAAAACACACAGTGGGCAAATATGAAAATAGATAAGTGCTAAGGCAAATATCAAACCATAAGTGGTAATTTTTTGTCATTGTATAATGGGCACTTTTTCAATAATAACATATTTATACTACTGTACTTCTTAAAGTATAGTCTGTAATAACTATTAAGCCGGAAAAAATATGTTTGTTCAGATAACAGGGTTATGATTATGTACGTAAGGTTTGAGAAAAAATGTTAACATAAGTATATAAATGTACGTGTTCACTTTTGGCGCACATATTTACTGATAATACTTTAGACTTCACGTGAACAATCCTATACACCATTTAAAATACAATGAGACAATTTTGGGGTTTCTCTTTCAAATTTGCTACCCATTTGTGCTTTCATATATAATAATTCAAACCAGTAATGATATGCCAATAGCATTGTAGCAATCTGACTAATGTAAACATGTTTTGGGACTGCGTTGACAGTGGTGCACAAAAAAATGACAGAAACTCAACGCATAAGTCAATAAGACTGCCCTAAAGAGTAATAATTGTATTATAAGCGACGTTGCTGGCAATGGCACTTCTTCGGAGCAGAGAGATCAAGCAGATATTCATGTTATGTAGAAGAGCCATTGCCCAATATGTTGGCTATTATATGTGTCCTCTTAAGAGCAGAGTTATTGATGAATGTATTGTATCTTTATCTTTATTGTTTAGCTAATGCAGTAACTCTTGCAGTTCCCCGCAGGAGCTTTCTACCACGGATAGCACACAATAGGTATGACTTGATTTTATTCAATTTCTTTGTGAGTAATTTACATTTTTTTTATTTGGACCATGCCACCAGCAAATGATGGCCCATACATGCAGCATACGTGTTCTTGTAAAACACATTTTCTTTCATCAACAATTGTTAGTTTTTTAAGCTGAATATTCTAAAAAATGTAGTACAAATTCATAATTAAAGAGTACTTAATTTTGGTAAATGAACGTTGCTTGTAAAGATTTTTTTTCTGGAAATTTCTATCGCATGTATCTGTGTTATTTTCCCAAACTGATTTGTAGCCATGCTTGTATTGTCATTTATACGTAGCATTTGAAATATTATACAATATTCATAGATTAGGTAACGGTGAGCATAGATATACACATTATAATTGTATTTTTGTGCCTAAATTATGCTATACATTATATATTTACTGTTTGGATTTAATATTCCTAATATTGCTTATTGTTATGTTTTGTGACAAATATATGCCTTTAAGCGTTTATATTTTAAAAGTCTAACATAAAATAGGAATTATAAGATTCCTTTATCTCCATATCTTGTGCTATTTATTTTTTAATTTCAAACAAAAGCATCAATACATTTACAATGAAAAAAGGTGGTACATGTTTTGGAGTATTATACATTGGAGAGGGAAAAAAATACCAATATTTTATTCTATTTTCAAAACTTAGTTCAGCAGGTGCCTCCATCTATTAAATTAATCTTGCAGCCTTAAACAGAAATCAATCAAATCGACACCTATTTTGATTGCTCAGTGGGTTCATTTAAATCAATACGCAAACACAAACCGTCCTCAGTGGCATTATTTTTTAGCGATTTACAATAATACAATACGGTATAATTATACAGAGAACAAGTTAGGCTTTTATTACCGAAGTATTCCACTTCATTGAAGTGTAGGTGATGCACAGAGACTACTCACAATTATTTAATAAAAATGTTTTTTCTTCAGACTTTTGCGTCTTTATAACACAAAACCCTTCAATTGGTAGTTAATAAACAATAGGCTTTACCCTTTCCGGAAATAATACAGGTGTTATGATGGTCAAACGCCGAATAGATACCTATTGCAAGGAATTACGTCTGCATTAACCACACATGCCTGTGGTAAACATGCAAACAAACGTGCTTTTATAACACTATGTAACACCATTTTTGTTCCTGCTTTTGTGACCAGGACTTTATGTGAATGAAAGGCACAAATGCACACGTTTTCTCATTGAAAATAGATACATTTCTAAATATCACTGTCCTGGTCACAAAAGCAAAGTTTCTGTGGTATAATATCCATTTCTGTACTTTTGAGGCATAAGCAATTAGGAAGTAACTCTTACGACCCAGGAACAAAAATGTGTTTTTTGTTACAGAGTGTAATAAACTATGCATTGTCCTTGAAACTGCTTGGCCTACACCAGAGACAGCCTCCTTTATGGTATTATTTAATCGGCGTTAGACTAGAGAATGCCAAAAGGTGAACAGCACAAAGGCAATGCAAATATCAAAGCATTAATAACTCGGGTGGAGCGGTTATATCTATGGGGCCCTTTTCACCAGTATCAAGACTATGGAAATAGGGTACCATAGATATAACTGCTCAACCCTTAAAAATGTGCTTAAATTGTAGCAACAAATAGGGACATTCATCCTCGTTGTATGTGGTTATTTTGTTTGCGTTATGATGCTGAGTTGTTATTGTCAATACCATTTTCATTATTTAAATTTGGAGACGTTGGAATTTTGTAGTGAAATTTCTATCATATCCACGGGCGTAAACATGTGAAGACGTAAAAGCACAAAATGGCCGACACTATGGAATGCTGAATTACTTAAATGCATCAGCTGTTTTACGCTGATGTTCATATTTGATTGGCGCCTTACTGATACTTGATTTCCACATTCTTGAATACCTAAATTATCATCAATGAGTTGTAAACATGTACACGAGTCAAAACAATCAAAATAGCCCTTCTGATTGTGTTTCTCTAAGACTATTTTAAAATATCTAACATCTGTCCAAATTTATTCAAGTTGAACACATAGCTTGCAGGTTAAAATATACTTTAATATGAAAAGAATGTTTGAAATATGAAAGACTGAAAGAGCATACATTTTATTTCAAATATGAATGTGAGAGCATTCCTGATTATATACTGACGAAAGTTACATTCAGTCTGCCGTTTCGTTCAGTGAAAATGTGGGGTTTATGATTTGTAATGCTTCTTACAATGTTCGCTACATAAAATCCCATAAAACACTTGTACAGCACATAACTGCACTTGCATATTAGCAGCAGAATACGGTGTACGTGAAGACCACATTCTTCAATGCATTGAAATTGTGCTTTTAAAAAACCGTACTGTAGTATGTTTTTTTTACAATATGTATTATTTATATCAATATACAGAAGCAAATAATGCGTATGGCAATGAATTAATCGACTCTGTGGGATAATTTGTATCGTAGCTTCTTGTCTTCATTCTATAAACAATAGCTTACACGGTATGTGTCATTTTTAGCTTTTAATGAGCAACTAATTGTTCGGTGCGGCAGAGTTAAAACATTGGAACCAACACACTTGAATATACGATTGATTTGTCTGACATTCTTCAGTAATTATACAAAGAAACAGTTCCGATCATTAATGTTTGCTTTGGATTGACGAGTGTATTTAATGCATATACCTGCTGTGTAACTGAAAAATACTTCCTCCCTACAAAAAAACGGATAGCATGCAAGGAAACATGATTATGAACATTGCTTATTGGTGTTAGAGATTCACATCCATTGATTGAAGGTGTTTGTTCTCTTATACTGCTGTAACTACATGGATGTATATGAAAGACTCGCCATGCGAATGTCATCGAGTGAAATATGTATCGTAAAATACAGGCCACTGCTGGATGAAGAAGGCCCCCCACTACAGACATGCAGTCGTGGAGGTTGTTGGACCCTTCTTCACCAAGTTGGTCAGTACGGGTTGATGAAGGGGGTGCCCAAGACTGGTTCAGATATCACTCGCCACTGATGTTGGCCGTGGCCAGGGGAAACCACTGCGTAATTCACATACCTGTCAACCCCTTCTCAGTGTCTACCTTATTTTACAGACCAATTCGGACCTTATTGGTCACCCCGTGCCCTTATAAATCTCAACGTTCATCCTACAAAGTCCCATCACAATGGAGAAACACAAACAAATAGTTTTTTTTGCCCGCGTTGAAACGGCTGTATGCCGTATGGACCTGAAAACTCAATTTGCCTGTACAAGAATACGGGTAAACCGTATGGGTTGACAGGTATGAAATCGCACAATGCGCTAACCACTGCATCACCGCTCCACGCCATCTAGTGCAACCCTGAATATCAGTATAATCTCAGCCAAACTCTCTAAGATTGATTGATTTATGGATATGGTAGCTTGGGTGCTTTTATACTTATTTTGATAAAGAGAATATGTTTAAAGATACATTTTATGCAGTGTGATATATGCTTTTTAATATAACTGGTTTTCATGTTAATGCGTTGCATGGATTATTATTCATGTGAAATTGTTAATTAAACGATGTCATGCGAATATCAGTAAATATACCGCATGTTTATGATATTCCACCTAACTTTGATTTCATGCAAAGTTGCATGGTTTAGCAACCTACCATTGGCAATTGAAAAATAACCCATTGGAACAAGTCATTGCAAGTGCATAACTCACATACATTATTAAATATACAAAAAACTGATAAGAATAAAGTTGTATCATATATTAAATATGATTTACCCTATTTATTTATGATGCTGAGTTGTGCATGTTGATCAATGTCAGATGTATAATACCTCCATTCCTGCTAAACCAAACGTTGAGGTGACGTAATATAAAAATACAATACAGTAATAATGTTAATACTGTAGTAATGACCACGTTCTAGCGCACGTGCACACAAACACGTACAGAGGGACAGCATCGATATTTTTTCCAGATGAGAGCTCTGTTATGAGCAGTTTCGGAATGGGATTTCGATAAAGTAACCTCAAAGTTATCTGCAGAAAAACAGTATTGCTGCAGTAGCCACGGGGATGAAAAAAACGAAAATCTAAAGTGACTTGTACGAACGTACACACCCGTTGTTTTTCTTACGCTTCATAGCCTCTCATTCATTTATTTACCGATCTTTCAAGTACAGAACAGGGCTGCAGCAGTAATCGACAAGTGGTCAGATCTGCTGTGGGGTAATTAAACATTTTTTTTAAGTAGATCCCTCTGGCTGTGCTAATAGATGACAAAAGTACAGCCACTATATGTACATGTTTGAAAGTGGGAAGGTGGGAGCAGAGGAAGTGAGAGCAGGAATGATGTTTATAAAAAAGTGTTAAATGAAATAGTTTTTTAGTACTGTATACCTCTGTAACAAGTACATTAATATTGTGTTCTTTTGATGTTTCAACATATTTTAAAAGTATACATGTGATTTGTGTGTATAAAATGCCTTATTATGACCATGGCCGTGACACTGATTATTGTTTAATGTTTAATAAGTGTATACAGCTTCAATGTAATGTTGCCTTGTGTGATTGTAAACGTTAGAACAGAGCTACCATGAGAGATTGATGGGACAATGTCAACGTGCCACACACCAAGGGAAGATTGAGGATATATCTTGCAGCTCTGTCTATGGATAGTGACAATCGTGTCTCTGAATACAAGTGTAGTGATGACGCCTCTTCAGGTGGTATCTGTAGCAGACTAGCTTGCATCTGTCAAAAGTACATTTTCTCCACCTACTCTGTGTTCTGCTCTGTTTAAATGGGCGTGCACGTTTCACTGCATACATGTAATATCAAATGAAACAATAAAATGCATTATTCATACAATGTTATCTGAGTCTTTGTACACACCTGGCTCTGTTGTCACGAGGTGGCATCGCTTTTATCGAAGTATTTAACTCAGCACAGATGCTGCCGTGGTGTTATAATGGCTCGCACACGAGACTTTTCAATTCGTTTTAATCCGGGCAGTTGAAACAATGTGGACATTTCATAAATCCAGTTCGTCCATCACCAGGTGGCATGCGGTGGGGTAAAGTGTGGGTAACTCCGATCTCTTCCAAGACGTCTGACCAGTATGGGAGAGTAGGCCCAAATCGCATCTGGTGGGACCCACTAGAGCTCCTTCTAGTGGAGGCATTTCTACCAGTTGCAAGGAATATTAATTCCTGCAGTCACGAAAGCTTTAAGTCAAAAAGTAATACTTTTTTAATGCAAATCAAAGTTACGTTTGCGTTCATGAAATAGCTCGCGTAATTTAATTATTTAGTTTTCCTTTGAAGTTTGGTTTTATGTTATCATGCTACAAAAGAGCTGAGAAAAACGTGATCTGTCGATCCATTTATGATATACAGTAATTCATTGTGCTAATCTCCCACCTATTTCTTCTAGATGCATAAGTGATCCTAGATATGAAATAGATTTGCCTTAAGAATATAAATTACACTGACCTACAAAACAGTGCTCATATCTCCAGGTTGTAATTTTCGTGCAGTGCTGTCACACATCGTTTTGGATTTATAAAAAAAAAATGTTTTATTACTTTAGGATGTGCAGGCACAACTTCACTCTAAAAACAGCATGTTAAAAGATGTATCCATAATCATGATAATGGAAAAAAACAATGACATTTCACTTATCACATTGTCATGTATACATTTGTCATAGATTATTTAAGGTTTCAAAAACAGCATCATAAAATGTAGTACATGGTATGCAACACGTGCATTTAAACATCAATTATTTTCCAGGAAAGCCTAAATGAGTTTCAAAACTTTTCAGAAGGGTCCTGCATCAGAAAGTTCGTCAATACCATTGAGAATATTCGCCATATGGGAGTAAACTGGAGTAGCCACAGACAGCCCATGCATACGAGGAGATACCACTTACAACTCCACACAGATGCTTTCAATCGAATGACATTTTCAAGCCAATGAGTGAATCAATTCACACTTTGGAACACACCCAATGCTGTACTACAATATAGCATTATATATATACCATTAGCACATGAATTGCACTTGTGGTCACCCATCCAAGTGTAGTGACATAGAACGGTCACTACTGTGTTGGCCCGTACGAGGGCTGGGGGCCCCAAGGGGGTGCCTGGGGGGTCACGTGCTGGAGGGATCCGGACCTTCCCAGAGGTGGGGAAAGTGAGGCGTGTCCTGGGAAGGGAGGCGTGGCCTGGAGAGAGCCAGCCACGCCTGGGCGGAGCCGGCCACGCCAAAGCAGATATAAGCGTGGTGTGAACGGAGAGCAAGGCGGTTGTACTGTACTCCAAGTGAAGACATCATCGGTCGTCAAGTCCCGAGTCGTCGTCCTGGGCCAGGCAGGCCGTTGCCTGCCTGGTCCAGTCTGTGTCGTGTTCCAGAGTGTTAGTGAGTTGAGGAAGGTGCTCACCACCTTATGTACAGTGTTATATTACTTACCGTTTAATAAATAGTGTTGCCTCCAAGCTGCGTGTGTGTGCACCTAATTCGAACCTATTACATTTGGTGTCAGAAGTTGTGGAAATATAAATATTGCTAGGTGTTATCCTAGGGAAGTAAAATGGGCACACGAAAAACAAAGACAAAACTCATCTGGACGCCTTCGTACGACGGGGATGGTGTGACGACCATCCTTCGGACAGCCCCGGGGATGGCAGCCCCGGTGACAGAGAGATGGCGCTGCACGCGGAGCGGCGGGACTGGCATCGCACCGCTGCTTCGCCGCCATCGGGAACGGAGCGATGGAGCCGCGGGGAGAGGACACCGTCGTCTCTGCGGGGGCTGGCGGGGGGAGGCCCAGGCATGCGGGCCACGCGGTGGGGCCGCCAACTCGGCGGCTGATCGTGGCGCGGTTCCCGCCAAAGCGCCGCTCCCGCCATTTCGGCGGCGGGTCGGGGCGCTGTTCCCGCCAAAGCGCCGCTCCCGCCGACATCAACGCCTGCGGAGGGGGAGTTCCACACGTGCAGGTGGCGCCCCCGTCTTGTGGATGGGGGTTCGCAAGAGCAGGCCGTGTTCACCATGCAAGATTCTTCGGGCCGTCCCAGTGCTCCACCTTGCCGCCCTCCGATATTCACAGTTTGCCAGGCGACACGCTCGACTGCCTTCTACCATTCGGTGCATTTATGGTTATTTGAGTTATGGACATACACACTTTACATGGGCAGTTCTACGAATTAGGCAACCTCTGTTAACATTTCTAAAATAATCTAATGATGTATATGGAGTGCCAATTTGAAGGCGACTGTCAAATCATTTCTATGGACCCCGTTGTATTTTTTCATTTACAAATAAATTCTTCAGGCAAAGTCTAATTACGTCAAACAAAACTCATTAAATACCCATTTGTGTGCAGAGATGAGGCTCCCTGTGACCAACAACATCTATCGTGATGCCAAAGTTATTTGTTTATTTTTTACTGGAACCATCTTTGCTGATGCCTTTAGAAACATCAATAAGTTGAGGTCAATGGCTCCATTGGGAGTTGATCCAGAAGAGGTTGCTATTACAAAAAGATTGGAAATCAGCCTGTGCAGCCAGCATCACATGCATTCTTGACATTGCCAATTAAAATATATCAAATATTTCCTCAGCCTACAGAATTGTCATGCAATGTTGTACAAAACTAATGTATGGACGTGGAATTATTACGATTTTATGCAATTTTTTTCTGGTAAAGATTTTTCACTTTAGCATGAAATAATACAGTTTCAATTTCTTTTATTAGGTAGAGCCCTGTGATCCATTCGGCTCTTGAATCGAGTGCAACCGCGACAAACAAAAAACAATAACATGAACAAGAAAACATCTTAAAGTGACTATGTGCAAACAGAAAATCCAAGAAAATACAGCAAAATATTGCAGAAAAGGCACCGTACACCAACGCCGTGTGCAAAAATCCCAGTGGGATGCAAGCCAAACAACAACAACTGCCTGTCTAGTCCCTTCAAAATAATGTGGCATCTGTTAAGTTCAAGATGTATTTCAAATCACGGTAGGTCTCGCCTCATTGCGAACATTTCAGGAAAAATGCAATAACATTTGTGATATCTACCATTTTGTAAACAATGCAATCCCAGACATGAGATGAACTCCCTAAGTTTTGTTAAACTATCTTCCTTGGCCGTTCTTCACACCTAGGAATATGTTAACAGTGACACGCGAATATTTGCATGCCCTATATTCTAAAGTATGACCTGCAAATATCGCAAACTTGTTTCAAAGCACTTTTTCTCGTGTCATCTCTTGTTATAGTCATCTCGAACAGCAATGCATCATCATGCTCAATAGAAAATGGTTAATGTGAGTCACTAAAGTAAATAGTTTAACTCCACTGGGAATACAGACCGTCCCATTTTCAGAAGGACTCGTATTCATCACATCTATAAAGCATTGACGTACACTGTTTCTGTAAATCACAACCACGGACAACAATACGTTGTGATTGTGAAATAAATAAGTGTCTGAAAGTGAGATGACCTGGGCTTAAAAGCTCTGGAGATAACCATGGAGACAGATAATGGCTTTGTGTCGAGTGGGAACATGTTTAAGAGTGGGGAAATTAAAACTCTCATAATATTTCATGTTTGTTGTTCCTAGCAACACGAAACATCGACCTGCAAACTATATCCAATTATCCTTTACAGAGGAACATAGCATAGTCACATTCTCATCAGTCGGTGTTCTCTGAAATATATATGTAGTGAGTCACTTCAGAGACACAACGTGTATTCTACACTGCATAACACCGTTATACATGGGACCACAATACACACCTCTTACACTCGTTACACACGGGACTATAACATGCCTATCTCTGGCGCACACGGGATAACTATAATCGGGTCAAAACAGCCAGTCTGACCCACTACGTCGGAGACGAAGACGTAGAACTTGGGTTCCACTTCACCTGCAGACAGCCCCGATATTCGATCGGGGCTTCCCTTTTATCCCTCTCGGCGCGGCCTGGCTCCACCCTCGGCCGCGCCTCCCTCTGGAACATTCCCGAAGGTTCCAGACGACCTTGCACCTGCCACCTGCCTGGCTCCGCCCATAACCACGCCCTCTTCGGGAACTCTCTAGACGATTCCTGGATACACTTCCCGTGTCCCCTCGGTCACCTTTCCCCCACATTCCTCACCCCGGCCCATCACGTGCTTCACCCGATGCCGGAGTGACTCGTCCTCATATGCCCCCTCCCGCCAGCAGCCCCCACCACGCTCCCCAGTGACCAATGATGTGGCAATTACTCGCTGCACTGGCGGAGTGGCTGCTACCCCCCCCCCCTGCAGCTGACCTCTCCAGTGCTGCTGCGGTGGTCCACTTTACTCTAGTGACCCGGGTGCTGCTGCGGGGTCCACTTTCTGCCGCGCCCCCTCTCTCCCCCCGCCTTCTCTCTCCCCCCCGCCCCCTCTCTCCCCCCGCCCCCTCTCTCCCCCCCTACTGCCGAGGCCTATATAACCTCGTGCCACGGCAGATCTCTCGCCTACTTCAGCAGTTCTTTCTTGCTGTGGTTGTCCCACCTGATGACGATTGCTCGTGTTGAGATCGAAACGTCGTGATCTATTATTTTTCTACCCACGTGACTTTACCGAAAGAATCAAAGAGTATGGATTCCTGCAGTCACGAAAGCTTCACATCTAGATTATCCCCTACTTGTCGATAGGACTCATTTGTCTCTCTCTGCTAGCACCCTGTACCACGCCCCTAGTAACCCACTGCATGGTACTGCACGGTGTGCTCGCCTCTGCACCCATATGTCCTTGTTCTACAGCACTTAGCGCGACGCGCCGGAGTGATCCGTTTAACATCACTACATATATATGATCTCATTCTTACATTAGTTGGTAAACCTTTCATCCTTAGAGCGTGGCTTCAAACACATCAAACAAGGCACACAACTTAAGAAGGAATTTGCCAACACAAATTATGATTTTGTTTTTAATGAGCATATATGAATGACTTATTTAATCACGTTTGAATGTGTTTGATCTCATTACAAAAATATAACATCGTGATTAAAATAATAATAATTTACAGCCCTTTATCAACCCACTCGTTGATGAGGGCCTCCCCATGCCCTGGCAGGCATCGGGCTTCTTTGACAATAGGGGCCGTTCATAAATGACGTCACGCGATTTTGGACGATTTTTGATCCCCCCCCCCCTCGTCACACGGCGTCACACAAAGTCAGACCCCCCTCAAATATGACGTCACAAAGCTCCGCCCCCCCCCAAAACCATATTTCCATTTTGAAAATAAAACATGCTTCAAATCGCTTTAAACTATTGTCATTTTAGTGCGTATTTAATGTGGCGCTGCACTGATGTTGTAGGAGTGTTGTTCTAACAATTAGTGTTGTTATAACAATTCTATATTTATTTAAAGTTGCGCATTTTGATGTGACGTCACATTTCTCACCCCCCCCTCGTCACACATCGTCACAAATGTCTGACCCCCCCCCCCCCTAGGTGCGTGATGTCATTTATGGACGGCCCCATACAGTACAGTACAACACAGTACAAATTGGAAATGTTGTGGGTTTACTCTCCAACACACCGGTGTTGGAGAAATACATTATTGTCAATCAGCTGGAGCAACTGTGTCATCCTGTGCTTTCCAATACAGACTTCCATCCCTATTGAGAAAAGCAGTATGCAGGTCCTTATTTGTAAATCCATAAGGCATTGTTGCTTTGACATTTTCAATCCCCATTCTGTGAATGTTCCTCAGGAGGCATCAGCATCAGCTGTTTTTTTTTATGGTGACACTGATGCATTATGAGCCAGAGGAGTATACCACAGGTCAGGACAAATTGACCAAAAGCATGAACCCAATATCTGCCGAGTCAGCCGTGCGAATCTGATTGTCTTGAAAATGAATGTTCGCCACGGTGGCGAGATGTTAACTACCTCACCTGGAATACAGAAGGATGTGGGTTCGATCCTGACCCCGACGCCTATATATTTTAGAGTTTGCATGTTCTCCCTGTGGTCGCGTTGATTTTTCTCCGGGTCCTCCAGTTTTTCCCTCCACATTTAGGTACATGCATTTAGAGCATTTGGCTGCTATACATTTCCACGTGATAAGTCACTTTGTTGAGCTATCATTTTTGGTCAGGTTACCTGGTAAAATAAAATAAAAAACAATAGTTTAGTTTATAGTTTAGTGTGAAATGTGTATCATGCCAAATAAATGTTACATGTATCATTTACGTGAAATATTCACGTCCATACTTAGTATAATTGCAAGAGTAATTTAAATATACTATTTGTTTCCTGTTGAAATTATTAATTACAAGTATATTATATCACCATGAGGCCATCTAATCTCAGATCATAATGACCAAATATCCAGTCCATTTAACACAAGAAGAAAAATCATGCACATGCATGGATTCTATGCTTTCCAACATGATTTTGTCTTCACAAGTATTTAATTACCAACAATAACATTACATCCCAAGCCCCGAAACGAGGTAACATGTGACATTGGAAGATGATGCCATCATCTCGCGATGCCATGCGAAATTATTATGTATTAACCTAGGATGGCAAGGAAAATCTTTTAAGCGCTTGTTTTTATTACCATGTTTCATCAAAATGGTCAGTTTTCTCTACAGCATAGGTTCCCAACCTGTGTTTCTCGGAACACTGGTCTCTGTTGGACCCTGGCAAAGTATGGCAGTGGTCCAGAAAGATTGGGAACCACTGCTCGAGAGTAGGTTCCAAATAGCACTTTTTTTTAAAGATAAAATTATGTTCATAATGCACTATATTTGCGAGAGTTCTTGTGATTCCCCATTACAGATAGGTGGAAAGATGGGCAGAGATAGCGCATTAAAACTTCATTCATCCACACTAATTACTTGTGAAACTATAAGTTGGCATATAAACTCAACCACTGCATTTCATAAATTATGAGCAGACATTTATAATTTGTTTTTGAAATAGACGATTATTTTATAATTAGAATAGAACTACCGGTGAAAAGTTATTTTACCATTTATATTTTAGCCGAGTGAAAGCATACATTTGTAATTGTGGGAAATATTCGCTATACAGTTTCCGTAATCTTTTCAAGGGATACATGATGCTAAGTCAATGATAATGTCATAACGTACATAATAAATCGCATACGCATATGTATTAAAAATGCTTGCATCTCTTGATAAAAATTCATATGTGCAGTAGAGTATTGATATTTAAAAAAAATCGATAACCTGTTAATTCCAGACTATACCTTAATACAATTTAACCTGCTGAAATAATAATAAGTACATTACATTATGTTGCAAACATTACTCTTAGGCAACAGCATGGTGCGACGTTGATCTGCTTTTCCTTAATATACAATCAATACATTTTGGAAATGTTGCACCGTAACAAAATGTTCTTTCAAACATACCTGCATATTGCCAAAGCATATAGAGCCTTAGAGGAGCAATACTAATCACGAATGGATTAAAAGGTAAAAATTACAAAACAAGGATTATTTATTATCCTTGGCACTTAATTCGGGTGGGAGTGATCTTTCATAACCTGCACTAATTGTGTGCGCCAAATCACATTAGAGCGGCAGACGGCTTCGTATAAAAAAAACATCCATTCCCCGAGCAGTATGGATCTTCTTTTAATTGTCGCTGTCAACAAGCATTGCCTTGAACGGGACTGTAAATAAAAATTAATTACGAGGTAATATGTCACCGTGGCTTCCCGCAGCATTCAGACATATCAAGAGACTGCTGTAGTTGCATGAACTGAGAAATTACAATGTAGGGAGTTGCACATCCAGAGCAGAATTGGCTGCTCTTCCTGCAGTCAAGAGTCTCCGGATACAAAGAAAGCTTAAACAGTTGCTTGCTATGTGCGTGGACTTTTTTTTACTACAGCTTCTTCTCTCTGGATAACATCTGCACAAATTCAAAATCAAACAAATTATTTCGCGATGCTGATGCTGCACTGGCAGTGATGTACAAGCACAATTACAACAAAATCAACAAATTTGTCAACAACAGTGTTAGCTTGTAAGGAATTGTTTTGTTATAATAGGCAACATTTTCAGCAATGGCCCGTTTTTCATAGAACACAAGTTAAATCATAAACTTGCTTTAAGAACATTTCTGTAATGTGCAAAACATATTTTTTATTCCATTACTTGATCAGTATAAAACATGTGTGACATACCGTACGTCTCACAGAAATTATTTGGGTTAACAGGTGGAATAATTAAATACAGTAACAGCAAAACCTGTGTGTACAAATCTAAAAATGAAGCATTGCAAAATGTTGCAGCTCTTGCACAAGGATGAAAAATCACGCATACGCATGAATCTTGCATACACGTCACATCTCAAGGATTACCTGAAATGGGGAATGTGGCATTGACTCAATGAGCAACCCTTGAGGCTCGCAGTTTATCTCAGTGTCTCAGGTATCACTGAGTTTACTGGGCATCTGCTTCTGTTTTTTTCCAAGGTTTTGCAGTGGGGGGGGGGGGGGTCTCAGTAATTTGAACATTTTGGCGTTGATATGTATGATCATGTAACGCTTTCCATTGTATGCTTTTCCTCGTAAGTGTGTAATTATCAATAATATTGGTGAGCGCTCGCACCAGGCACGGGGAAGAAAACCAACTACAGGACGCAATGAGAGAATGGGGCTCGGAGAGCAGCTCTGCTTTGGCCAGCAGGGTTGGTTTGGCGAAGTGAGGAAGGTGGCATTGACTCATATTATACCTTGTTGTTGTGAGGAACTATTATTATAGCTCGTGTGTAGAAGCGAGATGGATTGTGGTATTGCTAGACTCTAACTCTATTTTTCTGCAATATTTTGCTGTCTTTTCTTGGATTTTCTGTTTGCACATATTCACTTTAAGATGTATTCTTGTTCATGTTTTTGTTTTTTGTTTGTTGCGGTTGCACCCGATTCAAGAGCCGAATGGCTCACAGGGCTATACCTAATAAATTAAATAAAATGAACTTGAACTTAAGGGATAGTGACAATGTGGAGAAGCCTTCATCCTGCACTGGATACATTGTGGCTGATGATGTATACGGCGGTATTATTGGCAATATGAACCCTTTTAGAAATGATTATTATTTTTGCCAAGTGTTGAGTAACCGTTTGATCAATGTGGCTAGTTTTCTCAGGTAAGTCCATAACAGCAACACAACGCTTTGTTAGTTTTGTTAATTTTGGATCACTTTTACGACAGTTGAGTCATTTTGAAGACATTCCAAATCAATGAAGGTAAAATAAATTATAACCTATGAGTCTTTATGATCAATGTTGTCTCATGGCAACACATTCACCGTGGTTGCCATGGTAAGGTCGGCCTTCACTGCGTGTCAACTGCAAAGAGAGACTCGTTGAAGAAATGTCACGAGATGACCTAATGATTATTCCAAGACTTACAAAGCAGGGTCCGTATTTCTGTGTTTTCTAAAGCACGTACATAATTTCTATGGCCTCACAAAAAAGCTCCAGGCTCAGTCTCACTTAACAAAATAAGCTCACTTGTAACTCCGTTAATGGAACAGTGTATTGATTGAATGGCACACCGTCCACATCTTCGCGCCATGAAATCATCCACCCAGTAAACATGGAACATTGGTCCAACAGATTCAACCGAATGACAACGTTGGCCCCAAAGTTGCATGTTCACGGGGCAACTTCCACGATAAGTCAGCAAAAGAGGGCATGCAAGGTGTTGCTTATGTGTGGTGGGAGCTTTCATCGTAAATTATATTTATTTCACTATGAGATCTCTTTTACCAGTGGCAAAATATAATGGTAGGTTTTTACCCTTTTAACTGGTACAACTGGCCTTGAATAAAGGTGTCAGTTTTGTACCAGTTAAAAGGGTAAAAACCTACCATTATATTTATTTCCATGAAAATGGCAAGAAAATTGACCACATTTACATGCTATTTACAGTTTAAAACCACATGTAAAATTTGATACCAATCCAATGTTACAGGTGACACTGGTTTCTGACTTATCTCTGTGAAGTGTGAGCATTGTTCGTTTGTGGCTTGACATGTGCATATTCAGATGCGGCGATATGTTTGACATTTTTGGCCTGTGTGACATTATAAATGACAACTCGGCTGACATATTTAAGCATGCATGCCGTTAAACCACATTAAAATCCACGACTCACCAGCTGTACACCAAACTTGGAATACTATCGCTGCATTTCACAAGCCTTGTGCTCACGATAGAAATCGAATAAACATTTATTCATCGCGTGTATGTCAGAATAACAAGTTCCCCGTGCAAGGTTACACTTGGATTAAGGCAAAAAGTCAAAGTGATTTCCTGCTCAAATGGGAATTGAGACGGTGCTCATCTCTTCTTTATATCCCTGAGCCGGTGATGGAAAATTCCACAATTCCTATGGGGGGGGAGGGGGTTAGTCAATCTACAGGAGGATCACTGTGGGCTTCCCCACGAAGTAATACTCATTTTAATAATCCCCGAGAAATTAGGGGCTGAGTCAAACCCCAACCAGACTGAAAGTTGCTGTATGTACAGTATATGTTCAACTTATTTTGTCTTTTGTAGCCAACCATGCTAATCGGAGGTGCAGGGGAAGGACAACAAACTAAATCAGTCCTTTAGAAATGAGTTTTCAATCGAGATTGCTCTACTGTTTAGCCATCTGGTTGGACACATTATAATTAATCGGTGCCTTGAATTCTTGGAATTTGCAGTACTGTATCTTAAATCTGTATTACATATTCTATGCTTGTCGATAAAATGAGCACAAAACAAAATATGGCAGAAATGTTTTAATATGATGCATTTTAACTTTTGGATAGCATAAGTTAACAAAAGTGTAAGTTAAACCTGATTAAGAAGGTAGAGGAAGAGCAGCAGGTAGTATAATTGGCGACGTACGGCGTGAAAGAAATTCAACATATAGAACATACATACAACGGAGGGAAGAAACGAAGCTCATGGAACCATACATTGGGAAAAGACCTGAATCATGCCAGGTCAATCCAGAAATGGCCTAGAGTTTATAATCATTGTGGAAATACAGCAGAGCTTAGGATGGGTCGTGAGTGGAATGGGTAGATGGAGCGATCTTGTTCTTTTCTGCCACAGCCATGAACACAACAGATCTGATCTAAATATCCACAGAGCATTGAGGCATCAGCTCCCCAAACACGCCTCAGTTTACAAAAAAAAAATCGATTCCGTGTTTCCCATGAGAGGCAGACTGTACATTTATAGTCGTACAGAAGCTGTGATTCACTGATCCTGCAGTCCTTATAAGAGACATACTGTACTGTTATTTGAATTACATTAATATCATCTTGAATCAACGAAGTCTTTTGCATGAACAATTCTTGCACAGGAACTGTATTTCACTGCAGATGGCGAGTATAGCTCAGAAGCAATCACGTTTCAGTGAAAACATTAGAATAATGGCCCGTATATTTAAAATTCTTGATTTTTTTATATTGTAAATACATTATTGTAATTATAATTCTTCGAATGCTAGTTTCATCATATTTCTTCCACTTTTATATGCACATCAGAGCATTAAACACACACGGTTATAAAGTTTGTGTTTCGTAGAATAACTTTTGTGATGGTAATTTCCAAAGTCAAAACCAACGAGACAGAGAATAGTGAATTGTCCAAGCTTTGTTAATAAGATGTACAGTTTAAGCAATAATCTCGCATTAATCAACGTTATAAGAGGTGTTGTATGATGAAAGGGCAAAAGCTTTCGTGACTGCAGGAATTAATATTCCTTGGGTCTTGGGTAAAGTCACGTAGATAGGTTCAAAGAAAATAACCAAAAAACTACATTTCCATCGCAACACAAGCGATCGAAACGTCGTAGTTTTTTGTTTTATTTTCTTTGAAACTATCTACGTGACTTTACCGAAAGACCCAAATATGAATATTCTTGCTATGCTGGCTGGGTACGTTAGCTCTCTTTAACATTTGTAACACTTAAAACATTACAAAATGCAGCAAGATAGTTCTCTCCACTCCGTGTTCGTCCTAGTTTTTTTTTTACCAAACTGAACCATGCTGGTCAACGTGAGTTGATGAAGTAGGGAGGGAAGAGTGGCTTGGACCGGTTTAAATGCCACTTGAATGCTTATGTTAGCCATGGCCAGGAATCAAACCTAGGTGGCCAGGTTCACATACTGCAAAGCGCCTACTTTATTGTGAAGCCACCGTTTCAACACATAACGCTATCAGGGTAATTGATCAGCTCTGCGACTTGCAATGTAACAAAACATACACGTTTTATTTGCACCTGAACGTAAAAAGAACATTTAAATGATCGTATGTAGGTACACATTTCTAGTATTTCTTTCATCTGTATTGTGCTTGTCTATGAGGAAGACTGCAGGTTTCCTTTTGGTTCATGAGCACCCACCAAAAACACACACATTGAAGTTTCGAAACAGATCAAAAGGCTTGACATGAACCGAAATGCTGCTGAATCCACTTTGCTTCTCTGCTTTGTGTCCTCAAGCATCAGCGGTCCATGCTTCAGTTATCTTTTTAAACGAACGTGTGGAACAGTTCATTACAAAAATCCATTCCCGAACCCATCCGATCTGCAACTCCACAGATCTGATACGGGAGTAGTCCTTTAATCTGATAAAAAGGGATCAGATTAAAATTATGCAATACGTAAAAACTAAAATACGATACATGTATTGTTATATTACGGTAGAAAGTGAGTAGTGGGAGAAAATCCACACATATCAGGGGATACAACTCAAACGTCCTCTCAACAAGATTAAACACCTTATTTGCCATTCGCTTGGCCACATCCCAGTGGGTTCAGGAGTCTCACAAATCTCTGTATGATCCACCAACCATATTCTCCAAAGCACTGTGATATACGATTTAGTGGCGACTGTAACAGCGGCGGTGCAGTGGTTAGCACGCTGCGTAATGAACACAGCGACATGAGTTTAATTACTAGCCACGGCTAACATCAGTGGCGAGTGATAACTGAAGCGGTCATGCCCTCTGCCCCCTCACCGACTCGTACTGGCCACCATGGTGAAGTTTGGTGAAACAACCATCACAACTTAATGGCTTTCATTCAGCAGTGGATTGACAAGGGGGCTGCACATTAGTCTTTAGTCTTTACCAACCAAAGTCCTTTTCCAAATCAATGTTGAATAAGTACAGCTCACGGTAAATTTCAGAATACACCATTTGAAGCTAAATAAAACACAGTTCTCGGAATGTATTTACCAGAGGTGGGACAAAGTCATTGTTATGCAAGTCCAAGTCGAGTCGCAAGTCATCAAATTCATGACTCGAGTCTGACTCGAGTCCAAGTCACATGACTCGAGTCCACATCTCATAGGTGGGACAAAGTCATTGTTATGCAAGTCCAAGTCGAGTCGCAAGTCATCAAATTCATGACTCGAGTCTGACTCGAGTCCAAGTCACATGACTCGAGTCCACACCTCTGGTATTTACACATGCAAAATATAAAAATGCACCAGAATTACTACTATAAGCCAGGAATGTGTGTCCCGCGTGTGACGTCACTCCACATGAGGCCCACCCCCCGCGTGACGTCACCGCAAAAGAGAACCCCCCCCCCCTTCAAGAATATTCATGCCCGCGTGGAAATTGACACTAACGCACAAGGTCGCGCACTCCACATGCCGCACCCCTCCCCTCATTAATAATCATGAGCGGGTGACGTCACTCCACATGCTGTATCCCTCCACAATAACCATTAACGGGTGACGTCACTCCACATGGGGCAACCCCCCCCCCCATCATTAATAATCATGAGCTGAACAATTTTTCTATTGAATATTTCAGATTTACTGCAATAAACACCTGTCCTTGGACGGGCAAAAAAGCTAGTTGTTAATCTATATATATAAAATCGCAAATCTGTCTGTCTGTGTGTGTGTCTGTGTGTCGCCGGACCATACGCAGTTTCATTGGACGGCGGTTGCCCCTGGCAACGGGTAGCGACGCATTCGCTGCCGGGTGGACGCCATTTTTAATTCCCGTTAAAAATATGCGCACGCATTTGTGGTATAAACTCGATATACCCAGCGTTGCCCGGGGGGAAAATACATTTAAAATCTTATGAAAACTTTCAAACATTACATACCAATGAAAAAACAACTGTGTAATTACTTTTAAACCCGACGCGCCAAGAATCGATTCTCTGAATCGCGCAAAGGAATCGAAGGTTGTAGATTCCTTTAGATTCGGACGATTCCCGTTTACTATAAGTTGGTTAAAGTCGATATAAACTGCTACGAACGGGGCAAAATGTAATTAAAAACTCCTGAAAAAATAAAAAAATAAAATAACAATGAAAATGAAACTCTATCATTCAAAATGTAAACCCCCAACATGCCAGGAATCGATTCTTTGAATCGCACAAAGGACTAATCGAAGGTTGTAAATTACTTTAGGATCGCGCTTCCTGTTTAATATAAGTTGCTTATAGAGTTGATATAAACTGCTACGAATGGGAAATATCAGGCGTTGACTGGGGCAAAAATATAATGGTGAGGGCGGTTGTGAGTGGCGATTGTGAGTGCTGATTAGTGAGTGGTGAGGGGAGGTTGAGTGGTGAGGGTGAGTGGTGAGGGTGAGTGTTGAGGGTGAGTGGTGATTGGTGAGGGTGTGATTGGTGAGGATGAGTGGTGAGGGAGAGTGGTCAGGGAGAGTGGTGAGGGTGAATGGTGAGGGTGAGTGGTGAGGGTGAGTGTTGAGGGTGAGTGGTGAGTGGTGATTGGTGAGCGTGTCATTGGTGAGGATGAGTGGTGAGGGAGAGTGGTGAGGATCAATGGTGAGGGTGAGTGCTGAGTGGTGAGGGTGAGTGTTGAGGGTGAGTGGTGATTGGTGAGGGTGTGATTGGTGAGGATGAGTGGTGAGGGAGAGTGGTGAGGGAGAGTGGTGAGGGTGAATGGTGAGGGTGAGTGGTGAGTGGTGAGGGTGAGTGTTGAGGGTGAGTGGTGAGTGGTGATTGGTGAGGGTGTGATTGGTGAGGATGAGTGGTGAGGGAGAGTGGTGAGGGAGAGTGGTGAGGGTGTGATTGGTGAGGATGAGTGGTGAGGGAGAGTGGTGAGGGTGAATGGTGAGGGTGAGTGGTGAGTGGTGAGGGTGAGTGTTGAGGGTGAGTGGTGAGTGGTGATTGGTGAGGGTGTGATTGGTGAGGATGAGTGGTGAGGGAGAGTGGTGAGGGAGAGTGGTGAGGGTGTGATTGGTGAGGATGAGTGGTGAGGGAGAGTGGTGAGGGTGAATGGTGAGGGTGAGTGGTGAGTGGTGAGGGTGAGTGTTGAGGGTGAGTGGTGAGTGCTGATTGGTGAGGGTGTGATTGGTGAGGATGAGTGGTGAGGGAGAGTGGTGAGGGAGAGTGGTGAGGGTGAATGGTGAGGGTGAGTGGTGAGGGTGTGTATACATGTAAGGTTATTAAGAAATATATTTTTCACCCCGGCAACGCCGGGTACTTATACTAGTAAACTATAAAAAACATTGCACCATCAGTTTGGACACACAAGCGCTGCAAAGTTTTATTTAAAAAATATGCCGTAATTAAAGATTTTGATGAAATGGACATGTCAGTGTTTTGGAAGAAAATCACTTTATTTATAATGAAAACCTATCGCCCCCCCCCCAACCGCGACAAAATCAAAGCGTCATCATACGAGACTTTGAGAGTGAGAAGGGGGAATAGTGTTTGGTATTTTACAAAATTGTTTACAGTTTGTATGCATGTCAAACACTGCAGTAGTGCATAATTTAAACGTTTACGTGTTAATCAGCCTCGCAAAATGAGTCACAGGTAGAATAACAACAGCTGAAACACCCACAACTGCGCAAATCAGTAGTCAACACTTCGGTATGTAGGTCAAATGTCTCCATGTCTTCATAATCAACAGGAAATTAAATTGTAAAAGATTTTAGCCAGTGTACACATTACATTCAGGTTATCGGCACTTGGCTCAGTGTGAGATAATTACACAATTACATTTGGATTAAAATAGATATAAGATCAGCAGTAGGTGGCTATTCTAATATGTTAAATAACAGACTTGCATTAACAGTGAGCCATTGGAAGAATAAATTATAGAACAGAGGTGTGTGATTCTTAGTCTGGTTTTACATATGTAAATAATGTAAAATAAATTAGAGGTAAAAAAATCATTAAAAAAAGCTTATTCCTTAACTTTAACAAATTAGCTTTGACAGGAACATTGTAAAAAAACCATCGAAATACTACATTTGTTAGAGACACAAACTCTTTATTCGCTTTGGTGTTTTCTTTGGCATTTTTTACCAATGTTTATCTAAGCATGTAATGATGCATTGGTTTAAAATTGATTCCTACGCTCACGATAAATGTTTAAAATCCTGGCCATATTAGTTTATATAATCGTATAGGATGCACAATTATTGCTCCTAATATGATACCGTTACGTTTAGGCTAAAGGAGTAAACATGGTTGTACAAGTGTAGAGGTGTAATTGTGTATGGGCGCGGATGGCTAACAAACACAAGGGGCGTGGTTAGGGCCGTACACAGAGGAGGTGCTCACACCGACGTCCGCACCTGCATCCCCCACGGGCCCCTCCTGGGGGCCGAGTACTATAAAAGGTGGTGAGCCGGAGGGCTCGAGGTCGAGTATCAGCTTAAACCAGCGAAGGCTGAAGACCAGCTAGAATAGGCCCCGGAGCTCCCCTGGCTCGCTGTCCTTGTCAGGGCCGACCAGGGCAAGCCGGTGGCGTGGCCCTGAGAGCCCAGACTGACGTTCTTATAAGAGCCGGTCTGGAGACTCAGGGTGCCGGGATCCCAGCTTGACCAGGGCTGGGATAGGTAGCCTCCCCTAGCTCCGTAGTGGAGGACTTGGGCTTAGGTTAGCGGGGTTAGATGTTGTGTCTCCCTGTTAGCCGAGTAAAGGGGACGATAACCCCTTAAGTACTGTGTGTACCCGTTACTGAGCCCAGGTTGGTGTTAATAAATAAGTGTGCCTCCGACCCCGTCGTCAAAGCCTCCTGAATACTTACTACATCTGGGGTCAGAAGTAAACGTTCAACGATGGACACACGAGGGACGACACGTACCAGGGAGTCGGAGATGGAGGACACCGCGGCCGAATCGCCACCAGAGATGGCCGAGGTCGGATCGGAGCAGCCGGGGCCGAGTACACCCGCGCTGCTACGACAGGAAGGGGGGGATGCGTCGGCCGAGGGACTTCGGCTGGCTCACTCCCGCCTGGCGGAGCTGCTCTACGCTGCGGCCGCCGCGTTGGAAGAGATCACGCGGCTGGGGGCTGGAGGGGCTGCGCGGGACGACGACAGCAGCCAACGCGCGGCGACATTTCCCGCCACCCCGACGCGGCTCGCGGTTAAATTTCCCGCCATCACTACAGTGCGAGCAGAGGGCGGGGCCGGTCCGCGTCAGGTGACTGCTGAGGGCCAAGCACAAGCCGTGACATCATCAACACCGGCCAGCGCGTCAACAACAGAGCGACCGGCGATGCCATGCTCGCAGCCCGCCCACACTGTAACGTCTACTGGGAACGACGGAGCACGATCCGCAGCCACGGACATCGCGTTACAGCAGCGACTGCCGCCTCTCAAAGAATTCGTGGGCGCGGACGGAGACTGGGGCGGCTTCAAAAGGCGGTTCATCGCTCATCAAGAGATGGCGAACTGGACGGACGCCGAAGCACTACGCGCGCTGCCGGCGATGCTGGACAACGACGCCCTGGCTACTCTCACCTCAGCGCCTAAGGAAAAGCGCGCCACGCTGCACTTGGCGCTACAGCTGCTGTCAGCTGTCTATGGCCCGCCTTCGGACTGCAGGCAGCTATTCCACGATCGTCATCGGGGAGCCAACGAATCGCCCCTGGCCTTCTGGACGGCTCTCCTGGCCCTGGCGAAGGCAGCTTTCCCGCGGATGGACGAGGAGGAAGTGGACGCTATGGTGGCTGAAAAGCTGCTGCTACTCGCGGATGAGCTGGACGTCGCCGTCTTGGCTCAAGACGACGCAGAGATGTCGTCCTTGCTGGTCGCGCGCCACATCCACGGGGGCTTGCGGTCCCTGCGTCGCAAGGCCGCAAAGGGGGTGGCCGGCCATGCCATGGCGGCCACCACCCTCCCATCGGAGGAGGTCTGCGGGGTGGAGCGGCGGGGGGAATGGAGATCGGCGGCACCACAGGCTCAGAATGGACCGAGCCGCCAGGAGCAGCCCAGGCCATCTGGGGCGCTCACACGCTGCTACAACTGTGGCCTTCAAGGCCACGTTGCTTCAGGATGCCGGGCTCCCCGTCAGCGCGGGGCGACACCTCGTCAGGACGCCGCGCCGTCTCCACCCAAGCTCCAGCAGAGAAATACGGCGAGTCGTGGCACCTCACACGTTTGGCCCATGCACACATCCGACACACACTCACGCGCTCAACCGAACAGGGCTCGCAAATCGACGGCCGTTGCGCCCGATTGTTCTGAAATGCGGCGAGCGCTCCAACCGGGTCAGTGGTCGGAGCTCACCCATCGTGTCGTTGCAGCGTCGGCGGGATCGTCGGTTGTGGTCGGTCATATTGATGGGGTAGAGGTGCGGATTTTAATTGACACAGGAGCGTCGGCGACCATTATATCTGATTTGATTTATAACATTCTTCCCGTTCAAAGTCGTCCCCTGCTCCCCGTTGACGTGTCATGCTATGCTGCTAACGGGGGCTCGCTAGGCATCATTGGCCAAATCCGCGCCAAAATTTGCATTGGAGACATTAAATTATCCGGCCCTGTTTTGGTTTCCTCCTCACTGGCGGTTCCGTGCCTGTTGGGGACGGATTTCTTGGCCAAAATGCCCATTCGTATCTTGATTGACCAGGGGTGCTCCCGTCGGGTCGACGCGTAACGTTTTTGTCTTCCCCCACCATGGAGCGTCGGGCGTTTGCAACCGTGCAGGCGCTCGTGGCAAAAACTGTGCGCGTACCCCCGGGGGCTCAGATGCTCGTCCCTCTTAGGTTGCGTCGGCCGTTTGCTGAGGGGGTTGCGGATCGAGGGGTCTTGTTGGGACCATCTCGGGCCGGGGTCAATGGCCCCGATTTACTAGCGGCTCAGACCATGGTGAAAGGGGATGGGGACCCCTTCATTGCAGTCCTTAATGTAGGATCGCGAACGGCCGTGGTTCCTCAAGGGACCGTGCTTGCACACGCAACGCCGGCACCCTATGAGGAACCACTCGTGGGTCAGGTAACCACCGATCCTCCGTCGCGACCGCATTCGGACTGTGATGACGGATGGCTGGATGCACTTTGCGCGGGATCAGTGGACCTGTCCGACTCGCAGCGTGCGCAGCTGCGAGTTCTCCTGAAAGAATTTGCCGACGTTTTTAGTCAACACAAATTTGATATTGGTTGTACTAAATTGCTGCGACACCATATTGACACGGGTGACAGCGCGCCAATCCGCCAAAATCCCTTTCGGCTGAGTCCCGCCGAAAAGGATCATGTCAAATCGGCCGTTGATGACATGCTAGCCGCCGATATCATTTCCCCTTCCAACAGCCCGTGGGGCGCGCCGATCGTTTTGGTGAAAAAACACGACGGCTCACTGCGGTTTTGTGTCGACTTTCGGCGATTGAACAAAATTTCTGTGGCAGATGCGTACCCGCTTCCTCGAATGGATGAGTCGCTCGATGCCTTGGCGGGGGCGCGATTCTTTTCCACCCTCGATTTACTTTCTGGATTCTGGCAGCTTCCTCTGGATGACGAATCAAAACCTAAGACTGCTTTTCGTACACCGCAAGGTCTCTTCCAATTTAACCGCTTGCCGATGGGCTTACATTCTGCGCCGGCAACTTTTCAGCGGTTAATGGAACTGGTCTTGGCAGGCTTGTAATGGGATTCGTGTTTAATTTACTTGGACGATGTCATCGTCTTTAGCAAATCCTTCGAGGAACACCTCCAGAGGTTGCGTGCTGTTTTTCTAAAAATGCGGGCTGCCAATTTGAAATTTAAACCGCAGAAGTGCCATTTGCTCCGCGAATCGGTGCGGTATTTGGGTCACATTGTTGGGCGCTCGGGGATATCCACTGATCCCGCCAAAACGGAATGCGTCAGCTTCTGGCCGACTCCCACCTCGGTGGGAGAGGTCAGGAGTTTCATTGGGTTCGTGTCGTACTACCGACGGTTTGTGGCTGACTTCGCTACGATCGCGAAACCATTGCATGCCTTGACATCCAAGGGAGTCAGGTTTCATTGGGGGCCGGAGGAGGAGGCTGCTTTTCGCGCCCTCCGGAATGCCCTGGTGGGGGCTCCGCCGTTGAATTACCCCGATTTCTCACAACCCTTCTTGCTCGATACAGACGCAAGTAACACGGGCATTGGGGGCGTGCTGTCCCAGCTCAATGGGGGCGTAGAGCATGTGGTGGCTTACGGTAGTCGGGTACTGTCTCCAGCGGAACAACGGTACTGCGTTACCCGTCGGGAATTATTGGCAATTGTTTATTTCATTCAGCAGTACCGCCCGTATCTGTACAGTCGGCGTTTCACCGTCCGTACAGATCATGCGGCTCTACAGTACGCCCTGCGGGTTCAACAACCATCGGGCCAGTTGTCTCGATGGTTGGAGATTCTCCAAGACTACGACTTTGTCACCACATATCGTAAGGGCGTCCGCCACACGAACGCTGACGCCCTGTCGCGGTTGCCACCCACTTCGGAGTGCGCTTGCCTCTTGGGTTCGGGGCGTTGTAGGCCCCCGAACGTCACCACCGATTCGGTCCTCGTGGCCGCCGCCGATGCGCCTTCGGCTTCGGGTCCTATCGAGCAAGAAGGGAGGGATTCGTTGCTGGGGTTGTCGGTCGCGGAGTGGGGACGCCTCCAAATGGAGGACACCTCCCTCCTCGCTCTGCGCCGTCGCACCGGGGGGGTTGGTCAGGGGGTGGCGAACGTTGACTCGTGGGGGTTGTTACAGGGTCTTTTAATGCACTGGGACGGAAAATCCCGCCGCCAACGGCTCGTGGTGCCTGCAGCATTAAGGGATAAGGTGGTATGGGCTGCTCATGAGCGGCTCCTGCACTTGGGGGTTCACAAGACCTTTGCCACGCTCCAGCTCGATTTCTTCTGGCCGGGCATGGCAAAGGACGTGGGGGATCTCCTGGGGTCGTGCACGCAATGCGCGCAGCGGAAGCCACCAGCAAGGGGGTCCAACCCTCCGCTGCAGTCCATAAAGGTTTCCCGGGTTAACGAGCTCGTTGCTCTAGATATTCTCGGGCCATTTCCCGCTACACCCAGGGGAAATAGGTATTTATTGACAGGGGTCGAATACTTCACGAGATGGCCTATGGCCTGGCCCCTGGCCAACCAGTCGGCAGCAGCCATCGCGGAGGCCTTTGTCCAGGGCTATGTCCTCGACAAGGGTGCTCCGGAACGGCTGCTGACTGACCAGGGTAAGAATTTTTCGGGGAAACTCCTCCGCGAGGTGTGCGACCTCTTGGGTACGGAGAAAATTCGGACCTCCCCGTATCACCCACAAACTGACGGGATGGTGGAACGGCTGCATCGGACCATCACGTCCATGCTGTCCCAGCAGGTATCGGAATCCCAGACAGATTGGCACCTTCGCATTGCCGGTGTGTTGCAAGCCTACAGGATGGCTCCCCATGCGGCCACCGGATTTTCCCCTTTCTTTTTAATGTATGGCCGCGAGGCTAACCCCCCTGTGACGACCCAGCTGAAGCTCTCGGCGCCTCAGGCGAAGTCTACATTGTCCGAACACGTTAAATTTAACATCGGCAAATTATCTGAGGCGCGGGAAGCGGCCGTGCAAAATTCTGAACTCCGCCAGAAGGCGAACGAGAGGCTTCGGCTGGGGCGGGTACATGTGTTCAAATGGAAACCAGGGGACAGGGCATGGTTGCACTGTCCCCAGGTGCCGCTGGCGACCTCGTCAAAGTTGGTACGGCCGTGGCGGGGGCCCGTGGAGGTCGTACAGGTCTTGCGGCCGCAATGTGTACGCGTCAAATGGGGGAGGCGTCGGTGGTACGTGCACCCCTCAAGGTTGAAACCGTTCATTGCGCCGCCCCGTGGTTCGCACACACACACGCATGGCCAAACGTGTGAGGGGTCCGCCGACTCCCCGACGTCGCTGCTCTCGCCTAACCTGACATCAACTGTTCCATCTCCAGGTGCAACTGGAGTGACGGGTCCACGATCGCCAACCCCCCCCGGGGGGGTCGGGGGTCACTCGGCAGCGAAACCAGACTCTCTCGCACCCGGACCGTCAACAACCGCCACTGAGCATGCCGGGACGGGCCCTTGTGACGGGCCCGCCGCGAGAACGCGCGCCAAAACGCGCAGACTATTGTGAGGTCGGCCGTTGGGGGGCCTTTGCGGACGAGGGGGGGAGGCGCCCGGAGCGCGTGTATATATGTTGGTTTTGCGGAATGGGGTATTTATTCGGGGGGGTGCGCCGGGTTATTTTTTTTCTCTTTCTTCTTCTACCTGTTTCCTGTTGTTGTTGTTATGGTTGTCATTGTTCTTGTTAAAATTATGCGAGGCACACACGGTTTTGGGGAGGGATGCACCTTTATTCTGATTTTGTTGCAGCCGGGGACGGCTGCGAGCTGTACAGGGGGGGGTGATGTAGAGGTGTAATTGTGTATGGGCACGGATGGCTAACAAACACAAGGGGCGTGGTTAGGGCCGTACACAGAGGAGGTGCTCGCACCGACGTCCGCACCTGCATCCCCCACGGGCCCCTCCCGGGGGCCGAGTACTATAAAAGGTGGTGAGCCGGAGGGCTCGAGGTCGAGTATCAGCTTAAACCAGCGAAGGCTGAAGACCAGCTAGAATAGGCCCCGGAGCTCCCCTGGCTTGCTGTCCTTGTCAGGGCCGACCAGGGCAAGCCGGTGGCGTGGCCCTGAGAGCCCAGACTGACGTTCTTATAAGAGCCGGTCTGGAGACTCAGGGTGCCGGGATCCCAGCTTGACCAGGGCTGGGATAGGTAGCCTCCCCTAGCTCCGTAGTGGAGGACTTGGGCTTAGGTTAGCGGGGTTAGATGTTGTGTCTCCCTGTTAGCCGAGTAAAGGGGACGATAACCCCTTTAGTACTGTGTGTACCCGTTACTGAGCACAGGTTGGTGTTAATAAATAAGTGTGCCTCCGACCCCGTCGTCAAAGCCTCCTGAATACTTACTACACAAGCAAGATAAAAAAAAGGATGGAGTACAAATGAGACGGAAAAAAAATTCCAATCAATTAAATTAAATCATGACCATATTCTTTGGGTCTTTCGGTAAAGTCACGTAGATAGGTTCCAAAGAAAATAACAAAATAACAAAAAACTACGTCGTTTCGATCGCAACACAAGCGGTCGTCATCAGATGAACCTATCTACGTGACTTTACCGAAAGACCCAAAGAATATGAATTCCTGTAATCACGAAAGCTTTGAGTCAAGATTGAATCATGACAATTAATCATAACTATGCATACAATTTCTGGGGAGGTGAATCATTGTGAGCCTAATAATGTATTAAGTATCTAACCTCTTTGTGAGTCCCTGACACATGACCAGTGTATCGGTGGATCCGAATAACAGATTAGCTTCAGGTGTCGCCTGTGTTTCCCTCGTGGTCACTTTGTTTCTGAAGTGGAAAGAAACATGTTAAAATGGTTAATATCCACAATAAAATATTTTCCTTTATATTGGTGAATTTCACTTCAGCTGTCGCTCCCCATGATGTCGCTACAAACTGAACTTCGTGCAACACTGAAGATGTTAACCAAAAAATAATACATTTATCTTCGCAATGCTCACACAATGTGGACCGCAAGTCTTGGGCTCTTTCAGCATGACTTTGAAAGTGAATACAAAATTGTCTGGCAATGAAACAAATGTGCGCCTGAGGCAGTGACAATAGGTAAGGACCAAATTTGTTTGATGGCAGCTTGCTTGACATTTAAAACTACAGAGTGAGCCTTATAAATTATTTGTTTATATCAAGAAGAAAAAAATACTTCATTTAAATAAAAAAAATGTGAGTGCGTATAAAAACATAATTGGAGGTAAAACCTGCAGTGTTGCGTTTTCTGTTTTTCCGTTTAAACTAGTGTTAAAAAAAAACTATGTCTGTGCAGTGCAGTTAGTTACCTGAGAGTATAGCGGATTTTCAAAATTGTTCTCAGTTTTCTCCTTCTTCCCAAAGAAGCTAAACCTCTTCTTTTCCTGAAATTAAATATTGAAAACATAATTGTCAGAAATAATTCAGCTTAATTTATTCTGGCGAATAACTATATAGAAATTTTCAACAAACACCACTGACGTGCTTTCACCGGCTCTAAAGGATAACGATAACTTAGCATGGTTTGAGTAGAAAAGGGTGAATTAATAAGAAAATTAATATGAAAAGGCTTGCGATGTGCATTGAATCGTATATATGAACTGCATTGGTTGTGTTCAAGCAAGTGCTTGTCTTCCAGTCTTAGAAAATGTATCTGACGTGGGATGCATCTCCTTTCACTTGCCCTCAACTATGGGAGGTATTATACCTCCAAACCTGTCTTGGACCTTAAAGGATTTGGGGATCAATAGCATATGAAAGGATGTTTCCCTTGCTATCCTAAAGGGAGGGTAATAATTGAGGTACAGAAACATGATTTCCAGTGGGTATGAATCTGACAAGGGAAATCCTTACAGGGATTCTTATACATTTCCAGTCAAGTATTAGAAGCCTCTGTTGAGATTTAAGAATTGACAATATTACTCCAATTACTTGATTGTTCCATGGGCAAAAATGACAAGTAGATTCACACCTATGGCTTATTGGGGAAACAGCTTCCAAATTGCAAAGAAAATGTTAGGGAGATCAAAATAGATGCATCTTGTCCAATAAAATATGCTTCTGGTCATCAATGAAGATCAGAGTTATGATGCCTTGAGTGCATCTAGAACTTCATGTTTTTCGTGCACGTGTGGATTTGCATGCACACATCTGTGCTCCATACCTGTGATGCAGCAGCATCTGCTGTACTTGAGGCCTCTGATGCAAAGCTGGGGCTTTCAGAAGCAGCAGCTCCCTCCATTTGTCCAGAGCTCACCATTTCCTACAAATCACATCTCACATTATTTCTGGTCTGAATCGGCTCTTACAGCACCTAACAGACAAAACCAAAGGGGGCTAATAGGCGATCATGGCACTCTGTGCATCCTCAGCCCCTTCAATTTCTTTCACTCGAGTCAATCAATTCTTGGATGCATTATCTCAGTCGATTTATGTTGTTATTATCATTATCAGGCACGTGATGCTGTTCAAAATTGTAAGTGTAATCATGATAATCATCCCCTGTTCATTCACTGATGATAATAACTTACAATTTATATTGCACACTATCAAATAAGAGCCGTATATTGTAAGCAAAACGTAAAAATAAATACTGTATACAAATAAATATGTAATTCAATCTCAGTGTAGCTTTTCCATATTTGCCAATTTGTTTTTAATGATCACTTCTAAATATATTGTATTCAGGCTTTCATTTGTCAGCCCTTAGAGTACTGAATCCGTCTCCATGAGGCATAATGATTTTATTTTTATGAGTATATTTCAAAATGTAATCGATAGCCCAAATTCGACATTCGAAATTTTTTTTCTGAAAATTGTATTGGAGAAATAAAGGTATTTATTAACCGTAGAAAACTTTAACCATCACATATATTTGATGACATAGTCATAGCCAACATGAAATAAATTTACAGGAATTACCGAATAACTTAACAAGTATGGGTTGCAAAGTTTGGCTGCAAATAAAATGAGCAATACAAGTCTAGTATAATACGTTTGCTAAGCCAATGTTGTAAGAAACTGTAAATTTTCAGAGTACGTATATGTACCTATGGCAGTTCTTGAAAGCAGGCGCTGGATTACAATGATGAAATATTCGAGCAGATTGGAGCGCTTTTGGAATTTCCGAATGAAAAGTAACATACCAATGTGCCGAAGGAATAACTGTTTGAACGAGTGCATTTATAACCTGCTTTGATATATGGATTGGAAACGTGGGAAACGTGCTGATGCAAGCTTGGAATTACACAGACAAAAAGCGGAGCCACGTGGATCAAAGAAAAAAGTACAAATGAGAGGCATCACATTGACTGCTAAGAAAAGTGGGCTTGAATAAGACAAACAGCTCAAACGAATTATAGCCGATCGTCATTATTGGCGATGAAGTGGCAGCCAAAGGTGGGAACACATCCAAGACCACACAAATGGAACGAGGAGATCAGCTCCTGTGTGGGAGCTATATGGGATTGGTGAATCTGTGAGATTGTGAGAGATGGGAATAAGTCAAAGGCATACATTCTGCAGTGGATAGATCATGGCTGGATTCTGATGAAATCATTGCAGTCTTAGATGAGAACCTGACCTTGGGAAGTCTGGAGATGCGCATTTCAACATCAGCATGGGCTCCATATAAAGGGTTTTCGAAATTCACTGGAGGCCTCCCTCCATCTGCCATATTCTTGTCCTTTGTAAAGAAAATAAAGAATTAACACTTTACAGCATCTGAAATTTCACTGAAAGCATTTATGCATATGCAAAAAAGGTGTAAGAAGATCAAAAGAATAACGTGATAATCACAACATAATGTATTATTATATATTCTCTCACAGACAAGCACATGTAAATAATAATAATGTTACAAATCAAAACATTTACCATTTCCACGGCTGCATCAATAGCAGCGTCTGTATTCATCCCGGGTCTCTCAATGTTTACGTAGACATCTCGTCCCCTCTCAGCCTCAGGTGCACTTGCTCTCTGTGACTTGAACATGCTGACAATGCTACCAGAGCACACATGGACACGTGTGAATACATAATAAATAAATGACAAGGCACAAGGCACAGATGCGTTACCACGGTGGGTGTTATGTAAGTGAATGAGACAGCTCACCTGGTGAGATTGGGCAGTGGCAAAGGCAATCCTCTGTGCTTGTAATTGAAGTGGGCAAACGCGAGCAGTCCTCCGATGAGACCAATGACGACCATAATAACAATCACAGCCACAACTGCAAAGTAGTGAACAGGGGGGGAAAAACCCCAACAGCAAGTGAATGGATATTCGTATGAATATGTTTAGAGGTTCTACGTAACAATTTATACTGAAAGACAACATTTGCATCAACAGTTAATAATGTCTACGTGTGTGACCAAAAACGTGAAATGATGCTGAACAGATCTAGTGAGACTCACCAGAGGAAGATATGAGTCCGATAAATGTTGACATCTGACAGTAGTCCCCAGTGTACCCTGACACGCATCTGGAAAGAATAACGAAGACATACTCAATCATTACAACAGCTAACCGTTCATCACATATCATGCCATCGGCTAAAACTAAAATAATCAAGGAAAGTGGGTAATTAAGAGACAGGACAATCCCAGTCACAAACCTGCAATGTGCATTCCCATCACTGCTGATATAACAGGTCCCACCATTGACACAGAAGCAGGCAGGTGGCATCGTAGGAGGTGGCACAATAGCTGTCAAACACATTAGAGCACGTCCGAACAATTATTTTGTTTTGCGCTGCATATTATTGCATCACATCCAAGAAAATGCTTCATAGCATCAACACAAAAGTCTTAAAATATTTTAAAATGCTTGCAAATGCGAATCTTTGGTGTATTCCATTTGCGAGCGGGTGCTGATGCACTGCCCGTCAATGGAGCATACTTACCAGCATCACACTCAGTTTCACTGCCTGGAATGAATTGTGCATTTTGGGGACAGGCACAGGTGTATCCCTGTGGTCGGAGCAAGCACAGGTGGCTGCAGGTGCCTTTGCATGGATTTTTTACTGCAGGGAACAGAAAAATATTTGGGTGACATGTCACATGCAGATGTACTTTACACGATGTCCATTAATATATATTAAAAAAACAAATATGACATGTAAATGGTTTCTGATCTGGTTATAAGTGGTCTTATTTCACAAGTGTCACTGTTGCGAACATGCTTTACAGCAAGCAATTTTGATAAATATACCAGTCTTTTACTATATATAAATAATAAAGTGTGTGATATTCTGCATACTATTCTACACAAAATAAATGTACAACACCCTGGCTTGTCCGTACGGTTGATGCTGGTCTGCGGTTATTCATCTTGGGCTGTGCATTGCTCTCTCTCTCTCCTTTCCCCTGTTTACCTGGCCTGACCCCTAACTCATCCCCTACAACTTATCCCCCCCCTCTAATCCTGTTTTTTTTGTAAAGCGTCTTGTAATGTGATTGCATTCAGACGCGTTATAAATTTTAATCATGCAAAATAAGCAAACCAGCCAGATTAAACGCTATTAGAAAAAAAAGAGACAATGATCACGGCTGAAATTGGTTTTGAACACGACCAACCATACGGGTGGGGCACTCACCATTGACATTGTAGCGATGCTTCTGAAAAACCCGCGCCTGGGACAGCCAAGAGTTGACTGTGAGAATGTGGCTCTTCACACCGCTCCCAAACTTGTTCTGCTGCCAGACTTGTCCAGTCTCCCGTGTGGTCCAGTACACATTGTTCTCAAACACGTCCAGCGTGAATGGGTTTCCGAGGTCTATGAAAGTGAATACCAAACATATCGCACTTTCAGTTGCGCTCAAAAACTTTAAAGAATCAATTAATTGAATGCTTACGTAAGACATAAAACTTAACAAACACCTGTTATTATTTCGTGCAAAAAGATAAGCATTGGTTGTGGCATTTTCCTTATACTAATAATGCCCATTAATTATTTACCAAGAATTGTCTCACCGAATCCCAAGACTATTTTAGGAGGGTCCCGTATTTGGATGTTTTGCCAATGCCATGAATTAGTGTTTGGTCTCATGGGATAGGATATGCGAAGTAGCAGGAACAACCCTACATATACCAGAGACTGAGACTTAGTACTTCCATCTCATGACTACCGCAGCCCAGAGGTCGCAATCGGGTACCCATTACCCGTACCCTACCCGATACCCGGCTACCCGTACCCGGCCGGGTACGGGTACGGGTAGCCGTTTGCGACCCTGGTGCGGCCGGGTACGGGTACGGGTAGGCCGTGAGTCACTGGTGAGTAACCGTTTGTCACTCATGTCGATTAGGGTACGGGTAGGGAACGGGTACCCGTACCCGGCCGGGTACGGGTACCCATTTGCGACCCTGGTGCGGCCGGGTACGGGTACGGGTAAGGAATCAAAACCCGTTTGCGACCTCTGCCGCAGCCCCACGCCTATAACACCTGGCACGCCCTGCTGTCAGGGCCGGATTAAGGTACGGGGCTTGAGGGGCTGCAGCCCAGGGGCCTCCGCCAGCTGGAGGGCCTCCAGAGATGAAGTGAAAAGTTATTTTACTTGTGAATGCTGAATTTTATTTGTTGTTAGCCTTGTAAAAGTTAATTTTATTTTTCTTTAACTTTGTTTTCCTTTTGAAAATTTTACTGGGGGCCTCAAAGTACCTGTAGCCCAGGGGCCTACACAATCTTAATCCACTCCTGCCTGCTGGCCAACCATCCAAGTACCAACTTGGCTCAACACTGCTTAGCTTCTGACATCTGATGATAATCAGGCACAATTAGTGTGATTTGCTCATAGGCAATTTCAATTTTATAACATAACAATTACGAAGAATTTATTGCTCATTCATTCCAAGTGTTGCTTCAGAGCATTTTGCTATTTTTGCTATTTAATTACCAAATTCTCCTCGACCCACCTCCAGAGATGACAGTCCGTCGATCTCCTCCATCAGGCCTCACCGATTCGATGACATTCTCCTTGGCGTCAGACCAATAGATTCGACCGTTGTTGGTATGGTCCACAGCTAGGCCTGTTGGCCATCCCAACAGACCTTGCACAAGATGCTGGCGCTGCTGGCCATCCATCCACGCCATCTCAATTTTGGGCACCACACCCCAGTCTGTCCAGTACATCATCCTTGTGAAGCACGTGAGGAGAAAAAAAACATCAACTCTCACGCAATTGTCAAGATAAAAAAACCATTAAACTCATCGTCAGCAATGTTCAAATCCACGACTGGATGGAGGTCTCCCCAAGCCTTGAGTGTCATTCACATATCCTGAACTACACTTTATGGAGGCATATAAAACGAGCATAGTAATATTAACTTCTTATATACTTGGATTTCATATTTCCAAATACAAAACCATTGCAGTGATATCACTCGAGTCCTCCTGACATAAATTTAAACGCTCCTTTGATTCATTTACAAATTTCAAAACGTAAGTCAGACAACCCAGCACACACAGCCTAAGTATATAAAACACAAGAGATACAGAATTTTTATTTGAATTAAATCTTCCTTTGAAGATTATATTTCTTCCATGCTACATGTACTTTATTTTTTATCAAATGAAGAATAAATACGATGTATTAAATCAGCTTTCCATACCCGAGCCTGGGGTTGAGGGCAATTGCCGCTGGCTTGTCTAAGACAGAGTTGATGAGCTGCTTTCGGTATCTGCCGTCCAGCAAGGCCACCTCAATCCTGCTTGTTTGTGCATCTGTCCAGTAGATGTGCCTGTCATAGGTACAGAAATAATTATACGTCAACACGATAAAGCACCGACACTCTGCATCGTCAATCTGTCAAGTCACATTTCACTACCCGTGTGGAGAATACGAAGGTGGATATGAAAAGAGATTTTCTCCACGGACACTGTACACTCACCTCCCGACCCAGTCCACGGCAATGCCATCTGGCTGACTGATGTAACGTAGGCCCAGGTTGATGCCAGTTGCAAAGTTTTCGCTGGAATTGGAGAATGCCGCCAGGTAAGCACGTTTAATAGAGCCAAACTTTCCGCCACTCCTCAAAACAGTGTAGTACACCATACCTGGGAGATAAAGAAATACAGATATGCACCTTCTACTTGTGAAAATATCATGAAGAAAGGCAAGGTTGGTTACAGAAAAAAAGCCATAAAAATACGATGAAGTAATATGCTTATTTAATCATTTGTTTTTCTACCAACTGACAATTTCATGTAATAACGACTGAACACAGCACATCAGGGTGAGCACATGACAATGTGGAAAGAGCCGTACTGAGCCCTGTGCCATCATGATCCCAGTCAAAGTCCAGGGCTTGGATGTCTTCCTCATTAGATATGTAATCCGCTTGCTTCTGCGATGTCAGGTCGTACTTGCGCACACGCACCTTGTCAGCCAGCAACAGCAGCGGCGAGTTATCTGTAGCAATGAACGGCGGTGCACTTTAGTCAGTAAATGCTATCACATCAATGAGCAACTCCAAATACACTTTAGTCATCACAACTAACAATTTAAATGGAGTGATATTATGGCAGTTTGCCAAAAATCCATTATTTATGAAAACTATGGTACACCTATCAAATGTATCAATAAGCCAGGGCACACTAGAAGTACCTTAATTTAATTGTAGAGAGCATGGGATGTTTTTCACTGGCTGTGCCTGACAATTGCTCATGGAGTCATGCTAACCATGACTCCAATCATGCATTCTGGGATTAATATAAATTCGGAAAAAAAGAGGATGCTAACGATGCAATGGAAACTATGGTGCATATTCCACTACTGTAGTGAAACCACACGCTGCGTCAGTTGTTTGCTGATTTCCCTTGGCAGGACGTGTCTCACCGTTGGCAATGCAGCGCTTGCCGTAGCTGCCCGCAGCTGAGCGGTAGCCATCCACACAGAAGCACTCGTAAGTACCCTTTGCATTCTGGCAGTCCTGAGGGCATGTTCCGAACACCTCACACTCATTCACATCTGCCCAGGAATGAAAACAAAGCAATGCACAAATGGATGGTTGAAATCATGTGGTTTTAAAAGTACAATATACTCTTCTTCACTGCTTATATCTTCAATGCTGTGTTACACCAGAGACAGCTAAGACAACAGCAATATATACACGTGACACCAATATTAGTTTTTCTTTAATGTTGGTGAAATCTATGATAATGATAGTGACTATGATGGTGCTGGTTAACACACGAATAACAGTTTTTACAAAAAAAAATGCATTGATCCTAGAAATGACATTCGTCTGAGTGTGAAAGTAACGTCCAAAATAAGAGAATACCGTGTGAATGTTCTGCTCAACTCTGTTATTCATGCGAATTCGTTTTTTCTCCCTTTAACGTTGCTCGTGAATTGATTGTTTCTCTTGTGAGGAAAGTAATTTCGTGACCCCCCGCTATGAACACAATCGTGTTTTACCATCACAGTTGTTGCGGTTTTCAGCATTGGCCGTGAAGCCCGGTCGACAGGAACAAATGAATCCATTCTCAGGTAAGTTTGTGCAGTTCTGCTCACAAATCCGCTCGGCGCAAGTTCGGTCCTGTCCCTGGTCTTTGTGATAAAACAAAGAGAATTATATAGGAGATTAAAAACTTTCAAGTTGAAAACTTTAAATCTTGACTTAAAGCTTGCGTGACTGCAGGAATTAATATTCTTTGGGTCTTTTGGTCAAGTCACGTAGATAGGTTGATTACGATCGCTTGCGTTGTGATCGAAACGTCGTAGTTTTTTGTTATTTTATTTCAACTTATCTACGTGACTTGCCCGAAAGACCCAAAGAATATGAAAACTTTAAATTGAGTTTAAAAAGCAATAGACTTTGGAAAGGGTGGTTGAGAAGTTGTAAGATGAAATTGCCCACCCATTTAAAATGGCTATATGCAGTTAGGTTGCTCAGCCAGTCGTTGAGCGATCTCAATTTCTTGGTGGGGGGGTAGCCTTTGCAAATCATCCCCTCAGGGTTAATAATAAAAAACAAGTACCGTTTTTTGTGTGGAAGTCAACAGTGGTTAGTTTAACATGTAGGCTTTCGCGACCAATATCATCCATAATACAGGTTTCTCGGGTTAGGTCGCTACTAATTACTAATTGGCTGTGTTGGGTGGCAGTGGGGATTAAGGACACATTTACATTTACGCAACCGAACCAAAAAAAAACCTGTATTATCAACAGTAATTGCCTCATAGATAAACTCACTCCTGTCGTAGGAACGTGGAATTCCCATCACTGCTGTAAAACAGGAGACGAGCTCCCGTATGAATGCTCATTTGTGATTTATTTGACTTAGGACAAAGCAGCCCAACAGACACATCAATAACGTGTAGACTTACTGCATCCGGTCTCGTCGGTGTTATCTCTGCACTCGTTGTAGTTGTTGCAGACGGCTGCCATCGGAATGCACCGCCCACTGGTGCACTTAAACTCCTCCTCTGTGCACGGCGCAAAAGTGGGCTCCTTACCTGCGCACAGACAACGGACGTTACATCCGACGCTGGTAACGGTTCAGAATCCGTTGAACATTGTTATTATCATCATCAGCAGCCACGCCAATCAACATTGACAAGTGATCCAGAGAAACGTATCGCAGCTGAGTAACGTAAGACGTTAATCTCTCGCGAGTGTACTAGGAGGCGCAACCTGGTAAGTTCAGTAAATTGCAGGCATAGAAACAACATGCATTATTGTCTGCAGCTTTTGCTCACATTTGTCGGGCGTCTCATCGCTCCCATCTCCACAGTCATCCACGGTGTTGCAGATCTCATGGCTGTAGATGCAGCGGTTGTTATCGCAGCGGAAGCGTCCGGGTGGATTGCAAGGTACGTCCACTGTCAGCGCAAGGGTGACGCAGAGGCATAACGAAATTCCACCAGCACATAAAATAACATGACGACAAACTTTGGCTTACGTAAAATTGTCAGCTATAGAATTTGTGGAAGGGTCTGTCTATATCTATTGGGATCCTTTTTGTGCAATGAAAATGCATAATTTCCACATGTGCCTCCTACATAAATGTACAGAGACCATCACCCTGAGGAATATTTGACTGACATTAAGAGATGACCCTTGAAATAAGATGCATGACCTGTGTGTAAGACATGCTGCAACTAGTGGTAGGCTCCACAGATCACTCAATGTCTCTCGTGATCATAGGACCACATTTTGGGGATGATGGAAATTTGCACAAGAACAGATAGATCGGCAGCTGTGGCTCACAGCAGTGGTGCAGCTCCTCATCCGAGCCGTCGCCGCAATCATTGTCTCCGTCGCACTTCCACGAGGGTGGGATACACACGTGGTTGTCGCACTCGAACGAGGATGGTGGGCACCACGTCCCGTTGGGATAGCGCGTGGCTGTTGAGGACACACCGAAAACAGTGGAAAGGCTGTTAGAGTGTTTAAAATAGGTAAAGAAAACGTTATACTGGTAGGAACCACCTGGTTCCACCAGCCCACAGGGGATTATTGTGTCCGTCCGTCCGTCGTGCATCCAAAAATGGGAGGGGTGGGGCTGGGTGGAGAGGGGAGGGTGGGAAGGGGCTGGGTGGGGAGGGTGGGGAGGGGCTGGGTGGGGAGGGGAGGGTGGGGCTGGGTGGGGAGGGGCTGGTCACCCCGTGGTGCCCTTATAAAACTCAACATTTAACCTATTCACGTCGGCCATATTTGCGGAATACACCACGCCGCCGTTGACCCTGGCCATTGACCAAGCAACCCAACGTTCCTACCAGCTCCCTCCGCAGAAATGTGTTATTAATCACTCTAAAGTATGTTGGCGTCAGCTTATCATCCTCCATAGTTCTTCTATAACACATTATTGTTCCTTGTGCACCCACAAGCCAACACCTTCCTATCTAACCCAGACAGTTCACACTTGGCCTAAGAATGTTAGTGTGCTGAACAGGGAAAGGGATACTTACGACACATAGACTCATCAGAGAAGTCCTGGCAGTCAGCAGAGCCATCGCACTTCAAGCGCTCAGGGATGCAGTGACCGCTCCTGCATTGGAAGTAGCCAGGCAGGCACGTCTGCAGTTCTGTTACAAATTGCGACCAATGTATGATTTATTACTTATGTACACATTTATTTATTTTCTTCCCTTGGCAGCACCCATAGCTATTACTGTTAGTTATATTCTCCAGATGCCACTAAGTCATGCATAGAAGAATTCTCTGGAAGGTCACCTTACCTCCACCTATGTCTATAAAATAAGGTGGAGATCTTCCTTTGTCCACCTTCTCCAGACTTTCTGGGAATTCCTTTCTCTGCCAGAGGGATCTGCACCCAACCATTCAGGGCTCCATTGCTAAATCGGCTACTCTCTGCTAATCAATGCCCATATCTATCACGAAACTCGCCATCTTTGCAATGTCCGCAAAGGCCTTGCGGGCCACAGGACTGTCTGCCCTAGAGAGGCATAATGCTTTTAAAGAGCAGCAATTACCTTATGCTGGCAAGGCTCTCCGAGCACTGCCGGATCCCTGGGCTCAAGGCCCACCGATCAAAACCTGCCGGGGCTCACGGCGTATAGGCACACCATGCCCTGCTGGCATGCCACGGGACTGGTAGCAAGGCCCGAAAAAAGGGCCAGAAAGACATGCCAAGCTCGGCAACCAAACAGTTGGTACACACCGCATGTCAGTCTGCCGAATCAACAAAGTGTCAACCACAGGGGCAGGTCCTCGCCATCAAAAAAATAACAAAGCAATAAACTAATATAATTATATATATATATAAAACTGTTGTTTGGATCAATATCTGCATGTCCAATCCCATGACAATTTGCGTAATTTTCATAGAAGTCTTTTCACGACTGCATGGTGGCATCCTGGGAATATAGTATACCTTGCCAGTCCTGGTGGTGGATGCACTCAGGCTGTATACAAAAGCATGTATTGAAACACTCATCAGAATCTTAAATGCACATTTGGCACACACGTATACATTAAATTCGCATTAAGTACACACAAAAGGCGGTAATGCGATCATGACTAAACACAGTTAAGTGATTAATTAGCCTAAGGCCAGATGTGCATCTGCATGATGTGCACTTATGTCGAAACTGTCCATAATTGGTAAACGTTACTGACACGCAGAGTGGTGAATGTTTGCTGGATGTCTCACCACAGTCGCGCTCGTCTGAATTATCACCGCAGTCATTTTCATGGTTGCAGACCCAGCGTCCCGGGATGCAGCGCTGGTTTGTGCAGCGGAACTCGCTTTCGGAGCATGGCCTTGGGGCTGAGCAGATGGGGAAGAGATCGATGGCTGAGACAGAGCAGGGCTACCACAGAGCCACTCTTCGGAAGTGAGCTAATTGTATTGTTTTTTACGTGTTTTTTTATGATTATTATGATTTTAGTTCCCCAATAAACAAATAAACAATAAATATCAAATGGGAAAATGTTTACATTGTTTGGAAAAATTAAAACACTGCAACGTTTTAATGTGTGTGGGTTTTCTCGTACCACAGTTGCGTTCATCAGAGCCATCGCCACAGTCATCGTATCGATCGCACCTCCATCGCAGTGGGATACAGCGGTGGTTGTCACAGCGGTAATCACCCAGAGGGTCACAAGTTATCTCCGCTAGTAACATAGTACAAACGGAGAACAGCTGTCGGTCAAACACTCATCATTCGAGGAGGTCACCATATGTGGAATCCAGTTAGTTTCACATGGATGGATGAAAAGCATGAATCGCGAATGCAATTAAACATGACGCACACTTTCATCAACGCTATTTGCCACGACATTAGATAATGTTTTCTAAAAATTGGTTTGGAGAAAAAAACCACATAAATATACTTAAAAAATCTATAAACCACTGCACATTTTGCTAATGAGTCATATGACATTCAATGGAAACGAATTACATGATGGAGGAGCTGAATAAAGAAGGCTGCAAAGTGGGGATTGAGATAAATGTGAGCAAAGCAAAGGTCATGTTCAACGCGTTCACTAAACTACTGGAGATATATTTTGGAGGGTCACAACTGAAAACCATATGAGAGTACGCATACCGAGGACAGTTATTGAAGGTGGACTGGGATTAACATTACGAAATAAAGTACTGTATGAGAACAAATTGGAGTGTTTTTGTAAAACTGTACTTAATTATCAAAAGCCACATAGTAATGTTCCAAAAAAATAACATTTTAACCCATGTATATTATCTACTGTCAAATATGGATCAGAAACATAGACACTGACAAAGAAATTTGAAAGAACTGGAAAGCGAAAAGCAATATGAAGATGTGTACACTTGGATTCCACTGAGAGACGGAAACAGGAGCACAAGGACTAGAGATATGTGCAGGTTAGAAACCTCATTGTGACTGTGAAGCAAAGTAAGTGGGCCTGGGCAGGACACATCAACGATGGCCAATGGTTGAGACCAATGACAGAATTACACCCAAAGGAGACAACACTCCCAAGAGGATGTCCTTTATGGAGATGCAGCAGTAAATTCATCTCATGTGGAGGTGCAAGATGGATCGTTTCCTCACAGGGTGATGAAAAATGGCAGCAGCTTGGAGCGGCTTTCATCCAACAGCGGAAAGAGCATGACTGACGATGATTACACGAGCTTACCACAGCCCCGCTCATCAGAGTTGTCACGACAGTCGTCCATGCCGTTACACACAGCCCACGTCGGGACGCAGCGGTAGTTGGTCCTGCAGGCGAACTCTGTGTGGTTGTCACACCGGTGGCTCGGACCCACTGCACGCACACGACGATCGACAGAAACTTTGAGAAGGGCAAATGGATCCATCAATGCAGTTATTGAGCACAGTAAGAGCAAGTGCTGACGATATGTCTTGTCCCTTGCTCCAGTTATAAAGTGGATTGTCAGCGACATGGATACTACATTTTTACTTATAATTCATTATCCTCATTCTTATATAACTGGGCACTTATTTATGATTGAGTTCATGTATCTAGATAAATAAATGGAATAAAAGTGCAGCACAAAAGACACGCCACCACTCCTCTTCCCAAGAGGGAAGATGCCTCTATAAGCTTGTCATTTACCTATGATGGAAGGCATTTCCTCTAGAAGCATGTAATGATTTATCCCCAGGAAATTTGATGAATTGTCAAGTATCAGCCAAAATGTTATTCAAGAATTGATTATTATTGTTGTCTGGTTTATACTGTCTTGTTTGAGCTGCCTCATTTGTCCAAGCTTGATTATTCTTTCTTGTTTTTTATATTAGTTTAAAAGTACCATTTGCACACGATTTGTGTATGACTTGCACAGTTAATATATAATATACTCTTTCCCGCATAATTCGACACATGTATCGTGAGCTGAGGTATTGATTTACATGATTAAATCGATGAATCATTATATCTCTCGTTTAACTGTGCTCGCTAAAAGGAATGATGAATGACGGTGTAGAATAACGATGAGTGGCAGCTAAGTGACGGAACACAACGTAGACGACATCCACAGAGGAGATGGAGTGCTGAAATCGGCTCGTGTGCAGGTGCTAGGTGGATTGTTACACAGCAGGATCGGAAGGGATGGTGATGGCTTGGGAAGGCCTTCATCCAGTAGTGGATTGAAGTGTGTTTCGCAGGCACGTGCCATTTTTATGGCAGAGAGCGCAGCAGACGACGGTATGTTTGTATGTATGTATGTACGTATGTTGAACTTCATTCACACCGTACGTAGCCAACCGTGCTAATCGGAGGTGCAGGAGGACAACAAAATCGACACAAAAAGCAGTTCTGAAGATATTAGTTCTCAATCTAGATTTAAAAGTGCATAGCTCCAGTGGCTTCCTAGTATCGGAAGAGCGTTCCAGACGGCCGCAGAGCGCATCTGATGGCCAGCCAAAAGCCGCTGCTGCGATGATGACCGGAGTTCACGTGATGGAGTATGCTCCTTGACGAGATCAGCAATGTGTTGTGGACTCACTGCAGGTGTCGTGAGGCTCGTCAGAGCCATCCCCACAGTCGTCGTCCACGTCACACACCCACGAGCGGGGGATGCAGCGCCCATTGTTGCAGCGAAACTGCCCCGGGGCGCATGTGCGCGCGGCGCAGGTGGCGGAGTCCTCATCGCTGCTGTCCTGACAGTCCGGCCCGCCGTCGCACAGCCACGCCGCTGGGATGCAGCGCTTATTCATGCACTGCCACTGGTTGCTGTTGCACCGGTGGTTGACTGTGCGTGCACACACGCAACATAGAACGGCATCAGATAGAGGGAGCGTGCAGTTGGGTCGATACGGGCGAGCGTTCGAGGTTCAGTTGGCAGTTGGCAGGGGTAAAGCGATGCAACTCACAGCATAGGGTGTCCTCCTCGTCCGAGCCGTCGGGGCAATTGTTGTTGCCATTACAAAGGAGGTTGGAGCTGGTGCAGTTGCCGTCGCGGCACTGGAAGCGCCCAATGGGGCAGTAGCGGTGAGGGCACGTCGCCGGCTCGTCCGAGGCATCGCGACAGTCCCGTTGCCCATCACACTTCCACCAAATCGGGATGCACCTGTCAAAGTGCAGAGACAAAAACCACACATTTTGGACGTCATCAGGACTATTTTTCAGCAAAGCTGATCTGGTTAATATTTTTCCACCATTAATATTCCTGATTTTAAGCCAGCAGTGTTTTGACCCATAATTGATGGTGAAGATTCTACAAAAAAATTGCCTGTCTTGTGCATATCCTGAATGTTGAGTAGACAATATTATGCTTGTAAAGTTCAATTGATTGATCGATTAAAATCGATTACTACAGTCACAATATATGCAACAAACCGATGTTTTTGAATTAATATATATTGCATGTGATTGATTAATGGAAACCTTGCAGCCACGATAGATTCAGAATGCACAAGGGAAGACATTTCCATTTTTTTCTATCAAAATATTACTAAACATGACAACGTATAACTTTGTAGGTGGAGTGAATCATTATATATCTTGAATATCTAGGAAAATACATAAACGATATCATGGGACCTCCTTTGCCAGTACCAAAATATGAGAATAGGTTTTCCCCTTGTTTCTGGCAACAAAACAGGTGCGAAGATGTTAAAACACTAAAACCTTTTACAAGGAATCATGTCTGCATTAACCACAATACTTGTGGTCAGAATGCAAAAAAAAACGTACTCTGATAATATATGCATTATCTTTGAACCTGATTGGTCCACACCAGACAGCTTCTTTTGAGCCTCATCTCAACCTGCTCTGACCAATATGGTGGTGTATGGTCGAGGAAATCCTATGACTGATGTGGAATTGAAAGGCCTTTATTCAGCAGTAAATTGACAAAGAGCTGTACAATTACACATTAATTAGTTTTTGGACCTCTATATACAACTTGTTTACACCTGTCCAGACACACGCAAAAATAGTGCTGTATCTGTATTTTTGTTATTTTGATTCCTTAACACTGCACTCTGCTGATTTGTATTTAATGTTACTGTTGTTTTTGGGTCTGGTGTGGGATTTACATCCGTGCCTCTCTTACATTTTGTACAAACCTCTTTCAACCTTTGGCGTGTCGATAACACGATAACTTTTTTTTTACTCTGCAAACATAACACTTTTTTTTACTATGACGGTATCTTTCTTCACAGTGTAGTAGTGCGGCACCGTATTTAACGGTTGCTTTGCTGTCTTCTGTGGGTTCTGCGGCCTTGCCTCTCATCGTCCTGGCAACGGAACTGGGTGCTGGTGCAGCGGGCCAGGCAGCGCACGGTCGTGCCCACGTGGATGGCCGCAAAGTCGTCGGGGCACTCGCACTGGAAGCCGGCGCCACCAGCCGCCACCAGGCAAAGGTGGGAGCAGCCGCCGTTGTTGCTGCCACACGGGTTGGGCACTTGGTGGCCGCAGGGAGGGAGGGAGGGTGGGGAAAGTTGATTGAGGCCGTGTTAATGTTTTGCGGTCAATTCAGTTAAAGTTTAGAAACAAATGAAGTAATCTTTTTTTTTTATTAAACAATTTTGTATTTTTTATCAGGTAAGACCCACTGAGCTTCATAGCAATTCTTTCAGAAGCGACCTGGCCACAAATGACAGCTCAACGGAGTAGCTTATCATGTGGAAATGTATAGCAGCCAAATACTCTGAATGCATGTTGATTTTAAATGTGGAGGGAAAAACTGGAGGACCCGGAGAAAAATCCTCACAACCACGGGGAGAACATGCAAACTCCAAATATATAGGCATCAGAGTCGGGATCGAAGCCACCAGGCGAGGGAGTTAACATCTCGTCCCTTTTTACACAGGGTATCCCATTTATAGATGCCCCACTAATTTAAAAAACGGCCCTCTTGCTTTCTTTTCAACAGGTGCTTGGAGATTGTGAAAGCAAAGGCTCCATATCTCACAAAGGAGAGTGATAACAGATTTATGAGTGTATTGATATTGGAGGGAGACAAGCAGAGGCTTTGAAATAAATGTTGATATCTCTATAATTTATCATCATTATTTTAGTTTATATCACTAGCTCACACTGTATATATGTTAATAGATGACACGAATGAAAGTATGTAACAAAATCTATGACTGATATTGTCAAATTGTTATAAATATTATTTTATTTTACATGAGAGGTGTTGAATTGTGGAAGAGTTATACAATTTTTTTTTATTTAATTGTAAAATCTGCTCATTCAAGTACAAGTGAATGCAAAGTGTGCATTGTCAGTGAAATTGATAATGTACTTACTGTCATAAAAAATATGCAAGGTAAGCATTTAACACACAGAGCGGTCAACCAGTCACTGATTTAAATTGCATGTAGGGAAATTGATGACAGATCAAGCAGTAATGCTTACACAGATTAATGCAATGCATATTTAACACACAGACTACATCGGGCGTGAACATATACATTTTACAAAAAATTCTGCCAGGCAGGCAAGCTGACGGGAGGGCGGGAGGTGTCCTTTGCAAGGTCCTCATGGAGCACACCTGGCGGCTGGCGGTAGGGGTGATACACGTGGATGTCAAAGGGCCGGTGCGTGGTGTTGGCCAGCATGGTGCGGCCTTCGCCCGTGTACTTGTGCGCGCTCTCAATGCTCCTCGTGTTCCAGTCAGTCCAGAAGATCGTGTCCTCAAAGACGGTGAGCGCGAAGACGTGCGGCAACGAGCCCGCCAGTGTTGTGTGCCGATGGCTTCCATCTAGGTTTGCGTACCTTGCATTCGGGAAGCAAAGCAGATGCAATCAATGCCGTACTTTGGCGGCCACTTTACGGGTTCAGGATTGAGCAAAAACACGTACACTGACGGCAACAGAAATGCATGAGATTATGGTTGCAGTTATTTGGATTCAAGGGTTCTATTTGATTGAGTGCTGTCCTCATAACTGAGGGTTAATGCCCTAGACGGACAGATGCCTTCCATCTATTGCGATATTTAGTATCTGTCATGGAGGGGACCGTCAAACAGCTCAAAAGGGGTTGGTGGAGCAGCTATAACTCCAAATCCCAATTGGCTGCAAGGTGGTCTGGAGATAACACCACTTAAAAATGAAATGGACAATTAACCCAATGCAAGAATCTCCTGATGAAAACTTCAGATTTGATGGGTGGTGCTTTCAGTGGGAGAGTGGGTGACTCGCAATCTGAAGGTTGCGAGTTAAAATCCCGGTTGGGGGTTGACTCCGCCCATTTCTCGCTGGGGTCAAAGCAGTGAGCACCACTGTGTGGGGAAGGATGGATCCACCTCCACCACAGGAATGTGGAATTTCCACCACAGGCTAATGGGTACCAAGAGGAGATAAGCACCACCTCAATGCTCATTTGAGCAGGAAATCATTTAGATATATATTTTTTTATCATAGACAGATAAACGATATTGCTATTATTATACATTTTATATACCCCCCACACACATCTAGACCCATCTTTGCAATAGGAATAACATCAATGCCCTGACATTCCACCCCACCAGGGGTATTAATTGTGTGAGGTCACGTAGGCTAGCACACTTACTCAATGTAATTGAGATGAGCATCCGACCAGAATATGCGATCCGTGGTGTAATCGATGGTGAGACCATTGGGCCATTCCAACTTGGTGCTGATCACAACAGACTTATTTTTTCCATCCATGCCCACGCGGGCAATGTACGGCGTGGTTCCCCAGTCCGTCCAGTACAAGTACCTGCAGACACACAATGTAAGGTTTAGTTATCGCTGAATGTATTTTCATCTGACGATGAATGTCTTATCGTGGTGGTTAATTTTTGCTTAGCAAAAACTACGAGTTAAAACTGAGCATGGTACCATATATACACACACATATATTTTTGTTTTACAAATTTACTAAACAATAGCAGTGGAATGTAATAGATTGAAAAGAGACAGGTGCGAAATGAGAGATTGGGGTTCAAGGAGACTCCCAACAGGCAGGGAGATGTAAATACAATACGCAGTGGGGCCGGGAGCAGATGGGGATACAACACAGACAAGGAAACAGAGAAAGACAGGGAGAGAGAGATATATAAACCAAAACACAGGCACCACGGAGACGGGGATACCGAGAGACAGAGACATAGAGACGAAGAAAGAACATGAGAGACGAGGAAACAGAGACAAATTGAAATACACTACACATAATTTTTGTGGCCACAGACGGTAGCTGGACCCCATCTCTGTGTAGTCTGGCACACGCTTCAGCCACATCCCTCACGCGAAGACACCAATGGCTCTATAGTATACACCGACCTAGTCGTCAATAATGATAATGATGATAGTGCTCCGCACACTGCCATTACTTTCTCGACTTTGGAGAGGGGTTTCTGTGATGGCCCATTGACTGGAATAAAATATATAATGGTGGGAGCCTGCTCACGCTGAAGTATATGATCATAGGCTCCGCCACCTAGGCTCCAGAACATGCAAACACGCAAAATAACTATAATTAAAATAAAAACTATTGCTTGAATAAGTTCCTTTTTATATATAAAGAAAATTATTCAGAACGTCTTTAAGATGGATAAAAATGTTACGTAATATTCATGATCAGGATATACATATATATATGTATGACGCAATTAGTTGTAAATCTAATACGCTGCACGTGAAGTTTAACACGGTATAATCAGACACATTGCGCATCAACAACATTGAAATCACATTGATCACAGTTCACGGCACCAACAGTTGCCATTAGAGAGGCAATGTTGGTTTGTAAAACCTTGATTCAAAGTATTTAAATACATTTTGATTCTAATAAACGGCCATCCTCCAGCAGTGGATTGACATCTGTAAAAAATAGCATTATAGCTAATTGGATTCCTCCAATATATATAAAAACATTCCGAATTTGTTTCTGAAAGGTTGCAAAATTTTTACTTTCATTAAACTGAGATGTATCTGCTTTAAAGCTACCAATCGTTCTGGTTTGGCCGGAACAGAATGGTGGTTCCTCTGTCCAGAAACTTTAGTGAAAATTAGCATTTTGTCAACTTAAGATAGTACTACAGGCAAAGGGTGGGGCTACCTGAGTCGTGGGTAGGGCCAATGTCAGAAAGCGAGGCCACGCCCAGTGGCTGGGCCAGTGGTTGAGTGGGCGGGGCTATGTGAAGTGGGCGGGGCTACGTGAAGTGGGTGGGCTTACGGAGAGAGGGATGGGGCTGCCAGACTCCTCACCATGTGTCCCGGTTGAACCTCCAAGAAATGTGGTTGCATTACTTTCCCATGAATCTCAATGCACATGTCCCTTAAAACATGCATCAGTGGTACCATGTGGCGCACCACGAACTCGGCGAGCTGACATCAATTTCCTACCATGGCTAACATCCGTGGAGAGTCATATCTAAACCAATTATGGGCCTCCCCTAGGTCAACTTAGCCTTAACATTTCTACTTGGTACTGGGAAGGGTGGTTCTGGCCCCACCCACCCTGCTGTGTGCCATGCAGGCCTTGACTGGTGCTCGCTAACAGCCCTTGCCCCTATCCCCACCAGTCTGCGTCCGCTAATATGGGAGTTCTTCTTCTTGGTTCTTTCGGTAAAGTCACGTAGAAGGGAAGTAATAAAATAATAAAAATAAAACATAATAAAATAATTCTCACGACGTTTCGGCCACAACGCAAGCAGCCGTCCTCAGGTGAAACCACGGCTGCTTGCGTTGTGGCCGAAACGTCGTGAGAATTATTTTATTATGTTTTATTTTATTATTTTATTACTTCCCTTCTACGTGACTTTACCGAAAGAACCAAGAAGATGAATCCCTGCAGTCACGAAAGCTGTAAATGGGAGTTCTTGTCTTGTGCGAGAACTCGCCCGAATCTGGGGTGCAGTGTGACCCCTCGTGGATTCTCCATGCAGTACGTGTGGTTGGTATCCACGCATCCCGACAGCAGCTTCTTGCGGTAGCGTCCGTCCAGCTCAGCCACGTTCACGCAGTCCAGCACGGCGTCCGCCCAGTACATCTTCCTACAGCCACAGAGCTCCGTTAGATCACTCAATATTGTACAGAGAACAGAGGGGGGGGGGGGGGCCTTGCTCATTAGATCGGGAGAGCGATGGAAAACCGGCTTTTGAACAATGAAGAGTCCTGCGCGAACGTAATAACAAACGACCGCGCCACCTGGCGGTCACGAGGCCGAACGTCAGCTTAAGGAGTGCTCGAAGATCAGTGTTCTTCACGAATTTTCAGAGGGAGACTCACTTTAGACGATAAAACATCATCAGTGTGACTGTGTGAGGGCCTTCACACATTTGAAACCATTGGGGTTGACAGCAGAACGACGGGGGCCTTTTCACTCTTTGTGTATTATCGTGGGCCGCACGTCAGAGGCCGCACTAAAAGGCCACCAGGGACCGCCAGTGAAGAACACTGTGTCGTGCATAGTTATCCGATGTGTGTGCATCGGGTTGTGCCGCGTGTTTTTCATCGGTTCCGAAAGACGTTCCCGGCACGTGGAGCGAAACATCGGACATCATTCCAACAACACGCGGTGCAATATGAAAACACATCGTGATAGCTATCCAACACACCCGCAAACAATGCCATGCAGCAGTCATGTTCTTATACAGTCTCTGTGCTGAGAAAAACATCAGTTAACGGCAGCAGCAATTGAATTTGCTCTAACGCATACATCCATCAGCATCTCAAGATAGCAGGTGTAGTAGATTCATTTCCACGGGAATTAGTTCAACGTTATTATACATCACACTATTCCATTAACCATAAAAAAAGAAAATGTGACATTTGAATGGGTTTTAAATAATGTTCGGTGTATGCACACACTGCATCTTCTCGGGATAATAAGCAGAGCAATCCAAAAACATGGATGACGACCATGCAAGTGGCTTGTTCTAAAAGACACAGTACGTTGACATTTCTCCAAGGCTACAATTGAAAGCATTGCTCAGAGCTAAGGGACACAATGCTTAAGGGTGCTTTTGCAACTGGCCACAATGTTCCAGTCAAATAGCTCTGGTTCCAATAACAAAATAACTGAGTTGAATTCACCAGGTGAGAGCCCATTGAGAATGAAATTCTCGTTTGTACGGTTGACCTCGGTCAACAAGCAACACATTACAGCCATAAAATATTTAACGTTCAATGTCAAACCTGAGGAGGTAAGAAATATATGAGAGAAAAGGCATGTTTAGTGGTGCAGTGTTAGATTCGATAATTGGAAGGTTACCAGTTCTGAGTGCACTTAGATTGTCATCTTTATGGGGTAAATAAATTGCACAAATTGTCAACAGTAGCCTTAGATACAGATTATGCATTTGTTTAAAGCAACTGTTTTGACTGAAACATGAAATAAAGTTACGAGTGGACTAAAATGGTAAATGTTTTCAGAAGTGTATCGTTTTAATCTGGAATTACATGAATGGTTTAGTCAAATAAATTGCATTAAACTGGCTTATTCGTAGGATAATTAATCATCCTACAGAGACTGGCCCATGCCTTAAGAACGTGGAATTTACAACACTAGTTCATGGCTGCCAACATTGACGGCTACAACCCAATTGCAAGTTTAAGCCAGGAGACACGTTGACATTCAGAGTATTTGGCTGCTATATAAATTTCCACTCGATCAGCCACCTCGTTGAGCTATCATTTGTGGCCAGGTCTGAAAAAAGAGCGAAAAAACTCAGTAGGCCTTACCTGGTAAGTATAAGACATTGACTTTCTTACGGTTTTTCACCTACACCACTCACCTGCCCACCCAGTCAATGGCCAATCCTTCCGGTGCTGGCAGATCGTGCTTCATCACCGTCTCCAGCCCCGTGCGGTTGAGGAACATGCGCTCGATCGTGCGCCGGCCGTAATCGACCCAGTAGAGACGGCGCTCCACCCGATCAAAGTCCAGCGCCACCACGTTGGTGAGGTTTTGCAGGATAGGCGTGTAGCTGCCGCCGCCCACCGTCATGTTGCGTACGTAGTAGCGGTTGGAGAAGATCAGGTACGGCTCCACCCCGCTGTTCTGCCGGCAGGTGCGCCCGTCGGGCAAGCGCACGTAACCCGGTGCGCACTTGCAGAAGTACGAGCCTGCCGTGTTCTCGCACAGCTGGCTGCACACCTGAGGCCGGGCGGAATGCATTTGCGCCTTAGGATGCATCATTTGGGTCGTGCACATTTTTTTTTAACCGTATCTTTGTAAACAAAGTGGCAATGTCACTTGTAATAAGTAGAGTCTCCTTTATTGTGAACACCTTAGGGTGACAGCTGTTTAATGTGAGTTGGACATCTTGCTGCGTGTTGTTTGGCATGATGTTGTCCGACGTTTCACTCTCCGTGATGGGAGCTTCTTTAGGATGTGCAGCGAAACGTCGGATATCAAGCTTGATGAATAACCCACAATATAACCCAATAATATTTCGGAGAGCTATACAGCACAACCTTTAGGCTAGTATTCATTCTGTAGACAGATTGATTTATAAGACAAATCAGTGAGTCTAAAAACAGACTCTGGTACCCATGCATTTGGAACTCCATTGCATTCGCATTACAGAGAGCATGCTTGGAGACGTGATGAATGAAGCAATCTCTGCATCCACGGCATCTTACCTGCGGGGTCTCGTTACACTCGTCAATGTCCTCACATGCCCTGCCATTCGCCATGAGCCGGAAGCCAGCCCAACAGGAGCAGTAGAAGCTCGTGAGGGTGTTGGTGCAATTGTGGGCACACTGGTTTATGGATGCGTAGAGGCATTCATTAATGCCTGAACAGAGAATGCACGACAAAAGCCAAGAATAAAACAATATAGTGTTATTAAATAACATATTTTGTACACTTTTTATTTATGTCTGAAACAGTTTATATACAGGAGTGTTCTTGTTCGTTGTTACATTCGCACGTATACATTACTGTAGCTCCTGTGTATGTTGTTGCAAATCCCATGAATCCACACATCGACATCTACATTCGTCAGGTGTAAAGGTAAGCCCCAATTTACAATTAAGCGACGACAATTCTCAGATTATAGAGATTATGGGCATGGGTATCTCGTGTCCCATAGAGACCTTTTGTGTAAATAAAAACTGATGAAGGTAAGCCAATTGTTGTGTGCGTTTGCAAACATTACATCTCAATATAATTCACATTAAACAAAATCTTTAAAGACAGACATTTCGCTGTTTTGTAACCCACTTACAATGTAATTAAATTAAAAGCATTATCAGGACCAATCATCACAAGTGGGTCAAAAAAGCGTTTCTTGATAGGAATGAGTACACGTACCACATCCCTTCTCGTCGCTGCCATCTGCGCAGTCGTTGGCCTGGTTGCACACCAGGTGGACGGCTATGCACTCTCCCCCACCGCACTGAAAGAATCCCGGAGCGCAGGTGGGGCGCGGCTGGTGACACAAGTGGGTGTCTTCATCAGATCCGTCCCCACAGTCGTTATCTCCATCGCAGGCAAAGATTCGCGGGATGCAGCGCCCGTTCTCGCAGGTGAACTGGTTCTGCCGGCACGTGGGGTATGTGCAACCACGCTCGTCTGACCCATCACCGCAGTCGTTCCTCCTGTCACACCTGCACGAAATAGGAATAAAAACCATGGGTCGTTCTCTTTGACCGGGAAGCAACTTTTAGCTGTGCTCTAGTTCTGGGGTTTGTCAACCGGAGTCCAACAAATTGTTTAGTGGCCGGGGATAACTTCACGTGGCCACAGCAGCTGAAATTACACATTGGAGGCATGGGGCGTGAGGCTGTGAATTCCTGCAAAGTTTGCAACTGAACGATTATTTGTAGATTTTCTTTTTTCCCTTTTAGGCCGGTGTCGACAACGAGGCTCAAAATACCCCTCCAGAGCTGCCCTCGAGGAGAGGCCCTTTTTGTCGGAATGAGTCTCAAGCGAGAAATCGCAGGGCTACGCTTCCTTGCCGTCACGCGTCAACTTTTGTTTACGGTGACGTAATGTTTTAACATTTGCCGGGACCGCATGCAATCGATCAAAATCGCGCGACCGTTGACAACGACGACAACGGCGGCGCTTAGTCCGTCCATTACCGGTATGGACTGTGCACGCAGAGGCCATTGTCGCAGGCGAACTCGCTGCCCGTGCAGGATCGCCGCGTGCAGTTCTGATGCTCGTCGAGTGCGTCGGAGCAGTCGGCGTCGCCGTCGCACACGAATCTGCGCTCAATGCAGCGCCGCCGCGGCGGGCTTGCGTTGGTGCACGTGAACTCGTCGGGGCCGCACGTGCGCGCACCACACGCGTGCCTCCCGTCCTCGTCGCTGCCGTCGCCACAGTCGTTGTCGCCATCGCAGATCCAGCTTCCAGGGATGCAGCGCCCGCTGTCGCAGGTGAACTGCGTGCTGGGGCAGGTGCGTCTTGGGTCCGCTGGGAGGACACGGGTTTTTTTGAAGCGTCAGGCCATTGTGATTGTGGCGGTGTTTTGTTTTGTGCGGAAACTATGTTTGTTTGTTTGATGACAACAATCCTTATGCAAAGGTCAACATAGATAATTTTCCTGTTATCTATTGCCCATATTGCATACAATTTGTTGTTACGATTACCTTGTAGCAGCATGTCAATACGCTCCTCGATGAGGGCATCTCTGGGCTGTGCTTGTCCTGGGGAGCTATTTAATTATACTTCACCATGTTGGTGAGTGCAGGTTGGTTAAGGTGGGGACCATGGGTGTGCAAGCTTATTAACAATTAACAAAGTAGAACCATTCGCTTTGTTACAATGCCCTCTGCCGCCTACCACGTAATCCCACAGCCCGATGGCAACCTGTTTGTGCATTGTGGTCACCCATGCAGGCAATATCCAGGCTCAGTTCCTGATTAGCTTCTATGATCTGATAAGATTGGGCCGTTTCTGGGTTATATTGTCATAGGCACAGCATTATGATGCTGCTGTTTGTTCCCCAATTTTGATCACCTGCCACCCAACCACGCTGGTGTTCCCTCTCCTGTTGAGTGATATCTTCAGTTGCAGTTATATTATAAATCCAGATTAGGTTGACATTTTACATTTTGCAATAAAACATTCTGCCAGTGGCAATGAAATTTTTTTTACATATTGTGTACATATAATGAAAATGAGGGTTTAAAAAATTATACTTTTCAATGGCATAAGTAATAAAAAAATCAGGAGGACTGCTGACCTACGTCAGCAGTCCTCCTGCTGTGTTTGTTTCACACCTGATGACAGTTGCTTGTGTTGCGATCGAAACGTCGTGATCTATTATTTTTATTTAATGTTTTCTACCTACGTGACTTTACCGAAAGAACCAAAGAGTAATGTTCCTTTGTCAAGGCACCCAGAGGTAATGTGTTGTTTGACCATACTTCACCATGCCGGTCAGTATGGGTTGGGGAAAGGGAAGGGACAATACCAATACAGATATCACTCATCACTGATGCCAGGAATCAAACTCTAATTTTTGGGTTCTAAGCACGTGGCGCTAACTAATGCATCACTGCTCTGACCACACGTGAATACACATTCTAAATGCAGTACGTCACATATCCGACTCTCTGGGGACTGAGGTATAGGCGAATATGTGAACAGGCCTGATATGTAAGCATCTACAAAGAATGACAGTTACACCGTGCACAAATACTGCATGAGTTCAGGGCCGGATATGTGACGGTCGGATATGCAATTTTGTGCTGTTGTCAAACTCTCTGACTTGTACAGTTCTGTGCTAATGGTCGCACTCACAGCAGGAGGAGGGCTCATCTGCGTTGTCCGTGCAGTCCTGCTCACTGTTGCACACCCACGCGAGGGGGATGCACTGGCCGTTTCCACAGCGGAACTCATTGGCGCTGCATGACACGGAATCTGCCACCCAACAGGACATGCGCGGCATCTGCAAGTCAAGCTCGGCCGAGGAAAACGTATCGTGGAAAATGTTACGCATTAAATAGCTTACGTACAGGAATTATTTTGTGTGTTCATGTTTCCAAGTTTCCTGTGACGTTTCTATCCAGGGTACAATATGGTAATTTAGTAACATTTGTGGCATTCGCAACAAATTCAAATAATTGATGATAACATTCAATTAACATACAGCCCCTTGTCGATCCACCGCTAGATAAGAGATGTTATTTGGCTATACTCGTTAGTGTGGAGTGGTAAAGGGGTAGGCCCAGGACCAGTTCAGATATCACTCAGCACTGACATTACCCATGGCCAATACCTCAAATCGTCGTGTTTAATGTGCAGTGCGCTAACCGCTGCGCCACCACTCCACTCCCACAAAATTGCAGTACTGTATATCCATTGAAATACAGAGAAAAGTGAACGCTCTCGCGTGTGGTGTCATCGTCGCAATGGAATACACAGGGCAGCGTACGGCAGAAGATGGGGTTTTCGTCGCTGTTGTCGCCACAGTCGTTATCGCCATCGCAGAGGTAATGTCGAGGTACGCAGATGTTAGTCGTCAGGCACCTGAGGAGGCCTGGCCGGCAGGTACGCTCAGCTGGGGAGGGAACATCACATTCGTTATTGAAGAGATGAAACATGCGTTTAGAGTATTTGGCGGCTATAAATGTCGACATGATAAGTCACTGTCATAGAATTCGAGTTTCCAAAATGTTAAAAGGCACCAAAAATAAAATTTTCAGTAGAACCTGTATCCTCACTATATATATATATATTTTACCAAAGCTGAAAGGGAAATATAAATTTTTTTCACGGGACTTTAAAACTTCACCTCTTTCATACTGAATACATCCTTGTTATCAGAGCTGTTCATAATTTGGACACAAAGGTGACAGACCCGCATCTTAGTAATTTTATGCGTACAGATACAGAGTACACCGCGGATAACGTGGTACCAATATTTTATTTTCTCACGGCAACGTGACGCTCACAAACATTTTCCGCTCAGAGCCAAGGTTGCCAGTTGAACTTTCACCTCCTGACGAGTTAAAGGGGGGGGAGGGGGGGGGGCCCAACAAGCAGCGGATTCTCACGGCAGTGCTGCTCGTCCGACGTGGCGTTGTCGCGGCAGTTGTTGACGCCGTTGCAGACTTGGGAGCGGGCGATGCAGCGCCCGTTGGTGCAGGCGAACTCGGCGGCCGGGTCGCAGGTGCGGAAGGTGCACCCCTCCTCGTCGCTGCTGTCCCCGCAATCGTTGGTGTGGTCGCAGCGGTAGCCGTAGCGCACGCAGCGCCCGTTGCGGCACGTGAAGTCGGTGGGCTCGCACGTGTGGAAAGCTGCGGGGGGCGAAGGGGAGCACTGGTGAGGAGCGCGGTCGGCTACGTACGGTGCGAAAGAAGTTCAACATGTGTGCATACGTGCAATTTTGCAAAGGCGTCGTCTGCAACTGTTTATGTTGACTCCTAGTTTTTTTTTTGGGGAATGCTTTACGACTACAAAATCTTGAAAGCCTCAATGCATTAGCTCTGTCCTTCTGTCTGTAACTGTAAGGGAGTGGGGGTCATGATTAGCACCTCCAAATAGCACAGCTGCCTAGTATGGTGCGAAAGAAGTTCAACATACATACAGGATAAGCGTTGTGTCGCTATTAGGGAGTTAACTTATAGTCGTTCATTCATCAAAGGGTTGCCCAAAACTTAAAAGCCAGTGCAAAAAGGATTGAGCTCATTGGCCAAGGTGATGACATCGTGGAATCTCTGTGACGTTGTCAAGTTGTACGTCTAGAAATGTAACGTTATCATTGCTAAATAAATACTTCCATGGACAGAAGCATAAATGCCACACATTCCGAAATCCATTTTTCGTTCTTGCTTAACCTACCACGACATGTAGCAGCTACGCCTATCATGCAGGGATCGTCATGTAGAGTGGTGAATTGCGTGGATGATGCAGTGGCGAAACGAGGTAAAGGTACAGCCTTGCAATTGCTCGCTCACACCACTGCTGGAAGAAAGGCCTCCTCTACAGGAAGCTCTTGAAAGCCCCTCTCTCTCAGGTAATCTGATCGACTCTTTCACACTGGACAGACGTTTTGGCTGAGGTGGGAGTACGCAACACTTAGCGCCGCCACACACGGTGGGGGCGTGGGATCTTAGAAACGTGCCCATTGTACCAGCTGTCGATGTTCCCTAGATTACTCTAGAAGTCAGTGTGCTAACCATGACACACCAGGGCAGACAGTCCGAATAACGGAAGCTAAATTATACAGGTTTTTCCTCGCTTCATGCAGTAGATGCGTTGCAAAAAAAAGGGCGCAAAAAGCGAAACTGCACGAGACAGCTGCCTGCTGAGTAGCGCACACAATATACACACACACACACACTTGCAATACACACACAATACAAACACTCGCAATACACACACACAACACACACACACACAATACACACACACAATACACACAAACAATACACACACACAATACACACAATACACACTCACAATACACACACTCACAATCTTGTCCCACTTCAGACCGCATAGCCTCACATGAGTGAATTAAAACCGCATATGATGAATGTTGGGTAGAAATAGGTTTGCCGTATCTACGCGAAATCGTACAAATCGAACCCCCATAAATGTATATATGCATATTGAACTTCTTTCACACCGTACGTAGTAAAGTGATAATTCATCGGATGTGCGAGGGAAACCCGTGCTTGGCAGCACAAACTCACCGCAGACCCTCTCGAGCTCATCGCTGCCGTCACGGCAGTTGTCCCGGTTGTCGCACTTGTTGCGGGATGGAATGCAGCGGCCATTGAGGCACGTGAATTGGCTGGTGGCACACTGCTGCCCGTTGTCGTCGATGCAGTCCTTGCCGCCGTTGGCCAGGTACCAACGGCCCTGTGCAGGGCACTGGCACTCCACGCCACTGGGACCTGGGCGCATTCGCAAAGCGGGCGTAAAATTGGACGTGAGCGTTAAGTGTGCTGAACTTTCATTACACGGGGCTATCGGTAAAAAAAAGACAATTCGATGATGGTTTCAGGTGCAGAGATTATCGTACATGGAGTGAAGGGGCAAATTTAGACTGCCCACGAGCGTCCAACGGTCCCAAAGAGGCGTATCTGATTGGTGCATCCACACGTGCTAAGCGGCCAATAAGACCGCCCCGCGAGCATCAGTTTCAGTTTCATTTATTATCGATAGCCCTGTGAGCCATGCGGCTCTTGACTCGGGTGCAACCGCAACAAACAAAACATGAACAAACAACATCTTAAAGTGACTACGCGCAACAGAAATGCTGAGCAACTCCTTCGATAAGCACATCTCACTTGGAGGAGAGAGCTATGATTTGGGCATAGTTTGCGAAAATACATCTTCAAGTTAGGCAGACTTTGGTTTTGGTTTGGGCATCATGACACCTAGAGAGAACGTCAGGGCTACAGCTGCTGCTGTGAATGCGGTTGCTGGTTTTTGGAAGTTCTTCAAGGTATGAATGGAAACGAGCTGTTAGCTTTGCCTCATCTGATTTGATCAGTGTGGATGCAAGTGAGCACTATAAACACTGAAAGAGCCACGTGATATGCGCCCTCAGCAGTTCCCCACGAAGCATAATTTCCCTGCGATTGCCACCACAGCGATGGCACGAAAAGAAGAAATACAACGAATCTCATGAGGGCACGAATTAACGGCTCGAGCACCTGGCACACAGATGTGGCTGCAGCCGCCGTTGAACTGGTTGCATGGGTTTGAGCAACGCTGCTGCTTGCTGGCCGTCAGTATGTGAATGTCCATGGGCCGGTAGGGCAGGTTCTGGATCATGACCACCTGGTCCGCGCCGTCGTCCTTGGTGGCACGGTACACACTCTTAGTGTTCCAGTCCGTCCAGTAAACGTGCTGCTCGTGTATGGTCAGGGCGAAGGGGTACACGGCCACGCTGACGATCACCTCACGCCTGTCGCCGGTCAGCGTGGACCGTTCGATCTTCTGCCTGTGGCAGATTTGGACGGCGCCAGGTAATGTTACACCACAATACGAGGCGACGCAAACTGATTTCGCTCGCTCTGAGTAGGTCCCCGCACATGGAGCAAAAGGTCAGAACATTGTGACGAACAACATACAGTACAACGCCAAAATAACAAAAAAAACATTCGATAGCTAAACAACAAAATATGCTCGTCGTGGAATTCTGCTCCTTCAATTGATTTTATCACAAGGTTATTATATTATCCATAAAATCGCCATCTAAAAAATGTTTGGATGTGGTTTCATTGTAAAAAATAACAATGAAGGACAATAGATTAATGAATCGATAGCTCATCAATTAATACAGATAAGATATAACAATGGTGGAACTTTTATAAAATATATCTACCTGTAAGCATCAGCCCAGTACAGCATGTTTTCTGAGTAGTCGAGTGTGAGTCCATTGGGCCACACAAGGCTACTGTTGATGATTGGAACTCGGAAGTTTCCACCCAGCGTGGCCCTTTCAATCTTGGCATTGACACTCCAGTCTGTCCAGTACATGTAACTGATGAAAGAACATTTTGTCAGAGGAAACCAATGACACATTGTGAAACATGGCACTCATTTCTTCTTCTTTGGATACTCACTTGGAGCAGAGTATTCAACCGAACGCGTCAAATGTTTTGCCAGTATCTGGATAATGTAGCGACAAAAGGTGTTTAGCAAAGGGAGAGCAGCATGTCCAATCGATGGCGTGTTCTAACTAATGGAGACGCTAATGCTTGGCTGTCTTTTATGTAAGCCCTTACTGACAACCAGGATTTAAATTTGCTCTTGAAATGTCGGGGTAAACACGGGTGGTTTTCATTGGTGCAGCACGTATGTATGTATTTTAAACTTATTTCGCATTGTATGTACCCAACCATGCTAATCGGAGGTGTGGGGGAAGGACAACAAACTAAACACAAAAAGCAGTTCTTAACAAATGAGTTTTCAATCTAGATATAAAGGTGCATTGCTCCTATGGCTTCCTAATAACCTAAAGAAGAGCATTCCAGACGGCCGCAGAAGCACATCTGAACGCTCGCGATGCAGTGACCATCTTTGTTCGATGGCTCAACAAAAGAAACGTGGCCCCCCGTCCAATTTTCACCCTCTTCTCCGTAAGCCCGGCACCTGGGCCCCTCCCGCTTTTGCGGGCCCCGGTGCAGTCGCGCTGCCTGCGCACTCAACAGCTACGCCATTCCGCGCGCTGACGAAAGCTGGTGGCGAATGAAGTGCACCGTTGGAGGCAGCGAGACGAGAGCGCTCACCCCTTGCACGGGTCCAGCATGATGGCACGCGGCCGCGGCACGAGCGCCACCACTGTGCGGTTGCCGCCGTCCAGCCCCATGGAGCCGATGGTTTGGTTGGCGTGGTCGCTGTAGTAGATGCGCCGATTGATCCAGTCGAACGCGATCCCGTCAGGGGAACCCAGATCTGGTAAGGGAAATGCGCCATGTGGACAAATGCGTTTGTGTGTGTGTATGTCGGTGGCGAGTGGATGGGAGCAGTGACGCAGCGGTTACTGCTCACGGCCAATACCAGAGACGATTATCTGAACCGGTCTTAGGCCTCCCCTAGGTCGACTCAGCCTCAATTCAGTACCTGGTGTGGTGAATAAAACATCACCACTGGGAAGACAAACGTGGTCGCGCGTGGTGCTGGCTCCCCACCCCCGTGTGTACTGTTCTGGCCTTCATAGCAGCTGGCTAACATCACTTGCCCCAACAGTCTGTTAAAGAATATAAGTAAATATTTGTTTTTGTTACTTGATGGGAATGTTGTATAACTCCAAGAACTGAGTGAATGTGAACAAAATGCATTGCATTCAAATGTAAAATTATGCAGAGGGTAAACTTCTGCATAATTTGGCCTGTTGGTTAATACTCATGACATCACTGAAATTGTACAGTTTCAGAATGTTTTAAGGCCAATGCCATGAACCATGTCATGCTAAATATAATTCTATTCAAACTTATTTCATGAAATGAAAAACCAATTCGGATATTTGACAATTTCGAATGTTGTATTTTTTTAAATTTTATTTTTCATGTTTTCAACTAAAGATATATTTCCATGTGCAATGGCATTGAAGTTTTTGTTTCTGTTAAGCTATAACTGTTGGAATGGGACTTTATAAAATACATGTTTAAATTCATTATGATAAGGTATGGATGGGCTAGATGCTTCTCTGGGTTCAGTTGGTATTCCACAATGACAGTGATAAAGTACATCGAGGCTGGATGTGGGCCTGAGTGCTATACCACACTGACACTTACAAGGTGGAAGTGGGTTGGTATGGCATTCCACAATGGCAGTGATAAGGTATTGGTGGGAGTGTATGTGTGTTGAGATGCCATACCGCTGGCAATTACGGTGACAGAGGAGGGGGAACTCAGACTGAAGAAGCTGATTCGGCTGCGAGCCAGACCCATGCTCTGCGTGAAGTACACTCGCCCATCTGCGATGTCAAAGTCCAGCGCCACTGCCACTCGTGACACTTGTGCGGTTGGGATGGGCAGGCTGTGGTCCTGGGATTGGCGAAAAAAAATCAAACGCTCGTTATCGCAGTTGTTGTTGCAGGCAAACACATTCGTTGATTTAAGGTCCAATTTCTTTGTGCAGTGGCAGCTCTTGTGTTTTTTGAGATCCACGGTAGAAGCTGTAATTGGGAGAATCTGGTCATCATATATTGTACATGAGAGTATATTAGGTAGATCAATATAATGAGATCAATGTAGTACCTTTCTAATGTAAAGTTTATGTTTAATCACTGTCTTTTTGTACAAATATAGTACGATAACAAAATATTACAGTGTTATCTATGTGCCTAAAGAGGAACGTTTTCAGTGTATTTTATCTACTTTGAGATGGATTGGAAACATGCACACAAAATAAAGCACGAAGATATGCATGCCCCTGAATGACACTGAGACACAAAAAGAAGATCTCATGGATCAGAGAACAAATGCACATTAGAGATTTCAGATTGACTATTCATAAAGTGACCTTTGGCAGGACACATTGCTAGAAGGGAAGACGGTCAATGGATGAGATTTGTGTGGAATGAATCAAAGGTGGGGACATCTCCAAAAGAAAAACGGAGAAATGAGACCACTTCAAGGGCAGGAGTGAGATGAGTTGTGGCATTGTGGCATCGTGATGGATGGTGATGTCATGAATAGGCCTTCATTCAGCAATGGATAAGTCAAGGATAATTATGAGACCACTAACTGTACCTATTTAAGAAATACCAACAGCAACAGAGACAAAAACCTGCGCATAGATATGAGGTATCTGCAGCCTTCATTTAAATTCATGAACATGAAATCCATGCACATGTATTATTGACTAGAGTATTAAATATGAACACCATACAAACAATTCAATTTACATGAAAACACGTTTTAAAATAAAATCATTATTTTATATTTAGAACATAATTATCTTGTCCAAAGCCAGGCATTCCTCAGCACCTATCATCAGTCACGGAGCACCCATCGGCTTATGATCGTGCCCACTGCTGCTGCTCACACAGTGAGCCTGAGCGGGGTCATTACCTCTGGGTCGAGGCGCATGCTGCGGATGGAGTCTTCCGTAACAAACACGAGGTACTCGTCGGAGGGCATCACACAGCTCACTCGGTCCGAGCCCAGCTCTCCGTGACCGCAGGCGCACGTGGCTGTCGTGACATTGGGCAGGGCGAAGCAGAACTGCTGGCAGCCGCCGTTGTTCAGCTGGCATGGATTGAAGTTAATGAGCTCGGGAGCTGTGGGCTGCACACGTGGGTCGAAGATGGTGACGTCACGCAGTGTGCCCAGGTTGTCGCGAATCACCTCTGGTGGCGGTGGAGAGGCCTGTGGCTCCTTGCTGGCCTGCAGCACCTGTGAAGGACCCAGCAGGGGGAAAACAGTTTCACAGGAGGGCCAAAACATCCAGATTTTTTTTCCTAAAGCCTTTCACCCAAAATGAAGGCAAAAAAACCACGTCACTTTTCCAGTCCTAGATGAATAATGAGTATAACAAGTGTCACACCAATATGTATTTTATCATTTTAAATGAGAATGAGCCATGTAGTGCATCAGTGGACTGTGCCAATTGCAATTGGAAAGCTCCGAGTTAAATTTAGTTTTGGCGTCGATTTGGTGTTATATCCCTCCGTAGTCGATAAAGTGAGTAACACATTGAGGGGAAGTCAACAGTGGCTGTACATAGAAGAAGAGCACCTCCACATGCTCCATTTAGTGGTAGCCACTAACTTATTTTTTGTCTAAAACTCTAAATATGAACTTCAAATGCCCTTAAAAAACATATGCTAAAATAACCCACAAAAATATAACTGTAATTACACTACGGCTCTATTTCTTAATAGAAATTGCACATTAACAACGGAAGGCTGAACCACAGATACCTTGCGCAAGTTTCGGTCGACCCAGATCAAGTTGCTGCCGTAGATCGCCAGGCCATAGGGGGCCGGGTAGCCACGGCCCTCTCTCACCACCTGCCACGTGCTGCCATCAGGAGCCAACCGCCCGATGCGGTCGAGCCCGTCGTCCGCCCAGTACACCCAGTCGGTGGCGCGGTCGATGGTGAGGCTACGGGGCGAGAGGAGGCCCACATCCAGCACCACCGAGCGGTTGGTGCCATCCAGGAAGGCTCGCTCGATCTTGGGCCGCTGACCGGCGTCCACCCAGAAGAGGAAGCGTGCGCGTGGGTCTACGGCGAGGTGGCGCGGCTGGTCCACACTCGTCTTGAAGAGCACGCGCCGGAAGGACGTGTCCAGACGCTGCACCTCCAGGTGGGTCTCCGACGAGAAGACGTTGGTGAAGTAGAGGTTTCCTGCGTCACGTTGGCAGTGTGCGGTGCATTCAGCGAGGCATCCGAAATCGCCCACTCTTCATTATTGATCTTCATAACTTTTAGAAAATTTTACAACTGATCTTCATGTAAACGTACAACTTGTATGCTGAATTTAACAAACTGATTGGAAACAGGCAATCTGCAGAAAAGCTATGAAAACCTATTTTTTATTAATATATAGTAAAACATTGGATTGCGAGTAACTTGGTCTGCGAGTGTGTTGCAAGACGAGCAAATTTTTTAAATAAATATTAATTTGATAAACGAGCGAGGTCTTGCAATTCGAGTAGTACGTATACGCTTTGTCTGCCGAGCGTCACGTGATCACAACTGATATACGAGTGCTTTGATATACGAGTGCTTTGGATTACAAACACGTTTCCGGAACGAATTATGCTCGCAATCCAAGGTTTTACTGTATACAATTACTTCTATTCACAACACTTTGCCCTTTTGAGGGAGCAACGATTGTGTGTGTTCAAAGTAAAGGCATTCTCTGACCTGCCACCCAGTCCACAGCAATGCCTGCCACCCCGCTGGGCCCGATGCCGCTGAAGACAACGGTCTGAAAGCCGGATCCATCCGGTTTGATGCGGCGGATTCCTCTGTAGGCAGACACTGAGCCGTGGTCACACCAGTAGAGGAAGCCCGATGGCATATGGACGTCCACATGCAGCGCGTTGCGGCCTATTCACGAACAATGCAACAGACCTCCGCTTTAGCAGGCATAGCCTCATTGAAGAGCTCATACATCAATGGTGTAAACAACGCCTAGAAATCCTCACCTACTGGTAATTGCAACATCACAAACATAACCCATGAATGTTTAAATGACAAGGAATAATAAAGGTATTCTACTTTGTAGGGTTTTGCAGTTGTGCTACACAGCTCTCCAATGTTTTTTCAGGTTGTATTCCGTGCCGTTGGGCACAATGCCTGAAATTTCTCTCCATGCTCTCGGAGCTTCTTCCTGTATGTATGTTTATTGAACTTCTATTGCACCGTACGTACCCAACTGTGCTAATCGGAGGTGGGAACTTTGGTTCAAAGAAGACATTATGCGACCAAAAAATGTATCAGAGTGCAATAATATCATTTATAATAATGCAAAATGAAACACATGGTAGGGATAGTCACAGCCCATAGTATTCGCTAATCATTCACGCTGACCTGTTCCAGCTACGGGCACCATAGCCTCCGAGTGGTCAGTGCTGTTGATGTGAAATCCACGAATGGCGCCGAGTTGGGAGACAATGACGAATGATTCGTAGAGCTGGCAAGAGATCTGGTCAGGTGCCAGCTGGAAACCTGTAGAGCAGCCACAAGCACGCTGGGCATTTGGCCGTGGCAAACACAGCTGCTGACAGCCGCCATTGCCACTGCTGCAGGCGTTGGTTGTGCCCGACGAGGCTGTGAAGGAGAGAAATAAAAGCAGGGGTCAGAGTTCAAAGAACATTGCGATGAAGCCAAAAGCCTGACTGAATACTAATACATTCTAAGGTACTTATTAAATGCATACCATGATGAAGCAATTCAGTAAAATAAAACATAAAGTGCTGCGGCTGTGTTTTACGTTTGAAGAAACTTAAAGTTGAACAAAAGTAGCTTCTGCAAAAGACATTTCTGAAGAAGATAATCTTGTGAAGATAAAGGAAACAACAAAGATCAGGAACGAAAAGTTTAACTTTTGTATCAGAGGGAAATCTGAAACCTATGATGAGTTTTTTGCATTCAAAAGACCTATACAGTGAAGTAATGAACTCAAGTGCTTTAACGATACTGTGAACAGTTTTTCAAGCTGTGTGGGTGTCGTACACTGTTAATTAATCAGGATTTTAGTGTTAGTCTAGTCGATGGCAGTTGAGTCAAATCTTAATGTGTGGAATTAATTTAGACAGAACCAAAAATGCAGACTAAATTGACACTGGTGTTACACCTCTAAGGTGGGTGGGTGTGTGTTATGGAAGGTGTGTGTGTCTTTATTTTTTTGCAACTTCAATGCGTGTGGTTATATTGCTGGCCACCCACGCCCTCATGTGCCGGGCCAGCCTTCATAGTTGCTCGCTAACATTACTTGGCCCAAACAGTCTATTAAGGCTATACGGGGGATCTTTCTCTTTTTTGAGGATTCAAGGTGTAAGAATGTATGTTGAACTTCTTTCGCACCGTACATAACCAACCGTGCAAATCGGAGATGGGGAATGCTGTGTGTGTGTCTGTGTTCGCCGGTGCTGGCTCTCACTGTCACGGAAATGCACTTTGAGGCACTTGAGGCCCGGAATGTTGGAGCGCATGAGGACAGGCGTGGAGCCGTCCTTGCCCACGCGCTCCACCACCTCGTAGTCAAAGTCGGTGTAGTAGAGGTGGCTCTCGTGCACGGCCACGCCCCACGGGTGTGACAGGTGCTGCACCACCGTGATGCGGTTGAGTCCTGTGATGTCGCCACGCTCAATCTGCAGGGAGTGGGGAGGTGAGGAACGAAGAGAGGTGGGTGAAGTTGCAAACCAGTAACATAGGCAAATTTAGTAAAACTAGAATTTTCGGCGGCATGTGTGGCCGCCTTATTCCAACTCCTCCGGAGGGCTTCTCAGTGCTACGCCACTCGCCCATCGCCCCCACTGATGTCCTCTTCTCGCACCCCCCCCTTGCCAATATGTGCAGATACTACTGAGTTGTACCTCAAAGTTCATTAGATATTCTTTATTTCACCCTCCATCCATGACCACAACTATCAAAACGTTATATAAATGCTCAATAAATGGAAAATTTAGTATTTCTGGATAATGGATGAAAATATAATTGATGAAACAATAATTAGATTGATCATACTGGTTCAGAAGGCTCTTATAATTTGGTAAACGTACAAATTGAAAGCCAGGCTTTTATAATAGATTTCTCACAAATGTCTGAATTGGGAAAAGCTACGTAGATACATCGCCACCAACTGGCAGACTAGAGCCCATTTGCAGGCCGGAGCTGCATTCACCTTGTGCCGCACAGGGACTGCTGCCATCGGGGGTTCCCTTGGCTAAACTACGTCAAAGCTTGGATGGGATGTCATGTAAGACATTTGAGTTATCCTGAAATTAAACTAATATGTTTCATATTTTAGATATAATTGTTTGCTCCAATTTATTTATATGATAATGTTATAGGAAAAAGAAAATTCTAATCTTTGACATTCTCAAAAATTATACTTTACTTGATACATTTTTTAATGTAATTAAAAAATACAAGACATGAGATTATTATTTCATCAAACTTTGAAGAAATTAAATAATAGCATAAAAATGTATCTCTTCTGTGTGCTTTTGGGTTGTGCTGCACAATGTACAGCATGATGTCCGACGTTTTGCTGCATATGCTAAGTAGGAACTTCTTAATAGCAAATAACATTTCTGATACCGAACATCATGCGGCACAACATAAAAACACATCTGAGAGCTATACACCACAACTGCGAAAACATATACAATAGTATTTCAATCCATGAAAACAACTGTATTGAATTTGTGCCAATACAGGACACTTTTATAGGCTACACAAAGCCTGTGTAGGAAAAAAAATTATTTTGAAAAGCCAATTATACCACGCCGGTGCCAGCCACTGCCCAGTACAGCTTTTGCTCCCGCGTGTCGAGCGTGATGAAGTCCACGTGATCCATGTTGCCGCTGAACAGAACCGTGGGGTTTGAGCCGTCCATGTCAGCAGCGGCGACCTTTGCAGGGACCCCACTGTCGGAGCCATGGTCTGTCCAATACAGCCTCCTAAAACAGTAGTGATCAAATCCATTCAATTAATTCGTACGTTGGGTGTCGCAAAAATGCTTTGTATAGTGCAAGGTGATAACAAAGGCCCCGTGTGTTTCACAGATAATTACAGTTTGCAGTAGCCGTACAAAAGGCAGGGATGTTGCTATGTGCCTTTGCCAAGTATGAGGTAACTGGCGAGTACACCAGGGAGGCCTCACCGGGCACGAATCAGAAGCCTTTGCCACAAGTGGCAAATGTCATAACCACTTGACCATGCCATGATAAAGTGATAATGTGGTTACATCTTTCAACTCTGCTGCAAACTTCACACCACACTAGGGCATTACAGTCTGTGTAGGAAAAAAAACTTCGGCAAGGTGAAAATGCTAAATCTGTAAAACATGAATTTTGGCTGTATGCAGAAAGAAACCTAAGAGTTATGGTTGACATTATAAGATAATAATTTTCAGTGTGCATGTCCGTACCCGCGAGATGGATCGAGAGCAATTCCCACTGGGTATCCGACTCCTGTTGTCTGTCCGTTGTTACCAATAATTGTTTTCCGGTAGTTTTGCACTCCATCCATCTTTATCACCTGATGGTGTGGGGGAAAAAACGTGGCTGTTTAATTGCTGCAAATTTATATTTTTTTAAATAGAAATAAATAATCACTTTCTGGTTCAGTGAAAAAAGTGTTATCGATCACTTTGTGCAGCCATGCGAAACATCTCTTGCAAGCTTGCTCATTAATGGCACATGCATCACCGTGCTCCTCACCTCAATGGTCTGTGAGCGAGGGTTGGTGTAGTAAAGATTTCGGCTTATCCAGTCAATGGCCAAGCCCGATGGGGCGCCGAGGATGGCTGACGGAGCAAACTCTGTCCTGTTTGTCCCATCCGTCTTCACCCGGTGAATCGACCCCTGAAATGAATGGATGCAACACATCGCAATGGAGAATCAGGACGCGAATATATCAGAAGCTCGTAAATTGGATTGCTAAATTTGCAGCCAATTAAACTTTATACGCATGTTTGTCAACAGGTCTTGCAGTATGCACAAAAGAGTGTGTGTCTGCTGAGAGGTTCCGCGGAATGAAGCCAGCGACTCACAGGATTCTCCACCCAGTAGATGAACTGGTCGCGGTCATCAAAGTCAACATCGTAGCCATTGCTGATTCCAGCGATGGGCACCATGGCATCGTTGCTTGTCTGGTTGGGATCCAGTGAGATGCCAAAGATGATGCTGCTCCTCACCACAATGAGGAATGGCCGATCCTCTATACATTCACACACAGACGCAAGCTCGCAGCATTAAATTTCGTTTGTGCATAAAGGTGTCATCACTTCCGTGAGAACAGCATCAATTATATAAATCAATGTGTAACATCAGAATGTGCTTAACACAATATGTAACGATTCAATTTTGAAGGCCACAAGTGCCCTGAAGGGTTATTTGTGTTAGGACTCCCCTGTGTTTTTAGCCACATGTTCTGCCACGTACCCTTCTGGCAGGTGCGGCCGTCTGGCCCGAGGTTCCACCCCGAGGGGCAGGCGCATGAGTAGAAGAGGGGTGTGATCGGCGAGAGCAGACACAAGTGGCTGCAGGGCTGGCCCAAACAGGGGTTCGTAGCTATCACATAGACACCAACGGAAAATGTGTTAAAACAGCCACACAATTTGAGTGTGGCTGCAGCCACACAATTTGGCCAATTATAATTTTTTGTTGAATCGTATATATGCCCAGATTTGAAAAAAGAAAAACAAGGCACGCAATTAAACAGTGAATAAAACGAAACATTTTGGAATTACACGTCGAGAATAGATAACTGAATAACCTCATGGGATGGCGCAGTGATCCCCCAACTGGTTTGTAAAAATCTGATGGCTCGATGCCTGTGGCTGCCCAGCGGTGCTTTCATGTGGATATTGAAGGTGGCGGAGCCATTTCTTTTAATCGAAAACCATTATATGCAGCCCATACTCCAAAAATTGGTAATTACTCACAACAACTCATGCAAATCCTCATGCAAATCCCCCTTGCAACAAAAAAACGGGAATGTATCTCAATTCTCGTTCACCCGAATTAAAACCAAAACGACAAGAAGAACCCACCTGTGGGTTGTCTGACGGAGTGGCTGGCCACCAGCCCCATGGGCTGCTGTAGGTTGTAGATCATTGTCGACTGGTTGCCGCCATGCCACTTGTTGGCTCGCATCACGCGGTTGGTAGAACGGTCGGTCCAGTACATAAAGTCCTCAAAGATGGTGATGGCATGGGGATGCTGCAGGATCTGAGTCAGAAAATATACTCATGATTAAACGCCATTCCATTGTGTTCATATTGTTTTGTTAGCTAAACTGTTGAAAGAAATGAGCATAGCATAATAGTTTGACACTGTTTATTTGCATCTTAAGAGAATATGAATTATACTTTAGTGTTGTATCCATTCAAATTATACTGTGATTGTTTTCCCATGCTTAGGTGTTTAAGAGTAAAATTACGATATTAAGTAATGGCTTGCTTATTTTACTCAAAGTCTATATATCTGGCTATTTTTGTCAAAATAAAAATGTAATTCATAGTAGAGTGTAATTAGCGAGAGTTCATAATTTGACCTATTCTGCTAAAGGCTTGTTTGGCTTTCACTATTCTTCAAACATTTAATATTCAAATGATGGGTTTTTAAAATATGTAGTTATAACTGCTTTTAAAGCAATCCTCCCCCCCCCCATGGAAATCAAAGAATAATAACGCCTTACCTCGAGCCATTGTATGACCCTCATTATGATTACCACGTGAGGATTACTGAGTGAGTGTGTCAACCGAATTGAAGTTTCTCTTCCAGTGTGAGCCCTCCGCAGTCCCCGGTGCTCACCAAGTCGCTGGCGAGGACCTGATGCCGGTTCTGTCCGTTGAAGTCGCAGAAATCAATGAAGTCCAGGCGTGCATCGGCGAAGTAGAGCAAATTTGTGGCGTAGTCAATAGCCAGCCCGTTGGGCCAGTACAACTTGCTGCTCACGATCGTTCTGCGCAAGCGGCCGTCCATGCCGGCTCGCTCGATCCGCGGATTCTTGCCCCAGTCCGTCCAAAACATTGTGCGTGAGCTGCGCCGATGGGAACACACGTGAGGCACAACACACCAGCCGTTGATCTGCCAAACCAGATTTAAACCAAATTCATTTCGACGTATATCTCTCAAAGGTGGCTGCGGAAATGTGGGCAGCTGGACACAAAACCACAGGCCCAGTCTTGGCATGTGTGCATATTAAATACATTTAAATAGTTCATCAGCGCCCGGTCCCGCGTGTCTCTCCAGAGAAGGGGCTCACCCGTCACGGGGGTCCAGCACGAGGCCGCGAGGGTTGGTGACGTTCGTGCTGATGAGCACCGTGCGGTGGCTGCCGTCCAGTCGCGACACCCCGATCGTCTCCAGCACAAAGTCCAGCCAGTAAAGATTCTTGCCAATCCAGTCCACAGCCAGGTTTTCGGTAACCGTTAGGCCACTGTTAAAAATCTAAGGGTTTTTGGTGGCAGAAGGAATGCGGATGGATTAGGATGGTTAGCGGGTTAACTTGTTATAGCTGTTTAAATTTTATTTAAGCATAACTGAGAAAATTAGGCAGATTGTTACATTGCAGGGTCGTGGGAGATGGCTGCGGTTTGGGCAGGCGTTTGTCCAGTAGTGGATTGGCCAAAGCCAGTGATGATGATGGTGAACTAACAAAATGTTGGGTGAAATAAATTATTCCATCAGTAAGAAAAAAGTTAAACTACTAACACCATGGTGTTTAAAGTGTGCATGCATGAAGCATCAGAAACTGGAGTACAAATTATTTGCCTTCTCAAGCACCTGCAACACGAATGTCTCCATCACCGTGGCCCCCGCCATCCCATTACAATCCTGACGTTTGTATGTATATATGTTGAACTTCTTTCACACCATACGTAGCCAACCGTGCTAATCGGAGGTGCGGAGAAAGGACAACAAACTAAACACAAAAATCAGTTCTAAAGAAATGAGATTTCAATCTAGAATTAAAAGTGCATAGCTCCAGTAGCTTCCTAATATCAGAAATAAGAGCGCTCCAGATGGCCGCAGAAGCGCATCTGAAAGTGCACGAGGCAGTCAGCCTTTGTTCGATGGCCAGCCAAAAGCCGTTGCGAAGATAACCGGAGTTGAACTTGTTTGTGTACCAGCTGACGGTCAGTGCCATTGTGAAGGGCGCTCCAGATCTTGTCTTCGGCCACGTCTGTCCAGTAAATGCGGCCAGCGCTTGCGTCAAAGTCCACGGCCACGATGCTCCGACCGTTGCGCACGACGGAGCTCAGCACGTTGGGAGTGGCTGTGATGTTGTCAGAGTAGATTTGGCTCCGGCTGGGCACCAGCAGCAACACCTCATGTCGATCTGTTTGGAAAATAAAACGGCAGTGTGCATGTGTGTAAAAGTGCGTGCATGTGTGTGCGTTGGAAACAGAGGTGGGCAAAATGGTTCGCAGTGATCGAAAGATGAATCGATTAAGCTCACGATCCATGTTTATTTGTATTTGTGGTATGTTATGTTTTTAAATTGTTTCTGCAGCCAATAGAGACACTATGATATATGGCAATGTCATTTTATTATTATTATTCACAGTTCTAAATGCTGACAACTGGGGAAGATGATTTATTCCTCCACTAGCGGCTGGTACATTACACTGCAGTCTCATTGACCTGGGTTCCATTCTTGGCCATGCACATCAGCTGTGGCAATTGGCATCTTAACTTGATCTAAGCCTTCTCTAGGTCTTACGAGCTTATAATGAGTATATTAACCCATATGAGAACATCAACACTTGGAATAAAAGGCAGTTGGGCACAGAAATTACCCTTTTGCCCCTTGTGTAAAACAGGCCCCAAAAGGCATTCACTCATGGTGCATGCATTAAGATTAGCTCATGCAAAATGTGGATTCATAGTTTGGTATGAATTTGTAATTAGACTGTGAATTACGTTTTTTGTGTGTCAAACTCTATTGCATTCGGGATGCTGCCACAGTGTAATGGTGAGGTCACTGGACTTCGATCTTCCAGTGCGGCAGTTGAAACATCGGGGAAATATATTAAAAAGCCTGTCCACCCACCAGTCTAAATGGGTACACCACTGAGTTTATCAGCAGGATGTGAGTGGTGTGGTAAAGTGTGGATACTTCCACCTCTTCCAAGACATCTTGCCAGCATGGAAGTGTCGGCATGAGCAAGCAATTGCAGGGCTGCATCTTAGCCAATTGGGTGTAATCAAATTTTGACAACGATAATAATATGATCGTGAAAGCGTGGCCTCTTCCTCTGGCTCGGACAGCAGCGCCCCACCATTAGCCTTGCACGTGCGGCGGTCGGATTCCATCGTGTAGCCCAGGTCGCAGTGGCAGCGAAAGGAGCCGTGCTCGTTGACGCACTGCTGGCTGCAGGTGCCCGGGGGCTGGCATTCGTCCACGTCGGCGCAGTTCTTAGTGTCGTCGAGGAGCTGGAAGCCGGGAGGGCAGGTGCACTGGGCGCCAAACGGTCCCTGGGCGCAGCCGTGCGAGCAGCCGCCATTGTTCACAGAGCAGTCGTGCTCATCTGCCAGGCAAAGGGGGAACGTTTGTAACACGGCCGGTTGAGAATACAAAACGGATGAGAGCTTGTTTAAAGGACTTTGTTTTGGGAATGTTATCGATGTGCTAACGTGATGCACTGGCGTACAGTGCATCCGACAGTGAAGTGACAAGTTATTTTAAATGAGTTGTTTTTAAATGTTATTGGAAATAAAATGGCGACTTTTTTGGCAGTTTGGTTACCAATGACTGCGCAAAAAAAAACCACGTATTTAGTTTAATCTTGATTTGAAACTTTCATGACTGCAGGAATCCATACTCTTCTGTTCTTCGGTAAAGTCACGTAGGTAGAAAAATGAAAATATTTTATTTTATTATTTTTCTACCTACGTGACTTTACCAAAAGAACCAAGGAGTATTTAGTTTAATGTTTCATTTATTTGTCTACGTTCCAGCTCAGAAATAAAAAACAACCCATTGCTTTCACTGTCACTGTGACAGATATTTCTCTCATATAGCAGGGAATGTCAGAAAGGGCACCCCTTGTGGTGTGTGGGTTAAAACAAATCAACTGAAGAAACAGTATCTCAGAATAAGTGTTGTGCAGTCAACTACTGTGGTCTGTTCCGTAACAAATGGGAAAAGACACAAAAGATAAGCATTATTTACTAATTCGTGAATGAATCCTCAAGAGGGTAAAGTTAAAACGTTGACCATCCTCTATTTTGCTTTACTGGGCAGATAACATTGCAATGTATGAATACGACATTAAAATAAAAATCAGCCAATCTGTGCATTCTTTACATTCACACTACCAAAGCACCGTCATAACATGTAAACCCGCAGAATTTTGAAACGTCCACATTTCTGCAGCGAAGGCGCGAGCCTGAACACGGGCCCTCCGCACTCGGCACTCACTGCAGTGCGGGGACTCATCGCCGCCATCGGGGCAGTCGAAATCCCCGTCGCAGACCTTGTGCAGATCCACACACACTCGATGGTTGGGGCAAAGCCACTGCGAGGGTGACTGGCAGCGGTAGGACGGCGTGGGGCAGTCGCGCTCGTCCGTGCCGTCACGGCAGTCGTTGTCCCCGTCACAGCGCCACGACTCGGGCACGCAGTTGCCGTTGTCGCAGCGCAGGTGCCCCGCAGCGCAGGTGCGCGGGGGGCAGCCGGAGTGCTCGTCCGACCCGTCATCACAATCCGGGTGCCCGTCACACTCCCAGCCAGCCGGGATGCACAGCCCATCCGACTGGCACTGGAACTCGTCGTTGTGGCACAGGCCGGGTGCACGTGTGGCTGAGCCCACGAGGGTGGCGGGCATGGGTGGAGGAGAGAGTGGTTAGCAGTGGGTCTCAGCTTCATGGCAGGTAGCCCTGCATTTCAACCACGCTCATACATCATGTTGATGATGACAACGACGATGCTTTGGCCACGATCACGATCGGGGTTATTACACGAATTTTTTCATTTTGTGTCCTTTTGTACTTGTTGTGCTTTATCTTATTAAAACATTTTCGTCAAAATAAAGGTGTAATGCATGTCAACAAATACAACCAAGGAAAATCACTTACGACAGCCGACTTCATCTGAACGATCCCGACAGTCAAGGGCTCCATCGCAGCGGTAGTAAGTGGAGATGCACTGGTCTCCACTAGAGCACGAGAACTGGTATGATGTGCAATTGAAGACTGTAAAAACATCAAATTATCAGTGAAAGCATCACTCGGGAACTCTCAAACAATGCACGGATACATCTGTAGTGGATCAACAGCTGACATATACAGTAGGTTAATCAGTTTAACACATAGGCTTTCACGACCAATATCATCCATAAGAGGTTTTTTTAGGGTTAGATCGTGTAAATATATAAATGTGTGGTTAAGATACACTAACGAATTTCTAAATCATCTCAACTAGCAAAACCCATCCATCTAGTTCACCATGGAAGTGAAAGCTGACAGAACTCTGCCATTTCTGGATATTCTGCTCGGACGGGGTCCAAATAGAAAAATAACACACAGCGTTTACCGTTAGAAAAAGTATATTGACGCCTATCTGAATGCAGAGTCACACGATCACCCCGCACAAAAATCTACTCTTATCAAGACGCTCATTCATTGAGCTAAGAAAGTTTCAGATGGTGACAGTCTGAGAAGCAAAATTCAACATGTTAAAGAAGCGCTGCAAATGAACGGTTATAATGATGCACAAATCAAGAGGGCATTGAATGCCAAAACCAACTAAAATAACACGAGCATTGAAACTGCTCAAGTAATTAAAACGATCAAAATACCGTACAACAACTAGCTTCATCAGGCTACCGCCTGATGAAGCTAGTTGTAATTACTGGCGAAACTTCGTACTCAGATTGTAAATGTTGTGGCTTGGCTCTCCAACACACCGGTGTGCTGTACTAGTGACGAATTGGCACGTTCTGTTTACGTGACAACCCTTACTCGTTGGCTGCGTCGGGTGGTGGCGGGTTTTAACGACACTCTTATATATTTACGCGATCTAACCCAAAGAAACCTCTATTATAGGTGACATATATCTACGTACTGCAGTCCTAATTCATGCCACATTTATTGTTTTACGTAAGCAGCAACACTGGATATTAAAGAAAAGGTCCTCACCACATCCTCTCTCATCGGCACCATCAACACAGTCCGAGTCCCCATCACACACGTACGCGTTGTCGATGCATCTGTGATCAGGGCACTGGAACTGCATTGGATGACAGGTTCCAGACATATCTGGGAATACAGAGGACGCAGTCAAACTTGGTGGCATTTATCTCAATCAGAGCAGAAATGTGCATAATATTTTGAATGTGCCTACTTGGTAAATGTGTTCTGTAATAAAGTTGAAAGAATGCAGTAACATTTTGATATTTCATTAGGTTCCAAATATGGCTCACAGACCAGTTTTTAATATGGCAATAAATTATAATTGCAGCGAAGTTCATCCTAATATGTGTACGTATTAGTTATGAATAAATGCATCACTTAAAACTAATTCTTACACTTATGATACCTTGATTTAATCATCTCCATACCTGTCAACCCATACGGTTTACCCGTATTCTTGTACAGGAAATTGAGTTTCAGGTCCATGCGGCGTACAGCCGTTGCAATAGGGGAAACAACATTTTGTTGTTTATTTATTTGTGTTTCTACCTTGCGATGGGACTTTGTAGGATGAACGTTGAGATTTAGGGCACGGGGTGACCAATAAGGTCTGAATTGGTCTGTAATAAAGTAGCCATTGATAAGGGGTTGACAGGTATGCATGTCTGTGCATATCAGTTATTTAGAATACATATATATCATAAACGACTTATTATGCGCTGTCAAATTTAGGCTAGTGTACACAAGAGACATGAATTCATGAACCCCATATCATGGCAATTTATTACAATCACCGGAAAGATGAATCGTTAAACGTCTGACGAGTATGCACATAGAGTGCAAAGTCGCATATCCGACTCACTGAGGACCGAGGTATAGGCGGATAAGTGAACATCTATAGAAATGTGAAAAGGTTAGATTTGTTAAAAAATCTGTAGGAGGTAACCTTAACACTGTGCACAAATAATACAAGGGCGAATATCTATTTCCATCGCTTCAACATAGCAAATGCCTCACCACATCCACGCTCGTCCGAACCATCCCCGCAGTCATTGTCGGTGTCGCAGATCCAATAGCGAGGGATGCATCTGTTTCCCGAGGCGCAGGTAAACTGATCGGCCCGGCAGGTGGTGGCGAGACGCGTGGGACAGCTTTGCTCATCGCTGTGATCTCCACAGTCATCCTCGCCATCACAGCGCCAGTCGATCGGGATGCAGCGCCGGTTGGTGCACGTAAACGCGAAAGGGGAGCATGTCACGTCTGAAATGAAAAGAATTGACATTGCACTTAATTGTAAAAGTACACACGAAATCCCCCCCCCCCCCCGCGCTACGCTTAACTCCAATGAAACAAGTGATTTCCCTTCGTGGCAAATGTTCACTTCAGTAAAAAATTGCATCAAGAAAAAATGAATTGAGCGCAGACGTGTTGATGGCTTGCACAGCATGTGATTCGAGAGTCATGCCGCCTCACAGCAAGCAGTCCAAACCGCAAACACATGGGAGACATGCACAGCACAACCATGAACACCTGCAGAATGGTATCATCTTATTGTTGCACACTCGAAATGAAGGACGTGGGCAGGTGCTCCAAATCGAGGGCAAACACATTTATTGTGGTAAATCTGTAAAATGCAACAGCACGTGGTATCACACACAGCAATCTTCAACCGAGTCGCCATTAACCACGTGACTGGTGTACAAGTCTGGTTAATAAATAACCCTGCCAGCCACCCACAAGCCCAACTCAGTTTTTGCTGGTGTACACACGTGCATTGATGTACGGCACAGCACATAAGGACTTTCACAAAACCACACTTTACTCCCTTGCTGCACGAGGAAATCATTAAAAGAGTGGTCCATTCCAAATGTGCCACACTATTATTCTTTGCCCTTCAAACATTGATGGGACATGTTTGTGTTATTGCAATTGGCTGTGGGTGACATTACTAGAACTGCATTCTATTAGGTGGGGTAAAGCCAGATTTTACCGATGAATGGGGCAGTTTGCACTAAGGTGGAGTTTGGAACACACATCAGAGAGCTACACAGCACAAGAGTATGTATGACTGCATGTTGAACTTTTTTGCACCGATAGGCGAGCAGTAGCATAGTGGTTAACGTGCTGCACTACGAACCTGGCGACCCGAGTTCAATTTCTGCTCAAGGCCGACAACAGGGATGATTATCTGAACCGATCCTGGGCCTCCCCTAGGTCGACTCAGCCTCAAATGAGTACCTAGTGCGATATGTAAACATCGCCAGGTGTCGTGCTGGCCACCCACGCCCTTCATGTGCTGTTCCGGCCTTCATAAGTGCTCGACAGCACTTTCCCAAAAAGTTACGCAGCCTTTGACTGTACAATCTTCATGCTTTAACGGCATTTCACAACAAATTCGTGACGGGAGAACGTTAAATACACACACGGGTTCAAGTGGCGGCATGCGTGGCAGCAGAAGTCAACTCACTGCCAGTTCCGCATCCACGCTCGTCGCTGCCGTCGTAGCAGTCGTCGTGGCCGTCGCACAGGAAGAGGCGAGGGACGCAGCGGCCGTTGGCGCAGGCGAAGAATTCGGCGGAGGAGCACTGCGGCGTGGGGGGCTCCAAGGGGTTGTCCGCGCACATTCGCCCGTCCTCGGCGAGACGCTTGCCGTATGGACAGCCGCACACGCGCGCACCACTCGGGGCCGGGAAGCAGAAGTGGGTGCAGTCGCCGTTGGGATTCGCTGGCCGGTTGCAAGCATTGCTGCCTTTAAAGAGCAGAGTTATTACGACGTTACGAATGGTAAGTGGCATGGCGGAGTAAATTAGCACAGAGCCCGTGGATATGTACTTCCTTGGATAGGAAGCGGCAAGGGGACACATGTTATCAGAAATCCGAAGAGAAGTGTGGATTTACTTTTGACCTTTATGTTTCTTGATTAGTGTTCTTTTAAATTAAGTAAAGGCTCCTTGAGAATATTGCATTGAGATGTTTGGCCAATTCCATTCATGAGTCTTTGGCACGTGGGAGAAAACCTGCCTGGAGAAGAAAACCCATATATACGAGAGGGTATCATGTAAAAGTATATACAGATTCAATAATCCATTGATGTACTGTCATCTCCTCGCCGCTTCGCAGCGCGGGCCTACAATGCCTGGTATTCCCAAGCCATTTCCCATATCAGTACTAATCAGGCTACACTCTTCTTAGCTTTTGAGATCCGATGAGATCATGTGTATTCAGAGTTATTTGTTCGTAGCCAACGTCGTTACATTATTCTCAATATATGTATTTAAAAACATCTATATTGGCACAATCTGAGCATGTGTCTCGTGACTCTGCAGTGCTTACCTGTCTGTATGTCTGTGTCATAGACTTTCACATTCGTCAGATATTGAATGCCTTGGCGGATGATTACTGCCTCCCCACCGTCCATCTTCCGCACACGCACAATTGAATTCAGTCGCCAGTCCGAGAAATAGGCAAATCCTGCACAGTGTCAGTTCGGATGAGGGCATAGGAAGAAGAGGTTATGAGGCGAGAAGTATAAAGAACCCTTGCTACAACAAGTTAATTGTGGCTCAGAAGGCCTAGTGACTGGTGAACCACATACCTCCGTGAATGGAGATGCTAAATGGATGAGCGAGATGACTAATACGATCCAGCCGTTGTCGGTTCTGTCCATTGAAGTTGCTAAATTCGATGCGGTCAAAAAATGCGTCCACCCAATACAACTTGGGGTTCCTGCAAGAGAAACACATGGCTTTACTTAAGGAGTTTGTCAATGAGCTGTTGGCTGTTCAGAGTGGCCATTCACAATTTGAAATCTCTGCAGAGAAAATTAATGCTCATTACTGATATCTGTCTCACCAGGGGCTCTGCCAGTCGATGGCCAGGCCATTGGGCCAGCCTAGGGTGGTGTTGACAATCGGGGTGGCATGAGAACCATCGCACCAGGCTCGCACAATCTTGGCTGGCCGGTTCCAGTCACTGTAGAAAATGTACCTGGAAAAAATAGGGCGTTCCACATCACCACAAACATGAAATATTACTTTTATTGTAAAAATCTTTATGAAAAACACATTTTCACATATCTATGGGACCTTTAACCAGTATGAGAAATTATGAAAAAATAAGAATAGGCTATAAAACATGAGGTATTAAGGTGTTCAAACACCAAATAGGCGTATTGCAAGGCATCAAGTCTGCATTAGTCACACATACTTGTGGCAAAACACGAAAACAAAGATGCTCTGATAATATATGCATTGTCTTTGAAATCGATTGGCCTTCACTAAAGACGTCCTTCTTTATAGCCTTATCTCACCAGTGTTAAACCAGAGAAACGTCAAAAAGCGTCTAAACCATTATCCCATGTAAACATTTACGTGCGACAATAAATGATGGGCATTACAAACATATAACTGGAACTATCCGTCTGAAATTCTTCTGTCTCTCTAAACGGCGCATGGTGGGCGGGCAGTGCTGACCCCTGCAGTGGGTGCACGACAATGGAGCGCGGGTTCTGCAGGTTCGCGAGGACGTTGCGACGGGATTGGTCGACGAGCCGCATGGCAGTGACCACCCGGCTGTGCGTGTCGGTCCAGTACAGGTTCTTAGAGATCCAGTCGTAGGCCAGGGATTCCACAGACGAGACATCGCGCGACGTCAAGTTCACCCTCCCTGAGCGAGAAGAGTTGACGGACTCATGAGGTGTGTAACACAAACGCCAATGTGTTACCTGGTGTGAATTAGTCTATTCGTGTTTGTTTGAATAGGTATGCCGATGATCACATCCTTCAAACGCAATACTCGTTTTAAGGATAATTTTCTTTAAGTGTATAACAATAGATAGCATTCATGTAAATGTAAAAAAAACCGTTTTTAAATGATGTCCAAATACTTTGAGAATATAGTATGCTCTATTTAGCCACAAATCAGCACAGGATGAGATATAAATGCAGAAGAATATCCTACAGACCGCAGCCAATTGTGGCCGCGCGACATGGAAGAGGTCGAGGGAAAGAAACCCATCGTGCTGACCGGTGCCGTCGAGATTTTGCTGGAATATTTTCCCCTGAAATGCATCGGAGACGATCACTCGCTGTGAGGCGGCATCGAAATCGATCCCGACAAAGGTCACACGGCTGCCCGTGACGGGGAGGATGACGTCCTCTTGCTGGGACTGGTTTAGAGGGATGCCCCGCACAGATGTCATCGCGGAAAACAGTAGAAACTTGGTGACAGCTGTAACAGAATGCACAATAACAGTTATTGTCATCATAATGATCAATTTCAATGTTCAATGATCATCATCACCATCAATTAGTCGCCTGCCTTGGTTAAGCCAAGCAGAATCTCTTATATATTGGTTTAGAGACATTTTACTTAATCAAGCATTTTGGGACAAACATGAACACTTGCAAATTGCAATAGTTTTTACACATCTATTAACAAGTAGTTCAGAGCAGAATATAAACAAAAAACGTAATAAATTGAAAAATTACACGAACGTAGAAGAGTGTAGAAAGTGAACCTATGGACAATTGCCAGTATTGTTTAATCAACTACAATCCCCCAACAAAAAAATATATATTCCTCTTTCATGTCTGCCTTGCAGGAAGTACGGAACTTTAGCCACTGCAAAAGTGAGGCCTGGCCTCACATCTGACACCCAAAGTGTAAATCCCAAACATGGCCACGGGGGACGAGCCGTGGCTTACGGAAGCAGTGGAGGCCATCGGGCTGCAGGTCGAAGCCCACGCGGCATTTGCAGCGATAGCCGAGGCCCACGTTGTCCGTCCGGTGGCTGAGCACGCAGATCTGCTCACAGCCACCGTTATTCGGCCCGCACGGATTCCGCACTGCACAGTGCCACGGACACGAGACACACACACAACGATCCCCACACGCCTCCGTTAGCTCAGAACTGGTTTCACTTTTTTTCTATTAGGGGCCGTCCATAAATGACGTCACGCGATTTTGGACAATTTTTGACCCCCCCCCCCCTTCGTCACACGACGTCACAAAAAGTCAGACCCCCCCTCAAGTATGACGTCAAAAGCTTTGCCCCCCCCCCCCAAAAAAAAAATATAAAACATGCTTTAAATCGCTTTAAACTATTGTCATTGTAGTGTGTATTTAATGTGGTGCTACACTCTGATATTGTAGGAGAAAACATTTATTTAAAAGTATAATTAATTAAGAAAAACGTGTTGTCTATATTTATTTAAAGTTGCGCATTTTGATGTGACGTCACATTTCTCAAACCCCCCCCCCCCCTCGTCACACATCGTCACAAATGTCTGACCCGCCTCCCCCCTCCCAGGTGCGTGACGTCATTTATGGACGGCCCCTTATGGCCTTTATCAGAACCAAACGAACAGTAACACCATTTAAATTACACATTTTAGTCATTTATTAATTCACTGCTAAACGAAGGTGTCGACATCTGTGGAAGTTTTTGGGGGTTCATTGACCGTATTCCACCGTCGTGGTTTCTGTGGAGCTGCAAAGGAAGCGGTGGCCGAGAACCAGTAAAGATATCACTCCCCCCTGCCGTTAGCCGTGGCCGAGAATTGAATTAAGGTCATTGGGTTCACAGCGCAGAACCATAATCCCTTTGCCATGCTCATCTCCTTATATTAAATACCGGTGAAGTATTGGAAAATGACGGCAGGAAACTCCTTGACGGGAACACACTTCTTTTATTAAATCTTGACTTGTAACAATACAACGCGTGGCCTCTCTTCTTCACACCCCACTTCTCTTGACTCAGGATTCTGTGCTGCCGGCTCTCTGTGCCTCGTGTAGACTCCGCGCCTCGGCTACACTCCTCTCTCGCCTCGTGTAGACTCTGCGCCTCTGCTACACTCTCCTCTCTCGCCTCGTGTAGACTTTGCCTCTCTCTCGCTGGCTACACCGTATGCATACTCGGCTCGTGCAGACCGTTCTCTCTCGCCGGCTACACCGTATGCATACTCGGCTCGTGCAGACCGTTCTCTCTCGCTGGCTACACCGTATGCATACTCGGCTCGTGCAGACCGTTCTCTCTCGCTGGCTACACCGTATGCATACTCGGCTCGTGCAGACCGTTCTATCTCGCTGGCTACACACTATACATTACTCAGCTCGTGTAGACCTTTCTATCTCGCTGGCTACACACTATACATTGCTCAGCTCGTGTAGACCTTTCTATCTCGCTGGCTACACACTATACATTACTCAGCTCGTGTAGACCTTTCTATCTCGCTGGCTACACACTATACATTACTCAGCTCGTGTAGACCGTTCTATCTCGCTGGCTACACACTATACCTTACTCTCTTCTACTCTCCATTACTCTCCTCTCCGGGCTCTATCTCTACACCTTCGTCTTCATTCTTAGATGGTTCCACTTCTGCCCCTTGCTCCTCTGTGCATCACCTTATATACCCCTTCTCCCCGGGAGACGGAGCGGATGCGGACCTCAACGTCGGCACCGCTCCTCCGTTACCCAATCCCCACGCGCTATCCCCACGATCCGGTTCCGCTCAGCGCGTGTTTCCACTCTCCGACCAATCACACCGCGCTGCTACCCGATCACTCCCTCTGGGCGCGTCACCGGCACACAGCCAATCAGCAGCACTACCCCCACCCGCGCACTGACGCCTGCTCCTCCCCGTCAGCGCGCGTCACCACACACACACCCGTACATACGCGCTGGCACACGACATATACACCCAGCGCGTATCACCACTACACCGGTACATATCAACTAACATTGTCGATTTGGATATAGGTGTGTTTGTTCCTTGTATCCACATAACATGGTCTAACGTACATTTGAATTTAAATTCTATGCTATTTAATAAACGTATTCACAGCTGAAGTTATTACCTTTTTTAAAGTCACATGTCATTACAGGTATTCTAGATTTGAAGCTTTCGTGACTGCAAGGAATCATCTTCTTAGGTTCTTTCGGTAAAGCCACGCAGAAAGTAAAATAAAATAAAAACAAAAATCACGACGTTTCGGAGGCAACACAAGTCTCCGTCATCAGGTGGGACCGTCACAGCCAGATTAGCTGATACAGCTTTACCGAAAGAACCTAAGAAGATCATTACAGGTAGATATGGATGTGCGCGCCTGTGATCCAGCGCTAGAGGTAAGAGTTAGTGGATTTCACAGATTTGTGAAACTCCAAAACTCGCTGGGATGTGAGATGGCCAGGCAATGGCAGCACGTAAAATGGATTTTTAAATCCATTTGTGTGGAGCTTAGAATGTTATCCCCCTCTCGAAAAGCGTGAGATTTCTCCAGGTACTCCGATTTCCTCCGACGTGCCCATAAATAATGGAATTGGCAAAATATCCCGATGCAGTGACCTTTTGAAAGATAAATTTGAGAACTCGGTGGAGGCTTTCCTCTTTAAAGTGAACCATCAAAAATGGTCAAATTTTTTTTTTATATGCGATTGCCTTCATACAATTCCAATTTTCATTCATGTAGTAGTCAAACATAACTGCATCTGAAGACGCTGCATTTGAGATGAACAGACTTCTAGGCAGAAGCCACCACCATACGCATACATACCCTGGGGCTGGCGCAGAGAGTGGTGGACGATGACCCCATAAGGCCGAATATTGGAGCGGTGCACCACTTGGAGGTCACTCCCGTTGAAGACATTGACGCGAGTCACCTCCATGCGCGTCCAGTCCGTGAAGTAGACGTAATGCTCAAATGTGGTGATGTCAAACGGGTGTGGAACATTCGCACCGCCGCTCAGGAGCGTTTTCCTGTGAGTGAGCGAGAGGGTGACTCGATGATGATGATGTAACAACGCGAATTGAGAGCCACGCTCGTTATCTCACAGGCCTCGCAAATTTAAATTTTCACGGTTAAAAAAATTATGGAAAGGGCAACTTATGAACCAGAAACAATTTATAATTAAAATATAATTAAGAAAGGATGATGTAGTTATAACATAATTATTCACAAATTAAAAAACGACCCAATAAAAAAAAAACATCTCATTTCATGCAGAAACAGTGTTCAGTATTACTAGTCGGGTTGCCACCTCTCCTAGGTTTCCAAAAATCGTCCTCTCTTGGGGATAACTACTTGGGAAATCCACAAGTTTTCCAGGTACAATGCAGTGCAACTTTTTTTGTCATTTGTGTGATAATTATAATGCACCACGCATGACAACGTATTTACCATTACAGTAGTTTTTCTCTGTTCCTGTAACGAGACCCCCCACCCCTCCCATTATATTCCCTGGTTTTTATATCAAACCTCAGAAGTGGCAACCCTAATTACCAGTCATCCCAGAGAACCGAGCACCAGTTCGGCTCAACACCTCTGTGGCTTAAAAACGCTCTCAACAGGAGAGGCGTCGCACCTGTTCAGGCCGTCGTAGGTGACACTCTCGATGTAGTCGAAGCGGTTGTCCACCCAGAAGACGCGCTGCAGCACGAAGTCGAGCGTGATGCCGGCCGGCCAGCCCAGCTTGGTGCGCACAAGGGCCAAGCGGTTGGTGCCGTCCATGTACGCTCGCTCCAACCGAGGGTTGCCCGACACGTCGTCCCAGTCTGAGAAAAACATGTACCTGTGCACACAGGTGTGTGTATGTATGTGTATGCAGAGTGGGGAGAGGTGGTGTAGCGGTTAGCGCGCCGCACTACGAACCTGGCCACCCGAGTTCGATTCCCGCTCACGCGGTTAACACCAGTAACGATTATCTGAATCGGTTCTGGGCCTCCCCTAGGTCGCCTCAGCCTCAAATTAGTACCTGGTGTGGTACGTAAACATCGCCACTAGGGAGACAAAGGCAGCCAAGCGTGGTGCTGGCCAACCACCCCCTCGTGTGCCATGTCGGCCTATATAGGTGCTCGCTAACAGCATTTGAGCCAACAGTTTGTTAAGGCTATACGGGGGATCTTTGTCTTTGCAGAGTGAGGAGTGGTGACCCGATGGTTATAATGCCCTTCTCTATGATCAGAGCCACCTGGGTTCGATGCGCAGCTACGGACATCACCAGTGACGAGCAGAATCTCAACCTGTTTATGGTTGACGCGGCCTCAAATGAGGAACACGGCGCAATGCATAAACATTGCCGCTGGGGAGACAAAGGTGGACAGGTGTGGTGTTGGCCAAAGCAAAAGGTATACTGGATGTGGTGTTATAGGGTGGAGAAATATTTGTAGCTTGCAGACCTGGCTAGACCCTACGGAAATTGAGTTCTTTATACAAGAGATATTCATCTTTAGTGAACTTAGATATAATCTCAGCCAATCCTTGTTCAATTCCTGGTCATGCATATTAATGGTAAATATATATTAGCACCTCCCATTGAAAGTTATTTCATTGGTCATTCATATTCAGATCAGGTGGTGATCATCGAGTTTATTTTGCATAGCTCATGCGGACATTCATGCTGAGCGATGACAACACAAGGGGAGAGCATCATCATCGTCATCCGGCGACGTATCTCACCCGACGGTCGGGTCGAGAGCGATGCCCCGGGGTCTCCCCAGATTCTCAGCGATGAGCGTTAGTCGGTTCGCTCCGTTCAGGTCAGTCACGTCGATACGGTCCACCGAGCTCTCCACAATGTACAGCTTGTTGCTAATCCAGTCCACGGCCAAGTTCTCGGGCATGTCCAGGGCCACTGACAGCACCGTCTCCACTGCCAATGTGTCCATGTTTACCGAAAGTACCTGTTGCATAGCATAGACGTGACTTTAAAAGAGGAGGGGGGGGAGACTTTGCTGTGCAGGATGTACACGTACAGCCCCCTGTGTCAAGGAGGGTATCCCCACACCCGCTTGGGCCATCGGGATTATTTGACCACACTTCACCACGCTGCACAGCGCTGGTTTGGTGATGGCACACAGACGGTGGGAGCGTGGCAGTGCAGCAAACAGGAGCTTTTTATGCACTGCTCTTCGTTTATCAAAAGGTAGGCCACTGTCTATGGCACCTGCTGTTGCATGATGGTTGCCCCTCTAAGCACGAGCTGGGCTCTATCCTGCTTAGTTTCCGAGATCTGATGAAATGCCGTGTTTTGGTCATATGTGCTGCACAGTTTATCATGATTAATTTCACTGTTAATAGTACTTGTTAGCCTTTGAATTTATCATAATTTAGCTAAAGGAGACAGCAAACAAAATATCAAAAGGTTACTGGAATCTGTGGCAATTATGGCTCAGGTGCACACTTTCGGGAACATCTATGAAGGTATTGGTGTGAAACACACACTTGGCAGTAGATGTCATGATTCGATCGAATAATCTATCACTTTTTTGACATTGTGATTGTGATGAACTGGTGGCTGCAGAGGTCAAGTGAACCCATCACATATAACACATTAAACAAATAATATTCTTAAGTACAATATACAATTCTACGTATTAATCATGTGCTGAATGTACGTATATATGTTGAACTTCTTTCACACATTACATAACAAACCGGGCGAATCGGAGGTAAATAATCAATACGAATATATTAATTAAATATAATTCCCTGCTCTTAATCAACAGTTAACCCACACACTGAACTCATCATCATAGCTATTTGCTTGAAATTGCAGCCAAGTCCTGGTGTTATCACATGACCCAAACAGTTCCTCAGGTGTTTTATTCGGGGCACTGCATTGGACAGTGTTCAAATGTTTTCCCTGGCTCTTCCACATTTACATTGTGATCATTCCTGAGCCTCCACTTATTCACATTGCCACCAGCCTTTGCCTCCTCGGCTCTCACTAATCTCTTCGAGTACATCAGTGTTTTAATTTGAAGGCTTGAAGGCAGTACCTGGTGGGAGTTGTTCATAAAGGAACCAGGTTCCTCAAGGCAATCGGGATTTCCTGCCATTGTGCTGTATGGCTTCTGAATTAGCTTCCAAGAGCTCCCAACGCTCGGAGCGAATCGTAGGACATCATGCCGAATAACCCATGGTACTTAAAAAAGGTCACCCAATCTTGAAGTGGCCAGGTGGCTCGGAGGTCAGAGCTTTGCTGAGATTCTGGATTTCAATCGGGTTCTGAATTTGTGGTGAGTTGATGTTCTCACTCCATTTACCAATGAGTCCGCAGAAAGAAAACTATCGCCTTCAATTTGGTTTTGCGCTTTAAAAAACATAGTACATCACATCATAAAGCTATTGTTACGCTACACCTTTCACAGTATTATTTTGGATGCGCTGAACGAACCTTGTTTTGCATGGTGTCAGTCCAGAAGACGCGGCGGAGGATGTAGTGGTAGTCAACACCGACGGCCACTCCGCGGTTCTGCGAAGGCACCAGCACACGGACGGTGCGGCCCTGCAGGTCGCTGATCATGAGGTCCTTTCCGTTGGAGAAGAGGAGCGACGCAACGCCACCTTCGTCAACACAAGAGCAACGGCGTGAGTGGTGCTGCTACCCCAGGCCTTTAAAACATTTGAACACTGTGCCGTGACACCCAAAGGACAATCAGGATAATATTTGTGGGAAATTAGAAAAACGTTTAAAAACTACATGTACACACCAAAAACAACATAATATGTACGCACTTTTTATTGTTTTAAAAGTTAAATTACAAGTATGTAACCACATATCAAGTAATTGATTACAAGTGAGTATTATGCTCATGATACATACATCAAATCATATGGTGTGAAAATCAATTACAGTACAAATTATTTAAAAAAATGGATGAAAATTATCTACCAATGTTACATTCAGGTGAACTGAGCAAACATATGATAGAGGTAAGAAAATATATGAAACAATAAAAACCAGACAATAAAACTTAGACAAAAAATGTGATTCTTGAATCTCATAGTGACCTCGAATCGTCACAACTTCATCGATCTCTAATGGGATGGGGTGAACTGCAACATGTCGACTAAGCAACAACGCAGCGGGTTTGTTTCACAGGAAACAGACTCACTGGCCACGTCAGCACGGCAGTGCTTGTTGTATTCCAGTGAGTAACCAGGGCTGCATTGGCACGTGTGTCCTGCCGGGCGGTTCTCGCAGAACTGGTCGCACACTCCCCACATCTTGCAGTCGTCAAAATCTACAGGGGTCATGCAAAGAATTGAAATTGACGGTCACAAAAACAAAGAGGACTCCAATCACAAACTCTGAGCAGTAAAAAAAAAACAGCCAAGTAGTTTACATCCAGAGGTACATTTCTCATTTAATTATTTCTGAGCCCCCCCCGCCCCCCGCCCAACATCCTTGCAACCCGCACCGCCCCCCCCTTTAGCCGCTCCCCTCCTCGACGGCCAACCCAGCTAAAACGATGGCCCGGGTATAGCACGGAAAAATGTTGTCTTCTTGTGTGCTCACCCATGCAGGTGATGCTGTTGTTTGAGACGACGAAGCTGGGCGGGCAGTAGCAGGCGCCCCCCGCGGGCGAAGCGTGGCAGCGATATTCACAACTCAGGGCTCCACAATTCTCGATAGCTGCAATGTGTAAAGGTCAGAAAGTTATTATCATAACATTCTGCAGTACTGTAAGGCATGTCAAATGAGGTACGAAACAAAGTATTTCGTTTTTTTTCCACTCCCAAATGAGAGAGAGGATTCACAACAACCAATGTTTGCCCTTTTTGTTAACAGAAAACAGTGACATTGACACTTCTACTTCTTCTTCTGAAAGGTTTGAATGCGAGGGACTACTCACAGCAGGCGAGTCCAGCAGTGGAGTTGCTCTCATCTGTGCCATGCGGGCAGTCGCGTCTCCCATCACAGACCTTCCTGAAGGGGATGCACGCCCTGCTGCCAGGACATGGCCACTCCTCCGGGTAGCATTCTCTCTCCTCGCTCGCTGCACCCACAGTGAACAACCGATTGTAGCAAGTGTTTCCGTTTTTTTCATGCACGTAAAAAAATTACGAGGTTTTTCGCCTCATTTGATATTTAATGCAATGTGCTGGAAGTGATGTACGGTGCACAAGCTTAAAATCTGAGAATAGGTTGTCCCCTTTTTTCTGACAATAAAACAGGTGTTAAGATGTTAAAACACCAAACTGAAACCTTTTACAAGGAATCATGTCTGCATTGACCACAATACTTGTGGTCAGAATGCAAACAAAAAAGTACTCTGATAATATATGCATTGTCTTTGAAACTGATTGGTCCACAACAGAGACAGCTTTCTTTTGAGCCTAGTCTCAAAACGGTGTTAGACCAGAGGACGCCAAGAGGCGTGGTAAGTTAACGTTTTGATTCATACAACACTTCTTACAAATCCGACTCCAACTACGTCACTATTTCCCACCTCTACTCTGATTAGAGCCAAAGCCCAAAATGTTAGCTTACTTTTCACTCATCGGACAGTGTTCATAAAAATGGTGATGCAATTTAAGCATGTGTACAAATGATGGTAGTTTGTATTATTGTTGAATCACACATTAATGTGGAAAGTTTGACATTGGTGGCTCACCACATCCTCTTTCATCACTCCCATCAAAGCAGTCATCGTCTCCATCACACACCCAGCTCTGCAGAATGCAGCGGCCGCTGGCGCAAGTGAACTGGTTACCCTGGCATGTCCCGTAAACTGCCACCAGAGAAAAGCCAAACGTCACCTTTAGATTTGGGTTATATCAGCAAACTCTCCTCATGTGTGTTAAGTGTGCGGTGTGTCATTCAATTGTATGCTTTCAAGTACATTTAATTCACTATTTTCATTTTGGAAGTATATACTCTTTTTTAATGCAATTGACCTGCACAGTAAACAAAAAATCAACAATGTTCCAGGCTATATATAATTCAACGTAGTTAGAAGTGTTCATTGGTAATAGCTCACCACAGCCATTTTCATCACTTCCATCCGTGCAGTCATCAATGTGGTCACAGCGATAGGACTGGGGGACGCATCTTTCATTTGCACACTGGAATTCACCCGCTGGGCATCTTGCGGCTAGAAAAGTCAAAGGCAATTTAACGCTCTGTGGACCAAGTTATTCCAATAAAAATTATATTCATATGTTGCCTAACATTAGCATGTTTACATCACAAGCTACCAATCACTACTGTTCTGGCAGAGTACACTTACATAGCTAATAGTTGGGTATGGTGGCACATGCCTGCAAATCTAACAATGTGGAGTGATCGTTACTGGACCATGGAGATTTGTGATACTTCTGAATCCACAAGCCTGTAAGGTTGTTAAAGGTTGGCAGTACGGCAAGTGGGTTTGTGGACTAATATATGTTGACCATTGAGTGTTATTCTCTCTTATGCATGCATATTATTGAGGTAAGCTGGTTTTCTCCCACGCACAAAAACTCAATAAAGTAACTGGTCAAACAATTAAATCCATCTCCCCCAGACTGCCTTAGGATTTAGTGAAATGTTCCTGGGTAAACACACTGACACCCCTGGTCCGTATCTGCCCCCCCCCTTCTCCTCCCCCTGGAGAAGCTAATGATCCAAACAGTGGCGACCAAATCCTACAAGCTGCAACTCTGCGAATCTCGGTCTCAAACGCACATGCTAAACAAACGTCACTACTTGGATGTTTAGGCTGTAAATGATTAAGCAAGGTGAAGGGATCAATACAATCAATATATTACATAACGTTGTAATTATAGATAGGTGAAGTTCATAACCAAGTAAGATCCCATTGAGTATCTTTGTATAGGGAGACCTGGGATTGGGTTAATCAAAAATGCAAATAACAGCGTATTAACAAGAAAACATGCAGAAAACACCACTTGAAAACATGCAGCATAAGTAATATAAAATCCTAGATCTACAAATGATATTACATAATATGAAACAAAACATGATATGGGTCCCTACAAATTTTTTTACAAAAAAAACATCTTCATAAATGCCAAAGAGTGCTAAATAGCATTATGAAATCTGAATGAGGTGAAAGGAACGCTAAATGTAGAAGTCAGGTCAAATGATGATCTACCACTCGCTGATTCACTTCAGTTAATCGCTCACCAGCGGCGAGTCACCTCCGTATTACTCGTCCATCGCTCCTGCCATGGTTACAATTCACAGGGACTCCGTGAAATAATTCTTCCACCCAAAACAGCCAGTCCGGTCTACCGGATTGACGATTTTGTCTCATCCATGCGATGTTCAAGCACCACACTGCAGGTGAAAACACTTCTGAGCTTCTCGACTTTGAAACCCCACCTCAATCTCTTTCCATAAGTCCTACCAACCTTGCCCATTTCAAGAAACACCTTAACTCGTATCTATTACATCTTAAATAAGGGCTGATTGTTGCTGGCCGCTGGGCATTTTGTGACCTTTGAGCCCCCGTGGTCAGCAAACCGCGATTTCATTCAATACCTTCCTCGCATGTGTGTAGAGGCAGAGGTGTGCGTGTGATTGAATTGGTTTGAGCTCATACAGCGGGTGAAGGGGAGAGTTCGTGCCACACTTACTGCAGTTGGCTTCATCAGACAAGTCCCGGCAGTTGACCACCCCGTCGCACCGCTGCGCTGTGTTGAAGCACGCTCCGTTGGCACAGGTCATCTCCCCGCATGTCGGGTACTCTGCACGCCGGCGTCACATATTCAGCAGACAGCGGTGCATAATTGTGTCCTGCAATGTGTAACCTGTAGCATCCCGAACCCGCTGCGCTCAACCTTCCGTGACCTGCTTTATGGCCGTGTGTGCATGTGGTCGCAGGCAGTTGTTGGAAAAGTGCACAGTTTCTGCATGTTGAGTTGAGCAAGAACATATACCAATGTGTAGTACAACCGGTCCTGGGCCTCCCCTAGGTCGACTCAGTCTCAAATGAGTACCTTGTGCGGTGAGTAAATATCGCCACTGGGAAGACAAAGGCGGCCGGGCATGGTGCTGGCCACCCACCACCTCGTGTGCCGTGCCGGCCTTAGTAACGGCCTGAAAAGTATGTTCAGGCTATACAGGGGATCTTTGTCTTTTGTACAACCATCAAATAATGGTTTATTTGTTTTAGGGCTGTGAAAAAGGATCATGATCATTAACACCAATAATTATTAACAATGCAGATCGCCATAAGATCGTTCATGATTGATTAACAATACATTAGTGACCTTTTGCAAGTGTGGAGTTTTAGCATTATCCGTGATGATGTCGAATACGTGCGATTATTGTTGCAGGTTATGCTTACTGCACTGCTAAGGATCGATGGCACATGCACTGATGTCGACGTGCATAATACATCTCATGTGTCAAGCAAAATATGCATTTTATTTTACTGGATGTATATGTTCCAAAATGTACTAAGCATGATTTTAGCAAATATAAACAATGTCCAAAAGGTATTCTGTAGCAAGCACTAACAGGCTAAAAGTCTTGAGTCTCGTGAGCAAAGGTACTGTTTAATAGGCTACTTCATTCGATGGGACGTTGAGCGTGGTACACTTTAAATTACGTTAAATAAACAGTGACAGAAGCGCAATGCACTTAGAAACCTAGTACAGCATTTCCAGATCAAACGAATTCCCTTCGAGTACACAAGCATGTGCTGAAAGCCCTATGGACATGCCACCGACGCAGGAATTAAAGGACCAAGAGGAAGACCGAGGGTGAGATGGAAAGAGGGAGCGGAACGAGGATGTCGCCGGTGTAGGGGGCGCATTATATAGGTGCATGGCGAAGCAAGATCCGAGCTGCCGAACCCGTGGAGCAATGGGACTTTGGGCTTAGAAGGGGCAAGAGGTGTTTGTGGCCGTGCCGCGCACGCCCCCGTGAGTCGGCTGTGCAGCTCACGGCAGCTCTGCTCGTCGGAGCGGTCATCGCAGTCCTGGAAGTGGTCGCAGCGGAACGCGCTCTGGACGCAGTGTCCAGAAGCGCACGCGAAGTGGCTGCTTGAGCACGTGCTTCCAGCTTCAGTGGGGAGGGCGGAGAGGATCGGTACGAACAATAGAAAGAGTAAACAGTCATTTTCAGGGCAGGGTTATTTAAATGGACATGGGTGTTATACAAATTAACCTTATGGCGGAACCTCGGGGTTCCATAGTACCCCGGTTCTCACACGATGTCCGTGATGCAGTCATTTTTAGTCCGTTGATGGTCGGCGATGCGGCAATCGACTCATCTCGACGAGCTGTACACGATGTCCTATTCAAAGTTGATTTTCGATAACGGATTTTTTTTAATGCTATAATGTTTGGCGTTTCGACATCGCGGAGTAGCACTGATTTCGGATTGATTGGAACCCCAGTCGCGGAGTTAAGTACACCCCTGGAAAAATAGCGTCCCAGAAATATAACATTGAATTGCCTCGGCCATCTTGTATTATTTGGTACCTCGGGGTACCACCATAAGGATCAAATGTAACGTCTAAGCCGCACGTCAATACACTGATGGATGAAGGCCTCCCCATGCCCTATTGGTCATGGGAGCTGTGTGACCACACCTCACCATGCTGGTGGTCAGTTCGGGTTGGTGAAGGTGGTACCCGTGACCAATTGGAATACCACTCGCCACTGATATTAGCCCTGGCCAGGAATCGAACTCGGGTGGCCGTGTTCATAGCACAGCGTGTTAACCGTTGAACCACCACTCCCCACTCCGTTATATAAATGTAGTTGAACGTATAAGTGACATAAGATATTTGTCGAGGCAGTGGCATCCGTGCTTTCCACCCAATCTCTTAACTCCGATAAAACTGCAGCACTTTTTCATTAACGAATCTTATCTACGGTGTTGTCAGCTGGGCTAATGTGCAAATGGTAAGCAGTGAAAATTAAGACTTTGGGGGAGGCATTATGGAGTGATGGTGAAGGAAATAAAGAACATGAGGTCTGACGGCTTTTGGAGCAGTGTTGTTACCAGCGGTGAATAAGCACAAAATAACAGAAAGAACTGCACATAAAATACCTGCAGAGAGACGGTAGTAGGGATGGAGTGGTCGTATGTCTGAGTTATGTGTAGAAAGGTGTCATTAAAAATACCTTCTTGCACTATTAGAGTCTGCAAATGGATGTTTTACACATTTTATCGCATTAAACTAGTATAGCTATGAATTATATATGATAATAAAGTATGCAGCGTTGATAACTAATTAATTATATATAATCTCACCACTGAATTAAATGAGTAATTTGAAATTCATCCTAATAAAGCATCTCCTCTGCACATTAGCTTTTATATAAATTGCATGACATTCTTTGCATATTCTTGGTAGATTTTTTAATTGATGTTATTTCTGTACCCGGCTCAGCTTACCAATAGGCCTCAGTTCTACTCCTGTGATCCATGCATGAGGCTTCACATTGAGAGACTGAGGAGGTAAATGAATTGTAATATTTGTAGGAGTCAGTTGTTATCGTTAGCTCCGATATTAAGAAAATATTAAGAAAAAAAACTCTATAGAATGCCAACCACCAATCTGCATTCACAAATTCACGAATCATTGAAATTTTTCTCCATATAAAAATTCATCATAATCCTTTTTCATTCAGTATTTTTAAAGGCGTTGCAATTACTTTTTTAGACAGAATACTGGCATTAATTCTAGATTTGAAGCTTTCGTGACTGCAAGGATTAATATTCTTAGGTTTTTTCGGTAAAGTCACGTAGGTAAAAATTTTAAATTAATAAAAGTAAAATAAAACTAAATAAAAAATCACGACGTTTCGGAAGCAACACAAGCCTCCGTCTTCAGGTGGAACCGTCACAGCCACGACAGCTGTATCAAGTAAATGAGAGATCACAAGAAATACCACCCCCTATATATAATGGTTGAGGGGGGAAGGGCCAGGAACGGCAAACTTTTTTATTAATATGGTAAGGTGAGCCTTAAGACTAAGAATAGACTGCATAACAAAGGACTGAGCCTTTGTTATGGAGAGGTGCGGTTTGTAACTAACACCTAGCATACATAACAAAAGTGTGAAAAAAGAAAGCAAGTAAAAACTAAAACTGGTAAAACAACAAACTGGCTGTCTATCAATAACCTGTAATAGTTGTCTGTCAAATAGGATGGTCCAAATAAGTGTAGTTACATCTTTTTTGCATGGTTAATCACATTTTTCCAATGATTACTCAGTTTGTAACCCTCATCACGGTTCAAATTATGTCTGTGTTTGTATATTTGTATGGCTTCGTGTACAAACCTTTGATGGTAGCCAGGAAGTTTGCAGAGCACCTTGGTCTCGGAAAAGACAATTTCATGAGAGCCCACAGAGTTGTAGCAATGATCGGCAACGGCCGAAGAATCAGTTCTGCCGTGTTTCAGATCTGACTTGTGCTCGCGGACACGATCAGAAACATGACGTTTAGTTTCTCCAATGTAGCAATCACCACAACTGCAACTCAGTTTGTAGACTCCAGGATACTGTAAGTCAGGAACGACATCCTTCACAGATGGAATCAGATCACGGATTTTATGCACTGTACTGAATCGGACTTGGATCTTATGTTTGTTTAGAATTTTGGAGATCTTTTTGGTCACGCCTGCTATGTATGGTAACGTGATAGTTTTGGTCGGAGTTTCATGTGGCTGTTTCTGTATGGTGGGAGAAACAGCTTGGCGTATGGTGTGGTCAGAGTATCCGTTCATCCTGAGGGCCCGATGTACATGTCTTCATTCACCGGCCAGGTGGTGTTGGTCAGAAATGCCATGGGCTCTGTGGTATAGCGTTTTGATGAGAGAATTCTTTTGAGATGGGTGGTGGTGGGAATCCGGTTTCAAGTAGGAATCTGTGTGGGTGGCTTTCCTGTACACAGAATTCTTTTGAGATGGGTGGTGGTGGGAATCCGGTTTCAAGTAGGAGTCTGTGTGGGTGGCTTTCCTGTACACATTCTGACTGCATAACAAAGGACTGAACATTCTGTGTACAGGAAAGCCACCCACACAGATTCCTACTTGAAACCGGATTACCACCACCACCCATCAGTATTTTTAAAGGCGTTGCAATTACTTTTTTTAGACAGAATACTGGCATTAATTCTAGATTTGAAGCTTTCGTGACTGCAAGGATTCATATTCTTAGGTTTTTTCGGTAAAGTCACGTAGGTAAAATGTTTTTATTAATAAAAGTAAAATAAAACTAAATAAAAAATCACGACGTTTCGGAAGCAACACAAGCCTCCGTCTTCAGGTGGAACCGTCACAGCCACGACAGCTGTATCAAGTAAATGAGAGATCACAAGAAATACCACCCCGTATATAATGGTTGAGGGGGGATGGGTGGTAGTAGGAATCCGGTATCAAGTAGGAATCTGTGTGGGTGGCTTTCCTGTACACAGAATTATTTTGAGATGGGTGGTGGTGGGAATCCGGTTTCAAGTAGGAATCTGTGTGGGTGGCTTTCCTGTACACAGAATGTTCAGTCCTTTGTTATGCAGTCAGAATGTGTACAGGAAAGCCACCCACACAGATTCCTACTTGAAACCGGATTCCCACCACCACCCATCTCAAAAGAATTATGTGTACAGGAAAGCCACCCACACTTAATTAAGACATGTACATCGTGCCCTCAGGATGAACGGATACTCTGACCACACCATACGCCAAGCTGTTTCTCCCACCATACAGAAACAGCCACATGAAACTCCGACCAAAACTATCACGTTACCATACATAGCAGGCGTGACCAAAAAGATCTCCAAAATTCTAAACAAACATAAGATCCAAGTCCGATTCAGTACAGTGCATAAAATCCGTGATCTGATTCCATCTGTGAAGGATGTCGTTCCTGACTTACAGTATCCTGGAGTCTACAAACTGAGTTGCAGTTGTGGTGATTGCTACATTGGAGAAACGAAACGTCATGTTTCTGATCGTGTCCACGAGCACAAGTCAGATCTGAAACACGGCAGAACTGATTCTTCGGCCGTTGCCGATCATTGCTACAACTCTGTGGGCTCTCATTAAATTGTCTTTTCCGAGACCAAGGTGCTCTGCAAACCTCCTGGCTACCATTAAAGGTTTGTACACGAAGCCATACAAATATACAAACACAGACATAATTTGAACCGTGATGAGGGTTACAAACTGAGTAATCATTGGAAAGATGTGATTAACCATGCAAAAAAGATGTAACTACACTTATTTGGACCATCTTATTTGACAGACAACTATTACAGGTTATTGATAGACAGCCAGTTTGTTGTTTTACCAGTTTTAGTTTTTACTTGCTTTCTTTTTTCACACTTTTGTTATGTATGCTAAGTGTTAGTTACAAACCGCACCTCTCCATAACAAAGGCTCAGTCCTTTGTTATGCAGTCTATTCTTAGTCTTAAGCCTCACCTTACCATATTAATAAAAAGTGTGCCGTTCCTGGCCCTTCCCCCCTCAACCATTATATATACGGGGTGGTATTTCTTGTGATCTCTCATTTACTTGATACAGCTGTCGTGGCTGTGACGGTTCCACCTGAAGACGGAGGCTTGTGTTGCTTCCGAAACGTCGTGATTTTTTATTTTGTTTTATTTTACTTTCATTAATTTAAATGTTTTACCTACGTGACTTTACCGAAAAAAACCTAAGAATAAGAATACTGGCATTTATAAATGTTCAGTTCTGTAGAATAAATGTATTTTATGGCATTTTTTTTCTAGCTTTGCTAATGTTAGCATTACTCTGGGTGGTGATAATGCAGCGTGAGTTTTCAAACCTCTCTCAGAAGATACAGGCACCTATAAATAATGTAACGGAATATGACATTACATCACTCTGTTCCTGACAACTAGGGTGCTGCTTACACACCAAAACTCTATCTGTTTAATAGCATGTGTGAGTGAGGAAGCACTTTGATTGCAGCGTATGAAACACGGGACAGCTATGGGCAGGAGACACGGACGACGGCAAGACTGAACTCACGGCAGTTCTGGTGCTCGTCTGATCTGTCCGCACAGTCCGCTTCTCCGTCGCACACAAATGCGCGTGCGATGCACCGGTTGTCACTTAGACACCTGAACTGGAGCGTCGAACATGTTGCAGGGGCTGCAAATGCACAGAAGAAAAGTTTATGAATTGGCCTGCGACACACACACACACAATTCTTCATCACATATTATAAATGCAGTTATGAAATGCATGTAATATTGGTCCAATAGACCAAAATACCCTTGAGAGGGGCTCTCGATAGCGCCCTTCCACCAACTGCTCAGGGCTGCACCTTTATCTTCGTTACGTTTAAGAGTATTTGGCTGCAGTACATTTTCACGTGATAAGCCAATTCTTTGAGCTATCATTTGTTGCCAGGTAGGTTCTGAGAAAAGAGCTATAGAGCTCAGTGGGCATTATCTAGTTAAAATAAAAAAAAATGCAAATTGTTTGGTTTAGTTTATGTATTGTAAAATAATTATAATTATTTTAATATTGCTTCAATAAATCAACATGTCCATATTGCTGGTTGATGCTTTGAGTTACATGAAATATAGTATTTCTTTAATGCAAAATGCTGTGTAAACTATTGTGCAATATACTGTGCTTTCTGCCATAAAACCTAAATATAGTAATCGATTATTTACTTCACTTTTACATGTATAGCCATGGCAGCATTAATTAACCGGGGAGAGTGAGCCAGTGTGTTTTGTCATCTCAAACAAGGCTGCTCTTTGAACTGAAATGCTTTCCACTCTAATGAGGAGACAAGTGGTTTGGAGATCTTTGTTTTGGACAAGAATGTAATGAACCTGCTGCACAAGCCCTCCCCTGGCGCCCACCCTCTCCCCTGTTATGCTCTAGCTCCAAACAAAAATATCATGGCGGGTGCCCTTGTACTCTGTCATATCGCCTCCTGAGTATCGATGGAAGCATTCGTCGTAATGAACGTGCGCAAGAAGAGCGAGACGCACAGCAGCCTCTCTCATCTGAGTTGTCGGAGCAGTCGTTGATGCTGTCGCAGACCCAGCTGCGGGGAATGCACGCGCCCGAGCCACAGCGGAACTGCCCACTGTCGCAGCCTGGGTGGACAAACCAGCACATCATGCGTACACGTACATGTATTATACACATATACCAAAGCAACTCTCCAATGTGATGTCCTATTTTCGGTCAACATGCTGGAAGCTTCTTCACACGGACTGAATTCGTGACAAATAACATGCAGTGCAACGAGAAAACTAGCCCATCACACGTGTATATGTGTATATCAGAGCAACTCTTCAATGTGATGTCTTATTTTCAGTCAACATGCTGGAAGCTTCTTCACACGGACTGAATTCGTGCCAAGTAACATGCAGTGCAACGAGAAAACTAGCCCATCACACGTGTATATGTGTATATCAGGGCAACTCTTCAATGTGAGGGTATTTTCGGTTTCGCTGTGCAGCTCTCTGATATAGTCTTTGGTTGTACCGTGTGTCGTTCAGCATGATGTCCAACATTTTGCTGCATATGCTCAGAATTCAGTTGAATTCAGTTCTTGAAGACTCACAGCAAACACATTGGAGACTGAAGCAGGAAAGCACGACTTCAAAAAAAACCTACTCTGCAGTAAACATCAAAGCACTGAAAGGGAGAAAGAATCTATGGTGTAGGGAAATGGAATTAAAGTTTTTGGTCCAACAGAGTAGATTTGTATTTAATCATAACTCAAGAATTACAAGGTCAACATTTGAAACACACTGCTACCTCGATTGCTGTTCCAGTTTGTATTTATAAAGGGCCCTTTGCAACCTGAAGCGATTTGTAATAAATTTCGCTCATGTCAATAAATAGCATCATTGGTTAATCTTACAAAGCAATATACTTGCGCACGTATTATTTTTTGTATGTTTTTTTTATCATTAAACAGGCGTTTTCAACTACTTGTCCACCCTCCCTGTGCAGTGTCAGTCCCGCAGGCCGGTTGACAAAACTCCACCACCACGCGGGCCGCTGAAGGGCCCCGAAAACCAGAACCAGGTCAGATCTCACTCGCCACCGATGTTAGCCCTGGCTGAGAATCAAACCCAGGTTTGCCGGTTCATAGTACATTTCTTTAGAACTGCTTTTTGTATTCTTGGATCTTTCGGTAAAGTCACGTAGAAGGGAAATAATAAAAGAATAAAAATAAAACATAATAAAATTCTCACGACGTTTCGGCCACAACGCAAGCAGCCGTCCTCAGGTGAAGAACAGAGCTGTCGGAAAGACAGCGTCCTAATGACAGCCCTGTTCTTCACCTGAGGACGGCTGCTTGTGTTGTAGCCGAAACGTCGTGATAATTTTTTTATGTTTAATTTTTATCATTTAATTTTTTCCCTTCTACGTGACTTTACCGAAAGATCCAAGAATATGAATCCCTGCAGTCACGAAAGCTTTAAATCGAAATCTGCTTTTTTGTGTTTAGTTTGTTGTCCTTCCCTCCCCGAACCTCCGATAAGCACGGTTGACTACGTACGGTGCGATAAAAGCTCAACATACACATACTGCATGATCCACTGTGCCACTGCTTCACCCTTTGATAATTATGAATGCGATGTGAAGGTAGTGTTGAATGAATTGTAAGCTTTTAAAGTAACAGTTGGCCATCCTTAGCTGCTGCTCACTACTCGTCTGCCAGCCCTGACCGCCCTGAAGTCATCGTGTTAATAATGATGGCGAGGTGAGTGCAGTTCTGCGGCTTAACTGTGTATACTATATACACTTTTCTTGAGCTCTTTCTAACGCGTGTTACTTTAGACTCGTCTATTAACCTACATTTGTAATTTTTTACGGGTGCATCTAATGTGGGCGTTTACGGGTTATACAACAATCTTCACGAGTCTCCTGTACATTGAATAATTAACGTCACATTTTCTCAGCCAGATAAGCTGACACACACTATCATTAGCTGAAGTGTTTGTGTCTCACTTATGATCAAAGATAACATTTCAATCATTAGATTTTATCCTTAAGTGGCACCGTTTACAAACAAAATTGTATTTGTGTGTAAATCGGAATGCCTAAGTATTCGCTTATGTGTATATGTTTACAGACTTAAGATTTAGAAAATATATACTGCAATAAAAGTGCCTACAATAAAATAACTATAAAATAAAGTTACGCGTACTTATTTCGTCTATGGCATATTGGAATCCGCATTATATAGCATATGCATTTTTATTTACATGTCATATATATTATATGTAAATATATATCAATAAATTATGATTGCACGAACTAGTTATACAAAAATCATACTTGTGAATTGTATTTAAAGATATTGTATCAAGTCGTACATTGAATTCTCTAAAGATTTAAATTACCAATATGTGCACTGATTTTTCACTGCTATATTTCTTTTCTGAAACGTAGTTGCTGGGCACAGGCCCAAAATCCCCAAAACGTGAAGAGGCCAGCAACTGTCAGCACCATCAGAGGTACAACAGATAAGAGTTAACACATTTATTTACTTGAGCAAGAATAGAAGAGCCTGAGAAAAGAGAAGATGGGAAGGAATTCCAAAGTCGAGCAGTGCGAGGGAAGAAGCATTAAAGAGAAGAGTTTTGACATGCAGTGTGTTGGTTGAACACAGTGTGGATAAGACGCCAGAGTCAGTCTGGTAGGTGTAATCCCTTAACATTAAAGCAGGACTCAATGAGCGAAGGGGACCGGTATCCATGGTATAAGAGTCATCAGGAGGCGACTGACGATCGTGAGCGAGTGACCGGAGGGAATTTGTGAGTGCTGGATCATCAATCTCCCTGACTGCTTTACGTTTTAATTATATCAAGTACAGTGAGGTAGGACGTGGGTGGTCCACCTTCCACGTGACAAAGAGCTGTAAGTTTTACATTGTAGAACATTAAGTTTGTTGTAAAGTGGACTTATGACAGCTTGGCTCTAGCACAGAATGACTACCCAGTAAAGTGCACAACGCACTGACATTAAAGGCACGAATGAGAGCCACTGGGTCAAAAGCGTTTTGTTCACTCCCCCAAAATTCTCCTTCCAACCTGACCCTTAACCTCCAATAGTCTACTCACACACCCTTAATCATGCTTAGCAATGCTAAGTCCGCTGTCCTGAATCTAGACAAAAAAGTTTCAATGGCTCTTTTATAAATGCCTTCCTGACCTATAAATAATGATCGACGTAATGATTTTTTTCTTTACTTGGGTAGAATATCATAAATACTGCACAGTATATCAGAATTATAACCACGTGGCCTGAATGTCCACATTAATGTGGCACCTAACAATGGAGATTTCTGCTAATAAAAACAAATGTTGTCTATTTTAGAGCATTAAAATGTCTGTTTGTCAATTCCCAGCTAATGTTCTGACTTAGAAGGTAAATCCCCTTGCTTAAATATATCAATAACAAACTCCTAACAAAACTGCTAGTTATTTTTTTTATGATAAATACCATTTTAAGACATAACACCACATTTTACAAATAAAACATTTAAATCCGTCCGATGTTTCTACCAACTATGAAAAGAAAATGATCATATATTATTAATATATGTTTAATGTTATTATCGTACAGCGTGGAACGCGTCAACATCCCGCTGCATAATTGCGCTGCCCTTGGGTAGCGTGCAATGCCATTATAGATATGCTTTCGTTAAGCCGCACAGACACGTGTTCCTGCCAGCTGTCAAATTCGGCAGCCCCCCCAACCCCCCATGTGCCGCAGAAACCATTCTGACAGCGTTGTGCTATCTCTCAGGTCGGGGCTCTGGGATTCTGGTACCAGGCCTCTCCCTGTCTCCCAAAGGGGCCAATCCTACTGATAGCATCGTGCCAGGGAGGGGAATGTTACTGCCTGGTAGTTCCCTTTTTGCTATAAATATGCATTACCTGGAATGCATCTGACTGATGGATGCCTTGAACTTTGGGATGGAGGTAACTTTTGTGGAGCGTATTAAAACATTGTTTAAATTCTTGTCATATTTGACACCTGAGCTGTTACAAGATACTATCGCAAGTTTGTGTTGTATTAGTAAGAGAGACATTCTGTTTGCATAAACATATATAATATATAATACATATAACACAAACCTGAAATGTAAGAATAACAGGTGTGTTTTTTGTAGCTATGCTCTTGTGTAATGCGTGGTCACTGTTGGTGGGTGTTTACAGAACTTTATGCCTGTGGAATGTTTTCCTTCTCTACTACTTTGAACATGACAAAGCAAAGTGACACTGCCAATAGAGTGCATGGTGTTAAGTTTAAACGTGATTCAGGTGGGAATGAAAACATTATTAAACAGTCATTTAAAACATTGATTCGCTAACCACATGGACCTTTGAACAATTCCTGTGTTTTTTTAAGGGAAATAAATTACCAAATTCTATACCCCCCAAGCCCCCCCTACTCCCTTCTCATTTAACCATTTACTTTGTTACCAATATCAGAAGAAGCCCTACCAAGCACAACGTTTTATGCGCCGTCAGCATAGCAAGGGTTAATTAGTTATGGAACACTTAATCGTGTGAACCATACCAATCTAGCTAGACTCCCAAATTTTGCATAACGGTTAATTAACCGTTCATTGATCAATCAAACTACATACAAACATTCTCCCGTATGTTGTACTCAAAACGTTATCACCATAAAATCATGGATTAAAAAATTAGTGATTTGCATCACTAACTGTCATCCGCTTGTGGCCAGTTAGCACAGACGCACGTAATAATGTGGCTCTGCGTAATGAAATTGACTCAAGAAAGCATACATTTTAAAATAACATTGTTAGTTTAACACATAGGCTTTTGCGACCAATATCACCCATGATACAGATATTTTTTTGGGTTAGATCCCATAAATATAAAATGTGTCGTTAAACCCGCCACCACCCGACACAGCCAACGAGTAAGGTATGTCACGTAAACAGAACGTGGCCAATTCGTCACTAGTACAGCACACCGGTGTGTTGGAGAGCCAAGCCACAACATTTACAATCTGAGTATGACGTTTTGCCAGTAATTGATTAAGCTATTTGTAATTACTGGTGATACGTCCTACTCAGATTGTAAATGTTTTGGCTTGGCTCTCCAACACACCGCTGTGCTGTACTAGTGACGAATTGGCCACGTTCTGTTTACGTGACAAACCCTACTCGTTGGCTGTGTCGGGTGGTGGCGGGTTTAACGACACATTTTATATGTATGGGATCTAACCCAAAAAAACCTGTATTATGAATAACATTGTTTTGAGTTATTGCAACCTTAAAGGGTTTGTTGTGTACACCATACCTGTCAACCCCTTATCAGTGCCTGCCTTATTACAGACCAATTCAGACCTTATTGGTCACTCCGTGCCCTTATACATCTCAACGTTCATCCTGCAAAGCCCGTATTGACACGGCTGTGCACCTTATAGACCTGAAACTCAATTTCCCTGTAGAAGAATACGGGTAACCCGTATGGGTTGACAGGTATGTATACACGTATAATTCAGAGGTCACCCTGTTTTTTTAACACTAGAAATTGTAGAACACACGAGGCAATGTGTATACTATATACTTTAAAATGCTGTACTAATATATTTAGCATTCCCAAAATCTAGAGTGAGAAATGTATAGACAAATGTATAATATTAATAACAAATCAGACATATGGTGCCGTTTGTCCAGGGATCACTATGATTATGATCACACAATGATCAAAAGAGAATACGAACATAAAACATTGTTACATTTCTACACATAATTTCTTACCACATTCATTCAAATCTATCGTAACTATAACAATTATTTGCAGCCCTTTGTCAGTCCACTGCTTGAAAGAGGGTCTGCCTATGCTGGGTCGGTCATGAGGATTGTTTGACCATACTTCATCACGCTGGTCTCTCTGCAGGTTGGTGAAAAACTGGTTGACTTATCAGTAATATAATTAAGCACTGATGTTAGCCATTGGCAGGAATCAACGAAGCTCACTAAGTTCATAGCACCCTGAACTAACCGCACTAGTTTTCGCATAATTAACTGACATATATGTTTCACTGGTCTCTATCCTACAGAACATTTAAGCACTACCCAACAGCATAACAATGCAACATATTTTTCTGTTCCTTGCAAAATTGATTTCCTCTTTCATTCCTGGTAAGACCATTTACATATTAATAACGAAATGCTTGCTACTGGCTTAATAAACAAACGGATAAAGGGATTAAGACTGTGGGTCTAGTCATGTGTATTCAACATGTCAGTTGGCAAATAAGGTTAATGAGTTACTACTCAGTAATTAAGAGAAGATATGTGGTGACATCAATAATCAATGGGTCGATCTTGGCAGCCTTGGTAGCAGTGCTATTACCTTCAGCATACATTTATATCTCTTCGATAGTCCTCACACTTAAATTTAGGAGTATTATGTTTTAATTAATCGTTCGATTTAAATTTGATTTCAACTAATGTAGTGTGTACATCTAAAATAATAATTATCTCAGCTTCCCTGAATAAACTGTTTAAAACGTAGGCTTTCGCGACCAATATTACCCATAATAAAGGTTTTGGGGCTAGATTTCGTAAATATAATTGTCTGTGTCAGGTGTGGCGCGTTTAACGACACATTTATATTTACGTGATCTAACCCAAAACCCATCTATTATAGTTAATACAATAGCAGACAACCTGCCACCATAATTCTTTGACCTTATTCATGACAAAATGTTATTCATTACCCTGTGGACTTTATACTTGGACCTGCTGACACAAATTATTTCTCAACGTACTCCTGATGAGATATAAAGCAGGGTTAATTTGACGAAGCAGCAATGTATTGCGTCAAAACGATTTAAATTTCAAGCCCATATTTTGCAATTAGCTTTTGAAACAGCTTTGGATTTACTACATTGTATGAAACATCACGTAAAATAAACACATCTATTCACACTTACTGATAATGCATCCAAGAAGGAACTGTTCATTCTTTATACACCTGTTTTTGATTATTCTAAATATTAAGTTTTCCTAGCTCATGTATTATTTTAGAAATAAAGCAACTAATAACTACATGATACTAGAATAGGAAAAGTGCATCTCAAACAATGGTTATATAAGTTTCCTTATGGTATTAGTTGCATAAACTAGACAGAGAAAGTAAATGCCAGTGTTGTATACAACAGATCAAAATAATATGATTTAGGTTGATGATTTTTAAATGTCAATTATATTAAAAGCGATATTTCACACTTAGAGCTAATTTGGAATGTTTGCAATAAATATCACGGAGCATACTGGCATGTAACACTGATTCGTTTTTATCGCTTCGAAGCTCCTGAGTTTTTTTCCGCACCTGCAAAAAAACACATCAACTAATTATGAATGCCCTTGTATTTGTTTTGCACTCAAAACAGCCACAGCACAAACTTACCAGGGACCTGCCGTGTGTAATTTTACAAGACACTCCTGGCACCCGCTAAATCTTCTGGCGCCTGCATCATCTCCTTACCTTGAACAGCTCCACTGAAAATACTGCAAAGGATCACGACAGTTATGAGGAGGTGGCCAGCCATTACAGCTGTCACACCAACTCTTTGAGATTATTTTGCTTTCCACGCTAAGGTCAGAATGAAATTCTGCTTGCTGAGCTTAACACATAGGGCCGGATAGAGTTGTGTGACCACCCCCTCCAGCAGAGGCACGTCTCCTTGGCGTCCTGCAGAGTAGTATCTTGGGGAGATCGTGAGTGTGGGTGCAAGATGCACTGGCATCTCGGCCTTATTTGAGGGAAGTCGAGATGTTTAAGACCCGCCCCCAATTTGACCTCCCCCTGCATGCGACGGACTCCCTCTATGAGCTATTCTCTACCCCCCCACCACCACCGCCCCCGACCAACACCACAAAGTGCCTCCCTTCCTCTCCAATAAATATCTAAGCCATGCCCTGGTTGCCCATCAAACGGGAGGCCAGGATTAAACGGTGGTGCCACAACAAGTTAATGACACACTTCATTTTCCACAACTCTACTGTACTCCACTTTCCTACGACTAAATAGAATTAAGTAAAAACGAGCTTTTTTAAAAAAAAGGTCGTCCTTTAAGTGAAGTCATCTCGGAATTCCAAAATCTGCCTTTGCGAATGTTCCAAATTGGTCCTGGCATACAAATGTAAAGCCACGACACTGTGCACAGCAAGCCTCGTATTAAAATTTTTTTTTTATTATGTTCAATGTTAGTCGATGTGGAAGAATAAAAAAAATCGGCGTGTTTGCGTCATTGGGCACATTTTCTTTTTTAACATTCAAGGAGTCATTGAGGGAGGGTCGCGTGTGTTGGAAGAGAGGAGTGGGGGCTGAGAAGAGGAGGGAGCCGCGGGACGCGTGGTACGGCACGGTACCAAAATCCGCCCCGGGCGCGCTCCAGTGGAGAGGAGAGCAAGCAAGCTCTGCTCTCTCAACAACATTCACGCCGCTCGTGCAAACCACAACCAACGCGACTCGTTTGTGGCTTTCTTACCAAGGCTGAGAATTGCCTCGTTAAAAGCGCTGTCTATGCAAATCGCTTCTCTTGAGGAATTCATTTTTTTTACAATTGTCTTTATTCGTGTCTTCCACGGTACAATACAATTCCAGCAAAAAAAAACGGTCACGAGCATTTAAACACTTGTTTTTGTGATCTTACCCGCTTTTTATTGAGAGAATATATGAATGAGTAGAGTATTTTTTTTAATCGAATAAAAAAAGCGGGGAGACCAGTGGGGGAGAGGGGGAGTGCTTTAAAAAACAATTTAATCCAGGTGTTCTTTCATCATCGTTTAAATACATGTTTTCTCTGTGAGAGGTGAATAAAAAAAAATCCTGAATGAATGTCCCTCTATATAGTGTTTACGTGATTCCCTTTTCTGAAAAAATAAACATGGTTAGCTTTGACTTAACATTTCATTTATGAGATTAATAATGAATATTATAACATACTATTTCCCTCTATCATTGTTAAGTTTTACGTATGCATCTGGTCAAACCTTTCGCACATAATAAACATAACGTCTGACAATGTGTGCCCTGCCCCTCCTCTGTTGGAGCTGCCAGTTTGTAATCGGATAAAGAGGGCTGAGCATGGTGCCTGCAGTTACAACCGGTGTAAGATTCAGAGCTGTTTTACCCTGTGATTCTGAAAATTCCTCAGGTACTTTTCTGGGAATCACAGTGTAGTTCCATTATTGCAATGCAATCATTAACTCACAATTCATTACAGATGTTAGTGTCAGCGTCACAGCAATCTGGACCTACAGACAAAAAGTGTCACCAGAAGAAATAATAAGCCCGGTGATAAGGCAAACCAACACCCAGTTAAACACTCCCCATAATAATTTGTATGGCCCAGATTCTATACTTATAGTATTCTGTGGTATTATCTGTTACTTGTTCGTTTGCAGATTTAGGAAGGACATTTGTGGGAGAGTTGTGGAAAACAAAACTCTTTTTCAGCTTTATTAAACAAAAATACATTTACTGTTCTATTATAAAGTAAATGTGCATCTGGGGTATGATAGAATAGTTCCATCACATTATAATATTCAGTAAAAAAGATACAAATCTAGGGGAAATATTACATTTATAAATCCAATGTCAATACAGTTAACACCCACCGAAAAGCATTTGCATTTGACGGTGAGAAAACTGTTCATAATCAACGTTTTTGGGTTAGATCACGTTATTTATAAATGTGTCGTAACCCTCCACCACCCGACACGGCCAATCAGCAAAAAAAGTGTCACGTTGACAAAAGACAAATAGTTCACTACTTTAGCCCACCGGTGTGTTGGTCGCGAAAGCCTACGTGTTAAACTGAGAAAACTGTTTTTTGTGGTAATTAAAATAAAGTAATGCATATCATTGCCAGTGGTTATTATATATATACCATTGATGGGAAGGCCTGTTTTTAATTGGTTAATAATGCATCCCTAAAATCTGAACATTTGAAAGCGGCGCATCCTTGCTGTGCTCTATTGCTGAATGGAATATTTCACTCAAATCGTAAATCTGCCCGAAAAAATGTATAACCAACATTACAAACTTAATTAAATGGAACACGGCCAGCCATTAAACTTGAGCTTTCTTTCTGTCAAATAATTTATATGCGACAAATATAATTATGATGAATATATACTTATATTTGTGCCATTTTGTCACCCATTAATGCTCATGTACGCAATCATCACACAATGCCTCACACCTGCGTCTCAACAAAAGTGCCAAAAACCATTTCCAGTTTTTTCGAGACTGCCATAATGCTCCCGTAATTAACGTATAATCTAATTTTGAACAAGGCAATCCGTTTCATATTTGAGCACACCTGCCCATGAATACAACAGTATCCTCCCATTTAGCAAAGGACAAGCAAGAAATGTGACTAGGAGCTAAAAGTGTGAACATTTTCAGAGATAAAAGGAATCTTGCATTGCACATCTTTCAAACTTGGTCATAGCCGATTGATTTCAGGTGTAAATAATTAGCCTCGCATTGTGCTGCTATGCAGTTAAAAGGTAATTGAAGCTTGGCGAACTCGTCTGTGTAGGCTTGTGTCGTGCGGAGGGTTCATTTTGTTGAGTTATTCAACAGCTAATGCGAAGGACTCCAGTATTCCTGCATCTTGTGAGTGTTGTTCCTCTTGCCAACAAATTTTGAAACGACACAATGATGCATGATATACTGTGAAAGTGTACCTGTATTACTTTGCATTGATAAATAATGTGGGCATGAAGTGTACCAGAACCATGATTGAGTTGTTTTGCAATTCTGAAAATTGTACACTGGATAGAAAATTACCCCTTTTCCCGTTTTCCATTTGAATGATATATTAACCAAAAAACTACAGCCATGTAGACCATATGCATTTTAAAATAGCAGTAAGTCCCATAAAGTTGAGTATAAATAATAACCTTCCATACGCTGCAGAGGCTCGCCGATCACGCATTTGATGTTTCATTTCTCCATCTGAACAGAGAATAACCTGGGCTAGAGGGTGTTTTAAATGGGCTCGCACATGTTCTAATCCATCCAAACATCACTGTACGTGCTTGTACTTTACATGACAATCTAATCAAATTTTCTGTCCTGTGAGAACCATAAAAGTGAGAGAGAGAACTCCACAAACTTAGTTTGCAGTGCTTCGCTCGAGCAGCTTACATTCACAGATTAATCAGTATTCTGTAAAGTGAAACAATAGTGTTTGCAAAACAGTGGTTGGTTACTGAAATGTATAATACTAAGCCATAAGTGAGCTACGGGATAGCGGTTAAAATTGCCTGAAGGCAATGCCGAAGTCAAGTGCAGAAAAGGAACACCTGTTGGGGAATGGAAAAAAGCATTTTACACACAATCATAATTTATGATAAAAGTCCTTTGACACACGGAACAATGGATTCAGCAACCAGTTTCATTCTTCGCAACGGCTAACAACACCGATGCTCATAGCTCTCGAATGTTTGGGGGTTTTACGGTCTATTTGGCATGATGTCCGACGTTTTGCAGGCAACAATGATACATAATCTAGTCAGAAAGTGAGATTCTTCAATCCGTACCTAATAAGAAGCTCCCAACACATGGAGCGAAGCGGGGCACGTAATGTCAAAACAACACACGGTAACAACCTGAAAACACATCAGAGAGTCACACATCACACCAGCAAAATAAACCCTACGCAGTAGAATCAGTGGTGAGTAATATTTGACCTGGTTCAGGGGTTGCCCACATCCCTTTACTGACCAGCGATCTGGTCAAACAACCCCCATGATCAAAACTGCATAGGGCGTGCCCTTCGTCCAGAATTGTATTTAGAAACCGACAAGACAGCGATGGATGTGTGTTTGTGTTCTGTGCAATGCGAAATACTTGTGAGCGGAGTCAGGGCAAATGTGTGTGCTCGGCCTCTGTATGGGCTGTAAATTATTGTTATTACTTAATAATGGCAGTTACTTACCCAGAAAAGCCTCACTTAAGCTCAATACTAGTTTTTTTCTCCAGAAGGGTCACCCTGCATTGGGAAACTTGGCCAACGTTATTTTTTGAGTGTTTGGTACGTAGTAGGAAATCATCAGAGAACCAGGAGAAAACTCGAGCATACCCAGGAGGTGTCATTCATAGCTCCACACAGATCGTTTAATTTACACGCAGACCCACTGCAGTAAATCTATATAGTATGTGGACCGAGACAATTTGCTGTACTGCCACCTACTGTTCACCAAGCGACCTGTTGCCCCTCGCCTTGCATCGCATGGCAATGAATCAATGCCTGGTGGTGGTTCACCCGTTCAAGTGCTCGCTCTGCTCGGTTAAATGAGAACGGGCGCGCATTCTGGGTGATTTGGTTACAGGCAAACATTGCACGGCGTCGTTTAATTACAATCCTCTACCTACACCCACGTGTTGTATGTCCTGTGCGTATGTTGAACTTGGTTCGCACCGTACGTAGCCAACCGTGCCAATCGGAGGTGCTGATCGGAGTTGTTATGGGGTGTAGTGTGACGCTGTCTCCCCGACAGACCTGGTCTTCACCTGAGGACGGCTGCTTGCGTTGTGGCCGAAACGTCGTGAGAATTATTTTATTATGTTTTATTTTTATTATTTTATTATTTCCCTTCTACGTGACTTTACCGAAAGAACCAAGAAGATAGTTTGTACCATTGGGGACCTCGATGAGTTAGAAAATGCCGTTTGTTCATCCCCAATTTGTATTTCTCCCGAGTTTCTTAGAATTCAGGCTGCACACCCATGGCCAACTGATTAAACTCAAGAGGTCAAACACAGCTGGCTTAACAGTCTACACAAACTCAAACTCCAGCGCCAAGGGTACCGTGAGTCAGCTGATGTGAGGACCACATCACAGTGCATTTTCTCACAGCAAGGCATAGCTTTTAAACCGGTATGTTTGGGGTGAGATAATACCACGTATTTGAAATATGTTTTAACCACAAGGTAAGCAGATATATATACAGCACTGCGTATGTTCCAACACAATGTTGAGTGCAACGACAATATTGTCACCGTGAAAACTGGGGAAATTATATGTTGCGTTTTCTCCTTCGACCATACCGATTCAAGCCACGTTCCCGACAATGAAGCCCGCCGTCAAAAAGGGCGAGAGAAATGCCCCTTCTGGCCCCAAGACAAAGACGAAAGTGGCCAAGTCGGAGGAGAAACGACAGCAGGTGGCCAAAACCGTGAAAAATTCTCAGGCTGGCAGCAAAAAAGGTCAGATGCAAGAATAAATGTCTTACCGCCGTGCCCTCATCCCCTCTGACAACCCGTGTTCGTCACCGTGAAAGTATAACACATTGTCTGCGATGTGAACTTTGATATTTGTATAGACAGCAAGCAAATACTGCAAACTGGGGTAGCTTGAATAATGCAATGCGTGTTTAGTATGTAATGTTGTACGGAATTATGGAGAAAAAGATTAAGTGTTAGCAGCATCTCATCTGTAAGACAATGCCTTGAGTAATTATTTTAATCCGGAATATCCCATCATCGTCCCTAATCGTGTGTAATAATGTACCATCAAAGCGCTGCTAAATTGTAATTGCAGCTGTTGGATGTCGCGGCCAGCAGATGGCAATACATTACTGGAACAGGAGAGTCCTGAAAAATAACCTGCAGAATTTGGCTTGGGAGACATTGGAGGACAAATATAGCCAAGGCTACATTAATGCAGAAGCATATGCAGTTAAACCTGCTGCAAAGGGCATAGGTAAATGTCTAATATTAACGTATCGAAAAATTACCTCCCCAGCTGTTGCCACCACTGGCTTGTCAGAATTGCAAACGGTAAGAGGCGATTAATAATCACGATGTCCATGTAACGTGATCTGATGCAAGACTCGGGGGGGCTTGCAAGATGAGTATAATAATACGACAATATGCCACCCTACATGCCATTCCCTACAACGGCGAGATCATTTTTGTAATAACAGATGATCAAATTGACAGGATATTAAGGCAAGCGGTATCCTATCACGCACGTGTTGTTGGGGCGATTTTAGCGTACTATATATATTTTGTGTAAACCTATTTAACCCACGTTATCCATCGTGTGACCGGCCGGCCCCTCCTTATCCCCAATAGCATCCTCCCAGGTGCCCAGGCAGGGTGTTCCCCAACTCTCCTCCCACGCTGCCACCGACTGTTACGCGGAGGCGAAGGTGGTGATGCCTTTGGCCAGGGGATTTCGCGGTGGCGTGCGGCCAACGAGTGCCAGAGGCAAGGCTCGCTCGCCCCTGTTGCTCAGGGTTTGTTGCCGCACGAACACCAACGCCGCCGAGCATGGGTCCACTCGGAGGAGTGCACGCAGCTATGGAAACTGTAACCATGATAACAGTTCCCTGGCGACCCATTCCTAATCTTCAAACAGGGCAGAGTGGATTAGGGAACTCGCCTCTACAAATGACGGGGTCCGTTGGTAGGGGGCGCAATAGTTGCGCGTTGGCTCAATGCGAGAAGACCTCTGTTATCCTCACCCCCATGGTGTTGTGCTACCAGTGTGCTGCAGACTTCGGGGCAATTGATTCTAGCGTGATGTAAAACACAATGACCGCTTTGTGTTGTTTAACCTATAACATGAATCAATGCATACGTGGTCATAATCGTATGTCCACAAAATGTGCATGCGAATAATGTAAAGCATTACAGTACCGTATATTTATTTGGCCAACCGTTATAGCCATTAGTATTCCACGTCAATTTCCACACACATTTTAAAAGGAGCTGTGAAAGTAATTTTAGAAGCTTTTACGTGACGTGTCTTATGGAACAAGTGGGGCAGTTTTTTAGCACACCGCTCTCGGAACCCACAGCACAGATTCAGAGCCCACAGCACATATTCAAATTCCACAGCACAGATTCAAATCCCACAGCACAGATTTAAATGCCACTGATGTAAGAAGGCATGACCGAGACGTAACTGCTTTGGTAACGACAGTTTTATTCATGCCTGATGAAAATTTGACATCCCCAGGCTTTTCTGCCATAGGGATAATTTGGCCACACTTGATCATGTCTGTCTGCAAGGCATGGGAAGGCTTTCATGCCATAGGCATAGGGGATTAACAAATGGATGTAAATTATCATAAATTTTTAGTGCTGCATTTATGATCTTCAAAGTATAATTCTTAAAACCATCATATCAACACATATCCAGTAAATGAAATGTTTTTTTTTATTGCTGCTGCCAGGATCATTTTACATTCTTTCAAATTGCATCACAATATTTTTTTTTATAAAGCATACAATATTACAATACTATACAGTAGAGCAGGTACACCAGGTTGGTTAGGATAGACATAATTAGGAATTGGGAGCGAAAAAAACCACTTCATACTTTTATCATCAGTAGCCATGATCAATCCACTGCTTGATGAAGACCTTCCCAAAGCCGTCGCCTTCTTAGTCCTACAATGTAACATTTTCTGTAACGCCCTCGGGCAATGCTGAAGGATTGCACAATCCTTGTATCGAGTGCCTCAACGTTTGTACACAAGGATTAGTGCTACCACCCAAAATATAGTGCATGCGTTAAATTAAACATGTATGCAGTATTTGTTTTGCATGACATGTATTTTTTTGTAATATTACATTTACAGGTCTTAACCACCATGGGATGACAGTGATGGATCAGAGTTGGCTGCACGGTGCTAAAGAGTCGTCAAATGTCGATCAGGGGCTAAGCCAGCCGATTACAGACAGAGTCCACAAACCTGGGAACCACATCGTTGAAAATGAGGATGGTACCAACAGCACCAGCCACCAGGTGTCGCCACCAAAAACCCACACAGTGAGAGAATTGCTTGTGGAGCTCAAATCCTTGCTCACAGGACAAGGTAGAGGATTTATTTTTATCTGCATGTACTTTACATTCAGACCTCTAGTGTTGTGTCAGCTGGCATTCTTACAAACAACACTGCGAGCATTGCTGTTTTTTTTTTTTCCCAAAGCCCTCTTAAACCCATCTGGCAATTCACACTGAAGAGTCCTTCCTGTATATTGTATGGCTGCAGCAAATACAGTATACAGGTTGACCCATGTGTTTCTAGGTACCTCACAAAAATGATAGCGACACATTCTGGAGAAACAATATTTTCATTTCGAGCCTGTCCTCCCACCAATCTCAATACACATAGATATTAAGTCTCTGAACACTCTTTCCAAAATATAACACTGTCGCGTTCACAATATTTCATCACCTGCGGAGACGAAAGAGGGTCATTAGAAATCAGTGTGGAATAAATAATCAATCAATAATCCATTGGGTCTTTCGGTAAAGTCATGTAGATGGGTTCAAAGCCATCGCCTTCTCAGTCCTGCTTTAAGTCAAGATTTGGAATCAATAAATTAATATATCACTAGGTATAAACTGTACCATGTTTTCCAGATTATAAGACACTGGAGAGTGAGACACACCCCTAAACCTGTACTCAATGCCAATAAAGTTATACAAATCTGGTCACGCATACAAACCACATAAGACACCCCCCCACCCCAACTTTTGCTTAACATTAAAGGGGGGGGGGGGATTCCAAAGAACACAGGATGAGATGTTACTATCCTTTGTGCAAGCACTTCCAAGAGTTCATGAACAGTGAGCCTGGTGAAATTTGGGGAGCGCATCGTCAGTAGTGAACCTTTGGTTCCTAGGGTGTTTCGGCCTTTCATACTATACACCCTCCCCAAAGGCGGCCAGCGACAGGGTGATCAATCCTACGCTTGCGTCCCATTCCCAATTAGTCATAGGAGTTGCCTTGTTGTTGATAGCCAACATCCCATGGGACTATGCATGGCAGGGGTGTCCTCCTCCCTGAGTCAAGCATTGTTGACTGCATACCTCCTGGCCCTCTCACTTTGGGGCCCAGCTGGGGTCTTTCCTCTTCATCCAGAGCCACTGACTGCTGCCTTCTGCCGCCTCTGATACAGCTCTGATTGCCGAACGCTGGCTCTGGCCCTTAATTCCCAGGTCTCTAAGCAGTCTGGTTGTAGATGTTGCCACAAAACCTCTGCAGCCCACCTCCACTGGTCGGACTTCTGTGTTCCAGCCATGATGCCGTGCTTCGGCAGCTAGATTGGCATAGCGCAGATGTTTTCGCTCATAAGCCTCATCTACTGAGTCCTCCCAGGGTACTGTGAGCTCAATGATGAAGACCTTCTTGAGCGAACGGGACCAGAGCACCATGTCAGGTCTTAGGGTGGTGGTTGCGATCTCCGGAGGAAACACAAGTTGCCGGCCAATGTCAGCTAGCATTTTCCAGTCGCGGGCCAAGCGCAGCTGGTCTCGCTCTATTGGTGTAGAGCCGCTCTTCGGTGGTTTAGCCCCTTCGTGGACAAAGGTCGTCCGTAAGGGGTGTGATGCTGCTGGGGGTGGTAGGGAGTTGGTGGCAGCTCGCTTGTCCTCCAGGGCGGACGCAAGGTTTTTAAGGACTTGGTTGTGACGCCAAGTGTAGCGTCCTTGGGTGAGGCTTGTTTTACACCCTGTGAGAATGTGCCTGAGGTTGGCTGGCATGGAACAGAGGGCACAGTCCGGATCTTCACCATACCATTGGTGAAGATTAACTGGTGTTGGAAGGACGTCATATGTTGCTCTGATGGAAAAGCTCAACCGCCTCGCTTCCATGGCCCACAGATCCTTCCAGCTGATCTTCCTCTTCTCCACACTGTCCCATCGAGTCCACTGTCCCTGTTTGGCAAGAGAGACTGCCTTGGCCCACCTTGCAGCCTCCTCCTGATGGCGTACTTCCTGCACTACCATCTTCCGCCGCTCTGGTGCAGTGGCCTTACTCCAAGCAGCACGGCTAGTTAGCCCAAGGCCTCCTCTCCCTTGCTGAACATGACCCACAATGTCAGCATGTCTGAGGGCTGCTGTTGCCTCCTGGACTGCTTTTCCTGGCCTCCATTTGCGCCCAGTTGCCAAGGTCGGCGCATTGTTGCTCACCACTGGGTCTCGAGATTCATTCATCTCGAGAGGGGGGTAATATGCACATTATGGTTTCCTATTTGTGCAACTACAAATTGATTTGTATATTTGAAGATAGATTATATGTGCACACTATACCTTCAAGTGGAATGCTAATTACCATCGCTATCAGCTAACCCTTACAAAAAAGCATGTTCATATTCGTGTGTTAAAATAAAAAGGTAATATACGATAAAGCCCTCTGCCAATCAACTTTGGAATGAAGATATTCCCAAAGTGTCAGGGGGTTGTTTGACCATACTTTACCACACCCATTTGGATGGATTGGTAGAGGTGAGTTCACAACCCGTTAACATATCAATCCCCACAAATGTTAGCCGTGATCAGGAAATAAACTGTGGTCACCATGTTTTGTAGCAACTAGACACTACCCACCTACTACTAAATAACTGAGAGAGAAAAATAGACTCCTACTGCGATATGTAGCACGCTATGGAGAAATAGTCACCAACTCTTACAAGTAGGGAAAGGTTGAAGGCAGCGGTGTAAACAAGGTCTTCTGGTTTTATTGGTTGGGCTACGTGTTAAAAATTATTCTCTCAAGCTTTTCCCATGTGTTGCTCTCAGGAGTTGATTTGGCTGCAAAAAACTTTCGTGTCAAATTGAAGTAAAATATGACCCTCTAGGACACAGGATAACTAAACTCGTACAGTAGCTAAATTTTTTCTATAAAACATAGCTGAAAATAATTGCAATTTTTTTGTCATGCACGTACGATCATTTTACTGGCAGCTCAACAATTAATTCGATTAATAAGGCTTCCTTAAACAATGGACCTTTGATCGCTGAGCATGGTGAAGGATGAAAATAAGTAAGTAACTGGGGAGAGAAATCCTAAAAGAGACAAGATAGAGAACTAAAATAATGTCTTTTAAACAGGTGGGTCGTCAACATGGACGTAAGTCTCCATTGACTACGAATTCCCCAACCTCTTCAAGGGTTGGGAATTTCGAAGGCTGGGCACTCGACAAACAGAAGCCGTTCGCATCCCCCCAGGCTCGAAACGTGGGGCATGGGTATCACGAGTAGGGCACGATCGATATATCTCATTGGAGTGTACGGTTGAATTCACTCCTGAATGTGTGGTGTAGCAAGCCCATCTAAGCAAAACCAATAGACAAATAGTGCAAGAGAAAATAGGAAATGAAAAAAAGTGCAAATATGCAGACAATATTTGGGTTGAGGTAGAATTCTATTTTTTGTGACTGCCCTTCAAATGAACCTTTTTTTCGTGAACTAATATTTTTTTATACCATTCTGAAAACTTTGTGATTGGGAAACCATGGAGGAGAAGTGGCACAAATGTTTTCATTTACGGTTGGATTGTTATTTCTGCGAACGATTTCCATTCCATCATTATATAAGTAATCAACAACGCTTGATTACAGTAATGCACATTGTGTACTGTATGTGCATATATTGTTCTCAAAACATTGCTCCCACAGTGTAAATATATAGTATTGTTCTATTATGCATTGTTGTATACAGTATAATAATGGCCTGTTTATAGTGTAAGGTTTATATTTCAAAATATTTCGCCCAGAGGGTCTCTATGACCCAGCTTCCCACCCTTCTTCCCTGCGGTGCCTGCCATATTCTTGGTTCTTTCGGTAAAGTCACGTAGATAGAAAACAAAAATCTAAATTTAAAGCAAAAACCCACGACGTTTCGATCGCAACACAAGCGGTCTTCATCAGGTGGAGAGAAAAGAGGGGGCCAGCCTCCAAATGTAGCTGCTTTCAGGGTTCCAGAGTGAGTGGGCGGCGGAAAGATCTATGCAAGCGACAGGGGGAGAGGGATGGGGTTGAGCAGAGATGGGGGGAGAGGGGTAGAGATGTGAGGAGGGAGGAATTGCACCTCGGTACACCCATCAGACAATGGGGGGGGCTGTCCTGTTTCCTCACGCAGCAGGGGAGAGGGAGTAGGAGGACAGGGGAGCTCCGTGTGGTTGAACACATGTACGATGTTGATTCTCTATTATTAGGCACACAACAATGCACACACAATGTCACGTTAATATCCCCTTGGCTAAAAGGAGAACAAAAAAAGACTAGCATCAAGTTGATAATATGTTTTTGTCAACTGCATCCAACCTGCACCTACCAGCATGGGTGAAGTATGGTCAAACAACATCCATGCGCTGGGCAGTGGATTGACAAAAGGGTTGTAAAGAAGTATTATTCTCGTTCCTTGGAAATATATTTGCAACACTGCTGATCTAAGGTGGGTATGGCAGCTGACCGCAACTATTGGTAACATTTCTGTGCGACACAATTGGCCAATAGGGTTGAGTGTGACTGATTTGACATTAAACAATAATAAGCATTTACCGACGTGCTAGAATGACACGCGCGAGTGTTATAGAGTATCATATTTTGGTACATGACAGCACTTGGCAGACAGAGAGCAAGGCACAGACCCTGCCAGGCAATCCCTCAAGACTGTATGTAGTGTGTGTGGGTTTATCTCTCGAGTGACAGAGTTAAATATAAAATATATGGGGTATGCTCATGGCGTAACTGTTTAATGTCTGTGCAGGAGAGAACGTAGCACGCCTGGTGAAAGAGCTGGAAGAAAAGGTCCCAACCTTGCCGTCAGCAGTGAGCGGTGTTACCACCCAGGCTGACATCGCTTTGGCCTTGCTGCCTCTGCGCAGTGAGAACATCCAACTGCGAAGGTGGCACTCATTACATTGACACCACGTTGAACCAATGCAACTTTCTTAATAGGGAAAAAAGTGAAAATGCATTGCCATTCACGGACTGTATATGTTTTTAGCATCTTCCCATCGAGGTGGTGAAGGCCATTCCATTTCCCTACCTCATTCCCCATCTGAAACACTTGTTCTCTACCTTGCTCTATGCTATATAGCACAATTACATTCCCACGTGCATTACAAATTATTCACTGCAGTAATAACATGTAACTAGATTTGCGCAATGAACCTCGCAACCTGAATTTGATTTCTGGCCATGGCTAGCATCGGTGACGAGTCATATTTGAACTGGTCCTGGGCCCCCCACCCCCTTCACCAACCTACACGGAGCAGCATGGTGAAGTATGGTGTGCAGTGGCCTTAATCAGGCAGCAGAGTGATAACAGCTTGTAAATGAAACTAAATGTATTCAAGACATGGAGTGTTGTTGTGACTTTAGACACAACATTCATATTATAATCCAAGACTAAAATATACTCAGTAAATATGTAAAGAATGTATTTACACTGAGCATTCTCCAATTACACCTGTTGACATACACTTCGTGCGGCCAGATGGTGTTTGACTCAGAATATGAAGTTTGTACGTTCACTCTTCAATCAAACTGGCGAATTATCTGAATGCAATGCCATTCTGAAACTTAGTCTTAGGACCCAGTCTTAAGACTCGGTGAGGCTTTCCAGGACAATTAAAAGGCATCATTATTATATTCTGCCCCAGCCAGAGAATATGAATGCTGCCATATTTTACGTGAGAAAAAAATATATAAACATGTTAAAACACTTTCAATGTGTTATGTTTAGAAAAATTAAAGAGATGAATGAAGAACTGAGACAACATGAAAGACAAGCGAATGCAACAACAGCAGCATCAGACGTGAAAGGTATGTACAAACTCTAATCTTAAAAGATGTACTGACATTTGTGCTATAAAAGCAAAACGCTGCTACCATGACGGCTCATTCATTTGAACAGGAAATTATCATGTGGTACAGTACACCTTTAAGTGCTGGTTGAGTTTGTAGGGCATTGAGTCTATTGTATTTCAGCAATGATGCATTCTGCAAGACCTCCTGCTAACAACTAAGATTAGCAGATTATATTTAGCTTCATTGCTAGTGCATTTACTTATTCGTTTCCTAACAAACACTTTTTAATGTACAGCATATGAATGCGTATATTGGTGAATACTTGAGCCTTTTACACCCCTGGTGATATTAACATTCGGTGTGTAACGATGCATCGATTCGATAGAAGGGTAAAAAAACAATTATCATATTTTTTACTGGCAAATGAGGTTCCAATGGTGTAAATGCTTACCCCGAGCTCTCATACTCTGATGGTGCATTGTCCTTGAGTTGTGCGCCTTTTGGCGTCATCTGGTCCAACACCATGTGAGGCTAGGCTCTAAGGAAAGCTGTCTCGGGTGTGGACCAATCAACTTCAAGGACAGTGCAAATATTATCAGAGTTATGTTTTTTGTTTGCATTATGGCTGCAGGTATTGTGGTCTATGCAAACATGACTCCTTGTAAAAAAGGTGTCAGTTTTGTTGCCAGATAGAAGGGTAAAAAAACTATTATCATATTTTTTACTGGCAAATGAGGTTCTAATGGTGATGCATCGATTCGTCAATTAATATAATTTTTTATGCAGACGATAATTGCATAGAATCTCATATGTAAGAATCGAGTAAGGTAATGTGTTCATATAACTAACCCCACTCGTGGCCACTACATTCACCACAATGTTAAATAAAATTATTTAATGGAATGCAATACTGAATTGCAATAACTTTACAAAAACGGGGGGTAAGGGGGGGGTGTTGAATTGATACACCTTAGAAACATTAATTTAATGGATAAAGTATGTCTAATCTACATATCAATGTTATTCTCTATGCGCAAGACTTTCTATCTATGAGGCCCTTCGTGGTTTTGGGCCTGTATATTTACAAGAACTGTTGGTAGCTTACGCTCCATGAATGTTGAACTCTTGGTAGTTGCTAGATGTATTTGAAAGTGGGCCAAGTGCCTTCAGTTGGTATGCTCCCTGCCTTTGGCAATGGAACTTTGTCCCAAGGAATGCTGATGTGACACATTAAATGTATTTGCATTTGCTTATCCTTTGGCTGGATTGATTGGCCAGTGGTTTTAGAGTTTTTTTTGTTAAGTGCCCTCGGATGCTTTTCATTAACAGCGCTGTACAAAAGCAACATGTATTGAAATGTATGTTCACTCTTTCCCAAGGATTAGCACTTCATGAAAAAAACTCATTTCTGCAAAAGCAACTGCAAGAGAGCCGGAAGCAAGCGGAACAGTTGGAGAAGGAAAAATGGGGCCTACACGAGGCACTGCAGCAGCAGAGCGAACAGCACGACAGGGCAGCACAGAATCTGCAAGAGCGCGAGAGGAATTTCCTTTGCCAAAAGCAGCAGCTGGAAATTGAGCTAAGGCGTGCAGAGTCAGGCATGTTATACAGTAAAGTGCATGTGTATGAACAAAAAAAACCCATCTATACAGAACAGTTTCATACAAAATGTAAATTTTCAGATTCGGTGCCATATTGTTAGTTCGTCGAGCTAGATTTCAGCCCTTTGTCAATCCAGCGCTGGATGAAGGCTTCCCCACACCATGCTTAGGGGGATTGCTTGACCATACCTCACTACACTGCTCAGTGGGGGTTGGTGAAGTCGGGGAGCAGGACCTGTTCAGAAATCACTCGCCACTTATATTCGTAAAGGATTCATCACAGATTCATCACAGACCCATAAGGTTGCATTGCAGTCCCATAAGGATTTAGATCAGTGTTTAAATGTAATTAGGCTCCTTCGGCAATTAAAAATAATATCAGACGAGTGGAAAAACATTTTGATAATCAAGAATACCTACTTGATCAGAATGACAATGAAAGTGCTCAGGGCACTCTGGGCTCTCATTCAATTGCCTTTCATTTTCATTTGACATATTGGCACGTGTTAGCCCACAGATTCATCATCTATCCTGAGAGTAGATCAATGCAAAAGATTTGTATACAATACAGGGTATATCAATTTAACTACTGGTTCAAGGATTATTACATGATACTGTTATATCGTACAATGCCTGTAGAACTTTCTCAATCATCATCGGGTACGGTCAGTCCACTGCTAGATGAAGGCCTCTTTATACCGCCGCCGTCCCCGTCATATATGCACACGATGCCGCTATCCATCTCACTCCCACACTTAAGCTGTTCTCATTACTCCCACTCTGTAGTCGTCATCCTCTTGGGAATGTTTTCTCCTTTGGCTGCCATTTATCCTCAGTCTTCATTGGCCATTATCCCTGCAAGTGATATGTGCTGCTCAAGTCCAGTTTCCTTTTTTTTTTCAAGGACATAATACACCTCCTTCCCATATCTGTCCAGTCACATAAAAATATATAAAATATGTTTTTATACACCCCATCAGCCACACGGTCTTCTGAGTGCCCTTCATTTACACAACATTGATTCAACACAAGCAAACTAGATTTATGTTGACACTGTTTCACCACAAGTCAGACTTGCTTCATCCAATGCTGGTAAACTGACAGATGTTTATGGGAAAGGACTCTCTCAGATATGTCCCAGTTCAATGCAAAACTATATAATACACATTACAAGATGATAATAATCATAATTGTGAAGAATATAAGTAATAAAATAAACATGTAGACCTCCCCAAAAAACCACTATTATGGAGAAAACAAGTACTTTATACAACATCCCAGCAGCCGCACTATTTACAGTCAATATGACGTCTTTGTTTGTGTCCGTTCCCTGATCCATGCATCTCATTTTTATTAAGTATTTTATCCCACTTTTGATTGATATCCACAGATAGTAGCTTTCATTATTTTATCCTGTGAAGGCGAGTGTTCAAGTTTTAAATTTCACATCAAAGGCTTCCCCTCATTTCAAAAACATTATTTTGCTTGAGAGAGCTGCATAAAATTATTGTGCTAAAAAAATTACACAGGGATCATAACACGTAAGAGGTCACAACAATGGAAGCATGAAAGCAGCAAAAAGAAAGTTTATGATTGGGGAATTGTAAATACTCGCTCCTGGTAGAGAACATTGGATTCATTATCTATGCGAAAGAAAGTAACAAGATACACATTAGAAGAGGAATAAGACAATGAGATGGGCTCTCATTAAGGTTTCTAAAGTAACTTTGGAAGGACTTTCTGCACTAAAATAATTTATTTTTGGGTAAATATGGTATCTCATTACGAAAAATGTTTCCTGAACCAAAAGCCTTTAACATCCTTTATTGTATAACTTTCAATAATTGTTCATCAGATTGAGTGGCTAGCCTATCTCATATAAACTGTGGTCAATCTGTATACTTAGCATAATGTTCACTCTTTCATACTAATAAGGGGTGCAACTATTATGATCATTACTATAATACAAACTTCTGTAATTATACTTATTTTACAGGACACAGACATATATAATTCGAGCATGGATTAATAACATTGTGGCCGGGATAATGAAGTCCATACAGTACGACAATTTAGCTTTCATTTCACAAGTCGAGGTGCTAGAGCGTTGAGCCATTTAACATAATTCTTGACTGTATAATATTATAATTAATCCATGCTTTCCTACTCTGTGAATGGGAAATGATTAACATGGCAAATGCAACAGAATGAAGCAGATTAAAAACGTAGCTTTAGAACAATTGGAATGAAATGAAAGCTCAAGGGTTTTTTTTCAAGCCACCTGATGTTTCGTTGCCCCAGAGCTCCTGGTGGAGGCCTTTTCGACCAGTAGTGGCACGATCAAGCAATTACAGGGCTGCACCGTTACCATTTCATTCAAATACATGTTGCACAAATGTTATTCTTGTGAGTTTACTGCGAGTCACTGCGTGACTGGCCAAACGGCATCAAAATATGTACTATGTTATGAGCATTAACCAGAGGTGTGGACTCGAGTCATGTGACTTGGACTCGAGTCAGACTCGAGTCATGAATTTGATGACTTGCGACTCGACTTGGACTTGCATAACAATGACTTTGTCCCACCTCTGAGATGTGGACTCGAGTCATGTGACTTGGACTCGAGTCAGACTCGAGTCATGAATTTGATGACTTGCGACTCGACTTGGACTTGCATAACAATGACTTTGTCCCACCTCTGGCATTAACCATGATCATTTGTTGTTGTCAGACCTGACAGACGTTCATATCAGCGTACAGAACCTGCACGAGCAGCTGGAAGCTTCTGATCGAGAAAAGCAGATCCTACAAATGAGCTTGAAAGGGAAAGAATTTGAGATGAAGAGGATGCAAGACATGACAAGGCAGGCTATACAATCACATTAACGTACTCTATTTCATGCTTTATATATAAAAAGGTAAACTATTTTATCGGTGTATTTTCACAGGGCCCTGCAGCATAAAATGTCTCTCCTTTTGTTGGACTTGGATGTAAACACTGTCCGAAGTAAATGTACATCTCAAGACAACGACTATTCAACTTGGCGCCTTCCAGAACATGAGCATACCTCTTACTTATCCATAGCAATAGGTACAAATAATAACTCGAGTAATAATGGTGGTTTGGTCCAAAGGACTGATTCACCTGCAATTAAACAATTTGTTAACAATGAAGGAAATGATGCTACGAAAGGAGCTACATGCAATAAAGGACGCCCATCTCGACAAAAGGACGTTTGTAAGCTTCCTCACGTTCCAATCTCTCCAGCTTTGCTGATAGAAACAATGGTTCCTGAAAGGGACAGTGGTGTTGCGGTTGAAGAAAAAGAACAATCGTACAAATCTCCAACAACCAATGCGATAAGTGTGAACGAACGCCATCGAATGGAGGACAGTGGTCTCTTTACCCCATCTGGACCCATGGTGATCCGTAATTCATTGAACAAGGAGACATACCAACCAGCAGAAAATGTCAGCTTTAACAAGATGCAAGTGCAGTCGGCACTCTCTGACAGCTTATCTACATTTTCCTCATTTACAACTCACGATGATCAAGAATTTAGGAATGGATTGGCAGTACTGGATTCTAATATCTCCAGACTGCAAAGCAATCTGAGATCTGAATGGTTACGAAAATAAGAAGTAAATAGCTGGACACAATACTTTACATTAACACCTGAACACATGTTTGCAATGTAAAACGCAATGTTTTAATGCAGCATAACAAAAATCGTATTAAGTATAATGACAGCATGGCAGCAATTGGTATTCTTAAGCCAATGTTTGTGTTTATGAATAAAGATGTTTTTAATGATTAAAATGGTGCGACTATTCTATGCCATCAAGTTGTAATGGACATTTAACACTTTGAAGACACAATAATGAAACTACAACGTATATATATTTTCTTTCATGTATCAATAAATTAAATAAGTCCACTTTTATAACCAAAATTCGTGCGAATCACGAACATGTCGGTTGACGATGGTTATTAAATTACAACAAAGCAATTTACACTGTAAATAGTGTAATTACAGGTTGCAATCCACAATTTCCTTCCTAATTATACGAAACTCAATTAACTGCAAAGATAGTTATAACAAGAAAATCTTCTGGAGAATCCGGTTATGTCCTGGTGAAATTAATTTTTCAAAAAATGTCATCAACGGGGACAAAATTGAGATAGGTCGGTAGTTATTTGGATCATCTTTAGGGCCCCGTTTGTGAAGTGGACAAACATAGGAATGTTTCCATTCTAGAGGTACTGATGCTTCTTTGATGGACAGGTTGAAAATATGGGATATAAGTTTGTAAATTAGGTGACCAACAGTTAGCAAAAACGGGAATGCTATCCGCTCCGGTAGAGCGGGGTTTAGAAATGAAGTATGTAATAGATCAGTAATCAGCCACTTATCATGTGACACACCTGTGTAGTGAGTTCAACTGAGTCGAAGACGTTGTCTTGGGAGCAACACTTTATTAAGCAACTTCAACCTAACATCACACAATATACACTCGGGTATCGAATGCCCATCTAACCACGCTACGGCAGACCTAGACACGGTTCGCTATCCTGGCCCGGACCAGAAGCTGGGTCCCGGACCGCGTGGCTAGAGGCTTATTCTCCCCGACGTGGATCTTCTTCACACCAGCACACGAAGAACCCCGAGCTCCTCACGGGGCCCCCGTTATATCCCCCTGGGCTGGGGCTGGCTCCGCCCTTCACCCCGCCCACCTTCCAGATCTCTCGAGCTTTCTCGAAGGCTCCCGAGATATCTTTTAGACCACGTGGCCGCCCAGCAGCCCCCCCCCCCCCCTCCAATATCATTCGGTCACGTGTCAGCAGGTCAACCAGCGTATCATGCCCGAACGTGTTTATGAATAACGCGATCTCGCCCAAAAACCTTTATATATATAAAAAAGGGAAATTTGTGAATGTGTCTGTTAAAAATGTTTAGCGTACTTCCTGACATGCAACAAACTTGAAATTTGCCATGTGGGTACTTTCCAGATTGTACACCATGCAAAAAATACAAAAATAGACTTTTGTATTTTTTTTGGGGGGGGGGGGCGCAATAATGTATATATTTTGCACGGCAAGTGAGCTGTGACGTCACATCTGTCATGTGACCCGTATGCGGAAGCGTCACGAGTGTGCCTGCTGATGTCACCCCCCCACCCTCCGCGAAAGTTGCGTGTCTGCAGCAAGCGCGTGTATGTGTACCTATGGACGCGCGCGCACGTGTGTGGGGGGAGCGGTAGTGTAGTGGTTAGCGCGCTGCGCTACGAACCCGAGTTTGATTCCCGCTCACGGCCACCACCGGTGACGATTATTTGAACAGGTCCTGGGCCTCCCTTATGTCGACTCAGCCTCAAACGAGTAACTGGTGTGGTGTGAACATCGCCACTGGGGAGACAAAGGCGGCCGGGCGTGGTGAATCCAAGTGTCGGGGCGAAGCCGGGTAGTAAACCTAGTTATGAATAATACTGCTCGCGAAAGCCTACGTGTTAAACAGATTGTAAATGTTGTGGCTTGGCTCTCCAACACACCGGTGTGCTGTACTAGTGACAAATTGGCAAGTTATGTTTACGTGACAACCCTTACTAATTGGCTGTCGGGTGGTAGCGGGTTTTAACGACGCATTTATACTGGTAGGAACGAAGTGGACCAGACCACCAATAGATTATATCGTCCGTCCGTCCGTCCGTGTATCAACATCGCCCCCTACTGCAAACACTTGGCATGACCCTGTCCGACAAGATGGCCGCCCGCTCCCCCTGCGATCTGTGAATTAAACAAGATGGCTGTCGATTCCGGCGCCTCACGGCGAAACTTTTTGATCGACTGACTATGGTCGAACTCATTTATTCTGGTGGGTGAACAGTGGCGGGGAGGGGTGGAGGAGGAATTGATGATAAAAACAAACTTGCACCATCGTTACAGCTGCCGCGACGAGAGATGTGGGAGGAGAAGCGGCGACCGCTGCCTTGCAGGTGAGAGGTGCGTGTGTGTGTGTGCGCGCATGTGTGCGCGTGCGTGTGTGTATGTGTGTGCGCGTGTGTATGCGCGTGTGTGTGTTTGCGTGCGTGTGTATGCGTGTGTGCGTGCGTGTGTGTATATGTGTGACTGTGTGCGTGTGTGCGTGCGTGTCCGGCCCACTCGAGCGGCGTGATGAATGGGCGCTATTGGGCTTCGGATCGTTATTCACGGCGAACTGGAAGCGTAGCAACACAACTTCATTACGTGTGCGTGCGTGCATGTGTGTGTACGTGTGTGTGCGTGTGTGCGCGTATGTGCGTGTGTGTGTGCGCGTGTGTGTGCGGTCGATATCCCTGTACCGGTATTAGTATTATTCCTACCAGCCCACCCCGCAGGGTCCTGTTATATTTACGCGATCTAACCCATAAAACCTCTTATGGATGAATGGCCCAATTTGCACTTGAATTTGTTTTGAGTACACTGCACCATGGCGACACATGCATAGGCATTTTATAAATAAAAAAATGCAATGAATACACTCTTGTAGAGTATTGAAGTGCCCTATCTGCAGTCTAGAAAGATATTGATTTTAAGTTTCATTCCAGTTGTAAAGTTTATTAACAATATTGATATATTGCTGCTGTAACTGTCATTGTTTATTGCAACACCCCATATTAAAACTAGTGATGAAGAGCTACTAGATTTGTTTTTAAACATCTTGAAAATAAAATGGGTCTATCAAAATAACCAGAAACACTAAATATCTACACTGTACAACATTTATTTATTGGAATGTTCGAATGATAAAACATTTTGTAGAAATAGAAATTTAAAAGATTACAATATTTTTTCCCCAAAACTTCCTGTTTGAAAATTTTGGCAGAAACTTTTTACGTTCAAGGTTTTATTCAAATTTAATTAGCAGCGGCACACGCCTATAATCCAGCACTGTGAAGGCGATGGTTGGTGGCTCATACAAATATTGTGAAACTCTCTTCCCATGGGTGCTGAGGTGCCATACCTTGGTTTGCAAGAGCAAGGTGGTAGAGAAAATGTATACTTCCAACTGTTTTTTCTGTATGGGATAATGTGTTGCCCCTTCGCACATGTGCATTCTCTCTGGAGGGGGTCCAGTTTCCTCCCACATGTAAACTCATTAATTGGCCAATTAAACCTTAATATATAGAGGGCCACAAAACTTGGGAAATGTTGTGACTGTTCACCGCGTGGCTGTCTTTCCTTCTGCCAGACTTATTTTTCTCTCTCAGAGAATAAGTGAATACTGTGCGTTTTACAACTTGAAATTACTGTATTAATTGAAGGTGGTGACTACAACAATGTCCCTATACGATAATAACAGAATGACAAAAAACATCGATTGAAATCAATATACCATATAGGTCAGTGTCCTGCACTAAGGAAATATAAACAGGGATGTTAATATATTTTAAAACTAGACACTGCAGGAGGGATACAACAAAACCAATACATTATGTAAAGCACCAGACAATGTTTAGGTGGCACAAATTATTTTATTTCCTATAGCTTTACAATACCTAAACACAAGAAGACATGGCAAAGTCCAAGCCCAGTTTTGCATGCAGCTGTAACATTTCAAAAAAGCCATTACAAGGCAGACATTCATTGCAAAGCGGAGCTGTGGTTACCAAGTTAACGGTCAGAAAAAGTTTAATATAAAACTTAGTCTGCAAAATAATCTACTTTGGTCCACTTCGAAGAGCAAATAAAATATATACCATAATTCCAGGCACTGTGTTTCAACAAGCATAAGAAATACACTGAGGAAAATAAAAATAATTTCAACCAACGACCTACTCTGTATGAAGGTATAAATCAGAAAAGGCATGCTAGCCAAAATAACATTCATATTCTGATAAACTTACATGCACCTTTTGCACTAAACCGTATTCTTTAATATTAACCATTACATTAACAATTACCTATGATGAAGCAAACTACAACATATATAGCAGATGTTGCGTAAAATGCTTCCAAAACATGTCGTGCAATACAAACATGTTATTTATAAAGTGACTAGCCAATCAGAAGGCAATACATGGAATGAACAAATACCCATTTTAATGAATATAAAGCATGGTTAGTTTCTGAAGACCACATTGGTCTAGACCCATTTTAATACAAAGTACATCATTAGTCGGACTGTAGCCATCCAGTGCATTCTAAAATGCCAGTATATTTAATTTTCACAAATGTAGAAAACAATAACTTATCTGGCCTAAATTACCTTATTCTCTGAAACACTTGTGACAATTAACTCTGACCAACAACCCAGCAGCTTCATCCAATCATTACTGTCTATCCTATTCCAGGAATCACTTACATGAAGTTTGTTTCGCTCACTATGGATAAGCCAGCAAATGTGAAAATGTTATAACTCATTCAGCAATTTCGTTATTATTCAAATATTTAAGTTAGGGAGTAATTTAAATTAGAAACGTGATTCTCCATGGACACCTGCACAATCGATTTATCTTGATATTATAGGTTTAAACTATTTTGAATTTTTTAGAAACGTGATCAATATATTAAATTGATAGCCTATTTGAAATTATAAAGCATGAACATTCAAGGCAAACTGCAAAATGAGAGATTTTGCTCAATGTCTTTTCCTGGACATATTTTTCATTCGAAAATATATTAAAAAAATGGGGTATGCCAGCTGGAAAGAGTTAGTATAAGCAGTGGTGCTGGCCACCTCACATCACTTCATAGTCGCTTCGGATTGCCTTCATGAGGAGGCATGAAAGAGCTATGCCGATCATCTGCAAAGATAAAGAATAGAAATGCAGAAAGTAGCATGCAAAAACTTATTAGTAAACATGAAGGAACTGGTGTTAGTTAAGAAAGGTTAAAATATTAACAGTAAAAGTTACAAAAATGTGAGTGAGAAGGAAAGAACTGTGGACAGAATTTATAGCAACATTTCACGTACATTGAAAGCAAAGAAAAATGTGGAATAACGGTAACTCTGGATGCTGCTCATCATGAATGCTAAACCCTTCATAGCTATAAAATCAGAATATAATACTCATTAAAACATTTTATGATTTTTCAAGGATGGATACAAATATTTTATGCCTAATACCTTTATTAAAACTATTAAGCAAAACATCACTATTCTGATACGTTATGGGAACAAAACTGGTCAAAACAAAAAAACATCCACTAACCAAATGCTCAATTTTCAATAAAATAATAATGTTCAAAGTTAATATTCCATCAAAAACAAAACCTTACAACCACACAATTTACATAAAATGTATGTATAAAAATCCACAAGGTATGACATGGATTTGCATTCCTATGGTTTGACATACGTAATCTATTGAGCTAAACATAAAAAGCATGCACCAGTAAGCGGCATTAACTCATGTTTTTAGCAACAAGGACACTAAGCAACAAAAATCTATGGCATAACTTCAAAAAAGAAAAATTAAGAAACATTAAGCTGCGTCGGAGAAAGCCGACCTCAGACAGCCTGGTAAGAATTCTTGATGCCACGCATGAGGCAGCAAGCAAGAATAATGCCAATGAGCTGCAGAAAGAAAAACATTGTTCAAGTATCATTTGCATCAATAAATATACATTCTAGATTTGAAGCTTTCGTGACTGCAAGGATTCATACTCTTAGGTTTTTTCGGTAAATTCACGTAGGTAAAAATGAATAATAAAAATAATAGAAATAAAAATTAGAAATCACGACGTTTCGGAGGCAACACAAGGTAACCAGTGGTTACAGTAAATCTAGCTGTGACAGTCCCACCTGATGACGGAGACCTGTGTATAATAATATTTGAATTATTCAATTTTACCTACGTGACTTTACCGAAAAAACCTAAGAGAATAAATATACACCTCACCATCCTACTCAACAATTAGTTAAAATCTTTACATTTTACCTATTAAAATGTTCCTTGCAAAAACGGTTACCATTATCTAATGTAAAAACATCAACACCAGTGATGCTATATTGTGCTATTCATAACTTTACCATTCAGTAAAAATAAAGCATTGTTTGTTCATATTCACCTTTATACAGTTACTTATTCATGGCTTACCTGTGCAAACCCGATGCCAATGGCCACCCCACCAACAAGGACAATGTTTTCCTTCATTGTTGCCTCAAGCTTCTCCACACAACCCTAGAGATGGCAGCCAGGAGATGAAAATATTCAGGAGGGAATTCTATTCACAGTTTTAAAAAATGATGTTTTGAGCAAGTACTTTATTGTCAATTTTTATTCATAAGTACAAAATAAGTAAACAAATATAGAAATATTTTCAATGGTTACGAGGTGCTCATTCAATACCTTAGTATATATGATGGCTGTGGCATTCTTGAACCGGATGTCCTGGCCACAGCCAGATGTCACATTGCGGCAGCATGAATCTGGGACACTATTCGGATTGTTGGGGTCACTAGTAACCCAATTAGTACTGTTAAACCAGTCCTGGTAGTGGACTACACCACAACATTGAAGCTGGCAGTCACATAGAAAGGATGAGAACGAAAGAGGGGGTTAAATTACATTAAAATCAATCAAATGCTTTCAGGTTTATCTAATCTTCAACAATTTAGACATTCACAATATATGAACCTACCTCTTTCTGCATGTTATCCACAGGATCCTTGTTCTTGGTGGGATACTCATTTATAACCACCTTAGCTTTGGTCTCCACTACATCTCTAAGCTGTTAAAAAGGGACAAAGAAAAATGTTTTTGCACAGAATAGAAAATGATAGAAACAAAATAGATATACTCATGAATGTAAGATGGGTACCAATATATACATTGAAAGTTTAAGATATGTCCAATGACGGACGTATGTACACGACCACCTGTAATTTGTATATTGGAATAATAAAAGCAAAAATTATTTTGCTATTCAGAAAGTCACTTGTTAGCTCAAAGTATTGAAAATGTCACATTTCTATGGTGTGGGCAAGTGATTATCCCACTTACTTACCACAAAGTGATATTTATTTCATCAACACCGAAGAACAGAAAGGGTTGGGTCAACCTCTGATGGACAAATTAATTTACAACCTTCTAAAATTGTCACGTGTTCTAATAAATGCACAACCACGTTACCCCATGTTCCCTATATAATGGTAAATGACCTCCCACCTAAACTAATCGGCATGGTGAAGTATGGTCAAATGAAGCCCATGACCAACATGGTGTACAGATCTCCACGTAGCTGTGAATTGACAAAAGGGCTATTTTGTAAAGACCTTAGGAAGTATTAATTATTCATACAACCTATTCACGCTCTTCTAACTTCTGTGGTTTCTATCACCCCATTGTCCCATACTCATCATGAATCCAGTCTCACCACAACTCATCTTGCCTTTGTCATCATGCAGTTTATGAGGGTAGAATATTGTTTATGGTAGAGATAAGGATTTATTTGGTAGCAAAATGCCTTGTGGTGCAGTTGTAGACATTTACACTCAAGTAGTATTTTAACACTGGCAATTTATATTCAATCTGAATTTATGTAGTGCATATAAAGTTATAGTATCATGTACTTGATCCTTGAATATGTAGGCTCCAATCCCAGCAGCCAGCTCCGCCACGAATATCAAGAAGAGGAACACTGAAAACTAGGAAGCAAAGACAAGCAGCATTTAAAATCCATGAACATTTCAAGTTATTTATATTGCAAATTTACTCGCATTATTCAATAAAATATGCATTCAAGGAAAGATTTTGTCAAAGCGTACCGTAGCCACCATGAAGTAGCTCTCCTTGTGAGCCCCACAACAACCAAAGGCAGCGACCACAAAAATGACAACTCCCACTGCAATGATGACGTAGGGGGCACCACTGAGGTTACCTGTCACCACGCTGAATGCCCCGATATGCATCTGAGCCATGGCGCCCACAATGATAAGTCCCAGTCCAGACAACTGCAAACAGGATATAAGCATATGTTAGTATGACATTTTTTAATCAAACTCCAGTAATTGAATGGAAATACAATGGCAGTCTATCTTCTTGGTTCTTTCGGTAAAGTCACGTAGAAGGGAAGTAATAAAATAATAAAAATAAAACATAATAAAACAATTCTCACGACGTTTCGGCCACAACGCAAGCAGCCGTCCTCAGGCGAAGAATGAGAACATTATCAAGCTAGGAGCTTATATAGGTGTAGCGAGGAGGAGCGCCTTAACAAAAGAATGTGCATATGAAGAGGAATTTAGCATACCAATGGGCAATGCATAGGAGGTGGGCGGAGGGGTTTCAAAGTCCCATTATGCCCATGCATTATGCAGGATCAACAGCACCACGGGGGGGCGCAAGGAACAGCGTTAATAAAGGAAAGGAATGTTAGTGATATGTAGCTGCATTTGCCAAACAACCACGTAGAAAACCAAAGTGAAAACTACATAAAAAACTAAAATATAAACTGATACTTACTATACTCTACAATAAGCTGAGTTACTAACAACAAATAATAAATTACAATTCTACGTCGTAAGAAGTATATAATATACTTCCATCTAAACTTTATTCTCTTAGCATATACAGTACTATATGCTGCCATAGATAAACCCAACATTAAATTATATACTGTATTGCTGTAAACCACCCTATACTTTATACATTTTAATATAACACTATGTATTATTCAACTCACCCTAATGTGTATCGAAATGGTTTATTACGTCCTTCCAATGATTGCTAAGCCTGAATCCATCTTCTCGGTTAAAATTGTCTCTGTGTTTGTATATGTGGATCGCCTCATGAACGAATCTCTCATGATAGCCAGATGGCTTGCAGAGAACCTCCGTCTTGGAGAAGTCAATGTCATGTGAGCCCACTGAGTTGTAACAGTGGTCTGCCACGGCTGAGGTGTTTGTCCTACCGTGTTTTAGATCAGCTTTATGTTCACGAATGCGGTCTGAGACGTGTCGTTTGGTTTCCCCAATGTAACTGCTACCAAACGACACGTCTCAGACCGCATTCGTGAACATAAAGCTGATCTAAAACACGGTAGGACAAACACCTCAGCCGTGGCAGACCACTGTTACAACTCAGTGGGCTCACATGACATTGACTTCTCCAAGACGGAGGTTCTCTGCAAGCCATCTGGCTATCATGAGAGATTCGTTCATGAGGCGATCCACATATACAAACACAGAGACAATTTTAACCGAGAAGATGGATTCAGGCTTAGCAATCATTGGAAGGACGTAATAAACCATTTCGATACACATTAGGGTGAGTTGAATAATACATAGTGTTATATTAAAATGTATAAAGTATAGGGTGGTTTACAGCAATACAGTATATAATTTAATGTTGGGTTTATCTATGGCAGCATATAGTACTGTATATGCTAAGAGAATAAAGTTTAGATGGAAGTATATTATATACTTCTTACGACGTAGAATTGTAATTTATTATTTGTTGTTAGTAACTCAGCTTATTGTAGAGTATAGTAAGTATCAGTTTATATTTTAGTTTTTTATGTAGTTTTCACTTTGGTTTTCTACGTGGTTGTTTGGCAAATGCAGCTACATATCACTAACATTCCTTTCCTTTATTAACGCTGTTCCTTGCGCCCCCCCGTGGTGCTGTTGATCCTGCATAATGCATGGGCATAATGGGACTTTGAAACCCCTCCGCCCACCTCCTATGCATTGCCCATTGGTATGCTAAATTCCTCTTCATATGCACATTCTTTTGTTAAGGCGCTCCTCCTCGCTACACCTATATAAGCTCCTAGCTTGATAATGTTCTCATTCTTCGCCTGAGGACGGCTGCTTGCGTTGTGGCCGAAACGTCGTGAGAATTGTTTTATTATGTTTTATTTTTATTATTTTATTACTTCCCTTCTACGTGACTTTACCGAAAGAACCAAGAAGATGAATCCCTGCAGTCACGAAAGCTTTAAATCGAAATGGCAGTCTATTTAAGATTTGCAACTCTGCTTTGTTAGAGTTCCACATGATTATGGAGATGTGCATATATCTCCCGATTTTTGTCTGAGACCTTACAACCATTCACTGGTAAGACCACCTCAGCTGTACTTAACTCAGCTCACTTGGTATCGTTAATTAAGGACATCTCACTATCTGCAGCTGATTTGCTCATTAGTTTCGATGTGGTATCTTTGTTTACCAAAGTTCCTGTGCCTGACACCATTGTAATCATTGAAGATTTGGTCCAACAAGAACTGAATGCTGATGTACCGGCCCTGGTGATACACTGCCTCACCAAGACTTACTTCACCTGGAATGGAACATTCTACAAACAAATTGAAGGTACCCCAATGGGTTCTCCCTTATCTCCAGTTGTAGCCAATGTTTTCATGGAAAAATTTGAGACAGATGCTATCCAGGCATCCACTCTACGTCCAGCCTTGTGGAAGAGGTACGTAGATGACACGTTCGTTATCTGGCTACATGGCCGACCAGCTATGAACCAATTCCTCAACCACATCAATTCCATACACCCAGCCATCAAATTCACCATGGAGGTGGAAAAGAATGGCAAGTTACCATTCTTGAATGTTTTAATCACAAAGAGACCTGATGGCTCAATGGGACACTGTCTAAAGGAAAGCCACCCATACGGATGCCTACCTAAAACCGACTCCCACCACCAACCATCCCAGAATAATTCATAGAGATCAATGTATTTCCGACCATCACCACCTAGCCAGTGAACTGGAGTACGTACACCAAGCTCTCAAGACGAATGGATATTCAGACTACACAATCCGTAAAGCTATCACCCCAACCGTTGGGAAAGAACCATCTGAGGACCCAATCAAAACCATCACCTTGCCATACTTAGCAGGAGTCACCAAAAAGTTATCCAAAATCATGAGCAAACACAAGATCCAGGTTCGATTTAACATAGTACATAAAATTCGTGATCTGATCCCATCTGTGAAGGATGTGATCCCTGACATTCAATACCCCGGCGTCTACAAACTGTGTCTGCGGCAGTAGTTACATTGGGGAAACCAAGCGACATGTCTCGGACCGTGTTCGTGAACATAAGGCAGATCTGAAACACGGTAGGACCAATACCTTAGCAAAATGCAGTGGGCTCACACGAAATTGATTTCTCCAAGACGAAGGTACTTTGCAAACCCACTGGCTATCAACAAAGATTCATTCATGAATGCATCCATATTTATAGACACAGACACAATTTCAACCGAGAAGATGGGTACAAACTGAGCAATCATTGGAAGGACGTCATTAACCAGTTTAAATCATAACTGGCTGTGATGTTTCCTCGCCGTCGTCTCTCACATTAGCATAGCCACTTCCGTGCCCTCGTCGTGGAGGTTGTCCTCTGATCTTACAGTTGCATGCTAATTTCTTACATTAACATCACTAGACCCGCCCACTTCATTTATGACCCTTGGGCTACGCCCATTTTAAACCTATAAAACAGTCTGCCTCAGCAGCTTTCTTCTTTTCTCCTCCTGATGACGATCGCTTGTGTTGTGATCGAAACGTCGTAGTCTTTTGTTATTTTATTTCAACCTATTGTGACTTTACCGAAAGACCCAAAGAATAGAAATATATACAGTTTACAACAATTTCAATTGCACTCAAGTGGAGATAACACCAGAACATTAACAAAGTACGCCTTTATTACAACTACCAGACTATCGCGTATGAAAATGTACAATGCTGTCTACAAATGTAACAAGTGCCTGATATCCTCGATAAAAAGTGTAACTGCCATATATGCTAGCAACATTTTTGTGTTAAGGAAGCTTTACAGAAATAGAATTTCAGCATGCAAATCTTCACATAAACTACATCTCTAAAACAGTCCGATTTAGATATACATAATAAAAAAGGAGTTTTTACCATTTCTTCAACCAGGCACAGCTGGAGAATAGACCTTATTTACCATACTCACAATTTATTATCACTAAATAATAATTACAAGTGTCAAATTTATGTTTTTTTAACTAGTGGCACAACTGAGAATAAAACTGGTCTATCTTAATGTCTGGTAGATCAGTGTAATAAACCATTCTATCCTTGATTAATTTTATAATTGAAAAAAAACACTTCCCTTGGGAATAAGGCAAGGTGCGCTTATAACTAAATTGTGATTTTATCAAAAGTAGGCCTTTGCCTTCCCCGGACAAGTGCAATGTGCAGTTGACATTGGTAATATGCTTATATTAGGTCCAGCTTTGCATTAACAGGATTAAACCGCATTCCCATGATTAAATTATTGTACACACCAAATTGTATTAGTTATTTTAAACGATATATTAAACCCCATTACATGTTTTCTAATATGAAAAGACAAACAGTAGTTTTAAACCTTCATTCAGTACTCTTACAATCCATTAACAAACTATACTTAGTTTAGCTTTGCTTGCTCAGCTGTGGAAACAAGGAAGAAGCCGTTTAAACAGCAATTGACAGTACTGGCAACTAAAAGAACATATCATTATTACCCAGCACCAAAACAATGATAACGTTGTATATCAACTGTATATTGTACATATACACGACAATATATACACATACAGTTTAGAGGTTCTACAATGGAGTAACGTTGCATTTTCCATTTCAGCTTTTTTTTTACATCCGACTAGCATCACGTGCTGTCTGTTAGCCACGTTGATGCATATAATAAAGTTACTACCGCATAAAATACAATACCACTGTAAAAAAACAGATGTTTCTCGATCTATGTTATGTTTTTCGATCTGTATGTACACGAGTGGATACTGCTCATTGTACACATCATTTTAATATACACTTCCGTGTTTTATTGTTTGCAAATATAGTATATCGCATCTACATTTATTTTCAAAGCGTTACTACGACAGCTGTCAACGTTAAATGTCTACCATTCACGACAGTATAAGACACTTCTGTTTTCGTAATTGTATTGTTTACCATAGACTAGCTGAAATATGAGCGTGTCCACACAATGGGTTCCTTTGATAAGCATACTGCTTCTTTTACTAAGCTCAAACAGTGTAAGCTCAGCTGGGCATTGTCTACTAAACTCATAAAGTATTCATAACACGTAATGGGTTTGCCTGGAAAAGCTCTAGAAACAAGGTAGGTCCAACCACCCATACAGCTGTCCAATGTGAGTGTGATCATTAATGTATGACGAGCATTTTGGTACATTTGCATAGGAAAACAAACAATGCATAATTAGTATAGCATGCATGTGTAAATGCTATATTATCAACAATGCAAACCCTGCTCAATTCTGCTGATTGTGGATATTTTTATAGTGAGTCAGACATATGTATGACCACAAGATTATGTACAGTACAATACGGCAAGTTTTCTAAGGACATTGGTGGTCTAATTTCGACATTGACAAACAGGCAATGTTCTCACAGGGCATGCTGGATATTCCATGTGCTAAGGTGTAATGCTTGCACTGTAAGCAATGCCTTTCTGTAATTTACAACACCATAAACCAGTAAGATTAAATATGCACACTTATTGAGATTGCCATCAACAAATTATTTGGAAACTAATCACATTTTTTCTAGTAAAATATATGCATTCTAAAGTGTTGACCACATGGCATCTAGCGAATTACACACAATACTTGCAGGCCATGTACTTTCAACACGTCACTTTAGAATATGAAAAGATGCCACCTTGTAAAATATGCAACCTTGTATCACTGATGTGCTATTATCACTGTTATAGCTATTATTATTGTTGTAGCAGTGATAATAGTTTATATATCATTCTAGTTTGCTGGTAAAAGCATAAACAGAAATGACAGTAAGTTGTTTTAAAGTTTAATATTATGAGGTTACTACCCCATTCATTTCAAGGCATGGCTTCAAGATGGTGGGAAATGTCATTTGCAATGTTTTCCTTGATTACTGTACGAGTGGTCTGCCCTCAAAGATGCCACTAATTTTAGTCTCTCATTCAGTTGTCTGCCACATTTAAAACCAGCATTTGCTCTTACCCATGAATATCTAAAATAGTTTGATTGTATTAGGGAATTAACTTTGACCAACACATGTTGTACAAATTAAAGTTTGTATCTTTTTCTTGACATAACTGACATTTACATAATTTCTAAATTATTCAAAACAGCAAGATTAATCCATAATTGGATTTATACATTTTTAAATAACCACTGCCTTACATTGATTCAGGAATTATTTACTGGAAAATGTATCCGTGGTAATCATGTCTAATGCATCATCATTACATTTATTTTATTATGTTTCACTACTAATGAAAAAATATTATGCATGGCATTACTTTTATGTTCAATAATGAGTTCACAATGCATTTAAAGTATTATTTATGACCGAAATATTGGGAAATAGGGAAACACTGTGAATTCTGACTGATGAAATTCATTTGTTAATTAGTACAAATGAATGGCTGTTTATGAAAAAGTATTTTTTGTGGTTATAAATTGATAACATTAAATTAAATTTCACATTTTTTTTTACCTGACTGATTAATTATATTGGTGACGATGTAAACACTGTAGATGCAGGATTACCATAACATATTCATCAAGCACACATCAAATGTTTGGCATGCAGCAACCTCTTCCAATTAGTTTAGAGGCTTCTCATGTCAGAGAGCACTTAGCAAGAATTTGAATTGGGGTTTTTTTCTAACTATAATACAAATACAAGATGGCTTATTTAGATAGGCCTATTTAGATAAGCATATTTAGATAGGCCATCTTGTATCTTGTATTTTATGGGATATTTGCATAGGCTATCTTTCATTTCCGTGCATTGGTAGAGATTACTGCACTTTATGATCTGAGTTCGATTCCCTGCCTCTGATAAAAATCAGTGGTGATATCTCTCACCAACCCACTATGACTAGCGTAGAAAAGTATAATTAACAAGCGTCATTAGTAACATGCTGTAAATAAGCCTATATTTAACAATTTATTGACAAAGGGTTGTAAATATATTGTTCAAATACTTACCATTGTCACAACACATTAAGGTATTACTGTTATTTGATTTGAACCAATTACCTAACATACATACACACAAGCTTACTACATATGAATTGTAATTCCAGGTTTTATTACAAACGTAGGACAGGTATTGTTATTTCAAAAGGAAATTCTCATCTGGCTTTAAATAGAGGTTATGATCAACAATAACTACTGTATATTACACCTAACACATGGCAAATAATGTACTGTACGTTGCTGATTAAACTTGGTGATAAGTGTGATGAACCAATTATGAATTCTGAGATGGTGAAAGGAGGATTGTGATGATGATTTTAAGGTGGTGAATGGTATATGATTAATTAAAGTGATCAGTGATGGGTGACGTTGATAACAGCAATGAGTGACCGAGTTGTTGGCACCGAAAAAAATGTTTAAGATCATAACACAGTAGTTTGAACGGATGCAATAAGCGAGTTGGGGTGATGAATGCCGTGAGAGTGGGTGACAGGTCAAAATGGATAATGGATCGTATTCGCACGCGATTATTGTGGTCATGATATGTGGATGATGGTGGCGTTAAGACGGATGACTTTCATTGTCACAATGTAAATGTGTTTTTTCTGCGTGATCATGGTTATAATGACGAGAGTGAAAAGCTAAGTATTTGTGCACGATCATGGTAAATACAATAAATCACACGGTGGTGGTGGTGATCATACGATTTTCGCACCATGGTAATCGTCATGATGGCATTATGGTAGTGCGACTAATTATTCTCACGGTCACTAGAAACCGAGAATATTCACACTCGCAGTGATGACAAATGCAGCGATGCTTTAAAAAATCATGAAAACCAGCAACAATGAACACATCCGCCAACATCCTCGTGACTATGGCACAGACTTGAGCGCCACATGACGATAGCATTGCATAATCTTGGCAAGACACCGTGAAACATTCATGCACCAAGCAGCGAAGGGGGCACTTGTTGACAATTGCCACCGTGATGATGGGTTTGCGGTGAACGTCGGAGGGTGACGAAGCCTCTCTCTCTCTCGTCGTGCGATGCGGATGCGGTGTTGGATGAAGCGGATAATGACACGTAGCCACCCCAATGAACCACGTGCTCACCCAGAACAACAGGTTGAAGAGAAACACCAAGTACTTGATGCACGCCATTCCTCCTTCCAACGCCATCTCTGCACGGTTTGCGGTGTGGCTCGCAAAGTCCTTCGCACACACAAAACAACACCGAATCGAGATGTGCGCCTCACAGTCGACGATCACTCAAAGACAACACGACACGGCAAACACATCGGCAAAATTGTTTACGGTTAATTGTCGAAGGGTTTCGTCGTCAACGTCCGCGTTGCGTATTCGTTTGTTGCGCAACACAACACCGACAACGGTCTTCTCCCCGCTGCCGAGTCCCGTTAGAATAACCACAGAACACGGGCGGGAAGGGTAGGGTAAGGGGTGGAGGAGGGTGGGCCTCGTTTAAGATTTTTTTTGTGCGTGGAAGCGGCCAACACAACAACGAAACGCGCGCGAAAAAAACCCGCACAACGACGCCAAAGATTAAAAACGCAACGTGTGTTCATTTTAAAACGTCGGGGGAAAAGCGTGCGTGTTAGTTGAGAAATAAAAAAAATCATTCCTTACGGTTAAAGTATGAAGAGACGAGAGGGGGGTGGAGGAAAGAAAAAAAACCTCTCTGCGTAAGAAGAGCAAAAAGAAAAAGACGTCGACGGCTGTGGCGGCTGCTGAGGCTGTGGAGGAGGCGACGACGTCAGCGGCCGTGGGTTGCCGAGCGGTGACGTCATCGCCGTTTGTATTCCCCAGCGCGGATAAGCGCGGCTCGCAACGACAACAACAACCGCAATCTTGACTTAAAGCTTTCTTGACTGCAACAATTCATATTTTTGGGGTCTTTCGGTAAAGTCACGTAGATATGTTCAGAAAAAATAATAAACAAAAACTACCACGTTTCGATCGCAACACCAAAAAACGACGTTTCGATCGCAACACAAGCATGCGTTGCGAACGAAACGTCGTAGTTTCTGTTTATTATTTTATTTGAACCTATCTACGTGACTTCACCGAAAGACCCAAAGAATATAAACAACAACAACAAAAAACATCCTCCAGTGACGCCGCCGGCCAATGCGCGCTGCGAAATCAAATGACCCCGTTGCAGCTCATTTTAATAAATCACAACAGCGACAAGAAGTCAGACAAAGGGCCACCACCTCCTCCTCCACCACCACCACCTCCTCCTCCACCACCTCCACCACCACAACCTCCACCACCACCTCCTTCTCCACCACCACCTTTTCCTCCTCCACAACCTCCACCACCACCTCCTCCACCTCCACCACCTCCACCACCACCTCCACCACCACCTCCTCCACCTCCACCACCTCTTCCACCTCCACCACCACCTCCTCCTCCACCATCAACACCACCTCCTCCACCACCACCTCCACCACCACCACCTCCTCCACCACCACCTCCTCCACCTCCACCACCTCTTCCACCACCACCACCACCACAGCAGGGAAACTGCAAACGTCGTGATCTATAGATGCTGTTATTGTCTCACCTGATGACGGTCGCTTGTGTTGCGATCGAAACGTCGGGATCTATTATTTTTTACCCACGTGACTTTACCGAAAGAACCAAAGAGTATGGATTCCTGCAGTCACGAAAGCTTCAAATCAAGATACATTTCTTACAATTTACCAATTGCTGACTTTCGCAATTGGTAAACACAATTGTCGTTTCGAACGCTCATCACGTAGACCGTCAAGTGGAAGTTTTGAAAATACTACAAAGAGCTATTGCAAAGTAGGTTGACAAGCTACTACTGTACTTGTAAATTAGGAACCAGTTTTCAACAAGCTAAAAAGCAAGCAGCATGTGCAGTGTGATATATATTTGTTGAGGGGGGTGGGCGAGACAAATGCACAAGGCACACGGTCAGTTTTGTTTAACAACCTCCATTGCAGGTGCCCATGTTCGCGTCACCATGTTATTTAAAAGTGAAAAATATACTCCACATGTTAATAACGATAATAGCACTGCCTTAAAAGGAAAACGTGCATAAAGGGACCGTTTTGTGCAATGACCCTTGTTCATTGTACAAATGAATACTACATATCTCAGAGGTGCTCATAATTTAGCCACCTCTGAAGTAACATATACAAAATGTGGATTGGATCTGTCAGTGCAGGAAGGATCTCACTTTCAAAGCCATCGATATTTCTAAATATAATTTGATATTTGACCAAGAAATAAGAACTAAGATTAATGTGTTAAAGTATTGCTTAGCAGAACGTTTGATAACAACACACTGTAACAAACGGAAATAATATTTGAAATATGGTTGCTTGATATCAATGGGAGTGGTTCGAGTAATCTCGCACAAACTGTAGTTTTAAGAATTCAATTTTAATCAGCAAGTCTCCCCGACAATATCCAGGAAAAAACCCGCATTCAACTAACATGCACACAATACTTGTACTGTATGTGAAAAAGAGAAAACCAGTCACAACTTCACAAGAGGTTTTGTTAAGTCTGTGAATTACGATAAAAACCCCATCTCAATAGAATAATAGTTTAGGCCGGAAAACCATGTTTCAAATCATACAAAAAGCACAGCCCCTGGGCATATACAAAAACCAACATTTCATGACAAAAATTCAGTGATCCTCTTGTCTAAGATGACCATCAAAATAAATTTGAGAAAATGTGATTGACAGGAAGCAGTGAACAAAGATAATAATTGTGGACCGTTTTTGTTATTTTCTTGACTCACCAGTGCAGAATAGTCACTGCAAGTTTCCAAGTATTTTATATCGACGTAGCATATTCCTGAAACGTTGTTATTTAAATATATATTAAATTGTGGTAGGTCAACAAATGGAAATATATACCATACTGTGGTCTTATAAAATATGTTGATTTTGGTTTTCAAACTGGCAATTGTGGTTGGGTACACTCACACATCAATGTATTTAAGTCGTAAATTGTTTCCTTATATATTTCGCTCAAACCAACCACAACACTTACATTTGCAAAAGGCAAGAACGCCCGTAAGGATTTCCATCACAGAGATTGAATGCCGAGATTCGCTTGTGGGAAGGAGCAAGACCATGAGGGATGACAATGGCTTGTAGATGCCTTCATCCAGCAGTGGATAGACTATTACTAAAGATGAGGTTATGGACATTGAGTTCAAGTGGACCATGTTCAGGACCTGGATTGTCGATGCAGCTGAGAAAAGCTGTGGCCTGAAGGCAGTTAGTGCCTGTTATGGCGGCAACCCTAGGACCCGCTGGTGGACACCAGTGGTGAGGGAAGCTGTCAAGTTGAAGGAGGCTTTCTGAGCTATGCTCGGAAAAAGGTCTCCCCATTCAATTGAGAGGTAATCAGCTTGCCAAGAGGGTGGCCGCGGTAGCAGTCACTGAAGTGAAAGTCATGGGAGTATGCTTCTCCGGTCTACCTCTATTTAGTAGACTTGGAGAAGGCATATGGCCGTGTTCCTGGAATGTCTTGTGGGAGGTGCTGACGGAGTAGGATGTACTGGTGCCACTTTTGTGTGCTATCCGGTCCCTCTATTCCCGGGGTGAGAACTCTGTCTGTATTCTTGGTGTTAAATCAAAGTCGTTCACTGTGGGTGTTGAACTCCGTCAAGAGTGTGTCTTGTCTCCACTCCTGTTTGTGATTTTCATGGACAGGAGGATATCAATGCATAACTGAGGTATGAATAGTATCCAGTGCAGGGGCATGGAGGTGGCGTCGCTGCTTTTAGTAGATCACACTGTCCTCTTTGCCTCTTCAGTCTATGACCTCCAGCATGCACTTGAACGGTTTGATGCTGAGCGTGAAGCGGCTGGGATGAGGATCAACTCCTCCAAATTTGAGGTCATGGTTCACTCGCGGGAGACGGTGCAGTGCACTCTCCAGGTGAGGGAGGAACAGCTGCCCTTGAGGGTGTTTAAGTGCCTTGGGTCTCTTTCGCGAGTTATGGTAAGTGGGAGCGGGAGATCGGCCGGCAGATCAGTGCGGCTTCCGCAGTGATGCGGGCGCTGTGTCATTCAGTGGTAGTGAAGCGGGAGCTGAGTTCTCGAACAAAGCTCTACGTTTACAGGTCGATTTACGTTCCCACCCTCACCTATGGTCATGAGCTTTGGGTAATGACTGAAAGGATGAGATCGTGGGTACAAGTTGCTGAAATGAGGTTTCTTCACAGGGTTTCTGGGCTCACTCTCCATGATTGGGTGAGAAGCTCGGTAATCCGGGAGAGCCTCCGGATCAAGAGGAGCCAGTTGAGGTGGTTCGGGCATCTGGTAAGAATTCCCTCCTGGAACTCTACTGGGCACGTCCCATGGCCGGCCAGGACCCCCTGTCGGCACTATAGATCTCGGCTGGCCTGGGAACGCCTGATAATTCCCCAGGAAAAGCCATAGTCCGTTGCCAGAGAAAGGGAGGTCTGGACCACCCTACTCAATATGCTGCCGCTGCAACCCTCACCAGGACGAGCGGATTGAGAAACGAGAAAGAGAATGGGTGGGTGAGTTCTTGGGTAGGTGAGTGAGGGGGCGGGTGGTCTGTAATTCAGTACAGTAATGTTTGTAGCGTACATTCAAACAGAGAGAGTTCGTGTGGGTGTGTGAGTGACACGTCCCGGCCCCTAAATGTTGGTAACTTGTTTATGTATTAAATTATTGAGATCTCCGATCAGAGACAAACATGGCCTAAAGACACACAAACAGGAAGAGTCAGACAGACAGACGGACACAGACAAACGGATAGACAGATCGAGAGACAGCCACAAACAAACAGACAGCCAGACAGTAAGGAAATCAGACAGACACTTTCAAACAGAAAGACAATCAGATAGTCACAAATATCACTTCCCGACCCCTTGCATACTGAAAATCATGGGCGTCCATGGGAATTTAAGCAGCTTTAAATCTGTTGTAATATTCATCTACATTATAATACAGTGTCAGGTTACCTGTAGTTCGAGTCATATCATCTCCCTTGGTCAAAAACAGATGGTCCAATGCTGGATTATGCTCAAGATGATTGTTATAACACAGGCTGTACAGTGTACAATAATGACAAACCTTAACATTTATTATAAAAATTCATCAGCCAGTCGACCGAGTGTCTGGGGAACGAAGCTTCTCAAAGTTAAAATTGATAATAACAAAAATTTGTAGGACTTGCCACAATGTCAATCGAGTATGAAATAGCTGGAAAACTGGATCGAAAATAACTAGTGACTGAATTTTAAAAACTGAAAGCAGGAAAAGTAATGTTTCAAGGGTACAGTGTTTCATTCGGAGTATTATTGAATTACAGGTTAAAGTTAATTGACGAGTTTTCATAGATATATCTAAATTGGATGTGGTGGTAATGACAGGATGATTTTGGATTTGTAATAATACAAATTATAATTAAACATTTTTATGCATTTTTATTTGAAATCAGACTGAAATATCGTCTGGCTGTTGTGTGCACATCTATTCTGAAAACGTCGTGTCTCTGTTTTATCCGATTTCAGAAACATTGCTTGGGCAGACGAACGGACGGACACACCGATTAATTATGCCCCTGTTTAAAAACATATGCTTAAAGAATTTAAACGGAAAATAGGGGCAAAATCTTTCCCAGTTTACCAACAATCTCAGCCTAGATCTGCCCTTGGCGTTTGGGGGTGGGGGCGCCAATAGCATGGTTCGCCTAGGGCAGGGGTCGGCAACTTGCGGCTCCGGAGCCGCATGCGGCTCTTTTGAACCTTGACCGCGGCTCCGGGGCGGATGCTAGCGAGGGGAGGAGGCGCACTGTGACACCTGCTCTGGCGTTGCCGCTGCTGACAGGTCGCCGCTCCGCTCCACACTGCCCGCCCGGTGACAGGCAATAACGTTGCCGTTGCTTTGTCACATGTTTGGAAGAAGTAAAAACCTTCCTGGGCAGCAAAGAGCTCACCTTTGCTGAGCTGGAACAGCCAGAGTGGCTGGAAAAATTACATTTTATGGTAGACATGACAGCACATCTAAACACGCTAAATACAACCCTTCAGGGGAAAGGAGGCACAGCCCTGCACATGCTGGAGGAGGTTTTGGCATTCGAGCGCAAGTTGACAGTGTTTGTCAAAGATTTACAGAGAGGTACACTGTCTCACTTTCCCTCTTTGAGAGAGTTCAAACAAAGTCATGATACGATAAATTTGGAATATTTCAAGTCTGCAATCACCACAATGCAAAGTTCGTTTGGGAAACGATTCTGTGAGTTCAGAGAGGAAAAAACGACATTATCCTTCCCTGTCACTCCCCTGGCGATCGATCCATCCCTATTGAATATGACTGCATTTGCAGGTGTAAGTCAACCTGATCTTGAGATGGAACTGGCCGATATAGCCGACAAAGATATATGGGTGTCCAAGTTCAAATGCTTGACCGCTACTCTTGAGGATGTTGCCCGTCAGAAGGCCATTCTGGCTCAGAATCATAAATGGAGTGATATTGAAAACCTTCCCAAACAGGACAAACTTGTATTCGAAACATGGAATGCCATCCCCAACACTTATATAAACATGAAAAAGTATGCATTTGGAGTCCTGTCGATCTTCGGCTCCACATATGTATGTGAGCAGGTCTTCTCCAACATGAACTATATTAAAAACAAACATCGATCACGCCTCACAGATGACAGCTTGCAAGCCTGTGTGAAAATGAAGGTGACGTCTTACAGCCCTGATGTGCAGACACTGTGCACTGAGGTTCAGGAGCAAAAATCCCATTAACCAGGTAATTTAGCTATTAATTTGCAAAAATATATTTTACATTGTTAAGTGAAAAAGTCCTTTTTTTATTCAGATTGACAGCTGACTGCACGATCCTGTATATAGCAATAAGGTAAGAAACAATATATGCAGTGTTATATTTGTTTTAAATGTTGCAATGGTTTTGCGGCTCCCAGTTTATTTTTTCCTTCGGAAACGGGTCCAAGTGGCTCTTTATGTCTTAAAGGTTGCAGACCCCTGGCCTAGGGCACCAGTTGCTGGCAGCTAGTCTAGGGCCGCTGCTGGGTGGTGTGATTGTCTTTGCAGTGCAGCTTGCTGATTGAGGGGCAGGAACTGGTCCATCATTTTTTGTGGAGTGGGGCATTTAAAATATGTGAGTTACAAGTGGTGCTGCTACAAACCTCACAAGCAAAAGTTACGCTCCTATAAAGAGTGTAGCGAATGGAAGAAACGTATTAATTTACTGGATATGTCAAGTTTTAAGGATTGCCATTGAGACTCAAAGTTTTTCACAATTTTGAGCATCTCAGGCCGTGTAATGAAATCTTTCTCTTTTTGTTTTTAAATCTGAAAATAATACTTGGCTGTACCCATTGCAGTGCAGCGGAAGCTGCCAATGGTTCAGGCTTCATGTAAGGGTTAGCCCCAAAAATGTTGTCTTTGCTTACAAACTTTTTAAATGAGAGAAACAAAGCAAGAAACCAATAATTATCCAAGGTTATTCATTTGCTATGGAGGGGTCAATGAGTGGTGGACATTAGCCTATTGCTGTTATATAAACGCTTAGCTACCCGCCCCATCTGTTCTCCAAAAGCAGACTCGCCCTTGCCTGCGTGACATTTGAATATTTCTGTGCTGCGGTTTCTTTGGGTTCTCTCTCAGTTTTTTGGGTCTCTCTCGGTTTCTCGGGGTTTACCCATGGTTTTGTAAGTAGAGGTCTCACTGAATTGAATATTTTGGGGTTGACGTTAATGCATATTGGAACACTGCATCATTTGAAATCCTTTAAGATTTGGAAAATGAAACACATGGGAAATGTACAACTTTTAAACAGCTCCTCATCCACCCTTTCCAAAAACATTTGTATAGATGTTTGTACAGTCTCTATTTTTTATTATATGTGGGTTTGTTCATTGTCCTACAAATAAAATTTTCCTTGTTAGAAGCAACTAAGTTTGGTTATCTAAGCCTCAGGCTTTGCCAGTCTTAAGGATTCTAATAAAGGATGATTTATGTTTCATATTACTGCATACGACTGTGAAAGGGGGATTTATTTATATTTTTTGGGTTACCTTGTACAGTAATAGCACGAGTTATAAATACATCAGACTGTCGACTGAAGATTTTAATTGAAAATGTCGATTCAGAAAATTGCCTCAAAATGTAATTACGTTGTAATTTGAAGCTTACAGACCAACTGTAGCTTGCTTTGTCAGTGCTATCGAGACAAAAAAACGGACCACAGTAATTGTAAATCACGGAATTGGAAATACAGAACTCCAATAAACCATACTCGTCTTTTTTCGTTAGGCAAGGTGATATTTGCAACATATTTGTATATGGAGGTGATCAAGCAATTTAATATCCTTTTTGGAGGCTTAATGTACGTTAGTGATATTGCCTGCAAATCAGCGGTGAGGGCAGTCTTGGATGATGTGATCCATGGGCTGGTGACCGTAGCCACATTGCGGACTGCTCTTCATGTTCCATCAATAATTATCCATGTTGATATGGAGGGACGTGGTGGAACATGGAGGTTTGACCAAAGAATCGTGAAAATGTTTGCAACGACGCGATGTGTCGCAGATTATGGGAAGAAAGAGCTCCGTGATTCCATTAATAAATACAAATGTGTGGATTACAGGGGAAGTGCGGCATATGATGAGCAGCTAAATACGCAATAAATTAGCAACTTATTACGGTTTATTTGATATCCAAGTCTAAAAATTGAAAAAAAATTACGACTTAATAACTTTGTGGAGGCTGCTCGCCTCTGTCTCCATCGTCCCCTCCGTATCATTACCCCCTGGCTGTCTGGTGGGGTCCGGACTTTCGACCCCCATCTGCTCCCTATCCTGTACCCCCGTGAGTGCTGCGGATCGTGTGTGCATGCTCCCCCTGCGCTGAGGTTGGCCGCGGAGCGCAAGTTGCCGCCGCCGTGCGCGCGAGATAAACAGTACAGCAATGCGCAGCCGATTACGCGCTCGAGCCGCGGGGTTGGGGGTCAGGGGCTCACCACCGCGCCGCACTTACGCAAGTAACGAGCACACGCAAGCGGGGCACACGCCGACACAACGACTCAAGTTGCCGCCGCCGTGCGCGCGAGATAAACAGTACAACAATGCGCAGCCGATTACGCACTCGAGCCGCGGGGTTGGGGGTCAGGGGCCCACCACCGCGCCGCACTTACGCAAGTAACGAGCACACGCAAGCGGGGCACACGCCGACACAACGATTCAAGTTGCCGCCGCCGTGCGCGCGAGATAAACCGTACAACAATGCGCAGCCGATTACGCGCTCGAGCCGCGGGGTTGGGGGTCAGGGGCCCACCACCGCGCCGCTCTTACGCAAGTAACGAGCACACGCAAGCGGGGCACACGCCGACACAACGACTCGTCCCCTCCGGCACTCGCGCGTGTACGTCAACACAAGTATCGTACAAGGACGATTCTCCTCTCACACGGCTGCGTAGGCACGCAAACACACAAAAGTACTCTCCCTCCTCCTCTTCTCGCTCCCCCCGGCCGTGCGATCACAGCGCGCTCCGGCGCCACGGCTCGCGGGTTCACCGTGTGCGGCTTGCGGGTTTTACCGAGCGCGGCGTGCACACACGCGAGCGACGCCCACGCTCGAGCGAGAGCACGTAAAACCCTCCTCTTGCGCGGCCGCGCGTTTATACAAATACACTGTGCGCTCCCCGGGCGTTAACACACACACCTCCGTACCCGCACAATCGTACAGAGACCACGACCTTTACGCATACAACGACCACACACCCGCGAATGCAGTGCACGCTAATACCACGTTCAAAAACACCCAACAACACGGTTTTGTTACTACGCTCGAGATTTTATTAGCCCTTGTTAACCCACCGAGCCACCCGTGTGTGTGTGCGGGCCAGCAAGGCGCTTCTAACCCACTCTCTGGTGGCGTGCAGCCCTATTCTATGCTGCGCTCTCTGTTAAACCGCTTTCCTACTCGTCCTTACCCCGAACTAACCCTCTCCTACGGATCCTACTCTCCGCTCTGAGGTGTTGTAAGGCGCGTAATACGATACCGTCTGTAGTTCTTTGTGACCTTGCGGCGCTCAGATCGTCCTGCAGACAATCTAGCGGCTCGCCCGATGACTCCCTCGTCGCTGACTCCGCGTCAAAACTCCAGAAGAAGAGAGTTCCCTACTGCCCCTGCGTTTTCTTTTAAACTATTCACATCAAAGGCTAGGCGCCCCCGTCCCGACCGCCTTGGTCTCTCGACCAATCCTGAGCCTAGGATTTCCCGCTCTTTTGCGATCCCACCGGCCTTTGACCTTTCGACCAATCAGTCGCCCCGGGTCCTGATCCCAGCTATCTGCCCTGCTGACCCGTGTTTGTGTTTGTATGCGTTTCTAACTGCGGGGCTCTCTGAGCTCGCCGTGGTCGTGCGATCTCAAATCCGCCCACGGCGCCGCAGTGTTACTTGGCCTGGGAAGGGTCCTGTCCAATTCCCTGGCCCTGAGAAACCGTGGGGTAACCCCCCGAGGGGGCCCTCGGGTGAAAACTCAGGGTAGGTGACCCGACCACGAGGCCCTACGTGGGTGCGGGTGCGTGCTTATGTGGGGGGGGGTGATGGGGGGCAGTGCGGTGGTGGAAGCCGGGCGGCTCCCTGGCTCGGCAGAGCGGCCCCGTCGCTGTGGCACCACATAGCCCCCCGGGGTGCCAGTCCCCGTCCCGGGTTGACTGGAGCACCTCGCCTGGGTTGCCCCCACGAGGTATCGCCGCGGGGGTCCGCGGGATTCGCCCGGCCCTTGTGGCTGGCCTCGGGGGTGGCGGCTCCGTCTCCTGGGGCTCCGGCGGTGGTCTCCTCCTCCATTCCAACGGCTCCCCTCGGCCTCTGGCACCTGCGGGCTGGGGAACAAACTCAGAGGCGGTGGGGTTTAAGGGTCGCCGTCCTCGTCGCCCCCGGCCCAGCCCGGGGCCCCTCGGAGCCCAGGGCTCCGTGGGGCCCATATACTGCGCGAGGCCCCCGGGCACGGGGGGTGGGGGGACCCCGGGGTTTCGGGGTACTTGGACGGCGGGGCTCCCCCCCTCGGGGGCTGCTCGCCACGGCTTCAGTCGGCGGATGTTGACCACCATCTCCCGGCCCCTCTCTCCTCCCTGAATCAGCACCGTCCATGGTGAGATCTGCCGTCTCACAATCCAGGGTCCTCGCCAGTAGGTGGTCAGCTTCCCCACCTGTCCGGCACCGACGCGGGGAGTGTACAGCCACACCTCGGAGCCCGCAGTGTAGAAGGGGGGCTCCATACGGGGTCGGGCGCCCTGCTCTTGCCGCTGGTGCGCGGCCTCTCCGTGCGGGTAGGCTCGGCCCCTGGCCCCTCGCAGGGTCTCCAGCAAGTGCTCCACGCGGTGGCTCCCTTCCTCCCATTGCGGCGGAGGGACACCGAACAGCAGATCTGCGGGCAGGCGAGACTCGCGACCAAACATCATTAGGAACGGGGTCTGTCCTGTAGATGTGTGAACGGCGGTGGTGTAGGCGAACAGGGCATAGGGGAGGTGTTCGTCCCAGTCCTGTTGATTCGCGGCCGCCATGCGTTTAAGCTTCCCGGCCAGAGTCTGGTTCATCCTCTCTACCATCCCGTTCGCCTGGGGGTGATACGCCGTGGTTCGGTCCTTCTGGATCCCGAACTCTCGGCACAGCGCCTGGAATAGTTCGGCCTCGAATTCACTACCCTGGTCGGTAATGACTCGTTCGGGGATCCCGCACTTAAGTACGTAGTTTTCCACGAAGGCCCGGGCCACTACGAGGGCTGTTTTATCCGGGATAGCCACCGCCACGGGGTAGCGGGTGAAGTACTCCACCGCTACGAAAATATATCGGTTGCCCCGGTGGGATCGTGGAAAGGGCCCCTGCAGGTCGATTCCGACCAACTGATTCATCCGACTGACTCGGAACGGCCTCAGGGGTACCTGGTACCTCGCCGGCTTTTGCCCACACTGCTGACAGGCTCGGCAGCCCTGCACCCAGGCGGCCACATCTTGCACCAATTTAGGCCAGAGATACTGGCGACGCAGAGTCTCCCGGGTGCGCCGTTCCCCATCATGGCCCCCGAGCGGGTGGTCGTGTACCAGTCGTAGTAGTTGGGGTCGCACATGGGCGGGAACGCAGATGCACCCCGGCTGCCCAGCGTCGGCCAGTTCCCTCACCACCCCGTTTTCTACACACAACCGGGCATACAAACCGCTCCAGGGCCCTGGTAGTGCATCCTTCTTCTCTCGCAGTGCTGCCTCCACCGCCGCCAGATCCGGATCCCGCTGCTGGGTTTGTCGCAGCTGCTCGTCGTCCAAGCCCGGGAAGGCGCAGCCGACATCCTCTTGGATCCGCCCGGTTGGGGTGGGATGATCCGTCTGTCCCCGGGCTCCTTCTGCAGGGGTTCCTGCGCCGCACACCGCATTCTCTCTTGGGGGGGGAAGTTTAGTTTCCGCGCGCTCCTTGGGTTCTGCTGCCTGGCGGCAGCGTCCCCCCGTGAAGCACGGGCAGGCGTCTCCCTCCCTCGTCTCAGCGCGCACCGCGGGCCGTCTTGACAAGGCGTCCGCGTTCGCGTGTGTCCGCCCCGCTCGGTATTCGATCTGCAGGTTGTACTCCTGCAGCTGCGCCAGCCATCGAGCCATCTGCCCCGCGGTTCCTTGAATGTAAGGAGGAACTGCAGTGCATAATGATCGGTGCGCACACGACATGTCCTGCCGTACAAGTACGGTCGGAACTGTTTACACGCGAAAATCACGGCATACAGTTCCTGACGGGTTACGCAATAGTTCAGCTCGGCCCCGCTCAGGGTCCGACTGGCGTACGCGATGACCCGCTCTGTCCCACCCTGCACTTGCGACAGCACCGCGCCCAGCCCACTGCTGCAGGCGTCAGTGTCCAAAATAAAATCGGTGGTGAAATCTGGGAAAGCCAAGGTGGGGGTGTGGGTGAGGTGGTCTTTGAGTGTGGTGAAAGCCGTCTGGCAGGCCTCCGACCACTGATAGGGGTTCTTAGGGGAGGTGAGTTGGGTGAGGGGGCGTGCAATCTCACTGAATCCCTTTACAAATCGACGGTAGTAAGTGGCGAGTCCCAAGAATGACCTGATCTCCGTCAGGTTCCTCGGCCGCGGCCAATCCACTACGGCACGCACCTTCTCGGGATCGGTGCTCACCCCTGCCTCGCTGACTCGGTGTCCGAGGTACCCTACCTCGCGCTGCGCAATGTAACACTTACGCGGCTTGAGCTTGAGATGGGCTGCTCGCAGTCGCTGGAATACTTCCCGCAGCCTGGACCAGTGCTCGGACAGCGACCTACTGAACACTATTACGTCGTCCAGGTAAATCAGGCACTGTTCCGACTGCAAGCCCCGCATCACCAACTCCATCAACCGCTGGAACGTCGCGGGCGCGTTAGTGAGTCCGAACGGCAACACTCGAAACTCAAACAGGCCCATCGGGGTGGTGAATGCTGTTTTTGGCCGATCCTCCTCCGTCATCTCCACCTGCCAGTAACCGGACGCCAGATCGAGGGTGGAAAAATACCGCGCTCCTGCGAGACTGTCGAAGGTGTCGTCGATGCGTGGGATGGGAAAAGCGTCGCCGAGGGTGACTGCGTTCAATTTTCGGTAATCAACGCAGAACCGAGTCGATCCGTCCTTTTTCGTTACCAGTACCACCGGGGCAGACCAAGGGCTCGCGGAGGGCTGGATTATGTTATCGCGTAGCATATCCGTGACTGCCTCTTTGATCTGGGTCCGTTCAGGCGCGCCCACTCAGTATGCGGGGAGTTTGATGGGTCGGGCTGCACCTGTGTCAATTTGGTGCTTGACCAGGTCGGTCCGGCCCACGTCCGAATCGTGCTCACTGAACACGTCGGCGTACTCCCGCAATAACCCGCGCAGCTGATCGGCCTCCCCCTTAGGTAAGGCTGCCCAAGGCACATGTAACGCATCCTGCAGTGGAACAATCTCGGCTCGGGGGGTCGGGCCGACCCGCCAGGCCAGATCCTGGCTGTCCTCGGGGCGGCCAGGGTCCTCCGCCCAGAGTGCGAACACCGAGTCGTTCGAGTGGCGAGCGTGCAGGGGGTGTACGGTGGCTACCGGGGTGCGTCGTCGTATCATTGCCGGGGTACTGTGTGGGTTAAACACACGTATAAACAGCCGGCCCCCATCTGCGTTTACCAGTGTGGCTGACCCTACCACCCCGTATCGCGATGCCAACTCCGGGTGAGGAGTCAGCATTACCTTGCCCGATGGTCGGTGGGTTGGGTCGGTGGAGAGGGTTGCCACTGGCACCAGCATCTCGGCGAGAGGCCCGATGGTGACGGCCGACACCAGCGTAGCGGCCACGGGTGTGAAGCGTGGGCGATTCGGCTCCTGTCCTAGGAACGGAATCCGCTCCCCGCTGCCCTCCACCGTAGCGCATCGTTGCCGGGGCTGTACGTTAAGTCCCAACTTTTCCAGGAGGTCCGTTCCTGCAATGCACTCGTGGCACAACACACTCGAAACGTAGAATTCCTGTGTGCACACCTGGTTTCCTAGACGGACCTCGAGGGAGACCTTCCCCAGCAACCCCATCCCGGCTCCGCTTGCCGTGTGCAGCGCGCGATCCGGGGCCTGCAGACAGCCCACGTCCACCCCGAGCATGCTGCAGTGCGCGGCGCTCATGAGAGAGGCCACGGCGCCCGTGTCCAGTAGGATCCGGGTGCGCTGCCCGTTCACCTGGCCTTCCACCAGCGACGTGGCTCCCGTTATCCCTGCCACCAGCTCCCGCAGCCAATCGCCCGAGGTCCCCGCGCCCTTGGGTGTTGTCGTTGTAACCTGTTTATGGATCACTCGCTCGCCATTATTACCGTCTTTTTGCATCGGGACCGCTTCGATTGCACCCCCAGATGGTCCACTCTCTAGGGGGCGTTGGAGTTTAACCCCCGCGTCTGCCTAGCTCGGGTGATTTCAGGACAGTCCCTCACTAGATGCCCTCGGCGATCGCACATATAACATGCCCGGGGAGGGGGGGCGGTTCCGTAGCGGGTCCCCTGTCCGCTCCCTCTCCCTCCCCCAGTACGCAGTTGCCCCACATCGGACTCTAATTGGGACACCCTCCCGACTAGCCCCCCTACTGTCGAGCGTAGTTCCCCCATCTCAGACTGGAGTGCCTTCATATTTTTATTTGCTTCCTCGCGTGCTTGGGTTACCTTACCGTCCATTTGGTCTACCCGGCCAGCAATATCTCCCATGCCGGTCTGTAACCCAGCTACCCACCCCGGGGTGGTCTCGCTGGGTCTCTGGGGCTCCCTTGCCTGTCCCCTTACTGCGAATGCGGGCTCTTCCTCCTCGTCGGAGAGTAGGCTCGCTACGGCGCGCTCTCGTCCCAGCCCCCGGAGCTGCGCGCGTTCGCTGTGAATTCTTTCACACTTACGTGCGCGCTCGACAAGGGTGTTAAAGGGAAGACGTGGGCAGCTCATGTCTGGCTGCCACCACGCCGTGCGAGACAGGTACCGCTGGATTTTCTCGGCGGCCAGTTCCTCAATAACATCAGTTGCGTACCCCGGGCGTGCGATCTTTGTTAACTCGCGCACATCCTCGGCGTAATCACGTAGATCTTCGCCAGGTTGGCGACGGCGCACCTCTAAGGCCGATTTTGCTTCCTCCTCGTCACGCGTGCCAAAACGCTGATCGAGTCGGCGCATCAGCTCCTCTAGCTGTGTCTGTGCGCTCGCGGGTAACGCTTCTACAAAATTGGCTGCCCGCCCATCAAGATTCATATTAAGTTGACATACTGCCTGCGCGTCCGTCCATCCATTAATTTCCTTGGCCCCTAAGAGATTGCGGGCGAATGCCTTCCACGAAGGGGCCCCCCGGCCGGTAAATATTAGTCTTATTTTAGCGTGAGGTAACGCGGGGGTCCGTACCACTTCTGACACCAATTTGTGGAGGCTGCTCGCCTCTGTCTCCATCGTCCCCTCCGTATCATTACCCCCTGGCTGTCTGGTGGGGTCCGGACTTTCGTCCCCCATCTGCTCCCTATCCTGTACCCCCGTGAGTGCTGCGGATCATGTGTGCATGCTCCCCCTGCGCTGAGGTTGGCCGCGGAGCGCAAGTTGCCGCCGCCGTGCGCGCGAGATAAACAGTACAGCAATGCGCAGCCGATTACGCACTCGAGCCGCGGGGTTGGGGGTCAGGGGCTCACCACCGCGCCGCACTTACGCAAGTAACGAGCACACGCAAGCGGGGCACACGCCGACACAACGACTCAAGTTGCCGCCGCCGTGCGCGCGAGATAAACAGTACAACAATGCGCAGCCGATTACGCGCTCGAGCCGCGGGGTTGGGGGTCAGGGGCCCACCACCGCGCCGCACTTACGCAAGTAACGAGCACACGCAAGCGGGGCACACGCCGACACAACGACTCAAGTTGCCGCCGCCGTGCGCGCGAGATAAACCGTACAACAATGCGCAGCCGATTACGCGCTCGAGCCGCGGGGTTGGGGGTCAGGGGCCCACCACCGCGCCGCACTTACGCAAGTAACGAGCACACGCAAGCGGGGCACACGCCGACACAACGACTCGTCCCCTCCCGCACTCGCGCGTGTACGTCAACATAAGTATCGTACAAGGACGATTCTCCTCTCACACGGCTGCGTAGGCACGCAAACACACAAAAGTACTCTCCCTCCTCCTCTTCTCGCTCCCCCCGGCCGTGCGATCACAGCGCGCTCCGGCGCCGCGGCTCGCGGGTTCACCGTGTGCGGCTTGCGGGTTTTACCGAGCGCGGCGTGCACACACGCAAGCGACGCCCACGCTCGAGCGAGAGCACGTAAAACCCCCCTCTTGCGCGGCCGCGCGTTTATACAAATACACTGTGCGCTCCCCGGGCGTTAACACACACACCTCCGTACCCGCACAATCGTACAGAGACCACGACCTTTACGCATACAACGACCACACACCCACGAATGCAGTGCACGCTAATACCACGTTCAAAAACACCCAACAACACGGTTTTGTTACTACGCTCGAGATTTTATTAGCCCTTGTTAACCCATCGAGCCACCCGTGTGTGTGTGCGGGCCAGCAAGGCGCTTCTAACCCACTCTCTGGTGGCGTGCAGCCCTATTCTATGCTGCGCTCTCTGTTAAACCGCTTTCCTACTCATCCTTACCCCGAACTAACCCTCTCCTATGGATCCTACTCTCCGCTCTGAGGTGTTGTAAGGCGCGTAATACGATACCGTCTGTAGTTCTTTGTGACCTTGCGGCGCTCAGATCGTCCTGCAGACAATCTAGCGGCTCGCCCGATGACTCCCTCGTCGCTGACTCCGCGTCAAAACTCCAGAAGAAGAGAGTTCCCTACTGCCCCTGCGTTTTTCTTTTAAACTATTCACATCAAAGGCTAGGCGCCCCCGTCCCGACCGCCTTGGTCTCTCGACCAATCCTGAGCCTAGGATTTCCCGCTCTTTTGCGATCCCGCGGCCTTTGACCTTTCGACCAATCAATCGCCCCGGGTCCTGATCCCAGCTATCTGCCCTGCTGACCCGTGTTTGTGTTTGTATGCGTTTCTAACTGCGGGGCTCTCTGAGCTCGCCGTGGTCGTGCGATCTCAAATCCGCCCACGGCGCCGCAGTGTTACTTGGCCTGGGAAGGGTCCTGTCCAATTCCCTGGCCCTGAGAAACCGTGGGGTAACCCCCCGAGGGGGCCCTCGGGTGAAAACTCAGGGTAGGTGACCCGACCACGAGGCCCTACGTGGGTGCGGGTGCGTGCTTATGTGGGGGGGGGGTGATGGGGGGCAGTGCGGTGGTGGAAGCCGGGCGGCTCCCTGGCTCGGCAGAGCGGCCCCGTCGCTGTGGCACCACAACTTACATCAACCAAGCTAGTTTGTACAGATGTCAAACTAAAAAAAAATTGCTAAACATGAAATCTTATCACGTTACCTTGCAACTCCGCTCCTGCAGCTTCGCGTCTACCTCGAACTAGCCTCACAGACTTCGACAGATGATAACCCGGGGTATGGAGAGTATCTCGTATGGGGGGGATCGAGGTGGCGTCGCTGCTTTTTATAGATGACGTGTCCTCTTTGCCTCGTCAGTGTGTGATCTCCAGCATATGAAGCGGCTGGGATGAGGATCAACACTTCCAAATCTGAAGTCATGGTGGATTATTCTCTCCAGGTCAGGGGGAAACAGCAGTGCTGGATTATTCTCGTAGCAAAATTAGCATATGCTATGGGCCCTGCATTTTCAAGGGCCCTACGCTAAATGCTTTGAAGCTATCAATTCCGGTTCAGTGATTCTGCACTTGCTCTATTACTATAGTACTATACTGCCTTAAACTTTTATGAACGACTGGATATTTAAGGTTGGCGATGTGTCGTATTATCTGGCTGTATAGCAAGTAAAAATAGTATGTGCTTTAATATTTATGTGTTTTAATTTAGGGCCCCTTAATAACATACTAGCCTTTTGCCCGTCCAAGGACGGGTGTATTGCAGTAAATCTGAAACTTGCAAGCGAAAAGCAGACCGCGACGTGATATTCATTGCATCAATTCGTGTGCAATTTGCAAGGCCGCGGTGACACAGACCTATTTCATTTAAAGGTTATAATCCCTTGATCATAATGACGTCCTTTTTACTTCTATATCTCATAGCGTTACGGAGATCGCGTGACGTGAGGGTTCTGCCTTTGTAGTGAGGGTTGTAAGTTGACGCTGAGGAGGGGGGAGGAGGCGCATCGCCCCCCATTGTGGAGTGACGTCGTTCGCTAATTATAATTAATAGGGGGGTGTCCATTTGGAAGACGTCACCTCTTCATTATTATTAAAGAGGGGGGCTGTTTGATGTGGAGTGACGTCACCCGTTCATGATTATTGAGGGGGGGGGGGTCCATGTGGAGGACGTCACCTGTTCATGATTATGAATGAGGGGGCCTGGCCGACGTGGAATGACGTCACGCACGGGACACACAGACATTCTTGGCTCATTACAGAAGTACATGCTACAGGCCCCGCACTAGCTTAATCCGCCACTGGGGAACAACTGCCCTAAGTGGATGAGTATAAGGACCTCGGGGCCTCTTTTGCGAGTGATGGTAGGTGGCAGCGGGAGATTGGCCGGTGGATCGATGCGGCGTCCACAATGTTGCAGGCAGTGTACCGTTCCTTGGCAGTGAATTGGGAGCTGAGTTCTCGAACAGATCTCTCGGTTTACAGGTAAATCTAGATTCCCACCCTCACCTGTGGTCATGAGCTTTGGGTAATGACCGAAAGGATGAGATCGTGAGTACAAAGGGCCGAAATGAGGTTTATACGCAGGCAGTGGCGGCTCGTCAATAGAGGGCGCAGGGGCGCCGCCCCCATCAAGATTCAAGAATATACATATACAAAAATAATATAAAAATACATAAATAAAATATTTTTTTCATACGATGTGCCGGCTGGTAGTAAGAAAAGCATCAGCATTTAATAAAAACTGACTTTAATCGGTCAACTATTTTCTATGTTTTTCAATGTGTTTCATGCGGGGCGCCGGACAAATGGATGTCTATGTGAGACTTTAAATTTTCGGACAGCATGTGACCTGAAGCTGGTCTCTAATTGGTTTCTTAAAGATTCTCCTCGGGGCGCAAGTCGTTGCGTCCCTGGCCAATCAGAATTGGATACATGTTATTTTATCCAATCTGATTGGTTCTCGTCACCTGTCATTCAAATTTACGCTCTGGGCCACTACTGCGAGTGCGCAGGCGACACCACTTCGACACTTGCTAGGCTGATCAAATTTTTTGTGTAAACAATGGCAGCAGTTCATCCAAATTCTGTAATTTATTTACAAAAAAACCCTTTCACAAGGCTTTCGCTGGAAGAAATAAAAAAGATAAAGGATCTCGGACCGGACCAACCCGATTTACAAATCCAGCAGCAGGCCAGTGACAGAGGACGAAGCTACACACGAAGCTTCACCCGCGCTTGTTATGAGAAACGGAGGTGGCTGGCTGGATGTGATGTTAGCAATTCTCTTTTTTGTTTTCCCTGTCTTTTATTTCAAAGTGTCGGCACTGAAGTTTTGTGGACAACGACGGGGGTAAGAGACCTCAAACATCTCTCTGACAAATGCAAACGTCATGAAAGTAGCCGCAGCCGTATTGATAATAGCATGAAACTAACGTTTTTATGTTCAAGTAGGAAACATGCTTTTTGGTACTTTGGTCTGAAATGTATATAAAAGAGAAACATTTATGTTCAAGTAGGAAACATGCTTTTTGGTACTTTGGTCTGAAATGTATATAAAAGAGAAACATTTATGTTCAAGTAGGAAACATGCTTTTTGGTACTTCTTTTGGTCTGAAATGTAAATAAAGATCATCAAAATTTATATTCAAGTAGTCAAAATGGTTTTTGGTACTGCTTTATATTTATTTGCCCCCCTCAATAAAATAAAAAAAATGCGCCCCCCCAAAAATAAATATCACCAGCCGCCACTGCACACAGGGCTGCCTGGCTCACTCTTCGTGACCGTTTCAGGAGCTCTGTAATCCGGGAGAGCCTCCCAGTCGAGCCACTGCTCCTCGAGAGGAGCCAGTTGAGGTGGTTCGGGCACCTGGTAAGGGTGCCCCCCGGTAGACTCCCCCTGGAACTCTACCGGGCACGTTCCACTGGGAAAAGATCCCGGGGCCGGCCCAGGGCACGCTGGAGGGACTATGTCACTCGGGTGGCCTGGGAACACCTGGGAATTCGCCAGGAAGAGCTGGAGTCTGTCGCCAGGGAAAGGGAGGTCTGGACCACCACTACTCAACACTCTGCTGCCGCGACCCTCACCAGGACAAGTGGATTGAAAAACAGACGAACGAATAACCCATTCACGGCATATCGCTCAGTAGACAAGAGGATTCAGGAAAATTGTGCAATGTTTCTACAACTGCCCCCGAAGTTCCAGTCTGCTAACCAATACACACCGTGGCAGAATTTCCAATGTAAAACTGTCAACAATGGCTTCTCTCCACGACCTAGTAAACATGGAACGTTGGCCCAACGTCCTGTTTGCTGAGAAAGTGATTTGTCTAACTTTTTTGCGATAAAACTTTTTTTCTTGTTTTCTAAATTGGTTTCTTTTTTTATGCATGAAAAATGTATGCAATTTGCAGTGCATACAATGTATTTTACAATTATTTAATGAACTACTATGTCACAGCACTGTACTGAATTTAATTACTGTATTTGAATCAGTACCTTCATTGCGTTAGCTTTCCATTCATCAAATCCGGACAGAATGGTAATTTGTCCAAACCAATTTTCCTCGTTAAATAATTGAAAGTGTTGAATCACTGTAAGTTGTCCGTTATTAAAACACAACAACCTGCTGTTGCTAATGACAATGGATAATTCAATGCGGGGATGTACAGTATTTATGGTACTGTACCTAAATAATAAAGGTTGTCATTTTATGCCATCTAGTGGAGCACTATTATTGGTGACCAAAATATATGTTCATATGGTGCGCTTTTGCCAAAGTACAGTAACATAACCCACCAGCATAATATGGAAAATATCCACTGCAGATAACACGAGCTATTTTTTCCTAGGATTGTCTAATTACTGTGCAGATAAGGACTTTGCTAACCAGGTCCATGGACATCATCAACGTACACGTTTCGTTTTAGTTAACGTAGTTTAGGAAAATTGAATCTCACAATCGCTGAGGAACCACGGAAAAGCTGGGAAAGCTTGAAAAAATAAGAGTAGGTTTTACCCTTTCTGGCAAAATACATACGATACTGGCAAAAGGTGGCATTTTGAAGCGGGAAGGCTGTCAAACCACAGGCAAAATCATTGCTTATGATTTTCGGTTTTTAACTGGTGACCACGGCCAATACAAGGAGAAAATAAAAGTATTCTTTATTCAATAAACTCTTAAAGCACCGAAACGCGTGTTGTTTTTGGTTTTTTTCCATTTGTGTTGGCCTCGTTGGAAAAGGTTACACTGTGACAATGTTCAAAGAATGTAGGGTGCAAGGTTAGCACCGTCAGAGCACGTGGGAGAATTACACAATTGGTGAACCCCATACACTTGGGCACCCTCGATCCACCACGTGCTTAGAGTGTCCTACTATGTATATGTTGGGGAATTATTGTAAGCAAACCCGTATCAAATAGACGTAATAAAGTGGTATTTCTTTTTTCAAACTGCACTTAATAATGAACACACCCATATTGTTTAGTAATGAAGGAGCATTGCCCGAAACGTCACCTATTGTATATATTTTTTCCCATTTAATGCAGTGTTATTTTCTTTACTTTCATGACGCTTTGATTCTGTTCTCACGTGTATTGGAACAAGGGCAGTATTAATGTGGGAGATTGTTTTTGTGTGTGACCGTTTACATTACAAATGAGATGAATGTGTGATGCCAGGAGACGACGTTAAGATGTGACGTCGTCTGCAAACGCAACACTTTAAATCTTTTAGCGCTAGTTTTTTGTCCACATTTTGGAAACAATTGATCAGTATGGCCGGTTTCCGAATGCTTAAGTTTTGAATGGCACAATTACCAAAGTTTAATTCATACTGGAATCATAATTAGGATAGGTATTGCGTCCTCCCCTGGTTTATACAGAGACGGACATAGTTATAATTCAGCAACGAGTTATAATGCATTAGCTAAGGTTTTCAACGTTGGTATTGTGCTATTGCCTTATTTGGAACGCGTTAAAAAGGAAAGCACTTGTGTTTTAGATATATACATTGACCTCTAAAGCTTCGAAAATTAAACTCCAAAACACGTCATTAATAAACAATGAAAATCAGAAGGCCTTGTATAATGCAAAATGCAATTACATAGTGTACATGGATAGGTTGTTAAAATTTTACCTGCATAGTTGTTTTTCATATAGACTATAGCGAGACAAATGGAATATATCATGCCATTACAGTAATTTTTAAACTACTCAATTAACAAGTGTGTTGAGGGTATTTGCTGCAGTGAAGTAGCAAGCTTTTTTAAAAAATGTGTTCATAGTCATTTTTATGACGGTTGTAAGAGTGATAGCTTCCTTTATGGGTACAAATTCATTCTGCTGTCAATGCATGCTTGCTGATTTCAAACCAGGAGTGAAATTATGAACTCAAGCCATACAGCAGATGACAAGGTTTGCTGGGAACATTTTTCACTTACACCTAGAACACGACTAACAAAGATAATCATCTGTCATTGCACGTGGTACCGATCATCAAAAGTGATATATTTTCTGCACACTTGTGAAAATTACTATAAGTAGAAATTGCAAACTATGACATTGTGCAGTTATAACATGATTCATTGATATTGCTGAACAGTCAATAATGGATAAGCACACATTAGTACAACATATATAGAGCATATTACAGTTATTGTATTAATAGTAAAACAAATCAGAGTGAAGGCTCATTAAGGAACATACTATAATTTTCCAAACACCATACACATTGTGCAGTAGGTGACAGATTAAATGATCTCAACAGAGTAAACACAAATAGACACGAGGAGTAAATGGAAATTCGTGAAAAACTATTCCGGTAATTACATCCATTATCTGAAGCCAGACAAGCCAATGTTTACTGCACGTATATAAGTACTGTAGATATAGTGGCATTAAATATGTAATTGTTGTTTTAAAAATAACTCAACTCATTTAACAACAAATCTGTGGCCTTAAAAATATAGTATAGGTGACGTTTTTGGCAATGTCTGTCTTCATATCACATAAGGGCCTTGAGCTAAGGAGCTCTATAAATATACAAGATAATTATAAGCTGTCATGTGCTATGAAGAAGGGACATTGCCTGAAACATCGCCTATTTTATATTTTCTGAGTTTACGGCAGTGTTATTGACAAATGTATTGAGGTGTTTTTTGTGTGTGTGTTTTACACCACTGCGAACACAGCATCACCAAATAATTTGTTTAGGTTTATTGTACACCTGAATTATTTTTGTCATACAATTACATATTTTAAACATAATATTAGATATTTGTTTCATTATCACTGAGCAATGGCCTTTTACCGTAGAGTGTTTTGGAATCCCAGAGCGCAGGGAAATCGTGTGTTTCCCAGCATTCACTGCCTCCTATTTGCGATAAGAGGAGGGTTACTTGTAGCAATGTTATAGCAACTCAGTAATCAAGGTATCAATTCTAGATTTGAAGCTTTCGTGACTGCAAGGATTCATATTCTTAGGTTTTTTCGGTAAAGTAACGTAGGTAAAATATTAAAATGAATTAAAGTAAAATAAAAAATAAAATAAAAATCACGACGTTTCGGAGGCAACACAAGCTTCCGTCTTCAGGTGGAACGATAGGAACGATAGCTGTATACAGCTATCGTGCTGTGACGGTTCCACCTGAAGACGGAAGCTTGTGTTGCCTCCGAAACGTCGTGATTTTATTTTATTTTTTATTTTATCGTGCTGTATACAGCTATCGTGCTGTATACAGCTATCGTGCTGTATACAGCTATCGTGCTGTATACAGCTATCGTGCTGTATACAGCTATCGTGCTGTATACAGCTATCGTGCTGTATACAGCTATCGTGCTGTATACAGCTATCGTGCTGTATACAGCTATCGTGCTGTATACAGCTATCGTGCTGTATACAGCTATCGTGCTGTATACAGCTATCGTGCTGTATACAGCTATCGTGCTGTATACAGCTATCGTGCTGTATACAGCTATCGTGCTGTATACAGCTATCGTGCTGTATACAGCTATCGTGCTGTATGCAGCTATCGTGCTGTATGCAGCTATCGTGCTGTATGCAGCTATCGTGCTGTATGCAGCTATCGTGCTGTATGCAGCTATCGTGCTGTATGCAGCTATCGTGCTGTATGCAGCTATCGTGCTCTATGCAGCTATCGTGCTCTATGCAGCTATCGTGCTCTATGCAGCTATCGTGCTCTATGCAGCTATCGTGCTCTATGCAGCTATCGTGCTCTATGCAGCTATCGTGCTCTATGCAGCTATCGTGCTCTATGCAGCTATCGTGCTCTATGCAGCTATCGTGCTCTATGCAGCTATCGTGCTCTATGCAGCTATCGTGCTCTATGCAGCTATCGTGCTCTATGCAGCTATCGTGCTCTATGCAGCTATCGTGCTCTATGCAGCTATCGTGCTCTATGCAGCTATCGTGCTCTATGCAGCTATCGTGCTCTATGCAGCTATCGTGCTCTATGCAGCTATCGTGCTCTATGCAGCTATCGTGCTCTATGCAGCTATCGTGCTCTATGCAGCTATCGTGCTCTATGCAGCTATCGTGCTCTATGCAGCTATCGTGCTCTATGCAGCTATCGTGCTCTATGCAGCTATCGTGCTCTATGCAGCTATCGTGCTCTATGCAGCTATCGTGCTCTATGCAGCTATCGTGCTCTATGCAGCTATCGTGCTCTATGCAGCTATCGTGCTCTATGCAGCTATCGTGCTCTATGCAGCTATCGTGCTCTATGCAGCTATCGTGCTCTATACAGCTATCGTGCTCTATACAGCTATCGTGCTCTATACAGCTATCGTGCTCTATACAGCTATCGTGCTCTATACAGCTATCGTGCTCTATACAGCTATCGTGCTCTATACAGCTATCGTGCTCTATACAGCTATCGTGCTCTATACAGCTATCGTGCTCTATACAGCTATCGTGCTGTGACGGTTCCACCTGAAGACGAAAGCTTGTGTTGCCTCCGAAACGTCGTGATTTTTATTTTATTCTTTATTTTACTTTTATTAATTTAAATTTTTTACCTACGTGACTTTACCGAAAAAACCTAAGAATAATCAAGGTATCATTCAACGTTGACCCAACGTTCCATGTTTACTGGTAACTTCTTCTGATCATCCGCTTGTATTCACATATTTTGCTTGCACACAAGTGGAGTAAAAACACAAGTAACCTGTGGAATAATAGGATCCGCAAAGTTCGCCTCTTACTTGGGCGTGAACAAGTGGAGTTCGACCGTGCCATATTTTCACATTCATACAGCAATTACACAGTAATCGCATCTCTTGGGACAAATAACATAAACATTTCTGAATTTCATGCAAATGTACCCATCTGCCTCACAGTGCATAACTTGCTTGGAATTCTGTTAAACATCAAAAAGTGTCCCCTTTATTAAGAGCTCATTATGAGTTACTGAAAGTAATGGGAACATAAACAGCCCTCTGAATCTTCCAGTGTAGAACATCAGGTCTATTGTATAAATTTGCATGAATTGGAAATAAGAACAAGCAAATGGAATCAGATGGCTTTCAATTAGATACTCAAGCAATATCTCACAGCTATAGAGTAATTTATCTATAGAAGCCTTATTCTATGTTTGTTTTTCAATTTATTATACCACTAAATGTTAATACAGGCAAACAATATTTTCTTTCACCTTTAAACTTGTTTTTATGGTGATGAAGCTAAAAAAAACTGGCCATTGAAACCACGTATCCACATTCTGCATGTGAATATATTTTCCCGTACTGTGTTTAAAGAAGCTGGTTCAATGCAATATTTTTGTTTGATAAATATTTGCGGCTTTATGTACTCTCAATAAGTTACCTTGACACTATTATTTTTCTATGTCTGTGAATTAAAGCAGAGGGGATTCTTATTTTTGTTTTATATCCGTTCAATTCTGTATGCCGAGAACTTAGCATACATCAATGTATAATGTAACAAATCCAATCACAGTTATTTATTTACTCTTTGTCCTGGTGTCGAGGTACACTGAAAAAATAATATTTGTGCACTAGGTGGCCCACATTAGCTGCTGAAAATGTTAAATGAAAGAAGGGTCATGATCATATATATTTAATTAGAAGTTTAAAGATGTAAGAACTGAGAAATTATTTTGGACTCACCATTTAAAAATGCACTCACGCTATATTCAAAGGTGCAAATGTAATGCAGCTCCCAAATGTTGTATTACTTCCAGGGCCACTCTTGCCAAGAGCTAACCAAAGCAGATTATACCTTGTCATGGGCCATTAGTCAAATGCCCATTGTAAAACAGACTGTGATTTTTTATATAGCTTCCCGTGTAGCAAGCAAACCTTACGAAAATCTTGATTTGAAGCTTTCGTGACTGCAGGAATCCATACTCTTTATTTTTTCGGTAAAGTCACGTAGATAGAAAAAAATAATAGATCACGACGTTTCGATCGCCACACAAGCAATCGTCATCAGGTGGGATAGAGAAAATGTTGATTTTACCATTTTTCAGCATGTTAATATCTTTTTATTGACGATTTAGCCACATGCGATGCTATATATAAATGAATAATATCGTATATTTGTCTCATTAAGTATTTAAATCTTGAATCCTTTATCACATTACCGCCACCGTGAAATAATGAAGCAGGGTCATCAATCAACTGGTGTTTGAGTACATTTACTAACAATCTACAGACACGGAGAGACATTAGAAATATATACGTGTATTTCCAAATGAAAACACAAATAATATTCTCCTTTAAGGCTCCCATATGTCTATTTGCGTTACAGATGCAAAGGAAACTATTTTGTTATGAAAAATTTAAATCAGGTTTCAGCTGTGAATGATTGCAACGTAACCCGCAACAGATATATGTTTTTCACAGTTTAATTGGCTTCACCTGCTGCTTGAGTCACAACTGTCCATAACAATATTGTACACTGGTTCAAGTTTGGGTAATCTTGATCTTCACCGACATTCTCGCATTTTTATCACTGGTATCATCAGCCTCACATTATTTTGGTATTCGAGGCAAAATATAGCAATAATTTATTACGTTGCACCAGTATAGGTTTATCTGATTCATCCAATACTCTTAAGATTTACGGCACATAGAGCATGCAAACGCGTCTGGGACAGAATATAGAAATGGGTTCTGTGGGCCACAGCAACAGTCCACTACCACTCGTCACAGCTTGTTGCCCCCTCGGGTGTCTATTTTCCTTCCACAGAGGCATAAACATGTTTGTATTTGCCATAACTATGAATATTATTTACGTGTGGGGTGGTTTCCTTTTTAAGGGTTTCTTAAGGTCACTCCAATGCAAACAATGTTTTTCAGCCATTTGGCATATATATTAATGATGGTCATATGTGTGTGTTTTTTAATTATTGAGTGAAACTTCGATCATCCACTCTTCAATAACTTACAAATCCTGTAATTTACGGAAGTCCCCACAGTTTGCGGCAATGCCCGTGATCTGCGGGGACAGCGATCCTGAAGTCTGTGGATTTGCGCAGATTTTTTTTATCACTTCCAGGAATGGCTAATTCCTCTTATAATGAATCTGCGATGCACCGAGATTTGAGTATATATTAACATGTGTTTAAAAATTCTGCACGCATCAAATAGCCCGGGCAGCATGTTTTAAAAAGTACCGTGACCTTCACAGAAGCAGCCACATTCTCTTTGCAGAGGAAGAGAGAGATGTGTTTGAATTAGTTCAAACACATCTCTGTCTTTTTCTGTGTACACGGAGAAACGCAGCTGCAGAGAGACAAACGAAGGTGCAGACAGACTCATCATTGAAGCACAAGCAGTGGTGCTTCAAAGATCCCCCCTGGCCACGCATTAAAAACAGCGTTTCAGTCGCTAATTGAATACTCTTCCAATTACGTGCACATTTTTTTTGCGTTAGTGGAGTTACATAGAAAATTCCCTAAATTACCCACGGGTTATACAGATATTGACCACCATTTCCTCTCTGTTATCCACACATTCAGCAGACAAGGAGATGAGTGGCATATTACTTCAATTATCCTCGAATTTTCCCATGAATAAGTGGAGTACATTCCATGGATAACTCCGTGATATTGGTCGTCTATGTTGTCACGGATAAATGAAATTCTGTATCCCCGAATTATAATCCATCACCTGCTTTCTGGTAGAACAAAACAAGGTAATGTTCATATGTGTCTTTGAACCTTATCGAATAATAATAATTTACATTTATTTGTAAGGTGCCTTCCACACATCTATTTACAAAAACTGTACATGTAGGAGAGCGCTTATGTCAAATTTAAGTGTCTCCCTGCTTAAAAACCAATGAGATGACACGTCATAATTCGTACCTTTTGGTGTTCATGCCATTTATAGAGCAGAAAGATATCACTAAGGTGCTATATTTCACAGATGATTAAAGACTGCCAGTAGTGGACAATGTTGCTATGTGGTTTTACTCAATTAAGTAATTTACAGGTAATTGTAATTGTTACATTTTCCAAATTTGAACCTGAACACCTGCCCACATTACGGAATCTTCAATGCCCTTCATTGAGAAGCAGACTGCATGTGTATTGTGTTAATACACCCACATTATTAGCAAGGCCTCAAAGTGTAAACCTTTGCAATAATTGGGAAATGCACGACCACTCTGCCATTTTACTCTATTGGCAGAGCTGGTTTACTGGTGGAAAAAAAATGCATATTCCTATGTTGAGTCATAGGAGAGTGAAAATACAGCAGCTTTGCCAAATGTGTCGTTTCCAATGTACCCAACAATAAAAAATAACATGTGGTTATATTATTGTTAATTAATAATAATAAAGCACGCTGGGACAAAATATCAGAAAATAGACAGTGTTATTCTCAAGCAAAGAAGTAAATAGTCTGTGACTTTGTTGTAAGCCCAATGGTGCTATTTTTTTTACGTGGGCCACACGCAAAAATAATATTGTACAAAAGCCAAGCCTGTTACAATAAAAAAATTAAACCATTCAAATTTTATTTTCCACAGTGATATATAAATGGTACTTGATAACATCATGCATCGTGGACCTATTATTAATTGCTCCTGAGATATTAGACATTTCAGGGGATACATGAGGGCCTCAGACTATACTGCCATTCTTTACGCCCTCCTTTGGGGCACGGGTGGTTTATCTGGCCGCCCACTTGCATGATGTGTGAACCGAGAGTATGCTATGTCACCATCGTCCATCTTCATGAGAAGAATAATGGTATCTGAAAGATACAGTGGATGAGGTGGACAAAGACACACAACAAACTGGGTGACAGTGATTAAATGCCCCATTGAAAGCACCTCCACCTCCAACAAATGAAAATTAATAACGTACCAGTATCAGTAGTATTAGGTCATATTACAAAAAAATTACTCTTTAAAAGTTGTCATTAAGACATGTTTTGCATGAAAGCTGAAAATTGTAATTGCATTCAAAATCACGTTTGTATGTACTTTGCCTTTTTAACCTATACAGTACTTATTTGGTTTAATTCATTTACCTTTTATGGAAAATTGTATTATATGATTTGAAATAAAATCACGTACAGTACATATATGTTAACACACTTTCGTTAAATGTCACCTCAACACAGATTGAAAATATTTGCTTTAACAAAAACATTATAAATGTACATGCAAATTTGTGATTAAAGGAACAAACATTTATATTGCAGTTTTATGTTTTTATACACATTATCAAATAAATTAGCAGGTAAATTAAATCTTAATTTGATTTTAAGCTTTCGTGACTGCAAGAATTACCCTTTGGTTCTTTCGGTAAAGTCACGTAGAAAGAAAATAAATTAAATAGAATACGACGTTCGATTGCAACACAAGCAGTCGTCATCAGGTAGAACTAAATTTGAGAGAGAGACAAAACACAGACACGGAGACACACAGACAGACACACAAGCAGAGAGAGACAACACAGAGACACACAGAGAGACACACAACATAGACACACACATTGTGTGGATGAGGTGGACATTGTGTGTGTCTATGTTGTGTGTCTCTCTCTGTGTCTCTGTGTTGTCTCTCTCTGCTTGTGTGTCTGTCTGTGCGTCTCCGTGTCTGTGTTTTGGCTCTCTTTCAAATTGAGTTCTACCTGATGACGACTGCTTGTGTTGCAATCGAAACGTCGTATTCTGTTTAATTTATTTTCTTTCTACGTGACTTTACCGAAAGAACCAGAGTAAATTGAAATTCTGGATTTGAAGTTTTCGTGACTGCAAAGATTCATGCTCTTTGTTTTTTTCGGTTAAGTCACGTAGGTAAACATTTTTTTTTTATTAAATCACGACGTTTCGGGTGCAACACAAGCGTCCTTCTTCAGGTGGGGACAACTCAGCGAAAGCACACAGCTTAAGTGAAAGCACACCGCGAAAGCACACAGCTGAGTTGTCTACACCTGAAGAAGGACGCTTGTGTTGCGCCCAAAACGTCGTGATTTAATTTATTTTATTTTTTTACCTACGTAACTTTACCGAAAAAAACAAAGAGCAAAAAATGAAATTGTTGCTGTAATGTACAGTGTATATATACACACACACATAGTTCGCTACATGTTATTTAGAAGTTACGTGAGTTGCATGAGGTCTCGATTTAGTTGAACAAATGCAAAAAGAAAATGAAAAGACTAAAGATATGAAAGCATTTTCTTCCATGGCAAAATCCTCCATACATAGCTCTATATCAAGATGTGTGCTTGCTTTAAAAAAGTGACATTCCTGTGACTTTGGAATGCAAACTTATTTTTTTATTCAGAGAACATTTTGTTATATTTTATTATATAACCTGAAAGTTGAGTTTAAAATCAAGAAAAGGTATTATATTATACTTACCTGTGCAATTAGAATAATTTAATCCTGTGCCTTTAAAAAAAAGTATAAATGTACCCTATAATAGTAATGATTTCAACATTTGTAAATGTGCCATGTTCATTTAGAGTGAAGACAAGTGGAAGAGCATATGAGTGGAAGGTATAATTGTAGTCTTGTTATAAATTCAATATTGTGTCTATGGTAAGTGCTCACAAACAGAACCTATTGCAAATGCTCTGTATTGTGATTTTCTTTTTCTGTGGAAATATGATAAAGTACTGTAAAGCACAAAGTGCTATTAGGGTGTTAAATAGATTCCTACCAGAAAATATAAGGACATATGTTAATAATGATTCGTCCAATGCTCTTTCTTTAACAATGCAAATACATTTTCGTTCACGAAGAAAATATATTTAAATACGCTGCAATGTTTGATGTAATAAATGCCCTAGGCAATCTTAAGCATCTGCTGGTTGGGGTTGAAGGGGTGAACAAGGTCATGTGAAGAGAACGTCAGATCACAGCTGTCATTTTTCATGATGTGCCAAGAGTCCAGATTTAAAATGCTTTGAATTGTATTAAATATATAACATATATTGCATATACTGAATGAAGTTACAGCAATACAATTGATCAATATTCTAAAACATTGCTTCAATAAATTATTTGAAATTATGGTAATGCTTATGCACTAAAAGCTTTCTAAACTTTATTTTCAGATTTCTGTATTATTATTATTATTATTTTGAACCTTCCTGGTTGAATATCATCGTCACCAAACATGATCAATCCACTGCTGTATGAAAGACTTCTCAAGATTTTGACATTTTTCACATTTTTGTGATGTGGAGGCAAGGATTGGTGGATCATACAAATAACAAAATTTTACAAAACGCCCTTCCCGTGGGCATTGAGGTACAATCGTCTGGCTTGACAGCAGAATACAGTACAGCAAAGTGTGGACTGATATCATCTGTCCCTTCTGTGTCGGAGAGTGTTTCCCCCCTCGCCTGCGTGATTTTTCTCTGGGTGCTCCAGTTTCCTCCCATATGTATATAAATTTACGTTCACTCAGTCTGAAAACATATGAATTTATAGAGATCTACTGAACAATTGTTGGAGCCTGTCTGTGGTTCTTCGTCAATTGTGAGATTGCATTTGTGTGAACGATGCGATATCAAATTAATGATTAGATTTTAGTTAGACTTTTTTTACGTCATAGCAGGCAAAATTCGCTGGTAAAAAATAACCCTTCTCTTCAGGAACATTGTGTTTGTTTTGCTTTTTATTTCCATGCTCAGCCTTCTCAAGCACTCACATTCCCAATCAACCTTTTTTTATTGTTGCTTTCATGCCTCATTGCTTGCCATGACATCTTCAATATTTTTTCTTGTTGTGTTCCATTATTTATTTTCTCCTTTGTTTACAAATATTTATTGTAAGAATTCTGAGTTCAATGTTTTGTTGAGCATCTCCATCTCTCTTCACATTTCTCATCTTTCGTAACAGGTATTTTGTGGTTTCAGAATTTTTATATTTATATGTTTGCTTTGTAACATTCCCCAAACTTTAAATGCATTATCCATTACTATGTTAGTTAATGCATTATTGAATGTGGTGACATCCATTGCAACATTTTTTTCTTAAAAAATGTGAATGTTGCTTTATGTTAGTCTATAATCAGTTACCTTTTGGCTTAGATTTGTTTTAATTAACTATCTTGATTTTGCCTGTAATTAGCATTTCCCCTCCATGTCATCAGTCTTTGACTGCTTCCTGTGTTAAGGACAGATGTTATTCCATCTTTTTGATGATTCGTAATAAGGATAACACTGGTCGACAGTTGGATTTTTCAAACTTCAAATCTAGATTAGTTGTATTTTTGTTTCACTGATGCCTGTCGATTGATCACATTTTCTAAATTTATTGATGGTGATCTAAGGCAATTTGACCAGAATGCCGTTTTTCTGACTGGATGGTATATTAATGAAACTGGGTTTCCTGCCTACACGATGTGTGTGTTGGGATGGATTTTCTTGCCATTTAAAGATTTTGATCTTGTGTGTTTGCTGGCTGCAGTCTCTAAAATCCACTCATCTCTCTCACGACTCACTCCAATGGCAAACGTAACAATCAACTTCTCTGGACCTTTTACATACTTTTTCATATAAGTAACCTATTACGCTGTTAAAATAAATTTTATCCCAATTTATAATTTGGATAATTTCTTCATACATTTGGTCTACTTCTTAATCAAAATGGCTTGTTGTTTGGACATATAATGAAATCATATTTAGACTATAGGGTTTCGACAGTCTTCGTGTAAACTGGGAAACTATCCCATGAACTCTTGAATCCTAAAACTATCTATTTAATTCCTGGGGAGACAAAGAATATTCATAAATCTTTATAACTTATACCAACTAACCCTTTATGATAGAACACGTTACCCAACTTCATAAGTGTGGTGTTATCTCCTACCAACCTCACCTTACCGATGCCACCTATGTTACAATTTCTTTATTTAAATTCTGCGTCCGTTTCGACCAGGTCTGAGTCTTCAGATAATTTCCACGTTGTATACAATGGTCAATTCAAGAAGATGTCCTGTTATGAGGTGCTATGAAAGGATACATGTGAAGTACCGGTGAAGACGCTGGACACCCAGGTTGAGGCACACGTATATTTATTTTCAGCTTATCGGTACAGGACAACACTAGAGGGGGTAGCGGCCCCCTCACCCGGATAACTGGGGATACCCCCTAGCTAATCTCACCTATCCCCAAGTCCTCCTCTAACGAGCTAGGGGAGGCTAACTGGCCCGACACTGGTGAGTCGGGCTACGGTCTCCGGAGTCCCAGGGTCTAACCCTGGTTCACGGAACCACGCCTCTGGCTCGCTCCTCTGCAGCCCTGACAAGGGCGGCGTCGAGGGGAGTCCAGGGCTCTAGCTAGAGGATCTTCACTCTTCCTCCTTCGTTCCCAGACTGAGCCCCGAGCTCTCTTTGTCCTCCCCCTTTATACCCCCCAACAGGATCACAACCCCCCAGGCTGCCTGATGCGGACGTCGCTGCGGGCACCCCCCCCGTGTACTCCCGTAACTCCGCCCACTGTGTTTGTTACCCATTGGATCGTATGCACTTACAGCCCTCCCGTAACAGCCCTACATCACCCCCCCCATTACAGCTCGCAGCCGTCCCGGCTGCAACAATTCCAAATAAAGGAACAATTACCCCTCGACCCCGTGTGTGCCTCATTTTTTCAACAAAATGCAAATAGAAGAACAACAACAAGAACAACAACCATACCCCCGAAGGGAATGTCCGACGCACCCCCCCCCCGCATAAATACGAAATCCGTAAGCACGTATGTACAACTAGCCAGGAACTCCCCCATCACACACAGCACACCCACGACACACAACGCACCCACAACACACACACCGCGCCCACACAACACAACACACTCAGTGTGCAAGGAGCACACCACCGACGCAGCATACAGTAACCATGACACGTGAAGGAAAATAAATTTTTTTCTTTTTCTTCCTGCTGTATATTATAAGAGTCTGCGCATTTTAGCGCGCGTCCTTGCCGCAGGCCCGTCACACGGGGCAACCCCGGACGGCGGACCATCCGGTGGCGGCTGTCCCATGCGAGGTGAGGTCGCGATTGAAGTCGCGCGACTGTCGGCATCACCTGTGGGGGTTCCAGGGCGTGAGCCCGTCATTCCCGGTGCACCTGTGGGTGGGACAGCCGGCAACACATCAGGCGAGAGCAGCGACGGACCCTCCGAGTCGGTCGACCCCCCACATGCTTGGCCTCGCGTGCGTGGCGTGGGCCCCCGCACCGCAACAAACGGCTTCAGCCTAGAGGGGTGTACAAACCACCGGCGCCTCCCCCATTGGATTCGAACGCACTGAGGCCTCAAAACCTCAATAACCTCGACGGGGCCCCGCCACGGGCGTACGAGTTTAGAGGAGGTCGCGAGTGGTACCTGGGGACAGTGCAGCCATGCCCTGTCCCCCGGCTTCCACTGCAGCACGTGCGCGCGAGCCAGTCTGAGGCGCTCGTTCGCCTTCTGACGCCTGTCAGAATTTAGCCTCGCCGCATCCCGCGCCTCAGTCAGTTTGTCAAGGTTAAATTTAACGTGATCGTCCAATTTAGATTTGCCCAGCGGCACGGGGATCTGCAACTGTGCCCGAACAGGTGGGTCGGGTTCGCGGCCATACATAAGAAAGAAAGGTGAAAACCCCGTCGCAGCATGGGGAGCCAATCTGTATGCCGCTAGAACCCCTTGAATTTGTAAGTCCCAATCAGCCTGTGAGTCCGAAACTTGCTGCGACAACATAGACGTGATGGTGCGATGCAGACGCTCGACCATCCCGTCCGTTTGCGGGTGATAGGGGGAGGTTCGAATTTTTTTCGTTCCCAGGAGATCACAGACTTGTTTTAGGAGTTTCCCCGAAAAATTTCTACCCTGGTCGGTCAACAACCGCTCCGGGGCACCTTTGTCCATGACATAACCTTGGACAAAGGCGTCGACGATGGCTGCTGCCGACTGATTCGCCAGGGGCCAGGCCATAGGCCAGCGCGTAAAATATTCGACCCCAGTAAGCAAATATTTATTTCCCCTGGAGGTGGCGGGGAATGGCCCCAGAATATCCAGTGCGACCAGTTCATTTATTCTGGAGACCTGGATGGATTGTAAGGGCGGGTTCGACTCCCGTGCCGGTGGTTTGCGCTGCGCACACTGAGGGCATGCCGCCAACAGATCAGCGACATCCCTTGTCATACCCGGCCAAAAAAAATTCAGCTGAAGCAAGGCGAGTGTTTTCTGGGTACCTAGGTGGAGGAGGCGCTCATGAGCAGCCCACACCACCTTACCTCGTAGGCCAGAAGGGACCACCAGCCGGTGACGCTGGGATTTCCCGTCCCAATGCATAAGCAAGCCCGCATGGGTTTCCCATGCGTCGGCATGACCCGTCACACGCCCCCTCTCCCCGGCGCGACGACGCAACGCGAGGAGGGAGGCATCCTCCAACTGGAGGCGCCCCCATTCATCAACGGGCAATCCAAGCAGGGAATCTCTCCCCTGTTCGGCGATATCAATGGGGACTACCGTTTCATCGTCGGCGGCCGCCGCCAGGACCGGAACCATCACGTCCCCCACTGGCTTGCAACGCCCCGACCCCAGGAGACATGCGCATTCGGAGGCGGTTGGCATCCGTGACAGAGCGTCAGCGTTGGTGTGGCGAACGCCCTTACGATAAGTGGTTTCAAAACTGAAATCCTGGAGGACCTCCAGCCATCGGGACAATTGTCCCGATGGCTGTTGAACCTTCAGGGCGTACTGCAGTGCCGCATGATCTGTGCGGACGGTGAAATGCCGACCGTACAGATATGGGCGATACTGTTGGATGAAATAGACAATTGCCAACAGTTCCCTACGGGTGACACAATATCTTTGCTCCGTTGGAGACAACACCCGACTGCCGTACGCGACCACCCGTTCCACGCCGTCAACCACCTGGGAAAGCACGCCTCCAATACCCGTGTTGCTCGCGTCGGTGTCGAGCAAAAACGGCCTCGAAAAATCTGGGTAAATCAAGGGAGGAGCCTTCACCAGCGCGTCCCGAAGGGAGCAGAAAGCAGCTTCCTCATCCTGACCCCAGTGGAACCGAACCCCTTTAGAAGTTAACGCGTGTAGGGGTTTGGCAATTGTTGCAAAATTAGCGACGAAGCGTCGGTAATATGATGCGAAGCCAATAAAACTCCTGACCTCTCCCACCGAGGTGGGAGTCGGCCAGGAGCTGACACACTGCGTTTTGGCGGGATCGGTAGCAATACCCGAGCGCCCTACGATGTGCCCTAAATAACGCACCGACTCGCGTAACAAATGGCATTTTTGGGGCTTAAATTTCAAATTAGCAGCCCGCATCTTTAGGAAAACCGCCCGCAACCTCTGGAGATGTTCATCAAAAGTTTTACCAAAGACAATAACGTCATCCAAATAAATCAGGCACGATTCCCATTGCAATCCAGCCAAAACCAATTCCATCAATCGCTGGAAAGTTGCCGGCGCTGAGTGTAAGCCCATCGGCAACCGGTTGAATTGGAACAGGCCGTGCGGTGTACGGAAAGCAGTTTTAGGTTTAGAATCATCGTCCAGAGGAAGCTGCCAGAATCCCGAAAGTAAATCTAGTGTGGAGAAGAATCGCGCTCCCGCCAAAGCGTCCAGCGATTCGTCCATCCGTGGGAGCGGGTATGCGTCGGCAACCGAAATTTTATTAAGGCGCCGAAAATCCACGCAAAACCGCAACGAGCCGTCCTGCTTTTTAACCAGGACGATCGGCGCTCCCCACGGGCTGGTGGAGGGAGAAATGATGTCGGCGGCTAACATGTCATCAACAGCCGATTTGACATGGTCCTTTTCGGCGGGACTTAACCGAAACGGATTTTGGCGAATTGGCGCGCTGTCACCCGTGTCAATATGGTGACGCAGCAGGTGAGTGCAACCCAAATCATATTTATCACGACTGAAAACGTCGGAAAATTCCCTCAGTAGCGTTCTAAGCTGTTGGCGCTCTGAATTTGTCAGGTCCGTCGATCCCGCACAAAGCGCGTCGATCCACCCTTCATCGCTGTCCGAATGTGGGAGCATCCGGGAAGCAGTGCCAACGTGGTTCGCGACAGGTTCCTCGCAGGGCACTGGCGTCGCGTGAGCGAACACCGTCCCTTGAGGAACCACCACCGTCTGCGATCCCACATTTAGGACCGCGATGAAAGGGTCCCCGTCCCCTCTTACGACGGTCTGGGCCGGAATCAAATGAGGCCCATTAACCCCGGCCCTAGACGGTCCCAGCAAAACACCCTGATCCCCTATGCCCTTAGCGAAGGGCTTACGAAGTTTGAGAGGCACTAGCATTTGAGCTCCCGGCGGCACACGAACAGTTTCAACGACGAACGCCGGTACCGTCGCGAACGCCGACCGAGCCGCCGCAGGGGATGGCAGGAACGCCATGCGCCGCCCCGATGGAAGCTCAATGCATCCTTGGTCGATCAAAATACGAATGGGCATTTTACCTAAGAAATCCGTCCCCAGCAGGCACGGAACCGCCAGCGAGGAGGAAACGAAAATCGGCCCCGACAATTTGATGTCCCCAATAGAAATTTGCGCTCGAATCTGTCCCATGATGCCGAGAGAGCCCCCGTTAGCGGCATAGAATGGGACGTTAACCGGCAGTAAAGGCCGGCTTTGTACGGGCAGAATATTGTAAATTAATTCCGAAATGATTGTCGCCGATGCCCCCGTATCGACCAAGATGCGTACTTCTACCCCGTCAATGTGTCCGACTACGGCCGACGACCCTGACGACGCGGCTACCACGCGATGGGCCAACACGGACCACTGTTTGGGCTCGATTTGAGTCCCCGCAGTGATCCGCGTTGGCCCCACGCAACGCGACATCGGCCCCCCGTTTGTTGTGGTGCGAGAGCGTGCAACGGGTAGGTGCTTTGGCCAAACATGTGTGGTGCCGCGACTCGCCGGGTCATGTTGCTGGAGCTTGGGAGGAGGAGGCCCGGCGTCCCGTCGAGCCGTCGTCCCGCGCTGTCGAGGAGAGCGGCACCCCGAGGCGACGTGGCCCCGGACGCCGCAGTTGAAACACCGCGGGAGCCCCGGTGGAGACGACGGGCGGTTGAAACGGCTTGACCCGTCCCGGGCCGACCGTACTTCTTGCGCCTGTTGCCGTCGATGGTCGACGGCGAAGAGCTCCTCCGTCGGAAGGGTGGCTGCAGCCACCGCACGCCCTGCCGATGCCCTGCTGGCTTTCCGCCGCAGGGACAGAAGGTTGGCGTGAAGGAGGCGCGCCGCCTGAAGAGAGGTCATCTCGGCGTCCTCCTGTGCGACGACAGCGATGTCCAGGTCGTCTGCCAGGAGGAGTATTTTCTCCGTGACCATCGCGTCCACGCCATCGTCGTCCATACGGGGAAAAGCCGTCTTAGCCAGCGCTAGGAGGCTCGTCCTGTATGCCAGGGGCGACTCCTTCTCACCCCGCTTGCGCTCGTAGAACCGCTCTCTGCATTCCGCTGAAGGTCCATAGACCCCGGCCAGCAGCTGTAGTGCTTTCGGCAGAGTAGACCGCTTCTCTTTCGGCGCCGATGTGAGGGCGGCGAGCGCGTCTGCGTCGAGGAGCGCCGGCAGCGCGCAGAGGGCTTCATCGTCGGACCACCTTGCCATTTCTTGGTGGGCGATGAAGCGTCGCTGGAAGCCGCCCCAGTCGCCCTCTGCACCAACAAATTCTTTCAGCGGAGGCAGCCGTTGTTGTAGCGCAGCGTTCGCCTTGGACGTCTGTAGGCTGCTATCCCCGGGACTCGGCTGTGCGTCGGCGCGAATGGCAGATGGAATCGCCTGTCGCGGATGTGATGACGCTCCCTCCGCTGGAGATGACGCAGCTGTCCCAGCGAGAGCGGTGTCGGACCCAAGGTTGAGCCCGGCCACGCCCTCCGCAGCTGCCGTGACGATGGCGGGAAATTCAAAGTTTGAGTTTTCAGAAATGGCGGGAAGGCGCTCAGGTTGACGACTCCCCTCGCCCCGTGGTGGACCACCAGCCCCCAGCCGCGTGATGTTTTCCAGCGTGGCGGCAGCGGCGTACAGTAGCTCCGCCAGTCTCTCGTGAGCCAGCCGTAGCGCGTCTGGCTGCGGCCCCTCTTCATGCCGATGCCCCGGTAGGAAGGCGTCGGCCCCCGGCTGCGCCATGTCTTGGTGAGCCGCCTCGGGCTCAACGACTTCAGCAGTGTCCTCCTCCGGTACTCTGGCTCGAGCTGTCTGACGTGTTTCCATGTCCGTAGTACTTCTGACACCAGATGAAGTACCGGTGAAGACGCTGGACACCCAGGTTGAGGCACACGTATATTTATTTTCAGCTTATCGGTACAGGACAACACTAGAGGGGGTAGCGGCCCCCTCACCCGGATAACTGGGGATACCCCCTAGCTAATCTCACCTATCCCCAAGTCCTCCTCTAACGAGCTAGGGGAGGCTAACTGGCCCGACACTGGTGAGTCGGGCTACGGTCTCCGGAGTCCCAGGGTCTAACCCTGGTTCACGGAACCACGCCTCTGGCTCGCTCCTCTGCAGCCCTGACAAGGGCGGCGTCGAGGGGAGTCCAGGGCTCTAGCTAGAGGATCTTCACTCTTCCTCCTTCGTTCCCAGACTGAGCCCCGAGCTCTCTTTGTCCTCCCCCTTTATACCCCCCAACAGGATCACAACCCCCCAGGCTGCCTGATGCGGACGTCGCTGCGGGCACCCCCCCCGTGTACTCCCGTAACTCCGCCCACTGTGTTTGTTACCCATTGGATCGTATGCACTTACAGCCCTCCCGTAACAGCCCTACACATGTACCATCACATGTATCACTCGCTCTCTGTTTACATCATATAAATATTGTATTATATAGAACATTTGTATTTCAAATAGTCATCAGATCTGCCTAATATTGTTCATGAGAGTGGGCCATTTCTTGCAGTTGTCGAAATTAGAATATTTATTACTCCGCAGTGAGCGCAAGCCTGAATTCAGAGCACGGGCTTTGCATCTTCTTATTTTATTACATGGTAGTGCCAAAAACCCCTCGGAAGGCAGCGATAGAAGGAGGGTGTAGTGGGGAAGCGTGGCAGTGAGGATTGTGATGTGAAAGAGACAATTTCAATAGTTTGAACTTCGCAATGACCACTTACAATCAAGAGCCGACTGGTAAGCTGTGAGTTCTGATAGTATCCCACTATTTGTGAGACAGAAAATGTCTGCAGCAATTACACTCGGCTTTATTTTAAACAGTGGTGTCAAGTGGATTATGTACACAAAGTGCAGGATTAAGAATAGTATTCATAAATTCTAATAATGTCATGAAAATATCATTAATCACTTCTATACGCACAAGGTTAAGCACACAATTGTGTACTTAGTCACCATTACTCGTGAATTTACACTGCTAATACATTTGCTGTACGTTTTCGTAGATACATACAGCACTAAATCATAATAATTGTTATTTTACCTAATTTTCAAATGCATTCTTATTTTACTCCACACACTACTATATTTGGCTGTAATCACATGCATGTGAAATATGAGAATTTATTTTAGAACCTGTTTGAAGGTAATTTCTCTGACCACAATGAGGCACGGTCAGCCATAAATCCGACACGTGTGTACATAGCACCATCAATAATATAGTATTTACGATGTACCTATGGGAAAGTTAACACTCGTTTGTCAGCCGAAGTTGGACCATGGTGCTGGAGGGAGTCAGGATAGGGATGTACTGCCAATGAGTTTGTATAAAGGGGCTCTGTCATACACACTGTCTGCCTGTCCGTGTATTAATAAGCACTGTAAATGGCTGACAAATGATTTACTTCGACATAAAAGGACAACAACAACAACGGCAAATAATGTTTACCTGTTCTAATCTCATTACTGATTTAAAAAAACCATGCATTTTATTGAGTGGCCCATGGCCATACGTAACTGCTGTAATGTGAAGGTTGGGAATATCATGCTAAGGCAGCACATTCGAGCATAGCGAAATCATTTAAATTGGAGATGTCACTAAGTTAACATAATAATGTGTATGTAACAACGTTTAATTTGTTACGGAATATTTTACAGGGACCCCCAACCCTGCCGCTGTTTGTGAGGGGTAGATGAAAATTAAGCCTCACTACATCGTGCTAAGAGCCTTATTGTTCTATCTTTACTTCTTTCTTCCAGTGTTACATGTATTGTCAGTTATTGTCAACAATAAATGTTCATGTGGTGTAATACAATATTGCTATGTACGTCTCATGATTACCTATTTTATTCAAACCTATGTAGTTTTGTTATTTGTATTGCGCAATTTTACGGCTTTATTGTTTACTGCCAGTCTTGAATGTGGGAGGGGACATTTCTCAGAGGCAACCTACATGATTTCAAATAAAGGGGTTTGATTTATGTTGGCAGAATGCATAAAAAGACAGTCACGTTTTCAGTATCTATTTGAGCTATTGTGTTTATAAACAAAACATAAAATAGACAAAGGACCAAATCAAAACTCCACACGTTAATTCTAGCTTTACAACGCCATACAAATTGAAAACATTCTTTAATACCTGAAATGATGAAAACATGCACGTTCATGCTGTATAAATTTAATTAAACTCTGACATCCAAAACAATCAATGGTCGTGAAAGCCTGCGTGTTAAACTAAACTCTGACAGTTAATCAAACTGAAAGCTTGATTTGTCATATAGTTCTGCATAGATCAGGGAAAAACTAATTTCAGCTGACTTTTCACAGCACTGTCAAACCAAATAACGAGATATCAAGGCTCTTTCCAGTGCCCAATATATTTAGTGTCCTTGCTTTTTTCCACAACAGCAGCCTATATACATCAACTTAGCAATTATATTTCCACGCTTGATTTATTGTGTAGTGGTGATACGCGCTGGGGTAAGGATCGTGTGCCAGCGCTTAGTGATTGGCTGTGTGTGTTGGTGACGCGCGCTGACGGTGAAGGATCATGGGTCAGCGCGGGGTCATGGGTTGTGAGGCAGTGATTGGCTGGGTATCGGTGACGCGCGCTGACAGCGAAGGGATCGTGTGGAAGCGCGTGGGGATTGGTCAACTAAGGGGGTGCTCACGTCGCGGTCCACATACGCTCCGTCTCCCGGGAGGGGAGGCTATATAAGGCGGTGCGCGCAGGCGCACGGGGAGTTGGTGACCAGTGAAGACAGAAGACGGAGGAGGAAGAGATAGGGCCCTGAGGCACCTAGTCCCGCTGTCCTTGTGAGGACCGGGGCCCTGTGTGGCTCAGAGGCGGGACCTTGGGACCCGGGGCCGAACGTCCGTGTGAGGGCCGGCCCACGGGACCCAGAGGTCGAGACCCACGCCCAAGCTGGGGTGGGTCTGTAGCGCCACGGATGCTACGGGGCTGGAGTGCCCGGGAGCGTGTAGCGTGAGCTGTAGTAACCACCAGTGTCAGGTGGAGTGTGTAGCGTGAGCTGTAGTGACCACCAGTGTCAGGTGGAGTGTGTAGCATGAGCTGTAGTAACCACCAGTGTCAGGTGGAGTGTGTAGTGTGAGAAATAGTGACCACACGTGTTATTGTGGAAGACAAGTGAAAATAAAGTGTGCTACCCGCCAAGTGGTTTCCCGCCGTCATTCCGACTACTTCAACTGGCGTCAGAAGTGAAACAGTCTTCCAGGCATGGATACAAGGAAGACTCTTCGGACTCACGGGATTAACCGCGAGGATAACCTCGACGACTCGGGCCAGCTGGCATCAGGGGGAGAGGACGAGGAGATGCCGACGCCGCAGGACCCACCGGGGGCGCCCGACGAGCGGCTAGGGGCTGATGCCGGACTCCGCGAGGCGCACTCCCGTCTGGCAGAGCTGCTACTCGCCGCGGCGTCCATCCTGGCGGAGATCACCACGTCGGGAGGAGCGGGGACGTCGGCGGACATTCAACAGGCTCGCCTCGCTGATTCCCGCCAAAATGACTTGGCAGTTCCCGCCATTTCAACCACGCGGACATCTTTTGGCAGGAACGGCGAGCAACACGTGGCGGGAGTTCTCCAAGCGCGCCCGCTTACGTCATCAGCGCGCGCTACGGACCGCCATCAGCCACCCGCCATAGGGGCCGCCATCTTGCAGACCGACGGTGGGGCGGAGAGGAACCACGTGGCAGAGGACGACTTCATCTTCCAGCAGCGCCTTCCCACGTTGACAGCCTTCAAGGCGGAAGGCGGGGACTGGGGCACATTCCAACGCAGGTTTCTGGCGCATCAAGAAATGTCGGCCTGGTCCGACGCTACGGCGCTGCGGGCACTGCCTGCCATGTTGGACGACGATGCGCTCGCGGCCTTCAGGTCCGCACAGAAGTCGGACCGCTCCACGCTTAAGGCTGCGTTGGGCCTCATGGCCAAGGTCTATGGACCTCCCTCGGCTTGTCGCCATCAGTTTTACGAGCGACGGAAGGTGGACACGGAGACCGCGCTCGCCTACCGCACGGCGTTGTTGGCTCTCGCCGACGCCGCGTTCCCTCGTATGGACGAGGAGGGCCAGGATGCGATGGTCTTGGAGCAACTGCTCAAGTTGGCGCAGGACCTGGGGGTCCCCATCAACACGGCCGACGAAATCGACATATCTTCTTTGCGGGTCGCAACAAGTATACAGGCGCACGAGGTCCTCAAGCGCAAACAGGGGGTCATCTGCACTGCTGCCGTGGGCTCAGCTCCGGGCCCGGTGGTCACCGAGCCCCAAGTCGTCTGCCCACGGGAGGAGGCGTTCACCGCTGGACGACCGGGGGACTGGAGGTCCGGGGGTCGTTCGCCTCTGCGATCGGCCCGCAAGCTGGAGCAACCGAGACCTCCGACGTCCCTCATCACGTGTTACAACTGCGGCCTCCGGGGCCACGTGGCATCCGGTTGCCGCGCTCCACGTCAGCGCGCCATGGGACCTCGGCTGGACGACGACCAAGGCCCCAAGTCGTCCCTACTACCCCCGGCAAGTCGCGGCACTTCACATGCTCGGCCTACATGCACGACACACATGGGCCGTCGCTTTGCGGCGGAGGAGGGCCGATTGGGGGTCGGGGATTCAGTTCGGAGAGGGGGGTTCGTGCGGGACCGAGGGGACATTAAATGGTCTGAGTTGGGTCACAGAATAGTGGCTGCGTCGGCGGGTTCATTGGTCGTTACGGGATTCATAGACGGGGTCGAGGTCAGGGTGTTAGTGGACACGGGGGCGTCGGCAACTATTATTTCAGACCTCATTTACAACATTCTCCCTGTCCAATGTCGACCTCTGCTTCCGGTGGACGTGCGATTTTACGCGGCAAATGGGGGCTCGTTGGGCATTGTCAGGCAGATTCGGGCGTCCATTTGCATTGGGGATATTAAATTGTCGGGACCTGTTTTCGTCTCCTCTTCCTTAGCGGTTCCTTGTCTGTTGGGCACAGATTTTTTGGCTAAAATGCCCATTAAAATTCTCATCGATCAACGTTGCATTGAGCTACCATCGGGTCGCCGTATTTCCTTTTTGTCGAATCCTACGGAAATTCGGACGGCGTGCGCTACGATACAAGCGCTGGCGACACAGACCGTGCACGTGCCCCCGGGTTCGCAGATGTTGATTCCCCTCCGGTTGAGGAAGCCATTGGATGGGGAGACTTCGGAACAGGGCGTGCTTTTGGGTCCATCAAATAGGGCTGTCGGAGGTCTGGATTTGTCGGTGGCTCACACGTTGGTTCGGGCTGACAAGGACCCGTTCGTTATGGTTCTAAACGCTGGTTCGCGGCCGGCCGTTATTCAGCAGGGCACTGTGCTTGCTCACGCAGCACGGGTCCCTGCGGAAGAGCGCCTTGTTGCGCATGTTGATCCAGTCCCGGCGCAGAAAATTCGATCGGGGGAGGACCTTGAATGGGTCGATTCGCTGTGTGCGGACTCAAAGGATTTGTCAAGGGTACAGTTGGGTGCGCTGCGTGCTTTGCTGATAGAATTCTCTGATGTGTTCAGTAAACACAAATATGACATTGGGTGCACGGACCTGTTGCGCCACCATATTGAAACAGGCGATGCGGCACCGGTCAGGCAGAATCCCTTCCGGCTGAGTCCTGCTGAGAAGGAACACGTTCAGTCGGCTGTCAACGATATGCTGGCGGCCGACATCATTTCGCCTTCTTCCAGTCCTTGGGGAGCACCTATCGTGCTGGTTAAAAAGCAAGACGGGTCCTTGCGATTTTGTGTAGATTTCCGTCGCCTGAATAAAATCTCTGTGGCTGACGCGTATCCGCTCCCCAGAATGGACGAGTCCCTCGATGCATTGTCTGGTGCGCGATATTTTTCTACTCTTGATTTATTATCGGGATTCTGGCAGCTGCCACTCGACGACGAGTCTAAACCTAAGACAGCATTTCGGACACCAGGGGGCCTGTTCCAGTTTAACCGGTTACCCATGGGACTTCACTCCGCTCCCGCGACGTTTCAGCGCCTTATGGAGTTGGTTTTGTCGGGTCTGCAATGGGATACTTGCTTGATTTACCTAGACGATGTCATTGTTTTCAGTAAAACGTTTGAGGAACACCTCCAGCGGTTGAGAGGGGTGTTCTTGCGGATGCGATCGGCTAAATTAAAGTTTAAACCGGCCAAATGCCATCTTCTTCGAAAGTCCGTGAGATACTTGGGCCACATTGTCGATTCTTCGGGGATCTCTACCGATCCCGCGAAGACGAACTGTGTCAGGTCATGGCCAACGCCCACGTCGGTTTCTGACGTACGCAGTTTCATTGGTTTTGCTTCCTACTACCGCCGATTCGTTGAGCATTTCGCCACCATTGCAAAACCCTTGCACGCTCTAACGGCAAAAGGAGTCAAGTTCCGATGGGGACCGGAGGAGGAGGCCGCGTTCTGCTCCCTCCGGGACGCCTTGGTGGGTGCCCCGCCCTTACGTTATCCTGACTTTACAAGTCCCTTCTTGCTGGATACGGATGCTAGCAACACGGGCATTGGGGGGGTGCTCTCACAGGTCGTTGGGGGAGTCGAACGGGTGGTCGCCTATGGTAGCAGGGTTTTGTCGCCGGCGGAACAGCGCTACTGCGTCACCCGTCGCGAGTTGCTGGCTATTGTTTTTTTTGTACAGCAATTTAGACCGTATCTCTATGGCCGTCATTTTACGGTCCGGACGGACCACGCGGCGCTTCAGTATTCGTTGAGGGTCGCCCAACCCTCGGGCCAATTGTCACGGTGGTTGGAAGTCCTCCAGGACTATCAGTTTACGACCACTTACCGTAAGGGGTTGCGCCACACTAACGCGGATGCCCTGTCGCGATTGTCACCTTGTCCCAAATGTGCGTGCTTATTGGGGTCGGCGCGCTGTAAACCGCAAGCTGCGGTAAGCGTGGGTGCGTTGGCCGCGACCGTGGATGCGCCGATTGGTGACGTTCCCGCTACCCCTGAGGGAGGGGACTCGCTGCTCTCACTGTCTTTGATTGAGTGGGGCTGTCTCCAAATGGCTGACAGCTCCCTGCTAGCGTTGCGTCGCAGGGTGGGGGGTCCCGAGGAGGGCCGGAAGCGAACTGGCTCCTGGCTGCTCAATCAGGGCCTGCTAATGAGATGGGACAATTTGTCTCGGCGGCACGCACTCGTGGTGCCTTCCGCTATGCGGGGAAAAGTTGTCCTGGCCGCACATGAACGCCTCTTGCATTTGGGGGTAAACAAAACGCTTGCTCTGCTTCAGCGTGACTATTATTGGCCGGGGATGGGGAGCGATGTGGTAAATATACTAAAGGGGTGTGTAGACTGCGCCAGACGGAAACCGCCGCCCGTGGCGTCAAATCCACCGCTGCAATCTATTCAGGTCTCGCGCACTAACGAGCTCGTTGCGCTCGATATTTTGGGGCCTTTTCCAGTCACGCCTAGGGGTAACAGGTACCTGTTGGTTGGTGTGGAATACTTTACCCGGTGGCCTATGGCGTGGCCACTCGCCAACCAGTCGGCGGCGGCTGTGACGGACGCCTTTGTCCAGGGCTACGTTCTGGATAAGGGGGCTCCCGAACGATTGCTGACCGACCAGGGAAAACATTTTTCGAGTAAATTGCTGCAGGAGGTGTGCGACCTTTTGGGTACTAAGAAGGTGCGTACCTCCCCGTACCACCCACAGACGGACGGGATGGTGGAGCGACTCCACAGGACTTTGACTTCTATGCTGTGCCAGCAGGTGTGCGAGGCACATGTTGACTGGGACCTGCAGGTCCCGGGGGTCCTCGCCGCGTATAGAATGGCCCCCCATGCAGCAACGGGATTTTCTCCATTTTATCTGATGTATGGTCGGGAGGCCGACCCGCCCATGGAAACTCAGCTGGGTCTTTCCGCGCCACGAACGAATTCAAAATTGGCCGAACATATTAAATTTAACATTACTAAGCTGACCAAGGCGCGGGAGGCCGCACGGCTTAATTCGAGGTCTCGCCAAATCGCCAACGAGCGCTTGCGTGCACGGAATGTGTCCGTGCACGACTGGAAACCGGGCGATAGGGCCTGGCTGCACTGCCCTCAGGCACCTTTGGCTACGTCGCCTAAATTGTTGAGGCCATGGCGGGGACCCGTGGAGGTCGTGCGGGTTGCACGCCCCCAGTGTGTTCAGATAAAATGGGGAAAGCGCCATTGGTACGTCCACCCCTCCCGGCTGAAACCGTTCTCGCCTCCGTATGGCCTACCTTTGTGTCGTGAGGACCGAGCATGTGACGTGACCGACGACCCGAGGGGGGAAATGTCTCCGCCTGATCCTCACATGTCTCCGCCTGATCCGCTCCCAGGTGGCTCGGAACTGACAGCTGCCGACCACCGGCGGCCGGATCCCCGCGACACGGCCGGTCCTTCCAGGCCCAATCCGTGCCTTCCGGGCCTGCCGGAGCCACCAGACGGTCGTCAGCGTCCCGTCCCGTATGATGGACCGGCCAGGCGGACTCGCGCTAAGTCGCGCAACTTTTCCTGACCAACTGAATGAGGGGCCAATGCGGCCGGAGCGTCTCGTCACTGCGTTCCCCATCCGCTCGACCGCTCTATCACCCCGGTTGAGGAGCGAGCGGAGGGGGGGATCGATAGTTACAGAGACACTGGACACGTTTTTTTTCTTGGAATTACTTTTATTGTGTTGTTCGTCGGTTTGTACATAGGTTGTTGTCTGGTGTTGTGTCGTTGTGTTGTTGTTGTTGTGTTACGGGGCACACTGGGGGGTGGGGATTTTGTTGTTGTTACTGTTGTTGTTGTGTTGTTTAGCAGCCGGGCCGGCTGCGAGCTATGTGGGATGGGGTGATGTAGTGGTGATACGCGCTGGGGTAAGGATCGTGTGCCAGCGCGTAGTGATTGGCTGTGTGTGTTGGTGACGCGCGCTGACGGTGAAGGATCATGGGTCAGCGCGGGGTCATGGGTTGTGAGGCAGTGATTGGCTGGGTATCGGTGACGCGCGCTGACAGCGAAGGGATCGTGTGGAAGCGCGTGGGGATTGGTCAACTAAGGGGGTGCTCACGTCGCGGTCCGCATACGCTCCGTCTCCCGGGAGGGGAGGCTATATAAGGCGGTGCGCGCAGGCGCACGGGGAGTTGGTGACCAGTGAAGACAGAAGACGGAGGAGGAAGAGATAGGGCCCTGAGGCACCTAGTCCCGCTGTCCTTGTGAGGACCGGGGCCCTGTGTGGCTCAGAGGCGGGACCTTGGGACCCGGGGCCGAACGTCCATGTGAGGGCCGGCCCACGGGACCCAGAGGTCGAGACCCACGCCCAAGCTGGGGTGGGTCTGTAGCGCCACGGATGCTACGGGGCTGGAGTGCCCGGGAGCGTGTAGCGTGAGCTGTAGTAACCACCAGTGTCAGGTGGAGTGTGTAGTGTGAGAAATAGTGACCACACGTGTTATTGTGGAAGACAAGTGAAAATAAAGTGTGCTACCCGCCAAGTGGTTTCCCGCCGTCATTCCGAATACTTCAACTGCATACTGCAGTGTCTTAATTAATCTGAAACTTGCTATAAACATCACGTGATTATCTTAGTTGTCATTACAATTAATATTGTAAAAAATATACCAACTTAGAAACTTTCCCACATTTAGTCATCATCATCAGTCAATTTTTATCCACTTCTGGATGATCTCCCAGAGTGATCAACATCATCAACGTCACAGCTAGATTTACTGTATCAAGATTTACTGTACCCTTGATACAGTAAATCTAGCTGTGACGGTCCCACCTGATGACGGAGACTTGTTGAACTCCGAAACGTGATTTATTATTTTATTTCTATTTTTACTTTTATTCATTTTAATTTTATTATTTTTTACCTACGTGGCTTTACCGAAAAAACCTAAGAGTATGAATCCTTGCAGTCACGAAAGCTTCAAATCTACCCCTCTGAATCCCCCAGAGGGATCCGTGCCTTGGCCACAGGTTCAACTGGGAGAACGGGCTGTTACCCCTAATTTTATTGGCTACCAATCTCCCAATGTCACTACATAGGTATGCAATTTTTTAAAACCAAATCAATTGGCATATTTACTCATGTGACAACTTGATTTGATTGGCTCTGTCGGGTGGTGCAGTTTGGTTATCGTTTAAATTTGAAATTATCCCTCCCTCTAGCACCGTGAATCATTGAGGATCTCAAGAATAGCGGTCGAAATGTCTCAGACCATTCTACCCAGCTGTCTTGTTTATATTGCTCTGCAAGTAGATTTGCTCAGTGTTTACAGAAAAAATATACATGAAGATATTAACTGTACACATGGGAAACTCTCAAAGTTTCTAAATCTGAAATGCAAAGACCACGAGTCCAAGGTTTGTAAACAAAAAAAAATCATCCGGAGTTGTCATATATTATTACACAAATCCCATAAATGTTGCTTAACCCTCTACGGCATAATTATACGTGGTGCATCTAAAATTAATCACGCAGCAAATGACTAAAAGTGCAAACACAAGTCAGGCTTATTTATTAACATACTGTTACTATAATCGTTTCTCTAATTCAATGATGGTCACAAACAGCCGGGTGGTGTTGGTGCACGCCTGTAATCCGGCACTGGTGGAGGCAATGGTACATGGATCGGACAAATTACAAAATATACTCCCTTCATAAAGGTGCGTAACCGACTCGCCCTATCCTTCTCCTCCCGTGATCGTAACGAGGGGACAGCCCGGCTAATATAGACAACAATAAATACAGGTAGGAACTACAGTTCCACACTGCCCACCAGGGATTATTTGTCTGTCTGTCTGTCGTGCATAGCCACGCCCTCTATTTGTATTTCATAGAGCGCTTCAGGCGGGCTCAGCACCACGTGACGCGCCGCCCCGCGCGGCTTGCGCCACGTGACACGGATCGCACGAATGTGCCGTCCAACCAAGTTCCTACCTGCCCACTCCGAAGGAACGTGTTAGACTAGTTCAGAAGTAAGTGATGAGGGATCGAGTAACTCCACCACCAAGGGCACCAGAGGGTTGTGGAACGGCAACTCTGTATTTCAAAGTGTTCTTCTGAGGAGCATTCGTGCTTTTGTAATCATGACCAGATACACACCAATCAACCCGACGTTACACAGCGCTTGGTATTTGGGTTGTCACCGAAACTGGGTTAAACAACATGCGCAGTGTCGTTCTCTTCTAGCATGTGTCCTTTAGCATGTGCACCTGTTGTTCTCTTTTAGCCCTGCCCCCCCAATACGTTCCATTCATTGGCTTCCACACTCAGATAAGCTCCTCCCCCCTCCTCCCCCCCTTGTATTTAAGAACTTGTATCTTGGAAATTTTTGCATCACTTGATACAGTAAATCTAGCTGTGACGGTCCCACCTGATGACGGAGACTTGTGTTGCCTCCGAAACGTCGTGATTTATTATTTTATTTTATTTCCATTATTCTTTTTATTAATTTTAATTTTATTTTTTACCTACGTGACTTTACCGAAAAAACCTAAGAGTATGTTACACAGCAACTCACTGCTCAATCCCTGTAATGTACCCGAATCTGAATAGGTGCCCTGTACCCTGAATTGATTACTCCACTGGTGGGCGTGGCCTACTGTGCAGTCACGTGAGTCCAAATCCATGGTCATCATTAACTCCATTCACAACAATACGTGCGATTAATTACATTTAAGCACTTACCGGCAACAGGTGCAATACCCTGGCTCGCCACTAGAATGCAGCACAGCAAAGTGTGCAGTGATATCATCTGTCACTTCTGTACGGGATAGCGTTGCCCCCTCGCTTGTGTGTGTTTTCTCCAGATGCTCCGTTGTCCTCCCACAATGAAAGACCTGCAGAGCAATTGTTGTCGCCGGCTTACCAACTGGCAGCCTTCCCGCTTGTTTGTGATTCCTCAACTATCAGGAGATGCAATTTTCATGAACGACGCTATATAAAACAAAATTTGTCGAAACAATTGAACTCCAACCTATTCAATATCATACAGAGTTAAGTTTCTTTCTCAATTTTCAAAAGGCCTCGTAAACAATGCTTTAAGTAGAATAACGATGTTTAGAAACTTTTTTTTTAAACAACGAAGTCATACATCATAATCACCAGTCGTGATCTATCCACTGCTGGATTAAGGCTTCTCAATGCCATTGACATCCCTCACATGTATGTGATGCAATAATCTTACCCATGATCTAATCTCGTCTCTCTGTCTCCGTGATATTCTTTCTGGCTTGTTCTGGCCAACATCCAATGTACCGCGTCCTGCCTAAACCCACAATTTGTTTATCTCATATGTTTCTTTTCGATACCTACCTAATGTTTAAACAGAAATTAAATAATAATTCATGGAATTATGGCCCAATCACACTTCTTTCCAAAAATGGTGAAAACACTGGCTTAAAGAATCACCAAGCCATTACCCTTTCATGTCACATATATCAATTGTTTACGAAGATCATTGGCAACATTGATAACAACATTTAGAGGCCTACCAACCACACGATCAAGCCGGGTTTAACAACGTTTTCTCTCACAATAAACCACATACATATCAGATTCAGCTAAATATTCATTCTGCGATGTCATAGATAGTGATGCATGCTGTCTTGACTGATGTTGTTTGCAAGGTGTTGCCTTTGAGAATTTGGCAAGGTTGCTTATGTATTCACATTTACATTCTATTTGTTCGGATTTAGCTCATTGATAAAAGCCACGATGATTTATAAAGTCTTTTCTATATAAAAGTTAGAAATGTACAAGGTCCCCACACAAATACATTTGTTATTATCGAAGGTGGAATTTAGCCAAATTTAGATTAAGTCCAACAAGAAGACAAGCTCCAAAGTCGATCTCAATTCAACTCAGCAATTCATTTTTAGTGGTTAAGTTCGTACTTATGAAACAGTATTGTCAATAACAGACCATTTATATAGGTTAGATTTTAGAATTTTCGAAGTACACTTTTTTCTTCCATTTTTTGATGTCTGCTGTTTTATTTTATCCCATCACTACATCGCCTAGATTAACATTATACATCTTACTTCGTAGCCTTACGTTGCACATGTCCTTAATTACAATTCTAAGAAGTGTCAATTTACTTGTTTAATGTCCACTGATTCTGTAATTACGCACAAAAACATTTATCATCATTTATCATAATTACAGGAGCTCAGCAGCAGATGGCTTCGTAATATATAAAGAGACATTTTCCCAGATGGGCTAAGAAGAGTTGTTTTTCTTATGTTCAAATAGAGACCAATTATCTCTGCCAACAGATTACATACATTTGATGGACAGCTATTGTGCTCGTTGGTGTTAATTTACGAAACAACTTAAATACGATATCGCGTATATCGCAGCTATCTGAAACCACTATGAAAGAATGACGAAATCAAAACCTAAAGACTATTTTCATATCAAATTAGCACCGTAAGGATGCAGTGTGTAGCCTGTCTGTATGTGTAGCTCACTTCATCCTAGTTTTTCACCAGCTGCATGCAGATTGAAGGTACTGGTACTTTGAAGATATGCATATCTTTATCATCAGACTTTGCGATCACTTCGTAACTTAGCTTAAAAAAACGGAAGCGTGTTTGTGCTAATTAAAAGTGTTACTGTTAAACAGAAAGTAACATGACTAATCGAATTATTTATAAGCATTGTACTTTATAATTTTATATCATTCTATTGTTATGTTCTAGGTTTTAGCTTTTTTCTAAATTTATTTATTTGCTGATATTGTACTTATAACCGAATCTCTTCCCACAAGTCTTCTTCTTCCTAGCGTTGTTCCCGCTGTGGCACAGGGTCCGCTTTTCGGCATTGTCTTCTCCATTTGGCTCGGTCCAGGGCATCTTCGGGGGATGCGTTGACCGTCTTCATGTCTTCCTTTATTCGATCCATCCATCGCTTCTTCGGACGTCCGCGTGGACGGCGGCCCTCTGGCTCAATACGCATGGCAGTCTTGGCCACTGATGACTCTTCACTTCGCATCACATGGCCGTACCACCGAAGCCTTGCCTCAAGCATCTTGTCCGCAATGGGGGCCACACCAAGTCGCTTCCGAACATCTTCGTTCATGACACGATCCCATCGAGTGAGTCCGAGGCTCCATCTGAGCATCCTCATCTCCATGGTGTGGAGAGCTTGTTCGTGTACAGTTGTGGCTGGCCAGCACTCGGATCCATAGAGTGCCACCGGTCGGACGATGGTCTTGTAAATTTTTCCCTTCAGCCTATCCGGCATTTTCCGATCACAGAGGACTCTGGTGACTTGCCTCCACTTCATCCATGCCGCATTGACTCGTGACCTCACATCAGTCGTGATGCTACCATCTGAGCTGATGGTGGAGCCCAGGTACTTAAAGTCCGTCACTTTCTTCAGCTTTTCTCCGTCAATGCTGATGGTGCCGTCGGTTTGGGGGCCACACTCCATATACTCCGTCTTTTTTATGTTGAACCTCATCCCGTTTTCGTCCAAACGTTCCTTCCACAGGCGCGTTTGTCTTTCCACTTCTCCTCTCTCTTCATCTGAGAGGAGGACGTCATCCGCGTAGAGAATTGACCATGGCAGGGGCGTGTGCAGGTCGGCAGTGATCGTGTCCATGCACAGGATAAACAGGAGTGGTGACAGGGCCGATCATCTCTTCCCACAAGTAATCTACATAATTTCAGGCAGCAAAAATACTACATCGTAATATCAGATAAAACCTCAACTGCTACAAAGCCACTTCGGAAATTGGCAATTGCATTCACTAGTCTAACTGGGGCTTGAGCTAGAAAAGTTTTTGTCATTTTTGAACACAATTGTATTTCAACTGTGCTAGGGCCATGTCATGAGATGGAGAACAATTTCCATTTGTAAATGTCATAGAGCGGTGCACACCCAATATAGTAGAGAATGGCTCATGGAAGTCTAATTTCGAGGTACTTCTAAGATTCCTTCAAGTGCCCTTTTTATCCACACAACAATGGACACTCGTCCCCACACCCCATTCAGTGAAATCTCTCAACGACCTCAGGTTAATGTATTTTTCGTAATAACGTGTTTTGCTCAAATCTACGGAGGATTCACCTACGTAAATAATATAATATTTAAAATAACATACTTATAATGTAATTGAAGCTCTCTGGTAAGAATTTTACTTCCTACTATATTGCATATAACCCATTTGCAGCAGCATGATTATCCATCGAACGACATGCAGTAGCTTCACAACATTAACTCTGACAATGCCGTGCAACATATGTTAGCAAAGCCAACACAAGTTGCTCTGTGACGTATGAGCAGCTGTGATATCGCTGAGCGATGGATGCTGGCTTCGCTGACAGCAATGCCTTTGATTGAGGTTGGCAGGGTTGCTAATGCATTCACATTTCCACGTGAAATGAATTAATACTTCGTGAGACCTCCTTTGCCAGTAGCAACATATAATAATAGGGGTTTTCCCCTTTTTTTCTGGCAACAAGACTGAAACATTTTTACAAGGAATCATGAGTGCATTAACCACAATACTTGTATTGGGGGGAAACCCCTATTATTATGAATTAATACTTATTCGGCTTTAGATTATTGATAGAAGATAACATTATTTTTTATTTTGTCATTTCAGATTAATGTATTTTCATGATAAATTAGGAAAATTCAAGGTCCTCACACATTGTACAGTATCGAGTTTTCACTGTACTACAGATAAATGTTTGCTGCATGACAGTCACGCTGATGTGTTTTATATTAATACCTGAAATGTGGCTCATTTAAGTGAAAACCCAGGGTTTAATGTCATGGCTTTTTGTGCAGTCATTGGTGACTGGGCTGAGACCATCAATCGGTTTGAGAAGCTGCTTTAAACATGGGTGGGTGGCTGCCGCATTTTGAACTAGGATCTCAGCAGTGCCAGCAGAGCACTCTGACCCTTAGCCACCTCTGATGTTAATGAACAGCAAAAGCATTAACTGAATATCTTCATGTCAATAGATTTAACATATTATCAAGATTTATAGGTGGGCGCGATTCAGATATTTGTCATCATATAAGCATCATTGTCATTTTTTTTCAATCAGTCGTGCTATTTTGAAGGAAAAACACATTCTTTATTGTAGCTTGGTATGTTGGCCCATCCTGCCCTTTACACGTGAGCTGTGCAATAAACCTACCTTTATATAGCAAAACAAATCTAATTAGTATGGGTCCAATTATAAAACAAATTATTCCACTACTAACAAGGATAAAAAGGCACAATAAATAAGCACGTTCTTCCGTCTGTGTCACAGGTTATGATTCGTTTAAATTGTGGTGTTTTTATTTTATATTACACGATGATATGCCTGTGTGGACATATGACTAATGATACAAACAATTACGAGTAATACAATAACAATGTGCTGCTCTGTGTATAGCATGACTGTCATCAGCATTAAAATAGTTTTGTCCAAATATCTAAATTAAGCTTTGTATGTTTGTCAATGATGGAAAAGGAATACAGTTTTGTGTTATATTAAGCTTATGGCTTTTATATGTTGACAAAATGCTCATACTGTACTCTATACAGTATGTCAACCCTACATTAAATATTTCAGTAGAATTAATTTAACAAGAAGCTGCTCCATACAAAATTATTTGGGTAACTGATTCAACAAGTAATTTATGCATAATTCAGAAAATAAATAATTCAGTCACATGAATGAGGCAATGAGTCAAACATGGTAAATTCTGCATTTGGTTCAGTTTTTTTGTTTACCTTTTACATACCACAGACGCTAAATAAAACACGCATTGTATTGCAGTAGTGTATTTTAAACCATTCTTACCCCTTGTGACCTTGAGAGTGCTTTATTAAATCACTGCCGATATAATATCTATTGCTGGCCAATTACATTTACAACCTTGACGGCAGAACTTTTATTTGCAGTAATATCAAACTAAATATTTCAGAGCTATGACCACCCCATCAAAAACCCGCGTTTTATATTGCGAAGCACCATAGAAACGAGCAACACATGCATAGCAAAGTTATTGTTACAGTATTGCTTGCATCGTGATTTTGTGTCTGCGTGATTTCAAAAAACACTTTCCATAATGTTTGATGATGCAGCACTAACAGTGGCTCACAAGCACAATTAGCAAAACAATAAACTTAACACGCGTCACGGACGCGACGAAGGAGGGATATTACCCGACACGTCGCAAATGAAAAAAAAATATATTTTTTCTCTTAAGGCAATCTTGTGGACGAGTTTGTTGTGATTTTTCAGAATAAATAACAAAAGTATATTTAGAAGTATATATTCACAACTGTGATCATCATTATTATAGGCTATTTTGGGACCATATATAGTACAGTATGTAAATAAAGCAAACTGCATGCAAGCATGAACACCTGTTTTTGTAAAGATTGAACTCCTGGGCGTGTGTTAAATTTGGTTACACTGCATGAAAAAAATATCAACATTTTTGCTATGGATGAAAAGATGTTACCTATTGTTTTGGTAGCTGACATAAAATAGCACATCCATCCATCAGAAGTGATTTTCCACAGGAATAAGGTTGGCTGCACACTCTCCTGGTGGGCCTTGACTGGAGTATTTCACTGTAAAGGGCACAGGTTGAGGTGCCTTATATTTTCTCCTCCATGGCACCCTCACTGAGCAACATCCACACACACACGTGTCATGCAGATTTCTGTCTGAGAGGTGGGGAGATTTGTATTTATCACTGCATTCTGTGTTGCAAATGACGGCATTTCAAATGAGGACTGAGGTATTTCAACATTGTCTCAGCATATAAATAAGCCTCGATATTGCAGAATTCATGAAAATTCTGGGAATGTTTTTTTTATATATATAGAACTATTCAACACTAAATAAAATACAGTGTATCGCTTGGCTTCATGTTTAACTATAAATTTAACCATTGGCCACGTCCATTAAAGTCAGATTGAGAAATTTTATTTCGGTTTCTCCTCTTTGGTGCACGTATTAAAAAAAGCTATAGTCACAATTATTTTGAATGAGACATTGCTTTTCTTGAATTTAATCAGATGTTGCACTGAAACATTAAGACATATCATTGACACTAAGCTCTGAACAATGTTGACTAAATATGCCTTTACCAAGACCATACAAAAAAATATCGTAGTCATGGAAATATACTCCAGTATTTTGTTAACATATACTACTGCACTACTTTAGTTTGTATTCGTTTGTCAGTCCAAAGGTTCCCCAAAAAAAGCTATATTAAAAGCACTGCAACACATTGTGGGAGAGTTCTGACCTGTTATATGGCACGCCAGAACTTGCATATATTCAGATTTAAAAGAGTAATTACTGTCACGGGCGATATGGAGGGTGCTTTTTAGCTGTAGAATGCAGGGGCTTGCCTCTCTCTACATTAGACTATGTTTTATTTGTATAAATTGGCATTGCCATGTTTGTTTGTTGTAGTACAGAGTTAGACTGATGGCCTTAATCTAAGTTGTCTTGTGGTTGTTGTTGGTTGTTTGACTTGCATCCCACTGGGATTTTTGCACACAGCATTGGTGTACGGTGATTTTTTTCTGCAATATTTTGCTGTCTTTTCTTGGATTTTTTGTTTGCACTTAGTCACATATTCACTTTAAGATGTTTTTTGTTCATGTTTTTGTTTTTTGTTTGTTGCGGTTGCACCCGATTCAAGAGCCGAATGGCTCACAGGGCTATACCTAATAAATGAACTTGAACTTGAACCTAAATTCATTGTAGTTATTTTAGGCTGTTGGGAATGCTGCCCTGGTCCAATGGAGGCCACACTGGACTTGCAATCCAGCGTTTCCTGGCCTGGCAGTTTGGAACAATGGTGCGGAGTCTCTTAAATTCCCAACCCCCTTCCCTGCCTCTGCGCCAGAGGTCGCAAACGGGTTTTGATTCCTTACCCGTACCCGGCCGCACCAGGGTCGCAAACTGGTATCCGTACCCTACCCGGCTACCCGTACCCGGCCGGGTATCGGGTAGGGTACGGGTATCGGGTACCCGATTGCGACCTCTGGGATGAAGCCATGTTGCAGGCGCGGGTGGGTTGATTCTAAGAACTTGAATTGTGAGAAGAGACGAGACGTTGGGAAATGAGTGACAAACGGTTACTCACCAGTGACTCACGGCCTACCTATACCCGTACCCGGCCGCACCAGGGTCGCAAATGGGTACCCGTACCCGTACCCGGCCGGGTACGGGTAGCCGGGTATCGGGTAGGGTACGGGTATCGGGTACCCGATTGCGACCTCTGCACTGCGCAACCAACCGACAGTAAAAATGGGCACGCCACAGATGGTTGATCGTCAGGTTGTGTGTGGTGGGGTAAAGTCATGGGTACACCCACCTCTTCTAAGGGGCCGACCATAAATGACGTCACGCACCTGGGGGAGGGGGGGGTCAGACATTTGTGACGATGTGTGACGAGGGGGGGGGGTTGAGAAATGTGACATCACATCAAAATGTGCAACTTTAAATAAATATAGATAACACGTTTTTCTTAATTAAATATACTTTTTAATAAATGTTTTTTCCTACAACATCAGAGTGCAGCTCCACATTAAATACGCACTACAATGACAATAGTTTAAAGCGATTTGAAGCATGTTTTATTTTTTTGTGGTGGGGGGGGGGGGGCAGAGTCTTGTGACGTCATATTTGAGGGGGGGGGGGGGTCTGACTTTTTGTGACGCCGTGTGACGAAGGGGGGAGGGGGGGGTCAAAAAATCGTCCAAAATCGTGTGACGTCATTTATGGACTGCCCCTAAGGTGTTTAGTCGGTGTGGAACAGTAGGCCAAATTACCCTGTGTAGGGGCTTTTGAGAGCTCTCTCTCGTGGCATGAGGGAGCAATTGCAGGGCTGCACCTTTGCTAATTTGAGTTCAGGTGAATCGTGAAGAACAGTTCATATCAACAGTATTCCCTCGTTATTCACGAGGGGTACTTTCCACAGATGCTCGTGAAAAGCTAATTTCGCGGATAATGATATTTGCCTATTAAAACGTATCCCTTTACTTAATTACCATAAATAAATACCTATATAAGCTATTAAATGCGTGATAATCATCAAAATAACAAAAAAAATACTAATTGGTTTTAACCAGGTCGGGTGTTGACTCTCTGTGTTGTATTGCATTATATTTCCAAGTTTACTATATTTGTTTTCTCATTCATTTGTACCTGATAATGGTTGCTTGTGTTGCAATCGAAAAGTCGTATTCTATTATTATTTAATTATATTTCTTTCTACGTGACTTTACCGAAGGAACCAAAGAGTTTATAAATGAACTTACCTTAAATCATGATAATGCTACGCAGTAGAACTTTGCAGTAACGACGATGCTGACGACAATGACGATGATCGTTGTGATGTCGTTACTGCTCCTATCTCATCACTTATCACTTTCTCACATCACATTCTCTCTCATCACTTTATCTCATCATCACTTTATCTCTCTCTCTCTCTCAATGCAGCCGTATAGAGTTCCAGATGCGACTCGCGGAAAGCCAAAATCGCGGATAGCAAGTTCGTGAATAACGAGGGAATATTGCACTATGTAGGTATCTCTGTGCATTCAAATCCATCCCTGAGGCTTGAATTGAGACTCTTGGAGAAGCACCTTTGGGTGCCCTGAGTCAAACTTTCCACCACCAAGTTTACACACACACACTTAAAATATCACGTTTGTAACATTACATGAAATGTAAATCTCATCTCAATAATAATATCAATGCATGATTAACCATTCGGCTATAATTGTAAAGCCCTATACGCAGGCATATTGATTATTGTCTTTATCAATAATGTACAAATCATAGAGCAGTGAATAAAATGAATGGAGAATTGTCTTTGATGTTTTTGTGTTGACGTGGACAAGTTTCCTCCGGGGCCGTGTTTTGAGGTGAAAAGCTGACTGCATATTAATATTCCTGTTCTAATAGCCTTGCTGACTCCTATATCCATCATTCTTTTGTTTTCCCTCATAGCCAAAATAAAGTACACACACAAAAACAAATATTGATTAAGCTTTGTCAGTACAATTGTGTAAAAAAGTCAATACGTGGCTACAATTGAAAAATTCTAAAATACCATATGCATTGTTTGCTGCAGTGAAATACTGTGCACAAAATACAACTTTATAGTATTACATTCTAGATTTGAAGCTTTCGTGACTGCAAGGATTCATACTCTTAGTTCTTTCGGTAAAGTCACGTAGGTAAAAAATGAAATAAAAATTAATAAAAATAAAAATCACGACGTTTCACCTTGATGCAGCAAATCTGGCTGTGACGGTCCCACCTGATGACGGAGACTTGTGTTGCCTCCGAAACGTCGTGATTTTTTTATTCAATTTTATTTTTATAAATTTTTATTTCATTTTTTACCTACGTGACTTTATAGTATTACAGTTTTAGCCATTGCAGTGCAGTGCACTGCATGCTAGAGTGTGTTGTGAGACTGTTTTGGATGCAATACATTATATATATCTTCTTAAGATCTTTTCTTTTCAAGTCACTTTAGACCATATAATTGCATTCAGTCATAAATAATATAAAGACTTCACATGGTCATGAAATGCAGCAAGGATTTATCTCCTCCACAATTAACCCAGTGGGATTCCAGGGACAGTATTTGCGATTTTAGTCACCTGGATTAACTTATTTTTAGATTTGAAGCTTTCGTGACTGCAAGGATTCATATTCTTAGGTTTTTTCGGTAAAGTCACGTAGGTGAAAAATTAAAATTAATAAAAGTAAAATTAAAATAAAATAAAAATCACGACGTTTCGGAGGCAACACGAGCCTCCGTCTTTAGGTGGAACCGTCACAGCACGATAGCTGTATCACTCGTCGTGATTTTTATTTTATTTTTATTTTACTTTATAAATTTTAATTTAAAGTTTTTACCTACGTGACTTTACCGAAAAAACCTAAGAATATGGATTCACTTATGTTAGTCCAGGACGTTCGGGGACATGATATCCTTCATTATTGTTCGTTCATGATCATTGTCGAACTCAATGCGGTTAATTTTGATTCCAGTTTTCTCCCTGATCAGAGCTCCTTTTTAAATCCTTTATATTAAGTTCGCTTGCTTGCTTGCGCGCTTACGACCGTGCAAACCTTTCGGTCGTTTTTTTACCCACTTCCCGTGATCCAATCCAGCTGACATTTTGCACACAGACTCGTTGTGCGTGACAATTAATTTTCGTGAAAAAATTTTGGAAAAATTTTACACTTTTTAGGGAAAAAAATTATATGTAATTACCAATTGCTTAATGGTGGCAGGCAATCATCTGACCCATAGGTGGCAGCCATCTCAAGCCAGAGGACGAGAGGACTCTAGCCGCCACGCATATAAAGGATTTATAGTGAAAAACTTTGTTTTTACGGGTTAATTTTTATAGGTTATGGTAACATTTTACGTCATGGTCTTTGACCAGCCTCACAGAGAGGGGCCAGGCGAATTAGAGACGGGCCTCCAACATGTGCTTGAGCATACATTATTTTAAATAGGGGATGCTGTTGCGGGCTAATGGTTAAGCAATCCAAAGGTCGCTGTTCAACATCTGTGCACACATTAAATGGGAACACCAGCTTGTCGATTGGCAGGTCACTCGTATCTATGTTGAACTTCTTTTGCACCGTACGTAAACAACCATGCTAATTGGAGGTTCTTGTCGTGGTGTTAGGTTTGGATAGTCCTTCTCTTCCAAGACATCTGGTTGGCTATGTACAGCGCGACAAAAGTGCAACATGTATGGATTCACTTATGTTAGTACCACTCATCGTGCTACTCATTGACATGCTAATTTATCTAACCCCCCTCTCTGTCCCCCCCTGCCCCCCTCTCTCAAGCTTTTTACACCTTGCCACTCACCGTTGCCACTCATGGACATGCTAACTTCTCTAACCCCTCCCTCTCTCCCCGCCCCCACCCCCCCTTTCTCTATTTAAGGCCTCGACACAGAGGCGTGGGTTCTCTTTGTGACTATGTTTGCTCTCTCTCTATGTATCTCTGTGATATCTGTCTGCTTGTGTGTCTGTCTATGTTTCTGGTTCTGTGTTTAATCTCTCTCTCAAATTTAGCATTCTCAGGAAGAACGTAATCAACCAGATAGGTTGTTGACTGTTATGTTATCCGACTCTCTGTTGTATTACATTACATTTCTAAGTATACTAGATTTGTGTTCCTATTTAATTTATACCTGATGATGATTGCTTGTGTTGCAATCGAAACGTCGTATGCTAGTATTTAATTTAATTTATGATTTTATCTTTATACGTGACTTTACCGAAAGAACCAAAGAATAATTCCTGCAGTCACGAAAGCTCCAAATTAAGTATGTATACATACATCAGGTCACGTTGAAAGAGTAAGTAAAAAAATACCCTGTATAGGGACACTGTAGTAGGGCCTACACTATTATATAGTGGAGGCCCTACTACAAGCAGTGGCATGAGCAAGCAATTGCTGGGTTGCACTTTAACCTTCACCTATGTTCATTATATATTGTGAACTCGTTGTTGCCTTTTGAACTCAGATATAACACATTGCGTGCTATTTTAAACCATTACCATGAATCATGGAAAAATGCCATGATGTAGTTTCTCTGGAACGTGCTAAAATTGTGAAATAATATTCGCGACTCGTAATTTATAACTGAACCTGTTTTATGAAGCTGAAGTTAGTTTCACCTATTGGGTACCTACCTTGCTGCTACTAAGTTTGTAACATTCCGATATATTCTTCCATAAAATCAAATCATTGCATGAATGGTCGAATGCTAGTAATTTGTAATATTGCTATTTTTAAAACTTGCAGTTCTCAAACTGTTATTAAACTTATAAAAATGACATACTGTATTAACACAAATTCCCCTCTGTAAAGAGGCTCCCGATAATACCGTACGGTAATAACTTTTTTTATTAACATTTTATGACCATAATAGAAAAGAGGGCTAATAAAACATAAATTTGAATTGGCTGAACATGAACACAGATTTACCGTAGCTGTTTTACAAGTAATATGGATGTAGATAAAATGTACTATTTTCATGGCCTTAATGACCCTCCACAGTCTTGTACATTCTCAGCAGCAAATCGTAACAGTTATTTACACATTTTAATTACAAATATATTATTATTATTGGGCATCATTGGTGGTCATTTTATTTGATCGTATACAGTGCTTTGAAATTAAATTACTGTATACCAGTAATTTAGTGATATTTCTCAAGTAATGGATGAATTTTAAAGGATTCTATTAATTTGAATTATTTTCATTCCTGTTTCCTCACAGCAAAAGCAATTTTACACGTTAATTAATAACAGAAACACATGTCGTTTTACCGTTTACCATAAGTGTCCTATATAAAATAGGCTTTGGAGAATATTACTATCAAATTTTACATATTATAGGGGTATTTCAAGAGTAAAAATACATTTCATAATTTATCAGTGTGATCTCGGTAAATATTTAAATATGTTTTTACACATTCCATCAGCCACACGGCCTTTTGGGAGTTCATTACTGTATTTCAGCAACATTAGTTCAATACAAGCAAACTCGGGACCAGTTTCAACATTCAGTGCCTCATCAGCAGAGTCAGGCTTGCTGGAACAAATGCTGGTGAACTGTTGGGGTGTTTTGGGGCAAGGGCCCTCGTTGTGGAGAATATAGGTAACATAATTAAACAACCGATATATGTATTATATGGAGGGACGGATATTTGATCTTCCATTAACATGCTAATCTCTCACATTAACATAGCCACCTCAGGGCGCCCGCCGTGGAAGCCTCTCAACGATCTTACATTATCATAATTTTTGCTGGCAGCCCTTTGATTGGTGGGAAAACCCACCACCGTTGTGGTCACTGTCCACCACTTACATTAACATTGGCTGCTGACATTTGGGCCACGCCCATTTTAAACCCTTATAAACAGTTTACTTTTAGAAGCTAACCCCCTCTTCCTGATGACGAACGCTTGTGTTGCGATCGAAACGTCGTAGTTTTTTGTTATATTTGTTATTTTCTTTTAACCTATCTACGTGACTTTACCGAAAGACCCAAAGAATATTGGATATGTAATTATCTAACCTATATAATTCATTTTTTGTCTGTCTGTCTATCTGTCTGTCTATCTGTCTGTCTATCTGTCTGTCCTTCCGTCTGCGTACGCTCCCTTGCGGGGGATGTAGCTCTCGGACCGTGGGGTTCGCCGAGATTAAATTTTGCAGGTGGGCACGCCCCCGGCCCCGCGGTAAACTTAGGCATTTCCGATTTTTCGTCTCTAAACTTTAAATCGGCCCGATTATCGATTTAGTGCGATTTCTCTTTATTTAGTCATTTAAAGCTTTATTTATTTATTTAATATCGCCGACCGGCGCGGACCACGGCGGTTGCCCCTGGCAACGGGTAGCAACAACTTCGCTGCGGGGTGGACGCCATTTTCGTCCTCTTCACTCCCCCCCCCACCCCAATGTGTGCAATTACTAGTATAGGGTCGGTAGATAATAAAATTATAGCGATTAGACAGTATTATTGTAGCGCGGGGGGGGGGTGGTTAACGGCCCCAGTACCCAGCCTCAGCCGAGTGGGCAATCTAGGCGAGGCCGGAGGCTCTGCACGGTACTAGGCCTCGACACGCAAGTCTGTCAGGCGTCGACTTTGTGGTATAAACTCGATATACCCAGCGTTGCCCGGGGGAAAAATACATTTAAAATCTTCTGAAAACTTTAAAACATAATATCCCAATGAAAATACAACTGTGTAATTAAAACTCTAAACCTGACAGCGCCAAGAATCGATTCTCTGAATCGCGAAAAGTAATCGAAGGTTGTAGATTCATTTAGAATCGCCTTATTTCCGTTTAATATTAGTTGGTTATATACTTGATATAAACTGCTACGAATGGGAAATATCCGGCGTTGACCGGGGCTAAAATATAATTAAAAACTCCTGAAAACTTTAAAACATAACATAACAATGAAAATAAAACTCAGTAATTAAAAATGGAAACTTCCTATGCGCCAGGAATCGATTCTTTGAATCGCGCAAAGGAATCATCGAAGGTTGTAGATTCCTTTAGGATCGCCCTTAACATGTGGTGAGGGGGAGAGTGGTGAGGGGGAGAGTGGTGAGGGGGAGAGTGGTGAGGGGGAGAGTGGTGAGGGGGAGAGTGGTGAGGGGGAGAGTGGTGAGGGGGAGAGTGGTGAGGGGGAGAGTGGTGAGGGGGAGAGTGGTGAGGGGGAGAGTGGTGGTGGTGTGGGTGAGTGGTGAGGGTGAGGTTGAGTGGTGAGGGTGAGGTTGAGTGGTGAGGGTGAGTGGTGATTGGTGAGGGTGAGGGTGAGTGGGGAGGGTGAGTGGCGGTTGTTAGTGGTGATTAGTGAGGGGTGAGTGGTGAGGGTTAGTGGTGAGCATGAGTGGTGAGGGTGAGTGTTGAGCGTGAGTGGTGAGGGTGAGTGGTGATTGTTGAGGGTGTGATTGGTGAGGATGAGTGGTGAGTAGTGAGGGTGAGTGGTGAGGGTGAGTGGTGAGGGTGAGTGGCGGTTGTGAGTGGTGATTAGTGAGGGGTGAGTGGTGAGGGTGAGCGTGAGTGGTTAGGGTGAGTGGTGAGGGTGAGCAGTGAGGGTGAGCAGTGAGGGTGAGTGGTGATTGGTGAGGGTGTGATTGGTGAGGATGAGTGGTGAGTGGTCAGGGTGAGTGGTGAGTGGTGAGCGGTGAGGGTGAGTGTTGAGGGTGAGTGGTGAGTGGTTAGGGTGAGTAGTGAGGGTGAGTGGTGAGCGTGAGTGGTGAGTGGTGAGCGTGACTGGTGAGGGAGAGTGGTGAGGGAGAGTGGTGAGGGAGAGTGGTGAGGGAGAGTGGTGAGGGAGAGTGGTGAGTGGTGAGGGTGAGTGGTGATTGGTGAGGGTGAGTGGTGAGGGTGAGTGGGGAGGGTGAGTGGCGGTTGTTAGTGGTGATTAGTGAGGGGTGAGTGGTGAGGGTGAGCGTGAGTGGTGAGCAGTGAGGGTGAGTGGTGATTGGTGAGGGTGTGATTGGTGAGGATGAGTGGTGAGGGTGAGTAGTGAGGGTGAGTGGTTGTTGTGAGGGTGAGTGGTTGTTGTGAGGGTGCGTGGTGAGGGTGAGTGGTAAGAGTGAGTGGTGAGGGTGAGTGACGGTTGTGAGTGGTGATTAGTGAGTGGTGAGGGTTAGTGGTGAGGGTGAGTGGCGGTTGTGAGTGGTGATTGGTGAGGATGTGATTGGTGAGGATGAGTGGTGAGTGGTCAGGGTGAGCGGTGAGGGTGAGTGTTGAGGGTGAGTGGTGAGCGGTGAGGGTGAGTGTTGAGGGTGAGTGGTGAGTAGTGAGGGTGAGTGGTGAGCGTGACTGGTGAGTGGTGAGTGGTGAGGGAGAGTGGTGAGGGAAAGTGGTGAGGGTGAATGGTGAGGGTGAGTGGTGAGGGTGAATGGTGAGGGTGAGTGGTGAGGGTGAGTGGTGATTGGTGAGGGTGAGTGGTGAGGGTGAGTGGGGAGGGTGAGTGGCAGTTGTGAGTGGTGATTAGTGAGAGGTGAGTGGTGAGGGTGAGCGTGAGTGGTGAGGGTGAGGTTGAGTGGTGAGCGGTGAGGGTGAGTGGTGATTGGTGAGGGTGCGATTGGTGAGGATGAGTAGTGAGGGTGAGTGGTTGTTGTGAGGGTGAGTGGTGAGGGTGAGTGATGAGGGTGAGTGGTAAGAGTGAGTGGTGAGGGTGAGTGACGGTTGTGAGAGGTCATTAGTGAGTGGTGAGGGTGAGTGGTGAGGGTTAGTGGTGAGCATGAGTGGTGAGGGTGAGTGTTGAGCGTGAGTGGTGAGGGTCAGTGGTGATTGTTGAGGGTGTGATTGGTGAGGATGAGTGGTGAGTGGTCAGGGTGAGTGGTGAGGGTGAGTGGTGAGGGTTAGTGGTGAGAGGTGAGGGTGAGTGTTGAGGGTGAGTGGTGAGTAGTGAGGGTGAGTGGTGAGCGTGACTGGTGAGTGGTGAGGGAGAGTGGTGAGGGAGAGTGGTGAGGGTGAATGGTGAGGGTGAGTATTGAGTGGTGAGGGTGAGTGGCAAGTGGTGAGGGTGAGTGGTGATTGGTGAGGGTGTGATTGGTGAGGATTAGTGGTGAGTGGTGAGGGTGAGTAGTGAGGGTGAGTGCTGAGCGGTGAGGGTGAGTGGTTGTTGTGAGGGTGAGTGGTGAGTGGTGAGAGTGAGTGGTGAGTTGTGAGGGTGAGTGGTGATTGTTGAGGGTGTGATTGGTGAGGATGAGTGGTGAGTAGTGAGGGTGAGTGGTGACGGTGAGTGGTGAGGGTGAGTGTTGAGGGTGAGTGGTGAGTGGTGAGGGTGAGTGGCGGTTATGAGTGGTGATTAGTGAGGGGTGAGTGGTGAGGGTGAGCGTGAGTGGTGAGGGTGAGCAGTGCGGGTGAGTGGTGATTGGTGAGGGAGTGATTGGTGAGGATGAGTGGTGAGTGGTCAGGGTGAGTGGTGAGGGTGAGTGGTTGTTGTGAGGGTGAGTGGTGAGGATGACTGGTGAGGGTGAGTGGCGGTTGTGAGTGGGGATGGGTGAGTGGTGAGCGGTGAGGGGTGAGTGGTGAGGGTGAGTGGTGAGGGTGAGTGGTGAGGGTGAGTGCTGAGTGGTGAGGGTGAGTGGTGAGAGAGTGGTTAGTTTTGAGGGTGAGTGGTGAGGTTGAGTGGTGAGGGTTAGTGGAGAGTGGTGAGTGGTGATTGGTCAGTGGTGATTGGTGAGGATGAATGGTGAGTAGTGAGGGTGAAGTTGAGTGGTGAGGGTGAGTGGTGGTTGTGACGGTGAGTGGTGAGGGTGAGTGGTGAGGGTGAGTGGTGAGGCTGAATGGTGAGGGTGAATGGTGAGAGTGAGTGGTGAGTGGTGAGGGAGAGTGGTGAGTGAGAGTGGTGAGGGTTAGTGGTGAGGGTTAGTGGTGAGAGTGAGTGGTGAGGGTGAGTGGTGATTGGTGAGTGATGAGGGTGAGTGGTGAGGGTGAGTGGTGAGGGTGAGTGGTGAGGGAGATTGGTGAGGGAGGTTGGTGAGTGGTGAGTTGTGAGGGTGAATGGTGAATAGTGAGTGGGAGTGGTGAGTGGTGAGGATGAGTGGTAAGGGTGAGTTGTGAGTGGTGAATGATGAGTACAGTCAATATGCACTGCTGTTATCATACCAGGTACCACCACCACAATATGTACTCCTCTCATCATAGCAGATACCACCACAGCAGTATGCACTGCTGTAATCATAGCAGGTTCCACCACAATATGCACTGCTGTCATCATAACAGGTACCAACACAGCAGTATGCACTGCTGTAGTGATAGCAGGTACGACCTCAGTCGGTATACACTGCTGTAGCCATAGTAGATACTGCTATCGAGTTGGTAGATACCGCTATAGTAAATACTAAAACAGTCAGTATATACCGCTACAGTCAGTCAACTAGAGTCAGTAGATACTATTATAGAGTGAGTAGATACTGCTATAGATTTTGTAGTTACTACTATAGTCAGTGGATACAACTATAGAGTCAGCAGATACTATACAGTTAGTCGTTACGAGTATATAGTCGGTAGATACTACTGTAGGCCCAGTAAATACTACTATGGTCAGTAGTTATTACAGTCACTAAATACTACTACACAGTCAGTAGCTACTACTGGCTCAGTAGATACTACGGTACAGTCAGTAGATACTACTACAGAGTCAATAGATACCACTTCCTCTGTTGTATGTAAGGTGTTGTTGGTATATATACCTACGAGGGGTAAAGATATTTTTTGAGGGGGGGGGGGGGACCGCAATTTTCGGAAACCTTTTGACATCAACTATTTACCCCACACTTTCTACAACTTTTTGGACTTGTGAAAGCCTCTTATATATTTGTTGGTGGAGAAATGTACAAACAGCCCACCGGGCTTTGACAATACCTTAGTATCTGTGTATATATATGTAAGGTTTTTAAGAAATATATTTTTCACCCGGGCAAAGCCGGGTTCTTCCGCTAGTATATATGTAGTGGTGGTATTGACGTGCGCCGACTGTGACAGTGATGGATCACGGGGCGGCGCGGGGTGCGGGGTTGGGCACGCGTTGTGGGCGTGGTGTGGACGCGCGCGCCGGGAGTGACAGATGACGGGGCGGCGCGGCGTGAGTGGTGAGGCACGATGAGATGTGGGAAAAGAGGATCGTAGCCAGCGCCCGGCGATTGGTCGAATAAGTGGGTGCTCGCAGCGACGTCCGCAGGTGGGGTATAAAGGGGGACGCGCGAGAGCACTCGAGGAGAGTTACCCAGTTGAAGACCCGAAGACGGAGCTGAAGACTTAGCCAGTGGCGTTAGTCGCCGAGTAGCTAAGTGGATGTTGGTCATCCGAGTAGCTCAGTGGCGTTAGTCGCCAAGTAGCTAAGTGGGTGTTTGTCACCCGAGTACTAAGTGGATGTTGGTCATCCGAGTAGCCCAGTGGCGTTAGTCGCCAAGTAGCTAAGTGGGTGTTTGTCACCCGAGTACTAAGTGGATGTTGGTCATCCGAGTAGCCCAGTGGCGTTAGTCGCCGAGTAGCTAAGTGGATGTTGGTCATCCGAGTAGCTCAGTGGGCGTTAGTCGCCAAGTAGCTAAGTGGGTGTTTGTCACCCGGGTACTAAGTGGATGTGGGTCATCCGAGTAGCTCAGTGGGCGTTAGTCGCCAAGTAGCTAAGTGGGTGTTTGTCACCCGGGTACTAAGTGGATGTGGGTCATCCGAGTAGCTCAGTGGGCGTTAGTCGCCAAGTAGCTAAGTGGGTGTTTGTCACCCGAGATACAAAGTAGGTGTTAGTCACCTGTAACCAAGTTTGATAAAATAAAGAGTGTGTTACCCGTGAAGTCGTCTCCCGCCGAGTTACTACACTACAACTGGCGTCAGAAGTAAACCTGTCTTCAAGAAGTATGGACACAAGGAAGACTACCCGTACCCACGAGCGAGGTCGGGACGACGACGGCGTACCGGGGACACCAACCTCGGGAGGAGAGGACGAGGAGTGGCCGCCGATGCAGCACCTCGGGGTGATGGCCGACGCTCTGCTTGCCTCCGACACCAGCCTCCAAGACGCACACTCCCGGTTGGCGGAGTTGCTGCTCGCCGCCGCTGCAATCTTGGCCGAGATCTCCGTTCCAGCGGGCGAGAAAACGGCTGCGGGGTTGGAGGAAGGAGCGAGGCTGGCGGGATCCCGCCAAAAGGCGCTTCGCGCCAAAAGTCTGGAAGTTCCCGCCGTTTTTGAGGGGCCGCCATTGATTGGCGGGAAACACGGACGCCACGTGGCCGGACACCTCCGCGCAGCGCAGCCCACGTCATCAGCGCGCGCCGGAGCTCTCCATTTTGCGCCTGACAACCGAGCCGACATTTTAGACAACTACAGCGGAGCGCGGGAAAATCTCTCCGACGTCGACGACGATCGGGTCCTCCAGCAAAGATTGCCCGCGCTGTCGGCGTTCAAGGCGGATGGGGGCGACTGGGGAGCCTTCCAACGAAGGTTCCTCGCTCATCAGGAGATGTCGGGGTGGTCCGACACCACTGCCCTGCGGGCGTTGCCAGCGATGCTTGACGACGACGCGCTTGCAGCCTTCACATCTGCTGCAAGGTCGTCCCGCTCTACGCTCCAGGCCGCACTACACCTGATGGCGAAGGTGTTCGGGCCGCCCTCCACGTGTCGCCACCAGTTCTACGATCGGCGGAAGGTGGCTGGAGAAACGACGCTCGCCTACCGCACGGCACTACTCGCCTTGGCGGACGCAGCTTTTCCCCGCATGGATAAGGAGGGGAAGGACGCCATGGCGACGGAGCAGCTGCTGGTGTTGGCCCACGAGTTGGGGGTCCCCATCAATGTGGCGGACGAGATGGATATCTGCTCCCTGGCGATCGCCACGAGCATTCACGCGTACGAGGTCCTCAAACGCAGGCCGGGGGTCGTCTGCAATTTGGCGGGGAACGCGGTACTGGCAGCCACGATCGCCGAACCTCAGCCAGCTGCGGTGCAGTTGCAGGCCTTCGCTGCATCGCGTCCGGGGGAGTGGAGAACGGGAGGTTGTTCGCCCACACGTTCGCCCCGCAAGCTGGAGCAACCGAAACCTACGACGTCCGTCGTCTGCTACAACTGCGGCCTTCGGGGTCACGTCGCAGCCGGGTGCCGGGCCCCGCGTCAGCGCGCCGCAGGACCACGTCGGGACGACGACCAGGGCCACAAGTCATCCCAACAAAACCCGGTGCCTCGGGCTTGACGGCTGCTGACCGTCGAGAGCCTGAACCCCGGGGCACGCACGAGTCCTCGATGCCTGGCCGATGTCTTCCTGAACCGCCGGCACCACCGGACGTTCAACCGCGTCTGGTGCCGTACGACGGACCGGCAAGGCGGACTCGGGCTAGGTCTCAACAATTTTCATGAGGACGGTTTTTTTGTGCTCTACACCGAGCTCGCCCGGTGTTCCCCTCTGCCGGGGTAATGTCCCGTTGTAGGGACGCTCGGAAGAAAAGGGGACACTGCACGAGTCGAAAAAAAAAAAAAAATTTCCATTTATTTTTTTTGTATACACATTGCTATTGTCACTCGCCGGTTTGTATATATTGTTCTATTGTCGCGGTGGCATTGGTTGAGGGTTGCGGATGGTGGTGTTCGCGTCGTGTTGTGTTGTTAGCTTAGTTGTTGTTCTTGTTGTTGTGTTGTGTTACGGGGCACACAGGGAGGGTTTGTATATTTTTGTAGCAGCCGGGGCGGCTGCGAGCTATGTGGTAGGGGGTGATGTAGTGGTGGTATTGACGTGCGCCGACTGTGACAGTGATGGATCACGGGGCGGCGCGGGGTGCGGGGTTGGGCACGCGTTGTGGGCGTGGTGTGGACGCGCGCGCCGGGAGTGACAGATGACGGGGCGGCGCGGCGTGAGTGGTGAGGCACGATGAGATGTGGGAAAAGAGGATCGTAGCCAGCGCCCGGCGATTGGTCGAATAAGTGGGTGCTCGCAGCGACGTCCGCAGGTGGGGTATAAAGGGGGACGCGCGAGAGCACTCGAGGAGAGTTACCCAGTTGAAGACCCGAAGACGGAGCTGAAGACTTAGCCAGTGGCGTTAGTCGCCGAGTAGCTAAGTGGATGTTGGTCATCCGAGTAGCTCAGTGGCGTTAGTCGCCAAGTAGCTAAGTGGGTGTTTGTCACCCGAGTACTAAGTGGATGTTGGTCATCCGAGTAGCCCAGTGGCGTTAGTCGCCAAGTAGCTAAGTGGGTGTTTGTCACCCGAGTACTAAGTGGATGTTGGTCATCCGAGTAGCCCAGTGGCGTTAGTCGCCGAGTAGCTAAGTGGATGTTGGTCATCCGAGTAGCTCAGTGGGCGTTAGTCGCCAAGTAGCTAAGTGGGTGTTTGTCACCCGGGTACTAAGTGGATGTGGGTCATCCGAGTAGCTCAGTGGGCGTTAGTCGCCAAGTAGCTAAGTGGGTGTTTGTCACCCGGGTACTAAGTGGATGTGGGTCATCCGAGTAGCTCAGTGGGCGTTAGTCGCCAAGTAGCTAAGTGGGTGTTTGTCACCCGAGATACAAAGTAGGTGTTAGTCACCTGTAACCAAGTTTGATAAAATAAAGAGTGTGTTACCCGTGAAGTCGTCTCCCGCCGAGTTACTACATTACATATATATAAACATGCCATGTAACTGGAATTAGCCAAACACACGAAGGCTTTCCTGGGAGTGAAAACAATAGATATTTGACCAGGTAAGGCCCACTGAGCTAAAGAGCTCTTTTCAGAATCGACTGGCCACATATGATAGCCCAATGAAGTGGCTCATCACGTGAAAATTTATATCGGCCAAATACTCTAAACGCGTGTCTCTAAGTGTGGAGGGAAAACCCGGAGGACCTGAACAAAAATCCACACGACCACGAAGAGATCATGTAAACTCCAAATAAACCCACGACCTCCTGTATACCAGGTGAGGTAATTAACATCTCGCCACCACGGTACCCTTCATAGTTATAATAAAAAATAAAATGTAAGCATCTTTACCAATCACCTATAGTCAGTATATACAACAATAATCATCAATGCACAACATGGAAAGCGTGCCAAGATATACCACACTATTGCACAGGATTTTTTAATATCTTCTATTCCAGATTAATACATGTTACTGTTTTTGTTTTTGCTTTTCACAATATGAATTATTGCAAAGACAAGACATACGATAGGAAACAGTGAATAGAAAAAGATGGGAAAGAGGAGCTCTCTTCATAAATATCACCACACGAGATGGAAGGAAATACAATGCATCATACCTTTTACATCTAATGGGGGTGTTCATTATGGCCCCAAAAATCAAATTATGGGAAAATAGCATGGCTGTCTTCAAAGGAGCAGAAAGTCTTTCAGAATATCAGAGAGATACAATAAGGGAACAAATTACGTTTGGTCTTTGATGGGGAGGCAATGTACAGCTTAACATAAAGTATACAAGTGGCTTCAGTATCAAGAGCGATATCAGACTGGTTAGCGCATTGCTAATATGTACCCCGTGACCAGAGTTCGATTCCTCGGCACAGCTGACATCAGTTACAACCCGCACTGACCAGCGTGGTGAGGTATGGTCAAACAACACCAGTGACTGACAAGATGTGTGGAGGCCTTCATACATGACTGGATTGACAAAGAGACGCACATTAGAGCGTTTTACTAAAACTGTGCAGCACATTAACAACCCTACCACTGCTGCACTACCTTATCATTTGTATTTGTTGATAAATAAAAAGGCAGCAGATATCGAATATTTTGCGAATAGTGGAAACATACTTACATTTTACTTCTACTGTCATAATCATCTGCATAGTTTTAATAGCCACCAAAAAAAATCACTCATCACATTCATAATTAACACTGCCGTATATAATGGAAAAAAATATACACTAAAGTAGTACGCTGATGTTTCAGGCAGGGGCCCTTCATCAGGCCAGAGGGCTGTTGACCTGTTTTTATCCAAGTATGCCAAAAGGTTTGCTTCCAATAAGGGCAGTAATTATGAGTGGTCAAAATTATTTCATAAAGTATATATTTAAAGCACCCATATTATATATATATATATTTTGTTTTATTAAAGTTGCTCTTAACGTGAACGCACTCGTTCCATTTTTTTGGTCGTGATTAACGCACGGAAAAGACAAATTCCAACACGGAGGTGGCTGGCTGACTCGTAAATAAATTGAGCTCGCATCACTTAGATCCTGGGTTCAAGTTTCATGGTGGTCATTCCAAATAAGTCCTCGGATGTAATAAGTTGGTGGCATCAGCAAGCAGTGAATCCATTCAATTTATCGAAGGCGACAATTATTTTACAACACAGCACGAATGGGATAGCGACCCGTTTGCCGGATAACAAAAATCTCCTCGACATACAAAAGAAGTGGTCCTGTGGTGACATCCACTGGAATTGTCCCACGGAGACGACATATATCTTCCGTCAGGAGAGAGGCACTGGAATGAAAACGTTTGTCATGCGCCCTGATTCATTTACAATGAGTATGATATAATCATATAACAGAGAAATATATCAATCCAATTGTAGGTGAAATATTTTTGTGCTGCATTGCATTCTCAAAATGCATTGTATGACTACGCTTATTAAGTGCGACTTGTGAACTCCGGAGTCAAGAATTCTTGTCCTCTGTGCAATAATGTTCAGTTAAGTATAATCATCGTCTGTGTTCAGTGAAAGGTTATGCCCCCAAATGAGTATCGTATCTATGTAAAAAGAAAATGTTATTAAACAATGTTTAGAGAGCACTATTGTCTGCTATGAATACGTGAGTGTGACTGTTACTCATTGATATATTCTATTAGTGTTACATTAGTATAATTCCATGGGGCTGCCAGTAGCATATTAACAATGCAACTCTGTGCCTTCTCATGATTTCTCGTGAGGATATCAGACACTGCAGGCATGTTTTACTTGCAGAATTTCAGGGACACGACAGTCCACTCTCGCCAAGGGTATTGTGATTTCTTATATATCTGTGCGTAAACCATTTTCCCCCGGAAAAAATACACCAGCAACAATATATCACGAGTTTTCGAAATGGGCGCTCAAATCAGCAAACCATTCTCGAACAGGAAAATTCGCTTTATCTGAAACGGTGAGCCATGCTCATAGCTCGGAGTTTCAATCCCACTGGGGTCCAGAGTGAGTGATACAATTCCACCTGTCAGGACAGACACATTTTCCATATACCACAGCAAATCCAGGATTCCCGCTGCACCAAGGCAACCGAGAAGAGGAGCTCAGTGTCCTCTTATTTAATGAGCATTGTGCACCGAGCCAAATCATACAGCATCATGCGGGAGTTCTACGTGTTGCGGTAAGCTTTTGAGGTTTTATTTTTACCGCCTTATTTGCTGCTCAGGAGCACTTCAGCATCTGGAGCAGCCCAGTACACGAGTTTTCACCAAAGGCTATCGATGATGCACATGGCAAGGACATTATAGCGGATACCACCAGTAGGTCTACACGTACCACAAAATAAGTCACAAAATCCATGGCTGTTAGAGACCGATGCATTTGCAGAGAATATGTGGTTTGTGTTACCTGAATTAAAATCTATGGATTGCAACAAGAGGGGCTCCAATATTATGTTTGAAAAGGGGCCCTGGGATGGCTCATCTGGTTTTGGGCAGCCTCTTACTACGGTAACCCTAACTCATCAGATAGAAATCGTTTATCCTTTGTGGGCTTGCTGCAGAGAAAGGTATGTGTTGGGAGTTGGAATTGAGAAGCAAAATATGCCATTTTTCTGCTAACTTTAAGAATATATAAATAATACCACTCGTGAGATCACACTCGCCTGTGTGAACATTATGTTTTAATAATAAATTAATATATATACAAACTTTTATCAATCCCCTGCTGGATAAAGGCCTCCATATCTCGTGTCAGCCATGGGGGTTGCTTGACCATACTTTGACCATACTTTACCTCACTGGGTTGTGGGGGCCACATAGGGACGGATCATATACTCTTTGGCTCGTTCAGATCATATATATCTCACCAATGCTGTTAGTTGTGGCCAGGAATCCAACTCAGTCTGCCTGGTTCTTATTCCTGTATAATGTCCTAACCACCTCTTCGATGTGAATTCATTTAGTCGTTTTTACAATTTGGCTTTAAAAAATCACTCCGGTGATGTTTAAAAAAATAATATTTTAGTAACTAACGGTTGCAAGTTGGTATCACACATAATGAGACCAGAGCAATGTGTGAGCAATTCCTCATGGAACCACACTTCCAATATGACAAGAAAATATTCGTGTTTTCAAAGCATGTAGTCAATATATGAAATGTATTTTGTACAGACAATATCAGAAAGGTGCCCACAATGCAATTACAGCACCACTGAAACCAATATCATGTAAACCTTTAGACAACAGGCTTTACTGTACAAACAGCCTCATGCATGTAAATTGAAAGCATTATGATTTTAGCAAACATTAACACTTGTTTTTAAGCATTGGTGACAAAATATTAAACGTGAATACGTGTTTTTGTCTCTTAATCAAGACCATTGTGCTGGTGAGAGTTTATTTTCAGCTGTAAGAGACTAAAAAGCCTCTGTTCAACACATCCAAGTTTTCAAGTGGCGTCGTCCGTCTTTCAACCAATAATGATGGTCACATCTCAGAGAGCCTTCATAAGCCTGCCGAAATGGCTTGCAGTGTTAGCCATGATGCAATAAGCACTGTGCATGAGAGAGCACCAGCAGAGGTATAATCTCTAAGGGACCAGAGCCTTATCCTTCAACTAATCCTTTCTGCCTTATATGACTAGTAATGGTTATAGAGAAGGAAGATTGCTGAGGAAGCCATACGTGAGATCAGGACTGTGGAATTCAAACTTCCCCAGGCAAAAATGCCCCCTGCTGATTGAATGGTGTGCACGTTATTTCAATTTGTGATAAACTTCGGTGTTATGAAAGGAATATTATTTGGATTACTGTATGAGGCACACTTCTTATTTGGTAGCTCGTTCCAGACATGTCTAAATGCAGGAAAAATTCATACGTCTGGGTGTTTCTCTCTCCCACATTCTCATACCACATATTAAAACCCTGCACATGAGATCTAACTGGATTTGTAGGCATGTAACTCAAAATCAATGGTTATTGACTTCGACTTTTTGAACTTGTATTACTTTACACACCCATAAATGTATTTTAAAACCAAGTATATTGCATTATACAGCACCGTTATTAAATATTTAAGTAGATATTTTCAAGGCGGGTTTCGTGGCCTTTAATAATAAATTCTTTTAAATTTTACCCAAATTGTATGCCATGATAAAAAATCAGTTTGATGGGAGGGTGGGGGGTTGATGGATCATTACATTGCAGGATTGTGACAGATGGCAACGTCTTGGGGAGGCCTTCATCCAGCAGTGGCTTGACCATGTTTGATGATAATGAAATGTTCTAAAAACATTCATGTCTCATACTGTGTGCATTGTATACAACATTTAATTTCCATCAGTTATGTTCATATTTATTGCCTTCACCAACCTGCACAGACCAGCATGGCGATATATATATGTTGCATGTATATTATTTGCTTATTTTGGTAAAGTCATGTAAAAAAGTGAAAAAATAATAAGTAAAATAATAATAAAAAATTATTTTTCACCGTACGTAACTTTTTTAACTTTTCTTACAATTTCACCCATCTTACCTTTTTAATATGATGTACTGTATATAATCATGGGATGAAATCTATCCTGCACACAACAGGTGTTAGATAGGCCACTGAGATTTAAGAAGAGAAAGAATGCCATGAATCTAAGAAAGCATCAGATGGATAATTGCTGTAACCTTTTGTCAAGGTTCAACTGCTGTCTGAGCACAGCGTTTGGAGGTTCTGTACCATAAGGGATCCCATCTTTTCGATGAGATAATAAATCCCGACATGATCTCGCAGTGGTAATTAAAGGTGCAAAATACAGGTTTTTGGGGTTAGAATATTTACGCGATCTAACAAAAAAACCCTGTATTATGGATGATATTGGTCGCAAAAGCCTACGCGTTAAACCGTAATTAAAGGTCTCAGATTAACCTCGGATTAGCAAAGATTATCAGTAAAAAAATGTTAAATTCCTTCTGCACGAACACAGTAGCAGCCTCCATATGCTATGTAGCATTTACAATTATTACTTAATAAGATGAAATACAAGCAGCCCAGCATGAGCGGATCAGATATAATGTGCAATAAACTCCATGAGATTCTATTTAAATATGAAATAAACTCAACGAAACAATTTTTATTTTACCAGGTAAGGTCCACTGAGCTATTTAGCTCTTCTTCAGAAGCAACCTAGCCACAAATTATAGCCCAACAAAGTGGCTCATCATGTGTAAATGTATAACAGCCCAATGTTTTAAACGCATGTTTCTAAATGTGGAGGGAGATACGGGTGGACTCGGAGAAAAATCCACGTGACCACGGGGAAAGAGACGTGCAAACTACAGAAATACAATCTTGACTTAAAGCTTTCCTGACTGCAGGAATTCATAATACAAATATATACAGTTAAACAAGTAGGATTTTGCGCCCAATATCATCCATAATAGAGGTTTTTTGGGTTAGATCGCGTAAATATATAAATGTGTCGTTAAAACCCACCACCACCCGACACAGCCAACTAGTAAGGGTTGTCACGAAAACAAAACGTGCCAATTCGTCACTAGTACAGCACACCGGTGTGTTGGAGAGCCAAGCCACAACATTTACAATCTGAGTACGATGTTTCACCAGTAATTACAACTAGCTTCATCAGGCGACAGCCAGATTTGTGTTTTATTTCTTATATAGAGGCGTTGAAGCGTGGTCACCACATCTACGCCTCTATATATGGAACGAAACAGTGGTCACCACATCTTAAGCAAAACTCCAACAAAAATATATCCGATTGTCTGATACCTGCATACCATGTGTGGTTTTAATGTCAGGCAAAAAGTGAAAATATGGGAACCTAAAAAGGGATACAGGATAATTGGTAATTCAACTAAAGGTGGCTTATCTTAAATTTCACAACTGTCACACAGAAAAATATGATACCGACAAATACATGTATTTTGACTTCTCCATTTTAGTTGAAATATATTTTAAAGTGGCACTTTGTTTACAAGCAAGGAAATACATATTGATGTTATTACTATGCTATATATCAGATCGTTTAACTCAAGAAATATAGTGAACATTTTATATTATTTACGTTGTAGCCACGAATTTTACAATTTTTCACAACTCACTAGTTGGTTGGCCACAGAGTAGTTTACTGGTGAGCTCATCAAGCAATCACATTTGGCAGCTGCTTATGTACCATGAGCTGGCAGTTGGAAAAATACAGACTGCGTCAAAGTGTCTTTGTGCAGACATTATGATGCCACCGGCGGTGGCTTTGAGTATATAAATTACCTGACACTGATGCTTACAGAGCTGACCCTACAATCTAAATAAACCTGCAAAGTGGTCTCTTGTGGCTTTCAAATTCCTGTGTTTTAAGTATAGCAGGTGTAGTTAAGTAGACATTGACTGCATATCAATGCACTCGCATTACTATATTTTCCCAATATTGGCATGAGGAAACTAAGAATGTATGGCAGATCCTATTAAAGTGTGGGATCCTGTGGAACGTATGGCCTCACCTGGATATTCACGCATCAGGACAATCCTACAGAGGTTCTGCATGAGGCCCTCATGTTTCTTGAAATTGATTAATTGGCCGAAAAGTAAGTTTGATCACTGACATGAGCAGGTCACGATTTTTTTTTTTATAGCTGTGAGCTATTTTAAAAATTCAGTTTTCTTAGAATCTTGCAAATAATTGATATAATACATTTAAGTGGTGGGCATCACGGCTCTTTCCTCACATAGACAGAGGGTGAGAGCTGGAGCAGAATGCATGGTAGACAAAAGCAGATAATTACTTATTCTGTTTCGCATTTAACACGTATTTAAAGTTTAACGTTGACTGTGTCATGTCCCCCCCATCCTCACCCGGGTATTTGTATGCACCGCCCCCCTTCTCCACATTTAAATAATGTCACGCTCCAACGCTGGTTTGATGTGGTACCGAATAACCCAAGAGGCCGACTTTTTTTTCTTTCTGTCACACACTTGGTGGAGGTATCTCATGAGCCTGACAAAGACCACGAGCATGAAAACTGTGTTGCTGCCAGCAACACCTCGCGTGTGACGTAGTGCTGTCATTAGGGCCTTGTAACACGGATCATAAATTGCAACGGTTCTCTGCATAGCATTTCCCAAGACAGGCCTTATAACGATTTGCCAGGTTGTTCTCTCCATAACATGTTTTCCCTTTTCTCCTCTCTAGCATTCTCCAGATCATAGGTATAGTTTCTGGATCGAGAACCTGTCATTTTGTGAAACGAAGGCAATGTGGTTGTTACAGTCAACATAGCGCTACAAACGAAAACATAGATCAATACGTACCTGGCAAAACGTTTCCATTGTAATCTAAAATGGTGTTCCTGATAATCTTTCGTTTTGACAAAATGTCAAACATTTCGCAATCTTATCATTGGGCCATACCTCTGTGATATGCCGGTAAACCGGCATCATCAGTGTGTCTTGCAGTGATAAGAAATACTATAGCCATATTGTGTGTAAACAATAACGTCTGTCCTATAGCAATCAAAGGGACCAATATAGGATATGTTACTTAATAAATAACACACATTTTTGCGATAAACATCGTTATATCCGACAAGACACAACCACATACCACTCAGTAAGCCACTTCTTTTTTTATTAGCAGTCTTTAAATGTGTGTTTGGTGTGAGTATTCCAAAATGGCCTTGAGGCACAGCCAAACAGCTACTTCAAGCTGCATTATAAATCAGGTTTTCATGCCCTTATATTTAGAATGATGATACTATGGTGAGGTGAAGTAAATGTTCTCGTGTGCGACACCCGGAGCTGTCCTTGTTTAAGTATGTACAAAATAAAGCTTTCTATCTGACCAAGAGATCTCAGAATCAATATCTGTATTTGGACTGGAGGAATCCGATGAGATATGAAGCTCCTTTTCACATATGTCCAGTAAATCTAACCCTTAGTTGCAAGGAACAATTAATACATTTTGTTCATTATCATGAAACAGATGTTGGATAGAGTCACGTTTATTACACTATATCAGTCATTTAGTGTGAAAAAAAAAACAGTTGTCATTATAAAGGAAGTCCTGCTCTTTCATCATTGGAATGAAGGCAAATTTTGACTTAAAATTTTCGTGACTGCAGAAATTCATATTCTTTGGTTCTTTAGGTAAAGTCACGTAGATAAAAAAAAATTAGAAAAAGAAAGTGAATTAAAAAAATAAAAACACTAATGTAGACTGTTGCCTGGTTCTTAATCGGAGTAAGTGTACTTGCAGTCTAAACATTCCTGCGGAGCTGGTAGGAACGTTGGGTTGCTCGGTCAATGGCCAGGGTCAACGGCGGCGTGGTGTATTCCGCAAATATGGCCGACTGTGAGGGCGGGCACAAGCCGGCGTGAGTAGGTTAAACGTTGAGTTGTATAAGGGCACCACGGGGTGACCAGCTCCTCCCCACCCAGCCCCACCATCCCCACCCAGCCCCACCCTCCCCACCCAGCCCCACCCTCCCCACCCAGCCCCACCCTCCCCACCCAGCCCCTCCCTCCCCACCCAGCTCCTCCCTGCACGACGGACGGACAAAATAATCCCCTGTGGGCTGGTGTAACCAGGAGGTTACTACCAGTATAAACGGTTGCCTTCGGTGACCATCCTTCTCTTTCCTCTTGAAGACGATCGCTTGTGTTGTGATCGATACGTTTTGGTTTTAATTTTTATTTATATTTTTTACTTCCAGTACGCTCACTCAGTTTAATAACCATTGCTACAGTCTATATTATAGACTGCCAATATGATCACCAAGCTTAAAAACCAGGCTACAGTCTACATGATATACTGCCAGTACACTCACCAAGGTTAAGAACCAGGCTACAGTTTACATTATAGACTGCCAGTTCACTCACCCAGCTTAAAAACCATTGCTACAGTCTACATTATAGACTGCCAGTACACTCACTCAGATTAAGAACCAGGCTACAGTCTACGTTAATGTTTTAATTATTTTTTTTATTTGTACATTTTATTTTTTTTATTCACTTTATTATAATTTTTTCTATCTACGTGAATTTACTGAAAGAACCAAACAATATGATGGCAAATATACACATCCAACGGCAAGTTGAATAGACACCTTCAGCGACGCAGCTCTGCCATGTATTTTTTCAGACCTTACCTCATGCTGCTCGGCAATGATTGCCGACGTTTCACTCCATGTGCTGGGAGCTTCAGGAATTTTTGTTTAGTGGAGCAAAATGATGAACGGTATGCCGAACAACCCACGGTACATCCAGAAAACACGTAGGAGCGCTATAGAGCACAGCTTATGCAGTACATTCAGTGATATTTTTGGATGTTTTATTACGTGTTTATTTATTTTGTTTTAATAAAAGCTGTATAACTTGAATTGAAAAAAAACTGTACAAATCCCTTATGAAACGCAGGGTGGATGGTCTGATTCCAGATGGTAGAAGACTAAGAGTAGACACCCCTGTCAATGTTGCAACATCTTTTAGGATTTTACAAAAAAAAGGAGATAGAGTGACGTGTGGGACCATTACTGGCATTGGTAAATGTATGTTTATTGTCAATGACTGTCCTGTAATATCTTTTCCACTGAATTATACAGTATGTGTATCCAAATCGTTCAACTCTTTGTTAATGCACTGTTGGATGAAAGCCTCCTCGTGCCATATGCGTCATGGTTGTTGTTTGACTATACTTCACCACACTGGTCAGTGGGAGTTAGTGAAAAAGGTGCCTGGCGCAGGTTCAGATATTTCTCATGACCGGTGTTAGCTTTGGCTTGAAATTTAAATCGGGTGCCCTGGGTCATAGTGCAATGCGCTACTCACTCTTGCACTGATCCACACCAAAATTATGTACCACGGGATATATTTTTACTGTATATCAACATTATCAACTATACAGTGTATGCATATGATATTACTAATAGTCCAAAAATAAGAAATATAATATGTAAAGGCAATCACAAAAAAATAAACAATTGTATATTTATTACATGATGGTAAGGTCAGATTGCTGCAAGGTGGTGCATTGAATAAGCCGCGCCATTTAAGCTGCCGTATTTCATGGCGCCGTTATCCGGCCTTTTGTTAACAACTTTCATTCCCAGCTGGGTCTTGTCTAACAAACCGCAGCCAACGCGTTGCCGCAGTGAAAATGTATGAATACACAGCCTGCAACCCTCATGGGTTCCACACTGGAAAATGATGAATAACAACCACACAATATGAGACCAGTCTATTCTAAAAAAAACACATTAATCTCTTGATTGAATTTTCGATTTAATTTTAAAACAACAAATACCACCCAGTAGGTGTTCATAACATATGAACTATTATTAATTTGTAAAACATTTTTTTACTATTATTATTACTACGGAAAAATGTGACCACACAATTTAGTAAACAAGGTAGAACAAATAAATGAAACATTTGTACACAAACTAAAGTAAACACTCGTGCAGTGTGGCTACTCGTTGTACGTTCACATTGCACAATACGTGGGAATAGTGTTACACGGAGCTTGGCAGCATTTCAGGTAATAATCATTTGTTTGATTCGTGTGTTTTGTTTGCATTCAACTGGTTACTAAACCATCCCATACTTAACACAGAAGGAAGCGCAGGCATTAAAAGGCAGCTCCTTTTTAATTTTAATAACAATTAATACCTTGCATATATGAACTGTTGGCCTTGAGGCTGTGACATATATATTAATACACACCTTCATTTGACATGTATAGTAGACTCGCTCCAAAAATATTCAGTATAAAAATGTGATTTAAATTTACTGTCTATTTTATAATTCCACAACAATGAGATCGGTATCGTGGAACAGCCAACAATATACACAGAACATACCAACAATAACAGCAACTGCATCGCGCTGATGTGCAGTTTGATATGAGCTCGAAAAGCCAGAGGGAATGCACAGTAACAACGACCAGGTTTATGCTTCAATGAAGGAGTTTGTCCCTCGGCTCTCTGACTATTTTTATACGTTTCATTAGAGATGACAAAATGCCATATTGTGGGGCTTTACTTTTGACATTGTCAGTGGTCTCTACATCTAACAATCAATTGCAAAACGATGTTTCACGATTTTTTTTGTAAGCACCAACGGATTTAAGTGATCTTTTATGGAAATGTATCACATCGGCAGTACAGTGTTCATCCTTTACCAATTTATACATAATACAAATGATGGACACATTCATGTATTCCCTTATTAGCAAGTAAGAACTCATCCAGTACATTTACATTTTGCAAGAAAGATCTAGAAACACACGTGCTTCCTATCAAATGTTCAACGTTACATTGGTAATTATGTAATAAGTTCAATTATTACACTCTCCCTAACACGTACACATCTTTCATTCCTTGTCTTCAAGTTCTCCTGTCAGAAATACAATATTTTCTTTAAGATTAATAAAGACTGGATATTATTTCCATCCAGTGCAGCTAGAATGTGCGTGTGCGTGCTCGCAACAATGGCAATGTAATCAGATTGGCTCCCATTTGAGGCGCAATAAGCTATTATCATCCCCAATTACCTTCTGGTGCCATTTTCCCACCTTCACCCTTGCATGACACCATCTTATATACCGTGGGTTCAACACAACACGCACTGAAAAGAAAGAATAATACATTATGTATGTATGTATGTTGAGCTTCTTTTGACACTGTATGTAGCCAACTGTGCTAATCGCAGGTGCGGGGAAAAGACAACAATCTAAACACAAGAAGCAGTTCTAAAGAAATACGTTTTCCATCTACATTTGAAGGTACATAGCTCCAATGGCTTCCTAATATCCGAAGGAAGAGCGTTCCAGACGGCCACAGAAGCGCATCTGAAAGCGCACAATGCAGTGACCGTTTTTGTTGGACGGTTAGTCAAAAGCTGCTGTGAAGATGACCGGAGTTTGCGTAATGGTTTATGCTCCTGGACAAAATCAGCAAACTAGTTTGTTTTTGTTACAGATAATAAATACTATTCTGTTTTACTTGATATGGAATGACACATTTTATTATGCAGTTATTTTCTATCAAAAGTAATGGTGTAATGCTTAAATGTATTACAATCTAGCTTTCTCGTGATAATTTGCTGTATTAGACGAGATGCCTTTTTTTCTTTATATTTCTTTCCGTACAATATTTGTGAAAGCATTCTAATACAGTTACTTGCAGGATTTTAGGAACGTTCAAAGGCAAACAAAAAAGATACATTATCACAGAAGCAATTTAACACCGTTCCATTGGAATAAAATATAAATATGAAGTATAATGAACATCGAATGGATCGATATGGCAACATTTTCTACGGATGTTTAAATGTTAACAACAATAGCATCTGCTATGTTGAAAACGACATTTCTGCAGATTATGGAAATTCTCTTATACAGGTAATGAACTCTTAATTTTAATCACTTGCGCAATTGCACATTTGTATTTTTCTATGCAATATATGAAGGTATTCTTTTTGAATTGACGTGTATGTACTTTATGGATGAATTTTGATGTCAGAACATTTTTAAGTAAAGTACTTTTGTATTTGTAGACTGCAGATGTTCTCCTAAATAATACAAATCACAAATCAATCCGAGATGTAATAATCTTGGGATGAAGTATATTTATTCGGAAGCAATGGAAGATAAAACAAACATAATATCAGAACTAGATACAGGGTGGCGAGTGACCCATTTAATATGCATAGTTTTCATGCAATGTGAAACAATCTACAAATTACAGCGGTCTTGAGATGTATATGTTTGTATCGGATGTAAAAATGGCACCACAGCTTGCCATGCAGCCAGATGGTGCAGGATGAGGATCACGAGGTTCCGACAGAGGACAGGTCTCAATAGACCGCTCTTAGAACATTGCAGCACTTCATGCTTGGCACCACAAAGCAATTTTTTACAACTCTGATCTGTGAAACGCATTTTTTTGTATGTTGTGCTAACTTTTCCCAATACTTAAAATAGCACTTAACATTCGTGCACAGACACTTGTACCAAAAATACGTTCTGTATGACTTTACACAGCTCTTGCCGTGCAACGTGGATAACAGTATACATTAATGTTGTGCTATTCAACATCTTCTTTCTTTAAATTACGTTAACTAGATTTGGTATCGTAATTTACCTCGCTGTCCATTACCGTAAGCGAACAAACATGTCGTGAACCACTGATGCCAGCACAGTCATGAAAGTGACTGGCTGCAAAAAGCTGTCAAAGTCAGCAATATTTATTGCTACGTATTTATGTTGCAAGGATTGTTGCACTGAATGACACACCATTGGAGTGCTTTGGAATTCCTCATGTCTACAAATGAGCCGGAAAAGTAGCAGACTCATATCCTCTTGACAAATGATGCAAAATTAATGTGTTGTGCCACAAAGCACCCAGGGTCCCCAATATAACGATTAAACTTTCAAAACGTGGACACTGAGGCATCCTCAATAAACCCAGAGAGCCACTCCTCCTTAAATCCAAACATGAATCGGAGAATGTAGTGTTCGTGGGCCTGCATATCACAATAATTTTCTATTCTGTACATAAAAATATATAAATGTAGATCTTGTGCTGCTCTCGGCAAAGAAATCGTCAACCTCCGTTTTACTCCTGCTGTGCTTCAGTCGCTTGCTATGACGTCGTTGATCGTGTTTGTTGTTGTGCTCTCGAATGTATTTCCCCACTCTTTTCCGAATAATATTATAGAGTTCGTGTAACATCTACATCTCCTTTATTGCCTCTCCTCTTATTCAACATAGTGTTTTTGGTTACAACAACAAAAAATATGTTCAAAAGAATACAAAAATGTTTCTAAAACAGGACAGCCACGCTGAGATCAGACACAGAACACCGGCCACAGTTATTCACAGTGACATTCGAAAGATATGTTCCGAATATTGTATTTCAGTAATGGGAATTAATTGCAGGAAATGTAAGAAGAACTCAATGAAGAAGGCTGTAACGTCGAGTTCAGTATAAATATAGTACGAGCAAAAACAAAGGTCACACAATAAATTCACAAAACCATTGAAGATATCTGTCAATTGAGGTACAACTGTAAGGCACATTTATTGAAGGACCGGAATAACAATGGATTTCTTTATAAAACTGAACTTAGTTAGGGAAATGAACATAGTAATATACGTGTTATTCCATATGGATGATAACCATATTAAATGACAAAGAAAAAGGAACAAAAGCTAAGAAATGTATCAAGAAGCATAGAGACAAGTAGAGGTAAACATTAGTGAGCATACACATTGACTGTTAAGAAACATAAATGAGGTTTTGTGTGACACGTCACAAAGGAGAAAACACACCTCAGAGGGTATAAGCCGAAGATATGTTAATAAATTAAATCAGCTTGAGGTCCTCATCCAGCAGTGGATAGATCATGGTTGATGATGATCAGCATACCACTGAATCAACAGTCTGCAAATTAGTAACCATGCCTTGACAATTTGCTGCACACTCCAGTGGGACAATAGCTGGGTAACATTTAAATGTAATTCATCTTCTTGGTTCTTTCGGTAAAGTCACCAAGAAGATGAATCCCTGCAGTCACGAAAGCTTTAAATCGAAATTTAAATGTAATTGTGAAGGGTTCTGTGTGTCTGTATAGATACGGGTATTGATATTGTAGAGGTACAGTGTTCCATTACGTCAAACGTCCGTGACTCACAATATATATAAACCTGTCACAATTCTGCAGCCTTGGTGTTATACAATCACCAAAGTTGGTGAAAATAATGATTTTCTGATCATTGTAGTTGCGAAGGTCAGTCTCTGCTAATGCCTCTGAAACACGGAGACTTTAAGAAGACCACGAAATGCGTTGACCAAAATGTATCTGAAGGGGACCCACGGAGTGTGGACAAACAGCCACAGTGACGCTAGAGACGGGAGCCCAGTCACACACCTTTGTCTTTCTGAATGTTTGTTGAAGTCCTCGACTCTCACTTGCTCTCACAAGTTAGAAACGGTATTAATGAAACCCACAGTAAATCTGTCCAGACACCACAGTTCTAAGGGCACATGTGTAGTGACATAGAATGGGTCACTAGGGTGCGTAGCGCTGGTTACTGGTAGAGAGTGGGATTGTGGGTATAGTAGCCGGTCTACCAGCAGGGCAGGTGAAGTGTGCCACTAGAGCACAAAGTGCCAGTTGCTGGCAGAGAGGGGGGATCTGAAGACGCAGCAGTCGGTCTGCCAACAGCCAACAGGGCACATGATAGGCCGGGGTAAGGGATGTAGGGTAAAGGTTACAGAGGGGACAGGTGGGGCAGAGCCCAAAACCTTCTGGTAGGTTCCAGAAGAGGGCGTGGCCGAGGGCGGAGCCAGGCCACGCTGGGGAGGATAAAAAATTAACCCGTAAAAACAAAGTTTTTCACTATAAATCCTTTATATGCGTGGCATCGGTTTTATTGTATTATTCATTTCTGTTTTTCTTGAGTACGAGTTTCATTTTTATCACATTGGTATTTTAAATTAAATATTACATTTATTTTTTTCCTAAAAAGTGGAACATTTTGGAAAAAAATTTTCACGAAAATAAATTGTCACGCACAACGAGTCTGTGTGAAAATGTCAGCTCGATTGGATCACGGGAAGTGGGTTAAAAAACGACCGAAAGATTTGCACGGTCGTAAGCGCGCAAGCAAGCAAGTGAACTTAATATAAAGGATTTAAAAAGGAGGTACCGACGCTGGTTCGGGGCTGTCGTTTGGAATGGAACCCGTCGTCTACGCAATTCTCTGTCCCCGTCTTCACCTCCTCGTCGTTGTGGGTCAGGCAGTGTGCCGGCTGTCTTGACCCGTGTGTAGTTATCCCCTGTACTGTGGAAGTGTAGAATAAACGTGTGTGCTTCCTACTGTTAGTGTCTCTGAATTGACTACTACACATGGCAAAGGTAAACAAGCAACTTTGGGTTTGCACAAGAGACACGCCACATTATAGTTAAAAATCACAGAGCATTACTGTTCTGGGAAATGGAAACAGTGTTCGTGCTAGCCTATGGTGCTGTTCAAGGCTCTGGAAATTAAAGAAACATCTATCATGGCCAAGGACTCATGATTATAAGGGAATGGCAAAGGGACTCAGGGGTATTCACAATACCCCATAGAAAAAGGAGGGCTGGAAACCCCAAGTTCCAATTCCAAGTTTCTCTCGCAGAACTCCTCTGCAAGGCCACAGGAATGGAGATGGAAGCCAGAAGTGCAGAAGTCCAGTGCCAAAATTGTAATAACGAGGTTGCGTTTCTGCGACTCGGGCCGTAAGATTGCACCAGCAGTCACGAGGTTGTCGTTGAAGAACGCAGATCATTGGAACAAAGCAGAGTTGACGAGGTCGTGAGATCGCAGCGTTCGGTTTCAGGACCAAAGCAGAAGGAGTGGAGGTGAAGCGTTTGCAAGAAAATGGTCTCAAGATCAAGGCACGGTTGACGAGGCATCTTAAAAGCAAATCTCCCAAAAATTACCACAATATAAAATTGTTACAATCATATATAATGTTTTTTTTTCATCAAGGCCATATCGAGTGAAATGGATGTGTTCTAAAGAGTTTCAAAATACTGCAAGATCCTACATCAGAACATTCCATGTGAATGTATAAATTGGTGTTCTGAAAGAATCTTACAGATGAAACCATTTTATAATAATGAGTTACAGCCCTCTGTCATTATGTCTACTATATTAAGGCCTCCACACACCGTGTGAGCCATGGGGCTTCTTTGGGCATGATACGATGCCATTCACGTTTGATGTCGAGTACTTCTGCCACAGACCACATTACTCCACTTGTCTGGATTTTTTTTACACTTGTCTTATTAAAACCCTTAAAAGTAACACAGGAGCTCATAAAAAAAAAATTCGTTCCAATAGTGTGTTTTTTTCAGATAGGAAAGCTGTCACCCATCAAACACTAACACCTTAAACTTTTAGTCTGATATTCTAGATATTTTTTGTATAAATTAGTCCTAATAGACTTTCCAGTGTAAAAATCTGGCATGGACAGTTTTCATTGGTACTATTCTGTATTTCGTGAGAGAATGCCATGCACAATGTATTATTTGGATAACTTTTCACAATAGTGTTGCAGAGAGTACATCCGTGCTGTTTTACTTTTTGTATCTTGGTATGTATGTAGCAACAGGCTACAACTGAATTTGTAATTATGTAAGCCTTTCCAAGGCATCAGGGTAGCTGAGTCGAGTCCGCTTGTTCCACCAGAATCCACGGTATTTGGCAGTCATCGGTGATATGCCTGATGGTTTGCACCCCACCGCATTAAGCAGTTCGGTGAGTCCTTGATCTGCCATTAATGAAGGAAATATCCACACCTTCCTTGTGTCGTTGGGACACGGTTGTGAGCGGTCCACTGTCGTCAGGGCAGAGAGAAACCAGGCTGTTCTCTCGCCGAGTCTTCAATTAGGTTTTGTGTATTTCCAAGGGTTACATTGGAACAACACAGGGAACTACTTGTTTTCTCCAAATAGAGAAGTGTGCATTATTTTAGACAAAAAATGTGCTAAAACTCTCAATAATTAACCAACGGCCTTGGCTCTCCGATATAAACACATGCGATGGTCATATTGGACAAAAGCTACAAGTTGTTTCGTGGAAAAAACAGAAATGGGAGTTGTGGCCAGGGTTTTATTTATTTTATTATAAATAGCCACTGAATTATCGTTGTTTTGTTCCCGCACACTTTGGAAGGGGTGCTGTGCCAACCAATCAAATCTGTAAATATTGAGAGAAAAAACCCCATAACAGAAACAAAACATAATCCCTTGAAATGTGCCAGGACCCAGCCTGAAGATGAGCTGTCAGTCCCCCTCTTCACAGGCAGTGGCAACAGTGTGTGTTAATGACCAATGTGGACTGTTTCTGTTTGTTTTGTGCTTGCAGATATCTGGAGCACGCTTCTGAACGAATTCCCACTTGCGCACGGCTTTTACATGTTGTCTTTCCTCTTCGTATTTTAGTAACTGCCGTAATTCAACGAGACTCACACCCAACAAACCTCTCATTGATCTGCACCCACAACAACGGGTAGTGTCGTTGGAGCTGTAGACCTTTATTTAACTGTTGTCAAGAACTCATAACGAGCGAAACGCTAAAAGAAGAAAAATATATACCTGTAATTTGAAGCAATCACTTTGCTAATGTTAGAAAAGTATTCTACCCCATCAAGGGCATTTACCCATTACATCACGAGTGTCTGTGGGAGTGGCTCAGGGGCGCGTAACATGCGTGTAACACACGTGTGTAGCATGCGTATAACACACGTGTGTAACAGGCTTACAAAAAATTCAAATTGAAGCATGCCCCTGGCAGAGCATTCGGCCCAGCTGTTCCTACTATTACTGCCGTGGGAACAGAAGCGGGGGGGGGGGGGTTGGATCCGTTCCAGAAATGGGCCAGCACCCTTTTTCAATGGCCATGAAAACATGGCATGTGTTTAAATAAATAGATTACTACATATATATACATAAACATATCACTAAATAATCTAGAACCGTTGCTGGGGGTATAGAGCCTAAACACAATTGTTAGGTACCCATAATAATTATAATAATTAAGTCTCCCTTCCACCAGCATATTCCCCTCAACCCACCAAAAATATCTCAGAAAATAGCTCCATGCATTCGCAAGTATCAGAGAAAAAGTGTACAATTGAATGTTTTTTGCTACAAAATTGCTTAACAGATAGGCAATAATCAGTTTCAAAGATAATGCATATGTTATCAGAGCATGTTTCTTGTTTGTATGTTCACCACAAGTACGTGCGCTTAATGCAGACAGGATTCCTTGAATGAGGATTATGTTTGGCGTTATAACATCTTGACACCTGTTTTATTGCCAGACAGGGTAAAACCCATTGTTATAGATAGGCAATAATTCGCATTGATTTTCTGAAAGGCCATTCTAATTTGTAATTAGCAATAACAGCGAGGGCAACAGGAGGCGGTCACTCGTGAAAGTGCTTTGGTTTCACGGCGTGGCAGTGCTCACAGGACCAAGCGTTCTCGCGGTGCGGTGGCGTTGAGGGTTTAGGTGAACAAATTGGGAATCGGCAGCAAAAAAGTGCACGACGATCCTCCAGGCTACTTACATCCTGGACACATCTAATGCTGACCACTGTCTCTCAGGCCACGTCGGTCACAGCTGACCAAAACCACGCACATTCATAATGCATTACAAATTTACAAAAAGGCCTTCCCCACAGCTTACAATGAGATATGTACTCTTTGTTTTTTTCGGTAAAGTCACGTAGGTAAAAAATAAAATAAAACAACTAAATTAAATCACGACGTTTCGGCGCAACACAAGCGTCCTTCTTCAGGTGGGGACAACGTAGCGAAAGCACAACCGCTTAAGTGTGACACACTGATTTAATTTAGTTGTTTTCCTTTATTAGATTTTTTACCTACGTGACTTTACCGAAACAACCAAAGAGTATGAATCCTTGCAGTCACGAAAGCTTCAAATCCAGAAATAATATATATTTCAGCAGATTTAGCCAACAGTTGAAGAAAACCAACAGTGATTAATTAATTTATGAGACTTGCTGTATAATCCATTATAGATTACCCACCAATTAATCAGGGACAAAAATAGAGTCTTCAGGAGAACATTCTGAAACTTTTATTGGCAAGGAAAACACAAATAAATTAATGAGCAATTACAGTGGAAATAATGTGATGAAATTGTTTTAATATATTTTCATGTCATGTACTGCATATATGGAGGGCTGAAGTGGGGACATCTGAAGGCAATAAGAATGTTAATTCATTCATTTAATGGTTGCATTTATTATTATTTATTGGGACCCACAATCCCCACAATATGCGGTTGTATTTTGCATTTCCATACTGTAATTATAGTAAATACAAATATAACTGTCTAGAATGTTGTTTGTCTTCAACACCTTAACCAGGATGATGATAATAATGGTACATGTCAGCTTGGGATCTAATTATCAAGGTAATGTATCACAGCCTGACCATGACTGCACTGGGGTCATTTTAGGAAATATACAGAAGACATGTGTGGTCACTATGATCGAGATGACCAGATGTTATGGACACACTTGGGAGCAGGGCTACAAAACACTAATGGGTTTCATTCAATTTACAGCACTGCACGGTCAGCTATCAGCGATAATGGCTACAGATGCTTCATGTGCACTCCACCAGCCAATTTCTCTGGCTGAGAAAGACATACATCAAGCAGTACAAAAAGTGTGCTGTTCTAAGTGATGCTAATGTTGAGATGCATTCGGATGATAATGAATTACTTAAGTTGCCAATGTAAATTCATCTGTGGAAACATATCCACAAGCCAAGAGTCAATAAAACATGGTATGTCCTGTTGATGTTAACAGAAAGTGTTCAAATAAGTGAATGTCATATTCTTGGTTTTTTCGGTAAAGTCACGTAGATAGAAAATAAAAATAAAATTAAAGCAAATGAAGACCGCTTGTGTTGCGATCGAAACGTTGTGGGTTTGCGATCGAAACATCGTGGGTTTTTTTGCTTCTATTTTTATTTTATTTTAAAAAAAAAAAAATTCTTATCTACGTGACTTTACTGAAAGAACCAAAAATATTAATTCCTGCAGTCACGAAAGTTTTAAGTACAAATTTAAGTGAATCTCCTTTTATTCAATATCAAGAGCATCCTTTTTAATTCGAGATAGGATGCAGTTCTATATTGACGTATTTACTCTACAATACATGTCGTGTACTAATTCAGAGACACTAGTAGGAGGCGTTATCCCTCTTATTTATTCCGGCTCTCACAGCCATAGGGGATAACTCCATACCGGGTCAGGACAGCCAACATGCTTCCAGACCCACAGCTTGAAGAGGCGAAGACCACGATGACGGCAGCATGACGAGTTCCATTCCCAATTGCAGCAGCCCCGACTGTGAGTGAGAGCTCGCCTTTCATTCTCTCCAGCGTGGCCAGGCTCGCCTTCCACCATGCACCCTTCTGGATCCGCCAGATGGCTCCGGGCTTGGCCCACAGGTCCAACTGGTAGAACGGGCTGCTACTCCTAATTCCATTGTCTACCAATCTCCCAGCGCCACGTGCTACAGTGACTTATTTAATGTCACTACAAATGTGTAAGGACAGTACAGGGTGATGTAGGGACAGTATGGCTCCCCGTGGCCATGGTTACTAATTAACGTAACGGGAACAAACAGGGTCACGTTAGGGTAATGTGGGACCTAAGTGGTAGCTAATAATGATTGATGCAACAAGCTTTGACATGGTCGCTGAGGGGAAGCACGGGACCTAATAGTCGTAAATTGTAATAAGGTTAGAGACAGACAGGGCCAGGTGCGGTGAAGGAGGGTTTGGGTTTAGGGGTGTGACCAGGTCGTGAGGGGGATAAAAGCGGGCGTGAACCAGGACTCTGAGCTGTTGTTTTGGGAGAACTGCCGTCGCCGTCATCACCTTGAAGCGGGTCGTCTTCATCATCCTGGAGTGGGCACCTTGTAGTCTTGGAAGGCTAGAGTCATGTTGTCTCAGAATAGAGTTTCCTAAGTTACCCAAGTGTATATAGTTACTCGTGGTTACTCGTTAAGTTATTAGTGAGACGGCGGACTTCATTCATAATAAATAAACATATAACTAAACAAGACAGTGCCTCTGAGAGCTACATTACACATGTGTAGTGAGTCACTTCGGAGACACTAATAGTAGGAGGCATACACGTTTATTTTTCACTTTCCACAGAATAGGGGATAACTATATACGGGTCAGGACAGCCGACACAGTGCCTGACCCAACACCGACGAGGAGGTGAAGACGGGGACGAAAACTTCATGGACGACGGCTCCATTCCCAAACCGCAGCAGCCCCGACCCAGCATCCGGGTCTCCCTTTTATCCTCCCCAGTGTGGCCTGGCTCCACCGTCAGCCACGCCCCCTTCTAGGACCTACCAGAAGGTTCTGGGCTCTGTCCCACGTGTTCCCTCTGTCACCTTTACCCTACATCCGTGCCTGTCACGTGCCCTACTGGCAGAGTGGCTGCTGTATCCTCAAATGCCCTTCACTGCCAGCAACCGGCGCTATGCGCTCCAGTGTCACACTTCACTGCCCTGCTGGTAGACCGGGTTATTACACCCACGATCCTGCTCTCTACCAGTAACCAGTGCTACGCACCGTAGTGACCCATTCTATGTCACTACACATGTAAAGGTGTATAATGTCTCATAAAGAACCTCATTTTAAGTTGTCTCTGCATGCGATATTTACCAAAATCCTCATCATTTTTCATAAAAATGTGGCCAATACAAAAATGTGTGTATATATATATGTTAAAATCCAGGCCTAAACTTCCAAGATGCTACTTGGACATTTTAGAACATGCAACTTAAGCTATGGTACATCTGTAATGAGCGACTTCCGTGACACACTGGGCACAACACAGGCCAACCTTATTCTTCTCACTCTGAGTACAGCACCTAGATATTAATGTCTCTACTGGCTACACACAGCCAATCACTCGGCGTGGTCTCACCGCCCTCACTCGGCTACGCCGCTAGCTGGCAGCGCGACGAGGATGGCGATGGAAACCCCGCAGGAGATCTTCCACGTGGCCGGACAATGGAGAGAGATGACAGCGAGCAGCGACACAGCCAAGAATCCACACGCAAACCCTGAGTCCCGTGTCTGTTCCCCCTTATATCCCCTCCAGGCGTGGTTAGGCCCCGCGTGGCTAGGCCCTGCCTCTGGCCACGCCCTCTCGTGGAACCTTCGAGCAGGGTCCCAGAGCATCTCAGCCAACCCCACCTGTTACCTTTGCACCAGATACCTCTCCCTCTCCGATTGGATGTTCCCTTAACCGTGCCCGTACCCGTGCTTCCCTTTTCCAGCCAGCAGGTGTCATCATGTCATTACACATCTATAATGAATCAATAATGTCATAACATACAAATAGAAAACGGTCTGTCAAGAAGAGGTTGCCATAACTAAAACGTTACAGCTTCAAGTTTTAATGAACATCGATAGGCATCTGGTGCCCTGTATATGGCTTTTTTTAAAAGCATGACATTAAACATGGAGCGTGGAGCGTTTTACCAAATGGCTTGGTCATGTGTTGGTGGTACGATGTCACTGCTAATTAGCAAAATGTATTGCACCTTAGAAATGTTGAGAACATGTGGCTGGTTATTGGAACGGCACAGCCCAATTAACAAGAAATGTTGTGGCAGAACCCCAAGGCAGCAGTCTGCATTAAAAAAGAGAATCTGCAGTCTTCTGCGCAATTTGTTGAAGGACTGGGTGCTGTGCAATCATGACATTCTGTAAATTGCACTATCCCTCCCATAATGTATATAATTCGAATTATAAATTGTAATCATAATAATAATTCACCACCTAGCACCTGCACACACGACACGTTTCATTCCATGGCTGCCACTCCATTATGATTATTGACCATCATTATTCATCCCTTCTAGCGATGTGTCCTGCAAGGTTGACAACGGCTTGGGGAGACCTTCATCCAGTAATGATATTACCGCGGCTGATGATGATGATGATGATAATAAACTTTAACGATAATTTACAACCCTTTTGTCAATCTCCTCCTGCATTGAAGGCCTCCCCATTCTGTTTTGAATGAAAGCCTCACCATGCTGTGGTGACCATGGGGCTTGGTTGACCATACTTCAAGATTGTTGATCAGTGCAGGTTAGTGAAAGGGGAGCACAGGGCCAATTCAGATTTCACTCGCTATGAATGTTTGCCATGGCTGGGAATCGAACTCGGATAAACCAAGTTCAAACGGCAATGCACTAACCAGCGTACCACTACTCCACCGTATTGGATTGTAAATGCAAATTAAATAGCACATTCCACATCAGAGCAGGCATTAAATTTAGCCTTAATAATCCACTCTATTGTCAGATAATGGGATACTGTAATAGCTGACCTTGGAGGTCGAACATTGCCTTCACAACAGTGTTGAATTTCCAAAAGGAAGTAAAGGTGAGATGACATCAATGGCAGATGCTGATGATGAACTCTTGATTTAGATTGTATTTAAAAATAAATAAAAGTAATACATTTAGAATTGGGTTTTATCACCAGGTTCTCACTTATAATCACATGAATGACTCGTGGCTCAAACACTGGATGATAAATGTGCATTTATTTGAGAGCATGGTTCACATTTGCCACTCGTTTTTCATTAAACCAAATTTACTTGGTTCTAGTTACAAAAAATATTTTTAGATATTGAAAAATAATTATCCATTAGAGGGAGTTCAGGATGAGTCCTGAATAAATGTGATCTGTATATGAAAGCTGAGTTTACGTGGAAATAGCTCAATTCCAATCACATTTGTCGAAAACAAGCCAACTACAGTGTGAGTGTGCAAATTCGAAAACACGGAAGCAGTAAATTGGTGTGCAAACACATGCAAAACAAAAACGTGTTTTTGACTCAACGTGCATGGGATATATAAATAGGGTACATAAATGAAAAGCAGCGGCTGTGTAAATTGACATTTCACACCAATTAAAATAACTCACTTCTCTATATCCCTATTCAAAAAAGCACCCTACATTTTTTTTCCTCTCAGCTGTTTTCATGCGTTCAGCAGTAAATGCTATGGATCGGAAACAATGATGTCCCAATTAGTAACCGGAGACTGAGAAATAAACTGCCTGCTACCCGACTGATATTTGGCCAGATCCACAAATGCCAAATGGAGCTGAGGTTACTGAGCTAAACGTGCTTCATTGTCAAGGCAGGGGCGTGTCAACAATACGCCGGGGGGGATGAATGAAGCTTAATTATCAGCTGAATTGTAAATGTAAGTGTGCATATTCAAGTGGCACGATGTTATTGGGAACAGCAAAGCATGGCTCATTTCTTATCCCATCGATTTTGGCAAATCCGTGCAGTGGCGTCGTCGTCTCGGGCCTCCCCTCTGTGTCCCCATCCGGTTACTTGTAAAATTTCCACCATGTTTTCCTTTGCGAAAACAAGGCCGCGAATTTGACCTATGACACCATTTACCACGTGCGCTCTTCTGCGTTGTCCCCGTGACATTAAAACTGTTCCTGAGCGTGAAGCTCCCTCGCCTCAGTGATCCATGTGGACCCCGTGAGATCGGGCACCACGGCCCAGCTTTAGACACTTGACCCATCAGGCTGTTTGTAAAAATCCATGCCAAGTCAACTTGGCTCGGTTTGTGAATCAGGCCAGCCTACTTTCATTTGTCGTGGGCATGTGGCATCAGAATGTAAGCTTGAGGCCTGCATTTGCAAGTAACTTCAATTTCTTTTAATGCTTATTATGATTCAACATTTTTGTTGAATAGCCTAAAGATGTTTCGGCAGACTTTAAATGCACCAATTAAAAGTATGTTGTAAGCATAGAATGCCGCAAGATTATTTACACACTTTCCTAGTTTTCTGTGTCCCTTAATAAATCAGTAATATATTGTTTACAACAAATTGCACTTGTAACTCTACTGCAGTAATTACCAGCACTATGCCTTTATATCCTAGGGCAATCGCTGTTTTACTTATTTATTTGCATTAAAATCAATGGAATTTACCCAAGAATGACCACTCGTGAGAACCTGGTGGTAAATTGTACAGATGTACCTTTAACGCGTTATTCAAACATGCATGTCTGCTTAAAACTATGCTGTTTTTTCCGACTGAATGAGGTCAGTGCCACTCCCAGGAGAGAAGTACCCAGTGCAAATCAATTCAAATGTTTGTGCTGATACTTGTTAAATAAATTGGTAAGGGAAATGGGAGAAGGATAACACAGTTGCATTAATTAAAGGCACGTTGAAACCCATCAAATTTGCCGCTGCGTTAGATTGAAGTGATGAATTTCGTTAGGCTGCGTCGTGTTAAGCACAGGTGAGGTCGTCTAATTTTGTCTGCCAGATAGAATCCCTCGGTCTCAAATTATGTTTTTGGCAAGATATTACTTGAAATAATGTTCACTTAATCATTACGGTGTATCTAACCTTTAATGAATTACCCTTTAATTAATTCCTCTTATCTAAAGCATTGAAAGTCGATTGTTGTAGCAGAGCTCATTGACACATTGCCAGCAGACATTCAAACTAATAAGTTTGACCTCATCTAAAAATACGTATAATTGTGAGGTTTATTTTCACGTGACCGTGTTTGATAGCTTGATGGAGAACTCATGTTTGAAATAAAAAGCCATAAGCAAAATATAACCACCCCAGAATAGTAAACAAACATATACATTTTCACTATATCGCGAAATGAAATGTAATGTTTTTGTTTAAGTATAAATCTCCCATTGTGTGTTAACACTATTTATAGGCCAGTAGCAGCAGAATTTATAGTTTACACAAAAAGGAACACTTCTGAAACGAAACAATTCATTTAAAAAAGGAAATTTCATGATGTTGTTTGATTCTCTTGGGAGTCTTTTCCCACGACTATGAGAGGAATAAAACAGTAAATCATTAAAAAACTAACTAAACTCATGAACTATTGACTGATTTATGAACGCGTGATGGGTTCACAGGTCGAACACAATCGCTACTCAATTTAATTTCTGAGCCGATCAGGATCCAATCCACGTTTTCTCGTATTCAATTTGGTTATCAGGACCAGATTTTAATTATTAACTGCTTATGTATTACACAATACCGAATTACCTAAATTGATTTCATATACACACTACAATTGCAAAAATCAATCAATTAGTATAACAAATGGTCGCCCAGAATTGTGACAATTTGTCGAATCGTCTAGGGTGTGAGTTATTACATTCCCATTGAATAACACAAAAAAATGCAATGCTGGTCATTGAATATATTTTTTTCAACGAGCACTGTACACATATTAGAGCTCTAATGATGAATAACTTACAGAACACTTCCGTTGTGGGTGGACCAAGTTGTGATATATCTTACCGGCCGGTAACAGTACCGCATTTAACAAACATGCATTCACAAATATAACCACATATGACTAGATGTTGCAGCACAGACCCATGCACGTTTCAAGAGAAATTAAAGCTGTATCCATTGGAGCAGATAACATGTACACACGTTGCGCCAATAAATCCAGGATGTTGCTTGCATGCACACACTCATTAGTGCTGTACGAGAAGTTGTATGTGTAAAATGTATGCCGCACATGCTACGTTCTTGTGGCCGACTCCGCCCTCGGCCGCACCCCCTTCGCGATCCTTCGGGAAGGTCTAGGTCCCTTACCACGTGACCCCCGCGCCCCCATCTGGGGTCTCCTGCCCCCCCCCCTTCGTCCGGTCACGTGCCCTGTCGGGTTCACCCAGGGTGTCACGGCCTGACGCGACCTCAGTGACACCTGGGCGCACCCCACCGACAGTACCCGTCATCACCTGGTACTGTCTCAACACAGTAGTGACATCATTAAATGTCACTACATATTTAGCGTCTACTTTACAGCAAATGGTGTCGTTTGGCAAAAAATGCCAGTTGAGTACAACCTCTTAATTCGGGGATTTTTCCTTTCGCGAAATTTGATTAATCTCTATTTTATATTTGTATACCACGGTTTTACTTTATCTCGCTTTTCCGTCCAAGATGTGCTATTTGGCAACATCGCTTAAGCAATGGCGGAGCCAGGATTTTCAGGTAGGGGGTGGCAACCCCTCCAGCAATGGAACCGCGTTGTGTGATCGGCATCGTGCTCGCTGAAGGTGAATGCTTTCAGGGAAGTCGTGTGGACTGTATAAGCAACTGCGTACAATTCTAAGTCACTTATAACTGATTTGCCGTTACTTATTGCCAATTATGGACTCAGAATATTGTCCTATCATCTCATAGAGTAACATACTACACAGTGGCAGTGGTGATCGCAAATTGCCGATTTATTACTAATAAACCCCAATGATCCGATCGAAATGAGGAATTTCGATCGGACCATTTGGAGGGGCACGTGCCACCCCACCCCCACTGGCTCCGCCAGTGCGCTTGAGTCTCTTCATTTGTGAACAGTGGTGGTTCGTGACATTGCCACGAGGTGGGGCTGTTGTGAGTGACCTCTGAAAAGATGGTGTTCTAATTAAGAAAAACCACGTGATGTTATTGGCCTTCCCGTGAAAGTGATATAACTGTGTTATACATCAACGGTAGGCATTTATAAAAAAAAAAATACGAAAACAAAGCACTCAAATGCTGTCCCCATGGCCCTCAAGTCCCCACTACACAAGCGTTTCATCCTTTCAAATGGAATATTTAAGCGAATCCACAGCGTTCTTTGCTAATTATTAGTTTGCTACCATCGGCAGTGCTGTTTCCTCCTAGATCGTGTAGGCCGTGACCTGCTATATTTGCACAGCGCAACCTCGCGTTGTGACATCGTCTCGTTATAGCCATGGGCGTCTTTTTCACTGCCCTCAATGGGTCTCGAACGGCGTGGTTACAATGCTGGAAGCTCATCGCAACGAGCGAGAGGGGGAATATCTCTCACTCGGACGCCTTCTTTACAGCCGCACCGAGACCTCCCCGTGGCACAAATCAGAGGGTTGCGTTGCAGCGTTTTCTCATGTGAACAACTTAAAATGTTATCTTAAATAGGCAATTTACGTTGAAAGAATCGTTATATTTTGATTTTTTTCTACGCAACAAAATAATTTCTTTAAAAGTAGTTTTTTTTTTTAATTAAAACAATTATTTCTCATCTCCTTGTGCTTGGTGAGGCATCGCCCCAACTCCCCTAGTGGACGAACCGCGTCTGTTTGCAAATTCGACTCGCAAAGATTTGTTTCAAGAATCGAACCCAGTTTCAGTTTCATTTATTTGGTATCGCCCTGTGAGCCGTTCGGCCCTTGAACCCGTTACTGGTCAAACAGCCTTGATGGCAGCGAGCATCCAAAACCCTGCGCTATCCATTATTGGCGATTGTCTGCAAACACTCCGCACCAAAGTCTCCTCGTTAGTAATTTTATTTCACAATCAATTGACGTGCCTTGTCTGAATGTCTCCTTTGTACAACATCGGTGGTAAATATAGCTTGTTACTGAATTCTGTAGGACTCATTAGCCGACAAATCCATTTTGTGGTCAATGAACCTAGAATCATAACATCAGTATTTTGGATTGATTTATGTTGGCATGTCAGTTAGTGTCTGTATAAAACAAATAGTAATTTTGCCAAAATAAAAATAGTTTAAAAGGTAATTGTTTCCATTTATGAGCCCATATTTTCTCTCTTTTTCTACTAGATATTAGTATTTGTCCTTGGAAAATTAAAATGTGTATGTATATGGTATTGTTAATAATAATTAAGATAAAAATAATCGTGGTCAGCGGTATTGTAGTGGTTAGTGCACTGCGCTACGAAACTGGCGACGCGAGTTCGATTCTCACTCACGGAAACACCGGCGTTGATTATATTATCTGAACTGGTTCTGCACCTCCCCGAGTTCGGCCGAGCCTCATGTGACTACTTCGTGTGATGTATAAACATCGGCAATAGGGAGACAAAGGCGGCTAGGCGTGATGCTGGTCCCCTACTCCCTCGAGTGTCATACAGTCGTCCTTCATAGGTGCTCGCTAACAGCACTTACCCCAAAAGTTTATGAAGGCTATACGGGGAAACGTTTTTCTTTGTATATGCTCTTAATCATAAAAACAAACTCTAGAAACATTTCCCAGGAAAGCGAAGCCGATGTCTCAGGTCTGTTTTTCATGAGGTGCCTGCATTCAGATGTGTGGCCGTTGCCATCCAGTGTTTGGAATGTTGGAGGAAACTGGAGTGCCTGAAGAAAACCCACCACGCATAAGCAGGAGGGGGGGTTAATCACTCAAGTTCCGCACAAATAGATACAAGGATCTATGACCGTACTAATACTTTGCAGACTTTTCTCGAAATGTTTATACGCGTAGAGAGTGCCGAAAATCGTATATGTTAGAATTATACTTATATACTGTTGACTATGTCACCACAACGCATTTGAAAGAGCACAACTTGAGAACGCTGACAGCACTAGCTTTTAAGCCCACAGGAGATTAATAAAATGTAATAACAGGAGCATTTGGTGGTTTGCACCCAACGTAGCCGATGGGTTCGTTCTGGGGGGCTGTTTGCTCTCCGCAGAGTTGGTCACACGCCGTCGGCCACTGCAATGTGTGCAGCCAGCGGAAAATAGAATCAGCCAGCCCATCCTGTCAGCTGAGCGACCCCACCTCCCATCTCGGCGGCACACAGCAGGGTGACACATGGCTTGGCAGCGGCGGCGGCTGCTGCTACTGCTGTTACTGAATGTGGACAACACAATCCATTTCATTTTTCACCCCTTTTTGTCTTTTTTTTGCAGCAAGCAATAATGAAATAGAATCAAGTTATAAGCCACGCAAATTCATCAGTTGAATAACGGATGATGAGATCTCTTTGTTTCCAGCCTATAGCTGCTTGTAGATAATGAACACATGATGTAATTTGTATTTTTTTTTTATATGCGTATGTTACAGCTTCAGTGATATTTCAAGATGTGCACAGGAGATTGTGGAGAGGGACACAGGCCACCCCATCACAATAATTTCTATTTCACAAAATACCGTGATTGTCTCGATATATTTTAGCAGGAACAATTTGCTTTCAGTGCTTTTTCGATCAGTTCGGACGTCCACAATAGCGTTATATTTTATAACACACAATTGTAAAGAATGTACAAATGTGTACTTGTATGCTTACATGGTCGAACGATTTAGAAAAATGCAATCAATAGTGTACGACTTAACAATACATACTAACCGAAATTGAGTAATTATTTTGTTGATTTATTTTCCAAATGAAAATATGCTTTAAGAAAAAAATGTATATGGAAACACCAATAAATCTACCAGGTTATTGTTTATATGTTAGTGAAATTGGAATATAAAGGAAACTAATAAAAAAAACATCTGTATTAAAAATGATTACGAATAAATTTGAATGCAAAAAAGAAACGTGATTTTATTTTCATTTGTGTGCTCATAAAGCATTTCAAATTGATTTTCATTTGTGTACATTGCTCCATGTGCGAATGTCAACGGTTGTCAAAACAGACATACGGAGTACCCACTGCGAGTGATTACAAGGTCTGAAACACGTAAACTAGTCAGGCCTGAATCGCTTATCATGGAGCGAGTTTTGTACAGCAGAGCAGTAAAACAAATACAAAATACAATACTACAGCATACATGTAATAGCTAGTTTCGTGGCCAAGACGTTAAAGGGATTTGTGTGGAAGCCTGGTGGCTCAGATGAGTAAATTGCGAAACGCTGATTCCGTCCCTCAGAAAAGAATAATCGACACAAACGAGTGGCAACTACAACTGAATAATGTACGCGAGTACATTGAGACCGACAGCATCGGCCCCTGATTAACGATGAAGGCGCTGAAAAGTATCCACAGCACTGGTAGTGACCTATTCCAAAAATATATGTTAATTAATTGTAGTCACTCAGATATGAAGGTGATTAAAAAGGCAATGCAAGAATGGAAGATATTCAGTTGTCCCACGACAGTTGAATGTGGACAGCATCGAGAATAAGCTCACTCGTCGCATATTGAACGTCTCTAACGTCTTAGTTATGACGTTTGTTTGGGATGTTTTTGTAACTGAGGCTTGGAGGTTTCAAAAGGTATGGAGGTATGCTGAAGCTCGGCAGGATTGACAAAAAATGACACTGAAATATATCGAACAACACACACACCAATTCATTATTGATTTATATAAAATATATATAACGATTGCCTCCCAAAATATTAAATAATGGAGCATTGAAATCAGCACTTGTGTGGGCACTGGGTGAATTGTTGCATTGAAGGAAGAAAAGGGATGCCGACTACTTTGGGAGGCTTTCATCCAGCGGTGGATTTGTCACGGCTGGTGGTGGTGATATACATATTGCACACCTACTAAAACACACTACTTTACAAAATGCATTCCGTAAAATGCTTGCAGGAATATAAAACCCACCTGAAATGCCCTCAACAGAGATAACTGTGAGCTGATGCACATATGCATTTGCAATTTGGTATATTAGCTTAAGCGCTGCTGCTTGCACACATGTTTCCGTGCACACATTGGCCGTCGTTTATGCAAATGGTCGCACAAGGGCTTTGCATGAAAATTCATCTCTGTGTACATGTATGAAGGGGTCGCTGAGCATGTGTGCATTGTTCCATATGTGGGGATGCATGCTTGTAAGCTCCTGCTTGCCCGTAAATCTCCCCAGCATACATTATTAATGAGTTTATGGGAGCGGTGATCTACAACCCCCCAAAAAAAGATCCCTATACATATTTATCATTAACCATGTTCCATCCACTGCAGGATTAAAGCCTCCATTAGTCGTCGTCGCATGCTACTCCTTCTGCTCGTGAATGTGCTCATCATGCATTTTGTTGTGAATTCGTTTTTTACGGGAATGATGATCACCAAAAGACACGAAGAGCCCACTACATTTGTCAGTGCTTCTCTGCCCAGAATGGCCTCACAGCCAGCGTTTGGCTCTACACCAGTGGTGCGCCGACACATTTTTTAAACGTTAAAATGAGTGTTTTTTTAAATTCAGAGAGAATAAAGAAATACTATTCGGAAGGACACGCAAATGTGGTGGCCATCAGCAACGCTGTGTGCAAAAACATGCACAAGGAATGGTCACGTGCAACGCAAGCTGGGGTTCCTGATATGTTTTGTGGCTCGGGATACATTTTTTGTGACATTATGAAATGCGTATCCAGTTAAACTCCTCCTTATCTGCGATGAGGTAGGGGGCGCCACGGGTGGATCCCGCTTCCTGCACCTATCGTCAAAAATAATTATTCCTCTGAAGTGTCAAATAAACGCAGATAAATGTGGTCAATGATATAAGGAAGATAGGTTAACATGAGGCTCGCCGTAATTAGAAATGCATGCACATATGTGTCGTAAATTTAAATTAATTCTCACTAACGATACTTTCACCTTTGGTCTATGGCGCATAACAGGGGATCTTTGACCTTGTGTCTTTGTTTCTGTGTATGTGTGACAGAGGCTGCTGGGCATGGTGTTGGACCCCCACCCCCTCGTGTGCCAAGCCAGGTTTAATAAGTGCACGCTAACAGCACTTACCACACCAGTCTGTGTCGGCTATAAGAAGGATCTTTGTGTTGGTGTAGGTGGGCGTGTTCATATGCCCACTGGCCACCCACCCCCTTCGTTCGCCGTGCCGGTCTTCTTTGGTGCTCGCTAACAGCACTTGCCCCAACACTCTGTTAAATGATAGATGGGGGATCTTTGTCTTTGCCTTTACACGTGCACTTCACAATCGAATGTACCGAGAGAATCAAAATTATGACTGCAGCGTTCACATTTGAAAGGACGGACCAATATCCAATAATATTAACGTTGTTCAATTCGTGGATTTTAATACATTCTTTCAGATTAAGTATGCTCAGTGTGCATAAAAAAACGAAGAAATATACTGCATGAGAGATGAATAGAAACAGAGCTAATTAATTACATCTTGTCTGTGCTTTTACCCTGCCTTTGGTAAATTCAACACGCAGCTACTGGTCAGAATGTCCTAGGTGTGCACGAGTTAAATGGTTTCAAATTCGAAGGCACATGGTGTACCGTCACTAAAGTCTTTTGTTGGACTGTATAACTTCATAAAGACATTTTCATAATTATTTTGTATTCACTACTTGAAGAAACAAAAACCTCCATCAATCATTAATTCAGCAGTACAGCCCCCATTAGCTCGAGTCATTTCATTCAGTGCCTTTTAGTTTAAGATTTCGTATTGTGTTGCACCTGGCGAAAACGGCGTAACTTCACATATTTGTCCGATTACCCATATTTTGTTTCTTCATGTGGATTTTTTTCATTTGTATTGGCTGAACAAAATGTTAGTATCGCAGAGAACATGCTTCTACTAGTAGGAACCTCCTGGTAACACCAGCCCACAGGGGATTATTTTGTCCGTCCGTCCGTCGTGCAGGGAGGGGCTGGGTGGGGAGGGAGGGGCTGGGTGGGGAGGGGAGGGTGAGGAGGGGCTAGGTGGGGAGGGTGGGGCTGGGTGGGGAGGGGCTGGTCACCCCGTGGTGCCCTTATAAAACTCAACGTTTAACCTACTCACGCCGGCTTGTGCCCGCCCTCACAGTCGGGCATATTTGCGGAATACACCACGCCGCCGTTGACCCTGGCCATTGACCGAGCAACCCAACGTTCCTACCAGCTCCCTCCGCAGGAATGTGTTTAAAAGGAGTATGCCTATCTAAGTGCAAAACTAAGGGACTGGGAGGAAGCTTACCACCAAACATGGCACCTCTTCGCTACCTCTCCTCCAGTGGGCATTGATTCTTAAGAGCATTAATTAGGGCAATTAGGCACTCCCCCTCTGCCCCCGTCTCTTATTTTCCTTTTGTTGCGGGGTATCAGAGCTTGGAAAGACACCAGGGTTGTAGAGTTTATTGATACATGCGGTTCAGACAGGTTTCCATTGCACTGCAATTCGTAGTGTGTTTGTGTCAACCTCCTTTCATATCCTCTGCGTGTACCCAATTCGTCTTGTTAATAAAATACTTTTGAGAAAAAAGGAGCATGCCCAATTTAATGTTTCTGAAGTCAATGGAAAAAATATATACAAACGGTATCGAGGACATATTATTTGGGTCTTTCGGTAAAGTCACGTAGATAAGCTCAAAGAGAATAACAAAAAAACCTACGACGTTTCGAAAAGAACAAAAAAACTAAAAACTACGATAAATATTAATTCCTGCAGTCACGAAAGCTTTAAGTCGTATCGAGTACTAGTTGTGTATTCTTCACATGTGTGGGCTGGAGAGTAGGAGTGACGATTCCGTAGTCAACACGAGTTAAATTCCTCCTGGCCACAGCTAAACATCAGTGGAAAATTATATCCGAACCGGTGTTCTGGTTGTCTCTTCAAAATCCAAAAAACTATAAAACTATTTCATTTTACCAAGTAAGGCCCACTGAGCTATATAGCTATTTTGCAGAAGAGACCTGGCCACAAATGATAACTCAACGAAGTGGCTCATCATGTGGACATTTTTTGCAGCCAAATAGTCTAAAAGCATGTTCGAAATGTGGAGAAAAAAACATGAGGGCCTGGAGAAAAATCCACGTGGCCATGGGGAGAACATGCAAACTCAGGCATCCGGATCGGAATCGAACCCACAAGGTCCTTTATACCAATCTTGATTTGAAGTTTTCGTGACTGCAGGAATCCATACTCTTTGGTTCTTTCGGTAAAGTCTCGTAGGTAGAAAAAACAAGTAATAAATCACGAGGTTTCGATCGCAACACAAGCAATCGTCATCAGACAGAAAGACAGCAGCAGAACTGCTGAACAAGAAAGGGCTGTTGCAACCAGAGGTTATATACAGGATTGAGGTGGGTGTCACCCAAGGGCAAGTAGGCGGGGTCCGAGATGGAAAGGAGTCCCGGTCGCCGTGCGCACGCACAACAGCTGCGCTAATGGACCAGGCGAGGTATTTAACACCTTGCCATTGTGGTGCCCCAACTATGACCAGCATATTCTTAGGTTTTTTCGGTAAAATCACGTAGGTAAAAATTTAAAATTAATAAAAGTAAAATAAAAAATAAAATAAAAAATCACGACGTTTCGGAGGCAACACCAGCATAGTGAAGTATCGTTAAACAACCTTTATGATTGACACGGCGTGAGAAGGCCTCCACAGAACTACTGTTAAACCACTTCACAGCATCAATGAATAAGGTGTATAGTTTATGGGAACAATGATACATTTACAAACAAATACCTTCGACCTGATCATTTGGCACATTCAGGATATTGACCTCTCGCTGCTGAACTACTTTAATATTTAGAATTAACTTGCCAGGTGACTGGAGCCTCATTTCAAAAGCAAACAACAGATGACCCATCAACTGCCATAAGTAAGTCAAATGTACAATAAGGGAGCAAAACGTTGCGTCATCCTGTTTGTGTTATACACCGCATTTGTGAAAACATAAAATGGCGCCTCTTCAACAGTAAATCAGAAATTAAGTGCACGTATAATTGACAGGGAGTGCTACACTTAAAGTCAATAGCACAAAGGTTCTACACCATCAGAATAAAATATCAACTCGCAGGTAGTTTCTGAATACAATTCCAAATGAGCCGTAATGTGTCTATATTGGCACTTCTGTGAGCAGAATTTCAAACTAGCTGTAACAGCCTTAGCTCAAGCTCAGCCAACCAATTTCACAGCATCCTGCTGAGGCTGCACAACGCACAGCTCATTTGCAGAATCTCTTTCAGATAATGTGGCTTTCTCGACGGTGTTAACTTGGAAACGAAAGGGCAAATGTCTTTGCACTCCACAGTGGTAAATGGTTTTCCAACTTGTAACTCTTAAATAGTAGTGGGTGGATGAGAGCAGTTTGGAGTGAAAATTGAACATGATTATGAAAAGCAACATATAAATAGCAATGTGTCTAAATAAAGAACGTTTGGGATGAGTGTATATTACCTGCTATTACATGGATCACCTCCGATTAAGACGGTTGGACACGTACGGTGCGAAAGAGTTCACCAGCATCATGGGCACTGATAAAAAAAGAAGCAAAGGCTGCCAAGTTGCTCAAAGGAGCAAAGGCATGCTTTAAATTTACAATGAGAGACAAAAAGCGAGTTAAATGGACCAGAGCACATATAAAACTTAAATGCATCATATTGACCGTGAAGAAAAGTGAGCTGGGGCAGAACACATTCCTGAAAGTGATGATGGCTGGTCGAGACTAATGGTGGAGTGGCAGGTAAAGGAAATGAACTGCCTTAGAGTACATCCACCATAGGGATGGAGTGAGAAGATCAGCTCAAGTGGAGCAGCGATGGCATGTCGCAGCGTGAGACAGTCGGAGGCAGCGACAGCTTGAGGAGGCAATAGACTGATAATGGCTGATGATGAAACATACTGTACAGTTATTATACATTTTCTAGAAAACTTAACAATGCATAGTAATTGTTTTATTTTAAATAGTTTGGCATATCAGGACTTCCTGCATGTTCTAGAATATTTACTGACAAGAGCTGGCAAATCGCCCGAAGATGCTGCATGTATTTCCAGCGAAACGTCATACTCAAATTTTTTTATGTTGTGGATTCACTCTTCAATACACCGGTGGGCTGAAGTCGTAAACTATTTGTCTTTTTGTTAACGTGAAACATTTTTTTCTGATTGGCCGTGTCGGGTGGTGGAGGGTTGCGACACATTTATAAATAACGCGATCTAACCCTAAAAAACCTTTATTATGAAGAGCTACTGAAGAAAAATATGAGAAAACATGTGTCAAAGATAAGGTTTACTTTATATGTAATAAAAACATTGCGTTAATTCAATACCAAATGTCGTGACAAAAACATTTCCACATTTTTTTTTTACTGCAGCAGAGGTCAGGTACTCAAACTTTTAAACCAATTGCCATCATAAAGCATAAAGCTCGTAGCTAAATTAATGTTTTAAAATTTCAGCTGTTCATCCATTTTTCCCCAGAATTTTGGTCACAAAATAATTTGCAACTGTCGTTTTTGGAAATACTTAAATTGCACATTATCTACTCGGGGCATATATGAGTATGATAGAGTTCTATGGGTTGACATTTCAGTGCCCGTGGACAGTAGGTAGCCAGGGCAAGACTCATGAATATTGCAGAAGAGACTTGCCAATTCTATTCTGCCCCAGAGACAAAGTGGAAGCCTGGCCATGTTTAATACATGTTTCTCTTAAATTGTATAAACTCAATTGTAGTCCCATATTAAACAGATGTCTGCTTTGTACAGATTTTTGTGCGTCATTTAAATGTAGTCATTCTGCCTCGAACACTTTTAAGAGTGCACATGTCTATATTGGCGCATGTAGAAAAGATGGTAATGGAAGTGACACCGCAACACGTTTGCAATTCATGAAAATGGTTCTTATTTATGGAAGGACGCAAGGCAAAGTTAATGGAATCCCTTTAAAAGCATGTGCCTTGCCACGACAGCCCAGCTAATGAGAGTTTTTCGGTTCGTTGGTTGACGCCAAGCATAATGAGGTGTCAGCAGGGAGCTTCTATGTGGTGGAAATATATTGTTCGCTAAAAAAAATATATATGTCGAAAATTATAAAGTCGCAGAATACAAAATTTAATAAATGAACACCGAGAATAAAAACTTGTTTTACTAATTGCAAAATGTATATTTCATGTCGGTAAAATACTAACATATTGACAATTGACGAAGACAAATTTTTATTGAAAAATGCAGTCCAATAGCATCCAAAGTGATAGCATTCAAATTTTACATTTTCTTAAGTGCAATTTTATCTGTGTAGTAATTTGCATGGTTCATTTAATAACCTAGAGTATTATTTCTATAATGAATTAGGGAAATATTATTTTCGTCTCATTTGAATTTCAAACACTTACAAAAAGATGTATGCATTTATTCCTCTTTGATGAAGCACGATGTTTTTCAGTCGCGACTGGTTTGCCCAATAATACAATATTCTGCACACATTTATAACCAAATGTTTATCAGGTCATGTGAAGATTAACGCTCAATCACCATTTCACTCTGGGCCATCATAATGCCTTTTTACATTTATAAAGAATACACTCGTGTTTTTTAAATCTGCATTCATGGTATTCACTCACGAGTACATTTAAGTGAAATTGCAGATTATACGATGGAAAATACCGTGTTTTATTGTGTTAAAAAAACATGATTAAAACGTGTTTTGAATACTGGCTCAAAAAAACGCGTATTCTCCTTTGTGTAAATGGATATTCTTATGACAAGACATGAGACAGCGGAAGCGTTTGAAGATGTATTGATGAATGCATACAGGTAAAATATAGCTAATTATACAGTATTACATTCACAGTGGCAACAGATTTTGTCCACATCGTTGAAATCAATTATTCCAAAGCAATACATTGAATATTTGATTTAATACCTGCAATATTCTAAAAAGCCACAAAATGTGACACAATTGGCTTTAATTTAGGAATCATGGAAAGAATTACATAAACATGCACATTACCACTTGATAGACCGAACCCTGCTACAATGTAGTTTTCCATAAAACAAACATAATTATCATTAACAACTCTTTGTCAATCCACTGCTGCATGAAGGCCTCTATATCGCGTGTCAGCCATGGGAATTGCTTGACAATACTTCAAGGAAGGGGAGCGAGGTGCAATATTGGTTCAGATATTTCTCGCCACTGATGTTAGCTGTGGTTGGGATTCAACCTCTGCTCTATGAGCTTATTGTGCAGAGTGATAGTCACTTGACCTCCACTTCTTTCCACCCCCCAGTTGCAGTTAAATTCTGTAAAGTCTCTGCCTATGACCGCATGCTAGGCAGCTCCATGTGGCCTTGTTTATGTGTAGTGACTTTATACAATACACCCTAAAGTGTTACACACTCTCTGTCTCTCGCTTATACGCAACTCTACACTTGTTGCTAGCCTACACACAACGCTAGCTGTCTGACACTGACGGCGCTGAACCGAGACAGCCAACGTCTAGCAGCGCAATTATCAAGTGGAGACGACAACGGCGATGGCGACGATCTTCAACAGCAACGACGACGACAACGAGAGGGATCCCACTGCAAACGACAGCCCTGAGCTCCTGCTCGGGGTCTTCTTTTTATCCTGTTAACGTGGCCCTGCTCCGCCCCGGCCACGCCCCCCTTCTGGAACCTACTAGCGGGCTCTCGACGTGTCCCTTCCGTAACCTTTACCCTAGATCCCTCTCGGGTCTATCACGTGGCCTACTGTTAGTCAGGGCTGCTACAAGCTGCAGATCCCCTTCCCTGCCAGCAGCCAGCGCTATGCTGTATAGTGACTAATTCTATGTCACTACACATGGAATAAAGCAGTGCAACCCAGGAGGGTGGGAGAGGTGAGATGTTGGGTTTACATAATTTACTAAACATATGGCAGTTTGTGTTTGAACAATGTGTTATACTCGACTCACAAACTCTTTTTTGTTATTTTTGTGTGTGCACAATGTTCATGCATGAATGAATGTGAGCATATGTGTGACTTTACTCTTGAAACAGCTAGCCGATAGCAGGCTATTGTGGGTTTGAATGGAGTGCTAGAGTGATGCCCATGGTTGGAAGCACAGTAGGTGCATCTTACAGGTGATAAACTGGTGTTTAGTTGATCGATCAGCTTCATAGTAGGTACTGATGTTAACCACATGGGCTATATAGTTCACTATATAGTTCAGCAAATATTATTTATTGGACCCAGCATGCTTTCCACAACACGCCAAAGCATTACCGTCTGGTCCCAGTGAATATCTCACTCTGAATCAGTCAAACGGCTGATCTTTTCATCGTAAGTGTAACTCTGTTTGGAAGCTGACTGGTCTGTCACTCTACACAAATCTCAAGGTCTTATCAACAATTATGCCTTCTTTTCTTCATATTTACAAAACCTGGACCCCTTTTTTGGAATAGCTGTGCCTGGTTGAAATATTCAGACTGGCCTGCCTATTATCCACCCTCGTTTAATTCAGAATGGGGTATATGAGGAAGTCACAGATCCTCAAAAGATCTGGACATTGTCCCATCAGTGAGTTCCTCCGCAAGGTGAGGGAGCTTTGACTGGGTCATGTAGCCAGCAGACCCAGCCACCAAATTCTTGCATGGTGCTACAGATATGGATATATTATGAAACACAATCCATGAGGTATAGTCTCAACATCTTCAAAAATATTTGATTGAAAAGAATACACCTTTTACAAAATGCTGGTACGGTATCAGTCGACATCGCTTCTTTAGAATATTGTTCACATTTATATACATTATGTCATCATCATTATCATCATACATCATGTATGGTACACTTAAAACGTTAATAATACTGCATAGCTCTTCGTGGTTGTGCTGCCTGGCTCTCCAAAGTGTTTTCGTGTCGTTCGGCGCGATGTCTGACGTTTCACTCCACGTGCTCTGAGATGCTTCAAAATAAGTTCCTGGAAAAGCTTCCAGCACGTGGAACAAAACGTCAGACATTAAGCTGAACAACATGCGATGCAACCTGAATATACATGGGAAAGTGTAAAATATATAAAGCTGAAATTGTATGGTACTGTATATGCAGTTGCTAATTACACAGCATTCATAGTTTTTATTATAGGTAATCATTAAATGTTTCTATTATAGGTAATCATTAAATGTTTTATACTTGTCTAGTTGGTCTATAATGTTTGTGTTTGATAATAAAAACACAGGTCAAGCTTTGTTTCATGTTTGTTACTTCTAAGGCATGTTAAAAGCATCAATTTATAGATGCTTAAATGAAATTACGGACATGCAGTCAGATAAACATGCAACTATACACTCAAGCTACGTACAGATTTTAGTGATAACATCTTGCCGCACAATAAGCACAACATTGTGAAAAAACAGATTCCATTAAGAATATAAACACGGCGCATGGATGTTTTTTTTTTGCAAACACTAAAAACAAAATTATGTGTACCGCGCATGTGCCTTTCAAAATTTTCTAAATAATAATGAGATTAGCTGAGCTATACTTTTAGCGTACCATTGCTCATCATCATAAGGCTATTGCTAATGAACGCACATTTTAAAATGAATGAGGCTCATTAAAGACTGGTGGTAGATATATTTTTGGTCTACAACCCTCCTCCCCCAATGTTTTCCAATTGCACTATCGGCATCAAAGTCTGAGACAAAGCATACATTTGGAAATGTAACAGAGCAGCACACCCCTTGCTTTGCAGAATAACCCGTGGAGACAATGTTCTCAAGACTTATCTCAAAACAAATCTGTCGAGACTTTTTAAAATACTTACACACTTGTGGGTGCAAATTCCTATTCGTTCTACAATGAGATTATTGCATGACAAGCATATATATTACGGATGTGCTCCACATTTTTTTGTTATTAATTTGAAAGGCAAACCCAGTGATCAAATTTCAGAAGATCAGATATTTTTTCTGATTGAAACAAAACAGGAAGGGACATCACTGTTATTTACACACTTTCCCTGCCAATAATAGTGTCACTTGACATTGAGTGACATCATTTTTGTTCGGGTGCACACGTAAATATATAACTTACAATATTAATTATCCCAAAATTCCAAAAAGATTTTAAATTGCCCTAAAAATCCAAAATGCTATAATTTTTTCATCTGTAACTCATCCATAATATATGTCAAAATCTCAGATATAGGATTTACTCAAATAAAATAGCTTGTTTTTTTCTGTAATCAGTGTAGAAAGGGCTGAGACCATCGACTTGCTACACCTGGTTTAATCACAGGTAGCTGTCCAGATTCGAACTAAGGATCTCAGTAGCGCCGGCTGAACACTGACCTCTCATCTACCCAGTCACCTCAATGGATCGTACTATTAATCATAATGTGACTGCAATCAGAAATTCTATTTTGAAAATGCTGTTGCTTTGTTATCACTACAGAGCTTACACACCAGGTACTCAGTCGAAACATAATCACACATTCACCTGCTTTGGTGTGAGAAAATATTTTCCCCCTACTGTCACATTGGTAAATATTTGTTTGGAGCTTAAAATCGATCTACAGGGAAGGGCGCCATATGTTTGAGCATTCGATGGGCAGGCTTACTGCTATGGAAGCGGGCTTGCCAGACACTTTATTTAGCACAAAATCAGCAGCAATCACATGAGTATCTACGTTTAGAGATCTGTCACTTTTAAAATGTCAAGCAATTGGAATAAGAATAAAATTAGCATTAGATACTATAATTTGCATAAATTATAACTGAATTGTCGAATATAGACAATATATTTGATGCAAAAGGCCAACACATCTGGCAGCAACCATGTAGGAAATGTTTTCCACCAGATCAGATCAAATGAGCTGAAAATGAACCAAATGCTTTGTTATTCTTTGGGTCTTTCGGGAAAGTGTATGAAGATTAGAGGTACGTGCATGATAACTCAAGCTATATGGCTGAAAAAAAAAATCTTTACACATAAATTTTGAGATATTTTTCACATACTAAGCAAATACCAAATTCTTAAAATGACAACATTTTAAACAGTGTTTTTGGTAGTTTTTCTATATGCATTTAACTCGATACTACAAGTGACAAAATGCGCTACCTTCACCAACCCAAACTGACCAGCGTGGTGAAGTATGATCAAACAACACCGCCCTCAGTTCCCAGCAGCTCTGGATCCACCACTCATGGTGTCAGATGGGATTGTGAAGGAGCTGGGAGTCACTAAACATCACTGGATACAAAGAGGACACCTTCCCCGAATTGCCCATCGCTACGTACAACACACACACACTGGTGAATCAAACATTATTGAATTGGGAGAATTGGCTGGGGGGGGGGGAAACTGCGATATAGTTGGTCTGGCTCAGGTGAAGGAAAAAGGAGAGAAAGCAATACATTGAAAGTGCAAGTATTTTCTACTATAAAGGGAAATTAGACAGTAATTGTATGGTACTGCATTTCTTTGTCTCCAAAGAAAACTGAGTTTTAGAATTCAAAAATAACGACGATAGTTTCCCAACTTGGGTTAAGATTCCCAAATCATTACAAATTCAAGGTAATTCAAATATATGCCCCAACAATAAGCCATGAAGATGTAAAAAGTGGACCAAATACATGGAGAAATTAACCAACTGAAAAATTTGAGACGGACAGAATATAGTATGGTAATAATGAAACTTCAGTGCAAAGGTAGGCATGAAGAACATAGGCGAGAAGATGCTTGGTAAATTTGGCATTTGAAAGGAGAATGGCTCCTAGAGTTAGCAGCCAGCAGGCACGTGAAGAAAATTTACACCTTTTTCAAAAACGAGATCTGTAATTGGATGTGGAGGAGCCCAGATGGAGAATGTAAAAATGCAATTGACTTAATTATTATGGATATACAGTATCACCAAGATAGCAGCGATGTATGCCTCTGTCGCCAGTAAATTTTAAAGGAAGTGATCACAGGCTGGTGAGATTCAAGTTACTTTGCAACAATGCAAAGAGAGGACAACACTAATTACCAGAGGTGGGACAAAGTCATTGTTATGCAAGTCCAAGTCGAGTCGCAAGTCATCAAATTCATGACTCGAGTCTGACTCGAGTACAAGTCACATGACTCGAGTCCACATCTCATAGGTGGGACAAAGTCATTGTTATGCAAGTCCAAGTCGAGTCGCAAGTCATCAAATTCATGACTCGAGTCTGACTCGAGTCCAAGTCACATGACTGGAGTCCACACCACTGCTAATTACAGACAGGTGCCAGTCAAAGGTCAATTCATTGAGCTGGCACTGCTGATATCCTGGTGTTAAAAATCCAGGCAGCGACCTGTGATTATAAGGGGTTCTCTCCTATAGCGAGTTAATGGTTCCAGTCCAGTCAACACTGAGTGCACGAAACAATCATCACATTAAATTTGGTTCTGCACTTTGGCAAAATTCCACCTCTGAGAATTATATATATATCAGTCGCATTGTTATATGTATCATGCCGCTTTTCTTAAAGTTGCTGAGCACAGGCCCACATTCCCAAAATGTCAAAGGACCAGCAACAAACATCACCATCAACGTTATAATAGATATGAATTAACTAATTTCTTCAATTGCCGGCACATGTTGTCGCTGCAGACTCTCTCTTGCTTCGTCGGCCCTGCTGTTCACTGCTGTGTGCAAATGGTGCTGGCCGTCACCTTCATCATCACCCTTGCCTCGACTGCCTCTGGAGTCTCCACCCTGCTGCCGGCTTAGCTGGTGTTGCTCCTCGTGAGTGGAGCTGTTCTTCATCCTCTGCCAGCGTCGCCATCACGTAGCCAAGCCATCGCTCGCCTTCGCTGCCGCTGCTTCCGAGGGCCTGATGCCCATTGCTGCCGTCCATCGCCTGCTCATGCCGGAGCTATCCAGTTCCAGGGCAGGGTGGGGTGGTCCCTGCCGCTGCTTGGAACCGAATGCTGGGACACGCTGGCCTGCTCTCGCCCACACATTGTTGGGCCGTATAGCGGCCTGCACTTTTAGCACTCTGGTCCGTGGCGACACTTTTCATTCGTATGACTGTGGCTGAAAATCTGGCAAAGGCAGTAGGCGAGCTGTAATTTCTAGGTCGTATCTTAAATTTAACTCCTCAAACCTGCCCTGGTGCAACTCCTGTGACCACGTGTTACTCTGTCTACCTCTGCCTAGAAACCTGAAAATGTCAGTTTTTAACCGATTGCCAAAGCCAACCTCGACATTCCTGGATGATTTATCTTGGCACATCACTACTCTGGGCCATGGGCTATTTAAACATACATTTCAATAACCCTGAAAATCCACATACAATGACTCACTGTATGTCCTGCCCTGAAAAATCACGTAATATAAAATAATTTGTATAAAACATTACATCATAATATGCCGTTGAAAGCACACAAAAAAGAACATTGCCTATAGTTGAAAGTTATTGCCACTGGTTTACCAACTGTAAAAAATCCATACATTGATTTTAAATTGGTCTCTAAATAAACATGTTTATGAACACGCACTAATTCAATAACTAAATATGTGAAATTTTGTAGAAACAACGAGATAGACTGTCGTTTCTGTCGACCACTTGATTAATGAGTTTCAGCGCAACAAGCATGTCCTCAAAGCACTATAATTGCATTTTGAGCTTAATGTAATATTTTAAATACAGCAGGAAAATGTAAGGCGATTTATCTACATTTACATAAAAGGTAATGGGGTCCCGTAAAAACATCTACAGAAACCTACAGTGAGACAACTCTTGCTTGATATGGATTTAAGACTAAATACAATAGAGCATTACATTGTCCGTACATAACATTTAAGTGGTGTTGCTAACCCTCATCCATTATCTTTCTTAATTGCTGAATGAGTCATCTATTGCCAGAGAGCAGAACTGGGGAACTCTTTCCTAAGGGTGGGGGGGTATCTAAAATATTTTTGGTGGGCCACGCATGAACACACACCTCAGTTGCCACTGCAAGAAGCCCTTGCAGACGAACACAAATCGTGAAACCATTACCTCTTCAATTGTTAATGAAAAAGTTCAAAATAAACTATTAACCGCTTGATACTAATGTAATGCGGGCGTAAACGACCTTCCGGAAGTGACGTCATGGGGGAGGAGTTACGTCACGTGGGGGAGAGGGTAGAGGTCTATAAGGGGGGTAACCGGAAGCAGTGGGGAGTGATCGGAGGACTGAGAAAGTGTGAGGCCACGCAGGGCGAAGGGTGAGAGAGAGAGAGTGGCGAGATCGCCACACACTCGGGCCACGAGGATCGGCACCGTCGGCCAACGGTGACCGACCCCCGGGCAGCAGAAGCAGCGAGGAGGCTGCAGAGAGCAGCGGGTCTGCAAGGGAGGAGTTGGGCAGCAGGGGTCTGCGCGACGAGACAGCAGCGGGTCTGCTAGGAGGGAGTTGGGCTACGTGAGCGACAGCAGCCTGGGGCTGCAGAGCCGAGAGTATATAGGGGAGTGCCGTGAGGGAAAAGAGATCGAACCCAAATAAAGGACACAGGACAGAGAGAAGCGTCCGAGTCTTTTATGACACTAATAAACACTCTATAATGCGTGCATATTTCGTGAGTCAGATGCAACATTTAATAAAGAACACTTGGTGACATGACATAAATGTAAGTGCCTATTGTGCACAGATTTTATATGCATGCTACGATTGTCATCCAGGCTCAATTTCAGCCGCGTCTATTCTGGGAGGCGACCTGTAAAATATTTCCACACCCAGTGCATCACATGGCTGCGGCTACTTGTCACATGTCTACTCCAGTCTAGCAGTGATCGGAAGAAAAAACATCGGTGAGAAACGAATCTCTGATTGTCATAAACATTTTATTATAAAATGTGTCGTAAAATTCCTGAAAACTACGGAGATAATAATCGACTGACATCCGGCCAGATGCGAACACATTCTAAAATGAATATGATCTGCTGCATAAACCATACATCTAATTGCTGGGTTGCAAAGAACCGTATGATGTGACACTGAGGTTTAATGCACTTCAACACCATCGCTGCATGGGACTCAGGTGTACGGACGCTTCATTTTAAATTAGATTTATGCGCGCAACAAAAGTGAACTGAAATTTCCACAGTCCGTTGCCAATCACCTGCATAGTATACTATACATCCAAATAACTTGGGTGTCATTATTCTCATACTCGTGATGAATGGCGGGTCGGAGAATAAAACATTGCCTATTATTTTGTGCTCCTCGTGAGGAAATACGGGATTTTTTTTTGCATACACGGTGTGATAACGTCTCTGCATTAATCTTGTGTTTCATTTTCACACTGCATGATGAATGTTCGTCAAAAGTGGTTTCGGGTATAAAATGAAAAACCCTCAAGTACAAGATGATGAATCAATTATGCTGTAATGGAAAAATTGCAAGTGGCTTTCTTTGCCCGAATGTGAACATTTTCAAAGTATGAGATATGTCACTGATGAGGTGAGATCATATCTCATCGGCCGAAATCCATGCATATTGTCTGCCAGCAAAACCGAAGCATCCATTCTTCCTAAAATCCTTGATTCAAAGTTTGGCTGCAAACTCTGGGACCTACAGCGGCTAACTGAAGACCCCATAACCATATATTTTTCTCGTGTTGGCAGTCACACTTTACACCACATTCATATTCATCACTTCAGGTGTCACCTGTCAACAAGGTGACCAGGCTCCATCACATGTGGTGCATCATGATTTCCTTTGACTGCGTGTGGATGGAAAAGGCTTTAGCATCTCGGGGGTGCAGGGCTAAGGGGAAGGAGTTAGGGCAACACTGGTGCCGCCGCGAGGTCTGTCCTGTGCCCCGGAGATGACAGACGAGCCGAAGTTATTTACCAGGTCGGATCATAAATTGGCAAATGGGAGTGAGTCTGCCGTTACAACTTAGAGACAACCAGAGGTGGGTGAGTGGCGGGGGGGAGATCGTAGGAGAGGCAATCCAAAGGGAGACAAGTGGTGTTGAGTCATAGCTACGTAGAAGTCACTAAGCCATCAATGGACCATTTAGAATGGTCCAAATGGAGGCATGATTCATCTCCCCGACAGGCCTACAGTATAGGCATGTCTGTGTGGGGGCTGTTTCTTTGCTGTGGCATCACATCTGCATCGAGCGCGATGAGTCGTGAGCACCAGGTTGAGCGTGGGCGCCCCTTGGGCGAGCCCCCATTCAGTTTTGTTTTGTTCCACATCTATTTTCAACACTGGGCCACAGGGCTAGGCAAGGCGGAACGTCTTGTTCAAGATGAACTTTACGCTCAAATTGGCGCAGACGGCGGTGTCGGATGAGGTCCTCAAAACGTAGCTATATCTTCGCAGTAATATTCAAATATGGAAAGGCACTTTGTGCCTTGGGGCCGATCTAAGGACTGTGAGCGGAATGCTCGGGGGTCCTGGTGTAGATCATTACCGGCTCGGGGCTTATGCCCCGGAGCCCTCCGCTTTGTGAGAGCTAAGGGAGTGGCGTCTCCATAACGCAGGAGGTCCTCGGACTCAAGTTTATCGTGCGACTTCATATGAATAGCCATTAGGACCCCTTAGTGCAGGGGTGTCCAAACTTTTTGCAAAGAGGGCCACATTTGATAAAGTGAAGATGCCCGGGGGCCAATAGTTCATTTTGACATTTTTTTTTACCACAAAAGTTACGTGGAAATACACACTGTTATAAAACAATTTTCATTGTCACAATTACCTTTATTTTTCAAATGACAATGTAACCAAATAGAAGCCACTCAGGCAGACGTGAACAACTCTAAAACACAATTCTGCCTTTCATTCAGTCAGATAACATTGAACAAACTGTATAGAATATCTTACATTTCCATGAGTTTTATGATGTATTTATTCTGACAGAGCTGGCGAGCCATACATAACACATTATAAGACCGAAGCTGCGGGCCGTATGAAATCTGCCCGCGGGCCGTAATTGGCCCGCGGGCCGTAATTGGCCTGCGGGCCGGACTTTGGACATGCCTGCCTTAGTGGGTTGACACGTACTCCTTTGTCGTCTAAGAACGTTGTTTGTAACATGAAGTTACTCTAATCAAGTGTTTTGCCCAGCTTGGCCCGACTACATATATCATCCAGCTTTTCAGTGTCTCCAGTTTGGCTGTGGTATCAGTAATGGTGGTTCCTGGGTCTCCTCTGCCCATATGATGCTGTCTTGCCCACAATGTATAATTCTGGAGAGAGAGAGATCAAAATAAGCAAACAGGAGGAATGCTTAGAGAGACCAACAAAGAGAGAGACAGAAGATGGGAGGATGAGGATGATACCAGATTTGCATTCCATTCCTATGCTTTGAAATGGAACAGTTGGAGAATCAGCGGGGTCCTTCCCCGTGTGTGGAGAGACCGCTGAAGAAAAGGAGGCTCGTGGGGTGTGGAAGAGATTAACAATTCCATTCGTTTCATGACCCCTGGTCGAGAGCAAAAAAAGGGACACCCGCATTTTTAAAATCACGAATAATGTTAGTAGTATATAAATATCACTAATAATTTTAGTAATCTTAAAAATACTAATGAGGATAATGTTCATCTATAATGCTGCATCGTATCTACCCAGATTTATAGAATATCTAATTTACTACCTCACTTACTCTCCTTGCCCCGCACATCCGATTAGCATGGTTGGCTACGTACGGTGCAAAAGAAGTTCAACATACATACATCGGCCATCATCCCAGATAGCAACGTGTGCTGCCCAGGCCTATTTAACTTTCTGAACAGTTGGAATAACCTTACACCTGCGTGTTTTATTCAATCAGTGTGTCCCTCTTTCTGTCCCTCCATGCGATTTCACACACACACACATATATATAGCTCCATGTTTCTCAGCACACTTTGAATATTTTGTTAAATTGTATTAAATAATTGCCGTGTTCCCTATGCATAACATAGCAGGTTGCATGCATTAATTGACATTTTTATAATAAATACAATAATCAGTCGAGGCAAAGTGTTACCATCTTCAATTGAGCAATAGAGTGGTGTTCATCTTTGCTGGTGGCTCTGAGACAATTCTGGAAATTGCACATCCTCTTATTAGACATTACTAGGTCTCTGCATTGCAGGGTCCATTGCTAACTTCCACAAAATTGTACTCATCTTATTGACCCCCTGATGATGAGATTAATCAACCATGGATTTGAACTTGTAACCTTCCTTTTGCGAAGAGTAGTCAAACCACTTTGGCACTCTCATGCAAACTCATATCAAAACACAGACAGTACACATGCCTTGAAAGCAGCTGTCAATTATTAAAATGGATGTTGTCGGTCACAGATGCACATATGCCGTGAGCAGTAATACGCTGACATAAACGACTGGGGTGGTTCTGAATGCACAATCCCATCGGCAACCGCCCCAGTTGAGTAATGTCCAACACTTTTTGCAAAATTATAAAATTGCGTGTCCCTGAACGTACCTTATTTGTGGACATATTACATTTTCTTGGCTCGTATTTCTCCTGGCGTATTGTTTCAAAGCCATATTCCTTCAATGCAATGTAGATGCACGGGATCATCTTCATGACTGGATGTTTATTTATTGAACAAACGTTCTATGAAACAACTGATCTGCTCATAAGCAATTACACCGTACTCGATGCAGACGGTTCATTAGGTCATGAATTATTCATTTAATATTTTTTTGAATACACTGTTTTCAGACAAGCTATAAAATACATGTAACATGATGAATATCTGCAAATTAAGTATATGTTTCTTATTTTATGCAGTGCTAAGGAAAAAAGTGCTGTTCTTCAGAGATCTCATTTCATAAGGGGTTTTTTTATTGCATGATGAATGAGTTGGACGCATAAAATAATACAATAAAAAGAATATTCTCTATGATAAAAAGTACATATTACTTGACATTACAAATGGATCAGAAACATGGCCAGTGACACAGAAAATGGAACAAAATCTGAAAATGCCGAAAGAAGCACAGATAAATGCATGCTGGGAATTTCAGAGAGCGACAAAGCACACCAGAGAAGAAACGAAAATCAGGGGCTGTTAAGAATAGTGAGTGGGCTTCGGCATGACACGACGTTTAGAAAAATGATGCTCGATGGACAATACCAGTGATGGAATAGCAGCTAAAGGAGTGAACATGCCTGAGATGGCAACCGCCACTGAGATGGGGCAATTAGATCAGCTTCTGTGCATAAGCCAGGTGCATAAACGAGAAGCGATCACGAGACCATGAGGGATAGTGTTGACATGGGAAAACCCTCAACTAGCAGTGGATAGATCATGATTGTTAATGATGATGAGTAAGACTAAGACCATGAAACAAAATATGCAAGATACATGGGTGTTCAGATGTAATTCAGAAGAGCTTTGAATGCAATACTATAAATAATAACATACATAAAACGTATCGTGTGGAAATGTATAGCAGCCGAATATATATAGCAGCCAAATACTCTAAACGCACGTTGATTCTATATGTGGAAGGAAACTCCCGAGGACCCGGAGAAAATTCCACACGACCAAATATATATACAGTATATATACGGGATTGAACCCACGACCTCCTGCATACAAGGTGAGGTAGTTAACATATCGCTGCTGCGGCGCCCCTAATAATAATACATAATACAAATAATAATATAAATAATAATGAATGCAATAATATTTATTTGAAGCAAAAAAACTCTCAATATGCATTTCATAGACACGCGTCACTATGCGTATCTCCTGAACCTAGACACGACGACGACGAAGAAGAAGACTATGAATTCTAGATTTGAAACTTTCGTGACTGCAAGGATTCATACTCTTAGTTTTTCGGTAAAGTCACGTAGGTAAAAAATGAAATTAAAATTAATAAATAAAAAATCACGACGTTTCGGAGGCAACACAAGTCTCCGTCATCAGGTGGGACCGTCACAGCCAGATTTGCTGTATCAAGTGTAAGAAGACTATGATCCTGTGATCCGAGTTTGATTCCCGGCCACGGCGAACATCAGTGGCAATAATCTCACAACTGGTCCTGGCCATCTGCCCCACTTCATAAAAGCTGCATTGAGCAGCCTCTGGCATCATGTCCAAACACACCTCGAGATCGACATGGTGTGAGGGAGACCTTGGTCTGCTGGTGAACTGAGAATGGCTAGAATTTAAACAACGTTAACGCATCCGCAGTGTTAAAATCCCCCCTTCACATTACTATCAACCACTCTACATGTTTTTTTTTACTCTTTGCAAAAGAACGCTCCCATAGGCATCCTCTATTTTCACATACACTGAGGCTGAAGGAAATTGTAATTTGCGAGGATTACATAATACGTGTCAAAGTGGTGCTGCAGCCTGTAAGTGGAAAAGTTGACGATGATGAGGATGATATTTCATTCTTCAATAGTCGTGGCTTCGTGCAACAATTATACTGTCACACAAGGATAACCAGGCATGGCACTTGCTTAAGTGAAAGGTAATACTGTAAGTAAGTGAAATGCCATCAAGTGTGATGCTTTTAAGAACCGTATGTGTGTGTATTTATTTAGGAAGTACTGTGCTGCTTTTTTTACACTTTATGGAACACAATGCACAGTTCACGCATAAGAGGGAGATGATTAACTTAAAACAGCCAACTCGCCCTGAACGTGCGCAGTTTCATCAGATCTCAGAAGCTAAGCTTGAGTTTTTTGGATAGATGACCACCAGGGCTTCCCAGGTGATGCTGGTGTGATGCTGTGAGTCGTTGCCTTGGTGCGGAGTGGTGGTGGAGCGGTTAACACGCTGCGCTACGAACCTGGCGACCTGAGTTCGGTTTCCACTCACGGCCAACACCAGTGACGGTTATCTGAACCAATCCTGGGCTTGCCCTAGGTCAACTCAGCCTCAAATGAGTACCTGGTGCAGTGTGTAAACACAGTCACTAGGGAGACAAATGCGGCCGGGCGTGGTGTTGGCCACCCACCCCCTCGTAGGCCTTGATAGGTTCTCCGCTAACAGCACTTGCCCCAACAGAATATTAAAGTCTATATGGGGATGTTTGTTTGGTGCAGACTTGAGATGGTGGTGTTTGTGCCATTCCCTCACGCATTTTAGCTACTTGAGTCTTGAGACTGAATGAGATGTTTTTGGGGTAAATTATTGACAAGCTGTATTATTGTCTAAATTTCAGCATACTGGAGTTTACAATTTTGAGCAGGAATATATTTTTATGGCATCATACATTATATGATGCCATAAAAAGTGACCAATATGCAAGCATTGAACATTAACTGCTTAGATTAAAACAATAATTAAATTTGAGGTGCTTCAAAAGTTGCATATTTTTCTTAGACAATATAGCAGGCATGGAATGGAACGCATTCAAGATGTTGTCTACTGGCGAGATGGAGCTATGAAATCATCTCACTTGCTCGATGGATTGTTACATCGCAGGATTGCCAAGACATGTTGGTGGCTTGGAGATGCTTTCGACCAGCAGTGGATTGACCATGGCTGCTGCGAATGATGGCTACCTAAGCTTTACTGTCTTAAAAACTTCGCAGAAGCAGACATATATTCCAGGTCAATTGAAGCTGTAAGAAACTCTCACCGAGTATGCAGTTGAGCTGGCACGGTTGAGCATTTTGGGCAGAGTTGATGCGGGAAACGTGCAGTAAACACAACGGCTGGGAATGGAAAACTGCCCACCGGAATGTGGACACAAACACGTACAGCATTTATCCCAACACACACCCACTCACATGGCGACTACCCAGAGTAAATTCACTGAAAATTGTGAAACGTATCCACGGCAGTGCCCTTTTTTTTCCCAAAGCCCCATTTGATTCGACTTCAATACGACTGTTTATTGCAAGGCTCATTTCATTCTAAATCACATTCTCAGCCGACAAAGCTTGCTTGTGGGTCACTTACCGTACTTTATAGAACGTTGCAGTATTTTTCAGGATGAGTTATTGTTATTGCACAAAAATGCCCTGTAGAGGGTTTAAAATGTTATAACAAATTCACTATAAAGGAAGGAAATGTTTTTGTCAGCTCAATAACAAAAAAAAGTATCGTTATCCCAGAGGCATGTTTTGCCAGCCAGTTTGCGGTCCGCATAGATTGCGGTTTGGCAGAACCCTTCTGGTTTATCGTGGTGCTGCCTCGAATTTAATCGCTCCTGTGCCCAGAAGGGGTGGCTCAATTAAGGCCAATATTGTGGGAATGCACATGCTGTAGTTGCTGCTTCTGTAGAATGTTGTGTAGAACTTGTAAAACTGTAACTTCTGCACAATTACCGATACACCTGTTCCACGTTTATTTGGGCAACAAAAATTAATTAATTAATTAATACAAATCTATATTGTGTAAGTTGATCTCGTGTGTAATTGTCACTTGAAGTACACAAGCATAACAAACTAACAAATTTGTCAATGGCTATGCCTTAAAAATAAAAGTATAAAAGTATAGTAGGCAATTTTTCAGGCAATGATCCTTTTTCACAGCACTTGCAGAGGCGATTACAAAGAAAGGGCAATTATCCAAAAGGTCTTGTATCGGGGTACCCGCAGTGGCAAGATGTGAACTCCCTCACGTGATGTGTAGGAGGTCCTGTATATTTGGAGTTTGCATGTTCTCCCTGTGGTCACGTGGAGTTTTCTGTGGGTCCTCCGGTTTTTCCCTCCACATTTAGGATCAACATGCGTTTCGAGTATTTGGCTGCTATACATTTCCACATGATGACAAGCCACTTCCATTGAGCTATCATTTGTGGCCAGGTCGCTTCTGAAAAAGAGCTATATACCTCAGTGAGCTTTACATGGTTAAAATAGAAAAATTGTTTCGTTTCGTTGTATATCCTTTTTCTTGACGAATGTGCCGATGTTTATTGTATGCTCCACTGCTAATGCAGCAGCATCACCAAACCATTTGCTTAACTGTGAAGAGAACTAAAAATAAATCACATTTGGCATTAACACTGCCTTATAATAATAAAAACAGAAAAAATGATAATTGGCGAACGTTTCAGGAAATGGTCCACCTTCTGAACTGCTTGTATACAATTTTGACTTAAAACTATCGTGACTGCAGGAGTTCATATTCTTTGGTTCTTTCAGTAAAGTCACGTAAATAGAAAAATTCTAAAAATGAAGTGAATAAAAAAATACTGTAGCCTGGTTCTTAATCGGAGTGAGTGTACTCGCAGTCTGTAATGTAGACTGTGGCCTGGTTATTAAGTTTGGTGAGTGTACTGGCAGTCTATAATATAAACTGTAGCAATGGACCATTGCTGCCATTCCGATTAAGAACCAGGCTACAGTATTATTTTTATTATTAATTATTTGTATTCACTTCATTTATATTATTATTTTTCTATCTACGTGACTTTACCGAAAAAAAACAAAGAATATGTTTGTATCAACTCAAAACTATGCATTTATCAACGCATTTAACACTGACATGTTTTCTAATGGTTCCACAGTGTAAAATATGATCTCTATAACTAGAAGCGCTCTGCTCTGAAAAAGGGTCATTCCCTGAAACATTAATGTTTGATATATATGTTTCCAGTGTAGCTGATGAATGTGGATTTCATATTCTTAACGCTCGCGCACCACTGGCAACAGTCCGCTATTTTGTCTAAAAAGCAGATGCACACAATAGGGAATTGTATTTATGGTGGATATAATATATTACTATTGCCTGTACATATTATTTTTTATCGAGGAGAATGTTTCATTGCACAAAGGATACAGAGCTTTTCTACTAATCTTAGGGTGCTGTTTATTCTTCCGGAATACAATGTGTGTGATAAGACCTTCTCTGGAGATATGAAATGCTGAGATGCAGACCTATAGGGCTTTGGACAGGTCAGGCTGATAACAATGTGATGTTGTGATTAAACATAAAAGCTTAGAATCGTATTCGTGACCTGACCTTACCATTAATAACCAAAAATTGCATTGGCAATGGCTCTATCTAGCAATCTTCTGTAATACAATTTTTTTACTAAATATTATTTTGTGCAAGGGAAAATATGTTATTAATTTACTTGGGTACTAAAACGCGGTTTTATTAATACTAGGGGTGTAATGATGAATAAATTAAACAATTCATGTCAATCCCTTAGCTCACAATGTAAGCGTTGAATAACGGTGAGTGAATGGATGGGGGTTCAGATGAACAATGCTGCGGCGAGACTCGTGGAGGACAGGTAAGAAGTGGAGGGAGGTGATATCCCCTAAACAGAAGATGGAAATAGACGACCGTCAACTCAGATTACTCAATCATAAAGCACCGTGTTAGTACACTGCTGCAGCAATAACAATCCAGGTACTATCAATTGATCTCATACTACCAGGGCTGTCGATTCGCATGTGCTGCGCCTGTGGGGCCGTCCATAAATGACGTCACGCGATTTTGGACGATTTTTAACCCCCCCCCCCTCGTCACACATCGTCACAAATGTCTGACCCCCCCACCCTTAGGTGTGTGACGTCATTTATGACAAAGGCAAAGATCCCCCGTATAGCCTTAACAGACTGTAGGGGCAAGTGCTGTTAGCGAGCACCTATGAAGGCCAGAACGGTACACGAGGGGGTGGGTGGCCAGCACCACGCCCGACCGCCTTTGTCTCCCCAGTGGCGATGTTTACACACCGCACCAGGTACTCATTTAAGGCTGAGTCGACCTAGGGGAGGCCCAGGACCGGTTCAGATAATCGTCACTGGTGTTAGCCGTGAGCGGGAATCGAACCCGGGTCGCCAGGTTCATAGCGCAGCGCGCTAACCGCTACACTACCGCTCCCCATTTATGACGGCCCCTGTGACACACGCAATCGGGCCCATTCACATCCTATTCATATTCTTTGGGTCTTCCGGTAAAGCCACGTAGATAGGAAAAAAAATAATATCACGACGTTTCGATGGCAACACAAGCAATCGTCATCAGGTGAAAAAATATAGCGGGAGATCTGCTGAGGCAGGATGTTATAAAGGTTTGAGATGGGTGTAGCCCAAGGGTCATACGCGAAGTGGGCGGGGCTAGAGATTAAATTTGCATGTAAATGTAAGATCGGAGAGCTTCACATCATCACACTTGAATGCACGGACGACTCGCTCATTATCAATCCCCAGCTTAGGGCTACACAACAAACACACGCATGCATGTTGGACTTCTTGCGCACCGTACGTAACCAACTGTGCTAATCTGAGGTGCGGGCGAAGGTCAAAACAAACTAAACGCAAAAATCAGCTCTAAAGAAAAGAGTTTTCAATCCAGATTTAAAAGGTCATCGCTCCAGTGGCTTCCGAATGTTGGAAGGAAGAGCGTTCCAGTCGGCCGCAGAAGCGCATCTGAAAGCGCGCGATGCAGTGGCCGTCTTTGTTCGATGGTTAGCCAAAAGCCGCTGCGATGATGAACAAATCACAAACACACAATTCACGTTCAAATACACCTGACGGGCACTGAAATCCCCACCACCCCCACCCCGTTAATGTTGACTTGATGTTAACATTTACAAGTGAGATTTAACCTTACTAGCGGCTTACCACAGTCTATTTCCCCCAAGATCTTATAACCTTTTACCCCCCCATAAACCTATATCTGTTATACAACTTTAATGGTGCTGTTTGTTGCATGCTATGCCTTTGGGCCTGTGCTCAGCAACTGCCAGATTGGAAAGAAACCCCACACTTAACAGCCCCGTATAGTCATCGTTACCTTCAGCCATTATTAGTCCACTGCTGGAGGAAGGCATACCCCAATCTCTCACGGTCATGCAATGAAATAGTCCAACGAGCGCCTCACAGTGATAAATTAGTCAAGATCCCGCGTTTCACTCCCCCAACGGGGACTCGCAGTCCTAATGGGTTCATAATGAGAAGATGGAATTAAGAGATAGTTTATTACACAGAACATTGTAATGACGATAACCATGGGCTGCTGTGCATATATTTTTTTATTGCTTCCCCTTAATCACAAAGCAATTTGGATCTCAGGAAATTAAAAACTGACCATGGATTAACGCTATTATTTGAATTACCAGTGATGAATGAATGTGCCTAAATGTTCATTTAATAACTGGAGAATTATATTTTAAGGATGTCAGCATTATATAGAAAAAAATGGCGTGCTGTTTACAAATTCTAGGACCTAAACAAAATGGACATTTTGCCAGTGTTACGCATACAAATACAGCACATTATAATTGTTGTGGGTTTCCTCACCAAAACACCGGTGATGCCGAACTAGAAGCGAATTAGCATGTTTTGTTTGCGTGACAAGCATTACTAATTGGCTGTGTTAGGTGGTGGCGAGTTTAACGACGCATTTATATTTCTGCGATCTAACCCAAAATAGCCTCTATTATCAATAATACTGGTCGCGAAAGCCTACGTGTAAAATACATAGACAGACATGATATCAACCTTTCAAATAAATACGTGTCTGAGCACCTGGTAAATTCTCAACAGTTCTGACTGACTTCTGAAGCTGCGTGTTAGGCAATGCATGATGCGTAAAATTAGAAAGTTGGTGGTCTGATATTGACTCGCATCTGTATAAGAACCAGTGGTCGGGAGGAGAAGTCAATATTGTACATTTCTGTCTTTTGCTATATACAAAATACCGATTCTTACGGCTGTGAAAAGTGTGATAATTGGCAATGCTGCTGTAAGAGCATAAACGACTTGAGAGGTGTGGATTAGCTCGCCGCGTGGCTTGAGTTAATCAACCACACAGCTTAGCACAACACCCACAATCCAGCTGCAGCCAACACCACTAACTTAAAAAAAACTATGGCAGAAAATCACTGAAAACCAAATGGGTAATTTTTTTTTACCAGCGAAGCTGTCAGCAGAGTCTGAAAAAAATCAAAGCACGAACTCTGAATCAAAAGCTCCTGCAATGAGGGTAAGTCTGGTTTATATGGGAGAATGTCAATGCTAAATAATGATGTAAGAAAAGTGTCATTAAGCGTCCATGACACTTTTTCGTATATGCTCTATGATAGGGCATATACTGTGTACATTATTAACAAACACTGTTTTATATGACTCGACTGATCCAACTTCAAAAAGGAAATGAGAATGTTTGAAATGTTTTGGGACAATTTAAATAGTGGTGGCTTGAAAAGGGAATTAAATGAAAGCAACGCTGTCGGAAAGACAGCGCCATTCGGACGCTGTCTTTCCGACAGACCTGTTCTTCACCTGAGGACGGCTGCTTGCGTTGTGGCCGAAACGTCGTGAGAATTGTATTTTATTCTGTTTATTATTATTATTTTATTATTTCCCTTCTACGTGACTTTACCGAAAGAACCAAGAAGATGAATCCCTGCAGTCACGAAAGCTTTAAATGGAAATTTAACGTTGAATGAGAAAAGATTACACTGTAGTCCATAATAAAGTAAAAATACAAATTATGTTTTATATATTTAACAATAATGAGTGCACTATTGAGAGGAAGGAAGGAAACCAAATTCACGAGTTAAAGAATGGCAAATGAGAGGGGAAATTGATGGAAAACCAATAGAATTGCTGAAGTAGGTGAAAGAATCTTCTTGGTTCTTTCGGTAAAGTCACGTAGAAGGGAAATAATAAAATAATAAAATAAAACATAATAAAATCATTCTCACGATGTTTCGGCCACAACGCAAGCAGCCGTCCTCAGGTGAAGAACAGGTCTGTCGGGAAGACGCTGTCCGACAGACCTGTTCTTCACCTGAGGACGGCTGCTTGCATTGTGGCCGAAACGTCGTGAGAATTATTTTATTATGTTTTATTTTTGTTATTTTATTATTTCCCTTCTACGTGACTTTACCGAAAGAACCAAAGAGATGAATCCCTGCAGTCAGTAAAGCTTTAAATCGAAATTTAGGTGAAAGAAGCATGAATTATAGAAAACAACATCTACACATACATTTGGAAGATGTGAGAATGGCTAGATTCTCAGACAAGAGCAAATCTCATACCGTTAAGGAATAAAGAATATTTAAATCTATCTTCAAACAACAAAACTACAGCGTTGATCGGCTACGAGAGCAAACATTTCTAGAAGATTATGAGGATGGAAAATGAAAAGAATGAGATCATCATGGAAGAGATATGATTGAGAGAAGGCAGAGAGAACAGAGACAAGATTGTTAACATCAGGACCATCATGAAAACATTACTCCAGTTCAACCAAGGATTGCACGTGCTTTATTTGTATGGAACAGCAATTGATGCTGTTGAACACCTGGCGTTTTGGGAAACTAAAACGAATGGGATTTGTGGCACATACAGGGTGGCCCAAAAGTCAGGACACACATGGTTATTCAGACAGCTCTGTCTTCACCTGAGGACGGCTGCTTGTGTTGTGGCCGAAACGTCGTAAGAATTTTATTATGTTTAATTTTTATTATTAATTTTTTTCCCTTCTATGTGACTTTACCGAAATTACCAAGAGCATTATGTTTTGTCTCAATTCATTCAGGGTTCTTGGTCGAATGTTGTGCATCTCATCTGCAAAGGGAGAAGAACAATAGATATTAATATTTATAATAGATACAATATCATTTTATAGAATAAACAATTAAAATATTTGAATGCCATTGTTAAAATAAATTAAACAACCCGATGTGTCCTGACTTGTGGGCCACCCAGTATAATCAGCCTCATATTTAGTCTGCGAAATGTTCAAGAGTCAACAACCCACACGGAGAAATGCACGAGACAAAAGAAGAAATGTACCAGACAAATTGGAGGGTAGTCTGAACAGAGGTGGAATGTGCATCAATAACCTTGGATATGCAGTTGGCGTCACATTACTATCCGGGAGTGCCGATGGAATACGAGGAATATTGCTGAAGGTCAAAGATGATGAGGAAAAGGATAAATGTGATGGTAATTGACTAGGTGAGAGTGGGACAGAGCCATTATCATAACAAGTGAAACCATCAAAGGAAGTCAGCATGTTTGAATGTCTGGGATCTTAGATTAACACCAAATGAAGCTACAGAGACTATCTAAAGAGACTGGCTGTAGCAAAGGGTCACTTTACATAAATGATAAACAGCCTCAAAGCACAAGGCATAAAGCAACTAATTAAAGTGGTATTGGGGTGTCTAGGAGGCCAGACGACTAAGCTGGTACAGGTGTGATCATGGGTTTTGAATCCTGGTAGCCAGCCACGTGTGATCAAAACTGGATTCTTAAGCATAGTGAGTTAAGGATCTCAGTCTAGCTACCAATGACTGTACAAAATAACACCATCGCATTTGGGCTGGCACTTAATTTGACTAAATTATAGTTTTGAGAATCAGAATAGAGTTGGAGGGGAAACACAAAATAATGAAAAAAATTGACGTATCTAAGTGCAATGGTCTTTCCTATTGTATCGTATGAATGTGAGTCCTGACCAATTAAAAAAACAGATGAGGCTCGAATGTTTTAAGATGCAGTGCAACAGGCACACTCTTTGCACCCGCTGGGCATCAAGAAATGAGCACTGAAAGAATTGCAAGTTAAAATAAAGAGACTAAATGGAAATGTAGCTGCTTTGAGCAATTATGAGAAAAGCCAGCAATGAAAATCATGTGAAGATGGTGTTAAAGAGAAGATGGGAAGGAATGTATGAGCGGCAGAAAGTGAGGCACAAATGTGGTGAAGGTGGAGGCGCTCCGCAGGGGATACGCGAAACGAAGTTCAGCAGGTACAAAGCATTCAAAACCGCCGTTCTCCACTAAGCGGCAGTAACATCGCCATGGTGCGTGTGCCAGGCTAGGTGTACCTTAAGGCCACGTGAAAGTGTCAAAGGCTCACTGGCAGGTGGTCAAGAGACAGACCCAGGTGTTATGGGTTGATTGAGATTTCAGCTTTCTGTGCTGCCCGCTGTGCCACCTCGCTGCGTTTTCGCCGTCTGCCGCTCTGCTCCGTTTTTGTTGGAAGTGCAGGAGGCACACATTTTACGTGAAAAAAAAATCATTCCATTATTTCTAACGCACAATACTCCAAAAAAAATAGTTCCTAATATAACTATCAAATGACGCAAACTCATGGTGCACGACCTTTACATAGCCACAAGAATATTCTCCCGGTGCAAATACAAAAGTGGGGGGGGGGGAAGACAATAGAGTAAAAAAAAAGAATTGCAACAGTGCCCCGTGGTTACACGTGCATGATTTATTGCACACAACCTTTTCTCAGCTCCCAAAGCTCCGAGACCCGCGCCGTTCACGTGCATTGCACGGCAGCAGCTGCTAAATCGGGCAGCATCTCGTCACGTGTCGACGCGCGGCTGCACTCTCCACTTGATGACGGTTGCGGGCGGATTGTGCCGAGAAATACAAAACCGCGTTCGGAGCAAACAGCTTGTTTGCCAGGACGAAGCCATCGCGACGCATCCTGCGTTCACACGAGCGTAGACGAGAACGGATGTTGAATTCAATGCCTGTGGATCAATGTGTACGAATAGGATAGGAGGCGTGTTTAATTTTACGTGATGCTTTGCCATCCGTATTTATGGTTTGGGTTTCATGGTGACTTGTTAGTATTTTTGTTCGTATTTTCTGGATTGTGCAATACAATACATCATTATGTACCACTGAGATTTAACTTTAAAAATACAATATATTTATCAATTGATTACAGTATGATTGTTATATATTTTTCCATGCAAGTTATCTTGTTATTTTCCTCTCACCAAATCACTTAGAATGCATCCAATCTCCATCACAAGATATCAAAAGCAAAGCAGGATTCATCCTGGATAGGTATTTGAATGGGTGACCATCACACGCTCGGTTGTTTTAGGTTGCGGGGATATGCTGTGGGCAGCAGAGGGCAACACAGCAAGCATCTATTGTTTTACTATATTTCTATGATCCTATGTGACTGCTGCCCTGCCTTCGATGTATCTCGTGCGTGAATACAAAGGTCTGGAAGCGCTCTGACAGTCATGCTATGCGCATAAACACCGAGTGTGGTATTCACAATGAAATAACATAATCTGAAAGCGTAAGTCACTCAAAAAGCATTCAAAAAAGGTTTTGACATAATTCAGGCAGAAGAGAGTCACGGATGTTTTTTTTTTTTAAACGACAAATTCATCTGTAAATATAGGTTTGATTAGAGCAAGATAAGTCGTTAAAAACATCGTGAGCAGAGATGACAAGCGACAAATGGTTGATGATAATAGTGCAGGTCCAGATACTCTGTACCAATTGAAATGTATGATTGTTGTTTTGTTCATCTGGACAGCCTTTACGGAATTAAATTGTTAACGAATAGCTAAACGTTTTGCTGGTCTTAAATTTCCACAGTGCAGTGCTAAATTACAATTCAGCATATAAGAGCAAGGCCATTACTTTCAAGCACATCTGGCAGCTTGTTATTGCTTTGCATCAAATGTTAACGAGCATTATATACGAAGGTACTGTACAGTATATCCCCAATTTAAACGGTGCGGTTTGTTTATTCAATACAAATGCCTACACATTTCTCGCACCGTGTTGCATTTGCTTGTTCTGCAATTAAAATTAGTATTACGGGTCACTCACTGGGCCCAATCAAAGGCAACGATGGAATTGTACAGCTGAAGAACGCGGTGACCCTGCAAATGTTGCGTTTTTCCCACCTTTAAAAGCTGAAGGTATAGACGTGCTGGGGCTGACGTGGGTCAGAGCCCACCTTATTAAATTGGGTTCGGATTTTGAAGAGCTGCCCTTCCACCCTCCCTCGGCTTGGCAGACCAAACCGCGTCGTGCTGCTGTCAAGCCTCCGACTCCCCTCCTGCAGGTGCGTTATTTTTAGCAGTAATTGCATGTTGCTGTGAAAGACGGCCGTCAAACCGGCTCCGACTGCTGCACGACCGCTGATCCTGCAAATTTGAGCTGATGAGGGAAAAGTCAAACATGACAGGTGCTTAGAATTTCACTGCTTGCTGACAAATGAATGAACACGTCTTGTTTTCTGAAACGTATTTGTGTAACCGATTATTAGCATTTCTGTAACTTGTTTGGATTGGAAAATTATTGACTATTCAAAGATTCTGTGTTGATTTGAAATTTGTGATATTTAAACATCACAGTTAATCGTGTTTTGTCCTATTTGTTCGTTGGAGTCACGAATATTGGGATCTGCAAAGAATGGTAATGAACATCGAACAGGGGAAGTATAATACATTCAACATGTATTTAATAATGAAAAATCTGTTCTTATAATTCAAATATATGTATTATATAGACTGCTCATGCAACACGATTACCTTAGTCAAATTTGAATACAGCCACAACGGGGTCATTATTGTGCACGAGCTGTCGTTGCAGATGCTGGGCAGTGCACAACATGAGGACTTCGATTGATTTCTGTTAAAGCTCTCAAATCCCAACAGGTGTTTGTACCTTGTTATTTTGTATTTCTGAGGGGAGTAGAAAAAAAAGAATCAAAGGAGGCCATCACTAGGTGTGAGATTGTAAAATCGATAGTCGGTCATGTGCAAAATTCCTGGGTCGATATGTGGTGGCTGCTGACTTCTTTAAACCCGCAGTCCCTGAGGCCGGCTCCAGCACTTCCAGAATGGACCTTTGCGTTTGATAGAAAGTCAGCATATTTGGGGGGATATTTATATGCAGTACATCTGTACTTAAAAAAATGCAATAAAACACATCACATATATTCCGTCACCCTTTAAAGCGTTTTTCTTTCAGCATCCCCCACTTCAGAGATTACCAACACATCAGCGGAGTATAAAATTACACATACGACTCACATTCGAGTTTTCACCAGCTTTGTTTACAAAAGGGATGCTGCTGAACAAATACATATTTTCTGGCAGTAATAAAGCCTGATGTTGGAAAAAATATATATAATGTATTGTACAGTAAGGCTGCAAATACAAGCATCATGATAGTTTTGTGGCGAGCTGTTGAGATGTTAACTACCTCACCTGGTATACAGGAGGTCGTGGGTTCGATCCCGGTCCTGACACCTGTATATTTGGAGTTTGCATGTTCTCCCTGTGGTCGCGTAGATTTTTCTACGGGTCCTCAGGTTTCTCCCTCCACATTTAGAAACATGTGTTGGAGAATATTTGGCTGTTGTAAATTTCCACATGATAAACCACTTTATTGGGCTATCATTTGTGGCCAGGTCACTTCTGAAAAAGAGCTATATAGCTCAGTGGGCCTTACCTGGGAACATAAAAGAAAATAGTTTATAGTGTATTCACTTATAAAAAAATATATTCTAGTAAATCATTACTTGTGTAGTGGGTTCACTTGAGAGACACACTAATTCAGGAGGCAACACGTTTATTATACGACCACAACGGGGTAACTACATAACCAGTAACCACAACGGGATAACTATATAAATGGGTCAGGTCAGTCGGCACACTGCCTAAATCTACGATGCCGAGCACGAAGATCGGAGACCGAAGAGAAGACGTAGCACGGCGGGTTCCATTCCAGCAAACAGCCCCGATGGGACCCCGGGACATCCCTTTTATGCCCCCCAGCGTGGCCTGGCGCCGCCCTCGGCCATGCCCTCTTCTGGAACTTCCCAGAAGATTCTGGGCCATACACCACATGTCCCTTCTGTCACCTTTGGCCAACAACCTTACCCTGTCCTGTCACGCACCCTTGCCAGCCAACCAGGCTGCTAGTCCTCAGATGCCCCCTCTCTGCCAGCCACCAGAACCATGCCCCCTAGGGACCCTTTTCCATGACATAGCATACCTTGCTGGCAGAGAGGGCAATTACACTCCCAGTTTCCCTCTATCTGTAACTGGCGAGAGGCGCCGCAGTGACCCATGAAACGTCATAACATCAAAATTTCGGCCCTGGTCTGTAAGGAGGCGTTCCGAGCCCCCTTATCCAACACGCAGCCGACTGGTCTGGCAGCGGTCAAGCCACCGGCCAACACGAAAGACACTCCACCCCCACCAATAAATATATATTTTCCCGCGGAGTGGCGGGAAATGACCCGAGGATGTCGAGCGCGACGAGTTTGTTCGCCGGGACACACCAATAAATTTCAACTGTGGACGACCCATTCTCAGTGGCAGTTTTCGGCGAGCACATTCCACACACCCCAAAAGCACATTATAAACATCTTCTGCCATCCCAGGCCACAAGGAATCGAGCCTGAGAGTTGACAATGTTTTCTGCACCCCAAGGTTGCATCAATCGTTCGTGTGCAGCCTGTATAACTTTACCCCAGAGAGCATTTGGCACGACGATGTTATCGCATTGGATCTTCCCGTCTGTCCTCATCAGCAGCCCCCTTATGAGGACCAACGGGGGCATCCTCTGTCGCTCCTTTTCACCCTCCGCCTTCCCGATGCGGCGCCTCAATTTCAGGCAAGGAGGCGTCCTCCGCTTGGAGTCGCCCCCATTCAGTGTGCACGAGGCCAATAGTGCTGTCGCACGCGTAGGCTGTATCGGGGGGGGGGGGGGGGTAGGACGTCCACCGATGCCGCAAAAGTGTGAGATAATGCTGTCTCCGTGGGTTTACAGCCCCCGGCAGCCATCAGACATGCACACTGGCTATTTGGCATCTGCATTACAGTGGCTAACACCTTTCCTCTCGGTGACTTCCCGGTCGAGCTGCTTCCGCAGCCGTAAGGGCACAAGCATCTGCGCACCGGGGGAATTTGTTACGGTCTCTCTCACTAGGGCTCGAACTGTAGCGTTAGCTGTACATAGTCGGGTCGGCGAAGACATAAACGCCAATCGACGGCCCGATGGTAGCTCAATGCACCCTTGATCCAACAAGATCTTAAGGGGCATTCTCGCAAGAAAATCGGTCCCCAACAGACAGGGTACAGCCAATGACTTAGAAGCTAGCACCGGACCTGTCATCTGGATCTCTCCGATACAGACTGTCGACGATATCTGGCCAACGATTCCCAAGGACCCGCCATTAACGGCAAAACACGGGATTCCCACGGGGCTCAGATCGCACGAATTCTTCTGGGATGGATGGTGGCGGGAGTCAGGTTTTTGGTAGGCATCCGTATGAGTTGCTTTCCTGTAGACAGTGTCCCATCGAGCCATCTGGTTTCTTTTCGATTAGAACATCCAAAAGTGGTGGCTTGTCATCCTTTTCCACCTCCATGGTGAATTTCATGGCTGGGTGTATGGAATTAATGTGGTTGAGGAATTGGTTCAGAGCTGGTCGGCCATGTGGCCAGATGACGAACTTGTCATCTACGTTCCTCTTCCATAAGGACGGGCGTAATTTGAACCTATCTACGTGACTTTACCGAAAGACCAAAATAATAAGTGTATGCATTACTTTAATGCTGTACAAAGTTGTGAATATCCATCGTCAATTATCATATTAGCTATATATTATCGTGCGTTAATTGAGGCTTATTATGCGAAGTTGGCAAAAACTGCAAATTGACTAATTTTATACAATAATTGCACAAATCCATTTGCAGAAAAGTGTTCAACTGAACGGTTCAACGATTTCGGACTTACACTTTGGACACTTAAAAAATATCGGGAATTGTTAGTATAATCGTAAAGTGGCTTTTTACTTGGACACAGCGTGTCAACCAATTCGGACTGCAATTCAAATGGAAGTAATTTATCCACATTTTTGATAACACGGTGTCAGACGTACTCACATGAACTGACTTTTCCATCCATGCTCAGATAGTGCCTTAATTTTCAATACGTCAGTTCACTGTCTTATTCCATAAATATGCCACACGTTCTAAAACTCTCTAAAATTACCCTAAAGAATTGCTCCCCACATTTATTATTAGGCTGACATGTTGTGGATTGTGGAGTTGCCTCGTTTGTGGAATTGCCTGCTTTGGAGTGGAAATGGGACAAAGTCTGTCTTTTCCTCCAATTGGCAGGATGAAAAATATTCCCAACAATTTTATACATAAAAAAATTAGGGTGATCCTAAATTTGTGGCGTTATTTTCGGCCTATTAACATGATTCATGCGATGCACACGCTGTTATTGCAATATATGAACGAATTGCGACCCACTTATGGCGTTGCTAACAGAAAATAAATCGGTCTTAAATTACTCTACTTATGTGAAATATATAAAATGACTTGTAAATGTAACGGAATTCCCTGGAATATAATGGCATAGGAGGAAGTATATTCATCGATTGCAAATATAGGCACATCGGTATGTTGATTTTAATGATCAAATTCCGCTTTCCACATTCCAAGCTGCTTGTCCACCTCTTTATTTCATCACTCTGGTCTGCTCTCAATTGCTGTTCTTAGCACACGTACTCTGCTGTGTTAAATGAACTACTACTCTGCACGATATTGTATTGCTCATATTTATCCTGAGCCAAACGTTGTTTTATAGTTCATTCCCATTGGACGTTATAATGACTATGTCCTCGACAAATCTAAGATGGTTATGATTTCTCCAGTAATATTTATCAATTTGTTTCTCCAATCCATTTATCAGAAAAGATCCGATAATGTGAATAACTTTCGCGAAAGTGACACCTAGTCTGACCTTTTAATGTGTATTTTTATACTTTTCTCCATTGAAGTATTCTCAGTGTGGCTTTTTTAATAATTCATATACATATGTATTATTTAGGCCTTGGTTTGAGAGAGCTTGGATGACGACATCAATTTCCACTTCGCCAGACGCATTTTCATCATCTACAAAGGCAAGACACAACAGTAATTGAAATTTCTTCGTCATTAATCGCGTGTTTATTCAATTTTATGAGTGTTTCATGCCGTCGATGGTAGAGACAATTTTACTAAACCCTGCTTGTTCCTATGGATTATTGGTCTCTCATCCTTTCATTATTCTATTCCGCGTGATTTTCGTGAACAATGTATATAGTGCAAACAGCGGCTTTTGGCTTCGGGGCCCTTCAAGTCAGTTTTATCACCCTTTTTGAATAAGCGTCTAATTGTGGCTTCATTCCATGTATGCGGCATTTCATTTGTTGTATCATCATTGATGAGGGGGGGGGGGGCTCATTCAGCAATCGATTTACAAATCGACTGTACATGTACGAGTGTTTCTTTTTTGTTATGAATTTCGATAGAGCTCACTGCACTGTTACTCCAGTGGAACGTTTCTCGACAACATGCGACTTTTTTGTCCGTTAACTTCAACTCGGCTGTGAAGATTGACCCAAGTGTTATGGTTCACCAACAAACCCACCGATGTTTAATGACTCGTCGAGCTATCAGACCCAGTGGCTTTCACGGTTAGCAACCCACCACTGCACATTTGCACTGGCTGCTGAAAGAGCATGCCGTTCTTCACTTTGCTGGGTTATGGAGTGGCAAAAAAAAATGTTTCAAGAATTACAATTTCAATACAGATTACACAACCTTATATATCGGCAAAAAACACAAATACAATGTAACTGGACTCGGTCAAGCATCCTTATGCTGAAAACATTTATGCAAATGACTCGCTTGGGGATTGCACACGTGAACATCGCCCCCCTCCTCCCCCAACTTTTATGGAATAAAAAAAAGTATCAGCAACCTTCTGAAAAATTGTCTTGTACTCAGTGAGGCTTCCCTGAGCAAACAAGCATAATAATGACTTTATTCCCAAAATGCTGTTTTTATATACATATATATTGTCATATCGGTACACTATTCCAGTGGGTGTGATTGTAAGCAAATGCCGCTGATATTATGGAGTCTAGCTCTAAAAAAAAACTCCATCAAATAGTCAATGAAATTCCGCAGGGTTTACTTCAGCTGCAAATTAGTTTTTTATTTTAATTTAAAATATTGTATTCATTTCAAAACATGTATATCCAGATGCACAGTTTCGGCCTCTCCACATGAGTTGCAAGTGCATGAAATACAGGGATTGTAGCCGTGTTGATTGAGACCTTTGCAAGTCTTTATCCTCCCATGAAACAAGTCGGGTGGTGCTTTCGTCTTGTTATTTTTCACTTGGCAGCTCAATCTGAATGTGGATCACATGGAAGAGGAATCCCATTATATGTGCCTCTTGCCGTATTCTAGATCTATCACTCGCCACCACAAACCTAACAACATCCAGCCGTGCCTTCATTATAACATCCCTGCCAACTGTCTGACTGAGAGACGAAGCCATTTAAAGGCAAGAGAGCCTTGAGGACTTTTGCACGGGAATACCCTTCTCAATGCTCTGTAACACCTTGCTGTCATAGAAATGGGCGAGGGAGAAATACAGTCACTTTAAATTTCGATTTAAAGCTTTCGTGACTGCAGGGATTCATCTTCTTGGTTATTTCGGTAAAGTCACGAATATTTCTTTTTCGGTGCGCGTAAGTCTGATTTTCTCTGAGATAAGAGCTAAGCTAGGTCTAGACAGAATTCGTTTAGCATTAGAAGAAGTTACAGCAGCAGAGGTTAGTGTAAATGCGATTGGTATTACCTTAGAGTCGCGGCATCTCTTCAGAAAGGTGAGAGACTCGATTAGCTGAGCCTTCTTATCCCAGAGTTTGTTGAAAGATCTTAGAGTTTTGTGGAATCCCACCCCGTAGTGGCGGTTATATTTCGATTTAAAGCTTTCGTGACTGCAGGGATTCATCTTCTTGATTATTTCGGTAAAGTCACGTGAAAATGTCACGTGACTTTACCGAAAGAACCAAGAAGCCAGTCACTTTACTTTAACCTTCAACTAAATAACACGTGGTACATGTTTGATATATATACACGAAACTATTCTCTAGATTAAAGAAATACAAGTAATCAAGTACATTGAAGCATACAGGCCCTCTTAAATGTGTGCGCCGATGGAGGAATGAAGTTCAACTATGAGAGTCCCTTTACGAAGCAAAATTCCTTGTTTACTCCATTAATGGAAACGATCCTTTACAGAGCAGAATACAATGCATAGAATTGATCACAAAAAGAATCATCACAATTTTCAGCCCTTTGGCAATTAAATGCTGAATTAAATCTCCACCAGGCAATGTCAGTTGTGGGGATTGTTTGACTTTACTGAAAAAACCTAAGAATATGAATCCTTGCAGTCACGAAAGCTTCAAATCTAGAATTTACCATGCTAGTTGACTGCGCATTATTGGAGGGCCCTGGACCAGATGAGAAGTAACGCGCGACTGACATGAGCCATGTTCAGGAATCAATATCAGGCCGCCGGGTGGGATAACCAACTGTGCCAACGTTTCCGCCCCCCCCCCCCCCCATAAAAATAAATGAACGAAAAAATGAACTTTTTACAAGCCAGTAGAAAATGCAGACGCTTTGTTTTTTGACCAACTTTTTATTTTTTATTTTCTGAAACAACAACATAGGCCCCGTAACAACGCTTTAGGTGACAGTAATGCCGGACGGGGACAAACTTTGGGCCCTCGGGCCCGACGCGACCGGTCTAGAAAGACGGTGGAATTTAACCGTGGGTGTAACGAGGGTATGCATCTATCGCCTTTTTTTTTTATCTGGGAGAGAGGAAAAGTGGTGGTAATAAAATAAGTTCGGGGGGAGAGTACATTCAACGTAAGGAGGGGGTAATCCCAGTCCCGCAGGGGAAACACGAGTGTGAAACAAGGGTGGCTGGGGGTCGCCCTAAACTGAAAAACCATAAGTGCGGTCGTCATACGACCACATTCCCCCACCACCCATTTGACCAACTTTTGACAATGTACAAGGTGCTTCAACAAAAATGTTAACACTTATATGGGACTATCGTTGATAATGGAAAAATAATGTAACATGAAAACAAATGTAATGTTAACAGCTTCAAAAAGCCATAGAGTGTCCACTTTGTTCGCCATCGTTGTCAACCCGTGCCTGGAATCTCCTCCAGGTGGTCTCCAGAGCCCGGAGGCACAACATTTCTTGTGGTTTTGTTGCAAATTCTCAGAAGTGTTAACATATTTTTTTTGAAGCACCCTGTACAATAAAATAGGTAAAAATTGGTAAAAATACAAGCTTTTCAATGCACGTACTTTTATTTGCACTAATGTAGACAAAACACGTTATTTTGACCCCGGAATTAATCAAATTTTATGTGCTCAATACATAAAGAAAATTAAACATATCAAAAGGAAGCCACCCACTTTTGTTGAGCACATCAGATTTTATTTTTTCCGGGGTCAAAAAAGAATCTACTTTTGAGTGCAAAAAAACGTGTATGCATTGAAAAGCTTTGTTTGTTCATTACCTAATTGTTGTTGTCTACTTGTTATTGCTCTTGCGCTAAGAGGGAAGCACAGTGGCCGCTCCGGCACCATGACGAACCGCAATATGACCGCTCATTTCATTGGTCAGAGGCTGGGTAAAATGTACGATAATTGCTCATTCGTAAAATTTAGTTAAAAACACGGAATAGACCTGGAACGATTTTGTTCAATTAAATATTGGATTGTCACGCAAGGCGAGTCTGTGTAGAAAATGTCAGCTCATTAGGCTCTGTAGATCGGAAGATATTAAGCGTCAAAGATTCCAAAGAATATGAACAGACAAACTCTTTGGTTCTTTCGGTAAAGTCACGTAGGTAGAAAAATAATAGATCATGACGTTTCGATCGCAACACAAGCAATCGTCATCAGGTGGGACAAGCACAGCAAGAATGAACAGACAAGATGACATTCTGCACACATTTATATTTTTGCCCCAAACATACCTCCAACACTTACCTGCAATAGTTTATTCTGGACTTTTGCCTTGCTAATACTGCCTTGCCACCAACTACTTAACATCCATCTCAGACACCTCTGTTCAAATACCAATGAATTTTTATCGAACTGCTTAGAGTCTGGCTCTCTGTTCCACACAGTAATACAGGTAGTACTTCTGCTACAATACCCATTATTTTACTCTCAGTCTTACCCCTCCTGTCTTCCAAAGTGGATTCACAACCCATCAAAAACCTACCCTGCTAAAGAGTGCACCTCTTGACTTCCTTCTACCGTGACTTGCGATCCTACTCCAGGAGTCTCATTTCTAACAACCACCATCACCTTTGTCTTCTGAAGCTTTTATTCAGACTCTAGTGGTCCAGTGCCGAGCTTCAATGTCTAACAACAGTCCTAGCCAACAAACCTGCACCATCTGCACACTCCAAGTAAAATTAATCACACCTGTAATTACTCCTCAGTTTTCTACTGCTATACTAACCTCATTCATGGTGTTCGTGAATACAGGGTCAAGCACAACCTTCAACAATCAGCTATATGTTTTGCAAATACACAGCCTTATCTGATCAATAAAACGTAGTGTATTTATCCAAAGCAATGGAGTAACGATTGCTCAACTGGCTCTAGTGACAGAACAGCCCAAGTTATATGACAATGTATATCAAAAAGATATGAAGGAGATCTATTAGCTTAATTGAGCCATTAAGAAAAAACACACAAACAGGGACATTAGATTAGCTCTTCGGTGTGTTTTGGGTTCGTCCGTATGCTGTTTTGTTCCACGTACTGGGAGCTTCTCTGGGAATTTAAATGTGGCTCAGCCTGATAAGACACCCAAGAGCTTTACATCATAACTGAAAAAACCTTCGCAGTAGAAAAAATAGTATGTTACAGAAGGCAGAATTGTATCGTTAGGACATACATATATCTGGTGGGTTCATTTGAGAGACACATTTGACTTAGGAGGTAACACGTTCATTCTCTGACCACAACGGGGTAACTCTATAAACGTACAACGGGGTAACTATATAGTGGTAACCACCACGAGGTAGCTCTATACATGTACAACGGGATAACTATATAGTGGTAACCACCACGGGGTAACTATATAACCGGGTCAGGTCAGTTAGCACACTGCCTGACCCACGATGCCGAGCGTGAAGACCAGATACCGAAGACTTAGCACGGCGGGTTCCATTCCAAAAGACAGCCCTGATCGGCTCTTGGGACCTCCCTTTTATGCCCCTGAGCGTGGCCTGGCTCCGCCTCAGCCACGCTCCCTTCTGGATCCTCCCAGAAGGTTCTGGCCCATACACCACGTGTCCCTCTTGCCACCTTTGGCCCACATTCTTACCCTATCCTGGCCACTGTCCTCTCGGGTTCAACCAGACTGTCACGTCCTCAACTACTCTCTCTCTGACAGTCACCAGAACAATGCCCCCTAGGGCCCTCCCTTCCATTCCATAACATACTCTGGTGTCAGAGAAAGGTTCTTACACTCGCAGATCTACTCTTCTATCAGTAGCTGGCGCTAAACGTCATAGTGACCCAATATACATCACTACATATGAACCTTATGGCGGTACCCCGGGGTACCATAGTACCCCGGGGTACCGCCATAAGAATTACTGCATCACGGACATTATGCCGATACCCCGGGGTACCATAGGTACCATAGTACCCCGGGGTATCGGCATAATGTCCGTGATGCAGTAATTTTTAGTGTGTTGATGGTCAGCGATGCGGCAATCGACTCATCTCGACGAGCTGTACACGATGCGCCACTATGGTGCATACGAACATTCAGGGTTTCAGCGCAATTGTCCTCGCTGCGTTTCGACATCGCAGAGTAGCACTGATTTCGGATTGATTGGTTCTCCAGTTAAGTACACCCCTGGAAAAAATAGTGCCCACAAATCAAATATGTAATTGCCTCGGCCATTTTGTATTATTAGGTACACTGGAGTACCGCCATTCGGATCATATAATAATAACTTTAGATACTGCTGATTGGACAAGCCAGTAAATGGATCCTAAAACATGCTAAAAGATGCATAATCCCCCACACATGCACACGTACATATAACAACAACAACAACCATCATTCACCACTAATTGGTGGTGACGTCACCACCGTGCTTGTGCCAGGCTATGTGCAAATTGAGACCACGTGAAGTGTCGAACGCTCGCTGGCAGGAGCTCACGGGGCAGGCCCAGGTGCCACTGGTCGACTGACTGAGATGAGTGGCCGATGCGCCACCCGTGCCCCCTATTGTGCCAACTTTCTGTGCTTTAGTCACCCAACGCTTCGCTCATTGTTGTGAGTGTCGCTCCTCCGCCCTGCGTTGTTGTTGGAGGGCGACTGTCTCCAACTGCCCAGTAGCATCCTTCACGAGCCTCCTCCACAGAAGGCCGATCTTGACACTGCTGGTACCAATCATCGGCAAGTCTACTCAGCTCCACATCCTCCTGTACCACATCACTCCATCTCCAGCCCATGCCACACCCGTCTAGCCCCCTCTATCTGGCCGAACAAAAGCTCTTTAGGCATGCGGTGGCTGGGCATGCGGGCTATATGACCCAGCCAACGTAGCCTTGCCTGCTGGAGGAGCTCACCGATGGGACTTTGTCCAGATATTTCAAGGATTTGTGAGCTCTTCACACAATCCAGCCTGGTTAAACCCAGGATGGATCGTCGGCAGGCGAACTTAAATGTTTCTAACCGGCAAAGATATTCAATTAGGGGGGGTCCACGTTTCGCTAGTGTAGAGACTGGCTGAGAAGACCTGAAGCTTTGTGTGGAGCGACAGACCAGGTAGCTTCCACACAGCGTTACACAACCAATGAAAAGATAATGCCGCTCGACTGATTCGGAGTGAGACCTCTGCTGTCAAACCAGAGCTGGTCATGATCACACTGCCCAAGTATGGGAAACTCTCCACTCTCTCCACAACTGCCCCATCACCAATTGGTAGTTGTGGGAGTGGAGTGTCCGATGGTACAAAATACCCACGCAGGTGCTTAGTTTTGATGGGGCTGATTAATTTTTTACCTACGTGACTTTACCGAAAAAACCTAAGAATGTGAATCCTTGCAGTCACGAAAGCTTCAAATCTAGAAGTAAAGGCCCCACTTCTTCGTGGCACACTCCAGGTTCAGCAGCAGCACCTCCAACCCATCCTCTGATTGAGCAGCAATTACCAGATCATCGGCATACTTAACATGGTTGACCAATAGGGAGGCACCCCTTGACTACACCCGGGAATCGATCAGCCTCCCATTGTATTTGTACCAGATGGATATTCCTCCGGTACAGCACACACTCGCACGCATGCACCATTAGTGCAGAAGAAATGCTCAGAAAATGTCCATGAGCATGACCATGTTTTATGACACGTGAGTCAGCCAGGCACACACACAGGTGACAGGGGGAAAAAAATAACAATTTGGCATTATTGTAGTGAAGGCAATTGCAAAACAGGATAATTCCCCTTATCTGCAGCCCTATTAACTGGTAACTCCTGTTATCCATCAGACTGAGTTCATAAAAACTCCAATTATGTGTGACGCTATTTTTTTTATTATCCATAGTTATCCACTTATATCCCATCCTGCTTTCCAGAATTGCTTCCTATTATCTCTGAATTGTTTGCAGATAAGGAGAGTCAAATGGAAAATGTATTCTATTGTCCACAATTTGTGAGTGGAATAATTTTGTAGATAACCCTGCAGATAATAGGATCTGCTGTTTCTTCTCGTATACGTACCGAATTATAAACCCACTAATGCACAAGCTGATGTGCGGGTCCTTAAAATGATGACTGCTTTAAGCAGGGGGCTGTGAATAATTGAAAGTATTTTAAGCAGATTCATTTTTTCTAGAACTTCAGATGTCTTGTAAGAGAGTGATTTAAATGTATTATAAATTTGATTTTACATATTATCCATACGCAGATAAATATATGTTTTACAACCTTTTGTCAACCTTCCGTTTTGGCAATGCAATTATGCATGAATATATTTATGAATATATAAATGTATTTATTGTATAGACAGAATAAATATGTATGCAAGCAAACACAAGCAGTGGAAACGCAGTAAACACACTGTATAAAACATAACATTCTATGCTGTTTGCATAATCTGTACAAATAATGTGGTCAAAATATGGGTGATCACGAATAATTACAAGTGAAATGTGTTTCCCAAGAAGTAGTTTGAATTTCTGAAAGCAACGTTGTAATTTGCAATATCAACAAAACATACTTTACATATTGAACTGTCCAATTACATTTTTTCTACACTTTAGTTCGTGGCTAAACAAGAATGTTTATCGGGAGTTATGAATGCAAGCATTACAGGCAATCTAGTCACCATGTGTAATAACACTTTTAAAAAATATCAGATATGGGCAAAGCACTCTGTCACTCTTAACCCTGCACACATAACACCCCAGCAAACACACGTAAATGTAGAATTATTACCCACATGCAAAACAGGTATTTTAATTTCTAAGGTAATTTGGACAAAAAATATCTTGACTGTGGCAGTTGCAATTTAAACTAATCATGATTACACTTTTTCAAACTACATTATACCAAGTAAAATTATATATTTTTTTATATGTGAATATTATGCAAATATAAATAAACTATAACCCACGGAAGTGCGAAAGGAAATTCAGATAGTCAACAATAAAACAATAACAGTCAGTCAAATATTTTCTTTTAAACCAAGTGACACATTTTTGCACCGCTAAAGAATTAGAATGCTAAAGAATCATGATGGCAATGTAAACACTACACCAAACAACAAAATAAATGGTAAATCCTTTTGACAGATTTTTTGTCCAATAAAGTCTAATCACAGGCTGCTAAATGTTATTTGTTTTTAGTGCAAATTCATACCATTAATCTTAAGAAAATGTCAGTGTTACCATCACGACGGAGATGTAGCAATGGGATCAGCTCACGTGTATGAGTGAGGATTATACCATCACAGGACCATGGGGGGTAGTGACACTGTGGGGAGGCATCTAGCAGTAGGTAGAACATGGTCGATGTACATTTTTGACTCCTGTGGCAACTAAACACTACACCATCACCATATGCCAGAAATATTTCCGAATTAAATCACGAACCCGATTCATGACAATTCGTTGAGTCACGGAGCTGGCATATCATTGCATGCCGAGTGTGCATAGAACTGATACAGTAACTTCATAACGCAAGTCAGGTTTTGGGGGGATATGCTATTTCCACTGGCAGAGCATACACATGTTTAAATCACCTGCAGCATGCACTCCCATATCATAGAGCTTAATACAGTATATAAAATAATGTCGTTAATGATAACAGCGTTTTTAATATGATTTAAGGTATGCCTAACATTTCCCTTATCTAGCAAGATGCAATACACCTTTATTTGCTGCATAATCAAATATATTTTTAAAAACTGTTAAACACGTAAATAATAAAGAAGCAAAAGAATACATAACTATTTGAAACCCACATCATTTATAATCAGAGACATCATTCACATCGTGTTGGAAATTAAATTTGACTATGTCCCTCCAGTGTCACATTTGATGTACATTCTTTGACCCAGCTGATCTACGTATTATCACTGGAAAATCATTATACCCTTGAGGGAACGTAACGTTAATTTATAGAGAACAAAGTTATAAACCAAGCTAGATTTCACGTAAACAAAAAATACTTCATCTTGCAATTTATTTATACATTATTTTATAATTGACAAAAAGTTCAAATGGTCGTCTCATGCTGTGGAATCCGTTGTAAACAAAATTGTCCAAAATTAGTATATTTGTACATTTATTTGAAACTGAATGTCTGCATTTTCCAATAGTTTTGATCATTCTTATTAAACTATTGAGTGCCACATCAATTGATTAAGCATAGTATTTTCTGCACACAGCCTTAGGTCCTATTAGTACAATATAATTAGGTGATTTGGCCTTTAGTGGAGAAAGCAGTCCCTGCTCCTGCTCGCCATGGAAATAAATGTGCACCCCATGAGGCCCTGAAATTTCACAGCTCTGACTCACAACGCATAATGATGCTCACACTGACAACACCATCATTCAACTGCCAAATGTCACCTTTCAGGCCTTGTGCCGGAGCATTTCTCTCCGAGTCAGGATGCAACAGACTGCAAGAACTCATCTTCTTGGTTTTTTTTCGGTAAAGTCACGTAGAAGGGAAGTAATAAAATAATAAAAATAAAACATAATAAAATTAAACAATTTATTATGTTTTATTTTTATTATTTTATTACTTCCCTTCTACGTGACTTTACCGAAAAAAACCAAGAAGATGAATCCCTGCAGTCACGAAAGCTTTAAATCGAAATTTAGACTGCAAGAACATCAAAAATATCTCACTTGTAGAAAAATAGGTTTCCACTAACATATGATGTTCAAGAGTTACAAATTAATGGCAAATTATATCAAGTGGTAAGTTCAAATGATATGGAACCATAACATTGTTCTCTCAAACTACTTGTTTGTGTTTAGTTTGTGGTCCTTATCCACACTTCCGATTAGCATGGTTGGTTAACGTATGGTGCCACCAATAGTTCATTATCTTTTTTATTTATTTCTAGACCTCTTCTGCGTTGACTGTACTTACCATGGCTTGATTGGCGACCAGTTTTCCGATCGACTTTTCTTTGTTCAGGAATTGGTAGAAAAACTTGTATCTAGAAACACTCCTGGCTGACTCTCATCCACACTTACGAAACGATTGGGTAGCAATCTTGGTTGTTCATCATATTCACTACGCTGAAGAGCTCTCATTTTCCTTTGCCTCTCATTCTGGGTCGCCTATACATTGACTTCTCACCTTTCTTCCTCTGAAGCAGTGGTTCTTATCCTGGGGTGTACGCACCCCTCGGGGTGCGAGATGCCCTTTCTGGGAGTGAGAGACATGCCAGATCTTTTTAGAAGATAAATCATTAAAGCACAAATTAAGCACGAGCACGTAAGCACAACTACTTTGATCTTAAATTTTGGTGATATCTGTCTGCTTATATGTCTGTCTATAGTTTTCTGGTTAGATTTTTGTTGCTATTTCATTTATACCTGATGATGATTGCTTGTTTTCCTCTTCTTGATTCTTTCGGTAAAGTCACGTAGAAGGGAAGTAATAAAATAATAAAAATAAAACATAAAATAAAACATATCTTATTTTATTATGTTTTATTTTTATTATTTTATTACTTCCCTTCTACGTGACTTTACCGAAAGAACCAAGAAGATGAATCCCTGCAGTCACGAAAGCTTTAAATCGAAATGATTGCTTGTGTTGCAATCGAAACGTTGTATGCTATTATTTAATTTATTATTTTATCTTTATACGTGACTTTACCGAAAGAACCAAAGAGCACAACTACTTTGTTTCATCAAATCTATGTATTTATTAACAATATAGGTTTTACACTATGAGATCTCTTTTACCAGTGGCAAAATATAATAGTAGGTTTTTACCCTTTTAACTGGTACAAAACTGACACCTTTATTTAAGGCATCATGTTTGCAATGACCACAACACAAGTAGTCAAAAAAGCAAACAAAAAGAAGCAACTCTGATAAGGATGATAATATGCACTGTCCTTGAAGTTGATTGGCCCACACCCGAGACGGCTTTCTTTAGAGCCTAGTCCCCATTGGTGTAGGGCCAGATGACACCAGAAGGCGTACAACTCAAACACAGTGCAATATCAGACTATTGAGAGCTCGGGGTAAGCATTTACACTATGAGATCTCTTTTACCAGTGGCAAAATATAATAGTAGGTTTTTACCCTTTTAACTGGTACAAAACTGACACCTTTATTTAAGGCATCATGTTTGCAATGACCACAACACAAGTAGTCAAAAAAGCAAACAAAAAGAAGCAACTCTGATAAGGATGATAATATGCACTGTCCTTGAAGTTGATTGGCCCACACCCGAGACGGCTTTCTTTAGAGCCTAGTCCCCATTGGTGTAGGGCCAGATGACACCAGAAGGCGTACAACTCAAACACAGTGCAATATCAGAGTATTGAGAGCTCGGGGTAAGCATTTACACTATGAGATCTCTTTTACCAGTGGCAAAATATAATAGTAGGTTTTTACCCTTTTAACTGGTACAAAACTGACACCTTTATTTAAGGCATCATGTTTGCAATGACCACAACACAAGTAGTCAAAAAAGCAAACAAAAAGAAGCAACTCTGATAAGGATGATAATATGCACTGTCCTTGAAGTTGATTGGCCCACACCCGAGACGGCTTTCTTTAGAGCCTAGTCCCCATTGGTGTAGGGCCAGATGACACCAGAAGGCGTACAACTCAAACACAGTGCAATATCAGAGTATTGAGAGCTCGGGGTAAGCATTTACACTATGAGATCTCTTTTACCAGTGGCAAAATATAATAGTAGGTTTTTACCCTTTTAACTGGTACAAAACTGACACCTTTATTTAAGGCATCATGTTTGCAATGACCACAACACAAGTAGTCAAAAAAGCAAACAAAAAGAAGCAACTCTGATAAGGATGATAATATGCACTGTCCTTGAAGTTGATTGGCCCACACCCGAGACGGCTTTCTTTAGAGCCTAGTCCCCATTGGTGTAGGGCCAGATGACACCAGAAGGCGTACAACTCAAACACAGTGCAATATCAGAGTATTGAGAGCTCGGGGTAAGCATTTACACTATGAGATCTCTTTTACCAGTGGCAAAATATAATAGTAGGTTTTTACCCTTTTAACTGGTACAAAACTGACACCTTTATTTAAGGCATCATGTTTGTGTGTGTTTGAGTTGTACGCCTTCTGGTGTCATCTGGCCCTACACCAATGGGGACTAGGCTCTAAAGAAAGCCGTCTCGGGTGTGGGCCAATCAACTTCAAGGACAGTGCATATTATCATCCTTATCAGAGTTGCTTCTTTTTGTTTGCTTTTTTGACTACTTGTGTTGTGGTCATTGCAAACATGATGCCTTAAATAAAGGTGTCAGTTTTGTACCAGTTAAAAGGGTAAAAACCTACTATTATATTTTGCCACTGGTAAAAGAGATCTCATAGTGTAAATGCTTACCCCGAGCTCTCAATACTCTGATATTGCACTGTGTTTGAGTTGTACGCCTTCTGGTGTCATCTGGCCCTACACCAATGGGGACTAGGCTCTAAAGAAAGCCGTCTCGGGTGTGGGCCAATCAACTTCAAGGACAGTGCATATTATCATCCTTATCAGAGTTGCTTCTTTTTGTTTGCTTTTTTGACTACTTGTGTTGTGGTCATTGCAAACATGATGCCTTAAATAAAGGTGTCAGTTTTGTACCAGTTAAAAGGGTAAAAACCTACTATTATATTTTGCCACTGGTAAAAGAGATCTCATAGTGTAAATGCTTACCCCGAGCTCTCAATACTCTGATATTGCACTGTGTTTGAGTTGTACGCCTTCTGGTGTCATCTGGCCCTACACCAATGGGGACTAGGCTCTAAAGAAAGCCGTCTCGGGTGTGGGCCAATCAACTTCAAGGACAGTGCATATTATCATCCTTATCAGAGTTGCTTCTTTTTGTTTGCTTTTTTGACTACTTGTGTTGTGGTCATTGCAAACATGATGCCTTAAATAAAGGTGTCAGTTTTGTACCAGTTAAAAGGGTAAAAACCTACTACTACTAATATAGGTTTTATACAATTGAGAACCAAAGGAGTGCAAGGCTGCAGTAAATGTTAAGAACCACTTATCTAAAGCTTCTTGTACATTTAAGCAAATTCCACTATTATAGCATTTGCTACTTCCTTCTTTGCAATCTCCCATGCTGTGAAATATTCCTATTATCTTTATTGAAGTAGAATATCTGCCATTTCTCAATATCATATATTGAACATTATGTAATATATATTGCAGTGCTGAGAAACTAAGGAGCTTCTTCTACCTTGGAAATCAAACGGAAGCACTTGAACAAAAGATTCTCAACATTGGGGAAAGCACAATATTAGCTTGTGGAGATATTAGCTTGTGGCGATCAATTTGAAACTCGTGTGCCAATGCTGTCACAATGCACTGCATGAGCAGAATTTGTGCAGCATTAATTTGAAAGTCTACTTTTTATTATTTAATCAACAAATCCCATATCTATGTAAAAAAAGGTTCTCGTAAACAACTGTTTTAACACGTAGGCTTTCGCGACCAATATCATCCATAATAGAGGTTTTTTTTTGGGTTAGATCGCGTAAATATATAAATGTGTCGTTAAAACCCGCCACCACCCGACACAGCCAACTAGTGAGGGTCGTAACGTAAACAAAACGTGGCCAATTCGTCACTAGCACAGCACACGGGTGTGTTGGAGAGCCAAGCCACAACATTTACAAACTGAGTACGACGTTTCGCCAGTAATTATAAACTAGCTTCATCAGGCAACAGCCAGATTTGTGGAGAAGTCTTCCTGTTTCGTTCCTTATATAGAGGCGTAGATGTGTTGACCACCCTTCTGCGCTCTTGCACAATGATGGGGGGGGGGGGGGGTTACCGAGGCCACGTACATTATGTGCATTATGAGAGCCCTTTAATTTCTCCTTCCTGTCTATTGTGTTTATTAAAATAGCCATACCAACGGTAATCCCTATTGAAGTATGCTGCCCTTTGTAGGCATGCAATACCTGATCAAACCAAGGCCATCAAATCTACCAAGACTTTATGGGCTACCAAAAATTCACATAACTGATGTCCCATTAAGACCCATGGTTAGTACAATAGGCTCTGCCACGTACACATTAGCACAATACGTAACGAAACAAATACAGCCCTACATCGGTAGGACCTCTTCGTTCATTAAACACTCTGAATATCTCGTAAATATAATTAAAGATATTAAGCTTAATCCTCATGATATTCTCGTAAGTTTTGATGTGACATCTCTGTTCACGAAGGTTCCGGTCAAGGAGTCAATTCAATTACTCGACACTCTGGTAACGAACAAAGATTTAGCCAAAGATATCCCAAGACTAGCTGAACACTGTCTAAAGAACACCTACTTGTGGCAAGGTGACTTCTATAAACAAAAGGGAGGAGCAGCAATGGGCTCTCCTTTGTCTCCTGTGATTGCGAATTTGTACATGGAAGATTTTGAAACAAAAGCAACAGCTTCAAGCACACTAAAACCATCTGCTTGGTTTAGATATGCGGATGACACATTGGTGGTCTGGCCACACGGCAAAGATACACTGAACGCATTTCTAAATGATCTCTACTCGCAAAACCCATCCATCCAGTTCACCATGGAAGTGGAAGCTGACAGAACTTTACCATTGCTGTTTACCAAAAGAAAACGCATACTAACGCCTATCTGAATGCAGAGTCACACCATCACCCCTCACAGAAATCTGCTCTTATCAAGACGCTCATTCATCGAGCTAAGAAAGTGTCAGATGGTGACAGTCTGAGAACTGAAATTCAACATGTTAAAGAAGCGCTGCAAATGAACGGTTATAATGATGCACAAATCAACAGGGCATTGAATACCAAAAACAAATCAACTAACAAGAGCATTGAAACTGCCCAAGTAATTAAAACGATCAAAGTGATAAACTAGCCAGATGTTTGGAAAAACAAAACATCTGAGTCAGATTTTGCACGGTACATAAAATACAGAAATTAATATCTGGTACAAAATATGTATTACCGAAGCTATCAACATAAAGTATGTACAGGATTAGCTGCGCGTGTGGTAAATGTTAAGTTAGGCAAACAGGACAAATGATCAGCACGAGGCTAAAAGAACATCAGATAAATATTAAATTCTCCCAAATGCAACTTTCAGCAGTAGCAGAACACGCGTGCCAACAAGGACACTAAATAGATTTAGATAATGGTTAAGTTTTGTGCAAAACTAGCTACTATTGGCCAAGACTAATTAGATAGTCTATCGAAATTGAAATAAATCAAAATAACTTTAACCGTTCGGATAGCTACCGTCTTAGTGCTGCGTGGAAGCGAATAATCAAATAATACATTATTGAAATGCATGCCTACAAATGGCAGCGTACTTCAATAGGGATTACCGTTGGTAGGGCTATTTTAATAAACACAATAGACAGGAAGGACAAGTTAGAATGACTCGCATAATGCACACGCATAATGCACATTGCCTCAGTAATCCCCCCCCCACATTTTGCAAGAGCGCAGAAGGGTGGTCACCACATCTACGCCTCTATATAAGGAACGAAACAGTAAGACTTCTCGACAAATATGGCAGTCGCCTGATGAAGCTAATTGTAATTACTGGCGAAACGTCGTACTCAAATTGTAAATGTTGTGGCTTGGCTCTCCAACACACCGGTGTGCTGTACTAGTGACGAATTGGCCACGTTCTGTTTACGTGACAACCCTTACTAGTTGGCTGTGTCGGGTGGTGGCGGGTTTTAACGACACATTTATATATTTACGCGATCTAACCGATAGCTGCTCATGTTTGAATGAATGTGTGAGGTCTGCAAGACTGCAACATGGCCTCAAAAACAACGAGTCTTGTTGGTATGGAGCCATCAGTGCAAGAAACGGGCTGCCACTGCGAGCTGTCGGGAGGAGTGCTGATCAAAACCGTTGACCCCAGTGCGATCTTCAAGAGATGTTGGGCACAGAGAATCCTTGCAGTCAAACAGAACGGCATGGAAATGAGAACGATACCCGAATGAGTTTGGAGCTGCTGGGTGCTATTTCCACCGTGGGGCTTCTGGCGTGCAGACAGGTCCATTGCTTGTCGCAGTGGCGACGGGGGGTATCATGTTCGTGTTGGATTATGGACCATGGTTTATTGTGCTCAGTGGGTGAGGTGTCCCACAGAATATTTGCTTGGAATACATACCAGGGCAGAATTGTAGGTATTACAGGAGAGGCTGAAAATCAAACTTGAAAAATGTCGGTAACCATAATGATTCTGAAAGTATTATTTTAAGAAATATCTGACCAAACAATGGGTTGTGGTACCCTGCCATATAGCTGCAATGTTGATAGTATATTTAATTTTTATATATATTTTTTTACATGTTAAATGACTCAATGAATATAATCAGCAATTCGTTGCGAATTAAATAATTTGTCTATCATTATCGCAATTATCTAAAATAGCTTTTTTTAAGGACAATCTGATGAAACGAAGAATACTGCAAGTAGGATTAACTAATACATCCTCAATGCTGTCAATCTAGATTAAATCACGGCATACCGTAGAAATGTTTTTCACTATCTGATTCGCCTTTCCTCTTTGACAGCACAAGTCTTTAAATGAACCTATTGTGCGGGCTCTTCTGACAACAGTCAGATATGGTTGTTATTTATTATTCTTATTATATATTTATTTTACCTACGTGACTTTACCTAAAAAACCTAAGAGTATGAATCCTTGCAGTCACGAAAGCTTCAAATCTAGAATGGTTGTTATCATGCGATCTCTGATTTTGGAAATCCATCATAAGGGCATTGCTCACAATAATGTGCAAACAATGACACTGGCGCATTTAATATAATGCACGACTTAATGCATTTGTAATTATTATGATTCTTTAATGACTCTGTCCATTACTTTAGAATAAATATGAATGACAACCCATTATATTATTCCACTATATTTTGCAAAGGAAATAATCCAATGTTTTGACATTTAAATGTCACCGACTTACAACTCAGCCTCAGTCACGCTGTTGAGAGTTGAGTCGACCCGCGCGCTATTTGTGTGTTCCAGGCTCTGCAGTAAAACTCACGAGTACAAGTCAGTGGAGGCGGGTGGAATATGAACCTCGATTGTCACGCTCGATCACATTTCAAGGAGCGCATTGGCAGAACATTAGCGTCGACAAACGGGGCCGTGTTGAAGAATAACCATTTCACAAAACATTGGCTCATTGTATTTTTCAACAAGGCAGTGTTTTAATTAAAAATAGATTGTTGTGTTAGGCCACGTGATGATCTGGCCAAATGTGTCGTTCAGACCCTCCATCACCTGACAAAACCACACAAATGTACGTATGTATGTTAAACTTATTTCGCGCCGTACGTAATCGTGCTAATCAAAGGTCTTGTCACGGATAAGTTTAAGGATATTCTTCAACAACAATAACATTTAGCAACTTGATAGGAAGAAAAAACAGGAAATCAAAATAACCATAACCATATAAGCCTCTAAAGTAGGGCACATAACATAATTGGAACGACAAATAAGATTAACCTAGACACATTATTTGGTGATGCTGCATTGGCAGGGATGTACAAAGCACAAATAAAAAATTCATCTCATTCGTCAATAACACTGCCTTAAAATGAAGTACAGTAAAACCTTGGATTGCGAGCATAATTCGTTCCGAGAACGTGTTTGTAATCCAAAGCACTCGTATATCAAAGCACTCGTATATCAGTTGTGATCACGTGACGCTCGGCAGACAAAGCGTATACACGTACTACTCGTATTGCAAGACCTCGCTCGTTTATCAAATTTTAATATTTATTTTTAAAAATTGCTCGTCTTGCAAAACACTCGCAGACCAAGTTACTCGCAATCCAAGGTTTTACTGTACAATCACATGGATGAAACGTCCATGCGTTATGAAGGAATACTGCCTGAAAACGTTGCCTATTAGATATTTTCCTACGAGGGCAGTCTTATTGACGAATGTGATTCGTCGTCAGATTTAAACTACATATTAACCATTTCAAATTTATCAGATTTAAACTACATATTAACCATTTCAAATTTATCAGATTTAAACTACATATTGACCATTTCAAATTTACGAACGGTGATATTTAATTCTAGATTTGAGGTTTTCGTGACTGCAAGGATCCATACTCTTTGTTTCTTTCGGTAAAGTCACGTAGGTTAAAAGAAAACAAATACATTAAATCTTGATGCAGTAATTTTGCTGTGAAGGTTCCACCTGAAGACGGAAGCTTGTGTTGCCTCCGAAACGTCGTGATTTAATGTATTTGTTTTCTTTTAACCTACGTGACTTTACCGAAAAAAAACAAAGAGTATGGTAATATTCTAATTTATGTAAACCAATGATTACCACTATACATTATTCATTATACAAATGTGCTCTTGAATATTCTAGCCTATAGCTGAATATCATTATTACGTCGTGTTTGTTGATTATTGTTTTGTTTTTACTGAATACTTTGGTTATTGCCAACAAACTTACAAAAATAAACTCCTGTCCCGTTTGTATTGCTGAATCAGCGTGTGTAGCCAACCGTGCTAATCGATCACATTAACAGTAACTTATTTTCTAAACCATTCTCTAAACAATAATTCCATTCTTTCAAATTGTGAATATGACCATGGAATTTACAGTGTTTCACAGTGTTTCACATTGTAAATATTTGAGAAACCCAACAAATATTTTTTTGTCTAGATGCTACATAGGCAGTGTCACGTCTCACATGACAATTTAAGCCCTAGTTCGTATAATTTTTTTTACTTTAAAAAAATATATCTGAAAAACATGTTCTTTAAATCCTCATTTTTTTTCTCTCTTACATTGGCCACATTCATGCTTTACGCTCACATCATAATATAATTACATTGAAATATTAACACTGCGTTTCATTATTCACATTTGTCCAAATATCGGCTGCTTCATTAAATGCAGCTAACAATGCGTTTCCTATGCATGGATTTGTCTCACCTTCTGCCCCTCTGCTGCTGCAATACATTTGCCTGAATTAATTATGTGAACATCAATTTCTTCCAATACTTTGACGTTTAAATGTATCCAGCCACGTAGTTGCTGTCCAACAGTGAGCAACCTCAGTTGTGCATCACAGGTGAATCCGATTAATTTTCCACTGATGTGGACCCAATAGACATGGCTTAATGTTTCATAAAATGACAATAAATACACATATACATTTACTTTGATCGGCTCAATTATAAGCTGGATAAGTATAGGCAAGGCATTATTTAGAATGCGACTGTATATTCAAATAAATATATACACCCACGCTAAAATCGTTATTTAGTTCGCTTTTAAATTAGTGTTGTTTATGTACATTGCCAGCGTGAATACAATTACTAATTATAATATACACAGTAAAATTATATGGATTGTGGGAACATATGTTAGCTAAAGCTATAGTGCAATAAAGATCGTCAATAAAAATATATTACGGCAATAAATGTTTATTGCTGTTGGACGTTGTAAAGCTGTGGTAGTCTCTAAAACAAAATGACATTCACAGTAATTGCTTCACAACAGCCAGATTATCATCAGTCTTGTTCCATCCATTGCTAGATGAAGGTCTCCCAAAGCGATTGCCACGTCTTGTGTTATATTCTAGGTTCTTTCGGTAAAGTCACGTACTGTAGAAGGGAAATAATAAAATAATACAAATAAAACATAATAAGATAAAATTCTCACAACGTTTCGGCCACAACGCAAGCAGCCATGTGGTCGAAACGTCGTGAGAATTTTATCTCATTATGTTTTATATTTATTATTTCCCTTCTACAGTACGTGACTTTACCGAAAGAACCAAGAATATGAATCCATGCAGTCACGAAAGCTTTAAATCGAAACATCTTATGTTCTGGCGATATAACAATCCATCTGCCAACTCTGCATACTTTCATCGCGTCTTCTCCGCAATGCTGATGATGCACCTCCGATTAGCACGGTTGGCTACGTACGGTGCCAAAGAAGTTCAACGTACAAGTTCAACGTACAAGTTCAACGTACAAGTTCAACGTACAAGTTCAACGTACAAGTTCAACGTACAAGTTCAACGTACAGCAGTGAACATCCTTTCAGGTATGTCCCCATCTTTTTTTACTGGACATCTGTGAAAAATAGCTTCATGGCTTATCGAATTCCTCCGTTCCAAATTATTTTTTCCTGCCACCCTATCATTGGTCTCCAATCACCGACCATTATCCCGTCTAGTGATGTGTGCTGCCCAACCTTGATTACTTTTATTCGTAGTCAATATAATGTCTCGAACTAGCATTTGTTCTCTCACCCATGTAATTCCTCTTTTTGTAGCTCAGCATAATATCCGAGCATACACTTTTGGCATGATTTATGGCAAACGATTGTGTTGCATGATTTCTTCATCATGTCATAGCAAGCAACTCATTAAAAAAAAGGCTTTTTTATGCAATCTGGTATGCTGCGTTTTTTATTTTGAGTTCAGTTTTCCAAAAGCATTCCAATATTTTATCACACACTCACCTCTTTTCGTCAACATTTTGATCCTGCTCCATCTTCAATCATGTTTGTATTCGGTATGCATACTCTGTTGTCTTTTCCAGTCCTGTTCACAGATATTTCCAACTATTTAGGAAAATAGTTGTGCATGATTTTTGCTTTTGTCAAATTCCAACTTTGTAGCCTTCTTCATTTATTCATATTATTTTCTTCAATTATGTCCCGTATTTAAATGTCATTGGTTTCTATATTTATTTTAAAAAAACGTCATCACCATATCTGAGATGGTGAATATTTTCTCAGTTTTTGTTAATGCGCTAATTTCCCAAGTCCTACTTTCTACAATCCAAATTTTTGAACAAATTAGCAGACTTATTTCCTAATCGTTTATGCAGAAATAAAATACCTCAATCGTGGAATGATGCTACAATAATTATTATATTCAAAAGCATGAACCAACCAACTTCAGGCTCACAATTATTCTATAGCCTAGCAGTATTTTTGCTAATTTCTCTGTTGACACCAAGCAGATAAGGATGGACTGCAAGGGCTCCTACCCAAATGTTGCTGCATTCGCTTTGGATCCAAAGACAAAAGAGGACCTCGTGGAAGAAAATATTATGCGCTGGGCGACAACGTTTGCCAGGCCAAGTAAAGGCCTCTAAAGGACAACCGTGTCCACCTGGCCCAGCTGGAAGTTCTAGACGTTTTGGACCAGATGGAGGCTATGGTAAAATGGCCTGAAGGAGGGGGGGGGGGTTGGCCAAAGCGACACTGGGCTCACTAACCCCCCACCCCGCCCCAGGGAATCCTGGAACTCCAGCTCCAATGAACCGCATCTCTTGTACTAATGTCTCCAGTAGAGACTGCCACCACAAGTGGTCCCACGGGTTACACTGTTGGTGGGAGGGGGGGTATCATTGTGCGTGTGGAATGGTGTGTGGCTGATGGCAATTCCCACCACATGCCACTCCAGTGCGAAGAGCAGTGTTTCAAGTGGTTTGAAAATGATGCTAAGAAAAATATACCCCGTAACAATATTGTATGACAATTAAATACATTTTGACATAACATGTTCAAATGTTGATTTGAAGCTTTCGTGACTGCAGGAATCCATACTCTTTGATTCTTTCAGTAAAGTCACGTAGGTATAAAATAAAATAAATCACGACGTTTCGGGCGCAACACAAGCGTCCGTCATCAGGTGGGAAAGCTTTCCCACCTGATGACGGACGCTTGTGTTCAATATACATTATTTACTGCATAGCGCAAGTCACAGTGGGAGGAGAGAAGGGTTGCGGTAGTAGAGGACTTTGAGTTCTTAGGCCGTAATGTCCATAATGGAAGGGGGCTGAGAGAAGGAGGTCAAGAGACACTTTGCAGTGGCAGGCCACGTGTGTGATGGGCAGTGGAAACCATTTTGCAAGAGATGAGAATTAAGTCTTGACTGTAAAAGAAAGGGTACTTGATGTGGAAAGATGGACCCTAACTAAGCAGCTCAAAAATATGTTGTTGGCATTTTAGTACAGGCGTATGAGTTGGATTCTATGAATGTTATGGCAAGACAGGATAAACAATGCAGAAGTCCAAAAGAAAACGTGGGAGGTCGGTGTTTTAGATACGATTAGGCAAAACGGTTGTGCTGGGTGGGACATGTGCGTCGGTTGAGTGAGGGCCAATTGCCGTGACGAGCATTAAAGTGTTCGTCACACACCCAGTGACCAAGGGGGAAGCCCTAAGAGCTGTGAGGTGGGATATTGTTCGAGCATACCTTGGAGGTCGCGTGTCTGCTGTGCAGCAGCTGTGTGATCTGGTGGAATGACGAAAGCTTTGGCGATGTGTGGTGGCATCAACAACTTTGACCATAATGATACCCTGATCTTGACTGCATAACATATTTTCATGCATTTAATACACATTACATACTACATAATGGGTGCATTGAAAATGTCAAATATATACATATTAAACGCGACAAAAATACCACACATAATGTAAAGTATATCAAATGCTCTTTATTATATACTGAGCATTAAGCCATACAATGTACTGGGTTAAAAACTGCATTGCCTGAAACATATATTTTTTTAGCGAAGGTAACATTAAATTATTCATCAAAAGCACATTTTATGAAAACATGGTTCAGGTTGCGTTATGTTTACGGTTGCTTTTTTTTTTATAAAAACTGCACAACAAATATTTTGTCTCCATCATATGGCACAATATTTTGTATTAAGCACACCATTTTCATAACTTGGTTTAGCTTTTAACAAGGCAGATGAGCCTTATTCTTAAATATACTGGCTTTCTTCTTCTGATAGGTCACCCAGTTAAAGCCACTTACATTGTCAAAGTGTTGATCAATGAGAAAATCACCCTTTGCAGGGCCAGTGGAGTGTATTTACTCTAAATCTATCTCTCCTGGTCAGGCTCAACAGCAGCAGCAGCAGCAGCAGCAGCAGAAAAGCATAATGAATTCCCTCCTGCATAGATTCACACAAGTCTAACACAAATAAAAGCCATTTCTGCTTTTAAAAAAATGTCCTAGTTATCATCGAAGTTCTCAATTAATGGTTTAAAACATTTTTTTATTAGCAGATGGCCATGACGAGACTTTTATAATGTTAACATGATTTCCAATAACTAAACATTGTATGTACAATTAAAATGGCATTCCATTTAACGTTGGTTTACCAGAAGAACATTGGGGAATTTCCTGATTTAAAAAAAACGACTCATCATTTACAAATAATTTCAAATCAAATTAAATTTGGAAGTAAAATTACTTCCCTACTCACAGAAATGTAATAAAGAGAAAACATGACTTCAGTATTTCCATGTTAATATAAATATTCAGTCCATCTATCATGCCTGTTATTACTCACACCAGCCACCTCCATCATCCTATTTGGCCATAATCAAGTCATGAGCTGTATTTGTTTTTACTCTGTAGGAGAAAAAGACCCTAAAGAAATTCTGAAATAAATCACCACTCCAATCATCAGACAAGCAGCATGAGTATCAGATAAATTATGCAATGAACATCACAAACACTTAAAATGTCTGACATTTCACATGAATTTATACCAGCAATGTTTGTAAATCCCCAACACCTATATTTGGCTCCTCTTTTCTTGTGTTTTTAAAAGTAAATAGACTGCCACTTTCCATGTGGAACAAAGTAACACAGTGTTGTAAAAACACAAGAGGCTGACAAGTGAGATGCTCACAATTACTCACCAATTTCATCATTTGTATTCGGCAAGATCAGTGTAGCGGAATTATGACATACAATGACAAGTTTGAAAGGATTCCCATTTTTTAAATCACCAGTCATTAGGCTGCCATGTTTTACAATGCAAGGCTAATCATTTACTGTGAAACAACTGGATTACCAAATTCAAAGGCATACATGTGTGGAATACTGTACCATTAAAAAAAATCACTGCAATTCCTACAGTGGCCAATTGTGTGAAACAAGCTCACAAAACGGTTCACAAGTGTAGATGATGGATCATATTTAAAGATAATGTCTACTACATTTTCAAAAAAAATCCTGAAATATTATATATTTTAATAACCGTAAACAAAAGAAGTAACTTTTTGTTCAATATTCAACATATGCATACACAAAATTCAATGCGTCCTTGATGTTTTATATTTTGGATATGGAGACTTTTCATATGGGGAAAAATAGAAGCACAATAGTTGGCGCACTGCACTATGAATCTGATCACCTGAGTTTGATTCCCAGCCATGGCTGACATCAGTGACGTGTGATATCAGAATCGGTCCTGGGACACCTTTCAACAACTCACGCTGGTAAGCACGGTGAGGTAACAGCTAACAAACCCTGATCGTCTGCAAGGCATAGGAAGGCTTTTAACCAATATAACCATGTTTTTTATGAACATGAATTTACATGAATGCACGTTTAGTTGTACAATTCACAAATACACAACTTCAAAATTAGATTAACTTGTCCGTGAGATGGTTTTATTTCAATATTAGAAAATATTTGACCATCGATCAGTTTGTATCATAAACTGCCTGAGGATGTAAAAGTGGTATGCCTTCTGCACACATATTTTTGTTATTAATATTTTATTTCCTGTGTGTGTGGGGGCAGTTTATCATAAAACAAACCCATAGTGAATGCTATTAAGTAACTCCAGTTGGATCCACCAACCTATAATGTGTAGATTAGCCCATTAAAGCAAGCAGCCAAGCAATAGTGCCCACTCATGCAAGACACACAGAAGCCTCAGAATGTTTCATTACACACAATTTACCCAATTTAACACAAGATGTGAGCCTTAAGCCACGAAAAAGCCCTGAAATGGTGGGCGGGGGAGGGGGGTGAATGCAGTTTTGCTAAGAGTAAGCTACAAGAATACGCATTGAGGTGCCTCAACACTGAACTGATGGAACTATATTGAATATAGCAATCACATTTCAACGTTTCATAAAACATGAAAATGCATATACTGTACGTAATCCTGTCTACACAAAAAATCGAATTTGTTTAAAAATATAGAAGTAGCTCTTGGCAAAACGAGTCAAAGGTTTCCAGGAGCCATGAAATAAAAAAGCACAGAGGAACATTTATTTTTTTCCAGCCAAGGAAGAAATATTGTAGTCGCCTTCTATGACATCCCAGTGCCAGAGCATCTGTGAAAATAGGAGGCAGTTTATGGACATATTCCCACAATAGCTTTTGTTGTACCATACACAGGAATACATTGTATTGTTTTAAGTAAAAATTCCAAGTGTTTTACCTCTGGATGCCAAAATGCGATTGTGTAAATTCAAGCTTGTGAGTTTTTCAAGGTCCTCTGCTTTTGCCCCTTTCCTGGCATAGGAGGAGGTTTTTTTGAGTAGTTGTGCGACCTCTTACAGCAGCTTTGGCGTAACGAAAAAAATACCTTCATCATTTCCTATGAAAAAGCTAAAACTATGTTTTACTGCCATTGACCAAATGTACAATTACAGAAAACTTGTGAGCAGCTAACTTTACTCTAATTCACCACCACATGCTGAATGTCCTTAGTCAACGTGTTTCCGAATTAAACTTAATTCATATTCTTACTCTCACTATGTTATAGATTGAGACAGTCCAGCTGAAATATAATTTACGAAAAGGAAAATAGTTTCAATGCTGTCAATGGGTAATTCTGATAAATGGTTGGCCAACAGGTCCAATACTTTCACTGGCGGCTAAACAGAGCATTATCAAACAGTACCAATTTATCTGACATGCATGTATTTAACGTATTGTGTGAGCATTGGTGAAGTCGTATTTGTGGAGCACCATGTGAGCATTGCAGTCTTCTGAGAAATCAGACATGTTACATTGGTAGACATCACTTGATATTGAGCACAAAAAAATGTAATTTACTTGATCCTTGTGGCATTTATCTGATGCGTGTTTAAAAAAACGTACCTTCATTTGGATCTACTTTGGGGGTCCAAAATGTTTAATTAATTATTTAATATGTCTATGGCAACAGATTTTAGAATAAAAATGTGAACGTGTGGATTTTAAAAAAAAAGACTATTTAAAGAACTGTACCAAGTGGTTACCCTGCTCAATTTGTGCAATTAACTATACACAACCACATATTGATGTAAACGATGTGGTCTATAAACCTTTCATCAATTTCATACGGATGATGAGTCTTTGAATACTGTAACATTTCATTATCAGCTATTTTTTGCCGCAATTCAGGTGCTAAGAATCTGTTACATAAATCCAAAAGCAATAATTGTAGCTGTCTATATATCGTATGATACATGTCAATCAATTGCAAATTGTCCAGGTGCTAAAAAACTTGAGGTACTCTTGGATTGGTTCAGCAAATCTAATTGTACGTCACTTTTTTAAAGATTATCCAAAGCTTACAATCTATCAATATGACACCTGCTGTGATTAACCTTTACTACAGTTCCCATTATTAGATCTCCCCTGTCCTTCTTTGAGTATTTTTATTTCTATATTCTGACTTCTGGCCAAAACGTGGTCAATCTGTGAGAGACAAATATTGGCAAAATAAGGAACCCCAACAAATCGATACACCTACAGCTTCGCTTGTCCAAAAATCTATATAACACGAGTTGATTATTTTCTGAAAAACTGATGTCACAATCACATCAAATAAACCTTTATTTCATTGTGTCTTATGTGACAATGGTAAAATGACATTCCATCAATCTGTGAACATGTTGTTACTAAATGTGTGGGATTTTTGAAATACAATTCACACTTTGTCCATACCATTTGCAATGCATTCGACTTTGTCATTATGCATACAGAAAACTATTGTGTATGAGAGCTCTGAGATTTACATATTTATTCGGCACATCCCAACATTCAAAATACCACCACGACGTAGCCTTTCATACTTCAAACACTAAAGTTGACCCATTCATTGCTTCATAACCAAGAGGGTGCATTATCAGTAGACAACTTCACGTCTATCCACCTTTGGGATTATTAGCTAATAATTTCCATGTATGCCAGTCAATTTGTCATAATTTTGTAATTACCATAAACTGAAGAAGTAACAATAAAATCACTGTGACGAAACACATCAAACACATTATTAGGAATATAGCCAATGGCATTTTGGATGGCTCTGAGTGTGATCAATAACAAAAATATAATGATTTTATTGTCTTTATATTAGAATATAATGTATTCGTCTTCACAAGTATTGGAGGTTGCTTTAGCACCGTGACTGGCGTCATACAAAACGTGCAACACTTTTCTCCACGTGTGTAAATTATCTCTGCAGTATTTGCATGCCCTCTGTCCGTAAAGATGACATGCATCATAACAGGCCACATGGACTAATTAGTAAAGCAGCAGATTTGAATGTATTTTACATCAAGTTACGTATCAACTTAAGCAACAATAGTCGCAATGTATAAATATCCACTTGGACACTTCTTCTAAAGAAGATACTGATTGTGGAAATTGATGTTTGTATAAGTGTGGTTTCCTATTTATATCAGAAGATAATCGCTATATGTTTGTTCTGAGACCTCCTTCCAGACCACTCCACCGAATCCAACGGGTGAGGTTGCCAATCAAATACTCATGATATGTAGTTTATGTGAACAAGGTTGAAATTGCCCAAGGAAATTATCTTTTAATTCACAATACATGGCTTATCAACCTCGGTGCTGCTTATCCTTTTTACCATTTACAATTACATGCCACTAACGTGAGTGATCCCTGAAGATGGGGAGACTGGGGGAAGGTATGGTGAGGTGGAGGGGGGGGCAGGGATTAAAACTGTACAAACAAGACTGATCAAGAAAATAGAATCAAGACAGCAAAAACTAGACAAAACATAGATTTTTAAATCGATTAATGGTCTCGAATCATGCGAGTCCATCGAATTGCCGCAGGGGGTAAAGCGTTACATGCCTAATTAGCTCTACCTACCATAGGAAATGAGAATAAAATGCCGAAAGCGAGAACATTCCTGGAATTTACCAACATCCCTTGACGTCAGTGTCCTTTTTTACGAATACATCACACACGTTAGTGTCCATGCGAAATCTAGCATCTCTGTTATACAGGATATAAAATAACACATTTTCGAGTATACTCACTCACATCATGCATTTATTAAGACTAATAAATAGCAGGCATGAGTGATATTGAGAATTTTGCATTAAATATTGAGCCACAGTGTCCCAATGGTTAACGTGCTATGAACCCTACCCAAGTTCAATTCCTGACCACGGCTCACATCAGCGACGAGGTGATATTTGAACCGGCCGTGATTGGCCCCCACCTACCCAACACCTTTCCAAACCCACCACTGATCGGTATCGTGAAGTATGATCAAAACCCCATAACCTTGAGTGTTGGGAGACATCCACCCAGCAGTGTTGACAAAGAGCTGTACAGGTCTCCCTAGCTTTATGCGGTTTTAACAAATATGCGGCTAGCCGATTTGTACCCAAAAATTTATTCCGCGCGACGTGAATTCACGCATACTTTCGGCTCAGGCTTGAGACACCATTGTGTGTCGTGTGTGCGCTACTCGGCATGCAGTTCTCACCTTCGGTTTGGCTTTGTGCGTCAATTTTCTTTTTGGCAAAGCATCTGCTACCGCATGAAGCGAGAGAAACCCTTATACAATTATTATTTATTATGGAATTTTACTGTTTTACTACAAGTGTAAACTTCAAAAAACATTGTTAGACTGGGGTGTTTGTGAAAAGGACAAGAGTTTTAACTCCTTAAATATACTTGTAGATACAGTGAGGGAAAAAGGTATTTGATCCCCTGCTGATTTTGTACGTTTGCCCACTAACAAAGAAATGATCAGTCTATAATTTTAATGGTATGTTTATTTGAACAGTGAGAAACAGAATAACAACAACAAAATCCAGAAAAACGCATGTCAAAAATGTTATAAATTGATTTGCATTTTAATGAGGGAAATAAGTATTTTACACCCTCTCAATCATAAAAATGTCTGGCTCCCAGGTGTCTTTTATACAGGTAACGAGCTGAGATTAGGAGCACACTCTAAAAGGGAGTGCTCCTAATCTCAGCTTGTTATCTGTATAAAAGACACCTGTTCACAGAAGCAATCAATCAATCAGATTCCAAACTTTCCACCATGGCCAAGACCAAAGAGCTCTCCAAGGATGTCAGGGACAAGATTGTAGATCTACACAAGGCTGGAATGGGCTACAAGACCATCGCCAAGCAGCTTGGTGAGAAGGTGACAACAGTTGGTGCGATTATTCGCAAATGGAAGAAACACAAAAGAACTGTCAATCTCCCTCAGCCTGGGGCTCCATGCAAGATCTCACCTCGTGGAGTTGCAATGATCATGAGAACGGTGAGGAATCAGCCCAGAACTACACGGGAGGATCTTGTCAATGATCTCAAGGCAGCTGGGACCATAGTCACCAAGAAAACAGTTGGTAACACTGAAATCCTGCAACGCCCGCAAGGTCCCCCTTCTCAAGAAAGCACATATACATGCCCGTATGAAGTTTGCCAATGAACATCTGAATGATTTAGAGGACAACTGGGTGAAAGTGTTTTGGTCAGATGAGACCAAAATGGAGTTCTTTGGCATCAACTCAACTCGCCGTGTTGGGAGGAGGAGGAATGCTGCATATGACCCCAAGAACACCATCCCCACCATCAAACATGGAGGTGGAAACATTATGCTTTGGGGGTGTTTTTCTGCTAAGGGGACAGGACAACTTCACCGCATCAAAGGGACGATGGACGGGGCCATGTACCATCAAATCTTGGGTGAGAACCTCCTTCCCTCAGCCAGGGCATTGAAAATGGGTTGTGGATGGGTATTCCAGCATGGCAATGACCCAAAACACACGGCCAATGCAACAAAGGAGTGGCTCAATAAGAAGCACATTAAGGTTCTGGAGTGGCCTAGCCAGTCTCCAGACCTTAATCCCATAGAAAATCTGTGGAGGGAGCTGAAGGTTCGAGTTGCCAAACGTCAGCCTCGAAACCTTAATGACTTGGAGAATATCTGCAAAGAGGAGTGGGACAAAATCCCTCCTGAGATGTGTGCAAACCTGGTGGCCAACTACAAGAAACATCTGACCTCTGTGATTGCCAACAAGGGTTTTGCCACAAAGTACTACGTCATGTTTTGCAGAGGGGTCAAATACTTATTTCCCTCATTAAAATGCAAATCAATTTATAACATTTTTTACATGCGTTTTTCTGGATTTTTTGTTGTTATTCTGTCTCTCACTGTTCAAATAAACCTACCATTAAAATTATAGACTTGTCATTTCTTTGTCAGTGGGCAAACGTACAAAATCAGCAGGAGATCAAATACTTTTTTCCCTCACTGTATGTCTCTGTAATATATTATGTATGTAGTATGGATAGGTTTCGCATTTAATTTACCTGTAATCAATTTGTGGTTATTTTGAGCCCAATTTAAAATCTTTGTCTCATTATTTGTTCAGTGAAAGTACATTTCCACAATGATCAATTTTATCCCGTAACATACTAAAATTTTAAAATTGGAATCATCATTTAACATTTGGAGAATGCATTTTTTACCTTTTAAAATATGTTTGTATTGTAATCATGAAGTAAAAATGTTTATGTAGTGTAAATAGTATTATTTATCCATTTTGCCAACGATGTATATGTTTTCTTTCACGTGCACTTGCAACTGATTGCTCAGCTTTGCAGATAAAGTTATATATTATTTTAAAAATTGTATGTGATGTGTTCTATGAGCCTTCTGTGTGCTTATTGTAGCGTGTTGATGAACAACCTTTCCGTTCAGAACTTGACCATGAATGATTGTTTTTAGATTGTTTTGTTCAAGTTTTTGTTGTTGCTGTAACCAGGTTTATACGATGTAACCATCTAAAATGAGCATTTATTTTACCAATGGGTTTTACTTGTGCCAAAATACAACCTAAATTCATAATAATGAATGCCCTTCACTGAAGAAAGCCAGACTTGGCCTTTACAGTCGCTTTCAGGAGGGTCCCTGCATCACGATGTTTGTCAAATTCCTTTTTCAACTAAGAAGAGTTTTTTTCTTCCATAGAACATCCGCTCATACAAGGAGATAATGCATCCACGTGCTGTACTGGTATTTCTTGACCACCAACTCACAGAACAGCAGGTTTTTGGGAGTTCCACAAATCTCTACACGATCCACCGACCCAATGCCTCCAAAGCGCTGCACTACAGGCGTGCACTACCAAGGCCAGCTGTACAGCGGCTGCAGGCGGTGGCATGAAGCATCTTGTGCACAGGTTCACTCACAACATCTCAGTTACTCTGACTCATTTGCTCACGCACACCGAAAAACATCTCGAACGCACTCACTCTCTCACACAATTCACACATGCCTCGGTCACTTTCACACAGACTCATTCACTCCCATGCACTTTCAAACACACTGACACGTCTTCCACGTTTTAGCAAAATTGACATCACAATAACATCACTTCTCTCCTCAACACACACTGATAAGTGTTATGCCCTAAACTGTTATTATTCACGTTTTCAGATCGATGGAAAACACAGGCTAAAATTCGAACAATCGAAAATTATTTATCAGATTTTTTTGTATTAATCCAAAAACTGGGAACACATCTCCTGTACATGTGTAGGGGTGTCAGGGGAAGGATTCCCACCAATAGATGGGTTAGTGGGAGGGGTGATCGAGGAGATATAAGGAAAGAACGGGCGGGAAGAAGGGGCCTTTGGCGGGAACGAGATTGGGACGGCTGGGGACAGGTGTGAATGGAAGAAAAGGAATAAAGGATGAGACCCCTGCAATCTCGTGTCGGCTCCCCTTTACACATGTGTACTGTACAGTCCTGCTACAGTATACATAATATGGGAATTGGTAATGCAGCTTGATGTAGAATATATGCAGCCAACAAATGAAAACAAACAAAGTAGAGTAATTTACTGATCTGAAAGTTTGGATTTTACTGTGGCGATTTTAAACAACACCGCATGCTTACAGGATTTCTGTGTGGTTTGTACACACTGTAAAAAACAAAAAAACAAATACAGTACTGTATTGTACAACTGTTCACCACCTCTGCTCCCCTTTAACTCTTTCATTTCGTGACAGTGAACAAGAGTGGAGCCACCGAACATAATCATCATCATGCATCGACACTCATTTTCATCTCTATTACGATTTTGGCAAGAAATGATTCGGTCAAACGTATTCTTTCCCAACAGGGTTTTCCCAGTGCTCAATTTACAATGTAATCCTTCACATGGTAAAAACATGCCCATGATATTTACCAAAGATCAGTTACAGTACGGTACTACCTTTTTCAGCTTACAGAATTTAAGACACTTATACAGTAAATAAATAACATCAAAGAGGAGGGGAAAATTGAGAAAATGGGGTTTCAAAAGCAAAGGTCTCCTCCACATGACCCACTCAGTGCACAATTTTCCAGTCCTCATTCCTGCCCTGCTTTCATCACAAGCAACGTTTACAAACCTCAAATTAAAACGTTAACCCACAAAATGACGACAAATTGACCACACGTTTCTAAGGCAAGTTCTACAAGTGTTACATGGGTATATGTAAGGACTGGTGTTTGCAATCACTGCATGCGGTGTTTGGCTGCTGTGATAACTTTGATAACACAAAAATCAAAGTCCACTAATCACTCGGTTCAAATGTTTAGCAGTCCATTGTGATACGTGGTGTGGAGGAGTGAGCCATGTATACACTACAGGTGCTCTACAGATGTGTTTTTAGTGAAGACCCTTTCACGAGCAAGTGGAGTGAGCAAGACATTTCACTGCACCTTTGTATCGTGGTAAACACGTCATCATTTGGCACGTGCACTGTAACATGGCGTACGGTGATTCGACAGATGGGTGTACATTCAATCTGCCGTACACGGATTCCGTCAAAAAGAAGACGACAAAACAAACTGTTCATTCTGTTATGAGATTAAAACAAAAACACAGCCTCCTGCTTATGGAAAGCAAACCCCCAATTCGCTTACTATCCACGAATACTTTATTTGTAATGGGTACTGTTTAACATTTAATGGTGGAAAAATAAGAAATTCATGATTAAAAGATCGTTTTATTGATTACGCATGCGTCAGTCGTTGTAATTAAACATAAAATAACAATTGAGTTAAGTCTGACATTGTTAGAGCTGTTCTTACCATATATATGTACCAAATCATTCTTATAAACATATTACAATAAAATGCACCATAACTGGCATGTAATTGTAAAAAAAAACATGCCATTACTGAGGGCTGTCTTGGTAACTAATATATCCAAGATCTGTGCATGCAAAGGATTGCAGCTACAGTACAATGGAATGTGAGATATCGGCGTGCCTGTGTTCTGCCTGTTGACTAATCCTCGTCAAACACTCACAAGCTTCAAAATGCTGACAGTTATATGCAAGTGTCTCCTATGGGCACCCAATCTCAGCTGATCCTGGAAGCTAAGCAGAGTTTGGTCTGGATAGTGATTGGACAGGTGACCACCATGCACAGTCTTTGGGAGGCGTTGTAGTTGAAAGAGAGCAGTGCAGAAAAAGCCACGGTTATGTATAACCTCCCACCACGCTACCTTCACCAAACCCGCACTGACCAGCGTGGTGAAGTATGGTCATGCTATCTCTTACAGCCGACAAATGTGTGGGGTGCCCTCATTCAGCAGTGGATTGACAAAATGTGCGATGAATGTTTGCTGGAGCCACAATACTCTCATCATGGAGCATAACCTATCACACCAACTCCGCTCATCCTAGCAGTGGCTTTTGGCTAGCCATCGAACAAAGACGGTTACCGCATCACACACTTTCAGATGCGCTTCTGCGGCCGTCTGGAACGCTCTTCCTTCCGATAATAGGAAGCTAATGGAGCGATGCAATTTTAAACCTAGATTGAAAACGCATTTCTTTAGAACGGCTTTTGTGTTTAGTTTGTTGTCCTTCCCCGCACCTCCGATTAACACAGTTCGGCTACGTACGGTGTGAAAAAAAAATTCAACATACATACAACCAATGCGGTTTAATCTTCCCTGATTTTTCTGGGATTTGCTTGTGTTGGTCAAACACCCTTGTGAACTCTCATCAGAAGAAACCCTTGAGCCAATTGTTCAATGGCCTGTTGTACATTTTTCGTACCACCAAATGCACAATCCAGTTTCTATACACAATGCAGAACACAACAGCATTATGTAGATATCAAAGACGTGAAAATTATATAAACGTCTATAAGTTTAAATGTTTTATACAACATTTGTAATACATGAAGTGCTGTTGAAGATTGACTTCGAACAAATAACACGTGTCAATGCTGTCAAATTACAACCACGACCAAACAAATGTTGATGCAAGTTAAATTACATTATACTGTTTGTTAATAAGTGTCACACGTTGAAGGCATGCACTCAACTAAATAAGTACAATCAACATATAAAAACTTTCATAAAGGTATGATCTAGCTATCGTCAATCATTATTTACAATTAGTATATAAAACAATATTCTGTATATAGTTTATAGAACATATCTATATATGCGCCTTCAGTATCTGACGGCGCTAATAAAGGCAGCGATACACATAAGATATTCCATAACAAAAAAACTCCACAATATAGACTCGTTACGTGATGATGACGACGACGACGATGATAATATTAATTGTGTTCAATACAAAACATCCACAACGCCAGCAGGTCAAAATAATCACAACCATAGTGACATAAATGTAATTATACTGTGGCTTAACAAGTCCTAACCTCTAAAGCCGAAAAAAACCCAGCAATATATGTTACGTATTAATATAGTGGATGTCATTTGCATTGATTTGACATGAAAGCATTTGTCGTAGAATACAACTCAAATCATTACCCAGTAAACATGCCACCTTGGGCCAAAGTTTGTACGTGGTTGCAAACGTTGGCTCAACGCTTGGTCCAACGTTCCGTGTTCAGTGGGTTATAGGAGCTATTGAAATGGATCATACGCAAGACACGCTGAATATCTGTAAAGGGCTGGTTGGTCAAATCTATAGCTTCCTTTACCTCCTCACCGTAGCCTTTATCATCAACCGAATCTGGCAAAAAAAAATACGTGGGATATAACATTTACCCGAAGCTAATTAATGATGGATGTGAAATCGCATTCCGGTTTAAATGCACGTCGGCTAAGTGTACCCCAACAATGACCGAACAAGGCCCTCGATTAAAGGTTTTACCAAGTGGTCACACAGTACATAAGGGCGACTCCACGCGTGGTCTCAATGTGTTGAATGCGTAAACGTTTTGCTTCATCCGATGGGGTTCGTGACACCCCAACAAATGTCATCGAACACTGTGTTAAACTTAACATCGATCGTCCGGTGGCCACATCTCAGAGCTTGGAATTTAAAAAAATAAGTACAGAAACGTGTCTGCCAGAACAGTGGAGCCGGCCTCCTACTCTCCAGCTCAGACATTCGCATGGCTCACACAGAAAAAAATCCCCCGTATAGCCTTAACAGACTGTAGGAGCAAGTGCTGTTAGCGAGCACCTATAAAGGCTGGCACGGCGGTGGGTGGCCAACACCACGCCCGGCCGCCTTTTTCTCTCTAGTGGCGATGTTTACACTACGCACCAGGTACTCATTTGAGGCTGAATCGACCTAGGGGAGGCCCAGGACCGGTTCAGATAGTCGTCACTGGGTGTTGGCCGTGAGCGGGAATCGAACTCGTGTCGCCAGGTATTGTAGCGCAGCGCGCTAACCGCTACACTACCGCTCACACAGACAGCCACACATACATACACACACCTTGGTCAAATATAAAACAAAGCTCATTTTTTGCCCACGTCACCAAGCTGGCTGCATGTATAAAGATGAATGAATGTTTGGTGGGCACATATTCCGTGTTGTTTGGGGGGTATACAGGCACTGCAATGTAACCTGAACAGTGGTGACTCCCCCTGCTGAATGTTGAGTCTTACCTTCTCAGCGTCAACATGGAGCCAAGTCCTTTCTCTTCCCTCTCATTGATCCATTGTGCATCACTCATTGCCAATGAGTCAAAACACTGCAACTGAAATACAGTATCCCAAGTCGTATACGAACAGTGGGACGTTTAATATATTTTTTAAAAATATATATCTTTATAGTTTTAATTCAGTTCCCCAAAGAACGTCAGTCTTGTTTTCTTTCTCGCTTGTGATTGTTGGCCGATAGGTTCACAGGTGACATGAATCAAATATCACCACCGATTCGTTTCATGCTAACTTCTAACAATGAATAGAATCACACAGTAGCATTATCTGGTAAGTGCGTTATTAATGCACACACGTGGCTATTTTGATTCTCGCAATTGATTTGTTTACTAATATGCAGAAAACTACTTTGTAAAACCAAAAGACTTCATCACAGCGAAAACGTGGTCCTGCCAGTGGCGACGAGATGCTACAAATCTGTGTCACTGACTAGAATAACGCTGCGAATCAGCCAAGAGTCTGTATATGGCACATATATAATTACCTGCTTTAAGCAAAAATGTAGCAAGCACCCACCCCATTTCACAGCTTCAAAAGAGCCTCTTGCATCCATCCATACGTCCATGGACTCCACACGTTCACATCTTGAAGGACGTGCGTAGCCCTACCAGCCCACACACAGCCTTAATGGCACTTCCAATGAATTTAGTATGTGCGCTCATAGCACATCAAGGACATAAAAACCGCTCCACGAGGCATGGCCTCTTCACCTTATACATTCATCCTCCTCTCCGAGTTCATCTTGCGCAGCTTGGCTGGCAGGTTGTCCACCGTCCTCGTCCCAAATGTGCTGTTAATCCTCTGCAGCTTGGGTGGCAGCTCCGCAATGGACTTGGCCGAGTCCGCGCCAGATCGAATCGCCTTGAAGGTTGTCCTCTGCTCCGTGTCCACCAGCTGGTCACCGTGGCTGCCGGGCACTGAGCTTATCCGCTGCAGCTTGAGGGGCAGGTCGCCCATGCTGCAGGTCTTCTCCGTTGTCATGGAGCTCATGCGCAGCAGCTTCTTGGGCAGGTCCTCCCGGCTCACATTCATCTTGCGTAGCTTGGCCGGCAGGGTGCTCAAGATGTCGTCGGAATTGTCCAGGCACTCGATCGAATGCTTGCTCTGGCCCAGGTTACTGCCGGAGGCCACGCTGCCCGTGATGCAGTTGTACGGCGGGCTGGAGAGAGGGCTGGAGGGCAGCTTGAGGGCATCCTCCAGCTCCCGCACGCTGTACGGCTGGGTGGGCACTTCGAACGTGGTGTGGAACTGTGAGTAGTCGACTCGGAAGAAGCCTTCTTCCAGCGAGATCACTGGCAGGAAGCGGTGGCCCCACATCACCTCGTCTTCGGTGTAAGATGTCCTGGCCTGGCACGTCATTCCTGTCACATCACAAAGAATGAAAAGATCACCCCGGCACAAACAGCGCCCGCCCCAACCCACTCGTTAGCGACAATACAGACTGTTGCGGGATTTAGGCTGGAACGACAGATGAGGGAGCTGTGTGGCTAAAGCAACCGCCTGATCGATTGACTTTGTCTCCCCAGTGCCTTTGTTGACACAACCGGATTAGGTATACTCATTTTAGACTGAGCTGACCTTAGGGAAGCACACGCTAGTTTCAAATATCACTTGATAACGAGAATCTTTGTGAACCACAATGCCACGAATCATCAGCCACGATCGAAACACTGCTGAATGAAGGTCTCCTCAGTCGTCACCACCCTTCATGGTCTTGCAATGCCACAATCCAAGTACTCTTGCAATGAGCTAAGATCATCGCTCCATCTCTGTGTTGGTCGTCCTCCAGGGTGTGTTCCCTCCTTTGTTATTCTAGTCCATCGAACATCAAACCCTTCTGATGACGTATGCTACCAATTCGGCATACGGTTCTTTACAGTCAATATGATGACTACATTTGCATTTATTCTCTGCTGCTCGGTGTGCTTCAAGCATCGATCCCCTTGTGCTTATTTGCGTACTTCCAGCTTATATATTTACTTTGTCGGCACTTTTTTCTCGTCAGGCACATTACCATGTTATTTTTTTTATTAAATTATTTTTTTAAAGCGCACTCTAACATGTCCAGCCTTTTCTATTTATTTTACCAATTTTATCCTGAGACCTTTGTGTCGGTATTAAAGTACAGTTTGACAAATAAGAATAGGTTTACTCTCCATGGCAACAAAACAGGTGTTAAGATGTTCAAACACCAAAAAGAAACCTTTTGCAAGGAATCATGCCTGCATTCACCGCAGTACTTGTGGTGAACATGCAAACAAACATGCTCTGATAACAAATGCATTTTCTTGGTTCTTTCGGTAAAGTCACGTAGAAGGGAAGTAATAAAATAATAAAAATAAAACATAATAAAATAATTCTCACAACGTTTCGGCCACAACGCAAGCAGCCGTCATCAGGTGAAGACCAGGTCTGTCGGGGAGACCTGAGGACGCCTGCTTGCGTTGTGGCCGAAACGTCGTGAGAATTATTTTATTATGTTTTATTTGTATTACTTTATTACTTCCCTTCTACGTGACTTTACCGAAAGAACCAAGAAGATGAATCCCTGCAGTCACGAAAGCTTTAAATCGAAACGTATGCATTGTCTTTGAAACTGTTTAGCCTGCAGCAGAGACAGCTTTCTTTATGGCCTAGTCTCACCAGTGTCAGAGCAGAAAATAACGCCAAAAGGTGACCAGTACAAAGACAATGCCACTATTAGAGCATGTATAGCTGCTCATCCCAAGCTAAAATGCTCTGATACATGTACCACCGCAAGTACGTGTGCTGAACGCAGACTTGATTCCTTGAAAAAGGCATCTATTTAGTGTTTGAACATCTTAAAACACCTGGTGTATTGCCAGAAAGGGTTAATTCTATTATTATTTTTCATGAATGTAATCCTGTTCAGCCTTATATAATTGCCTCTGTATAAATGTTTTTAAACTCATGTTCTTCAAACAATGCGGTGTTTTGTTGTTGCTTGGAGAACTTGGTATACGATTCTGTCAACGTCACGCATCATGGTTCTAGCTTGCCCGAGAAGGGCTCTGCTAATTATGACTCACCAATCATCAACATCCTTTTTGTTCAGTCATGCTCCATAATGTTTGTGCTGTTTTCTTATTCACTGTCCTCATTGTATTTCCAAGTATTTATTATTATTTATTTTGTTGGAAATGTCCATCCATTTTCATATCTCTGTTTTTCTCCAACAGGCTTTGGTGGTGTCAGATTACCTCTTCTGTCAGATGTTTTCGCTTTCCCCACACGTTAAGTGTACGGTGTGCATCACAGTGTTATTATGACATGACTGAAAGCGATTAAAGCCCTTTGTAATTTTGATTTGAATTTAAATGAATTCACCTGCCTCATTAACGATTTTTTTGTTGCCTGTTTTTAGCAGTCGAAGATTAGCTTTCATTTTAATCGGCATGTGATCACTTCCTGTGTTAAATTTGTTGACGATAGACACAACTCAGGATAGGCACAACTCAATCAAGTCAATTCGTGACTGCAAGGATTCACACTCCAACATAGCTTTCATGAACCCTCATTTACCCACCCAGCAGTATAACAAAAACAGTAATTGACCACTTCACAACTCCTCCTCCCCCGCTGCCCTTCCTGGCTCCTCCCCCCTTAACCACTATATAAGGTACAGATATTTTGCTGTGACGGTTTCACCTGAAGACGGAAGATTGTGTTGCCTCCGAAACGTCGTGATTTTTATTGTTTTATTTTTATTAATTTTTATTTCATTTTTTACCTACGTGACTTTACCGAAAGAACTAAGAGTATCAATCAAGTCAAGTTGATTTGTAATTGCTCCATTTCGCTCCTCCATTTCCATTCTATTTTTCCTTTTTTTAAGTTGATCATTATCTTCGTGTTCCTACTGGTTGAAAACCCTAATAGACATTCTCCTCTCATTCCTCACCCATATGATGCATTTACCAATCATTCTCTCATCTCTGCACACGCTTAACTTTGTATATATTTCATTGTATTTTGCCCTCATTTAGAAGTTAATTCATTCGTATGTTTCATCTCCTTCTACATCTTCAAGGCTTTTTGTTGTTGGGGCATGCATTTGTATTTCCTTGTAGTGGTTCAAGAGCGTCCATGATAGCTGGATTACTCTATGTGAAGTACTCTATCTTCGATTCCCAGACGGACCGAGAATCCCACTACCTGATCATTACCTGTCACCACCAACCAAACGATATGCACATGCACGGTCCAACATAGCTTTCATGAACCCTCATTGTCCCACATGCTTTCATGCAAGTGCACAACAGATGCTATCCCTACTTAAAAAGACAGTTACATATTCGTTAACATTATAATTTATGCTGAGAGTATGGTTATTAATAGTTTGTAATTGAGTTCAAAGTGACATAACATTCATATTACGATAACTGGGTTTTGCGTTTAGAAAATGTCCACTCGACCAACAACAATTAATATTCAAAGACTGTTCATAAAAAATTATATAACCGATGATGCCATCTTCAACACAATGTATTTTTAAATTTGAGATACATTATTTCAAATTTTATTTTAACTTATCAATTCTAGCGTTTGCTCGGCATGATATTTTATCATCTTTATTGGAAATGTTGGCGAAAATAATCCTCATGCAAATAGCCTTTCAACTAAATCACAATCAATTGTATATTAGGGTTTGCATAATAATAAACAGCTTTAATCTCATAAATTGGACAAATCATCACTGAGTCTCAAGACAATTTTTTCAAGAAAATCCTGCATTGGGAAGTTTGGCGATTTCAATCGAGTGTTTTGCATATAAGGGGAAACTGGAATACCCAGAAAAACCAACGATGCATGTGAGAGAATAACACTCACCATCGCCTGGCCAACTAGCAGCCTATCGGTTCTGGGGAGTACCACAAATCTGTGTGTGATACACTAACTAGATTAAAAGCATTATGTTGGATTGTCCAAAGGCTACAGCAGCTGTAAATATGCGCTCCATACCCGTGGTCTCGACTATGCCCTCCAGGATGACCACCACCTCAAACTGCTCCGTCTGAAGCGCCCGCTGTGACAGCTCATAGAAGGGGCTTCTGTCGTCGATCACGTGGCAGATGGTGAGTGGCGAGACGAGGAAGAGTTGATCGGCGCCTGTGCTGAAGCCCACGTCCAACTCCAGCTGGTCGAGTGGCAGGAACTCGCCTTCCCGCGTCTGTCGAGACTGCGGGCAACAATGATAACAACAACTAAAAATCCCCCCCACGCATATAGACTTTTGTATCGACTGGCGTGTAAAGTGCTGTGAGCGAACACCTATTAAGGGTGGCATGGCACATGTTGACCCAGGACTGGTTTATCCGTTACTTAGAAAAGATGTTTGCTATAGGCAGGAATTGCCAGGTTTGTCACGGAGTGAGCGTACCATTGTCCCACGACTCCCCGCATGCACATGCGCACTCAGAACCACACACCTCTTAATAATAAAAGCCCTTTACCTACGTTGAGTTTGATAATTCTCTCAAAAGGGCCTTACATGGTGATGTTTGGCCAATTCTATTGCACAGTCTATACATTTTAAATGATCTCAAAGAGGTAATGAGTTTCATTACCTGAGATTCATTACCTCTATTGCTAAGTTATTATGAGGTCTACGAACGTGTGGGTATTGAGCTTTGATGCTGACAATGGGCTGCCCTTGCCTTTGATTCACGTTTTTACAGCAGATATGTGCTCTGAGGTTTTTTCGGTGAAGTCACGTAGGTAAAAAAATTTAAATTAATAAAAGTAAAAAAAAAGTGTGCCGTTCCTGGCCCTTCCCCCCTCAACCATTATATATACGGGGTAGTATTTCTTGTGATCTCTCATTTACTTGATACAGCTGTCGTGGCTGTGACGGTTCCACCTGAAGACGGAGGCTTGTGTTGCTTCCGAAACGTCGTGAATTTTTTAATTTGTTTTATTTTACTTTTATTAATTTAAAAATGTTTACCTACGTGACTTTACCGAAAAAACCTAAGAGTATGAATCATTGCAGTCACGAAAGCTTCAAATCTAGAAGCAGATATGTGCTTCGGAAAAATCTCCGCCAAAATTACTGGGCAGTTACCGAGTATTGTCGACTGTCGACACCTTTATCTTTGATCCAAAGGCGAGATCCTTAATCGCATGGCGACAGATTTACAAGTATATATGTTTACATGCATGTTTATGTCCATAGTTCAGTCTCTTTCAAATCAGCATTTTGTACTATTATTTTCAAAGGAGACCTGGTGTTCATACTATTAATGGCAAGTTATTCTGGAATTCGGGGCTCTATTGAAATTATTTTAAATATTGGATTTTATACAAAATATGATTTTTGTGACAATTGACAACGTGAAATAAGTGTGCATGTCGTGCTTCTATAAATGCATGCACCACTAATATCCTTCTTGGATGCCACAAACGTAGAAACACTACCTAAATATATACAATTTTTTATACATCAATCATCGCCACATGGCCTTCTGCCAGTTTTTTTGCCGCATTGGTGTAATAAAAGCAATCACTGGACCAGTTTTCATAATCAGTGGCGATTAACATAGCTAGGTTTGCTGAAACCAATGTTGGGCATGTGTCAAATATTTACAGGCAAATACACCTTCTCTTTAGAAAGAGACCTTGTCAATAAACATCTGCATATAAACATCTGCCAGTGCACCAGCATTCGTTTAAGCAAACCTGACTCCATTGCTGAGACATTGACCGTCAAAAACCCGTGCAGAGTTTGCTTGTGTTAAAACAATGTTTTGAGAAGAAAAAAAACCTCACAGAAGGCCATATGATAGGATGCGAATTTTGTTTTAATGCTTTATAAAGATGGACAGAAATGGAAAAAAGCATTGTTTGCCTATGTATTTGGTTACTTATATTCTTCACAATGAGGCTGACGATGATATATTTTTTGCTGTAAATACAACCATGTCATATCGCTCAGTGCATTGATGCTTGCCAGATGTCAGCATTTTCTTTTCCGAGCGGAAATTCGAGGTGAAAAAAATGAAGTGTTTGCACCATTTGAGACTTCACAGAGCATTGGCATAGAATATTCCAATGTTGGTGGTATTAAAATAAATATATCATCCCTTCTATGCTTGTTAAATACAGCACAATAAAAACTGACCATTATCCTTACATACATCTCCGTCAAAATGAAATTATAAACATTATAATTACCGCATTGATTGCAGCTGAGGGTCTAAAGTGGACGATATACGCGCTCCATGCACTCACGATTAGCAGTTTATGGATTCTCCAACGTAAAGCTCCCTTTATGTATTCTAATGTTTGAGTAACATAAAGAGCTCTTAAAACAGCCAACATAACAGCACGTGAAGAATGTAATTTTTTCAACGACCAATTACATCAACTTCAAGGACAGTGCACATTATCAGAGTTTTGTTTTTTGTTTGCATTATGACTGCAGGTATTGTGGTCTATGCAAAGATGACTCCTTGTAAAAAGGTGTCAGTTTTGTTGCCAGATAGAAGGGTAAAAAAACAATTATCGACCAATTACATTTTTGGCCGCAAGCTGTTGAAAGGTGCAGTTAGAAACATCGCACCTATCCGAGGTCCCGGCTGGATTTTATGAGACAAGGAGCATCACGGTTAAAGCTGATAGCGTGTTTCATGCCACCACGTTGTCAGGTCCAATTCGGTGTAAATCTGCATGTGATTTTCCCACATCCCTTCAGGCAAATCCACGCAGGCGCTCAATTTATCATCGTGAGCATCCTTGTTTTTTTTTCTATTATCATCCATTGCATGCAATAAACGGAAGGCATATGATGTTACCTTAACCAAAACGGGTATGATTTACTTATTCTAAACAACCGTTTCTGACCTGAAAATAAACATTTCATTTTGAATGGGATGTCGGTTGTATTTCTGGAGATTGTTGCTGTAGGATGTTGTGCGAGATATGACCTAAGATGTATCACCGACAATTAAAATAAGACATTATTTCAAGCAGCCTTCGATGGCCGAGTCCCGTTACTTTGTGGCAATCTCAAATTAAAGTCTTGTGATTTTAAATTAATACCGATATATTGAATGCCCGTGTGACATTGAGCAGGAGGTGCGTTATCACGGCATGTATTCTATACTTGGTGTGTATTCTATACTTGGTGTGTACGGGCAGTGCTCGGGTTACGAACCTAGTTCGTTCCTGAGACCCGTTCGTAAGTCGAACGGTTTGTAAGTCGGAATACATTAATGCACTTTATTTAAATGCCCATACGGTCAGTGGTATGAAATGTGTTACGGTAAAAAAGGGAAGCATTGTTGAACTCATAATTAAGAAGAAATATTGGACATTTCTATGTAACGCTATAAAAATTGCTGTCTAGTAAATAAAACATGAAATAAAGTAACATAAATTGATAAAAAACATTTATTTTGACTTGAGTCCTAATGCTAGCTTGTGGTCGGAAGGGGGGCAATTCGTCACCACAATTGCACACACAGGGCACGCGTGCACACACAGGAGACAAAGACCCCCCGTATAGCCTTAACAGACTGTTGGGGCAAGTGCTGTTAGCGAGCACCTATGAAGGCCGGCACGGCACACGAGGAGTGGGTGGCCAGCACCACGCCCGGCCGCCTTTGTATCCCCAGTGGCGATGTTTACACACCGCACCAGGTACTCATTTGAGGCCGAGTCGATCTAGGGGAGGCCCAGGACCGGTTCAGATAATCGTCACCGGTGTTAGCCGTGAGCGCGAATCGAACCCGGGTCGCCAGGTTCGTAGCGCACCGCGCAAATCACGACACTACCGCTAAACTACACACAAACACCCACTCCCAGCGCGAGGCCGACTTATTTACACCTCGCGGAAGATCGCTCCTCTGAACAAAATAGTTCCGTGGTTCAGTTTTCAATTGCGAGTTCGCGTTTTAAGTCAACGTAATTTTTTGTATATTTCACGGAAGCTGGTTTGTAAGTAAGGGTGTTCATAAGTCGGGAGTTCGCAAGCCGAGGCCGGCTTGTATATTTAAATATTTGACCAACAATCTCTACATTACGGGAAGATGGAACCGAGTTTATAAATTCCCGTGTGTGCCACATGTGGGGCACCTGCTTCCTACGGCATCGTCGTCAGCTCCGGACCAAACTGCCGCAGTGCAATACTGGACCGCGTGAATGGACTATTTCTGGAGCGAATGGTAACTAACCGATGCCTGTTCTCATGATGTTGAGGCCATTACGGTTCAGTTACGCAGAGAGTGAGAGAGACCAAAACACGTATGTCACAGAAAATGCTACGGATAGACATTCAAACAACTCCCCCGTGTGGACAACGGATCATGCGCGCGTGTGTCGCGGCGCGTTCTGGAAATGATCCTTTGCGCTTCGGTGCGCGATTGCCGTCCAAGCAGCACTACAGAGCTGCTCAAATTGCGAGCAGGTCACCGAGATCACTTGACCTGCGCGCTGCACACCGCAGCGCGCGTCTAAATGGCACACCTACGGTTGCAATCCAAAACTTCCCGAAGTACTCGCGGGGGTTTCGAGAAACTCGCAGCCACTACAGCATGAAATGTTATTTGTGGTGGTGTACAATGCACGTGCGTAGTCGTCCACAACATTTCGATATACTGTATACTCTAATGCCAATTTTCTCAACCGTAGTAATTTCAAAATTCTAGCATCAATAGATCACTGGTATATTGCCAAATCTTTTTTTTTCAAATCTGCGAAATAATGATTTGCAAACCTCCACCATCTAATCGTTCGACACCAGCGTGCGCGTCTCCGCGCGCTCGCGCTGCGCACGAATGTTGATCATCAGGAGCGCGTTTTTCTGAAACTCTTTCAACGCGCAAACAACACAATTACGTAATGCGCAACCGTGCAATTCCACGTCTCATTGTATCGCGTGAACCTCGACATTCGGTTGCGGCGATGACCAAGTTTACCCAGGGACGTGCCGTGGTCCCAGTAAAAGTGAGCAGTATTGTTCCCTCTCGGATTTTCCCACCAGGAAAACGGTGCAGCTTCGCGGAAGAACACGATCTGGTGACAGCTCAGCAGCAGCAGCACCCACTACGGTGCATTACCCTTAGCCACCGATTTCCTGTAGTGACTCTAATCAATTGATGAACCACCTGCTCATGCCACCTGCAATCAAAAAAAAAACTCGGGCTGGAGCTCGCTACCACCCACCTTAGCTCGAGGCACCGCACGTGCCTGAAAGCACTCACGAGTAATTGGGGCGGTGAGGACCACGGGGGGTCGCGAGTTACCTTGATGAGCTTGCAGCGGATCTGCGCCGACACCATGTGGCTGTTGCGCAGGTTCCCGATGCGGAACATGAGGCAGAGCTGCCCGTCCCGCCGGGAGATGACGGCGCTCTGGCTGAACATGAGTGTCTCTGCGCGCTTCTTGGGCTGCGACATCTTGATGAACATGCAGCCGATGAGGAAGGCGTCCACGATGGAGCCCAGGATGGACTGGAAGAGAAATAGGATGATGCTCTCGGGACACTTGTCCGTGATGTAGCGGTATCCGTACCCGATCGTGGCCTCGGTCTCGATGAAGAAGAGGAAGGCCGACGGGAAGCTGTGCACGTTGGTGACACACGGCGTGTAGTTGCCATCGTGTGTCTTGTCCAGGTCCCCGCGTGAGTAGGCGATGAACCACCACATGGAGGCCATGAAGAGCCAGGCCACGGTGTAGGTGAGCACGAAGATGAACATATTCCAGCGCCACTTGAGGTCCACCAGCGTGGTGAAGAGGTCGGACAGGTAGCGGCTCGTGTCGCTGCCAATGCTGCCGTTCTGCACGTTGCAGTGGCCGTTCTTCTCCACGAAGCGCTGTCGCTTCCTCTTGGAATCCCTCTCGGAGTCGCCGGTGGCAGCGCCGACGCCGCTGGTGCTCACCACCTGGTAGTCTTCACCAAATTTTCGACGGAGAGCCGACATTCCTCGCGCGAACGTTGCGTCTCAGTCGATTAAATCGAGCTGCGGTGCGCGCTGAAACAGGGTCGCTTCTTCTTTGCATGTGAAAAAGCAAGGGCAGCCACGGACCTCGTCTCATTAATTGGAGTTGCGCATTACGCAACGTTCCATATGAGCGCTATCACCCGTCCCTGGCATTCTGGTCGCGGCATGACGATACCTTGACGACGCGAAAGTGAAAAGCATCGCACGTCGCAATCCCCCTCGTCTCCGGTTACGCAGCAGAGACGATCGCGATTGAGCAGCCGCGCGCTTCGTCGTCCGCGAAACGTCGCGCGGTGCCTCGGCCACGCATCAGCTCGCCACTGTGAATGGGGGTGGGAGGGGGGGTAGTGGTCGCGCGCGACTTGACGCCTCGGTCCCTCAAACAATACGGGCGCTGATGCGGGCTCCAGCAGAGCTCCCTCCTCTCTCACTCCCTCCCTCCCTCCCTTCTCGCCTCGGAGTCCTTAACAAGCTACGGCAAGTGAGCGCTCCCTCCTCCTCCTTCCCATTCCCCCGCTCCTCCTCCGAAGCACCTCCATACCCCCATGTTCTGTTCATAAATGCCGGGTTGCTATGGGTATAAAACTGGACTTTTTGTGTCGTGGGTTCTGTGGGGTTTTTTATTTATTTAAATAATCAGCCTGTTTTGTGCATAATTTTTACCCGTAATTTTCACAGTATTATTCTCAAACAAATAAAAAAATCTCGAAAAGGAAAAACGGGTGCCTCACTCACGGGGGGAGGGGGGGGGGGTGTACAGAAAAAAAAGGGGGATTTGCGATGGAAACAGCCGGAGCCAATGATTGTTGTGCAACGTTTTGCGGTGGAGTCGAGATGTGCGTGGCGTGCGCGCGCCGCCTGTTCGGTGTGCACCGCTCGGCGGGGAATCGAACCGTGACGCGAACCTTCGTGTCCCCATCGCGAGAAGCTTCTGCGGGGACCCACGTCCACCGGCTGTCACGCGGCATCGTTCGTGACCGCGAATGCAGAGATATTTTTTGACATTTTGCTTTGCATTGCAGCGATTGGTATTTTGCCCGAATGAACAATTGCACACTGTTTTGATGAGAGTTTAAAAAAATAATGAATGTTTAGTATGCGGCGTTGTTGTGGTGCATTAAATCTATACACCCCCATTAAAATGCAAGCGTCAATATTTGTTCCTGATACATTGATAACGCGATATTCCAGCAAAAGGTTATGCGCACGTGTCTGTATACATGGCGTGCGTAAACAAGCTTGTGTACAGATGTTCTATTTGGCAAGATTAATAGTTAGCGTGTATAGGTGCATTACAGAGTATCATTAGTGAGTAACTATCATCATCATTATCGCCGTCAGCCGTGCATTCTATCGACGGTAGCATAAAGAATTCATCGTGCTGGCGCCTCTGCTTTTCAAGTCGTATGCAACTGAAGTCAATATGATCCAACGTTCTCTGATAATGTCGCTCAATGTGCACGCTGATGGCCCCTGGAGTATTCTCTCTGTCATTCTGTCACCATTTGTTTTCATCAGCTGTCACTCCAGCCTCTCGCCCACATAAGCGCCATATTCTACCTGGGGACAGCGGCTCTTATAATTGGATCAGGATCATTTGACGGTCTTAGCTTGGTGTCTGTCCATGTTTCTTGATCTGCTGCGCCTTTCGTTCATTTCGAGTCTGAGAAATAAGCAAGCAACCTCCAAAAAAGATACGCAGGTGTTTGGCCATGCGCCGACATGGCACGCGAATGATAAGGGTTGGATACATGATTCATGCAATTTGGAAATGTCATTTTGCACGGTCACGGCAACGTTGTGAGCACCAAAACTGAAAAGGGAACGAAATGTGCGTTAAGGTCAGAGATTGCTGATTACGATCAGCGGGAGGTCCATTCCGAGTGGCTGGCTGGCTCGTTAGTTAAATAGGGTTAGGGTCAGGGGGAGGGCCAGTACCAGTGTTTGGTTGGCGTTGTATAGGGTTATTGTCAGTGTGAGGGTTAGTAATCGTGGCTGGCTGGCTCGTTAGTTATATAGGGTTAGGGTCAGGGGGGAGGGCAGTACCAGTGTTTGGTTGGCGTTGTATAGGGTTATTGTCAGTGTGAGGGTTAGTAATCGTGGCTGGCTGGCTCGTTAGTTATATAGGGTTAGGGTCAGGGGGGAGGGCAGTACCAGTGTTTGGTTGGCGTTGTATAGGGTTATTGTCAGTGTGAGGGTTAGTAATCGTGGCTGGTTGGCGAGTTAGTTGAAAAGGGGTACGGTCAGGGGGAGGGTTAGTACTGGTGGCTGGTTGACTCGCTAGTTGTATCAGGGTTACGGTCAGTGGGAATGGTAGCACGAGTGGATGGTTGACTGGTTAGCTGGTTGGATAGGGCAAGGGTCGATGGAAGGGTTAATGCTTGAGGCTAGTTGGCTATTTTGGATTCGGATAGGATCAGTGGGTGGGCTGTCTAGTGCTAATGGCGAGTTAGCTTGGTTTTTTCCCCCAGATGCCGGTGTGTGTGCTGTGTGCAGGTGGGAACTGTGGTAAGAGATGAGCCATGCTGTTCAAGCCCGGATTGCACGAACAATTGACCGTGGGATTCGTGCCTAACGCGTGTATGTTTTGCATTACTGTGTCTGCACGCATGCGTTAATTGTATTTTCCCCTCGTATAGTGCCGTATCAAGGGTACGCAATTCTGTGGCGTAATTCCTAGCACGTTGGACTTGTAATCCAGGTCACCAGAACGATTCCCCGGAGCGGCAGTTGGAACAAAAATGGGCACGCTTCTTAAATACCCACGCCTCTGTCCACGGAGCAGGATAAATGGATGCGCCACAGTTAATCGATCATCAGGTGGCGTGTGGTGGAGTAGGATGTGGGTACTGCCAACTCTTCCAAGACGGATGGCCTAGAGGGGGTTTCTGAAGAGCATCCTCTTGTCGTTATCGTGGTAGCCTTATTCCGCCAGCAGCGATCTGCGCAATACATTGCAGAGCTGTGCCATTACCTTTCCAGCGGTCTAATTGGCGTCGTTCAAGCCCTGCCAGCGGAGTGCTCACGAGCGGGTTGATGACACCACTGTTCATCGCGGCATCATCAAGCTCCGTCATTCTATATTGTGTCATGGGGAAACAGAACAGCGGTCACCTTTGCTTGCGTTCCAACTAAATGGTCATCCTCACATCGGCTTTTGGCGAACCATCGAACAAAGACGGGCACTGCATCGCGCGCTTTCAGGTGCCCTTCTGCGGCCGTCTGGAACGCTCTTCCTTCCGATATTTCAATGCGAATCGAGCTATGCGCTTTTAAATCTGGATTGAAAACTATTTTCTTGAGAACTGCGTTTTTCTGTTTAGTTTGTTGTCCTTGGCTACGTATGATGCGAAAGAAGTTCAACACACACACACACATACGTACGTACATACATACCGCGTGCAATTAAGCAGGAACCCGGGCGATGAAACCCCTTATTCCAATCACCATAAGCTATACCCGCAGCAAATTTCCAACAAATGTGTTGCAATACAATCGCATGTTTAACGTAATGGCGGCACGCTGACGTCTTCTTAACGCGTGTTCTCCACCACATTCGTAATTTTTCACTGCCCTAAAGGGATTTTATTTTACGTTTCGGGAAATGGTCCTTTTTATAGCAGAGAGATGGAGAAGGCTGCGTTCGAAATCTATCTGTCGTGAAAAAGGGTCTCAATGCTTGAGATCGTTGCCATTTTCCCCTTTTAGTGAGCAGCGTTATCGACGAATGTGTTGAGTTTTTTTGTGATTTGTGCACCACTGCAAACACGGTATCACACAAACAAAATCACCACTTTCACTGTGATAATGGACTGGAGCGTGTCACCAGCCGGGTAACGTGTGGGCAGTGGAGTCTGTAAGGCACTACCATCATTTTATTTCATCGCTTTGCTGGTCCACACGCGAGACCGTGGTGAAGGCTCACTTTCATCGATCGCGCCGGAGAGGCGGGCGGACGTCAGCGTCAATTGAGGGACCTCATCCCTCCACACAACCGCCTGGCCACACCACTGACGACTGTTAATTGGCGAGGCTGAGATAGATGTAGACCTTCTTCTACTTCGCTGTCTGGAGTCCCGCGAGTTTTTCTATTAAACGCATGGCCCACATTGAAGTGGGTAGACGTTTGATTAATGAAGAGAGACTCAATTCCAAGCACTTGGTTATATTGATACGCTATTTGCGATTGTAGATATTCTCACAAAATGACCCGTAGGTATTTGGTAAGAACATTGTGTACCCTTTCAAGTGGCGTTTCCCTTGCATAGCCAGTTGTTGCAGACCTGGTCAGTCAGACACGTACGGTAAATGATGTTACGATACGTTAACATGAAATAAAAACAATGCATTTGTGTGGATTCCTGAACGCAATAGCAATGCAACTTTGTAATCAACATTTATTTGTATTGTTTCACTTCTACGATCATTATTATGACCACACGCTGAAGTCAGATGGTCAGAGCTAGTGCATTAACGATTTAAACCTTCGCTGGAAAAGGCGTGAACATTTCCCCTATTGAACCCAAACGTTGGCTTATAATGATGATACGAGGTTATGCACGCGAGTATTGAAGAACTGTACGTGTCAGGACATGTTTGAATTCTCGTACCAAATATTATCAAGTTGTATTCCTGACCACGGCTAACATCATTGGTGAGAAGATCTAAACGGGTCCTGACCAACCCCTCACTTCCCTGACACGATTCACCAACCTGCATTCACCAGTATGCTAACGTTAAATGCCCTATATGATGGCAAGACACGGCCTTCATCGAAGTCGATTGAGTTTGTTTTATTAGTATACTGATAATATACCATTATATCGTACATATATACATACAAAAAAGCGTTATGATTTAAAAAAATAGGTGTAACGGTTTCACGGCACATTTTATATTTAAAAAAATATTTTCTGACTACACATTTGCATGCGCCACATAATCCCACACATAATCGTCTGTACATTTTTTTCTTTCTCCAGGTCTCCCTGACAAAAGGTTTCCTCACAAAGAAGTCTCGCCTGCTCTAACCCCGAAAAGCCACGTTTCAACTAAGGACAGGGTTCATTTTAGGGCAGGGTACGGAACCTTTTCTTCACTGAGGGCCCACTAAGACACACATGAACAAACGCTTCAGCAGTCGCGTTTGTCACACTGCATGAGCTTCTTGCAGTGTAATATGTGACTTGACTGCGTTTAAAGTCTTAACAGCATTTGCCAGGTCCATAATATTTTCCCCTAGTACCTGATCAAGTTCGGCTAAGATGCTAACAGTGACGGATAAATAGTGTCGTTTCCGCACCGTTTAAAAGTGCTCGGCCTCAATGTGGCCACAGGCAGTTTGATATCGAAGTCGCGGGCTGCCTCTGGAACACTGCTTCTCCACTCATGATTTAGAGTGTAACGATTTACACCCCCACCCCCGCCACCTCCGTCGAGATGCCATGAATCGTCGCGAGTTAAGTTCACGAATACATTCAACAATCGATTATTTTTGAAAACACGGTAATGTTGGAGAGCGGCTTCCAGTGGCTTTAGAGGGCCATATTAAGATTTATGAACCGATAAAGTAGTATAAATCCACGAAACGTAACAACATATGGTGGGCTTGGAGAATTGACATTAATTGATAAGTCAATGTGGATCGTTACATTCACTGCCACGAACAGCGCGGAGGACTGGCGTTAGACATCGGGGTGTGCAGGCGGTGCAACTGCGCCGGGGCCCAAGAACAGGGTTACGAAGACGGGGGACTTTAGATTATGGGGGTGAGAGAGGTGGGGGTGCAATTGATTTCTTGCACCAGGACCTATGCCAAACATGCGACGCCACAGGTGGATTAATGCGCCTGTGTGAGAATCGGTGGCACAATGATTCACTACACCGGAAGATTTACGAACCGAGTTCAATTCTCCGACAAAAAGATATAATCAATCGCAAATTGTATCTCACTCCATTCTGGACCTCTTCTAGATCGACTCAGCCTCAAATGAGTACTGTATCGTGTCTGGTGCGTTATGTAAACGGCAGAAAATGGGGAGACAAAGGCGGTCGGGCGTGGTGTGCTACTGGCCAAACCGCCATCCCCCTCGCGTGCTGTTTTCGATCGTTAATGGGTGCCTACTACGGAGTCCTGTATATCGTTACAGCACTTGCCCCAACAAGCCTATAAAGATAATGGGATCATCTCGGCTTTCTGAGCGCATCTCGTGTGCGCGTCGTCGCAACGCGCGCATCTCGCGCGGCTCCAAATCTCAAGCACGGACAACACGGACTTCAATCGCCTCGCTCATTAACATTTAAACGATGGCTATTTTTGGCATCACCGTCCCCCCCCCCCCCCCATTTTTTTGTGGGGGGGGGTTGTTTTCGCCATCCGCGCTCGCACTTGAAAACTCCCCAAGTGTGCGCGCAGAGGGAGGGAGGGAGGGCTTCATTTCTCATGGAATATTCTCCAACGGTCCAGGCCACCACAACCTGTGCCCACTCGCCTGCCACGTGAAGCTTGGGGGGGTAGACAGAGTTGGCAGGGAATTGTTGTTTCCCCCCCCCCCCCCCAGTTCAGCCCAGGGCAGCTCCGACCGAAATTGAGCCCTGGGTATGCAAGCCGCAACCACCACCACCACCCCCACCTTGAACGTTTTCAAACCACTGCTAAAACGCTCAACGGACCACACCGTGAATGCGTAACACGTGGATGCAGAGGAATAGAGCTTTACAATACGGCACTCACAATAACTCCACTGCTGGATGAGGACCTCTCGACGCCGTGCGGGTCGTGCGCGTTGTTTGGTCTTGACTCGAGGTTGCTCAGTGCCGGGTTTGATGAAGGCGGGAGGAGCATTAACGGTGGAGGGAGGGGGGGGGCATACATAGTATTGTACAATAACGGAATTGCTGCATTGCCCCTTGTTGCCAATAAGGGGCCATCCATTGAGTAGGAACGCAAAAATCTGTCAAAACTTGACCCCCCCCCCCTGGACGCACGCGGACTTTTTAGACCCCCCCCCCCTCACCTGCGTACGTACGCCTGACGGACCCCCCCCCCCTGAATCCTATAGAACGGCCGATATTTAATCCACGCAGACACGATCAAGGATTAATAATATCAACGTTTTTAAGCAGATATTCCACCGCCGGACGATCTAACTCATTTGAAGGCCAATGTAGAAAAATTATTATCGAGGCTTCACCCCCCCCCCCTATGCGTACATCGTCAGTAGACCCCCCCCCCATACGCAAGCGTACTCGATTGGGTTAACCGCCCCTCTCCCCTCCCATGCGTACGCACTAAATGGATGGCCCCTAACGCAACCCCGCAGCAGCCTGTTTTAATGCCCCGTGGTCCCCCGTCGAATCACTCCATCCGGGGTTCCACCTTGCTTGGCTTGCGAGATCTGACGAGGTCGGGCGCTGCATTGCGGCCGATTTAGTCATAAGGGGGCTATCGAGGTGGCGGGGTTAAATCTTGACAGCAACAAAAACCACCCTTTCTGCTGCTGATGGGTGGTTTCTGTGCAAGTCCCGACGCCAGTTGCGCAATCGGCCCTTCCACGGAATTTACATGAAGACAGCGGTGCTGAAATAGCACGACACGATGAGCGACGCCAATTATCACGCTGTGTTCGCGGGGAATGGAAAGCGGAGGCGTTAATTTGTTGGCTTCTGTTTTCATCCGTTCAAAGAGACACGCATTGGAGAGAAAAAAATGGACATTGCATTTGCATAAGCACTAAGTATGGTTTTTTGGTGTTTTGGGGCAAAATCATATTTGCATGCAAATACGGATTGAATGATGCCTTGTTAAACAGATTGGGACAGCGTCCAATCAACACATTACAACAAGGTAGAAGGTCCGCAAACACGTGTTTATATTGTTCGTATTGTAAAGACACTATAAAGAGAATACAATTCGAAAAGGCAAGTAGGAACGTGTGCCTTATTGAGATGCAGATGTGCTTATAATGTAATCAAATTTGGACATCTTATAGGCACACTGGGGCATGAAAAGACCTAGACACTTAACATTGCAGAAGCCCAAGGACTAAAGTCACTGTTGAAATGCTCAAGGTCACGGTGAGATTATGCAGCGTTACTGTACACTCAACAGTCTATTGGGATCAACTACAAGGCGACTTTGAAATTGGCCTCGTGTTAATACACACCGAGCAAATATATTTCCCAAACTCAATTTTGCCTTTGCCAAGCTATTGATCTGCAAATTGCATTGAAGGTATTTCCCATTTCCGATTGTATCCTATGTATTGGTCAGAACTAATTTCTGTGACCAACGAGTCATCTTAAGGGTAAGAGATAATTCTAGATTCGAAGTAAGAGATAAATGCAAAACTTGCATACACATACAGTAAAGGCGATTATATTAACATTGTAAACCAATTGCTGTTTGTTCGTTTAAAAAAGCAATGGCATTTCCTTACGAAAATGAAACGTATCTGCACATTTTTTTATCTTGCAATTTGTTTCGATATTGCATTGGGAGAAAACCCCGACTCACCACCAATGGAGTCTTGAACAGCTGGATTCAGTCAACTGAAAGTATTTCCAACTGAAAGTATATTGAAGGGAATCGTGTACATTTAGACTGTTAAATGCATTCCTAGGCAAATGGCAATGCAGAGAACGGTGAAACTTGTGGCTGAATATAATGCTGCACAATCAGTGCAGATTGCTAAATTGAGTGATCTTTCGCGCACAAAAAACAAAGACTCATGCAAGCATATTGGTCCAATTACGTTTTTTTTAATAATCCATTTGAAACACAAACAGGCCTCGGGGCAAATTCATCAAAAAAGCAAACACTTAACAAAGGTATGTGAGGAGCGTTCCAGCAATGTTTATTGCACTACTCTAACCTAGCATCCCATCCCGTTTCACAGTGAATAAGTGTCAACAACAGTCCTGGACCCCCTTTACATCAATACACACTGACCAGCGTTGTGGAAGTATGGGTAAACCCCCCATAACCGAAAATGTCTCGGAAGGCATTCATCCAGTAGTGGATTGAAAAAGGACTGTAATTTAGCATTAACATAACACACAAAGTGCTTGCCACAAATGAACCACAATACCTTTGTGATCTCGTCAAAGAGCATAAACCATCACGTGAACTCCGGTCATCCTGGAATTGGCTTTTGGCTATCGAACAAAGACGGTAACTGCATCGCGCGCTTTCAGATGCTCATCTGCGACCTTCTGGAATGCTCTTCCTTCCGATATTAGGAAGCTGTTTTTAAATGGATTGCAAACTCATTTCATTACAACTCCTTTTTGTGTTTAGTTTGTTGACCTAGACCCCACACCTCCGAATAATACGGTTGGCTATGTACGGTGCCAAAGAAATTCAACACGTAAATAAATCGATATATCACGCCTCAAATAAACATGCCGAGACAATTTCATCCAAATGCGGATGTGATGTAGACACCGAGTGATTTATTAACTTGCATCAAAAGGGCACAATTGTGCAATGGTCAAGTGAACTCTACATTCCACCAACCCCGATACAATGCGAGCAGAAATGTGTTTTGGCTACATTATGAAACATATCAAATGGAACTGTAGAGTTCTTTACCATGCATGTAGCAATATATATCATCATGATGCACGACGGTGTGTAAATGCAACAATCCCATTAAGGTCTGAATATATAGTTCGCATTTGTAAACATACTTTCATAAAAACTGATTTAAAGCCTAAGGCAGCTAAGGTGAAAAAGAATTGAGACTTCTAAAATACTGACACATTTCCTGTTGCCTTAGTTTTTGTTACAAGGTTTCTAAACCCACAATTTTACTTGTCAAGGTAAAAAAAAAACACCCATATCCATTGACAAAGTTTCATCCATTTTTCTTTAAAATTCCAAACACTTTGTATAATGCTGATAGTACAACACAGATGTTGTGTAATTCAATGTCCAAGCCACCGATACGTATGCACTTATGGAGCTTTCAGCGTGGGTGACGACATATCATATCGTGGTGGGTTTTCAGTCCTTGGATACATAACGAAGAGCGACAGCTGTGCCACTCCCAGCATTGATCCCAGCACATTTGGAATCTGTATTGGAGAAGAAAATTCGAAAAAAAACACTGTTTTGTTGTTCTCTCCGTAGCCTGTTATTAGAGCATTCAGACATGTGGCGTTCGTACCACACATTCATAATTAAGGATACCACATAGTAGTTAAATGTCGTTGTCTAGTTTTATTGTAATTATACCGTAATGTTTAAATATATTTTTGCATTGTTTTTTCTCATTGTTAACATAATCGTGGTTCAAGTAAGCCAAAGAAAAACAATCCTTTGCGTAACTGGAAATTTGTGAAATATCTCAAAACTCCATTTCACGGCTGATGTCAATTCTGGGGAGAATGCACCTGATGGGAATGCCTCTTATGATCATGCAGGGTACACTTATTCAGTAAAAAGCCATACATTACTTCTGGTACATCAGCCGAGAGGCAGATAAGAAGTGATGTTTCAGAATTACATGCCCAAGTGGATATTTCATCACGTTTTTACATTTTATCTGCAGTATATTGCACATACAGTAACACTTTTCTGTGACAACAATAATTTATCATCTTACTATTTATTAATTAGAACATGCCTTCAATGTCTTTGTGTACAATAGCCTATAAGCAATTAGGAACAAAAAGGGATACCCTGAAATGAATAGAATTGTCAGATTTTTGTTTATTTTACAATGTGATGCTTTTCAAACTTTGCATGAATCTGCCATCAAATACATTATTTTATCAAACCTTCACCTCAAAGCCTGATTACAAAGGGCCCGCATGGCCACTGTCATGCATATGGAGTACTATGTAATGTAAAAACTATTTTTAAATCGTTTTGCGATGGCCACAATACGGCCATGGACAGATAACGTATGTAATCTGATAGCATTGGACTGGACCACTAAAAATGTTATGTGATCTCATTTGCAATATAACAATGAAATGCATGGATAGAATCATTAAGGTATGGCATTTGTAACATGATAACCTGTGCAAAATTATAATAATGCCTAATGTAATTACCCTCCTGCTTAACTCACTATGTGACCATAGTTGCGGCATATTTTTGAAAGTGGAAAACAATGGCTCCATCGTGAAATTGCCACGTTGTGATTTAGTCCAATTTTCTAAAAGGTTGAAAGCATTCAGCATAAATATACACACAACTGTCTCCAAGGTAAACCCCTCATTATCCAATGTCATGCGAATTTCTGTTACATGCCAGCAGAACATAAAACAGTAGGGGTCCCCGTTGCTATGGGGGGGAAGGATCCAAATGAAGTGAAGGGGTGAATTAATAGGCAGTTATCTCACCAATATTTCATTTGTGCACAGAGTATTCTCTGAAGCAATAATACAAGCAATAATACATGGCTTGATCCACTGACATTGGTTGCTGCTGGAGGCTCACAAAGTCCTAGGACAGTTCTCGTCCTCTACACAAAATCTTGATAGATATTATCATGCAATGAAATCTAAATGGGCATATTTTATCATTCACTGCAAAAGGCCTCAATAAAGAATGGTCCATGTGGAATTCTACCAACGCAGACATCAATCTGCACAAAGGTCCCACACACTGCTGCATTAAATTGTCATAAATATCAATAATGACAAACTGTGACCACCAGCACTTCAGATGTCATTGATATGTGTATACGAATGCCACTTGTGCATTATAGATGCATTAAGACACACTTTTAATAATTAAGCATAAACATTTGAAAGATGACCGATGTAGTTTCACTTACAGGCAGCTCAAAATGTATATTTAGAATTGTATTAATTGTATTATATCTATATTTAATAATCCATATCACCTAAGAGGCAAAAACAAACATTAAATATGCATAAATGGGAATGTACAAACTTAACAATGTATACTGCAAAATTATTGCCTGAATAAATGCTTCACCTTGTGAAACATTTTCAAATAGAGAAGCAGTTTTATCTGCAATGTGGAATCTTTTTCACTTATCAAGAATCTGGATGACAGCCAAATCAGGGTATTTTTTGTGTACTTCAAACCAAATGGGGAAATTGCTGAAGAATGTATATTGACCTGAGAATGTAACTATGTATTCTTACGCCTAGAACACAATGTTACTGCTGCATTCCATGTGTGACGATAACCAGCTAAACTACAATTAAAAATTATATTCCTCAATGTGATTTTCTAATTTCTCCTGAGATATTCACACTGCATTCATCTAGACCAAGCTAGGTCTAGATGATTTAAAAAAATGTAATGTTCCAGATCAAATGTACATACCAATATACAAGCCAATTTTACAAAACCGTTTTAAATAAATTTACACCAACTTTACATTAAAACTATGGTTTTGTTACATATATTATTAAACAATAACAAGGTGCTGAATTTTTATTCTGCTATAAATCAGCACCACGTTGATATTTAAGAAATTACTTACCAGCATGCATATTAAACATTTTTCCTTAAAACTCCTACACTAAGTAGTCCTCTATCCAGCAGTGAATTGACAGGGTTTCTAAAAATCGTTATTATTTTGCAAAAACAAACCTTAACGAAGCTATCATGAATGATGACTCCATATATGAACCACTCCAGAGCCACGACAAAGTTAGCGAGGCACAAGGGGAGGGCCAGACACTCCGTGCTCTTGGTCCGCAACACTTCAGCCTGCGACACACACACAGCGCTATTTTTAAATCCTTTATATTAAGTTCGCTTGCTTGCTTACGACCGTGCAAATCTTTCGGTCGTTTTTTAACCCACTTCCCGTGATCCAATCGAGCTGACATTTTGGACAGACTCGTTGTGCGTGACAATTTCTTTTCGTGAAAATTTTTTTCCTAAATTTTACACTTTTTAGGTAATTTTTTTTTTATATTTAATTACCAATTGCTTAATGGTGGCAGGCAATCATCTGACCCATAGGTGGCAGCCATCTCAAGCCAGAGGACGAGAGGACTCTAGCCGCCACGCATATAAAGGATTTATAGTGAAAAACTTTGTTTTTACGGGTTATACTTGTTTGTTATCAACACAAACGGCACACGTTTTGTTCCCGCATTCGCTATTCAGAAGCTAAATGTCCATTGCTGTGTAGAACACCATCCATGTCTTATTTTTCTTGGTGACAATTTCAACATTGGCAGCCTCCCCAAAATAAATCTCCACAAACTTGTCCACTTGTAATTATAAACATGACATTAACATTACGCCCTTAATGGTGCCAATGAAAAAAAAGTTGTTCAATGTTGTCCTGTTCAGACTATGGCATTATTAAATGTTAAATTGATCGAATTGTATTGGGCCCATGTGGATCATACATCAGTTTAGAGGAAAGAAACACGTATGCCTGCCAACAGTTAACTTTCCAAAAATCATGCCGGTTCACATCAGTGTAGTAATGGCACTGAGCATGCTAATAGGCAGATGTTTTGGATAGTATTTTATGGCTTAGAAAATAAATGGTTTTCATTTTAAGTCCTTCCATGTCAACAGCCATCCATGATGTTTATGTGGAATGACTGCCACCTAGTGAATATTCCAACAAAGTCCAACCCTCTACACAAGCCAGATTTTTTTTCTGAGCGAAATGTAATCAAAAGCAGACCACAATCTACATTTCCTATATTTACCGTTTTCAAATCTTATTTTTATTCATATAGCGTCTTATTTCTGGCCAAACACTAAAGCAAGTTATGAAAGTGTTTTATTTTAAACATATTCACACAGCAACACATTACAAATTAAGCATACGAAACTGTTTGTTTAACCAATGTTATTACATTTAAAAATTCTGAAAACTGCGTAGATGTCAACAGCTGTAATGTTTGCTGACTTACAATGGAAGCAAGGGGCGCGCCAAAATTGATAACTGCACCGAAAGTGCAGAGCAGACCCAGGTGATACTTTGCAGTTTCCACATCTTCCGCCAAGTACTTTATGTAAACAAGCGTCGCGAATAGGATGCACGTGGCCCCTAACAACATCCTGTGAAGTGGTTTCTAGCAACACAGGTATGCCGAATTAAAAACTCGACACGTCACGTTCATGAATGTACAACACCACGCAACAATAAATGCTGTTTGTAATGGTGTAATGTAAAAAGTGCATACGATACTGTGCCATACCTTTTCGTCGGCGTGACTATAGAAATAAAGGACGTACAGGAACTCTATAAAAGCCCCAGCAGCATTGACGTATATTAATGTCATGTCAGTCTTCAGTAATCCATACCTCAACCACAGCACTGAACTGAATGACAATGAGTGCATGATGTATTATTGTGAATCACCAAACATTTGGAACGAAACATTTGCAACAATGTTTTGGCTATGACGTCGAATTGAAAAAATGTAATCTGAAAGTCATCAAGGCATCAAATGCGGCTTACCAGACAGTGCATGCGACAAAAGGAAACATTGATAATCCATTAGTGTTCCCCTTCCTTTTAATTTTCAAACATATATCACTGTGGGGCAGACAAAAAACAAGTTTGCTTTAACGAAAATATTTTTGTTAAACAATCTTTTTTTTACCAATGATATATTTAAAGTTTAACACGTAGGCTTTCGCGACCAATATCATCCATAATACAGGTTTTGTTGGGTTAGATCGCGTAAAGTTCCAAATGTGTCGTTAAACGCACCACCACCCGACACAGCCAATTAGTAAGGTTTGTCACGAAAACAGAACATGCCAATCTGTTTACGTGACAAACCTTACGAATTGGCTGTCGGGTGGTGGCAGGTTTAACGACACATTTATATATTTACGCGACTTAACCCCAAAAACCTCTATTATGGATGACATATTTTTTAAACATTGCAAACGACGATGCGAACAGTGTTGCAGCCGTACAAATGACAAAGCTTTCAGTGTTTTGTAAAATGTGTTGCGAATGAATGACTTACATTCCGGTGAAAAAAAATGCGATGGTACTAAAGGTGGCCACGGCTGACACGATGTCTTGTGTAGAATATGAAGACAATATCATGACTGTTTATGTTTAAAAAAAATAAAGTATTCACTTATGTGCTTCTCGTCAATAATGTATATATTACACAAATATGCCAAGCTCCAAGGGTAAAATGCAGGCTAACATAAAAGAGGATTTTTGAAAAATCCACACGTGATGAAATCTTGCACACACCACTCGAGGTCATGGGGGCACATGTTCCCATTCAGTCTCTGTTCGTTTTCACAAATGTAGATGATGAATTTCACTTCAGTCTTAAGCATCCGTCTAAAGAGCTTGAAATTCGTAAAAAAAATATTCTGAACCAAAACTGACCTCTTAATCTGTACGATCTTCGGATTGTTACCTTGCTGGCTGCATGAAGCTATGTTCAGCAAGCTAAATCTCAACAGCAGGCTACAGCTTCACCCATATCTTATTTGAAACGCAGCAAATCAGACCGTCAAGTTATACAAGTGCCTGGCCGAGTTATATCTTTTTTGAGGATTTAAGGCAAGTGGTTCGTTCGGCAAGCGTCACGCACGGTAAACCCATGGGGACATGAATTAGTTGTGGTCAAGTGTTTGCCTGACTGCACTCCTCTCTAAAGCTTCCTTGGATGGTGGACGTCAACATTAAGTCATTGATCACGGACGTAAAGTTGAAGTACAGTAGTTGATCTGTAAGAAGAGGGGGGGGGATGGTGGAAATTATGACAGCGTTTGAAAAGTTAAAAACGTTTGCAAAAAGGCTTTTTTTTATTACATCACGCCTGAATAACCTAAATAAACGTGGCTATTTGCGCGGTATTTACAAGTTCAACCGCGGATAAAACTAATATCTTAATCTGCACCACTGTCGGTCAACAGTACATCTTAGTATTTATGCATGCCCCGACAACGCCAGGGCTAGAGAAGCTTGGTCTCCATAGGATCTCCTCACTTATGTATTCACTTAATATTTGGGTCGCAGCGAATTAGTGATATACTGTACTACGAGACATCGTAAATGTTCAAAATAATCAGAGTGCATTTTGGAAAATTTCCTTGCTCATTGTATTTGTTTAAACGTCTGATTTCCTGACATTTACGAAATAGCAATTACATTTTCAAACAAATAGCCATAATACCAATAAAACGTTATTGTCCTGCATCATAACTTAAAATATTCGATGGTATAAAACAATTGACACCTACGGGGCCCATCTGTCCCACGAATCGTGATGATGATTCCGAAAACGACTACAGCGGTTTATTTCAATTATAATCACTGCAGCATTGTGAGCTGGAATCACGATTACATTGTCATTGCAATTAATTAAGATAAAATACAGCTACAATTGTGATTGCCCCTAGGTTGTGGTCGCTATGCACCTGGGTCGTGAGCCCCGGGCTTGCGAGACAGTGAGCGTCCTTGATTAAAACAGAATTTCAATTAGAATTTAAATTACGAACATTGTACAATATATACACAAGCGTTCTCTCTGGCGTGGGGGGGGTCATCGTTACATCATCTCGACGTTAATCCCGTGTTCTTTAAGTACTATACGGGCAGAGTATATCACAGCAGGTGACCCCAGCTTGATTCCCAGTCAAGGGCAAACATCAGCGGCGATGTACATCTGAATCTATCGTCACCCATCCATACATAACCACCCTTATCCCATACTCTTTGGTTCTTTCGGTAAAGTCACGTAGAAAGAAAATAAATTTAGTACGTTTCGATTGCTACACAAGCAACCGTCATCAGGTGTGAATGAATGAGAAAACAAACATCGCAGTCGCTGGTCAATTGAAACCACATCAGTGCATAGCCGCACTGACCAGCGTCTAATATCTTTACAGAACAAATCACATCCCAACAAACCCACCCAGCTTGAGAGGACGACATAATCCGGCAATGTCTCTACAAATCTCTGTAAATTGCTTTGTTTTCAATTCAACATTGGTGACATCGCCATCGTAACTTTAGATGCCACTTACGGCCGGGCACCGTTGCCTTCTTTCGTATCCAGTAACTTTATTGATTAAATCAAAAGTCTCCCGGCTGTGCGAAAGTTGGCGACGGTGGGAACTTCTAAAGCGTCGATTCGGTGTGCGCACGAACGACCACGACAACAACTCACTGCGGTGGCTCGAGATGGCTCTCGACAACGCAGCGACGCGTTCCGAATAACGCGGGGACAACGCGAAACGACGGAGATGATGACGACGAGTGGATGGGTGGTGGTGATGTTGGTGTTGTTGGCGGAGAGTTCCCGCAAGCGACTTCACCGCGACCCGGCCGCCACTGACGTTGCGCGTCTCCTCCCACCGCGCCACGTGCTCGGCTACGCCACGCCCCCTTCACTCTCTTGCCACGCCCCCTTCACTCTCTTGCCACGCCCCCTTCACGCTCTTGCCTCACCTCGGTGCGGCCACCTTACGTAGGGGGACGGGGTGAAGAGAGGGTTTACAAAGAGCCCTATGGGGGGGGGGGGGGTGACGAGAGGGTTTACAAAGTTACCTATGGTGGGGGGGGGGGGGCTAAATGGGCACGAGGAGGACTGCAGAAGAAGATGAAACGTGACTGGTGCTGTACGGGAGGGGACGTGGAGCAGAGCGGGCTTGCCCGAGGGCCGGCACCAGCGTGGTGTCTCAATGTCGGCCTCTGGAGGAGGCTCGCGAAGAAGCGCTCCTGCGCGTGTAGTTGGAGGCAGTCGCCATCCAACAACGAGGGAGAGGGACAGAGGAAGGGACGCTCACAACAACGAGCGGAGGGACGGGCGGTTAAAATGCACAAAGTCGGGAGGGGCACACCTGGTGCGCATCTGCCTTCCACTTCAGTCAACCCATGGGCACCCGGGTCTGTTCCGTGAGCTCCTTCACGTGGCCTCAAAGTGCACCTAGCCTGGCACAGAGACGCCGCTGTGACGGCGGCTAACGCTGTTGTTGGGGAATTATTCCCTCACCCAAGATGGCGGTCGTTGCGGCGCGCACGTAATGATGACGTCACGCGCCGTTGACGCGGCGAGGGTCGGTCACGTGACGCGGAGTCGCGTTGGTCCAATTGTGACGGCGCCTCTCGCTCGGCCACGTGGCGATTGTCACGGAGCGTTTGGATTCGATTTTGAGCGACACCGAGTCGAGCACTGATCAAGCAGCGTTCGAGCTATAACATTATTAGTATTGTTGGTGTATGTGATCGAACATGGATCAAGCTGTGATATTTTAATACGAATTTTTTTTTAGTCGTTAAAAGTTATTCCTGTCACATGATTTCGGGATCTAAAGAGAGGATTTTTAGGTCGAAAAAGCCCACATGAGGTCGCCCCTTGACACTGAATGTCTTTCTTCTACATGAACATAATTTATCATTCCGTCGCAGATTCATTTTATTATGTTACAGCGCACGTGGTGAAAACTACTTGACGTTTGTGAAAGAGCTTTATTGTTCATCGGATTCGTCCAGTATCAATATTCTCAAGCGAGTTGACCGCGTATGGTTAGAATTCACTTATATACAAGTAGGGCCATTTCCCGAAACGTTGCTTTAATTTCATTTTCAGACAGCGTTATTGACAAACTTGTTGCGTTTTTTTTTGTGTGTGCCTATGCACGCACCACTGTCAACGCACAATGTCACAACATTGTGTAAAAAGAGTTGCTTTTTCAAGGGTAGGCTTGGGGTTAAATAAATGTGGTAGAACAAAAGGCGTAGACGAACATAGAGACGAATAATCAGCTATGACCTCTCTACTACAGTACTTGACTGAAGGCGTCCCAAAAGCATTTCATGAACATCCACTCGGTATTGTTTTCCTTTGGCTGCCACTCCATCGATATTCTATTCCCTGGTCATCGTCCTATCTAGCCAAGTGTTTGTGCCTAAGTTCACAAAAAATCATCTCGTCAGCCGTGCAGCTGAAGGTTGATTAAAAGTATGTTCCTTCATTAACGACGGCGCATAATGCGCGTTGGACAACGCGTTTTGGGTTTCGTGTGGGAATGCAGCATTGTGGTAGATGTTTAAATTAGATTTAAACGAGAATCTAAACCGTTAATCGTTTTCAGAACCTATAATGTTTGGAGTGTTTTTTTTAAGAATATAACCAGCTTAATTAATAACGATTCGAAATCGATTCCAGTGGAATGTTGGTAATGATTGGTAGGTACGCCCAAAAGTACAAACGGCACGGCGGTTAAAGTGACGACGTGAGCAGTGAAACCCTGCATTTATTAACGCCACTTCTTTCCGAAGGGCTTCCACTGGAGAGAGCTCTAGAGCTTATTTGGTCTACTTTTCCACGCTGAGCAGACATTGTTGGAAGAGGTAGAAGTACCCACAAACCGACCACACACACGACCTGCCAAGAGATTATATCTGCAATGTAAACATGCGTATTTCTGGGAAAACGAGGGTGGTATTTAAGAAATGTGCCCATTGCTTCCACTGCTCCGTCGAACTGGCGGCTTCTGGATTGCGAGTCCAGTGTGCTAACCACTTGCTTCTCAGTTAAAACAAATTTGTTCATTGCTCAACCTAGCGATGCGTGCGGCAAACCGGCTACCGATAATACAAAACCAAAATGTGTAATGTGCCTGGTGTAAATACAGCGCTGCTACTGTTTGCGTGATTTTAATTTGCCAGCAGAGACGTTGCGAGGATCAGGCAAATCGTGGCAACCGCCGCGGGTCCTGCGTTTTCGGGGTTGTGGAATGCGCTTTGACGTCACAGTATCAGGTGTAATACCTCCGGTTTAGTTTGAAGGCATGGGGGGGGGGGCACAGTAGGATTTGCCCTGGGCCCCTCACCTCCTGATAGATGGACCTGTTTACGAGTTCACTGAACTATTTCCCCATCTTAGATACAGAAATACTAAATATCGTGATTAATAATCGATTTTTTGATAGGTAACGTAAAGTTGGTATTGGTCTTAATTGCACTTCCTCGAAAAGCACATTTATTTGGAGACTATGAAAAAATAAGATCTATTAAACGAAACTAACTTTAGTTTCAAAAACAGGGATCGAAGAAACAGGCAACTTAACCGGATCTAAAAACAACATTGGCCAGTTTGCATTGATTTTATTGTGATGCCATTAATTCACCCTCCGCCTCTGTTGTTATAACGCGCTTTGTTTAGATCTAATGGAAAAAGACTTTGGCACAACTGTGTTGCATCTCCATTGCATTCACTTTTTCATTTGTCTGTATATTGCCAATTACAGCGTTGCCCAAGGCAGATTGAATTGGAGACTGACCTTCCTTTCCAGCTCCGCACAGGGACTTAATTTTGTACAGAAGCACCCATCAAATGATTCACCCCTGCTCATAATGCGTTGTGTGCTGGACCATGAAAATTAGTCAATTGTAATTGAATGTGCACTCTATTGCACTCGTTAAACTGTTACTTTTATGATATTTTTGCCTCGGGTCTCATATGCGTGGTGTAGGAATATGTAATAAATAAATAAACGAGGCAACAGTTCTCTATCCACGCATGTTTACCATTATATTGGTCGAAATTGTGTCGACAATAACACAGGTGAATTATAAATGTAAACAGTATTGTATCATCATTAGTATTACACCTCTATACCAAGGAAAGCCTGAATGTTTTGTGCAATCCCAATTGAATAATTCACAGGTATTTTATTATTATTATTGAGATGTTTGACCAATACCAGTTACATGTTATGTTTGTTTTCGCTATGGGAGGAAACCGAAAGACCCGGAGGAAACTCCTGCAAAATAGGGGGAGAACATTTTTCTTGCTGTGAGGCACAAGTTCTACCACCGTGCCACCCTGCCGCCCAAATAACCATGCCGCCCTCAATAAACACTCCCCATAGAGGGCATTTGAGTAATACATTTTTTTTATTGGTTTTCACATTCAAGGGTTACGTGAACCACCGAGCCCGTTCCAGCACTTAATTTGCACAGGCAACCACATGCTATGGAGACTGTGGATATAAAAGAGTATAACCCTCCAAACCAGTCACAAATCCATGCACCAGCGAGCGCCCTCCGATGGACGAGCCACGGGGTATCCAATTTCATTCCGTCGCTGGCTGCGAAAGCCGCTTAGGGCTGGTGATGCAACTCCGCTTTTATCGGCGCGACACACCCAACTGAATGCGGTTTTGCACCGTGGAGTGTGGCCTCTGACCACTGGAGACTGAGCTATGTCTACCAAACTTGCAGCACACGAGGTAGCTACAGCAGGCAGATGTTTTGGTGAGAGCTCATTCAGACATAACGCTCCCATGCAAGTGGGATCTGGATTGTTTCGGTACAAATATATCAGCAGACAACAAGCGTACACATTCTAGATTTGAAGCTTTCGTGACTGCAAGGATTCATATCAAGTCACGTAGGTAACCTACGTGACTTTACCGATAAAACCTAAGAATAAGCGTACAAATATTGAGCACAGCCTACACAACATTTTCCATGTTTCAAGGTTATCTTGGTATTTAAAATGCATTATTTATGTTGGTACAGTGAGCATACACTAATTCCAACGCTTGAAATTGTATAGTACAATATTTTTTACCGAACATTTGCCAGATGGGGGAATAGAAAACATTTCTATTATATGGCACGCAGAATGTTTATACTATACTGATGAATAGCGGAACTTTAAAGTCTGGTACATTAAGCGTAAAATCCACAAACGCATTCCTGGAGGTTTTGGGGCGTTAACGTCATTAATGTTGCTTCGTTTGGCCATGAAAGCTTCGTCTTGTGACAGCTGTAACGGGTATATTATTCCATTATGAGAAACCCTATGGCCAAATCGACCCAACGATCCAAGCTCCAGTCGTATATCGCCGCGCCGTGTAGGCTTCGTCATCTCGACGTTGGCTCATTTAAGAGAGTCGTCTGTAACGGGCGTTTCAATTCCCCACGCTTTGGGGGGTCAATTGCGCTGTTGTGTTTTTTTTTACTTGATACAGCTGTCGGGCTGTGACGGTTCCACCTGAAGACGGAAGCTTGTATTGCCTCCGAAACGTCGTGATTTTTATTTTACTTTTATTAATTTTATTTTTTTACCTACGTGACTTTACCGAAAAAACCTAAGTATACGAATGTGAAAACGCCACTTTGTAAAACGTGGTGCCAATCCTTCTGTTCCTTGCGGTCAAGCACAGCAACCGGAATCAGGCTCGAGCACACGTGCAAAAGTCGCCCTGCGTGGCGACGTCCACCATACAATGAGAAGTGGGTTTTTTGTTTATCATTGCAACACCTTCACGCAAAACCGCAGCCCTCTTATCTCACTGCATCTTTACAGGGTTTCTGATTCACGTTTTATTTTCTAGAATAAGTGCTTTCCGCTGCAATAAAAGGTGGTGTTAGGATATTGATGTGTATGTCGTTCCAAATTATTATTTTGTGTTAATCAAGAATGGGATAAAACATGTGTATGTCACGTCGGTTTACTATGTTTTGAAAAATCGAAGTTAACGATAATGCGTCGGTCATGGCAGTTGTTTGACCATGCTTTACGATCGTCGCTGTGGGTTGGTGAAGAGGCGACCAGGACCGGCTCAGATATCAGTGGCCAATAATAGTAGCCATGGCTAGAAATCAAACGGATTCCTGGGGACGTTATCCATAGCGCAGCGCGCAAATCACAACACCAATCTTCCACCCCCTATATGTATTAGTGTACTGTGTAAGATGTTCCGATTAAATGTTACAGTTTTATTTCGCTATTTCGTGGTCTCTCTCGTATATATTTTTTAAAATCTGTTAACCGCTCGAATAAAAAAAACATCGTTGTGTATACAGTGAGTGTATGTTTAGTTGAATTCAGTTACACGTGACAGATTCCATTCAAATACTGTACAGTTAAAATCAGAAATACAATACAATAATTACAACACACGTCGCCACTAGAGGACGTTGAAGATCAATAAGTATTGGAAAATAATTAATAAATGTGTATACTCTATATACGTTATCATTCGAATAATAAATGCCTCGTATCCATCCTATTAGAACCCCAGTGTTGTGATCACTTCAGGTGTCCATTGGCAGGACACGTCGTGCTGGTCAAGAGCTGTAAGCGAACGACAGCCAAGGTATGGAACGAATACAAGTGGCCGTCCACCGTGTAGAGGGAGCAACACAATCAGCAGGCGCTAGGTGTATTATTACGTCGTGAGAGATGACAACGGCTTCGGGAGGACTTCATCCAGCAGTGGATTGATCACGGCTGGTTGTGGTCTTCATCGCATTGCGCTGAGTGAATATAATCGCTGTGCTGTTTGGATGCAATCTCGGTTGCAGATACGCATTTTCATCGTGCTCTTGGAATAAAGTGTTTGGTTGACGTTTCGTGCAATTCAGTTCGGCGGTTATCTTCTGGCTTCTGGAGAGAGGGAACAACTCATGTTGTACTTCAGCAGCTTAAGTTCACGACGTGGTGGTCCCTGTTCACACGAATTACATCGGGCGAACAGCACATTGGTACGCTAAAGCTGTAAGCCCAATGCATTTGTATTCAGAGAGAAGTTCGTGAACCCAAAGGCCACGAATCTCCACCCCACAATCCACCCCAATCATATCAGCAAATCACATATTGCCTCGGTGACTTCTCCGCCTTTTATGCCTGTAACACTCAAGATGTTTGGCCCTTTGGTGGAGAGCCCCATAAATTGATAATGCGGTGCTGTTGGCAAGGGCCAACAAGCCGCAGTTAGCGAAATAAATGGAGCTTTCGCAAGGCGGCCAGCAGAGAGCGTGAAAAACAACGTCCACTCCAGGGCAGAGTTTACGAGTGACGTGTGAGCACATTGAGGCTGTTGCGCGATTACTAAACGGGTCTTCACGTAACTCACCACACACACTCAGAGCGGATGTCGGCTCTGTGTTGAAACAGACAAGACACTCCCGCACGGAAATCGCCCGATGACTCGTACTTCTTGTAAATTTAATACTGTACAACAATGCAACATTCTTTCAATACCCCGTGCGCAGGGGCGGATTAAGGCAACGGGGCTTTGGGGGTTGCAAGCCCAGGGTCCTCCGCCAGCTGGAGGGCCTCCAGAGATGAAGTGAAAAGATATTTCATTTGCGAATGATGAATTTTATTTGTTGTTAGCCTTGTAAAAATAAATGTTATTTTTCTTCAACTTTGTTTTCCTTTTGAAAATATTACTGGGGGGGGCTCACAGTACCTGTAGCCCAGGGGCCTACAACATCTTAATCCGGTCCTGCCCGTGCCCTGACTGGACATCTGTGGAAAATGAGCTTTTAGCTTTATAGCTCATGGGATTCCTCCAGTATAAATATTCTGATTCTGAACATCCTCCATGGGCCGATATTGTAAAATAGCTTCAGGCTGAATGTTTCCTACCGGCGTAAACAAATAAAATGAGTAATTAGAACGTATTTCGATGCATTCGGTTACACAGACGTGAGCATTTTTTTTTGGCCACATTTTCGTTATCGGCTGGCTTATTACTTCCTTTGAGTCATTCTTTGACACGGTAAATTGATTGCCCCGCAAAAGAATGCCACTGGTGTCCTCCCTGCACAGGGAGCTGAAATGAGACGGATAACTCGCGTAATGGTAAGGTGGCACGGACATTCTCAAAGTGTCCTCCAAAAAAAGACACGTGTGTGCAGCAAACAAGTGCCCACACCGGCGATGCCTTTTATTACGCGCGTCGCATGCCGTTTAAAGCCCCGAAGCAGAAGCCACGGAAAGTCCCGTGCCCTGTGTAGGAAGCGGAAACGGCAGCCGTCACCGACGATAGCTGCACACTCAGGAAACGCACACATCCTGTGGAACAGTGGCAAGGGGTGCGTGAGCTTCACACGAAGTGAGACGAGGGCTGTCGCCACCGCCCGGCATGCGCGCTGTGTGCTTCGGCTTGGAAAGAGAAAGGGAGTTTGTTTCGGGAGACTTAGCCCACACAAACACGCGCGCACACTCAACCCATTTCGGTCATCTGGGCCAAAATTCCAACAGACCAACTGCTAACAAAGTTGTTGCGCAATTTTTTTTGTTTCTCCCCTTCTCCACACCCCCCCCTCTCTTGTCGGGGAGTATTTTGACCACCAAACGGATGGGGGGAGCCGTGGGGAGCTGGCGCGTGGTGGAACAGAGAGCCGGCAGATTTTGATCACTAAATAGACAGCGACACCTGCGTCTAACATATACTTTACCCAGGACGGTCGCGCGTTTTTTGATCGCAGTCCACGGCGCTGTCAGTAAGTTTCTCTGTTGGGACGAAGTATAGAGTCGGGCAGCGCGTGTGATGCTGGACGGTTCACGGCCGGGGCAGACGCTCTCTCAAACTCTCGCTCCCACCCCCCCTACGACGACGACTACCCACCCCCTGCCGCTTGAGCAATGAGCAAGGAGCTCGCCCGGGCATGGAGCGCCGACTGCGAGCCGCTCGGGACTTTGCCCGAGGTCAGCGTCTTGCAGGTGGCCCCGGAGGATGAGGAGAAGGACGAGGGCGACGAGGACGTCAAGAGGCTCCACAACTTGGCGTACACAGTGGCCACGCTGCCGCGCAATCATAAACCCAAGGTGCGTGGCGAATTCATCCGGCGCTTCGGGACTGCAGAATTGCGCGCGTTCGTTCGGTGGCCGTGGAATCGATTGTGTGGATTACGTGGGTGGAAAAAACCCGATTTTTCCAGCGGCAGGCATCGGGTTTTTTCTTTAATACAATTAAACCCGATTTCGTGGGAATTAAAACCTGGTTCAATGAATACGAAACTCTGATAGGCTTAGGCTGCTTTCTTCGTCGGTGCTGCTATCGTACTCGGGGCCGTCGGGCACGGGGTAGTCGTAGAATGCGGCGCGCAGGTTGGTCTTGATGAACACGAGGAGCTTCTTCTCCACAATCGTGGGCGCCAGTGAGTTCCTTAGCTTGGAATGGATGAAGCCCATCGTTGAGAAGTGCGGTTCTGCAATTAGAACCAATTAAACCGGATTTCTCCCAATCTTAGATGATCGGGTTTAATATAAAAAGACAATTAAACCCGATTGTAAAAAAACCCGACTGTGCCACCCTTGGCGGATTACATTCACGCCGAGACGATCGCTGTATTTCAAGGTTGCCTCTGTGCATCTCACGGAGGAGCGCGGTGAAGGCGATGCGCGTGGCACGTGCGTGAACTCGCTCGCGAGAATTTCTGGGTTTACGAAAGTACGCCTGATTATTTATCTCAAATGGGTCGCAAGGGCATTGTGTGAACTGAATAATGCACATGCCCTGGGTGGCCTCAAGTGAACGTGCTCGGCGGTGGACTGCTTCGTCATTGTTCGGAGACAATGGGACATCAACTAACAAGCTCTCTCTCTCGGCTTTCCGGTAGAAGTCAGTTTTGAATTTCAAAAGGATTCTTTTAGAGGTTAATTTACACTCATTGTTATCGTGCGCCATGGAAAGTGACTGTAGAATGAAGGCCTCCTCCCCGCCTTCATTATCTCTCACATCAATGAATGTGAATGATACATTTATTTCTATTAAACAGCCTAAAACAATTATACACACGTCGTGATCCGTAAAATGTAACACACTCCACTGCGATTTCAGGCGATTTCTGTGAAATTTCAGGCGATTGTAGCGAAATCGCCTGAAATGCTTCAGGCTGTTATGGAGAGGCCAACATTCAGGAAGTCAGCCTAGAAATATATGGGAGACTGCGTGGACATGTTTTGCGGACTGCCTGATAATTCGGAAAAGCCACTCACTGAAAATTCAATAAATTGTTCCCTAGCTGCCTGAAAGTAATGAATGTACATATTTCTTTCGATGTGCTACATATTTTCCAGACGACTGTATGTATGTCATATTTGTGCGCTAATTAGTGACAGCCAGACATGGAACAAGGTTGATTAATTGCGTTCGTGTATTCTGATGTTCTGTTGTTTTTACAAGCTAGCGTATACACATTCACATCACATGCAGTGAAAACACTGTTGTGGTTCATGTAATCGCAGCAAGCGGCGTGGCGTGACTTACTTGTGCCTGTGTGTTCTTCACAGAGTGTGATCACCCGTTGGAAAAACACATACCATGGATTAGCAGAATCTACAAGGTACAGTTTATTTTATTAACAATAAACGACAGTCCATTGTCAACGCCACTGCTAGATGAAGGCCTTCCCACGCCATGTCAGTCATGGGGGGGGTTTTGACCACACTTCACTGTGCAGGTAAATTTTGGGTTGGTGGAAAGTGAACCATGCCTGATTAAGATGTCACTCGTCACTAATGTTAGCTCTGGTCCGGGAATAAAACACAGATCGGCAGGCTCATGGTGCTGTGTGTTAACCACTGCTATTATTTCCTAGCATTTGTATAGAATTATAATTCAAATAAAGTGTGAGAAAATGCATATTTTGTTATGTTAAAGTAAGGTATTTAATGCATTATATTTGTGTCGAAAGAACATGTTGGCAGACATGATCGCATGGTGTATTAGTTTACCTAGAGCCTAACTTGTTTAAAACTTGACCAATATATCTTCGTCTTTTATTGAATTTCAGGCGTACAATCGCCATCGAGAAGGAGGATGATGAATCATACGGATTCGAACTGCAGGTCTGTTCCTTCCTAATTGCCCGCATTTCGCTTGGATAGATGCGCGCCCTTCAGATGCGTTCGCTTGAGATAAGCCGATTCCACTTTGGACTCGCCGAGAGGACAATTGAATAAATCCCACATGCTCTAGAGGCGCAGCTACCCACACTGCCCACGCTCCATTAGATCGGTGTCTCTTACCACTAATTAAGCTCCCACAGTCCAGAAATTGACCACTTAAGCGAGCCTCCTTGACACCGGCATCGGTAGGCTGGTAAAGCAAGTCACACGTGTCACAAGTATCTGTTAACTGGCATGTATGGACAGCAGGACGCTTCCTGGTCAGGTCCTGACAGGCGTGATGATGCACATACCTGTAAGCCAGAGCTTAGGAGGAGGCAAGGGTTTGTGAATCGCGCAGATTTGTGACTCCCAAACCCTCTTGGCTGTGAGATGGCCACGATTTGGCAGTAGAGAGAGTTGATTTGTGAACCTGCGTTAGTGTAAACTTTTGAGTTTTTCTCCCAAATGTGAAACACTCGTCAAAAAAGGAATTGGCCAAACATGTCATGAAAAAGTAAAACATTCAGTGAGACTTTCATGACCACATAAATGTTATTATTATTAGCTTCAGAAGGCTGGAGTTTATTAAAATCACTGCTCCATACATTTTGTCAGACGTTACATTTTTGGGGAGCCAATGCCAAAATCTTACACAGACCAACCATTGTTGCTCACGGTCAAGTTCTGACATTCGGGCAGTTCACTCAATGGTGCAGTGAGCGCTTGTGCTGTGACATTACCGGTCACTGGCCACCTACAATTTCCTGGTGTAATTTCCTCTGCGTGCAGACTTACGGGCTGCGCAACAGAGTGGTCAGTGAGCTGGAGATGTGCACCTATGTCTTCAAGGTGAAGGAAGAGGGCCCTGCTGAGCGCGCAGGGATGAAAGCAGGTGCTTCACTCTCTACATGGCACTCCATATGTGCAACATGTTCATGACTATAGTCAGGGCTCGATTTCTCACTCAACATTTTGCTATAAAAATGTTTAAAAAAATAAAAATTGCAATGCTATGTAAATAAAAACAACAATTTGCTAAACCTTGGCCACAATATCTGGACTTGTCTTCCTATAACAATGCATAGATTTATGTGAATATGATTGTCGTTATGGTTGTACTTTATGAATCCCTAATCTCTGCCATGACATACTATGAAACAAGAAAAGGTAATTTAAAAAACAGAGCAATGTAATACAATACACTATTAGACATTGTAATAAATAAATAAATAGTGCATCCCACGTGTTAGTGAAATTTTTGTCTATTTTAGTCAGGAAATGGAAGGAAATTCTTTTCAAATTTAGATTTTTTTTTTTTCTGGGGGGGGACCCCAGACCCCCTGGAAGATTTAGTCCCCCCCAATATTGATTCCATGGCTACGGCCTTGACGCATTATCACTAGAGTACATGGTTAACTTACCTGTAATAGTCCTATGTTATTGTCTCCTGTAATCGTATGAACATGTTTTTTATTATTAGATCAAAATAAAGTGAAATGGATGTGGTGTGCCAAAATAAGACTTGGAACAGCAATCTGGAGTGTTCAGACTGCAATGAAACTCTCACTATGTTACCTTCAGTGTTCCAAGCCTGTGTGTCTAGTAACTCGTGTTGGTATGCTGTGCCTTAGGTGACATCCTCATCACCATCAATGACTCAAACGTGGAAGGAATCCCTCATAAGGAAATTGTCGACATCATCCGAGAAGCTGGGAATTATTTAAGGTATGAACACTTGCATATAATCTGTTGCAAATGTATTTTGGACCAAAATGCCAAACACCGAAAAGCAATATCATGAATTTATATAGAAACATTTACATTCCTTTGTCATTTCAATTCTGGATGGACTCCTTACCGCATTCTGGTAATGGGGGTTTGTTTCACCATACTTCACCATGATGGTCAGTTGTGGGTAAATGAAGCAGTTGAAAAGTAACCAGGACTGGTCATCCAATAAAGTGAAATACATTTTGTTCCTGCTGTGAAGATACAGAGCAACTTTTGTTTTTCCTTCGTAATCCATTTCAGATATCACCCACTGGTAATAGCCATCAAATGAAGATAATGCAATAGGCACTGCACGATTTCTCCACCCGAAATGTAAAACAAACGACTAAAATGTAATTATGAATATTTTTTAAGGATTGAGGTTGAGTTTGGAACAATGGCCAGAAGAATGGAGCTGCAAACGCGCCTTCAGTACCTCAAGGTATACGAACGAATGTGTATACCTTGTGCATAAACCAGTTCGAGTTGATTCATGGTAAGTATCACCGGTGCTGGTTTTGACAATTGTGTTATTTTCTATTTTATCCAACAGCAAACAATGCATGAAAAGTGTAAGGAGTTACGGTCACTCCTCCACCAGGAGCAACGACTGGTCCACGGTAAGAATGCTTCCGTGGATAAAGTGTATGTGCTGGTATGGCCCGGTGTGTATAGGAAAAACACAGATGGTATGCCATACCAACAAGGTAATAAAAAAAACATCCTGGGTAAAAAGTTTAATGTTATTAAATAGGACAGATGTAAATGAATAGTTTTCAGGGTTGTACGGTGTGCCATTTGGCATGATGTCCAACATGCCAGGTCACCCTTGAATAAAACAGCTGTTCGCCTCCCACAGGCCTTACCTGTCTCAATAAAGTATCTCTCTAAAAGTCTCAATGCTGCACAATACGCGGCACATCCCAAAACACATCGCAGAGACATACAGAATCAGAATCTGCATTTATACTGGAGGCATCCGATTTCCAGTAGGGGTGGGTCAGCAAGCTGCATTAACAGCAATACAAGGTTACAAGAGGAAGATAGATCAAAGTGAAGCAGATCAATAGTAAATAGAGATATATAGCATGGATGTACAAATTGCACAAGTATCTACATTTTTGCAGGTTTGTAAGAACAAAATGTAAACTTCGACAAGGCACCAGAACAGCAATAACAACAATCCAAGACACTGTACAGCACTCAGGCAGTAGCTTAAAACTCACTTCGGTTCTGGACGGTTCATAGACCGAGTCGCTTGCTGAGTGTGTGCAGCCAGTGCCTGATAATGGTGCAAGACGCACGTGGGTTTGCGGAACACTCGACTTCCTGCATCATTGATTAGCACGGTACTAAATAAGTTCAACATACGTAATCTCCGACGTTATCAGTGCAGTGAGCGCCATGTTTAATGTACAGTGTCAATACACTCGACTACTAGTTTGGAGTGCACAATATATATTACATGCACCGTGTAGCATATAATGTATTTTATATGAATTAAAACACCAGTATGTTAAAACCACCAGAATAAGTTATGCAGCATATAATATATATTAAATTCACGAATATGATGTGTATTATATTGTACGTATGTTGAACTTCTTTCGCGCCGTACGTAGCCAACTGTGCTAATCGGAGGCGGGAAATTAATTATTACGAAATATTCAATTTCTTGCTCAAATGAGCATTGAGGTGATGCTCATTCTCCCGTATACAGAATCGAGCCAGTAGTGGAATTCCACGTTCCTATGGTGGGGGAAAGTCTAAACTATAGGCCAACCACTGTTGACTTCCCCACAAAGTGGTACTCAATTTTATCAACCACGGATATGAACCCCTACACTCTACGAATGCTCAGTGGACAGTGGCTGGTGTCATATTACCGGCATTAGGGTGTCCTCTGTAGTTTATATCACGTATATTCAATGCGAACACTGTTACATATAGATGTTTGTGCATAGAGGCAGCTGTTTCAAACTACTCACAACACCGGCTACAAACACTGGCAAGCGATTAATCAGAATATAATCTGTTGTCTTCGGATTAGTAATTACTGTGTGAATTTACATATATAGCAACAAAAAGTGGTCTACATAATATGGGCTGTTTGATGACACACGAGTTAATGAGGATCTCATTATTCAAATAAGTGGGAACTGAGCTTTCATAATTTAACACAGAGACTGCTTCAATCGCTTTGATCCAAAATTACACCTGTACCTTTTGAGGGATGAATAAGGAGGGCAATATCGTGTACCGTACTCGAATTCACTTGTAAAACAGTCTCTTTTCACTGAATGTTCAGCTAAAAGGGCCCATATACTTTAAGGTGTTTCTGTGATAATTGAGTCAAAACTTTTTTTATTTGTTAACACTGATGCCATGGTTGCTTTGCAGCATCTGGGTCATAATGTTCGGGAGCTTGCAGTTAATTACTTGGATGCTGCTGTGGTGTAATGGTTAGCACACTGGACTTGTCATCCAGGGGCTGCCGGCTCAATCTCCCGGCATCCAGTTGAAGCAATGGTGCAAGTTTTTTAATCCCCCTGCCACCCAGCAGTATAAATGGGTGCACCATGGTAATTAGTCGATCGGTAGGTCGTATGCGGTTAGTTAAAGTGTGGATATTCTTCCAAGATTACAGACCAGCTTGGCAGCGTAGGCACGAGGCTCTCTCGTGTTTCCTCTGCTGGAGGCTTTTTCACGAGCCGTTGGTGTCAGCAGCATTTGTCAAGGCTGCAACTGTTACACTTCGTACATTAAGTTCACTTCTTGGTTGTTTGCCACACAGGTCTCGTGGCGGAGGACGACAGCATGTTCGAGACGCTGAGCACATTGTACAGCCTCAACCCGCCGCTCTGCAGAAGCAAGCGCGCTGGCGCCCTGCTCTCCAGTATGAGCAGCCTGCCCAGCAACTGGGCCGTGATCGCCGAGGACTCGGACGAGGCCGTCTACACCACGTGCTTGTACGGCGGCCCCCAGGATGGCGGCGCCGGCAAGGATGGTGCCGGGGCAGCCGCGGCAATAGCAGGGTTGAGCTTCCTGGACCAGGGCAGTCGCCATCTGCGCATGTGCCGCAGCGAAATGGACCTCCAGCAGGTGCAGAGCCAAAGCCTGGCCGGCAGCATGAGCACACTCCCACGCAAGGGCAAGAAGTCTTCCCTCCGTAGGAGCCTCCGTCGCTTCATCCCAGGACTCAATAAAACTCTGGAGGAGGAACAAACTCCCTTTTGAAGGTCACTGGCTGTGGCATAGCTGTGAGATGTGTAAGCTGGTGCAACTGGACTCGGGCCCATGGGCCGGAAGAGGAGGGGAAATTGGACAGGGGGCCCTATTTTACGTCTTGCAGCAGGGCCCATGCCAACCAGGCTATGTCTCTGGTCAATGGGCAGTCTTTAAATATAAAGGATATTACTGTTTCAGGAAAACTTTCCTTAAATGAAAAATGCCTTTGCCTTAAAATGTTTGGCACAATTTTGACACCATGGGTGTTTTTTTTACGAAATAGAAAATTATTTTCTTATGCCTATATTATTAATGTTGATTAAAGTACTTACATTTAAAAAAAGTACATTTTGCGTGCCAAAAACGTTTAATATTCCTAAGACTTTTACGTGCGCTTTTATCGTTACATTGAGAAGGTGCTGTTCCCTGGTGCTTTATGTGCATACAGTGCCATTAAAATGTGAGCGACAACCCCGTGTCTGCAAGTTTTCTCCTTGATAAGATCAGTGTGTGTGCCACCACATAGAAGCAGATTAGCGTTTCTTGCAAATTTCCCCTTATGAGTCAAATGCTAGAGTACGACTACAATATTTTTTTTTCTGAGAAAAACCTTATTCCCATTGACCTGGTATGGTTTTTGTTTGTAATTCCTGACATTTCTGTGGTTATTTTGTTTGGAGTATGACAATACTTTAACTGCTAATTTCAACACAAGTATGGCCACTATGCACACTGGACATATTTAATTTATGAATCTTATTGGCTGTTGAAAAATTTTAAAAGTAAAAATGTAAATGAATAAATTTGCGAAATTCACACTGTAAGCTGAAAAGGAGCGGCTCCATTTTAAAGGCCACATTCAGAAACGTTGCTTATTTAAAAGAATGTATTCAGATGCATATTTGTTTACTCCACTTAGGGTATACCACACAGAACTTCAGGTTTCTATTTGCAATATAAGGTACACTTGGCAAAAATGCAAGCTGAATACAAGGATCAGAATTTCAGCACTAAGGTTTAGCTCGGAGTTAAATTAAGTGGCATTAATCATGCTGCTCGACTTCCTTAGCTGTCGTCATCATAGAGACAGAATGTGCAATCTAGGGGGGATCAAGACGTTCGAGTTACTGGCTACTTTTTAAATCCTTTATATTATGTTCACTTGCTTGCTTGCTTGCGCGCTTACGACCGTGCAAATCTTTCGGTCGTTTTTTAACCCACTTCCCGTGATCCAATCGAGCTGACATAAAATGTTTTCCAAAATTTTCCACTTTTTAGGAAAATTTTTTTTTCATATTTAATTTAAAATACCAATGTGATAAAAATGAAACTCTTACTCAAGAAAAACAGAAATGAATAATAAAATAAAACCGATGCCACGCATATAAAGGATTTATAGTGAAAAACTTTGTTTTTACGGGTTAATTCTTTGCATTTTGCCCTTTGAAGCGTGTTCATAGGTCCCATCCTGAAGCTTTCAATGAAGGGATGTTACATCTGTTCCCTTGTTCATGACAAAGGCCTCCTGACTTTTTAAAAAAGTGGAACTACATAAAAAATTACTTAAAATCAAAGTTGTGTTTTTTCCATACAAAAGTTAACATTGCAGCATATTCTGTTAACAAAGCTGTCAATTATGCTGCCCCTTCATTGTATCTCGTGGTAGCGAGATGTTAACTACCTCTCCTGGTATACAGGAGTTCGATCGGTTCGATTCCAACCCTGACGCCGATATATTTGGCGTTTGCAGGTTCTCCCTGTGGTCACGTGAATATTTCTCCGGGTCCTTCGGTATTTCCCTCCACACTTAAAAGCGTGCATTTAGAGTACTTGCCTGCTCTACATTTACACATGGTAATCCGCTTTATTGGGCTATCATTTGTGGCCAGGTTGCTTCCGAACAATAAGGTGAACAAATTGTTCAGTTTGGATATACAGGACCTCCTTTGCCCATATGTTCCAACAAGGGTACATCAGTCTTGGCTGTTGTGCGTGCCGAGGTCACGCCTCTGTACGATGGGTGACCGGGCATTTTTTCGTGTGCCCCCCCCCCTCTCTGCGGAATTCACTTAAACTTTGACGTTCGCCCTGCTGACTCGCTTTATTCAAGTCGCGCCACGAACACACGCTTATTTTCAAGGGCTTTTTTTCTATTTCTTGAATCCTTTATTTGGAGGTCGGATTTTATTTGGTGCGAGCCTACGTGATAAATTCTGTACTTCCAAGTCGCATTATGGTAAAGTTGTATTACCAATGCATGGATCGTCTCGAACTGGCCACGCATTGTGCTGCACCGTACAGTAATTTGAAATAGCTTTTGCATATGGCACACACATGCCAGACCCTAACAAAGAAGCAGTTGAGTTAGAGACGTGCCCACACCCCCTCCAATCCCAATCCCTCCACCCCCCCCCTCCATCCGACTGCACATCCCACACCCGTCCCCGACACACACAAAAATTACAGGAAAAACTTGGCAAAAGCGGTGTATTGTGCTGACATTGGGTGGGGTGCATTGGAACAACACAGTGAAGCAGAACCACATCCCCACACCCGCTTGTGCAAGCTAAACACTAACACGCGCACTGTAAAAGCGAGGCCGTGTTCCGTTGGGAAAAGTTCAAACTTTGTGAAATGCATGAGAGCCGCGCATTCACAGTTCTGTTTCCCCAGTCGGTGAACACAAACGTGGCATTTTCATGTTGCCAGTGATATTTTTCATGAATACATGAAAACCGCGTGGGACTGTGGAATCTGGCTCCCGTTGGGTTGTGCACGAACCTCCCTTATTTGCTTATTTATTTACCAAGTATTTCCTGAGATGTATTTGATGACTCCGAAGTACTGTACTGAAGTGGTACATTTTGAGCCGCAATAGTTTCTACTTCCTGCTTGATTGAGTAGTGGAACGTGTGAACAAGTTTTACAGTGCCAGGCTTTCACATATGCACCTCCGATTAGCACGATTGGCTACGTACGGTGCGAAAGAAGTTCAACAGAGATATGTTTATGAAAAAATGTATTTTACCATAAAAGACCACAAATTATTTAAAATTACCAAAGTCATTCTTTTTTTTAGAGATATATATGCTCATCTCTACTGGTTGGAAGTGTGTCATCTGAAATTGCGTGTTTTTCATTGGCAGTTTTTTTTTAAATTGTATTTCACTTATAAGCCACCAGAATAATGCCCTATCATGTTCACTGTGTACTTCATTAATTAAATAATTGTTTTTTACAACTCTAATAATAAAGTACAGCCCTTTGTTATTCCCACTACTGGATGAAAGCCTCCCCTGCCTTCTCGGCCAGAGGGTTTATTTGACCATACTTCACTACGCTGGTCAATGCGCGTTTATGATGCTGGTCAGTACAGGTTCGTGAATGGGTTCAGAATGATTCAGATATCACTCGCTACTGATGTTAGCTGTGGCCAGAATTTGAGCTCAATAGGTCACAAAGTTCAGAGTGCATTGTACTAACAGCTCATCCATTGTGCCAGCCAACTGCATTCTCTACCAATTTTGCTTTTTCATTCGATATGTTTATCTTATTTAATGAACAAAATGATGGCCATAAAATATGATTTTGGGGAGCAGTAGCACAGTGGTTAGCACACTTCACTATGAGTCTGGCAAGCCGAGGTCAATTCCTAGCCACGGCTAACATCGGTAGAGAGTAATATATCAACTGTTCTATCGCCATTCACAAACCTGCACTGACTAGCATGGTGAAGTATGGTCAAACTCACACAGCAGAGATGCCTTCATCTGGGCATAGACTGCATAGGTCTATAAATGACTAATATTCATTTAATATTCTTCACCTAAAACCAACCCTGCCTTCTTAACTGATCAACTTTGGTGATGAGACCCAGAGTGTCAAAACCGGTCCAGTTTAGTTGCGTAAACAAACGCTGCTGGATAACATTGGTCTGGAAATCCGATATGTAAAATGAATAAAACACGGTACAGTGTTTGTAGTGGGAGACAGAACGGAGGTCGACTGGTATGGTATCACCCATAATGATCCACGACAACAACGCAAAAACTGAGTTTTAACAACAACAACAAACACGTTTGGGAGCAGACGAAGGCGCATCCACCACACACACACCGGAGACGATGCCGGCCGTTATGCCCCCATTTAAGATCGAGATCTGTGTCGACACATTTTTCCACTGCAGTCGAGCAGCATTAGTGAGCAACTTGACACACACACGCGCACGCGCCAGTGTGACACCTCGCTAGCCCAATGAGGTGACCGTGCACATTCAGAGCATGGCTCGTTGCCGGTCTTTCACAATGCCGCCTGATGTGGCCAGCTATGGCAGCTGTACACGACTGAGAAGGCGTTTGTCCTCCCATGCTGCCAGTGCAGCCATGTTTGTCCACAACAAGGTTTGTATTTTGGCACAGCTGACTGGGGTCCCGACTCTGATCCTACCATCTGTTATCAGCCCAGAGCTCCACAGCCAACGTTGTTTACATTTTATGGACACTCCAATGCTAACATTTACGCAGCAAGATAACCCAGCTGCGCCCTTTTTTATATGAACCAAATCGTGAGGGGAAAGTAAACACGTTAAAATCCGTTATAATTCATGTTGGCTAGATGGCGCTGTTGGTAGAGGTATCCACTCGCAGGGCAATAGTAATCCAGTGTTCGTATGGCTGATGTTGATGTTGAGCAACAACTACAATTTCACATTGAGGTGGTTGAGGCAGATAATTGCGTCAGGGGTAGCGGGAGTTTATGGCTGTGATGTCTCCTTCGTATTCGAGAATCGGACATTTGAGTAATCAATAATTGATGGAGGGTCACCTCGACCATGATACCTCCAGAAATGATTAAGTACCACTTTGTGGGAAGCCACCAGTCGTCACCTCACGGATACATTGGTCAAGGGGGGTCTGGAATTTGCACCACTGCCTAATGGCTGTTGAGGGACCCACCCCACCCCACTGATCATTAGAGTCGTTAGGCACCTTGACTGGAAATCGTAATGAAACATTGTAATAATGTATAAGGAATGACCACCAATGAGATCAACTCGTTTTCATGAGAAATCACGAGACCATAATGGATGGCTTTGACTTGGGCAAGACCTTCATTCAGCAGTGGATAAAGCGTGACTGGAGTTATATATATGCATTAATGCAGTTCTTTAAAATGGAGCGTTTTTCTTCATGGGCAAATGAACCGAACCGTGAATTTTGTGACTGTCTTCATGGCAGTGTTTTGCTGGTTTGGCAAAAATACAAATAAAGCAACGTTTGTTTTCTCCTGATAACATTTATGTGATCACGTGTTAAAACTGTTCACACATGGATTACTTATTTGTTCAATTATTTGTCCGAGCCTATGCCGCACCCCACGTGTTAGGCCTGAACCCCAACCCTAATTGTAATACAGTCGAATTCAATTAACCCCCCCCCCCCCCGTTCTCATGACGTCATATAATTAAGAGACGTCCACTACTTACGAACATGTTTTGTTCCCGAGACCCGTTCGTAAGTCGAGCGGTTCATAAGTTAGAACACAAAAATATCCTGTATTTAAATGCCCATACGATCAGTGCGATGAAATAAGTTAGGGTTGAACAGAAAAGGGAAGCATTGTGAAACTTATGAATAATAATAATAAATACTATTATATAAGCACACAACTTTATCTATCTGTGATGAACGCTGCACTTTCCGTCGTTTTCATGCAGGGGGCGCTGCAAACCTACGCGCCCCCTGTATGAACAACGGAGGCGCAGGGACAGACGTTCGATTACGTTGGAATCGATCTGCAGACGGCGGTCTTCTCGCACGGCCAGCAGCTCTATGTCGCCTTATCTCGATCCCGCAATCCCAAACAGGTGAAAGTCTGCATCGAACCGAACCCCCAGCAAGGCCATCTACTTAACGAGAAGTAAAAATTTACATAAAGTAACATGAATAGAAGAAAATCTGTTTTATTTTCACTTACCTTGAGCCCTGATGCTGGCTTGCTTGTTGGCAGGGGTGCAAAAGAGTCACCACAATTGCGGTAACACACACACGGGGCACGTGCACACACACACACAAGGCATACACGTGAGCGCACACACAAACACTCACTCCCAGCACGAGGTTGACTCATTACATTTCACAGAGCATCGCTCCGCTGGACAAAGTTCCGCAATTCAGTTTTCAAGCGTGATTTCGCATTTTAAGTCGATGTAAAAAAAAAAGAGGAAACCGATTCGTAAGTGCGGGTGTTCGTAAGTCGATGTGTTCGTAAGTCGAGGACGACATGCGCTGAAAATTATCGGCCCTGCCCACTGAGCAAATACTGCCCTCTTGTGGTAAAATTATTTTATCTCACAAGGAATATTTCCAGATTATATAATAGATGAAACTCAACATGTTCGTCAACGACACTGCTTTAAAATGGGTAAAATTGCATGAAATGCAGGTGACTTTTTGGGTAATGGCCCTTTTTCATGTGCTATGGAGAAGTGTTATTGGCTAATATGTCGCCTATCATATACATTTTCCTTTTAAGGCACTGTTATTGATGCAAATGTTGAGTGTTTTTGTTATTTGTGCTTGTGCACCATGACCAGCGTAGGACCTTCAAATAATTAGCTTTACATAGCAGCTACTTAGGTTCGACTGCCATAAGTTTACATTGTATTATCATCTTGAAGGATTTTCTTTTCCTTCCAGGGAAATTGAGTGTTGGATTGAGGGTTAATTTAATTGACATTTTGGCAATGTGTTTTTTTCTTATCTTTATTTTATCAAGCAAATTTAACACAATGTAAACGTTTATATTGTTTTAGCAATCATAAGTGTGGTTGCGTATAACATACAAGGAATAGGCATTTAACACGATGACCATGCCCTTGCTCGTGGTACCACGGAGTCCTAAAGATAAATGCGTTATGGCATTGCTAGGCACTGCCTGGATTCAAACCATCAAACACAGGCACCAACTAGCTCAGTGGCAACTGCGCTTACGATAACACTATTAAGCCAAATATGCAAACACGAAGCTACTCACCTGACTTACATACGCACTTTAAATGTATGGGAAATACGCATCAGAAATATGTAGAGTGAAACACAGCACACTAAATTGCTCCTATCTCAAAAAGCTTAGCTATTGACTGTACAGGGTTGACTGTGCCCTTGCAATGCCCCTGTTGCTGTAATTGCGAGTTAAATCATTGGAACTGAACACGGAAATCCTATTCAGCACTGAGTGCTTTGCACAGCAACAGGGAAAATTTATTAAGTAATCTTTGACGCCATTGGAACTGGAGAACGCCCTTGGTCAAAAGAGGAGCGAGATCTATTATGCGCAACTGATGAATAAAAAAAATGTGTTTTCAAAACGATAGGTTTTCTTAAACAGGTAATCATAAAAACAAGGGTAGTGCACATTCAATCAGAAGTTAAGTGTTACACTTTAATAAAATGGAGGTTTGCAGCTCAATCCATAGAGACAGGTTTAATGAACTAAGCCTATTATATTACCATGGTGACACGGGTTTTAACAAAGTGTAGGCATGCTTTTTGCTGATTTCCCAAAACACAACCATAACCACAATGCGTACTCGTGACATTTTCCCCGTAAGACATTTTTTACAGCTGTTAAAAGACAGCCTCACAATGCACATGCTGACGCACATTTCAATATTCTGTCAAAACTACATTCAATCTCAACTGTTAACATTACTGTTAACATTATTAGTAATGCTATTAATGACGGTGACAGACTTAAATGAGTGTGGTAGATCAAATTAATACATTATTTATGAATGTGTCTATGTTTTTGATGTATTAAACAAGAGGAATGTGTGTGTGTGTGTAAATGATTGCAATGTAGTGTACGAGGTACAAGTTTCTCCGCCTTAGCGACACAATAGCAAACCCCTTTAAGAAGGCTTAGGAGTCATATGAGGCAGTTTTTTTCCAGTGTCCCCCGGTAAGCACCAACCACAAAGCACGGCATTCAATTACTAAGCCGCGGGTTGAAGTGCCAGAGATTTCGTTGATTCGTTTCAATGAATTTTCAAGAGCGCCATGCCAGAGTGATCAGGAGAGAAAAAAGTGCTTTCCGCATTACTCTGAGCTCTAATCTTTGCATCTGATTTAGGCACACGGGGCCCCTCGAGTGGACACTCCGAATGCCAAACAGCCGGACAATTACTGCTGCAATGCTTCAATAGCCGATCAAGTTCAACGCTAGATAAATTTTATAAAAAATTGTTTAAAAAAGCACAACCCCCCCTCCCCCCACCACCAACCTCCCTGAGTTATACTCCTTGCTAAGCGACCATCCAAGCGCCCAGGACGAAGTGCATCGAAATAGTAAGTGAATCAGAGAAAAACAAAGTGAATATTCCTGCTTTGTTTTTACTACTGTGGCAAGGTAGGTGACTTGTTACCCTGAGTCGTATTTCTCCGTCTGTACGTCAATCACAGGACATGGCAGCGAATAATGCAGCAGAGGCGAAAGACGCAGACGCGATCATCACCTCCACCAATGGCAGCTCGCAGGACGGCAAAGGCTCACTGATGGAGGGGAGAGAAGAGATGGGAGAGGATGTCTGTGAGGAGTCATCGCCGCTCGACAGCTGCACTCCGGAGAATGGTGTCAGTCAGACGGAGGAAGCTCGGCAGGGAGACAAACGTGAAGCTGACGGCGAGAAAACGCATGCAGACGAGCCGGCAAGCATTCCGCCTCGGTCCGAACAAGCAGGTAAGGCGTTTAGCTTTCTCTATGCGTAAGCAACGTGACCCATCTTCTTGGCTCTTTCGGTAAAGTCGCGTAGAAGGGAAATAATAAAATAATAAAAATAAAACATATATAAAAATAATTCTCACGACGTTTCGGCCACAACGCAAGCAGCCGTCCTCAGGTGAAGAACAGGTCTGTCGGAAAGACAGCGTGACCCAATTACCAAAAACTTAAATAAATAAACGGATAGTTTTCGTTGCAAAAGAAACAAACAATTGTTTGGATTAAAGTCATGCAGTGTCTGAAACTGGAACGCAGCTGATTAGATTTACAATTTTGTTGATTTGTCACAATACACACACCATAAATGACACTTGTCCGATAAGATTTGTACAGCATTCAACTGATGTATGCTGGAGGACTGGTTATATTATATTTGTCTATGTATATAAGACTCAATTCCCAACACACCGCAAATTCCTGTCATATATCCAGGGGGCAACTTAATGATTTTACTGAAAATGACATGTTATGCTCCATGCTTTACACACACATATGCTTTGACGCATACTGTGTCAGATTTCTGTTTGTTTTTAGTTGCCGTTCCTTGATATATCGTGTAATTAAAAGAGCTAGAATCTTTATCTGAGTTCAGATCAATTACCATCACCTGCGACTCAGTGTGAACAATGGAGTACAATTATAATCAGAAAAGAGTGTGTGGTTTTAAAACCTTCTGATGAAAATTACATGAATATCGAAGTCTAAATATAAATTTTTGGATATTTTCAAATGAAAAGTGTCAGCGTGAACAAAGGCTCAGTAACCCCATATACATATTTTTCATCGATATGGTATCACTGAAATTTGTTAATAATTAATGCATGAACGTACATATTAATCCATGGTGGAGTGATGATGCAGTAGTTAACGTGTCATACAATGAACCCAGTGACATGAGTTCAATTCCCCGCCATGGCTAATATCAACGCTGACTAAAATCTGACTTGGTCCGGGTCATCCACTTCACTAACACGCCCACGATGACGTACAGCCAAACAAATCCCACGATTGAGAGGGGGCCTTCATCCAGCAGTGGATTGACGAAGGGGTGTTCATTATCATGTTTTTTTTTCTTCATCTAACAACCTCGCGTGTACACTCTCTTTCAGAGGAAGGTAATCCGTTTTCGAACAGAGCAACTCAAAATCCATCTTCCATTTGTGATGTTGACTCTTTTGTCCTTGGCTTTATGTCTGTGATCCAAATTGCAACCTCTGATAGTGCACAGCCACTGACACTGACAATCCCCAACCAGTTCATACAGAACATAGATGTTATTCCAAGACCCTTCACATTGTCACAGCATTGCTCTATAATATTCGAACATCATCCGCTATTAGCTTTAGCAATGCTCTGCACGGGAGGCAAATTTGTTGGTTCACTGATTTGATGACAAATACTTTTAAGTGTTTCGCACTGGAAAATTACAAACTTTGGCTGACACTGCCCCCACAAGTGAAACCAACCTCTTGGGCTGTAATTTGTGGGAGCCCAAATTTAAACATTGACTCAACTATATTTATGCCAAATATAAATTTTCCTGCCATTACAGATCATTATTAGAATTTGCATCAGTTACTCGGTCACATGCTGTGAAAACATCCCCAAAATGCACCCGTCATATGGCCAGCTCTGCAGGGTTCAGCCTGGTTAGTTTGTTTGCTATGGATACCAGGTTGTCATAGGCAGCTGCGAGGCTGTGATAGTGGTGGACAGCAGAGGGGAGTGCATACAAATCCATCGTTTGTACTGTGATTGCGTGCGCCCCACCTTGGTCAACCCGCACTGGCGAGGGAAGTGAAGTTGAAAGTAAGTGACCCCCCCCCACGGCCTGCATGGCGTGGGGAGGCCCTCTCGTAGCAGTGGATTGACATGTGTGGGTTTTTGGTATAGTTTAGCAGTGGTGAATCATTGTGTTCAATAACGCAAGTCATAACATTTACCGTGGTCACCTACCAGATCAGGCGGTTGCTGTGGAAACAGGTGAAGGGGAGACCACTGAGGCAGAAGAGAGCCCCAGTTCAGATCAATCAGTCTCCGTGCAAGCGGAGGAGGAGGAGGTGGTGCCACCGCAGTGCGATTCTCCCAGCGATGCCAACCGTGCCGACTCTGCGCCAGATGCGGTGCCGCCTACAGCAAAGCCCCGCAGCCCATCCATTGGGTTTCCAGTCGAGGCTCGACGGAGAGACGTGGCCAAGTGCTCGTACAACATGTACAACACCGTCTCCTACAGGAACATCCGCAAGGGCAACACCCGACAGCGCATCGATGAGTTTGAGTCCATGATGTACACCAACTAGCGTCGTGAGCACGCTGCAGTAGAATTAAGTTGTGTTTCCAACTGTGTAGCTAGTGAGCTAAGCACTGGTGAATTGCCGCAAAGATGTTTACTTTGAAAAAAAATGTTTTTGCCAAGATTGGATTTTTTTTTAAGAAGTGTGAAAATTTTAAGATTATGCCAATTTCACAGGAATTTGAGCTGATTAGTGACCGCCGCTAACTGTACTTTGCAATGGAAAGTGGAAGAATGAGATATATAATGCATTTGCAACAAGGCACCAGAGTATTTAGTAGAATGGATGTGTTATTAAATGGATATATTCCAAGATGTTTGTGGATAAATATGCTTCTATCAACTGATATATTGATGTAAAGAACATATGAATCTGTTCTACATTTCTATAGTGCCTCTTTTAGATTATCATATTTTAATCATCTACAAACAAAAACATTTATGAGATGATGATTACATCTGGATGGTAGGCCTACTACAAGATAACGTTTTACATAGAAGACAATATTTGGTGTTTCAAATGTGTTAGTTTGTGTTATTTTAATAACATAATTGTTGTGTTGTTTTTCTGTGATGTGTTTAAAATGAACAAAATAAAAATGTGCTTTAAAAAGAAAAACAGTGAAGTTGCTTCCTATTGTGGGATTTAATAACATGCACCACACTGCATACCGTTATCGCGATTCATGATCAATCCACCGCTGCATTATGGCCCTCCCCAAGCTGTGTACTTTCGCTAAGTTGTCCCCACCTGAAGAAGGATGCTTGTGTTGCGCCCGAAACGTCGTGATTTAATTTCTTTTAATTTTTTACCTACGTGAATTTACCGAAAAAACCAAAGAGTACCTCCCCAAGCTACCGACATCTTTCACGATCCTGCAATGTGAGAATCTACCGGGCAAACTGCACACGAGCTGACTGCATCACTCCCCCTTCTCAGCGAATGTCTTGCGTGACTTTACCGAAAGAATCAAAGAATATGGAACGGCGTTCTGTTCATTTTGCTTCCACCCTGTCACTACTTTTAACCATCGGCCATCCATCCCCTCTCGTGGCATGCCCTGCCCAAGTCCATACCTTTCTCAGCAGTTTGAATTTCCTTCAACGTTGGGTGTGTTCTCTAATCTGTGAAAAAGAGCTTCATAGCTCATCGTATTTCTCCATTATAAATACATATTCTGATTCTGAATCCTTGTGACAAACGAACAGGCCATACAGCGGCAGTTACTTACTGCATTCCTCACAATCTACACAGTACGCAAAATCCACACACTTGCACATCTGTCATAAAAATCCAATGCGGATTAACATAGCATCTGCGTGCGACTGCATCTCAAAACTGCGAAGAAACATTTCCCCAATGCGAAGAAACAAGTGGGGTAAACGAGTCGTTTACGGGCAGAGGAAACGTGGAAGGTCTTGAGCCTGGACTTGAACGGGGCCGGGGACAGTCAACAGCACTGATAGCTTGTGGAAGGGAGTCCAGTATCGTCTGCTATAGAGTACACACACGGCACAAGAGACGGCATTGGGGAAATGTTATTTGGTGGCGTAAAAAGTAAACAAGTATCCAAGGGGCCGTCCATAAATGAAGTCACGCACCTGGGGGGGGTCAGACATTTGTGACGATGTGTGACGAGGGGGGGGGTTTGAGAAATGTGACGTCACATCAAAATGTGCAACTTTAAATAAATATAGACAACACGTTCTACTTAATGAAAGACTTTTTTATATAAATATTTTCTCCTACAACATCAGAGTGCAGCGCCACATTAAATACGCACTACAATGGCAATAGTTGAAAGCGATTTGAAGCATGTTTTCATTTGGGGGGGGGGGGCAGAGCTTTGTGACGTCATATTTGAGGGGTGGTCTGACTTTTTGTGACGCCGTGTGACGAGAGGGGGGGGTCAAAAATCGTCCAAAATCGCGTGACGTAATTTATGGACGGCCCCCAAGCCCGAAGGAAGGGTACATATCCGTTCTGGCTGTTCTGACCAGTGGCACAAATTGCACACCCACACGGCAGGCAACGCGGCTCTGTTCGACAGGAGTGAGTTCTCACAAAGTGACGTTGCATTTCTATCCATCCTGGAGGTACGATGGAATCAGTCGACTGACTGGGATTTGAACCTCACAACCTTCAGATTGCGATTCGGGAAAGTTGCCAATTGTGCCACCTTCATAATCAACGTTTTTGGGTTAGATCGCGTTATTTATAAATGTGTCGTAACCCTCCACCACCCGACACGGCCAATCAGCAAAACAGTGTCACGTTGACAAAAGACAAATAGTTCACTACTTTTGCCCACCGATGTGTTGAAGCGTGAAACCACAATATTTACAATTTTTGAGGACGGCGTTTCGCTGGTAATTGCATCCAGCATCATAGGGCAATTCGCCATTCTTCTGGATCACTTATGATGCTGGATGCAATTACCAGCGAAACGTCGTACTCAAAAATTGTAAATGTTGTGGTTTCACGCTTCAACACACCGGTGGGCTAGAGTAGTGAACTATTTGTCTTTTGTCAACGTGACACTTTTTTGCTGATTGGCCGTGTCGGGTGGTGGAGGGTTACGACACATTTATAAATAACGCGATCTAACCCAAAAACGTTTATTATGAATCCTATTGGTCGCGAAAGCCTACGCGTTAAATTGTGCCACCTTTCTGGGTCACTTAACGCGGAGCTGTCAAAACGCAGCAGCCGACCAAACACAGTGCAGCAGTGGCTCCAGGCTGAGTCGGCAACAATCGGCCTCCAGTTTTCCAATTACAAGTGGACTCGTCGAGAAACATAAATGCGCTGACAATGACTTAATCATCAAGGCTTTATCTTTGTAGCCATACTATGGATCTTAGCATAGCTACAAACACCTACGCGATCAATTAACCGAGGTGATGTCAGAACCGTCATCCTTCCCCCGCACCTCCGATTAGCACGGTTGGCTGCCTACGTTGCGAAAGAAGTTCAACATACAGTACATATGTAGAGGAGTAAAATGGGGACGTGACGTCAGGTGTGCCGTTCAGTGCGATGACGTCACGTCTCCTAAGGTACTTAAGGGATACCCCGTGACGTAAGCGGGGTCACTGTGGGAACGGGTAGAGTAAGCAGCGTGAAGAGGGAACCAGGGGTAGAGAGAGGGATCGAATAGTGAGTCTCAGGAGAAGCCGGTGGTAGCCGTAGAGGTGCTTCTCTCTCCGCTCGGTGGAGTCGGCAGAGTCCACGATCCGACATGAGAGAGAGAGACCGGAGCTAGCCGGCAGGGACCCTGACTCAGAGTAGGACCCCTAGCCCCTGGGAGTTGTGTACCCTGCTGTGTAATATTGATAAGCTTTAACAAACCCTGGCGAAAGCCCTTAACTTATCTTCGTCTCCGAGTGCGTCCGTGGGAACTACTCAACACATATAATAAGCTCGCACAGAGACCAATGAGCTCACGTAGAGCCACTGAGAGACTGGGATGCACTGGCGATGACTTCATTATCAACACCAGATGGACGCACACAGCCCATGCAGCGTCCCGGGAGAACTGGTCACCTGAGAGCCCAGCACTGTTGGATCATCGCCATTATCACCACCACACGTCGCCTTCCTTGTTTTGCAACTATCAATTATTCCACCTGCACGCGTTTTCGCCTGGGAATAGAAACCCCCCGAGGACAACTATATTGCCTCCTCAACTTACATTCTTTGGGCCACGAAGTGCCGCTGCAATACAATACATAGGCAGGGCCGGATTAACGCAGGGGGGTGGGGGGTTAGTGGCTTTAACCTGGGGCCTCGAATTTTTGACCCCCCCCCCCCATACGCCAAAACGCTTTACATTGTTTAAAACGCAATTCTTGCACGCATGATCACGCGTGAAAATGAAGGCCCATGAACCTCTTGAGGAAGTCATTGCAGGGCTTTGCCAGTACATTCTTACCTTCACCCGTTGAACGAAAACACCGTTGGACTCAGTTTAACACGTGGCAGGCTTTCGCGACCAAATTCATCCATAATACAGTTTTTTTTTGGGTTAGATCGCGAAAATATATAAATGTGTCGTTAAACCCGCCACCACCCGACACAGCCAACTCGTAAGGGTTGTCACGTAAACTGAACGTGGCTAATTCGTCACTAGTACAGCACACCGGTGTGTTGGAGAGCCAAGCCACAACATTTACAATCTGAGTACGACGTTTTGCCAGTAATTACAACTAGCTTCATCGGGCAACAGCCATATTTGTGGAGAAGTCCACCGGTTTCGTACCTTAAATAGAGGCGTTAAATGTGATGACAACTCTTGTTCGCTCTTCTTACGCGAGGTGGGGGCGGGGAGATTAATGAATCAACGTACATTATGCATGCGCATTATGCGAGCCCATTGATCTTGTACTTCCTGTTCATTGTGTGTACTAAAATAGCCATACCAACGGTAATCCCTATTGAGGTATGGTGGCCTGTATAGGCATGCATTTAAACAATGTATTATTAGATGATTCGCTTCCAAGCAGCACTACGTCTGTAGCTATCCGAACGGTTAAAATTATTTGTATTTCTCTCAATTTCGATAGATTATCTAATTAGTCTTGGTCAGTAGTAACTAGTTTTGCACAGAACTGCAACATTATCAAAATCTATTGAGTGTCCTTGTTGGAACGAGTGTTCTGCTACTGCTGACAGTTGCATTTGGGGGTATTTAATATTTCTTTGGTGTTCTTTTAGTCTCGTGCTGATCATTCGTCCTGTTTGCCCAACATATTATTATTTGATGATAAAAAATAATGTTAACCGTTCGGATAGCGACATACGTAGTGCTGCTTGGAAGCGAATCATCAAATAATACATTGTTTAAATGCATGCCTATACAGGCCACCATACCTCAATAGGGATTACCGTTGGTATGGCTATTTAAGTACACACAATGGACAGTACAAGATCAATGGGCTCGCATAATGTGCATGCATAATGTACGTTGATTCATTAACCCCCCCCCCACTTCGCGCAAGAAGCGCACAGAAGTGTTGTCAACACATCTACGCCTCTATTTAAAGAACGAAACAGGTGGACTTCTCCACAAATCTGGTTGTCGCCCGATTAAGCTAGTTGTAATTACTGGCGAAAAGTCGTACTCAGATTGTAAATGTTGTGGCTTGGCTCTCCAACACACCGGTGTGCTGTACTAGTATACTATACTATACACTACACTATACACTACACTACTATACACTACACTACTATACACTACACTACTATACACTACACTATACACTACACTAGTATACTACACTATGCACTACACTATACACTACACACTAGTGCTGTACTAGTATACTACACTATACACTACACTATACACTACACACTAGTGCTGTACTAGTGACGAATTGGCCACGTTCTGTTTACGTGACAACCCTTACTAGTTGGCTGTGTCGGGTGGTGGCGGGTTTAACGACACATTAATATATTTACTCGATCTAACCAAAAAAAACCTGTATTATGGACCATTGGACTCGTTTCGTGTGATTTAAATTATCACCGCGGGGTGGCAGTATATGTCCACTGTCCGTTCAATATCTGTTATCCTGCAACAGGCGTCCTCTCCTGGAACAGAGATTAAGACATTATTGCGGAGCCTGTTTAGCATTAAATGGGAACGTTACGTTGGCGGGGCCGAGCATCTCGCTCCTTGCATTGGAAAGTAAAATACGAGTTTGTTTTATTCATAGTACTCTACTGTATTAATAGCAATAATGTGTCGCCTTTTGTCAGTCCACTGCTGGATGAAGGGCCTCCCAGCCACGCCGTCTCGTTATTGGGTCTTGTTTGACCATACTTCACCACGTTGGTCAATGAGAGGTTGATAAAGGTTGGGGGAAGGCCCAAGGACTGTTTCAGATATCACTCGCCACTGATGCTAGCCGTGAACAGGAATCAAACTCGGGTTACGCTGTTCATGCTCGAGTGCTATTATGTATGTTTAACTTATTTTGCGACGTACGTAGCCAACCGTTCTAATCACTACACCACCGCTCCACGACACAGTACCGATAATTTGTTTTCTTTTTTCTTTCGCACTCTTGCAAATAACCTTGATTTCAATTTAAATGCAGATGTACGTGTGCATGGGAATGTGTGGTCTTTGGCTGCGGGCTGTATCAGTTACGACGGGTACAAAGTATTGTAGTAGGCGCGTCCAAGATGATTGCTGATGGAGCGGTAGCAGCCAAAGAATGGAACGCGAGTAAGAGGGGTGTTTACCGAGGAGACGGAGCGATTAAATCAGCCTCTGTGCTAGGTGCTACGTGCATTATTACATCGATCGGCTTGTGGAGGGAGGTCTCCATCCAGCATTGGGTCGACCATGGGTGATGATGTTAACAACAAACACTGGTTGTCTACAGCACCAATATTGGGGTGAAACAGTAATTGTTTGGTAGCGATTCGTTCGTCTAAGCCCAACATTGGCGGAGTTGCAACAGCTGTCTATCCATCGCGCAGTGTTTAAGCATCGTAGCATTCATGCGTCTGTGAGTTATAGCGACAATTAAAATGTGTTACCCCCCCCCCACCCCCCCACATTGAATACATTTTGTAGGCTAAATCCGACCGACCCACGTTTGTTGACAGCGGATATCACATAATTTATTTTTTTACAATAACCTGAGCAATTTCCTTTTCATTTAGACGATAAATTATACCGCATTGTGAAGCAATCAAAATATGAAAACGCACAATGTAAAAAAAAGTTATCGACATGAAACAAAAAAAAGAAACATTCTCACGAAATTGCCACGTCAATTTGAGTAATTTGAAAAAAACCCCAAACAATGGGCTTTCAAAAAAGAATTAACTGTTGAATGCACAAGAGTAAGATGTAGAAGGAAGATTCTGGATGTGGAAATTATGACGGCTGCGCGTGCCATTTAACTATCTGTCTTGGAGAGACAGTTAGCTCCAGAGCCCTATTATGTAATTTACAACTGGAAGCCTTTATTATTGATTAAAGAGCCATTATTATGCCGGCACCCATTCCCCCGAAGCGCCGCTGCTCCTGATTTGGAGCGTCTCATGAATGTTCAATTTCTAGCCGCTCGGAGCTCCGCCGCCTTTCTTCCGAAACGGCGAGCCCGGCGTTGCCGCGCGCGCGCGCGCACACACACACACACACAAAAAAATTAAGTCATAAAAAATTTGAATGATGTGCATATCGGATAAAAATTAAATGTGCTGCCCGTGAATGAAATAATGTGATCCGGGAACGATTTACAGTCGATCTTATATTTTATTCATTAACTGTTTTATCTGCGCCTCCCCGTGCAGCATTTTGAGACGATAAATTATGCGCCTTATAAATAGTTCCATTGATAATGGTGACATTAACAGCCGGCATATAACATAATCGTGCAGAGCGCGCTTTAAAGCGGGGGATGGAGGGGGCCATCCCACAAGCCGAGATGAATTCACGCGCCAGACCCTGGCCGGCCACAACTCTCTGGGCTCTCTCTCTCTCCACAACCCCGCGCTTGCAACCTTTTCATCTCGAAAATCAACGGGTTTGCTGAACCGTCACATACCTGGAAGGTGAACACGCCTCTCCAAGAGAGATCCCGAAGGAGAATGCACGCGGGCGAGGAGGGGGGGGGTAGAATGCAAGGTGTGAAAGTTCACAATTTGAGTTGCCAAGCTAAGTCTCAAGCTGCTGCTGCTGCTCGGAGGTCAACAGACGTCGGATTTTTTTTTCTGGAATGTGTTGGCAGCGATGGATGTGTACATGCTGACTAATAGAGTAATAATAATGTGCTTATCGTATTAAAAAAAAAAGTTAAATCAATCTGATTTAAACAATATTGGCTGTGTTGTTGGACACGTACTCACATTTAGTGCCCAGTGAGAAAGACGAAGTCTAGGATGAAAACACTTTTTTTACGTTTAAATAATAATCTAATAAATGGAGAGGTGCATGCTTGAATTTACACTGAGAAACAGAAACAGAAAGAGGAACACGTGGATTAGAAAATATACGCAGGTTATATACCCTATTTTGACTCTTAAGAAAAGCAACTGGACTAGTTGTGTAGGGCACGTTGCTGGAGAGAATGATAACAATGGCTTAGGTTTTTTCGGTAAAGTCACGTAGGTAAAAAATTAAAATTAATAAAAGTAAAAAAAAAAATCACGACGTTTCGGAGGCAACACAAGCTTCCGTCTTCAGGTGGGACCGTCACAGCACGATAGCTGTATCGTGATACCTCCGAAACATCGTGATTTTTATTTTACTTTTATTAATTTAAAATTTTTACCTACATGACTTTACCGAAAAAACCTAAGAATATGAATCCTTGCAGTCAGGAAAGCTTCAAATCTAGATAACAATGGCGTTCGTGAATAATCACGGAGTGGGCGCCTAACGAGAAGACGTCTGCTACGGAGATGGAACGATGAAATCAGCTCGTGTTTACATGCCAGGTGGATTGTTACCTTGAGATACGGCGCCGGCTTCGGGGAGGCTTTCATAGCAGCAGTGGAAATACAATGTCATCGTCATCAGCAGCCGCAATTATCCACTGCTGGATAAAAGCATCACCATCCCTCGCAGTATAGCGATGCCATACGTTGACTTTAAGCTTTCGTGACTGCAGGAATTCATATTCTTTGGGTCTTTCGGTAAAGTCACGTAGATAGGTAAGAATTAATAAAAAATAAAATAAACAAAAACCACGACGTTTTCGATCACATCACAAGCGATCATCATCAGGAGAAAAATAAACTTCTTTTTCCTCCGGAAAATCCTCTTTTTTCCTCCTGATGACGATCGCTTGTGTTGTGCTCGTGGATAGGTTCAAATTAATAAAAATAAAATAAACAAAAACCACGACGTGATCGAAACGTCGTGGTTTTTGTTTATTTTATTTTTATACATTTTAACCTATCTGCGTGACTTTACCGAAAGACCCAAAGAATATGCCATACGTTGATAAGTATATCAACTTTATTGACGATACCTTCAGTAAAGCATTCCACCATATGTCGCTACGTACATGTGCAACATTCAGTTTGAGCGATCATAAACTATCGCTTTTTTCCGATATTCGGCTGTTTAGGAAATTCACCGTAGACTGCTAATTCCAAAGCAGTAACTTTGCAATATTCAGATTACGTACAAATAAAATAACATAGAACCCTTACAGTCTACGACCACTGTTGTGTGATAGTCTTTCCAAGTACATATATATCTTATTCTTTGTTCTCTTCTTGGCACCGTCTGCTAAACAGCAGACCTGGATCATCCGCACATGTTTGTAAGTTGTTTATATTGGAAGAAATAAAAGTTGAGATTGAAGCACGATGCGACACGATGGCCCGACAAACGCACGTGCGCATTTGGCGCATAATTCATTCGGGCTGTACATGTCACGGCTTGATATTGTTTAAATTGCAGCCTCGCGGACTGCCATCAAACAGGTGTCAAACTAAAAAGGTGGCCACAGTCATTCACGTGTGAAGCCATGCGTTTACGCCGCGCGTAACTAATTGGGCAGTGTCTCTCGAACGTTGCGCAACTGAACGCAAAGAAGTTTAATCACATCGAGGCACCCAGATAGGCTCTACGAGACCACAATTTCTTGAAAGTGTAATGCCTCACAGATTCAACCTGGGTCTGTTACATCAATGCATTGTCTGCAATAAGGCACGAGACTGGAATAGACGCTATGAATCAATGTGGTGTGCAATAATGGTCATTCACAGCCCTTTGTTAACCAAACCGCTGGATAAAAGCATCCCCCACGGCTGTTGTGAGTCGCGAGGGCTGTGCGAATGTACCTCACCACGCGGGTCAGAACAGTGGAGGTTTGTGAAGGAGCAGATCAGACATCGCTCGCCACTGGTGGTATTCGTGGCCGGGAATCGACCACCAGGTCGCCGGGTTCATCGCGCTGATCACGAACCGCTGCTTCACCGCTCCACTCGATTGGGTATGCACTATATGCTGAGTGTAATCATGTCATCGATTTATACAGAAAAGGCTCACTGAGCCTCAAGACTTGTTTCCGGAGAGCCCCGCTTTTTACGTTTGGCCATTTCCATGTTTCTGAGTGTTCATTTGTTGTTTAAATTGAAATTAAGGAATAACGTTACGTTGTTCAGTTCAACGGCGAGTTTCATAGACAAAAGCACTGTCCGTTGACGTAGTAATCAAAAATAAATTACGTCTATCCTGTAGGGTATATACCGTAGCACTTGTTTTATTTGCGTATATAGACTCAGCATGGGGCAACTCTACCACTGCTGGAGGGTCCACGGTCAATTCAGTGGAATGAGCCATTGTGCAAGTGAAGAAACGGCGTCTCAAAATGCATCGATTGTAGCATGCACTATGCACCTAAATTAAACGAAGCTTTACACAAGGCCATATTATGCAATTACAGTAAATTATGTACACTCACATTAAGTATATGTTGTAAAATAAAAACTATGAGCCACATTCCGAACGTTTTTAGACCTGTCTGGCATAACATAGGTCACGCAGAAGCATGACCTTTTACAGATTGTATTTTTTTTTAATTCCCGTGTAAATCCCAAATGTGGGAGTAATATGAATAATTTTTTTGAAAGAATATTAAATATATATCACCGTGGCGAGGACGGGTGCATTCATTAGTGGAGAGATGTACAGAAAAGAGAGTGCCGATAACATGTCCGGAAATGTCATTTAAATCGTGGCTTTTTGTAATGCAGATTTTCTCCCCTCTTACACTCAATTTGCATCGCAACTTTGCAGACAGCCAGCAGCGGAGATGGGCGGGCACAGGAGATAAGTGAGAACGCGTGCGCTGGGCAGCCTCGGCGCAGACACGAGACACGGGTGGGGAGAACGTGCCCCCCCCCCAATCCACTCACCACCCCAAATGCTCCCACCTCCAGTTCACCTCCACCGACCGAGCCACACGGCCAACTTTTAGAAATGAATAAAATCATCATTGCAGCCTCCTTGTCAATCCACGATTTGATGAAAGCCTCCCTACCATTTGCCGCTCTTGAGGATTTGTTTGACTGACCATACTTCACATTGCTGATCAGAGCTGGTTGGTGAAGTAAGATGGGAATGGTTTTGGTGGCAGGACTGGTTCCATTCTCACCACTAATGTGAGCCGCGGCCCGGAATCAATCTCAGGTGCTGGGTCCATAACACATGCGCTCACTCCTGGACCATCGTTCCATCCAAACATAGAAATTAAAGATACTGTTTACATAACTATACATAAGGGTGCATATTTAACTAAATGCAGAACAAGCTTTTAACAAAAGCCAACACAACAATTAACAATTACTTTGTTGGCTTTATTGGACTCCGATTTCATTCATGCCTAGTACATTCAATGCAGGACCCTCATAAAAGTATTGAAATTCAGTCAAGCTCTCCTATATTAACAAATGGCATTATTTCACTTGCTCAGACTTAGTCTAGGCAAGAAAATACTGTGGGAATTGTATGGAAATTGATGCAAAGACTGTCAGTCCCGTGCATTGTGGAAGTTAAGTTTGGAGAAGAATTGTACAGCCCAACATGACTGCACATACACACCTGTCTGCATGGCCGCAGAGAGATGGGGATGCTATTATGACAGTTGTCCCACAAACTGGCAGGAGCCGCCGGTGTATTGGTCTTGAAAGATGTGCAAGGGGTCTAGTAACCACTGCAATAGTGCAGCGTTGATGTGTCAACTCGATGAGATATCTCTAACATAATTACACATTGCAATCACAAATGAATGTCTGAAAATGTGCTCTTGATTGCCATACAGACGACGGCGATGTGTAACGTGCTATCACTGCGATTATTTCCCTATTCACCGCAAAACCCGCTGCATGCCAATATTGGGCTACGTGCGCTCAGATGTTAAAATGCAAAATTCAATTAAAAGGCATATCACAGTGTTCCGCCATAATACTGGCCACAATTCACATCTCGGGGCTGTAAAAACACGGCTATTTCATTCCTGGAAATAGCAGCCTATGAACGATTGGACCCCTCGCTTGGTTTCACTTACGGGAATGTCTTTAGCCCGAGGGCAGGCATTTGAATCTTTTTCTCACATCAATTATTCATAATTAAAGCCCCTTTCTCAATCAGCGATACACCTTTCATCTGATTACAGTCGAGTCATCTACACAGGACATGCGTTGGAATCACTTATAATTAATTGCTAACGTGAAGAGCTGAGTGTCCAGATTAATAATGATCCCTGTTTCATGGCATGCAGTTAAGATAATTACTGCTTTTTTCATGGCAGAATTGCAGCAGTTGATGTGTAGGAGGGTGGCTTTGTTATGAAATACAATATATATCATTGCATTTATGTATCTTGCACCATATACCATAATCCTTCACAACTCACCCCATCTCCCAACCTCACAGCACATGCATTGCACTTGTCAAATTACCAACTTGTTGTAAATACATTTTCTCTGTATATTCATCACATATCTGTATTTTAAAAAATTCAAAAGCACAGTGCAGTAGTATTTTATCCAAACACGACACGAAAGCCTCAGTGACCTATTTGTGGATAAACAATAAATGCAACGCGGGTCCCTGTGTAATGTTACACGTTTTGGAATAAATTCTGCCCCCTGCTGACGCATTATAATGGACTGCAATCTTCTGGACGGCCACAGCGGATCCGCCGATCACTCCTTCGGCGTCCGTGGCGTTTTAAACATCTGTGAAGGTCAGCAGTGTAAGCAAAGCGGCTCCTCGCACCCTCCTCAAATCATCGCCCCTCATCTATTTCCACAAATCCTCTCTCCCCTTCCATTCACCTTCACCCCAAAAGTTGTAAAGTGCTCGCGCACGCCACTGCTGATAGAAGGACCTCCACTAGAGGGCAGCTCTAAGATGCCCCCGATCGAGGATATTTGGCCCGACTCTTCACCGCTTTGCCAGACGTCTTAGTAGAAGGGGGACGGACTTTTTTTACACGTTGGATCAAGTGCTTACACTTTACCGCACAAACGCGTCCTGCCAATTGACCGAACTGCGATGTTACCCATTTGATACTGCTGGGCTGACAGAAGAGGGAGGACTTTAGGAAACCAGCCCGTTGTATCAACTGCTGCACCGGGTGATAAAACTGGTGACATCTGGATAGTAAACACTGTAAATATGCTTAATCCAGCCCTATTCATTTCACACTCCCCTCTGACACCTTTCACAAAGGCTGGATAATCCCGTGAATTAGGAAGAGTGTGGCTGAGGTCTGACCACTGCACCGAATTCCATATGGGACGCAACCTGCACCCACTCTGTGTGTTGTTGATGCTGCTGCTGCTGCCTGAGCATGCACATCCATTGCAATCGGGGTGGTTGTTGATGTGATATCAAATAACTCGGAAATTGTATTCGTGGTGTGTATCAAGCGTTCCTGATTCTGTTAACGTCACACCATGCCCCGTGTTATTAGTAATGTTATATATAGAGACTAGCTTTACTACCCGGCTTCGCCCGGGACTTGGATTCACCACGCCCGGCCGCCTTTGTCTCCCCAGTGGCGATGTTCACACACCACACCAGTTACTCGTTTGAGGCTGAGTCGACCTAGGGGATGCCCAGGACCGGTTAAAATAATCGTCACCGGTGGTGGCCGTGAGCGGGAATCGAACTCGGGTAGCCGGGTTCGTAGCGCGGCGCGTTAACCACTACACTGCAATGCGTTACGCTTCCACACGCACGGATGCATGACAGATGTGACGTCACAGCTCACTTGCCGTGCAAAAAATATATGCATTATTGTGCCCCCCCCCCCTCCCAAAAAAATACCAAAGTCTATTTTTATAATTTTTGAATGGTGTACAGTCTGGAAAGTACCCACATGGCAAATTTCAAGTTTGTTGCATGTCGGGAAGTACGCTAAACATTTTGAACAGGCACACATCATCACAAATTTCCCTTTTATATATAATAAAAGAAGAAGATAACCCACTAGAGATTAAGTGTGGTCCCCTTTCACCATTTTATAACTAGGCAAACATTGCTACCTGCTGAATGTTATAACATGTCAACATGTATCATCTCCATTGTTCCACCGTGCGATGTGAAACTGTATATTACCTTTTGCACAGAGGACTCCTCCACCCTCTGCAAGCGAATGGCTCTGCTCTTTCTCGGGGGTCACTAAAAAAAAAAACCTCTCCAGAGCTTTATAATTTGTGATTACAAAATAGCATTCTCATTTACATAGCATATCATTAGAGGGGTGCGAGGGGACACATTAAGATTGTTTTTCTGCAAACGTTCAGATACAACTATATACTGAAGATAGATGAGACAAGTGGAGTAACAACAGTGTGAGAATACAACAGAGGTAAACATTGACACGTAACATAACTGCGTATACGCATGTCACCCCTTCACGAGCAATTCACTTAGGCGCTTATTGTTCTTATGATTTGTTGAGTACGCACAATGGTAAATTAATTAACTTACCCACGGGCTTTGTTTAAATCAGGTACTAAATCCATCACCTCTGGATTGAAAATCTATTGTTATGCATTTCAGCACCCTGCACACGAGCGAACTCGCATTTTCACGTAAGTGTCAATTAAACAGTGCTGCTGTGCACATTTTTATTGTACATCATTTACCACCAAATTATATCTACTCACTTGTGGTAGGGGGGGGGGGGCCTTTCTTGGCCGCCGATGTGAGAAAGGTTTTTTTCCCTCCCTCATTTGAGCCAAGCAGGCCTTCAGAAGGTGATATACAGGACCCCAGGAGTGCGCGCCACTGGAAGAAACCGGTTAAGCTGTGAAAAAAACCGCTGCAGATTTATGTTGGCATCTCATTTCAATCCAAGAGATTTTTCTCTGCAAGGCTGATGAATAGATCTATAAGATATGGCCCCATCCCTAGAGGCAATCCCGCCATAATATGGTCCTCACTTCTTTTTTAAATAAAAAAAGTCCATTTATGACTTTGTTACTCACTATTACCGTAAATTACACCTTTAAATCCTGACCACACTTTGGAGCCTTATTACTGAGAAGCGCTCATTCAGCAGTTAATTATCAAGAAGTTCCCAGAAAAGTGGAAGAATCTACAGAATCCCGTGCATGTATTTTTAATGAACAATGTTATAGCGATCGCAGACGATGACTGGCAAAACTCATGCACGTGGAGACATAAAGGAATAGTGCCGCTGCAAGGCTAATTACATTAATGGAAATAAAATTCTATACACCAGACGAGAAGATAAGTGACTAATTCTAGGTTTATTACAGCTAATGCTACAGAGGCTGCAGTGTGGTGAATTTGATTACATCTGTGATAGAGTTTTATGACAATTTATTTAACTAATTTGAATTATAATTTTTTTGCGGTAATTATAACATTCATTGCAAATTGATATCTCGCAGCAGCATACTCACCGAAGACAAAGATCCCCCGTATAGCCTTAACAGACTGCTGGAGCAAGTGCTGTTAGCGAGCATCTATGAAGGCCGATACGGCACACGAGGAGGTGGGTGGCCAGCACCACGCCCGTCACCTTCATCTCCCTTGTGGCGATGTTTACAAATCGCACCAGGTATTCGATTGACGCTGAGTCGACCTAGCGGAGGCCCAGGACCGGTACAAATAATTGTCACTGGTGTTGGCCGTGAGCGGTAATCGAACTCTGGTCACCGAGTTCGTAGCACAGCGCGCTAACCGCGTCTTTGCCACTCGCCGAGTGTTTAGGTAATTATCCAATTAATTGCAATTATCTTGTAGCAGCATATTCATTGACATAATACACACACGCGCGCGCACTACTGCCATATACATTCAGGCATGCGCATGTATGCTTATACATATATACAGTATTAGATTCCAACTGACTGTCTTGTCATGTCAGTGTGATTTCAGTGCGGGGATTGTATCTATCCTATTTCCAGCAGCATACACTCACTTGATCGACTTCCTTTCATCTTTCACCAACTGAAGAGCAAGGCGACACGCATGTCAACAGGATGAACAAATCCCATCCCTGAGCCCCATTGAAGCGCTGAGCTTCTCCTCCTGTTCTATTTACTGTAGGCACTCTGTGGTTCACAGCATAATATTTACTTTACATTATGATGTTAAAATAACGACCCAGCCCCACTTTTGTCTGCCTTTTTTTGATTTGCTATCGTGCCGTAAGTGGTACAGTCATTGCCGTCAGATAAGCAAGCTTTTATCCAACGTGGGTGTCATCGTCGGAGGTTATGCTTTTTATATATGTGTGTGTGTGTGCCCATACATTTTTTAAATCGAAAGCTCTCGCACGAGCGGTACAGAAAGAAGCGGCCCTTGAATACATTTGCCTGGAGATTGACGCGATGCAGCTATTTACCTAGATAAGTGCGTCCACCAGCCGCGCTACGACTGCAGTGTCTGCTCTCTGGTGTGCCTCTATTCCTCGTGACAGGCGGTCTGATAACGCATTGAGATCTCCTCCCTTGGGGGGGGTAGGAGGGGGAGGGTTAGAGACGCGGGGAGAGGGGGGACCACACGACTGGTGCCCTGTCTGATCGGGCCCTCAGATCTCTCCTCTCCCCGTTGTAAAGTACTCTCCCTTTACTCCACCTTGTCACTTGTTTCGCCACTTCCCATCACCGGCCTCTTCCCTGCGATCTCAGAGATGAGACACTGACCGGCTTGTCTGTCAGAAGACGCTGGTGCTGCTGCGCACATCAATAGGAGTGGGGGGGGGGGGTTAAAGGGGACGACGAGCTGGCGGTGATAAGTTTAAAGTACCGCTGGGTACAACGGCTTGCATTTCGGCAAGAGTCATTTTGGGAAATGTTCATTGAAAACACGTTGGCGTGCACAATTAAAATGTTCAACTCGTAGTCGAATCCACCGCTAGATGAATGCGTCATTCCAATGTTCATGTCGTGATTTTGGGTTGTTTGGAAATATTTCACCACGCTTGTCAGTTCGGGTTGGTGAACTTGGGGGGGAGGGGGAGGGGGCTGGGGGGTAGAACCGGTTCAAATAACACTCACACCTTTGACGTTAGCAGTGACCGGGCATAGAACTTAGGTCACCGGGTTCATAGAGCAGTGCGCAGACCGTTGCGCCACCGATGGCGCACATACAACTATACAAAACACACACACACATATATATACACAGTATAATCTTATTCACAATAATATTTACACACAATACAAACAAAACGGTGAACACCGTAGTCGCGCGTGTTGGTTTTTTTAAATTTTAGAATTATAAACACGGCTTCACTCAAGTCTTCACTCGCCACTAATTACCGCCATTCGCATCGTCGAATAAAGACGGCAATGGACGGACGCGGATCAGTCAACCTCTGACACGCGGCGCGCACGTTTCGCTCTGCAATGTCAGGACACCGCGACGCGTCGTTTAATTAGGGGGGGGGGAGCCTCCCTTGAGCGGCGCACCAAGCAAAGAAACACAACACCACAGTGGCGGACTGCTGGTGGACACAGTCCAAGCCCCCCCCCCCTTCGCACGGTTTCGTGAGAACGCGATGGCAGTCCCTGCTCTTTTTCTCATTGCATATGTATCAGCCCATTCCGAGGCTGATGTCGCTGACACCCAGCCTAGGGACCACGGTGGGGCTGGCTGTGAATTGGGAGATGGCAGTATGGGGCGACTGCCCCGTGTTAAAGGCTTGATAGGGCCCTCATTACCATGGGAGGCTTTCGGGTGCCATTCATCCGGACCCATTGTTTGTGGTGGGGTGTGCGGCATTAGTTCAGTAATGGGGTGCTGGGGTGGGGGGGGCAGTGGGCAAGCTGACACTCAAGCCAGGGGGCAGCCGTGACTAGAGAGAAAAGAGTGGAAGGCGCCTGATTATATTTGGCGGGGCCTGATTAGCCCTCGCCTATTCGCCTTTGTCGCCGTGCCGAGAAAACTTCTCCCTTGGCCTCAATCTGATGGCGGAAACACACCGACGACGACACGCGTGGCCCATCCCCACCGCCTCAGCCACCAAAGCTCCCTATCCATTCAGGCCATTTGACTGCCTAATAGCTAATCTTTGCAGCGCAGCCGGATGATGAATATGCGACGAAGGTCTTCCTTATCAGCAGCTGTCTCTCAACACCCCCCCCCCCCCAATGCTGCAAGTCATTTGGCTGATGTAGGATGAGGGGAGGGGCGGCTGTGTAGTAAATTACATTAAGCGTGAAATGTGATTTTTTTTTCCTGAAGTCATAATAAAACATTTCTTACGCCTGTAAATTGAGTTAAATGAAACACAAATGACAAACCCCTTCTGTATCTCGACAAAACATTTTGTTGCACCTTCCCCACCCCACCCTAACAGCTAATTTGCTTAATTAACCTCATAATTACGTAGCAAGTACAAGAATACATATCTTGCGTTTAATTATTAACAGCGTGTTCTCGTGGGTCGATTGTTTTATTTTGTATTTTTTAGGGCGGCGGCGGGGAGGGGGGGTGTTGCTTCTTTAATACGATTACGCATCGTCTTTATTTGAGGTTAAGAATCGTTAAAGTTCTATTTCAGTGCGTTATCATCAGATAGCAACGAGGAGAACCGCCTCCTCTCGCGCGCGCGCGGGCGTTACTTCGGCTCGGGCAGGAGGACTGCATCATTAGGCCCCCTCGCCGCTTGACAAGTGTAGGAAATAAATTGGACAGTCTCCTCCTTACTCTCCCCTTTTATTTCTCTCACAGGCAAACGAAGATGATGATACCGATGCCATGACATGCTTCCCTGGGGGGGGCGGGGGTGTCCATGAGTTCCCCTTCAGGACTGTGCAGATACTGTCCCGTTGCGTGTGACAGGCTGTCATGCATGCGAGATATCGCCTGTTTGCAGGAGCCCAACTTTGCTCGTCTGGTTTATGGCGCAGAGGAGGAATGAGGGGCGAGGTGAACTAGCGGGTGTGGGCTGAGGAGGTGGGGAGAGGAGTGGATAGAGTTAATATGCACGCAGAAACATTAAAAAAATGTCCATGTGCGCCGAGAAGAGAGAAGCTCGCGGATGCGCGTACCCAATTACCCTGAAGTGAATGTATGGAAAATAACTTGTCTTGGGCAGTAGTCCGTATGGAGCAACAATAAAAACACATACACACACGCAAACTAACACGCGTTCATGGCACGTCCGAATTTCATATTCGCAGTCCATACATTTTAGATCAAAACAGAGACTGTTTTTGTCTCGGGGTATATAGCACCAGGCACGCGCGGACTGTCATTACGCGTGGCCGATACAACAGCGGCGGTGCTGAGCGCACACTCGTGGCGCTACGCGGCGCGCGCACACAGAGACACTCACGTGCGTGTGTCTGTGTGCGCACGAGCGTGCGTGTGTCTGTGTGTGAGAGCGTGTGTATGTGTGTGTGTGCGAGCGTGTGTCTGTGTGTGTGTACGAGCGTGCGTGTGTCTGTGTGCGTCTGTGTGTGCGCGTGCGACTGTATGTGCGAGCGTGCGTGTGTCTGTGTGGGCGCGTACGTGTGCCTGTGTGTGCGAGCGTGCGTCTGAGTGTGTGTGTGCGCGTGCGTGTGTCTGTGTTTGTGTGCGAGCGTGTGTCTGTGTGTGCGAGTGTGCGTTTATGTGCGCGCGAGTGTGCGTGTCTGTGTGCGCGTGCGAGCGTGCGTGCGTCTGTGTGCGCGCAGAGGTGGCGCATCCTTTCAGCAAGAAGACGTTAATTATGCGCTTTCGCGACCGCCGTGTAATTGCTATTGTTTTAGACAGGCTGACCTCCCGCGGTGATGCTACGCCATCCTTGTAAATTACACCGTCACACTAATGTACACGCCGACCTCGGTGGCAGCCACCTTTACATCACGGCCATCTGAACCTTTATGCCTTATTGCTCACCGCTTTACATATAGCATTTAATAATAACCGGTTCATATCGTGCCTTCAAACTGCCGGGTTTTAATTCTTGCAGTTGCTGTATTGTAACAATCAAGGTTGAGTGAATTAAGTAATGGTGTTTATTAAGCGATATTATGGAATAAACTATCTGCACTTGCGCTCGATGTAATATAACTTTTTTTAAATTCAAAGTTATCAACATATTACGAACGTTAAATAATTCACACATTGATACATTAAAGTGATTAACATGCTCCTATTTATGATGATGAACAGTCCTTGATCAATCTACTGTTCGATGAAAGTGTCCCCATGCTGTGTTAGTCATGGGAGTTATTTAACCATACTTCCCCACGATCGTCAGTGCGGGTTGGTGATGAGGGGGCGGGGTGGGGGGGGGGGGCATGCGAGGGGAGGGTGGTGATGAGGGGGCGGGGTGGGGGGGGGCATGCGAGGGGAGGGTGGTGATGAGGGGGCGGGGTGGGGGGGGGCATGCGAGGGGAGGGTGGTGATGAGAGGCCGGGGTGGGGGGGGGCATGCGAGGGGAGGGTGGTGATGAGGGGGCGGGGTGGGGGGGGGCATGCGAGGAGAGGGTGGTGATGAGGGGGCGGGGTGGGGGGGGGGGCATGCGAGGGGAGGGTGGTGATGAGGGGCCGGGGTGGGGGGGGGGCATGCGAGGGGAGGGTGGTGATGAGGGGGCGGGGTGGGGGGGGGCATGCGAGGGGAGGGTGGTGATGAGGGGGCGGGGTGGGGGGGGGCATGCGAGGGGAGGGTGGTGATGGATGAGTTCATCTTCAGTTCGCCACTGATGTCAGCCGTGGTTGGAATTCAAACTCAGGTGAACTGGGTTCATGGCAAAGTGCGCTTACCAATACACCACCGCTTTATTCCCTCTAAATCGTAAACTCTTTTCGAGTAATAAAGCAATAACAGTCGTATATGTGTATCGTGGAGAAAAAGTAGCGGAAAATATGTAATTAAATAACCCGATTACATTTCACCTGTGCATGCGAGTCCTTATAAACTGCCTGTCGTGCAGACATTACCAGACTCTGATTTTCTAAAGCGATTGAAAATGTGCTTGCATTTTACTGACGTTGTTAGGTTGTGGTGATACTCCAAGACAATGAGGCCACCAGGTGGCACCACAGCAAAGGATTCTCGACTCTATCTGTGTCTGGATGTGTGTACAGTATGCTGACTTTCTTTCGCACCGTACGTAACCAACCGTGCTCATCGGAGGTGCGGGGGGAAGGACAACAAACTGAACACAACAAGCAGTTCTAAAGAAATTAGTTTGCAATCGAGATTTAAAAGTGCATAGCTCCAGTTGCTTCCTAATATCGGAAGGGAGAGTGTTCCAGATGGCCGCAGAAACTCAACTGAGAGCGCACGAAGCCAGTGGCCGCTTTTGTTTGATTGCTTGCCAACAGCCGCTGCGAGGATGACCGGAATTCGCGTGATGGGTTATGCTCCTTGACGAGATCAACGCGCTTTCAATGTTACCCAAACATTCACAAGGGCAGTTCATTGCCTATCAGCATCAACGCTCAAATGCCCCACACATTGAGAGCATGGGTTTTCTCGAGGAACGCTGGGTTTCTCATGAATGCCACTCGTTACTGGAATGTTTCCAAATATCCCAATGCAGGACCCTACTGAAAAATAAACATTGAGACTCAGTGAGGTTCTCCATAACAAATAAAGGGCATTACTGCGTTACCATCTCTCCTATCTGTGTTTTTACGTTGTATCGCCGTGTCATTCGGCGCGATGTCCGACCCGCGGTGCAATCCAAAAACACATCGGACAGCTGACCTCCACAATCGCGAACAACCAATGAGTATTATTGCAATCTAGTTTCATCCGCACCACACTCCAGCTTCTACGCAATTCGTCCTCGCTTAGGTGGCTGCACCACACTGCGTTAACTCTCACAACCAAACATTTTGAGAGGAAACATTTTGGAACAATGCCCAGAAATAGAGACAAACTCCAGTTGCTTTTCATCAACAGGTGCGTACAGAGCGCCGCGGGCAGCATCCCGTGACCATTCCGCACGCCATAATCGTAACATCCCGAAACAATAATTTACAGCACGCTTTCATACAAAATACCATTGTACAAACTGAACACGAGCAGCAATTCGCGAGCATTACGAGTCCAAATATCGTAATGATACAAGTCAGATGTGCACGGAGAGAATACAAAGACAAACAGAGAGACAGCTGCAATTATGGAAAAAATAGAGCGAGGCCCAGTTAGATGTACATGAAACAGATAACCAAAATGCGTGCCGCACCGAGCCGATGGATGCCACATGCGCGCCGCGCACACACGTGTCCGAGGTCATAACACACGTGTGCGCGAGCCATGTTCTGATCGTGCGCGCACGTGAGCGAGCACCTCGAAAACCCCTGCGGTGTAGCACTTCGCCGTTGTGCTGTATGGGAACTCTCCTATGTATTGTTCGGCACGATGTCTGACGTTTCGCTCCACAGACTGGGAGCTATATCAGGAACTGAATGTTTTTGCGGCATGATGTGTTGTTGGTTATATTGTCTGACGTTTCGCTTCACGGGCTGGGAGTTTTTTTCAGGAATGTTTTTTTTTTCAGCATGATGTGTTGTTCAGCATGATGTGTTGTTCAGCATGTTGTCCGACGTTTCGTTTCGCGGGCTGGGAGCTTTTACAGGAACTAAATCTGTTTTTTTTCAGCATGATGCATTGTTGAAGATAATGTCAGACATTTCGCTCCACGAGCTGGCAGATCCTTCAGGACCTAAATTCAAAAGAACACGAGGTAATAATGATCGCGAAAACACATCGGCGAGCAATCTCGGAAAGCCTCGTCGCTTACAGCCCATTTCTGGCTCTCGGCCGCGGATGCGCCCGGGACCTGGAGGAGTCACAATGATCTAAATGGATAAAAGCGTCAAACCTCCTTCTGCTCATTTGCAATCATACTTCCGTCTTCAGGTGGTACCGTCACAGCCACGAAAGCTGTATCAAGTAAATGAGAGATTGCAGGAGCTACCACTCCGTTTATATAATGGTTGGAGAAGGTGGTGGGGCAAGGGCCGCATACTTTTTTTATTAATATGGTAAGGTGAGGCTTAAGACTAAGAATATACTGCATAACAAACTGAGCCTTTTCGATTTAAAGCTTTCGTGACTGCAGGGATTCATCTTCTTGGTTCTTTCGGTAAAGTCACGTGGAAGGGAAGTAATAAAATAATAAAAATAAAACATAATAAAATGAAATAATTCTCACGACGTTTCGGCTACAACGCAAGCAGCCGTCTTCAGGTGACGGCTGCTTGCGTTGTAGCCGAAACGTCGTGAGAATTATTTCATTTTATTATGTTTTATTTTTATTATTTTATTACTTCCCTTCTACGTGACTTTACCGAAAGAACCAAGAAGATAAACTGAGCCTTTGTTTGGAGAGGCACGGCTTGTGACTCAACCTGTGACAGGGAGACACCACTAAACATGGTAAAACTGTAATAGTTGTCTGTTAAATAAGATTGGCAAATAAGTGTCTCCGAAACGTCGTGATTTTTATTTCATTTTATTTTACTTTTAATGTTTTTTACCTACGTGACTTTACCGAAAAAACCTAAGAATATGAATCCTTGCAGTCACGAAAGCTTCAAATCTAGAATCATACTTCCCACATCGACTCACACAGAGCAGGTGAAAATTATTTGACACCGGCGCTGCGGCCGTGGGAGGTGTGGCGGGATGAATGATGTGTGATTAGGGCGGCACGGTACTTCACGGCTCAATCCAACCCAAATGGCTCACGCAAGATCATCATCACATCGCGCCTCTTGCCACAGCCCCGCTCACTATCCTCTTGAAGAGATCCAGTTGCGGTCTGCGCCTGTGATGTGATTACGGGCTCACTCACTCGCCCACTCAATGTGCCTATAGATCAGGGGTCCTCAAACTACGGCCCGCGGGCCACATGCGGCCCGCCGAGGACATTTATCCGGCCCATGGTCACTAATTGGGCTGCGCTTGTGAGCACTAATTGGGCTGCGCTGGTGAGCACTAATTGGGCTGCGCTGGTGAGCACTCATTGGGCTGCGCTGGTGAGCACTAATTGGGCTGCGGTGGGGAGCACTCATTGGGCTGCAGTGGTGGGCACGGATTGGGCTGCGGTGGCGAGCACTGATTTGGCTGCGCTGGTGAGCACTGATTGAGCTGCGGCGGTGGGCACTGATTGAGCTGCGGCGGTGGGCACTCATTGGGCTGCGCTGGTGAATGGTTCAATGGGCCAATTGACTGGACTTGCCCCCCAGGCCTAAGGCTGCCAGCCCTCCCCTGGCTGCGCTTGACTGGCTCTCCCTCCCTCAGCTCCCTCACTTGCCCCTCGGCTCCACTCCCAGTGATATTCCTGTGTGCAGGGGATGTAGATCCCCAGCACACGCACCGCTGAGTAAATGATAGAGGGGTAATAACAGAGTGATCTCTGATCTCTGGAGGGGCTGGCTGCTGTTTTTCCGTGCTGGTCAGTGACAGACAGCCGAGGAGTAGGAAACCCAATTTAAATGACAGTAAGGGCATTTATATTCTGATTGCTATTCATTTGTATGAGGTTATATGTTGTATGTTGTGTAAGCCCCGGTTCATACTGTTGCGATCTCTGAGCAGTGCGAGTTCAGCCATATGCTTGTATGGCTGAACTTGCATTAGATTCGGAAGAAAAAAGGCACATGTGCCTTCTTTTTTCCTGCAGTGGAATCGGATCGCATGGGTCTTCTCCCCCATGCGATCAGATTCCTATGCGAGTTCGCAGATCGCACTGCGATCTGTGAACAAAACTGCAGGTGTAATTCATTTTTAATGGCACCCGCACCAGTGTGAGCCTGGGGTAAAAGCGGAGTTCCCCCAATCAGACTGCATTGATGGGCAGTGCAGTCTGTATGTCTCTGTGTGGGCAAAGTTATTGCTGGTATATTGTTTTTGTAGCGCTGTATATATATTGGTATTTTACTAATAGCAATTTTAACTCCCTAGGAAACAATGATGTCAAGAAAGAGAAAAATTGACTCGGAGTGTAGGATATTCAAAGAACAGTGGACTTATGATTACTTTTTCATGCAGTACAAGGAAAGAGCTATGTGTCTGATATGCCAGAATATAGTGTCTGTGCTCAAAGAATACAATTTACGTCGACACTATGAAACTAAACATAAAGATGAATATGATTGTTTGGTCGGATAAGTGAGAAAAGATAAAATATTAAAACTGAAAAATACATTAACAACTCAGCAAAATACTTTGGTGAAGCAGAAGCAGCTAAATATTTCATCACTGTGAGCAAGTTTTCAAGTTGCCAAGCTAATAGCGTGCACTGGCAGACCATTCGTGGAGTTAGAATTTGTTAAAGAATGCCTTCTTTCTGTTGCCAAAGAGATGTGTCCAGAGAAGGCCGATTTATTTAGTACAGTGAGTCTTTCAGGACCTACAATTACACGGAGGATTGAAGAAATGGGAGACAATTTGCATCAGCATTTGCAAAACTACGCAAAAAAACGTTCTTATTTTTCCTTGGCACTCGACGAAAGCAATGATGTTCGTGATTCTGCACAACTTCTAATTTTTATTCGTGGGACGAATGGCTATTTCGAAGTCACAGAAGAGCTTGCTGCACTGCAAAGCATCAAAGGAACAACTACAGGAGAGGATATTTATGAAAAGGTTTGCCAAACTGTGAATGGTTTGGAGCTGAACTGGGCTAAACTAGCCAGTGTGACAACTGATGGTGCTCCTAGCATGGTGGGGTCTAAGAAAGGAGTAATTGCTCGCATTAACCAAGAGATGGACAAACATAACCATTCTCATCCAATAGCCATACACTGCCTCATCCACCAACAAGCGCTGTGTAGTAAATAACTGAAGTGGGACTCTGTAATGAAAATTGTGGTATCTTGTGTTAACTTCATTAGAGCTCATGCACTAAACCACAGACAATTTCAGGAATTTCTGTCTGAGCTAAATGTTGACTATGAAGATGTTCTCTACCACACAGAAGTCCGTTGGCTGAGTCGAGGGAGAGTTTTGAAACGTTTCTATGACTTACTTCCACAGATTACAGCTTTTCTGCTTTCAAAAAACAAAGAAGTACCAGAGCTCAATGATGCAGAATGGAAATGGCACCTTGCCTTTCTGACAGATGTAACAGAGCTACTCAACAGTTTCAATGTGCAACTTCAAGGAAAGGGGAAGCTCATCTGTGATATGTAATCGCATGTCAAAGCATTTGAAGTAAAATTAGGCCTCCTCATCAAACAAGTGAAGGAGGAAAACTTCTGCCATCTCCCCACAACTCAAAATCTGTTAGCGGAAAAACCATTGGTTGCATTCCCAAACAAAACATGTGTGGATTCACTGGAAAAATTGCAAAAGGAGTTCCAATTTAGATTTAAAGAGCTTCTTCTCCATGAACAGGACATACAGCTTTTCCGTAACCCATTTTCTATTGACATTGAAAATGTGGATACAATTTACCAAATGGAACTGGCTGAACTGCAGAATTGTGACTCTCTGAAAGACGCATTCAAGTCAAGCAGCCTTCATAATTTCTATGCATCTCTCCCCTCTGAGACATATCCTCATCTCAGGAACCATGCACTCAAAATGGCAACCATCTTTGGCAGCACTTATATCTGTGAACAGACTTTTTCCAGAATGAAACATTTGAAATCTCCAACCAGATCTAGACTAACGGATGCACACTTGCATCACTTGTTACGACTAGCAGTGACAAATATGGAACCGGACATTGACCATCTCATTAGCCACAAGCAGGCCCATAGTTCCCATTGAAATACTGGCAAGTTTGTTGATTTAACTTTACTTGTTCTTCATTTTATATATTGTATTTGTTCCCGTTTTGTTTCTTCACTTCAAAATAAGATATATGCAGTGTGCATAGGAATTTGTTCATAGTTTTTTTAAACTATAGTCCGGCCCTCCAACGGTCTGAGGGACAGTGAACTGGCCCCCTGTTTAAAAAGTTTGAGGACCCCTGCTATAGATGTTGCGTTGTTACGCTGCGCAATAAGGAAGAGCGGTGGCCACAGTGGTTCGCAGCTCACACTGCGCTGTGGGAGTCGCATTCCCGACCACGGCTAACAGCAGTAGTGAGTGTGATGTCTGGAAAGGGTTATGTGTCCGTGCGTCACTTCACCAAGCCGCACTGACCAGCGTGGTGAAGCATGGGTTATGTAGCCCCCCCCCCCCCATTCGCAACACGGCGTGATACGGAGGCATTCATTCACCCACTGCTTTGACGAAGGGCTACAAATAATGTTTTTTTTTCATTATTACCGAATTCTCCGGATTGTAAGACCCTTTGAAAAAAATAAGACGCGCCAAAAAACATGTGCACGGTGTCAATAATAAATCTGGCGACACGTATCTACCGGATTATCGTCATAAGAATATAGCAAGGTGATCACGACGGTGATTATGAAGTGCCCATACGTGTCTGTGAAAGGGGGGAGCAGGTGTGGGTGGGGGGTGTCCGGGCACCTGCTGTGCAAGTCGCGAATAAAAGAAAAACTCCCGCGGCACACATCACGAGACGACTCCAGCCAGTAAGTTAAGTGAACCGAGCAACGCGCAGCAAAAACATCGCTCGCTCCCTCGATCGCAGGGCTCTGTGTGTGAAGTTGGCTGTGGTGGTGGTGGTGGTGCCGCGTGTGTTGCGCGCCGTGGCCGCCGCAGACATTTGGGGGCGCCACAGGCCGCGTTCAAGCGCGGTCTGGGCTCTCAGATACGAAGGAGGAGGCACGGCCAAACATCGTATGGCACAACTCACGCAATGCGGGGGGAGGAGGTTTTCGCATTGTCGCCTGTCGTGTTGCCACCTGAATTCAACTTGGTAAAAATCGAACCGGCACGATTTGCAAAAAGGGCATTTTGGGAGCTCTCGAAATGGCCAAGCCGGCGCCAAAGGGGGCAGTGGGTGGAGTGAGTGGGCCCGCTGCACGGCTCGCTTCGCTTCAGGTTCTTCAAGTCCACGAGTGATGCCTTGGTCGGTCTTCACTTCAACCGCACGTGGTCAATGTTTTATGTTTACCCCCCCCCTCCCCCCCAAGTCGCTTTGCAATTGTAATAATGAATACTCTCCAACAAAAGTCATGGTCAATCCACTGCTGGATGAAGCCCCCCCCACCCCCTACTTCCCAATCCGTCGACTTATCTCATGACCCTGCAATGTAATAATTAACTTGCATATGAGATGATTTCATCGCTCCATCTCTACAGGGGATATCCTTTCGAACGCGTTGCTTTCCTCAGCTGATGTTATCTTTACCATCGACCTATTGTCCCAGCTACCGACGGCGTCCTTCCCAATTCCACTTTTCAGAACAAAATGTTTGGCGATGATCTGTTGGCAGTGAAGCACAGAGCACACACTAAAGAAAAATACAAAATCTCAACACATTCGTCAATAACGCTGTGGCCTTTAAGGGAAAACTGTAGTAGGTGACGTTTTGTGAAATTTTCCTTCTTCGTGGCATGTGCTATAATGAAGGGCCGTTGCCTGAAACGGTGCCGATTATGTTTTCTTTTTAAGACCACAGTGTTATTGACATGTGTTGAGTTATTCTTTGGGTCTTTCGGTAAAGTCACGTAAATAGGTTGAAAGAAAATAATTAAAAAAACTACGACGTTTCGATCGCAACACGAGATGTGTTGAGTTTGTGCTTTTTTTACTGAACAGATTACATTGCCACTAACCTATGTTATATTATCCACGTGTTCCTCTTTATTCCTCCAATGTAATTCCAAGCACTGTTCAGATTTTGTAGAACATTTTTCCATAATATGAACGTTTCTGGACCATGTTATATGTGGAAGTTAAGATTGTTTCATAGCTGTTTAATCACGATACGTGCATTATTTTGCCACTGAATATATGTGTTGATATTGTGCATGAACTGAGCATTAAAAAAACACAATCACATTTGAAAAAACGCCGGACAATAATTGTGGCTGAGCAACTGCATAGTAATAGAAAATTATGAGGCCCCTTGTATCATTGTCAATGACTACTTGTTGTTGATTGTAGTCAAAGTGTAGTAATTGGTTTGGGGGCTGGAAAACAGGACATGAATCTTCCGTTTTGCATTATTTGATAATACAGCATTTTCTCTTTTTTCTTGTTGTGTCTTAGATCTTTTACCTTCATTTATTATTATTTCCCTATATCCAGTGGTGTAATTGAAAATATCAAAGTCCTTGTATGATACCTATTCGTCATTGCAGCCCATGTTTACTGCCATTTCTTCTCTGCGGAAACATCGCAGCATATAAATAGGAACCGTTCAGAATAGTGTCGGCATTCATGCTTGGTGTTATGAGAAGTGCCGATATGGCCTATTACCGTCGTATACTGGCACATTTCTGCCACTGCCTCTATCTTTTTATATAATTGGTTTCAACAAATTTTCCTGAAAAGCACTGAGTACTTTTCGTCTTACTCGGTTGGCAGAGGTCGCAAACGGGTTTTGATTCCTTACCCGTACCCGGCCGCACCAGGGTCGCAAATGGGTACCCGTACCCGTACCCGGCCGGGTACTGGTACTCGTTCCCTACCCGTACCCTACCCGAAATGAGTGACAAACGGTTACCCACCAGTGACTCACGGCCTACCCGTACCCGGCTGCTCCAGGGTCGCAAACGGGTACCCGTACCCGGCCGGGTGCGGGTAGCCGGGTATCGGGTAGGGTACGGGTATCGGGTACCCGGTTGCGACCTCTGCGCGGTTGGCATTGCCCACAGCGACATCGCTCGCGACTGACCTCCCGGACACTGTGTGGAATCTGGCGCCTTCGTGAGAGCCCTGGACTAGAAGATTGACGCGAATAACAACATTTTAGTATTTTTATTTATCCAGCAGTGGATTGACAAACGGCCTTAAATGGGGTGTTTTTGTTGTTGTTGTTGTTGTTGTTGTTTTTGTTGTTGTTGTTATAGTCCAATGTAATTGATTGGCGGTAGATGGAGGCTGCGTCTCAGCTGTGCGGCTTCACTCACGCGACTGGACGCCTTCTGCCAGAAATGTCACGTATTTTTGTCTTCTTTAATTAAAAAGAACAACAATTAAAATAATAATCACGAATACAATTTCGTAGAAAACACAACAAGAGTTTATGTTTACAGTACGTTAGCAACTGCGAAATGGGAAGGCGGTGTTTGAAGACTTTTTCTCATTTTAGGGAGTGACACACACGCACAAATTATACACACGATGAATTAAATAATATTCGTAATAATTAAATATTACTTTACAGCCCTTCGTCAATCCACCGCTGGATGTAGAGCCTCTCCATGACATCCAGAGGTCGCAACCGGGTACCCGATACCCGTACGGGTATGGGTACCCATTTGCGACCCTGGTGTGGCCCGGTATGGGTACGGGTAAAGAATCAAAACCCGTTTGCGACCTCTGATGACATGTCATTCATGTCATGGTAATTGCTTGACCATACTTCGCCGTGCTGGTCAGCGCAGGTTTGTAAAGGGGCAAGGGTGAGCTCGGACCAATTGGAAGAGATCACTCGTCACTGGTGGTTGCCGTCGTTGCCGGGAATTGAGCTCAGGTCGTTGGGTTCATAGCGCAGGGTACAAACGGCTGCACCATACATAACCTGTATGCGTGTACGTGTCCACGTAATGTTTAGGAAGGTCCGTAAAGTACGTGGTGGCCAAGTTAGTCTACACACTTTACTATGACTTATGACCATTGGTGATATTTCCTGCTCCTTGCATATTGTAAGCATCGTAGTTGGCTTATGAACCAGGGTTAAACCTCCTCTAGATTGACCTTAGAGTAGTATCTGTAGTGGGATGTGGTCTGTCAACAACCATCGTTCTGGGGAGACAAAGGCAGCAGAGTGAGGCGTTTCTCTTGTGTCTCCTCCACATTTTGATTGTCGCAAACAGCATCCCCCCCCCCCCCCCCCGCATTGTATGAGCCTAAATGACGGATCTTTGTGTCTGACATATATACAATGTATTCATAGATGCACAAACAGAGACTATGTAATATAAATGTAGGCTATTTTTTGATTGAAAATTATCATAAGAATTTCGCAATTCAAGCCGCCCGCGTCTGTAATATTTTCGGTACCCAGCTTTAAATCATTGTATCACAGCATTACCTGTACAGCTTCTCGAGGAAAGGCCCCTTAAGTAACGCACACAAACACTTTAAAATAGATAGATAGGCCGCTCTTCTCCCATTGTCGCCATGATGCCCTGGAGCTGCTGTTCCCTGAGTTTGCCTGAGTTCATATTCTTAGGTTTTTTCCGGTAAAGTCACGTAGGTAAAAAATTAAAATTCAAAAAAGTAAAATAAAATAAAAAAAATAAAATAAAAATCACGACGTTTCGGAGGCAACACAAGCTCCCGTCTTCAGGTGGAACCGTCACAGCACGCCGTGACGGTGTTGCCTCCGAAACGTCGTGATTTTTATTTTATTTTACTTTTATTAATTTACATTTTTTACCTACGTGACTTTACCGAAAAAACCTAAGCATATGAATCCTTGCAGTCACGAAAGCTTCAAATCTATAATTATTTGCTTGAGTTGCCACTCGCTGGCCCTGCCCACCTTCATCTGGCAGCTCATCATGGGTGCTATTAGCGTCCACCTGACGGACGTGGCCGCTGCTGCCCCAGCCATCACGGCCGCTCTCACTGCAGTGAGAGTGGACGATGTGTGGGGGCCTCACTGTGCGGGCCTCCGCTGTCCACGCGCAAGTTGGGACGCTGCCTCTCCTTCGCCACCTCTTCAACCCGTGTCTCCGCTTCATCCTCGCTGTCTCAGTTTCTTTTTTTCTCTCTCTCTTTCCTTCTCTTTCTCTAATACTTTTCCTTCCTTCCACCCTCCCCTTTTCTTCATTCCTTCCACCTGCCTCTTCCTTCCCCACTCAGCACTATTACCCCATCATGCCTTGCCTTCGTTTCTTTCTTTCACCCTCCCTCCCATGATCTCTCCTTCCTCTCTCCCTGCCCCCCCCCCTTCCACACTTGAACCTCTCGCATAATGTCCGTGATGCAGTCATTAAATCCTTTATATTAAGTTCGCTTGCTTGCTTGCTTGCGTGCTTGCTTGCTTGCGTGCTTGCTTGCTTGCGTGCTTGCTTGCTTGCGTGCTTGCTTGCTTGCGTGCTTGCTTGCTTGCGTGCTTGCTTGTGTAGGGGTGTCAGGGGAAGGATTCCCACCAATAGATGGGTTAGGGGGAGGGGTGATCGAGGTGATATAAGGGGAGAACGGGCGGGAAAGGGGGGCCTTTGGCGGGAACGGGATTGGGACGGCTGGCGACAGGTGTGAATGGAAGGAAAGGAATAAAGGACGAGACCCCTGCAATCTCGTGTCGGCTCCTCTCTACATTTGGTGGCAGCGGTGGGATCCTAATGGCTACAAAGAAGAATCCTCGCGGGAGGGAGCCGAGGGAGGAGGAAGCAGGGGCCGGGGATCCTTCACATCCTGGGCAACAAGGGGGCCTGCTGTCAGAAGCAGCAGAAGGGGGCCCGGATCGCCTGGAGGATCGCATGGAGGACCGCATGGCCCGCGTGGAGAGGGCGCTCCAGGAGCTCTTGCAGAGGCTCCCTATGGGGGGCCCGCCGGCACCGGGACCCCCACCCCCACGCGTACTACGGGAGGAGAGGCCACGGGAACCGGACGCCGACCAGCCGGCCGGGCAGGAGCCGCAACCAACCTCGTCACGCCAGCCGCCGCCGCTCCCGCCAAAACCCCCAGGGCTAAACACCCAACACGGAGAGCAGGTGGCCGGACGGCCGCGTCGGCTGGGGCCCGTCGACAAGTTTGTGGCTGAGGAAGAAGATTGGGAGGAGTTTGTCCGCCGATTCGAGGCTGCCTTCCACGCTCTCGAGTGGACAGACGAAGAGGCCCTACGAGCGCTGCCATCTGTTCTGGGCAAAGAAGCACTCTCCTCTTACACCTCCCTTCCCTCGCACAGCAAGTCCACGCTACAGGCGGCCTACGAGGCTTTGGGGGAGATCTATTGCCCGGCGGAAGGAGCCTTTAAACGGTTCCAGGATCGCCAGCGAGGGGCTAAAGAATCCCCTTTAGCCTACAGGGGGGCGCTGCTCGTGTTGGCGAGGAGAGCTTTCCCTCGCCTGGCTGAAGAAGCGCTCGAGGACCTCGTGGTCGAGCACCTCATCGCCTACGCTTGCCGCGCCGGCGTTGTAATGCCCGTAGTGACGCCGGAAGAACGCACCTCGCTGTGGGCTGCCCGGACCATCCAAGCCCACGAGCAGGTCATGGGCCGGGCGCCACCCGTGGGCCCGGTGGCTGGCGCGGCGGGGGGGAACAGCCCAGCCGTTGCCGCGGCGCTACTTGGTCCAGCGACACTAACCGCCGAACCTGCACCGTCACCACAGGCTGCCGGTGGGGCATCTGGGGACGGACCGCCGACGTCTGAGACGGAGCCATCGCTGCGGGAGGTGTACGCGGCGATCCGGGGACTGGCGGAGCAGAGGGACCAACCGCCGCGTCGCTGGCAGCCGCCTCTACAACATCGCGCCGAGCCCCCCCGACGCAACGCCCCGTGGGTCTGCCACCGTTGTGGTCGCGAGGGGCATGTGGCGAGGGGGTGCCGCACGGAGCCGGAGGCCGCCAACGTCACCTGGAACCTGCCGGGGCCGAACGCCGACAGGAGCCAGGCGAGTGACGCCGTCCCACCCGGCCTCTCGGGCGGGCCGGGTAATTACACTTCCGACGCCGCGAACTCACCGGGAGTCTCCTCGGGGTGGGCGCCGGTGGTGTCGTTTCCCGGTCCCCGCTGTTCTGGTCGGGGGAAGGGGATAGCGCCGGGGCCTGTGGTCGCATCGCGACCCGGAGTGGCGTCGCGAACGGACGTGACGTTGCGTCCGGAAGTGACGTCGCGGTCGGAAGTGGTGTCGCGGATCGCGCCGGGAATTGCGCCGGGGCCGTGGACCGCGCCTGGAATCGCGCCGGGGCCAGGGACCGCGTCGGGGATCGCGCCGAGGCCGGGGACCGCGCCGGGAGTCGCGCCGACGCCGGGAGGGACGTCGCGGACGGAGGTGACGTCGCGGGCGGAGGTGACGTCGCGGGCGGAAGTGACGTCGCGGCCGGCAGCGACGTCGATGCCGGGCGTGACGTCGCGCGCGGGCGGGGTTTCGCGGGCGGGCGTGGGTTCGCGGGCGGGCGTGACGTCGCGGGTGGGCGTGGTTTCGCGGGCGGGCGGGGTTTCGCGGGCGGGCGTGACGTCGCGGGTGGGCGTGGTTTCGCGGGCGGGCGTGGGTTCGCGGGCGGGCGTGACGTCACCGGCGGGCGTGACGTCACCAGTTACCTGCAACGCCGGCGAGTTGCCAGGGGCAACGGCCCGGGGGCGGAGGCAGCCCACACGATTGACATTGCGCCCTGGAGCAATTCCACGACCCGCCTCACCACCGCTTTGCGACAGAGCGAGACGGAACCAGGGGGACCACGCCCCCGTGACAAAGGAAAGAGAGGGGCTCACGGGAAGGCCCACCCCCCAGTCCCCACCGCCCCCTGCAATGGGGGGGCCCCCCCACACCACAAGGGGGGCCCATCCTACGTCACCTAGGGGGGGCAATTTGCACTACATAGAGAGCCCAGCCCGCAACCCAGGGGTAAGCCCACACTATGTAACAAGGGCGCGTTCACCCTGCTGGGACGCACTCCAAAGGGAGGAACCCCATCTTCAGTCCATCCACACCCATCCCCCATCATTTCACCATGCACCACAGGATAACGAGACGCCGCCTGGTCAGTGGCCGGACTCAGCCACACAATGGAGGAAGCTGGCAAGGCGGGTGGTAGCGGCCACGTCAGGAACCTCGGTCCTGGTCGGTGAAATCGCGGGAGTGTCGGCACGTATCTTGGTCGATACGGGGGCATCAGCCACGATCATCTCGAGCACCATGCATGAGATGCTGCCGGATAAAATCCGACCTTTAGTCCCCGTCAAGACAACGTTCATTGCAGCAAATGGAGGCAGCATGGGCTTCCTGGGCCAGGTTGAAGCCCCGATACAGATTGGGCAGCTTTCGGTAGCAGGACCCATCCTTGTCTCCGCAACGTTGCCCGTACCCTGCCTGTTGGGGACGGACTTTCTGAGGCGGATGCCAATGAAAATCGATCTGGCCAATGGGCGGGTGGAAGTCCAGGGAACGCATCTCCATTTCCTAAAGGCGGAGGGGGCCAGCCGGGGTGTACCCTACGTGCAGGCTCTGGTCAGTAAGTCTGTCTCCATTCCCCCGGCAGCCCAGATGCTGGTTCCGCTGCAATATCGGTCCCCCCTCGTGACAGCCCGACCAGACTCACCCATCCTGGTGTCTCCGGCGTCAGCGGCCATGGATCGTCATGCGCTGGTGGGGGCCGAAACTATTGTACAGAGGAACCAGCATCTGTTCATTCAGGTGCTGAACACCTCCGATAGAACAGCGACGGTGCAGGAGGGAACAGTTCTGGCCCACGTTAGTCCCTTGTCACTAGGAGCCCCAGGGACAGAGCCCGAGCTTGTAGGCAGCATCGGCCAGTCCGAGGACAGAGGGGCCAAATCGTGGATGGACCAGCTGGCGGGGCCTGAGCCGGGATTGCCGCCCGACCAGAAACAGCAGCTGCACTCGTTATTGCAGGAGTTCTCGGACGTGTTCAGCCGGGGACCGTTCGACCTAGGGCGCACAAATCTGTCACAGCACCACATCAACACGGGAGATGCCGCACCCCTGCGCCAAAACACATATAGAATGAGCCCAATGGAAAAAGGGCACATTCAACAAGCGGTGCAGGAGATGCTGCGGGCCGACATAATTTCTCCATCCTCGAGTCCCTGGGGGGCACCGGTGGTCCTAGTCAAGAAGTCAGATGGGTCACTGAGATTCTGTGTGGACTTCCGACGCCTCAATGCCGTCACGCTGGCCGACGCATATCCCCTACCACGTATCGACGACTCATTGGATGCACTGGCGGGAGCAAAATTTTTCAGTACGCTGGATTTGTTGTCCGGGTTCTGGCAGGTCCCACTAGACGCGGACTCCCGGCCTAAAACAGCATTCCGGACACCACAGGGCCTGTTCGAGTTCAACTGCCTGCCTATGGGCCTCCAGACGGCGCCGGCAACGTTCCAACGCATAATGGAGTTGGCCTTGGCAGGCCTCCAATGGGAAACGTGCCTCATCTACCTGGACGACGTCATTGTTTTCAGCCGATCATTCGAGGAACACATTGACCGATTGCGTCAGGTGTTCCTGCGGTTCCGGAACGCGAACTTGAAGCTCAAGCCGTCGAAGTGCCACCTTATGCAGTCGTCGGTACGCTACTTGGGCCACGTCGTCAGTGAGTCGGGAGTGGCTACAGACCCGGAAAAGACGGCCTGCGTGAGGGCCTGGGCTGTTCCCACAACGGTTCCGGAGGTACGCCGGTTTGTGGGTTTCGTTTCTTACTACCGCCGGTTTGTGCCCAACTTCGCAACCATTGCCAAGCCCTTGCACGTGTTGACGGCGAAGAACCAGAGGTTTTATTGGGGCCCTCTGGAGGAAGAGGCATTCCAGCAGCTGCGCTCACGTCTGACAGATGCACCACCATTGGCCTTTCCGGATTTTGGCCTCCCCTTTATCCTGGACACGGACGCCAGCGATGTGGGCATCGGCAGTGTTTTGTCGCAAGTCCAGCAGGGTCGGGAGGTGGTTATCGCCTATGGTAGTCGCGTGCTTTCATCAGCGGAGCAGCGCTACTGCGTCACACGTAGGGAACTCCTGGCAGTCGTTCACTTTGTGCAGCAATTCCGACCCTACCTGTATGGTCGCAAATTTACGGTCCGCACTGACCACGCGGCCTTGCAGTATTCGCTCCGCATCGACCAGCCTTCGGGCCAGCTGGCCAGATGGATAGAACGCCTGCAGGAGTACAGGTACCAAGTAGTGCATCGCAAAGGGACCAGACATGCCAACGCAGACGCATTGTCCCGACTGGTGCCCCAGGGCCCTTGTGCATGCACCACAGGCGGGGCACGCTGCAAGGAGGCGAGGCCGGAGGGGACGGTCATCGCTCCTGTACGCACGGCGGAGGGCGCACAGGGTGAGGTCCAGCTGACCGACCACGACCTGGGGCTGACCTTGGACGATTGGAGACGGCTACAGCTGGAGGAAGCCCCACTGCGAACACTACGCGCCTCAGCAGAGGCAGGGGGGGAGGAGTACATCGTATGGGAGGATCTCCTCATGCGATGGGACCCGACAGGGCGCCGGCGATGCCTGGTAGTTCCGGAGTCGCTGCGTCAACAATTGGTTATGGACGTACACGGCCGCCAGCTGCTGCACCTGGCAGGGCGGAAGACACTGCACACATTACAGGGTCGGTACTTTTGGCCAGGTATGACCGCTGACGTGCATCGATGGGTCGCTACCTGCGTCGAATGTGCGCGGCGAAAGCCGCCACCCCGGGTAAGCCGGGCGCCCCTACAGCCCATCACGGTGACCAGGGTCAACGAATTGGTTGCGTTGGACATCTTGGGACCGCTGCCGGTCACGCCACGGGGAAATAAATACCTGTTGGTCGGAGTCGAGTACTGCACGAGGTGGCCGATGGCGTGGGCCCTCCCGGACCAAACGGCACAGACCATCGCCGATGCCTTCGTGGGAGGCTATGTCCTTGATAAGGGGGCACCGGAGCGGTTGCTCACGGATCAGGGCAGGAATTTCTCCTCACAGCTATTGAAGGACGTCTGCTCTATCCTGGGCACTAAAAAGGTCCGAACATCTCCATATCATCCCCAGACCGATGGGATGGTAGAGCGGCTTAACCGCACCATAGCGGCCATGCTGTCCCAAGTGGTGGACGAAAACCATTCCGACTGGGACCTCCACATTCCATCGGTCTTAGCGGCGTACAGGGTGGCCCCACACGCGGCGACGGGGTTCTCGCCGTTTTTCCTGATGTACGGACGGGATCCCGTTCCGCCTATTGAGGTGCAGCTGACGGACATTCCGGCAAGAGCCGACGCATGGCCGAAGGCACTAAAGACCTCCCTCATTTATTTGAGAGAGGCCCGCCAAGCAGCCGAGGCCGCATCGGCCGCGAGCCAAGAGAGTAATGTACGGATACGGGAGAGGACAGTGACAGCCAAGCCCTTTAAAGTTGGGGACCAGGCATGGCTACACTGTCCTCAGGTGCCGGTTGGCCTCTCACCAAAGCTGCACCGACCCTGGAAAGGGCCGGTCGAGGTCATCAAAGCACTCCGACCGCAGTGCGTCCAGGTCCAACTGGGTAAGCGACGATGGTTTGTACACCCCACCCGCCTTAAGCCATACATCTCTCCACCGTCATCTTCACCAACATCACCACCAACATCACTGCCAACATCATCATCATCCCTACCCAGGCCAAGGTCGCCGACCACCACGCGCCGACCGGCAGGGGGTTCGGTGCCCTGTGTTCCCTTGTCACCTACAGCACCCCATGTGAGGCCTGACGGAGCGGCGGCACGAGCGGGGGCCGGAGAGACAGCGGCGCCAGGCAAGGCGACACCGGCACCACCGAACCAGGGACCGCGACGAGAGGGCCTTCGAAGGAGGGGGCCGCCACGGTCATCTGCTGCCTGTGGATGTCCGGGCTGTTACGGGATGCTGGCTGGAGACCTGGGCAGGCCGCGCAATTGATTTGTTGTGTTATATTGCATTGTAGGGTTGTGGGGGGGGGTAAGGGCTGTCGTCACTGTCAGTGGTGGGAGGCATGGGGAGACTTAAATGGTCCATGGGGGAGGCAGAACCGAGGACGGTTATTTTTTCTCCGGGGGGGGGGGGTGATGTAGGGGTGTCAGGGGAAGGATTCCCACCAATAGATGGGTTAGGGGGAGGGGTGATCGAGGTGATATAAGGGGAGAACGGGCGGGAAAGGGGGGCCTTTGGCGGGAACGGGATTGGGACGGCTGGCGACAGGTGTGAATGGAAGGAAAGGAATAAAGGACGAGACCCCTGCAATCTCGTGTCGGCTCCTCTCTACACTTGCTTGCGTGCTTTCTTGCTTGCGTGCTTGCTTGCTTGCTTAGGACCGTAAGAATCTTTCGCTCGTTTTTTAACCCACTTCCCGTGATCCAATCGAGATGACATTTTCCACACAGACTCGTTGTGACAGACAATTCATGTTCGTGAAAATAAATTCCCAAAATTTTACACTTTTTAGGCAAAAAAAAAATATTTTACATATATTCAAATATAACTCATTCATCGCTTTGGCTGAACGTCACAGTATAAGAGCCCAGAGCGTAACCCCTCCACAGGCCGTGGCGGAGTAGCGCAGTTGGTAGCGCCTTTGCTTCCCATGCCAAAGGTCGCGAGAACGATCCCCGCGTCCTCCACAGGCGAATATATTTTTAAATCCTTTATATTAAGTTCGCTGCCACGCATATAAAGGATTTATAGTGAAAAACTTTGTTTTTACGGGTTTACTTGTTTTTAGTCTGTTGATGGTTGGCGATGCGGCAATCGACTCATCTCGACGAGATGTACACGATGAACTATTCAAAGTTGAAAATTTCGATAACAGATTTTTTAATGCTAATGTTTGAAGTTTCGACATCGCGGAGTAGCACTGATTTCGGATTGATTGTTACCCCAGTCGAGGGAATTAAGTACACCCCTGGAAAAATTAGTGTCCCAGAAATAAAATATTTAATTGCCTCGGCCATTTTGTATGATTTGGTACCCCGGGGTACCACCAGAAGGATCACTTCATCCCCCTCCTTACTCGACACAATTCCTCTTCTCTCTTTCCCATACTTATCGCTCCCTCTCCCACTACTCCTCATGTTTCCTCCCCAACTCGTTCTCTCTTCTCTGCTTCCCTCCCTATTCTGCAAATAAACCTTCGCGATACAGGCCTACAGGTCTCTCTACCCAGCGACCTTTCAGCAGGCTACTTGTCTTGCTTCTACTCCTTCTAGGTGAAATAGAAGGTAACCCGGGGCCTATACCGCTTCTTCCTACCTCTTTATCATTTGATACTTCTGAATTTACTATCTATTCTAGTCTGGATATTCTTCATCTGCACATCCATAGTCTCTCAAAAATAGCAAAACAATCTCAAAATTAATATTTACAACCCCCACCCGGATATTGTCCATGTTACTGAAGCCTGGCTCTCGCACACACACACACACAAAACATGAACTCACTTGGTATAAATTTCGATTTAAAGCTTTCGTGACTGCAGCGATTCATCTTCTTGGTTCTTTCGGTAAAGTCACGTAGATTGGAAATAATAAAATAATAAAAATAAAACATAATAAAATCACTTGGTATAAATAACTTAAATTCCTTCCAACTTGACAGACTCCCCAAGAAAGGCAGTGGCATCCTCATGATGTCCAGAGTTTTTCATTCCCAAAACCATCTCGAAGCCCTCTCACCGAGAATCAACCTCCCTGGCAACCAACAAAATCATCCTCATGTGCTGTTGTTATTGACCGGCGAAAAGCCGTAGCTCTGAGTCACCGCCAACTCCTGTCGGTGCTCCATCTCAGCCCTACCTGATAGGGAGCCGATTATCACTGGCGACTTAAAATGGCTCTGGGACAATCCTCCAGCTGAAGCCGAAGCGCTCACTGACAAATTCGACACATCAAAGCAATTAACTTATTCAAATCCGAACTAAAGGCGTATTTTTGTCCAGGCATACGCTGGATAATAGGCATTTATATTATAGTCCAACTGGCTCGTAACTTTTTGGCCACTCCACCACCCCTCCTGTGAAAGTTCCCCTAATTCTGGCGAAATGTTGGGATTGTGGTGTGGGGTATGGAGACCGAAATTATTTATTTATTTTAATACATTTTCTCTGTGATGATAATTTTCTTGTTACGTGCATTTTTTCTCGTAATTTATGTATTCAGATTGGCTAAGTAGTGGAGTATTATTTTGTATCATCTGTGTAAGGGACTGGCTAATTGATGTGCAGGAATGGCACGAATGACGCGATATAAAATGAAGTTATTATTACATTCAACATCTCCCAACTCATCTGCTCGCTGATGCAGCCCAACTTGAAAAATACAGATCAATATTCAATTCTCAATGTTATTATTTTATCAAATGCTTCTGAAAAGTTTGTGACAGTGGTGTACTGGGAAACTACCTTCATGACCGTTCAATTGTATGTGGTACCGGACACTCAAAGTACCTGAACTTCCACATAAAATTTTCTTAAAATGTTCCTTGAAATAGTTTTGCTCATCATGATCCCAAACGTTTCTGTAAAGCCACAAAGACCGTTAAAGGATAAAATTTCTGACTATGGAGTACCATCGAGGCTCTGCCTTACTGATGAAGTTACAATTACGAATGGGTTTATTTATGTATGTATGTTGAACTTTTTATGCACCGTACATACCCAACCGTGCTAATCGGAAGTGTTTAACTCACGCTTTGCATCTGCAGCCCATATTCCAGATCAATGTACCCCTTTTGACCTTCCAAACACCCCCCCCCCCCCCAAGTAAATTGATATTTAAATTCCTACCAATCTCAGCCCTTGAAGTCTTCACGATGCTCTTCTCATTAAAACGTCTCCTGATGATGGTGCCAATAGCCTGCCTCTCTTTGCCCTCTATCATGCGACAGAACCTCATGGCAGAAACCTCTAGCCCATATATTTAACCTTCCATTCTTGAGGCATCCATTCCTCTTGAATGGCAAACAGCCTTGGTACGCCTGCTGCACAGAGGTGGTGCTACGTATGACCCAAATAACTACCGCCCCCATCTCAATCCTCTCTCCTCTCCTGAAAATATTTGAAAAGATGTTTTAAATTGCTAAATCACCAACTGCATTTTGAACAATGACCTATTCATTCCCAAGCAATCTGGCTTACGAGAAAAAAACACGGCACAATATCTACAGTACTCTAAACACTTTAACTAATCTTCACCAGTCTTGAATCTCGTAGCCAATATACAATTCTGTTCCTCGACCTGTCCACAGCATTTGATACTGTAGCTCATGATATACTATTACAAATGTTAAATGCTTACATTTTTCAAAGTGTGCAATCAACTGGATCCTCAGCTACTTGTCTGACCAGTTCCAATATGAATATGAATTCTGAAAAGACCCCCTTTGTTAAAGGGGTGCCGTGCTTGGTCCTCTCCTGCTCTCCGTGTTCATCAACAATCTTGGTATCTCAAACTTACACGCTGCCATTAATCCATTTGCCAATTATACCGGCTTGATGGTCTCGGGGAAGTTCATGGATAATTTACAGCTACAGCAGACCTTTGATAATTTACAACCCCATCTTAATTCCTTAAAGATAGTCCTCAGTGCTGTAAAGATCAAAGTCATACTGTTCTCTGGCTACTCCACACCTAGCTTGGGCTTCCTGTGCTTTGTGTCTCTGGTCTCACACCCCATTGAACAGGTCGATAACTCGAAGTATCTATGTGTCATCATGGACTCAAAACTATCCTTCAAGTCCCACATCGATTATATGGCCAATAAGATAATATATATAAAAAACAATTGGATTATATTCTTTGTTCTTTGGGTCTTTCGGTAAAATCACGTAGATAAGGTCGAATTAATAAAAGTAAAATAAACAAAAAACTACGACGTTTCGATCGCAACACAAGTGGTCGTCATCAGGCGGAGTTAAAAGCGGGGTAAGCCTCTAAATGCAACTGTTTACAAAGGTTTACAAGTGGGCGTAGCCCAAGTGTCAGAACGGAGTGGGCGGGGCACAAGAGTCTAGGTCAGCAGTAAATAGAGCATCCTATAGAGATGGAGTCTAGGCCATGATAGAGCAAAAGATATAGAGATGGAGCCTAGGCCTGCAGTTGATAGAGCAAGCTATAGCCAGTAGTCTAGGCCAGCAGTGGATAGAGCATCCTATAGAGATGGAGTCTAGGCCATGATAGAGCAAAAGATATAGAGATGGAGCCTAGGCCAGCAGTGGATAGAGCAAGCTATAGACGTAGTAATAAGCACAGCATCCCACCTCGCCTCCAACTCGATATAGTAAAAGCCGCCATCCTCCAAATCTTTGACGATTTCGACATCATCGACGCCGACAACGACTTGTTACATTTTCTCGCTCGGCCCCCGCTTTGCTCTGGCCGCCCCCCTTCAAAACGCATCATTGCAACGTCGACGTCACCTCCGATTCGTCCTCCCTGAACATCATGAAAGTTCTTTAAAACAAACTCGCCAAATATCTAAAGGACCTTATAAATTCTGCTAATTCCCGGCCGCAACCTCAGGGAGTGCCTCCTCCCTATTCCGACTAAAAATACCCGCTGTTAAAACTCGCTTTGGCTTCATGTCCTTCCGCGTTGCTGCCCCCCATTACTGGAATGCCTTCGCCTCTCAGCTTCGTATTCTTAGGTTTTTTCGGTAAAGTCACGTAGGTAAAAAAAATTAATTAATAAAAGTAAAATTAATAAAAGAAACGTCGTGATTTTTTTATTTTGTTTTATTTCACTTTTATTAATTAAACAAATTTTTACCTACGTGACTTTACCGAAAAAATCTAAGAATATGAATCCTTGCAGTCACGAAAGCTTCAAATCTAGAATCTCAGCTTCGTCTTGGCTCCCTCCCCTCCCTCCTTCCACTTCCCAGATCAGAATGCACAGTTCGGCTGCACCTGCACCTGCTCGTTTGCAGTTACTTGTCGCATTGCCGTGATGGTTGTTGTTTCATTTGCTTGATCGGTTTGTTTCGCCTCACTGTCATATCCCGTCAAAGCGTTAATACCTTGCCCTTCTTGTTGGTGCAATATGCTTGTTCACGGTATATTGCTAACATTATTCCGAAAGAAGCAAAGAGTAAATATTATTCTTGTTTGTTCTCTGCCGTGATTTTTGCCTGTATCTCCCACGCTTCATGTGTTGATGTTGCCTGTCCCTCTGCACAGATCACTTTCAGAATCAGAATATTTATTTCGACTGGAGGAATCCGATGAACTATGAAGCTCTTTTTCACAGATGTCTAGGAGAGTGTTGTTGCAGTTGCTCTGTGCCCATCCGCAATGGGTCTCCCTGGCAAACTACCTGGTTAACTGGCTAAGCGGGAGTTTCCGTTGAACAAATAAATACTGAGTTGAATTGCTAATTTGCGCAGCGTCTTAAGATGCAGTTGCTTTGAGACTCTTAATCAATGCAAATTCTACCTATGCGACTGTGGTCTTTGGAATGAATATATGTTTGCTCTTGCTGCAGCTCAGTAGCACATGCACCACTTCATTTTTTATTGGAACTGCTTAACAATAACAAAACACAGATTGAAGAGCCAGCACAACCCCAAGTGTGTGTATGCTTCGAGTGAACGGCACACAATGAAGTGAGCATATTTTACAGCCACTTAATAAAAGTCCCATCCTAAGCTGTTTACAGAGCAAGCCATTTTAAAATATGTAGGCCGGTCTGTGGTGCATAATATTTATGTGTACGTGTTACAATTTGCTGAACATTTCTCAATGTATATATTGTAAAGTGGTGCATTATTCCCCTTGGGATCGACGCCGGTCTAAAGTTATTCAATCATCAAAATCTATTTTATTTTGCCTCTTATAGCTTGACACACGACTTTTTAATCATCGGATTAACAGTTGCCTGAGTAATGTGTCAGTGTTGGTTAACAACAGGATGAATTAGGTTTACAATTATATGTTTCATTACCATCCATTTCAGGCCGCTATAGATTAAGTCAATAAAATCAATGGCACAATTACACATCTATATGTGGAGCGCTCCCATTAATTTGCAGGGTTGGGACCCCTCAAGAATCAACAGGGCATGAAAATTATCAGTGGAAAGTAATTAAATAACCAAACAGAAAACCTGAGCAAAAAAATACAAAACACATTTCATCTGTGGCCATTTGCCAGAGCGCGTGCGTGTGTACTTGAATATTATATTGACAATCGTAAATCATGCTGTGAGTAGATGATGTTCTTTAAGATCATGGTAATCTAAGATGTTATTATTTTTCAGCCTCATGTGGGAAATCCTGCATTTGTGTTTATTTTTATTGGCACTGTATTGCGTTTAAGGTTCCTCATTTTCTGTATCTCTAAACTTCTGCTGCCCCTGATTGGGTATCGTTTACGGTGTGTACTTAAAACAGACTTGTTATTTTTATATTCCCACAATGCATATTCCCATGTTTCTCTCTCAAAAAGGACGATGCTACCTGCATGCATTGCAGATTCCCCTTCTTTTTTCAACACCAATCAAGTGATTAACTCGTGCATTGTACAGCTTGAACACCTGTAAAGTGCTTGTTCACATATCATCGCAAGTAACTTAAGCCAGAACTCATTTTAAAATGATTGCTTATTTTTTACATGGATAATTTCTGGCATGTGTTGGGTCCACAAGTCGGAGCATCTAATAAGACCCTCAGACATTATTACTAAATGGTATATTTATTGAGGGAAGTTTTAAAAACATTTTTAATAAAACGCATAATTTTACAGCCGATGTGAGTATATTGCAAGCTGTAAATAGAGCCACATTACTTTTCCCAACACATTTTTGTTCCAACTTTCACAAATTATCAGGACACACTTGGTCATGTGGGTTGGGGGTTGCTCATCGCATCCGCATGTACACATGACAAGAGCCTCATCACATGCCTCAATCATGTGATCGGGTCACTTTCAAGATCACGTGGCACGTAGCATCCAGGATTATGGGGCGATGTAATGAAATGTCAGCCCAGATTTGAGTAATAACCACAGCAATATTCTTCTGTTTGGGGTCCCAGGAGCGCACTGGGAATAGACCTTTTCCACTGTTTATCCAGCGCTGCCTGAAATTAAACGATGTTGGTTTGCGAGCGCCGCGCGGTGCCATCTGGCGCCTCTCTCCTTGCCCAAAGCGTATGTTTAGCAGACGCGTATTACACGCCGTGAGCAAGGCCCCCATATGTGTGCAATTTTGTCCCTGCTTCGGCCCGCCGATGGACAGCCTCTGACTTTTTTTTGATTGTCCAATGCTATCCCTCTTTGCCCCCGTCAGTGTGCAGAAATTCTCGCTGCCCACACTGACGCAAGTCGGTGAAAACCAACGATGCGATTACATCACACGCGGTCGCACACTTCGCGATGCCGTTAAAGTACATGTAGTAAAGTAGAGTTCAAGTTCGTACAAGATGGATTTTGTCGACTAAAACCGCAACAGTATGTATCAATCTCTCAATAGCGCGCATATTCCTAAAATGACCCCTGCACATGAGCACATTTTTACAGCATCCATAAACATTGGTAAATTTTTATCGCGTCAAATTTCCACAATGTTTCAGGCTGAATCTGCGTCTGTACTTTGTAAAATGAAAGAAATCGCAAGGGCTTTATGGCCTGAAAATTTACTCTCATAAATACCATGTTTACGCTGTGAATACGTGTGATGTTATGACAGTGTACATTAATGGTTGAGGCTTGAATGACTCCTACTAAGCTTTAAGCTGATCTGTGCTGGATAACATTAGTCACCCTGTTTGCCTTGGCTCTAAGCGAGGAGCTTTGCGTTAAAGAGACACCGTACGATCTAGTTATCTCCACAGGGAGGGCTGCTCACCATTGGATGGAATTAATTGCATGGCACAAGCCAAGCACAGAATTACCCGTGTGGTGTATGAATTTTACTTTAAACCATTGCGAACCTTTTTATAATATTTTTTTACATTTTATTTTAGGCACCAACGCTTATGAGTATTAAAAATGTACCCTTGCAAATAATCCATTATATTTGCTAAAATTACATTTGAAACTTGACGTAAAGCACATGTTGTTGTAATCGCATTCTGTGGGCTTAAAATCAATACGTAATTGGACATTATCCATTTTTCCCACGATATTTTAGGAGGTTAGCATTTCCCTGACTTACTGAAATGTAGAGTTGTGATGGTGTCATTCTATTTTTACCTAATTGTTCGTTTTAAATTCTGATTTAATTACGCATGGTTTGATGGTGTTGCTTTACTCTGTAATAACTTTACATTAGAACTTTAATAAAAATGTATTCTTTTTAATATCTATATTTTACTTGGGAGTGGTGGCAGAGTGGTTACCTCACTGGACTATAAACTAGGTGACGTGAGTTCGCTTCTCAATCCCAGATGGCATCAGCAGCATGTGGCGTCTAAACGTGCCATGCGCTGCCTCGTTCACCAACGTGCACTGACCAGCATGGTGAAGTATGTTGACTAAGCATGTGGACGCCTTCAGCAATAGATAGACAAGTTATAATTATTTTAACTTTGTATCAGATCCTACACGTAAGTCATTACTTATATCTCATATTTTAATGTATTTTCTTACATCATCCATTGACCCAGTTTTCAAAAAAATTGGGATAAAAAAAAATAGTGGAACATTTTCAAGTGCACAGCATGAACGAAACATTGGCCTTATATGATAATAATATTATTTGTCAATGACCTTCATTTTGTTTTCCATCAATTAATTCAACACTCGCTGCGTGACGGATGAGAAGTCGGAGCACCAAACTTTGCTCTCACTTTGGGCAGCACAGACTTAGCCCGTAAATTCACATTTTATCATTCGCTTCAGCCTGCGAGAGCACGCACACACACACACAGGTGTGAGTGAGAAAACCCTCCTCTCCCCCTCAGGTCCTCTCCATGGCCCGGTGATGTAGTGCCGTCCGGATTAGCAAGTTAAATATGGCGGTAATCTATCGCCGCTCCTTATGAAAAGGACCTAATTAATTCCAACTCTCGCACTTTATGGGGGCATTTCATTAAACGCCTGCCTGCAGTAGGCTCCTAAATGGGGGCTCCAGGGAACGGGCTAGAATCGCTAATTTATTACCCGACCGCATGCTTCTTTGTCAGCCGCTGGTGCCCGGTGGAATCTACTGCGCGTTCTGCCGGCCGTGGGCGATGAATCTGCCGCGTGCTGCATCATGTGTATAAGGGCGGTGCTCTCTTTACGTTTGCGGCATTTAAGAGTGCACCGCAATCCAGCATGAGTAACTGCCGCATCATAAATGCAAAAAGAAATGCATTCTTTTAATATTTTCTGCAGGTGACTGCGGTTCTTTTCATAGCAGGGAGGCCATTTCTGTGCAAAATAATAATCGCGAGCACTTAACATCGCCACTCGTAAAAGAAAAATTATGTGATTTGATTAAATGCAACCGTAATTAAACCTCCCTCCTATTACAGGAGTTGATTGTCGCTCCGTTTGGAACGTGTTGAGGTTGTGCACAATAGGCACATGCCGTGCATTCTTACCTTGCAGCAGTTATTCTTATATTCATTAGGCACATCTGGCTCAGGGACATATGGAACGTAATTACACATCCTCTCGTAGCAGGTGATGATTTTAAAGTTGACTAAGAGCCGCATATCTTTGTTTTTACCGCCCGCGGTGGACGCATAGGAAAAACAGCAGTTGATGACAACTTATGAGCGCGGCGTAAAAAATGCTGAACTCTGATTGTGCACACCACTTAGCAGCCATAGATAAGTTTAGAATAATAACGAGGATTTTATAAACGATGTACTGAAGAGGGGGGGGGGGCGGGGTGAGGAGGGGGGAGAAGAATATGGGAGGCACAATCATGTTCACAATTTTGCAGATGAACCGTTGGCAGTGCCTTAACCTTTCTGACGGCCTTTTATAAAACGGTGTGTGTTTTCGCATATTTATTTTTCATTATTAAGTCTAGGGCAGTTGAGGAATGGCTGACATTTTGGGACCGGCACATTAGGCGATCAAATCGTGCAGTAGCTGGCTGCGAGCACGGGCGTTGTGTTCTGCACCATCCGTCGCGCCAGCCGCCACGCGCTCGCAGGGGTTCGCGTTGCCACCGGCGAACTCCAGAAACAACAATGCAGCAGCAGCGGCGGCAGCAGCGGCGGCAGTAGCAGCGGCAGCAGCAGCAGCGGCAGCGCCAAACGGCGTCAGCTCCCGTGCGTTTGAAACCCACAGAGTAGGCACAGCGAGAGATTTACAGACAATGGCCATGTGGCTCAGAAGGGGGCTAACTCCCGTGTCACGGAACTCCGTCGGCACCGATGAGCTCCCCGGGCTCCGGGCTGGGACGAGCATAAATTGGCACAGCTGCCCCCAGGGTCAGAGGGGTTCTCAGCGCGCTAAAGCGATGATGACTGTAGAGAGAGAAAAAATACATAGCGTTGATATTTGCATTTCATTCAGCCGCACTCTGAAGGAACAAAAGAGACATCGGAGACGCAGCTAAATAGGTTTTACAGCTTAGGTGCACCTTCTGCAGGGCAGGTAAATGGTGTCTGGGTGGACCAAAGGTTTCTGGAGATCTTCCAAGTGTTATGTTTGCTGGTCTGTGACCCAGTTTGAGTCTTCACCTTAGCCTTCTTGATAATACGCTGCAGGAATAGCATGCAATCAGCTGGCCTTCCTGCCGTCTTATGGACATCCCATTTGGTCACTGGTATTTGTGGAAGATTCTATGGTATTTACTGTAAGCCTAGAAGATTGGGCACGAGCGGCTCACCCGACTACAACCCTTAGGGGGGGGGGGGTTACAATTGTTTCTCCAATGTTGTACAAAGTCACTCAATTTGGGAAGCAAATTTATTTCATATAAAATATGTTTTCATGATGTACCAAATAAATGTATCTCAAATGGACTAAATATCAAGAATGATAAACGATATGTATTCACAATTTTACATTCATAGTAATAGGTTTTTACCCTTTCAACTGGTACAAAACTGACACCTTTATACAAGGCATCATGTTTGCAATAACCAATGGAGACTAGGCTCTAAGAAAAGCTTGCTCGGGTGTGGACCAATCAACTTCAAGGACAGTGCATATCATTATCATCATCAGAGTTGTTTCTTTTTGTTTGCATTTTGACTGCTTGTGTTGTGGTTATTGCAAACATGATGCCTTGTATAAAGGTGTCAGTTTTGTACCAGTTGAAATGGTAAAAACCTATTACTATATTTTGCCACTGGTAAAGGAGGTCTCATAATTTTACATTCGTTGAACATGTCTTTGACGAACAAAGGCCCTTTAAACACTTCCGTGGTGGGGCAACTGTGCCGCTGCTTTTCCTCGTGAGTGCAGCTCTGTTGGGCACCATTTTCTCTGCTCGTGTGGTCTGTGTGCAGCGAGTCTCACGATCCTATGGTACAAAGGAATATCAAAAGTAACTTCTCCTTAACTTGCTTTCAAGGATCACGTGTCAAAGTCGCGCAAGATCGTGTCGTCCAATCGACATCAAAGGCAAGGTAAAGGTTCTCACTGTGAGTGGAAACAGTTTCAACAAATTTGACAGAGAGGCCAATACAATAGGGGCATTGTGCAAGTCACTGTGCACACATTGCTGAAATATTATAGCCCGGTGTGAGCCGTGACAAAAGAAGCACAGACCAACGTTACGAACATGTGACGGAGACGGTGACGGTGGGGACATCATCAGCGTTAATGGTGCGTTACGTTCCTCGACATGTCCTTAAGCCGGCATTTCCTGAAATTCATTCTCATTGGACATGATAATGACTTTGTCATCAGAAAATCTGAAATGGTTTATTGATAAACACATTCCTGCGGAGGGAGCTGGTAGGAACGTTGGGTTGCTCGGTCAATGGCCAGGGTCAACGGCGGCGTGGTCTATTCCGCAAATATGCCCGACTGTGAGGGCGGGCACAAGCCGGCGTGAGTAGGTTAAACGTTGAGTTTTATAAGGGTACCACGGGGTGACCAGCCCCTCCCCACCCAGCCTCATCCCTCCCACCCCCCACCCAGTCCCACACTCCCCACCCAGCCCCTCCCCACCGTCCCCACCAAGCCCCTCCCCACCCTCCCCACCCAGCCCCTCCCCACCCTCCCCTCTCCACCCAGCCCCACCCCTCCCATTTTTGGATGCACGACGAACGAACACAATAATCCCCTGTGGGCTGGTGTAACCAGGAGGTTCCTACCAGTATAATTGATAACAAAGAGGGTTATAAAGTTGGGCCCAGGATAAATACGAGCGAGCCAAAGGTGGTGCATAAAAAGTTCGCTAAACAACTGGAAAACAGAGCAGAGTATGTGTACAGTACCTGGGACAGCAATTAAATGCGGACTTGAATCAAGACTGAAAGAGAGACGTGGACGAGAGCAGATTGGAGTGCTTTGGGAAAGCTGAGCTTGATGATGAAAAGCAACACACCAATCTGCCTAGAGATTAAAGCGAATAATCAACATGTACTACCTGTCTTCTTGGTTCTTTCGGTAAAGTCACGTAGAAGGGAAGTAATAAAATAATTAAAATAAAACATAATATTTTTATTATTTTATTACTTCCCTTCTACGTGACTTTACCGAAAGAACCAAGAACATGAATCCCTGCAGTCACGAAAGCTTTAAATCGAAATGTACTACCTGCTATGATGTATATGAATCATAAACATGGACATGAATGAGGCAATTAAGAACTAACATAAAAACAAGTGCAATGAAGCGTAAAGGAATGCAGACTTGGAATTACTCGTGCCAGAAAGAGTAGCGTGTGGATTAGAGCAGGGGACCCCAACCCCCGGGCCGCGGACCGGTACTGGTGACCGCGGCCTGTTTGGAACCGGTCCGCACAGCAGCAGGAGGTGAGAGCGGTAAGTCCGCGCGTGGAACCCGCCCCCATCGTTTTATTATTGACCACTTCCGTCCGCGCCTCTTTCCCGCACTGCGCACTGGTCACAGTGTTGGTAAGCCCACAAGCTGCTAACCCCTAGTAGCCACAATGAGTAAAAAACAAACGTCGCTGGAGAGCTTCTTTGAAAAGGGGGAAAGACCCAATGATGAAGCCCCCCCCCCTCCCCCCAGTCCGTGAAAAAATTGTCTTCCACGAAACCGGTCCCTGGTGCCAAAAAGGTTTGGGACCGCTGGGTTAGAGGACATACGCAAGTTAAATGCACAACACCAACGGTTAGGGAAAGTAAGTGGGTTTGGGCATCACCAGTCACTGGCAGAGATAATGACCGATGGTCAAGGGGAATGGGAGAGTGGCAGCACGCTCATCGATGAGTTGGATCTATTAAATCAGCTCGTGTGCAACGTGGATTGTTACGTAACAATCCACGTGCAACGTGAATTGGATCATGAGAGGTGGCGGTGGTGAGTCCGCTTCATCCAACAGTGGATTGATCATGGCTGACTGATGATGTAAGTATTATACATTTATAAAAAAAATATGCCCATTATTGCGCACGAAAATTTTGTCTGTCAGTATGTACAACGTGTGGTTATCAAATGTTCCTCAGTGTTTCTGTCAAGTTAACTTGCATGATAAAGTCCCGTCTGATCGTTACAAATACGGTCATTGAATATTATACAGAACTCCAATTGAAACCATCGTGTGCGTGATACTATGTTTTAATGACAATACATCCCTCGGTTGTCAAAGGTATTCTCTTCATGCATCTAATTGTGATAATTATAGAGCGTTGTGTGCGTAAATGGAGACACTCAATCCTGTCGGCGTTTGTGTGGCGTTTAGTAAAGTGGAAGAGTCTACTAAAAGATGTCTATACAGTATAAATATACGTGGAAATGTAATTCCATCAGAAACAATATTGTGTCGATTTCCAGATAACAGGTAAACTCAGCGGTCACCCACTTTGCGATGCAGAGATGCGTCTTGAAGAAAAGATTAACCCTTGACATACTGTACTTTCAGTTAGATAAAATAAATAACCCGCTTCAAGACTGCAAAGGAATGTTTCTTGTTTATTCTGTACAATCTTAACACTCTACTCTCCACTTATCGACCAATGTTCTTATTGCCTGTTTTATTTCACGAAATAAACACATTTATGAGCATCCCTTTAATATCATTCACAGCCACGTTTCAGCAAAGGTTGCCTTTTCTCCCTGTCAAGGGTTTAAAGGAAAATTGTGACATTGGCAAAGGTGAAAATAACACTGCAAGATTTAGCCAGGAAATATGCTACAGGGCACTGAAGCCGTGACTCTGGGATGGCACCACCACTTGAACGGTGCGTTACCAGACACGCAGCTTAATTTCCGCCTTAAAATGACCCACCAGCCATTGCTCCAATTGTCATCGCCGTTTGCTGTAGCGCAGCTGTACTCGGGCACAGAAGACTCCACTTGCCAATTGGCCCGGGAACATAATATCGCGTCGAGTGTCGGGTGTTGTGTCTGGCATCACGCTCGCACACTACGACATGGGTCTTCTAGTCGGCACTGCGTGAGAGCGAGCACTCCGTGGAATGGAGTTGTATGACACGCGGTGTAATCTGTGGCTAAAGCTAATGGCGAATGTGAGTAGCAACCTGCCCCAGGGCGGAAAGTTGTAATGATACAGACTTTTACAAGGACATCTGATGCAATGGCAAGCCCACAGCTCATGATAATGATGAAACTACAATAGATCACAATACATATAAAATGTATACATTAAAATGTAACATGCGCAAGGACAACTGTAACTTAATATGCCGAAAGTTTAAACAATGCAACTTATATTCCGTGCATTTCACTGCCGAAAGTCGCCGATGTTGACTAAACACAAAAAAATAATATTAAAAACAAACTTTAAAAAAACACGCTTTAATGAAATGTACCGTACTAGTAATGGAATAACTCCACGACTCCAGGAAGTGGCCCAGACGCTTGCCATAACGTAAGTGGCCGTGGTGATTTACAGCCAACGTCAGTTGAGCGTGGACAATTAGACCCAAGCCGAAACATAACATGTTAAAAATAATGTTTAAAAATATATATTTTTTTTATTTTTAATTATATAATATAGTATTATCATCAGTATGACATAAGTATACCAAGTTTGCAGTCGATACCACATTGGGAAGTGGGTAAAAATTTGAGTTACAAGATTTGAGGATACAACAGACAGAGTGAGTTCATAAAAAGCGTGTAAATAAATCATAAAAAGAGATGCCAATTAACGAGGCCCGGTTGTGTGCAATCATGCTGAGCGTGGTTGCCTACGTACGGCGCGAAAGAAGTTCGACTTGCATTCAATTGATCCCACAGTTCGGGCACCGCCCGGCGAGATGCAAGGGGCTTCGTCACAATCACGGCAGGCCCCTTCCAGGGCCCCTTTCGTCGCACGATTCCGACAATGAGCTGCGAAAGTAATCGGAGGGCATCACATTTGGGCATCGATAGGTCGCTTTGCGTTGGACAATCATTTCTTATTCCTTGCCCAATTGAGTCAATTTGGACATTTTTACCGCATGTTCAATAGCCGCTGCTGCTGCTGTGTAAACATCTGCTGTTGGCAACACAGAGAAGTCAAAACAGTTTATGAACACTGATGCCTGAAAATAACATCCTCCTCATATTCTTTACTTAATTACAATTTTTAACTGCCGTTACAATATTGCAATGTGTACTTTTCGAATGAAAACAAAGATTGCCATATTGTCAATTCATGCCACAATTGGCACAACTCCGGCAAAGAACCCATCAACCGACATGATAAGGCTTGCTGTGTTAAATAAAATAGTATCCGTTGCCTAAGAGGATTTCTCATTGCGCAGATAGGGCCAACAGAGCCTTCTAACCGGCATCACCATGTGGAGCAAGCATCAGCCCCTGTAACGCCGCTTATTTATTTTGACAAATTATGTATTTAATCATCCGCGCTGGCAATGAACGGAATCCCCGGTGGGCTGATTTGAGTAAAAGCGTTAGCACCGCAATTAACCCCCCGGCATAACAGGCGGGGGGGGGGGGGGAGAATCGCTGCAGAAACAGCTGCCACAGTACGAACCCTGCGATATTCTGCAGCGGCAAGTGTGAGAAGAGGCGCGTGCGCTCGCGCGCCCGGCCAGACGCGGGCGGGCTGGGGGGGGGGTGCAGCCTCACAGCTTATTTACGCACATGTCAGGAATATAAACCTATTTCGCTAACTTGCGTCAGGTTCTTGTGGTTTTTTTTCTTCTTCACTTTCACGCACCTATGCACGGCACTCACGTCTGTGGAATTAACGCCCGCGTTCCAATTTTGACAATTGGTGTAGAATTATTTTAGTCCGGATTTATTGTGCATGTTTGTGTAGATAGGATAGATATGCGGCCATGGCGTAATGGCTAACACACTGGGTTTTATCTTCCGATCTGGCAGTTTAAACAGGTAGTTAACATTTTGCCACGGTGTTGAGATGTTAAATATCTCGCCAGGTATACAGGAGGTTATGGGTTCAATCTCGATCCTGACACCTGCATATTTGGAGTTTGCATGTTCTCCCCGTAGTCGCGTGGATTTTTTTTCCTGGTCTTCGTTTTTTTCCCCTCAACATTTATAAACATGCATTTTGAGTATTTGACTGCGAGATATGTCCACGTTGAGCTATCATCTGTGGCCAGGCTGCTGCTGAAAAAAGAGTTATATGGCTGAGTGGGCCTTACCTGGTACAATAAAAACAATTGTTTGGTTGAGTTTAATGGGACAAGTTTTTGTTAAAGATCAAAAGCTCTGTCCACCCAGCAGCATAACTGTGTACACCACGGCTGAATGGCAGGCTGCACGTGGTGGGGTAAAGTGTGGGTACTTCCATATGGCCAGTGGTGAAGAGGTGCGCTAGAACTCTCTCTAGTAGAAGCCCTACTGCCAGCAGCAGCGTGAGTAAGCACTGGCACGACTGCATCCCGATGTTTAATCCCACTTCTATGTACCATCGCCTCCTTCCCTTGCCAAGTCATGACGAAGGAATCATTTTTGATTTATTGTGTATCATATGCATAATATTACCCTAACATTTTGAGGAATAAAACACATTTTAGAATGTATATTTAACCAATTCCAAAGATCACTATTACAAAATAAATACATCTCAAGATGCTGGGCATCATGGTTAAAAAGGAGGCTGATTTTTTTTTATGCAAAGACTTAGTTAAGGCAAAAAAGTTGAAGATCATGATGTTCAGGGCCAGGGAGTCGAGAGCGTGGACGGCTTGGAGAAGGAATTTTCAGACCTCTAGAGCAGCAGAGGAGAATGAGCGACCTCACACGGAGCGAGCCTTGGTCACTGCAGTGGAGGTTCCGTGAAGATGAGCCGAGTGGGATAAGTAACGAGAGTTTTTAGTTAATTCGCAAATTCACATTTCCTCAACATAATGTGCTTCCATTACAGCCACATTTCCCCGTTCCGGGAAAGGTTTTTTTTGTCTCGTCAAAAAGCGTATTCACATGTATCAAACCACATTCATTGAGGTAGCCAGAAGACAGAAGCAGAACAGCAATGGATTATTTAATCTATACAATGTAAAGCTTTGAGTGAAACCCCCGCCCCTTATATGTGTGAGTTTACACAAGATACCACACTTTTCTTTCCCATACTAAGCATTCAATAATTAAAGGAGTGCCCAAACATCCATTGCAAGACCCTCCTGCAAAAAATATATGTATGAAGACTTGGTGAGGCTTTCCTGGGTAATGGGACTGAATATTATTATAAAGTGCATCCCTGCCTTATAATGAGCTATGGGCAGTGCTCATCTCTCCAGACATCCTTCAACCAGTGGTGGAAAGTCCAATTTCCCAAGACAAGATTCAGTCCTCTCCACATGACAATTGTTGACATCTCACAAAGGTACATATTTCATTGACCATTGAGAATAATGGTGCCGAATCGACCCCACGATCTGGATGTGAACTTGTAACCTTCTCATTTGCAAGTCCACCACTGCCACGGTCCTTGCCAGCACAGCTGATCGAATCGAATTCCCAGCAGCCCTTCCCTTTTGTCCGTCAGATCCCCTCCTTCAGTCATTGTTGTTTGCCTCCCAAAATTTCTGCTCTCACCTGGATCCCATTGTCCGCTTACCTCCCCCCTCTCTCTCTCTCTCGCTGCCTCTCCCTTCCTCCCTCTCTGTGTAGCACCAGGAGCCAACCCTCCTCCCTGTCTCCTTTTCCCTGGGTCCCCCCCGATCACCCCCCCCCCCGCCACCACCACCACCCACAATGACCCTCGACGCTCCCCACCCCCTGAAGCGGACGGCACTGCTGCCCCAAGCCGTGACACCGTCATAGATCTTCCTGACGGCGGCTGTCTCTCCCACTCATGACGTGGGACAGACAGCCGGGACCCCCGGGGACACGGCCTGACAGTGAGCCTCATGCTGACGGACAGGGCAATAATGAAGGTGGCTGGCCGCACGCCTCCCCTCGCTTGCGCCACCCTCTGCACCCCCCTCTCCTCCTTCCCTCCGCGGCCGTGCAGGGACTCATGCTGCTGTTTAACCCCACATCAACCGCGCAGAGTCCCCCTCCCACGCTTAACTATTATCATTGCCTTGGGGACGTTCAATCTACTTCGCCGAGGAGGCACCGAAAATACAGGGCCATTTCCAGGCACTCTTCTGAATTTTTTGCCCACGCTTTCTGAACGCCTTCTGCAAGCGTCGTTAAGTTGATGAGGCATCGCTGAGTTTTCCCCACACCGAGACACTTTTGAAGCACTAATTAATAGCCTTTTAAAAAGGCCTGGCCGTGGAACGAAGTATATATCGCGTAAATGTTGACTCCGTTGCAGTCGAATTTAAGTGGGCGTTGGCTGCGCACGTGTTATTATGTGGTTGGTCAATTTTCGTCCGATTATTCTATTTTCATCGGGCGAACACTGGTCGAGACAAGACGTTGACTACACGTAAATCCCTCTTCTGTGCTGCCAAGCTCACAGGCCCGGCCACGAACACAGGTTACAAGCCCTGTCGCCTGACGTGATAAATCACTTACCGAGGCAGCCAGAGCAACCCATACCCGACAAGGGATTTGCCTTCACTCTTCATTGCAGGGTGCCGAGCAGAGAGGCGCAGTTGATATTCAGTCGCTTCGTGTACGGTGCAGCAAGGAACATTTCTGAAAGAAAAAACCTGTTTGAAACAAGGCAGATGTAACGTAATCATTGCCCAGTGGCTTCATGGAGTCGAGCTGATAGCCCAATGCAAAAGCTTCGTGCATTACATCACTGCCGTGTGCTCCTTTGTGTGTGGTGTGTGTGTGTGGATGTATGCTTGCTGTACAGGATGATGATTGTGTACTAGACACTGAAACAGAATATGCGTTGCTGATAAATAGTCTAACTGTCTAATTTTATGTGAATGCACCGTTTATAATATATCACGAGCACAGCAGGCCCAAAGATCCTAAACACCAAGTGACTCGCCACACGCAGCGCCATTGAAGGTGTAATAGGAAAGCGTTTAATACATTTATTGAATTGAGCATGGTTACTTTAAGAGCTTGAGAAAAGAGATGACAGGAGGGAATTTCGAAATCGAGTTGTGCAAGGTAAGATGCAGAGAAAATTGTATTGACCGGCAGTGTGCTGGGTGAACACAGTGTGCATGAGATCAAACAATGTGTGATTGTTGAACTTCTTTCGCACCGCACATAGCCCACCGTGCTAATCGTAAGTGCGAAATAAAAAGTCTGGAAGACAGAGAGTCCTCAACATGGGTTGAGGAGTCAATGAGTTAAGTACACAGAAACAGTAACCATGGTGGTAGCAATAGAAGAGTTGATAAAGATACAATTGATCAACGGTGAGCGAACAACTGTTGAGTGAATCAGCGAGTGCTGGATCAATCAACATTACTGCATTACGCTCGGTCAGGGTACAGCGACGAAGGCAGGAGTTGCTCCGCCACAGATATGACGACTGGAGTCCAACTTCGGCAGAATTTTTGCAGTAAAAATTGTTCAGAGTTTAAGAAGACCTCGGCTGTGTTTACATCCTCACGAGGCACTCATCCTCGCCACACGCACAAACACACATTCGCTCTCTATCCACGTGCTGCCAATTCCACTCACATCGTTTACAATTGACCACATGGACCAAGATATTTGCTCAACCACTTACTCTGCAACTCTGTACCGGGCCAGTACCTGTGAAGTGGCAGCCTGCACCCGTTCCTCCTCTCGTGCTGTCCCCACAAATCACCATATACAGATTCATCCACCCTGCGATTCTACCAATTGTCACGATTAGGGGGTCACAATTGGATTTGGGACTGTTTTCACTTTCCTCCCGCTTTTGCCATCTCATTTGTATTGTTTTTCTATTTTCCGTTTCATTTGAACGGTTTTGCGAACGGAGTGGTCATGATTGTTACATTAACATGTAATTTGCATACAATTAGTATTTATAATTAACAATTGCTACTTACACACACCATTTTACGCAATATTTCGTGAGCATCAGAATGGATTTTAATCAATGAATCATGCATCGTTGTATGCTGTGTCCCTATACTTTGCAAATTCTGCAATGCACTTCCATGACAGTGTGCATACTTGCAACGCAGAACATTGGTCATTTAGAAGCCACACAGAAGGTTACGAAACAAAAGTAAAAATACCGATTGTCTTTTTAAAAAAATCTCACGTGAAATATATTACGCATTGAACAATGCATTGACCCATCTTAAGCGTATGATACATGTGTAGTGTAATAGCGCCGGCTGGTGGACCGCAGCGGCAACTGTGGTGGACAGACAGCACACACGCCGGTGAGGGTGTGCATGGTGTGTGGGCAGAGAGGAGGAACTGGGACAAGGGTCACGGAGGACCCCGTCTGGAGACCCCTGGAACCTGCTAGCGGGTTCGAGAAGGGAGGCGCGGTCAGGGCGGGGCCAGGCCGCGCTGCGAGCATAAAAGGAGCTGAGAGCAGGGGCTCGAGGCCTGCGGTTTCTGGAGTGGACTCATCGTTGCTGTTGTCTCGTCGCCGTCGTCGCTAAACGTCTCCGCTAGATATTGCGCTACAAGATAGTAGTTGGCTAACTCAGTCAGGGCCGTCAGTGTTAGACGGCGAGTGTAATGTACAGGCTAGGTTGAGCTACTGTGGAGAGTGTGTGGACGAGACCGTGAAAGTTGTTCATAAAGAAAGTGCCTCCTCGAAACTCTGTCTCTGAATCATTAACACTACGCATGCATCGAATCCTGCCAGAGAACCAATTTTAATGTGACACAAATTAAATGCTGTCCTAATAATGCTAACAGAGTGGACAATACTTTACAGACGAGACTAATCCACAGAAGGAAAAAATAAAATAAGATGGCAACAGAAGCGAGATATAAAAATAATTTACTTTTGAATTGAACCTCAACCCACGTCTTTACAATTTACTGGATCAGCACGGTGTGGTTTTTTACATGACCTTGCAGGGACAATTGCGGTGGAACGCATGTGTACGCTGACAATTTAGTTCCCCAGTTGAATTCCCCCTTTTCCTCTTCTCCAATGGTTAAAAAGGTAATGATTTATAATCACAGCTAATTTATCTTCCTGAAAACGCAACAAGTATGTAACCCCTTGGTGTCTATACCTCTAACCCTGCCCTCTCTCTTTAAATAGCGGCCGTGACAGACAGCACCCCAACTGCTCACAGGCTTCACAGGCTCCACAAATACCGGTGTTGTCTCTCCATTCAAATCTGAAATTTGGGGGTGGGGTGGGGTTATGCACTGCCTCTTTCTTGTTATGGCAACCACCATAAGTTGAGCCCTGTCTGAGTGTGAAGCAACCCATGCTATACATCCATGTTGTGTCTATAGATTGCAATTTTAACTCCTCAAGTTAACTTTTCCATTTCAGTAATTAATTCAACTGCATATTTAACAAATTTAACTTCGTGGGGGGAAAAAACAGCCACTCCATGAAACTATTGATAAAAAAACACGTTTAAACATCACAGTATCACAAATACAGTAATACTAATTTAATTACATGATTCAACAGATGCATCTGCAAGTTATAAGAAAAAAACATGGCAGCCCCGTAGAGAGGCTTGCAATGTTTCTCCTGTGATTCTCAAAGTTTTTAAGGAGGCAGCAATACAGCTAATAGGGTTACTGGCCTGTCCGTGACAAGTTTCAGTGATATTTTCTCATATTTGCGGGTTTTCTTCAGGCACTCCAATTTTGTTCGCAAAGTAAAGTAATCAAAACAGAACTGGCCAAAACATCCCAAAGCCAGTCCCCCTCAAAGAGACTCAGCGAGACGTCGCTGGGTAAACAAATACGTTGTGGTAAAGTGTGCAGGAATCTGGATTTATTGTGACGAAAGTTTTCACATTTTGCCTACATCAAAATCACCGTTGATGCAGCCAATCCCGTTGAATCTCGGAGACTTGGGAGGATCAAGTCTGGTGAGCACTTGGATGAATGACCACCAGGGCTTGCCAAGTGTTGTGAGAAGGGGAACTGCAAGGTTGCCAGGATAATTCGGCGTTGAATGTCATCCCTTAGTAATATCCAGGTTTGCTCCCGCATGATATCAAACACGCATTTATGGCATTACCCAAACATCCCGATGCAAAATAGTCATGAAAACTCAGTGGGGCTTATTGTTATCCCCCCCCCCCCCCCATTGTATACATGCAGCAATGTGCAAGTGTAATCTGGCAATGTCGTGTAACAACTCACACCGATAAATCATACGCAAGAAATGCTCAAGTTGCACGCGCCAACACAAGACGATATTGGAGAAGTGAAGTAAGCCTCATGGTCCCCCAAAATGTCACGATATTGGAGACCACGCATTACCACCAAGTCTCCTCATCCTCCTGGTGGGTACAAACACAACGTGGTGCAAAGATCGGGAGTCCTGCTACTAGCTTAATTAAAACTACACAGACAGAGATTTCATAACACTGAGCAGCACTCACTATTCTCTGACCTAGATGTACCAGTTGTCCGTCCTTTTCCTGTCAGCTGTTCTATTCCCGGCAGCGAACGTGGCTTTGTTGCTCAATGCGTTTGGTAACGAGCAGTGAAGTGCTCTCTTTGAAAGGGGCATTTTTTTAGCACAGGCTTAAATAACAAAACGTTTTTGAATACACCTATAAAATACAGAATGTGCATTCGATGACCGTGCATCCCTCCCCCTCCCCCCCCCAGTTTACATAAGCGAACGGATGTAATGCCAGCGGCACACTTTGGGTTTATTTTCATTTATTTCCCGAGGGCTTGCTCAGCAGCTTATTTCAGCGTGATTACAAACTTTACATTACCATGCACGCCATCAGTCTATCTCCCTTTTTACTCCACAGCATGCTCACCTCCCCCAACCCTGCCTTGCCTCTAAGCGGTGTTACTGGGGCGCCTTATGACAGAGGTTAGAGCAGGTGATAGAATGATGGATGGCAGGCACCAAAATTTCCCTTTATCCAAAGCCTTCATCTGAATATTAAGAGCCGCACACTTCTGTGAGTGATGCATCAGGTATGAAGGGATGCAAGTTTAAGGATGGGTTGCTTTGTGCATTGGTATTTTTGGAGCATTGCGTACGCCTTTGTCTCCCTTCCCCTTTTCCCGGCACGTGTTAATGGCGAGACGCGGCGCGGCAGAGAGACCGGTGCAGCCACATCAACGCGGCCAAGATCGCCCGCGCTTGTCAACGTGGGGGCACACAAAGCCGCCACTCCGCGCCCGTGCCTGCCCCCCCCTGTACGTTGCGAGTCCTCGCTCATTCAAGACGATGCATCGGCTCTCCCCGCTGTGGGTCTGGCTCCTGCGGCGCACGTGCCGAATTTAGAGAGAGAATATGAATGTAACTTTTTTTTGGGAGGGGGGTGTTTTACCCCACCCCTCCCCCCCCGCCAGTCTAATTAATTTCACGGCAAAAATAACGACTGGAGGATGGGAAAGTTTTCGGTGTAAAAATAACGTTTACATTTTTTTTTCTCCGAAAAAATCTCTACATTTCCTGTGTGAGTTACCCACGGTAGTTCACACTTTGATTGATTAAATTAACAGGAGGCATTTTGTCGGCGCTGTTTCCCCCAGGTAAAACATGAGCCTCACGCCGAATTACACGTACATCATTTTCAGAGCCCTAATGATTCCCCTCACCCTTACCCTCCCACGGTACCTGGCCTCCACTAATTAAGACAAAGCGGTGCTTCTGATGGCCCAGTGGTATGCAAATAGACCGTCTGCTGGTGAGCACCCCCCCCCCCAAATTAACGGCTTCTTTGAGTAGGTGGCACAGCGCAAGGACAGGCAAATGAATGGAAAACGGGCTACAATGCCCCGCATCGATGATAGTACGCAGTCCAGTGTGTGTGCATGAGCTCTCTGAGAGCAACTGGATAAAAAAAATCCTGTGTGAGGGTGTAATCCATTTTACCCACAATGAGGGTTTCAGGTAAAAGTTCTAACGTTCTATTTTAGGTCCTCCACACGCACTGATCGTTTGAGTAAACTGTCTCCTAGTCGATTAGGAATGTTCTCATTTTTCACGGCACATGCATGCACATGTTCCATTCAGATTGAAACCCTGAACTCTGACAAATAAAAAAAAATACAATCATAAATATTTTAATTTAATTTAGAATTCTATTCAATCCTCACATTTTAATAAAATGTGTTAAGATTAATTCTCTTTTGGTAAAATATCACGGATGCAACCGTTACAGTTAAATTCTCAGTCTTTCTAACAAAAAAACTATTCATGAATAAGGCAAAGACAACCATAAACTACGGCACGCCTATATAAGAAATCTGGATAATTGAATGGTTTTATATTTTTTATTAAAATTATTCAAATACTTCATGCGAATTTAGTTCTCTGAAAATAATTATGAATCCCCTATTGGATAAAGACCTGTCCACAGCAGAACGGTCATCAGGATCGTTCGACCATACTTGACCATAATGGTCAGTGTGAATCAGTAAACGGGGAGGGGGGTGGTCGTGACCAGTTCAGATATATTGTCACTCATGTCAGCTGTGGTCAGGAATTGAACTTGGGTCACCAGGTTCATAATGTAATGCACCAGCGCTCTCCTTTGTCAGAAATAACCATTGTGAAAGAACGCTTGCTAGCTTTTTCATTGAATCAAGGTACTCAGAATGGAGAGCTAGCATACACATGAATAAAATGAATACATTTTTCAAAAAATGAGTCTACAATGTAGACATGTAGGAGTAGGAGCCTAAATGGAGAAATTTAAACCGGAATTGATAAATCCCAAAATGTCAGGCATGTCTCTGTCTTCAGTAAATAAGGATCAGATAAATAGCTCCTGGACCAGTTTAACACGTAGGCTTTCGCGACCAGTATTACTCATGATAAAGGTGTTTGGGTGGATTCACTCTTTAAACACACCGATGGGCTGAAGAAGTAACTTATTGGCGTTTTCTTAACGTGACACATTCCTTACTGATTGGCCGTGTCGGGTGGTGGAGGGTTGCAACACATTTATACTTAGGCGATCTAACCAAAAACCTTTATTATGAGCTCCTGGACCAGGTGGAATAACTGTGGACACAATAAACATAGCGGAATCAGCTGTTGAAACACAATCGATTGCACTTTTTTTCAATGAAGACCGATCCGGATAAAAGCTACAAAATAAAGAGAACAAGAGCAGGGTGGAGTGACTTTGGAGCATCGAAAACGATCATGAAAATGAGCAGAACAATCTTTCAGAAAAATATCGTTTTCAAAAAGCGCATACAGCCACCTGTAACTGGCAAAGAAAATAGAACAAAAGTGAACATGCTTGAAATGATACTCAGAGAGACACAATAGAAACACCTAAATCAGAGAACAAACACAAATCAGACGTCGTATTGACATTCAAGAATAGGCTTGGGCAGTGAATGGGCTTGGGCAGGACACATTGGCGCGTCGGGATGACGGCCGATGGACGAGATTGGTGATGGAATGATGTCCACGCCAGAGAACGCGCCCAGGAGGACGAGAGATGAGATCAGTTCTTGCGTAGGAGTGAGACGGATGGAAGCAGCACTGGGTTGTGAGGGTCAGTGATGGCATGGGGAGGCCTTCATCCAGCAGTGGATAAGTAGTGACCGCCGCCACTGCTGATTATGATGATGGAGGCAATGCTACTAAACCCACCTGTTTACACACGGCGAAAAAAGCATGTAAATGCCTTATGTTCTGGAAGATGTAAAAGGGGATAAAAAAAACAATCTGGCCTGCTTATTCGATAGGGCTTCTTTAAATAATTGGATTTTAGCCCAAGCCATCGGATTATTCATTACATGTAAAGTGGCGTGTTTTACAATTGGCGGAGCAAACATAGATGCATTGTGTGCGCCCCTCCCTTACTCTTAATATCCTTTTGTTTGACTTTAATCATTTTGGGCTTTCATTGGATCGGACAGGAAACGCCGGATTTGTTAAAACTAATATTCAGTTGAGTCTTTGCATTTTGCACGGTTTGTGATGTGACACCACATATAAAATTTCGGACCCTCTAATCCAGCAGAAATTGTGGAGATTTCATATTCATTAATTTCTGTTGTTGGCTTTTTTTTTGTTTAAAAATTGTGTAATCTAAATGATGAGCTGGGTCTTTTATTGAAGACCATTAATGTTTGGCAATAGCACGTAATTTTCGAAAGTAAATTAAACATGTAAACTACATCACGAGCATCGAATAACACGTAGAGCCCCTTTTTAATCCACTGCTCGATGAGAGCCACCTCACACCATATGAAGCATGGGAGCGATATGACCATAATTCACCACACTGATGGGTGCATAGAAGCACAGTCCGACCATGGATGTTGCTGAATTGCCCTCTGCTACCCGCAAATGTAGCTTAGCGTCATAATTTGTAAAATAGTTGCTTTCCAGCTTAGGAAATATCTGATTAATATTGATATTTCCAAACAAACAATCCTGTTACAAACGTAATTCTTGACGCACTGTGATAACAGGTGCAAACTTAAAAAACCGCGGCAATAAATCATGCAACACTGAATTAGATACAACGGCAGCAGTGCCTTCATCCTCAAGAATGAGATGCACATTTAAACACGCATAGGCCCTGACCGTGTCACGGGATATTAATTGTCTCCAAAAATGCAAGTGTCAACTCTGCAGTAACAGACAACGGCAAAAAGTGTGCAACCAGTCACGTAGGTAGGAGGGGGCTGATTCATGCAGACTCAAGGGGGTGATGGTGGGGGTGCAACAGAAAAGAAAAGGGGTGATAAATAAAAAAACGGCCTTAGCACCAAGAAGGCTCATGTTTCATACCTGTCAGCGTCTTACGATTAATTTTTGGATGAAGAACGGCGAGCTCCTTTTTTTTGGGGGGGGGGGATGCATTTCATAGCCCAGTGGCCACATATTGTTGTGTCTGATTGAGCCTTTGGCCAAGGAAGTGGCCTCTCGGTTAGGAAGGAGGGGAAAATAAAACCACTGCCATTCACGCTTGCGTAATTGCAACATTTTGAGGCGCCGATCGCCGCTCACCGCCACCATCCGTCATCTCGGAAAAAGGAACCGTGGCACGACGGTGCACTGTAATTATCTGTAAGTCATCCTTTGCGCCAGGGCTCTGTTATACGCAGATGAGAAATTCCACAACTTTTAAATACAAATGAACGCATTCAAGGAGAAAAATGGATTGTCTTTTTTTTACTATAGCCCCCATCCGTCCTCCCCCCAGGATCTATGAGTGAGAAGATGGGAATATGACTTGCATGTGTTTTAATTGCCTCTTCTCTAAATCGGCAATAACGGGTGCCGCCTTTGTATATGCATCCGCCAGGTGCCATCACAATGGCAGGTCTGGTGAATTTAGGCAATTACTGCACTTTTTACAAATGCTACTTTCTGATGTCCCAAGTTCAAAAAAAATTATCGGAGAGGAAATTTCAATGCATCAAATGTATTCAAATTATGTATGCCCGTACTATCTGTTATATCCAAGCGATATTGATTTCACGTGTTGTGTTTCTGAGCGGGTTATGAAACTCTCACGAATAAAAAAAAACTCGCACTGACCAGCGTGGTAAAATTTGGTAAAAACAACCCCGGTGACTGACATGTTCATAATTTACATCTAGAAAAACAAACGGTGGAAAAGTAATGTGCAGTGACTGCTGATATGCACAACATCACACCACAACAAAATATCTCTGCATATAAGGGTATTTCCAATTACAGTAGAAACTCACATCTTAAATTTGCTGTCCATTTATTCGAGCATTATTCAAGCAGAATAAATGTATTTTTGTGTTTCCGCTACGTTCTTGCAAGTGTTTCACGCATCATAATACAGTTCTCTTAAAACGCAGTCATCCTGACGTATCACATCGGGCGGTGTTTTTTCTGAAGGGTTTCTACTGAAATGAACTGGTCCACGTGGACTTTTAATGGATTAAATGAATTATATATATTAAAAGAAGATGCATCTAATTTACCTCGCTTTAAGTCCTTGTTACACCTCCGTCCTAGAAAGTATACGACGTCACATTTGTCAAAAGCTGGTTTGAAGACAGGAAAAATAATTAAAATGCATAGCTGGACGGTGCCTTTTTATAGGATATTGGTCATTTGGAAAGAAGAGTAGGATAAATGGAATAATTTTAGCATTATAAATGTTTTTATAATATATTTTTAAAAGGTATGCATTAGTGGAAAAAAAACTGAATAAATTTTCTGTTGATATGTATACAATATTTATCATTTACAACCTTGTCATTCCAATGGATATTGTTATTCTGAAAATTACAATTTTGGCATTGCATTACATTACCGCATTACCGTCCACCTTCTTGCTGTTAACTTGCTACGTTTCAAAAGTAGCGTCTGAAATCGCACGCTGCTCGGCTTGGCGAGCAGTGGTATTGTCATCGGCCGAGCGGTCAGCCCTCTCACCTCCTCCCGTGCCCCAGTGTCACCGTAGGTGAGCTGCCAGGAGTATTAGTTGAGAGTGGCCAGGGTGCGTGACGGCACAAAAATGAGCTCAAAGTGGCTGCCTTCACTTCGCGCAGGACGCACGTGGTGTGCGTGCCATGGGCAGTGACGGCATTTCTGAGTTTTCAATTATTCCGGGTCATTGACAGGTGTTGCTGGGTGCAGATCGCGATGGTAAAGGTTTTGCACGATCCGCAGCCAATATTACATTCTCTTGGCTGATGCGGCGTGCCTTCATATGGCCGGGCTTTTTCCATCACAGCTTTTCACTTTGCAATCCACTACCTCAACATGCCCTTTGAGCTCAAAAGAATGTTACCAAATTTTTAGACATCGTTTTAATATTAACATTATTAAACCATAAATATACATACGCATACAAGTAAAAATATAATCATCGGCATCGTTAATATCAGCAGCGGCAGCAGCAATGCTCTGTCTGATCCTGGATGAAGACCTCTCCTATAGTCGCAACTCCCCAGAGTCCCTCGATGCCAGAAACATCTCACTCCTGCACACGGGCTAAGCTCATGGCTCCAGTTCCACGGTAGTCATCCTCTTGGGTGCAATCCCTCCCCTGGCTGCTACTCCGTTCCCAATCACAAGCCGATTTACTTTTCTTCATTGCTAATATGATGCCTCTAGTTCACATTCCCTGTCTGGTCCATGTGTTCCTCTTCCTGCTTCTTAATTTAATTCCCAGCGTGCATCTCTACCATGCTTCCGACTGTTTCTGCTTTTGTTCCATTTCCCTTTTCGTTGTCCATGTTTCTTATATATTTGTCATTTTTGTCAACTTTCTTCTTTGGAAATATTGTTACGTTGCTTCTGATTAACATCATCATGTTCAATCTTCCAAAAAGTGATGCAAACCTTCCTTCGCACTTTTCTCCATTTCATAAATTTGTTTCCTAAATTTACTTTTCTTCTCTTGTGCTTTCCAGTAATGTCCCTCTAACATTTTCTTTCATCACTTTTGTTCAGGTCATATTTATCTTTAGCATACGTATAATGACCCTTGTCAACAAGCCTGAGATGTATAATCTTTTCTACATTTATGCCGAAGCCTTTAATTCTGCAGTACAATAATCAGAAAATATCTTCTGTCACTGTCAATTACCTTGGTGAGATCGTATCTACTTGCGTGACTCCACTTCTGATTTTTTATTTTGTAAAATTCTTCACGCAAGCTCAGCGTAGCTGTGTCATCTTCATAAATGGTTTCATAATTTTTTATACACTTTAATTTATTTAAGACCTTTGTTTGTGAGAGATTGGATGATTGCGTCGGGTTTCCATTGAATCATGCCTTTTTGTGAACTGAAAAAGACAGGCATAGTGGTATTTGATATTAATCTGTATTATCTATAATCTGATCAATCGTATGGGGTTAGTCTAAGAAAGAAAAAAACAATTCGAATTCCAGCTTGTTCCCGTGGCTGTCTACATCAGTAGTTCTCAACCTTTGTGTTTGCCTTTATACTTTGCCTGTGCAGTCCATTATAATGCGACTTACCTCACTATTTACAGCACTTGGTGACATCTCATTCATCAGTTTGCCTCTAGAGGGATGTGGATATTACTTCGAACCAGTCTAGATTCTCATTCCCCTTGAACTACATCGTGTTTTATGCATCAAACCATCAAACTTTTCCCTGTAATTGTCCGTGCACTCTCATTGTCTATGATCGAACTTGCATTTCACCACCCGTGACCACTTCCTGCGTGGAATGAACTAAAGACAAATACGTCACGTGTCATGCCTTCATATGGACTCCTCCACGTCCGTTACTTGGATCTATTTTGAAAGAGGTGTCCGTTGTCATTGTGTCGCTGCTTTCTACGAACTCGTAGGCTTTAATGCAATGTACGTACAACGAGCAGAGATGAGAAGATGTCAACACATGGCAGTGCATTTGTCTAAATGCTCTGGCGAGAATTACTGGAATAATATGAACGCAGTTGCAGCAAAGCTGCATTGCACCGGCTGTACTCACAATATAAACGTGGGCACGTGCACACACGTACAACGCTTTGCCACAGTGGTCATCTGTGTTGAGGTCAGTACGATTAACTCTTGATTATTCATGGCAAGATTATCTGGGGTTCAGATTAGCCATGCTTGTGTAAAAACAATCCGTTGAAATGTTTCAATGCACACCGGTTTCACTCGTCGAGGGTCAGTGACCCAGTGCACGTGAAGAAAACACCAGCAACTAAACCGATTAGTCTACATCTTCCCCTCCATTTAAAATATTGAAATAATAAGTGTTGTCTAGCCTAATTTACATGTTTTGCATTAATATTTCTTTGTTTTATTTTTCAAGACCCCCCCCCCCACACACACACAATCCCAGATAATCAGTGCTGGTTGTTTTTACTTTTGCTGTAGATGTCAGTGCATCACGTTACGAATTTTAAAACATTACAAAAGTCAACACGATTGCAATGTCAAACATATTTTAAACGTACCTCATTTCAGATAGTCTCATTTGCTTTTGAATAACATGGCGTTTCTGTGTCAATAACTGCAATATGGAGCCCTGTGTAAGTTTTATGAGCACTGATTGAAAAATCAATAGACTTGCGTGTGGCTTTCTTTGAAGGCAATGGACGCATTGCTTGGGGACTTTTGTTTTGTATTCACACACTGGTATAAAGGAGGGGGGGGGGTTAATATGTCACAGTGTATTAAGTGCTACACGTATTTATCTGCATGGGTTTAAACCAATTCCAAGCTCAAAAAGAGAGCAAGGCTGCAGCACACAGGGATCTCAGTGCACGCGGTCCGGCTGTAAGCAGAACGCATTACACAATCATTTATTCTGTACGCATTATTTCCTCATTTTAGATGTATTAATAGAGTCAAAATGACACGATTAATCCTATTTTTCAGAACACAATTTATCCCCTCTGAGCCACATGGATTTGAAATGCCTTACAAAGCCATTTAATCCAAACCATTTGTTTTTCTCTCTCCCCCCCCCCTGCTCAGCTTTCCGGTATCTCTCATCCCAGCTATGTCCCTGGGTCTTTGTGTGCCACTGACAGATTATGTAAAATAAAAAAAGGGATTTTTTTTTATTTAATAGGTGCGGCTACAGTGGGGTGGGGACGGATGGAGAAGTGTGCATGGCAGTGTAACAACGCGGGATTATGGAAATTCTCGGCCAGCCAAGCGTGGCGTGTTGGGTGCCGGTGAGCCCCCGCGGACGAGCGAGGCGTCACCGCCAGCCCCGCGATTGAAATGCAAATGGTGACGTGGGGGGCTGGCGGGTGCCGTGCCACTCAGAAATTGAAAAACGGGCTTTATCTATGCAAATGCATGCGGCGTAATTGAAGTTAATCAATCAACGCCGGGCGCCGTGCCGAAAAACCGGTGAGCATGATTGAATAAAGTAATTATCGCGCTGTGGAAAATGATGAAGTTGTCGACAGCGCGGACCTGATTAAAGGAGGGGTTGGAGGCGTGGGAGCCTTTATTTAACTAATCAAAAGACGGCGAGCCGTGGCGAGGCCTGACAAACGCGGGCCCGGGCGGAGATTTGTCTTGGTGCCGTGTCACAACGCGGCACCGCGGATTAGTAACACGTGGCCTATCAGATGCAGATAGGTGCCACCCGTTACCGTTTAAACAGCTGCAACCCAAACTGAATTGTCTCTCATTTGCCAAGTGACAAATGAAATTTTCAGGATTTTTTTTGCAATACCAGTCCATCATTACTGCTAAAAAGTTTGACACTGTCTCTCCCTAGGTTAAATAAAGTATTTTTTTTTATCCTTATTAAATCAGTTTTTTTTTATCAGTTCGCAAGATGTGTACCGTGTGTCACGTAGATGTGGAGATGGGTAATTAAACACAAAAAAACCTTCAAAAGTCAACGCGTGCAGCAAGGCGCCAAATGGCTCGTAAATTGCTTGGCATAAAAACATTTCACATGTTGGCATTCTAATTTTTTTTATATACAAAACCAGACGTAAAACTTTCATATTTGATAAAGTTACAAAATAAATTGAAATTCCAAAAGGTATGGCTTCAAAGCAATTTTTTTTATTTTAAAAGATATACCGGAGTGATAAAATATTTGTATGTACAACCAAAGGCATAGCGCTCTTTCACATAAAAATATTTTTTCAATAAATAGTTTGTGTGCAAACAAAACCAGAAAGTGCTTATCTCGCACCTTTCAAGTAATGGCTATTTGTTACTCCAAGGCTGAATATGACCACAATTACAATAAAGTGCTTGGAACGCACCTTTTGATTAATGCCCACTTACTTTATGCAAAATACGCTGAACAGGATGCAAAATGCTATCCAACGCACCTTTTTTAAGCATCGGTCCTAATAAATTATACCCTTGTCTTAACTGCCGCACGCCTCCACTCCTCGTGCTGTATTTTCCTGACACGACAGATAATAATGCAGGCGTCACAGTGCTATTAGGAGTCCGACTGAAATTAGCTTGGGATTAGGGTTGGCTTTTTGGCACAGTAATGTTAATTATAGGGTATGTTTGATTGTAGACATAAGATCTTCTCCCCTAGATATTTATATTTGAGCTCAGGACAAAGGTGTATAATTGTTTTACGGAGGGGTGCACACAATGATTTAGTAATATGTAGTTTGCGTGCGTTTTTATCGGACAAAATATGTAGACTAAATGTGAATTTGACAAAAATGTGTTTTATATTTCCGATCCACACGCAGGAACTTGGAATCAAGGAGTCAACGCATATGTACAGCCATTTATGTCAATCCACTGCTGGATTAGAGTCTCCCCAAGCTTGTGCAGGTCACTGGAGTTGATTTGCTTATAATTCATGACCGTGGTCAGTTGGTTGGTGAAAGCATAGAAGTATAGTACAACAATGGGGTTTGCTGCAATGCTTTGCACGCGCTCACCACGTAGACATGCATTCCGATGGAAACCTGTTTGTGCGTGAGTAGTCAACCCATCCAAAACTATCCAGGCTCAACTTAATTTGGCTTCCATGATCTGGTGAGATGAGGTGAGCATATCCTGGGTGATTCGCTGTGGGCAACAAGACACAGGGCCCATCATTAAACTGGTCAACAATATTCCCCCGAAAAAGTTAAAATATCTGATACATTTTCAACATTGCAACAACAAAAAAGTTGTGATACTTTGCTGACTGGTGGTGCACAAGCGCAAATCAGCAACAAGAAAACAAAGACATTCGTCAATAGCACTGCCCAAACAATGACGTACAAGCGCTGACGTTACGGGCAACGAACTTGCGTGGTGCCATTACCCAAAAACGTCGCATTTGATATAACTTTACTGTTTAGAGCAGTGTCGTTGACGAAGGTGTTCAATATTCTAAGTAATGCGTGTTCAGAGTAAGGAGCGTATTTGTAAATGCAGTACTGTATTGCTTTTGGCGATAAAATGACAGTCTCCCAAGAGAAGAGCAGAGAGGAAATGTGTTGTCACGGTGACAAACCAGAACACTCGACAGACATCCGCAAGCCCAAGCCTGCCCTATTGTTTGGTGTGTGTTGGCCTTCCAAAAGTTGTTATTTTCTTTCTCTGTACACATGTCGACGAGCTGCACGCTTACACTGTGAAATTCTTTGAGTCGTAATTGTTAGCCACAGAACTCAATTTCACTGCTTGGGAACAGTTTACATTTATTTAGCAATTTTGGGCCGATTGCCTATTTAGAGGGGATTTATCGTGGAAAAATAAACTTGGTTCTTACAATTGAAATAGAATGTTACATAATATAATCACAAACTCATGCTTCTATTTACCAAACAAGGCTGTAGCTCTGGAAATGCAACAAATCAACCTCAGCCAATTCCCTTCCCAGATGTACAACCTCGTATAAATGTGTAACAACCAGACTTTATGCAATGCTACCACAGTATTTGTTTTCATCATGCTTTTTTGCGATTCGTGAGAACTGCTACAATGAGAGCTCATAACAATTCTGATTGCCAAAATGTCATTACAATTAGGACCAACCTGTGAATACAATTTATTAAAATACAATGTTCTAAAATAAAAGGATATATCCTAGATATATATTAATGAGATCATTGCCTTACGTAGAATTGGTCAAGTTGCCTCATAATATTAACATTTAGTGAGGGCACATGAAAGCTAAATTGCATTAAAACTCGCAACCATGGCAACGTGTAGAGGGGTAGTGCACTCTAACAAATCAAGATGCCTGCATTTGGCAACAACTTCAGATTACATTTAAATATGGAAAATTAAACCCCTTAATGGGCATGTATAGTCAATTGTGTCAGTCCCCACTGTTTGATGAGGGCCTTGCCATCCTATGAGTCGTGGATGTAAAATAACCATACTTTACCACGTTTGTAAGTGCAGGTTGGTGAACGCGGGGAGCAGATATTGTATTCGGGTACTGCGATGGATTGATCGGCACTGCCCTATCACATACGGCAAATTATTCGTGCGCTTCACATATAATTCTAAAATCAAAGCACAATGCCCACTGCACATATGAAATAAAATACAGTAATTTACACATGAATTGGTACGAATTAGCAAACTATTCCACTGAAAATATGAAAATATACATAAAGTAGTAGCCCTTGAACATTAAGATAAAAGGGACACAGGAATGAAATGTGTGCAAATATTGAATCATCTGGAAGCAATCGGGAGATCATACATTGTTAAACAGAGAAAGGGTGACCACGTAACAATCGTTGCTGATGACGCTGGTCAAGCATTTTACTGAATAAAACTGGGCTTGAGTTACGTTCAGCCTGTATACATGTATTCCTAGATTTACGAACATTCAGTTAACGAATTTTCACGTAAACACAATTGAAAAACTATAGACACTTTTCGATTAACGAAATCGAATTTCCGCACGGATGAAATCTCACACGGCCGAAATTTCACACGGCATGCACCACATGAAACAAGAAGCATTCGGGAGGCCTGCATCATCCATCCACGAGTGCCACAGTATCCCTGCAGTGCAACAGGAACGCCTCCACATCGCCTTTCCAGTCATTTTGGTGAGTTCCCTGAAAAGTTGAATGTCATTTTATTTTAATACATTTGTATACAATCGCAAAAATAGTTCCTTATTATTTTTTAGTGAAATTGTTTGCTTAGGAGTAGGGTTGGAATGACTGTCCGAAACACATCCCTAATTTTGTATTAAATTAATGGGAAAAATCATTCCGATTTACGAAAATTAGTTTTACGCGTGTTTTTTGAAGAACGCATCCCTTTCGTAAATCGAGGGACACCTGAATTCATGGGCAGCCGTCGACACGCTCCTTATGAATAGTACAGGAGTGCGCCACCTGGTGTCTGCATCCAGAAATCTATGCTCACACAAGGACCCTCACCGGGGCATCATCGCATTACCGTCGTATACGCAACAGCTCTGTCACGTGAGCCCATAAAATCACTATCCTAGCCACCAATCACCTTGGGTCACTGAAACTCGCGCATTGAAAACAAACACCCCATAATACCTCATGACGCCCCACAAACCATCAACAGGGCCAAAGTCCATCAAGAACGTGAACAAATGTCTTCATCTACACCAACACTACCCACCCAGATGAAGCGTTTTTACAAAGAAGCTGGTAGGGAATGAAGCGTGTTAACAGTCACCTCCAAAAGTCGGGCGTGACGTAAGTGACTAAAGCCCAGGTTTTCTTACGATGCTCCTCAATATGCTCCTCATGACGAATGGGACCAGTGCCAAAGCCAATATACCACTTGAGACAAAAACCAAACACAACCGAGATTAATCTATTTGATTACTTCAAGTAGATTAATCTCGGTACCGCCGTGGGAGAGAATCACGATTCCAACACAGCCACCCTGACAACCCACTGTCAAGTTTGTAATGTTTTGTGAATGTATGCGACAAGCCTTCACACTGCCACTCGACAGATGTCCTCCAAGAATACGCCGGACCTGCTTGCCCAAGACACTGCCGTGGCTCTGGTGAAATAGAGGCTGCACCTGCTAATCCGACCATGACCTCTGCTTCCTGGATACACTCTCGTACACATCAGGCAATGTGCTGCTTAGAAGCCGGATCCCCCATCTTTATCAATCAGCACAGAATATAAATCGGATCCTACTTGCGCCATGCCTTAGTCAGCCAGAGGTAAAAGGAACGTGCCCTCATTCGATTGAAGCAATGCAAGCTGGCTTCTACCGAATACCAGCAAGGATTCGGGCAAAAGGCCTGAAATCTCACGTACCCTTCTCACCGATGTAATGGCCACACGACTGCCTCGATGGTCAGCAGCTTCTCAGAACAAGTAGCCAATAGTTCATGCGACGGCCTGCAGAGTATTGAAAACTGTGCTGGTTCTAACAGCCTTTGCTGCTTAATTCCCAAGCAAACCTTGCCATTATTCATAAAGGACCGATCACCATTCCTTTAAACTGCAGAAAGCCGATATGGCTGAGGCCCTCACTTTCAGGATGGCCAAAGAGAGGTCCCTCTGCCACTAAAAACACAGTCCACAATTGTTTTAATAGGATACATCAAACAAATGTCTCTCAGCACATCATACAACAAAACCCTTCCTGGTACAGTTATAAAAGCACCAGAGGATATCCACCACTTCAGAATCAAACCTTGCACCTCTCATAGTGGCCCTAAATTATTGAAATCTAAACTCGCCCTTTCAACTGCCGTTAGGCAATCAAACTTAGAATCTGAATTCATTGATATCAGACGAAGAGGCCAATACTCATCCTCGAAGAGAACCATGGGATCTGATACTCAAGGCGTCCTGCCTTAGTTTAGAGTGATGAGGATTGCTCGTGCCCCTTCCATAGTCAAGTTTCTCCAGGACCTTGGGGATCAATGAAACTTGAAGGAACATGTACCACATGGGGAAATCAAGGAATTCGTCACAAACACCCTGAAGTGGAAGAGCCAATAAACGAACTAAGATATTTTCACGTTGTCTCTTTGATGGGAACCAGTTAATTAGTGACTATTTGAACTTGGAAACAATGTGAGCAAAGGTTTTTGGATGCAAGTCCACTCACCTGGGTTTACCTTCTCCCGTCGATCAAATCTGCCATGCAATTACACTGGTCAACAAAAAAAACATTTTTTTCTGGCCTGGACTTTTGCAGCTGTTTTAGACTAATTTCAGGGTGCTGATTCCAAATTTGATCACAGGTTTGCTCTATCACATCTCATTTTTATGCTATCGGCATACCCCATTTTCATTGATTTTACCCGAAATTAACACTTAACACTTATGATTGCAAGTTGTTGCGAGTCAGTGACTGCTTTAGTGTTAAAATATGGTGCTGTATTTTTAGGATAGTGTGTTTATAATATGATTTTATGTAGACATCCACATTTATTTAATATTTTTTCTGCAGCTTTTATTGAAAATGCAATATTTGATATCTCAAAAACCTGATTTGATAGACAAAAACTGATGCCAGATTTGGAATCAGCACCCCAAAATGACCTTAAAACCGTTGGAATACCTACCTTATGCCAGAAAAAGTGTGTTGACCAGTGTTATCCACCCATACCATATGTCTTGCCTTGAATCGAACGTCGTGGCTCACCACCCACCAGTCACCACCACTACGGCCATACTGACATACTGGACAAAAACATAATTTCCTACCATCACTGCGTGGCCAACTATTGTAAAACCAACATGATGGAGCTGTGCTCCAGCATATTGATGCATGAGCTGTCCTCTGCTTGGAATCACTGGCCTTGAAGCACAACCCATTCACAATGGGCCTACTAAACTGAAAAGACCTGCATCCATTTCTATCCACACCTATTCTCAGAAAAAGATTAAGGGTTTCCTTTTGAAATACGCATCCACGACACCAACCACCGTCTCCCATGGCCACCTGATACATTGTCTAATGTATCAATTTTTTCTAAATGTTTGGAAAAATAAGCTTTTTAGAAGTCAGAGATAAGTTAACAAAGTAATGAAGGAAAAAAACTAGGGGTCATGATGCCCTTGTTAACGCAAAATAAAGTAAAAACAGGCAGGTGACATCTTGAGAACAACGAGAGATGAACAAAGCTATGGAGCGGATATCAAGATGGAGCAAAAGAAGCAGAGTAAGACATGAGATTATATCAAAGAATTTAGAGGCCACTGGTGAACAAGACTCAGAATCGGATTGGAGGAAATTGGAAGGAGGCTTTTCGCCTGTGAGCAGTGGGGAGCTACTGACTGATAACTGGTCGAACAGACACCACTTTAGTCCCCTCATGTGCAAACACACCCAAGACACCATCTCTACCAAGACGGCCTTGTGATGAGCTACCAGGTAGGTCTTTATTCGCCCACCATCTCGAGACAATAAACACGTTCCTTCGGAGTGGGCAGGTAGGAACTTGGTTGGACAGCGCATTCGTGCACGACACAAAGTTCGCGGTCACGTGACGCACTTCAAACAATCCGGGAGCGTACATGTTTGGGAGGGGCTATGCACGACAGACAAATAATCCCTGGTGGGCAGTGTGGAACTGTTGTTCCTACCTTTAAAACTGCTTTGCCCAGTCTGTCATCCTACTTTGGTGACCGAAATGCCTTCCCTTGCCAAAGTGTCTTCGACAGCACCCAGGGGCATAGTCCATCCAGGTGTTATCAGACAGATGGCCCCATGAGCACACTGGCCCTGTTTTGATCCAGACTGGTGTCGAAGGGCGTAGAGGCCCAACAATCGAAGCATTGCAGAGGGTAGTTTTTTCCGATGTCACGTGATGGGGCTGTTGTGTCTCAGGGAAGCCCGTGCATGTTGTACATATTTCTGGGCGCGTGCAACAGGTGACGTTTTAATCTACTCTTCATGAGAAGTGTGATGGCAGTTGTAATAACATCTGATATCGCCGACCTGCACTGTGTGAAGTTCATAATAATAAGTGAATCTTGTAACACGCACAGTATTGGCTCACTCTCAAAGAATTACTCAGAGGCGTGAGAAACCATAGACAAGCAGTAAGGCAGCAACGTGGTTAACCGGCACCAACAATCGACCAAGCTTTAGTCCTTGATATGTGTTTTCAGCCGAGTGTGTACGTGTACAGAAACCAGTGCACCGACAGAAACTCCAGATGTGAGGGGGAAACCCTTCCATATAGATGAAACAGATGGAGACGAGCCCACTAAAATATCAGATTATTTTACCTAGCCTAACACTGAAATATAATTTTATTTAAATATATTCTTTGGGTCTTTCGGTAAAGCCACGTAGATAGGTAACAAATAACACTTGTTTTCAGTTCCAAAATCAGTTTAGGCATTTCTTAGCCAAAATAAGTTAATGTCATAAGGAAATTGTATCCGTAATTATACATGCAACAAATTGTGCAGCTATAAGACACAGCATGGAAATGCTTGTTTTATTTTAGAACAATAACAAAACCAACTGCATACAGTAGATAATTCGGCTGAAATACAGCGCAAAATTAGTTTCATGCAAAAAATCAGCGATGAATGTAGCAGTAGCCGAGACCCTCTCACCCAGTGTATTTTCCTTGAGCAATAGCTGGCGTAGTGCTGCAGACACCATGCACTCGCGCGTCACTGTATGTTCACGCAACATCCTGAGCGCTCAATCAGGAGCAGGATTCTGCCAAGCCATCCAAATCCTTCGCTCCTTAAGCTGGAACCCACCTGTGCTGAAGCTGGATGTCAGGCACGTTGTGCCACACCACAGTTCACGTCTTATCTCACCAGACTGCATTCACTTATTTTACAAAGAGCGGATTCTCAGCCAAGTGAAGCAGAATGATTCCTCTGGCTAAAGCAAACACAACACGAAGACTGACGTGAGATCAAAACGGCTCTCTACGAGTGGTTTGCCTGCAATACAAATGGGTTGATCGTATTTCCATGCTCAACTGTTCTCACGTCGTGCACTACAGACGAGAGACGTGGACATATTTGGATGAAAGAAATGCACTCGGTGAATGTAATAGAAGCAAAAGTGAGCCTCAAAAGCATTACAGCAGACAATCATGCATTCAGCACTCAGTCCTAATCAATCATAAATCAAGTTATGCAGTGCTTAGAAAAGTTATAAAATCATAAATGAAAAACAATCAATGGAAATATATTCATTTGTTCAGGCATTCTCTTGTGCGTTTTGTTGCTATGGCACGTGAAATGTATGAATGAGCAATTGAAATTGCATATAATCTGGCAACTCTATATCAATATATTATTACATTGAGATGAATAGATACCCAACCCTAAAATATCATAAAAACAAAAACATAAACTACTTTAAGCAAAATGAAATATTCCAAGCAAAGAGTTTAAGACTTTGTACCTTCATGCAAATAAACCTCAATAGCCACAGCTTGAAACCATCAGATGAAAGTGAACCAATGTCCGCAAAGAAAACTGCGCAGTGTAACCAATGATCTTCTGATAACGTACATGCATCACACACATGCACACGAAGATATTCTTATGGCACTGTCAACATATGAACAATTTTGGCACCACGTCTGGCGTTGGCCATGCAAACAATGAGCACTAAAGAAAGGCCCATTGCAGCAGATGCGACAATGCTACTAAATTGGTCACCAGAGCGAACGGGGACTGCAAAGAGGCACTGCATATGCCAATTTCATCGTCAAGTAAAGCTGCCTTATAGTCGGTGTGTGCGCAATTTGAGAGACTCAGAAGAAAATTGTGGTGATGACACAGACTAGAGTCCACCTCCGCTCCGGGCCACGGGGATGGCTTCTCTCTGCGGCTTGTGCTGCTGTTCTGCTCCCGAGAAATTCTCTGCCAGCTTCATCAGAGTGGCCAACCTGCTCTCCGATACCGAGCCCATCTTGACCGCACTCATCAGCTGTACAGTCGGGGCGGGGAGGGACACAGAGAGCTATTAAAGAGGTACAGGGCTACTAATGGCCATCAGCATAGATTTGAAGCTTTCGTGACTGCAAGGATTCATACTCTTAGGTTTTATCTGTAAAGTCACGTAGGCAAAAAATAAAATATTACATTTTAATTAATAAAAGTAAAATAAAAATCACGACGTTTCGGAGGTCACAGCACGCTTGCTGTGACGGTTCCACCTGAAGACGGAAGCTTGTGTTGCCTCCGAAACGTTGTGATTTTTATTTTACTTTTATGAATTTAAAATTTATTTTTTATTTTTTACCTATGTGACTTTACCGAAAAAACCTAAGAGTATGGCCATCAGTATTACTGAGCGTGTATGGTATGTGCGATTTGTAGGTAATTACTGCACATAGACGAGTAGAATTTAATTCAAAAAAATATTCACATTAGGGAGTTGTGAATGCAATGCTCATTTCATGACAATATCATAATTAAAATGTTAAGCGGATTTCTTGTATTTGATTTAGAAATACATCCCATTGTCATTCGACTTCATATTTTTGATGATGGGAATATTACGATCTATTGAATGACATTCATAAAATGCATAAGCACACGTGTTAATTTTTGGTAAATGCAAAAACAGATTTTTTTATTGTTTTTATTTTACATATGAGAACCTGAATAGTATCCAGGTTTTCCTTGCATAAGAGAAATTGGTTTGCACTGGATTCCATGCACGATGCATACAACGGGGTAGGGAACTATGATTTATTTTTTACTTTAACCTTTGGCCGTTGGTGGGTTAATAAGGGGCAATCGCTCACCTGAAGGAACTCATTCAGCTCCACTTGCCCATTCTTGTTCAGATCCACTTCGTTCAATATATCGTGCAGTGTGTTTTCATCAATCTGGTCACCGGCACTCTGAAGATGGCAATGAGAACACTTAAGCTCTCTCTCTGCCTTGAGTGACAACTCTAACAAGCACTTCTGCAGACCTCTACATCTCAACACAAAACTCATTGGAGACTTTTGTTTTATGCAGATTCTGGATGTGTAAAAAAAAAATTAACCTAAAAATATTGGCTAAATTGCTGCGATTATCATCGCAACAAAAGGAAAGGTAATCAAACACAGGCCAGTCGATTACAAAGTGTATCAAATTTCATCCGCAACACAGATAATTGAAGTAAATAATTATAATTTTAAAAAAAATTCCCGTTACAAATGTCTTCAGCCATTGTTCAGATAAAGGATAAAGACAAAAATGCAGTTTGTGGAGTGAAATTCAACGCGAACAAGAATGTTACATTCACGGAAATATCCACATCCAGACAGCGAGCAGCTCCCCAGAGCCACTATGCAGTGAATGTGTGATGTGAAAGAGGGGAGAAAACTACTCCGTGATAGGAGAGAGAGATATTTCATTCAGCATGTTACACAATACACCATACAACTTCTGCTGCATATTAGAACACCGCACAACCTTTGGTTCACAACTCACTCGACTCACTTCTTTCTTCAAACGTGCCGATCGTAACAACGCCCCATACATAATTATGGGAAGCAATTATATTCACCATAAATGCTTCTTCTCCTTCTATAACTGTGCAGCATCTTGAGATAATGTATTTCGATGTAATATATCTTACACATTGTGTTAAAGTATCCTGTGTGGCCATGTTGCTATTATGAGAATACACATGTAATAACCAAGCCTATGAAGCAAACTCTAATCTGCCTCTGATTATGCAGGACAAAAGAATTGTGGAGATTAAAAGGGACAAATGAACTGGCGATATTAAGGCAAAGAGATTTGACAGAAATGCTCAGCCGTGTCTACAATTTGGTTATTTGCAGAGCGTATAATTAAAGCTCAACACTAGAGAAATAATTTACACACCATTTCTATGATGTGGATGTTCACAATTTTGGCCAAGAAAACGTTTTCAGGAGTGAAGCTTAAGTTACCGTTCTTGTGTACCCGGTATAAACGTGTGACGCTGATGCATGCCTGTGGTTAAGAAGCAAATGCCACCACAATCGGACAAGGAAGATGCAATGTGGGACAACAGCACAGGGTGCACTTACTTCCAGAACTGCCTGCAAATCTACGGTGGTGATGAAGCCCTTATTTTCTTTGTCAAACTTTAAAAATCTTTTCTTGTATCTGAACGCATCACAAAGCAAATATGAAAATACAATTTGGTAAACGCAAGCAATGGCAGCAAAATAAAACGAATAACAAAACATATTTAAAAAATAGCAGTGGTGGAAAATTATAAGCGTACAAATTAATTAAAAAACGATAAAGCGCATTACCGGTCGATTTCGGCTGGGTTGAGGTTTATTTCGGAGGTGTCTGTCAGTTGCTCCCAGCGTGCCTTGTAACCCATCTCAGTGTAGAGAAACGTCTTGGCAGTTTCAAGCTCCTCCTGAAATTCAAATGAAGGAAGAATAACAGCAGCATCAAAATCTGAACAGAGATTTATCCTCGAGAAATCCGATGAGCTATAAAGCTCTTTTTCACAGATGTTCAGTAGACAGGGAACAGAGTAACAGCAACAATATAACAAAAAAAACGATAGGAGTGCAACGTATAGGAAAGGTAAGCAAGTACATCATCACATATCCGACCATCAATAATGATCTGCCCTGATCAATTACCCACCCACAACCGAGGGTGGTTTTGTGCAAGGTGTGACTGCCATTGTTTAAAGATATTTATTACCAATCCGTCCTTTCCAATCACAGTCATGTGTCCCTCTTCTTGCATTACATATTCGCTCACTTCTAAAGCACAGTCAAGCTCCTTGCCCACAATCTCGACGCTTTATCCTTGTTCACTAACCTACGTGTACACAATGGTGTAAAACTGCCACTTTCGATAGGTGTTCACGTGATCTTTTCACATATTTTCATACATCTCAGTCCTCCCAGTGAGTCAGCTATGCAACATATTACTGTAATTAAGTAAGAACAGTGGCACGCTAATAGATGGATGGGCTAAAAGGCTGCGCGGATGCCCTCTGCACTGGACCTCCCAACCCCCCGGGGGGTCCTCCCGCCACCCCACCCCACCCTCCCTCCCATCCCCTCCTCCCACCTGCTTGCGCTTTTCGCTCCAGTTCAGCTCCTTGCCCATGATCTCGATGACGCGCGGCAGGGCCTCGTCCGCCGCCTGCACGTTGAGGAAGGCCAGGCGCGTGCGGCGTGCGATCACGTCCGTGGCCGTGCACGCGTACTCCTGGATGGCGAACTTCACCTGCCCGGGCGTCACGTGGGGAAAACTCGTGTGAGCGTCCTCTCCGACTTCACACATTACAGAACGAGCACAACAGCACCGCACGCCCACCCCCCCCCCCTCCCATGCTAACACGACACCAGGAATATGTTTATACTGGTTTGTGTCTTACTCTGCGATGTGTTTTCAGGTTGTGCCGCGTGTTGTTCGGCATTATTGTCGATGTTTTGCTCCATGTGCTGGTGGGAGCTTGTTCAGGAACTGGTGGCTTTCCTCGCGAGTTCGAGCTGGGCCATGAAATGTCTGCGTCTTCTTATTTACTCATCTTCCAATGTACGACACTTAGAAGATTTTACTTGTCTTTACGGGAATTAAAAATTATCAACGTGCGTCCACATACCCATACAAGCGTCGGGGCGGTACTCATTGCCGTTGCTTGTCCTTGGCCAGTGGTGGAAATGCCACACTGATAAGGCAGGGAACGAGTCTGATCCTATTTCATTCGCACCTCCGATTAGCACGGTTGGCTAACGTGCGAAAGAATCTAAACATACATTCATGTACCCAGAAAAGCCTCACCAAATCTCGAGAGACGTCTTTTCAGGGGAGTCTTGGATTGGGATGCTCGGCTAATTCTGTTAATGAGTGCTCGACTTTGTGTGGGGAGGAAACCGGAGAAAACCCCAACACCCAAGAGGGTGACACTCAACACTGCCACCTCTGAGTCACCACACACTCCCCATGCCTACATCTGGTAAACCATAGTGGTCACCCATCCAAATAGTAACCATGCGACAACTTGCTTAGCGTCTGAGATCGAGAGGACAACTACTTGTTAATTTCCCCCAAAATGGCAGTCATTACATGACCCCAGACAAAATATCAACTGATTCAACTCTTACATGTGATTAAAATTCACAACCTTCCAATTGTAAGACTTGTACTTTACCACTGTGTCACATAGCCAGATAATGAAATTAAAATGTAGTCGACATTTAATGTTACATTTGCAACAATAGTAAGTCAATTGAATGGCTGGAAAGATAGCTAGTTCACCCTTTGATATCGGTGTTTATGTCACTTAATCGTATGGAATGATACATTAAGAGACAGAGGCCCATTGCCATTGGATTTTAATAAAAAATATTTTGAGCAATTGAAATTCAATGTGGATAAAGCAAAATACGCGTACAGGCTTTTGTCAATCCACGGGTCTGTGCTGGTCACAAGGGTTATATGGCCATGCTATCATTATGGTGGTCAGGGCTGTTTGGTGAAGGCAGGCAACATAGCCATGAAAGCATAGAAGTACAGTAATATGTTTATTTTTCTTCAATACCCTCTACTACTCACCACAAAACCCCTATATGATAACCTGTTTGTGCAGGATGGTCACCCATCCATGCGCTATCCAAACTCAAACCTGCTTAGCTTTTGGGATTTTTCAAGATTGGGTGCGTTCTGCGTGATTTGGCCACAGGCGCGCATTTAAAAAAAACACTTCAAAGCCTTTTCAGGCTGAAAACGAAACATTACATTCTTGTATTGAAAACCCAAAGTTTATATTTCATTAATTTGAGAGTAAAAAAAACACGAAATGCTTCCTAAAATGTTAAGCAGCCATTTGTGACCACACATACATACAATCATGAACACATCAACTTGTACATACACAGGTGAGTGCCCTGTGAGACCAAGTCTCCCTTGCAAAGGAGACAGAACACAATACCTCAGCCTCGATGTACGGGAACTCCGAGACGAGCCTCTTGCCGACGATGGGCCACCGCTTCCCGGTCACCTTTGCCATCTTGGCGATTTGAAAAGCTTTGTCCCCATAGCTGGAGGCCAGGTGCATTGCCACCTGCACACGAGCCAGAGGCAGGACGCGTCATCGTCCGGTCTCGGCCAACGCCCGGCGCAAAAGGTGTTGTTGTTCGCACGGCGAGCTGACGATGTCTGTTAAAGATCCAATCTCGTCAATTAAATTTTGATGGGGTTTTGCAAAAAAGAATTAAGACTCGGGGAAAAAAATCACGGCGCACGCTCCCCTCTGCATGGAGGTCGTTCGCACTCAGCGGACAAAGGCTGAACAGTGTTATTAATACTACTCTCCCCTCTTGAGTGTTCCCTTCCAAATCACATAGGCGGAGAGCAATCACAAGACCCGGGTACGTCAGAGCTGGGCAACCCCGAGCGTATCAATGTCAGGCGAGGAGAAGGGCAACCATGGGCGATAAACATAGCGGTGTGGGGAGAGCACGCCCGGGCGCACGAGTTTCCCCAGGAATGTACACGTATGCACCACGTGGCCTGGGTGGCGTGATTGGCAACTGATGCTAAGGCACCGCCGGTCGGATAACCATAGCGGTCGACTGTGTGCTGGCTTCAGAGGCGGAGTTGAGAAGGGGCTTCGTGGCGACTGGTCTCGTGCAGGGAGTCACAAGTCACATGCCTATAAATATACGCACGTGACAGAGCGCAGCTCGGGAGATGCTCTAACTCGACAAGGTATTTTTGGAGCGCGACATTATTTATAGGAGCTGTGTTTCATATTCACATATTATCGATGGTTGCTGTGCTAATTTTATCATTTACGAAACAGGGGAGGGAAAGTACTTGTATTGTCGCACACTGCGTATAAGCCACGAGATTGTTGTCTCCGTGTGTTCAATCATCACTCTCTTTATGTACGCTGTACCTTTGGCGGCAGTGCAATTAAAACGCTACACTAATTGCGTGCGCCATGAAAACCATTACGAAATAAATGCAATTATAGCATCATAAATACAGTGCACCAGCGATGCAACCATAATCCCATACTTAATGGCATTCTTTAAGGGGCTTTTGCATTTTATTTTTTGTTTGACAATGATTCATGCAATGATTTAATTCCACATAAACATATTTTAACATGCGAGTAGACGGATGGGTCTAGATGCTTTAAAACAAAACAGTGTACCACGTGTGTGCAAAAAAGCGACTTGAAATCACGATTTGAAATGAGCCCAAATCAGGTCCAACTCTACTGTACATGAACATATGCTAAAATTGCAAGTGATTAACATGTCTGACTGACAGATGCTGTGTTTAGCAGCGGAACCATTATTAGAAGCGCAAATTTGTTACGTCTGTCATCTATAAAATCTAAATCTGGTTAACAGTGCTGTAAAATATGAGCCCGTTTTAGAGCTGCAGAGAAATGAAGCGATATGTTAAAACGTAAACAAAATTCATTAAATGTCTGCAAATTAAGTGTTATACATTTAACCTTCTGGCGGAACATGAGTGCGGTTTGATGCATTCAACGGCAAATGTTTACTAGTGAAGACACAGCACATGCAACTTGGTTCACGTGTGTAACTATGACGGCACATGCGCTCAGCGGATATGGAAGAGTCCCACTTTTGCAGAGAAAAAAGCAACAAAGAATATCAGCGACAGTCATTACAATAAATCGTCGTTGTTACGCTCCAATGCCAATATCAACTCTGCAACGCATTCAGAGATTCTATACGATCAATGCCACGTCTGTGATACTCGCTTAAAACTGAGCCACGTAACACATAAGCAAATCCTTGCAGCAAGCCATCACCCTACCTCCCAGGTCATTACCACAATCAAGTCCATTAAAACTTGGCTTGTTGAACCGAAACCAAGCCTCGGTCCGTGTCAACGCAAGCTCCACACAGCTTCTTTTGTGTCAGGAGCTAACTTGTGTTGATCTGCCAGGAACTTCAAAATCGTTTCTCATCTCAAGATTTCTCAGCAGTGATAAAACAAAGGTGCTTTCCTTTGAAGAGCACCACTAACGTCAGGGCTGACGCAGACGACGGGCTGGATATCTCCCCAACGAACACATTCAACACCCTGCCAAGAGCTGGCAAAGCTCTCGGTGACATCGTCCAAGCATTGTGAAGTTGTTAAAATTAGCCAACAACACGTGCCGGCAAAAGCTCATTGTCAACAGCTGATAATACGGAGTCACGTCGAAAAGTTTTACGGTGCCGAACGCAAGAGGTGACCCACACATCTGAGCAAATATGCCCCCCCTCCCATTTCTATGCTGCATGCCGTTTGAGTTCAATATGACACATGCCACCGTCGCAGCAGCCTGCAGTAGGTAAACGACCCTCTTAAAGCTTCCACACCGTCTGGTCCCATGACTCCGTACTTTCATCTTATCTCAAGCTGAAGGACAGCCTCTGAGGACATATCAAGTTATGAGAGAACGGAGCCTCAAAGAGATGTCCAGCAACAGAAAGACGAGCACCAGAAGGGATGGATTATACTGGCAAACCGAACCCAACCGGGCGGCACACGTGTGCATCCACGAGGGGGGAAATCCTTTTTTTAAAACGAACATCTAGGGGAGGTGACCGGGTGGCCCAGGGGGGATGATGATGCCTGTGTTAGAGAGTTGGGCCCAGCTACCGTGGCTTCAATTAAACCAGGTTACCAAGTGAGGCGAGTTCACTGTCTCAGCGCAGTAGGCGATGCGTGTGCACAGAAGCATGCCAATTTAATTATTCACTTAATAAGCCTGATAAATGTAAGCGTAGTCGCTTGCGTAATTTTCTTTCGCACAATGGACATTCGACCGATCACTCTTAGCACAGCATGTTCTCCTAAAACACGGAAGTTGCGATCCTGAAGAATACCGCGTCATGAAAAAAATCGAGTTATAATAAATAATATAGGGTAAAGCAAAGTCCGCGATAACACGCGAGATGTGTATGCGGGCCGAACAAAGACTTGAGGAGCGTGTGTAGCAATCTAGAAGCATCCAGCAGCATCCCGCCTTGTGATGCTACGCCAAGGCAGTCGTACGAGCACTTATTCCTACTCGCACGACGTTGTTCCGTTCACTGAATAACGTAACATCCAATTCGCGTCCGCGTTAGAAAAAATGTGTTCCCTTATATATTCATCGCGTTATGTCAAAATTCGCGTTACAAACAACACCACGCGTTATAGGAGACTCTATGTGTCTAGTTTGCTGGTGACAATATTACACACAAAACAGAGAAGTGTTCTATGCTCAAATAAGCAATGGGATGGCAAATCCTCTCTGCTCACATACCGGAGGTACATTAGCATAGTCGGGGTGGGGAGGGGAGGTGGAAGGCAAAGTGGTTCCAAAAGGATGACCGAGACTGACTTTGCACAAAGTGGCACTCATTTTAATAACCCCAGAGGGATAAGATCTGATATCAATGCCCATGTTATGCGAGTTTTTTTTTCTGCAGGGGTAAATTCAATGTACATGTGTGCACCCTGTGCATTAACTCACACCTGGGATCGTCAAAGTGAAACATCATCAGTGCTAGCAGCCGTGTTCTCTCCACTGTTGGACGAGTGACTAACATTATACTTGCCACTCCACAGGGTTCCATGATGCCTCGATCCATCTCACTGCCACACATTAATAGCATATGTGTGTGATGAGAGGCTAATTCTGCAAATTAGTTTTATCTCCCTATTTTGAATAGGATGATGAGGAATCGTTCCAGATTGAGGTACTTCTTTTCTGTCGAAAATATGAAAAGGTCCACTAATTTTGATTCAACAGTTAGGCCTCATTCTTTCATGATATACACAGGTGTTAAGCATCTGGTTCAGAAAGGTTCCTTTTATTGATATCGAATTATTTGACAACTGGTGGTGTAAACCCACAAATATGAAAACATCATTTGAATGACACCCCCACGGCACATGTGATGTGCTGTTTTAATTGCTTACATTAGTTGCAGAATATGCTGAAGCAGCCTGTTAATATCCTGTCAGGAGGGAACAGTATGAGCCCTGTCGCATCATCTGCCACACACCCCCTTCCCCGTGCCCGCCCATCTCACCACCAAACATAGTCAAGAATAAGTGAGCTAACTTTAGACCATATCATGTAACAATAATACAGATCATGATGAGTTTTAGAAACACTGATCTCGACATTTTAAATTAGCTCGTGTGCAGGTGCTAGGCGGGTTATTACATCGTAGGGCCATGAGAGATGATGGCAGGCTTGGGGAGGGCCTTCATCCATCAGTGGATTGACCATGGCTGATGATGATTACAAAATGTATATTCTTTGGGTCTTTCGTTAAAGTCACGTAGATAGGTTCAAAGAAAATAACAAAAAATTTACAATGTTTCCATCGCAATGCAAGCGGTCGTCATCAGGCTGATGATGACCGCGAATATGAATTCCTGCAGTCACGAAAGCTTTAAGTCAAGAATTACAAAACGTCTTTTATAAACCCAAATTTGACAATTTTCTTTCAAACAGGAAATGCTTTAAATAAATGTGGGTAATGATGCATTGTACATTTCCATTTAAAAACCGTGAGCAGCCTGCACGTCCTCTGGACGTGTCCTCCTGTCCAGTCGAATGGATGGCCAGCCAGCCAGTAAAACTTGTCTATTATAGTATGAAGTATGATGGTACAATTTAATATCCCGCACATATGCGTGGGATACATGGCCGTGGTGGAGGGTCGGTAGACGGGAGAGGTGTGATGTCAGCGCCACGCGAACATCAACCCAACTCCATGCTGTGGTATGTGGGTGATGTGATCGAGCAGATGTGCGTGGTGACATCATCACCGCGCACGTGCATGTGACCGCCAGCCAGGAATCCAGCCAGAAACACCTTTTTTCGAAAATAGCTTTTTGATAATCATGGGACTTTTCAAAACATTTGGTGTAAGCGAGGGACAAGCTGGTTCCTGAAGACATTTTAGAATGTACCGTTCTCATCAGCCGCGTGAGCCCTGTTCCCCATATTTAGTGAATGTCTTCACACCGAGCAGGGAGAGCAGCAAAGTTGTGCGCGATCGTGACAGACTGTGCGCGGAGGTGGTGGCGGTGCGTGCCCCACCTCGCTCTCCAGCCCGTAGTCCTGCACGAGGCGGATGAAGAGGGTGGGGGTCCAGCCGTGCGCCCCCTCCAGCAGCAGCCCCACGGTGCGGCACGGCGACGTGGCCCGCAGGCCGTGCGCCGCGATCGCCGCGTTCAGAGTGTCCTCCGCCATCGAGCGGTACGTCGTCCACTTGCCACCTTCACCCGGGTGGACAGGGCTTGTGAGATACCATCTTTACCGACGGTCACCCCCCCCCCCTCAGGGCAGCGACTGTAAACATCCCAAGCCTTATAGGTAATATACTCTTGTTTACGCCGGTCGGGGATGGATTCCTGGAAGGTGCAACGGCGAATATCAAAACGACGTAAATCAAACGATTCACTGGGAAGCAGGTGGAGGCAAAGGCCGAGGCGACGGAAGGACGGATGATGCTGTCGGTGACGTAAGTGTGGGTTGAGGCGACACAAATCAGGTAGCGGTGTTAATAAAGTGACGACATATCTGCAAAACGACGTAAATCGGGGTATTACTGTATGTCGAAGATTGAGAAGGACCTGCACCAGAGGGAGTTCTGGAGAGCCATTCTAAAGGGTATTTGGCTGATTCTTTCACACTGGCCGGACACCTTGGAAGGTGTGGGTAACCACACTTTATTGCATCACATGCGACCTGCCGATCGACTGACTTATAATGGTTTTTAAATAAAAGCCCAATAGTCGAAATATTTTTCCAAATTGGCTGTTTTTTTATGAATACATATTGGTGGGAACGGCAATTAAGCCAATGCAGGTGTTAGTTCCTTGTTTCTTCAAATGGATCCACTGTAAATACTGTATATGAGAATAATAGAATATGTAAAGGAATACTCAAAGAGAGGTACTATCATGAACCACGAGTAAAACAAAATAATGAAAGTTAAATATTTAAACTGTGCCACATTGAAAGTAGGTCTCAGCCTTCTATATATATGTAAAATAACATATCCAAACAAACTTTGACAAAATAAAAATGTCAAGAAGAAAGAGGGACTATCAACTGCTGCATAACGTAAACGTAGTTGCAAAGCACAGACCATTTGTTTGCAAAAAAAAAGACCGTTAAATGTTTGGCCTCACATTTTGCACGCACAGTATTAACTTTAGTTCCCTTCCAGACGCCACGTACATTTGTGCACGACAGCCATGTGTTGGTGAAATGACTGTGCGTTTTTAGTGCACCTTTTGCCATTCAGCACCCAAAATGATGCCACGTGATGATCAGTGCGAGCACAAAGTTTGCTGAGGATGGGTTTGGGAAAACAGTGAGTGAGGTGTGAGTCGCTGGAAGGCCCCGGCTCTCTGTGCACTGCTGGGTTCATTAACTCCGCTTTATTCCCTAATCCGGGCAATCTGTTCCCTATGCCCCCCAGACTCTCGTCCCATCTGGCCGCGGCGCGAGCCAGTTTGCGTGCATTCCGGATGCATTAACTACTGCCCATCTGCGGTGCAAGTGATCCAAGCGGGGCGAAAACCCTCCTCGAGAACCAACAGGGTCAAATTCCAAAAACCGCTAAACGAAGTTTTTTCGTGAACAGCGTTGCACGAAAACAGACCTGGATGGCCGGCCTACCATGCCAGCCCCAACAGGTGGAGTGCGTTTAGTGCAGTTCCTACTCCTGCGGTGAACGCATGTTATTCCATCAATTCTGACATCGGTCATTTGTAAAATTGAAGCTATTAAATCAAACAAATATTGAAATATCATAACAATGTGTCTCTACCACAGAATGTATAACGTTCATCTCGCAATTAAATAATCAGAATGATAATTGAATTAATTCTCTTCACGCGTTAGAATTAAGGAAGCAGAGAAACATTGTCCAAATCATAGGTGCCCGTGTTAACTTTTAACATTTAGAATAAAATAGCTAACAATCAACACTGCCAATGTCCTGTTGGATTCCCTGCCCCTAGCTACCGCTACCGCTAGGGGCAGTGGTAAACAACAACTTTGGCGCTACCACCAAAGGACACACTGCACAAGAATCCACTACAGAATTAAACATGCAGCATATGCTTTGGTGCGATTATACGGCGGATTGTTAACATAAATCCTGATGTACTTAACAAGCCCAGTATAGCGTTCGTAGTTTGTATTTGCAACGGGTATATATTTTTTCAGCAAAGACAAAATGACTGAAAGACAAATGCTGAAAGCTACTCCGTGATATTTGTCAATATAATGCACTTAAAAAAATTATCAAAATACCCTCGTGGAAAGTTGTAGCATCTGTGTTGATTCCACGGCTGTTTTGTTTGCAGACACTCACCGGCAATGGTGACCATGCCACTCTCGCTGATGTGCACTACGTGGTTGCGGGAGATGGACTGCGTGTCCTTTGAGTTAGGGTCTGTCACTAGAGGGCGAATCCCACTCCAGGCCGCTAAAACGTCTCCTCGACGAACTGCAAGACAAGCGCCCGGACAAGCAAAATCACTGAAGCAGCCCTCACGAGACGGCTGGGGCCATTCTGAAGATCAATGGCAGTGACACCAGACACCACAAATGAGTGCTGCAACAATTTCGGTCAGAAGAACAGACTGATGGTCAGCACGCTCACCGCTGATGCCATTCAAGCATAGAGGAGCCAATGAATCGAATCCTGTAATAACTGCATGCAGACGTTACCAAAGCACACAGCTCCTGTCGCACTGCGAAAACTACATCGCAAAAACGCAACCCACCGTTCACAAATGTAAACCACTGTGCGCCAATGTCATAATCAAAAACCCATGTCTTAAAATCAAACCCGATAAAAAAAAGTGTATTCTTTTAATCCATAATTTCCAGTCCTCCATTGCAAAATATAAGAAACGTCAATGGGTTCCCAATGGTTAAGGTAGAGCACTGCTAGCAATCCACTCTCAAGGGTAATATTGGCCTACTCTTCCACGTTGGTCATACATTTTGGAATAAGAAGCATGACCCAATATTTCCAGCAATACACATGACCTACCATTCGGCTCATTGTGGTGTTACGTTGGATGGACAGAGTCGGGGGAAACTTGCCCATTGTTATCAACTGCCGTACTGGCAGATCTACGCCAGGAGATCGAATCGTATCGGCGACCTCTGGATCGCAAGTCCAGTGCGCAGACTCATTACACACCACGGCAGCATCTTCAACGTAAAGCACACCGGTTCAACGCATCTCGCTTATCACACAGGACAAACGGCGTCCCTTTGCCCCCCATCCCCACACCTTCCACGTCGGGGCTGAGGTAGTTCCGGACTTCGTTGAGGATGAACTGGATGTCCTCCTCGCGTGGGGAGGGCGTGTCCGTGATTTCAGTGGGCGTGTCGGTGGTTCCCGCCACCGTCGTCCTCTCCCACGGCAGGAAGAAGATGACCCGGCCATCGCTGGTGGCAGGGTCCAGCAGACCCATCTTATCTGGGCTACAGGGAAAACGTGGAGAAGGGTGCACTCGTCACCGGACGGACGTAACCAGGAAACGTTTTCACGTCGTTTCACCTACGATGTTGACTTTCGTAGTGGCGCTGTACTATTACGTGCGCTGCTCCATTCAGTTCCAGAAGAAGCTTCCAGCACGTAGAGGGAAACGTCGGACATCGTGCCGAACAAAACACGCGATGCAACGCGGACAGACGTCAGAGCTACACTTTACCACTGAGAAAAAAAAAAATTGTTAATGGCTGGGCAGTGAAATTATTTGAGTTCCGTCCTTAAGAATTCAAACTTAACAGAAGCACAATGTGTGTGCATGTTATAACAAATTTATGAAAGCAATATTAATCACCTTTGAATTGCATTATTTTCTAGAATCCTGCTCATATTTAGCAAATCAAGCGGATGCACGATGCTCCAATTGAACATTGCACTAATCATACGCATAAACATTTGATTTGCATGCAGCCATGCATTGATATTCCGGATGTAATAATTCGGCAAGTAAAAGCATAACCGTGAACACCCAATGCACAATAGAAGTGCCTCCACTTCGGCAGCACTGTATGGGCATGCAGCCACATTGTGCAAACACGGGTCCCCCTGAGATGGAATTTCAGGCTGTAACGTTAGCCCGAGCACTCTGTTGGAAACCAGCGACCTTCACAAGTCCGCTAAGAGTGCTGCAGACGTAACTGAATCGAGGGACAAAAGAAGGACAGGTCTGGCCCTATTTTAAAATCGCACTATTTTCGGGTTATTTTTGTTTTCCTTTACCTGTAATAGCCGGGCATTATTATATGGACACCAGCACTTGGCTGACAAATTTTCGGGGTATCTTTGTTGTCCATCTGGCGCAGTATGTCTGTGAAAGGACCCGTTGCATTGATAACGCACTTGGCGCGAACATCAAATTCCTTTCCTGCAACAACAAAAAAACGTACAAGAACATTTACAAAAAATTCTAACGCGACTACTGATAATTAAAATATTATACCACGCAAATTTGTATTTGTATTATAACACTGCAAAAAGTAATCACTCGTTCAAAATTATGACACTGTATTTTCCACACCCCACTTAATACTCGTTAAAATTATACACTAAACGAATTTGGAATTCAATGAGCAGTCTTGCCACAGCCCGTGGTGCACAGGGAATGACTCCAATTTCTGACACTATAGTTCCTCCTGCGATTGCTGATCACCATGAACCTCTTGAATAACATTGAGCGTTTGGTCTGATATTCACAAAGTCAAGGCAAGCAGCGTGGACCACAACTAGGCATATTAATGATGCTTGATTCATCAATTAAAGTCAATTCCTACTCTTACAATACATGCATCTAATTTTATGCATGAGATTTGATTTACGACTTCAGCCCATGATATGCAAATTATATGTTACATTTAACATAATGGGATGCATAATACTACATAATAAATAGAAACAAAAATCATAAACAATACAAATGAGAGTAAAAAGAGAATAGTGGCGATTTAATCAATCACTGGGTAGGTGATTTAATAAATTAACATGCCGAATACAAATGGAAGCATACACATTTATATCTGTTAAGTGGCATGAATCTTACAGAAATGAACCATGTGTCTTCTGCGGGTAGTGGGTTATGATATGCCCCCTCTACAGGAATGACCCTACCTGAACCCATCATAGGGCTCTGCCTTTCCAACCTGCCTGGCCTGCCCTTGGATGGTGACTTTGGCAAATTCCTGCCAAAACTTTTCCTTGCATGCCCAAGTGAGCATTCCCACTAACCACAACTCCTCGTGTCCACAATTTAGGGGGGTTTTGGGCTTCCACTAATGCTAATTGCAAACATGGGTATTTCTCCCGTTCGTCCATGTGAGCAGAACACGAGTGTTACTGGACTGAGACAGGGAAGCCAGCACGGCACTCAATGCTCAATATCAGTCGAGTGCTAATGTGGCTTGCTTCTGTGGGTGTATCTTTCTGCATATTTTACGTTTCCTGGCATTAACAGCAAGCAAATCATCAGCACAAGTGGTGAGAAGAAAAATGAGCCACACACGAAGCAGCCAAAAAATCCACCGCGTCACGTACATGCAATGAGTATTATCGGATTACCAAGCAGTATCTTTTATATATTTGAATGCCAATGACGAGGGCAAGAATTGATGTCATCCACGAGATGGGCAACACAAACATTTACACTTGCTTTCTCATACATTTTACAAAAAAATATCAAACGCAAAGCCACCTGTATAACCAACACCATGCTATCGTGCCATCTAATGTGTGGGCAGAGAAACAATGCAGGGCCCTTCTTATAAATACTTAGAGTAATTGAGGGTATGGGATAAAATTGCACGATGCACCTCAATAACAACCCAGACCATACGTCACAGGCCTGTAACGCAACACCTACGTGCCTCTACCCAGATAAAGGCTTCCCCGCGGCCCTAGCAGATTGGTTACCGTCGATAACAGTGCACGTTAATGCAATGCCTAAGTAATGAGTAGTGTGGCATACACTCATGGTCGGAGAGAGATGTGAGCTCCTGAGACCTGACGGTCTTCAATTTCTTAATATACCTCCATGCAAATTATACCTGCCAGGCCGTGTTCAGTTATTATTTATTGAGCCCGTCATAGAAAACACTGCACGCCTATATCACGCTACTTTTACAGTGTTTAGTGTGTGTTTTGTTAATGAAAGAATGTGATGACTACAATATTGTCCAGCTCTCCTTTTTTTTGGGATGACAGAATTACATTTGAACACATTCTCACATGCGCTTCAGTTGCCGAGTTTTGGAAAGAATATCCAGTACGAATAACAGCATACCGAACATGATCAACATTATGAATACTGAATATAAGCAGGGAAAGTGAAATGTATCGAATTCAAATTCCAATAGCCATTTTGACTAAAACATTAATTTTATATTGTAACCTAAATGAGTACAAAATATGGGGTTAAGGTACGCCACTCACCACTGTAAATGCAAGTCTCCACTCGCATGCATTACATTTACCTTGATTTAAAATCCCAACGATTTGCAGCAATAGACTCCCAGTTGTGTCGACGTTTACCATTGTGTAATGCATTTCCCCCTGAAACGTCCCCCTGGCATTCTACTTCCAGGACCCTATGTACACAACGTATCTCCCCAAGAGATTATTTAATTCTCTTCGGGTTCATGCCAGATCGCCCTTGCTAATGAAGACTTGTCTCAATGCACTTTCTCTGCTGGTTATCAAACAACACCCTTTGCTGTTCTCTTCCACTGGCATCGCAACTCTGCTTGGGTCGACAACAATGACTGCTGAGCAGACGGTTCAACAACGCTGGCCACATCGTCAAGGAGTCCCCAGCAGAATACTTCAGGAATAGAATGTGGAGAACCAGAACCTAAACCTGAACCTAAACCTGAACCTGAACTGGAAAGGGAAGAAGCAGTCACAACGGAGGCTGCTAATGAGGAAGATGAAATTAGACAATCCCATCGGCGTGCAAACTCCGATGCCAACACATGACCCACAACCCTCCGAGCATGTCCGCACAACACGACCACAAATAGAGCAAATAAATCATTAAAGGACACAAGCCAACATCTTCCAATTCCATTTGGAACACGCCAGGTCACGACACACGTGCTAGACCTAGACACGGCCGCACGATGTACGGCTTTGCTTCACGTTGGCACAAATATACGTCCGGCCGACAGACAATGGTCACCGAAAAAGGCCATGAGCAGTGACAAATGAGAATAAATAATGGGAGTCGAAAGTGTAAATAAAGGTCTTTATAGAAGAAATATGCGAGAGCATTCACGCAAGTAATTGGCAAATATGAAAGCGTTAAATATGTTGGATTTCCATAATTTACTGCAAATCTGTCCTGTACCACAGGACATTTAGCATATCATTATTTGAAAACGCGATGGTCTAATGTTATTTTCATGTTAATTGGGGTGAAATTTCACACATTGTGTGCTCGTGCACAAAAAAAGACAACTAACCCCCATATAGCATTAAAGACGAACGGGGAAAGTGGCTTTTCGTGATCCATCAAGGCCGACACGTCGCACAAGGAGTAGGTCTGGCCAGCACCACGCCTTTGTTTCCACACAGTGCTGATGTTTGAACATTGCACCAGGCACTTGTGTAAGATTGAGACGACCTAAGGGAGGCCCAGGACAGGTTCGAATTTCATACTCTGCACTGATTTTAGCCATGTCCTGAATTCAAAGTCATGTCATTGGGTTCGTAACACTCGTGGCGCAGATTCACAACAGCACCCCTTCCCCACTCGTACGCCCGTAGGCGAAATTCTCGCAAGGGGAGCCATACCAGTCAAGTTGTCGCGGCATCTTGCGCCACAGATTTTCTCCTTGCCCGTCTCTGGGTCTGCAATTTTGAGCAGTTGCATCACCTCCGTGTGATTGGCCACGGCCGCCCCATACCGTGCGGCCGTCAGAGCGATGGCGATGTTCATCCGCGCGTCGTTGTGCTGCCCTACAGACACAGGAAAGGAAACGGACAGCGCAAAAAGATACCAGGTGGATGTTTGACCTTGCATTTTGTGGGGTTAGAACCATGTTCCAATAATACTGGAAAAACATTAACTTCCTGCTTTACTTGATAGCACAGATATATTTTTGGAATCATAAGTAGCATAAAAAATACACGGTAATAGTATACAATTGAAATAGATGGAAAGTTTCCCTTTAAGATTGGACTTGTATGTGATGGTAGCAGAATTAATTATATGCATTTATAGAGATGTCATTTCAATCAAATATCCTAGTTAGCTGCACTGATGACTGATTATCGTAAAGCAATCAATGACCATAATTGTGTCATCACATTGCGTCTTTTTCGTTTTTTTGGCAGCATACTTTCAAAGCCAAGTACGGTAAAAAAATGGCAGCAGTAGCAAAAACAAGAGGATGAGAAATTAACGATTGGACACAGCTGGTGATGAAGAGCAGCAAGTGTACCTGGGCTGCCAACAGCCCCTCAAGGTGCCCGTAATGTGCCAGGACAAGATGCTCGTTGAGACTGGCCAGCAGGGAGTACTAGTGCCATGGCAATTTGGGCAGAGTCGCCTTGACGGGTGGAGGATCAGCACCCCCCTCCCATGCGGGAGCATAGTGGTTTCTGCTCGCCGCACTTGCCGATCACCCCACTGTGAAACCCGGCATTGCAGAGTAAGAAATGTAACAGAAGCACAGATGCCATGTGGCCACAAGCAGTGATTGCCCACATTGAATTCTAAATAAAATTGCGTGGAGAAGTTGAACTTACAAATTTTGAGGCTAATTAGTTGGGTTTTTTTCTTTCAAAAGTGAATGATTCTGTCTGATCTGGTGAAATATGACAGCGTTATTTATTTTCTGCCAGAATTTTTCTAAGAAAAAAAGCCATTTTGGCTAAAACCAGAGTCATTGGGCGATTTCACTCCAAATGGTGTTGAAAACTATTTCAGCCAACACACATATAAGGCGCAACATATTTTCTCTGCCTTTTGAACAAACTAAAATATTAAACTGGTATTTATCACTTGGTGCGTAGTGATATAAAATATGGAACATGTCGAAGGAAACACATTCATTTCAATAGTATAAAAGAAACACGGAAATAATTGAAATATACAAAATAATCCATGGGAAAATGACGCAATGTGAAGCGACAGCAATCATTTAATAACAAAAAACATTTACACAAATTTAACAAGAAAAAAGATTGTCAAAAATAAAAATTAGTAGTAGGGCAAGGAGAGTGGAATGTCAGGACATGGGACGGGCTTAGTGAAGGTAGGGTTATCATCAGATAGAACTCGCAGCATGTGCACCTGTCACGAGTCATCAGTAGCAGGGGGACACAGAACAGCAAGATCCAAGTGGGGGGGGAGAGCCACTGCCTGTCGGCTCCCATTCCCCCTCAAATGCCCACACTCGTTCTATAGAGAAAACCCCTCCGTGGCTCTTACAGGCACACTTATCGGTGAATGTTTTGTAGAAATGGAGTGAATATAGTGAGATGCATGAAAACACCTTTGAAGGCTTACGCTAGCTCTAGCTATAAGCAAAAAAAAAGCACGTCATTTCAATACATTAAAGAGTAACCCTCCTTGGAAACATCAGACAGACAAGCTGCATTGTCGTGATTTTTGCTAGTTTTTTTTTTAAACAATAAACTCTTCCGTGTATCTTTTACCACCCATTCTACTGCCTATTAGTATGTGTGCATTGGCCACTGCCCTCTCATCTAACAAATCCCCCAAAGACAGCAGGGGACCGGCGGAAGAGTCGCCCGGGGTTACAGTAATCAGAAGTGATGTGCTGGCACAAGCACGGGTTGGGGGGGGGGTGCGGTTTACTGGCTGGCTGGCCGGCCGGCTGGATGCCTGGATGGCTGGATGGATGGCTGGATGGATGGCTCAAGGCTCGGCTACGGCTCACTGCGCTGGATGCATTCCCATGCAACCACTGGCCCCTGGTCACCCTCACCTCCCCGTAGCCGGCTCCACATCACACCGACAGCACGACCGAACTGAGGGTCACCCAGACCTCGCCCTCCCACTGCCTGGAGGCATCGTCTCATGTGCAATCGAGAGCCTGAAATTTCGCTGCAGGGATGTAGACCTGACTCTCAGGAGGCCGCCACAAAAGCGTTATCACGTAACTTACATTGCTGCACAACCGCCGTACGACCGAAGTAACTCAGTGTAAGAGAGCATTTCTATTTCCGAATCTGTGCAAGTGGCCGTGGGGTGGCACAGCGGTTGTCGCACTGTGCCAAGACCCGGATAACCTGAGATAGGTTCTTGGCCACTGTTAACACAATTGTTGATACATCTGCACCAGTCCTGGGCACCACGATCACACCAATCCGCACTCAACAGCATTGTGAGGTATGTTTACACAATCCGTATGGGTGTGGGGAGACCTTCAACCAGCAGTGGATTGACAAATGGCTCTAAATCATTACATTTTCATGTATTTTAATGAAAAGCAGCATACCGATGTGGCTAAGGAAGGACTTTTAATCAGTTAATATCACCTGCTCTAAGATATGAATCAGAAACATGAACATTGACAAGGAAATTGAAACAAGAGCTCAAGCGTCCAAAGAAGCATGGAGAGATGCATACACATCGCACAAGTAAGTGGGCTTGGGTAGGACACGTCTCTCGAAGGGTTGATGGCCGATGGGCAACATTAACGATAGAGTGGCAGTCAGAGGACGGAACACACCTGACAGTACATCCACCGCAAAGATGGGGAGTGATAAAATCAGCTCGTTTGCAGCTGCTAGGTGGATCACTAATAACTGCAGGACCATAAGAGATGGTGATGGCTGAGGGATGCATTCATCCAGCAGTGGATTACTAATGGCTGAAGCTGATGATGATGGTGAGCATTGTGCCAGAATATTCGCACAACAGTTTAAAGATACACCCGATTCATTACCACTGATTTCAAGCACACATACATACATGAACAAATGCAGCTTGATCTGTGCTACATTCCAAGCAAGAATCAAGGCAAACCCATGGCGAAGGTGCAGACCTGCAGTAATAGATTAATTGCGGACAAGTTGCAGGCACACACACACGCACAAAGGGACAAACGTGCCCAACAACAAATTGGAAGGGTTTGGCAGCGGTCTTGCGGCACCATGGCAATTTAAAACAAACTTTGAAATGGAATCTGCAAATGCACGATTGTGTGTTTCACAGACAGCCACTGAGAGAGCTTGTTGTTTAACAAAAAATATATACAGATATTTGGGTGCTCATTGTACTCAAGTTATCTCCAAGAATGTATGAAAATAAAAAGATGTTCTGCTATTTAAAAGTAATATGTAAACAAATGTTGTGTACAGTCCACTCTTATTTAGACTTATGGGATAGTCCATAGTCTAGCATAATACAATGATGATTTGGTTCACAGCTCTTTATCAATCCACTGCTGCATGAAGGTCTTCTCCAGGATGTGTTTGGTCGTGGCAAGTGTTTGTCCAGACTTCATCAGGGTGGTGAAAGGAAACTAGCACCGTTTCTAGACATAATTGGACACTAATTTTAGCCATGGCCGGGAATCAAACTCAAGTCACCGGATTCACGGCACAGCGTGCTCTTCACTCGGCGAATGCTCCACCCGCTGCCAGAATAAACCTTCGACAAACTTGCAAACTCCTTGCCAATGGAAAATATTAACTTAACTCGTTCGGAGCTGGACTAACACCATAATTCCCTCAAAATGGAATTTGTTGAGATTCATTCTAATTGTGGGGCACCTACTCTCTAATCCTCTACAGTCTACACCAACAATGCAAATGCCGTCACAGCAAAATTGCTGTGACGGTTTTACCTGAAGACGGAAGCTTGTGTTGCCTCCGAAACGTCGTGATTGAATTTATTTGTTTTCTTTTTTAACCTACGTGACTTTACCGAAAAAAACAAAGAGTATGAATCCTTGCAGTCACGAAAGCTTCAAATCTAGAATTAATGCAAATGCGGATCTAGCCTTACACACAAAACGCATGCAAAACTATACAAAACTTTCTCAATACATTTTCAGAGCATTTATGCAAGTTTTTAAATAGATTTTAATGCCTGTAAATGCTAAAACAAAAATACACCAAACCCTTGCCTATTGCGAGGGTTACGTTCTTGAAAGTAGCCGTAATCAGAAAATCCGTGAAACGCAAACTGAAAGGCGAACGGGAAACTAGGGTTTGGTTCATGGTTCGTAATACGACAACCCCCACCTTTTGTATTGCCCTACATTAACCAAAAGTAGAAACTGGAAGTATCGTTCATGTAAAATGAGGAATTTGTTCTAAAGTGTTAAATATAACTTATATACAATAAATGTATAGTGGGAAAAATATTATGTAGAAAGAAATATTGCGGGCGGCTAAACCTCACTGCCTCCTCACTGGACACTGGGAACAACACGTGACGACCTGGGCGTGTGGATTCTTCAACAGCAGCATCATCGCGAGCAATGTGCAGTTAGAGTACCTGTACGGTACTTATTTATGATGCGTACTATACAAGAATCTCGCGCTCAACCGCGACTTGTCGAACCACTTGGGCAAGATCGGTAAATTGTACTGCAATAGATTTGGCACAATTGGTCAAATCCGCGATGGGAAAACCCATGATGGGTGAGGTTTTGGTGTATATGCAATATATTAGAGGTATATAAAGTGTTGCCGCCCTGGTGATTCTATTCATTATCACGATTCAGGGTCGTTATTCGCTATTTCAATTCGGCATGTTATTCTGATTGGTGTGTGTAACCCCTGCAATGAGTGAGTAGTCATTGTCTGTCCGTGTTAATTATTTCAAATATATTTAGAACATTTTATTATAAACTATATTAAATCACTTTCCATCATAAAACAAAAACTAAAAAACCTTGCAATAAGATGTAATTCTGATCTCCAAAGTAATCCGAGTGAAATTTACGCCGATTATGAACATCACATGAATATACATTTATACAAAATCCGATTATAAAATATATAATCAGTGTGACGGGAAAACAGAAAGGGATTGCAATAAATCAAAAGAATAGTCAACCGGATAATGGCAAATAGGGGGGGGGGGGGGAGTAAGTGAAGGGGGAATTATGACAGAAACCAAGCAATGGCAGCGGCGCACGTGCAGACACCAACGGCACCACATTTGGTCAATGACTCGCCAGTGTGCTCGGAAGCGCTCTCGCTCAGTGGGCATCCTGCTAAATCACAGCACGGAGCCTGTAGGACAGCCATTGGCAGTGGAAGGGCAGGGGGAGAAATGCCAACAATGATGTGGGGGGAGAAGAACCATACAGGAAGGGAAAGAAAGAAAACCCCGTATAGTATGTACATATTGGAGATGGCACGAGCCTCATTATTCCTAGAATGTGTTTACGATTGCATTCATCGAATCAAATACAATTCCCTAACGGTATCATGGGATCAATTCCCCAACGGTATCATGGGATCACCGGAATCATAGAATCGAGGAGGAGCCAAGACGTGGAGCCCAATGTGGTGTTCAGGTAAGATTGAAGAGCCTGTGGCGGCCTTGCCAGGCCTCATGGAATTGCCATTGAAACATAAAAAGGCTGTTGCCTATGCAGTTTGTTCTATGGCGACTATGGTCTATACTGGCCAGCTAATATGACGGTCGATTCCAGCCGGCCAGTACCGCCGCCAGAATCGCCACTGGAATATACGACTTTGTCCTTAGCTATGCTAAGCATGGCCGAAGCTTAGCTAAGCCAGATTCGCAACAAAATCAAAAAATAATCCTATTCTACTTTTCAACGCTTCCATCACAGAATCCCTGAATGGTGGAATCACAAAGTATCGAACAAGATTCGTGTATATTCATCCACTTCACATTTGTATCACAGGATTCGGATACAATTCTGGATGGAATCACCCAGCTCTGAGATACATACGCTGCAATACGTGTCCCTATGTACACGTTTGAGGCCAAGACGATGTGAATGTACGTAGGGTGGCTGTCTCAGTGGAAGCGAGGAGGAACGGCGGTCCCCTCGTGCGAAGGGGCCGGCCGCACCAGCAAGCCTCCACGGGGAGCGCAGTAATGGGGACGTGCCAGCGAGCTAACCACTGGTGTCAGTTCCCTCATTAGGCGCGTCCCTCACGCGTCAACCCCAATCAATTTTACCGACACAAACTGTGCGCCCTTGCTCCCAAACTTGAAAACCACGCTCCGGGGATATAGGACCCTCCGACTCAGTTTGGATAATTGGCTCTTACTCTCGTATTGACATTTTTTGTTATTTTTAGAGGCAACGCTGATAAATCTTTTATAGGTAGGCAAAAGGTACGCTTGCTACCTTCAGAAGACCAGAATTTGCATGAAATTGAGCTGGATCGTTTTTAAACGTGATCATAAACTGTTTCATTCTTGTAAATTCATAATAAACGTTTTTGGGTTAGATCGCGTTATTTATAAATGTGCCGTAAATTGTCTTCCCCTGCCAACGCAGACCTCGAAGTGCAATCCTTATCAACATGCATTTACTCAGCAGGTGAACGTATGGCCATGCATTGACACATGGTAAGACCACTTTAAAAATATATATATAAACACTGTTGACCAATTGTCAACATAGTTTTAATATCATGCACATGATCATTGCAATCACTTGTTTGCATATTCCAGTTGATAACAGATTGTGGAAAAATATCATGTGAATGTGGCAATGACTTAATTTCAAGAACCAACTGCAAATTAACTTCATATGTATACCATCTTTGTCTTTTTAAATATTGATATATTATGAACAATAAAATATGCACTTTTTAGCCACAGTAAAAAAAAGCTTCATAAGCCTCGACCTTAACCTTTTCTCAGGCCTCCAATTAACATTCATTAACAAGAAAACTAGCAACATAAAAAACTTCCCTCGACAAAAGAGCGGGGGAAGAGAAAAAGGGGGAAAAAAAATACCACACAACAGAAACACAGGGACCACTGGGGAATGATCGCTCTATGGGCACATCCCTCCACTCTCGCTGCCCTGCCTTTCGCCAGCCACTGGGGAGAAACGCAGCCGACCACTGTCGCAAGAAATCTGTCCCTAGCCCAGCGGCTTCTGTTAAGTGGGGTGGGCTTGGCAGGCTGCCCAGTGTGGAAAGAATAACAGAATGGATTGGCGGTGGTCGTTTGGTTACGTTGTGCGGGGCCAGTGGTAGGGAATGCGCAGTCAGGTTGGGGTGCCTGGCGATGGAGAGAGGTGGCATCCGTAATGATTACCATCGACAGTCTTGATGCAACTTTTCTCGACAAAAACGTGTGTTCACATGCAAATCACAGAGCAGAACCAAATGCAATGCTCGTGCCCTTCCTTTAATTTGCATTCATCTGGAATCATATTTCTCCGATTCAATGTTCAGAAATGTGTCTTCAGTGTCACTGTGAATACCTTTGGTGTGAGTGCATCTCTTTTCTTGACTCTTGTGAATTGTATTTTAATACTTAATGCAATCTCTGTGTAGCTGTTCTATCTTTATAAATAGTTTTGATTAGATCTATAGATTTGCTTTTATTAAGGTCTCGGTTTGTGAAAGCTGGGATAACTCCAGCAGCTTCCACTGAATCAAATGCCTTTTTAGAGACAAAAAAAATCCAGACAGTGCCATTTGATATGCTTGTATTTTCAACCACCGGATTGCTCATATGTGGTCAATGGTAGAATAATTAGTTTTTAGAGCACTTACGTTTTGTAACATTTCATTCTCGCATGTGTCACTGCCACTCTCACCAATCCCATACAACGAATTTTGTGTCAAGTGCCACGAAGCGTGGGGAGCAGAGGAGACGGCTTGGTCCTGCACTCCTGGAGAAACTCACTCCTCCCTCTGCACTTTTCTGACCTTCCACATTGACTCCACCTCAAGGGCCTCGAATGTTCTCCTGAGCCTCGAAGTTGCTGGGGAGGTGGACTTCAAAACCTCCATTGTTTTCTGCTTAAATTTGTATGTTGAACTTCTTTCGCACCATACGCAGCCAACCATGCTAATCGGAGGTGCGGATTTCACCCACGCAGGAGACGTATATACGCATCTCATGAGCATATGTATTGCTAGCTTACCCTTTAAAGGCCGTCTAGATGTTTAAAAAAACACATGCGGCATACCAATCAACTGTCATTTATATTGCTGGGTGCAGACAAGAGGTGGGGGAATATAAGAAACTTGAACCAGGAGATCGGACCAGCGACCTCAGCGTTACAAGTCCAGTGTGCACATCATTACATACCACGGCAGCATCATCAAACTTTATAACATATACCCTTTTCCGTTATTAACACCTTACTTATATTTTCATGTATGCCAACAGACAGGGTGTGATATGGAGAGCGGCCTTCTCGGTATACACATCACAAAGCGTTTGTCATTAAACGAGGCTGCCAGTGCCGCACTTGTTCAAAATGCGATCAAAGATAACTAAACAATCAGTAACGGGTCAATATGTGGCAGTGCCATCATTTTATTAGGTTTCCTTCCTCGTGCCTGCCAAATTGAAAGAGAACAGCATTTTGTTTCAAATCTTTTTTTCCTCTTCTTGAGAATGTGTCTCTGGCAACTTGCCTGGGTGGCCGTGCTGAACTAATGAGTCATAACGAGGGGCCCCAGGGTCATTTCCAAGGGTTGCACCCTATGGAATTTTCCAGGTCATGAATTGCCGACACAACGCTTGGGAGACAACAACAGTCACTGGCAAACAAACTGGATGCTTTGAACAACATCAAATGTGATAGTTCCTCACACGAGATGCAACGGAATGGGGAGAAACAAAGCAGGGTGTCCTGCAATTCCAACCACTAGCATTACCAAGTCTCATCCAGAATACCTGCTTATGTGTGAACGTACATTAATACTGAGTTTATTATTATTCTTCTTCTACTAAAAATCCATGTTTTCATAAACAATAACATCAGAGGACAAGGGCCTTGTTTGAAGTGCTTCTATACCATTTAGAGACCACAACTAGCCAGGCGCTTACACTTGTTCAGACACTTTAAAATACAGGCACAATTGAACTCTTTTGCTGACCACATCTACGCATTGCGTACACAGAAGTAACATATCATGTAAATAATGTCATTCCTACTACGACCTAATTTAATTCACTGGAAGTATAGCACCAGACTACTGGCACCATTATCCCATTTCAAAAAGAGCACTTTCCAACAGACGCTCGGGTAAGACTTATTAATGATAATTGTTTAGTAATTCCTAAAGCTCGTCCACCTATGTACCCTACCTCCTGCTACACACTGGGTAACACACACCCTCATCATTCGGAGGCCGTCACCCCCACCCCCAGCACTCTCCTCCCAGACGCTGGCGCTTACCGTCGTAGTAGACGATAGCACCAACAAGCTTGTCCCGCTTCAGCATGGGGAAGAACTCCAGAGCCCGGCTCTTGCTGATCAGGTAGCTGCTCCGAAGGCACTGGCTGCCAGCAACCAGGTCGTACATCTTAATCCCAAACCAGTAATAGGGCAGCTGCCACCATCTGCCAGAAAAAAAGAGGCAAGCAGACGAAGGCAAACAGCCATGTGAGCGGGCGAGTGGCACGGTATGATTGACGTAGACTTATCAGATGTTGCTACTCCACCGAGCGATATGAAAGAATATGAAGAAATAAACTTTAGCCACCCAATGCGAAAGCACAAACACTTTGTCGTATACAGCAAAGAAAGCACAATAAGGTATTGTCCTGCAACATTTGTGGGTGGCATTAACAACTGAACCGTAGACCCCATGTAAACTGGATTCAGTGGCTGATATAATGAACACAAGGCAATGCACAACTCAATGCATTTAGAGAAATTGGAAACAGCTTCTTTGAAAAAATTATACACATTTACTACGCAGGATTTCAAGGTTGCACTGTATAGCACCATGATGTGTCTTTGGGTTGTACCGCGTGATGTTTGGAATTACGCCCAATGTTTCACTCCGCATGCTGGAAGCTTCTTCAGGAGGTGAATGAATGTCGATTCACTTCCTCAATAAGCTCCCAACACACGGAGCAAAACGTCAGACAATGTGCCAAAGAATAAAAGGATTAGCCAGATCAATTGTCACCAAAACTGTCGCGCCAGAGTTAGCATTCATCGCTGGATCACTTTGCATTGGTTGTATTTAGCTCCGCCCACTGCCCGTAAACTCCGCCCCACTGCCCGTAAGCTCCGCCCCACTGCCCGATAGCTCCGCCCCACTGCCCGATAGCTCCGCCCCACTGGGCAGTCCTACCCAAGGTTTTACCTAGCACCGACAGGGTTGGCAAAATGCAAAGATGAGACTTTTTATGACATGTTGCAGCCCCGTGCATCTATGAAAAAACTCCACCAGCCCAGCTGAACTCTGTTTCTGGATCCTCTTTACAGCATTGTGCAAGCTAGATCGTTTGAAATAAAGGGGACAAAACTCAACTCACACTCCGAGACCTCCGGGTGACAGGTGGTTTAAAATTGTGAATTATTATCACAACGCAGTGCATTACACATCACTGGGCATTTCTGGCCAGTAGCGTATTAGCATACAAGCTAGACGGCACAAACTGAAGCCTCATTAGAGCAATCACACCTACATTGGCGGCACACACTCAACTAAACTGATTTACCATGAAACTCAACATTGCGCTCAACAGTGAGTGGATGCCATGAAAATAGTTTTACCATTCTAATTACACGATGGCAGTGAGAAATTAGGCACCAGCCTCTACTGCCATATTGTTACACGCACATTGCATTCGGAGCAACGGAGCCCAAGTAATCTCCACGGCAATTTAAGTTGACCGTGCTCCATACATAGTGTTTAACCCACAGAAAACTGGACGTGACTTGTGATGGAAAAAAACATGACACATCTTGAGTCTTTATGGCATTTGCAAGATTTTTTTCTCTCTCTACAGCTGTTAAATAATTTAATTTAACGAAGAAACTAGACAATGTTGAAATATAGAGGGGCGTTGGGGGGAGGGGGATTGGCAAATGATATATTGACACATTACAATCATGTGTTCCATTTAATGCTGTGGATTTGCAGCAAAAGGCGGTTTATTAATAAACTGGCAATTTGAAAGAGCCGCATATAGAGGGCAGCAGGGTGTTGGACTAGAAAAGTTTCCTTATGATAGAGGTGTCACATCAATTCATTGATTCATATCTATTCTTATTCTCACCACACATGCATTGAAGTGTGTGCATACACACCTACGTATTTTGATTCTTCAATGTTGTATGTAATTGGTTTTATTACCCCTCTCTCCAGCCACTAAAGGCTGCTATATTCACCAGAATGCTAAAAGAGAGAATTGGTGCTGAATCCAATTGTGGCAATTTATTGAATCGCAAAAAGGGCCATTTTGTTACTCAATTCGCATTTTTTCCCTTTGTAAAATATAGGGTAATCCATTTCTCCTCGGCAGCTGATTGAATATTGTGAAGCGATGACTCTATCGTATTTTACAAATGAGAGTGTTAAAATATATTTTCAGTGTATTGACATTAGTGAGAAACACGTAGAGGCTTTGATATAAAGTGTATTTTTCCCTACAATTCCTCCCTGTTGTTTTGGTCGGGTATCTATAAATAGACAACCCTGCATCATAATGGTAATTCTTTCACGTGTAGGTGCAAATCTTTGAAAATCTTCTGCAAAGCAACAAATTCAATCTCCCATCTGTATTACTTTATATTTACAAAACCGAATTGCTTTTGGAAAAGTGTGTCTCCTTGTCCGACTCCCCTTCTGAAATTTTTTTTTTCTCGCAATCTCACTGGAGCTCTACCAATTTTCATAACTGGTTTTTATTACCTCAAACTTGTTATTTATTTATGCTTTTGTAACACTTTGGATGGTTGCATCTATTTCCACATCAAATGCCTTTTCATAGTCAACAAAGATGATGCTTAATGGTATTTGATTTTCAATAGTCTCCATTTACTCACTCAGTGAGGTACTTAATAATATTAGGTCATATTGTAATCAACTCTAAAATATTTCTTCTCATCTTATCGTATACAGTATACCTTAACTTCACAAACCAAAAACGATCATTTGCATTTCGTATTTGTATTACGAAACAATTTTAGTGATTACCCCTCATGTAAAACAATTGTAAAATGAAACAAAATATAATGCACATGGTAAAATGAACACACTAAAAAACCCACCATCATTATATTCATTATGCTGGCTAACACAGCATGAAGTTCCCTCCCTGCATAGAAAGTGCACCTGAAGTAAAGCTCTCACCAGCTGTGGTGTCAAAGAATGGGGTCGATCTCAGCTGCACATTCTATACAACAAAAATGATTATCCTCTCATGCACGAGGTTTCTATTGAAAGAGTTAGGCATCCAGGCATGCGCCTAGGACACTGCCCTTGATAGGTGATTAGTGTGGCTCAGCATTCATCATGATCTATCCACTACTGGATAAAGGTCTTCCCAAGTCATCATCAAATGTTTCAAGGTCTTGCAAAGCAAAAACACATCTATTAGCTCCTGCAAAGAAGCTGGATTTCATCACTCCATCTCCACGGTGGACATTGCTGGAGTCCATCTCAATGGTCGTTATAATTAACCAGGTCATCGTCAAATTTGGAATATTTAATGTTTTTTACAAGAATATGTATGCTCTAATACAATATTTAGAGAACATCTTCGGTGCCACTGTGAATAACTTTGGGAAATAATGGCACCTTGTCTGACGAGTTGTTTTGGTATATTCATGTCCCCTTAATGTGGATGTTTAATTTTGATGGTTTTCATGATCTCTAAATCTTTATAATTTAGGCAGTTTGTGACAGCAGGGATGACTGGGTAATTTCTACCGAGTCAAATGATTATTTTTAATAGTCTACAAAGGCCAGGTACACTGTTAATTAAAATGTGTTCGTGTTAGGCACATCTATTGAATTTCCATTTGTGCTCTACGTACAACATTCCGCTTAAACACTTTGAGAAGTGTTTAAGAACATGAAACATTTGGCCAAGTCACCAATGCAACAAGCTAGTTAAAAGCACAGTTGTCCTATGGATATAGAAGGATCTCTCACCATGGCAATGTGGAATTCACACCATCGGCACAGGATGGTCACGGAGATGAGCATAGTCCAAATGTTCGTTTGAAAATTGATATATTTTGACTTCTCAGTAATAATTACAATAACATTAACACAAGTAATACATTCAGGAAAATATGAACAAGTATTAAGGCTAATTTGAGGAGCGCCCTGTATAAGTTGAAGAGTGAATGATTTAACCCTAAAGCTATGATGTGTTTGGGCACATATCAACCTCCACACATTATCCCACATCACACAGACTCTAAAAAACGTACACTGGTTACCAATAAAATACAGAATACACTTCAAAATCATCATATTAACATACAAAGCAACACACAACCAAGCTCCACCTTACATCAGAAACGTCATACAGATCAAGCAAAAACAACGGATCACTTCGCTCCGTAACCCAAACGCTTCTCCAAACAGACAAAACCAATCAAAAACCACAGGGACAGATCTCTCTCAGCACCACACCTCTGGAACAACCTTCCCGAATCCATTTGCACAGTCGACTCCATCGCCACATTCACAGTCACAACCCAACAACGCATCTCTTTGCACTTGCATACGACAGCTGATGGCCACAACTTGATGTTTTTTTTTTAAACAACTATAGATAGTATTGATTTGAAGCTTTCATGACTGCAGGAATCCATACTCTTTGATTCTTTCGGTAAAGTCACGTGGGTAGCTCAGACCCCGCTTGCTTGCCCATCGCCACATTTATAACCTCTTGTTGTAACAGCTTTCTCGCTGGTTCAGCAGTTCCACTGCTGGATTATTTTTTCTGCCTGAGGACGACCGCTTGTGTTGCGATCGAAACGCCGTAATATATAATTTTTTGTTTTATTTCATTTTTCTACCCACGTGACTTTACCGAAAGAACCAACGAGTACAGATAGTATATTTTGAATATAATTGTTTACGTGTACGAGTACAGTAATTAATGTGATGGCACTTTTAAGTGGAAGATTTTTTGCCAGAAAGGTGCCACGTGTTTCAGCAAAAATAAAATTGACTTGATTATCACGGGGGTTAACCTCACTTGTAGACAGGCAGCATAATCGGCAGTGGGGTGGAAAGATGAGGTGCAATCTCCAGCAAGTTGGCTCGTTCGTGAAGAGCCTCCTTCACCATGCGATACTGACTCACGGGGAACACAAACACAACGATCCTCAATATAACTTTAACAGTATTCTTAGTGAGTAACATCTATGAAGGCCGGCATAGCACACAAGGAGGTGGCCAACACCACACCCGGCCGCCTTTGTCTCTATAGTGCTTATGTTTACACAATGCACAAGTTACTCATTAAAGGCTCAGTCAACTAATGGGAAGCCCCAGGACCAGTTCAAATATTCACCAGTTTCTGGCAGTGAGCAGGACTGATCTCGGGTCACCAGGTTTGTAGTGCAGAGCACTAATCACTATACTTCCACTCCCAAATGATAAAGATCCAGGGTTAAGCCTTCCAGACTGTTGGGGCAAGTGCTGTTAGCAAGCACCTACGAAGGCCAGAACGGTAAACGAGGAAGTGGGTCCACAGCAACTCGATCGGCCAACATTTTCTTCCGAGTGGTGATGTTTACAAACTGCACCAGCTACTCATTTGAGGCTGCATCGATCTAGGGTAGGCCCAGGACCGATTCAGATAATGGTCACTGGTGTTGGACGTGAGCGGGAATCAAACTCTGGTGGCCGGGTTCATTGCGCAGCGCGCTAACCGCTAGACCGTTCCCCACACATGCACACACGGGAGTCACACAGAACTTCAATCTCTACCGCCACAGCATTTTCAACTCAGCCAGCCAGGCAAGCAGTTCTAGCACAACAATGTGAATGTACACAATGTGTCCAGCACGTGCACCGTGAGCTCTCAATGAGTGTGGGGGTGGGAGAATGGATAAACAATGGGAAAAATACAAGTTGCCATTAGGACTTCATCAATCCAGATAATGAGTATAATGGTTTTAAATCTGCATTACATTCAGGAAATATTGTTCAGACAATTATATCCCAGCTTCTTGCACACTGCCCAAAGAATGTGCTTATATCATAAACAGTTTTTCTTTATTGTATTTTATTGCAATTATAATTTTGGATACTTTTTTTAATTTCCATGATTTAAAGCTTACAATTGTGAAAAGATACATGACATCTACTTCGCGTGGCAATCTGCTGTCACGTACGTGGTTTACATTTGAACCTTATGGCGGGTCCCCGGGGTCCCATAAGCCCCCGGCTCTCGCATAAACATATTATAATGTAAACAAATACTTTACTCTTTTTCACCAATGGGTTTGAAGGATGGTGGCAAGTGTTGTCTTGTTAAATGATGCCTTTAAAACTGAAAACTACTTACCTGCAGTACCTCTATTTAAATACACTATCGAAAAAAAAATGTACACCCCTCTGTCAATCATGGTGTTTCTCAGTGTGGATTTGTGAACACACTCTGTAAACAGTACATAAAATAGTACGCGTTTTCAATGCGCTGTTCATATTGTAACAAGCTTTTATACCAATCTTACTCTACAGAGTAGTGGGTCGCAGCTCCTCTTATCCGCATTGATATGAGAGGTATGTGGGGACTATGGCTTAACCGCAAAAAAAACCTATCTCCATAGATGCATAAGGACAAGAGAAGTATTATCAAACAGGAAGAATTAACAGTGCAACGCATTTCATCTGTTAAATATCTGCAGGTAACAGGATTGTCATCGACTGATCCTGCTGCAGACATTGGTAGGTCACGAATAATAATGAAGAGAGCAATTTCACTGTATTATGCATCCCGTGATGACAAATAAAGGACTTAAGTCGTGTAGGCAGTTTGAGCAGCTTTGGATAAGACTTAATATGATCCTGCCCATACCCAAGCATGGAGTGTATTCGCTTGTTCAGCTCTTCTGCGCATTCGTCCTTGCTGCTGCGCTTGGACGACATGACAACAGAATGATCCGCGCCAGGTGGGTCGCGGCGTTTATGTGTGCGGTGGGATGGAGTCGCCAAAAAGAAATGCATTAATTACTATTATGACTTCTGCTTATTCGAGACCCGGGGTCCCGCCATAAGGTTCATTTAACCTTAGCTAAAGCCTGCCTTTGTCTCGCGAAGGGATACAATTGTAAATACACTTACAGCAGCTTTGCAATACAAGCCTGTGAATGTTACAAATCCAATGCACGAATAGACGCGTACCTGCTCAGTGTCCAGCCTCATGATGGCTTTCTGGAGATACCGGACACCCCCATGAATGAGCTTTGTGCTGCGGCTGCTTGTCCCAGAGGAGAAGTCATTTTTCTCAACCAACGCCGTCTTCAAACCTGACAGCGGGAGGAGCAGACGGCCACAGGCAGAGATCATCACCACCCAAGCGATTCGGGGGGCACATCTCACCAACATTATACAAGGATCGTTTAGGTGACATTTTATCATCATCAGCAGCCATGATTAATCCACTGCTGGATTAAGGCCTTCCCAAGCTGCTGTCGTTATCTCTTGATTGTCCCACGATGCCGAGCGGTAATTATGCAGTTTTATTCAAGTCGGTGAGATTAGATCAGCAGTACTGGGCAACGGCTCTCGTTGAGACGACCACCCCACACCAATGAAAGATTAATAATATTGAATATAAATTAAAGTTAAATTAACTGAAATCAGTTACTACTTAAATGTATATGAGTTCACGTCTACGATATGTCAACAAATGCATTGAACAGTCATGGTGACACAGATGATATCTATGTTGATATAAAATACATCAAATCGATATCAAAAAGACAAGTAATAAGCAACTGAAAGACATCCATGGCATTCAATGTGGTTTTTTTTAGTTCATGAATTGATATGCTTGTTGGTGGGAAATTAATAAATAATTGTCTGTTTCTTTTGAAATGCTTCATCATTATAACAATAGTGCTGGCATCCCACCCTGGGCTCCGGACTGGAATCGTTTAGCAGAAAAAGAAAAAAAACCGAGGCCTGTGAGAGTGCACGCCTTGCCTACAGCAAACAGAGTGGCGCTCGGCAAAACCCAGATGTTACCATTATTAGACTTGGATAAGTTTCAACTATCATCTGCTCAGCCCTCACTGCCATCCGGCTTCGAGGTTGGTGGTTATTTTTAGCGCGGTGTGATGGCAGTTTGAACATGTTTTAAGTCAGTTTTATAAACCCGTGCTAGCAGAGGAGTCAATGAGTCAAAAAGCCGTTAGCAACAGGAAATTGACTTCAGACACGGATAAAAACATCAACGTGACGAACACGTACCGCAAACAATAAAGGCAATGATGTTCATCGTTACCTAAATTTAACAATAGAAAGAAAGCTTCAAAATAATACCAGTTGGTTAAGGTGTTTGGCCAATAAAAAAATTAAAATCCATAATTTGCACTCCTGCATTAAAAAATTGATAAAAGCCAACGCAGAATTAACTCTTCGAAATAATACAAATCTATCCTGCGGAAACAACAAAGCTTCTCGAGAAGCGTTCTTCGCCTTTGCCGCACGGCTTTTTAAGAGGCGTTCACGCATGTCGCACGGCTTCCAGTGCGGCCGGCGTCTCTCTCCCTGGAGCCGCCCGCTCGCTTGCCTCGCGTGACGGAGTCAAGCGCGCAGCCGCAGCCTGTGGCGCCCCCGCCAATGACGAGGACGTCAAACTGCTTGGTGGTGTGCAGGCTGATGAGCTGGGCGTCGCGCGATGGCATCCCTGAAGGGGGCAGCTCGTGGGTCAAGCGCTCGGCAGCCGCCACACTCCTGAGTTGCGCCTGCACGAGAACGAACAACGCTCAGCCGCAGCGGAGAGCCCAGCCCGGACGAAGGCGATGCAAGCGCGTCGCGCCTTTGACGCATATATTAAATCATTGTCACGCGCGATGTCCGTTAAATGAGATTCAGTCTTTTTGTGAAGGTGGAGCGGTGGAGTCGTTGGTGCTACTGCGCTATGAACCCAGCCACGTAAGTAAATCCGATTGCTAAGTCGTGGATCATTTTGGCGGTGAATGGTATCTCTGAAAGAGTCCCGGACTCCCGTTTAACCAACCTCCACCAACTCACGTGGTGGTGGTGGTGGTGGAGGTGAAGTATGTTCAATACAATCTCCAAGGACAACACAGCGTGGAGAAGACTTCATCCAGCGGTGGACTGACAAAGGGCCGTAATTTTTCTTTTCTTTGATTTTAATATTAACAGCTGTTATTACAGCCTCTGGTCATTTCACAGCTGGATGAGGGGCTCTCCACACTGTCAGCCATGGGGACTGTTTGACCATACTTCATCACGTTGGTAAGTGCAGGTTACTAAAGTGGGAATGGGGTTTGGGGAGGGAGGCAGAACTGCTCCAAAGATCAATCTCCACTGAAGTAACCCATGGCTGGGGACTGAAATTCAGGTTGTCGGGTTCACACTGCAATCTGCTAGGCACCGAGCCACTGGTGTGCCCCTAGCCATATACGATGGCTGTGCACAATGAATTTTCTTATTTGTGTGTAGGTTTTAAATAACCTCGCTTAGTTTTGGAATCGTGTCATGGGCAATTTAGAATGTTGTGATTTCAACTGGGACGCAGTACACAATGGCCTGCTGCTGACAACGCAGTCAACCGGCTGTTTAACAGATATTGTGCAGAGGAATTGCCCATTGCAACTCCTGGCCAAATGTGGGAGTCAATCTACAATAATACTTTTTTTCTTATTCACAAAACTAACGGACGTTAATGCTGACTCGTCTTACTAGCTGTGCACATTTAAAACATCTCGCAGTGGCAAGATGTTAACTACCTCACCTGACTACTGTCTATTTGGAGTTTGCATGTTCTCCCTTTCGGTCACGTGGATTTTCTCCAGGCCCTCCAGTTTTTCCCTCCACATTTAGAATCAACATGCTTTTAGATTATTTGGCTGCTATAACATCCCACGTGATGACAAGCCACTTCGCTGAGCTATGATTTGTGGCCAGGTCGCTTCTGCAAAAAGAGCTATAAAGCTCAGTAGGCCTTACCTGGTAAAATTTAAATAGTTTATTAAATAGTTGTATAGTTTAAAACACCTTTGAAAACACAAGTCGCTTGCTTTTTGTTCATCTACACTGCCTAATCGTACCAGGCCAACCATATATAGCATTTACTTACAATATTAACTATTTAACTAAGTGCATTATGTGAACAAATGCAGTAAATATCCTGTTCTGGATGGTATTTCAAAGCCAGAAAAATAAATTACAAGCTAAACAATCAAGATTATTTTAATTGTCTTTGCTAATCCCAGAAATGGAACAAAAATTACATGTTATAATAGGGTTTAATTGTACAACAATACAAATTAAATTAGTGCAGTGGGAATAATTATGACCTACATTTAAAAAATGTATGAGAGTCCTCATATGCCTAATCTTTACAAGAATTTAAGCTAATCTTCACATTAATGCTACAGAAGTTTAATTAAAAATAACTGTGTAAGTAAGTGATTACCATATGTTCGAAGAACAAAAGTACAAAAGTAGGCCCTGCTACAATTCTTCACAATACCGTATATTAGCATTTTTAAAAATCAAATATCAGTAAATTAAAGAGAAAAAGTAGCATTCATATAAATGAAAATTGAACAACCTAAAAACGATTTTTTTTGTAAAGAATAAGCTTAAAAAATTTGATTAGACAATGCAAATTGACTTGTGTAATGAATCACATCATTTTATCTACAAATGAAAAAAAAATTGTCTTCTTTACATTCATAAAATAACTTATGGCTAATAAAGTAATGTTAATTATGGTTATGTAAGAGTAAATGTGAAGTTAACAAACCACGTTCAACAGATGTGCGGCGCTACGACTTATCAGAAAAGTTTTACATGGGGGAGTTATTTTCCATCCATTCCAACGTTTGGACTTGCTTCAAACTTTCGGCAGACCCTGCGCGTCTGCTCTTGTTTACCTCCCCATTACGCATAGGATGTTCTGGAATTTATAAATACCAAAAACATGCGAAGTCCACGGTTCTGGAAATACCAAATATAAAATGTTCAAACTTTCACATACGTTTTAAATTAATGACCGCAGCATGTCGCTAATATCAGACGTCAAACAGACCATGTTCCACTTCCCTTCGCTTGTGCCGCACGTTAAACGAACTGCGAGAGATCACAGCGAGTGCCTTTGTGGTCGAAAGCACGAAGGGGCCGTGGTGACTTTTTCCCGGCTCTGCAGAGGGCGGCAGCTGCTGGACAGACGCTGCCTTGTCTCATAGCATCCTCTGACCCACGCGCGGGTTTCCCTGTGACGTTGTAAGAAATCTCTCCTCGGGTACACCCACCTTGTGCTTCTTATATTCCATGAGCTCCGAGAGTCCATACACAGTGACGAGCGCCCCTCCGGCTGTAAGCAGGCTTCCTGTCACCACTTTGCGGAACGCCATGATTGCTACTTTTTTTTTTGCAGACACACGCAGACACGCACACGTGTGCGCGCACACACACACACGCGTGAAACAAAAAAATAAGCTGAGGTCAACGTCGCGCATATGAGAGCCTGGTCAAAGAGTTTAGAATGAGATATGAACACGCAAGGCATAATTTGAATCCTCCATCTCTGTCTAAATAATTGATTATGGGATACAATATTGAGGATTAGGTAATAAATGTGACCTTGTGTATACCTTTAGTATCCTATTCTTGGAAATCGCAATCTTTCAACAAGGAAATTGTGATATTTATATTATAGACGAGCAGAATATTTCTGCGCTACCAAAATAAGCACCGGAAACGGAATCTTGATTTATCCTGGAAAAATCCGATGAGCTATCAAGCTCTCTTTCACAGAGCTCCGGTAGTTGACTCTTTGTATACCAAGGTGTATGATTTTAGTTCATAGCAGTCACCCATTGGAAATGAATTCAATCCAATCACGTAGAAAACAAAGATTTTCAAATCTCCGGTGTGTGACTGTGGTGACCCAGAACAGACCGTGAGACATTTAACAACTCAATGCCCGATTCGCAAATACAAAGGAGGCATCACAACGATAGCCTCCGCTACCCCTGACACAATTGTCTGGTTCAACCATACCAATGTAATATTTTATAGTTGTTGCTCGACATCAACATCAACCAAATGAAAAATGAGAACGTGCAGTAGTGATAACCATGTGGTAGTATATTTAACTACTCTTATACGCGGCCAAGGCAGAGCCGACCGTGCTAAACTTTAACGAGCACACAACGATAAATAATAACACTGGCAAATGAGGTTCCAATGGTGGAATAATAACACTTTTTAAAAAGCATGTAAAAGTACTCCATCATTCCGATGTCCAGGTCAGCTGGTTGTATCTGTTTCCCCAGGAGCGGTAAATGAATAGCGGGAATATTCGGCACACACCACATCAGTCATCAGAAATCATTGTCTGGTTATATAACGCGACAAAAGCAGCATTAACCATGGTAAACTCTCACCCGCTGCTGAGGTTTCAATTGACTGCCAGGCCCACATTAGCCATTTTAACATGCATACTTAACACACATAAACAATTATATACACACACTGTGTCAGTCCTACGGGTGTAAGAGATGCGACTGTTTCATAAAATCAGACGCTTCATTTGTATGTATTGCTCGCAGTTTGTGTCATTTGAGCCAGAGAAATACAAAACGTACAGATCTGAAAAGAAGATGGCTTTTTTAAAATTTTGAAAACATTTTATATTACATCTTTATTTGACATGCTATTTGACCACGTTACAAAATGTTATACTTGCAAAAAACACAACATGGAATTCCTTTTAATACACGAACATGCAATTCTAATATCAAACATATCAATACATTGAAAACGTATGCGTTTAAAAACGATACTGCAAGGCCATTAATTGACAAGCTGAAATAAGACACTTCTGCTTAATCAATCAAACATTTGAAGAACAATTATCACTGCGATCATACATTCTCATTAAGCGTTGTTAAAACCGAATACTGGTGAAAAGGCGGTAGACTTTTGATTAGAATTTTTTAACAAGTTACAGATTCTATATTAATTCGTTTGAACAGTATTTACTTTATCATTGAAGAAAAACGAATGGTCAAATATTATGTAGATATGAAACCAAGCATTTTGCTGCTAAAGGGTAATTGTGATCAACGTCTCGCAGACAAAAGGTCAATAAAGGTGAACCACCCCCATGTAAATATACAAAGGATATCCGTATTTCACAGAATTCCTTTGTCAAGAGTGGCTTAGTGATGATGACAAAGCATTTATTGGTTGATTGGCCAGAGACTCCTGAGTTGAAGTCCCGGGAAGACCCAAGAAGGAGTGTTTAGATGCTGTAATTGAAATTAGTTAAGATAAAACAGACTGTGCAAGATCGCGCATGCATGGATTCCAGAACTCGTTCCAACTCACGTTTGTCCTCAGAGGTATTTAACTGGTAATAATAGTTTACATTTCCAACCACAGAAGATAACGTCACCACAGCGTAATGACGGGTGGCGTCGAGCAAGAAATTATACCATCAGGAGGGCAGGAGGAGATGCTTCCTTTTACCGCTGGATTTTGTCTCCTAGTGTTTGGAAACCCTTTGATCAATGTGGCCGGTTTTTCTATTAAGTCCATAATAGCAAGAATACTTGATACAGTACTACAGTTTGGTTCAAATTGTAATCATCCTTACGAGAGTTATTGTGCCTCCCCTCTCCACACCACCACCACCACCCACTCTTCAGACAGATGGACGGAGATGTGCATAAAAATATCGTATTTATTTGGTGACCATGACTTATACAGGCTCAAGGGGCACCTCGTGTCACTCAGATTTCGGACAATGTTTAAACACACCATGTAAACCGACTATGATAAATCACCTCGTGTATGGAGAAGCAAGGCCTTTCCCCATTTTTACTTCCATGTTGCACACTGTACACATGTCGAACACGCACCAAATGTTCCCTTATTAAGTTGAAATATCCGCCTGGCGTATGTTCAGGGGCGAAGACATTGCAACCACTGTTTTTAACAGTACTTGATTGTTTATTACAGCAGTTGTATTGTGCGGGGATGGATGGAGAACAACGTGCACCGTGTTTTACAAGTTGTGGATTCACAACGGAGTGTGCAAGGCTGCTGAAAAGAAATCTACATTTCCCACTCCCCTACCAAAAAAGACTCGCTTAGAGCCCACGATACCTACAACATAGACAAAGATTTCCCATATATCTTTAACAGATTGTTAGGGCAAGTGAAGGCCGGCATGGCACACGAGGGGGTGGATGGCCAACACCAAGCCAGGGCCGCCTTTGTCTCGCCAGTGGCAATGTTAACACACTATACCAGGTACTCATAGAGTCCCAGGACCGGTTCAAATAATCGTCACTGGTGTTGGCCGTGAGCAGAAATCGAACTTGGGTCGCCAGGTACTCATAGAGGCCCAGGACCGGTTCAAATAATCGTCACTGGTGTTGGCCGTGAGCAGAAATCGAACTTGGGTCGCCGAGTTCATAGCGCATTGCGCTAACCACTACAGAACCACTCCCCACATGATATCTATCACAAACTTGCCAACCCTAAAGACCTAACAACAAAAACCTCAATGCATTTTACAATAACGCTGCCTTAAAAGAAAGACAGATAAATTATATATAATCGATGATGCTTCAGGCTGTGGTCCTTTTTCACATGACATGAATCGCCAATTTAAGCAGCAGGCTCTTGATGGTTTTTAAACAAATTTTTCTTCTATACCGAATTTCAAAAAGTTTAAACTAAATGCTGTTTTTGTTTTAAAAACCTAAACATTGTTTTTTTTACGGATTTAACTATCGCCAGCATACAACAAAAATCAGCCAGGTTGGTGGGTATTGCTTACAGCACATTTTTTATATAAACATTCACACTGCAGTACCGGATATAATCAATATGCAAGGTAACTACGGGGAATATTAGCTCATTTTGTCTCTGAGTACAACCTGTCCATTTTAGAAATCAGCAAATCCACTCCAAGCATAAAGAAAGAGCATAAACTTAGAAGCATCATCAACTGGCAGAATAAACCCACGTGTCAATGAGTGTCTTCAATTGCCCACTATTCCCCTACCACCCCTGCTCCCCAGCTGTGAATAAATGAAGTCATGATTAAGGTTCACAATTAAACTTTTTAAAAAGTCTCGCCAAATATCTCTTATGTATAAGAAATGTATTATGTCTCGTTTGTACTTTTGTTCTCTCCATATGCCTAAATGTAACATTAGCTATGTGAATTATAAACATGAATTTTCAAAAATCGAAATAATCAAATCTTTTTTGGTGTTAATTTTGAGTGTACAAACCAGTTTTAAGTGATGAATGGATGATGCATCACTATGTGCCAAGTGACCAACCAGCTCCAGGTTTGTTTCAAGAATCGCTGGGGCGAGAGATGGATGCAGGTGCAGTCCAGGCAATGCTGAGAATTTGACTGACTGTGCTGTCCTCAAGATATCAGCATCTTCAGCCAATGAATCCACTGCTGGATATAGGCCTTCCAAAACTGCCGCCACCTCTCACGATCTCGCGATGTAATAATGAATAGACCGAGAACCAGCGCAAGAGCTGACTTCATCGCTCCATCTCCTCGGTTGCCAAACCCCTTGGACACGGTTCCATTCCTTGGATGCCACTTGGCCATTTTATTCATGATTATCGGCTGCCATCCCTTCTCACGACGTGCTGCGCCTAAATCCACTTCTCGTAATAATCCGAATGTGAGATTTACTGATTTTAACAAAAATGCCCCAATGAATTGAAATTGCTTGCAGGGCCCCGGAGCCTTAAACGTAGCCTGTAAACGTTGCCAGTTAACACAAATGACTTGTCAGCGCACGCAGCTGGTGTTATTTATCGTGTAGCCGAGGTTTTTTTTAATACTAATAATGCACATGAATTATGTGGCAAATTATACTGATTTACGTTAAATTTTCTACTTCTGTAAATTTTTTAAATTGAGATATCTTGTACCTTACTTTGTTGGCACACTTTGTTCGGTGTTAATGATGTTCTGTTTTAGAGCCCCAGGTCTCCCTTGAAAAAAAAGACGCGTTCCTGTTCATCGGCTCTCACCTGGTCATAAAGTTCGTGCACGCCGTGTGTGTCCCGTTCGAGTGCGACCGCCACACAGCGTTGTTTAAGAGGTAAAACTGATATTTTTGAGCCCTCAGCATATTCCTGACTTTTGTAAATGGAAGATTAATGTATGTGGAATAAGCAAATTATTCTACCCAATATAACACCCATAACAGATATATAAGACACTCTTGATAATACCCCCATTGAGGTATTAACTAATACAGCGACTGTATAATAAAGAACACAAACTGTGCACTCTGTGAATTACACCGGCATTTACGTAACACAAATGTAAACAAAAAACACTCATTTACAACTCAACTGCACCCATTGAGGGCAATACATTTGCATTTTCCAATGGTTAAAATGTTGTTGTTGTTGGGTTTTTGTTATTTTACACGCAATTGCTTTTTGACGGAATAAAAAAAGCATTAACATTTTGCGCTTTGAACATCAGCCGTGGAAAATAAACACCGTACTTTGATCATATTTCAGGAACTGTGGTTCCTAGAGCCAACAAGTATTGGTGTCACAACTCTTCCACAATGGGGCTTGACAACCTCAATTCTATTTCGGCGCTAAATATCCAAGCGTAATTTCATCCGAGAGGCGTTTAGTTGCTAAGAGCGTTTCTTAGCGACCCACTGCCCGTGCCAACCACCTCAGATTTAAGAAAGGTGCTATGTGCAAGCCTCGCAAGCTTTCGTCTACCGACCAACCTAATCGCTTCAATCAAAAATGAGCAGCATCATACAATTAATTCACTAAGCATTTTTGTTTCGACCATTGCATGCTTTATGTGCAACCATCTAATGCAAGAATAATTGACGCATGTGAAGTCCATGGGACTAGTGCTTACAAATGTGCAAAAAAAAAGCTGACAATGTCCATTTTCTGTTATTTTACCACTAAACGAACCAAATTTCAAACTTTAATTTAAGTTTGTTTTATTTGATATATTTAACTCGGATATAAGTTAAAAAAATAAAGCTATAATGAAATAAATAATGACTATTAATGTATTGATTGATATTATTTAACAACTGCCATGATTAACTACCCTTCAAATAAACTACACTAAAGCCAATACGTCCCCTGAAAAGATGAAAGAGATTAAACACGAATATGTTGTATTGAAATGCTATAAAAGACACGCATTTCACTAAACACGTTAATAACGTGGCGGTCCATACAAGGATGAGACTTCCGCCGCAGGTCACATGATGATGGACACACAAAGAAAACAACATTTTGCATTCCTATTTATTATTCATTCATTTATGCAATGATTCACGGACGCACGGAGCCGCAAGCCCCGCCGCTTGCGTGCGTCTCTCTCTCTGTGTGTGCGCGCACGCGTGCACATCCACCGCCTTTCCATTGCGTCCCCGACCGCGTGGCCAAGGCACCCCCCTGAAACCAGCCCCGTGCGGGGATGCGCGCCGATTTTTCCATGACGCCCGTTAGCGGATGAAGTCATTCATAAGCTGGAACTAACCCTTCTCAACCCCTGCCTGCAAACGCACAGACCGCGCAAGGCGGGGGACGGGGAACAACGGGGGAGGTTTCGAGGAAGCACGCAGGGGAAGTGAGAAACAAGGAGTCCGAGCGATCCAGGGCCGAGCACAGCCACTGCGCTCGGCACGACTTGGTGTGAGCAAAAGGACCCTTCCGTTCATTGAAGCCAAGCACGACGCACTGATTTGGCCACGCTCACAATATGGAGTTTGAGGGGTGGGAGAATGAGAGAAGGGTTAGGAGGTGGTGGTGGTGTGGTGTGGGGGGGAACCTCAGGGAGATGACAGTGTGAACCCCAGCACTGTGAGCTTGTTTCCATGGAGAAGATAGAGCCACCAAACACAATTACGCAAGCATCTGCTACAAACGAAGCACGGACAGCCGTGCAGCAGCCTGCGCAGCACCCAAAGTTCGGAGCAGTTTGAGAAGACGGGCGAATGGTTCTCAGAAAGAAAGAAAAAACGTAGCCAGCGAAAATCGGGAAATTGTGTCGAGCAGACACAAGGAAAAACGTAAAGGTATAAATAGCAATAGATATAGTAATAGGTTTTTACCCTTTTATCTGGTACAAAAACTGACACCTATATACAAAGGATCATGTTTGCAATAACCACAACACAAGCAGTCAAAATGCAAACAAAAAGAAACAACTCTGATAATTATATCATTAGTGTCAGTTTTTGTACCAGATAAAAGGGTAAAAACCTATTACTATATTTTGCTACTGGTAAAGGAGGTCTCATAGAGCAATAGATATTTCAGTCATACTGTAGATTAGTCGTGTAACAAAATTATGTTCCCAGTTTTCCGTTTAAAAAAAATGCTTCGTGGTAAACATGACCTCATTTTGCACTTTTACTATTCCACTATGCGGTGTGCTATACATAGAATTTATTTTTTTACCCGTGATGGGGTTTTTGTTTTGTTCCTACAGCGTACCTCGTCATTCCTCCAAAAAGGAAATGCACGGACGACGACGACGACACACACGGACACCAGAGTAACACGCACACGATTATCTCTCACGGCTCGGCAGTGCGTCGAGCGCGCACAGGAAGCAAGTGCATACTTGCACGCACACACATCCACGCGTCGCTCTGGCACTGTAAGCGGTGGAAGGATGTGATCTTTTTTTTGTTGCAAATGTGCAATTGCGCAAGAGCTCTGGAAGGATAGCACCTTTCGCAGAGGATGCGCAACATAAAGCATCTCCCCCGATACCAATTCCCGCGACGCAGGGTTCAAATACGTGCAACTCACGGACATTCGTTTCCAAACCTCTGACCTAACCAAGGCCATCCAATTGCCTGCGTCAGGTGAGCCCGGCTGGCACAAAGCATGGCGGGATGGGGGGGGGGGACCCAATGGCAGATTGTAGTTGCCAAATCTCAGACGATGGGCCACACAATACACCACTGCCCGCTTAAATCATTCACCGGACGCATTTCAGATATTCGTCAGGCTACTACTGAAGCCATCCAAATGGCTCACGAACCTTGACCTGAGCATGTAAATGTTGTTGATCAGCCCACCAAAACTACCGAAGGAGAAGAGACTTGAGGACAGTACTAGTGGACCCCAACGGGGCTGAAAGGACAGGCCAGTCAAATGATGAGCCGACCTCATGCAATAATATGACTTTTGGCTCAGAAGAAGCTGCTGTCCAATTGCACCTCTAATTGTATTATTCTCTTACTTCATGATAGTGCTTGCTTTCAGCATTTGGATTGTCAAGCAACTGTAAATATAAAACCCACTAAAAGTATAAACAAAATCTACAGAATTCGTAAAACCACTTAAGTTTGATTCCACACTTCCCAAGGGCCTCCTAAGGTCATGCAACTGTACAACTCGGGACCGCAGAGAATGCAACATTTGTTGGAGTTGGTCTTTAAGTGTCCAGTGATACTTTTGCATTTTGCCACCATGGAAAAATAAGCGAATTGTATTCCAAACTGTCGTCTACATTTCCGTCAGAAGCTAATCTCTCTCTTCCGAACACAAGTTTGCTTTTGACTCATGCAAAAAAAATTGTGAATGAAGAGCCCTTAGTTCCAAAAGCGTAGGCAGTTGATTTCATAAAAGAGAATTGATGGGAGTCATGAACTAGCATCCACTGCCAAGCATCAACACAAAAAATGCATCAACAAGTCCCTCATACAAGCAAAGACACAACAGTGGCACTAATGTTCCAATGTTCCAGGACCACACTCCGTATAGCTTGTTTAAAGTAAAGAACTGGGGTGATATTTAATTTTGCTATGACACAGAAACGATTGTACATCTCTCTACAAGTATTTGGGGCTTGGCAGAGGTAAATACCAGTATTCATCTGAATTACGTGCAAGGAATGATAAATACAGAATAAACAGCCACTTTGTCGAATTGAAATTACCGAATACATTTGACAACCGGAGGTCCCAGTAGCATCACTTGCGCATAAAGCATTGTATTATAACACAGCACAATGCAACGCTTAAGTTTGCGGACTGCATTGACGCTGTTGATGTGTTTGGATACTTGGCACAGCAACAGTACAAAGAGTCGAATGTGGCTCCTTCAGTTCCGACCTATCAACATGGTACTCGTTTCATAGTGAAAACTAAATAAATAATATGCACAACTTTGTTAATTTACAGAACGATGAAGGCCTTCCCACCACCATTGGTCATGAAGGGGTTATGACTAGACTTAACCACACCGAACAGCATGGGCGAGGGAAGAGGGAACCAGAACCAGTTCAGATATTACTTGCCAACGATGCTCGGAGTGGCCGGGAATCGATCGCAGGTCGAGCGCAGGGCGCTAACCACTGATAAAATGCTCGAAAACTCCACCCCAACACTTGTAAAAGCATGGAATGATTGATAAAAGAGTAGGATGAAAGGCTACATGTTAACCGCGAATGTACAATAGGACATTACAGGAAATACTTGGAATTCATACACCATATGAAGTCGAGACAAACAGAGTTCATACAAATTTCAGTGCTGCATAATCAAGACCACAGTTAGGTCCCTATGATTTGCAAGTTGAATCTATGTTGAACTTCTTTAGCACCCTATGTAGCCAACCGTGTCAATCGGAGGTGCAGAGTCATTATGATCATGTTAAACTTTGCCACATTAGACAGACTAACCATAACATCTTGCTGCAATGTATCTACGCTTATAAATTATGTTGCAAACGTTTTATGGTCAATGTTACACGACACCCCCAGACAAGTGCCACCCATGCAATGCTTATAACCCCCCCCCCCCATTCACAAGATGACACAGACACCGTGTGCTAATTCAAAGATCATGTTTTGTACATTTAAACTCAAATTTTGAAACATCAGAGGGATGGGTGGATAGGTGGGGAGTGAGAGACAAGAGATCCATCCCCAACTCAGCTTCATCCCCTAAAACAGTGCCGCTTCTTCCCATGCTGTATGGACCCACAGATCGCTGTCCATCCTCGACATTTTTTCACAGACTACCATGCAGTAAGAAACACGTGTTTTTTTGCGAAAAAAATTAAATCTGCAACAGTTTTGTAGACCTACCCACAGCCTTGAGAAGACCACAGGTTGGGGATCACCACCCTAAAAAAACACGTGAAGATTCTCATGCAGGACGCCCCTCAATCACATGACCCGACCCACGTGACCTCAGTTTTGCCTGTATATCTAGCGCCAGTGTTAACTCACCCAATTGACATTAGATGTGGCTGGGAATCGACCCTAGGTCACCATAGTGAAGAAAATAATTTGATAATACATGAGGAGATTGTGTTTGTTGCTGTTTATTTATTTATATCCGGAAATGCTTTTCGGTATTTCTTTCTCATTGGTTAATTTTTTTTGTCGACAATTTGTATAGCATTGGGCCAGGTTTCTATTCGTCCCACATGGCTGTGGCCACATTTCCAGCCAACATTTCAACTGATGGGAGAAGGCTCAAAGCGAGCCTGAATTGTGTACAAGGGGCCTCTGAAGACCGCGGACACCTGTGGTGAAGGGTGCGGCTGCACCCCGACCACAAGATGCCAGGGTGCCAGGTAGATCAAGCCTTGCCCCGTTGGCTGTTCCAGGCATGAACAGTGCAGTGGGTGCTTGTTCCAGGCTTGCGGTGGACCTGGCTGACACAGGGATCTCCCGAATTCTCGACTGCGGGTCAGATATTGTAGACCCAAGTGACGGAGCCATGTGATGCCAAAAATACAAATGCTGTTGACTTTCTATAAAACTGGTACTCATCGTATTCACCCTGGAGGAATCGCACTTGACGGAGATGGAGCAAAACGATCGCTCTATGTGCAAGTGTGAGATGGATGGGAGGAGCCCTGGGCCATGATGGACAACAACAGCGTGGGGAGACATTCACCCAACATACATAGACAATGGCCAATGACGATGACGATGCGGCTCATGATACTATGCCACTTCTTACGATAACATTTCAAAAACCACAAGTGGGTTTCCTGATCAAACAAGGATGGGAAAAAGGGACTGCTCTCCTGTCCATGGATCTGAGCTGATGGCTAACATTCTACATTCCTATGACAGGACAAAGTAATTCCATGAGACCCCTCTTGACTTCCCACACATAGGTACTCATGTTACGTTAGCTCAGTTTCTTGAGCAGCCAGCGACCTGTTGCTCTCCCTCCGATGGCGATAAGAAACTCGCCACCTGCTTAGAGGTTGTGCACTCCAGCCACTAGACCACCTGGATATACATTGTTACCATCCTATTTATTCAAATCATTAGGGGGGATGCTGCTGTGGTGTAATGGTTAACGCACCAGACTTGCAATCCAGAAGTCACCAGTTACATCTCATTCCACTGGTTCGATGGAATGTTATAAAACATGCTTGAAATGTATTAACTACACAGAAATGTAGACTGAAAGCTTTTGTCACTGCAGGAAATCATATTCTTTGGGTTTTTCTGTAAAGTCACATAGATAGGTTCAAAGAAAATAAAAACAAATTTGAGTGTTTTGTTATTTTTTGTTATTTTATTTTTATTTTCTTTGAACCTATCTACATGACTTTACCAAAAGACCAAAAGAATATACAGAAATGTATCAATCTATGGCTGTATGAATGCCTCTCCACACCGTACTGTTATGGGGGGCTGTTTGACTGTACTTCACCACACTGTTTAGTGTATAATTGGTGAAGGGGCAGGGGAACCCAGGAATGCTTCCAATATCACTCGCCGATAAGGGTAGCAATGGCCAGGAATCAAATTCAGTTTCCTAGGTTCAGAATGCAGTGAGCGATAGCAAAAGGGGGAAAAAGAGAAACAATCTATGTTGAACTTATTTCGCACAATATGTTTCCAACATTGATAATTGAAGGTGCAAGGGAAGGACAACACACTAAACACAAAAAGCATTTCTAAAAAAAAAATGTTTCTATTAATTTAAGAGTGCACAGCTCCAGTGGCTTCCAAACATCGGAAGGAAGAGCGTTCCAGACGGCCGCAGAAGTGCACCATATTTTTTGGAAAAACAAGACAAAAAAGAAAAACTTCTTGAATCGATAAGTGATTCTGAACAGTGACGATTAATCAACGTTCTGGCAGGAGCAACATGGCGGTGAAGCATGGCATGCCTACTCATTTGCATTCACTCCCGTTTGAGAATCACGACCACAGCATTCTCTGCAACCAACACCTTTCGCAACGGAATCTGCTCAGAGATTGTATAATTTCGTCTACGTGTACAACAATTTGACAAGAGGTTCAAAACTGAAAACCCTGTACAACACTTGGTACATTTTAAGCACACAATGTCAATATTCTCAATTTGTTGTGCGTTCGTTTACGAATTCACTCCAGGGTAATACGTTACCAGTTGTCTTTGTTTAAATGTTCATCATTCTAAGTCCATGCGTGCTTCTGCCTGTGTGCAGTGCTTTGTTTAGTTGCTCTCTTTAAATTCATTGGCACTTGAGGGCTTGTATACCAGTGTGAGGCACAACATCAAGTAGTAAATGATAAGGATGATAGCTCGAGAAGGCATTTTGACAGAACTTGACAAACACAATGTAATGTAACAAAATATATGAATGGATTGATTCATTTAAAAAAAAAACTTTCAAAAACATGTTCCGGCAGGCACCAGCGTCGCAGTTGATGCGGCTGCGAGACACTGAGGGTGCGGTGCCTCTTTTGGCACCCATAGAGACATGCCTCATCCACGCAGCCCATAAAACGCACACGGTGAAACCCACAGCCTGATGACACATGCAGGGGAACGCACTCGAAGGGCGTTAAAACTTGTGCAAAGTTCAAATTGTGCACCATCACACTATAGTGGCGTACTTGTGGAACGTGCCTTTTACTTTGTTCATCTTTAGCATGAGCCCCACGCTGCAGCCTTTTTAATTAAGTCCTTCTGTCATTCTGTAGGACATGACCATTTTTTTGTGAAAATCATTGTTGTCCGCTGAACAACTGTGGATATGTGTAGGTGGAGCACAACTGGAAAACACATCAGAGTGCACCAATGACGTGCGGTGAGGTCAATGGCTGGGGAGGCAATGGCTCGTGTCAGAGCCAGATTCACACACTGAGGGGAGCGTGGCCTCACGGAGGGGCGTGGCCTCGCTGAGGGGCGTGGCCTCGCGGAGGGGCGTGGCCTCGCGGAGGGGCGTGGCCTCGCTGAGGGGCGTGGCCTCGCGGAGGGGGCGTGGCCTCACTGAGTGAGGCAGATGTGATAGCTGCCTCCCCTGGTGCTTTTTCATTGCAGTTTCATGACGAGACCAGCGAGCCTAAATATCTTTATACACATACGTGAAATAAGTTACCTGGAGTATGGAAGGTGAGGACATGAAATGAAGGGGTCTACAAACATTACATTAGTGACATACTGAGATAGTAACAGGCACGCGCTTATTGCCCGCGCTCCATCCAGTTACTGAGGTGTTGTGCAATCAGAGGGGAGGCTGAGCTCGTCGCTGCCTCACCTCTCGTCTCTTCCTTTATTTGCAGCGGAGCTCCGCAAATTTGGCGATTTTGACTAGAAAAATTATTGGAATCATACAGAAATGGCATTTATAACACAAATCAGTGGAAAATCTGAATATTTACTTTATTTGATTCTTTTTTTTTTACTTTTCGTCACAGCTATTTTCATTGGAGATGACAGGTGAGGCTCTGCCTCCCCTGCCTCCCCTGACCGTACGTCCCTGGAGTGCACGTATCTATACTTGGGGCACCTATTGGAAGGTAGACCGCAGTTAAAAGTTACAATTAAATGGCATACAAGAGCAGCGTGGAGTCATTTTTATTTTAAAACTGAACTCCAAAATGAAAGGAATTATAAAAAAAAATGCCAAAAGAATCACTTTTTTTTAAATCAGAAACACGCAATGGACACTGACTAGAAATACGGTACGAAGGCTGAAAAGTGAACAAGAAGCGTGGAGAGGTGCATGCCTGTAGTTACACTGTGAAACAAATAAGAGGAGAGAACATACCCATTGTATAGACACAAACATTGACCGCTAACAAAATGTAAGTGAGCTTATGCTGGGCAGGTGGTGGTCGAGACTAACGGAGGAGTGGCAGTTAAAAAAGGGAGGACTATGCCCAAGAGTAAAGCCACTGCCGAGATGGGAGTGGTGAATTCAGCTCTTACGCTCGAGACACATGGATTGTTGCATTGCGGGACCGTGAGGCATGGTGACGGTATGTGGATCACGCACCCTACGAGTACTGTTTTCGGCAACAATATAATAGTCTGCCCCTCTCAAGAAGAATGTGGAATTTCCACCACTTAACCAGAGCCACCGAGTGGCGAGCAACGCCTTGATCTTCATTTCATTAGGGAGACATTGTGACTTGTAACCAATTAATGCACTGTGCATGAAAAGTGCTACATGGTGTAACCCTCATTTAAACAAAGGTCTTTCTTCTTCTTGGTTATTTCGGTAAAGTCACGTAGAATGGAAATAATAAAAGAAAAAAAGAAAACATAATTAAATAATTCTCACAAAAATATGGAACGCTTCACGAATTTGCGTGGTCTTTCTTGCAAGGGAGACCCGGGGGAAACACAGCGACAAGAAAAAAACAAATCTTCATGATTATCTCCATATATATAAAAGGCAAAGTCGTGAATGTGTGTCTGTTCAAAATGTTTAGTGTACTTCCGGACATGCAATAAACTGGAAATTTGCCATGTGGGTACTTTCCAGACTGTACACCATGCAAAAATTATAAAAATAGACTTTTTTTTGGGGGGGGGGGGATCTGAATAATGCATATATTTTTTGCACGGCAAGTGAGCTGTGACGTCACATCTGTCACGTGACCCGCGCACGTGAAGCGTAACGCATTGTAGTGTAGTGGTTAGCGCGCCGCGCTACGAACCCGGCGACCCGAGTTCGATTCCCGCTCACGGCCACCACCGGTGACGATTATTTTAACCGGTCCTGGGCCTCCCCTAGGTCGACTCAGCCTCAAACGAGTAAGTGGTGTGGTGTGTGAACATCGCCACTGGGGAGATAAAGGCGGCCGGGCGTGGTGAATCCAAGTACCGGGCGAAGCCGGGTAGTAAAACTAGTTCAGTATAAAATAAACACTCATGTATTGCTGCGCAACCCAGCTGTACATTTGTGACAAGCTTGACTGCCGATGAGACCCAAAAAGCTTGAAACTGGTCCAGGATGCGCAGTTTAAAAAAATACATTCTGGAACACATTGTTCTTAAAAGCAAAATAGGGTAACAGAATAAAACAAAATATGTCATTGAATGCGGAGAGACAAACCAAGACGTGGTTCTACATTTTCCGACAATTAATAATTACAATAAGGCTCGCAATGGAAGAAAACAACTATAACAATTAAAAACATTTTAAAAATATATACAGCAATAGTGTTGTACAATACGTAATGTACACCATGTAACGTACACGTAAATATATAAAAAGTGAACGCACAAAAAGCTCGCCTTACCGTGGAGTCCCGTGTATTGTCCCAGTTGTATTGTGTCTCGCCAATGCAACGCACACGTTACTGTGTATGCTGTTGCAGCAGATACCTTGGATGTATATGGGAAGCGCAGAATGAAACGAGATAAGCGACATCACAATGGGAAAGACCAAGTCCCTGACCAAGCACCGGCTGTTTTATAGCGTTCGCCCAATGCGCAAAAGTGTCACAGCTATAACCCTGAGCAGTTAATCCACGTTCACCCATTCAAGTTCAAGATCACGGCTATTTAAAGTTAGGAGCATTGGGCCAATGCAGCACAGTCCCTGTGTATTATGCGCTCAACACAAACACAACATAATTGTATAATTCCACAATACTGTGTACTGCATCAACAGTTCTAAATTACATTACCGTATTCGTTGTTTAAACAATAAAAAGTATACATGTTTGTCTGCTCCACCTCAATTTATAAAACGTGTAGATATCGTAGATGTTTTATTAATCAGGCTTCATCTATTGTTAAAACGAAAAGCAATAACTAAGCTATGGCCAGACAGCTTATTAATAGCATTACGCTCTGATAATTAGACACTTGGAGCAGAATTCACGCTCAAGGGCAATTAAGGCAATTCAAGCCACTTGTGCTTTTGGTTGCGTGTGCATTTCATTAGCCCGATTTACACCTGGAAATCTGTAACAAATTGAATGTGGTTTCACACGCATGTGCACCGCTACGAGTGTAACAATTAATGCCTTCAGAAAACAATACTTTACAGGATTATATTTGGGTGGGTGGGGGGGAGGGTATCAGTCCAGGCCGCAGCTAACATCAGTGTCGAGTGGTATCTGAAGCGGTTCTTGGTGCCCCCCCACCCTTAACAAATCCACACTGACCAGTGTGGTGAAGTATGGTCAAAACAACCCCCCCGTTACCGACATATGGAGTGAAATGGCCTTCATCCAGCAGTGGGTTGACAGGAGTGTAAATTTAAAAATATATATTGTTTAATCATTCACATATGAATACGTGTCTGCCAAAAATGAAAATAAACCTTGCATATAAGACAGCTCCTTGTAGGATGTAAAGTACTGTACAGCAAAATGTGAAAGATGCGTACGGTTAGCCAGACCCCAACTAGCCAGATTTTGGCATTAAAAATATACACAAATTAAATCCCCAAAAAGTTAAGATAATAGAATAAAGTACATACTATATACCTTACAATGTTACGTGGTATATAACGTACGGATAAAATCCACGAGAACGCATTGCGTTATGTGTGGTGGATATTCAAAAAATGTAGTTAAAAGTATAATAAATGTACTTGGGTCAATACGTCTGTACAATAACACACAATAGTTCATTGACAGTCGTACAAAGACAAAGACCCCCCAAACTGTTGGGGGAAATGCTGTTAGCGAGCACCTATGAAGGCCAGCATGGTGCATGAGGGTGGTGGGTGGCCAACACCACGCCCGGCCGCCTTTGTCTCCCCAGTTACGATGTTTACACATCATACCAGGTACTTATTTGAGGCCGAGTCGACCTAGGGCAGGGGTCGGCAACCTACAGCTCCGGAGCCGCATGCGGCTCTTTACGGGCTGCTTCTTGACGATATGTACGTATGTACAGTAGGTACTCAGATGCATTGCGGCTCTTGAAATACTGAATTTTGTACCGAATTGGAAAGAAATGGCTCTTCTTGTTATTTTGGTTGCCGACCCCTGACCTAGGGGGAGGCTTAGGGGGGAATTAAACTCGACTCGCCGGGTTCGTAGTGCAGTGTGCTAACTGCTACGCTAGGTATATATAGTAACATAGGGATGCTATTTTGTAGTTTTACATTGATTTTAATTGGTTTTGCAGCTATCTGGACTTCACAGCGAAGCTGGACCAAGCCCCCCCCCCCCCCCCATGAATCTGGTCGAGTGAGAGGCTTTGCTGTCCTGAACAAGGTGGTCCAGGTGCCCCTTGTGACCCCCCTTTAATTATATGAAACTAAAAATTAAAGGTTTATTTAAAACACACCCATTTCAAACCTTTAAATTTTAAAACATCCTGCCTCACCAGCTTTCCCGCTATTTTTGTTTCTCCTGATGACGATTGCTTGTGTTGTGATCGAAACGTCGTAGTTTTTGTTGTTATTTTTGTCATTTTGTTTGAACCTATCTACGTGACTTTACCGAAAGACCCAAAGAATATGAATTCCTGCAGTCACGAAAGCTTTAAGTCAAGATTAAATATGTTAGCGAACAATGATTTAGGGGAGGCGGGGTGTCACAAAGAAAACGAATCCCCATCCTAACCACACTCACTCATGGTCTCAGTGCCATGTTCCTGTTGACGTGACATCCAGCTGCACCAGGTATTCACCCCCATCGTATTTTAAGACTTCTTAGGTTTCGTGTAGAACATGCCAAGTGTTCTTACTGCTGTCAAACAAAAAAACTATGCCATGAATTGTACAGTGGGGAAAACATTGAGAAAAAACATTGTCGAAACTGTTGAAAGAATAAAACACTTAAACACAAATGTTGCTATAAACTGTGTGAAACATTTACTTTGGCCTTTATAGTTAACATTATGCTTTTCTTTCCACGTTCAAGTTACTGGAATGGCAGTTGCGCACAATTCTACAAAATGCAAATGACAATGAAAATATGACTATACTCAACGTGGATATCCTGAAAGATAAGATTTGGATGTAATTCGATCATTTGCATACAACGTGAAAAAAATCGATTCTCCGATGCTCAATTCCAGGCATGTATGGTAAACAAAGAAATCAATTACTGCATTAATACACGTGAATTGTTAGAGGCGAGGGACATAGGCAAGTCTCCGAGGGTACAACACCTCCCATTTGGTGGTTAACACGCTGTAATTAGACACTGCATAATGATTGACCCCCCCCCTTCCCACGTGCTGCCCCCCGACAAATTGTAGCAAGTCAAGGGCACGATTTGATCAAAAAAAAGAAAGCAATTATTGTCTTCTCTTTGACTCATTTCTAGTTTAGCTTGTTCCATTAGCCTTTATTACGTAACATTCGCATATGTCCATATAATATTTCCAGAATCAAATGCAACTTGGCCCTTAAACAAGTGTTCGCATGCATATACAGCACTGTGAGCTTGCGAATATTAATCGAGAGAAATGGATTTATCGTTACACCCCTAAAGTCTTGCTCCTCATTTAATACCTAACGATGTCTGTTGCTGATGAGGATTTTTTTGAAAGTGTGTACATGTATAAAATTGTAAGCACTCTTCTGATGGTAAAGTGAGTGCACTAAAATGAATGCTCCGTCCTTTGAAGTCTGCGCTATGTCTTTGTTGTGTATTTTTATTTCCATGGCTGTCAAGGTCAATATCACAGCGAACGCCTTTGAATCATAGCAACAGCCGCCATTCACCACTAAATGGTGGTGACGTCACCACAGCGCTTGTGCCAGGCTAGGTGCACTCTGAGGCTGCGTCAAGTGTAAAAGGCTTGCTGACAAGAGGTCACGGGACAGACCCAGGCATTATGGGTTGACTGCCTGCGATGACTGGCAGATGCACCGCCTGTGCTCCATACTGTGCCATCTTGATGTGTGTTAGCTGCCCGGCGCTCTGGTCGTTGTTGCGAGCGTCACTTCTCTGCTCTCCGCTGTTGCTGGAGGATGACTGCCTCAAACTGCCCAGTAGCATCCTTCAAGTGCCTCCTCCACAGAGACGGATCTTGACACTTCTGGTAGCAGTATTAGCAGGGCCACGCAGCTCTACATCCTGCTGTACCACATCAACCCATCTCTTCTCTAGTCCATGCCACACCCATAGAGCCCCTCCCTCCTCTCTGTCTGGCCAAACAGAAGCTGCATGGGCATAATCACTCTGACTAGGTATGGGAACTCCTCCACTCTCTCCACAATTGCCCCATCAGTTAGAACCAATGAGGCTCAGCAGAAGAGTATCCAACTCCTCAGAGCGAGCAGCAAATACTAGATCATTAACATACATAACATGATTGACTTATAGGAAGCCATCCCTTGACCTCACCCGGGCATTGATCAGTTTTCCACTGTATCTGTAACAGATAGAAATTCCTCTGGTACAGCCATGGAAGCTTCTAAAACTATGTGGTCAAGAAAAGTTGTTAATAATGTAGGAGTCGGAGGACATCCCTGTCTCACCTTAAGGTGAACAGGGAATGGTTCCGACTCCCAGCCACGCAGCCTTACCCAAACCTGCTCAACATCATGAAGGTCGTTAATTATTGTGAGCAGTGGTTCATGTATCCCGAAAGCAATGAGAATAACCCAGAGCCCTAGCCTATTGATGGTATCAGAGGCCTTGACCAGGTAAATAAAGCAGAGATGTAGGTCTTTCTGAAATTCCCTACACATCTGCTGTAGCAGACAGACAGAGAATATGGCATATGTGAATGATGGAGCAGTTCTGAAGCCGCATCAGGGCTCTACAAGCCATACCTAATTTCCTAGTCTGGTAAAACAACTCTTACATCCTCAGTGGTTGCCAGTCGGTTACACTGTGGTGTGCTGTGAGAAATGCCATTGAGGGAAAGGCTAATAGTAATCTGCTGTTACCCTCATGGTGTGCTTGCAGCCACCACAGTGGCCAACAGGGACTGTATTGGTGCAAGGGGCTGGTAACATCTCCACCTTGCATTAAATGACCAAATTACCATGGACAAAATACCATAATCTTGTTCTGGACGGTCAGGCATCTGAGATATTTACCGACTAACCCCCCCCCCCCGCCCCCCACGAGATTTTTCCATAAAAAGCAGAAAACCACTACGAGTCGCCACGTGGAAGTTCAAACACACTGCGGATGAAAGGCTGCAACTCCTCTGTCCGTAGCTCGACCAACACAACCTGAACCTCTGTGGACTACAAGAAGTCTGGTGGGCTGCTTCTGGCTCCAGTTACTACGAGGGATGGGCAGTTCCCCACTCAGGGCAGGAAATGACCAAACAACAGGGACTGCCTCTTCTATTGAACAAAATAATGAAAGGGGCGTGGTGGCATGGGGTGAGGTGTGGGAAACTGCGAGTCTCAGGCTTCTGCGGGCTTGCTTCTCCATTAATGGGAGGCAAGCAATAGTGGTGGTGGTAGCTTACACCCCCACTGATGATGAACATCTGTGGAGAGATACAGGCAAAGCTGAAGAGTCAAATGCCTCCTATGGTCTCCTTTCCCAGGTACTGGTTAAAGTGGCCCCTCGGAATAGTCATCCTTTTGGGTAACTTTAATGGGTCCAAGCAAAAACATCTGCTGGATTATATAGGGATGGAACAGCAGATGCGGGCCCATATCCTTAACACCAGGACCAACAGTGGAGTTGATCTGCCCACTGACCATCGGCTTATCAACTGTATGTGCCTGCCATTTTTCGACTGCCATTCTTCGACTGTGGTGGGTGTCCACCTAGGACCCCATTATTACCCAAAAACAGCTGGTCTTGGTTAGCTGATGAAAATTGCAAGCGAAAATGTCATCATCGCTTGCAGCTGGGGTTGGCATCGTCCCCCCCTCCCTCCTCCCGATACTGATGGAAAATGGGTTAGGTTCAGGACTGTGGCTCATGCAGCTGCTTTGGCTGCATTGGGTATGTAGTCCAGACCTCAACAGAAGCCCTAGCTGATAAGAAGTGATGTCACATCTAGCCGAAAGTGACAAGCCCACTCCCACCGTCTACTGGACATCTGTGAAACTACTAGACATCTGTGAAAAAAATATTTAGAGATCATCGGATTCCTCCAGTATAAATACATATTCTTATTCTGATATTCTAATTGTCTACACATCCCACATCGAAGAGGCTGCTCACAGTAACCTTCGCTCAGTGGTTTGAAGAACCGCACAGTGCTGCAAAGATGCAGCACTGTGCTGCCTCAGTAGGTTGCGATCGCAAATCACTTTTTAAGTCTATCAAAAAAGTAACTTGCGGGACCACAACTATTACCATCCTTAAGGGAAAGAACAGTGATCCTATTTCAAAACCTCCCAAGAACATGTCTGAAGGTGTGCTGAGCATTGATGTGAGGTCTTGGGGGAGGGGAAACCCCATGGGGCAAGGGGGGGATGACCCTGCTAGCTGGGGCTGCAGTGCATTAAATATTGGAGGAAGTAGCCACCCCCAGTAAGTGGCTGGCTGATGTGCCATCTTTTGAGGATGTACGAAGAGCGATCCAGAATCTGAGCACATATACATCGAGCGCAGCACACTTAAGATTAACAAAATATTGTTCGTCATTACATGAAAATTGGCGTAAGCATGTATTTAGTGACAAATCGAGCAAAAGTTACGTGTATAAACAGTAGCTTAAATGTAGGTGAGGGGAGCGATGGTGCAGCCGTTAGCACATTGTGCTAAGAACCCTGCGACCCGAGTCTGCTTCTCAGGCACAGCTAACATCAGTTTTGAATGATATGTTAACCGGTCATGGGTCTCCCCTTAGGTAACTGACACTGACAAGTGAAGTGTAATTAAACTCCCCCCGCCCTTCCCCTAGTTCGACATAGCATGTGGAAACCTTAATCCAGTAGTGGACTGACAAAGGGCAGTAAATTATAAAGTATTACTATAATTATATGCATATCAACTTTAAACCAGTGATGATAATAAGAAAATGCTGAAACATGAATCTCAAGATAGTTGGGAGCTCCACCATAAGGAACAGGGGACTTGGGCAAAGCATCTAGGCAAAGCTCTGAGTATTCAGTGGCTGATCAAATAGCCCCCACTGGGAGTCCAGACGAAACATGTTGACCTTTGGTTAACAACCATCAACCTTCAGGTCCCATGCTCATCTAGGCTAACAGCTGCTTGAAGCTGTTAGTCCAAAAAGTGTCAGAGAAATGAAAATTATGGTTGTGTCTTACTTTCACCCACCTTCGGAACAGCGAAAAAAAATAACACCTTTCTCACGTTTTTAAATCTTGCAGTGTTAATTATAAAAACTAAAAGTAATAATGTATGCGCAAAATATGACATGGTTCATGGTAGAGGTGGAACAATTCAGCCCCGAGTGGTTTGGTTCATTGGCGCAATTAGGAAATGTAATTCAATTCAACAATGTTTTTTTTTATTACTGTGTAAAATTAATGCCACTAGTGGCTGAAGGGTTACTGTGAAGCCAATACATACAATGTATACACATTTAAAACATAAATTCTTATACACGATTCAATAATTAAGACTTCCTATTAATCGATGAACTAATTTATCATTCCATCCATACAGAACAGTGATTGAGTACTGTATAGTAAATAAGTCATCAACTTATTCGCCAATTACATTTTACCGTATTTTTTTTTCAAAATGTATTCGACTGAAATAAATGTTTGTCTGAAATGAACATGAATTCAGATTTTTTTACAAATGTTCCTTAATTGCCAATGCTGATTATTTAAATTATAAACACTCAACAGATTTATGATTAACAATGCCCCAAGAGGAAAAAATGTATTTAAAATATGCGTTTTGGGCATTGGCCCTTCTTCACAATTGTATACATTTATATACCCCATATTTACATTATTCATCACTGCACATGCTCTTTAGTAGGCATACAACGGTGCATCACTTCATCGATCACAATCAATTTTGATGATCATGATGCATATGCAGAGTTGCAAACTGTCCAGATTTAAGTGGTAGGCTGCCTATCTTTAAACAATTTCACCGCCGTCCGGCAATGCTGAAAAGTGCATTTCTAATAGCTCCTGAACAGGGAATCCACCGTGACGGATGAGACCCTGCAAGCTATACCGCAAAACCCCATCGAGCACCACCTTGGTGAGCCATGAACCACCAGTGAGCTGCGGTGTGCCATCAAGAAGATGAAGTCCAAAAGAGCCTGATGGCATCCCAGCTGATGTATTCCAAGTTGGCAGCCACCTGCTCACTTCAAGGCTCCACAAGTTGATCCTCCGGATCTGGGACGAAAAAGACCTTCCCGGCAACCTCAGGAATGCGACCATAGTAACAATCTTCAAGAAGGGGGACAAGTCTTGCTGTGGAAACTACAGGGAGATCTTCCCCTTGTCCATAGCAGGAAAGATTATGGCCCCTATCCTGCTCAATCCAGTCCTGTTGCTGAGGAGGTCCTGCCGGAGACACAGTACGGATTCTGACTATCCCAGGGCACTGCAGATATGGTCTTCGCTGCCCGCCAGATAACAAAAAAGTGTCGGGAGCAGCATCACGAACCGGTGTGCTGTACTAGTGACGAATTGGTACGTTCTGTTTACGTGACAACCCTTACTACTTGGCTGTCAGATGGTGGCGGGTTTAACGACACATTTATATATATTTACGCTATCTAACCCAACAAAACCTCTATTATGGATGATAATGGTCGCGTAAGCCTACGTGTTCAATAGTGGTGTACTTTTATAATAAATGTAACTCACTGCGTCACTAATACACACCATGCTTTCAACACACCCATAACACCATAAATCTGCTCTTAAATATTTCATATTACAGTGAATCGACACAGAACTTAAGTAAAAACAGTATTTGATAAACCTGACAAAAAATGAACTGCAATTAATCACTGAACACGATAACAGCAACTTTAAATTCACACCACACTATTTACATCCAATTTACATGATGCATTATTTAAAATATTTTAAACAATGCATCAATTACTGCAGCATATTCGGTTATATGCTGAATATTTAAGGTGGCATTGCTGGCATTGTTGGATCATCAACGTAAATGCTGCGTTCATACTTGAGTATCTTAACAGTATCCACTGAAACACCATCACATTCCTGCAATCACAAAGCAGTGCTGGTGCAATAATATCTTTACAAATACTCATGGCCAACCATGATCATTGAACTCAATCTTTAGACAGTCTGATTTTGAGACATCTGCAGCATTTTAAAAACTGCACAACTCCTCTTATCTGTGGCTATTACCCACGCTCTCTGTAATCGATGGAGCCTAAAGAGTCCACTAAATCTATTATCCATGGTCCCATTATTCCTATTATCTGCGATTATCCGCAGGTTTTTTCTCTCATCTCGTTTTGCCACTAATGATCTGTTTTAATGGATAAGAGTACATGGGCAAATTAATCCTCTTATTCACAGATAAGTTCAGCTAAATTGCAGATAGCACCACAGATAATGGATCCACAATGTTCATTCTCTAACATGACTGTGAAAAACAAGCGTTATCTGGTAACTTTATTGAAAGTGACACTTGGCTTTGAGTAGCTATGCAGCTTTGGCCACTTTTAAGGAGCACCCTAACCTTGTGTAAGATGAAATGGATTTTAAACAGGCTCCATTCACTGAACAAGATATTTTACCGCCCTTTGAAAACAACAGGATATTCTGAATGTTCAAATAAATGTTATTTCTGTCTTCAGTGAAATAATAGGAATGTGTTCGCAAATTAATTGCTTTCCACAATTTTCGCCAACTTTGTAAATTGCTCAGTTAACGAATTACGGATAATTTGTAACACATGTGGCAATGGGCTTCTTCATCATTTACGACACCCGGACGCAAGAAACTAGGTGCAGAGTCTGGTTGGTGTCTTAGCAAGCATTTACTTTATATGCAAACGTACTTTTTACGTACAAGTAAACTGCACACTAGTTGAATATTTTGTCACAATTGAGACCTTTCCTGATACGGCTCGAGTTGGTGCATTTAGATGCTAACTTCTCTCTAAATAGATTACTAGGTTGTTCCACACCACATAGGACTGTGGACTTTTTCATCACATTTTGTAATGGTAAACGCAGCAAGCATTCCCTCCACTACAAAATAAACCAATCAACACACCATCAGCAGGAAAAGGAAGGAAACACCTTGTTTTACTACAATTTTCCAAATACTGTAATACTGTTCAATGTTTTAAATTGTATTGCAGTTCATGACTGGGTGGTTATTTGACCGTGACTAATATTAAAGTAAAAAAGAGACGTGTCACGCGTTATTAACCCTCACAATGTATAACATGCTATATCAAATAGTTTGGGTAGAACAAAATCTAAATCAAATTCCTTGACGTGTATACTACAATGATCGTATAGCTTTTAAAATTACATACCATGAAATTACAATTACTTGATATTTTGCTTATTTTAAGACACCATTCTTTGTATGTGAATGTACATGTATTTATTTTTAACTTCTTTAGCACCGTTTGTAGCCAACCGTCCTAATCGGAGGTGCGGGGGAAGGACAACAAACTAAAGACATGAGTTGTCAATCTGGTGGCTTCCTAATATCCAAAGAGCGTTCCAGACGGCTGCAAAAGCACATTTGAAAGCACATGATACAGTGACTGTCTTTGTCCGATGGCTAGCCAAAAGCCGCTGCTAGGATGACCGGAGTTTTTTCTTGTCATGGTTTATGCTCCTTGTTTGATGTTACTTTACTTTCAAGAGAAGTGGCCGGGGGGGGGGGCTTCGGGGGGTCAGAGTACTGAGCTGCTATGTATGCATTTATGTTGAACATCTTTCGCACCGGAGCAGAACTATGGCTGAGAACATGAATTCGATTCCAAGGCAGTCTCATGTCATCAAACAAGGCTCTCAACACGGATTGGTCACACCACTGACTGCACGCACAAATACAGTTTTTTTTATTAGTTTGGCTTCTTCCAGCTCGAACACTTAACCATGTTTAGTTGTATTGACATGCGACAAACATTCCTTGCAGGTCTGCCCCTAGTGTGGACAGAGACCTATTCAAATAATTAAGGAAGCAGCTCTGTCACTAAATATTCTTTGACACAATGTGTGGTAGGTACACCACTAAGTTCTCCGTGAAAATGTAATCATGACATGACACTGATAATACAATTAGATTAGAATAATAAAACATAATACAAAAAAAATGTACCCAACAATCTTTTGATGACACTTCCTTAAAATATTATTTTTTTACTTTGCATCGTGGAAAATGCTGACAGTTTAGTTCTATACACGGGGTGGAGAAATTCCGACTCGATAATAATAAAAAAGGAGGGAAGATGAAGAGTCTGGCACAATGTGCTCACGTTTCCAAAACGCCTAAAGACAATTTTTCATGCAAGGATAAAGCTATAATAATAATATGCCCAAGGTTAACAGGACTTTCAATACAATAACATGGTTATTTACATCTTGTCTTTGGAATAAAATACCATGGGAATTAACCTATATTCTTTTTTCATGTGTAGCTACGTAAGTTTTCATATCAAACTCGTTCTTAGAGGAAAGCTGGAATTTCGTTAATTATGTCAGTGTCCAAACCCTTTCTGTAATCTACAGTATGTAACGTAGCAAGTTACGATGCAACAATGAATGTGAAAATCCATTTTCATGTTTTCAATGTTACACTATTGTACTATGCACAAAAACAGGACAGCACCTATGGCCACGGGGAAATCTAAAATTGTCCACAAGAGCAACATTGGCACTTTTCCTGCAGTGGTGTTGGATATCCTTCATCTTATTTATAGCACAAAGGAATGATGTGCATGTGACTGGTCAACATTGTCTTAAAACGCGTCTCAAGAATGGACCACGATTACTTGGGTTGTAAAGCCCAATCAAACATAACAAAGAAGATATCCAACCTGACCTGAACGGCATAATTAAGTATGGTCAATCAACCCCATGACCAAAACGGCATGGGCAGGTCTTCATCCAGCAGCGGATTGAAAAATATCAATGTGAGGTTGACCACTGTCAAGCTAGATTCATTCATCAAATTCTAATTAAGATTTGATTCCCATCTGCCATGTATAGTTTCACGAAGATGACAACACTGGAATATACCAATTGTATAAACAAGACACTGCTGCGACTGCAAGTTATGGAGCTCTGTAACGAATGACAAAAACCCACAGGTCTCACATTTAGAAATAAACCCACCCATTGATGTCAGTTAATTTATTATTAATGGTGCTGATATTTCAACTTTTGTTTGAAACTAACATGACATTATTTGTTAATATTGTATTGATGTTTCAGTGCCAGCTTCAACAATGTCTGTGCCTTATTTCTAGAATTTCATGTTTTATTTAAGCTCAGAGTGATATCTGAACTGGTGCTGAGCACCCCACGCCCTCGCACCATCATCAATCCCCACTGAACACCATCGATAGGCATTATCAATCAACTCCAACAGCCGGCAGGGAGTGTGGAAGAGGCCTTCATTCACAAGTGGTTTGACAAAGGGCTTTAAATTAGTATCATTATTATCATCACGTTGAAGTAAATGTCTACAAGTAGATGTATACGTAGATTGACAATGGAATGAAAATTATGACGTTAAAGTTTATATTCGTAAGTACAGTACGTGTATTGTAAAATCAAACCACAAAATCAAGAGATGATTGAACAATTGTAGAAAGAGGTTACCCCAAAACAGGAGTGAAGCAGACAAAATCGGGTCAGGCAGCAGAAATGCGGTATTACTGCCGAAATGTTGAAAGGGGTCACAGAACGTTAGAGGTGATGCTCAAGGTAATCAAAGCTGCCTGAAACAGGGAACAGCTTGACTGCCACAGGACTGAAAAAAATAATCATTCACCTACATAAAAGAGGGACCGAAAGGAGTGTGACAACTCTACGGGGGTAAATCTGATGAGCATTTCAGGTTATGTATTTATCAGAATCTTACTGAATAGAAAAAATAAACATAGAAAAACATGGGCAAATTAGTGTGGAATTTAGATTACGGAGTCTGTATTTATCAGACATTTACAGTAATACAGCCGACAGAGAAGAGTTGAAAGAGTATGGGGAAGATTTCCTTTGTAGATTTTAAGCATGCCTATGATCCTGTCTGGTGAGAGGCTCTGCGGGAACTGCTAGACGGTTAAGTAAGATAATGTGTCTGCTTCACACCTTTTTGATGGCGTCTGCATGAATAAGATGAGACGTAGGCATGATTTGATGTTGGACAGGTATTTGTCAATGTTGCATTCTGTCTCCAACATTGTTTCATGTTGTGCAGGTCTGTGGAATAGGACTTGGCTGGAGCATGTACAGTTGTTGGAAGCCTTAGGCACCAAGGCAGGCTAATGGGGTCTTAAGCAAAATTCATCACAGTTCCTAGAAACTGGACTTCTGTAGCAGGATCACAAGTTCTGGTCGGAGGAGAGACGGTTGAGGTAGCAACCGACTTTGAGTCCTTAGGCAGTAATGTCCATAATGCAAGGGCCTGTGAGGAGGACAATAGGCAGCATAGGTTTTTGGTGGCCAGTAGAAACGACTTTGCAAGACAATAGAAATGAGTCCAAGTGAAAAGGAAAGTGTATTTGAGGCAAGAGTGTTTGCCGGGAATCTGTATGAATCAGAGAGCCGGACCCTAAATAAGTAGCTCAAAAATTTTTGCTGCCATTTGAGCACAGGTGTATGAGATGGATGCTAGGAATGTTGTGGCAAGATAGGATAAGCAATGCAGAAGTCCAGAAGAGGCGACGACGGTTAAGCGTTATTAATATGATCAGGCTCTGGGAGAGCCGATTCAGGATCAGAATCTTGATTTCGACTGGAGAAATCCGATGAGCTATGAAGCTCTTTTTCACAGATGTCCAGTAGGGGCGGGTGAGAAAGGTATAACAATGCCGAGACAGACACTAGAGGTTTGGCCACCAAGGGGAAGACCTCAGGCTAGATGGGGGAAATGATGCTGTATGGGCCGATCTTGGGAGGCCACATGTCGACTGTGCAGCAGCTGTGGGATTTGACAGTTGATAGAAAGTGTTGACGAGGTATGGTGGCATCAACATTTATGGACATAACATCTTGATATTATAAAATGAGCGAAAACATCTTATGCTTATACTTTTTCCAAAAATGTTCTAATTTTTCACAGTTATGTAGTTAATTTGTCATAAAAGATTGTTTTTACATAACATTCCCAATTCAATATAATTGCCTGCTCTATAGGTTCCAAACAGCATCTACTGTATATATATATGCTGTTTTACTGTTCTGGATTGCATTGCATCATTGCACAACACAGGATGTGAACTTGGACTTTGAATAGCTATGAGTCCACAAAACAATTACCGCATTCTCCAGATTATAATACACTCCGGAAAGTAAGATGCATCCCACACTTGTGCCCGGTGTTGTACAAATCTGGATTATAAGACACACCCTGACTTTTGCTTTAAAATACAGGAGGAAAAAAGCGCAGTCTTAGAATCTTGATAATATGGCAATGAGCTAGGAAACATCAACTTTCTAGAAGCACACCCACTCGCAAACAAAACATTCGTGGTAATGCCAATAGAGCAATAAACAAACGTTCGAGCAAAGGACTATATGAAGGTGCTCAACATTAGCAAAATTCAATTTGTGCCAATTAAGTCGAATATTAACATTACCCTTATGGCAGCAGTCCCAGTCAACATGATTAAATAATACATCGTGTAAATATTCTTCGATAACGATGACCAATGTCATTCTGCAAGGGACCTTACTCAAGACTTGGCACACAATTCCCGGAGTTAAGTATCGTAACTTGTACGGCGATTTTATTCTTCAGCATCATCATTCATGATCAATCTACGACTGGATAAAAGCCTCCCCAAGTCATCGCCATCTCTCACGGTTCTATGATTTAATGATCTACCTTGCACCTGCACATCAGCCCATTTCATCACTCTATATCCTTAGTGAATGTCCTCTCGAACACGATCCATTCATTGGCGGCATCTGGTTGGATAGGCATGCGTTAGTTGTATTTGTAGGTGTTTGGGTGATTTATTTACCCTTCTTGTACTTTGCACTAGAATGATGTTTTTGTACTTTTGATGCAGCAACGTTCTTACCCGCCTCTACTAGACATCTGTGAAGAAGAGCTTTATAGCTCATAGGATTCCTCCAGTATAAATACAAATTCAGAATCTGATTTTGACTTTATCACTATTCTTGCCACGTGTCCTTCCCAAACCCACTAACTTTTTCTAAACGATTAGAAGTTTGTCTTTAATCTGCGTACATTCTCTAATCCATATATTCCTCTTTCTGCACCCCTAATGTAATTAAAAAAATAATCCATGCAATGTATTTTAAATAATTAAATATCTTCACCCAGAATGATACACTTGGAGGATACTGTTCATACATAAACAAAAACTGGAATCCTGACACTTTTGCGAGAATATAATTCATGGGAGTGTTACAAACGTATTCAAAACATTTGGCTTATCTCCACGAATTTCTTGCAAAACCGGTCTCCACATGCACTTCAAATATTTGGATAACTGTCATTGCCAAAGTATGTTCTGAGACGATGCCAAAACACGCCTATGTTTTGTTGAACAAGCTGAGATTAAACATTTTAAATTGATCTGATGAACTTTGGTGATACAGTGTGCCATCGGAGCAAAGTTTTCAATCAGTGTGTATTGCCTGATTTAACCTATACTATACATGAGAAACATTGACGCTGATAAGGACACTATAACAAAAACATTAAAGTACACAAAGTATGGAAATATGCATGCTGGGAATTACATTGAGAGGCAGAAAGAATAACACATGGATCACGTAACAAATGCAAATTAGAGACATTCACATTGACTCTTGAGAAAAGTACTTGGGCAGGACCCATTGTAAGAAGGGATGATGGCCCGATAAATGAGAATGGAGACAGTGGCAGCCAATTAAAGAGAACACGATGGAGAGGATGACCACCATAAATAAACATAACCATTAGATTCAAAGCATGAAAAGTTTAACAAAATTACGTACGAAATAAAAGACATGAATACCGCAATAACAATGAGCCCATTACTCAATGATGCTATTTGGAGAATGTGGGTTTGGACTTGACCAATCTCGAGAGATTACACTTGTAATTTTGCCATAGCTTTTAGTCGATTTCAAATAAGGATACACGGCCACGTACCTATGTTTTACTGGCACAAAGTGCATACAACAATTTCCTCCCAAAGTCTCTTGTTTAACCCATATATCTGTGACGTTTACACATTCATGGAGGCTTACCTAACATGAGGCAATCAGTAGCAAGATCACATTGCTCTTGCTGCAACTTTATGACCTGCCCCGACTGACATCTGTGAAAAAGAAATTCAAAGCTCATCTTCTTGGTTCTTTCGGTAAAGTCACGTAGAAGGGAAATAATTGTCAAGGCGTCCCCCCCCCCTTCCAACCCAGCGTATATATATGCTCCAAGCACGTGTGCTGTTTCATTCAGACGCTGTCGCCTCGACAGACCTGGTTTCACCTGAGGACGGCTGCTTGCGTTGTGGCCGAAAAGTCGTGAGAATTATTTTATTATGTTTTATTTTTATTATTTTATTACTTCCCTTCTACGTGACTTTACCGAAAGAACCAAGAAGATGAATCCCTGCAGTCACGAAAGCTTTAAATCGAAAATTCAAAGCTCATCGGATATCTCCAGGATAAATACAGATTCTGATTCTGACATCGCCTTGTGTTAACGACCCCTCGATGAGATGGCCTGCTATTACTTCGTGGCCTCGGCGTGCAAATATCATCACCAAGTCTTAACCATCCACTTTGCAGTACTTACACACTGCTTGCTGGTGTAGCAATAATATTGAGCAGAAATGACGCTGTGGTTGCAGAAACTGAAGAAGAGGAAAACAAAACCTCTAGAGCAGTGTTTCTCAAAGCGTCGTCCCCAGCCGACAAGTGGTCCTCGACAGGCCTCCAGGTGGTCCGGGGGCTGTGATGCAAATGCAGTTGATCCAGAAATAATGACAAAGCCTCTATCTTTTGTTTCGGACATTAATTCACATCTAGTTATATTTAATTTTGGAATAAAGTTAGATAGACTACCCTGATTGAACTATCTCAAGCCTAAGATCTAAATTCCCCCCCCCCTACACAAAAAAACACGTATAGCTGCGTAAAAAAAATGTTTTTTTATGAATAATATTGTATTACTGGTATTTAGAGATAAGTGAATGAATTTTGTCACAGGGGTGGGGGGCTGTGTGGTCCGCGGAATTGTTTGCATCGGCCGAGTGGTTCGTGGGCCAACACATTTTGAGAAACACTGCTCTTGTGGTATCACCAGACTATCCCAGTCTCTACTCCCTACTCCCGTAGATAAAAGCCATGGCCAGGAATCAAACCCGGGTTAGGTTACTGGGTTCATAGCTCGGCGCATTAACCTTCGTGCTAACATTCCAGCCAGGTAAAAGTTACTGAGGTCAATATCTTTTTAAAGTTAATAATAGACTGGCAAAAATAAATGCATATACATTTGGTGTCATTAGAATCGTAGACATTAACACTGCTCTTTGGACAGCTGAAATTGCTTCTCAGCTAAACTGGTGGACTGCAAATGAGGGTCGTGGGAAAATGAAAGTGCCAAATAAATAAATCAGGACTGTAACACAACGGTTAGCAAATCATAATACAATGATTAATCAAACACTCTGCACAATTATAATGGAGGAGAATGCAAAGGGTGTATTTTCAGTTTGGGATAGAGCCACGTTAAGGATGATGTATTTGCCCAGGTCAATGGGTTCAGCTGCCTGACAAATATAGGCCTGAGAGCCAACACAGAATTGTACTGTGTTGCCTACGAAATGAAGGTCACAAGTTATGGCAGTGCCATGCAGTACAGGGAAGGACAGTATTTTCCTGCCCAGAATAGAGGGCAAGGCAATGCTCAAGATAGAGCAAGAAAGGCTCCCAAGGTTAAGTAACACGGCAGAGGTCAAGGATACAGGAGAGAACAGTCCATAAGATCTGAGACACTGAAGAGGGTATCACACATTCCCCCAAAATACAAGATGCATATACCCATGGGTACAGGAAACATAGGGCCAGATAGGTAGAAGGAAACTGAGATATCTTTAAGTTTAGGACAAACCCAGGGGCACAGCGCAGGTCAGTATACTTGTTAGATACACAAGAAACTGTGCAGTAGACACTTCCAAGATGCAGGACAGACACGTCCTCGAGATCAGTCGCTGGCCACGTGGCCGACTCGAGGACATCTTATAAGTTCTTGTCACTGACCTTGTCCTCAGGGGTGTGCCATCGGTTGGGGGATTTTCTTAGAGGCATTCTACCTTCATACCGGCATCAGACTAAAGGATCTGTGCCTGGTTTTATCAAACACTTTCAAGTGTTTTAGTGTCCACTTACGGGTAACTTTGTATTTCCCTACAGGGAATGCTTAAGGTGTTTTATGCAATGATCTTAAGTGACTGCACATTTCTTTCCAAAAGTGCCACGTAAAAAAGGCCATATCGGAGTACAAATGTCTTGCTCCTCTTCAATCCCTGTGCATATTCCTCATTTTTTCCTCAATGTGGAGGCCACGCTCCATTTAATGTTGAACAACGCCGCACACGCAGTTATTATTTTGTTGGCTTGTTCAGGATTTATACCAAGTTCCATATGAAAGTAATGAAAAATGTCCCTTAAGCTGACAAGAATCCTGTTTAATGACGACCCGTATTATTAAATGAGATTTGACGTTATCATGCAACATACAGAAAGTGTATATGCGTCAATGTATGTACTGTAGTTTTATATTTTAATTAATCACGCTATTTAAAGAAATTACTTCTAATTTACCTTCCCGACTGACTTAAAGGGTTAAGCTCAAGATGGCAATGTCATCTAGCAGCAGCCCGTTGTAGATTTCTGCCACAAAATCTCTGCCATTCTTACTTTCCTTTAAAAGCCACAAACCATGGGGTACACCCAGGCCAAGAAGCAACAATATTTGTAATCATGCACTATATATATTTATACTGTACATCGTTATTACTATTTACACAGGTTTCTTTGCAGTCTTTAAAGCCCGCAAATCCTTAAGAACTCCAGCAAATTTGTAAACAAATCAACAGTATCCACTCTCTGCCTTTTTTATTTGGAAATATTATAAAATCTCCTTGGCTTTGAAAATAGCGCATTCGCAAACTTTGTGTACAATTCGGCTCATGGTGAATATGTGGATATGAAAATGTATCTTCAACTTTTTTGCACGGAACCTGCCAGTTGGAAAACAAAGTGCAAAAGGTGTTCCTTCTTTGTATGAAGAAGTAAATCTTCCTCCCGCATTGCACACGTTTCAAAGACAATATCTGTCAAAATGATCGTTTTTTATCCGTTGATCATCGTCCATGATTTCGAAAGGATTTTCCCGGTCGATAAACACCTTTTTTGAAACGTGGCTCCTTCATCTTTGTAATTTAAAAAAAAAGTTGTATTGTTAAATAGCATAAATCACAGATGTAAACACGTGTTATTTATTGTATCTCACTTGAGCTACCCGATTTAACCTTCAACTCAAGTCTTACTTGTGCAATGCCCGTTCCACTTTGGCAAAAAACCCTTACATTACAAATATTTAAGTGGGACCACTCAAGCAGAATTTCATGAATGTTCACTCAAGGAGTTCCCTTAAGTTGTCTCATGCAACGTACTAAAGCTGAGATAACAATAAGGGGGACCACACTGATTGAACTTGACTTAACCCGTCTGGGCAATGCGGCCTTGACTGGCATTGACACTGGCCTCGACCTACAAGGCTCTCCCTCTCGCCCTTGATCTTGTCTTGAATCCAACAGAGTCAGATCCCAGTGTGTAGAAAGCATAACCATGCGCGCACAGGGGCCGGGACACCTTACACGACAGACCCAAGTGCGACTCTATATCCGGCTACACTCCCCTGGGTTTATATAGCACATGGGGGCCTGAGGGTTCCTTATTCTGCTTTGATATTCACAGGGCTCTGTCCTGTACACAAGGGGGGGTTCCGGTCCTGTACGTACACAACTTCATCTTCCTGTGCAGAGGAGTACCGACCTGTTTAGACCCCCATGTACACACACACACCTTGTAAGTATACAACGCAGACTTCCCTGTATGATGCAGCAAAGACCCACCACCCCCACGCGGAAGGCAGCCTCGGGGCTGCCTTCCGCGTTGTGGCTTGCGTGTTTATCGATCACGTGTAGAGTTGTGTGTGTGTGTTGTTGTGTGTACACGCATGGGCGCTGTGCCCGTGACACACAACATACACACACACAATACAGTACACACCACGTGTGTCTTGTCTGCACGGCGCGCACGTGTACTACATATAACGCGGGCACAAGCGCCTGCACTGTACGCAGTGTGTGCTGTGTATATCCGCTTGCATAACTGTAGGCAAGCGTGCAAGCGTGTGTCTGTCTGTGTGTATCTGTGTGTGTGTGTATCTGTGTCTGTGTGTGCGTGTCTGTGTGTGCGTGTCTGTGTACGTGTCTGTGTGCGTGTGTCTGTGTGTGTATCTGTGTGTGTGTCTGTGTGCGTGTGTCTGTGTGTGTATCTGTGTGAGTGTGTGTGAGTGTGTGTCTGTCTGTGTGAGTATTTGAGTGTGTGTATCTGTGTGTGTGTATCTGTGTGTCTGTGTGAGTGTCTGTGTGAGTGTATGTGTGTGTGTCTGTGTGTGTATCTGTGTGTGTGTGTCTGTCTGTGTGAGTGTATGTGTCTGTGTGTGCGTGTCTGTGTGTGTATCTGTGTGTGTGTGTGTCTGTCTGTGTGAGTGTATGTGTCTGTGTGTGCGTGTCTGTGTGTGTATCAACAGCACGCACAGTTGCGGTGTGTGCACGCTTCACGACGCGAACGCGGCCTGTAGGATTTAAACACGGGCGCAGGGCACGTTGGCAATACCGTGGTAGTAGTAGTCGTAGTCGTGTTGGGGGTCTGGCTCTGTAACGTGGGCCACATAACAACACACGCCACACAACAACAACACACGCTACACAACAACAACAACACACGCCACACAACAACAACACAGGCCAGGCCGATTTACTTCATGCGCGGCACCCAAATCGCTGCGTCTGTGTGGAGGGGGAGCGGTGGCGGAACGGTTAGCGCACCGCGCTGCTTTCCCGGCGAGCCGAGTTCGATTCCCGCCAGCGACAGATTTATGAACCGGTTCTGGGCCTTCCCCCCTAGGTCGACTCGGCCTCAAGTGTTACATCAGCATTGGGGAGTGCAGTGTATGTAGTAGTGCATGAACAGCACGTACAGGTCTTGCCATTATTAGTACGGCGTATGCAGCGATGTGTAGCTGTGTACTCTATGCGCAGTGTAGTGTACGTGTGATGTGTGTAATGTACTGTAGCGTGTGTACGCGTGCTGTGTGTACGCTACAAGAATGTCCACGCGGTGGTTGACATGTGCTGTGCGCACGATGAACACGCGTGTACTGCACGTGTACATGTGTACCACGCGTGTAACATGGGTACCACGCGTGTAACATGGGTACCACACGTGTGCCAGGGTGAGCCACGCGCACGGGGGGTGGGAGAGAGGCGAGGCACTCACCTCGAGGCGCGCGCGCTCCTTCGTCTCCCTCCCACTCTCTCTCTCTACTCTCCCTTCACTCTCCCTCCACTCTCTCCCTCTCCCTTCACTCTCCTCTCTCTCTCTCTCTACACTCTCCCTCCCTCCACTCTGCCTCAACCGCCGCCTCTCTCCCCTGTCTCTCCCCCTGGCGAGTCACGGCGCACGCGCGCGAATCCAGGACGACCTGGGGGGGGGTGGGGGCACTGGGGGGGGTGGGGGCACGGGGGTGGGGGCACTGGGGGGGGGTGGGGGCACGGGGGGTGGGGGCACGTGGGGGGTGAGGGCACTGGGGGGTGGGGGGGGCACTGGGGGACGGTGGGGGCACTGGGGGGTGGGGACGGGGCACTGGGGGGTGGGGGGGCACTGGGGGGTGGGGGGGGGGCACTGGGGGGTGGGGGGGGGGCACTGGGGGGTGGGGGGGGGGGCACTGGGGGGTGGGGGGGGGTCACTGGGGGGTGGGGGGGGGGCACTGGGTGTAGATTGAGGCTGGGTGGGGCTGGGTGTAGGTTGGGGCTGGGTGGTGCTGGGTGTAGATTGAGGCTGGGTGGGGCTGGGTGTAGATTGAGGCTGGGTGGTGCTGGGTGTAGATTGAGGCTGGGTGGGGCTGGGTGTAGATTGAGGCTGGGTGGGGCTGAGTGTAGGTTGGGGCTGAGTGGTGCTGGGTGTAGGTTGGGGCTGGGTGGTGCTGGGTGGTGTAGGTTGGGGCTGGGTGGTGCTGGGTGTAGGTTGGGGCTGGGTGGTGCTGGGTGTAGGTTGGGGCTGGGTGGTGCTGGGTGTAGGTTGGGGCTGGGTGGTGCTGGGTGTAGGTTGGGGCTGGGGGGTGTTGGGTGTAGATTGAGGCTGGGTGGTGCTGGGTGTAGGTTGGGCTGGGGGGTGCTGGGTGTAGATTGGGGCAGGGTGGTGCTGGGTGTAGATTGAGGCTGGGTGGGGCTGGGTGTAGGTTGGGGCTGCGTGGTGCTGGGTGTAGGTTGGGGCTGGGTGGTGCTGGGTGTAGATTGAGGCTGGGTGGTGCTGGGTGTAGGTTGGGGCTGGATGGTGCTGGGTGTAGGTTGGGGCTGGGTGGTGCTGGATGTAGATTGGGGCAGGGTGGTGCTGGGTGTAGATTGAGGCTGGGTGGGGCTGGGTGTAGGTTGGGGCTGCGTGGTGCTGGGTGTAGGTTGGGGCTGGGTGGTGCTGGGTGTAGGTTGGGGCTGGGTGGTGCTGGGTGTAGATTGAGGCTGAGTGGTGCTGGGTGTAGGTTGGGGCTGGGGGGTGCTGGGTGTAGGTTGGGGCTGGGTGGTGCTGGGTGTAGATTGGGGCTGGGTGGTGCTGGGTGTAGATTGAGGCTGAGTGGTGCTGGGTGTAGGTTGGGGCTGGGTGGTGCTGGGTGTAGATTGGGGCTGGGTGGTGCTGGGTGTAGATTGGGGCTGGGTGGTGCTGGGTGTAGATTGGGGCTGGGGGGTGCTGGGTGTAGGTTGGGGCTGGGTGGTGCTGGGTGTAGGTTGGGCTGGGTGGTGCTGGGTGTAGGTTGGGGCTGGGTGGTGCTGGGTGGTGTAGGTTGGGGCTGGGTGGTGCTGGGTGGTGTAGGTTGGGGCTGGGTGGTGCTGTGTGTAGGTTGGGCTGGGTGGTGCTGGGTGTAGGTTGGGGCTGGGTGGTGCTGGGTGTAGGTTGGGCTGGGTGGTGCTGGGTGTAGATTGAGGCTGGGTGGAGTTGGGTGTAGGTTGGGCTGGGTGGTGCTGGGTGTAGGTTGGGGCTGGGGGGTGCTGGGTGTAGGTTGGGGCTGGGTGGTGCTGGGTGGTGTAGGTTGGGGCTGGGTAGTGCTGGGTGTAGGTTCGGGCTGGGGGGTGCTGGGTGTAGGTTGAGGCTGGGTGGTGCTGGGTGTAGATTGGGGCTGGGTGGTGCTGGGTGTAGATTGGGGCTGGGTGGTGCTGGGTGTAGATTGAGGCTGGGTGGGGCTGGGTGGTGCGGGGTGTAGGTTGGGGCTGGGTGGTGCTGGTTGTAGGTTGGGGCTGGGTGGTGCTGGGTGTAGGTTGGGGCTGGGTGGTGCTGGGTGTTGGTTGGGGCTGGGTGGTGCTGGGTGTAGGTTGGGGCTGGGTGGTGCTAGGTGTAGATTGGGGCTGGGTGGTGCTGGGTGTAGGTTGGGGCTGGGTGGTGTTGGGTGTAGGTTGGGGCAGGGTGGTGCTGGATGTTGGTTGGGGCTGGGTGGTGCTGGGTGTAGGTTGGGGCTGGGTGGTGCTAGGTGTAGATTGGGGCTGGGTGGTGCTGGGTGTAGGTTGGGGCTGGGTGGTGTTGGGTGTAGGTTGGGGCAGGGTGGTGCTGGATGTAGATTGGGGCAGGGTGGTGCTGGGTGTAGTTGGGGCTGGGTGGTGCTGGGTGTAGGTTGGGGCTGAGTGGTGCTGGGTGTAGGTTGGGGCTGAGTGGTGCTGGGTGTAGGTTGGGGCTGGGTGGTTCTGGGTGTAGGTTGGGGCTGAGTGGTGCTGGGAGTGGGTTGGGGCTGAGTGGTGCTGGGTGTAGGTTGGGGCTGGGTGGTGCTGGGTGTAGGTTGGGGCTGAGTGGTGCTGGGTGTAGGTTGGGGCTGGGTGGTGCTGGGTGTAGGTTGGGGCTGGGTGGTGCTGGGTGTAGGTTGGGGCTGAGTGGTGCTGGGTGTAGATTGCGGCTGGGTGGTGCTGGGTGTAGATTGGGGCTGGGTGGTGCTGGGTGTAGATTGGGGCTGGGTGGTGCTGGGTGAAGGTTGGGGCTGGGTGGTGCTGGGTGTAGGTTGAGGCTGGGTGGTGCTCGGTGTTGATATTCTGTATCGATGACTAAATAACAAATTCACCCAAAATGCGTCTGTCCTCTTTAAAGATTAGTCCCGTCAAGATACCACCACACAAAACAGGTTTTCATGAGGTTGTGGTGCTACGTTGTGGGTAATACTCTTATGCTCCTACATCAAAGATCCCAACTTTCATGAATCCACACTGACAGGCGTAGAGTATCTGCAAATAATCCCCATGATCCGTACAAGTGTGGAAATGTCCTTGCCCAGCAGTGTGTTTACAATATATCTCAACGCCTAGAGTGTATCCATGGTCGTGGGCATTGGCGGTGCTGATGTGCTTGAGCCTGCTTTGGAAGCTGATGGTGCCAGGTGTTGTTCATTGTTGGTGCCGGGTGTCCATCGACAGTGCCGGGTGTCCATTGACTGGACGTGGATCCGTGAGCACCCAGAACAAGCACTTCGTCCCCTAACCTCGCTCTCTCCCGCACTCCTCCCGCTGTCCTATCATTCCCCGATGTCATCTGATGTTGCACGGGATGCTTTGGAAATTTGGAGAGGGAAGGGAGGGAGGGCGTTGGGAGGTGAACTGACGAGGGTGTTTTTTTTTGTCACAATGAGGATGGGGGGGGGTGGTAGTGGGGGTGCGAAATATAAAAGCCTCAGGGAGATCACGTAACGTGCGTGACTATGCACGTGCAACGTGGGAGCAGGAGACAAGGACTGTGATCAGAGCACAAAAATAGCCGTCACCAGACGCTGCTAACCCTGGCTCAGCATGGCCAGCAGAGGCACGTGGCATGCTCAACAACTTGTGCAGTCAGGAATAATCTGTACCCACTGTACTGCCACACAAGTAAGCGTAAATATAAACCCATTGCGTTATTAATAGCGCTCTGGGTGATTCTACAAGGGAGTCAAGTTCAAAGCATAATGTTTGCAAAAACACTCCTAAAAGATAGACATTCTAGCAACACAATATGTCTGTAAGTGACATGTCCTGCACAGGTTTTCTTAATATGTAACCCAACTATATGCCTCACTGATGCCTTTAACCAAAGTGAGAGCACTGTGAGATAAAATGTCTCTTCTTTCAGGACGTTTTGAGATTATGATGTTTCTGCAGGTTGCTTTTGAATGTGTACATATGGTTGAGACTTTATTTCAGCTGGTAAGGCCCAATAGCATTGAGTTAAGCAGTTATTTTACACGGACGACCAGATGAAGACCTTCTGCAGTGGTGGCAGTTACAGGACATTTTGGGGTGGGAATGGACTAAACTTAAATCACTCAGAATTAAATCTCTTTGCTGATGATACTGTTGTGCTAGTATCTGGCATATATCCAAACGAAGTCAAACAGAATCTGCAACATAATTTCGACTTAATTCAACGTCCATTGTCATCAATACAATTGCTCCTAACTCCCCCAAAAGCGAAGATCATGCTCTTTTCTTTAAAAAAAGAACAGTTTCATTCCCTTCACCTTTTACGGATATCAGAAGCAATATCATTGAATAAACTGAGTGCTTTAAATACTTCGGTTTACTGATTGTTTAAACATTTTCATTTCAATCCCATATTCATCACATCTGAAAGAATATCAAATGAAAATAGGGGGTTTTATACAGAAAGAAACATTGTTTTCGCATTCGGTTGTGCCTGCAAATTGTTGAAGCTATTATTGTACCACTGACGCTGCTTGCAGATCAGTTACGAATGAAACACTAAACAGACTAAATCCGCTTCATCATTCTGCTCTTCGAGTTGCACTAGATGTACTATACAGGACCTGCCTCTGTGACCTCTACTTAAAATACAATCTCACATCACGTGATGCAAGAAGAAACCTACATTGGACCCCGTTCATTCATCAAATCCTCATTGGCTAATCTGCAATGTACATACCTAGCTGATTAATTCACTACATCGTCAAACTTGAGAAACCTAAGATGTCCATCTGATTGCCTTTTAACTATCCCTAGAACAAGAATTGGAATAGGTGACAAAGCCTTTGCCATTGTTACAGCAATAATAACTTTGAGCACAGCACACATAGAGAGTGTTAAATGTCAATTTTATTTTGCAAAGGATTGCATGTACTCAAAATATGTAAGGTACGGTAACATTCATAATCAACGTTTTTGGGTGTGGTTTCACGCTTCAACACACCGGTGGGCTAAAGCAGTGAACTATTTGTCTTTTGTCAACGTGACACTTTTTTACTGATTGGCCGTGTCGGGTGGTGGAGGGTTACGACACATTTATAAATAACGCGATCTAAACCCAAAAACGTTGATTATTAATAATATTGGTCGCGAAAGCCTACGTGTTAAACTGTACGGTAACATGGTAGCATTACATAAAACTCAGGGCATTCATCAATAACACCACCTTAAAAGAAACAGATATTAAAGGTGACGTTTTGGGAAATGGCCCTTCTTCATAGCTCATAAATAGAGAGGCTCGAGATATAGAGTGGATAATACTGGTAGGAACGAAGTGGACCAGACCACCAATAGATTAATGTGTCCGTCCGTCCGTCCGCGTTTGTCCGTCCGTCCATCCGCGTTTGTCCGTCCGTCCGTCCGCGTTTGTCCGTCCGTCCGTCCGTGTATCAACATCGCCCCCTACTGCAAACACTTGGCATGACCCTGTCCGACAAGATGGCCGCCCGCTCCCCCTGCGATCTGTGAATTAAACAAGATGGCCGTCGCTTCCGGCGCATCACGGCAAAACTTTAAACTTCGCTTCAAAATTACTTTACTGAAACGCAGCACGTTTATTTAAAAAATTACTTTACTGAAACGCAGCACGTTTTTTTAACACAGAGACAAGAAACACTTATTAACACAGAGACGAGATACATTTAATCGCCTTATTTGTGCACGAAAAGCACGGCGCGAGGCCTAGTGCGGCAGGCTTTGCGAGGCCTAGTGCGGCAGGCTTATTAACACAGAGATGAAACGCAGCACGTTTATTTTAAAAAAAATTACTTTACTGAAACGCAGCACGTTTTTTTAACACAGAGACAAGAAACATGTATTAACACAGAGACGAGATACATTTAATCGCCTTATTTGTGCACGAAAAGCACGGCGCGAGGCCTTGTGCGGCAGGCTTCGCGAGGCCTAGTGCGGGAGGCTTATTAACACAGAGATGAAACGCAGCACGTTTATTGTTGTTGTTGTGCATATTGGCAGTGGTGCCTGACTCGGCTGAATCTGCAGCCCGGCAGCGGCAGAGCAGAGGCAGCGAGAGGCCTCGTCGCTGCTGCTATTCACTCGCTTATAGTTCTACCGTGTTCACTACATCTCTGTCGTGTTCACTACATCTGCTGTGTTCACTACATCTCTGCCGTGTTCACTATCATCTCTACATCTCTGTCGTGTTCACTATCATCTCTACATCTCTGTCGTGTTCACTACATCTCTGTCGTGTTCACTATCATCTCTACATCTCTGTCGTGTTCACTATATCTCTGTCGTGTTCACTATCATCTCTACATCTCTGTCGTATTCACTACATCTCTGTCGTGTTCACCACATCTCTGCCGTGTTCACTACATCTCTGCCGTGTTCACTACATCTGCTGTGTTCACTACATCTCTGCCGTGTTCACTATCATCTCTACATCTCTGTCGTGTACACTATATCTCTGTCGTGTTCACTATCATCTCTACATCTCTGTCGTGTTCACTACATCTCTGCCGTGTTCACCACATCTCTGCCGTGTTCACCACATCTCTGCCGTGTTCACCACATCTCTGTCATGTTCACTACATCGTATTCACACGCAATTATTTCTACTTGTGCTGCAATCTTTGATTATTTAGCTGCTGGCTGCATGTTTGGTGGCGATGCTACCGTTATAGCAGCACCAACTGCGGTTGGTTCTGGGTCCATGGAAACGACGCTTTCACTGCGAGTTTGTAAAGGGTTCCAGCAGCAAATGCGGTCTCTGTTTCAGCAAGCATCTTTTCAACGTGGGCGTCCGGACAACCATTGGGGTCTTCAAAGTCGTGGTTGTTTTCGGTATCCATGTCGTGCGCGCGAATAAAAACTCTAAGTGCCAAACAAACACTGCTCAATGTAGTACTGTTATATGAATATGCCAAACGCCCGTTTATTCAACTCTATGTAGACGACATAAAATGCACCAAGGTGCCGTTTATTCCCTCTATTTTATTTCACCTTTATACTAGTAAATGCATTCGAGTTTCCCCATCTAAGGTCAATTAATCTCAGATGTGATCGTTTGGAAATGAAAGACTACGAGTCTTTAAATCTCACAGCGTTTCTTGTCAAAACAAACACTTTTAATTAACGTTACACTAGAATACAGTAATTTTTGCTTTAACTCCTCTATACCCGGTCGATATCCCTGTACCGGTACTAAGTATTATTCCTACCAGCCCACCCCGCAGGGTCCTGTTACGATTGGAGACGGCACTTATGTTATGATAACAATGTGTGTTATTCTATCCATGACCTGCGGACCAATAACGTTTGATGGCATCGGATATAAAACACTGGTATGTGGTGGTGGGGGGAGCGGTGGTTAGTTCGTGCACTGAAATCAGGACCCGGCAACCCGAGTTTTTTCGATGAGCGCAGTTGGCTACGTACGGTGCGAAAGACGTTCAAAATACATACATGCATTCTCATTTTTCACAGTTAACGTCACTGCTCCTCAGTTTCCGAAATAAGTCGTCGAAGAACCACTGCTTCATCAATCCACACTGACCACCGTCGTGAGAGTACCCCCATGGCCCGGCACGATGTGGGGAGGCCTTCATCCCCGACTCCCCGTTGCCAAATTATAAGGTTATTTCGGTAAAGTCACGTAGCTAGAAAGAATAAAAATAAAAATACAAATGAAGTGATTCAAAATATCAATAACACCACCGCTTGTGTTGCGATCGAAACGTCGTGATGTTTTTAATCACTTTATTTTTATTTTATTTGTTTTCTATCTACGTGACTTTACGGAGAGAACCATAGCATATTAATTCCTGCAGTCACGAAAGTTTGAAGTCAAAATTTCCCTGCTGCCAACTCACTTAACATGGACAGTATTTGTTGAATATGTATTGTACTGCAAGCGCAGTCATGACCTAGTTTGTACGTAGAAAGATAATCCCCAGTGATTGCTTAGTGTATCACGGTGCATTTCATGTGCTTCAAATATTGAACCTCTGTCATGCTCCAGTTAGCATTGTTATTGAGGTGCTCACCTTAACCGGCAAGCCTACTGCTTCCCCATCAACGCACGTGTGACATCACGCATGGCCGGCGTCATCATTGCGATGGACGGTGATGTGCGTTCACGATCAACTTTCGTCACCCGACAGTTTCTGAGTCAACACCGGACCGTCGGCTTAAACAAAAAAAAAACATTTTAGAGGCAAGATTTACGCAGGGCTTTTCACGTGCCGCGCGTACGTCGAAATAGCCCGTGTCACTGCGGGTGATTGAATGCAAACCTCATTCTCGTGGGATAATCCCGATCCGTCTCTAACCCTGCTTCGGTCATTTGTACGGGCGCTTATTTTGCGACAACGGCGCTTCTTCATCGCAACGTTTCTTTGCGTCAACTTACGTGAATGATGTTTCTTTTTTTATCGTAAGCGAAAGGGGCATGCATCTTAGACAACAAGTACAATGTTTACACTGAGGTCCAGAATACGAACATGGCCGATGCCCGCGTAATATATAATATTAGTCCTGCCATACGACTCGTAGGTGTCAACCTGCAGCTGAGAAAGGTTATTATCGGCCGTGTCCAATGCACTGGTGGATGATGGCCTGCCCATGCTATCGCGGTGTTTGCGATGGGAACAATCAATACACCCAGTGCCTTCACGTGAGATGATTTCATTGCTCCATCTCCTCGAGAAATGTACTCTTCGATACGTTACACTTACTTTATACTGCTTTTGCTAACATATTCAACCACGTTTTTTTTTCTATATTTACTATTAATGATGGGAATGTTTTGTCTATGTTGTATTTTGTTCCACACTGGAGTTGGTTTGTCCCCTATGTTCGATGCAATGTTATTTCTACCGAGGTCTCCTTTTTAGAAGGAGAGTTCTCACCTCAATGGGCTCTTCTTCCCTGGTTATGAAGGCTATCAATCAATTCTGAATGTGATCTTCGACGCTTTGTGTTTTGGCCATCGCCATTAGAATTAACCACAAATCAACTTTCCATCACAGTTCTCCAATGCACCCTTCTTACTAAATTGAAACAGACATATTTAATGTAGTAAGCTGCATATTATCCCATGATTATGTACTCATTTAAGTAAGTGAACATATCTACCACAGTGTATACTTTGCATGAATCACAGCTCATCATCAACAGCTGGAACAATTTACAAAGTGTGTGAATATAATATAAATAATATATTGTCGGGAGCGTGCTGATGTGCAATGAGACTGGTAACATGATCTGCAAGCACGGTGGTTTAGGGATGATTACAGAGTGCACAGTAAAAGCATACACTGTGTAGAGGCGAGCCGTGGCGTAACGAGACCTTTACAGATCATGCAGCCAGGCTGGGTTAAATCCAAGCCCAGTTCTGGGTATAACCAGATTTTAATTTTCTAAGTGAGCGCGTCATCCGCTATGAGCGAATTATATCAAGAAACAGATCATGCTGCTGAATAGTATATTCGATGACATGTGTGTGAGTGTATAATATATGCTGCGACTGAGTCGAGAACATGCGAAGGTTAAACACAATTCAAACCTGTCAAGAAAGTTAAGTGGCCTAGTGCAAGACGCTAATGACGGAGTGGCAACCAAGAAATGGAACGCGTAAAGAGGACGTCTCCACCACGGAGATGGAGCGATGGAATCAGCTCGTGTGCAGGTTCCGGATGTATTGTTGCATCACGGGAATTGACGGTGGCTTGGGAAGCAGGCCTTCATTGACCACACGGCTGCTTCTGATTGTACTATGTTAAGTGCCTTACAACAGACTCCCAAAAATATTCTACCAGCTTGTCTAGCATATGTACTCACGCTGTATAGTACGACTAAAAACCATCCACGACCTCTCGCGGTTGACGGTCCCCACATCGACACACTCCCATAGACACCTGCTGCACCCCCCTGGTGACCCTTACGTTCGCTCATCCCCCATCGCTAAACAAACTTCGTTTCCGCACGGTTCGCCACGTACGGTGCGAAAGAAGTTCAACATTCATTCATAAATCCCAACACAACGGCTTCCACACCTGATCCTCCCCCCATCCCGAAATACGAGACTGGGAAACGCACGGACAATAAACTCGAATCGTCGTCATCAGCCACGATCGATCCACTCCGAGATAAAGCCCCCCTTTAAAAGCTATCACCATCTCTTTTCTGCAATATTTCTGCAATATGTTGCTGTCTTTTCTTGGATTTTCTGTTTGCACATAGTCACTTTAAGATGTTTTCTTGTTCATGTTTTTGTTTTTTGTTTGTTGCGGTTGCACCCGATTCAAGAGCCGAATGGCTCACAGGGCTATACCTAATCAATGAACTCGAAAATGATCTCCCACTGTGCTAACGACATGATAATCCACCTAGCACGCTTCGGCCGTGTTGGCTTTGACCATACTTCCCCGCGTCCGTAGGCGCGAGGTTCTGGAATGGCTTGAGCGGGGGCTGATGGTGCGTGGGGGGACCGATCCAGATATCACTCGCCACGTACATTCGCCGTTCGTAGGGCTTACAAGCTCCCGCAGTGCTCAGGCGCGTCCACTCTGATGTGAGATATTTGTTGGAGTTGCGTGTACGTGGTGGCATCGCCAACATTGTCTCTGCACGGCGCTCCCTCCCTCCTCAACGCGATTCCGGAGAGGCTTTGGCCACGTCGAACTCTTAATATATTAAAATGAAAACCTCTCCTTTATCAATTTTCAGATTTTCTCTATCTAATTTATGATCGCGGCCATTATGATCGTCGCCAATGGCCACCGGTCGAGAAATATATTGCACGGAATAATCGTTCACGTAGTTGTGGAGAATGTTTTTCAGAATATAAGTCCAATGCATACCTGTCCCTCCACGTACAAAAAAAATATTTTATTACACTTTCTATCAACATAAGACCTTACGTGAGCGATCGATATTGGATGATACTGCGTTGGCAGTGATGCACACGTGCAAATTAAAGAAAACTAATGTGTTGGAAGTTTTTGTTCATTCATTATGTTGGTGGGGCACTCAAGCTCGACGGGGGGGCAGGGGAGGGGGGTGAGACGGAGGCGGTTCACAAAATTTTCTAACGAGCAGGTGAGTGTCGTTCACGGATGCATTTAATTTTTCACACGAGCAGTCACTTCTCGCCACCAACAGCCGCCGTCTCTGCCGGATGAAGACCTCCCCCACGCCGCCTCCGTCTGGACGCACGGCCCTTGCGATGGCACAACAACAATAATAAGATTTGAAGCTTTCGTGACTGCAAGGATTCATACTCCTAGGTTTTTTCGGTAAAGTCACGTAGGTAAAAATAAATAAATAATACGCCTCAATAAATAAGTAAAATTGAAATAAATAATCACGACGTTTCGGAGGCAACACAAGTCTCCGTCATCAGGTGGGACCGTCACAGCTAGATTTTCTGTCTCAAGTGATATCAAGTGATACAGTAAATCTGGCTGTGACGGTCCCACCTGATCGGACGGAGACTTGTGTTGCCTCCGAAACGTCGTGATTTATTATTTTATTATCATCATGAATTTTTTCTTATTTATTATTTATTCATTTCCACCTACGTGACTTTACCGAAAAAGCCTAGGAGTAACAAAAACAAGACTTCGCGAACGGTGCAGCCTCTCGGGCATGGACACCTCGGGGGGCCTTGACGAGTCCGGGAACGTGGCCAGCGCGCCGCGTCATCGTTTCGATCGCTGACACTGTTGGACACGCACAGGCGGACTTTCCCAGAGATTGTCCAGTGCGCGAAGAGGAATGCGTAACTCTTGCACCCGTCCTCCCAAGGAACCCGGAGCCGGTTTCTGCTTTGCACATTGTAAGGAGCGCGGCAGAAGAACGGACACCACGAACCTCCGTCCCTGTTTTCTTCACGAATACTGAACATGCAACTATTTCATTTTAAAAAAAACAACCGTCAACCACCACACACACAAAGACAAAGTTCCCCCGTGTAGCCTTAGCAGACTTTTGGGCCAATTGCTGTTAGCGAATAGCACCTACGAAGGTCGGCACGATACACGAGGGGGTGCGTTGGCCAGCACCACGCCCGACCGCCTTTGTCTCCCCATATGCGATGTTTGAGGCTGAGTCGACCTAGGGGAGGCTCACGACCGGTGCAGAGAATCGTCACTGGCGTTGTCCGTGAGCGGGATTCGAACTCGGGTCGCTGGGTTCGTAGCGCTACCCGCTACACCATCGCCACCACCACCAACATTCGTCATGAATACTGCATTGTACTAAACACACAGAATAGGCTGACGTTTCAGGCATTAACCCTTCTTCCATTGCTCTCGGAAAAAAACACACTGATTGAAACGCCAGTCCGTTGTACATACATGCGTACATTTGTTTTGGTTTTCCCGTTATAACTAACTGTGATAAAGTTAAAAACGCATGTAAGATGAGAGTGACGGAGTCGCCTCGTGCCCTTTGTCATTCCGCCGCTGGGTGAAGTCCTCTGCCCCTCCGACAGCGCCGATCTCTCATGGAGCCTCCATTCCCGTCTCGCGATGTGTTCTGCCCAATTCCGTGTACCGCTACATGTACTGTGAAGTCTACTCGCTATAAGACAACGTCTCTACATGCACTTGGACGCTCTACAATTCCAAATGATATTGTACGGTTTTTGCTGTTAATGGTGCATTTTGCGAGTTTTTTCTTTCTTTGCGGCTATGGCAAACCTCTGCCATCGTATCGTCATTTGCATTGTGGGTTGTTTTTGTTTAAATTCACGAGGAGGTGTATCTCGACCCGAGTAAGAGGCTGATGGACGGTCCCCCATCATCACAGTTAGGGTTTGAATGCCGAAGGCGAAACAAAGTGCGTGCTAATGACAGTGGCCTTGGGCAGGACGGGTTACTCGAAGGAATTGATTGATATGTCCAAATGGTAAGGAATAATGACGAAGTGTTAGCTAAGAAATGGAACGCGTCAGAGAGAGAGTACTCATCCCGAGGAGACGGAGCGATGCAATCATCTCGTATACGTACAGTTGATAGGTGGATTGTTACATCGCAACTTCACAATACATGGTAACGGCTTCGGGAGGCCTCCATCTCGCAGTGGATTGATTAAAGCTGCTGCTGCTGATGACACAGTGCGTGTTTAGCTGCATAACTGGATTAAAATCATTAACAACGTCCAATTCTCCCAGGTGACGGTATTAGTTGTGTTAAGGTGACACGTAACAAGTGGGGGGCACGAGAAAGCTACCGACACCAATCCCTTGGCTCCCAGATCTGGTGAACATTCTGCCAGCACATATCCGCAGAGACTTGCAAACTGCACATAAGTTTGCGAACAACAACCACCTACCAATCAACGCAGTCCTCAACAATATTCCTCACTGCCTGCTCAAGTCCCGATCCCCCTTCTGTCACCATCCAACAATCTCTCCCAGATGCAGAAGAACGCTGACCAATTGGCGCGTTGTTTACGTGACAAACCTTACTGGCTCTTAATTCTAGATTTGAAGCTTTCGTGACTGCAATGATTCATATTCTTATGTTTTTTCGATAAAGTCACGAAGGTAAAAAATTAAAATTAAAATTAATAAAAGTAAAATAAAATAAAAATAAAAAATCACGACGTTTCGGAGGCAACACAAGCTTCCGTCTTCAGGTGGAACCGTCACAGCCACGACAGCTGTATCAAGTAAATGAGAGATTACAAGAGATACCACTCCGTATATATAATGGTTGAGGGGGGAAGGGCCAGGAACGGCACACTTTTTATTAATATGGTAAGGTGAGGCTTAAGACTAAGAATAGACTGCATAACAAAAAACTGAGCCTTTGTTATGGAGAGGTGCGGTTTGTGACTACGCCTAGCCTACATAACAAAAGTGTGAAAAAAGAAAAACTAAACCTGGTAAAACAAAAAACTGGCTGTCTATCAGTAACCTGGCTGTGTCGGGTGGTGGAGGGTTACGGCACATTTAAACTGACGCAATCTAACCCAAAAACCTTTATTATGAATAATATTGGTCGCGAAAGTATACGTGTTAAACTAAACAACTGAAGTCGGCGAATAGCAAAACAACGCGAACTCTCTCCTGAAGCCATCCCGTGACCAGCAGAACTTGATATTGGCAATTAGCTTCTGAACATATTGACAAACGGAATAACATATTGGAATTGCATAACTCGTGAACACAATTAAAAGTCCTACTCCCTGGCCCCCCCTTAAAAAAAGCTATTTTATCTCAATGGACTCTTGACTAGTTGTAGAGACCTCTAATTAATAATACTACCACTGCTACGTATTGCACTGATTATAATTTGCAACGTTAACGAAAATGCAGACGAAGTTAGTAAATAAGCCACGCAAAACTGTCACGAAATTTGATGAACCATTGGCACTGATCCACAACTACACGTTTAAAAGGAAAGTTATTCAGAGACGGGTCTTCCGAATTGTCAGCCTCATTGTATTGTATTGTATATCGGTTTGTCAGAAGACGATGTTGCTGGCTGGTGTAGTGACATACCTGTCAACCCATACGGTTTACCTGTATTCTTGTAGAGGGAAATATAGTTTTAATGTCCATACGGCATACAGCCGTTTCACCACGGCCATTTTTGTCTATTTGTTTATATTTCTCCCTTGTGATGGGACTTTGTAGGATGAACGTTGAGATTTATAAGAGCACGGGGTGACCAATAAGGTCTAAATTGGTATGTAACAAGATAGGCACTGATAACGAGTCTCTGTGCTGGTGTTGGGGGTTCATGTCTCTTAAACAGCGCCCCTAGTGGTAACGCTATAACATAATTCATCACGTTCGGATCTTTAATGTGAAAATAAATGCATGTAGGTTGCGCTACACGTGCAAAACAATGTAGCTTATAAAAGTACTGATCTATGTAAAACATAAATATGATTTTAAACCCAGACACGTGGACACAGAGCCCAATAAAATACGGAGTATTCATACAAGAACAGTGTTCTTTGCAATGATGTGCGCTACATCAATTGGATCGATTGGAATCTTGATCCAAAATAGTTTTTAACATATTACGGATAGCCCTAATTACACTTTCTTAGTCACTGAATTCCCACTCAAAACGCCTTTAATCATGGTCGCAAAACAAATGCAATATGCGCCTCCTTTTTACATGACACACACGCACGTGCCTGTTCCGCACCACATCTACATATCAATTAGCACTCATTAGCTGCACAATACATTGCATACACGCGCTTATTCCATTGGTAATTAGTGTTGCGAGCACGCTTATAATTAATTGCGCCGCTTAAACTCGTGAATATTAAGCGAAGCGCAATGACAACATTAACATGCACACTGTAAAGAGGACTGCAGTTCACAACAACAACACGATTCAAGCAAAGCGATGTTTATGCAAAAAGTCGTGCAGAGCGGATCAAACCCGTGCATGCATTCACGTTGGCGCAGCACTACGAAGCCCTCTCCATCTCGGTGCGACGCATAACCTGCAGCGTTCCAATTGAATGCACTGACACGCGCGTGCATTCCTCGTAATGATCATTAGCTATGATCGATCTACTGCTGGATGAAAGATTCCCCCAAGCGCTCAGTATTTCTCACGATCCTTGCGATATAAAAATCCGTCTCAGCACCTGCGGACCAGCTGACTTCATCGCTCCATCTCCCCGGGAGATATCCTCTTGGACCCGTTCCATTTCTTAGCTGCCACACTTTTAGTCCTGGATAGTTTGAATGATTTTAGCGTACATAATCACGTTGTAATTCCATTGAAATTGTATACGATACAAGAAGACTCGTTATATAGACACAATGGTGACACAATGGTTAGCGCACCGCGCTATGAATCTGGCGACCCGAGTCCAATTCCCGGTCACTGCTATCCCCAGTGGAGAGTGATGTCTGAACCGGTGGTTGGTCTACCACTTCACAAACCCGCACGGACCAGCGCGGTGAAGTATGGTCAAACAACCCCCATGGCCGATACGGCGTGGGGAGGCCTTCATCCAGCAGTGGATGTATAGATGACCCTTACATATAGGTTCAAATACCGATTTAAAGCTTTCGTGACTGCAGGGATTCATCTTCTTGGTTCTTTCGCTAAAGTCACGTATAATGGACATAATAAAATAATAAAATAAAACATAATAAAATAATTCTCACCACGTTTCGGCCACAACGCAAGCAACGTCGTGAGAATTATCTGATTATGTTTTATTTTATTATTTTATTATTTCCATTCTACGTGACTTTACCGAAAGAACCAAGAAGAGGTTAAAATACATCAAATAACACCTTTGTACGCAAAATAACGTATTCATGAGTGCGCAGCATAGAGTAGAGACATACACTCTCGTCTTCTCAACTCGTTAGCATCAGGGGGAGGTGGACCTTGTACATTCTAAATGTTTGTCGGCAAGTCAAAATGTTTTAGGTATTGCAACTCCTCCTTGATTAGCGCACCTCCGATGAGCGCGGTGGGCTACATACGGTGCGAAAGAAGTTCAGCATACGAACACACGAATAAGTCCTGTATAATCGCGTTTAAGATGTGTGTGAAAAGAGATTTTACAGAGAGAAAAAACTACTTAAAACCAGAACAATAGTGCAGTTTTATATTTACTTTACCAAATATATACACGTGCGTTTGCGACGTTTTGTGAATGGGTACACAAAATAAAGAAATACCTGAAACACGTTAATGTTCATGGTAATCCGGCCAGAGGTGTGGACTCGAGTCATGTGACTTGGACTCGAGTCAGACTCGAGTCATGAATTTGATGACTTGCGACTCGACTTGGACTTGCATAACAATGACTTTGTCCCACCTATGAGATGTGGACTCGAGTCATGTGACTTGGACTCGAGTCAGACTCGAGTCATGAATTTGATGACTTGCGACTCGACTTGGACTTGCATAACAATGACTTTGTCCCACCTCTGGTAATCCCATTCACAAAGAGCTGCAGTCAGCGCGAGGCTTTATCAGAGAAGTAAAGAGTCGGAGGAAGCAGGCAAATGACCACACGCGCACACAACGCTCACTCGCTCACTCACTCCTCACACTCCAACGCGCCCTTGACCTCCACCTACTAAAACCCACCGGCTTCCGTGCGTGCCCTACTACACCCGCGCTGGCATTTGGGGAATCCCTTCCTTTGCCTCGCTCCACCCCTCCCCCCCATCCCCCTTCTAGGGGTGCTACAAAGACCCTTGGGGTGGGAGAGAGAGGAGGGGGGGTGTGACCCGATCGGGTACAACAGCACAAAAAAAGCTCGGTATCACGGGCGTTAGCATCATCATCATCGTCATCGTCGTCGAGTGAGCGCGTAGCTCACGCGAGACATCACGAGGGGAGGGGATCGTGCAGAAATCACACGCCGCCGACGCCGGGCAGGGCAGGTGGCACGGGGTTAAAAGAACCCCTAAAAATACCCTCGCCACCAACTATATTTGTCCGCCTGTGGGATATATATATGTAGATCATGTTGTATTTAGTAACGGAGCGTGCGTCCCCCGTACTCATAAATAGCCCTCTCGCGCGCACACACGCGCGCGCACGTGTCCCACTCGGAGCAGGATCAATGCGCGCGCGGTCTCGATTATGCAAGAGGGAGCGTGCAGGGGGGGGGTGGTGGGGGGTTAGGGGAAGGAGGATGGAGATCACGGAAGGGGTGGGGTGGGGGGCCACGCGCGCGCCGGGGGTGGGAGGAGTTGAGGGGTCGGGTGGGGAGGGGGCCACGCGCGTGCTCGCGCTCGCGTGCCGCCTCCGCTATTTTGGGTCGCGCGCGCGCGTGCGTCACACCGAGCGTCACGGCGTGCGTCACACAACCGGGCACACACCCCCCCCTCCCTATCTCCCCAGCACCCCCCCCCACCACCACCACTATGGGAGTCGATAGCAAGCCCCGCCCCTTTCACCCCCCCCCTAACCCCCCCACCCACCGCACCCCCCCATCACCGAACCCGGGCGCACACCCACACCGCAGTCGCCGGCTTCCCCGTGCAGCTCCATTGGTCCCGGCAGGGAGTGACGCGCGCGCTTTGGAGAGCGCGAGAGGAGCGCGTGGTGGAAGAAGAGAGGGGGGGGTAGGGAGGTGGGGGAGGGAGGGGGGTAGGGAGGGAGGGAGGGGGGAGGGATGGGGGGGTGACGATGCCGCGGCCAGGGTGGGGGTTGTGGAGAGGAGTGGGGGTGGGTGGTGTTGGATGATGGAGGAGGAGGAGGAGTGGGGAGGGTTTGGGGTGCTCCGGCTCGGCGCTTCGGCCACATAAACAAAGGCACGCCGCTGCCGCAGCGAGAGAGAGAGAGACACGGAGTTTGGAGACTCGGTGAGACCGCGGGCAGAGAGCTCAGGTTCTGCTCCGCACCGCACGAGCCCCAAGCGAAGCCGCGGTGAGCCCCGGCAGCGTTGCAAAGACCGGACATCACTTCACGGATTTATCCATCCACCTACACTTTATGTTCATTCAACACGGAACCGACTACTATCACAAGTAAGTGGTGTTACGCGTCCCGCACGTGTTGTTCGCCCTTTAAAGCGTTTTGCCGGCTGTACTGCTCGCGGTGCAGTAGAAGCCCCAACACCTGCCGGCCAACAGCTGACTTGGTCTGCTGATGCTGCTACTGCCGCTGCTGTCACAGAAGATAACGGGTGCCGCCTTTCTTTAACAAATCATGTAAACTCGCGTTGTCTTAAGTGCAAGACTTTTTTGTTTATTGCAGTTGCACATCGTCGCAATTCATTTCACAAGTGCAACACATCATCCTCGGCGAGTCTCTTACGGACACGGCGAGTCGGAGACGCGCGTGTCGTCTCCTGCACCTTAATTTGACGCCCCGATTGCGTGCGAAGTAAAAGTAACGGTGCCGCACTGCCCGGAAGAAGACACCTCCCCGTGGTGGTGTGCGAGCGCATCACTCGAGCGATTCTCGCTCTCAATGGGCACGACGATGATGTTCACGGGGTAAAATACAACGTGAGTTTGTTTTTTTTGTCATTCAAAATGAGCACGTATATTGATGACCACGCGTGTGACGCTCGCGCGCGGAGGCAAGCGTGCAGATCGCACAAGCGTGCAGATCGCACAAGCGTGCGTGTAGGCAGTACTTTTAAATAAAGTGTCGTAGTCCGCTGCGGAGTTTAGCAATGTTCTGGTTAAAGCGCGTCGCCGCTGGGTCCGCGCTTAACATCGTATGGCGAAGGGTGCGTTCAACGCTTGCTCGGCTGATTTCTCACTCTCGTCTAATTGTTTTCCCGCACGAGCTTCGCTTCATCTCTCTCTTCCTCTCTCTCTCTCAACCGCACACGGCACCTCACCGGCACACCGACACGAATCCAGCCACCTGCCTGCCGGCTACACGCGGCGTAGGGAAATGGAATTGTTTATGCAAACAGCAGAAGAACATACACTGAAGCAGAGTGCATTGTAAACTTGGCATTGTCTCGATGCCTCGTGCTCAAGACATGTAGATTAACTACTCCCCCCCCCGATACTTCACTTGTAGTGTCAATCCACTGCTGGATCAGACGCTCCCCCACGCTCTCCGTGTCGTATGCTTTAGATGAAACGCGTTACGACCGAGTCTTTGGCAAAGAGATCAAGATGCGCAGACCGCTCTATCTGGCCCACGGTGGTGCTATGGGGGGGGGGGTAGCCCTTACACAAATTGGGGTTAAATTAATCGATCGTACGAAAGAGTGGGCAACGCGGGGCTGTAATTAAGCCGTGCTACAAAGCACGATGCCAACAAATCGCTCTGCTGCTGCTGCTCTATCGCGGTGCCCCACAGCAGCAGCAGCAAGCAGCACATGCAGTGGAGCATGAGTTACCGCTACTTGAGAAGTGTGATAAAAGTTGCATTTACATCTTCTGTTACGTCCTCGATTTTTAAAACGGTAAGGGAGACCGACACGCTTGCACCCTCTGACGGAACACGTTGCTAAATAAAATAAAAAGTGTACAAACAATGTGACTGGGTTTCTTGCACTAGCACGACCGTTGGTCGTGCCCGTTAAAACACGCGGGTGATAGCTTAGACGTGCGTGTCTGTGTGTGCGGAGTTACACAGGTGTGTGTGTGTGGAGTTACACAGGTGTATGTGTGTGTGCGAAATTACACAGGTGTGTGTGTGGAGTTACAGGTGTGTGTGTGTGGAGTTATACGTGTAGGTGTGTGTGTGTGGAGTTACACAGGTGTGTGTGTGTAGAGTTAGACAGGTGTGTGTGTGTGTGCGGAGTTAGACAGGTGTGTGTGTGTGGAGTTACACAGGTGTGTGTGTGTGGAGTTACACGTGTGTGTGTGTATGTGTAGAGTTACACAGGTATGTGTGTGTGTGGAGTTACACAGGTGTGTGTGTGTGCGGAGTTAGACAGGTGTGTGTGTGTGTGGAGTTAGACAGGTGTGTGTGTGGAGTTACACAGGTGTGTGTGTGTGTGGAGTTACACAGGTGTGTGTGTGTGCGGAGTTAGACAGGTGTGTGTGTGTGGAGTTACACAGGTGTGTGTGTGTGCGAAGTTAGACAGGTGTGTGTTTGTGTGGAGTTAGACAGGTGTGTGTGTGGAGTTACACAGGTGTGTGTGTGTGTGGAGTTAGGTGTGTTCGGAGTTACACAGCTGCGTGTGGACGGAGTTACACAGATGCGTGTGTGGTTATAAAAGTGTGTATGGAGTCACACATGTGTGTAGAGTTACACAGGGGTGCGTGTGTGTGGAGTCACACAGGTGTGCATGTGTGTAGAGGTACACAGGTGTGCGTGTGTGTATGGGGGGGGGGGTGAGCGGTAGTGTCGCGGTCATCGCGAAGCGCTACGAACTCGAGTTCACAGCCAACAACGGTGACGATTTTCTGATCCAGTCATGCGCCACCAACACCCTCGTGTGTCGGGCCGGCCTTCATAGGTGCTCGCTAACTACACCTGGCCAAACAGTCTGTTTAGGCTATATGAGGGATCTTTGTCTTTAGAGTCACCGACAAATCAGCTGATTTATTAATGAGGAAGCGCTCAGGCATACGGGGAGATGAATTGGGATTTCCTGATGGGTGATTGCACACCATAAACGCATGGGCTATTTGACATCACGAGTGCCTTATATGGACTTGCTGCACAAACACAGAAGTGAGTGTTACGCGTTAGCGGTGTTCGGTATAGGAACATTCGGTGTGAGTGAAAATGTCCTTTCATTTGCATGCGTTCCTCAAATTCCTTCTCGCGTGTCATTCCATTGTCACAACATAGGAAAACAAAGCACGTGCTTGCGTGCGATATTATGCGTGCGTTTCAATTGAATAGCATTGCAGCATAACGGATAGCGGCCCATGTATCAAAAAGACTCGACACATTCGTCAACAGCACTGCCCTTAAATTTAAGTATGTAATAGGCGACGTTTCGGGCAATTACCTTTCTTCGTAACACATAAAGGCTCACATATCGGCAATTATCCCGTTAGTGGGATATATGGCCTAATTAGACTATACAATCAATACAGGTCTACATCAACTGATACAAAAAATACAGGGCCTGTGTATCTCTTGATGAAAGATGGCACGTCTCGGTTCTTCAGTTTGCGAAATAGTTAGCAGCAACACGCCACTCGATTATTTTGCTGCTATAAATGTCCCAATGATGGGCCACTTTGTTGAGCTATCATTTGTGGCCAGGTCGCTTTTGAAAAATAAGTCAACACCTCAGTGGGCTTTGGGTGATAGGATGGGGATGTTTTCGTTGTATTTGTACGTGTTTGAGTGATTTGTTTACCTTTCTTGTACTTTGCACTGCTATAATGTTTTTGTATTGCTTGTTGTTGCAACGTTCTTATCCGACCCAATTGGACATCGGTGAAAAAAAGCTTAATAGCTCATCGAATTCCTCCCAGTCGAAATACATCTTCTGATTTCTGAAATAGGCCACGGTGTGCGGCGATGTAGGCCACGTTGAAACGCCACGACAGTAAACCGATCCAGTTACTCCCTACTCGTGTATGTACGGCTATATATAGATTACTTCTCGGTGACGTATGGAACCTGGCTCGCTTGCAAAGTGATGGTTGATGTTGATTATGATGACGGGTGGGAGAGTTTCTAATTGCCTCTTCTGCCTCTCACTTGGCGAGCAGGTGTCACACCCGTCTCCTCCAGGCCTCGTGCACGGCCTGTACACACACACACACGCACACACGCACACACACACACACACGCGCGCACACACACTCGCACACACACACACACGCGCGCACACACACACGCGCACACACACACACGCACACACGCACACACACACACGCGCGCACACACACACACACACGCACGCACACACACACACACGCACACACACACACGCACACACACACACGCGCACACACACGCACACGCGCGCACACACACACACGCGCACACACACACACACGCGCGCACACACACGCGCACACACACACACACACGCACACACACGCGCACACGCGCACACACACACGCACACGCGCACACACACACACGCGCGCACATATCTGACTGGGCTCCTCTGTACAGCCGACACGATTTCCTTTAGACCGCGCATTTCAACTTGCAAGCGTACCTTCGCTGCTTCTTGCAGTGGTAGGAGTGAAGTAGTGACTGGTTTATCTCCACGCATCTCCACCACCTTCGCTGTTCACCTCATGCCACACTATCTATCTCTGTCACAAGAGGTACACGCTCGCCAGCTCGTACTACAGTGCCAACACACGCCTCTCGTTTGTACACCGTTTTCTCATATATAATATATGGCTTCCTACAACGGCGTTCATCCACCCTTCTTCGCGGCTGTTGCGCACTCGTGTCTAACACACGTGGGTTGCTCTTTCCATCGTTCAAACGACTGTGGAGTTACCTTTCGCCGTAGTGGCCATCGCCTGCACGTTCCGTGTAACAACAGATACATCGCGGAGTCAAAAAAACCGGAAAGTATTGTTCTATAAGCGCTATTGCGGGCGTTACGAATCCCTCTCTGTGCGCGTGGTCATTCTCGCGAATAGCTGTTGCGGTGTCGGGGGGGGGGGTGTAACCTGTCCGATGTGTCCCATCGGTGGTTGGGGGGCGCTCGGGTGTCGCTGGATGAGGGTCGCCCCCCGTGTGATGTTCGCTCTCCCACCCGAGGCCGCTGCATCGGTGTGCGATATGCGATGTGTGTGCGATACAGAGCAGACGCAGACGCGCGCGCGCGCAATCAGCGAAGCCCGCGCACGGCAAAGTGGAGGAGTGGCGGGTGCGATAGGAGAACGTTGGGAAAGCTGTGTGAGCCGCTTGTGGGGGCACGATGCAGAGGCCACGGAGCCCGTGTTTTCAGCGATGCACGTCTGAAGAAGTTAGCAAAAGCTGATAGCGTTGAGGCAAAATTCATCATTGCCATCATTGTCCCCTGTGATCTTATCCCCTGCTGGATGAAGGCCCGTCCACATCTCTCACGCTCCAACAATAATCTATCTCCTCGGCGAACATCCCCTCGGACGCGTTCCATACGCTAGGTTACAACTCTGCAACGATGTTTGACCATGGGTCACCATCATCATCATCCATTCGAGAGCGGCGTGTCCTGCCCAACAAGCCCCGCTGTGTTGTTAGCGAGAACGATTGTCGTGCCCGCGCACGGGCGCACGCGCCCCGAGACAGACACACAGCATAGCCTATGCACGTACACGTTTAGGCATGCACGTTTTAACAGAGATCGCTCTTGTCGGCAACGTGTTAATCAGTCGCAGATTCGCACGAACACAGCAGACACGTGGTACTAGGTGCCATTGCCAATGCTAAATCCACCCATTCATTTTGTGACCGAAAGTCCGTACACCGCGCATTAGGCTACGAGACCAAACACCTAGATTGCTATCGATGAGAAAAATGTCACTGCGTCGATTTGCTCGCTTCCGCGCTTGTATTACGCAGCACAGCCTCGGCGGTGGAACTACACTGACCGCTGAACAATTTGCGGAAGAAATCGCAAATTGCCGACACCCTAGTGCAACTACTTGAATTAGGCGCGTGTAGGTGACAGTGCGTGGGGGTGAGAGAGAGAGGATGGGGGGGGGGTGTACGATGATAATTGGTGAAAAAGGAGCAAAACAACGTTTTGGAGGTGGGGGGGGGGGGTTCATGAAATTTATAATTTGTTATTGTTCCACCTTCGTGCGAGCTTCTTCTGCACGCGCGCGTTCTTCCTGCCAGCGCTGGGGAACCGAGGGGGCTGACGCCACGGCAGTCGCTGGAAATCAAAAAGCGTTACCCCCCGTCACGTGACGTCACCGTGGCCGGTGAGATTTAAAGGCAGGCGACGGGGGGAAGTGGAGGTGCACAGCCAAAGAGGATGGGCTGCCCGGTTGTCTCTGTCGCATCTTTGCCGCGACGCTTCAGCTCGGAGAATGAAGTGCCCACGAGTTGTTTCACTTTAGATTAGTTTCGTCTCGTGGTCGTGCCGCGCAGGCCCTGCTTGTGGCGTTGTCTCTCTCTCTCTCTTTTTCTCACCCTTACAAAGGCACGTACCGATGCTGTGTGGAAATTACCCTTCGCGTGTGTCACGTGTACTCGTAACACAACGACACTCCTCGTCCTCTGAAACCGTGCGCGTCGTATTTTACCTGCTCACATGTCGCTCGCTCATTCGCTCTCGGTTACGTTGAAAGTTTGTCGGGTGATGTTTTGTGTGGGGCGTGCTGTTGAAGGACCAGGGAAGAGAAACGACGTCAAATTACTCGAGGTTGCTTTATCCGCAAAACGCAATGCAACTCGACAGAGACGCGGGTGATCATCGCTGGCAAGCGCACGCGCTGTTCAGCAAGCACGCAGCAGCGTGCACGAAGTGCGCCAACTGCGCACTCTGCAACGCCCCAGACTGCGCGCTCTCCCATCAGATTCCTAACAACAGCTGGTCAAGCCAACGCGCGTCTCTCACTGAAGAATGCGCTACTTGCTACGGCCAAAGTGACCGCTTCTATACGGATTCATGACGCTCGCGTGTGCACCCCCACCCCCTCCTCCGTCTACTCCCCCCTCCCCCCCCCCCTTTAAAAAAAAATTACAACTCCACCCAGGTGTCATCCCCCTGCAAAGGCAGCAGCAGCAGGAGCAGCTCTCCACTTTGCCCGTGTCGCTTAGCAACAGAGAAGCCGGCAGCACGAGGAGCGAACCGGCCTCCCGGTTGTGGGCTGAGCCCCGAGGCTTGCCGCATCCTCGCCCCTGCCTGCCCGGCGTCCCATCCGCGCCCTCTCGCCCTGCCGCTTCGCGTGTGGAGATCACTGTCGCGCATCCCAGCCCAGGTGAGGCACGCGGCTCCACGTGTTGCGAACACACAGACAGAGAGAGATTCGTAGCAGCCGAACCAGTCCGGAATTGTGTTCTGCGAAAGAACAAACAATGTCGGTACTCTAGTGGTAGTGCCTTACGTCGATAATCGCCTACTACCCCAAGGTAGCTTAGCGGCGTTCCGGAAAATATCGCGTGAGAAATTAAGCCCCGGTTTCGTGTGTAACCTGGATTTCGATCACAGGTCACGGTTAACATCAGTGGCGAGTGATATCTGGACAGGTACTGGGCCACACTTAAATGCGTACCTGGTGCCGCGTGTTTATATTCAATACCGGGGAGACAAAGGCAACCGGGCGTAGTGCTGTCCACACGACTCCCTTCGTGTACCGTGCCGGCCTTTAATAGGTGCTCGCTGACGGCACTTGCCCCAACAGTCTGTGTAGACTACGCGTGCATCGTTGTCTTTGCGCTATGTGTGTAGGGAAGACGGGTTTGCGAGGGAGTTGGGAGGGTAGTCAATGTATACTCGCATTGCTACGGGTACGTCTGGTACATGCAGTCTGCACACACCGGCAGTTGTGAATTAGCGCAATTTACCGACACTTCGCATATTTTATATATACCGTACTTTCATTTATTTTTTTAGGGCAGCGTTATGAACGAATCTGTTGAGATCTTTCCGCTGTGAATTATGGTCATTGACCCAAACGTCGCCTATGACATACGCTTTCCTCTCTCTCTATTGAAGAATGCGTCGAGTTTTTTTAATTTATTTTCTGTAGCGAATGGACGATTGTCCAGCGTCTTTAACGAGTTCCGTCTTGAAGTCGCGATGCAGTTTTAGTAAAAAATTTGCGAAGTTCGAGTGAAGTTGTGTGATGACTGTTTGCTGCGTGAGATTATTTGACGTTATTCTTGTTCGAGCGCGTTTAATTACAAAGGTGTAAAGTTGTGTATATATGCTACCGGTTGAATGGTGATTTTCCATTGCACGTTTGTAATTAGTTATTTAGTTTTCACTACTATTACACAAATAGGTAACGGTGGTGTTGACGTGTTTTGTTTGTACCAGTTCTTTACATTTGAACAATCGCGAAGCGCTCGTTGTTTGTTTGTAGAAGTAGACAAAGATAAACAATTGTTATGTATTACAGTACTTTTATGTTTGTGATCCAGTTCATGAAAACGTATAATTGTGATGTATTCGTTTTTATATATTTGTGTGGTCGTGGTGGATTCAGATAGACGAATGGATAACAGTTGCCGCTGGTGTTGCTCTGTGTATTAACACTCCCGGCGATTTGAATTAACTAAATTTGACGGTAAAAAAAGATACAAAGTTGACTCACTTTTAAAATTATTCGAACACAAATTCGCCATTAAAACTCAAGTTTGACATTCAGAGCTATATTAATTAACTTATATAAGAAAAATTACAATTTATTTATCGCTCAAATAATATTTAGCATGCGATGTTTTAACATGTTTTAACGACGCGAATGCGCGATCAATTCCGTGTTCATATATCACGTGTAGACTGTTATGTCATGCAGTATTCTTACATTCAGCTCAAATAATAAACCTCACACGCGCATACGTAGCAAATAATTTAAAGTAGTATCAACTCTACGAAAGGTGTTTGATTTTTCGTCCAATCAGACACCATCGTAGTTTTGTTCTTGTTGTTGTTAACTGTTACAACTTATTGTCAAATAAACTTACACGCGAATACGTCGCGCGAATACGACGCGTTAATTAATTGCGGTGCTGTGTATGAGCGTCAATGAATACTCAAACGCATTCGCCTCGCGGGGAGGAAAATATGAACGGCGCCTCCGACACCACAGTTCGAAGACCTAATTATCAGACCTAATTAATTAACGCAGCGCTCATCACAATTAAGGAGTTGAATTCGCACGGTGTAATGGGATCCGCGGCGACACCGACGGCTTCCTCCCCTACTTCACGTATTTTTTTTTGTTCCCACCCCACAGCGATGCCCTGCGTTCAGGCTCAGTACGGATCGTCGCCTCAAGGTGCAAGCCCGGCCGGCCAAAGTTATTCATACTCGAGCGCCGATTACAACGGGCCGTCTGGCAGCGGCTACGGCGGACCCGAGTTTGCCAAGTTCGGCATGGACCTCAGCAACACAACTGAAATAACCGCTACCACGTCTCTGCCCAGCTTCAGCACTTTCATGGACAGCTACAGCGGCGGAGGCGGCGCCGCTCCCGGCTACGACATCAAGCCGCCCTGCCTCTACCAGATGGAGGTGCCAAACCCGCAGATATCCGTCAAGATGGAAGACATACCGACGATGCACGGCTACCATCACCACCACCACCATCACCACCACCACCCCGGCTCGCTGCACCCGCAGTCCGAGGAGATGCTGCCCTCCTCCAGCTCCATGTATTTCAAGAGCTCCCCGCCCTCCACCCCCACCACGTCGGGCTACCGCTGCCAGCAGCCCCCTCTGTGGGACGAGGCGCCGCCGAGACTGCCCTCGATGCCGCCGAGCTACATGGGCACGGGCCACATCATGGACGCGCCCCAGAGGAAGGACGTTCCACCCTGCTTCTCCGTGTTCGCCTTCAAGCAATCGCCGCCCAACACCCCGACCACGTCCAGCTGCCAGATGGCCTTCGACGGCCCTCCGAGGCCTCTGCCCATGCCCGCCGAGAGCGGCTTCCCTCACCCGCATCACCACCACCCGCACCACCACCCGCACCCGCACCACCACCCGCACCACCACCATCACCACCACCACCCGCACCACCCTCACGTGATGGAGCCACCTCACCCGTTCGCGCTGCCGGGCCCCATGCGCAAGCGGCCGCCCGTGAGTTTCCCTCTGCTGCCCATGGGCCCCGGGCAGCAAATGATGGAGGGGCCCATGTCCGCCTCGGTGCAGCAGACCCGCGGCTCGCCGTCCGGGGAGGGGCTGTGCGCCGTTTGCGGCGACAACGCCGCTTGCCAGCACTACGGCGTGCGCACGTGCGAGGGCTGCAAGGGCTTTTTCAAGGTACGCCAACTTCTCCCGCGAGCTCGCCACCCTCCTCTAACCTGTAGACTCGGCGCAGCCACCACGGCGCAAGCGACGGCCCCGTGTCACGGCGGCGTGCAGTGACCAACTTGAGGTCGGCTGGCACGGCACAACACTTTGCTCGTCGTCATCGTCACCACCGACAGTATCATCAGCAGCAGCAGCATCGTCATCGATCATTCGGTGGCGCGCGTCTTTCGCGTGCACTCATTTCGTGCATAGCGATAGAGAGAGAGAGAGAGAGTGAGAGAGACATTCCACAACTTGAAGACGCGCGCGTTCTCCGAGCGCGGTGAGTGCGGCGCGCAAGCTTCTCTCTGCCCCGCACTCCGCATGCCCCCCCCCCTCGCCACCACCTCTCGGCGTGCAACGCGACCAAGTTGTCTCCCAGCGCTTTAATTACTCAGCACATTTCTTGCTCCGACCTAATTGGAGTTAATACATAATTGCGCGCTCTAATGAGCATTCATATCTCGTGGTTTAATGGTGGGGTCTTTTTTTTTCCTTTTACGTTTCACCGCTTGCTGCTTGTCCGCGAGAATTCGCTACCAAAGCGGCCTACCCCGCTCATCTCACTTGCAAAGGACCGTGCGCATTTGTGTGTATTCATTCGTCTATGTTGAACTTCTTTCGCACCGCACGTAGCCAACCGTGCTAATCGGAGGTGCGGGGAAAAGGGCAACAACAACGATACAGTTGAAATTCCATACGGTTTGAAAATGCGTGTTTATTTTGCGAGGATCAAGTTAATGCCCACGTCGGATTTACATTTACAGACGCGCGCTCGTTATTGCTTGCGCGGCATGCTTATGCCACTGCAAGTGCCCTAATATTATTTACGTTAGCGCTCCACGTTACTCGTGCACTCTGCGCGTTGTCGTTACCCAAATAATAAACCCTCGTCGCTGCGTGAATTGCCTCGAGAGCTTGCCGACCGACCGCATGCCGTGCGGTGCGTGAGTTATTTCGCGGCACGCGTAGTTTACAGCGGGGGTTGCAATTACAATCAGCCGCGGCGTGTTCACTTAAATAACCGCCTCGCGCCGACGGCGCCACCGGCTCCCCAAGTGTCGCATTTTGTTGGTTTTGGTTGTGCGCTTTGGTTGTGCGTTTTGGTTGCGCGCTTTGGTGTTGCTCCCACCGGCCGGTGATATGCACATCAGCGGCGTGTCGTCTCGCAGGTCCAGGGACCCGTGCGTTCTCATGTCCCCGTGCATCGCTGTCCGCTCTGTCGCCCCGCACGTCACCCCCACCCATTGATCTGTCATTCAGCTGTCAGCGACCGATGGAAGGGAGTGTGAGACAAGGATGGAACGAAACACGCCCCCGACGCCAGATACAGAAATTTGTTTGCCGAGATAACACAGACAAAATGATTTATTCTCGGTAATATAAATATATAACGGGGGTTTTTTCTTCGTCTTCGTCTTCTTCATTACCCGCCGTGTCCTGCGGTGCCAACTCGCCACCGCAGGACACGGTGCCGTGCACTAGGCTGTCGGAAGGCGCTCGAGTCCTGTTGAACTCAAATCAGAAACGACAGTGGCCAATGGTCAGGGTAACCGTGTGGAACACTATTCCCAGCGGTAAATTAAAATCGTCCGGTGTGTTTTACTTAATGTTCTGCTCGAAGCTCAGCGGAGCGATCGCGCTGTTGAGTTAAGGTGCCGAGAGAGGTGCAGACCCCGTGAAGCAGCAACTACAACAACAACAACAACAGCATCAGCGGCAACAACCACAGCCACCACAACGCAGTTATCAGAACTAGAGCGACAGGGAGATTAGTGCAACAGCAGGAGGCTGGAATTATTCTCAGATGAACAATATTCACGAGATGAGCGCCGTCCAAAAAGTCATCATCATCATCATCGTCGGCTATACAAATGAACAGTTTTTTGTTGTGTGTGCTTGTGCACCACAGCCAGTAATTACAACTAGCTTCACCAGGCGACAGCCAGATTTGCCTGGCTGTGGCGAAACGTCGTACTCAGATTGTAATGTTGTGGCTTGGCTCTCCAACACACTGGTGTGCTGTACTAATGACGAATTGGCATGTTCTGTTTACGTGACAACCCTTACTAGTTGGCTGTGGCGGGTGGTGGTGGGTTTTAACGACACATTTATTTACGCGATCTAACAAAAAAAAAACTCTTATGGATGATATTAGTCGTGAAAGCCTACGTGTTAAACTAGCTTATAAAGTCCTGCGCATTTCCTACATGCACAAGGAGAAGACGTTTTGAGAACAACCAAAGTCAATTTGAGAAAAGTATACTGACCCAAACATCTGTTTTACGTTCAAGTCTCGTCTTTCAATGAAACATTACATAATACTGCGCGCATGTGTGGATGCTAGTGGTGACGGTATGCATATCAATGCAGCTCCACTTCTACTCGGAAAGTGATGTTTGGATCAATACATTGTCAATCCACTGCTGGATGAGGGCCTCCCAACGCCGTGCAGGTCGTCGTGCTTTATTATTCGACCATACTTACGAATAAGCAGTGCGCAGTGTACGCAGATAATCCAAACAGACTCATCAGCCCTGTCTTGTCGCCCACATCATCACAATACAATCATTCACGGGGCCGATAAATCGACACGTATCCATGGATCCACGCCTCGCGTTTCGTTGTTTCGCGTCGCAAAACAGTTCGCGTGTTAAACCCACGCACGCCCCCAGGGCGCTCACCGCCACGGCCCCGTCTCGTTCCGCAGAGGACCGTGCAGAAGAACGCCAAGTACGTGTGTCTCGCCAACAAGAACTGTCCCATCGACAAGCGCCGCCGGAACCGCTGCCAGTACTGTCGCTTTCAGAAGTGTCTCGTGGTCGGCATGGTCAAGGAAGGTGAGGAGTGCGGGCTGGACGCCCACAACGCCTGATTATATCATCGTAGTCGTCATTGTCATGGGCGTCATCATCATTTGCACAGCACGGGATGTAGTGCTTCAATAAGATCTTCTACTTTTTCTTGGTTCTTTCGGTAAAGTCACGTAGAAGGGAAGTAATAAAATAATAAAAATAAAACATAATAAAATAATTCTCACGACGTTTCGGCCACAACGCAAGCAGCCGTCCTCAGGCGCATGAGGACGGCTGCTTGCGTTGTGGCCGAAACGTCGGGAGAATTGTTTTATTATGTTTTATTTTTATTATTTTATTACTTCCCTTCTACGTGACTTTACCGAAAGAACCAAGAAGATGAATCCCTGCAGTCACGAAAGCTTTAAATCGAAATCTTCTACTTTTTTCGTCATCGTGATATTTAGGGCATCGGACGTCATGCTTTAACGTGATGATCATCTGCAGGATACCAGACACCTCGCTTCAACATCATCATGGTCATCATGTGTACGACACGGAACTCGCCATGTCATCATCACCCTCCTGTTGTCGTATTCACAACCTCTGCACAGTGCATTGAAGCATCCCGCATGAGATACATTCGCTTGTTTATGAATATCGAATGTGCCTACTAATCTGATTTGACGTCTTATCTCGCGGGCCTGCTAGAGGACAGCCATCATCTCTTAAAAGAGAGGTCTTGTCAAGATGGCTCAATGGGTGGTCCCATGGCATGAGGCTACTATTTGTCCATGGTGTGTGTCGTCCACATTGTACTCCGCTGTGCTGAGTCTGAGTAGCGTCAATCACACGTCTTTGCGGTGTATCAACCAGAGCGCACTTGATGATAATCACGCGAAAGGGAAGTTCGCCATTAGGTTCTATTTGTTAAAGGTCAGAACTATGAATTCATTTCTCACCGAATATTTGTTTTTCCTGGTCAATGGATTACTGGAGTAGGTATCACGTAGCGACAGACATCCATACTTGATGTGGTATGCCGGGTACGGGAATATTTTCCTGATCGCCGACCTGGACAAAAACCCTGGTCAGGACTTAAGATCACGGTTTACAACTCAACCTTTACGCTGTGGGCCATGCAAATCTAAACAAACCTAGCGTATGCGCGCGCGTGCGTGACGTTTGCATTAATGTTTCAACTGCGTAAATAGGATACTTTTAACCAGCGGAATATCCCCTTTAATTTGGGGAACAATGTTTTTTTTTATCCAGAACCAATTGTACGGAGCAAACGGGGAGAGACAATATCGGAGAGCACCGCGTGGGCGATCTAGAAGCCAGTGTTGGTGAATAATTCTATTATTTTCTCTTTATACGTGACTTTACCGAAAGAACCAAAGAGTAATTCATTGCAGTCACGAAAGCTCCAAATTAAGCATTTTGGTGAATAATCTTGTTCAGGCAGCAGCGGGAGAGAGGCGTGGGCCACGCGAAACGGTGGCAGTCGGCACCGACCGCGTGGGGCCTCGCAGTTTATCGGGGAGGGGGAGGGGTGATGGAGGGGTTGTTGGGGGGGGGGCGGCACGGACGTGGCCTCCTCCTCCTCGTGGCTGCTGCGCGCATTTTTAATTCTAGCAATCGCTTGATGTCGCTGTTCTGACGAGGCACGAGGACGCGTATTCCAATTAGCCCGCTGGTACGTGTAAATATGCTCGGCCTAATGCATTATGATTTCAATTGATTAATGCGCATGTGCTATTGGTGGGTGGTCAGTTGGCCGACGTGGGTTTGTTTTAATACATTATGCAATCTAGATTACATGCCGTTTTGCAGTTGATTGAAATTACAATGTATCCATAATGTGTGCATTGTCGTACTCTATTGCCAAAAGGCGCACAACAGAGTTGTATAATGCACGTTGCGTGTACGTGTGTGGGGAGCGGTGGCACGGCAGTTAGAGCACTGTGTTACTAACCCGGCCATGGCCAAAACCAGTGCAGATTATCTGAACCGGTCCTGGGCCTCTCCTAGGTCGACTCGGCCTCAAATTACTACCGAGTGCGATGTGTAAAAACATCGCCACTTGGTAGAGAAGGGCAGCCAGGCGTGGTGCTGGCCACCCACCCCCTCGTGTGCCGTGCCGGCCTTAATAGGTGCTCGCTAACAGCACTTTCCCAAAAGTATGTCAAGGTTATACATGAGCTCGTTTTCCTTGTATCTGTATGCGTGCGTGACTAGAGCGCCTGTCGGCGTTGTGGTTTCACACACAAAACACTGCAGTGTGTAACGGTACTAACTATGGACTGCCTGCTTTGGCAAGACCGCGTATCGTGTAAAAATTACAAACCTGCGGTGTCGTGGCCATAATTTTGTAGCTTATATAAATGATATCAATAATAATAATAATAATCGGTTGTATGTTCGCCAGGGTAAATACTGCAATAGATGTGCCGAGGTAGGATAGTGGTTGGCCAAACTGCCGCGGGGAAAAGCATCGACCTGTGCAGAGCAGCCCGTGAAAAAACACACGGACGCGCGCTTGCGCGCTCACACGCACACACGCGCACACACGCACACGCACACACGCACACACACACGCACGCACACACACGCACACGCACACACACGCACACACACACACGCACACACGCACACACACGCACACACACGCACACACACGCACACACACACACACGCACACACGCACACACACACACGCACACACACGCACACACACGCACACACACACACGCACACACGCACACACACACACGCACACACACGCACACACGCACACACACACACACGCACACACACGCACACACGCATACACACGCACACACGCGCACACACGACGCGATCACCTGCGCAGGGGAACAACACACCCAGCGCTTGTCTCGGCATCGGCCTCCACCCAACGTCTCCCTTCCACGTTGCTCTTCTCTCCCGTGTAAATTGTCTTTGTGCACAACAACAACAACGACAACAACAACAACGCAATGTCCCGTCTCACTGGCGCGTTCCCTTCGCTCTCTAGTGGTGCGCACGGACAACCTGAAGGGGCGGCGTGGACGCCTGCCCTCCAAGCCCAAGAACTCCCATGAGAGCTCACCTCCCTCGCCGCCTGTCAGCCTCATCAGCGCGCTTGTCAGGGCGCATGTCGACTCCAACCCTGACGTGACCAGCCTGGATTACTCCAGGGTGAGCCGGCAGGCCCGGTGCTACCCTCATATACCCCCCACCCTTCCCCATCCACATCCCCCACCGCTGCACCCTTCTGCCGCAGCTCTCCTCTCCTGATGTCCCCCAGCCCCGACACCGTCCGTCCGTCCGCCCGCCCACCCACCTGCCACCCACCCAATCGCCTCTCATCCACCCCCCCCCCTGTGTCCACCCCCCCACTTTACCCTTCCGCCCACCTCCACCCACCCACCCAGCCCTCCCCTGCACCCCCTGCTCTCACCCCGTCGCCAAGTCCTTTTGCGGTTCATGGTGAGCTCGCTAATAGGCTTGATGGCCAGCGGATGTCTTCGATCGCACAATTGAACTTGATGCATGAACGCTCTCGGTGAAGCTGTGTGTGTGTGTTTGCCCGCCCCCCCCAACCACAAACACCCCAGCCCCCCCCCCCCGGGCACGCAGTAGCCGACGCGGGGACCTTCAATCTTTTTAATCGCGTGTCCAATATCCCAACGCGGTCTTTTACAATTCGCGTTGTCGACTGGCGTCAACTCAGCGCGTCCGCACACATGCAGCTCACTCGCGCGACATTCCTCCTCCTGGAATTCCCTCCCATCAACTCCAACTTTAATATTGCTGCTTGTTTGCGGATATCCGCTTGGCGTATTGTACCCATTTTGAGCCTGTGCTGAGCAAGGTGATTTTTACGATATTATAATTAAAACAAAGTATTGCTGGCTGGCTGGAGGGACAGACGGACGGACGGTAACGTCCAAAGAACTTGCGAGCTGCGAGTAGATATTTTTGTTTTTACGGAGTGGCCTTTAATTATAACTTGGTCACAGTGTCGCTCGCTCTTTAACCCCTGCAAATCAATACTGCACATCACTCGCGCGGCGCGGCTTATTCGCCTGGCCTGTGCGTGACAGCACCGGCGTGCGCGCCTCGCATTGCTCCGCCACGTGCGAAGTTCCACCTGCGAAGTTCCACGTGCGGAGTTCCACGTGCGAAGTTCCACGTGCGAAGTTCCACGTGCGGAGTTTCACGTGCGGAGTTCCACGTGCGAAGTTCCACGTACGGAGTTCCACGTGAGAAGTTCCACGTGCGGAGTTCCACGTGCGAAGTTCCACGTGCGAAGTTCCACGTGCGGAGTTCCACGTGGGGAGTTCCACGTGCGCAGTTCCACGTGCAAGGTTCCACGTGCGGAGTTCCACGTGCGCAGTTCCACATGCGAAGTTCCACGTGCGAAGTTCCACGTGCGGAGTTCCACGTGCGAAGTTCCACGTGGGGAGTTCCACGTGCGAATTTCCACGTGGGGAGTTCCACGTGCGAAGTTCCACGTGGGGAGTTCCACGTGCGAAGTTCCACGTGCGAATTTCCACGTGGGGAGTTCCACGTGCGAGGTTCCAACGTGCGGAGTTCGGCGCGCCTCCAATCGATCAAATTTTACGAAATGCGCAAAGATTACGAAGCACGTGCAGACGGTGCTGTTCATGGCAGTTCCCATCACTTGAGATGAATGCGTGCCGCCACGTAGGCCACAATCGCTTTCAACCACACACGAACACTCGGGCGCTTTGCCAATCCACTGCTGGACAAAAGACTGCCCACGCCGAGTGGGTCATGACGTGAATTGTGTGATCATACTTCACCATGTCGTCAATGCGGGTTTGTGAGGTCGGAGGGGAGGGGAGAGGAGAGGGGTGTTGACGACGATGGGGGAGGGGCATTAGTGATTCATATATTCCGACCACTGATGTTAACAGCGAACGAGAATGGAAGTCAGGTTTAACATTCTATCCAGCTCCACGCGGCCAATATGTTCTGCCACTGCGCCACCGCTCCGTCAGTCTACACTGCGTCCAGTCGATACAGTACATCCGAATTAACGGAACACGCAAAGCGATGTTTAAAGATGTCCTTCTATCGCAGCTGCAAACCTATGGGGGGTTTTTTTTTTTTACAAAAACTAACTTAAAAGTGACTTGTAGGGGCGCCATAGTGAAGGCATTTCGGTATGACCGGCGCGAATGTTTTATTATTATCATAAACACGTCCCTCCAATAGCGTCACTACAACGCACCTACAAAGTTGATTTTCAAAACTTTAAACTCGTGTCGGACAACCAGTGACACGCAGATATGTGTGTGTGTAGCTACAAGATAAGAGCTAATGGTTTGCATGGTGGACTACTCTATTTTCATCACCTGTCCTCATTCTCTCTCTCTCTCCCCAAACCCAAGATCTCAACAAGGCGACGTTATCGTCTTCTTCTTGGTTCTTTCGGTAAAGTCACGTAGAATGACGACGTTAACAGAATCAGAATCTGTATTTATACTGGAGGAATCTGTTCAGCTCTTTTTTCACAGATGTCCAGCGGTTTCACAGATTTCCATTAAAACGCAAAGATGAATCCCTGCAGTCACGAAAGCTTTAAATCGAAATAAAACACAACTTGTTTATCCCTTCTTCCCTCCCTCTCCTCTCGCTCTCTCTCGATCCGTTCGAAACCCGACGCAGTTCCAGTCGGCAGGCGAGTTCCAGACGGGAGGCACGGACGCGGAGAGCGTGCAGCAGTTTTACGAGCTACTTACGGGCTGCATGGACGTGATCCGCAGCTGGGTCGACAAGCTCCCGGGCGTGGCCGAGCTGCTCCGCGATGACCGCGAATTGCTCTTCGAGGCCGCCTTCCTGGAGCTCTTCGTGCTCAGACTCGCCTACAGGTATGGGTGGCACCACCTCCATCATCATCATTAGCAGCAGCAGCAGCAGCAACTATGCTCAATACACTGCTGGATAAAGCCTACACACATCCTCTCTTCCTTACCAAGTCGTCACCACCTCTCACGATCCTGCGATGCAAATCAAAATCAAAATTCATCTCGCACCCACCTGCATGCATATGGACTGATTTCATCACTCCAGCTCCTCGGTAGACGTGTTCATGGGCTCTTTGTCATCATTTACTGTGTACCCCCCTATCCATTCCCCCCCCCCCCCCCCCTGTCGACTCTCCCCCCCTCCCACACTCCTGCGAAATGTAAATGCAAAAGCCGAGAGGGAGTTGCATCAACTCATAACTACAACTTTGCGCGGACCCTGGTAAACGTCATTAGGTTCCAGATTACAGATGGCCTGCCTTTAGCTAGTCGAGAGTCCCGTATATTTTCTGTCTCCATTGCGAGTGAGGTCTGTGCAGGTAGGTGGATATGTAGGCTGCTATAGCATCATACTTATTCATGAGCAATCCACTGCTGGATGAAGGCCTCCCCCAAGCCGTGGAATCTCTCACGGTGATGTAAAAGACAATCCACTCAGCATCGCTCCATCTCCGCCGTGAGAGTCTTCTTAGGTGTATTCTCTCAGAATAATTTTTTGGTTAATTAGAATCTTTATCCTGGATAAATCCGGTGAGCTGTTACTCTCTTCTCCACAGATGTCCAGTAGGGACGCGTCAGAAAGTGATTTGGCTGCCACTCTGTCGTTATCAGATAGGTATCTCTTGCAAGTATATGGCATACCTTTGAACCAACCTTTCTCTTGTTAAAAAGGAGATTTACGTAAAAAAAATACGCTGTGAACCGTTTAAAACACCGTCGTTACTCGAGGGACGCTCTCTCCGTGTAGTTGTGGCCAAGTTGCAAGCACAGTCTTGAGTTGGTGCGATGGCTTTTGAATAAAACAACGGCTCACACTCGCGAATTATATCACAGCGTCTTTAATATCAGCTGCAATGATACCTGGCAGCGTAGTTTTGCGTACAGGTGTGTTATTAGAAGTGCAATTGTCCCTGGCGCGATGGCGCATGCACGCGATGCGTGCACTGGCGACTACACTTGATGGACCACGCGCCTTCAGATCGATCTCCAAAGGCAGCTGGGCGGCAATGTGATCAAATAAATGGCAGTGCAGCAAGTTGATTGAATGTAACGATAGATGTTATCCCCTCCCGTGCGTTGTGGGTACTCCCGTTTCCTCCCACGTATCAAATCATTCATTAGTTCAATTGGCTAAGCACCCCAATGCAAGATCTTATTGAAACAATTTAAAAACTCGGTGAGACTTTCCTGGCCTATTATCGAATAGCACATACAATAATCATTGCTATCAGTGTGACCAATGCCTCCTGTGCCGTCATGTGCCGTACAGATCGAACCCTGCCGAGGGAAAGCTGATCTTTTGCAACGGCGTGGTGATGCACCGACTGCAATGCTTACGAGGATTCGGGGACTGGTTGGACGCAATCCTGGAGTTCTCTGCCAGCCTGCAGGAGTTGAACGTGGACATTTCAGCCTTCTCTTGCTTGACGTCTCTCGTCATGGTCACAGGTGGGTGTGCGTCACAACACCACGCAGATGTGCGGCGTTAATTGAAGATCGACATGGGCAAATGTACACATCTACACGCGTCGTCATCATCACCGTCGTCATCAGCTATGGTCAATAGCGTCTTGGATGAAGACCTTCAAAGTAGCCGTCATCCCTTACCATCCTACGATGGAATATCAATCAACACACAATCGGGAGTGAATGGTACGTGGCGCATTCATAGATCTTAACGATGACCCTAACCAATGATAATTATAAACACACGGGATATATCCTTGGTGTGCTGTACTCTACGTACACCGTTGCACACTACACTGTGTTAATAACGCAAATGCGTGTCGTGTGTATTGTCCTGCACACACACACACACACTATTGTCACGTGATGGAAATGCTGCATTGGTATAGCCCACGTGCACCTCTGGCTAACTGCGGATAGAGTAACGGTGGCATTGTATTGTCGAGTAGATGGACAGCATAGGCGTACCAGCGTGGTGTATATTTGCCGTGTGGGTAGCAAGCCGCGTTTCTCCCCGCCAGCGTGGGTGACGTCTCTCAGACAAGCCCACGAGGCGCTGTCGTCGTGCTGGCCGTTGGCACGGCCCAGTACGAGAACCGCAAACGAAGCCAATCAAACGCGCCGATCCTACATCGAATTATTTGCCGGTGGTGCCGCTGCTGCCTGAGGTGGCGGTGGTGCACGAGCACGAATAACAAAATAAACGCTGCCTTAAAAATGAAAATATAGTTAATATAATCACTCGACCTCTTCTTTGGGTCTTTCGGTAAAGTCACGTAGATAGGCTCAAAGAAAATAACAAAAATAACAACAAAATACGACGTTTCGATTGCAACGCAAGCGATCGAAACGTCGTATTTTGTTGCTATTTTTGTTATTTTCTTTGAACCTATCTACGTGACTTTACCGAAAGACCAAAAGAATATGAATTCCTGCAGTCAGGACAGCTTTAAGTCAAGATCACTCTACCTTTCTTTGAGAAAGGGTCATTACCCGACACGTCGCCTCTTTTCTACCTTGTATTTGTATTTTTTCATGGCCACGGTGATATTGACTCCCAAATACGTTCGGGAACGACGGCGAGCCTAAGGGCGAAAAGAGCCGAGCCGATTTCCATCATCCTTGCGAGCGAGGCAGGATCATTTACATTCGATACGCGTTAAATAGCGGGGGGGGGGGGGGCGGCGAGGGGGATGATGGGCCCGGGGGGAGGGGGGGCGGATGCAACTATAGGTTATCGGTAGCCTAGGGTACTGGCAGCAAGCAATCATTCGGAAAAGTGTCATTAAACAATCTTTAAGTATTTAAAACAATTCGCAACTAATGACTCAATCCGCGCGGCCGCGGTGGCCTGAACTCGGAGCGCATTGGCGCCGCGCTAATTAGGGGGGTGGTGGGTGCATCTCACAGCGGATGCGAGCAGGCGGGGGGGGTTTAAAAACCATCTCCCTCGCCTTCTTCTCCAATATCCACTGCACCATGCCTAATGATCCGGGCAAGTCTCATATTGTGGCATTTCCGAAATTTTGTGGGCGACCTTGCATCGTTCGTAATTGAAGACCGAGTTAAACACACTCGGCAAATATCTCAACAGTCGCCGTGCGATATAATTGTAAATTAATGGGAATGCTAATGTACGAATTGCGGTAATGTGGGTCGCGCAGTCCCCAGGCGAGGCGAGCCGCCGCTCATTCGCGACTTTTGTTTGTGCTTTTCACTATCCTGCCGGGACCCCGGCTCGCCATGAATATTTATGAAGCGCTCAAATTTGTTACAAAACATAATTACTACCAATTTGTTCCTGTGCTGCACCATTGTATTATCATTCAGTTGATATCTATATACTGTCGCCGATGCCGCTGCGTGTTTACCGTCTCGTAGCGTTTGGTCAAATGACTTATTGTGTGCTGGGCGTGAGTAGAAAAAAAACAGCACCAACATAAAACAAATTCGGATATCATTCCGCATACCGATTTTGATTTAGCCTTGTCGCCGGCTCGCAGTCGCGTTTTATTTAATAAGCGCGTAAAACGTAAGCGTACGTTGTTGTGCACGGAGCATTTATTGCGGACGCATCTATTTTAGATCGGCTTGTTTGGGAGATGTTTTGTTGTCGTTATTACTGTTGCCTAATAGATAAAGTAGCCATGCAGAAATTGCATCTTAATTATATCCTTTGCAATTCGGTATTAAGCAGTAAGCGAATATTAGGATATCGTTTAGGCTCCACACAAAATCAGGGCTTGATCATCCAGCACGATCCAGCCTCAAATCCCATGCTGCCCTTTATAAATTATATATATCCGTGCCGACGCCACTGTCCACAGTCGTGTGCCGGTGCCGGTCATCTCACGTCACAACCGCACGTGCGTTGACGTCACCGCTCCATCTCTACTTAGATGGTCCCCCCCCCCTTCCTCAAGAGCGTTCCTTCCCCTCTCTGGAGATCCACGAACAGAAGAATGTTGACGAGGGCGTCATCGGTTGCGTTACTGTGCGAATGAAATAAGCGGCCGCGAGTTCGGCTCGCCGCGGTATTTTGTGCAATTGAATCATTCTAATTGATCCCTCGTCATGTTGTCACCTGGGTTAACACATGTCCAGGTGATACTCGCAATGCCAATTAATCTACGCGGTCAAGAGCCCTAGGTGTGAAAACTGCATTCCAGCCAAATCGTCGCCCGTGTAAATAAATAAATAAATTCTCGCGTTGGAATTCTAGGCAACGTGACCCAGCACTCTGTATTGTCTTTCCTACTGTTTCGTCATTGGAAAGATGCGCAAGTTAAGCAATATTAAATGCTTACTAAATAAATCGCTGGTCTTCGCGGGCTGTGACCCTCCGGGTAAAATGTGCCCATCTTTTGATAGTTACTGAGCAACGCTGCAGCCGGCCACCAATGAAGCTGTAGTGGCATTGGCCTTGTGTGTTAAGTGATCGTTCAAGTTCTTAACGGAGGAGTCTAAATACGTTGGGGCTCCCGCTAATTGGGCTATATGTTCAGCCTCTCCCTCTCTCTCTCTATCTCACTCCACTGCTAGATGATGGCCTCCCCCCGCACCGTGCCGGTCAGGGGGGGGTATTGTTTGAGCATGTTTCACTGCACTGTTCACTGTGAGTTGGTGGACGGGCGAGTGGGTGGTTTTAGTTGGTCGGGGGCGGCGATGGGGCGGCGCGAAACCACTGATGTCAGCCGTGGCCGAAAAACGAACTTGGCTCGTCGGTTTCGGATGCAAATGCACGACGAACCAACGTGCAATAATTTCACAACATGCTTACAATCATACCGGGCTATAAATTCCACGTGCTCAAATTATTCAGATCGGACGGCCGATGACCAATGAGGCCACGCCCAGCGCAACACGGCGTCACACCAATAGAGTGCGCGTACACACGTGACGTCACAAGCCTTCTTGTCGGTGGTCACGTGTTTGTTGGTGGTCACTACTCATTCGCTATGACTGACATCAGAGGACTTTCAATTCATTGTATGTTCCTAAAACACATGTCCCATGGGCCATGATCTCGTAAGAGCTCGGAAGCTAAGCAGGACAGGGACCCTGGGCTATGTATGTACGTATGTTAAACTTCTTTCGCACCGTAACGTAGGCAAACGCGCTCATCTTAGGCGAGTGCTTGGATGGGTGGGCACCTCGACACAGAAGGTTGTCGTTATATGGGGCGACGTGATGGGATGCATGGGGGCACTGCAACAACAGGCATCATTTGCAACGTACTTCTCGATTTCCCTTCCTCACCAACCCGCATTGACAAAGCGGGGTGAATTTACGGTCAATTAACCCCAGACGGTCAGCAACGGCGTGGAGAGCCGCTCATCCAGCAATGCATTGATAAAGTGGCTCCTGCAACATTGACGTACAGCACCGCACATGCTTCGCGTAATAGGCGCACGGTCTAATCGCGAGACAAACACGTAAGCGCCCACAATGAAGTTATCGTGAGAAACTTGTCTCCGGTGAGAGAGATCGTGGCTTGCGTGTGGATGGTTAGGCCTTCACGCAGCAATGGGTAAAACAATGGATAACTGCTGCTCGTCTTGCTGATGACCATGAGGATGACGATGATGGTGATTAGGCTTATCATAAATTGGCCAGTATAGTAGCCTCGACATTAAAAATGCAAAATCAGTTGTGCATGATTTTCACGTTGCGCACAGCTGTTGTTCGGCAAATAACACACGCCGAGGTGTAATGACATGGGGGGGGTGAGTGGGTAGGTGGGGGAGGGGTGTGTGGGTGGGTTTTGTCGTTGATTCTCAATGGCAAATCGCGGGTCTCGTTTGTGAGACAGAGCACCTAAACAACGTGTGTGGTATAGTCATAATGCACGCCAGGTGTGTCTAACTTCATCCAGGTGAAAATGTAAATCAACAAAACACCCCACATCGTTCCTCTTGTCCTGTGCAATGGTTATCCACCCTTGAGAGAACATAGAACAATGGAGACGTCTAGCCAAACGTAACACTCACAGTGGACCTCGCAGATTGTATGAGCTATTGTTTATGCGACGGTGAGCGCATGCGGGGCTCACACGTCACGGTTCACACGGAGCCCAGAGATTCCCACAGCTCAATTAATCATCTCCCTTCATTGCCCACCCACTCTGCACCGCCTCTCGGCTCCAATCGTGGCCAGCGCTCTTCCTTCTCGCGCGGTGCAGCCTTCGTCGCGTTTGCCGATCTTCTCCAATCGAATGCAAATTCAGCCTCCTGGACCACGTGCACACCCGGTGGTTGCTTCAATGCAGTGCACGTGTTAACGTGATAGCTTTTTTTTTATGCATCACAAGTAGTACTAACTGGCCGCTCCCGTCTCTACACGAAAATAAAAGGCCAATTGACCGAACACTTTTCCAGCAGTTAATTACCATCGTTTTGAGCTTGTTAATTATTGCAACTCAAGCACTTTCTAAGGTGCAATTCAGCAGTCGGAGCAATGCTTGCGGTCCAGAAACAAGTGATAAGCTACGCAAATAGCCGTCCTCAACAGCAGAACCTACCAACACAACAAAATAGAAGCATTAGCCATTGGTGGATATTCTGTACTCATGGGTGCTCATTATCGTGAAACCCCGCCGTTCTTCTGCAGCTTACTTGTTTTTGCAATGCAATCACAACTCCGTGTTTGTATTTGCAAGGATGGTGATGACATCTTGACATGCAAAACATGCTGAAATTCGTTTTCGCGAAATTAATTGTCGTGAAAATCTCGATTTACGTGTGATATTGCACCACCGCCAACATAGCTTCTTCATCTCTTACGAGTCATCTTCGAAGCCAAAAGTCCCCGCTCTTTCTCAATTCCATCACGAGCCTTGCGTGGTGGTGGCGATGAAGGTCTCGTGGACTGGGGGGGGGGGGGGTGTGCTTCTCCCTCCGTCCTCTCTCTCTCCGCAGTCCACGTGGTGCCCAACCTTAACCCCAACGCCGTCCCTTCTCCCCCTGTGCAGAGCGCCACGGCCTCAAAGAGCCCAAGCGGGTGGAGGAGCTGCAGACGAGACTCGTAAATTGCCTCAAGGACCACGTGGCGTTCAGCACCCCAGCGGCCGGGCGGCCCGCGTACCTGTCTCGCCTGCTGGGCAAGCTGCCCGAGCTGCGCACCCTGTGCACACAGGGCCTGCAACGCATCTTTTACCTCAAGCTCGAAGACCTGGTCCCTCCGCCCCCGATTCTGGACAAGCTCTTTCTGGATACGCTTCCCTTCTGAGACCGCGGCGTCGTCCTTGTCGTCGTCCTGGTGGATCTCTGCGCGCGCCGGTGTTTGATGGTCTCAAGACTCAACAACGTTTTAGTGAAAACACTTAATCCCGGACATTTAAAATCAACTCAAGAGGAATCTGTTTTCGTCTCCCCGTGTCGTCTCGGCCGACGTCCGTCCCCCCCCCCTCCTTTAATTATGCGTTGCAGTTCATATTTACGGCCAGGACAGTCGCATTTAGACATCACATCGGCTTCGTTCCACTGGCCATGGTGCTGTTGGAGTGGCACGCAAATGCCGTATACTGTATTACAGACGACATTGTCCACAAACGTGCAGGGCTTAATTTCTCAAGGAATATTTTCCAGGAGCCCTCAACCCCGGACCCCCCCCCACCTCTTGCCCCCCCCCCCCCCACCCCCATCCTCTGCTATGGGAAATACTATTTTCCGGAGCTCAGCCCCGTAGAACTCCGATTGAAATTAAGCCCTGAAAGCAACAGAACCCAGTGTCGCTTCAATTCGCTTTGAACACAAACGCGCGGACACACGCGAGGTTGAGACAGGCCACGTTCACACGCGTGTCCATGCTTCAATGACAACTGCACATGAATTAAACCCGCTGTACTGTATTTAATTTCATCGCACAGAGAGTTTGCTGAAATATCCGACCGGCGGCTAATCAATGAATTAAACCAACGCACCGCTTAACTTATAATTAGCTCTTAACTCATTTACGAATTCATAGTTATTTTATATATATAGTGCATATATACATGCGCCAAAACACGTGTATATATACAGTATATGCGTATATTTATATTGAGATACAACGTTGCTCTGACCCCAAACTCCCCTTCGACGGACTGTGTATACTGTATAGGGTGAGTGCTAAACGAGGTGGCGAGTTTCGTTGGAAGGGAAAATTAAAAGAGGTACGGGGAGCGTCATGGCCAACGCAATCCAACCTTACCAGTGCTCTGTATTATTATTATGATGATGAATGACTTTGGCGAAGTGCAATTTTAAGTCGCTGCTTTGTTTCCGAATGGTTTAAAAAAAAAACAAAATAAAGAAAAATATGACGAGCCACCCTTTACCCTGACAAAGAGTTTTAATGAGAAAGGGAAAAAAACCCGCAAATCAATCGGCCACCCCGGTTAATGGCGCGCGCAATGCTTGTTGCTGTTCTTCGCTGTACATACTAACACCCCACCACTTGTAAAAGCGCAGTATATATACACAGGACTACAATCAGTGTACAATGAACTTTTACCGAGAAAGTGTAACTTTCGCGAGGAATCGGCGTCCTATATATATACACACACGTATTTGAACAGACTGTACAAGAACACGCCATCTTTTTGGCTATGGGGCGACTTAACATGATGAAGATGCTGATGATGCTGACGATGCTGACGCTACGTGCACGTGGTGAGAGGTTTCACCCATTCGACGGTTCGTGGCCCAGTCTCCGGTGCGTGTCCAAACAGTTTGTGTCAAATATATGGAAGCTGTACGTAGGGATACAGTGTTGTTCCTTCCTTCTCGTGTTCACTCGTTTTTATTTTCAACTCCCCCCTCCCTCCCCCACCCCCGCGTGAACAGTGCATATAAAAAAAATAACCCACAGTGTTGTACATATGCGAGGTGATACGTACATTGTCACCGAACTCCCACACCCATCCTCTACCACTCAACCCATCACCCCTTCCTCCTCCTCCTCCCCCCCCCCCATCCATCGTTCCGTCAATAAGTTTCATCTCTTCCATTTCAGCAGTAAGTCTGAACATTTGTTGTCGCGCACTCATACAAGGGTCAAGTCCATCGAGAACGCGAGCTCATAGCAGATATCGTCTCTCCAATCGACCACCAACCCCCTAAGCCCCGTGATATTCCACAGTGACGATGATGTGAACTCGTGAGAGAGAGAAAGAGAGAGGGGGGAGACGAAGTAGCACGAGAAGTGAGTAGGACAATGGTCCCGTTCTGTCCGCGTGTATGGGGGGGGGAGTGTGTGGGGGTGGCGCCACGTGGGGCAGGGCACGTGTGCGGTGTGGCCGCGGTTCTAAGTTCGCCGCCACGCGATGATTGCTGGTCTCACACGCACACGCACGCAGTCACTTGCGAAACGCGACACTCTTAAACAACAACAACAACAGACAAATGTTAAGAGCGGGGAGTTGTTTTATTCCTCGACTTGTTACAAAAGGACAAATGTGGCATCACCCGACGTTCGTTTTTTTTTATATATACATTGCAACATAAATTTCAGGCAAAAATGTACATAACCGCATAAATATATAAAAAAAAACAATTCAATCTACGTTGCATTCGTTTGTCTTATTTTATACGAGCTCCTCCTTGCACAGCGAGTCGTCCTCAAGCCGGTGTGTGGGTTGTGTTCTCGCTTCCCACGGACGGATGCCAGCAGAGCGGTCCCGATATAAATACTGTCACGGGAGGACGCATATAGACTGTACTGCAAAGCTGGCAATTGTCAAGTCGTCAACAAAACACGCACATATCTTTCCCCCCCAAAAAATCACAATAATCCACATACACATATACACACACGCGCACACCCTATACGTTTTATATATATATATACCTATGGTACGGGCAAGGAAATTTCGTTCAAATAACGAAGCAACCAAACACTGTCAATTATGCGGATAAATCAAATTCACTCATTTTCGTACACGTGAACTCTGCCGTCTGCGAATTGGCTTGTCCATGTCAGAATAATAGTTTGTAAATGTTAACACATCCGTCACGAACACTGCCATGAACACAGGGGAAGGACTACTGCCCGAAACGTCAGCTGTTGTATTTTATCATAGATCCCCTCCACCCATTTTACGGCAGTATGATAATTGCCGCATATGTTGGGATTTTGTTATTTATGCTCGTGCATCACTCCCAACGCAATATCACCGGATTTTTGGTTTGTTAAATACTAATAGTTGAGATAAATCATACCCGACCATTACATAAAACATTTTTACGGTTACGTCATTCATTTAGATAAAGTTAATGTTGCATATCCCTAATTCGGCATGATAAACAGTACATCTAAGGCAGCAGGCAAGCTACATTGAGTACATCTTGTGCAGGTAAGTGCGTAATGCGTACACATATCATACACGTATGACGATTCCCACGCGTTGACGTTTAGTCCGACTTTAACTCTGAAACGTTACGGACACGTTACCTTGAATGCGCCACACACTTCTATATACAAATCCGTTTTTCGTTTGCAATTCGGAACTTATTACAAACTTCGCATTTTAAAATTAAATTGAATAGGTACATACATACGTTAAGGGTATAAGAAACGCCAATACTTTGCGACCTAAGACAGTAGTTCGTAACGTTGTTATATCGCTATTTATGAAGCTGCACATTTTCCGATGATAAATCAAATGAGACGTGAAGTAAATTCCGAATATTCTGCGCCCGTCACCTAAATACTAACACGTTTGTTGCACCACGACTTGTGACATGTTGTTTAGACATGTTAAGGGCCGGCATGTCCTTCTCGCTTGTGCGCGTTTTGGATCGTTTGAGCCAGAACTGCGTCAACGAATCTCAAGCAGAACGGGGTGGATATGGAAGGCAATTACAATGAATCGAGCTGCCCAAACGTGCTGAAACACCGGCGCTTTGCATTTGAAAAAGGAAGTTGTCTACACACGCACGCACGCACACGTGTACGGGAGTTCTAGGAGATACAAACGACGGTCATCTGTCGATTCATTAACCGCGCGTTCCAGCACGGGCGGACAAGAAAGAATCCCGTTGCGGACATCATCAGCAGAAACACAACTACCCGCAGTTATCAACGTGCACGGGCCTCTAGCTACAGCGGCGTTCGTTTAAAATGTGATCATGCGTATAAACAGCATGTACTATACACACAAACATATATATATAGTGCGCGCGTGTCAGGCTCGCGTGTACTACGGACTACGGATAACTTAGCAGCGACGGGACTAGATGAGTTCCCGTTTACGCTGCGGTTCTCATCCAATATACACGCGCGCGCGCCTTCAGTCAGCTACTCGCAGCGGCGCGATGATCATCGCGCCGCGAGTGCGATTCCCGACAACATCTCACGTCAGTGGCGGCGATTGATATCTGAACCGGTCATAGCCCCTCCACCTCCTCCTCCTCCCCCACCCACCCCCATCCACCTCCGCCTCATCAACAGCCCCTTTGTCAGGCCACACAGACCCGCGTGGCGAGGTATCCTCAACCAACCCGACTGCCACGGCGTGGTGATGCCCTCATCTAGCAGTGGATTGCTCAAGGGCAATGTGTTATTGTAGTAGACCACTGTGGTGTGGTAGCGCGGCGTGTGGCACTGCGCGGAGGGTGCGAATGGACTCGTGCCGTGCCGGGATCTCGGCACGAATTTGCGCCACTTTTTTGTTGTGAAGGACACGGACGGACACACAACTCGCGCGCAGGGTCCGCTCATCCCGCGTGGAACATCGCGCACGAGGCGCCAGGTGCGATGGCTCCAACAGGTAGCGGCCCACACTCAGCGCCGCTGATGAGTGGCGGCACGGAGCGCACCGGCCCTTCGAACGGACCTCGCCCGGTGCCAGTAGCGCGCGCGAGCGAGCGAGCAGGAGAGGACGAATGGAGGCATAGACAGATGACAGATGCTACGCAGTGGTGGGGGGGGGTTCTTTTTTTCCCGTCCCAGATTCACCGGGTGTCGATTCACTGCTTCACGAACGGCGGTCTCCGCCGTGCAGTTTCCGCGAGCTCATCCGCTCCGTCCAAACGCGCTGCGCTTCCTGCACACGAGCACGCCACGACGCGTGTCTGCGCGTATTTGCGTGCGTGCGTGTGTGCGTGCGTGTCTCTCGTCAGCATGCGCCATGGTGAAACCACTGCTGGATGAAGGCATCTCCGATCCGCCGCTCTCTTTCCCCAAGCGTGTATATAATAAACGCCTATATATATACAAACATGTAGCAACAGTCGACGCGCTGTCTGCTTGCTCCACCCGATGTGTGTTTATCAAGGGACACGTGAAACGCAACGCCCGGCGACTGGGTTATGAGAGAGGGCGGTTGAAGGAGACGAGGAGCATTCGTTCTCTGTCTGCGTGGAGGAGGCTCGGCACGGGGATTGCGGCCGCCGGCCTTCCTCGGGAGGGAGAAGGCCCCGTCCCGCTCGGGCAGCTGTGCGCGCGGCGCGGTGCAGGTGACCCCCCCTCTCTGCGCGGCCTCTCCCGTGCGATGCGTCGCCGGTAGGGGCCACCGATCTGCACCTCCTCTGCCCTCCGGTTATTAACTCGCAGACACCTCCCTCCCCTCTCCCACCACCACCCCCCCCCCCCCCGGTACCCCCAGAGCAACCCACCACCTCCATCGTTCATCCACATTGCGCACCGCCCGCCTCGCTCGACACAAGGGGAGGTGCTGTACAGGGGACGACGGTCGGAGGGGGCGGTAATGTCGATGGGAGTGGGGGGGGGTGCAAAGGTGGACGGGGTAGCGGAGGAGGTGAGGGTGGAGGGGGAAGGATGCTGCTGGTAGCAGGGTGAGGATTGCTGGGGGATGGGAAAAGTTGTGGGGTGGGGGTGGGTGCTGTTATGGAGCGGTAGTGCAGCGGTTAGCGCGCTGCGCTACAAACCTGGCGACCCGAGATTGATTCCCGCTCGTGGCCAACACCAGTGAACATCAGCTACACCGGTCCTGGGCCTCCCCTAGGTCGACTCAGAATCAAATGAGTACCTAGTGCGGTGTGTAAACATCGCAACTAGGGAGACAAAGGCGGCCGGAGGTGGTTTTGGCCACCAGCCCCCTCGCTGTTTCGCGCCGACCTTCATGGGTGCTCGCTAACAACACTTGCCCCAATAGTCTGATAAGACTATCCGGGGTGGGGGGGGTCTTTGTTATGGAGCTGCGATGCCGAGGTTGGGCGAGATGGACGAACTATTGCGTGTGTGGGGGGGGGGCGCGAGTGGGGGAGGGGGCTCCGCTAGTCAAAGCAATTGCGGGGGCACCAAGGGGGGATTGATTTTTCTTTTCTGGTTTTGTTGAAGGCGCTTCATGCACGCCCATTATTGAAGGCGCCGCTGGATGCCCTATAGATGTCAGCATGACCATTTTTTTTCCCCGAGTGCACCTGTGTGCACTTACACCTCCACGCGGCACGAGCCACGCGTGCCACGCCACGCCACTAACACTCACGCGCGTGAGTGAGTGAGTGCCCACATTTGCATCTTCTCTGCGCGTCTGAATGAGCGCGCACGAACGCAAGGCGAGCGAGCGCACAGCGGAATTGCTTCGCGTCCTTCGTCGACGCGGCCGAGTAAGTTTTCGACGCGCAAGAGAGAGAGAGAGACAGAGACCAGCTCCTTGTCTTGCGCTCTTTATTTTAATTTTTGTGTGTAAATCACAGAGGGAAACGCATCAGCAACGAGTCGCGCGCTCACAACGCGACGTTGTTTTGCTTGTCGCGTTGAGCGGCTGCTGCAATTACGAGTTAATTACACGTCATTCATAAGAGAGACAGGTTCAAATATATATATACGTGTGTGTGCAGTTGTTATTAAGATATCCCTGTATGGCGTTAACGCGTCTGCGAGCGGCGGGGGTGGCTGGGCGGGGTGACGTGGAGGAGGGGGGGGCAGCAACACCACGCACGGTCGTCTTGGTCTCCCCGCTGCTCATGTTTTACACACAGCACCAGGTAAGTACTCATTCAAGGCTGAGTCGACCTAATAGGGGAGGTCCAGGACCGGTTCAAATATTCGCCACTGTCATTGGTCGTGAGCGGCCACTGAACTCGGGTCGCCGGGGTTCGTAGCGCAGCGCCATGAGCACCAGTCGTCACGTGAAGCCGGCACCGTCTCACGATGAAGCCAGAGTGAACTTTATGCCTCCAGTGGTCCACCATTCTTGCTGAGTTCGACAACGACAAGGCAGGTTATCTCTATAGACGAGATCTACCCTGGACGCCTTGCCTGTGTGTAGCTACAACAATCAATGAATGCATGAAAGGGAGGTGCCGGAGCGCAACTTTGGCATCGGTTTGCGCGGCGCGTGGCCCGTAATTGCAGCCGTTTTCGCTCCCTGCGCTCACTCCGCGCACCTGTTGCAACAATGGATGGATGACCTATACACGATTCAAGGCTACACGGCACCCACAACAACAACAACAGCAGCAGCAGCAACACATACTCGGCAAAACTGGGCGCCCCGGGCGAAAAACCGCAAACTCCGGCTCGGAATGCGTTCTAATTGTCTCCTGCGCGCCCGTTCGTGCCCGCGTCTGTGAGGGCGCGCGCGCGGTCATTTGCATTTCACGGGGTGTCTCGACGCGGGCGCGTGTGGGTATTGGACTCCAAAGGTGGCTTTAATGCTGACACTCTGTCGGGGGTGCGTTATTAACATTCAGAGACAACCTCAAACGCTCGCGTTAAGATACAATAAAGCGGCAAATTAGCGGCCATTCTTTTTGTTCGTAACGTGACTGATAACGGCAGCGGGAACGTTAAACGAGCGTGGACCATTTTGGAAGAGCGCGTTTGCAAGACTGCCGGCAAGGGAGGTTGCTCATCGCGTGGCCGACGACACTGCCAGGCGGGTGAATACCGACCAGATTACTGCACCCTCTAAGCCAGCAGTGGCACGGCGAGTTAGAGTCGCGCTGAATTACTCAAGCCCGATCTTTAGAGGCACTCGAGATTTAAAAACAAATGTCTGCTCGACACACCTCTGGTGCTTTTGGTGAGGTGGCCCTGGGTTCGATTCCCGCTTTCAGCCGCTGGTGATTAGACGGAGTTTCAAAGTGTGGTTTAGTTGATTGTTCTCGGCAAGTCTCGCCAATGGCTGCACACAGACGTATATTAAAATGAGGTTTCAACCTAATTCGGCAAAACTTGTAGGTCTGAGAATTTAAAAAAGAAATGACTGCCATGCCGCGAAAATATAATTGAACCTGGACGTGTGGGAAAGTGCGTGGCTCGCTATCGCGTGTGGATTTAAAAAAAAATCACTTGAAGGAATACCATCAGAGTAGCTCTGTTATATCTGCTTCTGCAGGCCGCGAATTCCCAATGGACACGTCATCTTGTAACATAACGTATATTGTTCAGTAATCATTCAATTATACAAAAAACGTAAACACCATCAAACCCAAATACAGTAAAATCCCGGTTGACGTCGGGGATGCGTTCTTGAGAGGAGCGACGAATATCGAAGCGACGTGACTCAAAGCAATTTACAGGCTAAGCGGAGGCGAAGGCTGCGACGGCGGATAGGAGAAAGGACGAATGATATCAGCAACGTCAGTGCGGCTTGAGGCGACGCAAATCACGTGGCGGTGTTAATAAAGTGACGACGTATTTGCGAAAAGACGTAAACTTTGGGGGGGGGGGGGGAGTGGGGGATGAGCGTGAATCAGGATGTTACTGTAAACGCAATCAAACACCAAAATGAGCAACATTCTCTAATTGCCATCGATAACGGCGTGCGGACGTTACAACGCTCGGGACGCTTCGCGTCTTTTGGCACCGGGCTGCGAGCAGCGCACCCTGTCCGAACGCCACCCAGCGCCGTCGCTCCGTGGTCGTGAGCCACGGACGCGCTTCGCTGGAGTGCGGGGCGCGCTCCCCAAGAAGCAAACTCCAACCCGAGACCTCGGCCTGCGTCAGCGCGTAATTGGCGCGGTTTATTTTCCGTACTCGATTGAATTCTCCGTGTGCCAAATGGGATGCCCCCTTTCCACCGACTTCCTCCACCCCCCCACCCACCCACCCCATCACCCACCCCTCCCGTCCGCTCACGGTCGTAAAGGTTGGGTATTATTTAAAGACGGTGCAATTCTCGCCCCATTAGCTCGCCGATGCTTTGGGAGATAAACGCGCGGTGGCTTTGCGCGCGTGCCGAGCTGCGCTGGGCACGCGCGCTAAGCCGCGTTCGCGTGCAAACCGCTCAACACGTGGCGCCCGGCTGAGACGAACCTCCTACCCCACCACTCCACCACCACCACCAGCAGCAGCAGCCTTGCTTGGGGAAAGTTCGTGAGGCCCTAACCGTCCAAATGTGACTCGCAAAAAAAAGGATGGAAAATTATGTGTCCACGTCATGTTATATGTAGGTGTGTGTGTGTGTGTGTGTTTTCTCCCTTTGTGATGCTTGCGTTTGGCAGTGGGTGCAGACGCACAATTTGCAGCAACCACAAAAACAAAAAAATACGCAACACAATAACACTGAATCTTGACTTAAAGCTTTCGTGACTGCAGGAATTCATATTCTTGGGTCTTTCGGTAAAGTCACGTAGATAGGTTCAAAGAAAATGACAAAATAACAAAACACCACGATCTTACATTGACATACTAATTTTCACAATAGAATGGCCACCTCCGCCCCTTCGTCGTCGTGGAGGTAGCTCCCCGATCTTACATTGACATGCAAATGTATCACTTTAACATCTCTAGCCCCGCCCACTTCGTTTATGAGCCTTGTGCTACATCCATTTGAAACCTTTAAAACATCCTGTCTCAGCAGCTTTCCTGCTCTTGTTTCTCCTGATGACGATTGCTTGCGTTGCGATCGAAACGTCGTCGTGTTTTGTTATTTTGTCAATTTCTTTGAACCTATCTACGTGACGTTACCGAAAGACCCAATAATACAATAACACTGCCCGAAGATAACATACGTAGTAAGGCGGCGACGTTACGAGCAATGACCCTTTCTTTCTTCACAGCAGAGAGAGGCCGATGATCGTTTTGCAAAGGGACATGCGTCCACCCGAAATTGACGCACGCCTTCATTGTCTACAAGACTTCCTCACCGGGTCTCAACAGTAGCGTGTGTGTATTTGGCAGCAGAGTCCTTCATTATTAGGATTGCGTGGCTAATTCCATTTCAAGCAGTGTTTAGCATCACGTGGGAGGACAGCGGAGTCTCCGGAGAAAATCAACCCAACCACGCATGGCACATTACCCTTAAGTCGGCACTGACCGGCTCCACGAACCCACTTTCTGTACTGCCATCTCACAGCCAAGCGGGTTTTGGAGTTGCACAAATCTGCGTGATCCACCAACCCTTGCCTCCAAAGCGCTACCGGTTCGCAGGAATGCATCCGTGGGTAACATCCCAGTAGTTGGTCGATCAGAGACGCAGGTGGCGCGTGGTGTGGTGGGTAAAGTGGGAGTGAGTGCTCTCGCCGCTCAAGACGCCTGGCTAGGGTGGAAGATATTCTTAGGTTTTTTTCGGTAAAGTCACGTAGGTAAAAAAAATTAAATTTAAATTAACAAAAGTAAAATAAAATAAAAAAAATTACGACGTTTCGGAGGCAAACACAAGCTTCCTACGTGACTTTACCGAAAAAACCTAAGAATATGAATCCTTGCAGTCACGAAAGCTTCAAATCTAGAATTAGGGTGGAAGAGTAGGCCAAACGTACCCTCCAGGTAGGGGTTCTGCCACCAGCAGTGACGTGGGGTAAGGCATTGCAGGACGGCGCCCGTGACGCCCCTCCACCTCGACCTCTTCACGCGCGCACAGCGTGGCCACAGGCGGCGGTGGCGGCAACAACCCGCGGCTTCTACCCCCCAAGCGATACCCGATTAGCAAACACCGTTTTTTTTTATTATTATTTCGCTTGTTTATCTCGGAAAGGCTCACTCCGTCTCGTCACCATATTTTCAGGACGGTGCTGCCAACTAGTTTCCCCCCCCCCGCCCTCTGCAGTCGGGGGGGTTTCGATGATTGCTCGACAGATCCCAAATGTAGCAATTTTTGTTTTCCAATTTCAACGATGACGCCGGGAAACAGCCCTTGGGCGACAACGTCACAGGATCTTTAACGTCCGCTGTGAGAACAGACAACTTGTGCGCTGTTCTTTATTTTGTTTGCTTTGCTCTTCCACCGTGAATGCACCCCCGCAGTAATGACCAGCGCGGCGGCCCCCTCGCCTGGAGTCGAACCGCGAATCTCTGCAACGAAGGGCGCGCTGCCGGCGGAAGGAACCTCCTGGCCAATCGGAGGTAGCTCCAGAGAGCTCTTCAGAAGGGTGGTGTTTGGCCTACTCTTCCACGCTGACACCTAGGACGAGGTGGGATTGCCTACACCTTTACCCCCACACCACCACGTGCGAGCTGCCGGTCGACTAAACTGCGCTGTACTGTACCCACGTGTACTGCTGGGTGCAGAGAGGGTGGTTTAACAGCAACAACAACAACACAAAGGCTCGCTCTTTGTTTACGCTGCCGCGTCTGGGGATCGAACCCGACGGAACCTCTCCGCGTGTGTAATAGCGAAGCAGCGGCCGCCCTTTGTTGTATCCAAGCCGACTCTCGAAGCCGACTCCACAAGGGGTCGTGGAGATACTGGGAATCAGCTCGACAAGCGCGTGCGTGCGCGATTTCCCAGTTTGTAAAGCGCCCACCCCCCCCCCCCGAGTGCGATGCAGTTGGGCAACAACAATGCGATTGTATTTGCGTGAATGTTGAACTTCTCTGCGATTGAATAAACAGCGCGCGCGTGTCTCTCTTTTTTTTTTAAAGCTGAGCAGTTCCATATCGCCCGCGCCATCCATCACCCGTTTCCCCAGCGCTGTGCGTCAAAGCGACGAAAAGGGGGGTGGGGGGGGGGTTCGTCCTGAACGTTGACACATTTGTCACGCGAACTGGCGTGTGTCGCTCCACTGCTGGATGAAGGCTCCCCCACGCCGCGCGTGAGTGAGGGAGGAGGTGGGGGGGGTGTTGTTTGACCGAACGTCAGCACGACGGTGAGTGTGCGGCTCCGAGTTTTGGTTTGGTTAACCCGGTTAACCAAAAACAGTACAAACACAGATTTGACTGCATTGCACACTGCCGCGCTGCGCGCAGTAGCGCTCCCCCGTGGCAGCCTATAGCACCCGTTATACATGCTGGTAACATGAACACACGTTCCAAGTAAAAGGACATGGCCTCCTGTATCGGCCGCTGAGTAGGGTCCAAGTTAACATGCAGCGTCGGTCGATTATGCCAGATGGTGATGGCGATATTGCTATAAAAATGCATCTGCTTACTTTCCCTACGGCCGGCAACATGGTGCTGTATCAGTGACACGCATGGGTTGTGCTTGCCTAACAACTACTACAAGGTGCGATTATTTTGATAAAAACCCACGAGGACATATCGACCCGCACTTGTGCATATTAATAGGCAATTCAAGCAACATGCGTTAAAAAAAAACACATTTACTCAACACTTGATTTCCCAGGCATATCCACAACGCACACGCGTTCTGCAAATATTTCACGTACAGTAAAAGGCCAAAGATGCAGCCCTATAATTTGATGACCACACCACTGATGGCGTACGGGAGTTCTAGAGAGCTCCGATGGAATGTATCTTGGCCTACTCTTCCACGCTGGCCAGACCTCTTGGAAAAGATGGCAAGTACCCCACGCTTGACCGCACGTGATGTGCCAATCGGCTGCTGACTGTGGTGTCACTATTCTACTGATAGGTGGATAGAACATGAGGCTTTAAGAGACACGCCGGGAGATTTCACCGATGACCTCGTGGATCGCTGTGGCCCACAGTGGGCCGCAGTGCGCTCACCGTCACACCACGGCAGCATCCTCCTCCTCCGATTAGCGCGGTTGGCTACGTACGGCGCGAAAGAAGTCCGACATACGAACGAACGAGCTCATCTACGTCCCAGAAAAAGCACACGGCGGTGAAATGTGATGAGGGTTCTTTTCAAAGACGGTCCATTTCATTTAAATAACCATTAAAGCGTAAGTAAGATATCTCTTTTTAGCATTTGCAGAGCGGTAACCCAATGGGTCCGGGTGACTAACTCCTGTCAAATCTGCCCTCCACTCCATACCCAGAGCAGGCGCTTTTCGGAATTATTCCTTCAACAAAGGTGTAGCCCCCCCTGAGCATTGATGAAATTGAAACGAATGGTCCGCTCCGAGATCGTTCGACTCCATGAATAATTAACCTCCAGTGGGCTTATTCATAAAGTTTCAATGCATTTTTGATTGACCGCGCTGTCAGCCCATCGCTCATATAGGGGACCGCCGCACGATCACAGAGGGGACCCGGCGCAGATAACACTGGGTGGCGCCTTCTGGAATGATGCAATGCACATTCCCTAGATTTAATCACAATAAAAAATAATACTAATAATAAAAAAACGGCTAAACTTCGCAATTAACGTCGTTCCCATGTGTACTGAACTGTGCTGCAAAGTGCAAGGTCAAACGACTCGTGTTATTTTCCTCGCGTATCGTTTATGCCATTCGTCGCAGAGTGAAATGGCACTGGTCACTTGGCGTGTCATTGAACAGGGCTAAGTGTAAATTATGGAATTGATGTGTTTACGCCGCCAATAGCGGCGGCGGCGGCAGTAGCAGCAGCAAAAGCAGCGTTTATGTTCCAGATTGCTCATATTAAGTCTTCTCGTAGGTAGCTACGACCCCACCCAAAAACGCTTCAAACACATTACAACAGCTGGCTTTATGGGGGCATGCCCTTTGGGGAATACCATGTATTCAGTCGAATTTAAATGAGTGAATTGCCACACTTTAGCTGATCTCGGAGGTGTCGCCTGGTTGTGTTAAAACAAGGCCACCCCCACACACGTGTGCCGCGTTGAGTAATCTCCGTCCCATAACAAATCTCCCCTCGCGTTTACACACGAGTGACGTTTCGTTCTTAGCAGGCGCAATCGCCTCATCACACACCGTGGAACGAACGGCACCGTCCGTCCTGTTTTCTCGTCCAAAAGGTGATCGCTGCTGCCGTGCGAAGGGCTGGCATGCCCTTCCACGGCTGGACAGGACGTCTTGGAAGAGGTGGTGAGACTAACTGTGCTGTACCCATTTATTCTGTTGAGTGGACAGAGGTGAGGATTGGGGAGGGTTTGGGGACGGGGTGGTTTACGAAACTTGCCATCTTCTATTCCCATCCTCAGGCGATCTCTCCTGTGGATATTTCCAGCGGCGACGCGCAGGGTACAGGACGATGGACATTTTACGGCCCTGGTGACAATCCACTGCGAGGTGAGGGCCTCCCCTTGTCGTGCCCACGATGTTGAGGGGCGCGTTTGACCGTGCTTCATCACGCTGGTGACGTACGGTCTGAGCCAGGAGCATATCGACATTGGATCACAAGCACAGAACAACAACGATGGTTTTCTGCTGGACTGCTGACAACGCTACCCCCTCAAGAGCAGCAAGAGCCTCCAACACCTTCCTTCTGCACAACGAGGGCAAGAGCAATGCACGCAACAATGTGTGCTCGTCGCGAACATTTGAAGATCACATCTACACTCGCATACTAAAGCTCAAGCCTAAAACAATAAAAGTGAAAAAATAAATTGCGTACTTCCTTCTTAGCGAATTGCAAATACTCTCACGTGTGCCAAATTTGAGAAGCCACGCTTGCTTATTTGATGGCGAAATTAGGAGGCATCATTGGTAAGGATTTTTGGAAGACGCATTAAGGAGGTGACACTTAATTGCCAATTTTAAATATCTTTGTAAATCATTGTTTTCTGGTATTTTGGTGCGTTATGACATGGTGGGCTGTCTTTGCACACATCCATTCAAGTCTGTGTTAAAATTTGGCTAATATAGCTGTTTACGTTTACGTGTTAATTTTCACAGGAATGAACATGTGGTGTTTTATTTAATTAAATTGACCCGAGGCATCCAGGTTCCATGTATGGAAGGAGAACACACAAAGCAACGATTTATATTAAAAAAAACATGTTTTAAATTCAGTTCTGGGAAACCCCGCTTGTGAATAACTGGTTACTAAAGGCGTTTTTTTGCAAATGCCTATTATTCAAATGATACGCTACTTTAATTGCTCAATTGAAGGGAATACATTTGTGGTTGAATAATTAAGTTGCCCTTTAGCAGCTCACACTGACCAGCATTGTGAAGTATGGCCAAACAACTCCCAAAACCGAAAGGCAGTCGCCTTCATCCAGCAGTGGATTGATCAAGGGCTGTTCATCACATTACATTTAGGTTGCAGAATTGTCGTGAAAATTGTAATTTTTTTCAGATGACACGTGAAGCACAAACATAAACAAGTAATAAATAAATAATCGCTGAAATTATAATGGTACAGCATTTATCAGGTTGCTAATTAGCATACTTTGCTTGTGCGTACTCTGTTGTTGCATGCCTGAATGGCTTTCGTGTATGGCCCACGCACCTGTAAATCCGGAGTTTAATTTGAAAATTGTGTTCAAAATGTACCACCCACTAGCAGTCGAGCGTGTGTGGAAATCTCTGGCTTACCAGGCTTTTGAAGAGCCCCTTTAAAGATACATTTCTCACGTGGACATGGTAATTTCAGTTACCATGTATTTGGCCACTCAGTTTTTGGTGGCGAGATGTTATCTGCCTCGCCTGGTATGCAGGATGGTCGTGGGTTCGATCCCGACCCTGGCGCCTATATATTTGGAGTTTGCATGTTCTCCCTGTGGTCGTGTGGATTTTTCTTTGGGTCCTCCAGTTTTTCCATCTACATTTAGAAACACGCGTTTAGAGTATGTGGCCAGGTCGTTTCTGGCCTAGTGGGCCTTACCCGGTAAAATTAAATCTAAGTTTTGTTTATTTTTTTGCTGTGGGGTATATGTTCTGCTTCTGAGAGTGCACGCTTACCACACACGGACACAAGGGTGCGGACAGGCTAATTGGCACGGCCACAAATTGCAAGAGAGCCGTACAGTTTCTAACCTTTCCGATGGATGTAATAGTATTGTAATAGTATTTAATGTATAATTAATGGAACCGTTTAAAACCCACCATATAAGCATGCTGCACATATTCTCGCGGAGCTGCAGAATTGGGCCGGGTACTAATTCACTTAGCCGGCAGGTGGATCACCATCATGTAAAACCATCAGGGAAAGCGACAGGGCTCGGCGTGATGTGTGAGCAGATTTAATAGCCTATTAATGTGTGTACCGTTGGAAATGTGCAGGGCTTGCGTGCTTGTGTGTGTGTGTGCGCGCGCGCGCATGTGTGTGTGTGTTGTTGTGGGTCTGTTTATATACACAATTATAATAAGCATGCACGATGTGATGAATAGAAGATGCAGATTAATATTTTGAGATTTAGATTTTAAAACAATTAAACCACAACCTTATATGAGAGCTTATTTTGAAGTTCCAAGTTCCATTTGTATGCACTAATCACGCGTTAACATGCATCCACTTACTCTTTGTAAAAATAAGCTATTTACCATATCTGGTGTGTCCGGGTCTCATTTATAATCCATTTTCTAAACATTTTAACTCCCACTTGTGGAAAAACATGGACAAAACAAAGACGAATATACGCCACGTAGCCGACACAGACTGTAGGCTGACGTGCTGTTAGCGAGCACCTATGAAGGCCGCCATGGCGCACGAGGCGATGGTTTGGCCAGCACCACGCCCCGCACGCCTTTGTCTTCATCTTCCAAATGCTGATGTTTCTGCACATCCACGGGGTATATAAGCAATATAGCAAATCACCAGCGTTGTTATATGTTCCTTCATTTTAATTTCGTAAACCAAATCAATTGATTAATGAGCTTTTATAGAGATAATTTGCTTCATAGTTGTTGTTGTTGTTGTTTTCGGCATGTTGCCGTAAAAACTATCTCATCAAAGCCATTGTACTGATGGTCGACTCGGGAAACATCAGCCCCTGTGTGGCTGTAGCTGTCAGAGAGGGCACCTCCGATTGGCTACGTACCGTGCGAAAGAAGTTCAACGTACATACAGGGCAGCCCGTGCCTGCAAACTGATGCACAATGCGTTTTACTTCACTCGACTGCACTTGGGCAGAGCCCGATTGCCCTCCGGGGAGGAAAGTATTTGTATCGTATTCCTCGGTTCTTTCGGTAATGTCACGTAGATAAAAGAAAAACGTAAATAAAAACCACGACGTTTCAATCGCAACACAAGCGGTCGTCATCAGGAAAAGGGGGTTAGCCTCTAAAGGCAAACTGTTTATAAAGGTTTAAATTGAGCGTAGCCCAAAGGTCAGCAGCATGGGCGGGGTAGTTAATGTTGATGTGAGTGATGGTAGTAGTGGGCAACGACGGCGCTGGTGATGGGTTTCCACCAATTAAAGGGCTGCCAGGTAATCACTGCACCTCGCTTTACACACTCACACTGTTGACGGTGGAGGTTGCTGCTAGAGAGGATGGTAGTAGTGGGCAGCGATGGTCCTGGTGGTGGGCTTCCACCAATAAACGGGCTGCCAGGTCTAAAATGGAAAGATTACAGCCAGTTATGACTTTCACTGGTTGATAACGTCCTTGCAGTGATTGCTGAGTTTGTAGCCATATTCTCGGTTGAAATTGTGTCTATGTCTGTATGTATGGATGGCTTCGTTAACGAATCTTTGTTGATAGCCAGTGGGTTTGCAAAGTACCTTCGTCTTAGAGAAATCAATTTCGTGTGAGCCAGCCGCATTCAAATCATGATCGTGCCGCCTGGCCCTCAACCAATAAGGAAGCTGTGAAGGTGTTCATGTGAATTCTAAGCATGTCAATGCCAGAGCGTTAGGATGTGCATTGTTGTTTCGGTGAAAGTCATTGCGCATGATTTGCAACATTTATTTCAGCCCTTGAAATCCACAAACAAATCAGGCTTGATTAAGTCAATGTGCGAATTATTGAACTATTATTTTTTGTTGAACTCAAATTATTGATATCGGTGTTGCGATTAGATGGTTGTGGCATTAGGATTAGAGCATGAATTAGCAAAGGCAGTTATGCAAACTTGGATTTGAGAATTCACGGAAGTCTGGCACTATTTCACCTGTTCCACTCCCCAATGGGCTTAAAATCAACTGGACTTGGTGAAGTGAAAATATTTTTTTACGTTTTAGCTTATATTAGACGTGGAAATTAAGTAATGGTCTTGCCAAACAATGTACAACAATTAATACGTGAAGCTTCAATCGGGTGCTAGTTGGATCATCCCACTGCAGAATCAGCAGGGATGAAGACGGCTTATGGAGTGTCCTTCATCCAACAGTGGATCGATCACTGCTGACGGTAACGATGATAATGTTTAATTAGGAACCACAACAGCATCACGTGTCAAGCAGGTGCAACACGGCGATGTTAAGAATGCTGAGAGCGATGCCAGTAGAGTCCGTGCCGACGCACGCCGGTCGCCTTATCTGAATGGAGAAGGCGTTCCCATGGTACGGGGATGTGGAGCTGAGCTCGGGGTCCCAGGTCACCCCATTTGACCCCGTGGCTCATCGAGGTCATTTCATTGGATTTTCAAGCAGCGAGCTTGAGTCCGCTGGTCATTGTCGGTGAACAAAAAAAAAACTTTTACATTTTTTCCCAAGACTTCAGAAACAATTCTTAGACTGATTTGTAGAAGATATGGATTGTAAAAAAAAGATGCATTTGAACACACTGCCTCATATACATCTAAAAGCCTTGATCAGTTTTGTTAATTAAAAAACATATTTCTACCTCTCTGATTTTGAGCCGCGTTGCATTTGTAAACTATGGGCTTCGCTGACGACAGGACCTTCCCCTCCAGAAGCTTCTAAATTGGGATCCGCTGCGCCACCGCTGTGGAAAAGAGCCCAGCCAAGGCTGCATGTGGTGTTTACGAGGGGGGTGGGCTGGGAGGGTGATTAAGCCTGCACTCGGCAAGGTGCCAGGCACGCTATTGAAAGACTCCAGAGCTGGCAGCAGCTGGCTCAAATCAAAAGACTCATCCAATACCCCCCTCCCTCCCTCCCTCCCCCCTTCCACCCCAACCCCTACCACCCACTTTTTTTTCCCTACGCCCCTCATCTATCCAATTTAGGACTCCAAAAATAATGTTGGGAAACTCCATAAATAAACATGGGGGTGATCTCAGGGGTCTGCACGCCACGGTGATGTCAGTGCATGTGCGACCCGGCCTCCGTGGAAACTTCGCGCAGTAGTCTGCCGGGTAGAGCGGGCATGTGTTGAGAGCTGTGTTGGTCTCCTGGCGTCTGTCAGTGACCCCCGGTTGGTTGCCCCTGGCTGATTTTCCGGGAAACTATTCGCGGTTTTTTTTGTGTGTGTTTTGTTGTTGTTGTTGATGTGTGACGTAACAGACGGGTTTCTCGCAAGGCGTGATGACCACGCGATCTTGGCTGGAGCCGGGTGGCTCGTTGATGTCATCTTTAGCAGCAAGCCGCTGGCTGTGAATGGCATCAGACCGGTTTGCGTCTGCAATGTATTCCCCCCCTGAATGACGACGACGACACGAAATTCGAAATGTGTGACGAGGCTTGCGTTGTCGTCGGGCGTTCGTGACTCTGCTTTAATGCTCAACACTTGATCCATTTTCTTTCTCTAATTTCCTCACCCTTTTCTTTTACTTAACATTTCGAAACTTAAATAACAAGTGCTATGGACAACCTTGTACAGAGTGTACAAATGCCCGGCTCGGTCTGTATTCCAAATGTGATTGTTTGACTCCAATTAGACACCAAATTCTCACACATCTGAAAGTTCTGCTGCTCTGTCAGTCTTTGGAATTTCCACAATTACACGTCGTACGCAAGCGCTCTCCACTTTGTGGTCAGCCTCGACAGATGAGTTATCACCTGTCCGTAGACCACTGAGCTACACATCTCTTTTTCAGAGATGACCTGCCCACAAATGACAGCTCATCGAACTGGCTTATCACATCTGGGATTTTATAGTAGCAGCCACATCATCTAAACGCGCATGTTTCTAAATGTGGAGGGAAAAACCAGGAGGATTCTAGATTTGAAGCTTTCGTGACTGCAAGGATTCATATTCTTAGGTTTTTTTCGGTAAGTCACGTAGGTGAAAAATTAAAATTAATAAACGTAAAATAAAAATCACGACTTTTCTGAGGCAACAAAAGCTTCCGTCTTCAGGTGGAACCGTCACAGCACGATAGCTGTATCAAGTAAGCTATCGTGCTGTGACGGTTCCACCTGAAGACGGAAGCTTGTGTTGCCTCCGAAACGTCGTGATTTTGATTTTTATTTTACTTTTATTAATTTTATTTTTTTACCTACGTGACTTTACCGAAAAAACCTAAGAATATGAACCAGGAGGATGTTGGAGAAAAAAAATCCACGTGACCTCGGGGAGAGAGGCATGTAAATATGACCACGACAAGACGGCGTGCATCTGTTTGTTTGCTTCCTTGCAAATGATTTAATATCGGTCTGCACCGGTGTGTGCTTCCAACCCACTCGCCTTTGCATATTTGCTTATCTTTGCTTCATGCTGAGCAGAGGCACGGAAAGCTTTCGCCCATTAAACCCCCTACCAATCAGTCGGTCTGGGAGAGAGGGGCAGCCAATCGACGTTCAGCTCTGGAGAATACGACAATCAAGGTCCCCGGTGCGCGCGTGTGCGTGTGTGCGGCTGCCACTCGTGGCACTTAAAAGAGCTGAACACTCGCACTTTGTCGTGTGGGAGGGCACCCGCTCGAGCTGCAGGGCCCAGCACTCGAGCTCGTCCAATCGGGAGTCGGCAAACCGCCGCGACGAAGCCCGGGTTCGGGCGCACACCGGCGTGGCTCGATGCCAATCGTCGCCGTGGTTTGTGGTAAATAAAACAACTCCCGACAACCGTCGATGTGGCTTGCGTAGTAGAAAAGATACAAATCAGCATCAGCAAGTTCCTCTTTTTTTTTCCCCTAACATCGATTGCCAATACGTGTTCAAGTACAAAGTCATAAAAAGTCTAACATTTATTTAACTTAGCTGTGTTCTAACGTATTGCTTTTCTGCAAACAGCACATGCAAGCAGAGAACAAAACATTGACCTTTAAGTGGGTTCACTTTGATAATTGAATTCTTTGGGGCGATGCTGTAGCATTGATCATGCTGTTGCTCTTGCTTAATTTATTTGTGAGACTAAACACCGGCAGATTTTAGATTTCTCAAGCACCCGTTAAGTGCATCGCATGCCCGTTGGCTAAAAAAAAAATACCCAACAAAGATTTCACAATCATACATCCATTGTGTATCAGCTTGTAAGACGGTCTAATCACTTTACTCTGCACATCGTACAATGATTAAACAAAAGTCTCAAATGTTCTTATTTAGTCATTGTAATATACTTTTATTTGCGATACTGACATTACAAATAAATACCTAAATAAATCCAACATTACTTTCCCACTCGATATAATATAAATAATTTGATAGCCATCCCTATGCAATATTTCAATAACCCACAACCACCATCACATTCCACTACAGTGCAATTAAAAAGCAAGGCGGGGGTAAGGGGGGGGGATAAAATAAAAAAATAAAAGATGACTAAGTAGTAAATATAACCTTACGGTGAAAATTTCAGAACATACTTAAAAATAGCAAAAGTCTCAAAACAATGTAAATTGCACCGTGCGAGTGAAGTTACACCTGCAGTCTTAACACCGCTGGCGCTAACAAACTGTTTGCTTCCAGTGACCTTTAAGCGGCACCTCTTATTGTGCCGAATGGCGCTGGCTTATCGAACGGACGTGCAACCCAAGATATTACAAACACAGTAAGCAGGGCCCGCAATATCTGTCATGCTTTCCTGCAGCCCATGGTAAGCGAGCGCTGGCCCTGCGCGGACAGCTTTGGCATTTGCAAGCAATTTAAAGCAGGTGGCCCGTTTCTTCTGATAATTGGACAGGGCAGAAAAATATTAAGAGAAACCTTAAAAAAGGAAATATGATTAAGGCAGCTGATACTGTAAGTCTGGAGTAGGATATTTTTTCCCTCTCTCTGAAAGGCAACAAGAATCAATTGGTTTTGTCTTTCTATTGGAACTTTTATAAAGGATTGTTTTTTTTCCACGCGGAATTAGTTTTAATTAAAGGCATGATTGTCATTGCAGAACTTGCATACGTTCATTTTCCCATCCTGATTATTGCCCCTACAGTATTCTTACTCTGTTCTCTTGATTATATTCATCATTAGAATTAAAAATTGGAGTCCATTTGGAAGTTGATGATCTGTACTGACCTAGACCAATCCCAGAAGGAAACCATCATTATTACCGTAATATGTTGACAAGTGCGCGCATTTCATGCAGTAAAATGTTAAATTATTGAAATTCATGGTTCTTTAAAGCAGAGGGTTTATTCTCCAAAGGTGTTCATTCATAATAATGTATTAATACTCGTGTTTCTCCCCATGATAAACCGTGTAAGGTAAAACACATGTCACTGTCAAGCATCAAACGTAGTTTCGGTGGGGGTTTTTTTTTACCAACCAATACAAAGAATACACAATTCAATTACAAAGCAAAGGTTTTTTTTTCGCCTGCAAATATGAAGGGAAAAAAGTGAACATCGCAAGAGCTTGGCAGGAAGATGACCAAATGTTAAGGCCTCAGAAAGTATGTGATCCATTGTACACAGAAAATATATCTGGTCGGGGGTGGGGGGAGTAGAGGTGGATGTGAAATTTTTCCACAAAGCTGGAATTCTTCCCTCGTCGAAATTAATGATGAATCTCTGTCTGCATGGCAGCCACACTTTATCACTTATAGGGACAAACAGGCAATCAATCGGGTCTCCGTGGAAACAGAAGTAGGACAGTGCGCAGAAATGAAGAAGTTGTAGGGGAGGGTGGGCTACGAGTGAGGGGGCAAGGACTGTGAGTGATGACACCGGCCAACTTAACCCCCCCACCTCTCCGAGCCCTCAGCCCCAGCCATTATTACCCGTCGTCACATTGAGATGAACGATGCCAACAAAGGTTAATCGCTTGCAAAATATTTCGATGGCCAAAAGGATAGTGCTGGGCGGAAGGAGGCAGAGCGACGGGGGCGGGAGGGTCACAGGTATGATTGACTGCTATTGAGCTGGCGAGACACTTGGCCTCCCTCGCTGGCTGGGGCAGGCGGATGTGGGAGAACAGGACAGGTGTGTGGAGTGCCCGGGCGAGCATCTCGCGCCACGGACACCACAAGTCACTGCCAGGCGCTGCGACACGGAGCGATCGCTTTGCACGCGCCGCCGTGACACGCCCCCCCCCCCCCCCCCCCGTATTTGGTTGACAGCGACAACAGATTTCACAATTATATGACAGCGGTGGCGAATTGATTGCGGAAGGTCACTCCTGATGATATAAGCTGACCCTTTTGCTGTTGTATCTCTTGAAGACAAATGGTTGCGTGTTCACACGATGCTCTGTTGCTTTTGTCCCCCCCCCCATCCCATTTTTACCCCCCAAGTATTTTGTTACAGCCGTGAAGTTTTCCGTGTTATTTTTTTATCCTACTTTTTATATTAAAAATATTTTATTTTAAAAATCCTCCCCAAAATTGTTTTTTTTTACATGCGATAACATAAAAAACATCAAAGTATAAATATACTTTTATTCGTGGATATATATATTTTTACAGCCCTTAGTCAAACCGATGCTGGATGAAGGCCACCCCATGCTGTGGTAAATCATGGTGGTTTGTTTGACCATACTTCACCACGACTGGTCAGTGTGGGTTTGTCCAGAATAGGGGAAAACACAGGATTTGTTCATATATCACTCGCTACGAATGTAAGTCGTTGCCAGGAATCAAACTTAGGTCGCCAGATTCCATAGCATAGTAGGTGAACGACTACCCTATCACTACATGCCCATTTGTTTATTATATACATCCCAAACAAACGTGTTTGGTAATTTTTACTTCCAGCCAATGCACTCGTAATGGACATGCTTCTCAGCCAATATGCAACCCAATAATAAGGCATAATTGCAGACGATATCAAAGTACAAAAACTATATTTTTTATTAAATTATATAACTAATAAAGTACTTCATTCTAGTACATTAACATTTGTAGCATAATGTGAAAAAAATCTGATTGACTCTGCATTATTGGACATTGTAAAGATGTAATTAGAAAAAGATAATCACTTTAATTGTTTTACAAAAGGCAGAGATGATCTTGCTTGCCCTGCATTTTGGCAAATTAATCAGATTGACAGTTTTATCTCATTTTCCTGCAATTTGCTTTTCTACGCTCTGATGTCAGTGGCTAGTGTTTTAATAGTGATGGATAATTGTTGATTTTAATTGGTGGTAACACGTTTAATCTTATGCAGTGATCTATGGCACACCAAAATGTCCTTTTCATTACAATGGATATTTTTTTTAAATATGAAAATCTGTGTTCAACGCCATACTAACCTGTACTTTTCGTCAAGAATACAGACTAATACTTCACCATCAACCAATATTCTGTCCACTGCTGGATGAAGGCCTCCTCGCACTGTCACCATGACCAACGGTCCTGCAATGCCACAATCCATCTCGCTCCTGCACATATGCTGATCTCATTGCTCCATCTCCAGAGTGATTGTTCTTTAAGGAGTGTTCCTTCCATTCCATCCCCAGTCTTGCCCATTGACCATCATCCATTCCAGCAGTGTGTCTTGCCCAAGCTTACATAACTTTCCTTCACATTCAAAGGAGGCGTCTAATTTGCAAGTGTTCTCTGATATACGCGTTCCTCTCTCTACCACTCAGTGCAATTCCAAGCATGCATCTCTCAGTAGCGTTTTCGTACTTTTTAACTTTTGTTCGATTTTATTTGTTAGTGTCTATGTTTCAGAGTCGTATAATATCATAGCAGGCGATATAGACCGGCTGAAAACGTTATTGTTTAGGTACAACAGTTTGTTATTTTTTTTATTAATTTCTGAAAAGCACTCCATCCAGATATTGTTTTCCTTTAAATTTCACGTGTATTTTATCCTCATTCACCTTCAAAAATTGCCAGAGGTGTATATCTTTATACACACGTACGTATACTCTGCTTGGTTTTCCCATTGTGATCCTGCAAAACATATTTTCTTAAGTTTCGAAAACTCGTTTCATGAGAATTCTGGTTTGACAATATTTTTTGTCGAGTCCAACTTTTCAGCCCCCTTTCTTTCCCACGGCGACGTCCGGCAGAGGCGTAGCTGGGGGGGGGGGGCAGGGGGGGGGCAGGGGGGTACATATGTCCCCAGGCGCCAAGGGAAAGGGGCGCCAAAATGAGGCTTACAACGTTACGTTATAACTTATTGCGGCGGGCGCGGCAGCCTGAAACTACTGCACAAATCTACACCTCAACCTGAAAGTTTATAAATCCCGCCACACACAGCCTACATGTCATGTAATCACATTTTGGTATGTGATTAAACGGGGGGGGGCGCCAATTATATAGTTCGTCCCCGGGCGCAAAATATCCTAGCTACGCCACTGACGTCCGGCCACTGGTCTCCCCATCGCGGAGGGCCTCGTCCCACACAGCTGTCTGGGGCTTGTTCGTCCATCAGACATTCCGTCTCAAATAGCAAGGCCCCCGACCGTAGATGGGCTTGCTCCGGGGGTGGGGACACCCACGATCAGCCTGGTGATCGCGGATCATCGTGCTCGATGCCTATCTAGTAGGCCTGGCTAGGGGAGATGGGTCACGACACCTGGAGGAGCGTTGGAAACGGTCCATTGTGCGGCTGTGGTCAGACCGTACAACATAGAGCAATGCAATGGCCGATCAACAACTACAAAGGAGACATTACAATAATACATGACACTGCTGCTGACACGGTTGTCTGGCTTGACTACCTAAATGTGAAATTGTAGTTGTTGCTCTGCATTTACATCAGCCATACGAAAGAAAGTAGCTTTGTGACTACTTCTAATAAGTTATTAAATAATTTCCTGTAGTTTTCATCAATTGTTATAATGACCGTGTTATCATCAGATGGTCGACGGTTCATATTTTCTACGTTTATGTTTATGCCTTTATTTCACCAATCCTTTCTTCTGAAGACACCTTCTCATGTTTTAAGGAAAGTATATCCTTGATGACGCCTCTTTTGATTTTCATGTTGTTACTTTCCTCATTGATATTTGAGTGCGGCTGTTTCATCTCCGATGTTGACAATCGCTACATACTCTTTATTGAGGTCTTAGTTTGTGAGAAGCTCGGATTCCCCATCTCCATTGAATCAAATTCCTTCTCTGTGTGAATCCACTTAACAGTAGAATATAATATTCATATGGTCAGTGGTCGAAACACTTTTTATAAATCCAGCCGGCTCGTATGTTTTTTTGGCCTAGACATTGTCCATTCTTCAGTTTGCTACGATCATTGTGAACAACATGTATGTGCGATAGCAGAATAATGGGTTTGTCATTCTTTAAAATCATCTTTATTTCTCTCTATGAATAGACGAATGAATGAGTCATCATTCAACAATTGAGGTACTTAATTTCTATGCAAACATTTGGTAAATAGGTCCGCTAGTTTTGTTTCAACAGCTGATCCCGATTCTTTATGGATGTCCACCGTTCTTTAATTCGATGAGGTGGAATTCATGTGATGCAAACTGAAATGATGAGCAACACGAGTGCTAAATAAATACGAGTAATTTTAAATACATCTACATGTTGTTGTAACTCGGAGGAAAGGACGAGCGCTATTTAGAAAATGTTGGGTTTAGAGTGATGGATTGAAATAAAATTGAGGGTATATTTTCCTCAATTTTATTTCGGCTATACTATTGACATCATGTCAGATGATGATGAATCCATGACATGATGTAATATCTCAGAATACTGCACCTCATGTGTCAGGGAACAGCTACATGAGAGATCTTTCCTAGAACCTCTCCCAAAACATGCTTCAACTAGCCTTTATATTATTATTTTTTTACACAAGAGCCCACACACTCTCCTATGCAATCGTTTGTTGTACGACGGCCAAACCGATCGTTTATATTCTCAGAGCGAGGATTAAGCCAATTAAAATCCCAATTTACATTTAATATCATTCGTGCAACGATTGGTGACCAGGCTGAGGCCATCAACTCACTTACCAACTCCACTTAATCATGGGCGGCTGAAACCTGGATTCGAACATAGGCTCTCAGCAGTACTCTTTGGTTTTTTCGGCAAAGTCACGTAGGTAAAAAAATAAAATAAAATAAATGAAAACAACTAAATTAAATCACGACGTTTCGGGCGCAACACAAGCGTCCTTCTTCAGGTGGGGACAACGTAGCGAAAGCACAACCGCTTGAGTGTGTCTAAGAGATGGCTGTGACGAGGAATTATATAGTCGCGGGGGATGGAGGGAGGGGAGGGGCCATGGTGAGTGTGTGGGCGTGCTGTGGACTGGGAGGCAACGTTGTGAGGCACGGGGGGGGTGGGCGCTGGGAGGTAACGCATGGAGTTCAAACTGAAGCTTTGTGATGCAGGGGGCGGAAGTAGATAAGAAAGCTAAGATTATGCAGTCTTGTTATGCTGCCGAGGGGATAAATTAGAAATGTGCAAGCTAAAAAACAACGTGTGGTAATGGTGATGGTAGTGTGTGAAGCTGGGGGTAACAGACTGGGAATATGGATGTGATTATGAAAATAAATATAAACTGGCTATCTAGCAGTAAATTGCACGGCAGCTAAAGTTTAACTTGGTTAATTACATCCTTCCAATGATTGCTCAATTTGAATCCATCCTCTCGGTTGAAGTTATGTCTATGTTTGTATATCTGGATGGCTTCATGGACAAATCTTTGGTAGTATCCAGGAGGCTTGCAGAGTACCTTGGTATCGGAGAACACAATGCTGTCAGCAGTGCCTGGCTCAGTGCTCTGCCCTCTGACACACAGATGTGTTAACCCCCTAAGAGTGACGGAATTGTACTGACAATCATTGTTGGGGTTGTGTTAATATGATAGATGCAGCTCCAATAATTACTTTGTGGGTGAGAGGTGAGGGTGGGGGGTGATGAATTTGGGTGAAGACATCCGTCGATCCAAAGTACATCGAGTCCATAACGTGTAAGGAGTTCGAAACGTACTCTTATTCCGACAGTTGGTGATGGGTTCATAGTGATTGTTAATTGAGGCTGTGATTGTTAGAATGAGTCTCTCGCGCTATCGATACAAATGCAAGTATCAGCATAAACGTTTGATGAGTGGAGTGGTATCGTGCCAGGGCTGTGTTAATGTTGCCAGGGTCAGGAGCAGTAGGAACCAACACTTTTACACGGCATTGGTGTATCTTCATGTGTACGGCATGAGAACACATCAACCGTACGTGTTATTCAAACCGCCCGAGACGTCCTAATCGACGCCACTTGTCGCCATTGACATCCGCATCATCATTGTCTATCCGTTGCTGCAACGAAGGCCTCTTTCGACGCCGTCCTGAACACACCCGGCGCGAAGGCGAAAGTCGAAGCCGCGGCTCGGAGCGCAGACAGCCACCGCGTCTCGATTGCCCTGGAGCCCTCGTAGCGGCGGCAGCATCAGACTCGAGCGGATACTTGTTTTAATACTGTGTTTGTAGAGGTTGTCACGAGGTGTTCTTCAGTGTTTGAAATGCAATTGCTTGAGCGTGGTGGTGGTGGTGGAGTGAACCGTGGGTGTGTAAGGCCCTTGCAATCAGAGACTTGTCGGCAGCCAGGGCCGATGGTGTCGTGATGTTTTTTTGTAAGGTCATTTCAATTGCTTGAATAAACATGTCCCTCTGAACATCTGCAAACCAAACCCATGGTTTATTAAAGCAAGCCCGCGTTGGTCATGTTCACATGTTTGTGCAGGAATATAGGCTGGCAGACACATGTTGACTTACAGGGAGCAAGCGTGGAAAAAAGGGAAGGGATGTGGGGAAAAAATTGGAAATAAGGCGAGCGGCATGTTTCCGTACATTCGCACAGTACATGAAGCTGTGATACATAGAGGAGGTAGTGAAATACAAAGTGGAAACAAGACAACGCAGACGTAAACCTCCCGTGGAAAAAGAATAAGTTTCCGGGTAACCAGAAAATATTTAAAAAACAAGATGGGAATCCAAAATGAGGAAAACATAATGATGAATAAAAATGACCAGAGGCGAGTGAAAAGGGAAAGAGATAGAGAAAAAAAATAGACTGGAGGGAGGGAGGGAGAGAGAGGAGTCATAGGATTTCTATCACCGTGCAGTGAGGCATGACAAATGCATTATTTATTGCTGGCGATCCAGGTTCTAACAGCTTAATATCGGCGCGGCGTGAGCATGCAGCAGGCGTGAGATAAACTCAAGTGCCGTTATCGTGACATTTACCAACTGTGTGCCTTTCATTCGTTTGCACTCCGCCACTTCAGGACGAAGACCTCGTCCAATCCGATTACGAGCACACTCCCACACGTGGATATGGGATTTAGGTTTGCCTTTGCCCCCAACGCGATTACAACTCGCTATTTTCAGTCGGACATTTATTAATTAACTTTTTTGTTTATTATCTCGTTCTCATTTGTGCAATTTCTTTTTTACACGTTATTATATCGTAGCTTGTTCGTGGCAAATTTGTTTTTTTCGTTGTCGCTATTGATTATCTCGTATAGTTTAAATCCCAGCCGGGCAGTGCTGTGGCAAGATGCTCATCTTTTGCTTGGAAGGTCATGAGTTCAAATTCCGGTTTTGCGGGGGAGGGGAGCGTTAATTTAGCCCACCATTCCTCCAGGATTGATAAAACAAGTACTACCCTAATGGGATATAAGCAAACTAGATTCGAAGCTTTCGTGACTGCGGGAATTACCCTTTGGCTCTTTCGGTAAAGTCACGTAGAAAGAAAGAACTAAAGAGTAATTCCTGCAGTCACGAAAGCTTCGAATCTAGTTTTAACCACCTCTACGGGGAGGATTTGCCGTGCTTGTCTGTTTCACACTTAACTTCTAATTTATCAATCTTTGGAAGAACGTATTCAACCAGGCTATGCGTTAACTGTGTGCTCACCGACTCTCTGTGTTGCATTGCATTACACTTCCTAATTTAACTAAATTAGCTTTCTACCGTGCTTGTTTATAAGTCCATCCTCTCCTCCGGCCGCTATGGGCAGGAATTCCATACAACTCCCCCTCTGCCCCCCTCCCTCTCTCTATTTAAGGCCTCGACACAGAGACGTTGTCTTTCTGTGTGCCTATGTGTGTCTCTCTCTGTTTGTCTCTGTGTGAGTCTCACTTTGCGTGTGTGTCTCTCTGTGTGTCTCCGTGTCTATGTTTTGTCTCTCTCTCAAATTTAGTAATCTTTGGAAGAACGTAATGAACCAGGTGTGGTGTTGACTGTTGTGTTAGCCGACTCCCTGTGTTGTATTGCATTATATTTCAAAGTTTACTATGTTTGTTTTTTCGTTCATTTGTACCGGATGATGGTTGCTTGTGTTGCAATCGAAACGTCGTATTGTATTATTATTTTATTTATTTCTACGTGACTTTACCGAAAGAACCCAAGAGGGATATCGGCAGTGACCATCTCAGTGGAGAGACTGGCTCTGGCTACATGAATGTGGGGTTTCCACCTCTGGGCTCAAAGGTGGAAAATTTGCATTTAAGCAGGATACCTGTGCTTGTGACTTTTATTTCTTTGAGCTGTTTTGTTCTTTTTTTGTCACGATTCTTGATGTTAAACTACTTGGAGGACCCACTCAGTCACTTGTTCTTAATTTCTGCTTTGCATTGTAGGTGATAAGAATCATCTATGCACACTCTGGGGTAACTTTTTGAAATTCTGAACTTGTGAATGCATATCATAACTGGGTTATTAATATCAATAAATTACCTTATACTCATCGGCAAATGTGAAGTCAGAACACTGCCATCAGATCCGGGAGTTCTTTAAAATGTAACCCATTTAGATGAATTCCACCCAGCCTGTCCCGTCATCATAATGCAGTGCACGAGGTCCAGTGGTTCAATCAGGAAGTGCCGGACAGCTCTGCAGCGTTACGATCACAGAATCCAAAGACAGGATTCCGTCAAATCTGGCAGCAACAAAGCTCTCAACTTTTACACTTCGTGTCAACTCCCCATTTACATCTCGGCTTGTTTTTGTACAAATCCCTTCTCCTGGACGCGTGCCTGGTGGAGCTGCCACGCCGTGAAAAACCACGCACTCCGACAACTCGCACGGATCACGCAATTACTCGCGAGGAATAAGATAGCTCTCGCTAGGCACACCGCGTGGAGCCTCATAACAACCGGTCCTCACTGCTCGTCAAATTTTTCCCCATGACCTACCCTGATGATTTACAACTTGGGTGCGGAACACACTGTGGTTTAACTGGAAATGGGATTATATTGTGGGTCTAATGCCTATTAGCTTTCCACGTGGGGGGCTTTCTTATCTGGAATTGCTTTGCTTTGGGAGCCTTTGAGTCTGGCCAGTGTTTATGCACAAAAGACAGAGGGCATTCGCAGGTATTTCCATTGCAGGGAAAAATCCCCTCCCTCTACACTTACAGTATGCATTATCTGACAGTGTTTTATTCCTTGGACGAAAATGGCTAAGTTCTTTGCTTTAAAATGTGTAATCATGGTCCTTGATGGAAGCCTTACAAAGTTAGCGTGCAGATTGAAGGTGATAGTATCAGATATTCCTAATAGGCACATTCCTTTAAAATACACACACACACACATCTTGTGTTTTGAAGAAAGATAATACATGCCTACGTACATATTCACCTGCTGTTTTAAAACACATTGACTACATGTTGCAAATTTTATGGATAACAAGCATTGCGACAAAGGCCACAGGTGAAGGGAACTGAGTGCTTTCAGCCGGATATTATTGCGCACGTGATGGGTCAGCCCCAGCGCTATCGTCTGTGAGCTTTTTGAAGGGATCGAGAGGCATCATTATCAAGACATTGGCTTGGGGAGGTGTCAATAAGAAACCTTCTTTTGGCCAGAGGCGCTCTTCAGAAAGTCTTGCGCATGCCTGCTGCGGTGCTGTAAACTCTGCCAGGGATCTCTGGAAACGATGGCCAAAGAGAGCATGGCAAATAGATCTGTTGGATGCTGTAGGAAAATGCTGTGAAAGATTTCCTAACTTTATATCAAAATTAGGGTATACCGTATCGGGGAAATTACTAGGATATGGGATGCACGTATAGATGCTTCAAAGCCACATGAAAAGGCTCTTGAACCCAAGGCAATGGAAATGGTTATTTAAAAACAAAAACCCTCCTTCTGTCAGTACAGTCGGGGAAAAACATGCTTGCATGGTATTTGCATGCACTTACTGATACATTCCGTACAAGTATACGCATGTGGAATTGTGCAGTGATGTTTCTACCGCATACCATTTGTTTTATAGTTTACCATTGAATTGCATAACTGTTTTTTAAAATGTGCATCACTTCAAATGTTCTTATTGAATGCACGAAAGTTCTAAATACTGCAGAATATTTACATCTGCCAAATGTATGTTACAACAGTGCAGTTATATATGCAGTTACGCGCACACACACGCATCCCATTATGCAGTAAAATTATTCAGCACAACTTAAAACATGCACAAAGAGCAGCGTAAATGGCAAATTCTCCGGCTGGCCTTTGCTGCTAATTGCTTGCTCCTCTGAATCGGCAAGACTGCTGCTGCTTCCCTTGGTCCTGTCCTGCACTGATAAACTTTCTCTAACAGCAGGAATTGTGGTGGTCAAAGTGCTGGCATCCAAGAGGTTTTCTGCTATAATCTCACTGACCACATCTGGATAGGCTTAGCAAGTTATCACTCAAGGGCTACTGCCAGACACTTATCTTGAGTGTAATTGCTCAACCTGATACACCTTAATTTTCACTCCACCTTCCCCCCCCCCCTGCTCGCTCTCGTGTGGCGAATGGTGTGGCGTTTTAAATTGTACCCCGAGTGCAATCCCCTCTGTCATATTCACAAATAGGCCATAACCTTTGATGAACCCTCTCTGCCTCAGAATTATAAGCTGTATTGATCATGCATTTTGGTGTGTTTCACTTATATATTGTAACTGGCAGATACGGGGAGGGCGGTCTTCTTTCAAGAGGAAATTGTATTGAATTGTATTTGATGAAAAAGCACGGCTATTTCTGCCCATCCTGCAAAAAAAATGCGTGAACTGGCACTCACTTTGCAATGTGGGTGCTCAAAGGCAGCTGTTGATCAAGTACTTTTTTGACCGATATATTGATCTCCAGTGTCCAATGCTCGTCATGATGCAACTAGATTTAAAACTAATTAAAAAGGCTATATCTTAATCTGTATATACATAGATATTAAATCAATTCGATGAAACATAATTCGCTGATAATTCACCGACGTATACTGTTTGTAGATTACATTTCATACATAATCAATTGATGCTTTTGGGGATCTTTTTCTCTCTCAGTCCTACGAATATGGCAGTGCTTTTGAGCGAGTGGATGTCACTCTTTACGCCACGGCGAGTGCCAATTTACTTGACAAACCGCCTCGCGTTTATGTGCCGTTAAATTATCCAACGATGATTCAGAAAGAGGGGGGGGCAGTAAATGAAGTGACATGCTCGAGCATGAAATCTGTTTTGCGTCTGCCAACCGTGGCACCATAATGCTGGCTTAAGATAGCGGGGGTGAAAAACAGGTGAATAAAATACGAGGTACAAGGAACGGCAGATTAGCAATTAAGGCCTCTGCGCTTGGAAGTAATCTGTCCCCAGGGAAAGGGAGCGGGCCCTCAGATTTGTTAGGCAGCGATAGCGCCATGCGAAACCGGTTGGATCCCGCTGAGCCGTTCCAACGTTGCCAATTCAGCTCCTGCTGAGCAGAGGCACCACTTAACTACAAAAGCACTGCTGTGCTCATTCCATCACATTTAAACACATCCCCTGGCCCTTTCTCGCTCGCCTCTCCGTCGAGCTCGAGAAGTCAGCCCCACCGAATTCACTGATACCCCCTTCTTTACGGTAAATGTTGCCTTTCATTCAAAAGTTTTATTTTTTGTTATTTGCTTATGCCACGACTCGAGGACAACGAAAAATATTTATTGAAAACTTATTTTTCCAGGTGCTTGTTTACAGCATCCACATGCTGCATTGTTAACTATTTCTTAGGAAGTAACATTTGGGGTCGAGATTATTTGAATGCCATAACTCTGAGTATACATATTTGTATGCTTGTATGTCCAGTAGTCTTCACTAAATAGTAAAGATCCCAAAATATATGATAATTACTATTATCTAGAAAAAAACTGTTGAAATATGTTTAAATAATTTACTCGATATTATTTGTTGTACAGAGAATTTTGTTTATAACGACATGTTATTATAATTAAACATTTTAAAATCACGTTTAACATTTCACTTACAACTATATTAGTCTCAATTTAGGGTGTTTCATATATTTATACATAAACCGTTCATTGTACAAAGTCATCTTCACATAATCGACACAGGGTGGGATCGTAGGCAGGAGGGCATGTGTTCACCGTGAGAATGTTTTCATTAAGGAGCCAATTCCAAACGAACAAATAAATTAGGCGCCTTACTCTGGGTTGGTCGCTGGATCAGCACCACGGAGAGCGCTCCACAGGACAGCCAGAGGCGCGGCTTGACTGACAGCTCCTGGGCTGATTAGCACCCTGCTGGGTAATTAACAGAGCTCGGGGACAAGCTCGGAGATACATCGCACATCAAGCCAGCGCCTCCCACCGCACACCGAGGGACACACGCGGCAGTAAACATGCATCTAAAATATGTGCACAATAAAACTTGTGCGTACGGTATAAATATATAAAAAGCTTAGTTAAATGCAAAAAGAAAATCACGTTTTAATGCATTATGAGTAAAATTATGATTCATCAAGTATTCGTTTTGCTCTTGTGTGATGGTTATCTGGTCACTATAAATGCACTTCATCATGCCAATGCTGGAGTCATGTTGTATACAAATAGCCAACGATGATCTTCATTGCCTGTATATACCACCAATGTCTATGAGAAAATAGCTTTAGATATGACATCATAGTTAGAACAATTATTATTTATTTTGGGGTCTGGGCAGATACATTGATGATTGCTCATTTATGAGCACTCTTTGAAAGAATGGGTGATCAAGGACTGTTTTGTTCCAAGTTGTACGCAACATATATACAGCAATAAATTAATCGCTCCATCTCCCCGGTGAATGTCCTATCAGACACGTTTCATGCAGTGGAGAGGCAGCCAGGGAACGGAACGCATCCAAGAGAACGTCAACTGAGGTTGCTCGTTTCATTGTCGCATTGCAGGATCGTGCCAGACGGTGACAGCCTTCATCCAGTGAGGGATTGATCATAGCTGATGATGATCATAACATGTATAATAATAACAATGATTATTTTAGCTTACATTTACCATTATTTAAAAGTCTGTACTATGATCCTGCCAGAATATTGTTTGTTTCACTGCTGCTTTTTACCCGTGTACTTGTGTAAGTTTTTTGTGATCTATACAACTATACATTATTACATTATAATACACTCGCTATTCACTTGAATAGCTCAAACACTGTAATACATGAAAACAGGTCCGTGCATTTTTTTTTATATATTGAAGCAGTTAACTTCAGTAAACCAACACCCCCCACACCACACACCACCCTTGGCAGCCCTCAATGATTTATGTCCCAATAGTCACAGCGTTTGTTTTCGGCAGGGAGGGGCGTGGGGGGGCGCGATACTATAGGGGTCGCAGGTCATTACCCCCGGCAAGGCATGGCGCGGAGATGGCAAATGGAACGAGGCGGCTTCCAGCAGGCCCGCTCGCTTGCACCGCCACGTGCCGCCCTCTCCGCTCACCAGGACTGCTCCGGTGCTGCGGAATGTGAGAAATTGAGGGGCGGACTGGAGAGCCAGGGACAGCCGTGGCGGAAAATTGTGAAATATCACGGCCTCGGCCAAGTCAATCTGAAACGCCGGCAGAAGGCTGGCCCTCCTCAATCTACTAACCGCTACAACATCAATTTCCACAAATGCAGAGATAAAATGCCTTGGAACCCTGTCGTGCATGATTAAGTATCTTTGAAAGAAATACAAAATGAATAGGTGGAGCCCACCTGTTTTGGAAACAAATTTAATAAGATATGGATTGCAAGGTAGTGCTATTTTACTTTAAGTTTGGCTCTCATAAAATATTTTATTTTTCTTAAGTGAAAGGAATTTTTTTTTTACAACAACAGTTTCATTTATTTTTGCTAGCTCGAAATGAACCGTGAAAAATGCAAAAAATATTTTCAAAATACGAATTTCATACAAAAACATGAAATGCTTAATTGATATTTTAAGCGACAAACAGAATTCACAATTGCAATGAAGACTCTGAGTGGAGTGAGAGCTATTCAATAGGAAAATAAAAGCAAGAGTGTTTGCATGAAGAGGCACTGTGTTTCTTTGAAGAGATTCAATAGGGTTTCACGGCATTGCTTTTATGACAGGCTTTTATTTTCGCTAGGCATTGGTCAATAAAAAACTGTCTTTGTGTGTTACAGGAACGTTATCTAATAAACGTAAACTGCCAATTTGTGTTTATGTAATGGATCCCCATTTGTGTACTGGGATTGTGGCCACATATGGAAAATTACCTCTGCAATTATTTGGCTCAGTAGATTATTTCTTGAGGTAGTGATTTCCGGGACTAAATGCTCTGCGCTGTTCTCTAGGGGAATTTCTTTAGGGACAAACTGCCAAAAGGCAATATCTGGTGTTCAGACGTTAGTGTAGGAAAAGGTGATAATCAATATGCGCGTGTCCAAAAATGTTTTATCGTCGTACGCGACAACAATTAGTCATGCTTCTAAACTGCCAAAAACAAACGTGCGAATGACCGCAATGAGAAGAAAGTGATTCCAAAGAGATGATACAAAGCACAAGGAAAACCACCCAACAGAAGGACCTTAAGGACAGGGTGAGACAGAGAGTGATGCACCAAACAGCAGAGAATTCCAGAGGGAAGCCTTCCAGTAGACCAGTAGCTAACGGCGCTCGGGTATACATCACCATGCCGTGGGTGGTGGTAAACCACACGCAGGCCTAACGCGCGCAGGCACACATCGATCTGATTCTGCTCGACACTTAGATTGCGATTTGAGCGGAATCGATGGTGCCTGCTCCTGCGATGTTTAGGGAACTGGTAATTAAGGAGTTGGGGGGTGGGGGGGTGGAGTTTTGACACATTTGCGTGAGAGATCGATGGGAGGCATTCTAATAGGCTGCCTCGGCCACGAACACTTCTGAATATACGTGTGCGTGTGTCTGCGCGTGCACGTGTACACGTGTGCGCGCAAATATATGCACGTTCGTCGTGCACGTACGTAACATGCATGAATGTACTCCAACGTGTACGCCTGTATGCTGAACTTCTTTCGCACCGTACGTAGCCAACCGTGCTAATCGGAGGTGTGAGACGTTTCCCCAAACAAGATGTGTGAAATAGACGAGCGCTTCAAGAATAAAGTTGAAACGGCAGACGGAAGAGGCGATTACAATAAAATGAAAATGTATTGGAGGCGGCAAGAAATAGATGTAAGGCAGGCCAAGTGATCACGGCTGTTACACTGCAAGTGATTCTGCTGTGGGTGTTGTGGGGCTGTGTACGTGAGCTGCCCAGGGCCCGTGTCGGTCCATGACTGAGCGATAGATCAGCGTTGTCATTTAGCGGCACACTTTAGTGCAAACCACAGCCACGACGTTTTGTCATTCGGCTAAAGAACAGCGTGGAACTTTTCATATAAAAGTTGTTGAGGGGGCGGGGTGGGGTTATGGACAGCTTCATAATGTTAGCTGATGTTGGTTGATTCCACGAGAGAATGAATCCCATGTTAAAGTTGGAAAATCTGAAGCCTTCGAAAACTCCAATGCATATACATGTGGAAGCAATTGTTGTCGTTCACAGATACGACGATGATGATGATGACGACATAACACTCAGCACGTGGAATAAATACTAAGCTGAGGATAGCGAACACTTGAGGTCATGGGCCTGGCCGAAGAAGAGGGAATGAATGCTTCGTCCATGAGTCCTTTCCCCACGGATCACATCGAGGTTCCCATCAATACTCTTTGGTTTTATCGGTAAAGTTACGTAGGTAAAAAGATTTTTTAAAATTATTCTTAGGTTTTTTTTGGTAAAGTCACGTAGGTAAAACATTAAAATTAATAAAAGTAAAATAAAATTAAAATTAAAAAAAATAAAAATCACGACGTTTCGGAGGCAATACAAGCTTCCGTCTTCAGGTGGAACCGTCACAGCCACGACAGCTGTATCAAGTAAATGAGAGATTGCAGGAGCTACCACTCCGTTTATATAATGGTTGGAGAGGGGGGGGGGAGCGGCAAGTACAGCACACTTTTTATTCATATGGTAAGGTGAGGCTTAAGAGGTGACTTTACCGAAAAACCAAAGAGTATGGACCCTTGCAGTCGCGAAAATTACAAATCTAGAGTTCCCATCAGTCTTTACTGCATCTCACTCAATGGCCTCGCTCTCCCAAACAACCCTCAAAACAAAAGAGAAAGATCTTCCGTTTAGCCTGAACACACTGTTTGGGACAAGCGCTGTTAGCGAGCGCCTATTAAGGCAGGAAACAATGCACGAGGGGCAGGGTGGCCAACACCACGCCCGACCGCCTTTGTCTCCCCAGTAGCGATGTTTTTACACACCGCACCAGCTACTCATTTGAGGCTGAGTCGACTTAGATGAGTCCCAGGACCGGTTCAGATCATCGTCACTGGTGTTGGCCTTGAGCCAGGTTTCGTAGCGCAGCGCGCTGACCACGACGCTACCGCTCTCCCCAAAAATCGCCCTCCTCCCCGACTCTCTTCACCCGGCACCTCGACATCCAACAAAGCGTCCGCCACCAATCCCCACCACCAATCCCCATCATTCCCATCATCCTCCTCCTCCTGCTCCCCCCCCCCCCGGTCCCACCAGCTGCCCCCGCCGCAGACTCTCGCCGTGAATTGACAGGGTCCCCGGGAAGCGCCAGCAGGGATCGACCGCCGCCAATTACCGGTTCCCCTGTTTGAGCCGTGTCAAAGTCCTGGGAGTTGGGGGGCTACTCCAACTCTCCCTTCCCATCTTCACGTTTGTCTATACCGCTCGCTGCGTTTTTATTGGAATCAGTTTTTTTTTTAAACCTTTTGTATTTCTACTTTTTCTTTGTGCGCGTGCGTCGCGAACATTGGCAGTTTTTTTTTGTTTTGTTTTCCGGTAGAACTTTTCTTCAAGAATGTGCAAAACTAAAACCGGTGGCGTAATCGTTGCGACGCCGGCAGCAATGTGATCCGCTGTTGCGTCGTTTTTGGTTCGAGCTCAGCGCGTGCCGTAATGTCACCTTCATCGCTCGAACTTGTGTTTGCCCGCGTTATCGAGCGGGCCCGTGTGACTGGATTCGTCTGTGTGCTGACTCTAATGTTTTACTTCATCAGCCAGTGTCTATCCCCTGCTGGATGACGGCCTCCCAACTCAGTCAGCATACCTCGCGGCCCAGCGCTGCTACCATCCATCTCGCCGATACGCGTCAGCTATCGCATTACCTTCAACCGTGAAGTATACGTTAGATACCGTGTGCAAGTGTGCCACACTTAAAGCAATTATTGCTTATTGCAGACTTGTTAAGGTCTGCTTTAACACGACATTTGTAGCAGAGTGGCTCGCACACGGAGCACAGCAGTCGTTCACTTTGGCCAGCGTCAACATTTAAATCCCGCGAATGATATCTGCTTAAACAACCACACGTGCATGCATGCAGGCACACGGCCGTGTTACACACCACACGTACGCAAACAACCCTCCCCAAACAACAAACAAGCAAACAAACGCGGGCGCTGTTTCCCCAACTCTAAACTCTGGGGAGCTGGGGGGGGGGTGACCGTGAGGCTTTTCCGATCAGTGCGTGGCACCTCCCCGGGCGTCTCCCGAGAAGGTAGAAAAGTGTGAGGTCGTTAACAGCTGCTGCTGCTGGTGATGGTGGTGGTGTTGGGGCTGCAACCTCAACCCATCCCCATCCCCACCCCCCCCCCCCACTTCGTTCTCCCGCCCACCGCCCCAGCCGCTCGCTCCAGGTCCTCTGCGTCGCCCGCAGGGTCAATACCTCTCGTCAGGCTGTCAGCCCTGATACGCGCGAGAGATGGAAGGGCAGTTTTTTATTGTTGTTCTGCGGCCGTGTGCAGCTTGTCACGGCAATGCCACCTTCGACCTGATACACAGGACCTGCTGACAGGGTGTTTGTGGTCACGGAAAGGAGACCGACACACGCCCGTGAACCCGTGTCCTGGATACTGTCAGAGGTTGCTGTACACCATCATGTGTGGGATTGTGGATAAAGTGGCGGCGTGCCATATTGGGTGTACGTGCAAGGTGTCTGTGAAGGTGTCATCGATGATTAAAGAATTGTAATTAGACGGCGGTGTGAACCGTGTTGGGTGACTGTTGGTGTTATGAGAACGATAAAGTGTTTTGTCAACAAAAAAAGCCACCGGGAAGGTTGAGTGATCTCCAGCCGTACGTGACAGCAAGCAGCGTTTGAAACATTCACAGCCGAGATGATACTAGCGAGCACCTGGGACCCTATCAAATCTCGATGCGATGCATGTCCCCAATGCGGTGGCGGACACGTAGAGGTTTAGAGGAGGTGAAGCGCATACGATCAAATCTTCATTCTACACCGTGTGCGTGTGTGTCATTGTATTGAGCGAGCTCAAACTGCTGCCTCATCGTGTGTTTTCATAATAATGGATGATACCTTTGCGGACACCCTGTATAGCTGCAGTATTGAGAGAGTGGTAGGCATTAAGCGGACCCGAAATTGAGCACTTTCCTCTAAGCCAACGCTGTGCACATTAAAATCCATTAGTGAGCAAGTGCACTCGTATATCCTTGGGAAAATGCAAAAACATACCTTTTTATATCTCTCACTAAAGAAGGCCACGGTTTGCCAGTAAAACTCAGAAAATTACCCACAATTGCTACATTATCAAATTGGATCATTTTGATCACTTGGCAGGGCCAGACACTGGTGTGCTGGAGCTTGGTTGGGGGAAAGATCGATTTGGGCCAAAGCTACTACAGAAAGAGGCATGATCACTGACGTGCTACGCTGTGCACAACGCGGTGTTGATGTTCTGCGCACGGCGGTATTTGGCCACTTGCAACGCGGCCGGACGAGAGCTTTTGAAGGCGATGTCCTCTCTATTTTTTTAGAAAGCTTTCGCAATTCGCTCCATCCACCATTGCTTCAGTCCAGACGGCCAGAGCCAAAGTATCAGGTGAACCGCACTCACAAGAAGCTGGTCACTTTGACCTTCAACTTTTTACAAAACGACTAATATTTGATGGATAAAAAACACTGTATTTTAATAATCACACCACCTCGATCAGATTGACAAGAATGAGTTTTTATGATAATGTAACACGCCTATAATAAGGTGCAGGTTGTCTCTCGTTGAAATTGTGTAGCTGGCTATGCGGGTGATGCGGCAGAGAACCACCGTATTTGTCAAGCAGTGGAATGGAGACCAAACGACGTCAGCGGCTACGGAGGATCTTTTGCTCGTAATTTTCAAGCTGTCAGGGTTTGACTGCTAACTGCCCTGTGACCCATTATTTTACAAAAAGCCAGTCCTTCTTCATTAGCCAAGTGACTCGTGATGTGGGTGGCAATTAGAGTAACTAAGGCATCAATTCTTTTTTTTATTTTGTTTCGCAGTGAATGGGTTATCGGAGCCGATATGACTGTGATCCACATCAATATTTGTACCTGACACTGCATAGCCTCATTTAATAGAGGGAAGTGCATGCTTTCTAAAATCGCAAGTGCCATTCAGCAGCACTTTATATTGTTACGTTTTTTTTTTGCAAGGCTCACGTGGCATTTGCTTGTCTATGCTGTATGAGTATTTTTTTACGCCTTATATAAAATCATCGTTGTTGATGTCAGGAGATAACACACACTTAAAGGAACGTCCGATATTCGGGCAAGATGTTTTTTGTTTGCTTTTCAGAATATCATGGTAATATATATTATTTTCAGATCTGTCAATAACCATTTACACACTTTTTTTAATGAAAGGGTTTGACTGATGGAATAGTGTTTTATTTCATGCCTCCAAAAGAAATCATCACCTTAAAGCCACAAAAATGACCAAGTGACCTTTGTTGGCTTTTATTTTGAAATTGCACGCACGCTATAAAAGTGCCATGGTTTGTATTGAAAAGAATCTCGGCAGGCTGCAATATAATCGACATAGGAGGCCCGGTGCAGAAAGGTTAACACAGCAGACCTAAAAAATCTTTACCTTCTGCTTTTTCTCTCTCTCTCTCTCTTTCTGTTTACTTCTTCCATCGTGCGTTTTTGAAACTGAGTTTGCTTGGCATTGACCGACTGAAACAAAATACTTCACGCCCATTGACCAACGCTGATCAATGGTCAGCACCATTGATTGGTTTAATTTTGCGGCTAATTTGCAGCTCGTTAATTATAAGTGCTATAGTGGGAGGGAAAAATTTAAAACATGCGCAGGTTAGTGTTCGCCAGCAATCGCTTAATCAAATTGAATTACCTTTTCTGATTTTGAAGTCTTTCAAAAGCTTCACGCATTTACCAGCATCGCGTTACTTTTTTTGGATGTTTCAATTAAAAAAAGCGATAAAGTGTAAAAAAAAAAACAAATCACGTGTTTGAACACGGTGCGTACGGTATTTTCTAAATGAAGGCAATTTCGTTATCACGTCTCTCCTTCTTGACGAGCCGGAGCAAATGGCGCAACCTCACGGAGGCTAATGGCGCGAGTCTCTTGATCAAAATGCAACTCGTCCCAGTCGCGTGCATTTGTTCTCCATCCATCCAGCGCAGTCACATCCCCCCAGTGCATTTATAACCTGAAGCTCGGCACGCGCACGGCCACACGGTACCCTCCCCTCCCCGCCGGGTCACGCCAGCACCCGCTCCGACTTCATTTACTGCACGGATAGCCCCAGAGTCTCCACCCCGCCCCGCTCCTTACGCCGTGAGGACAGCAGGTGTCAAATATAAGTTTACAAAATACCCCAGCCCCATCTCCACACCCTCCCCACCCCCACCAGCATGCTTCTCCAACCATTCCCCCCCCGCTACCAGCCAACCACCTCCACCCCCCCACTCCCCCTCTCAACACAACTCAACACCCGCCAAGTCTCTCACCTCCCTCCCTCTGTCTCTTCCCCCCCACCACCACCACCACCCCCTCCATACACGAGGAACAGCGAAATATGACGTATTGATTGTGCGGGCTTCGGAAAAGGTCCTCGCTTCGTATAAATGATGGACCGCGTCGGCACGGGCGGGAGGCTAATGCAAAAGAGATCTATAAAAATTTCATTCCGGATGATTTGCTGTCGCCTGCGGCGCACAGCACCAAAAGCTGCCGATCGATAATATCTATGAAATGTCAAATTTATTATAATTAAATAGATGAAGCTTCAAGGAGAGTGCTTGTGTGCGGCATGTGTGGAGGGTGGTGTTATGGCTGCGAGGTGAGGCAGTCTACCTGAGATTGCTTACTGAGAATGCTTTTGCCACCTGCTCTCTGACTCAAGGTATTGCCCCCCCCCCCACCCTGCCCACCCTAGTTGACTTTAAAGGCTTTAATGTTTCAGCCAAGAAGCACGACATTTATATTGCATTACCATCGTTTCCACGTTATCTATTTTTTTTTTTTCCCTTCTGCGTACATGGAGTAATTATTTTAGCAGATTCATTAACTTGAATTAGATTTAGACATCAATAGTGTGTACATAATAATTCCGGGAGGGATTATCACCTTGTTTTTATGAAAGGCAAGGGTTTATGTTGAAAGAGACAAAAGCTTGGTGTTTTAAGTCATAAAAGTCCAGGGTTTTTTTGGAAAGATGTCCATTTATGAGCGTAAGGAGGAAACATGAATGGAGAAGAACTTCTTTGACAAGGGAGCCTTGAGCAGCGCTTGAGTTGACTTCACCGAACATGTCCGTCGTGTGGCCATATCAGAAGCAAAATGGAAATGAAGCGTTAATTTTGTTCGTGAATTTTTTTTGCAAGAATACAGATAAATCGCAGAATTGTTTCTTACTCTTGTTGTGGTGGTGGTGGTGTTTAGAAGTGATAATTCTATAGATGTGCCCAAAGAATACCTTTAATTTAAAAAAAGCAGTAAAGACCACTTTCGGAAAAGCATACATGCTATACTTCCAACTACTTATCAATATTTCATTCCGAGAAATGTCAAGTGACTCTAGCTGGGAAACCAGCTGCCTATTGTGGGGTCAATGGCTCCCCAAACAGAAATTCATCTTAGTGTGCTCTCTCTCTTTTGTCTTTTTCTTATTTCTCCCCCAAAATAAGAAGGCAGGTGGAATTTGGCCGGGCTAGGGGGACCTAAAGCACAGCTCCGCTCAAAGCCCACTCGGTGGAAAGAGCCGTAATTGCGCACTGATATGTGGAGCTTAAGTCTATTGCACACACTCGCACAAGCCTGTCCACACAGGGCCGCTTATGAGCATCAACAAATATCGGCGGAAGGCACACGGCTACCGGCTGAACGGTGCAATCTATTTGACTATCGCTGTCCGGAGGAGGGCCGGTGAAGGCATAATTATTTTTGTTTGGAAGCCAAAGCCACGTGTGCAGTGATGTGATTAGAGCAGCACACTCTGATGTGTGAGACTGTCTCCTAATGAGGGACGTTCTCTCTCCTTGCAATGACACCTGACTCCCATATTCTGATTGTCAGGACAAAATTTAGTTTTAAATGTCATAATCAAATATTTAAGAGAGATGTCTTAATAATTGGCATCAATACAGTGACTAGATCAAAGAAGTGCATTGTGGTAAAATGTATATTTTTATGTTCAAAATGTCCGAATGAATGCTCCCATTTTGGTTTAAGAGGGCAAATCTTCCAGTCTTCAGTCGTAGTCATGTAAAATAAGTCTTATTCTTACTGCGTCATTGCAAACACAACATTACATGTATGTCAGGCTATATGTTTAATAAAAAAACGTAAAAGTGCAAAACATACATTTTGAATCTCTGCACCGTATCACACTGTTGAATATTACCAATTGAATAGAACAGCGTCACACCCAGTCTATTTTAGTTAGATTGAGAAGAGTTATGAATTTCGATTTAAAGCTTTCGTGACTGCAGGGATTCATCGTCTTGGTTCTTTCGATAAAGTCACGTAGAAGGGAAATAATAAAATAATAAAAATTACAATAATAAAATAATTCTCACGACGTTTCGGCCACAACGCAGGACGGCTGCTTGCGTTGTGGCCGAAACGTCGTGAGAATTATTTTATTATTTTTATTTCTATTATTCTTTTAATTTCCCTTCTACGTGACTTTACCGAAAGAACCAAGAAGAAGAGTTATGAAATAATCTTCAGTTCATCGTCAATCCACTGCTGCATGAAGGCTTCCCCATCCAGTGTCAATCACACGAGCATACGTGTCCCCATGCGCCCGCACCTCCAGTTAGCACGGTTGGCTACGTAGGGTGCGAAAGAAGTTCAACATACATACATGCATGCTGCTCCTTTGCCGGTTGTTAGAGGGGGCGCTTCCCAGGAATAAATTCATACATCACTTTGCTAATGATGATGCCTATGGACAGGAATAAAACTCAGGTCTTCAGTTTCATAGCACAATGTGCTCAACACCATGCAACCACTTCTTCCAAGGTCCTTTTGTATGGTTCAATGTTTCTAAGACTCGTACGTGTTTGTCTCACTTTAAGATGTTTTTTGTTTGTCTCACTTTAAGATGTTTTTTGTTCATGTTTTTGTTTTTTGTTTGTTGCGGTTGCACCCGATTCAAGAGCCGAATGGCTCACAGGGCTATAACTAATAAATGAACTTGAACTCACGAGGTGTATTGGTTTAAAAGGCACGTGATTGCATTTGGCCTTTTCCTGTCAAAACGACGTAAATGCCTTACTTGGCAAGGTACCAGTCTCTGCATTTGAGCAGTCACTCCAATGCAAAGAGAGACATGGTGACAGCCATGTTATCCAACTGCAATGAGATTCGCAGTAGGTTGCAAACTGCACCTGTTTTCACAATCATGTTACGAACATCCAGTGACTTTCCCTTTCTTTGCAAATAAAAGTAAATGACCGCATTTGGTTTGTACAGGACGCATCAATTGCACAATATTGACCTCGGCCTTTAGCGTCGGGCTTTACCTCGCAATATCAGTGAGTTGTGTAACCCGATGGGTGTTAATTTACTATTGCTCTGTCAGAATAGGTAACGCTTTGTTTATATCTGTTCAGTAGTGCACCAACGTCTACGTTGGGGATAGCGGTGACCCGAGTTCGATTCTCTCTCTCGAGCAATAACAGTGGCGAATATTTCAACTGCTCTTGGGCCACCCTGACGTCAACATTGGGGAAACAAAGGCGGTCGGGCGCGACGCTGACCACACACACGCGCGTGTGTGCCAAGCCAGCCTTCAGAGGTACTTGTTAACAGCCCTTGCCCCGAAATTCTGTTAAAGGCTACACGGGGGTTCATATTCTTAGGTTTTTTCGGTAAAGTCACGTAGGTAAAAACATTAAAATTAATAAAAGTAAAATAAAATAAAAATCACGACGTTTCGGAGGCAACACAAGAAACGTCGTGATTTTTATTTTATTTTACTTTTATTAATTTTTATGTTTTTACCTACGTGACTTTACCGAAAAAACCTAAGAATATGAATCCTTGCAGTCACGAAAGCTTCAAATCTAGAGCTACACGGGGGGTTTTGTATTCAGTGTAGTGGTTAGCACGTAGCGCTATGGGCTCTCACAATTGGAATTAAATTCCTAGCCATGGATGACATTATTGGCAAATCATATCTTAACCTGTCCTGAACCTCCCATCTGTTAACTCGGAAGAAAATTAGCACTCGGTGTAGTGTGCAAACATCAGCACTCGGGAACAACCCGAATCGAGTGTGGTGTTACTCAGGCCAACCCCTCAATACGCTATGGTGGCCTTCATAGGTGCTTGCTTACAGCACTTGCCCAAGAACGTTTCATGGCTACATAGGGGATCTTTGTATTATTGTCAGCATGTATACACACACACACCCAAAAACATTACACATCATCGTCTCTCTGTCAAACATCGCCCGGTGGCTCTATTGGTGAGAATTTTCTCAGAAAGGAAAAAATGTATACTTTCTCAGAAAGAAAATATGAAAATTAAGCAATTGTAGGTATTCCTTGCATTTGATCATAACAATGACATACAGAGACCCACTCTTGTAAACGTAAAGTAGGGTTTAACTTTCACACCAATTAACAATATTTACAGCCAATTGATAACATTTCCAGACCCCCATACAGTTTTATATACATGGGAATGAATTTTAAATCATCGCCACATTTTATTGTTTTGGTATTAGAACATTATTTTATTTCAATATTACATGTAGTCCGTGATAAATGAATACCACCCATAACGTTGCATTCAACGTGTTGGTTTTTATGTGTATCCTAAATAGGCCACAGGCGAAGCTTTTTAGCATGTTCCTTGCATTCAGCCCCGTATTTTGGGGGGGGGGGTGTGGAGAGGGGTAAGCCCCCCTCCGCCCCACATCACTGAAGTCTCAGCCCCCCCCTCTTAATGCTTATAGTCAATTCAACAAATGTTGGTACGATATTCAACACCAGTGGCGGTTTGATCTTAAATGTTCGCCAATTTAACAAATACCCATAACCACATACAGCCTCTCATCACATAGAGAGGGCGAGAGCGAGAGCAGAATACACGATAGGCAAAAGCGGATCGTACCATTGTCCGTTCTGTGAAGTGTTTAGCATTTACACCATTGGAACCTCATTTGCCAGTAAAACATATGATAATTGTTTCTTTTACCCTTCTATCTGGCAACAAAACTGACACCTTTTTTTACAATGAGTCATGTTTGCATTGACCACAATACCTGCAGTCATAATGCAAACAAACGTGCGCCTTTTGGCGTCATCTGGTCCAACACCATGTGAGACTAGGCTCTAAGGAAAGCTGTCTCGGGTGTGGACCAATCAACTTCAAGGACAGTGCATACATTATCAGAGTTATGTTTTTTGTTTGCATTATGACTGCAGGTATTGTGGTCTATGCAAACATGACTCTTTGTAAAAAAAGGTGTCAGTTTTGTTGCCAGATAAAAGGGTAAAAAACCTATTATCATGTTTAGCATTTGTTTAAAGTTTTTTTTTACGTCGTCTGTATTGTGCCCCCTCTGAGTCTGTGTATGCCCCCGCCATTTAAACTAGGTCACACTATAGGGCCTACTTGCATTTACATGACAGAACCTGGACATTGGCAGCCAAGGAGTACGATTCCAATCAACATATGGGGGATAGCCCAGAAGATTACACAAGACTCCACAACCTAGAAGAATGAACTTTTTTTTACGAGTATTTACTGAAAACACAGCGCGCTGCCCATTTAGCATTCTTTTTTCTTATTCCTCAGTGGAACTGGTGATGAGCACGCTGGCATTGAGTGAGGTTTACATGATAAAGTAGAGAAAGATAAACAAAAATGAAATTAAAATATATGTCAACCACGGTACTTGCAATTTGACACACCTAAGGGAAAACCAAGACTTCAGCCAAGGCCTGGACACAAGTCAGTAGAATGTACCTTTAAGAATTGTGTGGCCTCTTTAACTTCAAAAGGAGAAAATGTGGCAGAATCAAGCACCAATTTCATACCGGGAAGTTAAATGGAGAGATAAACTTAAAAGCAAAAGCTTAAAAAATCAATGGCAGGCTTTTGAAAGTGGCTTTGAAGTTGCGATTGGTGGCACAGCCACTGACGCTTTTCTCTGAATCCAGAGAAAATGTGCCTCTCTCAACAACAAAAAAGGGTTCAAAAGTATCAATCGGTTCAAAAAAATAGTTAGGCAGGTCAAAGTGCTCGTCTTCTGTAATGGATAATTGCAAGGTTCAAAACTGAAAGCAGCATATCATCGCTTGCGGTGAAAGTGCCGATGGCACCCTTATTTTCCACATTTCCTTTAAAATAGCTATCTTCATGGCACTTGGCTTTCTTTCGCAGGAGCAATGGCCTTGTTTTTTTACGAGGGGTTCCTTTTTCATTTGTTTTGCCTCGTTCTACACGTTTGCACATATCCCCGCGCATGCCGGTGCTCCGCTACTACGCGAGAGCGGTATTCCCAAACATTATTACGATCACGGTTAATCCCGTCTGTACTTTACAAAAAAAAAACCCTCGACCGCGTTCATCTGCTCAGAGGCGACGGCGGCGCGAGGCGCTGGCAGCGCCAATCGGCGGCGCGCAGGACGGGTGTGGAGGAGCGAGGCCTCCGCGCTCGCTGCCGACGGGAGGCACAATTAGGCACCAGCTGTTTGCTGCCATTGATTGGGCGCTATCGGGGATCGATGGCGGGGCCGCGGCACTGCTCGGAGCCGGGGAGCGCGGCATTTACCAGGCCCAGCGGGGGCCCCTCTATCCCACTGCCCCGGCTCCCAACCCCCTCCGCCTCCGTCCTCTTCAAATCACAGAGGATAAAAGCTGTCTCAATAGCTCTGTTCCGCAATATTATTACGAGATTTTCTTGGGCGGCGGAGTAGGAGTGGTCGGTTTGTTTCGTCGTCATTTGATTTGTTTGTCGAAATATTTCAATTTCAATTGCATATGTCAAACGCGAGCCTATTTTTGTCATCGTACTGTAAACTTTGTTGCCAAAAATATGATATCAGCAGGACCAATGTGTACGTATAATATTTCGATTGAGTTATGTCGTTAAAGTAATAACCTTATTACGAAACAAGGATCACACTCAAACTGTCAAGCTTGAGACTAAATGGGGCAAATATAACAACTGATGCAATATTTAATTAAATGTATTAACAATTGCTGTATTATACGTGTGCATGAGGACATATCTATGAGCAAGATGGATTACAGCTAAATGAGACTGGAGGCAATGGTCAGAACATTGTACATCCTTCACCCAGACAAGGAGGAAGGCTAATGTTTCTAAACAAGTGTCACTATTGGAATTAATAAGCACCAATAAAGCCCAGCAGGTCACCATGTAGCGTGCAGAAATACTTTATCATAGAATTTTACAAATTAGTTTAGGACTTGAAATAGTGTGCCATAATTGTTATTTTGATGTACATGTTTGCTAATATTTACAAAAGTACATCGTGATGAAAACCATAACTCGTGCTCGTACTATGCATCCAAAATAATAATAATAATAAGAATGAGCATAGTTTATTTCCAGTAATGGTTAGTAGTTCATCTCTTTCAAGTCAACGAGGGAAGTTTATGAACAAATTCAATCCCAAGGGTATGACCTCAGGAGGATTATGCAAAAAAATTCAGCTTAAATGCATCTATGCCACAAGAAGAAGAAAAAAAAAGCAGGGACTAAGAGTGAGAAATCATATAATTGCACATGTAATAAAGAGGTATCGAGGCGTCTGTCACAAAGGTCAGGCAACTAAAAAAAAAATTTGGAAAAGGACATCTGCAGAATAGCTCGAGGCCAGGGGCTGTGCAGGCTGAGTTGGCGGGACCTGGGTCTGTCTTCATTACTGGAAATTAAAGTTAGGACGGTGCCTCATCGCCAAGCAGCCGTATGTGCTGCGGTGCGGTGGTGCGCGAGGTCGCTGGCCAGCATTCATGCCAACTGGTGCGGAAAAGAAATCCCCCCTCTGTGATTGAGTTTTTATAGCAGAGTAATTGCCATAATATCCATTTCGCGAGAAATTAACTCGTTGGAGGTATTAAAATCCCACCCCTCCTCTGCTCTCCCTCGTTCCTTCCTTCACATTTTCATATGAGCGGTTAGGGAGGGGACGGGTGGTTTGCTACAGTTATGGTCATTCCCATGTGGCTTTTTTAAGTCCTTGTTGTTGCGTAGCTGTGGGCATGGTATGCTGATAGGTGTGGGTGTGTAATCGCCAAGGGCGCCTTCAGAGCTGCTTCGTATTGTTGTGGTCATGTTAGACGAATGCAATGTGGCCGGGAGGTCCATCTTTCCCAGAGGTGCCCCCAATTTTGACACATTTCCTACATGCCTCGAAAATAAATGTCAATGCACCGAGGAAAGTGCATGCAACAGTGTAACTTGCAATGGCGCGTCTCTCTCTCTCGTAGACAACGTTCACGGATTTTTCCGTGAAAAAATTCTCCACCCTCTACGAATGTCACGTGAAAAAAATCTGCGAGTGGTCTTTTCGTACGTTTAAAAATAATAAAAAACGCGGTCGTGCGTTAAACTGGATGCACTGTGTTTACATCAGTGAATGGGTTTATAGACAGTGCCTGGTGTTTTTTTTTATTTTTGCACAAATGCCTCAGCTATGACGATGCATTACCATTAATTAAATACTCCCTTCACACAAGTGAGGCCGTCTGTCCATCTGGCATCGCTTTTGGAGAGTGGCTTTCTGGCACCAGCATGCATTAGTTAGAGCGGCCTCCACCCACTCTGCAGGACACTCCCAATGGGACAGTTAATGCCCCCGTACATATATATATAACAAAAATTGTGCCAAATGCATTTCAGATTTTTTTTTCCAAAGGCGTTATTGCCCAACCTTTACACCCCAACATATTGAAATTGTATCGTACATGTGTATAAGGGAGGCTACAATTTTTGCATTCTTGCAAATGATATATATATACACACACCCCAACCAACCTCTGTGTTATTGCTACTGAACACACTAACGTGTCACGGTTTGGTTAAGAAATAATTTATCTTTTCCTTTTCCATTCAGTTTACAAATTTTATATTAATAAAATAAATGTATCCTGATGATTTTATACTCAAACTGATTTATTTACTTTTTTTTGTCTCTTTCATTCAATTTATTCGGATAGTTCTATCAGCATTGTATCATGATGTAAAATCTGTTTTTTTTTACTCAGAGCAGTGCACTCCGTGTGTCAGAGAATTACCTGTGGAAGATATTTTTCACAGAACTTGAGGGAAAACTTTCAAGTGGCCTTCTCAATGATAACGCAATATGGATGGCACATTCCCACAAGCTCTGCTATGAGATTGTCACACGGCAGTCAAGCCACTATGATTATATAATTATATCAGAAATGGAATTTAGCCAAATGAAGTGCAAATCCAATTTGAATGTAATATATTTGGTTGTTTTTGTATTCGTTGGTGACTGGTCTGATCCCATCGACACACGACACTTGAAAACCCGGTTTAATCATTGGAGGCTGAACCCTCGGATCCCAGCAGTGCCAGCTCAGTGCTGTGACCTCTGAGCCACCCGGCGACCCCAACTTGTCCTGTTTTCTAATAACACTACACAAACACACACAACACAACGCTGGCATGGCTGAGCGAACGTCCTGTCTGAGCAGATCGCCACCCTGTTGGAAGATAAGTGATGAGACTGCCCCGCGTGCCGCGGCTCGTTGTGCCGAAGCTGCACGTGACAGCGCGGCCGGGACTCGGACAAGACAGATGACATCGTCGCGGGTATCGGGATCAGGAGGAGATGGTGCCGTCGGGCTTGATGCGTGAGCCGCCGGACGGCAGGACCGCGGAGCCGTGACCCGTGGCTGAGGGTTGCCGCGTGGAGCCGGTCTATCGTCCCGCGCCTCTCCAGCAAGATGGATGGAGCGTCCACTGCGCGGGACAGTTGAAGAAAGGGGGGGGGGAAGGATCGTCAGCTTGTAAAATATGGATAAGGAAGAACGGAGAAGCAAGGGATTGCCAAATTGGAGAGATGGACTATTAGGAACGTGATTGAAACAGTACTGCGTGTATATACAAAGAAATGGATGATGAATCTGACAGGCAGGATATGTGAATCTGGATTTACAAAGTGCAAGTAGTGCACATAGTACAGGTTATGGCAGCAGTTCAATTGCAAGCACGGAGATAATAAATTGCAGGCTTATAATATACTAAGATTGACAGTGATGGGGTACGTTACAAGCAACTTTGTCATGGGATGGAAATTAATAACACATTGAGTAATACAAAGCAGAGGTTAAAAAATAAAATACATAGCAAGGTAATACAAATAGTGAAAAATCCATACTTCGAATAAAAGTGCTCATTGACATGTTTAAGCCTTGTAAATTGCATGATCCCTCAATCCAATGGGTTACCACTCCTGGATAATACGCCTTATAATATAATTTACCCTCTCCACACCTGTTCAGCCTAAGGACTTTCACTGTTGTGGTCTCGTGCATTGGTCATCCAGTAAAATAGATCATTCCTCACATGTATATTTTGAATTTTAACCACTATCCCCACAGCACTTGCAGAGAAGCACACCGCTCAATCCTCACCATTTCTTAAATATAGTATTACTTCTCTGACCTAGCACCACTACCCATATATATAGTACAGTGACAAAAAAAATCACTGCCTCACTACCCCGCTGCATCACAACCTGAAAGAAAGAAAGGAAGAGAGAGAGAAAGAAAGAAAGAAGAAAAGAAAGAAAGGAAGAAAACGACAATGATGGCCGAGATGACGGCGCGCAAGGGAAGGCGCAGTGGACGGTGGCTGTGCCGGGATGCGGCACCCCAGATGGAGAGGATCCGTGACAGCGGAGTGCCAGGAGGGGTGGCGAGCAGACGAGACGCTCGGGTGCCGTTTGCGTGGCGCACCGTGGCTCCTCGTGCCCTCGCCCCGTCGCCTGTGCCCGCTGTGCTGTCGTGCCTCTCATCAGTTCCACGTGAAATGGGCCAGCAAATTCTGTCTCGCTTGGCCAGGTTCCATTTACGCCCCTTGCCACTGGCATTTATTTTATGTTTTTAATTTTTTTTCAACACATTAACATCATTTTTTATATATTCTTTGTGGAGAGGAGTATAGGTTGACATAAAAAAAAGCTTGAGTTGACCTCTTTTGGATTTTTTTTTTTCATTGGAATAACCTTTCCAACGTGGAATGGTGTTACTTTTAATGATTTCGGTAATCGGCATCGTGTGCTTTGGGGTTGTAGAAAGTAAATGTTGGGAATTTTAAAATAACGTTTTAAGATCTTAATTTTTGGAGCTTTCGTGACTGCAGGAATTATTCTTTGGTTCTTTCGGTTAAGTCACGTCTAAAGATAAAATAATGAATTGAAATAATAGCGACGTTTCGATTGCAACACAAGCAATCATCATCAGGCATAAGAGAAATAGCAACAAAAATCTAACTAGAAAACTATAGACAGACAGAGAAAATTTTCTCTGCCCCCTCCCTCTCTCCGTCCCCGCCCCCCCTCCCTATATTTAAGGGACCGTCACAGAAACGACCCCTCTCTCTGTGCCGATATGTGTCCTCTCTCTGTGTGTCCTTGTGATGTCTGTCTGCTTGTATGTCTGTCTATAGTTTTCTAGTTAGATTTTTGTTGCTATTTCTCTTATGCCTGATGATGATTGCTTGTGTTGCAATCGAAACGTCGCTATTATTTTAATTCATTATTTTATCTTTAGACGTGACTTAACCGAAAGAACCAAAGAACGTTTTAAGAGTTTCACCGCCGCATCTCCACAGCATGTTACCAGTGGAGCAGAATTATTATCTTGGAGTGTCAAAAAGAAGAACACATGTTGTTTTTGTCTGATAAAATCTGACCTGCAGGTATAAATATAATATGAGAATAAAGAGTGGCAACAACAAAAAACCACCTCACAACAACCTAATAGTAATGCTCATTGCTAAGCCCCATGCATATGTGTTTATACTGGTGGAATACAACATAATAAGAATACCAAACGAAACTGTTTTGGGAAATGGGGACCAAAGATATAAAAAAGGAAAATGACAGCAGGATGGAGTGCTTTTTGGAAAATGGGGCTTTCATAATGACGAACAAAATACCAATTTCCTTAAAGAAGAAAGTTTAAAATCAGTGCATATTATCTATTACAACATATGGATCGATCGTTAAAAAGAAAATATAGTAAATACTGAACGGTACACATGAGAAACGGATTACGCTGAACGGCAGAAATAGTAACAAATGGATTGGAGGAGAAGCACATCGTTCTGGCCGTGAAGAAAAGTTAGTGGGCTTGAGTACGACACATCGCTCGAAGGCTTGATGGCCGATGGACGAGACTGGTGATGGAATGGCAGCCAAAGGAGTGCACGTATCCAAGAGAACGACTCCCATGGAGATGGAGTGATGAGATCAGCTGGTGTGCTGAAATGGGATGGATCGTGCCATGACAGAACCATGTGAAATGCTGTTGGAATGGGTAGGTCTTCATCCAGCAGTAGTTATACCACGGGTAATGATAATGATTGTGGCTCTGCAAATAATGCATGTTTTTAGAGATTAATACTAGCAGTAACAGCAAACAGTCCTTTGTCAATGCACTGCTGGATGAAGGCCTCCCCATGCTGATTTAGTTTAGGGGGTCATGTGACCGTACTTCATCACACTGGTCAGTGCGGGTAGGTGAAGAAGAGCAGTCCAGACCGGCATTGATATCACTCGCCACTCATGTTAGTTGTGGTTGGGAAATGAAATTGGGTCGCCAAGCTCATAGCGCAGTGCACTAACCACTGCATCACCCTCTTTCTAATATTATAAGTAAAAAGTACGACATAAAAAGTGTGGTTCTGTAAATATATCCACCTTTCCAAAGCAAATTGACGGTTTTTAATTTTACATCTTAAGTAAATCCAATTTATAATAGCTGCGGTTTTTTTATACCAGTTACTTATTAAGCAATAAACCGCGAAGAGAATGCTGGATGTATTAACAATAAACCCACATGCAATGTCTGCCGCGCTTTCCTGGCAGCAGCAAAAACAACAACAACAAACAACACAAACGCACGCGCGCACAAAAACATGGCAGGAATAATAAGGCGACATTACCAAGCGGTTTATACTTCAAAGCGGTGTACATATCGCTCAATGTGTCCAACAAATTTACTGCCATAATATCACATCCTTAATCAAATATAAAGCGTGGGATCATGTAAACGCTCAGCCTTAATAAAATTGTCAGTCATCTCACAATCCCGTGTCATCACTGCAGCCAATGCACCACTTGAGTAAAATGACTCGGGATCAATTTAGCAAGGGGGAAAAAATTATTCGGTACAATTCCGTGAATTAAGGGGAATCTCTGCCATCGCTCGGCTCGTGGCCTTAGTTTATATTAGACCTTGTTATTGCAAATTAATTTGGACATCTTTTTTTCCCCAAACCTTCCCATCATTCTCACATTTTCTGCTGTTGAAGCCACGATATATTACATATTATCCACTGCGGGATCTAGGGTTGGGTTGTTCTGTGGTGTTTCCAGGCTGTTGTGTTTACAACAACGTATTTTTTTTACATTTCAGTCACTTTGCTGGCTAGCTTGTATTGTGCTTTGTTTTTTTTGTAGTATTAGTAATGTATAGTATGGCTATATCTTGTGATGTAAAAAAAACTGCAGTGCAAATTTAACCCTAATTGCTGTTTACACAAGTGTAAAATTCATTAAGCCTAAAGAAATCGAATACCTAATTTTCGTAATTAGAAGTCATTTAGATTATGTCTAAATGGATTGTAATGAACACTAATGGGATTGCATGGCAAGGCATGGGCTGTATTTCAACCCTTAGGCTAAGGAGCATTGCTGGAGAGCTCCACACAGCTTTAGTTATAGATTCGCTGGAGACAGCTGCGGCAAATTCTATGTGCGTTCGCGATGCGGAATTGTTTGCATGTTATTAGCGGCCTGGGTTTCAGAACCACCTAAAGGTACGATCTGCAGTCATGCTGTCTGAGCTGCTGCTACTGTTGCTACTGCTGCTGTGTCCTTCTGAAACTCTCAAGAGCTTCCTGCATGCGGGCCATCCACCCACGTGTGTGCCAGTGAGCCCCCCCCCCCCCCCACGTGTGTGCAAGTACTAATCGTAACTTACTTTATTTGCATTTGCATTTTACACCTTGCCAAAAACAATTGTGCTGGGAACAGGATCATCTGGGTGATAGATAAATAAAAGACCTAGTACTATTTTATTTCTACACAACTGCATGTTTTTCTCTCTCTCTTTCTCGCTACAGTACCACTAACAACCGATTGTCAGGCAAGTCGTGTGTGGTGGGGTAAAATGTGGGTACTCCCACTTTCTTCTCAGGTATGTGGCCGGTGTGGAATAGGCCGAAATTCCCACGAGAGGGGATGTCTGGAGCCCCGTCTGGTGCAGGCCCCTTCTGCCTGCAGTGCCATGAGCAAGCGATTTCAGGCCTGCAACTTTAACCTTCACCTAACAATTAGCTGTGAGATGTCACTGTAGCCACGTGAATGTGCGTCTGCTTTGAGTCTTGGCACTCACCACTGCCTCAAGATCACGAATGGAGAGGAGCACTGAACACGTTGACTTTCGACTTTGACTTCACATCGCATTCAAACCGTTCACGCGCCCCTTAGTCTACACAATAATAAGCGAGTTTGGTACAAATGATACAAAATTTTGATTGGCTCTTACTGGAAGTAAAATAAGAACTGGGCATTTAAGTTGTTTTTTGCTTTCCTTCAGTAACATCAACACAAGCTACCTCTCTGCGGAAAACAATTATTTTTGTATTTATACTTAACCTGTTTATTGAGTGTCTATTGGCACACGTACGTACATACATACGTACTCAAATCACTGCAACATATTTAAACATAATTTGTACGCGCTACATGGAAAATAAATCGTACGACACTAACAGTTGCATAAGCAGTGGTGGCTGAGAGGGCACTCGGAGGTCAGAGTGTTGAGGCAGCACTACTGGGTTCCTGGTATCGAATCCTGGCAGCTACCTGTCATTAAACTGGGTTCTCTAGTCTATTGAGTTGATGGTCGCTAATAACTGGGCCAAAAGAAAATCCCAATCACATCAAATTTAGTCCTGGCTAAATTCCACCTCCGATCATTGTATGTCGAACTTCTTTCGCACCATACGTAGCCAACCGTGATAATCAAAGGTACGGGAAATCATTACTAATATTGATTTGACTATCATGCATTGTACTGTGCGGAACAGAAGCCACGTGAAGGGAACCCAGTGACAGGTCTCTGATATTGCAATTTCGTGGGCCATTCTCCAACATGAAGCGGCGGTCTCGTGGCGCGACACCGCTAGCACAATTGGGATAAAATTTGGAGACAAGATAAACATAAAACAATTGCATGAACATATTTTCTTATTATATATGTAAGTGAATGTCTACCAATTTAGTTATCAGTGGGGGAAAAAAAATAGTTGTTGTTTTGTTTTCATATGGTTGTATAAATGAATGCTGATGGTACAGCAGTATTAGCGTATTTCTATAAAGTCGTGTAATTTTTGGCATTATTTATACGATTTATTTTTACATTTCAGTGACCCTGTCGAATAGCCCCCATTGCCTGTAATCACTGATATATGTAATAAATTGTTGAAGCATGCACATTTGTACATTTTCTGCATTTTATTTTGTTGAATATTGATTAGACTAAATGATGTTTCTGCACATTGCCCGCGCGAGTGTGTTCACATGTGTCAAAGCACACCCGCCCACCAATGCTGTAACCATTAGGAGTCCATGCAGAACACGTCTTTTTTAATGCTTTCCAACTAAGGTTTAAAGCGTTAATGCATCAGCTCTGTCCGTCTGTCTCTGTCCATCCGTCTGTAGTGGGAGTGGTCACAATAACGCTCGTGCAGATGAACCAATATGAATGAAATATAGAATAAAGTTGAGTTGCTATTCGGGACCTACGCAATTGAAAACCGGCAAAATGTATCATCGTATTGCCTAACACTCGACAATATTAATTACGTAAAAAATATATAATTCCAAGGACAAACGCATATATTAAAGTCTTACAAAATCCACGCACGTGCATGATTTTTTTCCTTTCTGCTCATTGTTCACTCAGTTTTGTTCTGTAGGAAGACGTTTCCACAACCATGGCTCAGCTTTATTCCTAAATGCGTTCAAAACATAACCAGCAGTGCACGCATTTCCATTAGAAATGTAGCTTATCCATTGATACGTATATTTTGCTGCATGTATAAAGCATGATTATATTTGATGCCTTTTCCAACAGGCAGAGCGTTTGCCGGAGCATATGAAGCTCTACTTATTTATATGCATAAGTCAGTGGTCTCGCTAATGGGTGTGCAGGCGGTTAAACTGCACCGGGGTCCACAGGCCGGAGGGTCCCAGGAGTTGAGCTACGGAAAAGGGGGGAAATGGATAGAGCAAATTCCAACCAGGTGACGCGACTGAAAGTAGGCTTTTTTTAATGGGTAAGTTCTCCAATATTTGAAAGTGCTGTCAACATGAGAACATTTTGTAGCATTAAATCCTTCCACCTTGTTAAATGAAGTCCGTTTTATACGACCATCAGACAAATCAGTGCTATACCCTGCACTATTCTTTCTTAGTTCGCCCCAAGAAGCCGGTGGCTGCTACTACATCTCAATATTAGCCAATTATGCCCAAACATGCGTGTGGAAGCCTGCCCAAATCACAACAGCAGTTTTTGCGAATTAGTTCCTGCTTCATGAGAACACAAGCGGCAGCAAGGGCGAGCTTTTCTCTTTGCCGCATTGGCGCTTTAATTAAAGAACTAATCAGACAGGTTGTTTATACCGTGTGCCAGGTCTCCCTCCCATCAGCTCCCACCGCCCCCACCCCCAGTTTCCACCACCTGCCCCCCCCACTCCCCAATGCACCCCCCGCCGTGGTCCCCTAGAGATTATGCCCAGCTTAATTACATCGCCCAGCAAATCCGCCTTTTATTACACCCTACCTGCTTGGTGCAAGGGCAGGCTCAGCCCGCAGAACAATGAGACACATACCCAGTGCGTATTCTACACATCATCGTGTCTGCCTCCTAGGTTTAAAAAAATATAATCATGCTTTATGCATTGTGGTTCTAATTTGCATTCTCTCCGTCTGTATCTCCTAGTTAAAAAAAATGAGATTTGCCAAATCCTTTTTTTCTCTCTCTCTTTGTGACAAATATTTCTTAAGAATATCTGGTTGATTCTTCATTCGCCTATAAAGGCACACATCCGTTCTCTTTCAACTGGAATTGATACCAGGCCATGATATTGAACCATGCTGTAAGACATGCATCTCATTCTTTTAGTTTCCCCCTCCCCATTAACGCGGCTGGTGTTTAACGTTGTATTCGTTTTCTTCTTACAGTTTGTTTCCTCGGCTCTACGCTTCAACTCCCTTTTGACGCATTTTTTTTAATTGTCTCAAAGGCACAACCTCTTTTTTTTCACCAACCTAATTGCTTTAAATAGCCCCAATAATAACACCGGTTATAAGTTTCCTTCATTTAACTCGAACACGACTGCAATCTTCAATTCATTTCACCCTGCCCTGTTCCTGCAATAAATGCACTGCCAGTCCGCATGATTGCAGAACTCTCGTACCGACTCCCAGCCACCACCATCGTCACCACATGGACATCATCAAACCAACCTCTGTCTCTCAGCTCCAAAATATTCCGCTCGCCCCTCCATTCCTCTCGGCCCCATCTGTCCAGGGTCGCACCTCATTATTAAAGATACTATTCATTAATTTCTTGTTGGGCCAGCCCCTGTTATTTATTAAACTACGGCGAGGAAAACACTCGGGAGATGCCTGCTTAATGAAGTGCGGCGATTAAGGCGCCCCGGCGTGCCGTGTTCCACCAGAAGTGCTGCAGCACCGTCGCCTGTTTGCGGCAGCCTCATATCTCACGCGCTGCACTGCTGTCCACTTCCCCTTCCCCCCCCCTCCCTCCGGCCTTATGCCACGGTGTTTATCCTCAACTCTTGCCTCGATGCGCCGTGGTATGCCATCGTAGCCAATATTCACGTGTCGCCGATAGCTGCCATTGATTGCGTTTAGGGTTAGATATGAACCAGGCAGAGGCAGTAGCTGTTGTGCTCTTGCCGCCACCACCCCCCCCCTGTGTGCGGTGTTGTTTTGCTTTACAGGAAGCCCAGGGACTCGAGGGAGAAGGGCGAACGAGTCATTTTGCACGCAAGTATTAATGATCACGTGACGCTTACGAACAGATTAAATGCTGCTGCTGCTGCTGCTCTGTGTATGCCATCAGAGCAAAACTGCGACTGGTCGTTCACGGTGGCACGCACGTGGCACGCACGTGGCACACGCTCGGGTGTGATTGGCCGCACAGCCGACATGCTGAGCCCCCTCGCTTCACTCATCGTTAAAACACACTGGCGATATCGCAACATTCTATGGTGACATTTTATTTCTTCAAAATTCATCAGGTTTGAGAATTATAGAAATCTGCAGGCAATTTGCGGGGTGCTCAGACGTAATTTAAGGTAAGTGGCATGCTGAGCAGCATTGCTGCTTGCATAGCATCTAAAAACTTCCAATATATTTAGTCGCTGGGCCCAGGCATAACCCATGGTGGTGATAAAGGTTATGGAATTACCACAAACAAACAACAGCTGCTGTTCTGATATTAATTTTCACTGCTGTGCACCTGCCCCTCTGCCAGCTGCACGGGAATTGAGGAACGGAGTAAGAAACACAAAATCTCCTTTCTGATGGTCGACGCAAACCTCTCCGAACGGTTCATCGCGCAGTTTTCCACGCTTGCAGAAAACATTGCACTAGTGCGGCGGCACAAATACGTCGCAAGCAACGCGTCTCTTTCGCGGTGGCGTCATGGGGCAATTAGCAAGAAATGCCAAAGGTGTGACCGGCAGCCATGATCTATGAAGGCCTCTCCACCCCCCACCCCCCCCCCAAAGCTGTCGCCACCCTCGTTGTCCACCTCTCGTCGTCGTTCCGATGCAACGATACCGATCCGGCTTGTACCTGCACCACGAGCCGATTTCACAGCTCCCTTTTCCGTGGCCGATGCCTCCTCGGGCGTGCGTCCATTCGCGCGCACCGCGTTCATTGCGATGGCACGTGCACGTGTGTGTGTGGTGGTGTGACACGAGAGTTTACATTACAATTTTTACATTGCAATCTTTTTTTTTCTTTTTATCCGTCTAAACACCTCGAGATGGCACTGCTCGTGTAGCATCAGCTCACTCAATTACTTTGTAAATCATATTTCAGATTTACTCCCCCCCCCATCATTAAAATCTGCGCAACGTGTGGAAGCCCACACTCTGTATCCGTACAAAATTTTGCCAAAAAGAACTAAATGCAGTAAAAGCACGGTACATCATTCAGATTGCTTGAATGATTGCCCCCTGTATATTATCCATTCTTTCTTAACAGTCCACAGATTATCCCTTTAACAGCAAAACAAAATTACGATCACCCTACGTATTGTTTGCTTTAATTTGACGAATCCGCTGATTAACAGCTGATAACAGAGATCCAGATATGTTCAGGGGTTTAAGGGTAATAAGCACCCACAGATGTATATTCGGGTCACAGCACGTGTTGTTCATCATGGTGTCTGACGTTTCGCTCCAGGAGCCTCTTCAGTAATATCGGACAGGCTACGCTGCACTTTCTACGCAGTGTAAGGTGGCGTGGCGAGTGGCGTGGTGAGTGGCGCGGCTCCCTGCCTGGCTGCAAGCCTGGCGAGTGGGACATGTGTGCTGGGGGGCGAGTGGGAGATGTGTGCTGGGGGGCGAGTGGGAGATGTGTGCTGTAGGGGAGGGGGGGGGCGCCGCACGGACAGTGTTAATGAAGTGGGCAGACTCGGCTGTCACCGAGCACTCTCACATCCCTGGCTTCATTACATTCATATCACCGAGGAGAGGGTGAGGCCTCAAGGCCTGGGGAGGTCTTTCCCTTTAAGTTGTCATTTTTTTTGCAATTCTTAATTATTTTAAACAAAATGTGGCCGTGCACGTTGCACCGTTTTTTTACATGTGTACGTTAGGGTCTGTGATAATAGCATAAATGTCGTGTCAATTTTTGATATGTTTATTATTACGCTTAAAACATCTATTCACATTAATTCGAAACTACTGATGTAACTGCGAGGTAAACATCTACAAAATTAAGCTACATTGTGCAAATAACACAGCACATTGTATTTATATATATTTTTTCCAAATTTCTTAAAGGTGTCTATTAAGCACTGTGGGATGATCCAGCCAGCCCCTCATTTTGATGGTGTCAAAAGCCAAACAGAGGGACAACAGGCATCAACATATTTTAATTGAGTGTGTGAGTCTGGGTCATGGGGATTTAAACCCCAGAACAACCAGACCCTCAGGGTGTGAGGTTCGTGCACAAATAAGTGTAAAATAAAATATACGTCCTTACTTTCTTTAGCTTCATTCCAACGCAGGGATACTATTAATAGTGCATCAAGGTAACGCGGTGCAGTCATTAATCATAATAATTAATTAGGTCCAATTATGCGGCAGATAAATGCGAACAAATTGCTGGGAAAATAATGATCTATCGAGGCAAATTGGCGGGGACAAAAAGGGAGCTAGAGAAAGTAATTAAGGCTACAAATTCAAATGCAGATTTTCTCCTGTTACGGGTAGCACATGCAGAAATCTGATAACGCAATTAGCGAGCACCAGGACTTGCAGACTTGGAATAATGAGAGGAGACGGATCGGGGTGGGGGGGGTGTAGAGCAGAGGCGGTGAGTCTGCGTGAGCCTGTGAGCCACATGATCCAAGGGAGGGTTTTAGGAATTCAGAGAAATGTATATTCATTCATGCATTATCATTTACACAGAATTGTAAATCACACACCACACACACACATGCATGTACATATACACAACAAGCACGATGCAGCGTGCATTTACTGGTGTTGAATAGGATTAAGTATTTGTAGCTTCAGTCTCTTTGTTGGTCTGGACCTTGGAGAACTGCAATTGCCAAAGAGCGCAATTGCTAATATATTGTGTATGTATACGGAACAATACGAATTAGAATCAAGATGATGTATTTATCTTACATCCCTTATTTAGGAAAACACTTTGCCTTGTTCTAAAGCATTTAAAATATTCTCTCCTTTTGTCGTATTTTTTTAATACATTATATTTGGAAACAGATCTGCATAGAGAAGATTGGATTGGTTCATTTTTGTATGAACCCCAGTTTAAATTATTTGCTTTTGACTTTTATACATTTCTGACCTTTTAATGTGCATTAAAATTTTGCTTCTCAGTGGTTTAATTTAAGGTATATAAATATAAAAGGGATTCATATACTATAAAATTCAAATGATTTCAATAATTTAACCATGGGAAATTCTTCACACAAATACATTATATATGGAGACATTCACATCATTATTACAAAAAGCTTCTTTAATTTTCTGAACATGCGCTCCTACCTGCAACGTCAACTTTTTATTTGCTGAATTGTTTTAATATCTATCCACCAGTTTGCTAATTACGCCAATATCGGTAATTCTTTCAACAATGCCAGCCATGTTTGTTCTGAAATGGAACTGTGAAGGGAGCGGCACGTTATACATGAGGGGGGGTCGGTGGCCAGCATCACGGCCCGACTGCCTTTGTCTGCGCAGTGGCAAGTCGAACGAGGAGAGGTCCCAGGAAGCCTGATTAGATCATCATCATTGGTGTTGGCCATGAGTGGGAATCGAACTAGAGTTTTCAGCAAATCGTTTTATTTTTATTCTTGGGGTTTTTTTCGGTAAAATCACGTAGGTAAAAAATTAAAATTAATAAAAGTAAAATAAAAATTAAATTAAAAATAAAATAAAAATCACGAGTAACCTTATTCTCTCCGAGATTAGTGATAGGCTAGCTTTAAATAAAATCTGTTTAGAGTTCGGTGACGACACAGCAGCAGATGTGAGTGTGAAAGCGATGGGTATTACCTTGTTATCTCGGCATCACTTTAGGAAGGCCAGCGTCTCGAGAAGCTGTGACTTCTTGTCTCGTTGTCTGTTAAAAACTCTAACAGATAGGTGGAATTCCTCCCCGTTTTATTTTTGTTAGAATACAATACCCAACGTATGCAGACTCCAAATTATTATTTTATTATTGATTTGAGTGGATGACCTTTCAGTTGCACTCTGATAAGATTAAGAAAGTAAAAGATTCCCAAACCTACATTGCTGCAACTCCAGAATTTAGTAATAAATATGTTTGCCACCCCCTCCCCCCCCCCCCCCTGTGTGAGGGCACACACCGAAAAAGTACAGTGGGGGTGCACATCTGCAAATACACATTTATTAAAATGCAAAATGGAACAATAACAGATATGAGACCTCTTAATGAGGAAGAGGCATTTTATATGATATTTTAATGTAAAGTAATTTCGTAATGAGAATCATTTGTCTCATAATGAGTTTCAATAAGTAGGAGCAAAGGTTGGGGTTGTGGGTGGATTTGTGGTTAATGTTAGTACCCAGGGTGAGGATGGCTCTCTGATGAGCTCCATTCAAAAGATTATATAGGCACATGCGAAGTGAAAAATAATAGTTTTTTATAATTATCTCAAGCATAACCATTGCACTGCTCTACAATAGTGCGCGTATATCCTACAGCCCAACAACGGGAATAACTAACTCGATTCTGAATATTTCTTTAAACTTTTGATATTAAGTATGCTTGCTTTTAGCACATATTCTTTAACTAGACCATTTATTAGATTTTAAACATTACATCCGCTGTTGTTATTTGCTTAAGAAACTCACACAGCAAGCTATTACAAAGTGTTTTCTTTCCCTACAGGCAACTGAAGGCGAAATTTAAAAGCAAAACACATTTTTAAAATGAACTAAAAAAAAGTGATAAAATATGTGCAATTTGGTTAAAATGCATGAGTGCTTTTTCAGGCATAATTTAAAAAGCGGTCTCGCTATCCCAGCCCTCTCAGCACCCCCCCCCCCCACTGCCCCCCCCCACTCCCTCCCTCCACCATGTTCTCCGTGAGCCGCGGCGGCCCCCTTTAAGCATGCATGCCCCGGAATCTGGGCAGAGTCCCAATCTTGCCACAGGCATCAGCGGCGCTATTAAATACGCCGGTGCATATGTATTCTGCCCCTAATAGCCTCATATCATCAAATGAATGGTATTTGAAATCCAATTTCTCTGCCCAGGTACGAGTATTAATTGCCAGGTTCTCTCGAGGGGTTCTCGTTGGGGGAAAGGTTGGGGGAGAGAAAGGTGGGGGGGGGGGGAGAGAGGAGAGGCATGTAGAAAGAAAGTGAATCAAATGTGTTCTCTCTCTCTCCTCGCTGCGAGGAATGGAGAAATTGGCTGTAGGGTAAAGTGAAATGTGGTTATGATGTCACCTGGAGAGATGCAGTGCCTCCGTGCTGCCATTCACTCAACGCGCACGCCTCGCAAACAGCATGGGTCAACTCGAAACCATTCATTCTGCGACGCACTGCTTCGTGGCCACTTGCCATTATTTATTTTTGTTATTGCAAGCAATACATATTTCATATTGGCTTGCACTTTGGTTGTTTACGTAACATAGAGAACGTATAACTTGATATACATGTTTGCGTGCCGAATTAAGACTTTCTTTTAGAAAAGGTTGGTTGGTGAGCGGTGCATTTATGAGATTGCTTCCAATGCGAGTGCAAAGGTTCAATAGGACCGTATACGTACCTATCTAACGATACAATTTTAATCAACCCAAACAAGATCTTTTTCTCATACGATTGGTCTTTTACAACCCCATTGACTCTTGACCCAGGCTCTTACGGAAAACAGACGGCTGGAACATTCAAATGTCTGAATCTTTGCCGATGGTAATAACCACCATTACACCTCTGGAAAGGAGGATGGACGATTTGCGACGCAAACATCACAAACCAGGTCTGCTTCCGGACATGTTCAGCTCCTGTGTTTCTATCCATGTGTAATGTCCAGACGTAAATTCCCCCCCCCCCGATCCGTGTTGCTGGGTTTTTTTTTTTTATAGTGCTGCAACACAATGTAGTGTAATGTGATCATAAAATACATGAAATTGTACCATAAGTGAGGTCTTACAGAAAAATGGTGTTGCCTGGGCCATTACTCGTACTTTTCATCTGGCTACTTTTGCAGCAAAGCAATCCTTATCTTTATCCCGCTTTGAAGACCGTTTTTAACTTCAAACCCGGCAGACGGAAGGTGCTCGGATACCGGGCAGGCCCCGCGTAAACGCCAACCAGCGGGGTGCACGCGCTTCTAACAGGCAGCAAAGGAAGAAGTCAATCTTGCAATTAAATGACAACAAAACACATTTTCACGCGAGCCATAAATAATTCTGTTTTTGTACCGACTTCAGACAGCAGCAAGCCCAGGAAAGAGTCAGCGGTGGGAGGGGCTGGTAAAGCACAATGATTGGCAGCCTCTGGGGAAACTTTAGCCCCAAACGCTTTCTCGCTCTCTCCCGCCACACCGCTCCTACCCCAAATCCTCTCTCTCTCCGTGCGCACGGAAACCTTCCCCTGTGGGCGCCTCGCTCCCTCCCTCCCCCCCAGGTGCAGTAACGATCCCCTGCTCCCTCTGTGCGCCACTGCCTAACTGGAGCCTCTGAGCATCTTTGTGTCACCGTCAAATTTCCATGATGCTCGGACGCTCGCGGGGGTAGCAGGTTCACTTGTCAAAATATCCCCCCGACAGCAGTGTCGGGGAAAAATACAATTTGTTTTAAAATACAAACTTATGTGCCATCAGCAAATTATACTATCGCGTGAACATGTCCAGTATTGTATAAAATACTCTATATGTCCGTGCAAGCAACATAAATAAACGTACGGACAAAAATGTGTCCTTTATCTCTACATCTGTTTTATAAATTTCTATATGATTTGAAACGATTTCGATATTACGTTTCACTAATGATTTATTTTTGTTGCAGTTGTCTTCCAGGCGAGGATTTGTGGTTTATCCACTGATGGATAACACGTTTGCCACACCTCCGATTGTACGATGTAACACGATTTTTGTTCCTGGGTACTAATAGTTATTTTCTAATTGCTTATGCCTCAAAAGTATATCAAATGGCTACTATTCCCCACAAACTTTGCTTTTGTGACCAAGACTTTACGTGAAGGAATGACACAAATGCACACGTTTTCTCATTGAAAATAGGTACATTTCTAAATATCACTGTCCTGGTCACAAAATCAAAGTTTGTGGGGGAATAATATAAATTTTCTGTACTTTTGAAGCATAAGCAATTAGGAAATAACACTTACTACCCAGGAACAAAAACATAATTTGTTACACAGTGTTATTAATGGAGTGGATGATTAACTTTGCTTTTGTGTCTTGGTCACAAAAGCAAAGTTTGTGGGGGAATAATAGACATTTTCTGTACTTTTGAGGCATACGCAATTAGAAAATAACACGTACTACCCAGGAACAAGAAAAACATATTTTTTGCTACACAGTTACATTATCACGGTTGGCTACGTACGGTGCTAAAGAAGTTCAACGTACATTTTAAAACGTACACTAAAGACAACCACAATAGGGACAATGCAGGATCATAGATTGCAAGCACATTTGGCAAAGCGGTTTGCACAAGTGCAGTAAAAGGTTTTAACAACAGTCCCTTGGTGGCGACGGGCGATTGCGACCGAGCGAAGCGTTGACACCCATTTGCTCCGCACTCGCTCTTTCTGCGCACTGACCCCCGATGCCACAAACTGCACTAATGCTGGCATCTTCAAGTGCACTTTATTAAGCATAGGTCAATGGCTTGGGAGTTGGAAATTCACCACCATCGCTCCTACTAGCCGAGTGACTGCTGTGTTTAACGCTCTCCACCGCCCTAATGCAGACACGAGAACATCTGTGTTATAATTGCCCTTACATTTTAGGGGCACATTTGCTGCTCACGTCTGTTTTTTTTTTTATCAGCTGAATTTATTCATGATATAGAGATAACTAGTACACACGTGTATTCACTGCATGTTTTAGGGAACTCCCTGCAGTTCATCACAGCAGGAGTCCAACTGACCGATGATTTGTTGCACCCATTCTACGAGAGCATCAATCATTATTGTTCACATTATGCGTGCATTGTACAGTAAAATGTCATCTTTCTGAAATAATTACTACGGTGCTTTTCTCATCCATAAACAACATAATGGATGCTTTTCGTATAATAATAAAAAATCTTGACGGCATCGCATAACCGCGTGACCGCTTATTTATTCGCAATGCATGGCGTTTGAGCAACGCGTGTTTACATTGCACGTTTCACCACAATGCGAGGCAAAAGTCGTTGCTCGCTGGCGCACTTGAGCAAACGGGGCAGCTTGCAAGCCGCGCGCACAACGGCAGCTGACGGCACGCGTGGACACCGGCGAGGACAACCCTCGCTCATCGCGAGATGCTGGAATAATTCCCGTGGCACAAGACTCGCCGAACAAATGGGCGACAGGAGCGAAGATCCTCGCGTTTCCGTTTTTTAGCCAAACCCCCCCTTGGGTCCATTATGCACGGACGTCCGCTCGGGGCACGGTGCAGAGTAATGCACACTCGTGGCTGTAAACGCACGTGAGCGAAGCACGCAGTCAGCTAAGCGCATATTATTTTGCATCCCTTCTCTGATGATTCATGTCTGAATGCGCGAGTAAAGTGTTCGTGTTCATAACAAAACATATTCCAGTCTAGAAGCACGCGGATATCATCTTAATTGTTCATATTCCTACGCTCTCTCTCTCTCTTCCTCGTATCAGTCATCATTCTCACACGCTACACCATGCTCTTATGTTTTACATAAAACAACCCAAAGGAGCCGATTGGTTATTAAATAGTATTTTTTTTATATATATGTGTGCACTGCCTGTGATCAACACAAGCGCAGAAATTCTGGTAAAAATTCACGGACAAATTCTCGACATTATTTTCTCGGTAGTGGGAAAGAAAAATCTAATTTTGAATGTTTTAGACTGATATATTTTTTTTTCTTAAAATGAGAAAGAAATCTGCTGAATATTTTCCCTTTCACAATCCAGAAATGCAGCATCCTAGCCCTCCCAAGCTCTTCCCGTCTAATTAGCAGCATCCCATTACTCATGTGCAGCATCCCAGCGGTGTGGCGGTGACATGCTCTGGTCCCTGTCTCGCACCGGCCGCTGGGAGGCTTTGCGCGCTGAGGTGAGCGATGTTACCCTCCCTTTAATCAATATTTCACGTAATTGCTACACTTCCGCAGTTGCCGTAATGAATCATATGTTAATAGGGCGAATGCGGAGGCTAGATTGGACGGAGCAACTTTTTTTTTTCTCCCGCACATTAATTTCTATGGTCACCTATTTGTGCGTTTACTACAGCAATTTATTATTGATGTCTTTTATTACACTTACGTCCTATTTCGTTCATTTTGCTTTCATTAAATATTAATCTACTCTGGGTAAATTAATTTTGAGGGGGGGGGGGGAATGGCGTGATTTCTGAAAGGCTCTTCGTAATCATGCCGGACTCGTCTCACAGATATCAAACACTTTGCGTTTCAAGGAAACCGCACTGCCCCCGATTAATCCTTCGTCTGTGCCCCGTTTAAAACCACGAATCGGGGTGTACGAAAAGTCACCGCGTTACACTGCACGCCCGAAACAAGTTAAACAAATGAGACTGTTAATTAAATTTACTTATCAAATGACGGCCAGGGAATGCCTGGCCGTTTTGCATTCTCCGACAAGGCTGGCAAATTGAAATCCATGCATTATCTGGAGAAAAATGGGCTGGAGCAATCAACTATTGCGAGTAATTATCATTAATCCTTCACTGCCGTGAATTCTACACCGATGCAACGGGAGGGAGGGCAGTCGAATCGCACATGTTATTTCCATTTGGTTGGAACGAACTGAAACAAAACAAGAAAACTTTGGTACAGAAATGCGATCCAACATCAAGGGGGTAAGATATGTTGTAAGCACACATCTTTGCAACATCTGAGACTTATTGCATCGTTTCCATTGCCGTAGTCTCAATATACCCCACCCCTTCCCACCACAGCGCAAACCATGTGGATGACTACAAAGTTGAAGCGTAAATTAGTTTTTGAATGAACGAGATGTGAGTCAAACTAGATCACACTGTGTTACTTATGGCACCAATTTCATGCATTCCACACCAGCAACCTCTCATTAATGGTGTGGCAGAGTATAAAGTACTCCAAGAGGCCATTCCTCAACTGAGGAGAAATTATTCACTCAACAGTTTGCGGGGTTGTAATAGCATCGACTGCAGCATCGTTGAACAAATGGAACCGGCCCTCTCAGAATACAGCAGGGGTTTTTTTTGTAGGGACATTTTTTTGTTATCGTAGAAATGTTTTAATTGTTGTGAAATATATTTTTGAAACTCCGCTATATTAGCAGCATACTTGTTTATTAAAGTTGGACACTTGCACAATTACAACACAAACAATTGTTTGCAAATACTTTAATGGATGGGCCAATGGTTTTCCTACACCGCCAACAATTTACTTTAAAGCCTCTTTAGTAACAATAAGTGTTTAGGTTTGGTAATTTATTTCCAACAAAAAATCCTTTTCGGAGTAATAGGCTATTCCTTTAATGGCCATAATGTACAACACGTTTTGCATCATTAGTTTTTAAATTAAGTCTTCCGTGGAAGGGTCAGCACTTTTCTCTGGGAATGGTCAGCATAAAATTGGGCTCCTGGTCATTTATGTCACTTAAAATAAATGGCAAAAGTAAGTAGTATATTTCAGAGTTTTTTTATGTTACTAATAGCACAGTGATACTGTAACATTTAATCACTATTGTGTTGTTTAGATAGGTCATCCTCTCAGCCGACAAGGGCAATGCCACAGTCATCATGGACAAAACCACATACAATAACAAAATTCAGGACCTACTTAATGATGGTAGCTATACAAAAATTAAAAGAGATCTCACCAACAGCCTCGTTATGAAAACCAACAATATCATCACTGATTCTACATCTTTAATCGAACCAACCAAGCGGTTTTCCTTAAAACCCTCTGCTGCTAGACCACCAGATTGTATGGCCTACGAAAAATCCATAAAGAAGGTACACCCCTTCGTCCTATCTGTCTGAGACCTTACAACCATTCACTGGTAAGGCCGCCTCAGCTGTACTCAACTCAGCTCACTCGGTATCGTTCATTAAGGACATCTCACTATCTCCAGGTGATTTGCTCGTTAGTTTCGATGTAGTCTCTTTGTTCACCAAAGTTCCTGTGCCTGACACCATTGCAATCATTGAAGATTTGGTCCAACAAGGACTGAATTCTGATGTACCGGCCCTGGTGAGACACTGCCTCACCAACACTTACTTCACTTGGAATGGAACATTCTACAAACAAGTTGGAGGTACCCCAATGGGTTCTCCCTTATCTCCGGTTGTAGACAATGTTTTTATGGAAAATTTTGAGATAGACGCCATTCAGGCATCCACTCTACGTCCGTCCTTGTGGAAGAGGTACGTAGATGACACATTCGTCATCTGGCCACATGGCCGACCAGCTCTGAACCAATTCCTCAACCACATCAATTCCATACACCCAGCCATCAAATTCATCATGGAGGTGGAAAAGGATGGCAAGCTATACCATTCTTGGATGTTTTAATTGAAAAGAGACCAATTGGCTCAATGGGCCACTCTGTCTACATGAAAGCAACCCATACGGATATCTACCTAAAACCTGACTCCCACCACCATCCATCCCTTAATAATTCCCTCATCAAAACTCTACACCATCGAGCTCGATGTATATCCGACCATCATCACCTAGCCAGTGAACTGGAGTACGTACACCAAGCTCTCAAGACGAATGGATATTCAGACTACACAATCCGTAAAGCTATCACCCCAACCGTTGGGAAAGAACCATCTGAGGACCCAATCAAAACCATCACCTTGCCATACATAGCAGGGGTCACCAAAAATATTTCCAAAATCATGAGCAAACACAAGATCCGGGTTCGATGTAACACAGTACATAAAATTCGTGGTCTGATCCCATCTGTGAAGGATGTGATCCCTGACATGCAATATCCCGGAGTCTACAAACCAAGCTGTATCTGTGGCAGTAGTTACATTGGAGAAACTAAGAGACATGTCTCAGACTGTGTTCGTGAACATAAGGCAGATCTGAAACACGGTAGGACCAATACCTTGGCTGTGGCTGATCATTGTTTTAATGCTGTGAGCTCACACGAAATTTATTTCTCTAAGACGAAGGTACTTTGCAAACCCACTGGCTATCAACAAAGATTCGTTCATCAAGCCATCCATATATACAAACATATACACAGTTTCAACCGAGAAGATGGGTACAAACTTAGCAATCACTGGAAGGACGTTATCAACCAGTTTAAGTCATAAATGGCTGTAATCTTTCCATTTTAGACCTGGCAGCCCTTTAATTCGTGGAAGCCCACCACCGGGACCATCACTGTCCACTACTACCATCACCACTAGCAGTAGCCCTTTATTGGTGGAAGCCCACCACCAGTACCGTTGTGGCCCTCTACGAGTACCATCACCTTTAGCAGCAACCTCCACCGTCAACAGTGTGAGTGTGTAAAGCCAGGTGCAGTGATTACTTGGCAGCCCTTTAATTGGTGGAAACCCACCACCAGCGGCGCCGTTGCCCTCTATGAGTACCATCACTTACATTAACATTAGCTGCCCCGCCCATGCTGATGACACTTGGGCTACGCCCATTTCAAACCTTTAAAAACAGTTTGCCTTTAGAGGCTAACCCCCTTTTCCTGATGGCGACCGCTTGTGTTGCGATCGAAACGTCGTAGTTTTTTGTTATTGTCTTTGAACCTATCTACGTGACTTTACCGAAAGACCCAAAGAATATGAATTCCTGCAGCTTTAAGTCACTATTGTGTTCTCTCGGCGAATGCAAATACTGCACGCTAAACATGACAAAGCAACATGCCGATACACAGACTACTTGAAAAAATATCTACTTAATTGTGAATTTAAAATGAAATTTGAAAAGTTAAATTCACACAGTAGCATGTACGGATGTGCGGTCCCGAAACATGCAAATCCGCACATCGTCTTGTGCTGGACAGCCAGCGCTGCTTCGGCAATTCTGAAATTTGGAAGATCATGTCACAATTACGTCCCCCTTATGCTATTTGTAAGAGCCAATTACAGAAAGTATTATTGCAACAATATATTTCTACAATACATATCTTAAACATCTTGAGCGTATTTAAGCGATTTAAAGCTTTCGTGACTGCAGGGATTCATCTTTTTGGTTCTTTCGGTAAAGTCACGGAGAAGGAATATAATAAAATAAGAATAATAATAAAACATAATAAAAAAATATTATGTAGAAGGAAAATAATAAAATAATAATAATAAAACATAATAAAATAATATTATGTTTTATTATGTTTTATTTTTAATATTTTATTATTTTCCTTCTACGTGACTTTACCGAAAGAACCAAGAAGACGTGTTTAAGCGGTCAATGTGTGAAGTTATTGTACGTGAAGAAACGTGAGTAAATAAACTATGTATAAAAATAAAAAAAGCAAATCATGTTTATATTTATAAATAAATGGGCACAGTGGTCAAGGTTAATTGTTATTGAAACACAAAACCATTCGGAGATGGCTCGCCTGGGACGTGATTCAAACTCAGGACCTCCTGCCTGTAAAATCACTCATCTGTTCAATCATCTTCTCCTCACAGCAGTTGTTTCGATTTGCCCTTGTGGAGTCACGGAGCCTAGGTATGTTATGCCTTCCACATTCTGCATTAGTGTTTGTAACCGGTCACATTGCCGAGCATGGGATGCAATTGTGGCATTCGGCTGAAGGACATAAGAAGATCTGCTTCACCAACATCGTCTTATTTGATGAAATGCCAAATGTAGTTTTGAAAACCCGACAGCAATTAAATGTTTCACTCGTTAAAAATGTCATTACACTTCCACTTTTATTCTTTAGTTGCGTCTGAAAGACAGCTATTTCATTTTGTTTGCTCCCGACCCCACTTCACGTCGACCATAGTGGTTGTTTGACCATACTTCACCACGCTGGTTAGTGTCGGTTGGTGAGGGGGGTGGTGGGCCCAGGACCGATTCAGATATCAAGTCGGCACCAACATTAGCCTTGGCCGGGAATTGAACTCGGGTCACCGCGTTCATAGAGCAGCGCGCTAAGCACTGTGCCACCACTGCACGCTCGTGTTGTCATATCAGTATATATTTAACGTCACGATTAATTACATTTTTAAAGGAAAATTGCATTGTGTAGATATTTATTGACGATATATTTATTGGCTGCTGTTGCCTATTGATCGCGGCAGACACGCAGCAGCGCGGAGTGCGCTACGTGTCACAATTGCGCTGCGTTTCAAGAGCACCACCACCACTTCCACCACCACTTGGAGGCCAGACCACACGACCACTTTGCGCGCCAGGTGCTCAGCGGTAGTTCTCTCTCACCGGTTACATCCTCGCTGGATCATTCCCAACTTGTCAAAGATTTGTGAGGTTTTTTTCTTTACCCAATTGCCCACTATTCTTCATCCATCCCGTCAATCACTCTCCTCCACCACCTAGTCTGCCAATTAATGCCGACCGCTGGTCAGAATCCGATCCGCCATCCTCCATTATGCAAAGCACAATAATTAGGCTCGAGGCAAAGTTTAATAATTCAGTAACGTCTCTTTCAATGCGACAGTATAACACTTCAACAGCGGTTCTAATGAATAATAGATTTCAAATTGAATTAAGTAACGGCCGTTTTGCTCAAGATGTATTTTAAGGCATGATACTCCTGCATATTTCTGGCAATGGTGCCATCATCTTCATCTCCTTCTTTAAGATACCAAGTTGTCAGCTAGCTGTTCAGGCAGCAGTCTTAATGGGTTTTGAGCTTCCAGGTCCTCATTTTATGGGTGATTTCGAGTCACTTTCATTGCTGAGCGAGGCAAGTTGCATTGCGTCGATGTGGCTGCACTACAACCACATTGACTCCTCTGTATTTTTTGCATTGTTATTGTTTCATGTTATATCTTTACATCTAGCATTACAGGTAATGTGCTTGAGATGTGTGTATTATTATATGATCGATATTATTTAATGTCCTGAGTTAAAGTAGAGCGCTGTAAGATTGGTTTGAGGATGGTTTATTTGGGCTGAAAGGTAGTTCCAAAATCTCGCACGATATATGAAATCAGACACTTGGTTTTACCTTGAAACAGATCACCGAATGGTTTAGAGCCCTGGGGTCCCCCCAGGCCGCACAGCAGCAGCAGGAGGTGAGAGCGGTGAGTCCGCGCGTGGAACCCGCCCCCATTGTTTTATTATTCACCACTTCCGTCCGCGCCTCTTTCCCACACTGCGCACTTGTCATAGTCACAGTTTGGTGAGCCTACAAGCTGCTAACCCCTAGTAGCCAAAATGAGTAAAAAAAACAAACGTCGCTGGAGAGCTTCTTTGAAAAGGGGAAAAGACCCAATAATGACCCCCCCCCCCCGGTCCGAAACCGGTCCCTGGTGCCAAAAAGGTTGGGGACCGCTGGTTTAGAGAACATACATATGTTAAGGAAACGATATTTCTGTTGAGAAAAGTATGTGGGCTTGGTCAGGACACGTCACCCAAAGGGATGATGTCCGGTGGTCTAGAGAAGTGGATGCAGTGGCAGCCCAGGGAGGGAACGCGCCCAAGAGTACGCCCTCTGATGAGATTGAACAATTAAATCAGTTCGTGTGCAGGTGCTACGTGCATTGCAGGAATTGTGCAAGGAGCTGATGGCTGGGGAAGGTCTTCATCCAGCAGCGGATTGATCATTTTTCCGCACCTCCGATTCGCACAATTGGCTACGTACGCAGGGTAAGAAGTTCAGCATACATAGATACATGGCTATTCTATTCTTGCGTGTGGCGATATATTCAGGAGGTAAAAGCCAATGTCGAGGTCGACTGGCCATGAGAGGGCTTCAGGAAATAGTTCGTGTCATTTTGCTATTCCTCTCCTCCGTTGAGGGAGTACGGGCAACAGCGCTTCACTATATGGTCCGTAGTTTGGGTTGCGCATCGGCCCGTTGATGTGTTAATATGGTTGATTGGTTACGCCAGTTTTTTCTAGGAGGAATGTCAAAGCCAGGAGATGAGATGTTTGAGTCTCAAATGAGGTGTTTATTCTGGATGTCGACATTCTTGATCATGAGTGATGATGAAGCATGGAATAAACATAAAATCTAAAAAAAAAACAGTTCTCCTGATTCAATGTACGATGGGTTGGTGTGAGTTATTGTTTTTAACAAAATGTTGGTTTTATACGACTCACACGTGCTTGTCAGCAACGACACAGCAACATCATCTCTTTTTGGCATCTCCGATGTGGTTTTGAGGATTATTTTGAAGTCAAGAAGTAAAAAAAACATCAAACCTTGGTTGACATTTGGTTAAAATGTTGCAGCGCATTAAGCAAGCCTGAAGCAAGATTTTATTTCAGTTTAACATACTTTACAAAAATGGAAATGTATTTGTGATTTTTGGTCAAAACCAACATTATACTTTATATGTTACATTGGTCATGTTTGTTTAGCTGCTAATATTGCCTCATTTGGCTCCCTCAGGCTTACTAATTTGCACAAAATCATAATTACGTTCAAAGCGCATTAGTTTATGGTTCCATAAAATCCTCCCAAATCACAAAACACAACTTGCATTATAATTTCTCAAGCCAATGTTGAGTGAAAGTGGAAACTCCTCACATTATGATATCTGCAGGCACTCATCAGGGCCCTGACAACAAAGAAAGAAAAAAATGCCCCAATATAGCCGACACAAACTGTTGGGGAAAGTGTTGTTAGTGGGCACCTATGAAGGCTGGCCAGCACACGAGAGGATGGTGTGGCCAGCATTACGCCCAGCCGCCTTTGTATCCCTAATGCTGATGTTTACATACTGCACAAGGTACATGTAATGCTGAGTCAATCTAGGGGAGGCACTTGACCAACTCAAATATTCACAACTAATCTTGGCCGTGAGTGGAAATCGAACCCCTCTCACCGGGTTCACAGAGCGGTGCGCTAACCACGATGCTACCGTAGAGGACACTCCCATACAACGTGCACCACAACCACGACAACCACCTAGAATATGGCCCCGTGGTTTGGCCACATTAGCACCTCCGATTAGCATGTAGGGTGCGAAATAAGTTCAACATATATACATGCATACATGCTTGTTCAGTGTCAGGGCATCAATACCTACTGTAGCATCTCGGTAGCAAGCTGAGGGATATACGAATAAAGCAACTTTAGTAATGGTTTTCAACAGAATGCATGAAGGTGAATGTGAAAAACGATTTCTTATATACGTTTATGTATAATTGCTCTCATAAAAATGCAAGACAATACAATCTCGTTACATTATAATGTTCCTGCATTGCGTATTTTTTCTGTATCTGACATTCAATTTTTGAGGTCGCCTGAAATAGCCCCTTTGACACAACCACAGTCAAGGTTCCAGGATTTAACGATTGCCCGCATCTCGTTTTACTTGCGTTGTAATTTTCCCCAAATGTTATGCCGATTTGCGCTATCGGCATCACGGCACGAGACAAAAGGTCCTCTTTTGGATCTCTCTCGCCGAGCGGTTCAAACCTTCGTGTTCGAAAATTGCCCACAGAATTGGATATCGCAGAACTCTCCCTGCAACCCCTTCTCGTGACCTCTGGGCCACGCACAGCAGAGGGCAGAACTCCTCGCTCGCTTTGCATGCGAGAGTGGGATTTTAATTCTCAGAGCTGAAATTAACGCCACATTAAGTCCACAACTGAATTTAATGTGCAGGGTTTTTTTGTTGTTGTGTGATCACTGGTGACCGGGCTATGACCATCAACTTACTACATTTGAGGACCCCGTTTAATCACAGTGTTCAATCTCAAGACCTGAGCACACCAGCTCAGCTCTCTGAGCTGGCATTGCATCTAATATTTAATTTGGATGGTCCCCTGATAGATGTTATATCGAGGTTCCACTCTGCTGTTACTGAATTTGGAACTATTATGTATATGTATGGTGTAAGACGCAATTCAATCTAATGATTTAAACAGTGAATGGCAGTGATATCAGAACCGAACCAGTCCAGCCTCCCAACCCATCGCCGCCCCCCACCCATTCCATCAACCCGCACTCACCAGCGTGGTAAAGTATCGTCAAGCGACTCCCATGATCAACACATCCAGCAGTGCATGATTATAAAAGAGATGTAAATTGGTGTTATTTATTTAGGACCACGGAAATAAATGCAGGTTGGCCCTCACACATTTTCCTTTTTATTGCGATTTCATTTCTCTGCGATGAATTTTTGCATAAATTTCACAATGGCCAAATCAAATGCTGCGCTGTGAAAGTGTACGAACAAAATTAAACAGCTGCCACAAGCTTCACCGCCCAGCGTGTGGTGAAGTACGGTCAAACAAACTCCCAGGATCGACATGGCATTGTGAGTCGTTGTTTACTCCGCCAAAGGTAATGGAAAGGATTCTTCAAAGTAAAACTTACTCAACGTTATGTCTTGTTGGAGAATTGCATGCCTACGTTGTTCGTTTGCATTTGCACTGGTTTTGCTGCATTTCCACCTCATACTTACCTCCTCATTTGCGGTTTTGAAAGCTGCCCCCGTGCCCTTGGTGCCGTTCGTGAGTACGTGTTAATTATAGAAATTATAATAAGTAAATGAAACGCTGGCTACAGGCCCTGCAGCGGCTTGTTGAAATGATTATTATAATGAAATCATTAAGAATGAGATTTACTTCACCAGTTCAATCATGCCTACAGGAGAGTTTAGCCTTTACCAATAGCCAATTGCAGCCCCAGCAAATATGAATGCGAATGCTCACAACATAATTGACCTGGCACTTCTGACCATGCTCAATCACTAAACGAGACCTGTTTTGTACAATCTACAATTTATTTTAATCAGTAAAATGTAGGGATAATTATAGCAAAACTATACATTGAAATGGGCAAAATGTAAAGCAGTCAATATAAGTTTATATGTAAAAAAGGTTGTTATTTTTTTTTTTACAAATATTTTAATATATTAATTGTTGCATGGAAAGCGATACAATGTGACCTACACTTTAAGTGTATACACTGCAAGCAAATGTTTCGTTAACAAAAACTTCTTCTAAATGTTAAACTTGCAGTAAAATTAAACTAGAAATAACAAAAAATACAGGCGCAGTAACGTTTATAAAGACATCCTGCGAATCACTTTTGTTCAAAATTAATTTGCACATTTGTTTCTTAATCCGCCAATGCCTACTTCATTTTGACACACAAAGTGGCTTAACATAATTAGATAATGTGATAATGACTAAGCTACAAAGTGAATATCATAAAACATAATTATTTACAGTGTGGCTTCATTACGCTTGTTGTATCTAAGTAGCCCATTTAATTTGCTCGTTTGTTTGTGTTAGCTTTGCCGCCGCGCTGCGTATTTGCCAGCCTCTGTTTAGTCACTAGAGACTTGATCAGGCAGCGAAGCTTGCGCCTTGCGACCGTGCCGGGGTCCAGACAGCCATGCCGCCAGCAATCCAGCCACATGGCAGACATGCAAATGGCGCGGCTCATTAAGAAAATAAACATCGTTAAACAGCTCCAGAAAATGTGGCTGCGGCGTAGCTGCTTTTCCTGAGCTCCCGTGCGGGCTCCAGAAGCGGTCTCCGCTGAACAATTAAGCGATTTGCGCGAGAGCGAAAGGGGCAGTGAGGGAGTCTGGATTGTAGCCTCAGGGCAACCAGTACACGCACAACCTTTGCCTGGGGCAGCGTGTACAAGGGGGGTGAGGAGGGGCGGTGTCGATCCAGGGCTCAGATTTGATTTCCTGGCTTAAACTGGTCATGGTGAAAAGCCCCGACCCTCGTGGCTCACTGGAATAGATAGCGGTCGCGTTCTCAAGATAATCTGGTGATTATCGGGGAGATTTGGCGGTGAAGGCGATGGAGTGCGGCGATGATTCGTGTGTGAATTTTTTTAGAGTGTTTTTCGGACGTCCATGATTTTGTCGACACCACAGTTTTCTGATAAGGGTTGCAATGAAATGTGATTTGCGAATATTTTACGTAATATAAAGGGGAGAAACTGCATTTAAATGTGGGCACGGTGTGAATGGACATTCTGGCATGATGCATGTAGATACCACCTTGTCTGGCTTGCGGCTTGTGCTCGTCTACGAGCAATTTATGCAGGGCTTGGTGTCGAGTTTAACTACGTATTGTGTTTACGAGAGAACACTTGCTTATTTTTTTTATTAGAAACATTAACAACAGAAACAGTGGGAGTGTTTTGGCCGCTGTGGCTGAGTGAATGGATATGCTGTGAAACACTGAAATAAAAAACTTCCAAGAACATAAAAAGTGTTTTCAATATTATTTACATAAATTGACATACAGACCCAGACAAAATACCATAGTGAATACAGCTGTCGTGTATTTAAAAACAAGAAGAATGGAAGGCAGAAAACCATGGCAGAGAACCACACCTGGGAGAAATACCAAGTGCCCAAACAGTGAAGTCACTGCCAACAATAACGTCGGGAAAGCTGTTGTGAAAAATGAAAAAGTCCCCAAATCACCAAGCATATCCCAACATGGACGACTGGATTTGTCTCCAAGGTGAATGAAATGGGACAGAAGCATGGGAAATTAGAACTAAAATGGTTGTCTCTCAGGTCATAAACGAAACTCGGGAGAGAGCATTGGAGGAGGGATTCTAAAAATAGTGGTCAGAGACACCACTTTAAGGAGAATTCTGAAGTGGCGAGTCAATGAGTTGTTCCTGCGAGCGAGACAATTAAACTGCAAATTCCATCTCTGACGGTTCCATCTGCTGTAGATGAGATGGGAGGAATTCATCAGTTGCTATGAAGAGGCGACTCGTCAGGGAAGGCTTCATATGGAATCATGGTTGGTGGAGTGACCTGGATGCCTACAGAACCCAGCAAGGAATGTACCCACATAAGATAAGAGCACATACAATCAAGCAGAGAAGAGAGTCATGGCCCTATTTCGTGTTTCAAGCAGCCGGGCGGCTGTAATGCAATTTTGGGAATGAAATAAGAACTGCGTAGGTTTTCGTGGCTTTATTGTATGAATCTCCGATGTATTTTCAGGTTGTACCGCGTCATGTTGGTTGGCACGCCTGTAATACAGAACTTTGGAGGTGAGGATTGGTAAATCACGCAAACGTTGGGAAACTCTCTTTCCGTGGCCATCGAGGTGCCTTACCCTGACTCCCCCAGAGAAGGCAGGACAGCAAGTGGGCTAATAACTATGTTTCCCTCTGTATGGGGATAGTGTGTTTCCCCCTCGTGCGCGAGGATTTTCTCCAGGTGCTTGGGTTTCCTCCCACTTGTATAATTGTCTGAACACATCTTAAAATAAAAATCCAATGCAGGATCCTCCTGCAAAAGAGTCCCTAAGACTAAATGTGGCATTCCTGGATAAATAAGTAAAAAATAATCTGGTGATTACCAGGATAATTAGTGAAGAGAATGGAGCGTAGTGATGTTGTGCAGATTTGAGAGTGTTAATCGAACATCCATGATTTTGCCGATATAGCACTTTATACTTTATTGATATTTTACATAAATTAAGGTATAACTGTCTTGAAATGGAGGTATGGCATGTACTGCATTTGAAAATATGGAAATATACTAGGGACGGTTTGGTCTGGCGTCAAGTGAATGGTGCATAGGCAAGAGATGCACTCCCTGGTGTTGGGTCCAGCTGGTGTGTTCACAAGAAAACTGTTGTCAGTTGCGTGTTTTTGTTGAAGTGAAGCATTTAGCAGCAAAGAGAAGTGGTAGTAGTTTTTTTAATTAGCAATTTTGAAATAAGGCAGCGAGTAGATTTATTGTGATACACCCTGAAATAAAGGAATCACTTGAGTGCATCTAAAACTTAGTTAAATCATATATATATGAACATACAACCCAGGGAAAACATGGTAAAATAGTATTTGACCCGTATTCAGTGACCAACATAGCAGCACAGCACACGACGGCTGTGTGACTGCAGACCGATCCGTGCTGCTTACCCACCTGAGACACAACGGAGCTGCGTGACAGCTGTAACACATCCAAACAAGAGAGAGGGATTAGAGAACTGGTCATACAAAAAAACAATGAAATATGTAAAGTGACAAATAGTTCATGTAGGTTATATTGAAAATGCTCAGCTATGAATGCGCTGCATAGCTACGTCATTATCCCTTAAATAAGGGAAAGTTACCAGAACCATTATAAGGCAGTCGACAATTACCAAATGGACCAGTGCCTTTGTTGATACTCCTCTGTGTTCGAAGATGCTTTTTTGTTCTGTCCTTTTGATGATCGTCTTTATCCATTCCCACTGCTCTCTCCACAATCTGTGTTTAAATCAGATGCATGGCATGCCCATAAAGCCCCCATATCATTTTGGATGGAATAACATATTGAAAACGGCTAATGTTGCATGTCACATTTCACTGTCCATCACTCACTTTTTCCTTTTTATTTTATTACGGCCAATAAATCAGCTGCACCCTGTCGTTTGTGGAATAAATCAGGTCAAGGGATGTTTAATTCTGCAGTGCTTTAAATCCTTTATAGTACTAAAAAGAAATACGAGACCATCTCCATTGCTCGTCGTTGGTGTAAACTTACAGGAACTCGAATTAAAGTTCTCTGTTTTGAGGTCCATTTTGATGCTGAGAGTATTTATTTCCACCCATCTCTAAAGGAGGCATTTCAGGAAGGGCCTTGCCTGCCTCGGGAGAAGACTGTAATGGTCTCTTCAGTGTGAAACATCTGGATACGCGATGCGTCAAAAACGAATTGCGCCACAAAACTCACTGGGCTGGGGCATTCCAGGTCATTGCAAGTGGATTGCAAATAAGCAGGAAGATGCAGGGGTGGTTTTTTTCGTCTGTCCTTTTTTTGTTGAGGGGGACCTTCAGAAGTTTAACAACCTTGTATACTTGCGAGGGTGCCCGTCCTAAGTGAATACATTCACTGCACAAAAATGATAGACTGGAGATTTCGTAGATTGTTTTTTCGTGTGGAGCAATAGCACAGACAAAAAAATTGAATTGTTCCACTAACGGCACACGTTGGTCCTAAAACAAAGCAGGCAGGGTCAACAAATCAGAGCCCTCAAGCCTCAAGCTTTCGGCGCCAGACTTGCGTATTTAGCGTGTTTTTAGCTTTCTCGGCAGCAGTGGCAAATCTAAAGCACTTCACATGATCGGTCCTGAATAAATTGCCTATATAGACATTTCCACATCTCCAGGCATAAAATAGGCACGTAACAATTGAGCCCTGACCACAATTTAAAGCTTTGGATCGGAGAACAAATACATATAATAGGAAGTAAGGGTGTTTGGGCAAGACACATCACTAGTAAAAGATGGCTGATGGTCGATGCCGACAATGGAATGGCAGCCCAAAGGAAAGAATACTCCTGAGAGGATGACCATCACAGAGATGGAGCAATGAGATCAAGAAATGTGTGGGAACTCTATGCATTGTTACATTATTAGACCACAAAGGAACGGGAACGACTTGGCGTGGCCCGTATCTAACTGGGTGGCCCAAAAGTCAGGACACGCTGTTATTTTATTGATTTTAACAAATCACATGTGGTCATTCCATTTATTTTAACAAAGGTTCAAACTGTCTTCCATTACATTAATGTGCAGATCAATTATCTTTGGAAATGAATTAAGGACTTTTCTAAGATTACTGGTATAACCTTTGAACATTCAGCCATTGTTTTGTTTCAAGTCATTCAGGGCTCTCGGTCGAGTTTTGTAAATTACTGATTTGAGGTGGCCCCACAGGAAGAAGAAAAATAAACATTAATAATTAAAATAGATGAAATAATAACTGAAAGAATAAACAATTAAAATGTTTTAATGCCAATGTTAAAATAGATTCAATAACCATGTGTCCTGACATTTGGGCCACCCTGTATGTTATTGTACTTAGGCAAACAGAGCAAATACAAATGTACAAGTGAGAAAGAAACAATAAAGGACACGGTAAAAGTGAGACGTAAATACAACAAATATTAATTAAATAAATCGTCACTCCAAATCAACAAAAGTAATCCAATCGCTGGCGTACATTCATCCTTAAGATTCCCATGATACTGTATTTCAATTATAACTATGGATGTGGCAAGTTAGCTTCTTACCACTGCATTGCATGTATATGAACACACGTATATATTTACACCCGTGTATTTTCTTTGCCTTTGCTCGTTCCAATCAGACCTTGAAAGCAGTATCAGAATATGTATTTATACTGAAGGAATTGGATGAGCTATAAAGCTCTTTTTCACAGATGTCCAGGAGCCTGGATATTTCTTTGATGGGGGACCACCATGCATAAAAACAGGTGTTGTGGACAGTGCAAAAAATCCATTGTTGTTCTGTCCGCCACCACCTTCACCAACCTACAATGTCCGGTATGGTCAAACAGCCCCCTGCACTACATGGGGGAGGCCCTCATCCAGCAGTGGATTGAAAAACGAGCAGTACAGTACGAACATGTATAATTCTATGGTGTGTGCGTGACAAGCATTCGCTGTCTTTGCTTCTTAGAATAATGTGGGGGCTGCCTTTCGCAATCGTTGTGCTGTGTTGCGTTTGTCCTGGCTTGTTTTGCAGTGTTTGTAATTGGTTTAATTGGATTTATTTCAACATCCATTCTTGTGGAATATACAATAACGCCACATTAAATATCATCACTGTGGAGAACAACATCGGCAACAATAAGTTAAGAAGTAAATATAGCACAGAGTCTATTGTGATGAAGTTTGTTAAAACGATTAAGTTGCTTGGGCAGCGTGCACTTCATACATGTATAGTACCTGATTATTACGAGAGCATAGCCTTGGGTACTGTCATCACATTTTAATAAAAGGCTGCAATTAATAATTTGTGATTATAAATGAAATAGAAAAAAGTATATAAAGATAATTATTCTGTCACTGCAAAGAGTGGGGTATTTTTTCTTTTGCATATTTGGGAGGCAGAGTGGTGTGTTGGTAACACTTGTGCCTCACAGCAAGAACGGTCTGGATTCAATTCCTGACTTAAGCACCATTCTGTGTAGAGTTTGTACGTTGTCTCTCCGCGAGTTGTGAATGGGGTTTCACTAGGTTTGCCCGTTTCCTCCCGTAATAATTTTTTCTTTTGTTTTACTAGTATTGGTCAAAATATCCCAATGCAAAAACTTGCAGGACCCTCCTCAAAAAAGTGTCTTGAGCCTCAGTGAGGCCATCCTGGGTAAACAAGCGAAATCTATAATAAGTAATAATCTAGATGTGCTAATTCAGATGGGTGTTTGAATTTAGAAACATTTCTGATAAATACAAATGTATGTTAATTTTTTACTTAAAACTTTCGTGACTGCAGGAATTCATATGCTTTGGTTCTTTCAGTAAAGTCACGTAGATAGAAAAAGAACAATAAAAATAAAGTGAAAAAAATAATGAAAATAAAATAAATACATGTTTTTATTTTTAAAAAACACTAATGTAGACTGTTGCCTGGTTCTTAATCGGAGTGTGTAGTGACATCGCTGGATGTCACCATGCTGTGGGTGCAGTACCGTCACTAAAGGGGCACGATGTGCATGGAGTGACATCGCTGGATGCCACCATGCTGTAAGTGCAGTGCCGGCCCTCGAGGGCATGGCGTGTGTGTGCCGACCTAAGAGAGAGGTCAGGTAAGGCTATGGCACTCTGGATGACCTGGGAGGACACGTGACTGGTTTGAATGACAGGGGGGCCCCAAAAAGGGGCTAGGAGGGTCACGTGATTGGAACCCAGGTTCTTCCTGATGGTTCTGGAAGAGGGGCGTGGCCAAGGGCGGAGCCAGCCACACCACAGAGAATATAAGCCGAGTCCCGAGAGGGATCGGGGTTGTCCCGGTCCGTAGTAAATAGTTACTCAAGTAACCAGTGTAGTTAGCCAGGGTGGTCACCACCCAAGGTCATTGTGTTGTTAAGGGTGAAGTCACCCCGTTGTGTTGGAACTAAATAAATGCACTGCCTCCAAGTCTAAGAGTGCGACTCAGTTGAACCCACTATAACTGGTGCCAGAAATAGCTAAACGTTTTTATAGTGAGATAGACCGTGTAAGGTTAGATGTTTACGTAACGCAGACAATCTACCAGGACGTTGTCGGACGACAAAGACGACGAGGGAATGATTCCCCAGACATCACCGGGGATGGTGACCCTGGAAAAAGGGAGTGAGGCACCGCCGGCGGAGCAGCGCGACGACCATCTTAGCGACAGCTAGCTGCCGGCAGGGAGAGAGTGCCGATTATTCTGCGCCTGCCTCACTGATCTTCTCGAGGCCGTGGCTGCGATGGTCGCCGTGCTCGATCGTGAGGAGCCGGCGGTGGAGGAGAAAGCATCGTAGCTGCGACAAGCCAAGTCCTCCGTCACTGATTCTCGCCAGTGGAGAAGCGCCGTTGCGCAGCCCGCGCACGCAGCCGCCATCTTGTTCGTCGAGCGGGACTGAGAGCTCGCCCAATCTGAAAGCCCGCCAAGTTCGTCTGTCGAGATCCCATCTCTCGGGCGCTGTCTACCATTTGTAAAGGAGTTCATGGCTGCGGGAGGCGACTGGGTGGCCTTCAAGCGTCGCTTCCAGATGAACTGTGATTTGGCGGGATGAACGGAGGCGGAGCCGCTGAGAGTGCTTCCCGCCGCCCTTGACGACGATGCCTTAGCGGCGTTCTGCGCCATTCCGCCGGCAGAGAGGACCACGCTTCCGCAAGCCTTTATGGCGGCAATGTACGACCCGCCATCAAATGTTCACCACAAGTTCGTTGCGCGGAGGAGGGGGAGGCCGAGACGCCCCTCGCCTTCTGCAGTGCGCTGTTGGCGCTGGCAAAAGCTGCTTTCCCAAAGATGAACCACGCTAGAGTCGACTCGCTGGTCCTCGAAAGGTTCTTCACCTGAGGACAGACCTGTTCTTCACCTGAGGACGGTTGCTTGCGTTGTGGCCGAAACGTCGTGAGAATTCTTTTATTATGTTTTATTTGTATCATTTTATTATTTCCCTTTTACGTGACTTTACCGAAAGAACCAAGAAGATGAATCCCTGCAGTCACGAAAGCTTTAAATCGAAAAGCAAGTGAGTTCAAGAACCTGCGTACATACCTCTAAGGAGTGTCACCTTGTTTGCACGGTGTGTGTCCTCAACGTTCATTGGTTTCCTCCCCACGTGAAAAACACCACTTGAACTGGAATTCGCCAAACATCCCACTGCAATTATACGCAGGACGTAAGTCTGAGCATTTTTTATTTATCGCGCACTCTGATTAGTCCAGTCCATCACCAATGCGCACATATCACACGTGTAAGCTCTTTGGAAAGAAACACTGTTTTAAGTGGCTTGCAAAACTGGCTCGAACTCAGGGATGGATCCAGAATGCGAGCTGTTAACGCGACCCAGGTCTTCCGACCGGAGACCTTTTAAACCGCGCTGGCGGATAATACTGTACCGTGGTCTGTTTCCCCTGTGAAAATAAAGAAACATATTTGTCCATCGGCCAATGTTACCTTATGAATCTCTTCCCATAGCATATATGGGATGCTTAGTTACGATTTGTTTAAGTCTCATTCGAAGGGTGTAACTCAAAACACTCGCTGAAAATTAACTGACCCTCCTGAAAAAGAGTTCAATAGCTCAGTGAGACTTCTGAATATGTCAGTGACATAATTATTATTCTATCACAATGATATATGTTCTTGAGAATCTTAAAGGCTCTATAATATAGGGTTTTTTTGGGGTTAGATCGCGTAAATATAAATGTCGTTAAACCCGCCACCACCCAACACAGCCAATTAGTAAGGTTTGTCAAGTATACAGAACAATGGGAATTTGTTACTAGTTTAGTGAGTCATTCTGAAACACTATTTAGGAGGCAACACCAGTTATTTCACACTTACGTAACTCCGTTACACACGGGTCTAAATACACTTATTCTCACTCTTGTTACGCATAGGACTACAACACACCTATTCTCACTCTTGTTACGGGACAATCTATAATCGGGTCAGCGCAGCCACATGCTGCCTGCCCTCGATGTCGAAGACGGGGATGAAGACGTAGCTCTTGGGTTCCTCTTCACACTAGACAGCCCGGATCTGTGAGCGGGGCTTTCCTTTTATCCCTCTCGGCGAGGCCTGGCTCCACCCTCGGCCGCGCCCTACGTCTAGAATTTTCCCGACGGTTCCAGGCTACACGGCACCTGTTCCCTCTCTGGCCCCACCTTCAACCACGCCTCTATCGAGAACTCTCTAGACTATTCTTTGGTTCTTTCGGTTAAGTCACGTCTAAAGATAAAATAATGAATTAAAATAATAGCGACGTTTCGATTGCAACACAAGCAATCATCATCAGGCATAAGAGAAATAGCAACAAAAATCTAACTAGAAAACTATAGACAGACATACAAGCAGACAGACATCACAAGGACACACAGAGAGAGGACACATATCGGCACAGAGAGAGGGGTCGTTTCTGTGACGGTCCCTTAAATATAGGGAGGGGGGGGCGGGGACGGAGAGAGGGAGGGGGCAGAGAAAATTAGCATATCAATGAGTGGACGGCAACGTGTTGCTGCTGCGCAAGTAAGACGACGACGTGGCACGGCACGCAAGCTTGAAAATTAGGAGAAAGACACACTAAAATTAAATAACCTCGCAAAATATCGAAATGTGATGTAATGCAACACAGAGAGTCGGTCAACACACAATTAACGCATAGCCTGGTTGATTACGTATTTCAAAGATTGCTAAGTTAGAATTTAAGTGTGAAAATTCCAAAGAGATGATTGCTTGTGTTGCAATCGAAACGTCGCTATTATTTTAATTCATTATTTTATCTTTAGACGTGACTTAACCGAAAGAACCAAAGAATAATTCCTGCAGTCACGAAAGCTCCAAAAATTAAGATTGAACCACTTCTACGGGGAAGTTTTAAGCTTATCTTTTTTCTCTCTCTGGCTATTTGTTCTCTCTGCCTGTGTCCTCTCTTTGGAATTTTCACACTTAAATTCTAACTTAGCAATCTTTGAAATACGTAATCAACCAGGCTATGCGTTAATTGTGTGTTGACCGACTCTCTGTGTTGCATTACATCACATTTCGATATTTTGCGAGGTTATTTAATTTTAGTGTGTCTTTCTCCTAATTTTCAAGCTTGCGTGCCGTGCCACGTCGTCGTCTTACTTGCGCAGCAGCAACACGTTGCCGTCCACTCATTGATATGCTAATTTTCTCTGCCCCCTCCCTCTCTCCGTCCCCGCCCCCCCTCCCTATATTTAAGGGACCGTCACAGAAACGACCCCTCTCTCTGTGCCGATATGTGTCCTCTCTCTGTGTGTCCTTGTGATGTCTGTCTGCTTGTATGTCTGTCTATAGTTTTCTAGTTAGATTTTTGTTGCTATTTCTCTTATGCCTGATGATGATTGCTTGTGTTGCAATCGAAACGTCGCTATTATTTTAATTCATTATTGTATCTTTGGACGTGACTTAACCGAAAGAACCAAAGAATAATTCCTGCAGTCACGAAAGCTCCAAAAATTAAGATTGAACTCTCTAGACGTACTCAGCTACTCCCCCCCGTGCCCCCTCGTTCACCTTTGGCCCATATTACATGTCCTCACGTAGCCCCTACCACCAGCCGCCCCCCACCACACTCTTCTAGTGGCGCACTCTGTGGTGATTCCCTACGGCGCTGGTGGAAGCTGCAATCCCCTACTCTGTCGGTAGGACTCGTCCTGCTTCCTCCTGCTAGCACCCAGCACCGTGCCCCTAGTGGCCCACTGCATGGTACTGCATGGTGTGTTCGCCTCTGCACCTGTTTCACACACTAGTACAGCACACCGGTGTGTTGGAGAGCAAATGTTGTGGCGGGTTTAACGACACATTTATATTTACGCGATCTAACCCCCCCCCCCCCAAACAAAACCCTATATTATGGATATTGGTCGAGAAAGCCTACGTGTTACTCTGCAAGGCTCTCATAACGTCACAGTTGTATTCATATTACGCTGCTCAGACCCGGGGACATTTAACATTACAGCAGCTGTATCATACAAAAAAAACATTCATTATAATCTGCAATTGCTTCTACATTGGCAAAAATATATAAAAAATAAATCCTGTCATTGTCAACACGACCAGTTGGTAAACCCATTCGACCTCCCACCCCCGTCCACAACCTGTCCTTTTAACTCTGTGCGAACGCAAGATACGAGACGGAGTACACCTCTACCACGGATTCCGGAGCGCCGTGGAGTTTCTCCCCCCCCCCCGTACGCCGCAGAACGCGGAAGTTCGCGCGCTCCGTCGCCAGTCACCCGGGACGAGGACTGCGTCCGCGTTTTGCGAGCGGCTCCCCGAGGGTCTCCACCCCCACCCACTATCGTTACCCCCTTCTGGACACGGCGTGTACGCGTGTGTTGTGTGTGTTGTGATGTGTGTGTTGTGTGTTACTCTTAACTTATTCCAGCAAAGTTGTTTACCGGGCTAAGCTGTGCTGTGGCCGATAAACCGCCGATGGGTTTCTGCGCTTGTGGGTTCAACGACAATAACAAGGAGAGCGGCAGCGGTAACGATAGCACCACACATCGCCACACATCACCACCACCTCGCCGTGTGTGTGTACACACGTACAGTGCACGTGGCGTGTGGCGTTTCAAATTGTCCATTCACTGGGCAAGCGATTCAAGCGTCCGGCCCTTGTCTTTTTATTGGGTGGCTGTGTTCGCGGCCACGTCAACGCGACTTCTACCGACGGCTTGTTGTGTTTATTGTTGTTGTTTCTGTGTTGGGCGAGAGGGGCCGAGGGTGGTTTGGGAAGAGCCGGAAACGCGGACAGTGCGCGGCTCTGAGTGGGGGGTTGGGTGAAGCGCCACGAACCCGGCAGGCCGAGTTCGACTCTGGTTCACGGCCTCCCAACACCGCCTGGAGGATTATCCGAACCGGTCCTGGGCCCCATGAGTCGTTACCGCATCAAATAGGTCTAGCTTGTACAGCGGTGTCTTCAAACATCGCCACTTGGGGAGACAAAGGCGGTCGGGCGTAGTGGTGGTGGTGGTGGTGATGGTGGTGGTGGTGATGGTGGTGGCCACCCACCTCTTCGTGTGCCACAGTGGCCGGGGAGCCTTCAGAGGTGCTACTCGCTGACAGCACTTGCCCCAACAGTCTGTTGCAGGCTACACGGGGGGAGGGGCATCTTTGTCTTTGTGGTCGTCACCCACGTGTCATATACCGCGGTGACAAATGTGGTTGTCATTCATCATAATTGTCACAATTAGCCATGGGCATCCGCTGCTGGATGAAGGCATTTCTCCAGGCCGTGGTGGTCTTGTCCACGACAGGTTACATAATAACATTGAGTACTGTACCAAGAATATAGCTGTACCACAGTACAGATTGCGTGGTGGAACGAGGTGACTCGCTTTTGCCAACATTAAAAAAAATGTTGTTTCATATTATTGGTTCTTTCGGTAAAGTCACGTAGAAGGGAAATAGTAAAATAATAAAAATAAAACGCAAGTAGCCGTCCTCAGGTGAAGAACAGGGCTGTCGGAAAGGCAGCGTCCGAATGAACACTGCAGAGTTCATTTATTTTATTTTTATTATTTCCCTTCTACGTGACTTTACCGAAAGAACCAAGAATATGAATCCATGCAGTCACGAAAGCTTCAAATCGAAAAAAAGGAGTTGTGTTTGAGCCCAGATCGAATGACAATTCCCTGATATATCTGATAAAGTCACAAGGCACTTTTTTTTGGTATTAAGAAGGGTCCTGCGAATGGGAGTAATAGGGTAATACCATGAGGTTTTGGGATATTTATCTTGGGGAAACCTCACGGATTCTCTCGAGATGGGTCCTTCGTTGGAGACGGGTTTCCTAAGCCCTCATTGCCCTGTCGTGCTATATGGCCACCTTGCACCCCCCCCCCCCCCAGAGAAGGTTTCAAAGTTTGACAAATGTAGTTTGGGGCCGTCCATAAATGACGTCACGCACCTGGGGGGTCAGACAATTGTGACGATGTGTGACGAGGGAGGGGGGAGTTGAGAAATGTGACGTCACATCAAGATGCGCAACTTTAAATAAATATAAACACGTTCTACTTGATTAAATATAAATTTTAATAAATGTTTTCTCCTACAACATTAGAGTGCAGCGCCACATTAAATACGCACTACAATGACAATAGTTTAAAGCGATTTGAAGCATGTTTTATTTTGGGGGGGGGCAGAGCTTTGTGACGTCATATTTGAGGGGGGGGTCTGACTTTTTGTGACGCCGTGTGACGAGGGGGGGGGGGTCATAAATCGTCCAAAATCGTGTAACGTAATTTATGGACGGCTCCTTAATTCGGCGATTTAAAAAAAGAATAAATATCGCATTGAATGATAGCACCTTTAGTTGCTTCCATTAAGCGTAACGCGTGAATTGAAAAACATTGATTTTTGCACACCCGATGCGTTTGCACGTGTCGTTAGATTAATTGATATCAATCGATGCATCTCTCCACCCCTCTCATCACTGTGCTGTAGAAGTGACCGCAGACTAAGCAGCTTGTAAGTTTGGAATAGGATGTGGCATGAAGGTTTTGCAGATGTTATTGTGAGGTGCTTGTGCTGTGATGAGTAGGGCACGCGTGCAGAATTGTGGACAGGGCAGATTCTGAGACAGCCATCGGAAGGAGGAGGCAAGAGGAGGGTCTGTGAGAAGGAAAGCCCTAAAGCCACTATGATGGACTCTACAAAAGTAGTCTTTGAAGGATGGGGAGACGGTGCCTTAATGAGAAGACCTCAAGCCAGACGGCGGCTGTTGATGGGAGTAACAGCGGATCTTGGGAGGTCGGATGTGCAGCATTGGTTGCAGGTTCTCATGGAGAGAAGGAAGCGATGGTGTCCGTCGTGTCAATAATTGGCATTGCGACCTTTTCATACACATCCACAGCCAATCATCCCCTGTTTAGACTAAATTGTTCAGTTATGCAGGTGATTTTACGACTTACTAGCACCTATTAAGGCAGTAAAATAAACACATTTTGGATAAGTGCGACTAAATCTTTGTCTCCGAGTCCCAATTGTGATCTCACCACTTAGTTTTAGTCAGCAAAATAAGCCGACAGTAATGTTATTACATCACAGGATTGGGAGACCGCAGCTTAGAGAGGCTTTCATTCACCGGTAGATTGATGATACAATTTAGACCGCTACTTTGTGGAAAACCAACAATAGTTGTGCTGTGGATAGACGAAGTCCTGCCATAGAAACACGGAATTTTCTCCACTGGCTAAGCACTCACTGTCATAAGATTTAAACAAAAACATTGCCCAATGCTCATTTACAGACGAGGGACAATCACATATACGGTGTTGCAAATGTTATATAGTTACAGTTCCATATATATCTCAATCGCATAGTACTTAGTATTGGAAGTAACCTGTCCCTGCTACCATGTATGAAATGTAGTGTTCAATTATGTTCACATTAAAGGGTTCCTGGTTCAGGATCACTGACAATTTTTGGGTATAAATACACGGCCATACAAATGCCGCTCGTTGCCCCCCCACACACACATCTTGAACTCTCATAGCAGTGTTGATATGAGAAATTAACATCATTGAAGTTTCATCAGTGTCCCTTGAGAGGGTAAAAGCACAATGTGGAACAAGGCACCAGCAAGCACGTCCTTGCACTGACACATGTAATTGGGATTACGTCAAAATTTACTCCATTGCTAACTTTGCACTCAGAGCTGAAATGACAGTGGCATGTTCGTGTCTTTTCCCATTTTTTTTATTATTCTAACTTTTTTACATCAGTCGTGAATTAACGCTGACAATGTTATTGTGCGACAATATCGCACGTCACGTTACCGAGGGTAGGGGTTTTATAGTGAGAACGGGAGCTAAAATATTTGCAGCCATGCAGTACTTCAAGGGTTGTGGGGTTATTGTTTGCGTACAACTTCCAACATTAGTACCTTAATTTTATTTTACTATTCAGTACGTATATTTTAATTTTGAAGGCTAGGTTTACGTGGCATAAATGAGTGGGCAAGATGAATTAATAATTTTAATGCATTTCTGCCCTCTAATTCTATATATTTTTTGTTATTGTGTTCGTTTGCATAATGTGAAATTTTGTCAGTTGCCAGTCTTAATTTAATGTCAGTAAACCCATGTTGTATAACAGATACCGTCACACTTTTAAAGTAAAATCCCTATTGTCTTAATCCAGCGTAGCATTGGTCTCCACGGTCATTTTCTTTTTTACCGTGTAACATGTGGAAGCTAACGTTGATATCGGGAGCATCTCCTAAGCATGTATCATCATGATTAATGATCAGCTCCTATTAAACTAATTAAGAATAAATTGCCCGTGCTTGAACTCGATAAACATGCAGCAGTTGACTAATCGCAAGTTAATGCACTGCATATTTGCAGTTAACATTGCATGCCATAAGCATCAGATGCTAAAACTATCGTCGCAAGTATAGGGTTTAAAAAAAAACAATAAATTAGAACAGAGCTTGCAGGTGCACAATTTATAATTGTCATCCTTGCCAGCATGTAAATTCCATTGGCTGTGTAAAATAGTTTTGTAATATATAGGTAGTTTTTTTGCAATTTCAGAAGACCTTTCAGGAGGTTAGCACATGGAGGATAATAGAATATATCTTTAGTACAACGTACCCAGCACTATGCAGTGTTCTTTATATCGTGCAGTATCAAGGTTATGATGCATTGGATCCCCATTAATGTTGACTATTAATTAATGGAATCGCTTGTGTCAAATCGGTGTCTTCCTATTCGTATATACAGGGTGTTTCAAAGAGACGGACCCAATTTCAAGCAGTATATTTCACGATGGCAACATGTTACAATTACACAAAAAGTCAAACGGTTTAATGAGTTATCAAGTCTTACTAACCATTTTATAAATGCTTTATGTGCCCTCCACCTGCTGTACGGACAACATCGAGACGATAGTTGAATTCGTCCCAAACGCCTCTCAAAGTGTCTTCTTCCACTGAAGTCACCGCTGCCGTGATTCTGTTTTTGAGGTCATCCAGATTAGTCGCTAATGGTGGCACAAAAACACGGTCTTTGACGTATCCCCACAAGAAAAAGTCGCAGGGTGTGATGTCTGGGGATCTTGGGGGCCAAGAGTGTAGCGCCAAGTCTTGGGGTCCCGTGCGACCTATCCAACGTTGAGGCAGCGCGTCTTGCGAATGACTGAGGCTAGGGGCTGTTTGTGCGTTGGGGAGAGGCGTCTAGCGGTAATCATTTGAAACTCTATGCCCCGCCCTCCCTATGCCCCGCCCTCCCTATGCCCCGCCCTCTCTATGCCCCGCCCTTTCAAGTGGTAAGAGTTTCATTCATGGGCGGTTCGTGGTTGTAGAGATATAGCGATTTAAATCGGGTCCATCTTTTTGAAACACCCTCTATAGTATGTAAAGTATTTAAATCACCCCTTGCAAGCAATTCATGATAGGTGCAACCCTTCACTGCAATGTAAAAAAATATTTTCTTGAGTTGAATCGTAACGCTGAATTGTGACAATTTATAGACTTTCCGAAGGGAAGGTTGTGGGGAGGCAGGGGTGAATTGTTAGAGCCCTCGTGTGTATACGGTAACTTTTAAACACCATATGTGTGTTTAAAGGTACTCTAAAAGCACAAGTGGGAATTGTGATATTGTCAACTTGGTAAAACTAGCTACCCACATCAAGACAATCCAGTCACCCTGATTAAATATACAGCACCTTATGCGTTCGAGAGCTGGTTTCTAACTAAGCAATTTGAAAATAAATTGTTGGCATTTGAGCACAGGTGTCTTGAGACAAATGCTAGGGATATCATGGCAAGCTAGGATAAGCCACATGGAAGTTTGGAAGAGAACATGGCAAGAAAGTGTTGTCGATATGATATGAGGATAAAATACAGCACTGGGTAAGACATGTTACAGAGACAGGTATTTGGAGTGTCTCCATCGGGCCAGTGGCCAAAGGTAGCAGAGCAGATGTTGGGAGACTGCTCGAGCAGATCTTTGAGGTCGCGTGTCAACCGTGCTTCATCTCCAGGATCTGGTAGAGGCTAGAAATTGTTGAAAGGGAGTGGTGATATCAAAATGTTACCTCATGATATAATTGTGCAACATTGGTCGAGCTCTTTTTAATGTTGAATTGCATTTGTGTTTTTTTTTTATGAAACACTTATTTAAGTCTGAGCTTCCAGGAGTTTTAATGGAGGAGCCACGTCAATTGTGAATGGAGACTGGAAGTTTGACTGCGTTGTCAATGTTAAGTGACCATGGCTATGCTGTTAAACACCGATGCTTTTACCAAACATACAAATCCAAACACTCATCTCTTTATTTTCACATACAAATGTAGTTGTAACCAAATAGATTAGTCAAGAGAATGAGATAGCTTAGCAAAAAGGAGTTGTCTGTTTATTACGAGTTCAGCACGTTCTGATTTAATTGTACTAACATCAGATTTATGGTGGGGATTTTAAAACTTAAAAGCATTTAACTTGTATCCCCTTATTTAGCATATCATACATATATACGGCCCTTTATCGAAACACTGCTGGATAAGCCATTGCCCATGCCGTGCCAAATCGTTGGGTTATTTGACCATAAGACACTAGTTGTGTGGGAGCATAAAAATAGAGTCCAACAATGGGATTTTCTAAATTGTTTTCTGCTGCTCACCATGAAGTCCGACAGCTCTACGACAACCTGGTTAATGCAGTGGTTGCCAATTTAAGCACTCTCCAGGTTCAAGACTGCTTAGCCTTTGGGATTGATCAACATCGGGTGCATGTTGTATATATAGGTGGCTAATATGTATGTATGTCCAGAGATTGCCTCCTTCACAGCTCCACCTGTTGCAACAAATGGTGTGTCATTTGAAAGCTGATATGTAGTTAATGAGAATGAGGTCGAAATGTTGAATGTTTCTTCACATGACCAAATAATTCAGATTATCAGTCCTGGTACTGATTATCAGAGGTGTGGACTCGAGTCATGTGACTTGGACTCGAGTCAGACTCGAGTCATGAATTTGATGACTTGCGACTCGACTTGGACTTGCATAACAATGACTTTGTCCCACCTCTGCTGATTATCCTCTCCACAATAGCGCTGTGTGATGAAAACTGAATTTGAAATCATATAGTGGATAAGCATGTGCAATTTGGTAGGCATCGGTATGGGGGGAGCTTGAGGGGGTGGGGGGGGGCTGGGATTATATATCCACGAGCTCTCAATGTATTTTTTTTTATTACAGAATCTCAATGGGAGCCCTTCTATATAGGCAAAAAAAAAACAAATGAACACTCATTTGTAGCAAGGCGTGTGTAGTCCTGACATTGTGCAACAAATTACTACAGATTAGGGCATTGTACTCAACCTTGGTTACCCCAAACTCCATACCTCAGCTCTTTGGGATTCATTCATTTACTCGTGTAATTACAGCTGACAATATTATTTATTTTATTGTTCGCATGGAGATAGCTTTCGTTTCCCAACAACTGCTGCATAGAACACAATGTCACTTTCAAAAGGAGATTTTTTTTCCTATTCAGTGGAAATATAAACTAGAACATTCATGGAATGCACCCAGTTATTTTAAATACATATATTGACAGAGAAGACAGCAGGGTTTAAGTGGGGACATTATACGCAAAAAATAATAATACAGTATCCCATATTAGATTGTGCCATCCGAGAGGCAATGTAATTTCTTTTCATAAGACGGAAAGTGCCTACGACGAGTTTATTGAATAAGTATCGATCGGACCCTTACAGATGCTCTACACAAAACAAATCGGCAAGTTAGTAAACCTTAAGCCAGTGTCCACTTGGGGTTGCACAATGCTGAATGTAATCATCCATGGAGTATTGCCTGCTGATTATTTTATTGTCATTTTTCTGCGGTGGCCGAATTCATCACACAGCACTGTGAGAGCATCTCTGTTCAGGACACGCAAAGCTGCCAATAGCAATCCGTGGAGCGTTTTACTTCTGCTACTCAGCCTATTTTGTTACCATCGATCCACCTTTAATAACACTAGCAGTGGGACAATAACAAAAAAACACCGTTTACCGTGATCCAAATAAATTGATGAACACCTTAATAACTGTGGTGAAGGTGGCAATTTTTTATGTTCTCGGTGTGTTTTTTTTGCCTCTTATTACAAACTGTCCGCAAGCCGCAGCTGTGCAGAATGGACCGACTGAGATGATGGACAGCCAGGCATGCAGTGATGGGATGTAGGGGTGCAGTGTGCTCAAAATACTAGAGCCACACCTCCAAGAGAATCACAAAACAAGTCAAGGTGAACCTCTTTTTTTTGTAGAATACAAACCATTTGCGTGACTCTCCTTTGTAAACACTCGCTTTAGTTCACGTGTGTTTTGAGGAACAAATCATGGCTGAAAGACTAGAAAAACACGCACCATTAATTGAACAAAATAAAATGATGTAAATAAACACATACTGTGGCTAAAATTGCATTGTCTGATTTGAGCGCCGAATGAAAAATTCAATAGCTCGAAAGCTCATGTGAGTTAGCGTGCTGTATTATGTGCAGTGGCAAAAAGAACAAAGATGTGCGTTTATGTGAATTCAACAAATTGACACATTAACAGCTTTAAGTCCTTTTTTAAAATTCACTGTTAAAAACCTCTGCGGCACATTTTCCCCCTTTTTTTCCCAGGGCCAGCTGCACGGTGTACGTATAGATCTTTTTATCCCCACATTGCAATGAATTATTAATTAGATATTAGCAGAGAGAAGTGGTAATTGATTTATTGATGAAAGAGGGTTAGCCCTCCATTTTGGCCCGCACTCGGACTGATGTAAATGAGGCGGACTGGCGGAGAAAATTAGGGTCCTGGGGTCAACGCCAATACATTACATCTCCTTTGGTGCCTGTCGGACAACTTTGTTATTGCTCTTGGAGTTGAGGCCCTGGTGTTTTGTATCATACTTATCATTAGAGTTCTGAGTTCTCAGCACAACATTATAGGATTAAGTAATTTATGTTAACAGAGCAAGCAACATCTTCTCAGGCTTGTAGTGTATTAAAATAGAGGCCTTGTTTTATTTTCTAATGAAGACACAAATGGTATATATTCTTAGTCATTTAATTTACATTTACCGTTCATTGAGCTTTAGAAAAAACTACAAAAATTGTAGTGCTGCTGGCATAAATCATCCCAAGAGTAAGCATGCAATAATGCCCAGGGCAGATAGTAGACCCTATTGGAAGAAATCTGTCACGTTTGGGGCAATGATATACTACATACGTTATGTTATTGATGAGCAATGGAGTATAAAAATTAATGATTTTAAATACATTGATGTTTCCACATAAGTCACAGATTATCTGCTATACATAGTAACTTTGTCAATGGTTTGTAACAATTTAGATTTTGTTATGACCATAAAAGTTCAAACATACATTTGCAAATGTATTTTTTGTATGAGAACATACAAGGCATACAAGGTATGTTCTCCGCAAACGACTATAATTGTTAAACGCATTATGCACTCTGGAATTGGGTTCCTTAGATCCAGCGCTTGCGTACCTGTGACATTTATGCTTTAAACACACCCTCCTGCTGTCACGCAGGGAATGCGCTTGCCAGATAAAGTACCCGCGACTATGCATGCAAACATGAGTGACTTGCACTTCCAAGTTCAAGTTTCACGGGTTTTAACAAGCGTCGCAAATTACTGATGCTCACTCAGTACGACATTGAGCGGCGACGGCAATACACTATGATGGTTTGTAGTGTAGAATTTTAAATGCTGGAGAAGCATTCTAAAGTCATGGTCATTTTCTAATTTCTGGCTCAATCCACACGATATAGTGCATTGACATGCTTACCAATTGCTGTTAGGTTGAACATTCAATCTGGCCAAGATAATATCTGCTCATCTTGTGATAAGACCATATTAAAATCCTCGTCCACATGCTGAGAGAAGCATTTAAAAGCATGTATGTGTCCCACATATCTTTGGCGATGTACATATAGAATGTGTGGAAATTAACAGCTCACGATATGTTACGTTTTATGAAAAGATTAGTCAACACAAATCGTAGTAGTTGAAATTTCCTGAGGAAATGCATTTTCATCTGTAAACTGTTCACATGGTCATTTGAACACAGATGGTATTTCCAGTTGATGAGTTTTGCATTCTTAATTAATTTATGATTGATTGATGTACATCGGTGTGTCTTGCAGCTCGACTAAATTTGTGTGTCGGTACGGAGTAGTAACTTTCCTATCACGCCTCTCAAGAGTGCTAGACTTTAACATTTTAATTGTATCGAGTTTTACATGCTGGACTTAATTTTTTTAAGAAAGATGACAGCCCTGAAAGCATTTTTTTTATCGTGTTAAAGGCCATTTCATTTCTTTTGATACCCGTGGTGATACTTTATTAAGCTACTAACTAGGACGGAAGCTGTAATATTTACGAAAAAATTGAGCAGAGTATAATTGTATTTTGTGTAAATTTAATGGCAGTGAATCTTGCACGAAAGTATGTCATCAAACACTTCACTGCATTTCACTGTAGCACTGTATTAATGGCAGTGAATCTGGCACAAAACAAAGTCATAAAACACCTCACTTCATGTTACATGTAGCACTATATAACTGACCTTCAATTTGTTCAAATTCACTGCTCTGATACTTTATTCTCTTCTGCTTTCGGTCGCTGGGTTGAAATAAGATGGAATTCGATACAATATCTGTAAAATCACCAAGAAATGTCTATTTTACCATAATGTCGAAGCATAAATTAGAATTACCTTTTGTCGCAAGTGCTGAATTATTTATTAGATTAACTTTCAATAAAGAAACGTCAAACTTAAAGCGAATTTGCAAAAAAATATGTTTCCGCTCGACCTTCTTCTGCGTGAGTGTAAAAATCCACCCGCTCATGAATATTAATGAGAGGGGGTGCGGCATGTGGAGTGACGTCACGCGCGTTACACACAAACAGACATTCTTGGCTCATTATAGCAGTAATTATAAACTAGGAAATGAATTAACATCTGGAGAAAGGATCACTTAGTTGTTGATCAATTATGGTGTATTTTTCTCCAAAGCAATTGACTGAAATATGACATGCCCGGAGCTGTTGAAAATCGCGCAATCGGCGAAATGCCTACAGTTATTTCAAAGAGAATGAGGAACTTTGTTTTCCACATGAAAGAGTTTGAAAGAGAAACGATAGCTTCTTAATAATCAAACACGTAAATTTAAAATAAAATGTTAAGTATGGCTTTATGCGCAATTAATGGGGAATAAAAAAAAATTACTCGGCAGTTATTTTATTTTAAAAAAGGTCAGCCATGGCTAAGCCTCTTGACGATCCAACTGTCAGAGATTCTGCAAGTAGATTCTGACCTCAGTCAGCTGTCTGTTCGTTAATTGCTTGACATTTCCTCATTTAAAGAAAACCTTCATCTAACAAGCGGAGCACAAAGACCGTCTTGCTCGTGTGCTCGATTGATTTGGTGTACGCAGCGAGACTTCATAGACGTGTCACAGTAAATTACACAGTCTTCCAAACAAAAAGCTCAGGTGGCACAAAGATACCTAATTTACTTAAATTCCACTACATTTATCTCGTTAGTGTGAAATGGAAAAAGAACAAAACAAGACACAGGTTTCAACAATGCTGCACACTGAATTTCAGAAGCTGTAAAGATAGTTTTTGTACATTTGGGAAAAGGCTGTGTTTAAAAGCACTGTGCTTAATTTTTTTTTATCTATTTGGCTCTTTTTTTTTGCTTTGCTACCAGTCTCTATGGATTATGTAAATTGTCAACTCATTTAATAACAAGCCTTTTAGAGTATAATTTAACTTTACGAATACAAATAATTCCTCATTTGTATTTATGAGACGCTGAATGAAAATCACATTTAGGTTTAAGCAATAAAAGTGTTCCTTAAAAAACTATTTTTTATCATTTATCCTGGCACTGTGATACATTATACAGTACCTGATAAGTCCAAGTATTAAAATGCATTTTCCACAAAGCAATGAAATGTCAAGCATATAAAATGATTATTCTCATTTTGACATTGCAGAAATACAATGATTGTGCCATTTACATAATATTTACAGAACTATTATTAAGATGATGGTAATGTTAACCTATATGAACTTGACTTTAATTATACCTTCCTAGTTTCTTTTACATGCATAATAGCTAAGTGAAATTAACATTTACATTAACTTTGCATATAAATGATATCTAAAACTCGATGTAGGACCACAAATACTGTACAACGACAGTATTTAAAAAATATGACACGTTTTTTTTCAGGAGCTGCATGGCATGGTGAAAAAAAATCTAATTCAGATACAGAAAGCAGTCCGCATCAACGTAATTTTCCACATTTTCTTCCATCCCATCATTATGCACAAAACATTAGTGTATTAAAGGACTCCAAAACACAGTAGGCATGAAATGTGCCATTCTCCATCCATACAATAAACAATACAACACACAAATATCACCGCTGGTTGCTTTGCAATGTTCTTGAAGCAAGCCTCGATTTGTAGCGGAGGTGTGCAGATCAGAAACGGTGGTGGTGGTGGAGTATCCCTCGATAAAGGATCGCGTGTCGGACCTCGAGAGGAGCTAGCTGGCCCGCACCATCGCATGCCTAATTACAGTGCATGGGACTTTTTCCTTTTTTAATTTACAGGACATTGATCCATGATTCATCAGGCAAATTAATGCATCCCATGTATCTACGTCAGTAATGAAACAAGGCCGACTATTACGTGCGTGCAGGAGGCAGAAGTGGGTGCCGTGTGCGCCCGATGATAGATGGTTCTGGAGGCAGCCCACGTCGCCTTTTAGGCCAGCTGTGGGTTTTGCTAATAGATGAGTTATTTTCAGATCATTGCAGATGATTAATTTAATTAAATATGCATTACACATTTTTACAGTAACAAACTAGCTGAACTGCGTGTATGAAAAAAACCGAGGGTCTTTAGAAATGCCGAACGTATTTCGTATCGACGGAGGCAAAATATAAACGTGGTGTCTTCAGGATGAAAACGATAGAATGTCAGGAATTTCAAGGCATGTTAGGCATTGATTGATATGGATCGAAGCACGTTCAACCTTCGAATGCTATAAAGTGGCTAAAATATTATAATTTGCCATAATTCAGGGGGGGGGGTCTAGATATAGCCTCACTCAATTTTACGTGGAATAGTATTTCCTAAGGTAGTTTTTTAGAATTTGGAACTTTTCTGATTTTATTCAAAGATTGTGCCATTGTGCTTTTCCAATTTGATCAAACAAATGTAGTGCCTTCGGTTTTCCATGTTTAAATCATGCATATACCAACCTTTGCAGTTAAATATTTTTAAAACAAGTTATCATTTACTCCTAAATGATATGTAAATATATTAAATGGTGTATTGTGGTTATACACTATACATGTTTAAAGTTCTTGAAGTCAAATGTGGCATTTCTGCAAAAGTCACTAATATTTTATTTTGAAAGTAACTCTTAATCGATTCTGAAGGTTGTGCTTTTTTGAACAAATAAATACCAAGAAATGCTAAGGTCAAAAAGAAATAGTACAAAATATTAGACATTGGATATAAAATTGAATTCCTGTGTTTCAATTACTGTGGGGAAATAAGAATGCATTTTATATTTATAAGCTTAGTATTGTAACTAATTGAACATCATCAATACTGCCCTGTCAGAATTCTTTCCATTTGATGTAAAATTATAACATTTTGGAGATAGTGTATATGCACATTTATCAGACGTGTCAAGGGCACGAGAACTGCTGGAATACCTTGTGTTGTTCTTGTTACCTGCATGACTTTACTGCACCCTCTACAGTTATTTGTTTCTCACTGGCTATGAGAGATTTGAGTTGGAATTTAGATGAAAATAAGAAAGTGCCATTAATATTCAAAGTCAAAGTATCTCCCCGTTCAAACGGTGTTCATCTCCATTGGTGGACCAGGACCACTTGTGATAATTCCACATTCCTATGACAGAGCGCCATTCTTTCCATATGCAAGTCATTGTTGAGTTTCCACCAAGATGTTATCATAACAATGTGCTGAACCAATACTTTGGCATGATTGGTATAGCTTAGTTTCTTGACCTTAGTTTGTTTCCCTGGATGTGCTCAACATTCAAAGAACCAAGTTATGTAATCTTAAAAGAATAATGAAAAAAAGTTAATTGTATAGGCCTCAGGAGAGCAATCCAAGAGTAAATAATTGTCTTAGTGCAATACAAATTTATCTATTTGACTTGCAGTCATTTTAACAGGTGTAGCTTTATGAAGACATCACACATTGATAGTTAATACTGCCTTGTTTTCACTTAAAATGTATTAACAATCTTGTTCTATTCCTCGGAATACCTGGAACAGTGAGGTATGATTGTGGTGTAAACCAATTAAATTTTACTCTTGTGACTTTTAATTAACAAAACATTTGAATTCAAATGCTCTGGATTTCCACTCTCATAGCATTGTCATTTCACATTACAGCACTTTGCATTCACCTTACAAGCATTACAGAACAGCAAAGTGAGGTTTGATATTTTAGTAGTAGCATATGCATTTAAATTTGCCTTTTGTGTGTGCTGCAGAATGGGATGACGAGCCAGCTGCATCTGCCACAGCCAAGGCTGATGGCCTCTGCCTCAGAGTTGTCCCTTTCTAAGAGCCCTTCTCTGACCAGCCAGGTCCACGCTGCCGCCATCAATGGGGATCGCTCCGCACTGCAAAAGATTGTTGCAGGTAAGGATAAGGATTTGCATTTATAGAGTGCTTAAATACTCCGGAAACTCCAAGCATGTTCCTGATATAAAATCTGATCTTAACCATTTCATTGCCCTGCTGCAGTCTAGTCAAGGGGACATCCAGTGGTAGCTGTCCCTGCGTGACAATATCTAAACATTACCAACTGTCTACAGTAAATGGGCATTAGTCTTCCAAGTGGGGGGTGATGCCACGATGTTTTTTTTTTCCCAATTAAGATAACATGCGAGTAATTGATCAAACATGGACGATGACACCTGCCACGCATGGCCTACTCTTTTTCAAAATTTGTCACGGGATCTTTAACGTCCACCGTGAAGCAGACGCCGCATATTTGAATCATTAATACACCCACAGTATTAACCAGGACAGCCACTGTGCTTGTACCATTAACCTCTGCAACAAGCAGCAAACATGCTACCACTCAGCCATGTCACCGCCTCAAATTTTCCCCTTGTGCGCCTTATGACACAAAAGCCCTATAAAAGTAACGCTATTATTCAGCCCTTTGTAAATCTACAGCTAGACGAGGGCCTCCCCATGCCATATCAGTCATCATGGGGGTTGTTTGAATTTGTTTCACTATGCTGGTCAGCAGAGGTGTGGACTCGAGTCATGTGACTTGGACTCGAGTCAGACTCGAGTCATGAATTTGATGACTTGCGACTCGACTTGGACTTGCATAACAATGACTTTGTCCCACCTATGAGATGTGGACTCGAGTCATGTGACTTGGACTCGAGTCAGACTCGAGTCATGAATTTGATGACTTGCGACTCGACTTGGACTTGCATAACAATGACTTTGTCCCACCTCTGCTGGTCAGGCAGGTTTTGTAAGGGGGCACACCCTAGACCGGTTCAGATATCACTCACTACTGACGTCAGCTTTTTCTGGGAATTGAACTCAGGTCACTGGGGTTAAAGTGCAGTGCACGAACCACTGCACCACCACTCCCTCCAAATGACATGTAGATCACCTGAATACGTTCTGTGCAAATAAATAAATAGTTCACATAAAAAGGCGCAATAAGGAATTGACAATACATTGCAAGAAAGCCCGTCCTGAGAATCGGTGGCAGATTTAATGGGTGAACAAAGAACGATTACTAGCAATTCTGTGAAAATATGGTATATAGTAGGTGCCCAATTCATTTCAGCGTATGTCCACGCCAGAGACAGAGCTCGTGTGTAGGCGCTAGGTGGATTATTACATAGCAGGACCATGAGATGGCAATAGCTTAGGGTGGCCTTCATCTAGCAGTGGATTGATCACGGCTGATGATTATGAACTCATTTGAGGTTTATGGACTAGATTATCTTCATTGAGGAATACCCCATGTCCGTCTTGTAATTGGTCGGTATGTACATTTGCAGATTCTTCCAATTGGAATAACATGTTCATACAAAGCCAAGATCCATCATCTTTGTTAAGCATGGCAGTTAACAAGATATCCATTTCAATTTTGAACTGAAATTAATTAACAATCTACATTAGAGATGTGAAAAAAATTATTATATTCAGATGTGTGCTTATTTTTTTGGCAGCATTAATTTTTGCTTTATTAGTTTCAATCCCTTGATTATATAGTCTTTTCTTTTACAAATGTTATTTCAAAGAATGCAAATTAAGAGTATCGCTGAATACACTTTTTAATTCTGTGAGGTGAATCGTACATCATGATGATGAATCGTACAAAGAAGCGATTGGCAAACATGGGCATGTCCTATAACCCAGCTTCAGTAAAAGCTATTGTATGGGACACATTATATGAAACATTGCTTACGTTAAAAACCACAGCCAATAAAACATGCGTGTTTGAGTTTGCCTCTTGGGAGTGATGTGTTACGGTATCAGGTTATATTTATGCATAAAGCAAAGCCTGCTTTTTCATAGCATTATGGCATCCAAATGTCTTTCATTGTATGGTCTTTTTCCATCATAAATGGTGGCTTGTATTCACACAGTAATGTGTGCATTTTTGTCTATAATGGAGATGTAATAAGGGCTCCATAAACCCAGCAATAACTGCAATGAACTTGCGGGTAAATGTGAGTTTCTCACAGAAGCGTTTAAGCGTACAGCAGCTTCCTTCTCTTTTAATATTACAGCTGGGAAAGGATTGACCTAATGTTACCAGAGAGGTTAATTATGCTTTTACTGCTGCCGCTTGTAGTCTGGGGAACTGATGAAAAAATTAATGATGGTTTTGCTAATTTGCTAATCAGATCCCTAATCTGAAATTTTTAAGGTTAATTTGACATTAATTAGGAATCAGATGTGATAAAAATGAAAATGCTTCCTCTCTGGCAGGGACTTCCTCTTCCATGTAGCAATGGTCGTCTATCGGTGCATCACAGTGTGTAACAAAAATGTGGTTTATAAAAAAAAAAGTATTGGCTGCGATATCTGCTGCACTTATTGCAAGCACTGCGATTAGCCACTTTTAAGGGATTCCAGTTGACACCATTACGGTTATCATAAAAGAAAAACTGGGCCATTCCTAGTCCGTTTTCAAGGCAGAGGGATTATCAGAGTAACATTTATTATGAGATGCTTAAGTCTTATCACGCCTAGGCACTAAAGTAAATGCTCTTAGCCATGACATTTTAGTTTACTGATTTGAATATAATTGCCATCGAATCAACAGGCACCTCAGTCAGAGCGAGATGTGGATTTTAGCTAAAGTCAGCCTTGCCTGTACGCGACGTTTCAGATCTGCCCGTGATGCTAGCTGATGTTCACACTGCCTTGCGTATGAGTGTGGGTGTTACTTTTTTAATCGGATACAGACAGGCATGGCGAAGCTGTGCTGTGGTAGATAAGATGACTTTCTGCAGGTGTGGTGGTGCTGTGCTTTTCTGTGCTTTCTGGCTTTCAATGTGGCGGGCAAATTTTATAAGGTATGTGTTTCTGTCTCTGGCTGCATCTTGGTGGGACGTTTTAAGAGGCGTTGTTGCTCCCTGCTTTAATAGTCCTACGGAACAGTAAGTATGGTCATGGAGGAGCAGGTCTGGTTGAGGAAAGTGTATTTCGTATGAGACAATGTCGATGCCTTTCTTGATTATTCTGTAAGCTTGTTTGAAACTTAAAAAATGTAAATATTTGTTAATGTTATGGTATATTTCGTTGTTGATGATTGTGGAGGTTCATTGATTAGAAAATATGATTCTCATCAGAAAGACGGTCTTCAGTTTTCCTTCAGCCTGCCTTCCTTAGCACACAGGGGGTGCCTAGTCATGTACGTGTGAAGGCATTCCTGCTGAAATTAACTCTTTCATATCCTTTTAGCGATTTCCCCCCTCTGTTTATCAATTCTATTACCACATAGTGCTATTATATTTCCAATGTAACCGTCTAAACGGTTCACAGAAAGAATGTAGTTTGTTTTCCATCATCGAACATTTATAGGCCAAATTCTACATTCGTAATAATAATATAGAATTTAAGCGCTGATATACATAGACGCATACATAATCACAGGGTAGTGGGGAATTATGTCCACTTATTTTCAACCGAAGCTTTTTTGTGATTCAAAAAATGGTAGTGCCATTACAGGCGTTACAGAACTGTAAATACCATAAGGCCAAAAGCTCACCCGACAGTGATCCTATGAGCTCTCTAAACATAAGAGGAGCCACTGCAGGAAGTCCACTATCTTACTTGGCATTCTCTATACAATATTTGAGTGATATGGTGTCATATTAGGAGGGAGAAAAAAAAACACTTTTTTTGATCGAGTACATTACCCGTATATATATTTTTTCAGCGATCACGGTGCAGAAATAAAATGCGATTTTATTATTCCCCTCCAAGGGGCGGTCATAAATTTGGGACAGCAATCGTGTGCGAGTGGGAACATAAGTTGCTATGGGACAGTTTATTTTTAATGCTCTTGAGCCACAGGGGAAAACAATAATGCTATCTCACAGCTGAGTGCGCTGTTTACTGTTGGGTTCCTGGGCTGAACGTGTCAGACAGGCGCAACAGAGAAATGTGTTGGTTATTGCATCCTGCCACCAAGTCCTCGCTTTACAATACATTCCCAAGAACAAGATGTATGTTTGTGGGCCTTAATGTAGTGGCTGCGTCGTGGAATCTGTTAGCAGTTTTCGCTTTGCATTCCCAGTGTAGCTGTGGCCAAGTAAAACGCCTTAAGCCACTTTGGGGCTGTAAAACATGTGACATTTGTATATGTTCTCCTTCATTGTATACGAAGGTAAAATGCTTGCCGTGCAAGTAGCACATGTCTTGTTGTGAACAAAAAAAAAAAGTTCAGTACATTTGAACATGTTAAGTATATAACCTCGCTCATTTTCATTACCACGCTTGGATTTTATTTGCTATGTAAGTTGTGGTGTCAACCGAAATGTAAACTGTAACTCTTCAACATTTAGAAGTTTATTGCCATTGAGCATTTAAGCTAGTGGCGCCACATAGTGGGAATCTTGCAGATGGAGTTTATCCGTTGCAGATTCATCCTTTGAAAGCAATAAACATTGATATTGCAGCAGTGACCAGGGTGTAGATATAATAAGTCAGATGCAATTTATTGCGTTAAATATTAATTCGCGGCCACTGATGGATGAATTCGCAAAAACATTTAATTTATCACCCTAACATGAGTACAACTTGTGCTGCTGCTGTTGCTGCATTGCTCTTTGCCAGCAAACCCAGAGTTTAGGGACGCTCCGGATCAGTTTGGGCGCACGCCGCTCATGTATTGCGTGCTGGCCGACCGGCCAGAGTGTGCCGAGGCCCTTCTCAAGGCTGGGGCCAACGTCAACAAAACGGACAAGAGCAAGCGCACCGCTCTGCACCTCGCTGCACAAAAGGTACCGCAACCTGCTGACTTAGAAAGTTAAAAAGCCGCGCAGTTCTTGAGTGCACTGGCCGTGTTTATGTTTGGAGACAGTGTGTTGAAATTGGCTAGTGTCTGACCTGGCATGCGACCCTGAGGAACTGTTGAAAAGCCGCTGCAAAGATGTAAAACGTGAATGAGGGGCACTTGCCAGTGCGATCCTACACTGAAAGGCGCAAGGCGTTGACATTTCTCACGTTTCAGTAAGTGGGACGTCGTCTTGACATTGCTACGTCGCGCTCCCCTCCGCGTGACCCTAAGTCAGGCTTTCATAAAGGATCACCGTCACCTTTCACTTGCACGGAGGCTGTCAGGTGAGCAAGGAAGCTCAGGAGTGGAGGAGGAGGCAGCTTGTGGTCTGAAGCGACGTGAGTTATCTGCTCGTGGATCCTCAGTTCCTCCTGGGTTCACAAGACGAATCGCGTGTCGGCCGATCGGCGGCAGAACTGGGCTTCCCACGGTACTTCCAGTGCTCCCTTCTTGCCTCGGCAGGACTGGATATGCTGAACTCTGGTTAAACCCCCGCTCGCTGATGGCTTTTACACCTTGCGGCCAGGGTTACACAGCTATAAATACATCCGAATCCTAAAATAACATGGTTTAAAAAAAAAAAACATCTATAGTTTTAAAAAATATTTGTACAAAATCTATTTGTATAAAATGACTGCAATATACTGCTGCCTTTGATTTTTTTTTCTCCAATTTAAATGGAAACTGTATAAATAACGTTAAGAAAAAAAGGGCAGTTTTAAGCTGGTCAAGGGTGTAATAATTGGCACTTTGATGCCGTTAATGATAATACGTGTTACCCCCTTAGGTGTGAAAAAGAAGGAAAAAAACCCATTATTATACCCAGGAGCGCACGGTGTTTATATCGCTATTACTTGTTGTTGCAGTAAATTGCTTTCCACCACCCCTCTCATTCCCCCCCCACCTCACCCCACGCGGCTGGCAAAGGCATCCCGCTCTTGGCAGTTTGTGCCTCTCTTCTTGCCTCGTTAGCCCGCCCATGGTCTCTCCAGCCGACCCGGGCGATCAATCGGCCTGGCATTTTCAGACCTCTTCATCACACGGCCTCGCAGGGGAACAAGGAGGAGCACGAGAGCACACGCTCTCCCTGGCTCTGGCGCTGCCTCCGCCGCGGCACCTTGGCTCGCCGCTGCAAGGCAGTGCGACACTCGTGGCAGGCGAGCCGCTGGGAATCATCAATCTGTCATAATGCTATGATTTGTTCTTCCGTCGAGCGTTTAGTAGCTGCTCCTTATCAAACTGCCCGCCCTCTTGGGCTTCCCAAAACACCGTCTAATTTGAGGGTTTCTGAGGCGGCGCTCCAGCGTTTACAAGATAGTGGGGTGACTGCTCAGACGTGGAATCAATAAACAAGCTCATTTCTATATGTCAAGCACTCAAGTCCTTGTCAGAGGCCCTCGTGCTGTAATTGGGGGCCGGGGTGCGAGCTGCTGGAGCCGCTTCCTTTGGCAGCCCTCGAGTGGCTTGTCAGCGAGCGCAAGGGGGAACGAGAGAGTGCACATGAGTACTATCACAGCCTGCAATTGATATTGCACTTGTCTTTTGGTTTGTTTGAACCCCGGCCTGCACGTGAGCCCGACGCCTGGGGAAGAGGAAGGAGTTTCTTCACTATGGCCGTTAGACTCAGCTCCTGCTGATTGGATAAACTTGGGATTTGGGGTAGGCTGAGCAACAGAGGCTTTTCTTTATTGGAAATATTGAATTGCAGCACGCGCCGTGACTCCTACTAAAGCGGAGAACTGTTTGTTTGAACTCCAGGCAAGGTAGTGTTTCGCACATTTTCTGTTTCTTCGAGTACAGCGCTTTGAATGTTGTGTGTGTGCCTATTTAGTCATTAATAATATAACGGTTATTAGTTCTAGGCTGACGGGCTCTGTTAATTTTGTTTTGATTGTTGTGCCCACTTGAATGGCTTCACTCTGAACTGATGGTTCAGTTATTTTCGTGTGAATAGAACAAATAAAATATTGTACATTAACTTTTTAAATGGGAAACCCTATTTTTTTTTACAGTGCATCTTCGAGCAAATAGATTTTTAAGGGATGTCGTCAACAAGACACCATTTGAACACTAGACATTGGCAATGTGTTGCAGTCTCCTCAGAATTGCGTAGACCGACCGTGCCCTGCATATAATTTTTTTGTTGTTGGGAGAATTCCTGTAATTAGTACAGAAATACACAGAAGGACAATCTTACTCCCAAAGATGAAACTTGAATGGTGGGCAGAGCAATTCTGAATTATTAGTTATGTTTCAATGCTGGGTACAAACGTTACGTATCAAGGAGAACCAGGTACTGTACAGTACAACGCACCCCTCCAGACCAAGTAAGTTTAAAAAATATATTTTTAAGTTACTGTACACATTTATTTCATATCATATTTGTGTTTTAATGTACGGTATTACGAACTGTTGAGTCTGCAGAAATAACATTGAAAGCTGTAAATGCGCTAAATGGTGTCTACATGGAAATAAAGGGAGTTTGTTTTTTAAAAAGCAAGCTATATTGGGGCACTTCACCCCTGATTTAGCCCAGTATTTTGAGCATTATGCTCGTAACTTTCTAAAAAAAAAACAGTTAAACGTTAATGTCGTCAATGGGTGCGTTTAACCTCTATCTAACTTGTAATGTTTCTAGGTAATTGCGGCACTTGAAACACACATTTGTAATATATTCAAAGTCATGCTGCTAAAAACACTACCCAATTTACCTTCAATGTATGCATTGTTAGTTTTACATATACTGTGTATAATTTTCATGCTGTTTACCTATCCATCTACCTGTCTGTGCGTGAAAATCTGTGTGAATGGCATCCCCTGCTCAAAAGCCTGAGGGGCTGTGTGTCTAATTAAATGCAATTACACGCTAAGCGCATAAAGATTAATTACAGCTAATTAGTAACCTCAACAGAATGACACCTGGCAGATGACTACAAATAAAAACCATTAGGCCAAAGTTAGATGGGAAGCCAAACAAGCCTACACGTGTACTTATAATAAAACACACATCCTGTACCATTATCTAACACATTCAACTAGACACAGCCACTAAGCCACTCTCAAAGGGGCAAACTTATTTAAGCCCTTGCATGCTGTACGAGGTATGTTGTAGACGTCATTCAAACTTTTTTCGGCCGATTTCAATACATCTTTTTCAATAAATGGTTTTCCATTTTCGCCAGTTCATTTAGCCACGATTGTGTAATGTGGAGACCACTCAGGGCATTTTTTGTCAGATATCTTTTTATCGTTTGGGTTACGCATGAGCGTTGTTTGTGGTGGGGTGGTGGGGTGGTCGTGCCCGCGTCCCTCGTTGCAAGTGGAGTTGTTACAGACCGTGCCAGTGGCGCAAGCTCTGGGGGCCCCGGAGTGACTGAAATGGTTAATGGCAAAGTGTGGGCCAAGCCAGACCCGGTCTTGAGGCTGCTTCAGCACGCGGAGAGCACAATCCATTAAAGTCACGTGGCTGGCGGGCAATTACAAACAGCTGACTGGGGAAGCAGCGGGACGAAAAGGGTTTTTCGCGCTTGACCACACATCAAAACAGGAGGAATATGTAAATTTACTGCGGTAATTAGAAACTGTGTTCCCGTGATATCATCCATGAAACAGATTTATTACATCTGTCTTGCGCGGCGCGGTAATCGAGTTAGGATGACTCGCGCCGCACGGAAGGCGGAGATGAATGCCGTTCCATTGATCTCCCTGCCGTAAAAAGGCCTGGCTGTGGAAGCGGGAGACGGCGACACAAGGAATATAAATACCAATCGCGCTCAGAAATTTCATGCTTGTTTAATTTTACATATGCTGATAAAGTGCAGAGTAGAGAGTACAAAAATGTTTCCTCTGTACTTTTTCAGACCACAGTTAAGTGTTTCCCCCCCCCCCTGTCCCTCAATGCGACGAGTCTCTGACCCCTGCCACGAAACTACTTCCATACACTTGTGTGAGAATGATCTTTCATGTTCAGCACGGAACGAAAAAAAGCCCCTTTGCCTGAATTGTCTCCTTTACACACAAATAGTATTACTTCCATAGTACTTACACTGCCAATAATTGCATTGCACTGGAAGTGCTGTGGCAATTAAGGAATCATTTGTACATTTTACATTTGCTGTGAACCTTAGCCATAATGTTTTTGTTTGAATACATTATTTGCGCCTCACAATTATAATTTGTGTTAAACAACCTAGGATTTGTGATAATTGTTTATTTACGTAACTTGTACGGCAACAAAGAAAAGGTAATTCTGAATAGAACACATTGCTGCTGTATTGACTTGAAGCCTAATGTAGGTCATGAGAATTAGTGCATTGATGTAAACAGAATGGCGTAGACTCCGGGTTGTATGTTAGTGATGCGGGTTCAATGTGAATACAGTCGAGTAAGTGCAATAAAATATTTTTTACTGAATATACAAAGTTAGGTTTCTCAAGAAGACATTTTTTAAAAATGTTCTGACAGTGTTAATACAGGTACTTAGACATACCGTACTGTATATCACAAGATGAAATCCTCTAAGAATGTTAAATGACATCGTCATTAGTTTTTTAAAAAATTGTTAATGATATGTTGAATTTAGTCTCGCTTTATACTTTCATTAAATAAAAAATGAAAAACCCAACTTGGGAAAATGTGAGAATTTAATATTTGAATACAATTAAAATGTGCTTGTAAAAGGGATATATTCTAGAGCTTAATCATGTGTTTATTTCTTGTGTTGTACCTATGTTTGTGTTTCAATTTACAATTTACATTCGCTCAGCAGAAAAACTGATTGGCCCCGAATCAGTTTTCACCGATATTTTAGGCCTTTGATCAGAACTTATCTCGCTTTGCACCCTGATCTGCCGAGATCTCTCCCTCAATCTTTCTCTCCACACGCCTTCTATCATATCTAAGCACCGCCGTTACCCACGTGCAAGCTCTCTCTCACATAAACTCTGCCTTACAGAACTTCCACATTGGTGACATCCCAACTGTAACAAACTTAAAATAATGGTCATGCACAATACAAGCTAATTTCACGCACTGACCGACCGCACACCCTCTACCGTTGCTGTCCTCCCATGAAGCCAGATGAAGCTGTTTCCAGCCTGTGCTGGTGCTTTATTGTATTCCAACTCGAGGCCTTTTCCATCCCCCACACAATATCACAACCCACAACCCACCTTTGTGTCAATTAAATCCATTTCAACTTGTTCCACCAGCCTAACAGCTTGGGATTCTCAGGATTCAGTGGATTTTACCCCATGTTGTCAGAAAGATCAGCCTTCCCAACACAAGACCAATGCAACTGAACCCTTGTCCTTTACTGATGCGTGCACTATTCCACTTCGGAATTATAACTGTGCACACTGAAATAAATTGCAATGTTACAATGCTGACACTGACGTTAAACTTGGTGAACAATAGCATGCCACACTATACCGGAGGACACTTAATAGTTGTCCCCTTGTACCTATAACTGAGATGCACATCTGTTTGCCCTTCACCCATATCCACCTTGCAGTGCTTTTTGCCTCCTCCGCACACACACACACACAATTAGATTGTGTTTAGTAGACATTTAAATCAATGTTGCAATCTTTTCAATTATTCCTCTTTGTTGTGGCATTAAAGGTGGTTTTAATGTGAATTTTCTGATTATTTCACTAGTGCCCATATCGTATTTACAATTTACAGTCCTATGGTAATCCACTGGGTAAAGGCTGTGGAATGCCATGTACAGCATATATGTGAAATACATTGTACTGCAACATACTGTTGGAAGCTTAAACCTAATAGCGTATATAATAATTCTCCCAATGCGTCTCAAAGCATATGGAGATGTAATGGTGTCTTTTTAGTTTCTAATTACTGTAATGCAACATTCATTAGCCAAGCTGTTCTGAGGAATTAAACTGAGACTTTAACCATTTGGTTTAGCACCATGGCCAGATCCGTGGCACTTCGTGGTGGAGGAAAGCAGTGTTGAGCAATAACCCCCGTCACATCCCAGCCTCCGTTGTCTAGATTGATAGCAGCCGTAGCGCCGCTCTCCATTAAGCGCAGCACCGGTGGAGATATTGTTAATAAAGTTATTTAAGACACACTCGAATGGTTTGGCCGTTATGCCAAATGAAGTGCGGCTGGGCTGAATTTACTTTACTAGAGCGGCGTGAAATTAACAGCACTTCAGGCTTTTGACCTTCGCCCCCCCCTCCCGCCCAGATGAGAGAGGGAAATTTCCAGGCGCTTGCACACAGAGGCATGGCTGGCGGAGCTGGAGCGTGTGTGTTGCAGGAAAGCAGCCACATTGTCGCTACACAATCATGTTTTGGTTATTTTGAGCCTTGTAAAAATGTATAATTACACCTTGTAAAATTGCAAGCAAACCCGTAGTTAATAAAAAACAATTTCATGGATAAGCCATTGCTTATGTTCAGACAATCTCTCATTCATGTTTGCAAAATGTGAATGTTATCCTTTTGCGTTTAAGCAGAACTAAATATTTATCATTTTATGGCCATTGTAAGTCGGTTGAGGATTGTAATTTGTAATGACAGCTTTTTGATGATATTTTTATTGCTAATATTTTTTTTTACACAAGGCACATAAATTAGTTAAGCTGCAGCAAGATAACAGTATTCTTAATTTAAATTAGAAATACCTTTTTTACGCTGTAAATGGTTTGCTGTAATGTAAAAGATAATTAATTTCCAAATTACACAGACATTTTAAAATGAATATTTTAGGAATACATCAAAAGTATTCAAAGGAAAAAACATTCACTGTTACAGGTTTTCTTTTTTTCAGAATAAGCTGATCATTGTACCAGTAATATGTTTTAGTCTGCGATGCGTAATACATATGCCTGCTTGCCAGGGCGAGTTACCATGAAATAAGACAATCCGCGTTGGGACGTGTGTCTCTGGCTTCACTGAGCTCGCGCTTGCTGAGTTGGGAGCCCTCATTTCTCCCTGCGCCAACCTTAAACCATCGCTCCACGTACACGTGGGAGAGCTAACGTGCGCGCAAGTGCACGCGCACTCTCGGTGCATGGACACCCACGCGAAACCTCAGACGGTCGAGCGAGGCACACGCGCGTACACATGCGTACGTTTCGCGACGCCCTCCTGTCTGGCTGTCTAGCAAGATGTGCACATGCTGGCAGATGGTGCTGACCTGTGGCGGTTGCTGCATGGGGTGCAGAGTTGGCAGCGGTCCATCCGTGTCAGACAAAAACCGCTGCATGCAAATTATGCAGCCTGTGGGCCTTTAAGGAAAGAGCAGCTGCTTCTTAGTTTAGCATTGTGCATCGGGTAGCTATATATAAACCAACAAATACTGCATATGGCTTTTATTAAGAGTTAAAAATAGTCTTAATGCTCTAAATAAGGCGGAGAAGAAAAAACAAAGCGCTTCACATTTTTAGATGCAATGCTTCATCGTAACAGCGTCTATGGGGTGAAATGTTTAGCCCGTTTATACTATTATGTACCATCACGATGTCTCCGTTTTGGTTGTTGCGTAACGTCCCTCTTATAACTGCCCTTCTGCCATAAGTTTTCTTCGATGGTTCTTGTGTGAGGAGTCCTAGTAGAATGATATATTACTTCTGCATGGCAATGGATACGATGGAACTAACATAGGGAGGATTCAGTTCTACAATATTTTGCTAACAGCTGATAGCTGTTTGCAAATATTGCTCTTTATGACTTTTCCGCTTCAGTGTTTTATCGACAGTCAGAAGAAATATTGTGCTGAATGCCCCACTGTAAGCATACATACATTATACAAACTACAACACACACATGCATCCATAACCATAAAAGTGTCATGAAACTCGAGTTTATATCTATTTTAGCATTTATTTTTCAAGAGGCAAAAGCTCCAAAAGCAAGTCTGTTGACATGTCCAGTTTCTGCTGATTTGATTTCTACTGCTGCTGCTGCTGCTGCAAGGTCTTGACAGTGGTTAAGAAGCACATCACAGCCACGTTTCATCTTTGCCCAGCTCTGGTGGTGAAGGGAATTGTAGTGGGACCTAGCAACTGGGGGGCACAGATTTACTGCAACAGGGGAGCTGGGATCCAGGCTCCTGCTGGTTTGATTTGGACGTTGATGGTGAACGGCAGTCTGTCAGCTAAAAAAAGGCAGGGGGCTGGCTGAAAAGGGCACACTTACTAAGCCTTTTGCTTTCTATTTATATGAAACTAAAACCAACCATTTTTGTTGCTTACTGAAACCTTCCTTTGACTTAACTTTTTTTTGCATTACTTTGATTTAAATTCTTAAATAAATAAAAATTACCTTTGACTTAGTGTTTTTATTGATCTGAAAAAATTCAGCTAAAGAAAACATGGAGATTGGTAATGCATTTAGTTGCCGTTTGAAGTATCTTTATTCATGCTTTCGTGAACACCGCAAGCGTTTTTCTGTCCCTGTTTGCCTGCGCCTTGACTCACTCAGGGGAACTACCGGATCCTGAAGCTACTACTAAGCCGCCGAGCTAGTCTGCTACAAAAGGACCTGGAGGGCATGACCGGCCTCCACCTGGCAACACGGCACGAGACCCCCAGATGCCTTGCTCTCCTCCTCAAGCACACAGAGCCTGGTGAGGTGGATGTGCAGGACAACCAGAAGGTAACGGCTTCCGTGGACTCATGTCAGCCCTTCACCCGTGATGCTTCCCCTATTTGGTAACATATGTAGCCACACCTGATCTTCCACAGGCATGTCTAGGTCAAACAAATCAAGATTCAAATCAAGAATGTCTAGGTCAAGTCGAATTCAGAGCACTTCCATTCCGAAAATGACTATTGGTGGCCCTGAACCAGTTATGCACATTCCACCTTCATATGGCGGTGGCTAGTGTCTCGACTGAACAGCCGCGCTCAATGTCACGCAAAGGGGCGCTCACTTTATTGACCCTGAAGGGTTGTTGGCCTGAGTTGTCTGCCGAGCACAAATGACTTCGTGTAACAGAAATAAAATCGCTGCAAATGGTAGCCATACATCATTGGAATAACGAGTATTTAGAAGCAATGCTCATTTTTTAATACAGAGACTATTTGTCTTAGAGCTAAGTAGAATTGTAGAAAATTATTTGTTTACGGTCAGCGCTTTCTATGTTTTGATTTAGTCACACAGCCTTTCCCTAAAAGTAAATTGTATAACAGCATCCTCCATATATTTAATGGTGATTATTTTCTTTACGCAAAGGTATATTTAAATGTGCCGCTATTTTATTTCACGCAGGTTTACGCCATTCCTTTAGCCATTAAGGCGTTTTTAATTTGTCAGCGGGATAAAAAAACAAGTTTTTATTGTTTTCAAGATTCACGGGCATAATTACGGCATGTCGCGCACAGGCAATGGTTGCGCGTGCACACGCGTGCACACGCGTGCTTGTACGCGCACGGTGCGGTGGGGAGGGGGCTCGATTTTGGCCCTGCGCGCAGGTGTGGAGCGCAGAGCGCCTCCGCCTCCCTCGGACCGCGTGGCTGGGCACGGCCGGGCGCGCCTCGGCGCGGTCGGCGGGCCCTGGCGAGCCATCCGAGTGAATAATTGCCAGCGCTGTAACGCGCCTCTAATTTCACAGATACGGCCGCAGGGACGTCTCGGGCAGCGCGCCGCGACTGCACAACGTGTAATTAATAACTGCTTCTGTTGCGTGCTGCGGCAAACCTATTCCGAGTTAAGCAGATAATGGGCCGAACGCGGTGAAATGTCCGTAGATACAAACGTGTAATTACCGCCGACATATAATGAGCTTTTCAATATTTACTTTCCCACCGAAAGGAATAGCAATCATCTGGAGCAGAGTTGCAGCTGCTGAATTGCTTAGCGTGATTTGCGTTGTTCTTTTAGTTTTCAGTGGATGATTTTTAAATATGCAGCTCCTTCTTTCAAATGATGTCTGATATGTATTAAATGCTGTATTTGTGGGGTTTGCATCACATTATTTTTTCCAAAATATTTTCTTTGAAACTGTATTTCATTGTACGTTTGTAAAATGTATTGTACCTTCCGCACATATAACATGTGTTAAATAAGTGGAAAGAAACTATGCTTTCCAAAAAAAGAAATAGTCCATTTTTTTCACATCCAGATCTTCTTGAATATATGTTTATACACATACGTAAATAATCTATATTACATCCACTACTATTGAACTTACCTGCTCTCTTATTTATAACATACTTCATCTATATTAGTGTAGTTTTTTTGTTGCAAGACTGGTTTACTTCAGGGAAAGATATTTCAATTCTAGTGGTTTTATTTCAAATATGACTTGTGACAACGGACCTAATTTGTGCCCTCGTTCTTTCTTAACTAAGGAGGTGAGCATGTTAAGCACAACGGTTTCCATAAACCTCCAGTCTGCACCCCAAGGTCATGTTATGGGTATGTTGACATGCCCATGGGATTGTCCTCCCACTCACTGCCCTTGCCCTCCCCCATTTTATTAGGGTTGAACTCTAAATATCCTTTGTGCGAGACCCACGGGACACATTCAGGAACGATGACCCTACTTGGGGTGTCCACAATTTGCAGACCAAGGTCTATTTAGACCGAAGAAAAATAATTGAGATATTGGTTACATCAGTGATAAAGCGGAGCCTGTTGGCAGATTTTGAACAAGCCCCTTGTCTAAAAGGCATCAGCATTCATTATCAGGCAGTAAATTACAGGTCTGGGCTCCACAAAGGTGTGACAAGAGCAATACTAAGTCAAACATTTTACCCCTAGTACCCACAGAGGGCAGATTAGGAACCTTGACCTCCTCCTAATAGCAGAGGCAGCTGTAATCCTGTAGTCCAACCACATCAACCCCTGCCCTCGCCAGGCTCCCTGTTGACGGCCACCCCTGGGTGTTGTTGGGAGCTGATTCTCGATGGTAATCTATGCTCTAAAACGCCTCTGGTATAGGGGCATTATAACACTGGCTGTGACCAGAAAGATCCTCAATAAACAGAAGGGATTTTTTTTGCCCAGTGCCATAACTGCTAGAAATTGTGATGATTATTATTTGTATTCAATGCAGCTAACTATTAACAATACTAAAAGAGGAATTATTTTCATTCTTAAAATGAACTAAATGTAACCATTTTAAACATACTACTCTTGTAGATAGTTGTTTCAACGTATTAATATGCAATTACATTTTTTTTTGCCACGGGAAGATTTAAAAGTAATTTTCATGGAACTGTATCTGGCAGAATTAAGAAAAAAAATTGCTTGCCAAAATGTCATAATGGTTATTTATTTACTTAATTCTAGATGTGGAATACGTGCCAGTTAATCCGCAAATAGCATTAGCGTTATTACAAAAACAACGGTCAAATTTCTTTACAAAGGGGTAATTTACGTGTGTTAGGCCAACATGTGAGCCAAATTAGTTATCAAGTATAATTTGTATTCTCCAAAAGGCTTCATTTATGTTGACAACGACCTCAACTTAACCTCAACTGAATTGATATCTTCCTGACTAAATTATGAGCATGAATTTTATGCTTATGAGCTATCTCAAATTGACATTTACAACTCAATCCACTGCTGGGTGAGGGCATTCTCAATGCCATGCTGCATGTCGTTGGGAATTATTTGACCACACAGTACTCCTGGAATGCATACCTGTATTGGTGCGGATAAGTAGTTTGGCTTCAGATATGCCGTGAATATTGTAGTAACAATAAAAAAATATGTTATCACCTATTATTAAATTTGGATTTCATACAACACAGAATCATTTTACTTTGGAAATTACATTGTAGCTCACAATTAACTCACAAACTGCTACTTGCAAAAATCATTCTTCCCATGAGAATTATGTCTCTGAAATCTGATCATTAAGGGTCATTCCATTTGCTTATGTTTTCTTAACAACAGATACTTGTCATGATACCCCAATTATGAAATGTTTGCGTTTCCATATTTGATGTTTCACCTGGTGCACCGTCATTCCCCAGAAAACCTCTCTTCCTTGAATCCCCTCTGACAAGCAATTCCCCTCCTTTGCGTGGACGTCCTATGCAAATAAAGACACTGGCACCCAAGCATCTGGTCATGGAATTTCCACCACTGGCTCAGCGACACTAACCGGGATGAGCCCTGCCCTCATTTTCTTATTTGAGCAGGCGGTACACAGACTTGACTTGACCTTTCGATGCTGGATCGGTGCCAGTTTGTATTGGTGTGCCAACCAATGTGTGCCCACAGAGGACGGCACTGCACTGGAGTGCCTACTACAATCACCCAGAGCATGTGCGGATGCTCATCAAGCACGACTCCAATATTGGCGTACCGGACAGTGAGGGCAAGATACCGCTGCACTGGGCAGCCAACAACAAGGATCCCTCGGCCGTCCACACTGTTCGTTGCCTGCTGGTGGGTGGCACGGAGGTGGAGATCATTGGAAGCAAGCACAGCTTGGAATGTTGATCAGTTATTGATGTGAAATATTCATTGTGAAAATTGTATAAAATATAATATAGCATAAATTTGGTTATGTTTGTGTTGCCATTCGAATATTTCTCATTAGAAGGAAATGACACCTGCCTTTCAGGCAGTATTCTTTATCTTTATCAAAAAGTAACATAGAATTAATACATCTGGTGTGATAATGTGACAATTATAATGTTTCCTTGTTCACAACAAAATGTTCAACAAATTTCAGTTTTATTATTGCTATATTACAATGAGCGCTGCCATAGTGCGATGATTCATACACATACAGTGTACTAATTCAAAGACCCTAGTAGGAGGCGTTATCCCTCTTGTTTATTCCGGCTCTCACAGCGATAGGGGATAACTTCATACCGGGTCGGGACAGCCAACATGGTTCCAGACCCACAGCTTGAAGAGGCGAAGACCACCACGCCAGCAGCATGACGAGTTTCATTCCCGATGACAGCCCCGACTGTGAGTCGGAGCTCGTCTTTTATTCTCCCCAGCGTGACCAGGCTCCGCCCTCGGCCACGCACCCTTCTGGATCCCCCAGATGGCTCCGGGCTTGGCCCACGGGTCCAACTGGTAGAACGGGCTGCTACCTCTAATTCCATTGTCTACCAATCTCCCAGTGCCACGTGAAGAAAAACAGCCGTCCTGGCTGACCTTTATACGTCGCATAGCGGGATGACGAACGCAACAATATCCACGCAATATTCGCAATGCATGGCAACAATCCAGCCCCCAAAATAACAGCAACCGAACGACGGGTAGGGGCGGTCATCTGAACCGAACCATTGCCGGCCCCTCATATGGGCCCGGCACAGGTCCTCCAGGGACCCCGGGGGTAACCCAAGGATGGCTCAATGGGCACGGTCCCTCCCGGGATGAAGATGGAGGAAAAGAAGATGCGGGTGGCGGTCATCCCGTCCACCCCGATCCGCCTGTGGGCGGCGCCGCTGGTGGTTCCACAGGCGTCAGACCCTGGGATCCTGCAGATGGAGGAACAGAGCCTCGCTGAGGCGTATCATCCGTAACCGTACGTCCGGCTCCGTCGGGCACATCAAACACCCGGCCATCAGATGGTGGAGATGAAACGCCCTCATAAGGTGTAAAATAGGGCTTCAGTTGGGGCGGGTGCACATACCAAAGCCTGCGGCCAACCTGGATCCGCACACGCTGCGGCTTTCTCACCTAATTCACCTCCACCGGGCCTTGCCATGGCCTATGTAATATAGGAAACGTGCCTAGAGGCTCCTGCGGGCAATGCAGCCATGCGCTCTCCCCAGGCTTCCACAGGTTTCCGGACTCCTTAAGCCCAGCCAGTTTTTCATTCGCAGCCCTGCCGCTTGGCCGAATTAGGACGCCTCCCGTGCTTCCATCAACCGCTTAAGGGTGAGGCTCATAAGTCCCGGCACAGTGGCTCTCTTCTTGCTCGGCTCAATATTTAACTGGGCTTCCATGGGACGGTCACATTCTCTCCCGTACATTAAAAAAACAGGGAGAACCCAGTAGAGGCATGAGGGGCCATCCTATAGGCCGCAGTAACCCCCGGAAAGTGTAGGTCCCAATTGGACCTCATTGACTTATTGGCACAACATGGACGTAAGAGTTCTATGTAAACGCTCTACCATTCCGTCAGTCTGGGGATGGTAGGGCGAAGTTCGAATTTTCTTTATACCCAACAAGTCACATACCTCTTGCAACAATTTTGAAGAAAAATTTCGACCTTGGTCCATAAGGAGATGTTCTGGAGCCCTTTTATTCAACACGAAACCATACAGGAACGCGTCCATAAAGGACGCCGCCGACTGATCCGGCAGGGTCTATGCCACCGGCCACCGCGACAGGTTCTCGACCCCTACCAGCAAAAAATTATTTCCCCTCGGAGTGGTGGGAAATGGCCCAAGAATGTCGAGGGCAACGAACTCATTGACACGGGACACCCCGATAGATTTAAATGGTGGTCGGGCCAGCCTTGGCGGGGGCTTCTGGCGAGCACATTCCACACAACCTTTAAGCACGTTGTGGACGTCTTCCGACATCCCAGGCCAAAAGAAGTCCCGCTTCAACGTCGATAATGTTTTCTGCACCCCTAGGTGCATCATCCGCACATGGGCATCTCTCGGTACCCTACCCCACAGAGCAGTTGGCACAACGATACAGTACCGCTGTACCTCCGTATCCCAGTGCATTAGTAGCCCATCTCAGAGGACCACGGGGGACATACTCCCTGGACCATTCCTATCGCCTGGCGCACCAACGTGGCACCGTATTTTCAGTAAGGAGGCGTCTTCCGCCTGGGGCGCCCCCATTCCTCGTGCGCAAGACCAATGGTGTTATAGTGTGCCACCTTCGCTACGGGCAGCGAAACATCCACCGACGCTACAATGGCGCCCGGCTCCCCCGCATCTACCTGCTTACAATGGCCGGCGCCCATAAAACACGCACACTGGCTCTTCGGCGACAAAGCGTCCGCATTGCAGTGCGCCACCCTTTCCTATAGGTGACTTTGAATGGATAATCTTGCAAAATTTCCAACTGTCGCGAGAGTTGCGCAGACAGCTGGTCAACACAGCGGGTATTACAAAGCCGCGTGGTCCATGCCTACTATGAACTGCCTGCCGTAGAGGTTCGGGCGGTTACTGCTGTACAAAGTGTACGATAGCCACCAACTCGCGGCGCGTGACTCAATAGCGCTGCTCTGCGGCGGACAGCACTTGGCTACCGTAAGCGACCACGCTCTCCACCTGCGACAAGACGGCGCCGATCCCGGTATCGCTTGCATCTGTATCCAACACAAATGGCAAGGTGAAATTGGGGTACCGAAGGGGGGGCGGTGCGTTCACGAGGCCATCGTGCAGCATAACAAATGCAGCCTCCTCCTTCCCCCACTGAAACCTCTGGCCCTTTGCCGTGAGAGCGTGGAGCAGCCTTGCGGTCGTTGCAAACCCGGGCACGAAGCGGCAGTAATAAGACACGAACCCCACAAAACTGCGGACCTCACCCACCGACGTGGGGGTCGGCCACTCATGCATGCACGCAGTCTTTGCAGGGTCCGTGGCGATCCCAGACTCGCTAACAACGTGACCCAGGTAGCGAACCGACTTTTGCAAGAAGTAACATTTCTGCGGCTTGATTTCAAATTAGCCGCCCATATTTTAACAAATACCACATGCAACCGCTGCAGATGTTGCTGGAACGTGCGACCAAAGACAATCAGTCATCCAAATAGATCAAACATGACTTCCCTTGGAGCCTGGACAGTACCAACTCCATAAGTCGCTGGAACGTGGCCGGAGCTGAGTGAAGTCCCATCGGAAGCACGTTAAATTGAAACATCCCTTGCGGTGTCCGGAATGCGGTTTTAGGTTTTGAACTTTCATCCAGGGGCAACTGTTAAAACCCCGACAATAGATCCAGGGTGGAGAAAAACCGCGTCCCCCGACAGGGCATCCAACGAATCGTCCATCCATGGAAGCGGATATGCGTCCCACTTTATTTCATTTCCGAAAATCCACACAAAACCGCAAACTCCCGTCAGCAGCTCCACGATGCGCGCGCTGAGTGCCTGCAGCATTTCTCCAGCCGGCGGCGGCGCGGGATTGTCGCCCTTCACCCACTGCCCCGCCGGGACCACCTCTCCGGGACCCCCCACTGGGGTCCCGGCTGCCTGGGAACCCTCCTCTCCGTCGCCCTCTTTGCTCGAGGATGTGCTGATGAAAGCAATCTTCTTCGTGGCTGTCGACATAGCCTATCTCCCCCCACCGGGATTCGAAGGGAAAGGGAAAAAAAAAACAATTCCTAACAACCCTACAAAAAAATGTTGTTAACACTTCTGACACCAAATGTAGTGTACTAATTCAGAGACACAAGTAGGAGGCATTATCCCTCTTGTTTATTCAAGCTCTCACAGCCATAGGGGATAACTCCATACTGGGTCGGGACAGCCAACATGCTTCCAGACCCACAGCTTGAAGAGGCGAAGACCACGACAACAGCAGCATGACGAGTTCCATTCCCGAAGGCAGCCGCCCCGACTGTGAGTCGGAGCTCGCCTTTTATTCTCCCCAGCGTGTCCAGGCGCCGCCCTCGGCCACGCACCCTTCTGAATCCCCCAGATGGCTCCGGGCTTGGCCTACGGGTCCAACTGGTAGAACGGGCTGCTACCCCTAATTCCATTGTTTACCAATCTCCCAGCGCCACGCTTTACAGTGACTCATTCAATGTCACTACACACAGGACTTGCAATATAGAGGTCACCGGTTCAAACTCTCAGTATGACATTTGACACAATGGGAAAGTTTCTTAAAACTCCTGCCCCCCCCCCCTCTGTCCACATAGCAGGATAAATAGGTACACCACAGTGGATCAGCAGATTGTGTCTGGTGTGGTAAAGTGTGGGTACTCCCACCTTTTCCAAGATATCTGGCCAGTGTAGAACAGTTGGCCAAAATAACCACTATATTGGGGCTCACTAGAACTCCGTCTAGTGGAGGCCCTTCTGGCAACAGTGGTGTGAGAAAAAAATTGCAAGGCTGCACCTTTATCTTTGTGCAGCGATATCTAAAACAAACCACTATTCAAAGCATTGTTTTGTGCGTGTGTCCGCAAAAGTTGTTTTGTTTAGTTCTGTAATATTTCCCAGGAAGCCACGCCGACCGATTCCATCCTCAACTGGCAGGACTACGAGGGACGCACGCCCCTGCACTTCGCCGTGGCAGATGGCAACGAGGCAGTGGTGGACATCCTGACATCGCCGCAAGTCTGCAACGTCATGGCCTACGACAATCTCTTCCGCACCTCGCTGCACTGGGCCGCACTGCTCGGTAGTTCAGCTCACCCGAGCATCCCTCTCCCCACACCCCCCACACACACCAAGCCTCCCTATGTGTTCCCCAGGCAATTCCCCATGGCTTTGCAGCCAAGACTGTCATTATCTCTAGGTGGATGTGTGGATCTGAAGACTGGCCGAATAGAGTACAGTACTGTAGTTGGTTTGTGTGTCTCAGTTACGTCACACATAAAGTGGTTTATGCTTATTGTTATGACTATTCTAGATTGTTACTGTGTTTATATGTGTGTATTTTTTGTATGCGCATGTGATTATTTTATGTTTGCTGTATGTGTAGCTCTGTGATGTGTTTTTAGACTATACTGATGTGTTTTCTTCAGAATTCAGTTCAGAATTCAGTTCCTGAAGAAGCTTCCAACACGTGGAGCAAAGCGTCCGACGCCATACGAACAACACGTGGAACAGCCCAAAAACGCATCCAAGAGCTATACAGCACAACCACATACACCTACGCAGTAGTATGCTGTACATGGGTGTGTCGATATGCTGCTGTGTATGTGTATTCGTACTTATATAATTTAACTTAAACATGGAAGCGTGTGCACGCTAGTTGTTGCCTATCATATGATGGATGTTAACTGAACATGTTTTGCAAACATTGAAGGTTTTTTGCTGAAGTGTAAATCACATCCGCAAAAAAACACATCATGGCAAGCATACACACATCTGAAAACATACTTGAAAATAGTGGGATTTAAAACAGTTGGGAATTTTTTCCCAGCGTATTTTTCTGGAGAGTTATGTTTGACCATTTGTTGGAATACATTTCACCAATGCGGTAATTTAAAATCTGTTTCAGTTCCTTCAAATTTCAAGACGAATATAAGTACACAGGTAGTTTCTGACAAACCATGCTGTGTACATGATTGTGTTTTTTAAACGAAGAGAGTGAGAATTCGTCGGTGAAATTGCTAAACAAGAGCCGCAAGGTAACAAATAAATAAATAAACAAGTCACATTTGGTAAGAAAGCTCTTAATGCCACTCTCTAAGCTGTGGGAGAGCCCTCCTTCTCAGCGGCATTAATCGAAGGGTATAAAACCTGCGTGGCCCCCGGTTGGGAGGTTAATGGCTGGAGCTGAACGGGGCTGTAAATACCAAGCCGATCCTGTGCTACCCTGGGTCAATATCGGTTAACGAGGGAGGGTGGGTGGCCAGTCAAGTGGGGGGGGGGGGGAAGTGCTGTAAAGGGTTTTTTTTAAGAGAGTTGAAATCTGCTTCACGTGCTTGTGGGCTGCTCTGCCTTCAGTGGTGACAATGTCCAGCTGCCTCGGTCAATTGTGCTGATGAACCCTACCGAGTCATTTTCTTACAAATGGTTTTCGGAGAGGAAAATTGTGATTATTGATTGTTTTTGTTATTTCCTTACAACATGATGTATGTGGGTTTGCACATTTCCACTGTGAGGGTGCCTTTGTTGCATATGCTTTGTACATATACTGTAGTTTATTTCAAATTAATGATTACCTTTTTATAATATGCTTAAAAATCTACTATAGTGTATGCAAGTAGATGTAGTACAATAATGACGATCACTAGAAGGCAGATCGAATCCTGCAATTTCATATTCTTATTTGTAATTCCACCCATAATCCTAATACTTGGTATGACCACCAACAATCTAGTTGTTTAAAGACAAGACTTTCTATCACGTCCTGCTATAGTTATTAATACTGATTACGTGTACATGATTAATAGTAGCCACGCATGTAGGTGCAGTTTGCACATTTATCAGCCTGCAAAGCTAACGGACAAAACAAAAGCAAAAACAGACACTGTGTGTATGAACGGAGTGTCACCGCCATGCTACTTTTCAGGTCACGCTAAAATAGTTCACCTACTGCTGGAGAGGAACTCCTCTGGCACCATTCCCTCAGACAGCCAGGGAGCCACGCCCCTGCACTACGCTGCTCAGAGCAACCATGCGGTGAGCACACCTGTTCCAAGGCTTGCATGTCTCCTTTCTAACTCACCCGTGCTTTTTGTTTCTCGAGCTATTGAAAGTGTTGTCACGTAATGTTCTTTTTCAATCCTTTCATTTTAACAAACCGTAATCTTCTCATAAGCACGGTAACATTTAGCATGCATAGAAATGCTTAAGTAAAGGTTGTGTTGTTCTTTTTTTTCCTTTCCAAACATTTCTTGGCATGATTTTATTGGACAGGCAAGCGTATTATGCACTCGGGATTTTTTTTTTTTGCAGCTGTCACGGTCAGCTCATTAAGTTTATTGAATAAGGTAGCATTGACACACGATGTTCATAGTGATGTTGAAGGAGGGTGGAAAAAAGTACATTTCCGTTTATCCGGCAGGAAACGGTGGAAGTGTTCCTTTCGCACCCATCGGTGCACGACGAACCTGACCTGGAGCGCCGCACGGCGTTCATGTGGGCAGCTGGCAAAGGCAGCGATGCCGTCGTGAGCACCATGCTGCGCCTCATTTCCAACCTCGACGTCAACCTCGCCGACAAGTACGGCGGCACTGGTAGGGCCCTCCTGCCCGCACGTGAGTGGCCACGTGCCCACTGCGGCACCCGTGACAGGTGGCCGTCTAGGTGCTTTCATAGGAGGTGCACCTCGCTTTCCTGCTGTTTGATTGTCGTAGGATTTTCATTCTACAGAGAAAGTATTTTGCAAGTACTTCAGTGGGTACATCGGCAGCATTTAGAAGTTAACTTGGAATATTTTGAAATTATATGAAATGCATTTTCATTCCAAAAATGCAGATCAATGTGTTACAGATTTGATGCTGCCTTATCTCTTAATAGTTTTGGTTCTTTCAGTCAGAAAGTAATACCCTGTCATCTTAATATGACTATAGGTTTGTCATATCGTGAGCTGCCATACTGTTATGTTGCTTACAGAAAATGTGAAATAATCTTGTAATGTCAGCCATACGGCATGACAACTTTGTGCCCGATGTCACTGTGCTCATGACTCACAGTCTTGGAATAATTCCATAAAGAAAAGCCACCGTGACAGACAAATTGAATCTGACCATCCACTGAAATGCCCTGTGTCTTGACATGTGGCACCAGACATGACATGCATTAAGACATCGTTTTCCATCACAATCCATAAAGGTTATATACGCATGTGTGTGTGTGTGTGTAAACCTGGATCACACTGACCACAAGACATGTTACACGGATAGCTTTAACCTTTACACGTGTCAAAACTTGTCTCGCACACATCTGCTATCCACACAAGAGGCAAGTGCTTTTTTAGGATATTTAAAAGAAGGTGGAAAAGTTTAAAGATGAGTTCACTTTTTATATGAATGTGTATTAACACTTGTGAAATTTGCATTAACAGGACTGTGCGGTGGCCTTATATCTCATAGTGCCGAGCACACAGGCAGATTAGCTTACAAACCAGTCTTTGAGAAGTTTTAGATGTTTGATTAAACTCCCCCAGTGAGTGATTCCACTGGCTTTATTAAACCTGCACTGTCTGCTGGCATCTCACACTTTCATAACCTTTCCCAGTAACCATTTCCACTTTGTCTATAAAAACCTTATTTTGAAATCCAATATAGTATCCAGTATAGTGTACATTGGATGTTTTTGTTATAGATAAAAATAAGACATTGTTTGTATTGTAAAAAAAATACTGTTTGAAAAGCACAGAAAAATAAAATTGTAATTCCAAAAATTAAGGTTTTTTTTAGCAAAAGTTTATTGTATTGTTCTTCAAGCATTGAATGCTATATCACTCAGGTTTAAAAGTGATGTGATTGTACAACACTAATACCTGGGGAATAAACTCGATTGTTGAACATAAAGAACTCTTTAAAAATACACAATATAAAGACTGCTACTAATATATACTTAATTAAGTAGTTGTAGCGCAATTACAACATCATGTGCTATGTTTCATACGTTTTACTTAAATAGCAAATTAACTTTTAAGGATTGGGTTAAGTGCTTTACATATACCCAGTGGTCATGATCATACAAACACCTGGAAACATAAATTCAATATCAGAATTGCATTTGTAATTGTATCGTGGTTGTACGATTACGCTGGTTTGCCTGTTAGCTACAAGGATATTTCTAGACATAATTCAGTCAAATTACTGTTACAATTTTGCACTGTGTTTTTTCGTGTTTTTGCCGTCGTGACTTTCTCATCGTGTGTGTCAGCTGTCATAACAGCATCATCACGCATGTCGAGCATCACTCTGGGCCATGAGGCTTGCGTGCAGCCATTTGGATAGAGAAATAGCCATCACACCCGTGGGCATGTGTATAGCCCCCAGTGCTGGAAAATAATTACTGATATTCTATTAGCATTGTATATCAGTCGCACATGTATAAACAATAAATAGAATGACTTTAACGGTCAAGCTTACATATATTTTTTTATCTCCCATTTGAATCCGTTGGTTTAAAATAGCAAGATCATTTGTGTAATTATTTTGAAATCATGAGGTGCACTTATTCATCACCAAACAATGCTCCACATGAGCCTTAGCTGCATCGTTAGGAGGCTTGAAATGCCCTGATTATGATGTTTATAGCGACTGTGGCAAATCCCTGCCGTGGAAGGGGGAGGCCTGCAGATTGATTCCCTCACTGTACACCCCCGGGATAACTTAACACCGTAAGCGGATTAGCCACCTCACACCAAGTTACGGAAAACCTGCAGCAGCAGAACGCATTAGGTAATCTAAAAGCGGTTAGCCGGAGATGATTTGACCTGTAGTGTCGAGTACCATTACTTAGGGCGTCATCTTCCACTTAGTTGTCGCTACTCGTGTACAGCCGTGTAACAACAAAACTGCGTGTTTTTATGTTAGTCATGGTCAGTGGAAGATGGCAGCCTTCACGCAGCCCACTCTGTTACGTGAAAAATCACGACGAACGCTATCAACGAACATCGATCATCGATCTCCTGGTCGCCAAAGCAACAACACAAGTGCCAAACCTGATTTTTAATGCGGTGTAAAACTGGTGGATTCAATTATTATATTTATGTCAAAGGCGCTGATTAATAAAGTATTTTTAAAAAACCTGGAAGCAATGGATGGTCACCCCATTTCTTAAAACGTAATATCAAGTTTTTGTTGATACCACGTGCCACTCAGTATTAAAAAGTTTAAGTGATTCCTGCTCAAACGAGTACTTTGAGGTGGTTGCCCATTTACAGTCCTGAGCCACATTCTTTATCGCAGGGGATAGTATTCATAGGGCAGCCGCCGTTCACTTCCCCACAAAGTGCTACTCATTTTATCGACTCTAAAAGAATCAACCCCCAACCACGAATTTAACGCGCAACCTCACAATTGTGAGCTGCTCATTCTACCGCTGAGCCACCTGGCCGGATACTCAGTATTAGACCATGAGAAAATCGTTGAAAAATTACTTAACAGAAAATAAAAATGTTGAGGTGGGAAGAAACATCCCCCTTTGTTAAACATTATTTAAAAGACTTGACTAAAAAACATGCCCGTCTTTGTATACCCGGTTACTTTACACATGGGCGATCATGCGGGCGATCGGTCGTTCGGCCATACTGTTGCATTTTTAACCGGGTCCTCAAGCCCGTTCGCTTATCCAAACAGCGCTATTTGATCTGCCGAGCGACTCAGGTGGTGCATCTGCCTGCGGCGCGTCCATCCCGTCTGCGCGTTGAATCGCAGGGAGGCATCGTTTTGTTTACTGTTTGCGAGTCGGGACGAGGGTAAACCGCCCCGGCATGTTTGCAAGGTGCTACCCCCTTCCTCCCCTCCCCGTTTCTGCAGCGTTGCACGCGGCCGCGCTTTCCGGTCATGTGAGCACGGTGCGTCTGCTGCTGGCCCACGGGGCGCAGGTGGATGCAGCCAATGTCATGAAGCACACGCCGCTTTTCCGCGCCTGCGAGATGGGCCACAAGGAGGTTATCGAGACCCTGATTGAAGGTGCGTGTGCGCGTACGCACGCACGCGCGCCCGTACGCGTCTGCTCCACACTGCTCCCCACCCCAACCATCCACCCCCCTCCTGCCCCAAGTTAATTTACCCTCTCAGGGCATAGAATATTTATAAGTTAAATGATTAATGTGCTGTGTTTGGATTGTATTGCCTGTCAAGTTCATTCATAAAATTATATCCATTTTTTAAGCAAATTTACATTGCCTTGAGAAAACCACCTTACAAATGTTTTTCCATTAAGATACGCAGTATTGAAATGTAAACAGATCTGTACGTAATTCCTCATGATATAATTATCAATATTTATGCGTATTAAGGTGCTGCGTAGCAAGATAAAAAATTCTGTCACATCTTCCTTATAGTGCAGACGGGAAGATGATCTCTTTCACACAATGCATGGTGCGCCATGTGCTTTTCCACAAAGGGGTGCATTTTCGGGCATATGTGCGCATATATCTATGAATTTGTATATATGTGTATACTGCGCGTTTGCATGTATACGACTATGCTTTGTTCTTATATCTCTGCATGTGCGTCTGCTGTTATGGCCACGTGCATTTGTTTGCGTGCTCATGTGTCTGTGTTTATGGTCACGCATGTATGTGAAATGCAAGGCGGTGCGCGGGTGGACTTGGTGGACCAGGATGGACACTCCCCTCTGCACTGGGCAGCTCTGGGTGGAAACGCAGACATCTGCCTTATCCTAATTCGGAATGGTATCCACCCAGACGTGCGGGACCATGTGCGCCGCACCCCGCTCCAGTGTGCGGCATACGGAGGCTATATCAACTGCATGGTTGTTCTGATGGACAGCCAGGCTGACCCTAACATACAGGACAAAGAGGTGCGTGTGTGAGCGTGGTGCTTCTGAGTGCGAGCGACATCAGCACCACAGCTGCGAGGTGTTAACAGTGCAGGCAAACGCCGCTGCTTCAACAACACTGCCTCACACGCACTGAAAATTCTATTTCACAGGTTGTCCAAATTATCCAGACGATGCCACTTGTGTGAGATGCCAGCACTCTGGGACTTATCACGCAGCAGAAAAACGTTGTGTTCTTGACCGGGTTACAGAATCATAAATAAGGTTTCAGTGATTCTAGATTTGAAGCTTTCGTGACTTTTATTAATTTAAATTTTATAATTTTTTTACCTACGTGACTTTACCGAAAAAACCTAAGAGTATAAGGTTTCAGTGGTCATCTTGCATTTTAACAATCACTGTCGTTTATGTGACATCCCAGTGATTGTCATGGAGTATAATTAAAACAGTTGAATGTTATATGTGAGCTGTTGCAAGAGTCCAAGTGCTGTGGGGTTTCGATTAATCTTCCATTGGATATCGTTATCAACAAGCATCAAAACTGCATCAGGGATTAAACAATGTTTCTTTTCATAAAAACATTATAAACCATAAAAATATATAGCCGATAGATGTTTGCTCATAATGATATATGAATACTATAAAAGGTGGCATCCACTGTTTAGAAAATACACGGAACTAATTTTCCTCCAAGCGAGTGAAAATGTTGCGTTGAAATTCCGACTGCTCCCATCAGCAGGTAGGTTAGCATGACAAGGAGATCATTCCATCGGGTGCTTGACAATTGTACTTGTATACAATTTAAGACACGATTAATTTAATTAATTGTACTTGGTCTAATTAAGCGGCGCTATTGATTATTGGTCAACTTAAATTTCCCGTTTTCCATTGATTGAGCACAATCCAGGCTCACGCTGCAAAGTGAAAGACACATTCTAGGTTGCTCGTGATCGTATTTGTATTGTTATAAAATGCATGTAATATATTATAAAATTGGTCTTTTAATAAAATACCACAATGCAATTCAGTCCTTATAGAACTATTCAGTAGTGTTTTCATTTAAATACCATGAATATGACATATGCATTTGACTTTCTGTGTATTATTACAGGTATACACCACTTGTGTTGATGCGTGCATGTGCAGTAATCGACAGTCATTAACGTGCATCATGCAGCCACGTGTAACTCTTCAACTCGTGTATCTCCAGGGCATGACAGCGCTGCACTGGTGCTGCAACAATGGTTACCTGAACGCAGTCAAGCTCCTGTTAGAGTACGGGGCCTTCTCTAATCACATGGAGATCAACGAGGAGAGGTACCCGCCCCTTGCACCCATCCACGACAGCGAAAGCCATCCATTGCCAACATAAGTAGGGCCAGCAAAAATCTGCGGAATCACCCGCTTCCCTTAACAACGTTGTTCAACATGTGATTTGCTCATAAGTGACTTGGCTCTCCTTTAGTCAGACAAATACGTCTATTTCTGTGTGGATTATTTTTTTTTACGACATTTCGCTCGTGATATTCCGTCGAGCGAAGACCGTGTACCCATTGATTTCTGTTCATGTTGGTAATAGTGGTTTATAACGAAGCAATTAGAGTTCCTTTTATGGCAATTGCCGCAGTGTGCATTAGTGAATTGGTTCATTCATTAATTTTACGAATGTAGTTTAAAATTACGAAATGCAGTGGGACGCTTAACCACTGTATTTGAACGTGGCTTCAGAATGCCATATGGACTAAAAGTTTTAACGCCTAGACAAATGCGGATGCGCAGTGGTAACCTACTGGAACTTTGATCAGGGCAGCAGACGTTTTCATTTTAAACAAATGCTAATTAGACATTTTGGAGGGGTAGAAGGCGAGTGCCCAGGATTCTCACATCCTATGCTGCTCGCACTCACTGTCATTGCTTATTCACAGAGGCTTTTGCACCCCGGCTTTACTCGAGCTGAAGCTCACAAAGGGCCACGAGATTGGAGCGAGAGAGAAAGAGACTGCTGGATAAATAATGAATGACGAATAAATCATGCTCTTTCTTCTTTACTTTGTTGTGTTTACTGTGGCTGAAGGGCCGCTGAAATGAGCTGTTAGTGTATATAAAGAGGGTGCAAATGGCGATGAGCGTTATTCGTCATTTCTGATTGAATGTGACAGTCCGGTCAAACTTCTGAACTGGGGAAAAAAGACTGCCAAAGAATGCAGGTGCTTATGAGTAATATATATGTATACTGTCAAAAAAATATATTTTTACATTATTGCAATACAGATTACAGTACAGTGTATGTATTCTTTTTGCCGTCTGTATTATCCGTTTAAAATTACTTTGCCGTAGTATTTCAGAACCAGTGAACTGCTTCCATGGGTGTGGGAGTTACAAATAAGCCTGCTTATAAGCACCAGCTTAAGCTGTAATGTGCATCATCATGAATCGCACACAGAGTATCAACATGAACATGAGTCAAATAAATTGTCTGAAGCTTCGTTTTTATTAATCATTGTTTTCTCCATTGTTTCATGGAAATAATTGAGTACTTATAAATGTCCAACAGCGTGCATATTCCAGAATAGTTTTTAAATCAAGAAAAAAAGATTGCCATATATCTATATACTTGAGCACACGTCATAGGAAATTACATCTGCATGTGGCAGAGAATGAAACTCGCCCATTGCGCACTCAGTTACGTGAATATTTTAAATAGTGGCTTACCTGTTCAAATGCAGTATCCTTTAATAAGAACGCTGCTAATTGTATAATTCCCATTGTTGAGTACGACCACAGCGATGATCTGTGCCCTCAGAAAGCTCCACGATCTGTTGGGTCATTGTAACAAGGTTAAGCATCACTCTCGCATCCTGCAGGCTTTGAGGTTGACTAATAGGGCCTGAGAAGAAAAGGCAAAGAGGCAAATGATTAGAGCTTCCATTTTTTCCTTTTGCAACTGCAGAGTGTTTGTTGTCAGCACATTAATTTCCTCCCTGAAATATTTGTCTCGGAGATTAAGCGCTGGTCCCTGCCAGGGTCGTATGTCTTGTGCACAGCCCCAATCTGAGCGCTCGGGGATGAGTAATTAATCTTGCCGAGCTGTTTTGGTCTGTAATCCATTTGTATCCCCGAGAAATAATGAGTGGGGAGTTTGTTTCGAAGGAGAAAAAAACAAGTATCGATAGTGATGTAAAACTCTTGATGGGAAAGGGATTGCGGTTTAATTGTGCAGCGCGATGAACGACTTACTGCCTGGGCTAGTTTGACGCCAGACTTAAATCCTACCGTGTACCTTGATGTATAATTTAAGTGAATGACAAGACAGAAAGGCTAAAAGTACCAAAAATACGGCTCGCCGATTTATACATAGAAGACTATTATATGGCTTCCATCTAAAATTAATGTGCGTGACAAATATGCTTGAAAACTTTAATTTGTAGATACTCGTAAAATAATGGAACTGCCGTGCTTATGCAATGTTCCAAAAATGTGTGTTACTTAACAGTATGTTTATGCAATACATCAAGTTCCTCTGTGCTGTCCTGCATCTCTTCGCACATGTACTAGCGCTGAAAAGATTAATCTTGTAGTGTTGTGGTAACAATGTGCAGGTTCTTGTTTGTATACAGTATTTGCATGGATATGTTAATAACCTGTAATGTAGTGCACTAATCAGTGTAATTTTGAATGTTCTCCTAGATTAGATGAGGCTGTAAAAAACATTTAAACTTGTTTTTCTGCACAGTGAAAGTGGTACATTTGTAGAGCACTTATTTGGATGTGTTTGCCGAGGCATGCATGTAATGTGAGTGGTTACAATGTGTGCACGGATTTGTGTCCGAGAACCATTTCATAAGCGGCACAGAGATTAATCACCGAGGGAGATTGATTGATTGTCTGACATTGAACAACAGCCTCTGGTTTTCACCACGTGTTCTGTCATTTGGTCACAATCTCGGACACAGCTAAATGACTAAATAACCAGATCATTGATTCCACATTATTTTCCAAGGGCCTATAATATTGCCTGGAGACACTTTCTGCTGTATTTAGAAAATAAACAAAATATGACATAAAAACTAGATTTTTGTTTATAGATACTGTTTTGTGCATTTTAAATCCAGTCATTTTTTTTTGTACTCCTGTGTAGGTTTTTACGATTGTCCTGTACAGCTCTCCAAAGTGTTGTCGGGTTGTACCACACGTTGTTCGGCATGAAGTCTGACAATTCGCGTTACGTGCAAGGAGTTTTAGTTCAGTTCCTAAAGAAGCCTGGAAACACATCAGAGAGGCATTTGCAATGTTATTTTATCCCACGGTCCATCTTGTTGTGTATGCTCATCATATCGTTCTGGCTGTTTAGCAACAGTGTCAGAGCTTGATCCCACCACCTTCTCCCCATTCACATTGACCCCAGGTACACCCCCCTCGACTACGCCCTGCTCGGAGGGCACCAGGAGGTGATCCAGTACATGCTTGAGCATGGGGCCCTCTCCATCGCCGCTATCCAGGACATTGCTGCGACCAAGATCCAGGCCGTGTACCGAGGGCACCGTGTGCGCCGCTCTTATTTGGACCGGAAAAAGTTGCTCATGAAACACGAGCAGCTGCGCAAGCATGCAGCCAGGTACTGCCCAGGGGTTGGGTGCGTCAACCAAAGAGGACGCAAAGACTGCAGTCCAATAATAACAGTCGGTCAAATAATCGCCTTGCTGAAATGCGTGTGGGGTGGTGTGTTTCTCTGTTGGCACTTCTAAGACAGTGGTAGAAGTTCTGAAATCCTATGGGGGCCCAGTCTCTACATATGACAGCCGCTGTTGACGTTACTCAAAGTGTTACTCATTTATTGACTCCATTTGTAAACCAAATGCTCTTCCATAGCACCACCCAGTCAAGGTATAGTAATAGTCTTGTATTTATCCAGGATAGCCTCTCTGTGTCTAAATATACATTTCTTAGAGTGTTTTGCCTTAGGGAGGAAATGGTGGGCCCTAAAGAAATCCCACCTATGATTGGGGGTGACATTCAAAATCCACATCTACAATTCAAGACCACATTTGCTGTACTGCCATCAGTACATGCTGAAATCTTCACGATCCATCGTGGCCAGAAATGAGTCTTTTAAGCTTAGAGGGTAAATGTGGGGTGTGGGAATAGGGAAAAGGGTGAAGGTTTGACTTAAATAGGTAATGACCCAAGCCCAAAACAGGCACATAGCACACATGCATGATTTAATGCAACATGCATCCTGTTAATGCAAGCCATTATTTGTTCACACCCATAGCCTTTACCTAATACCAGTGTCTGGTTGTTACGCCATGCTGATGGATATACATCCAGCAGCATGTGTAGCTGGGAACAGTGACATGCTCCACCCCAGTGAGAGTTGGCGCGGTCACAATAGGTGACTTAAGAAATCCAAGGTGGGTCCAATGTGCGTGTAGCCGTGTACGTCAAACGAATGCACTCCAGGAGATTTGTGTAGGTCAGACATTTAAAGTCAAAGCTCTTGTTAAAAACAGCCCAATACTCTTTTTTTGTTGTATATACAAACTATAATATCATATAATTTACACGTGTACCTTTGTACATCACGTAAACTATCGACACACAAAAGATAGGATGATGCCCAGCAATGCATAAAGCTCGGGTCGTGACTGCACAGCGCATATATTTACTTTCCTCTTAATGTCCTATACCGTTTGTGTGGGTCAGTGTAGGCATAAGATTAACTGCTACTACACAGGAATAGGTGATGTCAACATATGGCATTGTATTGAGATTTCGTGATAACAATAATGTACAGCCCTTTGTCAATTCCCTGCTTGGTGAAGACCTCCTCATGCAATATCTGTCATGGGATTGTTTTGAACGCACTTCACCACGCTGGTCAGTGTGGGTTTGTAAATTCTGGGTTGGTAAGTTATAAGTTATGATGCCTTGATTAAATCTTGCAGGTTACAGTCTTTCAGAACACAACATAGTATAACTGGTCAAAATAATATATTTGAATAATATTAGAATCATAAGGTTTGACATGGGTCACAGCCTGATTGATTTTGTGTGCATTAACATGCGAACCTTATGGGGAGACCCCGGGGTCCCATAGGCCCCCGGCTCTCGCATAAACTGCGTTGCGACGTCATTTTATGTCTGTTGAAGGCGAACGATACGGCGATCTATTCCTCTCGAAGGGCTCTACACGATGCGCTAATCAAAGTTTAAAAGTTGTGTTTATGACTACGGCAATTTTGGCAACGACGGGTGCTTGGTGAGGAACGAGAGGATTGATTTCTGGTGGGTCGTGGCGTTTATGTGTGCGGTGGGTCGGAGTCGCCAAAAATAAATTAATTACGATGTTGACTTCCGTTTATTCGGGACTCCTGGGTCTCGCCATGAGGTTCAAGTATACAAAGAGTACAATTGCAATGCTGCGCACAGTATTATGACAATCAAAAAATACAACTCTTGTATGTCTTAGACTGAAGGATTACACATTTTTATAAATGTCTTTTCACGCAACTTGGTACAGCATCGGACAGCACATTGCCTCGTACTGCCGATCCACAACAGAGAGCAGGTGAAAGGCAGCAAGTGGAGGCTGAAAAAGCGGCTCGATAATTATCAGCGCCCTTGATGCATCATATGACAATGATGCATCATATGACAATGATGCAGTGTAAATCCTAGCAGGCAATGACGGCATCTGACGTAAATTACAGATGGTGTCTTGAGTTATCGCCTCGGAGCGCTGTACACGTTGCTGTACTCGTAGGCTGAGCTCTAATGCAAGTCATGGAGTGGGAATGTTTATCAGCGACTGAGTAAGCGGTGGCAGCTGCGCTTCCCTTGTGTTATCTTGACAAAACAATTGAGAGTAATGACACGTCCACACCTCTGTTCATTCTTCAGCCACTGAGTAGTAATAGGACAGGACAGATGCCCTCTTCGATAACAGTGAGGCTGTCTAATGTTCCGTGGGGCATGTCAGTTTGTGGCTGAATTGTGCTCTGTGTGCATGTTGTTTAAGCACATTAAATCCATTATGGCAGAGTGGATAATACTGTCAAGATATGATTTCGTAGTGTGTTTACATAAAGGGCTGCTAAATTATCCTCATCTGAACCAGTAGTTATCCTTAAAATTGCAAGTTACGTCGTATATTTTGTGTTAGCGTGAAATAACTGTTTTGCATTACCTGTGTATTTTTGGTTTTCGAGATTACCGCGTACAATCATAGAGGAAGATTCGCATTGTTGGTAAACGTGCACGATAGTTATATTTATTTTACCAAAACAGCCCCAAGTCTCCCATTGCCATCACAGGGAAAATTATAGAGACAGTTTTTTTTTTTTACCAGGTCCTAAAGATATTAAATGATGCCGAAATAGTACTGATGCTTGTATTGTTATTTCATATATACATATATATGAAGCGTACATTTGTCAATTGTTATTTGGGAGATCGATAACAGTTAAAATCTTGAGGTCACTAAGCTTCTTCTTGGTTCTTTCGGTAAAGTCACGTAGAAGGGAAATAATAAAATAATACAAATAAAACATAATAAAATACAATTCTCACGACGTTTGGGCCTCAACGCAAGCAGCCGTCCTCAGGTGAAGAACAGGTCTGTCGGAAAGACAGCGTCTGAATGAACACCACTAAGCTTGTGAGACGATATTGCACTCAGCATCAACCTACAACCAGTTTAAATGCATCCGGTTCTTCATCAATATTGCATATGTTTGATCATGATGCATTTAAAGAGAGTTTTGAAAGTTCAATTATAAATATAGTTTTCCACATATCCAGTGATTTCAAACTTTTGCTAAGACTCAGGGGCAGAGAAGCGATGCTGCAGCTGAATTTACAAACCACTGGGGTTACACAGATCTGTGTCAGGTGTTGCTTTTTAATTAATGAAAACACGCAAAACCCCTCTAAGCTGCCAAGGCTTCAATTTGAATATATGTAACAGCTGCAGAAATAGCTTTTAATTAGCTTGTTTAATCTCTATAATAAAGCCTAATATGTGTTTGCAGTTTGGTAAATTACTGCACACATGCTTAAGAGAGGCCCCACAGAAACAAAGCAATATTAATCAGCTTAAAAAGTCTCCAAAGGCTTGTGCTTTTCTGACTACGGCATACAGATTGAATGTGACGAGCGCACAGAGGCATCGGATGAAAAATACCACATCTTTGTTTTTGTGTTGAATTCTACACAGATATAAAAGCCACACCTGGTGTCTTTACTGTTTGGTAGCGGGCTTTTAGATTTTCTAGAAAATGTGACACTTCATTTGCAACTCCCCTGGCTGTCTCTTATATTCATATGATAGCCGTCAATTAAATTTTCCCATGTCTTGTCTGCCGTGGCATATGTTTTAAAAATGTAATATTCCAGACGTTGGCGTGGATACACAGCTCATTAGCTGAATGGATTCACTGTGCAAATAAGAAAACTTCTGTTGTTATTTACACAATAGCTATACTGTGCTACCGAGTTTTACCAAAATTAATTATTAAAGTTTTCAAAGATACCATTAAATATATACCAGAGCTAAAGGTCAGTGGGGATTTATTCGAAAAAATATATATGCAAGCCTCACCTATTCGCAGTAATACCGGGAGCAGGGAGGGGCTTGATAGTAGGAAGATTAACCTTTTTGTGAATATGTGAAGGCTTTCACATGGACACGTGTGAGCTGTAACTGACAAAAGCTTAGCAAAGGACACAATGTGAAACGTACAATGTGTGGTGGGGTTTAATTACCAAACTTTTTGGACATATAAAAGGTGACATGTAACACCATGCTTTTTAAATACATATAAAACATATTGCTGTACAGTAAAAAAAAAATGTGAAAAGTTTAATTTCTGAATATTTGATGTGAGAATAGACGAGGTTTGCCTTTACAAGCTATCTTGAGAATTCTGGGACGATTATTGGTATCCTTTGTTCATTGTGGTCCCACCTCCTTTTTAAATAACAGAAAGCGTCCTTTCTAACCCCAGCAGGAAGAGAGAGGAGGTGAACAGGAGAAAAGAGGCAGCGCAGAAGCTATTGAAGATTGGAGAAAGTGGTGCCGAGGCCCAAAATCAAGAGAGGCTCGTGCAGCAGGGGGTCCACAGGAAGGAGCCTTGTGCAGAGACCACGCTTGAAGGAGGAGAATGTGGTACGATAAGCTGAAGCGCCTCTGTGTTGTCAAATAATTGGGTCAGCAGTAGAAGCACAAAATGCGTTCGTTTGATGACCGATCGACCGCGGTTTTATTATTATTTGTACAATTTGGGGTTTTAAAAGGAAGCTTTGAATGATGAGCATTCCTTCTTGCGAGGCGGGCTCTGTTATGTCGCTGTAAATTGTGCATTTGCTCGTGCTTGAACATGTCAATGGGAAGGAAACATTTTCCGAAGCTTAATAACATAAAATGTGTATTTTGGCTTATGATCTAAAAAGTATCTGTGGCAAACTGGAAATGGTGGCACTGTTTAATTGGCCAAACTATTCAAGCAGCCTACACGAGTGCTGTTGTCGTTTTCTCTCAAAGGACGACACGCTCGTGAGCAGGAGAGAGCGAAGCAAGCACTGTCTGCCACGGGCACCCGTGGTCCCACCAGGTCTGGTGCTCCAGAGAAGGCCCCATCCAATAGCGCTGGTGGTGAGGTACCAGAGAGAACTGATGCTGCCACTCTGCATCATTCAGCCTCTGAGGGTGAACTGCGGGCATCTATCGCGGGCCGCGGAGCGACCACCAAAGCGAAAAGCATCCAGCAGCTGCCTCAGCCCGACACCACCAGTCCGAGTCCCAGGAGCGGCAGCAAAGAACCGCCGCCGCCTGCAAGCGGCAGCGGGGGCGGTGGCGGCGGCAACAGCAATGGTAGTAGCATTGAGAAACGCAGCTCGGCTGGGAGAAAAAGCAAACCTGGCGACGTTGCAATTGGTAACCAGGTTAGACCAGAGAAACAGTCGGGTGGATCACAGCAGCAAAACAGCAGCGAGGACGCAAAGAAAGAGAAAAAGCACCATTCAAAGTCGAGAAAGGAGGGCAAAATGTGTGCAGATGGCAGTGGGTACTGCTGCCACAAGCACTCGCCGGGTTTGTGTGGACGGACCTCACCGGTTTTGAGCAGTGACAGAAGGGATGCCAAGCATTCACACAGAGGCACATGCAGTGAATGTAAGTATCGGCATCCAGAGAAGTCGGGGAAATCAAAAAGCACACATAACAACTTGTCAAGAATTAACGAAGATGCTGTACTCGGAGCTTCGGCGCAGAATCGAACACGTTCGGCACATGGTATGCAAATTCGGCCAGAGAACGACGAAGAAATACCTCACGTCACAAAAACGGGTAAGAACATCATATTATCTGACTGGTTACCAGGCTGTGCTTTCATTGTTTTTAGTTTACATTACAAACCACATTTTAGTATTTTCATTTGTCCAAATTATTTAATATATGCTCTGATTTGATATCTATAGCATGTAAAATCATTTAAAAACTCCCGGTCTCATTTGTGTCCTTTACACTTTCAGAATCAGCAAAATCCTCGCCACAAATTTGCAAGAGAAGTGAAAGAGAGTATCCAAGAGGAGGGGGTGGCGGCAGGTGGGAGGCTGGAGGCAAAGGTCACGCGCTGCCCATTCCACACGGCTCGAACATCATGGAGCTGGCACTTGAGGTGCGACTGCAGATCGTACAACGGGAGAGGAGACGCAAGGATCTCTTCCGGAGGAAGCAGCAGGCGGCCACCCTCATCCAGAGGACGTGGCACAGGTGAAAACAAACGCCTCCTGTGCCTGCGTAGGGTTCTGTGGTGGGTGCCTCCTTGAGTGGGGTGCCACGGTGGCGAGATATTAACTACCTCGCCTGGTATACAGGAGGTCGTGGGTTCAATCCTGACCCCGTCACCTGTGTATTTGGAGTTTGCATGTTCTCCCTGTGGTCGTGTGGATTTTTCTCCGGGTCGTTCTGTTTTTCCCTCCACATTTAGAATCATGCATTTAGATTATTTGGCTGCTATAAATTTCCTCATGACAAGCCACTTCGTTGAGCTATCATTTTTGGCCAGATCGCTTCTGAAAAAGAGCTATATAGCTCAGTGGGTCTTACCTGGTCAAATAAAATAAAAGAGTAGAAATTACTTGGATAGCAATCCAGATTGTACCATCTTGTCATTGGCTTCAAGCAATAGTGACAGTTTGGCAGATGGGTGTTCTGGCTCAAGTCTTCATGGAATTTTAACAATGTTCAACTGCATATCATTGACAAGATTCCACAATGTTGCATAATCTCTATGCAAATAATGGCATTCGGCTACTTTGCAATCTTGTGCTTTTGTGCATTCTCTCACCTGTTGTAGTGACCACTCCCCATGAATTTTGATCAGTGTTTGCAACATTACCATAGTTTTCTGATATATTTGGCACCGAGGCATTTTTGCTCACATATATGTAACTGCTTAAATGTCGTTATTGCGGAGCCCCTCATAGCCGCAGAGCACTCGCCAGCTTGGCACGTGAGCACTACACCATTCCAAATCGGTACGCCTTGGGAGATGGTAAAAGCCAAACAAGGGAAGTGTCCCGGAACTGAACACGTCACGCTGCATTTGTCTTGATCACACGATGGATGCGTCGTGTCTCCTTGCCGCCTCCACCCTCCCCTTCCGACGATCCCCTCTTCTACCACTCCAAACACTCCCAGCCCCCCCACGCCCACCATTGCGTAGCACAGCAGCTGTATCATGCGTGCCAAGTTCCTTTGCACCATGGCTTGCACTACCCGTGTCCCCATGTACCAAGACGCTGCTGTGGCACCAGCGCTCACTCAGGCGTTCCTTTGTCCCATGGTGGCTACAGCGTGTCTCTTGTTTTTTGCATTATTGATTCTTTGGATTTTTTTTAGCTCTATGTGAAGTTGCGGGGCTCTTATTTATTAGCGAGCAGCAAAAGGCAGTTGTCAGTTAAGTGGAAATAATCCCTTAAATAGCGTGCTCTTTTTACTGCATAGTTACTCATTACAGCTCTTATGGCAAATACCCCAGAAATAATTTCACTGAAACTTGGTCGTTTTTGGATTATTAAGATAAAATAAAACAACGACCACTCTCAGTTTTGAAGTAATTCCTATTATCTTTTCGTTCTACAATGTTATCCTAACGTGTTTTTTCAATGCAATACGCACATACCCATCGAGAAATGTAGGTATGTAATTACATTCTATATTACAAAGGACTGCCTGTGTATTTTATATGCCACTCATGTCAGTTTCCTTTCATTACCCTCAGGTACAAAGCACGTCAACTGTGCGTGTCTAAACAAGCGACAAACACAACACTGTCCAGAGTCAACAAAGCCAAGACGATAAAGGACAAATCTTCCGAGCAGCTGAGCAATGCCCAACAGAGAGCACTGGCAAGCAGATCTCCTGTAAAACGCGCATCAAAGATCAATGAGGAAAAGATGAAGCTTGGCAGCAGCAGGATAGCAGACGGGCCATCAGCAGTGTGCAACAGTCACTCAGGGATTCCCGAAGGTGCTCAATCGAACGGCTCCGAGATGGCTCCCCATGCACCGCTTTGCTCTGATCCTGATGAGCGCTGGAGAAGAGAGATGGCCGCTCTCACCATCCAGCTCGCCTGGAAAAGATTCCATGCAATCAGGGAGCCCAGGCCGCACCGGTCGGCCAGAGGACGCTGCAGCAAAGTGGCCCCTCGGTGGGATGCACGGGCGAGGGCAGCAGCACAGCTAGCCCTGATACGGCGCGTCTACGGTAAGAGGCAAGCCACAGGCAACCTATGTAGCACAGCACAGCCCCAGCTAGTGTGGAGGGTGCACAGCAGTGAGGTAAGCATTAGTATTGAAAGAATAGTGCTAATAAATAAGGCAATAGGACTACAGATGAGCATCTGCTAAATACGAGGTATAACATAGTTAGCGTGCATGCCTAATGCAGCAATCTCATTGCGACTCTGTACTGTGTAGCACATTTTTGACATCAGTGACCACACGTGTAACTTGTAAAACATTTGTTAAATATCATTTCGTTGATTCAAATTGAAAAGGGAGTCATTATGCCCTCAGAACAGCTGACACGTTAAGGCTTAAACATTTTGCCCTCATAGAAATTTAATAACTCATTTAGTAGAGAATCGGAGAATGTCAAAACCACATTCCCTCAAAAAAATACGTAACTTCCATGCTCCAGAGCATCGCTGCTTTGCTCTGAAGTTTGCAGCCACTGGGCCGCAAAGTGAGCAGAGAGGCAGCCGTCCGAGACAGGGTAGCAGAGGGGTCATGGGTACGTTTCCTCCTGTCACTTTCGTTGAAGGCTGTGGACACATAGATTAGCGGCCTGCGTGAAAATCCACCGCTCGACTCTCCCATAAGCTTGGCGGCCTTCCAAGTGCCACTTGATGCCTTGTCACATCCTTGTTCAGATTGTCAAGAAGCCCATCAGCTGGGTCTATCACCTGCTGCTGGCTCGTGACTGGGGGTTTTTTCTGTTTACTTTATTAGCGTCTCATCTTTATGCGCCCTCTTTTACTGTTTTCTTACCCTTGGACCCCACTGCCATTGCTTCCCACCACATCTTAGTTTTGTTTGTATATATGTATATATATATATTTTTTACTCGTGTTCTTGTGAGGGGACTGACCACAGGAATATGCAATTTCCGTCACTGGCTCAGGACCTCTTATAGACACATGGGTAGAGACAAAAGAAAAATAATTTTGGGGATTTGTATAAAGTGTTGATGTCAAACTCATACCAACGGTAATGTTAATATTCAATGTGGTTAAATATAAAAACTAAATTTTTATCTTGATACACGGATGTCTCACAGATGTAGCATGTCTGCATTCACATCACAATTTAATTGGTTAGAGTGTTCATGTCAGACCCTCTATTTGCTTTGAAAATTATATCGACGAGCATTGAAGCCTTTAGAGGGGTTGGTCCACCAAGTAAAATGTTGATATACAATGTCCACATGTTGGATTATTGACACGAAAACATTTAAAATCACCCCAAGAACAACATTTTAAAACTGAAAACCAATGGCTCTCTTCCGAGTGATCTGTATTAATACAAGGAAAATAGACTTTAAATATATACACGTCACACGCATAACCATAAGGGGCGACTTATTTTGTTCAAAGAAAATGCGCAACAAAATTACATTTACTTAAAAAATGGTATTCGGTGAATGTCGTGTTATATCTGCCATTCTGACCTCTTGATTCCAGAAGTTATTAAGGAAAGCCTTCAGAACCATGTCGCTGCATTTCTGAGATGTTATCCCTCAGCAGATGCTTTCCAATCTTTGCTTTGCTTTTCCTTTGCTCGTGCCCTCCGTGCCCCCGCGTATCCCTTCCTCCTGGCTGAGAGCACGACATGACACGTGATGGCTGTTCCTCGCAGGCGAGCCTCAGGGGCCATGTGGACAGCGTGTGCCCAGGGCCTCCCCCAAGGCGAGCCTCGCCAGCCACTCTTCCCTGCGTGCCGTGGGTAAGGGGATGGATGCGCCACATTCCCTCGAGAAGGTGCACCGGGCGCACCACATTTCTACATTGACCACTCGTGCCAGAAGCTTGCTGCGAGTGGCTAAAGAACACAGAAGAGAGGCCAACTTTGTTTTCAGGGCCGTGATGAAGGTGGTGCGTTGAATTTCAAAGTTTGAAGGACACAGGAAGGAAGCACACAGGACGGGTTAAATGCAAACTACCATTTTCTTCATATCAAGTGTATAGCCTTACGTTACATGCTGTGCGCTCGTCACTAAACGTGTATGTTTTTCTGTCGGGGTTATATTTTTTGTTCGTATTTGACAAGCACGCACCACAATGTTCATAGAATGCATCATATGAGAGGCAGACCAATATTTTCCTCCGAGGAGCTCCCATACAAAGCACCAAACGAAACTATCAGGAAGGCAATTTCCACCACAGACCGACGATCAATGCTTTAAAACGGGTTCTTTTCCCCAATGAATCATCTTTGATAGTTCTGCCTGTAATCGTACAGTTGAGAAATGAGCACGTTAATGCAAACACAATAGTTTGGTAATTATATAATTAGCGATGACTGTTTAAGCCTTCAGCCATTTAACGCTCCTTATTAAATAACATCCATTGAGTAATTAAGGAGTCCTCAAAATCAAAAAATATTTACAGAAGAAAATAAAAACTGTCATGCGCCAGGTTTTTTTTGAGCAAGCAAGCCTTTAGAGAGACACCGTGCTTATGAAATCTTACGGTGCTGCACAAATATGCATTCATGCCATTGCTCTGGAGCACACTCGCAAGAGCACAAAAACACATTGTGGCACAAATGCGTATTGGCAGGGCGATGCATATTCAAGGGAATACTGCTCTCTCCAGACGGAGCGGGGAGGATTTGGATACTGAATGCGGATTAGAGGCTATGTTTTATTGATTGTGCTCTCGCTTCACTGTATTCCCAATCCCCCAAATATTAGGCTTTGTTATGCTGCAAAAACAATGTGATATTACTCGGTGTGCGAGGGAGGCACAGCGGCACGCAGGCTGGGTAGGCTTCGCTCGGCGTAAAGACAAACTTGCTGCGAATGAAGTGGAAGTCCTTCAGATTACAGGTGACGGTGGGTCATTGATGGAGTTTGCTGGGTATTAAAATTGAGAGGTTCCCGTAGCTTGAAGGGTGTCGCAGCAGGTGTGAATTTATATTTGTCTATATCTTCGCTGGAGTGTGGCGTTCTAAATTATTCACGATGTCATCGCTGCGAAATAGAATTTGCTGCCCCCTGCGCTGCACCTTTCTCCTTCAGTCAGGCTCCGGCGTGAGTCTCCCTGGCCACAGCTGTGGAAGCGAATAGCGCACTGCACACACAAGGCACCAGCACAAAGACAAAGATCCGCCGTATAGCCTTGCACAGGCTGTTGGGGCAAGTGCTCTTAGCGAGCACCTATGAAGGCCGGCAAGGCACACGAGGGGATGGGTGCCAGCACCACTCCCGGCCGCCTTTGTCTCCCAAGTGGCGATGTTTACACACCGCACCAGGTACTCATTTGAGGCCGAGTCGACCTTGGGGAGGCCCAGGACCGTTTCAGATAATCGTCACTGGTGTTGGCCGTAAGCGGGAATTGAACTCGGGTTGCCGGGTTTGTAGTGCAGCGTGCTACCTGCTACACTACTGCTCCCCCAAGCAGGCGCACACATACAAGCACGCGCACACATACAAGCACATGCACACATACAAACACGCGCACACCCCTCTGCTCTTGCCTGGAGCAGCAGCAGCACCCCCCAGCAAATTTTGTCCATGTCCCCTAGAGACCCAATTTATAATGAATGCAGACTGGGGTTTTTTTTTTACAATTATTATAACCACTTTGTCATTTGTCTATCAACGAGGCGTGTGAAAAAGAGGTGTTTTGGGCAATTCAACAATCGTAAGTAGAGCATTGAGCATTCGAAACGTTTAGAAAATTATGTTTTACTTTTCTACAACAGATTTATTCTCCAATGAACAAATGGCTTTAACATGATGTACGTCTCCAGATTCCTGTAAGTCTTGCACATGACCACGTCAGCATTGGCTCTGCAAGGAAATACGGTTTTATAGAAAATTCCCATGCAGTGAACCAGCGTTGTTGGTATTTTAGGTAGTTTTTTTGTGAATGGATGTACATGTTCATCTTGTTTAGGAATTGTCTTTTGTCCAATAACCTAATCCAGAATACATGACGTGACTGTGACCTTCCTATACATGACACTGCACCGGGCATTATATGAAGCTGCGGCTTTTGTTTTATGGGCCGCAATGTGGTTTCTGCCTTCGTCAGACTCTTGCATGCTGCGTGTGCGTGCACAAGGTGAACGGAATGTCACTGGGAGTCACACTCTGTGGACTTGGACTACTCGTGCTGCGGTTTTTCTCCTTTTATAAGAAAAAATTCAAACTCTTTGCGTCAAACGGGTGGGGCCAGGCCTCACTTTAAATTCTTAAGGGTTTATTTGGAAACAGATGTTCATTTTGGCTTCCCCAATGCACGTAGACAAAAACAGCAACTTTCCGAATGCCCAAACTTGTTCCTCGCCGAATAAAAACTGCCTACGTAAACAGTTGGAAAGATAATTTGCATCCTTCCCAGGCACTGTCTTGACATTATGTACAGCAATAAATGCCCTCCCGTCAGGCCGGAATACCTTTTTATGGAGACGTACATGGCTATTTAATATGTGTCTAGCCACGCTGCCGAGTGTATTTCAGCATGAGTACTAGTCCATAACAGTGCTGTCAAGTGCTTTGCTGCAGTCATAGTCCATGAACATGCATGTCTTGTCTTTAAAACGGAAACACATAAAGCATTTTTACAAGGCACTTGCGCTCGCACAGAATGAGGGCAAGAAGGCGGATGGCTGACTATGATGAATGCCCAGGCAGCCAGGCCTCGCGGGTCCACGCTAAGCACGCTTGTAAACAGTTTGTTTCTGTATAGGTTTTTATGGGCGCAGCGTTGGGTGGGAGGAAGCTGCTTATTTCACCCGGGCTCTATTACATGTCAGGGGAGGTTGTAGCCAAGGGCAGAGTGCTAACACTCCATCATAGTGGCACTCATCTGAGCTCACGCCACCGTGCGGCCGCTGCGCGCTCGCACAGCGGCGATGCAGCCCAGGAACGACGATGGCTTTTATCCGTGAAGATGTGAACATTGTTAGACACATCGTGGGGGAGCGGTGGTGATATCATTAGGAGGCGGGCACCTTTGACACAGCCATAACCAAAGTGGCAACAAAACGAGAACTGGTTAACTGGAGCTCTTTGCTAATGAGTAATTCATTGGTTGAGATTAAATATTCACAGGATTTTGTTTTCATTGGAAAAAAAATTGGTTCCCTGGGTAATTAATCCGTATTCTTAGTTAAACTCAACACTTCATGTTTTGTTTTCCTGTGACAGATATGGGTAATAATGCTGGTTCATGAATTAATGTGGGGGTTACCAAAATAGTTAAGTAGCAAATGCAATTTTACAAGGGCTACAATTGCAGGCCTGTCAAATCATCTGCCAGGTCAAAATGCCAAGTCGCATCTGCAAATGTATATATTAACTTAATGGTACTGGGCAGATGGCATTTACAACAGTACATCTCTGCCACCAGCTCAGCTACTGTCAGCCCCCTCGGTGACAGAACTGATAAACCCAGAACCCCGTAGCTCCCCCCAAAAACTAGTGTTCACTGCTGAACAAGCAGCACTTCCAGAGCTCGAAGGGAAGGATGTAATGTATGTAGCGGAGGAGGAGGAGCTTTGAATGAATCATAAAATGAGAGCCAGAAGCCCCACATGTCCAGCCAAGCGTATTGTGGCCTGCATTCCAGCATGGATTGCCCCCACCTTCCCCAGACCCCACTCGCCCTCCTCCCACCCCCCACTCACACCCTCCCCAACAGTTGCAGGGCCTTACTGTCATTTGCAGATGGCAACATCTGATCGTTAATTGGCTAATTACTCAGGAACTGTCAGGCAGTTAGGGGGCCCATGCTTAATAGCCTGAATGATTTTCACCTCGGGAGGAAACTGCCAGCGAGGCTGTGTCAGGTTTGTGCACTGCAGCACCACGGGCCCCACACAGAACATATTTTATCCGTACCAGACTGTCATCTAAATGTCGGCCCATTCAAATTAAGCAGGCCAGCAACGAACTCTGAATATGCAGGCAGAGGATGTTTTTTTCTGTTCCGCGTGTATGTGGCCCACTGCTTAATCAGGCAACAGTCGTGGCTGCACACACACACATTGCGATGTGTCTACCTCGTAACTGCACATCACACAGCATAGCTACGATTAAGACGCTTACCAGCTGTCACTCAACACCACCCCATTGCATTCACACAATTCCCTTTGCAGTATTTTCATTTAATGTTCTTTTGATTTACAAAAACATATTTCCCATTGATCTTTCCATTATGTAGTTTGAGGATTTGAATCCGTGTATCATTCTTATGTACTAATTCACAGGAATGATTAATTTCACAAGAAGGGGGTAAGGTTAATCTGGATACTTTGCATGATCAAAAGGGATATATTGTTTTCTTATTTAAATGTCCAAATAAATGGTATAACTTGGAAGACCAGGTTACAAATGGAATTGTCATAATTATACTTTAAGCTGCTAGATTAGATTTTTTTTTAAATAACAATTTTAAAACTTCAGGGAGGGAATATAAATGAAGCAAACACTAAATTGTTGCCACACATTTCAGCACTTTTTCCCACTGCTACTTGCCTAGTTCACGTGATATTTTTGCTATATTATATGATGCTGCTTACATCATGTAACATTTTTGAAAATCTCAAAACATTTTCCAGGTGAATATAGAAACATTTCGTCTCGTTTTTTGTCCTTATTAACCACACAGAAGCAAAATAAGCTCAGCCATTCTTTGCGAAACACTTTTCAATGTTTTAAAAATTCAGTAGCATTGTCAGAAACCTTAATGTGATTGGCTGTTTTGATACAGTGCACACACGTGTCCCTGTAGCGCCGTTGTGTGCAAGTGCAGACAATTCACTGCACGTACAGCTGGAAGCCACTAAATGCTTCCATGAGTGTCAGATCATATGTCCTGTTGGTCAATGGAACTCCCATAGTTGATGGTTTGGGGCAAACATTTGTTCACCACCTTGCCGCGATAGAGCTGCAGGCAACTCTCATTAACTAGTTTACACGGCACCAGCCTTGCCACTTAACACAGACATTTGTGACGCTGCATATGCATGTCGCCAGCACGACCCCCCCCTCCCATCGCTGGATCCAATTGAGAACAAAGCTCGATGTGAACAATGGATGCAAGCGGACTGTGATTCACTGCGGCGAACGTCACCACTGGGAACTCGTCTGCAATGTGGCAAAAAACAAGCACCAAGTGATCACCTGCATATCTGAAAAATATGTACTATATAGGCCATCTACAAAATCCTAACAGCGCACATCACAAGTCAGGGTAGTATTTCTACGTATGCCGTGCCTTGATTTGATTATCGTTTAATCTGTGCGTGCCCCCCCTTCCTCTCCTCCTATGCATTTTCTCAGATGGCGACTTGCTGGAGGCTGTCAACAACCCACGCCAGTTCTCCTACAACATGTCGTCAGCGCGATCCGAGGTCCTCTCGACGCGCGCCAAGCTGCCCTCATCGTAGCCGCCTTCGTGACGGGGGGAGAGGGGAAAGGTGGTGAAGGCGGCGGACAGCGGGGACAGTCGACGTGGTGTGTAGGGGGGCTGGGGAGACCAGCGCATCCTGCGTAGCGACGACTGCAGTCTGTGCGATTCTAGGAGACGAGTTGCTTGTGGTGTCCGAGGCTTGATTTTTTTTACTTTTGATGACAAACTGCAAATATATCAAAGTACCTTTTGTAAATGATGACTTTTATGATGTAGACCTCGTGTAATTTTTACAAAACAAAGGTACGACAAACAATTCTATGCAATTTATCTCTTTTATACATACTTTCTTGCAAAGCACTACATTCTTTGAGGACAAACGTTTTTACTGGCCGCAGAAACTTTTAAAATAAACTGTTTCATTGCCAAAAATATTTCGCGCTATCATTTTTTTTTTCAATACAAACTCTTAAAAGGCGGCAAACGCCACCAGTGCTTTCCCAAAGGAGCGCCTCGGAGGAATGCTGTACACGGGTAATAGGCAGGTCCCCTAATTAATGTTGAATTGTTAAAACCGGGCAGGTGAACAGCACATTTCAGGCATTGTGAATGTTCCAATTGCGCTCTGGGGACAGGACCAGATTGAGTTTGGATCAATTGCAATGCACAGAATGCATGCCTTACTTACCTATTCTCGCAATTGATTGTTAAATTAGGTCCGGGGGCAGGTTGTTGCCCATCGCCGGTGTGCACTCGTTGTAAGCAGTCTCCTTTCGCGTCAAGCCGCTGTGAAATATATCCGGAACGATCACGGTGCCCCTTGCACTGGTTACTTACAATGAAAATCCTGTTTAGGTAGAGCACAGCTTCCGGTGGCCAATCATACAAATTGCTTCCCATTTTGTGCAGCCTAAACTGTGCAATAAGGGACACTGCACGCTCCGTTACATATGAAACATGGCTGCAACTTGTGCCGGCCAGCGGGGGCCGCTAAATGAAGGAGTGGTGCACACAAACGCTAAATCAGGTTTTAACAGAGTTAGTAGTAAAGTCTGCCTTAATCAGGGAGCCCAGGATTGATGGAGCAATTCCGCCATGGGGGGAGAAAAAGTCTTAGCATATATTATTTATGCATGATGAAATGAGGTTCATTTTCTGCATGTACGTAATACATATATCTGCCTTTTTGTAGTGTGATTGATAGAGAATACTTTTGAAGGTTGTAAATCACAAGTCCTTGGCAATTTTTAATGTGTCCCTTTAAAAAGCCGATTTTTTTGCTTCATTTTTATACGTTATCAATTTTTAAATTTTTATTAACTTTGTAACATGCTTCATGCCCACACTGTAATGATTTGTATGTGAAACTTTTCATAAATGTTCCTTTTAAAAAAAATAGCTCTTTTATTTTTTTGGACTTCATACATCTATGGAAACCATAACACTGCTTGTTTTGACCTTTTTAGAAATTAAATTTGTCTTTTTTTCACTTGGCTTCAAGAGTCGGCTTAACATAGATGGAGAAGACACTGCTGCACGGTGAATCTACAATGAATTCATATTTCTTATTTGTTCTTAATCAGTTTAACACGTAGGCTTTCGCGACCAATATTATTCATAATCAACGTTTTTGGGTTTAGATCGCGTTATTTATAAATGTGTCGTAACCCTCCACCACCCGACACGGCCAATCAGTAAAAAATTGTCACGTTGACAAAAGACAAATAGTTCACGGCTTTAGCCCACCGGTGTGTTGAAGCGTGAAACCACAACATTTACAATTTGAGTACGACGTTTCGCTGGTAATTGCATCCAGCATCATCGGGCAATTCGCTAGAATGGCGAATTGCCCGATGATGCTGGTTGTTCTTAATCGTTTTTTTTTGTACCGTACTTCTGAACACGACTGGTTCACCCAATGCTATTTGTTTGAGATAATGCTCGACACAATAATGAATGTTCCACCACACGTCCACTACTCTCAATGACAAAGCAGTGGGGTTTGGGATGGTATTTAATATCAGATTTACAGCAGCTACTATACAGTCCTTCCAAGCAAGTCTGCTTACAAGTCATAATTCGTCTCAATTATTTTAATATTTAAACAAACATTTACAGTGTTTTCAAAACTTCAGAGGGACCACAAATCAAGCTGGAGGCATATTTTTCAACACCAAAGTTTATTCGCCATGTGTTCCTGTTGTTGCAGCGTATAATGATATTGCAAAATTAGAGTTTTGGGTTGAACTATACTTCACTGGTGATTATCAGGTCCCAGACTCAGCAAGGTCACATTTGAGTAAAAATAAATCCTGAATGTTTCGTAATCGTATCATGCGCAACCTTTTTTCCTGCATGTCGCTGAGCTCATGTCAAACCTGGCTTTGAGACATAAACACGGTGAAGTTGCACTTCAAGTCGGTCTTCCACTGCTCCCAGCAATCTGCACCTCCTGCATCCTGTTGAGGCCCGACACAGAAAATGAACAATTTAGAAAGGGGAAAAAAAAGCAAATTGGTGCCTTTGCAAAGATCCTCGGAGAAAATGCGATGGAAGAAAGGAGGAATGGTTCAAGTAACAAAATCCCGTTTGGCTCAGGAAAGCCTCCCAGCAGGTAGTGGTTGCTTCGGTGCCACTAAATAATTTAGCAGCCAAGTTCAGTGGATAAAGGAGTTAATAATAGGGCCAGGTAGCCGCTTTGCCCTTTTTATAATAGGCTGCAAAAACGCATTCTCTTAAATAATGTTTAAACACTGTTTTTGCCGTCAGCCAAGGAGGCCACCAATTTGCTGTATGAATCCGGTAAGAGCACTTAACACTGGGCAAGCCCCGAAGTTTAAGAAGGAAAGTTTGCGGTGCGTTAGCATGGCAGAGAACACACAATTCTTCATCTGGACATTGATTTTCGCTGGCGTGCTTTGTAGGTCAGAAACATCAATGTCATAAGCATATCAAACGCTCGGCTGCAGTGATGTGCAGGTACAAAAAATCTGTCACTCACAGTTAAGCTGCCTGGGAGAGTCGAAGAGACCTTTACAGACAAGACTATAAATGTCTCCTCCTCTGCCCTCCCCTTTTCTTTTTTTCATTTGGCATTACAAAGTACGCACAGACATCAGAGAGACCGAAAACCTTTAAACGTGGGCCGTTTAGCGTTGCCCCTTGATCCAGCAAATATGGCGTTTCAGAGGGGAGTCCCAGAAACAAAGAGCACCAACTGGTTTCTGTCGCAGCGTTTAAAGGGTCTTTGTCATGTGCTTGCATGTCGGGGTTTTTTAAAGCGACATAAATCGACCACTGTACTTAATTTGGCCTTGCACTTTCCAGTAATAGCACTTTTTTTCTTTCTAAAAGTGGCACTACCTGGTTTAGCTCCAAATGAAAGGTGTCACACTGGTATTCGATATATGCTTTTCAAGGTACAGAGGTATTTTTTTAAGTTCAAACACTTCTACAATACATATAGGTTTCTTTTGCAATGCTCATAGGCATTTTAGTAATTTACAAAAGCCAAATTGTCTACATTAAAATTAAATCACTGAGTTAAATAACTCTTTTTCAGAAGCGACCTGGCCACAAATGATAGCTCAACAAAGGGGCTTATCATGTGGAAATGTATCGCAGCCAAATAATCTAAACGCATGTTTCTAAATGTGGAGGGGAAAACCGGAGGACCCAGAGAGAAATCCACACGGCCACGAGCAGCACTTGCAAACTCCAAATATACAGCAGGCGTCGGGATCGAACCCACGACCGCCTGCATACCCGGCGAGATAGTTAACATCTCGCCACCGTGGCACCCCATTTGGCTGCATTACCACTGGAAGCAGATATGCATGGCCACAGGCATTGTCTCGCCAGACAAGGAGGTGTGATTTGATAGACTTCTTGGCTGGGTAAAAAAAAAATCATCCAGCAGATTTGTGCCACCTTCTGGCTCCATTCAGCAGCAGTATTGCTCAACTGGCACAGGGCGCTTTTTGCTAATACAGCAACGAAACAATTTGGATTTACAATGCAACTTCATGCATGTAACTGAAGATAAAATATGCAAGGCAAACGATATTATTTGTTTCAGTACAGAACAAGAATTCTGCAAAGTTAATGCAAAAAAACTACAAAGTTTATACTGCATGGGCATTACTGCACAAGCATAATTTAAAAAAAAAACTCGCATTCATAAATAACTGCCATGAACAAGAATAGATAACGCATGACGTTTCAGGCAATGGCCCTTTTTCATAGCCCTTCTTCGTAGCTATGAAGACCATGGCCTAAAATGTTGCTGTAAAGGCAGGCTACTGAATGAAAAAACAACCATAGAAATGTTCCCACTTCACGACATGGTTATTGATATTTGAGTTTTTCTTACGAATGCAAATAATTCCTTTATCTCGATATCCAAATCACAAATTACTATCAACGCATCCCTATTGCACGGATCATGTTCGCTATGGGGGTTGCCTGTTGCGTTTATAAATACTGTACACGCAAATTCTGTCACCTTAAATGCGAGTGCTCGCTCCGTACTGCGAGAGTGCTTTTCCGTTGCCAGTCATATGACTACGCAAGCATCCCCCACTGCATTAATGAACACCCATGTAGCCAAACGTGTATTCCCACAATACAAATGTTTTCGACGCAAGACTTGCTTTTACATTCCGGTGAAACCCCTCGAAGCCAAACCACGGTAAGGCCGAGATTTAGGGTCACATGCCAGAGAAGGCTCCCTGGATTTTTTTTTAAAGCAAAACTACTCTCAACGAGAACTTTCTCTGGAGCACTGCTCATGCACCAATTAAGCAGTGTGCTGAAGGATGTTATGTTTGAAAAAGTTTAATTAATTTTAAACGTGTATCATTTATAACATTTATGTCAAAATGAGAGAGTGTAAGGTCACCCACCAGCAGACCACGTGGTAGACTAATGGGAACTCTGCTGGTGGCAACCCATCTTAATCTCTCTATTTAGCTTGTACTCTAATTTATAAAACTGTAAAAATGGTTTTGATTAAATGTTGTGCTGTACATTTGTTTTGTAAATTAATTACTACAAAACAATGTTTCATGGCAGTATGTTAATTTACTACTTTTTTATATTTAAAATAAATAGACGTACTTTTTGAATGTTATAAATACCGTACATTAACGGCCTGTATCAGGACTTGACTTCTTCAAGCCAGCCACAAAACCCCTCCTGTGCTGGCCACCTCTCAGCTTCGTGGTGATGTGTACATGACCCTGATTCAAGTCAAGTATTGTTTTAAGTCTTGTTTTAATTACAAAACATCCAAGATAACAGTTACTTGGTCTAAATTAAATGTATGGCATTCAATGTTATTTCAAGATACGAAGGATAATTAACCCTTTCCCGTTTCGATGAGGTACGTTTACGCCATCATTTTAATTCCGATTCAGTACCGATGACGTACGCGTACATCGTTAAAACGAAAGGGAAAGAAAAAAATCAAATAACTTTATCGGTACCAAGGCTCCCACAAGGCCATGCAGTTTGGCGCCAGCTGTCATAGAGCGCGGTCGTGTCGCGACAGTTCTCTGCGGTGAGTGCCATGTGTTTAATAACAGCCTCTCTAGATAAAATGTACGCTAACCGCTTGTGCATTCCGAGATTCAGAGGCGAACAGGACCCACCCTGCAACTTGCAGACGTCTCGGAATCAGAAAGGGTTAAAGATGCACCCCAAACTTGTGCCCGGTATCAATAGAGTTATACAAATCTGTTCTCACACACATCTATAGAGGATTGAAAGACGCACCCCCAAATGTTGCTTCACAATACGGGGGGTGGAGGGGGGGGTTGGAAAATGCGTGTTATAATCTGGAAAATACGTAATTTCGTGTTAATTACATGTACATTTATTAACACTTCGTAATTATTACTTGCAGCTACAGGAGGATAAGAAAAATGTAAAGCTACAAATTTGTAACCAGCACAATTTCTGTAGATTCACCGTCCCCTATCGTCAAAAAGGCTACCTCACCAAATCAGCCCGGCTTCGAGAGGGTTTACTGTTGAGTCGAGTGACTGGGGAACTTTCATCACGGTGCTGCCATCAGCTCTGTTGAAATGTAAATACGAACCAAGGTTGCCGAACATAACGCAACGCCGTGTTACATCGAGAGTCAATCACTGCTGGATGAGGGCCTCTCGCCGTGATGCAAGGTACACGAGGATTATGTAACCATACTTCGCCACGCTGGTCAGTGATGATTAAGGCAGGAAAGCTTAGACATGAAGAGAGCATGCACATACAATACAGCTGCACTGCCCTCTACTGCCCATTACGAAGCAAACTCCCACACGGTGGCCTATGTCAACCTGGCATGCATGGTGGTCAACCGATCCAAGCACTATCCAGACTCAACCCTGTTTAGCGTCCGAGATCTGATGAGGTCAGGTGCATTCTCCGTGATTTGGTGATAGGTACTGTGTATATACACAAGACTATATTATGGGGCAGCAAAGATTGTACATTTGCTGTACTGTATTTTTTTACCCAAGCCCCTTGAGAAATAGACTGTTGAGCTCAATTAACTCTCATCCAGTCAAAATAATAACCAAGTTAAAATTTCCCATTTGCGAATAATTTCGGTTTTTTTTGTCTCTTCTTTTTATAAACGTATTGGTGCATGCACACATTTTTACTTTCATAACGGTAAACAGGTTACTTGGCAATTAATGGAGTGGTGGACACAGGTTCACCTTTAATATTCGATAATATTTACACAATCATATGAACACTTGAGAAACAATATGAACATAACGACTAACTTCATGAAGTTTTTTCGGAAATACTCTCATTTTGCGATTGAATGTGTGGTGATGCTATTTAATCATAACTTAATTTCAATATAGCCACAATATGTAGCAAAACACATTAGTCTAGTTGCCCTGTATAGATGAATATGAATTACAAACATTTCAGTGCAGAAAACAATAAACGATGAACAGACTACTACTATCTCACTACAGAAAATGCAAGATCCATTCAAGGAATTGCAATTCATTTATCTTGAATTAAGAACGGGCGCATTTATATGCATGACACATTAACGAACAGTTTTATAATTGCCTATGCAGACAAATTTACATAGTATTGCAAAATAATTTGAAAGCGTGGAAAACACAAGTGCAGCCACCACTGTTTTAGCTGTGTAAAGATGTGAGCAATGGACTTTACACACTGAAACAAAGGAAAGTGCGTATACACAATATAAGCACACATCGAAGCAGAAGCAAGTTCCACATTGCAGCGTTAAAGATTACAAGCATCCCACAATAAGAATTTTTTTTCGCGCTGGCTTTTAAACACAGGCCGGAAATAAAATTTTATTAATCGCTCATTAAAACGCATTTGGATCCCACTTTATTTCGCACGTGCAGCGATTTGCTGCAAAAAGAAGCATACACCATGCATCATTAATCAAAACCACGGCCTTATTCTGCTACTGTCTGGGGCGTTTATTACCCGGCCTAATTAAACAGATCTTTGAACTGGAATTTCAGATAGCCGCTAACAGATTACCATTAATTACAGGAGGAAGATTATGAGCCATTAGGTGAAGCCAGGTTCTCTTTCTATGGCCTCACTTTAGTCATGGAAGATTGCTTATTAAGGTGCTAGCAAGTTGGCCTGAAAAAAGCTTTATTCTTTATGCAAAGTGGGAGTTTTTCCTTTTCGCTAAATTAAAGGACCTGGGACCAGGTTTATGCCAGGGCACAGCGAGCTGAAAATGGCTGTTCGTCACGCAAGACCAGTGGAATTTATTAGCGGAAATTTAGAGGTTCCCATGAAATACCATGCTCCGCATAAATTTCTTCTTTTGTGGTCTTGCTGGGATGTGTGTCACAAATGTTTTGGCCTCCTAGCCTAATTGTTCCTAGTGTTCCCAGTGTTTTAATTAAAAACATAAATTTTTCAATGTTCAAACATGCCAAATATTTCTCCGTAAATTATAGTCTTCAGTGAAAACTGGTTATAATTAGGCTCTTATAATATCAGTCTCATTACTTTCATTTACTATGTGGGTGTTTCAAGGGTCATCAGGGTCATCTTGTGCCATTCTGATCAGCAGATGCACCCAGAACAAAAGCAACATGTTAATTAGAATACGGTACATTTAAAGAAATTTGGCACGATTCCCCTATACCTGGTTGAATGTGACAATGCACGTGTTCACTTTTTAAGCTCTTTACTGAAATACGTTTATACATCTACTTGGTTCCTAAATTATATAATCAACCTTCATCAGTCCACTACTAGATGAAGGCCTCCAAAGCCATCACCAACTCTAAATCCCGCAATGCAATAATCTGTCAAACACCTGCACACAAGCCGATTTCATCATTCCATCTCTTCGGTAGGCATCCCGTAGGACACGCTGCACTCCTCGGCTGCCACTTCATGATTAGAATACGCGGCCTGCCCAAGCCCCCTCTCTCTTTTAACAATTTCATATAATTAACCTGTTTATATTTATAATCCATTCTTTGGTATTCTTAACCACTGAAATTTATAGACGTATGCTTTTTCACTTTTTATGCAGTGGTCACACGTTCAAAAACAAATATATTTAACTCGATACAGTATTGTCAGCAACTGCCATTTTATTTGACAAAAACAAATTGTGCTGTTAAGCTATCTGGGACAAGTTAAACATTTTCCACCCTTAATATTCAGGTTTCCTTCATTACTGACAGTAATAAAAAGTTCTTGAGGGGAGCTCAAACACATTGCCTCCATTAGGGCGGAAACTTCTCCTTGTATAAATAAAATTATTTGGAAGAGCATTAAAAAGGATGGGAGAAAAAAAACATTGAGATCATACAGCCTTTTTGGCACCAAGAGAAAGCACAGCCAAGTGGTATTACAGAGCAGCCACTCATGCGGACATCAAAGGCCCCATCGCCTAGATCACCCAACGTGCAGAGGGCGAAACACGCAACGTGAATTGCGTGCTGGAGAGGCGGTGCAAGGAGTGGAGGTGTAACTGGGCTCTGGCTTATCTCTGCCTAAACAGAATCAGAATCTTGATGCTGGAGGAATCCGATGAGCTATTAAGCTCTTTTTCATAGATGTCCGATAGGGCCGGATCAGAAAGTTACAACAATACAAAAACATGCCAGGACTGCAAAGTATAGCAAAGGTAAGCAAATCACAAAATATATATATTTTTTATTCCCCAGGTAAATAAAGCCCACTGAGCTATTAGCTTATTTTTCCCAAGCAGCCTGGCTATCGCAGATGATAGCTCAATTATCGTGGAAGCCAAGATGAGCAGTGCTCTGTGTGCAGAATACATCTGATGGTTTCGGATCTTTTGCGGCTGCTTTAGCAACGCACCCTCGAGTGCAACTTGTCACAGCAACACTTTCTCTTCACAAACTGTATCACATGTCATCCGCTCTTCGTATTTGTAAACCAAAGTGGGGGACATTCCGAGAATGATGCTTCGACATATTTTTAAATTGAAAAAAAAAGTGAATATCAATTCCCTGCTCTGCTACCAATTATGGTGAAGATGAAATGCGTAAATATTAATGTGTGATATGATTATTATATAAATCGTTTATGCTCCATTGCTTATTTTCCTACTGTCGACGCTATTGTGTTATTTTCATTGTTGTAAATGCTTGGACATTTTTCCTGGTAAAGATTTTCAATGTATGTTACTAATTACTGGGCTGCTTTCACATAGCAGGTCTGTTCTTTATTTTAAAATATTTCTTAATATCATATGCAAACAATTAGGGCTGTTTGAGAAAGAAGCCAAAAACTTGCATCTTACCAGAATTTAATCAAGTGTCATACTAGTTTGCTAAATCCAATTATTTTGAGTTTCCTATTTCTGGATGACACCAATCATTGAATTACAGTTTTAGGTGCACAGCGCTTTACAAAGACAAGTAAAAAACTGCTGATACGAAAACATTTTGTAACATTTATCACAGGGAATGAGCAATTTCAACAAAAAATAAAGACTTACAATGTGGAACGTTAAAACTAGAGTGTGGGTTAAAGCCAATCCAAAATAAGGTCTACATGTTTCAACTACATATACAAGATTTAATAAAACAAAAGGAATATATGAGGATAATACAGTAACTTGGTGGCTGGGAAGATGTCAGCCAAAGGTCAGGGGCCTCTGGCCTGGCAATATTGCTGGAAATATAAGCGTTTCACTTTTAATAAAGTGTTATCGAGATGCATCCGAGATGTGGACGCCAATGACATGCGTTTCATTCCGAGTACTATCCATAGATCAGCAGCACAAAGACGGGGGGGCCTTACTTGAAGGGCCCTTGTTGGCTTGGCACGCATACATACAAATGAGTTGCTCGCTATGAACATGCATCGATTGCAAGTATGCCCCCACACTGATGCCCAAAAAAATTATGAATATGTTGAAGCCCATCGAATTTGAGTTTTTTTTAGGATTTGCATAAAAAAAGTTTCCTATACTTGGCACTGCCACTCACCACTCAATCAGCAGAAGGTAAAGGTATAGCCCCTTCTCATGCCGGTATAAGCTGCTGCTCACGAAGGGCCCTCCCCCGACGAGAGAAATCTAAGATAGTCCTTTAGAATACCCGCCCATACGGGACATCTGTGAAAAACAGCTTCATAGCTCATCAGATTTCTCCAGAAAAAATAAAGATTCTGTATTTGGATTACTCTTCCAAACTTTTTTACACCACAGATGTGATTATAACTGATTAAAGATGTACCCATTTATACTGTTGGGTGGACAGGTGGGGAAGAAATTTCAGAAATCTGCTCCATTGTCTCAACTGCTCCGTTGGAAAATATAACCAGTGACCTTTTGTTTTCAAGTTCAGTTTGCCAACCCATTACACCTTGGCAGGCATTCCATTAGATGATCACCCATGACCATGGCCTGATCTCACAATTCATCACTCCTAAAAATGTTTAACGCACACCCTATTCAACCACCAGAGGTAATATGATACAACAACCGAACACCATCGGACTCAGCTAACAAGTGTGTGCCACTTACCCTGACTGCAAGTGGCAGAGACCTCGTTGAGGCAAGCTCCCCCACCCTCCCAGCAATGTAGGGTGGTGGACTCATCTCATCCAGACCATCTTAAAATGATTGAGCACATGTGGTATTCGTGCTATTCTCATAGCCCAAGGCTATCATGAAGGTGCTACGTTTCACAGTTGGATAGTCTTGCCAAGAGGTGACAATGCTGATGTGGTTTTTACCCAATTAAGAAATTTGTGGTACCTTTTTCAAATTTGGCAATGTTTGATCACGTCACTGGAATACATGGCCCACTGTAAATGGGAAATGTCACTGGTTTAATGGCCAGTGTGCCAGACAACAGTTTCACTTTTTACTAAAACACCCAAAGTATTAATCAGGGCAGCCTATGGGCTCGAACCATGAACCTTGAACCTCTGCAGCAAGCGGCAAATGTGCTCCCACCCGCACATGCCGAGCAGTGACGTCACCGCTGGCTGCCAATAATCTTGCATAGTCCAGAAATTGTGAAGGACACCTGACAGCCAGCAACACTTGACTCCGAACATCCACTTCCAGCCCTCAAGACACCGATGATCAGAAATCCACAGCGGTGTGGAAGGGAACTCAAGAGCGGCAGTAAACAGGAAACAACTCCACTTCCTCATCCACGACACTGCCACCTCTCGCCACCCAATCTTTTCAACCTGTGCCAGAGCTCAAACCGATGAGACGGGAACCCAAGTGGATATAGGACGGCCCTAACCAAATGCCTCATTTGTGGAAGCCACAGTGTACGGCAGAGGTGGGACAAAGTCATTGTTATGCAAGTCCAAGTCGAGTCGCAAGTCATCAAATTCATGACTCGAGTCTGACTCGAGTCCAAGTCACATGACTCGAGTCCACACCTCTGGTGTACGGGCCTATAGTGCCGCACAGTGGACCACTGAGTTACTATACAAATGGCCGCCAGTGAAACCCCCGTCCCAAAAGGCCCAGGACGTTGGCAGCGCTGTCGCTCAGTGAGCCCGGCCAGTCTCACGCACCAGCCAATCCCCACCCCCGCGTCACCATGACGAGGCAAAACACTTCTTCAACAGGGCAGCCAATCTTTTCTTAGATGGCGGCAGCCCCTAAAAACCTCTTCAGAAAAAAAAACAATCGCCCAGACCGCTCGACAGGACTCGGCTCTCGCCAAACAATGAGATGGTGCCCGCAAACATCCCAATTGACGCAAATCCTGCTCCATTCTAAACAGACAAGGACAGAAGTTTGGCAAGACGACGTCCCGCTCCATATGAAAAGCTGAATCTACCTTCAGCAGAAACCTTTCCAGACAAATACATAATTAAACTATGGAACCATATCACGGTGAACCACCATGTATGGCTTTCCTCTCATATAATAGAATCTTCTTCCCGACTTTCTTCATCTGGAAAACGACCAACGGTTTCTCTTCTAGAGACGCAAGTCCGGCTCACCTCATTGGAGATCGCATGCAGAGACGTTGATGGAAGAGCTCGATGAGGTGCTGGTGGTTTGTACCACTGCAAGTCGGACAGTGCTGTGTGGTTGTGTCACATGCTAATGGTGGCATGCCCAGAGTATAAATTACAACATGTTTTAGTCACGATGTATTTTTTGAGATCTGGAATGGCGAGTGGCAATGACACAGAAACGCATGTTCACGGCAGTGCTCTATGTAGAGCAGGTATTTCATTATTTAAAAAATAAGTTGACTATTTTTTTTACAATTATTCCTTTTAGCCACTTAATCATATATATAATTATTATTATTATGTAATTTGATGTGTGTGCGTGTAGTGATCATCCTGTTGAAATTGATCCATGATGGGATTGTGGAATTCCCACCAGTGGCTCAGGGCCACCTACAGATATGAGCACCATTCACATGGCTTGCTGCTCTATACAGACACACTTGTTTTCCCTCGACGTGTGCATACTGCAAGACAAATAGCGGAGCCGTGGCTCAATTCCTAACCATGGCTAACATGAATACTGAATGAGACTCTGAAGCAGTCCTGGGCCTCCTGTCGGCCCAGGAGTTTTTACGGTGTGTATGCGCACTGGGGAGACACAGGCACCCGGGAATTATGATGGCCACAAAACCCTATGTATGTTGGGCCATGTCGGCTTTAATACGCGATTGCCAACAGCATTTTTCTCCAACAGTCTACGTAGGCTATGCAGGAGATCCTTGTCTTTGTATATTCTGTGCACCGATATTGCACCCACCCATGACAAGACATCGTGCACGATTTGGGTTTCCACCTCGATTGGAAAACTACAGCATGTATTCATGTGTCACCTGGAATGGTGTTTTATTACACAACTGACAAAACTGGGAACTTTAATGCCCCCGGGATGACTTAAAGCTTTCCCATGACAGCTACGCCGACAAAAAGAATATCCTGCAAAAACCAGGACAGGTGGCACAATAAATGAACGGAGTTTACGTACCAGCACGGTCTGCACCAGCCGGCCCAGCAGCTGTGCACTCGGCGCCACCACAGGCCTCAAGTGCTGCTCCTGCATCAGCCACTGCAGCATCGGCGCGAGCGCCCGCGCGTGCTCCCTCTGGGGCGCCGGCTGCACTCTGTCGCCGGCGCTCAGCGCTCCCGACGCAAGCTCCTCGAGCTCCTCGAGCAGGGAGCTCAGCACGGCGGGGCAGGCGCCGGGGAGGGTGGCCAGGCTGGACTCGCAAGCCTCGAGCACACACTGCCTGCAAGGAACAGGGAGTCAAACCACAGCTGCTGAAGGGAAATGGATCATCAAGCTCGGGCAACGTCGGGGGCAACAACAGGGCACAATCGGCCAACAAATGCATTGTCGAGCGGTGTATTGTTTTGCAACCGACAAAAAACGTGATTTTTAATGTTATTGCAGGTGAAATTCACTATGATAATACGCACCGTCTCCTGCAAAGTGAATATTAAAAGATCCTCCGATGTCATTCGCAAGAGGAGAGCATTGTTTTTTCAGTGTCCAAATTTTTCCAAATTCGAAAATTCCCCGAAAATGATACACACAAACACACAGTAATTATCACCCCTGCTGGCAGACTAATGCCCCCCAGGTCACTCACGCAAAATAAGACTATGCTGATCTCTTGAGTTCTTACCTACCTGGTTAAACAAAATCAACTTTAACTTGAATGTCCCAAGAAGACTTTCAAAATTTACCAGGAGACCGACCTTAAAAAAAAAAAGAGAGGACGTCCCAGGAAAAGCAACTTCTGTCACGACTCTGCGAGCAATGCCGTAGAGGTTTTGCGCCACCTCAGGACGCACTTAACCATGCAGTGCGACCACCTCGTCTGCTTTAGCCCCCTGCTTGGGTTAAGAAGAGAGCCTGCCGAGGCTTGCCTCTCAAAAAAACAACAAAAATCATCTGCCTTTAGCCACGCGAGCTAATACCACGGAGTGCCCTTTTAAAATTTTAATTATCTCGCAACTGCGCAGAAGGTGTGAGAGAGATGTGGTGCCGAGTGCGTTGAGTGCGCGTGTGCACACACGACAGGACAACAGAACGCGACGCGAACGGCGTCTCCCAATCTTGGCACGCACTTGGGGCTTGGACCATGGCCCGGGGCGGATTATTTCTTGGCCCTCACACTTTTCCTATGGAAATTTTCAAAAGTCGACGTCGCACTTCGCCTTCGGAAGACACTCGCCCTTTGGCGCCGTGCAAATCGGGACAGATTTCACAATAGAACGCCGGTTGTGTGATTCCAATTAAGCCATTTCATTTCTTTACAAGCACCCAGCAAAGCAGACCCCAGTGACCAAGCCGTGGTTGAGCGTGAACGTATAAAGTTACGCTTCGGCACATCTGTTACATCGTGAGGAGGGGGTATGGGTCGGCGTATATTGTGTACTCCTTGTGTGCGTGTGTGTGTGTATATAGCGTCGGTCTTGGTGTGAAGGGCAGGTACATTCTGACGTGCACATTCATATGCAGAATGTTTGCACAAAGATCCCCCGTGTAGCCTTTAACAGACTGTTACTGCAAGTGCTGTTAGCGAACACCTATAAAGGCTGGCACGGCACACGAGGGGGTCAGTGGTCAACACCACGCCTGACCGCCTTTGTCTCCCCAGTGGTGATGTTTACACACTGTACCAGGTACTCATTTGAGGTGATATAGGAGAGGCCCAGGCCCGGTTTAGATATTCGCTACTGGTGTTGGCCATGAGCGGGAATCGAACTTGGGTCGCCGGGTGAGTAGCGCAGCATGCTAACCGCTACACTACCGCTCCCCACCGTTTGTACACACATGTGCACACACACACACACAATGTGATTGCACAGGTGGATTAACGGATGACTAAAAAGTTGGAAAGAACACCAAGATACACTTATTTCCATCTGTTGTATGTGTCAGCGGGACCACACTGTCAGCAGAGGGGCAGTAAGGCAACATCTGCTGTTCTTCTATGCTCTCACGTCTATGCTCCCCACCTTCACCAACCCACACTGCTCAGTGTGGTGAACTATGATCAAATAACCCCCACGACCGGTACAGCGTGGCGCTGCCTTCATTTAGCAGACAAATAATCAAAAGGGCCGTGTCATCTGCATATGTAGGCACGTCACATGCAGTAAGTGCTGGTTGCAAGGATTCCATCTCTCTCAGCGCAGATTATGGACGACAATGGGTGAGAGTTGAGAGTCAGGGTCTTATTCTCTTTCCAGCAGGGTGATTTCTCCTCATTGAATATTCAGGTGAAGTGATGAGCTGATAGATTCAAGGTCAAAGGCAATGCTCGGGCTGTGCCTGGTCAGAGGGGCGCAGCTCTGGGTCACAAATGCAAGTCAAGAGCAAATGCTCTTTACCGAAAGAGTAGAAACAAAGCCCACATGTATGTACAGTGCAAGGGATTATATAGTACTGTACATAGCAGGCCTGCAACAATCGGCCTTACTCGTGCAACTCAGTCAGGTTATGGGGCTGAGGGTTGATTTTGGTTCATACTCTTAGTTCTTTCGGTAAAGTCACGTAGGTAAAAAATGAAATTAAAATTAATAAAAATAAAATAAAAATCACGACGTTTCGGAGGCAACACAAGTCTCCGTCAGCAGGTGGGACCGTCACAGCCAGATTTGCTGCATGACGGAGACTTGTGTTGCCTCCGAAACGTCGTGATTTTTATTTTATTTTTTATTAATTTTAATTTCATTTTTTACCTACGTGACTTTACCGAAAGAACTAAGAGTATGAATCCTTGCAGTCACGAAAGCTTCAAATCTAGAATTGATTTTGGTTCTTTGCTAACGTTGTGGTACAATTTAGCACCGATATAGTGGCTGCAAGGGCACCCTAACTACATTCAAGCCCATAAGAATCGACACGCATGATTCTCAGATTGTCAGCACGATTATCGATTTGAATCCACGCGTCAATGCATCGTTATACCCCGAGCACATGTGTATAGTTTTACTGATTGCACCTGCTAAATTTAGGGCATATAATTCGAATTATTTTCAAACAAACCTCCATAATCCGTCCTGTGTGTGTTTTCCTACTTACTTTTAATACTGACGATAAAGCCATATTATTCAAGTTCTGAAACGGTTATACAAACTATCATGCTTTTTTAACACACAAACCAAACAAGGACATCCATCTATTCCGGGCTTTGGCAACGGCAAACCCCCGCAATGTTGTCCAAACCTCCAACTTCCAAAGTCGAACGAAAGTTTGGGTACCAGTTCCTCAAAGTCCCCCTTCAATGCGCTTTCAATAACACCACTACCCAGTCCAAACAAAATCTCACCTTTACGGGAAATATAATTACACGGCCCTGGCCAGCTGCAGGTCAGGAAACAATCTGAATTTAGAGAGGAATATGAATAATATTGTCTTACTGCCAGACTGCAACCCCCTTCTCTTGCCTTAGCTGCCACCTTCTGCCCTTCATCTCCCGTTCAATCTTGCATCAATCTCCCTCCATCCAGACAAACCCTGAGACTGCACCGTCCCTTTATTTTCCTGTGGGTGTGTTGCGTTTTTTTTGTCCTCGGCCCTGCCTTGTCACCTTTCCCCAGGATCTGTCCCATCTGAGCCTCAGACAACAGAGGCGTAGGGATAGGAAGGAATGAAATGGCATCGTGGTCGTCCCCTTGTGTTGAGGATACGAGCTCACAAACCACTGGGTTACCCACCGTCATGGACGATACCCCCCCACCCTGCACCTTTACATCTTATCATCAGCCACGAACAATCCACTGCTGGATGAAGGCCTCTCCAAGCTGTCACCGTATCTCGTGATCCAGCGACATAATAATCCACCCTAGCACCCACGCACGATCTGATTTCATCTCTCTGTCTACTTGCTTGTCCAATACGGTTGTACCCACCACACTAGGCATGTAACAGTGCATAAATTCATTGAAACAGAAATATATACCGATATACGACACATGTATCAAATTGTACCTCTAAATATCCACTATGTACAATTCATACAAATGTGTACACTAATATTACATTTAGGCTAACCGAGCTAACTGAATTATGCAAACAAGGCACGCAAAAACTAAAAGTAATCCCAACGAGACAGTAAAAATGTGACAAAAGTAATAGATTCCCGAAAATAACTGTGACCCCCCCCGGGATCTTGCCAATTCATCGAATTGCTTGGTGGATAAATTGTTACTTTGCACAAAACAACAACTAAACTTGCTTGCGATTTATATTTAGAAAAATGCGACGGAGAGAAAGTTTTTCCATCCACGGATTGGTCTGCAATTACGACAGCTTTTTCTTAAAGAGTAGCTTTTACGACAATGCTTTAATGGAACAGGTAAAACTGCTGCAGTCAGCTGGTTTCTCGTAATGCCTTGAATTATACGATTCTATAAGAAGAAGAAAAACACGTGGATCATGAAATATTTAATAGCTATAAAATGACCCTCACATTACAATGATGAACCAGAAACCATCCGCTGGATTTCCATACACAAAAGCTCTATACTGTATATAACAAAGGGGTAGTTTTGGAATTCTTGTGCAGTCACCTACCAAGTTTCCCACCTTTGCATGCATCATACCCTTTCTCCCTCTGTGCTGTGTGTGTTGTATATATATATTTACACACAGTGTATGTGATTCGCTGCGCTTCACAGAGCCCCGCATGGCTAGGTCACCCCAGCCTAATCTTGCCTCCCCCTGCCTTTGCAATCTCTTGCTTTATTGAGGGCACGCTGTCAGCGACTCAGGCGCGGCGCTACAAGGCTTGAAACAGGGCCTGCGTTATTGAAAAAACACAAATCTGTAGTCTAAACATGACCGGACGCCCCGTGGCAAAGCCACAACACAGCACTTGTGTGCTTGTCTGCCCAGTTTTATATTTCCCGCATGAAACACGGCATTAGGAAAAATGTGCATCCCCATCTGAAAATCGGCTATAAGTTGCATTCGGCTGCGGAAAGCTTCCGGGCAATCTACACCTGCGGAAAAATGCAGCGCTGCAATCATCACGGTAACATGTGAAATGCTGCATGCATATTTCCGTATAATCTTCCGCGATGTAAACACTTCAATTACACCGTACTTCACCTGTCATTGCTTTCCCCATATCCGCTAACACTATCAAGAGTGCAAAGGGTCCATGTTTATGAATCATGGATACTGTTGTCTTTGAATCACTGCACACAAGTATCCATTGAGTGGCACACTTTCAAATTGGAAAATGGTCTACTGCACACAATTGAAAATATACAACCTCAATACATCCTATCCACCTGACCCTACTGCACACGTACTCCATCTATCCACCACTCCTTGAAGTTTTTGACTGAACCCTTGTATTTTATTCCTTCTCAGCTTCACTGCAAGCAGCCACATTTCTAAAAATTGCTCAAAAAAGCAGCTACCCATTGTACTTGAACAGACATACATACAAAGCCATGTCAAAGATACTAAGCCCTTGGGATCAATGATTCCCGATACCATGTTTTGAATTTCCATCGCTAGTCGGATGATATGCGTAATGCAATCTCTCTCGCCGCTTCACGATGATAAAGCGTAAACGCACAATGGTGTAAAAGACGTCTCTCAGAAACAATTTTACCTTTGTGCGATTATTCTGATACTACGGCCACAGCTGATGCCATCATCAGGGCACATATTCTCCATAGAAATTGTAACCTTTCGCTCCAAAACCATTTTATACCAGGAAAAAAAACAGTTGAATGTCGTTTGATTTGTTGATTCTGTGCATCACGTTGCTATTGATGAAAAAACAAGTCTTAAAACAGATTCACTGTCCCTGCATGCATCCTCAAGGGCTTATGTAATTATTCTTACGGGGAATCTGACAAATAATTTCCCACATGGGGGAGGACGTCAACAACATCATGAACCAATTGGCTTACATAAGCAAGTGGCCCTATTCGCACAATCCAACCCACTTTAAGTGCACAATACGGTCAACAAATTACATGGTTATTATACTGCACTTTACACTCCGCACTCAACTGAATACTTAACACAGACTACGGGGGTCTGCGTGCATTCATCTCTTGAGGTGCATCTACATTGAGATGCTACTTGAATGTAAATAATAATAGTAATGCCAATTATTTTTAATACAGGAATAAAAATGGAATGGTAATTGCACAATGTGCTCACACAGGGCTGTGTTTATATTACACGGCAGGTTCAACGGTGCACTGGGCTTGACCCGTCAGGTGAAGGTGCTCCTTGGCTTGAGCTCAACAAACTTAAAAACACGGATTCCCGTTCCCACTCTGAAAGCAATTAATCATGGTTTAACGTACAATTACACATTCATTAAATCCCCATCCCCTCATCTGCCACCTTGCAGTATGAACGCATACATGCCACGCTGAGTCCATGGGCAGGTTGCGCGTGATGGGGGAAAGTGTGGGTAGCTCCCATCTCATCCGAGATGTCTAGCCAGTGTGGAATGGCAGGCCACATATACCCCCTCGAGGGAGGCCCATCCACCAGCAGTGGCATGAGCAAGCAGTTGCAGGGCTGCACCTTTATTATTGCTTCCTTTAATAACAAACTGCCCCTTACGTACATGTGTTTAATGTTTGCATGCTTTTGCCTTCAAAAGCTGTATATTGTTAATGTGCCAGTGGTTAAAAATATAATGGAGTCAGATCCAATTAATCAATGACTTATTTAGAATCAGGTGAAGAGCCCATTGAGAAAATCATATTTATTGCAAATGTAGCAGTTGGCACAGAGTCCCCCTCCACAGGATATACTGTTCAGCAACATGGACGTGGCCACTTCCTCCGAAAACCCTGCCAACTCATCGCCTGCCGACTGCCGTTCAATGGCCGCCCTCCCGGTCCCGTTTCATCGCAGAGCCACAAAGTTCAACTGACGGAGTGAAATCTCACCTTCGGCGCTGCTCACCCTGCGCCGGGGTGCCGGACGAAGGGCTCGCGAGGGCGCGCTGCAGGAGGGCGCGGGTGCACGCTGCGACGAGCGCGAGCGGCAGCAGCTCGGGGTCGCACGCCGGGTCCCACAGCCGCGTCGTGCCACTCAGGAGCCCCAACGCGCACGTGTCCGGCAGCACGGGCACGCCGGTCTGGGATCGACGGGAAAGAGGAAAGAGCAGAGAAGGAATGGCATCCGCGCCCCGCAGCAAAGCAGCACCGCGGAAATTGAAATGATGCACGAGGCTTTGTAACGGACGCATTTGATTCGTCAGTAAAGTAACTAAAAAAAATCTACTTTTTTTACGTATCGAATCACGCGAATGGTTTACAATGCAAAATGTATACAGTTTAAGAAGGTCTCAAATTTTTAGATATCAGTACAATCGTTAGAAATGTAACATTTTTTAAAAGTGCAGCCTTTATAAATTCACCAATGGGTAAAGGCCTCACCATGCTATGCCGGCCATACGGTATTTTTACAATACTTCACCACACTGATCAGTGCGCGTCAGTGAAAGGGAGCAGCATTGCGTGTGATATCACTTAGCACTGATGCTCGCCGTGACTGGGAATTTAAGTCAGGTCACCGGGCTCATAGCGCAGCATACTAGCCACTGTACACCACCGCTCCAACCTCTTTTATGTGCTTTATTGATCCCGACTAGAATCCAAACATCGTCCTTCGGACGTTAGAATGAAGCTTCTTTTGGAAAAGACGCAACGGAGACCAGGGCCCATATGGTCTAGAGTTCGGGAGCTGTACACAGCTGGAGCGGACATCCTGTCAACCTGCTCACCAAGTGGCTCTCAAAGCCGTGGCCAAGAACCTCGAGGAGCTGCGGGCGAGACGGCACCGATCCCAAACACCAGCACACCACCTGCACCCGACAGCGATGACAAAGACAAAGATCCCCGTATAGCCTTAAACAGACTGTTGGGGGCAAACACTGTTAGCGAGCGCTAATGAAGGTTGGCACGGCACACGAGGGGGTGGGGTGGCCAGCACCACTCTCGGCCACTTTAGTCTCTCCAGTGCCGACGTTTAAAATTTGGATAATGCACCAGATACTCATTTGAAGCCGACGAGGCCCCGGACCAGTTCAGATGTGCGTAACTGATGATGGCTGTGAGCAGGAATTGAACCCGGGTCGCCGCGTTCAGAGGCCAGTGGGCTAACGACTGTGCCACCGGACCACAGCGATGAACATGCCATGCATAACTACACACATGCAATTACAGGGAGCTTAAATAAATGCCTCTACATCTCTAAGCACCTTACATCTCATCTCAACCATTCCATTGCCCTGTGGAAATCCAACCAAGGGGACCTCAGTGATGAATGCCGCTACGTGTCACGAGGTGTGCATGGCACTGGGGCTGCAAAGAGGTAGTGTGCCAGTAGGGGGTGATGTTGCGACATGGTTTTTCCCAATTAGGTGATTTGAAGTTAATGTGCAGTCTAGCTTTTGACAGAATGTTGGGAGCACGCGAGCACCTACTACGGTTGTGGCACAGCACACCACGAGGGGGTGGAGTGGAGAGAACCACACCTGGCTGCCTTTGTCTCCCCCAGTGTGTGTATTTACACTCTCTACAAGGCACTCGCCAACCCAGGGGAGGGTCCAGGTACAGTTCAGATATCACTCAACACTTCCGTTAGCCATGCCCGGGAATCGAGCGAACTCAAGACTGCCAGGTTCTTAGCGCAGTGTGCAATTTTATATGCCACTGGTACCCATGCACATATAAAAATATTGCATACACACACGCACCAAGATCCCCCATTCAGCATAAAAGACCTTGGGGGGGCAAATGCTGTGAACAAGCACCTATGAAGGCCAGCATGGAACATAGGTGGATAGTATAACCAGCACCCCAACTGAGCCACTTGGGTCTCCTCAGTGGCTGATCACACATACAATACCACATGTCTGTATTAGGTTGACTTGATCTAAGGGAGGCGCCCAGGCTAAGTTTAAATATAAAATTCAACAGATATGATCTTGGAAAGGAATTGAACTGCCTGGCCTGTGGTGCAGTGTGTGAACCGCTATCGACACTGCTTCACCATCACGTGATAAGTGCAGTCATGGGTTTCCCATGCATTTAGCCCATAAATACCACCACACATTGCTTTCTCGCGACACCCATTTTCAGAAGATAGTCCCAATTACTTTATGGCCATTATGGTATTTTTAAGCAATAGGTAATAGTATTTTTCAACCCCGTTTCAGATCAATGCTATTCAAGCCATTACAACATAATGTGTTGTGATGGTGAACAAAAATTGCAATTATTTTGAACAGTAATCACATTTAAATTATAAAACACATCACGATACAAAGCTCCAATGCACTCAAATTAAAAGAGCACCACGTATATTGGATAAATAAAACGTCAACAGCCGTGAATGGACAAACGTGGCAGAAAATGTAAGCAACTGAAAAAACACACGTATAAACTCTTTTTATTTAAATTGTATATTTGACTGGGTCAGACAGATAGTGAACTGCTCAGCACATTCACTCCTCCTCTACGGCTTGCACTTGTCAGCTCGAGTTCAACTCGACGACGCAGCAGCAGCAGGAACGGCAGTGGCGCTGCCTCGCGAGCAGTGGCCCTCCCTCCCTCGCCCGTTCTCTGCCATGCGACTCCGCACTCCGGCACGCGCCGCACGTCCGTGTGCTGCCCCGTCACGGCTCCCCCACGCTCGCCGCACTCGTCACGTTGAAGCCACCGCCGCCGCCGCCACGACACCGAAGCCGATCGCGTTTCACGCCCGGGCACTTGAGTACGCTTCGCTTGGGAAAATGTGAAGGTGCAGCACTCCAGTTGCTTGCTCACATTGCTGCTACCAACAACAACCGCCATTCGCCACTAAGTGGCGGTGACGTCACCACGGCGCTTGTGCCAAGCTATGTGCACGAAGACATCACTGCAGTGATGTCTTTGTAATCTCGCGGACACCAGCGGACACCGCTGGTGTCCGCAAGGCCGCGGGAGCTGGTCCGCCGAGCTGTTGCATGAAACAAGTTTATTTGGCCTATGTTGCAGAAACGACAATATAGAGTAGATTTAATTTTTTTATGTTATTGATGCATGGTGGTCCACGGATAGCAGGCATTGTAGATGGCAAGTACAAAAAGAAAGTGAATATAAATAGTTATGAGGCAAGTTCGATTTCTTAGACGTGGAATGGGAAAACAAGAGACTAAAACGTGTTTTTACTGGGTCAAATTATAGGTACAAGCAGCTGGGGAAGACCACAAAATAATTTATGCAAGCAATTTGAACAACTGGGTGCAAATAGGAATATCCAATGCGAGGATCTCGAGCAATATCATGGACAGAGCTAAATGTAAGGGCGTGATCACCGACGTGTTTGAGAAAGGAGATGGCACAGAAAGAGAGGTGGGGTCTGTGAGATTGTTTTGAGGATTGACAATGGTGCACGAGTCCAGAAAGGTTGACAAGCACTGGGCTGCTGTACATGAACCGGTAGGATTTTGTGAATATCGATGGAAAGTGACACCTTGCATGAATACAACACTGGGTGCGTTCGGTTAATTGATCAGGGCCAATATGTGACGATAGGATATGTGACAGTGTACCGTACATGCGTGCGCAGGTTTTAAAATGTGTTCACATGTAGGCCCCAATGCCAAAAAATAAGTTGGCCATTTCTCCTGCGGAAATATAAAGCTGCAATACGTAGGACGAGGAAAGCAGTAATTACTTCCACTTTTGTGATAACTACCACGTGTGAGCTCTACAGATGTCCATGGCTTGGGGTTACAATGAACAATGCTTACCAGGTGAGGGACGTGAAGGCAGTGCACCCCCTCATGGTAAATTGTGAGGCAGGCACTGGTTGATGCATGTCCTACACGTTCCGACTACAATTCGTTTACAAACATCCATTTTGCGGTGTTGCAGAGCGTTATGTGTAAAACAATGTTTTACGGCCATGAGCATACTGGTTTTCCAGACCAATATTACCCAACAATTTTTTTACAAGAAAACTCCGAACCGGTTTCGACCTTCTGGGTTTCATCATTAGAGCATAATGAGTTTGTATACAATACGGAGTTGTGCCGAGCAGGGCCCCCCCATTGGCGACCCAGGAGTATTTAACAAGCTCGACTCTGCTGATAAGACAAAAGGTAAAAACTTGCTCAAGAGCTTGCATGCTTAAATAAAGATAGAACCAACTTCTGCATATATATGCCAACACATTGAGAGTATGCAAAAAAAAACTTGCAAGGTCTTGCACATTAAGCTACCAACGGCACACGTAATTGCACTCGTGGGTAATAAAATGTGTACGAAACAATGCACTCAAGAAAATGTAATCTAGTTCATGTAACAGTTGCGTAACCAAATTGCACCGGTGATTTGTCCCAGATTTTTTGGCCGCTCTGTTGGATGGATGCTAGCCACCTAAGGTACGGCCGCCCTTCAAGTCTGTACTTTTTTTCCCCATGTGACCCCCTTGTAACCCTGTGGTCAGTTGGTTCCTGGAAATAATTACTTGTGCAAGTCTTCATTGAATATTATCGACAGAAATATTTATTTTAAACACTGAGAAAGGCGTCCATTGACAAGAATGGTGAATGATTGCACTAGCATTTTGTTACTGTGACCCGCAGTGTCTTAATGTGCTTTTGTTGCACAGTTACACTCCCTTTTAAGCGGGCGCCTCATTTGGAGTTGGCACAGTGCCCCCGTCGTCGTCCTGTGTAAATGTATATTTTGGTCGGAACCTAAACAGATTTTTGGACGCGGCTCAAGGTGCCGACTCCCACACACACAAAGAGTGGGAGGGGAGGGGTCCTCGGAGGTCAACGTTAGTGCCGATGAGAGGCGGGGAAGGACGCGCTGCGCCAAAAAAAACACATCTGTGCACCCCCCCCCGTCCCCCCCAACTCCAACTCCTTTTAGACGTGTTCCACGCACACACACACACCTCTACCACGAGGCTCAAAATAAACTTTTGCCATGTGCTGGCTTCGCGCGGCTTTTGAGGATCAGACTTAAAAGACAAAATCTGTATCCAAACTGTCATCTCCTGATACGTGTCTTTGTCTTCCCAGCAAACTCAAAACGCAATACGACGGTTCGCAGCCAAAGGAGATGATAGAAATGGATGCTGCACCTCTCCTCTCATCATGTGCATCAGTCTTCTCCAACATGAACTCACAGGCATACCGATTACAGCTGCCTGCACTTCCATTGCTTTATTTTTTTTATTCCCTAACATTAAATATGCGACAATGTTTCAAACGTGTGAACAAATTTGCCTCATACCCGGCATGAATACATCCTGCAGCACCCTCAATTAGTTCTCCAGCTTATTTGCCTTTTATAACCCACCCCCAGATGGCTTCTGTGGTCTTGCAATGGAAAAACTAGGGCATCCACCCAGGTGGTTCTGTAGCAGAGCACTTGACTTACAATTAAAAGGTTGTCAGGTCAAATAGCAATCAGGCATAGATCTAATCCATCATCCCTCCAGGAATCAATACAATGATTACTACTTTGCAGGAAGTCAACACTGGTTCACTTATAAAGATACTGGCCCCAAACAATAGGAATGTGGAATTAATACCGTTGGCTCAGGACCACCAATGGTGATGAAAATAAAGCAGTGCTTTGTTTTTTTTGTGAGGAGTGAGATGCAACAAATGTAACAAAAAAAAGATACTGTTGAGTTACCCAACATTGAGAAACACCCATATCGGAGATATTAAGCCTAATCAGAGACCCGGAAGGTCAGCGGAAGCCCTTTCTGCGGCTTAATAACGCGAGCGCACGGTGCTGGGCATTCCTAATGCGGGACGGCATGAGCACGCTCGAAGGCAGCGCGGCTGTAAAGAGGCGTGCGCTCTCCATGCCCGGACCGAGGGCGAGATATGGACCGACAAAAAAAGATGTTCCCTGTCACCTCCGGTTTGTCACTTCATCTGGGCGAGAAGCGCACAGGTTTTTGAAGCGTGCCGCTACCCGCGAGTTATAATCAAGTGCCAAAAATGTTTGTTTTTTTCGTTAGCCCGTGTTGGAAATTGTATATTGTCCTTCCAGCAAATGAACAATGAAATGTCAAACACTCCAATTGCATAAACCTGCTTCTTCCTTTTTACAACTAGGGACGAGCTACAATCATGAAAACAACCATTCATCCAAAGAGGGATATAGTCCCTAAAAGTTCAAACATCCAAGCCATTTTTTTTTACCTCATTAATGGCTGCATGGCGAAGAAATCTATCGCAGCTCGTCTCCAAGAGGTCCACCTTGGTGCAGTGGCTCTTGGTCACGTGTGACAAATCCATCGGTTTGAGGGCAGACAGCTCCTGCGCAGTGACACCTAACATTTGACAGCAGATAAACACGACCGTTAACAAAGGAGATGGTACAGTAAAAAATACATCTCAAAACAGATGTGATTTTGGATTCTGACACTGCATAAAATGTATTGTACCCATAGTAACACACTGCATTTGACAGCCTTTCATCAACCAACACTCAACTTTATTTACCAGCCAGCCACATGATAAAAAGACTTCATCAAGCAGCTTGGGGAACGGCCCAATTAAAAGTTCTAAGGCGTTAATTAGTGTGGCGTGTATTGATAATGATGTTGCAATTACCTATGAGCACCGAGAACATGAAGCCAAGATAGGCCGTGTCGGGAAATGGGGCCTCTTCGGAGTATTCCCTTGTTCCTAGACAAGCCCTGCAAGTTAAGGCCGATGGTCAGACACAATATCAACATTGTTTATGCCACTGCTTAAATACAATCATTAAAAGGTTTACGACAATTATTTTTAACATTTTTTTTCCTTTCATGTTTTCCGTGCAGAAACATGTGCCGGAAAAAAACGCAGGTGTGCTCACACGCGGCCCCACGGAGGCTCACCTTTATAACCACATTTAATTGTCTACGCAAGAAAAAAACTGAAATTGTACACACGTGTGAAACTTAGCAATTAACGCACTGAAAAATAGAGCCCCTCACACTTCCCCTGCAGTTTGAAAACACGAGGGGGGGTACATATCAAAGGCAGGAACAAACAGCGTTTGATACGACTTTGAAGCGCCTGAAAAACTCGATCTGTGCCGAGCGAGGCTTGGCTTGGGTTTATTTGGGGGAGGTGGGAGGGAGTCCTCTTGGAGCCTACGAACCAAACCGCAGCCGCATCTCATGGGCGCTAAACACCACAAGGCCACACGCACGCACAACACGCAAGCGGCAAACAGCTCACAGCAGGTAGTGCTTCAAAGGGAATTGGCCAGTTGTGATGCATCCCTTAAATGGCCCACCGATCTCGCACAAAGTGGCTAATCATTCGTCTATTTTTTTTCAGTTTTAATCGTCACATTCCCCCCCCCCCTACCAAGTCAAAATGTGCAAACGTGTGGCAAAATAAGGGAAAATGTAAAATCTCAATTACTGTATACAGCCCACAAATTCCTAACAGATGTATCGATCTTTGCACAATAAAACAATGACTTTCCAGAATCTTTCAAAGGGAAATCATCTAAATCCAGCCTGGCGAGGTAACTCGCCAAAAACCCCCACGACCGACTTAGGTTGACGGGGATGTCATCCAGCGGTGGATTTGATAAACGATCATTGTAAATTATTGTTGTTTGAGATGAGATAGAAGTAGCTTATCGCTTGTAAAGCGCTCAGAGATGCCTCGCTATAAAGGGCACTCCATCAGAAACAAATCATCGCCATTATTATTTCTTCGACGATTACAGTACCTTAAAAAGGTGCATTTTCAGATAGCATGTGTTGCTATGTTCAGCTTCCCTTCTCCAGTCACTCTTTGAGTATGAATGAAAACATCAAAGTCAGTAGTAATCTTAAGCAGTCCATCAAAGTTCAATGAATGTTTTACGATGAACATTTAATGGACACAAAAAAAATGATTTCTCCCCATATTATTTTAACAGTTGGGGGGGGGGGGGTACTAACCGGGACAGATAAAAGGCTTGGAAACTGTGCCAATGCAAACAATTTAAGAATTATTGCACAATTTTATCTTCTCACACCTGGTTTTGCAATGTAAAAAATGGTAAAAAGAGTACAAATTACATTTTTTTAAGTCGTTTAAAGCAGCTCTATCTCGGTAAACTCGGCACCGATTCCCCGCAACCTTTACTCCCCCACACCCATGGCATCACTTTCCACACCACTACACATGTTCAACTACAAGGGGGAAAAATTGCTAAAATTAGCAGCGGTGAGCTTGAAAAACCTGCAGCACATTAAGCGCGAGCTTGGAAGTGGCTCAGATGCGGCAAGCTACACTTGTTAACAGTGACGAGAAGGAATTCAAAGGCCTAGTGTCCCGCAGGATTGCACACCCGGCACCAGTGCCCATCACAGAGGTCGCAACCGGGTACCCGATACCCGTTCCCTACCCGATACCCGGCTACTCGTGCCCGGCCGAGTACGGGTACCCGTTTGCGACCCTGGTGCGGCCGGGTACGGGTACGCCGTGAGTCACAGGTGAGTAACTGTTTGTCACTCATTTCCCAACGTCTTGTCTCTTCTCACAATTCAAGTTCCTAGAATCAACCCACCCGCGCCTGCAACATGGCTTCATCCCAGAGGTCGCAATCAGGTACCCGATACCCGTACCCTACCCGTACCCGGCCGGGTATGGGTACGGGTACCCATTTGCGACCCTGGTGCGGCCGGGTACGGGTACGGGTAGACCGTGAGTCACTGGTGAGTAACTGTTTGTCACTCATTTCCCAACGTCTTGTCTCTTCTCACAATTCAAGTTCCTAGAATCAACCCACCCGCGCCTGCAACAGAGGTCGCAACCGGGTACCCGATACCCGTACCCGGCCGGGTACGGGTAGGGTACGGGTACCCGTTTGCGACCCTGGTGCGGCCGGGTACGGGTACGGGTAAGGAATCAAAACCCGTTTGCGACCTCTGGCCCATCCACAATCAGAGCAGTCCCCTTTTTCTGCGGGCTAAACCGGCGTTTACGGCCTCGTTACGTTTCAAGGTCCACACCCCTTTTCTGTCGCCCGTTACAAATTATCGATGCGCTTCGCTTTGAAAGGCCGACAACATTTAACGGACATTTGTTAATTCCTAAATAAAAACATGCCGTGTTAATCACCATGGCAGAAATTACGTTTAAACAATTAATTTGCGACCGGGCACATGGTGCAGTGTATTGTCTTGTGTATCACAGGCGCAGTCTTCATTTAATTTGAGTGCACATGTTAAGTTTCTCCGCTTGAACTAACATATAATTTTAAGATGTTGACTCTGATGCCCACACTCCAGCACCTGGGTAAAATATTTCACCTTGAATGACAACTACATGCTAGGAACAGGATTCATTTCATTATTTTAGGTTTGTTTGGAAATCCAGGTTGTTTTCAAAGCATCATCCTACCGATGGATTTTCAGAATATTTCATGCAAAAAAATCACCTTAACATTTTAAGTACACAAGAGTTGTTATCAAGTGTTCACAATTCCGGGAAGAAGAAAACAGGACCAATCTAATGTGATAGTATAAATGTGGGAATACAAAACTGACAGATATAGAGAATTAAAAATCAATACTTTGTGACCAAACTGCTCATTCTGGACAAACCTTGTATTAGCTACACACGTACAGCAAATCATGTTCCACAGAGAAGTAACTTTTACATGAACTATGAACAACTGGCCTACCCCGCAGCTGCACAAACGCGACAACTACAGGATGTGTTCATTTCGGAGGCAGTCATGCAGCAAGGCTGCAGTAGAATCTGTCTGGTCTCTGCTATTGCAGGGCCAAGGCACACGTGTCAGGCTTAACACTTTTCCAGTTGGGATATCTCATACAACTGTACCCCGCCAGGCAGCCAGCAGTGCCTACATATTGATGCTTGTGGCAATGATTAAACTAAACAACATGCGTTTGGGTACGCAGATGTGCTGAAAACACGTAGGCGACAGTCATCAGTATCTGTTTCAATGGCGAAATGCGACGGCCTGCTTGGCTTAGTAAAAGGTGTCCTGAGATGTCACCACGTTCTGCGCAGACGTTCGTGACAGAGAACGAGAAGCTCGCAACGGGGAAACAGTTAAAGCCATGTGATGGGAAACAGCTTTCCGTCAGGATTGACATCCCTTGCGTCCTTCCATCACGGCCGAAGACTTGCACGGCCCCGGGCGCGACTTGTCATGTCACGTCCACGTCGCCCTTGCACTGTTTGTCCACCCAACCACCGTCCAGCCACCCCGATCGCGTCGCCCCCACCGTCACACCAATGCCCGCCCCACCACGGATTCCCATCTCCAGGCCTGCGGGGGGCCTGGTGTCACACGTCGCTCGGCTAACGGAAATCGTGGCCCCAAGTCAGGCCCAGGAAAAATGGCACGTCGTCCGGGATTATGGCTGGCCTGGGATGATCGCATCGAGTCCCGGCCCCATTGCGTTCGGACCACCGGTTCCGCCCCCCCCCCTTCACCCCCCTGGCCCCACTGCTATCCGCTACATCAATCTCACGCATCTGCACGACACCCAACTCAAACCAATATTTTCGTGTGCATGAACTCTCCTCCCCAAGTCTGTAAGTTGAACACAGCTTCAGAACAAATAGAAGGCTCGCCGCCATGCTTATGTTGATAATAATATGACTGAATTATTATTTGGTTCTTTCGGTTAAGTCACGTCTAAAGATAAAATAATAAATTAAATTAAATAATAGAATACGACGTTTCGATTGCAACACAAGCAATCATCATCAGGTATAATGAAATAGCGACATAAAATCTAACAAGAAAACTATAGACAGACATATTAGCAGACAGATATCACCAAAATACATAGAGAGAGCAACACAGGTAACAGAGAGAGGTGATCGTCTCTGTGGGGTGGCCTTAAATAGACAGAGGAGGGCGGACGCAGAGAGAGGGAGGGGGCTTAGAGAAAAAATTAGCATATCAATGAGTGGACAACAAAACGTGGTGCTGCAAGTGCGATGACACGGCAAGCAAGCCTGAAAATCAGAAGGACACACTAAAATTAAATAACCTAGTAAAATATCGAAATGTAATGTAATACAACACAGAGGGTCGGTCAACACACAATTAACGCATAGCCTGGTTGAGTACGTATTTCAAAGATTGCTAAGTTAGAATTTAAGTGTGAACATTCCAAAGAGAGGACACATGCTAATATGTCTGTCTATACTTTTCTGGTTAGATTTTATGTCGCTATTTCATTATACCTGATGATGATTGCTTGTGTTGCAATCGAAACGTCGTATTCTATTATTTAATTTAATGTATTATTTTATCTTTAGACGTGACTTAACCGAAAGAACCAAATAATAATTCCTGCAGTCACGAAAGTTCTAAAATTAAGAATATGACTGAATTTTTTCAACAAGTTATTTTTTTTCCCCATTACAAAGAAAATGTGCAATGCGTCCGGTGCAGAAAGCTGTTTTGTGGAGTTTAATAAACACAAGTCAAGGTTAAGAGGTGCCAGTAACTTGTTTGAATTTTCATAAAAACCAGGCAGGCAACAAACGCATGCAAACATGTAAAGTCTATTCCAGAAATAATGGCGAACATGAAACGTCAGCTCGTTTGGCCTTTTTAGAAGAGGAAACGTGAAGCTACTTGAATTTTCATTCCAGACATGGTATTTGTAAATCTTAAAAATGTAACATTCACAACTTCGTTACTCTCAGTTAAATTGAAAAACTAGAATATTGTGAAAATAACAACTTTTTTTTTAAACAAAATAACTTTTTATATTTAATTACATGTAAATACATTACTCCTTTCCTTTGAAAGCCATGCTAACATAATTTTAGTAAGTGCGTAGATTTGTTTAAATATAAGTAACAAAATCGAATGAGGAAACAAAATACACGTTGCTTAAATATATTAAAAATGGGAAAATGTTATTTTTCTTACAAGAGCAAAAAGTTGCATTGCATATCCGCACTATACCATAATGTGTGTATTAATACAATTAAATATTTTACAGTTCTCTGCAAAGCCACTGCTGAATGAACACCTCACCCCCTCCCCCCCTTGCCATGTCGGTCGTGAGAATTGTATGGCCATACTTCACCACACTGATCAATGCCAGCTGGTGGCCCAGGACCCGGTCAGAAATCACTCGCTACTAATTTCTAGGTGTGCTCAGGAACCCAACTGGGGTTGCTGTGTTTCATTGCACACTCGATAACGTATTGTTGTATATTGTATCTATGAAGATATACATATAGAACATGTCTTCGTAGATAAACTTTTATAGAGGCAGCTGTGACTACTGCATTCTAACATCTTTCCATCATCATACATTTAATCCATTCAACCTGCATGCAATCCAGTCTGTGCACTGGCCACATTTAGGGTTACATTAAATCTAAATCAGTGCATTTCATCCAGCCAAAGGGCATCTGCAAAATGCTTTTCACAAGTGACTTTCAAAGCAAGAAGCCATGGTAACATAAGTACAAGATGTTGACCGTAATTTACATTCTCAAAATTAACAGCACAACCTCAATAAAAGCACGTCCTCTAATACACAAGCATCTTTTTTTTCGAAACACAGCGAGTAAAGCATGTCGTGATGTATTCATTAATCGAGTGTTGTTATGTTGATTCTTAAGACTCGCGGATTGCGTGCGTAAGGTACGGGTGATTTTCGACGCATGTCAATTAATTGAAAAAAATATGCAAACATTACATTCAGGATCAATGAGCGACTGAAGCTGTTCCAAACGAGATGGGCAAAAACGAGAAGCAAAAAAGCGAAATGGGGCAAAAAAAAAAAAGAGACGGGAAAATCCGTTCTGGAATCGCATCGCGGCCTACCATCACAAAAATGTATTGAATCACCACGGGGATGGTGGGATGTCAGGAGGGGAGTGGTCACTGCAGCGGGGGGGGGGGGGGAGATGAATAATTACACCCCTGGCAGTGAGCGAGGGCTCCCATGAGCGTGTCTGGGAGGCCACAGGTCCCAGGCAGAGTCGCGGGGGCCGCAACGGGCCCCGTGTAGCACCCCGCCACCAGCCTTGGCCACCACCTCACTCGCGAGGGCCACATTACTTATTAACGCGCCTAACTTATTCATGCGTTTATTTGCGTATTCATTTATTTCTGACGAATCGATGCCTATTAATGCCCTCTTATTTTAAATGCATTTATTTTGGTGCCCCGCGGTGAGGACAGGTACACGGGCAACAGGCTCAAGACGCCGAGGAACCTGTCGTCGTCAAGCCCCGGCGACGTAGCTGCCTGGCGACCGCAGTTTATTTTTTAAAAATCACTCAGGACCAGTCCGGTGAAGTATGATCAAACAACCATAAACCAACACGGCATAGGGAGAGGGGCTTCACCTTCCACTGGATTGACAAAAGCCTGTAAACTATTACAATAATGACCATTGTGTGCAAACCCTAGAGGGGTGGTTTAATTCAATCGTATATTATTTTGCTCGCATCCAATACGCACATCCAATAGCATTTTTCAGAATCTATGTTTTTAAATTCATGTACCTTGTATATTATGGGTCACATGATCTCTGCTGGCACTAGAGGCCGCTACGTTCACCACGATACAAAATAAAGGGGGAGCACAAACTCTTACAAGCTCAGTGCTTACCACAACATGTGTGTGTGGATAAAATGTCACCGTAACCTGAGATTCATTTTATAATCTCTGTTTTGTAGATGGTACTCAAATAGTATCTGCTATTGAATACACATGGAGTTGGTGGCCATGGTTGTGTTCTTCACAGTCCTCCACAGATCAGGCTCGTCAACAAGCCGACCACGAGCGTGCTTCCCAATCAGACGGTACGAGGCAACATTTGCCTCTCATTGAACATCTGCGTCGATGACAACAAACATGCCTCGGGGAGGTCTTCATCCAATTGACAAAAAAAAAGTGAACATTACATATATTTAGTCATAACGGCAAACACCGTAGCGGTATGAGTAATAAAAATAAAAGAAAACCACGACGTTTCGATCACAACACAAGCGGTCGTCAGATCGCTTCTGACGATCGCTTGTGTTGTGATCGAAACGTCGTGGGTTTTTTTTTACAAAAAGAACCAAGAATAAGTCTACATTATAGACTGCCAGTACACTCACTCAGGTTAATAACCAGGCTACAGTCTACATTATAGACTGACAGTACACTCACTCCGATTAAGAACCAGGCTACAGTCTACATTATAGACTGCCAGTACACTCACCAAGGTTAAGAACTAGGCTACAGCCAACATTATAGACTGCTAGTACTCAAACTTAATAACCAGGCTACAGTCTACATTCGTGTTTTTTAGTTTTTTATTTTTATTTTATTTTCATTATTTTTATTCACTTTATTTTTCTATCTCCGTGACTTTACCGAAAGACCCAAAGCATATGAATTCCTGCAGTCACGAAAGTTTCAAGTCAAAATTTATTGTAACTTGTACAAATATTATATGATGGAAATATCTAATGTATTCGAATAGAAAAAAAAAATACAAATAAGATGAAATAAAGGAGAAACAATATCACTAAGATGTTAAAAACAGGACGAAAAAATCCATTCTGGAATCAAATCATGACCTCCAAAAGAGAAATTTTATCGGATCACTGAGAGGGGCGTTATTAATGAAATGCCTTTAAATATATATAATGTTCTGCACAGTCCTGAACCCAGAGCTTTTCCAAGCTCCGATGGCTTCCCATCATTGCCGGCTCAGAGCCTGTGACTTCCTCACCCTAACAGAAATAAAATTTGTCTTGAACTGCAGCACAAATAATCTAAATGATCCTATTCACCTTGCCACATCGCATGCAAGCACCGGAAAAGGCTCTCTTGGAAAACACACAACACGTGTTGGAAATTTGTACAACTGGTAACACACGACTCAAAAGTAAAATTCCTCCGTGTGCTGGCACACTGTGAAATGCAACAGCAATAAGGGAGTGCTGTAAAAATGAATCTTTCCACTTCGTTAAAATACACACAGGTAAATATATAGCAATGTGTTTAAGCACACATCCATGCACACAGGGTCAGCAAACACAAACCCAACATAAGAAAACATACCCTGCAAACAGACACTGCCAAAAGCACACACCACACAACCTCACCGAGCAGTCGTGTGGTTTATTGATGCAACAACACCCTCTTCTGTCGTCTTTTGGGAACACACACGACCAATGGCAATCAAGAGGCCAAGACGTGGACTGCAAATTCTATTTAACCTTCTCTCACTGCGCACTGTGGCCAATGCCACCGCACTCTGTATTGGCCAACATTCAAGATGAAATGCCATTTATTCAGGATCCACCACAAGGCCTTGTTAACCCTTTCCCCAATCTGAAACGTCTGCAAGTTGCAGGGTGGGTTTCGGTCCCCGCTAAATCTCGGAATGCACAAGCGGTTAGGCATAGCGCTGTTGTTTTTAAAGACATTGTACTCACTGCAGAAAACTGTAGCGACATGACCGCAACTCTTTAATCGCTGGTGCCAAAATGTGCCACATCCTCCCCCGCATGGCCTTGTGGGAGCCTTGGTACGTCTTCCGACCTGAAGACGTACCAATAAAGTTATTTTATTTCAGTTTTTCTTCCGATTCCGTTCCGATGACAGAATCGGAAGAATAATTGATGACGCACACATACATACGTCATCAGAACAGGAAAGGGTTAAAACGAACGGCCAAGAATAAAGACACGGACAAGGGTGCCATGACACCCACCCCCCCACTCCGGACTACGACAATCGCAGGTGACAACACAAACTAGCTAAGCAGCTACGGCGCTCGCGCTTCGCCCACCCCCACCTGTGATGCATCATCCTGATGACGGTCTTGGCCATTTCCGCAGGGAAGCGCGCGTCAAGGCAGAAGTGGGCCAGGTGGGGTGGCAGGCCCTCGGGGAAGACCGGCAGGTGGTAGAGCAGCTGCAGGAGGTGCCTCTGCGTGGCGGCGTCTGCCACCAGGCTGCCCAATACCCCATCTGTCGGGTCTGCAGGAGGGCAGCGTAACCAATCCGGCACTGTTACTATACCACGGCAGCGGCTGGGTGGCCCCACTGTTCTGTTGCAGCGCTCTCAGGATTGTCCGTGTGTTTTTCCACCCTTTTATTAAAATGTAATTTAAATGAAAAATAAGTTTCCGTGCCATTCTGACTGAACTATACGATAACAGTCTACACAGGAGAAAGATGGAAAAAAGATGATTGATAATTGATGGGACGACGATGGATGATGGATAATTTATGATGGTTGATTGATGGATGATGATGAAATAAAGGGAAAAGAGAAAACTAAGCGGGCACGTGAACAACAAAGTCGCAATCACAAAAATCCCGGCAATTGTCTGATGAACCAGAACCTGCAACTAATCAACTGTCATTGCCAACCGCTTCACCCAGTTCACCCTTCTCTATTTGAAGAAGTTAATGAACAGATCTCACACCTTTGTGAACTTTTGCAACTCCTCTCTAAAGAATACTTTGCAGTTATTCCAGAGCAGTTTCCCCAATCACCTGCAACAGCGTAAGACTTAGTAAGTCTTTAATTAAGGCTGTTTATGATGGTTTAAATTTTTGGACTAGTTAAATTTACAGTGTTATAATAAATAATGTGCAACACAACTCATGTATTCCATTGTTTTTTTTTAAATAGTGTTATTATAAGGATTTATGAACCATGCTTCAACAATAGACCGAGCAGATTTCTCTCCAAAAATACAAATCAACCACGCACATTAAGGCACAAGCATAATATCATATGATCATTTATGAGATGAAGAGATATGCCCTGTTCATTTGTAACTATATTTGAAACACTGTATTGTACTATTGTCATCATCAGCTATGATCTATCCACTGCTGGATGTAGGGCTCCCCACAGTGTTTCCATTCCTCATGGTCCTGCGATGCTTCTGCATTTCAGCTGAATTCATTACTCCATCTCCGTGGTGATCGTCCTTCGAGGCAAGCAACCTCCTTTGGTCGCAATTCAGTCACCGGTCTCATCCATAGCCGATCATCCCTTTGAGTAATGTGTCTCTGCCCAAATCCACTTAATTTTCTCAAAAGTCAATGGAATGTCTCATTTGCATTTGACCTCTTTCTGTCTCTCAGTGCAGTTCCAATCAGTGCATATTAACCTCCCATGACATATGGATCGGAAACACGCACATTGACAAAAAATGTTTAACAAAAGTGTAACATTATGCAAAGCAGCATCGTGTAATTGTACTAATCTCCCATAATTCTGTCCCCTGAATAATAGTGACCGAAGAAAACATTCCTGAAGAAACAAATGCAAACATGAATTAAAACTATCGATTTGCCATGCACGCTGATGCAGTATGTGACAGGCATTTCCACCGAGAATAAACACAAAACAATCAACAACACGAGCCAACTCGGGGGGTGGGGAGGGGTTGCAGATTAGGATTCACACAATCCGCAACGATGCTGCTGCTGCTGCCCTCTCGAACTCGGGTGAACGTACCGTAGATGTGGCACGCGTGGGTGGACAGGCTGGCCAGGAGGTTGGGGTTGGCGTGGGCAGCAGCTGAGCGGATGACCTCCACGAGCTCAGCTGAGAACGCGGGGCAGCGAGCACCCAACTGAATAAGCTGCGGCGGCAGCGTCATGAGCCAGCGGGACAGCACCTTGCTCCTGAAATTAACCGCCGGTGGCCGGGCCACAAATTCAAAGTGATGCATTCTCTATCTTAAGAGTAGAAAAATCCAACAATTGACACACGTGTTTACATCAGCTGAGATGTATAAACATATAACATGCACAAATGCTTTTAAATAAAAAGGAACACTGGTACAACAGTGTCTCTCGCTTGCCATCTCTACAGTTCTCATTCTCACCAAATACGGCAACCCCAGCTTGACGAGGGCATAGGAAACTACAGTAAAAATACAGCAACATAAGTACTGACAAACATAGGACACCTTAAGAGACTCTTCTGAAGAAATTGTCTCATTTATAGTCAGTTTCTGCTCACGCGCACACGCGCGCGCGCGCGCACATAAACGCAGGACCGCAGCAGCTGTTTTTGTTGTGACCCCCTCGCAGCCACGAGATGCATTTAACACCGAACTCTCTCCCCCCCTCTATGGGAGACCCTCGCCGTCCTTCACAAAATACCTGCGCACGTGGACCGAGGTTTCTCCCTCGTCCACGTAGAGGCTGCGAAAGAAGCGCAGCAGGCGCAGGCGGTTGGCCACGGTGACGCTGCGCTGCTGGTACTCGGCAAACACGGCGCGCAGCAATTCCTCCACACGGGCTGCGGGGGCACACGCGCCGGCAGGTGCGTGCAGAATCACTGTCTGCATCTAGAACCGATCGCCAAATGCCCCGGAAACGCCTCTGCTTCCTCCAGCCCAGGGACACGTATTAATTTAAGATAATGTCAAGAAACACAAGCAATAATTTACATGATTTTTGACCTAACGAGCACCGACTCGCGCTCGTATTAGAGAAAGCACAACCCCAATTGTTTACGTTGATTGAAAGTGACTGCTTACGCCGGTGAATTCCTCCAAATATTTTCTGAAAACAGTCTTATTTTTCCAAGTAACAACCGCTAAATTGCCATGGCATTATCAGTAGCAAGGAAACGTTTACATTTTCATAGGGTCGCAAAGTACTCAGGTCGAAAAATGTTGTGCAAAGCTGATGATCGGTTTTAGCTCCGCTCTTCAAACAGAATGCCTCCACTATCAGTCAGGTTATTGTGCTCGAGTATTAAACATTTTATGGGTGCTTCGCTTTCTAATAATGTTAATTAATTGCATTTTAGGCAATTAGTAAAAAACTTAAAAAATATTTACAAGTTCAACAACCTGCACAGCCATCATTCTAAAAGAGTCCGTAAAGTTGTACAAGTTTACCCTTTGAAGCTGTAAATTTTAACAGTTATTCCTGCATGCAACCAAGCAAACCAGTTTCTCTTCAGTTAAATTTAAATTCTGACCCCAGTGGAAATGCCATCTCTCCAGCGAAAGCCTATTTAACCAGCCACGGGACTTGTCGACTTTACAGTCATGCTGTAATATATTCTTATGTTAAAGCATGTGACCTGTGCTGCGAACTTCCTGTTATAAAATGCTCAAAATTGCCTCGGAGTTCAAGCGATGCCCATCAAGGAATATCCACAGTCACTAATTCACCTTTGCACAAGACAATAAAAACTCTGCTCTCCCGGACATTACATTCCACAAGGTGTTTTTGTCTCAAGGTGTTGTGTGTTAAAAGACGGCTGAATTACTGGAGACAGCAACTCGACACACACAATGGCTTCCAGTAGAACGGTGCAGCAACATGAAGAATATTTAGCCAATGTTAAAAGTGTTGGAGTGGATATTCATGATAGTGGTGGTGGGGGCAGCACAAGAACACCCTACTGTATTGACAGTGCTAAATGGTAAAACAAATTTCCAATATTAAAAGCATAAATATAAGTAGAACTTCTTTCTGTAGCTCCACATGTAAGTAACTCGCCTTTTGCCCATCCAAGGACGGGTGTATTGCAGTAAATCTGAAACTTGCAAGCGAAAAGCAGACCGCGACGTGATGTTCATTGCATCAATCATTCAAAGGTTATAATCCCTTGTACATCATGACGTCCTTTTTACTTCTATGTCTCAATAGCGTTACGGAGATGGCGTGACGCGAGGGTTCTGCCTTTGTAGTGAGGGTTGTAAGTTGACGCCGAGGAGGGGGGAGGAGGCGCCTCGCCCCCCCCCATGTGGAGTGACGTCACCCGCTAATTATTATTAATGGAGTTGTTGGTGCTGCCCTACCTGCCCCGACTGCTCCTGGGGCTTTTATTGTTGGTGCTGGGCCCCAGATTCTCCTTCCCAGGCTGTGCTGCATTGTTCCTCCCTCTCTCTCTCTCTGTGCCTACCATGATTTGCTCCAACAAACGTCCGGAATTTAGATGCCATATAAATTCACAGTTGTTATTTAGGATCATATATATTCACACTACACAATAATAACAGTATTCCTTCCAAAATACCGATAGACATAAACAAACACTGGATTTTACGGAGCTGTTCATCACGTTATTTGCGCCAATGGGTCGCAATGCATACGTAAAATATTCCATTGCATTACTAAGTGCCATGAACAAAAGTTACCAGGCACAATAACTGTATGCAGGACTGCATTAGACTTTTTTTGTGTAGAGCCATCTCTATTATGCAAAAATGTATGAAAAAAACCCACTAATATGGTGAACCCCCCATTCTATGTCATGACAGAATCACAGATTAGGACTGGAAAATTCCATCCCTAGAGGCACAAAAGGCACAACGAAGAACGGCAAACTTAGGCACCTCACAGACACATCACCTGCGCCACAGATTATCATCCTTTTAACTTGCATTTGCATAACAAGAGTTAAACTTGCTTTGCGCGTTAATAAAATATGACCACCAGTCTTGGAAGCCTTTGTGTTGGTGGCAGCAGCAGTACTATGGAACCATTGTTTTCTCCATCTGGCAAGCGAGTTATAAAGGCAAGGAAATGCATTTTTTACTTGCGATTAAGTGCTGATTACTGCCCGTCAATTATGTCTCGATATTTTTATCCCACACTCCAAAGCTACATGGGCAACAATTAAAGCAGCTTTGTGTGTCGCGAAATAATAATAAAAAAACGACTTTGTGTCATTATAAAAAATCCATGTGAAATGAATGCAAATGAACAAAAATGCAGACAAAGATAATGAAAGCTGAGCATAAATCTTCATTGATAACACAATTCTTAGAATTTAAGGTGTAGGAGGCAAAAACACAAACTATTGTGCAATAAAACACACCTCTGGATTTCAAGTAAGCCACGAGCAGTCAGACATACGGCACAAATGAAAAACCAATGCTCCAATGCACTTAAACCGGAGCAGAATTACAACGGCAATACTCAAATATCCCCCATGTAGCCTTCAACTGACTGTTGGGGTAAGTGCTGGTTGGCACCACTTAAAGGCAACATGGTGCTCGGGGAACTGGTGTAGCCAGCACCGCACCTGGTGGCCATATTTTTCTCCTCATTGCTGACCAATACACACCACACCAGGTCCTCATTTAAGGCCGAGTCAACCTAGGCGAGGCCCAGGACTAGCTCATACATTCGCCACTAATTTTAGTAGTGGACGAAAATCACTCTGTCTGCCAGGCTCGTAGTGCAGTGTGATAAACCCCTACGATCCTGCGTGCATGCGCGCACACACGCTTTACAGCCACCCACTGTACACGCACCCTGCACAGTCTCCCATCCGCTCTCGCCAGCCCGGGTAAAATGCACACAGCTCACCCGTACCCTGAGTGTGCAGAGTGGCCAGGAGCGTACGGACCACAGCCAGCACCGTGCCGAGGCGAGTGGTGGGCAGGCGGCTGCCCCCGGAAAGCAGCCCTGCCACGTAGTGCTCCACGGGCTCCAGGGCATCCGGCTGGGCGGCACGACGCCCTGCCGGTACCGTCGCCGGAGCTCCCCACCCCCCGGGCCCGCAGCCGTGCTCTGCCACGGAGGCCAGCAGCTCGGCCAGGTTGAGGTTCAGACCCAGGACAGTGTCTTGCGTTACGTCGGTTCTGACATTCACATCGCAGGGTGGCCGCGCACAGCCAGTGTGTGACACGTGCCAGAAACACACACAACGGTTTAAGAGTTTGATGGGATACTTACAATAAAGCTTCATGTAGATCTGGAAATGGAAGGGGTTACTGCAAGGGTTTTCCGGGTTGTGCTGTATAGCTCTCCAATGCATTTAGAAAAAGTGCTTGAAGTTCCCAGTACATGGAGCAAAAAGTGGCACATTCAGCTCAACTACACATGGTACGTCCCGAAAACACATTGCTAAGCTATGGAAATGTTTGCGATTTTTTTTCCTCTTGCAACCGTCTTTAATATTGTTATAATATTTGGTTTAAACATGTGATAGAATACGGGTGAAGATTTTAAAAAAACACTATAGAGTTAAAATATCCACAAACCTGCAATAACACGTAGCGCAGTTTTGCCTCACAGCAGTTTTGCATTGAGATGCATTTTGTTTTTACAGCTCACATTTGCCCCCTGGTGGCCAATACGCCTTAAAGCATGCCCCACTGGTCAATGTCTTGCCATCCCCACTTAAAATAAAGTCAATCCCAGCCTGTCCACATGTCAACCCTTCAACATGTTTTACTGGATAATGCCAAGGGTAACCTACACCTAAGAGTATCGTGCACCCAAGTGTCTATTGCCGTGTTCACTACAAAATGGAAATTACGGAAGTCAGACCGTGCTGGCCGGACTTAACATAATTTAAAACATACCCTTTTTTCGCTCCTTTTTGCTTGGATTTTCTTGCCCCATTCTCACACATGGAGTACGGAAAATTCTTCAAAAAGTGCGATTTGAAATCGGTGAAATATGTGTCCCGGAAAAATGTTCCCTGGAAACGAAAAATGTCAAAAATGTCAACCAATTAAATATAAGACTCGCACACAACACCTGCAGTACCAACCAAAAACCAAGAATAAAAAAACAATACATTTCTTGGATCGATGCCACAAATGTTAACAACGTGCTCAGAAAAAAAAACATTCTTGAAAACCGACATGAGCGTGGGCCTCACCAGGGTGCGACCGTGCCGGATCACCAGCCTCCAAAGCAGGAGCATCGTGTTGGCTACCTGCACCATGACGGCCAGACCCTCACTCCCTGGGATGGGCACATCTCCCTCCTCCGTGGCCAGAGCCGCCTCCACCCAGCACTCCAGCAGAAGTGGCACTAGGGTGTGCACGAACGTGCGGACGCCCTCCGGATGGGACAGGTCGTTGCCAACCACCATTTCGCTCGAGTTTGCCATGCTGACTGGACTGAGAAAAAAATCATGCATTTTACGGAGTGCCTCTTTGGTTAAGTGTTAAATAGAAGAAGTATAGAATTAGTTTTACGTGAAAAAAACTGTCACCAAACACAATTTACTTGTCCGCTGTTCAAAAAGCCACGAGTTTAAAAATCAGTTGGGAGTAAGTCAGGTCAAAGTAATTTCCTGCTCAAATGAGCTTTGCCCGGCCAATGATCTCCCAGTGATATGTAAATCAAATATAATTTTGTCAGACATCAACAGTTGTTGTCCTATAAAAAGTCTGGCCCCCTCTAAAGGATTGTGGAATTTACACCACTGGCTGAGGGCCATCAACAAAACTCATCACTGTTCTATGCTCATTTGAGCGGGGAGAAGCGTTAAAATTATAGCCGGGCTAAACCAGTTGGAACAGAAAAGTCTCCCTTCTATTCCACCATGTGCGGCTGGATGGAAGGTTATGGATGAGGTTTTGTGACATTCTAAAATGTCGGCGCAGCCACCAATTATAAAGTGGCCCGAGTATTCGATCACGTAAAAAGTAGTTAATTAAAATATTTAAGTCAAATGTCTAATCGTACCAGCTCTAGTTAAATGCTCACCATAGACGAAACGTCGTGGCCAGCATGGGCCGTAGTCCCGAGTGTTCAAACACCTCGACGCCCCTCTGACAGCTCGGCCAGTCCACGTGCAATGCCTCCGCAGGGCGCACCTCTCCCTCCCCGTCCACATCCGTCTCTCGAAGCACAGCGCCCAGGAAGCGGGAGAGGCGCGCCAGCACGCGCAGCCGCCATTGCTGGGACGTGAGCTGCCCACTGGGGTTCACGAGGAGGCGCCGAGGCGCTTTATCTCCCTTGACCTGACCACAGCCAACAAAACAGGCAAAAGCGCCGCGCGGGTGAAGACGCACACCAGCAATAGTGTGTTTTAGAGACGAGTTGATACATCGAGCAACGATTATGACACGAGGCAACCATTCGCATGCCTCCAGTGAATTCTATAAAGCACAACAGCAGTACAGGTTTCTGGACTGCGCATTTTGAATACCATCTCACTATGTGCAAAAATACTCAACGGACCAGAACGTTCTTAATAACAACTTGAGACTCACGCGAGGGGTTTCATTTGTTAAATAAAGACTGTTACTGCTGTAAATAAACAAGTATCGATTTAAACATTGATGAAATTAATTGGCCAAATATCCCAACAGAATCAGCAAGGCTTTCCTGGGTAGAGGACATTATTTATTATCGGTAAGACTGCTGGCGTTACAATGCCGATTTTGCAATCTATATATATAAAATCGCAAATCTGTCTGTCTGTCTGTGTCTGTCTGTCTGTGTGTCGCCGGACCATACGCAGTTTCATTGGACGACCGGCGCGGAACACGGTGGTTGCCCCTGGCAACGGGTAGCGACGCATTCGCTGCGGGGTGGACGCCATTTTTAATTCCCGTTAAAAATATGCGCACGCATTAACACGCGACTCTGAGGTAAATTCATCAAAGTTTCACGTCCTCTTCAATCCCCCCCCACCCCAATGTGTGCAATTACTATTATAGGGTCGGTAGATAATAAAATTATAGCGATTAGACAGTATTATTGTAGCGCGGGGGGGGGGTAACGGCCCCAGTACCCAGCCTCAGCTGGGTGGGCAATCTAGGCGAGGCCGGAGGCTCTGCACGGCACTAGGCCTCGACACCCCACCCGTGTCAAGCGACGACTTTGTGGTATAAACTCGATATACCCAGCGTTGCCCGGGGGGAAAATACATTTAAAATCTTCTGAAAACTTTCAAACATTACATACAAATGAAAATCCAACTGTGTAATTACTTTTAAACCCGACGCGCCAAGAATCGATTCTTTAAATGTTGACTGTACAAATAGTCATTAAGCTGGGTGAGCGTACTGGCAGTCTATAATGTAGACTGTAGCCTGGTTATTAAGCTGGGTGGGTGTACTGGCAGTCTATAATGTAGACTGTAGCCTGGTTATTAAGTAAAGTGAGTCAATTTGTAACACGTAGGCTTTCGCGACCATTATTCATAAACAACGTTATTGGGTTTAGATCGCCTTATTTATTAATGTGTTGTAACCCTCCACCACCCGACACGGCCAATCAGTAAAAAAGTGTCACGTTGATAAAAGACTAATAGTTCACTGCTTTAGCCCACCGGTGTGTTTAAGCGTGAAACCACAACAATTACCATTTCAGAGTACGACGTTTCGCTGATGCTGGATGCAATTACCAGCGAAACGTCGTACTCAAAAATTGTCTGTCCGTCTGTGTACGCTCGCTTGCGAGGGATTTGCCGGGAGGCACGTCCCGTGCCCCGCGATGGGAATAGGCATGTCAGTTTTTTTATCCGTCACCTTTAAAGTGGTTTAATGATCGATTTAGTGTTATTCAACTTTATTTATTTATTTCTTCTGTGTATATATGTAAGGTTATTATAAATATATTTTTCACCCGGGCAACGCCGGGTACTTCTGCTAGTAACAATATAAAAGTAGAGGTTAAATGGTACCAACAGGGCACCGTTTGTTAGAAACACATTTCTCACTTCCACTAAAAAACACCCCAGGGCACAATAAGCTATATCATCATTATCATTTATTATTTATACCGCACTTCCAAGGCAGTAATTCTCGAGGTGCCAGAACAAAGGGAAATGTCAGATAAATACTCGGTTTAAGGAAATCGTTGCAAATCAATATTGACGCCCAAAAAGAATACACTATAGACAATATACAGTACACAACGTCCAAAAAAAAATGTAGAACAGCTGGACTGTGCTTGAGACTCCTGTATATATTCATACACAATTTTAAATGAGAAGTCTTTAAATCAGCACTTAAATAGAAAATGTTGAGTGCAAGTTGGTCCACAACTTTGTTATCAAGGGTAACAAAACCTGGCCCCCACTCACCTGCGAGCCTCCCCGTGAGATGAGCTGGACGAACAGGCCCAGCAGTCGCAGGCCACTGGCGGTGCGCACAAGCAGCTGGGGGAAAGTCTCGAGAATCGCGTCGAGTGCCTGCAGCGCGTCGAGCTGCACACCCTCGCTCAGGTGCGTCATGGCGGACGCCAGGTGAGCGCTCAGCGTTGGCACGAACGGCGAGAGTCGGGCGGCATCCACGCGGGGGTAGAGCGAGCGCAGCACGGCCACCACGCCCTGCCTCACCAAGGCCTCTCGGTCAGTGAGCAGCGGTGTCACCTGATCCACCAAGGACGAAAGATGCTGGGGGACCAGCTCGGGGTGAGCCTCCAGCAGCTCCTTGAGTCCCCCCAGGGCACCTTGCCGTACGGTCGTGCCGTAGTGGCGCAGCTGCGTCAAAAGGGTCTGTGTGCGACAACAGACGATGACACACGTCACGTGTTGCTACTTACAACGCACGCTGACATCGGAGTTCACAAAATTAGTACTTTTTGGGAAACCAGCAATGGCTGTCCACTCTCTAGTTAGTATAATCCTCATAGCTGCCCTTGAAAGATGCATTCAATCTTTTGTATTATTCATGTAGTCCCATCCAACCGCTCTTTTTGTACCACTGCTCAGTTTCCTTCCTCTTCCATTTTCCCTTGCAGAATCATCTTTGAATGTCAAGCATGTGCAGAGTTATTTTCATCAGAATTAAGACACTATCTGGTCCCCATCAGATTAATGCGAATGTATTTGCATCTCTAGCTTAGAACCTTCAATGGAGACGAGTAGTGTGATGCTCGTTTGAGCATTTTTCAATACATTGTGACTTGTTTCCTGCGGTTAAGTTGCAATGTCACGAAACATTCATTCACACCCACCAAAGCAGCTAAATAATAATAGACAACTTATTGCGCACAAAAGTCAGGAGCAAATTTAACAGCGTACGCTCCACTTTGTATGCATGTACGTTGAACTTATTTCGCGACGTACGTAGCCGACAGTGCTAATCAGAGGTGCATTAGTCTTTGCGAATACGTTTTATACATCTAGAAAAACAAATAAATGTTAACACTTACATCAATGCTAAGCTTGCGCTTGGTGGTGGGCTGCGAGCCGGTGGCCTTGAGCTGTTCTGGGATGGTAATGGCGCGAGTCTTAAAGTTCGTGTTGGTCTCATTGTCAGCCCTGGGCTTCTTCTTCCCAACCTTGAGCTTCACTTTCTGGAAGTCGGTATCCCGCTGACGTTTCTTCGTCATTTTCTGTAGATTTCTCAATGCCTTAAAACGGCAGTCATCAAGCACATTGGAACATCGCAAATGTTAGGTCTCAACTTTCTTACATTGCAGTTACAGGAACTGGTCATCAAGTCCATGAAGCACAGTCTACACGCAACGCTCTCTATGGCTTAGAAACAAACACTATATGGTGTTAACAATATAAATTCACGCTTGTATGTGTCTGGATATTGAAGCAACATGCACCCCTATCACTTTCAGTCCGCACAAAGCAATTTTACAATGCAGTTTTTAAAGCACAATATCGTTTATTGGTAGAGTTCACTGTGCAGGTATATTATGGTAGTGTATGTTGTTTAAAATTGTGAATCAAGTGATACTTGTATTCATGCACATTTGTATCTGTATATAGTATACAACGGTATGTTTCATTACATCACCGAGTAATGTATACTACTATAAGGTAGTACACGCCACGAGTGAGTAGTTGGTTGTGCTAGCTACATTCAGCCCTTCTAAGCACGTGACATTTCACTGGCTCAGGGCTGCCAATGGAGATCAGCAGGACATTCCTGGGTGATTATAGTCGGTATACGCGTTATGGGCAACAGAGGGTGGTGCAGCAAAATTCAGTTCTGTGCTTTTCGAAAACACTATAAACTGTTTTATTTTACCAGGTAAGGCGCACTGAACTTTATTGCTCTTTTTCAGAAGCGACCTGGCTACAAATGATAAGCTCAACTTATCACGTGGACACTTATATCGACCAAATACTCTGAACGCGTGTTTATAAATGCGGAGGGGAAAAAAGCGGAAGCCCCAGAGAAAAATCCACGCGACCTCCGGGAGAACATATACATGCGTCAGGGTCGGGATCGAACCCACGACCTCCTGCACACCGGGCGAGGTAGTCAACATCTCGCCAGCGCAGCGTGGTGGATAGATCCTCATGATCGCCGATAATATTCCTTCGGGCCATGTACTCGGTTCTCGGCAATGTTTGTTTGTCCTTTGTTGTGTTGCTGCTGCTGCGTTCACGCACCACGGATCTGCCTTGCAAAACAGTCGGGCAACTGGCTAAACGGGATCATCCGATTCACAATATTTCAAGAGCCGCAATGCATGTTGTGAATTCGGGACAGTGGTACTTAATAACGTCACGAAACAGTCCGTAATGAGCCGCAGGTTGCCGAACCCTGTACATGGTAAACTGGACCTCCATGGTAAACTGGACTGGACTCCCATGGTAAACTGGACTTCCACGGTCAGGGGTCGGCAACCAAAACAACAAGATGAGACATTTATTTATTAATTTAAAGAGCCACACTGTAGTCCTCAAAGAGCCGCACGTTGCCAACACCTGGTGTAACAAATCAAACAAACTCAAAACGCATCCACCATGGGAAAGACAAATGGGGGGAGGAGGGTGTACATAAATATTGAGTTGCCACACTCACCCCGCGTCCGCGCTGCAAAAAAAAATATCCCTCCTGGGCCTCAACAAGACCGTGACGTTGTCATACTCAACGCGGCGGCGATATCCAGTCCTGCCGTTGCTGATAACGATGTGTAATTCTGCTGCTGCTGGCGGTGTAAATGACGAAGAACCCGCGGTGAAGACGTCCAACACGCAGGCGCGCACGTGGCTCCCGGTAGTGTGCGGAAGCACGTGGCGGGCTGGCGACGATGACGTCACCACGTGGGGGCGGAGTCCCAGCGCGGCCGTCGCGCCGGGATGACATCACGGGAAGGGCGCCTCCCCCTACGTGACGTTTTACAATCGTCACGCCCTCGTTAATAATCATGAGGGGTGACGTCACTCCATATGGAGCACACCCCTCCCCCCTCGTTAATAATCATGAGCGGGTGACGTCACTCCACATGGAGCACCCCTCCCCCCGCATTAATAATCATGACTTGGTGACGTCACTCCACATGGAGCACGCCCCCCTCGTTAATAATCATGAGCGGGTGACGTCACTCCACATGGAGCACGCCCCCCTCATTAATAATCATGAGCGGGTGACGTCGCTCCACATGGAGCACCCCTCCCCCCTCATTAATAATCATGAGCGGGTGACGTCACTCCACATGGAGCACCCCTCCCCCCTCATTAATAATCATAAGCGGGTGACGTCGCTCCACATGGAGCACCCCTCTCCCCTCATTAATGTGTACTCGTTTCACTGCTTCTACTGTGATGATGATGATGGTAATATACAGTTTTGGGCTCAAATCTAGCCAGAGCTGTCGAGGGCTGAGCTCCAGAAGATATTCCTGCCCCGCCCTACTGTCAGGGGTGAGGGCAGTGGAAAATATTTCATGGAAAATTAAGCCTTGATGATAAAATGTTGTGTTTCTAAAGTCGATTATTTAACACTGTATTTAGGCGTAGTGCATTGTTCAGGCAAGTGAAAAGCACACACACACACCCACACGACCAGAAATGCATGTACGATTCAGCCTATGGCTCTACTCAACTATAATGAGCACATGTCAAAGTTCCAAGCGATTACTCTGATCTGCCGCGTGCAGTTGGAAGATGTGAACGAGGCTTCCAAGAGAAGTGGGACGGAGTTGCAAAGCATCAATAATGAAATCACTGAGTGTAAACGACTCATCCACTGCATCAGAGCTGAGATTGAAGCTTTGAAGAAACAGGTGCTCTCTGTCTCTCAGATTAGACCATTGATTTTCAGTAGACCTGTCTCCTTTGTTGTACTTGGCTGTCAAGTTAAAAATAATGATGTCAATACTTTATATTATTCACCGTGGTATATATGTAGTTACTGGTGGCCAGTGTAGCTGTTGGAAACGTTTCAGCAGTTGATATCAATGACATGTAAATGTGTCTTCAATGTTAATTTCCCAAGGTTTGTTTTTAAATCTCTGCTAGCGCCCTTAAGTTTTACCTTTCTACCCTCACCAATCACCTCGAATGTACATGTACAGCCTGTTTGTCAATCCATTGCTGAGTGAGGGCCTCCGCACAATTGCAGTGGTGAGATGTTAACTCGCTCGCCTGGTACGCAGGACGTCGTGGGTTCGATCCGGACCCTGACGCCTGCTGTATATTTGAAGTTTGCATGTTATCTTTCTCTCCCCTTGGTCGCGTGGATTTTTCTCTAGGTCCTCCGCGTTTTCCCTTCACATTTAGAAACAAGCGTTTAGAGTATTTGGCTGCTATAAATGTCCACGTGAGAAGCCACTTCGCTGGGCTATCATTTATCACCAGGTCGCTTCTGAAAAAGAGCTATAAAGCGTATTGGGCTTTACCTGCTAAAGTATTAATTTTTAAATTTGTTTAGGCAGTGAGGGTTACTTGACCATAGTTCACTACGACGGTGACTACATGTTGAAGGTGAGGGAGTACAAAACAACAAAGTGCATGTAAATGTAAAAAAATTAACCCGTAAAAACAAAGTTTTTCACTATAAATCCTTTATATGCGTGGCGGCTAAAGTCCTCTCGTTCTCTGGCTTGAGATGGCTGCCACCTATGGGTCAGATGATTGCCTGCCACCATTAAGCAATTGGTAATTAAATAAAAAAAAAATCCTAAAAGTGTAACATTTTGGAGAAAAAAAATTCACGAAAATTAATTGTCACGCACAACGAGTCTGTGTGCAAAATGTCAGCTCGATTGGATCACGGGGAGTGGGTTAAAAACGACCGAAAGATTTGCACGGTCGTCAGCGCGCAAGCAAGCAAGTGAACTTAATATAAAGGATTTAAAAAGCCCTCTGCGTTGGTGCAGCGAGCACAGCTGGAGACGGAGGTGCGTGATGTGGAGGAGCGTGGGGAGCTGTCCCTGAAGGAGGCCGTGGCCAGCCTGGAGGCCGAGCTACTGAAGGCCAAGCAGGAGATGACACAGCATGCGCACGAGTACCGGGAGCTCATGAACATCAAGCTGGCTCTGGACGTGGAGATCGCCACCTACCATAAGCTGCTGGAGGGCGAGGAGGTCAGGTGAGGAAGGACGAGGTACATACGGCGGTACCATCATTGCTTTGTTTCCTTTCCAGCTCAATTGTTTTTTTTGTTCTCCGAGAAATGTATCCGGGTGCAGTGGTTAGTCACCCTGCGATCTGAACCCACATACTTGAGTTTTATACGTGGGGCACGGGTGAGTGGCGAATGATATCTGAACTGGCCCTGGGCACCTGTACTTGCACAGGGATGACTGGGCAAAAAGAGTTCCAGACTTCAGAGGCATCAAATGAAAATAAGAGACCTCCCACTGCTGCATTCTGAGCGAAAGTTGTACGGTGTAACGTTACATCATATTGCGTACATTACAATCTCCTACACAGCTGAAATAAGTGACACGACAGAAGCAGTTTATAAAAAGCAATTTCCATAATTACAGTGTAGAGATGGTTTGCCGTCATAAGCAATGAATCATGCACACAATACTCTACTTAGATTATTTGTTCACAGGCTCGCATCATGTCACACCGCTCAAAGTCTCAGGTGCTACGGTCAAAACCAAGGCAATTTCCGCAAGACGTGTGTGTGTGACAGGACATAGAACGGTTTCAAGAAGACCTGGTGATATAAAGTATCAACGCTAGTAGCTGGCTTGTAAGCTGCACGGAGTGCAGCCTTCCTGGAGCCACGAGTACATCATCTGTTGCGGAGCTTCCACAAGACTCGTGGTCTCGTCTGCACAATTCGTCTCGGCGTCCAGATGTTATGCTTTCTTTCAAGCTATCCTGGAAATTGCAGTGGCATGTGTTAAGCACCATAGATAATCAAGAACCACAGCATTTTTTTCCAGCAGTGACAACACACGGCATACGGGCTTAATTGCAAAAAATAATACAATCCGTGGTTACGTTGTAACAGCAGACTTCACCCATGTGCTATGAGTAATGGTTTCATTTTGAGCGGGTTTGAAATCTTTCCAACCAGATCTGCCAATGTCATTTTCAGACAGTTCAAAAAAGCAACACACTTTCAAACGGTGCAACAGTTTTTTCTGAAATTGTACAAACATTTCACAGCTGTATTAACGCAACGAATATCCAAAACTTAATAAAAATGTGCATCGCGTTCTCCTTTCTTTGTTGTCACGCTTGAGTAAAGACTTTCTGAGCACTGCAGCACATTTTGCGACTTGTATTTGTGATCGTTTCGTATCACGAATTATTACACATCTATGTGAAACACCCAGTCCTCCGTAATACTTCATTGAACAACTTCTCTGTTGCAAAACTAGGGGGAAAACATGCTCGATTGGTTCTGAGCAACTCAGGTGTTCGGGAGATAACCCAGATCACATACGCCATTAGGAGCTGGACAATAATCCAACTACTGCAATACATTTCACAAGTGTATCTCATATATATTCTAGATTTTAAGTTTTCGTGACCGCAAGGATCCATACTCTTTGGTTTATTCGGTAAAGTCACGTAGGTGAAAACAAAATAAAATTAAAAATAAAATAAATGTATTTTATAAAATTTAGTTGTTTTATTTTTATATTATTATCGTAATGGTTTGCTATGATCTATCCACAGCCTTCCCAAGGCATCGCCATATCTCAGGAAATCGTGATGAAGCAATCCACCTAGTTCCGACTTACAACACATGCTTTTTTCACAATATGTAACCCGTACATTGGCAGACATTGTTTGTAAATCCACTACGGGATAAAGGCACCCTACTCTGTGCCGGCCAAATGTGGTTATTTGTCCAAACCTCATCACGCTGCAGGTCGGCAAGGGTTGGTGAAAGGGAGGAACAGAACATAGGCGACAGAGCAGTGAATGTTTCTGCACTGCCTCTCTGCTAACAACATAGTCCCGTAGCAACGGTTTCATGCATTGGTGGTCGCTCATCTATCAACGATATGAAGAAGGGGCTTTAATTATCTCACTAAAGAATGTTCACGGTCGCTGTAGGCATATGACTCGTAGTCACAGCCCATTGCGAGAGTTATACTTTATGTAGTGGACCGAGTCGGCCACCCATCCATAAAGATTCGACGAAGTTAATCCCAGACGTGCAATTTGTACTGGCGTAGACACAAATGCCAAAGCACGTCTCATCATCAGCTCCCATGATTCAAGCTGCTCCAGATCGCCTCCTACTGGGCTCCCCGCACGCAGCACCGTGGCCCTGGTTTCACGTCGACATTGTCGAATTGTTGTTGGTGACAATGGTACGCGAAAAGGTGCCCAATTAACTGTGAGATACACGATTCATTTAAGCGGTGTTAACTGTCGAAAGTCGACGGTGTTTGTTCGTATTCTGGGCAAATCCGTATAGAGCAATAAAAAAAATAGCACCTTTGCCGAAACCCGGGATTGAACCAGGGACCTTTAGATCTTCAGTCTAACGCTCTCCCAACTGAGCTATTTCGGCTGTGCCCATCCATGCCGTTCAAACTCCTTGTAAGCTTGGCGTGGGTGCTCAAAGACACATGGAGTGAACATTAATTCGAGGTTCATACCTCTTAGGTTTTTTCGGTAAAGTCACGTAGCTAAAAAATAATAGAAATAATAATAGAAATAAAATAACCAACACGTTCCACGCATTGGCTTCCACATTCAGATAACCCCTTCCCTCCCCTCTTAAACCTGTATTTAAGAGCTTGACTCTTGGAATTTTGCCTCACTTGAGACAGTAAATCGAGCTGTGACGGTTCCACCTGATGACGGAGACTTGTGTTGCCTCCGAAACGTCGTGAATTATAATTTTATTTCTATTATTTTTCATTTTTTACCTACGTGACTTTAGCGAAAAAACCTAAGAGTATGAATCTTTGCAGTCACGAAAGCTTCAAATCTAGAATTAATGCGAGGTTGTTACGCTTGCACCAAATACCACCGGGAGACAGGCACACACACACGTGCGCATCGTGGCTTAAAGAGAACTCGGGCAGGACATACGGCGCAAGTGAGATATTAGCTGGCGTGGGCAAAACTCGTCGCTCGAAGGGGCCCCGATGGTTTGAAGCGCCTCGCGATGGAGTGTAAGAGCCCCAGGGAGTGGCAACGTGGTCCGAGAGAGGAGGGACGGAAGATGGAGCGATGAAATATGAACGTCTCGCGTGCAAGGTGGCTCTTGGGCGGGTCATCCCATCGCACGATCGCGACAGATGGGCGCACCTTGGGGAGGCGGAGGAATTCGTCCGGCAGCAGTGGATTGACCTTGGCTGAACCCCTAATGAAGTTGCAACACAATGCCCTCGGTACCAGATCTTGAGACAAATCATGTTTTGCCACCGAGGTTTACTGACCCCCCCCTTCCCCCCAAGGCACAGCGTGGTGAAGTTATGGTCAGACAACCCCGAATGTTCGACACGGCGTGGGGGCGGCCTTGATCGAGCAGTCGATAATTATGAAACCCCCCCAGCACAAGTCGGGAGGGGGGCGTCTTAGGGGTCGTCCATAAATGACGTCACGCGATTTTAGACGATTTTTGACCCCCCCTCCCTCGTCACACGGCGTCACAAAAAGTCAGACCCCCCCCCCTCAAATATGACGTCACAAAGCTCTGCCCCCCCCCCCCCCCAAATAAAACATGCTTCAAATCGCTTTAAACTATTGTCATTGTAGTGCATATTTAATGTGGCGCTGCACTGATGTTGTAGGAGAAAAAAATTAATAAAAAGTATATTTAATTAAGTTGAACGCGTTGTCTATGTTTATTTAAAGTTGCACATTTTGATGTGACGTCACATTTCTCCCCCCCCCCCCTCGTCACACATCGTCCCAAATGTCTGACCCCCTCCTCCCTATGTGCATGACGTCATTTATAGACGGCCCCTTACTTTCCGAAGCGTCTTATAATCCGCAGAATACGTTTAAAAAAAAAACCTACATTATAAACGAGTGAACCGATAACGCTTGTCTCACCACTAGTTCGTAAAATGTCGTGACAAAAAAAACATCCCCGTCCCTGGGTGGGCTTGAACCACCAACCTTTCGGTTAACAGCCGAACGCGCTAACCAATTGCGCCACAGAGACTGCGACGACCTTAGCGTGCGGTGGAGCCCATGCCATGTGCGTCCTGCCTGCTGCTGCCCCATGCCTTCTTTGTCTAACCAGTGCCACGTTAAATCTCATCTAGCAGTGGATAGAACAGTGGTTGTCAATCATTTTTTTTGGCGACCTGTAACCCCCCCCCCCCCACATTATAGAATTTTTGTTTCAACCGAGAACACCCTTGCCTGGCCCAATATAGCTCTGAGAAATAAATGCGTGAATGCTGTGAATGAGCATCATTATTTTCACCTATTGTCCACTTTAGTGAGGTATCCTAACGAGCTTAGCACAGGGCATAACTGCAAGCGAATAAAAAAATATAACCCACGCTCCAGCATGCAAGACGTAATTTGTTCACGCTAGCTCGTTACTCTTGGAAACCACATTGTGTAAGATAAATTCGTTCAGGAAGGTATTTTATTTCGTTCCAGGTTATCAAGTGGATTTAAATTCGATCGTGGTTATTTTATATTGGCAGATTCATACGTGATTATTCGCCAATGGCTCAAGTATGATTACAATTTCACATATTTATAAAACACCTCACGTACCCCAAGGGGTACGCGTAGCACCGGTTGAGAACCACCGCTCTCACGTGGTAAAGCATCAGGTGTGCCGCAGTATTTTGGGAGTAAAAGAAAACAACTTCACTGTTCGCAAGCTAGGACAGACGAACTCTCCGTGCCGTTCAGTGGCCGATCCATCCCCCACCTCCCGCCCTCCCCTTTCCATTGGTCGCGGCAGCAGACAGCCGTCAGCCCTCCACCCCGGTCCCTCTCAATTCTCTCGGCCGTGCATGTGTAGTGACATAGCGCCGACTACTGGACAGCAGCAGCAACTGCAGGTGGGCACTTTGCGCACACGCCGCTGTGATAATCCACCTCGGATCTGCACATAAACGGATGTCATCACTCCATCTCCAAGGTGGGCGCCCTCGTGGACACATTCTAATTCATTGGCTGCCATGTGTTCATTCGTTAATCTCGAAAAAGCTTACATCTACGAAATGTTTGGGAAATACAAAAAAAACGTTTTTACTCATTAGCCATGATCTAACCATTGCTGGATGAAGGCCATCACACACTCGGTCGTCACCCCTCTCGGTCTCGCCATGTGACAATTCATCCAGCGCCTACGTGATCCGATTTCATCGCTCCATCTCTGGACATCCTTTGCCTGCCTGGGTTGAGTAGGCAAATATCATTGTTGTGTTACATGTGAAGTGTTTTAAGGATTGGATTTTTACATAAGTGGATCTTTATTAGTGTCGTAATTATGAAATGCAAAACTGCATTTTTATATCCAATACATCTTCAACGAAAAACCAGACCACATTAATGGCATACAATGTAGATCTCAATAAAACTAGTTTTGTATCAAGGACCAAAAGTAAGAGTATTTCATTCTAGATTTGAAGTTTTCATGACTGCAAGGATCCATACTCTTTGGTTCTTTCGGTACAGTCACATAGGTGAAAATAAAAAATAGAACTAAATTAAGTCACGGCGTTTCGGAAGCAACAATAGTATAATACAGTATTTGAATCATGCTGCATTCATTAATGTAAGCCCATTCCAAATAATGTATACCTTACAATAATAAAACACTATGTAATGTCACAGTTTCATATTTTGTTGTTTAATAAAGGTGATTAAGTACAAAAAGATACCACTCATTGTTGATACACTTTATTGGTGCATACTCAAGGCTTATCAAGGAGAAATATTCCACAATTACACCACTTTACAAAGTACAGGGATACAGAATTATTTTCACATTGACTGCATCATTTGCTTTTCATAGCTAAAGTCTGCATTTTGGTCACTCAACCCAGTTCTAAGACGGCTGAATTTCAATGAGCAGATGAATCACAATGCACCCATCGCTGGTTAGAAGTGAGTAGACCGTCTAACGTCAACATAACCACCAAACATCTCTTCGGGTCTCAGCTTCAAGTGTTCAAACAACTGAAACCCTGTAACCCAAATGTTCATTCTCCCATGCCTCTTGTTGGGGACTGTGAGTCTGTGAGCCCAGTCCTTTCCGCTCGCCTAGCGACCCAGCGTCCCCACGTGGACAGTAATATACGCAATGAACTGTGCGACTTCAGCAGCAATTATCCAAATTTGTGTCAAAGCACTCTGCACACATACAAGGAGAAAACTGACCAGCAGGCAATCATGAACCACCGCTCTCATGAGGACTAATAATTGTTTATCCCAGAAACAAACACAGTCTCAAGACCATTTTTCATGAGGGTTCTGAGGACATGGCCAATGACCCTTAAATTATTTTGCTGCACGAATGGTATGGAGAATGTTTCGAGAAATGAATTAATTACTTGTTGCTGCTACGGGTGAGTGCGCAATCCATCAACATTGGCAACACAAGCAGCATCAGGGCTTCTTCTTTCGTATGGAAAGGTGCAATTTGCAGCAGTATATTCTATGCGGGGGCAAGACGGCACCCTTCACGGGGTGCCCCTGTTAAGTGGTCTCGCGATCTGAGCAATGCACAGTCGGGCAACACAAATGTCGGGACACTGACCCCGTCATATGTTTAGTATGAACAGAATCGCATCAGTTGAAAAGATGACGTACAATTTTGACAATATCACCTCAGGCATAGTACTGAAGTATTCAGGCTATTATGTAAAACCACACGTCCAGTAGCTGATGACTGAGGCCACTCACATGTGAAAACCTCACCAATCAGTACTCTTGATAATACGCTGCAATTATGCAAAATAACGGTGCAATTTAACGTTAGTCCCTTGCCTACTCGTGACAAGACAGCATCCTGAATAGCTTCGATAGGCCTAAAACTAAATACAGTGTAGGCAAGTAATATAACTCAATGCCGTTGATTTGTTTTAATCATTAAAACATTCTACATTGAAGATGCTCAGAAGCAAGTTACAGAAATGCAAACTGCTGGCCTCAATAAAGCAAAATGAGTATTGCCAACAAAATCTGAAAGTACTTTACACGAGCAGTAAACACAGGGATTCTGTTTCTAAGTTACAACAACCAGAATGAAAAAAGTTAAATGACGGAAGCTAGAAATCCCCGAGGCTTCAATAAAAACACACCGCGACAGCAACTCTAAAGAAACTTTTAAAAATGACTTTCTCATTGCAAAATTGTGCAATGTTTAAACTGCAGTAACATTTACAAATTAGTCTAAATTGACAAATAATACATTTCAGCCCTTTATCATTCCATTTCCAAATGAAGGCCTCCCGACACCATATCAACTATTGGGGTTTGACCATAATTCACCACGCTAGCCATTGTGGTTTGGTTAAACGAGCCGAAGACTGTTTCAGATATCAATTCCCACCGATTTTAGCCATGACCAGGAATCAAACTCAACTGTCGATTATAAAAGTGATGGTTAAATAAAGATAGCCTATTTAATTTCGTTAGGTTTTAAAATATCTCCACAATCTACAAACTTTACTCCAAATTAAAATAAATATTCGATAAAAATGTGTCGTTTTATGGTTCCCTCCCATCTCCTTTACATATCTACACTACACACATGTTACTTATACAACGGTATAATTACAGTTCTAAGATAGATACAATAAGTGATACTTTTAACAATGGCTTTAAAGAATCACAATGTATTTTCTGGATTATAAGACGCTCTGGTAAGTTAGACACTGTAAACATGTGCCTGATATCAACAAATACAAAGATGGTCACACACACACACCTCCCAGATTATTAAGACGCACACCTACATTTTGCTTTAAAATACAACAAAAGTGCATCTTATAATTCAGAGAACACGGTGTTGTATCCTTGAAAAAAACGCATTTGAAGAAATTTTGATACTTCACCGAATGGTTTATCACGATAGTTGACAATTGGAAGCAACCAATGTCCAAGTGGTATACAAAGCCTTTAACATTAATGTTCAAAAATATTTATCAGCTGAAGCCAAAAGCTCTCATCACTGTGAATATCGAGAAACTTTATCGTTTTTGCACGTACAATACTTCATATTTTTGATGCTAACCATTAGACAATACATTTGTAGTTAATTTTGCATGGAAGTTTAATTATTTCATTTAGTTTGGAATACGTTGGTATCACTTATAGGACCGTTTAAATATAAATTACCACCACCCACAATGTACAACATACACTACAGGATTTACACCCCCATGCAATATTTATTTAAAGGAGTGAAACATATATGCACAAAAATAAAAATAACTTAAGTGGGAAATTATGCTTTAAGCATCATGTCATTAACATCATTTAAAAAGCAGAGCAGAAACATAGTTTAACACCTAAGGGAACCACTGAATGAGCAATGACTATTGAGTGAAATACTATTATGAAGCTCATCTGAAACACTTTTCACAACCTATACTAAATATAATACATTTAAAACATTCTGTAGGCCTAATATTTTATTTTTATATTTATAGGAATCATTATTTATTAACGAATACTTTAAACTAAAATCTTTTCTCGTGTCTTAATCAAGGAACGCACGATTCTTAAGCATACATTTCTGACAGATGTTGATTCGTATTATTACTGCACGTTTAAAATTCATAATCCTGAACAATATCAAGGGCATGTAGGTGTTTTCAATGCTCAGGCACTGCGCAAAAATTACGTTAATTATCCATCTGCAAAACAAATGTCACAGAACTCCACCGGAGTAGTAACCTAACGTAAAGTATTCTACACGAAGAAATTTGACAATTAGAGGTCGTTTACTACGGAGTGTACCTAGGTCCTGACCAATCATTGAAGAGCATGTGGGATGGCTCTCTGAGCAGGCTGGCACACAATCATCCCTACTCGCGACTGCCAAAGATCTGCAGGAGGAACATGAATATGTAGACAAGGTCCATGTAGAGGTTAAGGGAGGCAAAGATGTGCTCCTCCGGGCTGATGGCGTAACGGCGGTTTCCAATCAGCAGCTGCGTATCATACGCCAAGAACTGCAACGCAGCGGCACAAACGAAGCAGACGTAGGTTCGATGATAGCAAACAGCTTCACGCAAGCATGAAACAAATTATTAAAGCAATACTGCATTAACAGTGGTGCACAAGCATAAACAACAACAAAACTCACATTTGTCAATCACACTGCCTTAACAGGAAAAAAATATATAAGGTGACTTTTTTGGCAATGGTCCTTCTTCATACCACCTCTTGTCTCATGTTATATTTCCACTGGTTTTCTATTGTCCTGTGTTTCATTTACAACCATTTAAATGCCTAGTTTTTTGTGCAACATTGACGTTTTTGTTTTTTGTTGCTGCTGGGCTCACGCACGAGCCGTACATGCTCGCACAGTAATGAGCTCAATATTAACAAGTACAAGACAAGACTAACACAAATCTTTCACCTATTTTTTGTCAAATGTCAGTGCAAAATAAGCATAAATATATATTTGAACACCCCATGGTGACGAATGGGGCTGCCTTAACATACCAGTGTGAAGACAACCGCTCCGAGGCCTCCATAAAGCACATGCAGCCAAGGCATCTATCAACAGATAAACACACGTCATTAGACCTGATAATGTTACAAGGTGACATATATGGGGTCACACATAGGGAACGTGGTTCGATCGACACTTCGAGAGAGATTGTGTGAACCCAGATGTGAGAGTAATGAACATGTAAAGACTCACATATCCAAAAGGCACAGCAATCGCAGCCACCAGTCCAGTAAGAACAAGTGCCATCAGCAGCACAAACAACAGCCCATGGCAGGTTGTGAAGTCAAACTGCAACACAGATTTAAACAGCCATTTAATAATGAAATCAAATATATATAAATATATACAGTCCGTATCGAGCGAATGGAGTTGCTGTATTATAATGTGTGCCTTATACTGTCTCGCTTTACAGGTGTGAATTTCTATGAAGTACAGTATGGTGCTTGGTTAATTTGTACTTAAAATACATAAAAGTGACAAATACAGGGTGTTGCAATAATTCCATATGGACTATAAACAAGTTTTTAACATTAAACATTTTATTTTTTTCGATCTTCATAACATACTCTATTTATACACAATACCAGTGGTCTAAAAATGGGCCAATGTACAACGATGTGCCATAAGGGCACTTCAAAACCAAATATGTATAGTGACACTTTTCATAATGTTTCATATACCGACACAGTACTACGATATTTTTACAGAGGGGAAACAGGAGTTAACATGGGCTGCAGGACCAATAGGTTCACACTGGAATTTCTAAATTTCCATTTCTTACATTTTAATTATTACAAGTGACTAGAACTCCAAAGATGCAAAACTAAATTTCTGTTACCTTTGTTTGGAAGCAAAAGATAGTCACTGAGAAGCAGACGAGGGCAGTAATTCCAAAGCACAGCATAACCGACCGTGTGCTATAGAAGCTGTCAGAAGAAAAAAACAATTTGCATTTCATTATACCTACTATAATCACCCACGAATGTCTATCCTTAACGCTCGTGACGTCACTCCACATCGACCAGCCCCCCTCATTAATATTCATGAGCAGGTGACGTCCTCCAAATGGACACCCCCACCATTAATCATAATTAGCGGGTGACGTCACTCCACATGGGGGGCCGAGGCGCCTCCTCCCCCCTCCTCGGCGTCAACTCACAACCGTCACTACAAAGGCAGAACCCTCACGTCACGCGATCTCCGTAACGCTGTTGAGACATCAAAGTAAAAAGGATGTCATGATGAACAAGGGATTATAACCTTAAAATGAAATAGGTCTGTGTCACCGCGCACTTAAAAATGGCACACGCATTAATGCAATGAATATTACGTCGCGGCCTGCTTTTCGCTTGCAAGTTTCAGATTTACTGAAATACACCCCCGTCCTTGGACGGGCAAAAGGCTAGTTGAAAATATTGAACCAGGAAAAGTATTTTCAGATGAAACACCTCGTTTTCACCGGCATCCGAGAGACATCGGCAGAGATAGTAGCATCAGATAAAGTAATTAAAAAATTTCCACACTGTAAAAAAAAAAAATCACAGAATAATAATGCGTAATCAAAATGGTAAATTACTGAAAATACTAAAAACACTGACAAATTGATGCTCGTTTAACTCGGCAATACAATGTTTGTGGTTGCAAGTCAAAAATGGTCACAGCTTGTGGACATCTAGATACTGAATATATTTGGAAGAGTTGTTTACATATTCTTTGGTTCTTTCACGTAGATAGAAGAAGAAAAATAATGATAAAATAATAATAATAAACACTAAGGTAGACTGTAGCAATGGTTATTAAGCTGGGTGAGTGTACTGGCAGTCTATAATGTCGACTGTAGCCTGGTTCTTAACCTTGGTGAGCGTACTGGCAGTCTATAATGTAGACTGTAGCCTGGTTCTTAACCTCGTGAGTGTACTGGCAGTCTATAATGTAGACTGTAACCTGGTTTTTAACCTGAGTGAGCGTACTGACAGTCTATAATGTAGACTTATTCTTGGTTCTTTCAGTAATAACACACCATCTGTACATTATTTTAACTGGGTTATCCCGATTCAGTCAAATCAACAAATAATGGTAATTACGTTTGAGATATTGCTGATAATTTCTGTCACACCATCTCTGACAAGCATCACTGAAATATGAAAAGGAAAAGTTCATCAGTAAAGTAACTGTACTCTGAATTATTTTTAAATGCAGGTGGATAACTTAAAAGCTTACCTTGCTAGCGTTCCTGTCATATATGACATAGCCAATGTCTGTAAACAAATAAGAATGAAAGTTTAAATTGCATCAGGTTAAGTTATTACTAAACTTACGTGAAGAATTCTAACATGCGGTTGTGAGGCACATGAAATGCAAAAATTACTGAAAGACAGGACATCTACACCATTAAATCGTTTTACAAACAAGTACTTACAAAGATAGACAGGAGAATGATGTTCAATGGGAAACGGCGACTGAAAAAGAAAACACATTTCATCTGTAGACATTTGTGCAAAAGTGCACCTTGTGGTAAAATTATCTTACATTACATTGTTCACGTGTATGTGCTATCACTGAAAATATAAATTAAGTGCTGTAAAAATAAATTCCATTCAACTCGCACTTAACTAAAGCCGAGAATCCGGTAAAAGTAGAAGTGGCTATGTGGTGAAAATCAAGTTGTTGACTGTGCCCACCAGTGCCAGTAAAGTGATTTCAATATTGTCACACATGTCAAGGCAGCTGCAGTGGCAATAAAGACCACATACTGGACTATAAGATGTAATCCCCAACTTTTGCTATAAAATACAGGAGAAAAAGTGCATCTTATAATCCGAAGATTATAGTAATACAAATCCACTCTCAACAAAAAAGCGAATGCTTAATTGTGGCAGCATGGCACTTACCGAGGCTCCTTGCAGCATGCCAACACCAAGTAGGTAACCAGGAACACCGCACTGCACAAAACACAACACACAATGTGCACGTAATGTTGAATCGGCAGAATTATAACCACGTGTTTCTTTAAGCTTGGTAAAAAAAATTCTATTAAAACGGTGCTGAAATTGCTGTACGATTAGCTTCAATACAGTGGAAGCAAATGCGCAATGATGCACGGGGAAACACACGCTTTGAATTACAGTACTTTAAGAGACATGAAGTGGTACATATATGCATTGGAGAACATGCACAGATTAAAGACGTATTTCAAACAGTTAAGTGAGTCGGTTTGGGCAGGATGTGCTGCTAGAAGGGTCGATAGCCAATGGTCAAGAATAGTGAAACTGTGGCAGCCAAGAAATGGAACGAGTTCGAGAGCACGTCACTGAGGAGATGGAGCGATGCAATGAACTCGGATACAGGTGCTGGGTGGAGTGTTACATCACTGGATGATGGGAGATAATTGGGAATTGCGGAGGCCTTCATCCAGCAGTGGATTGACAATGGTTGACGATTGTTGATGATGAATAACAGATGGGGAAATACCACAATGCAAATGTTGCGGCTTGAGTCAGTGCAGGGGCAATATATACTCACTATGACGACCAGTACAAAATAGGATTCCTCTTCACGTAATAGCCCACTGGTTCACTGTGAATGCATTCAGTTAAAATCTTATTAATTATTCAACTGTAATCTTGGCAAAAAAATTCCATTACCAAACACTACACGTATAATACATTATGTGTGTAGCGCTAAGGCACATGAGAAATTCTTACCAAAGCGTGAAAATGGCTACAATCCCAAACGTCACCAGCAGCTGCAGCATGAGGATTGCATACACCTGGCAAGAGAGAGAGAAAGCAAGCAATGTGTTGTATGCACGACAATTTCAGTCCACGCTCAAATGTGTGTAGTCTTCATGAGGGAACACATTTATGAACGGCTGTAAAGTTGGACTCAATGTACATCTACAACCCTTTTGTCAATCCCAATGCTGTACAGGGGGATTATTTTAGCATACTATACTATGCTGATTTTAGATACACTATCCTCTGCTGACAATGTAACCCCACAATAACCCATGATATCTTGTTTATGCACTGGTGGTTTCTCATCCAAGCACTATCCAGGGTCTGCCCTGCTTACCTTCAGAGACCTCACGAGAACTCCGTATCAACAATAATCTGCTCGAAGGCCATGGACACCATGGGCAAAAATGTAATTATGATCATTAATGAAAATGAAGTGGTTCCTAGCAGATTAGCTATTTAATGAAGCATCCCGAGAAAATATTCTTTATTTGCTTAAAACATTGCATTTCTGAATATAGAATTTAAATCCATATTATTATGAATAAACTTTCTGTGCCACTAAAATTATTGTTGCAATCGCTCAATTTCCAGACAAATTTAGATAATTCTGGTTATCCCTGACGTGTTATTTTAAATACAGACAATCAAATAGGCAGCCTCCCTCGCTGCTTCACGCACCTTTCTAATGAAGACTCGTCGCAGGTTTTTGTCCTCCCATGTGTTAGAGGAAAAGCTGTCACCGATGTTGCTGCTCGTGTCCGTGTACGGGGTGTACGAGGGGCTTGTGTAGGCCTGTCCATAGCTTGGAGCTACTCTCCATCACAACAAAGAAGAGTTGCATTTCATATAGATATAACACTAACAGATCATTATTCAAGATATACTGTGTCCTAACATTACACCATACTGGCTACAACATGGTGATGCATTCATAATTGATTTTTAGGCCATATCACTTAAGTAAAATATTAATAAACTTGTCACGTGAACTAGGGTAACAATTTTTTGCTGCTTCGGCAATACAGAACATTGGAGAGCAATCCACAACATTTACCAATGTTGTGGATTGGTCTCCAAAATATCAGTGTCGGGTGGAGGAGGGTGTACAATCAATGGCGGAGCCAGGATTTTCAGGTAGGGGGGGAGACCCCTCCAGCAATGAAACATGATAGAGGAGTTGTTAGTAAGTAAGGACTTGTCCCTTGCTTTTTATTCGACGTGTGCGTGGCGATGGCACAGCCATCGATCGAGGGTCGAATTCGAACCGCGTTGTGTGATCGGCATCGCGCTCGCTGAAGGTATTTGCCTTCAGGGAAGTCGTGTCCTGTATACGCAACTGCGCACAATTCTGTGAGTCACTTATAACTGCTTTGCCGTTACTTATGGCCAATTATGGACTCTGACTATTGTCCTATCATCGCATAATATGCTACACAGTGGCAGTGGGGGTCACAAAATGCCGATTTATTACTAATAAACCCCAAGGATCATTGGGGGGGCACGTGCCACCCCACCCCCCCACTGGCTCCACCAGTGTGTACAATAGACGTTTAACTTATAAGATTTTACCCAAATATCAACTATTAATCATAATACTGATCGCAAAAGCCTACGTGTAAAATGGTGACGTTTAAAAAAAGACTCATGAGCTCGTTTGATCTCTATACAACTGAAATATAGCGTACAGTAATTTTAAAGCAAATTAACTGTTTGAATATCAGTATTCAAAGTGAATTTAATTGACAAATGTAGTTGACATAATACAATATTGGTGTGACATGTCAGTGAGGCATGCAGTCAGCATACAAAATCAAATGTATATCTTATGCTGCAGTCAACAAATGACTGAAGCGTATAAAAATATCTCCAAGGCAACTTGCCCATATAGGGTGGGTGCACTAATGAGCTGCGGCCCAAATTCCTCTCCCAAGGCTGGATACATAGGAATAGCAACACATTAACCAAGAATGAAATTGTTAATCAGATTCACAAATTACTCAATTAGGAAGCCAAATGACAACTGCTGTGGTTTGTAATACAAGGGACTGTACAGACTTATTTTTCTCGAATGTTTTTTCACATTGCTGAACATTGCAAAATGGCTCAAAATTTACTTATGACAATAAAGATTAAATCTAATATGCACTCTATTCATCAGTCAGTCTATTCCCATTGAATCACAACTGCATTACAAATCTCAAATGGGAATTCCAGCAAGGCATTACCTCTACTTTTTCATTTTCAAACAAAGCAGTTAGCCTGTAAGAGTTTAGATCAATATACTTTAATTTACACGGCATTTATCGTACGTTAAGGTTAAGCATTACAATGTGCCAAGGATCAGGTTTATGACGCTCATGTTTGAAACAATTTGGGTTGAAATAGAAAACGCTATTTAAAATCTGTGACAATTACACCACTGTGAACCAATATAAACAATGAATATACAATCTCAATCCCGCACAAAAAACGTTAAAAAAGACGTCACCCGTTTGACATTATAGACTGTAGGACAAGTACCGTGATCAAGCACCAATTAAGGCCGGCAAAGCACAGAAGCTGATGTGCCTGACAACGCTGCCATATCCACATCTGACAGGTGCTGTCATTTACACACCGTGCCCAACGAAACTCATTCATGGCTGATCCGACAAAGACCCCAAGACATGCTCATACACCACTCTTGCCGCTGTTGTTCATGACCATGAACTGAACGCTCCCCACCAGGTGACGTGCACTGCAATCACTGCAATTCTTACGGTGGGCAAATTAAGAAACGTTTAAACACGTGACAAAGAAGAATGATGACCGGTTGCAAAAGATTGTGATGGAGGGAACAATTGAATGTGCTTGGGGAAGAGTAGGAAACCCATAATCTTAACTGCATGTCGAATTTTGATTTAAAGCTTTCGTGACTGCAGGGATTCATATTCTTGGTTCTTTCGGTAAAGTATTTCAATATTGTTTCCCTTCTACGTGACTTTACCGAAAGAACCGAGAATATGCATGTCGAATATTAAACATTGGGCAGGATGCAAGCGGTCTCAGCTGAAAGACGCAGCGATGGAAAAAAGAGAAGTGGAAACACCAGAGAAGTGGATACGCCACATTATTAGCACGGAGATATTCGTGCCATAAAAAAAAACACATTTTTCGCCCTAAGCGGCCTAAAATGTTATGGTTCGAGATTCTAAAAGATGAACAAATGAAGAAGAGGTTGGATGATGGGGGGGGGGGGGGGTAGCGGTTCGACTGGACACACCAACCCCAACTCACCGGGGCCGGCGTTGGTGTTGTTGTTGGTGTTGTTGGTGGTGTTGGTGGTGGTGTAGGCCCAACCGAGCTGGGGTGGAGGAGGAGGCATCACGGGCGGTGGATACGCGCCACCTTCCTTGCCAGACGTGGCCTCGGCGTAGCTGGGTGGTGCCGAGGGCATTGCCATTGCAACAACCTCCTGCTCCTGCTGCTGTTGTGGCTGTGGGAAGACGTCCTGGACTTTGTTGTTCTGAGCCAGCTGACAAATGGAATAAAAAAAAACATCAAAATGTGAACGTGGCGCGCGATTTTTTTGATTTTTACCGACCACGACCCAAAGCCCGCGTGGGCAATTGTTGCATTATAAGAAGATAACGGTGCATACGATAGATCCCATTTTGTTAGATTGCCTTACAAATGTAAGGAAGATGATTTTATGTATTTTTTAAGCATGCATACAATATCACCGTGTGTTTATTTGATTTTACATTTGGGATAAGGTACCGACAAACGCGATGACATTTCGTGAACAGAGAGAGCTATGGATGGTGTCATGAGCCTCCTCAAATTGCAAATCGTTTTTGTTGGTTTGTAGGCTGTGTTAAATACATATTTCACAATCAAAAACGACGCAACAGTCCACTGTCAACGTAACAAACGTCATTAAACAATGTTATAGCTGCATACAATCAGCTCAATAATGTGACGAAAAAATCCCGGAGGTAAGAAGACCGATTTAAAAATCACAACTTACCACTCCCTTAGTCATTCTGATTCACGTTTCCACCGCAAGAAAACGGACCGCTCGAGAGGCCAAAAAAAACCCACACAAATTAGCAGTAAAACCACGACGAATGAACGAACGACGACGCCGCAGAACCTTCCACCCCTTGTTGTTTTTAATGTAAACGCTGTTTATCGCGAGCGCTGCAGCTTCGCGTGGCTAACGGCGGCTTCCCTCAGCAGCCATCTTGAAGTGACGCGCCGCCTGCTGCTGCTGATGCTGATGCCGCGTCTCTCGGCGACTCCTCGCGCAGTCGTGGAGCGGCGGTCGCTTCACAACAACCCTCGGGACGGTAACCCCCTTCCCCTCCCCTCCCTCCGTAACACCCTCACCTCCCTCCCACCCACCCCTCACCTCCCTCCCACCCACCCCTCACCGCCCTCCCACCCACCCCACACCTCCCTCCCCACCCACCCCCTCACCTCACCTCCCTCCCACCCATCCCTCACCTCCCTCCCTCCCCACCCACCCCTCACCTCCCTCCCACCCATCCACACCTCACCTCCCTCCCCACCCCTCACCTCCCTCCCCACCCCTCACCTCCCTCCCCACCTACCCACCCCTCCCTCCCCACCCACCCACCCCTCCCTCCCCACCCAACCACCCACCCCTCACCTCCCTCCCCACCCACCCCTCACCTCCCTCCCCACCCACCCCTCACCTCCCTCCCCACCCACCCCTCACCTCCCTCCCACCCCTCCCTCCCACCCACCCCTCCCTCACCTCCCTCTCACCCACCCACCCCTCCCTCACCTCCCTCCCACCCCTCCCTCATCTCCCTCCCACCCACCCCACACCTCCCTTCCCACCCTTCCCACCCACCCCACACCTCCCTCCCCACCTCCCTCCCCACCCACTCACCCACCCCTCACCTCCCTCCCCACCCTCCCCTCACCTCCCTCCCCACCCTCCCCTCACCTCCCTCCCCACCCACCCATCACCTCCCTCCCCTCCCCACCCACCCTCCCCTCCCCACCCACCCCTCCCACCCTCCCCTCCCCACCCACCCACCTCCCTCCCCTCCCACCCACCTCCTCCCCTCCCACCCACCCACCTCCCTCTCTCCCTCCCTCCCTCCACCACCACCTTCAATTAAATCACCACGAGAAGCCACGTGCCGCGGCTACACCCTCCGACGGCACACGCAATTTTCACTGCCGCGCCGAAAGAATAAGGCAAATTGCCACCCCCTGTATATTCTATATATCCACCATCACCACCAAAATTTTGTATCAGCGTTACGTGAAACGCGTTTATAAATAGCAACGTGCAGTGATTCACGTGAAGGCGTTTCTATGGTGACCATGCAGCGCGCACGCTGCCTCCAGCAGCATAGCGAGTTCGTTCTCGAAAGCCAACGGGGAGGACCACCACATTGGTTGGGGGTTTATTTTTAAATTTGATGAGAACCGAATCCATCAACATAACAGCTGGATATTGTGTTTCTAATCTCCTCCGCGAAGTGTTGTTCCATACAGGGCTCAGGATTTCATCGTTAGCAATTCTATTCAATTCTTGTGTATGCTGAGAATACGTTTCAAGAGCTAAATGCCACGTGTCAAGTCGCTAGCCACGTCGAGGGGGCTTCAGGGTTGTTCCTGTAGATTTGCTATTCAAATTCCATTGAATGAGTGCAGACTACCGTGTTTTACTTTATGACCCATAGTTTTGGTTGCAAGGCCACAGTAACTTTTCTTTAATGTTCAATTTATGGAGATGTGCGCACCGACCTGTTGATGTTATGATGCGGTTGATAATGATTACAAAGTGTCTTTAAAAAAAAATTAAAGTCAGGAGGTGCGATGTTTGGATCTGAGTTAAGGTGTTTATTATGGACGTCCGTGTTGTTCGACTGTTCGCCAGCGTTCTTCTGAATCTGGGTGACATTCCAGGATAGCGACAGCTTGAATCCAGATGAGGGATCAGGACTTGCGTCAGTAAGGAGGTACATTATTGATGTCTTGTTTTATGGGTAGGTTGTCGTTGGTAAAATAACGTGCCAACTTCTTTGCAGTATACATGTCTGCAGATATTTGTTTTCAATGACACGTCTCAGGATGGGAGTTTTTTGTGAACCAGAACAGTTTGAAATTGTATTAAAATAGTTGATATCCAATTTCAACAATGTTTACTACAACAATACGCACATGCCCTATTCACGAGTGACCACAAGTGTTAACCGCGCCACACGAATGGGTCATGATTCAAATTATTTCAAAATGACATTACCTATTACAATTGCAATTTTTCAGCAATCATGAGCTAAGATATTTTTTTAAATGTGCCATCTGCTTATGGAATTTCCAACTTCTGCTAAAATACTGCTATTTGATAAGTCATTGGATTTCAATGAGATTTCATATCGTTAAATAAAGAACAATGAATTAAAAAATCCTTTAAAATAAAATGGAACAAATAAAATTCACAAAATCAATTTGTTGAATCGGCAGAACATGGCTGCACCACACGGGACCATCAGGCATGGTGTCTTCTCTATACCCGCATATATCATCAGTGCTTCAGGTGACAGCAATGATGAATGTGGTTCAGGATTGTGAGACTATGGAATCAGAATACCAAGAGTGAAGATGGATGAGTGGCTGAGAGGGTTAATATTGTGCCATGGCAATGAACCGGAAAAACTGACATGTTGGATTCCATCTGAGCGAACACCCATGAGTACAATGCATTTTATTAAGTTCAGCAGCCATAAGTCACTGATAACTGCACACACACAATGATTCATATTTTTTACGACTATGTTTGACTGCAATGTGTCCAACTCCTATCTAGCCAGGTATGCAAGCTGGGGGAAGTGTATCTAGTTTTGACATAAGGTAATGAAAGGCATCTCAGAAGTCCCATAATACTTGTACTTTGTCTAGGAAATCCTCTATCATGGGGTGAATCGCTGCTTTCTATCAGAATTCTGAATTTATTTTAACTTTGATTTTTTTAGTTCACATTTATGTATGTGAATAGTGGGATACTGCAACTGTTCCTATATGTAGACTTATTAGCCCATGCTAATTATTATCCATCTACCCAAATCAATCTTCACAAAATACCATAATCCACAATGAGTCTTCCTCTCATCCAAAGTATTTTACACAGCTTTACTACAGATGAGAGAAGAGACTTGGAAGTGACGGACAATTCATGCTACTGCCAGAGAGAGCCTTTGCACTGATAAAGAGACACCTGGGAGCAGACCTGTGGTCATATACACGTGCCCCATTCGTAATGCATTACAATCACAATTCCATCTGAGCGAACACCAGTTATGTATTTAATCAGTCTCCTGAAAGTTCAAAATTCACCTGATTATTTAAGTATTTGCAAAGTTTAGAAGTGATCCATCAGCGGCAGCAAATTTATCCTATTATCGATGTTTATTTGTGCTTACCCTGAGGATAAGAGTAATTTGCACAACTAACCAGAGATAATATGATCCGCTCCCAGTGCCCCATATAGAATGGGTTAAAATGAGTTTCATCAACATTAGCCATAATCTCTGCATTACTGGAAAAAAGCTTAGCCAAGGCATCACCACAGTCTTATGGTGTAACAATCCATCTACCACTGGCAGAGGTTGATTTTGTCGCTCAATCTGTGTGGTGGATGTTATCTCGGTGTGTTTTCACCTTTGGCTGCCACTCCATTATTAATCTTGACCACTAGCCATCATATCTTCCAGCAAACCGTCCTGCCCAAGTCCATTATGTTATCAACCCATGTATTTGTATTTATGCCTGTGAGTGCAATTCCTACCATGCGTCCCTCAATGCTTTTCTTTGCACATTTCAGCTTTTGTTCCATTTTCTTAGTCAACCATGAACGTTTCTGATCAATATCACAGCAGGTAATATGTGCGGATTAAAATACGTTATTCTTGAGGCAAATTGTACTGTTGATTTTGATTGTTAAGCTTTCCAAATGCACCCCAATCTGTTCTCATCCACCTGTTTTACTAAATAATTGTGATCACGGTCAACTCTCAATAACACTGCCCTGGGTACACATACTCTGAAGTGCCTTCCAGTTGTATCCCCCCCATTAGATATTTTCTATTGTTTTGGGAACTTGAGGCAGATTATTTTGGTTTGGATCATATTTACCTTCAGCCTCATTCTGAAACCTTCATTAATCCATTGTTTGTTGTAGTTCTTTTCCACTGGTCGTTATTATGGTTATATAACCAGAAAATGTGATATTTATAGTTACCCCTTTCGTTTCTCGAAGACAATTTTTGCGAAACATCTACCGTAATCTCGCAGTGAATAACTTTTGTGATGGTGCGAGTCCTTGTCTGACTTACCTTCTAATATGTATTTGTGTATTTTTTCAAGAAATTGCATATGTTGCTGTTCCATGCTTGTAAGGGCGTTTTATTATTGGACTCAAGAGCTTGGATTACTTCATAAATCCCACTAAATGAAATGCCTTTTTAAAAATTTGGCAGAATACATGTGGCCAATGGCATATAATCGTTTATTATTGATTGGCTGGCCTTTAAACTTTAAATTGTTCCATTCCCAAATATAATTGTTTACAATGTATACACTCTACGTGTTATAAAAGGCTAATGGTTCTCTAATTCTTTCCGTCAATTGTATCACCCTTATGAAATGGAAAGAATGGGCATCATTCCATGATTGAGGTATTAAATCGCAGTTAACACTTCATAATCATTTAGTAAGTAACAGATTACAATTCCTTGAGGTGCAGAATCATTACATTCATATAACCACTTTAAATAATACAATAACTCACAGTAATGGATAGTACATTGGAAGTGGGGGGGGAAAAGGATAAAAAGCAAAGAGAAAAACATATCTAAAAACCCAAAACACGGCAAGGAAGAGGTGCAAAATAGATACTAAGAAGCTAAATACTGAATATACACAGGATTAGCAAAATAATGATCAAATCATTTGTAGAACACAACATAAATATGGCTGAAGATGTCAACACAAGCAACGGGAGCATAAAAGCAGCAAAATGGGGATTGACGATTGGCAGTTCACAAATAATGGAATCATAACACATAATTATTGAAGGCCTATGTAAATGTCTACAGCAACAAAAATCACATTTCCTAATAATCAAACATTTGTTTCAGATGAAGAGGGATTTCTAGACTTTGCACTTGAAAAAGAAATCCAGCTCTTCACAGTATAAAAAGTTAGAAAATATTTCGACGGGAAGCTATTAGTGTGGACATTATTAAAGTAGGACCGGTTGTTGGAAATAACAATTATTGCACATATTTACTCAGGAGTTTCACTGTACTGTATATAAAAAAACTTGTAAAGGCGATTGAATAGCTTAAAAACCTCAATATCCTCAAATAACCTAGCTAATTTCACCTTCCCATATGGCAAAAGAAAAAAAATGCAAACAAATGTAAATACAATATACACACGATACACATTTAAATGAAAACATGTTTTTTAAGGATTGCCTTGCTGAAGCCAACTTTACCTAAGTATATTGTTTATAATTGTATCAACCTTCACGTGACCACGCCACATGGAGTCATGCATGCGATTTATGGACACTACACAACCACCCGATGGTTCAAATGAGGACAATGATAAACGACAACGTGCACTGAAACTTGCCCCTTTTCCCAATGTCGTGACCCTAATCCGGTCTGATAAGATTGCACGGTCATGGCCACTAATAATGCGATGGCAGCCTCTTGGGACAAATTAGACCAGCACCCTTCTTCTCTTAACGTCGTTGAACAAACATAAAATAGTAGACGAACAGTTTCCAATAATACTAAATGCAGTTGATGGACTAGACATATCTCTGTATTTGACTGTAGTGTGGCTCCCTTTTCCATGCTTTCACCTTCCTTGAAGCCAGCAGTTTTCATTTGAGAGATTAACTTCACCCACATTACTCTTGGACATAACCTCACGTTACAGCGGTGTCTCATCGTTATCACAGTCCATGTTCAAAGTCAGAGTATCTCAATCTTCAAAATGAACGCCAAGCCGTCGTACTCGTTAACAGTGACTGCCTTAAACTAGTGGAAATTCCACATTTCTTTGGCAAGGGCATTGTATAGCGATCCATAGACTGACTTTACTAAAAATGGTAAGGTACTTGTTTTATACAACCTCAAGGAGGATGATAGACGGAGTCGACGCCACAACCACAATTAAATCACGCACCTTTTCAATGATAAAATAGACGCTTAATAAATTATTACAGTGCTGTGTCAGCCTTGTTATATAAATGTATGGCTTATGCGGGGGCAGCCACTGTCCAAAAACAGGATATACTGTCCCAACTACTAGGAAGAAAAAAACGTTGTACGTTAACTTGTTACAGCGGGCAAGGTCAACATGAGACCTTTTTTTTAATAAGTTGACTCAAAAACACTCAAGCAGTGTTCATTTAAAACACTTTAAGCCTTTGGCAAATGTTATGGTTGGTCGGGCACACCGAGCAAAGGGGGCATGACGGTTTAACAAGAGTGGGGCAACAGGCTTCAAACATTTACAAAGGTAAATACTGTACAGTAGTCCGTGCAAATTAAAAATACACTGTACCGAAAAGTAATTTAGTTTGTGTCCTCCACAAACAAGGAATGTACTGCTTTCTTCGGGTAGACGACTTCGTTCGAGCTTAACAAATCCACGAGGAGAGTCGGACAGATGAACAACACTGCCCTGGGGTCAATGACAAGCCAGGAAAACGAGTTCACAATTTGTGAAGACGTTAAATACATACGGGCACATACCTTTACATGAGATGTATAGTGAAACAAAGGATGGAAGGGCCTTCCTCGTTTTACAACTGCATTCCTAGTCAAGCTTCATTCGAGAGGACGTGCTTATCTTTAACCATGCACGTAAGCAATCGTAAGCAGTCACAATCCTGCAGTACGTACTGCATACAACATACGAGCCGAATATACTGGACGTCTTAAGATACATACATTCTACGGTATTTACCACGATGCATAAAACCCACATTCGAAAATATAAAATCTGTCAAAATTGGCAATTTTATCAACATAAGTGCCGAATAGCCATTTCAACGGTTCATTAATTGCAAAACTCATACAATGCAGATGATGATGATGACAGACAGCACTACCATGATTGTACTTTGTGCGTGCAAGCAGTAGAATAGATCCTCCACCCTTGGCACGTGCGTCGTTAAAGATGCCTTGGACAAGACTGGCTGGGACAAGTGCTGCGAGCGAGAGCGATGAAGAAGCAGCAGCCACACACACAGCACACGCACACACATTGTGTAACGAATCGTGGCGTTGGTTGTCTATTTCAATAAACTCCTTTAAAAATTTGCAACAACGGTTTTATTTTAAAGTGCACTCAAAAGTGCAAAATAATATTTTTTCAGCCGTCACCAGTTGATCAGAATATTTTTGGACATTTGTAACAAAAACATAAAACCGTGGGGCGCTCCTTTAATATCACAATTATCTTAATCGAAAAGCAACAATAGCTTAAGAAAGTTCACGACAAATGTTACTACTCAATAGCATAACAAAATACTCTAACTTTTGCTATTACCAATATCATAATGCTACTTAGTTGGTTGAGATGCCTTGATGTCTTTCCTAGTCGCACGTTTGGAATCATCACAACTATTCCATGCCAAAAATTCAAGTATTTCGGTTTTGGAGAGTTGGAACTAAGTATAACATGCACTGGCTTGTAGCGTTACTTTGTAAACTTTAGTCTCACACTGTGCATGATCAAACGCTCCGCAACCTGCCACACGTTTACACTAAATCGCAACCACGGGGTGGGTAAATGGGTTAATGGATGGGCGCATTGCACACTCCTCGTCTCAAAATGTTCCATCATAAAACAAATTCTGTAAACCGCTAAAGACTTTAGCTTGGGATCCAAACCACGGATTACGGAGAGAAGTGGACGAGACAAAACAAATACTAAGATCCCCCGTATAGCCTGTAACAGGCTGTTGGGGCAAGTGCTGTTAGCGAATAGCACCCATGAAGGCCGGCACGGCATACTAAAGTTGTAGTTGCCACCCAGCACCAGTGGCGATGTTTTTTTCTACTCACCATACCAGGGACTCATTTGAGGTTGAGTCGACCTAGGGGAGGCACCTGACCGGTTCAGAGAATCGTCACCGATGTTGGCCGTAAGCGGGAATCGAACTCGGGAGTGGCCAGGTTCGTTCGCTCTGCGCTAACCACTACACCACCGCTCCCCCTTAACACACGAACACACGAACGCACGCACGCGATTGCGACGCACGATAGACGACGGACTCGGCAGTCGAACAACTCACCCGGCTCACTTCGCTTCTCTGGCGACCTTTAATCGCGACGGGAGTAACCCTAGCAGAGCTCTCGTGTGTCGCCGAGTGAATAATTAATGATGTATTTGTCGAGTTGGGCCCTGGGCCCCCCTCCCACCCACCCACAGGAGTAACGCGACGCGCTCGTCGGGGCCGTCCACCACGCGGTGACGCGCGTGGGAAGAGAACCATTGTGACGTCACAGCGGCTGCCACGCGTTTCCTCCTCCCCCACCCCATCGACTTGACGCATGGCAAACTTCGATTTAAAGCTTTCGTGACTGCAGGGATTCATCTTCTTGGTTCTTTCGGTTGCTTGCGTTGTGGCCGAAACGTCGTGAGAATTATTTTATTATGTTTTATCTTTATTATTTTATTACTTCTACGTGACTTTACCGAAAGAACCAAGAAGAGGAGCATGGCAAACTCTCAAACGGAGGTCTTCGTAACTTATTAAATGTTCGTACGGACAGTAAAAGTATACGCTCACTATCGTGCACGATTATATGCGTACGATGATGATTGTCTTAGGGGCCGTCCATAAATGACGTCACGCACCTAGGGGGGGGGGGTCAGACATTTGTGACGATGTGTGACGAAGGGGGGGGGGGGGTTTGAGAAATGTGACGTCACATCAAAATGCGCAACTTTAAATCAATATAGACAACACGTTCTACTTAATGAAATATACTTTTTAATCAATGCTTTCTCCTACAACAGAGTGCAGCGGGACATTAAATACGCACTACAAGGACAATAGTTTAAAGCGACTTGAAGCGTGTTTTATTTGGGGGGGGGCAGAGCTTTGTGACGTCATATTTGAGGGAGGGGGGTCTGACTTTTTGTGACGCCGTATGACGATGGGGGGGGGGGGTCAAAAATCGTCTAAAATCGCGTGACGTCATTTATGGACGGCCCTTATCTGGGACGTGTCTCTCGGTCTCATGCCGCCGTCATTGGCAATCGTGGGAATGTTTTACACAATCGATAACAAATGATCGAGTGGGGGCAGGTGTTCGCGCCGTGATTTCACGCACGTTCACACACACTACAATACTGGCTTTTGTTCAATGAATCGATTGTTATCATGTTTTATTCTCACGTTTACCATACACGCATAGGAATTATGCGAGAATGGAATTTTTTCCTCTATACAATTTATGGTAACAAAAACATTTCTTTTAGACAAATTCTCAGAAAGGAGACGATACAAATGAGACAAACAACACAAACGAGACAATGAGACACAATACACACGAAGCAAAATACAAACGAGATAGACTACATAGTGGAAAACGAAACAAACGAGAGAACATACAAAGGAGACACAAAAACAGGACCCTGCGGGGTGGGCTGGTAGGAATAATACTTAGTACCGGTACAGGGATATCGACCGGGTATAGAGGAGTTAAAGAAAAAATTACTGTATTCTAGTGTAACGTTAATTAAAAGTGCTTGTTTTGACAAGAAACGCTGTGAGATTTAAAGACCCCCCAACACCACCCTCAACACCACCCCTCCCACCAGCCCTCTACACCCCCCACCACCACCCAACTCCACCACCACCACCCCACCACCACCTTCTGCACTAGGCCTTGCGAAGCCTGCCGCACTAGGCCTCACGCCGTGCTTTTCGTGCACAAATAAGGCGATTAAATGTATCTCGTCTCTGTGTTAATAAATGTTTCTTGTCTCTGTGTTAAAAAAAACGTGCTGCGTTTCAGTAAAGTAATTTTTTTTTTAAATAAACGTGCTGCGTTTCATCTCTGTGTTAATAAGCCTGCCGCACTCGGCCTCGCGAAGCCTGCCGCACTAGGCCTCGCGCCGTGCTTTTCGTGCACAAATAAGGCGATTAAATGTACCTCGTCTCTGTGTTAATAAAACGTGCTGCGTTTCAGTAAAGTATTTTTTTTAAAAACGTGCTGCGTTTCAATAAAGTAATTTTGAAGCGAAGTTTAAAGTTTTGCCGTGATGCGTCGGAAGCGACGGCCATCTTGTTTAATTCACAGATCGCAGGGGGAGCGGGCGGCCATCTTGTCGGACAGGGTCATGCCAAGTGTTTGCAGTAGGGGGCGATGTTGATACACGGACGGACGGACGGACACATTAATCTATTGGTGGTCTGGTCCACTTCGTTCCTACCAGTATAAAACGACAGACCATACAAACGATACAAAACACAACACAAACGAGAGCATAAACGACGCAGTACATACGAGAGAGTGCAAGCCTAAAAGCAACAGTACATTGTTGGATGTGTACCCCTTTTTGATAATTAATACGTAATTAATATTAGATTTATAAATGTTCATCACAAGTGTATTTTTACCGAAAGACCCAAGAATATGAATTCCTGCAGTGACAAAAGCTTTAAGTCAAGATTTATGTCTTTAAATCATTCTCTTTTACACTACATATACATTGAGTTCATTAAAACGGGGCCTTTATTCCTATCAGCAGAGTTATTGTCTAGGAAGGGAGGCTGTGGGGGACGGCGTCCACCCCACCACCCTCGCCGGGCAGGTGGGGCGCGACGTCCGCCCCCTCCTCCACGGCGTCGATCACCGGGCCCCCGCCGACCGGGTGATCGGCCCCCCCGCGCTAGCGCCAGAGGTCGCAAACGGGTTTTGATTAATCTTCTTGGTTCTTTCGGTAAAGTCACGTAGAATGGAAATAATAAAATAATAAAATAAAACATAATAAGATAATTCTCACGACGTTTCGGCCAAAACGCAAGCAGCCATCCTCAGGTGAAGACCAGGTCTGTCGGGGAGACAGCGTCTGACCTGGTCTTCACCTGAGGACGGATACTTGCGTTGTGGCCGAAACGTCGTGAGAATTATCTTATTATGTTTTATTTTATTATTTTATTATTTCCATTATATGTGACTTTACCGAAAAAACCAAGAAGATGAATCCCTGCAGTCACGAAAGCTTTAAATCGGGTTTTGATTCCTTACCCGTACCCGTACCCGGCCGCACCAGGGTCGCAAACGGGTACCCGTACCCATACCCTACCCGATACCCGGCTACCCGTACCCGGCCGGGTATCAGGTAGGGTACGGGTACGGGTACCCGATTGCGACCTCTGGGATGAAGCCATGTTGATTCTAGGAACTTGAATTGTGAGAAGAGACAAGACGTTGGGAAATGAGTGACAAACGGTGACTCACCAGTGACTCAAGGCCTACCCATACCCGTACCCGGCCGCACCAGGGTCGCAAACGGGTACCCGTACCCTGCTGGGTAGGGGTAGCTGGGTATCGGGTAGGGTACGGGTATCGGGCACCCGATTGCGACCTCTGGCTAGCGCCTTCTCCGAGGGACATGGCTACTAAACTGCTGGCTCACCGCCGCACGGGATTATTCCACACACGCCCGCGTACACCACCACTAATGCCAACGCGGCGGCGCGAACGTGCGCGCACCTGCAGGCGATTATATCGTTATGACACTAGTTGATGCTTTGATCTATTACATACTCATATTTGTAGTGTACTGAGTGTCCGAGTGGTTTATTTCTGTTTCATGAGTCGTATTTTTTTTAAAAGCCTGTACTGCTGGACGGATCTATGAACCTGGTAACCATTGTGGAGAAGGTATTATAATTAATGTAAGAAAACCCCTAAAAAAGAGCTTGCGAGAATCAATTACATGAAATAATAAATATTATAAGACCCTCCACATACAACAACATGTACGACAAAACAAATGAGACGAACATACAAGACAGTACAAACTAGACAAAACAGACAATGCAAATGTCACAGTGCAAGATTACAGGAAGTGTTCACATGTTCAACCACTAAATAGACCCGCATTGCAAGACAGGAAGTCTGCATTCACCACACGTGTTTGTGGTAAACATGCAAACACACATGCTTTAATATATTCATTGTCCTTGGAACTTATTGACCTACACCAGAGACAGTCTTCTTTATGGCCCTGTGTCACCAGTGTTAGACCAGAGAAGGCCAAAAGGTGAACAGCAAAAAAGCAATACGATATCAAACCATTAAAAGCTCGGGTTAAGAGTACAGGACAGCACTGTATAAGTGACACAAATTTTCTTATTAAATCAAAGTGACGAATCATCGGATCGCTGCTGAAGAGGAAGTACACACTGCAGTTTAATGCTTTATTGTAGCCTTTATCCTGCTACAAACAGTTTTATAGACGGTTAGGACTGTCAGTGAGCACCTATTTAATGGCCTGCATGCACGGCATACGCAGGGGGGTGGGTGATGTGGCAAGAATCACATGCCTCTTGTCCCCCAGAGCTGATATTGACACCCACAGGACCAGGGTAAAACCCCGAGCGGGTTTACGTGCCACTGAATCACGCACTTTGTATTGGCGTCACCGGCCACGAATTAATTCCCGTGGACGGTTAGTTTACAGTCCGGGTGTACTCGTAAAATTCACATTTGGGACCAATGCAGCCTTTCCATGAGTGGTTAAATTGAGTCCCACTTCGTGGGAGATCAACAATGATTGTCTTATAGAGAGACTGGCCTCCATCTTGGGAATGTCGATTTTACACAGCTACTAAATTTCAGGGGCTGCTCACATTTGGGGCAAATGCAGCCATTCCATGAGTGGTTAAAATGAGTACCACTTTGTGGGAGATCAACAATGATTGTCTTATAGAGAGACTGGCCTCCATCTTGGGAATGTCGATACTCCACAGCTACTAAATTTCAGGGGCTGCTCGACGGATCTTGCTTGTCTGGGCAGGACACGCTTCAGTCAAACGTTAGAGAAGCAGGACTCCCAGTACCGAATTGAGCTCTTAAGTTAAATTCCCGGTAAAATCATAATCAACTCGTGAGCACTACCGCCATTGAGATTGAAGGATGTGGTGGAATGAAACAGGAGTGAAATTGATGCAGCTAGCAAAGAGGTGCAGCATAGAAGTACATGGATTAAGAATATCTGAGCAAGCAACCCCATGCAACAAATGGGACTTCTGAGAAGATGATGTAAGTCTATGGGATCTCATTGTAAGTATATATGGCTCTGTATGTAAGCACAGTGGTTGCCACTATGAAAAGAGGCACAGAACAAAAAGCACATGGACTCTCCAGGAAGAAAGCAATCTGATCCGGCCGATCCCATGCAACAAATGGAACTGTTGGCTTCGAAGAATAGGAAGACGACTGACTGACTGCACATCACAACATTCCTTCACGGTCGAGGAGCGCACATGACTTGGATGGAGGGGTTGTGGGGGTTATTGACGCACAGTTGCTTTACAGCAGTGGGAGCTGTAAAGCCATGGTCGTTGTACTTGGGTGCTCACGTGCGTGCCAATAATAATAAGCGGCTCATCAGTTATGTATGGTGCAAGTCTGCATTGGGATTGTTCTTCCCGACATTCCCCGATAGTCGCATTCATCTGGAAAATCCGAAAAGTAGACCGAGTGACGTCGAGCGATGCCACGTTGTGAGCCCGAAGACACAAAGATATAACAAAATGTAAAAGATCCAGAAAAAAACCCCGAAGCAAGGTCCCACGTTTTACTAGCAAATAAAAAACAAATTCAGCTTGTTTTGTTTCCATACCTGTCAGTGCCGACCTCATTACAGACCAATTCGGACCTTATTGGTCACCCCGTGCCCTTATAAATCTCAACGTTCATCCTACAAAGTCCCATCACAAGGGAGAAACACAAACAAATAGACAAAAAAAAACCATGTGTGGCCTGTATTGAAACAGCTGTACGCCATAAAGACATGAAAACTCAATTTCCTTGTACAAGAATCCGGGTAAACTGTATGGGTTGACAGGTATGTGTTTCAATCCTCTTATACAAGCCCCTGGCGAAGCGTGCAAACAACAGAAATTGGGAAGACAAAGGCGGCCGGGCGTGGTTTTGGTCACATCAACCTCTTCGTGACACCCTTCATCGGTGCTCGCTCACAGCACTTTCCCCAACAGCCTGCGCAGCTACCTGGGAGATCTTTGCCTTTGTGTGTACAATGTGTATCTTTGTAGGGTGATGCATTCCTGTCGAGTCATTACGGCGTACAGCCGTTTCAATTCGGGCAAAAAATATGAAGATATTACTTGCGTCTATCAGTTTGTGTTTCTGCCTTGTGATGGCACTTTGTAGGATGAACGTTGAGATGTATAAGGGGGCACGGGGTGACCAATAATATCTGAGTTGGTCTGTAATGAGGTCGGCACTGACAATGGGTTGATAGGTACCCCTCCTTCCACAGGGGGTCTGAGTAACCCCCCTCCCCCCCCATGGGGTACTCAGACCCCCCGGGGGAGGGGGGGGTACTCAGATCCCCCCGGGGGAGGGGGGTACTCAGACCCCCCCTCCCCCGGGGGGGTCTTAGTAACCCTCCTTCCCCCCCCCCCGGGGGTCTGAGTACCCCCCTCCCCCCCCCCCCCGGGGGTCTGCGTACCCCCTCCCCCGGGGGGGTCTTAGAAACCCCCCACTCCCCCCCGGGGGTCTGAATACCCTCCCCCCCCCGGGGGTCTGAGTACCCCCCCTCCACCCCCTCCCACGGGGCGTCTGAGTACCCCTCCCCCCCTCCCCCCCGGGGGTCTGAGTACCTCCCCCCCCCCACCCCGGGGGTCTGAGTACTCCCCCCCCCCCCGGGGGGTCTGGGCACCCCCCCTCCCCCCCCGGGGGGTCTGGGCACCCCCCCCTCCCCCCCGGGGGGTCTAAGTACCCCCCCGCCCCCGCCCCCCGCCCCCTCTCGGGGTGCTTCCCGCAGCGTCGTCCACGGGGGGCGCTGCTGCTGCGGCTGCTGCGGGCGGCGCTGGCGCCATGGCCCGCGCCGAGAGGCCGCTGCTCTTCACCCTCGCGTGAGTCGCTGCCGCGGTGGGACACCGGGAGGGTGGGGGGTGCCCAGGGTGTTGGTGATGATGGTGTTGGTGATGATGGTGGTGATGTCGACGGGGTTTGGTGATGGTGGTGGTGATGGTGGTGATAATGATGATGGTGGTGGTGATGATGATGGTGGTGATGATGATGATGGTGGTGGTGGTGATGATGATGGTGATGATGTCGACGGGGTTTGGTGGTGGTGATGGTGATGATGGTGGTGGTGGTGATGATGGTGGTGGTGATGGTGGTGATGATGGATGTCGCGTCCTGCTGCTGCTTCCGCACTGCGGTGGCCGCTGCTGCATTGTGCGAGCGTGAAGGCGGGAGTCGTGTTCCGGTTGTTGTCGTCGTCGCAGGGTTACTCCTCGCTGTGCTGTGGCCGTGTGTGCACTCAGGCGTGGTATACAGTGCACATGTGTGTGCAGTCTACACACACACAGTACACATGTGTGTGCAGTCTACACACACACACAGTGTACATGTGTGCAGTGTACACACACAGTGTACATGTGTGTGCAGTCTACACACACAGTGGACATGTGTGTCCAGTGTACACACACACAGTGGACGTGTGTGCAGTCTACACACACAGTGTACATGTGTGTGCAGTGTACATACACAGTGCACATGTGTGTGCAATCTACACACACACAGTGTACACACATAGTGCACAGATGTGCACATCTGTACATTGGTATGCAGTTTACACGGTGTTAGGTGCCCAGCATACACAGTATACGTGTAGCCGGTATACGCAATATGTGCATATGACAGTACACATAGTTTAGACACGTGTAGAGTCTACGCAGATTTTCACGTGGCAGTGCACACGTGTGCTGTATACACAGTATACACCCACACAGTGTACACTCGGCACTTGCATTTGAATGTGTGCAAATATTTACTTTGTAGTATACAGACATGTATTCCTGCATGCAGTCCTAAATGCTATGTGTCACACGTTAAGACATCCATGTGCATAGTAATTGTATTTTAGCACTGGAAGTGCTAAATGTGCAACCGTCATGAACCATCATTCAGTAACCTAACAGTGATATAAATAATGTAATGGGTTACGTAACACACTGTAATTGCTGGAATCCGGTTTTTCGTTTTGATGTAATCGGCTTAAGTATTGTTAAGAATGGCTGTTCAATGACGCGAGAGCTTAGACAATGGTGTCTGCAGAGTTACCACTGTTCTGACATGGGATATATCCTTTGCCCAAGTTATAAAAATGCCCTTTCATACGAAACTTCTGGTCGCCCACACAAACCACCTTAATTTCAGACAATATAAAAAAAAATATGTTGTGCTGTTAGTGGGGCCTATTTGCCAGTATCAAAGTTTGAAAAAGTAATAAACAGGTGTTTTTTCATACTTTGATACTGGCAAAAATGTCCCATTTTGTAGCTGCTCACCCCGAGCTATAAATGTTCTGATGGTGCATTGTCTTTGTATTGTTCGCCTGTTGGCGTTCTCTGGTCTGACACTGGTGAAACTAGGCCCTAAAGAACGCTGTTTATGGTATTCATATTCTTATTCTGTTTATGGTGTAGGCCAGGGGTCGGCAACCTACGGCTCCGGAGCCGCATGCGGCTCTTTACGGGCTGCTTCTTGACGATATGTACGTATACATAGATGCATTGCGGCTCTTGAAATACTGAATTTTGTACCGAATTGGAAATAAATGGCTCTTCTTGTTATTTTGGTTGCCGACCCCTGGTGTAGGCCAATCAGTTTCAAAGACAATGCATATGTTATCAGCATGGGTGTCGGCATGTTCACCACAAGTACGTGTGTTGAATGCAGACTTGATTCCTTGCTAAAGGTTTCTATTTGGTGTTTGAACATCTTAACACCTGTTTTATTGTCAGAAAGGGTAAACCCTATTGTTTTTTCATACGGTGCAATCACTGTTTTCAACTTGTGATTCACATGGGCCTTTTGACACTCCGGTTGGGTCAATAGGGCCCTATTGGGTGTGGCGTGACGTGGTTTCAGTTTAGACACTGGGATCATTCGCTGTGAACTAAAGGAAGCCCCAGAGACGTGCTGATATGGCCCCCCTCCAAAGCTGAGACCTACTAATGTATTATTGTTGTGTGGCTGACCCGGACTCATAGATAGATCTGGTCGCTGTTCCATTTCCCAGCGTCAACCACTTGTCCCTGCACATTAATTTGCCATGTGCATATCGATTGCTGACCCACCAGGTACACGCTGTATACCAAGACGAAGTTGGGGTATGTTTATCACAAGCGCCAATTAAAGCAGGCAAGGGAACATTTCCCTGGGGGACATTCAACTGTAAAGCCAGTCATCTATCATGGTGCGTTTACCCTTTCATTGCACACCCCTTTTAAAGTACTCTAGCTGTTAAAATTTAAAATTGTAATTCTGATGTGTTATCACGTCTTCGATATGTAACTCATTAAAACATATATTTTAAAACATGTAATTGTACACTTTGATATGTTTTTAATGGATACACTGTTTACATTAATTTAAGTAAAACATTTTCAAATATTCTCAGTGAACTTTATTCATGTTGCATGGCTGTTTAATACGTGTATCTAACTCTCTGTGTAATTGAACAGGCCTGATGATCAGCCCCGTGCCCATTATGACGGATAATTACGGATATATGGTGACAGACCTGGAGTCTAGGACTGCAGTCGTATTGGACGCTTCTGACCCGCAAGCCATCGAGGTCTGTAATCACCTTCCCATGCACTCGTGTGTAGATTTTGGCAGTTGTGCTGTATAGCTCTCCGATGGTTATGTGTTGTGCCGTGTGTTGTTTGACATGATGTCTGACGTTTCGCTCCATGTGCTGGGAGCTTCTTCAGGAATTAGTTCCCCTTGTTATGATTTTCTGAAAAAGCACTCAATACGTGGAGTGAAACGTGGGACATTGTCATGAAGTACATGCAGTACAACCTGGACAGCCATCCCATTTATTACCAGATATGCTTTTATGCATGCATTCGTGCATGTATATTCAAACTATACATTTTTTTTCACAGGTTTGTATAGAACAAGAAGGTGTCACTCTCGAGGCTATCTTGGCCACTCACAAACACTGGTAAGAATTGGGACATGAGAGATGCGGCCTTGCACTCAAACTGAAAAAGCCATAACTTTGAAATGGCAAAGAAATTCAACTCCGCTGTCAAAACAGAAAAAAAGTTATTCATTTCTTAAAATGTCAAGGAAAAGCAATTAGAAATGTATTTGACACTAGTGAAGTCGATATCATGATAACACTATAAATGTGGTTTTTACATTGCTAGATTAGATATCCAATAATCAGGTTTGTATTGAAAATAATTTTCTGCAGAAATAATACACATGGAAGAAAGGAGGATGAGAGTTTATTTTGCCTTGGGCAACCTGCAGACTAATGCTTGGATGACGGTGTTATCGGGCAGTTGAGATATAATCATTACTGTTATAAATCTTCAATTAAATACTGCATTTTGTTCCTATGTTTTCTTTCAAGGGACCACAGTGGAGGAAATCAGGTTTTAAAGAAAATTTACAAGTGTCCTGTATATGGTTGCCCACATGACAACATTCCAGGATTAACTAAGTATGTTTTTCATATTTGTAAAAAAAACGCACATTGCAACATTCATCAATGATTCACTTGCAATCGTTCTGAGTGCAATGCAACTCCATCCATTTCAGCTAATCACAAAAAAAACTCCCCCGTAATGCACCCAATCTTGTCAGAGATCAGGAGTGAAACAGGTTTTAGCCTGAACAGTCTTCTGAAGGGCAATCACTATGCATAAAACAGGTGTTGTAGGCTGCTGCAAGGCTACATTGTCAGCAGATGGAAGTGCAACAAAAAATATATGCTTTCCACCTTCGCCAACCCCACTGACCAATGTGGTCAAGTGTGTTCATATAAACCCATGTCCCGTACGGCATGGGGAGGCCCTCATCCAGCATTGGATTGACGAAAAAGTTATAAAGTACATATACGGGACATGATGCATTAAGTCAAATCCAGCTGCTGAGAACATTTAAACTACCGTACAATATCTGCTACCAAATATCCACAGAGACATGCAAACTACAAGGGAGTTTACAGATGTTATTTCCAACAACAACTTACCCATCAACTATGTACCTCGCCGTCGACTCAAGTCCCGATCCCCCTTCTGAGATCACGCTGTCACCAACCTTGGATCTCACCCATATCCAGACAAATGCTGGCAAACATATTGGAACAACGCGAATGTGCAGAATAAACACCTCATTTGAGACACAAACATCGCAGCCCCCCCGCGGCTTTAACATTCCTCAAAGACACTGGTGTACTATTAACCACATCACATCAATGGGCCGATGGGCACATTTCCTTAATGAATGTAAAATTAAAGACAAGTCACAATACAATTGTGGCCAATTCGTGTTTAACATGTGCAAAGAAGCAGGAATAGCCAAATGAATCCAACTCATTACGTGACCACCTTGCAGGCCAACCCTAAAGCTGGTAATTCTAGGTAATCTCCCATCCAAGTGCAGCAGAGTTCGATTAATTCATGGCAAGACCTAGCCATGGATCCTATAGTCTGCAGTACGCCGTAGAAAATCCAATAATTTGAGGCAAAAATATTTGCGCCATGGCGGTGTATCATGGATTTTAGGGGTTTTTAGGTGCACAACTCTGTTAATGTGGCGAAAATGTGGATTGCATAAGTATTGCATGTGAATATAAACTTCAATAATTTACAAAAAAATATTGGAGTTTCACTATTTCTCCTGAAAGCCATGTTAAATGTTTTTGCATACAAGACTTAATTTCAAGTCTAACCCATGCAAAAATACTAACTACTCAACAAATATCGTTAGCAGTCTGTGATATACACCAAAAAAAAATCTGCCTCCATTTTGTCTGCATGTCCATTTGTCTCTCTGCATCGTTGTTTGTCTTTGCATCTCCACAGTGCACCATAGTTTATGGGAGAGCTCCAACAATCTGCGTAAAAATCACATTTTAGGATCACCACCACCGCGGATTATAGGAGCTGTCGCAAACTCACGCTCAAGTTGTCAGATCTTATGAGATTGGCTGCACGTAGGGTCATTCGAATTATCACTGAATGGTGGAATATTATTTTTGTGTGTAATGGAATATTTGACGATGTAAAAGTATACCTGTTCAGTCATAAATATAGAGACTTAAAGGGTATAGAAAATAACTTTTAATATTAATGCTTTCATGGATACTGACATTTACCACCGTTCCTTTTTGAGGTTTTAAAAATTTATCGTGTTATTCCTTTAATATCATTGCTCCTCTGACCCATCACAACACTAACTGTTTTTTTTAACGATCATGAATCCTTAATTCAAGTGGCACCAGGCTCCACAAGAAATTAATATTAATCATCTTTTGCATCACAATATAATATTTTAAAGTCACTTGAAAAAGAAACTGTTTGCGTTATTTAAAGAACACCAATGTACTCATATACAAAAGTAGCATTGCGATACACCGTGGTATTTGTAGTAAGCCCATATGTGCACTGGTGTAAGTGGGATCAACTGTATGGACTGCAGCCCCGTGGCTGACGGAGAGGAGCTGCGGTTTGGACGGCTCTGTTTCCGTGCCCGATTCACCCCAGGCCACACGGTGGGGCACATGGTTTACGTGTTGGATGGCCAACCCTTTGGTGCCCCTGACTGCCTCTTCTCTGGAGACCTACTTTTTCTCGCTGGCTGTGGTAGGATTGTGACATCGCCAACATTTTATTTACCACCATTTATAGTAATTCCACTGCTGCTTTATGTCATAGTGTAACTTGATTTTTTTTTTAATTTTACTGTATTTGTTATTTCACCAGGCAGAATGTTTGAAGGAACACCGGAGACGATGTTGTCATCGCTAGACATTGTAAGCAGTCTGGCAGACAGCACACTGCTATTTCCAGGTACATTGGGCATCGGATGATTCCATTTCAAAGTAAATAGGGTTTCCATGATATAATTGATCACAATGCGATATGATCCTATATGAAATTTCACGATGACTTATCGCGTTACCAGTTTCCCATATCTAAAAGCAATTAGCATTTTATAGCAGTTTACGGAACCGACCATCCAGTACCAATAAAAAATACTTTAAAGTTCTTCAGCTTCAATGTACTTATCTAAAGTCTGCCGTAAGTCTTTGTTGCCATTACAAAAATTAGCTGTAAACTTATTTGCTGATCATCACACAAAATACCCTGTTCTCATATAATCATGATGTGGTCGATTAGTAAAGAAATTATTCTTACCAATTTGATGTTTATTTCTTTACAACTTTAATCATTGAGCTTGTTATTTTACAAAACATATTTAGGAAATAAGATACTGGTGAGATAAAATAGCTTTCCACACGATTTGATTGTGGATCTTATACAACGCAATATATTGATGTTATATATTTTAAACAAGGCCAATTGTGATGTTGAAGTGTAAATCCCACGTACACCATGAATGTTGTGTTCCTGGAGAGCAGGCCATGAGTGTGCACTTGACAACCTCAGCTTTGCGGTTGAGATGGAGCCTGATAATCCAGCCATCCTGCTGAAGCTGGACTGGGTTGCGCAACAGCGACGAGAGAAGCTGTCTACGGTGAGATGCTTCACACGTGACATTTAGAGATTTCACGGCAGTGCCGTTTTCAATATTTTCCTTAATTTACCTATGAAAGCATCCCTGATTTTCTATTTTTAGGAGGGTCCTGCATTGGGATGTTTTGCAAATTTCATTAAAGTGTTAGGATGTGAAAGGAAACTGGAGTATCTGGTGAACTCCCACTTGCTCAAAGCTCCACAATGCCATCTCCAGTTCTGGAGGTTGCGACTGGCACTGATAATCACCAAAATTCCATTTCAAAATATGGTGTCTTTAGGGTAGTTTTCTTTGCAAAGTTTTTACCATTAAATATTGCAATTTTTATTGTATCTGCTGAAGTGTACGGAACTTGTTAAAACAATGCATCCGAGTACCTTTAGAAAATATATTTTTAGTAATACATATTTCTGAAACACTATAAAATAAGCAAATATTGCTTTGAGATACATGAACTGGTAAATGTTGGGATTCGTCCAATTGTTAAAAAAAGAGTGATGTGCCTGTCACCAGTGCCCATCAAGCATCGGGGAAGAGAAGCAGTACAACCCTTTTCTACGCACACGATCCACGGCATTGCAGGCTGTGCTGGGCCTTGTTCAGCCTGCAGGAACCGAGGAGAGTGCTTTCCATGCACACGTGCTGGAGGATCTGCGGCATCGCAAGGACTCCTTCAAAGGAAAAAGCTAGCTGCCACCACCACCACCACCAGACTCCTTCATACATAGCTGCATTTTAGCTGTTATTTTGACAAGGACTCCGCCAGAAAAATGGCTTTGCAGTGTGAAGTACCATCAGAGCACCTTCTGAAGAATCGATACATGTTCTGTCCACAGGTCTGATGCAATGTGTTCCTCCATGTTACCGTCTTCCACTGCTCTCTGCGTACAACCTTTGAGCAGTCAATCTGAAGATGAATACTCACCAGTTTAACCAGGTTACGTAAATGCCTTTGCATGGGAAACGTGAATAACCATAAGGACCACGATTGATTTGAAACTTTCAAGGTTCGGGTTACTAAACAATACAGTGGCCTACTTTGGGGTCTTTGAAGACTATCCAATGTACAGCAGAGCAATATGTATTGGTCAAGTCCTGCACCATTCCAGGTCAGCCAGATGAACCAAACCATAAGTGGCTACACTATTGCAAAGGACTTTCAAAATGTACAGGTCAAGCCACATACACTGGTGATACTTGGCAATAGGTGCATTATGAATAAAAACATTTGTATACATTTAACACCGTTTTAATAACACGACTGCATGATTTACAAATCAACATGCCAAAAAACAACCTTGGGTTAAAAGGGTACATCTTTGTGCAAATTGTTTTGATATTAAACGTTAAATGAGTTGAGCGATGTCTTTAAGAATATTTTAAAAAATAAGCATCGTCTACACAAGGACTTCAATTTGGTGCAACAGAAGCAATTACTGGATTAAATCCCAAGCTAAGATAATCAAACTCGTGAGTTCCTACTTTTACTACTTTGCTCCTGCATTTCAAAGTGCCTTATGAACAATTAACCTATTTGAAATTACAAATGCCACAGCTGCAGAGGTCCCTTAAAGCTGGCATCATTTTACAGTGCAATCTATAAGGGAAATTTGTGAATGTCTGTTCTAAATGTTTAGCATACTTCCTGACATGCAACAAACTTGAAATTTGCCATGTGGGTTCTTTCCAGACTGTACATCATGCAAAAATTATAAGACTTTGGTAAAAAAAATTGGGGGGGGGGGGGGGGCGCAATAATGCATATTTTTTGCACGGCAGTGAGCTGTGATGTCACATCTGTCATGTCACCCACACATGCAGTGCTTAGCACGATGCGATACGAACCCCAGCGACCCAAGTTCGATTCCCGCTCAGTCCCCACCGGTGACGATTATTTCAACCGGTCCTGGGCCTCCCCTAGTTTGACTCAGCCTGAAACGAGTAACTGGTGTGAACATCACCACTGGGGAGACAAAGGCGGCCAGGGCAAAGCCAGGTAAAGCTAGTGTAGTATAAAATATCTAACCGCGCAGTAAAGATTGCCAAAATTTCAAGGTATTTCTACTACACTTTATTTTATTACATCGTATACACAACAGTGGGCTGTACACAAGTCATACTTCACCATTTCATTCTGAAAAAGTTTTTCATCCTTAGTAAATATATTAAGTGTGAAAATAATTGGAGAGCAATAGGTTCTCCTGCACTGGTCATATTTCTTGAAATACTGCAAATGGTGAGCCTGTGCAAAACACGAGCCAAGCTGATGACATCAGCAGGGTCCTCACTCGGCATTGACTATTATCAGGAGCTGATACCACAAACATTGGTAGGGCAGTCTGCAAGACCAATTGTACAGCCTCACAGACATACTTTGCTGCTAACTTAAATATTGGTGGGGAAAATTAAATTGTTCAAAACGTGGCATTTCGTGATTAAGTTATCAATCGAAGTCATTCATTTAATAGGCCGCCAAAAGGCTAGTATACAGCCTCAGTCAAGCACATAAGATATATAATTAATGTATTTACATAACGGTAAAATATAACAAAACAGTGACTTATGATAACAAAGAGTCCTAATGTATTGCAGCTTTTTTAAAAAGCAGCTATGCAGGGCACAGTGCAGGAGCTTCATGCACTAATGTAGGCGGCTTTGGGCACTCAAGATATCTGGCACAATCTATAATGTGGAGTTCAACGTTTCTACTTTTGATAATCGGATGTTTGGCCAGGGGGCCAACGGCAAGCGTATCTTTCACTTTTGGTGAAAATGACAGGTGGTGCAGACATTTCTTCTGGTTAAGTTACGGTTGAAGGTAATTCAGCTGAAGGCAGCACAGTACAAGCTTTGCATGCCTTGGCACTGCAGAAGCTTATCACATGTCAACAGACTTGGTGAGGTTGGGATCATTGTCCACAACCTTGTTCTTCAGGTGCTCCTTATAAGCCTGAATGCCTCCTTTCCACTTGGTGATTGTTGCATGTTCACACACCCAAATCTCTTGAGCAACCTGTAACAAAAGATTTGCAAGTTAGAATTTTGTAACCCACTAATCATCCACCCAAAATATTCACTCATGTCCCCAATGTATTAATGGTTTGGTTTACCCTTTGCAATGTGAAAACATGCACGTGAAAAGCATATTAAGTAGAAAACCAACAACGTGGATGTTTGTATGACATTACTTGGAAGGGGATGTTTTTTTCATATACATCTATTTCTAGTTCTTAGAGATTAACATTATTTCATTTAAAACACCTTTATCCAAGTTAACAAGTGGTAGACTTAAAGAGATGGAATGAATGCAAAGCTACAGGTTTAACCACAATGTAACAATTATTGCGTAAAAAGGGAGCCTCTCGCACGATGACAATCCACTTTTAGTCCAATAAGCTACATTCATAATCCTAAACGAAAGCCTGCTATGAAAACACCGATTTTTGCATTACCTGCTGGATGAGACGGAAGTCATGGCTAACCAGCATCATTCCACCTTCAAACTCATTGATGGCTTCTGCCAGTGCGTCAATAGTCTCCATGTCCAGATGGTTGGTAGGCTCGTCAAGGAAGAGCATGTGTGGCGTTTGCCAAGCCAGCCAAGCAAAGCACACGCGGCACTTTTGACCATCCGAAAGGCTCCGGATTGGACTGACCTGCATAATACATAGTCAAACAGTTAGAAATATATAAATACACATACCAATTTCATAACTTACACAAACCAAGTTTGGCAGGGAGCTTCAGTGCTGTAATTTACTTACTTGCTGTTTTCCTGTCAATCCGTAACGGCCAATTATCTTCCTCATCTCCTCTTTTTCTTTCACGTCTGGGTAGCACTTCATCATGTAGTCCAGAGGGGATAAGTCAAGATCCAGTTGCTCTGTCAGATGCTGCGCAACATCAAAGAATGCAGGTTTAACAAATTATTGTAGGATTCCCCAAGAAACTGAGCAAAAATCAATGACCAAGAGCACTAATAATCACAACTACCACTTGTATAAAAAATAAATCTATAAGCCTACCTGGTGATATCGTCCAATCTTCACATGAGAGTGCTTTCTGATCATGCCATCTGTAGGAAGAAGCTAAAGAACAAAACAAGTATAAATTTCATGTTACGTAATATTAATTAACATGTAGCATTACAAATGCCAAAAAAAACATGCAAAGAATTCTCACCTCTCCAGCCAAAAGCTTGAGTAGAGTTGACTTTCCAGCACCGTTGGGTCCCACAAGTGCAACTCGAGAATCCAGGTCAATTCCAAACTCAAGGGCTTTGTAGATCAATGGCTGTATAAGTACATAACATCGAGATTAATACAGTTCTTCATCAGTCTTGTTAAAATTGAATTGCACTCCATGCCAAGGTCAGTTTGAATTTCGCTTCAAGGTATTTTTTTCATCGCACTCCAAGCAAGAGAAACCTGTTGTCATTTTAAGAGTGCTGGAATTCGGCCTTTTAGTTCATCATTCATTGGCAAGCTGTCCACCCAATTTTTAAGACACTTTTCTTGGAGGTAATGTACAAGGTACCTACCCCATCGTCAGTGTACTTAAAGCTGACGTGCTGCACCATGATGACTGGTGGAGGAATCTTGCCACATGCCGGGAAAAAGAAAGACAGCGTCTATAGAAAAGAAGAAACGCAAAAAAAATAACACTTCATTATTAGAAGATATAAACACCAAAACATATTGGTAATTTGTGAAACATTTTTGACTGGAAGTTTTTATTTCAGTAAAAATATTAATTTTAATTACAAACCTTGTCATTGACGATGCGCTCCGTTAATCCTGAAGACACCATCTTTTGCAGGGTCTTTTCCTTGCTCTGGGCCTGTCGAGCTAGTTTGGCACTGCCATGACCAAACCGTGCTATGTAGTTCTGTGCAAGAAATAAAACCCAGACAATAAATGTAAGGGGTTTAAAAAATATAAATTTAAATCTAAAATTGCTTTTTCTTCACAATTACACAAAGATGCCATATGTAGATGTATCCGACATTAAAAGAACTTAACAATGCCAGGTTTTAAAACAATAAATATGGGAAAATAACCTTCATATGTGCAATCTGATCTTGCTCCCAGTTGAATTTCTTCATCTGATGATCCTCCAACTCCAGTCTGGTTTTCACGTATTGATCGTAGTTCCCCTGCAAAAGACATACTTTTAACAAAAATATTGTACCCCTATATGCTTCACTTTTTACCACTCAAAGAACAGCAGATGTAATTATTAAGAACATCTTTATATTTGAAATCGTACCGTGAAAACCTTCAGTTTTCGGTTGTGCAAGTGGATGATGTTTGTACAAACGCCATTGAGAAAGTCTTGTGAGTGAGAAATGACGATCAGAATACGCTTGAACCTACAGAAAAAAACAATCAGCTGAATTTGGCATTACTTTCACATGCCCATATTAACAAAGTGCACAATCTTGGCAACATTGAACAGAAAGTAAATATAACAATGCATAAATACCCCACACTCATAACTTTACAAACATTAAATGGTGATAACTACTGAACCAGCCAGTATGAAGTGTTGTTACATCTCAGATCTTTTACTCAAGTGTTTAAGTAGGCTTTAAGAAAATGTGCACGCACGTTTTCAGCTCCTCTTCCAGCCACACACATGCATCCAAGTCCAGATGGTTGGTGGGTTCATCGAGAAGCAGCATAAATGGCCGAATGAACAAGGCCCTGTAAACAGAGAACACAATGGTCAGGAAATAAAAATACAAAACAAGCTCAACTATTAAACCTGATGTGCTTGATACCACAGCATACATTTTACATGATCTACATAAAATGACAAAACTGCAAAAAGTGTGAATTGTGCTTTACCTCGACAAGGCAACTCTCATTCTCCAGCCACCACTGAAGTCTTTCATTTTCTTGCGCTGCATGGCAGGAGAGAATCCAAGGCCATGCAGGATGCGTGCTGCCCTCATCTCGGCCTTGGATGCATCCAGCTCTTCCAGTCGCTCATAGATTTCCATCAGCTTTTCACTTTCGGCTATTGGAACATAAACCCAGGGAAGGTTAATTCTGTTTTGGTCCAGGCATAAAAAGATAACGCGGCATGAATTTTTTTAAAATCTAACACAACATCCAGTGTGAATATATCACGAGAAATGCTGTTTCCCCCTCCCACATTACCTATGAAACAAAATAAAAGTCACGTTTTTGGTTAAATAGCAGCACATCAATCCCAGCCACTAAATTATCTTCAGGGAAAGCAGATGCTTACAGTCCTCGTGGGCCAGCCTCTCCGCCTCCTTTTCCAGTACAATGCGCTCTGTGTCTACTTCCATGACACACTGCAGCGCTGTCTTGTCACTGGGTGGCATCTCCCGCGTCAGGTGGTAGATGTCTATGTGCTCAGGGATGGGCAGCTCCCGGGTGCCAATCGTAGAAAGAAGCATCGATTTCCCTGTGGTGACACCAGTGATGCATATCATCTCACCACATCACACACACACATCCTTGCATACTGGAAATCATATCGTGAAAAATGTATGAAACGGCACACTATGCAAATGGTGGTAAAACCAGGGAAACAAAGCGGACCTGTGCCATTGAGGCCAATGAGGCCGTAACGGCGACCAGAGTTGAGCTCCAGCTGTGTGTCAGAGAGCAGCTCCTGGCCGTGGAAGGTGAGCGACATGTTGATAATGTGCACGTCCATGCTGTTGGGGTGGGATGCAAGAACGCCTGTACAAGCCCGTGCTTCTGCTTTCTTGAGCTCCATCTCATCCAGCTGCTCCGCCAGTGCTAAAACTGCAACAAAGAGTGCTTTTCCATCAAGGGTCCAGAAACACATGAATTGTACTCACAAATTCAACTCTCACAATTGTATAGATTGTCATGTTTTTAATACTACACAATTTGTGAAGTGACAACTTAAAGGTTTTGTAAATTATGAGAAGCAAATAACCGTTTTAAGAAAACAGATTTTAAGCTTGATACATTATCCCTGCTTTAATGAATATGTCGATATTAAATAAAATATATTTTCCGACATTTCAATTGAGCTACATAGAATCACGACTGACCTAACCTATCAATGAGACAGCAAACATGGCACTGTATACATACATTGTATTGAACAACAATTATACAAAAGGATTGTATTAAGCCGTACCAGATTCGCCATCTGCAGCCGCGCCGTTGGTCAGCTCCTCCTCGGCACTGGTCTTTTCCTTGGGCCGGGCGCCACGACCCTTTGCTGCCTCCTTCTTCTTTGCTGCTTTCTTCTTGGCCAGGTCGGACGGCATTTTCAAAGGCTGGCTCGACACTACACAGCACTGCATACCATAGACATGAGCCATGCGTTTAAGCGTGGCGCACTGCAGGTTTCGTAACAAAAAGCATTTGTTCAATACATGAAGCTATTTTAAAAAAGTTATCACATTAGACATATGCACATGAAACATGAGAATACGACTGCCAAAATGTTACGTAATATACACAATGCGGACCTGCTGGAGGAAAGTTAACTGCCGATTTGTATTTAAATCCGTTCAAATGGCTTTATGCCGCATTTAAAAAGCAAACAATTTTATGAATTAAACTTAATCCTTTGGTTCTGTTAACTAAGCCTGTCGAGACGTAACATGTATTTTCCATCAACTACACCTGACGATGCAACTGCATTAATCCAGTATAAATCAATTATGGTGGTCACAAAAGTACACCAAAGCACTGCAAATCAAACACAAGCTGACGCAGCAAAACGCAAATAAACGATTTTAAAGTCAGCAGTTCACCGAACCAAGGTTCAGCGCATATTAATAAATTAACCAAAATAGTGACTGTGCATTTAGTGTTCTTGGCCTAAGCACTGTACAATCTATTTTTTCCCATCCTTGCTGTGGCCACAGGCTGAGACTAAGCACAAGGGCATGCTTGGTGCTTGTGGGAGAAGCAAGTGGAATTAAGGGCGGGGGGAATTGTAAAGACAAGGGTGATAGATAAAATTTAGCAAGGCAGAAGGTTAAACAGAGGGGAGATGATGCCAACCGAATGGGTGAGTGGACCCCATGGGGAGGAGTTGCAAAGCCAGGAGAAACTGGGGGAAATTGAAAGAGAATTATGGAAGTTGGAAGATGCTGAAAAAAATCGAAAGCCTGATCGAGGAAAAAAAGGCCCAGGACAAGCGAGAAGTCAACAAACTGAATGGAGGACTGGGGAAACGTTGTCAAATACAGCAGCAACATTCTAAAATGGACGTTACCACTTTAAATCATGCAATGGACAAGCAAATGAATGGATATGTGAGGGGAAGGGAACCAGTAAAAAAATAATTACCTGTAACCAAAAACATGTTAAAGAGATACAATACTCGCAAAACAGATTAAAAACAGAACTATGTTGAATTATTCAGAAAATAATGCAGCGAGTTATGGGAGCATGAAAGCTTGGAAATTACATTGAGAAACTAAAGAACACTTGGATCATAGAACAAGACAGGGACATCATATTGACTTGCGGAAAGTGGGCTGAGCAGAACACGTAGCTATATAGGGCCTAATGGCAGAGAGGTTTAGCATTGAGATAGCGCGATACAAGCTTGTCTGCTAGATGTATTGTTGTATCGCTAGATCGAGACAATGTCAGTCCACATTGTTCGTTGCTTTGTGGAGGCATTCATATTAAGAGAGGATACTATTGGGGAACCAGCAGATGTCGGGATAGGTCAGCGAAGAGACCCAGAGGAATGAGACCGAGAGTTAAGAAGGAGTGCAAGAGGAACTAAGTGATCGACCGAGGAGAGTGAGGAGTTGAGGACAGACAGGATTCTTGATGGATAAGGCCAAAGAAAGGCAACGGTGAAGCCAAGAATTGGCACGACTGCAGAACGTATCGCAGGAGACAACGGGGAGGGCTGTGAGCTGAAAAGACGGGCTATTATTTTTTTCCCCTTTAAACAATTGTATCGACGTTATTGTCACGAGACGAAAGAATCCCATCGGATCTTTCGTAAGAGTAAGCGCATCCTTGAAGGAATCAACTGCAGGAGTTGTAGTCCTTACACTACCGCATATCCACACTAGGGGGTAGCGCTCCCACAATGGTCCTGCTGCTTGGGAAATGGTCGTCGCATCGTCGTCGAATGTGGAGCATTATCAGTTGTGGAATTTAAGCAAATTTCTTAATTGTGGAACCAACGATTCCAATTTTTGCCCAGTCACTACTGGCCGGGTTGAAATTATCAACTAACTCGACTTGAGAACCCGCTTTGATCACAGATGCCTGTCCAGATCGAGAGAGAACAGGTAAGGGAGATCATGTTAAAGAAGACGACGACGGCAGGCCACGATAGGCGGAGGAAGCCAAGGTATTAAAGACTGGAGAAGACCCACGAAAATCAGGAGATTCGGAGCGTCCGGAAAAGAGAACACCAAAGTCGCTAAATGGCGGTCGAGGTTAGGAAAGGCGAGGATGAAGGCACGGGGGAAGGGAGGAGAGGAAAAGTCCCGGGAGAGACCACGAACGCAGCGACGAGGCTGGAGTCGACCGCATCAGCAGCGGGTCGCGAAATAATAAAAGTGACCGGGAGATGAAGATGAAAAGAATTCGCACGGGCAGAAAGCCGGCAGAGGCCGAGGCAGGGCAAGTCAGAGGAACGGGAAACCAGGAGAGGCAACAGGGACGACTGAGCGAGACACCCCCAGCATCAATAAGTATTCTGACTCTGACCAAGGAGGTCAAAGCAGCAGCAGCAGCGGCTGCTGAGGCTGCTGAGGCGGCGCCACGAGGAGAGGCCGCAAGGCCACGAGGAGGCCGCAGAGCCTCGCACAAAGAGCGCCTCTCGCGCGCCGCGGTCACCCACGCCGGTCGTGACTCTCTCGCGACGCGGCCACGACTCGCGGCCAGTCGCGTTGAGACTCACAGCGGGAGAATGCGAGGAGGAAGGGGGGGGGAGCGAGACGATGGCGACGGTGGTGGCGGCGGTGGCGGTGGCGGCGGCCGAGGGAGGAGCGCGCGGGACGAGAGACCGAGCAGACGCCGGCTCCGGCGGAAGAGGTGGAAGCCGGTGACGTCACCTCCAGTGTGACGTCACGGGGCGGGGTCGGTACGCGCTCGCGGTGACGTAATTTCCGGGTTGGGGGGAGGGGGGGGCGAATGGTTTTAAAAAGTCACCCATACATTTTGACTTAAAACTTTCGTGACTGTCGGAATTCATGTTATTTGGTTCTTTCGGTAAAGTCACGTAGATAGAAACATAATAAGAATTAAATAATAAAAGTGAGCGTATTGGCAGTCTATAATGTAGGCTGCAGCCTGGTAGACTGTAGCCTGGTTTTTAAGCTGGTGAGCGTATTGGCAGTCTATAATGTAGACGGTAGCCTGGTTTTTAAGCTGGTCAGTGTATTGGCAGTCTATAATGTAAACTGTAGCCTGGTTTTTAAGCTGGTGAGCGTATTGACAGTCTATAATGTAGACTGTAGCCTGGTTTTTAAGCTGCTGAGCGTATTGGCAGTCTATAATGTAGACTGTAGCCTGGTTTTTAAGCTGGTGAGCGTATTGGCAGTCTATAATGTAGACTGTAGCCTGGTTTTTAAGCTGGTGAGCGTATTGGCAGTCTATAATGTAGACTGTACTAATGGTTATTAAACTGAACCTGAGTGAGCGTACTGGCAGTTTATAATGTAGACTTATTCTGGTTCTTTCAGTAATGAAAATAAACACAAAAGCCACGACGTTTCGATCGCAACACAAGCGGTCGTCATCAGGAAAAGGGGGGTTAGCCTCTAAAGGCAAACTTCAAATCAAGATTAAACTTTATAAAGGTTTAGAGATGGGCGTAGCCCAAGTGTGTCAGCAGCATGGACGGGAGGCAGCTAATGTTAATGTAGGAGAAAGCAATGCCAACGTAGTTTGTCTACACCAATCAAAGGGCCACCAGACAATCATTGCACCTCGCTCCACACACCCCACTGCTGACGGTGGAGGTTGACAAGAAAAAACACAAATCAAGTCATGACCCAAAGTGGTTGATGACATCTTTCCAATGATTGCTGAGTTTATAACCATCCTCTCGGTTGAAATTGTGTCTATATATGGATGGCTTCATGAACAAATCTGTATCTGCGGCAGCAGTTACATTTGGGAAACTAAGCGACATGTCTCCGACCGTGTTCGTGAGCATAAGGCAGATTTGAAACACTGTAGGACCAATACTTCTGCCGTGGCTGATCATTATTTTAATGCGACTGGCTCACAAGAAATTGATTTCTCTAAGACGATGGTACTTTGCAAGCCTACTGGCTATCAACACATATTCGTTCATGAAGCCATCCATATATACAGACATAATTTCAACCAAGAGGAAGGTTATAGACTCAGCAATCATTGGAATAATGTCATCAACCACTTTGGGTCATGACTTGACTTGTGTTTTCTTGTCAATCAACCTCCACCGTCAGCAGTGTGGTGTGTGGAACGGGGTGTAGTGATTTCCTGGTGGCCCTTTGCTGCATTGGCATTGCTGCTGCATTGGCATTGTTGTTGCATTGGCATTGCTGCTGCATTGGCATTGTTGCTGCATTGGCATTGCTGCTGCATTGGCATTGCTGCTGCATTGGCATTGTTGCTGCATTGGCATTGTTGCTGCATTGGCATTGCTGCTGCATTGGCATTGTTGCTGCATTGGCATTGCTGCTGCATTGGCATTGCTGCTGCATTGGCATTGCTGCTGCATTGGCATTGCTGCTGCATTGACATTGCTGCTGCATTGGCATTGCTGCTGGATTGGCATTGCTGCTGCATTGAACATTGCTGCCTCGCCCATGCTGCTGGTGCTGCTGATACACTTGGGCTACGCCCATCTCCAAACCTCTATAAACAGTGTTGCCTTTAGAGGATAACCCCTTTTCCTGATGTCGACCGCTTGTTTTACGATCGATACGTTGTGATATTTTTATTCACTTCATTTGTATTCCTTTATTATTTTTTATATCTATCTACATGACTTTACCGAAAGAACCATAGATTTTGTGTTAAGATGTTAAATCACCACAACATTTTACGAGGAATCATGTCCGCATTAACCACACACATGGCGGTTTTAACGACACAATATTAACATGTACGTGATCTAAAAAGTGGTGGTGCTTCTGATTTATTAGATTTGAGTTTTAACTCATAGGCTTTCGCGACCAATATCATCCACATAATCCAGGTTTTTTGTGTCGTTAAACCCGCCACCACCCGGCACATATAATTAGTAAGGTTTGTCATGTAAACGGAACATGCCAATTCCTTACTAGTACAGCAAACACAGGTGTTAATCTTCTTGGTTCTTTCGGTAAAGTCACGTAGAATGGAAATAATATAATAATAAAAATAAAACATTAAATAATTCTCACGACGTTTCGGCCACAACGCAAGCAGCTGTCCTCAAGTGAAGAACAGGTCTGTCGAGAAGACAGTCTGAATGATACACTCCATGCTTGGAGCGACTATTTAAGCTGGGATGGAGGGGGGAAGGGCGCCTTGACAAAATAATTTGCATATCAAGAGGAAAACGTCGTGATAATTATTTTATTATATTTTATTTTTATTATTTTATTACTTCCATTATACGTGACTTTACCGAAAGAACCAAGAAGATGAATCCCTGCAGTCACGAAAGCTTTAAATCGGAATTCAACACAGGTGTGTTGGAGGGCCAAGCCACAACATGTAGATTTGAGGCGACGTCATTGTATTCTAATGAGGGCGGACCACGTGGGGGCGGTTGCACTCAAAGGGTCAAAGGGCACTGCGTGGTGGGCGCTGCAACAGGCGTCAAATTAATCCGCGACAAGATGAGTGATTAATTACGTTCATGTGCAAGCAATCCGATCAGCGTCAAGGGGCGGCTTAAATATGGGCTTTCTTCGGTCAATAAATCACGAAAGATTTAAAAAAAGATTTGACATTTCGCAGCGATGTGTTCGAGCATGGATCACGCTTTGTATCCTTAAAATTCGATCGATTCTCGCTCAATCGATCATTGTATCGTTCCACTATTCCTGATACGGGCAAATCCCACGCCGGATGACTCCATATATGGGCCTTCGACATGAACATAATTTATCATTAATTATGTCGCAGATTCATTGTATCCTGTTACAGCGCGTCACTCAACACACGGGGGGGGGGGCTGGTGACGTGCTCGCTAAGTTTGGACTGGGCACCCACCACTGCAGATGATTTTGAAATGCAGTGTTCACTATTTTCAGAGGTGAGGGGGGAGGGGCATTTTCACCGAAGTCAGTGTGTGAGGGCCACCACATTTTAAACCATTGGGGTTGACAGGACGATTTGGGGGGGGGGGGGGTGTTTTCACATTTGTATAAAGTATTGTCGTGGGCCCGCACCAAAGGCCAATCGGGATCGCCAGTGAAATGAAGAACACTGCTGTAAAAGAATAGGAGTTGCCTATAAGTTTATATCCAATACACATGATATATTTGTAGGTGGGTGAACCCATTGAGCGTGACCCGTTTTGGCTTCAGATGATTCAGAATGGATTGGCTCATCAGGAATGTGACATCCTAATTCTCAGATTCCTCCACTGGCTCCCCAACCCTGCATATCAATTGCACACCATGTTTTCAACATCCTCCACAGACTTACCCCAGTTTATCCCTCCCAACTCATCTCGCTCTACTAAACTTCCCCTATTACCCAGCGCTCAGACAACAAAGGGGCTTGTGTTTAAATTCCCAGTAAACCTGATGGGAGATCATTTAGGTCTACGACTCGCCCCTGGCCATCGGCATGAACCTTTACACGTTCAAACCCAAGCTCGAGTCCGTTCTTTGCCAATAGCTGCCTCTCAACATGTTGTTCACTCTGTGCCATGTAAGCGTGTTGACCCTTGTCCCTTACTCCTTTTTATAATGGGTAAAGGTGCAGCTCTAAGATTGTTTGGACACGCTGACGTTAGGGCTTCCATTTGTCAGAGCTCTCGATAATCCCTCTGGAGGGTGTTTTTTTTGCCTGTTTTTTTGCCAAGCTGTAAGAAGAGGTGGGAGTAGTCACACTTTACCCCACCACACGCTATCCAAATTTTTAACACAAAAGGGGACATGCGCAAATCCCATACAACATGCGAGAAAAGCAAACGCTAATTGAGGATATAAAAAAAACGACACTTGGTGTTCACGTCATTGTATGTTGAGTGTGAAAAAAAAACTACTTTGTACTGGTAACACAATGTTACCCCTTGGCGAACAAAGATATTAGTGCGTTACTATGTGCTGAGTTTCGATTTAAACTTTCGTGACTGCAGGGATTCATCGTCTTGGTTCTTTCGGTGGCTTGTGTTGTGGCCGAAACGTCGTAAGAATTTAATTTTATGATGTTTTATTTTTATTATTTTATTATTTCCCTTCTACGTGACTTTACCGAAAGAACCAAGAAGATATGTGCTGAGTGTTTAAACTGGATTAACCGAGTGATATTTAATCTTGATCCCATATTTAAAGTTTATAAGTGTGTGATCTCCAAGGAGGTAGTGATGTACTGTCGTATTTTTAGCCTTAACTAAGTGGTTATTAATAGAGCAGTCGGCAGGTGGCGAGAGTTTGCTATATATGAAGCTGGGAGCTGCATCGCATTGGGAAATATAACACGACATTAAGACACCCACTCTCCAACCTGATACATTGTGGGCTGTCATAGTCAAACCTTTTATCTTTTCATTAAGCACACACATCATATGTTTTCCAAAGAGGTGAACAAGGGTATAACTTGTGCTTTAGGGAAAAAAAGGTGCATGTTGGGTATGCAAAAATACCTTTGTGTTTGTCCTGTGAAAGGCAACCTTACAATAAACGTATAATGTTTGTCTTTGTGCTGTACGCCTTTTGACGTCCTCTGGTCTAACACATGTTTGAAACGAGGCTCAAAATAAATCTGTCTCTGGTGTGAACCAATCAGTTTCTAGGACAATGCATATATTATCAGAGTATGTTTTTTGTTTGCATTCTGACCACAAGTATTGTGGTTAATGTAGACATGATTCCTTGTAAAAGGTTTCATTTTGGTGTTTTAACATCTTAACACCTGTTTTGTTGCCAGAAAAAAGGGGAAAAACCTATTATCATATTTTGGTACTGGCAAAGGAGGTCCCATGAACGTAGTTTCTAGTTTTGATATTGCATATCCAGAGAGTCAGATACAAAGTACAAAACCTGAATACTACTTTAAGTAGCTTAATTATTCAGTGATAAAAGAAATAAAAATTACTGCCCAGCATTTACATTTATTTATTATTTAGATAAAATACTCCTTTTGTATCAGCCAAAAAGCATGTCAGTACATTATTCGAATGGAAAAATGGCAGGCCAGCATGATGCATATACAGTATACAAGATAATTACTAAATTGGATTGAAAAACCATGGTTTTCAAAGCATCTAATGATTGAATTACTGTGCTGCATAATTAAAAGTAGCATTACACATGGAAATTATATCAATATGTGCATTTACAGTCGACACTCTATGAGCAAAAAAGAGGTCTACATATTCGCCCACAGCATTTTGTCAAAAAGTACAAACATCCGTATAAATAGCTCTGATTTTTTTCATGTTTAAAGGATATCCATAATCTGAATGCTAAATTTCATTAATAATGCATTTCACACATGGTCATGCAAAATGGTTCAATTACACCAATTTGGTAAATATGATAATCGTTTTGATGTTGTTATCAAGAGGGTGGGCACTGTGGAAAATGATTGCTCATGCTTTGGGGCATTCATTTGTTTTGCTTGTTGGGGCTTCAGGAAATACAGTACCGTATAGACCAATCATTGATAAAATTGGCTTTTATATTCAATTTTCCATGTTTAGCATTTGATTATATGAAGGAATTACAATTTGTCAAGTACAAAAGCCTGGAGTAATAGATTTTAAATACTACCACATTGCAGAAGCGCTATATCCAATCTATCATCCTTTAAGTACCCGATGTCTATGCAGTGTAAGAACTGGTCATGCAATTAAATAATAAAATACAATTTACAAACAAGCCATACGTCATAATTTACATCGTAAATATATTACAAGTTGTCGAATATGGATTTGTACAGGGTTACATTACAACAGCGTATTTTACGAATGATACATTTCAGAATGAGTTGGCATAAAATGTGGGTCGTGCCCCTATGTTATAACAAAAGATGAAATATACTTTACTGTATGTCAGTAAAAACCTCAAATCCCAAAATTTATACAATGCCTGCAACTGAAATTGAGGAGGGAAAATCAATAATTACGGCTTGGTTTATGTTTTCAGATTTAGGAAGGGTGCCCATTGCAGGTTATACTGCTACTGATACACGAATGACGAACATGTCCTGTGAATATATCAGGAATGTCTGATGTAAAGACATATCAAAGTAAATAAACAACAATTAGAATTATATATCTTTGATATGTAATCTCTCAGCACAAATGATTGATTTGCAGATGTGAAACCTGCAACATATCGTATAAGATACAGTATATGCAAGTGATAACTAAGCTTACACTTGCAAAAAGCTGCACTAGTGGTCAAATCATTCTTTTTTAGAGTCGCTTTGTAATATATTCCACGTTTTTTTTAGAACAAACGCAACCACTGACAGCTTTGTGTAAATAATTCGTTGAATGTACTCATAGGTGCCAAGTGATGGAGTGGTAAATGTGTTCACTTAATTATTCTTCTATCGACTTTGCTTTTGGTCGAGGTTAGACAAACCTCTGCATACAATCCCATGTTATTTAATAAGCAATAAATGGATACAATAGAGAAAACATGAAACAATGCATCCGTGTAATTTTTACTTTGGTGGAGGGTGGGTGTGAGAGAGGGAAAGGGACAATCATGTTTTAAACGCAAATCTTCTCAGTACCATTCATGTCTGCATATGCCAGTACTGTACTGTAGTGAAGCAGCACATCTTTACGTTTTGGAGAAATACCTTGGAAATGTTCCACGGTGGTAAAATGATTTAGAAAAGTTGCCTACCGCATACATCTGCAAAATACCCATTCAACTAACTTTGGTATCACCAAACTATGGCTTGTTTGGCTGCAAAAGATTTATGAATGATAGTATGACATGTTATATTATCACGGTTGAACATCATTTTTAACAGAATACCCACGTCAACAAGATGCAGAAAGATGAGATGGAAGCTGCTTTGGACGAATAAAACATTATTTAATTACAGTTTTTGTTTTTATCAGTGGCTACATAAAATGCAAGCGACATTTTCGTTTGAAATTTCCATAACAGCACCGTGAAGTAAAACAGCTGAATGCTTCACGTCACTGCTGATTGAATTGACATGGATGTTGAAAATGTACAGAGGTCTAGGTGTTACGGTGACTTAAATGTTTGCGGTGCTTGTTGTGTGCCTTGAATAAATAACTCTTTGAATTACCAACGGCGGCAAAAACGAATTTTACGGAGCCAAACACAAGTTGGGAAGCACCACTATTCAAAGTCAGTTTAAACTTAAACCGCGAGAGGACGGCATAATCCCAAACATCTTAAGCCAAAACTGTGTTCAAAATACAGAACTTGCATGCCTTTCACGACACCTTCTTTAGCCCGCAGTACTCGAGACGGCTCAACGAGTAAAACAACGCCAATAAATCATCATCCTGCGTGCAATATTTCTCAGTTTCAACCGGGCAGCCGAGGAATGTCCAGCGTGCTGATGATGATGATAACCACACCACGCGGAGCAGCAGCAGCAACACAACGCGCTGTGGGCTGACGAAGCCGTTTCATGTCCACCAGGCTACGCAAAAAAGTGGCATTCGCAAAGTGCGGACGCACGCGGCCCATTGTCCGCACAGCGGCGCGCGGCCAATGGCAAGAGACGCGCACTCAGCACCCCCTCCCCGTCCGCCTCCTCCTCCTCCGGCTCCTCCGCTCTCTTCCTGCCGCGTTGTGCACCCCCAGCCAGTGGGTCAGTGTGAGTGGGTCAGTGTGTGTGTGTGGCCACGCTGGATATCCCATCTCAGCCTAACTCTCAACCTTATCGCATTCTATCGTAAGTCATCCTAAACTCATCCCGGACCATACCGTCCCATCCCCATCACAACCTAGTGGGTACGTGAGTCGTGTGTGTGTGTGCGTGTGGCCACACTGGATTACCCTTACCTAACCCATCCCACTCCATCCCAAAATCCATCCTGACCTATGCCAAACTCACCCTACACCATCTTAGCCCCATCTCATCACAACCCCCACTGCGTGGGGCCACACACCGGCTTTATCCGTGCAATCACACCAGATCCTCTTGATACATCTCAATCCTGATCCATCCCAATCCTGATCCATCCCAAAAAAAACTCATCCCATCCACATGCGTGATCCATACACTCCACCGCAAAGACGCTGCCACCCCCATCACGACCATCACCCACATCTCACCGGCTGACTCGTCCCCAATATCATCCTGAACCCATCGCATTCTCATCCCGACCCTGTCTCAAACTCATCCCCCCCCCCACACACACCAACACCACCACCACCACCCACCCACCCAGATCTCATCCCAGCGCGACCCCAACCCCGAGTCGGTGTGTCGTGCGTGCGCCGGACAGCACTGCAAGGCGAGGGAGCGAGGAGGAGGAGGGAGGAGGAGAGAGGAGGAGGAGGAGAGAGGAGACTTCCCGCGTCCTCTCCGAGGGGGCAGCGATCATGGCTTCTGCGGCGAGCAACAAGGGGGACCTGGGACTCGAGATTAAGACGCGTTCCGTGGAACAGACGCTCGTCCCGCTGGTGGCGCAGGTACAGAGGGGGGGGGGGGGGGGAGACACACACAGAGAGACACACACACAGAGACACACACACACACAGAGATACACACAGAGACACACAGAGAGAGAGACACACAGAGAGACACACACACAGAGAGAGAGACACAGAGAGAGAGACACAGAGAGAGAGAGACACACACACAGAGAGACACACACAGAGACACACACGGAGACACACACGGAGACACACACACAGAGAGACACACACAGAGAGACACAGAGAGAGAGAGACACACAGAGAGAGAGACACACAGAGAGAGACACAGGGACACACACAGAGAGAGACACACACAGAGACACACACACAGAGAGACACACAGAGAGAGAGACACACACACACAGAGAGACACACACACAGAGACACACACGGAGACACACACACACAGAGATACACACAGAGAGAGACACACAGAGAGAGACACACAGAGAGAGACACAGAGAGAGAGAGAGACACACACACAGAGAGACACACACGGAGAGAGATACACCCCCGTCAGACTCTGCCTCTACAGTCGACAATACAGTGCGTGTGTGTGACTGTGTGTGTGACTGTGTGTGTGACTGTTGTGTGTGACTGTGTGTGTGACTGTTGTGTGTGAGTGTGACTGTGTGTGTGAGACTGTGTGTGTGTTACTGTGTGTGACTGTATGTGTGACTGTGTGTGTGTGACTGTTGTGTGTCACTGTTGTGTGTGAGTGTGTGTGTGGCTGTGTGTGTGTGACTGTGTGTGTGTGTGTGTGACTGTGTAACTGTGTGTGTGTGACTGTGTGTGTGTGTGTGAGACTGTGTGTGTGTGAGTGTATGTGTGTGACTGTGTGTGACTGTGTGTGACTGTGTGTGTGACTGTGTGTGTGTGTGTGACTGTTGTGTGTGACTGTTGTGTGTGAGTGTGACTGTGTGTGTGTGGCTGTGTGTGTGTGACTGTGTGTGTGTGACTGTGTGTAACTGTGTGTGACTGTGTGTGTGTGTGACTGTGTGTGTGTGACTGTGTGTGTGTGATTGTGTGTGACTGTGTGTGTGTGACTGTGTGTGTCATTGTTAGTGTGCATGTCACTGTGTGTGTGTCACTGTGTGTCTGTGAGTCATTGTTAGTGTACATGTCACTGTGTGTGTCATTGTTAGTGTACATGTCACTGTGTGTGTGTCATTGTAAGTGTACATGTCACTGTGTGTGTGTCATTGTTAGTGTACATGTCACTGTGTGTGTGTCATTGTAAGTGTACATGTCACTATGTGTGTGTCATTATTAGTGTACATGTCACTGTGTATGTGTGACATTGTTAGTGTACATGTCACTGTGTGTGTGTCATTGTTAGTGTGCATGTCACTGTGTGTGTGTCATTGTTAGTGTACATGTCACTGTGTGTGTGTCATTGTTAGTGTACATGTCACTGTGTGTGTGTCATTGTTAGTGTACATGCCACTGTGTGTGTGTGTGACATTGTTAGTGTACATGTCACTGTGTGTGTGTCATTGTAAGTGTACATGTCACTGTGTGTGTGTCATTGTTAGTGTACATGTCACTGTGTGTGTGTCATTGTAAGTGTACATGTCACTGTGTGTGTGTCATTGTTAGTGTACATGTCACTGTGTGTGTGTCATTGTTAGTGTACATGTCACTGTGTGTGTGTGTTCGTGGCTGTTGCAGTAACTCATACAACAAAGATATTTGTCTTAGTTGTATGATTTACTACCCAGCCGTGTTCCGGCTTGTTCAACTGTGTCCCGTGTGTGTGTGTCGTTATTCCTGTTCATCTCATCCTGTGTGTGCGTGTGTGATTATCAATGTATATCTGTCACCATGTGTGTCATGAGTGTATTTATCACCCAGTGTGTAAGTCTAACTGCATCTTCGTGTCGTTGGAGGTGTATCTGACAGCGAATCCGTGTGTTATTTTGAGTGACATGTCACTCTGTGTGTGTCATTGTGTTTTTACTCATCATCTCGTGAGTGTAGCTGTGGATGTTGTGCACTTCTACTACTGCGATATCTTTCTCTTTATTGCAATTGTACCCTGTATATTCTGTTACGTGTGTTGTCTTTAGTTAAGTTTAAGCACGTGAGAACTCAGGATGAGTCGCATTTACTGCGTGACCCGGGGAAAATAGTCTGCCAGTAGGGGGCGATGATTGCCGTGTATAATCTCAATCGAGTGATCGTCTTCTACACAGCATGGTGTGTGCGTTACATTTTAAATGTATTAACTGTCATTCCAGGTGTGGTCTTATTGTAAGTGCAATGTCTCTCTGATTTTCAGTGTTCCTCTACTGCACACGTCATGTTACCTGTGTGTGTGTCAGAGTGTATTAGGTGTTGTATGCCATTGCATCTCTATAGGTGCTCGACAATAGCACTTGCCCCCCCCCCCCCCAACAGCAGTGTGTTAAGGCTACACGTTGACAGTCAGTGTGCGTTGACTGCTGTGCGCGGGGCAGTGTTTAAGTAGTGTATTTACTTTCGTCTTGTTTCTCATTCCACGAATGATGTCGCCACCACAAACCGTGCACCCTGAGCCTGGTGCCCTCTGTACTCTTTGCAATTGACATGGCCACAAACGACGGCATTGTCTCTCTCCCCCATGGGGTTATCACCTGCGTGCACACAAAGGTGCTGTTGTGTGTTTGGTGTGTGTGGAGTTCAACGGTGTAGTTTCTAGAATCTTGTATAAGGCGCTGATATCAACATTTTAAGTAAGTTATGTTTATGCACTTGTGCAATCGTGTGTACTGGTACTTGTTGTCGACGATTGTACATCTACATGTAGGAAACAGTGATGAGCACACACAGATATTTCACCCCTGTCACCTGGGTCCTACTCCCAGCCATTGCCAACATCAGTGGCGAGTGATAATCCGAACCCGTCCTGGGTTCAAACCCTCTGTACCACGCACTGAGCAGCGTGGTGAAGTATGGTCAAACCCTGTGAACGACAAGGTGGGGGGGCGGGAGGAAGCCTTATCAAACAGTGACACTCGGTTGTAAACTACTACGGTATGCTGTTACATAATACGTGTACATGTGTATACAGGAGTACGTGCATCACCAACGTGGTCGACAGAATGCGTTGTTTGGGAAACCATGTGCGTGCATACTTTACATGGTATGTGCACTCAGTAAACATGCAACGTGGGGGCATGTGTTTGGAAACGTTGGACCAACGTTAGCCAAACGTTGGACACATTTAATGTAATGGTTAGCCAAACGTTGGTCAGCGTTCCATGTTTATTGGGTGGCCACGTGTAGCAAACTGAACACGTGGAATTCCATCTGCACGTTTTCACTCATCTGCAGTTTGCAGACAAAGTGTCTTTTTGGGAAAAAAGAAAACTGGCTATTGCACACTTCAAGACACATTTCATGTAATGGTTTTGTCATCAGGTACAGCGGGCTATACATTGTGTGGTGTTTGTGTGTTGAAAAACAAATAACGTAATTCACTTACAAGGTTGCCACCGGTTCAGTGTCCAGAAACAGTAGTGCCATTTTGCAATCTTGTCTTCTGTTTATGAAGTTGTTGCATAACATTAAGTTTGTTGTTGTTGATGGTGGTGGTGATATTTGTCATATCCAGAGTAGCATTGCTTTAACAGCTTAAACACGGCAGTATTTTTAGTTTTATACAATGCTAAATATTTTACTACTTTATTGCATTTATAACTTGAAGGCATTCATTACAATACATGAGCTTTGGAATTACCATAGTGTCGTTGTAATTAATGGCGAACTATTGCAGTCAGCATGCACGCTGGTTGATAGATTGCCATGTTATGGTTATTTAACTTACAAACGCAGATCATAACTCCTTTTATTAAACGCGTTATTTACCTGCCATTTAATTTCCGAATAGGATGCCCCATAAAGAACTTTATTGAGGTGCAGTTTTGTTCTTAATAGGCATATACGAAACACCATACAGTTTCTACAATTGAATAAAATCAATATTAAAAATGGTAATGTTGGTAATGTTTACGTTTTCTAAGAAACATTTAACTCAGTAAAAAATAGAATGTATGCGGGTTTCACAGCTCTCACAAACTAAGGCCTCAAATACAAATAATTACGAATAATAAAAGCCGCACTGAGATTACACGTAGCACCAAATGCATAGTAAATAAGGTGACGTGTCTCGTCAAAGTTAATCACAGCGGCATTAGAAGGTGTGTTCCGCAAATTGGATTGGAGAAGCAAATGCATATACGTTCATGGAGAAAACATTAACAATCTTATATTTGCTGATGACACAGTCATAATAGCGTCCAGCAAATTTTAGGTGAACCTAATCGAGAGGGAGGGCTGAAAAGTTGGGCTATGGATAAATATAATCAAAACAAAGGTGATGTACAAGTTCACTAAACAATTGGAGACATCTGTCAGAGGGACACCATTGGCATATATATTAGAATATGCATATCTAGGACAGCTGTTAAAAGTGGACTGGAATCAAAATAATGAAGTAAATAGGCAGATGAGACCAGGTTGGAGTGCTTTTGGGACGCTGAACTTGAAAATGAAAAGCAACATACCAATGTGCCGACAGAAGTAAATGTATATTCAAAACGTACTTCCTGCTATGCCCCCCTCCTCCTCCCTCTGTCTTTCATCAAGCCAGCCCTTTGGGCCAAGGCGGGCCCTCCCGGGCAGAGCCACGTCCCGTTGTTTCATCGCCACCGTTATTATTGCAAAGGAAATACTTCCGAGGACAAAAGCACATTGGAAAGCGTTGCGTAATCCAGATGGATGATTTCTCTTTCCTTTTATATAAGTTTATAATGCTGAGCCTTTGTAGACTATAAAAAGGCATTTGACTCATTGGAAATTGATGGAGTCATCCAAGCTGTGACATCCCTGATACATGGATTGTCTGTGAGAAGCCAGTTTATTTTCAAAAAATTCCTTTTATGCTCCTCCACATCCATTTTATAGATGCCTTCTTTCTTTAAAGGTAGCCATTCTTTGCATGTCCTGGATAGCTGTAAACTCTAGTAAATGTTCTATCTCATTCGTGTTCTGATGCCAAAATGACCAATTATCCTCTTATTCTTTGCTTTTCTCTACCTTTGCATTGGAATCTTCGATTATAATGAAGCGCATTTTTCCCTAATTTAGACGTTGGTTAATTTCATTCACACATTTCATCTACACCTTCATGGCTTGTGATTGGGGGGTGGGGGGTAACGTGAACTGGCTCAAGAGCATCAGTGTTAGCTGGGCAAATTTACTCGAAGTACACTTAATTTTAAAAAAACCTTATGCTTGACTCCCAGAGAGACTAAGATTCCCCCTGACCGTAATTACTGTCATCTTTTCCGCTATGATAGAAAAGCTCGCCGGTATTATTTGTGGAGTTCTCTCCTTACGCTTTCAGCTTGACTTTTGATTTGCCAGATTGCATGTAGCAATGTTCTAATCCAGATGACAGCCTGTTGATACCCAGTCATTTTTAGTTACCCCCTGTCCTTTCACCTTCCCAGCCAACACCATGGCTGGTGGATCCATGGTTGCTGAGGACTGGGGACGGTCATTGATGCTTGTGGGCTATGTGGGTTGTTTGACTATACTTTACCACAATGGTCAGTACGGGTTTATGCAGCGGCCATATACGATATAAAAACTGGAAGCGTATTCATTAGGAATTTGTGTCAACGTAAACTAATCATCGAATGGACTCTGGAAGCTATGTGTCGCTGCATCTTTGCAGGGCTGGCATTTAAAATTCCTGTGGCATTAGCATGTGGAGTATGAATATGTATAACAGGCAAATACAGTACCTTGAATTCCTGTGTGCTCTCTGCGGCAACGTTGAGGTATGATGATTGTCACAAAAGAAGTATTTTATAAAGATGGAACAATATTTGTTTTGTACTTGTTTTTTTGTCGTAACATACTTTCATATAATTAGTTTAGAATAATACTTAGTGAAATATTTAGCAGCTGCATATAGCTACATTTGACGTTTTTATATTGGTAACTTGTCAGGGAATGGTTAAGGATTGTATGAGAGCAGAAAGTCAAACGGGACTTAGAGCAGTGGTGTTAGCTATCTGTGTCAACCACATCCACGAGGATTTTATCTTTGCGATTTCATTCTGGTGCCACAGGCCGTGATAAATACACCCTCTTCCTGCTCATCCTATCAAATTGGGAGGGGTGACTAGTAGGTGCTGGAATGCCATTGCAGTGGCTAATCCTACATAACCCCTGCCAATGTGCTTGGGGACTGCTGGACACTTTAAATTCCAGCTCGTGAATGGATTTAAAAACTGACGTTTAGAAAAGGGTTGATGCACAGAATACTAATGAGGTATTCTGTGCATCAGCCAAAAGCATAAGAAAAGAATTGAAGTTTTCTCTTTCGTGGGAGCCCATAAAAACACCCATTACTTCAAAGACCCTTTGCAGTCAAACAAAAAATACAGATTTATGAATGTTTTTGCCTTTTATATACTTGCAGCAATGTATAAATACTTGCAGCAATGTATAAGTCCATATGAATCGTGAAGCCTGATTTTCATAGGCCACCGGGAAGTGTGTTTGACATCTTGAGCTGAAAACCAGAAGCCGAGAAGTATTCGTGCTTGCTGTGGATCTCTGACTGCCAAGGTATGCGGTGTCCTGCTGCGTTGGCTACATACAAGCTTTCATTTTTCTTCTGCAGAGTTTGTTAGTGGTGGTATTTGCCTTGCCTGGGAGAAACCGGGAACCACTAGGCATGTGGCCAACATTCACAAGGCTTGACTGGAATGTCGACCACTGGGTGCGTGAAACAACATTTGTCGGGAGAAAATGTATTATCGATTGTCAACATTACAGTTCATCGGCGCACTGCACCACTTCAGCTGTTCTCTGCATCCCATGTGACTTCAAAATTAAATAGCCGGATTGTTTTTGTTGTAAATAGTGCCAGTCCATAAATGGACACGCTGGATCTTATGCTGGTGAAGCAGACACTACTTACAATGCCCAACATGTGTGATTTGATAATGGACTTTCAATTGTTGAGTGAAAGCTCAACATTGTACAGTATAACGTGCCGTTAAAAATGCAGAATAATGTAAGTTGTGTTTTCAGAACACCAGTGGTTGGGTTGTGCATGTGAGTGATTAATCATCACCAGCTACTGTGGTGCCATGACCCATCTTGCTTCTCTCTGAGCTGATCTCATAAGATTACTTAATCTCCTTGGTGGACATCCTTTAAGTAAGGCCTATTCCCTCCTTTGGTTGCCATCCATCGCAAGACTCAACTATTGGCTTTCAGTGATGTATCCTGCCCAAGTACACTTTTCTTATTTCAACAAGTTGTCTCCAATTAGCATTTATGCTTTGATCCATGCATTTCTCATTCTGTCTCTCAGTATTATTCCCAGCTTGCATCTCTCCATGCATACAGTATTTGTGTTTTTTTCAGCCTTGTTCCATGCTACTTGTCAGAGTCCATGTTTCTGACCTATTTGTAATTTAGATACTACAGTATGCAGTGACTGTGATCTAATTTCTTCAGTAGGTTTAATAGCATACAAAGGCATGTTGATATGTTACTTTTAATGACCAAGCCAGGTCGCTTCTGAAAAATAAGTCAAGACCTCAGTGGGCTTTGCCTGGCAGGATGGGGATGGTTTTGTATTTGTATGTGTTTGGGTGATTTGTTTACATTTCTTGTACTCTGCAAGACTATCATGTTTTTGTACTGTTTGTTGTTGTAACGTTCCTACCCGCCTTTACTGGACATGTGAAAAATTAGCTTTATAGCTTATTGGATTCCTCCAATATAAATACATATTCTGATTCTGATAAGCTTAATTTTAAATGTGCACTGAAACCTGCTTTTGTTACCTTTATTTAATTTTGATCCTAGTTCACCCTCATTAATTTCCCTACATATACATACATATGTTGTTTTTTATGTTAATGCATTTATTTCCCAAATCCAATTTTCAGAAAATAAGATTATAGTGTTGCTGTGAATAGTCTTGTGAGAGCATATCCCCTTGCTTGATTCCTCATTTGAGTTGTGTTTATACTTTCAAGTAACCACAAGACAGTTGATCCACCTTTATAAACGGTTTTTATAATTTATATATATTCTTATTTAGACTCGTGAGAACTCCATTTCATCAAAAGCCTTTTCATAGTCTACAAAAACAAAAGAATAGTATTTGATATGCATATATTTCATAGAATCCAATGAATAGTATATATGTGGTTAATGGCACAAGACCCTTTTATAAAACAAGCTTGTTTTTGTACTTGCTTCACCTCTGAATTGGACATTATTCTGTTACTTTTTATCCCTGTGAATATTCCATATACAGTCCGTGGGATAAGAGACTATTTAGTCAACAATTCTTCAAATAAATGTTGTCATAAATTTTTAACAAAACAACAATTGAGTAATCATTCAACGATTGAGGTATTTCATTTATGTGCAAAGTTTGCTAAATAAGTCTAAATATTTGTTATACTGGTAGGAACCCACTGGTTCCACCAGCCCACAGGGGTTTATTGTGTCCGTCCGTCGTGCAGGGAGGGGCTGGGTGGGGTGGGGAGGGGCTGGGTGGGGAGGGGCTGGGTGGGGAGGGGCTGGTCACCCCCTGGTGCCCTTATAAAACTCAACGTTTAACCTACTCACGCTGGCTTGTGCCCGCCCTCACAGTCGGGCATATTTGCGGAATACACCACACCACCGTTGACCCTGGCCATTGACCGAGCAACCCAACGTTCCTACCAGCTCCCTCTGCAGGAATGTGTTGATATCCAGCAGCTTGTTCCACTTATTTTATGATATTCCACGTGGTCCAGCATATTTTTCTTTTTACATACGATGATGAGCAGTGGTCATCTCTTCACGTGTGACATATGGAACAATTTCCTAATCGTAAATTTGTTTTGTTTCCTGAGATAGTGATTTGCTTTTTCCATAAAGGCTTGTATAGAATTCCTCCATGAGTTTTATGATTGCCACTATCATGCATTCTAGTTTCATGTGGCCCTGAAAGGGCTATGATTTACAATTTATCAATCCTCAACTTCATTTTTTTCTGCTTACATGCTCCTGTTCCTTTTTATGGCATCTTCAGTCGTTTTTGTGTTGGATGCTTTCCAATTTATTTCCTCATTATTTTGATGGTTTAGGGAGCCCTTCGTTTTCTTTGGCATTTTCATCTCTCCAATTTTCATCAACATTGTTCCTGCGGTTTTTACCCATTTGTTATTCATCATTATCATCATCAACAAGCATCAACCATTGTATATCCACAACTGAATGAAGGCCTCTCAATGCTGTCGGCCATCCCTCACAGTTTTGCGATGCTATAATCCATCTCACTCTTACACATGGCGGTTATCCTCTTGGGCATGTTCTCTCCTTTAGCTGCCTTTCTGTCATCAGTCTTGATCAGTCTTGTCCACCAGCCAACATCTCTTATATTTATCTATCCTACCTGCTCCTAATTTTCTTGCCATGTCTCCAATTTTCTTTTTTCTCTCTCCTAATCCATATACTTCTCTTTATATTCCTTAGTGTAATTCCCGAATATTCTTCTTCAAGCACATAGATATTCTGTATACTGATTGTCCCCAATGGAAAGATTATGAATGGTTATCAGATGGTTATGTGTGACATGGGGCATTCCGCTGTGCTGATTAATATCTGATTAATTGAGTGAATCTTATTGTTATGAGACTTATCTCAAAGCAGCTACTACAACTGTTGTAGACATGAAGTTTTACGTAAAGTTAATAACGAAGCGGTGTGTGTGAGACAAGACCACTGTGTCTCCAATAAACTCGATATTCCACAACAAGTCTCCAATAAACTCTATATGCCATAACAAGTCTTCAATAAACTCTCTATTCTGCAACAAGTCTATTAAATTCTGAGGGGAAATGCTTAATGTTGTTTAAAAAAGAGTGCAGTATTTTATTATATCATGGGTCCTCCTTTGTCAGTACCAAAATATGAGAATAGGTTTTCCCCTTTTTTCTGGCAACAAAACAGGTTGTTGAGATGTTAAAACACCAAACTGAAACCTTTTACATGGAATCATGTCTGCATTAACCACAATACTTGTGGTCAGAATGCAAGCAAAAAACTTACTCTGATAATATATGCAGTCTTTGAAACTGATTGGTCCACACCAGAAACAGCTTTCTTTTGAGCCTAGTCTCAAAACGGTGTTTGACGAGAGAACGCCAAAAGGCGTTCAGCACAAAGACAACGCACTCTCAGAGTAATGAGAGCTCGGGTAGAGCAACTACATCATGGGACCTCCTTTGCCAGTACCAAAATATGAAGTTTCAGTTTGGTGTTTTAACATCTCAACACCTGTTTTGTTGCCAGAAAAAGGGGAAAACCGAGTCTCAGTATTTTATCATGTTTATCATTTTAGAATGCAGTTGAGCCTCTGTGTAGTGATCTTAAATTGATGGGACAATGTTTTGTTGTAAAAATGGTTGTTATAATTAAAAGTTTGTGCTGCACGTACAGATGTAAATTGACTTTGACGTGTTAACCAGGTAGTTCATGGCTGCAATGAAGTCCAATTTGATAACAAGCTAAGCAGAGTTGTGTTTGTGCTGTGAAGCATTCATGCACACGGATCCATTCAGAATTAATTGCAGCTATTATGTTGACTGGTCAGCCAGCATTCATGTGGCCTTAACTATTTTGCAGGGGCACGGAGTGGCTAATCATCCTGGATTTCAAAGTAATCATATAAATACGCAAATAAACATTTTGCTGTTTAGGAGCAGTGTATGTGGACTTAAAAACAAGTATTTTGTTTTGCTATTAATGGAAACATTCACTTAAAAGTGCTGTAAACATAATAATGAGTCGAATTTGTTCAGAGAGCAAACTATTGGGCAGTGAGTTGCTAACACAAGCCAGAGGCACGAAACATTAAAGTGCAATACTATTTATACAAACACTTTGAAGTTAAGTACAATATTCATTTAACGATACCACAGCGGTCACTTGCAATTTACAAAGAGACCCACAGCTTTCTCTTGTGACTCGTGCGTTGACGTGGATAAAGAGAGAGAGAATCTCCCAAATTCTGTAGAGTTACCATAGCAACTGCTTCTAAGGTCACTGTAGATCTACAAAGGAATTTCAAGTATCCGCGCTCGTAATTTTTGTAGGTGATTGTGCAAAGGCACTTGCTGCAGGTCTTTGTTTTTTCTGCATTACTTAAACTCACTGTGCCATCACCACCATCTCAACTGTGCCTATGTTTTACTCGGTGTTCACAAGTGTGCCAGAAATTTGAGTTGTCACGTTTTTATGTAAATATTAAAAAATAAAAATTGTTAAACACCTTTCACAGCATTCATAAATATTGAGTACTGAGTTTACCGCGTGTCTCAAAGCACTTCTGCCATGATAAAAGACAAATGTTTGCTTCAAATGCTGCTTTGTTCTATTCGTGCAATGACGTCGCCGAATTGTGTAAGTCCAGTGGTAACAACAACAATAAACAGGACCCTGCGGGGGGTGGGCTGGTAGGAACGAATAACCAAGGTTTTTGTAGGGTCCTGCCAAGTGTTTGCAGTAGGGGGCGATGTTGATACACGGACGGACGGACGGACGATATAATCTATTGGCGGTCTGGTCCACTTCGTTCCTACCAGTATAATACTAAACTTACAGACTTTTGCCACGCACACGCTGCGGTCGGGAATGAAACTCAGATTTCCGGGCTCATAGCGGAGTGCGAAAAATACCGAGTCGAAACGGTTTAAACGGATACAAAATAATAATTTAGGCTTTATTCTAACTCTGTAATTACTATTTTGTCAGTATAAAGGTATACATTGCATATCTATGCACTCCTTACTCATGCTCACACAGCATATTTACATACGTTTTCATAGTCAGAATGTTGCACTGTATTACATATGTTCTTTTGCTGTTCACACGTCCCTATACTTGTGGTAATTTATAAGATTTCTCTGAGCATGTCCTCTGTGGCCATATATACCTATTTTTAGTCAATCTTGTTTCCTGAAATTATTTTATTATGTTTAATTTGTATTATTTTATTACTTCCCTTCTACGTGACTTTACCGAAAGAACCAAGGAGACACAAACCGCAGTTATTGCAGTTAGCTGGCAGACAGCAGGTCATGTGTGTACATTAACCAGGGTCTTTTCCACAAACATATACTGTACAAATATGTGACGTCTGCTATGGGGTAGATAATATTAAAATTATAATTGTGATTTATGTTAAAGCAGATGTTTTTTCCGGCCTCTACACAATATAGCAGTTCAGCATTAACCCAACATATTTTCAGATATTCATGGTAAAGCACTCATATATCTATGACTTGTATAATGGCAAACAATTCATACATATAGAGATATAAGCAGAACTCCATTCCGCATCTCCACATATAAACACAAATATTATTTCGTCAAATCTTAATATTATCAAGCAGAATTTCTTTTAGGAAGGAAATTGTGGTCCAGTTTTGGCTTTCTGTGTCTCATCAGCTCGTTAACCTAATGCTGCTGGATTACCATATGTTATTGACAAAAAGACTCCATATAAACGATGGGACCCTGTTCATACTTCACTTCCCCCCACCCCCGTGTCCCACACTCAGCCTCCCACTTCTAGCCCAGACCACTTCCCCCCCCCAGCCTCACGTCCTCTTCCCCTTGCGTTCACGCAGCCCCCTTCCCCTACCCCACCCCCCTCTCTCTCTCCCCCCTTGCTCCTCCCCCCTTTCGTACCTATATAACCTCTTGTCACGGCAGCTCTCTCGCCTACTTCAGCATTTTCTTGCTGTGGTTGTTCCACCTGATGAAGATTGCTTGTGTTGCGATCGAAACGTCGTGATTTGTTTTATTTCATTTCTACCTACGTGACTTTACCGAAAGAACCAAAGAGTATTCATACGTGGTATATGTATGACTTCTTGAAGGTGTAATAACCAGTGGAGTAATAGTACAGTGATCCAAGTTTGATTCCCACTCATGGCCAACACCAGTGATGATTATCTAAACCGGTCCCGGGTCTCCCCAACAAGGTCGACTCAGCCTCAAATGAGTACCTGGTGCAGTGTGTAAACACATCAACACTGGGGAGACAAAGGCAGCCAGGCGTGTTGTTGTTCACCCACCGCCTTGTGTGCCATGCCGGTCTTCATCGGTGCTTGCTAACAGTGCTTTCCCCAAAAGTCTGTTCATGGCTATATGGGGGAATCTTTGTTTTGTTTTTAATGAACATGAACTAGACACAGACTGATTCATAGTGGCATTAAAGATCAAGTGACGTCATTTGAAAATAGGAGAACATTGTGTGCTGGTGTCACGGTCCAAAATATAAAATTTGTATATATAACTTAAAGCTGTCGTGACTGCAGGAATTCATATTCTTTGGGTCTTTCGGTAAAGCCACGTAGATAGAAAAAATAATAAAAATCACGACGTTTCGATCGCAACACAAGCAATCGTCTTTTATCTACGTGGCTTTACCGAAAGACCCAAATAGTTTGTATATATTTATAGCAATCATCGCCCCCTACTACGAAGCAACTTAAGATTATATGTTGAAACATAGCGCATTGTTCATAGCCTTGCCCTACAAAAATGTCGAGGATACCAAGAGTACTAATGGTAAATTATTATAATGATAAAGCTGACCTTTTTCTCTGCATTGTCAAGAACTGAATGTCTCCATGTTACACGGGTGCTTATTTATCAGAATCGTTTAATCTAAATCAGCAGTTCGTTTTTGCTGCTTGCTCACTGAAGAATTATGTTAAATGTGTTTAAGTTTAGTTCTCTATTTGGCCATGTGCTCAATTTTGGCTGGCCAGGGATGGTGCCATGTCATCATGTTATATGGCAAAGTATACATTCACTGGTGGTTGCATACCCCTGTTTAAATCCAGGCTCAAGACTTTCCATTTTATCTCTGCCTATGACTGACCGCCTGTCTCTATAAAATAAACATGCCTACCGTTTCTGTAGAGCGTCTTGAGATGTCCTTGCATTATATTCAATATAAATCCACTTTGTATTGCATGATTGTTATACTCATGCTCCCATGGGGATGGCATGCAATGGCTCTCCTATAACAACGGCGCTGTGGTGTGAAGAATCGTATGTTTTGTAGACTCTTTTGACACAAAAGAAATGTCGGTAGGTGCAGCTCTGAAATGTCTTTCTCATGCCACTGCTAGTGGAACGGCGTCCACTAAAGGGGGCTTTAGAGAGCCCCTCTACGAGGTATTTTGGCCTACTCTTCCAAGCGAGCTAGGTGGGGGAGTGCCCACACTTTACCCCACCACACACAACCTGCTTATCGACTGTCTATGGTGTACCCATTTATACCGCTGGGTGAACATATGGGGGGATTTAAAACACTTTCCCATTGTCTCAATTTCCATGAATTAAATGTAAACAAGCTGGTACTAGCCCATGCTATGGATGGGGATAATCGTTTTTCTAAACTGTAATCTTCAATGAAACATGCGTGGCAAAAGCAAAGGTATGGATCATGCTGCCGGGATTTTCTTCATTTAAAAATCATCAAATGGCAGGGGTTGAGGCTGTCAAATCGTGGAGCTACCAGGCCCTGTATCGGGTTTAATTAGCACCACTGATTAACCAAGCTACAATACTTTCTTAGTTGTTTTACAGGATTATGATAAAACATTTAATGTACCTTTAGATATTTCACTGTAATACATTGTCCATTTTCGTTTCATTATCATCATTAGTCATGAGCTATCCACTGCTGGATGAGGGCCTCTCCAAGCGTCGATGTGTTGTGATGTAACATCTAACTCCTACTCACGAGCTGATTCACTGCTCGCTCTCAGCGGTCCTCTCGTGCTTCTCTCCTTTGGCTACGCTCTATCGTTAATCTCGACTATCTGCCATCATCCTTCGAATGACGTGTCATGCCTAAGCACACTTGAAAGTGTTTTTCAAAACAGTTTGAATTATGTCAGTAAACTGCGTATGTTTTCAAATACCCATGTCCGGTGTCCCTCTTACCATATCTTAATGTAAATACAAACATGCATCTCTCCGTGTTTATTTTGTGGAATTTTATTCCATTTAATTTGCCAATGCCAATAATTGGGATCTATGTCAAAGCAGGTGACATACACTGATTAAAAACGTTCATCCTTAAGCACATTGGTAAACCATTCCATATCGTATCATATATGATTCAGTAACCGTCATACTCTTATAGCAGAGATGAATGAGGTGGGAGGGTTAATGTGGTGGGGGTGGGAGGGTGAGACATGCTTAAATGTTTATGCCATTTCCAAAGTGATCCCACGAAGCTAAGTTCAATCTTATTGTAATACATCGTGTGTAGCCTTTTTAGGTTGGGCAGTACATTTGCGTATGGACCAAAATGACATCTCGTATTGACCTAAATTACATCTCGGAACAATTAAATATTGCTGCTTACATTCATGGAAATTGATTTTCTCTTTCGTAATGAAAGTGATATTAACCATGGAATAAATTCGGCTCTGCAAATGGATAAAAGTAAGAAATTAAAGCGGTAGCTGATATAACACTTTGACAGGTCACACATTTTGAGAACTGTGCTTATTCTGGAATCATGTAAAAAAATCTGCATTGGAAATGAAATCCTCAGCATAAAAATTATTTAAAACAGAAAGCCACCATATCTAAAAACTGACAAAAAGTCTGCACAAGCCAAATCCACCATCTTATAAAAAAAATCCATTGTGAAAAAAACACCGATTATCTCTTTGTTATAGTATTGGCTGATGCCACCATGGTGTAATGCTTAGCACACTGGACTTGCAGTCTACATGGTACACCACAATTAGTCAATCAGCAGGTCACACGTGGTGGGGTAAAGTGTGACTAATTGCACCTTTTTCAAGACGCATGGCCAGAGTGGAAGGATAGACCAGATACCCTCGACGAGCACTCCCTAACACTCTTAGCGGAGGCCCTTCTGCCAGCTCTGGTGAGCAATCAATTGCCAGGCTGAACCTTTTACAGTATAGGCTGTCGTTTGGCAGACACGCATTCAAGGCAAGGGTTTATCTTAAACTGATTAACAATGCCATTTGTACATGTCCTGTTGTCTGTTGTGTTTCCGGGGTGACTTGCTCGGGCAGGTTACCACTTTGCAGTGTGTGACAAGTTAGACATGGGGTTGGGCTTCTGCGTGGGAGGATGTATGGGTGCAGTATGGGAAGACAAGGAGGGGGGTGGGAGTGCATGGAAGAGGGAGCACAGTCGCTGGGCTGCTTTGTGGACTTATTGGCATGGACGACAAGCCACACCTAAAACCCCAAGGGAAATCGTAGCCGGCGTGACAGAGTACATTGTACTGTATTTTCACATTTTGCTGCGCATGGGTTTCTTTCTTATTCATCTTTGATAGCATTACCCGCGCGTCCATGTGCACTTTTGTTTCAGTGGACATGATTCAGGCTCAGGGTGCCCTACCACAAAATAGATATCGGTACACATCACAAAATCATCGCCCGATGTGCTTACAAAATAACATTACGTCGATTACTGCATTTTCTTTGCATAGTGCTTTTTTGTAAATCTCCAAAAGCTTCTTTTCATGAAGGTCAAGGTTGTGTTGACTGCTTTATTACATTACTGTCTGCATTGAAGTGAATTTATGTGGATATGTTAATGCGTGTATTCATATGTAAAATAGTACATGGGGTAATGATCAAGGAAAATTGTGTGACATCACAAGTACTATGAGGAAATTGAGAGGATTCTTGCAGGATGTATCGTGAGCAGGAACATCAGTGGGTGAAATTGCAAGGGAGGGAGGAAATGTGCCAAGGAGGCGATAAAAGAGAATATGAGGGATCAGTTTAACACGTAGGCTGGGCAGTGACTTCGATTAGAGAATGCATTCTTTAATTATAATGTAGCTTTGTTGAATGATATATAAACTAAAAGTTAAAATTGGTATCCAACTAAACATCTGTTGGCATACATTCTCAGCAGTTGTGAATATCATTCATTCATGTTATAGGTTATGAATTCGGAAAGCACATAAAAACAACCTTGGATAGTGTGTCGCTGTATATTTCAAGAGCTGAAAATTACCTGCCATGGAGAATGTGCTGGGTATGAATAGAAGTGTGACTCACAAACAAACTGTGTCTACTTGGGTGCATATTTCTGTATTAATTTGAATGTGGGTCTAGGTGTAAATGTGTCAAAATCGCCTTAAACATACCACTTTAGAAGAGCATATGCAGTGAAAGCTGTGGCCTGTAGTGTGTAAAGCTGTTTTTGTTTGAGAAAATCCACTCCTGTCAGAATTATCTCTGGCTGTGTCATCGTGACACAACATTCACCGGCTTATTAAATAGCCAAAACTATGAGCTATGCAGCCAAGGCATGTGATGTGGCAGCTCTCATGATTAAAGTCTACGAGATTTGATGCAGTAATCTGGAAGAATGCCCTTTTTGGGATTAAAAAAACACTTTTTGTAATACTGTAGTATTTTTCTACTCTATTCTTCCCTGTCAATTAAAACGATCATAATTTTTGAAGTGGTTTGCACACTGCAATATGAATCAGGTCAAATGATGATGATTTCCAGCCATGGCTAATGACAGTGGTGAAGTGAGTCCTGGTCCCCTTTGCTTATCAACCTGCACTTACCCAAATTGATAAAGTATGGCCAAACAATCCCCACGACTGACACGACGTGGGGAGGCCTTCATCCAGCAGTAGATAGATAAAAGTCTGCAAATTGTAATTATATAATTCTGGAATAGTGGACTGTATGATACGTATTACTATAGTTAGTCTTTATTAGAATGTATACCATTATTTCACTGTGTAGAGCGAATACAGTATGCTTTAGAGGTGTATGCCTACCCACCGCAAGTGGAAATGGTTATTGAATTACGACATTTATATTTAGCCAACTGACATTAAGGAGTGTGTGTGTGTATACACCAATACATCTTGGACCGGTCGTGTCACAAGTAGACGGTTTATAACAATACATAGTTGCATCCGGTTGACATTACTGGAGCACCAATTATTAGGGGCTGTCCACTGCATGATTTACATGTCAGAATTTGAAACGGAATCTTTATTTAGACCTGAGGAAATCGACTGGACATGATGTCCTATTGGACATGATGTCCTACTGGACATGATGCCCCACTGGACATGATGCCCCACTGGACATAATGCCCCACTGGACATGTGAATGGTAACGGTAGGGGAATATAAAAAGCGAATCTCGGGGAGCCACGCGAGAAGTGGATTGAAGAAAATGGGCTCCTGCAGAGTCGTCTTCTGTTCGCACTGTCGACTCTCCACCAAAGCAGAACGTGCCCGTTGCAAACAGATCCCTTTTCAAACGGAGTTCCTGCCAGGCATCTGCGATGAACACGACTGGTAGAGCCAAGCGGTGCTTGCTGCTCTGCATAGCTGGTGCAGTTATGTGGCATTACCTCGTTATTCATGGGAGCTGCTATGCCTGCATAGCTTTTACTGGAGCGTCTCCTATTGCATTTCCAACGTTATCCGTGTGATGCATCAGCCTACACCGATGTACTCTACTCCCCTACATTCAAGCTCCCTTAGCCTCCCTTTGGATCTCTTCTGATTGTCATCACGTGTGTCTGTTTTGCATTTTTTGTGATTCTGTACTCTGATCCTTGTGACTCGTGTTTGGGTCCTGGTCTTGGCTTCTACGAGTAGTTTTTCTTTGTTTCCTTCCAGGTTATCTCAGACGTTTTTTTTTATCAACCGCCAAATTCATTATACCAACAACAGCACTTTAGAGGCAGTCAGGCTTGATGCTGTCTCCCATATGCATCATAAAAGAAAAGGTGCAGCCCTGCAATTTCTTGCATACACCACTGTTGGCAGAAGTGCCTCCACTAGAGGGAGCTCAATAGAGCCCCTCTATAATAGAGGTTTTTTTTGGGTTGGATCGTGTAAATATAAGTGTGGGTAAACCCACCACCACCCGACACAGCCAATTAGTAAGATTTGTCATGCAATTCGAGCACGACGTTTTGCCAGTAATTACAACCAGCCTCATCAGGCAAGAGCCCCTCTAAATCTGAGCCTACTATTCCAGACGGGTCCAGATCTCCTGGAAGAGGTGGGAGTATGTCTCCACGCTTCACCACGCCACGTGCGAGCTCCCACCGGACTTAACTGTGGTGTGCCCATTGACACTGCTGGGCGGACAAATGTACACTGCTGGGCGGACAAAGACGTGCAGGGGGGTGGGGTGAGATTTAAGAGACTTGGGACACTGTTTCAGTTTTCAGTTTCATTTATTTGGTATAGCCCTGTGAGCCATTCGGCTCTTGAATCGGGTGCAACCGCAACAAACAAAAAACTAAAACATGAGCAAGAAAACATCTTAAAGTGACTATGCGCAAACAGAAAAATCCAGGAAAAAACAGCAAAAAAATCTTCCAGAAAAATCGCCATGCCAGGAGATCGTATAAAACCGGTGACCTGGATTATAAGTCTCGTGGTGTTTCCAACCTTTACACCTTGGCAGCTTACAGCATGTGTTGGCTCACTATACTCTTTATAAGATATCCAGTCACTATTTAAAAATGTTATTAAGTTTGGTTTAAAAAAATGTGATTTTCTTAAAAACCTTATTCTCAATATCAAATACTACAACGTGTAATTAAAATGGCATCGGTTTGCAAAAAATATATAACTCTCGGTATGTGATTTGTGATAGGGGGAAATGTGGTGTTTTTGTGTTATTACCGGCATGTGAAGCCACTTCTTTTATATATACAAAAAAAAAACTTCAAGCTGCTGATGTGACAGATAATGTTGGTATGTGGGAAGCAGCATGAAGTCGGCAGGTAGATGAGAAGAAAAGCGACGATTGTTTGGTCGCGCTTCAGCAGTGGCATATATATATCTGCTTGAAGATATCACCAACAGATTCCTATACAGAGAGCCCATACTAGAATTCGAAAACACATGCATACCTACAAAGAACTTAGATTTTGAGATAGAACATACAGCATGTTCCAATGCAACACTACTTTAAAAAACAGTCTTGCATTCAAACAAGTGTCGTGCGTTGAAACACTTCAGTTATAATTATATTGGGTACCAGTGTTATTGTACAATGAAACATGAATTTGCTAAATTATTTTAACCACATGGTTTAAATATCGGGCATTATTCGATTTTATTCAGAAAAAATAAACAAAAGTCCAACACTTAAATAAATACATTTATAAATTTGGCTCTGAAATATGATTGTCATCACTTACCTTCAGTCCACAAATGGGGTGCCCTTTATTGTTATAAAACATATATTTAAACTAAAGATAACAATTTATGCTTGCCCAGGTATGTAGAAAATTAATGTTGGTTCAGATTAGTTATATTTATTTTAGGCGCTTTGATGGCAAACATAAATTGGCACCTCTCTTTTATGACAATGCATGCTCTTTATTTGAATAATAAGGCAATCGATTCTACCATGAGAGTGGCATTTGCACCTTTGACCAGAAACTAAGTTGTAAAGTCCAAGTATCGGTTATTCTAACAGAGGTGACCAGAAACAAAGTTGTAAATTTTCTTGGTTCTTTCGGTAAAGTCACGTAAAAGGGAAATAATAAAATAATAAAAATAAAACATAATAAAATAATTCTCACGACGTTTCGGCCACAACGCAAGCAGCCGTCCTCAGGTGAAGACCAGGTATGTCACCTGAGGACGGGTGCTTGCGTTGTGAAGATGAATCCCTGCAGTCACGAAAGCTTTAAATCGAAATCAAAGTTGTAAAGTTTGGCCTTTCTTTCCCATGTGGTAAACAGAGCACAATGTTGTGCTTCTGGTAATCGGGCTTCGTGTGGTTTCTAAAAAGAATTATACAGTATGTGTTTGGGACAAAAAATATATTTTTTGTATTTACCCCATGTAACGCTGTTGACGCTTAATAGAGTGTCCGCTGTACCCAAATACAAGTTAGATTTACATTGCTCAGACACGTGCCTGCATGCGTTTTCGTGTGTCTTCTACCTTGATAAGGTCACATGCTGAAAGTCATGTGATTTGTGGGATAATCATTATTCTACTGGGAGAGTTCTCAGTTGCTGGGTTGACAGTATAATGATTAATAATAATGTACTGACTTATCCAAGACAGCAGATTTCAGTACAGTATTAAATATATATATATTTTGTTCATATATTGTATAAAGGTATACTCTACAGTACTGTAGTTGAAAGACCAAAATAAAACAACGTTTTCCTATTCTAAACTTTGGGTATGTATCAATTAATTAGGGTTCAGTGAATATATTTTTTCTTAAAGGAAGCAATATAAGAATTATTAGGTACATTGCCATATGCTGCATTTTGCTTAAACAAGCATGATTTTCACTGCCTATAAGTATATGTTTTCTCGAGCGCGTGAATTTGAATTACATAATACTTTGTGATAGATCGATTACTTTACAATAGTTTGAGTAAAATTATGTGTTTAATACAAAACAAAGCAAAGGGACACCAAGGTTCTAAAGTGCGTACGTTGACCCATGACAAGCATGGCCTGTAATATTAGACTATCATCTTTATATGTATATCTTACACAGCACTTTCATTATACGTTAAAGCCGCAGACTGCTGTACTTTGCAGAAGACCGATTATAAAAAGGCGTTTGCCTATTTTCAGCATTGCATTATTACTCTTGTTTACCCAAGAAGGCCTCAATGGGGCTCAATACTCTTTTTGCGGAGGGTTCTGCCAAGTTTTTGCTTTTGCCATGTGCAATCCCCATTGAGTACATGAATTTGAAAGTAATATTTCAGCATTGGGATGGTTGGCCAATAACAGTTACATTGTATGGGGGGGGGATTAGCAATGGGTGAAAACCAGAGAACCTGGAGCAAACAGATGCAGAACCAGTTGGGTATTGAACCCAGGACCATTTTTGTCATGAGGCACAAGTATTAATGTGCGACCCTGTCACCCCATTAATTCGATGAGAAAATATCTGTTTTTTATCTAACATTTTTTTCGTTTACACGATTTGATGTCAATTTATATTATATTTTTATTATAGGGGTGCATTCAGCAGTCACCATTTTTGCTGAAATGTGTTTAGAAAATTTCAAATGTCATCAGTGCCTTGATAAATGTAGAAAAAAATGCTTAATTAGAGTCACGAGCCTTGAAGTTTTTAATCAACTAGTTTTTAATAGACTGAAATCTCTGATAATTGTGTGCAAAGCCTTATTGAAAGTGACATGTTGGCAAATCATTCATTTGATGTTCACAAAGGGATCATGTGGAATTGTCGCAGCCTCAGTTTTTTTGTGCAGTATTCAAAACCCTCACCCCAGCCAATTAGGGAAGTCCCAGACAGAGGATGCCACATTAAAACCCCCAGAGCTCTGTGTTTCCCCCACATGAGACCATAGAAACGCGTTTGTAATGAGACACTTATTTTTTGGGTGAAAATTTAGAATATTTCATTTATAACCTTTCTTCAATCAACTGCTGGAAGAAGGCCTCTCCATAAGAGTTGTGTGGAGTGGTGGTGTAGTGGTTTGCATACTACCCTATGAACCCAGCAATGGATAACATCAGTAGTGAGTGATATTGGAACAGTCTAAACTGGTAAGTGTGAGTTGAAGTATGGTAGAATAAATCACGTGACTTAAAGGCAAGAGGAGGACTTCATCCAGTCGGGGGTTAACAGAGGGCTGTCAATACTGCAGTAAGTACATATTGACATGTTTTCTCTTTACCTCAAGAATGCAATGAACACCCGTGGACTAGCAATGTCTTACATATTATTTGAGAAAGTCGAGAGCGGTTGCAATGCACCCATAATATCTGCTTGTGAGTTATACTATTATACAGTGCTTTTATATTTTAATCAAATGAGATTTTATAGGTTTTAAGTGGAAAAAAAATGAAAATGCTGACTTCTGTGAAAAATTTCATTACCTTTGAAATGTTGAAAATTGTTCTCCAAAGATTGACATTTATTATCAAGGTTTTAATGCACGGAACATTACCGTACCAGCACCGTTAAGTTGTAAACCCAATGTGCAATATTTTTCTTGATTTGCAAGATGATCATGAGATAGTGATTAACGATGTGTCATGCAGTACTTCCATGATGTTCTGCATACAGTATATTGAAATTCAAGGTAATTTGACTGAATTAGGGAGGGCAGAGTAGACAATTAGCTAGCACCATTGGGGAGTGATATATGAGTGGGCCCACCAGCATACAGTGAGGGAAAAGGTATTTGATCCCCTGCTGATTTTGTACGTTTGCCCATTGACAAATAAATTATCAGTCTATACTTTTAATGGTAGGTTTATTTGAACAGTGAGAGACAGAATAACAAAATAAAATCCAGAAAAACGCATGTCAAAAATGTTATAAATTGATTTGCATTTTAATGAGGGAAATAAGTATTTGACCCCTCTGCAAAACATGACTTAGTACTTGGTGGCAAAACCCTTGTTGGCAATCACAGAGGTCAGACGTTTCTTGTAGTTGGCCATCAGGTTTGCACACATCTCAGGAGGGATTTTGTCCCACTCCTTTTTGCAGATCTTCTCCAAGTCATTAAGGTTTCGAGGCTGACGTTTGGCAACTCGAGCCTTCAGCTCCCTCCACAGATTTTCTATGGGATTAAGGTCTGGAGACTGGCTAGGCCACTCCAGGATCTTCATGTGCTTCTTCTTGAGCCACTCCTTTGTTGCCTTGGCCGTGTGTTTTGGGTCATTGTCATGCTGGAATACCCATCCACGACCCATTTTCAATGCCCTGGCTGAGGGAAGGAGGTTCTCACCCAAGATTTGACGGTACATGGCCCCATCCATTGTCCCTTTGATGCGGTGAAGTTGTCCTGTCCCCTGAGCAGAAAAACACATCCAAAGCATACTGTTTCCACCTCCATGTTTGACGGTGGGGATGGTGTTCTTGGGGTCATAGGCAGCATTCCTCCTCCTCCAAACAAGGCGAGTTGAGTTGATGCCAAAGAGCTTCATTTTGGTCTCATCTGACCACAACACTTTCACCCAGTTGCCCTCCGAATCATTCAGATGTTCATTGGCAAACTTCAGACGGGCATGTATATGTGCTTTCTTGAGCAGGGGGATCTTGCGGGCTCTGCAGGATTTCAGTCCTTCACAGCGTAGTGTGTTACCAACTGTTTTCTTGGTGACTATGGTCCCAGCTGCCTTGAGATCATTGACAAGATCCTCCCGTGTAGTTTTGAGCTGATTCCTCATCGTTCTCATAATCATTGCAACTCCACGAGGTGAGATCTTGCATGGAGCCCCAGGCCGACGGAGATTGACAGTTCTTTTGTGTTTCTTCCATTTGCGAATAATCGCACCAACTGTTGTCACCTTCTCACCAAGCTGCTTGGCGATGGTCTTGTAGCCCATTCCATCCTTGTGTAGGTCTACAATCTTGTCCCTGACATCCTTGGAGAGCTCTTTGGTCTTGGCCATGGTGGAGAGTTTGGAATCTGATTGATTGATTTCTTCTGTGAACAGGTGTCTTTTATACAGGTAACAAGCTGAGATTAGGAGCACTCCCTTTAAGAGTGTGCTCCTAATATCAGCTCGTTACCTGTATAAAAGACACCTGGGAGCCAGAAATCTTTCTGATTGAGAGGGGGTCAAATACTTATTTCCCTCATTAAAATGCAAATCAATTTATAACATTTTTGACATGCGTTTTTCTGGATTTTGTTGTTGTTATTCTGTCTCTCACTGTTCAAATAAACCTACCATTAAAATTATAGACTGATCATTTCTTTGTCAGTGGGCAAACGTACAAAATCAGCAGGGGATCAAATACTTTTTTCCCTCACTGAGCTAGCACCATCGGCGAGTGATATATGAGTGGGCCCACCAGCATAGCTCAGTATGGTCAAGCAACCCACACATCCAACCAGTGCCGGCCCGAGCCTCTTGGGGGCCCTAAGCAGAATTTGATTTGGGGGCCCCCCTCCCACCACGCAGACTCATCTGTGCTAGAAGATTATTGACACAAATGTCACACTATAATGTTATAGCGAATATTATAAACGAATACAGTGAGGTTATGTATTAATAAAAAATAAAAACAACACTTAAAATACTTCACTCTTTTATTAAAACTTCTGAATACAAACGGTCACAAAAAACATATTAAATAAATTATTTGCAAATGTGCATTAAATGTGCAATCTTTTAAATAAAACCAAAATAGACAAACATTAATCTAATCAAAAATAGAATGTTACAAAAAAAAAGATACTTAAATAATGAAAGCAAACATAAGAACAGCAAGGGTTCAACAATGTCAACTGTACAACAATGACCTCAAAATCGTTCCTTCCTAGCTTTTCTGGAGGCAAAGTCACTAATGACATCATTGTATGGTATTGCTTGGCCAACTTTGTTATTAATACTAATGACTGCAAGTCCACTTAGTCTTTCCTGGGCCATTGATGATCTCAAATATGTTTTTATCAATTTGAGCTTGGAAAAGCTCCTCTCTGCTGAGGCAACTGACACAGGCAGAGTGCAGGCTATCCTGAGAGCTACCCAAAGATTTGGGTAAAGCTCACACATCTCATTTTGTGAGAGGTATGTGAGAAGCTCAAAGGCAGTCATCATAGTTTGGGGAAGTTCAGGAAGACTCTCTATCTCTACTGCCAGTGCGCTACCATCAATATCAGCCTCCTCTCCACAAGAGAGTTTTTCCCCAAGAAGCTCACATTGTTCCCTCCGGACCTTTTGATCTAGCTCCCTAAAATTGAGCAGCACTCCAAAGTTCTCTTTAACCTCACTTAGAGACTTAAATCTATCCTCCAATGACAGAATACTACGGTCCACTACAGCATTAAAAAATGACACTTCCAGCCTCTTCATAGCGTCCACTATCGGCTCATCTGCAGCCTCATAGGCAAAGTGCCTTTTTGTAGAACGCAATCGCTTCTCTTTCAGCACTGCTTCTGTGTTCATCCGCTCACAAATTTCTTTAGCAGATGTCTGTGCATCACAGAAGCCTGTTTTTCGGTAACTGATAAGTTCGCCTTTGTTCTTTTTTACAAGGTTAACCGCTACATCAAGCTGCATGTTGGTTGACTGTAGAAGCTTGCTCGTGATGTTAATTTTAGACAAAATGTCACACCAGACAACACAACAAATCTGAAACCTAAATGAACCTATCTCTTCCGCAAGGGAGTTGGCTTCAACAGCCACTACAGGGTCAGTCGCTTTACTTCTCAGTTCTAGCAGGGCTTCCCTCACCTTCTCTGACTGGTAGCGCAAAGCTTCAATACTTTTTATCCGGCTTTCCCAGCGTGTCTCACTCCAGGACTTGAGGGTGATGTCAACAAACTTCCGTAAGATGGCCCACCTTTGAGTGGACCCAGCGAACAAATTGTACAGCTTCTCCACATTTCCAAAAAAACAAGAAGCATCCGTTGATGCTTTAGCCGCATCTGAAACGGTCAGATTTAGTGTATGAGAACTGCAAGGCACATAAAAAGCTCTTGGATTCTTAACTAATAGCCTAGCCTGCACACCTTTGTTTTTTCCCTTCATATTAGCCCCATTGTCATAGGACTGCCCCCGACAATCCTGAAAAGGGATGTTCAATTCCTCAAGCCTGTTAAGGATTAGATTGGACAAACCCAGGCCAGTGGATTCTGGAGCTATCAGAAATCCTAAAAAGTGCTCTTTTATTTCTGGTGTTTTGCCCAGAGTGACTGTGCGCACCACAACAGACATTTGTTCATGGTGACTAACATCAGGTGTACAGTCTAAAATAATTGAATAATATTTGCAGTCCTTGATTTCTGCCACCATTACCTCAATTATTTTGTCACTGACACACTCTATCAGCTCATCCAACTCTGTTGGATGATCCAACAGAGTGCAGGGACGTCTTTATCCAGCAGTGCATTGACTTAGGCCCTACTTTTTTTTTAAATTAACTGTTTATATTACTTTCAATATTTATATTTTATTCTTTCAGAATAAAATACTGAATCGGAATGCTCCGATTCAGTGTCTTTACTTCAAGCTGATAGTGGAGCTATATAATAGTCACATATCTCACGGGCCTTGCTATCATCAAGACAACTGAAGCAATTGACCTGCTACCATGTCAGTAAAATTGCAACAAAGTATCTTATCTACCACTGAGATTGAAGAAGAGTCGAGGCTGTTTGTAACAGCAATCGCTCCCTGTCGGGTTTTGTATTGTCCAATTCCAACCGAGAAAATGTACTTATCACTTATGTTGGTTACATGTGTCAGTCAGGAGTTTTCCGTGTTAGTAGACAATCCAAAATGTTGCTCAGTGTTGTGCTAACAAAAACAATTTAATAATCAAAATGTGGCAGCTAAGTGGTATGCATAATATGATCATTCGGGAAATGTAATTTGCTGTTCACACTTGCACCTCAATCCCAAAGTGTCAGTGTTGCGTTTTCAAAAAGCAACACGTCTTCGCTTGGAGGGTTGTGCCGAGTGATTGGACCTCTTGAGGGCCTGTAATGCATAGAATTGGCCTTTGTGCTGCATAGGCCACCATGTCAAGGATGAAACAAATTTCTCTGAATAAATCTGTGTACTTTTTTCTGTCAAATACTCCCAAATGTGTATTCTGACCTTTCATTGTATATATATGTGGGAGGGTTGTTAAAGCATGTTTAGAGACTGGCCCTTTTCCCACTTTTCCATACCCAGAGTTCCAATTAATAGTAATACTTCTATTGCTTCTATACCATCTTAGCATTTTTTCTCCATGGAATGATTACTCTTTGACAAATTTTATCTGCTATATTTGCATACAATAAATATATGTGTATATTCAGTGTATTTGAATTATATTAATAAGCTGCTGATACCTTATTTAAAGCATTTTTTTTATAAGCCCTCATGGAGAGAGGGAGCAATATGGGAATAATACCTTGGTTTTACAACTAATTTACTGACTGACACGACCTCTTTGGCCCGAGGCAGAATCATTGAGGATTTTTTTTAAGCCATTAAATGTAAAATTTTAATCATAGCTTGTTTAAGTTAGGAAAAGACGAATGTGTGTTTCATTTGTTGGGCTTGCAATCGTGGTGAGAAAAAAAACATAATCACGAACTTTACACTTGGCTTGAGTCATTCTTTGGGGTTCTCACATTTTATTATCATCATTAAACTGACGCGCCTAATATCCGTAAAATGTTCGGTGAATACCAAACACCTGGGTTTATAGCTTCGTCAACAAACAGCACATATTGCTCTCCCTCACTGCACCGAACACAGTCAATGTGTCACCTTTCATTTTCTCTCCTTTGTCCTGACATTGCCGAGGCCGAGCTACTGAATGCACCACCCCATCTAACTCCCCCCCCCCACTGATGAAGCCATCTGTTACTTAGTACAACGAAAATGAAGGCCTGTCTGTCAGCCGTGTCAGTATTGACATTCCTGCAGTGCCGTGAACGGAGGAGCTAAACTGGAGGGGGGTGGCAGAGTGGTTGCTTTGGGGGTGGGGAATTTGTGGATGTGCTGTGGGCAAAAGATCGTCCATGCATTCCTATCTAAGTAACCAGCCCCCCCCCACCCCCGTACGGATCTGAAAGTCGCTACCTTGTAAATTTAGACAAAATTTTAGCAATACTGCTTTGGCAGTGATGCACAAACACAAATAACACAAACTCAATACATGCGTCAACAGCACTGGCTTAAAATGAAAAACAAATAGGAAAGGTTTTGGGCAAAGGCACATCTTCATTGCAGAGATAACTATTTCAAATACAGTACTGTATTATTAACTCGGCGTTTTTGGCCTCTGTCTCTCTGCTACGAAGAAGCGTCATTGCCCAACATATCGCGTGTAATTTATTTGTACATTTTAAGGCAGTGTTATTGACAAACGTTACTTTGCAACGTGGTGCCAATTGTCGTGGCCGAAACGTGTGTACAACACGACTCGACTTTCACCCTTCCAAATACACTTTCTGAACGGGATATCGGTCGGGTGTGTGTAACATTACGTGGGGACACATCTCGAATGGATTCTTACGATTTTACGCAACAAAAACTCTTAACGGGTGCTGCTTAAATATCGCCACTAGAGATATACAAATGCGGCCGTGCGTGGTGCTGGCCACCCACCCCCTCTTGTGTGCGGTGCCGGTCTTCATTGGTGCTCGCTAACAGCACTTGCCCCAACAGTCTGTTAAGGCTACACGGGGGATCTTTGTCTTTGTTGTGTCTGTGTCGCAAACAGCACTTGCCCCAACAGTCTGTTAAGGCTACACGGGGATCTTTGTCTTTGTTGTGGCTGTGTCGCAAACAGCACTTGCCCCAACAGTCTGTTGAGGCTACACGGGGGATCTTTGTCTTTGTTGTGGCTGTGTCGCTAACAGCACTTGCCCCAACAGTCTGTTAAGGCTACACGGGGGATCTTTGTCTTTGTTGTGGCTGTGTCGCAAACAGCACTTGCCCCAACAGTCTGTTAAGGCTACACGGGGGATCTTTGTCTTTGTTGTGGCTGTGTCGCAAACATCACTTGCCCCAACAGTCTGTTAAGGCTACACGGGGGATCTTTGATTTTTCTTGTGTGTGTGTAATAATGGAACACGCATTGGCAGCGTTAGGGACGAGCGTCCGGGCTAGCGTGGGATGTTATTAGGGGCCGTCCATAAATGACGTCACGCACCTGGGGGGTGGGGGGGGGTCAGACATTTGTGACGATGTGTGACGAGGGGGGGCGGTTGAGAAATGTGACGTCACATCAAAATGCACAACATTAAATAAATATAGACAACACGTTCTACTTAATTAAATATACTTTTTAATAAATGTTTTCTCCTACAACATAAGAGTGCAGCGCCACATTAAATACGCACTACCATGACAAAAGTTTAAAGCGATTTGAAGCATGTTTTATTTGGGGGGGGGGGGGCAGAGCTTTGTGACGTCATATTTTAGGGTGGGGGGGGGGTCTGACTCTTTGTGACGCCGTGTGACGAGTGGGGGGGGGGGCGTCAAAAATCGTCAAATATCGCGTTATGTCATTTATTGACGGCCCCTTATTGCATTCATTAAGAATGTTGTTTCCAACGATGACACGGTGTGTTTGTGCAGTTTGCGGTTATAGTTGACCAACGCCCATGCTGTATATATGCCGGTGGTGGGGAGCACGAGGTAATCATTAAACGCCTCCCGATTCCTTAGCACGGTTGCCTACGCACGGTGCGAAAGAAGTTCAACGTACATAGAGCTGTGGCTGGCGAGCTGTGATTAGTTTTTTGGACGGAAATTAGAAATTCCTGGAGCACTGGCACACTCCACTGCCTGCCACATAGATTAAAACCCATTTTCTCGATTGAAAACGATTTTCTTTAGAACTGTTTTTTTGGAGTCTAGTTTGCTGTTCTACCCCCGCACCTCCGATTAGCACGGTTGGCTACGTACTGTGCAAAAGAAGTTCAACATCCACCACCGGCCGGCATTTCTTGCCCTTATCAACGAATAAAGAACAAAAGGACATTTAACTTGGCCATTGACTTCTGCGTCGACGAGCATGCACTGCCGTTTAAATCACAGTTATAAATGAAATACTGCACTGTGATTGGTGTGGTGCATACCAATTTGCACGTCGATTCGAGAACATACGGCAGGTGCGTGACATCGGCGTCTTGAGAGGACGTTCACCGAGGAGGATGGAGCGTTAAAATTAAATCACGTGGTGCAGGTGCTCCAATTATTACATTTCAGCGTCGTTCGAGGTGGTTGGTTGGTGGATTGTGGAGCCCTTCATCCAGCAGTACATTGAGCATGGCCTGATCACGATTGTAGCAATACTGGCATTTTTAGAAATACTGAATCTATTTTGTCCTCCCGCTATGGACCACAGGACAAATTCATGTATCGTGTTAACATTTTCACTGGTTAAATATATGGGCGTTTTAATGTGTGGCAATAAAATACAGCACGCTATTTCAGTACAGTAATTGCAAATTGTTCTCTACTTGTAAAGGGTTCTGTAATGTACAAATGCAAAGCCTACAATCGTGTTGGTAACCCAAATAAAGCCATGGGAAATTTGCTCGGGTTGTCTGTTACATGCCGGTATACCATTTACTCATTGGAATTATTTTAGTGGCAATGTTTACCTAAGTTAATGTGTAACCTGACCTATTGCCAGCGAAAATTAGCATTCTCCCTGGGTTATGCAGTGGCACCTGTTTACGTTGTACTTTGAATTTAAATGAGGAATATCAGCAATTTGTCTGCGGTAGTCTTACAGTTACATGGAAAATATATTGTAATCTGCACGGGTTAATAAAAATTCCACCGCTGGAAAAAAACACCCAACCCTGTCGGGTATTGTTCTTTCTGCTTGCATTAAATGCACGTCTCCAGTAATCTTGTGATTAATAGGCCGCAGAGGCTTTTAAAACCATGCACGGTCCAAAGAAGCCCCAGAGATAAATAAAGACCGGTCCGGTGAAGCGTAGATCGAGTAAAAAGGGTACTTGTACATGGTCAGCCATGACAATGTTCCGAATCTCTACGTACAGTTAAGTCTCGATTAACTGTGGACAGATCCTCCAGGTTGCAGATTAACCATGCTTTTGAATGTTTTTGTTCTACGCGCAGGTTTGATTACAGGAGGTCAGAGACAGTGCCTCCGTGGAAAACCCATCACTATATATTTTTAAATAATTAAAAGAGACAACACTTCTATATCGGTATTCAATAAGTACAACTTTTAGCCAACAGTAATTGTTTTATTTGGGCCATCCCTCCTCCCCATCACCCAGGATAATCAGGAGTGTACACTTATCAATAATGATAGTCGTAATCTACTTCTGGCTTGTATGTGCTGTGAAGGACCGTTATCTCGAACGTCACATGTTATTGATGAATATGTGTGTGTTTATTTTTGTTATTTTTGCTTGCACATGCACACTCTGGACCAGTTTCAACGTGAAGATCACCCACAGTAAACCAGCGTGAGCTGATCCGTGTGTGTTCAACGTTGCTCATAGTCACAAACAAGCTCAGAGGACTGCGCCAGGATTACTGGAACTGTGGAACCTTCAAGATCGTTAACCCCAACGCAGAGATTACTTGTTTCTAATAATTTGCTTCCTATGCTTGGTTTTAAATAGTTACTCATATGAGGCTTGTATGTTTATATTCCACAATAAATTTTACAGTAGCAATTTGTACATTAAAAATTACAATACTGTATATATATACGCACATGATTACATGTGTGGCAATGGACGGTGGTTGTGCAGTGGGTAGCACACATCACAATGAACCCAGCAACCTGTGTTCGATTCCCAGCCATAACCTAGCACCATTGGCACATTGTATCTGAACCTGTCCTGGGTTCCTCCTTCCACCTGCATTGACCAGCATGGTGAAATATGGTCAGTAAGCAGCCCCCATGACCGACCGATACAGCATCGGGAGGTCTGCATATGTCAATGGATTGATAAATGGCTATAAACCCAACATAAATAATCAACCATGGATAATCCATTAACCTGTGTATGTTCTGCAATAATGTAATTTTTAATAATTATTATTTAGCATTCATATTTTCAATCCTGTAAATTATTTAGAATGTCAGTTGTGAAACGAATGTACGCTAGCATTATGAGTACAGCAACAAAGCAGACGTGGGATGAATGGAATGGCCGCTATATCCAATACACCAGGTCAATTTTACAGACCAGAAGACATGATCAGCTATGCTCGATAACCTAACCATCTTGCGTTTTACTGCGAGGCAGCTTTGCAGCCAAAACTAACCATGGCTGCATGCTCTTACCACAACATGTAGATTTGTGGTCTGTTTGCTGCTGTAAATAAATTGAATGTTGCCTCCGCTGTGTACAGCCTCAGATTTATATGCTCAAGGAAATTGGATTTTCAACACTTAACAAACCCTTTAGCACAAATGCCTGAGTACTCTATTTTTGAAACAAATGCCGGTTTTGACATTAAAGATAGATTAAAGTTTTTTTTCACGTAGGTTTTTTTTGTAATGGTTATTAAACATGAAGCCAATTTAAAAAGACTACACACTAGAGCGGTCCATATTTGAACAGAACCTAAGTTCAGTACAATGCCCTGATGGAGGCCTGTGATATTAAATGTGTTATTTTCTTCTTACAATAACGTAAAGCACCTTATAATAATTTACAGCCCTTGTTAATCCACTTCTGAATGAAGGTATCTGTACACCATTTAGATAATGGGTGTTTCGATTTAAAGCTTTCGTGACTGCAGGGATTCATCTTCTTGGTTCTTTGACTTTACCGAAAGAACCAAGAAGATAATGGGTGTTGTTTGACCATACTTCACTAGGCTGGTCAGCGTGGATTGGTGAAGGAGTGGTGCAGTACCGGTTCAGATATCACTTGCCAACTCTGGACTTGAATCAAACTCAGGTGGCTTGGGTTCATAGCGCAGTGCACTAACTACTGCACCACTGATCCACCCCCATACCTTATGTAGCATAATATTTCAAAATTATTATTTGTTTATATTATATTGCTTCATGCAGTATCTCGCAGAGGCCGGTCGTCAGGGCCAGCAAGGCCTTCTCTGCTGGCCTAGAGATTGTCAGAATAAGAAAATAATATTTGTATAATTTAATATATATCCATTAATGCTATATGTATTTTACTAAGTTCGTTCCCATCAGTCTATTAACGTCATTTCACTGCTACTCTCTCCTTCAGTTGCGCTGCTTCCAGTGCAGCTAATAAATTATAACTTTTATCCTATCAGATTTTCCACCTGTGCTGTTTCTGCCTCTCCAGGTGAAAAATCGACCCTGAGGCCTTCAGAATGTCGAGTGAATCCCCTCTGCTGTTGGAGCAAGTGGGAACGATGTTGTTGATTGTCATATTCTTTAACCAATCAGATTTCGAGTTTGCCATGTTGGGTGTATTCTTTGACACGCTGGAGCCTTCTAGCTGGCCTAGCCGCCTGCGTTAGCATTTTTCGTGTGGCGTTATCAGAGGGCCAGTTAGCTAACTGAAGTAAAACTAGCTAGCATGTAACGTAGCATCATCTATCATTTATTTAAACTTTTTTTCGTGGCATTTAGATTTGTAGATGTAGTGCTTTAGATTTTTAGTTTTTTTATTTTCTGTGGGGAAGCCTGTTGAATCCTGATTGTGTTATTTGTGTTTTATGGCATTTTTGCTTGCTTGGTGGTCGTATGAGTGACTGGTTGTTGTGAGTTTGTTCTTGTTTCTTTGGTAATGAAATTGATTTGGGCTATGCGATATATCTTTGTGATGCAGCATCCTGTCATACTGCGTAATAGTGGTACATCCTTGATGGTTTCAGTCACCATGTATTAATGTCTCTGCAATTAGTGTATTGTAACTCTCATAGGTGTTGAGCCTCGTGTTAAATAACTTTATTCCACTCGATAAAGGTTACTGTCACTGTGAATATGGGGTGCTTATGTCGACTGGCAATAGCCTATAGCCCTAGTGTCATTGGTGAGGTGATTCGAAGGCGGTTTAATTGCGGGAGGATAGCACTGAAGGCCTGGGTGTAAAATACATGGCCCGCCACTGGTATCCAGGCCTCATTAGGTGTAGCAGACCTTCATTATGGGACAGCTGGGAAGTGTGTTAAGAGCTGACCATTGTCTTTTTGCATCTTCTCAAGTGTGGCTCAGAGCCGAGACTCGTTATGGCAGACGAGTCACTTGCGCCTATAGGCGCAAACGTTAAACTGCTGCGTTTGACCTGACCAGAAAACCACAACACAGCAAAACACGTTGCTGCATTTTAAAGGTCTTGCAGCCTGCTCCTGCCCAAGGTAACAACACTGCTTTGTTCTCCCAGTCCCACACCGGGGTACAGCAACATAAGCTGAAACGCCTGTACCATTGGGACGGAGGTCACACTCAGGAACTAAATGAGAAGCTGAGCTGGAACAAAAGGTTCCAGTTCGGGAATTTGCCTTGGCATTTTGGAAGGAGACGCGAAGGTTTAAACAAATGCAAGCGAAGCGACTCTCCTGATCGCCCCTGTGCATTGGTCGCTATAAAGCAGCTGTGGCAAGGGGATTGTCACAAAGGCGACGGAAATATTCGGGAATTTTCAACCGACTCGCACCTAAGATCAGGGCTGCAGGTAGCACGTGGCTACACGAAGTCGTATTCGTGCAATACATTTTACTCGTTTCGATTGGCATCTCTTGTCCAACATTCTAACTTGAGCCTCTTGAGGGCAATTAATGAATTAGTAAAACTTTCAATAAGCGCAATACCTCAAAGATTACGCTCAGTTTTGTAGTTTTTTTTGTAATATATAGTTTAATGGGCTTGTCATTGATGATAATCATGGGTGGAATGATTCACTCCCCGCAGCGAGTCAATGAGTCACTGTGATTAAAGGTTGCGATTCAATTTAAGAATCGTTTATTTTTTTTTTACATTGCAGTGAACAGCAGAGGTCGCAAACGGGTTTTGATTCCTTACCCGTACCCGGCCGCACCAGGGTCGCAAATGGGTACCCTACCCGTACCCGGCCGGGTACGGGTACCCGTTCCCTACCCGTACCCTATCCGAAATGAGTGACAAACGGTAACTCACCAGTGACTCACGGCCTACCCGTACCCGTACCCGGCCGCACCAGGGTCGCAAACTGGTACCCGTACCCGTACCTGGCCGGGTACGGGTAGCAGGGTATCGGGTAGGGTACGGGTATCGGGTACCCGATTGCGACCTCTGGTGAACAGTGGTGACACTCGTGACTGCAAATGTCACGCGAAGCAAATTACTTACAACATATACAACATATACAACATATACAACATTTACAACATTTACACATTTAAACATTTAAACAAATCAATTCCTACACACGTGACACGATGCGTGTATCGGGACCTTGATAAATAATATTACCTGACGATCCATTAATCCATCACTCCATCCCTAACCTAGTAAAAACTTTAATATACATTTGTGCTTATGATATATATCACGTGATATGTTCTGACAAAATATATAAACTCGTGATGTGTGTAATTTAAAATAACTTCAGCATATTTATTGTATAAGGACCACAATGCCTTGCTCTTTTTTTTTGCCCAGGCTGCATTGCATAGAGTACTGCCGACAAGGATGGTGAGGATAAATCTGATTGTTCATTTATGTGTTCCTTTTACTGCAGATTTGCAAGTGCAGGCTTACATCAACCACTTATATAAGTCACAGCGGAATATTTTGCCAGTTTTACTTTGATCTCAGTAGACAGGCATAAAGCAGTTTTTATGTTCTGAGCACTTTTATACTGCATGCTAACTGTGCATGCATCCTTTACAAAGTTGTTACAATTCCACCTTCAATGTATCTTGGAGAATATTTTGATTTCAAGATATTTTAGATTTAAGGTTAAGTATATTTATAGCTTAATTTAGTTTTGAGGGTCAGGCATTAAAAGAACATGAATGTTTGTGGGTGTATCCAACTGGATTCCTTCATAGCATTATATTTTTTTTTTACCAGGGATTATTATATAGTACTTAAATAGGCAATTTGAGTGGTAAATGGAATTATCTTTCAAAAAGTACACCGGAATATCTGATGTCTGCTTATGGATGTAATAACGCATCTCATGCATATGTGAAGTTGGACTCGCGTATATTACCGGGGGCAGCTGTTTAGGACATTGGCTCTTGAAATTTACATGTTTTAGTCTGACAAGCGTGATGGTGTTACGGCGAGTGGCGACAGCTGTTCTTGTTAGTTGATGTTGAATAAGACTTTGGTAGAATGCTTTATGTAAGCCTTTATGTTTATTAGAATGCATTGAGGTTCAAAGTATTCCTTATTTCTTCGCCAATCATCTGAGCTCTCAAAACAATAACCTTTAGAGGATTGTTTTTGAAAAATAAAATAACTGTATTGTGAGTAAAAAAATTAAATAATGCCTTTACTTTAAGAGACTGTTGGATACTTTATCCCTGATGTTGTGCTTTTTGTGGCTCATTAATCATAGCTTCTGACGCATAGAACACTTTTAAACTGCTTTGGCACTGGTGATAAGCAAATTAAAAACACGACATTATTCAAACTGATAGGTGTACATGGAAATTGCTTTTGGAATTGCCAATACATCATTGACGGGGAATGATGCTGGGATAGTTGTTTTGCTAAAATTGACGACACACGCCGTTGGTCAGAATGTTTGGTTTGGGCAACAGTATTTTTCTTTTAAAGTTGTTCATTTCCCTGTGAACTCTAGAGAATACTGCAGTCGCTTGTTTGTTCATTTTGTTTTAACAGTCTGTGCCACGTAATTTTAGTTGTGTTCGGATTTACGTGATTTTTATCAACTAGAATAGCATGAAACCACTTGAACAGAAAATGTTTTAAAATCAGCAAACTTATACAATGCATGTGCAAAGAAGCAAACTTTGAATATTGTAAGATAAAGAGAAAAGTGCGGAAGCTTTGGGGATTCACATTACATAACTTCATAGTGAATGGCATCGCGCCGTTTGCACATTGAGCGGTAATGATACTAAGTGGATGTATGTTGAAGTTATTTCGCACCGTACGTAGACAACCGTGCTAATCGGTGGTGCGGGAAAGTGGATGTGTGGGCCCCTTTTGTCACTCCTCCCCTCACTGTTCGGGTTTGCGAGAGGGTTATTTGACCATACTTCACCACGTTGAGTTGGTAAAGGCCAGGAGCACAGTACAGTACAATGAATATGTCTGCACTGCCCACTGTTGACAATATAGCAACTGACAAACCACCCGCTGTACGAATTATTTGCTGATGCTGTTGCATTGGCAGTGGTGCAAAAGCAGACGCCAAAAAAATTCTCAATGTTCTTGACGAATGTGTTAAGTTTTATTTATTTATGAATGGTGGTCGACCATCCAAGAGTTATCCAGGCTCAAACGGCTTAGCTTCTAGGATGAGGCCCATTGTGGGTGATTTTGATAAACGCATGAAACCTGGGAAGACTACATTGAGGCATCCACTCTATAAAAATAATCCTGGCTATGTTCCTTGCTGGTGTTTCAGGCTACATTTTCACCAACGCTATAATTAATCGTGAAGATATTTCCTTTTGATCAATAACGCGAGGAACGGTAATCTGTAGAATGCCGGACTGTATCTGGGGTGGATAATTCAACATGAAGCAGTCGCGTTGATTGATGCTCCAGCACTCACCGATTCACAGCAGCAGTTCGCCCACAGGCGTTCATTCACCTCCTTATCATTCAAAAATTGCTTCTACCATGGTTACTGTTCCCTTGAACTTCAATTATTGGGATTCTACTCCCATGTTGACTCAATCTACCAGAATGTTCCGTCTCATCCACGCCGTGTCCCATCGTCTCATTTTCTCAATTTCTTATAACCTTGTTCAACCCAGGATGATGACATATTCATGCTTGTCTATTACAACTTTAATAGTGCTGTTTGTTTCTGGCCACTTGTAGTTTTTGGTCAGCAACTGTGATATATATATAGATATATAGGCTCATATATTTATAGGTACTCCACTAAAATAATTTGGAGGAATTAATAAAAAAAACTGCATTTTATTTCAAAGCCTCCACATGTTTCCTGCCAACCTCAATACACTTAATAAATCTTTTATCGCTCACCTCTATGAGATGTGGAGCCATCACTTTCACATCATTCAATCACCTGTCGAGAAGAAAGTAAAAGGGTCATTACATCATTATGCAGTGGGGAATCTATGAACGGATCGTCCTGTACAGAGTACGCACGTGAATATTTTCTCACAACCTTGCTCAATTCGAGAAATGTATTAACTCACACCTGTCAATTACAATCTTTAATGGGGCCATCGTTGACATGTTGGCTGCAATCTGTGACTGGTAATTTGTGTCTGTGCCATTCCCCACCACCGCCGCCACCATGCAGATCACGACGCTCGTGAGCCACAAGGAAAAGTGGCACAAGTCGGAGCGGTCCGTGCGGGCGGTGCGGCGCGTGGGCCAGTCACTCTCCGTGGCCGTGGAGCGGTTCGTGGCGATTGGCGAGGCCATCGCCGAAGAGAACCCCGAGCTGCGGCCGGAGATGAGCCTGGCGTGCCGGGAGGCCCGAGCCGCAGGTGCGCGCAGCTCCATCCCACCACCCGCTCCCCCCACCCCCAGCCTGCGTCGCTGCCCCGGGGACACGGGGCGTTTAACGCAGCCGGACCCATCTGTCTCATCAGTCTAATCATCGTTATCACAAAATATGTGTCCCAATGCAGTATGTTACGACTAAATCTGAACGGTTTAATACGTAAATCTTACCGTTATAATATACGACAACGCAGTACATGTTCCCACTTTTTTAAGAATTTTAATATCAATATACAGTATTGTATATTGTGTAACATACAATAATGTGCTTAATCATCATTTATATCATCAGCCATGATTTATTCACTGCTTCATGAAGGCCTCCCCCAAGCCGCCACCTTCTCTTATGGTCTTGCGATGCAATAATCCATCGCGTATCCTCATGCGAGCTGAGGATACAGACTAACTACTATCGCCATTGTGGAGTTTCCAATACACTATTTAGTTTCATTACGCGCTAGTTATTCAATAAAAAAAATGCTTGAAAAATCGATATATGCAAAATACATATCCCTACTAATGAACAGGATAAATGTGTTTACGTTCAAGAAAAGTATTTAAGGTGCAGTGAATGAGTTTTAAGTTTAAAGAGGCTGCATGTGACAGATTTCAACTAAACAGAGAAAATCAGGACACTGCTGCAAAAACAATGTGTAAATTACAGCACGTGACACCAGTAGTGCAGTTGGAGAATAACATACATTTTTTAAAGAATGGTAACTCACTCAACTTATTTGCATGCATTTATATTAAAAATGTCTACTTCTTTATGAGAACCCAGCAGTAGTATATGTGCAAAGTGTTGAGTGGGTCAGGTCAATCATTTATCCCTGGATGGTCAATCCCATTGTTTGAGAGGTGCCAATAGCAGGTACTGCATTTTCCAGATTGTTCTGTCCTGTAACCCAGACACACGGGCTGATGTATTACTTCTCCCCGTTAAAACTGAACTGATGCCAATTGAACATCACCCAGCTATGACATTCCATCCCACCATATCACTCCACAGCACGACATCACACCACACTGCTGCATCACGCAACACACCATGCCATTACACGTCTCTCAAGGCTAAATCTGTATTGAGTTGCACGTATTGGTACCATGTGCAGGGGAAGCTATAAACCGACTGACAGAGGCCTGCGCTACGGACGGCCCTGACTTGGAATCCCCCCGGGCGCCTGGCTCTGCAACGCCATTGTCTGTCCCGCTTCTGTCCGAGCGTGGCGTCCTGGCGCGCTCCGCTCGCCTGCTGCTCTCCTCGGTCACCAGAGTCCTCGTCCTTGCCGATCGCGTTGTCATCAAACAAATCGTCACTTCCAGGAGCAAGGTGCGCCCCCCATAGAGAGCAGAGCAACGCACTCACAGCGATAATTCCTGAGCTGCTTTTATTTGTCTCTACGCTGTTTACTCTCACGCTGAATTTAAGAAGTCAAACGCAATGTCAGTTATCTTTTATTATTATGTATACAGCCACCTCTAATGTACTGCCACTTTATTGATATTTTTGCAAGTCGAGTAAGCACAATGTTGGAATTGCATGACACTATCAAGAGCATGATAGAGTGTGAGCCATTAGGACCTTACAGACAAGCATTTTCCCCACCATTAAATCACAGTGGATCGTTTGATGATCCTCAGATAAAAGTAACTGCACTTGTGAATTATTTCAGGCAATGTGTTGTCTAGGGTCATCTAATGACGTAAGCCCATGCCATGTTAATGGGAATTTGGCTCGTGCTATTTGCCATGCCCTACATGTGGCTTTGGCTGTGTTCATAGATCATAATTAGAAGGTGCACTGATTTTTCTGCTCTGTATCTGTGTTATGCATCTCACAGGTCCTGGCAAGCCTGGAGCGCTTGGAAAATGTGGGCAGCTTTCAGGAATTTGTTCAGGTGTTCAGCCAGTTTGGCAACGAGATGGTGGAGTTTGCTCACCTCACGGGCGATCGCCAGAACGTGAGTACTGTGCAGGGATATTATAGTTTTCCAGAAATAAATGTTCAAATTCCCTTTTTATGACGGATAAAAGATTCGTACATTACCTATTAAAATATTCTTGTGTGGGCAAAAAACTAAATGTGTTTCCCAGTTTGAATTTCATCAATCAATTGTTACTCACATGGTTAGTAACCAATTGATTTGAAATATTTAATTTATAAGCAGTACAATGAGTCACAAGCATAGTGGCATAGATCATAATAGCAATCACTGTAAACATACCTGGAGAAAAGGAGACTTGATTTTATGTGGTTAAGAAATAACAACCAAGAGCATTAAATATATTTTCAATAAAAAACGGTGGCATTTTGGAAATGTTTGTCGATGATTAGTATTCATTCGAACACGACCTTAGTTTTTTATAGCTCTTTGCACACGAAGGTGTACGTAAACATAATTTACGAAGCGAATAAAACTTCCGTGCATTAAAAATTAGCGAAGGAGTAGTTCTCATCCGGCAGCGCCACACTAATCGTTAAGTCCATTGAAGAATATGAGTATAATGCCCTTTTAAATACAGTTAGTCTGATTAGTATATTTGTGCATCTTCAGCAATTCAGAGGGTTTTTTTCAGACAGATGGTACATTTATTAAAAGAGTGATGAAAACAATGTTATGGGTTCCATACCCAGTAAAAAAAAAATCTAATTTTGTCTGGCCAGTTGGTCATCAATTCCCTCTTGATGCCTCATCCTCAGCATCGGAAAATGTGAAGTGTGCACAAAATAAATATGAGGAGCACAGTGGAAGAATCAGCTAAGCTTGGTGAGATCTCATCACTCAAACCTCTTTTAGGGCTGATTATTTATCCCTGAAAGATATTCCTTGATAAAGAGAAGCCTGTGGAAATTTTGATTTCTCCAAAACCTCTTGACTAAAAGGTAATTTTTCAAAATAAGAATTACATTATGGTGTCTACATCAGGAGAAAATGAATTGGTGCACATTATAAAGTTAGTGATTCTCGCATGATGGACCTGGCAAATGACGACACATGGAAGAGTAATGAAGTATCCATCATTATCATCATACCATTACAGTATTTACAGCTACTGCACCAGTACTTAATATTAGGAATAAATTGGAGTTCAATTTACGTTTACGGACAACGAATGTGCTGCAGCAAGGCATTTTTCTCCAGTAATCCTTTGCAACACTGAAGAATGAGAATTAATGTTGGTCCAATGGAAGCTCCTTCTGTGAAAACATCGACTACTTGGCAGTGTTTCTTCCGGGGGGGGGGGGGGGGGGTCCAATTCTCTTGCGATTGTACTGCAGGCTTATTGCAGGATACAGGTTGCTTCGGGTCAAAACATTTCAAGTAAATTTCCTCCTGGGTTTTGTTGTTTAGTTTCCTTTCTCAGGGATACTCCCATGAACCAAGATTTTTTCCAAAGCTGTTTAAAACATCACATTATTGGTAACTGTTTATCGTGTGTTTGTGTTGAGAGTGCGTACTTATCCGACTTCTGCTGGGGATATTATTTTGAACTTGTGAAATATTTCTAAGTGGCTTTTAATGAGAACCAGCATTTGTAAAAGCAAAGTCACGGTCTACTGTGTATTAGTTTATATTGTTCGCAAATGTTTAATATTTGTCTTGTAAATCTTCCAAAGTCTTAGATTTTTTTTTAATTCTGAAATGTGTATTAAGAACAATTACTCTTTTAATATTCTCATTATAAAATAATTTGTAGGCCAAAGCGTATTCTGATCTATAATGTTTAATGTAGCAAACTAAATTACGGCCGTAAAATATGATTTTAAAACACTGTGTTGGCACACACTTGAAATTAGTCGCGATGTCGTTGGTAGTTGGTGCCCTGCCAAAAAAGCTTACAACCACTTCTGCGGTTCCATCTGGAAACCCTTTTATGAGCATACATCCGTTTCTAATAGCCCTGTGCCATGCATACGGCCTGTTTTACATTTATGATCCTTGTTAATTTAACATCTTCAATTTGCTTATGGACCACTAAAAATACTAACCATTCTGTCCTGGGCCTTATTCAAGGCTCGCTAAATGTTTAAAATGTTTTATCGGAACAATAAATATCCCGGATTAGCTAATGAAAGGCAGTTGTGGCATTTATATGGCTTTACCTTTATGCTCGGAGTATATGGTTGTTATTTGGTTTTTTCGGTTAAGTCACGTCTAAAGATAAAATAATAAATTAAATTAAATAATAGAATACGACGTTTCGATTGCAACACAAGCAATCATCATCAGGTATAATGAAATAGCGACATAAAATCTAACCAGAAAACTATAGACAGACATATTAGCAGACAGATATTACCAAGATACATAGCGAGAGCAACACAGGTAACAGAGAGGGGTGATCGTCTCTGTGGGGTGGCCTTAAATAGACAGAGGGGGGGGGGGCGGAGGCAGAGAGAGGGAGGGGGGTTAGAGAAAAAATTAGCATATCAATAAAATTAAGTATATGGTTGTGTCACACACGTGTGGATGGTTTCATGAAGCAGTAGTTGCAATTGATCATTAATGAGGATCTCTTCTCAAAAGGTCGTGTCCATGCAGTCTAATTTGCAGCAAGCGATGTTAACTTATTACCAAGCCATGTGGTGCCCAAATACTCCAGACTGTTGGATGTTGCAAATTTAATAACTCAGCTATTGAAAGGCTACCTCATGCTGTGTAAGTCAATGTAATTCTCCTGGCTATGAATTGAAGAGTCGTGTCAGTTTGCATTGAGGTGGAGGCAGTAATTCTAGGCGAGATTACGTATGATTGTGTTTTGGAAAGCAATTTAAATGAATATTTATCGAAAATAAATTCTAGCTTTATTTTTTACAGCAGACAGACAAAAAGCCTACCAAAATAACTAATTTATTGCAGTTTGGATTAAGTTATGGGGGTTATTTATTGGTTATAATTTTTATAAATAATTAACTAAGCATATTAATGCAAGTAGAATTCATGCACACATATAAGTGCCTCAGATGGACTTTGTGTGATCTTTAAATATATTCACATATAACGGTGTATATACTTGTGCAAATTTAACATTTTAGAAACTTTCTCTTGCAAACCTTGCAGAGCACATCATTCACAAAATAGGTATAATTATGGCCACGTTTTAGCAAACAACAAGAACACTTTAGCTTTGTGGCTTAAGCCAAATATGATTATGGTCAATGATGAGTCGATGACCTCTGCTGCACTTATGTCTAGACATAATAGTCTTCTGTTATTGGCCATATAAGTGTAACAAGTAAAGCATTATGGTTTAAAAATAAAAAGTTTTCTTAGTGGAAAGCAATGTTCATTTGGTCTCATTTAATAATATGATATACTAGAAGCAACTTACAACGGACTACCTAAAGCACAGGATATTTTATCAAAATGTTTATTTGATTGCCATTGATTTGCCTGTAATTTATCCATCTTAATACCAAACCATGCAGGCCTTCATACATTTGGATCCCACCTTTGCACATGGTTCTATGACATCTTGCAATATAATTGAATGCTTTGAGGTTTTAAATCCTCTGTATCTTGCATTCCGTTTTTTTAATATATGATCCTTATGGCGGAACCCCGGGGTACCAAATAATACGAAATGGCCGAGGCAATTAAATATTGTATTTCTGGGACACTATTTTTCCAGGGGTGTACTTCACTCCGCGACTGGGGTAGCAATCAATCTGACATCAGTGCTACTGTGAGGGTCGCTAGCCCCCGAGATCCCTCCCTCGGTACCCCTAACGGCCGGGTTAACCTCATTACTCGCCCCCTCGCTGCTAGGCGAACCGCTGCTGGGTTCTTCACCCATGGGGTGAGAGCCGTCGCTCCAGGATTCCCCTCCCCCGCGGGTCCGCGTAGTAGGCATGGTTAATTACGTACGCGCACACCCACACACAGCTCTGCGCGGCACTCACTCAACCCTGACCACTCACGCTAGGATCGCGCACCTGTATTATACACGTCGTGAACGTGCGCGCACACACACATACAGCTCCACACGCGATACCCACTCTTGCGCCGCTCTGCGCCGCGCTCGCCGCTCACGTTATGATCGCGCACCTGGGGTACGCCGATTACGCACGCCGCGAGCTTACGCATACACAGTACCACACGCGTTCACACTTATAACACGAGATCACACGAGGCCACGATCAGCTATTAATGATTTATTGTCTGCTACGTGGGACTGGTTGTTGAGTCAGTATGAATCGACGAGGCTGCCTACTCTACTAACCCAGAACCTATTCCCTATTTATCGTTCACGAAACACTTTTACCTCCTTACTCACGGTTTGAGGCACTCGACGTTCCGTGGGTTTTCCTCGCTGCTTGCCTCGACACGTCGCACGGACGTCCGGAGGGCAGAGCTGGGGCAGTCCTGGACGTTGGCTTCTCGGAGCAAGAGTGCGATTTCCCCTTTGCGCTCCCCATTTATCCTCCCTACCTCAAAGGGAATGCGGCTCTGGACAATAGGCTCGCGACCCTCTCGCATGCGCACCGCCGTTCCGGGCGCTTTTGATATGCGACTTAATGCTCAACCTGCGCGGCGCAAATTCCAATCAATCCGCTTTTGATATGCTGATTAATGCTCAACCTGCGCGGCGCAAATTCCAATCAATCCCTTTCTCACGCAGGCCCCCCCCCATTATCGCAGTTTATGCGGCGGCGTCCGTCACAAAGGTGCGCCGTGGGAATTTGTGCACGGCTCCCCGCGTGACCCCGCTCTCCCGATTACTCATACTAACAGCCTTATCCTTTAACTCCCCTAACAATGGTGCCTGCGTGTTTTCTAATGATGCTCCTCCATCACAATGCTTATTCCCTCTGCCTGCCCCGTCGATACTTGCGTGTGTGGGGTGTGTGAGATGCGTTTCCCCCGCGGTGGCCGAGTGGCCCCTCGCTGCGACCTTGCAACCTTAAGGCCGGTCGCAGCGCCGCGGTGCAAAGTAGCGTCGGGGGAGGTCGTCCAATTCCCTGGTCGCCGGAAACCGTGAAAGTTTAATCCCGATAAGAGCTTCTCGGATAAAAACCGGTCGGCCAGGTGACCTCCCCACGGAGCTCTATGGGGGGGGGGGGGAATGCGTGCGGGTGTGTTCGTGTGAGGTGAGGTGAGGGGGACGCGGGGTCGGCTCCGTCGCTTGGTGGTGGCGAGGTCTTAGATGGGGCGCCTGCTGAACGGCTTCGTGGCGGCGGCATGACATAGCCCCCCGAGGTGCTGGTCTCTGTCCCGGGTTGACTGGAGCACCTTGCTTGAGCCGCGCCCACGAGGAAACGCTGCGGGGTCCGGGGGGTCCGTCCGGCCCTCGTGGCTGGTCTCGGGGTGGGTGGCTCCGTCCTCTGCAGCTCCTGCGGCGGCCTCCTCCTCCACTCCAGCGGCTCTCCCTGTACCTCGGTACCTGCGGGCTGGGGTACAAACTCAGAAGCGGAGGGGTTTAGGGGCCGTCGTCCGCGCCGTCCCCTGGCGGGGTCGGGGCATCTCGGGGGCCCGGCGGGGCCCATGTAGGGTGCGAGGCCCCCCAACACGAGGGGTGCGGGTACTCCGGGATTACGGGGCCTTCGAGTGACGGGGTTCTCTCTCGCCAGGGCCGCTTTCCACGGTTTTAAGCGGCGGACGTTGACCACCGTCTCTCGATCCCTCTCCCCGCCATAAATTAGTACCGTCCAGGGGGAGATCTGTCGCACCACGGTCCAGGGTCCCCGCCAATAGGTCGTCAGTTTCCCCACCTGCCCGGCCCCGACGCGAGGGGTGTGTAGCCACACCTTAGCGCCTGTCAGGAATAAGGGGGGTTCCATGCGGGGTCGGGTGCCCTGTTCCTGCCGCCGATGCGCGGCTTCCCCTTGCGGGTATGCTCGGCCTCGGGCTTCTCGCAGGGTCTCCAACAGGTGTTCCACGGGGCGGCTTCCCTCCTCCGGCTGGGGGGAAGGGACGCCGAATAGCAGATCTGCGGGTAAACGAGACTCACGGCCGAACATCATTAAAAACGGGGTTTGTCCCGTCGACGTGTGTACGGTGGTGGCGTAGGCGAAAAGGGCGTAGGGGAGGTGTTCGTCCCAATCCCGTTGATTTGCGGCCACCATACGTTTGAGTTTCCCCGCTAGGGTCTGATTCATGCGCTCCACCATACCGTTCGCTTGGGGGTGGTACGCTGTGGTTCGGTCCTTCTGGATTCCGAACTTTCGGCACAGTGCCTGGAACAACTCGGCCTCGAACTCGCTACCCTGGTCGGTGAGGACTCGTTCTGGGATCCCGTGCTTAAGTACGTAGTGTTCCACGAATGCCCGGGCCACCACCAAGGCCGTTTTATCAGGGATGGCCACTGCCACGGGGTAGCGGGTGAAATACTCTACTGCGACTAGGATATATCGGTTGCCTCGATGGGATCGCAGGAATGGCCCCTGTAGGTCAATCCCGACCAGCTGATTCGTGCGGCTGACGCGGAACGGCCTTAGGGGTACCTGGTATCGTGCCGGTTTCGGCCCGCACTGCTGACAGGCGCGGCAGCCCTGTACCCAGGCCGCCACGTCTTGTGCCAATTTGGGCCAGAGATACTGGCGACGCAGGGTCTCTCGAGTGCGTCGTTCCCCATCGTGGCCCCCGAGTGGGTGGTCATGCACCAGCCGAAGCAGCTGGGGTCGCACCTGGGCAGGAACACAGATGCACCCCGGCTGGCCGGCCTCGGTTAACTCCCGTACCACTCCGTTCTGCACACACAACCGGGCATACAAACCGCTCCAGGGTCCTGGTAGGGCGCTCTTTTCCTCCCGCAGTGCCGCCTCCACTGCCGCCAGATCGGGATCTCGCTGCTGGGTCTGTCTCAGCTGCTCGTCGTTCAGGCCCGGGAAGGCGCAGCCGACGTCCTCCTGGATCCGTCCGATCGGGTCCCGAGCCGCGGGTCCCGCGCTTGCCGTGCGGTCGACGGGATCCTCGGTGCCACCTGTGAGGGCCTCTGTGGCGCACACTGCACTCTCTCTCGCTGGGGGGGGGGTCAGTGGCCGCGGCTGCTCGGGGGTCCGTTGCCTGCCGGCAGCGTCCCCCCGTGAAGCACGGGCAGGCCTCCTCCGCCCTTGTCTCGGCGTCCACCGTGGGTCGCCTCGACAAGGCGTCCGCGTTTGCATGCGTCCGGCCAGCCCGATACTCGATTTGCAGGTTGTACTCCTGCAACTGCGCCAACCACCGGGCCATCTGCCCCCGCGGCTCCTTGAATGTAAGAAGGAACTGCAGAGCATAATGGTCAGTGCGTACGCGACATTTCCTGCCGTACAAATACGGCCGGAACTGCTTACATGCGAAAATCACGGCGTACAACTCTTGGCGGGTCACGCAATAGTTAAGCTCGGCCCCACTCAAGGTCCGGCTGGCGTACGCGATGACTCGTTCCGTCCCATCCTGTACCTGTGACAACACCGCGCCCAGCCCGCTGCTGCAGGCGTCGGTGTCCAAAATAAAATCGGTGGTAAAATCGGGGAAAGCGAGGGTGGGGGCGTGGGTCAGGTGGTCTTTGAGAGTGATGAAGGCCGTCTGGCAGGCCCCCGTCCACTGGTAGGGGTGCTTAGGGGAGGTGAGTTGGGTGAGGGGGCGTGCAATCTCGCTGAATCCCTTTACAAATCGACGATAATAGGTGGCGAGCCCCAAAAATGATCTGATCTCCGTCAGATTCCTTGGCCGTGGCCACTCCACTACGGCGCGTACCTTCTCCGGATCGGTGTGCACACCTGCCTCGCTGACGCGATGCCCGAGGTACCCCACCTCGCGTTGTGCGATGTAACACTTACGTGGCTTGAGCTTGAGATGAGCCGCTCGCAGTCGCTGGAACACCTCTCGAAGCCTGGACCAATGCTCAGACAAAGATCTACTGAACACTATCACATCGTCCAAGTAAATCAGGCACTGTTCCCATTGCAAGCCCCGCATCACCAACTCCATCAGCCGCTGGAACGTCGCGGGCGCATTGGTGAGTCCGAACGGGAGTACTCGAAACTCGAATAGCCCCATCGGGGTGGTGAATGCGGTTTTCGGCCGATCCTCCTCCGCCATCTCCACCTGCCAGTACCCGGACGCGAGATCGAGGGTGGAAAAATATCGCGCTCCAGCGAGGCTGTCGAAGGTGTCGTCGATGCGGGGTATGGGGAAGGCATCGCCGAGCGTGACTGCATTTAGTTTACGGTAATCGACGCAGAACCGGGTTGACCCATCCTTTTTCGTCACTAGTACCACTGGGGCTGACCAGGGGCTCGCCGAGGGCTGAATTATGTTATCGCGAAGCATGTCCCCAACTGCCTCTTTGATTTGAGCGCGTTCGGGTGCGCCCACTCGGTACGCAGGGAGTTTGATGGGTCGGGCTGCACCGGTGTCAATTTGGTGCTTAACAAGATCGGTCCGACCCACGTCCGAGTCGTGTTCACTGAATACGTCGGGGTACTCCCGCAGTAACTCGCGCAGCCGATCGGCCTCTCCCTTAGGTAAATCCGCCCATGGTACATGTAACGCGTCGAGCAGGGGAATGACCTCGGCTCGGGGAGTCGGGCCGACTCGCCAGGCCAGGTCCTGGTCACCCTCAGAACGACCGGGGTCCTCAGCCCAGAGTGCGAACACCGAGTCGTTAGAGTGGCGTGCGTGCAGGGGGTGTACGGTGGCTATCGGGGTGCGCCGCCGCAGTATCGCTGGGGTACTGTGGGGGTTAAACATCCGCATAAACAATCGGTCCCCATCTGCGTTTACCAACGTGGCGGATCCCACGACCCCATACCGTTTTGCCAACTCCGGGTGAGGAGTTAGCATTACCTCTCCTGATGGTCGGAGCGTGGGGTCGGTGGGGGATGTTGCCACCGGCACCAGCATCTCGGTGAGCGGGCCGATGGTGACTGCCGTCGCCAGGATAGCGGCCACAGGTGCGAAGCGGGGGCGCGTCGGTTCTCGTCCCAAGAACGGTATCCGCTCGCCGTTGCTCTCCATGGTGGCGCATCGCTGGCGGGGTTGCACGTTGAGTCCTAGCCGTTCTAAGAGGTCGGTACCTGCGATACACTCGTGACACAACGCACTCGACACGTAGAACTCCTGGGTGCACACCTGACTGCCTATGCGGACCTCTAGGGTTGCTCTCCCCAGCAACCCCATTCCGGCTCCGCTCGCCGTGTGCAGCGCGCGGTCCGGGGCCTGCAGGTGACGCACGTCGACCCCGATCGCGCTGCAGTGCGCTGCACTCACGAGCGAGGCCACCGCCCCCGTGTCCAGCAGGATTCGGGTACGCACTTCGTTTACCTCTCCTTCCACCAGCGACGTGGCCCCCGTGATCCCCGCCACCAGCTCCCGTAGCCAGTCGCCAGGAGTCACCATTTCCGGGGGCGTTGTTGCTGGAACCTGTGTGGAGATCACTCGCTCGCCATTATCACTACAGCTTGTTCGTGTCGGGGCTACGTCGATTTCACCCCCCGGTGGTCCCCTCTCTAGGGGGGCCTTAGTGTTTGACCTTAGCTCTTGTCTAGCTCGGGCGACCTGAGGACAGTCCCTCCTGAGATGCCCTCGCCGATCGCAAACATAACACGTCCGGGGAGGGGTGGCGGCTCCGTAGTGGGCCCCCTGCCCGCTCCCTCTCCCAGTTTGTCGCTGCCTGGACTCCACCTCTAGTTGGGTTACCCTTCCCGTTAGCCCTCCCACCGTGGCGCGCAGCTCCCCCATCTCGGACTGGATGGCCTCAACGGAGGACTGCAGCTTGGTCATATTTTTATTCGCTTCCTCGCGTATATCTCCTATGCCAGCCTGTAACCCGGCTACCCACCCTGGGGTGGTCTCGCTGGGTCTCTGGGGCTCCCTTGCCCGTCCCCTTACTGCGATGGCGATCTCTTCCTCCTCGTCGGAGAGTAGGCTCGCCACGGCGCACTCTCGTCCCCTCCCTCGAGGCTGCGCGCGCTCACCCGAGAGTTTCTCGCATTTGCGCTCGCGCTCGACGAGGGTGTTAAAGGAGAGGCGTGCACCGTCGACATTTGGCTGCCACCACGGGGTTTGTGCCAAATATCGCTGGACCTTCCCGGCGGCGAGGCCCTCAATTATTTTTGACTCGTACTCCGGGTACGCGAGCTGGGTCAGCGTGCGCACGTCCTCAGCGTAATCTCGCAAATCCTCGCCGGGTCGGCGACGGCGTGCCTCTAATGCTGCCTGCGCCTCCTCCTCGTCATAGGCGCCGAAGCGTCGTTCAAGTTCGCACATTAATTCTTCCCACTGAGTTTGTGCGCTTGCGGGCAAAGCTTCCACAAAGTCAGCTGCCCGCCCATCTAAATGTAGCTCTAACTGCTGCAACGCCTCCTCATCTGACCACCCATTAACCTTTTTAGCCCCCCTGATGCTGCGGACAAACGATTTCCATGATGGAATTCCTTTGCCCGTAAATGTGCATTTTACTTTAACTTGGGTTAGGGGGCCTCTCTCCCTTGGGGGCGCGGGGGATCGTCCCGTTTCTGACACCAATATGTGAGGGTCGCTAGCCCCCGAGATCCCTCCCTCGGTACCCCTAACGGCCGGGTTAACCTCATTACTCGCCCCCTCGCTGCTAGGCGAACCGCTGCTGGGTTCTTCACCCATGGGGTGAGAGCCGTCGCTCCAGGATTCCCCTCCCCCGCGGGTCCGCGTAGTAGGCATGGTTAATTACGTACGCGCACACCCACACACAGCTCTGCGCGGCACTCACTCAACCCTGACCACTCACGCTAGGATCGCGCACCTGTATTATACACGTCGTGAACGTGCGCGCACACATACATACAGCTCCACACGCGATACCCACTCTTGCGCCGCTCTGCGCCGCGCTCGCCGCTCACGTTATGATCGTGCACCTGGGGTACGCCGATTACGCACGCCGCGAGCTTACGCATACACAGTACCACACGCGTTCACACTTATAACACGAGATCACACGAGGCCACGATCAGCTATTAATGATTTATTGTCTGCTACGTGGGACTGGTTGTTGAGTCAGTATGAATCGACGAGGCTGCCTACTCTACTAACCCGGAACCTATTCCCTATTTATCGTTCACGAAACACTTTTACCTCCTTACTCACGGTTTGAGGCACTCGACGTTCCGTGGGTTTTCCTCGCTGCTTGCCTCGACACGTCGCACGGACGTCCGGAGGGCAGAGCTGGGGCAGTCCTGGATGTTGGCTTCTCGGAGCAAGAGTGCGATTTCCCCTTTGCGCTCCCCATTTATCCTCCCTACCTCAAAGGGAATGCGGCTCTGGACAATAGGCTCGCGACCCTCTCGCATGCGCACCGCCGTTCCGGGCGCTTTTGATATGCGACTTAATGCTCAACCTGCGCGGCGCAAATTCCAATCAATCCGCTTTTGATATGCTAATTAATGCTCAACCTGCGCGGCGCAAATTCCAATCAATCCCTTTCTCACGCAGGCCCCCCCCCATTATCGCAGTTTATGCGGCGGCGTCCGTCACAAAGGTGCGCCGTGGGAATTTGTGCACGGCTCCCCGCGTGACCCCGCTCTCCCGATTACTCATACTAACAGCCTTATCCTTTAACTCCCCTAACAATGGTGCCTGCGTGTTTTCTAATGATGCTCCTCCATCACAATGCTTATTCCCTCTGCCTGCCCCGTCGATACTTGCGTGTGTGGGGTGTGTGAGATGCGTTTCCCCCGCGGTGGCCGAGTGGCCCCTCGCTGCGACCTTGCAACCTTAAGGCCGGTCGCAGCGCCGCGGTGCAAAGTAGCGTCGGGGGAGGTCGTCCAATTCCCTGGTCGCCGGAAACCGTGAAAGTTTAATCCCGATAAGGGCTTCTCGGATAAAAACCGGTCGGCCAGGTGACCTCCCCACGGAGCTCTATGGGGGGGGGGGGGGAATGCGTGCGGGTGTGTTCGTGTGAGGTGAGGTGAGGGGGACGCGGGGTCGGCTCCGTCGCTTGGTGGTGGCGAGGTCTTAGATGGGGCGCCTGCTGAACGGCTTCGTGGCGGCGGCATGACACTACTCCGCGATGTCGAAACGCAGCGAGGGCGATTGCCCTGAAACCCTGAACGCTCGTACGCACCGTAGAGGTGCATCGTGTACAGCTCGTCGAGATGAGTCGATTACCGCATCGCCGACCATCAACAAACTAAAAATGACTGCATCACGGACATTATGCGAGAGCCGGGGTACTATGGTACCCCGGGGTACTTCCATAAGGTTAATATGTTTACAATCGTACATTTATCTCTTGCAGCCACTGTATCTTCTGTAGTAGCACCTATCTAAGTATTTTTTTTTTATGTTTACACACGTCTGGCACGGCCATCCCCTTAGCATTACAGGATCAAGGCCTGGGACTCCAAAGCAACGTACTTTTCTGTAACTGAATGAAAACATCTGTGAATAATTTTGACTTACAAACTATGACATGCAGTTCATCGTCGTGATCCGCCATCGTCAATCCACTGCTGCACGAAGGTCTCCGCACACTGCCACCATCGCTCACAGTGCCGTGATGCCGTAATCCATCTCATGCCTGCCTCACGGAACCACCTGCAGAGTGGCAGAGTGGTAGTCGGCTTTAATTCTAGATTTGAAGCTTTCGTGACTGCAAGGATTCATATTCTTAGGTTTTTTCGGTAAAGTCACGTAGGTAAAATTTTTTTTTAATTTATAAAAGTAAAATAAAATAAAAATAAAATAAAAATCACGACGTTTCGGAGGCAACACAAGCTTCCGTCTTCAGGTGGAACCGTCACAGCCCGACAGCTGTATCAAGTAAATGAGAGATTCCAAGAGATACCACTCCGTATCATCTACGTGACTTTACCGAAAAAACCTAAGAATATGGTAGTCGGCTCCCTCCTTTGGCTCCCATTCCGACGCTGGTCATGCACGTCAGTCATCATTCCTTCTGGCCACGACGCGTCCTTCCCAAGCCCATTTACTTTTCTCAACAGACAATTTGATATTAATGTAAATGTATAAAACGCCCTTAAACAATCGTTCTCAGGCTGTGATTTGGGTGTTCCTTTTCCTGTGTCTGAGTGGAATTTCAAGCATGCATTTCTTCGTGCAAGTTTTTGCATTTGTTCAATCCCCTTTCTCAGTGTCCCTCTTGGCCCTGTATATGCCACCGGAGGGTAATATGCAAAACAAACCTTCCTTCTTCGGGCGCGTGATGTTGGGTTTCATGATCAAATTCAGTTTTTCAAAAGCACTGCATCCTTCTATCGTTTGCCATCTTTAATAATTACCTTAGATTCGCATATTCTGTTGCGTTTTCAAGTTATGTCCAACAATTGTTTTTAATTATTGCTGAGCAACCTCGGTGTGTGCCTGACTTTTCCTTTGGAGGTTGCAATACAAAGAGAGGGAAAGGATGGTGGGAGCATGAGTCATGGACATGGCCGTGGGCAGAGCACTGAAGAAGGGAATAGGATACACATTAAAGAACAATATATTCAAGGTCAAAGCGTTGACTATCTTTTGTAATGTTCATTGTGTGTATGTCTCCCTCCAATTTGGATGAACGATTAAAAATAAAAATGCATTGCTTACAAATGTATGCAGCGTTTTTAAATATAAATCCCACGCACACGTTACTCTTTTGTGCAGCTCTACTTGCCACATGTTCGAGCTGTTGTGCTCCGAGAATTATAGTATCTCTCTTTTGAATAATGGATCCACCTGCTTGCCTGCTGCGTAGGGCGAATACAAACATTGAATGAAGCAAATGAACCTACTCTTAAATTTCGATTTAAAGCTTTCGTGACTGCAGGGATTCATCTTCTTGGTTCTTTCGGTAAAGTCACGTAGAATGGAAGAAGATGAACCTACTCTTGTGAGGCAGGAGGGAGTAAAAGGGGTTCGTGGATTATTCTATATCTACTAGCTTTTTTGCCCGTCCAAGGACGGGTGTATATTGCAGTAAATCTGAAATATTCAATAGAACATTTGAATATTTGATTATTGATGAGGAGGGGGGGGATTGCCTCATGTGGAGTGGCATCACCAGCTAATGGTTATTGTGGAGGGGTGCGGCATGTGGAGTGACGTCACCCCCTCATGGTTATTGTGGAGGGGTGCGGCATGTGGAGTGACGTCACCCCCTCATGGTTATTGTGGAGGGGTGCGGCATGTGGAGTGACGTCACCCCCTCATGGTTATTGTGGAGGGGTGCAGCATGTGGAGTGACGTCACCCGCTAATGATTATTGTTGAGGGGTGCGGCATGTGGAGTGACGTCACCCCCTCATGGTTATTGTGGAGGGGTGCGGCATGTGGAGTGACGTCACCCCCTCATGGTTATTGTGGAGGGGTGCGGCATGTGGAGTGACGTCACCCCCTCATGGTTATTGTGGAGGGGTGCGGCATGTGGAGTGACGTTATCAACCAGTTTAAGTCATAATTGGCTTTGATGTTCCCATCCTACCACCTTCCGATGTTAGTTGTGCTTTACGCCCATTTCAAACTTGCACTTTCACAGTCACTTTGCGCGCCAACCTCTTGATTGCGGCTCTGCAATCTCCCATTAACATGCTAATCTCTCTTTAACATGCTAATTCGCACCTGGCAGCCCTTTGATTGGTGGAAAACGAACCACCGCCGGGCTCGCTGCCGAACACTTCCATTATCATTGGCTGCTGACATTTGGGCTATGCCCATTTCAAACCTTTATAAACAGTTTCCCTTGGAAGCTAACCCCCTTTTTCCTGAAGACGACCGCTTGCGTTACGATCGAAACGTTGTAGTTTTCTGTTATTTTTTTATTATTTTCTATGAACATATCTACATGACTTTACCGAAAGACCTAAGAATATGAATTCCTGCAGTCACGCAAGCTTTATATCAAGATTTAAGTTATCTGAAGTTAATGCGGGAAAACGGAAAGGCTTGTTTCTTTATAATTACGTAGGAGTCACAGTAAACTGTAACACAACTCGAATCCACGCTCAGTTATCTCTTTAGTGGAGTACACAGCATCAGTTTGCCTCGTAGGTCATTGTTTTGACTGTTTTCAATGCCAATTTGTTACCGTTTTAGCAAGAAGACTCAGTTGAGCACATGGTAAATTAAGCAAAAATAGAGTGTGTCACCATTTTACTCTATGAAGCAAGGGTCACCTGTGAATTTGTTATGTACAGTACATTTTTTACGGAGTGGGTGCTGACCTGATATTGATTAATGTGTGCCTGAATACGCTGGAATGGCGTTTTAAGTGCCCTTGGGCTGGATGGCTGGTTTTATGGCATCTTTGTTCGACACAATAGAGGGTTTGACGAGCTCTGGGGAATGATAACATCACAGTAATATGACATCGGGGTGTGTACAGTATGTGGCAGTCTCAAAAGCAACTGCTTTATCCAAAGATAAAAGAGCTTGTAGCATTTTTAAATGCCTCTTCACAGGTACAAGCTTTTGCAAGATGTCGATTGGCCTATGAACGGATGACACTTCATAGGCAGTGCAAGTAATTAGCCTAACGTGAGTGTGCTTAGGTTCTGTGGTTGTTAATTTTAAGTGGTTTTGTACAGTTTCGGTGTTTCTAAATATATTTTTTTAATTTATGCTCTGGTCACTTCATCAATTCAAATGCCTTTGCATAGCTTTTGAAGGCTAGGCATATGGTATCTATTTGTTCCCACCCCCAGATGATAATTGATAGTATGCGTGTGGTGAATGGTAGAGAACCCTTACCTAAACATGTGTTTATTTCGCGTCTACATTTTCAGAGTACATCAGATAGAGTTTCCCAGCTAACAGTACTTGTCTCCGAACCACTCCAAGTTAAAGATACAGGAGAACTCCAAAAACCTGCGGTGAATGGGATGGACCTCGCTGTGCACCCTTTAATCCGCGACACGCCGCAACATTTTCTCAAAAAATCACCCCATCGCTGTGCCTCATAAAGTTTAGGTGGAATTAGCCGCCTATGATCCGCAGAAAACTCTCAGATTTCAGGATTACCGGCCCCACGGATTACGGGAGTTGCTATGGACAGCAGGGGTGCCACGACATTTAGGGCTCGCGCATTATTGATTTTTGAAGTTCTACTGTAATTCAAAATATGCTCCAACATCGAGCCACTAAGACGAAGTTAACCAAATGGATGGAGAACATAACTTAACTTCCAAATGAGGGAGAAACACATTACAGCATCATGATGGGTGACGAATGCTATCATATGCACCGGGTGTAGAGATGAGAGGGTGATTGGTAAGTTTGGCATTGAAGTGAGAAATGAAGGAGAACATCTATTAGAGTTTTCAGAAATGTGAAAATGCAGTAATTTAATGAATTTTTCAAAAGTGGGAAAATGGATATGGAGGAACCCAAATAGTGAAATTAGAAAAAAAAGATTGACAGTTATATTTCAGTAGTTGTAAAACGTATCATATTTTAAAAAAATGTAATGCAGTATCTTGAAAAAAAAATCTACTGTCTTCAATCATTATCGGTTGGGTTTAATTTCGTAAGCACAGTGCCAGTGTGTGCAGTATACTCCCACACAAAAAAACTACGTAGGAAATCTGTTGCTGCGTATAATTTCCTAATAACGTGGTAAAATTCATATTAATTTCAATAAATTTTACTTTCGTCCCATTAACATACATGCACTCTTTTTCAATGAAAATCTGATCAAAACTAAAATTTGACCCACTGTCATTAATTTTGCACATTTATTATTTTCTGATAATTTTCACTTTTGCAGTTTGGGCTTGGAGATGTTGCCCGATGTCTAAATTAGGCAAACGATGCGGAAGGGTCTGTAGCATTGCTATTAAAGTTATCTATTGTTTTGTAACCGTCTGCAGTGGGGTCAGTATAAGAATTAACATTTCAATTGTGTCTAAAATTGGCCCTGTGGTGAATATCAATGACTGGAATCTAAGACCATAAATATTCACTGCATATGTCAGAAGGTCTTTAATACAAAATCGCTCATTACTCCATTATTACAACCTCTTTAAACAGATGATAGGATTATTTTAATGTAAATCTTAATATTTTAATATCTATATGACACTTGAATTAATTCCGTTAAAGGGGTTCATTAAGGATTACTGTTCAGAGATTAAAATAGAATATCATTGCAAACTATTAAAGCTATAATATTTACATTTCTATGTTACAATTCAACGCTACATGAATGGTGTTGGGAATTTACATTTCTAAATATATATAAATAGATATGACACATTTTGTTCTGTATGTATGTTGAACATTTCTGAACTCCAAATGATCCAAGATTCTCCTGCCAGACTCCTCATCCACACCTGTAAACTTGACCGCTTCCCCTAGTGATCCTGTTACTTAAATGTCTTCCAATCTAATCCAATGTTAATATAATGATCATACTCTCAATCTACAAGATTGATTGTGGACTTTCTCCTTACTACCTCTACCCTCATTTCACTCTACTCCACACAGTTTTTTTTACAGTGTCTCAAGATTTGGTCGCATTTAAAAGCCACAGCCAAATGATATTGTCATTTTACTCCTGTAAGGGCTTAGAGTTTGATGGAGATTTATACATTTTACTTGCTTTGAGTCTTTATGTAAAATAACATTTATCCGAAATCGAAGCAAGTACTGTTGATAAACTCAACAATAAACTCTGTTCATGATATTCTTGGTTCTTTCGGTAAAGTCACGTAAAAGGGAAATAATAAAATAATATAAATATATTTTATAATATATATAAATAGTATATTGATACTAGTGAAATCATATTTTCCTGTCTCAATCCTTCGCTGGATTAAAGCCGCCCCATGCCATGTTGGTCATGGAGGTTGTTTGAGCATACGTCACCACAATGGTCAGTGTGGGTTGGTAAAGTTGGAGACCCAGCATTGGTACAGGTATCATTCGCCACTGATGTTAGCCATGACATGGAATCAAACTCAGGATGCTGGTTTCATAGTGCAGTGTGCTAACCACGGTGAAACTGCTTTCACTTTGAATGTTTGGAATCCTCGTGTAAACAAAGGAAATCTGTAAAATCTTTGACGCTTTTGTGTTCTCCGATTGCATCCTCTGGGCAAAGGACCTGAAGGATGAGAAACAGAAGGCTCGCATGGCTGCGGGCCGTGCGGTTCTGGAGAAATGCACAATGATGCTGCTTACGGCCTCCAAGGTGTGTGAGCGAGCCCTGCTTTAGAGCTCACATGAGCACAGTTGCACTTCTTCGGACACACGACTAGCTGTTTGAAATGCTGAAGAAAGTCAAAAGTCAAAAATTCTCCCTGAGACATTGCGTTGAGCCGTGCTCATCTCTGAGCCTCCGGTGGAAATTCCACATTTCTTTTGCGGGAACAAATCTATCACCGAGAGCCACTGGATATCATTTTCACTGAATAGTATGTATGTGTTTATAATTTTAAAATATACACACACGAAGGAATGTGGTACCAGCATGCACGGTGTTTAAATATTGCACGAAGTATTCAGTGTCTGAAACTGTACGGTGCTGATTTATGTGCGTGTCAGAGTTACGCACTCTGTTACATTTCAACGGGAAAGGAACAGACAGGTTCCAAGGGTATTAATGGGGAGCTTTCACTGACCCTTTAAAAGAATGTTACACTTATATGAAACAACAGTTTATATTAAGCAAAAAAAAAGGTTTTATTTTTGTCCACTTTGGGCATTCCTCTCAGACATGTCTGCGGCACCCCGACTGCGAGTCTGCGCGTGCGAACCGCGATGGCGTGTTTGCACGCACACGGGCGGCCATGGAGCAGGTCGCCGACATCGTCACGGACGTCGCGGCCAATGGAGAGGCGAGCGTCAGGGCCCTGTGCATCTACTCGGCCATTCGTGACTTCAAGGTGAGGGTGGTCGGTTTTGCGATAGCCGCCTTTGCGGCGTTCCGCAGCGAGTGGCTCGCGTTGCTCCGTTCGTTGTTTGTGCGTCATCCTCAAACCACACAGCAAGTTTGTTGAGCTTTTAATGGAAATGGACCGTGTTCGGGAACACTGGACGTGGGAGTGAATGGCTCCGATCATCATACCCCAGGCCACGCTTGCCCAACTGTCTTTCAACAATGAAGAAGTGTAAAATTAAATAAGCGCAAACAATGCATGCAGTTGATTACTATGACTGAAGTATTTGAATAGGGACGAAATTGATTTCTCGAAGACGAAGGTACTTTGCAAACCCACTGGCTATCAACAAAGATTCGTCCATGAAGCCATCCATATATACATACATAGACACAATCTCAACCGAGAAGATGGGTACAAACTCGGCAATCACTGGAAGGACGTTATCAACTAGTTTAAGTCATAACTGGCTGTAATGTTTCCATTTTATATCTGGCAGCCCTTTAATTGGTGGAAGCCCACCACCAGGACCATCACTACCAACAACTACCATCGCCTCTAGCAGCAACTTCCCTTACATTAACATTAGCTACCCCGCCCATGCTGCTGACACTTGGGCTACGCCAATTTTTAAACATTTATAAACAGTTTGCCTTTAGAGGCTAACCCCCTTTTCCTGATGATAACTGCTTTGTGTTGCGATCGAAACGTCGTAGTTTTTTGTTATTGTCTTTGTACCTATCTGCGTGACTTTACCGAAAGACCCAAAGAATATGAATTCCTGCAGTTACGAAAGCTTTAAGTCAAGATTTAACTAACTAATTTGAAGGTCAATGTAGACATTATTATCGAGGCTTCACCCCCCCCCCCCGCTTCCTATGCGTACGTACATTGTCAGTAGACCCCCCATACGCACGTGTACATATTTGGGTTAACCCCACCCCTCCCCCCTCCATGCGTACGTACTAAATGGATGGCCCCTGAGATGACGTATCCATTCGGATCTCACACAGAGCCGTGCATCTCTTCGTGTTAGAGAACGGCCCATGCAACCAGATTTCACGCAGCTACCTCTGAGATCTCTCCAAGTGACCTTTTGGCCCCACATCAGAGGGCAGAGCCCACCCGCTCTGCATACAGCAGTCATGTTTGTCACATGGCAATAAAACTGATACATTCTCACAGCTGAAATTTGTCCAAATTATCCGCGGAACTTCATTTGACGTGATGGTTTTTCGTATTGTGCAGCCATTGGTGGCTGGGCTGAGCCTCGATTCTCGTGGCCACAACCCACACTGTCTGCCCTTCCTCTTTCCTACCCCGACGGCCCTCCAGGCTTTCCTACACGAGGCTGGCTGTGCCGACGATGTGACTCCCCTGCTGCAGCTCATCGTGGAGCAGACGGAGGACTTCACGGACTCGCCATACACCAGCCATGAGCGGCGCGAGCGCATCCTGCAGATGGTGGCGCAGGCTCAACAGGAGACGTTCGCAATGCTGTCGCTCTTCGCCAAGCAAGTGAGCCGACCCTTGACCCTGTGGCGCCCCCACATGGCCCGCTGGCTGATGATATTGCCTGCTTAGTCACCGTGACGCTTTAGGAAGAAAAAAAAGCCATATGCACACACAGATTTAGCCTTCACGGAGATCACTTGCGATGTGCTATGCATTCTGATGGCAGGGACGTTGCTGCAGTTACGACACTGAATGGGAGCCGCGGTACATTATACTCCTGGCAGCGAAATGTGAGACCCTGTGGGATGATTTTTACCGTTTCCAATGCGGTATGTGCTGGACCAATCCCCAGACTGCTCTTAATGTCTGTGGGTAAAATGTATTGGAATTTACAACGTTATTCATCACATGGCCACGGACAATGTGCTAAGAAAACACATGGAACGTGAAAATAATACGAGCTATGTTTATCTTTTAAGTCTCTGTAAACAATTTGCAGGTATAGTCACTCAATCAGATGCAGGACTCAGGGGTTTGGAGTTGCTAATCCTGTAGATTAAGTCTTTAGTTTTTTTTCCAGCAAAATCCGACTGTGTTAAATGCACTCGCTTTTATATTCCACTAGTGTTGCGTGCGATTCTAGTTGTTTTCAACAGGCCTGCTTGTTCCACATTTCTTCTGTCCTGCAAGTTTCATGCTTTACTGGCACCACTGATAATCCTGATAATGACAGACACGATAGTAAAGTAGTTTAAGTCCAACACTGATGAAGTGAAAGTGAAAGGTAACGTACAGTTACTCGAGGAGGGTGTACAAATTATGGGGCAATGGCGGTGGCTAGGAGATGTTAACTTCCCTTGCCTGGTATACAGGAGATTGTGGGTTTGATCCCTACCCTGACGTATGTATATTTGAAGTTTACATGTTCTCCCCGTGGTCGCGTGGAGTTTTTTTTGATCTTCTGGTTCTCCCTCCCCCCCCCACATTTAGAATTAACATGGTTTAGGGTATTTGGCTGCTTATATTTCCACGTGTTAAGTCACTTCATTGGGCTATCATTATGGCCATTTTGCTTCTGAAAAAGAGCTATATAGCTCAGTGGGCCTTCCCTGGTAAAATAAAAAAATTGTTTGGTTTACTTAAAAAATAGTATGGCAACAACACCTAAACATTTTTTTAAACTATTATAACAATTATTAGCCATGATCCATCTACCGCTGGATGAAGCCATCAGCATCCCTCACTGTCTCACTCTGCAACGATTCATCCGTGCCACGCACAAGAGCTGATCTCATCAATCATCTCCATCGCTGTGCCCGAGCCAACTTTATTGTCCATAATTTGGATTTGTTCTCTGATACGTGTTCCTCTGTCTGTCCCTCAGTCATTCCAAGCACGTGGCTCTCACTGCTTCTGCGTGCACAATTCAGTTTTTGTTGCATTGCCGTGTTGTTTTTCATATTTCTGCTTCATATATAGCAGCTTCGTATACAGTAATATGCAGATATTGAAAATGTTCTTTCGGGACATTGCTATGTTGCTTTTCATTATCAATTAAAGTTTTTTCTAAAAGTACCCTAGCCTGTTCTCGGCTATATTTTTGTTTCATTATTTTACTCCTGGTCCACCATCAGCAATATGTATTTGAATGTTTTCTCCAGTTTTTTGCTCATTTGATCTTTAGCCCAACTTTGCAGGCTGTTTTGTGTAGGATTCTTAAATAATTTCCTGTAGTTGATTTCTATTGGTTGTTAAAATTACGGTGTCATCAGCAATTCTGAAAATGGTTAATATCCTAAAATATGTTTACGTATTCATTTATCCAATCAAATCCAATTTTCAGAAAACTATTATTACTCACGAATTTCTGAATTCGGGTTTGTCCACAATATGTAATGATTTCCAAATAAATAGCGTTACATTTATGAAATAAACCCATTGATGAACTCACAACCTTCAGTGTTCACATACAAAGGCCCATTTATCCACGTACTTATCAGTGTATACTGTATTCTGCCTCAAAGGAGACAAAACAAATAGAGGCTTATTTGTAATGATCGCCGGTCCTTTTGTAGAAAAAATATAAAAATGAAAAATTGCCTTGAGATGCCGGCCTCGTTTTGCTGAGGAACGCTCACAGACCCTGATTTTATCCCTGCCTGTGCAGCTGCCAAGTATAATGCATGCCCACAGCTCGCGCAATAAAGCTTATGCCTGCTCAAGCAGCCGATGCGGCACAGCTCTGTTATTGCTGTGTGATGTCGCTTGATACGGAGAAAATGCAATATAGCCGAGGGCTGGGAGTCTGCTATATCCTGCTTTGCAGATATGTTTACTACATTAACAGATTTTTTAAATCTATTTATTTGTTTTATAGGGACATGTGGCAAAAAGTGAATCTTCCTTTTATTTAAAGTAATGCGTGACAGATGCGCATTCTGCATGTTTGTCATTCTTTATTTTGATGGGCTCGGGGGTGTTTTTATTGGATACATTTGTGAGTGTTCTCGTCAGGGGTGTATTTTGTGGCATTGCTGTGGTTTTAGACTGCCTATCGTGGCATGAAGTAGTGAGTGGTTTGCCACTGGATTCTGCATCAGAGGCTGGCTTGCAGCCAGTGCACATGTTTTTGCGGTTTTAAAAAGTCGACACAAAGATACCACAATTCCAATAGTTGTTCTTCCTTAAATCAACAGACCGTATAATTCACGGAATTGTAATTTCTCTAGGAGTGGAGCCATGTGACAGAAGAGCAATGCAAATGAGCAATGACATAATTATTTAAATTGATCGTGACATGTGCTACATGCTAATGTTATTGGCGCATTACGAAAAGGTTAGGGGATTTATTTATGACAGGTTTAGGTTTCGCCTCACGTCTATCAATAAAAAGACGTCGGTGTTATCATTCACACGTGACTGGAGAATTAAAATATTTCTTGGTCGAGAAATGTAAATATTGCTGCACCTCCATTGATATTTTCCTTCCCAGTAGATTATCAAAGATTCCAGTAACTTACACTGCTCACTAGCGGTGTGCTCTGTCATGTTTGCGAATTTGATGATTGTCACTGCTCATTCAGGATTTAGCATTTATAGCTTATTGACCAAACCAAGTGTCCTGTTGCTTCTGCATAATTTATATGCCACGACAGTGGGTGGCGATCCTCCAGACGAGTGTGACATTGCATGCTTATTTGTTCATCACAAAGCCAAACGTGAGTGCGTGTGTGTCTCTGCCTTTAGGTATTGTCGCGTTGCGTTTTGGTCTATTTAACTAGCAGGTGAATTCAATGCGTTACGCGGAATGTATTTTTGCCCGTGTTGCATAGGACTCTTTCGTGATGTGACGTTGTGTCTGAAGCAGTGCAGGGGCCCTAACGGGAGAGAGGAGCTGGATGCGGCCATATCCAGAACCTCCCAGTGCATGGATGAAATAAGGAAGGAGGTGAGAAACTCTGCAGGCGTCGCTCATCCCGCTGAAGGAGCATTCGTTTAAGAATTTTACTCGGAGACATTTTTTTTCACGCCGTAAAATTCGCATGCGTTTTTTGGGATCTGTACTCTTAAACTGTATTTGTTAAATGTCAAAGATGGTCCTTTTATGGAACATAAAAGGTGCAAAAATAAATAAATAATTGGCTGCTACATATACAGAGTTTACAGATTTTACATTCTAGTATCGAATTTCCAGAAAATGTAACGAGTATTTTGCTTGCAGTGGCAATGCGATGCTTTTGTTTGATGGGGGTAGGGTTTGTGATGGGCGCCCCTGCACACAGTCCTGTATCACTACCCGGTTGTCTCTGGTGGAAGAGCTCATGACACATAGTGGCACAAAGGTGTGTCACAAATCTATGTCGAACGACATGGAAATTATAGGTCACCACATAATGACTTCACGTCACCGCAACCCTGCATTATGACCATTCACTGCCAGTCATATCCTCTTTGTATGTGTGAATGCATGTCCAGTCTTGACACATCTTCATTTTCCCACCACCAACCCTACAAAGTTTTGTAATATTTGTGAAATTAGTTTTGTCATCAAAGAGACTAAGCGCCAACATGCAGTCATAGCTGAGCAATGTGGAATGCGCATTTGAGAATTTAGACACTTTTTAACCTGTGTTTGATCGGCCCGGGTAATGTTGCAGCAGAGTGATTTAAATATTCGTGGTGGTCGACTCAGTTCATCATCCCTTGGTTTTGATAAAATCGACACAGCTTTGTAGGAAATCAACAGTGGTTTACCTGTATAGAGCCGAATCCCTGTCATGAGAATGTGGAATTTCTACCACTGCCTTAAGACCATTGCCAGAGATGAACACCTCCCGTTGTTGGAGTATATGGATAAAATGTTTTTTTTTGGGTTAGGTGGTGGAAAAAAAATGTATGTCGTAAACCCTCTTCAACCCGACACAGCCAATTAATATAGCGTTACGTGAATCGAATGTGGCCAGATTTATGACAGCTTCAGCAGCACCACTGGTGGTGTTGTTGGAGAGTTATCTCACATCTCACAACCTTTAAATGGGTGCGACATTCCGCTGGAGACTACACCTGGCATCCTCAGATTGTTAACAGGAGGTCTGACCCCGAATCAAAGCCCTTCCTGATCCAGGTCCTTAAGTAGATGCCACGACGTCATTGGCACATTCATGCACGTGGTCTCGTACGTTCATTACATTTGATTGCTAGTCGGTTGGTTGTGATTGTCACAGCATTGATAGTTTTGTCACTCTCTCGCCACCTCCTAGCTGCACGTGACAGCCGTTGAAGTGGCCGCTGAGAGTCTCCGTGCAAACGGTGATCACGCACTGCTCCGAGCCCTCAAGACGGCTGGCGCCGATGGAAACTTGGAGCTGACGTCAGAGTTTGCGGCTCGGTTGCATGAGCTGCGAGAGCAGCTCTTGGAGGTTTGAGCATGGCATGCATACGCTCGTTCACCCACCTGTACCGGCAGGGCATCGCGTGTTTGCTCTCTTATGCCTGGTGGATGCCCCTGTACACACGTGCACATACACATGCACACACGGGCTCACTTGGGTCAACTGGCTCGTTATGCTCCATATACTCGTACCCACGCATTCCCGCACGCACTCACGGACACCCAACATGCGCTCATTAATTCTCTAGTTAAATAATTAAAACTGACTAAGCCATGCATTCCTTCTCACATACCTGATATATACATTAATGAGCCATTCATAGAGAGCTTCATTCAGTCAGTAAGGAGCCACATTTTTGTACTCTGCATAATTGCACATCAATGACATGTTAATTATGATATTTAAAGCTGCAACAATGTTTTTTAACCGTGCATGCAAATGCAAAATAATTTGTCTAATTGCTTTTTGGTTATGTGCGTTGTGCATAACAACTTATAATCCTTGCCTTGCGTTTTTCAAATTCCCATCCATCTTTCAGACATCGCAACTTCTAAGGCATGTGTCTGGCACGGAGCCACTGGAGATAACGTGTGCACATGCCGAGAACACCTTCCGTGCCATCGGGCCACAGGTATAAATTAAGATCAATCCCGACAAAATGAACGCCTAGGTTTGACCAGCATGTTGCGTTCTTGGACAAGTCCACCATTGAAATGAATTACTTCTCTGCATGTGGGCATTGTTTACGCAGTTGATAGAATGGAGGCAGCTGTAAGCAAAATCGAAGGGAGTGTTTTTGCCCTAGAGCTCTGGGAGATCAGCCAGCACAAGACGGGCTTCTTGTGTTCTCTCCCATGTGCGGTTTGTGATATTACACTCTATTTGTAACAGGTGGAATGGCAGCCACACGTGTGTGTACTTGTCAATTTCACAGATTTACTTCTGTTTTCTGCTCAAGGTGAGGCTCACAGGTATTATGAAGAGCCTTGCCATACAGCCTCCATGCTGAATCATCACTGGGCTGCTTGATTTACTGTGGCGGGATATCAAACGGTCAATTCTCATAGCCTGAAAGCCGTCAGCTCACAGATCCAGATGAGTGAAACAGTGGAAATAAGTGATAATGCACACTCATCCACAACATCTTACGAGCTAATTGTTGTACGTGGGAAATCTCATAACAAGATAAATATATATTTTTTCTCAATTTCCAGGAATATTTCTTGCCCTTTTATTTTTTTACTTTTTTAATGATTGACAGGTCACCGGATTGTATTGCCTTATTAGGCGTAATATAAAGAAGATATCGCTGTTTGCCAAGCCATTGAAATAGTTGTAATACTCCAGGCAGAAACATTAATCGGGCACAACGTTAGTCAGGAATCAAGGTGTGAGTAGTTGCGTTGTTTTCATCAAAATTATACTCTAATTTCATTGACCCTCGAAATTTGATGGGTCAACCCCAGACAGGATTTGAACTCACAACCTTCTGATTGCGTTTTGGGAGTTCCAACCACCGTGCCACCTGGATTATGTTTGTAAAACTTCATGTTAAGTATATCCAGCAATGACATTGGTGAGCAAATATGCATGAATAAAACAAAAACCTGATCACATTTTTTCATCCATAAAATTTTCGTATATTCTATCCCTCTGCCACAAGTCTGTATAGGATCCAGAGGTTCCTTCATATATTGAGTTCCGCTGTTGAGCTCTTAGCTGCCTGTTGTGCTTAAAACCAACAGAGACCCATCTTGCATTTTGCCCCAGAGTGACCGGCATCACTCCAATGCATTCCATTGTTCAATGACTGCGGTTGATGTGTTCTCGATATGTATTCGTATTATGTTGTGCATTATACTACAAAGCAAACATGTATTGCTTATTGAAAGTGTGTGCTCAGAATGATGCATGCACTGTTGCATATTTCATGTGCACCCGCTTCTGTCTTCTCAAATCAGTTTTTTCCTTGTGAAGAAATTGGATTGTTTGGATTTTGATCTCGCATTTTGGCAATTTTTTTATGTGTGTGTGCAGTCGCACGTGTAAACACTGCACATGTGTTTGCCTCCAAGACATGCTTGTACATGCATGTTTGTTCTTGACAGTGTGTATGGTTGTATGTGTATGTGAAAGTAATCTTGGCTGTTTTACCCGTGATGTGCTGTCTCCCGCACAAGGAGGCTCCCGTCTCCTTAGTAAGGTTGAAGGACATGCAGTTGCTTCTACCGTAACCAGTAAATACTTTTTTTTTTAAACTGCCTTAGTTGTTGTAACAGGGTGTATGCGTGTTCCCCTGTGTGTACGTTAAAGGTACATTTTACCCTTTGCACTTTCCTCACTTCTCGCTGTAAATTAAATTCTACAACAGCATGGACCTTTGTAACCCTCGACCTACTTAATGTGGAATTGGCTTTGTATGAACCAAGGTCAGCAGAGATTATATCTACCGCATCTATCGACTACAGCATTAGGTCGTTTTACGCGTTACTTTCTGCCAATATTTGTCAAATCGTGAATGGAACGATACGTAGCAATGTGAAGCCATTGTAACGATATTGTAAATGTAATAATGTCATATCAAAGTCCAGACTCTGATTGAATTGTACGGCCGTTTTAGACTAATCGGGATGGTCGTATGGCTGTGAGCAATCGTGGCTATTTGGGAAATAGCTTTATGCTCATAGGATCGGATTTATACGTCCTGCCGACTGGTGCGTTTGGTTTTAATAATGTATCCAATTGTAACAATATTTCCATAGCATGTTTCACTGTTATATGTGCCCGGTCACTGTGGCTGTGGTTTTTTATAATAGTTGATGTCTCGTCTATTTCAGTGGATGTAGTGTTTACTTGTACGGCATCTAGAGATGCTTCATGTAGTCCAAATTCTTCTTATTAATCTGCTTTAAAAAAAAACATTTGTGCAAGCTATGTACACATATAGAGAGAGGCAACTGTTGTACTTGGTGAGATTGTTGGTACGTGTCTCTACTTAAAAAGATCACCAGTAAATGACGATAGTTTTTTTACTCAACTTGCATTCTCTTTCCCTCACATCGATTCCCATAATTCCCTTCCTCATTGCCATTTTATTGCAGTTCCAATAGAACCATTTACTTGCATTTATGTCGCAGTGAGACGCCCAAGCGTGGTAGACCTTGCTTTTTGTGCAGCACAATGAGGTAGTGCCATGCCGGTGGGCCCTGCAGACGGATGCAAAGCAATAAGAGTTCACCGTGCTCGTGAATACGCTGTGCGCGACCAACTGCCGTCTGCTGACTGCCTCCCCATGCCTTCCAGAGTTGTGGGCAACAACACTAACGTTTTGTAAATTTGTATCGTGTGTGTATGAACAGACAGATGCACAATTCGACGAACAGAGCTAAGACATGTATCACTTCAACCTTAAAATGGGAAAAATAATCCCTCATCTTTCTCTGACTATAACTCCTTCCTCGCAATCACTCGTGATGCAACCATCTTGCTGCTGTGTTGGTGCCATAAGGATACCGTCGTTTACAGCCGCTCAAGACATCTGCCTCGAATTATAATTTTGATGTTTCGTTTTTGTAGATCATCTCAGCCGCACAGACGCTGGCTCTCCATCCATCCAGTAAGATCGCACGGGAGAACCTGGACGTTTTCTGCGAGTCCTGGGAATCTCAGCTGACTGACTTGGCAGTCCTCATCAAGGAGATCACAGATGTATTTGAGGGACGGAGAGGTGAGACCAACATCTGCCCTATCCATTACCACTGTGTAGGGTCTCCCGGTTGCACTGTTCACATTTCTGACGTGTTTTTGTATTGTACCACGTTGTGTTGTTCAGCATGATGTTCGACATTTTGCTGTATTTGCTGGCAGTTTCTTGAAGTTTTTCCTACAGACGCTTCCAGCGAATTGGCGGATGTCGCGCCACACAAGATGCTTGGCTGTCCAGGCCCCATGAGCCCTCCCATCTTGCCTGAAAACCACACTGGAATTGTTATCAGCCATACGTTTCAATGGCAATCCTGACGATTCTGAATAGCTGATAAGCATGGTTGGCTATGTACGGTCTGAAAGAAGTTCAACATGCATATCGATCAGAATCGCCATTCAAACATGTTATTTACAGAGGCCATGTGTTTCAATGACAATTCTACGAGGCCAGACAGTTTATAAGTTATAATTCCTGGCTTGGAATTTTAAGAACTTCTCAGCTCTAGCAACGATATATTTAAATAGCGTTTTCTGTTAATGACTTGTTAATGTGACATTTAATGAAAGCAAGACTGAAAAGCAAGTCAATATTTCATATTTGTTGTTTTGTTTGCTTTTAAAACTATTTTAAATAAATGACTCGATACCCTCTTCTGTACTTTCATTATAAACATTTTGAAATGACAATAAAACCTGAAATGCAAGCACTTACCACGCACTTACCACTCACCGCACAGTTTTAAGTGATTGTGATGAATAGCTGACAAAAATGGTGGTTAGTATCTTGGACAGAGCAATTGATGTCCTGTTATGGGTTATGTATGTTGTCCTGGGAAATGCTATAAATGCAAGAGACAATTTAGCAGCTCAGTATTGGAACTGTCCTCTGAGATCCACAACCCGACTTCACTTCCATTACCGTACAGACTCACGCAACTACAGCAGAGGTCTCCAACATTAATTTCTACATTTTAAAATACTACACAATAAGCAATGTAACTTTTAAATACTATTAATATCATTAACGCAGGCTACCAATCTTCCAACACTACTGAAACAGATGTTACTAAACACCTTAATGAGGCATTCCTGGGTAAATGGTCTTTATGGATGATTTTTATTCAATAATTTGTATTTGTACCCTTCATCAATAACCGTCTATTGTTGAGATATGAAGTAAATATAATTGTTACGCATTGGAAAGTACACGGCATAGTAATGAATTATATAATGCTGTTTATATAAAATAACGGTACTGTAGAGTCATTGTGTTTACTTATGCGTTGGGTTAGCGCTGCAAGCATTGGCTATTAACATTTGAAGATGACATGACTTGCCCAAGGGGCGTTTGGAAACAAGTTTGAAGGACTGGGAATTTCCTCTGCAGTCGTTGTTCCTTGGGCTGTGTCCCAGCTGTTGGGCCCCCCCACTGACTGTGCATCGCAATGTCTTGTCTCTTCCTTTAGTGTCATTGTCACCTTGTGTCGATCCGCTTGATAAGACGGTGGGAATCCAAATAGATGCCACGGCACTCACTCCTGACCCAAGGGCCTCCATCACAAATGACCTTATCCTGTTGACCGCCTGACACCACGGCTCAGGGCTGTTTGTGTGCGTGCCTTTTCAGAGGCTGTCACTCTAGCCTTGTAGACCCTCGCTTGGGAGTAAACAGTTGGGCCGTACGGATCGCGTGTGCATATCACACACGAGCATTGAATACAGTTTATTTTCAAGACGTTAAAGATGGTTTCAACACAAAATTGTAAACATGGCATTTTTATCTGTTCCATGGTTTGATATGAACACAAGTTACAATGTACCTGCATATGTATGTATTACATATACAATACATATATATTTTTTAGATCATCAACAGAGGACATGCAGGAGAACTGCCTTTCAATTAAGTTGTGCAAAGTGGCATTATTTAAGTGGTATGACCGTGGTGCTTCTGCTTTTAAGTGGTACGACTTTGTGAAAGTACCAGATGCTTCAATTCCTATTAAATGCTCTTGAGTGAAGCAGACCGAAGAGCCCACAGTGCACATTAAACCAAGCTGGTGCTTTCACAATCGGTGTAATGGCACATGATTGACGTATCATGCCCTGCTTGGTGATTTTTTTGCACTGTTCTCCATTGCATCTGGCAGCCAGCTTGACACTAAAACTCGTCTAGCATCAGAGGGACACGGAACTGCACAGTTAGTGAAACATCCAGTGTCGTGGTGTTTTAATCTTTTAGTGAAGCTATCAGCTGAGCCAGTTTTCGATACATCCGCAGTGACTTCTCTCTCCAGTGAGTGTTCACCCTCCACCCACCTAAAATAAAAACAATTATCAAAAGAAATCTGATTATCCTCATGGGCAAATATTTCAGATGAAAAAAACACTGCTATAAAAATTACACAAATACATCCTTGAGGACATTGGAGGCCGATGCCATGATACGCACCAGCTTCACATAGCTCATAATTAACAATTTGATATAAGCCCCATTGCGCCGTGGTGGCATTCATCTCGGAAGGTTTGCGCGAAGAATAAAGGATGCTCCTTTATCTTCCGCAAATTTCCGCATTCATTATCGGGCCCTTTTCCTAACGCGGCCCGCTATCGTCGTCATCGGCATATTGATCGGTGGCGCCCACCGCCGCCGCTACCGCCTTCAGAACTAGAGATCCCTGGCCGTAATTGCCTCACTGTACGAGCCGTGTCGCCGTGCACGTCTCGTTCCCGGCCCCTCGTTACCCGCTTTTGAAATTCCAAACAGAAGGAGGGCATCCCGACTCGTGCAGGTGTCCACCCGAGCGCAGTGGGAGCGTTCTAGAAGGAGATGGTGGCCTGTGTAAGAGACGGAGCACATATAAAAGGTGCTGACAAACAGCACTTGTCCCAACAGTCTGTTAAGGTTGTACGGGGGGGATGGGGGGGGTCTTTGTCTTTTTTTGCACATACAAAGACAACGAGGCGTATGGTTAAAGAGAGTTCACACCATACTGCTACAAAATGTGCATTCAAAATACTTTTTTGTGTACATTAACCTGTAAATTGGATACCCTGACATTCAACAACATTTTCTGTTAAAATGAATGTGCACTCAGCTTAGCCTTTTAGTGGCACGTTCACGATTATGTGTAGCGCCTTACATTTGTATTCTAATGCGGCTTGGGGGGGGGGGATGAAAACATCCACTGTTTCACAATTTGGAGAAAATATCAGAGCAATTTTCCTTGCTTATGTGGGCATCGCCCAGCTGTGTAATGTTACATGGCAAAGAAATTAGCACCTAGCCGCTTTACGTAATTTAACAAGTGTGTTGGAAATACTACTGTGCTTACATTTTACCATATTTTATGGCAGATTTGCACATGGACATGCTGTTGTATTGTTATGCATGCTCATTTAATAGATTTATGATTTATATGAAATGCCCTGCTTTGTGAAAGTGATTGCTAAATTAGACTACGCGAATCTCCCTGCAACGTTTAACTTAAATTCTAATGAGTGTTTATTTCCTTCAGGTGACAAACGCACATACCTGTCACTGCCGCGGCCAGGGGTGAGTTTTGTCGTTTTATGTTTTTCTTTCACTCGTCCTTCCGCTTCACCTTTGCTATTCCATACATTTGATTCCATTGTGAATAACCAATCCATAAGAAAAATATACACTGCAGCATTTATTTGCTGCCTTCTTGCTTCTGCGTTAGTTTTTATTATGCTTCGTTAAAATTGAAATGTTGAGCAATTCCACATCTGAGCGCACAAGACCCCGAGCAGTGTTCACATGACATGTCGCTGGCGTCATTAGCTCATTACTCGCACTCTCTGTCACGCGTTTACTGTTAAACTCACGCCGCCCCCCTCATTCCTCTCATGAAGCGATTCTTCGCTGACCTGTTGCTGAATTGGAGACTTATTTCTCAAAAGCCAGATGGCACTCTGGCTGGACCCACAGTGCCCCTGCCTAGCTCTACTCTGTTACCTCGCTCTACTACCCTCCACGCACTCCCCTACCTCAACATTCACTCAGTGAGAAGTCACCCTTTCTGCTCTGCTGCCCCATCATCTGGAATTCTCTTTCCTCAGTCGTACGTGCTGTCCATTCCCTGAACCTGTTCAAGTTCAGGCACAAGACTTTCTGCTTTTCCTCTTCCTTTGAATGTCTCATACTCTATATAAAATAACCTAACAATGTCCATGTTCCACGACTGTCCTGTGTGGCATCTTGAGATACAGTTTTATTTATATATATGAAACCAAATTGTATTGTAATGGCATCGTAATAATAACCTCTATTTTATAAAGCGCCTTTCATATTGAAGTTTCTCAAAGCGCTGTACATAAAAATAAAACTACACTCACAAGTATAGATACAATCTAAGTGAAATCAAAAGTTGGTAATATCAATGACTACTCTCGAAATTCCAATAAAATGAAGAACTATGATGAAAGCGAATAATAATTACAGAGTAATCCAATCAGACGACCACAGTGGTTTTAACATTTTAAGTTACAAGGAATGCCTGTACAAGTATGTGAGTTGTGATTCCTAATGGACCAAGGAAGGGTATTCCACAATCTGGCTGCAGAAAGCTCTGTCTCCCATAGAACGGTCTTGTCTATGGAATGATGAGTAGGCCAGAATCAGCTGATTGTACAGCACATGATCCCAATTCAAGATGGTTGCGAGTGCACATCCCAGTTGCAGGGTGGACTCAGCCCTTCATTCCTCTGTGGTAGCTTTGTGTGGGAATTCAATAGTGTTTGTCCTATGGTGCGACTGGTGCCCACCATAGGAGTGTGGAATATCCATGACTGGTTCTGGGCCATATTTGGGGATGAGCAATATCTAATGCACATTTGATGGGGAAATACTTTGACTTTTTTGACGTGACTCTGCTTATAATATGTTACTGTTTAGGGCTTTGTGATAGATGTTGAATTTGTCACGGTTCCCGTAACCCAGGGGTCTGCAACCAAAATAACAAAAAGAGCCTTTTTTTATTCGGTAAAAAAATATAAAATTGTATCAAGGACCACAACGCAATGTGAATACGAGATGGTGGTTCCTTAATAAATAGCATCACAAAGCGGTCCTTAAAAAGTCGCATCAGGCTCCGGAGCCACAGTTTGCCGACCCCTGCCCTGACCCCTGACACTACGACCTCAGTGTCACAACGAAATGAGAGACCTCTTTTGAAGTGCTGACATCTTTACGTGTCCGATTCTAGAAACACAGCTCAAACCTCAAGCCAGTCAAGCCAGTGAAGCTGGATGCAGAGGTATTTTTACTCGTACTTTGAAAATGCAATGCTGCACACATTTTTTTTTTAATACAAAAACTGAATAGTCCACGTAAGCGTGTTGAGGGTTGAATGCCTGGAATTACATTTAAAGACACAAGTTAATGTTGTAATTCAAACTGTTAGTAAAGTGGGCTTGCCAAAAGGGATGATGACAAGAAAAATGAGTGTACAGGGAGGGGTACCGCAGTGGCAAGATGTTAACTACCTCACCTGGTATGCAGGAGGTTGTGGGTTCGATCCCGACCCTGACGCCTGTATATTTGGAGTTTAAGTGTTCTCCCCTTGGTCGCGTGGATTTTTCTCCAGGTTCTCTGGTTTTTCCTTCCACATTTCGATTCATGTGTTTAGAGTAATTTGGCTGCGATACATTTTCACATGAGCCACTTTGTTTCCCTATCATTTGTGGCCAGGTAGCTTCTGAAAAATAGCTATATAGCTCAGTGGGCTTTACCTGGTAAAATAAAAAAATGTTTAGTTTATATCTAGACCAGAGGACGCCAAAAAGCCTTTTAGTGTCTCTAAACACCGTTTGAGACTAGGCTCGAAAGAAAGCTGTCTCTGGTGTGGACCAATCAGTTTCAATGACAATGCATATATTATCAGAGTATGTTTTTTGTTTGCATTCTGACCACAAGTATCGTGGTTAATGCAGACAGGATTCCTTGTAAAAGGTCTCAGTTTGGTATTTTAATATCTTAACACCTGTTTTGTTGCCAGAAAAAAGGGGAAAACCTATTCTGAAATGAATATCGTTTACAATTGAGAGAATGTTATCATAGGTTTGCAGAATTGTGACTGTACAGGCATGGAATACTAGATACCAGCATGTTCATGTTTGTCGCTGTTGCTTTTTGTCGGGGCACTGCAGGGTTACATACGTCGTTTCAAAACACTGAGTAAATGACACAATTATGTAACAATTCCCGCGCGTTATACTGCGACAGAATACACGGCACGTTGTGTGTAATGGACACACAAACTTGTGCAGAGAAAAAGTGGAAAACTGAACACCAAGACCCACCAGCTGCTGGGTTCTGGCAACGACCAGATGCTCCTGGCACAGTGCTCGAGATCATATCTCCCGTCACATGCTTGCAGCACAAATCCCATCCTGCTTCTAGTAATTTGCTTGTCCAGTTACATTGTAAGCGATTTTCACGGGTAGATTAGTGAGGAATAACGCCAGCAGGTGCGTCTGCGTGTCATTTTATTCCGTTAGAGTGATCAAGGTGGAGAAGGGGGGGATGGCGTTGGCTGGTTTGCAAAGTACTGTAGCTTGCTCACATTGGAAAGAGTGTCTGCAAGCCAAATGGCATCATGTCGAAGCGCGATAGAGTGCCTGCCGGCTTACCTGCTTTGTGCGTATTTAAATATCCCACGGCACCTCCGCAAGGTTAGGTAATTGTTTGCAGGCATTGAAGTATATGAACGCAAACAACAACAATTATGTAACGTTTATAGCAGAGTTCACAGTAGGAGTTAGACACTCGCATGATAGATTTTTTTTTCCTATCACACTTTTTTCATACAAGAATGCTGACATTTGGATGAAAGCAGTTTGGAGTTTGGCCTTCTGGCATGAGTCCAATGTTTTCTTCAACTGCAGACAGCTGTTTTTGCCCTAACCTTTCTGTGACGTTATTTTCCCTCTGCACAGACTGAAATGACACTGAATTCCCTATATTAAAAAAGTGCAGTCATCTAGATACTAAAGACAACCATCCCAATGGATGCTGTTATGAAATTGGTTTTCCACGCATTTACTAATTTCTCCCTTGAAAAAGAGGCACGGTTATCTGAGTGCGCTCCAAAGGATATCAATTAATCTATATTGGATTTTTTTGTACAAATTTAGCCAGGGGCCAGTAGAAAAGGAATCTGTGGCCTCGGAAGTCTCCTTCCAGGGGGCGGTTGGAGCACATGTACAAATGAGGACTTTCGGCTCACTCTATAGTTTAACAACTTTGCAGACACGTGGAAGAGTTATCACGGTCATCCTCATTACCATATTATAGCAATTATATGATTTAACCAGGGAACGCTCAATGATATTACTTCAGGAAGATCCTGCACAGGAATGTTTGGCATGTGGGGAGAAACCGGAGTAATGTATACAGAAAAAAAAACCCATACATACAATGACGAAACACTCAACACTGTAATCTGTCGGTCACCTTGCAGCCTTATGTCTACAACACCTGGAAAGCCTCGGTGGTCACCCATCCAAGTAATCATCAGGCTCAAAACCTGCTTAGCTTCTGGAATCCAACAACATTAAGGCAATTTGGTCGCAGGCTTGATAATTCACAACAGGCAATGTGGGTATCAGGTTGTGTACCGTGTCTTACGTGGCATACTGTGCAACGTTTCACTGCATACTGGGATCATCTACAGGAACTGCATTTAACCAAATCACCCTAAATCTTCCCAATAACGTCAACGCAGAAGCTAGGCAGGGTTATTATTCCGTTCCTGAAGGAGCTCCCGGCACGTGGAGTGAAACGTTAAACACGCCAAACAACGGACGGTACAGCCCTAAACACAAGTGAGTGCTCTATTAGCACAACCGCGAACACCTTAGGCAGTGGTAACACGGAGTTCGATTTCCCACCTCCAAACCTCTGTGCGCGTGCAGGAGCAAGTGAAGATCGCCAAGCTGGGGCTCGAGCTGCGTCTGCTCACAGCAGACGTCGACGCGGAGACAGAGAAGCTGAGCAGCCGCGATGGTGGTGGCGAGGTTACCCAGCTTGTCCAGAGCTTGTCCTCCATGGTCTACGCAATCTACCTCTTCACCAGGTGAGGTGCCTCAGACTCGCAGAGAACGCCGATTCGTCACGTGCGCCGAATCAAATCACCTGGAATGCACTCGATCTCGTGGAGATCTGAGAAGTGAAGCCTGGATAGTGCACGGATAGGTGACCCTTGGGCACACCAGATTGTTATAGGTGTCTATTGGGTTGTGCTGAGTTGTGGGCAGCAGAGGGCAGTGCAGTTAATAGTCATGGCCACCCTATTCTTCCTTGCTCCCATGTCGATGCTCCAACACCTTCACCAACCCACACTGGGCAGCGTGGTGAAGAATGGTCGAATAATGCCCACGACCCACATGCCGAGGAGAGGCATGCCCTGAACCAGCAGTTTTCACAAAGGGGCTCTACAATGTACTTTGTTTTCCCACTGGCCGCTCTTTAAATGGCTTCCAGTGGAAACTTGAATGAACGATAGATGTTACTGAAATATGGCAAAACATTTTATTTTCATGCAGGAATAAGGAAAGGATGGCAGGTTACATAAGTAACCAAAATTCTAGATAATGGTCAATTCGTGTTTTTATGGTTGTGTTGTAGTGATAACATTTGTTTTATTGTTGTGAAAAAGCTTCTCAGGTTTTTAGAACTTTATAAGTAACTTATTTGCATTTCCCACAGATATGAATTTGTTGTGATTAAATTCTGCAATGGAGACAAGAGGCTTGGTAAAGCAATGCTTAAAGCTTCGCTCAAAAGTCTCTGTGTCACCTCACCCACACAAACCATGGAGAAAATGAGATGATGATGCGGTTCAGTTTTATCTGAAATGACCTGCAGGATGGGAATTAGCTTGCACTGCCTTTGGCCTAATTCATTCCAAGAACACACGGCGAAACTTAATCAGGGATCAATAAATCAAGGGAAATCTATCCCTTTGGCAAGTCCGGAATGACTAATGGCAAAGCATATTATACTCTTGTTGCAGTCCTGATAAATTCGCTTATTTGGCAATGAATATTAAATGTACTTTCACCATTCTTTTTTGTAAAAACATTTATTGTTTATTGTGAAACACTGGGGAGCCAAAGGTGCTGTATTTTTTGCTGATAATGTATTGAGCAATAAAGCACAGCTTGCGATTGCACAAACTTTTCTTGCAATGGGGAAAAGCGAGATTGAGGACATCGCTACAATAAAGCATATATCACGGCTTGGACCACGATACATTCTAGAAACTTCGCATTCTATTTGTCACAAAAAATGCACACAGTCCACCATGATATAAGGGGCCGTCCATAAATGACGTCACGCACCTGGGGGGGGGGGTCAGACATTTGTGACGATGTGTGACGAGGGGGGGGGGGTTGATAAATGTGACGTCACATCAAAATGCGCAACTTTAAATAAATGTAGACAACACGTTCTACTTAATTAAATAGACGTTTTAATACATGTTTTCTCCTACAACATCAGAGTGCAGCGCCACATTAAATACGCACTGCAATGACAATAGTTTAAAGCGATTTGAAGCGTGTTTATTTTTGGGGGGAGGGGGCCAGAGCTTTGTGACGTCATATTTGAGGGGGGGGGGGATCTGACTTTTTTGACGCCGTGTGACGAAGGGGGGGGGGGGTCAAAAATCGTCCAAAATCGCGTGACGTCATTTATGGACGGCCCCTAACCCTGGCTAAAACATCACTTTAAATTGATACTCTTAATAATGACATTTTTATCAGTTACAAAGTCTTTTTTTTCAGAAGGGTGCAGTTGTTTGGTTGTAGGCGTAGGAGCTTTGTTAATAATTAAATGGTAATATAAGTGTATTGATGGCGGGACTGGATGTTAAATCACGAGCTACCCGACAGAGGAGTTCAGATGTCACAGTAAGTGTAGGGCTCCCCCTTGTGGTCTTACTCTCAATTATATTTTTTATTCGAGAAATCACGCAGCAGTTTGCTGCATAAATACCAACACCTATTCAACAGTTGTAAACAAAACAAAAAATGGCAATTGAATTTAATAACAAAATTACATTTTAAGAACCTTTTGATATTACTTTCAGCAGTATAAATGGGTGCGCCACAGTTAGTCGATCGGAAGGTTGTGTTTGATGGGGTAAAGTGTGGGTACTCCTGTGGCTTCCAAGACTTCTGTCCAGCATGAAAGAGTAGGGCAAATGCCCTTTTAGAGGTGCTCATGAGAGCTCCCTTGAGTGAAGGATCTTCCGTCAGCAGCTTCTTTTGTCCTTACCTCCAATGAGCACGATTGGCTACGTACAGTGCGAAAGAAGTTCAACATACATACAGCGGCCTAAGCAACTGTTTTGCCATATCAAGCAGCAAGGTCATACATTTAAAAAAAAATTAAAATATATACAGGATGACAGTGTCTGTCACTGCCAGATGCACGTATAATCATCATCAGCCATATATCCATGATTGGATGGAGGCCATTCCATGTCACCTCCATTCTTCCCCACACCCTTGGTATTCCCAACGTCCTGCTCATGCACATGAGTTGATCTCATAATCTCATCTCTATGGTGGCCGTCCTCTCAGGCGTATTCCCTCCTTTGACTGGCAATTCATCACAAATCTCATTCATCGGCCATCATCCCTTAAACATGTCTGTAATTGCATTTCGTCCATGATCCATGTATTTGTCTTTCTGTCTCTCGATGTTATTCCCAGAATGCACCCCTTCATGCATACTTTGGGATTATTAGTTTATCTGGGAATCAAACACATACATTTACAAAAAATATTATATGATAAGATGCCACGAAAGCTTCAAATCTAGAATTAAAACATACATTTAGGTATGCACATGTACTGACAAAATAATTAAAAAGCGTTGTCAAACCACTGCTGGATGAAGACCTCCCTTGTCATATCAGTCATGGGGATTTGTTTGACCATACTTCACTCTGCTGGTCAGATACAATTTCAATGTTGTCTTTTCCGGGAATCGAAGTCAGGTAGCTGAGTTGATGGTGCAGTACGCTAACCACTGTATCACTGCATGCCCCCCTCTGCTGCCCTCATCCACCAGATTCCACAGCTGTACATTTTACGAATAATGTTCAATATTGTCTATAATTAAAATGCCATGAAGGTCCATTTTAAGAAATGTGAACTCTTATGGTGATAGTTACTCTTTCAGTTGGACAATGACTTAATTCTCCACAAAGTGGCCTATCCAATTTTTGGTTAAATAACGTAAAAAAAAACATATGATAAGATGTCAGAACCTCGGCAAGGTGAATCCTGGGTAGAACGTGAATGGGAGACTGTCTGGGATTGTAGGCTTGACTTGAAAGGTGGCTAGTAATGGATAATTGATTCCAGCAATTATTTAGTCCATCAGCATGCAGCTTTGAATGTTACCCTCTCGTAAGCATGATTTCTCCATCTTGTGCAATTGCAAGGCACTCATGAAAAAGAACCTTCAAGCTCACTGACTTTCCTGTGAAAATAAAGGTCATTATTATTATGTTGTTGTTTTAAATCATATTCTCGAAAAACCAATGAATGTCAATAACCATTGTGCCAAGACTTATAAATAATAAAATCAATTTACTAACATGTAATGCCCACTCTAATATTATATTAAGAACATACCAACATACACATTAAAAGGGGGGGCAAACTAACACGCATTCTTTAAAGTTATTTACAGAGACGTTAGAAGATGTTTTCTGAAAACTGGATTGGAGAAACAAAGGCATAAAGGTTAATGGCGAATACATTAACCATCTCAGATTTCCAACTGACATTGTGATTATAGCATCTACTAGAAATTAACTATAGGAATTAGTTAAGCACCTCACAAAGAAGGCTACAAAGTTGGACCAAAGCTCAAATGAGCAAAACAAACATCATCTAGGTGAGGCACAGTAAAGAAATTAAAATATTTGCTGGAGATATATGAATATATTTGTCACAGCTGGAAAAAAAAAGTCGGAAGATATGTACCTTGGACAGTTACTGACAGTAGACCTGGAGTAAAAGTATCAAGTAAAAAGATGGCCGAGAGCAGGTTAGAGTGCTTTTGGCAGAGGTGTGGACTCGAGTCATGTGACTTGGACTCGAGTCAGACTCGAGTCATGAATTTGATGACTTGCGACTCGACTTGGACTTGCATAACAATGACTTTGTCCCACCTATGAGATGTGGACTCGAGTCATGTGACTTGGACTCGAGTCAGACTCGAGTCATGAATTTGATGACTTGCAACTCGACTTGGACTTGCATAACAATGACTTTGTCCCACCTCTGGCTTTTGGAAAAACTGAACTTGATATTGAAAATTAACATAGCACTGTATCTAAAGAAGATAATTTTTTAAATGTTTATCAGTGCATACTACCTGCAATGATATATGGTTCATAAACATGGTAATTAATGGAAATTTTAGAACAAAAACTGAAAAGTGCAAAGAAGCATGAAGAGATGCGTGCTTGGAATTGCATTGAAAGACATAAATAGGAACACGTGGATTCGAGAATGTGTGTATGTACTCTATGTTGAACTTATTTTGCGCCGTACATAGCCAACTGTGCTAATCGGAGGTGCAGGGTTAATGCCATCATCCAAACTATTTAGGCTTTGGCAGATCAGTCAGCAGAACGGATGATGGCTTACGCTCAAAAACAATAACCGAGTGACAGCTACAGAATGACACAGATTTCAACAATGTACCTTGTACCTCGTACATTGTTGAAGAATGAAACAGGTCCTAGAGGACATTCACCTAGGAGATGGAGTGTGCAGGTGCTGGATGGACTGCTACATCATCGGAGGCTTGGGAAGGCCTTCATCCAGCAGTGTACAGACCATGGCTGATTCTCTATACCTGCACATGTCGGTATACTCAATGCCAATTTCGAGGTAGTTTTGCTATTCCTATATTGAAGGAGCACAGGCTATAGTGGTTTACTATATAGTTCTTAGTGTGAGTTGCATGGCCACAATTTCACTGTGGCTTCTCTTTAACTTTATATTAATGAAGGAAATGCGCACATCGATCTGTTGATGTTTTGATGCGGTTGATGGTTACACCAGGGTCTTGGAGGAATGTCAAAGTTGATGGTTATACCAGAGTCTTGGAGGAGTGTCAAAACCTGGCAGTGCAATGTGTGGGTCTTGAATGATGTATATAATCTGGACATCCACATTGAGACTTGATAAGGCAACGAGGTACAGTGTCGATATCTTGGTTGATGGGTTGGTTGTCGTTGGACCATGGGGGCTGGTGATGATGATAGATAAAAAGTAAGGTGTCTCCACGCTCACACGAGAACGTGAGCCAGCACTCACCTCTGTTGGTGTCCCCTTGGCAGGGTCCATTCTCTCAGTAGAATAGCGCTATATATTTCAACACTGTCTTCATCGTCACCCACTTCAGGTATTTTGTGCAAATGTTCATAGCAGCTAGCGTTGCTGACAATCCATGAAAAGAAACGGGACTGTACAAGTGTTTATTTTCGGGGTGTACCACATGAAGGTGGAAGCTGATAAGGCGAATGTTCTTCACTTACACTGAGCGTACATACAATTGCTTTTCATTTAAAAATCCAACAACTGTTCAATGTACTTCAATCACAAACCATTCTCTCTAACAATGTGTCCTTTTAGAGCTGAATTTTAGAAAATGTAACACACCTGCACATTTTTTCTGGGATTTTTATGTTCAGTCGTTATCACCGAGTCAGCAGAGACTATAATTTACTGCGTTTTTAAAACCACATACTTGCCCAACTGTGAGCAGCGCATTTTGTACGTTGCACATCAAAGTGCACACATTTTGCGTTATTCAGGCTTATCATATAAAAGTTGTCTCCCTGTTCAAATCAGCACTGGGCTGTGCCCTGAGCCAACGATTGGAAATCCCACGTGACCAAATTATGAACTGAGCGAGTCTTTCCTTAAGGTGACCAAGATGAGACTTCCCACGAAGTAGTACATATTTATTGACCCAAGAGGTTAATGTGTTGAGTTGACCATCCAATAAATGAACCCACGCATTTCTGATCAAGTGTGGAAAGCTCAGCCCAAATTTCCTCCATGCTGGAGCACATGTTCATGATGGAATCATAAGAGAAACAAGACATGACATAACCGCTGCCTCTTTCCTATGAACTCTCAAGCTGCAGTTTGCTAAAAGCAGTGACTAGTGGTAATGCATTTTTGTATGGAGCCAACCATGCTAATCAAAGGTGTAGGCAATTTAAATACAATTAGTGGATCACCCCTGCACCCTCAGATTAAGTCTGATCCAGACCCACATTGATAACGGTGGCTCTGAAAAATACTGCTACCCACAATCAGTCCAAAACCAAAACAAGGGCTTTGTAGTCCATGAGGCAGCTGTGGTAACCGACACTTTAATAGACGTGACATAACCACGTATGGGGAAAACGTGAATGCATAGGGCTTGTGTTTAGGCTGAGGGTTACTGCACAACAATTGGCTGCAGGACTGTTTCATTTAAATGAGAAGTATATTATTGCTCTACAGCTGTCACTGTTGTTCTGGGACACAATGACAATGAAGAATTCAAAAGGCAAAAACAATGTTGAATTGGACATGAAGCCATCTTGTTGTCAGCAACGTCAATTCACTGTTACAGGAATCATGTGAGTTGTACGCTGAGCACATAAATAAATGATCTAGGTGTTTAAATATTTATTTCGACTCTCAATGTGTAAGTGACAATTATGCAGCCACAGTGCAATGCGTGTGCCGTGTTTGTTAATGCTCATCCCCTTTGTTCATTGCCAAAAGTCTGCCTACAGAGCTTAATGATATATTCCCCATTATGTTTTAATTTGGAAGGGGGAGTATAATGCCACAAATAATGTATTACGTAACTACTGATGAATGAGGCAGTTTCAGCCCTGATATATTTTCATCAGACCTCAACAATAGTAATAATATTAACAACGACATTTTATGTCATGCCGTGACATGGCAAGCGATTGCAAGGGCGCTGGCAATCCATTAAGTACACTAGTACAGTTTAGAATTTACTAATATCGTGCTTATGTTTAGTATATGGTTTGGGCTGCAAGTTCATGACTTGCAGCAAATAAAACACAATTTTTGCTCATTTCAATATTATGCAGTTGAAATGGTTGTAAATGAGAATGGACAAACAACATAGCACATCAGCAAAGCAATACTAGTATTGAAAGGGAAGTTGATATTTGTGATTTTTTCCCATGAGCTAATCATGAGATTGACTGACAAATCACAGAACATCCTGAACCCCAATGATCAGATACCGAAAGATGCTACATATTTGATTAAAGGCACTTTTTTTTACAATTCCACAGCCAAAATTAATCACATTATATGATGCAATTTAGGTCGCAGCATAAAAAAACTCCTCATCTCTGTCAAGCATTGCAATTCCTGGTGACGTCTCTGCTGGTATATGTTCGTATTATTGACTACAGTACAAATCTGCCTCGTATATATTTTATGGTCAAAGACTGGCAGACTGCTGAAATGACTAAGATCTGATTGTAAATATATGCAAAAAAGGAGGCTATTATGAAATGTACCCTAATTGTTCCCTTCGTCTCTAGCCAAAACATTTTAATTTGTGTAATGTTGGTGTATGCTCACAGGGCAGCCCGGAGACATGTGATCTCATAATGGAGACAGAGTAATCTTCTTGGTTCTTTCGGTAAAGTCACGTAGAAGGGAAGTAATAAAATAATACAAATAAAACATAATCAAATAATTCTCACGACGTTTCGGCCACAACGCAAGCAGCCATCCTCACCTGAGGACGGCTGCTTCTACGTGACTTTACCGAAAGAACCAAGAAGATGAATCCCTGCAGTCACGAAAGCTTTAAATCGAGAGACAGAGTAAGTTTATATTATCCAGAAAAGTTTGATAATTCAACCACAACCAGAACACAAATTGCGATTTTAGCTGAATCTTCATGAATGATTCCAGTTCCGAACATTCAACAGAACATTTAACTCAATGGAAGGTCATGGCATTTACATTTTGATACCACTTGAGCTTTGAAATCCTATTTTTTTTTAAAGGTCATGAATCGTAGATCGTATTTAAGTGTGATAATAACTTAAAAGGTGACCACATTAATTAATTTTCATTAACCGCATCTTAAAAATGTGGTTCTAAATTTATGTTGCTTGAAACTGGTATTAAATATGTAAACATAAGTCTGTTTCGCCACGCAAAATTGATGGAAATAACATTTTAGTCCACCAGTCTTTTGGACTTCTGGACCAATATTTCCCAGAAACATTTGTAGAAGCAAACAAACACTATACAGGTTTTGACCTTCAGGATCTCATCAGCTGAGTCGAACTCGTGGAACAAATATGTAAGTTGGCTATATGTTATGGAAAACAGCTCTCCACCAACAGGGGGATTCGTTCAATGCAAAACAGTTTCTAAGTAGACACACTCATTACGCGCTGTTGTAGAGGGCTATGGGTAATACAGTAATTACTAATTAGTAATACAATAATTACTCATAATCTTCGGTTTTTTCGGTAAAGTCACGTAGGTAAAAATAATAAAATCATAATAAAAATTCCTTTTTGACTTTACCGAAAAAACCCGAAGAGTATGAATCCTTGCAGTCACGAAAGCTTCAAATCTAGAGCAATAATTACTCATTGATAACCAAATCCCCCAAAATTCGTCCAATCCCATCAGACCTCAGATGCTAAGCATGTTTGAGCCTGGGTAAGTGTGCTCGGGTCGACCAGAAGGAATACGAAGAGGCGTTGCAGGCTGCTGTGGGGCTATGTTGTCCGCAGAGGGCAGTGTAGCGAACTTCATAGCGCTCTGCTACGCCCCAGCGTCATCACTTCTCGCTCTCAAGTTCAAGTTTCATTTATTAGGTGTAGCCCTGTGAGCCATTCGGCTCTTGAATCGGGTGCAACCGCAACAAACAAAAAACAAAACCATGAACAATAAAACATCTTAAAGTGAATATGTGACTAAGTGCAAACAGAAAATCCAAGAAAAGACAGCAAAATATTGCAGAAAAGCACCGTACATCAACGCTGTGTGCAAAAATCCCAGTGGGATGCAAGTCAAACAACAACAACCATAAGACAACTTAGATTAAGGCCATCAGTCTAACTCTGTACTACAACAAACATGGCTAAACCAATACACTTTTCTAAATCACCAAAATAAAGCCATGAAAGCAATGAAAAAGCAATTATAGGAACTGTGACGGAATTTTCACAATAAATGGCATAAACATGTACTACCAAAACCTTGCAGCCATAGCTGGCTGCATGAGCCACTCCGCAACAGCAGGAGCATCAATAGGAGTATTATAATTTTTCAATGCACCTTTAAGATCAGCACACTAAATCAAATCACCCACAACTACCGGCATGGGAAGCATTGGACGATCGACACGTTGTGACGAGGCACTCGTTCAGCAACGGATTGACAAACGGCCTGTACATAATATAGTTCTATGTAAGTTATTTGTTACCAATTTTTTGTCCCACGGCTGCAAGATAGTTTCCACATGGATTCCGGCAGTAACCCTGCATGTTCCATGTGTAACAGCAGATGGCACTGCAGCGGTGTAATTGACAGGATGGAAATGTGACATGCATTGTGCTTCACCTGCTGGGAAGAAGACATTGCAGTAGCATTATGCACAATAACAATTCTGTAAACACCTGCATAAAACGGATGCAAAAGCACGTTTTGCTCATTATCATACTCACCCAAGGACATCATCTGTGAGGTTTAGGAAGGCAATATTTTGGTAAATAATGCAATTAAGGACTCAATTAAGTGCCTCGTCGCTTGATGCCCCGCCATAAACTTGTTTATGGCCATTACGCGTGAGCGTGTTAGTTTATTATTGATTTTAAACATGGCTGGCATGACAAAGCCACTTGCCACTGTTGATTATTAAAAAAAAATAAGCGCAGAGGCAACGAGTGCAAGTGTCGTCTCTTTAGTGCCATTTCATTTCAGAGGTGACCGACAGCTGCAGATTAATACAGTATTCAGCATTATTTTTACGTGTCCTTTAAATGTTGACGTTAAAGAAACCAGGGGTGGACGGATGCATCGATTCTACGTATCATGACGCAGGCATCGAATCATGACATCAATCGATGTCTGCGCTCTCGTGATACACGCATCGAATCTCAGGTGTAAGAAACGGTGTTTTTTTCCGTCCTATTTAAATATTTGCATGCACGTAATGGGATTCCACGCCACCCCTTAAGCACCTGGAGGCACTGCCAAAGCAACAAATTTAACGGGAGCAGAAACATAAATAGTGAGAATTTATAATCGATTCGGTGGGCAGGAGAAATAATTCCATACCAAAGCACATTGTGTAAATGTCACCTTTTTCATGAGACAAAAATGTGCAGCATCTTCTAATTCACCCTCAGTTTTTTTTTAACATCTTTTACAAACTCAACAGCTCCCTGAAGTCAAAAGCCTGATTTACGGCTTTTACTACCATACAATCATCCACTCCCACTCTGTTGTGCAGAGTGCAATGAACTGTCCTCCATGTGGAGTGCTTTATGAGATGTCAAACTTGATAAAACACTAGCTAGTGTGTGTGTGAGAGAGAGAGAATTAGCGGTTGCACTCCTAGGCGTGACAACAAAAACCCAGTGCAAATTGTAGTGGACGGGCGATGGTGGCGATTTGCGTGCGAGTGCTGATCTCCCAGCAGGTTTGAGCCGAGATAGTGAGTGCTTGGATGGGGAGTCACGGTGCATGAAACAAGTTGTTGTAGCCTTGCTGGGTGCGACGTGGTGGGCAGCAGTGGGCAGTGCCCGCAAGGTCCCATTGTGGGAGTGTGCGTCGATGCCCCCCGCATCTACGCTCACCGCCTTCCCCAACTCAAGTTGACCAACGTGGTTGGAGTCACTGGCGGAGCCAGTGGGGGGGATGGGGTGGCACGTGCCCCCCAATGATCCGATCGAAATCCCTAATTTCGATCGGATCATTGGGGTTTATTCGTAATAAATCGGCATTTTGCGACCCCCACTGCCACTGTGTAGCATACTAGTATGTGCCAGGGACTTTATGAGATGATAGGACAATAGTCTGAGACCATAATTGGCAATAAGTAACGGCAAAGCAGTTATAAGTGACTCAGAATTGTGCGCAGTTGCGTATACAGGACACGACTTCCCTGAAGGCATCAACACCTTCAGCGAGCACGATGCCCATCACACAACGTGGTTCGAATTCGACCCTCAATCGATGACTGCGCCATCACCGCACAATTCAAAGCAAGGGATAAGTCCTTACTTACTAACAACTCCGATCGTTTTCCATTGCTGGAGGGGTTGCCCCCCCTACCTGGCCAAATAACCCCCAATTGCCAACAGGGCACAGATATGCCGTCACTTAGCAGCAGGTTGATACAAAAAAAATCGCTGTACATGTACACCTCTCATCACGTAAACCTTGGTCAAAAGGTATGCAACAATTTAACCCCTGAAGCCATTCAATGAAATGGAACGATTCGAGGTCCGGACGTGCCCGTATGAGGGGGTGACTGTGGTAGTGGTGGACAGCCGCAGCCGTCATCGCATATCAGACAGACGCGTTGATGGCGTGTGCGCGTGCGATGGGGGCGCACTGCTGCGCGTACTGCACGCGCAGTGCGTGAGACCTTGACAGCCCTGTTGCTGGTACATCTTGAAGCTGTTATTCCAGGGTTACCATGAGCCCTGCTCTGTGTGCCTGGGAGTGGCTGGAAAAACGGCTTCTCAGTCATGCAGTAACACCTCCAGGCGTACGTCGCTACATTTTCACAAGTGTCCATTTTACCAGAGCCCTGCATGGGTGGGGAAGGTTGTCAAGAAATAATCTCTGGGGCAGTCTGTAAACGATAAACAAATAGTGTGTGGCTTTGTGTGCACAATTGAGGATGCAAAGTCAGGATCAGAGAGTAAACGCATTAACACGTGAGAAATACAATTCTGGTTCTGTTGCAAACTTATCTCAAGGCTATACAACCATTTAGAAGGTTCATATATAAAATGTGATACCCCTGTGCCTTTAAATCTATTCCATGTAACATGCCTTTCATGTTGCATGATTATAATCAACATTTTTACATTTTCCCACTTGAAGTGCAGAAATTTTGCTTTGTATGGGCATATGAGTGTTGCAGCAAGGTGCATTTCCAATGGATAATGCAATTAAATGAATTAATGGTTTCATTTAATTAAGTGTGGAAGAGTAGGCCAAGATAGGCCTTTAATAGAGCCCTTCTACCAGAAGTGGTGTGAGAAAACAATTTCAGGACTGTGCCTTTACCCATTGGACTGATCAGAGGTACATTAGAACAGTAGTGGAATGGAGATTTTAAAAATGCCTTGGGTGACTTATGCATGGTGTGAGATTCTTTCTAAAAATGTAATACTTCTCTTTGATAGCTCTGCCAAGGAATGAGAAGGAATCGAGGGAAAGTTAGCTTAAGTTATTATATTTTCAAAATTTGAGGAATGGCTGCATATGTTGTGTAGGATTTTAGTATATGCCTAAGTAAAGATGTCATCATAATCAAGAGTATTAAGCAGAATAAAAATACCTTTGTGACTGCTAAATTACAAATGTTAGTCCTAAGAGAGTAAGGTCGAACCATAATGCATGAAATTAACGTAATTGTATACAGCAGCTCTACAGTAAATACATGCATATGTGCAGCCCTTTATCAATCTACTTTCGGATGAAGGCCTCCCCAATCCGTGTAGGCCATGGAGGTCGTTTGACTTCCCGATGCTGATCAGTGTGGGTTGATGAAGGGGGGAGGTTGGGGGTGGCAAGTCGGGTTCAGGTATCACCCACAAGCGATATTAGCTGTGGCTGGGAATCCAACACCACTCCACCCACATTCATGTACCCGGGAAACAAAAGATTGTTCAGGTTCCAGATGTCATAGCTAAAGGAGTAAACACTGCTCTTTGCAGGATAAAAAAATGTGGAAAATGCATTGATCAGATGGAGTAACTGCGGACATCATCAAAGCAGTTGATCCATTTTTTGCAACACAATTAGTAGACCTCTTTATTCTAAATAGAAAAGGGGTTTTAACCATTAACCACAAACTCATTATTAATCACATCCTAGAAAAGACAAATGAATATCAAATACTGCAATATAAACTATTAAAAGGCATACTCTCTGGTTCTTTCGGTAAAGTCACGTAGATATAAAAAAAAAATTAAAGGCAACTGATTCAGGGGGTTTGTGCAGCCTTTCCAGCTCTTTGCAAACCAAGACTTTCATAAAAAAAATGTGAAATTCTCAAAACCACACATAAGGAGATAGAAAAAAAATATTTGCAAACATTGTATTGGATAGGGAAATAAATAAATGCATGTACCTTGAGAAAGTACTAATCATCCCAGATTTACAAACAACAGACATAACAACCAATTCAAATGAACTACACAATACACAAAATGTTTTCAAACATTACAAAGGGGGAATGCATAGTTGACCTCACGATAAATATGAATAAAACTAAAGTTATTCACAGCAAGGTTAATATACAAAGGATAACAGTCTTATAGGACACAACTGGAAAACACAATAAATGATGTTTTCCCAAGGCAATTATTTCAGGCCTATGAGGATAAAAAATATTAAATAAATAGGTGAACGAAAACTGTATGAATTGCTTTTGGGAAATCTTAAGTTGATAATGGAAAGCAAAAACCAATGTACTTGAAGAAGAAAACTTATAGTTATTATCGATCAGAAACACAGACATGGACAAAAATGTAAGCAAACGCTGAAAAGTGTGCAAAGAGGCATGGACAAATGCATGCTTGGATAAACACTTGAGTTTATTTATTTATTTTCCCAGTTTATTAACACTGAGCCAGACAGAGGAATGTTGTTCAGAAGGAAAAAAATACAGATTCGATTTAAGGAAAGTGGGCTTCGGCAGCACACAATTGGTAGAAGGGATGGTAGCCGATGGACGAGACTGTATGTGTGTGTATGTTGGGACCGTGCGTGGCCAACTGTGCTAATCGGACTGGTGAAGGTATGGCAGCCAAAGGAGGGAGCATGCCCAGAGGACAATCACCGTGGAGACACAGTGATGAGATCAGCTCATGCGCAGGAGATTGATGGACTTTGGCAACATGAAACGATGGGGGATGTTGACAGCACGGGGAGGTTTCCATCCAGTAGTGGATATGCAACAACATTTGTTAAGTATTTACTTGCAACCTCATCTCAAGATGCTGTACAATGCAGGAAATCGTGGGGGAAATTGGCTGATGATGTTCAGTAAATGTATATACCCTATATACACCTACAAATGACATGCAACCTTGAAAAAAAGTCCAATGCTTATGCGAGTGAACTCGTAGAATTATATACTCTGCATGCACTGTTGTCAATGATATTCTTTTATAATCAGAGGTGTGTTCTGTATTGTTTTAGGGGTGAAGGTCTGCTGAAAACTACCCATGACCTGTTCCAACAAGCCGAGGTAAATTATTGGTTTAATTTTAGATTTGAAGTTTTCGTAACGGCAAGGATTCATACTGTTTTTTTATTTTTTTCGGTGAAGTCACGTAGGTAAAACATTTAAATAAATTAAAGCAGCACGCTTAAGCGGTGTGCTTTCGCTAAGTTGTCCCCACCTGAAGAAGGACGCTTGTGTTGTGCCCGAAACGTCGTGATTTAATTTATTTATTTAAAAATGTACCTACGTGACTTCACCGAAAAAACCAAAGAGTATTGGTATAATAAAATTACCATAACATTTATTTTTATGGCGCTACTGCCTATCCACTAGGTACCTCGCATGGTTTGGCGACTCGGGTCTATTTCCATTAAGTTATGAGATAATGTATGCTATTAAACATTCCAGAGAATTACTGAAATTAAGATTTCAAAAACAAAAGGTGGTGTCAAGAGGATACAAATTCAATTGATGCCACTTGAAAGAGCAGATGCTCTGGCAGTGGGCTTATCATCATATAGCCACCAACATAAAAAAAATCATGATTGTGTCCTTTTTGACTGACCAAACATGCACACTCGACTTTCGCTATCGTTTAATTCCCTGTACGAAAAATGTGAACCGCTGAACAACACCACTTTTAAAATACAAAAAATGTAAACGTCTCTTGGTGAAGGCAATACTGTGGCCACGACAGATGACGACTGGCAACCCTGGTTGTCCAAGTCTGCCAGGGTGTTCTCACTTGATGAACCCTCAGTCAACGCTGCCAGCATTGGTAAAATTTGAGTGCAGGACTCTAAAATGGGTCTGAACCTCTTCAAGGTTGGCACATTAAATAGTACAAAAATAAAACTTATCACCGGCTTAGAAGAATTTCAATTTGCATGTGAAAAGTTGTTTTTGTTTGGGATTTTTAAATACCAAAACATCTGGAAGCTATTGTTGAACTTGCAATATCACTGTACAAAGTGAAACAATTGATGGGCAACGGAATTCTATTTCGGAGTGAAGTTGTAAGGACAGATTTCCAAACTGTAAAATTACTTTTGCTTTTGATTCATTTCATAATATCTTGTGGATATTTTTTTTGTAAAATGTAAAACAAATCAAAGAGTTAATTTAATAAATAGTTAATAAACGCCGGTGTCCAATTCCAAAACTAAGAGTGATATTGCGTTGACTTTATCCATTTATATTAAAAGACCACCTTTTAAAGCGTACCTGTGCCTCAGTAAGTACAGCTATGCCTCAGGAGATGGGGATTCATAATTAACAAGTCGACGTTAATCTTTCAGGTTTTTTCTGAAGAGGGAATCAGATTATGCGCAGCCCTGCGGACATTCTCCATGCTGGTGAGCTTATCAGCCACAAAAATTAACCGACTCAAATATTGTGATGTTTTCATTGCGTACTGTGTGCCCTGTTGGTAGTCATGATAACAATAATAATGGGTAACTGTTTTGAGGATGGGTATTGATGCCTTAATATTACAAGTGTAATGATGCATCAATTCCTTACATAATGTGGATTATTAAGGTTGCAATACGTGCATCATAATAATTTTATATTTACGTATTCGATATAATGGGCACGTATGATCTCTGCAGCCATTAGAGGCTCGAAAATTTACCACAATGTTCGAAAAAAATTATTCAATTGAATCACTACCCTGCATCGCAACAGTTAATCAAATTGCTGGGAGTACGGGTGAAAATTTAATTACACCCCTACTTAATACTCATGCTTATCTAATTTTCACAAAGCATCACTTTTACTACTTCACAGCACACAGTACATTCATTTTTTAAATGTATTTTTTACGTCCAATACTGCATAACGGAGGGGAGACACTGCATGACATAATAAATTTCGAGTCTAACCTGTTATCCTCATTCAGTATTCAAGTACGTATAATATTGTATAATGAAGCAATGATCTGTTAAAATCACATAAGAGCATCTTGAAGAGTTCATACACAACTCCACCGATTTAGAGTTTAAACTACGACTTTCCATTGCATTTAATTTGACCATTAACTACTATAATAAGCCAAGAATGTCTGTGTGCAATACTCGTGACGTCACTCCATTTCGACCAGCCCCCCTCATTAATAATCATGAGCAGGTGACGTCACCCAAATGGACACCCCCCCTCATTGATAATAATTAGCGGCTGACGTCACTCCACATGGGGGGCCGAGACGCCTCCTCCCCCCTCCTCGGCGTCAACTCACAACCCTCACGACAAAGGCAGAACCCTCACGTCACGCGATCTCCGTAACGCTATTGAGACATCAAAGTAAAAAGGACGTCGTGATGAACAAGGGATTTTAACCGTCCTTGGACGGGCAAAAGGCTAGTCAGGATTTCAGGGCCTTGAGGGCAGACATTTGGACATACGTGCAGCACTGCAGCCTAACAATGAATTTACCATAGTCCTGTCTGCCGTGTCCTCACTGCTGCGCCATTGCTATAGGTGCCTGAGGAAGATGACCGCTCACTGCTGCAGGTGGAAGCAGGGCGGCTACCAGCCTTGTGCCAACAGATACAACTTGCCTGCCGCACGCCCATGCACGGCAAGGTGGCTACTTTCACAAAGGTTAGTGCAGATCGACCTCAAGACAAAGGTAGATTAGTTTACTCCTCCAATTAGACAGAGACATTTGATTTAAGTTGTCACATAAACAGAACATGCCAATTCGTTACTAATACAGCACACTGGTGTGTTGGAGAACAATTCCACAACATTCATAATAAAGTTTTTGGGTTAGGTCGCGTTATTTATAAATGTGTCGTAACCCTCCACCACCCGACACGGCCAATCAGCAAAAAAGTGTCACGTTGACAAAAGACAAATAGTTCACTACTTTAGCCCACCGGTGTGTTGAAGAGTGAATCCACAACATTTACAATTTTTGAGTACGACGTTTCGCTGGTAATTGCATCCAGCATCATCGGGCAATTCGCCAGAATGGTGACACTTTTTTGCTGATTGGCTGTGTCGGGTGGTGGAGGGTTACGACACATTTATAAATAACGCGATCTAACTCAAAAACGTTATTATGAATAATATTGGTCGCGAAAGCCTACGTGTTAAAATTCCACAACATTTACAATCTGAGTACGATGTTTCACCAGTAATTACAACTAGCATCATCAGGTGGACAACCAGATTTGTGGAGAAATCCTCCTGTTTCGTTCCTTAAATAGAGGGATAGATGTGATGACGTCACTTGTCAGCTCTTCACGTGGGAAGGGGGGGGGGATTAATGAATGCATATAAATAACAATGGGTGTCCATTTCCGGTTGGGTTATTCCTTTGGTAATCAGCGTACATTATGCATGCACATTGTTCCTGTACCTCCTGTCGTTTGTGTAGCCTGTTATTGTCTGCGTACAGGTAATCCCCATTTGTGTATGGTGACCTGTATAGGCATGCTTATAACAAAGTATTGTTTGATTCGCTTCCAAGCAGTACTAAGCCGAACAATAGTAACTAGTTTTGAACTTCAACATTATCAAAATCAATTGAGTGTCCTTGTTGGCACGAGTGTTCTGCCACTCCCGTAGTTGTATTTGGGAGTATTTAATGTTCCTTTGGTGTTCTTTTAGTCTCGTGCTGATCATTCGGCCTGTCTGCCCAACATAGCATTTTCCACAAGTGAAATTAATTTGGTACACACCTTTTGTTGATTGCTTCGGTAATACGTCTTTAGTACCACATATTAATCTCTGTATTTTATGTACCATACTAAATCTGACTCGGATGTTTTGTTTTTCCAAAAATTTGGCTAGTTTATCAGTTACTCCCGCAATGCACGGTATGTTAATAGTTTTAATTATTTGGTCAGTTTCAACTCTCGTGTTATTTTTTGATTTGTGGATCATTTTAACCGTTCAATTGCATGTTTAATTTAATCACTTCTTAGACTATCACCATCTGACACTTTTTTAGCCCGATATATGAGCGTCTTGATGAGAGAGGATTTCTGTGCGGGGTGATGATGTGACTGCATTCAAATAGGTGTCAGTGTGCGTTTTGTGGTGAATTATGAGCCAACACTGCCATGACTGAAAGGCGTGGAGTGGACTTAATCCCGCAGTGGATTAATAATGGGTTTTGCATTTTGCAATTAATTTTTACATTTTATTTATCAGGGCTGAGAATCCCATTCCATGGAAACTGAGAGAGATGTTACAATTGTTTTCATTGTTCCTTTGTTAATTGCCTTTGAAACTGCCAAACATGGTATGTTTACAAAAAGGTCCCAAACAAGTCCTTGTCATTTGTGCCTGTTATAATTGAAATTAATTGCCCGTACAGGTTTGTACTGAATGCACTTAACACGTAGGCTCTCGCGGCCAATATTCTGCAAAGCGGTCACAATTATGGCATCTGACTGATGATGCTGGTTGCAATTACCAGCAAAACTTTCTACCCAATTGTTAAACGTTGTGAGCTTGTTCTCCAACACACCGATTTGCCGAAGCAGTAATACATTCTTAATTTTGGAGCTTTCGTGACTGCAGGAATTATTCTTTGGTTCTTTCGGTAAAGTCACGTAACTTTACCGAAAGAACCAAAGAATACAGTAATACATTGCCACGTTGCCAAGAATACAGTAATACATTGCCACGTTTGTTCACGTGACAACTCATTTATTGGCTGTGTCTGGCGGAGAAGGGTGTCACGATACATATTTTACTGATGCGATCCGATAAAAAAATGAACGAGGAATCTGAATGTATTTGCTTTTGTCCACCTTTTTTTCCTACCAGCATGTCTGTATACGTGAAGTTTGTTTTACAAAAAAGACTATTAAAAATGTAGTCTTTAAGATCATAGAAATGGGCTTTCAAATGTGTCCTCGAGATGTTGGCCTAAGAAACAGTATATGTCTTGCATACAAAATGATAATGGCAGCTATTCAAATACTATCGCCTTCATGTGTAGAATACTTTATGATAAAACAATATATTACATATTTTTACATTTAAATTCAGGATCCTGTAGCCTCACCTAGCTATTATAACGTTGCCTGTGGACATTTGAACATCCCCCCCGAAAAAGTATGCCAGTAAAATCCAGACTTTACCAATTACCCACTCCTGAATTTTGATTTAAAGCTTTCGTGACTGCAGGGATTCATCTTCTTGGTTCTTTCGGTAAAGTCACGTAGATGGGAAGTAATAAAATAATAAAAATAAAACATCATAAAATTATTCTCACGACGTTTCGGCCACAACGCAAGCAGCCGTCCTCAGGTGAAAACCAGGTCCGTCGAGGCGACAGAGTCTCGACGGACCTGGTTTTCACCTGAGGACGGCTGCTTGCGTTGTGGCCGAAACGTCGTGAGAATAATTTTATTATGTTTTATTTTAATTATTTTATTACTTCCCTTCTACGTGACTTTACCGAAAGAACCAAGAAGATGTACCTACTCCTGCTTATAGTTTTTGTTTTACCCTATTCGTTTCTCTGCCCGCTGTCTTGTTTCATTGTGCCTGTTGAAAGCTTTCTGCCAGATACCCACGAATACTTCTGTATGTTGCTTGAGTTCTCGTGTTCTAATGTTACCATAATCACTCACATGCCATGGTTTCATTGATACACTCTAATTTTCTGATATGAAAAATTTCCCAAATGCAATAGTGCTGCTTTGCCCACACTGATCATACAATCGGAAGAGACAAAAAATAGTTATCTGCTATATTTCATTTCTACAGATATTCTAAGTTGCTCAGAATCTCACGATTTGTACAACCGATTGTCAATCCACTGCTAGATGAAGGCCTCCCCACTCTGTGTGAGACACGGGGTTTGGAGGTTGTTTGTCCATACTTCAGGGGTTTGTAAAGGGGGTGCCCAAGACCATTTCAGATATCACTCTCCACTTCCGTTAAGCGTGTCTGAAAATCTAACACAGTGCAGTATGCTTATCCCACTTGGTACAATTAGAGTACTATATTGCAAATTAAAAAAAAAATTAAAGTTATTTAATACAAATTTGGCATGTTCTCCATTATTACAGCCAATTACATTTCACAATGGCATAGTAAATCTGACATCCTGCATGCAAATGTGAATTCGAAACTAAAGTCCGTTTGGCAGTAACACTTGCTGGCCTACTTTCAAGCAGCCATGTATCACTTCATAAATATGATGATACCTAGATGTCTCGATCATTCAAGCTGCCATACACATTACACATGCCAAAACGGATTCTAAAATCTGACTTGTTTCGCCAAATACTGTAATTGTAGGTGCTTTTTGTTTGCCAATGGCACTGCTATCCGACTTGCAAGCACCCTTTAATCATTATATCCGGTTTAAGCAATAAAGTGCAATCCGGCGTTCTAATGACATCATCCTTTACAAATGGTAGTCTATTGGATATTCCAAGGTATTTGTTTTCGATTTTTCAGAGTCAAAATGTTGAAAATTAAGAAAGATGACAATCTTCCAGGAATGTCCTCGTCAGGAGAAACGTGTTTTGTTTCATTAATCCTTTTCTCCGACATACTGTTTGGGAGATACAGAGCGTGGACGCACAGACACATGCGAATTATATATATATACACAGTGGAGAATTGTTTCATTGTTGATATCTTTTCCCCGTAGGTGGACAGTACTATTCAGGAAACTAAAAATGTGTTGCTGCTGGTTCTGTCCATCGTTTGCTTGTGCCACAACCTCTCCAGAAAGGTCAGTAACCCCCAGAAAAAAATACACACTCTCTTACACCTTATTAATGAAATAAATGACAGCCATTCTTAATCTACCAAAAGCCTCCATGTCAGTCATGGAGGCTTTTTGACCATACTTTACTATCGTGGTCAGTGAGGGTTGAAGGGAGACCAGGTTCTAATATCTCTTGCCACTGATATTGGCAGCGCCTGGGATCAACCTGGGTCGCCAGGTTCATTATCTCAGTGCACTAACCACTGTACTACCGCTCAATCATAATACTATATATTATAACATTTCCAAAATAATTTACAAAAACCTTAGCTAAGTCGCAGCTCTTACATTCAGGAGGATAGTTCCCTGTGATATTTTCCCAATTCCTCGATGAGTATTTTTGCACTTGGGAGGAGGCTGGAGTACCTGGAGAAAACCCATGCATATGAGGGAACATCACTCAAAAATCTTAAGAGATTGGGTCAGCAACCTACTTTCTGTACTCCATTCTACTAGCTCTTGTGAGCACAAACCAGAAGCCACAGCCCCGACTGCATCATCCGTGGTTGCTGTCACGTATGACACATGCAATCTATTATTGTTGTTCTGTTTATTCTGTGCAGTACAAGAGCTGTAACCAGAACTCAGCTCAGCGTTGGAATGGCGAGGCATCAGCAGGCAGGATCACCTCGCCACCTGGCAACGCCACTGTCAACGGGGATCTGCGCACCACCAAAGGGCTTGAACAGAGGATGCTTAACCTCGGCGTTTCGGATGACAAGTAACCTTTTGTGACTGCATCCTCTTAAATGCACGGGCAATGGGTCGTGAAGAAATACATTGAAGTGGGAAGGAACAAAGAGGTAACAATCTAGAAATAAGGAGAAAGGAAAGAGGAGAGAGGAGAGGTGATCTGGGTTGGGTTATGAAATATATAAAAGAGTCCAAGTGTTTCAATGCTCAAATGAGTGTTGGGAAGTGCTCATCTCTATTGGCAGTCCTGAACGCGTTCTAGTAATTCCACATTCCTATACCAGGAGTCAATCTCCCAGAGTGTAACTGCTGTTGACTTCTCACATTACTAGTCCAGTACTGACACTGCAGTAACTATTGTCCTGATTTAAAAAAAAGCAAGTATTGTTGATTTTGCCTGTAATTGGGCAAGTAGGTCTTGAGAAGCATTTCTTCTGTCAGCTGTTATACTGGTTGATGTGTTGTCTAGTTGGGCAGCTCACCTTACTTTAGCCAAGCAGATATCTTTTAAGCATTTGCTGAAAATGTTAAGACACCAAAGCAAATTGTGTTAACTGCCATTGGGTCAGTAATATAATTACCGTTTTTATTGCTTGGTTTTTATTTTTGTTTTTATTCATTAGTACCATACATTAATGTGTTCCCAAATTGTAAGAATAATTTCACGTGTCAATATAAAATGCAAAGTATGAATGCATTTCTTGAAACAGCTGACAAAGTGAAATCACACATCCAGGCGTACACACGTTTGCCCGTGTCACAACTTGCACGCTATCCTGAAAATTCCTGCTTTTAAAAAAACCCAGCAGTTGTTTTGCACAACCTTTGGAATCCATATTAATCATGGATTTGGCTGCTGCTGTACGAGACCCATTGGTAATGCAGACACTTGCTGGTTTATGTAACATTTGAAGTTCAAATAGCAATGTGTTTCATATCCAAAAAAGGACCTCAGGACATCCGGTTACAAAAAACATTCTGCCGTGTAGTCTTTTGACATATAGGTTAAAATACTCTACTGTAGTCAATCATGGGGAATGGGTTGCAGTACAGGCCATATTCACTTTTAACAAAGGATTTAAAAGTTGTTGGCAAAGGGCATGACAGAGATCCTCATATGCGTGGGTCCTCAGGAAGTGCATGCTAATGTTGCATTTGCAAAACACCATTTTCCATAGTTGAAACATTGTGGCCCTCTCAAGGTTCAAACGTTCCAGGTAATTCTAATTATGTCTACCTGAAATAAAATGTTCAATGTCAGGTTGGATCCCAGCCCACCCATTAAAGACCCAGCACTGTGTTCTCTTGATAAACAGAGCAACAGCACACCCCTGGATTTATATCACTACGGCCTCTTTACACTTCCAGGGAGGTTGCACTTTAACTGAGTGGAAGTCTGCAATGGGTCAGTTGCAGTTGTCGGTTATGGAGTCAGCAACAGAAACGTATCTTTAAACCATGCTCATTTCTATGACAAAGGCTATACGACCCACCGTGGATCGTATGGTGCTTTACCGGTGGCCATTGTCACACACCGCTGCCCGAGACATGCTTTTGGCCACTGTGGGAGGAATAAGATAATCATCGACACAAGGGCTTGGCTGGTCAACGTGTTAATAACAATGGCGTTTATAGATTGTGTAAAATTAAAAAAAAGTATATTTTTTATTTGATCTTTTTTTTTTTATAAACAGTACTCTTAGTGCTTGGTATCTAAAATAAAAGTCAGGGTGACCCAGCTCTAGCCAGCTTACAATGACGAAGGCCTACTTACAAAGCCATGGACACAGGCCAGCCTGATGGAAAGTGATAGTGGATGATTTTAAAGGATATCCTGGTGCCAAGGTTGTAATAATGCATCATTTGCACCTTTCTCCAATATATACCTTCCTATCCTTGCCTCCTTTTGTTAGGTGTGCTGCTACCACTGGCCATTAATGCATGGAGTCAAGTATTTGTGTGTGTACAGTATAGTATTAAGACACTGTTGGCGTTTGTGACTATAATGGTATAGCCAGTATAGTAAATGCTACGTAACAGCAGAGTGGAATGGATATTATGTGTTTTGAATGATGGGCTTAGAACAAAAATTATTGAAAGAGTTATATAACGAATTTTTTTCAGTCATTCTCAAAACTGGAATCATGGTCTACTGGTTAATGCTGTTCTCATTAATGTGCCTTTCTGTCTTTTGTGTCATTTAAAATAATTATCACTGATAATGCTGTATGTTGAGTTTAATAACTGCCTTTTTAAAAATAATGCTATTTTGTTTTATACAAATGGCAGTCACTGGAAGAGCTGTGGATCTGAAATATCAGCGTGTTAGTTAATGTTATTGAATGTGTTAGTAAATGAAATATCAGCGTGTTAGTGAATGTTATTGAATGTGTTAGTAAATGAAATATCAGCGTGTTAGTGAATGTTATTGAATGTATTAGTGAATGAAATATCTGCGTGTTAGTGAATGTTTTTGTTTGCTTACAACTAACATATTTGCGCGGTATACCCACTTCAGGGCATTTATGCTTATTTTTTTTATATAAATGCCATGCGGTGTATTTGTATATACAGTGCATGTGTGAATGTATGATGGGCACCAAGAAATGCTCACAATGGAGGAAGAGCACGGCTTAAATCACTGAAACAATGTGCGTGCGTTTGTCATGCTTATATGTCAGTTGCTTAGGCGTACTGCATTATACAATACGTTACAACTTAAAGACAATAAACATTAACGAATTTGCTGGATATTTTGGCAGAACCTACTCCAATGCATTGTCTGCTCTTTTTCCTGGAATCGCACATTATTCAACCGTAGTTTTACAATGAGCAATTTTCACGTTTACTAAAACATTGTTGCTTTGAAAAACTTGTCTTTGGGAAGAAGAAAAAATGTAGATGAAGGTCACATTTTACAGATTGGATCAAATCTGGGCGGAGTATAATACATCCTGGCTGCTTGATGTGTCACTAACACTGATAATCCCAAATCGTCTTTCTCACTTCCACTGTTTGAAAATCATATTTGCTGACAAGCACATTTAAAAGAGTAGGTGTATATAACAAACGCTAGCTCATAACAATCACGTATACATATTACACGTCATGTCCAATGATGGTCTAATTTGTCAAAATCCGTTGAGGTTTTAAACGGTAGAGTACTTGTAATTTAAACTTAATTTGGAGCTTTCGTGACTGCAGGAATTATTCTTTGGTTCTTTCGGTAAAGTCACGTATAAAGATAAAATAATAAATTAAATTAAATACTAGCATACGACGTTTCGATTGTAACACACCTGATGATGATTGCTTGTGTTGCAATCGAAACGTCGTATGCTAGTATTAAATTTAATTTATTATTTTATCTTTATACGTGACTTTACCGAAAGAACCAAAGAATACTTGTAATTTATCGTCATCAGCCACGATGAATCCACTGCTGGGTGAAAGCCTCTCCAAGCTCTTACTTAACCATCCCCCCCAACAATCCAACAATGCACCTCGAAGCTGCACCTAGAATCGGCTGATTTTGATGTTCAATCTCCTTCGAGAAACTCCTCTTGGACGCATTGTATTCCCGTGGCGGTCACGCCATCATAACTCTTGACCTAGGGGTCGGCAACCTGCGGTTTTTCTGAGCCTCATGCAGCTCTTTAAGGACTGCTTAGTGATGTTACTCAGAACCACCGTCACGTATTCACCACATGCATTGCGGCTCTTAAAATATTGAGTTTACGGAATTCGAAAAAAATGGCTCTTCTTGTTATTTTGGTTGCCGACCCTTGCTCTTGACCATTGGTCATGATCCCTTCTTGAGATGTGTCCTGTCCTACTTACTTTTCTTCATACGGTAATGTCCTTAAATGTTGTCTCTAACCTGCATATTATCTCTCTCTGAATGTAATTCCAATCATGCATTTTTCTACGTGTTTTTAAACTTTTGAGTTTTTATTTGATATATAAAAGGTTGGCTATTTTAAAAAGGTCGAAATGGCATGAAAAGCTAAGGTGTGCATTTCCAATTTGAATAGACAATAAAGGAGTATAAGTTTCATGGGAACAGTAAATTTTTCATGGAGTACAATGTCAATTTACGAAAGCTATATCTACCAATTTCAGTTGTCCAAATTTAAAACGTAGCCATGAAATTATAGGTTACCATTGAGGCAGTGTTTTAATACAAAATTTTTTACAATTTCCTGCTTTTACTGAAAAGTATGCGATTAAAATGCGTTGTACTGTATGTCGTACCTTGCAAAATGTGATTGCTTGCATGAACGGATCATTTGATGGCTTTGTATTGTAGACGTGGTGGCAGCATGATGGGTTGTTGTGGTTGCAGTTTGCAAATTTCAAGTAAAAATTTTGCAAGTACGGGCTGTAACTTGAAGGACAATTTTCGGTGGTCTTACTGCATATGAAAATATGCTTCTGTTTCATACATGGATAGGATAAAGTCAGTTCTCATGATCCTGTAAATTATGCTGACCCTGTTGTGTATGAATTACTGTAATGTTAGATGAGTGTGCAGTGCTGTATGGCCTCATTTCTACCCATGCCATTTTGTCAAAATTGCCTTTTTTCCATTGACAATATTCCCTCTCTGTATATGTAAACATGTGTGTATGTATATGGATATACACGTTTGAAAATATGGATGTAAACTGAACTTACATGGGAGGGGGTTCATGCAGCAAAGCTCAGGAAATGAGGGCCATCATGTTACAGATGTTTTCATTGTGTGAAAATTTACAAGACGGTGCTTTTTTCCTGACCGATGTTGGTAACGCTGTTTGATGTCAGATTCTATTAGCCCTGGATGGCTGACCTGCTATTTTTCATGTAACAACACAAGGCTGTAACCTTTTTATATTTTTTATTAGACGTTCCACTTTAATAAATGCCCATATAATGGATTTCATTACTGTTTAAAACACAGATTTATTCAATTTGACACTGTCCTATTTAAAAATATTCGGAGCTTACTGGAGAAAAGTCCAAAACAGGTCACGCTGATTTACCCGACCGCATGGTGGTGCAGCCGCTATCTGTGCGGACGTATTATTTTCACAGTGGCGCTTGCCTGTGCGGAAACCAAAAAAAACTGAATGAAATGTGCCATTTTTTTATGCTGCGTGAAGAATCTGAATTTTCATGCCTAAAAACGTGGGCAATCCCCTCGTCAATTTCACACTTAATAGCACCCCGGCATTGTCATAATGATAATAACATTGTACTAACAACACTTACAGTTTTAAATATAAAAAAGGTAAACATTTAACGTAATTTTTCCAAGAAATAAAAAATCGCAATACAGAAAAGTATTTTTTCTACATACTACATTATATGTTGAAAATTTAGGATGCAGGTCTTGACATAAATAAAAACATTTGAGCAGACGAGAACCTGTTGATAGCGAGTGTTTTGCAAAAGGGGTTATGGAATGGTCATAATCAGGTAAAGAGGTACAACATTATCTATGTACCTCAGTATTGATTGTTAACATTTAAAACACTTCCACAAATGACATGCATACACAACATACCTAGAAATACAATATGGTGCGTCTTATTGTTAGCACTGTACAAAATATATCTGTGAACGATGGTTTCTGATTCATGTGTTGGCATAAGCTAAAGCAGGGACATGGTTTAGTGTATTAAATTCCAGCAATTTGCCTTCTTGACTTGAAGCCAAAGTAGATGTGGTTTGGAAATGAGTTTGTACCAATTTTTTTTATTTTCTTTCACATTCATATGGAAGGAATTGACAAAACACCAAACAATGCAAACCAAAGCAATAACAAGTGCAAAAAAGTACAAATAAAAATGAAACATCTTGACAATAAAATAACCAGATGACAAGACACTCCCAAGCGACTCAAATGTGTTTTTCAGGAGTTGCCACTGCCCATGGTTGTGAAGCGGTGCACTCTGGGAGCTCAGCCTGCAAGGTAATCCTCACCCAGACCAATGTACTTCTCGGCAGTGTTGGTCAAGAAACTTCACAGAATTCTTCACATTATATCATCTGTGAGGGCAGTGTTTCCAAATCCTTAAATCAAAAAATCACCAAACAGAATTCAGAAATTCATAATCAACGTTTTTGGGTTTAGATCTCGTAACCCTCCACCACCCGACACGGCCAATCAGTAAAAAAGTGTCATGTTGACAAAAGACAAATAGTTCACTGCTTTAGCCCACCGGTGTGTTGAAGCGTGAAACCACAACATTTACAATTTGAGTACGACGTTTCGCTGGTAATTCGCCCGATGATGCTGGATGCAATCAGTGAACTATTTCTCTTTTGTCAACGTGACACTTTTTTACTGATTGGCCGTGTCGGGTGGTGGAGGGTTACGACACATTTATAAATAACGCGATCTAAACCCAAAAACGTTGATTATGAATAATATTGGTCGCGAAAGCCTACGTGTTAAACATAATTCAGAAAGTCACTGCATGTCACTAGATAGATTTTAAAAAATCTCAATATTTTCCCAAGTATTGAACATAGTCAATGGATGCACGATCCTGAATACTTACCTGGAATTGCTCATGAATCGCATATTGTCCTCGTCCCAGAAAGTCACTGGATTTGTCACGGGTCGCTAGGATGGCCTCACATTGAGGAGAACTTTACTCTTCCTGGCCAGCCTCACAAATCTCTATTCTGAGTCAAGGTCATGACACTGCTACGAGTTATCCAATTACATATCTTTCCATTGAAATATGGCAGAGCTCTGCAATGCAGCATAGGCAACGTAATGATTACCACATTTGAAATCAACAAAATGTGGACAATGATCACATACAAAATATTGTACTTTAAAGTCATGTAATCAGGCAAATAATAGTTTGGAACAACGGCCAAAAATGTATTTAAAGAGCCAAAATAGTTCCAATGGGAGGCATCTGAAATGCACTGTCCATACTAGCAATGGAAGGATGGGAACTGTGGGTAACTTTGAACGAAACACTCCAGTAACCTGATAATAGGGTTTACCACATATACGTGTGGTGAAAATGCAAACAAAAAAACATGCTTTCACAGTATGTACATTGTCTTTGAAACTGTTTGGTCCACACCAGAGACAGCTTTCTTTACATACTGTCAGAGCATGTTTTTTTGTTTGCATGTGCACTGCAAGTATATGTGGTTAATTTAGACGTGATTCCTTGCAAAGGTTTCAATTTGGTGTTTTAACATCTTAACACCTGTTTCATTGCCAGAAAGGGGAAAACCCCTATTATCATAATTTAATACTGGCAAAGGAGGTCTCATGATGTAACTCCAGTAACCTCGTTGGTACATTACCACAAGGTTACTTTTAATATTGCCGCTTAAAAGCCAATTCGACTGCATAGCTCGGGCCTACATCATATGCCTCGATGGCCAAAATACCCGATTAACCTTACTTCGTCAAAGGTCAGCCAATCAGAGTGGAATCACCCGACCAACCTCCGCATTGGTTGGAGGGTCAAGAGGATCACGTCAATTAAGAGAGGTTTTGGTGCCAAATGGCCCCGTTGACAACACATGAATTAGATCCATTGTGTGCTTCATGTCTACAAAAATGTAATATACTGCATTTTGATAAAATATGTCGTGTTGAGAAACTTGAATTTCATACATCTTGTTTCAATTCCAATCATTACCTTTGTGTTAAACATGTTTTAGAATTATGTTTTGTATTTCCAGAGCACCAAAACGCATTTTTTCCACCGGTTACTGTTCAGGAAAGTATTTTCAAATTCATTTACAGTATTGTACTTTGCATAATTCATGGCCAGAATAAAACTGTATCCGCCGCCATTCGCTGCAAAAATTATATTTTATCGGTGCCTGCTCTGTTGTAAAATAGTTTTCTTGTTCATTTTCAATTTTAAACCTATTCACAACCATGTATTTTTATGTAAGGTTTAGTGCCTTCATGGCCATACAGTATACATATCCATCAGTTTCCAATATGCTTGGTTGTGCCATGACAAACCCATTTTGTGGACCTCACTGCAGATATATTTCTCCAATGTAAACACAATTGCTGTGTCAACACTGTTCAGAGGGGGTTTGTGTGAACTTCTAATTTGTATGGGTAGATTATCCACTGTGTTTACTTATTGTAAGTGGTAGAACCTTGAGTCTATTTTTGGAAAATAAAACTTTAGCTTTATTTAAAGCTTACAACGGTGTTGTGTTTTGGCTTCATTAACTGTTACCTGTATTAAGCATCTATAACTTACACACTCCAGTATACTCACATAAGCACGTCCGATCATCCAAAAAATAACATTTGGCAACCTCTGTATGATCTTATGCAGATATTTAGCATGGTGAAATAGCCACAGACCAAAAACACATACCCACCACCACCTTATACACAAACCTTAATCCAGAATAATTCTCTACCAGTGCTCTTCCACAGCAGCTTCACCTTGGACAACGGCCATTTATTCGGTGCAGAAACCACAGCCCACTCTTCATTTTGTTCTCAGTTTAAAAAACAGTTTTAATGATTGCAAGTGACTGTGGAAATCCTGACTAGACTACGGAGTTAGAACATTGTGAACCCCGGAAATGCAGTAAGAGGCCTTAGAGACATCCATCCAGCATCCCCCCTCCCCAACAATTGTGCTTGGCTTAAGCAGACCCCTGAACTTGGACTCACGAGCTATGATACAAATGAAGACCATGGATGCTGCCGTGGTGTTTATGGCAATCCAGAGGTTGCTAGTTCTATTCGATCTCCATGATACAATAATGATTATAATTATTGTTGTCCATCGGCAGGTCGCTTATGGTGGAGGTAAAGTGTGGGCACATGACACCTCTTCGCAATATCCCTCGAGCACGCTGCATCTTCGCGGAACTCCGAATCAAAGCACCACCCACGGTGGCAACACCACCGGAGGCTGAGAGATCGTTCACGATCCCTCGCCCGATTCTCGTGCGAGAAACAAAGGGAAATCAAGCGGCGCTGCGACAAATCCGTGACAAGAATGTGCCCAACTCCGCCGAGGGCATATTCGTGTCTCTGTTGCGTGTCCGTGTCTGTGAATTGGGGGAGCTGTCGTTGTATAGCGGTGAGCTCGTGAACCCTGTCCACCCGAGTTCAAATCCAGCTCACGGCCAATGCCGGTGACGATAATCTGAACTGGTCCTGGGACCTCCCTTAGGTCGACTCAGCCTAAAATGAGTGTAAGCATCGCCACTCGGAACACACAGGTGGGGAGGGGGGCGTCGTGGTGCCGGCCACCCCACCCCCTCGTGTTTCGTGGCCACCTTCGTAGGATGCTCGTTAACAGCACTTGCCCCAACCGTCTGCTAGGGCTATATGGGGGATCTTTGTCTTTGTGTCTGCGTGAGTGTATTGGTGTCTCTCTCTCTCAGACTAATTGGCGAGGTGCGGGGCTCTCGGTTCTCCCTCCCCCCCGAAGTTCCAACAACACCGCGGCAGAGAGAGAGAGCGGTGTTCTTCATTGTGTCGTGGGTACAAATGGGAGGAAGCTTCATTGGAGGCAACACGTTTATTAACAACATTAACAAGCCCGACCCGAGCCAGGGGTTCGGGCTCTGCCCTTTGGAATCTTCTCTTCAGGTCTTCAAGGCGGACGACGACTGCCGGGACCGTTCAGGGACCCGGCTTTTATCCACAGTCCCAGCTCACCCCGCCCCTAGCCACAGCTTCCTTTTGTGACGTCATCCCCCCAGCCCCCTCCCTGGGGTCACGATGCTCCCCAGGGGGTTAACCGAGGACGAACGGCCCGACACCATTCACCTAGCCAGCACTGTCGGCTACGAGGAGTGGCGATCGCGTCCCACAATGCCACGACAATTGCAAGGCGGCCACTGGCAGCCCCTGGTGGCACAGAGTGCGGGCCCAGACAAGACTACGCACAGAGTGAAAACCCCCAATCATCGTGCTGCTGTCAAGCCCCAATCGTTTCAAATGTGCGGCGGCCATCACACACTGATGTCTTTTCGGCTAAAGTGGCCCTCCCTCTGGAGATTGGTGAAGAGCACTGCCTCGCGTGGAGGCCCTACTTCTGCCAGGGCCGGTGTGAGCAAGCAATTGGAAAGAGACCCCTGCGCACGGATGATTTTTTAAATTACCATGAAGTGTGGGTTTGAAATGACAAATGTGTCTTTTGCATACCCCATGCGTAATATAACTATGCACCCCCCCCCCCGCCCGCCTTGTGCCAGGAAAGTCTTCTTGGCAAACGTCGAACATTAGTCCAATGGTTCCATCCACATGGCAATCTTGGGCCACACCGTTGGCATGTGGTACCATACGTACTTGGCCGTGACCAGACCGGGGTTAACGCGGTTCCTGCTGCGAGAAGGAGTTTCCATGGCATTCAAACATACAGCGTGACACACGTATTTTCTATAAAGAGTGGGGAACCAGTGAAAGATGAAACATGGAAAATGTAACATTTGCCAGGAGCCCCCACCGAGTAACCCACCCTCTGATGAAATGTAAATAATTTTTGTACACGTTTGCATTATAATAATCCTCTCCAGTAATTTTTTTTATGTCAGCGATGAAGATCACGCATTGACCATCTCATCCACGATGCTATTTGTGGATTTTGTTCCACTTAACCGCGAATTGTGTCACAGATCATTATAATAGGGTGAATCTGCATAAAAATCCATCATCGGCAAAACATGATTGGATAATAGGAATATGTTTCGAAAAGCAGAATGGGAAAAACTGCAGATAATTATGGTTAATAGGAAGAATTAAGTCGCGGGTGATAGTCATTGTGATTTGTCTTTATTTATTGGGAGGGGACAATTGCTTACTTTTATAGAGTAATGCAAAATAAAACGTCATTCATTGAAACCCTACCGATGTGATATCTCAATATGCAATGCTGTAATCAAGAAAGTGTGTTTCATGTTATTGTATTCTACCCAAACCGGGCCACAATAACATATACACGAGGGTGTTCTTCATCGAGTCTGCCTGCTTACCGAGTGGCGATTATAAAACTGCATGCATGTGGTGACCTCCACCTGTTTTCCTCGAGCTCCCATTACGCAGAATTCAGTGGAACCACGTGGTGTTTAAAGATTAATGGTGTTAAGAGTGGTGGGGGCCACTGACGCTGCAAAATTAAAACTCCCATAATTAAAATGGCATTGCCAACTTTTCATTTGCCCCTCCACCAAATCCACCACTCCTGGATGTGGCCACCTTTGGTGGGCAAGGGAATGGCATTCATATAGAGCTCATCCGGTGGAATGTGTGCAACACCGATTGAGCCTCCGGTGTTTTTGGAAATAGGGAAAATTGGGTGGGTTGGGTAGCACATCTTGCTCGGGAGTGGAGAGGAGAAGGATGAACACAAGCCACACAATAATCTCACTCACCAATATGATCACGCACGTCCACCCATGGACATGGCATGTATGCGCGTATACATCAGTGCCTTAAGATGCACGCATATCGGACAGGCTGCACTTGAGGTAAATGGGATGGTGTCCTTCTGAATTTCCTTAGACCAATTCAGTTCAGAAAATGATTGGCAGTTTCACGAGGTGCATGATATCTGTCTAAAGAGGACAATTTTGATTCTCCTAACCGGGCTTGGCCATGCCCTTATTGTCAATCCCAAATGTGGTGAATCCACCCACTTTGGGCAGTCACAATGAACAGAATTCCATTCAGAGATGGAACTTGTCCATGCTGGCTGTGATTTGGAGAGCAGTCAGGAGACAGTTCTGCAATCGTGCACACCCACCAACGCTGATCAACACAAGCCCACAAGCACACACAAAGATCCCCGTGTAGCCTGAACAGACTGTTGGGGCAAGTGCTTTGAGCGAGGTGCCCATATGAAGACAGATACTGTCCAGCACACGAGGGGATGGGCGACCAGCCACCACGCCCGGCCGCCTTTGTCTCCCTAGTGGTGATGTTTACACACTGCACCAGGTACTCGTTTGAGGCTGAGTCGATCTAGGGGAGGCCCAGGACCGGTTAAAATAATCGTCACTGGTGTTGGCCGTGAGTGGGAATCGAACTCGGGTAGCCAGAGTGGTAGCGTGGTGCGCTGCTACTCCACCGCTCCCCACAAACACGCACGCTCATTCACACACACTCAAGGCTTTTGGCCACGGTCATGCATATTTACAGTAAATGCTTACAAGATGTACATTCTTTAAAGAGAGCACCTCCACTAGCTATGGACGTTTTAGACGAACCTGCTTGCGAGTATATCTCGGTTGGATTGCTCGAGGAGCTGTGAATAATGAAAGGATTTGGGAAAAGTCCTTTAAGTAGGCTCATAAAGTGGGCAAGGCTGTGTTGGATAATGTAGTCCATATGCCCAGCTACCATGTGCCTGAGAAGATTTTGTCTTGCGGGACAGAAGGGGTCAAGTAAGTGCAACACGGGAAGCTGATGCAGTGGGACTGAGTAAAGTAGATGTTGTCGGCTCATACAATTGCCTCAGGACCTGCCACTGCGAAGAGCACTTGTGAATGATGCTGTTAGGCAGAAGCCAATTGCCACCACCAGCAGAACACAATACAATTGCTTAAGACCAGCAGCTCATTGAGAAACCCCACATAAACGGGGGCTCTTTATTTGTATGGTCATTAACTCTAGCCTTCAACTCCCACACACCAGGGTCTATCCAAGGACCAATCAGTTAGCGAGCCTTATCCTATCCACGTGCTAACAGAGTGCACCAAACCAACACGTGTGCTGTGCTGCTATTGCCTCTGATCCGGTCGAGAGAGGAGGAAACCACGGGTCTGGGATAAATATTAATCAGGCTGTCACGTGTCTCACCGTCTCTTGGCCACAAAGATCTGTCAAAGGGCCACTGCCCAAAACATCAGAATATCACAAGATATGCGATGTTTTAATGTATGTATAAAGCAGAGATAATGATGAATCTCGTATTCTTTTGTGCTTGAGCACCACTGCCAATGATGTTCATTAAATTTGTTTAAAGGAAGTCATATAATAAAAAAAACGTACATTTGGATTTGTTAAATATTTATGCAAAGACATTCAATACTTACTACGAGTTTTAACAATGAACTATTTAAACTGAAGAAATTAGCTTAAAAATATATACATATATATAACAGTGGAAGCAGGAAATTGTGGAGCTGCTCCGGAACCTCAGCTCCAGCTCCAGGCTCCGGCTCCAACTCCAGCAGCTCTGGATCCTGGCTCCGAAGGACAACATAGAACACTGGTAAACTCTGCTCTGGCTCCGAAACCTCGGAGCCGGCTCCGAAACCTCGGAGCCGGCTCCGAAACCTCGGAGCCGGCTCCGAAACCTCGGAGCTGGCTCCGGAGTCTGGATGTGGAGCCTAGCCAATGCTAGCTTAGAATGAGGTAAAAGGTAAAGAGGACGAGTGACACGAGGAAGGACATGCGCCTTTACAGTTCTCAGGCAGCAAACAGACCTTCTTCAAGCAGACGGAATCAAGGAATTTGACATGGAGAAGCCAATATGGTAAAATTATTTTTACGGAAAAACCCCAAATTATCAGAGACATCTCTATCCCTAACATAGGAAATGAACACAGGCTGATGTGATTCAAGTTGCCCTAAAACAAAGTAAAATAATTAAAAACGTACAATTGGGTATATATGTATAACCAGAGAGAATTCAAAACACAGTCCCGGAAAAAGCAAGGTGGTTCATATCTGGACACTTGTCAGTGATCAAAACAAACCTATAACCCATGAAAAAGTCACCAAAACAAGCATACGGTATATTTTTTTACTTCTAAATTTATTGAGTACTGTAATCATTTACAAAGTTGATGAGATACTTTTGAAACGGTGCTTGTAACCTCCACAATAGTCAACACTGAGGTACTACTAACGAGGGGAGGAGGTATCGTGATATTTTATTTACAAAATAAAACATGAACAAGACACAACAATGCTTATTTTACGGAACTACGCTCACTGTACACTGAACATCAAGGACAAAGTATGGCTTACATATGGGGCCAGCCAAAGTGAAGGCATCTGTTTTTACAGTAGTGATTTGCTGAAAAAGGAACGTGTGTACCTCACTTGAGCCTCAAATTGCAATTTCATTTTCTTAAAGTGACAGCACTTGTCAATAAAGACTCGTTATCTACCGTCTGCATAGTACCAAATGCCCGATTCATTTTTTTTGCAAGACAACGACGAAATGGGTTAAATTTATACAGTATATATACGTCCATGCAAGACTACAAAAAAATGGCTTTTTTAGTCAATCGCAACTTTATAATTAGATGTATATTTGTGTTAAAGTATGGTATATATGTATGTATACATAGTGTGCAGTAACCCTTCACCTTTTAATATCAGATTGGCTGGTACTGGGAAACAGGTAAAATACAATCAGCGTGTTTCTACTGTCAGGTGAGGATAAGCCACTTCAGGGCTGTTAATGCCAAAGACGAAAATGCATCTGAGTTATTCACACTAAGGTGTGAATATTAAAAGATTTGACTCAATTAACGACTGCCGTCTAGCAAGAAATTATAAATCCCGTCACATTTAAGGTTTTATACTAGTTAGAATTGTAACTAGAGTATGTTCTTTGTAATTGTTTAGGTAACAATACTAACAAAATAATGAGACATATCATATGCAACCCCTTGCAAAACATAGCACAAGTATTGGCCACGATCAAAGGGTTTTTTTCTACAACAAATTACTTTGCTTTACCCTGACCAATTTGGGTAAATTTGTGATACAAAAAAGTTACACTTTAGAAAATTCCCAATTTGTTAAACTCAAGCATATGAATGAATATGTAACTTTGCTGACATTACAGGAAAGAAAATGTTCCAATAAACGTTTGTGAACACAGCTACACTGAATTCATCTTACTAAGTGAATAACTATGGTATGCTTACTCTGCATGAACACATTTCTCCCACATCGGTTTAAGCTAACATCAATTGGAGAAGAAACACCACCTGGGAAGGTATGGACAAAAATATGTGACAGACCTGGCACCATTAAAATGAGTCTCCGTTTCCACTTTGCGTGGCACTATGGGATAACCACATGCCATGCAGGGTACATTGCGTGCCACAAACCAAAGCCAATTTTCCTCTTCAAAACTCTACGGTGACTATCCCTGCGTCAGAGATATGAAGTCAACTGGCAAAACAACCTAACACCTCCTCGCTGGTGTCAGACGGCAACACTGGTGTGTTGCAAGCATTGCCATTTGGGGGAAGGCAAAAAGGCTGATGCTCAAAACTGTTGCTCAAAACTGTTGCTCTCACGGCATGCTCACAGCCACTACAGTGTGCCAACTCGGACTCTCTTCAATTAAAGTACCAAACAACCACAAAAAGGGCAGCATAAGATTCTGCCGAAGGCCGCGGGGGGACAGGCGTCCGCGATATCTTCTGGCCAAACTTTGTTCAGCAGAGCCAAGAGACTAACCCCTGCTCCCCCTGCTTCCCGCCCCCCTCGTGGTTCTTCCAGAAACGGCAGGAAACTGCTGTCTGGTTAAGTGGAATGTCCAAACACTCATCGAGGGGCTGCCATGTCTCTCTCGGGAGCTGGACCAGTACAGACTGAACCTGGGAGGTCCGTTTGACCGGTTCTACCTCCAGTCATCACGAGAAGTGGAAGGTCCTCAACTCGGGCAGCATTATCTTTTCATCGGCTGTGTAATACTGTGTTGAAGCTGGCTGGTGAATCGCTCCACACAAAGCTCCAGGTCTTCTCGGCCACAGTTATGCCCTTTCCTCTCTATGCTTGCGAAACTTGTGACTCCTTCAAAGGAACGTGGACCTCACAGATTCTTGAAAGATCCTTTAAAAACCTTGACACGGTCTCATTAGTGAGCACCTCTCGTAAGCGAGGCTCCATTGGTTGGCTCAGCCACCGAATGCCCAAATAGCTTGTTTGGCCGGATAGGGGGAGATACATGGGCACGGCAAGTGATTGAGAAGAGGTGGGCTGATATGGTGCAGCAGGATGTGGAGTTGATTGGGCTTGACAATGAATGGTATTAGGAGTGTCAAGATCAGCATCTGTGGAGTTGGAGGCAGTCTCCGTCCAGCAAGAACGGGAAATGAGCGGAGGGCCAGGTATGTTAATACATGGCCAGAAGGAATGGTGTCTGTCCCATGGCCTCCTGCATGCAAGTTTTCGACACTTCACGTGGCCTCAAAGTGCATTTCACCCCCACAAGCACTATGGTTATGTCATTGCCACATAGGGACGAATGACTGCTGTTCATGTTGTTGATGTTGTTGATGTGAAGTCATGATGCACTCCCCTATTAAATGCATATCTATCGATCTGACAAAGTTTACAAGCAATTTTTTTTTACTTTGTGTAAAAAAAATGTCATGCTGTTATCCAATTGTCCTAAATACAGACTAGCCAAGGCATTGGAATAGATAATGTCCATAACTGGCTCAGGGCTGTCAAAAGAGATGCGTGACCACTGTAATGTTTGTTTAAGCGTGGAGACACTCCGGATTTGACTTTTCTAAGTGAACATTACATAAGACTGCTTAATGCCACTGAATGACAAGGTTTTACAATGCCGCATTCCCTCTTCATGTCTCAAAAAACAACATAGCAGCATCGTGCAGTGCCTATGATGTCAGCCAGCTTGAGTTAATAAAGTGTCTTAAACGAGAAAAAGGTGGAATTAAAGAAGAAAAAATGTGAACGCCGATGTGACGATTTTATAATCTGGAGAAAACCTATAGCAGCTATTTCACAGTAAGGGGGTTTGAGGTTACAAAGGTATTATCTACCATGACTGATGTACCCACGAAGTTTAAAATGCATGAATGGGTAAAGAACAATCAGCTATTCGGTGTTCTTGCAGCAGTTACGTAACTGAACACATTCAGTTTTGTATATTATGAAAATGTATTTTTCTGTTTTGTTACAGATGTGATATTTTAAATTAATTTATTTGTGTAATAAACGTTAAACATTTTTCTATCAAACACTATAAATACTATTTACAGCATAATGTATATATTTTTTTTCAAAGGCAACCTCCATTACGCTTCAACTCTGGGAGGCAAGCTGACGTGTCAATCTATCGGTGTGAAGTGGCTGATACTACTTTAAGCAGATAAAGTGACATTTAATATCCACTGACTGAAAGACGGCTTGACAAACAATGCTACAGTTGACAAAACAAGCTACTTTTATATAGTACAATGTTTTTTCATGGCCTTTGTATGCTGAGCAGCAATACAAGGTCTTCTAAAAACCCTCAATTACAAGGGGACTTAAAAATGTCAACACAATACACTCACAAATGCAGGCCCACTTATGGCCTCGCTCACATTCCACAGGTCCTAGAGAAAAAAACAACAACCAAAAACTACATATGTAATTTGCAATGACTAATATAAGCAACCCATTTGACCTTCATTTTCTTATCTTCTTTTGCATGGGTGCATAGTTGAAGCAGACCATATAGTTCTTGAAAGACCTCGATGGCTGTGTAACAATTGGCTGTTTTTCAAGGAAAATTTGATCTTTACTCCACTCACAATGCACACTACTTAATAAATCAGTTTTGAATGCCGTGGACAAAATGTACACTTTGCTTGCTTTTTTTGCCAGAGTGCGATCGGTCACTTTGACGCAACACTCACTTTGGATACAAGAAATGCCCCACCGTGGTTTGATACCACTAAGCTTCAGCTAAGACACCTATGAATGGTCAATGAAAACTGCATGTCAGAGGTGGTGGATGTTCCCATGTTCAAGAGCAGAGTTCAAGAACTCTGCAGGTTGAATGTCACGAGGTAGAATGAAACCTGTAAGCATGAATGACCAGATTATGGCACTGAAGTAATCTATGTCGGTCCTTAAAAAGGCATGCGTCGGCACGGCACACCGCTTGCAACAAGGTGAGTCGTGGGCAGGGCAGTTGAGCAGGGCAGCGTGGTTGCAGTGACGATCGCAAGGCAGAGGAGTGCCCAGTCAAACAGTCTTCCACACTGGCTTAGGGCTATTGTTGCGTGTTGCCGCCGGTCTGCTAAGGGTCTGACTCTTTCACACCTTGATGTCCTCTTGCTGGCTCAGCTGTGAGAGGGTCTTCTTGATGCGCAGCGCCGTGAGACGAGCTGCCCCGTTTGCATACCAGCACTCGCGCATTATCTTGGCCATCACACGGAGGGCCTGTAATGTGCCAAGAGCACCACCAGAAATTATTAACGCTGTCCCACTGAACACCAACGGGTTATAGCAACCAAATGAGACGGCCATATTTTTTGATTAAACATATGACGTTACTCCAAATCTAAATTTCTATAGCGAAAGGTACAATAACGATGACTGCATGCTATTTAAGGGGCCCAAAATAGGTTATATGCCTAAATCTTAACTTAAAGCTTTCGTGAATGCAGGAATTAATATTGTTGGGTCTTTCGGTAAAGTCACGTAGATAGGTTCAAAGAAAATAAAAAAAATAACAAAAAACTACGACGTTTCAATCGCAACGCAAGCAATCGTCATCAGGAGAAAAAAGCGGGAAAGCTGTCATTTTCAGGAAAAAAAAAGACGACAGCTTTCCCGCTTTTTTCTCCTGATGACGATTGCTTGTGTTTCGATTGAAACGTCGTAGTTTTTTGTTATTCTTTGTTATTTTCCTTGAACCTATCTACGTGACTTTACCGAAAGACCCAAGAATAAGGTTGTATGCCTACTAAATCAGTTTGCAATATTACTGCAAAAGACATATAGTAAAAGTAAGATACATTTGATATAATTCACTTCATTTGTGACTATCGGGAAGTAAAAGTCACGTTCATCTCGAGAAAGGCTATATAAATTAAAATACAGTGTAGATAACCACGGGGGAATACTATCCGTTGAATGTGCGTAAGAAATTCAGGCTTAGGTAATCAAATACAACTGGGAGCGTGCGGATGAGGTGGAAGCGCTGCCTGCGTACACAGCAGTAGCGGTAGCAAGCCAGCATACGTACCTCACAGCTCTGCCAGCGGTTGGGGATGTTTGGTCTCTGCTTCTGCTCGCACACCACCCGGCGCATCTCCTCGATAGACGGGTCCGAAGGCACCATGTCATAATAGGGCAGCTGGTAGTCTTCATGAATCCCTGCTGTACGCAGCAAAGCATGTGAGAATTTGAACAAACCACTCTTTCTCTCATCTCCACAATGATGTATCCATAGATCGATGATCAATCAACCTTTTCCCGTTCCGAGACATCTACAAGTTGCAAGGTGGGTCCCGTTCAATGCTGAATCTCGGAACACGCACAACGGTGAGCATTCATTTTTATTTAGAGGCACAGCGCCGCTGTGTTTAAAGACAATGTTCTCACACTGCAGAGAACAGTAGCGACACGACCGCATTTTATGATAGCTGGTCCCAAATTGTGCCACACGCCCTCCCGCATGGTCTTTTACTTACGATTCCGCTCCTGATGACGTACGTGTACGTCATTGGGATCGGAAGAAAAACTGATGACATACACGTACGTCATGGGAACGGGAAAGGGTTAAGCTCACAATACATGCTTCGAACTGAGAATCGGAGTTCTTCAAGGTGGCCCGGTAGATTGGTGGTCACAAGGCTGAGTTAGCACTGCTCAGATCCTCAGCTTAATCATAGGCAACCATCCACAACAAAAGTGCAATCTCAAGTGTAGTTAATTGATAGTCTCAGTCTAATTATTAAGGACTGCACACAAAAAAAAAAATCATAATTTTTATTTTTTTATTTGGTTAAACTCCAGCTCTGGAAATTAAAAATATCTGTTCGACTGCCATGTGACAAAAAATGGTGGTTATGGAAAATATATGTCCAAAGCTATACATTTATTATTATAATTATTTATTTTTTTATTAAAGTTAGACATATAGTCATAATAGTTCACATTTTAGCTGTGGCAGGGCATCCATTAAGGCATCATGTGAAAGTGTATTAGCAATGTCATAGGCTAGGAGATGAATGTATTATCCATAAAAAATTATATTGAGCTACGGATATGTAGCTTATACTCTAGCACAATGTTGCATACTGCCAGTTCAAGCAATTTCCTCACACTTATTTGTGACAAGGCAGTTGAATCTGCTTTGCCATCTGCCACGTTGCTAATTTATGCAAATGATATCTGCCACAAGGACAGTGGCAACTGGAGCTGTGTGTCCGATGTAAGTGTGCAGTGTGCAGGGGTTGAACACAATGCAGCAATGGAAATATGTACAAGCACATCTGCAATGTGTGCCAGTGTTTAATGTAACATGAACAACGTACCTCCGACAGCACATCTCCGAGCTATTTCCCAGAATACCAGCCCCAGAGCGTAGATATCAGCACGCTTGAATGAGTCAAAGTGCTTCATGTTGATCGTGTCATCAAGAACCTCTGGTGCCATGTATCTAATGAAAGAAATCAAGACATTTATCAAATTCAACATTATTCTGTTCCATGCTTCATTTACTCTTCTCCGTGTGCATTGATTCATTTTCTTGTATACACAGCATTCTTATTCTACTGCTGACGTATGTATGCTTTTAGAAATGAGCAATTTATAAAAGACATATGAACCAGATCCTCATTTAATAAATCATAGCATTTATAAGTCTTAACATTGTTGGCATCATCCCGAAGAAATGTGACCTACAACATGCATTGCTTGCAATCAAAGAGCCGACAAAATTAGTGTACGTATTTTTGGATTCCCCTGGGAAAGAATTTGAGCCGCTACAGAGCACCCAGAAATGTCCAACTTAGATGGACCAGACTCCAGGCTCCAAGCCAGAAAATGACGAAAACACAATATATTCAAAGCATGTACGCTTGCAGTTCAATGGTCTTTCAGTATACTGATGTAATTTATAACATGTTTCCTCAAGAGATTACACCAAGGCAAGGTTTTCCATCAACCTTAATATGCACATCACTATTAGCAATTTGCTAGGTTGCATTGCACACTAATTATCCATGTTTGTCTGCACGACATTCACCTGTCTTGCTTGACTACAACAGTTATTTAGAAAATGTGCAGAATATTTGAATTACATTGCCAAGTTCATAATTAAAGTGAAAGCTAGCAGGAAGAATACAGTTATTTGCTAGTCTTTACACAAAACACATTTCTACAAGCACCCATCCTGGCAATACAAGCTATAAAAGATGAGATGTTTGGGTTTTCAAACCAGCACTTGTTGATTGTTTAATACGCTTTCCCCACGGTTGACTATTCATTTCCTTACTATGAAGCCAAATTTAGTGCGTCTGCGTTGTACAAAAAAATAAAAATTGTACTTGTTTCAGTTATGGATAAATAAAAACCCCTACATATGCAGCTCTTTTGTCAATTCTGGATGAGGGCTTCTTCCTCCGTGCCGCCGCTGCAGTGTCGGTTACTGGACGACACTAAACCAAGTCCGCCAATATGAGACGTGGGATCACAGAGGTATGGTAGAACTATGGAAGTTATATAACTGCGCTCTGCCACCCACATTGTGGGTCCGCAACCACCCATAACAAACCATTGTGCAAGGTGGTCACTCATTCGAGCACTATCCAGGCATAAGCCTGCTTATCATCGAGATCAAGCGCATTCCGCACATTCAAGGTGTTTTGATTATGCCCCCCCCTCCATCACCTTCATAAAAATGTATTAAATTTATTTTTATAGCTGCTTAAGAACCAAAGACAAAATCTACCTCTGCATTCAAAGTAAATGATGACCAGTATATTTCATGGGGACAAAAATAATCATCAAAATTTTATGTTTTTTAAGCACTCTTTAAAAATTCTGCACATTGGCAGTCGATTACAAATTTAAGGCCATTTTCAACCAGGTAAATGACGTGTAAGGTATGTAAGTTCAACTTCTTTCGCACCATGCGTAGCCAACCGTGCTGATCGGCGGTGCAGGGGAAGGACAACAAACTAAACACAAAAACATAATCTCTCTAAGGTGGTCATCACCTTGATGTGCTTAACTAAAATTGAACTAAACTTTGTATTTTATCAGGTAAGGCCCACTGAGCTATATAGTTATTTTTCAAAAGCGACCTGGCCACAAATGATCACTCAACGAAGTGGCTTATCACGTGTAAATTTAAAGCAGCTAAATACTCTAAAAGTACGTTTCTAAATGTGGAGAGAAAAACCAGAAGACCCAGAGAAAAATCCACGCTACCATGGGGAGAACATGCAAACTCCAAATATACAAAATCAGAATATTTATTTATAATGGAGGAATCCGATGAACTATGAAGCTATTTTTCACAGATGTCCAGTATACAATAGGCGTCAGGGTCGGGATCGAACCCACAACCTCCTACATACCACGTGAGGTAGTTAATATCTCGCCACCGTGGCGCCTGCGGGTGCTACTGCTGCCAAGGAGAAAAAAACAACATTCCATTTGTTTTCTTTCGCTTTGCACCAGGGCTTAGTTTGTAGCAGCACAACAAGCCTGGCTGAATAGCGACATAGCTAAGCGGTGCAAGAGGAACCTCAAGCTTGAACCCAGTTGGTGCACACAAGCTTAAAAATCGTGCGGTGGAAGTGCACTGATAAATATTGGTCCTAAAAGTAGTCCAGGTAAATTTACAAGGCGTGTCTATAATACAGATAGCATACGACACTGGCACAGTGGTCTTCAGCCCTGGGCCAGAGGTGGCATTCACTGGGCTAATGTTGACCCATTGCAGCATGTTAAGCAGGGAGCAGTGTGGTAATCCAGCACAATAACCCATCACTGTCTTCAGATCTGGATGATGTGAACACTTATCATGTTACACCATTGGAACCTCATTTGCCAGTAAAAAATATGATAATTGTTTTTTTACCCTTCTATCTGGCAACAAAACTGACACCTTTTTTTACAAGGAGTCATGTTTGCATAGACCACAATACCTGCAGTCATAATGCAAACAAAAAACATAACTCTGATAATGTATGCACTGTCCTTGAAGTTGATTGGTCCACACCCGAGACAGCTTTCCTTTTGACGCCAAAAGGCGTCATCTGGTCCAACCCATGTGAGACTAGGCTCTTGAGAGATATGACAACTCAACATTAAAAATATATTATGACACTAGACAAAGTTGACATACGAACACGACAGACGAATATTTTAGTTAAAAATCGACATGACCACGGGAAAAGCATGCAAACTCCAAATATACAGGCATCAGGGTCAGGATCGAACCCACAACCTTCTGCATATCAAGCGAGGGGGTGAACATCTCGTCACTGCGGCGAGATGCCACCAACAAAACCGGTGGTGCTGCTGAAGCACATTTGATTCAGATGACACTGTTATTAATTGGCTGCGTTGGGTGGAGTAGGGTTAGCGACATACATTAATCCAAAAGAACCCAAATATGAATACATTTTTCGTTCATAAAACCATTTGAATTATATTTTAAAATTAAGTAATGTTTAACCCTTTAATTATTTACTTATGTTCTAAAATACCACAAATGGTAAAAATCCTTGAACGGTTTATCTTTATTAGTCATTCATAAGCAGAGATTGTATGCAAAAGCTCTGTACTACAGTCTTAAAGCCGTGTGGAAACTGGCACCATTTCATACATCACAGGATTAAACATGATAACAAGTTGTGAATAAAGATTAACACATGCTTTACGAGCTGCAATATTGTCGCATTTGAAGGGCCTGTGCCAGAAATGTGACCACAGCAATCCCACCGAGTGCTTCTTTTATAGCATAACTCTATTTGCTTGTAAACTAACCACCAAAGTGTTATGATTACTTGCCAAATGTACCCACGAAAAAAAATCCTATTCGGTTGATCATCATAGCATATGTACCTAAGACAATGATCAATTACTGAAGGTGAATTGAGCTCGAATTGTTGAAATAAAGATGAATTAAATGCAACGTGGAAATGTGCCTACAGAAAAACAATGCAAACGGAGGTGCGGGGAAGGACAAATAAATACAAAAAGCACGACGAGACTATGCCGACATGGGAATGCCTTCATCCAGCAGTGGATAGATCAATGCCGAGGGTGATGATTATGACTAGTATTATCAGACCTTGGTCAGATATATTCCAGTGTTTATATCTCAAAGCAAAGGCTGCCATGGTGAGCACTGTGGTAGTCACAAAGGCATGCCCTGTAACGTAATGGTCAAATCCACACAGCATCTCATCAATCATGCCTTGTCAGCCAAGAACATCCAGGTCAGCAAAAGTCACTGCTGATTACAGACAGAACTATACAACTTCTAGATCTGCTTAAAAGCCTGCCAAAGATCACTTGGCATCACAATGCATAGAAAGGTAATACCCATGCAAAATTGGTATTCTGTAGAATATGAGATCAATACTTTCATCTGTTATTTCCCCATGACTGTGAAGATTAAAGTTAATATTGTAGGAAAATTATTATCTGTGCTGCTGCTTATAAAAGCTTCGTGAACAAGAAAATATGTCTGGTCATTGTACATTATGGATCTTGGCCCTTAAACTACCACGAGACAACGTAGGCTCTAGATACAGTACCCAGCACAGAAACGCAATGGCCTACTCTTTGTGAATGACTAAAACCATTATACACAACCCTTATCCATGGGGTTATCCATAAATTTGCTCCACTTGTCCATGGGGAAACAAATCGATTGCTATGTATAATTCAAATGAAAATGTTTCAGTTAATTTCCAAATGTGGACCCTAATGCCAGCAAACTGTAAAGCAAACGGTGCATAGTAATATTATGGTTGTTACACCGGCAAATGATGATCAGGGAAGCCGCTGGATTACAACCGTGAACCTCTGCAACAAGCGGCGAACAGGCCACGTCACCGCCCTAGATTTTGCCAATTAATTCTTATTCACATAAAACATCGTGGATAATAGGAAGCTGTTCTTCAGCAGAAAGGAAAAAAAATACAGAAACACAGAGAACAGTACTGTTGATAATTGGAGGTTTAGCGGACCACCTTAAAGTTCCTGCAGATAATGGGGCCAGGGATAGGAGGAGTTCTACCGTTATGTACAGAGTTAATAGTGTAAGGATCACTGCACGACGCGCTGTATGAGGGATGCAGCTGCCACACGCTGACCTCTTGGTGCCGACGCGGTTGTTGGGTGCGATGTCGATGGTGTCGGTGGCCGAGTCGTGCCGCACGGCAAGACCCAGGTCTGCGATGGCGCACATGCCGTTTTTCTTCACCAGGATGTTCTTTGATTTGAGGTCTCGGTGGGCGATGGCCGGTTTACCTGCGAGGTGGTGAGCGGGTCAAACCATGGGTGGAGTGCAATGGGGAGAAAGAATGCACATTAATGAGTCTTCTTGTTCAAGAAAAAAATATATAGTGCACAAGATCAATGGCAGTCGAACCAATATTTTTATTCTCAGAGCCAGATTTACCCAAATTGCACAATTTTATGTTTTCGTGTTTTTGTGTGCCCTGGTAATCAGACTTAGACCAACAACACACTGCATTTGAGAAACCAGTTTAAGCACAGGATTTGAACCAAAGATCTCAACAGTGCCAGCTCAGCACTCTAAACTCTGTGCCATCGAGCCACCTCACTGATAAAAATAAGAAAATATTCCATCAAGGAAGATGCTTTAACCAAGCCAAAAATTTATATTTTTATAACGATTAAATGGGTACTGCAGATTTAATTCAGGACTACATTCCTCTTGCTGGCTGCTACAGCTGGTTAAACTGTCAACGGAGTTATAATAGATTTAAGCAAAAGCCACTAATACCACACTGGTACAGATCACCTTCTCTTCATCACACCAAGAAATGCAACATCTATACCTGTTACAGTGATACTTTACTCATTTAATAACTCTTCCTTTTATCAGCACATGTTTTACATTTATCACATAATGGGGTCCTTTGTGTGTTGGCATGAAGGGATACTCATCCCTTGACAGAGCCCTTACCATCTGAGCACCCTCCACACTGAGAATTTGTTCTGATTTTCCTGCGGCATACGATGGCCTGAGGTTCCATTGGCTGACACTACTCTATGCATCCCAGCTGGACGTAGGAACACAAGGCTGCCAGTATGGTTGTGTTCCTTTAAAACAGAATTCTCTGGGCTGAATGCGATTGAATGTAAAGAGGTTGCAATGCATTTGTTACATGGGGTATGCTTCATGACAAACCCTTGTGCAGAATTAAAGAGACAACCAAATTGGTGCTTGCACAAATTCAAATTCAATTACCTTATGGTGGGCCTTGTACATTTTGTGCACATTTTTTTTACGTGACTTGCTTTCAAACACAGAATTTCCGTGCATTTTGGGGGGGGGGGGGAGGAAGGAAATCATATTCCATGAATTGGCAGCTCTTCAGTTAAGAAAAAAATATTCTATACAACACTTAACTTTGTTAAAACGAACAACTTTTATATAAGGTTTTAACGTAACAGTCCTTGCGATTGTATAATTGGCTTTCGAATTTTAGCTACGTATGTGTAAGGGGCAACAATGTTGGCACACATGTGTGATGTTTGATTGCTTACCCTGTGTGCCGACGATCTCCATGTGCAGGTGAGCAAGCCCACTGGCAGTGGAGAGGGCTAGCTTAAGCATCCCTTCCACAGGCACTGTGAAACGATTCAGGTAGTCGAAGAGCGAGCCATGCTCGTGGTAGTCGGAGACTAGCCACAGCTGCGTCCAAGTCCCATTGTCTGTAAAAACATGAGAAATCATCAACAGTGGCCCAACAAGTTCAAAAAGTAAGTGTCTACGTAGAAGGATAGTCTAGCAGCCACCACCAAACCCACCACATCGAGTCAACAGCTATATTCCACCAGTCGTGTGGACATTTATACAGAGTGGAGGTTATCACCAAAATTATTAATTACTTGATGTTTTTATATAAATGTTACACATATCTATGGAAATTTCTATCCAATAACAGCCAGATAAAGTTATAATAAATGAGAATGGTGATCCCAACATCTATTGCCTGTGTTGCAAAGGCATGAATGCGAACAATGTAGCAGGAGTTGAAAAATTAGGCTTGCATGAGATAGTGCTAATAATGTCTCCGAATGACCAAACCTGTATTTGCTACAGTCATGGTCACTGGTCCCCATCACAAGAAGTAAGAATTTTTACCACTTGCTCAAAGCAGACACGTTATTTTGAGAAAGAGAAACACTCGCACTCGCCTTTGATAATCCTGATAACACTCTAAAATGTTTGTACTTACGAAAATAGGCTTGTTGCAAAGTGCAGTAAAGTGCTACCAGGATGTGTTTATTAAAAAAAAAACCTTTATTGTCGGCAGCGATGAAGCCCAGGATGTTTTCATGGCGCAGCATGACTGTCTGGTAGATCTCGGCCTCACGGAACCAGGAGCGCTCCTCGCGTGACGAGAAGATCTTGACAGCGACGTCCTCGCCACGCCACTTGCCACGCCACACCTCGCCGAAGCGGCCCTTGCCGATGCTCTCCTGCAGCACGATGGTCCTTGCGATGGTGCGCTGCACCAGCAGGGGTAAGCCTGTTTCGACACGCATTGACACGCCTCCATTAACCTCCGTTGCGATGGACTGCCTGTTGATTTGTTAAGAGGGTGGTTCACTGTTCATCGGCAGGTCTGCGTGTGGTGCAGGTGAAGTGTGGGTACTCCTAACTCTTCCAAAATATCTGGCCACCGTGGAAGAGTAACCCATACACGGTATGCTATTATTTCAATTCATCTTGAATATTATTTCATCCATAAAACGCAAGGCCTTAAATTAGCCACTTGGTTTAAGGTTTTTTTTTACTATTAAATGGTTATTTTAAATATTTTTTCGCAACAAAAGTCTTTTTTTTATGCAAGTTAATATTAGGTGGAGTATCACACCTCATTATTCTGTTACCTTTCTGTGAATTATAGGTTTTGTTCCCACACCTCGGCCATGAATTTACAAAAAACATTACCATGCCACAAACTTAAAATCATGGATCATAAACTGGGACACAGGCTTTCCATCCCAAGTGCCATGCCAAATGTACTGCGTTATTGTTCTGTTTTCACCATGTGTGTCTCTCTCTCCCCCTTAATCTCTCTTCCATGATTTAAAAAAACATCCATCCTCTCCTTACCAGCAACTCTTATAACAATCAGCTGTCCCAGTACCTTAAAAAGCCACTCAAAATCCCCATAAATGTATCATGCTAAACATTCAAGCATCACAAAGCTACTGCTAAGATAATGTATTTGGCTAGAGTCTGGAAAGTCTATTAGACATAACATCTTGGCATCATCTTGTGATAATAACAATATTAATGTATTTATCATGCTTAATTGCAATGAATTATACACGTGCAAAACCTGATTATGCCAACAATTCTCAAAGCATGAAAAAAAGAAACACAATAGGACACATTTTTTTCTGAATAATTAACATAGATCAGGAGCCAGATTTATTTGTTAACTAAAATAGTTTTTTGTAATATTTTTGTTAAAACATCCCAGTGTCTCCACCACAAATATGGGCAAATCGGTAAGGTGATGCATTTCAGCCGTTTAGTCAACATGTGAATCTCGCCAGCTGTTCGATGGATTTAGATTTACACAAGCTGTTTGCCATGAGCGTCCTCACGCCCAATAAAAGCATACCTGATCCAGATCCTGAAGTGGTTAGGTCATAGAGGTCTTTTAGAGTTGTGCCCTCGGTGATGTAGCGGTGGTGGTGGTGGTGATGCAGGTGTCCAATGTCCTGCTCCTCATCCGAGTCTGGCACGGGCAGGTGCCGGCATGCTGCCCGGTTGTGGCATAAGCAGAGCACCACGGTGAACAGCACGCAGAGGAAGCAGATGGGGGCGGCGATGGCCACGGCCAGCTCCACCGAGCTCCATGAGCTCAGTCGGTCCAGACCCACCAGCGGCGTTGGGTCTGTGCACATAAGCAACGCCCGGACAGTGAGTGAGAAAGCCAGCAAGCCGCCACTAGCACACAATGCAGCATGCGCCAAGCTATGGGTTCTATACTACACCTGGGAAGTAATGGTCACAAACTTGGGGTGAACAATGATAACGTACTAAAGGATCCTTATAACTGGATATCATTATCAAAGCGAACAGATATATTTCTGGAAATAAACGAATCATTTTGTAATGGTGCTTCATTTTACCACCCCAACATCACCGCCCATGTGTAAAAGACGCTCTTCTTCAGCAAACTTTCTAAGTGTACAATTTCCATGAAATAAATGTCTTAGTTTGGTTAATTTTCTTTGCAGAATAGTCTCTGCTGCTCCAGGGGACTATGTTTTAATACTAGCATCGCTCATGGTACAGGCCTTTAGGCAACTCTATCCCTTTATATCAGCGGCAGTGGCATGTCAAAATTCCTGCTTCAATGCTCCTAGCTGCGGATATCCACCAGCGGTGCTACGTGTGCATGGGAGCCAACCAGGATATTCGCAGGTGCATTGTGGCGTCAGGCTCTGCCCCATTGCACTCTCTCCTCACAAGCGGAAAGGAGGATGAGGCATCTACCGGCACTGCTGGCACCAGGGCCCTTCATCTCCTCAATCGGGGTGGGTCAGACCCCTGCCTCTCCGTCCCCAGCGCTGTCTGGTTACCCGTCGTGGGTCCCCGTTTAAACCGCGAACGTGGGGGGGGGGTCGTCGGCCATGTTGAGTCTTTTTATGGTGGCAAGTGAGCGCTGCATGTTGATCCATTCTGTTTTAAGCTCCAGCTACTGGTATCGGATGGGAATTTTCCATTACCAGCAAATTATTGTAGACGAGGTAGATGGGCGATAATGGAAATGGAATGGCAGTAAGAGGGTAGATTTTGTCCAATGTGATGACCACAATTCATGTGTGTAGGAGTCGGGATGACTTATGGAGTCTCAGTACTATGAGGCATGTCGACAATGTGCGGATGCCTTCATCCAGCAGGGGATAGAACATGGTTGATTATGAGGACATCATTGTCAAAATTTACTGACGGAGGAAAAGTGATGTAGCTTTTTGACATTTAGTATTATTACAACTACAGGCCCATAATGTACTGTATATGTTGAACTTCTTTCGCACTGTACATAGCCAACTGTGCTAATCAGATATGCGGAGGAAGAACAAGTCAGATGTGCAGGGGGGGGGGGGACAGTAATTCGTTAATTTTCCCATTGAAGCTGTTTCCTGAGGATCAAGACAAACGTGTATGAAACCAGCCATGCACATGCAACTACTGTGGATTGAATGTACATCTAAATACAGTATGGAATATTAGAGCTCAGTAACATCATCAGCTAGCTTTACCCAGACCTGATAAACAACATGTTTGTGAAAGCACATGTCTGTAAAACGTGTTCCATCTAGTAGTAACAACAGTTTTTTTTGTGTTGTGACATACAATGCCATGCTATGCACTTCAACAAATCCATGATTTGAAGACTCAAATAATAAAGCTACGACCTTTTTTTAAAGTGGTACAATTTTAAAAACTGGATTTGTTATTAAATTGAAATTCCCCGAATCCAATTATAAAATAAAAATAAGCTGGAAATACAAGAGGGCCAAGGCCTTTAGGCATTTGGAAATGATCAAACAACCACCTGTTTTGCATGACATTTGAACCCATACTCCTGCGTAAATTGTTGCTATGGTGGAGAATGTTTTTTCTCTTCCCCAAGGTCAATGACATATGAAGATGAACATCAGCAATCCTTCTAGAGCAAGCTATGTTGCCTGCAGAACTGTAACAACAATAATCTCAAACCACACACCGTGGTTGTCAACCTTTTAATAAATATAAAGCAGAGTCACATTTATTAATTTGCTGCTGAAAGCTTTGCTCGTCAATGGAAGAAATCCTCCGAAGAGAATGCCTTTTTTTTCAATTGTATTTCAGTGTCACAAACCAAATCAATTTGTTTCCGCTGCACAGGATGTGGGTTAGCGCCAGTCGTGGGAATATTTTGTTGTGAATTTCGGGCAAAAGTCTAAAAAGTCTGCTTGATTAAAAACACTGCTTACAAAAGGTGACAAAGGGCCATCATATTCAGATTCTATGAACAGTATAACTATCAATTCCTCAAAAACACACACACATAGGTGTTCTTGTACACAAGCACACATCCAAAGAGCGATTGTGACATTGCTTAGAGACGTTTTATACAAGAGGCTTCTACATCACTGAGTACCACCACTGTTCTTTAAAAATTACAAATGTAAATTGTAAATCAGAGGCAGTATATTATTTAAGACAATATACTCAACCTCCCACGGGGAAATATACTTGAACTTAACTGCATTGCGAGCTGCAATCGCAGATCCCTGAATTAAAGATCCCCCAAGGTGACAGATTCCACGTAGGGAGAATTTGATGTGCCCCAGTCCAGTAAAATAAAATGTGAGCCATCAAGCAGTTGACAAAATCATCGTCGAAATGTTGCAGTAGCCCTGGCACTATATGTATCATCACCGTGTTTCTACACTGTGTTTGGTACGTGACGACACACATGTGATGCAGCAGAGGTCGCCCTCCGGACCGTGAGACGTGGCCACGGGGTGCACTTTGATGGTGCATTTACCAGTACAGTCATTGTGCATTGCTTGGGGCTTCATGACTGTGCCTTCGTGTCACTGACAACAGTCAGGCCTGCTAAACACTGACGTGTTTTCCCCTTGTAGTGCCTGAGAATGTTTTGCAACCGATTGAAAATAAATGGGGGTGCAAGGGGGCGGGAGAATGGAAAAAAAAATTCCCTTTCGATAAAGCAAAGCAATAATCGATCGCGTCATTGATCACTTCCAAGTTGACAGTTTCAGCTCTCACTTAAACAAAAAGCTATTTTACATATTGCATTGCAAAAAAAACCCATCTGTTGCGTGTCAAGATAAATGTCACAGCACCAAGCAGTGTCCTGCTCAGATGACCGGTAACTGTCAAAGTAAATGGTTTTCCAGACGTTCACCATATCTGCAAAGACCAATGCAACCAGTGTTTCTTTTCTCAGAACGAAAAAAGGGTTCGTCTTATTTTAGCCTTGCAAATAACGCTCTTTAGCAGCAGACCTATGCATGCTTTTGCACTGCTTGCTCGTGCACGCTTGTTCGCCATACGGAAGCAGCTTGAAGCAAATTAATGCATATTGTGTACTGTGAGCAAATGCACGACAGCGGTTACGAACTACGCATACGTGAAAAGAACACAACGCAAAAATAAGCCTTCTTCAAGCAAAGGTGGGGGACATTTTGTGTAGACAGCACACCAGTGACCCCCCTTCCGTCCATTTTCTAATCCCTTAAACGTGCCCTTTCACATGAAACCTTCCCCTCCCCCACTCCTTTTTCCCCCCAGCTCTATACAGCGCCCCTCCTCCCCCAGCCTCTCATCGAACAGCCCATGCCCCAAAATGGCACTGTTCAGCCCTCACGACGGTCGAAACGTTCGTATAACACAAGTGGAGAAAATCCACGTGTCCGTGACCCTCCGCCTAACGTAGAGGGGCCACCTTCATTGCACGGGATGACACGTGCAAAATGGAGCCACAGCACAACAATCCCTCAATTAGATCTGAGCCCACTGCTCCTATAATTCCACCCTTCGGGTCAACTGCATACTTTTTTGGAAGGTCACATGCAAGAAGGTTGCTTTAGCAGACGTCAAATGAAACCGCGGCCGGTGGATCGGTGCCAAAGCGTGTCCAACAAAATGAACCGTGCATTAGCAGCAAGAGCAGCAACACGGTGAAATTACATTTTAAACATAGAGTAGGAATCTTCAAACAAGGCAAACAGGAATAAGCCCCGTGTTATAAAGGGTGTTATGCAATGCAAACAATGACTGCAGAGGAAAATTAAGTGGGAGGCCATATTCCATATCGACTACGCAAGAAGACACCCTAACATCCAAACCTATAAACAATTACACTCATGCTCACCGAGTTTGTAGAGTTACCTGTAAATGTACACCTGTGTCACCAGGGTCTCTTCAAGATGAGGTCAAAATTACTTAATACATCCAAATTGTATTATGCATTGCAAAGCTGGCATCGTGTGTATTTATTAATGGTGTGACGACACAATTAAAATAAATTCATACTCAGAATCTGAATCTGTATTTGTCCTGGAGGAATCCAATGAGCCATGATGCTCTTTTTCACAGATGTCCACTATGGGTGAGTGAGCGAGATACATCAACAAACAATACAAACAACGAAACGTTGCGCAAGACAGAAAAAAGCTTAGCAAGTCGCTAAAAATAAATATAAAGTGTAGAAGTGCAAATTGCACAAAAAAAAATTCCTGCCAATTTGTCCACACCAAATGCATCAACTCGTGTGTTAGGATTTGCACATGTTCTACAAGTGCAGTTCATGCGATCCCTGCAGCCACTCGCAGCACTACAATTCACTGCAATGTTAAATGTATACATTCTTGAATAAAATGACAATACATTTGTTGGCGGGGACGAATCAATGCAGGCCCAAAAACAGAGCTACACTGCTAAGTGAGATGTGACCACATCCAGAATGAACAATGGGTGGTTCAGAAGCACACAGGCCACTTGATTCCTGCGAGCATGGCAACACAGCTGAAAAACATGAAATGTTTGGTTTTGGCAGTGATTTTCGATCTCGTATTTTCAAGGGTGAACCCTGCGAACCCTACAAACGGTCTTTTATTGTTTTGACATCACAAACACACATGCCCAAAAATGTCAGGGCTTCTGCAGACTCTGTTGCAAAGTAAATGTGAAATGGAATACATTCATGAATATACCGCTGATTTTATGCACGTTAAACTTTCGCACCGTACTTCGCTAACCGTGCGAATGGCTGATATAAATTAGACTGTAGGGGAGGCGTCCGAGAGAAGGGGACGGTGCTAGTGTCTACGCTTCGTGGAGTTGCATTAGATCGAAGGTGGCCACCCTTGAGGTACAAATACGACCGATACATATTGTGGGATTAAGAATATCTCACAGAAGAGGGGAGATCTACAGATACATGCATTGTCTGGCGTGGTGTATTAATCCGCAACTGACAAAAACCGAGACCATTCTTAATCTATCGGACTCTATTTGCCGGTATCATGATGATGGAAACAAAATGTGGCTATACCCTTTCTGGTAATTAAAAGATGGGGGGACCACAAGTGTGTGTGGCTAATGCAGACTGGATGCCTTGCAATCAGCATTTATTTGGTGTTTGAACATCTTAACTATATCACCTGTATTATTGGCAGAAATGGTAAAGGTGCTTTTAATCACCATTTTTTACATCTCTGGAAGACTTGCTATCTCAAAAAAAAGACGATCCTGGGGAAAACCAGGAGAAAGGGGCCACCCCTAAATGTACCCCCCGTTGCACCCCACATGATGCCTGCGGATTCTGATTGAGAAACTGTCATTACACTTCTTAGATGTTTGCCTAGGATGAGCACATTTATAGCCCCAACACAGGTCAGCAAGTGGTGACGTGGAAAGGCTGCGGCCACACTGGAGCAGTTTTGGGGTTCCAAAATCTTCCGCTAACATCATTAAACAAGAGCTGCAATTAAGTGATGCACCGCTTAATCGGTTAAGATCGATACTTGCACTAACGTTACACTATCGAATCCCACGTGTAAGATGCAACATTTTATTAGTTTGTGAATGTCCTACGTAATGGTTTACATCACTCCTGCAGCCACCAGAGGAGGCAAAAATTTGCTGCAATGTTAAAAAAGGAACTGATTCTTGAATGAAACAGCAATCCTGCATCGCAACAATTCACCCTGTGTAGGAGGCATCCAATGGTGCATCATTTAATCGGTGATATGTATTCCTCTATCCAAGAAGCTTGCAGCATGTGATGCAATATTTGATTATATATTACTTGTGCAATATACACAATATGCAAATGCTGATTTGAAGCTTTCGTGACTGCAGCAATCCTGATGATGGACGCTTGTGTTGCGCCCGAAACGTCGTAATTTATTTTATTTGATAACTTACGTGACTTTACCGAAAGAACCAAAGAGTATGCAAATGTTACATTAAGGCTAAAAGAGAGTGCACAAAACTGTGCAATGAGGAAAACCCCACAATAACAACGTAAGGGTCATGTAAGGAACAACAAAGTTATCTTACCAAAGAATAATTCACGTGCATGTGGTCTCCCTTTCACAAACAAGATGGTAAACATTTCACAAAAAACATATTCATGAATAAAATCAGGAAAATTTCGATTTAAAGCTTTCGTGACTGCAGGGATTCATCTTCTTGGTTCTTTCGGTAAAGAACCAAGAAGAAAAATCAGGAAAGGCAATCATGACCATTCATTGCACTACTTGAGGGGTGAATTATTTGCCTTTTGTCCAAGGTTCAAGTCATGAGGGGTAGATGGGTACATGTCAGCCATTTTGCCAATCCACTGCTGGATGAAGCCTCCCTACGACGGTGCAAGTTGTAGAAGTGTATTTGAACATACGTCACTCCGCTGGACTATGCACATTCTAAGGCAGAGAGCAAAGTAAAACACAACTAATTTTGTTGCACTACCCCTCGACTCCTCACAGCATGTCCTAGAAGCAGCCTATAACACCTGTTTTGTGAATGGTTAGTCACCCATCAAGGCAGCCCCAATGCTGCTCAAGAGATCTGATGAGATAATTCCAGGTAATTAGTTAATGGGTGATCAGAGGTACAGCATGTAAATTAAGATAATCCCGTGTATTTCTTATAAACGATTAATGCCGGGTTCCACATATGTGCTTGCCACAACCAGACAGATTAACATGCTGTTGACATTTTCATGCAGCACTATATTTTTCCAAGAAGCATATAAACATGTTTTTCTCATGTGTATGCCAAGGCAAGTATGTCTGCAATGTAGATGAGAAACAAAATGAAGACCATATGAAAGCAAATATATCAGTGCATTAATATTTACCAGGTTGATATTCACTTTCAAGAGTTGGCTGCTCTTTACTGAGACCACAACCATAAAAAAACCAAAGCATTTATAAGGCATCTTTCAGGAAAAAGACCCTCGCAAAGCATTTAACAAAACCAGGTGAAATATATTGTGATTATAAAATGAGACATAGGGAGACAAAATCGACAAACACACGTCTCATTGCTGATGAACTCAAAGTGTTAGTATATGCCTTATTGAACAGCTAAGACAGCAGGCGTGATTTAAAAATGCACAACGAATCAGCAGAGCTTACCCAGTGTGGTAAGGAGTTACATAGGTAAGAGCATAATATAATGAGGTTCCCATCACCGTTAGTATTCATCTTGAACGGAGTAATTATACATAGTCCAGCATCTTGGGACAGGTTCGCATTTTTAGTAGTAGTTTAAGAAAACGTATTATGTATTTAAAAAAAACAATTCTATTGCGTCATTTATACAATTGCATCTCAAAATGCTATACAATAACTACCACGTTCACATCAAAGCAGGAGCTAAAGCCATTGGATTAGAACTTGGGAATAAGATTATTAAGCTGGAGAAATCAACAAAATCACATGCAATAAGCAAGGTGACTGTCTAAAAACTTCACAAAAAGATGTTTACAGTGTTAACCAAGTCGAAATTTCAGCTCCTTGCACTCATCAAGAGCATCGTCCACTGACCAACACCCCAGAATACACTCCCATCACCTCGCACAAACCAAGATCCCTTATAGGGACGTGGTCATATGTCGGATAGTGGCAATTAACTGCGACCCGTTAAACCAAATGAAGACCCACAATGCAGGATGTATTTATCAAGAACAGCCGAGGTGGACGAAATGGATCTTGCAGAATATACAGTGCAAATGTATTCCAGACCCTGGGAGCTACAAATGTAAATGACCGTCCACCCCACAGACTGACATTTTATTCTGGGTGTAGTGAGCAACTCTAGGCCAGATAAGCAATGGGACTCAGGCAGGGGTATATGCATAAATTATAAGATAAGAAAAGCAGGGGCCAGTCCATGCAGAATCTGTAAACAGTAAAATAAGACAGGTGTGAGCGGTGGTGCAGCGATATGTGCATTGCACGATCAACCCGAAGTGTGATTGCCAGCCACAGCTAACATCAGTCACGAATAATATCTGATCAAGTCATAGCTCCCCCGCCCTCCGCCGAATTCACCAACCCAAACTGACCAGCATAATGTCACGGCGAGGCCTTAACTAATCCATCAGTGGATTGACAGGGCTGTAAATTATTCCTATAACTATGCTGTATTCCTATAACTAGTATCCAGTAAGTGAGTGGTTTCTGGTGAAGTTCATGTGAATGGTGAGTGGTGAAGTGAGTATCTTATACGTGTCAGAGAGCAGATGTCCGGTGAGTGTCACATCATCAACCTAATGTGCTCTGAAAATGGGCCATTTCCAAAATGTCACCTGTTATATATTTTTCCTTTTAAAGCGGTGTTATTGATAACAAAAAATAATGACAAGACACCCAGGCAGGTAGTGACGTGAGCAAAGCTAGTACACATTATTTCAACATCATTCACATTACGTGCATCTACTAATTATTCAAAATAACTAAGGCAATACATTTTCAGGAATTACATGCTCCTTCTCATACGCAACAGAGCTCAGAATTAAAATTCCTTCCCCGTTTACATTACTGGTGAAGGCTTCAAATGAATCTCTTGTTCAATCCCTAGGACACACTGATGGTAGGCACTCAACATGCACAAGACATTGATGGCTCCCCAATTATTACAAAACCAATTGTGAGTACAAAGCATACATCTTAATAAGGTTGTCCATGTCTAAGTTATATGCTTCAGATTAGTCTTCCCATGTAGGCTCAATGTACCTTGCAATTACTTACGATCATAATTATTAGTGCCTCTGCATGTTAATGAATGGTGTGGTTGAATTTTAATGTGATCTCTATGACGAGCGATACACACCCACGATTGTCATTTGTAGTGACCTGGTCATGTTTTTTTAAACCTTCCCATGAACCCAATTGTTGGATGCTCCGTTGGTGTAATTGTTTAGTAACTCAAAATTAATAAGCCCCTGAAAAATAAAGAATTGTTACAAAAACTGGATTAAAACCGAATGGCAGAAAAAATAATACTCTGACAGCGGTTTGAATAAGTGTGCAATTAACAGACAAGGGCTCATTATTTTAATTACTACGAAAAGCAAGGTTCCTCTCCCATGGTAATTTAACCCTACACTCTTGGTGTATACCAGCCCATTTACATACGCAAATGGCAGTTGAAATATGCTGGCACATCACTATAATCCCCGTAAATTCAAATTTACGTGGAGTATAAAAACCGACAGCACTAATAATGTTATCATAATAGAGGTTTTTGGGTTAGATCCCGTAAATATATAAATGTGTCATTAAAACCCGCCACCACCCGACACAGCCAACGAGTAAGGGTTGTCACGTAAACAGAACATTCCAATTCGTCACTAGTACGGCACACCGGTGTGTTGGAGAGCCAAGCCACAACATTTATAAACTGAGTACGACGTTTCGCCAGTAATTACAACTAGCTTCATCAGACAACAGCCAGATTTGTGGAGAAGTCTTACTGTTTCGTTCCTTATATAGAGGCGTAGATGTGTTGACCACCCCTTCTGTGCTCTTGCACAATGTGGATGATATTGGTCGCGAAAGCCTACGTGCTAAACTGACTTAATAATTTTACTTTGAAATTACTGCAAGGCCAAGGCAAGACACGCGAGCATAAGCCACGAAAGTTGGGAACTAAAGGAGAGCAGCTACTCATTAATAATCTCGTATCAGACAGCAATCACTGCGCTAAGCTTCATTTTGTCATATCATCATGAACCATGTTCTATCCACTGCTGAATAAGAATCTCCCACAAGCTACTTACATCCCTCAAGGTCATGTGATGCCAAAATTAATTTCGCTCCTGGGCATGAGCTGATTTTTCACTCCATCTCTGTAGTGGTCATCCTTTCGCGCGTGTTTACTCTTTTGGTTGCCATTCCATGATCCCGTAAAAGCCCATTTACAATTGTTGAGTCAATAAGATATCGAATTTGCAACTGTTTTCTAAACCATGCGTTCTTCTTTTTACCTCCGTGTAATTTCAAGTGTGCATCCCTCCATGATCATTTCCATATTTTTCAGCATTTGTTCTATTTTCTTTGCCAGCATCCATGTTTATGATTCATATCATAGCAGGTTACATGTGTAGTGAGCGACTTCCGATACACGTCGAGTAGAAGGCGTCTCATTTATTAAGAGCACACTGGGCGATACATTGTGTAACGCAGCTACACATAGGCGATCCTAACACGTAGCCCCATCTCCGGCTTCGCTACAAAAGCTGTTCGAACAGCGCAGCGACGGAGAGAGTCTTCCAGAAGATCAGCCACGTGGTCGGAGACGAAGAGTTGACGACGAGCAGCGACGCAGCCAGGACCCGCAACAGCCACGAACCTCTGGTTCGGTCCCCCTTATATCTGCCCCGGCACGGCCAAGCTCCACTTCTGGCCACGCCCCCTTTCCAGAACCTTCGAGCTGGTTCCCGGAGCTTCTCGACTGACTCCGCCTTTCACCTTTACCCCAGATACACCCCCCTTATAATAAGGCATTATGGAATGCAGCCATGACCGTAATTACCACTCCTGGCAGGTGTCACCCTGTCATTGCACATGCAGCAAGTTAAAATCTGTCTTTAGAAAGACTGCTATGTTGTTTATCCTTATCACATATACTTTATTTTTTCCAGGGGTTCTACCTTGTGACATTTGGTCAATTTGTTTTGTTTTAACGTGGAAAACTAGCAGTTTCATGAATGTTCATTTATTCTAGTGGATAACACTCAAAAAACCAGAAGGACAGTTGAACAACCTGTACTGGCCACATCATAGCATTTCAAATCGTTATTGATGATGGCCTCTGTGCAATCCAGTATCCCAACCTTTAAAGAGTCACATTACTTAAGTGCTTGGGTGGAAATACTCGAGAGATGGCCAAGTAACGGCAGAGGCTACAGCGCTGTGCTGGCCCAGCGGATGTCCTGGGCTTGTTGATCTGGGGCAGATGCCCATTAGGAAAACGAGTTCCCAAGTGCAAAAAGTTGATCCATCTTGGCCCAGGCACCAATGACTGCACAAAAACATCTATGATATAAAATTTGACTTTGCAATGTGGCGAGAGTTCAGAATGGATTATTTAGTTCATAATGCCGATAGCACAAATGGAATGATATTTTGGTAAAATCCCAAAGTATGTTTTTTTGCAGAAATGCATTAATCCATGTGCTCTCCGCCTCAGCAACAAAGATCTGGTGAAGCCCCAAGTCAACATTTACCCTCTACTGCCTGTTATGGCCTGTCGATCCCCTAACTTGTTCAAGTCAGTGTTTACTCTTCTCTATTACAATGGGCGGTGCTGTTTGTTGCTGGCCGCTTCACCTTTTGGGCATGTGCTCAGCAAATGAATAAAAAAATAGCCCAGACTCAAGTTCTTCCTCTTCTCCTTTGCCTATGACTTCCGCACATCGCCAATGCTTTCGTACAGCATTTTTACAAGTGGTTGCATTTAGATACTCCATAAATCCAAACTGTAATTTTAACAGGTGTATGCCACCATGCATGGCCCAGGCTGGATTGAAATGTACGTCCCATGCATTCCAAACAATAATATATATTTAAAAAACAACTATTCTACCAGAGGGGAAACTCACCCACGAGTGGTGGTAAGGTGATGTCGACCATGTTGCAGAAGTCGGTGTTGCAGCAGTGCACGTTGGTAACCTGCACCTCGCGATCGTAGGAGCTGACGCACATGAAGGGGCGGTCGGGTGGCACGAGACGCTCACGTGGGATGCACTCGCGGATGTGCGTCAGCCCCACCGGGCTCCGCCTGCGCATGGCCGATGCCAGGCACGCGCCATCCGTCACGCAAGTGTAGTTGTCCGAGACGCAGTGGTGGCAGAAGCACTTCAATGCTGCAGCAAGAATCACAGAAATGAAAGGGAAAAGATGTCATTGTCACGTTAAGCACTTTGCGTATTGATTTAGAAAAGCAAAAAAAAAGCTTACAACCATGTCACCCTGAATGCGTCTGATCATGTAAAATCTCAGAAGCTAAGTATGTTCGATCTTGGATAGTACGCGGATGAGATACTGCCAGGGAGGACCAAGTGTTATAGGTATGCGCTGTGAAGTGGCCAAGAGATGATACTATAGCGATGGATTCTTGAATCTATTTGTGTGAGCCTTTCCATGTTACCTCCTGGTAACATTAAGATTGAGGCTATCCTGGGTAAATGCAGTACATTATTCTTAGTATCTGCAACCAAATACATGGAAGAGAATGTGCAGATATGTATTTTCAGAATATGAAAGCCTTTGCTCATGGGAGACTTGTCCCGTGAGCAAAGGCTGTCATATACTTCGAATGCATACATTTCAGAAAATATTGCGAGGGGATGTTTAAATTGACTCAATGATTGCTAATCATTTCACAAGAGGCCAGAGGGCAACGTTTTACTCAAAGAGCGATAGAAGTCTGGAACCGGCTGCCCATACAACACGCGGTGGAGGCCGATTCACCGGGACTCTTCAAGGAATTGCTCGATGAGACACTAGAATCAATCTGCTATTCACAATCGAATGAGCTAGACGGATCGAATGCCACTTTCGCGTTTCTAATTTCTTACGTTACGTAGAAAATGTACTAAAGCATAACAATAAGAAGACAGCTTCAATATGTTGTTGTGAGAAAAAAAAATCTGCAAGTCTCTTCCTCATGTTGTAATACAACCTGCAGTCACACAAATAAGAGCACTTCCAGCATTTCCAAATGGTTTCAAAACGCACCATGTCACTTATTGTCTAATAGCTGCAAAAGCTTCCAAGATAAAATCTGGCAGAGAACATCACTCTCGGCCCCAGACAAGTGTCACATCCAGACATTGAGTGACCCGTCAGGTAATTTTATGTTATTTCAACAGAGGAAGCTGGCTATAAATAGTCTGACCAGTTTCACAACAACAAACAACCTAATATTTTGATTATCCTTGGCCAGCGCTCATGTTTAATTAAAACATGATGGAAATGTGTTACAAAAAGTAAATCTTAGGAGGACCTGACACAGCTTTCGTGTTTCCTGCAACACTTGAAAATGAATTATCCAGCAATGGAGACATTGAACATGTGACTTTAAAAACAGTTTTGCAATAACCTTGCAAACGGTAAATAGATCTTAACTATTATTAAAACCCTATTTTCGGACAAATTGGATATAGAAGTTAGAGACTTGCTGGTAATCAGATTAACATGGTCGAGAACACGGTTATCTTATCCTCGAAATTGCTGCCTTGCACCTAAATTTAATGTATGTGCAGTACTGTAATATTTTGCTCAATCGTGACACTATTTTGTATTGTTTGCTGTTTTGAGATATTCAGTGTTTTGAGATAGTTATTTTCAAAAGAAAACATTCCGGTCTGCACCCAGAGGAAATTGCATGTCATTGCCTCTTTCAGCATTGTGTGAAATCATTCACTGTATTTTCTGATCGACATTGTCACAGGCTGTCTGCGGGGTGGGAGATGTACGGCGGGTGACTGATGATGCCCACGGACCAGTAGACAAAGGATTTCAAAGCAAACATGAATTTCATTGGAAATTAATTGAAAAGAGGCTTGCAGAGCACACAAAATGGTTTACAGTGTACCCCTACCGAAGAGAAGGCACCGACTCAACTCGGAGAACCTACACGCGACGAGAACACACACGCACACATGCCACACGCTGTGTGTAGTCTCGCTCAGTCTTGAGCCTGAAGGATGCTCTCTCACTAGGACAGCCACAGCTTCTTGTTCCGGAGCGCCGCGCACCTCCCGAGCAGCCCCTCGCTTCTTGGCAACCTCCTAATTGTGTTGGCCACCTCAGGTCGCACATGGCGGCTGTGAAGATTCACCCAACCTTGGGCACCCCATGGCCAGGACTATATGGCACAATAACGTGATGTTTGTGTGCTGTTATACATCAATCTTTAAGGTAATTACAATACCACAGTTATCTGATTTAATCCCATCTCTAGGTGAAAGCTGTTGCTTATAAAATTACACTTCACCTGACATAGACAAATGTTCCATCTCTCCTTCTCGGAACACCATCAGCAGCAGCTACAAGGCTTTATATAGACGTTCTCTCTGAACTGGTTCTTCATGGTGTAGCTAAATTGGCACTTGTGATCCATCTATATGTTTCATCCATCTCCCGCACCTCCGATTAACATGGTTGGCTACGTACGGTGTGAAAGAAGTTCAACATATGTACATCTCCATCACGGTACCATCCAGTCAGTAATCCAAAGGACTCGTGTGTTTGTCAGATCTGTAGTGACACCGGCCTAATCTTGCAGGCCTATTACAATGCAGTGGAATATTATGGTTGGCAAAACGGGCCTTCATCGCCTACCCGTTTCTGATTATGGTGATGAGGTTGATGAGGTGGCACACATGGGCACTTACAATGCCCATTCTGTCGCTCAATGACCTTGTGCCTTGTGTAATCAACTCCTCATTTATCCCCAATAATCTCTGTCACACTGTATGTGCTCCTTGCTATAGCTTATTAAAACAGATTCCGAATTTAGAGTCACAGAGAGTTGCTTCCATTAGTCTACTCTGCAAGAGTTCTTTGTTTTCACGGCTGTCCCTTAACGGTCTACATGAGTGAACCAGTCTGCCCTCTGCATCCACCTCCTGGAAGATAATGCATAAAGTGATGATGAGCAGCATGCTTGAGGCATCTGCTGCTCAAACTATAGCCGAGGACCTAGATGATTTAAACACTGAAGCAGCTAGATGCTACGCACACGGTCAGCATATGGATGTGTATGCAAGAGAGTAAATGCGATTCCTACTGAAGCTATGAGCAATATGTAACCAGGACCAAACTGATTTTGATATTCAAAACAAAGTTGTCTTTGAAAAAATTGTCTATGTTGTGTTGCATGGGGCAGATTCGTGTGTCAGCGAATGTTCAGATGGTTGGTGAAAACACGCCAATATATGCATCACCATGGGGCAAATGATCAGCGTAATGTGATCTTCCCATTTTGTCATGATGTAAATCTGACCCTACGTACTTTGATGGTTCTACCCCTAGCCTTGCATGATACCAACAGAAATGAATTCTGTAGCATTGTCTCTGCAAGCTATAATATGACTGCGTTATCATGTTCAGTCGTTTATTTAAAGGCGAGGCCTGAGAAATTATATATTGAAACTCAAAATCCCATCTGCAATGCAGCCATTCATCCACATGGCCATCCTATGACTGGAATAGTTTTAATTTATTTTGTGAGATAATTAAATTGGACAATTAATGATGCCACTATAATTCAGTGTGACCTGAAGTCATGCATGGGTGCATACAACAGAAGAATTGTAGCACATTTCAGTGATGCAGAAATAATTCACATATTCACACTTACGAAACCTCATGTGAAAAATTATGTGATCTACAACCAGCAACTGATAAACGAGTGTCATAATAAGTGGGCCCTAATCACCTCGCATACCCAGCAACACGTCAGCATATTTCACTGGGAAATTACCAAGGGGTGTGATCCAGTTAAATGTACATGCATTACGAGAGGACCTCACTTATACTACAGTACCTCATTTATACCACAGAGTCATGTTTAAAGCCCACCACGTTGATATCGCCATGCTCTCACGAATCCCGCACCCTGTAGACGGTGTCGCTTACAGCTACATTAAGACTCCACATCTACGAATCAATAACAACTGTACGTGTGCAATGCAAAGCGTACAAGTTTATATTACAGTGCAAATGCTGCTTCGGATTCGTAATAAAGAATGACAAGGACACTGTTAGCTTTTATGTCCAATTCATTTAAGATTGGCATCTGATTGATACAGCTGCTGGTATAAAGTTTAATTCATAAATGTATTATCTTTGTATTAAGTCATTCGAGCAGCCAGATTCTCAATTGTGCTCAATAGCTTGAAACCAACAATTGAACTGTCTGTATGATAAAAAAAACTACTGCCCATTTTCTCACACCACATGAAAAATAAATGTATTTTTGCAAACAACCTATCGGCTGCACGACCTCCTGGGAGTACATCTCATTAGTAGCGTTTGTTTAATACCAACGCTAATAATTTTGACATCCAGTGTCTTATCAGCAGCCAGGCTTGCTTGTACCAATTTTCTGATAAACTGCCCAATGTTTAAAGGCAAGGACCCTTCCTTGCAAGATATGGGTCCTCCATCGATATAAAACAACATGACACCCCTCAACACCACCAAGGTCTGCAGCCCTCTATAATATGAAGGCATTATCGACCGATTAAACAATAGTTACACATGTGGGAAGAAAGCGGAGTAACCCAGAGAAAACCCACGTGTGTGAAGGGGGGTAACACTCTATCCCATACATATGGAGTCCATATTTTCTGTACCGATTTCTTCTGGCGAGGCAGGGTTATGGCACCTCGACGCTCATGGGAAGGGAGTTTCACAGCATATAGTGTGGAATGCTTAAGTAGGCACCTGCACGCCCAACTTTGAAGAGTGTATATTTGTAATTAAATGGTACGGTTCTTTATTCAGCCCAAGACACAGTTGTCTAGAATACAGTACATAAAGCAACAATCCACCGAGCATGTTTAAGAAATTGCCTGTTGATATTGCGTAACTATTCGGGGGCACTAGACTTTTGTGGGAAAATACATGAATGGCATTGTATTTGAATTAAAAACCGTCATCGCCAAAAGCACCTTTTCCATTTGCAATAATTTTCATCTTAAAAATACTGCATTGACTCATTCCCTTCCAGAAGGATGCTCGCTTAAATGTAATAATTGATCAAAAGTGTTTCAACATTAACTCTAGCATTGTTAGCTTTGCTTTTTCCCCGAAACGATTATTTTAACAATGACCATTTTTGTAGTTTATTTGTGCATCCAGATAATATGCACCCATAGAGACGTTAAAACTACAACAGAATACTAAAGTAGTTGGAATCATCTTCTTGGTTCTTTCGGTAAAGTCACGTAGAAGGGAAGAAATAAAATAATAAAAATAAAACATAATAGTTTTATTTTTATTTTTATTATTTTATTACTTCCCTTCTACGTGACTTTACCGAAAGAACCAAGAAGATGAATCCCTGCAGTCACGAAAGCTTTAAATAGTTGGAATCACTCCCAACAAACATCAACGACCAAGTGACCAATTATTGCATGGAATAAAAATCATCATTAATTAGTTAACTTAATTCAGTGTCGTCCAACTCTTGGAGCTAAAATGTATAAATCCCGCATGTAGAAAATGGCTTACACGTGGTGCCCGGCTCTTCAGACAGCATAATGAAGGGCCACGAAATGTAGGTAATAGCATCCCTTTGAAGTGGCTCTAGAAGTAGTTTAGTGGAGTCATTTTCCAAGGCCGTTCCTTTACAGAGATGATATGAAGCTCTGCTGACTGAGGGATTTCTGGCCTCATGACATTACAGTACAGTACAATGTTCCAACAGGGCATGAATGAATATCATCGAATATGAAAACGAGTTTCCAAAACGGATACGTCTCAAAACAACCGATTACAAAATTTGAGACATTTGATATAAAACACCAGTCATATCACATGGAATAACTAATATTTTTTTCAATGGTGCGGAAAACTAAACGGATCTCTTTTTCAAAGCAATCGAAAGACACTAACGAATTCTTCCCCCAACACCACTTTTCGTCCACTTTTTGGGTCTTAGATGGGTGTGGGGGAGGGGTACCATCTGGCATTTCAACAATGAACACAGAGGACCTTTCTATGGGAGGAGACTGAGGAACGGGTAGGGGGTGGGTTGCAAGAGCCATCCATCAAGCACTGTCAGAGCAGTTCTTTCATTAAACTATTGAGCAGGCCTGACCTTTTTGGGTCAGCTGCCAACCAGCCGGTGTGAGGTTGAGCCAAGCTAACGCATAGCCTCCAAAAATGTTAACTTTAAAAGCAATCCAAGTTTCGCAGGGTATGAGGTCAGGCAGACGTAGGTTAAAATAAAATAATCTGGTATTTGCTATACGCATAATTTCATATTATTTAGTTCGGCTGGAAACCTTTAAAAAAAAAGAACTAGTACTATTTTTTTTTACCACAAATGCCAAAGAATAGTATTTATACTGCAGTGGCAAGAATGATAATTCAGACCGACAGTAAGGCAGGTTAATCATAAGAAGACTATCTTAATATCTTTGAAACAAAGAAGCAGCATGATTCTAAACCACGTCTGGATGTGTGACTACATGCACCACGTGACGTGTGAAATTGTTCAAATAAGGCAAAGCAACCATTAATTTTGGCCTTGGCGATCCATTTATGAAACTAGCTTTCATCCCTCTTAAGTATTTGTTGCATTTGCAAAAGCTGACATTCTCTATTGCATTGATCGCCACAGCCACGGCAGGCTTTTGTCACTCTCTCTCTCAGACGCTTCCCCCCACAACAGGGCCCCCTGCCTTCAGGTATCCCAGAAATGTTTCCAATGCAAATTCATTGCCGTTCAGATGTGCTGCGTTTCGGATACAAAAATGCCTGACGATACTTCTTGCCAATTAGAAAATCTCTTAGCTATGAGTGAATAGGACATTCCTTGATAACCGAACCCACATTATTGGCAAAACATCACGCAGAATATAATCAATCTCGTTTCGTTAAATAAAAACGGTACCTTATGTCCAGCCAAAAACAAAAGGTCAGGTTTTCCTTAAACAAAGTAATGCACTACGACGTTATGAACTCAGCCGGCAAACTCAGCTCGATTCCCAGCAATGGCTAACATCAGTGACGAGTGAAAACTGATCCAGTCTTTGCCCAGCCCCTCACAAACCCGTACTGACCAGAAAGGTGAAGTATGGTCAAACAATCCCAATGACCGACGTGGTGTGGGGAGGCCTTAATGACAAAGAGCATGCTTTTTTGCATGAATACATTATTTGCAGCTTTTCTCTTTATTACAAGATTTATGTACAATAAATGTTAAATGTCATCGCAATTACAACTATGCACCAGTGAACAACGTGCACTCTCTCGGTGTCCTTAAAACCTCAGAGCCAAAGGCTTCCCAACATGTACCGCTAACTGTCACAATCAAGTTATAGCTGGACCCACAATTAAATCAAGTTTCTACAAAACATTGCGACAAAGCCATATTCACTGCATGAAAATCAAGTAGAACAAAATACTCCACTGTGGTCATCCTCACCTTACATTATACAGTATTGTAGAAATTAAAATAAAGTATTCTTTGTGATGTAAGAACATTTGTCAATGTACAAATAATTCGTACAATATCGTCTTTTACCACTCAGTGTTTTATGATTCCCTTACAATCAGAAAAGAGTTAGAAATTACACTTCAAAAATTCATTCAGCAACAACAAAAATGGCTTTAACATATTTTCGTGAGAAATCATGTAATTGCATGAACACTCTAAATAATTCATGTCATGAGTGGCATCAGTGAATCAGAAAACAATGCCAAAGTACTTGAGTTTGCATCAGAACATCCAACCACGTGGTTTTCATGAAAATATATTTCATCGGAGCAATTGTGTGATTCATAATGTGACATATCAACACATCAAAGATCAGTCATGCCCACAAATATTATTTCCCAACAAAATCATCAACTAAATCAACGCCTTTGCTCAACTGGTTACTAATAATTAGTCTTTATTCTCATTAACTTTGTACTAATTGTGCTATGGGCATCATCTAATGCATTTCAACACTGTAAACCTTCTGAAATTTCAGTGTCTTGCAGCCCTGGTCTATGTAAGCATATTTCATATAACTGCTTCTAAAATCCCTTCAAATGACCTTTTTAATCCACAAAATAGGAGAGACACACTTTTCCACACAAACTAAGAGAAATGTTTGTCACATGCCAAATTCTGCACTGTGGTAAAATTTTGAAAAATGTATGTAAAATTAGCTACTGCATTTCTGCAGTTAAGAGAATTTCATAACAATATGCATCGCTGTACCAGCTTCATATCTGTTTATTTCCATGACATGTTCATGCTTAAAATCATGTTCACAGAAACTCCTTAAGGAATCGTGCATGGTGGAATTCATAATAATACAGAACGATTCCTTCTGGAATTACCAAGCTCGACTGTTCAATATAAGTACTGTACAGTATATCTTATGATGCTTGACAGCACCTGCACACATTGTTATGCATTTCTGTAGACAACGCACCACAGTTAAGGATAGATTTACAATGTAATGTCACACGCAATGATATAAAACCCACATTCAAACAAAACACAGTACCTCGCGTAACAATATCTACGGCATTGCATTTCATGGCAAGGCCCGTATTTGCAGTGCTAGATGGCTTCCGTCATTCACCACAAATGTGCCCAAGGCAAGCTACAGGCCAAATACAGCCAGAAAAAAAAACATCTTTACCACAAATATTAAGACACATCAGTCAGAAAATGTATCTTGTGAATAAATTGCTCTTAATTTCTGTCATGACAAGAAGCAATCTAGAAATAATTTGGAGTTTACAAAACAGTTTTTCAGTTTTAAATACAGTAGTGTACAGAGTACTCCACATACATACACACTGTAGTAAAATAGTTATAAGAATGCAGTTTTAAACAAATATTGTATATGGACATGCATCGGTAGTGGTGAAACAGTTCAAATATTGGTTGCATCTTAACAGGTACCAGCAGCAAAAAGGACAGAACAAGACTCTACCTGGCAAAAAAGGCCTTGTTGAAAATGCTTACAATCTAAAAAGCAAGACATTTTTTCAAATTTGGACGCTTAAAAAAGAGAACAAAATAATCACTGCGTTTGAAATTAAAGCTTTTTGAAAGTCTTAAAATTTCATATTAATTCACCTACACTGAACAATAAAGTCCTTGAAAGAATATAAATAAAGAAGAAAGCTAGCTACTAAGTCACGTGAAAAAAACCCTACAATATATCAGACTGTGACCAGGATGAATGGTGACCGGCTGCAAAGGATGGCGATGGAGGTAACATTCAAAAGTGCAAGGGGATGTGGCAGAGGACGATCTGAGGGAATGCCAAGCAATATGCAGCAAGAGAGAGAGAAGTGTAAAGAGGACTGCAAGGAGAGATTGGTGCAGAAAATGGTCCCGTCCCATTGGCACAGGTCAAGGGACGAGACAAAGAAAAGTCGAACTTTGATGAACTGCGCACCAATTATTCCCAAATATAAAAATTCACGGTGTCCCCCACGGTCACAAAAACTCTCACAATCTACGCGGGTGGAGATCCTGAAATTCAAGTTTTTGCTGCACATTTTGGGAGCTATTCTGGGAGCGACTCATTCCTAATTCCTCCTATAACTGATGGTGTACTCCACGGCGTGGATGATCATTATTTTTAAAGTGCAACGACATTAAAAAAACTATTTCCTTCGCAGAGACTAGCAACACAGCGAGAGAGACGTATTGAAGCACTTCAAACAAATATGTTTTGAGAGAGACGGAGATACATACAGACGTAGATGCAGAGAAAGAATTGGAGAGAGAGAGAGAGATGCGGAGAGAAATGGAGTTGCAGAGATAAACTCTCAAACAGTGAGAGAAACGGAGATACCTGGGAGACAAATAAAGTTGATAGACATACAGCGATGCAGAGAGACAAATGGAGATTCCAACGGGGCTGCAGAAGTAAATGGAGATGCAAAGACAAATGGAGTTGCAGTGAGATACAGACTGTGCTGACATGATCAGTCATTTAAATATAGCAAATGTGCTTCATTTGGGTTTTAGGAAAACATGGCTAAACCCCTGTAATCTGCATTTTTCTCATGGATTAACTGAGTCATGTGGCTAAACACGTCTAAAATCTGTGAAATACCACAATAGCACAAACTGTTTAGCACGCCATTTGGATTTTTTCCCACAGTGTGCCATGGATCATAGGATCTGCGGGTGAATTCCAACACAGCATCGCAGATTATCGGATTTCACCTGTCCTGTCGTGGGCCTTGACGTGAATTCACTTATCACCATTTTATACAGTATCACGTGAAAAACACACAGATCATGCCTAATGACCAGCCAAACATTGGTTTATTTTCTTATAAAATGTGGATGGAATTGACGAGAATGGAATGCATTAGCAAGTTGTCACAGATGTTGATGGTGGTCTTGATAAAGGATGAGAAGAAACGCACCACGGTGGTTTGCCATATAGAAAGGAGGAGCGAGGAGTAAGATGGAAAGGTGCAACAAGTTAAAGCCAAAGATTAAAGAGTACGAAGGAAGCCCAAGCAGGGTTTGAGATACAACATCAAGAAGGACAGATACGTGTGGAGTAAACATGACAGTTGCTAAAAACAGAGAACCGAGAGGACAAGGCAGGACCCATGCACTTGGGATAAAAAGAGACAAAGAGACAAATGGAGATACAGAGACAAACGGAGCTGTAGAGACAAACCTTCACAACAAGCTCGGTGTGCTGACGTGATATGTTATTGTATGCATGGAGTGTAGTACTCCTGGTTCTCTACTAAAGAGCTCATGATGTACACCCTAAATATTAAAACATTTCCTCATTGACTACGTGTGCCAGCTAAAATAATCAAATAAAACATACTGCCAGAAGAAAATGAGTGTTGTTCAGACAAAAGACCGATTCCTAGGAAAAGCTAATTGAGAAAAGTGGCTGTAACGAGCATTCCAATCTACGCATGGCTAGCATAGTAATAGCTCTGCATGTCTGCATTATGCAACATGCGATTCATGTTACAGAATGGATTTTTGTTCCAAGTTAGTGTATTCAAAAGCAGAATTGTAGAATGAGTTCTAATCATATTATCTCCATTGTGTGCAACTTCAAAATGTAAGTGTTTAGAAATCAGGATACAACTGCATAATTATTTAAAAAATATTAAATAAGTGCACAATTGCACTTAATTCTATCCTCTAAATAAGTATATAATGTATTGTTAAGTATAACAAAAAAACACGAACTAATCACAGTAAAGGCTCAGCTATAACCTGAAACTTCCGCAAGAAAAATAAAATGCCATGAAATATTACTTTCAGTATTTTAATTAATTGAATTGCGAAGGAATACAGTAAATTATGCATTGATCGCCAAAGTGCATAACTTCCCTTCAGGATTCTTTTGCACATTGAGGCTATTCACAACACACAGAGGTAGATCCAAGATGGGGGGAATGGGGGAATGCATGGCCCCATCCCCCACACCATCTCCAGCACCCAACTGCTGGGCTGAGTTGTGTGCTCGTGCGTGCCATGTGTATTGGTGACATACTTTATGTATACAGGCGGTCCTCGGACATATGCCAGGTTACGTTCCTAGAACAGGTGCCGCAAGTCAAAACGACGTAAGTCGAGACCGATTTTCCCACAGAAACAATGATATAATGGGGGGTTACGTTACTGATCGTGGGTCCGATATGCAACTTTTTATAGATATGAATACAAATATCATCTTTAATCAACTACCAATCATATATAAAGTACAATAACAATATTGTTCAGAATTTTCTTACCTTGAGTCTTCAGAATTTTTGGCTTATTTGAACTGAATATAGTAATGGCCTTTCTGCTACGTTTCTTTTCAACATCATCACCAGAGCACGGACCTTTCCTTTTATCAGCCATTATCATAGCTGTCAACCCATATGGTTTACCCGTATTCTTGTACAGGGAAATTTAGTTTTCATGTCCATAAGGCGTACAGCCGTTTGTGATGGGACTTTTTAGGATGAACGTTGAGATTTATGGGCATGGGGTGACCAATAAGGTCTGAATTTGTCCGTAAAAAGGTAGGGCACTGATATGATAAGCGGTTGACAAATATGCATTATAAAGGATTAAATGAATTAAAAAATATATTTTTTTGTTTGTGCCTAGAACCGTGTCAAAAGTGCGGTTCTAACCGCCGTAAGTAATAACAAGAGTGCCAATTGGCAACCTGCTGTAAGTGCGCATCGACGTAAGGTCGAACAGACTTAAGATGAGGACTGCCTGTATAATATTATAAACAAAAAAGTTTTGCTGGCTGGCACGCGGACGGGATGGCGTCCCTTACATTCCGCAGTGTTGGGCCGGGTTTGTGCGTGCCGACGTCATGCCTCAACCTCAGACCCTTCACCTCAGCCATGTATGCCATGCAAATGCTCGGGCGGTGCGAGTCTGCCTGACAAAAAAACTCATTGCTAAATGGGATTGCTAAAAGAATTTAGTCGATAGTTATTTTGAGACAGTTGGAAGACTTGACCTCGACAGGAAGGAAGCCGAGTCAGTTAATACGTGGTACAAACATGCAGTCTGTGTTTATTGTGACATTCAAAACTAGGACATTTTGAGACCCTTCATTCTGTTATTCAGTAAGTAACATTTTGTAAAGCTTAAGTGATTTCCAACTCTGTTATGTCATATTTTTTTCTAGAACAATACTATCGGGTTTTTTTCTCCCAAGTGCTTTAAAACACCAAAAGTTTTAAAGCATTCACCTCTTACTGAATGAAATCATTAGAAAATGCAGCTTTATGTATCGATATTTTTACAGAAACGTATAGAACTGGTGTTCCAGAGATTAAAGTGGTAGGTTATTTGAGGTGTATTCAATATTATACCTATGGAATGCTCATCCGGTGTTACCAAAATAACATGCGTTTCATTCAGCTAGACTTTCATTTAGTGCAGGACAACTCCATTAATCTGTGAATCCCAAAATTTGGGCGCGGTCTGAGTAACTCTCATTATCCGCGGTGGCAGTGATCCAAAGAGACAAACGAACATGTTGCACGGGCTATCTGTACTGACGTGACCTGTTGCGAGGATGAAATTATTTTACTTTTTTTTATTTAAATATAAAGTTACAAAAATTCAAACATCCTTTTACGTAAACCCCATATTGTAGATTTCCTTAATTTGGCTCTTAGGAAATATTGTGGAACTCTTTTGAATCACCGATATGTTGTGGATTAATGAAGGCATGAGTCACATGCCGTGCTTTCCGGAACTCTCCATTTTTTGTTGTTGATTAACGGAGTTGTGTGGCTAATAGATTGATTTTATTTCAGCAGGAATCGTCCAATGAGCTGTATGCCTCTCTCTCATGGGTGTGCTTCGATGGTACAGATGCTATGGAGTACATATCTAATTCTTCCTAAAATTCGCGGCACAGCACAATTATGGAATCCAAGCATAGGTCCCCCCCATTTCATTGTGGATTTAGAAGTTATGTTGTCCACAAAAGTTGTATTGCTTCATCTCGAGCCTCTTTGGCACATTTCTATGCGTATATATCTTTTTTTACTACTTCACTGTTTTCCCTTATATGTAAATTGGAAATTATTTAACTGCACAATACAATTAAATATATTGTATTTTCGAGAAAAGTTTTCGAATGAAACACCAAAGATCTGGCTGGGTTACACAAAAATATATTTTAAGTACATAAATGCCAAGCCTGTTAAGGACCAACATTTAGATTGTGGTTTTTCTAGTGGTATGTAGATGATGAAAAACCTGTTATTCCTTCAAAATTGAATAGTGAGGCATCTCCTGTCACATGAACCCCAGTCACTGATGACCGCGCAGAAATTCATCTTAAAATATGTACAATTGCACTCAATTCAACCGTACTTAGCTCTAACAATACAGTAAATGGTGTCAGACCACAAAACATAAGAACATCTCCACAGTTGGAGAATGCAGTCTGGCAGGTGGATAAAAGATGTTCGTTGAAAAAAACATATTAAACATAATTGATACTTTGTTGTGTTGATATTTCCTGTCATGGATATGTTGCTCTGCTCAGTTGTGACAATTCATATCACAAATACCTGTTCTGTGCATAATTTCCTCTGAGCTAATTCTTTTCAATGGACAGCTTCCATTCAAGGGAACATAAAAGCAAGCGGAGTTGAAGGGGACGAGGAGGTTTGGTGTGCTCCACATGTGCTCCGTATGGGCGATATAAAATTGTGGACGAGGCACACGACCACGGCGACATACCACACCACGAAATATTCCGAACGTATTCATCCACACACACCCCCAAGTCTTCTCAAACGTCTCCCCACCCCCACCAAAGGAATGTTTGTGTGACCCTGGTTTTGTAGGATGTTTTCCCCATCCCCTTCATTAGTGCCCTCTTGAATGACTAGTCAGGAGAAACAGCATGATAACGTCTACCACAAATGTTTTACTTCCAACCAGAGAGTCACTTTGATCATAAACCAGCAGGCCTCCCCGCTACATGCCCAAGTCAAAATGCATTTTTCATGTCAAAGCGTTATATAGCCCCTTCACAGAAAAACTCTACGGGACAAGTTTGCAAACCTATCAATACATTTGATGTACATTTTATGAAGTATACTCCAATTAAATTATCAAAGTGTAGTTAATTGCTGTACATAATAATGTTTTAAAAATGTCAGTACCTCGTTTACTCCATTCATTATAATCGAAGTGGGTTGTTTTCCTTTCATTAACTTAAGTGGCATATTTTTCACAAGATAACTATTTAGTCACTTACACTTCCTCACATTAGCATTGACATTTAGGAAACTATTAATTAGGTAATGGTACTTTACATTAAGATGTTGATTGGTAAGCACGGCAGTGTGGGCTTATTGGAGTTTGAGACATGGATTAAGTTGCCTTTCTGGAAAATGCAGGTATTATCAATGTACACGGTGGTCCAGACGTCTTCTGATCCCATTTAATCATCTAAAACTTTATATTTTTAAAGTAAGGTTGATGTAAAACAGAAGTGAATATGCAAAGGAAAAAAATGTTCGGGGTCAATTAATTTGGGGTCACAAAACAACTGGACCACCCTGCACATTTTTCTTACGTGCTACCCTCAAAATCTTGATCCGAATTCTTTGATCGCCGCAATTAATGCCATAGAACACGTGTGAGAGCTTGGTTATCAGTACATCTACTGAAGAAAAAAAACCAGCAAGTTCTGCTGGACAGCATCGACCTTGCCATGATTAAAGCAGCATCGATATTAATGTTTTTACCCAAACGAATAGAATTCAAGGCAGACAAGTTATGTGTGCACCCACCGTGTTCACAGGACAATTCACTCATGAATAAGTCATTGTGTATACAGTACGTAAATCAACGTTGCTACGAACACGGGCAAGCAAGCGCAGGGACAACTTTTACTTTTTTTTACAAAATGCCCATTTGGCCCCACACATTCCACGCCAGCTGGGGCGTCAGTAACGCGTGCATAGCTTGTGGAAGAAGAAAAATACGTTGTAAAGAACTGCATTGTGCATTTACTCAACAGACAACTAAAACACAGTTATATATTACTATATTTGAATGTAAAAACTAGATTAGAAGCTTTCGTGACTGCGGGAATTACTCTTTGGTTCTTTCGGTAAAGTCACGTAGAAAATTAAATCATATAATAATAGAATACGACGTTTCGGTTGCAACACAAGCAACCATCATCAGGTAAGAATGAATGATAAAACAGAGACACGGGAACAGCATGGGCAGGCACACATGCAGAGAGAGGCTTTCATTACAAGTTGATAAAATGTTTAACAGCATCTTAAGCTTTTGACTTAAAACTTTCGTGACTGCAGGAATTCATTTTCTATGGTTCTTTCGGTAAAGTGACGTAGATAGAACGTAGCCAACCATGCTAATCCGAGGTACGGAGGAAGGATAACAAACCAAACGCAAAAAGCAGTTGTATTTTTATTTTTCTATCTACGTGACTTTACTGAAAGAACCAAAGAATATCTTAAGCTTTTTTTAGATAGACTTCCACAAATGACGTTTAACACGGATATTTTCTCATCTTGTGATTTTTGGATACTGTTCCTAAAACTGGGACGGTGCGCTCTATATGCCCCCAATTTCGAAACGTTGAGCTCAAATCTGGGCCAGCATCAAGTCAGCTTATGATCATCCCTCTGCATTTGGCAAAATAAGCACCACCTGGTGAGCTGTACCACTGGTGGGATAGATGTGTCAACAGCTCTTTGGAGAAAATGGCCCCCAGCAGAAGGAGATGGAATTTATATGATTGGACCGGCACTGCCCTGGGAGATGATCACTGTCCAGTGTTCAATCTGACCATGAGGACACTGACTTTTGTTTTTGTTTGCTGATGAGTCTCGAGGTTATACCACGTCTTGATCGGTATGATGTCCAACAAATTGTTGAAACCCAGCATGTGCAGCAAAATGTCAGACATAGTGGCAAACAACTTGTGGAATAACCCGAAAACACAGCAGAGCACAACTGCGAAAACTGACACGCTAGTGCTGACTTTTATTTTTATCCACGACAAATTTTCTGACAAAGTAACAATGTAGGTCACTCTGGGATTTTTCTTGGCGCAGGTGTTGCTCTACTACTATTTGAATCTTATTTTGCTGTCAGCACGGACGGTGCTTTGCCGTGTGACATTTTTGCAAAAGCACAAATTGAATATCCTGTAAATGTAAAAAAAAAATCACTATGTTCAAAGAATAGATGGTCTTCATCTCAATTGCCAGTTGTGAACCTGTGGTGCAAATGTCATTACAATAGCTGCGACCAATATTTCCACTAACTGTCCACCCAAAGATATCCATCCCTTAACCTCACAATAAAAGTGAGCCTACGTTCAACCAGTTTTGGGATTTAAAATTGTGTATCATAATTGTGAGTCATGCTGCTCGATCAAATGATGACAAAACATCATATATACCATACAGCATAAATCTGAGGATGCAAAACGGGTTTCAGCTCAGCAAGCAATTGTTGACTCGTCTCCATCCCTTCACCCTTGACGCTTCAAGTGATGGTGCACTCGTCACAATCCCAGCGTCTGTGTACTGCAGAATCTGAGTGTGAGCAAGTGGGATGATACATACCACTGACGAAAACCATACAATTTGGTTACAAACCGTGTTCACGCTTGCACAGGTAGATATCATGTAAGTGCTTCATAGCTAAGCTGCTAACGGTTTTTTGTGTGGTCCATTCTGCGATATATTTCAAGGTGCGATGTACTTATTTGTGTGCCATGCTAATCATTGACTAATTCCAGAGTCCAGCAGAGGAGCCTGACCTAGGGACCTGGGGACGGTTCAGGCAGTGATGGGGGCTGGCTCTCAGGCCCACTAAGTGCATGCTGATCCCCTGCATGCATTAATTACATAAGCACTGTACTTGTATTCATCACATATGCACAGTACGTGAGATACAATCTGCGTGGACATACAATGTACATTAAACATACACCGCAAATATGCATACTCTACACGACACATACACTGTTACGCATACGGTACACACAAAGATCCCCCGGATAGCCTTCACCGACTGATGGGGCAAGTGCTGTGAGCGAGCACCTATGAAAGGCTGACATGGCACACGAGGGGGTGGGTGGCCAGGACCACGCCGAGCCACCTTTGTCTCTCCAGTGGCGATGTTTACACACCGGTTCAAATAATTCTCACTGGTGTTGTCCGCGAGCGGGAATTGAACTCGGATGGCCAGGCTCAAGGGGCAGCGACATGACCACTGCACCACCACTCTCCACATGGTACACACACACACTTTATTACACACACTTTATTACACGAACACACTATTGCACATACGCAGTCTCCACGTACTTTACTCTACATGCCACATATACTTTACACAGTCCACAATGCACACCACGCACACACCATTGTATTCATGCTCTATTGGGTGTTCACTATCCATGGAGCTGCAGAGACAAAGGTTGATGCAGAGAAAAAGTTATTCCAATCTTTTGTTGACTTACATCGTCACGACTAAATGCGCCAATGTGATCTGGTGAGTAGGATAGGATTTTAGCATAATTTTTGACGTCATAACTCAAAATTTCTATTTCTTTTAACAATAGACCCATGACAGATTTTCTCCATTTGGATTTGCCAAAAAATGGAAAACTACAATTGAAAAATGGGAAACTCCTACATTCTGCTATGGTTTTAGATGTATTAATTTTGATTCAAAACTTTCGTGCCTGCAAGAATTCATACTCTTGGGTCCTTCGGTCAGGTCACGTAAATTAAAAAAAAATCACGACGTTTCGATCGCAACACAAGCAATCGTCTTCTCGCCTGGAACATCACATGCAGTCACTGAAAATCAAACGTTCTATATTAACATTTTACATTTAAATGTAAATATAGAACAAGATAAATTGTCACCGAAAATCAAACGTGCACATCCACACGTGGATTCACCACCATTATTTACCCACACACAACCACAAAGGCCCCTTTAACAGACTGTAGGGGGCAAGTGCTGTTATAGCGAGCACCTATGAAGGCCGGCATGGCACACGAGGGGGTTGGTGGCAAGCACCACGCCCGGCCACCTTTGTCTTCCTCATTTAAGACCGAATTAATCTTGGGGAAGAGGCCCAGGACCCGTTCAGATAATCGCAATCGCTGGCGTTGGCCGTGCGTGGGAATCGAACTCAATTCCCTTGCCAGGTTCGGAGTGTAGCAGCGCGCTAACCGCTGCGCCACCGCTCCCCACATACAAAAACACATTCAACACACACAACACACGGTGTACCACACATATACAGTACAGTACAACACACACACAACACACTGTGTACAATCCACACATATACAGTACAGTACAACACACACAGTGTACCACACATATACAATACAACACACACACAACACACTGTGTACAATCCACACATATCCAGTACAGTACAACACACAGCTTATACAAAAGACAGAGACACATCGGGGCAAGTGCTGTTGACGAGCACCGATGAAGGCCGGGACGACACACAGCATCCGCATTTGTCTCCCTCCCCCAGCGAGTGCCGGGTTCTAATTTGAGACCGAATCGATCGAGGCGGCGAGGTGCAGGCCCGGTTCAGAAAATCGTCACCGATGCTGGCCCCGAGCGGGGAAATCGATCTCGCAGCGCGCTAACCACTGTCCCACCGCTCCCCAGTTGGCGCATCTATACAACACACACACCGCGTTAAACACACACACATATACACAATACTACCGCGTTAAACACATACACACCACTACACGGGCTGTATAATCAACACACACACAATACGACACGGGCTGTATAATCAACACACACACAATACGACACGGGCTGTATAATCAACACACACACAATACGACACGGGCTGTATAATCAACACACACACAATACGACACGGGCTGTATAATCAACACACACACAATACGACACGGGCTGTATAATCAACACACACACAATACGACACGGGCTGTATAATCAACACACACACAATACGACACGGGCTGTATAATCAACACACACACAATACGACACGGGCTGTATAATCAACACACACACAATACGACACGGGCTGTATAATCAACACACACACAATACGACACGGGCTGTATAATCAACACACACACAATACGACACGGGCTGTATAATCAACACACACACAATACGACACGGGCTGTATAATCAACACACACACAATACGACACGGGCTGTATAATCAACACACACACAATACGACACGGGCTGTATAATCAACACACACACAATACGACACGGGCTGTATAATCAACACACACACAATACGACACGGGCTGTATAATCAACACACACACACAATACGACACGGGCTGTATAATCAACACACACACACACAATACGACACGGGCTGTATAATCAACACACACACAATACGACACGGGCTGTATAATCAACACACACACAATACGACACGGGCTGTATAATCAACACATACGACTCACAAAGACAAATAACAAACTGTTGGGGCACCACGCCCGGCCGCCTTTGTCTCCCCCAGTGGCGATGTTTACTACGCTGCACCAGGTTACTCATTTGAGGCCGAGCCGACCTAGGGGGAGGCCCAGAGCCGGGTTCTGATAATCCGGTGATCGCGCTAACACCTACACTACCGCTCCCTCCAAACGTACACACACACACGTGTGTGCTCACACCACACCGTACACACGGACGCACACAATGTACACAACAACAACACAGGGACGCACACAACAACAACAATGCACGGACACCACCACCAGACCACGTTGCATTCAAGAGGTGAGCAAATAAAGTGAGCGCCATCTTCCCCCCTCTCTGTGAACATTCCTCGGCATTGAATCGAGAAAGAACCGAGGCCAGAGGACACACACGGACACACACACACGGACACACACCGACACGTCCCCTCTCTCATTCACAACACGGATTTAGCAACAACAACCACCAGCAGCAGCGGTGACAACAACAGCCGCATTGGCAGGCGACTGCAGCCACCACAATTATCACCACCCACAAAAATCATCATTAATCTATAGCAAGCAACCTCAGCTAGTAAAGGTTCAATGTGTCAACCACCACCAATCACAACCACCAGCTGCAGCTTCGGCAATAGCAGCAACAGTAGCAGTGACGAACAACATTACCAACATCATCAGCATCATCACCAACATCATCAGCATCATCACCAACATCATCAGCATCACCAACATCATCAGCATCACCAACATCATCAGCATCATCAACATCACCAACATCATCAGCATCATCATCAATATGAACCGCAACCTCATCGACGCTTGCACGCGTCAACCGCCAGTGAGAAGCAAGAAGCAGCACAAATAACAACACAAGTGACACCACCACCACCACTAACATCAACACAAGTGACACCACCACCAATAACATCAACACAAGTGACACCACCACCACCAATAACATCAACACAAGTGACACCACCACCACCAATAACATCAACACAAGTGACACCACCACCAACATCAACACAAGTGACACCACCACCAATAACATCAACACAAGTGACACCACCACCACCACCAATAACATCAACACAAGTGACACCACCACCAATAACATCAACACAAGTGACACCACCACCACCAATAACATCAACACAAGTGACACCACCACCAACATCAACACAAGTGACACCACCACCAATAACATCAACACAAGTGACACCACCACCACCACCACCAATAACATCAACACAAGTGACACCACCACCAACATCAACACAAGTGACACCACCACCAACATCAACACAAGTGACACCACCACCAACATCAACACAAGTGACACCACCACCAACATCAACACAAGTGACACCACCACCAACATCAACACAAGTGACACCACCACCACCACCAATAACATCAACACAAGTGACACCACCACCACCACCAATAACATCAACACAAGTGACACCACCACCACCAATAACATCAACACAAGTGACACCACCACCACCACTAACATCAACACAAGTGACACCACCACCAATAACATCAACACAAGTGACACCACCACCACCACTAACATCAACACAAGTGACACCACCACCACCAATAACATCAACACAAGTGACACCACCACCACCAATAACATCAACACAAGTGACAGCATCAGCAGTATTTGCAGCAGCCAAAAGCAGCATGCACAACCGAATCATCATCATCAACAACAACATCAACAACTGCCCTCCCTCTCTCTCTACCTGCTGTCCCATGCGTGCCCAGCAGCAGCAGCAGCCACAGCAGCAGCACCGCGAGCCCCGGGGCTCGGACGCTCCTCGCCATGGTGGTGGAGCCCGGAGCGGGCAGCAGCAGCAGCAGGAGTATGATAAGCACTCTCTTCCTACAGCTTATGATGCTGCTGCTGCTGATGGTGATGCTGATGATGATGATACTGCAAGCTCGCGTGGATCCTCGAGATTCGTTTGGGACGGCTCCAGCATATCCGGCTTCCCTCGATGCCGCTTCTCTTCTTCTGGCCTCTCTCGCTCTCTTGTAGCCGACCCCCTCCCTCCGCCTGTCCCCAGTGGTGGGGGTGGTGGGGGGCGGGGGGGGAGTGGTGGTGGTGAGGGTGGGTGGTGGTGGGGGTGGGGGTAGTGGGGGGTGGTGGAGGTGGGGGTGGTGGTGGGGATGGTGTGGTGGGGGTGGTGGTGGGAGTGGTGGTGGTGGTGGTTGGGGTGGTGGTGGTGGGGGTGGTGGGTGGGAGTGGTGGTGGGTGGGGTGTTGCTGCTGCTGTGTTTTATGTTGTGGTCTCGCTGTGCGTCTGCGGCTCTTTGGCTCTCAAAGTCAGAGACGCGCCGCCGCCTCCCAGCGACCGAGGCGCGACACTGACGCTGTTGTGGCTGCTGCTGTCGCTGTTGTGGCTGCTGCTGTCGCTGTTGTGGCAGGTGCTGTGGCTGGTGTTGTGGCTGATGTTGTGGCTGGTGTTGTGGCCGCTATCGCTGTTGTGGCTGTTGTGGCTGGTGTTGTGGCTGATGTTGTGGCCGCTGCCGTGGCTGTTGTTGTGGCTGATGTTGTGGCCGCTACCGCTGTTGTGGCTGGTGTTGTGGCTGATGTGGCTGGTGTTGTGGCTGATGTTGTGGCCGCTACCGCTGATGTGGCCGCTGCTTCTGCTGTTGCAGCTGCTGTGGCTACTGTGGAACGCTGCTGCTGCTGCAATGGGACATTGGCATAACCACCCACGGGGTGTGTTTATTTTATAAATTTCTAACATCTGTGCCCGAATAAAAAAAATACATCACACAATATCATCGGCGTGTTTCAGAGTTTATTTAGGTTCGATCGTGTTGGTATGGTCTTTTTTTTATGAATAACCCTCCATCATTCGAAAGAGTCAATCAAACCAAGTTGTCACGTGGGCAAATATTCCAAATTCATTAGATTTTTCAGCTAATTGGAATGTTGAAAAGCAAGCAAATGTTGACATTTTAATGTAAAACATATTTCAGATTTTGTTGCTCTTTAATATTCTGCTTTGCTGAAAAATTAAATCAATTGGCATATTGTTTTTTTCCCACGTAGTAACTATATTTGATGTCGGGTGGTGGCGGTTAATAGTTGACATTTGTATAACTACACGACAATATCTGACCAAAAATAAACGAATTAATAATAATATCCGTAGTGAAAGCCTACGTATAAAACAATCATTAGCGTCGTGGTGGAGAGTGTAAGTAACAAATAAGCAGACGTCTCCTTGTATTGTATTCTAAAAATAGACAATTTAACATCCAGAGCAATTACACATATTCATGGCAGCAATTACCGATGCTGCCGTGGTTTAATGGTTGAGAGACACTGGACTTGTAACCCAGAGGTCAGCCTGTTAAATTCGATCTCCTGGCGCGGCAGTTGAACCAATAGACGCGGGGTTTTTGTTATTTAATCTTCTGTCAAATTTGACACAACAGATCGCGAGAGGTGGGATCCAGTGTGGATATTCCTACTTCCCACAAGACGTCTGGCTAGCGTGGAATAAGTCGCCTTTAATATCATCTGTAGTAGGTCACTCTTGAGCTCTCTCCAGTGGACCCTCTTCTGCCAGCAATGGCGTGAGCAAGACATTGAAGGGCTGCACCTTTTACTTTTCATAGAAGTACTGTCATAAATAATTCGTTTCGTCTTACCCGTGCAAAAAAACCCAACTTAATAGAACGTTCGGTTTGTTTAATAATACGCGAAGGCTATCTTACTGGACTGGTTTCCCAGTTTAATGCATTGAATTTACATGCAAGCAATAAAATCTTGCTCAAGAAATACCACCGCTCCTCTGAAGACGCGAAAGGTGAATCCGCTACCTCATTAGCAAGCTGACAAGCCAGTAAAATAAATGTCTGTTTTGTGAAGGACGAATTCTGATTATATGAATGTGGCGTTGAAATATACTTCAAAGCCTTTTATTTTTAGGATTGCATTATAAAAATCAGACCAAAATTTTTAACATGCCCTTTACAACAAACAGCATGCTTTCCATAATTTTCCACATACAGTAAATGTCGACTTGACGGAAACTAGAGTATTCTACCACCTAAAGATGATCGTTATAAGATTATGCAGAACAAAAGTATGCTGAAGATTTCAGGAAAAAGTTGAGATTGAATTTTCCTAATTTAAATGTTTAGTTTCAATACATCAGGACAACATCCAGGAATCAGAATAAAAATCCAGGAAGTCATAATTCTGACCGAAATCAATTGTAAAAAAAATACCTGGTCTTGAAAAATCCAACTAATAACATGGTAACAATACAACAATTATAGAATAAAACTATAACATACCATTTGATTTAAAGCTTTCGTGACTGCAGGGATTCTTATTCTTGGTTCTTTCGGTAAAGTCACGTAGAAGGGAAATAATACAAACATATTATTATTTTATTATTTCCCTTCTACGTGACTTTACCGAAAGAACCAAGAATATAACATACCATGTTAGAAAAAGTTTTGCTGGCTGGCTGGCTGACAGGCGCGTGGTGGTGTCACCGCGCACATCTGCGTGGTAGCGTCACCCGAGTTCACGCCTCCCCCCCTTAATCCACCCTCCACCCCGGCCGTGTTATTCCACGAAAATGCGTGGACCAGTGCAATTAAAATTTCAAAATACCGTCGTTTGCTTTGCCGCTTTAATAGACAAACTCAGCCAAATCGAATTGTTATACGTTGCTCAGATTCTGTATTGCATTCATATTCAGGGCCATTACACAAACACAAACTCGATGGCAGAACTTCAATGGCGTATAGATAGAGAACGCCAACCCCAGTGTGGGACAAATCTGTGGAAATTCTGTGGAAATTCAAAGTGCAATCTAATGCAGTAATACTTATCAGGCAACAACATGGCGATTGTAATGGATACGTGATGCCCTCAACCTACAAAACATCACGAATCAGTGCCACATTTCTTTGCTCAAATTTCGGATATCCATGCTGACAACGTGAAAATAATTTAGATCATTACCACGTGATCCACTGCAATCTTACACTCACAGCGACAAATGGTTTACATCACACTATGCTGCAACATGTGATTGGCATCTGCATACAACCTACACAACTGTTGAAGTGCACATCTGGAAGGGTACACCATTTTAACGAGAACAGTACTGTAATTATGATATTTTACGAGGTGTTCCTCAATCCAGCTGGCTATCATGGTTGGTTGGTCTATGAATTGCCCATTATAGTCCGAGTGATCCTCATGAGCAATGTCTATACACACCAGTCAGTTGTATCCCCGTTTATGAATAGAATAATTATTGAGGCATCATTCCATATCAGCCTTGTTTTGCTCAAATACATTTAATGTTGGTTATTACAATGACCAGGGTGTCAGCAATGGTTATACATTTAATATAATGTATGCCTTTATTTCTGCAATAACATTTTCACAAGCCATTTTGTCCTGTCACTGAGAATATCATTGGTGAGAGCATATCTTGACTGAATATTGATTTGTAATTAGTTACTTTATTTAATCATATTATTTCGTAACTTATATTGTTACGATGTTAGAAGATTATGCAAACACTTAGTGGTAATTGTGCACGAGGGAACACCGCATTTAACAAAACATGTATTGAATGTAATGAAATAATTCAATTTAAAATATTTGAATTAAATATACGTGTATATATTGTATATTAATGGTTGTAGTGTCCTGTAAGTTCAGAATAATCGCAATAATTGCTATCGTAGTTGTCATTGTAGCCGTTAACTCTGTAATAAACTCTAATGGAGGGGAAACCTTGTGTAATTGTGGTGCAAATTGAGCTGATTCTGATGGACAAGCCCTAGATTGCCCGAGACGTTTTTGTCCTCCGCAAATCCAACAACACAGCAATCGATCACACGTGGGTACAATGCAAGTTACACTTTAAGCTAAACAGGCAAGAATCACAGCGGAATAAAAAATATCTATTTTTCGATTTAAAGCTTTCGTGACTGCAGGGATTCATCTTCTTGGTTCTTTCGGTAAAGTCACGTATTTTATTGTGTTTTATTTTTATTATTTTATTACTTCCCTTCTACGTGACTTTACCGAAAGAACCAAGAAGAAAAAATATATAACTTTAATACTGTCTTAATGTCCAATATCTTCGACAAGAAAACCCAATCGATTGTCTAAGAACCTTATTCACAGTACTATTGGATAGCCATTTTGCATTCTTACACCAGGCTAATTTACAGCACCAACCAAAAGAGCAAACGAACAAAGGATTGGGGGTGAGGAGGCCGGGAAAGAAAAGGCGAGGGAAGGATTACGAAACCGAACAATCTGCCCCTCTCAGTCTGCTCAAATCAATGCAGTTAGTTGTCCGTGTCAAACGGAGGAAACATCACTGAACGGAGATTATGAACAATCGACAAAACTGGTGATAGGTTGACAGCCAAAGGAGCGAATGCTCCTGAACGGACTACTGTGGCCAGTGACGAGGTCAGCTTCTGCACGAGATGTGCAGCATCGGGAGACAATGCAGGAAGCTGTCGGCATGGTGGGTTTGAGGGCTTCACCACAACAGTGGATAGACCATGGCTGATGATGAAAGCCTCACTCCTATTGCAAAACTGTTAAAATCGTACACCTCATGGGCAGTTTAAGCTTACCCCATGCAATTGTGACGTATAGCTGCAATTCTGGGGCTGGAGAGTCTATACAGTACTGGCCATAATTTAATATTTTGACCAACATGCCACACAAGTTCACAATGTATGGCTTCGTAGCTAAATCATATCTTTTCTTTGGACGTATGTTACACCGCATATCATCAAACATTGGGCGGTGACATGGCTCAGTGTTGCGCATTCATTGCTTCTTGCAGAGGTTTATGGTTCAAATCCAGTGGACGCCCTGCTTAATACTGCAGGCATATCGCCCATAAAAATACGTGTCGTCTGCTTCATAGTTGCCATTGTGACATCAATCACATCGGTAGGTCAATGTGTGTCAATACCAGACCAAATTTGAAAAGCTACCAATATTTTTTGTATGTTCTCAATTGGAATATAGTGTACATGAAAAATACCACCCCTAGTGTGAGTTCAGAGACTCAGGCTTTCCGTGGGTAAACGAGCATAATAATACAATTATGAGAACGTATCAAGGGAAACAGGATGGTACTGAAAACCATTTTTAAGAGTCAACACTTTAATACTGCCCTCAAAAGATCACACTTTGAATAAAACTGACAAATCATGAGTACAAAATTGTATGCAGTGATATTTTTGTATTTAGTTAAAATATTAAAGAGTGTAAATTACACAATACATTTCGAATATGTTCACAATTACCAATGTATTACATAATACCTTTGCATGGTTGATACAGAAAACATGACATTTGTATTGATGCGGTATACCGTTTCTGTTTGACATCTACTTTGAATGAAAGCATCCTAAAAGCAAACAAGTTTGTGAAAATATTAGCAATAATGAAAAAATATTTAATAGTACAGAACAATAAAAAAGTAAATATTAAAAATAAATAAGCGACATGATCACAAGGTGAAAATAGCTAATACAATTTACAGAATATTCTTCATGCTACTAACATGCAGAATATAACACGCACAAAAATGTAAAACATTTTATTGCATTTTATTATATATAACATGGATATGGTACAACGTTACGTGGTTGCTTCATGGCTATCTTTTGCCATGTCGCGTTCAATTTGTGCACTGTTTTACGTGCTTACGACAATGAAGTACGTGACATGAAGTGAGGAAGGTAGGGAGGGGGGCACGTCAAATATGGGCCAGTTTAGTGCAATATAAAAACTATAGTTTAAAAAAGTACGTGAACGTTTGTAGAAGTTGATAAAATGTAGAATGATTGACAAAGTGGATTTTTTAATTTTTTTTTATGTGGACAGATGCATGCTATTATAAAAATACAACTATACATTTTTTTACAATAGATCTTGCAATAATACAATATTTAAGATCATTGATAACAATTTACAAGCCAACAACTTTAGAAGAAATAAGACCCACTATGGAACAATCACACGACAGCATTACATTAGGAAATGGATTTGTCAAAGTGCATTTCACATTAAATCTTTACACATAGTGTTGAAAACCACATGCACCGGGCACCTTTTTTATGTCTGAAGATTAAACCTTGAATTGTGAACTAAAGCCTGAACAACAACAGTCTTCGTGCAAATGAGTGTTTATCCAAGACAGACTTGTGATTAGAGTAATTTATTTTTTTACAATTTTTCATGGGAAAGGTCTTGCAAAGAACACGTGGTTTTATTGTAAAGTTTACAATTAAACATAAATAATGTATTTATTTATTTCGTCTTGTTATTTTCACAAATATTTTCTCTTGATTAGACATTTTTTAATATTTAATTTTATGAACCTTGTCTACAGCTTTCCACGAAATACCATTCTCAATGCTATTGAGAAATAGCAATGTTTTATTTTTATTATTTGGTGCTTTTTAAAGGAAACTTTTTATCTTGATTTAAAGCTTTCGTGACTGCAGGGATTCATATTCTTGCTTCTTTCGGTAAAGTTACGTAGAAGGAAAATAATAAAATAATATTAATATAATTTGTATTGTTTTATATTAATATGATTTTATTATTTCCCTTCTACGTGACTTTACCGAAAGAACCAAGAATATGAAACTTTTTTATATTCATATCGTGGATTAGTTGACATTTTTAGCGACATCGCATTTAGTCAATGCGATAACAAAATAAGCACTTGATCATGGTTTACTTGTCGAAACTTCAATGTCCTTCTGTTTAGCATGCATCTATCACTTTGCAATGGAACAAGCAACATTAGTGTTATTGAACACACGCGAGGAACAACACATGTAATACTGTAGACTGCTGCTGCCACGAAGCAACACTTTTAGTTTTGTTAGAAATGAGTCAACTGCTTCAGTCGTTTTCCAGGCTCAAGTCTCTTCTCACTCTCCAATCATAGCCAGCATCACAAGCTCAGTAATCCGCCTTGATCTTGTGCTGTTGCCCGTCAATCTTAGCCAGGGTCTTTTTTATGCGCAGACCAGTGAGACGGGCGGATGGATTCTGATACCAGCACTCTTTCATTACCCGAGCTAAGGCTGCCAACATCTACACTCCACAAAGAGGGGAAAAAAACAATTGCAAATGAGGGAATCACATGAACACACACAAATCCAGAGATGTCAAACTACCTTCATAAATGACCAGACGTTATTTTTGCGTTGCCTAATTAAAAAAAAATATTTTTTAAGCAATCTATTTACATGGAATATTGTTCTAGACTTTAATATCAAATCCAATAACGGTATAAATACACATAAGGTTACTTAACATCTATATTTGTATAGGTAAGCTTTACTTTAAAAATGGAACGCCATTGAAATATAACAGAATTACACTTTATTTACTTAATATGAGCAACTAGAACTATTTAGCCATGTCTGAAACCATATCTCACTTGATTAATAACAAGGAGTATTAAATTGTTTACATTGAATACTGATAATACCTCTTTGTTGATATTTTGTGCCCGTTAAGTGTGCTTATTGCTTATTACTTTTCTTAGAAGACATTTGCTATTTTCAGCTGTAGGTAAACCAACATAGGCAGATTTAAAGTTCACCAAAACTGCAAATGTATTTACGTGAATATTTACAATATGTTTTTATAAAGTACCTTAGCATTTATTTTCCAAGATCTTAAATACTTGTTTATTGTAATAATGTTCTCATTTGACTTTTTTTTACACATTTAATTAAATAAAAAATACGTATAATTTCCAGTACGTTACCAATACAATGCCGGATTAAAGTCCCTCCACACCAGTGACGTGCGGTGAGGTCAATGGCTGGGGAGGCACTGGCTAGTGTCAGAGCCAGATTCACACACTAAGTGGGGCGTGGCCTCACGGAGGCCTCACTGAGGGGGGCATGTTAGACACGTCCCCCTCAGTGAGGCAGATGTGATAGCTGCCTCCCCTGGTGCTTTTTCATTGCAGTTTCATGACGAGACCAGCGAGCCTAAATATCTTTATACACATACGTGAAATAAGTTACCTGGAGTGTGGAAGGCGAGGACATGAAATGAAGGGGTCTACAAACATTACATTGGTGACATACTGAGATAGTAACAGGCACGCGCTTATTGCCCGCGCTCCATCCAGTTACTGAGGGGTTGCGCAATCAGAGGGGAGGCTGGGCTCGTCGCTGCCTCACCTCTCGTCGCTTCCTGTATTTGCAGCGGAGCTTCGCAAATTTGGCGATTTTGAATATAAAAATGATTGAAATCGTACAGAAATGACATTTATAACACAAATGAGTGGAAAAATCTTAATATTTATTTTATTATTCTTTCTTTTTCACTTTTCGTAACAGCTATTTTCATTGGAGTATGACGACAGGTGAGGTCCTGCCACCCCTGCCTCCCCCCCTGCTCCACACCATGGCAGCCATGAAGGTTGTTTAGCCATACTTCACCGCACTGAGTGTCCAAGACTCAAGGAACCAAAATGAAGTATGAAATGTTCTGGCTAGCTCATCTGCCTTGTATTTTTTTTTTTTAGTAGGGTGTATAGATGTACTCACCGGGTCAGAAAACCAGCGATTTGGTATCGTGGGTCGCTGTTGATCCACACACACCAGCTTTCGCATTTCATCAAAGCTCGGGTCACATGGCACAATGTCATGGAAGGGGACCTTGTACTCTTCAGCAATACCTGTGTGGAAAAGACCCTCGTGCACAGAAAGGTCAATGCCAAGTTAGATTAGTTCAGAGACCTCTCTTTCACTGGAACCACTGCTTTTGGAAAAACCTCAAAATGAAAGGTTTAAGATATATCTGTCTTCACCATTAAAATGCATTTAAGCAATGAGGCCTAATCACAATGTAAATGATAAACTACCACCACACATTTCTTTACATAATGGTATTTGTAATTTAGTTGTATCAATGGCTATAATGGAATACATTAGGTCTACAATGCAATCTTCTAGCGAAGATACTGCATAGAATGGATTGCAAAGATAAACAGATATTTAGGATTTTTTTTTACATAAAAAGCCAAATAAACGCATCAACAGCAATGATAAAGATGCCTGTGTTTTGTATTGATTCTAAAGGAATGATACTATCACATATGTGCACTAGAGCTGGGCAATTTGTGCAGGAATCCCATTCAATTGCTATGACTCTACCCCAGATGGTTCCTATAGACATTGCAGGCAAATCCCATAAAAACACGAGATGGAGTACTAACAGAGCACGTGATTTACTGTGGCACACCAATTCACCGAATTCCATACCACGTATATGTATATTGTGTAGCTTTTTCCGTGCACATATGCAGAGCAGCAATGCTTAGAAACCTCATGAATTATAAACTCAACACATTCGTCAATAAGATGACGTAACCACCGCCATACACAAATTGTCTCGTGCACCTCTTGTCAAGGCTACGCACACAAGTAGCTGCCACATGTATGCCGGGCTACACACATCGTTGCTCTATGTATCACCGAGGCTAAAGCTGCTCCATACATTCTAGCCACGCCTTTGGCATGGGAAAGAACCGTGCCCAGGTCGGCCTCCATAAGGCATATCCTGGCCCCAAAGTCCTTTTTGCCTTGCCTAAATGTCATGCCAGAGAATCTGAGTCGAATATTGTTCACGAGGCATCGGCCATACATTTTAATGGGCATTCTCCTGGGCTGGCGAGATCCCACGGGTCCTCCAGGTTCAACATCGCACAACCCCACCACAATTTCACAATTATTTTAACCTCACGATCCCGTTAGAAATTACCGAAGCTATGAAATGGAATCGTGGATCCAGGCTAGGTGTCTCCCAGCTCTAATAAACACACAATATTCACGTGGCTTTACAGACCACATGACCAATTGACTTCATGCACATACAGCAGGTTCAACACATTTTACGCGAAGTCTTATTAGATTACGCTGGAATATCAATATCGTTATTTAAACTTGATTAAGGAAATCAATTGTATACATGCACAACATTAAATATTCCCATTACATGTTCATCACAAGGTTAGTAGTTAATCAATTACCTCAGAGACACTATTGGATTGTGTCTTAATAGTGAAACATTGGTGCAAGACATACAAATAATAAACTATTTGCCCAGGTAAGGCCTACAGAGCTGTATAGCTTTTTCAGAAGCGACCTAGCTTAACGAAGTGGTTTATCATGAGGAAATTTCTCGCAGCCAAATGCTCTAAATGTGGAGGAAAAACCGAAGGAGCCCGACAAAAATCCACGTGACCACGGGGAGAACATGCATACTCCAAATATACAGGCATCGGGGTTGGAATCGAACCCACGACCACCCATATACCAGGTGAGAGAGTTCACATTTCGCCACTGCGGCACGCTGATGAGCACACAATAAGCACACAATGCAAACTGATTTTTTTTTCTGAGAGAAAACTAAATATCATCAAGTATTTCTCTAAGCATTGAATACACTGGGCTTACACAAATGTAAACACATTCCCCGTGCAGTATAAAATGATTCATACATCAGCATGAAGACTCATCATACCTGCATCGCGTATCTGTTTTAGATCAACAGGAATGTATACAGGCGTTGCTCGGTGTGATAAAACATCCCGTGTGCTCTTTTTTTGGGTCGCATTCAATTACGGCTCCCCCGCCACCCAATTTGCATGCGTTCATTCGAGCAAGGTCGCCCAATGATCAACAACCCATGTAACCGCAGCTCACAAGTCTCGCGTCTGCTTCTTGAAAAAATAAAGACAAGTAGGAATGTTGGAGTAGAGACAAGAATGCTGATTGTGGACATTGATTTGGTGAGGACAGTTGTATTCGGGGGAGCCGTTTACACTTAGGGAGAGAAAAGCTAAAACCAACTGTAGCCGTACAGAATTTGGGATATGCATTAAGCATAAATTATGTTTTTGATGTACTGTACTGATTTTTTCTTTTTCATCCTAATTTTAAAATTATTGCCGAAATTGTATTCTCAATTAACCCATGCAGTATTACAAATGATTCCTATTTGTAAAGAATGTATTCTCATGCTCTAATTAAGTATTTATAAACGGCCAATATAGCCTCAAAATTACAGCTCATATTTTGACCTCAAAGCAATGAGAAAGAGGACATCTACATTTTTTCTAATGATGAGTAATGCACGTGATTTCACGCGGAGGCTTTCACGACCAACATTATGATTAATAATTATATTGTTTGAGTTGGAGTGTGTAAGTGTGATACCGATTAGAGCTAAAACCTTCCACCAGACATTCGGGACACACAATCAAGGATTGACACCCGAGATGGGTCGATATATATTGCAGAGAAATATACCACGGAACTCGAGGGAAAAAGAGGAGAACGAGGGTGGAGACGATGCCCGTGGGGAGGAGTTACACTTGGAGGTGTCCTTCTCTACACCCCCCTTTCCATTGATTGCAAAGATTTTGCAGAAGGTGCGCTAGGACAGGGTCAGGATCGTCATTGAGGCTCCACGTTGGCCGATGGGATGCCCCCCCTGACATCCAGGTTTAAGGGCAGAGCATCCGGTGGGTAGGTTCGTGGTTCCACCTTGGAATTGCCCAAAGGTGCCGAGTGGTCTCTGTGAGCCACCCTTTGATTTCTGGGTGCCTGCCGTTTGAAGCGGCTAACACTCGTTGCTAACACTGGTGGCTTTTTTGGTGGAAATCACTTTCACAATTCACACGTGTTGACGGTATTGATGATGAATCTACCATTCATAGTTTTGCATAAAGACAAGATGGTCCTTTGCACATCACCTTGCTTTTTTAAAAAGGTGATGTCCAAATTCCAAATGAACTGGGAGATTTTTTTCCCACTCTTTTCCATCTCAAGCCTTTCGGGTCAGACAAGCAATGTAGGTTGCCCAAGCCAGATATGTCAGAGTTCTATTATTCTATCGGATAGAACAGCAGAGTTTTTAAAGTCCGGACACTTATTTGTTTGTACTGTATGGGGATCGGAGGAGGGAGAGGCTGTGTACAAGCAGCATATTGATGCTTGACATTCTTCGAAAACATTGGTTTAACAATCAACCGCATCAGAACATCAACCGGGCAATGCATACATCTCCTTAATGAATGGAAATGTCAAGACAAGCCTTAGTGTGATTGTGGTCATGCAACCCAAACTATGGACCATGTAGTAAACCACTGTAGTCTGCACTACTTCAATTGAGAAATAGCAACATTACACAGAACCCCCTTTCGTGGCAAGCAGACCTCAACATTGACATTTGGCTCCTGAACATTTTGCCATACGCAAGAGGAGAAGAGTTCATGTTGGCTCAGGCTCTCCATTTGAGATGCTAATATTATTGAGATGCCAAGGGACAGCAGACTCAAAGCCATTGCAGTTTCCTGGGTTTTGTCAACCAGCAACCTGGGAGGGCCTTTTTTCATTTGTGTTGTCATTATTGCCTGGGCACCTGGGTTTCTGCTGAGATCACAATTTGAAAGGGCTGGAGGCTCTGATGTAGATTCAAAGATCAAGATTAAAGGAGATCTTGCAAGTGGAGTTGTTTTATGAAAACAAGTTTCGTAACTTATGTCAGCTCCCTTTCTTGAGAAGTTCGTCAACATGTTTTCCACACTCCTCTGCCATCCCCGCTTTCATATAAGGTTTCTAGAAGTGTGGTGACATTGCGATACAAGGTCGAGTTTTTTCTGTTACCCAGGTGTGTTTGTTTCGTTTTCTATTGTTGTTCAAGTAGAGCTTTGTTCGTGCTGTGGTACCTTGAAAAGTGTTAACGTTTCTGGTGAAATCATTAGGGGACGACATGATGTGCGGTAGTCAAAACCCTTTCACCTCTGGTTATTCTGGGGATGCGCCTCTTCAGGTTGGAGTTTGAAGACTAGAGGAGGGAATGCGTCATGTCTGCTAAAGAAACCATGCTAACGAGTTTCAACTCTCACATTGTCACATGAGAGCGCAGTTCAGGGATGTAATTTGTGCAAACTGCTTCGTTGAAGGGTCCTTCAGTTTTTCCAGCCATTACCCTGCTAATCTCAAATTGAACACTATTCACTGCAGATAAATTAACTTATCATCGTGCCATTTTCATTCTGCAACCTTGACAATGGTGGAAAGTATTGGAGGTCATTGTCTGTTTAATTATATTTTTGCTGAAGGCAATTTATGGTAAATCGGCAAACAACGCGAGGGTAACTCATCTCTCTCAAGCATGGGTTTGGAACGAACATTATGTAACGGCCGGCCCATACGTAGGCACGTGGGCATTGAGCCAGAGCCGCGATCTGAACACGGGTCCCTGCTACCGACGCATCTACTTACCGTTATTGACCGTGCGCCGGGCGATTTCCCAGAGGACAAGGCCAAACGCCCAGACATCAGCTCGCTTGAACGAGTCAAAGCAATCGGCCTGGATGCTGTCATCTAGCAGCTCGGGTGCCATGTAGCGCTTGGTGCCCACGCGTGGGTTCTGCCCCAGATCCAGCATGTTGGTCATCTGCGAGTGCATGACAGCGAGCCCTGCGCACACGCGAGAAAGGGTAACGGGCGTTACACATTAAAGACGGTCACTGCATCGAGCGCTTTCAAATGCGGTTCTGCGGCCGTCTGGAACGCTTTTCCTTCCGATATTAGGAAGTCACTGGAGCTATGCACTTTTGAATCTAGATTGTTTAGTTTAGTTTGTTGTCTTTCCTCCGCACCTCCGATTAGCATGGTAGGCTGCGTATGATGCGGAAGAAGTTCAACATACGTACAGACAAACACAAGCACCCCTACGTGGAACAGACACACGCTGTTGTGGAAACTGCTGTTATGGAGAACCTATGCAAGGCAGACATGGCACACAAGTGGACCGGTTGCATAATGTTGCCAGCACCACATCCAGGAGCCTTTGCCTCCCCAGTGCTGATGTTTACACACTGCACCAGGTATTCATTTAAGGCCAAGTCATCCTAGGGGACGTCCAGGACTAGTTCAGATAATTACCACCAATGTTAGCCATGGCCAGGAATCCAACTTGGGCCGAGGGGTTTGTGCCGCACCCCACAATAATCCTCACATGCAAAGTCAAGTAAAAGTGTCTTTGTTCAAATTACCATGGATAGCGCTCATCTAAGTTAAAAGTGGAAATTACCCATCCCCATGACAAGGTCCAGTCTATAATGTCAAACACTGTTGTCTTCCCCACAAAATGGTTACTCATCTTATTGAACCCTGACCAGTATATGAACTCACAACATTCTGATTGCTAGTCAAGTGCTCTAGCAAGTGCCACCACCCATTAAGGAATGTACATCCTGTAAATAACATCCGGTGTAAATATGAAACACGTAATACTGGTCGCACATGACAGACACTCATTAATGGTATTTTCAAAACAATCCGAGGCACGGCCCTTTGAGTCCTGAGACTCAACAAGGCTTTCTTGGGTAAACATTGGCAAAGAAAATATTATACAAAAAAAAAGATTACACATGAAATCATTGCACATTCCCCAAAAACGAATGCTGTTGGGAAGCAGCTCGTTTGGCAATGCTTTATACCGGTGCATTGTTAAACATGAAGGCAATGTTCCCATGCCGCCACGATTCAGTTGCGCCGTAAACAACTCGTAAAGGCACAAAAAAATGTGTCCATTGCCAATTTAACTCTTTATAAGGATAACTGTACAAAACTTCGATATTCTGTTGCCATCTATATGTACAAATATATATATAATACAGGTACATATGGAGAATTACCAGGTTACATTTTCCAAAAGTAATTTTCTAAACTACATATGAGTGTAGTCACAGCCGTATGTCTGCACATTATGTAAAACAAATATCAGTATTCATAGATTACATTTTTCTTACACCACCAGCAAACCAACCCAGAAACAGCGAATAGAGCAACCTCCAACAGCACAGACATACAGTGCATGTTTATTTAATGACTTTCAGTGTCCAGTTAGTTATGTATACTTTCACTCACTGCAAAGATAACAGGTTTGGCAATAGGTCCATGAAAAAGTCGTAACAGGTTATGCACACCCAAGCGCACACCCCCTCCTCCCCACCACCGCTCCTACCCAAATCGGCGATGCAGCACTGCCCATTGTCTTTCACAAGGATGTTCTTGCTCTTGATGTCGCGGTGCGCGATGCCCGGCTTGCCCTGCGTGCCTACGATCTCGACGTGGAGGTGCGCCAGCCCGGCGGCGGCCGACAGCGCGAGGCGCAGGCACGCGGCCGCGTCGAGCGTGGCCGAGTGCAGGTGGTCGTACAGCGACCCAGTCTCGTGGAAGTGCGTCACCAGCCACAGCTGCGTGCTCGAGTTGCGCGATGTCATGTCTGATGCGATGAAACCTGCGCCACCGTGGGCGAGCGGGCGGCGATGATTCCATGCAACAAAAAAAGGGGGATACGCAAAATAAGGAAAGATGGATGTTGCACGATGGAACCACAGGGTCCCGCAACGGCGCACTGTGGGTTTGTGTAATTGTGCAAGGCTGCCGTCGATCCAGCGCAGGGCAAGGGTCGTTGCCTCCGTGCCACAAGGGGACCGCGAAGGTTAATTGACCATACTTCACCAAACTAGTCGGCACCAATTGTTGGTGAAGGTAGGGCCGCATATACGCAGGAGCGTAGAGGTACAATGGGAATATGTGACACTGCCCTCTGCAACCCTACATTTAATCCTACCGCCTATAACGGTGGTCACCATTCCGAAAGCACTGTCCAGGCTCAAAGCCTGCTTAGCATTCGATATGTGACAGGATCAGGCACTGGGTGATTTAGTTGCAGGCAGTGTGGTTTAATTATTTGTAAGCGTGTACACACATGCTCTATAGATTAGGGATACAATGTTTAATACAAGCAGTTATTTACATAGTCATTAATGTATTACTGAACCTCTGTGACAATTTTTCTAAAGGGTACTGGGTCTCTGGTAAATTTCATATTGAATATATTCAAACTCAATGACCGTGTATATAAATTATGCTTAACTAATGAAATATTATTTTAATGCATGAGGATACGAGTATTATTTTACAATGAGCAAGGTGGGACGGAAATATAGTTCACCATTACATTTCGAATGGCTATAATTGCACGCATTCTATCTCTATGGTTGGACGGCGCTTAACCCCATTACACGTTTTGAACGATAAATGTTTGTACATCTTCTTGGTTCTTTCAGTAAAGTCACGTAGAAGGTAAATAATAAATCAAAATAAAAAAATATTTTATACAAATGTTGTATTTTTATTACTTTATTATTTCCCTTCTACGTGACTTTACCGAAAGAACCAAGAAGATGAATCCCTGGAGTCACGAAAGCTTTAAATCGAAAAATGTTCATACACTTTTAGGTTCGAGTAATTATGAAATAACTTATAGCCCTTTGTAAATCCATTACCGAATATAAGCAGAGAAGTTTGTTTGTTTGCCCATGTATGTATGTTGAACTTCTTTTGCACCGTATCTTGGCCAATCGGAGGTGCGGGTTTGTTAGTGCGGATTGTGGTGATGGGGTCGTGGCTAAGGTAGGACTCTCGGTTCAGATATCATGAGCCACTGATGTTAGCCGAAGCTGGTAATCAAACTCAGGTGACCGGATTCGTAGCGCGTTGTGGAGCAAACGAGAATATTTGTCTATTCACTGTACTCACAAATAAAACACGCCTTGCGTGTTAAGTTTGTGGTCCCCTCCCACCCCTCCGATTACCACGGTTGGCTACGTACGGTGTGAAATAAGTTCAACATCCATACATGAAATGGGCCAAATTGGCTTCACTTTGCTACTTAATTGCTTTTAATGTTGCAAAAATAAATGCAATTATGCGTTGTTATTCATGTGGGAAAGTACATGCGTGGTTTATGTGAGAATCAGTATGCATTGAAAACGTCATACACTGATGGACTGTGAAACGTAAAAAACAACAACAACAACAACGCTGTACCAACTACAGGTCAGTCAACCTTGCTGGGACTTTCATGCCACAGAATTTGGGTATCCGTGGGATGGCACTGAAAATTGATGGCAGTGGCTTAAAGAGCATCATCAGCATAAATGTAAGCCACACATTCAAGTATCCAATATCTAAGTGCAACGATGCAAATGAGATTTCATCAATCGTGGAATGATGACACCATCGTTATTCTTTTCGAAAAGGGGAGACAGCACTCATCTGAAGAATTACAGAGCCTCCTATCGCAAACATCGTTTATGAATCGGTCACGAAGATCACTGGGAACAGCACAATGGGCAATTTAGAGGCCAACCAAGCGCACGTGAGTGGACTGGATTTGGGAAGGTTTTTCAACCAACGACCACATAGATGCTACAATCAAATCCTAAAAATGACAAATTAATATCAAGTACCACTATATCTATCTTGTATACATTTTAAAACAGTTATTCAAGCTCTCACAAACCAATGCATATGAATTAAAATTAAATATTGAATGAATTGCTTACATTAAGATTGCATGAAGAAATCAGTAAAATACAGATCAGAACAGGAAACAGGCAAGGGCATACACTCTCACCAAGGTTATTTCGAACAACAGAATGTCACAGAATAGATTGGAGCAACATAGGCTAAAAAACAAATGTCAAGTTTTTTTACGATATAATTTATATATATAATAATTACTTCCCCTTTATAAATTCACTCCCGGATGACAGTATCTCCACACAATGTCAGCCACGAGAGTTTTTGCCATACTTCACCATGCTGGCCAATGCAAGAGGAAAAACCTGTTCAGGTATCACTCATCACTGATGTTAGCCATGGTCAAGAATTGAACTGAAGGGAGAAGCACAGTGCGCTAAACACTGGACCACCACTCCACCCCGCAGTTATTGATATCGCTACAATATTCATGAGGTGGAATCTGCTGGATCAGTAATCATTCCACGCACCGTACTCAGCAATGAAAACAAAGTCAACGGCCCAACAATCACCAACACTTCGATGGACCCATCCACTTTTGTGCCGGAAACAACAACAGTTGCCAGTCACTGGAAATGCATCACATTGTCACAAGAGATCCCCGATTTTCTTGCAGTTTCTCTAGACAATTTGTTATTGCTATCATTTATGGCTTATTTATAACCTCAGAATATTAAATTAGGTTAAAACTACTTAAAAGTACACTTTTTTTAATTAGACTGATTAAAGTTTGTGATAAAAGCACAATTTGTTTTACAGTCGTTTACGTCGCGGGAAGTGGCGGCGGAGGCTTGAGGAGGCCTTCATCCAGCAGTGGAATGACCATGACCTGATAGATTGATGATTTTTGTAAGAAATGTGAAGCAATTTGGCTGTTACCAAGGATGTTTTCGTGCCGAAGTGACACCGTGTTGTAGATCTCGGTTTCGCGGACCCAGGAGTGCTCGTCGCGAGATGAGAATATTTTCACAGCGACGTTTTCACCCTGCCAGTGCCCCCTCCACACCTCTCCAAACCGACCCTTGCCTGCGCACGCACACGCAAGCGGAGAAACGTCCACACAAAAACAAATACAACATGCTTTCCACTTGAACGATACGAGTGCAGAGACTAAAATGAAGGGTTCTGCGTAGAGCGGCGCAATAGGATGTTGCTAAAATGTAGATAATTAAAATAACTGGTAAACGAAAGCATTGTAACAGAAAAATTTTGAGTGCTCGTGGATTCTCTCACATTGGCACATGTTGTCTCACGTATGTACTTAATTGCCCTCGTGCCATGCACCACCTGAGCTTACGACAATGCTAAATGATTCATCACTGCCGGACCTGATTATGCAGTGCACGTGCGTTCACATGCGCGGTGATTGGTGGAACAAAAAATGGAATGAACCGGAAAGAGAGGAAGACCTAACAGAGAATGGCTTGACAACATAAGAGATTTGGGCCAGAAAGATGCGCACTACTTGAGCATATTGGCACAAGACAGAGGAAAGTGCAAACATATGACATCTACAGGTTATCTGCCCATGGATCGTGATGATGATGTGTACTCGCGAAAAGCACTTGCCCCAACAGCCTATCAAAGGTTATATGGTGGGCACCTTTGTGTACGTGTGTAAATTTTCTGGTCCAGTCAATGGACATTAGCAAGTATGGTGGGGTTTGGAATGGAGTATCTGTTCATGAGAAAATATGTGTCCATATCCATCTTATCTTAACTTAATGGAATTTATAAAGCGCTTTAAATAAGGGGCTTTACGAAGAATTAACAATGGTACATATGAATGTAATGATGGAGATGAGGTGAATACAATAGATGAGAGGAAGCAATGGGTAAATCTGTGATGCGTGAATTCGGTGAGAGCTAAACTGATGACAGTAAATGATGATGATGATGATGGAATAAATGGCGAACGAGTGAAAGCCATATAATGATAATATCTAAAAGAGGGAACAGTAACGGTGGTGGTTCTGAGGGGGAGAATAAGGGGTCGTAATGTGAGCTAGGGAAAATAGGTGAGTTTTTGGGTGAGGAGCGGAAACTAGTGAGCCAAGGTGACAGTTTAATGTGGCAACAACTGACCGACACAGTCCACCAGGGTAATCTGGCGCGCCACGGTGCGCTGCACTAAGAAGGGCAGACCCGAGCCGCTGCCCGATGTGCAAGAGTGATCAAATAGGTCCTGTGGGGAACAGACAAAACAAAAAAAGTCAGCTGAGCGAATTATTAAAACAAGCATTTCACTCATCCTGAAGGCATCTTGCCCTGCAGCTCCCCTTTGTGTCTGTGTCTGGAACTACTCAAAAGAGCTGTGCGCGTGGGCTGCCTGCTGTAGGGCACCTTTGGAACAGTGGCACCGAGTTTCAGTGAGAATGTAGTTTTGTATTGGCATGATGTAAGATCTACCGTATCATGGATAAGAGTCAAAAGATGATGACTAACTCTGTCGTACGTCTTTTTTTTAATCGAGAGGAATAGACGTGGCTATTTCTTTCAAATCCACACAATGTGGCAAACTATGCCTTCCTTCCCCAAGGGCATAAATTACTCCGGCGTTAAATTCTCAGCAACATTGTGGGTAGCAGTGCTTAAACAAAGAGTGAAAATGTTAGATAACATGCTATTTTATAAGGTTTTAGTCACACAAAAAAAACCCGTGGTGCAGATTCAGTAATAGCTTTGATTACTGAAAAAGTGCATGATATCACCGAAGAAACGTTTTTTAACAGCACTGCAATGCATACGCAGAAGTTAAATAATTCAAGTGCAAACTTATTTGTCAACCATTCTTTGATTCAAAATTGTATATTTAAAAAAAAGAATTACAGACCCATTCAACTCCCTATAGTATGAATAAACATTGTCCACAAAGATCTTAAGAGAACCAAAGAATGGACAGTCTGAAGCCCAACCAACTGTTTGAGTAAGCAGGATTTTATTGACCAGGTACACACTCAGATTCTAAGAATATTTATGATCAAATTCCACTAGAACTGGCTTTTATAGATTAAGTGGAAATTGATCCATCCATCCAAGTTCTCACAAACTAAGCCCTTTCAAAATAAATCAAAATCACCAAATCCATCTATATTTATTAAATGGCTATGTTCTTATTTTTTCGTATGGGTGATGTTTTTTCACATTCAGATGGTCAAGTCAGATCACCGTATCAGCAGCAGTGGGAGTATATCACCACGATGTCTCCTTCAAATTTGTGGACCGGGAATTGCATTGTTACATGTTGTATGGTCTGTTCTGGATGACCACAGTCGCACAATGGAGAATTTTTTATTTGACATTTGTGCATCTGTCATGGTTTGTGCGGATGTGGTTTAGGGGTGGACCGTGAGCTTTGCGTAAGATCAAAACTAGAGCTCTTCTGTGTTGGGTCTTTCGCATGGATTAAATGGCTATGCTGAGATGACATGAAGGCAATAAAATACAATTCCGAAGAGGAGGTGGGCAAGGAGATGCGCCCTGCCCTCACAGTGACTTTAGAATCCATTGACTGAAAATATTTTTTTCTGAAAAATGGATGAAGGAAATCAAACCATGAACATAAATGGAGACATTTCTAACGACGTTTACCGATAACAGCCGTTATAATAACCAATTAACTAAAACTTAAAATGAAGAGACACATTGGAAAATACAATCGAGTATGTATAGTCAGATCATGATGGTGAGACCTTGTGGGGAGGTCTTCATCGAGCAAGGGATTGATCTTGGCTGATCATAGCGATGAATGATTACATTAATAAGTGAAATAGTTGAAGACACGAGGTTGCAACCTAAAACTAGCAACTCTTCTGTAACCAGCCACAATACATTCCAATAATTGTGGCCGCTCAAACTCTAAAAAACAAAAGCTCTCGTTTCACGACTAAATTTCCGGAATAATATCGCAGCGAGAATGAAGCAAAGAGTTTTCAGATCAACTCACGGCCAGCGTGCTGTCGCCCACATTGGTGGGAATGAGTGCGTCAGCCGCGTTTCCCTTCTCGTCGTCAATGGACGGCAGATGCTTGATACGGCGCCAAAGAATGCGGTGGATAACGAGTATCACCACCCCAGACAGCCCCAGGAGCAGTAGAAAGGGCCCCACGATGAGCAGCGCCAGCCTCTGCAACCCCGGAGCGTTGGGATCTTCTGTCGGTTCTGTCAGGGGCCAAATAAACAATCAGCAGCTGACTCAAGCACACAGATTACGTGGCCACCAGGGCCAGCTTCAGAATATCAACGTAATAAGTGAGTGCTCATTATAGCAGACTGGGAAATAGGGGGGGAAGGGGTGGGAGGAGCATGATGATTCTACCAGAGTCCTGGATAATCATAACATTAGCAAAAGCAGATGAGCCTCTTGAAAGTTAAATAATAATACAGTAATTCCACAATTTATGTCTCCCCCTTTTACGTCGTTTTGCAAATAAGTCATCACTTTATTAATACGACCTCAGCCCCACACTTACATCGCGAACAGTATCTGTCCTTTCTCATATCCGTCGCCTCAGCCTTCGTCTCCACTTATCCCGTAAAAATTGCTTTGATTTGCGTCACTTCCATATCCGTCGCATCTTTCAGGAAAGTATCCCCAACGTAAACCGCGGTACATTACCGTCATAATAATGCAAATGATTGACTTGGGGAAGCCTCGCTCGTCAGCAAGGTCCTGTGTCTTGTGATGTTTTGTCAATACCAAAAAAAAGAGTGTTTGGCTTGGAGTGGGAGGAAGTACCCAGAGAGAAAAAATTCATAAAGGAAGTGAGAGACTCATCCACTGCCATCCCCTGGTCACTTTCAGTCGTGTCTACAAACACGACCGCTGTTCGTAGATGGACAGACTGACGTCACTGTGGGCTCCCGCAGCCACCACACCACGACCAAGAGATTGGGTTCTGGCACAATGACAACATATGTATTAAATTTTGACTTAAAACTTTCGTGACTGCAGGAATTAATATTCTTGGCTCTTTCAGTAAAGTCACGAAAATAGAAAAAATTAACACCGCTTGTGTTGCGATCGAAACGTCGTGGATTTTTTGCTTTGATTATTTCCAATTTATTCTATATAGATTTTAAATGTAATTTTATTATTATTTTAAATGTTTTTATTTTTTGTTTTCTATTTACGTGACCAAGAATAACATGTATTACGAGCCATTGCATCAGGGTGACAGCAAGCAGCTCCCCCATTGATAATTATAATCAATCGTCCCACTGCTACACTCGGGTGATGAAGACATGTGTCTGTGGCTGTTGGTACAGAGCCATTTCACATTGATTGGTGTACAAAAACAAGACTGCTTTCACGGGTGACAACACATAGCGGCGAGGGGATGGCATTATTTGCCGAGAGTGCCAATGTGACGCATTCATTTATTTATAACTGCCTTTTGTGTTTAGTTTGTTGTCCTTCCCTCGAACCTCTGATTAGCATGGTTGGCTACGTACAGCGTGAAAGAAGTTATTCATACATATGCAGTCATGAAGAACCATTCACCATTTTTGAAACATAAAACCATGGTTTCGAATGTTACGTCTCGAACCAGCTGTAATCTGCGTTGTGTAAAGAATTATTAAAAATGTGTGTTTTTTATGGAATTCATAAGTGACATTCTGTTATGTAAACCAGACAGACCATATTAGCAAGCTCCACAATTTTAATTTTAGAACTTTCGTGACTGCAGGAATTATTATTTGGTTCTTTCGGTTAAGTCACGTCTAAAGATAAAATAATAAATTAAATTAAATAATAGAATACGACGTTTCGATTGTGTTGCAATCGAAACGTCGTATTCTATTATTTAATTTAATTTATTATTTTATCTTTAGACGTGACTTAACCGAAAGAACCAAATAATAAAGCTCCACAATTTATAATTCTCCAAGTCATTGCTCCTCTGTGGGGCGGTACTCATGTGCTTGCTCTTTCCACTACAAAATCGAGCTTTCTGTGACATTGTCAAGCTCTCAGCGGTGAGGATTGCAGGCACCGATTATTTTATCAATTAATCCATCTCTCATGTGCGAGACCTGAAAAAAGTAACTTAAGGCAGCAGGCATTTAAACGGTGCATCGATTCAAAAAGATTCTTACACTCACAATGTGTGCATGAAATTAATTTTTTTAAGAATAAAAAAATTGTTCGATCCATATATGTTGTTTGTAATATTACTCGGCTCTCTGTGCAGCTCTTGCAGGCAAATATTTGCCACATTGTAAAAATTAATTTAAATTGAGGCATCGAACAATCACCCAGAATTGTGATAATTCAGCTAATCGTGAGGTGGGGGGGACGAACTTTACACGCTGACCAGACACTTGTGTCCATCAGGTCATTGGCGTTCCAGATTGGCATTCCAGATATTATAAAGCATAATTTGTATAAAATCAACCAAACTTCAGACTGGTTTTGACCATCTGAGTCTCACCAGCACAGTCAGACTTGTTCAACAAACACTGCTCGATTACCAGACTGTTACTGAAAAGAGCACTCGATATAAACCGCTCGTACAAGCTTCAACCCATGATGCTCCACACGTCAACACAACGAGCGAGTGCGCCATCCATTCAGGTCATTCGTGGCCGTTGGGCGTGCTGGGCGTGCGCGCGCATCTGCCGGGCACGTGGTGCGGCGTCGTGTTACAAGGCACGCACTGGGCTTTGGTTCCAGGGCGACGGTGGAGTTGAAGTTGCACAGGTGGCCGCGGCAACACTCGATGGCTTGCTCCGAACTGGGCGGCGTGCGGCACGTCAGCTTGCCCTGCACGTTGGCGCGGAAGCAGCCCTTCTGAAGCACCGGCACGCCGTCCTCCAGGTTGACCGAGGTGAAGCAGTGGTGGCCGTGACACCGGTCCAGGTCGTCGCAGGACATGCCCTCGCACACGCACTCGTAAGTCGCCGGGGCGGGCACCGCCGCTGCCGCCGCCGCCGCCGCCGCCGCCGCCGCCGCCGACCTGGAACTGCGCAAATCTCTCCCTGCTAACAACGCACACGGTCCCCACAAGGAAGACGCACTGTCAGGAATTGGAAATGCATCTCGGCGAGGGTAATAAAACAGGAGGGGCTGTTTTGAAAAAATAACAAAAGCGTTATCTGGCAATGATGATAATTAAGGTGTAACGTGGAAACCGGATTCTTGAAAATAGACAGTGTTTTCTGGATTATAAGACGCCCACTTCGGAAAGACACACCCCAACTTGTGCCTGGTGTCTATACAGTTCTACATTCTAGATTTGAAGCTTTCGTGACTGCAATGATTCATATTCTCAGGTTTTTTCGGTAAAGTCACGTAGGTAAAAACATTAAAATTAATGAAAGTAAAATAAAACAAAACAAAATAAAATTCACGACGTTTCGGAGGCAACACAAGTCTCCGTCATCAGGTGGCTGTGACGGTCCCACCTGATGACGGAGACTTGTGTTGCCTCCGAAACGTCGTGAATTTTATTTTGTTTTGTTTTATTTTACTTTCATTAATTTTAATGTTTTTACCTACGTGACTTTACCGAAAAAACCTGAGAATACAGTTCTACATATTTAGTCCCACACACAGATTATAAGATGCACCACCACCTTTTGATTTAAAAAAGAAAAAAAGAGTGCACCTAATAATACGGAGAATTGAATGTTCACAATAGTTTGATAGCACGTGAGAATGTGATAGCACATGTGAATGGCACATCATACCCCAAGTACAGAGGTTAGAATTTATCAGATATCGTGGGTGTGAAGTGACATTTGCACGTGCTATCAAATATAATTAAAAGTAGTCTTGTAATTTTATCACCGTGAAATTTCCCATTTAACTTTATTATAGTAATAGTACTATCAGTTTCATGTTGAATAACAAGGTCTTTTTTCATTACATTCCTGGAACTAGAAACATTGTCACCAGTCTGTCAGCGTACAGCTGACAACCAAGGAGGAGGAGTGCCAAACGGTAGCCGGTTGGTTCAAGAGCACGAATCAATTACTGCTGAAATCCTTGGGCAGTCGCCCACGGTTAAACTGAGATCTCCAGTGTAGAAAGGTGATGTCACCAACGACTGCACAAAAAAATGTGTTCATTTAGTTTTTTCTCTTCATTTGGCCAATTCCAATTCTGAGATTATAACATTCCAATTTGACTGAATGGCGATGGGCACTCTTTACATGGCATATAAAAGGTAATTTTACAAGTATGGATAAAGATGCCCTTTTAAATAACTTCAGAAGTGGTTCTCTGACATCATCTTGTGGAGCTACACTGTGGTGCTCAAATAGCGAAGTGAGATCTCAATGGACATATCTTAATCTCTTGACCCTATTGTGTGATTGTAATATAATTTGAGGAAAGAAAAAGGTACAACCAACGCTTCATGCTCATATAGACAATATGTCAATTGTAAATACAGAAACGACAGCTAAAGCCAGGGGAAACTCACTGGGAAAAGAGGTTGCAGATCCGGCCAAAGCAATAAGGGCACCAAACAGCGTCACAGCCAGTGCCATCATCATCACAACCTGCAACAGACGCCAAGTGAAACCATCAACACACACCAACACGGCCGTTTGTTCGTCACCGATTGAAGAGATTCCGACTTACTGTAGAAGCTGAGGTGGCAAGTAGGCATTTCATAAAGGGAGACCGGGGAGATTATAACAACCCAAATGAGCACAGGAATTTTGACTTAAAGCTTTAATGACTGCAGGAATTCATATTCTTTGGGTCTTTCGGTAAAGTCCCGTAGACAGGTTCAAACAGAATAACAAAAAACTACGACGTTTTCGAACCCAACGCAAGCGATCGAAACGTCACAGTTTTTTGTTATTTTTTAGTTTTTTTCTTTGAACCTATCTACAGGACTTTACCGAAAGACCCAAAGAATGTGAGCACAGGCATTTTAATAAGTAACGACCACACCTCTTACCTAATACCAATGACAATGTCACTGACTATATTGCAAACTTATATCATTCACCAATATATTTTAAAACTACACCAAATTAGTTTCAAACTCTTTAAAATTCACTTTCAATAAAATAAAACTTACTCGGCAATGAAAAAAGTATTTATTCTTAGCATTCCATTGAAATTACCGCATTGGTAAATTACATGTCTACAGAAATGGGTATTATTTCAAGTGTTACAGTCAGTTTAATTCATTTAAATCATCTCAGACTTCCCAGTTTTTCAGCTGAATCACGTAGTTAATCAGCTGACTGCGCCAATAATTCTGCAATATAAACGCCTTTACAAATGACAGGCAGATAAGCGTTTGCTGATCCGTGGAAGGATGGCCCTGCAAATGCCAGTCCAGAGTTTGAATCCCTGTAATTCACAAGTCTCTAATTATAAAGAGATATTATAGTACATGCTGGTCTCTCTTGCCTGGCCATGTGTAAACATATGAATAAACAAAACAATCTAAGATATATGGCAATGTGGTTAAACTAATCGACGAGATTCATGCCCTTTCAAATGCGTGCCGGTTTTGCTGTAAGAATAATTTTAAATTTGTTTAGAGAGACCAACAATTATTATTCCCTCCTCTGGAAGATGCAAATACTGCAAACATATATCATCACGCGTTCCAAGGCATTGACTTGAACTTGTATAATACTTGGAAATGTGTACAGCAATTTCTTCTTAGAATCAGTGCCAAAACGCATCGTTTTGGTGATTTGTACCATTCATAGTAGTAGAAATTCAGCCTCTCTGTGAATTGGACAAACAGAGACGGTTTCTAATACAATGGTGCTCTCTATGCACAGCAACAATATTCCTACATAACAATTCCTCTATGACTGGTGATTAATTATGTAAGCATTTGCAATTACTTTACTGAATATGTAATTTAATAAATGCGTTTTTTATTACATACACATACGGATGTTGTTATTTGAAGGCGCAGTTAAAAGGTGATATTTTCATCTCTGTCGTATGTATCTCAGGACCATTATACACGTTAATTATGGTATCTAAAACTTCCTGGTTGAAAACACAAAGTTAACCCCCATTAATATCAGCACGGCATTGAAGCAGAAATGCGATAGCCAAGTACTTCTGCAGTACTCTTGCTTTTGGAATAAAACAGTAAAAATATTGGAAAAATAATAAACTCACAGATAGGGTAGCAACCTACTTGCATTTCTGCCATATACAGGTATCTCAATGCCTGTGCAGGGTGGGGTCTCTTTTGCATGATCTCATTGTGATCCGCCAACCCTGCCTCCAAGTTCATAGCTTACAGGTGTGCATCACAGCACTGAGCCACCACTGGCTGTTTCACGATGGAATCACTTAATTTTTCCAGATTTTATAATATCAACAAATTTGTACTCAATTTATAAATGTACAGATTCCCACTTATTCTGCTGAATTGTGGTCGAAGTGTACTGTGGTTTGGTAGTATGAACATTTCCTATAACCAGTCCAAGCTCACTGCTAATGTGTAAGCTTTAAAAAAAATCCTTACCTGATTTCACCATCCAATGTGATTGATAGTAAATAGTAATGGTAAAATGGCAATAATAAGTAGGGTCAGTTTTTAAAAATGCAAATGTGGAGGGAAAAACCAGAGGGCCCGGAGAAAAATCCACACGACCACAAATTTACAGGCGTCAGGATCAGGATCAATCCCACGACCTCCTGCATACCAGGCGAGGTAGCTAACATCTTGCTACCGTGGTACCGCCCTGAGACAACTGCACAGGAAAAAAGCTAAACAGCAATTCAACAGAGCCATTTTTAGTATAAAAACTCACACTTGCCAACAATACTGCCTTAAAAAGAAAAACATAGAACCGGTGACATTTCAGGAATTGGCCATTTCTTCATAGGGCCATTTCCCAAAACACCACAAATTATATATTTATTTTAAGGTAGTGTTGTTGACGAGCGTTTCGTGTTCTTTGTTAATTGTGCACCACTGCCAATGGAGCATCACCAAATAACGTGTTCAATAAGCAGTTCTTCCAGTGCCATGTCATCCCTGAAATATTGGGCACAAGTGATATATCCGGAGCATGATGTCATTATAAGCCGACATTATTAATCATCTCGACATTCTATAGCCGTCGCAGCCATACAAGGAAAAACATATAACAGGCCACATTTCCGGCAAAATCCCTTACTTAAGTGTTATGAAGGGTCTTTGCCTGAAACGTCGCCTGTTACATTTTTCCCTTTTAAGGCAGCAGTGTTATTGACCAATCTGTTGGTTACATTTTCTGGACAATATTGATTTAATCTTGATTTGAATCTTGATTTGAAGCTATCGTGACTGCAGGAATCCATACTCTTTGGTTCGTTCAAAAAATACCCCAAAGCCTCCAGGAGGTGGCAGCAAAATTCTGTTTATCGACCACAAATCAGAGCGCACCACGCACGCCAGGAATGTTTTGCAAACGGTTTACGTTAACTGCTACATACAGATAAATGAATGATCGCAGTGAAGGGGAACACAATAATGTTTGTACACTGTACTTCCTATTCAAGAAAACAAGCCCATGAAAATGTGAAAATTTGCGTTTGGTTGTTTGGGTCGCATCGTTAAAGTTTTTTTTTATATAAAAAAAAATCCTAACTATTTTCGCGAGCTATTTTAATAGCTCACAAGGCATTTCGGAATAAACAAGAGTATGTACTTGACGCACTGCGAGTCTGGGGGTGGGCTATCGGAAGTCATCCATTTGGCACACAATGTGCGCCCTGGGTATGTGGTGGCCGCGTTGGAGCCACGGTTATCAAGCCCATCCATCTGCTTGGTCTTGGAGAAGCTCGTGGGCGGAGGGCGTGGGGCAGGAAAAGCCCAAAACACAAAAGAGCAGCAGTCTCAAAGCTGACACATGCTTAAATATTTTTTTTAAAACCCAGCCTGTTCACTGTATTAAAGCCATGACGGCCCAACGTTCCATGTTTACATGGTGGAAGGACGATAACATGTACGGTGCAGTAAAAAAAGACAAAATTATCTTTAAATTACAATTATTAGAAATACTGTAAACAAACACATCCCAGAAATTAGCGCACTGCCCACCATTATTCATTCAAGTGATGTGTCAATTAATTACCTTTATCCATTAACATCCGGGATTCTAATTACTGGACTAATGATCCTCCTTCATAAAAGCTGTTGTGCAGTAAAAAGCTGAGATCAAATGTGAAATTCCATTACGAGGTTTTACACAGGACTAACGTGTACACGATAATGGATTTAAATAATTGGGCTACGCAAAAGCGCAACACCATATTTCCTCTCCGCTGCACACACACGAGTCTCTGTGCTCTTTCCTGCCATGTTAGAAAGATCAGAAGACTCCTTTGGGCAAGAAGCCCATCTGCGGGTTAACAACTTTACATATTAATTGAGCGTTGAACAAAGGGGCATTAAATCCTTTAGATTTTTTCAATCAGTGGTGCAATAGGGGAAAAGCCGGAGTCTGCCCACATGCTGGGAGAGTCGCTGCCTCCCTGCTGTTGCTGTTAATTCCCGTGAGTCACACCAGAGCTCAAGTCCCATTCCCGAAGTCCGACTTGACTCCCCACTGCAACCCACTGGTGTGGGGGGGGGGTTCACACACAGCAATCCCGGAATACAAAGCGGCACACATCCCATGATCTCAAGGCCTACAAAGGCACGAGGCCACGTTAAGTTGATGTTCATCCGTTCAAATCACATAATGAAATATTTTTTTACGAGCATCGTCTTTGCTGCTGCCCTATAACAGAGGGAACTTTTTTTTCTTCTTCTTCTACAAATCAAACGGGGAAATGCATCAATTGCATTTGCAAGCGAGATATCTTTTCTGGATATGGTTTCATGTTGTAAAATTTTAAACAAAAGCAGTGAATAAAAAACTATAACAAAGAAAGTGAGTTTGCACAACACTTTAAATGTAAGACTTTCTTTTTTACAAACGCCAAATGTAAAAAAGTTAACAAAAGCAGAAGCAATAAAAAAAAATCACAGAAGTGCTAAATAATACAAATTATAACGAGTATATTCCGTTCTAATATTCAACGTACAAAATATGTACTACACCGTACTGTATTACATTAAGTTTCATGCAAATGGTTAACAAAATTAAATCGAGAAGAAAACGGGCACTTCATTTTTCTGACTCTCTGTCACACGGCCAAGTACAGCTGCAGACCCTTTTCACTGCTCAGCAGGTACACCGCCTGCTTCACACAACGCTTGTTTCGCATTGTTATGGTTGCTGGGCTCAGGGTGCAATAATATCTCAATGAGTATACTTTCAAAAAAGCAACAGAACCACGGGACTGAAACTCCATGGCGACATAAAACAAAACGATTGCACAGTGCCAGACTGGGAAACATGTGTGGCTACACGGTCGATGCTCTTCAAGACTTAATATTTTCAACAGTGACCCATCTGATTTGCCACTCTAATATAACTTCGTGGTGGTTGCCATTTATCTCTTGCGGAGTTTCAAACATCAACAACAGCTTCCTCTGAGATATAACGTGCATTTAGTCCAAAAAAAACAATACCAATTTCAGCGTTTACTTTATCTACAGTCATTGCTCTAAGAAGGCCGAATGCTTTTGATGAAATGGTATGTGCCATTTGTCATTAGGCGCTTCAGTTGATAATATTTTGTGCATCAAAAGAAGAATTGTTTCATGTCCAAGCGTTGCACTTCCTAAGGTTTCGCTTGAGACTTCCAACAGCTTTAACTGTGTGGCAAACGTTTCAACATTACACATTTAACAGCTGATCACAAATTAACAAATGCTTCCAACTCTGACACGGTTAGATTTTAGAAGCACTGCACCGATATATGTGGAAAGTGCACTTCGATAGTGACACGTAAATAGCTATACTGGACAAAAAGAGGAATCACAGTTGAAAAATAAAATAAAGTGTCGGCAATTTAAGTGCAAAAATCAATAGCAAAAATACATGTAAGCACCATAGGAGCAATTTTTTTTTTTACAAAATAAGAATATGAAAAAAGAATAGGTTTTACCCTTACTGCCAATAAAACAGGTGTTAAGATGTTCAAACACCAAATAGAAACCTTTAGCAAGGAATCAAGTTCGCACTAACCACACGTACTTGTGGTGAGCATGCAAACAAACATGCTCTGATAATATAATTACATATGCATTGTCTTTGAAACCGATTGGCTTCCACCAGAGACAGTTCTTTAGGGCCTAGTCTCACCAGTGTCAGACCAGATAACCTCAAAGAGCGAACAATGCAAAGACAATGCACCGTCAGAGCATTTATAGCTCGGGGTGAGCAGCTACAAAATGGGACATTTTTTGCCAGCATCAAAGTATGATCAAGTGCCATTGTAAAGGAAGCCTTTCACATTTGTCACATTTCCATCTTTTACATGGGTCATCTCTGCGTCCACTGTCGATGGTCCGACTGAGGCTCTGTAGGAGGTCGGCGGTGAGGTTTTGCTTTGAATTTGGGTTCATGTTGTTACAACTCGTCGGGTGAATTACCTGCCTATAAAGCCGGCGTCATCCATTCTACTCAAAAAGCTTAGAAGCACACGTGCGGTAAAAACTTGGTAACGGCATTTATGAGAGCATGTCGATATTTCCCAGCGTAGCGAAAACTCATCCGATTTTCAAGCACCCAATAACATAAAGCGAAGGAGCCACGATGTGATAGAGAACACGAGATGATACGGAGAATTCACAAAATAAAAGCGGCGACTCTCCCCCCCCCCACCCCCATCACTGCTCACAATCTACAAATCAGTGCATTATCCAAAACGAAGTCGCGTGCCAGCCAGCGAGCGAGCGAAAGTGTCACTGAGGGCCAGGGAGTGTAGAAGCCCTCTCAGCGCTATCGCCACAGCAGGCTGGGCGCTATTACGTCTCAGGGCATTTGCAAAACGGGGTCGCCACCCTGCTAGGGTTTTACGCTTGACCGCAGACTATAATCGCCTTGATCGGGAAAATGTAATTGCCACCCAAAGAGCTTAGATTTTGTGCGAAGGGGGCGGGGGGGTTACTGAGAGCAGACGCTGACATGCCACTGAAAACCGAATGAGCCACCTCCCACCCGTAACACAATTACCACTCTCAACTTCTTTTTTTTTAATCTACGGTACTTGAAATAACCACATGTGATACTTATTCCACTACATCTAAGCCGTTATGAAACCGCATTACAAGTGCAAGAGCAATTTAAGCATTACGGATTATTTTAATATTGTAATTAGGAAAAACCATCAACATGTCTCATTTGAAAAGCACGTAGTCATTTTGTTACATCTCATATATAAATGCAATTTTTTTTAATGTATTGCTATACAGAAGTTGTAATACTAATCGTGTTAGCAGCTTAAAACGATTGTTTATCCAAGTGCTACAGACTATATATTTTATTTTAAAACAAACTCTAATTATGTAATATCATAACATTAAAAGCCACGTAATTTATCCCCATGTCTTTGGCAGTTTATGAAGCTTGGCTAAAACCCAAAGATTACATTCATACACCAACACAATTTGCCATTAATCAACTGCACGTAAAAACGCCTCTGAAAAAAATAAACACACAGCTATACCACGAGACAATCGTGTGCCACTTTAGAGCAGATGGTTTAAACTAATCAACTATTAGTCATCCACTACTTAGTCAAGATTCATGATCTCCAGACACACTTAAGATATCGAATTCGCCCCAGCAGTCATTTCGAGTCTAGTTAGTGCGCGTCTTTCAGGGACTAAGATGGTGATGGCGTGCCACGCATGAAAACAAACAGGTCCTCCTCTTCTCTCGCTCTAATTAGCCTCGCAGAGTTGCCATTCTCAAGCCCCTTAAAGGTGGCAATGAATAACACTGCCAGAAAGGAGAACATCTGAATTGCTCAGCCACTGGTCGGGTGGGAGGGGGTGGTGGTTACACCCTCCGTGTGTGTCGTGGACGCTTAAGTGCATCACAACATCCTGCGAGATTCCAATACACTCCACAGTACCTAACATTACTTTATCATTTGGTTAATGTTAATATTTGACCTCTTTAACTCTCAACAGCCACAAGGTGTAGGAGACTGCAACGATTATCCTTGGTACAGTACAGTAAATAATACTTAGCCGATCAAAACAAGCCGCTCACTCTCGAAGGGACGCTTTCATCAAAGCACTCCCAGCCGCACAGGCTGCGTGTGGGGGGTTCCCACGTGGAGATCAAAGTTGAATATCTATATTCGGCTGGCCTTTACTCTTCTCGGTGCGCCTGCCTTCTCTCGGGCACTCGACCCCACCAAATGAAATCACTCCCACTCTCATCTCAGCAGAAAGGCATGGCAGCAAAGTGGCTAATGTGTCATTGTACATCAGAGGTCGCAAACGGATTTTGATTCCTTACCCGTACCCGGCCGGGTACGTACCCGGCCGGGTACGGGTACTCGTTCCGTACCCGTACCCTACCCGAAATGAGTGACAAAACGGTTACACACCAGTGACTCACGGCCTACCCGTACCCGGCCACACCAGGGTCGCAAACGGATACCCGTACTCGTACCCGGCCGGGTACGGGTAGCTGGGTATCGGGTAGGGTACGAGTATCGGGTACCCGGTTGCGACCTCTGTTGTACATGCTCTATCTTCAAGATATTATACTTGTTGCCAAGTAAAGATGGGTCGTACAGCCATCAATATTTCCATCACTTGTATGCAGGCAGGTGCTGGGGGATGTTTGGTGGCCAGCTTACTCAGGAAGCCAGTTTGCACCATTTGCACCATTTGCAGGAAATTCCTGTTTGGCGAGCACAGAATTTTTGTTTGTCCACACCGGACGTGCTGTGCAGTAGTGCTTTCGGTCTGAACTTAAGATGAACTTTTGCTTCCACGTACAGTACCGTATATATATACACAAGCTACCACCAAATTACTACAATGGTTGAAATAGAAATGTAGCGATTGCAGTTCACATGGGTGCCACAGGAGCGAGACGTTAACTACCTCGCCTGGTATGGAGGATGTCGTGGGTTCTATCCCGACCCTGACGCCTGTATTTTTGGGGTTTGCATGTTCTCGTGGATTTTTATCCGGGTTTTCCCTCCAAAATGTAGAAACATACGTTAACAGTTATTCTTTGGGTCTTTCGGTAAAGTCACGTAGATAGGTTCAAAGAAAATAACTAAAAACTACGAGGTTTCGATCGCAACGCAAGCGGTCGTCATCAGGCTGAACAAGTAAACCCGTAAAAACAAAGTTTTTCACTATAAATCCTTTATATGCGTGGCAGCGAACTTAATATAAAGGATTTAAAAATATATTCGCCTGTGGAGGACGCGGGGATCGATCCCGCGACCTTTGGCATGGGAAGCGAAGGCGCTACCAACTGCGCTACTCCGCCACGGCCTGTGGAGGGGTTACGCTCTGGGCTCTTATACTGTGACGTTCAGCCAAAGCGATGAATGAGTTATATTTGAATATATGTAAAAAAAAATTTTTGCCTAAAAAGTGTAAAATTATCTGTCACAACGAGTCTGTGTGAAAAACGTCAGCTCGATTGGATCACGGGAAGTGGGTTAAAAAACGAGCGAAAGATTTGCACGGTCCTAAGCAAGCAAGCAAGCACGCAAGCAAGCAAGCACGCAAGCAAGCAAGCACGCAAGCAAGCACGCAAGCAAGCAAGCACGCAAGCAAGCACGCAAGCAAGCAAGCACGCAAGCAAGCAAGCAAGCGAACTTAATATAAAGGATTTAAAAAGAGAGGAAAGCTGCTGAGGCAGGCTGTTTTAAAGGTTTGAAATGGGTGCAGCCCAAGGGTCATAAACGAAGTGGGCGGGAGAGAAATGAGCATGTAATGTAAGATCACCACGTCGGCGCACGAGGTGGCTTGAGAAATTTAACCTGTTAATGTAAAATCAGAGAGCCGCAAATAACTAACATCAGCCACCTCGTGCGCAGACATGGCTGCGGCTCTGCGATCTTACATTACGTGCTCATTTCTCTGACATTAACAGAGCCACCTCCGCACGCTCATCGTGGAGGTCGCTCCCTTATCTGCCATTAACATGCTAATTTCTCACATTAACATCAATAGCCCCGCCCAATTCGTTTAGGACCCTTGGGCTACACCCATTTCAAACCTTTAAAAAGCCTGCCTCAGCAGCTTTCCTCTCTTTTTTCAGCCTGATGAAGACCGCTTGCATTGCGATCGAAACGTCGTAGTTTGTTATTTTTGTTATTTTCTTTGAACCTATCTACGAAAGACCCAAAGAATATGAATTCCTGCAGCCACGAAAGCTTTAAGTCAAGATTTATACGTTTCCAGTATTTGGCTGTAATAATAGGGTTTTTCCCCTTTTTTCTGGCAACAAAAATGATAAAAGTATTTGGCTGCTATAAATATCCACATAAGCCACTTTGTTGAGCTATCATTTGCGGCCAGGTCGCTTCTGAAAAAAAACTTTGTAGCTCAGCGGGCCTTAACTGGTAGGGAACATGAAACATTTTTCCTCCACCATCAAAATCCAACACATTCAGCATCCAGGAGCCAAGCTGAACAGCGTGACAAATTGCACAGTAGTTCGAGGGACCAGGGGTGATCTGCAAATGTAATTCACTTATCCATGGGAAAAAACCCACGGATAGTAGACAGCATGGAGCTAATTGGAGTCGAAGGTAATAGGATTACATATAATAGTTATCCTGTAGTTAAATCTTTGGTAATGCCTGGTAAACATCATATGTAAATATAGGAATGCGTGCCCCAAAAAAGCACTGAACGTGATGAAAAAACGGTACGAATACTTCAATTGCACACAGCGCAACAAAAAAACACAGAAGCTTTATCTTACAACAAAGCAAGCGTTGCCGGTTTATCATCGGATGATGACGCCGGCACCACTCTTGACTGCAATGTGAAACACAGCGCCAGAATTAGCTTAAGATAAAGATTAGTGAAAGCGCAGATTGCAATGAACATGAAAAAACACACAATACAGTAACACACACGGCACACGTTTAATCCAGTCTGATAGGCACTGCTCTCAACACATGCGAATGTGAATTACGGAGCACCCAGTACTATAGCGCAGGAGCAACTCAAACAAAAAGCGTGTTTTCTTTTTACATTCTTGAAACCTCCGTGGGAGATTGTGGTTTGCATTGTCCGTTTGGTTGTTACGTTGTGCTAAACTTGCTGAAATTGCATTGTTCCGCAGATGGTTACCGACTGCAGGAAATCTGAACATTTTTTCCTGGTTACAAGAATGGGAGGAGCACTCGATCCTAATTATAAACCATTCTTGGCATGGATCATGTTGCTGGTGCCAAGAATGTACAAACTTGTGGGAAAATTAAATGAAGAAACGGACCTTTGGCCCCATATATATAATAAATAAAGTTAATAACTTAAGGCGCGTTTAGGATGTACTGTATATTTTTTAAACAATGAAACAATTTCGATTTAAAGCTTTCGTGACTGCAGGGATTCATCTTCTTGGTTCTTTCGGTAAAGTCACGTAGAAGGGAAATAATAAAATAATAAAAATAAAACATAATAAAATAATTCTCACGACGTTTCGGAGGCAACACAAGCTTCCGTCTTCAGGTGGAACCGTCACAGCACGATAGCTGTATCTTACTTGATACGATAGCTGTATCTTACTTGATACAGCTATCGTACTGTGACGGTTCCACCTGAAGACGGAAGCTTGTGTTGCCTCCGAAACGTCGTGAAAATTTTTTTATTATGTTACATTTTTATTATTTTATTATTTCCCTTCTACGTGACTTTACCGAAAGAACCAAGAAGACAATGAAACAAGTTTATATGAAAATCAATGTTCACAAAACTCACATTTATGTATGTTGAACTTCTTTCACACCCAAAGCAGCGAATCGTGCCAATCGGAGGTGTGGGTCAAGGACAACCAACTGAAGACAAAATCAGTTCTAAAGAAAATAGTTTTCAATCTAGATTTAAAAGTACATAGCTCCAGTGGCTTCCTAATATCGAAAGGACGAGCGTTCCTGAAGGCCGCAGAAGCACATCTTCAAGCGCACAATCCAGTGACCATCTTTGTTATCCTATGGATATTACGTTCACCAAACTACCCACAAAACTTGTACAAGCCATTTTGAACATGTTTTTGTGATTTATATTACATGTTTTTTTTTAATGTTTCTCTTCAGAAAGAAACAAGAATACATTGAATTGCTCATGTGGAAGTCAGTTATAATATTTACACAGCAGAGTTTGGATCTTCAAAACAGCAGGCAACCGCAAAACTAACAATGTATCGAACATTTAAATGCCCCAGAATGTCTTACATGTTACCTGGGTAAAGTATCAGCATTCACACCACCTTCTCAGACAAAGTAATAATTCTAAACTAAGTCACTGTAATTCTTATTGCTGCTGTTTCTGTGTACTTATGAAGGAACTTGAGTGGTATAATTACCAAGACCAACAGCAGTTCCTGCCAGTGAAGCAATGGCATTGACTTCAGAATTAAATGGTACAAGGATCTGCCAAAATAATTTGCCAACCACAAACATGGTATTCTTACTGTATTAAGTGATTTTAACATGGGCGGGATTTGTCATGCCTTTCTTAGAATCGCATTGCTGTATTAGAACCCATCTTCCTTGTGTGCACCATTCCCAGATACATCTTAAATATATTTGCGTGGGTTTTAAAAGACGCTTCGCTATTACATTTATCAGAGGCAAACAACAAAGCATGTTCACCAATCAACAAGCAAGCATTACGAGTGGGCTGCGCTGGAATAGCTCCTTCATGGTCTATGTTCAGACTGGGTGCCTGATCACCCTCACCTGTGGACAAGCAAGACAATTGGTTCATGTTCAAATTTGTACTTCTCAACAGGCCAATACTCCCCAATCCCACCAAGCTTAGTAACGGCATGTAATGAATTGTCTCTTGGCCATATATCTGTGTATAATTTCAAAGGGGTTTAAAATGCAAATTACGAATGAGAGGAGCCTAAACATTGCAAGCTGTTGTAATTGTTGCATAAACTCCTTTGCGGATAAGGGTTGGCCACATGGGAAGCAGCGGGCTAGTGGTTGTGTGAAAATGAAATTCTGTTTGTTAAGCAGGAAAACATGCGCATGGTTTATACATGAGAATCAGTATGCATGGCAAACGTGATACAATGATGAACTGTGAAACGCTGAGAAAAAAAACGCTGGGCCATCTGCAGCTTACTCACCCTTCCTGGGGATGTAATGCCACAGAATTTGAATATCTGTGGGATGGCATTGAAAATGTATGGCGGTGCCTAGGGCATGCTCAGCATCAACATACACCACACAGTTAAGTATCTAATTATTTTCAAAGCGCAACAATGCACAAAAAGGGGTAATTGCCAATTTAACAATGGGATCTCAAGAGTTTACAAGAGCACAGCCCTGATTTGGTCTTGCCAGTGCCCTGCCATGCAGAATTACAATACCAAGGGATGCAAATTCATGTGAAAACACGACTAACCTTTAGGTTCCTTGTCTATGCTACGTTGTGCTGAATAGTGCTTTACTTAAGCTATTATTGAACAAAGTATGACTTTTTTTAAACATGATGTATATGTAAAAATAAAAGTTATTTGTCAACACGCAGCGAGTTGATGGCCTCTCTACAACAACAACACCGTGCTAGTCCGTGTGCAATGTTGAAGGGGAACGGTCACGACTTAGAATAGGTTTTCCCCTTTTTTTCTGGCAACAAAACAGGAGTTAAGATGTGAAAACCAAACTGAAACCTTTTACAAAGAATCATCTTAACACCTGTTTTGTTGCCAGAAAAAATGGGAAAACCGATTATCGTATTTTGGTACTGGCAAAGAAGGTCCCATGATGGTCACGACTGGTTAAGATATTTCTCGCCACCGATGTGAGCTGTGGCTGGGAATCGAATATAAGTTGCCAGGTTTTAAGCGCTGTGCTCGAACCAACATATGTACATTATGTGTTGTACGAACATTCCTCAATGCCATCACAGCACACTGCAAAAGCTGGGGTAAGATTTCAATATAATAATTTACTAACAAAGCCGTAAACCCTAGCTTGAATTAGAAACGCACTAATTATTTTTTTGACATTTACTCCACCCTATATTTAGTGTGTTTTGTATTGCACTGTACTGTGCAGTTATGTACAGACCGTTCAGGTGCGTTCATGTCCTCTGAACAAGAGTAAATAAAAGCAAGAGAAGCACACAAATCAACGGACGCCAAGAAAGCAGAGGCTGCAAAAACAGCGGAAAAGGAAGGCAAAACACAGAAACAGCAAAATAATTAGAGAGACGCAACATCTGCGGAATAGAGGGCAAGAGACAAAGCTACATTACAGGGAGCTAGAGTACACACAGCAACAAATCATGCGGCCGCCTGCTGTGCGTGTGTGCTTGCACTGCAGCCCTGTGGCGTGATGTTAACAACCTCGCTTGGTATGCAGGAGGGCATGAATTCGATCCTGACCCTGGCGCCTGTATATTTGGCGTTTGCATGTCTCTCTCCCCGTGGATTTTTCTCCGGGCCCTCCAGGTTTTTACCTTCACATTGAGAATACAGTAATGCGTTTAGAAAGACCCCGGGGCCGGCCCAGGACACGCTGGTGGATCAGCTGGGCCTGGTAACGCCTGGGAATTCCGCAAGAAAAGCTAGAGTCTGTCACAAGGGAAAGGGAGGTCTGGACCTCCCTACTCAACGTGCTGCCCGCCGCGACCCTCACCAGGACAAGCGGACTGATAAACGAAGGAACGTTCAGAGTATTTGGCTGGTAAACATTTCCAAGTCATAAGCCAATTCGTAGGGCTATCACCATTTGTGGCCAGGTCGTTTCTACAAAAAAAAAGCCATATAGCTCAGTGGGCCTTACCTGGTAAAATAAAGTTTTAGTTTAGTTTGTGTCCTCGTTAATTAATTATTTTCACTTAGAAAGCTGGGGTGGTTGAACTGAATGTGTGTAAAGATGCTGTGATGTGCCGTCAGCTGACATGTGTGGCCCAGAAAATCTTCTGGGCTGTCTTCTGACCTCGCAAGGGTGCTTATCAGTCGACAATGTCCAACTTATACACATTCCCACCACAAGAGTTACAACTTGAATAAGACATCCCGAGTAATCTTCTGAACCGATCTGTGTATACAAGCACTTTAGCCTGCACAGTAGGCGGCAGTCAAGAGGTTTGCACACCATTATCTGCATCAATGATTGGCATGTGAGGCACTCCCAACGAGGAATGCACAAGCCATAATTCCCCGACATAATGAATTAGTAAATCCGTCACCAATATATATGCGCTGATAAAAAAAAGCAGTCAAGACAACTCAATAATCAATATCGGCGGGCATGGCACGCCACATTGGTGGAACATGAAACAAATTAAGATACGATGGATTAATGCTCCTACAACTGAATACACAGTGGTTACGATTCCTTGCGTAATTTCTTTAGAACCACAAAGCACGCCAGCTGGTTTACCGCACAGGTAAACTTCAATCACACGGCCGTCTCCCGGGGAGGGGACACGGAGCACACAAACCCCCACAAAACGTCTCAAACATTGTTCCCTCCACGTTAAAGTCTTGTTTTTTTTGTTTATTCCAAGCACGGACGTGCATTAATTATACCCTACATAATTTAATCCGTATGGACCGCGCATTTTAATTGCGGTACACGACAAGGTCACTATCGGTGATACTTTACTTTATTTACGCGAGGGAAAAAAAAACACCAAGGCCAATAAAAGTGTTGGCGATATAATTAGAACTGGGGACTTAACGCAATTAACATGTTCAGCCCCGCTTAGAATATGTAGCAACAGCCGCTAATTAACGTTAATTGGCACGCTGCGTGCATTCAAGCTCCAGATGTTTGTGCTTCCACGGGCTTTTATCCCAGAGACAAACTCCCCCACCACCCCAAGCAGAGACGACGATCCATGACAACCCAAAGCCCAACACGTGAGTCTCTCTGCTTTTGAAACAACAACAAAACCCCAAATACGATTTTTAGAAACCCTTTTTTTCAGAATACAATAAAAACAATTCCGGCGCCTTTGTCAATTGGCGCGCCTGTCCGAGCCACGGATGTGGTGGCAATGTGAAGATGCCTCGGATCGTTTTAATAATGTTCAAGGCTGTCTGGTTTCCTTATCGGATAGTTGTGTACAGAAGAAGAAAATAATCGAAGCACATCAGCGTGGGTGACAATGTTACAACGCATTGGCGATGGGTATATCTCATTGACCCATGAGGAGCCACTAAAGTTAGTTTTTGCCAAATAAACATACGCTTGGCCAAGAAGTTATCAGCCACGGGAATGTTTTTTGTTACTTGAGAGCGCAGAAGAGAAACGCAGCGTAGAGAGAACTTAAGTTTTGGCGTCTCGGCATAAGACCCCCAGGGCAAGTACAGAGTACAGTCACAAGCATTGCACAGTGCCTTTAATTTCCGTGGTCAGACGTTCAGAACTTCGGCACGAACTTAACTCTCCGCTCTTTTTTGCACGATCCCAAAAAACGTCCGAGCCGTGGACACAAAACCCCACCAAGCATCATCGCCCGTGTTGTTGCCCCTTTTGAACAACACCGAGTGAATTTCGATTTAAAGCTTTCGTGACTGCAGATATTCTACTTCTTGGTTCTTTCGGTAAAGTCACGTAGAAGGGAAATAATCAAATAATAAAAATAAATCATAATAAAATACAATGACGTCTCATTTAGACGCTGTCTTTCCGACAGCCCTGTTTTTCACCTGAGGACGGCTGCTTGCGTTGTGGCCGAAACGTCGTGAGAATTGTATTTTTGTATGTTTTATATTAATTATTTCCCTTCTACGTGACTTTACCGAAAGAACCAAGAAGATGAACACTGAGTACAAGGGCCGTGAGCTAGCACCCGATGGGTCAACACCACCAACACCAACACAGCAGCAGTCACTGCACACGTGCGAGATCGACACAATTTTACTTTGTGGAAAACGCCACTTACAAAGCACCACAACACCTTTGGGTGGATTTGAAGCTTCCGTGACTGCAAGGATTCATACTCTTAGGTGTTTTCGGTAAAGCCACGTAGGTAAAAGGTAAATTCAGCTGTGACGTTCCACCTGATGACGGAGACTTGTGTTGCCTCCGAAACGTCGTGATTTATTATTTTATTTCTATGATTATTTCTATTATTTATTACTTATTTTATTTTTCACCTACGTGACTTTACCGAAAAAACCTAAGCGTATGAACCTTTGCGTGGGTACACGTGGCCCATTGCATCCACGACAGAATCGTGGGCGCAGTGATGCGGGCTGCATCATCCCCTTCTTCTCATCGTGGGCTCGTGTTACCTGTTGAGTCGCGACTGATAGAGGAGGTTTTGACGCCGCTTGGTTGAGAGCAAAGAGGTGTGCTACTCTCTTCCATCCACCTCGTCGTTAGGGTATTTTCTCCGGGGGGCTATAAGACGTTACGGGGAAAAAAAGTCAGGCTCGCCTACAAACTTATGCCCGGTGTCAACAAGTTACACAACTCATCTGAGCACACGCATCTACTGCCGAATTAAAATAAAAAAAAAGTGCCTACCAGATTGTAAGACGCACCCCTTATCAGATTCTAAGACGCACTTCCATCCTAAACATTGTTTTTTAAACACAGGGGAGATGACCGTATGACTGAACAACACACCGACTTACACGACGTGCCACCACCTCCTTGTGTTTTTCTCGACACGAGGGCACTGCTTTGAAGTGCTTCCACACACTCCCCGACACGACCCCGAGCTCTCGTCTCAGACTTAAAAAGGATTCGCACAGCGGAGCAGAAGAGACAAGCTTTGAACTTTGAGAGCTCTACTATACAGGGTTATCCATTTGTAGATTGCCCTCCCCGCCCCACCACTCTTACGGATAAATTAAGAGGCAAATACCAATCCCATTAGAAAGCCTCCAGTCGGTAAGGTCTCCCACGTGTTTACACTCCCAACCTCTGGAGTAGAGAGATATGACGGGAAAACGTCATCGCGTTCACACAACATTCAATCGTCTTGCTGGCGAGATGGTGAAGTAGGGAGGGGGGGGTCATTTACATCGGTTCGATGTCCACGAGTGGATCAACCTCGTAGCTGGATGGGGGTCGAGGGATGGGGGGGGGGGGTCGAGGGATGGGGGGGGGTCGAGGGATGGGGGGGGGATCGAGGGATGGGGGGGGGGGGTCGAGGGATGGGGGGGGTCGAGGGATGGGGGGGGGGGTCGAGGGATGGGGGGGGGGGTCGAGGGATGGGGGGGGGGGTCGAGGGATGGGGGGGAGTCGATGGATGGGGGGGGGAGCGAGGGATGGGGGGGGGGATCGAGGGAGCGGAGTGCCCGGGCTCAAGATCGATCGCGAATGGCGAGAGCCCCGGGAAATCCACGTGCTGTCCGGCTGCTGCTGTGTACGCGCGCCACGCCAAGTCAACACATCTCCCTGCGTGGTCGACACGGCCTGTCGAGAGGCAGGGAGGGGGGGGGGGACCACGCGCGGCCGCCTTTGTCTCCCCCGCCGATGCTGATGTTCTCCACACGCCGCACCCAAGTGACGATTTCAGGGCTGATACAAAGACAAAGATCGACCCCGCGCCTACCCCCACACACCCGCGTCGCCGGCAACAAACTTGTTGGGGACACGTGCTGTTCGCGAACACCCATGAAGGCCGACGAAGGCCGACGCGGCGCACGAGGGGTTGGGGCGGGGCAGGAAAACGCAAGGCGCGGCCGCCTTTGTCTTCCCTCCAAATGTCGATGTGCAACACTCCACTCGAAGCGACGACGATTTAAGTCCGATTGACGCGCGAGCACACACACACACGTGTACACACACACAACACACACAGACACGTGTACACACACAACACACAGACATGTGTACACACACAACACACACACGTGTACACACACACAGAGACACACATACACGTGTACACAGACACACACATAGACACAGACACACACAGACACACATACAACAAGACATATAGACACACACAGACACGTGTACACAGACACACATACACGTGTACACAGACACACACATAGACACAGACACACACATACACACACATACACGTGTACACACACACATACACGTGTACACACACACATACGTACTGACTGCACTTAGAAGGTTCGCCGGACAGACGATGGAGGAGGGAGCCGGGTTGCCGCGTCGCCTCTCGCCATGGACCGCGCCGCGCTCACTGAGCCGGGGTCCTTCCCGGCCTCGGGAGCGGCGACTCCTCCTCCACCCCCCCCCCCCTGGGGGTACCGGGAGCGCCAGCCGGAGATCGCCTCCCACTCTCCCCCCCACCCTGCTCCCCCCCACCCTACCCCCCACCCTACCCCCAACTCTTCCCTCACCCCTCCCCCCAACTCTTCCCCCCACCCTCCCACCAACTCTTCCCCCCACCCTCCCCCCAACTCTTCCCCCCACCCTCCCCCCAACTCTTCCCCCCACCCTTTCCCCCACCCTCCCCCCACCCTTCCCCCCACCCTCCCCCCACCCTTCCCCCCACCCTCCCCCCCCCACTCTTCCCCCCCCACTCTTCCCCCCCACTCTACTCCCCACTCCCCCCTACCCTCCCCACCCTCCCCACCCTTCCCACCACTCTCCCCACCCTTCCCCCCACCCTTCCCACCACTCTACCCACCCTTCCCCCCACTCTCCCCACCCTTCCCCCCACTCCTCCCCCCACCCTTCCCCCCACCCTTCCCCCCACTCTTCCCCCCCCACCCTTCCCCCCACTCTCCCCACCCTTACTACCACTCTCCCCACCCTTCCCCCCACTCTCCCCCCCACTCTCCCCACCCTTCCCCCCACTCCCCCCACTCTTCCCCCACCCTTCCCCCCACCCTTCCCCCCACCCTTCCCCCCCACCCTTCCCCCCACTCTTCCCCCCCACTCTCCCCCCCACTCTCCCCACCCTTCCCCCCACTCCCCCCACTCTTCCCCCACCCTTCCCCCCACCCTTCCCCCCACTCTTCCCCCACCCTTCCCCCCACCCTTCCCCCCCCACCCTTCCCCCCACTCTTCCCCCCCACCCTTCCCCCACTCTCCCCACCCTTCCTACCACTCTCCCCACCCTTCCCCCCACTCTCCCCCCCCACTCCCCCCACCCTTCCCCCCACTCTCCCCACTCTTCCTACCACTCTCCCCACCCTTCCCCCCACCCTTCCCCCCACCCTTCCCCCCACTCCCCCCACCCTTCCCCCCACTCTCCCCACTTCCCCCACTCTCCCCACTGCCCCCACCCTTCCCCCCACTCCCCCCACCCTTCCCCCCACCCCACCACCGCCGCTCTCCCACTCACCCCTTCCCACTCCCCCCCCACTTCGCCGTATTCTCGGGTTTTTAAGACGCTCCGGAAAGTGAGAAGCAACCCCCAAGGTCTCACCCATCCTCCCCCCCACCACCACTCACTCAAGACTCTTGCCGTCACTGTCTGCTGCCCGGATTAAAACTTTTTTTTTTGGGACTAAACTTTTGTCATCTCTTAAAAAATAATGGGATCGGAAGCCGTTTGGAGACGTTTCGATTAAACCACAACATTAGCGTCGGTGAACATTGTATTTGTTTTTAATACAGAGATCAAAGCTCACAGGGAGTAGTAACATCGTCCATAGACCCGGCTTCCTTCTGGGCAGAACGGGCCATTAACTGGACTGTATGCCGACATTTACGGTACTCGAGAAGGTGAAGTTTCTTATCTTGAGATGCACATAAAGACAAAGGCCCCCCCACCCCCCCCCGGTATATCCTACACAAAGTTTATTCGAGCAAGTTCTGTTGGCGAGTAGCGACCGATGAAGGCCGACACGGCACACAAAGGGAGCAAGCAGCACCACGCCCTATCGCCTTTGTCTGCCCAGTGGCGATGTTTACACACCGCGCCAGGTACTTATTTGTGGCTTAGGGGCCGTCCATAAATGACGTCACGCACCTAGGGGGTGGGGGGGGGTCAGACATTTGTGACGATGTGTGACGAGGGGGGGGGGGTTGAGAAATGTGACGTCACATCAAAATGCGCAACTTTAAATAAATATAGACAACACATATAGACAACACGTTCTACTTAATTAAATATACTTTTTTAATAAATGTTTCTCCTACAACATCAGAGTGCAGCGCCAAATTAAATACGCACTACAATGACAATAGTTTAAAGCGATTTGAAGCATGCTTTATTTTGGGAGGGGCGGGACAGAGCTTTATGACGTCATATTTTAGGGGGGGGGTCTGACTTTTTGTGACGTCGTGTGACGAGGGGGGGGTCAAAAAATCGTCCAAAATCGCGTGACGTCATTTATGGACGGTCCCTAAGACAAGTTTTGTTCCTGGGTACTAAGTGTTATTTTTTTTATTGCTTATGCCTAAAAAGTATAGAAAATGGTTATTATTTCCCTTAAACTTTGCTTTTGTGACCAGGACTTTATGTGAAGGAATGACACAAATGCACACCACGTTTTCTCATCGAAAATAGGTACATTTCAAAATATCACTGTCCTGGTCACAAAAGCAAAGTTTGTGGGGAATAATAGCCATGCTCCTTGGTTCTTTCGGTAAAGTCACATCGGTAGAGAGAAAACTCTCTCTCCCATCTGAAGACGATTGCTTGTGTGGCAATTGAAACTTCGTGATCTATTATTTGTTCTACCTACGTGGTTTTACCGAAAGAACCAAAGAGTATGGATTCCTGCAGTCAAGAAAGTTTCAAATCAAGAATAATAGCAATTGTCTGTACTTTTGAGGCAGAATCAATTAGGAAATAACACTTACAACCCAGGAACAAAGTTTAGTTTTTTGTTACAGTGCTATCATCCCCCTTACAGCCGTTACAGCGTTTTAGGGGGGGGCAAGTGCTGTTAGCGAGCACCATGTGAAGGCCGGCACAAAGCACGAGGGGGTGGGTGGTCAGGAACAACAACAACAATCGCCATTCGCCACTAAGTGGCGGTGACGTCACCACGACGCTTGTGCCAGGCCATGTGCTCCTTGAGGCCACGTGAAGTGTCGAACGCCCACTGCTGGCAGGAGGTCACGGGGCAGACCCAGGTGCCACGGATCGCCTGACTGAGATGAAATGAGAACATGCCCATGCACACACACACACCGATGACCCCCTGTTACTGAGCTGGACAAACGACAGCCTTGTCGGCCAATTACAGCCGCCTACTTATTTAATCCGACTCTTGGAATCGTTAAAACATACCATTAAATACATCCCGCTGCGGCTGTGCGTTAAAATAGTAAAGTTCGCACACTAACGTGTGGAGCAAATTGTAGTTCTTGGTTATGGTTCAAGTTCATTAATTAGGTGTAGCCCTAGTGAGCCATTCGGCTCTTGAATCGGGTGCAACCGCAACAAATAAAAAAACTAAAACATGAACAAGAAAACATCTTAAAGTGACTAAGTGCAAACAGAAAATCCAAGAAAAGACAGCAAAATATTGTAGAAAAAGCACCGTACATCAACGCTGTGTGCAAAAATCCCAGTGGGATGCAAGTCAAACAACAACAACCACAAGACAACTTAGATTAAGGCCATCAGTCTAACTCCGTACTCCAACAAACAAACATGGCCAAACCAAAAAACTTTTCGAAAAATCACCAAAATAAAGCCATAAAAGCAATGAAACGGTGCAGTGATCTTCCCTCGTCATTAGTCGTGCTTCGTGTACAGCTCCTCGTGCAGCCACAGCGATGATTGTGGTGCCACTTTTGTTTATTTGTGAGTTGTGTTCACGATGTTACTGATGGTGGCGGTGTTGAGGATGATGATCACGATAATTGATGAAAGACTGATTTATGGTGGTGATAAGCAATGGCGGAGCCAGGATTTTCAGGTAGGGGGGGGGCAACCCCTCCAGCAATGAAAAATGATGGAGGAGTTGTTAGTAGGTAAGGACTTGTCCCTTGCTTTTTATTCGACGCGTGTGCGGCGATGGCTCAGCCATCGATCGAGGGTCGAATTCGAACCGCGTTGTGTGATCGGCATCGCGCTCGCTGAAGGTGAATGCCTTCAGGGAAGTCGTGGACTGAATACGCAACTGCGCACAATTCTGTGAGTCACTTATAAATGGTGTGCCGTTACTTATTGCCAATTATGGACTCAGACGATTGTCCTATCATCTCATAGAGTCCTTGGCACATAATATGCTACACAGTGGCAGTGGTGGTCGCTAAATGCCGATTTATTACTAATAAACCCAAATGATCCGATCGAAATGAGAGATTTCGATCGGATCATCGAAATGAGAGATTACGATCGGATAATCGAAATTAGAGATTTCGATCGGATCATTAGGGGGGCACGTGCCACCCCACCCCCCACTGGCTCCGCCAGTGGTGATGAGGCTGATTATGGTGATAGGCATTGGCCGATACTCGACATGCATAGTCATTGGATGACGATGATGGTGGCAGTGCTGATCGAAGTGATGGAAATGGTGGTTGGTGAGGATAGCGACGACGATGATGATGGTTACGAAAGTCGTGATGAGTGTTACGATGATAGTTGTAGTGTCGATGAGGATAGTAGAGCATTGTCAGAGTTGCTTCTTTTTGTTTGCTTTTTTGACTACTTGTGTTGTGGTCATTGCAAACATGATGCCTTGAATAAAGGTGTCAGTTTTGTACCAGTTAAAAGGGTAAAAACCTACTATCATATTTTGCCACTGGTAAAAGAGATCTCATAGTGTAAATGCTTACCCCGAGCTCTCAATACTCTGATATTGCACTGTGTTTGAGTTGTACGCCTTCTGGTGTCATCTGGCCCTACACCAATGGGGACTAGGCTCTAAAGAAAGCCGTCTCGGGTGTGGGCCAATCAACTTCAAAGACAGTGCATATTATCATCCTTATCAGAGTTGCTTCTTTTTGTTTGCTTTTTTGACTACTTGTGTTGTGGTCATTGCAAACATGATGCCTTGAATAAAGGTGTCAGTTTTGTACCAGTTAAAAGGGTAAAAACCTACTATCATATTTTGCCACTGGTAAAAGAGATCTCATAGTGTAAATGCTTACCCCGAGCTCTCAATACTCTGATATTGCACTGTGTTTGAGTTGTACGCCTTCTGGTGTCATCTGGCCCTACACCAATGGGGACTAGGCTCTAAAGAAAGCCGTCTCGGGTGTGGGCCAATCAACTTCAAAGACAGTGCATATTATCATCCTTATCAAAGTTGCTTCTTTTTGTTTGCTTTTTTGACTACTTGTGTTGTGGTCATTGCAAACATGATGCCTTGAATAAAGGTGTCAGTTTTGTACCAGTTAAAAGGGTAAAAACCTACTATCATATTTTGCCACTGGTAAAAGAGATCTCATAGTGTAAATGCTTACCCCGAGCTCTCAATACTCTGATATTGCACTGTGTTTGAGTTGTACGCCTTCTGGTGTCATCTGGCCCTACACCAATGGGGACTAGGCTCTAAAGAAAGCCGTCTCGGGTGTGGGCCAATCAACTTCAAAGACAGTGCATATTATCATCCTTATCAGAGTTGCTTCTTTTTGTTTGCTTTTTTGACTACTTGTGTTGTGGTCATTGCAAACATGATGCCTTGAATAAAGGTGTCAGTTTTGTACCAGTTAAAAGGGTAAAAACCTACTATCATATTTTGCCACTGGTAAAAGAGATCTCATAGTGTAAATGCTTACCCCGAGCTCTCAATACTCTGATATTGCACTGTGTTTGAGTTGTACGCCTTCTGGTGTCATCTGGCCCTACACCAATGGGGACTAGGCTCTAAAGAAAGCCGTCTCGGGTGTGGGCCAATCAACTTCAAAGACAGTGCATATTATCATCCTTATCAGAGTTGCTTCTTTTTGTTTGCTTTTTTGACTACTTGTGTTGTGGTCATTGCAAACATGATGCCTTGAATAAAGGTGTCAGTTTTGTACCAGTTAAAAGGGTAAAAACCTACTATCATATTTTGCCACTGGTAAAAGAGATCTCATAGTGTAAATGCTTACCCCGAGCTCTCAATACTCTGATATTGCACTGTGTTTGAGTTGTACGCCTTCTGGTGTCATCTGGCCCTACACCAATGGGGACTAGGCTCTAAAGAAAGCCGTCTCGGGTGTGGGCCAATCAACTTCAAAGACAGTGCATATTATCATCCTCATCAGAGTTGCTTCTTTTTGTTTGCTTTTTTGACTACTTGTGTTGTGGTCATTGCAAACATGATGCCTTGAATAAAGGTGTCAGTTTTGTACCAGTTAAAAGGGTAAAAACCTACTATCATATTTTGCCACTGGTAAAAGAGATCTCATAGTGTAAATGCTTACCCCGAGCTCTCAATACTCTGATATTGCACTGTGTTTGAGTTGTACGCCTTCTGGTGTCATCTGGCCCTACACCAATGGGGACTAGGCTCTAAAGAAAGCCGTCTCGGGTGTGGGCCAATCAACTTCAAAAACAGTGCATATTATCATCCTTATCAGAGTTGCTTCTTTTTGTTTGCTTTTTTGACTACTTGTGTTGTGGTCATTGCAAACATGATGCCTTGAATAAAGGTGTCAGTTTTGTACCAGTTAAAAGGGTAAAAACCTACTATCATATTTTGCCACTGGTAAAAGAGATCTCATAGTGTAAATGCTTACCCCGAGCTCTCAATACTCTGATATTGCACTGTGTTTGAGTTGTACGCCTTCTGGTGTCATCTGGCCCTACACCAATGGGGACTAGGCTCTAAAGAAAGCCGTCTCGGGTGTGGGCCAATCAACTTCAAAGACAGTGCATATTATCATCCTTATCAGAGTTGCTTCTTTTTGTTTGCTTTTTTGACTACTTGTGTTGTGGTCATTGCAAACATGATGCCTTGAATAAAGGTGTCAGTTTTGTACCAGTTAAAAGGGTAAAAACCTACTATCATATTTTGCCACTGGTAAAAGAGATCTCATAGTGTAAATGCTTACCCCGAGCTCTCAATACTCTGATATTGCACTGTGTTTGAGTTGTACGCCTTCTGGTGTCATCTGGCCCTACACCAATGGGGACTAGGCTCTAAAGAAAGCCGTCTCGGGTGTGGGCCAATCAACTTCAAAGACAGTGCATATTATCATCCTTATCAGAGTTGCTTCTTTTTGTTTGCTTTTTTGACTACTTGTGTTGTGGTCATTGCAAACATGATGCCTTGAATAAAGGTGTCAGTTTTGTACCAGTTAAAAGGGTAAAAACCTACTATCATATTTTGCCACTGGTAAAAGAGATCTCATAGTGTAAATGCTTACCCCGAGCTCTCAATACTCTGATATTGCACTGTGTTTGAGTTGTACGCCTTCTGGTGTCATCTGGCCCTACACCAATGGGGACTAGGCTCTAAAGAAAGCCGTCTCGGGTGTGGGCCAATCAACTTCAAAGACAGTGCATATTATCATCCTTATCAGAGTTGCTTCTTTTTGTTTGCTTTTTTGACTACTTGTGTTGTGGTCATTGCAAACATGATGCCTTCAATAAAGGTGTCAGTTTTGTACCAGTTAAAAGGGTAAAAACCTACTATCATATTTTGCCACTGGTAAAAGAGATCTCATAGTGTCGTGAGAATTATTTTATTATGTTTTATTTTTATTATTTCCCTTCTACGTGACTTTACCGAAAGAACCAGGAAGATGGTTCATTACCAGCACACCAATTGTTGCTCTTTGCAATGAATGATCCCCTCTAGAAGCTCGCGACGTAACCTCGTGAAGCAGGTCTGACCCCAACCGTAGATCACGAGCCACATGCACTCCCGGCAGCTCGAGGGCAGCTTCATAGAAATTCAGCTCATTTGTAACGTTTCATTACGACTGCTCGTGAAACAGGTCAATTCTGCATTAGAGAGGGGGGGGGGGCAGCCCAAGGCACTCGCCCCTGGCATCATAGACAGACATGAGTATACTCCAGGGGTGCGAGGTCGAATTTTGAAATTCAAATGCCACAGCCAACCAGGAGTGGCAAAGTTGGTGGTATAACTTGTGGCTCCCGAACATATGAACACGTTATTATGCAGCTTGTGGGTTCAGGAAGTTTAGCCACCCCTCTTAATGAGCACCTATTTGTGCAAGTAGTCTTTGAATCCTCATTTAATTGTGTTTTGCATAATGCACATGGTACTAATTTTAGGCTGAGTCGACGTTAAGTAAGGCACAGTATATCTTCTATTCTTTGTTTTTTTCGCTAAAGTCATGTAGATAGAAAAATAATAATAAATGAAGTGAATACAAATAAAATAATAAAACAAAAAACACTAATGTAGACTGCAACCTGGTTTTTAATCGGAGTTAGTGTAATGGCAGTCTATAATGTAGACTGTAGCCTGGTGCTTTCAGTAATACAAATAAAATAAGAATAAAAATAAAAATAAAAACAAAAACCACGACGTTTCAATCGCAACACAAGCGGTCGTCATCAGGAAAAGGGGGGTTAGCCTCTAAATGCAAACTGTTTACATTATAGACTGCCAGTGCGTTCATTCAGGTTAAGAACCAGGCTACAGTCTACATTGACTGCCAGTACACTCACCAAACTTAATAACCAGGCTACAGTCCACATTATAGAATGCCAGTACACTCATTCCGATTAAGAACCAGGCTACAGTCTACATTAGTATTTTTTGTTTCTATTTTTTTTATTCACTTAATTTTTTATTTTTATATCTACTGTACGTGACTTTACCGAAATAACCAAAGAATATGAATTATTGCAGTCACAAAAGTTTGAAGTCAAAAGTATAACTTCTTATAATACTTGATGCGGATTTTGTTCTCAACTGGAATTTAACCCAGGTAGTTGGTATGGTAAAGTTGTGCATTGCACGAACCGTTGCACACAATCTCACCACGCATACATAACTTGATGCAGACACCCATAGAGATACTGTAAAAGGCACGTATTCCTTGTGTAGCCTTTAACAGTGTGAGAAAGTGCTGTTGGAAAGCACCTATTAAGGTGAGAGCGCCTATGTATGCCGATAATGCAATGGTTGTTGCCCACAGTAAAATACTATGACAACTCTTGCAACAACTATTCACATGGCTGCAATGGGTCTGGACTAACCATCAAACCCAAGAAGACGGTGCTCATGACACAAGGCGTGCCAACAGCAGCAAAGTTTCACCTGTAGACACCAACCTGGAGGTTGTGCGCAGGTTTTGCTACCTCGTGTCAACCTGTATCACGTAAACTCATCTTGAGATTATGAGATTGACTCACGGATTTGGAAAGCGTCCATGGTTTTCAGCCTACTGTGCAAGCGAGTCTGTGGTTATAGAATTCTGGCACTGAATGCCATCTACCAGGCATGTGTACTATAAGTATCCTGCTGTATAGGTAAGTGAAGCCTGGACCACCTCCAGGAAACATGAGAAAAAGGCTCAACAGCTTTCACGGCCGCTTTAATCCCTAAATACAAAAACGCCGAAGGAGAGGATAAGGTTCCTGACATCAACTTGAGAAAGGAAAAGTTACCCAGTCTTGATAGCGTGCTCAAACATTGATGTCTCCGTTGGCTTTGTCACCTCCATTCACGTGGAAAGATGGATGACTTCCCATCATAGGGGCCGTCCATAAATTACGTCACGCGATTTTGGACGATTTTTGACCCCCCCCCCCCTTCGTCATACGGCGTCACAAAAAGTGAGACCCCCCCTCAAATATGTAATCAGTGCGCCACCGTTACCCGCTCATCATACTGACATATATATACTGAACAGGCATACAACAGACATGTAGGCATAAACACACAGACACACATGATAGAGCGCATATACTCAATGATCTATGCACACAGGCACACGTACATACCCGTAGACACGTACATAAACACAGACACAAAGACTCACGTACAGACACACAGCGGTGGTACTGGCCCATTGGGGGCCCTAAGCAGAAATTGTTTTAGGTTGCGCCATCTTCAATGTTAACACTCCAAGTGATTGTTGCACTAAGTTTTGATTCACTGTAATCATCTTTCTCTCATAAAGGATGCAACACAGTTTATTTAATGCCGAATATATGTTTTATTTTTGATGTTTCCACACAAAGCTAAACAAAACACCCTGAGTGAGATGACGAGAGATGTTAACTATCTCGCCTGGTATACAGAAGGTCGTGGGTTTGATCCCGACCCTGATGCCTGTACATTTGGAGTTGGCATGTTCTCATTGTGGCCGCGTGAATTTTTATCCAGGTCCTCTAGTTTTTCTCTCCATATTTAAAAACATGCGTTTAAGAGTATTTGGCTGATTTATATGTCCACATGATAAACCACTTCGCTGAGCTATCAGTTGTGGTCAGGTCGCTTCTAAAAAAGAGATGTAGAGCTCAGTGGGCCTTACTTGGTAAAATAAAAAAATACTGTAGTTGTCTCTATCTATAGCGAGATGAGAGAAATGGAGACAAAGATAGAGGTGTAATGAGAAGAGAGATTAACAGGACAATATCGTTTGTGCTAACTAGCTTGGTATGTTTACAGTACTGGTACAGTATTTGAAGTAAAGCTGAGAGTTGGTGTATCCCTATGTTTTCCATGAATCCGGGGTCCCTTGAGCTATTTTTGGGCCCTAAGCGTTTGCTTATATTGCTTTTGCCTGGCGCCACCACTGCAGACACACATACAGACACAAATGTTACATAGACACACATGGACATATACTCATAAAGGCTGCAAATACATACAGACACACGCACATATGTAAATACATACACAGACACACATACTGTACAAATACGTACACCCATACACATCAAATAGTTTTCAAGCAGATGCAAAGCTTCATATTCCAGTTGTAAAATGCGTAGACTATTGAGTTTACTTGTCTTTTTTATGGGAATTAAACACCAAACGTCTCTCCGATGAACTGTGAAAAACATGTTTTAGTATGATAAATGTAAAGTAACAAAATAAATAAGCAGACAATGTGTCTCCTTCATACACCTTTCGCTTCATTAAAACAATGGAAGCATTTGTTTAAACATGTCATCAGCCACAAGGTCAAGTAGCGCTGGTTCAACACAAGCAAACTTCGACAGTGTCACATCAGCAGCCAGGCATCCGCTTAGCACGGTTGGCTACGTACGGTGCGAAAGAAGTTCAACATACATGTACATACAGGCCCACCCGAACCAATGCCAGTGAACTGTCAGATGCCATTGGCAAAGGAACCCCTCTTTAAGCCATGAGTCCCAGTTCGACTGAAAGTGATGTAATAAATAACGCTAAATAATCATTAGCATAATTGTGGAGAAGAACACCGTCGACATAATCAAGATAAATACACACATCTGTCACTCCAAAGAGGGGCAGATGTGTGAAGGAGACATATCGTCGGCATATTTTATTTATATTTTCCACAGTGACGCAAAATTATCATTTCGTCTTACGTATGATGTAAGTTTACGTCACACTGGGGTATATATATCTGGGTTTGGGCAGGCCTGGCTGCTGGTGGGACGCTGTGTCTTGGCCGGGCCAGAGTTTGTGTTGATACCCTTTGCTGCTGGAATTATGCCCTTCCGGAGGGCCTTTGTGGCTAATGGGATGTGTAAAAAAGGAGACATGTCTCCTTATTGGTACAGTTTCTTATATTCTAAACAAGGAATCTAATGATTTTGCGTCAAATGGAAAGTAGTGGCAGCAGAAATCAGGGCGCATCTGATAATGGCTGAAGTCTTTGGAGGCCTAGTTAAACATGTTTATTACTGTACAAGGTTTACAGATATAATTCAGCAAATGCCCCTCCTAGGTCAATCAATTTAATGTATTCTATTGGCATTTGTAAGAAAGCAATGAGACATACAAAAGCATTCATGAAAAAGACAAGCCGTGACATGGCCCTTTAAAAGGATTTGCCCCCATTTGTCCATGATCCTGGGTCAACACTCAAAGAGATCCTAATGAGGACTAAACACCAAAATTACATTAAACTCTGGTGGGCTTACTGTGCGTTAATTACACATTAAATGAGACATCATGCAAGCTCTTAATTTAATCAAGCAAAGTCCTGTCATAATAATAAATTTGTTATTTATTTTAAAGACGCTACTACAGCAGTAATGGACATATCCATTGGTTAGATTTAAACAAATTACAGTGTGATACTCAATTTTACGTGAGATTGGTAAATAATTTACGGTCCACGATTTTATATATATTTAATATGGTAATCCATGTCGTCAATAGATTAACAGGTTCGCTGAACAAAAGGAAATAATTATTGGAAGGAAACTGGAACACACAACGGGATGTGTACTGTACTGGGTGGTCCAGATGCCTTGTGACCCCAATTGAATTGATCCTTAACATCTTTTTCCTTTGCATATTAATTTCTGTTTTTAATTAACTTAATATTAAAATTTAGGGTATAAAATGGAGATCACAAAACATCTGGACCACCTGTACTCTGAGGGTAGGTCTCGGATATCGCCTCCAAAGCGAGAAGCTTTGAGAACATCAATGCCTCGGCCGAAATTCTTCGAGGACTCAGCGGGTACGTGTTTAACAATCATATGGCGCGTGCAGCGTGTAACGAGTTATTATGAATGGGGGAGCAAATTGGTAAACCGGGAAACACGTAGTGTGGAAGGAAGTGAGGACTGGAGTTTGTAAAAACCTGCCCTAATGTACGATGAATAGTGCCTTAAACACAATTTTGAATGAAGTGCCATCTGGTGGCTAACAGACGGACATTCTCTGGGGAAGCACAAATAATTGTTCTTGAATGGAATCCTCTGCATTTTTGACGTAAACGGTGTTCTTCTGGCAGGCAGAAAGGTATTCTACAATGCACGTCCTTTGTTGTGTCCTGATTCGGCAAATTCCTTGTTGGACCAAATCTTCAATGATTGCAATGGTATCGGGCACAGGAACCTACAAACTGACCCGGTATCTGTCTGAGACCTTGCAACCATTCACTGGTAAGACCACCTCTTCTGTATATAGCTCAGCTGGTATCGTTAATTAAGGACATCTCACTTTCCCCAGGTGATTTGCTCGCTAGTTTCGATGTAGTTTCCTTGTTCACCAAAGTTCCTGTGCCTGATACCATTGCAATCATTGAAGATTTGGTTCAACAAGGATTTAATGCTGATGTACCAGCCCTGATGAGACACTGCCTCACCAATACATACTTCATCTGGAATGGAATATTCTACAAACTGAATTGCACCCCAATGGGTTCTCCCTTATCTCTGGTTGTAGCCAATATTTTCATGAAATAAATTTGAGACAGACGCCATCCAGGCATCCACTCTACACCCGTCCTTGTGGAAGAGGTACGTGGATGACATGTTTGTCATTTGGCCACATTGCCGACCGGCTCTGAACCAATTCCTCAACCACATCAATTCCATACACCCAGCCATCAAATTCATGGAGGTAGGAAAGAACGGCAAGTTACCTTTCTTAGATGTTTTAATCAAAAAGAAACCAGATGGCTCAATAAGCCATTCTGTCTACAGGAAAGCAACCCATATTGATGCCTACCTAAAACCTGACTCCCACCACCATCCATCCCAGAATAATTCCCTCAACAAAACTCTACACTATAGAGCTCAATGCCTCTCCGACCATGATCACCTAGCCAGTGAACTCAAACACGTTCACCAAGCTCTCAAGGCGAATGGATATTCTGACTACACACTCCGCAAAGCCATCACCCCAACCGTGAGGAAGGACACATCTGAGGATCCAATCAAAACCATCACCTTGCCATACATAGCAGGGGTCACCAAAAATATTTCCAAAATCATGAACAAACACAAGATCCAGGTTCGATTTAACACAGTGCATAGCATTCGTGATCTGATCCCATCTGTGAAGGACAAGATCCCTAACATGCAATATCTTGGCATCTACAAACAGCTGTGTCTGTGGCAGCAGTTACATTGCGGAAACTAAGCGACATTTCTCTGACTGTGTCTGTGAGCATAAGGCAAATTTGGAAAATGGTAGGACCAATACTTCAGCCGTGGCTGATCATTATTTTAACGCAGTAGGCTCACACGAAATGTATTTCTCTAAGACGATGGTACTTTGCAAGCCCACTGGCTATCAGCAAAGATTCGTTCATGAAGCCATCCATATATACAGACACAGAGACAATTTCAACCGAGAGGATGGGTTTCAAACTCAGCAATCATTGGAAGGACGTCATCAACCACTTTAAGTCATAACTTGTTGTGTGTTTACTTGTAACTTTCCGTGCTTCACCTTGGTGCTCTCTGAGCTCAGGGCACATATGCCCCGTCCACTTCGTTCTGACACCAGGACGCTTGTGCCACGCCCTTTTTAAATCCATTATATTAAGTTCACTTGCTTGCTTGCTTGCGCGCTTACGACCGTGCAAATCTTTCGGTCGTTTTTTAACCCACTTCCCGTGATCCAATCGAGCTGACATTTTGCACACAGACTCGTTGTGCGTGACAATTTATTTTCGTAAAAAAAATTCCCAAATTTGCCACTTTTTAGGGGAAAAAAATGTCATATTTAATTTAAAATACCAATGTGATAAAAATGAAACTCTTACTCAAGAAAAACAGAAATGAATAATAAAATAAAACCGATGCCACGCATATAAAGGATTTATAGTGAAAAACTTTGTTTTTACGGGTTAATTTTTTAAACCTTTAAAACAGTTGTCTTCAGTGGCCTTACCCCCTTTTTCCTCCTGATGATGATCATTGTGTCATGATCGAAACGTCGTAGTTTTTATTTTATTTACTTTTATTTTTTCTATCTACATGACATTACTGAAAGACCCAAAGAATATGATTTTAATAATGTCGAAGTTCTGTGCAAAACTAGCTACTACTGGTCAAGACTAATTAGAGAATCTTTCGAAATTGAAAGAAATAAAAATAACTTTAACCGTTCGGATAGCTAGTGCTGCATGGAAACGAATCATCAAATAATACATTATTTAAATGCATGAATACAAAGGGCAGCATACTTCAATAGGGATCACCTTTGGTACGGCTATTTTATTACACACAATAGACAGGAATGACAAGTTCAAAGGGCTCGCATAATGCACATACATAATGTACGTTGCCTCAGTCATCCCCCTCCCCTACGTGGCGCAAGAGCGCAGAAGCGTGGTCACCACATCTACGCCTCTATATAAGGAACGAAACAGTTAAGACTTCTCCAAAAATCTGGCTGTCGTCTGATGTAGCTAGTTGTAATTACTGGCGAAACGTCGAACTCAGTTTGTAAATGTTGGGGCTTGCCTCCAACACGCCGGTGTGCTGTACTAGTGACGAATTGGCATGTTCTGTTTACGTGACAACCCTTACTAGTTCTAGATTTGAAGCTTGATGCAGTAATTGTTGCTGTGACGGTCCCACCTGATGACGGAGACTTGTGTTGCCTCCGAAACGTCGTGATTTATTACTTTCTTTTATTTCCATGATTACTTTTATTAACTTTTAATTTTATGTTTTACCTACGTGACTTTACCGAAAAAAACCCTAAGAGTATAACCCTTACTAGTTGGCTGTGTCGGGTGGCGGCGGGTTTTAACAACACATTTATATATTTACGCAATCTATACCCAAAAAACCTCTATTATGGATATCGTAATTTCTTTTTACTATTTAACATTCCTAAAACATTGTCTGCCCTTTTATGTACAGTATTTCCTGTGCGTGTAGGCCATTGTGTGCCGGCGTCATGGTTCAAATATGTCCTGAAAAAATTTCAATCATTGCCCCCGACTGTGAATACTTCAGAATCAGAATATGTATTCATACTGGAGGAATCCGATGAGTTATACATCTATTTTTCCACAGACGTCCAGTAGGGCCGAGTCAAAATGTTACAACAACAAACAATATGAAACCACAATGCGAGTGCAAAGTATAGGAAAGGTAAATAACTAAACATAATACAAATAAAACTAAACTGCTTTCATTTTTATCAGGTAATGCCAACAACTATTAGCTTCCTTTTCAGAAGCGACCTGGCCACAAATGAAAGCTCAACGAAGTGGCTTATCACGTGGAAATGTATAGCAGCTAAATAATCTAAGCACATGAATATAGAGTCATGATATTCATGAAGGCTTAATCCCTGGAGAAAGAAGCTCTCGCGTGTATTCAGCAATATTGGTAGACAACATGTACAACCGTGGTGCCTCTGGCTGATAACGGTTAACGGCTGATCCAGAGGTGAAGTACATGTGTATTACATTATGATTCATCATCATCAGCCATGGTCAATCCACTGCTGGATAAAGGCATCTCCAATGCACAGCCACTTCTCACTATTCTGCAATGTAATGATCCGTCAGGCACTGGCACAAACTGATTTCATCACAAGCATCTCCCCGGTGGACGCACTCTTGGACGCGTTCCATTCCTTGGCTGCAACTCCGTTATTATCCTTGACCATCATCCATAACGCCTTTTCTTAATAATTTTAATGAAGTCATACTATGATTTATTATTTGTACCCTTAGCAACCACTGTGCGGTGATGTCAACACTTACGAATACACATTGGAGATCTCATGTTTAATTGTGCTCTATACAGATATATTCTACAACGTTTATCCGGAATACTATTCATCGTATTGTTTATTCGCACAAAAAAAATAAGCGAAAGACACAGTCCAAATAAAAAAAGGTAAAAAACGTGTGCAGGTGAGGTTCGAACCTCAAGAGGGCTTATATGAAGACCACAGCAAAAAAAATAACAATGTACATACAAAACGGACTGATCAATTAATTAAACAAAGCATACTAATTACAATTAAACATGTTAAACTCAGTGTTAAAAAAAACATGTTTGCTTTTGTGAGTGCATGTGTGCGTATATGAATGATCAGATTCTATGAATTAATGAATGGAAATGACAGTGCAAGTGAGCTGCTCATTGAACTGCATGGATTGTATTGTTATCATTATGATCCCTTTGTATACACGAGTCTTCTCTGGGTACTTCACGTTTCTTTCACGTGCATAGCACACATTAAAGAACTGGTAATTTCCCGTAGTCAATTTCCTTTTATTGCTGCAATGACACAGTCATCAGCTCATGAAAACCAATGACAAAACATGCAACAGCTGCAATGAAATTGCACAGAGGAATTGAACAAAATACGGATTTCTTTTGCATAGTTATTCACGGAGATATTTCAAGGTCGGTTCCCCGCCACCCCACTAATGGATTTGAGAAATAAATGCATCAATTGAAATGTGTGTGTCTGTACAAGGGTTAAGCAATATAATGTGTTGTCCTGGTAAATGTTGGTGGTGGAAAGGTGTCTCTTCTCGTGAGAAGAGAAACATGGAATACAATGTCCAGATAAATTTATATGCAACGCTTACTTCATTCAAACATACCCTTAGGTTGTTTAACATTTATTCGTAAGCTAACTCGTATATGCAATTTACATTTGTTGGCTATAAGAAGTACTTTGAGGCGTTGTGTGAATTGTGCTATAGTAAACCGAGTTTATTATTATAACGGACTATTCCAATATGTAATTCCTATTGCTGTATTGTGTGCCCCAAGCTGATAATTAAGTTACTTTAAAAGTGTGGCTGGTTAGTGTCATTCTAAATTATATAATGATTTCCATTTTTAATATTGTTTGGCAGAATATATATATAGTTTTAACAATGTATCCATTGAACATCATGACACTGCCAGGGCTACCGTGTTAAATCATTCCAAATTATGAGCAAACTCATGGCTAACTGATGCTCATCAAGTCTGCGGTGACGCAGGTGCACTCATGCGAAAGGGCGCGTGACTTACAACTGCAACCCTAAAAGGGTTTCGAGTGCTACCGAGAAATATTCGCGCGTGAGATGCTGAGAACGGCATCAGAGAGCACCTTTGGGCCAAAGAGACATGCACTGCGTAGGCAGAAGTCCAGTTCCCTATGCCTGGGCGTGAGAGGAATGGTGTTGTGTTGGGAAGAGCCGCAGCTTGTCCGACACAAATCAACGCCGTGCAGCTTCCGTCACCAACAAAGTCAATGAGCAAATCGATGAGCAAACCACTCTACAAATGTCATCTCAATAGCTCACGACATCTAACGAGCTAAATCAATGGAAGCACGTCTTTCTATAATCAATAAAAATCGTGCTGAAAGAAACTCTTCAGCCTTTACAGAGACACTTGGAAGTGAATTCTGATATCACCCCCATCACTGGCGCCAACATTGTGCATTGGCTTCATTGCATTGATCGGTAAGGTGTTGTTTCATTAATTTTTGCGATGTTACAAGGGTGTAACCGAATGTTAAGTTGCACAACTGATTGAGATGCGGAGTTCTCTCATTAAACAATATAGATTAGATACACTTTGACCTCATGAGTCATGGTTTTTGTGTCCATATATTATGTAACACGACTCTGGGCCTGCCTGGTTCACGTGGCAAAATCAAACATTTTCGGAAGGCGAGCAGGTATTTGATCAATTATCTTGAGATAACCTTTATACAATCAATCAAAATTTATCAAGATTTAGACTACAACGGGTGGCGGTCAAATTGACGGCTTCCGCTTGGGATTTGTATAAGTTGCTGTGGCGGATTTGTGAGCCCCCATTTGACCCTTCGGGTCACTGCAGCTTAAAGCTGCCTACACTCAAAAGTGCCATTTTTAATTGCAGTCACTTCCACGAGATGTGTGTGGGCATTGATGGTGGATCCATCATTTATGGTATTGCAGAAGAACAATGTGGTACAGTAATTTGCATGTCACCTTGCTTTTTTCGTAGGTGGCGTCACAATTTCACCAGAACCAGGAGATTGTTCATTTATTTTGTTCAACCTTTTTAGGTCAGATAAGCAACGTAGGTTGCACAAGCTCAGAATCAAACTTTATTTCAACTGCCAAGGTCCCTTGAGCTGTACAGCTCTTTTAGAAGGATGACCAGCCCAGGACAAGGTGGATGTGGTAAAAGCTCTGTCATTCTATCGAGATCGGACGGTAGAGTTTCACAAATCTGAACTTGCTTTTTGTTCATGTATGGGGACCAGAGGAGGGAGAGGCTGTGTCCAAGGAGCGCAGTGATGCTCGGTGCAGCCTCTACATTGTGGTGGGCGTGCAGGCTATCGGAGCTACTGCTGAGGAACCGTGAGCCCGTTCAGCGAGAGCCGAGGTGCTTGTCACGTAGATTTGTAGAGTGGCGTCCTCAGAGGGGTCTTCCTCGTTTGCTCCTCATCGATTGGAATCCCCTGTGCTTTTTGGCCGATTCAAAATTTATAATGGTTCTTTCAATAGTTTTGGAACCATAATTTAAGCTGCTCCTCCAGTGGTGTAGGCTCTGATGTTGTTTATCTTCATTGAGGGAGCATGTCAATGGCCACTGGTTTATGACGGCTGTTTATTGGGCAGCCGTTAATTTTCTGCATCACCCCTCCGCCACCCCTATCAGGGGCCTGAGCGTGTTTAGAATCAGAACCTAGATTGTTATTGTGGTTGAATATTTGTGTGTTATGTTTGTTGCAGGTGCGTTATTGTTGTCGTAGCTTGGATTTTCGACTGTTACCGATAGAGGTAAACAGAATGTAACAGGGCTGGAATAAATTTTCATTGTTCATGATTTTGTGTGATATTATGGCAAAGTAGGTACACGAGATGAGAGGGTCATTGTTCTTCCTTGAGGGGGGAGCATGTCAACAGCTGCCCGACGTGACATTACAGCTCTGGAATAGCTACAAGTTAAAAAATAATTACAAGATAGTGCAATCTCCAAAAACAGGACATGGAGATTTGGACTTTGATTTAGTTTATAAATACCTCCACTTTAATTTCAGTCACAAAATATACAGACATCATTATACGAGCAGTCTCGTCGCAAGTAAATCATTATCATCACCTTTAGAATCTCCCCATACAAGACAAAGTCTGACCACTGGGACAAAAAGGAACAAATAAACCCCCCCCCCCATACAACAGCAGCGTACACAGCAGCTACAACAGGTCCCCATGAAAAGCAAGCTGTAAGTCTGATCCCCCCAACACCAGTTTGCCATTGTGTTCATCTGCTTGTTCATGCAGAGGTTCACTGTTTGTGCTATATAACACAACCAAGTTGTGCGCATTAATATGATTGTTAACAAATGAAACACATTGCCTTTTTGTTGTTGTTGCTGGATAAATAAAAAAATCTTTGAAAAGATATTTAATCTCGAAGCATAAATTAATAAGCTCATCAGATTCGCTAAGATATTTGATTTATGAGTATTTTTTTATTATAACCAAGTCACTGTCTTTATGAACGTTGCCTTTGAAGCACTTAAAATACATTGAAATCTATGTTTTAATACACACAAGCAATTTAATAATCTTGATTTTTGTTTAAATTACACATTCAAATAATATTTTGAAAACAACACAATTCATGTAAGGCCATACAGTGTTTACCGACATTAAAATACCCAGAAAAAAAAGTTTTCATAATCTCAAACTAATTTATACTTTACATACTTTATATACAAATGCAGGAAAATGTTAAAAACAAGAAATGCATACGTTGTTCATAAGTCCAATGTTTGATTTTGTTTTTACATCACACTGCAGTAAGGAGCATTATAAAATAAGAGTGGTCAGTTGTTGCAACACCTTCTTCACAGCTTAGAGTGGCAAATCTATAGAAAATTAACTATGGATAAATTCATTTTAACTTTGCACACTTTGATTCCATTACCCATCCGTAAACACACATTTCACAATCAGATAGAGGGTAATGTGTATAGAAAATCCCGAAACTGCATTTGTATCAAAAGCCTTATAATTCTATAATTTGTCAGCAATATTAGCCACTAACAGAAACCCGCAATTGTGTCAAAAATGTGGACGAGGCCACAAGGCATGACGTGCCACACAATTTCGCCGTCGTTACTTATCGCCACATTCAGTCCCAAGCATTGGTTTGGTTTCTGTTTCACGTGTGTTTTTTTACGTAAATATTCCGCTCCACCTTAAAAAGCAAAGGAGGGGTGTGTGATGGGTTATGCACGCGTAATGAAGAGCAACAAAAGCGATGTCGAATGACCCGCTTCAAGATATCGCTGCCACCGTCATGTTGCGCAGGATCCACTGCTGGGAGCGGCCGCCGTCGCACTCTCGCATGGTGGGCACCTGGCGGTCCTGCTCCGTGGCCTTGTCCAGACACTGGTTACTGTTTGTGTGACGCATGATCAGTTTCTGCATTTATAAAAAAAGAAAGAGAAGTGCGCACACAGTTAGCAAGGTCTAGATGTTGCCAAAGAGAGACACAGAAGAGACACATACACGTAATTACCGAGAGAGAGAGAGACGAGCCTGATAAAAACTCTTTAATTATTAAAGGGTGTTGGTGACATTGGCTCAGTAGTATGATGTATCTGCCACTTATTGCAGAGATTCTCGGTTAAAGCCTATTGCCCACCCTGGTTTATATTTGCAGACGTATTAACCATAAAAAGTGCCGTCTGCTTCAGTGGACAATAAAGATTCCATGACGTTATTCCAAGAAGAGTAGACCATGTGTGTCGGCGTCATGGTCCGAATTTGAAAAAACATACAAATGATTTAATTGGGGAGCAGAGAGCAATCGTTGCTCCCGACTGCAAAAGCTTGGCAGGACCTTCCTGACAAAGAGTCTTGAGACTCAGGCTTTTTCTGGGTAAACAAAAGTAATAAGGTTGTTTAAATAAATACAGGCATACTGGAAGCGAATACAAACATTTTAAAAAGTAAAATTTTGCATGATAATATGTATATAACAATACATAGTCAACTTCAAAGCAATAAATATGCTACTCTATGTTGGACACAATTCCTTCGAAGGACTCTACTGCCAGTCTACCACACTTTTGCACTACGTTCATATAAAGACGAACTAGAAAAGCCATTCGCGATATCACACGGTCACAACACTCACTGAAGCTTGAGAAACAATATCACGCAGGATATTGCAAAATCATTTACATTTGCTGCTACGGTCTACGGGAGAAGCCACATGCATTCGTAATCGGCCATCTACCGTTTGTAGAAAGTCGGCAATGCAATTCTGTTACACGCACAGATGGGTACCCTCTCCCACTAGAGCACATATTCATCGGGGCTGTCGAAGACGTTGCGTAGGACCTCGGTGAGCGTCAAGTTGCGGAGCAGCCACCTCTGCGAGTGGCTCTCCGGGTCACAGCGCTGCATGATAGGGGCCGTGTCCCCTCTGCCCTCTGGCTTACTCAGTGACAGGCACTGCTTCGTGCCCGAGTGTCTAAACGTATGCTTCTGCGCCAAATGGTAGCCGCATGAAAAACAAAAGTGCAAGTGCAACTAAAAACCACTTCAAATAATGAACATTTATGCTACACATTTATTTCGATGTTAATGGTCACGTTAAGAAACAGCGACGTGGAAAACAGAAATGCATCACGTTTTAAATGAATAATTATTCGTAATAAGCCTTGATGAAAAGATTTGTGCAAACCACACCCCCCCCACCCAAACTGAACACTAACAGAAGATAAATTAAATCGTGTTACCAGGCTTTTAACAAGTGGTAAGGGGGACACGGAGGAACAAATTCATACTTTAATTTAATTGTGGAAGAATGCTGGCGAACATTACCATATTTTTTACGGTGCGAGTGTGGAGAAAATGTGCACATGTTTTTTCGGCTCAATTTGATTCCAGTTCACAATGGTGCAGTGAAGAGGCTTAACATGGTGTACCAGCGAGCACGATGCACTGGGGAATGAGCCACGGAGTGAGGAGAAGAGGACGGTGGTGTGAACACGCGTTAGAACGCGACACAATGAGACTCGTGTGCAAATGCCTGATTACACACACACACACACACAACCTGCACGGGTATGCACACGCGCACTGGTACACACGAATGCATGGACACACGTGCACATTTTTCAGGGTGTGAGTATGCAGATATTTTCCCATATTGCATTTTGTATGTAAATATACAAACACATACCAGTGTCAATGAAATTTGCGAGAAATGCTGTGCCAAACATAATTTTCCTTGCTTCAACGTATTTGGTAGCATTTCCAAAACAGCTGTTTGTGCAGGAAATCTGGGACCTTGTGACAAATGCTCAGGTGAGATGCACTCTCAGTTACCCCTTCCATTTCTAGGCCCTTGAATAAATAAAAAAAAGAGTGCTGTCAAGTGCTCATTGACAGTGAAGCAGAGGAAACATTTATGAGACAAATGGGAGTAGGTTAAAGAGCTGTTAGAGAAAAGAAAGTTCATGAATATATTCGAGTTACACAAAGGCAACACTAACCAGATGCCCAGTATCCAAATGTTCTAAATAATATGTAAATGGTGAGATTCATCTTTTGAATTCTAGATGAATGATGTGCTTTAATTACACAGAAGCATCACAAAGGGACAAGGAAGTGCCTCTTAAAAGGTGTACGCATGCCTGGCTTTGTCAGGCTTGGCTTAAATGTGTTTACTAGCACATCTGATCCGACCATTTTAGCAGAATAAACTCATCTCTCCTGGAAACGGTGCAATTGTTTCACAGGGGATGACTGAGGAAGCAATCTGCCAACAGGGTTCATTAACCTGCATGGCTTCATAGGCTTCTTAGAATCATCCATTCATGGGATCGCATATATGCATTTACTCATACATATATGGACCATGCGGACATAGAGTATAACTGCCTACATATAGAATTTAAAAAATATGTTTTTGCGAATCTTTCCCTGTCTTATCATCGGATTATCATAATTTCAAATGTGGCCCATCTGAAGCCTTACCTTGAAGTCATAGTCCCATTTGCCTGCATTCTGACACAGTAAAGATGGACACAACAAGTAGACGTAATGCTGAGAGCTCAGCAGGAAAGGAGAGTCAAGGCGGGGAATGAGAGTCAAGGCGGGGAATGAGAGCATGCGATGGAGCGAGAAGAGAACAGCTGGAAGCTCTGACAAAGTGGATGCATGAAATGAGAAAAGGGATTAGTTTGCTCTGAATAAAAACGTGAAACCCATGTATTAATAAATGGTTTGAAGAGCCAGGGTGATTTCTGGATACTCGTGTAAAATATACTGGGCTATGTATATTTTAGCAGAATGTGTTTGCTCTGTCCCAGAGATAAACTCTTTGTCTCAAAGCCAACCCAGAGGTATAATAAATTACACTGCACTGCAAAATGATATTAAAACCTATTCCTTATTAACACAATGGAATAGTGGTGCACACCGGTGCTAAAATGTATCACATTGCCTGTTCTGCCACAGTCGCACGGATTAGACACACTGCACGATCATCCAACTGATTCCAGCATAAAAAAGGGAATCCTGCAGTGCCAAAAGGCATCGTAAAGCAGCGTGTTGTAAGCATGTCACTGTCAATCACTGAGCTCAGAAGGCGTTATATCAATATACTTGGAGCATCCACGCTTTACTACTTCACTCACTCGTGGGAGAAAACTGACAAAGTCACAGCAAGAATCCAGGAAAGCGTTTTATGCAAATAACCTTTTGATGCAAGGCACAATGGGAATCCAATTAAAACACAGCTGGTAAAAGCAATGCCATGAAACTGTTTTTTTATTGAGTAATTGAATTTCATATTTATCCTTAATTTCAAAGGCTTATTCTTTCTTTCACGTAAAGCGTAGCAGTAATTGCAGGTAGAGTTTTGCATTATAACAATGCTCTTTGTCTAGCTGACAAATGGTAAAATAATTATGCACCCGAGCCAATGCCAAATGCACTGTGGGCCCGCATGTTATACTTGCAAGGGACAAATTCACAGCCACTTCGAACGTCAGCCGATAAAACCCTCAGGTATTTGTGTTTCTCTGGACTGGGCTGTGATGTTCTGTGAAGAACACGCAAAGTGATACTTGGTGTCCAACAATGCAGACGCTTTTTTTTACCTGCTGGTCGTAGTCCCACAGCTGGTTGCCCTTCATGTGGTGGCACTTCAGCATAAGCACAGGGCCGTTCATGCGAGACACGTCCAGACAAAGGTCGTCCGTCCGGAGCTCCTTGTCCGCAGTGTACGAAAATACCTGGGAAATGGAAACAGCTCCAATAGGCATCATCGTTTTTTTAAATCAATAAATTGTACAGTGATGGCAGTGTGATGAAATAAATACGTGGGTTTTTTAGTATTTAGTTTAGGGTGCCTTGTGGCGTCATGCAACCACGGAATATTATTAGCATTTTGTGAAGGCGAGCAATACGGCAGAGGTTTCAAATTACAAAATGTATAATGCATGAGACAATTAGCAATGATATACAGCAGCGACATGGTTCATAATTCAGTGATCTACACCATTTGTAATTAGGAGGAACCCATTCATATATATTATAGCATGTGCAACCAGGCATCAAAGGTCGTTAAAAACACAAAAATGCTAAATATATAATTCGTGTGGTTTGATACGTGAACATCTGAACCATCCCCTGAGAACCAGTAGAGGGCATATTTCATGAATCCAGCACAAGAAACATATCATTGAAGCCTGCAACAGCAAAAAACTACATCTACTTTTGCAAGCCACATCATAAAATTCACCCTTCATGCATTTATTTTCATCATTACCCATTACACTGGTTGGTGAACACAATTAAGTCACATTAAATGTGATATATAAGCCCAGGTGCTCATCAGAATCTGCCCTGCAGGTAATTTACTTCGAGAGATTTGTTTTAAGTCTTGGAGAGGGGGGGGGTCGGGTATTTCTTGAAAAAAAAAGAGAATGAGAGTACAATAAAGATTTTAATAAAAATGGGGGAGCCAGCAGGAGACGTGTTTATAGACATATGTTTTGATTAATATTGTCTTAGTCAAGACGGCAACTGAAAGTAGGGGTCGGTGGCAGTTTGAAAAGGCATAAAAAATTATAACAAATTACTGACAACTTGTGCGTGTGCTCAGTGTTCTGTTACATTAATGTATTTGACAGGTTCCAGCATATGAGTTTGTAAGTGCTAAGGCGAGGTCTTCACCTTAGCACTTATACAACTTATAACAGTGAATCACATAATAAAAAACAGTAATCCTATATCGTGAGTAAAAGTGTCATTTATTACTACAGCATGGCTTTTCCTGTAGCACTTGGCCTGCCAGCCAGGTGGATCAGTGGTTACAAGCAGTGGTTCACAATCAAAAGCTTGCAAGATGAAATCCCAGCTGGGGGGGGGGGGGTTAAATTGGCCCATCATCCCTCTGGGATTGATAAAATACGTACCACTTTGTGGGGAGGTCAATAGTGGTTGAACCTACGAATACTCACCCTCACCACAGGAATGTGGAATTCCATCAGTGGCTCAGGGCTGTAAATGGGTAATGAGCAAATGAGCACCACCTCAATGCCAATTTAAGTAGGAAATCACATTGATTTCTTCTGTACAACTTACCTGGTTTCCACCCATGCTGTGGCAGTTGAAGATCCCAATCTTTTCATTCTCTTTCCGACCCATGTTGTCCAGGCACTGGTTTGTCTCCACATTTCTCACCTGCAGTCACACAGTATGCATTGATCTCCGCCAGAATATTTACATGAACATCATTTGCATGCACATGCTAATCTAACGTTTCTACATTCAAAATGAAATGGAACCCCGTTTGCAAAATACAGTTCTTAATGTACACATATATGTCTCTGAAAAAAAAATCTGCCTTTTCGCCATAAACAAACATCCCAAATATTTAATTGATATGCTTGAAAGTTTAACTTTGGCGCAAAAAAGAGTTGTGAGAATTAACGTCAACAAAAAAAACATTTTTTTCTGGCCTGGACTTTTGCAGCTGTTTTAGACTAATTTCAGGGTGCTGATTCCAAATCTGATCTCAGATTTGCTCTATCACATAATTTTTATGCTATCCGCATACCCCATTTTCATTGATTTTACCCGAAATTAACTCTATCACTTATGATTGCAAGTTGTTGCGAGTCAGTGACTGCTTTAGTGTTAAAATATGATGCTGTATTTTTAGGATAGTGTGTTTATAATATAATTTTATGTAGATATCCACATTTATTTAATATTTTTCTTCTTCAGTTTTTATTGAAAATGCAATATTTGATGTCTCAAAAACCTGATGTGATAGACAAAAACTGATGCCAGATTTGGAATCAGCACCCCAAAATTACCTTAAAACCGTTGGAATACCTTATGCCAGAAAAAGTGTGTTGACCAGTGTAATCAGTGCTGAGATTCCAGCACAATTGAAGCATGCATTCAACATTACAATGTACAATGCACAGGACAATATACACCAACATTTGCTAAAATCCCAACAGTGTGATGAGAATATCAACCCTAAAAATGTTTACAGACCTGCATAACACACATTTTTTTTAAACACATTTCTCTTCATATAACTAAGTATTGAGAACCACTAAAGTCTGATGTTCAATGCACAACCTACTCAAACAATTCGGTGACTCAAAAAGTGTTTTAGGTTTATGTATTAAATCATGTTTGGTTTTCCGAGCGACTGCAAGCAAACGAAAATTGAGTTGCAAGCTTGGAATCTCTTGGACATTAACCTCTGCCTCATAATAAATGGCTGATAATATATTGCACGCAAGACTAATAATTCAGGCTGCAGTTCTGGCCAGAAAATGTAATGTTGCAGATTTCCTGTTCCAACAGTTACATGCTCAATTAAGAATGCACGCCAGGCACGGTTTGTACAATCTCGCAATCAAATCACTAAAAACGCAATCTCTGCCAGCCCAAACCAAGCCTCCTAATACCTGCAAAGTGGCACATCGCAATGCTTGAAATTAACATTTACATCCACTTCTGCGCGCCACGAAAACCCAAGCTCTGAGAGAGCAATGATAGCAGATTGGCTCGACGCGTCCCCTGCCAGCAGCACTGCCATGTGGCGGCGAGGAGTGACTCGTAATGAGATTGTATCAAAGGGCTCCGGTTCCACACGGTGACAACGGTAAGAGGTCTGTTCAGCATACGGTACACCTAAAACTAAAACGGCAGGAAAAAAAGGTACATGCCGTATGAACTGACCACGTTTTACATGTGCACCATAGTCTTATGGTTATGACAACATGCATTTCATACTGAACAAAACCATTTTGTTAAATGTAAATTTTCGTACCAAGGTTTAATTAAATTATGGGGCACATAAAATACTTAACCTCATAAAAATGCTCTTGCCACGTAACTGGAACCAGACTGCAATGTGCCGTAAATGTGACAGTTTTCATTCCTTTGCAGAAATGAGATCCCTTTAAAAAAAAGTTGGATTTTCTATTTAGATTGTTTAAATAACATGCTGCTTAAAACAGTCCTATTTGTCTGTCCACCTTCATATTTGGCCGTGGAGGCAATTAATTTGCAATTACAACATAAATAACAGTTGTGTGGAATTTTCACAATTGGTTGAGTAGATGAATTTATATTCAAGCACTGGCCACGTATATGATAATTTTATTCTGGAGAAACACTTCTATTTATAATACTTATACTAAAATGAATGATACTCTGACAAGAAAAATCTACTGTCGTGGCTACATCCTAGGGTATTGAGTGTGTTCAAAGGAAGAGTGCATGCAAACTTTTAAACATGTGAAGTGACATTGAATGAGTCATTGTAGCGCGTGGCGCTGGGAGAATGGTAAACAATGGAATTAGGGGTAGCAGCCCGTTCTACCAGTTGGACCAGTGGGCCAAGCCCAGAGCCTTCTGGGGGATCAAGAAGGGTGCCTGGCCGAGGGCGGAGCCTGGCCACGCTAGGGAGAATAAAAGGCGAGGTCAGACTCCCAGTCGGGGCCGGCTGCCATCAGGAATGGAACTTGTCATGCTGCTGTCGTCGTGGTCTTCGCCTCTTTAAGCTGTGCGTCATCCCGACCCGGTATGGAGTTATCCCCTATGACTGTGAGATCCGGAATAAACAAGATGGATAACGCCTCCTACTAGTGTCTCTGAATTAGTACACTACATTTGGTGTCAGAAGCGTTAACGAAAATTTTTTTTTGTTAGGGTTGATAGGAATTTTCTTTTTTCCTTTGGAAATGCTTGTGGGGGGAATAGACTATGTCGAAATCCGCGAAGAGGAGGGCCCACATCAGCATATCCTCCTGGGCAGCCCCGGCAGCCGGGACCCCAATGGGGGGTCTCGGAGAGGCGGTCTCAGTGGGGCAACAGGCGAAGGACGACGATCCCACGCCGCCGCCGGCTGGAGAAGGGCTGCGGGCCACTCAGCGCGTGCATCGTGGAGTTGCTCTCTGTGGTGACGGAGCTGGTGGAACAGCTGGGTAAGCAAGAGCCGGTGGAGGGGGCTGTGACTCAGTGGTAGCGAACAGGCGACTCCGCCATCACTGCCGACCAAGGGCGGGAATTGAGTCCCGCCGAATGTAACTTGCCGCCGACAGCTCATCCGGGGGCGCCTTCCCTTGTGCAGTGGCTGCCGTTTATGAAGCAATTTTTGGCTGCGGGGGGTAATTGGGTGGCCTTCTGGCGGCGTTTTGTTCGGAGGAAGACGACCTATCCTTGATTCAGGCAGCCCGATGCATCCAGGCCCATTGTAACCTGCGACGGTGTGCCGGGGTGGCGGCCTGGGCTGTATTCCCGGGAGAAGGGGGCATCCAGGAGCACCGAGAGTCTTCTCGGGTCTGCACATCGGGGAGTTGGAGCCCGCACGGGAGAGTCGGCGTGGGACGACGATGAGACCAGCGGGGAGGGGACCTTCCCTCCGCCATGGCAGGGACCCTTTACCTGTTTCAGATGTGGCCTACCGGGGCACATCTCCAGGGGCTGCCATGCTGATTTGGGGCAGTTTTTCCCGGCTTCGCCGTCCTCCACCCTGCCAGTCTCCGCTCCTCTGGACCCAAAGGCAGGTCGCGATACATCACTCACCCGGCCGATACAGTCGCCTCATGCATCTCCATTGCAGTCGGTGTCGATTGCACATGCCATTGCCCCCCATAGGGATACGGGGTGCGAAGATGGTGCTTCGGTGTGCGATTGTTGGCCATGGGGGTCCGGGCAATGGACTGCATTGGCACACCGTGTTATGGCAGCGGGAGCAGGATCATCCACAGTCAGAGGATTTGTGCAGGGTGCTGAGGTACGGGTGCTCATAGATACGGGAGCATCCGCCACCATTGTTTTGGAGTTTGTTTACAGGACTTTGCCGTCGACGGTGGGTTGCCTTGGTCCTGTGAGTAGTGTTGCCGCTAATGGCAGGAGCTTAGGTATTATGGGCCAAATTGCGGCGTCGATACGGATGGAAGATATTGAATGCACAGACCCGGTGTTAGTTTCAAGTTCATTGGCGGTGCCGTGTTTATTGGGGACCGATTTTTTTAAGAGAATGCCCCTCTAGATTTTGATTGACCTGGGTTGTGTTGAGTTACCGTTGGGGCTTCGGTTGAACTTTTTGGAGTCCCCTACTGGGTTGCGTATGGCTAACGCTGTGGTTCGGGCCCTGGTGCGTGAAACTGTTTGGGTTCCCCCGGGTGCACAGATGCTCGTACCCTTGAGGCTGCGGAAGCGGCTCGGCCAGAAAATCACTGGGGGTGGGGTTTCTTTTAACCCCTTCTAATAGAGCGGTTCATGGTCTCACTTTGATAGGGGCCCAGACGATAGTGAGAGGGGATCAGGGGCCCTTCCTGCAAGTATTAAATGCTGGGCTGGGTACCGCAGTCATACAGGTGGGTATGGTGTTGGCCCATCCAACGGCGGCGTGTTGTTGAGAAACGAATAGTGTAACCACTCGGGTCGTGGCCGTGGTTGAACGGAAAGCGGTGTCGGATGATTCATGGATGCATCCGCTTTGTGCGGGTAATCCGGATTTGTCGTGGGAGCAGAGGGGCGAGTTGTGGGCATTGCTTCAGGAATTCTCCGATGTATTTAGTCAGGGTAAATTCGATGTAGGCCACACGTCCCTGATGCGTCACCATATTGATACGGGTGGCGACGTTCCCATTCATCAGAACTCATTTCGGTCCGAAGGAAAAGGACTACGTTCGTCAGGCGGTCGACGAGATGTTCGGTTGGGAAATGGACCGGTACAGCCTGGATCTCTGTGGTATTCAGGAGGTCTGGTAGACCGGCTCTGGCTCCTGCCACCATGAGAGGAGGACAGTCCTCTACTCAGGGCAGGAGACTGCCAAACAACAGGAAGTGGCTCTGAACAAAAGAATGAAGGGGGCGTGGGAGCGTGGCGGTGAGGTGTGGGAAGCTGTAAGCCCCAGGCTACTTTGGGCTCGCCTTCCCATCAACCAGAGGCGAGGAATGGTGGTCGTGGTTACTTATTTCCCCACCGAAGACGAACATCCGTGGAGGGATGCAGGCAAGACCATTAAGTCAGATGCCTTCTATGATCTCCTGTCGGGATAGAGTCATCCTGTTGGGTGACTTCAATGCCCGAGTTGGTCATGATGCTGGCACCTGGTCTGGAGTGATTGGAAGGCATGGGCCAGATCAGCTCAATAACAACGGCAGGAGGCTGCTAGATTTTTGTACAGCCCATGGGCTTCTAATTACCAACACTCTGTTCCGGCATCGGCGTATCCACACAACATCATGAATGCATCATGGATGCATAATGTTGTGTGGACATCTGCTGGACTACGTAGTGACGGAACAGCGGATGCGGGCCCATGTCCACGAGCTACCGTGGAGCTGATATGCCCACTGACCATCGACTTGTCATCTGTAAGATGCGCCTGCCATGCTTCCGCTCCGGTCGTGGGTGTACACCCAGGACCCCATTCAAACCATAGTGGCATGGTCTCAGCTAGCTGATGAAAGGTGCAAGCGAGAATTTAATCATCGCTTGCGGCCGGGGTTGGCATCGTCCCCCACTCCTCCTGATGTCGAGGGGAAATGGGCGAGATTTAGGACTGTTGCTCATGCAGCTGCAATGGCTGCTTTGGGTACGCGGCCAGACCTCCCCAGAGACCTTGGCTGACAGAGGTGGTGTTCAGGCTGGCTGAGAAAAAGCGACAGGCCCACTCTAATCGGCTACAGCATCCCACATTGGAGAATGAGGAGGCTTACCGCAGCCTTTGCACTGGAGGTTCGGAGAACCGTGAGGCGCTGCAATGATGGGTGGTGGTCGCGGGTTGCGGAGGAGATGGAGTCTGCCTCAATGGCTGCAATCACAAGTCGCTCTTTAACTCCATCAAAAAAGTAACCTGCAGCACCATACCTATTACCATAATTAGGGGAAATAATAGTGATCCAATCTCCGACACCCAGGAACAGGTTTACAGATTTGCTGAGCATTTCTGTGAGGTCCTGGGGAAGGGGAAATCTCTCAGCCTGGAAAACGTGGGACAAATTGGGGATGACCCTGCTGAGGCTGCAGTGCCTCAAATATTGGAAGAAGTCACTCCCTGTGAGTGGCTGGCTGAGGTGCCATCTATTGAGGAAGTACTGAAGGCAATCCGGAGTCTGAGACCAGGAAAGACACCGGGCAGAGATGATCTCCCAAGCGAAATGCTGAGGGAGGGTGACGTTTGTGCACAGACTGCCCTACATGACATCATAACAGTCTGGACCACTGGACAGGTTCCGTAGGATTGGAAGGATGCCCTGGTGGTCCCCTGTAACAACTAGAGGGGCATCACACTCCTCAGTGTGCCGGGAAAGGTCCTGGCAAGAATTATTCAACATCGCTTTGCTAGGTTCGCTGAGGAGAGGGTTGCGGAGCCCCAATGCGGTTTTAGGAAATGGTGGTCCTGCACAGATGCCATATTTTCTGTTCGCCTATTACAGCAGAGGTGGAGACAATTCCAAGAAGACCTACATCTCTGCTTTATTGACCTGGTCAAGGCCTATGATACCATCAGTAGGTCTTGGCTCTAGGTTGTTCTTTGTGCTTTCGGAGTCCCTGACCCTCTGCTAATGATCATTAAGGACCTTCATGATAGTGAGCGGGCCCAGGTAAAACTATGTGGCCGGGAGTCGGAGCCTTACCATCAGCCCCACCAAAACTAAGCACCTGCCTGGCTATTTTGTACCATCGGACACTCCACCCCTACAACTCCCAATTGGTGATGGGGCAGTTGTGGAGAGAGTGGAGTTTCCCATACCTGGGCTGTGTGCTTATGACCGGCTCCGGTTTAACAGCAGAGGTCTCACTCCAAATCAGTCGAGTGGCATTATCTTTTCATCGGTTGTGCAACACTGTGTGGAAGCTACCTAGTCTGTCGCTCCGCACGAAGCTTCAGGTCTTCTCGGCCACAGTCCTTCCCTCCCTTCTCTACGCTTGCGAAACGTGGACCCCCCTAATGGAACATCTTCGCCGGTTAGAAACATTTAGGCTGGCCTGCCTACAATACATCCTGGGTTTAACCAGGCTGGATTGTGGGAGGAGCTCACAAATCCTTAAAAGATCTGGACAAAGTCCCATCGGTGAGCTCCTCCAGCAGGCAAGGCTGCGTTGGATGGGTCATGTTGCCCGCATGCCCACCCACCGCATGCCTGAACAGCTTTTGTTTGGCCGGATCGAGGGGACTAGATGGGCGTGGAACGGGCTAGGGAAGAGATGGAGTGATGTGGTACAGGAGGATGTGGAGCTGAGTGGACTTACCGATGACTGGTACCAGCAGTGTCAAGATCGGCCTCTGTGGAGGAGGCTCGTGAAGGACGCTACTGGGCAGTTGGAGGCAGTCGCCCTCCAACAACAACGGAGGGCGGAGGTGCAACGCTCACAACGAGCGGAGCGCCGGGTGACTAAAGCACAGCAAGTAGGCACAGTAGGGGACACAGGTGGTGCATCAGCCACTCATTTCAGTCCGTCAACCTGTGGCACCTGGGTCTGCCCCGTGACCTCGTGCCAGCGGGCGTTCGACACTTCACGTGGCCTCAACGTGCGCATAGCCTGGCACAAGCGTCGTGATAATGTCACCGCCACTTAGTGGTGAATGGCGATTGTTGTTCCTCCATCTGCAGGATCCCAGGGCCTGACGCCCATGGAACCGCCGGCGGCACCACCCACAGGCGGATCGGGGTGGTCGGGACGACCGCCACCCGCTTCTTCTTTTTCTCCATCTTCATCCCAGGAGGGACCGTGCCCGTTGGGCCATCCTCGGGTTACCCCCGGGGTCCTCGGAGGACCCGTGGCTGGGCCCATACGAGGGGCTGGCAACAAGGGCCCGTTCCAAGACGGTTCGGTTCAGATGGCCACTCCTACATGTCTTTGGGTTGCTGTTACTTTGGGGGCTGGATTGTTGCCATGCATTGTGAATGTTGCGTGGATATTGTTGTATTTGTCATCCCGCGACGTGACGTATAAAGGTCAGCCGTGACAGCTGTTTTTTTTCATGGGGGGGGGGGGGGTGATGTAGTGACATTGAATGAGTCACTGTAGCGCGTGGTGCTGGGAGATTAGTAGACAATGGAATTAGGGGTAGCAGCCCGTTCTACCAGTTGGACCCGTGGGCCAAGCCCGGAGCCATCTGGGGGATCCAGAAGGGTGCGTGGCCGAGGGCGGAGCCTGGTCACGCTGGGGAGAATAAAAGGTGAGCTCCGACTCCCAGTCGGGGCCGGCTGCTATCGGGAATGGAACTCGTCATGCTGCTACCGTCGTGGTCTTCGCCTCTTCAAGCTGTGGGTCTGGAAGCATGTTGGCTGTCCCGACCTGGTATGGAGTTATCCCCTATGGCTGTGAGAACTGGAATAAATAAGAGGGATAACGCTTCCTACTAGTGTCTCTGAAATAGTACACGAGATATGCAATCACCCTCACTTTGTCCTTGCCACTCTACTGCTCACAAATAACATGCTTCACTCGGAGTTTATTATACCTGAAATACTAAGCTATTTTTGTCTCGTAACCACTCTCCCCCCTGCAATTTTGATACTGCCAAAAAAAAAAACTTCATGCAATTCTTACATACTTCTTGATATTTGGATCGGAGCCTTTAATAGTAAAACTCTACGAAAATAATGCATAAAATGACCATGCTAGCACTCAGAATAAATTTTGCATAACTCGCTAAATTATCATGACGAGAATAGATATATATGTTTATCAAAAAGCACATATAAAAGGATAAAAACAAGAACACAAACCCACATGCACAACAAGGCTTGAGCAATCTGAAGGTTTGAGCTTGGGGGACTAAACTCATAAAATAATTTTAATAGAAGTCATTAATAATAAGCTCTTGTGCAACCCTTTCAAATGTAACTTAATATTGCAACCATCTGCACAGCAAAGCAACAAAGTGGTTATTACAAACTGTACGATAATAAGGATGAAGATGAAAAAATCAACCCATGCTTTTGTCACTGTTTTAAAATAATAAATTTAGTAATGCTACAAAGAGACCAAAAGTGAAAATCTCCCTAATAATAAAGCAAACGCTGCCTCCAATGAGAGCTTCAGTTAAATAACAGCCATTACTAGTAAAGTGGTGCTCCCATCCACTGCAATAACGGATTTGTTAAAAAGAAATCATCGTCGATGAATTGTAACTATTGTTGATATTTGCTGTGCTGAAGTTCAACTTACTTTATTCAAAACCAAACTCTGTTAATGACTTATTTTACACATAAGATAACAATGTAAGATTCACTTTATTACATGTATGCACGACACTATTTTAAGGAAAAACATGCACACTCATCGTGCTTTAATAAAGGGAAACTCTTGCACCGGTTTTCCTGGTGTACGCACGGAGAACACTGGGCCACCAAACATTGCAGACGTGTGCTGCAAAAGGGGTAAAACACATACCAGCTCTCTTCCCAGAGGGACAGCTGTAAAGCCCAGACCTAGGATATCTGGCTATATTGAAAGGCTCATTTACTAACACCTCCAGGGAGATATAATGGTGGTGTAATCAACTGGTAACATCTCAGGACAGATTTACTCTTGTCCTTGGAGCAATCTCAATGGCCGTATTGTCTGCCAAGAAGAATAGGGGGGGGGGAAGTGCTTCAATTGCTCATGTGGTCCTGGGGGATGTTAACGTATTTTTTAATTGCAAGGGAAAATGCAGCTTGCCACTATACCAACTTAACAGCAAAAATAAAAGTATCTTCTGCGAATTTGAAAAGTATAAAAATGGGATTGACAGATGAGCCTCGCCTTGAGAATAGAATTTTCGGAGTGCAATCTTCTCTCAGGATTGGAACGTGCTTTTACTTTAAGAGGTGGTTGAGGAAAGGGAGCACGCGCTTGGTTTACCCACCTCGCCCAGTGAGTAGTAATGCCTGGGAATCTGGGAGTTGGGGTATACATTCTCCAGGAACCAGGAGAATGGCTTGCACTTCAGGCGATCGCGTAGGGCCTTCCTCTGCGAGACGTCGCCATACTCCACTTTGGTCACACCTATACAGAGCCATTACACCACATGCAGCAACATCACAATGTTACATTTTCAGCTTCAAATTAGCTAAACACCCTTAACTAAAATAACCAGGTAAGAACCTCTTGAGGTAAAATATCCTCTTTATGAAAGGGAGATATTGAGGACCATTGCAAAGAAGAACAATTATTTCTTTTCTTAACGGATAATTCAAAAATATTGGCTGGCTCACAATATTCTGCTCTTGCAAATGATGTCCCGGAGTGTTTAATGTCCACTTAAAGTAGATGACATGGCTTGTTAGACCGCCATAAAAATGAGCGCGTGACTGCAGGAAACCAACCATCCACTCGATGCAAACTGGCTCCATGGAGTGTGCAGACCGCTGGGCTTTCTAATTTACCTAAGGCTTAATTGGTCATGGCTGGATACAAAGAAGCAAGGTCCTGCCCTCTACAGTTCCAGCACACTGGGGGAGTCACTGGAAGCATCGGCTCCAGTTTATACGTCTGCCTAGGCATTTAACATTGTCTCCAATTCAAATTCGGACCCGAGAAAGTGCCATGAACACTTAAACCGTAAATATCAGAACAACCTAAATTATTCAGTGACCTGTCTGTCAAAATTAATATATTTCTTCTTCTTCCTAGCGTTGTTCCCGCTGTGGCGCAGGGTCCGCTTTTCGGCATTGTCTTCTCCATTTGGCTCGGTCCAGGGCATCTTCAGGGGATGCGTTGACCGTCTTCATGTCTTCCTTTATTCGGTCCATCCATCGCTTCTTCGGACGCCCGCGTGGACGGCGGCCCTCTGGCTCAATACGCAAGGCAGTCTTGGCCACTGATGACTCTTCACTTCGCATCACGTGGCCGTACCACCGAAGCCTTGCCTCAAGCATCTTGTCCACAATGGGGGCCACACCAAGTCGCTTCCGAACGTCTTCGTTCCTGACACGATCCCATCGAGTGAGCCCGAGGCTCCATCTGAGCATCTTCATCTCCATGGTGTGGAGAGCTTGTTCGTGTACAGTTGTGGCTGGCCAGCACTCGGATCCATAGAGTGCCACCGGTCGGACGATGGTCTTGTATATTTTTCCCTTCAGCCTATCCGGAATTTTCCGATCACAGAGGACTCCGGTGACTTGCCTCCATTTCATCCACGCCGCATTGACTCGTGACCTCACATCAGTCGTGATGCTACCATCTGAGCTGATGGTGGAGCCCAGGTACTTAAAGTCCGTCACTTTCTTCAGATCTTCTCCGTCAACACTGATGGTGCCGTCGGTTTGGGGGCCACACTCCATATACTCCGTCTTTTTGATGTTGAACCTCATCCCGTTTTCGTCCAAACGTTCCTTCCACAGGCGCGTTTGTCTTTCCACTTCTCCTCTCTCTTCATCTGAGAGGAGGACGTCATCCGCGTAGAGAATTGACCATGGAAGGGGCGTGTGCAGGTCGGCAGTGATCGTGTCCATGCACAGGATAAACAGGAGTGGTGACAGGGCCGATCCTTGGTGCACTCCAACGCTGATGGGAAATGGCGGTGATATGCCCACTGCACACCTGACTGCACTGGTGACGTTCTTGTATATGAGTTGCACCCAATGCACGTAGGTTTCAGGGACTCCATGGGATCGAAGCGAGTGCCAGATGAGGTCGTGGGGGACCCTGTCAAATGCCTTTTCAAGGTCGAGGAACGACACGTGCACAGCTTGGTTCTTCTCTCTGTGCCTCTCCAGCAGGAGCCTCGCCGTCAAAATTAATATATAAAAAGGGCATAACAATGCAAAATTGGTCTTCAGGCTCTTATGTACAAGCCAGTTTTCAGAGGCGGCTGTCAACTCCATCCTGTGTCTGCACTCAGAAATCTAACACAATACATTGCACCCCTTAGGGCATTATTATATTACACAACTGCCCTATCTCATAATTCCCGAGCCGCCATTTTTACTGTGAAATCACCATCCTGGTCAACCTCACCAGGGTATGTCGACTCATTCACCAAAATAATGCAACACCAAATCAAGGCCCACAAAACCAACACGAGGTCTATAACAAGAAAGCAGTAAACAGCGTCCTTCTTGCCATCCCCTTATACAATGTATTGCTCAGCAGTTGAGAGAGTGGAGTGTAGACAGCTGCCTAAAAAAATAGGCTTAATATCACTAAAGCCCAGTGTTTCATACGGTGGCCATTGAAATGCCAATCCTCATAAATAGATAAGCTAGTAACAAAGCCCACGTAAGGTGATGGAAAAATCAATAAAATGGAGAAGGCAGCTAACAGTGGCATTGCCGTTGGGAGAAGAGCTAAAGCGGCCATCGGACATACCAGCGTGTCCAACCTATAACGCCTTGTAAAAGTGTGTGGTGACCACTATTGATGCTGCTGCCCTAAACATTTCCGGCAGGGACACCCCAGCCATGCTTGCCCTTGAGGAATGTGGTTGCATTTGCAAAACTGCCCCTAACCCATAGACCTATATGCTTCCTGGATCGACTTACAGTCTTGGGGCCAAATAATGCATTGAAAGCCTGATCTCCTCATCTTCTTTTTCAAGTCATGAGGGACAAAGAACTGATTCAATTCATACCAAGCCTCCCGTCCTCAAATGATCTCAGCGATGCATCCTCTCCGCCATCTGAAGGTCCTGGAACGTTCTCTTTGTGGCCACACTTGTGGAATTACTTGACATCGATTTCTGCGGTACCTCCTGGGATAACTACCTGGCATGTGCCATGTACACACCTTCTCACATTGACAACGCCACTGCTGAATGATTGCCTCACTTTTCTGTCCAAGGACTTATCCATTGTGTGCTGTAGAAGCAAGCAAAAATCACCGTGCAACCGAAGGCTTGTGTGGTAGCTGGCGTCTCCCATTCATGTTTAATAGGATCCACCATATGCTGGTCAAAGAATAATTATGTAGACCCTGAGGCCCCTTCTCATTTAAACACCAATGTCTTTGTATTTTCTTTATTATGATATTTTAAATTACGGGGTGCTTAAATGCCTCAGCTTCTCCAATCGCCTGACATTTCATCTCAACCATTCGAAGGAGCAACAGGAGCAGCTGTCCTAGTGTGGCACATGGTTGACTCTGCGCTAGGTTGCAAGTGGGCATTAGTCTGCCTGTATTGAGCCATGATTGCTGTGTAGTTCTAATTGAGTAATTTGCAGGATTCTTTTCAAATATGAAGTGGGATGCTGGCATACAACGGGCCAACCCTTAATGTATCTCTGATTTTCAACGATAAAATTGAAAAAAAATCCTCCTCCTCTCTTGGGGAATGGCCTTTATCTGTTGATAAAGAGGGACACGATGCAGAAGATGACTGGGATAAGGAAGATGGAGATCCTTTCCTCTTCGCCTATTTGCCTTAAAGTCACGTGAAGAGGAGGCTGCCTTCCCGTGGCTTCTCTTCCTGGAAAGATCTCCAGCAACATTCCTGCTCCTAAATTCCTTAAGAATAAAATCAAGTGAACACTCTTCATGATTGATATCTCGACCTGAAAACTGTTTTTGTATCCTTTAAAACTTCCAATTCAGTTTTCTTACTCTCTCTCTCTCTCTCTCGGGCCTCCACTTCATTCACCGCCACTTCTTCATATTCCGAGGTATATGCCTCCCAACAATGAGGTTCTACCATCACTGAAGGAACCCAGGTGACTCATACCCTCTCACTCCTGGTTTTTGCTCTCTGCAAGGTACTCTTCCACAACAGCATCCTGTCCTCTAACATGGCCGGCATGGAACCCGTGGGAGTAAGCGGTCCTTGCCCGGTGAAGGAACCCGCTGAGCTGCTCCGAGATCTCTGTCAGCTCACTGGCACCGCACCGTGGCTCCACTCGGGTTCATACCCAACCCGAAAATTTCCAGGGCCCTGCCGGTCTGGGGCCACGTCTTTTTGTGGGCCCGAAAGGCGATAGTGCTACAGGCACTATTCCCACGTGTCCAGGGTGACACTGCTGCTGTTGCCATCTATGCTCTGGGCCTCCACCTTTTCCGCACCAAACTTTTTAGGCGTCACACTCGGTCGTTACCATCTCGCGGTGCCAGCGCGATACACGGTGCGTACTCGTCCATCCCGTGGCTGGTCTCGAGACACTTGACAGCACAGGGAGTGGGGTCACTCACTTTGAGAGAAACCACACTCCCCACACCTTCCCACACACGCAGCCACACTTCGCAGGGACAGCGTAGGTCATGAGTAGCAATGACGGCCAGCGGGATACGCTTGTCCACACAAAAGTGACCTTGCCACGACAGCCGCTGCAACTCTCTTGGAGTGCAAAACTTTGCCCTAATTCCAACAAACGGGGCAAAAGACCCAAAAATGTTCCTCATTCTGGAGCCCAGAAAAAGACATCTGGGCACAGGACCGAAAATATAACACACTGACAAAATGGCAACTCTGAATTAACATGGTCGGGTGGGTGTGTAACAGAATGACACCACGAGGGAGCCTTGCATGTGGTTTGTGTCGTGGGTGTGGGCACCGGATGGAGTTCATACATCTGCTGTATGAGGAGCGTGTCACAATGGCACCCATATAAAAACCCTTCATTTAAGGAACTAATGTTTATTTGTGTCTAATGCATGAGATGAATGACTTTATATGCACAGTTTGAAAATTTTAGTTTTTTTTAAGTCAGTACCAGTGTTCAGTGAATATTTACATTTTTAGGATACATTTGTTTCTTAGTAGAAACTTAAAATAGCATATATATTAGACGTAATACAAATGAAAAAACAGTAGTTGATACCTCTGATATAAAGAACATCACGAATACAACTAACACATTTTAAAATTATATACTCGTATAACTTTCAAGTATAAAAGTAAATGAAGAAGACATGGGCACACATTATTCACCATTCACAATGCTGAAAGCCACCGATGCCTTAAGTGTGATATACAGCAGTGGAGCCTGCCGCGAATGAGTTTTATATTATTTAATAGGTTTTTGTTGCTGCGCACCCAGGGGATTTCAGGTACAAAAAAACCCGTAAAGTTTAAAGGACAAGTTTCCTAAACAAATTTCACACAACACACAACAAAGATTCATTTGTAAACACATTAGGCACGGATGCTCTTTAAAGAGCCCAGACATAAAAAAAAGGAAATGAGTATGAGAAGTATATCCCAAGAATTCCATTAGGATTTACTCTTCTGCAAAACAATTTTTGAGGTCAACATTTCTCATGGATAGCTCTTGCCAATAATATCAAGCCACTAGGTAATATTTATTTAATAGGCCAGAACCTGCCGATGACATGAAACCGTCAAAACCAATCCAGGGTTTGCGTTGTTTAACAAAAGCTATTGGAATACATTGATCCAGAAGTTCAATTGGTAGATTAATTCATCACCATCGTCATCAATGATCGATCCACGGCTGGATGAAGGTCTCCGTAAGCCATCGCCATCCCTCACGGCCCTGCAACGCAACAATCCATCTCGCGCCTGCACACGAGACGATCTTCTCGATTCATCTCCACGGCGGGTGTATTATCCTGTGCGTTCCGTCCCTTGGTTGCCACTTCGTTTTTGTTCGTCTCAACCACTGGCCATAATTTCACTTGGTGACTTGTTCTGGCAAGTCTAATTATTAATGGTCAAAGTGATGGATCTAACTTTCTGATTGTTCTCCGATCCGTGTGTTCTTCGCTCTGTCTCTCAGTGTAATTTCCAACATGTGCTTAACGCATATTTGCACACTTTTCAACTTTAATTAAAAATATTTTTTGTCTAATGTTTCTTATCCATGTAACAGCAGGTAAGAGGCACTGATTAAATATATGCTTGTACTTACCATCAATCAGGTTCCAGAAAGACTACAGAATATCAAATATCATTTAACTATGAAGAAGGATTTGATTCAGTGGGCAATTATGCCATTATCCATGCTATCACAAACCCAGGCTTAAAGAAAATACACACAAATAATCAAAACCATATATAAAGATGGAACTGCGTCACTGAGGTTTCATAACGGAATAAAATATAAATATGAAAAGAAGTCAGAACATGCGATTTTATCTCACCAAGGCTTTCAACAGCAACACTAGAATACATTTTGCGGAAATTATTTTGGAGAAATAAAGCCATAAATATAAATAAATAAAGTATTACACACCTCAATTTTTGTTGACCTGGTCATTGCAACAACCAATGGAAGTTAATTACATAAAATTACTGAGGAACTTTAAAAATAATGCTGCCAAGTGGGGTTCAATGTAAATATGAGCAAAGAAAAAGCCAAGTGCAACAAAAGTTCACACAATGGGAAAAGATAAGGATGGCAACCAAATTAATAAGAGCCATTTTTGTCCGAATTCTGTAAAAAAACTCAATATTTCAAGACCTGCAATGCACATGAATACGAGACAATCCTTAAGAAATAACGTCATGAAGCAGTCCTTAAGGAGCTGCATTCAGCTCCGGAGCCACAGGTTGCCGACCCTAGGACAATCATTGAAGGTGGACCAGGAACAAATAGGTCAATGGATTAATGCAATTTAATTTTCAGAAAGGGAAATGCAATTCACATTAATTTCATTATTCACAATCCACCAGAACTCACGATAATTTTGCATCACATAAGCGGCTCACACGCCAAGCGCGTGAGATTCCTGACAAACCTGGCGAGATGATGTAAAAGAAATCTTTAAAGTTGTCCATCCACACTTCGGCGAGCCTGCGGTTGTTCTTGTTGATGACTTGTCCCGTGCCTCCGGGGAACGTGTACGGTGTCGCCTTGCGGAACACGTGGCCCACGTGGGAGCAGGTAACAATCTCCAGTGTCCCACCGCACTGCCAGATCTGCTCGTATGCACCGTTTAGCACATGGGGGGAAAAGGCACATTTAAAACCTATACTTAAAAAATGAAGATTGTTGTATCACAGGTGTGGAATATCAACTTCATCATAAATGTCACCATTGCATCTACAACTGCTCTCCTAGCGATTGAGAGCTTAGTTCGAGCAAGACGGCTGTCACTTTTTGGACACGTCGCCCCATCTTGATGCATAAACTCCAGCAAATTGTACACTTCAGTTGCCGGTTGACGTTCGAAGTGGACTGCGACCCTCAAAGGAATGGCGCCGCCCCCGTGGTCGCCTCCGTGATACGTGGATCAAACAAATCACTCGAGACACGGGTACGGCAGCAATAGCAGTTTATGCGAATGCTGTCACAAGAGGTCACACGTTTGGCACAAAGGTTCTTTGCTATGCATGATAAATGAATGAACGTGGAATATCAACGAAAATATTTCACGTGTCTAACAGCTTAAATATTTGATGCAGGGATATTTTTTATGAACCACCACACATTTTCAACAAACTAATGCACGTATGCACTAATGGCTGTGTGCACATTGCACGTATAATGATGCACACGTTAATTGATATCACGTGTATGATCGCATGCATTGAACTGTGTGTGAGAATTACTTATTTACAATTTGTGCAAATTATATGCGTGCGCTACATATACCCGAATGCAAGCTAAATTGTACAAATGAAATAACACAAAAAATGAAAAAATACGAGATAGAAAACAGGACCCAAAATTGTGACAATTAATGAGATTTATACATCTATTGCATTAATACAACGCAATTAGTATGTATTCAAAAGTCAAGTCAAATTGTCTCCACACTCAAAGAAGCAGTGGGGTGTAGCCCTCATGTTGGTTGGCAACTCTGAGCCATGAGTAGAAATTGTGATCCCCATGGAGAAGGCTGATGAACTACGGCAATCCCTCGCCAACTGTGGACTTGCCAAACGTGGAATTCACATACATCCGGTTTATTATTTATTCACCGATTTACCAATCACGGCCTGGAAATTGTGTGTATCCATGAGCAACCGCGGGTGCGCAACACGCATTTACAAATTTTGTGGGGCCACGGTTCTCCTCCGTGCCACCGCTGCGTCATAGCTCATCGGCTGTCCGTCTGTTTTGTTGTGATTCGAGCAGCGCATAGACCCCGTCGCATCGTAACATGGTCTCGGTGTACCGGGACGTACAAAAAATGCACCAGCCAATTAATCCTCACTTTTTTAAAGAAAAGAATCAGCACCACCAGTTCAGCCACCAGCACCAGTGATCGAGCCAACAGCCCCACTGTGCCTGCCTCCTCGCCTGCCCACTCATCTGTCATTGATGACCGGGAGGAAGAGGGGAGGGTGGGCTGAGCCCCTCCTCCTTTAAACCACCCCTTCCCCCATCATCTCATTGTGATTGTCACCATCGTCATTATCATGGACTTCTACCCTCAATAGGTATGTAAAGTTACTTTAATGTTCATTTTATATTATGTAATTGTGTAATGTACTGCATTTTATTTTATTCGGTGTTTAGTGAAGAAACAGGCGACGTAGTTAAGCTATGATGAGTCTAACCGCAGCTGTGGTTCCCATAACCCCCTATTTTACATAGGCCATGTACTTTACCAACCGCGGATTTGCCTAACACGGCCTTTTCCAGGAACCTTAATCCCCCCGTGGTTGGCATGGGATTACAGTACCACAATCCAAATCTCCACTTTATCAAACGTGGAAAGGGATGATCGGCTGAGACAACCCACATTTGGGAATTGGACTTGCAACCTGATTTCAGATAGATAGTAATACTTTATTACTTATAATCACGCAAGAGCTCATTGAGACAAGAAATCCCTTTTTCAAAGGAGACCTGCGATTACTTGCAAATCGAGAGCTCTGCCACAGAACTATCCAGCTGAAGTGTTCCACGTGAAAAAAAATACAATAATTATCCCTAGACTGTAATTCAGTGCAAATGTTATAGCTTCCAAATGCATACGATTGAAAGGTGGATAATTTTTCTGATACAGTTGCATTAGAAAATCTCAATCACATACATCAAAGCCACTGGAACATTTCTGTTCTTATTATATGTGACCTAGAATGCACAGCATACACGCAATTCCAACACAAACAAAAACACACACACCAACACTTTAAACATGAGATAAATTGACAGTTCCTTGTAGTAGTACCGATACTCATATGCACAGTTACATTAATTAGCGCTCGTAATAATGTTACTGCAGACTGCATTATGGAAAGTGAAAAAGAACAAATTGGTGTGGTCGAATGCAACATGGCAAGCAGCTATATTTTCTCTACTGCCATGGTGATAACACCCGAGCCACATTCGTTTTTAATACACTATATGTACAGCAATACAGTTGCATTACGCCACAACGCCGGAGTCTTTTGATATACAATGAGATTGGTTATGACCCACCCACGTACGCATGTGTAATGAGCGACTTCCACGACACATCGTGTCGAGGGTACATCTTCTTTATTACTCAAACTGGGCACAACACAGGCCAACACTTGTTCTTCCTCAAACTTGAGTATGACTCTAGGTATTAACACCTCTACTGGCTACACACACAGCTGATCACTCGGCGTGGTCCCATCGCCCTTACTCGGCTATGCCGCTGACTGGCGGCATGACGATGACGGCGATGGAAACCACGCAGGAGATCTTCCATGTGGCCGGAAGACAGAGAGAGATGTTGGCAAGCAGCAACAGAGTCAGGACCCAGAACCCCACACACGAGCCCCGAGCCTGCTCCCCCTTAGATCCCCCCAGGCGTGGCTAGACCCCGCCTCCAGCCACACCCTCTCGTGGAACCTTCGAGCAGGTTCCCGATGTATCTCGGCTAGCCCCACCTTATACCTTTGCCCCAGATACACCTCCTTCTCTGATTGGTTGGTACTTAACCGTGCCCGTACCCGTGATTCCCTTTCTGGCCAGCAGGTGTCACCCTGTCATTACACATGCACTTAGAATTTAAATGAGTTTTGAGAAGTAAAAGCAACATAATAAACTATGAAAAAAATATTGAGACTGCAAGAATATTTTAAAATCTTCAAAATAGGACATACTGTATAGACTTGAATTTCTGGGAGTAAATTATTTTAGTTACACATTTTTTGTAAGAATGCATGAAATTTTTATTTTATTTTTTGTTTTATATATTTCTTATTTTATTACTTCCCTTCTACGTGACTTTACCGAAAGAACCAAGAAGATGTTTTCTGTAACTTAGCAAGTCAGTTTATTAAATGAGTATCACACTTAAATGCTCAGTTTACAGATGCTGCTCAATGAGCCTTGGCTAATCGCTAAAATTATCATTTTAAATACATTCTAAAATACTGAGAGCATACAAATAATACCATCATAAGCAATGGTGCTTTCGATGCACGTACGTGGCACCGATAGTGTATGTATGGTGAACTTCTTTCGCACGGTACGTAGCCAACCATGCTAATCGGAGGTACGGGAAATTGGAGGTGATTATATGAATTAATAAAATTATCCAACTTAGACTGCAATACTGGAACAAACAGAATAGGATGCAACCATCAAAATAAAAGATACAATATATAATATTATAAAAAAATTCAAATTACAATTGTACTCATGTCTGTGTAAGGAAAATTAATCGCTACACAAAACAATTACATAAAGCAACTAAAAGAAACCAAACATCACACTGCAATGCAAAGGTCAAGAGCATCTAGACATCATTTCATAGAAACGTGAGCTGAGAGTTTTAATTAGTATCACATTTCAAACACTACTTAATTACATTAGACTCTGAATGCTTAAATTACATTACTGTAATAATTCCAAGCTTAAAATACAAACGACAGTGTAATTCCGACTACTGTATTATCTACGTATAATTTGAGTATTAGAATACCACTTGCATGTTTGCAATCTATTAAAAAAGCATTATTCCTCACGTGAAAGATCCAAATGGTTTACACAAGACGACATGCTGAAATAATTACACGTGGCTTAAGCTTGTCTGACCAAAAATCTACAAAATGAAAGAACAGTGATGATGACTGTTTTAATCTGAAGTGTGAAATAGAATGTGTTAACTCATCTGTTATTATTATTTGGTTCTTTCGGTTAAGTCACGTCTAAAGATAAAATAATAAATTAAATTAAATAATAGAATACGACGTTTCGATTGCAACACAAGCAATCATCATCAGGTATAATGAAATAGCGACATAATATCTAACCAGAAAACTATAGACAGACATATTAGCAGACAGATATCACAAGATACATACATAGCGAGAGCAACACAGGTGACAGAGAGGGGTGATCGTCTCTGTGGGGTGGCCTTAAATAGACAGAGGGGGGGGCGGAGGCAGAGAGAGGGAGGGGGGTTAGAAAAAATTAGCATATCAATGAGTGGTCCAAAAGAAAACGTGGTGCTGCGAGTACGATGGCACAGCAAGCAAGCCTGAAAATCAGGAGAAAGACACACTAAAATTAAATAACCTAGTAAAATATCGAAATGTAATGTAATACAACACAGAGGGTCGGTCAACACACAATTAACGCATAGCCTGGTTGATTACGTATTTCAAAGATTGCTAAGTTAGAATTTAAGTGTGAACATTCTAAAGAGGACACAGGCAGAGAAAACAAGTCGCCAGAGAGAGAGAAAAAAGATAAGCTTAAAACTTCCCCGTAGAAGTGGTTCAATCTTAATTTTAGAACTTTCGTGACTGCAGGAATTATTATTTGGTTCTTTCGGTTAAGTCACGTCTAAAGATAAAATAATAAATTAAATTAAATAATAGAATACGACGTTTCGATTGCAACACAAGCAATCATCATCAGGTATAATGAAATAGCGACATAATATCTAACCAGAAAACTATAGACAGACATATTAGCAGACAGATATCACAAGATACATACATAGCGAGAGCAACACAGGTGACAGAGAGGGGTGATCGTCTCTGTGGGGTGGCCTTAAATAGACAGAGGGGGGGGCGGAGGCAGAGAGAGGGAGGGGGGTTAGAAAAAATTAGCATATCAATGAGTGGTCCAAAAGAAAACGTGGTGCTGCGAGTACGATGGCACAGCAAGCAAGCCTGAAAATCAGGAGAAAGACACACTAAAATTAAATAACCTAGTAAAATATCGAAATGTAATGTAATACAACACAGAGGGTCGGTCAACACACAATTAACGCATAGCCTGGTTGATTACGTATTTCAAAGATTGCTAAGTTAGAATTTAAGTGTGAACATTCTAAAGAGGACACAGGCAGAGAAAACAAGTCGCCAGAGAGAGAGAAAAAAGATAAGCTTAAAACTTCCCCGTAGAAGTGGTTCAATCTTAATTTTAGAACTTTCGTGACTGCAGGAATTATTATTTGGTTCTTTCGGTTAAGTCACGTCTAAAGATAAAATAATAAATTAAATTAAATAATAGAATACGACGTTTCGATTGCAACACAAGCAATCATCATCAGGTATAATGAAATAGCGACATAATATCTAACCAGAAAACTATAGACAGACATATTAGCAGACAGATATCACAAGATACATACATAGCGAGAGCAACACAGGTGACAGAGAGGGGTGATCGTCTCTGTGGGGTGGCCTTAAATAGACAGAGGGGGGGGCGGAGGCAGAGAGAGGGAGGGGGGTTAGAAAAAATTAGCATATCAATGAGTGGTCCAAAAGAAAACGTGGTGCTGCGAGTACGATGGCACAGCAAGCAAGCCTGAAAATCAGGAGAAAGACACACTAAAATTAAATAACCTAGTAAAATATCGAAATGTAATGTAATACAACACAGAGGGTCGGTCAACACACAATTAACGCATAGCCTGGTTGATTACGTATTTCAAAGATTGCTAAGTTAGAATTTAAGTGTGAACATTCTAAAGAGGACACAGGCAGAGAAAACAAGTCGCCAGAGAGAGAGAAAAAAGATAAGCTTAAAACTTCCCCGTAGAAGTGGTTCAATCTTAATTTTAGAACTTTCGTGACTGCAGGAATTATTATTTGGTTCTTTCGGTTAAGTCACGTCTAAAGATAAAATAATAAATTAAATTAAATAATAGAATACGACGTTTCGATTGCAACACAAGCAATCATCATCAGGTATAATGAAATAGCGACATAATATCTAACCAGAAAACTATAGACAGACATATTAGCAGACAGATATCACAAGATACATACATAGCGAGAGCAACACAGGTGACAGAGAGGGGTGATCGTCTCTGTGGGGTGGCCTTAAATAGACAGAGGGGGGGGCGGAGGCAGAGAGAGGGAGGGGGGTTAGAAAAAATTAGCATATCAATGAGTGGTCCAAAAGAAAACGTGGTGCTGCGAGTACGATGGCACAGCAAGCAAGCCTGAAAATCAGGAGAAAGACACACTAAAATTAAATAACCTAGTAAAATATCGAAATGTAATGTAATACAACACAGAGGGTCGGTCAACACACAATTAACGCATAGCCTGGTTGATTACGTATTTCAAAGATTGCTAAGTTAGAATTTAAGTGTGAACATTCTAAAGAGGACACAGGCAGAGAAAACAAGTCGCCAGAGAGAGAGAAAAAAGATAAGCTTAAAACTTCCCCGTAGAAGTGGTTCAATCTTAATTTTAGAACTTTCGTGACTGCAGGAATTATTATTTGGTTCTTTCGGTTAAGTCACGTCTCTGGCGACTTGTTTTCTCTGCCTGTGTCCTCTTTAGAATGTTCACACTTAAATTCTAACTTAGCAATCTTTGAAATACGTAATCAACCAGGCTATGCGTTAATTGTGTGTTGACCGACCCTCTGTGTTGTATTACATTACATTTCGATATTTTACTAGGTTATTTAATTTTAGTGTGTCTTTCTCCTGATTTTCAGGCTTGCTTGCTGTGCCATCGTACTCGCAGCACCACGTTTTCTTTTGGACCACTCATTGATATGCTAATTTTTTCTAACCCCCCTCCCTCTCTCTGCCTCCGCCCCCCCCTCTGTCTATTTAAGGCCACCCCACAGAGACGATCACCCCTCTCTGTCACCTGTGTTGCTCTCGCTATGTATGTATCTTGTGATATCTGTCTGCTAATATGTCTGTCTATAGTTTTCTGGTTAGATATTATGTCGCTATTTCATTATACCTGATGATGATTGCTTGTGTTGCAATCGAAACGTCGTATTCTATTATTTAATTTAATTTATTATTTTATCTTTAGACGTGACTTAACCGAAAGAACCAAATAATAATTCCTGCAGTCACGAAAGTTCTAAAATTAAGAATTCATCTGTTATTCATGCATGTATGACAAAAAAAATACTGCATATGCTCTCCTGATGACTTATTTATCTGTCCTTTTAAGCCAAAATAATAAAAAGTAATGGAGTACTCGTATGCACAAGGCAAAGCATGAAAATGCCAAGCAGTGCTAATTAACCAACACAAAACCAGATGTTTAATGAGGACATTTATTTTCCTGGTTCAAGTACAGTTTTGTAATGGTGACCTCTACTGAGACACATTCATGCATGACTAGCGCTGTAATTCCATCTCGATACGCAAGACCTGCATTTGCAGAGACAAACTACATGGGAAAGGAAGCACCACTCATCACCAGGTCAATGCCACGACATGTACCAGAGGCAGCGATGCTCAGAGAAACCACAGCGACATTGCTACGCCTCCTTAGAAGTCTTCACTAAATGACTGCCTTCAACATGTAGTTATATAATTGTATTCACCTTAGCATTCTATTATTATGACATTAGATTGCACAACTAGACTGGTTTCTACATATTATTGGTTCTTTCGGTAAAGTTACGTAGAAGGGAAATAATAATAATAACAATTACACGTCCTAGGGACCAGGTTGTTATCCATTATCCCTGCATGGAGCTCATGAATCGGCGGCTAATATGGAGACCCAAATGCGTTGAAAGGGTCCAAAATATAATAGAGGCTCAGCTTAGGTCCCAGGCTGTTTAATTGTTTTACTTCATATTGGCATCGTGTATTGACAGACACAAGTTGTTAAAGGCAAAGGGTATCGTGAGTGCAGCAGTCACTGACCCGAAATGACATTTCCAGGTTCTCTCCACCCCAAATGTCCATGCCGGCATCATACGTGCCAATCTCTTGAAAGTAGTCACGATCGATGGCAAACAGCCCTCCTGCCATTGTAGGTGACCTGCCAAATGCACCAAAACGTCACTCTATTTCACATGGAACGATGTTAAAGCATCATTGTCTCTGCAGCCACACAAATGATTACGTACTTCTGTGAACAGGCTGATGGTTCTTTATCTTTCACGATCGAGCCATTGGATTTTATGTAATTATGTAATGCTTTTTTATATAACGACCTGAACGTCCATTACAATACACGATACCAATATGAAGTAAAACAATTAAACACCCTAATTAAATCTTGATTTTAAACTTTCGTGACTGGAGGAATCCACTCTTTGGTTTTTTCAGTAAAGTCACGTAGATAGAAAAAGCCTAATTAGGGTCCACAGATATTATAAAGGATGAAATAGAGGCTCAACATGAGTGTGAAAACTGTCCATATTGTTTTGTTCAAACATATAATATGTGAACTGGCACAAAAGCCACCACTGTACTTAATCTCTTATACAGTACAATACCATCTCCAGATTACCTGACAGGTATTGTCCGGTCTCCTTTCCGTCGGTCCATCTCACTCTGGGGCACTGGGTACCAGCGGAAGTTCAGTTTCCAGTTGAATCCACCATAGGTCATGTCAGAGCCAGCAAGATACTCAAATGTCTCATCGCTGATCACATCAATAATGGGACATACCACATTTTTCCTGCAATGACAAGGACACAGATCCAGTGAGCAACGAGAACAGCAAGATCAAAGACGAGATATTTTTTTAAATCTGGTTCGACGCTATCGATTTATTTCACGTGTTTATTATGCATGAATTACATTCTGGCTTACAAGACGACACAATCCAATCGGATTCATAATTAATCAATATACTGTTGCAGCTTGGTATACTGGACAAGAAAACAGATGACATGAATCATGAGGCCTTGTGAAGAGAGGGGTTGTGATCAGCGAAATTGAGGAATGATTTTTTTTTCTGCATGAGAAAAAAGAGGAATTTTGGGGGTATTTTGCTAAACAAAATAAAAAAAAAACTGTTGAAGGAGAATTGGGATCAAAATGACAACATGATCATGAAAATGAGATACCAATGTGTCCGAAGAATAAAGTTTTCAATAAGCGCATACGGCCAAATATGGCACAAATCAGAAAAAAAGACACTGACAAAGTTAACAGAAAAAAAATCTGCAAAGTGCAGAAAAACGCATGGGGAAATGCAACTTTGCATTACACCAAGGGACAAAAAAGGAACCCACACATGAGGGAACAGACACAAATCAGAGATGCGATATTAACAATGGACAATATTGAAGACGGAATGGCAGCCAAAAGAGAGAATGTGTCCAAGAGGAAGATCACCGTGGAGATGTAGTGATGAGATCAGTTTATTCATAGGAGTGAAATGGATGATAGCAGTGGTGGACTGTGAGAGATGGGGATAGCATGCGGAGGCCTTAATCCAGCAGTGGGCAGACAATGAATGATAATGAACGGAGGGAGTGATAAAATTATACATTATAATTTTGGTTAGAATAATATAAAACAGATAAATTATTGTACGCAGAAGAGAAGACAAAAAGCACGTATAAAAAAACAAAACGTGAGTTTTCCATATCTGCTACAGGCAAGTCAGCACATTTGTAATAGCCTTTGAACATTCTTTAAAAGGGAAATAAAGTCTTTAGAAATTTTAAGATGGTGCCATGGGAGTACTATATTTAAAAAAAACATATCTACTGGAGAAAACACACAGAACTCTGCATGTCACAAGGCATCTTTTTTGCTAATTAGAGAAGACAATGCATGCCATCTATAATCAAACGAACTAAAACATTTAATTTACACATAAAAGGGATAACTCACTGGCCAAGTGGTACATCCTTTGCCTCTAGGTTTAGGGATTGAGCTGCCATCTCGGCCCCACCGTAATGATCCACTGATGCATTATTAATAAATGTGGCTTCCTCAAAGCAGATGCTAAGCCTGTTGTTCCATCTGCTTCCAGGCAGCTATGAAAAAAAAATCCCTTTAACTCATGTAGGCCATCGTGTGCAAGGATAGAATCTTGGCATAAAGACTCTCTTAGAACACAATAGTGAGTAATATAATGAATAAAACATATAGTAGGCCGGGGAATAAAGTAGATGACAAATTGTTATTTTAACACATTATTTTTAAAACAATGGATTCGTATATGTGATGGAGTATCAGATTTTTGGCTTTTTAGATCATTTATTTTACGTACTAATGGAAACTGTCTCTCTGTGCTAATGATAGCGACATCACCCAATGTCATTTTGGTGGCAAAAGCGTGGAAGTGACGTTGTGTCAATTACATCACTTACCATTTTCAGATTAATCTGGATTGTCTGAAATGTCATAGCTAGGCCTGATTTTGGGATTTTTAGGATTAACATGAAATTTGGGATTAAATCCCGAGCATATGTAAGTATATATTTATATCATTGAACACGTAAATATATTTATATCTTTGAACACATATAAATATAAATAAAAGCCGTGATTGGATCATTGCAATCATAAGTTGAGTCAAGTGGCCTAAACATGATAATGCCCTATCTTTCTACCCTCTGCCAGTTTTTCCGCAGCTTCTGTACAGTTGACAACCTGACCTCCAAGATCTGCCTGAACAATATCCCACCATCTAGGACGGTGGCGACCACTCCAATGTATGTCTCGGCATTGAGCCCCCCCCCCAACCACCTATCCCATACACGCCCCACCCGGCTAACCGTTTTTGCCTCTCACATCAAAAACACTCACCTGCCATGTGTTCTTCCAGACTTCTGCATTACTTATTCTGTCTTGCCATGCAATTCCAAACATCTGTCTCAGACACTTGTGCTCACGCAAATGTCAATTTTTTTTGAACTACTTACTTAGCGTCCAGCTCTCTGATCCATACACTAATCCAGATAAAACTCCTGCCTCAAATATCCTGTTCATTACACTCAAACTTCTCTTTTTTATTCCAAAGTAGTTTTTCACAGCCCATCAAAAACCCACTCTGCAAAAGTAATACGCCACATTTGCTATATCTTTTCCTTGCTGTGTTCCTTCAACGTAACCCACATCCTCCCCTGTTCTTCCCTACTGTTCTCACCATGCAACTTTGGCATTAATTCCCCACCCATATCTACGGCTTCTTCAGTTTAAACACTTTTCCACTACATTATTTAAAGATAGTGTTTCTGCTGCTGCCTCAACTATAATCGCCTTCAAGTTTTCCCAGAGTCTCTTTTGCTTCTGGCTCAGTCCCCTTCTGCTGTCAAGTTCACAAGCACTGCAAACCTACCTCCAATGCTAACCTGAAAATGTTGTAACACCTTGGGGGTCTTTTGCTTTGCTGTGTCAATGCTAGAAACAATAGCTCCTCTGGCTCGCTTACCGCCTAGCTTCACAACTAGTTTGTTGTCTGAGTAGATATCTGCAGCTCTGTAAGCTCTCATCCTAAGAACAGATGTGTTATGCTGCTCACTGGTTACAATTAAATCAGAGCTTCAGTCTTATCATCGGCCGATTTTCATGTCAGTTTGCGTGACTTCTTCTGTTCCAACTGTGTTACAGATAATTAATGTGTTGCTGCTGCACAACTCAAGTCTCATGGTTCCATTATCATTCAGCTGTCCTACATCACGTCGCCCTAGAAAACGCCCCCCACTCATCATAATTAACTCTTTCCTGGGCAATGGCGTCCCCGAGCTTGGGTGCTGTGCCCAAAACCGACTGTAGTGGATTATCAATTGCTTTGCCATCTCCTCTTCTGTGGTCTCAGAAGATGAATTAAGCTTCCACAACTCCTACATTACAATTTCTGAACCGTAGCCCGACTGTAATGATCCACTCACCCACTGATACAAACCTGGACACGGTACTTCACTATCCCGTTACTAAATGACAATCCCTATTTCCTGCCCGATGCCTCCTATGTAGTCCTTTAATCCAGACCTGTCCCGAGTCAATTCACCTCGTTTCACTTGTCCCACAATTCGTGACGTACCGTTTTAGCTCACCAACAAGCATCCTTGGCTCCTCCCTTTCTGTTGCAGTGTCCTGACATTCCCAAGTCCCATTCTGGTTCTTGTCTTGCCATTGATCTCTAGTCTTCCCCTTGAATCTTCTTTCATCTCAGTCGGTGAGTCGGTTCATTTCTGGTAGAACCCATTGACCTCAGAAGTTCTTTTTCAATCGCAATCTACTTTCTTCCTTCTATTATCTTTCGTTAAGTGCCCTAAAATGATCATTTACGATATGACCATTTTTGTAACCAGAGATGCATTACATTAAATGTATCATCTATAACGTACAATTCTAAGGGTGCAGATATCACTAATTTGCCGCAAAATGTTACAATTCATACCATGATGCCGCCGTCTGTGATACAATGTCAAAAAGGCACGTGACATTTGCATGCATTTTTCTAAATAGACTGTGGGTAAAAAAAAAATTAGGGGTGCATATGAAAATATAATCTGAGAAAATCCCATATCAAGCACCTCACAGTGTAAATTTAATTATGTAGATTTACACGTGTGATAATGGGGTGAAGGGATTACTTTTCAATTTTAACAGTTAACATAATGGTAATGCTCCCTTGTCAATGCTGAAAGTATTGCCAGTCTAAATCACCTAAAGGTAAAGCATAGCAGGAGCAATTATTGTTAATCATGTGAGTTCTCATTAGTATAAATGTAATCGATCACTGCACCACATTTCGTAATCAGTTACATTTATTCCATTTCTACATTTCTATTTATAGCTTTATATGTGTTATGTAAATGATGATGATGGCCTATCTACACCCTTGAGAAAGACTGTTTTTATAAGATTCATAGGTAACAAAACATTATCGGATCGTCCAATAATATATAACTGGCTGTGGACGGTTGGCTATGTATGGTGCGAAAAAAGTTCAACATGCATACATACATACAAAATCCTTTTATCATTAATAAGATTCATAGGTATTGGGCTATGCACTGTGGTCAATGCTTAAGCTCACGCGGTCTCACCGGTCAGCCTTGATGCGTGCAAGGAGCGGCTCCAGCCATCCCGTAGTGCACTCACAGTGCGCATCCAGGAACGTGATCACCTGACCTCGCGACACGGCCGCCCCCCGGAGCCTGGCACGGATAAGGCCGGAGCGTGACTCCATGCGCACGATGTGCACCGGCACCGGCAGCTTGCTGGCGTACTCCTCCAGCGGACTCTTCAGAAAATCTACCAAGAAAGAGTCCTCGGAATTATTCTTTAGCGACAGTAACGGTAAGTCTTCTTGGTTCTTTCGGTAAAGTCACGTAGAAGGGAAGTAATAAAATAATAAAAAACAAAACATGATGAAATAATTCTCACGACGTTTCGGCCACAACGCAAGCAGCCGTCCTCAGGTGAAGACGGCTGCTTGCGTTGTGGCCGAAACGTCGTGAGAATTATTTTATTATGTTTTGTTTTTTATTATTTTATTACTTCCCTTCTACGTGACTTTACCGAAAGAACCAAGAAGATGAATCCCTGCAGTCACGAAAGCTTTAAATCGAAAAGTAACGGTAAGCTTCCGAGTCGACGTGTGACGGCGCAAGGTGACGCTACAACACAGGTGCGTGACGTCATCGCCTTAACGCAAAGGGCATATCCATTTAGCACTGTTTTTTTTGTTGTTGTTGTTGACAAATTATGGGCATACCTTTCAAATCAATTTAGCTTGGGTTTTTTTTGGGTAAGTCACTAACAGCAAAACAACATTTAACAAGACTTTTATTTATACTGGATAAAAGTTGAAGACAAAGATATTGAGACAGACAAGGCTTATGTTTTAAAGCTTAGTTAGAAAGTGTCAATAAACAACACCATTTCACTAGATAAATATCAGCTTCACGAATCATCTATCTGACATTTGTATAATTGATATTTGAGTGTTATCTCATCCTCTGTGGGTTTTCTTTGGACACTGAGGTTCTCCCCACTCACCCAAATAGAGTATTCATCCAGGAATTGGCCAAATATCAAAAGGAGGGCTGTAGTGAAATTCTTGAAACTACAAAATGTCATTTATTTAAAAAAAAAAAAACCTTTTATTTAAGAAAATAGTTTATCAAGCCATCTCCCTTCACGAATGTAACACCACTAATTACACAGCCAAACATGAACTAAAAAACAAACTATCTTACAATTCCCTTTGCAGCACAAACAAATAATGAAATCATCAGACACAATTCTTATATAAGTGGCTGAGTGTTGCAGAGGTCTAGTATAAAGCATACTGGAATCAAGACCCAGAAATGACAGGTATAAAATAACAGCTATTGCATATCTTTCAAAAGGTTGACTCGCATATTGCCAGCTATATCGTCTAAATCCAGTAACATACAGCTCGAGGGAAAGAAAAAAAACTGTCACAAAATGTAAGTTAATATGAATTGTAGATAATGAAGCAGAATTGTGTGCCGTCAGTTTCTTTCCGGGGCTTCACCCCATCGAGTCAAAACCCCTTGCAGTAAGTTAAGCCTCCAGCCAGAAGGCTTATAGTAGCGTACTTATTGCTCACTAATTGGATTTGAGAATTAACAAAAGTTTCTTCTCAGCAGTTGCACTTGCAGAGTTAACTACTACAGAGGACATGACTTCTGATCAAAGCTAGCGCTTGTCAATCCACCTAAAACAAATGTTTAATCCAAACGCAGCCATTTAAGCGTTGCACTGCCTCTTCAGGAAGCATGGCTGAATCTATCAGAAAATCCATTCATCAGGGTGATACCGAAATGTCCACGGACAAGTGCATTGTGCGCATGTTGATCGAAGAATTGCAGCGTTCACTTAGCTGCTTCAGGCTATCTCCTTTTGGCACCGCCTAGGGACACTGTTTATTAAGATGGAAAGCGACAGCGGACAGATTAGCCCTGAGCATTCCTCGACACTCAACATGCACACCACACACTATTCCTTAGCTTCAGGATGTAACGCTACACTTTGATAAATAGGAGCCTAATTATGGCCAACATGAAAACAGGAGAAAGAAATACTGAGCAAACAAAAAACTGGAAATATTACATATGTTCGCTAAATATTGCGAAGCAGAGTAGTTAGTTTACATAACGACGGGCATCTGCTATACATTATTAGATTTACTGTATCTCAATCAAAGCGTGCACCATTCATTACAAGAACCGGAAGAAAATGGACACTTTTATAAACAGATGCTTCTAAAATGACATCTGTAATGCGGAAATGGTAGGAAATCACACATAAACTATCCACTATTATAATAAACCTGGCAAAGCACCATCATTACTGTCAGTTACTATAATCTACTTTAAAGGTCACCTTGACCTTTTCAGGAGTACAGAAGAATCTGTATCACATTCAGAGCACGTCTTTGTATTCGAGCACATTTACTTTCCTCCAGCAAATGCAAACCAATGGCGTAGTCCAGATTAAAAGAATTACAGTCTACAATTTACTCTGGCAAAATCCTTCCACATGCGACTCGTGGCGGCAATGACCCAGACAAGTGTGTATCGATCACAGTCACATTTATACTATTGAAACCACCATGGGTCACTCTGAATTCTCACGTATTATCGGGAAAGAAAACCGACAAATATAACACAAAGGTTATCCATCAATATGTTCCGGTCACGAAAGGAGGGAGTAAATACAGCACTTCCTCTGCCACAGAACGTCTCGAACAGTGTCTCACGGTGCGCCCCCTAATAACCGTGCAGAAGAACAGACATCCATATAGAATTGAAAACATATGACAAAGTGCTTATCAGGCAATTTATAGCTACAGGACTGTTCTGTTCCTATTGTTGCCCAATAATTTAGGTAAGTAATTACCATAGTATGCCATCTGCTGTAAAATGGAAATTAAAGGCTCAATTAAATGTTGTGCACACATTGTCTACCGTTTCATAACCCAAATAAAATTTGACAATCTCATGCAGCTAACATATGAAAGTGTTATTTTTATATTCATGTGGGTGTTCCTTTTTATTAAATTTATTCCCCCTATTTTTTTCCAATTCCCCCAATTTTATCCCGATTGTGCTATAGGCGTCACGGCAAGAGACAAAGGGCGCTGTTGGATCTGTCGCAGTGTAATGCAATCCTTCATGTTGGAGAATGGCCCTCGGAAATAGATATCACAGAGTAACCTCTGATCAACAAAAAGCAGATGGCTGTACTTTTTGCTCGCTCTGCTGATGAGAGCAAGGTTTGTAGCATGACAGTGAAACAATATTAAATTCTCGGAGCTGAAATCTAGCCAAATAACGTGCAGAACCAAATTGAATGTGATGGATATTTTTTTTGGTGCAATCATCGGTGACTGGGCGGAGACCATCATTTCACTTAACTTGAGGACCCAATTTAATCGCAGGAGGCTGCCTGGAATTGAACCCAGGGACCTCGACGGTTGCCAAGTCGGCACTCTCACCTCCAAGCCACGCCGCCACCCCACAACGGGTGTTCCTCGCAAAAGAGACAATGCGCCACCCAGTTAAATTAAGGCCACCGAGTTAAACCGAAGGGTGCTATATGCACGAACGCTTACCTCGCTCGCTGGCGTCATCCACCAAGATTATCTCCTCGAGCATGTGGCGTGGGGAGCGGCCAATAATGCTGTGCACTGTGCGCAACAGTGTGCTCCAAGCCTCGTTGTGAAACACAATCACCACACTCGTCTTCGGCAGCCCGTCTGGGTACACCTTGGTTTTGCAGCTGGAAAAACAGAGTTGTGCAGGGAGGAAACAAATGGGAGAACCTTGAAACTCTCAACAATGAGCATTCTTCAGAAACGTAATATCCAAATCATAGACTGTTGTGTCGAGCTTCAAATGACTATCAGCATGTCAGTGTCAAAAATAGCAGTCACGTATTGATATTTAAACTTGTTCTAGGGAGGTCAATAATTAATTCCCAAAACCAGATGCATCTGCATTATTTACTGGAACAACAAAGAAAACAACAATTATCATCAATTACTTATAATGTCTCGTGCAATTAAAAGTTTGTTCTCTATGCCTTACACAAGCATGTCAGAATGCTGACCGCATGTTCCAATTAAGAAAATTATTATCTTCCTGTCTGAAGTGTTAAAGGAGCTGTCAACCACAAGCACATTATTGTAATGAAATAAAAAAAAGGTCCACATTCAAAATCGGTAGTAGGTAAATTTACTGTCTACTCCTGAGATTGGTTACCTTAATTTATGCATTTTAACAATTCCTTTTAAAGCTTAGTTTTTTTGCTCCAGCTGTCTATCAACCCCCGGCTTCTTTAGGGATTCTAGGCTGCAGGTTGGTGTGCAGATTAAGCCATTAAGGCAATGCAAGGGGACGACTGCAGATTAGGCCTGAAGAGCTTTTCCAGATGCTGGCTCCAAGCCCGGCTTGGGCGACCAAAGTAGCACGGGTCATGGCTCGAGCCCTAATTGAAACATTGCAGCACTCTCTGCCATTAGGGACAATGTTGGTAGCTAATCCAGTTTGTCAGATATAACTTAGAGCTGTCAAAAATCGCAGGCAAATATTGAATAAATGAGCGTTCTCATGCAGATGTGGTATTTCATTTTGCAGGAAAAAAATTGCTCCATGTCACTAATTGCTATCTAGAAGGATGTTGCCATGTGATAAATGTTGGGAAGATATTTCAGAAGGATTGCTTGATTTGAAAAAAGAAATTAAATGGGTAGGCGTTCCAAAAAATATTCAAAGGCTGGATGCATAACGCACCATAACTAATTTATGTAATACAAATCATAGTTTTCACGAAGACTCTCTCATTCCGCTGTAAATTGTGAATTCCACATGTGGCTTCAGTTTGCTTGGTTCATGTCCAAAAGGCAAGACCAGCATCTAACACACCCCTAAAAGTGCTGACCTGGATCCAACTACTCTGTTATTTCACACCACAGCCACAGAATGCCACCTCTGTGGTGCCGCCTTTGTTGTGCGTATTCACAATACAAATAAGCAGAACAGTTAAATGCATGTAGTGGTCCTTGAGTGCATACTTTGTGATAAAAAAAAACTGCGGCAGCCACAAAGCGCACAGTCTTGCATTTTAACATTTAAGCCTTCCATGTTTATCCTCCTTGCCCAAGCTCCTAATACCACAGACGAGCTCCAGGACAGTCTGCTCATCACTGGTCCTCTAAATCTTCTTATATTTTTAGATATAATACGAAACTGCTGACTCTCATTAAGTGCGTGCTGCTTCCCCTGAAGATTCTGAAACATCTGGAACCACATATCTTCTGGAAAGCGACTTGGTTTGTTTGTGGATAACAAGTCTGTTGCCAATGCTGCACACAAATGTACTTTAAAAAAGGCAAGTGGTGCTCTAACTCAAATGAGCATTAGGACAATGTTCTGCTCCAGTGGTGGCCCTGAGTGAGTGGTGGATATTCCATGTTATAATGTCAGAGGCCAGTCTCCACATAGGACAAACATTGTTGACTTCCTACAGAATGCAACTAATTTCATGAACTACAAAAAGGATAATATGCCTAAGTGACCACGATCCTGGTTTTAAACTTGCAACCTTCGGGGTTGAACACTCTGCTAGCATCACCAGCAGGCTGAACATATGCATATAATATTTCCAGCCTTATACAACCCATTAAGTGAATTAGTTATACATTAGAATGGTACGACAATTGAGTTACTTGCTCAGCAGCAATACAACATTTAAAGCGGTTGCCATATGTAACCAGTGCTTAAAATTCTGTATTGGACATGCGTTCAGCCTCCCTGCGCAGAGAACGTGCGCTAAGAGAGGAGCAAATGAGGCGGCCTGGTGGCACGAGACCAGAACGGCCTACAGCGACACGGGCTCCGTGCCTTGTGAATAGATGGCCAATGGGCGGGAGCAGTGCTCATGGCCCTGTGAGATACATGTGCCACTTGATATAGTGGCGGTGTCAGTTTTGTGTACACGCACAAGTAACACCATTACCTGTTGAGAAACAGCGAACATCAGTTCGTGGGAAGAAGCGTACGATAGCAAAATGACATGCTTTAGACAATGAATGGACAATTATTGCTGGTTTTGAACAAGAATATTACAAGTGCACACATAGGCTAGATACATTTGCTATTACGTTTGTGTGACGGAATAGCAATGGCTTTGCAAAGAAAATTATTGCATCACATGGACTCAATGGCTAGTGTTCTTGGAATCTGTGTATAATAATTTTGTACTGTGTCACTAAGAAGTACTGTTCATTTGAGAGTAAGTGAATTATCTGCCTATTCATCAACAACAAAGCGAAAGATGATTTGTAAGTGACATGAGTATTTGGCCAGAACAAAATATAATTGTACTCTAGAATAACATGCTGCATTTTTAAATGCTCTCTTCATTGTAGCATCTATTGCAGCTTATACTTTTTTTTATTGTGATCTTCCATAAAAATGAAATATAGCATTACCATAAGGCAAATTCTTCTCAAACATAATTGAAAAATAAACATTGCAAGTTTGGATACTTCAAATAAAAATTAATTAACTGCACAAGCCTTTATATAAAACGATGAGTGAACTGGAAGAGATAAGAGTTATAAACAATGGCATGCATATCTTTCTAAAATACCATGCCCAACCCACTCTCCTCCACCAATGGCTCTACCACATGCACTCCACTTCAGTAGAGCGATTCATGGTCATTGCTCTTCAGAGCAGACAAATCTCATTCTCCCAAGAGTGCCACTCACTCGATAACCCCGCTGTTAACATCCCACCAGTACTGAAAAGTTCTTTATGTAGGCATAACTAGACAATCATACCAAGTCCGTTTTTCCCCAAATGCACTTCTAAACAGAGCCCCACTACCTGAAAATTGCATTGCTGAAACTTTAAATCGTCACCAGATTTTAGGCCATACTGACATCAGCTTCTGACTGAAAAAAAAATAACAACGCATGGGTAACCTCCATGGGCACACGAGGGATTCACAATGCGAGAAATTATCATGTATTTTTGATTATAGTGTGCTGCTGCTGCTACTACTATTGTTACTCCAGCTATTATGGACTGACTCATACAGTTAGCGAAGGATGCTAGGTTTAGTAATATATGTTATGTATGTCGCTATTGTAAACTTTCAATCACATTTCTTATGATCACTGTTACATTGTTTTTTAGCATTATTTTAGTAATTTCTAGAAAGGTTTAGTTTAGCCCGATTTTTTGATGTAGTATAAAGTTATACTTAAAATTTTAATCTATATTGTATTATGATTGTTATTGTGATCTAACATAAAAATGGGATTTTTTGCATATTGTTGTACGCAGCATAAACAAATGGTGCATCTTCTGGAAGATTTTATTGTTTTTGTAGGGGATGTTTCAATTTGCGTACAGTAAATGTTAAATGTATCTTGTAATTTTATTGTTTGTTGTGGTTGCACCCGAATCAAGAGCCGAATGGCTCAGGGTTATTCCAAATAAATGAAACTGATAAATCAACTGTCCATAGAAGCCACTTAGCTGGATTTTTTATTTATACATGGATTGCCATTCAATTAATATCGCTAGAAAAGTAGAATTAAAACATTAATTGTTTTAAATACCAATCTAATGCAAAATTATGATTTGCTTACAGGATAATCTTTAAACATGTGCATGCACCACAGGTGAAAGTGAACAGAGTAGTTTGTGTTCTATGTAATGTACATGTTACCAGCGCCTGATCAACATACCCAAGCCTGCTAAGGCAGCAGGCAGGTTTAATGGGAGGCCTGCATAGTTTGGTTTTAGTAATTTAAGCTGCTATCTGGCCACGGTGTGGCTGGTGACATCTCAAAACAATGGAAGGTAGTTGCCATCTCTTAAGATGCCCCAATGAAAAAAAAGTCAATCATATAAAGGGCATGGCCAGTCTGATGGAGAGCATCAATCAAAATGCTTTTTGTGCAGATAAAAATGAGATTTTACTGAGTATAATGTTTTTAAACGCTGACAGAAAGGCAACATACACAGAAATGTTGTTCATTTGTTGTAGTTTATTTACATACACCTCATTCTAAAATTGTAATCAAGCTATCAGCCCTAAATAACAATAACCCCAAGAGTCAGAAAAGCCTCACTCAGTAAAAAACTATTTCAATATTGTGCTACACCAAAATACTCCACCAGTTTCACTTTGAGTAGTTTTCATGTTGCAGGGATTCGTTCTTTAGTTCTTTTTGGATTATCAGAGAAGGTTAAAATTACACTGCACATGAATACGTTTTAATTTTCAGAGGAAATGTGGTATATAAATATGATAATATCGTGTAAATTATTCCTCAGTGGTTAATATGAAATAGTAAAAAAAAAATCACTTAGAAGCTATCTACCAGAGGTTGATGGGAACATTTTTATTCATGAGCATTTGATGATAATCATCACGTTCTTAAACCTTTTCATGTGCATTAAGTTAAGGGCTGGAAATTCTGTATAAAAATCATGTGAAAAACATCCATTATATTTACAATGGTCAAAAACATGGGTCTGTAAATCCATGTATGCTATGCTATACAGGCATCCCTCGATTTACAAACATTCCAAAGTGCCACACTGGCCAACGTAAACGTAATTGATAAGTTATCGACCCTTTTCAATTAACGAAATCGAATTTCCACGTGAACAAAATTTCACATGGCATGCGGCATGAGATCCAACAAGAACCACCTGGGAGGCTGCGTTATCCGTCCATGACAGTGTCACGGTATTCCTCCAGTTGCAACAGTAACGCCGATACATCACCTTGCCAGTCAATCCAACATGCAGATCTGTTGGTGCGCGTTCTCTGAAAAAGGTTCATTGTTTGAATTTCATTTTTATTCAGTCGTTTTAATATTTATGTTCTTTATCATTATTTTTATATTGTGAAAAGTGATTGCGGTGAATGTATTTAGGCTAGGAGTAGAGTTGGAATGGATGTCCAAAAAAATCCCTGTTTTTAGTATTAAATTAATGGTAAAAGCCATTCTATTTTACAAAATGTTATTTTATGCATGTTTTTTGAAGAACGCATCCCTTTCGTACATTGAGGGATACCTGCATTTAAATTAATGTGTGCTTCTTCGTATTTTCTGCTGTACCGTTTAATTTGAATCATCCGTCTCCGTTACACTATCCGTTGCATATATGCGCTTTCATATGTATCGTCTCTCATTTGCACTGGTTTTACAATCTGCACGATGCAATATGTTTCGTATGATCCGACTGTATTACCTGCATTGTAAGTGTTGTTTTGGTCATTCTCTATTGTTTAAATTGTGTTGCCTATTCTGCCTGTTATTTGTGTGCCATTTGATATCGTTTGCTTTATATTTCGACTTTCACGTGTCTGTAACGTACTGGTTCTCTGGCCCGTATATATTGTCGAATTTGTACCATCTATTTTGGTCCTGCCTGTATCCCTCGTTGATGATTAAATGAAACCTGGCTGTGACATTCCTAATCATAATCTACTCAGCTACAACCCTCCCTTGCTCTCAAATGCAGGAGTGCTGTTGGCCATACCCCTTTCCAGGGCCCAAGGAGAATGAGACCACCCCAGCTCACTGTTCAGCCATTCCAACACCGACCAGTACTCCTACCCCAGGACACAATCTAATTGTACCACCACCACCACAGAGTATGGTGGTGGTACCATTAGATTCCCCAATATTTCAACTCGACCACACACCTCTACCTGAGTCTACCACCCACTTAAACAATCCCATACCTATCTTCTTGGTTCTTTCGGTAAAGTCACGTAGAAGGGAAGTAATAAAATAATACAAATAAAACATAATAAAATTATTCTTACGACGTTTCGGCCACAACGCAAGTATCCGTCCTCAGGTGAAAACCAGGTCTGTCGAGGCGACAGCGTCGACAGACCTGGTTTTTTTTTTTCTTTCATTCAGACGCTGTCGCCTCGACAGACCTGGTTTTCACCTGAGGACGGCTACTTGCGTTGTGGCCGAAACGTCGTGAGAATAATTTTATTATGTTTTATTTTTATTATTTTATTACTTCCCTTCTACGTGACTTTACCGAAATAACCAAGAAGATGAATCCCTGCAGTCACGAAAGCTTTCAATCGAAATTTAATCCCATACCTACTTCCCCGGACTAAAAATGCTCACTGCCGTGAGCTTCCTACCCACTCCGCACATCTCACAGGATATCCCCAAGAGCCCCACGAGTCCGAATGGCTCTGCCACCTCATCACCACGAAGTTTTATCCACAGGGACAGCAGCCACCTCCTGTTCATCTGGCCCCGCCGAATGTCCGCTCAATTAATTCAGTCACTTCTCATCCACGATCTCCTGCAAGAGGGCACCACTGACATCCTCTGTCTCAATGAGGATTGGCATGCCCCCTCTGCACTTTAATCACTCTCTGACACTGTCCTCCCTGGCTACCGCCTCCAACAAGCATGCACCTTCCTCTGGCATGGGTGGCAGGACTGTTATCATCTCTAAACCGAATTCTCTGACGTAAATTCCCAATTAGTACCTCTTTTGAGCATCTCTCCCTTCACGTCGCACCCCTCTACAACATCAAACTCTTCATCGGCTACCAACCACCGCAGCCAAACACAAATTTCATGTCCAACAGATTTAATAATCTCACCTTGGCATTGCCCCTCATCCCCTCCCTCTAACCATTACTGGTGCTTTTAACAAAAAATGTTGAGGATCCATCGCTCAACTCTCTGCCAGCCTCATCTTCTAATCCACCTGTCCACCCCCCTCCCCCACACCAGTACTCCCACCCACTTCCACATGATAACGACTCTCTTCACTGCTTTCTCTCTCAAATCGTTATTCAAACTCTCCATCATAGCAAAAGCCCATCCTACCTACTCTCCTTTGGACCCCATCCCTGCTTCTCTTTTACCTCCACTCATCCCTCTTATCCTTCCCAATCCCTCGTCTCTCGTCAATCTTTCACTCACCTCTGGTGTTTTTTCTGCCATCTTCAAGTCAGCCATCACAATCCCCCCCTTCTAAAATATACCCTCTATCGACCCTTCCAGTCCTGCCAACTACCGGACAAACCTCCCTTCTCTAAGCTTCTTGAACGTCTTTGTCCATTCTTGCCATACTCACGACATCTCATCAAATTCTCATTATCCTAATTTCCTATTTGAATTCCACCCATTCCAATCCACTGAAACGGCCCTCCTTTACTCTATGAAGTCACCTCCCAAACTCTGCCCATTCTGGCCTCTCCTCAATCTCCATCTTTCATTCGATAACCCCACATTTATTTCCTCTATCTCCGGTCTCGGTATGTCCAGCACAGCCCTTTCCTGGCTCCAGTCTTAGCTCTCTTCACACACTTCTGTTTCTTTGAACCATCTTCTTGGTTCTTTCGGTAAAGTCACCACTCCACCATTTCTTCATTTTACTGTTCACATCACTTCTTCGCCGACGACACCCACATTTTATTTTCCTTTTTCTCCTTTACCCCTGACCTCTCATCCCGCAATTCTGACTGCTTAAACGCTGTCCTGGATGTCACACCAGGACCTGGTGGAAGGTTCTGGAAGGAAGGCGGGGCCGGGGCGGAGCAAGCCCCGGACCTGTATATAAGGCGGACCTCTAAACGATAGAGTCAGTCTCCTCCACTCCGAAGACCTGGGCTGAAGCTTGGACCCTGGACCCCAAGCTCCATCGTCCTTCTAAGGGCCAGAGCTCAGTGAGGCCAGTGGTCAGGACCTGACGACCCGGGCAGGGTCGGATCAGCATCGCCTCCACTAGGGCCCCAGCCGGATGTCGGGGAAATTATCAGGGTTCCCAGTGTTAGGGCAGCGTAGCCCGGAGACCATACCTCCCCAGGTATCGGGTAAAGGGGCCACTACCCCTTTGTGTTAGGGACCCTGTAGGAAAAGAGTAATAATATTGTGTTGCCTCAACTAGTGTCTCCCCTGGTTTCTGACCCACTACACCCTCATCTCACTATCTGCTGCTAAACTCCTGGTTCACTCCCTCGTTTTCACTCACCTTGACTATTGCAACTCTCTTCTTCTCGGCCTTCCTGCCTATGCCTTCACTCTGCTCGAACAGATACAACATTCCTCAGCCCGGATCATGGTTAACCTACCTCAGTTCCCACACTTCTACTGTACCTTCCCAACTCCACTGGCTCCCTGTCTCCTATCACCGTCTGTTTCCCTCTAGTATATAAATCCCTCCGTCGTTTTGCCCCACCTCCCCTTGCTTCTCTAATATCTTAATCCATCCCCTCCTCTACACTCCCAGTCTCACTTTCGTTCCTTTTCCCTTCTTGCTCCCCTTCACTGGAACAAACTGCTACTGCACATAAAACAATCATCTTCACCGACCTGCTTCCATTCCTCACTTAACAGTCATCTCTTCTCCCTTGCCCATCCTACTGCTACTCCCTGCCCCCCAGCTACGACCAGGCCAACCGCAACCCATCCTCAACGACTCCCACCAGTCCTCCTAACCGCCACCACAACTACATCACCACTTTTAACAACCCCACTCTTTATTTTAAGCACTATCATCTTAAATACAATTTTATAACGATTGTAAAGTGCCTTGGACTAAGGCGCTATATACATCTATATAAGATACGATATGTAGGTGTCTCTGTAACACTTCTCTCCTGGTTCCATCCTTACTTCTCAAACCCCTTATAGGGTTACATGTAACGACAATCAAACTATATTAAAGTGTCCCACAAGATGCCATCATCAGCCCCCTACACTTACCAATAAAATTCTCCCTTCTACTTGGAAAAATAATCTCCAGGTCTCACCTTGAGCATCAAATTTCATAACGAGGACACCCTCACTCTGTCATCTTAGATTGATTAAAACTTCTTCCAGCTAGTTGTTATTAAAACATTATTTTAAAAAGGCCACGCTTTGTAAATATTCCAGTCTGAGCGGGAAACCTTCTAAACTGAACTCTGCAGGACCTCATGCCTCGACCTGCAAAACATCTCCCACACCTGCCTTAGTTCCTTAGCCTCATCCATGCCTTCATCACGTCGACTTGACAACGGCGACTCTCTCCACTTTGGCCTCAACAAATCCCTCATCTAAAACTTCTGCATGCTTCAACATGCCGCTGCAGGACTTCTCACCCGCAATCCCCTCCATGTACTTTCTGCGACATCAACCAAGGCTTTCTGTCAAAGCCCCCAGTCGACATTAACTTTGTGAGTGAGTGATCACTAATTTCCCTATGCGGTCCTCAATGTGCGAAACTTCCATCCCCATCCAGCTATCAACTCCATGCCTTTATTGCAGTAAAGGCTCAAGAGCTTAATTTTTGCCTCGATAAAAAAAACCCCACTGCCTCTGTAGTGTGCCTCGATATGGGGCTGAATTTGGGTACTATTTTATATATCCAAATTATACTGTATTGTATAGCAGCGTACAATGTCACACAACGTTGCAGAGGAGGTTTGATGCTCAATCAAAAGATAAATTGTGTATCACTTACAGCTAAATGGAAAGTGGCAGTCAATGATTCACGGCCATACAATGTCTCATCTCTAATGGCTGCTGGCAAATATTCTTATCACGCTGGACTGTTATGTTTATCATTTAAATGCTGCCAAAGATCTGTGCTTGAAAATTGTATGCATCTTGACATAGCTGACAAGAACAGTTGTTGAGTTATAGATCACATCATGTCTTTTTATGACCTTTCAAATGGTAACGCAATTAATTTAACAAATGGCCCAAGCTAATGCTATTTATAGTACTTAATTAGTGTTTTCGTTTTGTGATGCATTAATTCAATTTGACTCAACGTTCCTTATTTATCCAGAGCACGGCTCATTACGGTTCACTCGCTTTGCAGGGGAGCAGCTTTCTTGTAATTTAGTTGCAAGGAAACTGTGAAATGTTAAAATTGGAAAGTAAAGCAACACAGCGGCATCCCTATTATAATCATTTTTATTGTAAAAGTTAAAGGATATTGCGCTTCTTGGGTTTCGTTTTTACGGGTTTTATTTGTTGTTAAATGCTCTTTTAATACCCATCTTAAAGGAACTAGCCAAATATATCAATGTAGGAATTTTTCGGGAAAAAAGTATGTGCTCAATGAGGCTGTTCCAGATCAAAAAAGGATATTTAATAATTTCCAAATCATGTCATACATACAAAATACTCCTGCGTAATACAGCAAAAACAATAAAACTTTTTTTAATCATTATCATGCACGTGTAAAATTCAACTACTTAAAACACACAGTGGAATTTGTAGAGCCTGAAATTTTAAACTCGTGTTATTTCTTTTCGCCGCTTGCTATCAAATACCGCACGTCCGTGTCACGTGAAGCCAGATCTGTTCACGTAGCAGTGAAGCACTCTGCGTCAGCTGCCATCGCTGTTCTTAAGGAAATCTGAGAGCTATTACGTGTGTCAATACTCTTACAGTACTATTACTCCTATGTTGTATAATGCGAATACGAAAAATGACTTAAAAGACATCATACGCTTGGTCGTATGAGGTGGCTTCTTAGCAGATTTTGTTGCAGAGGGACAAGAGGTGGAAATGCTTACGTCCATTATTCTGTCAGGGAATCCAGAAGGAATGTTTTATAGCGAGTGGGAACAGTGTGGCGCTACGAGTTAAACGCTGTTCTTAATTTGATGTATAGTCGCCATTACTCAGATGGATATCATCAGAAAGCCAGCCTGAAGGGGTTTTTTTCCATACGCAAGTACAGCTGTAATGTTTTTATTTTGCAACCCAACTAAAAAACGGCTAATTAATACCTGTGCCTGTGGGAATCCCTTGGTGTCCACTGTATAGCGCTCGTTCATTCGCAATTCAAGAACTTGACACAAGGCCAGCTGCAGGTTTTCAATGTGGCATACACAACCATCATCTCATGAACGGATAGGACAGAAAGTGTTTTGTCATCCACAATTGACATGAATGAAAGTGCAACGGATACAAATGAAATATTACATGTTGGCATCCAAGAGGATGAGTTAGCAAATTGGTCTGTTTTGATAAATTACATGATATAGGAGACTAATAGATTCGTAAATTAGTTGAAAGCTATAACTAACACCAAACAGTAATTGGATCATTGCCTAAGTGGCACTGATTAATAATACATTTTACTGTTTTTTATTCCTTTTAGCTAAATACAAATAAATCACCAACCACTGCTGCAATTACAGCTGGTTTATTATTTAATTTGTATCGTAGTGCACTGTGTATAAGCCAAAGTTTTATCCAATAACCGTAATTCAGTAGCTACCATTTACAAATACGGAGGCACTCTCAAAGCAGGCCTACTGCTCAAAATGTATTACTATAAACTTTAAGTTCAAAGGCAGTGTTTGTTAATCAGCACAGCTGGTGGAAAGCTTTTGGCATGTACTTTTAAGACCACAGCTCAGAGTTGTACGTCCTATTAAATAACGTACGAACATTGGTAGCCCGTGACAATATCGGCTACGAACATTGGTAGGCTGTGGTACATACCACCACAAGGCATTTCTAACGCTATTCACAGCTAGACCATATATTGTGGTTGAAAATATTCTTTGGGGAACTGAATTTTTCTTGAGGAAAGCTGAATAATTCTTTTTTTTACAAAAAAAATATGTTTAACATATATATTTTCCAAGTCAATCAATGTCCAAAAACAAGGTTGCCAGGAGCAGAGCACATGGTGGGGGGACTGATGTGTCCAAAGGCACTGGTTCACCAATCGCGCCAGTTGACCACATGCCCTGCTAGTAGTGACTTTGCGCTCTCGAGGTTTTACCCAAGGGGCTGTGTGCGCTTGAATGCTGGCTGGTAAACACGTTTGAGGGGGCTGATCCTGATTAGCCCTAGCCACCTACCACCACCTATGGTAAAGACCACACTCAGCATTTCACAACATTTGCTAAATTCTGCGTGGGATGAGAATAGCAGACTACAGCACATCTCAACAGCAGCACTGTTGATGAGAAGGCAGAGTTGTTTGAATGGATGCCGAGACATAACAATGTAGAAGAGAATACATTTATTTTGTATTGATGTGTTGGTATGCTCATTGACAGTGGAATGGCCTTGCTCATAGTGAATCTCATTGAGACCAATCTTCAAATCTGCCAAAACAATACCTAATCTACTTGTTAGAGTCTGGGTTCTGTGACCTGTTCTGCAATCACACAGACTGCACAGCTCTTAGCCTGTTGTGACAGACACTATCAAAGCTCCAGGGCTTATCTTAACATGTTGTAAAGCAGTTGACGCTTCAGACGCTATGCACCAAACTATCTTCATGCTGTTGCTAAGCCTTTTTTAATTTCATTTTACACTGTAACTGCGAGATTAATGTCATATGATCATAAAATAAATAACACGAAACTACACGTAAAAGGAGCCTACTCTTGTGGAGGAAAACACGAGGCATGTACTCTCCAGAAACCTGGTTTTCTAAGGCAGCCATCAGCATGTTCTGTAACATCGAGAACGTGAATCAGTGACCAGTCAAAACAGAAGGCCATTTTTTAAAATACAATCATCTGCACTGGAACTCTAAACAAATGCCACTTCTGCAGCCCTGTGTAATAGATCACGTGGCCTTCCACAACCAGAAGTCCTCAGTGACAATACCAAAGCGACCAAATACAAAGACAATAATATATCCTGCCAGACCAAAAACGGACTCAACGCAACGTAAAAATTAGAAACATAACTCACAACTCTAACCAATATTCGAGTGGCAAAGAAGGCAGGAAGTGGAACATGCTGAAGGCTGACTTAGAAGACCAGGTTTCAGGTAAGTGCAAACCTATTTTTACTTCCGTCAGCATTTTCAATAATATCGTGAACCAATAGCAGAGCAGTGCCCTAGGGAGGGAGAATAAGAAACGACCGCCTCCAAATTCTGCAAGGCACCAGCACCCAATCGAAGTTGACGTCTCTTGCAGAAGGTGTCCAGCTTATAGCGCACAAAAAATGGGAGCGGGGAAGGCTGAGCAGCCACCATACAAATTTTTCGAAGAGGAACCCCTGCTCTGCTGGCCCCATGACAGCGCCATGGCCCTCGTGCATTGAGCCCTGCAAATCACTGGAAGCTGGATAACCCTCAGCTCATTGCCTACGCAATGCACATTGTGCTGCAATGCATCATATTCAATGTGGCTGACCTCCAATTCTGACTTAGAAGGACCAATTGCCCTTCTGCAGAGACCCTACCTCAGAAAAGATCAGATTCGGAATCAAAACATGAAAATGAAGATAAGGATGAGGTTGAAGCAGCAGAAGAAGCAGAACACGTATAATGAGCAGCAAAATAAAGATTATAAGCCTGGATTTTGGTCTATTCTTTTCCCCTTTCCTTCCCATTTTCCTTCCCATTTTCCTTCCCCTTTGCAGCTGTCTTATTTTTTGATTCAGAGACATTCTCAGAGATATTGCCGAGGCATATTATGCACTTAGCCAGCCTATTATTTTTCTTCCCCTTATGGGCTATAAGCCTGGAATGATCCAGAAGCGTCTTGATCCTTTCAGTAAGGTCACAAGATTGATTAATCATAGTCCTCTTACCCAACATATTTTCAAGGGAGGCAAGTTCGACTTCTGTCTGCTCATCCTCGGATTTCTCTCCATCTCCAACACGTTTCACTTCCTCAGCTCTTAAAACTCAAGCTTTTAAACAGAGGTATGGGATGCTATTAGCATGAATGACACAAAATAAAACAAAAGTATTGTTATTACTATACTACTAAATGCCCCCGCCACAGAAGGCCCAATCCAAATCCGCCTCCCAATTTGCTTAATTACCTTCCTCACCCTCTGAGGGTCTGAAGCCCCCCTGTGTCGGGAACTGTACCTTGGCCTGGAGTCTAACATCTTGCTTATCCACCTTCAACCCCTGATTCTGCTGAGAACACAACTCACTTGAGAGGACGAGTGCGGGGGGGGCTGTGAGGCATCCTGTGTGGTCTGACACCCTGATCCATGAGTTTGGATTGGTGAATTCACCTGTGTGAATCGACGGGTCTAAGGACCCTGCGAGGAAGTCTCCTGGCCCGTTGTGGTATGCCAACCCTTTGTGTCACTTGTACTTGCCAATGTCTCCTCTCTTTGCTCCGTGCTTTTCCCGTAATCTAAACGTGAGAGGTGCGGGTGGCCCGTCGTCGAGTCTACAAACCACTGCACAAGATTGCCAAGCATGGAGCTTGGTCATGCGCTACTGCCTCTCCCACTGGGGTCAAGCAGGAGGGAAGCTATGGGAATGAACATTGGGGGTCCACAAATTCGGCACAGGCAACTGCTCGGGTTGCCACGACGGTTGCACATTTGCGCACTGTTTCCCACGTCACGGCGACGTGGCAAGGGGTGTTGTGGTGGGAGAAAACAAACACTGCTGGAATGTGCAGGGTGTGTCTTCTAAAGACGTTCAATGCAGCACCACACGCTTGTGTTGCGATCGAAACGTCGTGAGCTATTAATTTTCTATCTACGTGACTTTACCTAAAGAACCAAAGAGTATGGATTCCTGCAGTCACGAAAGCTTCAAATCAAGATCGAAATACACTCTTAAACAAATGTAAACGGGAGCTTCCAGAAAGTCACATGAGCTGTGACGGTGGGTTGGGGGGCAGAAATGGCAAGTGTTTATGCTTCCGAGGCAAACTGTCGTTCATTGGATAGGACTTCTGGTGTGACTGGGCAAGGAGGCTTGTTCATGGTTTTATGGAATAAGCTAACGGATGCTAATGGCATATTAAAAAAAAAATCATTTTGCCGTACAACTGACTTTAATAAATCTGAATAAATTATGCTGAAAACACACCCAGAGCTTCTTCTTCTTTAGTGCTGCCTAACGGCGTGTGCGACTTCACGATGAACGGCGTGTAGAGTTTGTGCTGCTGTTGTTAATTGTAGCCATGTTTTGATGTTACTGAGCCATGTCGTTTTTGGCCGTCCTGGTCGTTTTTTCTCTTCGATTTTTCCTTCCAGGATTTGCTTTAATAGCTGGTATTTGTGGTCGTTTCGGGCAATGTGGCCTAGGTAGTAACACTACTCGTGTTTAATGTATGAATACAAGCATTTATTTAATCACGATGTTTTATGGGGCACACCTAAACATGATTACAGAAACAAACCTTAATTAAAGTGCACAATTTTTGGTTGAAATATACAACACTAACATCCAATAGTTGTAATATTTTGGCTAAAACTAAAATGTTTCCTAGCTGTTCATCTTAATGACCACGACAACATTTGTGTGCAAAGAGCACTTCATTAAAAAGCAAAAGTTATGCACCGATGAATGAAAGTACACAACTAAGGCACGTTTATGTTCTGTACAAAAACAAAAAAGAATGGCTGGATAACAACATGTTCTCGGAGCAGCAAGAGCCACATTTGAAATATGTGTTTTTACACAATAATAGATCAACACTAATTGGATTCTGGTTAATTTTGCATGCAAAGGGGGCTGACGAAAGCGGTAATTACCTGACCTACTTTTTTTTAAGCAACAGACGCTGACTGCTGCCCACTATCGTGTGATCTAACCTCTGTGAGTTGCGCTTCATCAAACAAGATCAGCTTTGAAAAGATCACAGATGAAAACCAAGCCTGTTTGCAGATGTACCGCATGCATTTTATAAATACTGTGAATACCAAATAGATTATGTCACGGTAAGAAGCATTAGGGCCAAAGCGCCCATGTAATAATTTTTTTTAGCTTTTTAAAGCACAAAGAACATGACCAAGCATTTACTGCAGTTAAAAAAACTGTGTTCCCTTCAACAACCTGCACCATGTGCCAACCAGCCTGGTACAGGATGGTTTACAAGGTCGTGCTTATTATGCACAAAGTGCTTGCCACAAATGAACCACAATACCTTGCTGATCTCGTCAAGGAGCAGGAACCATCACGCAAACTCCGGGCATCCTCGCAGCGGCTTTTGGCTAACCATCGAACAAAGACAGTCACTGCAACACGCACTTTTAGATGCGCTTCTGTGGCCATCTGGAACGCTCTTCCTTCTGATATTAGGAAGCCATTGGAGCTATGCACTTTTAAATCTGAATTGAAAACTCATTTGTTGAGAGTTGCTTTTTGACTTTAGTTTGTTGTCCTTCCTCCTCACCTCCGATTAGCATGGTTGGCTACGTACGGTGCAAAATAAAGTTCAACATACATACACACCAGATGACTAACAGGCCTACACCATGGTCCCAATTCCCCAGCAGCTCTGCATCAACTAGTCATCGTATTGCCTAGCTAGGTGAATCAGCAGATGATGCTAATATTCACTTGGTATGAATACACCTTTTCGATTTGGCCATTGTTGCACACAAGACACTGTTTGGTGAACACATCTTCGTCAAATCGGAGGAAAAATAAAAAAAAAATTTATTACTACGTTGTCAGGCTCAGTAATGTGAAGAGAAAAACAAAGACCTTTATATATTTCATCAGTGGTGACCTTTTATATAATAGGAATGATGATAGCAATTGTCAAGAAGTAGGCTTTTTAGTTTCCTGTGAATTCAACAATACTTCAGATAGAGTTGACTAGAGAATATAAGGGCTCTCGAACCAATACAAATGAAAGGTACTTCAAATATATGCTCCCACAACAAGCCATGGACATGTAAAAGTAGACAAAATATGAACAAATTACTCAACTTATAAATGGGAAAAATAAACGACATGGTTGTAATGGGTTACTTCGATGCAAGAGATGAGATTGTTTTTGGTGAGTTTGGCAAAGGAGACAGGAAAGAGAAGAGAATGTCTCCAAGAGTTTACAGCCATCATGAAGACGAAGTTTATCAACGTATCTTTCTCAAATAAGTAGTCTAGAGAAAGGACATGTAGGAGTGCAAATGTAAATATCTGAAATTAAACTGACTCCATTCTCATGGACATAACTCAGATTGTCAGAGATGTCCTCAAGAAAGTCCACATGGGAAGTGATCACGGATGCAAGTTACAGTTCAACAACATTGCCAAAGAGACGTCAAATTTAATTACAGGCAAAATTAAGGCAGCTAATAGCAAAAATACACTTCAGGAGACAAACGGAGATGTGAAGAAACAAACGGAGAGACAGATGGAGAGGCAATCCAATGTCCTCCCATATCATCACAGAATAATGGAGTTCCACTCAAGTATATCGAGTGCAGTCACTGAGAGTGGATCTGGATCAAAATGATCAAAATAATTGAGTGCTTTTAGAATACTACACATTACCCACGAATACATTCGGATAACAAACATGGATGCTGACAAAACTAAATACAAACTGAAGAGTACAACATAGAAGCATGGAGTGGTGCTAATAAAGAAAAAAAAGGAACACAGATCAGACAGCAAATGTAAATGAAATACATATTCACTGTTAAGGGAATTAATTGGGCTTGGACACGACCAATTGCTCGAAGGGCCGATCGCCGATGCATGCGACTATTGAAGTGGCAGCCAAAGCAGAGAACAATAATAATAATAATTTACATTTGTAAGGCACATTTCATCTGTAGATCCCAATGCACTCATGTGTGAAAAGCAGGAAATAAACAGAAACAGGGTAAGCGTCCAGAACGAGGGCGTGAAGGCCAATTTAAAGAAGTAAGTTTTCAAGACAGGCTTAATATATCTCACGACTCTGTCTTATTTGCAAAGGCAAAGCATTCCAAAGCTTGGAAGCTGCACCGGCAAAAGCCCGATCACCCTGGGAGCAGAGCCTTGACGGAGAGGATGACCACCACAGAAATGGAGGGATGCAACCTACTCATGTGCAGGATTGAGCCGACAATGAGAGATGGCGACGACGTGTCGAGGCCTTCATCCAGTAGTTGATAGACCATGGCTGATGATGATGCGAGAGGGTGTGCGTTTTGGTGGCTTTTCAACATGGGTAAGGTAAATCGGTACTTGGTAGATTTAGTAAAATGATAACCGATGCTTATTTTAAAACATGCATCTTTATTTTCCATCATTCCATGATCCATAGGCATATATGCTATGAAAGGCACTATATAAAAATATTTTAAATAATATCGATAATATCATTTATGTGTCTCCAACCTATTTGTAAGAAATAAAGGTTGTGTGTCTGTTTGAAATATATAACGGGAATGCATTGAACTGTCCAAAGAAACATCACATTTTGAAGATGCTATAATTCAGAGGCTACCATAAAAAAAACTCCGTTATTGACTTTCCCACTGCAGCTATGTTTAATATTTTTTGAAAAGCATTTTTTAAGGGTTGGATACTATTTTTATGTTACTATTAAAACATCTTAGTTTTTTGTGCTGTATATTGTAGCACTGCAGAAGTTTAGAAAATCACACTACACAATTAACACATACAAAATGTGTTTTTTTCTGAGTAATGAACATGTCACTTTATTTTGATTTAGTACCCATGACTAGTTGATTTGATTTTCCTCTCTTGTTAGTAAAAAAATATAAATATCCAGGGTGATCCATTTATAGATACACGACTGATTTATGATGACCCTCTTAGATACGTGACTGCGGCCATCCGAACCAAACAATGGACCGTATCGTGAACGATTGCACCATTGTATGCCTGCTCTCCGGCGGACTGGACATAGAATTATTCGTGCTACTCCAGAAGCTATCACATGGCTCACAATCTTAAACCTAGACGTATTACTTGCACACATTTGTCATACGTAAGAGGAAGCAGAAGATGTCAATGACCTCAGCCTACGCATCATATAAGCAAATCTGAGCAGCTATGGTGGGGAAAAAGTATTTCAGGACTGTTAAAATATGCATCATGTGTTTTGAGATTGATGGATGACATGGAGTGACTTTCAATTAAAATTAAGTTAATATTCTTGGTTCTTTCGGTAAAGTCACGTAGATAGAAAACAAAAATCAAAATTAAAAGCAAAAAAATCCACGACGTTTCGATCGCAACACAAGCGGTCTGCATCAGGTGGAGAGAAAAGCGGGGGCAAGCCTCCAAATGTCGCTGCTTATAAGGGCTCCAGAGTGAGTGGGTGGGGGAAACTGCTGTGCAAGAGACAAGGGGAGAGGGATGGGGTTGAGCAAAGATGGGGGGGGGGGGTAGAGATGTGAGGAGGAGGGAATTGCACCTCGGTACACCCATCAGACAATGGGGGGGAAGGAATGGGGATACACAAATTCAAGTGCTCCAGAGTGAGTGGGCGGGGGGGGGAAGGCTGCGCGAGAGACAGGGGGAGAGAGAGGGGGTGGAGCAGAGATGGGGGGGGGAGGGGTAGAGATGGGGGGGGCATTGCACCTTGCTACACCCACCCACACTGCTGACGGTAGAGGTTGACAAGGAAACACAAATTCAAGTTATATGACCCAAAGTGGTTGATGACATCTTTCCAATGATTGCTGAGTTTAAAACCGTCGTGGATGGCTTCGTGAACGAATCTTTGTTGATAGCCAGTCGACTTGCAAAGTACCATCGTCTTAAAGAAATCAATTGCATGTGAGCCAGCCGCATTAAAGCAATGATCAGCTACGGCAGAAGGATTGGTCCTGCCGTGTTTCAGATCTGCCTTGTGTTTACGAACACGGTCCGAGACATGTCGTTTGGTTTCCCCAATGTAACTGCTGCCACAGGTACAGCATAGTTTGTAGACGCCGGGATATTGCATGTCAGGAATCTTGTCCTTCACAGATAGGATCAGGTCAAGAATGTTGTGCACTGTGTCGGACCTGGATCTTGTGTTTGTTCAAAATTTTGGAAATATTTTTGATTATCCCTGATATGTAAGGTAAGGTGACGGTTTTGATTGGATCTTCAGATGGCTCCTTCCTCACGGTTGGGTTGATGGCTTTGCAGATTGTGTATTCAGAGTATCCATTAGCCTTGAGAGCCCGGTGTACGTGTTTGAGTTCACTAGTTAGATGTCCATGGCCGGAGATACATTGAGCTCTATGGTGTAGCCTTTTGATGAGGGAATTCTTCTGGGATAGACGGTGGTGGGAATCAGGTTTTAGGTAGGCGTCAGTATGGGTTACTTTCCTGTAGACAGAGTGGCTCATTGAGCCATCTGGTCTCCTTTTGATTAAGACATCCAAGAAGGTAGCATACAATCCTTTTCTACCTACATGGTGAATTTGATGGCTGGGTGTATGGAATTGATGTGGTTGAGAAATTGTTTCAGAGCCGGTCGGCAATGTGGCCAGATGACAAACGTGTCATCCACGTACCTCTTCCACAAGGATGGGCGTAGAGTGGATGCCTGGATGGCGTTTGTCTCAAATTTTTCCATGAAAACGTTGGCCACAACCGGAGATAAGGGAGAACCCATTGGGATGCCCTCAGTTTGTTTGTAGAATGTTCCATTCCAGGTGAAGTATGTATTGGTGAGGCAGTGTCTCACTAGGGCTGGTACATCAGCATTCAGTCCTTGTTGGACCAAATCTTCAATTATTGCAATGGTATCGGGCACAGTAACTTTGGTGAACATAGAAACTACATCGAAACTAACGAGCAAATCACCTGGGGACAGTGAGATGTCTTTAATACCAGGTGAGCTGAGTTAAGAACAGAAGCGATAGCATTACTAGTGAATGGCTGCAAGGTCTCAGGCAGATATCCTCCTCCTCCCATCTCTACCCCCACCCCCCTATCTCTGCTTCACCCCCTCTCTCTCCCCGTCTCTGCCCCACTCCCATTGTCTGATGGGTGTACCGAGGTGCAATTCCTCCCTCCTCCCATCTCTACCCCTCTCTCCTCCATCCTATCTCTTTCCAACCCCCTCTCTCTCCCCCTGTCTCTGGCATGGCCCTTTCCCCCGCCCACTCACTCTGGAGCCCTGAAAGCAGCTACATTTGGAGGCTGGCACCCTCTTTTCTCTCCACCTGATGAAGACCGCTTGTGTTGCGATCGAAACGTCGTGGGATTTTTGCTTTTCATTTAGATTTTTGTTTTCTATCTACGTGACTTTACCGAAAGAACCAAGAATAACACATTCCTGCGGAGGGAGCTGGTAGGAACGTTGGGTTGCTCGTTCAATGGCCAGGGTCAATGGCGGCGTGGTGTATTCCGCAAATATGGCCGACTGTGAGGGCGGGCACAAGCCGGCGAGAGTAGGTTAAACGTTGAGTTTTATAAGGGCACCACGGGGTGACCAGCCCCTCCCCACCCAGCCCCTCCCCACGCTCCCCTCCCCACCAGCCCCTCCCCACCCAGCCCCTCCCCACCCTCCCCTCTCCACCCCTCCCATTTTTGGATGAACGACGGACGGACACAATAATCCCCTGTGGGCTGGTGGAACCAGGTGGTTCCTACCAGTATGAATTCCTGCAGTCATTAAAGTTTTAAGACTAAATACAATTAAGTTCACTATTATTTATTCCTATTATTTTCGTGGGGTATACGTGGATAATAATAATAATGAGTATTTGTTTTTGCTAGGCACCATTTACACTGGGGGATCTCAGAGTGCTTGAATCATGATATGCGACTTACATCACTTCTCAAACATCTGAAAGGGTACCCCCCCCCGAGTAGTTAGCTATCCCTGTGTGGCACACGGTGACTCAGCACCTGGCCTGCAACTGGTTATTAATCTGCCAGTAGGAGGTGAGGATTGCTATGTGCAATGCCAATTGAGTATTAATAAAGGATTATATACAGGATCACCCTGCTTACAAGGGGGGAGGGGCGGGGGGAAATAATCTCGGCATTGTGGCCTCGTTCAATTTAATCCAGGGTGTTCACTCAAGGCAAGAACTCCAGGTAAAGAGAAGCACTGAGAGTTAAACATGTTTACGATGGAGAAACTGTCAAGTCAAGTTTGTTTGTTTGTTTAAACAGGTGAGATCACAAGAGACCAGGGTAGTCTCATTTTCAAGAGTGACCCGTTGCCAGAAAAATGGCAAAATCAAAACAAATAAAAGTGCCTCAAATGAAGTACAGAGAAAACAACAAAAACAACCATGTCACAGGAGAAATGCAATGTATTGCTCAAACATAAATCAATGCAAAAAAAACCCTTTCCCGTAACGTAAATCGGCTTGAGCAGATTGTTTTCAGACTGATCATACACAGGACAATTACAAACCAAGTTAGAGTAACGTTAAACAGACGTAGGGTGCCTATTAAGTGTGACGATGGTAATGACTCACCCCTCCAGACGCACATCAGGGAGGCTCCTGTTGAGAGCGATGCGCTTGCTAGCCAGAAGGTTGAACTGATTGATCTTGAAAAGCTCTCGCATGTTCTCGTGCTCCTCCTTGGGAATCAACACCGCCTTTCCCATCTCCCCTGGCCCCTCCGGAGGCTTCATGTTCAGGTCTGAAAATTACACACAGGTTTCATCACTATTTTATTTCGGGTTATTTTAGCATGTGGCCCAATCCCGGGATGGCGACAGTCAGCTGTAATGTAACTCGAGCAACGAATGTAGAAGACATGTTAATGCACCGACCGACTTAAAATGGCATTGCTGTTGGTAAAAAAAAGGTCTTGGTTATAATCTTAAACAACAGTCAATCCCGTGTTTTCTCAAAGAAAATGTTTACCCCCTTCAAGGTACCCAGGTCGACCGATCAATGTCTTCGTAAAACCCTTTGATGGTCATTCTGTTGACATAAAGGCAGCATTTTACCACGTTCACCAAATGCATTCATAGATGCTTTAACACGGAGACATAAGCAATGCACATTACATAAATATATATATATATGCCAACGTCTTACATGTTTAAGGAATTAATTAATTCCAGAGCTGCACAATAAGAACATTTATGGCTAAACAATGAAATGGCAAATATGTATAATCATCAAAATGACTAACTATGATAAGAACTTCGGACATTCACGCAAAAACTACACAAACTGTTAATCTAAAAGTTTATGTTTTACTGCATGCCAGGCAATTGTTTGGCTTTAATGAATCCATGCATGTGTGATAATGCGCCTATTTATTTCCATGGTCGAATTGACATGAAAACTACGCCACTTCTCAAAACAGCAAAATTAACAACTTCTCACCTGCCACACAAAGAGAGCAGCACACATCCACGCTTGCACATAAATACAGTAATGACCTTTTATACAACAGTAACAAATGTAATATCAAAGAACACGCCTCTCCTCCTCCACGCAAAGATAAGAGTATTTTTTTAACACATCCCATCAGCCACATTGCTTTCTGGTAGTGCATTAATTCAGCAGCATTGGCTCAACACACGCAAACTCTGGACCAGTTTTGATATTCAGTGTCTCATCATTTAAACCAACACTGGTGAACTTATAGATGTTTAGAAATAAGCCTTAGTTCGACACAACAACTATATGTATATAAACACAAAAATAATAAGCGTTTTTGCGGAGAACATTACGTATCAAGCCAATGAACACATAATTGAAATAAACATTTACAGGGTGCAAGCCTGTTATGGCCTTTGAAAGCAACCATTTGACCACTGTTTATAATTTGTATTCGCTTAATGACTATGTGTGTGTGTAACTCATGATGCTGTGTTCTGTACCTTCCCATCTCTCATTGCTTTGGAAATGGCTCTCTCAGTAAAATACAACTGCACAACAATGAGTCATGTCCAAAATATAACAGGTAATGGAGAAAAAAAACTGCTTTTATGCTCCCAATGTCACCAGAGCATTGCCATTACAAACTGATTGACCGTATACGTGTGATTGTGGCAGGACTGTACTCGGTTATTTCCCACCTTACACTATTCACCGTGTACGAAGGCCATCGCCTGAAGCCTAACAGTTGTGCTATATTCCATGCTGTTACGGAGATCAAAATGCATGGAAGACATCGCACGTAAAAAAAGCCCACACACGAATGAATAAATAAATGGTCAAAATGTACACGGAAATAAAGGTTAGTCCTGAGGTCTAGTTTCTTCATAAACACAATTAATCAGAATGACAGAGCCACTTGGCTTACCAAATACACAACACGCAAGCGGTAGAAGTCAGTGCTGCATTCAAAGTATGTAGAATTGCACTTGGCAGGAGGGCATGTTGAGGTGGCTCCTGCGTATACAGGTCACATTGGTGAGAATTGACAGCGAATGTTAATCTAATTTTTAGAAGTCACGCTACTGCTTCACCATTCACGCCGTGGTTCTGAAATACTGTGTTGTATTATTATTATTGCACTGCTGCAGTAATTACTGAAGTATGGTATCTACATGACACAAATTGCCATCTGAACTAGAGTGCAAAGGGAAAACAATGGAAACAAATGCTGACGAATGAGTTTTGTAGATTAGTAAGCCTTGGTGTCGATTGTACATCCAGTTAGATCACACAGTATTTGGCCCAGTATTATGTGAATTACGCTCCAGGAGCTTTCACAATCTGATGAGAAATATGCAAGAACAAATATCCTGGAAAATAACGCTTTGTCAGCTTGAAGCTGGAGATGCGGAAGATTGACCGCACATTGTAGTTTTCGCTGGCCCTGTGATTACGAGCACACGTCATGGGTAGAGCGAAATTGAGAGAGCGTTTTGAGCACACAGACCGCCGCTGCTCACCCACTAAATTTAATGCTCCAGGAACCTGTCCAGCATCAATGGAGGCATTACATATAGGCATCTTAAAAGCTGATTTTATTTTACCTTTTGTGCCGGCTTCCTTTACACCGTATAAGAGGTTTTATATTCAATTGAACATGTGCATTTTTAAAATAAATAAATGGTGAAAAAAGGGGGTGTATAATTAGAAGCCTCTCCACTTTGAGGATATATCAATCACAGCACCACTGAACTCGTAAAACACTATAAAGAAAGGTTAATCTGTGAAACAATCACACATGAAGCTGATTGATGTTGATCTGTAAAAGTAGATTGGAATAAAATCCTTTTTTGTTGTTGTTACATTACCGGTAATCACCTAAAAAACACCAGCTCCCGGTTTAATTGCCGCATGTACAGAAATCTCTGGAAATAAAAAAAAATAACACCGTTGCCTTTTAAACTTAGAAACGAAAGGGAACTGTAATGGTGTCATGGCGAGCACGCCGAACTGGCAATCCTCTGAAACATTGGTGCAATTTTCTTAAATCTGTCTACACCCAGGGGAATAATGGGGTAGCTGATCGGCAGGTCGTGTGTGGCCAATTGTGGTTACACTCCCCCCTCTTTCAACACATGAGAAGCTCACTTGCCACCATGACCCGTTACAATTCCTTGTAGTGGAACGTGTTCCAAATCTGTGCCGAACACTAATTTTAACAAAAGTCTAATTGCATACCAAAGTTAATTGATCGGAATGCCACGTGTGCGGTGGGGTAAAGTGTAGGTAATCCCATCTTTTCCAAGATGTCTGGCTAGGCATGAATGAGTAGACCAAATACCCTGCAAAGATCACTCTCGTGGTGGCCCTTTCGGCCAGCAGTGGAGTGAGCATAGCAGGCAACTGCAGAGTTACATCTTTGCCTTTCAACTGAAAAACGTGGACGAATTTGCCACGTGGTGACTTCAGCCGCGTCTTGCCGTTGGAACGTTCACGGGGGCCATTCAGTGCATTCATTATGAACATTCAAACAATTACCAGTTCCTGACTGTCATAAGTGCTAATCGATTCTGTAAACGGGTACCGGTTTACCATTTAATAAGCCTATATTGTACCTGCCGAACAAAAAAAGAACTAACTAGATTCGAAGCTTTGGTTCTTTCGGTAAAGTCACGTAGAAAATATTTATTTGATTTTATTTTCTACGTGACTTTACCGAAAGAACCAAAAAGTAAAAAAATAACAGCCATAAAAACACATTTAAGGATATTTTTGCTATCACTTTTAAACACATATATAACGTTACTATTTCCAAACATGATCCAAGCAGCGTATTATACCAAGTACTTTTTTACACATGCCCCACCACTTTAGGCCTTTAAGTTTCGGCATCTTGTGACCATTGAGAGGTCGTGCTAACTGGTGATTTTTGTACAGCCTTGATTTGTGTTACGTTGGCGAAATCACAGCTCATTCAGTCAGCCCGGGGTAGTCTCTTTGTCTTCATATCAGTTTGCTGGAAGATATTTGCAGCACTGTTCATGGGCAAAAGCTGGCCAAGTGAAACAAATGGACAATATATACAATAACTATTATCCGTGACCAAATAACCCGCAACTCCGATTCTTCGCGAGGGGCAGTAGGGTCCATGAAAACTCATTATGCACGGTCTTATTCCTTCTCATTCAGTCAGCCCGGGGTAGTCTCTTTGTCTTCATATCAGTTTGCTGGAAGATATTTGCAGCACTGTTCATGGGCAAAAGCTGGCCAAGTGAAACAAATGGACAATATATACAATAACTATTATCCGTGACCAAATAACCCGCAACTCCGATTCTTCGCGAGGGGTAGTAGGGTCCATGAAAACTCATTATGCACGGTCTTATTCCTTCTTATTGTTCGTGACTTGTCCCAGATGTCTACATGAAAACGGTATCAAATTACAGATTCACAGACACACACACATAGACAAGGTGACACCGAGAGAGACACGGAAACATCCGCAGAGACAAGGAGACACCCACAGTCATACCAAAACACACGCAATAACCCTTCAACGGAAGTGGGCTTGGGTAGGACACATTGATAGAGCGGGGGATGGATGATGATACTTGCTAACAGCACTTTCCCCAAAAGTATGTTAAGGCTATACTGTACGGCGGGGGAAGGGGGGGTCTTTGTCATCCAGTTGGCTGTCAGTGTTCTCACCATTGGGTCAGTTTAAACAGGGCTGTTGGTGTGATTTTTCACACTGACCCTCCATTCTCTCAGAAAAATTGGCAAATCACACCACCTGCTGTAATGGCAGTGTAAAAAAAAACAACAATTTGAAAAGTTGACCAAAAATCTCAAACATATAAAGTTATATTACAGGAAAAACTCATGGGAATTTCTTTGACATACAAAGCTGTTCGCCATTAAACTCCTACCTTCACTGATCTTTTATAAAAATGCTGTTAGAGGCAAAAACTGTGTTCATGTAAATCCTTTCTAAAACTGAAATACATTTTCTCTGCAGCTTGTGATGGTGAGCTATTTTGTATGCGTGTTGAACTTTATTTTGCACCGTACGTAGCCAACTGCGCTAAACGGAGATGCGGCGGCGGCGGGGGACAACAAACGAAATACACAACAATCAGTTCTAAAGAAGTGAGTGTTCAATCGACATTCAAAAGTGCACAGCTCCAGTGGATTCCTAATATCCGAAGGAAGAGCGTTCCAGACGGCCGCAGAAGCACATCTGAAAGCGTGCGATGCAACAAAGCACTCTGCTTGTATGCAGCATCAGCGACCTTTTCAGTGCCCAAGATACTGCATGTGGCTCTTTACAGCTCTTTGTCCACCAATAGACACCACTCCAAATACAATGAACAAAACACCATCCACCCTCTTCTTTTAAGCCATAAACTTTCAGGATGTTTTTTTTAATGCACGTGTTATGAAGTGTTGCCACAACACATTCTGTTTTATACCACAGAGCATGATATCGAGTTACATCAAACTGGCATCGGGAATTCTCAAGGGGGCAACAACCACGACTTTGGCAATGAACCGTTTAACCACGTGCGTTGGCACATGTGGGATTCAGAAAAAAGCAGAACGGCTTCGTGTGAAAAAAAATAATAATCTATGCCCATATTTCATCTGTATTATTAATAAGGACGCCTTCAACATAATCTCTGTCATGCATTAGTCATGCCGCAACACAACCGGCCTCATCTCCGACACAAAAAACAAGCCCAGTCCAGTACAGAACTGGAATATGCCCTTGCAATTGTGCAACTGTGCACGTGCTAACGCGTTGGTCAGGAAATTCAGGATTGCTACATTATGAAAAAAAATCACAGCAGGCGTGAGAGCTATGGTTTGTACGGAAAGAGAAAACTGCAACAATCGGTTAATACTCCGGAGAATTCACACTGCACTTTATCCACCATTTCATTCAGTCATTCTTTTGTGTTCAATTCCTCTTCCACTTTACAGCAACGTGAGCAATATCAGCAAGAGGGAATGCCATAAACGACATATACCGTGCCACTTCTTCAACGCGACTACGTACGAGGCTTTGAATTGAATGCTATCGTAATTCTGCACATCTTATCAGAGCTGGTAAAGCATCTATTCAGTGGGCACAGTGGGATACAGAGAGAGGTGAACGGTGGGGGCCAATGTGACGCCAACAGGCATTTTTGTCATCGTGGCTCTCGCTACTTTGACAGGCATGTTCAAGGTACACGTCAGCTTTACAGGTTCACTGCCACGTGTACAAAGAGCATTAAAAATGTCAGACCCAGAAAGCAAGTCGACAAACGTGGCTGGCTATTGGTGTGTGTAAAACGCTTGTGGCGTTATTGAAGAGGTTAAAAACTGGTTTTTTTTCTCTCGTACATACGTAAACATTTTGAGAAAGTTCTCCAGTCACTATTAACGTAATATATTTAGGTCTAACATAATTACATATATAATGCGATGTTATAGACATTTTTATGAAAATGTATGCTTGACTTAAAGAGGGAGCACATTAACAGCGTTAGAAGGAACCTCATGGGTCCCTTAATTGTGGTGAACATTCATAATAATGATTCATTATTAAGCGTAGATAAAACAAGTGCTCGGTCACGTCACTGCCAGATATAGAATCTGATGCATTGCTAAGCCTTCTTATTACATTCGAAACAGTGTATTAAACAAGAAAAACACACCTCCCAATTTGACACAAACTGACATTAGTTTATCTCCATTATAATTAATTAGATTAGATATCGAATTTTTGAAAGAAACACACAGACATGGTAAATAACACAATGGAACCATAATATGACTACAAGAAAACAACAAATTACATATAAAACACGATATTAATTCATTCATATACTGCTGTTGGTTAAGATGGCATAAATAATACAATAAAAAACTCCAGCTCTCTATTATCCAATGGCCCAAGAAAAATCTACTAACCTTGCCAAGAGATGCATCATATTTCAATTTAACAGCATTCTATAGTCCAACCCATCACCCCAGGGGTTAATTACTTTCTTGTTCATCAGACTAAACCTGTGCGAACACAATGGCAATTCCCATATGAGTCGCTTATTTCATTATGCAGTGAGATTTATGAGCTGGTTTGTGCCTTCATAGCGATGGTATAATGTGCTAAGGAAATCTAAGCAATCCTCCTGCAAGCCTCAAGGTGCAAGTGTTTGAATAATGTGATATGTGATGGGTTTTTTTATTCTACACTGATGCATTAAGAGCAATGTCATTATCTCTTAAGTTTATGTTTACCCATTGGCTCAGGATTGCATTATGCAATGTACAATGTCCATGTGTCTTTTTACAGAACACAGCCTATGAGCTGTATTGATAGGATTGAGCCAAATTGTTTGGGTAAATGAGGATAAGAATAATTAAAATCAATATCATACGTTCATTGCTCCATTTCTCTGTCAAATTCCACTACAGCACTGTATAAATATGGAAACAGTTCATGTGTTGTCTGAAGTTTACATTCATATGACAATTATAATTGCCCATTCTAAATATTACAATGCCATTTTCAAAAATACATTCTCAAAGATCTCTACATCATTCTATTATTATAAAGTAATAAACAAAATATATATAAACGTAGGGCCCTTTAAAATTGTATACTTAAAATGTACCAATCACCAGCCGCCTGGTCCCTATTTGCAGACGAGAACCTCCATGCAAATGATGCGACTCGCACCACGAAGCAATATATTCTATTAAAAGTTATCCGGCGAGATATGTCAGGCAACCAGAGAAAAGTAAGGCTATAATTTTTTTCCACTTTGTAAGTTCATATGAACAGAGAGCAAATTACGAGGTGGAAATATTGCTGCAAGTTTTATAAGATGCAAGATCAATTAACATGATGCATTTCCTCAACTTTTCAGTGCTTTAGCGGGAATGTAATTGCAGTGTTATACACCACAATTTTATCTCTTGCAACATTACATCTTAATTAGTATATTATTGGTATCTTACAGTATTTTCAAAGCTCCAACCATGATCAAACGGATGTTGATGTGCTCCGATGCCCTGCTGGTAGATCAATCAATTCCGGCAGTGAGCTTTTGAGTCAGGATGTTTTGAGCTGGAATAGTATAAAGAAATTGTTATAAATGATTTAGGGGTTGAATCTATTTGGAGGGACAAAAAAAAATCTGTGGCCAGGCCAAGGTGGGATCCATGTGTGTATATAATGGACAGAGGAAGACTTTCAGGGCATGATATGGATTCTGAAATGTTAGGAAAGGGGCCAGAGGGAAAGCAAGGACATGACGGATAGCAGGATTTATTAAAGCTGTTAGGCCGCGAAATGACGACAACAAGCCATCTTGGAATAGAACGGGCGAGGACAAAACAGCCCCTTATGCACAAAAGAGCCGTAGAAAACCCAATCGTGATTTTGTGTGACTTGGCAGCAACCTAAAAACCACGTTCACTGTCACACAACCTAAACCACTTTTAACTTTTGCACAGTGCTGTATAGTATTTATTTTAATCTTCCCACACGGACAGTTTATGGCAAGCATGTATGTTCATGAAGTGGCCTAAAATGGCTCGTTATGCGATTTGATTTTGTGACTTTTTTTCTCATTCAAATAATATTTAAGAAACAACGTAGAGAAATGGATTTAGGTATTCTGTTGCTTTATAGTTTTAATATAAATGTGGCCTGTTTCAGTGTACTTCTATTGCTACCTAATTTTCAACCAGGATTTGTACATTGTCCTTTTTAAAACCGATATCCAATAAAAATCTGGCTCATCGATCTCTAAACACATTTAATAAAAGTTACCTTTACCTGTCTTTAAAAATCAAATGAATCTCAAAAGATATATTTTTGTTAATAAAGTTTATGAATTTATTCAACGTAAAAATGCTTTAAAATTTATAATTTGAGCAGTTAAGATCATTCTAAGGAGGTTATTTTCAAATATTCCCAAAGAATAACTGCTATTAACCCAACTTTCTTTTAGAGTTTTATCTTATTTTAACAAAATGTGGTACACGTGGGTTGATTAAAAACTATTCAGGCTCTTCTATTTACTTTATAATACGTCAATACAGACTGCAAGTGTATATTGTTACACTGTGTAGTATTAGGTTTCTATCAACTGCACATTAAATTGCTCGCAAACAGGTTTAACAAGTTACCAGCCAGGCTTGTATTAAAGGAGGCCAAGTTTGTAGAGAGCATTTTTTTTACAAGGTGCAATGAAGCTTTTCACTTGCATTTTTTGTGTTGACTTAGCTCGTGATAATACCGCTGAGTTTGCCTCTTGGCTCATATCCTCTCCACTTGCCACTCCCATCCAGCGTCGATATAAAAAAAATGCTCATGACTGCTCCTACAAGATGCTAATGGTGCGTCTCACTGGGGGTATAAAAAAAATGCATATTAAGCGAACAGCCTCTGCACACATGCAAAAACGAAATTGGAGCAAATGTAACAGAACGACCACCATGTGGCAGCAAGACAGAGAGTCTCAAAACAGAATTTTCCAGGTCTGCCTGTATAGATAGTGGTGCAGTTTACACAGACATACTTATACTGCATGTGTAGAATATATATAGGACCTCTGTTTAACCGTACATAGTCAACCACCATGCTAATCATATACTCACATGCTATATATATATAAACAACCCAGCTTAAATATACGCTGCCAAGCATGGTGGTGTTCATTTAGACGCTGTCTTTCCGACAGACCTGTTCTTCACCTGAGGACGGCTGCTTGCGTTGTGGCCGAAACGTCGTTAGAATTGTATTTTATTATGTTTCAATTGTATTATTTTATTATTTCCCTTCTACGTGACTTTACCGAAAGAACCAATAAGATGAATCCCTGCAGTCCCGAAAGCTTTAAATCGAAATATATACATATAGTTCTTCCAAATATAGGGTTTTAGTCAGCAAAGTAATATTCAATAACACTGCCTTAACAGGAAAGTTATATGCTAGGCGACGTTTTGGGCAATGGGTCTTCTTCACCTCACGTACCTCTGGCCTCTCGATGCGCTGTGAAGAAGGACCATTGCCTGAAACGCTACATATATACTTTATTTTAAGGCAGTGTTATTGACGAATGTGATGAGTTATTTAGCAATTGTAATAGTACGGGTGTGTGTTTCAAAATGTAAATCTGAGGACTAGCTTTCAGCAACCACAAAAATGGCGAGGCAAAACAAAGATAACGGATTAAAATGCCAAAAAATAGACACAATACGGTAGGCAACAACTCTGTAAGAACCATTAGGCAGAGCATGAGAATATACATCAAAGAACATTGAATAAGTCCTAATAAACAATGCAGCATGAAAGCAGAAAATTGGTAAATTACCAATGGCGGCCCTTAGAGAGCATGATGGAACCATACTACATGAGAGCGAGAGAGAGCGAATGATAACGCTCGTGGAGACATTTTATACAGAGCTCTAGAGGAGAAAGAAATACAGAACTGTAATATATCCCAGGAGAAAAAAACAGCCTCAGATGAGGATGTTCCAGATGTCACACTTGAAAGAACCACTGCCTTTCAAAGGCCAAGGGGCCAGTGCATAAACGGGTAGCACCTAAGTTAGCAAACCTTTAGTGGTACTGATTTATTTATATAGCGAATGAGAGGGAATTATGTGATAGCCCACTCATATCAAATGGTTATTTATTGTTATTGGCCACATAAATTACAACCACTAAATGTATGCCACCTCGGATGGTACACAAGCAAAGTGAAATAGTCTGGGTCTGGACACAATGGACTAGACTATGAAAACAAAGGAACACTCCTAGGCAGGATGAAATAACCCTGTGTATGCCATCAAAGAAGAGGAATTTGGATGGTGGAGAAAAAACAAACATTGCACCTATTAATTAAATGTTTTCACAGAAATTAAATACCTCAATCGTTGCACACGACGCTCATTATCATTTTCTATTTAAAACAGGCGAGGAAGCCAATTTGTATAATTTAAAACCCAATAGCCTGCCATCCCATGTAGATTGTTTCCGGAGATCATAGGAACAAAGTAATGGATAGTTTGGAGGACAACAAACTATATCAACAAGCTGGATTTAAATAAGCATTTTCTTCCGATGACCACATGCATATACCATTAAACAGATCCAAGAAAAGACACAGTAACTTCTAACGAGTATTATTGATTAAACAAACCATTTTTCCACTCTTTTGCATATTTTGAACAAGGCAACTGATTCAGTGTAAACTGACCACAGTCATCCAAGTTGTCACTTACCAAGGCCTTAATAAAAAGTTAAATTATAAAAAAAAACATTGACAAGGATGGAACAGCTTAACCAGAATTGCATAACGAAAAAAATGCTCATCTAAAGAGTTAGACAAGGACATATGCAAGAGCAACTGTAGAAAATTGAATGGGAAGAAATATAGCCACAAACATACATTGAGACAACCAGATGATTGACTATTTTAGATGTGCTAATCAGTCATAATAACAACCCTTGGAAAGGTGGTACAAAAGGTGATGAGCTGTGAAGTCGGGCTCAAGATAAATAGATGCGCAACAATAGTCATATTACAAACATTCTAAAACAATAATGAAATACATCTTGGAGAGACAACTGAGAAACAGCAAAAATGTGTAATACTGTACAAAGGAATATTGTTGAAAGAAAAACAGGATACAAATTTATGACATTAAAACGTGAATGAGATTAGGCCGGAGTGCTTTTGGAAAACTGAACTTGAAAAATTAACCCGTAAAAACAAAGTTTTTCACTATAAATCCTTTATACAGTATGCGTGGCATCGGTTTTATTTTATTATTCATTTCTGTTTTTCTTGAGTAAGAGTTTCATTTTTATCACATTGGTATTTAAAATTAAATATGAAAAAAAAAAAATCCTAAAAAGTGGGAAATTTTGGAAAAAAATGTTCACGAAAATAAATTGTCACGCACAACGAGTCTGTGTGCAAAATGTCAGCTCGCCTGGATCACGGGAAGTGGGTAAAAAACGACCGAAAGATTTGCACGGCCGTAAGCGCGCAAGCAAGCAAGCAAGTGAACTTAATATAAAGGATTTAAAAAAAGCAACGTATCCCATGGTTTAGAAAATAACTGCTCGTATCAGTTTATCAGTACCTGGTCTGACATATCGATCAGAAACACACATGCTGACAGTGGTAATAAAAAAAAACTAAAAGCATGCAACATAAATCAGGAAACAAACCCAAATTAGAGACATGATATTGCGATTGGGAGCGCTGTGATCAGCCCATGCGCTGCAGCAATACGAACTGTGGCCTTCAATGAGCAATGGATTGACCTGACCATAGGCCTTCATATAACACAAAATAATCACTCCCAGAAGGCAGTGCAGCTGATGGGAAGTGTAACAAAATATATTAACAAAACAACAAAGCAGACAATACACCTCTTTCACTTATCTGTCCATCGACATAAAAAATAAAGCATTTTTTACACATCCAATCAGCCACACAGCCTTCTGGGGTGCAGCATTTCAGCAACATAGGTTCAACAAAAGCAACCTCTGGACTGGTTTCAAGATTCAGTGTCTCATCAGCAGTTATGCTTGCTTGAACTATGCTGGTGAACTGCCAGATATTTATAGGAACGGGCCCCCTCTGTTAGATATGGATTCAACAAAGCACTATATTATACACCACACAAGATTATCATGAGCATTGTTGTGGAGAATACAAGCAAGAAACTAAGCACACAATATGCCTCCTTCACATATCTGCCCTCTACATAAAACATCAAAGTGATATAATGCTTCGTACAATGAATGTCACAACATTTCGGCTATGAGATTGGTGCGGGTGTCGATATTTATTGCCAATGTCTACAGAAGCCTCTTCACATGAGTATGTCCGCCTACATCAGCCATATCGACTCTATTTTATCCACCTAAAGTTCAAGTTTATTTTGAAAGTCTCATTTTCAAGAGTGACCTGGGGCATTAGCCTGCCGGTAGGGGACGGTGATTGCTATGCATAATCACAACTCGGTAATTTAGCAGGCACATTTGGAAATTGGCAATGTAGGAACCTCACACCGGCCTATTCTGGCGAATTATATCACAAGATCTTTAACGTTCATTGTGATGCATATGGCACATATCATTATTGCTATTACCAAGTAGTCATGATCGGGGCGTCCGCTCGATTCGAATCGTGAACCTCTGCAACAATCGTTGAGCGCGCTACCGCTGCAGCCCACATCTACAAGGAGTGAACTAAACACATTTTAACGATATAGCATTTCCATATGGAAATTATGATCACAGAACTCACGTTGACATGCTTATGTCAAAATAAAACCTCCACATGTGGAAAGCCCCATTGCGAGCACCATGTGTTCCGTACCAGGTGTGTTTATGCACTGGCACAAGATTGTACCAGCAGGAAGCAGAGCCACAACTTTAGCCATGTATAGCTGCCACTTTATGGCTGTGTGCAGAAATGTGCGAGTCGTACTGACTGTGGAAAATTTACATTTTATAAACCTTCTGTGTGTAGCCCTCTCTCATTCTTTGCCACTGAAGTTCTATTATTGAATCCCAATGCAATGTACTTGACCCGAAAATAAATGGCAAACCCACTATCTAAAATGTGGATGGAAGGTTAGGAGCAAGCCTTGACATGAACCCTTGGTGCCAATCATGCATGTGACGAGTCATTCTGTTATATTGGATGTTGGGTAAGCTCATAATTGGTAAGTGCCATGGGCTGTATGGTGATATAAATCTATGAATAAATAAATGCTTCATACATGATATACCATACAACAGTAGTTTTAAAACAATGTATAGTGGCATGCATGCTATCATTAAGGTCACAATGTAAAAGAGACATTTACATTCATTATACGTGAAATGTGTTGCTTCGTATCACAGTTTAAAACAACAAGATATACCCCCCACTCTCTGAGCTTCGTCATAAGCGAATAACTTTTAATGAATTAAAACAAAATCAATATCACAGGCTTTCACCAGCTGTCAAATGTTGGAGCTTGGAAATAGCAGACACATTCTGTTATATTAAGCTTAGCATGAGCTCCAATTTATCCGAAGGCATTTCACAGCATTTCATTGTTGCAAAGCCTCAGCCACAGCACAGTGCTGATAGAACGATACCAATCTCAAACCAGGAAATCATTGGAAACAGAAGAAAACTGAATGCATGGGAAGCGGTAAAATGTCACACAATGGGTGGTTGGATGGGCTCTATGGACTCTTAAGGTTTCCTATACACGCTGTACAGGGTTTAAAATCAAATGTTCTGCCATTTTATAAAAAAAAAAACATCTGCCAATGGATTTGTATTATCCATTTTTTTAAACGCAGGTCCTATTCCCATACAAGTCCTCAAAATACACAATTCTCACAATGTGCACCACACAAACATATAAACCTATCACATTAACTTAGTGTAAGTGCTGATAAAACCTTGCACACGACTGTTAGCTGTGCTCCAGCCATGAAATGAAATGCCATTCACACAAATCAGCACCCTGCCTCGTGTATTGAGCAAGGCGTTTTCAACATAATAAATTACAGTGAAAAAAACGAATCTAATATATTTAACAATATTGTTTTACAATCGACACAACTATTTAAAAATGTATTGTAAGAAATATTTCTTTCCAGAAACGATGACCGTTTGTGAGGTTTGTTATATTAATACCCAATTTTTGATTGGCTAGAAAATGTACTGAATAACAAAAATCCATTGTAATTCAACCGAAATACAAATGTTGCACATCAATAAATGTTGAATAAGATGTCCTATTAAGTTTCATACTATAATATACAATTGTGTACATTTCGCGATTAACATGTATAAAAATGTACTTCTGTAAAAAAGGCGATGAAATATATATATTTTTAAACACACTTTTGGCCCAAAATTTTAAAAAATAACATCTATTTCATAATTATCATTAATTGTACATTAACTTAAATTATGTATAATTATGGAATGACACATTTTAAAAACTGCGTGAAAAATCATTTAAACTAAAATGTGTTATACAAACAAGAAAGTGTTTCAAAAATTATGGGGGAAATGCAAAAACAACATTTTATGGATTTCTTTCTTAAAAATGTGTAACTCAGCCACTAATACCACGAAATGTGGTTGAAGGTTTTGTGAAAACTTGGCAAAGGAAGCAAGCCGAGAGCCCACAGCTAGGAGGGCACTTTGATTCTCCAACTGCCCGACTTTAGCATGCTAGAACTGTAAGAACACAAGTGTACATTTTAACATAATAAGAATATTCAATCATGCTCATGACACACAGAGGGAAACGGCAACCCTTCCAACATTGTTTGGAAGCTTCCAGCAACAATTACTGCAACATTTTGCAGCAGCACATCCACCAAAGTACTGTGCTGTGCAAAGGCAACTACTGCACAAATCAATCTGTGACCAAAAAGAACAGATGGTTATTTAAAGTTGTAATGGGCGCGTGAATTCAAGAACCCCATTATGTAAATATCCATTCATGCTACTTATCAAAGATTTTTAAAGGATTAATTTACATCGTAGTCTAAACGTTGATAAAAACCACACATGCACGGTCTGTTCGTACACATCCATGACTGTTTATAGACCAGTTAATTGCGAAATATTAAAAGTTATTATATATTTTGTTGATATTGCAAATATGCAATACCTGAAGTATCCTATATTGTCAAATTACATAGAGTAATTTACAATTACTTTATAAAAAAAAAAACACTTAATTGTAGGTGCATATCCAGTTGAAGCAATTTTGCTGCTTTGTGCAAATTCAAACTCTTTGTTGAAAGACCTATTTTAAACCAAGAAACCTCGAATTGTCTCTCATACAGCAAATTCATGGAAACACTTTTCCCACACTACTGTGCATTATTTCTTCATGCAAAAATAGAATCATAACGTTCAACGTTAATTCGGTGAAATGTTTTCACTAAATAATAACAACAAAATGTGGCTCTTCAACACCGCCGTCACTTGCCTGCCAAACTGGTTTCAATTACATCTGGTCAAAACAGCCACAAACACAGAGCGACCAGTTTATTCAGATGGAGCACCAGTTCGCCAATGTCCTCTCCACAAGGACGTCCTTGTGAGAGCACCCGCGGGTGTTTGCACAGACCCTCCATTCAACCCCAAGCCATACTTACAGCAGCCAGCCAGGGCTGCTGCACCTGATGCCAGCACAGAAGCAAACTCTCGTCAGGCTCCAGTGTAAACAGGGCAGCGGTCCACGTCATTGTTATACACAAATTTGGCGAAAGGTTTGTTTGCCAAAAGTGTAAGCGCAAACATTTACACTCTCACAAGTGTTGATACTTGAACGGGATTTTAAATTGATATTAATATCAATGTGTTGTGTTTTTTTTTCTGATCCTTGATGCAATTATTTTTTCTCCACAGAACAATGTGTTGCTCATCAAAAGCTCTGATACCAAATTGATTTACCATTATTACGACCAAGCACGACGCTTCGCTGCCATGGAGTAACTGGCCTGAGCCAACAAAATGATCATCTAAATATGGGTTACGTGTGGATCCTAGTCTTCGCGAGTAGTGCCCCCACTTCTACCAACAACTTGGTGAATATTTGGGGCACAGATGTGAGCCCAAACGGAATAATTACAAATAAATGATGGCCTACGCATCATTGAGGCCACCGCCCCCCCACTTCAATGATGATGCTGGTGAAGAAGAGAGGATGATGATAATAAATATTTAAAAAGGATGCGACACACCCCTTGTGCCGAGTCGACTTCTTTGCAAATGTCATTCTGAGACTTATTTTTCTTCCTGCTCTTACTCGGGATTCCCTTGATGCTCTATGAAAGCACTTTTCTCAGGTAACTCTTGAGGGGGGCGCCCTTTCCCAATGCCTTCTTGGCCCTTTTTAGGCTTTCTAGGCGAAACGCCTTCCCAGCATTGTCTTCCTCCCCCTCTCTATCCTACTTCCTCTCCTCGTTTCCCTCCTCTTCCTCCAGGACCGTGGCATAGTCCTCCTAAATCTGTGGCAGCTGAGGTTTCACGCCCTGCCTCGGTGTCGAACATGGCTCATCCGAGTGTCTCCCAGTCAACCGAGTCAATAATAAAGACAGGTTGCACCCCAGGGTCGACCCAGAGAATGAGACGCCATACTCTTGCGACTGGGCATTAAGTCAGTTTTTTCAAGTGGTGGGAGGCTTAAGAACCCCCCCCCCCCCATTGTCCATGCACCTGAGTGCAGCCGCTTGCCTATTCTGTGCAGGGTCTGTGACCCTGAGACCTATCATGCCCCCTGCGTCAGCGTTGATTGCGGTTACCCCCACAGACGCATGGGGGTCATCGTGACCCTGCCAGTCGGCCCAGTCTACCGTCAACCTAAGTATCAATGGTTGCGGCCCAAGCCGCATGCTTGCTGTACCTCTCTTGGAGCTCCCCGATAGGCATCAGCTCAAACGCAAAAAAACCTATCTTGCTGTGAAGTGGCCCTGGTCAATTTTATAATACTCGGAATGGGCATCATTGCTTCCAAGCAGTGTCAAACTCTGCACACTCTCGCTGCTTGTCTATCGCTAGTATACCATCATCTTAAATTTTGTGCAAAAAAGCCACCCTCCACAATGGTGAGGCGCAGACATTTTTTTTCTCTCGTCGCCCGTGGAGCACAGGAAAACCCAATGATGGGGAATTGGCACAAAGAATAGGAAAGACTGTTTCTAGTAGAACAGGTAGGGGCTGACAGCATGGGGTGGCCAAAACTATTTTAGGTTTCAGACATTCTCCCCAGAAGGGATCCGCAGGATGAAGTTATTGATCTCGGATGAGGAGGGAGTGTGTAAACCGCTGTAAAAATAAATACATAAATACAATTACTGCAGTGTTTAAAATGCAATGTATGGTGTACAAGTATAATAGCCTGGGTTAATAATCAACCAAAGCACCGAGTGGTACCATGTTTGTGAGTCTTAAATCCGACCAAACACAAGCATTCAGGGGTTGCTAAGCAGTGTAAAAACGTAAGTCAACCCCTAAATCAGATGCACCTTCCATTACACTGCCACTACCATAGATCAATGGCAGCAAATCCCGCATCCTGCTGGAAATAGTTGAAAAATTCAGAAAAACTCCTAGTTTACTTTTCAGGATTGTGTTCAAAAATATCAACAGATGACCTTTCTAATTAACTAGCCTTTTGCCCGTTCAAGGACGGGTGTATTGCAGTAAATCTGAAACTTGCAAACGAAAAGCAGACTGCGACGTGATATTCATTGCATTAATGCGTGTGCAATTTGTAAGGGCACGGTGACACAGAGCCATTTCATTTTCAGGTTATAATCCCTTGTTCATCATGACGTCCTTTTTACTTCTATGTCTCAATAGCGTTACGGAGATCGCGTGACGTGAGGATTCTGCCTTTGTAGTGAGGGTTGTAAGTTGACGCCGAGGAGGGGGGAGGAGGCGACTCGCCCCCCCCCCCCAACAATGTGGAGTGACGTCAGCCGCTAATTATTATGAATGGGGGGGGGGGTGTCCATTTGGAGGACGTCAGCTGTTAATGATTATGATGAGGGGGGCTGTTCGATGTGGAGTGACGTCACCTGCTCATGATTATTAATGAGGGGGAGAGTGCTCAATGTGGTGACACCACCTGCTCATGATTATTAACGAGGGGGGGGGCGGGTCCATGTGGAGGACGTAACCTCTTCATGAATATTAATGAGGGGGGCTGGTCGACGTGAAGTGACGTCACGAGTGTTAAGAACAGACATTCCTGGGTGATTATAGTAGGTATACTGCAAGCCACACTACTCGTGCAGGGAAAATGGGAATTTGTATTATTTTATGGCATTGACAGACCATGTAAACCAACAAAATGTAGTTAAAATAAGTATCCTGCGTTGCGTGACAAGTACACAGCAGTATACATCCACATTTGGCTTACAGTGCACAGCGCAGACTGAGGTCTGGCCCAGCAGGGCAATGAGATTCTTACTTAGAGGATGGAGTCTTTTGGCTCAATTCTCCAGCTCAATTCAAAATAAATGAAAACAAACAGCTTCCCTTCTGGGTGCTTAAGACGACAAGGGTGGATATTTAGTAGATAATTTTTTTCAATGCCTTCACCGCCTACAGCTTTCTGCGTTGTCTCCTTCTGGCAAAATGTAGCTTCATTGCGTCGTGTACCCTGGAGAGAATCCAGCATTACCACTTCAAAACTTTTCCAAGATATTTGTAAAAAATGGACATGTGATGAATGAAAATTCATTCATAGGGTATTAATAAAGTATATTCTGCAAATATACTGAATAAATTAAATGTTTCACTCAAAAGGAACACTCAGAGTGACGCTTAGATTTCAACATTTGCACATTAATTATATATCATGTGGCCCTGGTGGCCCATGGGCTGATTACATAAAATTTCAAAATTATGATGGAACAATTGTGGATATATTAATATAAATGTGAAACAGATGCAGCTCACGATGGGCAGCACATCTGATGAAAGTGGCCTCATCACACATCTTATTCTCCACAACATTCTGACAGTTTTTTTTTTAAGATGTCCATGTCGAAGCAACATTGAACTGGTTGGTGCGAGAGGTTTGACTCGGGCCTGTGATCAATACATCCTGCTTTAAACCATGCACACTTGATTACATTCTTATACCAAGGAGCTTATAACCGGTTGTGTGTGAGGCACTGGAGCTTCAACACATTGATTCAGACCACAATCTTATATTTTCCTGACAAATTATTTCCACATTCGGAAGAAGTGAAACATCCAATGGCTGGACCTCAGCTTCTGATGGTGCTCATGTGGTTGTCCAATGGGGAAATGTGGCCTCTAAAAGCTTAACAACATGAAGGCCGCTATGGCAAATAATGGAACACAAGCAGCTAAACAGCACGTGGTGTGTGATGGGATGTGGATGCGAGGAGTTATTCCTCTCTTGCACCTGAATGAAGCAATAAGGGCAACATAAACTTTCACCGGTCCTGTTCTATCACCGCACAGAAGCTAAGACAGCCAGTCAGGTTTTTCAATGATAGTGGAGGTTCACACTCCATGCTGAGAAGATTAAAATGACAGTTTCTAGAAATTCTAGTCCTTTTTGACAAACATTTGTCTACATTTCATTGAACTCTTAAGAACTAGAAAAGATGATTTGCTCCAAGAGGGCAAGTGAGTTAGGTCTTAACTTTTACAACTAATGAAGACTTTTGGAGGTACAATCTGTACAACAGAAACCATTGTATGCATGTAACATTATATATAAGGTATAATTTATGTGCGCGTGTACATATTATGTGCATTAATATGTATTTTTCAAATTAATTTTTACAGATTACGATGGAAACGGCAGCTTTAATTTTACATTGCCAATGGAAACGCAGTAGGGTAGTTAAAAGTATAATGCACACCTTACTGTATGTTTCCTAAGGGAACAGATTTGTCGATTGGCTTTCCACCATGACAGCATGGTCCACTTATTGGCTTTGTCGTGTGTTTGGACCTGGGCCGAGTGCCAAGGAGCAACCGATACTGAGCTCTCCGTGCGGTGGAAATTAACATTCTACATGCGCCACCCGCTCTACGGTATTTTGGAGCAGGGAATCTTTTGAATTAATTTTTACAAAAGTCGAAACAATACTTGTGTTAAGACTATGCAAGCTTTCTGAAAATACCAAAGCATATTGTTAAATACGCAGTGTCAATGGGCACATTGTACAACTATATATACGACTGTAAATATATTTATTTATTCTATGTATTAAACTATTTTCTAGACAATAACACAACATTAAATGTGATACTATACCAAATACAAAACACAAATCAGTTACGACATCCATTTTTGGGCTACGTTTTGTTTAAGCAATAAATATAATATAAATATATATCTTTAACTGATTATGATGATGATGATTAAGTAATTTTCTGTATCATGGGCTGAATAATTGTTTTATAATATTGTAATTAATAAAGTAGAACTCCAAAAATCTGTCTTCTAATAAGCCGCGAGCCCTAAAATTTGCGACGCCGAAGCAGTTCGTGTCAACTCCCGTCATTTTCTGGGAGCGGAAATTATAATTTTTTATTTGAAGGCTGCTAAAAACGCCTCTAACCAGTAAAAAAAGAAAATTGCACATTATCGAAGCTAATTTCTCCTAAAGTTTGCAGGAATAATTTTTTTGTAACCAATTGCAGCTTCTTTCAAGCTCACCCCGTGCTTAAAATGTTTTATTCCCATTGTGGTGCCTCACGCCACCCACGCTGTAGCAGCACTTTAGCTAATCTCTCTATCTCCAAGATACAGTGAGATGCAGAGAGACAAATGGAGATGAGAAAAGACATTCGGAGAGGCAACGCAGCTGAAGAGAGACAAATGGACATGCAAAGATAAAATAGAGCTGCAGATAAAAGTTATTTAGATTTTTTTTTACATCACACAGAATAATGCTACTACCTTATTTTGTTGTCTAGTGTACGATATATTTAGACTTCGATTTTAAGTAAAAAAAAATTGAACCCTAAATCCCTATTACAGATTTTCTTACTTTGGGTTTCCAAATAAAAAAGGCAAAACTCCGATGTGCATTTTTGTGGATTATTTGGATGGTTAGTCTCATGTCCCACCACTCATAAACCACAACGTACTTGTGGATTATTGGAGTCGTGTGGCTAAAAAAAATCCTGAAATTTGTGAAAATCCAAGTATTCAATGCGGATTATTGGAGCAATATCATACATTTCCTCAGATTACAGGGTCAGCAACACGTTCCCCTCACATCACCACAGAAAATAGTGTTAGATTGTAATGCATGTTTACAGCATAATACGTAGCAACTAAATGCATTTTTATTGTAACACAAAACAAAGTTATACATGACTATCACGTTTCTTGTAAATAGTATGCATAGTATCATCTTCTTGGTTCTTTCGGTAAAGTCATGTAGAAGGGAAATAATAAAATAAAACATAATAAAAGAATTCTCACGACGTTTCGGCCACAACGCAAGCAGCCGTCCTCAGGTGAAGACCAGGTCTGTCGGGGAGCATGCACACAGACGCTGTCTCCCCGACAGACCTGTTCTTCACCTGAGGACGGCTGCTTGCGTTGTGGCCGAAACGTCGTGAGAATTCATCTTTTTGGTTCTTTCGGTGAAGTCACGTAGAAGGAAAATATTAAAATAATAAAAATAAAACATAATAAAATAATTCTCACGACGTTTCGGCCACAACGCAAGCAGCCGTCTTCAGGTGGAGAACAGGTCTGTCGAGAAGGCAGAGTCTCATTCAGACTCATTCATTACAATGGATATCTATAACTGGTTGGATTATTCATAGGTTAATCAACATACATAATGCATGCATATCATGCATGCACACAATGCATGTCCATCCTGCTAGGTTTTGGGTGCAAGAAATTGCAATACCTGCTATTGTCTGCTCACAGTTTATCACCATCGAAGTATGGTGACCTGTATAGGCATGCACTTAAACAGCTTCCAAGCAGCACTAAGCCTAGAACTATCAGAACAGTTCAAATCATATTTTATTTCTCTCAATTTCGATAAATTATCTAATTGGTCTTGGCGAGTAGTAACTAGTTTAATAAAGAACTTCAACATTATCTAAATAAATTGAGTGTCCATGTTGGGACGCATGTTCTGCCTCTGCCAACAGTTGTATTTGGGAGTATTTAATATTCATTTAGTGTTCTTCGTCTCATGCTGATCATTCATCCTGTCTGACCAACATAGCATTTGACACAGGAACAATTCATCTGGTATACACCTTAAATAATGTTCCCTGCTGCGTCATTTGGTTTGGGCATATATTTCGACTGATAATTGTACAATTAAGTTAAATAAACTTTATACAGCTATAGGGTGACTATTATACTAATATGTAAACAGACAAGGAAAAATGCCAAATGCCACTGAAAATAAACTTATCACGAAAATTTGACAGCTTTTACATCAAACTGTGATTGAGATGGGAGCGTAACCAAGGACATTTTTAAAGGGATGGAATGCCAGGCCGTTTCGGGCATCAACAGCCTGAGTGAGAACAATGTGCGGTTTTTGTCCTTGGTGAAAAGCACTTCGTGGTTGCGGGAAGACTTTTTAATGAAACAATAAAAATGCATTTCCAAAACTACACCTTGTTATCATTTGCGACTGCACTGAGATTAAGCCAATGGCTGCACTTGAACAATTAAAACCGATAAATATATTTATATATATTCTTATGAAAATTGTTCAGCAAGACCAAGAATTTGCTACGTATAAATGTTTTCATGCTTTGTGTTAAAGAGAACAAACCTAAAAGTATCTAATTACTGCAGCTAGTCAATGAACAAGTTTGTATAACTTTGACCGTGGCATAAAATAAAATGATACCAACATTTTTTGCAAATATACAGGTTAAGAAAGTTATGAAATGTTTTTTGCTATTTAAATAATGCACCTACAACAAATACTGAAAATAATATACGTGAACATAGAAACAGGAGTCTACGTTAACCAAGCGAAATTCTGAAAACTTGCCGTCCCAGATGTCTTGAACATTGCATTTGTTGAAACTCGTCTACAGAATACAATGTCTATCAGGAGCCCCAAACACACACACGCATGTGATGCAGCGACTGGAAAACTCCCCACTGAATTTATTTTTAGGCTTAAAAACCGATATTCTTGGAAACAATACGCCAGATAAAAAAAAATCCCCCATGGTCTATACAGTAGTTTCAAAATATGTTGTGCACATTTTACTGCAGATTTCGTGTGAATCAATTCGACATATCCCTTTGAAAAGTCAACACCACAAAAGTTAAATTGGACCAATAACCTTTTCACCACATTTCTAACGGTTGGGAAAAGTTATTCAATTTAAACATTCAAATTAGCTCAATCTGCTTGTTCTGCTCACATGTAGACTGAATTTAGTTGGAGAGATTGTACTTTCGAAGTAAACATTCTGCGTGGGATTTACAGACGAGTTTACCCTCGTATGAAATTATTTTAACATCTTTCCGTGCTCATACCATACCTTCCGTCGATTAAACTGGTCTACAAAGCATATGATTGTGTAAACAATACCAACTAAATACATAGGCGCAGAAGTTAAATGGGCAGCCACATCCCATGTGTGCAAAATTCCCAGGACATCAATAATTCAACTGACCTTTTGTATTTGGCATCGTCCAATGTGGCAGCCAACGCAGTACTTGCTTAGCTATCGAGTGAAAGGGGACAGTTTACTGTACAAGCCCATTAAGATGCCTCCTTCTGCCTTCAGCGCCAAGAATCCTAGCACCCAACCAATTCTCGGCACGCAAGCCGGATGCTCTAGAGCGTGGGGATCACGCTGCATAAATAAATCATCACAGACGACTGCACACGAAGCTGCCGCCTCGTTGATGTCCTCTGGGGAGGAGTCCTAAACCGTACCAAGCTTAAAAAGAGGTTTCCCGGAATTAAGGAGAGTTGGGAAAATGTAATCCCCTAATGATAATCCAGTGAGCCAATTTTAACGCAGGGCATGCAGACAGAGAAGAGATATATTCAATAAACTACTTTATTGTGATTAATTATAAGTAATTCTAATATACAATGACCTATTTTGGTGTACATTGTTAACCTGAAACCATCAAATTAAACAGCTGTCATTTGAATGCATCTTCAAAGTGGATCGCAACATATTTATAAACACGATCAATATAAACTTTTATAATCAATGAATATTAAATGCATAAGTAATTTGTGTAGAGGTACATTTTTAAAAAATACGTGTTTTATTCCCCAGTGAAAGGACACGATCAATTCTTATGCCAATAGTCGTCGTTAAAACTCTTGGAGAATTTCAATTTGAACAGGAAATAATTCATTTACTTTCTCTACAATATTTTTTTCATCCATTTGTATTTTTCTATTATACAGGAATGTAGTTTCTGTAGGTTTTTTCTAAAAATCAATCACATTATGCACACGTGAACATTCGAGTACATTCTCCAAATAGGTTTGAAATCAAAAGCAAGCAAAGTAAAAAAAACCTCAGCTAGCCAGACCCCTGCCGAGCCGAATATCGCATTCAGTCAGACCAATGACCGGCAAAATAATAAACTAATTCAGAACATTTCCATTTAAAGCTTTCATGACTGCAGGGATTCATCTTCTTGGTTCTTTCGGTAAAGTCACGTAGAATGGAAATAATAAAATAATAAAAAGAAAACATAATAAAATAATTCTCACGACGTTTCGGCCACAACGCAAGCAGCCGTCCTCAGGTGGAGAGCAGGTCTGACTTTACCGAAAGAACCAAGAAGATAATTCAGCACAGCCTCCAGCGCGCAACACTCGTTGGTGGCAGCGCAGGTTTTGTAATTGTGCGCAGTGTCCTTTTGGCCTTTATTGAGGTTTTTTTGGGGTTGGATCACACAAATATAATCGTGTAATTCAACCCGCCACCACCCGACACAGACAATTAATAAGGTTCATGACGTAAACAAAACATGAAAATCAGTTACGAGTTAAGAAAACCGGTGTGTTGGAGAGTAAACCCGCAACATTTACAATTTGATTATGACGTTTCGCCCGGAAATTATAACCAGCCTCATCAGGCAACAATCATACTAATTGTCTGTGTCTGGTGTTGGCGGGTTTAATGACACATTTATATTTATGTGATCTAACCCAAAAAAGCTATATTATAGATATTGGTCGCGAAAGCCTACATGTTAAACTTTCCTGTTGGCTTGTCTCACTCTGTAGCCCAATGTCTTTCTTTGTGCGCCTTGCGTTGTCTCTCACTCAACGTTTGTCCCTCTTGCTGTAATTTACTCCGGTTTGATGTTCACTGTCTTTATTACATCTCAGAAAGCATCAACACACCTCACCGGCGAGTACAATGCAGCACACAGACCGATTATTTTCGCTAGTCAAGGTTTTACTGTTTTGATAAAGGCAAAACAGGGCCACAATCGACAGCGTACAACTACAAACAAAACATCTGATCATCTTCACTTCAACAATGGGAAAAAATACAACAGGCTAACATTTCGGTCACATTTAAAATCCTCATATCTTCTTGAAAGCTCTTAGTACACCCGACAAACAAGTTGATTGTTCACGCATCATTGTCAAAACAGAAATCGATTATTCAACTTAAGTATTTGTGTTCTGTCTTTTTTTCATAGCCACTCTTAACCTTAGTGTGAAGAACGCTTTCGTCCTCATCCAGTACTGCTCTGTTGTTATAATGAATTCTTACATTTCTCTCAAACAAATACGGGAGCATTACTTTTATATCTTCTATATCCAGTATATAATACGCATTTTAATGAGCAGATGCATCGAGCTAAATGGTGCTAATGTAAACCTTTTAAAGCTCATTTTTTTACTAAAATAAATATGCGGACCTTAGCTCATGGGCACAGCAAGTGAGAGCACATAAACACGTCACACAAATTTGTCCCCCTGCATTTCATTCCCTGACGTGGAGATTAAAGGAACGCAGTCATGAACAACGTCATCTTTTATGCCCCCCCCGTCCCCACCATCCTATTCCTCCGGTGTGTCACACTCTGTGCCATGTTTGTGAATCATTCTTTTGCCCGGTGCTCAAGTGAAAGGTGTGCTCATGTCACCTTTGCCATTCATCATGCAGGCATCTCTCACGGTAACTTATCTTCAAAGACATGCTATGCGATTCTCCCTTTATTTTCTGCAAGGATGGCTCCACATTCAAAAGATCCACTACACCCAAAATATTCCATATACATATTTCAGGTAAAAGCTGAAATACAAAAACATTTATATAAATCACTTACAGATACTTTTAATGTTTATAAATCATTTAGAGGTGATTTAAATATTTACATATGCATGATACTTTTTTAGTAAACACTCAGAATACAGTCCATGAAATTTCAATATCCTTTTTTCATCAACAGCTGTGATAACTCCACTGCTGGATGAAGGCTTCCCCACATCATAACCATCCATTGGTCTTGTGATAAAATTCACCAAGCTCCTACTCGTGAGTTTAATCTCATCAATCCATCTCGTGGGAATCATTCCTCCTTTGACTGCCATTCTGTCACTAATCTCATCCATCGCCCATCATCCGTTCTCGAGATGATGTCCTATCAGGCCCACTTATTTCTTGACAGGCCATATGTCCCTAATTATTGCTTGCCCTTTCATCCATATCTTCCTCTTTTCGTCTATCCAAGGACTTATCTCCAAGAACTCATCTCCAAGGACTCATCTCCCCATGCTTTTTTTCTACACTAATCAGTTTTCATTTCATCTTCCTTGCCAGTGTCAAAGAGTCTGATTCATGTCATAGCAGGCAATCTATACTGATTGAAAACTTTCCTCTTCAAGCACACTAATTTGTTGCTTTACGTTATAAAAATAAACTTGATAAAAGCAGTGCAACCTGCTCTCACACACCACTTTATTTCATTATTTTGATCCTGATCCACTATCAATTGCCCTTGATATATGTATTGTTGTGCTTTCTAAGTGCGTCCCTACAACAATTTTTTTCATTTTGTTCAGCCAAACTTGTATATGCACGGGTGACCACCATGCATGCCAAGTTGTTACAGACAACTATGGAGCAGTGCAACCACGTCTCAGAGAGCAATGCACCGATTAGAAATTGTACAATACTTCTATGCTCCCTGTCTTCACCAACCCACACTGACCAGCATGGTGAAGTATGGTCAACCTACCACCACAACCCTACATGGCGTGGAAAGGCCTTCATCCAGCAGTGGATTGACAAAAAAATTATTATAATATATAAATCGAGTATTGTATTAACAAAGATCTTACCAAGCTAATGTCAATACTTGCGGTGTTAGATTAAAACACTAATAAAAATCCAAATAAGACTACAATCCTGTGTCCATTGCTGCACGCTGCACTAACTGGGCTACGCTTTTATCAGCGGATACCAAATGAGCAAATACGTGCTTTCTCCTCGGCAAAATTGTATACTTCGGGACGTTACACTGCAGGCTGGCGGCGGTGACACGTTCGCCGTGGGACTCGGGGGCTCTCGATGATGGACAGCGCTCCCGCATTAATTAGCCGATAATGCTCGGCTTTATATGGGAGGATTACAGCTATGGCAGTGTTAATCCAAATATTATCAGCTGAGAGCCATGTATGTTGCATTATACCGAGAAGGTACCTTTGTTAAAAGAAATTATTTACTTTGATATTGAGCATTTTATTTATATTTTTTGTTTAAAATCAACGATGATTTACAAGGTGAGATTTTCATTGTATTAATTGGTACTGACGTACAGTATTTTAACGTCAGTAAACAGATACATTATTAACAAACAGCTAAGTTATTTTTTTACACACGATGGCTATAACGGATTTTTTAAAGTAGGTACGGTATACAAGAAAAATGGTAAACCTTCTTTATTCGGCTTTAGGGACATGTTAAAATCAATACATGTAACCAACGGCAACACACATTGCTTTGGAGATTAAACTTCAGTCACAGCAAAAAATGTTTTTAACAATATCAATTGCTTCAATAGCTTTTCTGTCACATTGACAACTCATGCAGGGGGAGCAAGGGGGCATTCAAGTGAAATCGGAACAAATCATTGGACTTCAGCCTCTCAACATGAATCAGATGAATAAGCCACCTAAGTAAATGGCACAAGTATGTAATTGCACGCTATGTTTCTTGATGACGTTCCGCTGCATTAGACCGATTTGAAAAATAGAACCAATATATATCACGCATTTTAAGTCAGCGTGTGTGCTACATTCACAAAATTTGACGGAGGGGGAGGTCCAAAAATAAATTGTGTGCGAGACACACAAAAGAGAGACACATTGAACCAATTAACACTCACGAATCAGAGACGCCATATTGACCGTGAAGAAAAGTAAGCGAGCTTGGGCAGCAGCACACGTCACTCCGAGGAGTGATGTCTTATGGTTGAGCCTAACGGCAGTGGCAGCCAAAGGGGACAGGACCCACTGCTGAATGAAGGCCTCCCCATGCCATGTTAATTATAGGAGTTGTTCACCATCCTTCACCATGCTGGTGAGTGTTGGTTGATGAAGGAGATGAGGGGAGAAGGCACCAGAACCAGTTCAGGTATCACTCATCACCGATGTCGCTCTGAACGGGAATCGAACTCAGGTCACAGCACGATAACGACTGAACTACCGCCCCACTCAAAGTGTGACATACCAGGATAAAAAATAACTCTTGAGAGTCCAGAGGAATAACATATGGACAATGACATGTGAGTGATTTGATGAATGAAAATACGAGGAATGTGTCACCTCTAATCATCAAAAAACCCTGATAGTTTGAAATGTGGGTGTACATCGGATTCTAACATGACACCAAAATAGAGCAAAGACCAGGGCACCTTTTGCACAGAATGGTGTCACCAGTAGCAGTTACTTTAAGTTTATTTCCATGCATTGTGGTCAATGACAATTTACGCAGGACAGTTATAGGACTTTTTCAGGAGAGTCCTGCAAGATGTTTTCAGCCAATATACAAAGTGGGAGAAACCCGGAACACCCGGAGAAAACAGACGCATGTGAAGGGGCAACCCTCCTATCTCCATACAGATGGAAAGAGATGGTGATTAGTCCACCTGCTGTACTGCCGTCTCCTGGCAAGCCACAGCTTGGCACATCGAAACCCATGGGAAGGGAGTTTCAGAACATTTGTTTAATCCACCAACCTTTGCCTCCAGTGCTGGATTGCAGGCACGCGTAGCTATCACTGCCTGACAAAATAATTATCATGGCACACCAGTGTCATAGTAATGAGTGGCAGAGTGCATGGCAGACAGCACTCAAACAACTCTAAGAACAACTGTGCAGCAGAGTGACTGGCAATGTAATGTTGCAATGCCAGGACATAATCCATGCCAAACTGTTGCCCCCAAGTAAGACAAAGTTGGCTCAGTACAACGCTGACACAACTTAAAGAAACCCATGCCTTACAAACAATGTGGATTAATGTCCTCACACAAGCAGCTACCAGATAGAAACACATGATGAAGAAGGTATATCCATCAAATTTCCGTTCCAGATTCCACCACAAAGAGTTGCTTATACATTTATAATAACTGCAAACGTAAGGGTATTTTCTATAAAGATGACTCCGTGTAAATACATATTCTGAGAAACATCTGCTACACTCAAGCAATGTTATGCTACACAATTTGATATAGCAATATATAAAAATTTACATGCACTTTTATTAACTAGGCTACATCAAAATGGGAAAGTACATATATGAACGCCTGATATTTATATTTAAAATGAGAAATTACAGCAAAAAGCGACATTTATCATAGGAAAACAGTTGAAATAATGTATTTATAATTCTGACATATTTTAGCAAATAAGGATTAATTGAGAAGAGTTAGTAAACAGTGAATAGCGTTAACTGTAAGACCAGTACATTAAGTAATGAAAATTGGAGGCAATCATATAATTATGCCCTTATTATTCTTATAATACACACACACACAACCTCAAAATCAGGACACTTGCCACTAAGCCAATCTGGACAGGTGAGATGGGTTTATTCCCAATCTCTTCCAGAGATTCTGCTCAGCACGTCGTAAGTGTAAGTGTGCTAAAAAAAACGCCTGCATGCCAATGTAAATCTGTGTTGAAAGCCCAAAACCCCAAACAAAAAATATACCTACATTTATAGAGGAAAAAATATGCTAATGCAGGTCTCCTTTGCAAACGGCAGAATTAATCTCCAAGTACTCGTCCCTGCTGATTAATGTGGTAATGATTAATTGAGCTCACCTCCCATCCTTGGCTGCTGCCCATGCTCCTTCTTCTCCTCGCACTTGTTACACTCGCTGAAGTACAACAGCAGGAGGACATCCACCAGCACCCACACCAGCGATGTGGCCAGAACAACCTTGCAGTACGCAAACTTCCTCATGGCTCCGTGGACGGCTCAGGCTGAGAACGCAGAAGGGACGGCTCGATGTGGCTCGCGTGAAAGAGACCTGTTCAGTTGGGAAAGGTGTTGGAACACGCAGATTTGTTTGGTCAACGCACTTCTAGGATGAAAACTTATTTCTTTAGAAACATACACACATAAAATGAAAGGGAAACTGCGCATTGGCGCCGTTAATTACCACCGATGGTCCTAATCTGTGCATAAACTAAGTGAAATTGTAATTGCCTGCTACTGTTGAACAGGATTTTTTCACAGAGTGAACACAATTAATTATCAAAGCCAATGACCTGTATTGAGCTGTAATTTTAGACAAAACGATTAGATGTTGGTAAAAATGGCTAGAGTTTACCACCACCCTCAAGAGAAAATTAAGGTTCCTTTGTTTCCTTGGCCAAGTCTGTCAACAAGACCTTTGTTTGAAAATATAGAATTTTTAAAAACACACACGTATGATCCCTTCTTCACTCATTGCACAATTTCACATTCAGTATTAACAACGTAGTGCATTCATATTCTGCACATCACTCAGGGACTCGATATGAACACACTGCACAGTGGAAAGCAGCGTGATGAATAAAACCATCAACCCACAGCAGTAATGCAATGTCATTCATTAACACACAAGTCTGTCGCTTCACTTGCAAAGAAAATTGCACGAACCAATTTTATATTTGCATGCTGTCTGAGAGAGAAAAGTAGGCACCCACACACAATATGTTCAGCTCAAGCACTACATGTACAGAATTTGTTGATACTCAACAGTTGACTTTGCGGTTGCATTTTTTTTCTTTTATAAAATATAATCACCTACAGTAGTTGTTTTGGATGCCAGTCTTATATAACCGTGTCTGCAGAAGCACCCGTCTGACAGAAAAATTGTGAGATGAGACATCTCCAGGCAACAAGTCTCATTATCCACATATAGGAACAAAGGAGCGCGTGCACTGCTCAAATCACATTGCTCAACTGCTGCCCTTTCATATCAATCAGCTGCACAGAAGCATAACACCACGTTGCTGCGTACCCAGATGGTAGCAAGTGGATAATTTAAATGTCATTTTATCTCACAAATCTCACACGTAAGGCTTCGGCATTTCCCCCCCCCCCCCCCACAATTATTCTACAGTGGCATGGTGTCCATCAACAAATGTACTCACAATAAGTGACCTTTCACACATTATACGAGTATTTTGCGGGAAGCAGTTTAAAACATCTTACAATTAAATAAAAACAAACAGGTACAAACTATATTTGACCGGCTGAACGGGATAAAAAAAAAGACAATGTAAAGGCACTTTTTTTAAGTTTGTACTTTTCCCTCAGTTTTAAAGGCACTTTGAAAGAAAATCCTGTCAGTTATAACACTTGGCCAGCCAACGTGTGTGTTTTTGGCAATTATTTTTAAAACATAAACGTGGTCTTTATTCGACAATGAAACTCTATCTGAGCAGCTGAAAGAAATGAACCATTATAAAATCACTCAGCCTGGCTTGATAACATCTGTGTCTTGGCCAGAGCCACTCCCAACACTCATGCAGCACATATCGGAAGCTAATTTGCCAACATCTCAGCAGGCATCAAGTACAACTTGAAGCATCAGCAATGCACACACTTGATCTTCATAAAACAAACTGCATTATTCACACACCACTGCAGCAAAGCTATTCAGCGTGAATGGCGTTTATTACAGCACAACAGGGAAATCAAGCAAAATTGTTTCATGGCTTCCAATTACTTTTAATGCATTATATGGTGTAGAGCATTGTTCTCTTCTTGCAATATAACTATTCATTTTTTATTATTACATTTCGATTGTTATTTTTTGGTGAACAGTTAATGCGAAAAATAATTAATTAGATTTAATATATAATATTGATCGGCCTCATTCACTTGGTATACGCAACCTCATCAAGCACCATTATAGCTTTGAACTGTGTGCTTGGATAAATCCCTCATGTCATTGCTTTTGATTAACAATGCTTATTTTTTTAGGCAGTATTAGGAGGTACACCGTCGTGCGTGAGTGGTGTGCTCCCCATGTCAGAGGTGTATTTTCATCTGACTTGCACTGACCAGCGTGATGAAGTACAGTCACATATTATTTCATAATGGTCGTGAGGGCCTGAACCACGGTCATCAGCAACTGTGGTTTCACCAAGCTTTGCGTCGACAGAGAAGTTGAAGGAACACAGGGGGTGTTATAATAAGCACTGGGTAGGAACAAGGCACCTTCTTTTATCTGACCATTGCTACATAACAACACATGGACTCGACCCGAATAATCAAACCTTGTTGAACTGGAGACAGACTTAAGATAAATAAATTTGGGACATACGTTGATTCGGTGAGGTGAGAAAGAGAACTCCTTACATCTGAAAAGTGTCTGCTGAGTCTATCTTCGGTACAGACAAATTACAGTAATTATGGAAGTGGAATTTTAGTTTCTCCGGAACTCAAACATGTAATTTTAGGATTCAAGAATACATTGGATACAGTTTCTCAGCTAATATTAAAGCTCTCCAACAATGACTTAAACATTATTTAAGTAGATCATGGGACCTCCTTTGTCAGTAGCAAAATATGAGAATAGATTTTTCCCCTTTTATCTGGCAACAAAACAGGTGTTAAGTTTTTTACACCATTGGAACCTCATTTGCCAGTAAAAATATGATAATTGGTTTTTTACCCTTCTTCTGATAATCTGATAATGTGCACATTATCAGAGTTATGTTTTTTGTTTGCATTATGACTGCAGGTATTGTGGTCTATGCAAACATGACTCCTTGTAAAAAGGTGTCAGTTTTGTTGCCAGATAGAAGGGTAAAAAATCAATTATCAGGTGTTAAGTTGTTAAAACACCAAACTGAAACCTTTTACAAGGAATCATGTCTGCATTAACCACAATACTTGTGGTCAAAATGCCAAAAAAACATACTCTGATAATATATGCATGAAACTTGATTTGAAGCTTTCTTGACTGCAGGAATTACTCTTTGGTTCTTTCGGTAAAGTCACGTAAAAAGAAAATAAATTAAATTATATAATACGACGTTTCGATTGCAACACAAGCAACCGTCACCAGGTAGAACTACATTTGAGAGAGAGACAAAACACAGACACGGAGACACACAGACAGACACACAAGCAGAGAGACAACACAGACACACAGAGAGAGACACAACATAGACACACAGACACAATGCCTCTGTGTCGAGGCCTGAAATAGAGAGAGAGGGGGGGTTGGGCAGAGAGCAGCAGACCCACCTCTCTCTCTCTGCCCCCCCCCCTCTCTCTCTATTTAAGGCCTCGACACAGAGGCATTGGGTCTCTGTGTGTCTATGTTGTGTCTCTCTCTGTGTGTCTGTGTTGTCTCTCTCTGCTTGTGTGTCTGTCTGTGTGTCTCCGTGTCTGTGTTTTGTCCCTCTCAAATTTAGTTCTACCTGATGACGGTTGTTTGTGTTGCAATCGAAACGTCGTATTCTATTATTTAATTTATTTTCTTTCTACGTGACTTTACCGAAAGAACCAAAGAATATATGCATTGTCTTTGAAACTGATTGGTCCACACCAGAGACAGCTTTCTTTTGATCCTTGTCTCAAACGGTGTTAGAACAGAGGACGCCTTTTGGCCTTTTGGTGTCCTCTGGTCAACACCGTTTGAGAAAAGGCTCAAAAGAAAGCTGTCTCTGGTGTGGACCAATCCGTTTCAAAGACAGTGCATATATTATCAGAGTATGTTTTTTTTGGCATTTTGACCACAAGTATTGTGGTTAATGCAGGCATGATTCCTTGTAAAAGGTTTCAGTTTGGTGTTTTAACAACTTAACACCTGTTTTGTTGCCAGATAAAAGGGGAAAAAAATATTCTCATATTTAATTATATGTTCTAAAAATCCTTTAATATGTAAACATATAGCAAATGTGTAAATAAATTAACAACGTATAATGGTAGGTTTTTACCCTTTTAACTGGTACAAAACTGACACCTTTATTCAAGGCATCATGTTTGCAATGACCACAACACAAGTAGTCAATAAAGCAAACAAAAAGAAGCAACTCTGATAAGGATAATAATATGCACTGTCCTTGAAGTTGATTGGCCCACACCCGAGACGGCTTTCTTTAGAGCCTAGTCCCCATTGGTGTAGGGCCAGATGACACCAGAAGGCGTACAACTCAAAAACAGTGCAATATCAGAGTATTGAGAGTTCAGGGTAAACATTTACACTATGCGATCTCTTTTACCAGTGGCAAAATATAATGGTAGGTTTTTACCCTTTTAACTGGTACAAAACTGACACCTTTATTCAAGGCATCATGTTTGCAATGACCACAACACAAGTAGTCAATAAAGCAAACAAAAAGAAGCAACTCTGATAAGGATAATAATATGCACTGTCCTTGAAGTTGATTGGCCCACACCCGAGACGGCTTTCTTTAGAGCCTAGTCCCCATTGGTGTAGGGCCAGATGACACCAGAAGGCGTACAACTCAAAAACAGTGCAATATCAGAGTATTGAGAGTTCAGGGTAAACATTTACACTATGCGATCTCTTTTACCAGTGGCAAAATATAATGGTAGGTTTTTACCCTTTTAACTGGTACAAAACTGACACCTTTATTCAAGGCATCATGTTTGCAATGACCACAACACAAGTAGTCAATAAAGCAAACAAAAAGAAGCAACTCTGATAAGGATAATAATATGCACTGTCCTTGAAGTTGATTGGCCCACACCCGAGACGGCTTTCTTTAGAGCCTAGTCCCCATTGGTGTAGGGCCAGATGACACCAGAAGGCGTACAACTCAAAAACAGTGCAATATCAGAGTATTGAGAGTTCAGGGTAAACATTTACACTATGCGATCTCTTTTACCAGTGGCAAAATATAATGGTAGGTTTTTACCCTTTTAACTGGTACAAAACTGACACCTTTATTCAAGGCATCATGTTTGCAATGACCACAACACAAGTAGTCAATAAAGCAAACAAAAAGAAGCAACTCTGATAAGGATAATAATATGCACTGTCCTTGAAGTTGATTGGCCCACACCCGAGACGGCTTTCTTTAGAGCCTAGTCCCCATTGGTGTAGGGCCAGATGACACCAGAAGGCGTACAACTCAAAAACAGTGCAATATCAGAGTATTGAGAGTTCAGGGTAAACATTTTGAGTTGTACGCCTTCTGGTGTCATCTGGCCCTACACCAATGGGGACTAGGCTCTAAAGAAAGCCGTCTCGGGTGTGGGCCAATCAACTTCAAGGACAGTGCATATTATTATCCTTATCAGAGTTGCTTCTTTTTGTTTGCTTTATTGACTACTTGTGTTGTGGTCATTGCAAACATGATGCCTTGAATAAAGGTGTCAGTTTTGTACCAGTTAAAAGGGTAAAAACCTACCATTATATTTTGCCACTGGTAAAAGAGATCGCATAGTGTAAATGTTTACCCTGAACTCTCAATACTCTGATATTGCACTGTTTTTGAGTTGTACGCCTTCTGGTGTCATCTGGCCCTACACCAATGGGGACTAGGCTCTAAAGAAAGCCGTCTCGGGTGTGGGCCAATCAACTTCAAGGACAGTGCATATTATTATCCTTATCAGAGTTGCTTCTTTTTGTTTGCTTTATTGACTACTTGTGTTGTGGTCATTGCAAACATGATGCCTTGAATAAAGGTGTCAGTTTTGTACCAGTTAAAAGGGTAAAAACCTACCATTATATTTTGCCACTGGTAAAAGAGATCGCATAGTGTAAATGTTTACCCTGAACTCTCAATACTCTGATATTGCACTGTTTTTGAGTTGTACGCCTTCTGGTGTCATCTGGCCCTACACCAATGGGGACTAGGCTCTAAAGAAAGCCGTCTCGGGTGTGGGCCAATCAACTTCAAGGACAGTGCATATTATTATCCTTATCAGAGTTGCTTCTTTTTGTTTGCTTTATTGACTACTTGTGTTGTGGTCATTGCAAACATGATGCCTTGAATAAAGGTGTCAGTTTTGTACCAGTTAAAAGGGTAAAAACCTACCATTATATTTTGCCACTGGTAAAAGAGATCGCATAGTGTAAATGTTTACCCTGAACTCTCAATACTCTGATATTGCACTGTTTTTGAGTTGTACGCCTTCTGGTGTCATCTGGCCCTACACCAATGGGGACTAGGCTCTAAAGAAAGCCGTCTCGGGTGTGGGCCAATCAACTTCAAGGACAGTGCATATTATTATCCTTATCAGAGTTGCTTCTTTTTGTTTGCTTTATTGACTACTTGTGTTGTGGTCATTGCAAACATGATGCCTTGAATAAAGGTGTCAGTTTTGTACCAGTTAAAAGGGTAAAAACCTACCATTATATTTTGCCACTGGTAAAAGAGATCGCATAGTGTAAATGTTTACCCTGAACTCTCAATACTCTGATATTGCACTGTTTTTGAGTTGTACGCCTTCTGGTGTCATCTGGCCCTACACCAATGGGGACTAGGCTCTAAAGAAAGCCGTCTCGGGTGTGGGCCAATCAACTTCAAGGACAGTGCATATTATTATCCTTATCAGAGTTGCTTCTTTTTGTTTGCTTTATTGACTACTTGTGTTGTGGTCATTGCAAACATGATGCCTTGAATAAAGGTGTCAGTTTTGTACCAGTTAAAAGGGTAAAAACCTACCATTATATTTTGCCACTGGTAAAAGAGATCGCATAGTGTAAATTAACAACATTTCAATGAGACATCATTATGGGTGATGTCAACATTTTGACACAAAAGTGTTTAACATGAGCATGGATGACATGATGTTGGTAAGTTTGGCATTGGAATGAGGATTGACAAAGAGCATCTATTGGCATTTGCAGTCAACGTGGGTAGTAACATTATATCAAAAAGGAGTCTAGGAAAGGGCCACGGAGGAGCCCAAATGGAGGAATTAGAAATTAAACGAACTCAGAGACAAACTCCAGATTGTCGGACACATCTCTATCCTCGCCATATTCAACACGGGAAGTGCTCGCAGGTGATACAATTCAACTTACACTTCAATGTAGCCAAAGGGAGGATAAAGCCAATCACAGGCACAAAAGGCAGTTCACATCAAACATCTCAGTCATGACGTAGCAGAATTAAGACAAGCTTTAGGGAAATGGATGTCTCCACTTAAAAGGATTAAATAATTTCCTCCTTTAAAAGAGTGCACTGAACGCGTTTTTGTAACCACAAAACATGTGATGAAGAGGAGAGATACGACATGGACAAATATGCCAAGCAAAAGATCGAAAACACAACTATGTAAAACTATCAATTAAAATCGGAAAATAAATCAAAGCGCATAACAAAAATAATTGAAGATGTCATAGCAAACAATGGGGGCTTAAAGCAACAACATGGAAGTTGATGGCTGGTAATTCACAAATGGTACATACCACACCAGGGATAGAATCCTGAAATTAATAGAGGAGGTTTAAGTTCTCTAAAGATAAAAAAAACACATCCCAGGAATAAAAGTACTTTATTTGTCGGATGAAGAGAAGAAAGTACAGTATCATAAGTAACACTTGAAAGTAGTGAATACTGCTCTTGGCAGTGTGAAAAAAGATAAAGCTCCTGGACCAGAAAGAATAACTTTGGAAATTATCAAATAAGCAGAATCGGCAGTTGTAAAAAATAAATTGCAGACCTATCTACCGCATTCTTACAAAGCAATTAAATTACTCGGTCATGGAATGATGCCTCAATCATTATTCTATATTTTAAAAAATTTGAGACAAATTGACTTACAGAGTTACAGACAAATGTGCCTTTGATTTCGCACACAGAGTATTCAATAAGTTGATTGGGAACATAATAATGGGCACTTTATATGCCAAGTAACTATTTGAGCAAGCTGGATTCAGAGAGTGTTTCTATCATCAACCGCATACATTGGAATCAATCATATTTTCATAAAGACAACTCAATAAATGTATCTAATTATGCCAAGCCTTTGTAGGCTATGAAAAGCCAATTGACAAAATGAATGCAATCTAAGTAGGCAAGCTCGCAAACCGATGGACAAGCTCCACCAAAAATTGCACGAACAATAATACATATTTTCGATTTGAAGTTTTCGTGACTGCAAGGATCCATACTTTTGGTTCTTTCGGTAAAGTCACGTAGGTAAAGAATTTTTTTTTTTAAAATAAATAAAATTTTCTTGCTGTGGTGTTCACACCTAATGATGATTGCTTGTGTTGCAATCGAAACGTCGTGATTTTTTTATTTTCATCTTTTATATTTTATTTTATTTATATTTTATTTACCTACGTGACTTTACCAAAAGAACCAAGAATAATACATATCAGAAGGGGAATAATAACAAGGATAAACGCTCTCACTAAAGTTATTCAAGGTGACGTGAGAATGTCATCCATTGGTTGGATTGAAGAAATAAAGACGTAAACATAAGTAGATGCTTTAGTCATCTCTGATTTACCGATGACGGTCATTATGACAACCAATGGAAATTAAATGCAGGGAATAATTTAAGAAATTTACTGGACATCTGTGAAAAAGAGCTTCATGACTCATTGGATTCCTCCGGTCTAAATACAGATTCTGATAAACGTAATAAGTTTAATATTGGGCCTCATAATAAATGAGTAAAACGAAATGCATGTACAAAATGTTAACTGAATAAAGTAAGATATTTGGTGGAGGGACACCTGGAAAACACATCAGTGAATGTATATCTTGGGCGATTATTGAAGGCGCACCAGGATCAAAATGATAAAAATAAATAGGCATACTACAAGCGGTTTGGAGTGTTAAAATTTAAAGCTTTCGTGACTGCAGGGATTTAAGAAATTGAATTCTTAAATTAAAAGCAACATTCAAATCTGCATGAAGAAGACATTTATCAATCAGTGCATCCATCTGCTACGACATGTTTATTGGAAACATGAACATTCTCAAAGACCCTTGGAAAAAGCTGAAAGGTACACCAAACATGAAGAGGGTGCACGCTTGGAATCCCAGCAAGAGACAGCAAGAGGAACACGTAGATCGGAGAACAAACACAAATTAGAGACATCATCTTGACTGTTAAGATAAATAAGTGGGCTCCAGGTAATGACAACCAGAGGTCGGGACTTCACGATGGAGTGTCAGTCAACTTTTGGAACACACCCACGAGGATTACCACAGTGGAGGAGTAATGAGATTAGCTCATCTGCGCGAGCTAGAATTGTTATATAATGAAACCGTAAGGGATAATTAATGACGTGGGGGGCATTTATCTAGTAGTGGATATATCACAGGTGATGATGAATGTATTTTTCACAAGCAGATTGTGGTCTACCAAACTGAAAAAAATGCAACTAAGAACATCTAGGACAGATTTTATATCTTTGTTTAGTGATCCTTTTGCACAAATGCAATACACGTCAGAAAGACCTGGTGGCAACTGTTCAGATTTTGGAAGGCAGTGTTTCCATCACGCATCTACACACTAGATAGGTAGCTTTGGGCTGAGATCAGGGTTGCCATTGACTTTATTGTGCCTTGAACCTTACCCCTCAAGTTCAAACAAGCCAACAACCGACAACATCGCAAGCCAACCCTTAGCCCGAATAAACCGAAAATGGGTATCATGCCTGCCACGTAGCGGCATTACAGAATCGCGCGTAAGGTATTTAACGGGTTGTACACGGTGACATGGGTTGATAACATGAGCCACCCAACTCGAGGCCTTGAGCAACATTGTAGTTGGTCCATGGTGCATTGCTCGACAGCGCAGGAAATACATCCCCCCCCCCCTGGACCCCTGTCCACTGGGAACCTTCTCTCCAGCCCTGTCGGGGTAACCTTGTTTAAAGGGGCATAGAAAGAAAACCCAGGAAGTGGGAAGGAGCATGACATCGCCAATGTTACATACACTTACTATTTGGGTCTTTCGGTAAAGTCACGTAGATAGGTTCAAATAAAATTACAAAAAGTAACAAAAAAACGACGACGTTTCGATCGCAACACAAGCGTTCGACAGCTTTTTTTTTCCTCCTGATGACGAACGCTTGTGTTGCGATCGAAACGTCGTAGTTTTTGGGGATTTTTTGGTATTTTCTTTGAACCTATCTACGCGACTTCACCGAAAGACCCAAAGAATATGAATTCCTGCAGTCACGAAAGCTTTAAGTCAAAATTTACATAGACTTGTTTAACCAAATGTAAAGCACTGAAATCAATTGAGTAACGGTACGAATGGCTTTTTTTGATCGCGCGTTATGCCCCAGCGAACACTCCCCTATGTACGGGTAAAGGCTTTGATGCCTCATCACTTGATTGTTGCCTGTGTTAAATATTGTATTGACGTATTATGCCTTAATCAGAACTTAGAAATGGGGCAGAGCCTTCATGGTGGGGGGGGTAATCCTTCTCAAGCCCTCCCCACCACCTCTACGGAGCTGTTGCCCTTGAGAAGACCGTCTCCCAGCAACTTTGGTGCAAGGTTCCCAATGTTCACTCCGAACACACGAAAAGTACCAAGAACAACTGACAACACACACACATTTCAGCACTTCTGCTGATACAATTACTGTCAAAGTCTGCCTCCTCAAGAGCGTGCCCATCATCACCTTCTTTGGCAGGCTCGGAGCCAGAGGAAGAAATTCCACATTCCTATGGCGGGGGCGAGTTTTTCATCGTACAACCTAGTCAACTTCAACTACAAGGCGTTTACTTATTTTTCGACCCAAGGGAGATGATGGGATGAGTCAACAACCCCTAACCAGACTTTGAACTTGCAACCTGCAAATTGTCAGCCACTCCCTACTGCTATGCCACCTGGCCAGTTCATACAGCACAATGTCGTGCTATCGATAGACTGTACTTTGACAATGTAACAGCAAACATTAACACGTACCTTGTGCAGTGGTATAATTAGGAACAGCTAAATACACACACACGTATGCACCAGCACTACAGCACTATATCCTGACATTTATAAATGTACAACTCAAGTTGTCATTACGTGGCCGGCTTGGTATTTTAATGGTTAAATCTTCCACACTTTTACACCCGCTGGCCACAGTGCGTGGATGAAGATGGTTTTGAGAAACCAGGACTCTTTGACTTCCCACCAATGTCATCGGATGCCGGTGATCGGAGTGTGTCAACCACTGCGCCACCGATCCCTACTTACACACAAACGCAGTTACATACCCGTGGCAGCATAGTCACACGCGTACGGCAAACTATTAGCACGGTTGGCTACATACGGTGCGAAAGAAGTTCAACATAAATACATAACCATTCAAATCACACATCTGCTGCTCGGTTTGCATATACAGGACACGCGTACACCAACAAACGATCCCCAGGAAGGCATGCAGACTTGTTGGGCAAGGGCTGTCAGGCGAGCATGATGTGTGACAAGTATGCACACGTACTTTACACGCGGGCCGATACAATACAATAGCACACACACACACCCTGCTCGACTTACATCCTTACACACACCCCGTACATCTTACATCCTTACACACACACCCTGCTCGACTTACATCCTTACACACTCCCCGTACATCTTACATCCTTACACACACACCCTGCTCGACTTACATCCTTACACACTCCCCGTAAATATTACATCCTTACACACACCCCGTACATCTTACATCCTTACACACACACCGTACATCTTACATCTTTACACACACCCTGCACGACTTACATCCTTACACACACCCTGCACATATTACATCCTTACACACACACCCTGCTCGACTTACATCCTTACACACACCCCGTACATCTTACATCCTTACACACACACCCCGTACATCTTACATCCTTACACACACACCGTACATCTTACATATTTACACACACCCTGCTCGACTTACATCCTTACACACACCCCGTACATCTTACATCCTTACACACACACCCTGCTCGACTTACATCCTTACACACTCCCCGTACATCTTACATCCTTACACACACCCTGTTCGACTTACATCCTTACACACACACCCCGTACACCTTACATCCTTACACACACACCCTGCACGACTTACATCCTTACACATACACCCCGTACATCTTACATCCTTACACACACACCCCGTACATCTTACATCCTTACACACACCCTGCACGACTTACATCCTTACACACACCCCCTGCATCTTACATCCTTACACACACACCCTGCTCGACTTACATCCTTACACACACACCCCGTACATCTTACATCCTTACACACACCCTGCACGACTTACATCCTTACACACACACCCGTACATCTTACATCCTTACACACACCCCGTACATCTTACATCCTTACACACACCCCCTGCACATCTTACATCCTTACACACACACCCTGCACGACTTACATCCTTACACACACCCTGCATCTTACATCCTTACACACACACCCGTACATCTTACATCCTTACACACACCCCCTGCACGACTTACATCCTTACACACACACCCCGTACATCTTACATCCTTACACACACCCTGCTCGACTTACATCCTTACACACCCCGTACATCTTACGCAGTGAAATTCCTTTGCCGCCCCCCCCCCAATACGGTATAAGTCTTAACACGTCTGACCCAACTCAACATACAGTACTTGCTTCGTGAATAGCAACTTGATAGCCACACGAAAGGCAACGAGGTGCTCGTAATTCATCAATCACGACGCACTCGTGCTGAAAATTAACACACACGCGTATAATATAAATACAATATCTGCATTCACGGACCCATACACACTCACTCACGGCATCGACAACGTTACACGCAGTGGACATGGCAAGACTGTGCTCCTACATTAACACAAAGATGCTCCGACGTAAAGGAATAGACACTGGGAACATCACGGGCCACGCTCGCCTACAGAGAGACACGCACATGTCCAGCAGCCCAATCACACGCAGTCATTGTCCACGTACACACACACACGTAGCAGTACACACACACACGTAGCAGTACACACACTCACGTAGCAGTGCACAAGCGGACAGATATACATCACAGAGACAACGCATTAACAGAGACCGATGGGGAAAGCGTTGTTTATAGCGAGCGAACACGTAGGGAGCACTCACCCACACATACACATTGACTCACCCACACTCACCCACACATACACATTGACTCACCCACACTCACCCACACATACACATTGACTCACCCACACTCACCCACACACACACATCGACTCACCCACATTGACTCACCCACACTCACTCACACACACACATCGACTCACCCACACACACACATCGACTCACCCACATTGACTCACCCACACTCACCCACACTCACCCACACATACACATTGACTCACCCACACTCACTCACACATACACATTGACTCACCCACACTCACCCACACATACACATTGACTCACCCACACTCACCCACACATATACATTGACTCACCCACACATACACATTGACTCACCCACACTCACCCACACATACACATTGACTCACCCACACATACACATCGACTCACCCACACATACACATTGACTCACCCACACTCACCCACACATTGACTCACCCACACATACACATCGACTCACCCACACATACACATTGACTCACCCACACATTGACTCACCCACACTCACCCACACATACACACTGACTCACCCACACATACACATCGACTAACCCACACATACACATTGACTCACCCACACTCACCCACACATTGACTCAACCACACTCACCCACACATTGACTCACCCACACATACACATTGACTCACCCACACTCACCCACACATACACATTGACTCACCCACACATACACATCGACTCACCCACACATACACATTGACTCACCCACACATACACATTGACTCACCCACACTCACCCACACATACACATTGACTCACCCACACTCACCCACACATACACATCGACTCACCCACACTCACCCACAGATACACATTGAATCACCCACACTCACCCACACATTGACTCACCCACTCACCCACACATACACATTGACTCACCCACACATACACATCGACTCACCCACACATACACATTGACTCACCCACACTCACCCACACATATACATTGACTCACCCACACTCACCCACACATACACATCGACTCACCCACACTCACCCACACATACACATTGACTCACCCACACTCACCCACACATACACATTGACTCACCCACACTCACCCACACATTGACTCACCCACACTCACCCACACACACACATTGACTCACCCACACTCACCCACACATTGACTCACCCACACTCACTCACACATACACATCGACTCACCCACACACATCCACATTCACCCAAACAAACAATACACAAAGATCCCCCCCCCCCCCATATTATCCTCATCAGACTTTTGTGGGCAAGTGGTGTTGGCGAGCACTTCTGAAGGACCCCCCCACACACGCACAATCACACTACCACACACACACATGTTAATTCACCACACATTCATTCAGACACACGTTCACGTACAACCCACCCACTCACTCACCGTTCACCGGGCTCGTTGCTGCCGCAGCCAGCCACGCATTGATCCTCCTCCCTCGCGGTGTCCGAGCCCCGTTCGCGAGGATTCCTTCAAACAGCTGCGGCTTCCTCAACAGCAGCAGCAGCCTCAGCAGCAGCCTCAGCAGCAGCAGCAGCAGCACAGCAGCTCCTGCACTTCCTCCTCCTCCACCTCCTCCTGCTCCACATCGCCCGGCGCGGCGCTAGCTGACGAGCGCGGAAGCGCACAACTCACAACCCGCCTACACACAACCCCCTCCCCGCCTCGCCCCTCCCCCTCCTGCCTGCCCCCGCCCCCTCGGGAGGACCGAAGCGCACCGCCGACGGCGGCGGAGGAACACAACGCTCTGTGGTTGGGGGCCGTGACGGAAAGGGGGCGGGGACTAAGGAGGCAATGGGTGTGACGTCACAAGCCAACAAATTTGCATATTATGTAAAATATTAACGATCTTCTTGGTTCTGTCGGTAAAGTCACGTAGAAGGGAAATAATAAAATAATAAAAATAAAACTGAATAATAATAAATATTATTTTATTCTTTTATTATATTATTTATTATGTTTTATATTTTTTATTTTATTATTTCCCTTCTACGTGACTTTACCGAAATAACCAAGAAGATGAATCCCTGCAGTCACGAAAGCTTAAAATCGAAAAATATTAACGATGATGATGATTTTTTTTATTTAAAACTTTCGTGACTGCAGGGATTCATATTCTTGGTTCTTTCGGTAAAGTCACGTAGAAGGGAAATAATAAAATAATAAAAAATATTAAACATACTCTGATAATATTGTTGTATATTTGTATTATTTTATTATTTCCTTTCTACGTGACTTTACCGAAAGAACCAAGAATATAAGATGATGATGATCTTGATTTAAAGCTTTCGTGACCGCAGGGATCCATACTCTTTGGTTCTTTCGGTAAAGTCACGTAGGGAAGAAAAGAAAATAAAATATTTTAAGAACCAAAAAGTCACGTAGAATATTTTATTTTACCGAAAGAATCAAAGTGTATGATGATGATGATGATCGTGCACGGACTTTGTCCGCACCGCATTACCACCAATGCCGCTGATTTAGACGAACCCTTTCTGAGAGCCGCGTGGCCAATGCGATGTGCAAAACATTCGCTTCACGTGGAGGGACTGAACGTGAGAAGGAGACGCGTTGTATTACGTGCGCCGATTCATTCGGTAATATAATTTACTCGAGGGCCAGGCAACCTGCACCTCCGGACGGCGTGAATCTTGCCCATGCAACCAATTGAGACACTGCCCATAAAGCCCGCACAATCCCCAGCCGCTGCGCGTATGTGTTTCGTGTTATATTTGTTTGTTGTACATACAGATACTGTGAATAATGTATCATAATAAGAATAGAGTTTTCCCCTTTTTTCTGGCAACGAAACTGAGACATTTTTTTTTACAAGGAATCATGTCTGCATTAACCACAATAGTTGTCAGAATGCAAACAAATCTAAATGAAAAAAACATACTCTGATAATCTACGCATTGTCGTTGAAACTGATTGGTCCACACCAGAGACAGATTTCTTTTGAGCCTCATCTCAAACGGTGTTAGACCAGAGGACGCCAAAAGGCGTACAGCTGTACGCCTTTATTATCAGAGTTTATTTTTGGTTTGCATTCTAACCACAAGCATTGTGGTTAATGCAGACATGATTCCTTGTAAAAAAAAGGATTCGGTTTTGTTGCCAGAAAAAAGGGGAAAAACCTATTCTTACATCTTGGTACTGGCAAAGGAGGTCCCAAAATGTATCGTAATCTTCGATGTTGCCACGGTGTTGTGGTGATCACGCTAGATTTGCAAACAAGAAATCGCTGGTTCAAATTCGATCTCCAGACGCGGCAGCTGAAACGATGGACACGTTTATTAAATCCCCCCCCAGCAGTGTAAATGGCTACACCACAATGAGTCGATCGGCAGGTGACGTGTCGTGGGGTAAAGTGTGGGGGGTGCTCACACCTCTCCAGAGATGTCTGGCCAGCTTAGAAGAGCAGGCCAAGATAAGAAGACTCTCTGGCGAGACTCTCTGAGATCTCTAGAGCTGCTCCATCTAGCGGACGCCCCCCCTCCCCTTTGGGGCCGTCCATACATGACGTCACGCACCTAGGAGGTGGGGGGGGGTCAGATATTTGTGACGATGTGTGACGAGGGGGGGGGGGTTGAGAAATGTGACGTCACATCAAAATGCGCAACTTTAAATAAATATACACAACACGTTCTACTTAATTAAATCGACTTTTTAATAAATGTTTTCTCCTACAACATCAGAGTGCAGCGCCACATTAAATACGCACTACAATGACAATAGTTTAAAGCGATTTTAAGCATGTTTTATTTTTGGGGGGGTCAGAGCTTTGTGACGTCATATTTGAGGGGGGGTCTGACTTTTTGTGACGCCGTGTGACGAGGAGGGGGGGGGGGTAAAAAATCGTCCAAAATCGCGTGACGTCATTTATGGACGGCCCCTTTTCGCCATCAGTGTCGTGAACAAGCAATTGCAGGGCTGCACCGTTATCTTTTATATTTATCAGCAATGATCGATCGACTGCTGATGAAGGCAACCCTCGGCCCACTTAATCTCTCATGCGATGCAACACTCCATCTAGCATCTGCACCGGAACAAATCGCACCCCCTCTTCATTGGACATGAGGAGGGGGAGCACTTGCCATTCCTTGGCGGCCACTCCATTGTTATTCTTGACCATTGTCCATCATCCCTTCAAAGCGACGTGCGCTGCCCAAAAACATTTACAAACAAGTGGTGTCTGTGTGTGTGTGTCTCCGTATTTATTCCTCGAATTTCTCTGTATTCGTGTCTCTGTGGATGTCTTCGTGTCTGTGTGTGTGTCTCTGCGTATGTGTTTCACGCTGATCACCTTATCCTCGAGTGTAACACAATGCGGGTGTAATTGGACGCCGTTACACGGGAACTTATGGCAAAGGCCGCGAATAATGTCGGAAAATAGAACATGAATAAAGCCGCGGGTAGCGGGAGTTTTCACGGACCGTACAGCTCCCGCGTATAATTAATAGGAGTCGAGGGTAATATGATTGCGAATGAGGAGTTCTGTATGTGGTTGATTGTAGAGAAATATCCCAGTAAGCGTGGAACTTTGGGCCAAAGCTGGTCCAACGGTTCCAACCACTTGTCAACGTTGGCCCAAAGTCGCATATTTTCTGGGATTTCTGTTTGTTTGTTCCCAGACATCTTTGAGACCACAGGGAACAACACAACAGAGAATGTTGAAGCCAACCAGCCGCACGAGCAAGCTGGCCTTTAGGGACGTTTTCGTGACCGCCGATCACGTACATCAATATACGCAAATGAATCAAGACATCAAATCGGCTGCTGTTGCTATTGCCCTCTGTGTTTTATAGCTCGGCGTGAGCCCATTGAGACATGGAGCCAGAGGGTCGCTTGTGCACAGTGCTGAATGAAAGTCCAGGATGCTCCCCAAGTTCCTATTGCGAACTCAATGAACAAATCCCCTTAATTTACAGGTGGCTCTCAGCTCGGACGTACTGTTTACGATTTTCAATAACGCCCGCGTCGGTTTTCCGCAGCTACGCTGCAAAGCTGTCTCCCGCGTGAGCGATGTCAGAGGTTGCGTGAGCGCGGCTATGTGTGGTTGGGCACGATGTCCACATGTTTTCGCTCCACGTTCAGGTCCTCATGAAGCCCCCACAACACGTGTAGCGAAACGTCCAGGCAACGGTGCCGAACAACACGTGATACAACCTGAAAACACAGCAGATGTATGCAATCACTTTCAATTATTCTGTAGTGATACATTTGCCTTTGTTTGCAAATTGAAGCCCTACGTGATGTTTTTTCCACCTTAGCCATAGCAGCATTCTTAAAAAACACATATCCCTCAGATTCCAGTGGTAACGACAGAAAGTGTTTAATTTGTATTTTATGCAACCTGCCACGGGGTGTTACATTAATCATGCATCTGGAAATATTATTCTTGTTTCAGGCATATCTTATCTACAAACACTGCAGTCTACCTTGAAATCAAGACATGCCCAAATTGCCTATCATCTTGGAGATGGCTATATCGTATGGTAATGTGGAAATGTTACTACTACTGTATATATGGAAATGCTTGTGCAGTGCAGGATCACATTGCCCCTTTAATAATCTACTGCTGGATGAAGGTATCCTCATGCCGCGTCGGTCATGGATGTTGTTTGGCCATCCTTCACGACCATGCTGGTTCGTATCGCACTCGCCACTGATGTGTTAGCCACACCTGAGAATCGAACCCAGGACAACCGGGCTCATAACCCAGTATCCTAACCAGTGCACTATCGTTCCACCCAAATTACCACGGCATTATTGCACTACGATAGCAATGATTGTATACAATGTTATTAAATAAAATTAAATATTGAACACTCTGCTATATTTTTCAAATAAATTGACAGATTATATATTCAGAATTTTTCTTTAGTCATACGAGAGTCCAATTCATCATTATAGAGTATATCTGAGAAATACTTGGATGATAATATTCGGTACAGAGGTACGGTATATTTATAAAACGTGTAAATATTACACTGTACGGTGCTGTATTTGGGGTGCTTTACATCATAGCGATGCATGCAATGCATTTTCATTCCTTTGTCAATCCACTGCTAGATGACGGCCTCCACACGCAGTGTCGGTCGTGGGATTGTTTGACCAAATTTCTCTCCGCTGGTTAGTGATGTTTAATAAAGGGGGGGGGGGGGGGGAATCCGTACTCAATGAGATATCACATGCCCAGTATTTCAACTTTATTGTTTCACCATGTGAGAATTTTAAGGGACCAGGATGAGTCTCATTTGCAAGAGTAACCTCGGGCATTAATCTGCCATCAGGGGGTGATGATTGTTTTGTATAATCTCAATTTATTAATTTGTAGATAATATAAAAAAAAACATGACAAATTTGGACCCTAACGCCAGTGCACAATGGTCTATTTTTGCAAATGGCATCAAAGTATTCTCAACGTTCATTGTGAAACATACAGTGTGTATTATGAGGATTATTAACACCCACAGTAATAATCAGCGCGGCCACTGTATTCGAACCGTTAACCTCTGCACCAAGGGGAGAACGCGCGACCCAAGTAGCCTGGTCCAATAGTGCAACGCGCAAACCACTGCACCACTGGAGTGAAGGATTTTGAAACTCCGTGTATGATTACGTATACTGCGGTAAAGAAGAGACATGTCTTTGAATCTAAACAAGAGAGTATAACTACAAGCATGAGGCAGTTACAAACGTTGAGATCATCGGAAGAGGAAGAACAACATCCCATCATGTTGACTAATGTGATGCTGGGAGAGTCGGCAGTATTCGCTGAATAATGCACGACCACGTGCTTCACGACTCCACTCCCTAAGTGGTATGGAGAGCTGATCCGATCACTTGCATTTTCCACTGTGATGTTGATGGACTTTACGAAAGCAAACTATTGTATTTCCCCCCACCCTAATTAAAACCATACAGAATCCTATACATTTGATGGTTCACGCTCGATATTTATTGGCTGCAGAAGTCCATCAAATGTCGCTATAAAACGGGCAATATGTTTGACAATGACAAATTGAACTCCAAACAAAATCAATTAGTCATGTGATAAGCGGTAAATAATTCGACTTACACAAGCATTGTGATATAAGTGGACAGTCAGGGCTGCATTATAAAACATAGCATGGTCATCAGGGATAGAACAGAGTATCCCGAAACACCATCCAAGCATACCAACAGCAATAACGCATCGTTCGCATTACATTCAGCTCTTGATTCTGCATTGCTAGGTTAGCTCATTAAATACTATAAAATCATAACCCAGGTAGAGCCAATTTACCAATTGATGTCATGTTTGCAAGGGAGACCGATGCACAAGACACATGAATTAAGGTTATATGTAAAATAGCATCAAAGTCGCCTTAATTAACGCACAGCTTTAGCCTTTCTTTTTTTAGACGCAATTATTTCGATGAAAGGCGTGTTTGTATTGATATCTTATTTTATGGCCAACAGACTGAAATGCTTCTGACAGGATGTGATGAAGCAGGATGAAAATGAATTGTCAACCCGTAGTTATTTTTTTTTCTATCGCACGCGATCGTTAATTACAGACGTTAGTAGCAATCACGTTTCATTTATATCTATTTACGGCGGAGTTTCAGTTGTCTGCTCTAAAACAACGAGAGTGGTGCAGAATGGGTCATGTGGAAGCTCAGTAGGGGTGCGTGCGCGTACGGAGAGGTGGGCCCACTGGGTGACTTTATACATGCCTGGGTGCGCTCTGCAAGAGTTCAAGTTCAAGTTCATTTATTAGGTATAGCCCTGTGAGCCATTCGGCTCTTAAATCGGGTGCAACCGCAACAAACAAAAAACAAAAACATGAACAATAAACATCTTAAAGTGAATATGTGACTAAGTGCAAACAGAAAATCCAAGAAAAGACAGCAAAATATTGCAGAAAAAACACCGTACACCAACGCTGTGTGCAAAAATCCCAGTGGGATGCAAGTCAAACAACAACAACAACAACCACAAGACAACTTAGATTAAGGCCATCAGTCTAACTCTGTACTACAACAAACAAACATGGCTAAACCAATAAACTTTTCGAAATCACCAAAATAAAGCCATGAAAGCAATGAGTGAAATCAGGAAGGCGTGCAGAGGCTATTTACATGCACACGATGGGAAGTCGCGGTGACTACACTTCATAGCTGCCAAGCTCAATCACTCTTAACAGAAGTGACTGCTGTGTGATGCGGAGGTCGCTGGCTTCACAATGCCGTGAACATGTGACCAGCCTAAATTTCGATTTAAAGCTTTCGTGACTGCAGGGATTCATCTTCTTGGTTCTTTCGGTAAAGTCACGTAGAAGGGAAATAATAAAATAATAAAAATAAAACATAATAAAATAATTCTCACGACGTTTCGGCTACAACGCAAGCAGCCGTCTTCAGGTGAAGAATGAGACACTGCCAAGCTAGGAGCTTATATATAAGCTGGGTTGGAGGTGGAAGAAGAAGAGAGCCTTAACAAAAGAATGTGCTAAATTCCTCTTGATATGCACATTCTTTTGTTAAGGCTCTCTTCTTCTTCCACCTCCAACCCAGCTTATATATAAGCTCCTAGCTTGGCAGTGTCTCATTCTTCACCTGAAGACGGCTGCTTGCGTTGTAGCCGAAACGTCGTGAGAATTATTTTATTATGTTTTATTTTTATTATTTTATTACTTCCCTTCTACGTGACTTTACCGAAAGAACCAAGAAGATGTGACCAGCCTGTTGTTGTGTTCAGTCTGAACAAGCTGGACGTCACCTGGACGACAACCACGGCCACAACGGGAGGCAGTATTCTGTCTCTCACTCGCTCCTCTCACTTTCAAGTTGCTGACCGCATTGTAGAGTTTAACGATTGGCGGCATTATATATATGTTTTATCCGAACATGGTGTTTTGTGAGATCATCCATCTATTATTTACTTAAAAAAACCCTAAAATTACCGCGATAACAACCTAGTACATCCTGTATAATTTGCAATGAATGATACGGTACTGCATTAACTCATGGATTTACGCACCACAGTGGTAAGGAACAGATCCATTTAATTTGGAAAACTTTTACATTTCAACTTTACAAAAAAACCCACATCAGACGTTCTTATCAGTGCATTGCTATATAGACTGAACACTCGTTTCTTTAGAACTGCTTTTTGTGTTTAGTGTGGTGTCCTTCCCCCACACCGATTAGCACCGTTGGCTACATACGGTGCTAAAGAATGCCAACATATATACCCACATATTGGTATAACGTAACTTCATGAAAAGGCCGTAGGGGCCGTCCATAAATGACGTCACGCACCTGGGGGGGGGGGTCAGACATTTGTGACGATGTGTGACGAGGGGGGGGGGGGTGAGAAATGTGACGTCACATCAAAATGCGCAACTTTAAGTAACTATACAACACGTTCTACTTAATTAAATAGACTTTTAAATAAATGTTTTCTCCTACAACATCAGAGTGCAGCGGCACATTAAATACGCACTACAATGACAATAGTTTAAAGCGATTTAATTTTGGCGGGGGGGGGGGGCAGAGCTTTGTGACGTCATATTTGAGGGGGGGTCTGACTTTTTGTGACGCCGTGTGACGAGGGGGGGGGTCAAAAATCGTCCAAAATCGCGTGATGTAATTTATGGACGGCCCCTTAGCTGCACACAAATGTTCAAATGTTGAGCGTTTAGCGCCTCTTGATAACTATTCTCCCCGAGCTCTGTCATGGGTGGTAGTTGCATTGTCACCACGTGACACTCGACGGCTCCCTCCCCAAGGGTTACGAAGCAAAAATAATAATAATCTCCTGCACAGTTACATTGTGAGACCACAGGCTCTTACTTTTTGACAAGAGACTATCCTGGTCTGTTGATCTGACCTGGTTAAACATGTCCGCCTGCTTCAGCAGTTTTCCTGTTGTGATTGTCTCACCTGATGACGATCGCTTCTGTTGCGATCGTAACGTCGTGATCTATTATTTTCTACCCACGTGACTTTACCGAAAGAACCAAAGAGTATGGATCCCTGCAGTCACGAAAGCTTCAAATCAAGATTAAACATATACACTTTACTAAAACGTAATTTGGTCATATGTATAGAATAGCTTATTTATATATATATATGTAGTGACATCGGGGATGTGACTGTATGGTGCCGGCCCGGGAGGATCGTGGTGTGCGATGTTCCTCCATCACGGACAGCACTCGGTGGGTTGCTGCGTGATCCCGGCTTAACTATTGCACGGCGTACAATGCCCTGTCATCGCGTACACCCCATAGATGGGTGTAGTACCAGCCCTAGCGGGGCTTGGTGAGCGCTGGGATAGCGCGGGCACCACGCATCGCGTGCAGTGCGGGCTCCCACAAGGGGGAACGGGAGAGTGTCAGCCCAGGGGCAGGGTTGCTTCGGGCCATGGGACTCAAGTTGACCCCGTAGACACGTGATCTGGAGTGTCCACATAGAGGGCCCCAGGTGGGAGGGGTTAGGGGGTGATCACGTGTCCGGGGAGAGCTCTCGAGAGGGATCGAGAGGGAGCTCGAACGCTCGCGAAGGTGGGCGGGGCCAAGGGCGGAGCCAGCCCCAACCCGGGGGGATATAAGGTGGGTCCCTGAGAGGGACCGGGGTCGCTTCGTTCTACAAGCTGGAAGCTCCACGTACTACAAGCTGGAAGCTCCACGTCCTACAAGCTGGAAGCTCCACGTCCTACAAGCTGGAAGCTCCACGTCCTACAAGCTGGAAGCTCCACGTACTACAAGCTGGAAGCTCCACGTCCTACAAGCTGGAAGCTCCACGTCCTACAAGCTGGAAGCTCCACGTCCAACAAGCTGGAAGCTCAACGCGCTAGAAGCTGGAAGCTCCATGTCCTACAAGCTGGAAGCTCCACGCGCTAGAAGCTGGAAGCTCCACGTCCTACAAGCTGGAAGCTCCACGTACTACAAGCTGGAAGCTCCACGTCCTACAAGCTGGAAGCTCCACGTCCTACAAGCTGGAAGCTCCACGTCCTACAAGCTGGAAGCTCCACGCGCTAGAAGCTGGAAGCTCCACGTCCTACAAGCTGGAAGCTCCACGTACTACAAGCTGGAAGCTCCACGTCCTACAAGCTGGAAGCTCCACGCGCTAGAAGCTGGAAGCTCCACGTCCTACAAGCTGGAAGCTCCACGTACTACAAGCTGGAAGCTCCACGTCCTACAAGCTGGAAGCTCCACGTCCTACAAGCTGGAAGCTCCACGTCCTACAAGCTGGAAGCTCCACGCGCTAGAAGCTGGAAGCCCCACGTCCTACAAGCTGGAAGCTCCACGTACTACAAGCTGGAAGCTCCACGTACTACAAGCTGGAAGCCCCACGTCCTACAAGCTGGAAGCCCCACGTCCTACAAGCTGGAAGCTTCATGTCTACAAGCTGGAAGCTCCACTTCCTACAAGCTGGAAGCTCCACGTTCTACAAGCTGAAAGCTCCACGTGCTACAAGCTGGAAGCTCCACGTCCTACAAGCTGGAAGCTCCACGTCTACAAGCTGGAAGCTCCACGTCCTACAAGCTGGAAGCTCTATGTCCTACAAGCTGGAAGCTCCACGTCTACAAGCTGGAAGCTCTATGTCCTACAAGCTGAAAGCTCCACGTGCTACAAGCTGGAAGCTCCACGTCCTACAAGCTGGAAGCTCTATGTCCTACAAGCTGGAAGCTCCACGTCTACAAGCTGGAAGCTCTACATCTACAAGCTGGAAGCTCTACGTCTACAAGCTGGAAGTTCTACGTCTACAAGCTGGAAGTTCTACGTCTACAAGCTGGAAGTTCTACGTCTACAAGCTGGAAGCTCCACGTACTACAAGCTGGAAGCTCTATGTCCTACAAGCTGGAAGCTCCACGTCTACAAGCTGGAAGCTCCACGTCCTACAAGCTGGAAGCTCCACGTACTACAAGCTGGAAGCTCCACGTCCAACAAGCTGGAAGCTCCACATCTACAAGCTGGAAGCTCCACGTACTACAAGCTGGAAGCTCCACGTCTACAAGCTGGAAGCTCCACATCTACAAGCTGGAAGCTCCACGTCCAACAAGCTGGAAGCTCCACGTCTACAAGCTGGAAGCTCCACGTACTACAAGCTGGAAGCTCCACGTACTACAAGCTGGAAGCTCCACGTCTACAAGCTGGAAGCTCCACGTCTACAAGCTGGAAGCTCCACGTCTACAAGCTGGAAGCTCCACGTCCTACAAGCTGGAAGCTCCACGTCTACAAGCTGGAAGCTCCACGTCTACAAGCTGGAAGCTCCACGTCTACAAGCTGGAAGCTCCACGTCTACAAGCTGGAAGCTCCACGTCTACAAGCTGGAAGCTCCACGTCTACAAGCTGGAAGCTCCACGTACTACAAGCTGGAAGCTCCACGTCTACAAGCTGGAAGCTCCACGTCTACAAGCTGGAAGCTCCACGTCTACAAGCTGGAAGCTCCACGTCCTACAAGCTGGAAGCTCCACGTACTACAAGCTGGAAGCTCCACGTCCAACAAGCTGGAAGCTCCACATCTACAAGCTGGAAGCTCCACGTACTACAAGCTGGAAGCTCCACGTCCAACAAGCTGGAAGCTCCACATCTACAAGCTGGAAGCTCCACGTCCAACAAGCTGGAAGCTCCACGTCTACAAGCTGGAAGCTCCACGTCCTACAAGCTGGAAGCTCCACGTACTACAAGCTGGAAGCTCCACGTCCAACAAGCTGGAAGCTCCACGTCCAACAAGCTGGAAGCTCCACGTCCTACAAGCTGGAAGCTCCACGTCTACAAGCTGGAAGCTCCACGTCCTACAAGCTGGAAGCTCCACGTCCTACAAGCTGGAAGCTCCACGTCTACAAGCTGGAAGCTCCACGTCCTACAAGCTGGAAGCTCCACGTACTACAAGCTGGAAGCTCCACGTCCTACAAGCTGGAAGCTCCACGTCTACAAGCTGGAAGCTCCACGTCCTACAAGCTGGAAGCTCCACGTACTACAAGCTGGAAGCTCCACGTCCAACAAGCTGGAAGCTCCACATCTACAAGCTGGAAGCTCCACGTACTACAAGCTGGAAGCTCCACGTCTACAAGCTGGAAGCTCCACATCTACAAGCTGGAAGCTCCACGTCCAACAAGCTGGAAGCTCCACGTCTACAAGCTGGAAGCTCCACGTACTACAAGCTGGAAGCTCCACGTACTACAAGCTGGAAGCTCCACGTCTACAAGCTGGAAGCTCCACGTCTACAAGCTGGAAGCTCCACGTCTACAAGCTGGAAGCTCCACGTCCTACAAGCTGGAAGCTCCACGTCTACAAGCTGGAAGCTCCACGTCTACAAGCTGGAAGCTCCACGTCTACAAGCTGGAAGCTCCACGTCTACAAGCTGGAAGCTCCACGTCTACAAGCTGGAAGCTCCACGTCTACAAGCTGGAAGCTCCACGTACTACAAGCTGGAAGCTCCACGTCTACAAGCTGGAAGCTCCACGTCTACAAGCTGGAAGCTCCACGTCTACAAGCTGGAAGCTCCACGTCCTACAAGCTGGAAGCTCCACGTACTACAAGCTGGAAGCTCCACGTCCAACAAGCTGGAAGCTCCACATCTACAAGCTGGAAGCTCCACGTACTACAAGCTGGAAGCTCCACGTCCAACAAGCTGGAAGCTCCACATCTACAAGCTGGAAGCTCCACGTCCAACAAGCTGGAAGCTCCACGTCTACAAGCTGGAAGCTCCACGTCCTACAAGCTGGAAGCTCCACGTACTACAAGCTGGAAGCTCCACGTCCAACAAGCTGGAAGCTCCACGTCCAACAAGCTGGAAGCTCCACGTCCTACAAGCTGGAAGCTCCACGTCTACAAGCTGGAAGCTCCACGTCCTACAAGCTGGAAGCTCCACGTCCTACAAGCTGGAAGCTCCACGTCTACAAGCTGGAAGCTCCACGTCCTACAAGCTGGAAGCTCCACGTACTACAAGCTGGAAGCTCCACGTCCTACAAGCTGGAAGCTCCACGTCTACAAGCTGGAAGCTCCACGTCCTACAAGCTGGAAGCTCCACGTCTACAAGCTGGAAGCTCCACGTCCTACAAGCTGGAAGCTCCACGTACTACAAGCTGGAAGCTCCACGTCCAACAAGCTGGAAGCTCCACGTCCAACAAGCTGGAAGCTCCACGTCCTACAAGGCATCAACACGTGGCCGGGACCCGAGTGAGGGTCCGACCCTTCGTAGCTGTAACTCCTCCATATAGTGTAGTTAGCTGGGTGGTCACCGCCCTAGGCTGTATCTGGTAAAGGGGCAGTTACCCCTTGTGTGTATTACGTGTTGATATCATAAATATGTTGCCTTTAAAGAATAACATCTGCAACTCAGTTGAACTCACTACATATAAACACCTCATCGTATATAATCATTCCACTGCTGGATGAAGGCCTCCCAAAGCTTTCACGATCTCTCACGATCCTGCGATGCAATGACCCATCTAAGCACCTGCACACGACTGATTTCATCACTCCATCTCCTCAGTGAATGTCCTCTAAAACCGGTTCCATTCTTTGGCTGCCACACCATCATTAGTCTCGCCCACCCACTGGTCATCATCCCTGCGAGCGACGTGTGTTACCCAACCACCAAATTTACTTTCCTTAACAGTTTTAACGACAGCACGTCATTAACCTGCATATGTTTTCTATTCCTCCTCCGGAGATAAATACTGAAAGACGTATACCGATACGAATATACTATTTTGCCACCTTCATTCGATGCTTTTAACTCGAACCCCAATGGTTTTATGGTTGAAGAATGACCGCACGCGTTGAGCCTGGATGAAGGCGAATTACTCAGCAGTTCGTAGCTGTGGTCAGGGCCCTCATTGCCGCTGTTGACCGATTGGTGGTTGATTGATTGGTGGATGATGATTGGTGGTGGATTATTGGTGGATTATTGGTGGATGATGATTGGTGGATGATGATTTGTGGATTATTGGTGGATGATGATTGGTGGATGATTGGTGGATGATTGGTGGTTTAATGGTGGATGATGATTGGTGGATGATTGTTGGATGATGCAGCCTTTGTGCTCCAATCCAGTGTGGATGTGATCCCCGGAGCCCCGGAACAATCATCAACTTATACGACTGGAGGCCATCCTCATTTCACCACCTTACCCCATGGGATGGTGGGATGCCCCCGACTGCATCAGAAGCAGCGGCAACCAAAAAATCAGGAGGTGCATGGTCGTACGAAGACGGAGGTTAGTCAGAGCTACACTGACAGTATGAGCCGGCATGAAATTCAGCCGACAGGGAAATAGAGATGGGAAGCTGTGATAAAGCGAGGTGTTGATAGTTTGTGATGTCTCGCATTACACTGGCTGTCACCCCTTCTGTAGCGATACATGCACGTGGCTTTACATATGAAGGTGTTTGGCATGGTGAGCATGTTTTGTAATGTAGTAATGGGACATTAAAAAAATCGAATCTTTTAGATCATCACGAGTATTACAATATCTTAAGTACATGACAATAAGCTTCAAATTTGACGCAAAAATATACGATATATCGTGCCGTAAATTGAGTTATACGGTAGTGTACTCGTCTCACAGCTTTGACGTACATTTTTGTTTGCCATTGCAGGTACATTAACCAAAACGTAAAATGGGAACGTCTGTAATATCTGATGAATGCATTCGACTTTAATTTATGCCACTGCAAGTGTAAAAAAAGGATAATGATGAAAAATGTAACCTCTGTCTCTTTATAGCTGAGGTTTGATGGTGCATAGAATTATTGAATGCTGCTGAATAATTCCACGCAATTCATGTGTGAATATTGTAGAACCATCCAATGAATCTAATTGACATTTATCAATGTATGCTGGCATTTATCTTTATATCATCATAGAAAAGGAGATACTTACTATATGAATAGCTTATTATTTATCAGATTGTTATACTGTGACATTTGTCATGATTACGTCTCTCATTAAATGCATAGGGGCTATACATGGGCTTACGTTGCATGAACATTTTCATTGAGAATAAACAATAGTGCAATAGAGTATGTCAGCTTAGATTTGTATTCAATCGTAAGTATTGACATTTGTTAGTTAAAACTGCTTTAGTTAGTTAATTATGGGTATAATGGTGCTATTTCTATTTGGTTAGAGCTGCGAATGTATGCAGATAGACAGTCTTGTACATTTCCATCCTTTGCTTTATAATTAAAGGAGATGGATGGTGTTCGCAGTGAGGGTGAAGATTGGTTCACATGGAGGCAGCATTTTATCTGGACCCTCACCAGCCAGGAACAACTCAAAATGCAAATTATGGACATGCAGAAAACGTCACCTATATGTAAAATTATTTAATGACCATGCACCATATTTGCATCATTTTGATAATATCCAAACATTCTGGAACGTGTCTGTGCATACTTATGATTAACACTCATCCACATTTTACTATCAACTTAAACAATGATAAGCTTCACACGTCCTGATGATGATCCTCACTTCTGTTTTCTTGATTGGTGATTACATAACCACCTTTCAGATCCGTATTGTTTGCAGTGACAGTCACGGAATGCAGGTGTCTTGTAACATTTCGCTTGACTAAAACGCAGCTGCACCAAGCAAACACAATCCAAAATGGTAAAATGTTACTGCCAGTTGCTGTTGTTCTCGCCTAAACATGTGGAGGTGCAAATATGCATTTGTGCATTGTGTGCACTGTGGCTGTTGCTACCTTCCAAATATTGATGATAATTACATTTGTCAAGCGTATTTAACCATTGTTTGTAGAAAATTAACTCGTATTTGCTACATATGTTTAATAGCACTGATGATATTTTTAAACATTGGCCTCTGGACCAAAGCGCTAACAATGTAACGAAGCCTGCATTCTGGAATGTGTGAGCACTGAGCACCATTTACCTGGGGAATACGTTGTAACATCACTGTCAACCAGTGAAAACCAATGCCTGTGGGGATAAAATATTTATAGGAAGGATAGTGACTAATTTGTTATGTATGCAAATTAATACATGGCAATCAAAGGGGGTTCTGTAACCAGAGAAAGGAAAAAGAGTACAAATATCGCGTGAGCATGTAATACTCCACACAGAAATGTAAAAAACTGAATAGGTTTTTCTACAATATGGGTTGCTTTACGAAGGATGCATTTCCACCACATTCCAGCTATTCTTTGTGACATTTGTCTGCAAATTACTTTTATCCAGCAGCTGCCTCTTCTCTTAAAATGAATGCAACTCCGAGATGAGGAGAGGTCATAGGGGAAGACTATCACAGCCCTTCACCAGGAGCTTGACTCTTTTTCTGAAAATCTATTGGGGTTGAATCGGTGGCAGGGAGGGAGGCAGCGGAGTCGACACAAAGGGGGAGGTGGGGCTGGAGCAAGTCCTGGATTCTAAGTCCCAACCATACAGCCCACTGACTGTATGCAGCTGGACCATATTCACCACGTTTCCCTGTACCAAGAATGGGCATTGCAACCGTCTAAGTTTTCACAGTTGTGCTGTGGAGCTCACCGATGTGCGATCGGGTTGTACATCGTTTTGTTCGGCACGATGTTTGACGTTTCGCTCCACTCGCTGGGAGCTTCTTCACGATCTGAATATTCAGTTCGATTCAGTTCCTGAAGAAGGTCCCAGCACGCGAAGCAAAACTTTGGTAATTATGCCAAAAAACACAGTACGAACAGAAAACGGAGGTGAGAGCTATTGGTGTTCCTGCAGGGGTGTGAGCGATGTTTGGCTTCGTTATTCCTATTTCGTGTGGCATGTAACAGAGGTAAGCAACTGATTTTTGGAACAGCAACGAATGTTATAAATGTATGTCTACGTTTTTTTAGCCATTTTACAGCATTCATTGTGAGCCGATGAACGGCTTCGGTGCCACCGTTCAATTGTCTTAATGGGCAGCAGTTGACCATGCACTCCGTTGTTTGTTCCGTTCTGCAGTCTCAGGCGGAACGGTGTTTTATCTTTTGGAATGGTGACATGGCCCGGCGGTAGGACGTTTGCCGCTTGTCGTGGCGGTTCCCATCACGACTCCAGCGGCCACCCTGGTTAATACTGAGGAGTGTATTAACCATGAAGTACCCGCCGTCTGCTTCACAGTGGACCTTAAAGGTCCCGTGACGTCATTCACAAGAGTGCCATTGTGTTGCTGGCATCATGGTCCAAATTTGACAAATTACACGTAATTTACACAATTGGGATTTTACAAATTCAATCATCGCCCGCTGCAGAGAAAACTCGGAAGGACCCCTCCTGAAAAATAGTCACGAGACTCGCTGAGGCTTTCCTGGGTAAACAAGCGTAGTCACCTTCCACTCGTTTCGAAGATGAGTACATCAGCCATGCAGTGTCCTTCACCGTAATGCGATTACAGGATATGACAATTTAGTTTACATAGGACATAAAACATGGAGTGTTTTTTTCTCTCTCTCCCATGTATAATTTTAGTTGAAAATTAAACAACAAGGGTTATTTGGACCCCTGTAAGCAAATTGCTAAATGTGAATCCAGAATTAATTGTTATCGTTAATTCTGTTGGCATGAATTTTACAATTACAGATTCGTGCAAATTGTATGAACATAAAAAATAAAGTAGTAGACTGGACATCCATCATAAAGTAACAACACTTCCCACCACAAACACAACGATGCACTTTAACACCAAGTACAGGTACGGTGAAGGTCTTGTAAAAGTACATCTACATAAATAATAACTAAATAAACAAACATATAGCAATACATTTTCTTGCTGTGGTTTTCACACCTGATGATGATTGCTTGTGTTGCAATCGAAACGTCGTGACAATTTTATAGTTTTATTTTTATGATTGTATTATTTCCCTTCTACGTGACTTTACCGAAAGAACCAAGAATATGAATCCCTGCAGTCACGAAAGCTTTAAATCGAAATATAAAAGGTTACTTCATATAAAGGTAACTTTAATTATAAAACACTTTACAGTTTTATTAACCTGTGTTTTAATGCTCTCAATTTAACTCAATAGTAATTACAATATCATATTTTACGATGAGACTTCAATTATATTTACAATCCACAGTTAACTGGAGATACCATAACTGCAGTACAGTACTGCAATGCTTATTAACACTTACCTGGAGCAGTTAACTACTACCATGAACCCACTAATGCAGTAATGCTATACAGTACGATTGTAACCATAAAAGCTAAAGATAAGGCGCAGCTCTGCAACTACCTACTCACGCCACTGCTGGCAGAAGGGCCTCCACTAACGGAGCTCTTAACAGTCCGTCCAGAGGATATTTGGCCTACTCTTCCACGTGGACAAAAGCTCGATATTTCCTGAATCGTCAAGCTTTTTGTGCATAACGAGACCGTGGATGAGTAGGCTAAAGTACCCTCGTGCGGGGGTCTTCATAGCTGCCACTGGTGGAGGACCTTTTTCCCAGCATTTACAGGAGTGAGAATTTCAGGGCTGCACTGAACATTTGCACCTTTTTATATTACAGTCTGTTTGCCTACAGCGCGGTAGTGGAGTTCCTGAAGAACACTGCGTTATGGGAAAATAAATCGCGTAATAATAAATAATATAGGGTTAAGCACAGTCCGAGATAACGCGTGAGATGCGTATGCAGGCTGAACAAAGACCAGAGGTCGCAAACGGGTTTTGATTCCTTACCCGTACCCGGCCGCACCAGGGTCGCAAATGGGTACCCGTTCCCTACCCGTACCCGTACCCTACCCGAAATGAGTGACAAACGGTTACTCACCAGTGACTCACGGCCTACCCGTACCCGGCTGCACCAGGGTCGCAAACGGGTACCCGGCCGGGTACGGGTACCCGGCCGGGTACGGGTACCCGGCCGGGTACGGGTACCCGGCCAGGTACGGGTACCCGGCCAGGTACGGGTAGCCGGGTATCGGGTAGGGTACGGGTATCGGGTACCCGATTGCGACCTCTGACAAAGACTGAGGCGTGTGGGTAGCATCCAGAAGCATCCAGCAGCCGTACAACCGATTATAATCGGCGAGTAGCAATAATTATTAATTTGAAGAGCAAATTGCAGAGTAGGCATATGTATATTATATATTTGCACGTGTTCCCCTTTAATTGGGGGGGGGGGGGGATTTTATATGCCTTAGGACATCGCCCATCTATTTTATAAATGGGATATCCCAGCATCCACCAATGATTCTTTGAATTTTCGAGCATGAAAACTACGTTTGGAAAGTTATAAGGAAAAACTCAATTTAAATTATCACAACAATCTGTTAACAATGTGCCTTTCATGCTCACAATACCGACAGTAATTGAGTTTAAACATGGAGAGTGTTGCAGTGGTTCCTGGGTTTCCATTATATTTCATTAAATGTTAAACCAAATGGGGGTATTTGCAATTTCCATTACAGCCAGAAATCTGATTTCCCATTAAGTGGATTAAAGGCATCTCAAAGAAGTGATGAGCATTCTACATAGTCACATATAACATTACATTATATTTTTTTGGTTTAAAAATAATTCTGTGATCTAGGAACGGCATTGATTTTGCAGCTTGTTAATGGTAATCTATGGATATATCAGTTAAGAACCCAATTTTATTTCCACTACTCTTTGATAAAAAAAACAGGATAACTCTTATCCGCGGTGATATCGGAAACAATATCACAAATCCTATTACTTGTGAGTTTACTCTTGTGCGCAACAAAACATTCTGAGTATTAGGAAGCTGTTTTCCTATGCATTATGGGTACAATTTCAGATAACTGTGGATACTGGGGAGAAATAGGGTCGCAGATAAGAGGAGTTTTTTCGGGCAATATGGCCGTGGATATGAGTAGTTCTGTACTGTATTTACAAATGTGCTGTGTTGTCCCCTTTCACAAATGTGACGATTTTTTTGATGAATATATAAAGATTTCCTTATTTTATTGCTATCAGCTACAAAATTGTGAAAAAAAATAATGGGAATGGTTAAATATGTTGGGGAGCTGTGAATAACACAATCTGCAATGTAAAAAAAAACGATTTCAAATATCCATGTGCATTATAAATACAAATATGAAAGCTTTGGGGGAGGGGGGGGAGGGGAAACAAGATTGAAAAAATAGACATTACTAATGCATCCCAAAAACTTTACATTATAACTGACAATATTCAGGCCAGTCTTGTTCAATGTTCTGTTGTGTCTGTCCAGGATAGTGACAATAACTGTTTGTAAATAATTCATTTTAATGGTTCCCCTGCAGCACTGCAGAATCGTGAGTTGCCCGTGTAATGTTCCCTCCTGCACGGCATCCACCAATGAGTCTGTGAAATTATTTAAGGAATTTTTGGAAGCATTGGACTGTCATATATGACCCAAAATGACCTTCCTTTTTTTCTCTATAGAATTATTAATGAATATCCAATGCAGAAAAGTTTGCCCTGGATTCTTGTTTTCCCTAAGGTCCAGTTAAGGGTAGAAATGTCACTCCTGGTAATTTCAAAACCAAATGCAAAATGCAGTACAGTGTTCAAGTTCTGGCCACCACAAGTTAACCGATATCATGTTTTTCAGTATTTATTCTTCCTCTCTCTATATATATGTATTTTTAAATATATTCATTGTCAACCATCGACGAGCTAACTATGGAATTCAACTTGAACATATTCATTAACCCTTTAAGTGTAACAAAAACCTAGCCAGAATGGATAATTCATGGGCAACCGGTTAAATAATAGCACACATTTTTTTTATATATAAAATCTTGCTAACAAAAGAAGATATTGCTGTTTTGGATGATGCACCTCCTTCAGGATAATGATATACCCGAAGAAGGAAACATTTGGTGGCTATACATGCTTGTAAATCATTCACTGTTGAGGTGGAGGTCTGTTGATTGCAACATTAGCAAAATTCCCTTCCTAGGTTTATCGAGGTGCCATACACAAAGTTGCCAAGAGAAGGCAGCACATCAAAGTGCGGACAAAATAACTTGCTCCTTCAATATGGGATACAGTGTTTCCCCCTCACACGTGTGGGTTTTCTCCGGGTGCTTCACATTGCTCCCCACACGTATAAATACTTGGGCAATTGTTGACTTCGGCTCACTACCTTGTCGTTGATTCCTCTGCGATTGTGAGATACAATTTGCACGAACAACACTATAGAAAACTAAACATGATTATTATTGTTGTCGATGATTACTGGAACCACAAAAATGCAATTAGTTTAAATTACAAAAATGTACCCTTAATGGAAATACACACCTGCCATGGAGAATGTGGACGATCCACGGGACTCTCTCAATTAGGTGTCAGTTTTGTTGCCAGATGAAAGGGTAAAAAAACAATTATCACATTTTTTACTGGCAAATGAGATTCCAATGCTATAATGTTTTGAGAATTACTACTATAAAGAGCCAATAATGTCTGTTTGTGTGTAATGCGCGTGACGTCACTCCACATGCCGCACCCCCCGTCATTAATATTCATGAGCGGGTGGATTTTTACACTCGCGCAGAAGAAGGTCGAGCGGAAACATTTTTTGTTTGCAAATTCGCTTTAATATTCACGTTTCTTTATTGAAAGTGAATCTAATACATAAATATACACAGCAACAAAGTGGATTTAGTGTCTTTATTTATTTCTTCAGCACTTGAAACAAAAGGTAAGTCTAATTATTGCTTCTACATTATGGTAAAATAGACATTTCTCGGTGATTTCCCAGATATTGTATTGATTTACAATTGATTTCAACCCCGGCAACCGAAAGCAGAAGAGAATAAAGTGTCAGAGCAGTGAATTTGAACAAATTGAAGGTCAGTTATATACAGTGCTACAGTGACATGAAGTGAAGTGTTTTATGACTTCGTTTTATGGCAGATTCACTGCCATTAATACAGTGCTACAGTAAAATGCAGTGAAGTGTTTGATGACATACTTTTGTACAAGATTCACTGCCATTAAATTTACACAAGACACAATTATACTGTTGCATTTTTTCGTAAATATTACAGCTTCCGTCCTAGGACAGGCAAAGAGGCTAGTAAAGGCGATGTTGCCCCCTTTCAGAGCAAGTTTATTGCACAATTCATGCACAGATCTATGCCTATACAGCAGAGGTGGGACAAAGTCATTGTTATGCAAGTCCAAGTCGAGTCGCAAGTCATCAAATTCATGACTCGAGTCTGACTCGAGTCCAAGTCACATGACTCGAGTCCACATCTCATAGGTGGGACAAAGTCATTGTTATGCAAGTCCAAGTCGAGTCGCAAGTCATCAAATTCATGACTCGAGTCTGACTCGAGTCCAAGTCACATGACTCGAGTCCACACCTCTGCTATACAGTACCTGTAATATTTTTGGATCTTTCGGTAAAGTCACGTAGAAGGGAAATAATAAAATAATAAAAATATAAAACAATAAAAATTCTCACGACGTTTCGACTGCAACACAAGCAATGATCATCAGGTGTGAAATCCACAGCAAGACATTTTTGTGGATTTCACACCTGATGATGATTGCTTGTGTTGCAGTCGAAACGTCGTGAGAATTTTTATTGTTTTATATTTATATTATTTTATTATTTCCCTTCTACGTGACTTTACCGAAAGAACCAAGAATATGAATCCCTGCAGTCACGAAAGCTTTAAATCAAAAAGTACCTGTAATGTTTGCAGATACAGTTCAACGTTGCATTTTCGACCGTCGCATATTCTGCCCTGATCAATTAACCACCCACATACCCAGCACAGAATTCGTGGGAGGTGAACTAATTTGTTTTAATATAAATGTACCGAAATCCGACCTTTTCACACATGGTAATGTATTCTTTATCGTGCATATATTTTCTGAAGTCTACACTATAGTGAAGCATTTTCTCCAAGTTTAAGGCAATTTATATTTTATTTTTGTTCAGTAACTTGTTTTGCACGATGGTATAAGTAGCATTTTCGATTGATATACACATATACGCCTTCACCTCATTCCCCAGCGAGTTATATGTTTATGCGCTGTGCTGTAATTGGGAACAAATTTTACAATGCTCCACTCTTCAAATAGCTTATTTGGTGATTATTTAAACAGGTGTTTTTTTTACTTTTCTTGGGAGATTAACAGGTATAAATTAACTAGTTTTCACAGTCACTGCACGATTTTATGGAATGATCTTGCTCTTTAGAAAATGCAATCACTTGAGCTGAAATAACTTGATAATAGTTTATTTTGTATCTCGAGGCAAGCTACACATATAGTATTTAAAGGAGATCCTCATATTGGGTGATAACAAAAATATCACGAAGCTGTTTTACAATAATAAAAAAACATACGTGTTGATTATAATTATTTGGCTGCTTTACATTTCCACATGTTAAGCGACTTTCTTGAGTTATGATTTGAGGCCAGGTCGCTTATGAAACATAGCTAAATAGCTCAGTGGGCCTGCCCTGGTAAACTAAAAATAGTTTAGTTTTAGTTTAATAAGACTAATATATATCTCTAAAGATGTTACAGCTCTTGATATACATCCTATCGACATAACTTTGCCTTTCAGTCCAAAATGTTAAAAACATAGTTTTTAAGATTAATACTGCACTGAAGACTGCATATGCAAATTAGTAACTTGAATAAGAAGCAGTACAGTATTACCGAACACGTAAGTTTTTGCAGCAACTAGGAGAGATTTTTTTTATGTTCGGCCATGGAATAATCTGACCAAATATGTCTTAAGACCCCCTCCCACCCAACACAGCCAAATACATTCAATTGTTACGTGTACCAACCAACGTTTAACGTGCCAATTATTATTGTTTCAACTCACTGTTAAGTTGGAGAAGAAATCTCAAAACCAATTTCAGCAATTACATACAAATTACTTGTGAGAATCGTTCTTTAACTGATCGGTTAGTGAGCTGAATCAATAGCAATTGGCGCGTTGAACGATTATATACGTGGCAATTTAAATGTTTTGGTTGTGCTGGGTGGTGGAGGGTCCTAATGACACAACTTTGGGCATATCATCACGTGGCCTAACACACACTAGAATTATGAATCAAAAAAATAATACTCAGTATTTTTACCCCCGAGGCAAAGAGTGGATTTTTGAAATGGCTTCATCTGCAGCAATTTAGGGTCCACTCAGAATGCTGAAATGCACTCAGAGTTGAGCTTTCCACGTTTTCAGTGAGCAATGTGGCCTGGAGCCTGGCACCGTAATACGGTAATCTCTAGGATATGACAGGAGTTGCACAATGTACCCTTTGTCTAGGCTAGCGTTGTTATACGACAATTGGTCAACTGTTAACTGTTTTTTTACCCTTTTATCTGGCAACAAAACTGACACCTTTTTTTACAAGGAGTCATGTTTGCATAGACCACAATACCTGCAGTCGTAATGATAACAAAAAACATAACTCTGATAATGTATGCACTGTCCTTGAAGTTGATTGGTCCACACCCGAGACAGCTTTCCTTAGAGCCGAGTCTCACATGGTGTTGGACCAGATGACGCCAAAAGGCAAAGTTATGTTTTTTTGTTTGCATTACGACCGCAGGTATTGTGGTCTATGCAAACATGACTCCTTGTAAAAAAAAGGTGTCAGTTTTGTTGCCAGATAAAAGGGTAAAAAAAACTATTATCATATTTTTTCTTCTGGCAAATGAGGTTCCAATGGTGTAATTGGTAAACTGTTAACTGTTTTCCGAATCTATTTGCCGATTCTGAAAGTCGGGGAACCGGTAATCATTTCTAGCTGAATGGTCTTAATTAGCGCACTAATTGGCATCCACAAACATACAAACGGCACGGCGGTCTAAGTCTTTGGCCCTCGTGTCTCAGTTAAAATGTGCAGCCTTGCAATTGCTCGCTTGCTTTGCTCATGCCAATTGCTTGCAGATGAGTCTCTGCTAAAGGGAGCACTCGAGGGTATTTGGCCTACTCTTCCATAGTGACCAGACGTCTTGGAAGATCTGTGGATTGCGATGGTATCACAACGGCGACCTCTAGATTGTAAGTCCAGGGTGCTAACCATCACACCATGGCAGCTCCATTCGTTTCTCAGTTAAAAAGGTAATAATTTTATATGCATTGCCAGATATTTCATTACGTGCTGTAAACCAGTAATCGTGTTTTGATTCGGTTACTAGTCATGCAAAAATATATATATTTTAAAGCACTAGTTGATACTCAGGCATAACAAACTATTAAAATGTTCCAGAAAATTAAAATAGGGATGCGGTGGTATTTCTGTTGTCACTCTATGCGAATTATAAATTGACTGCGGACAAGATAAGAAAACTTTGTAAGGAATATTTTCTTAGTTAGAGATTTGCCTGTGATATATTCTGGTGCTGTTCACTACTTGGAATGCATCCTGCTACCAATAACCTTGTCAAGAAATCCATAAAGAGTGGTTCTGGGTATATATTTTGTATATGAATGTGTTTGCTTGTGTATATATATGCACGTGTAACGCTTGCATTTTAGCACCGGAGTTCCATCATCATTGGTGAACAGACATGTCGTACCCTGAGGGGAGTCGTATGCAGTTGATTAGAAAACAATACTGTATTTTCTATTTTCGAGTGACGCGAATTGTCTTGTGTTAAATCATTGACCTGGATGAGAGTGTACACAGCAGTACAAAGACAAATACTCCCAGTGCAGCCTTAACAGACTGTTGGGGCAAGCGCTGTTAGCGAGCAGCTATGAAGGCCGGAATAGCACACGAAGGCCGGCATAGCACGTGAAGGCCGGTATAGCACGTGAAGGCGGGCATAGCACGTGAAGGCCGGTATAGCACATGAAGGCGGGCATAGCACGTGAAGGCCGGTATAGCACGTGAAGGCGGGCATAGCACGTGAAGGCCGGTATAGCACATGAAGGCGGGCATAGCACGTGAAGGCCGGTATAGCACGTGAAGGCGGGCATAGCACGTGAAGGCCGGTATAGCACATGAAGGCGGGCATAGCACGTGAAGGCCGGTATAGCACATGAAGGCGGGCATAGCACGTGAAGGCCGGTATAGCACATGAAGGCGGGCATAGCACGTGAAGGCCGGTATAGCACATGAAGGCGGGCATAGCACGTGAAGGCCGGTATAGCACGTGAAGGCGGGCATAGCACGTGAAGGCCGGTATAGCACGTGAAGGCCGGTATATCACATGAAGGCCGGCATAGCACACGAAGGCCGGTATATCACATGAAGGCCGGCATAGCACACGAAGGCCGGTATATCACATGAAGGCCGGCACAGCACGTGAAGGCCGGTATATCACATGAAGGCCGGTATATCACATGAAGGCCGGCATGGCACACGAAGGCCGGTATATCACATGAAGGTCGGCATAGCACACGAAGGCCGGTATAGCACATGAAGGCCGGTATATCACATGAAGGCCGGCATAGCACATGAAGGCCGGCATAGCACATGAAGGCCGGCATAGCACACGAAGGCCGGTATAGCACATGAAGGCCGGCATAGCACACGAAGGCCGGTATATCACATGAAGGCCGGCATAGCACATGAAGGCCGGCATAGCACATGAAGGCCGGCATAGCACATGAAGGCCGGTATAGCACACGAAGGCCGGTATAGCACATGAAGGCCGGTATATCACATGAAGGCCGGCATGGCACACGAAGGCCGGTATATCACATGAAGGTCGGCATAGCACACGAAGGCCGGTATAGCACATGAAGGCCGGTATATCACATGAAGGCCGGTATATCACATGAAGGCCGGCATAGCACATGAAGGCCGGCATAGCACATGAAGGCCGGCATAGCACACGAAGGCCGGTATAGCACATGAAGGCCGGCATAGCACACGAAGGCCGGTATATCACATGAAGGCCGGTATATCACATGAAGGCCGGTATATCACATGAAGGCCGGCATAGCACATGAAGGCCGGTATAGCACACGAAGGCCGGTATAGCACATGAAGGCCGGTATAGCACATGAAGGCCGGTATAGCACATGAAGGCCGGTATAGCACATGAAGGCCGGCATAGCACATGAAGGCGGGCATAGCACGTGAAGGCCGGTATATCACATGAAGGCCGGTATATCACATGAAGGCCGGTATAGCACACGAAGGCCGGTATAGCACATGAAGGCCGGTATAGCACATGAAGGCCGGTATAGCACATGAAGGCCGGCATAGCACATGAAGGCGGGCATAGCACGTGAAGGCCGGTATATCACATGAAGGCCGGTATATCACATGAAGGCCGGCACAGCACGTGAAGGGGGTAGGTGGCCATCACCACGGACCGGTCCCCTCTGTCTACACACCGCACCAGGTACTCATTTGAGGCTGAGCCGTCCTAGAGGAGGCTCAGACACGGTTCCGATAATATACTGATGAAAATCAGCCCCGGTGTTGGCCGTGAACAGGAATCGAACTCGGGTAGCCGGGTTCATATCGCAGTGTGCGCTAACCCCTACACTACCGCGACCCCCCCCCCCCTCCTGAAGTTTAAAGACGGCTATTGTATGTCGTAGACCATTTTTGAGAGATGTTTTTGATTGTTTCATAATTAATCAACACATATTTACAATTAACACTCTTAGAAAGACAATTATATATGCCGTCTGAAATGTATTGGTTGGCCTGGCACTCACTGTAACTGTGATGCAGGTGCACTGTATACATACACAGAATAGTTTTGGCTCAGAGATGCCAGCTATTTCAACCTCAATAAAATTGGAATCTAAGTCTGTAGCCCCAAATAACATAATTTCCATGGCATGGCGAGGCTTCCTCCCAGTGCACCCATGGATTCAAATCATGTCAGCTTAGGACTGCTGTCCTACACGGAGGCAATTTAGGCACGAGGTTGGAGGGGCTGGGGGTCTGGTCTATAAGCCTGTCAGCTTAAAGCATGAAATTGAACACTCCATACAGGAAGACACCCATGGGAGCTTCAGTGGGTCCAACACTGCCCGCACTACTCCTCAAAAAAAATATTGTGCAAATAACCAAAGTAGAGATGCAGGGTATGTGCAGTTGCAGCTGCGGTGTCGTTAAGAGGTATTGGCGTGAAAGTTTTCTTCTCCAGCACCCAGCTCTGTCCTCTTTGAAATGTAAATTTTAAGGATTCTCATCGCCATGAGCTAAATTACATTATGAGTGTGGTGCGGAACGAGAACATCATAATACAGTGGCCAGTTGTTGAGGCCTGGATGTATCCATCCTGCGAGGCACACAGTGGCACAGAGATTAGCTATCTGTGAGCCCCACAACAACACAGATTCAAGGATGTCTTACTATTCACTATGATGATGTTGCTGGACCCAGAGCTGGGCCAAGACCCTCTCACGCTTTGGTTGTCTTGGAGAATTTCCAGTAGGCTGCTGTGATCTCACAGAGTTCAGAAGAGGGTGGGCATTAGTAGACCCAAAGACATGGGGAGCAGGAGGCCAAAAATATACACTTGGCATGCGGCCCAGAGTGATCTTTATTCAGACCTGCTGATTTTTAAATCCGATTAGCCAAAGCAAATTAACTGAATTGTGTTCACAGGCTTTGAAATAGCATTTAGTGTTAATAGAGCTTGTTGTTAACATGTATATATATTAAAAAAGAACATCTTTGTATTATTGTCTACTAATCCTGTCCCATGGTAACTTTATAGAGCAGCCTTCCCACTCGTATAAATTTATGCCATGCTGTGTTTCAAGAGTAACCCCCCCCCATCCATAGCTTACAATTAAATAATGTCCACTATATGTGCACTGCAGTACAGTATATACCTATAATTGGGGACTGTTGAGAGATATAACTGAAATGACAGCTGTCACTGGCTCTTTCAGAAGCCTGACAGGGTTGAATGAGGGTCTACATTTACACAAAGGGTTGTCGGTAGGTGAGGGGTGGCGCATATATGGATTGGGGGGGTATGGGTGATCCTGTGGGGGTGCGGTGGGGGGGTGAACTGCAGTGCCTCCCATGCTCTGCACCAGTCCCAGTGTGGGCTCTCTTGGCTTTAAACCAGCATGTAGGGCGGGGGGGGGGGAATCAATACTTCTTCCACATTTTTCTTTTGTTTAAATATCACTAACTTTATAGAGTACGGTATACATCGTTGTGTTGAGTGACGTGCGCTCTTTCGCATAACCTATATGCGGTAAACTCTATAACACATTTTTCCATTTTGCTTTCATCGTGTGCCATAAACCGGTCGTCGAAAACAATGTACTCCTGCGTGCTATTGAAATCTGAGTTTTTTTGTTAAGGACGACGACGACGACTTGCACTAATGTCCCGCGGAGGAAGCCGTGTCACTTCGCGGAGCAGGGCTCCGTAGCTGATAAAGCTGGCCCCGATGATAGCCTGCCAGTGTGCGCATGATAGGGCACAGTCAGCCGAGCTGTTAATGGAGACGAACGAGCGAGGTAGCATTTTCAGCTCATCGTTGTCATCTGATTTACAGCAACACCGGCGTGGCGATATGGAAACGCCTCTTTTTTTAAATGTTGTTCACGCTCCATCAAAACGCACGCAAGAGCTTTCCCCGCACTTGTTGATATATAATTAACGATTGCGCGTCAATTAAAGTTGTGGCGACGAGGGCGCATCGCTGCTGACTACGGTGAACTGTGTTTGTGTGCAGCGATTTGGAGAAAATGACAGTGTAACAATTTTTTTTGTTCCTGGGTAGTAAGTGTTATTTCCTAATTGCTTATGCCTCAAAAGTACATAAAATGGCTATTATTCACCACAAACTTTGCTTTTGTGACCAGGACAGTGATATTTTGAAATTTACCTATTTTTCAGAACATTCCAGATAGATTCTGTGCTGAGTAAACTTGGAGTAACTTCTAGAACATTCTAGAAGTTTCCAGTAATATAGATAGTAGCATAAATACCGGGCCTTAAGCCCACCAGTTCAGTTTAGTTCCAGCTGCCTAAGTGGATACATATCTGCATTTTTCTGAGATGGTATCAAGAGGCTGCAAGCATCCAGCAGACGCATTTTGCTATGTATGCGGCCAATTTATCAAGACAAGAGCGAAAAAATACTCTGTGGAAGCATCTGCTAAGATGTGTGAGGTCTACAAGGCATACTTCGGCATGTCTGTCGGGGATCAAGACAAACCTGGGCACCTCATTTCACCTGCGAGCAATGTAAAAAAACTCTGGAAGGTAAGATGGACAATTGTTGCTCGAAATTTTACGTGATTCAATTTGTTAAAAATTTTAGAATTATAAAAGTTTTTCATTTAAAAATGTTTAACAATTTTCAATGTTATTGAAAAAAGTATATCATATATGAAACATGTTGCGAGAATCTCTTACACATTAGTCATGGATGAAATAAATGTATTTTTGTAGGATGGTACAGAGGGGAAAAGAGAGCCATGAAGTTCACTATCCAAAGAATTTGGTGGGAACCCACTGACCACTCCAGCAACTGCTACTTCTGCATGGTGGACCCTTCCAAACGTCGGACTGGCAAGAATGCACCTGCTATCACGTATCCGGACATTCCTTCATCCATCACCCCGGTGCCACACTGCCATGAGCTCCCCATACCCACTCCTCCGCCGGAGAGAGAGCAGCCGTCTTTAGAAAAGAGCAGCAAGTCAGAGAGCGAGGGAGACGTTGTAGATCCAGATTACAAATTCAGAGGTGGAGCTGAGGAGAGAAACCCATACTACCCCAACCAAAAAGACCTCCACGACGATCAGAGATCTTGGTCTCACCAAGTCCAATGCCGAGCTTTTGACGTCTATGTTCAAGCAGTGGATGGGCTCTGCTTCTGCCACAATGTGACCAGTCTGTTCGAGGCAATCGGAATCGCCTGTAACCAGAATGAGTGGCGCTTCTTCATTGACAGCTCATCCAGGAGCCTCAAAGCCATGCTGCTCCATAATGGTAACAAGTACCCGTCTCTACCCCTGGCTCACTCGGTGCACCTCAAAAAGGATTACAACAGCATGAAGACCTTGCTGGATGCCTTGAAGTATGATGAGTACGGCTGGGAGGTCATCGGAAACTTCAAAATGGTGGCATTCCTGATGGGTCTCCAAGGTGGTTTTCCCAAGTTTCCCTGCTATCTTTGCCTTTGGGACAGCAGGGACACCAAGGCGCACAACCACAGGCAGAACTGGCCAAAGCGGACCGAGTTTTCTGTGGGGAGGAACAGCGTCAAGTGGGAGCCACTGGTGGACCCCCGGAAGGTGCTGATGCCACCACATCAAATTGGGCCTCATGAACATTTTGTCAGAGCTGTAGATAAGGAGTCGGCAGCCTTGAAGTATTCTTACCTAAGCTGTCTGAGGCAAAGGTCAAAGCCGGTGTCTTCGTCAGACCACAGATAAAGAACATCCTGGAGTGCAATGAATTCCCCAAGAAGCTCACTAGTAAGGAGAAAACGGCTTGGGACAGCTTTGTCACAGTGGTTCGTCACTTCCTGGGCAATCACAAGGTCGAAAACTATGTGGAGCTGGTTGAGACTGGTGAAGAACTACAGCACAATGGGCTGTAGGATGTCCCTCAAAGTCCATATCATTGATGCTCATCTTAATGAATTCAAGGAGAACATGGGAGCGTCCTCGGAGGAGCAAGGCGAGCGCTTCCACCAGGATATACTGGACTTTGAATGCCGCTACCAAGGACAGTATAACAAGAACATGATGGGAGACTACATTTGGAGGCTGATTCGTGAAAGTGATTTACAGTATAATCGTAAATCTCGAAAAACAACTCCTAAATCTTTTGTATTAATTTTTGTATGACTTTAGTATGAATACATGTAAATTTTCATTCATATGTTGTTTTTTCTGACTTTATGTGAACGAAAAGACACAAATTCGCCCGTTTTCTCATTGAAAATAGGTGAATTTCCAAATACCACTGTCCTGGTCAAAAAAGCTAAGTTTGTGGGGAATAATAGCCATTTTCTATACCTGTTAGGCATAAGCAATTACGAAATAACACTTACTACCCAGGAACAAAAATTGTGTTACACAGTGCAATCACTGAGCAACTATTTAAATACAACATGTGGAGATGAATCCGTCAAGCGGTACGTGACAAATATATTAAATAAGTAACAAAATAAAATAGTTTTAGCAAACATGTTTTCACTTCACGCAAGTGTGAATAGTAATAGCACATGTTTTTATCACGTCAGGAAATATTGTTAGAAAGTTTTACTTTTTTAAAAAGGAAATATAAATTGAATGCAGTATTAATTATAATACTTAAATTACGATATATGAATTGAGACTTACAAAAATCATTGGATTGAACCAAAGTCTGGTCATTCAGTGTTTACACATTTGTTTCCTGCTTGCTTTAACCAAGTAATTAGCAAGTGCGGAATCCAGTGCATTTTTACGAAGGCAAGCAAATTGAGACAAAACTCAGCAGGCTTCGAGATCTTTTGACAGCGCTCATCACTTCACGTTTCACAACCCGGGGCTCTGGGGAGCTCAGCACATTACCCAGTCCAATTCTATCAGGGCGTGCAGGCTGCCGAATGGTATAGCAACACATCTTCAGTGAACCTTCTAAGCTAATTGGAACTGGGTCAGGCAAATAGATTGTCAATGTATTCACCATATATTTGCGAGCATCAACATATTTTGCCTTATAATCACAGGTAATGGGAATTATTGTTGTCTGTTCATTAGCAATGGACAGAAATAATAAATGTAAAAGATGTTTCTATTCAAAGTACACTTAATACATTCTCCTTCTATTAAAGCCAAAATTGCTCTTATTAGCGGATGTGCATGTCTACTCAAGGTTAATGTGAAATATTTTGAGTTTGTGGATGTTATCTTTTTTTATATAATGGAAATAAGATAGGAGGAAATTTTAGTTTAATTGAGCACCACATGAAGAATATATTACAGCTGCACTAAAAAGGAGTTTTCTCACAATGAGCCTTGGGAAGTCTGCACGATGGACATATAATGCAAATTTGCGAATAGGTGTACAGTATATGAAATTACAAGATTCTTGGTATTTTAAAGTTGTGCACACATTCAGAGACACACTCTCAATGTGGTGTGAAGCTCCCTTTATCTTGAACAAATCTGGTCGGTTGTCATCTGAATGTGTTTTTGTTAGCATTCAGGCTTGTAGAGAGACAAACGCTAACACGGTAAAATCCCCAAGTGGATAATTAAAATGCCGCGAGACGGTTAAAAAACTTCACCTCATCTATAAAATGCGCTCAACAACAGCATCTCCATTAAAACATCCTAATTAGCATAGATAGCGAGCATATACAGTGAGAACAAAGTACACATCTATTTTGTTGAGATTGGTCATTTAATCCCGTACAGCCAGGACAGGAGAACAAGCTGCTAAGGATGTAATGGCTAGAGTCACATAGCTTATTATTCACCCTCATTATTGATCAGGTGCATAATTAAATGCAGAAGCATATTTTTAGTCAATGCAAAAGGTGGCCTTTGAAAACAGGCACCTCTGTACCCGTGTACACATTCCGTCCGAGAGATTTGTCTTTGTCAGCAATGCAAACGGAAAATCTACGTATTATTCCACAAAATGTCCACATGTATATCATCATATTTATTTAATAACAAATTGTCCGTTAAGCAAATAATTTTCTGTGAATATTCTCACTTGCGTGGAGTGAACATTTTTTTTTCTTATTTTTGGATACAAATTACTACAGCAGAACTTGCAGTATTCATATTGTACATTCATACGTGTGAACTAGATGTTGACTACCATCGACCATGATCAATCCACTGCTGGATGAAGGCCGAACGAAGCCGCCATCTCTCCACGAGTCTGCCATGCAACAATCTATCCAGTCCCAGCACATGAACTGAATCTCATCGCTCCATCTTCTCAGTGGACGACTTCCCTCAACGCGTTCTATTCCTTCGTTGCCACTCCATTATTATTCTTGACCATCTTCCATGATCCCTTCCGGCGATGTGCCCTGCCCCCAAGCCCCCTTACTTTTCTTAACAGTATTGGGTCATGTCACTAAACCTACGTATATTCTACAATTCACACGTTCCGTTATCTCTTCGCGTAATTCCAAGCATGCATCTCTCCATGCGTATTTGCTCATTGTTCCAATTGTTGATCGATATTGTTTCATGAACGACCATGTTTCTTAACGATGTAGTGGAGTAGCTTTCTTCAAGAGGCACCTATTTAGTTAATATTTTTATTATTTCAGTCCGACTTCAACAGCTGTCTAAGATAGACAAATTCCGCTGTGCTTTCCAGCTGCATCCCTCTGACAAATATCTCCAAGTGTTGAGCGAACTAGTTGAACGTGACCTTTGTTCAGCTCATATTCATCCCGAGCCGAACTTTGCAGTCCTCAATCTTTATGAGCTTCTTCTATCATTTGCTGCAGTTCATTCCCGTTGAACGCAGTAATGATTGTGTCACCAGCAACATCTGAGATGGTTAATATTTGCTCCATTTATATGCACGCCCTTGTTTCTGAAATCCAATTTTCGTCTAATGTCGCGATGAATAACCTTGGCGAAAGTGGGTTAGCTTGTCTAACTCCATGTTTAGTATATGTCTTGCCTATGATGCATTGTTCGCAGCGATTGTTAAAATCCAGACGGCGTCCTGTTCGTACCCAGTTATTCTTAACACCGATCCCTGCTCCTTCACTTGCCCAGCCAACACCGTGGTTGGTGGATCCAGAGCCGCTTGGGTGTGGGTGACGGAGTCTCCGCAAGTCGGTCGTGGAGGGGAAAGGCAGGGGTGGGATGGTTTATTGGTTGACCATACTTCACCACGTTTGTCAATGCGGGTTGGTAAATATAACACATTTGTTTCCCCCCTCGATGAGTACCTAAATGGTTATGGGTGGCCCTATCCAATGTCTTGGATACTCCTCGGATATTCAGGACCTCCGATTAGCACGGTTGGCTACGTACGGTGCGAAAGAAGTAAAACAATACAAGACACACAAGCCCCTTCGCTCAGTCCAAGGCAGTGGATTGTTCTGTCAAAAACTGGACATCAGGTGCAATATTTTTAGAGCAAAAACCATCAACAGCCTTCAAAAAAATAAATTGTCTGTGCTAAGTCTGCCACCTGCCGGCCAATGTTATCGTACAGTAACAGGGAACTCAAGCGCACTAGGATTGCGGATTACACAACGTCTCAAATAATTATACGGTAATCAAAAGCACATGTCTTAAAGGACAGCCATGACACATGGTATATGATGCAGATAAAATATATCCTCTAAATTCTAAACTTGAATTATAATTAAAGCAGCACTGTCATATAACCTTAAACATAATTGCGAGCAATGATTAATTACGTTAGCTAAACAAGCATGCGGAATTACTATTGAGCATGATGAATAATGGTGACGTATTAAGGAAGCATGCAGGAAACAATTCCAGTGAACATGAAACGTTGGGCCAACATTTATTGGGATACTCTTTTTTCGGTAAAGCTTGTGTTGCCTCCGAAATGTCGTGATTTATTATTTTATTTCTATTACTTTATTATTATTTATTTTTTACCTACGTGACTTTACCGAAAAAACCTAAGAGTATGAATTCTTGCAGTCACGAAAGCTTCAAATCTAGAATTTATTGGGATGTTAAAATCGCAGTCGGTGTAACGGTCAGCGCGCTGGACTTGCAATGCAGAGTTTCGCCGGTTTCATTCCAGCAACTGGCACAATGGAACAAGTTTATTAAATCCCCTCGCTTCTGTCCACCACAGTCGATCGGGAGATCGTGTGTGGTGGGGGTAAAGTGTGGGTATGCCCACCACTTCCAAGGCGTTTCGTCAGTGTGAAAGAATAGACCAAATACTCTCTGTAGATCCCACTAGTGGATGCCCTTACCCCCTCCCCCCCCCAGCAGACAAACAGCATTCAACTGAGACTCGAGGTCAAAATGTACTTAGGCAACCGTGCGGTTTGTACGTTGGCACGTGTCAATGAGTGAATTCATGAATAACATTCCAGCGGAAGCGGTAACCTATTCTGAAAACGGTTACCGTTTTACCGGTTGTCTTTTAACAACCGTAGTCGTAAGTGCTGTTGCGTAGTGTGGGCTGCATTTGCCGCAAATGCCCTCTCCTGGTCAACTTTTATTGCCTGCTTATATAATAACAATGTGTAACAAAAAAATTGTTCCTGGGTAGTGTTATTTCCTTATTGCTTATGCCTCAGAAGTACAGAAAATGGCTATTATTCCCCACAAACTTTGCTTTTGTGACCAGGACAGTGATATTTTGAAATGTACCTATTTTCAATGAGAAAACGTGTGCATTTGTGTCATTCCTTCAAATAATTGTGTTACATAGTGTAATCAACAACGCATTCAATATTATACCATTGGTCATGATGACGACCTGAACATATGTATGTTGAACTTCTTTCGCACCACACGTATCCAACCGGAGCTTATAGTAGGTGCTAGAATGCCATGCTTTGGCAGAATGCTTTATTCAACTGAAGCCACGGAATTAAACACATGGACAGGCGTGCATTACAAGGGAACACCTCATTGCTCACGGGAAGAGAGTTTCACAACATTGGTGTGATCCACCAATGCTCGCATGCACACTGCTCTATCAATAGAGTGCGAGTATGTTGCAAAATGTGCGTGTCTACTAGTGCAGAGTAATTCACCCATCGTGGTCAGTTCGTTACACTCAAGTGCCATATGCAAGGCTGGCCTATGGATAACGAAATGACCACGATGTGCATTGGCAGACACGAGCAGAGCACTCATATACCCAAGACTGGGCTTAACGTCCTGATTAACTAAGCATGAGCTGCGCTTGCGTTCAACACCACCAAGCTACAATCCATAACCCTGACTCACCACTTTCACCACAAGACAGGCACTAGCATTGTCCACATAAACCATCCGATTCACCTTGCCTTCTGTCATATCCAACTCTCCCAAGTCCCTCATGTCTTGTTCCCAGTCAGACAGTTCTTCACTCCTTGCAGTGTACTCTACGCACGCTGTAATACCATACATCATAAACGATAATCATACATCTCGACCCCCTCCCCAGCTGCTCTCATAGATATTTCTCTCATTTCCCGAGAACAGCTTTGACTCCACATCAAAGCCACATCTAAGACCCATCATCCACCACCGGCTCTGATTCCTCTGCAACACCCCGTAAGAAAACAGCGTGCAATGAATGACACCTATGAGACTGGGCAAAGAACCCCGGGCCCGGCCCAGGACACGCTGGCTGGACGATGTCGGTCAGCTGGCCTGGGGACACCTGGGAATTCACCAAGAAGAGTCTGTGTATAGTAGTGTATAGTAGTGTAGTGTATAATAGTGTAGTGTATAGTAGTGCAGTAGTGCTGGAGTCTGTCGTCAGGGAAAGGGAGGTCTGGACCGCCACGACTCAACATGCTGCCGCCGCGACCCTCACCAGAACAAGCGGATTGAGAAACGAACGAACGCACCTGTGATACTGTCCATATATGAATATACGCTGTCATCATCTGGTGAGTTACCATTCAGAAAGACTGCTCGGATGTAGCAGAGCACAAGTTCTTGTGGGTTACATCGTGCAATAATGAGAAAAGGGGGTCAATTCCAGGGATATATGATTGTTTTGCTACATAAAAGCCCTTTTTCTTGGTTCTTTCGGTAAAGTCACGTAGAAGGGAAGTAATAAAATAATAAAAATAAAACATAATAAAACAATTCTCACGACGTTTCGGCCACAACGCAAGCAGCCATCCTCAGGCGAAGAATGAAACACCCCAAGCTTGGAGCGTATATTTAAGCTGGGTTAGAGGGGGGGGAGGTGGGAAGAAGAGCGCCTAAACAAAATAATTTGCATATCAAGAGGAATTCAGCATATGGAAAATGCGTAGGAGGTGGGCGGGGGGGGTTCCAAATCAATACTATGCCCGTGCATTATGCAGGATTAGCAGCATCAAAGGGGGGGGGGAGGGGGGGAGCATTAACAAAGGAAAGGAATGTTAATAGTATGTAGCTGTAGTTACTAAACAACCACGTAAAAAACTACAGTATAAACTGCATGACAAACTAAAGTATAAACTACATAGCATCATCAGTAAACTTACTATACTCTACAATAAGCTGAGTTACTAACAGTAAGTAATACATGAAAAATTCTACGTTGTAAAAAATTATATAATATGCTTCCATCTAAACTTTATTCTCTTACATCACACGCGTCTATACCGTACTATATACTTCTATAGGCAAAACCAACATTAAATTACATACTGTATTGCTATAAACCACCCTATACCTTATACATTTTTAATATAACACTATGTATTATTCTACCCACCCTAATGTGTATCAAAATGGTGTATTACGTCCTTCCAGTGATTGCTAAGCCAGAATCCATCTTCTCGGTTAAAATTGTCTCTGTGTTTGTAAATGTGGATCGCCTCATGTACGAATCTCTCATGATAGCCAGATGGCTTGCAGAGAACCTCTGTCTTGGAGAAGTCAATGTCATGTGAGCCCACTGAGTTGTAACAGTGATCTGCCACGGCTGAGGTGTTTGTCCTACCGTGTTTCAGGTCAGCTTTATGTTCACGGATGCGGTCCGAGACATGTCGTTTGGTTTCCCCAATGTAACTGCTACCACAGAGGCAACTTAGTTTGTAGACACCAGGGTACTGTATGTCTGGAACCACATCTTTTACAGACGGTACCAGATCACGGATTTTATGTACTGTGTTGAATCGGACCTGGATCTTGTGTTTAATCAGGATTTTGGAGATCTTTTTTGTGACCCCAGCAATGTAGGGTAAGGTGATGGTCTTGAAAGGCTCCTCAACAGGATCCTTCTTGGTGGTTGGAGTGATGGCTTTGCGGATTGTGTAGTCGGAGTAACCATTAGCCTTAAGAGCTTGGCGTACGTGTTTGAGTTCACTGGAAATGTGTTCATGGTCGGAGATGCATTGGGCTCTATGATATAGAGTCTTGATGAGGGAATTCTTCTGGGATGGATGGTGGTGGGAATCCGGTTTTAGATAAGCATCCGTGTGGGTGGCTTTCCTGTAGACAGAGTGGCTCATTGAACCATCAGGTCTCCTTTTGATTAGGACATCCAAAAAGGGTAGCTTGCCATCATTTTCGACTTCCATGGTGAATCTGATGGCTGGGTGTATGGAATTGATATGGTCGAGAAATTGGTCTAGAGCAGGCCGGCCATGTGGCCAGATGACAAAAGTGTCGTCTACGTACCTCTTCCATAAGGTCGGGCGTAGAGTGGCAGTCTGGATGGCGTCCGTCTCAAATTTCTCCATGAAGATGTTGGCTACAACCGGAGATAAGGGGGAGCCCATTGGGGTGCCCTCAATTTGCTTGTAGAAGGTTCCATTCCAGGTGAAGTATGTATTGGTTAAGCAGTGTCTCACCAGGGGGGGTACCCCAGCATTCAGTCCTTGATGGGGTACCCCCCCTGGTGAGACACTGCTTAACCAATACATACTTCACCTGGAATGGAACCTTCTACAAGCAAATTGAGGGCACCCCAATGGGCTCCCCCTTATCTCCGGTTGTAGCCAACATCTTCATGGAGAAATTTGAGACGGACGCCATCCAGACTGCCACTCTACGCCCGACCTTATGGAAGAGGTACGTAGACGACACTTTTGTCATCTGGCCACATGGCCGGCCTGCTCTAGACCAATTTCTCGACCATATCAATTCCATACACCCAGCCATCAGATTCACCATGGAAGTCGAAAATGATGGCAAGCTACCCTTTTTGGATGTCCTAATCAAAAGGAGACCTGATGGTTCAATGAGCCACTCTGTCTACAGGAAAGCCACCCACACGGATGCTTATCTAAAACCGGATTCCCACCACCATCCATCCCAGAAGAATTCCCTCATCAAGACTCTATATCATAGAGCCCAATGCATCTCCGACCATGAACACATTTCCAGTGAACTCAAACACGTACGCCAAGCTCTTAAGGCTAATGGTTACTCCGACTACACAATCCGCAAAGCCATCACTCCAACCACCAAGAAGGATCCTGTTGAGGAGCCTTTCAAGACCATCACCTTACCCTACATTGCTGGGGTCACAAAAAAGATCTCCAAAATCCTGATTAAACACAAGATCCAGGTCCGATTCAACACAGTACATAAAATCCGTGATCTGGTACCGTCTGTAAAAGATGTGGTTCCAGACATACAGTACCCTGGTGTCTACAAACTAAGTTGCCTCTGTGGTAGCAGTTACATTGGGGAAACCAAACGACATGTCTCGGACCGCATCCGTGAACATAAAGCTGACCTGAAACACGGTAGGACAAACACCTCAGCCGTGGCAGATCACTGTTACAACTCAGTGGGCTCACATGACATTGACTTCTCCAAGACAGAGGTTCTCTGCAAGCCATCTGGCTATCATGAGAGATTCGTACATGAGGCGATCCACATTTACAAACACAGAGACAATTTTAACCGAGAAGATGGATTCTGGCTTAGCAATCACTGGAAGGACGTAATACACCATTTTGATACACATTAGGGTGGGTAGAATAATACATAGTGTTATATTAAAAATGTATAAGGTATAGGGTGGTTTATAGCAATACAGTATGTAATTTAATGTTGGTTTTGCCTATGGAAGTATATAGTACGGTATAGACGCGTGTGATGTAAGAGAATAAAGTTTAGATGGAAGCATATTATATAATTTTTTACAACGTAGAATTTTTCATGTATTACTTACTGTTAGTAACTCAGCTTATTGTAGAGTATAGTAAGTTTACTGATGATGCTATGTAGTTTATACTTTAGTTTGTCATGCAGTTTATACTGTAGTTTTTTACGTGGTTGTTTAGTAACTACAGCTACATACTATTAACATTCCTTTCCTTTGTTAATGCTCCCCCCCTCCCCCCCCCCCCTTTGATGCTGCTAATCCTGCATAATGCACGGGCATAGTATTGATTTGGAACCCCCCCCGCCCACCTCCTACGCATTTTCCATATGCTGAATTCCTCTTGATATGCAAATTATTTTGTTTAGGCGCTCTTCTTCCCACCTCCCCCCCCTCTAACCCAGCTTAAATATACGCTCCAAGCTTGGGGTGTTTCATTCTTCGCCTGAGGATGGCTGCTTGCGTTGTGGCCGAAACGTCGTGAGAATTGTTTTATTATGTTTTATTTTTATTATTTTATTACTTCCCTTCTACGTGACTTTACCGAAAGAACCAAGAAGATGAATCCCTGCAGTCACGAAAGCTTTAAATCGAAATAAAAGCCCTTTACTAATGTAAACATATGGCTATTATGTGATATGGTTTCATCTTTCTCCTTAAGGGCTACCATTTGTGAATTGCCCGTCATAAGCCTTCTTACTGCCTTTTAACTTTCATTTAATGGCGGAGCCAGGATTTTCAGTTAGGGGGGCAACCCCTCCAGCAATGACAAATTATAGTTGTTAGTAAGTGAGGAGTTGTTAGTAAGTAAGGACTTGTCCCTTGCTTTTTATTCGACGTGTGTGCTGCGATGGCGCAGCCATCGATCGAGGGTCTAATTCGAACCGCGTTGTGTGATCGACATCGCGCTCGCTGAAGGTGAATGCCTTCAGGGAAGTCGTGTCCTGTATACACAACTGCGCACAATTCTGAGTCACTTATAATTTATTTGCCGTTACTTATTGCCAATTATGGACTCAGACTATTGTCCTATCATCTCATAGAGTCCCTGGCACATAATAATATGCTACACAGTGGCAGTGGGGATCGCAAAATCCCGATTTATTACTAATAAACCCCAATGATCCGATCGAAATTAGGGATTTCGATCGGATCATTGGGGGGGCACGTGCCACCCCATCCCCCACTGGCTCCGCCAGTGCTTTCATTGCTAATGATGACACCCTCAATCACGTTTTGGTTGTACTCTCTGACTCTCATTTTTTCATAATTGTTCCGTGTATTCAATGTACTGTTTTCAGATGAACATAAGGACATTCCAGATGTCATAGTTAAAAATGAAACAGTTTGCTGCACATGTTGAAATGTTTGGCTGTGAACACCATCAAAGAGTGGAACCATTTTTAGAACAAAAGTAGTAGCTCTGTTCCATAAATATTTTCACAGAAATGGAAAATCTCAATGATGGAATTATGTGGCGATAATTCTATATATAAAATATGGTGATAAAACTGACTCGGAGATATACGGATCTTGTAGCCTCTTCTTGCATGCATAGACATTGTTTATGAAAATCACTGGGAACAGAATAATGGTGAGGTAGAGATAATCGAAACAAAACAGCAAGCTGGGAGTAAGAAAGATTGCTCTACCATTTACTTCGTGGATATTTTCTTTAAAATACTAGTGAATAGTCTTTGTGGTCTTTGAAAAGGCATTTTACTCAGTAGAAATTTATGAAGTCATTTAAGTTCTGAATTTTAAAAAAAATCAGGCCTAAATAGCAAAATATCTTTTAAAAATCATTGACTTTTATTATAAAATTAAAGTTCAAACTTTTAATGAGAAAAGGGTTCAGACAAGGAGACGCGCTTTTTCCGAAGTTATTCACAGCAACATCAAAATATATGTTCTTCTGATAATTGGGTTTAAGAAATATAGCCAAACAAATTTGAGAAAATATGAACATCTGATATTTTCTGATCACAGTAATTTTAAGAGATGAAAATCGACTGCAGCATAACATTGAATAATTGAAAAGAGAAGTCTGCAAATATGGATAAAAAACTAAAGTCATACGGTGAATGAGTTATTGAATTTAAAAGGCAGATGAGAGTTGATGGATCTTGTTTGGAAATGAACTTAATAACGAAAAGAAACACACCAATGTTTGAAAATAAGAACGTTTCTAAACAGTGTAGATTACCTGCTCTGCCACGTATGACACAACATAGAATAAAGGCTGATAGGTGCACACTGAGAGAGACAGAGAGATGGACACTTGGATTAGAGAACATACGCACGTTAGAGACAACCATATTAACCGTAGGAAAAGTAACTGCGTTTTTGGTAGAAGGGATAGTGGCAGCTAAAGGTGGGAACATGCACGCTGTGAGGAATCCACCACGGAGACGGGGTGATAAGAAGAGCTCGTGTAAGTACGTTCGGTGGATTGTTGCATTGTGAGACCATGAGAGATGGTGATCGTTTGTGGAGGCATTGATTAAGCAGTGGATAGATCATGGCTGGTGATTATAATTGATAATGATAAACAAGAAAGACAGACATTTCTGACAAACACTCCTACAGCGTGTACTGCATATAAAAAACTTATTTTTATCAGGTTTGGCCCACTGAGCTTTACAGCTCTTTTTCAGAAGCGACCTGGCCACAAATGATAGCTCAACGAAATGGCTTATTACGTGGAAATTTACAGCAGCCAAATACTCTAAACGCATGTTTCTAAATGTGGAGGAAAAAAATACAGTCGTCAGGATCGGGATCGAACCCACGATCTCCTGTATGTCAGGCTAGGTGATTAACATCTCGCCACTGTGGCACTCCTATATCGTGTGGATTTAGATAATGAGAATAAGAATGTATCTCATTAAGCACAAAAAGGTCAGGATACAGGTAAGACACAAACATCATTTGCACAGGTTGTACAAAGCACACCCTGTTTCTGTATGCACGGGGAACAACTAATACAAGACAATCAGCCTCAGCACGTTTAGGCAGTGATCAAATAGACGAGCAGCCAAGTCAAAAATGTACTCCAAAAATTCACAACAATCTATCTTTAAAACTAAAAACACACATTGGTTTCCATCAGAAATATTCATCATCAAGGTGTTATTATTTTTCTTCTCCTCCAACTTCAACATTAGTCATGCTGGCAAGAGACCGCATGAAGTGAAGTCAAAGTAATTTACTCACCGCTGATTCCACGGGGTCCATTGTGACACAAGCTGATGCCAGTAGCTGACCTGCACTCTGGTGACCAGTTCATTACCCTTCCGCACCACGGCAATGTACCAAACGCGACCTTCAGCTGCTGTACAAAGTCTCTCCGTACATAGCCCCGTGATTATATTTTCCACTGTTAACAAATGGTGACAGGCCATTTCGTCTCGGCACAATGCAGCCCTTACAAAGCGGCCTCCCCTTCAGCCACGTGTGACCTCCTCCTCCACACTCGTGCAGCTCCTTCCACCAACACTTTCTGCCTCTAACTGCCTTTAAAACAAGCTCTCCACGTCGACCACTCCACCTCCGTCACTCCACTACCCCACCACTCCAAGCTGCCTCCACGCAGCAGCTGACCGCCACTTCAAAGCACCTCGCGGTCTCTTAAGCGGACCTCTTTGCTTGTCAACTCGATAGCCCTCCCCTGGCGTCATCCCAGAGTCACGCTGCACGACTGACCAGCTCTTTCGCAAGCCCCCAGTTCATCGTGCTAAACGTTTTGACCATTTGGACTGTCGTAGGACATAGGCAAGCAGGAATATAACTGGCGGTGGTGGCTCTGCGCGCCTTTGATCATTCAGTGCCGTGGAGGCGAGGTTTGGTGGGTCACACAGAATTGGATGTCGAGGTGCCATAACCCTGGCTTGCCAGGAGAAGGCGGCACAGCAAATGTGGACTCACAACTGTTGTTGTCTGTATGGGCTAAAGTGTTTGACCCGAGTACGCGTGGTTCTTTCATCCGGTTTCCTCCCACATGCAAACAACTCATTAATCGACCGAAAACACCTTAATACATCGAGGACCGCAGAGCCTTGGTTTGTTTTTGGGCGCCCCGCTCACCAACGTGATTGCCTTCCCGGTTGTCTGCGCCTCCGACTCGTTTTGTCTCCACGAGAGTGAACGAAAACTGTGCGCGTTACGAGTTGAACACGTGGATGCGCGCGTGTGCACGTTGCATTTAATCCGTGTGAGTTTGCACACCACACACCGTGACAGTGGTCATGGATTGCGCGCGCGTTGTGTACGCCTAACATACGCGACTCGTCGTGCCATCATTGCAGTTGACGTACAAGTCCATATGTTCACGTGGTGCTTCGTGTGCAATCACCCATTCATACACGGGTGGCATCTAAATACCGCATCATCCGGATTTTGAGAGGCTCCGAAAAGACGCACCCCAAACCTGTGCCATGTGTCAATAACATTAAACAAATATCAACAACAACACAGGCATTCGCCACGAAGTGGCGCTTGTGCCAGGCTATGTGCACTTTTAACAAAATGTCATCACACACACACCGGTCGGATTATAAGACGCAACCCCCAACTTTTGCGCTCAAATACAGGGAACAAAAAAAGATGCCGTCATATAATCCGGGGAATACGTTGACTGTGGCATCACCATAATTAAAACAAAATTATCGACTAAAATATATATCTATTTTGTTTCAGTATCCTAGCATTTCCCCGATATTATCTCAGCGTGATCTATACAGCCTCCTCCTCCGAGGCACCACGACTCCCCAACCCACCCCAACCCTCTTCCACCCCCGCCACCTACACGTGGTCTCTTCCGAAGTCTTTTAAAGCTCCGTGACATGGAAGAGCTGCCAGAATCAAAACCAGCGGCACCGGGACGAGTCACGCGCGCCACTGCACCCCCTCCTCCTCCTCCGCTTTGGCCAGAGCTTCTCTCTCCATCTCTCTCCTCCAGCTCCTCCAGCGTGAGTGAAGACGCGTTGCTCCCCAATGCGCTCGAGGACGCAGTGAGCAAGAGAGTTCACCGAGAGCTCTGTCTCTCTCTCTCTCTCGCTTGCGTGGTGTGCGTGGAGCTCGCTGCTTGGCGCCTGTTGGGAGGCGACGGGGTGCCCCTCTGCAGCGTCGTGCGGCGAAGATGAACGCGAGCGCAGTGCTCAGGGCTGCCCTGAACATCAACCAGAGCAGCGGCGTCCAGACGTCCAGCTGCTGCGACCGGGCACTGGTGGTGGTGTCCGACGACACGTGGCCTGGATCCTCGTCTGCCGAGCTGGAGGAGCGCAGCCTCTACATCACGCGCGTCGTGCAGATCGCCGTCATGTGCGTGCTCTCCATCACCGTGGTGTTCGGCATCTTCTTCCTGGGCTGCAACCTCCTTATAAAGTCCGAGAGCATGCTCAACCTCCTGGTCAAGGAGCGGAGACCTTCCAAAGAGGTGGAGGCGATCGTGATCGGAAGCATGTGAAGAAGTGCGGGAGAGACGCTTCACTCCCCCCGTGTCCCACCAACCCCAGGCTGAGGACCAAATCTCAGCCGCTCGTGGATATGGAAGAGCGTTTGGCCATTGGACACTTGATTTGGAACTGCGTCTGCGCCGACTGGAACTGTGGTTTACACTCTCGTGGGTATTCAAGAACGAGAAATGGTGGGGACATGCTCACGCACGTTTTTTTTTATTGTTCGATGTAGTGTGTAAAATAATCCTGCCTTGGCGAAATTTATAACACCTGTGCTGCATTTTCAAAAAGGACGTAACGAGTATACGGATTTAATTCATGTGATGCCTAAAGCAGGATCACCGAGAATTAAAACCTTAAGTTATGTTTAAATCGTCAGTGCCGTTTTCCTCTCCGAAGTCGTGCTACTACCGTGTACTTACTTGCGTTACTCATGATTGATTATTTTGAGAATGTATACATGTTCGGTCGTGAGCGGTACAAAGGTCATGACAATTAAAACAAAGTTGTTGTACATATTCAGAGATTTCGATTTAAAGCTTTCGTGATTGCAGGGATTCATCTTCTTGGTTCTTTCGGTAAAGTCACGTAGAAGGGAAGTAATAAAATAATAAAAATAAAACATAATAAAATAATTCTCACGACGTTTCGGCCACAACGCAAGCAGCCGTCCTCACCGTCGTGAGAATTATTTTATTATGTTTTATTTTTATTATTTTATTACTTCCCTTCTACGTGACTTTACCGAAAGAACCAAGAAGATATTCAGAGATCGTTAATCTGATTTCTGGCGTGCGCTGCGCGATCCTCAATTATCCTCTGCAGGGCGATCCATTCGTAGACACACCGTGGATTTCTCATGACCACGTTTCAAACCAACAGGTGATCGAATAACGCGAAGACGATAGCTCCATGTCTCACAGAGGAGAGTGTTCAAATATGTAGCAAGTGAACTTTATTGATATTGGTGATGGACATGCAGAGAACATTAACGCAAACGTTGCCTATTATATATAGATTTTCTCTCCTTTGAATGCAGTGTTATTAACAAGCGTGTTGGGCATTTTAAAATTATTATCTGTGGTTGCGCACCGTGGCGAAAGCTGTATCGCTATCTTAAACTGTAATTTCCTTTAAAATATTTTCCCATATATATTTACAAGTAGGATATCTATAAATGGACCACCCTATAGCTCTTTGAACCCAGTGAAACTTTTCATTCGGAGATTGGTTTAGCATTGAGGTAATGTCTTATTCGTATGGACTATTAACCGTGTTTATACGAGGAAGGGACACTATATATTGGTCGCAATGTTAAACATGTGTTTACGGTACTTATTAAACGATTAAACGGCAGCGTGTGCGATTTCAAATGCAGTGTATTTGGTATTCATTGCTGTACAATTATAAAGTATACAGTATATCGTGTCTTCTAGATTTGAAGCTTTCATGACTGCAAGGATTCATATTCTTAGGTTTTTTCGGTAAAGTCACGTAGGTAAATAATTAAAATTAATAAAATAAAATAAAAATCACGACGTTTCGGAGGCAACACAAGCTTTCGTCTTCAGGTGGAACCGTCACAGCATGATAGCTGTATCAAGGTACAGCTATCGTGCTGTGAAACGTGATTTTTATTTGACTTTTATTAATTTTAATTTTTTACCTACGTGACTTTACCGAAAAAAACCTAAGAATATATGTCGTGTCTGTTTTACGTGGGAGGGTAGAGCGGTGGTGGTGCGGTGGTTAACTCATTACGCTCCATGAACCCCGGCCACCGCAGTTGGATTCCTGGCCACGGCTCACGGGCATCAGTGGCGAGTGATTACTATCTAAACGAGTCCTTCCCAGGCGTCCTCCTTCGCCAACCCGCACTGACCAGCGTGGTGAAGTATGGTCAAACGACCCCCAAAAGCGTCATCAACTCGTGGATTGAGAATGGCTATAATGTATTTGTCCTGTGTCTCTATACTCTGCGTGTAGCGTGCATCCTTGTTGGGCAAATCCGTGCAACTTGTATGAATGCAGACGACTGATTTCAGTGTATACTTTTAGCCCACTTGTTAATTAAATGTAGTAAAAAATAAATAAACCTTTCACAACGCTGTCATTTCATACCTCTTCATTAACGGCGGATGCTATTATTTTTGGTACTGGGTAACAGCGCAGCGCAAATTGCGTCATTCAGTATCGAGCTGTGAGTATACGTGTTCAAGTACAGCCCTGTTCATCCACTGCTGGATGATGATTCTCCATACGCCGTGCGGGTCACAGAGGTCGTATGCCCATACTTCACCATGCTGGTCAGTGCCGGTTGGTGAAGGAAGGCGGGAGAGCATGGACGTTGGAGCACAGTATGGTACAACGCTGTCCCGACACCAGCACATGAGTCCGAATTTATGCATGGAGACTGCCCATCCAACCGCTTTCCAGGCCCACACATGCTTAGCTGCCGAGATCTGACGAGATCGATCGTATTGCGGCAGAGGCGGTGCAGTGCTAACGCTTGCGCATCACGACAAGCAGATCCTGGGTTCGATTCCTGACTCGGGTGCATTTTCTGTGTGGAGTTTGCATGTTATACCCCGATTTTGGATGGATTTACTCTGGGATCTCGAATTTTCCCCCCATAGTTGAAAAAAAAGAACGTTCAATGTAATTGGTGTTGGTCAAGCATCCCATTGCTGCCAGATTACCAACAAACTACTCAATTGGGATTAGACACAGCAACGTCGCTCCTTACTGAAAAAACGTGGCAGGGCCCACCCGAAATGGTGCCACAAGCCATTATGGCCGTTCCACACGCTTTGACAAGCAGGGTTCTGCACAGCTTATTACGACTGATACCACATAGCACGGCACGTGCGGGAAAACATTACAGGGAGATGTTAGGAAATGTAAGCGGGAGATGCCATGGAGAGATGTAATAATATAATCCAGCTAATGGGGAAACCCGTCGAGATCACACAAATAAATGTACAAAAAGCACTCGACGTCTGAGCATTATGCAAGAACAATTATAAATGCTGAGTGGTGTTGACACCTGTCTGTGTGTTATTTGAAACTTGTGTTATGAAGATGGGTTTTTATGGTCATTTAAAGATTTGATTGCCCATTAAGATTCAAGGGTAAAACATCAATTACAATTAAGGAACTTGATCAATCATACCCGTTAAACAAAACAATAATAATTATAGCCTTATAATGATAATAACACAAGTATACAATGTTTTGGCGCAGTGATGCTGAGAAGTAGGTTCTTGTGAACAGCGCCTGGGCCTTTGCACCAAAAAAAATATCGATCCAAAGGTGAAACAAAATAATGTTTTTCATATTTACGACAATTTCAATTGATAGCTCACTCACTGAAATCCGTGGCGCGTTCAAAGAGGAGGTATTGAAACAAACATTTACACGGACTAATCCGTTTATCTAAAAAGTACTGAATCACACAGCAGGAAAGCCTTGCTTGAGTCTCAAGGGTCTTCAGGATGGTCCTGTTTCTTTTAGATGTTTGGCCGATATCATGAATGTTTGGAGATCTTAGCGGGAAGATGTACGGGGAATTGCCTGAGAGATGTATGATGATGTGCTATTAGAAGATACCAGAAAGATCACTGAGGTGTTTGTAAAATGAACCACTGAAGATATCCGAGAAGATGTGCGCAGGGGATACAGGAGGTACTTGACAGCACGATATGTTCAAGTAGGTTGGTGACATACTTCAGTATATCTGTGCAAAACGTTGCCTTGTTATCCCTTCATGTGTGCGGGTTTCTCTAGGTACCCCAGTCTCTTCCCAAAGGCAGAGAAGCGCTTGATAAACAATTGGATAAACATCCCAAGCGGTAAACTTTCAAAAGAGAGTCTCTAAGCTTGGGGGGGGGGGGTCTAACATATTTCTTAAGGTCTAATACGCATGGTCCAAAATATACTGTGGATAATTCTACATTTGAAGCTTTCGTGACTGCAAGGATTTATACTCTTTGGGTCTTTTTCGGTAAAGTCACGTAGGTTAAAAATAAAATAAATGATTTATTTTAAATATTTTAAATATTTATTATAAAATAAATGATTTATTTTATTTTTAACCTACGTGACTTAACCGAAAAAAACCAAAGAGTATACTGTGGATAAATATGGTATAATATATATTATAGTAGAAGATATAACCAGAATGGAAGATGGAAGATGTTTTTGGGAAAAGCTACAAGCGGCTTCGGCCGCATAACTCTCGGGACTGAGGGCAAATCCAAGCTGATGAGTTGAAAGAGCCAAGGGCATTTGCCGGTATATCTTTCGTTTGAACAATCATTCGATGCAATTATTTTCAGTTTTCAGTATTAAGTCTGGAATGTATGATATAACTATTATTGTGATTTGAAAAATGTTGCCACAAAGTACGGCAAAAGAAAAAAATGCCAAAAGGATGATCTTAGATGAACGCATTCTGTTGATTAGTTGTTTTACATTGAGATTACCCTTAAACTTCACACATTTGACTCTATATTTAAACGTGTGATCTAACAGCCACACGCTGAGCGAAGATTTAAAAAGTCAAATATTAGCAAATCTGGGATGTTGCCATTAAGCAATTGTTATCACGCGTGACCTTCAACCCAGAGGTCGCCCAGCGGAGCAATGAAAGCGTGGGCAAGGTAAATCCTTGCGTCGTTACTTTATTTAACTCATTGCTTTTGCCATTTTTGCGATTTAGCTCACTCTTGCAAACGAACCTTATCCTGGTCTCTTGAGTTATTACCTGGTTAAGCAAATAAACTTGAAATAGTCAACGTCATTGGTGACTTGGAAGGGCACTTGAGCCACACTCATTGTGTTGATGTAAGTGGTTTGATGCCAGTCATGCATGACACGAACATGATTAATTCGGCAATTTTACCGAAAGTTCAGCTAATGTAGGTTGTGGGGGTCAATTGCCATAACATATGAACAGATGTCATGCCAGTTCATTATAGTTGTGTTAATGTACAGTACTGTAGTCGCATATTAAATGAAGGCAAAGATGACCTTGTTGGTCTGATGAAGAGGAAGGCCATTATGTATTTATATCTAAAAGGCTGAATGTCTGTCAATTTAACAATACTGATAACATTCTTTCTATATGACTTTACAGATAATTGTGACTAAAAATGTAATTCGGTCCGAAAACCGAACGTGATTCGTTTTTTATGAGCTCAACTGTGCTGTAATTACACATATTGTGGGATTCCAGGAGACATCCGATGCCAAGATATTGAGCAGGTCCCAATGCAATATCAAGCGGCACTTCACACATCTAATTTCAAAGTCATCTCGCTGTGCTTATAGTTGAGCTATGACCAAATAATTGAATTTGCTCAAGATTCATTGCCCTGCGGATTACATGTTGAATATGTCCTTCTTCCAAGCGTCCTCACGATGCTGGCTAGAGATGTGTGTGTTATGAGTTTTGAATCGCAGCTTCATCACTCCCGGACAGAAAGTCGAGAGATTTACATATACATGTGCAAATGTGAACGCGCATTTTTAATGAGCACACAAACGCATTTGGCAGTACTGTAATTGAGTTAAAACTGTCGTACAACGGTTGACGTTTAATTGTAAATGTAACTAGGAATGGCACTCATGCACTTATAATGACCAGTCAAGTGAGTTTTAGCATACTGTACTGTAATATATGGACAAATTAATCAAAATAAAACAATACTTGGTAATAAATTAGTCACTAAAATACCTATAATATTCTGTTTAATATATACAGATGAAGGTGCGGACCATTTTTTTAAAGAAGCCATTTTACGTGTAAAATGTGGGTTTCGAGTACAATCGTGTGTATATCAATCAATCGTATTAAAGAACCGAAAACAATCTTCAAGTGCTATGAATGGTGCTTGTGCACCACTGCCAACGTAGGCTCACCATTGATTTTGTTATGAAAGACCAATATTGTCTTACGGAGACAATGATCTGTGCATTGAAGTTGTGGAATATTTACCGCCATCTCAAAAATCATCAGTGAAAATCGTGATCACATTATTTTTACAGTACCTTCATGATATTTGATCTTTTTTTTAATCACGGAAATAAATGTATTATGTAAGAATATTGATATATAACAAAAAAGTAAAATAATTTACAGCCCTCTGTCAACTTGTTTGAAGTCCTCCCCAGCCTGGGTTGGTAATGGGGGGTGTTTGGCCAGACGACATCACGCTGGCCAGTGGGAGTGGTGTAGACGGGGCCAAGGACCTGTTCAGATATCACTCACCACTGATATTACCCATAGCCGGGAACTGAACCCAGGTCACCGGGTTTGTAGCGTAGTGCACTCTTCACTGTGCCACATCTTACCCACACCAAGCCGAATTATTTATAGGGTGCAGTTAATTATTTTCAAAAAGTCTCAGTGTAACTGACTGATCGCTTGACCATCACAGAGTGTTTGGTCACTGGCTGTGTTGCTGTTGTGCGAGAGAGAGAGGCAGTCCCCGGGGCTGATGCTGATCACCGCAAACCCTTTCGCGGTGCTCAATCGCGGCCACAGTAGACCGGTCTGTGGCTCGCAGCTAAACTGCGAGTCGTGTCAGCTGCACTGCGTTCCGGCAACGTCGTTCATTTTGCACAATATTGCGGCACGGTGTGAGCTCACGCGTATCTCAGCAGAATCCCACTCTGCTCCTACACGTGAAGAAAATGCATTTGAAGTCCACCGGCATATTGGCTTTCCAGACCAATATTGGAGAGCAACATTTGTTCAACTAAACAAACTCTAGAGCAGCTTGAACCTGGGTTCCATCAGCAGATGGTACTGTATTATACCAATGCAATTAGAAAGTTAAAGTAGTTATGTTATAATTGTCTTTTTATATAGCACGGCGTTACAATTAATGTTACAATTAATTCTAATCGTGGTTAATCTGTACGTGAAATGTAGTTATTTTTAGGTGGAGATGGTTGATAATGCGGATACGCGTGTGAGAATCACCTGTGTGCATACAAACAAGATGCCTGTAGAAGGTAGTACAGCAAGTAGGTTTCTGTCAGGTGATCTGTGCAGGCTTTGAGTGTTAGCCCCTCAAACTGCTGGGTCTTCTACAATAACTTTGGCTTTCTTTGTATATGTACACTATTACAACATAACTTTGGCTAAACAGGCTTTCACGTGTAAAATGAATAGAATATCATAATAAGTGGTTAAGTCAACCGGGGAAGGCAGTCAAAAAACCAGGCAAGAGAAAAGCTTCCCAGCTCGACGGCTACATACCATTTATAACAATTTGAACTTATAATATTTTTTTGTATTTTACCAGGTAAGGCTCACTGAGCTATGTATAGCTCTTTTCCAGAAGCCGCTTGGCCTCAACGAAGTGACTTATCACGTGGAAATGTAATGCAGTCACATACTCTCGACGCATGTTTCTACATGTGGAGGGAAAAACCGGAGGACCCGGATAAAAATCCACGCTGTCACGGGGAGAAACACGCAAACTCCAAATATACAACAGGCGTCGGGGTTGGGATCGAACCCACGCTCGCTGTATACCAGGCGAGGTTGTTAACATCTCGCCAACGCGGTGCTCACAGCAGCAAGTTCAGAGGCATGTTGTCATCTCCATGGGGAGCCCGTGCCCAAGAGCTTACATTTACAGCTTTTGATTAAGTGCAAGAAAATGACACAGTAAGCAACATCACATTTAGAGATTGGACTGATTAACATGGATTTGAATTACAATCAACATATTCATATTTAATCATTATTGTCCATGCACATTAGGGTATTATTATCCAGTGATGAACACTTGTTTCAAACACTTTTCGTTATTTGGATCAGAAGCGTGCATGTCCAAGATTCTGATCCATTTGTCATAGCAGGGAATATTTACGCATTCATCAACTTAAAAAAAAAAACTTGCGAGCAATAATAGCACATTGGAAAGAGTTACAAAAACCATGCATATAAGCATGATTTGTCTTGTCTATATATGCATTTATTAATGGCGCCAACAGATGGTCAGTCAGTCGTAAGCAGAAGAGAAGAGGAAGCTGTAACGCTTGGACCTGAGCAGTGCAAATCAATGTGACAGACGGCCACAGGAAGCTCCAGACCGCGCGAGCAGCAGGGATAAGGAGCGACCTCCTGCTGAGAGAGGGTTAACTGTGGACATTTTAATATTAAGTGAAGTTTCTGTACACTATACACGCAGATATTTTGTTTTCTTTTCCGTGAAAATGTTCTTGTCGCAAAAGTTGTTTTACAGTTCCCCTTATCATCACATTTTAGCATTGCATTGAGTGTATACAATGTTTAGCTTGTTTCTCCCCCCCCCCATAATATTGATATAAAATACCACAGCAAGATTTGTCATGGACTTTGGGGAATTCGCTTTACATGATATAAAAAGCAAACGGACTTCAACAAGATAACAAAGGCTACCACAATTACGTTAGCACTCTGTCACCTTTACCTCCTGAAAGATTTCCCCCCCCCCCCCCACAAATAGCTGAAAATCAGGCACGATGGATATTGAATTGTGCAGTTAGCGTGCTATTTTTACACGCTGTAAACAAAGTGGAATTGGCTTTTGCGTCGTTCTTGTTTTTGTCTAAGTGGGTTAGAGTGATGCAGCCCTTGGGGCAGGACCTCAAAATCCCAGCGGCGGCCGTCAATGTACAGAAAATGTAATGAGACAATTGTTACGCAGTTCTGAGAGTACATGTGGTAATTCTTTACACAGAAGTGTGCACATTAATATCATGCAATTGATTGTATTCACAGACGAGAAAGTACACACTAAACTTGATTAAAAATTCAGCTATATACTTGACCAGAAATACATTTTATATTTTCAGACGACTCACTGTATTCATATAGTGTTTTTCGTCTAAACAGAAAACCTGAGGCATATAAAAGCTGATAACAATAATTTGAAATATTTCCACCAGTGCCATGTACTGTAATTGAAAGTGCATTAGCTCTCATTACGTTAGTTTTTATGCTATGTCTATAATAGTAATACAAGTATAACAATTAAAATTGACTGTTTTTTTCTTCTTGGTTCTTTCGGTAAAGTCACGTAGAATGGAAATAATAAAATAATAAACATAAAACATAATAAAATAATTCTCACGACGTTTCGGCCACAACGCAAGCAGCCGTCCTCAGATGAAGAACAGGTCTTTACCGAAAGAACCAAGAAGATGAATCCCTGCAGTCACGAAAGCTTTAAATCGAAAATTGACTGTGTTTTATCAATCCGTTTCTGGCTCTATGCCTCCCCACACAGTGTTGGCCATGCAGGTTGTTTTACCATAACCTCACTATGCCGGTCACGGTGGATTGGTGAAGGGTGAGAGTCCAGGACATTCACCACTCGCCATTGATGCTACCCGTGGCTGGGAATCGAACTTAGCTCTCCGGATTCATAACGTTAATGATTTGCTAAGTACTGTGCACTGCTGTGTATGTGAATACGCAGTGAACATTGAATTCAACACAAATGTGCTAAACTTAATCGAAACTCATAAAACTGTTAACGTCATAAGATGTAGGTTTTCGTTGCTTGCATGCCATGTTTTTTAAGGAAATGTATATTAATTTGTGATACTTGTATATATTTATACGAATGTAACATTTAAGAAATTAAAAGTTCACGTTAATACGGCAATAGACAGAGGTTTACTCTTGCAATACGTTTCATTGATTCATATATGACCTGGGACAGACAGAACATGAGCACTGGTACAAGGATTGTCTCTACAATTAATAACCCTTGAGCCCAGAAAAGTAACCTGACTACAGTTTAAATCAATAATCAACAGCTGATGCACACGTATGGGTCTAACTTAATCACACGCCATTCCCCGTATGCCGTATAACAACGTGTTACATTTTAATGCGCAATTGGCGAAGGCAAGAACCATGCATCTCTGGCATAAGCACGTTAGAGGAACCCTGGCTTAAAATTAGCCTAAAGGAATACTCCACATGCGTAATGCTGCTGCCACTGGTTGACATGGACTGACATTCGTGATGGCTATTCATTGCCGTGCCTGCTTCTTTTTTAAACAAGTCAAGTCAACTGTATGTTAGACATGAAACTCGCTTTACAATAGGCTGTTTTTCTCTCCGATACTTAGAGGATGTTATCACATTCATATCAATGTGTGCAAAGCATGAAGATGTAATTTCAAGAATTTGAAATTACCCTGAGCAACAAAAGAGGAACGCAGGAATCAGGGAACAAATGCAAACGAAAGACATCGTGTTGACTGAATCAAAGTAATTTGTCTTAGGCAGGACATAATGTTACAATAATGATCGATGATGATGACGATGATGGGCCATGATCAAGACTGGAAATGGAATGGCAGCCAAAGGTTATAATGCATCTGAGAAGATGACTATCATGGAAATAGAGTGATGAGATCAGTTCATATGCAGGTGTGAGATGGATTGGACCATGAAGAATGGTGATGGCTTGGGGGAGACCTTCATCCAACAGTGCATTGACAATAATGATGATAGTAATAACGTGTCTATCATTACACTTAAGAAATCAGTGTATCACTAATATAATTATGAGACGCATGGAGATCATAGTCGTTTTTTAAGGGAGTCCTGGTAAATCAAAGTGATGTAGGAATAGTGAAAATGTGTTATCTTAATTTATCTGCTGTTCCTGAAACAGACAGGCGATAGTCTTTTCTTGTGAACTAATATGTCATGGATTCTTTAACATCCACTACTGTATTGCAGGACCTGTTGATAAATGGAAAAATACGGAGACCTGTGGTTTTCACAAGCTTCCAGTTCAGCCTAAAACGTGCACCAGAGAATCATGCCGAGCCACCTGCGTCAGCTGAAACACCAATGTACGGTATAATCCCTTTCGTTACAATGACGTTACATAAAATTATACAGCCATAAACATACACCAATGAGTAGATAATTATTATATTGCGCAATGGATCAATACAACACACACCTTGTTGTATTACGGGATCCCCATTCCGTCCTGGCAGTGATAATTACTTGGTCATACTTCACCATGCTGGTCTGCAATTTGGTGAATGTGGTGGGTTGTTCCTGTTGCGACAACAGCACTGATGTTCGTCATGGCCCGGGTATTGAACTCGGAAACCCGGTTCACAGCATGGTGCACTAACCACAGTCCCAACACTCCACCCAGTATCATTCTATTATGCTGTATTTCCTACTCAGGATTGTTTTTTCAACAATAATTTGACCAAAGTTAAAAGATGTCGCAGATTGTTTTGACCCTCATTTTTTTCAGCATCAACTTCTGGCTATACAATGAGGCCACTGTGTTTCTGCAGATTGGTTACTATGGAGATAATTGCGATACGAGTAACCAAGGTGACACCGCAACCTATGGGTGACCTCAGTAATGTTGAGAAAGACCGTTAAATAGATTCAGAATATTTATTTATACTGGAGGAATCCGATGAGCTACCAAGTTCTTTCTCACAGATATGCAGTCGGAAAATAGATCATGAGCCAAGGTAAATGGCCCTCAATTAGGTACCAACCAATCTCCCCCCCCCCGCCCCACTCATAGAACATCCCACACAAGTGGAGATATCACTTGAAAAAGGCCACATTAAGGGAATTTCTCTTCCAACGAACACTAAATATACATCTCTATTCAACGTCCTCTTGATTTTGAAACAATTGGGGAGTAAGTTGTCATATTGGGGTCACCTGTGTAGGTGAGTGGTCCCAGCTACATTACCGCAGCAAACGATCATTGGATATCCGTTTTACATTGTTAAAGTAATGTAAGATAAATCATGAATAGAGTGTTTCCCTAAAGTTTGTGTGACAGCTTCTCACTGCAGTGCCAAACAATGGTCTCTGTTATTCAATCACCTTCGCCTTAACATTTCTATTTACAGTATATATGTGTCGAAACCTCAACACATTCGTCAATAAAGCTGCCTTCAAAGGAAAAAAATTAAAATAGGTCACGTTTCTGCAAATGGCCCTTCTTCATTCTTCATTGCACATACAGAGAGACAGAGTGGATCATGGTCGGATACCCACTTTACACCATGGGGCCTGATGAGAACTACACATTTATTCTTATTTCGATGACCGGTATTTAAATTGGCATATAAATAGTTACCTCGTAGTTGTCTGGAACATCACCTATTAAATAATTTGACGAATGTGTTGAGTTTTGTTGTTGTTATTTCTGCTTGTGCACCACTGCGAAATAATCTTTCTATTTAGTAGCTTTCCAAATGCAAAATTATAATTTTTACTCAGATTTACACATTTAAAATTGTTTCACTGCAGTAGTTCACATATGGCGATAATAAATGATGATATCTGATTACTTTATTACTATTATTACATAAGAGAGAGTACATACTTGATCACAACAAAAGGCAACAAAGTATTATTATTGGAAATCAATTCAAAATTTATTTTCCTGCAGGATCTAAAATAGCGTTTTAAAATTAATCTTGCACCATTCATCATCCATAAAATAGTTTCAGAATTGTATCGAAGGTCTACTGTGTGCCGTATAGACAATAACGTTTAAAATCATTTGTTTTCAGTTTCGTGACAATTTAAACAATGATTGAGTAGCACATGATTACCCTATACAGTTTAGTTTTAGTATTATATTTGCTGTACCATAATTGTATTACCGCACAACATACGGTGAGCTTAACACCTAGGCTTTCACGACCAATATCATCCATAATAAAGGTTTTTTTGGAAGCGCAATACCTTGATCAAACCAAGGGCACCAAAACCACCAAGACTTTATGGTCAAACAAAGATTCAGAAACCTGATGTCCTATTAAGACCCATAGTGAGTTCAATAGGCTCTGCCACATACAAATTAGCACAATATATAACGAAACAAATACAGCCCTACATCGGTAGGACCTCTTCCTTCATTGAAAACTCAGAACATCTCGTAAATATAATTAAAGCTATTAAGCTTAACCCTAATGATATTCTCATAAGTTTTGATGTAACTTCTCTGTTCACGAAGGGTTTCGGTCAACGAGTCATTTAAATTACTCGATACTCTGGTAACGAACACAGGTTCTGCCAAAGATATCCCACGACTAGCTGAACACTGTCTAAAGAACACCTATTTCTTGTGGAAAGGTAATTTCTATTAACAAAAGGAAGTAGCAGCAATGGGCTCTCTTTTCTCTCCTGTGATTGCAAATTTGTATATGGAAGATTTTGAAGCAAAATGAATATCCTCAAGCACACTCTGCTTGATTTAGATATGTGGATGACACACTGGTGGTCTGGCCACACGGCAAAAATACACTTAACGAATTTCTAAATCATCTCAACTCGCAAAAGCCATCCATCCAGTTCATCATGTTAGTGTAAGTTGACAGAACTCTCCCATTTCTGATTATTCTGCTCGGGCACAGCTGAAATGTTAAAACAACACACAGCGTTTACCGAAAGAAAACGCACACGGACACCTATCTGAACGTAGTTACACCATTACCCCACACAGAAATCCTCTCTCATCAAGACACTCATATATTGGGCTAAGAAAGTGTCAGATGGTGATAGTCTGAGAAGTGAAATTAAACATGTTAAAGGAGCGCTGCAATTGAATGGTTACAATGGTGCACAAATCAACAAGGCACTGAATGCCAAAACCAAATCAAATAAAACGAAAGGTGACACTGACCAAGTAAGTAAATTATTTTTAAAATACCGTACATTGTGGGAGTAATTGATCAACTAGCCAGATTTTTGGAAAAACAAAACATCCGAGTCAGATTTGGCATGGTACATAAAATATAGAAATTAATACACTAATACAGTAATACATTAGAAACTGGTAACGTGTTCACCTTGGGAAACTAATGTATTACTGAAGCTATCAACAGAAGGTGTGTCCCGGATTAATTGCACTTGTGGCAAATGCTATGTCGAGCAGACAGGACGAATGATCAGCACGAGACTAAAAGAACACCAAATGAACATTAAATACTCCAAAATACAACTGTCGGCAGTGGCAAAAGACGTGTGTAATGGTTTCCGGAGACACTTGTAGAGGTAACTTCTTTATTACAATACAACACTCCAACAGTCCTGATACTCTGTACAGCCTAGGGACACAGCCTAGGAACACAGCCTAGTCTGGCTACGCTCTCGGGTCCTCCGGCTACAATTACCCTAGGGGAGGCTACCTGACCCGACCCAGCCAAGGTGCGGGTCTAGACTCTGGCTTCCTCGGAACTCGCCCTTACAAGGGCGTAGAGCCGGGAGTCCCAGAGTCCCACCACTGGCCCGCACAGCGTCCCGGCCCTTAGAAGGACAAGCGGGACGAGGGGGTCCAGGGTCCTAGCTGGCTGGTCTTGGGTCTTGAGCTGCGACTGGCCCCGATCGGCCAGGGAGCGGCCCTTTTATGCCTCTTGTCCATCGAGGGGTGGGGTTGTGTGTGCTCCCAGATACCCCACAGAGCACACACAGCCCCCCCCCCCCCCCCCCGTTGGTGGCGCCAAGGGGCTTAGCTCTCTGGGTTGCCTGGGATCCCAGAGCCTGGCGCCGAGGGCTTAGCTGTATAGGATCCTAGAGCCCCCAGCAGCCCCTCCCCTCTTGGGCTGGCACAGTGGCCCCTCCCCTGGGGGTCCAGGTACCTGCAGATGGGCCCTGTCCACCACTGCTGGTAAGTGTGGCCCACCTATGGCACTACACGTGTGCCAACAAGGACACTCAATTGATTTAATAATGTAAAAGTTCTGTGCAAAACTAGTTACTACTGGCCAATACTAATTAGAGAATCGATTGAAATTGAGATAAATATAAATATTATTAACCGTTCGGATAGCTACAGGCTTAGTGCTGCTTTTAAGCGAATCATCAAGTAATGCAGTGTTTAAATGCATGCCTATACAGGCCACCATACGTCAATGGGGATTACCTGTACGAAAATAACAGGTACTGCTATTTTATTGCACGCAAACGACGGGAGGTACAAAAACAATGTGCATGCATAATGTACGTCGATTACCATATGAATAACCCAACCGGCAATGGATACCGATTGTAATTTATATACATTCATTAATCCCCTCCCCCCTTCGCACGTGAAGGGCTCACAAGTGACGTCATCACGTCTACCCCTCTATTTAAGGAACGAAACAGGAGGATTTATCCACAAATTTGGCTGTCGCCTGATGAAGCTAGTTCTAATTGCTAGCGAAACGTCGTACTCAGATTGTAAATGTTGTGGATTTTCTCTCCAACACACCGGTGGTGCTGTACTAGTGACGAATTGGCATGTTTATTTACGTGACAAACCTTTTTAATTGGCTGTGTCGGGTGGTAGCGGGTTTAACTAATCATTTATATTTACGCGTTCTAACCCCCCCAAAAACCCCTATAATATACGGTGAGCTGTTACTGGGGATTTTTTTTTCATGGAAGTTCATTTTACATTGTATTGTGTTTGACACCTTTTTCTTTACCTTTTTTGCTCTGTGGCGGAGTGGTTAGTGCACTGCACAATTCCTGGCCAAGGCTGACATCAGTGGTGAGTGATATCTGAATGAGTCCTGGGTAGAACCCTCACCAACCCCCACTGGCCAGCGTGATGACATATTGCTCAAACAACCCCCCCATGATGAACAAGACGTGGAAAGGCCTTCACCCAGCAGTGCATTGAGAAAGGTTACAATAATTTTGCATTTTTCAATCGTTAACTCGAAACAAATTCTGAGAAATATTATCTTTACATGGCTGTACAAGTATGAAGATTAAATTGCGTCTACATTTGTATGAAGCATTGCTTATCGCTGGCAATGGTCTTCAGTCAGGGGTTAAAATTCCACATTCCTGTGACGGGGACTAGTCCAATATATATTTAAGGCAGCCATTACTGAAACTTAAAATCGCCAAAGGAATCCAGTGATATGAGCCTAAATTCACAAAAACAATACATTGATTTTTTATTCGTCGGATCTTATCCAGTTAAATAACCTTTTATGCTTAGTCACTCATTGATTCCTTTATACAACACTGTGTGTAGAGCCTCAACACTTGAGACATTCCATTAACATCTGTCAATTTCAGTTCTCTATAAAACACCCAAGTGTTGAAATATGTATGGCAGCGATAATTGGCAAATCTGCATATGAAAGCCCAATTAAGTAACATCGTAACCTTCGTATGATTACAGTAACATAATATAACCATTGATTGATTTGTGATACGTTTGAAAATGTCATAAAAATATGTATTGTTCATAAAAATAACATAAATATAATAAGGTGATTTAAGCAATAGAGGTTATACATCACATTTCGTTTCAAATAGTTGTTTTATATGCATATATGTGCGCTGGTGATTTACAATTCTATAAAAAAAAACATTTAACGCGATTAAATGTGTAGGAAAATATTGTCAGTGAATATTTAGCATATGAATGTAACGTGGGAATATTACTGTAATATTCAGATAGTCACTATAATTAGCATTTTATAAATTGCATGCAGTTTAAATGCATACATTATTTCTCATAATCACAGTAATTTCGTGGACGATTAAATAACAACTACCATTCAACTTTTATTTTCTAGGTAATTTTCCATTATATTGGTTTTTAAGCGGTGCAAATACAAGGTGTTCACAAAGGGTTACTAAAACGATTAATGTATTACAATCGAATTGCTGCGATTCTTATCTCAGCCAATATAATTTGCAAAAAAAATTATCTGCTGCATGATTCATATGCAGAAAATATGCTTTTTGCCAGCCCGAAAGTCCATTGTTGATAGGTTATGCATTTTTGCGAACCAATGAGAGGCTGCGAGGCATTTCTCTCATTGTTCTCTGTGTGTGGTAGCCCTAAGTAGACGCGATTTAATCTTCACACGCGTTACATCGCCACTGATTGGGCTATTTCCCGATTAGCATGGTCGGCTATGAACGATGCGAAAGAAGTTCAACATACATAATGCATACATTGCAGCCCAAGGTGAACACGTTACCAGCTGCTGCCTTTCTCCAACTGCTGACAGAGCACACATGTGAAGGAATTAGGAGGTTAAGATATAAATAAGAATAAATTGCCAACACAATTCCCTCAGGTACACTCAAGAGAAGGGGTTACCTTCATGAAATGGCACGCACGCCTTAAGGACATTTACTTAAGTGCGGTATTTGCTTCTCCAGAATATTAATCCAAACAGTATTACTGACTTTTTCGCCAAGATGTCAAGATGATAGTCATCTATTTTTTCGATAATATTCGTAATTTTCAATGACAAAGGGCAACTTTACTTCTGAAATATATGGGCCAAATATCACCACCCACTGCTAATGTTGGTGAAGATCGATGTTTTTTTTTACCAATGGGGTGAGGCTATGGCCATTTAGGGTACGAAGGGGACGAGGGTTGTAAGTCTTACGTTTCTAAAATATCCTCACAGCGGATAGAGCGGGCAGAGCGAAGGGCACGCGGCAGTGAAAACGTGGCTCCAATCAATTCACGTGTCGCCCTACGAGGAAATGGCCAGCTGATGTTTTAAAGTGTTTTTGGCTGGGCTAATACTACAAATGCACACGCACGAACTGTTTGGTTCTGTCATACAGCTGTGGTGGCCCAAGCCACCGCTGTGATCCCGCGTTGGTGCTGTGGGAGGGTGCACAGCCACATGTATGGCAAGTAGGGCGACCCAAATGCACGAAGTCCGCCTACTCCAGGCTCACGAGGACGTTGACCTGCCGATTTCTTCCCAGGCGGGATGAGAGTTTGGCGGTGGGCATCTTATCTCCAACACACCGGAGTTCCCACCAACTTTCTTGGCTGTGTTAGAGGTGCGAATCGCTGGGTGAAACTGCCGTGAAGTTGAGAATTTTCTGATATTAAGCCCTGCTCACTTTGCTCTAAAAATAGTCCTAGCACTGCCCCTTTACCTGCCAATGGACCGATTTTCACAAATATATTTTAATAGGATCGCAACCCCTGTGCTACAAAAAGCCAAGGCATACCATGGGAAGAATATCTCACAATACTGCAAGATGGTAAAACTACATGTAAATAAATAAATTGTCTATAGCGCAGCGCATTTTTAACCAACGGACCAAAACGGTGACTTTTTATGTCCCGGAAAATGTTCCAGATTTCCCAGGACAGAGACCTCAAAGATAGAATGAGCCGGGGAAGAGGGGCGGCGTGCAATGTTTTATGCCCATCTGTCCACCATCAATCAGGGGGGATGTTTATTTTAATTCCGATGAAAAATATGTTTGTATTGTGTATATTTTGTACGTGTTTTTTTAATGACCGCCACTTATTTACACGAATGCACCTTTTAGTTCATTAACATGTAAAGGTATATTTTGTGAAAACGTCAAACATTAGACTCGTATGACATTTAATCTGCTTCTCAAAACATTTCAACTACCCCATACACGTGAATGTGCGTATGCGCTTACAAAAGACCATTCATGTGAAGGCAGCTTGGAAAACAAAGCATGTGTGGCTGGCTGTTTTATATGCAATTTAAATTCAAATGAGCACAAATAAAAATAGCCAATACCAATTCCCACGGGTAATCACAATGCTCATGCTAGGCAGTTGGTGGGGGCCAGCCACAGCTCTGAGCCCTTTGCCCAAATCGCCACCATTCCACCTCCCCTCATGAGTTCTATGGGTCTCCATTAAGCACTCTATACACAATCATATTTGGTCCCCTGATATTTTTTTTATAAAAAAAAATGCCGAGCTCTCGTCATCGTGGCTGTGATATTTTCATGAAGGTGGCTTTTTTTCTTTCAGCCGAGATAGCACAGACGGTTCGCTCGCCTCTGGTGCCGCGTGCACACCTCTCTGATGTGTAATAGACATTTGTTGAGAATTAAAAACATATAAAGCAGATGCATTATGGCAAGTGTTGATAAATGACCCGCTGCGGTGACTAAATTGCAGCGCGTTTTAAATGGAAACTATTTAAAGAAAAACATTCTGTCAGCAATGCAAGCCACTTGTTTGAATATGAATGTAAATCATGATATAGAAGATACATTCTTTTAAACCTCATTATTCATAATAAGCAAATGGACACAAACAAATATTACAAACCCTTTCTGCAAAATGTCTAATTCTGGGCTGCAGAAAGCGGATTAAGTCACCACCTATTCCAGATGCATTTTTAGGATAATTATAATCGCTTTATGTAACTCTTAATTTATTATTTGGTGTAATTAAATAATATTCCTCTGAAAACGTATTTTGATCATTCAAGCAAGTTAATGATATTTTATTTTCACAATGTAGTAATAACAAGCGCTGTAAAGTTTCAGTTTGAAATTCGCCAGCACACAAGGTGTGTGCCTCCATGTTTGCAAGGCTGTCTACATATTTCAACCACTGTAATTATTTTACAATAGCACCTAAAATTAAACGTATTGAATGGCTGTTTAAGGAAATGGAATGGATATTATTATATTACCTTCACGTAAAACAAATACCCCAAAACAAAACCTTCCGGAATGCACTCAATCCCGTCAGACCTCGAAAGCTTGCATGGATGACCGCTATGCACAAACACATGATCATGGGACTGCTGCCGTGCCTCATTGTGGGCAGTGCACACAACATCTACAGTGGTTCGATATATCCATACGGGATCAAATTCTATTACTTCGTGCCTTTTGTTACACGCAATTGCCAGCCTGGTAAAGTATGGTCAAATAACCCCAGTGAACCGCACCGTGTAAGGAGGCTCTCACCCAGCAGTGGATTAAAAAAAGTGCCGTACATGTACATGTAAAGATCTCTAAAAATGGTACATGTCTGTAGGGTTTATAGACAATTAGGTAAATGTCTCTTTGTGAGGACACAGCACAAAGTGGGATAATTTCAAAGGCATAAATGCTTTTTTTATCACATCCAATTGCCAGCCACTTAACAATGACCTTTAGAATTCCGCTGCAGATTACAGCAGCCTGATTGAGCCTTGTCATGTTCAATCTTCAACTGATTATTTTTTTTTAATAAAACATGGATGTGGCACAATTAGGTGCCATAACGTGGCCAAGCGGTAGCGAATTCTGCGCTTGTTAGAAGTTCACGGTTCAATTCTGGCAGGCCACCCTGGTTAATACTGTGCGTGTACTGACAATAAGATATACTTCAAAGTGGAGTAAAAAAGATCACACAAGGCCTCCCCACATCGTGTAGGCAGTGAGGGATATTTAACCATGCTTCACCTCACTGGTCAGGGCTGGTTGGCGAAGGTGGGGGTAGTACATAACGACAAATTTTGCTGCAATACCCTCTCCTGCCGACAACGCCCACCGCACCTGTATATTCCCGCATGGTGGTCGCCCGTCCAATCATTATCCAGGCTCTGAAAGCCTTGACAGGATTTGGCGAATTCTGGGTGATTTGGTCATACCGTTATATGTTTTTATTCAGGCTGCTTGAAGCGTAGTGGTTAATGCAATGCGTTATGAAGCCAGTCACCCAGGTTCAATCCCTGAACCATGGACATTGTGATATATAAACAGGCCTTAGCCCTTCTACCACCGTAATCACCAATACAATCTAGTCAAGTATGGTCAAACAACCCCCATTGACTGAGACTACATGGAGAGGCCTTAATCCAGCAGTGGATTGGCAAAGGGCTGTAATATATGTTTTCTGTGTATGTGCTAGTACTTAAAGTTATATTAATTGTGGAATACAACACTGTATTATCAGACTGTGATTACCCAGAGAAGCAATTGTAAGCCAGATAGCACAAACTGCCTACTTTGGTGAGGAGTTATAAAATATCACTTGGATGACACAGGAATGATAAAAATTTCAATTAGCTCATTTGAATCACTTTCATTCATATTTTGTGCCTATATATTTTAAGATAAAATCTCACTGTAGTACTCTCCTTTTAAAAATTCACAATTCATTACATTGTGTAGTACTTGTTATAAACTTCAATAGTTTTCCAGGTATTACAATAATGTTTTGTTTTTTAAACCAAGTGCATATGAAATTGTAAACATCTAAAATTACAAATTTCTGTGCTCATATAACAATTGCAACACAGGTGGCTGCGTACAGTGCAAAACAAGTTCAATATACACACATACAAACAATTGCATGATGTCCTAATGATGACTAATGTTTCGTGATTAATGTTCCAGCTAATGGAAATAGAATATCATTGTTCAAGGAAGCTCACAATTTTGCATGTCAAATTGTACCAGCAAATTCTAATTTATATTAATTATTCCTTTCCACTGTTGCAGCACAGATTTTGCAATTCCATGTGCTCCTAAATAAAACAGCGCCTATTACTCATCGCAGGAGAGAGGGTGGAGAGACCCGTAATTGTATCTTAACATTTAAATAGGAAAAAAAGCCGGGCAAAATGAGAGGTATATTAAATACGCGAGCGAGGTAACCTAAATGGCCTCGCTGTCAGCATGTATGCCCGCCTGTCACATGTGCACACAGAGATAAGCATTGCCAAAAGGTAAACCCGCCCACCTACACTGCCTGACCTTCATTCCAGCAGCCAGTAACCCCGCGCAAATACCCCCGTACGAGTCGTTTATAATTGGCACTTTCCAAAGCGTGAACTCGACTAGAGTGCAGTGCGGCTACCAACAAATTTCATCGTTTCGTAAAATATATATGCGTTACAGGTAGGCGAGTTGGTCCGTTACATTGGGAGTTATTTGAACTCTGATGCTTATTTTATGTTGGTCATGATCAAGGGTTGTCAAAATCGTTCTATTGTTTCATATCTGGTAACCGCATGAAAAACCGGTATAAGTGTGGGTATGCGCAGCCCTTCTTAGGCCTTCCGTCAGCGTGGAAGAGGCCAAATACCACCGATAGCTCTCGAGTGGAGGCCCTTTCTCCAGCAATGAGCAATCAATTGCAGGAATGCACCTTTACCTTTAAACTATCCACGTATTGTTTACCTTTATTGCCTACCGCCGTGCTGTTTGTTCGCGAGTGGCAATCACTGTATTCATTACTTATATTTCACTGGAATTAATCACCGGTTCCTCGTTTCGTAACTGTTAATCAATTCTTAAAAGTTACTGGTTATTATTTGACAACCCTATCAGGAACCCATGTGACTCTGAGCATGTTGTCCAAAGAAAATGTATGAAGCTTAATGAAATGGCTTTTCATTTGCAGAGGTGTGGACTCGAGTCATGTGACTTGGACTCGAGTCAGACTCGAGTCATGAATTTGATGACTTGCGACTCGACTTGGACTTGCATAACAATGACTTTGTCCCACCTCTGTTCATTTGTATCAATAACTCGCCTTTTGCCCGTCCAAGACGGGTGTATTGCAGTAAATCTGAAAATTGCAAGCAAAAAGCAGACCGCGACGTGATATTCATTGCATCAATGCGTGTGCAATTTTTAAGGCCGCGGTGACACAGACCTATTTCATTTAAAGGTTATAATCCCATGTTCATCATGACGTCCTTTTTACTTCTATGTCTCAACAGCGTTACGGAGATCGCGTGACGTGAGGGTTCTGCCTTTGTAGCGAGGGTTGTAAGTTGACGATGAGGAGGGGGGAGGAGGCGACTCGCCCCCCCCCCCCAACAATGTGGAGTGACGTCAGCCGCTAATTATTATCAATGGGGGGGGGGGGGGGGGGGGTCCATTTGGAGGACGTCACCTTATAATGATTATTAATGAGGGGGCTGGTCGATGTGGAGTGACGTCACGAGCGTTAAAGACAGACATTCTTGGGTGATTATCAATAATAATAAAGCAAACTTCACTGTATTTATTGTACAATTACATTGAAAATAGTTACCACATTTATTGCGTCAATTCAATCCATGTGTAGTGACATCGCTGGATGTCACCATGCTGTGGGTGCAGTACCGGCCCTAGAGGGCACGCTGTGTGTGTATGCCGACCTAAGGGGAAGGTCGTGTGAGGCCATGTCACTCTGGTTGACCCGGGAGGACACGTAACCGAGTTGAATGACGGGGGGGGGGGGCGAAGAGGGGGCTAGGAGGACCACGTGGGTAGAACCCAGGTTCTTCCTGACGGTTCTGGAAGGGGGGCGTGGCCAAGGGCGGAGCCGGCCCCGCCGTAGGGAATATAAGCCTAGTCCCGAGAGGGATCGGGGTTGTTCATCCTGGGAAAGAAACGCTTCGTCTACGATCCCCGTTCTACGAGTCTTCCAGCACGTGGACCCGGGCAATATGCTGTTGGTCCCGGGTCCGTAGTTAAAAGTTACGTGGTAACTAATGTAGTTAGCCGGGTGGTCACCACCCTAGGTTGTTATCGTGTTAAGGGGAAAGTTTACCCCGTGTGTTGGAAATAAATGCGCTTCCTCCAAGTTTAAGTGTGCGACTCAGTTGAACCCACTACACATGGAATAAAACTAGAAAAAAAAAATCCTGCCAGGAATACATTTTGTATTTGATCATCAGCCCTGATCTATCCACTGCTGGATAAAATCCTCCGCAAGCCGTCGCAGTCCCTCATGGCCTCACGATGCCACAATCCATTAAGCTTCTGCACGCGAGCCAATCTCATCCCGGCATCTCCATGGGGAAGTTGTTATCTCGAGATATTCTCTCGTTAGTCTCGGTCATTGGCTATCATCCCTTATTACAATATTTCCTGCCCAAGCCAACTTGCTTTTCTCTAATTTACAAGCGCTTTCATCCATGCGTTCCTTTTTGTCTCAGTGTAATTACAGGCATTGACCTCTCCATGCTCGTTTGCACACCGTTTGCAAAATGTTGTATATTCTTTGTTATTGTTCAGGTTTGATCGATAGGTTATAAACATAAATGTAAAAATAGTAACAATTCTAGTTTTTCCTATGACATAACCAATACAACTGAATGACAGATGATTAAACAATAAAAACGTTTGCATAGTTGGGCTTGACATGAATATGTGCAAAACAAGTAATATCTAAAACCGCCAAATGAAGATATTTGCTGGAGGGAAACAACATCAGAATATGCAAGCTCATGGAAATTACTGAGGGTGAACTTGGGACAAAATGTGGTGAAATATGGTGAGCAAGAGCAGGTTTGGAGTGCTTTTGAAACACTTAACTTGGAAATGAAGATCAACAAACCAATGTTACCTGTCATGGCATATTGGATATGGAAAACGATTTAAATAATGATACAACTATTACCCTAAAGTCTGGACATGTTTTGAGCACAGCAGAGAACAACCAAAATGGAAAGAATGAAATACATTTTTTTTAAATTTTACTAGGACGGGCCAACTGAGCTACATACTAATTTTTCAGAAGCGACCTGGCCACAAATGATAGCTCAACGAAGTGGCTGTGATGTGGAAATTTATAGCAGCCAAAACCCCGAAACGTGTATTTATAAATGTGGAGGGAAAAACCGGAGAACCTGGAGAAAAATCCACCCGACCACAAGGAGAACATGCAAACTCCAAAAATACAACAGGCGTCAGGGTCGGGATCGAACCCACGACCTTCTGTATACCAGACGAGGTCGTTAACATCTCGCCACCGTGGCCCTCGTAAAGTTTTAACAATATTTGATGGGGAAAAAACAATTCCATATTTGCAATTCAATTTTCTATTAAAAGCTAAGTATTGCTCGAGGACAAGGAGTGTGTGGAAAAAGGTTTACATATATTTATTATCGGACAGTGGTGACTGATTACTCGTGACCTTTTCTTTTCGTGAATTAAAAGCACAGCATGACACCACAGGGTTGGTTGCTTGCTTAAAATTGGCTATAATCCTGAATGGACAAGTCAGTGGAAAAAGATTGTGAGAGTTTGTGACAATATCGTAATAAACAGGGCACGTTTTAATTTAATATAATTTTGAACTCAAAATAATCCACAAAATGTGTTGAAAATGTTGAATACAATTTGATAACGTAGTAGTCTCAATGCCGTGTCCACTACAGCAGATGTGATGCATGACAGGGTTAATGCAGCAAATTGCACATGCGTACCGGAAAAATGCAAACAAAAATATGTACAAATAAATCAAGTGAGGCTGTAAAGAAAAATATATATATTCAGCCCTCTGTCCATTTACTGCTGTAAAAAATAGATTATCCATGCGTGCTGCACATGGGGATTGTCCGACCATTCTTCATCACGCTGGTCAGTCTCCATGCCATGCTGGACATGGAGATTGTCCGACCATACTTCATCACGCTGGTCATTGTCGGTCGGTGAAGCCCAGGGTGTGAGGGGTGTTCCAGGACTGCTTCAGATATTGCTCTCATTGTGATGTTGGCATTAGCCAGCTCATGTGCACATGGATTGTGGCATCGCAGGACTGACGGGCATGGTGGTGACGCCTTCATGCAGCAGCAGGTAAATCATGGCTGATGATGACTAATATTAAAAGAAAAACCTCTGGAACATTATACTCTGGATATTAGAGATGCGCGGGATTAACATTGCATGCATATTTGGAAGATAACTACCAACAATGTGCAACACAACATGGTGATCAAGATTGAAATGTTATATATTACACAAAGTGAATGCATCATTTGCCTGTATGAGAAATATCATACACGTGCGACATCGGACGTGTATGATTCGGACCGAAGACAAGATCCAAAGCATAGGGGGTATTAAAATGTACAGTACATAGAATAAAAAAACATCAACCGTTGCAACAAAATGTATGCATTTAATACAGAAGACATGAAAAACAATTTTAAAAAATTCCCCGAATAAATAAGAGAGGGATACATGGGTTGACATTTGCCGCAAGCAAAAATGTATTGCACAAGAATGCATCTTGAAAAAATGCTGCCACGCCACCACACCTTACCAAAATGAACTCATGTCAGAATCACAATCTTCATTTATATTGCCGGAGGAATCCGATGAGCTATGAAGTTATTTTTTCACAAATGTCCAGTAGGGGCAGGTCAAATTCACAACGTAACACACATCAGCCCATGTGGGTGTGTGCAAACACGCAATACACAACTATGGAAGAAAATAGTACTGCATGACGAACCGCAATGGTATGGGTTACGAACAGCTAAAAACACATTCCTGCGGAGGGAGCTGGTAGGAACGTTGGGTTGCTCGGTCAATGGCCAGGGTCAACGACGGCGTGGTGTATTCCGCAAATTTGCCCGACTGTGAGGGCGGGCACAAGCCGGCGTGAGTAGGTTAAACGTTGCGTTTTATAAGGGCACCACGGGGTGAGCAGCCCCTCCCCACCCAGCCCACCCCTCCCACCCCCACCCAGCCCCTCCCATTTTTGGATGCACGACGGACACAATAATCCCGTGGGCTGGTGTAACCATGAGGTTCCTACCAGTATAACTTATCACAGCTGAGGCTATATAATTTTAGAACAAATCACACATGAAGAAATGTTATTAGATTAACATATAAAATAGTTAAAACCATGGAATCATGTAATGTATCTTTACATGCTTCTTTGCAATTTAAAGTATACACATTTTTTGTTGGTATTCTGCAAGACAGTACAAGCTAAAGCACTGTTTTCAATTCCATTTTGACTGTTTATTCCTATTGATGTAGCATTTTTAATTATTTACAATTTAACGTTAATATTTAAACATGTTTTACATATTTAGTGTGATTAAATACTTAATGTATGACTGCATGTTGTTTCTATGATTTGCACTATTTCCCTGTGCATAAAAATCAATGATATACGTCAAACAATCCGATGCAGAATTTGAATCCAGTTTTCATTCCCATCATTTGCCATTGCGGCAATGTTAAGCCAATCTCTCAAAGTGGCAGACTGGATCAGTCGGAAAAATGTACAATTATGATCAGATACGATGGCAACACCCCAAGTGGACATTAAGTTAGGAACAATGTACCATGAGTGTTCCGGGAAGAAGCGGTGGTAAAAAATATCACGAACGAGAGAGTAATCAGAGCGTATCGGTATTTAAAAAAACTTTTATTTGACGTTAACAATGTTAAGAATGATTTAGAATTCCAACGTACATTATATTACTGACCATTATAGCAAGTTTCTCAAAGGAGACCTGAGAAAAAGTATGCTTAAATGTGTCTTGAAAAACCTCTTAACACCTTTCAACTGTCTAATGTAAGTGTATGTCATGTATTGTGTATGAATATAAAATACATGGGGGACACAATGAAAAATACTTATTTAGTTTCACCCACACATTTTATTTACATAAAGTCCTTATATAAAATTGGGGGAACATACAAAAATATATCTTAAAAAGTAATAGAGGAACACAGGCAGTATTTATTCCGAATGCATGATAAACTATACCAGTATGTATACCAGTACAGAAGAATTACGGGTTCATATAAAATTTCCAGAGTTATAACATTGCTGTTTTTCAAATTGACCTTGCATTGTGCTTCATACACTTTAAAAACCAGCCTTGTTTAATTTTACAAATCTATATAATTTAGGATGAGGGGATTGAAGAGGCTGACCATGAGAATTGAGATAATCGTAGAGGGATGAATGAAAGTCTCGGCAAGTGGCTGAGTTTAGAGTAAATTGGAGGTATTGAGCAGGTGGAGGAGGTATGACGACCTGCAGAGTTGATGTCGGTGACAAGCAAACGAGAGCTCGGATCAATGACAACGAACAGGTTTTGCAAATGAAAAACAACCGTTGTCGGGAAACCAAGACAGAGTGGCTCGATAGGTAAGAGTGGAAGTGTGAGTGATCTGTGGTGTCAAAAGCAGCAGAATTATCTAGAAGTGGTAGTTAACCAGTGAATCAAAATGTATTTATAGTTGCATTGCCAGAAAAGAAGAGAAACGCAGCGCTGGCCACGTGCAAATAATACACAGCGTGCCACAACAACACCCCGAAATGTAAAATACTGTATAAAAAATACAAGTCCCACTGCGTAGAATTAAATGTAATATGAGCGTAATACAATTATGGGATTGCATGGGTATTCACAAATAACACAATGAGGCCATCTTCTTGGTTCTTTCGGTAAAGTCACGTAGAAGGGAAATAATAAAAATAAAACATAATAAAATAAAAATTCTCACGTTTCGGCCATAACACAAGCAGCCGTCCTCAGGTGAAGAAACAGAACTGTCGGAAAGACAGCGTCCCAATGAACACTGTCAAGCTTGGCAGCGTATATTTAAGCTGGGTTGGGGGAGGAGAACGCCTTGACAAAGGAGTTTACATATCAACAGCGAAATTAAGCATATTGATGGAAAATGCAGATATGGGATTAGTCACTCCTTGTGTAATGTGTAGGTGGTGAGGCCATTTGCCAGCTATGGCTGCGACGTTTGGTCGTACATGTTGTGTATATCGTTTATTGTTAAATTTGAATCACAGTTCCTATGATCACTGTTACATTGTTTTTATAGCTTTATTTGGAGGATTTTGAAAACGTTTTGGTTTAGCCATGTTTGTTTGTTGTAGTACAGAGTTAGCCTGATAACTTTAATGTAAATTGTCTTATGGTTGTTATTGTTTGACTTGCATCCCACTGGGATTTTTGCACACAGCGTTGAAATACGGTGTTTTTTCTGGAAGACTTTGCTGTTTTTTCCTGGATTTTATTGTTGCGTGTAGTCACTTTAAGATGTTTCTTGTTCATGTTTTTGTTTGTTGCGGTTGCACCCGAGTCAAGAGCCGCATGGGCTCACAGGGCTATACCTAATACATGAAACTGAAACAATTAATGTGGGTCAATCATCAGCACAAATGACTCCTATGGAGTGCACATATGGAATTTGTGCTTTTAAACAGCACATTTCTCACCTCTGGATAATCACGTATGTAAAATGTTTTAAAAAGTGCATGCAATAACTGAACATCAAACATGGAATATGCATAAAAACTCAATCAGAATATGTATTTATACTGGAGGAATCTGATGAGATGTAAATATCTTTTTCATACAAACATTTTTGGAGAAATTATTATTCACCACCGGACTGCAACCAAGACAATATAAGATAATAGCATTCCTTTAAAAATTTGAATATTCTCAAATTGATTTAACAGAAATGTTGAAACAGACTAGAGTATTTTAGTCTCTGCAAAAAGTACAGTTAATCTGTAGAAGCCAATGAAACCATGGCATTTGTGCTTCAGGGATCTTACGGGCATTAAATCATTCATGCATATTCTTCTTATGCATTAATGTCACCATATAATTAACTTTAGCTGTGCCTTGACTTTTGAAGGTAATACGTTATTCCCATACAAGTGCAGCAAACAGGTCCACTGCGTAGGGTTTTCTCGGCCATGCCGTACAGCTCTCCCGATGTGCTGTTTGTGTTGATCCACGTGTGGTTTCCGCGTAACGTTCAACATTTCGCTCTATGTGCTGGGAGTTCAGTTCCTGAAATAAGTGGAGTGAAGCGTCAGACATCACAACCCGAACACGCATCAGAGAGCGAAAAGGGGATACTTTCCGAAAGCTGTAAAAAATCCCGGCAGTGGGATACAGAGGAAGACAAACACCGACACATTCTGCGCTCACTTCCCAGGGCATCAAGCGCCAAGACATTGGGAGTCGACTCGAGCTCCTAAATAAGCCACCATATAGTCATCAGGAACATGGCGACTCCATTGAGAATGGCCATGCTGTAGGCCATGTGAAATGAATGACCCGTCATCTTGCTGCAAGACAAGAAACACACGACACAGGTTAGGGCATGCTGAAATGTCACACGCCAATCAGGCAACTTTAAATTACAATTTTACATTGTCTACTAGGCACATATATATTCATTTATCAATTAAAATCGTTATTTGCACTCGTGTTACATGCATTCAATCATGTGTGTCAGAATAGATGATTTATGATTCATGTGTTGGATATGACTGGTTGTCGAAAATCGTGCAGCAGCTATAGATTATACGTGCACAACAGGGCAAAATAAAACATTCAACATCGAGCTTAAGCACAACCCTGAACAATGACAATTTACGGAGTTGTGGAAATGAAACATCACATTCCTAGCTGATGAGGTGTATTTTATTTTAACAAAAATAAATTTAGCTTAAAAAAATAATTATCATGCCCAGTATTCATGGGTGAGAACAAGTAGACACCAAGAACCCTATTCCTGTAACCCAGGTGATCCTGATGAGCACTGACGCACATCATGTTCGTAACACAGCAGAAAATACACACACACACATTCTCACTAACTACCACCTGCCACCGATCAGTGACTAAGCGGCCAGAATGTAATTGCTTTCAATGTTGCTGGGGCATATCATGAGCCAAGACTGAAACATGCAGGAAGGAAAAAAAAAAGCAATTCCCTGCCTGTGGGTTGCAAAAAATGAAATTTGTGGAAGGAGTGACAAAACTGCCACCAGTTTTAATAAAGCATTTCATTAAATTAATTAGATGGGTAGATTGGTTGTTCATTAACCCTCCAATTTTGCACCAAGCCAAATGAAATGTTATTAAAGTGCTTCTCTATAATTTAATTGGTTCCGCACATTGCTATGGCAATGTATTTTCAAAAGCAAGGGATGGTTAAATGACATCGCAATAGCAAACTCCCATTGCATCCCTTGTTGTCTATGGCAGCAATTTCCGACTAGAATCACCCAGAAATGTCTGTCCGTCTGGCGTGTGACGTCACTCCACATGAGGCCCACCCCCCTCATTTATATTCACGAGTAGGTGGATTTTTACACAAACGCAGAGGAAGGTCGAGCCGAACTAAATAATTTATTACGCAAAGTCGCTTCAAATATGACGTTTCTTTACAGAAAGTGACGGTGAAAAATAAATCTACGCAGCACAGTGCTACATCCGTGTGTGACGTCACTGCAAAAGAGGGCCCCCCCTTCATTAATATTCATGCCCGCGTGGAAATTTACACGAACGCACAAGGTTGCGTGCTCCACATGCTGCACCCCTCCCCTCATTAATAATCATGAGCAGGTGACGTCACTCCACATGCTGCACCCCTCCACAATAACCATGAGGGGGTGACGTCACTCCACATGCCGCACCCCTCCACAATAATCATGTGGGGGTGACGTCACTCCACATGCCGCACCCCTCCACAATAACCATGAGGGGGTGACGTCACTCCACATGCCGCACCCCTCCACAATAACCATGAGGGGGTGACGTCACTCCACATGGGGCAACCCCGCCCCCTCATTAATAATCATGAGCTGAACAATCTTTCTATTGAATATTTCAGATTTACTGCAATATACACCCGTCCTTGGACGGGCAAAAAAGCTAGTTGTTAGACAAGACCCAACCTTGGTTTAACATGGGTTACAAGGCCTCCCCTTTGGAATTCTTACACGACACGTTGCTAGAATGGTAAATATATTTCTTGATCGTTATCGTTACAACAGTTTAGCCCAGATATAACAACCTCTACAACAACACGCACGCATCTTGTCATGGAAAAAACCTGGAAGAGATAAGCTGGTAATTTGCCAATTTGCTTTTGTTTTGGAAATGAATCCATGACACAGCACACGTGTCTTAGAAGGTAATATAATTGCATCTTACAAAGCTACACATGCTCACAGACAGCTCAGTGTAATCAAGCGTTTGTACCCAGAGAGCAAGCCCACTGTCCTAGTCACCGATATCCCTTAAATTATTAATTTACGGAAATAAATTTGGCTGTCCACTATCTAATTTTAATTGCATCTACAGGCTAACACGCAATTTAAAGCGAGTTAGAATGTGTTAATTAAAAGAAACAATCAAACATTGTCACAAAATAATGACTTCCTGGAACTATAAATATTGTAGCCAATGGCAAGCTCATTCATCTAAAATTAATTAAAATAGTTATCCTATGAGCATGGCTATGATATAAATTGCTATGCAATGTTATGGTTTCTCCAAGGAGGGTTATGTCCCATACATCTTGCTTATTATTTGTGATTTCAAAAGTAAAGCGAAGATTTAAAAAAAAATTGATTGTTCCAGGCGCACTGGAAGTAATACACTTTTAAGTAGATGACTGTAATCAAAATAGGCAGGAAGAGAATAAATAATATCCACAGAAAAACACCATTCGTAGATGCCCATGCAAATAAATACACACCAATGTTAAACTACAAGACTAACTTAAAGATAAATTTTAGGTTCAACATACAGTATTACACTGTTACATTTTACAGCATACTCGATTAGAAAACGGCAAGTGCATGTATCCCGCACATGTGTTCGGCCAGTGCAATGCTATCTTATTACATTAGAAAAAGTTAAACCACGCTCGAATGCGACATGGGAGATGTGTGTACACCTTCCATGAATGGACGATCACAGAATAACCGTTCTGTGACTGAGGGGATGAAGCACGGATATTCCAAAAGACGTGTGGCCTGCTAGTCAAGTTGAAAATACCGTGCAGTGTACTATAGTTATGAAAGTGATGAGGTTTTTAACACGCATTTAAAAACATACTTTTGTTGATGTTACTAACCAACAGTGTCATTGCATTCATTCACTGGTAGCTTTAATAAAACAGGCCACATTTTATTCCGTTTCCTATCTCATAAACTAACAACTCATTGTGTACACATAAGGGCAAATCAAGCATCCGCAAGAGTGGCGTTAATTTTGTTGAACCTGATGGGAACTCCAGCAATGCAGATGGTCTCATTTGTTAGAGTGACCTGGGCCACCAAGATGACAAGAGCAATACAATAACAGACACCAATAGAGCAAATATAATATCAGAGAAAAGACAATCGAATTAAAGGAAAAATTGAAAATACTGCACAACCAGAAATGAGTATTAAAGGAAAATAAATGTCCTGTAATGTAAGGTGACTCGGTCAAATTACTTTTAAACTGTTTGCAGTGATTAAATAACAGAAATATAGAACAGCTTCAAGGCGATTATTGCACTAATATTCTTTGGTTCTTTCGGTAAAGTCACATAGGTAGGAAAATAATAATAAAATAATAAAAATAAATCACATTTCGATCGCAACACAAGCGGTCGTCCTCAGGCGGAAAAAAAATTATAATCCAGCAGTGGAACTGCTGAACCAGCGAGAGAGATGTTACAACAAGGAGGTTATTTATGTGGCGATGGGCAAGCAGCGGGGTCTGAGCTGGAAAGGAATTCCATCCCCGGACGCAAGCACGTCTGTTGTGTTAATGGGGGAGATTAGGGAGAAAAATTTGCATGAAATTAGCTTCCGTCGCCGCATAACAGTATCGTGCCCGCATATGCGCACAACAGCAGTGTTAATGGGAGGTTAGCACGATGTTGATGGGAGAGATTAGGCAGGGAGATTAGGGCAAGGATATCTGTCAAATAAAATCGTTAGTGTGCCTACAGTACAATACATATAGAACGTGGATGATTTGCGCTCAAATAATCTACAAATTCTAAAATTGTCAGTGACACTGCAGTTTGCAGATACTCTCGTCATCTATCGGGGGGGGGAAGGATGAATCCTGAAATCTGTTTTTCTCGCGGATGAACGGAGTCACGGGGATAAACACTCCGAAAATGTGTGACACACTGGGCTTGCGCGATTTTTACTTATTTATTTCTGCCGCGGTTTGTGAATTAACCACCGCGGGCATCCCGTGCATTACAGTAACAGAGTTTGACTGAATTGTAGGTGGCACCATCTAGGGGCTATCACCTGCAACGAGATAAACTCAGGGGATGAGCAAAGAGACTTTAGTTCCTAAAGACTAAACTTGATACAGTATATGAAAATAACAGCAAAAGTTGTAACCATAAGCTAATACTTCTTACTGATAAATACAATCTACACTGCATAAAAAGTACAAGGTCAGCCCTGTAATTGCTGGCTCGAGCCATTGCCTCAGCTAGAGGGATCCCCAGAGAACGCCTCGAGGAAATTTGGCCTACTCTTCCACGCTGGGCCAGACATCTTGGAAGGGGTGGGAGTACCCACAATTCACCCCACCATCTGCGACCTGCCGATACACGAACCGTGGTGTACCCACTTATAGTGCCGAGTGGACAGAGGCAGGCAAGCAGAGGGATGTATAAGAAATCATTGTTTCAATTTCCAAGCTGGGAGAGATCAACCATTTCATCACGTCAGCATTCTACACTGTATATGACATTCAACCATGTAATGAACTAAAGATTATTATAGGAAGAAAATGACATGGCTCAGTGGATAGACGCGATGGCTAAGGAGGTAGGAATTCTAACCAGGGCTTGGTGTTGAATTGGGCCGCCTCGTCGCTTCTTACCCTTTTCAGCGACAGCACCTCCACGATTTTTATATACACATAATTATTTTCCAAATTAACAACACCTAAGCCTTGCTCCCCACCCCTCTCCCCCTCGGTGCCTTACCAACCTGCTGCAATGCCAATTATCTGCTCCACTTGCAAAACAGTGGCGCCTCCCGTGTCTATATTAAAATATAAATCACCTTTGTGAGAGGTGCTCTTCTGTCAAACTAGGGGTCGATAAAATCCTTGACCCATGTGAGCTTAACGTGAGCTAATCTTCGTGTGGTTTGTTCCGCTGTGCGGTACTCATTTGTGTCCTGGCTACACAAGCAGCTTGGTGCACGTTTTAGGGAAAGTCAGTCACAGATGATTTGTTGCGAGTGGTTAATTTTCCTTTCACACCAAATCCTCATCTCTGGCAGCCTGTTCATTAAGCAAAAAAGTGGTTATGGGCTCCCAGACAAAATGGCCTAATTATGTTACAAAGCAGTTTCATTATCACGATCATTATGCAGGGCTCTATATAATAGCAGATTCATATTTAATTTCCATACCATGTTCTTTTTTCTGAGAGTTCAATGCCTACGTTGAAGCGGTATCAAAGCCAAGATTTTTTTTCTAAAAATACTTGCCGAAAATTACTTTAGATGCTGACATTTTAATCATAAGTCAAAAGTAAAACACATGTACTTTCTCATGTGCACATTTGAAGTAGATAACATTCTAAACAAGATCATCGTTTTATATACCAATCACATAATTTATATTATTGGACAGAGGTGTAATTTTAATCAAGCTGCATTGACATTCAGGTGTGTCTTTGACAAAATCACCATGCTGCAACCCGTTCCATTTAACCATATTTTCCTCTCAAGTGGCTTCACGCGTTCATATAAAATGCCTGGTCTCTATAATCAGCAAGGCAGATGTTGCACCTGTTTGCTGAAATCCGACTCAACGGGGTGATTGAGTAATTGCTTCCATATTGCAGTTATTAATAATTTAACATTGTTTTACCCTCTCGACACATGAGAATCCGACTGTCTTTGTGCCACAGATTCTCATAATTCAGTCCACGTGGCTCTCCATGATCTAGCTGGTCATTATAACCAAGTCAAATTGTTGCTACCGCCAGTTCACAAGGTAGCCTCATTCTCTAAATGAAGGCATCACCGCACTTACAATGGTTAATGGATAAAATAATTTATATTTTTATTAACTCAAACCAGCATCAGTGTTGTTTTACATATTATTACAGTATTATTAACAAATAATAATTTAGAGTGCTTTGTTAATCAACTGATGGGCAGAGGCCTTACCAGACCGTGTCAGTCGTGGGGGTTGTTTGACCAAGCTTCACAGCGCTGGTCAATGCAGTTTTGTAAAGTGGGGGTCCAGGGACTGGTTAAAAAAAAATCACTCGCCACTGATGTTCGCTCTGGAAGGCAATCTACCTTAACTACCACCAGTTGACACCATTATTATTGATAACACCAATTCTGTTAATTTACTCTTTTGATTAACATATAATTCCCACACTGCTTTTGCAGCCAATAATTACATTTAAAGACCATTAAAATACACGTTAATAAAGTAGCACATTCACGTTAAATACAGATTCATCATCAATAGACCACTAACAATACAAACATGAAACACTTATAATGTCGTGCCTCCTTACACTTTAATTTACAGTTGATGCACACAAAGTCTTTCCGAGAAAAAGTAGAAATACGCAAAGTTTTGGACCTAATGGCGCTCATTCATAGCACATGAAGATGGGCAATTTGCGTGGAATGTTGCCGATCATATATTTATCTTTTAAAACAGCGTTGTTAACAAATGTGTCAAGTATTTATTACTTGTGCACCAATGAGAATACAGCATCACTAAATAATTTAAGTCCTTTCATGGACGTTTAAGAAAAAAAAAATTGGTGACTGCAATCCACAAAGGCCCAAAGTAAGACCAGCCATCACGATAAGCACCTGTAATATGTCGATAGCCTCGATAACGTACCTCCCGCGGGGTTCAGTGCAGGTTCATGAATGCTATTTACAATGCACTTGATGTTAAGGTTTATATTCTGTAACCTTTGAAAATATCTATCAGCTGGAAACTCCAAAGATGTTCTGAGCACTTTCCTTATCACTGTTTTTCCTATTTAACTGATTGGAACCAAAGACCAGGAGTATACTTTACAAAGGAAGTGTTGCTACATCATTACTTAAGTGAAAAGGTGCCCTAGAAGATTGTTTTCAAGTAATTTCAAGACATGCAGTTAAAACAGGCCGCCGTTAACAGAATCATGAGTGTTTCGTGTAAAGAGAGCATTTATAGGACAGACTAATTGTTAATTTCCATCATTTCAATTAGGTGAGAGCACAGCGAAACTACTAGCCTCTGTTTGAACGGAGACTTTGGTTCCAAAAGCAAAAAAATAATTAAAAGGCACAACACTTAAAGTTAAACATAAAGTGTGAAACACAATTCACACTTGAAAACGTCAGAGGCGACGAAGTGAAGTGATAGCGCTTAATGAGATGCGGCATGCTCCACGGTGACGTGAGGCACATGGAACGTGGAACGTGCGAGAAATCGCAGGGGCCTTCAAGAACACTCAACATTATTCTACAGCGGTTTCTAATGATCTACCTACGAAACACGTACCCCAATATCCCAAATATAACAAAAAGCACTTGATAAAGAGTTTAGTCAAATAAACTGTACAACATATTATTGTTTTACGTAAAAAAATAATTGCACTTTAAGCATAATAAACTGAAAGAACATCTTGAATTTTAAGATCAAGCAGAAGCTACATCTTCCAGATTATTAAATGAAGGCCCACTGGTGAGGCTCTGCCACGAGGGGTATAATCACAGTCATGAAATGTATTTACCCCTAATTCCTCCTCACCCCGAGCTATTCAGATAAGTCTAAGATTCAATAGTTTCCTTTGGTTTTACTGCATGTTTTGTACTTCTCATTTTTCCATCTCATATTGTACAGCTTTGTCCACTCAATTTGCCATCATGAAACATTTTACGTGCAATGAAGAAAGGTCATTGCCCAAAACGTAACCAAATGTTTTTCTTTTATGGAAGTGTTGTTTGACAAGTGTGTTGAGGTTTTTAAATGTACCGTTAGTGTCTCAAATGCATTTTGTCAGCATAAATTGTAATTAATTCTTATAAATTACCATTTGCATAATTATTGGTTTTAATCAACAATTTTACGCACCAATACATGATCAATCAATAACAACTAAATCCGACATACTGCAGCAGGGGTCCTTACCGCAACCGAGCTGGGGATAGTGGTGTTGGAGGGAACATTCCTGGCTGAAAGGAGTCAAAGTAAGCCAGAGACCAGGAGAAACAGCAGCAGGACAATCCAGTCACCAGTGGCAGGAGGAAAGGACAACATAGACCTGTAACACAAAGTGTCATCAAATATAGGTGCAGGGCCAAAGGGCATCTGAGACCTCAAGACACTTCTCAGCTTTGTCACACTGAAAAACACCTGCTGCTTAAGTAGGTCTTATATACAATTAAATGCGGTGTTCTCACCCTGCTCTGCATGAGTTTTCTCCAGGATATCCAGTTTCCTCCCATAGCTAAAACACAATATAACTGATATTGCTGAAAACTCACCTGCAAATTACTCGATTGGAATGACAAAATGCAATATAGCTCCCTACTGAAAAAATACTTGGCAGGACCCTCCTGAAAAAGTCCTGAGACTCCAATGAAGCTTTACTGGGTAGACAACTGTGATAACAAGAAATAATTAATGCTCATACAACTGCAGTAAGACTCTTGAAGGGACCCATTTACCTTTGCCAACACACCTATACAAATGAGGTACATATGATTCCATCAATTAAATATTCAAAGGTAAAATTATTAATTATTAGCTGTACATTCACAAGAATAATATTATATGCTGTAGTGCAGAAGCAGGTGGTGAAACTATAATTGACACATTACAACCAAATAAAAAACTTACCCAAGATGCTTAGAATTACTGAAGAGCCCTTGTTGTCTGTGTCTCCCGGATCAGCATCTATAAAGATATAACTTAGTACCTGGAAGCAATGCAATACACATTTACAAACAAATACCTAAGGCACTGAAGATGCTTTGGGAATCAAAATGATGAAATAAAGATAATACGAGCGGTATGGAGTGCCTTTGGAAAGTTGAACATGATCATGAAAAGGAACATAGCAGTGCGTCTGAAGAAAGCATTCACTCAGCATGTGACAGATGGATTAGAAACATGGATACTGACAAATAAAATGGGACAAAAACTTTAAAGTGAACAAAGATGAATTCCGTGATAAGAACACAGATCAGGGGGGTATATCGATAAGTGCCTAGAATAAATCATTACGATCGCTTATAAACGTCAAATTTACTCGCGATATTGAAGCACACATCAGCATCTTACCTGCACTGGCAGAAACGAGCAATGCCCTGATCATGAGGGCGATGAGAGAGATGGTCACCAGGCAGGAGAAAATAGCGCTGTAGCGAGGAGCGCCGTACGAAGGATGTTGCTCCGGAGAAATCTCCGGTTGCTCCTCGCCTTGCCCAGAAGACTCGTCTGACACCTCCATCATCTCTCTCTCCAGCCTACGAGCGACCTTTTCCGAATCGATGCCTCCTGGGTTCTCCATCGCAATGAAAAACTGCACAATGCACAAACAGTCCATTCTCGATTACGTGAGGAAATGGGGGGGGGGTGAAAATTTATTTATTTGGGAATATAAATGGCAACATTTCCCCCTTCTGTGAAGGCTTAGTAGGACCCTCACGAAAAGAGTCCTGAGACTCAGTGAGCCTTTTGCTGGGTACTGTAAAAGAAGCGTATTGTTTTACATGAGCCATTGACAGCTGTAGGTTCAAAGGAACATTATTCTAAGTTTACAATTTAGCTGTGAATAATTAAACATTCAATGCTCAAGGAGATTGATAATTGGCGACCTGAGATACATCAAGATCCATTTAAGACCACAATATTTTTAAGCTTTGACATAATAAATGTTGACTAGATTTAACAATACATTAATACAGTATGAAGTGAATAAGGCTAAGTAAAAAAAGTTAATTGCACTTAAAATAAAACTTCACGAAAGGAAAGTGATGACATTAAGTGGGGGTAACTGAGAAATAAGACGAAACATATTGCACTTTAGTAACAAATGGCTGTAATTAAGGTCTTTCATTGCCAGTGATCATTAAGTGTTTCAGTCTTAACTCACCTGACTATGTACTTTAATGTCTCATAATTAAGAAAAAATTGCGTAAACATTTTACAACTCTTAATGTGTTCATGGGATCATATGCAAGTGAACAAAAGCTAGAAATGCACAAAAAAGGTTGAAATTACACAACGCACAGATCGGAGAACAAATAGTAAGTTGGAAGGCGATGGGCTTGGAGGCTGATCACGTTGATGAACCACCTCACCGTATTGATAAGCATCGCCTACCATTTGGATCACAACAGGCAGAGGGGTGGTCTGCTTGAGAAGATGTGGGCCAATTAACTCTCACGCACGATTCTATTTCTTTCACGCGTTATTTTTGGAAATCGGGCCCTTTTGATCCGCACCAACACCTCGTACATTATAGCGGTTATGCAACCACTGCTCACAAAAGCTGTCAAAATTACAAATCAGCAGCACCACGTGCAACAACTCATTACAGTGCAGTGCTAATTGTGTAACAATTAGAACCCCCTGCGGATTGTTAACGGACGGTGGCAATTTGAGAATAGATGTTCGCACCCCGTGGTGATCTTCGCGACTCTCAGTGGCCGTCGGGGTCACCGTGAACCCATCAAATGTCACGCGTGTGCCAGATGACACTCAATCCACTGCTGGATGAGGGCCTCCCCGCGCATTGTGCCGTCTTTTCTTGGATTTTCTGTTTGCACTTAGTCACATATTCATTTAAGATGTTTTCTTGTTCATGTTTTTTGTTTGTTGCGGTTGCACCCGATTGAAGAGCCGAATGGCTCACAGGGATATACCTAATAAATTAACTTGTGCGTCTCTTCGGGGTTATTCGACCACACTTGCTGGTCCCCCCAACCACCCACCGCAACCTCCGATAAGCACGTGCGACATTCAACGTACATACTTCACCACATTGGTCAGTGGGGGGGGGGTGATAGAAGTACCGTACAACATTGAATTGCACTGCCCACAAAAGTTAGCCCCGCAGTCTGTCGTGCATGGTGATGGTAGCCCATCCAATCGATATCCAGGCATTCGGTTTGCTCGGCTTGTCCTGTGACATTGACGAGTCGACAACTATTCCACTGCTGGATGATGTCCGCCCACCACACCAAGTGTATACAAAGATCCCCCGTGTAGCCTTAACAAACTGTAGGGGCAAGTGCTGTTAGCGAGCACCTATTAAAGCCGGAACGGCACACGAGTGGGTGGCCAACACCAGGCCCGGGCCGCCTTTGTCTCCCCAGTGGCGATGTTTACACCCAGTTAACCAAAGTTCGATTTCCGGACCCCGGTTAACATCAGTGGCAACCCCCCCCAACCCACCCCCCTCACGTCGTTGACCACCAACCCCCAGTGAAGCGACCAGCGTGAAGTATGGTCAAACAAGCACCGCGTACGACGCAAGCTTCGCGAGGCCTTGTGGATTATCTCGCCAAAACCCTCGACGCAATCGACTACAATCCAACACAACACACTCCTCGAACGACGGCGACCACCAAGCACACCTGTTAAAGATGACTCGCGTTAACACACGACGAGTTGCGTGCGGGGTTATCGCAAACGTAGCGCAAGAGAAGAAGCCTCCCCAGGCACGCGAGGCCACAGGCGGAGATGGCGCCGCCTTTTTATACTCGCGGCACCGAGAACGTCCCCCACCACCACGTCACTACCCCCCACGTCACTACCCCCCCACGTCACCACCACCACCCCACGTCACCCACTACCCCACCCCCCACGTCACTACCCCCCCCCCACGTCACCACCACCCCACCCCCACGTCACCCCCCCACGTCACCCACTACCCCACCCCCCACGTCACCCCCCCCACTACCCCTCCACTACCCCACGTCACCCCCGCCCCACGACCCCACTCCCCCATCCACAACCGCCCCCACCCAATCACTCACCACTAAAGCCCCCACCCCATCCACCACTACCCCACCCACCCCCCACCACAACTACTACACCCACCCCACCCCCACTACCCCAACACCGCCCCACCAATACCCACCCACCGTCTACCGCACCCACCCTCCACTACCCCACCCCACCCACCCACCACCACCCCACCCCACCCACCCAATCCACCACCACCCCACCTCACCCACCCACCACTACCCCACCCAACCCACCACCACCCCACCTACCCCACTAACACTACCCCACCCACCACTACCGCCCCCACCCCACCCACCACTACCCCACCTCACCCATCCACCACTACCGCCCCCACCACACCCACCACGACCCCACCCACCACCACCCCTTCCCACCCACCACCGCCCTCACAGGACCAACCCACCACCCCACCCTGGAGTTTTGAAATTTCGCACAACTCCTCTAATCCGCGGTGAGATGCGGCGACCCAACATTGCGAATTTGTCATTTGGAGACTCCAGTTATCCATGAACAAAAATCGCTAGTGTTAGGAAGCACTATGGGCAAAATCGCGGCTAATGCACAATGTCGTGTTCTTGCTTTTGCTGATAAGCCATGGCAATCATCACTTCACGATGCAAGCCGTGTTGTCTGTTTCTTGGAGATTTGTTGACAGATGATGTTCAGAAAAGGTTTGCTGGAGGCACTGGGTTATTGTTCGCACGACAGTATAACCAATTTCGCACAAACATGGCCCATGCGTCATCTGCTGGGAGGCTTTTGTGTTTTTAAGGTGCATGTGGATTGGGTTATTGGATCGATTCATGCTAGAGTTTCTTTCTTTTGGAAAGCAGTGGGCAGTAAATGTGAGTCCTGGCGAAATTACTAAAGCAGCAAATTTCCTTCACGTCTACCCAGAGTGTAGTCATGAAGATGTTCGAAAAGAAACACATTTGACCCGCAATGCACTCATACCTTCATTAAAATTGTAGTGATTTTTCATGCAGGCAAATTATGCACAAAGCAAAAAATGAAAAGTTATGTTTTGACATTTTGCCAACTCACTACTCGATGAGGGCCTCCGCACACCACGTAGGTTATTTCGCCATGCAGTAACTTAATTTACGATGGTCAGTGTGGGTTTAAGGTGGGGAACGTAGCATAGAAGTACAGGACAACACGGGATTTCGCTGCACTGCCCTCTTGATGCCCATAATGTAGCCCCGCAGCTGCCCGACGACCACGTTTGTGCAATGGTGGGCACCAAACCAAACTCTCTAGCCTCAACCCTGCTCATCTTCGGATATCTGATGGGATAGGATGCATACTGGGTGATTTGATCTCAGGCATTATGTTAATTTAAAGGGAAGTCAAAATGTGACGTGAAAAACTTTCAAGAAAAATGTGATATTTCGTTATAACATTACTGTAGCTGGATACAGTAGTGTATTGGCAGAAGTAATAGTAGTTAAGCTAGTTAATCATGTACTATGAATAAGGGCCATTTGCCTGAAACGTCACCTACTATATATTTTTAAGGCAGTTTTATTGACAGATGTGTTTATAAAACAAAGGTACGCTTAGTGGACATCTGTCTAATTCTAAACTCGTGCTGCCATATTTAAGCAATCGTGGTAAAGGTCTAAACCAGGGGACCTGCGGCTTCGGAACCGCATGCGGCTCTTTAAATACTGTAGAGTATTTTTACTGAATTAGGATAACAAAAATGCTCTTGTTATTTTGTTTGCCGACCCCTGGTCTAAACCAGTGATTAATAATCCGGAGAATACAGTAGCTGCAGATTTTTTAACTACTCAAATGCAGAATATGAGAATAGGTTTTCCCCTTTTTTCATGCAAAAAAAAACACAGCGTCCTCTGGTCTAACACCGTTTGAGATGAGGCTCCAAAGAAAGCTGTCTCTGGTGTAGACCAATCAGTTTCAAAGACAATGCATATATTATCAGAGTATGTTTTTTGTTTGAATTCTGACCACAAGTATTGTGGTTAATGCAGACATGATTCCTTGTAAAAGGTTTCAGTTTGGTGTTTTAACATCTTAGCACCTGTTTTGTTGCCAGAAAAAAGGGGAAACCCTATTCTCATATTTTGGTACTGGCAAAGGAGGTCCCATGATGATACTCAAATGTAATGTGGTTATAAAAGATGCAAGCACAACTGAAGAAAGTTATATCCAAACAAGACATAGCATGAAATAGGGCACAAAAGAGCTGTTTATTTCATGGCGACAGCAGAAACGCAAGGGGAACCCAGGCCAGCTCGTCACAAGTTTGAGTTACTGCATCACACATAACTTTCCAAACTGGTCAAAAACTACAGCAATTTTATGACTTTTTAGTTAGTTCCGCTAGAACGACGCGCTGCAATGGCCTGGGCACCGTAACTCAGGAGCAACCTTGAAAATAATAGTCATAAAATACACATGCAGATGTATCTGCGTTTTTGCCGTTTCACTAAAAGCTCCAACTAGAGAGAAAGATAGGTGTTGCAAAAGTGCAAGGACAAGCAGTCGTTCGGAATGGTACGCAAAGTGGCAAGTCCGTTTTTTTTTCTATCACTCACTGTTAGCGCTAGAATCTCCTGTGAGTTACACGCACAACTTCCCCGTGTACAGGAAAAAGCCAGCCTCACCTAATCGCACGAGTGACAAAAGGAAAAGGGATACAAATTTCCAAACTTAGCCTTCGTCACTCACCTACTGCATTTTTCATAAGTAAATAAGGTTTAGATATTTTTTACATTTAAAACATTAATTTTACGTATTTTTTGCCGCAACTGCGTTGATTTACAAATTCGCCATATTTTCAATAGCTGGCTTTTTACTGTAAATAAAATGGTACAGAGGCCAACGTCTATGACCACTACTGATGGGAGTGTCTGTACTTAAATAATTTTTAGAAGTTAAACATCAAACAGAATACTCAAAAATGTATGTAACAGTCTTAACTTTTTTGTTGTTGCTACACTTAAAAAACAAAATATGACGAAAGCAAAAAGTAAGAGCATTTACAAAGCCTTATTATACAGTTCATATTCGTAGTTTTTGTTTTACTTAAGAGAGGTTGTTGGCTATCACTTTAGCATCCTAACTACAGCGTGTAAGCCAACGTAGCGCAACACTGCCAATACAGTATTTACAGCAACGGCTGCTCTGCGAACAGAAAATGTTCACAACACGGTGCCAAATCGCGAGACGGGTACAGGGCGAGCCAAAGCAAAGCAATGGTCAAGTTGCGAAATGAGGGCCCTCCCCCCCCCCTTTAGCTCCACCCAGGCCCATGGTTCAATGATGTTGGGTCCTTTTATTAAGCACATCCTGACAAAGCGAACCCACTTGTGCGTGGACATGCTCTCCAAACACACTTTTACCCCTTGAGCTCTGTTGGGGATTACGGGCCGGAATATGAAACGAAGAAGAAAAGTTTTGTCGGTTAAAAATAGAGGAACTGAAATAAGCGATAACTTTGAAAATTTAATTAAATGCCAGAGCCAGTAACATGTGGCCTCGGAAAGGTTAATCACAGATGCCCTTAGCTTTAAATGGTAATATAAAAAGGCATTAACATTTGTATTACTTGCTTATCTTGTGCTCCAATAGTGATTAATGACCAGTAAACGTTAACCCTGTCAATTACTGGATTGACCAAATATTCATCTACACATTTTAAAGATCATTTTACATTTGTCGGGGGTTTAAAAAAAATTCCAGTACGTCAACGCAACAATGTTAGACATAATAATCCTAACAATGTTACAAAAGAAATGACCATTAAAAAAAAGTCATATATGATCATTACTGAGAAGGTGTGGTTGCATAAATAGCATCATATAAGCTACGTAACAATTAAGACAACAGCGGTCAAGACCAGCTAATGCGTACATAGTTACAAACATCTGCGTTGTGCACCGGCTTTTACATTTACTTTGTAAATATGTAATATTGCATTATTTTAAACACCTATGGTCGATATCTAAAAACGAGAAAGTTGATGGATAATGTATTTGAGTTCATCCTGTCCCTTTATGAAAAGTGTGTTGAAAGTGTGAATAGGCTGCAAATGTCTGGACTGGACTTTCTCTCGTGGCGTTGTTTGCGAGTTGGTGTAGTGCCCATTTCCTCCTGGTCCCATCGTGTGAATTCCCATTCCTATCCCATGCCATGTTTTGGTAGATCAGTTCACTCTTAATTTGGCTGCTGAGTACATATTTGATTTAAACTGATTTTGTGATTCTGGGCTTTTAAGTGCACGATAATGTAAGACTCAATTCGTATGTGTCTCAAAAAATATTGTTTTGACCAATTCCTCTCGATAAAAGGAAACGGATTCAGCATTAACGTTCCTTGGTTTACTAGCACCTAGAATCATGTATATTTACAAAGTTTAAGTTGTTATTTTGAATATTTTGAATTTCCAACTTCACTGCAACGTGTCTGCACTCCCATCAGACAGTCTTACAACATGACAGATTCATTCACGTAGTATGCACATACCCAATGCTTAGAAGCATGCCATGATGCCCATTTCAATAGCACAATTTTTCAGTCACAACCCAGTTTAGACTTGACACAATTTCATCTTTGTTCTCCTTAAAATTTCTCCCCAAAAGGATAAGACTTCATATTAGGCACTTTATGTTCCTGTTATGGTAACAATGACAAGTACAGTACAAGTTACCTGATTCAATTATACACCAGAAAATACAGAAGTGATTTAAAAGTAAATCAAACGTCATTAAAGAAACCTCATTAGAGTACGAACATGAATTAAACCACTTAGGCCTCCAGTAAACTGCATCACTGTAATTTTCAATGATTAGGTCAGCGGTGTTTTTTTAAAAACAGTTCGAGAAAAAAACAAAGCTTGTGGCCATTAAGAATCTGGTTCAACATTATATTGTTTTAGTGCCGTCTCCCACCCAAATCTCGAGAGTGCAGGAAGTGATATCAGTCACCACTATAATGTACGGCAGCTGTTGTGTCTACAGCACATGCGGTGCTCAAAAGCAAAGCATCCTGCCACCGGTAGAGAGAGAAGGGGGGGGGTGGTGCCTGTCGGCGGCGTCCAGGGCAGGACGTGAGCGGTGCAAGAGGCGCGTTCGGTTCACAGCGCGATCTCGCCGCTGTTGGCCCAGCGGCCGCTCTGCTCATCGTAGCGACGTCTCACGCTCCGGCGGACAGCGTCCGCGCGCCGGTACGGCTGGTTTCTCAGATCTGCGCACGCAGAGCGGGAGTGTGTGTCGTTGGGGCGTGGGGCGGCGGGGGTATGGGAAACACGGTTAAAGAACACACTGAATCAAACCGAGCGGCAAAGCAATACGCGTCTATACTGCATCCTGTCAGTTTGCTCACGGTATCCGAAGCAATCCTAGAAGTTTATACCTGGCGAGCCTATTTTACATTGCTATTATTCTGAGCATATGTTTTGTCTGCATGCCAGCATACTGGATTTCAAGACTGTATGCAGAAATACAATACTTTTTTCGAGAAATGCAATTTAACTTTACATGCACGATTTCATACTAGCAACGTATAGAATACAGAAATAATTAAAGGCAGAAAAAAAAACAATGGTGCCAACATGTTGCCTTCTCAATCCTGCATGTATAGTTTAACTCCTGAGTTACATTGACCCTCACATAAACAATCTATAAACACACGTGGTCAAGAAATGTTGCCAAACATTCTACTGTAAATAAAGCCAAGGAGCATGTAAGCAGGGCATCATTTCAAACGTGAATTAGAAGGTTCACTTTGTTTAAAAAAAACTGTACTAACAAATGGTCATCTGCCCTTTGCTAAGGCACGGACGAGGCAGATGTTTGCAGAAGCGGCAAGCAGGATTGAAAGCATTTGCTGTGGGGGTTCTTCACCAGCAGTATTTTTCTGCAACAAGCTTTGATCTTACCCTCAATCGTCTTTTACCGTAGGTACAATTATTCCTCAGAGCTAGCAAATAAAATGAGAAGGAAAAAAATACACCAACGCTTTTAAGAAGGATCTCCAGGACACCCAAAAAGAGATGATCGTTAGATGGGTACAGAGGAAACGCTCATTAACTGCCGATTGCGAAGATTTTGAAGAGTTGTTTGTATGTCATGCTCTGTTACATATCTTGTAAAATGTTGAGTAAAAAAACGACTTGATAGTAGACTGTAGAAGCATACAGTTTCCAGTCTAGAAGGCATGTCCATTAGAGTCTAAGTTTGGCATGACACGAAGTCTATCTATTGCAGCTGTTTGCTCACTCACATAGACACACTTTTGTGGTAAATGTATTTGCTTTATGAGCAAAAAACAAAGCATAATGGCCACCTCTAGAGTTTGCTCGTGATTTACAGAAAGCAGTGTGAAAGGAATAGTTAATGGTCAAAATGGTGTGGATTTGCAGTCATGACCCGCCATGATCAATGCACTGCTGGATGAAGGCCTTCCCAGGCCGTTGCCATCTCCAAGTCCTGTGATATGACATGAGCTGGTTTCATCGCTCCATCTCCGCAGTGGACTTATTATGGAGGTTTGTTTCCTCCTTAATTTGGAGCTTTCGTGACTGCAGGAATTACTCTTTGCTTCTTTCGGTAAAGTCACGTAGATAGAGAAAATAATAAATTAAATACTAGCATACGACGTTTCGATTGCAACACAAGCAATCATCATCAGGTATAAATGAAATAGAAACACAAATCTAGTATACTTAGAAATGTAATTTAATACAACAAAGAGTCGGATAACGTAACAGTTAACACCCTACCTGGTTGATTACGTTCTTCCTGAGAATGCTAAATTTGAGAGAGAGATAAAACACAGAACCAGAGACATATAGACAGACATATAAGTGGAGACAGATTTCTCTCTCTATATCTGTCTCCACTTATATGTCTGTCTATATACCTCTGGTTCTGTGTTTTATCTCTCTCTCACGTTTAGCATTCTCAGGAAAAAAGTAATCAACCAGGTAGGGTGTTAACTGTTTGTTTCCTCCTTTGGCTGCCACTTTATCATTCGTCTTGACCACTGGTCATTAGCACGTTTAGCAATGTTTTCAGCTCAAGGCCAATTACTTTTATGAACGATCAACACTGTCCTTTAATTCCATTTTCTAACTCTTTGGTTATTTCGGTAAAGTATGAATTCCTGCAGTCACGAAAGCTTCAAATCAAGATTGAACCGCCTCTACGGGGAGGATATTCATGCAACTCAGACATAACTTCAACCGAGAAGATGGATGCAAAATTTATAAATCTTTGGAAGGACGTGATCAACCAGGTAAAGTGTTAACTGTTGTGTTAGCCGACTCTCCGAGTTGAATTTCAATTCTAAATTTTGTTAAGTTTGATATCTAAGCTTCCTTTTCCTTTTTTCTCTCTCTCACCTAAGCCCTCTTTGAATTGTACCCCCACCCCCTCGCCCGTTACAGCCTCCCTCCCCTCCCTCCCCCCTCTCGGATCTATATAATGCCTCGTCACGACGGCATGCTTCTCTCTCTCACCTGAAGACGATTGCTTGTTGCAATCGAAACGTCGTGATCTATTATTTATTTTCCTATCTACGTGATTTTACCGAAATAACCAAAGAGTATGAATTCCTGCCGTCAAGAAAGCTTCAAATCAAGATTCCATTTTCTAAGTCATTGTCTATGTTTCTGATTCATTCCACCACAGCAGGTAATATTAACTCATTAAAGCATACTTCTGTAGGCACATAGTTCAACTTTCTAAACCTTTTCATGTCTGCCTCGTAATTTCATAATTTGATCAAAATACCTCCAGTTGTTTGCCAAACTTTTTGTATCGGACTTTTACTCAAATGTATCTTGACCCCAACTTTCCAGAATTCTTTATTAAGTTCTCCGAGCATTTTGTGTTGGTTTTTTCCCACATTATAAAGACGATGAACATCCCCAATGAGGCAGGGACCAGTTGTTGGAAATCAAGGGGCATTCCTATTCACTGAATGATTACTCAGAAATTAAATACCTCAATTCTGGAACACCTCGATCATTATAATAATTAAAGAGGGGAGACAAAAGTTGCTTGAAAAATTATAGACCCATTTGCCATTTATCATATTTATGAAGATCATTGCTAACAGAATAATAGAAAATTTAGAAGCCAACGAACCACACGATCAAGCATGGTTCAGGAAAGGTTTTCTGCAAAATATACCATACTGCAAATAATATTCTGGAAAATAAAAATTAATTTAACTTAGCACTGTGCCGAGCGTTTACAATGTAGCCGATACAAACAATTGTATTTAATGGATACTGATGCAGTCATCCAAGTTATAATAAAACCAAAGCTTGAGAAAAGACAAATGTTTATAAATAATTATGAAAATTGACGTGTAGAAAATACTAAAATACATATATCTGGCTTGTTATGCATGGCAATGTGCATTTATGTCACAACATGCTATGTTGCATAATAATTTAAAATGTATAGCAAACATTACTTTGTTTACTATATTACAGTATATACTGTATCTAATTTCAAATGAGAATAATGTAAATATATAATTTAATATAAAATCTGTTTGGATAGCACAATATATTTTCAGATGGTGGCAGCTTTGGGAGGCCTTCAACCAGCTTTGAAAATGATCTCAAGCAATACTGCTTGAGGTCATTATGGTAAATGTATTGCTACTGAAAAATAACACAGATAACAGATTGCGTCTAGACAAGGCCTGCTATTACAGGGTTTGATATTCCTGCATAAACAGGTCCTTGCTTGGAACACTATAGGTGACTGTCAATGGCTGTCTGAGCTAGATCAGGAATGTGGCAATAGATGGCAGCAGATGCACACACACTGTGTATGGAAAATGCAATCCATGTAATATTTAGGACAAATACATTGAAGTCATAATAAGGCAAATATCTCAATTGGTGATATTTAGGCCACAGGTATGAAATACATTTACCATTATGCACTCAAAAGTGTTGTGAAATGCTTGAACTCTTTAACAATAAATAATGCATTTATAATGTACGCAATATTTCACAGACATAAATGACCATGACCCTGAAGAGCGCGGAGCCAAGCTCAGTGTCACTCGACAGCCACGCGAGAAAGTTAGGGCCTTTAAGTGTCTCTTAGCAGTGGGTGTGGATTGAATGCTGCTGGAAATGTGCAGCAGGATGGCGTACATTGTTTAAAGTATGTAATATAATCACGCCCTAAAATCCTTGATGAGTATGGAAAGTATTTCTAGGGTTTGTTTTTTTGCGTACATTTGTTGTTAAAAAGGTAACCTGCAAACATTCCTTGATATGTTTTACATGTAATATTTGGTAAGCTTAAATAGCAAGTACTGGTAAATTAATCTGTATGTAAAAGTTATCTCTCTCTGTGTTAAGGCAACATGATGGAACAACAGCAAAAGCAAAAACAGTTAAGTTGGCATGGCTAAACGCAATTCTTTTAAAGATGTATACTCTGAATATTCACGGAGACATTGTGTTGTTTTCATGAAGTGTGGTGTAAAGCAGGACAGAAAAAGTGCAGATGAAGATACATAAAAATAATAGTAGTTTAACACAGCCAGTGGAATTCGCTGCCACAACATTCAACATTATTTGTATGACTTTTATCCAAAACAGTGATGCAGTACATACAAACTGTAAAAGAGCATTAGAACTCCAGTCATGAGCGTAGAAATTGGGTGAGCATTGCGGCTAGCCAAATTGTCAGGAAGTACAACGTCACATCTTGTGTGATGAGGCTTTCTATGTCATCCAAATTTTCCAGTATTGAGTGGAAAACCGGAGGAAATTATATTATACCCAGCTGTCCATACTGATTAAGTGTAGAACAAAGGTGCCATGTTATTCAGCAGATTCCCTCTGATTGGGAAAAATGCAATAAATAGTTACTCATAACTATCCCTGCAACGATTTACTACAGATTCATTGAATTGCCACGATTCAGGATAATTTTATTTAAACATGTATTCTTAAAATATATATACTTTGTAGTGGCATATTATAGCGCCTGTAGTGGTTGCAGATTATCGAAAATAATCGAATCTCAAGCGCACAATTCAATGCATGCATCGTAAAAAAAAAATCTATTTTAACTGATGCATAATTTCACCCCTATTAATACCATTAATATATTCTCAAGAAAACGAACACTAAATTAAGAATCAGCATACAGCTCAGCTCAGCAATGCTGATATCACATTTTCATTAAAAGACCTTGCCAACAGTTGTTTTTAATCACATCGATATTTAAACATATCTCAGTGTTATATTGTATTCGGGTAGCAGTCACAATCGCTCTCTAGTCCCTAAGGTGTGATGCCAATATTAGACAAATTGCAGATCTATCTCCTGCCACTGTCACGTTTGTGAGGTTTAATAAAATATGGAGTCTTATCATCTGAATCATAATCTTTCTTTTTAAATTGCTGCGAGGCCAAATGTCTTTCAAATCTGTTTTTAATAATATCAGCGGCAGAATGGAAGTTAATGGTTGTGCAAGATATTGTAAATTATGTGGATAACCGGAGTTCTAATATCCATATACTGTTTATAGTGTGCGAGTTATTCGAAGGGTACAATCCATGCAAGCAATATCAAGTTAATGAAATGAAACAACATCACAAATCCTTCCACAGTGATGGGCACAGGAAAGCTTGCGTCAGACATATGCAATATGACCCTGTTCCAACGACAGTTATCAGGAGGTTAGTACTAAAGATGCAAAAAAAAGCCGATAGTTATTAAGCAAAATAGGAATCCAAACGTCGGAGGGCACACTCAGCGAGCAAAGAATACAGGGCGCACTGCGCGAGCAGGGAACACAGGGCACACCCAGCGTGCAGCACGACACCAGGAAGACATAGGCAGTCACAGCTTCTGGGTTGTTCGGCCCGATGTCCGACATTTCGCTCAACATGCTGGTTTGTCCATCGCAACTTCAGACATCGTGCCGAACAGCAACGCACGGTGTTTACTGGTTGTACGTGTTGTTCGGCATGATGTTCGACGTTCCGCTCCATCGTGCCCAACAGCATGCGGTACAAGCCGAAAACGCATCGGAGAGCGATACAGCACAACTGCGAAAACCTATGCAGTTAGAATGTTGCATCTATCAGGCATTAGCAAGGAAGCAGAGCAGAGAGTTTGCGGTGTACAATGGAGGTGATGAGGAGGTGAAGGAGGGTGGCTGGGGGATGGGGGGAGGCGTGGGGGCAATGTGGGCGGGGGGGGGTCTAAGACCTTGTTAAAAGCTGGGAAAGGGTGTCCTAAAGCAGTTTTAGGCGTGGGACTCCTCGCTCGCAGATGTGTTCTCGCAGAAGAGGCGCGAGCAGCGCTTAGCCGACCGGGCAGTAAAGGGGACGCTCTTCAGCACTGTGCGGTGGGGCATTCGGGGGAGGAAGGGAAGGAGGGGAGGGAGGGGATGGGGAGGGATGTGGGGAGGGATGGGGAGTGCACAAATACACGTTACCAACCAGGATAGGGAGGGGTTAGGGCGGGAGGGCGTGAGAGTGGGGTGAGTGGGAAGGAGGGCTTAAGATTTCGCTATGAGTTAATGCATTGCTGGCAAAACGTCTGCTCAATAATTCAGCGGGTTATTAAAGTTAATTGTAAGATATGTACATGACTAATAGTTAAAAAGAACAGCACAGATGGCATACGGTAAGTCTTGGTTTACATTTTCATCATTATGTATGTTCATTTCAACATTTAATTTGGCCATAGAATGACATTTCATTCAGTACGTGTTTTACAAACTAGATGATAATGTTCATTAGCATAGTGCTGGCTCAACAGGCCTCACTATAAAATGCTATTGCAGAATAGTGCAATAGAATAGAACCTGGGTGCCAAATAAGTTGCTGGATTCTAAGCAACAACATCACCATACACAAAGTTTTGTGTAGTATCCTACTCATCATTTTTTCTTTCATGAAGTTGTACCAATACGCGACACCTCGCATTAATAAAAATTGACACTTTGTCATGGCAAACCCAAGACATACCGCACGCATTGGTAATGGATTTACTGCATTTCGATGTTTTTTATTCTAACAGCGCTGCAGATAATATGTTAATAATTACACCACATGACAAATTATGCACACGCAGTAGAGATGGCAGGCAAACACTGCATGACACACATCTGTGACATTTATGACAGGCATCAATTTGGTCTGCACAATCACAGAGTAATTGGGCAACTCCACAGTGACCCTGGAGATGGAGAGGTAGGTGGCTGGAAAAACAATACCTGTGATGATGTCCTCAATGGCTCCATCTTTGCCCTCGTAAACCATTCGCTCCTTCACCTGCTTCTTCTTCAGCTCGGCTATCAGCTCCTGCTGTTGCCGCCGGTTACGGTGCGATGGAGACAGCTGCGGTGGTGATATTTGAAGGCAGATGGGTACACGTGCACGATCACGTGCAAACACACACAGAAAGACGCAAAATCCATTTGTAAATGTAAACACTCGTACATGGGAACGTGGGGTCGTGTATGGAAACAAAATTGCACAATTTAACCAAACACTTTAATTGCCACTCAAATCACACTGCTGGTAAAACACCGACATTAAACGCAAAACTGCCACTTACAACTTCTATTAACCCTGCCTTCCTGTGCTCTTTTTGAATACGTCTACTCAAAGAGGTTTAATTTAGGATACATCAAGCCCCCACCGAGTGCTTTATGTCAAATATTGAAAATACCTTTTGTGCCGCCAGCAACGCTGCGGCTTCCTCCTCCTGCTTTTCCTTGAGGGCCTCCTCCTGCCTTCGCTTCATCTCATTATCAAGCTCGGCTTGCTGCGGGAGAAGAGAAGCAAGCAACGGAGGCACTTGACACCCACTGTGCCTATTACCATCGCACCCCGGCTGGCTATGAGGCCCTGGCACAAAACTCACCACTTTACAACACAGTCGCTTTAGCCCCCCCACCCCCCACTTGCTTCCATTTAATTTTTAACGGCGTTATGTTAAAAACATGCACATAATGCCCCCAATTCCAAGGATTACACAACTTTCTGTGAAACAAGCACTGCGAGAAAAGCACAGGAAAGAAATATGCAATGAAATGTCAAACATAGCGTGCGTGATGTCTGAGATAAAAAAAAAAAATCATAATTCGGTTCGGAAGTTCTTCTTAAATAATGAATACAAATAAATAATGCGAAAAACACATCTCACCTTGTATGCCTTCACAAATCTCACTAAGAGTGGGAAGAACACAGACGGGGGAGTCGTCTTGGGGTTTTCCCCAAAATACTGCACCACGGTGTTGTACGCCTCCTGAATTAGTTAAAGAAATGAGCATAAAAAGAATAGTCACATAGTTCCCACGTTGCACTCTTAACCAATTCATTAATGAAACAACAATTTCCTGGCTTGTGTATGAATGTAGAAGATTGATAATTTAAATCTTGACTTAAAGCTTTCGTGACTGCAGGAATTCATATTCTTTGGGTCTTTTGGTAAAGTCAAGTAGATAGGTTCAAAGAAAATAACAAAAAAACTACGATAACGATCGTTTGAGTTGTGATTGAAACGTCGTAGTTCATTATTATTTTTTCTTTTCTTTTTTTAACCTATCTTCGTGACTTTACCGAAAGACCCAAATAAGATTGATTTCGATTTAAAGCTTTCGTGACTGCAGGGATTCATATTATTGGTTCTTTCGGTAAAGTCACGTAGAAGGGAAATAATAAAATAATATAAATAAGACAATAAAATTCTCACGTTTCGATTGCAACACAAGCAATCATCATCAGGTGTGGCGTTTTTTTCAAATGTTATTGTTTTATTTTTATTATTTTATTATTTCCCTTCTACGTGACTTTACCGAAAAAAACAAGAATATGAAACAACAATTTTTTAATGTTTGGGCCTTGTGACGCATTGCTCATTGGCACTCAAATTATGATTTACAGACACACAAAATACAGCATTTATTTCTAGACGGGAATAACTAGTGTCCATTTGGCTCGTACGTGCGGCGTAATTTTAATATCTCTGGGGCTAACAAATCCTCGTATTCCAGGACTGGGTCTCAACATAAGGAGCAGCTGCTATGGCGTCCATCACGCCACACAAAGATCTGCGTTGCAAAAGGATCCAGAAGCTGCAAACAAAAAATCTGCCAGCAGGGGGCCACAGGCACCATCATTGCTGTCATATCCTGGCTGTGGTGACCATCGCTAATTTAGTGAGCATTTAGCCATAGTCTAATCGACAACAATCTGTGGCAGTTTATTCAAGTCTTGGTCTGTGAATTTCATCGAATCATTCTCTTAGTATCGTCAACTAAAGTAGACAAAACATTTAGTCCATTCACCGTAATTAAATATTGGGCACGGACTTTTTACCCCCCTAATATCATCCGGTCAGCCAATCGGTGAACTAGCTTAATCTTTTGATATACTGTACATATAGAGCGTCAATTACCATGTTTAGTCTTCTTCAGTCACTGTGGTCTCGAACATCGTTATTTCATGATCTGTGTCTTCATTTAGACTCGTTCAATTCATCTCGTCAATAGTCACGCTTTGGTCATTGTTAACAAAATAAACACTTTAGTTGACAAACATTTGAGTCACAAATTTCGTTTACACAATCAACACTGTTAGTGACGGGAGAAGCGGCGTCAGCAGCACCTGCGCGGTCTTGGTGTCGCTGAGCAGCCTTTCCAGCCGGGCCTCGCTGGGCGCCAGGAACTCGCGCAGAAGGGTGTTGCTCTCGTGCATGCTGAACTCGCGCTTGGTCAGGTCCATGCCGCGCTGCAGCTCCCGCACGTCCTGCAGCACGTTCTCCATCGACACTGCGCCAGAGCAAGGCGACAAGCAGTGCAACGTCTGCGTCAATCGCTCTCAAAAAATGACGTATGGCTCAATGTGCAATGTGCTTTCAATGCCGATTTAAATAACAAATAAATCGCCATCGCACCCCCTTGTCCATAATATTTTAAGAATACGTTTGCAGCAACACGACAATTGGCATTGGTTATTGATATCAGGATACATACATCGGTAACGCTCGATCTACAGGTCGCATACTGGCAAAGTGTGGGTTACTCCCACCTCTTCCGAGATGTTTGCCCAGTGTGGAAGAGTAGGCCAAATACCTTCCAGAGATGCTTTATAGAGCTGCCCCTACCACCCGCAGTGGCATTATTAAGCAGGGCTGCACCTTTGCATTGGTACTGCAATGAATGTGTTCGGTGCAAGGACAGTGCAATGTATTGTAGGGCTATTGAACGTACCAATCTGCTCAAATAGGTTAGGTGTTATAGGTCACTTGTCGTTCTAATGCCATATTTTTCATCTGGGATACACATCTCATTTGGAGGTCAACTGAATGTCCTGTTAGAGGGTATTTCTTTCTGTGAAGTCATATACACTACAGGACAACCCTTTGAAGGTCATTGTTACACAGTGTGTATTGCCCCAGGCCAATCCTTCAATTTGGGAAACAAATGAACGTGCCACAGTGCAAGGTTGAAGCGGTAAGATGGATTGCATAACTCCTCTGAGCTTAACAAATGTAGTGAGTGGACCATGGTACATTTTATGCTTCATATTTTTTTATATTTTCCCCAATTCTACACCAATTGTGCTCCTGACGTCATCGGATGGAGTAACCGTTCGGAACTCTTAGAGACGAGTGCATCGCCACAGGTCTAAGAGAATGGCTGACGGAAGGAGATATCACAGAACTACTTCTGGGATCCCTTGAAGTGACATTTATAGCCACTAAGTCGGGGGGTGCACTCTCCAACATGTCCTGCTACGGAGAAATGCTTGTCACATGGCAGTCCAACAGATATTCGTTTTTAAATATAGCACTTGGATTTATGTAAATGAAGTGCAAAACGAAATAGATATGTTTTATGTGCAGTCATTGTTGACTGGTTTGAGACCATGCACTCGCCACACATGAGAACCGGGTTTAAGCATGGGTGGCTACCTGGATGCTAACCCATAACTTTCAGCGGCGCTGGCTTAGTGACTGCACCCAGCCATAACAATCGAGATAATTTTAAACGATCGTTTCTCTGAAGATTGTGTAGCACGCGTGGAAACAGAGCGCGCACCTGCGGCAGCTTTCTCGATGTAGCGCAGCTCATTGTAAAAAGTGATCAGGTCTGGGTACTTGTGCTGCACGATGTTGGAAATGTAGTGCAGCAAGGTCAGTTTCCTGTCAGTTGATTTCGTCTCCATCAGCTGCAAGAGAAGGAACGACAGGCATCCAAGAAAAAATACAACGTTGTGAATAATGCATGACACGTATTTTAAAAAATACATATATCAAGGTTTCTGAACACAGGCATGAAGGCCCAAAACACCAAGCAGCCAGCAACAAACAGCACTTATAGGATTTGTAAAAAGTGCACACTCTTACCAGATCCAAGCTCTGGAGCTTAAAGCCATACACAGCACCTCTCTTGCTGCTGTTCATGTAGTTTCCAAAGGCCAAGATGATCTGTGATTTCGCAGAGGATAACAGTGCAGTACCAATGACAAAAGGTTTCCGAACCAATATGCAGCTGGAAGCAAAACCAATGCAAGCTGTAATAAATCAGTGGTGCCTTACTACAAACGATGGCTAATTTGTTTTTACAATGAGACAATAAGGCTGAATAAACATGATTGAATTACATTGAACACGTTTTTTATGTTTAATGTTATTATATCTTGCAGCCTGTGTAAATAATAAGCATGTTAATGTCCCATGTTCAATACCTATTGATGGACCCTTGTAAATGTTGTACTTTGCACACATACCTCCAATATCTTTTTTATTTTGTGAGAAGACTTAATTGACATGGATGCTGCTATTATTGCATTGAGTTGCTGTAAAACAAAAGGACACAGAAATAAAGATGAGAGAAGACGTGACAATGACGGACCTCATTGATGGATAACTACTGAAAAATATAAACAGCTCCAAAACAAGGCAAGTTACAGCTGTCTGTAAAAGGATTAAAACTTTGCGCAAGAAGTAACAATTAGAATCAGTGCTCCCTGATAAGCCACCACTAGGAAACAGGGAAAACTGTACAGCTCTATGACACAACTCCCGTCTACTTCCTAAAAAGTGGTACTCGTTTTATCGCTCCAGGTGGAATTATAGGCCGAGTCAAGCACCGACTGTGACGTGAACTCATAACTTGAGCACTCTGACCTTGGTGCCAACAATTGTTACGAGCACAATCAGCCTCGAGTAGCAATACAGTAAAGCGTTTCAGCACAAGCAATGGGATGGTTCTCATATTTTTCCAAATTTGACAAATTACTCGTAAATTACTTAATTGGTGAAGCAGCATAACAACATTGCCCCTATTGGCCAACTGATGCCCACTTTCTGGCCACTGCCAAGCTAGCAGGGACAGCAGCCACAGGGGGGGGGGGGGCAGCGGGTACCTGGCTGCAAGGCGCCATACACAAGGTGCACTGTGTGTGGTGTGGTATAACTCACTGGAGTGAGCATCTGTACGTTCTCGGTGAAGTTTCCAATGAAGATCATGATGGTCATGCGCTGCGTGAGGCGCTCGATCTTGCTGAACTGTAGCATGAAGCGGTCCTCGTCTGCCAGCTCGTCCAACGGCTTGCGCTCTCGCTCGTACTGACGCAGCAGCTTCACCTCAGCCTCCGATGGGAGGAACCTTGTGAGGCACTCCACAAAGTCCAGCCGCAACGTCTGCAGGTCAAACCTGCCGCACCCGAACAAAAGAAAAACAGTGACCGCCCGACAACCGTAGAGCGGACATGTGGTGATCACACAGCTCTGGGGGGCGTATTGGAGACTCGATCGTAATAAGCACCTTTGTAAATGGTGTCGTATTAATATTTAGTGTTTGTTTTTTTAAAGGAAAGTTCGAAGTGAGTGGAAAGATTCTTTTTCCAGAAGGGCCTTGAACAGGATATTTGGTCACTTTCATATTGAACGTGTTTAGAATTGGGTAAAACAAATTGCTTGGATAAAACACACTTGTATGAGTGGGCAACATTCAAACACATACATATGGGCCAGCTACCACTTACTGATCTGGCATCTAATGGTCACTGTTTAGCCCTTCAGGTGGATACCTCACAAATACATTAGCTCCAACTTCCAAGTTGCTGCATTACAGGGCGTGCACCACCCTGCCCAGTGTTATTACTGGTAGTTCGGTATAACATCAATCTACACTTACATCTACTGTGGGAAAGACTGCCACTCACAGATTGGTCTTCACAGCCACGGTTACCCACACAAGTCATGACACTGTCAGCACTGTCATCTTTGGTCCAGAAATACAAAAATAACAATTATCGGTACTGTACATGTTAAGCTCGGCATGCTGGGACGTTAATGTGACTGCATCACACGACTTACATTTGTATGGCCCGGCAGATCTCTTCGGTGGTAAGGCCACCTTTCCGCAGAGTGATAGCCAGGTTCTTGGCACGGTTTGTCTCCAGCAGTGTGACCTTGTTCTGGGTCTTGTGCACCATCTTTATCTTGGAGAGGCACAGATCCACCGTGGCTCCCTGTGCCCGGGTCTTAAACATCTCCTCAAACTCATCCATGTCCAGGTCCTGGGGTAATACAAAGGGTAAGGCCGCTTAGGCTACCTGACAGGTTGAGAGGACCCCTCCTGTATCTGACGATGAGGCTGATAACGCAGGCAGCTGTAGAGGTTATTGTGAATTTACATGACATTAAAGTGCATTACACAATCGAGTTGTAGCTGTTAATTTTGTCCTTGCATACACTTTTATTGTTTCGTGATAAATATATAAATGCTTAACCTGTGTGTGGAAGTAGTTTATATCATTTGCGATGGCTAAAATATACTGTATATGCTATGTTCACTGAATTTTTAAATATACGAAATATTTCCTTCGTGTATATAACTGTAATTGATACAGGATAGATTTTTGCATCATTTGTTCATTTTCAAGATGTTCTATTCTATTCATTGCCATTGTATCTCATCAAATTTCCATAGGTCTCTCTTGTAGAAGACTGAATAGGCACTCTCATAGTTACATCAAGTGTTTAATCAATGACATTTATTTAAATATAGTTACTCTTAAGTCCTCTGCCCAATGGCAGGTCTTTGGATACATTGTTACGTACAATGTTAAACGTCATTTTAAAGACTGTCATTTGTAATTATTTAGTTTTGCCAACCAATCATGTTTGTCTTTGAAGCGGAAAGGACATTTACAATACTTCTAGATTTGAAGCTTTCGTGACTGCAAGGATTCATACTCGTAGGTTTTTTTCGGTAAAGTCACGTAAGTAAAAAATAATACAAGTAAAATAATAATAAATGCCACCCTTTAGTACCACCTTCACCTTCCTGGCTCCACGCACACCCCAACCCCCCCCCCATCCAGCACCCGTCCTCCTTGGCTCCTCCCCCTCTTCTTACCCTATACCAGGGGTCGGCAACCTACGGCTCCGGAGCCGCATGCGGCTCTTTACGGGCTGCTTCTGGACGATATGTACGTATGTACAGTATGTACTCAGATGCATTGCGGCTCTTGAAATACTGAATTTTGTACCGAATTGGAAAGAAATGGCTCTTCTTGTTATTTTGGTTGCCGACCCCTGCCCTATACAGTATAATAATGTCTCACCACAAATAACTCTCACTACAGTTATTTTGCTGTGCCTTTTTTACACCTGATGAAGGATGCTTGTGTTGCCTCCGAAACGTCGTGAGTTAATTTATTTATTTTCATTTATTATTATTTTATTTTTATTATTTTTTACCTACGTGACGTTACCGAATTTACAATACTGTTGAATTCAACATCATATTGTTCATGTATAATATAGCTTATAGCCAGCTGAGAACAATTACTCTGTCCCATTGAAAGCATGAGCAGGTCAGGTACCTCCAGAATTTTTTCGTCATCCAATTCATTGAAGACGGTGCCATTGATTTGGTTGGGTTTAAGAGCCACCCAATTGAACACAGGCATGCGAAACTTGGTTTTGATGGGCTTCTTAATTCGCACAGCTGTAGAGGAAGAGAATAGAGAACAATTTCATCGTTAGAAATGTCACAAGCTGAATTCGCCCTTGAAAAGACTGTAACAAATGACCGACCGTGTGCTGAATTAGACTGTACAGATGGTGATGGTGACATACAAAACTGTGATGCACACTGGCGAAAAAGTGAGCTGTGCTGTCAGCATTGACAGTCTAACCGTGAAGACACACAATGGCATGAAATCTCTGGGGGTTAGAATTGCACAAAAATAGACTACACAAATAAAAAAAACCATCCACATAGAAAACAGAAGCAAAACTTTATGAGGGAGCAACAAATAGTAAAAATATATAGCGAGACGTAAAATTCAACAATTAATTGCTAAATTCTTTGATTTGTTTCTATGAGTACACTTTGTTTTAAAATTAGGCCAATTCAGGGTCAGGTTGGGTTTCAGCTCTGTTTTGTCCGATGCAGGTGATTTTCTAAAACTGTGCAAACAGTTATATGGTTGTTGTTGTTAGTAAGACAGATACGACTTTGGAATGGGATAAACACTGCACAGCGAAAAAGCAACGCAAAGCAAACCTACAGAAAAGCTTGAGAAGTCCTTCATCTGGAAGCGGAGGAGCAAGCATAAAATGAAAACATAATCATTTAAACATTAAAAACATGAAAGTAACAGAGAAAAAAAAATCCTCCAGGAGTCACTGATACTGCCAAAACGCATGATACAATGATATGCAGTATTAGAATACTGTTACAATGGTGAGAATCAAAAAAACACAAGGCTTTGTTGGACAGACTCAGCAAAACAACATATCGGTGCAATTAAAAAGCTTACGCAAGGGTGGTTCCGTTACCTCACCTCCGATAGCAGCTGGGTTTATGAAGGCACCCAGTGGTGGGGCTCCGGGGGGAGGCGGGGGAGGAGGTGACGGCGGGGGCCTCCCTGAGGGGAGGGGCGGTGGTGGCGGTGGCGATGGTGGAGATGGCCCATTTGGAACTGCACCAGGGAAACATAAACCAGAGGCAAACCCATTACCGGGGCAACCAAGAGAAAACAACCAAATATATCTAACAAAAAACCCACAATAGACCGATGTGACTGATCTTTCACTGGAGACGGCTTATTGCACGCTTAATTTAGTTACAAATATAGTTGCAATTTCGGATCAACAGTCGTATGTGTATCTAAGAGGTCTTGCATGAAATGTTTTGCCCAATCATTACTGAGTATTTCCCATGTGGGAGGAAAACAAAGTGCTTGGACAAACCCCATGCACATTGAAGCGATAACAAGAAAAACAAAATGTAAGGGCTGCAAAAAAGTATTAACCGGCTCCATTCGGCAGCGGGGGCGGTGGTGGCGGAGGAGGCGGGGTCAGCGGTCCCATGTGTCCGATTAACGCCGCTCCTCCCGTAGCGCCGCACGACGCCGCTGCCACCCCCGCGACCCCAAAGGCGCCCCCAGCCAGGCCGTTCTCGAACGAGCCCCCACCGATTCCGCCCTCCATGGCCCCGAGGGGCGGCAACACGGGCAGAATCATGATGTCCCCGTCCGGGCGTCTGTGGATGCGCACGGTGCCCTGCCTCTCGAGCTCCTCGATTTTCTTCTCAAGGTCCGACTGCCGCAGCATGGCGTCCTCCTTCTCCTTGATCATCATCCGCAGCGTGTTCACCTGCGTGTTGGCATCACGGTAGATCACCTGCAACAAAAGGGGTAGAGAGCAAGATAATGCCAGTGGAATAGTAAGAGTGATCAGTGAGCATCTGTGCTTACTGCTTACTGTGTATTCGTTTATCATTTGAAGTAATCCAAACAGCAATCCAAACATAAGAGCACTCATCTCACAACTGAAAGATCATGCTCAAATCCTGGTTGTGGGTCAACTCAGACAAAATACCTTCAAGGATCATAAAATGTGTACCGTATTTTGGAAAATATACCGCAGTCATTTAATTGAAAAAATTACTCCTGGTATAGAAATTTGGCATTTCTATCACTAACTATTTTTTATTTTACCAGGTAAGGCCCACTAAGCTATATAGCTCTCTTTCATAAGCGACCTGGCCACAAATGATAGCTCAACGAAGTGACTTATTGTATGGAAACGTATAGCAGCCAAATACTAGTCCAGGGCCACCATGTGCAGTCCAATGCTCATTTGAGTATGCACATCATTTGAGTTAGACATTTATATTACCTATACATCCACATTTTAAAAAAATATTAACAAACAAATAATCCAGATCCTTTTGCTGACACTACATAAAGAAGAGGAAGACTTTTCAAAAGGAAAGTTGCATAAAAACTGAAAATGCATGACAATGCGCATTGCACTTTGCCAGGACTCGTACCTTGATCGACTCCAACTCCTTGTTAGCCTGCATCAGCTGCTTCTCCAGCTCCACAATCTTGGCCATGGCCTCATTCTCACAATCGATCAGCTTTTCTGTCAACTGGGAGAAAGATACAGCCATCACTTTTATTATGCTTCGAAGAAACTCTTTGTAAATATGCACAGTGGACAAACTACAGAAATATTTTAAACAAAAGCTATTAAATTCAAAGTTCATAACTGAGAACCTAAATCGTGTGTTTTCAGAAACGTAGCCTTTGCTAATATTCAGTAAAACAGCAGTGATAGGAGAAGTGCAGCCATGCTGTGGAAGTTTGGGGGTGTCCCACAAAATAATTATTCCCAGAGGCTATTGGTTAGATAACAGATACACTATGTGACGTTATCCCCCACCCCCACCACTTCATCATTAAATAGCAGTAGTTCTACTGCACTACAATTATATTACATCTTCACGACTCTCTCATGAACTAAACTAAACTATTTTTTATTTTTCCAAGTAAGGCCCGTTCAGCTATATAGCTCTTTTTCAGAAGTGACCTGGTCACAAATGATAGCTCAACAAAGTGACTTATCATGTGAAAATGTATAGCCATCAAATCCTCTGAACCTGGAGAAAAATCCACACGACCACCGGGAGAGAGAACAAGCAAACTCCAAATCAACTGGAGTCAGGGTCGGGAGTCAACTGTTCCTTGCGCTGATGTCAATTTTAAAAGATCGAACATCAGCATAACGCACATTCACGTCGCCTTGTTTAAAATAAGTGTGCATCTCTTAGTCACATGTAAACATGTTTGGGCTCCGCATACCCAGGACCTCCACAAGGCCGGATGAAGGTTCTTGTTGGCCTTCAGTGATAACTTTCTCCAGTTGGTACTGCCGCCCCATGTTACTACCCCCGCTGTCACTCGCTTGCTTCATGCGTACTTTGTCCAGTCGCTGGACAGATGTCGTTACTGATACGTTCATTATTTAGTATGTGCCCTAATTCGATGGGAGAGCACTGTGTGCCGCAGATAAGCAGATTTAATTTGAAACACTGCGACTATGCTTGGTATATAAATATATTTATTAAAGAAGATATCGTCGTTATATGTTTATCATACAAACAAAAAACATGCAAAATTTTATTTTTCGTCGGCCCTTTAGTTTTGTAGGCCCGAGACAGTGCCTACTGTGCACCTATTAGATAATACGGCTCTGCCCCCACAGCAGTTGCACCCGAGCGGCAGGGTAGACTCACGTGCGAGATGTGCTCCTCCAGCTCCTCAACCCGCTCCAGGGCAGCGTTCTTGGTCTCGGCGTCCTCCAGAAGGGCTCCCACATCAAACACATTGTCCAGATAAGCCTGGATCTGCACCTGCAGCTTGTCGCTCTCCGTGTGCTTTAGTTTCTGCGGGATCGGGACAGACGCACAAATGTCAACCTCGAGCCTAATGAGAATTGGGGCCAGGTTGGGAGTAGCGTTGTATTAACTGATGTGCCACCCATCTATCCAGTGTATTACTAACCCTCTCTCTTAGGCTTAATATCCTGAACAAGTGGCTTAAGCTGAGATATTGAGACGTTATGTTATATTCAGACAGAAAAAAAAGCATCTGCTTTTTATTTTAAGTAATCAAATATATACAGGATCAAACATATGAGGGTCGGCCAAAGTGATCAGCACAGATATGCAGCAGTGTTTGCTGATGGCTTCATTAGATCTTTAACATCTTTAACAAGAACTGTACAGGACATGTACAGCCCTTTTGTCAATTCACAGCTGAAGGAGAGTCTCCCCACACCACCAGTGTTATTTGATCACTCAATCACGCGAGTCAATGCGGGTTGGTGAATGTGAAAATTATAGACGTTGGAGCAAAGAAGTACAGTATAATATTAGATTTTTCTGCACTTCCCTCTGCTGCTCACCACGGAAGACCACCAGCCTATTATGTATGGTGGTTGAGCATCCAAGTCCTACCGAGGCTTCAACCTAAGCTTCTGAGATGTGAGATCAGGTGCATTTCAGGTGATATGGGCATAGGCAATGTTGTTTGTGTGACCAAGCAACAGTTGATTACCATGTGGACAGGAAGGCTCAGAATGTAAAGGTGCGGGATACATCTTCAGGATATCTGGGGCATCCTGTTCATGAACGCTCACCTCCAGGTAGCTGTCCAGAGCTAACTTTGTGAACTCGTACTGGAGATGGACCCGGAAATTCATATCATCCACGGAGTGCACCACAATGTTAATGAACTGCATACAGGCCACCTTTGCAAGAAAAGAAAAGAAAAAATATTAATGCGAAGTGTAAATACGCATTTTTTTGCGTATAGTCTTACATTTGAAAAAAAAATCTGTTTGTCTCGGCTTGTTTCCGTTTACCATGAAGTCGATGTTTGAGTCTTCATTTCTGAAATACTCCATCAACCTTTCAAACCGTTGTTTCTCGCCACACACCTGTGCACAATCGAAAGGTAAGAGTTAACTGGTGTTTGGGTGCCATGAAACAAGATCATCGTTCTGATACACCCATCCATCTAAATTGTTGAAGGCGTTAATATGTTTGCTCAATTGGTTTGGTCTGTCTATAACAGAGGATGCACGATAATGGTCGTGAAGATGATCCAATATCAATGACATGTTTGTGTAAACTTGTGTTGTTTTATATAAAACTGGTCAGATTGATCAAAGTATTGCCCAAATTTTGGCAACAAAACCTAGCATTAAATGTATTTGTCTTGACAACCAAGGCCATGATGCCACAATGAGTGTGTGCCCTGCCTCCCCCTTTGATGTTATTGCGTGTGATGTCACCTCGAGACCTCAAACATCACGTGCTATGTGACATCATCGCATTGTGTGGTTTAGAAAGTAACGTTATTATCTCTAACTAAATACACCCGAGGACAAATGCAAATTGGAAAGTATTACAGAAACCATACGTATTCATGACTTTGATTTTTAACAGCATCATGGATCTAAATCTGCCAAATATATAAAAGTCATCCATATTACAGCTTCATGCCAGGAAAATATGTTTTCCATTAATGTACTGTACATATTTTTTTACATTTGCTCGTGAGTAACAGACTTCGCCAATCAACAGACACTGGCACTGCATGGGTTATAATTGGCATTGGCAAGGCATTCCATAAAATTGAATGAGCTGCTGGTGGTAACTGCATGCCATACATTTACTGTGGAGCCGAGTGATGGATGAACCTTGGAGCACTCAATTCACAGTAGTAGCAAAGGCAAGGCATTCGGTTCAAGTAAACATGCGAAACGTGACAGCTTAACCCTAAGACGAGAAAAAAAGCTCATAGCAGACAGGAAACGCTATGTCTGGATTTTAGGATACTCCAAGGTTTCAATAAAGCATGTTGGAAAGTCACCAACTGTGTAGACTCAAAATCTTAAAGGAAATATACTTTTCATGCTTGCTTATATAACATACAGTATATTGAAACCATACAAAATTACTTCCATGCTATGTCAGTGGAAAATATTTCTTGAAGTTTCATACATTGGGGTGCATAACTCTGAAACACATCTGGCATGAAGTTCTTCTCGCATGCAGGTTTTAGAGGAAAGTGGAAATTCTCTACAGAGGTTCTTCTTGGCTAACAATCCCAAATCCCTGTGCAATGAAGGCTGCACTTCCGCAGCATCGCAAGTCTCATCACAGGAAAAAAACCGTGAATGGATCAGGACGGCTCAATGTTGCATATCTCGCTCGCTGGTGATGGGCCCAGCACGGGGATTGAAACTCGTGGATAGATTGATCTGCCACAGGGAGCCACTTGGCCAGCTGTTTAAATTATAGTTCAACGTACAGCCCTGAAATGTCTTTCTCATCCCACTCTGGCAGAAGGTCCTCTACTCGAGGGAGCTCTACAAGTCCCTATAGACGGTATCTATTTTGGCCTACTCTTCCACGCCACCAAGACATCTTTGAAGAGGTGGGAGCATCCACACTTTACCACACTTTACCACACCACGCGCGAGATGCCAAATGACCAACTGTAGTTAAGATTGTGTTAAAATTATTCTTTGGTCATATTAAGCCTTCACACAGAATGACACAAATTGCACCAGAAGAAATTAACAGGGGGTTATGGTGGCCTGTAAGATCATCTCTCATTTGCTTAAAATAATTATGCAAATATGGATATTAAAATACAAAAATACGTGTTTTGTATGTAGAAAGATATTCTATACTCTTTGGTTCTTTCGGTAAAGTCACGTAGATAGAAAATTAATAGATCACGACGTTTCGATCGCAACACAAGCAACCGCCATCAGGTGAAACAAACACAAACTGCCGACACACCAACTGCAACACGTGTTCTAACCACAAAGTATATTTTAGCTAGTAGAGTATACATTATATATCATACATGTAATGATGCATCAATTCACTAATTATAATCGACTATTATGCTTATGATGTTAATGATGCATGCATCATATTGATATTAGGAAGCCGGTGAAGCTATACACTTTTAAATATAGATTGAAAACCCATTTCTTTAGAACTTCTTTTTGTGTTTAGTTTGTTGTCCTTTCCCACACACCTCTGGAAGATTGATTGCTTGATTTGTATGCAAGTGGTTCATGTATATCCTGCAGACACTCTAAATGTATCACGATGATAACATTTTGATTCACTTATTGAATCAAATCACATCCCTGAGTTGCAATGTCATTGTAATGCATGGGGATGTGGAGGGGAAGGCAAATCATTGCATGCTTTTTTTATGATTTGCATTCAGGTAATGCCTTAACTGGTTGTTGTTGTTTCCATCCTACCTGCCGTTTACTAGTAAAATTTTTTCCCCGTGTCCCACACTCAGCTTGCGACTTCTAGCCCCGCCCACTTCCCCCCCTCCAGCCTCACGTCCTCTTCCCCTAGCGCTCACGCCTCCCCCTTCCCCTACTCCACCCCTCTCTCTCTCCCCCCTCTCTCTCCCCCTTTCTTACCTATATAACCTCTTGCCACGGCAGCTCTCTCGCCTACTTCAGCATTTTCTTGCTGTGGTTGTTCCACCTGATGAAGATTGCTTGTGTTGCGATCGAAACGTCGTGATTTGTTTTTATTTTATTTCTACCTACGTGACTTTACCGAAAGAACCAGTTATTGTTTTAAAGTGATTTAAACTTTTATCGATGGAAAACCATGTAAATAGCCAGCAACATTGGATATAACATTTCAATCAGACTGGAGCGGGGCGGCCGTTGACTTTGAATATACTACAATTTTTATTTTAGCAGGTAAGACCCACTGAGCTATATAGCTCATTTTCAGAAGCGAGCTGGCCACAAATGGTAGCTCAATGAAGTGGCTTATCATGTGGAAATTTAAAGCAGCCAAATACTCTTGTATGCATGTTTCTAAATGTGGAGGGAAAAACCGGAAGACCTGGAGAAAACTCCACATGACCACAGGGAGAGAGACACGCACACTAAATATACAGGCGTCAGGGTCAAGATCTCTTGCATACCAGGCGAGGTATGTGTCATACAATGTAAATGTCACATCTTAATACTTGTTTTATTGCTAGAAAGGGTAAAACCTATCTTTATATCACACTGCACTACTCATGATCAAATAGGTAACTGTAAAGGAAACTTTACGCTGCACATATGAGCACCTTGCATGGCACTTCATCTCAGCCATGCCAAACAAGTATCTCTCACTGGTCTGTCAACTCTGATGAAGACTCACCTCCTTGAAGTTGTCAAAGGCAGACAGGATGATTTCATGTCCTCCCCGCACCAAACACACAGCTGCCAAAAGCTCCAGCACCAGCGCTTTGGTCCTGACAGGCACATGACCCACAAAACAGCAGCATCACCCCCGTGTGAAGCGTAATACACCAGCAGTGTGAACAATAACACACTCCAATGTTATTAATCATTTACATGTGCAGCCTCAACACATGTTGTCAATGTTTTTCCATTGCTTGCCAACAGTGATACAAATTTAATGTAAATGTTTGTCCTGTTAATATGGGGGCTTCCCATACGATAGTCTTCGCACACTACCACAACATGCCTTTCAACAAATATCAATCTTATTCTTTGGGCCTTAAGGTAAAGTCACGAAGATAGGTTAAATCAGAAAAGAAAAAAATAATAATAAACTACGACGTTTCGATCACAACTCAAGCGATCGTCATCGTAGTTTTTTTGTTATTTTCTTTGAACATATCTACTTGACTTTACCAAAAGACCCAAAGAATATGAATTCCTGCAGTCACGAAAGCTTTAAGTCAAGATTTAAATGATCAATCTTCTACATTCATACACAAGCCAGGACACTACATAATGCACACATATGACAATTTGATAACAACATAAACCCGTGCTGAGCGAGTGTGTGGACTTGGGTTTGAAAAGCCCTGCTGTTTTAGTTGTACAATAAGCTAACGTATGTTTCATACCTTGGGTTTTTGTTGTTCAAGCTGAGAGCAATTTCATTAACGCACTGAGGGTGTGCCATCACCATGTTGAACCCATACTATGAAAGAGACAAGGAAACATCAAGAGGATGAGCAAACCACAATTCGATTATAGACACAATTGTGAATCTCATAAACAGCATAAACATTTAATTTCACTGTGATCATTTTCATTAAGTGCCCATTTATCTGGAGCTTAATGGACTCATACATCAACCAAGAGTCATCACTGTAGGTGAAAATTAAAAAGTCTCATGGCTTCAGTTATGATCATATCTTACTGAGTTTCAAAAACATAAGTGAACACTACTTTTAGATATCTTGCTACAGTATATGATGCAAATGACCTCAAAGTCACAAGTATTTTTAAAATTGTATATGTGATGGTCAAATGTTCATACTTATTTGCCTCTTTTTAAAGAAATACACTTTTGAGAAAGAAACACTCACAAAATATTGAACTTACATTAGGTTTACTTTTAGAAAATATATCTAAACTTTATAGATTTACTATAGGTCACAAAATAATAAAAAATCCGGAAGGCAGATAGATATATTGAGTACCCCTAATATAAACGTTATAGAAAACAGAACACTGTAGATTAACGGTGGAGATGTTACTGTTGTATTATGAATGTAAAAGGAGTGATTAACCCTTTCCCGTTCCAAGACATCTGAAAGGTGCAAGGTGGGTTCCATTCACCACTGAATCTCAGAACGCACAAGTGGTTCAGCGTTAATTTCATTTAGAGGCATAGCGCCGTTGTTTTTAAAAACATTGTACTCACTGCACAGAACTGTAGCGACACAACCACACTGTATGATAGATGGTGCCAAACAGTGCCACACGCCCTCTCGCATGGCCTTGTGAGAGCCTTGGTACCGATAAAGTTATTTTAATGTAGTTTTTCTCACCTGGTTCGTGTACATCATTGGAACGGTACATCATCGGAAATTGTAAAGGGTAAAATGTCAGGTTGTTGAGAGACGCTGCCTGCCCACCTGGTAGTTCATGATGGCCCGCAGGCACATGATGCACACGTGGACATCGTCCTTTTGGCTGACCAGTCGTGAGTTCTTGAGCGTCTTGCGACTGGGCAGGCTGTTATAACTGAGCCAATACACAACAGCACGGGTGTCAACGAAAAAAAGCACAGTAAAGACCTTAAAATCCTAACGTGCTAATGCAGTACAATTGTTTGACGTTTCGTTCATTTCTTCAACCTGTATTAAACGCCAGCGTTTGAAACATTCCATGGAGAATTTACAAGTAACGTTCAAGTAATAATGTGTTGTTCAATAAAAGACCATCACTGTAGCAGGTGCAAAATGTGAGGATATTTTAGGCTACAACAGTAACGACGAGAGGCCTGTATGCACAAAGAGGGCTGTGGGATCATTTGTGCGGCATAATTAAATGGACAACAGAATGGATGTTCGTTTAAGGGATACTGCTTCTTGGTGCCCTGTGTCACATATATAGAAGCAAACAACGCTGGGGACTGCAAATACATGTTATTGGACTCAGAGGCAAGTGCACTCACAAGACAACCTAGGATTAATACAATTACAGATTCCGCAAGTTAGCCACTACATATGCAGCCTTTTTTTCACGTACGTATTACAAGGAGGTATTTATTTCAAGTAACGGCACAGACATTATAATGTTTTGCTTTTGGTGCAAACGTGTAGACACACAATACAAAAACACAAATATCCCTGCATACAGCCTACAGAGACTGTTAGAGCAACTGCTGTCAGTGAGCACCTATGAAGGCCGCACACAGGGCACGATGGGGTGGTGTGACCAACACCACGCATGGCCGCCTGTCTCCCAAGCGCTGATGTTTTCACATGGTACAAGACATCATTTAAGTCTCAGGGAGGCCCAGGACAAGTTCTGATACCACTTGCCACTGATATTAGCCAGATGTGATTTTTTTTACTTAGGCTTCCAGGTGCATAACACAGTGTGCTAACCAGTGTACCACCGCTCCTCACATACAAACACTACATCTATTGGCATACACTTTCCCAAAGTGGCTGCCATCATTACATTTTACTAGATGTAGATTGGCACAAAAACAAATATAACGTTGAAGTGAATGTTTCGATGCTGTGATTGGATGTTACACTGAACATAATGCACCTGAAAGGATCTATTGTATCAACTGTCAGATGGGCTGCTCTTTTCAGTGTCAGACAATAAACACAGAGCAGTTGAGTCAACACTACATCACGCCCATCCAAAGCAACATGCATACGAATGCAGTTGAAGTTTGGGTGGCCACAGCAGCGAGCTGATTTCTTAATTCACATGCAAATGTGTTGAAACCCTCACGATAAAACCAGTGGCTATTAATGCCCATGGTGACGGCTAGAAGGGAAGTGTGGCATTCCAAATATACCACTGTATATTGAGGCTTGAGAGTCCCTGTGTTTTGTTAATCAGAGACGACATTTCTGATACGGATACCTCACAAAAGTGAAATGGACAAAGTCAAATGAATTTTTTTACAAGGGCCACAGCTTACAGAAATTAGTTGCTGGTGTCCATTTTTGGGAAAATATAATGCTGCCGAAATAATGAATAGGGATTATGACTAACTTTGGGCTGATGAACCTTCAAATGAGCTGATGGGTTCTATTGGGAAGCATTTTTTTCTCTGACATAGTGGGCAGTACAGATGGACATTGATTCATGTGATGCTTGCCGTGTATGGACAGCACATACCAATTTTACCACTTCCCTCCATAGATCGTAGTTCGAGAACATAGGGTCAAGTACGACATAATCGAGTTACAGATCAACATACCCATCACTCTCAGTGATGTTCCCCCGTCCACGCGCAGAAAGGGAAAAAAACCAGAATATTCATAGTCACATGGCAGAAAAACAGAAGAAGAAGAAATACACATGCAAAGATTTATCCATACAGTATTTTATAACATGATTTACAGGTGCAATATAGTGAAAGTTGCAGGTGGGTAATGCATATACAAGTTAAAGAGTTATTAAGTGGACATAGAATTAATTGGACCATATGTGCTGCACACCAACAAACTAAAGCCACAATTCTAACTGTATTAAATTAGGCTTCTTCATTAATATTTACAGCAACCAATATTGTGATTATAAATGTACCTTCCACTGAAAAGAAATACTGTACTAAGATGAACATGAACCCTCTCCAGCATAATGATACAACTGATGGCTTGAAAATGATAAATGCATTTAGCGCTCATTAATTTGCCTTGGGCCACCATCGTTTCAACTTGCAAACTATCAAAATATCACTGATATTTGATTGGTTCTGCTTTCCTTTGGATGAATGTTGGTACCATCATGACTCAGAGAGGAATACATATTTCGAAAACTGCTAATGAAGCTCCATAATGAAAAGGTCGCAGACCAATGCCAATACAACCGCTTGCACCATGCCAAAATGTCACTAAATGTCAGATTGCAGAATAAATTTGACAAGGAAAGAATAAAATACGCATAATAAGATTCCTCCCTCTTATTTCATGTGTAATGGATGCACCCACTCTGCATTCGTCAAAGCGACCACATTAATGGCCAGCAGGAATTGTCAATTGTGCAAACTGGGAGAGTGGTACGATTACTTTCTTTGGTCGATGGAGAAATGGCATATAAAAATTACGTTCCACTCAAATACATACTCTGTTCAAAGGCAAGTGCTTACGACAAATATTACGCCATTAATAATTTTGGATGAGAATTATGTCTGATAACTACAGTAGTTTAAAATAGCGCATGGCATTTGCTACTGTAATAAACAGCTCATGGACCTTCACTGTGTTATAATTTCAGTCAATTTAAAAAAAAAATCAGCGTTTGTTCTCCAAACACACTAATTTAATCAGAGCGTACAAATATTGACGTTTTGCACTTAAGATGTTCCTAAAAGACCTGTGGTGAGGCAAGCCACAAACTTAAGCAACCATTCGACTACGAATTAAGTTATTTAAAGGCAAAAATGCATTCGCTTGCGAGAAATAAAAAAGGTAATTATGCCAAATGTTTTAATATTTTGTGAGCATTATTATATATAAAAAAGTAACACATTAGAAGCTACAGAGCTGTGTGATGAGGTTACAATTTACTTGCATACATGATGCACACAACAGCTGTAATGCAAATCGTTATTTGTTTTTACCTAAATATAAACAAATGCAATATATGCCAATGAACATTTTATGAGGTCTGTTATTTAGATGTGGAAAAAGGCATTTGGAATACTCTTGCGTTAAGTGAGAAAATATTTCCTTTAAAAAATAAGTAAAACTAAACACCTATTTGGAAGAAATAAAATATCCCCATTTCATGGTTTTCCGGAAAGAAGTCACATCCATTGCAGAAATAAAATATCACAACAGTAAAGAAATTCCAATCTAATATACAGAAAAACTATATTTAAAAGTATAAGATATTTTGACAGCAACTTGAGTTACAATTGTCGTGTCAGTAAATTAATATCACTGTCAAGGCTTGCCATTCAAACTAAATTTGGCCCTACAACAGCAAGCCCATCACCGAGACTGCATAATCAAAATAGTGCAAAAGTCTTAATACCTATGTCCACTCTCACAGCAGGTATTCCAATTTAAGAAAGAGGAATGAATTTGGAGACCGATCGGAAGCTGCATATACGTGTGCATCCCTGGTGTAAACAATCCTATTTGTTAAATTTTCTCCAGGCACCCCCAATTTCCTTCCGAATGCAAAACAATACTGAAATAATAAACTGGTTAAATATCTCACAGACTGACCCTCCTGAAACCGAGTCTTGAGAGTCGAGTGTGGCTTTCCTGGCACGATTAGTAAATTAATAACGCGGTACATCGGTAAAAAACAAACTTGCTTATGTCATATTTTATTCCCGACGCACACTCACCGGAGGCTGAGGTGGTGGCGAGCCATCTTGGCCGTGGTGGTACACACAGCCGCATGCAGCCCGTTATTCTTGCCGGAGAGGTCCTCGATGGATCGATCCAGAGACTTGGACCGGCTGAGCGTGCCATTGCCAGCACCTTCTGCTCCTTCAATGTCAAACCTACAGTGAGGAGAACGGAGTAGGAAAGGATTATTGCCCACAGAATGCATATCAACAGGGACAAAACATGCACATAGCCCAGAGGTCGGCAACCAAAATAACAAGAGACATTTTTTTCGAATTTGGTAAGAAACTCAATATTTCAAGAGCCGCAATGCGTGTGAATACAATACGGTTCTAAATAAATAATGTCACGAATCAGTCCTTAAAGAGCCGCAGGTTGCTGACCCCTGACATAACCTGTAGCTAACCAGATACATTAAGTCCACTGGAATATTTGTAATATTTGGCATATTAAATTTTTATACTACTCATGAGGGAACCTGGGACTTACTATCTGTAAGTGCAGGCATACATAAACACGAGTATGGATAAAAGTTAAAATGTGCATTAGAGCTGGGTAAAGAAGTAATATTCACTTCCAATGATTACAACGTGGAAGAATCCTGCAAAATGTGTGATTCTTCCATGGGTAATACCCATGTTAATGTCTCCGTTCATTTTAATGGGATTTCAAAAGGGATTCTGCACATACGATTTGTGGATTTGAATGGGATTCTACTGCAAATATAGCATAGCTAAGCTTTAGCTATGCTTAAATCAGCTAAGCAACACCGATTCTACACATCCAGAATTACCATTGCCAACGACTAGTGCATAGTATTGGCCCGATTCTACCCAAAGTCTGGCGTCGTGTTCAGCCAACCTATGTTTAGAAAACTACACGGATATTTTACAAATTTACAAAAGTTATACACGTGCTCTTAAAATATTACTGTACTGTCCACCATTTTCACGTTTTAACATTAAACGTAAGAATGTTTATAGTTAAACATGAAGTGTGTCCAAAAAAAACCATCTGTGTAAATGTTGGTGAAATACTCACGTGACGGCGTATTGCGCAAATGACAAGTATTCTATCAGCACATCCAGCCCTTTGTTTTCTTCGTTCAAGAATTCCCGCACCCAGCTGCACAAATGAACATTGGCACTATTATTGTTATCTCAAGTACTTAAGTGTGTTTTCACATATATGCATGTGCTTGCATTATATAATTACAGCACTGTGTTATGTGATGAATTATTAAAAAATTAAGGAAAGACTGGGTACCACTTAAAAAAAAACACATAAATGCCCAAATTCTGGAACTTTGAAACAAGTTTCAGATAAAATTAGTTTATCTCATTATCCAGGCCTGATTGCTTTTCACAGACCTTCATTTTATTGCACCATTATTTTTACAACGTTCTAAAAATAAGGCCCTTGAACAAAAACAGGTACGTAACAACATTGGGAGCATGGCAGAGAGTGGGCGCAGATTTAGCAACAACTAATTCCGACCACAACATCAACACCAAAACCAGCTGAAAATACTACACTCGCCCTGTCCCCTTATATCCTGCCTGTAATCGTGGGGCTGCATGAACATACGTCGAACCATTTTGTGGAGGATGGGGCGGAGGCCAACTGCTTCCTGCTGTGGTTGACAATGGGCAAGTTAATCAGCTGGGAGACCTTGAAGGGAGTGCTTGGAAGTTGGGACTGGTTTAATGCAAGCTGCTGTGAGAGGGGTGGGGTTGGGGGAGTGAGCGGAGGAAGTTAGGCCTCCCATCCGCTCCTTCTCTCGCCACTTCAGATTCAAACTTACGCCAGGCCAATTCCACAGGCACCCTCGAGGGTGGTGGTGGGGAGGGGGCTTTCAAAAGTTGGCAAGAAATGGTCAAAGTAGCAGAGCAAAACAAAAATCACCATGATGCATGTGTGTATACATTCGACAGCGAATTGGAAGGCCGCAAGCTTTCTTGGATAATTTCACGCAATGGGACCCGTATGTCTGCGACAAAGGCTGGAGGGGTATTGTCTTTCAAAAAGAAATGGGGGATGTTCCAAATTACGAAGAAAAACAGCACAACAGGAAACACAGCTGCATGCAGGAATGCAAAACAAAACTCTCTTCGTATTAAATGTGAGGCAACAGGATGACAAAAATAGGTTCGCAAAGACAAAACAATGTTGTAGAAACAAAAACAGAGTACTTTAATATGAATTGTACTTGTTTATGTACAGTGATGGAAAGCATACTCAAGCATACAAACTACACAATAACGATAAATACTTGTGTAAATGTTGGTTGATAAATACTTTGCACAAACATTCCAAAATGTAACCGACACAAGATGAGTAAACATAAAAAAACTACAACGTACTTAGGTTGTGTGCAAACAACTCAAATATGTTTAAATGTTTCGAGTAAGACTGACAACATTGATCACACACATACACACGCTCGCCTGAGAATGTGAGTGTACTTGCCAGGAATGGTATGTACTATGCAGAAACTTTCTGCTTCCCATAGTCCCTGACATCCTAACCCATGTCCAGCTGGCCCAAATTGCAATCTCGGTGCACCTCTCTTTGCCCATGAAGCAATGGACAACTGTAGTTCAGTGGGCAAAATGTAACCAAGAGTGGCCAACGAACAGATGCATAGATCTGTAAAAAGCCACCAGCTATTCGTGTAAACGAGCTGCTTGCACGTGAACACTTCAGAACGTGCAAGAAATGTGTGGCTGCCACACGATACGATCTATGTGATATCGATGCCTTAAATACGATATGGCATACCATCATTGATCAACTTAACAGTATAAAATGCATTGACAATGCAATAAACTCTACATTCTCTGCCATACAACTGCAGCATAACACGATAAAAAAAATCTACCACCACACAAAACATTAAAATGAAAGGACAATTCCAATTATGCCATAAGAAAATTGTGGTAACTTTTTAAAATTAATTTTGTAAGGTGACCTAAGCATAATGTTTAAAGTTAAAACTTTCACTGACGTACATTGGCCTCAAGTTGTTAAAGACAAATTTTTTCTCCATTTGTTCTGGACTATACAGATGCTGTAATAATAACCACATTACCATCCAATACATGTATTTGAAGGTCGCCTACACCAAAAAATATGCGAAGTTGTTAATTACATTGGCTTATATATAGTGCAATTGTCCTCATATTTCACCGATGAATATTCAAAAGAAGTAGAGAATGCATCCAAAAGAATGCCACCATGAAAATAGAGCAATGAGATTAGTTTCATTTAACATGTAGGCTTTCGCGACCAATATTGTCCATAATAGAGGGGTTTTTTTGTTTGTTAGATTGCGTAAATATAAATGTGTCGTTAAACCCGCCACAATTCTGGCTGTCGCCTGATGAGACTGGTTTTAATTACCGGTGAAACCTGATGCTCGAATTGTAACTGTTGTGGGTTTATTCTCCAACACACCGATGTGCTGAACGAGTAGCTAAAAGGCACATTTTGTTTACGTGACAAACCTTACTAATTGGCTGTGTCGGGTGGTGGCAGGTTTAACGACACATTTATATTGATGCGATCTAACCCAAAAATAAAAACCTCTATTATTAGATCAGTTCATGTGCTGGAGTGCAGTGGGATGGCAGCGGCACTGGACCATGGTGGCAACAGCGTGGGGAGCCCTTCATCCAGCAGTGGATAGATAATGGTTGATGATGATTCCAAACAAATTAGCCACATCACAAGAGAAGAATTTACAGGATGAATGAATGTTGCCATTTGCAAGCTAATGGGTCCCATTGCGTAGAAGTGAGGTTCTCCGCACATTTGAGCTTCCCAGTGGCAGGCGTGGCAGCGGAAAGCTTTTATGACTGTACTGGTGTGATGAATCCTAATAATGGCAAAACTGGTTTACAGTTATATCTTTGTCTTACTATTGCCTGAAAGTTGGTCACAATTAGATTAATCTATTGATGGTGACGTAAGATAAAATTACCACAATGCCGTTCTGTGGGAGCTGGTGGTTTTACATAACGCCTTTTTGAACACAAAGTTGTACATTTCAGTGTGTTGTCGAAACATCTCATCACCCTGTGCACTGCTTCATTTACCCAATTTTGGCAAGAGGCCCCACTTGCCCGTGCGTTCGAGGGCTATCCAAGAGCACGACTGTGCCACTTTCAAGCCGGGTTGGATCATCTCCTGCAGTGGAGGGTGGCCGGGACTTACCCGATGTGATTGGTGCGCAGAGAAATCTCCAGCTCTCGCAGCACTTGTGTGGACTCCTGCACGCGCCTCCTCAACTTCTGCAGGGGCAAGAACATGCATCCCAGCAAGGTACACTTCTCTATGTTGACACCAAGGTCTAAAACACCTTGACATGTTCACATACAATATGCATTCCTTAATTGCGTGCATTCGTTTACTTCTGAAGTAGAGTTAAGCATGTTCCCATGTTTAAAGAAGTTTGGAATTTTGTTGTTGTTCTAGAACCTTATTTGTACATGGCAGAACTGTCATTTTCTGAAGATGTTCACTCATCCAACCTTTTAAAATATCCTCCTATACCTCAGTACCCAGTGTGTCGGGTATGTGACGTTGTACTGTATTTTGTATTCTCTCATACTATATACAATGTACCTGTATGGGCCTTGTGTAAATCCACTGCTGAATAAGGGCCTCCCTACGCCGTGCAGGTTATTAATCGTTATTTGGCCATACTTCACCACAGTGGTCAGTGTGGGATGGTGAATGCAGGTGGCATAAATGTAAGAACATAAAAATACAGTTCAACACTGCCCACCACATAGCCCCATAAATCCTATGACAATCTGTTTGTGCATGAAGTTCACCCATAGGTGAAAGGGCCTGTTCAGAGATCACCCTCCACTAATGTTAGCACATGGCCAAGAATTTAACTCAGCTGACTGGGTTCATACAAAACGAAGCGCACTCACCAATGCCACATTGCTTATTTGAGAAACTCAATAACGCATTTTCAAAGTGTATGGTGTTTTACATAACAACTTATTTATTCTCTCATACCATGCCAATATGAAACAGCATCCTGATGACCAAAACTGATTCGCGTAAAGTGATTTCTTCCAGGGGTTGATGTGCTCGCATTTCCAGCCAGTTCAACTTGAATCGGTGAGCAGCCGTGGAGATTGACTGTATCTGGCTTTTGCACAGATCACAACAATAAGCCAGGGCAAGGCCTCTGTTTTGACAAGACTGCGTCCATTGTCTAAGGAGCTTGCTGCCAAGTGTGAGCTGCATTGAAGCTTTGTGCTTCCTTCCAGCTGTCATGGTACAGCATGGTATGAAGAGTCATGTGCCACCCAAAATGTACCAACTATCTCAGTTCATCACTGCAGTCATGTTTTCTTAGAAACCATACGGTAATTGTTGTAATGCCGAAATGATAAATGGCTTCCAGAATCCCAATGAGGTTGCACAATTTTTGGAACGGATGTAAAAAAATCGTGGAGTTATCAAAAGTCATTGATGCCAGTTGTTAGAAGCTTGAGGGAAACAATAATATAAAAATAACTAATAATTTGAAGTTGGATTCCTTTCTGTTCTAATTGTTATTTATTTTTGAGTGAGCCATTCTTACAGGTGTGAAAACTGGTACAATGTTATAATCATAAAACGTCAACATTTACGTCTGAATCAGAATATCTATTTATACTGGAGGAATCCGATGAGCTGCAAACCTCTTCTTCAGCACGTGCAAACAAGTGCTGTAAATAACAAACATTTATCTCACTCGGGGTGACGATGATATTATTCGTTTAACGACCTTACTTTTTAAAAGTATTCAAAGAAGCTATTACGTACTGTATTACAAAATCATCCAGGAATCATGCATTTATGAAATTAAAGCCTAAATGCAGATCACAGGACCGGCTGGCACATATTGGTTACATCTCTTTTGAGTTCTTTATTTGACGACAAAAGACGCTCAACGAGACAGAACAGAATAACCATTTGCCTGGGATGGAAACAATTAGGTTGCTGAAATAGAACTGGCTGCAGTCCGAGATAGGGGCAGCTGAAAGCAGTTAGCAACGGCGCACGATTCCCTTACAATCCCCAGCAAAAACAACAAATTTCCCCAGCTGCCCCTTCCAGCAGAGGTTGCTGTGGCAACATCTCACAGGGTTTCCCAAACCCACTGGCAGGGGTAGAAACAAAGGCCTTGGTTGTGGAGAGCCTCCTTTAACCAAAGGAAGGAATCTGATCTTAACCCAACAAACCTCTCTGGAGGCCTGCCCGGGCCCTGACACTAGGCAAACGTGGCCCAATCCACCACGGCTCCCATGGGTCCGCACCAAGGCTACCAATCAGTTGGAACCATGCACATCAAAATATTTCCTTCCAAAAAACCTTTTTTTCCCTTCCTGCTCCCTCCACATTCAATAAATACTTTTCTGCATATATGTTAGCCACTCAACAATGGTGAAAATGCAATATTATTTGAGTTTGTAGACGATTATATGTGCCTTATACAGCAATGGAGGCCAGACACCACCATAACATACTATAATTAAATTGAGACAGTGCCTACATAATTATTTGCCAGTCTAAGTGAATTGTAATAATGCAATTATGCGCAATGCTACCCCATCTGTGCACAATGCACGGCACTGGGGGTCATGAAATGTGATGTACCATGAAAACCAATGCTGAAAAATGTCAAATCAAAGATTAATTGATTGGTCTGAAATGTTAGGAATACTTTACTAACCACAAAATATAAATGTTATAATTAATCTGATGTGCACAGTAGCCTGTGTGTAATGTTTTGATACCTTTCTAGTCACGCCTGGGTCCAGGTAGCTCTTCAGCTTCTGTATGTACGTGTGTGGAGGGTTCTTTACTTGGAAACGCTCCTACAAACAACAGAACATACAACAGGCATTCAGTATTCATAGCAGATACCACGTGGCCGTCAGAGCACCCCCTCCCATTTAGTATTTGCGAATGTCTCGAATATAGGGCAGCAATATATAAAGAGATTTAATGTCTCGTGTATAATCGTTTGCACTGATCTATTTGCATAAACAACAGTGCTGTACCACTGCATAGCATTTTCCCAGCAAGCTCTCGTTTGTGTTACACAATCCAACGACCAAATGGTCATCACGTGCAACTTATCAAGGCGTGTGGATTTAATAGCTTTTCTGGCCGCAAAATGTGACCCACATTTTAGAGCACTGCCTCTCTCTCTCTCTGCAAGATGGCAATTTCATCACGTTTGAGCCATGGCTCGTGTTCGCGCCCCCACCTATCTCTTCCCCGCTGCCAGTCGCAGGATGTCACGTACACATTGTCTGAGGCGACAGTTCTTCAAATGCAATACAGCAGAGTACTGCCGCGCGTTTACAGCAGGCGGGTCACAGAAGGGCAAGGGGTCCAGTGGGGGCAAGCATTAGGGGAGTTGTGAAAGGCAATTAAATGCAATTGCACCGGATCTGCTAAAGAAAAGATGATCTTGCATAGAGCTAGGCTTTCCGTTTATCGGTTTGATTACTCGACTAATCGGATAACACGACAAAGGTTGGGGAACAAAAGTGTCACCTCTATTCCCATGTGTGCCGCGGGATGGAAAATGATGGGCGAAGATTGGTGACTTCATCAGCATCATCAGCCGTGTCACCTGGGCGTGTACGATAGGGGATTCCTGTCTTCAGGAGGTAGAATGTGGGGGTACGGCTATTTTTTTATTGGCCAGAGTAATCAACCACAGAATAAGTAGTCGATAAATAATGGTTAGTTGACTAATCGACTTAATCAACTAATTGTCCCAGATATAATCGTATATATCCTTGATCAAGGCATCCAAGGTAAAATAGCCATCACAAGCATGACAATTACATTAACGGGTTTGCAGAGCTGCATTGGCCGAGTATGGATAAAAACCTTGTTCCTCCAGCCGAGAGGCTAGAGTTAATGCAGTGCAGTAGAATTCATTTTATTAGCAACTCTATTACCTACAATTTCTATTATCTGCAGGATCTATAGGACGGGTCCGCAAGACCTCCTATTGTCTGCGCCCATATCCTTCACATTATCTGCAATATGCACATTTTTTTCATGGATAAATGGGGTACAAAATCCAAATACGATCGCAGATTATAGGATCCGCAATGCTCGTCCACTACATCACCATGGTGAAGAAAAGTTCCACTGTATTGTTTCACGGCAAGCACCTCAGCACGTTGGAAACGAGAGCACCCCAAAGTGGGCTGCACAAGGCTCTTGAATCATATACTCTCTGATTGCTGCAGTAATTAGGGATGATGCAATATTTATCGTCCTTGAAAAAGACCAATGATGTATCTATACATTAGGTGTAAGGTTTTTATGCATTTTAACACGATGGTTCTGCGAGACAAATATTGTAGTTTAAAGGATGGCTGTCACCATTGGTACAACCCAACCAAAACATTCCAGGGAGGCAAAAAATATCAGTTGAATCGTTGCCATGTTTAACAACGTGCCAATTATTCTTATTATTACTATTGCTTCAGCTCACCATTTATTTGAAGAACAATCCTCACAACCAAATTGAGCCAAGGGGTACGACGTTTCAGGACAATATCCAAGGAAGTGATAATCATTGTCACCTGACACAGTTGCTTAAATAGCTGTCATAATATTCCAGGAACAAACCAGATATGAACCATTACAAATGAAGGTACTGTGTTCTAATTATATTATAATCTAACGGTGCAAATGATTCGAATTGCTTTTAGTTGTCCTTCCCCTGCAACTCCGATTCACACAGTTGGCTATGTACGGTGTGAAAGAAGTTCAACATACATTCCTTATAAGGAGCTTTATTATATGCATTATTCATTATAACTGCTCATGAATATACTACCCTGTAGCAGGATAACATTGCTATTTGACTGAAGTGTAACACTTTGTAACACATAGCTACTGGACATCTGTAATAAAGAGCTTCATAGCTCATCGGATTCCTCTAGTATAAATACATTCTTTTGAAGTGCGAGAGATGTTATAATTGTCTATTAATATCTTCTTGGTTCTTTCGGTAAAGTCACGTAGAAGGGAAGTAATAAAATAATAAAAATAAAACAATAAAATAATTCTCACGACGTTTCGGCTACAACGCAAGCAGCCGTCTTCAGGTGAAGAATGAGACACTACCAAGCTAGGAGCTTATATATACGCTGGGTTGGAGGTGCAAGAAGAGCGCCTTAACAAAAAAGAATGTGCATATGAAGAGGAATTTAGCATATTCATGGGAAATGCGTAGGAGGTGGGCGGGGGGGTTTCAAAGTCATATTATGCCCATGCATTATGCAGGATCAGCAGCACCAAGGGAGGGTGCAGGGAGTAGCATTAACAAAGGAAAGGAATGTTAATAGTATGTAGCTGCAGTTACTAAACAACCACGTAGAAAACTAAAGTATAAACTACATAAAAAAAACTAAAGTATGAACTGCATAGCACCATCAGTATACTTACTATACTCTACAATAAGCTGGGTTACTCACAGCAAGTAATACATTACAATTCTACGTCGTAAAAATTATATAATATGCTTCCATCTAAACTTTATTCTCTTACATCACACGAGCATACACCGTACTATATACTGCCATAGATAAACCCAACATTAAATTATATACTGTATTGCTATAAACCACCTTATACATTTTAATATAACACTATGTATTATTATACCCACCTTAATGTGTATCACACTGCTATATGTTTACTATACAGTTACGATACTATATATTACTTTGTACATTGTATTAAGCATATAAATGTTATACTATTTGTTATTATACACTGTACCATTGACCGTCGTGTCAATGGGTGAGTCGTGGGGGGAAAACTTGCAGCGGAGCAAAGAATCCATTCCCTGCGGAGAATACAATGCCAGTGAGTGGAAACGCGGTCTGAAAGTCACCGTAAACGTGAACACAATCAGTTAAGATCCGAAATGGTTTATTACGTCCTTCCAATGATTGCTAAGCCAGAATCCATCTTCTCGGTTAAAATTGTCTCTGTGTTTGTATATGTGGATCGCTTCATGAACGAATCTCTCATGATAGCCAGATGGCTTGCAGAGAACCTCTGTCTTGGAGAAGTCAATGTCATGTGAGCCCACTGAGTTGTAACAGTGATCTGCCACGGCTGAGGTGTTTGTCCTACCGTGTTTCAGGTCTGCTTTATATTCACGGATGCGGTCTGCAACCCTCAAAAACGCTAAGATGCCAGCTAGCAACATCAGCAAAGATGAGCGTTTTGAATTAGCTCAATTAAAAAAGAGGGATGACATTGTCATCCTCTCAGCCGACAATGCCACTGTCATCATGGACAAAATAGAATACAACAACAAAATTCAACAACTACTCAACGATGGCAGCTATACAAAAATAAAAAGAGACCCCACCAACAGCCTCGTCACTAAAACCAACAAAATCATTTCTGATTCAACCGCATTAATTGATCAGACCAAACAGTTCTCGTTAAAACCTTCTGCAGCCAGGCCACCAAGATTATACGGCTTGCCAAAGATACATGAAGAAGATACACCTCTTCGTCCCATTGTCTCTACTATCAACTCCCCCACCTATAAATTGGCTCGTTTTTTGTCTGAAATCCTACGGCCTTTCACTGGAAAAACCACCTCTGCGGTACTAAACTCTACTGACCTGGTATCGACAATCAAGGGGATTGCCCTGTCCCCAGACGACCTGCTTGTCAGTTTTGATGTGGTTTCCTTATTCACTAAGGTTCCTGTACCTGACACCATCGCAATCATTGAAGACTTGGTTCATCAAGGACTGAATGCTGGGGTACCCTCCCCTGGTGAGACACTGCTTAACCAATACATACTTCACCTGGAATGGAACTTTCTACAAGCAAACTGAGGGCACCCCAATGGGCTCCCCCCTATCTCCGGTTGTAGCCAACATCTTTATGGAGAAATTTGAGACGGACGCCACTCTACGCCCGACCTTATGGAAGAGGTACGTAGATGACACTTTTGTCATCTGGCCACATGGCCGGCCTGCTCTAGACCAATTTCTCGACCACATCAATTCCATACACCCAGCCATCAGATTCACCATGGAAGTCGAAAAAGATGGCAAGCTACCCTTTTTGGATGTCCTAATCAAAAGGAGACCTGATGGTTCAATGAGCCACTCTGTCTACAGGAAAGCCACCCATACAAATGCTTACCTAAAACCGGATTCCCACCACCATCCATCCCAGAAGAATTCCCTCATCAAGACTCTATATCATAGAGCCCAATGCATCTCCGACCAGGAACACATTTCCAGTGAACTCAAACACGTACGCCAAGCTCTTAAGGCTAATGGTTACTCCGACAACACAATCCGCAAAGCCATCACTCCAACCATCAAGAAGGATCCTGTTGAGGAGCCTTTCAAGACCATCACCTTACCCTACATTGCTGGGGTCACAAAAAAGATCTCCAAAATCCTGATTAAACACAAGATCCAGGTCCGATTCAACACAGTACATAAAATCCGTGATCTGGTACCGTCTGTAAAAGATGTGGTTCCAGACATACAGTACCCTGGCGTTTACAAACTAAGTTGCCTCTGTGGTAGCAGTTACATTGGGGAAACCAAACGACATGTCTCGGACCGCATCCGTGAACATAAAGCAGACCTGAAACACGGTAGGACAAACACCTCAGCCGTGGCAGATCACTGTTACAACTCAGTGGGCTCACATGACATTGACTTCTCCAAGACAGAGGTTCTCTGCAAGCCATCTGGCTATCATGAGAGATTCGTTCATGAAGCGATCCACATATACAAACACAGAGACAATTTTAACCGAGAAGATGGATTCTGGCTTAGCAATCATTGGAAGGACGTAATAAACCATTTCGGATCTTAACTGATTGTGTTCACGTTTACGGTGACTTTCAGACCACGTTTCCACTCACTGGCATTGTATTCTCCGCAGGGAATGGATTCTTTGCTCCGCTGCAAGTTTTCCCCCCACGACTCACCCATTGACACGACGGTCAATGGTACAGTGTATAATAACAAATAGTATAACATTTATATGCTTAATACAATGTACAAAGTAATATATAGTATCGTAATTGTATAGTAAACATATAGCAGTGTGATACACATTAAGGTGGGTAGAATAATACATAGTGTTATATTAAAATGTATAAGGTGGTTTATAGCAATACAGTATATAATTTAATGTTGGGTTTATCTATAGCAGTATATAGTACGGTGTATGCTCGTGTGATGTAAGAGAATAAAGTTTAGATGGAAGCATATTATATAATTTTTACGACGTAGAATTGTAATGTATTACTTGCTGTGAGTAACTCAGCTTATTGTAGAGTATAGTAAGTATACTGATGGTGCTATGCAGTTCATACTTTAGTTTTTTTTAATGTAGTTTATACTTTAGTTTTCTACGTGGTTGTTTAGTAACTGCAGCTACATACTATTAACATTCCTTTCCTTTGTTAATGCTACTCCCTGCACCCTCCCTTGGTGCTGCTGATCCTGCATAATGCATGGGCATAATATGACTTTGAAACCCCCCCGCCCACCTCCTACGCATTTCCCATGAATATGCTAAATTCCTCTTCATATGCACATTCTTTTTTGTTAAGGCGCTCTTCTTGCACCTCCAACCCAGCGTATATATAAGCTCCTAGCTTGGTAGTGTCTCATTCTTCACCTGAAGATGGCTGCTTGCGTTGTAGCCGAAACGTCGTGAGAATTATTTTATTATGTTTTATTTTTATTATTTTATTACTTCCCTTCTACGTGACTTTACCGAAAGAACCAAGAAGATGAATCCCTGCAGTCACGAAAGCTTTAAATGTCTATTAAGAATCAATTAAATTATGTTGATATTGCTGTGAATACATTTCAGTGATATAAAAAAAACACTGGTCATATTCAGGATGCACACAGTTTTGCATTACAACATTCGACCACGTGTAATGATCCACCCCAAGTATTGTCGAGATAATTATCGCAATTCAGGACAATGATTGCATTCATGAATTGATCATTCTATGGCCCATTTTTACCACATTTGATTTGACATTTTCATTTCGTTTGTAGTTTTTAAAACCCCATTACCATAAATTTTGTATATAATCCACATACATCGTAAACAATGTATTCCTAATACTGTACATACAACTCAATGCATGTACATTATATTGTGTAAGACATTCTTCTAATCAATGAATCAACGCATCGTTACCATAGAGTGTAATGTCTTCTAAATTCACAATCAAAACAGACGACTATACTGCATAATCTGCAGACATTGGGCTTGTGAGCACCAACAACAAGGTTCTGCGACTCATATCAAATCCTACAAATGCTACTTTTAAAACCTGCTTTTACAAACATCTTCACAGAAATATTACAAGACAATTCGGAAGGCCCATACACAAACGTATTCACGTTGAACTTCTTTCGCACCGTACGTAGCCAACCGTGCTAATAGGAAGTGTACTGTAATCTAAATAATGCATCAGCATTAGAGCTGCCTTCCCACCACCCTCTGAACCCACACACCCTGAACTGCACCCTTGCTCCTATCAAGGACCACACCAGTCACGTACATAATGGGGCACCACCCCCCACAACTCTCTTGCCATCTGCAGACCCAGTCACTATGACAACTACCTTGAGGCCACACCATCATTAAGTCCCCAGGCCCAACCACGTTTCCTGCTGGATCGGGTTTAATACAAACAGTTCTTCGGCTCCCAGTGAGCAGACACTTTCCCAAAGGCCTGTTTGTCCTTTGGCTGCTTTTACATGGAGCACTGGCTTTAAAAAAAATATATAAAGAAATATTTTCCCAATCCTTCAGTAAGGTTTTAAGAAAATAAATATGTAGGAGTGACGGATGAGAGTGTCTTTTGAAGGTCACCGGCTAATAGCACGTTTTAAAAATGTAAACGGCCTTCTTCAACCACTGAGCTCATTTTATCTTGTTACGGAATTATGCAATTGAATTAAACGATATTAAAGGCTATTTATTCTTCTCAGCACGCACGTTAATTGGAGCATTATTCTTTTTTGGGTCTCTTAAAATCTCCACTTGAGATTTTAATTAATCAAATTGATCTCAATGAACAAATATACAAAAAACCAGACACCATCCGTTTTTGGCCAAGCGCAATATTCCCTGGTTAGGTATCACAACGCTAATTTGTATGATAGAGGTCTCACCAACAAGAAGACCATGTGGTGATAATCCTGACTGATGTTTTCATGGATCTATCTAAGAAAATAATAAATGCAGTAAACAGAATCATAAAAGTACCATCATTAGCCAATTTCTATCCACCGCTGGGTGAACGGTCTCTCCCCCCCCCTCTTATTTGTCCTGCTATCTTCCCTTCTTCCCTTATCTGATGTATTCCTTTCTAGCATGTGTCCCTTCCCAAGTCCATCTACTTTTCCTAACAGCCAACGTGACGTCTGTAATTTCAGTTTCTTCTCCGATCCACGTGTTCACATTTATGTCACTAAGCATGGATACAATACTCTCCTTACCTAACTTCTCTGATGAAAAAATACAAAACAATAACTTACCATATACAACACAAGTAATGCATTCATATAATGATGAAAAACACAGCCCTTTTCAAGAACAACAGTACTGCACTGTGAGAACCAAATGGCCATAATTTGGTTATTGTATTTTACGTTAAATAAATTTTGTCCATATGGTATTAGGCTTTCTAAAAGCATGGGTACCACATTTATGTAATTATTGCAGCGTGAGTGAACACGTGCTTTCAATGAATTGCTGTATACACAGATAATAGTTACCACACCGATTTTCTTTTCCATTCAACGCCCCCGTATAAAGACGGAACAGTATTTAAGTGGAATTATACTGCAATAAAAGGACTGCACCGAATGATAAAGCAGTTTCGATTACCATTTTTAGCGTAACGTACTATGCTGTCCTGTAATTGACAATATGCGTTAATGTAATCACAAAGGTCTTTACTAAGACAGATGTAAGCACAAAGTGCTTAACGAATATAGATCCTCATACAATATGTATAGATCACTTTGTCTGCACACATCTATTCTGTAAACATTTCAGCAAGACTTTAATGACATTGAGGGATCATGTAAGGGGGTGACAGTGTTTAGTGACTTACCTGGTCACAAATTAGTTCCCATTTCTTTTCAGCATCATATTGTCGTAGCAATCTGGCTTTGTCGGGTGGTAGATTCATGGAATTCTGAAAGCAGAGAAGAATACACCACATTTAACCACAATAAGCTACACACAGTTTGTACAGCAATACGTAATCATCGTCGTCGTCATCACCTAGAACATATTACCACTTGAAACTCCATTGCGTCGAAGCGAGTACAGTAAAACAAAACTGAAAAAGCCAAAAAGACAAACCATTAAAATCAACACAGATTCCACAAGGATCAATCTTTTCCAGTAAAATGCAAGAACAAATAAAAAAAGAAGTTCAGTGTTACATATCACATTAATGTTACACATTAATTGCTGTAACACGAGCCATTCAATTATTCCACTGCCTGGTTATTGGGTGAATCGTCACGATTCGCAGTAGCAATTCTATGTAATAACGTTAGCTTTTCCAGTGCATGCAAAATGTACAGTTACTGTATGGTTAACGTGAAACAATAACATGTAAATTCAACAATTATGAATTGAAGGTAATCTTTTCTAAATGAATCATTCTATGCATGTCTTGCGAGTCAAATCATATTTCTCAGGCTTTTTTCATCTTCATTTCGACCATGTCATCAGGGACATGTCATGAGACAAAGTATCCATTTGGCACACTCACAGAGCAGTGTATTGCCCCGTGCATTAGAGAATGGTCCCCTTCAAGCCATTCAATTTTATTTGCACATTCGAGGGCACGTGTTCGCACGAGCCCTTCAGTCAAACTGATGTTTTGTTTAATTCTAATATTTTTATGCGATTTTTTTGTTGCGACTGGATTTAGACCATCAGCTTACTATTACAGTGCATACTTGAAAATATGATTTTATATTTTCACCCAAGCCAGCAGGTCACCAAAAAAAAACTGCAGATCAATAAATTATTGCAATGGCTAGACTGCATTTGAGTTGTTGAATTTGCTTCATTTATGAATTCACACACACAAACATTCAATACAGATGTCATTTCTGCACGAACTAAAATATACCAAAGGTTTCTAGCTCAGCGGTGGCCAGTGCCTGGAGGCATGCTATCGTCACGGATGATGGACGTGGGTATAGACATTGAAAGTAGGAAAAACAGCATTGTAGTTAAATAAAAGCCAGCATTACAATAATATACCTATGCACTTCATTTGAGTGAATGCACTTATAAGCAGAAGTCCTATCTGTGCATCCACATAAAAGTTAATAATACTCGAGTCCATCGTTCTGTAGGTTTAACAGACCAAAATTGATTGTCACTAAGCATTTGTTTATACAGTAGTACAAGCAAACGTTAGCCCAATTTAAACCTTCTGGGTCCCATCAACCGGCAATAATATTGGTCTGCAAAGCCTATAGACTGATGGACTACAAATATATTTGTATATGTGGAGACAGAACAGAGCCCTGTTTGTATATGATTTTACCCATAATGCTTCACAGCAACACATAATGAGTTAATTTAAGTTAATTATTGTGCACTCTCAAAGACAAAACACGAATGCATTTCCAAAACAAATCAATCCCAAAGGACAGTGCCTGAGTTTGAAAATAATGACATTTATACCCAAATTATGTGAGGTCAAATGTTCAACAACACAAGTGAATTACATGTTCACAACTGCACGGTATGACCTCTGTCATGAGCCAGAGGGCAACCTAACAAATAACCCACTGCTCTGAAGATGAAGAAGGGTGTCTATATGAACAATCAGTGTTCCACTTTTCTGTAAGTAAACAGGAAAATTAGGCATCATAAAACACCCCCCCAATATTACACAACAAATGATGATAAATGGTGCTGGCTCCTCTTTGTGGTATGCAATATGCAGCTAATGGAAGTGTGGCAATACAAAAGCCACCAGTCATCTGACAAAAGGGATCAACCACTCGAGCAAATAAAAGCATGCAGACGTTCGAATCATGTGCACAACGTTGAAGGAACGGTAACGTTGACAAAAAAATACTTGTCGGAAGAGAAAACATGGTAATCGAGTTAATCCCATTAAGTATAAGAGCTATATCTCTCAATGCAGGTGCATGAATTATGATATATTTTTCCCTGTCTGGAGGACACAAGAGTATACACAAACGCCTTTACCAGTAAGTTGGTAAATGGAGGAAAATCTAACATCCTTGTACTGCTACACCGAATTTACATTTTTTTCCAGTGCTGTCCAAATGTTTTATGGCAGGGCAGACAGTTCCCAATTAAAGGCCCGCAACTTTGGGGAATAGGATACATGGAGGGTGGGTTTTAAATTAACAAGAATCTTCCAGGCCCCTCAACCATCTGTTCCCTGTGCTACTGCACTGCTGGAGTGATACAGACGTTCGTTTTCGGGTCTCTTTCCACTGCAGCATAGGCACGGCACTCCACAACGCAGAGCGCTACGTCTTCTCATCGCACACTGAAAACATAACCAAGAAATAATGTAATCGTGCCTTACTGTGCTTTTTTGTTGTAAACTATTGGCAATGTTTTCTTTGAAACTGCTTTTTTAGTGAAATGTAAGAAAATGCAATTACAAATCTTATCCTTATCGTTTCAATAATAAATATATACCCGGTCAAATACGGCGAGTTAAATTACAATCATATAACGTAAGGCACCGTAATAAACTGTATTCATAACCTGGTGAAAAGCTTTTGTGAGACAAAATCCTGTTAAGCAAGGTAATCATACATAAAAGCTATGCTTCTCACATATTGTATATATATAAATATATTATACTGTAATAAAAAAGGTAAAGAAGCAACCATGAAATTAGTTGCGGGACTGGTGGTAGAAGAGCCTCCACTGGAGAGAGTGCCACAGTGGTGAGATGTTAACTACCTCGCCTGGTATACAGGAGGTCGTACGTGGTTTGGTCCTGACCCTGACGCCTGTATAATTGAAGTTTGCATGTTCTCCCTCTGGATTTTTGTCGGGGTCCTCTGCTTTTTTCCTCCACATTTACAATCAACATACGATTTGAGTATTTGGCTGCTATAAATTTGCACATAAGCCACTTCGTTGAGCTATCATTTGTGGCCGGGTCACTTCTGAAAAAAGCTATAAAGCTAAGTGGGGGCCTTACCTGGTCAAATAAAAAATAATTTTGTTTAAGTTTAAGCTAACCATACATCTTGGAGGAACACGGAGTTACCCACGCTTTACACCACGACACGTGATCTGCCGATTTGACGGATTGTGGTGCATCCATTTATACTGCCGGGTGGGTGGACAGAGGCAGGGGGCGATTTAGGAAACTTGCGTTGTTTCAACTGCCGGGCCGGGCCATCAAATCGGCGACCTCTGGATTGGAAGTCCCGCATGCTAACTCACCATTACACCTCGGCAGTGTCCCTGTTCAATTGTAATCAGTGCAGTAGAGCTCTCCTAAATGTTTATACATTGCAGACATAATTTAACCTAGAATTAATATGAAATATCTTCCATGTGCCACGCTGTACAACAATTTTTAATTAATTCACCATTAATGAGCTTATCTGACAATACCACACATTGTGCTGTACTTTTTCTCAAACACATTGGCACCGGTGGAAATCTGAAATGCAATGGTCATAAGAAAGCACATTGATTTGATAAATGTTTACTTTGGACTTGACATGCGAGGTTATATTGCTCTGCATCTTGGCAGGCAACAACAAAGGCTGCTGATTTTAAAATCAACATCGCATTAATATCCGACGCATTTACCCAAGACAACTGACTTCAATTTTATCGACTCAATTAAACAATTTACAGTAATTACCATTGAATGCAATGTACAGTAGTTTGAAATTAAATGTTCCTCATTGTAAAGTACTATACTGCACTCTACAGTACTGGAATACACGACACAATCAATTCTGGTGTACTACCTCATATTTACTACTTTACAATGGACATACAGTATATACGATACTAGCTTTACTACCCGGCTTCGCCCGGGACTTGGATTCACCAAGCTCGGCTGCCTTTGTCTCCCCAGTGGCGATGTTGACACACCACACCACTTACTCGTTTGAGGCTGAGTCGACCTAGGGGAGGCCCAGGGCCGGTTCAAATAATCGTCACTGGTGGTGGCCGCGAGCGGGAATCGAACTCGAGTCGCCGGGTTTGTAGCGCAGCGCGCTACCGTACGCTACACTACAATGCGTTACGCTTCCACGTGCGCGGGTGACATGACAGATGTGACGTCACAGCTCACTTGCCGTGCAAAAAATAGATGCATTATTGAGCTCCCCCCCACCCAAAAAAAACCCACAAAAGTGTATTTTAATAATTTTTGCATGGTGTACAGTCTGCAAAGTACCCACATGGCAAATTTCAAGTTTGTTGCATGTCGGGAAGTACGCTAAACATTTTGAGCAGACACACATATTCACAACTTTGCCTTTTATATATATGGAGATGTATACATTCAATATTTTGTGGCCGAGTTGCAATCACTTTTTTTTTAAACTGAATTTGGAAGGATGGATGTCTTTATATACGGTATACAGGAGAACTCCTCACATCCGCAATTATGTGGGGGATGTTATTTGAGCATCCGTGATACACCACGATAAATAAAGGAAACTCCTCGCATTCGTGAAAACAAATCATGGACGGAAGGAGTAATGAACCACGCTTATCTCATCTCCAATAAAAGAGCGGAATTTCGCAAGTCTGCACTCCTATGTCCAGCATTACCGTGCAATATCATTGGAGGAGAGACGTTTTTAGCTACTTGACAAAAATTTACTAAACAAAAATTGCATTTTTTGCCAATGCCACCGCAAAATATCAGAGTTCTCGCAGACTACAGATTTTTGGCGTCTCACTGTACCGTGTATAACATGTAATACTATCTACAGTATTTTGACCTTTTGGTTTATTACCATTTTCAGCTTCATACAGTATTTTGACCTTTTGGTTTATTACCATTTTCAGCTTCATACATGATCTATCCACTGCTGGATGAGGCCTCCCCAACCCATACACCATTTATCATGGTCTTTTGATTTAACAATTCATCTAGAACCTGCACATGCGCTAAATTCATCGGTCTGTGGACGTCCTCTCAGCTGTGTACCTTGGCTGCCATTCAGTAGTTAGTCTCGACCCCTCCGAGAGATGCAACCTGCCCAAGGCCACTTTTATTAACAGCTAATGTGACGTCTCTAACTTTACTATATTATTATAATCAGTGAGAAGTATTTATCTTTGTCTCAGTGCAATTCCAAAAATGCATCTCTCCATTCCTTTTGTCAGCCTTACATATGCTTTGTCATTCACCATGATTCTGATCCACGTGTCCCAGCAGGTAATATATCGCGGATTATAACTCATAAGTGATGCAATTATATAATGTAATTAGCATTACGCCATAAAAAGAAAATGTCAGGTAGTTACTGGATTAAATTAACCCAATGGATTATTTTTAATGAAAGGTTGATGCAAGCAACTAAAGTATCAAGCTTTGAGACCTTCAGCAGTCTCATTCACACGCAGGAAAGGAAGACAAATGGTCAATTGTCGCAAAGCCACTATAATGCATCTTGTTGACATGAGATCGATGTTTGATTGAGACTGCTTTTTCTCCTCCCATGACCTTTTACGCACAAATAACCATGGTAACGCAAGGCTCATCCTCTTGTGCACCCACTGCAGGTGTGCAAGCAGCAGATTCAACAATGATTTCCATTTAAAGCCCAACAAGCAACAAGATTTTCCATGAATTTGCTTCACAATATGTGAAATGGAATGAAGATACATAGAGGAAGTTATCTCCTGCAGCACCATGTGCAATACTCTACAATATTTTAATGAATTTGTGTTTAACATCGACAGTGCATATTCTGCACAATAATTTAGCTATATATGATAACTTGTCTTATCCGTTGTACTGTACTACAGACACATTTTTCATTATATTATCCACAAGGCCACCGGGTTCCTAACACAGTGTGTTAATAGCCAGCATCAATCCACTGCTGGATGAAGGTCTCCACCAAGTCACCCCCACCTCTCATGATCTTGCAATGCAACAATTCATCCTGGGCGTATCTGCGCCTTTGTGTGTCTCCGTGTCTCTGTGTTTGATCATGTGTGTCCTCATGCCATGTGTGCATCTCTCATTACTTGCGGATAACCTGCGAGTCATGGCAGTAATTTGCCGCACGATTCCTCTTGTCCACGAAAATATTGCGGGTAACTTGATGCCATTCCACGTAGAAGTATGGGAAACATCATGGATAAGGTAGATAATTGGAAGAAATAGGGCCCTGACTCAAAGTATTTTCGTGAAATCTTCACGAATGGCTAAGGACTGCCAAATCACAATGCTCATTTTGAAAAGAGTTCTTGCTGTTTTGTAATTAATATAACAGTACAGTACTATATAGGACAGCACTACATTACAGTGCTCATTTAAGATGTAGCCAGCTGAATCCAGCTAAGTACGAAAAAGAGCTCATTGCTTAAATCAATTGGCAAGCCATCTAATCAACATTAAGGTTGATTGCAATTTCACCAACGCCAAGATAAAGAGTTTTGGCTCGACCTTAACAGCACTACTAATGATGCACTGGATCTGGTTCCTTCAGGACAATGCACCTAAGCGGTTGGGAATGGAAGAATAAGCTCAGGCCTCACAGCATACAGTAACTGACGTATAGTACTACAGGAAAACTCTTCTTATCCGTAGTGATATGGTGAACCAATGTTAGGGCTCTATTATCTGCAATATTACTCCAATCTGCGGGGTAGAAAATTGTGCAAAACCTTACGGGTAATAGGATGCATTTGTCGTACGACCCCTGTTATTCGCAAAAAAACTGCGGAAAATAGAGGATACCTTTCAGCAAAGACTTATGGAAAAAGTCACAGATAATCAAGGAATCTATGAGGACAAGGGCCTAAGGATAATAGGCGTATCCGTGGACCACACAGTTGCCGCGAATAGTAGTTATTGATAATAGGGCCACAGATAAGAGTTCTGTAAAATCCAAAAATAGTTTTGAATACCTTTGCCACAATACACAAGCTTCTAACAACCACTCGCTCTTTTATAAGAGCAAAGAACTATGGTAAACTTAAAAAACAAATCTACAACCAGAACAACACACAAGTAATAGAAAAAATAGCAACAGGGTTTTAAATCAATGCTAAAATGTATGAACATGTACATGTTTTTTTTTATCAAGAAGCATTTGCATGCCTGCGGACAGCAATGCATGCATTAGCAATGGGTATTCTTGAAAGAAAATCATTGAGGACTAATCCGAGATTATGCGAGCATAAAAAGAAATGCGTGCAAAGCACATTTTCTTAAACATATATAGAATTCTCAGTATAATTTGGGCTCAAGGACACGTAAATTGCACATAAAAAGAAATGCAATTGCAGTTTCAGCATATGAAGTGGGTACAGCATGCTTCACCTTCCCAGCGATTCAACAAATTGTCGCGATTTGGGGTCACAATTTCACTTAAGGATCGATTGTTTTTAGTTTTTTATCTATCTTTGATTGTCGTGTTTCTTGTTTTTTCTGTCTTGTTTGTACACTTCTATTTTGCTCCATAAACTACGACTGTAGACGGTAAAATCTTACCAAAAGCACCGAATTAAATCACTGAGGGTAAACTGTTACATGCCTAATATAATCATTCCATGTAGAGAAAAAAACTATAGGTTTAAAAGTCTGTACTATTTTACAATATTTGCAAATATGCAGCTTTGTTTCCATTGATAATTATTAATGCCACGCAAATATTTACTATTAACCAGGTCAAAAGCTATCATAGGAAACATGAATCAGGTAAGAAAACTGTTAAAATACAATATTTAAAGTAGACCGAAATCATCAAAACCCAGCAGAATTCATATTCAGCAAAATTGTCAAGTTACAAATGTGAAGTTGACATTTCACTAGAATCAAAGACAAAACACTTCCAGTATTCTCATCATAAGACAGTTCAACAGTTCAGTTATTTGAGACCAACTGAAGAATCTGAAGAGCTGTTGTGTGTTGCCAAGGATAACCCAGATTACACAATTAAGGAATTAAGGACTAAATGTCACATGGAGTAAAAGGGCATCTGATGTGTGCACGTATGTAATATGTTGAACTTCTCTCACACCGTACGTAGGACAACAAACTAAACACAAAAAGCAGATCTAAAGAAATTAGTTTTCAATGTAGATTTAAAAGTGCATAGCTCCAGTGGCTTCCTAATATCGGAAGGAAGAGCGTTACGGAGAGCTGCAGAAGAGCATGGTTAGCAACAAGCCGCTGCGGGGATGCCCGGTGTTTGCGTGATGGTTTATGCTCCTTGACGAGATCAGCAAAGTATTGTGGTTCATTTATGGCAAGCACTTTGTGTGTAATGAGTGCGACCTGATGATGTATTCCTTCAGCAACCGGAAGCCAATACAGCTCAGCGAGAACCGGACAGACATAGTTGGATATTGCAGTACTCGTCACGACACGTGCCCGAGAATTTTGTAAATTCTGCAGCTTGATAATGTTTTTGCCAGACGTCCCGTAGAGTAGTGAGTTGCAATAATCGAGCCTTGTCAATACTATGCTACACGCCACCATGTTGGCTATGTCACGACTCAACAGTGGCCAAATGTGTAGGAGAGCCCTGATATGAAAATTGTAGAACCTGACTCTAAATCTTGACTTAAAGCTCTCTGACTATATTTTGCACGTGGTGATCAAACCACACATTCTGGTCGAGTATGGTGTCGAGGCTCTTTACATGAGTAGAAAACTGAATCTCGGAGTCTATGACAGCCACACCTGTTCCTTCTACAAATGTTTTGCCTCAGCCCGAGTGCCAACCAGCAGAACCTCTGATTTTCTTGGATTAAGCAGCATTTCGTTTCGTGAAAATCACATGAGCAAATAATATATTTTTCTGAAATGAGCACCACATTACTGTATTGTAATGACATTGTGCACCTCTACATTTACAGGCCTTTGTCATTCCACTGCTGGATGAGGGCCTCCCATGCTGTGTAGGCCATGAGGATGATATGACCATACTTCACCATGCTAGTTGGGGGTTGGTGAAGGCAGGAAGCATAGACATGGGTGCACAGAAGTACAGTACAACAATTGATTTTTCAGCACTGGCCTTAGCTGCCCACCTCATACCACATAGCACCTGTTATGAATACTGTTCACCCCTCCGAGTACTGTACCGTGCAGGCCCAATTCTGCTTATCTTCCAGAATCTGAAATCGGGCACTTTTAAGGTGATTTGGTCAAAGTAATGATGTTAAGCACTATGTATTCAGGCGTATGCAATAGATTAACATTAGCTCTTAAAATAAATGGAGTACATCACCATCATCATTAGCCATTGCCTATCGATTACAAAACCAAGCCCCTCTCCTCACCATCCTGTCACCATCACTCACGTGGCCATAATGCTGCAATCCATCTCACGCCTGCACATAAACTCATCTTGTTGCTCCATCTGCATTATCTCCTCTGGCTGCCATTCCATCACTAGTCTTCTCAGCCATCATTACATAGAAATATCCATCCTACCCAAGCCCACATACTGTTTTTAAGTCTGTACGATGGTGAATTTGTACCTTTGCCTTGATCTGGACAATTTATGCCGAAATTGATGGGGTGTCTCAGGGTTCAGAGCACTGAACCAGAATTTCTGAGAGCGTGGGTTTGAATTCAAACTCCTACCCATGAATAAAACAAGGTCTCAAGTGTAATTGTTTGATGTTCTGTGAAAATTATACAATTTGGTAATTGACGACTTATATAAAGAGATTATCACATAAGTGGATTTATAGACAGGCTAAATGCGAACACACCTCAAGGAAGCAGTACAGAAAAAGTGGATCGATGTATATATTTATTTAAACACAGTAGTAGAGGAAAATAGAAATGTGCTGAGCTTGGACTTCTACAGGGGCAGAGAGTCAACAGCATGGATGACCGGGAGGGAGTTCAAGACTTTGGGGGGCAGTAGAGGACAAACAGGAACTTCCCACTGAGCCCCTAAAGTCGACAAAAGGGCAAAGTGAGAAGTGACTTCAGAGGTAAAGCGATATGTCATCGATCAAGGCTGTTTTCTGACAGGACATGATGGTGCTCGGCCACCTGCAAGGGTTCCAAACGGATCATTTACAGAGTTCAACTTTCCAATTGAGCCCCACCCTCTTGCTGGCCTCTTTATTAAATATGATTGAACCACAGCTGCCGATATTCATTGCACTACGTACAATATTCATGTTTACTTTTGAGTTGTGTAACTCAAATGTAAAAAAAAATATGTTAATGGTATAATGCTTCAGATACATTTTTAGAGTATGCAGTTAGAATTCACGTTAAGAGGTACAGCTGTAGTATCTACAAAGCAAAAATACCGAACTCCTATAATTGTCCCTTATTTCTGCAGACAACACAAGCTGCACCGATTCCAATTTCTGAATGTGACAAAACAATCCTATCATTGCAACCATTCCAGTTTCTCTTCTGTGTAATTCCATTGAAACCAGCTATACAAAAAGTATAATGCCACCAAATGCCAATGAGGCATTTAAGTAACGTGCCACGTCTGCCAATTGGCAGTAGACTGCTTGCAAACACGTAAACGAATGAGCTTTGTCAATCTGGGTTAGTGTGCCTGCACAGATCGATATGAGGTTTGTAGAAACAGCCAGACAGGCCCACATGTGCTCATGAAGCCAATACGGGTCACTTGGTTCCCATTACTGCTGCCAGCGATCATGATGAAGGGGGCCGGGGGGGGATTGTGGGTAAGAGACAGCAGGGGGAGGGGGCACGGTAGGAACTGAAAATGACAACAAAAAGCACAGCTCAAAACACAAGCTTACGGCATTGTGAACAAATCATGGTTTGTAAGATCAAAGCTGGCAGGGACACTGTACACTATTTCAAAGGCTATGCAGCTCACCAGCCGCCAACGTTTAAACAAATCTTGAGCGTGTAAAACTACAGTACTTTGTATCATGAGCATATAGGCGAAAGCACCAATTGCATACATTTTATTGTTGTAAATTACTGCCAATTATGCCAGCCAGGTCGCATATTTAAAATATACTGTCTACGCGTTTGCTGGCTGTATATCACTGGCTTATCATAGCTAAATAAAGTATATGTAACGTATGTTTTATCCACACTTAGTCACACATCTCTCAAGGTCCTGCAATGCTTAGAAAATAACATCTCGCTTCTGCGCACAAGCCCTCTTTGACGTGTTTCCTCCTTTGTCGTCACCAGTCTCGTCCATCTGCTATCAATCCCTTCCGGCAATGTGTCCTGCACCATGCGCACTGACTTTTCTAACAGTCCAGTTGATGTTTTCAACCTGTGCATGTCCTCTACTCCATGTGTTCTTCGTCGTCTTCGTTCTGTCGGTCTCCTAGCACACCCCAGCACACACCGCATCTCCATCCTCCTTTATGCACTTTCCAGTTTTTGTTCCATTTTCCGCATTAATGTCAATGTTTCTGATCCGTGTCACAGCAGGTAATATGAATTTATTTATACGGTACTTCCGAGGACAAATGCATGTCGGAAAGTGTTATACAAAGCCATGCATCCGCATGATTTCTCTTTGTGTTTAACATTGTGGTGAAAGGGTCAAGTGATATCATTACAGTTATATACCACACAAAATTGATTCTTACTCGTGCAATTTGATGCATGTATCATGAGCTTAAGAATCAATGTTACTGTAATCGATGAATCAATATATAATTACGCCCCAAGTATACAATGAAGAAATGCAGTTTTCACGTGTAAAGCTACTGTTCAGATTGGCTGTTGTAATTTCACACAGATACCAGTGCAAGCGTGTGTGCTTCTCTCCATTCTCACAGACTGCATGGCCTTGAGACAAAGAGGCTCATCTGGAGATAATCCCACCATCCCAAGATTTTCCATCATAAACCTAGCAGATGGCCAGATGGCCAGGTAGCCCGGGTTCGGCGTGACCAGAGACAAACCGCTGCTCGCTAAGGGGTAAACTTATAATATCCTGTCGTACAACAGGATGTCATATCGGCAAGCTTATCCAGCTGGATTTAAGTCTTCCCTTGCTGATATGAAGCAGGAAAAACATACAAGGTCAAGGATATATATTGCTGACACCTATTTTTTTTATGTTGTTTTATTACAATACTTTATGAACACAGTACTGAATTGCATTCAGCTTATTTACCCCAGATACTGTGGTTTATTTGAGAAAGGACGGTGCAGTGCGAGAATGCTTCTTCTATGTACTACAGTGATGTATCGCTGTCACAAAACACAATTAGGCAATTCATGGGGACCATTTAAACTCGTGAACATATCCCACAAAATAACCATGCTTGATGCTGTATATGTTTCTTATTCACATTTCCTCTACCATACTTACTGAACTAAAGTAGCATAATGCAATACAGGAACGTTTCTCTGATCCACACTCATGTGTGGAGAAAACTTTACATGTCCTATCACAGTGCGAGCGATCCACATTTTTTACTCCATTTATCCACAAGGGGGGGGGGGGGGACGAACAACGTGGATAATTAATAGGATTAAGAAGCGTGCAGATGCAGTGTTTTTGCCGTGGGTAAATAGGGCCATGGACAAGTAGAGTTATACTGCAGCTCGGAATGGGAAGATTGCGGAGTTAAAATCCAGATTGGGGGGTTGACTCGTTCCCCATTGCCCCTCAAAAAGGTCAACACACCTGTCGGTAGGTCACTAGTGGTTGTCCTATGCAGAGACTCGCCCCTGCCATTGCACTATAGAACGTCTTACCCCTGGCCAAGGGCTGTAAACAGGAGACCAGCACCGTTTCAACACTCATGAGTAGAAAATAACTTCTGACCATATACAAAATGTGATGTAATTAGAATACAGAGCAGAGAGCAGATCACAACAATCTTGCAATGGAGCACAGTGTTCCCCTGTGGAAAACGTTCGTGTTTTCCTAGCAAAAGGACTATCCAGCGGCAGTGATATGCATCCCGATAGTAGTGTGGTAGGATATAGCGCCATTGTTATTTTCAAGTTTACTGCATAAGACAGGATGTATCGTGGATAAACACCACTGCAGAAACAAGAGGACACCACAGGAAGGAACTTTGACTTGTTTGCAGCCTTGAGATCGATTAAACATATCAATCTGCTGTGTTAAAGTCAAGTGCTCACGTTACCAAACAGTTATTATATTATTTCCACGTCTAACAAAACTCTGCTCTATATTCAAATGTTAATTACGATGCAGATAAATTGACTGCTAATCAGACGAATAGCCTTGGGAGAGCATGAGGACTGGGATTTGAGAACATCTGCATTTAATCCATACAGCAATAACACAAACAGTACACTTGGCCAGTTTCTGTTGTCAACAACACCCAACACTGGATTGCTGTATCTGCTATTCGCACTCAAAATAACGTCAATTAAAAATGTGATACGTCTACTTATCCTGCACCGTCCTGCGTTTTCATCAGTTTTCGTTTGTTATATACACATCGCATGTTTTCCATATTTCTTGCAGCATGATTTGAAGTTATGCTTTCCTTGTGATTTTTGTTCTCACTTTCACCCATCTCTCTCATCTCTTCACGCATAGAAATCCACAAATCTTGAAGCACTATCCACAAAAATAAGATGGCACATTTACCGCATCACATTCATTCTTGCTTAATTGGGCTCGCATCAAGTTTAGTGTTGTACTGCAGTAAGGTACTGTACAACATACAACACGCACGTTTGCTTCATTGCGCATGATAGTTACCTGTACTCGGATTAATCACACTTCAAAAATACGGTGATGTTTTAAGGCACCAGGATAAATGTAATTAGTTACACGGGGTGGGGGGGGCATTGCTTAATGTGTCAGTTGCTTAACTGAATGCACGATATGCAAATAAGTGGTCAAGCTGTCATTTGCTAAAATTATCACAAGGGACCCAAAGTCATCCAGGAAAAACTCCAGCAGTCCTCATTGAACCATGTACGAGCAATGGAGTGCGGGCCACTTACATGTGGCAGTGAAAAGTAACGCTACATCGTGTGGTTTAGAAAACTTCTTACTGTGGTGCACTTACAATTAACACTAGTACTTATCGTAAAATGACGTACATTGCAGAAAATTTCACCAAATGCAGTATTGCGGGGCATTTACACAATTGTGCCATTAAATATGCAATAAATACAGTACTTTTCACTTCAAAATCTCAGTCAACCAGTCTACAAAATTGCCGCACCGTTTGTTGCACTGTGGGACTGAGCGACATCGGGGCCTGTGCCCCAGGCCAGCCTGGCGCCAGGTTTGTTTTTTTCCACTGTAGAAGCCCAAACCCTGCTGCTGATTTTACATGAAATATCATGACGCAATGATGCCGGGTCCTCAGTGTTACCGACCGATGTCATTAGCACCACCCCTGGCCCTGGTTTGGACCAGAGCCAGTATATCGTGGTTTGGTTCTGGTTCAGCAAAGAGCTAGTGGATATGAGATACAGCAAAGATCCTCTTGTCCGTCTTCACATGGCGGACCGATTTCGTGAATTCTAGTATCCGCGTGAAAAAACTGCAGATAATTGGAGTTATGACACAAGCAAGGTAAGGGCTGCACTATACCAGCGGATAACCTACGGGTAATCGGATGAATCTACTCTGTTAAACTCGCACATACCCATACAGGCACACGCATTCATACACACTCTCACAAAGACAAAGATCCCCCGTGCAGCCTACACATGCTGCTTGTGAGCACCTATTAAGGCCAGCACGGTGCACTTATGAGCGAGTAGTATGGCCAAAACCACCCCCGACCACCTTCCCCACCCCCAGTACTGATGTTTTCACACAGCACCAGGTAATCGTTTATGGCCAAGTCGACCTTTTGGAGGCACAGGACCGGTTCAGATAATCACAACTGACGTTATCCCTGACCGCGAATCGAGCTCATGCGGCCGAGTTCCCAACGCAGTGCGCTAACTACCATTATCAATCCACTGCTTATGTCCACCCAAAGCCACCACCACGGTGCCAACTCACAATATTGTGATACAGCAATGCATCCAGCAACTGCACATGGGCTCATTTAATTGCTCAATCTCCTCCGTGGTGGACTGCCTCTCAAACACTTTCCATACCTTGGCTGCCATTTATTATTCTTGACCATCATTCATCATCCCATATCCCTTCTAGCAATGTGTCCTGCTTAAGCCCAATTCTGGGAAAGGGTATCTCCGTGTCTCTATCTCGGTGTCTGTATGTGTCTCCATCTCTTTCTCTCCATGCCTGTGTGCCTAATGCCCATGTCTTTGTGTGCGTTTCCATGTCTGCCTCTGTATTGATGTCTGTCTCTGTAGTCTTTGTCTCCGTTTTTGTCTCCCTGATGGATACAAGGCGAGACATAAATACACAGATCCCACTTATCCGCAATTGTGCAGACAAGTGGGATCCTGCAGCAATTTAATCCTATTACCCATCGGCTATCTGCAGGTATTGGGCGCCCCTTAGCTTACATCATTACTCCCATTATCCACTATCTTATCGCATATTGATGTAGTCCCAAAGCATGTTCATCCTATTACCCAAGGTTATCCGCATTTTCCCCCAGCGGATACGTGTCTTAATTTCACGGATAAACCAAGCATACATTGCAACAGGATCCAAAATATGGGCACCCGATATCAAACCGGATAAGAGAAGTCCTCCTGTACTCTCCGGTTTATATCCATGCTCTATGCAGTGCACATTTATGTATTTTTGAAACATGTGCACAGCTGATGGTAGCCTAGATGTTGAAACCGGCAGATGGGGGAGGCCCATGATCCTGTGCCCGGTGTAAATGCCATGTGGTCTGCCCCAGATATTGAAATCAGCAGATGGGGAGCACTTGAATGCGTGTCATTGTGTAAATGCCAGCGTGCACGCTGTGACATGCTGCCAAGCCGTTGCTCGACGTGTGAATCATAGGGCATTCAATGCAGACTGCAAATCCAGCAGTGGCTGCTGGAATGTATGTGTATGTTGAACTTCTTTCGCACCGTACGGAGCCAAACGTGCTAATCGGAGGTGCGGATGTCAGACACGTTCTTATTTAGAGTGGTTATTGCTTCCCTTCAAGCTGTCAATTTCCCTCGTGAGAATGCTCTAAATCTTACAGTGTCCTTAGAGTGCAAAATGTTTAATATACCATGTTTTAAAATGAACACACTATACTGTAACATTTGTACTTAATAGTACAATACTGTACGTTATAATATGTATACAACTATGCAATTTAAAGTTCAAGGGATTACTGTAAGTGTTGCTGTGCCACTATTACAAGATTAAGTGTATATTTTGAATGTAAAATTACGTACTGGACTAATAAACTTAATTTAAACTATCAAACAATAATTACCTCTTGACATATAGAAGAGATATTTCATATTGATGCTAAATAAAGTTACCTCTGCGCACTGTCAGGAGCAATTTTATTATATTTCAGAGTCAACATTGCATTTTCGTTTCCAGAAAAGCAACATTAAATTTGCCAATGCCAGTGTTAGTGAAAGTTTCTGTCCATGAAACGCATAATTGAAGTGGAGAAATTAGAACCAGATAATCAGAGGACACGAGGATGCCCGTGTGCATGACCACCCACGTGCCCGAGATTTGTTCTGGAGTGGTACAGCATCGTTGTTGAGGAAATGTCTCACTGGATTCCTCACCAAGTAGGGAGACCATGTGTGGATCAAGATGCCGTGCGTGTGTGTGTACTCTCCTTTCGGCAGCATCTCTCCAGTGCGAGCTGCTCGTGCATGTGTCCGAAGCCACGACTCGTACAGCATCTTAATGAGAAACTGAGATTTTTTTTTGAGTGTGGCTGGTTACCATGGCAATGCATCGTGATGTAAATGTAGGCTTGACGGGAGGAAATGTTATAACCGTTTGTCTATTTCAGCCCCGGGGGCATATTTTACGAGCCAAAAATTATACCAAAGCAGGCCAAAGGCAAATATTGATACAAAATGGTTGATGATGATAACAACCGCTTTTGCTGTTAACACTGCTGTACACTCTTCTCATTCATGGATCAAGATAGTAACGTGCAACAAGAAATTACCTACGCAGCGCCGTAATGTTATTCTTTATCACCATACAGTATTTCCCAAAAATATTCATGAACGTGACAAATTAGTGAGTCCAGACACAACCCAGGCTTTCTGTTGAAGCCCGCCTGTCAACTTTTGCTCAGTGGGTCGTCGCGAACTCTCCGCTGCTGCTCCAAAGCCCTGGGACTCCCTTCCCACCACGTCCATCCGTGCTGTTGACTCCCTGTCCCTGTTCAAGTCTGGGCTCAAAAAGTGATTTTCTGCCTCATTCTGCAAAATAAATATTCCTCCTGTTATTGTACAGCATCTTGAGATCTAGATGGTATGTAAACACAACGCTTAATTGTATTTCATACATCAAAGAACTGCATTGTATGAAAGCCACAAGATGAATATTGTATACTTTACCATTATAGAGGCATGTTCTAGTAATCAAATTGAAATGTTACACCACTCTTATGAATGACATCGTACCTGTGTAGTACTGTGATTGTGTTGTATGGCAGTATATCACAATAAGCATAGTAAACACCATACGCTATTGATTAGCGATATACTTTTGACCATTGAGCTCACAATGAAGAAACAACAAAAACATCAAACGCCACACACAGCGTTATTCTGTGGGTTGTAGAGTAACACTTTAAAGCTAACGGCTTCAATGTGTAAGGGTAATTCCCAAATCAGCCTTTGTTGTCATTAGCCTGCACCTTCCCAATATTGTATTGGGCAAAGGCATTTCCCATTTTATTCAATTCCTTCCTTTCCCAAGTCATCCTTGTCCATTAGTGGTATCTAAATTATCGTTGACTTTATCTCGCCATCTCTTCCGCTGTCTTCAAAGAACAGTGGGATATCGCAATCACATTCAGCAATGATGCGGTCTTCACTTAACAGTCCACTCCCATTCCCAGGTGATAGTGGCTCAGAAAATCTCAACTTCCTTTCACTCTCACAGCCTCACCCAGAACCATGATTACCGCACGTCCACACATTAACAAGCAAAGCACGTTCACGGCCTGACAGACTTTATTGCTTTGTGCTAAGTGTGGATTCTCCACATCAGAGAATGCGTTTTTATTGTCCAATAAACACTCCAGACTTAACAGTCAAAAGGCAAAAGGAGACCTCACACATGTCCCGGCATGCCCACACACACACAAACGTATCGCTTTAAACCCACTCAGTACGTTCATATTATAATGCATACACACAAATGTGCAAGTAATATAACTAATTGATACTTTGTCTGTTATAGATGTGTTTTAGTCCGTACTGTAGGCAAGCGTGCTCATTTGTACTTTAATACTGTTAAAGAAAATGTTTTAGCAAATAACAATTACTAGAACTAAATGACTGCACATGGGTAAAAGACACACACACACAAAAACCATGATGCAGCCTTACTCATCTTGTCCTCAAATCTGCTAGCCACGTGAAAACATACCAAGTGCGGTAGAAAATATTCCCGGTGTGGAAAGTTACCATTCAGACATGCTGGTGACACTCACGGCTGGTCCTGATGAACTTTAAACCCCCACCAGCAGCATCACTTCCTCCCTGCCCCCGAAAGTGTGCCCAACCAGCATGCAAGCTCAACATGAGTGGAATTCTGACTCATCAAAAAGAGGTTCCTTCTACAAATTATCAACAGATGTCAACCTATTTTCAATCACCACCTTGAGTACCTTGTAAAAATGCGCTTTATAAATGTAACTTGTTATTGTGATTTACACCGAAATTCATGTCCAATTATACAAATAAATGTGTCGATTTGGATTCATAGATGCTATCTTGTGTGCTTTTACCTGGAGGCCGCATTTTAATCAATGAAATGACTTGACCTGTTCTTTGTGGTTACTTAGATACTACATTTTTAATGACCTGAATTTTTTGTTTGTTTTTGATTGACCTGAAAGTATGTCACAAGAAACAACATCACATACAGTTTTACGTCACTAATGCACCCTCCCGCTGAAAAGTGGGGTCACGTGGCATCAGGTGACATCACTTGTTAGCACAAAGCCCCGTTAAATGATTATTAGATCAATTTAATAATCTGAAAAATTAGGAAAAAAATAAAAAATTGTCCTTAAAAATCCAAGCATTTTAAAGCCGAAGCTCATCACTAGTAATTTTGTATCTGCAATACTAAAAGTGCAGCACAAATAAGGTAAATTTTTCCAGGTGATGCTAGCTGGTCATGCTACGAGACTTGTGATATGTGCAGAGGTTGCTGGCTTACTCGTGGGTGGACATACACAGTAATTACTCATGACCTCCCCAACTCAGCTCTGAGTGAAGACTCGCAGACTCCTTTTATGGACCTCTTTTTGGGTTTCTCTACGTTGAGTAAGTTACTCACGAGCGAGAGATTGGGTTTGTGCTGAGCGAATACTATACAGTATTGCACTACAGGATATCGCGGATGCGAAATGTAAAATGCAAGGAAACATAAAATGTGCATGTACAGCTTCACAATCCATTTGTTAGATGAGGGCCTTTCCACACCATGCGGGTCATGGGGGTGATCTGACTATACTCCACCATGCTGATTCGTGTGGGCTGATGTGGGCAGAGAGAATAGATGGGGAAGCATAGAAGTACAGGATGGTACAATTATATTTTTTCTGCACTGCCCTCTGATGCCCACCCACACGAAATTTCGTGCACTACAGTACTGTATTGACTTTTTGACCAACATGACAAAGACCATTCTTTGCAGTTTTGGAGCTGGTGGAATTTTCTGAAACATGTTCCTTGACAAAGGTAGAGCAATAAATACGGCTCCACATAAACATTGACATCTTTGATCCCCTGAACAAATAAGCTGTGTCCACCGGTTGGGTGCATGATTGGAAACATGCAGCAACAGCAGAAGCAGGATGTGGGAGGGGTTGGTAACCCCTCTGTGAAAAAAGGAAAGAGAAAAAAACTCTTGACGTCCACAGTAAAACGCAAGCACACATGCAGACGCACACGCACCTCGGTAATTAAAGTCAGATCGCTTGGCTGTGAACATGGAAGAGGCATGCAGATCGTTTTGAGTAAATTCAGTCTCGAGCAAGAAGCATCGTAACTGGAAAGAGAAAATGTCTGGCCACTTAGACAAGCTTGTCAAGGTTGTCACATTCCGAATGGAGGAATTTAACGACAGTACACGATAGTTTTAATTTCTGCAGTGTTTAGTCTTTTAAAGAAAAAAATTGGAATGAAAAAAAACCCCACAGAAATATATCCAAAACAAATCTTCCAATAGCCCACGTGCAAAAAGCACACAATACAATCCTTCCAGTCATTCTACGATCCCGAGTAGTAACTGACAACCAGCTCCCTCCCACACCATCCTGCCCGGATGAGGCAGGGGCCATGTAAGGGATGTACGGCACCAAACATTCCAGCACAATCGTACAACGGAGCCTCCCCCCTTATGCACTGCTCGGTGCATTCGTTCAACAGAGTCCATTGCGACCCTAAAAATAGCTATAAAAGTCCAAAGCAGTTGTACATTAAAGTACATTATAGTGGAAATATTTTATATAACATAACAAAGAGAATAACGATACTGTACTCTTTATTGTGTGCGATTTTAGTCACAAGCTATTTACATGCATTGCAGCACAATTTTGGTCAGTTTTTCTGTTCAAAGTAGTAAAACCAAATATTTGTGTTTATTTTATAAAGCACAGCCACTTGCTGCTCAAGAAAGCATGATGTTCTAAGTACTGCATCTAGCAAAACAAGGATGATGGATAAGTATTTATAAACGGACAAATGTGAAATTCTAAAATTATTGGGCGACAAGGCCTAGCAGGGAGGCCTTGGCAGGGACCGTTGTCTAAACACACTGGTCAGTTACTCTATTGGCTTCTGCATGAATACCTTCTTTCATCAAGGCTTATGCTGACCTGGCAGCCAGCCAGCAACTAATATCCAAGGCAGTGTGACTTATGAACCAGTGTCAGATAACCTCACCTTTATTCACTGGGTCTATCACAATTCCCTTGGCACAACTAAACAAAAAAAACCTCTCCCAGCCTAAAGCACTTTATAATATCACATCCACTTGATGGTTCAATAGACCACTTTGAGCGATTTTAATTATGAGTTAAACCGTTGAAACAAAGCACTTGCAAAGTGAAACAATCACACTTACACCTTTGGACACAACTCCATCTTGTACTGTGGAAATGCATCCTCAACTCAGGTACTCGAAATTCATTATAGTCAGAATTTATTTCACTGTTTAATTTACTTTCCAATTAAGCCTTACATTCTTTCCACCTTCAAGAAAAAAACGTCCGCCCATGTGCCTATATCCTACTGTAGTTCATGTGACTTTTAACCTAAATATATGGAAGTTGGATCATTCTTGAACAATGGGACTCAAAATAAATGTGGTTATATGCCACGTAAAATGGCTCTCAAAAGAAATGCATAACTACATCTGGAATAGGATGTCATCGGTTTTAAGAACATCCTTGAACTTACACAACATTGTCTATGTTTGGCATATCCCTGTAAACGCGCAACGTTGGCATATGGTTGGCACTGTTGGACCAACATTGGTTCAAAATTGGTTACCACATTCAATGTTGACCAAGATCTTCACTCTACAATTATTGTACAGTATGTATAATATACAGATTGGTTTTGGTCAAACTGTGGACTGATATTTCCAAGTTGCTCAATACAATTTGGCGTTTGTCATATCCTGAATTGTTTTGTTTTACAAAGGCCAGGATGATTTATGCTAAGAAATATGCCCTCCTTGTCCCATTTGTTCTGCTGGTCCCCTCGTTTGTTCTGCTGGTCCCCTCTCGTTTGTCCGCCTCCCCAGTCCTCTCTCTGCCCCGGCCCCTCCCCCCTCTCTCCATTTAAGGCCTCGGCACAGATTCGTTGTCCTTCTGTTTGTCTTGGTGTGTGTCTCGCTCGGTGTATCTCTGCATGTGTGTCTGCCTATGTTGTTTCCGTGTCTGTGTTTTATCATTCATTCTTACCTGATGATGGCTGCTTGTGTTGCAACCAAAACGTCGTATTCTATTATTTGATTTTATTTTCTACGTGACTTTACCGAAAGAACCAAAGAGTAATTCCTGCAGTCACGGAAGCTTCGAATCTAGTTTGATTTATTTTCATTAAAATTGAATTTGTTTCCCTACAAAACAGTACTGTGCTGTATAATGAAAGGCAATAATTTGTGCCTAATACGGTGGAACAAAAAAAATGCACAGATCGTACGCTATCAAGATCAATGCACTATTTAAATGTATACTTAGTGCAACTATAATCATTTGGTTTAATGAACTGAAAAACATTCTTCATAATACTGTAACAAGCACACGTAAATCATTAGATGATACAATTCTTGCCTTATGACAATATCACCTAAAAAGTGGCCAATCCCTTGAAAGCTTATCTGAGTTTAGCCTGATTTGTACTTGGCTGGATGACTACCAGGGCTTGCCAGTGTTGTAGATATGGGGCTACAAAGGTGGCCAGGACATATCAATATTCAGTGTTACCCCCTCATCGTGTGGGTGAGGTTTCTCCTGATATTCCAGGATGCTCTCACTTGCCACTGATATTTGGTAATGACTAAATATATCCCAATGCAAGATCCTCGTGAAAAAAAACATTATAGTACTGTAGTCTTAAAACTCCGAGATAAATGATAACCTAACAATTATGAGGTTATAGAAATGATTGAATGGAATTTAACATGTTATTTTTATACATTATACTGTAATGCTAAGGTTAATAGAGTACTCTATATGCTGCAAGCATGACCCACTCGGAGGTGAACCTTATCGGCACTTTATTTTATGCAATGGGTAATTCTTCATGTTTCAGATCAGGTATCATATCCGGCATTTCAATATGCCAATATAATATTCGGTTTAGTACGGTATATCACGGTCTGAACCTGCAAAAAAGGGGGGAAAAATCTTCAATTTATGTCCAGGCCACAGTCTTATCGGTAAATATTTGGACGGGCTGGTCATAATCCTTTTGTAGAATTATTACACCATGTCTGCAGCAGGAGGTCTGAAAACACACAGGATTAGGGCTGAACGATTTGGGGAAAATATTTAATTGCGATTTTTCTGACAGATATTGCGATTGCGATTTGATTTGCGATTACATTTTTTAAAGTCAAGCTTCAGTTCAATATTCACAGTGTAATAGATTTAAAACATGTGATGGAGGATTACCACATGATACCATCAAAATATTAACTGCTCTATATATTCTAATGCAAGGATGAGAACTTAAAATATATGAATTGCTTCCAGCATGTATTTATTAAAATGTTTTAATTGAAATAGAACAATCAAACATAGAACAATTGTTAAGTTAAATAAATAAAGTTATAATAATAAAAAAAACAATTCCAATAAGAAAGAAATAGGACTTTTCAAATCGCACAAAATCGCAGCCTTTGCGATTTGCGAATTGCATTTTTCAAATTGCGATTTAGATTTGAAATAGATTAATCGTCAGTCCTACACAGGATGTATGGAATGGTAAACACTGCTGTATCCAGGGTATTTAACAGCATCAATGCTCGAATGTAACTTACAACAATAAAAACAGATATGCAACTAACTTAGAAAGCAGTCATCTGTATTATGCTCCCGTTAACAGTTAATTTTCCAACTGAAGGCTATATTTTCCTGAATAACCAACAGTTGAATAGAAATATTTTGAAAACAAACCCATTTTCAAGATAGAAAAGCTACACTGAGATGACAATGTACCAAAATACAAGAGACAAACTTCACCGATTTTATTTAAGAAGTTTTCAGAAAATTGGATTGGAGAAATGAAGGCGTAAATACAATTGACAAAAATATTAACCATCTCAGATTTCGATTTAAAGCTTTCGTGACTGCAGGGATTCATCTTCTTGGTTCTTTCGGTAAAGTCACGTAGAAGGGAAGTAATAAAATAATAAAAATAAAACATTATGTTTTTTTTTATTATTTTATTATGTTTTATTTTTATTCTTTTATTACTTCCCTTCTACGTGACTTTACCGAAAGAACCAAGAAGAAGACATCTCAGATTTGCTGATGGCATAGCCAATAGTAATGAACTACAGGAAACAGATGAAGAACTTAAAGCAAGCTGTGCCAAAGATACAAAATGAGCAAGACAAAACTCACGCTACAATAATTTCTCTAAAAAACTGGAGATATCTGTCGGAGGGACGCGACTGGAAAAGACAAAAGATGATGCATACCTCGAAGAGTTAGTGATCAGAGATCAGGCTCAAAATGATAAAATCACGAGGCAGACAAGAGCAAGTTGAAGTGCTTTTGGGAAGCTGAACTTAAACATGAAAAGTAATATACCAATGTGTCTAAAGAAGTGCACATTACCTGCTATGATATTGTTCAGAAACATGGGCTTTGACAAAGAAAATGTAAAAACACCGTTAGTGTGTGCAAATAAGCGTGGAATGGTACGTGATTTAAATTACACCGAGAGGCAGAAAGAAAAGCACATGGCTTACAAACCATACGGGAGTTAAGACATGTAATTTTGACTGTTAAAAGTGAGTGCACTGATGCAGGGCATGGGGCTAGAAGGGATGGTGGCGGCTGATGCTTGAGACGTACGTATGTACGTTGAACTTCTATCGCACTGTATGTAGCCAACCTTGCTAATCGGAGGTTTGGAGGAAGGAAAACAATTTAAACACGCTGCTGGATGAAGGCCTCCGCAAAGCTGTCAAAATCTCTTGTGATCCTGCGATGTGATAATCCGCTGGGCACCTTGCGTAGAGGCCAATTTAATCGCTTCTTCGCATGTTGTCCTTGGTGGACGTCCTCTTGTATTTGTTTTTGATGCCTTGGCTGCCACTGTCTATTTTTCTTCATGGTCCCTGCATTCATTGTCCACCGAGCAGCTGAGCAGAAGTCCCACTGCAAAATAATGTTAACTTTTCTGTCTCACAAATCACGTGCACTTCAGCACCATGACCTTGCCATCAAGGAAGACGTTGCAGGAAAACACTTTCAGGTGTCAAAGCAATTTCTCCGAATGCGTTATATATTTTTCAAGTTAACTTGGTTTGGTACGCAAGTGTTAACCATGTTACATGAAATCAATGAAAAAAGATAAACACTGTATTTACAAAAAGCACACAATTCGTTTTATAAACCCCATGAAGCTCTTTGCCAGAAATACTGTACAACGCACGCTCCCATTCTGTTTACCACATGGGAACTAAAGGCCAAACCTTGTTATATATGTCAACTATCATCATCATCAAACACCATGTGCCATCTTCTCATGGTTCTGCAAAGTAACAATCCGCTCAGTACTTGCACACGAGATGATTGTATTGCTCCATCTCCTCAGTGAACGTTCTGTCTAACAGCTCTCTCATTTAGCTGCCACCATCAAAGGTGACGATGATATTTCTTTTAGACAATCACATCTAATGTTACTCTGAATCACTTTGGCTTAAGCCGGTCTCCTTGTCCAATTCTCATTCTAAGAACGGAAAACGTAGAGGCCATACAACCACAGGAGCAAACTTTGTTCTATAGCATGTATCGACCACATATATACTTTCTGCCCTGACTCAATCAGATTCTGGAAAAAGATTATGAAAAAGCATTTAACTCAGTGCAAATTGATGTAGGTAATCATCCAAGCTCTGACAAACCACATTTGAATTAAAATATTGATTTTAAAAATACAAGGACGGAACAGCTACACACAAGAGACTACAAGAATGAACAAAAAATTATTTATTAGCATTTTAAATTCTTCTACGACAGTTTTTTCCCCCAGCATACTCTACTTATTGACATTTTATGTACTACTGATATACTATGAGAACTACAAGTAAAATTCACTATGAAAACACAGCAGAGTACAGAATAAGTAGGCCTATCACACAGTAGTTTCCCTTTTAAATCATGCATGTGACCATAAGAACATAAGTGGCCCATTGTGTGTGTGAACAGAGCTCCATTAAATCGTTACTTTCAAATATGTTTTATTTTACATTGCAGGACCATTGCAGGAAATTTCCAATTTCTTTTCAAGGCAACACAGATTACTGTCATTTGCAACTGATTCACAGTAAATAAATATTCACAACTAGTGTGTTATGCCATTTTTTTTAATAAGCAAGATATATTCATGAAAATCAATGAATTAAAGCAGGCTTACTGCAAAGCTAGCCAAGCATGTCATTAAAATGTTATTAAAGGCTTTCGCTGAGAAACAGCTGGGCCATCATGACCTGAAAGAAAAATTACTTTTATAAAACTTAAAATAAAAAGATGCATCTAGTTACATGAAATATTTACGTGGATAACACAATCATACATTCCTAATTTGAAGCTCTAGATTTTAGTTTCAGAGGAAAACATTTTAACGGTGGACAAGATGACATTTCGAGTTCATAATAATGTGACCGCAGGTACTGTGTCTGGCTGCCCTTCTAATAAACACTCGCATCTTCTTTGACAATCCTTGTAACATCTGCAAAGTGTTCTATCTTCAGAGGCTCACGCATGTGCTGTTGACAATATTTAATCACTGTGCTTCAGGAATGGACTTCAATGTAATCAGGCGAGGAGGGTTCTGTATTATGAACTCGCTCTGCATCCAATAATTGTGCTCTGCCATCAGCGGCCGAGCATCGTGCCAAATAAAACTCAGCACATTTGCCACTTAAAATCAATTCTCACTTCATCTGCAATCGTGCAACCAAAAGAGTTTTCACGTGGGTTATTTTGCCAACATAACGCTTAAATTACGCACGGACATGACACACGGCTCAATGAATACCAATATTGCACAGTAAATGGAACTACTGTACACTTACACAGACATATTGTAGGAACCGAAAGTAAATAAATAAAAGACAAAGGAGCACACTGTTTAGTGCAAAAACAGGCGCTTTTGGGGCCATTGTCCCAGCTAGCACAGGGGGAAACCAGGCTCTCCCTGAGAAAACAAGAGCATTTCTGAAAAAGCCATTTCATACCAAAGATCCCAGAAAGAGGGGGGGGATCCTTGCGGACAGGTCTTATTCCAGCAGAGCTAATCAGTAATCAAGCGCAGTGTGGGAAAAGACCGCGCAGAAAAAATCTGTTCCTTCCGTCTTCATAGCCACGCTTATCCTCCACAGTGGAATTATTTCCCAAGGTTAATTGCATGTAAAAAAAGTGTTTCTGGTGCTGATGCAATATAGTGCCTGTAGTAAGCTTTAATAAGAGAGACTGCACGGCACGGCACCACACCTCCCCCCATTGCTATTTAAAGTACATGAAAACTAATCACAACATTTTAACAACAACACACAACAAGTCGATAGATGATCCACTGACATTTTTATAGGAATACTGAAAGTAATTTCCCACGTAAAAATTACGGTGGTCAGCACATTTCCATTCTGTACCCATCCCGGAAAAGAGACCCAATTGCACGTCTCTTGTGGAGGTCACGTTTGCAGGAAAATAAGAGCAGAAAAAATTGCACAGGGCAGCTGGCCAGACAGGAATTCCCATGAGTTGCGAGTGAGCCAACAGCATTTGTCTGCAGTTTCAGCTTTGGCCGGAAGTAACGGTTCCAGCTCAAACAAAAGGGCCACGAAATAAATGCCACAGATTCATAATTTAGGTACTTGACACAGAGGGCCTTATTATTATGCCCATGTTTAAATGCCAAAATACCTTAAACGATGATGACTTGTGAAATGCAATGGCCTAAGCATGAGATCAAAACTACCAGCCAGGGAACAATAAATATCCCTGGCAATGCGAAGAATTGTCGCAATTCAAGGTTGAAACTCAATTCAGATATCAATTATTTTGTTGTTATTATTATTAGTTAGTGGTTTCAGTGATAACATAAACCTGTGAGATATACAATACTGTATAAGAATCTCACACATGCAATTCTATGAGAATATCATGAGTTTAGGAATCGACATTTAACTATTAATCGACACATTTTTCTAATCCTACAAATTATGACACAACAAAGTATTGTACAGTATATCCAATTAGATTGCATGGAAAATGTGACCATTACCACGCGACTTCACACAGCCTTTATATCAACTTTGAAAAGATGCAACCTGTGTCCATATAATTTGCCATCACATACACAAATATAGACATTTTACGAAGTTTTCATAATGCAACCATTGTGGGTTTGTCATCCCAGTTATTATCAGCATGCTAGCTGCGGTGATATCTTCTGACAGAGGAGAAACACCTGTTGAAAGAATGTCAAGCCCAGGTGAAGATTGCAGACCAGATGCTGGCAATCAGAAAACAGAAGAATGTGTGAACTGGAGATATGCAGAGAGCCCATAAACAAAATAGACATCAGGAGATAAAGTAGGTGTTGTATGTGATTTTATCACTTAAACCCTATTACCGTATTCAATTTGACCCTTCATTATCGATAACGCAACAAATTAGTTCAGGTATGCCAGTTACAGTTTTGTCATTCGTTTCCAATTAAGCTTGCTTCGCTATCCTTCCTCGTAGATTGCTTGTTGGCTATCGACTCAGGTACCTAATTTTCTGAAACCCTCAACATCATCTGGTGGGAAAGCATTCGAAATAACTCAAAACTAAGTTTGGGATATGGGCACATGTCAATAGCAATCCAACCCATAGCCTGAGATAGGATCACAAAGCAACAAACGTACTGAAATAGAGTAGTTACAGTAGTTGTAATTACTGGCAAAACGTCGTACTCAGTTTGAAAATGTTGTGGCTTGGCTCTCCAACACACCGGTGTGCTGTACTAGTAACGATTAGCTAGTTCTCTTTATGTGAAAACCCTTACTAGTTGGCTATGTCGGGTGGTGGCGGGTTTTAACGACACATTTATATATTTACGCGATCTAACCCAAAAACCTCTATTATGTTATGAAATAGAGGAGCATATCTCTTGCTTTGGAATAGACTGCAAATTCTTAACAATTCAGCGTTAAACTAACGCAACATATCTCAACATGCATGATGTGCTGTAAACTGGGAAGTACACAATACAAAATTAAATGTTATAAACTACAATTAATAACGTTTTACGAGGTGAGAAACCTCTCAAAATGTAATTTATCTCAAGTGTTCTTTGAGAATATAATGCTGGCTGCTAGAGGACATGGCTTTCTTCCGTCATCATCTCTTTGAATGCCAAGTGGAGCATCAGTCTGTTTCGACACATCCTAGCGAAACAAGCAACGGATCACGTTTGATTTTCCTTCCAGCTGTTGACCCTGATCCAATGGCAAAATAGCCTAATTTTCCTGCCACATATCTGAGGTTACCAAATGATGTGACCCAAGGGCCATTTTGTCAATATTTGTATTACTTAAGTTTGACAAATATTGTTCAATGCATCACAATGTCTGTATCCCGAATGTTACATTCTACATAAGAAAATAATACTAATTTACAGTCAATTAACTGGATGAAAGCCTTTCAACACGACATGCGGTCATGGGGATTTTTTATTTACCTTAATTCACCACACTGGTTAGTACGGGTTGGTGAAGTTAGCAGCCAAGACCAGTTCAGATATCACGTTCCACTGATGTTAGCTGTGGCCAGGAATCAGATTTGGGTTGTCGGGTTCATAGTATCGAGCTGAACACTGCATCACCACTCCACCAATTCTGATATACTGCACCAGAAATAAAAAAAATGTATGTACTTGCTGTAAAAATGTTTTTTTACTTTCATTAAAAAAATCCATATAATGGTTTACATGCCTGCAAATGGAAAACTAATTTTTATTACAGTTCTGTACTATATGTAATTTAATAACCGACTTAATACTCTTTGGTTCTTTCGGTAAAGTCACGTAGATAGAAGAAATAATAGATCACGACGTTTCGATCAGGCGGAGGGGGTGAAAAAAGATGACGATTGCTTTGCGTTGCGATCGAAACGTCGTGATCTATTCTTTTTTCTACCTAGGTGACTTTACTGAAAGAACCAAAGAGCATGGATTCCTGCAATCACGAAAGCTTCAAATCAACACCGACTTAGGTTTTAGCCGTCCATTGGTACGCATGTACGACATGTAACACAAACCGTTTGGTTCACTGGCACACTCTAGATAGCATGTCCAGCTGACAACATGACCTGATTTGTGAACTTAACACTTGTTAAACACGTTACAGTACTTTTTTTTCGCACACAGCATCGCTGCAAAGTTTCTCTGACATGTATTCGCAAATGTTCGTTAACCAGGAATAAATTATTATAATAAAAACGTTTGTACAGAACTTGATGAAGTGGCTGATCAACTGTTCATGAGCTACAGGAAAACCATTGTTTGGACCTAAAGTGGTTCAGACTTCACTTGTTCCCATACAGGTTTGAAATATCACACAATTTAGAAAGAAAATTTCACAGGACTGAGAGTTTTCTTGTGTTATAGGTATATTACAAATGCAAGTTGTTGTCCGTTGTTTTAATTAAAACAAAAGAAACCACACTGCTTATGAAGTAAAGTAAGAGTTGTCTACTCTTGAAGCGGCATTTAAAATAACCAGAATTAAGTTCAGGCTATAGTGTTCCATGGGGAGCTGTAGGATTCTCAGGAATGTGAGAGGTGCAGACTCAGAATGGCAGGCCAACCAACAGTTTCCCAGACACTGCGGTGAATGAACACATATTTATAGCCCTATGGGATCTCGTGAATGTTATGCTGCTAGCAAGCACTTATTTTTTTACCATCACACAAAGATGCAGAGTGGCTACAACTCTATAAGCATTTTCTCAGTTTTTGGCAAATGCAGTCAGTGTTCTTTGAATGAGGCTCTTGTTGAGTGCTGATATAAATGTTACTTGCAGTTGGATAGTATTAGACTCAGCCAAGATCATTATGAAGATGCTCTGGCCAAGAGGGTGCAAACAATTGGCTAGCTTGAAACTAAAAACGTCCATTGCAGCACCAAGCAAAATTAAGCTAATTTCAGACCAGTAGTTTTAATTAACAAAATTAAGAGGAGCACATTCCATGTTTCAATTACGCCTTTGTCAATAAAAGGCACAAACAATGGGAGCTCATAGGCTAACAGACACAAACGAACCCCTGGCATATTGAGCCTGAATCATAAAGCCTTACTGAATGTGATGACCACCAAGGACAGAGTTATGTTCAATGTACCATGCCTCAAGTGTCAGCTGGAACCAGTCAAACTTTAATTCCATATTGCAAAAAATGCGAGGACTCTTTCAGCAAGGTCATTTTCGAGTTACTGAAGATTACATGTCTTCTTCTTGGTTCTTTCGGTAAAGTCACGTAGAAGGGAAGTAATAAAATAATAATTCTCACGACGTTTCGGCCACAACGCAAGCAGCCGTCCTCAGGTGAAGACCAGGTCTGTCGGGGAGACACCGTTCTCAGACAGATCACTCTACATTCAGACACTGTCTCCCCGACAGACCTGGTCTTCACCTGAGGACGGCTGCTTGCGTTGTGGCCGAAACGTCGTGAGAATTATTTTATTATGTTTTATTTTTATTATTGTATTACTTCTCTTCTACGTGACTTTACCGAAAGAACCAAGAAGATGAATCCCTGCAGTCACGAAAGCTTTAAATTGAAAATTACATGTCTTATTTACACACAGAAAATGAACATGTACTGAAATAATTACATTCCCCATTTTAATGAAACTACATCCACGATGCAATACATACTGTGTGGAATATGTTGTATAAAAGAGCCTTTGATAAAATCACTCAATGCGCCCGATCTTGTCAGATTTCAGAAGACAATTATTGGATGGGTGACCACCATGTACAAACAGGTTGCTATAGGCTGTTGGGATACACGGTAGGCAGCAGAGGGCATTGGAAACAAGTCCAGTGTTGTACTGTACTTCTATGGTCGCACATCTATGCTCCCAGCTTTCATCAAGCTATACTGACCAGCATGGTAAAGTAGGTCAAATAGCCCCCACGACCTACATGGAGTGAGTTTGGCCATCATCCACCACTTGTTTAGTTAATAGTGTTATACATGTATAACATTACCATTGATGTGTGCTGCGATAAACGGTAAGCTTACTAACACACATTTGTACATATTCAGGATTGTATTTAAACAAAATAATTAAGGCTTTAAGGAGTACAGCTGTCTCTTGCTAAGAATAACGTGTATTTTCATATCTATCCCCTGTTCAAATCCAGGCTATGCCAACCTTCAGACCTCTCTGCTATTTACAACTGCGATGAGTGAGTGCTTATGCATAGCAAGTTGCCACCTCACCGCATTTAGGTCAGCCGAGGGAATTTCTGACACAATGACACTGTGCAGAGAAGGAAAACTGTACACGCCCTTCTCTTGTGGCAAAAAAAGAGCAAAAATCACAAAGGCACCCCCAAATTTAGACAACACTGCATGTCCGAGTAAAGCCTTTTTTTAATAACAAAGCAAGCGACAATCACCTGTCTGGCTGATATCTTCAAATTGTAAACGTTGGTATAAAGCGGTCTATATGAATGCTATTTGTTTGAAGGACTACAATATATACTGTATATACACGTGTGGTTACTGGCGATTGTGTCAGCACGTTGAAGCGTAAAGCCGAAAAGGGTGATATGCACCATGATGTGGTGATGGTGCATTGTGTATGTTCAAACACATTCCTGCGGAGGGAGCTGGTAGGAACGTTGGGTTGCTCGGTCAATGGCCAGGGTCAACGGCGGCGTGGTGTATTCCGCTAATATGCCCGACTGTGAGGGCGGGCACAAGCCGGCGTGAGTAGGTTAAACGTTGAGTTTTATAAGGGCACCACGGGGTGACCAGCACCTCCCCACCCAGCCCCACCCCTCCCACCCCCCACCCAGCCCCACCCTCCCCACCCAGCCCCTCCCCACCCTCCCCTCTCAGCCCCACCCTCCAAACCCAGCCCCTCCCCACCCAACCCCTCCCTCCCCACCCACCCCTCCCCACCCAACCCCTCCCTCCCCACCCAGCTCCTCCCTGCACGACGGACGGACACAATAATCCCCTGTGGGCTGGTGTAACCAGGAGGTTCCTACCAGTATAAACTTGCATGTATGTATGTTGTATGTTGAACTTCTTTCGCACCGTAAGTGGCCAACCGTGCTAATCGGAGGTGCAGGGGAAGGACAACAAACTAAGCACAAAAAGCACGTGCATATTGCCAGTATTAGCATATACTGTACATGTCTTTACATGTCCGAGTTGGCAAATATGACTTTTCACAATGTGTGAGCTTTGACATGTGCTTACTCCACCGTACCGTACATGTGTTGACGTGTGCACATATTTTGGTCTTATTTGCATTTTCTCACGATATGACAGCATGTTTGTGTATCATGTGTGTGCACAAGTACATGTGTACAAGAATCCACTCCCACCACTAAACCCACACCTACCACCGAACCCACAATCCACAACCAAACCCAAAAAACCACCACTGAACCCACGCCCACCACTGAACCCACCACTGAATCCACTCCCACCACTGAACCCACTCCCACCACTAAACCCACCATTGAACCCACACGCACCATTGAACCCACACCCACTAGGGAACCCGCACTCACCACTGAACCCACCACTGAATCCACTCCCACCACTGCACACACACCCACCCCTAAACCCACCACTGAACCCACCACTGAACCCACACCCACCACTGAACCCACCACTGAACCCACACCCACCACTGAACCCACCACTGAACCCACACCCACCACTGCACACACACCCACCTCTAAACCCACCACTGAACTCACACCCACCACTGAACCCACACCCACCACTGAACCCACCACTGAACCCACCCCCACCACTGAACCCACACCCACCACTGCACACACCACTGAACCCACACCCACCACTGCACACACCACTGAACCCACACCCACCACTGCACACACACCCACCACTGAACCCACCACTGAACCCACACCCACCACTGACAAAGCAGCTGAGCCCTTCATTGTTTTCCCTGTCACTCCCTTATCTCGTATGTGTTTGCACTTAATGCTTCAAGGCCCGGCGCTGTGAAGCCCCTCCGTATCTACCACCGTCGACACATTCAAGACGACGACACATCACAACAGCGTCCTCCATCGCGGACAGTCAGCCACACAACCGACAGCATAACAATAGAGCCGACAATGAAAACAATTGGGGTGGGAAAAAAGGGCCACCACGTGTGACAAGATGATTTGGTGATGCCGCTACAGTATCAAGCGCAACAAAAACCCAACGCATTGCCTTATAAGAAAAACAAATAGAAAATTGGTAGATTTTCGGGCAACGGCCCTCTTGCAGAGACACCCAAGAAAATTGGCACTGCGATATTATTTTGGCGCACTCAAGCACGCCCAAAGACACCACATTCAATGTTATACAACGCTACAGTAGCAAACACTGGAGGTTGTTTCACCGCTGAACATCCAAGAGAGCGATGCTGCTCGGCCATGCGTTGACGCACCGATTCATTCATTCATCATCATCAGACGCAATCGAGTCTTTTTTAAATGTTGCAAAATCTCAGCACGCAAGGCTTGACGGTCTGGCCGAAATAAAACTGCAACAAATGTCCACAACGATTTCAACAACACCACCACCAACACCACCACCAACAACACCATCAACAATCGCGGACACAAATCATTGGTAGCAAAACGCAGCAGCGAGCAATCAACACCAGAGGCCATCCCCGGCACCACCGATTTAATCACGGTCGGCAACGTACGGTGCGAAAGAAGATCAACACACACACACACAGACCAAGGGTGGCACAGTCGGGTTTTTTTACAATCGGGGTTAATTGTCTTTTTATATTAAACCCGATCATCTGAGATTGTGAGAAATCCGGTTTAATTGGTTCTAATTGCAGAACCGCACTTCTCAACGATGGGCTTCATCCATTCCAAGCGAAGGAACTCACTGGCGCCCACGATTGTGGAGAAGAAGCTCGTGTTCATCAAGACCAACCTGATCACCCACCCACCGCATTCTACGATAGCAGCACCGACGAAGAAGCAGCCTAAGCCTTGGATCAGAGGTTCGTATTCATTAAACCAGGTTTTAATTCCCACGAAATCGGGTTTAATTGTATTAAAGAAAAACCCGATGACTGCCGCTGGAAACATCGGTTTTTTTCCACCCATGTCACAGACACAGAGACACAGACCCACGACACAGACACACGACACACAGAGACAGACAGACGACACACACACAGACACACACAGACACACACAGAGACACGGCACACAGAGACACACACAGACAGACACACGACACACAGACCCATGACACAGATACACAGACACATGACACAGAGACACACACACACAGACAGACACACACACACAGAGACACGGCACACAGAGACACACACAGACACACGACACACAGACCCATGACACAGACACACAGACCCATGACACAGACACACAGAGACACGACACAAGAGACACACATACCCATGACACAGACACACAGACACAGACCCATGACACAGACACACAGACAGACAGACACACGACAGAGACACACAGAGACACACACAGACACACGACACACAGACCCATGACACAGACACACAGACACAGACCCATGACACACAGACCCATGACACAGACACACAGAGACACAGACATACAGACACACGCCACAGAGACACAAACCCATGACACAGACACACACACACCCACGACACACAGACACACACAACACAGACCCACACACACAGAGAGACAAAGGCATCATCATCATCATCAGACGCCGTCTCACCAGCACGATGGTGAACCTCTCCTCGAGCTCCCCGGGGTCCGGCATGGGCAGCTTTAGCGGCATCCCGTGCGCCCGAGACTCGGCGGCCGCGGCGGCCGCCGGCGGCTCAGGCTCCATGCTGCCCGCGTTTCCCATCTTGGCCGAGCTTTTGCTTTTCCCCGATTTTCTCATAGATGCATGCGAAAGTTGGTGGTGTTGGTGGTGGTGTTGTTGTTGCTGTAACTTCGCGTGTCCCGTGGCTGCCGCTTTGCGTGATTTGTGGAGTCGCACGCCGCTGACAAGTCTTTCGCTCCCAAGAAAGGTTCTTCTTCGTTCGTTTATCTTTGTCCGCCTGGGTTGTTGTTGTTGATGCTGTTGCCGCCTGTGTGTGTGTTTGTGCTATTCCTGTTGTGATTTAAGAAACGGAACGACGCGTCCGCCCGCCCACGGATGAGCGCGGCTTATTCTGTGCGCTTGACGCACCGGGAATGAAGATCTCTCACGAACTACCCGAGGATCGAGAGCGGGATTTTGTTGTTGTTAAAACGTCATTTTGTTGTTGTTGCTAAGACGTCATTTTGTTGTTGTAAATCCCGTTACAACCTCGCCAACGCGAGCTTGGCCCGTCCGCCCGCTTTGTTCCCCTGTCGCGTTTCCTCCTCCTCCACAGCGGCGTAACGGGGACCCGCGGAGAGGCGGCGGGGTGGGGGGGAGTGGTGGGGGGAGGGGGGGTGGGGAGTTGTGGGGGGGAGGGTGGGGAGTGGTGGGGGGTGGTGGTGGGGGGGGGAGGGTGGGGAGTGGTGGGGGGGTGGGGGGTGTTGGTGGTGGGGGGGGGAGTGGTGGAGGGGAGGGTGGGGAGTGGTGGGGGGTGGGGAGTGGTGAGGGGTGGGGGTGGTGGGGGGGGGTGGGGAGTGGTGGGGGGTGGGGGTGTTGGTGGTGGTGGTGGGGGGGGGAGTGGTGGGGGTGGGGAGTGGTGGGGGGTGGGGGTGGTGGTGGGGGGGGAGTGGTGGGGGGGGGGGTGGGGTATGGTGGGGGTGGTGGGGGGGGAGGGTGGGGAGTGGTGGGGGGTGGGGGTGTTGGTGGTGGGGGGGTGGTGGGGGTGGTTGGTGGTGGGGGGGGGGTTGGTGGGGTGGTTGGTGGTGGGGGGGGTGGTTGGTGGTGGGGGGGTTGGTGGGGTGGTGGGGGTTGGTGGGGGGGTTGGTGGTGGGGGGGTGGTGGGGGGGTGGGGTTGGTGGTGGGGGGGTGGTGGGGGGGTGGGGTTGGTGGTGGTGGTGGGGGTTGGTGGTGGTGGGGGGTGGTGGTGAGGGGGTGGTGGTGGGGGGGTGGTAGGGGGGTGGTGGTGGTGGGGGGTGGTGGTGGGGGGGGTTGTGGTAGGGTGGTGGGGGGGTTGTGGTAGGGTGGTGGTGGGGGTGTTGGTGATGGGGGTGGTGGTAGTGGGGGGTGTTGGTGGTGGTAGTGGGGGGTGTTGGTGGTGGGGTTGGTGGTGGGGGGGTTTATTCCGCTCCAGGGTCCATCCGGGCTGAGTACGGACGGAGGAACGGACGCGGGTGGCTGCCGCCTCTCCCTCCCCTGCACCCCCCTCCTCCTCCACCACCACCCCCCTCCTCCACCACCACCACCCTCCACCTCCACCACCCCCCTCCTCCTCCACCACCATCCCCCTCCTCCACCACCACCACACCCCCCTCCTGCTCCTCCTCCACCACCACCACCCCCCTCCTCCACCACCACCACCCTCCACCACCACCACCGTCGCCTCCCCCTTCGCCGGCTTCCTCGGCGGATGCGGACGGGACGTGGCTACTGGGAGACTGAAATCCGTGTGACGTCACCCCCCCCTTCTACCCCCCCGTTTCAAGGACTCTTGAATTTTCGCGTCTCTTCATTGTCTGCAGGCTTATGTGGGGGCTTGTGAAGAAGGGGCCCTTGCCCGAAACGTCGCCGATGATATAGGGGTTTTTTTTACAAACATGTAAGGCGGCGTTAGGATTTGCACGAGAGAATATCGTCACCGGTGTTCATGCCCGACGGCTTGATGATCGTAATGAAACGTGTAACGTCGATGTGTCATCTTCAAAAGCCTTTTCGTCATCACCTTCGTGAAAAAAAATGCGTTCTCGATGTTATCTACAAAATAAATCGAAACGTTCATCAGAAATCAGCTAGTGGGTTAGAAAATTGCAATCGGTGACCAAGTAATTGATAAATCATTAAACAATATATATTGCATGATCATCAAGACTTATTTAAAATTATAAAATCTAAATTGGCACTATAACTGTTAGTATCAATTACTGGAATCGTTATCAAAGCAACGCAATCATAATTGTCAATATCAATCCTCAATGATCTACGGTATTAACAATATCATTTAAAACATCAAACTCACCGTCTCTAAAATGGTAACAATGAAAAATTTACTGTATACATATTTTCCAATTTAAAAACGATTAATAACAAAACATATCCCAAAATCAACATAAAATACTGCATCAATGCAATTATGTCATGAACCAATTACTAAAACTGCAACATCACAGTCATCTCCCTAAAATGTAACAATCAAAAAATACATCTCCATACCCCAACAAAAATTAAAAACCGAATTACCATTACAATGACCACTATCATATCTAAATGCGTTGCATGGTTTTTTGAAAATCCAAAAAGGTCTGGGAATTGTACAGTACAGTGTTTGAATACGGCGTATGTAACATTGGTTAGATGTCAATTTTGTTTTTCATAACGTTGGAAGATTGCTCTGTCATTCATCAGCATTGACTGTGAAACGGATCACTTGCTCACTCATTTTGCAATGCCAATTAACTGACATGTTTGAAGAAATCCATCTCAGGGTGTGTTTAGAAATCGACAATGCTTAACATAAAAAATACACACTTTTGTCTGGTGACAGAGGAGACTTAGGACCCAAGGAATATACGGGTACAGTACATCTGCTTTCACATAAATTGGCTTGATACTCCCTTTAACAGCTTGGTGTCTTCTGCCTGTCACAATGCAGTGGGGGTCGCTGCACTCACCAATCAAGAGGCGTGAATGCCTGCTGCTCGTGCTGCTGAGGTGTGCCATTGTCTGGCCTTGTGTCTGGAAATATTAATATGCAAGATGAAAGAGGGTAATTATTGTGGATCTCTACCAATGGTTTACATGCCAATATGAATGCAGCGATTAGTATCATGTATAACGTGGACAACATTCATTTTTGTTAAGCCACTGGTGGATGAGGGCCTTCCCATATCGTGCAGGCATACTTCACCACACTGGTCAGGGGATTTAGTTGCGCTGCCCTCTGCTGCCCACAGCACCTATTGCATCTGTCTTTTGCACAGTGCAAACCACAGTTTAGTTTAACCGCACGGGTGATCTGGGATTTTAGTCTGCCAGTAGGGGGCGATGATTGCTTTGTGTAATCCCAATTGAGTAAGTTGCGGGCAATGTTCTCATTTAGCAAAATTCGGACAACACAACGGTCTACTTCTGCTGAGTGATGTAAGGGGATATTTAACGTCCACTGTAAAGCAGACGGTGCGTATTATTGTGGTTCCTACAATCGCAGTAATAATCGTGGTGGCTGCTGGATTCGAACCATGAACCTCAGCAGCAAGCGACGAATGCACTACAGTATCTAATATATCCATTGAAAATGAAGTCACAAATAACACGAGTTTTTTTTTTATAACTAAGATACATATTCCTATCAGACATTTGCATACACCAGAAACCTCTTACGCAAATGTATAGAATAAATGTATGGCCAATTACAGCTTCACACTTTTCAGAAGGATGATGATGATGGTTGCAGAACTTTCAGTGTTATCCCCTCCTATTTTGTGAAATTTATCTTGGTATTTCAATTCCTCCCACACAACGACATCCTTCACAGATGGAATCAGATCACGGATTTTATGCACTGTACTGAATCGGACTTGGATCTTATGTTTGTTTAGAATTTTGGAGATCTTTTTGGTCACGCCTGCTATGTATGGTAACGTGATGGTTTTGGTCGGAGTTTCAAGTGGCTGTTTCTGTGTGGTGGGAGAGACAGCTTGGTGGATAGTACGGTCAGAGTATCCGTTCATCCTGAGGGCCCGATGTACATGTCTTAATTCACCGGTCAGGTGGTGTTTGTCAGAAATGCCATGGGCTCTGTGGTATAGCGTTTTGATGAGAGAATTCTTTTGAGATGGGTGGTGGTGGGAATCCGGTTTCAAGTAGGAATCTGTGTGGGTGGCTTTCCTGTAGACAGAATGTCCCAAGGATCCGTCAGGCCTCCTCTCAAACAGAATGTTTTACCTACGTGACTTTACCGAAAAAACCTAAGAATATGATTTCTTGCAGTCACGAAAGCTTCAAATCTAGAATGCATTGAATATAACAAAAAAATCGAACATGTATAATTTGCAAATTTATCACACTTTCGATTGTGAAAATTTGAGATTATAAACCATTTCGCTGGTGAAGAAACGTAACGTTTTAAGGAACGTAAGAGATATAGAGTTAACTTTTTATAGCCCAAAAATGCTATCTCTCTGCCACAAATCATGTGTTCTTAGCTGTCCATTCGCACAGAAGGGCACTTTGTTGCGGTGCCATTGTCTGATTTTTATTAAGCAGTGGGCTATGGGCTCTTGAAAGAGTGCCAGTGTGATAAAAAAAAAACAAAAGTGGACCATTTCCCTTTGAACAACTGCGCAACTGGAGCGCCAGGCAGGTCCCCTTGCCTCGATCTCCTCCAGCAATTCTTGTGGATGCCTGCTGCACACATCGTTCACCACTTCCTCCTTTCCAGGCCAACGAGAAGAACAATGGCCTCATTTGGATGCTTTGTTGCAACTGGGGGCTTGTGTGGAAGATGGGGGTGGGAGTGTGAGGGATGGGGGGTTGGGAGCCCATCTCAAGAGGCTGCTGTCTGTGCCATAAGGCAGCCACTCACTCGGTAGCATGTAATGTGAGGCGATGGCTGGGACTGTATATGTCTGGAAGATCTTCACATTTTAAATTACCTTGATGTGTGGTGATTTTTTTTTATAAATGTTATGCATGATGTAATTAATTCGCAACGAGACAGACTGAACGAATGTGGTTTTGCCGTTTGGAACGTGGTGTAGGCAACAGTGTTGTCCAACGAATTATTTTCTGTGGAAGAATCATTTCATGCGGAGTTGCAGATGCATTTGCACTGTATTTACAAAAATAAAAAAATATTCACGCAACATTATTTTTAAAAAATATATAAGTCGATCTGAGAGCAAGTAATGAACAAAGGTTTATTTTATTTCATGTATCAGACGCTGGGTAACACATGTTTGGAAGTTTCACTCATTCTCATCCGTCTCTGAAAAGCAAGACTCAGCCAGCTGTTGCCTGATTTCCATTGCCCTCGTTTAAAACTTGCGGGAAATAATATACATCATTGTGTATGATGCCACCCAAACCACTTTTAATATTTTCCAGGAAAATATCCTCTTACCACTCCGCATAACAAACATTCATTTGCTAAGAATGCGTTATTTTATCAAGCTTCACCCATAAGTCCTTTCACACTTGCCTTACACATTGCATCGCGGTAATAAAGGAACTGTACACACACAATACACTCAGTTTAATATAGGCACTAAGTAATGTAATGCATAAGAGAAATGCATGTAAACATGCTAACAGTACAATACTCGCACTGTTGATTAAAGTAATTACTGATAAATACATTTTTGGTAGCAGCAGATGACATAAACCTCTGGCATCTGATGTTAAATCACTGCTTTTTTTCATATTGTTGAAGTATGCACTGTAGCTAATTGCAGAAAATATAGGCATACTATTAAGGACGTACTGTATGTGTTTTGGTAGAATTTTCATTGAAGCCAATTGCTAAATGAGGAACACAATGGGACATATATACTCTCCAGCATCAAAGTACGGCATTACGAATAAAACAATTTTTACACCAGAATATACATTTCAGGGATCATCATGTTTCATAAAAAAAAAATCAGAGTTAAATGTTGTAAAATGGGAGCAGAAAACCCTGGATTTCCTTGCCAATAAAACCCCTGAAAAGGCATACATCTTTCCCTGAGCCTTCCAGCTGGGCTCCCTTTTCAATCAGTCTTTTCAGCCACCGTGGTAACGCCATCTGTTCCCCTTCCTGGCTGGCAGATTCCCATCAGCTTACCACGTTTATCAGTATTACGGGATCACATACATGTAAATCCCAAACACAGCAATGAGGGAAATGCTGCGTATTGCCCCTGTACACACCGTGTTAATTTATGCTATTAAAATACTATTTTGTTACTGCAATAACTTACGGCACTTTTTTTTTCTTTTATCACAACTGCTTCATTGAAGGCATTTCCTCACGCTGTATTTCTTACTATGGGGTTGCTTGATTATTTTTCATCACACTGATTCAATGTGGGTTGCGAGGGTAGTGGGAAACCAGGTCAGTTCAAATGTCACTCCCCACTGATGTGAGCCCTGGAAAGAAAATTTGATTCAGGTCGCTGGCTTCAGATTGCAGTGTGCTAACCATTGCACCACGACGCCACCCCATAATTTACCTTGTCAATCCACTGTGGATGAGTGCCACGTAGAATGTCATGGTGGTTGTTTTGAGCATAATTCACCACACTGCCCAGTGCGCTGTGGTGGCGAGATGTTTACTGCCTCGCAAAGTATACAGGAGGTCGTGGGTTCGATCCCGACCCTGACATCTGTATATTTGGAATGTGCATGTCTCTCTCCCCTTGGTCGAGTGGATTTTTCCGTCCACATTTAGAAACATGTGTTTAAAGTATTTGGCTGCTATAAATGTTCACTTGAGCTATAATTTGTGGCCAGGTCGCTTCCTAAAAATAGCTATATAGCTCAGTGGGCCTTACCTGGTAAAATAAAAAAATTGCTTAGTTTAATAGTTTAGTTTCAGTAGGTTGATTGGCAGGATCTGCGGCCAGAAATCAAACATAGGTCGTCGGGTTTGTAGCCTGCACCGCTGCTGCACCCCCCAAAGTAACTGTGCACATGTACAAGCCCTTTTGTCAATCCACTGCTGGCTGAGGACATCCCCGTGTCGTGTAGGGGTTGTTTGACCATACTTGACTATGCTGGTAAGTGCTAGTTGGTAAAGGCAAGGACCATAGGCGATGAAAGCATATACAGTGCAGTACAACAATGCATTTCACTGCACTGCCCTCTGCTGCCCCTCACATAGTCCAATGGCAACCGCTGGTACATGGTGGTGGTTAGTCTTAAAATCACTATCCAAGCTAATCATTGCTTAGCTTCCCAGATCTGACGAGATCGAGCACATTCCAGCTGATTTGGTCATAGGACAAATAACCATACTTGTGGTTAATTTAAAATTCAGACAAAAAAATCTCCATACACTAGTAAGTACCAACACGGTGATATTTTTATGGAATTATTTAAATTTATATAACCATGAACACATGACTGATGTGCTCATCTTCTACACAAGTGGAAGATAAAATATACTTTTACCTGCGACTCCGGAGCGGAATAAACAATGGGGCACGGTCAAATTCTAACTCCCCATCAAGAACACTGAACGGTGGCACCAAAGCAATTCATCATCTCACGACCAATGCAGTCGAGCGTCTAAAAACAGATACTGTACATCAATTTATAACATTTGTTGCCGTACAAAAAAATATTTTCTTATTTCTGCAACAAGCCATTTTCTTTCTCAAAGACGTCGGCGATGATGGCCTTCTTCCATTTAGTTATTTTCAAGATATTACTCACGAATTTTGCATGAGACACTCCCAATTGTATTCAATTGTTCAAATGACTTCGAGTATACAGTATTTCATTTGCTGTCTTCCCATCTTTTTGTACCTATAATTTCCCCAGTCAAAATATCCTCTGTCACTTGTTTTCTCATTACATGTCCAAGAAATCAAACTTGCCATTCTCTAGTTAATCTAATTAACATAAATTTTCGTCTTTGCAATCCTTAATAGATTTCTATTGTCTGTCCACAAAGTAAAAAAAAAATCAGGAAAAAAAATGAAGCTTTATATTTCTTGGCACAAAAAAAATCTAACTCCCTCCCCCCCAGTTCTGGCTTGTATATTATTTTTCAACAATAAAAAAAATATCTCGCCGTGAATTGTCTTTCTCCTACTTCACTGTCTCATGCTGTCAAACTGAAGTATTGTTTTGATTGCAGTCAAAACGTCAGTTGGCTCCAGAGGGGTGGCTGCATCGAGCCTGACGTATTCCTGGCACATTTGGCAGTTTTCCACAAGAGAAGTTCAATTCCTGTGACATTTTAAAGGTTGTTGAAATGCATGAACTACGATCGGTTTTTGCATTGGAACAGTTTGTTTGCATAATGGTACGAAACAATTTGCATGAATATTTAACAGCCAGAGAATGTTGAAGCAATGAAGCAAAATATGCACATCTTTTAAAAATTACTTAGACAAATAAAAAGCAAGATTTAGAAAATTCCTGCAAAATGGCAACAACATACCGTTTTATTAAGGCTCACCGATCCTTCATTCCTACTGCCTTAACTGCCTACGTGCGTACAACGAATGGGACGATACTTGTCACGAATCGTAAGTGATGCGGTGCTGTGTTGATCACAGGAGGCTGAGCGTACTCTGCTGGCCAATGTCTGTCTGTGCAGGCACCCATCTCAACTCACAGCATGCCCAGGCTAACGTCCAATTATATCAAAGCCGAAGAGAACAGGTGCCTGCGGGGTGGGCTGGTAGGAACGAACAAATACGATACGAAGGGAGAGTTTGAGGCCTAGTTCTAGGCTTTAGGCCTAGCTGTAGGCTTTAGGCCTCTGTGAGTTAATTTTTAATTTAAATGTTTTAATTATTAATGTAAAAGCTTTAAATGTAAATGTTTCTATTTAAAAACATCAGGGAATGTAACATCGTTAAACATTAACTCCCTTTCACACACGCGGGGGTACGATACGAAGGGAGAGTTTGAGGCCTAGTTCTAGGCTTTAGGCCTAGCTGTAGGCTTTAGGCCGCTGTGAGTTAATTTTTAATTTAAATGTTTTAATTAAAAACTATCTCAGGGAATGAGTTAATTTTTAATTTAAATGTTTTAATTAAAAACTATCTCAGGAAATTATAAAACTATCTCAGGGAATTATAAGGGAATGTTACACTTGTCAAAAGGTTTTTGTAGGGTCCTGCCAAGTGTTTGCAGTAGGGGGCGATGTTGCTACACCTAATCGGACATCGGACGGACGGACGATATAATCTATTGTAGGCTGGTTCACTTCGTTCCTACCAGTATAAGAACGTATTCTAGAGTGCAATGCCATTCACTACAGTATGTGCAAACAACTCAAATTGCTTTTTATCGATTCGGCACTGTGATGCTTGGAAATATCGGTCACGTGTTGTGTTCCTGTGTGTGGAATGTTATACTTTCTGGATACCACTTAATAGCATTCTTATTCAATGACAATGTACAAACTTTTACCCATTCTAAACAACGCACAGGAAAATATTTGTAATTATTAGGTATGAAATTTAAAAAAATCGTCGATGACATACGTTTTGCTTAATGTTCTGGGGGAGGAAACACTGATAATGAGAATATAAGGATGCATAGATTAATCTCGATTAAATAATAATTCATAATGTATGTTGAACTTCTACGTAGGCTCAAAATACATGCATCAAATTGTCTGTGTAAGATTCAATGTTTATCGATGTATGCAATTACTGTATATGTAAGTGAAATGGCTAATACTGGAGTGTGAATGCAAAATAAAACGAAAAACATTGCAAAAACACGGTAAAAATATATGAAGTTTGAATCAAATAGCAGTTCAGAATCTTGAAACTGCATCAATTTAACTGTGGATTTAACTACTATAAATACATATTCTGATTCTGAGGGATTGTTACATCCCTAAACGGAGTCGAACCGATACATGTTTGGGTATGGCTCGGGCTTGCGTTAATAGACAATTAAACAAATCAATCAACATCGCACAGCGTGTGTCAAATGTGCCGCTACACGTATTTTTTACCGATTCTTTTCTGGATAACGCTCCACAGTTCACACTTTCAATTGTAATTTTAATGTGAAATATGGAAATAAATTTAGCTGTAATCGAATCAGAAACATATTCGCCTTCGAGCCGTGTCTCTGTCCGTGTTGTGTCCTGTGTCTCGATCTGAGTGTCCGTGTCTCAGTGAGGCCCCACGCTCTCTCACCTCGTCGTCTGGTGCCCGGTGCCCAGCTCGGTGCAGTTTTGTCTCTCTGCAGAACCGCACCGAGTGGGCCCCCTTCTGCGTAGTAATAACCGTGAACTTGGCCGAGGCATCACGACCATTCTCACTTTTAACGATATTCTGAACATTTTATATATGTAAACCGGTTAAAACCGAAAACTGGATCCATTATATTCTTTGCTTTCGTCCAGGAGCAACGAGTTGAATTTAGGTTCATTTTTCGGTTTCGGTTCATGAACATGAGTGATTAACTCTGGTTTCCATTTTTCGGCTCGGTTTTATTCGCTGCCTCGACTGAGCACACATCCCTGAAGGAAGCATGCTTTTTGGCATGGTATTCCATTTCTAAGGAAAAAGAAGTGGCGCTGGCTTAAATCACACAAACCGAGCTCAATGGGACCACCAGCTGTGCCTGCTCAGCGAGTGAGGGGCCATGAGTCCATGGAAACTTTGCACTTTGTTAACGATACCTTTTAAATGTTGCCAGGTCAGGGCTGTGACAGATGTTCCTGCCCACATGGTGGAATTCCTAATCACAGCTTGAGACTGTGGAATGTGTGCAGTCTGTTGAGCACTTTGGCCAATCATACCACCATGGAAACAGCTTCCACGTCTGCCAGATTAACTCATATCAACCTTTGCTTTGTAGTGTATTACACAGCGAGGCGATCATTCGCTTTATAAAAATCACTTTGTACTTTAGTTTGAACGTGGAGCTAGGCTGTAACTATGCGTTTGTGGGATATTGCTGTATATTACTGTAACTACTTAGTCAAACTACTATTTGTGACTATGCAGACAATGTTCTTAAAACTATATATCGCCTACCCTATCATGGGCCATCGAGGCGTTTTAACAAGTGATATTACCAGGGTCTCATGAGATTAGTGGCGCCTTCCACTTTCTCAAACGTCAGTGCTAAGTCTACTCTGAGGAATTAAAACATTTTCTAATTCTTTTGGCGCAAGGTCAGACTGTGAACATTTGTGGTAGTGTCTGGTCCCTCGGTTCTGCCTAAAATATATTTTGACGAGGCTCTCAGGATATCGTCTGTGAACAAGTCTCAATCAACACATTTGCGAATTTGCGTCGTAACACATGCTACTGCGTGCTTATTGAGGCCAGGGCAATGACCTAAAATAACTATTTAACTGATTTATTTTCTAACTAGAGGGTGCTGTACGATGAAAGTGTCGGAATCGCTGGTTTAATATAGTTCTTTTGCTAAGCTTGTACCTACAACACATTTAGTTTCGTTTCTGGTAGCATTCAAATGGCTTTCTACTGCCCTCTGTCGATATATTCGTATAATTGATACTGTAGCATGCTCCCGTGGAACGCTGATTCGTTATAGCGCTCTTTTACATGGCGACATTTTTTCCGAAAAAAAATGAAGAGAATCCAAAAGTCGCTTTCAAGAACACGCTGCACCGGTCAAGAAAACGCACCCGCCACCATCCTAGTTTACATTCACTCCAGTCAGTGAGAGCGACCAGCACCGGCGATTTTATTATGACGATTCGTGGTCATGCACGGTCCCCAAATATGCAAGAGACATCACAGCGATACACTCCGCCTGCCTCTTACGCGGTTGTTTGGCACGACCACCTGACGATGGCATTGTAGTTGTTGCTCTGCATCTACGTCAGCCAAACGAACGAAGAAGAGACGTACGTCGACGCCTTGGTCTTACTGTCTGGGAAAAGGCCTGCAAGTGTTAGCGCTGTAAATGTGGCCAAAGTGTCAAGAAAAAGTATCACTTTGGATGCTAAAATTCAAGTGATAAGGTGGGTCGAGGTGGGTGAGGGTCATCTGGATGTATGTCATGAGCATTGGTTGGGTACGCTGGTGATTATAGTTCATAATATTGATGTAATATAGCATTTATATTTGTATAATAACGTTTACCATCTGTATTATTATCGCTGTTACCGATACCCCAATGAAGCCCCTCCTAAATTGCCCATACGTAAGAAATAATGCTGTCGGGAACACATCCCCATACATACAATGGTATAATAGCCTATTTTAGTGCTGATTCAATTCGCACTCACTTCTCCAGGAACGAATCTTGAGAACTAAGCGAGGTCTGCCCATATTGCCAGTTTTACAGCAAATTCTAAATCTATGCTATTTACAACTATGGGTATTAAAATAGTTTTGCATCACCTTGACCTGCATGAAAGAAACCAGTAAAAAATGGTTACCGGTTTGCCGCACATATATACGTCTAGCAATAAACGGGACACGTTTTACTTTTTACTGAGAAACCAAGGAATCTGGCGTGGTGTAACGAATAGTCAATACATCGGACTTGCAATCCAGAGGAAGCCGGTCCATGCTATCTCCAGGAGCGGCAGTTGAAACAATGCGGCAGGTTTCTTAAATCCCCCGCACCCATCTCTTGTCAATCCGGCAGTATAAATGCGTACACCGCAGTTATCGACAAGTTGCGTGTGGTGGGGTAGAGTGTGGGTAACTCCTCCATCTCTTCCAAGAAGTCTGATCGGCGTGTAAAAGTTGATCTGGAGCTCCCTCTACTGGAGGCCCTGCCACCAGTCACCGAGATACGAACGTCCAACTTACGAACATCCGCACTTACGAACGAACTGCCATAATATGTCATTTAACCATCCGACTTGCGAATGTTCCATGATATTTGCGAACCGAACCGTGGAACTATTTTGTTGTGTGGAGCGATTCTGCATCCCGCGTGATGCACAGCGACATTGAACCGCTCGTTCCGACAAGCAAGTCAGCATCAGGTTTCAAGATAAATGAAATGAAAACAGATTTTTTTTCCCCTTTTAACGTTACTTTACTTTATCTTTTATTTATTACACAGTATTGATTACAGTATTACATGCAAATGTAAATTAGTTCTTATGTATGAGTTTAACAATGAATATTTTTTGTGTTGAACCTTAACACATTCTATAACACTGACCGTATGCACAGTTATTGAGTTCTGAAATACGAACAAATCGACTTATACAAACGGGTCTCTGGAACGTAACACGTGCGTAAGTCAAGCACTGCCAGTAATGGTAAGTCTGCACCTTACCTCTTTAATGAGAAACGAGGACAACATGTGTCCTCATTTCTCGTTTCTGTAACAAAATACTGTGCCACGATGTGACTTAAGCCACCGTGCCATTTGAACGTTCGCGCATGCCAATCCGTGTATTTGTTATTAAATTTCCCCTGTCAACGTTCTTAGATTCCTAAAAAGTCGGAACCGATAATCGATTCTGAGAACAGTTATCGATCAGTTATTGTTAAGCAACCATACTTGTAGCATCATTGTAATGAATGTGGAACACAAACAAGTCATTCTGTAACGTAAACACTTATGTTATTGTGTCACGATAATATGCGTTGACTGTATTAGCAGCTTGCATAGCTCAGTCATGAGTGGGTTCTCCTCTGAACTAATTTCGACAGTCATTGGTTAAATTCTCCACTGGTATTTTCTGTGGGGGAATCATATCACTTGTGTTTTCTGCAAGCTGTGTCGATGACATTAAAAACCCCAATGGCGACATTTGAAAGATGAGCTTATTCTGTATGATGGCAGCGGCATAGTGAGAGCATCATCCAGCAGTGGATTGACCATGTCTGCTGCTGATGATTCTGTGCTCGTTCTGTACCTCAAATGCCAGATTTAAAGTTTAAATTAAAAAAACCCTGCAACTGAATAGAATGCAAATATATTTAATATATCCATTTATAAATACCTTCTGTCCAGTTCCCACGCCTTAAATAAACAAACAAATACAAATTCCCATGAGGCTACGTGCGGTGCGAAAGAAGTTCAACATACATACATAGGCTCTCACCTGCTTAAAATTACATTTGTTTTAAATATGAACACGTGCTTTGGTTTGTATGACTGTACAAAAATATTCCATGAGAGGACGCTATGGATCTGTTTGGTGACGTGCAAGTCATTGTTCGTGTGGGTTGAGTGTCCACTTTCAATGCAAGTTGAGTAGTAAAGCTGTTTCCTGTTGTGAAGTGTTCATGACGAATGCCCATGGCACACATCATCCCTCTTCTCCAGTTTGCAGTATATGCCACACAAATACAACTAAGAAAAACGAGTAGACTGAGTTTTTTTAGAAAGTAAGGGAGTCTACAATTGTGTAGGTTTTCGAAGTTGTGCATTCATTGCACTCTGATATGTTTTTATATGCTGTCTAACGATTCTCTGCACGGGCAGGTCCTTCAGAAATTGAAGTGAAACGTCGGACAAAATGCCGAACAACACACAGCACAACCCGAAACCATAACGGAGAGACATATCTTTTGGCGTGCTGTGGTTAATGTACCAATACAGTTTGTCAAGCTCTAGTCCACACGCCCAACCTATGCTATACCACTCCACGTTCAACAGTCGCCTTGCAAATGCATTCACCTTATCAACCCGTCCCGTAATGGGGTGGAACGGTTTAGAATATGATAAACTCTGTCTTAAGCAATGCTTGCTAAGCACTTGGCATCCAAAAATATGGCAGTTACTGTACAGTATTAAATTTGTTTTAATTTCATGTATGCAATATGTATGAAAGTCATACGTAAAATACTTTACCCATGTTAAGCAAACTGTATTATAACGTTTTTTTAAAGCTGCAATTCGTGATTGTATACTCAGCTTTTTTTGTAATAAGTTATGCAGAATTTGTGATGCATTGTACATCTGGATGGATGATTGCACACGCCAGCTCAAAATTACAGGAACCAGTAATTTTCTCCTTTTTTCTTCTTATTTTCCCAAGAAAATGTAAGTGAACTAGGTCATGCCCACAACTGTAAGGTTGATGGAACATATGTTTTCCTTGTTTATTCTCCAGTACCACTCCGTAGCTGTCGCATTTGCCGTACTTGGCCCACAGGATGGAAAGTTTATAATTCGCTCTGCATGTTTGACGTGCATGATGACCACTCTATTCAAGCTGCCACCCAAAATAAAACAAAGCATTTTTACTTCTTCCAAATGTGCACTTTTTTATCGATGGCTGTATTCCTCTGGTTGGGACTAACGACTCAGTGGCAGCCAATGGAGGGAGCATTTCCAAGAGCTTTTCCATTGCGGACTAAGAGCAACGGTATTCATCTTCTTGGTTCTTTCGGTAAAGTCACGTAGAAGGGAAATAATGAAATAATAGAAATACAATTATATAAATATAATATAATAAAATAATTCTCACGACGTTTCGGCCACAACGCAAGCAGCCGTCCTCAGGTGAAGAACAGGTCTGTCGGAAAGACAGCGTCTGAATGACGCTGTCTTTCCGACAGACCTGTTCTGTTATTTTATTATTTCCCTTTTACGTGACTTTACCGAAAGAACCAAGAAGATGAATCCCTGCAGTCACGAAAGCTTTAAATCAGAAAAGCAACGGTATTGTTTAGCGTGCAGCAACCATAAGGATTGTTACATTGCGAGACCTTGATAGATTGGTAATGGCTTGTGGAGGCCTTCATCCAGCAGTGGATTGATCATGTCTGGTGATGATTACTGGAGGTTCATCTGCCCTTGGTGAGGCTGTGATTTTCCAATATCCCACTTCCCAGTTGTGGGTGCCTTTGGCCTACTGGAGGCACATTTCGACGTTGCACTGTGCTTGGGTCCCACAACCCAAGACCAGATCCCCTTTAGCACCTCTTTCAAATTCTATTCGTGATGTTGCCAATCTCCCACAAGAAGGTTAGGGGTTGCATTTCATAAGACATTTACAGTGAAACGTAATGCTCTGTACACTACAAATGGTGAAATTAGTTTTAATCATGTATTTATGAGAAATATGACTCGTGTGGAATAAACAAATCTAAGTTTCATACTTGTTTTCCTGTAAGTCAACATTTCCCTGTTAGTTTAATTATAAACGTACTGCATGTTAAACGTTACTTCCCCACTTAGGTTTTCATCAGATACGCAATTACTGTATTTCATCCCCAATGAATGTAAGCCATTAGCCAGTCAGCTCCTCACTCCCAAAGGATGCAAACACCTTCACTCTTAAGAGCCCCTGAGTCCTGGTCAACAGCAGAGGATTGCACTGTAAAATAGCAGGAAACACTTTCTAATTTGCACTAATGGCTCCTTAAATCTCATTCCATATATGGCTTTTGCCCAAGCCCATCACTAGCTTTGAAAAACAAGGTTTAGGATGAGTTTTTACGGGTTTAACATCACTTAATTGCATGACAATTCTCTTACGTGAATGCCAAGGTCATTGACGGAATGGGGATCACATATTTAAAACGCCAAAGTTAACATGGTTGAGTGGTGACTTGGTGCTTTAAGACCATCATCGACCAGGTCTCATCCTTGACCTGTGCGTGGGGGGCTGTGGCCTCGGGTGTCAGTCTGAGAAGTTCAAGTACTTGGGTCTTTCAAACTGGTCACGTGTAATTTCTCATAATGCTATGTACGTATGTTGAACTTCTTTCGCATCATACGTAATCGGAGGTCCGCGGGAAGGACAACGGACTAAAAACAAAAAGCAGTTCTAAAGAAATGAGTTTTGAATCAAGAGATAATTTTCATAACATTTCTAAATATTGACTGGTTATATTCTTAGGGTCTTTCGGTAAAGTCACGTAGATAGGTTCAAAGGAAATAACAAAAAACTACGACGTTTCGATCGCAACACAAGCGATCATCACCTTTTCCTGATGACGACCGCCTGTGAGAATCCAGCCTTGACACCGGCCTTGGTCTTGTGGCTCCTGGCCTCTACCTTGGCCTTGGCGTCGTGGGTCCCGGCCTGGATCCAAGACTGGCTGAGCGAAATTTCCACTGCCATGTTTGGATGTCTACAGTTGCAGCAGGTGAAATAATGCATCGCATGTGTTTGTCTTTTCGCACCATTTTGGAATCTCTATTCTGGTATACACGCACAGTCCCTTTTGGCAATCCACTGCTGGATGAGGGCCTCCTCACGCCATGCAGATTGTCGGGGGGTTATTTGACCATACTTCGGCATGCTGGTGAGAGAGGGTTGATGAAAGCGGGGAGCTTATATTTGTGAGCAAGTACAGTAAGACATCATAACAATAGAGTTTGCTTCACTGCTCTCTCCTGCACATCACGTATTTTTGCAGCCTTGCGACAACCCGTTTGTGCATGGCACTCTCCAGGCTCATTCCAACTTAGTTTCCACTGAGCACATTCCAGGTGCTCTGGTCAGGTCTTGGCGTAGCCATATTAAGCGAACTACTAAACTATAAACAATTTTATTTTAGCAGGTAGGGCCCACTGAGAAAAATAGCTTTTTTCAGATGCAGTTATATCAAGGACTTTACACAAATTACATCAATAGAGTACTCAATTGTACCTAGAATATTTTTCCCCTCTTCTGTGAAAATAAAGAAACTGCCACTTCAATGCTTGCAAGGACACTTTGACGTTTTTCAGCATAAATTTCATTTTTATATTTTGTTGAGTCATCCATGCATCATGCGTTTTTAGAAGGTGCAATATTTCTTATTTTTTATTATTATTATTACATAACATTCAAAGTGTTTCCAGTATTTTCTGTCATGTAAGATCAACATTTGTACTGCAAAACTTAATTAACATTTCTGGTTTTATATTTAAACGCAGAATCATTTTTTTTTATAGTGGGAAGACCTGTAAAAATGTCTTCCCAAGCTCTCATATATAAATATATCCACGTTATATTTTGCTTTAAACGAAAATAATTTTCTCAAAGGCCAAAATAATTTCCCAATGTACCGATGGAACTAAATATCAACCAAGTCTAACTTAATTACAGCCCTGCTCACGCTAGAATAGCCAGGAACTGATCAATCACCAATCATGCACCATTAGGCAGTACGCAGTATTGAATTATGACTAGATTTTCAAGGTAGAAAGAGCCAATACAAATACAAGCGCTCTCAAGTATTATAAGGTCTGGGATGTGGTATTTAAAAATATACATGTTTGCTCCAATCATGTGTTGTAGAGAAACATGACATCACAAAATGTGACTCGTTGTAACATGAGATTAACAATCAGCTATGTGAACCATATGTGCAGTTGCGTTAGGTTGATGAATATACGAGGAAGCATTCGGTTTCAACACGTTCCCTCTTGATTGGAGGTATTCTGTCAATTTTAACACCAGGATGTTGACCACAAATTCGTGCCAAAAAGTTTTACCGTTCAAAGAATGAGAAACATTGTTACAGCCCCTCACATACACAATGCATCGATGCTGACCTTGTGATTCAAATTGGCATAAAAGGCTGAGGAAATATACCTCTCCTACTTTAAATGAATGAAACATCTCACGGACATTATATACAGATTACTCGTTAAAGTATTTTTTAAAAGTATATATATAATGTGAACAAAACGTACGTTAATATGTAATATCACAGGAAATACGCCGTTACATTCTACACCCCTCGCTAAAGAACAGTAACATATCCTCGCCCCGTTTCAGGAAATCTTATTGCAGATTATAGAAAGCTGTAAATCTATTACAGTATTAAAATTCCTCATGATACATTTTATACAACATTTGTCTTACCATTGTTTAGCACTAAAGTGAGGAACAATAATGGTCTGTATGTACAGCCCTCTATCCATCCACCGCTGTGTTAGTCATGGAAGTTGTTTGACCAGAATTCACCAAGATCATCAGTGTAGGTTGGTGAAAGAAGGACACAGGACTGGTTCTGATATCATCACCCGTCACGGATGTTAACTATGGTTTGGAATTAAACTCTAAAAAGTAAACTTCTTCTTGGTTCTTTCGGTAAAGTCACGTAGAAGGGAAGTAATACAATAATACAAATAAAACATAATAAAATAATTCTCACGACGTTTCGGCCACAACGCAAGCAGCTGTCCTCAGGTGAAGACCAGGTCTGTCGGGGAGACAGCGTCTGAATGTAGCGTTATTATGTTTTATTTGTATTATTTTATTACTTCCCTTCTACGTGACTTTACCGAAAGAACCAAGAAGATGAATCCCTGCAGTCACGAAAGCTTTAAATCGAAAAGTCGTGAACTTGTGAACAAGTTGACTCTCTTGAGAAGAATTCCACTTACGTCCATTATGTCCAAGCACTCTAGCTCGTTTACAGAAAGGACTGAGTAAGTAAGGCCACAATGTAACTTGTATTACATATTTACAACGTTATATTCTACTACATTAAATGTTTTATTTCATCTTTAAAAAATTGTAAACCTACAAATACAACCTCATGATTTCTCTCAGTCAACAGTATTGCCATCGGGTGATCATTATTGTAAACAACAATAATGTGAGTGTTGAATGTGGTATTACCATTTACATTTTGACGCAAAAATGTGAAACCACGTTGTTTGTCAGTGCATTCCCTGGTCGGTGTGATTTATTGACCCTGGTTCTGCACATCGCATGTAATGATTAAAGCTCCCACAACTCTGTGTGAATGCTGTTATAGTGATCTGTCTGAGAACTTTAACTTTCCCAAAAACATGTGTACTGTAACCTAATCACAAATCAGCTATTTCCTGCTATTAAAGAAATCCTGCATGGGAATTTGCTCTGTTGACTCCCATATGTATTGTGAGTACGTGTTTACCACTGCCCCCACACTGTCACCAAATGTTGAAGGGTCAAGTATTTGAAGAGCAAATTATATTATTATTCGTAAAAGATGGGCTTCACAATGTTATGATTTAACCTTACGGGACGCTGTTGAGAATGTGACATGCATGTCGTATATCAAAGTGACTTAGTGAATACTGACCTGCAGCCTGTAAGTCCTAAGAGCAATCAACATCATCGTCAGCTATTCTCTATCAACTTATTGGGTGAAGGCCTTCTCACACCAACGCCATCAAGCATGGTCTTGGGTGAGATCATTACAAGTTGAAGTTTACATTTTATTTTGCTTAACCTGATGAGAACTCAAGAGAGACAATTTTAAGAGTGACCTGGGACATTCATCTGCCAGTAGAGGGAGATGATTGTGGGTAATTTTCTAATTAGGTAAATTTGGACTGATTTCTGCACAAAGTGGCCAACTCTTGAAGCAGATGGCACGTGTTGTTATCGTTTTTACACCCGCAGTAATACTCAGGGTGGCCACTGGATTCGCACCGTGAACCTCTGAAACAAGCGGTGAACGTGCTACCGCTAGGCCATGTCACTGCCCAAGTAATAAATATTTGGATACACAGGGGCTTGCCTAGGTGGTACAGTTTGGAAAAACTGCTTTGTGGAAAGGCTCCCTTGCATTCATGCCATGAACACAAACACATGTGTGTTTACATTACCCAATTCACAGGCCAACCATCCCATACGTCTGTCTTTAGTGGTCAACGCTGCCTAATAGCTTCTCATGCAGGCACTTTCGAGACTCTGTCATGCACAAGACGCGAGTTACAATGTGATAGGGCCCAGGGGGAAAATCGGTGCAATGGTTATAGCACAGTGCGCCATGAAGCGGATGGCCCGAGTTTGATTTTGAGCCATCAGAAGCAAGTGAAGTCTCAACGAGTCGTGCATGTGCTTCATATCACCAGCTGACAATGACCAGCGTGATTAAGTATGGTCAAACAACGTCCCTTACCGACATGGTGTTGGGAGGCCTTCATCGTGCAGTGGATTAACAAAGGAATGTATATTATTATTCGATCATTTTCGGGCCCACCTTTTGCTACGGTTGTAAAATATTATTGAGTGGGTATACATAATATAAAAGTTAGAGTTTTGCTGCTTTGATGGTTTTCGCTGCAAAAATGTCTCTTGAACCCCAGTAATGTTACATTTTGCCTCAACAAATTTTTTTTCACAACAGTAGCTGTTATAATGTAAGTGCGTTTGTGTGGATATGCAGTGCTGCATATGCATGCGCAGTTTATTTGTATTAAAATAATCACGAGTGCTTCCTTGGATCATACACAACAGTGTTAAACAATTATGAACAACACTGTATGCAGTATTCAGCAAGCGTGACTTCAACCTATATAAACAAAGAAATAATTGCTGTACTTAGTAAATAATGTAAACAAACACACATATATTGTAATGTGTCTACGTGATTGCAATCAACAATCTAAACCCAACATTCCTTTAAGCAGCATATTCTGGTCAAGCACATGAGACATTTGAACATTTTTTTGTTATCCTGATGCCAATATTCTAGAGTTTTATTTGCAGATTACAGACGAATCACTGCCGGAATCTAACTTGTTACTGGATTTTTTTTGTCTCGCTTTAAAAAAAATCATGTTTATTCTTCCTTTAATGAGTTGTTCTGCGGTGTATTTTGTGACATGTAAACATTTCAATTGAGAGGCAGTGCAGGTGGTTCGCCGTTTCCTCTCCCAACGCGACGGCTAAAACAATGGTGCACGATTCGTTCATTGCCCCGCCTCTGTATGTACAGGGACTCCTCTACTTACGAGCGAGTTCGGTTCCAGAGGTCTGTTCGTAAGTCCTACTTTACTCCTGTCGATTCCAAACGCGTTCTACGGCATGTACACTAAACACGGGAATGGCTTTAAACATTTCATCATTTCTTGTAGATATAGATGGCACTGGTTCTTTATGTTCTGCAGATGTAGCTGCCACCACCACCATCTATTGGGCGGCAGTTTAACTTACGACTCTCGGACCGAAAAGTTAACTGGACATACGGACAGGTTTGTTTGTATCTCTGAAAGTTTGTAAGTCGAATGTTCCTAAGTAGAGGAGTCCCTGTATTTTGAACTTATTTCACACCGTACGTAGACAACCATGCTAATCGGTGGTACGGGGGAAGGACAACAAACTAACACAAAAAAAAATCAGTCCTAAAGAAATTCGTTTCAATATAGCTGATTTAAAAGTGCATCGCTCTAGTGGCTTCCTAATATCGGAGGAGCGTTCCAGACGGCCGCAGAAGTGCATCTGAAAGCGCGCGTTGCAGTGGCCGTCTACCCAGCAGTATAAATGGGTTACACCAGGGTTGGTATATGAAGCAGGTCGTATTTGGTTAGGTAAAGTGTGGGCACCCCCACCTATTCTCAAACGTCAGGCCACTGTGGGAGCGTAGACCAAAACTACCCTCTCGAGGGGTTCTCTTAAGCTCCCTCGAGTGGAGGTCCTTTCGACAGCATTGGCACGAGCAATCAATGGCAGGGTTGCGACTTCACCTCTTTCACCGTTCACAGGTGGCTCTGGAATGCACGTGGGTTGGTGTGGGATTCACAAAGCCAAGGCCAAAGACTTCAAAACTGTCCCTGAAGTCTGTTGTTGGTGGCCAAGGCCTGGCCTCCAGGATTACACGACTGCAATGACAACTGTTTTATTAAACGGATATCTTGCTTAATTCTTTACATTTACACTGTGGGAGATCTAAACCCCGCTATTATCTGTATACGACCACATAAATTTCTAACAAAGCTATTTTTGTACCAACAGAATTTACTCGTAGAGCATTGCTTAAAATACATTTTTACTTTGTTTACTGCTGTCATAAACATTTACAAAGCTAGCTCTGGTTGCTTTCATACGTTCTGTGCAGAACTTATTATATTATTTAATGATAAAATGGAGTGATACAAGTCGCAATGTAAGAGCAATATTGTATACATTGTTGATCTGTAAATGTGTAATGCATTGTGCCGCTGCAAGTGACATTGGGTTACATCTGTTGAGCATCAAGTACAGTGTCTAATGTAGGGTTTATGCCGATTCACGTTTATAGCAACGTTCTTGAATGCGGTTGTGTTTAAAGCGAATTGCACATCATCCCGTATCGTCTTAGACATACCATATACACCGTTTCATTCACAGTTTATGGTAACAAGACAGGCAAATAGCTTTAACACTTTGGGAAGGAATTTGGCTTTATACTCAGTTTATTTTTTCGGCGACTAAAGAATAATTTCATTTAGTGGTTCGAAATAGCATTTCTCCAAAATGTGTACGGTAGATTCCCTTTTAGGGAAATGTTTACTTTTATATACAAGACACGGGAATATTGTCCATGCATAAGACTATATTTAATTCAAACACAATGGACTAACCTACTTTGTTGAGACAGCAAAGCTCTGAAGCTTATATAATGAAAATGGTTGATCGACAGGTTTGTTACAGAAGGAAAAATCAACAGCATTCACAAAGTTAAATGCATTACTGATATGCTCATTTATTTATTCACTTACATAATGCAGGGGAAGAAAATCTCATATACGATACTTCGTGATCCATGCTAATTGAGAATAACAACTAAAGTGTGGGGGTCTACACAATAAAGGAATAAGTGAACTTTCATTTTCTTGCACGGCAGTTGCATTAAGACATGCCCAGTGCGTAATTCGAGCGTGCAGGCACTGTCTGGTGCTAGGAACTGTTGCCCCTGGGGTATGGTGTGCCTGTATTTTGGGGTTGCTGTTTGGTAACGTGCACATGTTAATGCTAAGAGTGGCATACCTTGGTCGCATTTTCTGGGTGTTTGGGATATCGCAATACGAACCGCTGTGTATGGTGTACCTGGGTGTGCCAGGAGCAAAGATAATCCACTTGATACAATGCAAATCAGAAGTGTAACAACGTCAGTGTTTTAGCGTCACAAAATGCCTCAATGCTGCACATTAATGACAGCTCCCTCCTTCAGGGATAAAGATGTTTATCTTATAACGATCTTAAATGTTTTAACGACCCATAAAGTATGTTTTTTTACGGTTTAACGATGGATAGAAAACATTTGCTCAAAACAATTTACTTTGAGGCTACACATAATCCCTTTAACTTTTAATGTTGTTCATAGTTTATTTTCTAGCATCTTCAATTGTAAAATAACGAAACTATTTGAATACAGGTATCACTCGATTCATGAACGTTCGATTTACGAAATTTCGCGTTCACGCAATTGTCAAATTATGGACACTTCGATTTATGAAATCGAATTTCTGCGTGAACGAAATTTCACATGGCACGTGCCACGAGATCCAACAAGAAGCACCCGGGAGACTGCAACATTCATCCGCGACATCATCACGATATCCTGACAGTGCAACAGTAACGCATCCACATCACCTTTCCAGACATTCCAACAGGCAGATATTATATTTGTTTAAAACCCATTGTTATTCAATCGTTTTTAATGTCTGTTCTGTATTGTTACTTTTCTATTATATATGTGTATATTTTAGGTTAGGAGTATAGTTGTAATGACTGTCCAAAACACATTTCCTTATTTTTAGTATTGAATTCATGGGAATAACGATTCCGATTTTCGAAATTTAGTTTTTCGCGGCGTGTTTTTTGAAGAACACATCCCTTTCGTACATCGAGCGATACCTGTCTTCGCTTAGCAATAAGGATACCAACTAGCAATAAACTTGTGTACATCTTTTATTTTGTGTGTCGGCATAAAGCATGAATAAACTACATTGAATAGTAAAACACTCATCTATATTTAACTAAAGCATGAATTATGTTGAAACAGAGCGGCTATATGTAGCTACATTTCCACCAAAATTTTAATGTAAAAAGGTCTGCATGTGGACATATATTACTCATCAAAACGATAACGAAAAACACAATTGGGCTTAGTAGGGGTGGGATTAAAATTCGCATGCACAATCTTATTTCACTTTCGGAGCTCTGCTTTGCGCAACATTTTGGTGGAAATGTATGAGCAGAGGCCTTCTTCTCCTTATCATGCCTCTACTCGTTCCCCCCATCGTCTTCTTCCTTTCCTCCATCATCCTCTTCCACCTCCATGAGTTCCACCAGCAGCTCACCGGAACAAGAATCCTCTCCGGCCGCGTTCAGGGCCTTGCAGGTGTAACGGGCGTCATCTTCTGCCAACACCTCTGTGATGGTGAGGGTGCACGTGCCATTCTCCTCGTACTCCACTTGCACTCGCAGCGTTTCTTCGATCACGTCATCGTTCTTGTACCAGGTCACTTCGGGGTCAGGGTTGCCTAACGTGGTTTGGGAACAGAAATAACACGCAACTCATTATGCTCTGATGTGAAGAGTTTTTGGGTAAGAAAACATCACGGTTAAAAACCACGATGCATTGTTTTTATATATGCGGTTAATGCTGCATTGCTCAAATGAAAAAAAAACATTTCATTATACTTCACCTTCAACTTTGCACTCAAACTTTGCAGCACTTCCTTCCACCACCTCCACATCACGGAGAGTCTTGGTAAAACGAGGCTTTATTTGCTGAGCCCCATTATCAGACTTAACAGGGGGTTCTTCTTTCTTTTCTTCTGAAAACAATAATATAATCATAGTAGTAACAAGGATAATTGGACCATTTCATTTGGCATACCTTTGTATACTCTTCATACAAGGACATGTGCTCACCATCATGTTTACACAGTATTTATTTGCACAAACCAGAGCGAGCATAAAAGAGTGGTGTGTGTGTGTAATTTACTGATGACAGCTGAAACGCCGCCGCTGTGCCAGGAAGGCTGTGAGTAAAGTCACACTCATTATTGACTGTACTGGGTGGCCTGCAGGGCCTGCCCTGCAGGCCACCCACTCACAGGGATGGATGGCACCTCGCCGCTTGCGTTAACATAAGCTGAAACGCACCTTAAAGTATTCTAAGCAAAGCATCAGACGATACCGCTCAACCGCGAACGCAATGTCAATGGACATTGCGTTTGCTGACATTAAAACTGATAACACTCAAGTATGACATTCAACGCTGGAGGAAATCTCTGAAGTCCCTGCTTGTGCCGGGGGCCTTTATGCCGACACGAGCGTGAGCAAGACATCGCTGGGATGCACCTTTACCTCTCGACATTTTTTCCTGCATTTAAACAGCGAAAAAAAACCTACAAATATCCGAATCAATAATCATTCTGCATTCGTTGCAAGGCAAAGCCGCATAACATGCACGCATGATATTTCCAAATTAATCTGGCAAATGTGCACTGCGGTTGGGGTGTGGGGGGTGGGGAAGCAAACCGCAAAGTCGAATCTAATGAGCATCAGCAATCCACCGTTACGCGAGCCTGGTGTCCTCTGCACACACGTACGTTTCTTGACCACGCCGAGGTTGGCTTTGCAGGATGCTTTCCCCGCAGAGTTCTCGGCCAAGCAGACGTACTGGCCAGCGACGTCCTTCCCAGCCTTCGCCACCGTCAGCGTGCACGCGTCTCCTGCGCCGCCAACGTCGAACGGATCGACGAAGAAACGCGACTCAACCACGTGCCATCGCATCTCTAATTGTCTCATCTCCAGCTATATCTATGCGCCGTGCGGGCAGTGAGAGTTGTCGAACGATACTTCGCCACGCTGGTAAATGCGGGTTAGCGAAGGTTGGGGCCAGTGCAGAAAAACGTGATTTTTATGCAGCGATCCTAGACAATTTTGTGTTTCTCTGCATTATTGACGTTTTCACTAAAGCCCAAAAACAACGCATATTCGCATGGTGGTCACCCATCCAAGCACTATCCATACTCAACCCTGCTAAGCTTCCCAGGTCTGGCTTATATGCACACTTAATCTCTATTACCAAGGCACGAGTTGCGTCAACACACACACACTCACACGCACACACAAGGCAAGGCGCACCTTCCTGCGAGATTGCGAGGTCCTTGGAGGGGCGGACGGCCTTTCCGTTCACGGTCCAGGAGATTTTGGGCGCCGGCTGACCCACAACCCGGCACTGAAGCACAACCTTCTCGCCCTCGAGCACCTCGGCGTCGGACAGAGCCTGCGAGATCTTGGGCGCAGAGGTGGCGACAGCCGGAGGAGCCTCCTTGACCTTGGGAGCAAAGTGCCCTTTCGCGGTTTTGGAGGCATCCAGCGGCTTGGGCTGCTCACCTTGAGGGCTCTGCTTCGGCTGCAAGAAGATGTTGCCCGATAGTTTCTTCGGCTCGGGGGTTTCTTTCACTTTCACGTGGTTGTCGGGAGATGCCCCAGCGGCTGGCGGGGTCTTCTTCTTGTTTAGCACCGCTCTGAAGTCTACCTGTGGGCTCGGCTCCACTTTGGGCTTTGTCTGATTTAAAGCACGAAAAGCCATGGTCGATGTGGGGGGACGCGTGCCGTCGAGAAGATGTTTCGGTGGTCGCCTTGGGCTTTTGACTGACTGCGCTGCCCTGCTTGTCTGGGTGGGGATGCCTCCTCCTTCTCTGTGTCTCGCCGTGACACCGCTGGGCTGTACGGCTCGCGAGAATGCCGGCTTTCTCTGCAAACGGGAACCCCGTGCAGATGGATCACAACAAGGCATGCCTATATAGGGATAAAAGTTTCGAACACGGCATCACAGAGGCCCCCACGCGGATTTTCACTTCCAGTAAATTCCGCTGGCGGAATACGAAATGTTTCATTTATTTTTGAGTATCCTCTGATGTTTGTTGTTGTTGTTGAGGTTGGATTGGTGCCAATTTTAGAAGCAAGATGAAAAGTTTCGATGGATATTTTTTTTATATAATGTAATATAAACGTGCTTTTTTCACTTTTACCGGCAGTCTTTTTATAATGGTTTTTTTTCTCCCGTCGCGTGATCAATTGTTTTACTCCGGAGGTTAAAACTCCACTCTGCCCACACCGCTGCAGCTATTACACAATAATATATGGTAACGCTACCTCGTTAATCATCATGGTGGGTATTTTAGCGTCTCTAGCTTATACACACTGCAGGACCTACAGGCTGTTTGACAGCTATCCTAATTGAAGGGGGTGGGGATATGAATGTGCAAGGATATTGGTAAAGACATGTGGATGTTACATTACACCACGCGGAAGCATATGCAGCCCTTTGTCAGTCCATTTGCTGGATGACAGCCTCCCCACGCTGCGCTGCTCGGTGGGGATTATATGACCATACTTCACCACGCTGATCAGTGCGGGTTGAAGGCAGGGAGCATAGACGTGGGAGCATAGACATACCATACAACACGATGGTTTTAGTACCCTCCTGCTGCCCATCACGTAGCCCCGTACGTACTATGCCAATCCTTTACCTACCACGTACAACAGCACATTGTTCCCATGCACAGCAACCTGCTACCATGCGCAACCTTCTTCAACATTCTGTTGTGCATGGTAACGTGTTGGGGACTACAGCCACAATTGTACCGTGGGCCATCGATTGTTGATATCGAGTCGAAATCTACAAAGTGCAGCAGCCACGGAGAGAAGGACATGTTAAATCAATTCACGGGGACAGAGAGGATAAGAGTGGATCCGTTTCTGTGCAGGCAGCAGAGGTTGACGGGGTTAGACATTGCGAACAGCGTGGGAAGGATGAGAAGGAGCATCCCACCCACTGTTCGTGCACCGTAGTATGTTATATGTTAGATAACGTCTACATTACATGTAGAGTTGCCTCGATATAATTTTCACGATACGATATTGAGGCTCACGATACGACGATTATCACGACATCAGTTTTCGAGGACGCAATGATTGTATTTTAACGTCCCCGCGTTGATCTTTTTCTCTGCTTTCATTCCATAAGGCGTACAACGCACATGCTGTCAGTCACACGATGAAGGTAAATTAAATATGAAACTCCCGAAGGTCGTGATATAATATAATCGCCAAGCCGTCAATTAGACCGATTAATATTATGTAGTACTCGTATAATGTATGCTATATATTTATTCACAAATTTTTATTTCTGTTTTGAGTTTGTTAAATTCTGGATATCGTGTCAGGAATTAAAAACGTAAGGGAACAAATTCATGAGCAACGATCATCACGATCTAATGATATGCTGCACAACGGATGATACGATTTTTGGTGGATCTTGAATTGTACGATATATCGCAGTATCGCCAAATTGCAATGACCCGAGTATTTATATAGTACCGGTTATGTATCGTGTACTCCAGACAGATTCGCATAGACTCGAATTAAAACTAAGCAGATGTGACTGCATGTCCGCTGCTGCAGTTTCGGGCCATGTAAACCAGATCCCAAACATGGTCTTGCTGGCAGAAAAGTCCCTATCTACGTATGTCGACTGGCCCTTATTTGCACAGACGCCTAATTTGTCATGACAAACGAGAAAGCATCTGACGTCTACATCAAGGGGGTTAACGGGGCCCGTCGTTGACCTTTTGCGTCCATTCCGCGCAGCCATCTCGGTTATTCTGAAAATGTTTGGTTGTGTTTTGTAACCTTGTATAAAACTGAATGCGACCCCTAATTATGTTTAACGTTGCAGGTCACTTCATGTGGCGTTACATTCACAAGCCTGTGTGACTCCACACAAGTAAGATATGCAGATTGCACAATCACTGTGGGTTGGAGGGTCATGCGGTGATTGAGCCTGAACAAGACACGCATCCGATGGGCGTAGAGGTGCGGTATCGTAGGATACAGTACAGCAAATAGGTTTATTATATAGGGTGTTTTAGTGTTTTCCCAATCTTCTGCTCTAATTTTTAATCTGGGCACTCAACACACAGAAAAATTCAGCAAAAGAAAACGTGGCCAAACATCCCAAAGCAGGATCTTCTTGAGAAAGAGATATGAGATTGAGTTAAGCTTTTATGAGTAAACTATGTTGTGGCATGCATCAATTTTGTAACAAAACTACCTTTATAAGGCTGAGCAAAAATAAAAATAAACAATTGGCCTCTTAAAATATGGCAAAAATGTTACGATCTTCACTAATAAGCCTTGATGCGTATTCCATTGTTTGTATGCTGAAGAAGGAAGCGCGCCGAGGCTGTATGGTTCCACATCTATGTATGGAAATTGCTAAAGCGCACCCTTGTCCACGTCAATGGCAACTTCTACGTCAGCGAACTGTCAAGTTACGGATTTATATGGACAAAAAATAAGCAGGTTTTGTCTATAATGGCCACCAACTTTTGTTTAATCTGCAGCCGAAAGTAAATAAGTAACATCCGTTGTATCGATGTTTATGCGTGCTGCACTCTGCACAGAGTGGGTGTCCCAAAATGACCAAAAAATTGCCAGATTTGGCTGGAGGATGTTTACAGCACAGTTATCTCGCATCGCTGCCTCTTATAATTATGGATTTTTGTTGCAATCTATTCCAGATTATATTTTCTCATTAAGGCATTAAACGAATACTGGTGTGCGTGTTAATTGCACCAAAACTCGGTGCATGCAGATGTTGGTTCTCATCTTCACATGTGGTATAACAAGATGGGATCAGATGATGAATGAGGAAAAATACACATTAAATACGGAGCAATAAATCACGATCCTAATCTGACAGCAAGTAGAACGTGGCAATTAATATTATGCTGCGGGCTGGACATTTTCAAATTTCACCAATTATTACGATGAACCCCAGCTGAATAATTTGCAGTGCTATATAAGGGGTGCCCAGAGAAATGTCCTTGTGATTGGTCAAAAATGCATGACGACCAAATAGCTTTCTCTCTCAGCGCATTACTATGCCGTGGAAGAAGGTCCAGTTGCATTGATCTGTGTGTACGCAATGCTTGGCATAGTGCAACCATGGAACGTTTGCCCACCTGACAACACTGATGTCCAACTGGCAGGACTGCTAAAATTAAGACTGTATAGAAAATTCTAAATTGAGAGTGGAGAAATCAACTGGAGAAAAAGAGTAATTGAAGGTGTTCTTGGGGAGGTTAAGAAGGAGAGAAGTTAACTTAGAATGCAATATTTTTTCTAAATATATGCATTGGGCAATCGCAACGATGGAAGCTTGATAAATACATTTCTGGAAGAATATTGTGAAAGAAACCAAGAGATGGAAAAATATGATTTTTTATTAAATTAAAAGAAGGGGGGTATTACGATGAAATGAAAAAGAAAAATCAAGTTCAGAGAGAGTGGAGAAAGTTTCCACCAACGACCTGCCATTGGGCATTTGATTGAAACAGATAAGTGATGACAAATGCATAAATTTGGTCAAACACAAATGAACACATTTAGATGATACATTTATATTATCTGTAGCTGGCCAATTTTATTAAATAAACCCAAAGTGCATTCACAACAACAAAGCCAGCATCACAAGACATTCATTCGCATGTTTTATTGTTAAGTGCTAATCCATCATAAAGTTCCGAAAACAAATAATCTGATGGAATATTTGCATATATTAATTTTGACTACTCATCAGAAGCTGTAAACACATCAAGCATCACATGCAACAACAGGTGCGAGTCAAATAGTGTACTTTATTGCAGGATATTGTGAGTAAAACTTGCATTTATTGACAATATCTGTTAGTAGAAAATATGTAACCATTTGGTATAAGCTGTTAATATGTATAAATTAAACTGAAGCGTTGGGCTTCTAATAAACGGCTATTTTCGATGACAAACATCAATACACATTACTGACAATTACTGGTAACTGGGCATTTTTTTTTTTAATAAATTTTACTTTTTTCAAAATAAAAAATCAGTGAATGTGTTTTTGTTCTGGTTTTACATGAAAATTAAACAGATGTACACCATCAATTAAAATATCACGCAGGAAATAAGATTTTTGAAGTACACTTTTCAAGATACAATGTAAAGTCCCAGTTACAATGATGCTAAAAGTAGTTTTATTTGTAACATGATGTTAATTAAACACATTTGTGGATTTATATATTTTTCAAATCAAACCATTGCAAGGCATAACTGTTTAAAAAAGTACATATTGTAGCTTGAGGGCATATTTTAACAACCCTGTCGTTACCTAATACAGTGTGTTAAAAATTCCATTATTTCTTAACATAGAAATGTTCTATTTAAAGCTTTCGTGACTGCAGGGATTCATCTTCTTGGTTCTTTCGGTAAAGTCACGTAGAAGGGAAATAATAAAATAATACAAATAGAACATTAAATAATTCTCACGACGTTTCGGCCACAATGCAAGCAGCCGTCCTCAGGTGAAGAACAGGTCTGTCGGGAAGACAGCGTCATTCAGACGCTGTCTTCCCGACGGCTGCTTGCGTTGTGGCCGAAACGTCGTGAGAATTATTTTATTATGTTTTATTATTATGATTTTATTATTTGCCTTCTACGTGACTTTACCGAAAGAACCAAGAAGATAGAAATGTTCTGTAGCATAAAGCAAACATTTCCATCAAGAATGTAAATCCTAGAACTTTCACTACTATTACAATGAAGAAAAAAAGAAAATAATTTATGCTAATTTGTGCTAATTTATGCAATTGATTTTTTTCCCATGACGGTGGTATCGAGTTGTGGGAATATGTAGCTCACGGACGCACGCAACACGTCACAGAGCACCAGCCTGAGCGACTTCGCCAAGTGGGCCAGCCTCGCAGCCCACTGGGAGTCTGCGATGAAAATTATTTCCCAACAGCAGAACACGTTTACCAAAACCGCAAAATCGCATTTGCTCTCCGCCAACACACTGGCTTAGCAAATCTCTTTCAGCCGTCCTAATATCACTTTCAGCAGAATTACGCATGACAGATTTCTCTTTGCACTTTAGCTCTCGATGGAAACATAGCAGTACATGCATATATAATCAAGGGGTCCTCTAGTCTTTAATAATTGTCCTAAACTCATACCCCCTTCATCACATATCGGAATCCATCTTCAGAGTAAAACAACAAATATTATAAGTACACGGTGCATTTATTAAACAGAGGAATGCATACATGTTTTACAAGTTGATGCTCAATGATACAATTTATAGAACGAGAATGATTTTTATTTCTGCATTAGTTCATTTATGTGTGCATTACAGAAAATAATACTCAAGAGATATTGTACAAATATATATGATTTTTGTAACCATGTTTAGGAGCCAAATATAAAAGATACAAAAGTATTTTTTCGTTTTAACTTTGGACCACAATTAAATGTGGATGGCTTTTAGTAGCATTGTGTACACAATATTCTTAAAATAATCTACCCAATTATCTCCCCATCGTATTTGAAAATGTTCGGGTACTTTTTTTTGAAGATACAAACAATGTAAATGTAAAAATAACATTAAAACGACAAACTCCATTTTGGAACATTATCTACAGTCTATTTTAGTTGTTCTCATAAACATGTTGCAAAATAAAGTAACATTTTTAGCAATATAATTAATCTGCTTTATACTTTTTCATGTTGTAGAAACCACAAGCCAATACGAATGGAAAAACACCTGCAAATCTCCATATTTAAGTGGTCTAAACATTAGATACAAACGCATTACACCGGGCAATATCGCTTGATTATATAAAAAAAAGCAATTACGCAATTAACTCAAAACATTACCAACACATCATTTGTGTACATTCTTCATTAAGCTTTAAATAATGGCCTTGCATACCTTAACAGAAATATATTTAAACTACCTGTAAATATATTAACAAATTTTTTCTCAGCGTGTTCGTGGTGAGAGGATAAAATAACTAAAATCGTAGTTTTTCAACCATTATTTCAGTGTTACTATTTCTATTGCTCGTTGTGTCGCCCATTTTGTTATTTATTGGCGAGAAGACGTGCAGAGCACGTGGCCTCACCAAGGCCATTGATGGCTTTGCAAATGAAGGTGGAGCCGTTCAGCTCCGAGCCATCCGTGATGATGAGGGAGCAGTTGCCTTCCTCGTCGTACTCGATCTGGAGCTGACGCGACTCCTTGATAGGCTGCCCGTTCCGGAACCAGATAACCTCGGGGTCTGGGTAACCTGCCAGAGGAAAAAGGAGGTGTTGAGTACGATGGACTAACGGTTTGCTACCTATCCCAAACCCACAAACAAACGTGTCCATTTGACTTTGATTAAAAAAAAAACATTGTAACAGCCTGACAGTCATTCTAGCAAGAATGATGATGGTTACACGTATATATGATAAGTTACACGTCATTTCAAAACGTTATACTGAACTTTTTCCTGGGAATGTGATGAATTCCGACAAGTTTATTTCCCCCAGTGTCTAGTGTGTACGTGTGATTCATTTACAATAAGTGCACGATGCTTCACACAACACCAAGTAAAAAAATAAGATTAAAATGACCTTCAATCTTGCACTCAAACCTAGCTGAAGAGCCTGGCACCATTTTGGCATCTTTCATTTTCTTGCTGAAGTATGGTTTCGTTTTCGATTTTTCTTCCGCAACACGGCTGAGTGGATTCACTGTTGGTGAATCTGGTGTCACTAGGGGTACACAGTAGGAAAGCAAACGCTTTCAGTTATTTTACAATGGTTACAATCAAGTGTGCAATCACATTAATCCATTATCAGCTCAAACCGAGATGTATGAATGGACATCGCTCAGCTTTTCGCAAACGTGTTTAGGTATAACGACAATGTGGACTGTTGTTAAATGTTGTTCCTTTAATAAAACCCAAGGCACAGATGTCCTTCTTTAATTGAAAAGACAGTAGTGGTATTTTATGAGGCAGGCTTTTTGATCATATCATACCCCAAGTGGCCTTCTGAACATTTAACCGTGTTTGTGCAAACATAAGTGACAAGGCTTGATCTCGTCTTACCAGATACATCGTTAGTGGCAGGCGGAGATTTTGGGCTGGGAGGAGACACACCAGAAGTTCGTTTACCACCAATCCCCAGCATCGCCATAGATGAAAGTCGCCCAAGCGCACGTACAGCATTGCCAGTTTTCTGTCAAACCAAAATATAAACATCTCACCGATTCAGCAATAAACATTTATACTTACGAGTTTGTTTAAACGCTAAAAATGCATTGCATGATGGTGGAACTGTAATTTTTTTAAATGTATGTTCACACATCCGACCATTTGACATATCCGACTATATCTCAATCCTCAGTGAGCCAGATCCGCAACGTTGTAATGTATATATGAAAAATCGACGTCTAACGTTAGCCATAACAATGACTTCATGAAAACAAAATAATCAAATATGTATGTTTTTACCATAATAGAGGTGTTTGGGTCAAATTGCGTAAATATAAACCCGCCACCACTAATGCTCATTAACAAACCTTACCTTATCAACAAACATTACCTTAGTATGGTTACCTTAGTAAGGTTTGTTTCACACATACTTCACATCTTTAAGGATGCGTCTTGGATTGAACACTGCGAGGACTGGAGCAATAATACACTTGTTGGGGTTTCCCTTGCGGTGTTTGCAGTGCTATCGTTTAAACCGTGGCGCTGCTGGACGGCGTTTTACCTGCCACTTCCTTTTGGTGAGGTAGCGCTTCATCCTCTCCTTTGAGAGCTTCTTGGCTGCCATGTGCTCTGTGTCCATCTGCAGCCAGGGATGCTCCACACACTGTGTGCAAGTCAGACGCTCCCTGGCAAAGAATCAGTTCAGGAATCTTAAAACAGTAAGCGTACAATCGCATGCAAAGTGATGTACATGCACAGCTAATTTTGTGTCAATCTACTTCAGGGCCAGTCAATCGGCATGCCCATACTTCACCACGCTGGTCAGTGCGGGTTGATGGAAGTGGTGAGCGTCGTAGATGTGGGAGCATATAGATACAGTCCAACGATACATTTTACCGTCCTATCCTCTCCTGACCAACACGTTGTACAGTCCTGGAGCACCACCTACGTCAACCTGGCATGCACGGTAGTCGCCCGTCCAAGCACCGTCTAGAATCAACCCTGCTCGGCTTCGGAGATCCGATGAGATCGATGACATTCTGGGTGATTTGGTGTTAAGGCAGCACAATGTTAAATGCATTAATTTGCTTAGGTTATTGACTATTACTGTACTGCCCGGTCACATTATATTCGTGATTCTTTTGTCTCGTTCATTTTCTAAAGCTATTTAATTTTCATAAAAAAATATTTTACGTAATATCCTCATTGTTTCTCTATTTTATTTCAGATTTGTACAATACACTTTACAGGCATGCAAAAGAAAACAACCACGACGTTTGTAGCAAAGGGAAGACAAAAAGTAAAGACGTACAAATTAAATCGCACAAAAAAATACCTTACTTCATGTTTTTCTGTAGAAGTTGACTGATGAAGTCTTTGGAATCTTCAGATATTTCATCGAAGGCCTCGTCGTCAAAATCCCACGTGGCCGATGTGACGTTTGCCAGGGTTTCGTTGTCATTGTCACCCATCAATGGGGACAAACCACTGACGCTGCAAACGAGGCAGCAGTGCAGGTTTAGTGAATACGGTAACCACTGAATAAACTCGTGCAGGGAGAGGTGTGCAGTGCTGAACGAACCAGGAATGTGTTACCACGCAACATATATATCCTTTGAATTAAAACATGTTCCGTAAAATATGACGAGAAAACCCATCACAACGTGAAAAATGCATGCAGGCCGGAAACAGTTATATATCACAACAAAGGCGTGCTCCGAAACAAGGCCGAGTGTATTGTATACGCAATGTGGTGGTCACATGACACGTATGCAATGTAAGGCATAATGGGAGTTGTGAGCACAACTTTTGCGTTTCTTTAAATCTAACTGAGCAAAATCAGTACTTACAGTATATAACAGATGACACCCACGCTCCACATGTCAGTAGCATATCCAATGGGCTCGTAGTTTATGACCTCAGGTGCCACAAATTCTGGTGTTCCAAACATGACCTTCAGATTCTTGACATTTTCTATGAAATTAGAAAAAAGTCACGAACGTACGTTAGAAAAATGGCACCAACAGTGGTGCGTTTTAAAGTATGGATGATGAACATTATACAAGTTTTGAGGAAGAGGTACAACAAAGATTCACCGGCATGTTGTGTTTGTACATTGCAAAGTGTAGTATGCATAGTATCAGTACATGTACAGCTCTTTTGTCACTCCACTGCTGGATGAGAGCCTCTCCACATCATGCGGGTTGCGGGGGTTTATTTGACCATACTGTACCTCCATGCTGGTCAGTGTGGATTGGTGAAGGTGGGCAGCATAGACTTGGGGGAGCATAGAAGTACAGTACAAAAGTGGATTTTGCTGCACTGCGCTCTACTGCCCACAATATAGATCTTTAGCGTTATAACAAGCTGAGGTGCACGGTGGTCGCCCATCCGAGCACTATCCAGGCTGAGAGATTTGACAAGGATGAGGTGCACTCAGGGTGATTTGGTCCTAAGCATTGTTTATATGCCAACACAAATACACATGCTCACATGCATGGTCTGAATAAAACGTCTCTCCATGCTCAAACATTCAAAAGCATTCAAACGAGCATTGGGAAGTGTTCAGGCCCTGATTCCTTTGTGGACATTCTACATTCCAGTGGCAGGGGTCTTGAGTTCCACAGCACAACCACTATAAAGATTGTATATACAGTATATGACATATATATGACAACAACACGTGTCTTGTGCGTCATAAGCAACCCGGCTAGAGTGTGGTTACCCAGTTTGCGAGCCAGCCCGAAGTCGATGATTTTAATGCGGTTGCCGGTCTGGTTGAGGCACATGATGTTTTCTGGCTTGAGGTCCAGATGCACGATGCCCTGCCGATGCATGAACTGCACCCCCTCCACGATCTGCCGCATGTACTTGATGCACTCTCGCTCTGTCAGCTCAAAGTCCTCGTCGATGATGCGCTCAAAAAGCTCCCCGCCAGAAATCCTGAATGCACGTCCAATGCCAACACAACGACAATTACCTTTTACAACGGCCATGCAAGTCATGTCAACGTTATTCATTGTTTACGTATTTCAATAATTCTGTAATCAAGTTATATGGAGATGAAATACTGGTACTTACAGTTCCAAGACCATGATAATATCTGTTTTTGACTCGAATGCATCAACACACTGGACCAGCTTGGGATGATGCAACGAGTTCATAAGAGCAATTTCTTGATGAATGCTTTCCTTGTCCTTTGCTGTGAGGGCCTTTATAAACTTCCCTGCAAAGGTTTTCCCACTCTTCTTTTCCACCAGTTTGAAAACTTGTCCAAACCGTCCCCTGTTAAAAGTTAACAATTGCGTCCCACTGTGCATTAATGCCCATTACTAAGCATTGGGCACACACAAGTTATACTGCATATACCGAAATAATGCGATGGTTATAAGTGTTTTTGAATAAGTAAAAACGTTGTTCCGGAAAAAAAAAAAGAATAAAACTTACGTCCCGAGGCGTTCTTTGACATCATAGATATCGTTTAATTTCTTGTTTGGATTGATAGAAACGTGTCCGTAATCACGAGTTTCATTTTCCTTTTCATCTAGAAAAAGAATAACTCATTATAGTATAAATTATTGCATTATATCAATCATGTATGTAAGGAACAACTGATGCATTAGGCCAAAAAAAGTGTTCATACGAACCATCATCTGAAAACTCCTCTTCTGCTTTAACTGCTATAAAAACACAACCATACCAAAATATATTATTGTTTTGAAGTGTTTTAATGCATCAATCCACCATGCATCTGTATTTAAACTCTCCTGTGATCCCATTGGCACAATGACAATTTTTAAATGGAGGCCTGGTTTAGGCAAAAACATGTTTTTACAATGTAGAAGATTCAGTGCAAAAACTAAAATTATTCTGTATTGGTAAAGGTGCTTCCCTGCAATTGCTTGCTCACAGCACTGATGGTGGAAGGGCCTCCGCTAGTGAGTATTTTGGCCTACTCTTACATGCTGGATAGACATCTTGGAAGAGGTGGGAGTAAACACATCGCACCCTACCACGTGACCTACCAACTGATTAACTGTAGCATACCCATATATACAACTGCCGCGCCTAGAGATTAAACCGGCGGCCTCGGGATTGCAAGTTCAGTGTGTTAACCATTATGCTATGGCAACATCCTATTAGCGTATAACCTTTGGTTATATAAAATGTACGTATAAGCTCACGAGGGAGAACAAAAAAAGGCAAAATTTGGAAAACGTATAATCACTGCTAGATCGTAAAGACTGAAATTGTTACTCAAATAAGCATTCATTTGGCGACGAGGTTAGAAAATGTGGAGCACCATTGACGATGCCCGGTGAGACGAGCGGTGACTCCTGGCTGGGCTCGCTGATGCCGTAGATGTTGGCGGCGCGCACTCGGAACTTGTATTGCTTCTGCGGGTCGAGGCCCTGCACGCTGTACGAGGTGCTGTGGCACGTGGAGGTCAGCTCCTTCCACCGGCTCTCCCCCTCGCCCTGCACCTCCACCGTGTATGACTGCACGAGACTGCCCCCGTCGTAGGTGGGGCCGTACCACGACAGCGTCAGTGAGTTCTCCCTGATGTCCGAGGCGCACGGTTGGCCCGCGGGAGGCTCCGGTTTATCTGCAGCAGCGACGGGAAGGTTACGTTAGCTCAGGGGTCGGAAACCAAAATAACAAGCCGAGCTATTATTTTCTAATTCGGTAAAAATAACTAAATATTTCAGAGCCGCAATGTATGTCAATACGAGACGGTCCTTCATAAATAACATCGCGATGCGGCCCTTAAAGATCCGCAGGTTGCCAACCCCTGCATGAGTTGAATTTCGGTGGTGGTGTAATCCAGTTGCTGCTTTCGAGGTGGGATTGGTGGATTCCAAAGATTTGGTCGTGTGCCTGGCTGAAACCTGAGGTGGCCGCTAAAAAGGATTAGGGGTGTCAATTTGTCTGCTCAGACGTTTGAGCGTTAGCCCATTGATGTGCAAACTTTTCTCTGTGTACTCTGGCTCCCTCCATCATGTGAAAAACATGTGAAGCAATTGGTCAAATGGCCACATTTACGGCCCCCCTGAAATGAGGTGTTTAGATTCAGTGGGACCTTCCCAGATAAATGAAACGCATTTGTTATTTTAAAATTTTCCTGGATGGTTTGAGGTTTGGGTCTTTGATCTTATGATAAACTTGAACCATGCCACTGTACTTCACACACAAATTATTCAGGGCCAGCAGTAAACCATGTCCTTCATTTACAGCACATTACCACTAACGTGCATCATTTACTGCAGCAGTGCACTTCAGAGCGATGCTGAGAACAGAGCCATATATGGCCCATGACGCACAGAGTGGAGAGCTTTGGTTTCTCGTATATAGTCGCTGCTTTTAGTATAATTACATGTAAAAGCTACATTTAAAGGTTCAAAAACGCTCACTTCATAAGCTGCACCAAAATTTGATTTGGCTCTTCATATATACCATATGAACGTGCAATAGTTGGTGTTTGTGCAATTGCTATCGTGGCTACAAAGAATGACACTCACTGTTGCTGTCAGTTTGTTACAAAGTGTAAATAATATGCACAAAACCACTAGAGCATCTGCAAATGTTTACATGTCCATTATATTTCATGAGCAGGAGCATGAGCAGGAGCTTTCACAGCCTACTAAGGAAAATATATATTTTTTTTCACGTCATGCTTTTCCTAATATGGCCTTCGGTTAACAAAGTGATCTACATTCTTGCACTAAAAGCTCACGGGTTATGGACACAGATTATTTTTAGAAGAAATACCAGTTTATGTCTGTACAAGTGAAACGGTGGCACACACAAGAAGTGGAATAACAGGAATAATTTGCGTTTGTTGTATTAAATTCTATAACTATGGCATCAATTTAAAATACAGCTGCCAACAATTATATTGTTACAAGCACACCTTTCGTCAACAAACACGGGCGTTCATGCGATGCACACGCGGAGGTGTTCGTGGTGTGGTGGCAGTGCTAGCCCATTGCTGACCTAAGCAAAAATGACCTTGGGACGCATCACGTGACTACAAACACTATGTAACTTAATGATATCACAGTTGTGTGAAATTATTACGTGAATAGACCAATTATAATTCACATCACTTTAAACTGTTTTTAAAAGCACAAGCTTTTCATCGTTCTTACGAAATTACTTTTGAGCTAATCTTTGCTTGCACCCCTATTTTTTTTTATGAATCTGGGTTTCTTGAACCACTCGGGGTGGGGGGGGTCCTGAACTTTCCCTAAGCTCGCGTACTCCCAGCGCGACCACAGGGCAGCTGTGCACCACTTCCTACCGACGATAGTGACCCCGACGAGCGCCTGGGTGCTCCCATGCTTGTTCTCCAGCACCAGCGTGTAGCACCCGCAGTCGTTGTGCTGGGACGAGGAAATGGTGAGCCTGCTGCTCGCGTCTTTCGTCTCGATCTTGAGCCGCCCACCCGCAGCAATCTGGCGTGCAAAAACGTTGGATTGTATCACGTCAGCCAGCACCGCGGAAGTTTTCCTTTTTTTTTTTTAAAAGGCTACGTACGGAGAGGGTTACACTTCTACGAGTGGTTGTAAAGCAATACAAGTTTAATTTAAAAACATATGAAATCCACCAAAGGATGAGGGCTTCACCGCGGCCACATCGGTTTGACCGACCACACTTCACCACGCCGGTCATAGGAAGGTTTGGGGAAATGTTAATCATGTTGAATAAACATTTCAAATGCTCAGAGAAGGATGGAGAAGTGTTCAGATTACTTGGTGGTGCAGTCAGTCGTGGAAACATTATCATTCCTATGGCGAAGGGCTGTTTTATTGAGAGGGCAACCATTGTTGATTTCCCACAAATCAGTATTTTATGGCCACAAGGCTGTGGCGCTCACAGAGGACCATGAGTAAAGTGTTCGGCCACAGCAATATCTGGCCAGGTGCAGTATTCTGGCCGGGTACAGAGTTTCAATCAACAACTTATTATTTTACGGAGTTTTAACATCCATTGAAGACCTCACCTCCTTTTTGAACCTCAGCCAAGAAGCCTTGATGGGCGGCGTGCCTTCAAAGGAGCACATTAAATCCACCATCTCACCAGCTCGAACCTTCATATCTTCAGGGAAGCGTGTGATCTGTGGTGCACACGCTGTAGACTGCTTTGCATCTACACAGATTGAAACTCAACATTACACATGCACATAACAGCCTGTGTATGATTCATAATTTAGAATATGCATGAATAAGGCTTGTTGTCTCTTCGAATAAATAGAACATATACAATACCTGGTTTAGCAGAAATCTTCGGAGTGGGTTTCTTTTTTGGAATGACTGGTCCTGATGAACATTAAAGAAAACATTGCAATGTAAGCTGGTAACAGCGTAGATTCATGATTTAGTTTTAAACTGAAATCTAAAACAAATTAATCCAAATACACAATTTAATCGAAGCTTTGTGCATAGAGGGGCCTGTGACAGTGCCGTTGCACAACAACAACAACAACACCGTGACACAAAATGAATGTTTGTGGCCAGCTTGGTGGTCCTGCTTCCGCAAACCTCTGCCGCTAACCACCAGGATCGCGTGGTATGTCCTGACAGCTCAGAAGAAGCTGCACAAACACCTAGGAAGTAGAGGGCTCTGTGGGGTAATTTATCTGTCAGCAATTAAATAACTCGCCTGCCTTTCATCACCGCAAATTGCAGTCTGCCTTTATAAACAGTTTAAAGTTGCGGTTCTCCATTCGACAAAACACTCCAGAGAAATGGGAAACTGAGAATGCATTCGCAATGTAAAATTATGAATTAAGTTTACAAAAGGAATAACGTTGTAAAATAGATGTCCATATTTATTCAAATGAGCGATGCAACGATTTCACTTACCATCATTTTCGACTGCACTGACTTGAGTTTTGGGTTCGTTGGTTTTTAGTTTTGATATTGTTGGCTTGACTGAACATGCTGGATCTGTACAATGAAATAAGAATCATTATATAATTATTTAAGGTAAACATTTTACCTAATTTTATGGCATAACGTAACACACAAAGGAAACATTTTGCATTTAACTGGACATGAACACCATTTGAAATAAATGACAACTTCCATGTACGTATACATTAAATATATTTTTTAAATGTAAATAACAAAAATCACTCATACTTTGGACATCACTTAAAAGGTAAGATGATATCTAAAACAGGAGCCACGGACATGACTCAACAAATTACTTTCTCAAGTGGACATCGACCAGAGTATATATATCTTCGTTTGTCCATTCCATATCCAGTAGAACAAGCAATTACATCCCCGAGTGGCCTCTGGTTGAATAATGAACAACCTGAACAACGATCACGAATAGCTACAGTTTTACCATCTATGTAGACCATGGCCGATGTCTGTGCTTTTCCAGCTCGGTTTTCGACTGAGCATGTGTACTTTCCCTCATCCTCAGGAAGAACCTCTTCAATCGTCAAAGAGCAAAGGTCACCTACAAAAACAAACCCGTACAATTGTTGTTCAACATGTGGCATTGGCATTCACGAGCCTCAAAATTACAAATAAGCACATACTCTTCGTGAACATCTTAAACACACAGCAAGGCTTCGGGAAACAAACGCAAAGCAAGGCGTATGGCGAGCCGTACCTTTCTGAGTGATCATTATGTACTTGGAGGGTTTCAGGACTTTTCCATCGACGCTCCACGTCTCGACGAGGGGAGGCCGCCCCGACACGCGGCACTGCAGCTGGAGGCGCTCGCCGTCCAGCACCCGTGTCACGCGCAGCGGCTCCGTGAACACGGGCAGCGCCTGCTCGTCGCCGCCACTGCCACCGCCACCGCCACCCCCCCGGGAGATCCCACCGGGGGACACGGTCTCGCAGCACCCGTTGGAACCCTTCGTACAGCCCTTAGAAGATGCCATCCCTCCTCCTCCGCTGCCTGCAGACTCCGTCAAGCAGCGAGCCGAGGCCGGGCGACTCTGGCAGCGGGGGCCGTCCTGCACGTCGCACTCCGTGGGGCAGTGCTGTGGATCCGACTCGGAGCAGAGGCTGCTGCTCCCACAGCCAGAGAAGCAACCAGGGTGAGACGACTCCGACGAACACTGCTCTGGCTCTTGCTCGGGTGGATCACCGCAATCCTGTAGGTGTATCCGGCGAAAACTTGGTTGCTTGGGTTTTGGCGCGGGAGGTGGTGGCTTACGCGATGGGGCTTTCTTGCAGGCCAATGTTGCTCGGAAATCCACTTGTTCAGCCTCGCGTTCCTTTATCTCTTCTTCACACAGGGATTTTGTCTTTACTCGTCGCGAAAGGTTTCCACGGAAGTCCAGCTGCTCAGCCTCTCTTTGTTGGCTCTCTTCTTCGGATGAGTGCTTGGTAGAGCTCGATTTCTTGGCCGCACCACTGAGGACGCTACGGAAGTCTTTCTGCTCCGCCTCCTGCTGTTTCTGTACCTCCTCCAAGCGCTCCTTTGTTTGGACCTTACGGCGCAGAACACCTCGGAAGTCTGTCTGATCGGGCTCGGATCCCTTGCATTCCCACTGCTGTTCAGGGTTTTCTCCACTCGGGCTGCAGCTCTGCCTGACGTTTGTGCTGGAGCAAAGGCTCTCCGAGTCTCTTCCCCTACAAGGCAAAAAGAGTTTTGATCACACAGTTGAATTGCTGGCCTGTGAACTGGAGCCAGCTGGCTGCACTCCCAAGTGACGTTTGTTTAAATGAATAAAGCCAGACACTGGGAAAGAGGCAGCGAACTTGAATTTGCATCGGTTACCGGTGACTGCTAAGAGCCCTTTTTGAAATGTAACCACGCCGCATGAAAGCGCACGTCTCAAGTGTGTTTGAATTTTTGTCAGCATCAAGCATTACTTTTAATTGATATCACACTTACCACCTTTGGTGTACGGAGCCAGGGCCTCCACCCTCCTTTACCACCAGCGATACTGTGCAGTTTGACGAGCCAACAGTGTTTCTGTGAAGAGCAAAAAACACATGTAAATTAATATCGCAATTAATCATTCAACTCTACATTTATTTCAAAATAAAATGACCTACCCGAGCATGTACAAACACAGGTTTTAACTGTATGCAGGTTTAATCAATTAAGTGGAAAGTGGAACTAACTCAGAATGACAATCTCAAAATAAGTCATGACAGCTTATTAGCTCTCAATGGATAGTGATCCATGAAGCGACCTCCCAGTTGGCTTGTGTGCCCTCCACAAAACTGTGGGAAAGAGGAAAGTGCCCCGCTCTCGCATTCTCTCTGCCCAAACTGCGTCATCGGCAGGAGAGAGTTGCACCGCCCCAGGACCCTGAGCTACATGTGATTATATGTAGAACCAACTTTACAGTTACCCTCAGGGGCTTCGTTTTCAGCGCTAGAGAATGTCCAGAGTTTATCTTTCCATCAAGTATAGAGGGGAAAACTGGTGGTGGTGTATTTGTCCCGTTGCTAAATAAAGCTCGGAAGGGCACTGTTTTTGTTTCAAATATTTTCCAGAAAAACAGGACAGATAATAACTTTAATTGGGGCATTACGGGCAAAGACATTGCAGGTAATTTAATCTCACTAGTGAATTGGTCCCCTTGGGCCAGCAACAGTATGCTCACGCACTAAACGCCGATTTTCATGGCAAACCCTGCATGTTTTCCAAAACTGATGATATTTTTACAAACTCCGTCCATAGGTGGCCAAATTCTTGAAATATTTCATCGGGTGTAAGAGGCAGTGTACAGTTGCCGTTTATTGCAGCTGATTGCTCTAAATTGAACTTGTAAATTAATGAGTCCAAACTCAGATTTCCCAAGTAGAATACTAAAACGATCAATTATGCTATTAATAAACACATGTTTCATCCTTGCAGCAAGATTTATTTTTGTGTTGCGAGAAGAGCACCACTTATGTAAGGATATAACAGGTCATTTACATTTCAGGAATTGTTTTACCTTTCAGAAATGTATTACAACGTCCATTAGCAGAAAACGATACAATATCACATCTTTGCTTCTCACTGAGCAAGGAACCTCTTCAGCTGATTTCCCCAAACGGGAACGAATGATAATACAAACACCTCTCCTTGGCCATTAATCACTGCATAAATTAGATAAGGGGTGGAAGAGAGGTGCAGTTGTTACCACACTGCGGTATGAACCCAGTGACCTGATTTTGATTCCTGGCCACGGCGAACATCATTGGCCAAAGTTGGTGAAGTATGGTCAAACAACCTCCATGTGATTGACAAAATGCTAAACATTATTATTTGTATTGCTTTAAATTTGGAAAATGTGTAAAAGCACATACACGTGCTGTTAAAGCTTCCTTAGTATTATTTCCCACTACAAAAAGAGTTGCGAGCCAATGGAATATGTTTGGTATTTTTAATCTGCTTCACCACTGCAACTTGTAAATTGCACCACTGCCCATTGTCTCTAAACTCTGAAGGAGCTCAGCATCGCCCATGAGCATGGAGCCCATTTGACTTTTACTTGACTCACTTTTTTCATTGTAAAGTAATAACATTGCTATTATCTTTAACTAACAAGCCGAAAGTATATATATTTTAAAAAGACCTGTACCTGTACAAACGCAACTGATAAAATGACAGCAACAATGATTAAAACGAAATAACTATAAAATAACACATATGTCAAGACATAAGACACTGTAAGATTAATTAAAAATTAAACAATGACTTAATATTTAATGAATTTGGCAGCGGCAATATCAACTGTTCGTATATACATCAGTCCGAATGAAAGACAAATCCCCATGTGTAAACATTAGACCAGCGCTGAAAGCTGACATGCACATTATTATTTCTCGTTGTAATACTGCGCCAATGTCATTCCATGTAGGAGGAGCATGCACAGCCCGTTTGTCAATCCACTGCTGGATAAGGGCCTCCACATGCTAAACAGGCGGTGAGGGTTATTTGACCATATTTCACCACGCTGGTCAGTGCGGGTTGGTTAACATGTGGAGGGATTACACAATAAATGGGTTTTGCTGGACTGCCCCATGTTGTTCACAATGCCTACTACACCTGTTGTTGCGATTGATGGTTGCCCATCCAATCACTGTCCAGGCGAGGCACCGATTAGCCTCCGAGGTCTGACTGGATCAGGTGCATTTTGGATAAAAGTGTATGAGGAGCATTATACGCAAAAGACATTTCACCTAATTTTTTATAAGTATTTGCAAGACGGCAAAGAAACGTGGAGGCACATCACTATCTTAGATTTTGAGGCTTTGCCCTTCGAGTTCATAAATTTGTTAACTTTGATGGTAACACGTGAGCGGACACTATTGAGATAAATCTTCACCTAAGTCCGTCAGAGACGAAAGAAAAACCACCAAAGGACAACGCATGCTGAATTTTTTTCGCACCGTACGTAGCCAACCGTGCTAATCGGAGGTGCGCGTTTACAAACGGCGCCTCACGGAGCGGGTTCACACACGAGGGAGAGGGACTCGTACTGGATCCTGACTTCGTAGAGCCCCGTGTGCTCGGGGCACACGTTGTGCATGACCACGGAGAAGACGTCGCCATGCCGCTGCAAAACGGTGTCGCCTCCCGTCGACAGCAGTCGCCCGTCCCTGTGCCAGGAGACGGAGGGGAAAGGATCGCCGGCGACGGCGCACGACAGCAGAGCACTCTGCCCCGGCGCCGCCACGGCCGGCCGAGGCTTGCTGATGAACCAGGGCTGCACGCCATCCTGGGGCTCTGTAAACAGTGCAGCAGCAACAGCAGCGGCGGTGGAGGGTTCACGACAGCCGGTGATGCATGGGGGTCAAAGGCAGGTTAGATCAGATTAGTGAGATGTTATAAACACGACCAAAGCGTATTTATTTTTATGTTTTGTGGGGATCGTGACCTTAATTGGATTAACGGTACGGGACCCTATTCATAACACTGCTGAATATAATTTTCCAGTTGTTGGCACCAAAGAATGTGACATTTATACAATGTATGTGGCCGTCTTCCTTTAAACCAATATCAATGTTAACTGCGCCATTATACACGTGTTGAAAATACCGCGAGTCAAGTATTGCAATATATGCATTCCACAGGAACATTCTAAACTGCTGCGCGTAGAACACAAGCAAGTACATGAATGGTGTGTAAATGTTAATACGATAAAAATAGAATATTGAAATGGTATACGTACACATTATAATATTCTGGATTCTGTGCATTATTGTTATAGTATCACCAGTTTTAAATAAAGAGGCCCTATTTGCTTTAACGACTAGCCCCATACACATATAATTAAACACTGGAAGCTGCTGTAGTGTAATGGTTAGCACACTGGTACAATCTAGAGGTTGTCAGTTTTCAATTGGATCTCCCGCTAGAGGAGGTCCTTCCACCAGTTGGGGGCATGGGCAAGCAATTGCAGGGCTGCATCTTGACCAAATAATCTTCACCCACACAAAGTTATCGTCGTGATGCAAATCACACACCAAGTAAAGCCTTGCCGAAACTTGGGAATCTTTCAAAGGGTCCTGGAATATTTGGAATGTTTGGCCAATGTCACGAATGAGTATTTCGCAAGTGGAAGGACACCAAAGTTCCCACAGAAGACCCATAAACACGAGGGCATAATGCTTCAATATATGCGACTATCGCCGTATGAGGGAGTTACACTCCTCCAGGCTGCCATCTCTGAGCCATCTCACAACACAAACCTGCTTAGCTTCACAACGCTGACAAGGTTGAGTGTATCTAAAAGTGAGTTGGTCTTATCTACTGGTTATGAAATGCGTAACTACAGCGTCAGTGGCAAATTTGACATTTTGAGAACAAAGGGACCTAAACTATGCACTGGCTTCCATTAATTTTCTATTAGCCACAGTTATTTCATCATATCGTGTTACTCTAGTCTGAGTTGAATTTAGCACGAGGTATGTTTTTAATTTGTATATAGCTCTCAACTCGTTTTGTTTGCCTCGTGTTTGTGTGTGTACATCATAAAATAACAAAGCAGACATTTCAGCTGTTTTGGTGTCTTTGTGAGTGTGAATGCACGCGGTGGGGGGGGGGGGGGATGGTGCAGTGGCTCCCGGGCGCCCATACAAACCCAAAGATCCGAGTTCAATTCCTGAACACGGCTCATCACTTGTCGAGTGATATCTAGACTGGTCCTGGGCACTCCCCTTCACCGAGGAGGTGAAGAATAGATGAGGTGTGTGGAGGCCTTCATCCAGTAGTGGATTGACAGAGGGCTGTACATGACCATATATTACAATGAACAGCCATCGTATTTCTCACCAAGTAAGTGTTGCTTGTGCGTTGTTGTTGTCGTTTTTGAAGGGCCCGGATGAACCATAAAAAAATCAGACGTGCATCACTGCGCTTTACCCAAACGTACAGCCTGGCATTTTTGTGTCATAGCTAAAGATTTGTTGATTTAAAACGTTGTGTTCAGAGTTAGTGGCAAACTCATGGCTCTAATAAAACATGGAATCATTAACAATCTCCAAAACTAATTTCAATATCGATGATTAATGCCTTCCTTCCCACAGCAGCAATCTTATCAGCTTGATCACATTTTGGTGAAAGCTGCATGATTAATAACAGCTCTTTGCCAAACTACTGCTAGATGCAGGCCTCCCCATGCCATGTTCCTCAAAAGGGTCCTTTGACCATACTTCATCACGCTGGTCAGTGTGCGTTGGCAAAGGGAGAGCGAGGACTCATGACCAGTTGAGCTATGACTAAAAAAAAATAGTGATACAATCCTGCACGAATAAGTGACATGGTTGAGATCCACATTACTCCATACAGTTTCACAGGAAGTTCATCATTCACACTTACATTTTGGTGATATACATTTTACAACTTGCAGGTTTCCCCACGTCTGACCCATCTGGATAATTTCTTACTGGAAGGTCATATGTGCTTGATGGGTGCTCGGAGTCTTACCCTGCACGGTGAGCAAGGCCTGGCTCTGAGCCTGCCCAGCCTCGTTCCAGGCTTCACACGTGTAGCAGCCTGTGTCCTCTGGAAAGACCTCCTGAATGTGCAGGGTGTGTTCGTCATCCTTGCTTTCCAACACAAAGTCCTCCGACTCCTTGATTTCATTTCCATTGTGCAGCCAAACTATCTCTGCTGGAGGAATTGCTGAAATGACACGTACGAAAATATATAATTAAACCTCCTCGTGTCAGGACGTCGGTTTTTCGCAGACACCGGTAATCCGAGTGCGGTTTTCCATGTTGGGCCGCGGTTTGAGCATAACGTCTCTCAAACGTTCGTCACGAGTCACTGAGGGCATATTCAACTCAATCAATACGCACTCCTGCGGGCATCCGCAACCCCTGAAGATGTCTGCAGAAGTGCGTGGTGAAGGCTTGATAGAATATGTGCCAAAAACCCGGCCTATCCTGGAAGACCACACTTGCATAAAGGAGGATGACATGGTAGGATGTGCATTTTAAAAAATTGACACTCACGGCCAACATCAGTTGCGATTATTTGAACCAGTCCTGGGCCTCCTCTAGGTCGACTCAGCCTCAAATGAGTACCTGGTGCGGTGTATAAACATTGCCACCAGGGAGACAAAGGCGACCTCTAACAGCAATTGTCCCAACAGTCTGTCCAGGCTATACGAGGGGGGGGGGGTATTTATGTCTTTGTTGTTGTTTGTGTCGTGGTGAACGAGGCATTGGAATTGTACCTGCAACTTTGACAGTGAGATGGACCTCGCTGCCGTCCATCACCTGCAGGTCACAAAGTCCCTTCACAAACACGGGAGGCGACTGCTTGACTGCCGGCTTTTCCTCGTTCCTGCGGCTCGTCCTCCTCCGTGGCTCTACAAGGGCACCGTGGACATAAAACAAATGGATTTGTTTGCGTGTGTAGATGCGTGGTGGGTTCGCAGGGGTGTGTAAACATCGCCACTAGGGAGACAAAGGCAGTCGGGCGTGGTGCTGGCCACCCACCCCCTTCGTGCCAGTCTTCATAGGTGCTCGCAAACAGCACTTGCCCCAACAGTCTGTTAAAGGCTATTGGCAACGCAATCTATTCCAGTTTTTACTTAACGTTATTATACGCAGCCACAAATATTTATTGTAACATTTTCCGTGTAAAATATTCATCTTCCAAAAGTAGCATAACAGCTAATGTCCTTTCATTCACATCTGATACAAACTCAAATTTTATTGCCCATAATGCATTTTTTGGCACTGTTACATTTTGGCGAGTACAAACGTATGAGTTATGCCAAGCATCAAATTAATGGTCAACTGTCTTACCTTTCCGTTGCAGGCATGGTAAACGAGTGGATTTTTCCTCATTGTCACTCACGTGGACCACAAAACTGCAGGCCATTAACGAGAGCTGTTCTTTCCCAAACATTTACACCAGGGCTATTTTTGTTTACGAAAAAAACAACCTCGTGACGTGGAAAACTCACATCCTTTAATGGCTGAATCTATCCAACCTGCCAAAGTCAGTGCTGTTTGCAGCTTGTGTCTTGGCCTCGATACGCCGGTTACTGTACTAATCAGCTTCCATTTATGGTTAATCCCGGCCCCGAATGCAACCAACTGGATGCATGTTTTTTTTTAGCCTCACAAAGCACAATCCTATTAACAGCAATCATCTACAAGACTAGACGCCTAATGGAAGTCGATTGAATCACGTGGATCAGTTCCAGCTGCGTATGCATTTGAATCTGTCGGGTTCATTACCTCGGACTATCACTGTGGCACTGCAATAGGCCTTTCCAAGGTGGTTCTCAGCTAGACACGAATACACGCCCCCGTCGTCCAGGCCAGCAGCTCCGACATAAAGAGTGCAGTATCCATCACGGCAAGACATTATTGCACTGTTGACAGGCTTGTCTGCAACAATGGCAAAAGCAACAACAACCCTTGTTATGTTCATACGGCGAATGTGCAGTGCTTTTGATGAAAGGGGCAATTGAATGTGTTGTTTGGATCTGCAGTAAGGTCTGACCATCTTTTAACCAAGTCACCGAAGGTTCTGGCTTCCCCAACACGTGGCACTCCAGAGTGAATTCCTGTTGCTCTTCAACAGCACATGCCACCAACGGGGCAGAGAAACCGGGCGCCTGGTCTGCGTCTGTCACACCAGCCAACGAAGAGCCACGGTTTTAAGTAATCGTAAACCTGTCTGTATAAAATACCGTCACAAAAACAACCACTAAATGCATTAACGACGAGGCCTTTCCTGAAACCCGATCTGTATTTCTTTTACATGACAACAGATTCACTGATAATTTATTGACTTTGAAAGATGGATTTATAAATATTTCTATTATTATCGAAGAAATTCACGTGTGTGCATCTCACCTTTGACAATGAGTGTGAAGGTGGCCTTTGTTGCCTTCCCGTCACTGTTTTTAGCTGCACATGCATAGGCGCCTCCATCGTATTTCTGCACATCGAAGATGACCAACTGATGGCCACCTTGGTTCTCCTCGACCTCCCACCTCTCGCTTGTTTTTATTACGACGCCATCCTTTGACCACTCTACAGCTGGCTTTGGGATTCCTGACACTGTATGGGGGTTAGAGAATACACAGCTTCAACGATGCACTTTTAAAAGTGGACTGACCACACTTCCCTAAAAGTGGGAATGTTTCTATAACATTAATTCAACTATTGGCTAATTATTGCACAGATAATAGGAAAAGTGATATCCAAAAAAAACACAATTACGGTATTTATCAAAAACAAATAAAGCTTGCAATCTACTGCAGTAAAGTAAACATGCCATGTGCGAGAAGGGTAAGCAAGTGTGGCTCGCCTCTGCAGCTGAATGCGACTTCGTGACCCTGTGTGACCTCGCGGGACTGTGGAGGATGAGTGAACACCGGGCCCATGCTGTTTTCTTTCTTAGACTCTTCCCTCAAGGCCATTCCTGTCATCGTCATCTCTGCCGGGGCGTTTTTGTTTGCCACATCTTTTGGGGCGACATATTTGGACTCCACCCTCTTTCTCTCAAGTGGCTTCTGTTCAACTTCTTTATGCACGGCAACCTTTCTCTCAGCGTCCTTCTGTGTCATCGTAAGTGTTGGCAACTTCTTAGATGCTGCTTCGTTTCTCTCAAAAAGCCCCGTGGGCGGTGGCTCCATTGTCTCTGTCGCTACTGCCACCACTGCGCCTCTTCCCATTTCTTTTGACACTGTTGACTTCACATCTATCCCTGATAGCCCTGCCGGGTTGACCTGTGGCAGATCAGCAGCAACACCTTCATTTCCACCGCTCTCTTTCCTCCTCACCACATCCGGTATTGATGCTTTTGTCTCTGTCTCTTTCACAGCCAGAGACTTTATCTGTATTTTCTGGAAGGCTGATTTCCTCTCAGCTGGCTGTGCGGGTAACTCAGTTTTCTGCAACACATTGGACGCTGGTTTAATTCGGTCTGCACTCCTTAACAGTTGCTCATTTGTCATCTTCATTTCCATCGCAGCAGATGGCGTTTTGTTGGCTTCCATTGGTGCTGCCTCTCTCCTCTCTGCCACCTCTTGGGTGACAACTTTCATCGTTTGTTTCTTGGATTCAGCCTCTTCTGTGTTGATCTCTTTCTTATTTGTCACCTGAAGAGTCAACCTAGAAAATATATATTCAAGATATACCATGTGTTTAACATTTTCGTAGCCATGTTTTGGAGTATAACAACTCTTCCTGATGACGAACGCTTGTGTTGCGATTGAAACATTAGAGTTTTTTGTGATTTTGTATTATTTTCTATGAACCTATCTACGTGACTTTACTGAAAGACCCAAATAATATAATTGTATTCCACTTAATGTACGTGACAAATGTCACAACCTACTACAAAACAAATATAAAAGAGCAATTGTAAATCATTCTATATCATGTTTGACACGTATAAGCAGATATTGCCAAATAATTTCTACAATATTTTGAGTGGTTCCCAACTTTCATTAAAAAAAAAGGAATTCGAACATGCAACCCACTTTTAATAAAATCCATAAAAGAATCAGCACTTACTCAGTGGATGATTTTTGAACATTCAAATGAGGTTTCAAAACAGATGGAGGCTCTGAAAACAATATAAAGCTGCTTTACAAACAATACACTATAATGAAGTATTACAATATGCACTTAATTATGTGTGATATAAGATATTATACATTATGAAAATGCCAAACAAAATAAATAATTCACATAACTCTGCAAAACCATTATAAATAAAAGACAAACTAAAAATGCGGAACAAAACACAACATTTTAAAATGTCTTAACAAGCAATGGGAGCATGAAAGCATTACAAATGAAGTTGATGATGGGCAAATAACAATGGGTTGTAGCCTTGAGACAAGAAGATGGATCCATAAGAAATTCATGAAACACAATCATTAATCTAGTTAAGGAAAACTATGCAAATATCTACAGCGAACAAAATCGAATAATCATATACCCCGAAAAACAAATCACAATTGAACACATAAGGATGATGCTCCCAATGTTCAATGTGAAAAAGTAACCACTGTCTTATATCACACAAATCAAGGAAAGCTCATCGGCCAGACTAATAACTGTGGACATCAAAGAAGTGAGACCAAAATGATTGAGCATCATCATCACCAGCCATGGTCAATCGAGTGCTGGATGAAGACCTCCCAAAGCTGCCACCATCTCTCACAATCCCACAATATAATGATCCACCTAGGTTCTGGACACCAGATGATTCCATCGTTCCATCTTCTCAGAGAACATAATTTTGAAGGTTTTTTATTCCTTGGCTGCCACCCCATTATAATTCTTGACCATTGGCCATCATCTGTTCGAGCAACATGTCCTACATGAGCCTACTTGTGTTTCATAACACTTTGAATAAGACCATTAACCTACGTGTGTTCTCGAATCCGCATGTTCATCTCTCTGTCTCTCAGTGCAATTCAAAATATGCTTCTCACCATGTTTCCTTGCGCAATGAGAGATGGAGTGATAGAGCTAATGTGCAAGAGTGAGGTGATGAGATACAGGGATGATGTGGGGAGGCCATCATTCAGCAGTTTATCGATCATGACGAATTAAACACACTTTAAATTCCAAAGTAGAAAAATATTTTTAAACATGCTAATGACTATTATAATCCCATGAAAGCCTCACTGAGCTTCAATATTCTTTTTCGGTAGGATCCTGCATTGAGATGCTTTTCCATTACCATTCATGAGTGATTTGAGAACACTGAGAAAACCTGTAAATATGACGGAAAATACTCAACCGACTCTGTACTTAAATAAACCAGCCTTCATCTGAAACACCGTGCATGCACAGAAAATACGGCAACATACATGTTAAGAGTAATCTAAATCAGCAGTTATTATTGGATAAAACCTTACCATTAGAAATTTGAACGATCAGTTCAGCCGATGCACTTGCTTTCCCAGCTGAGTTTGTGATGGTGCACGTGTACACACCCGAGTCTTCCTCTTTCACGTCCAAGACCTCCAGAAAGTGTAAACTTGACTTCTCGTAAACCTTGAAATGCCCATCATTGTGCAGCTCTGTGTCTCCCTAGGCACAATCATAGACATGCAATTTTTAGAGCTGACGTTTGAGCAAGCAATGGAGTTACCCTATGCTAATTGCACAATGACAATCCTTGCAAGGCATAAGAGGAGAGGGGGGAGCAGGGGAGTAGTGGTCAGCACGTTGCCCTGTGACCCTGCCCACCTGTTTGATTTCAAGCCATGGCTAACATCATGCTGACCAGTATTGAGGTTTTTTCACAGAACCTCCATGAATGAATAGTATGGGGATGCCTTCATCCAGCAATTGATTTTCAAAGGGTTGTAAAGAATGACTACTGCATCATTCTTTAAGTAACAAGGGATAAACAAAGTGCATTTAAGGCGACCGCACACCTTTTTCCAGGTGACTTGGGGCTGCGGTCGTCCAGTGATTTTGCAGTTGAATTTTCCACCCTGTCCCTCTCGCACTACAGCCCTTGAGGGCTTGTTGACAAACTTCGGAGGGCTTTCTCCCCAAATACTTGGCCTGCTCTCCACCGGTGGAATTGGAAATCTGTCAGGATGACAGAACAAAGACGTACATTGACAAAGACACCTCTGGGTAAAGTGTCATACATTTCTCACTTTAAAAAAATTATATTTGCAACATAGAAATATTCGTTTTGGTCAGTTTCCGTTTTTACCACTCGCTGTAATGGTGCCACGCATCAGGTACCTGGATAACTTGGCACTGGCCACGAGGGATTTCTTTTCTGCATCACAACCTGGAGGAAGAAGAAAAACATCCAAAAGTAGATATGCAGCGTCGATGATGAATCGATGAATCGTAAATTTCGTTTCGATAATTGGAGGATTTCAATAAGTGCACGTCACACGCACACAAACCTATACAAAGACAAAATCCCCCGTATAGCCTTACCAGACTATTGAGGCAAGTGCTGTTAGCGAGCACCTATGGAGGCTGGCAAGGAACACGATGGGGTGCATGACGAACACTACACCCAGCCGCCTTTTTCTCCTAAGTGGCGATGTATACACACCGTACCAGGTACTCATATGAGGCTGAGTTGACCGAGGAGAGGCCCAGGACCGGTGAGCGGGAATCGACCTCGGGTTGCCGGGTTCGTAGCGCGGCTCGCTAACCGTGGTCTTCCCACTCCCCACGTCACCACACAGAACACACGAACCCGAACAAGCCGCAGCGCTCTCATCGTGTCGCGTCAAACGCTGATCGTCACCTTCCACTTTGAGCTCCACCGTGATCTGCCTCGTCCCGGCCTCGTTCCTCGCTTCGCACAGGTACTTGCCGGAGTCGTCCTCCCCGAGGCCCACAACCTCCAGGCTGAAGGCGCCCCTGGAGCTTCGCTCGACGCGGAAGTGTTCCCCCGCTGCCAGCGGCTGCCCATTCCTGAACCACAGCACCTGCGGCTCGGGGTTCCCTCTCACCTGGAACGGGCGCGACACGCCACACATGCCCGGTAACAGGAACGTGCTTAAGATCTTATCCTCGATTTCATCTAGTTTTTAAAAACAAAACGATAATCATTTTACATAACAAACGTGCGGCGTTCAAATAGAAATGTGTACGTTTTAATGAAATCATCATCAGCCATTGTCTATCCGCTGCTGGATCAAGGCTTCCCCATGCTCACGCCATCCCTCGGGATCTATCGACGCCACCATTCATCTCACTCCTGTATATGAACTAATGTCATCCCTCCATCTCCGACGCGTTATTTCCTTCAGCAGCCAGTCAATCACCAGTCTCGTCCATCGGCCATCATCCCATCTAGCAATGTGCCTTGCCCAAACCCATTTTTTTTTCACTCTCAATATGAATTCTAGAATTGGTGCTTATTCCCTGATTCATGCGTCCTTCTTTCAGTTTCTTAGTGCGATTCCAAGTAAATATGTTACACTTCTTTCGCACCGTACGTTGCCAACCATACTAATCAGAGATGTGCGGGAAGGACAACAAACTAAACACGTAAAAAAAAGTTCTAAAGAAATTATTTTCAATCTAGCATGCAATCTAGCATGCTTCTCGCCATGCTTCTTTGTGTACTTCTCAGCTTTTGTTCCATTGCCTTTGCTAATTTCCACATTTCTGATCCATGTCACTGCTGGCACGACACTCATTGAAAACTTTCTTCTTAGGACGCATTGGTCAGTAACAACATACAATCTAATGAATAGCTTTTTATTTGCACATGGTATACTAATTCAAATTTATAATGCGAATTCCATCCTTGTATCCCAATGCGTGACTGGGGTGGAAACACATATGATATCAGCAGCAATAATTCACTGGTCAACACACTTTTTCTGGCATAAGGTATTCCAACGGTTTTAAGGTAATTTTGGGGTGCTGATTTCAAATCTGGCATCAGTTTTGTCAGGTTTTTAAGATATCAAATATTGCATTTTCAATAAAAACTGCAGAAGAAAAATATTAAATAAATGTGGATATCTACATAAAATGATATTATAAACACACTATTCTAAAAATACAGCACCACTGACTCGCAACAACTTGCAATCATAAGTGACAGAGTTAATTTCGGGTAAAATCAATAAAAATGGGGTATGCCGATAGCATAAAAATGAGATGTGATAGAGCAAATCTGAGATCAGATTTGGAATCAGCACCCTGAAATTAGTCTAAAACAGCTGCAAAAGTCCAGGCCCGAAATTGTTTTTTGTTGACCAGTGTAATGCTCTTTGATGGATCTCACGGTTGACCCTGGTGACAAGAAACGTCGTGATTTTTATTTTATTTTACTTTCATTAATTTTAATGTTTTACCTACGTGACTTTACCGAAAAAACCTAAGAATATGAATCCTTGCAGTCACGAAAGCTTCAAATCTAGAAAGAGGACGGTGTTTGTTAGCGACAACTCTTGTGGTCACCACCATTGTTGGTGCAGCGCATCGCTGATGGACGTCGACCTTCTTAATGTGTCACTCCCTGCCCCACTGCATTTCTGCCATCCACTGAACGTTATTGAAACAAATGTTACCATTAATAAACCCAAGATTAATTATGTTTAGATATCATATCAATAATGCACACACTACTTTGGATTAGGAAAGATTTATCTTTTTCTATGCCCATTTCATTTTTTTCCAAAGAATGTGAAAGGTGTACGCTTTTGTGTCATTTTCAACGCAATTCACGGTAAAAAAATCAAACTGCCATTGAGCAGTGTAGCCGCGTCACACTGAGAAAAAGTCAGGGCGCTAATGGTCTAATGGTTTTAATATAGGAACAAAAAGAAGACGCAGTTTTTCTGCAGTTATTTAAACTCAGGGGTGTTGAGCAGACAGATAAGGTCACCATGCACTCTTGTAAATGCATTGAATTTGTGTCCTTTTAAAGCAAGTAGAAAAACTTTCCAGTCTCTTTCAAACATTTCATATTTCAGCTGGCTCGGAATTTTTTTTGTTACGCCAGTGCCAAGTCATAGCCAGAAAAGGCGAGCTTTAGCCACCAGTGCCTCACAGTGCCACACCATTTTAGGGAATGTTTTTTTTTCAGATTGCACGGAGGAAAGAAGTTCCCTTCCTGTGTACTGTAAACCATACACTGGAATCTCCTTCACCTTTGCTGCTTGCACAGACCGTTTTTTTTTGTACCGCTGCAGACGCTGCTGCCTTGGCAAGGCCATATCTCTGATTGATACGGTATTTCAGTTTCCCATTAAGCAAGGCATGGGAATATTTTTTACTCTAAATCACTGAAAACAGCAGAAACACAGAATGTACTTTTGAAGGTGTCAAGTATTCCATTAAAATAGAAATTCATGCAATAGACTGAAGTACATAATCTTACTTATCCAAACCATGGTGATGCAACATTAAATTATAAAACCCTTTTTTTTTTACCATATATGGAACTAATTTCATGCCACTGAGCATAAACGCATTGACATGAGAATGAAGCTAACCACTGCTGGGAAGCATTACCTGCTGGACATGTCTCTTTATTCAAGCCTGTGATACCCTTCAAACAACAATATGTTCACATTGTTCACATACAATCGTGGATATTTTTGAATATTTACGCAAATCACTGAACTTGCTTTCGCCAATATACAGCCAGCATTGATCGGAATACTCTGATGTATGAAACCATTCCATCAAATGTGACTTTTGTCTTGCAACTTCAAGAACATATGGAATTACTTTTCCACGTATAAAATGGTGCTATTTTACTTTGAGACACCACCTACATGTGTAATATATAGGTGGTGTGTAATCTTTAAAACCCAATAGTGAACTTTGTAGTACACAATGACATCAATTGCCTACCAAAATAAGTCGTAATCCATTTTTCCAAACATTATTTAAAAGGCGACCATTACAGCCCCGTACTCTTTTTTTCACTCGATCCCTTGATGGCAGACTTTCCTGCCATTAGCTTCCAACGTATGTCCGCGACTCTTCAAAACAACCCCCGCACATGTTGTAGAGAGCAATTACCACCGAGCAAAGTACATCCTGTCATTAGAGCGCGCAAATACATGGGAACGCACCCATGACAACACAGCACCCCCTTGCTACTAAGCCCGGAACTTCAACATATTCCGATTCAACGCTTTTTCTCCAGTCATTTTCCGTTTAATTATGAAGATATAGTGCTTTTATTTTTTTCCATGGTATTTTGTGTTTCATCAGCTGTTACATTAATATAAGGTTTGTATAGTCCCTTTCAATGTACGTTTTGTATTTCTCATCCATATGAATGAGGCAGCTCTGGTGGTGGTGGTGGTTAATGCCTGCACTGTAATGCCGTGATATTCTTAACAAAGTTCATTAAACGTTCATCAACATGACCCATACTTTATTTACTGCTGAGTGAAAGGGTCCCCCACACCTACGCCATTACGTGCAGTGCTGCAATACCACAATCCATCTCGCTCTTGCACATGAACTGATCGTATCTCTCCATCTCCATATTGGGAATGTTCTCTCCTGGATATGTTTCCTTCTTTGGCTGCTATTCTGATACCACTCTTGTCCATCGGCCATGATAGCGACATAATTGTAAAGCTAGTACTGTAGTCATTTCCTTGCAGATCTGCATACAAAATAATCATATATGCACCAAATCAATCTTTTTTTTTCAAAGAAGAAGAAATTGCAGATGGTACACTTTGGAAAATTAACCAATGCCCTCTGTAGGATAAGAAGAGGGAATGCTCCCGCACTAGATAGAATGATTAACTGTGGTAATCGTTTATAAAGTGGGACCAGATGTAACACAATTAGCGGACTTATTCCCTCTGTGTTTAAACAGAAAGGCAATCGCTCAATTGTGAATGGCTGCCACACTAAGATTGCGTGTGTAAAGTAACAAAATGCAAATCAGATGAGGAGTCAGGCAAGGAGATACACCCTCACCAACATTGTAAGACGTTTTACTAAAATTGTAACGCGTATACATCAATGGGAGAGGGTATTAATCGCCTCAGATACGCCGATGGCGTAGTCATTATAACAACCAATAGAAATTAATTACAGGGAATGACTGAAGAACTTAACGATATCAAGATCCAGGGCTGCACTATCAGGCTTAAGATGGGTATGAGCCAAACACAAGTTACTTGCAGAAAGTTCTCCAAACACAAGGAAACAATTGTTGCATCTACGCCACTGGAAGAGCACAGCAGGACACATGTACCCCTGGAAAGACTGTTGAAATCAGATGTGAATACAAATAATGAAATAAAGAGGCAAACAAGAGCAGGGTGCAGAGCCTTTGGAAAGCTGAATTTGATCAAGAAAAGCAACACAACTATGTGCTTGAACACAGATTGAAATGTTCAAACATGGCACATTACCTACTTTGACATATGGATCAGAAACATGGGCACTTGCAAGAAATGGTACAAAAGGCTGAAAGCTATGCAGAAAAAAAGGCATGGAGAGATGGATGTTGTGAATTATCCTGAGATCCAGAGAGAGAAACACATGGATCAGAGAACGAATGCAAATTAAAAACTCCGTGTTGACTGTTAAGGAAAGTAAGTGGACACCTCATGGGCAGAAGGAAATGATTGCCGATGGACGATGTTGGTGACGGAATGGCAACCAAAGCAATGCAGAAGCCCGAGGGGTCGGCCTCCGCAGAGATGGAGATGGAATGAAGAGATCGGCTCATGTTCATTGCAAGACTGCGAGGGTTGGGATAATAATGGGGAAGCCTTCATCCAGAGGTGGATAGATCATTATGATGATGATAATTTTGATTAAAACAATTTAACCCTCAAAAATTGTATCAATTGTCACAAATATGTTGTTATATGATTAAAGAATAAACTTTATCTTGCCTGGATGTTATTGTCTCAATAGTATTGCTTCTAATTTTTATCCATCAGTTGTATAATTGTATTCGCTACATGACCCCTAATTGTAACATGAGCATATCATTTGCATTTCATTTTCGTCCATCATCAATCGATTCTCACGCGCATGATCGATGCGTGTGCCAAAAGTATAAGAATAAATTACAATCATTAATTCATGCACCGTTTTATATGTAATATATGTCATATAAAAGTGTTTTTTTACTGCTACCTTATGCTACTCTCATCATTCGCTGCTAGGTGAAGACATCCATCCATGTTGATGTAACAGCTGCCAAGTCCAGTGCCAACAACTTCACTCTCACGCATAACCAAATTGCCTTAGTTTGTCATCCCATAACACGAAGTCTTCATGACTGGGCCCTCCCAACCCATGCATGTGCCGCAGTGGTGAGCTGTTAACTCCCTTGCCTGATATGCAGGAGATCGTGGGTTCGATTCTGACCCTGATGCCACTGTATATTTGGAATTTGCATGTTCTCACCATGGTCGTGTGAAATTTTATCTGAGTCCTCCGGTTTTTCCCTACATATTTAGAAACATGCGTTTAGAGTATTTGGCTGCTATAAATCCCAACACAATAAGCCAGTTTGTTGTGCGATGCTTTGTGGCTGGGTCTCTTTAAAATAAGCCCTATAAAACTCAGTGGGCCTTATCTGGTAAAATAAAAAAATTAAGTTTTAGTTTTATGCGACTTAGTCAGGCAACTCTAAAGACACTGCTGTTACCGCACATGGGCCCAGCTAACTCTAAAAACACTGCTGTTACCTCACATGGACCCAGCTAACTCTAAAAACACTGCTGTTACCTCACATGGACCCAGCTAGGCGCAATTACCACGGGCGCTGTGTGAGACACAGAGCGAACGGGCACTGCCTCCTTGTGCTCGACCGAACAAATGCAGATTCAGCTGCTGACATTGGATTTCACTGAAACCGCTACACCCTGGCGTGCCTTGAAAGTGCCTTGCGTCGCACTCGCCGTCAAGACACGAGCACCCTCTCCTGGACACGGGGGAAATTACACTTTTCCAAGTCCTCACTATCGTTATCAGTCACGATCAATCCACTGATGAATAAAGGCCCTACCCCAAGCCATTGCCATCGCTCACGATCCCGCGATGTGAATTATGCCCCTAGCGAGCTAGTTTCCAAGTCTGAGCCTTACATTGGTAAAGAAAAATTGCACATTAATCACCGAAGATTATCAAGAACATATTTTGCTCTGCATTGCACAGGGTCACATGAGGGTTTTACATGGGGCTTTTTTGGTTAGGGTTGAAACAAGGACTAAAGAACGCTGCGAAATGTCTCCATAATGCACAAAGATTCCGGCAAGTCAAACAAATCAGGAAAAGGGGTTTAGTTCGCATAAACTTCTCGACAAATAGCACACTATACACCTTTCGTCATGTTAGGGTTTGTTCTTATATGAAGTGGCATGCTACGTATATTTCATGTGAGACGTGAGTAATTAAGCCATGTCACTTGCAGCAAGAGAAACCACGTGCAACCTCAAGTATCTTCTCAGCCAGCATTGCATTGTAGGCGTATCTCTCCAATGAGAATCAAACACAACATGAAGCTTTCTTTACATGGCCCAGCTTTAAATCTCAAAGCTGGATGATATTGGTACCACTTTTCGTTTGATGTTCTCTCGAAGAGGAGGCAAGCATGCAGGCGTCCGCCGAGAGAGGGTTAGATGAGGTATGCAGCAAAGGCAAAGCGAGGACACGTCATACACGCACATGCCTGAGATTCCCACCAAAAGTGAAATGTGCATCTCGTTTATTCCACAGTCATATCATACGGCATAGTTATGGAGTGCGCCATATGACATACTGTATGAGCAATTGAAGCAAAGTGCATTAAAAAAACTGCGAATATTGTTTTCTCAAATCTGCACTAAATGCTCTACCGAGATCTTTGTTTTGTTGAAGTGAACAGGGTTTTAACGTGCATTTTTATTTTTTACACAGATGCTAAGCACGGCCCAAAGGCCAAAGACATCAAGTGGCGAGTGTGGCACATTAGGAATGGACCACTCTTTTAATTATTTCCTCGTGCAGCAAGGGGTTAAAGTGTAGTTTTGTGAAAGTCCTTATGTGCCGTGCAGCACATCAATGCATGTGTGTACACCAGCATGCGATAACGGAGTTGGGCCTGTAGGTGGCTGCCAGGGTTATTGATTAACCGGACGTGTACACCCGTCACATGGTTAATGGCGACTCGGTTGAAGATTGCTGTGTGTGACACACGTGCTGTTGCATTTTACAGATTATCCACAATAAATGTGTTTGCCCTTGATTTGGAGCACCTGCCCACGTCCTTCGTTTCGAGTGTGCAACACCAGCAATAAACAGCACTGCCAAAGAGTTAACGTGTTTTTTAGAATTGAGGAAGGTGATAAGAGCTTTGGAAAACAGACGATAGTAGGAGGGAATTCGAGGTAAGAAGCAGAAAGAGAAGTGTTTTGACCTGTCTTGGAGACTGCCAATGTCAAGTTGTTATGATCTCACGCAAAACCTGATTGTAGCTCGCGCTACAATCCCTCTTTCGTGCCAGAACCCTTCCGCATTATTTATTTATTTAAAATGTAACACCCTTTAGGCCGAGGCACCTCAGAGCCCTTTACACGCAATTCGTGACTTACATCACATCTCAGCTCAAATTTCAAAACCCCCCTCACCCCAGTGGGAGCTGTCCCTGTATGGCACAAGATGACTCAGCACCTGGCCTGTATATGGGAATTATTTTTCATATTTGGGCCATGACATCGGTGAACAATGGTCTACTAATTTTGAATGAAGTTAGGAGATCTTTAACGTCTACATTTAAGAGGACGGCACGTGTGTATATGGTGAATACTCCCACAATAATACCAGGGCAGCCTGCTGGGTCTTAACTGCGGGCCTCTGCAACAAGCTGCGACCTAGCTGAGCTACCTTTGCAACAATGTATCATTTAAAAAGGCCGGGATCGAGTCCCAGGTCAAATATAAACAAAGATTTGCTGCTGTATGATAGTATACAAAGCAGTTGTGTTATGTATTGCTTTTATTGGCCAAATAATATTAATTGGTATGCGTTGCAGAAACATTTTATGCCACTCAGTAACGATCCTATAAACCTCTCAGTGTGATAAAAGACACTACTATATTGTTTGGCTTGGAAGGCTTCCAAGTGCGCTTGATGAAGTGCATTAACGTCAAAATACCGGAGATTGAACGGTCTGCTATTCATTTTCCCTTTTATGTGTTCCCCACAATACATCTTATTCTAACCTTACCATGTTGCCATCTTAAAAATAACCATATGGCTGCAGGTTGCAGTTAATCAGTGGGTAATTAGGCACAGCAGGGAGCCATGGAGGGAGGCATTTGCAAAGCAAAAAAAATACTTATAAAACAGTAAGGAAACACATGAGCACGAAAAAAATGCCAGAATTATTTATTTTCGTAAGCAAAAGGCCATCTGCTTTTGTCAAGAACAAAGGACAATTCGTGCATTTTATTAGGTACCCCAAAGTCCACATGAGATAATTAAAATAAAACTGGAACCTATACATTCATATAAAGATGTTTTATTCTGATGAAATGAAACACAGTTCTTCAAAGCAATAGTGGGGGCGATTATTATTTTGCTTCAGACCAAAATGTACTTTGAAATGAGCACCCTTCAAAAGCCTCGTGTTACGGATTGTCCCCTTTGAGGAGAGTCCGAGAGAGACTTGAAAACTTACGACGATGAAAAAAATTGTGATGTATTAGGTTCATTGTGTGGCCATCTCTGGATAAGTGATACAATGAAAGTGGAAAAACTCTTGCGATAAAGTTACCATGGGATATCTGAAAGAAAATGCATTTGGGTTATCAAGCTTTGCAGGATAACCCTTATTGAAAAGATTCACACACCAAACATCAGCTGCCGATGAAATCCTCATCGTTTTCGTCACTTATTTTACATTGCCGTACGTTAAGATGGCATTTACAACTCCAAGTCAGATGTGCTGGCAACACGGTCATGCGTTGGTGGCAATACTTGCGGGCCAAGAGCCATACCAAACAGAACAGTTAGTTTCATAGAAATACAGGTAGTGTTATAAAGGATTAATGACCTCCACAGTACCATCAAGTGCATTTATTATATAATCATGTAGTACTTTAGTACAGCTAATTCGACTATATTTATTTTTAAAAACTGTTGCTCTCTATCTCCAAATAAATACGAAATCTATTCCAGTCTATCATCCTACTTAGCTTTTCAGACACATTAACCAGCAGCAAATGTTTAAGTAGGCAAATCCTGGTTAGGCTTCACTCTTCCAGGGTCATCAGCAGAATCAGAGGTGCTAAACAAATATCACTCATTCACCAAATGCCATCAGCCAGGGCTCTGTCTCTACATACGTTTCTCAATTCCAGTCCTCCCGTCGCCCTGCGGTCGACCTTGTTGGGATTGCCAGTATTTTCAATGTACATGGTCACTGCACACTGCATGCGCCTGATGACTGGCAGTCACAGAAAGCTGTACCGTGGGGGGGGGAGGGTCACGAGGTCTGGAGGTAAGTTAACAAACGCCGATATTTAATATTGGCCATCGGCAAGCAAGCAGTATTTTTTAAGTACAACGGACTCTGATCTGATGATGAGACCCAGAAGGGTAAAACCAGTCCACAGTTTGCGTGCTTAAACAAATGTTGCTCATTAATATGAGTCTGAAAAATCGGCGTGCCAATAAACTGCAATGCCATTCATATTTTTGTGGTGATACAGAGGGACAGTTTTGAATTGTTATACTATATTATCTTATGTTTGATTACATTAAATTTGAGCAATATCTGAACCAGCCTGGGGCTTTCCCTTTGTCGACCCACACTGACCAGCAGGGTAAAGCATGGTCAAACAATTCTGGTGAACTAACACACACTGTGGAGAGGACTTCATCCATCAACTATAAGTATACACCAATCATTTGGGTTGAGAATGATTATTTTCAACCACCATTTAAGTCAATGATGTGCACTTCGTTGCAGGCCAAGTTTTTTTTTTCTTTCTGTGATCACTACCCCTTCTAAACTTCTGAACATTCTGGATAAGACGGAGTCGATGTCTTGGACTTTAGTCTAATTTAGTAGTTTTTTTCACTGATGGCCAACACAGTTGACCAACTCCAGACATCGTGTGAGTAAAACACTGTAATAACATACTTTAAGTAAGTTAGTATTAGCATTCCCAGCTGAAAAATGATCTATCAATTTCGGTGCGGGGGCGGGGGAACGGGGAAATGTCATAAACGACTTCATATCTGGACCATAATTAGTTTAACACTAACTCAAAAAACGTCTATTATGGACCATAATCATTAACTATGCGAAGCTTGTCTACACTGGGCACATTTTTTTGACAGGTTACAAACACTGCAGCTAATTATGTTTGTCTTGATCAAAGGAATTCCACTTAGTGAGCTGTAATGATGCTACCACTTGGCCAATGCTCTAGTGGTACTTTCTTTTCACCCTTTCCACAGCTATTATGGAGAAAAAAAAATCACTTCGCTCTATTAGAATATTTTGAGCCTATTTAGCCTCAGGACACATACAGGTTTGTGTGTCACTATCATCAACAACTGAAGTCTACAGATTTGCCTAATTTAATAGCAACACTGATTGTGCCATTTTCATATTCTCAAGATACACTGACAGGCAACTTGACTCCTGCAGAACTCATCTTCTTGGTTCTTTCGGTAAAGTCACGTAGAAGGGAAATAATAAAGTAATAAAATAAAACATAATAAAATAATTCTCACGACGTTTCGGCCACAACGCAAGCAGCCGTCCTCAGGTGAAAAACAGGCCTGTCCCCATTCAGACGCTGTCTTTCCGACAGACCTGTTCTTCACCTGAGGACGGCTGCTTGCGTTGTGGCCGAAACGTCGTGAGAATTATTTTATTATGTTTTATTTTTATTATTTTATTATTTCCCTTCTACGTGACTTTACTGAAAGAACCAAGAAGATGAATCCCTGCATTCACGAAAGCTTTAAATCGAAATCCTGCAGGATCAGTGGCAAGGAGGCGACAAGGAAAGCCGCCAGTAATAAATGATCGCAGACGCTCATCCAGGTGCAATTGCATCTCATTCTATAAAACAACTTGTAAACTAAATATAAAATGTATATACATTAGAACACATGAATACCCACCAAATTCAACATTTACTACTAAATTTACCCAAGAATGTCAATGTGTAACGTGCGTGACGTCACTCCACGTCGGCCAGCCCCCCTCATTAATAATCATGAGCGGGTGACGTCACTCCACATGTAGCACCCCGCCGCTCATTAATAATCATGAAGAGGTGACGTCTTCCAAATGGACACCCCCCCCCCAATTAATAATAATTATGGGTGACGTCACTGCACATGGGGGGGCGAGGCGCCTCCTTCCCCCTCCTTACAACCCTCACTACAAAGGCAGAACCCTCACGTCACGCGATCTCCGTCACGCTATTGAGACATCAAAGTAAAAAGGACGTCATGATGAACAAGGGATTATAATCTTTAAATTAAATAAGTCTGTGTCACCCGGCATTACAAATTGCACACGAATTGATGCAATGAATATCACGTCGCGGTCTGCGTTTCAGATTTACTGAAGTACACCCGTCCTTGGACAGGCAAAAGGCTAGTTAACTGCATCGATCAGAAGCTGAGCCATACCTGCCATTCGTCGATGATCTGAACAATATCCCACAATCATAGCTGAGATCCAGAAAGCCATCTTGTAAATGTGCACAAGCTCTGCGTGATGTGAATTTGAGCACCAAAAGGGCACGGACCATTTTGTGGGCTTCAAGGAACATGCCCAACAAACACGTGATCAATAACCCCACCACCAAACTGCATGGCTCCAATATTTTATGGAAACAATGGGCAACATTTAACCAGAACAGCACAAACTATGGAAGATCTGGACACCAAATGCACAATTCTGCACTGCCACAAGTATAAATGTGAAGACGGTGTATCTATAATTTGCCAACTCTCAAACACAGCAATTGAATGGCTAAATCACTTATAACTGAACCTCTAGTTGCTCTACATAATCCATACAAAAGAAGAGTGGCTTATAAAAAATAGAATAGCTAACAATTTGGGCAATATCTCTTCCACTGTATCTGTGCTTGTACAGCATTACTAAGATGGTCCATTAGATCTATTAATATTTCATATACGCAGAATATAAAAGTTAAGTCATTATGTACAAAATCATATCCACATGCAATTGTTGGTTTATACAAATAAACACATTGATAGTGAAAAAGCCTTTTTAACTGCAGCCTTGCTTCTTTTGTCGAACTGGAGAATTTTCAAAGCTGCATTCATGTTCAGCAATATGAGCATCACAGTGACTGCACGATCTCTGCGGTTACAAAGGGGTAATATTGCACCGGGTTTACTGCCATGACCTTTTTTAACGATTGTTAGGCTGCCAAAGCCATGATTTGTTGCAGATCCCTGGCCTGTTGATTCTTTTCCCTTACCTTGCCATCAAACCGCGCCGTGGCGCCCAGCGGAGCCCGCGCATTTCGTGGAGCGACGGCAAAGGCAGGCGGCTCCATGGGGGGCCTTGCCGCAGACGGGAGCTCCAGAGTGAGCGTCGCTTTTGACACCCGCGATGGTGAGGACTTTGCGCTGATTTGGTTGTCGGCCATCATCCTGTGCGCAATACAGAAGGCGACAGACAGGATATTGGTAGGTGAAGGGAAAAGGTAAAAGCGCAGCCCTGCAATCGCTCCTTCATTCTGATGTTGTCGCAAGGGGCTCCAATAGAGGGAGCTCTATAGAGTCCCTCTAGTTCGTAGATAGGCAGACAATACGTTCCCTTCATATATCTGTCTCTCCACGTAAAAATGTTTACGAAGTTCTTACACAACCCATCAAAACGTACGTCAGATAAAATCTCACAAGTCAGATGCATTTCTTTAAATTATTTTTGTAATCCTATTGCACACAGGAAAACAAATATTGACTAAGTAATTGAACTATCTGTTGGATGAGTTTGTACCAGCTTTGAAGAATATAATAATTAAACTGCATGCCATATTTTGTGCTTGGAAAAAAAAAGTTGCTAAACTTCGCTCGGGCTAAAGGAAATGTCTTACATTACCCAACGCTGGCTCTGTTTTTACAGCTGATGCTTACCACCGAGCTTCCTCTGGAGCAGGACACTGCGGCTTGCATGTGTGCGCGTACTCCAATGAATAATCACTGCCGAGTAATGCCGCCACGATGAGTGGCGCTTCACGAAATGAGAGTGAACGTGAACGAGTGTGGGAGGTTGGAGAATAATGCCACGGTTACGTAGCATGCGATAGCCCAGCGACAGGAGCACGAGATAACGGAGGCCGTGGCAACACGTGAATGCTTAGGGTCAAGCCACGTTAAATATCTGCACAAAACCAAGCACATCATAATTATGCTTCTGAAACCAAACTAAAAAACATTTTTTAAACACGGCAAAACGTTTAAAATGATGGTATCAAATCAAAACATCCGCTATGGTCAACGATTGTAGAATAATTTCTTAAAACGATACTCAGCAGAGGAATAGAACAATCGCCATGGCTTTGTAACATAGAATAAGATAAGAAATTGAGTGATGGAACAGTGATTAGCGCACTGCACTTTGAACCCGGCATCCTGAGTTTGCTCCTCGACCGTGGGTGAGTGATATGTGAGCCGGTCCTGTGGTCCCCTGCTTCTGCACTAACCAGCATGGTGAAATATGGTCAGATAACCTCATGACTGGCATGTCATGAGGAGGTATGTATACAGCAGTGGATTGACATATTGATTTAAATTATCTCCAATTTGCTAATAATCTAACAAAAAATGTCCACCGTATTATTCGTTTAATGTTCATGAAATTGTATGTAATATAAACAACCCACAATAAATGCCCCCGTTTGTTTAAAGGCCGTGCGTTTATTCAAAGCAGAACTTAAGAGCTCAGATTTGGTGCAACGTATGCGCTAAACAGAAATGATCTTGAAACCATTTGGAATTAAGAGACTGTTGATTTGTATGTATATCAGGGTCCAATGAAGGCAATCGTGATGTCTCTTTAGGCCACATGGCACCACTTATGGAGGAGGCTTTGTTTGAGTACAATGGCAAGTAGTGGATCATCTTGGTGGTATTTGCAGCTTTGTACTGTGCTCACATGCTGTTGACATGAACAATTCAAGGACTCTGAGGGGCAGTGGTATGTTTTATGCACGCCGATCGCCCATCCAAATCACTTACAAGGCTCAAAATCTGATTAGCTTCTACCACCTGACGATATCGGGCATACAAACAAGCATGGCGATTTAATGTATTTATTTATGCTCGTCGAGGTGTCGCAGGCGTTGTGGGCAGCGAAGCAAAATCCACGTTAGTTTTCTACTCGCCCCCTACCGTTACCAAACCGCACCGACAAGCAGGGTGAAGTATCATCAAATCACCCTCAACGGGCCCGGTGCGGAGTGGCGAGGCCCTTATTCCAACAGTCGATTCACAGAAAATACGGCCCGTACGTGTACATGCACGTTGGCAAAGGGTTAAGCATGCACGGATACGCACAGCATGTTCACCATCAACCAGTCTGATAAGAGACATGTAATAGGCTAATGCATTTTAGGAATGCACCCTTCCTCAAGAGTAACACTAAAGACATTTCATTGGAGTGGCTGAAGGTTCGTCCGATTGTCTCTTAACCAAAACGTCAGCCTACTGCAGTTTCTTATGACAAACATGGTCAGGTTTAATAGCATATGCATGTATTTATTGTTTGTATTTTTTACACATTCTTTTCATCCATATAATACATCCATTCCATGTATACCGTAATTAATTAATAAAATACGTTTAATGGCATTTTACGTATAAAGGGTTTTATGTAAACCATATTTATTCAAGAACTTTGGAGGTTTAACTTTTAAAATCTACGTATATTCGGCACGTTGTATATATATATAAAACTGTCTTTCTTTGTCTCTTAGGTTGAGGAAGTACAGATGCTTGAGGTTAAGGGAATGGGCCAGCAAACATTAATGAGACTGTGCATTCTTGCACTGTCTGCGACCCTTTCTGAGGCTGTTTCTTTTTTAAAATATATTGCGTGCAATTTACCGGCTTCTAATGTGTATACATCTTGAGACTAAACGCTGGCTTAGCACACAGTGAAATATAAGCCAGAGCAATATAAATGATTAAAGTGGTATGCACGTGAAAAAAAAAATAACCAAATTACTCTATATCCTAATCCAAATATTAGGCGCATTGCTTTAGGCTTGCACATTGCCTTCTGCTCATTTTCCTGGCACTCTCCTTTTTTTCTCCCTCTTTCTTGCACCACCCACCCACCCACCCTATCGCATGACTGCCAACATTTCTGCAGGGCTAGGTACTGACTTTCCAGTAGCCAAGCAGCCCAAATGGCTCCCAGAATTCAATTTCGCTTATGCTTTGCCAAAATGGATTAAAAAACCCTCCACACCTGCTTTTGAAAGAAATATGCAAAACAGCTGTTGTTTGAAGTTATAAATCTCGACATTGTCTAAAACCAATGATCATAAATTGATTAGGCCTGGCCATGCCAACGGCGAATGATCGTAAGAATGCTTGTTATTAAGTATCATCCCTACAAATGCCAGATTTTACGAAAGGGGAAATGCCTGTGAGTATTGTTAATTTCACTTAGAGGGAAGACCTCTTCATACAAACCGCTTTGGATTCCACCGGTGATAGAACTGCACATCAGAACAAAAAGTGAAGTCTAAACACGTTATGATAAGAAGTATTACGTTATACGAAATTCCTGACATAGCTGCACACTGATGTTTGAAATATACTGCAGGGAAGAAATAAAGCACAGCTTTTCAGAATGTCTCCCACCTGTCGTGACTAAATCTATACGCTGCCAGACTGACAGCCAGCCAGCGCACGTCACATTAATGACACTACTCACGTCGGTGTTCATAGGCTGCTTAGTGGCCCCAAAAGGGGGCACGTTTCTACGGGTCAGTTCTACTATATTAACCTTCTGACACAGAGCTTTGTTCTACAAGCAATGAACACAATTTATGATCTTCTCATCAAATTTCACACGAATGAAAATGCATGCTGCTTGCTGTGAAATATGTATGAAAAATATGTGGCCAGACGGCTGCTGTACAATGTAGATTTACTTTGTTAGAGGTTAAAACAGGAAGTGTTTTACATATTATATGTAAATGCTAATGTTGATAGAGAAAACGTTCAATGAATGTTTACTGCTTGCAAAATTAGCACCATAGAATATTTTATTCTATGCAGTAGGCTCTGTAATAGTATAACCATATTTCCATGCTGATACTATAAAAAAAAGCATTTTAAGAGCTGGCTCGGGACCCAGTACGGTCTGGCAACAGTTTGAGATGACAGGTATTCTTTGTTTGAGTTCCAAAAGAAAATTAAGTTCGGCTGTATAGAAAAATCTTCTGGAAAGTGTGGTTTTCAGGTCCTAATGAATGCTGTATGTCATTTATTTTCTTTGGATATGGATGAAGTACAATATCTACAATCGGCATAAGACAATGTTTGAAGTGTTTGTAATAGACTGTTGTAAAAAATAATACACAGTACTGTAGTATCTGGTTTACATTAGTGTCCCGTCTTTTCAAATGCATTTTGCAAAAACCTATACATTTGATCAACAGCAGCTTTAAACATAACTTCCAATGCAAACAAATCACTTAAAAATATATAGAATCGTCAACGAATGCTTAAAATTAAATATGAATAGCAATACAAAACATCATGCAAAATTAAAGCTTGTGTTGACGTACAGAAAAAAACACGCATCATTCACTTCAACAAAAGAATATTTAACAAGCCATTGAAATGTAAATCACACCTTTTTTTTCTTCTCCCACCAAACCTATCAACGCCTCACTGTTGCCCAAAATGTTGGTCCGGTGCAAGTTTGTTTACCGTACCATGGGAAACATGAAGCGCCGTGTCTCGTCGCGAGTACGCAGAAGCACCAGGGTGGCGTGAAGGGAACGGGGGGAAGCACCGTGTGGCGTTTGTCTATCGGCCGTGCGCAGACGTGCAAAACCCCGTGTGGCCGCAAAGCCTCGCAGAAAGCGATGATAAAGGGGGGGGGGGGGACGTGTGAACGCAAAGCCAAACGTCTCCAGGCAGAGTGCAGCGAGGGAGAGGGAGGGGGGAAGGGGGGGAGGGCCCTCCTCATATGTCGCTGAGCCACTGTTTGCCCCGGCCTCTCCCTTCCACTTCCCTGCCCCATTGGCTGCTGTAGAAACTTCTCTCTCGGCAGAGTCACAGACAAAACAACCACTTAGACCGAGTCAACAGCTGGCCTGCATATTCTGTGTGTGTGTGCGCGATTGCACGTATTGCTTAATTTAGTCTTACATATTTCCCTGCTCAAGAGGCAATTGCGTACACACTTTCAAATTAAATGGACAGGATCATAGAGCAATTATCTGCATACAACTGTGGAAGAACGAAATCAATTTTAGCCATCACCCTTCCTGGGGCAATAAAATAAATACCACCTTGTGAGAAGTCGATTGTGGCTGTTGTACGGACAGGCCGGTGATCTCTGCCATAATATCATGGACTCTCATCCCTGCTTTGGGACTGCCAACATAGTTGAGCAACACCCAACACTGGTCCGAGTACGTTTACACATTTTACATAGTTTTTTTGCAAAATGCAGTTTAAAAAAAAATAATTCACCATTTAATTTTGACATAACCTTGAAATAAATAATATCCTGCAACCTTCATCATGCATGATCTATCAAGTGCCGGATGATGATCTCCCCAAGTTGTCACTATCCCTCATGGTCCTGCGATGTGTCAAATCCATCTCGCTCCTGCACATAGTCTGGACCGCAATCCTTCATCCCTTCTCGCCATACGTCTTTCCCAACCCCGCTTTTTTTAGTCAGTCATAGGGTATTTACTTTGTGTATGTTCTCTTATACGTGTGTGTAATTCAAAGCATGCACTTCTCGACGACTCTTTGCGCAGGTAATAGAGAGTACAATAATTACAAACAATTATTCCAAAGTCAGTGTTATGTCGTTTTTATATAGAAGAGAGGGGTCACTACACAATTGAGGTATTTAAGTTACGTGTAAATATTGAGTCATGAATTCTCTGCGAATTAAGTTCCAACCATTGGTCACGGTTCTCTGATGATGTCCATAGTTATACCTCGTCCAGCAGACTTCCCATGTTTCATACCGTGAAGGGTCGTGAATGCGTCTTCATGTGTAACATCTGGACAATTCTTCTTCCTCTCCATAAAATGGTTTCATTCCAAGGATATTGTTTTTTTATGTTGTTATCAGCATAACATTCCTCCACTAATTTTAAGATTGTTATCTCTGTCGTGTGCTATGGTCCCACGTTTCTCCTTAAGGGCTACCATCTGTGAATTTAGGAAATCATGAACCTGTTTTTTTTCTGAAAATGTTACAATTCCAATTTTTTATGAGGCATTCCAATCTAGTTTTGTATTTTTCCTCTTCCTAAACATGCCTTACGTGGTTTCAGATAATTTCTTCTCTGTGGGTTGGTGAAGATATCCATCCAACATGCACATCAGACCACTATGGCATAGCAGAACATTGCCACATGTTACAGTGTCGGCAGAGTTTACATCATGAGTGGAGTATGTAGCAGGTTCAAGTAATCGTTGAATAATTGTCCTTGAATCAGTAGCACCAAATGTGAGTGTGGTATAACAACAACGGCAGTCAAAGTGATTGTATACCCAATTGAGCATTGAGGCGGTGCTTATCTCCTATTTACAGCCTTGAGGCAGTGGCGGAAATTCCACATTCCCATGGCAGGAGCGAGTCTTCCATAGGACCACCACTGTGGACTTCCGTACAATGTAGTAATAATTGTATTGACCCCAGAGGGATGATGGGCTGAGTGATCCCCCAACTAGGATTTGAAATCGCAGCCTTCCAAATGCGAGCCAATCTACTGCTGAGCGACCTCGTCAGACACTATAATAGCATAATAGTAACATAAATCTAAGTAATGTTATAATTTAACTATTTATATAAGTGAAACGTAATTAAAATTATAATACATAAATGTAAATGATTAAATATGAAGCCACTCCTAGTATCCACTAGAGGGAGCTCTAGACAGCCCCAGTAGAGGCGATCTTGGCCTACTCTTTCACAATGGCCAGACACTTTACCTCGCCACACCCCGTGACCTGCTCGTCGACTAAACGTGGTATATCCAAACTTGATTTGAAGCTTTCGTGACTGCAGTAATTACTCTTTGGTTCTTTCGGTAAAGTCACGTAGAAAAAAAAAATAATTGAATAGACGTTTCGATTGCAACACAAGCAACCGTCATCAGGTAAAACTAAATTTGAGAGAGAGACAAAACACAGACACGGAGACACACAGACAGACACACAAGCAGAGAGAGACAACACAGAGACACACTGTGTGTCTGTGTTGTGTGCTCTCTCTGCTTGTGTATCTCTCTGTGTCTCTCTGTGTGTCTCTCTGTGTGTGTCTCTGTGTTATCTCTCTCTCAGTGTGTCTCTCTGTGTGTCTCTGTGTTGTCTCTTTCTGCCTGTGTGTCTGTCTGTGTGTCTCCGTGACTGTGTTTTGTCTCTCTCTTAAATTTAGTTCTACCTGATGACGGTTGCTTGTGTGGTGTATCCATTTATACTGCTGGGTAGACAGATGTGGGTTTGGATTTAAGAATCTTGTTCATGCCGTGCTGGGGGATCAAACCGGTAACCTCTGGATTGCAAGTCCATGTAATAACTATGACACCATGTCAGCATCTATGGCAATATACATTTCAAGAATAAAATATATGATATAGTGGACGTTAACTTTTGACAGTTAAAGGCAGGCTGCTTAAGCATCATTACAGCTACCAAAAACTTGCACTTTAATACTCAGCAATCATTCAGAATGATTAATTTGTTTATCTTTAGAAATGTAATGCTGCGAAAAAACCCACCAAGAGACAATTATTTAGAGAATGTAAACTATTTGAGATGCTATTTTTCATCTGTAGCCAGCAGAAAGCATTAAAGTCGATCTCCGATCTCTAATGCGGATGAAACAATATCTTTATTCTGCCCACATAGTAACCACTGAAGAATGCATGACTGAAGACACCAGGAAATTGGAAGAAATTGAGGTTAACAGCTCACAATGGTTTAATCCTGGCTGTGGACATTCTACAAGGTCACAGTGAAGCCCAGGCAGAATGTCCTGCTTGATAAACACATTCCCTGCGTTGGGATCTAACAATTTATAAATGCCGTCAATTGTGCTGTAGTGAAATCAATTTACGCACACGTGCGTGTATGAAGTGGAAAAATTAGGAGATTAAAATCGCATATCATGCAATAAATAACCACAGAAAATGTGCCAGATTTTTGGGCATTCTTTACGTCTGGTAAAATAAATAGGTTATACCGCTTTTCCCGTAGTTTCCTCTGCTTGCGTGAGCAGCTGCTAAAATCAATGGAATTGAGCAAATGCAGTACTAAAGAAAACACCAGCTACAGTATAGCAGTTTGACAGCAAACATTCCTCAGCATTCCTTGGCAAAAAAGGAGCCGCCATAGCATTTGTTTAAAAAAAATCCACAGTTTCGCGGTATAACAAACATAAATCACGAATGTGTTGCTGCTTTTGTTTCTTTATTCAATAACTTATAGAAGCCTTAGGCATATATCTGAAAATGTAATAGGAAGTACGATTTAAGGGTGGCCCTTCATCTCTTAATAAAAACATAGCCGCGGCACCTTATGTCTGCAAGAAAAAAAATCACGTGGCCAAACCTGAAGGTGACACAGAAATAACTTTCTTTCACAGTAGGTAAACCGGCTCAAATATCAAGATATTTTTTCGTGTGCATTAGAGTTTAGAATCATCATGGGAACCAAATACTTGTGAAGTTTCTGCAGAGCCCTAGAGAGCTGACCATAGGCTTATAAAACACCCACGCACACAACCTGAGCTGGGCCAGACCTTTTATGACATAACAAAGGAGAAACAATGCATTTATACCACACATAAGGTATATATATACAGTCAGCTGGAAACCAGAGCAGCCCTCATGTCCTAGCACTCCCACTAGGACTTGCCTGAGGCAATTGGAAAGGACAGCAGGGAATTAGTTACCAACAGCCATAACGTAAGTCAAAGGCTGTATACTTACACAAGGTCTCTAAGCACCCATCTCTTTCCCTAGGTAAAGGGCAAAACACTATGATGAAAACTGTATGCATCTGTAAGAAGGGCAATACGAAGTGTTTGCAAGAAGCAAAACAATACTTTCTTTGTATGAAATATGATTTATGTTCATTCGAGACGTGACTTTTCATCATCGCATCATCTACATTGTTTATTTTACTGTGCTAGCTGACCAGATTGCTGATTAAGAGCTGATGAACCAGCAAAGTAGACATACACTGCCGTGGATATATATTTATTCATTTAATGTACTGAATAGCACATCAACAACATGTTCAAACCCTGAAAACGATTACCTCAAACGACACAAATTATCATTCCATGGTTATTCACACCCCTCTCAATAACAGTGAGCAATCATGAGAAACCACTGAATTATCGTAATTACTTTAAACAAAGAACAATCTTTAGGCTGACTATCCGTGATTCTTTCACGAAATAAAACCTTAATGTTGACAGCAAATTGGCAAACGTAATGTTGACTGCTGCCATATAGTATTTGACCAATAAGACACATGAGCTAAAACGTTAAACAATGTGCAGCCTTGAAAACGAAATCGACACAGCTATAAAAATCATCATCGTGACCATCATCAAATCTTCCGCATAGTGTCTAGAGGCACGTTAGCCCGGTGGAATTAGATGGTCAAAAATAAACAAAAGTTACTGTAAAAGGCAGGCGTGTGAGTTCTCAGGCTGAAGGAAGCATTTGAACAGAAGACAAATGTGTAAATTATTTGTTGGAATCGTAATGAATTTGGAACAGTGCCAAAATAATGTATGCTTCTGTTTAATATTGGTGTGTGGAATTTAACATTGTAAAAAAGCTTATCCTTCCCCAATGCCAAGAAATGTTGTTTAATCGCAAAAGTATTGGAAACAGGCCCAAAACGGGCCTTGAACCTCAAGATTTATATTCCGGCATTCTAAGCATGGTTTGTTAACTCTTCAGACGATGACAACATTAAACTGTTATTTCTGCATGTTGCTTAAGGGTTGACCATCCAACTGATAACCACGCCAAAACGCAAAAGCTAAAAAGTATGTTGCAGTGTTAAAATCAAAACTGCGAACCACATATTGTTTATGAGAGGATGTTAAATATAGATCTAAATAATTACAGGTGGGTGGAATGGTGGCTCGGTGGTTAATACACTGGGCGATACACCCATGGCACCTCAGTTAAACTCCTGGCCATTTCTAACATCAGCGGGGAGTCAGATCAGAACGAGTCTGATTCAGTCCGGGAGCTCTACCCTTCACCAACCTACACTGACCAGCAACGCTGATGTATGCTCAAAACAAACCCCGTGACCAACTCAGTGTCAGGAGGCCTTCATCGAGCAGTGTATATAAAGGGCTATAATGTATTATTTGAATGTATTCTTAAACGTAGTGGGAGCCCATTGAACGGGCTCCCACAGCCGTCCCTCCCCAATTACGTACGTATTGCATGATCATGATATGAGGCTTCGGGCACATGCAAAGCTATTTTAAATTGTAGAACTCATGGGCATCAACTAATTTGCTGAAATATCTGGAGAAATGTGACTTTTTTTCAATTGCATAAACCACATATGATACCTTAATTCATTGCAAGAGTAGACTATCAGGATTTATCCAGGCAAACATCTTTAAATACATACAAATTATCCGCGTATATATAGATCATAAGATAAATAATTCCTTCTTTGGGCGATAGACCTGTTCATAATTTTGACCCAGAGCCTATTGGTGGTCCAAATCCATTCTTCATTCACTATAATCCCTTTTGTAACGAATTGGCATGTTTTGTTTACGTGACAAACCTTACTAACTGGCTGTCGGGTGGTGCCGGGTTTAACGACACATTTATATATTTATGCGATCTAACCCCAAAAAAAACTGTATTATGGATGATATTGGTCGCGAAAGCCTACGTGTTAACCTGACCATTCATTGCATGTGAATAAACATGTTTCACAATATATTCTATAAGATTTTCACCACAGGTTTGTGGAGGTCAGATAAATTCACCTTCAACAAAATCCGGTGATGTCAAAACGACTAAACTGAACTGAATATCTACACCAATTCTGGAGCATACATTAAAATGTATTATTTCATTTATGTAGCTGACACTGTGGCACATATCTACCCGTGTAAATTAATAACAAATGCTGCACCTTTTCACTTACACATAATTTTGGTACTTTATGCGTGCCACTTTATGGTATGTCACTGCACTGCCAACAATTCTGTTGAGTTTTAGATTTGCATTGAGTTTATTTTATTAAGGGTAGACTATTTACTATACTCGTCACTTGTTGGAAACGTGATGTTCTAAGAGCTTGTGCTGACATTGTGTAATTAATCATGTCATCTGGTATTTAATGTTTTGGGGACGAGTAGCGGGACAGTGGTTAGTGCACTGAACTATGAACTCGGTGATCTGAGTACAATTCTAGGGCGATCTAAATCACCACGCGGTTACATTTTTCTCTCGTTTCTCAGTTAAAAGGCAAAGATGCAGGTCTGCTTACTGTAGCCACTGCTCAGAGAAGGGCCTCCGCGAGAGGGAACTTGGTCTACTATTCCACACTGACCCTTGGAAGGGGCGGGAGTAGTCCCATACTTTACACTGCCACTTGCGGCCTGCCAATCGCCTAACTGTGGTGAACCCATTTACACTGCCGGGTGGACATAGACCGGGGCATTTAAGAAACTTGCACCATTGTTTCACGTTGCCACACCGGGGGATAGAGTCGAATCGGCGACCTCTGGATTGCAATTCCGGTGTGCTAACCATTATACCACGGTATCTACCTTTCTCAGTCTCAGTAAAAAGAGTAAAATTATATGTATTCCTAGACACTTATATACATGGTTCTGAAAAAAAATGTTAACACTTCTGAGAATTTGCAACAATACCACACGAAATCTGCCTCTGGGCTCTGGAGACCACCTGGAGAAGATTCCAGGCATGTGTTGACAATGATGGCGAACAAGTGGTGGCTTTTTGAAGCTATTAACATACATTTATTATCATGTTACAGAGTATCATCCGTTCTTATTCCACTAAAAACGATAGTCTCATATAAGTGTTAACATTTTTTGAAGCATCCTGTATGTGTGTGTGTGTGGCAAACCGGTAACCATTTTTTACAGATTATTTTAATGTGGTTTCCGGTAATAAAATATAAAAAAACGATTTTAACAACTCCGCTATTAAATTCCCATCCAAGACGAACATCAAGAGCACAGCAGTATGTGATATCTGAACCTTTGTCGAGTGTCGTCTTTCACCAACCTCCACAGATCACGGTGGTGCAATAAAGTCATACAACTCCCATGCATGACTGAACTTCATCTAGTTAATTGACAAAGGACTTGCAAGTAGCTGAAGTGATGTTTTATTATCTCATGCACAGCTATTACCCGAGAAGTGTCAGTGATGACAATACAAATATAGAGGCATACATTATGGGTATAGTGATTCACTCAGTTGTGGTCAATACAATGTTGTGATTCAGGGTCATTATGTGATTTAAGAAGCATAGATTATTGTTTTACATTGTGGAGGTGAATGTTTTTCGTTTACAGTTCAGCTGAACCAAAAAGAGATAGAACCGGGTACAGTGCATGTTTGTATGTTTGTTGTGTACTGTATGTGTATTTAATCGCAGTGCAATGTTCATTGCTTTGATGGATTTCCTCTGGTGTAATAATGCAAGCCCAAAAGTTAATTCTCCAAAAGCAATCAAACAGCAATAAATATCGCACAGCATTTTATAAAATTTACTTTCACGGTAATTTTTTGGGGATCTAGGTTAAACTTTTAGAATTCAATTTGACTGTGAATTTTGGATAGAAAATTAGTTTTTATCAAATCGGCAAAATTGTCACCTCTCGCCCTATCTGTGTCCTGTGTCCGTCTCTGTCCGAGTCTCCGTGTCTCGAGCCCCGTGCACAAAGAGTTTGTCTTTCTGCAGAACTACACCGAGTGTGCCCCTTTGCGTAGTAATAGCGGTGAACTTAACTTGGCGGAGGCATCACGGCCATTCACACTTTTACATTCCAGCTACAAAACTATATACAAGGTCCCCTCTACTTACGAACATTGGACTTAATAACTTTCAGAGATACGAACAAACCTGTCTGTATGTCCAATTGCCTATTCGGACCGAGATTCGTAAGTTCAACCGCCGCGCAATAGATGGCGGTGGTGGCATGTACATCTGTAGAGCGTGAAGAACCAGTGGCATCTACATCTAAACACTAGTTTATACAACTGTTAAAGCCATTCCCCGTGTTTAGTGTACATGCTGTACAACATGTTTGGACTCGACATGAGTAAAGTTCGGACTTACGAACAAATCGACTTACGAACAGGCCTCTGGAACCTAACTCGTTCGCAAGTAGTCCTTGTACTGTATATATATATAACTGGTTAAAACTTGTAACCAAATCCCTTTTTTCCATTCTGGAGCAACATTTTTGTTATGAACGTTGCTTTCGGTTAATGGCAATACGCGGTTACAGTACTTTCTGTTTCAGGTTTTCGATTCGACTTCGCTGGCTTCTTAATAGCTGGAGGGGTTTGCCGTGAGCTCATTACAGTACCGTACACCGCACATGAATCAAGAGGAGTAATTGGTTTAACAGGCACAACTGAATGCATGTGTTGTGGAGCTTAAAAATTCATAGCAATTGATGAATCGACGCATCGTTAACACGTCTGGTCTGCGTACTGGTGTAAACACTTGCATTTGTTAATTACTCTGTGTGCTTTGAAAAGCAAAACATAAATATTTAACCTTGTTTGTACAGAAATTAATCATTTTTAAATATGCCCCATGCTACAAAGTTCGAATGTAAAATGTTTGCTCTTTTTTGAGCGAAAAGCTGTTAATCAGTACTTTGAACCAAATACCTTCATGACATAACTGTTTTCTACAAATTATTGGCTGGCTTATGACTTTATACTGTATATAACTTGACAGTAATGTATTGTTTCATTTATTGCAGTCTGAGTGATAAATAAGCTTCATGACGAATCGCACACTTGTGTCGGAACTGGGCAAGTGAAGTAAAGTATCATTGCAACTGCAATTAAGTGATAAAATAACAATACCAAAATTTGTGTTGTTGTGCATTTAAGCCAAATGATGGATGAGTGCCTCATTTTGATTAAATAGCAGTCAAGATAGGGCCAGGGCAAACCGCCGTTTTTGCCCATGGAGCTGGGTGGCTATTATTACACAGGAAATGAACGGTGTAAGTTACCTGACATCTTGGCATGCAACCTGCATTCCCCTACTAAGTGAACAGTGACCAATTGGTTCCAACTGGAGGAGGAGGAGGATGAAAGAACAACACAAGATGGGCCCAAAATTTCACGAGAGAAAATAAACTAGAATGCATTTCTCTGAACAATCAGGTCATACATGCGTCTCCTACTGCGCATGCCACCAAGGACCACCCACATTCCAGCATTGACCTACATACATTAACAAAGCAGCCTGCACAGTCACAAAATAGGTATCGGTCAAGGGCATGCCGTCTGTGTTTACACCTCCTTATTTGTTGTGAATCTACTATCCTCTTGGTAGAAACCACGTACTCGCAAGAGCATTGTTAGATACAGGTGCCTCTCCGGGAAGCTATCCCTAGAATTGCCTGGCTCTAGGTGTTCTAAAGGAGCCTCTGGTCAAAATAAACGTTCAACAGGTGGATGTAATCAGTGTCGGATTCCCAAACGCTTACGTCGTTTTATTTTAGCACAGTGTGTACCGCACAATATTTTTTTTTTTATAATTTGTATGTTTTTTTTGGAAGTCACAATGCTTCGCCAACTTACCAACGAATATATTCTCTGAAAAATATATCGGCTACATATTTTAAGGAAAATCTGTTTAAAAGTTAAAGGAAAATGTTTGTACTACCACAATGTAGGATGTGTTTCAGTGACAAATTAATTAAGGGGTTATTTTGAAAATTGCTAAGAATAAATTGTATGATTTTCAACGCTGAAACTCTAGAATAAAATGAAAAAAGAATATAACATTTTCTTTTCTGGAGCATACAGTCTCAAGATCAAGCAGTGTAAAACTCTGATTCAGGCATTATAGAACTTCTGCCAACATATGGTAGATTCTCCTCCTGACTATCCAGCTCCATTTCATATATAGCAACAGCAGAACAGTGTCCAGTCAATCAACTATTTCTACGTTTCTCAGAGCTGTATTTTTGGCAATGAGAGTTGATACATTTGACATTTTTTGTGAAAATGTTGTGCTTAATTCTTTGAGACTGAGGTCAGACCACCAAACTTGCCGTACATCAAAGCCTTTTCAAAATTTTTTCCCTTTAATTGTGATGAAAGGTCATTGCCCAGAAAATAACGTTTCTCGTGTATTTTTCAATTGCAATATGGCAGTGCCTGGTGATAATAGGTATAGACAATCTCAGCTTTAAATTTTTAGAATAGGCAGCTACATTTATCCAACCTTTCCATGAAGTCAACACGTAACCACATCAGTATTAGCTAGGCCTGTAATAATTTGCCCCGCTCACCATTCAACGAATTGCCAGCTTTAAGGATTGCAATTCACTTCAATAATCGATTATTATTCTTATCATTGTAGTAGATGTAGCACCCTCTCGGCTAGTGGAAAATAACCGATTCTTAGACACACGATTCGTTGCATGTATCATGGACGTAGCATTCTACTTTAAATTTATTAATAGACGTTTCTTTACACCCCAAGTATTAACTCTCCATGCCACTCAGCCACCTATTTGCATGCTTTTTAAGCTATGTGTCATATACGTACACAAAATACAAGTTTGGGCATAGCTCGGAAAAGTTTTTTTTTGCCACATCAATTGACAAAACATAATTTAAAGCCTTCTTAATTTGAGCTAAATATTTTCTAACTGTGGGGTGCAGTGGAGTGGTAGCACAGTGGTTAGTGCACTGAACGATAAACCCTGCACTTCACTTCAATTCCCTGCCACGGCTATAACATCATCAGTGGGGAGAGATATTTGAACTGGTTTAGGACCTTGTCTTCCACATATCCACATTGACCAGCTTGACGAATTATGGTCAAACAATCCCCACTTTGTCGGGAGACCTTTGTCCAAGAGTGGATTGACAAAGGGCTGCAAGTAACCTTTTTTTTTCATTTGTGAGGTAAGCAGCTTTGCATGCTCTCACCAACGGTAACACATCATTGTCACAATGAAATAAAGATGTAAATTGTGACGTGGAACATTAGTCCATTGAGGGGGTGAGAGCTGCCACGCAAAACTAAAATCTGCAGATGCATTTGCTCGTGGAAATGTCGTAAAATACTGGGCATCTTTTCATCGTAAAATACTGGGCATCTTTTCATCGTAAAATACTGGGCATCTTTTCAAAGGTAATCCAATGACAAGACCTATGAAAAATGCCCCGAAGTAGTCTGCCAGATCACGTTATTTTACAACTATGGACTGTATATCGAAAACAAAATGCCTCATTTTCTCTCTTAAATTAGTACAAAACTAGGTGCACGTGGGTCAACATGAAAAATGTCATCTAAACTGGGAGGCATGGCAATTCTTAATTTATCTGGTCATTAGTTTATTTCAGTTTTAAGGCTTTCATATTCACGTGAATGTACACACATTAATACGTGCATTACGATTAAACATATACAACTTAAGAACCTTTTCAATGCGAATACAACAAATGTTTTGGGTTTCTTGTCAGAGAATTAAATCACATGTTTTTGAAATTTACCACATCTTCAGGGTCAAGTGCAGTGTCCCAATGCGATCGAATGAAGGCTAAACTAACGTTGCCTAATTTAAAACATAACGCAGCCGGCTTTAACACAGAAAAAACCAACGTTATCTCTAGCAGCTGCGCAGTCACGATAGGACTATGCACTGTTACTGAGATGAAATAAGGAACACATACAGTATATACAACGGAACTCAGCCAATCGTCTCCCAAGGGTAAAACGTACAGCACCACGTTGTGGAACGTCAACACAAGCCGTCTTACGTGGGACTGGTCCCTGCCATGGGAACTTAGAATTTATTTCTAGCTCAGAATCACCCTAATGGTCATTTGAGAAAGAACAACTTTAGAATATAAATAAAATACTATACATTACTCTAAAAGTAAAAAAAATGTAGCCCTGCAGTTACAATTACTTGCTTCTCGCCACCGCTGATGAAAGGGCCTCAAGAGGGAGCCCAAGATACTCGCTGTTCTCGGGGGTATTTTGGCCTACTCTTTCACCCTGGCTAAGCATAGTGGAAGAGGTGGGGGTACCCACACTTGACTCCACCACCTACAACCTTCCAATATGTATCAATTTCTACTGCTGCATAGACAGAGGAGGGGAATTTAAGAACCGTACCAATTATTTCAACTGCCGCACCTGGGGGATTGGACGGCCTACCTTTGGATTAAAAGTATGTGACAAAGAGCTTTATAGCTCATCGGATTCCTCCAGTATAAATACATATTCTGATTCTGACACCACAGTAGTATGCATTGTATTATGTAAAAAAAAATATATATAAAATGAATGTCTACGCAAAAGAAAAATAACTTTAGCAGTCTTCAGCAATAGATGATGCGGGTTGGCGTGCATTTAAACCGTGGGCGGTATTCACGATTAAGAGAGAGGCAATTAAGGCGAAGATCTGCCAGGAGGCGTGAGCAGCAGCAACAAGCGAGGAGGAGGAGAGGGGAGGATGAAAGATGAGATAAAGTTCACAGACGCAGAGAAAGGAGAAGGGAGTGATGGCATCAAAGAGATGAGTGGGAGTAAAGGTATGAAGAACTACAAAGAAGACGACGCGAGATCTTGCAACTGATATACAAAGTGAATGCAAAAGGTGCATTTCTTGTTGAAAGCATACCAGGTCTTTTACACAAACGCTGCGACCAAAAAACGGCGATAAAAAAAATCAAGCAGCGTTTGTTGAAATGAGCTTACTTTTATTCAATAACTTAGTTGGCGACACTACCTTGGCAGGAGCGCATGCGAGCACAAATTACAAAAAACAAACCCGACACGTTAGTCAAAAGCACTGCACAAAGGAGGAAAACATATCTATAATTGGACGACGTTTTGGACAGCGTCCACGTTTCAAAGCACATCGATTACGTGAATTAGACAGGAGGCACCAATGAGAAAAACCAGGCATGGAAACATTGCTGTGTGCCCGGTATGCAACCGTTGACTCACGTCCAGGGCGCGTCGTCTCTCCCCTGCATTCTTTGACACGGCGAAGCGATGTGGCCAGCCAGGTAAACACGCACTCAATGCCGAGCGGCTAGCCAGGTGTGTGGTCCACTGCGGAGAGGCGAGAGAACGGACATTGCGTGGGTTTCCAAACACATTGCGAACAAAAAAAGTGAGTGAGTGAGTGAGCTTCAGGTGCGCGTGTGGGACCACGGGTGGGGTAGCGGGTACCGCTACGCTGCTGCGCTACGAACCCGGCGACGCGAGTTCGATTCCCGCTCACGGCCAACGCCGCTGACGATTATCTGAACCGGTCCTGGCCCCCCATCCTCCCTCCCTCCCCTAGGTCGACTCAGCCTCAAATGAGTACCCGGTGCGGCGTCTAAACGTCGCCACTACGGGAGACAAAGGCGACCGGGCGTGGTGCTGGCCACCCACACCATCTCGTGCGCCGTTCCGGCCTTCGTGGGTGCTACTCGCTAACAGCACTTGCCCCAAATAGTCTGTGAAGGCTACACGGAGGCTCTTTGTCTTGTCCGTGTCACTCCGACACTGAGACGCACGCGCGCTGCAGCTCCACCGCAACGCGCGTCTGTGCGCAGGGTCGAGTGAGCGCGCTTGGTTTTAAGGAATGCAAATATCAGAGCTGTTAAACATAAACAGAGCCGGTCGTGGGTGGGTATACGTGTGTGTGCGCGTGAGAGTATTTTGTGTTGTCGCGTGCTTTTAACAGTCCGAGTACAATGGAAACACCGACTTGCTCAGAATACGGCGAGCGAGTTATTGTTTTTTGTTTTGAGAAGTGACCACGAAGAGTTTGCCGCAACCATCATCATCAATGCCTCTCGGCAGGCACCCGTGCCCGCTCAGTCGTCGTGTGTGCGACAGTGACGGCGCCTGTCAAACCGGCTGAAGGAGAGACATCGGCGTGGAAAAGGAACGCGCTGTGCATCGACCGCGGTGTGAAAACTTCAAGGCGTCTATCGTTGCGACGCCGCGTTTGTGTTTTCTCCAATACCGCCTCTCAATGCCGATCGCCCGACTCGCACACGCCACGCAACACCGCAGGCAGGCAGGCAGGCGAACGCGCTCACGGTTACGACAAAGAAAGTTTCGTCCATAATAGTTCATCAAGTTTCGCATCAAACAAAATACGACGTGACCATCACAGAATACAGTACTGTGGTGATGTCCAAAGATCACGCCTTGATGTTGCTGCTGCTGCTGTTCCTGATGCTGCTGCTGCTGCTGTCCCTGCCTGAAGAATGCCTCCTGCTTCTGCTGTTGTTGCCGTCTGCAGCAACGGTATGTACTGTTGATGCTGCTGCCTGCAAGATTGATACGTGCTGCTGCTGTCTGCAAGATTGATACGTGCTGCTGCTGCCTGCAGCGATGGTATGTGCTGCTGCTGTTGCTGGCAATGGTATGTGCTGCTGTTGCTGGCAATGGTATGTACTGCTGCTGTTGCTACTGCCTGCAGCAATGGTATGTGCTGATGCTGCCTGCCTAGAGTGAATGATGGTATGTGCTGCTGCTTGTCTGCAGTGAATGGTATGTGCTGTTGCTACTGCCTGCGGCAATGGTATGTGCTGCTGCTGCTGTTGCTGCTGCCTGCCTGCAGTGAATGATGGTATGTGCTGTTGGTGCCTGCCTGAAGTGAATGGTATGTTCTGCTGCTGCTGCTGCCTGCCTGTAGTGAATGATGGTATGTGCTGCTGCTACTGCCTGCCTGCAATGAATGATGGTATGTGCTGTTGGTGCCTGCGGTGGCAGCAGCGTCCTCTGAGCACGGGGTCGCGCCCTCCCTTGTGACGCGGCCTGGAGCCACGCCCACATCCCTCCCGTGCGCGCGACCACGTGTCCATCAGAAGCGACGACAAATTAAAAAAACAACTCAACACACGTGCGACGGTTCGAGGCGCGTGTTCCTTCTCACGGCACATGCATTATAGCACATACATGCCGGTGCACGACTCCCAACGCAGTACAGTGTCACCGAACAATGTGTTTGCTAACATACACTCGATGGATTCGGGCAAGTAACCGTGCACCAATAGATTCATGCCGATTATTTGCACTCATGATAGATGCACCGAATCGCGCGTCTAAGATTAGATATATTATTTTAAATGTGTGGTTCGCCCATCAAACTGTGAATCCGGCTACTGGAGTTCGATTCTTGGTCAAGGCTGACATTTGTGGCGCGTGGTATCTGAACCGATCCTGAGAGTCCCGCATCACCAATCCAGCCTTGCGAACACCCATCGCCAATCCCGAGTACGATCAAACAACCCACTTACTATTTAAAAAAGGGGACTATTTTGTCGTATTACACACGCAGTGTCGTACCTGTCCCTCCGCTTGGCCCAGACAGCCCCGGAGATTAAACCTCCATGGGCAGAAGGTACTTCTGGTGGAACGGCAGAGATAAATATCAAAATAAAAACAATCCCACAACTCCTGGAAGCCCCTTCTCGAGAGAACCTGGGACGTTTAAATATCAGAATATGTATTTATAGAGGAGGAATCCGATGAGCGATAAAGCTCTTCTTCACGGATGTTCAGTAGCGCTGGGTCAGAACGTTACAACAATAAAAAAAATACGATAGGAGTGCAAAGTATGGGAAAGGTAAGCAAATCATTAAACAACATACAATTAAACTAACTTATTATTTTACCAGTTAAAGCCCATTGAGTTGTTAGCTTATTTTTCAGAAGCGACCTGGCCACAAATGGTAACTCAACGAAGTGGCTTATCATGTGCTTAAGGTAAGCTTAGGAAGCCCTTCTCATTAGAAATCTTCTAGCAGATAGTAGCATCTTCCAACGACAGTAACGATAATTGACGTCTTTCGGAGGAAGATCTTCCAGAAAAAGGCCACGAGTCGTAATCCATCTCGTGGAGACGCCATCTTCGTCAGAGCGCAAGGCCAGGGCGCATTAAGCGTCGCTAGGGCCGCGCTGCTCCCTGCAACTACACCTGACAAATTATACCTGGGAACTGCCACGGGCAGCCTGAAGATCAATGGAGACGGGCTTGGAGACACTGCGATGGGTTTGGAGAGTAAATCCATCGGGCGATATGCCAGAATTCTGGCAAAAATCGCCTAATGATGCTGGATGTAATGACCAGCGAAACGTTTTGCTCAAATTGTAAATGTGAATGTACTCTCCAACACACTGGAGGGTTAAAGTAGTAACTAATTGGCACGTTTTGTTTACATGGCAAACCTTACTAGTTGGCGGTGTCGGGTGGTGACGGGTTAACGACACATTTATACGATCTAACCCAAAAGCCTTTGTTATGCCTAATATTGGCCGCGAAAGGCTGCGTGTTCAAATTAAAGTCAATTAATATCCCTCCTTTCACCAGAGTATGTCAAGATGGGTGATCACAGCACCCTTGTGGTGCCGCATAGGTAACGTGTGACTCGCCAGTCATTGTGTGAACCTCGTGTCGGTGTTGTACATCGATGTATTTGTACGTCGAGCCCTTTGTAAACCCACCGCGAGATGACAGCCTCCACACGCATAGCTTGTTATTTGACCATACTTAACGGTGGTCAGTGGGAACATGGAAGTACAGCACAGCAATGGATTTGGATGCACTGCCCTCTGCTGCCCGCGTGTTGGTGTGAACGCGTATGCGGTTATCATTGGGATGCTCTCGGCACAAAGAGCAGCTGGGCAGCTTTGCGTTTGTTTCCTACAGCAAGCGAATGGAAACGTTACTGTCATGTATTAGTCTTGGCCGAGTGTTAATTTCCTGAAACGCTTTCAAAACTCTTCGTCTCCAATATACAGTTTATGCATATTTTTTTCAGTTCGACCCATTAGTGTCTTTGGCCGCACAAACACACGCGCAGATATTTTCAGAGTGAAAGCGAAGAGTACATAGCGGCGTGCACAGAGGTCATTCCCCGATTGCCTGAGATTATCAGCCAATCTCACTTCAAAGCCAATCATTGCCTATCTCACCTAAACGTCATCAGTCCAGTCTATACAAGACCACCCCAATGTCATTACAGCCCAACACATCCTAGCCTAACATGTGCAGGATATCTAACTCACTTTATTAGAATCCAGCACATTATTATAGCTCATCCAAATGCAGCCTGATTATAGCCCGGCACAACTTATCCCATATCATCTTGTCCATCTACAACTCTTTACATCACAATTTATCATAGAATGGCAATGCCTGAAACAGCCCACGTAGCCCATCACATCTCAACTCAACTTCAACACAGCCCAACCCACGTCAAACCAACCCAACTATCCCATTAGAGCACAGCCCACGTAAAACCGGCCCACCTAACCAAATAATTGCACCTTAACTATACTGTCCAATTCATGTCAAAGCAGCCCATCGTTACGTAAACACAGCCCAACCCATATCAAACCAGCCGACCGAGCCTGTGGCAACCCAGCCCATGTCAAATTAGCCGACCCATTCCACCGTAAGTTAATCGCAGGAAAAAAAATCATGCAATGGAACTAGTATTTGCCAAACATCCCAATGTTACCAAATTAGATTTAAATTATTCAATTGGGATTAGACAGCGACTACGCCCCCTACGGCAATAACTTGGCAGGGTCTTGAAAAACAGTTGAGATACAGAGTAAGGCTTTCCTGTGTAAGCAAGCGTACACTTTTTTTAAACAGCCCAGCCCATGTCAAAGCACCCACGTCAATTCCACCTTAACCTAATCACTGCCCAGATCACGTAAAACCAGCCCACCCAGTCCGTCACAGCCCAACCCACACCTGACGCGCTCAGGAAGTTGGCCAGGCACAGGTGCAGTTACAGGTGGTGAGAGTCAGTGGGGATCCCCAGCCGACAGGTGAGTGACTTTGACATCCTTAGTAACACCTCGTCGTATCACACGCAAATTAAAGCGTTGTGAGCGAAATGAGCGGTGAAGGGGTTTCAGCTGCCCAGGCGGCATGGCTGCTGTTTTGAGGATGTGCTTACACCTACCTGGGCTGAACGAGCCCGGTGTGTGTGTGTGTGTGACCCGGCTTGAAGGGTTTAGCACTCAACCCTTGCGGGTGACGTGGAACATTGCGTCGCGTCTGTAAAGTAGCAGGCAAGCGTCGCGTTTGAGATTTCTCACCCGCACGACGTTATCGGAACGGCCCGAAACGAAACAGGATACCTCTCTTTTAAATTGGCCATCCCGTGTCGTAATGAACGACTTATTTAGCAACGGTCAACGTGTGCTAAGTTACACGTAGTCGGCTATGTGTGTGTAGATATGTAAAATGATCAATTAAATAAACACGTGTCGGCCACATGCCCGTCTTCCCAGCATACAATCGAACGATATGGACGCTGTGTCCTAACAACATGCTAGCTGCCGTTGTCGTGTTTTATAGTACACGTAGCAAAGGCAACGGTTGTTAATGGTTATCTTAGACTTTTCCAAAGACATCTGCTCTTTTTTTAAGTTGGTACATTTCAGTACTCGAGTAGCTAGCTGTTCAACATATGTTAGTGGCATATGTGGATACTGTACTGTAATGCACAGTACTGTAAGGATTACAATTGCTCAGCAAACCCACACATATCTAATGAGTACTGCATTATCAGTGTAACAATTGTTTTCATTATCTCCAGAAGAATTCCGAGCTCGTCAGATCTCGGAAGTTAAGCGTGTTGTAGCCTGGTTAGTCGACTTATGGGAGCCTGCCTGTGAATACCAGGTGTTATAGGCTTGTGCTCCGTGGTGCTCAGAAGTACACGAACGGATTCTTCAACCTGTACCTCATACGGCTTTTCGAGTGTTGCTCCCTTGCACGTGAGTAGATGTTCTCTGGGTACTCCGGTTTCCTTCCATATGCTAAACCCTCGTGCAAATGGCCAAACATTTCAATGCAAGACTCTCCATGGGACAAAAAGTATTGTGCATAAATACATGACAATCGTATGAATACTGCAGAAGGATAATGACCACAGCTGTTCCATACATCAATATACCCATACAATAGTCTATAGAATCATATGATATTCTAATGTATAGAGATATCATGTATGAGGACATTAAATGTCATCATCCATGCTCTATCCAGTGCTGGATGAGGGTCTCACCAGGTCATCAACATCCCTCAATAGCCCTGCGACATAACCATCTGCCTCCTGTACATGTATCTGATCCAAGTAATATTTACTGAGTGAAACTCATCTGTATTTTCAGTAGTATGATCGAGCTTTTTTTTCCTTCCAAAAAGCACTCCTACCTGCTATTGCTAACTCTTTCGTTCATAATTTTGCCCCCAGTCCACCTTTCTTCTTCTTCCTAGCGTTGTTCCCGCTCTGGCACAGGGTCCGCTTTTCGACATTGTCTTCTCCATTTGGCTCGGTCCAGGGCATCTTCGGGGGATGCGTTGACCGTCTTCATGTCTTCCTTTATTCGATCGATCATCCATCGCTTCTTCGGACGTCCGCGTGGACGGCGGCCCTCTGGCTCAATACGCATGGCAGTCTTGGCCACTGATAACTCTTCACTTCGCATCACATGGCCGTACCACCGAAGCCTTGCCTCAAGCATCTTGTCCGCAATGGGGGCCACACTAAGTCGCTTCCGAACGTCTTCGTTCATGACACGATCCCATCGAGTCAGTCCAAGGCTCCATCTTTAATTATGATTAATTGGACCTGACTCAACACAAGTTGTGTTGCCTCGACAAGCACCTCCATATGTTTCGCAAACCTATTGGATACTTTACAAACATCATTGCCATTCAAATGTTGTGTTTCTTCTTATATATTGGTGTCGTCCATAACTCTTCCATGCATGTAGGGACGATGGTGGATCGGGCGGGTGGGGGCATCGAGACATCACAGGAACTCTTAAGGAAAGTAGGCGGGCCTGGGCAGGGACGATGATCGATGGACTAGATGAGTAACAATGAAAGCCAAATGAGTTCAGGAACGAACGCGTCCGGGAGAACGACAACTGTGGAGATGGAGAGATTAAATCAGTTCATGTTGAAGAGTGAGATGGAGTGTGGCCTTGCAGGAACGTGAGAGATATCGATAGCATGTGGGGGCCTTCATCTAGCAGTGGATAGGCTAATAATGGAAGTATTTGTTGGTGAACATTTGTTTCAAAGGTGGCATTTTCATCATACCGTACTGTACTGTAAAATACACTGCTACATGCAGTGCTGTGTGGCGCAAGTCAATCTGTTCCGTGGAAAATGCAGTTTGGTGTGGTCAATTGTAGCCTTTGTACATTCTCCCAGGAGGTGTGGGCTGTGTCTCACTCCAGTGGGTGTCGGCCCCCATCACTGTCGTCAGCCCCTTAACCAGGGCACTTAGCCTGGAGCAGCAGATCAACATCCTGTTCAGTGCAATACAAATACACTGCATACAGACGTATTCATCAACGTCGTCATCGTCACATGCACCACCCCCTTGTCTTGAGTGAGAGCTGTGTCACTCGGTTTCACGACTCGTTTGCCATAACAATACTATTCTCGACGAGCCAATGTTGTACCTAGAATGCAAATGTTAAACACTTTGATGATTAAATGAAAGTGTTGTGGGGTTGGGGGTGGAGTGGGGTGGCATTGGGTGGCCGGACTGAGACACTTGTGCCAGTGATTGAGTTCTGAATTGGCTTTCTCCCTCCCTCCCTTTCGCAGGCTATGTAGTTGCCTGGAAACAAACCACATCTCAACGTCATTTGACCAGGTCGTGGACGGAGTTTTCAAAGCCTCAGCAGTGGCCCAGGGGCTGTTCCATGGATTCATCGTCCGGCAATGCGACTGTGCATGACGGGAGTCATGTTAAAAAATAGCTGACTGTTCCCTTTTAAACATTTCGCTGACATTATCTTGCCCAAGCTGAATTTTTGTCCTTTCGTATTTATTTATTTTTATGGGCCGTTCGTGACACTAGTGGTTCAAGATCTCATCACACGAAAATGAAACATCATCTCAATTTTGGTAAGAGCTCATTTTGTGTACTTTATTTTTTTACACGTGGGACTGCCTGTCAGCGGTACGGTGTTAAATGTTAGGTTGTCACCATAAGTCACAAACGGGTGACCATGCAGTGCAATTATTCAATACTGGATGATGGTTAATAGTTGCTACTTTAGTATGGGTATAACAACACTGTAATTCCATTATAAAATGTTGAGATTGAACTTAAAACCTTGTAATGGACATTAATAATAAACATTTTAAATTAAAAATGTTTGTCAGCGGACTTCTGGATGAAGGCCTCCCCCATGCTGTGTTGGGCATGGGAGTTGTTCGACCATACTTCACCGTGGTGGTCAGTGCAGGTTGAAGTGGATCAGATATCATTCACCACTGTGGCCAGCAATTGAATTTTGGTCCAGGGGAGTTCGTTGTGCAGTGCAGCAACCACTGTGCCACTACTCCACAAGCGCATTTGAATACTGTAATGGGTTTTATTATTGTACAGAGTGTACTGGATTTGTTCTGAAAAAATTTGTGCTCACTTATTGTGTTTGCTTTATGGTTCATTTCCAAACAGATGTGTATTCTAATAACGCTTCTTAAGCTCTATGCTTGGAAGATGATTTTTATCTCTTAGTTGAAATGCTTTTAGGGTCTTCATGGTCACTGATGATAGAATATCAAGGACAATTTTCTTGTTTTGTTTTCTGTTTAAACAGGAAACAATTTGGGTAATATTTTGCTGAAATGAAAACTGTGTTTTATTGGGGCTTGGAGACACTTTGGAAAATTCCACTTTTTGCTATACTGTAAAGTATTTTGTACAATTTCCATATTCTGCATTAGGACATTTGTTAAAACTAGGGCTGTAGTGGATATGCACGCCAATAAACAGCACTTTGGAGGCAAGGATTGGTCGATCGCACAATGCTGTGAAACTCCCTTCCCGTAGGCGTTTAGGTGCCGTACCCTGGCTCGCCAGGACAAGGCAGTACAGCAAGTAGACGATTGTGTTGTGATTGAAACGTCGTAGTTTTTTGTTATCTTTTTGTCATTTTCTTTCAACCTATCTACGTGACTTTACCGAAGACCCAAAGAAAATGAATTCCTGCAGTCACGAAAGCTTTAAGTCAAGATTTGATTCACCATCTGTTTCCATCTGTACGAGTGTAGTCCCCTCGCGTCCGTGGGTTTACTCCGGGTGCTCCGGCTTCCTCCCATATGTATAAACTCCTCATTGATTAGCTGAGATATCTTGAAATAAAAACCCAATGTGGCAGGACCCTTGTTAAAAAGAGCTATACGACTCAGTGTGGCTTTCCTGGATAAATAAGTAAATTATAAATAAACGAAAACCAAGCAAGGTGGTATAGACACCGCTGTGTATATAGTGATTGAGCTTTTGTCATCCTTGTAATGTTTCGTGGCAATATTCTAACGATTCTGTCTATTGATGGTAGAAACTCTTTTAAAAAACATTTCAGGCCAGAGCACGGTTGGTAATCAATTATTTTATACTTAGATTGACGTATCCACAGCCTTGATAAAAATTCATATCAATTCTATGTAAAATTGAAATGTGAATAATTTTATACTCATAATTGGTTCTGCTGACATTACCATAACAAATGTTTCACGAATAATTGGAGCCCAATGTTTTGTGAATCGAATATATCTTTTGTTCAAAATATTCAGGCGTATAGATTGCCTTTTTATGGTTGCCAGTGTAAAAATATGGATTAATTCTGGACTTTAAATGATTGTCTATGACAATTTGTGGTACATTGTACAAGAAAGTTGTTAATAATACAGTCAAGAAGCATAAATTACCATTTAAACATAAAATATGACCATGTGGAGATGGAGCAATGACATGAGCGTGTGTGCAGGAGCTAAATGGATTGTTTCTTTATGAGATCAGGAAGGATTGCAACAAATTGAGGAAACCTTCAACCAGTAGCGGATAGGCCATGGATGATAATAAATTTGCTGTATTTAATAAACAAGATATAATTGTTTTTTTATTTGCTGTAGGTATCCATGGAAGCCCATACCCTTAGAAACCGGCGAATGATCGGCCGAGTTCATCCCGACTCCAGAGGCGGCACATAAACGCACGGGCACAAGGGTCATCACGTCCTCAGGTCGCCATGTCTGGGGAAGACCAGGGTGACAGGACAGCCCTGCTCGCAGCCGCCACGGCGAAGGCAATGGTTGCAGACGACGCCGACGAAAAGGCCGAGGCCACGGACAGCTATGGCTCCACCAAGGAAAATGGGAAGGTGCAGGACCTCTTCCACGAAGAGACTCAGGCAAGCAATTCCTTTCCCACGCACTGTCGCCTGTGCCGTGAATCTGTTGTTATGCACGCGATCAGTAGTACGTAATAGCCACGCGTCATTGTTTCTTGGAGACGGATGCCCGCACACACTAAAATGCTCTGTACGATGGTGATATTTGCCCCTTTTGATTTATTTAAGATTCTGCCCACTTGCTGTGCTGTTCTGCTCTGTACTGTCAGCGATCGGTGATCTCGATAACTTAACACATTGCAACAGGCTTGGGCTTGGGGTGCATGGTGGAAAGCCAAGTTACTTGCGAGGAAGCCTTCCCTCTTTGGCACGTGGACGGGAGTGTTCACATCCTGCCTCGTCAACATCCTTGGGGTTGTTTTGTTTCTCAGGACGGGCTACGTGGTGGTAAGGAGATGTCTGGCTGCAGCTTTTAGAGAAACTGATGTTACTGTGACTAATCTACACTTCAGAACCTCTCAGAATCTGCTCAGCTTAACTGTGAATATATTTACTTTTCTGCCAGGCATCCGCACACCCATGGGCAAAATGTTAAATGGACTTTGATGTAGAAAAGGCACTGATGGGTAACATTCATCATGATTTCATAAATTATAACTTTTTTTATTATCCCCACACTTTGGAGGAGAATCACCAGAGATCACTGATTGTAAGTGTAGATAATGGGATACACGGCGAGTGATGGTGCTGTGGTTAGTTGGGCAAACCTGGCTACTGGAGTTCATTGGTCACTTGAGTTTGGATCCAGCCAATGGCTAACAACAGTGATATCTGGGACCTTCTTTTTGCCAAGCCGGACTGACCAATGTGGTGAAGTTTGATCAAACAACCTCCATGACTGCCACGGCATGGAAAATCTTTCATTTAGCAGTGACGAAAGTTTGTAAAAAAAAAATTATGTTAATGGTATAATTGACTGCGCTGGCCGTTACAACTTTGCACCTGCTTTGTGGGAGTGGCTCCAAATGAAACCATGTGAATATGACTCATTGTAATTTTTATATGTAAGGTTGTGTTATATTGATATTGAGCCTGGCAGAAAGATAAATATATTACATTTAATCATGTCACCTCTTAGTGGCTGCATTAAACATATTTTTTTCATTTCAGATCACATTTCATTTATCAACACATGCTGACATATACACACTTTAATTCCTCTTCATGTATGTATGTTGAACTTCTTTCGCACCATACATAGCCAATCTTGCTAATCAGTGGTGCGGGGGAAGGACAACGAACTAACACAAAAAGCAGTTCTAAAGAAATCCGTTTTTAATATCGATGATTTGAAAGTGCTTAGCTCCAGTGGCTTCCTAATATCCAGAGGAAGAGCGTTCCAAATGGTGCAATTTGTCGACCTTTATGTTGAAAATTGAAGAGGTAGTAACCATGTGGGCATGAGTCCTTGACCCAACTCAAGCTACGTTTCTCCGTCTCCTGACACTCCTACAGCCACCCAGCCAAAACATCATATAAAACAAAATAAATGTGCGAGTTACAGTACTTATGGCATTGGAAGCATCTACTTTTTCCCCGAAAATTTGACACATTTTTATTCAGTCAGTCGGTTTATTTTTTCTGAAGCCCATTGAGCTAAGATACTTTCTTCAATGGCTACCCAGCCAAACTGGCAATGAACATCATTATCCATTGGCGACGATGTTAATATTGTGACACTACAGCACGATTTGCTTTTGTGGTACCAAACTGCAATGACAACTGAATGCTACACGGATGGCTCAGGAAGGGGCCTTGGCAGTTGTCACTGCCGAGTTCAGGCTATGGCTGTCTGAGTGTTCATTATTTAGGCATGCAATGTGCGTTGCCAGTGGCTTCCTAAATATAATTTATCTTATCTTGTGCTAATACAAACATATAACGGATACCCCTATTGTCTGCTTATCTATTTTGTTATCTTATCTTAGATTTGCAATAAAATGTTTTTTTTGCTGAGGCTCCTCACCATAGTGTGCAATGTAGCACATCCCTTAGTAGTGCATTTTGCTGCTCTATTGTTAGTGTTTGGCTGAATTGTAGATCCAGTTTCATAATTTATTTGTTTTAAACCTTGCATGCTTGCTGGGGCGGGGGGGGGTGATGAAAATGCTGTGTACACCTCTGCACAATGCTTTTCAACGTCCCATGCAGACCACAAAATCCCAAGTTAGCCGATGAAACCTCTCCTCATCTAACTAGCCCCAGGAAACGTGCCCCTGTCTAACCTCGCAGCTCCTTTCCACCGCCCCTGTGCTGGTGCAGAGCGCTGCGGGTAGCCGGACCCCCTGGTGGAGGAGCCAGTTCTTCGTGCGCGAGCCCGTGCTCTTCGGCATGTGGGACGGTGTCTTCACCTCCTGCATGATCAACATCTTCGGGGTTGTGATCTTCCTGCGCACAGGCTGGCTGGTGGTAGGCTGGGCTGGGACCAGGGAGGCTCCAAGTCGGTGGGGCTATTAGCGGAATTGGCCGAAACTTTTTTTTAATTGGTGCTCAATCGTCAGATCTGGTTAGGCAAACAGTGCATTTCCTGTGTTGGTCTAGACAGAACCTTAGAGGAAGTTTGATCTTCTGTGCAGTCTCTTACTCATCCATATAAACCTAACGTTTATCAGATTTCTGGTCCATCTAATTAAACAAAAATTCCCCCAGACTTAAGTACAGTACTGTATTGCACATGTACATATGTAAGTGTGGATAAAGGCCAAACAAGCATGACATCAAGATGATATGCTATGCTATTAATGGTCAGTGTTTGCAGAGTGGTCATTGGCAGCTTGATGACACTCAGTTCCACGTAATCAGGTGGATTAAGTCATTCTACGTCACTTAAAATATTTAACCCGTGTAATTCAAGAAATGCACTTGTTACCCACCTGGTCTAATGATGTGCACCTGCATTTGCAAATTCTACGGAATTTGCCTATACCAATATTATTTTCATGTCCGGCTCACCGAGTGACCTACACGAGAGGTTGAGATGGGCGCTCCAGGCCTCACAGTGCACACCTTTTGTTAAAGACCATGCCATGCACATGTTCGGAGTCTGTGTTAAGCCTAACTTTTTTGTAAAGAGTGAAACATTTCTAGACATTATATATACATAGGTATTTTTTTGTCGTAGTGTACAATAACCTAGGTATGATTACTTGTGAAATCAAAGAAGTTTAGGAAGAAAAAATAATAGCGCTACTTTTTAAATATCTGTTAAACTTTTATTCTTGTAGTATGATCGCAGTACTCTATCATTGAATGTAACAACAGTAAAATGCCTTTACATATTTTACGATCGACAGTTTTCCACTCAAAATTACATTTGAGACGTGTCCCGCTCCAGGGACAGTGTCTGGCAGGGAGTTTGACGGGGGGGCGGGAGGGGCGATAACACCTGCCAAACGGTAATGTAGGTGTCCTAAGGTGAGCTCAGAGGGGACAGAACCATCCCATGGAGCAGAAGGGCAAACGTTCGGAGTACCGACCGTTAAAACCGGGCCTCTTGAGCCTTTTGACTTTTTTTCTGGGTTTAAAGCAATATGTGTCAGAAAAGTTAACCTCGGGTTATAAAAGCAGAGCAATGGTATAAAAACAGTTGTGGATGGATTTTCCACCTGGAATCGCTGCGTATCAGAGAAGTACATTTGTGTTTTTAAAAGAGTTTAGTAGCCTACTCTTTCCTGTTCCCAAGAAAGAATGTTCCATAAAATCACCATACTATAAATTAATTTTAATTTTGTATTCGCCTCAAACATTCTGAAATATAATAGTAATGGTAAATGATTTCTAAGAATGGTGAAAACATCCCCAAAACCGACTGTAGCCTCAATGCAGAAAGTGCAACGCTTTTCTGCAAGACTCTCCTTTATTCATGTTGTATTCACTTGCATCAAGGATTTTTAGGTGCAAAGAACATATTTAAATGTTCACTTCTTTAACAGCGCTTTTTAGGTGCAAAGAACATATTTAAATGTTCACTTCTTTAACAGCGCTTTTTAGGTGCAAAGAGCATATTTAAATGTTCACTTCTTTAACAGCGCTTTTTAGGTGCAAAGAACATATTTCAATGTTCACTTCTTTAACAGCTCAATAGTAAATAGCCAATATGATTGTAAAGATGCAGCCATTGATCAATGAATATGAATCCTTAAACTAAATGATACATGCATCGTATTGCCTGTGTCCTGATTAATGTGTTTCTTATTTGTATGTTGTATGCAATGGGTTCACGTGATCCCTGCAGTCTCTTGAGGCTGCTACATTAATTGCATTGTGAAAAAGAGAAGCGATTCCTGAATATAAATAAATTACTGGGGAATGGGGGGGTGAGTAGTTAAATGTCTAAGAACCAGCATATGGATAAAATTATCCATTATGAACGCAATGTGTGCATTGAAAAGTACGCATGCAAAGTGCATTCCCAAAGAGTAAATGCAGCAGGTTTTACTAACCTAGAGCCTCAAAGAGCCTTTCACTGGCCCGAATAAGTTGACATTTCCCAAATGGAGAGCGAAACGCTCCAGAACATTTGTGCGTGCAAACAGAAATTACCAATTTATCTCTCCAACAAAACAAACCACCAGGGATAGAAGCAATTATTGTTTTTTAAGCGTCCACGTCTCCCGTACGTAAATCAAGGAAACTCTTTGCAGTAATTTTGTGTTTTTGCTGTATGGTGGTTACAGCAGCCTCGCTAGATGAAGCACAGAGCATGAATTACCATGTGGCAGACGTGCGTCATGTCACAGGCGAGCACAAATCCGTTCCGGCTCAAGGGTCATTGGCTGTAGCCCTTGGATGAGGTACATTTGCTCGATGGACGCACGCAAATTCCTTTAGAATATTTATGAAGGTTGAAGGGTATGTTGATTTCACATCTAAAGAGCATGGGAAGAACAGGGCTGTTGCTATACATATATAATAATATATGTTTCAAATGAAAAAGCCACTACATCATATGCCAAAAAATTGTCAACCAATCTCCTATAACACTGTAAAATGGTGTTCTCCAAACAATGCGAAAGTAGATAAGGCTCTCCTACATAGTACAAACATATTGTATAGCTCTGTCATTAGTTCAGTTTGGTTACATGTGCAGTATATTAGTCCACCCGTTGCAAAAGCTGTGAGGCCTTGAGGGCATGGAGCCAACTGTCCTGTTTATTTCTTGGAGCTGCCCTGGCCCTATTCCAGATTAATCCACAGTCTGTAAAAAAAAATACTGGGATTTTTTTTATATTCAACATTGTTGCTGGTAATTAAATTAAAAACTCGTGAGATCATTATGGTATTTATGCTGAAACGGCAATCGTGTCACGAGCAGACATTGTGCTACACGTGTCGCAAATTTTATCCTTACCCGACAGGGTTTTTTTCTTGACCCGTGCATTCTGGTTTTACAGGTCTAGAGCTACTGCTCCTGAAATGTAACTTGTAGTCTGAAACAAAACAACCACGTAACGGATATGTGTCCAAACCCCAAAAACACATAATGACAATTATCCATTACTCTGCTTTAACCACAGTATGCTGAATAGAATTAAAACTTTTTGAAGACACATGTCTTTAGATCAAAGGGAAAGGCGTTAGTGCTGTTCTTTTGTGTATTTTCAAATAACGTTTGTACAGACATTTTATTTGTTTATAAATGGTTGTTAAATAAGGATGAGCTACGGTGTCCTGGATCACAATGTTAAATTAATATGTTAAATAAGACTGCTTAACAGTTTTATACAAATCCTAATACCACAGCAGTCTTCCACATGTTACATTACAGGGAAAATAATACAATTATCCAAAAATAATCCTATTACTACCTCTTTAAACGAATATCACAGCCTGATATAGACCTACACCATTGTATTTGTATTTCTAATGCATTAAAAGTAGATGATGATAGTCAATCATAACATTCATGTCAATACCCAGATAACTTCGTCAAAATTAAGCGCCGCTTTCTGAATAACTTCTATGGACATTCCATCCTAATAAACACCCCTTCCTCGTTTAGACCATCCGGCGTTTCTGTCAGCTCACATTGGCATACAGTTCTCACCGGCTATTGGCATTATAGTATAATTTGAACGAGGGCAATATGCATACGAACTCATGTTCTTGGTTCCTTTGGTAAAGTCACGGAGATAGAAAACTAAAATCTAAATTAAAAGCAAAACACCCACGACGTTTCGATCGAATTCCTGCAGTCATGAAACGTCTGGCGCGACTGCTTCCTGTGTCACCGTGCGAGCCGTCACTCCCATTGACGGCCAGAGTACTTGGCTCGCCATGACTGCCCGTGCCAGGGAAATGCCGGCGTGCTGCTGGGGGTGCTCATGGTGTTCCTCGTGATCCTCGTGGCCCTGGTGTCCGTGCTCTCGGGCATCGGCGTGTGCGAGCGCTGCAAGATCGGCAGCGGCGGCATCTACTTCATGATCTCCACCGTGCTCGGAGGGAAGGTTGGCGGCACCATCGGCCTGCTCTACGTCTTTGGGCAGGTGACGGGCGCACCCGCCGCGCCGCCGACGGAAAATGCTGGGGAGGAATCGTTCGAAGTGGCCTGGAAAAGGAAAAAAATAATAATTCACAGGATATGTCGATGGTTGACCTCCATATCCTTGGCCGATGTACATTTGTTAACCCATCAAACTCCACGAGCTTGTGTGTACAGGTACCCCCTGCAATCGGGACCTTTGTCTAAAAGGTCTCACCTGGTTCTAAATACAGTATAGGTAAATTAATTGACCTGAACACTCAATACATATTTGCAGTGTATGTACTTTCAAGATTGTATCAATAACATAATACTTGCTGTGGTGCAGTGCATAAGGATGACGTTATTTAAACGGAGCGAGTTGCAACTGCTGCACGGAAGATGCAGACACAATCTAATTTCCCATCTCTACTGCGGCTGCTGCTCAGTGCGTAGTGGGCGCTCTGTACGTGACGGGCTTCGCCGAGTCTGTGGCCGACACGTTCGGGCTATCCAACATCTGGGCGGTGCGTGGCATCGCCATCGGGGTCGTGCTGGGCCTCCTTGGCATCAACCTGGCCGGGGTGAAGTGGGTCATCCGCCTGCAACTCGTGCTGCTGGCGCTGCTCGCCGTGTCCATGCTCGACTTCGTCATCGGCTCCTTCACGCACCTTGACCCCGGTGCGTGCGTGTGGCCGAGCTATGGAGTGTGCAGGCGGTGCAACTGTAACGTGGCCCACAGGTTAGAGGGTTATGAAGAGGGGGGAGGGGGGGAGGGTAGGAAGGCAGACAGGGATTCCCCATTTCATCTCTTGTACCAAATCCCGTGCCAATCACTTTACACCGTGGATGTGTGTGTGTACACACGTGACATGGTCTAGAAAAGAGATGGACTGATGTGGTACAGAAAGAGGTGGAGCTGATTGGACTTGCCGATGAATGGTGCCAGCAGTGTCAAGATCGGCCTCTGTGGAGGAGATTCGTGAAGGATGCTGCTGAGGATTTGGAGGCAGTTACACTCCGGCAACAATGCAGGCCAGAGGAGCGATACTCTCAAAAACGAGCAGAGCGGCCGGCGGCAAAAGCGCAGAGAGTTAGCACAGTGGAGAACACAGTTGGCGCATCTGCCAGTCATCGCAGTCAACTCGTGGCACCTGGGTTTGTTCCATGACCTCCTGCCAGCGGGCCTTCGTCACTTCACCTGGCCTCAAAGTGCACCTCGCATAGCACAAGTGCCGTGGTGATATCACCAGCACTTAGTGGTGCATGGCGGTTTTTATGTTACACGTGAATCCGTGCCAAAGAGAGCTGTTGCCAAAGGTGGCAAGCACACTTGGGAAGGTCAGGCATGTACGTCTGTATTGGCCGTTCAAGCCACATTCACACTCAAATTTACCCTTGCACCACTTCTATCCCAGTGGTGGTTTTCTCCAGTATATGGCTGTGTGTACAGGAGCAAATGTGGAAAGGTTTATGGACTGGTTGACAGGGTGTTAACACGTGGGTGATTGGATACGTGGAATAGAGCCTCGGTACTCAACGTCTAGCCCTGGGGAACAACCAGAGGATAGCTTTTAATGCCAACATTTTTTTGCAATTTATTTTATACAGTACGTGTCAATGCACATATGAAGCAAGTGGCCTACGTTATTTGAAATTGATGAACGTTAGACTTGGAAAACTAGACCATGGTATGAGCTCTTTTGTAGAGTTTCAAAACTATGGTATTTGTGTCCAGATGTCGAGCATGCTTGTTCCGGTGTCAAACAATATGCTGGTGGAGTCCAACTGTGTAAAACATTGTCCGCTTTGCACGTGGAATTTTAAGAAATCCCATACCGCTATTTGAAAGATTAGGGCATTGTTTGCCAGCACTGTCGCCAAATTAACGGCACTAGTCAGAGTGACCCTAAACAAAACGGCATGTCCTTGACAAAGACATACGTGTGACCTTCAAACAATTTGAATGGTCTGTGACGACGGTGATCGCATTGTCCTATTCAGCGTCGCTGTATGTAACTGTTCTGAAAGTTAGATATAACAACAACAAAAATGCTGGCATTTTCAGTGGCACTGTGCATGCGTGTGTGCAGAGAATGGATTTGTGGGCTACACCGAAGAACTGTTGAAAAACAACACCTTCCCGGACTACACCCCTGGGGAGAGCTTTTTCACGGTGTTTGGGGTCTTCTTCCCCACTGCAACTGGTAAGCAGATGTGTCAAACTTATGCAGAGACTGATTATGGTATAGGCTACTATTGAGTAATGGTTAGCACACTGAACAGAGGTCACCGGTTCTACCTGCCGTCGCCTCTGTACATCCAGCAGTATAATGACACCACAGTTAGTCGATCTGCAGGTCCTGTACGGTAGGGTAAAGTTTGGGTACTCCCTCCTCTTCCAAGACGGATGGTCTAGAGAGGCTTTCTGGAGTTCCCTCGAGTCGAGGCTCTTCCATTAGCAGGAGCATGAACAAGCAATTGCAGCGCAGCACCTTTACTTTCATTATAATATGATATTTTTTCTTGTCACATTCCTCTATCGGAGCAATTACTAATCGCAGGGCATGGGAACTACATTATTACATTCATATAGATAAATTGCTTTTAATAGCTCCAATAGAGGACTGTAATTCTTAGCTAATTCCCCCAGTTCACTGAAGATAACCCACGATAACTTCATTGGAAACTTGACGGGCAACTTTTGATTGTGTTCATTGTATCGTTTGCCCCACAGAGGGCCACAAAATATACTAAAACAAATTCACTTTTTTCATCCACTTATTGTCTACACTGAAAAAAAACCTATTTTCTGGGCAATGACATTTTAATGTAAAAAAATTATACGTAATAAATCTGGCTGTTGCGTGCCTCAGGTGTGATGGCCGGTTTCAACATGAGTGGAGACCTCAAGACGCCATCCAAAAACATTCCCGTGGGGTCCCTGGCTGCAATTGGCATCACGTGAGTGCGAGATGCTTGGGACGCGGAGTGCCCTGCAGTGTCGCCCCCTAGTGGAACACACCGAGGCTCCTATTTTTTACATGGTGGTCCGGATGTATTGTGACCCCCCCCCCCGCCCGATTTAATCCTCTAAAACTGAAAACTTTGCATACAAATGGCTGTGAAAGCAAAAAGGAATAATTAAAGGGAAAAATGGTTCAGGGTGATTTAATTGCAATCGAGAGTAGTTTAAACTGCCGCACGTGGTAGTTTCAGATCAACGTGCATTGAGTCATATCATAGCAATTTTTATGATTTTTTTTGTATTAACACTCAAGATGTCTAAAAAAAGCCAATAATGCCAGCATTATAGTTTGTTGCAGCTACTCAGACAATGCTTCATTAATCGGACATTAAAGTATGCATATTAATTGTAAGTATAATATAATATAAACTAAATAAATATAGTTTAGGCTAATTAACAAAATAAGTGAAGTGATGAAGAATAGTGATTGTTGAAAACTCATCTCTTTAGAACTGCTTTTTGTGTTTAGTTTGTTGTCTTTCACCCGCACCTCCAATTAGCACGGTTGGCGATGTATGGTGCGAAAGAAGTTCAACATACATACACACATACATAGTTGTCACCTTGTTTCTTTGTTGTTGCTCACATTGCTTATTTTATTAACTAAACCAAATGCATGTCAAGGGCAGGAGAGGGGCATGAGACCGACCCCTGGTGGGTCTGTCTACACATCACATGTGGTACTGGCTTGCTTGCCCAGTATTAACATATTTGAATGTATTTGCTATGGTCTCCTGAACAGAAATAATGCTTTTAAAATATTTAAGCATTGCAAGCACATTAACATTTTTTATACTTGTTTTTTTTTCAATGGAGGTTAAAACAACAGGCATACGTAACATTTTGGAGTTTAGAGTCAGGGTTATTGTTAAAATATAAACTGTGTTGATTTAAAATGGAATGAATTTTGGCAATATTTTCAATAATTTAAACTATCCACTCTTAACCAATATTTCTATAAAAGCATAAAAAAATGTACGTGCGAAATTAATTAATACTTGGCATATAAACTAACTGCCACAGAGCTACTTTTCAAATAGGAATGACTCGTGCCGAAATAAATATTTCCGCTTGAAACAATTCCATGTGTGACACCTGCATGCCCTCTCCCACTGCCTGTCCAGGTGGTTCCTCTACCTCGTATTTGTGCTGCTGCTTGGAGCCACATGCACCCGGGAGGCTCTTCGCGTTGACTTCATGATCGCAGAGAAAGTGCGACCCTTCATTCTAAACTCATTATATCGAATATTTTGACATGGGAGTTTTAATCACACACATTTTGTGTATTTATTGTTTTTTCATTATTTAACGTGTAATATAACAGGTAGATGTGCAGCCCTGTCATTTCTTGTTCACGCCACTGCTGGCTCGAGAGAGCCTGTCTAGAGGGTACTACGCTTACTCTTCACACACTGTACAGATGTCTTGGACGAGATGGGAGTATAGACACCCTGCCCCACCACACACGACCTGCCAATTGACTGTGGTGTCCCCATTTACACTGCTGGGGTGGGACAGGAATCTTGACAATTATTTCAACTGCAGTTCTTGAAAATCGAACCCGGCTACCTCTGGATTGCAAGTCCAGTGTGCCAAACATTACACCACTGCAGCATGTTATGTGAAGTATAATGATCTGCCTCAACAAATCGGAATATTTGGTATTTTTAACCAAATAATAACCCAGTAGCTTCTGTGGACTATAATGTATGTTATACGCTGGGGTTCAATGTGTTAGGTGTCTCTGGTGGGATTCCTCTTCCTGGTGGGGCTGTATATCTCCTCGCTGGCTTCCTGCATGACGGGGCTTTACGGAGCGCCACGCATCCTGCAGTGCATCGCCCAGGAGCGGGTTATACCCATCATCGAAGTCCTCGGCCGAGGGGTGCGTCTGACACTTCACCTAATAAACACGTGTTTCTCTGAGCTAAAACACCTGCAGCATCCCAAAACTAAATTTTATTTGCTATCATCAACCGTGACCAATCCATTTCTGGATGAAGCCCCCCCCCCCCCCCCCCCAAGCTATTGCGATTTCTTACCATCTTGTGATACAACATGTCTAGCACCTGCACATGAGCAGTGGACATCCTCTCGGGCATGTTCCCTTCATTGACTGGTAGTCCATCATTCGTGTTGACCACCGGTCATCATCCATTCGAGTGACGTGTCCTCCCCAAGCCCACTTGTCCGAACAGTCAATATGATGCCTGTAACTTACATATTTTCTTTAATCCATGTTCTTCTTACTCTCAGTTAAGCTCCAAGCATGCCTCTTTGTGGAATTGTCTTTAATTTCCAAGTAATGTTATTAAATACAATCTTTCATATGCCCTCTCCACAGCATGGCCCAAACAAGACACCTGTTTATGCTATCGGTGTGGTGGGCGTCATTACCACAGCCTTCATTTTCGTAGGCCAAGTCAACATCCTTGCGCCCATCGTCACCATCAACTTTCTGCTCACCTACGCCACCATCGACTACTCTTACTTCGCGCTCGCCATGAGCTACGATGAGCAGCAGGAGCGAAGGCTGAGGCTGGCCTCTGGTGGCGTGAAGATGCAGCCCAAGCCGCAGGTTGCAGGTGGCATCAGGTCTGGACAGCCAAACGCAAGCGGCTACCAGCCTCTGATCGACAGCAACGGCGATGGCAACGGCGCAAACAGGGCTGCGGGCCAGGGTTCACTGCAGGAGTTCACCAAGGACATGGACCTTTTGTTTCCTAAGGAGTCCTCGGGCAGTTCTAAGGCTGACGCCAACAGTGGTCAGCAGCAGGCGCCCAAAAGAGGTCGATCTCGTAAGGCGGCCAAGGAGACGTTACAGGACAGCTTCATGCTGGACCTGGAAGGACAGATGTTTAAGACAAATGATCCCGAGAAGAGAAAATATGTTGATCCAATGAATGACGTTTCAGCCGAGAGTGACGAGCAGACGATCCACCAAGATCCCCTTCAAGACCTAGCCTCTTCGTCGGATTCTTCCCAGCAGGAAGCACAAAGTAAACCTAAGTGGCAACTCAAGAGAGGCTCATCAGAAAGTGACTCAAAGAAAGGTGATGAATTCTAATTTAATATTATCTTAACGAATGTGAAATACGAGTGTGTCTTGTTTGCTCAATGTATTATCAAATATGCTGACACAATATTTTACAAACTGTCATGGTTTATCCTTTTTGCTTTTGTCTTGCGATTCTTATTTTCCCAGTCATAATTATGCACGGTCACTAAAAATATCACCTGTGTTTTTTAACAGATATTGCAGAATCACGAAACCCATGGGAGGCAGAAATCAGCCAAATGTCAAACAAATTCTACGCAAAACTGTGCAATCGCTGGGTTTCTTTGCTTGGGGTATGTTTTATTCTGCATCAAATGTACTGAAATGCCGTTGCAGTCCACTGTGCCCTTTCAAATATAAAATACCGATATAATTGTGTCAAAACACATCCACATGGAAAGAATACTTTATGGGCGGACAGTTGTATATAAACAACTCCCATGCAGAAATATCAAACTTGCCTGAATATGATCTGAAAGAGAACAATGACTCCTTTATGTCATTCTTTATTGCTGTCAAACATACTCAAATTTAAGTGTGCAATTGGCACGTAGGTGCCCTTATGTTTTCACATTTATTAAGAGCAGGAAAATCCGATTATTGAAATTATTACACTGCCAATTATCGAATGGATTACTTGAAAAATCAGATTACGTAAAAGTTTGGAAAAAAATGCATCTCTGTCGCCACACGTGCCGCTGGACGGGAGGTGATGGGCGAGGCGTATTGATATTATCATCGTCGTCATCAGCCGCGTCACACTTGCAGGGGGTTACCTGCCCACGGGAAGTGGGACGTCGAGGCATCTGCCATGTTTAGAAGGGCCTGAGTAATCGTCCATAAAAGTAGTCGACTACAATGTTTTGCTGACTAATAATAATTTAAACTTCTGAACAGCATTGACTCACTCTCACAGAGAGAAAGCGACTCAGGCGCGAGGAGGAACTACAGACAAGTAGGCAGTGAGCCGGTGCCAACAATCGGCCAAGCTCTGCAGTCCTCTAGATATTCATTTGTTATCAGCCAATTAATGATTGTTTACTTCAACTAATTGTCCAAGCTGTAATATTTATCAATATATGTATCGTATACAGCACCCTTCATTTAAAATACATAAATTGGATATTTGGAGTAACAAGTTGTTTTGATTAGAAGCTGCTTTGCAAGTGAGGCGATTGTAAACCACAGAAGACAATGTGACAATCATCCATGTTATTATGTATCTACTGTTCACACACACTTGCTTGTACATTTGAATTGATATTAATGCAGTGAATACAATTTGAGAAACAGTATACAGGATATGGTGGAGTCATTATCCAGCAACTTTTGGATTTCCCTTAACGGTAGCATTGTCAAATCAAATTTTACAAATCGAACAACTTTTTGGGACGAGGTCATGCTGCCGATTTAGGAGCGACTTCAGGCTTATATTAAAACATCCTGTATCAGTTTACTCCGTTAAATCATGGATAACTTGCCTTGCAAACATTTTTAAAACGTTGTCTTATGACATCTCACGACTTTTTGAGGTTCGTTTGGTAACTTTCCAATTTAAGGACTTGGCAACCACCGCTGGCTATGGCGGGCGAATAATCATGGTCCTTACTGTCATGTGATGCCTCAGTGAAAACGGTGCGGTGCGTGTGCCCCCCAGATGCTCGTCTGTCTCGTGGTCATGATGGTCATCCAGTGGATCTATGCGCTCGTCAACCTCGTGGTGGCGCTGCTGCTGCTCATTTATATCGGCCAGTCGAGCCCAGGGTTGCCTCCAGGTGAGCGAGGCGTAGAGCAACAACAACTCCTGAGCCATTCAAGTCATCATCACCATCGTCGTATTTGTCGCACACATTATACCAGAGGTGGGACAAAGTCATTGTTATGCAAGTCCAAGTCGAGTCGCAAGTCATCAAATTCATGACTCGAGTCTGACTCGAGTCCAAGTCACATGACTCGAGTCCACACCTCTGCATTATACCGCGCCTGTACATCTCGAGACACCAGAACAAATGGATGTTAGAGAGAACCCCTCAACAATGAAGTGATTGCAGGCCAAACATTATGTTCCTAATAATACGCTATAGACAAATACAGTTAATAGCCCTCGTTGAAAGCGGCAGATCCATGACTCAAAAGTGCCGCGTTGAGCGAAAAACACGGAATGTAACGATAAGTTTGGCAGGATGCGACGTACGCACACGCAGTACGACGGCGGGACAAATAACGTTACTGGATCATTCCGCTCATCCCCGCAGTCGTTCGTCATCGAGTGCTCAGAAACCGCATAAGAAATTGGCGCATTCCGTGTTATCACGATGCCCGTTCCGCATTATAACGGTGCGTGTTCCACATTGTGCGTTGTGAACTCACATTAAGCTAGGACTTACTGTATGCACAACGAGAATAAACAGAATGTCATGAGGATTTGTATTTGATAAACTTTTTTTAATTACTGTTTGATCTGCAGAAGAGCTATTGCCAAAAATGTCAGTTAATTGTGTTTACATTATTAGACAGAGATAATAATTATGATTGTGGTGGGATTATTTTATTTGTGCTTGTGCACCAATGTCAATCAACTCAGTCCCTTATTGTTTTGCTTGATATAAATGTATGATGCGTGTAGTTTAGAAAAATGACAGAACCTAGTAAAATTGCACTTTATTTGCCGTAAAACTGCACTCTTTATTTGCAGGTATTGCAACGGACTTCAACTTTTTCACTTGGTTAAAGTCCTTGTTCCTGAGAATGTGCAGGTAAATAAATGCTCAAATTACCAATTGTATCAATGTCAAGAGTAAGCGATAAAATATCCACTGCTGGATGAAGAGCCTGCCCAGGTTGTTGCCATCTCTTACGGTTCCGTAATGCCACAAACCATCTTCTGCACATGAGAAGATTTCATTCAAAATCTTATTTCCTTGGTGGTCTACCACTGCTTTGGCTGCCATTCCAAAAATGCTTACATAATTTCCGTGTTTCATTGATATAAGTGTAAGTTTTGTTTCAATTCGGGCCAATGTCACTTTTTACTTTTAGAAGTGGGGAAAGACAAACATTTATTTTACACCTCTCACCTTCATTGTAATGTAATCGTATTTCAGAAATAATGTCCAAAACTCAATTATCTATCAACAGGGCACAACCAAAAAGAGTGGCAATACATTTTTGGTGCAATTGAGAATATAATGTAATCCATTATTTATGCAAGTTCTATTCTGTCAGCCAATTAAAGTGTTTCTCAGTTCTATATTTCAAGTTTTTGTGACTGCAAGGATTCATACTCTTTGGTTTTTCGGTAAAGTAACGTAGGTAAAAAATTAAAATAAATTAAATCACGACGTTTCGGAGGCAACACAAGCTTCCGTCTTCAGCCTTCACAGTAATTTTGCTGTGACGGTTCCACCTGAAGACGGAAGCTTGTGTTGCCTCCGAAACGTCGTGATTTAATTTATTTAAATTCTTTACCTACGTGACTTTACCGAAAAAACCAAAGAGTACGTTTCTCAGTTATTTACTCCTCCCATACCTGCTCCAGTACTATGAATATAAGTGCGAGGACAGCTAATGTGACGTAAACATCTAATTTTACACTACCTGAAATCAGATTATATAATCAGTTGTAAACTGATGACGCCAATGTCTGATTCAAATAACACGTCACTGCCGTATTTGCCTATCTAGCACGATATGCAGTCAAATTCCTTTATTGACAGGCTCATTTGGCTCAGGAACGCGAAGCCTTGTTCTTACATGAACAAACCTTCCCACAATGCATTGTGCCAGCAACATTTTCAAACGTTACTTTTTATACGAGTTTATTTAGTCATATTTTATATTATTGAAGGGTGTATCTGGTACTTGATAGCTATTAATATGCCTATTTAAAACCTCGTGAGAATTTTATTGTTTTATTTTTATTATTTCCCTTCTACGTGACTTTACTGGAAGAACCAAGAATATGATCCTTAACTCTGTCTCGTATTCACATACATTGTGGCTCTTGATTTAGTGTTTTTGTTCCTAAATTCGAAAAAAATGGCTCTTGTTATTTTGGTTGCGACCCATTGCCTGAAACGCTGTTGATGAAATGTATATTTTTCTTTTAAGGCAGTGGTGTTGATGAGCATAAGTTTGTTTGTTAATTGTGCTTGTGCACTACTGTCAACGCAGCAGCATCATCACATAATTTGTCTAGCAAGGTTTAGGTGCACTGAGGCTTTTCTATTCAGGTATTCCTTTTTAGCAGCGCTTTTTGTCTTGACCGTTTATATGCAAATTAAGGCAGTGTGACAATTCCATTTGTATGGCTCTGCTGCGGTAAGGTAACGCATTAATACATCACGTTACTATTTTAATAACGGTTGTGATTGATAGTCCTATGGAGCATGCGTGCTTACCCATAATTATTTTTGTCTAGCGCTTAATAACGTTCACTCGACCTTGTAAGTGCTTCTGTTTTCTATGTATTGATGTTTGCTAGGGATTGTGCATACGTTCTCGCTGCCAAATGCTTATGCGCTAGTGCTCACAAATCGTGATAATTATGGTGCTATTCTTCATATTAACAATAATTACTCTATATTCTTACTATTTTGCTTACTATTACAGCAATCCCTCACCAACCACAGGTATTATGTTCCTGGAAAAGGCCGTGTTAGGCAAATCTGCGGTTGGTAATGTACAGGGCCTATGGAAAATAGGGGGTTAGGGGAACCACAGCCACGGTCAGAACAGAATCGTCATAGCTTAACTAAGTCACCTGTTTATTCACTAAACACCGAATAAAATACTGTACATTACACAATTACATACTAAAACATTAATTTAACTTTCCATACTTTTTTATATTGAGGGTAGATGCCAGTAATTACGACAATGATGATGACAATGAGATAATGGGGTGGTTAGAAAGGGGAAGGGGCTCAGCCCACAACAAACAGAAGCTAAGTGTGCAGTTGCAATGCGACGCGGTCCATACCCTGTGAGAATCACAACAGACAGACGACCAGCTGATGAGCTGCGACGTGTGCTTACCTGTGCATGCATAACATTAGCAAACAGCATTTGGTAAATTTGTATAGAGATAATAAACCATGTGTACATGAATTCCGCGGTTGGCAAGTTCGTGATTGGCGACGGATTGCTGTACAGGACAAAGCACAGAGCTGGACTCATGCCGACCAATGCTTCCTACAATGCTGAAATCACATATTGTGCTTACCAGTGTTTACACTTGAGTGCTACAACTGCATAGTTCGGTGAACTAGGGTACCTACCCATTTAGGATAAATTGAAGGGATGATGGCCGAAGGATGAGACCGTTGATGTAATGGCAGCCAAAGCAGAGGGGCATGCTTGAGAGGCTGACCGCCCCAGATGTATGGCACAATCAGAGCAGCTCATGGTGTGGAAGAGAGAAGTTGTGGCATTAATAATTAAAACCTGTGACTGTTGAGAAAACCCATCGCAACAAAAAAAAGTTTCTGCAGGCTGGAAAAACGAATATCAAATATGACTCATCAATGCAGTACAGGCTGAAATTCTCACTTATGCCAAGTCTATCACTTGGAATTGGTGACTGAGCATTGGTGATGAAACTGTACTGATCAGCCCTAATGAGCCCTGAGGACGAAACCGGTCTACAGCTCACTCTTTTTCGATTTAAAGCTTTCGTGACTGCAGGGATTCATCTTCTTGGTTCTTTCGGTAAAGTCACATAGAAGGGAAATAATAAAATAAAATAATAAAAATAAAACATAATAAAATATAATTCTCACGACGTTTCGGCCACAACGCAAGCAGCCGCCCTCTTGCGTTGTGGCCGAAACGTCGTGAGAATTGTATTTTATTATGTTTTATTATTTTATTATTTCCCTTCTATGCGACTTTACCGAAAGAACCAAGAAGAGTTCACTCTTTGTCAATCTGCTGCCTGTTGGTTGTTCACATTTGCACAATGTATTAATGGTGACTTAGGACAAGATAACCACAATGAATGTCTTCAGGAACTGTTGTATGTCGCATCATGGATGAGGCTGAGAGCTTTTGCACATGCAGTGCACGTTTTCGGGTGTTGTTGAAACTGGTTGTGGCTTCTTGGGACTGTGAAATGGCTATAGTGTGGGAAGGCCTTCATCTAGCAGTGGATAGAACATAGCTGACGAAAATAATTACCATTGTAACCGATCACTTTACACGCAACAATTGTTTGCTATGCTTGACTGTGATATATTTAGATAGAAATTTAAACATTTAACTCTACAGTGAATTAGTTTGGGATGGAGCCACATATCTTGCTGCGTCTCCCAATAGGTGACCTAAACCCCGAGTCAAATTAAACTGAAAGTTCCATGTGCCCATTGCTGATGAACACCGGTTGTTGTGCCACTCATTTCAGGAGAGGACCAGCACCGAAGGAGCAGTTTGTCGTGACTCCATCCCTCCTGCCGATGGGCCTCTCAACCACGCAGCTCACGCAGGAGAATGCGGATTTTGCCTCGCGTGACCGTTTCCACCAGTCATCTGTTGTGCAACCTGCAGAATTCAACCACAAGCAAGATTAGAAAAGCTGGTTGATAAGATTTTACAATGGAGTTTATTATATATTTTACCTACGATAAGTCGTCCGTGACTCCTACCATTGTCACAGTTTTTTAGAAGTTTCTGTGCTCAATGTGATTAGGAGAGCTAATAAATGGCAATCTGGTATGTGTATTTTTAACCAATGTAGCCTAATTCGTGTACACTCAAAGCTGAAGAGGTACATGTTGAACAAAATAAAGATAAAACAAATTAGAATAGGTTTTACCCTTTTTGGCAATAAAACAGGTGTTAAGATGTTCAAACACAAAAAGATATATTTTGAAAGGAATCAAGTCTGTATTAACCACACATACTACGAGTGCTTGATTCTCTTTTATCGTTTAATTACACGTTCTTGTGATAACCACACGTACTTGTGGTGGTACGCATGGTTAATAGACTTGATTATCACGAGTGTCAGACCAAAGAACGGAAAAAGGCGAAGAGTACAAAGACAATGCACATATCAGAGCATTCATAGCTGGGGCTGAGCAGCTATATCATGGGGCCTTTTTTGCCAGAACATCTTAACACCTGTTGTATTGCCAGAAAGGGTAAAACCTATTCTTATTTTTCATACTTTGATACTGGCAGAAAAGGGCCCCAAAATAAAGGCTGCTGAAAAAAATACTGTATTATTGACATGTTTACAAATGAAAGAGTGAATTCTTTTAAACAAAATGAAATATTCACTTGACCAGTGTTTTTCCTTGTGATGCTTTGATTTTTCTTATCATTTATTGGTGTAGCTGATGTGATTTTTACGACACGCAAAACACAGTGCAAAAGTAAAATGTGAAAAGTTGAAATATCATGGTGAAAACTCATGACGTTTTCAAGACTCACACAAAAAACGATCGCATCCCTGTGCAAGTGAGATGGTTTTGCTGGGCCTTGTGAACAAGACGGGTCTGGTAGGAAGACTGACTCCAAGGCAGAGCCTCATTGCACCATTGAGGCATCTCAATGGTGCAATGAGGCATCTGGCACGCAGGACATGCGAGATGCCAACAGTTGAGTAGTCTGGGCACACAACGACATTGGCTTGGTGTAAATATACCCAGTTGTAAGTGGATGTAAATAGGTGAATGCATAATCTGGAAACGCAATTGTTTACGTGATGCAGCAAAGTAAATGCAAAGCTATATTATAAATTATTTTTACCAAGTTTGAGCCCTATGGGGTGGAAATTATCCAAGGAGATCTTGAAGATCAAATCAATGGTATGTACACTTACAATGTATGATTCATTTATATGAATTTGAGTGTGTTACAACACAAGCATCGTGGTCATGTCATGCAAAGAATAAAGGGCCACATTCTCGACTTGTAGAAAAGACTGAAACATGTTTTCACGCAAAAATATAACGAGAATGAAACCTCGTCAAGGTGAAAATCTAACCTATATAGTCCTCAGCTTCCACAATGACAGAATCACCTGATGAGATAAGTTATGGACTTTTATTAATCCACTGGATGAGGGCCTCTCCATGTCGTGTTGGTTTGGAGGGGTTGTTTGCCATTTCCTGCGGTTGAAAACTGAAATCAGGTTGAGAGGTTTATTGAACAGTGACCTAACGACTATGTGACCACAAATCGCGGGATATTAGCATTACATTATCAGCAAATATATGTAATTTCAACACAAAGTGGGGCTCTGTGGAGGCAAAAAAGGTGGGTCCTAGCTGGGCTCTAAAGCCTGGCATAGAGACGGGCACAGAGAAAGATATGGAGAAAAACTGAAATACAGCAAGGGACGGTGAGAAAAAGACTAGGAGACCGACATAGGCAGATGCAAGTGACAAACAAAATGCTATGGGCCTAAAGCAGTGGGGTCTCTACTTAAAATCCAATCTGACACCACTTGATTCCAGAAGAAATCTACATTGGATCATGTTCATCCATAACATCCTTATTGGAAAATATGCGCTATACTTAGCAAGTTATATTACCCTATTGTCAAACCCAAGAAACCTAAGATGTCCATCTAAATGCCTTTCAGCTATCCCAAGAACAAGATTTTGGAATAGGTGACAAAGCCGTTGCCTTTACAGCACCAATGTCTTGGAACAAGCTTGTTTCCTCCCTTAACATCGTAAATCTTCCTTTCAAAAATATCCTGAAGCGGAAGATTAGTGTTGGATACAATCACATTTGCAAATGTGATTTGTAACTTTGATCCTGACCTTTGTATCAATAGTTCAATGTTTATGTGCAATTTTATTGAGGTACTGTGTGTTGTCTTTGTGTTGTCTGGGACTGTTTTTGTTGTTTTGCTGCCTTTCCCAAGTTCGGCTTTATTAATGTGATACATTTATTATTATTTGATTTACATACTTTAGTGACTTTCTTACTTTCTCTCTACTTTGCACTATCGTTTTTTGTATTCTTTGTTGTAACTTGCTGCCAACCCACCCCTACTGGACATCTGTGGAAAAGAGCTTCATAGCCAACAAAATGCTGGAGAAAACCCCACACATCTGAGGGGAAACACTCAGAGCTCCGCATAGACAGGTTTGCAAACCCATTTTTTTACCGCAACCTTCAGGCCACCTCACAGTCCAGCCGGATTGGGAGTTTACAAATGTGCATGATTCACCAACCCTTGCCTTCAAAGAAGCTACATTTTAGAAGTGTTTGCATCTCTTTGTCTAGTGTGTGATAAATTACGACAATAAAGATAAGAAATTACCCCATGGCCAGTGGGTAAAGTCCAGCATTATTTGTTGAGGTTTTCAGTCAGAAACAAACTAACCATGTTTTAACAAGCTTTTCTATAGTGATCGTTACGATGGCATTCTGGATGCAGTACAGAATGCCATATTCCAGTGACAGGGCTCATACTCTTCATAGGACTACCACTTTCATTTAGATGCTATGGCTGACCTCAAAAATGCCAAAGACAGTGACCAAGGAGGATGCACAATCACGCCAGTTCTCTGACCTAACACAATCAGTGGAGCTGATTGAGGGAGCCAATTTTAAACGAGGGTCGCAGTCGATTACACGTGGACTCTTTAACTGCCTGTGTCTTCTTGGACTGCAAGTGCAACAACCTGCCACAATCAGTGCACCTAGCAGCAATGAGGAACCTTTATTTTGGTGTCATATTATAAGCTACCAGGTATTATATTGTTGCAATTCACTACTTTACAGGACATCTGGCATAAGAAAAAAACATTAGCAAGCTGCAGCGTGTAAAAAAGTCTCTGGCACGTGTGACGGGTACTGCAAGATCCAACCATATCCGTCCAGTGCTCACAGAGTTGCATTGGCTTCCAGTTGCCGAATACATTATAATACCGCACTAATTACATGTGTAGTCACCTGTTCTTGCGCCAGTTGTAGGCACTCCTATAACTATCCGTATGGTCACATATACTTGACTTTTCCCCGCTCTTATCTATTCTGCACCTCACTTATCCAGCACACAGCAACTTTGCACTCAGCGACTCCGCACACAGCAACTTCGTACTCAGTGACTCTGCATCTCCACCGCTGCTCTCACCTACGCTCCCTCAGACCCGCTCACCCGTCTGTCCTGGGCGGGGGGTTCAGCCAACACCCGCCTGGTGACGGCGTGAGGGTTGAGGTCCCGTTGACGGCTGGAGCGGCAGCGGCGAGATGTCTTCACTCTTGGTTCCCGGGCAACAACCACCTCCGCTTACGCACACTCCCCTTATGTTTTCCCTCATTCCGAGTCCTCACGTGCTACCCCTCAAGCTCCCGCCAGGCCGGCGCCTGTTGCCCCATTAATCCCTTATCATCACCCCCCATTTCCCGTCTCTTCGACGGCAACCTCCGGTCACAGCGTACCCACCTGTTCGACCTCTGTTGCACCCTCTTCTCCCCTTAATTACTGGCGGTTTGTCGGTGCAAACCTCATGTTGCAACACGCACACCTGCTTGTCCTCAGTTGCACCTGCTTAAATGTGCACACCGCGTATTTCTCTCCTTTACACACGCAAAGTGTTTGCCACAAATAAACCACAATACCATGCAGATCTTGTCAAGGAGCATCACCATCACACAAACTCCAGTCATCCCCGCAGTGGCTTTTGGATAGCCATCGAACAAAAACAGTCACTGCATTGCGTGCTTTCAGATGCGCTTCTGCGGCCGTCTGGAATGCTATTCTTTCCGATATTAGGAAGCCACTGGAGCTATCCACTTATATAGATTGAAAACTAATTTCTTGAGAACTGGTGTTTAGTTTGTTGTCTTTCTCCTGCACCTCCGATTAGCATAGTTAGCTACATACGGTACAAAATAAGTTCAACATACATATATAAAGTATTTTAAAAATCTCAGGTCCAAAGAGCTATGCGGAAGAGGCAGATCAGATTGTAATTATATTCATGGAATTCAAGTGAGATTTGTTTTGCTCATATTTATCTTAAGCCTGACTTAGCAGCCTTCTTTGTGCATTCCTTTTTCTATGACGATGTTGTCAGAAAATCTGAGATGGATATTATTTCCGTTTATTTTCATGAATTTATGTCCCAAATTGATCTTTAACATGATATATTCTAATATTCATGTGCATAGCCTTGCTGAGCGGGTATCGCCTTGGCCAATTCCTTGTTTTGTATTTTCTTGATATTTTCACACAATCTCTGAAGAGTTGCAGTTAGTTATTTGTTGATGATTTGTGAGAGCTTCGATGACTGCATCTGTTCCCACTGATACCAGCATGGTTCGGCATTCTAAAACATGAAGGTTTCTGTCACATTGATTCATTCTGAATATTAAACATGAGAATAGCAGAATTATACAACGTTTATTGATAAGAGGCCGTGAGCATATTCCAGCTTGCACAACTTTCCAACAAAGTTCATTAAAATGAATGAACAAACAATTTTTACAGAACTTTACAAGGAAGGTGTCAAAAAAGGTGTCAGTTTTGTTGCCAGATAAAAGGGTAAAAAACTATTATCATATTTTGCTACTGGCAAATGAGGTTCCAATGGTGTAAATGCTTTCCCCGAGCTCTCATACTCTGATGGTGCATTGTCTTTGAGTTGTGTGCCATTTGGCATCATCTGGTCCAACACCATGTGAGACTAGGCTCTAAGAAAAGCTGTCTCAGGTGTGGACCAATCAATTTCAAAGACAGTGCATACATTATCAGAGTTGTGTTTTTTGTTTGCATTCTGACCGCAGGTATTGTGGTCAATACAAACATGACTCCTTGTAAAAAAAAAAGGTGTCGGTTTTGTTGCCAGATAAAAGGGTAAAACACCAATTATCGACTTATTCAATTACAAGTAACATTCACAATAAGGCAAGTTGCAGGCTTCGTTGTTAATTCGGCCTCGTATTTATCATACCAATTTAACAGCATTATCAAGGCATTTACAGCATTATAACGGTCATTCTAACATTATACAAGCATTCCCAGTATTAGAAGAACATAAACGAACTCACAGACAATGCGTCTTAAAGTCCCACAATGTACAGTTACAGCCGTCTTCACTGGGACGCGATTTGTGCCACCATTTTGAACTGTGTAATGGCAGACGCCAGCCTCGTGGCTGAAAGGCTGTCAAATCGTAACTTCCTGGTCACGTGACCAAACTCAACCTCAAAACAGGAAATTCCTGTATACACACACCCCCACATCTGCCGTGAGGCAAAACACCTGCCGTGAGGCAGAACAGAGAAACAGGCTGCTGAAACAAATCCTTATATTGTGAGAGATTAACATGTCAATGTAAACGAACCAACGCAACTGTGGCTGTGCTAGTGAGACATCCAGCTCGTTAGAAAACGAGGGAAAACAAACGACACCACATCGAGGGCAGGATAGAGAGACACACCCACGCACAGAGAGAGACACTGTTGCGTTCTTTGTACTAGTTTTGCCATTTGATAACGTTGAGAATGATTAAACAGGGACTGAAACTACATATCCAGTACTTGCATATGTTAGTTACAGACCGATAGTCACCACTGTGGAGGGGTTTTTTTATTGCAGGAAGGATGCACAATATGCAAATATCGTGTATAATGAACGCAGCTGTTGACTCACATTCACAAGTCGTTCTTCATCAGGAAGATGAAGAAAGACTTGTGAAGGGTCCCAAGGTTAATGGTATTTGTCAAAGTGATGTCGTAATATGACTGAAACAGCAACATAGAAGTCAGATATTCTGTGGTCTCAGCATTCTTCACATTTATGGCTTAATAGCCTCCGGGTTAAAGTGCTTCCTACACAACCATTTTGTCAAGATTCATAGCCCAATAGCCTAATGAAAAGAAATCAAGCCAATGTCAAGCTGTCTTCGTGCATAAATACACTCACCACACGCAGCACTCATCTCCATTGGGAGTGATGAGCCAGAAGTCGAAGTTTAACGTTCCCACGGCAAAGCCCAAATCTCTTACAGAGGCAAACTCTACAGCATAATTGCCATCACTCAGGTCTCTCTCGCAAAAAAGGCATTCAACCTCAATGGACTCGCAATCGGCTCATTGTCCATCCACTGCTGGATGAAAGCCTCCCTACACTGTCTCGGTCATGTGGATTGCTTGGCGATACTTCACCAAGCTGATCAGTGCAGGTTGGTGAAGGGAGTGCTGTGCAGGACCAGTTGCCTTACGTTATGCACCTTATATACCCTATGTTTTAAAACAAATATTAATGTATATATTCACACTCTTTGATTCTTTCGGTAAAGTCACGTAGTTAGAAATTTAATTAAATAAAAACAATTGCAGGAATCTATACTCTTTTGTTCTTTCGGTAAAGTCACGTGGTTAGAAATTAAATAAAATTAAAACTATTTATTGTACAGTATTTCTAACTAAGTGACTTTACCGAAAGAACCAATGAGTATGGATTCCTGCAGTCACGAAAGCTACAAATCAAGATTAATGTATATATTAGCAATGTAATAACTCAATTGTATCTTGCTCTGAAACTGCCACTTGTAAAAAAAACGTCTAAATTAACTCGCACTCACATGTTCTTTGGCACCGCACATAGCCAACCGTTCTAATCGGAAGTGCAGGGAAGGACAACGAACCTGTCAATCCATACGGTTTACCCGTATTCTTGTACAGGGAAAGTTTCTTCCTTATGATGGAACTTTGTACAAAGCACGTTGAGATTTATTAGGGCACGGGGTGACCAATAAGGTCTGAATTGATCTGTAAAGATGTAGGCACTGATAAGGGGTTGACAGGTATGCAAATTGAACATCAACATTACCGCCAGGGAGCCCACGGGTATGATTTTTCGATGGCGTCTGCCATCTGGAGGTCTCCTCCATTCGTGTTAGAACCGGCCATCACACCTGCCGTGCACAAACTGGAGGGCTGAACGCGTACACTGTTCAGCATGGTCCTATAAAACTTTTTGTAAGTAAGGCTTATTTAAAGAATGAAAATGCAAAGGGGCAACTAATGTGGGGTCACACGACATCTGGACCACCCTTCACACAGAGTTACAATGGTTTCCTGTCCGGTCTAAGCATTTACTTTATCCAGTGAGGCGAAGAGGCGAGTTATATGCAAGTTGTGAGCACATCTCACTGGCATTTGTAGAACGAATCTGACAAAACATATCCTCAGTGACCCAGGCTAGCTGTTAAGCCAAGTTAAATTATTTACTTATTAACGCTGTTAATTTCTAGACAAGTATTCACATGTTTAGGAGCAGTAAAATAGTTATCCAGTGAACAAGTATGAAAAGATACCACCCATTTTTTAAAATCTCAGTTCACATGTTGTGCAATAAAATGTCATGGGTATTTTCACGTCAGCCCTGAGATACTGGTTGATACCTAACATTTCTCTGCTTTGGGCGAGTCTACCCATTTTACACGGAACGTTGGGCCAACATTGATCCAACACGTGCTAGCATTGGCCCCACGTTGTATGCTTACTGGATATCCATATGATAACCACTGCTGACTTCCCACAAAAGTGGTAAAGTACTTATTTCAATGACCCTCGAGGGATGCAATGCTGAGTTGACCTCCAACCAGGATTTGAGCTTGCGATTCCTGGCAGAGCAATAAACTAAGTGCTCTGAAATTTTATCATACACTGCATAAGTGACTACATAATACTGTCATATTTGCCATGTTTAGGCACATCATGAGTTCAGGGAAATTATTTGGTTAACTCTCAGGAAGTTATACACGTACAAAACTACAGTATTACTGTTATAGAGAACAGTCCTCGTGAATAGTTAATGTTTGATGGTGACCCGCAGAAAGTCTTTGGTTCTTGCATTCAAACGTTCGAACTATAAGTTCCCTTGCGTGAAATGGAGCTCATAAAATTCAAGTAAAATTAGCTCCAGACAACGGACTCTGCGCACGTCTGCCACCATCACAGGTGGCTGTATTATGGACTTGTGACGACGTTTTACTATTTAAGTGCTCGTGTTTAGCACACCACAATCAACGGAGCAACATGTGTAAGTGGACTTTATTCAGTTTGTGGAAGGCATCGTGGCTATTTTTTACACACATATATACCTCAAACAAACTTTTAACAGTTTTACACACCTTCTAAATATAGCAGGCCAAAGGTAAATGCAGAAAGAACTCTGAAGGCTTTAGGGCAAAATAGAAAATCATAGGTGAATTCAATCTTGTAGGGTTGTAAATACGACTGTATATGCAGTTAAAAAAATAGAAATTGTAAATCGAACTGTTATAGTCTACATGTAAAAGCAGATGTGGAACATTTTATAATATTTAAGGAAAAGTTATTACATGTTTTATTTAATAGTGTACATCATTGTGTAACGCATAGACATATCAACATGCAGTACAGTACTTAATCATCACACAACTTCCATTGTAAGTTGAAGGTGCTCTATTTCGACTGACATCTACAATGTGGTCTAAATATTATTTCTTTCTCAGCATTTATAAATTAAACCTGTATGTGATGATAAAACCCCTCATAACAGAAACATCTCAGCATTTTAGGAATTATTAATGAGCACATAGGAGTCATACAATTGTTATTCAAAAAAATCAAAAGTTTTATTTTCACGACCTTACACACCTACGATTATGGAACTAATAAATGTGAACTGAAGGTCACAAGCGTGCTTGCCTTTTTCTTAAAGTAGAGCCATTTAAGATGATAGTGCCGGGGTTTAATTGTTTGGTTCACACCAGTATCAATAGTGTTTTAAGATCATTTGAATGCCTTTGTTTGGTGACAGTTTACGTGTATGCGCAGCTGAGCTGTGTGAAATCAAGAGAAAGATTAAATACAATTATAAGCGTAGGGCAATGGCACAGTGGTTTCATTTTTTATGTTTCCAGTGATGTTCGTGAACAATTTATGTATTGCAAAAATAAATAACACAAGTTAAATTAATTCAATAATATACTATTACACTTTTCAAATTAGAAAATAAAACACTGCACATAATTTAACAATATATTGTGTTTATCAAAAAATATTACGTATTTCCAGGGTAAATCATAATGAAAATAATTTACAGCTCTTTGTCAGTTCTCTGCTAGATGAAACCTTCCCATGCCCTGTTATTCATGGGGGTTGTGTGACCATAACATCTACTGCACTACATAGTGACAGAACAGCGAATATGGCCCCATGTCCTTGGCATCAGAACCTACAATACCTTGGAGCTGATCTGCCAACTGACCATCAGCTGGTCATCTGTAAGATGGGCCTGTCATTCTTCCACCGTGGTAGTGGGTGTCCACCTCGGACCGCATTCAAACCCACAACAGCTTGGTCTAGGCTTCCTGATGAAGGTTGCAAGCGCAAATTTTCATCATTGCTTGCAGATGGGGTTAGCACCGTCCCATCCCCTCCTTCTGATGCCAAGGGGAAGTTCAAGACTGTGACTCATGCAAGCTGCTATGGCTATTTTGGGGACATGGTCCAAACCTCCTCAGAAACTCTGCCTGATGGAGGAGGTGTTCCGGCAAGCTTATAAAATAGCAGCAGGCCTACTCCCACCGTTTCCAACATCCCATTTCCGAGAATTGGGTTTACTGTAGCTTTCGCTTGGAGGTTCAGAAAGCTGTATGTCACTGCGAGGATAAGTGGTGGTCATGGGTTGCTCATAAAATGGAATCTGCCTCAGTCACGCACAATCCAAAATCACTATTAAACTCCATCAAAAGAAAGACTTGCAGAATCACACCTATGATCATCCTTAAGGAAAATAATGGTGATCTGATCCCTGACCCCCAAGAACAGGTTTGCTCAGCATTTCTGAGGCAAGATGGGGTTGACCTTTCTGGAGTTGCAATACATCAAATATTAGAGGAATTAGCCACCCTCTGTGAGTGGCTGGCTGACGTGCCATCTGTTTATGAAGTTCGAAAAGTGATCCAGAGCCTGAGACCAGATCTAAGACCAGGCAGAGATAACCTCTCAAGCTAAATGCTAAGACAGGGTGGTATTTGTGTGCAAGCTGCCCTATATGGCATCATTCAAATCGTCTGGTCCACAAGACATGTTCTGCAGGATTGTAAGGATACCCTGGTGGTCCCCATTTTTAACAAGGGGGACTGCACTGATTGTAACAACTATTGGGGCATATCCCCAGTGTTCCGGGAAATATTCTGGTAAGTAGTATTCAACATTGCCTTGCCAAGCAGACTGAGAAGAGGCTTGTGGAACCTCTATGTGATTTCAAACTGGGCCGGTATTGGATGGACGCCATAATCCCTGTCTGTTTGCGATAGGAGAGGGGTAGGACATTTCATCAGGACCTACATCTTTGCCTTATTGACCTGGTCAAGGCCTATGATATATCAATAGGCCAGGGCTCTCGGTTATTCTTTGTGGTTTTGTGGTCCATGACCTGCTCACAATAATTAAGGCCCTTCATGATGGTGGGCAGGCCTGGTTAAAGCTGAGCGGCAGGGACTTAGGAGCTATTTTCTGTTCACATTGGGGTGTGACAAGGATCTCCTCTATCTCCTTCACTATTTGACATCTTTTTTGACCACGTAGTTTGTGACGCTTTCCATGGCTGTACCAAAGGAAATTCCATATGAAGAGAGATCACGAGGCATGAGTGAGGGGCCTGGGCAGGCTTTGGGTTAGGGTTAGTGAGAGCAAGGGAGCCGGGATAGAGGGGAAACCATGACACACGAGAACACTTCATAAATGCGATGCACTGAGAAGAAAAGAGACATGCAAGATGGTGGAGGTGAGACCGGAGAGTGGGCTAATACAATTATTTCACATCATATTCTTCACATAATGGACACATTATGCAGACCACATTTAGACAGTGTAGCAACATGAAATCACATAACCTCCAAAAGTTGATTTCTTTAGTGAGTCTTCCAGTGGCACAATACATCTTATGAAATGAAAGAGGCCATGAGGTGTCCACCATCTTAGGGCGATTGATGCTATCTTGAGAGAGGGGAGGAAATTGTAGGAGAGGAGAGGCCATCTTAGGAGATGAGAGGCGATCTGTTGTGGGAGGAGGATGGGTTCTCAAGATGACGATGGGAACGTGCTGTTCCCACCCTCACCAAAAAATTCCTGAAAACATGCAAAGTTGTCAGAAGAATACAGGAGACCTTCACAGAGAAACTGACAACTGTGGAGGCGCTGGTTCACTTTTTGAGAGCGCAGCTGCTGACTTTGGAGGAGACTCTGAGACCCAGCGCCTCGTGGTGAACCTTGCACTCCCCTGAACCTGCCTAGCGAGTCTCAACCGACAGTATTCTTGCGTGTGGCAGTATGTTCAAGAGCTAAATGACAATTTTGATATCTGCTCGGGAAAAGAGGGCTTCAGGAGATAATTTGTGTAGTTTTGCTATTCCTCCTTTGAAGGAGCTCAGACTACACATTTACGATATAGTCCATAGTTTGGGTTCACCTACCTGATGGTATTATAAGGGTAACAAAAACATGTCACTGGTGGGCTTCGAGAATGCTACCGTCTCCCGTCCTCTGTCGAGATTTATCTGCCAACACAGGATTGCTCCACCTTTCAACCACCAAGTGTTGTCTTATCAAATACAATGCACATCACCTTGTTTTGTACATTGCTGAGCGTAGCATTTAAAAGGATAGAGATACAGAACTGTTATCCACCGTGATATGGATCAAATTGTTCGTGCGGTTGTCCATGATTCTACTCTTCTTATCCGCGGAGTGAAATATTTACAGTTAACCCCATGGATAATGGGATAGTTTTGCTCACAACTCCTCTTATCCAACGGAAAAACGTGCGTGTTTTTTACATTTGGACAAACGCAACGGAGACTTTTTACAACTTGTACTCTTGTTTTTTTACATTTAGACAGTGCCAATTCATAACGGGAGGTGATCGTCTCCAAATCTCCAACCCTCCCCTCACATATAAGTATATTTGATTGATTTAGGGGTATTTGTGAATTGTTTACAATATACACACTTGTGAAATTAAAGCATGTGCACTGGATTCGACGACTGGAAGTCAGCCATTGCACTGAATCTTTACCATGTTTATTTGTATGCGTTACCAGTCATTATTCCATTTGCCTTGTTAATTATGTAGTATATTTACACGAAGAGCCCAGTCGTCAGTGTTAACATCAACATTTCTTTAACATAGGGTATGGCTGAGAGCATGTGTAGGTTGTGTAATGAGATATTAACTATCTTGCTTGGTATACAGAAGGTCGTGGGTTCGATCCTGACCCTGACGCCTGTATATTTAGAGTTTGCATGTTTCTCTCCCTGTGGTCACGTGGATTTTTCTCTGGTTCCTCCGGGTTTTCTCTCCACATATTTAGAAACGTGCGTTTAGAGTATTTGTCTGCTCTAAATTTCCAAAAGATAAGCCACTTCGTTGAGCTGTCATTTGTGGCCAGGTTGCTTCTGAAAAAAAGCTTTATATCTCTCTGGGCCTTACCTCATAAAATTAAAATGTTTTAGTTTAGTTAAAAGTATGGTCCAAGATATGTATAGCAGAACATATACATGCTTAAAAATAAATACTTGTGAGATCGAATGAGAAAATATGCAAATTACGATTATAACTGTCACGTGTTCGAGGCTGAACAACGATCTCGTCAGCAATAGGCTGAGGCTTGTTTGTTATCTTATCTGATAACGAAGTTGAGGGTGAGGTTCACGACTATATAAGCATGGCTCATTTCAAGCCATCTCAAGAGCATAGGGCAGTTGGTTTTAACACTGCTTCTGGAATAAAACACAAGATAGCAAATACAGCACAAGTTCTGGCTGCTATAGGATAATTAAAAACGAAGTATTTTTTTTCCTTTACAACATTTAAGTTATTGTTTTTATTTGCGAGATGGGCTGCCGAACGCTGACCGTTTTCATCAGTGGCCTTTTGGTCTTGGCTGCATCAAGTAAGTCCAGGGGTCGGGAAAATGAAACAGCAAATTAAACCAGGGACTGTATGCATACCTGTCAACAGCGTTGGTCGCAAATAGGACTGTATATGGAATTCATAATGTAATTTCATAATACTGGTAGCATGACTAATTTAACACTGTTTTATGGTTTTATGCGCAGTACATAGTTTATAGTAGTTTAGACAAACGTCAAATCATTTTTTTCCTTTTAACATGCAGCATAAAACACGATTGCTCTGCTTTTAATATTTTACATGATGTTAAGCACTTCTGTATGGTTACGTTTAAAACTAATGTATATGCAGGTAAGGATTGGACACAAACGGCATGGTCCTCTATGTCAGAGTGGATATATCATGGATTTCATATGGATGTGTTGGGTGTTTAATAATAAGTATTCGAGCGTGTTCCAAGTTTGATCTTGGCTGTTGTAATCAACAGTAGTGTATGGCAATGTTATTGACGAATACATTGAGTTTTTTATTGTTATTCGTGCTTGTGCACCACTACTGACGCAGTATCGCGAAACATTTTGTTCGTGCTTATCGGCATATTGTGTTTTCATTATTTAGCGCAGTATTTAAAAAGCAGTTTAACACGTAGGCTTTCGTGACCAATATTATTTATAATAAATATGTTTTGGGTTAGAGCGCGTAAGTATAAATGTGTTGCTAACCCACCACCACCGACACAGCCAGTAAGTTTTGTCATGTAAACAAAACGTGCCAATTAGTTATTACTTCAGCACACCGGTGTGTTGATGAGTAAACCCATAACATTTACAATTTTAGTACAACGTTTCGCTGGTCATTACAACCAGCTTCATCAGGCGATATGCCAGAACTGTGAAGAAGTCTTCCTCTTTTGGTCTTAAATAGAGAAAAGGCGATGTCATCACTGTGAGCCTTTCAGGTGCGAAGACCAGAGGGGGATTCATGTAGTCAGAATCAGAATATTTATAGCGGCGAAATCCGATGAGCTATAAAGCTCTTTTTTAAATGTCCAATAGGGGTGGGTAAGAACGTTACAAAAGCAAACAATACAATAACACGATAGTAGTCATATAAGTTACAACATTAATACAGGATTATGTTAATCTGAGAATATGTAGTACTTGTTAACGGTTCGGTTATTTCGAAAGCACCCCTACCCTGCTCTCCTTTGCCTTTTCATTTAACCGTGATGATCTTGATCTGCCTTCACAAACTGCCCTAGGGATACATATTCTTACGTGTTTACCAGGTGTAGTACTCTAACAATTGTATTATCTTCCTTAGTGTACCTGTTGTACATGTGTTTTGTTTTGCTTGCATTTATGGTTATCCAAACTTTACAGCCGTCTACATTAAGTTCTTCAATCATCTCCAATTCCATTGGTTGTTATGACTGTTATCAGTAAATCTCAGGTGGCTCGTATTTGATCGATTTACGTTTCTGCCTTATTATTTCGAATAACATTTTGATCAAACTTCTGTCACTGTGAATAACTTTGGTGAACATAATGATACAATAGCGGGCAAAAAAACGAATAGTCTGTTGAAAATGTGGGGAAAAGATTAAAAAGAAAACAGAGAACAGTTTATCTTAAACCAAGAAAGATATGTTGACGAGGAGGAGAGATATGAATAAAACAGATAGAGGCTCAACAATGTGTTTTTATACAGAACAATATAGACCGCTATAGACTGATTAGGACATTATTAAATATCTCATAGCAAGCAATGGGAGCATGAAATCAGAAAAAAGTAGGTTGATGACTAGCAATTCACAAACGTCAGAGCTTAGGGTGAAAGATAGAATGATAAAAAAGAGATTGGAAGTTAGAAAGTATATGTAAATGTATTAAGTTATTCATCGAAAAAAATATCTCCCAGGAATCGCCATTTTTCACGTGAAAATTGTATTCAAAATGTCACACCTGAAAAAGGAAACTGTCCTTAACAAAATGAAACAATTGGAGCAAATTCTAGAACTGGTTGACAAAATGCTTACACGATTGTACATGAACGAAATAGCTCAATACTATATCATTTTATTTTAAAAGGTGATACATTTTACTTGACATAGACTTATAGGATGAATATGAATAATTCATGAACATTATCGGGTACAGAATTTGAGACCAACCATCTACACGAGCAAGCCTGGTTAAGAATAGGTTTCACTATCATCAGACACGTACGTAATATTAATCAGATATTGGAAAAAACTAACAAATGTCAAAATATCATTGGACCGACCTTTCATAGGCTTTTGGATAGCCATTGAACAAAGACGGTCACTGCATCGCGCGCATTCAGATGCGCTTCTGCGGCTGTCCTGGAACGCTCTTCCTTCCAATATTAGGAAGCCACTGGAGCTATGCATTTTTAAAATATAGATTGAAAACTCATTTCTTGAGAACTGGTGTTTAGTTTGTTGTCTTTCTCCTGCAACACCGATTAGCATGGTTGGCTACGTATGGTGCGAAATAAGTTCAACACACATACATTAAATAATTTAGAAATAAGAAAACTGAATTACAAAATTGAAACTACACTCAGCTATTATGAATAAAATAACAAACGAATTACAGTATAAGGGAAGCTAGATACCAACTTTTACCCAAGTTATTTGAATCAACATTAAAAGATGTGTGATAATTTGCCATATATTATCTATATATTGTCATATTACTACAGCAATTAGAAAAACTATTTAATTATATATTTCTGAACATTGTAACTACTCGTGGAAAATTCTAAAGTTTAAGAAAATAATCATGTCGGTTTGTTAAGTTACTACAGTGCAGTAGCTACTTAAAACAATACAATACATTTATTGCAACGCTTAAATTAAACTCAAAATTTGTTTTCTCCATGTGCCGCCACAACAACTAATCCACCAGGCGCCGCCACAACAACTAATCCACCAGGTGCCGTCACAACAACTAATCCACCAGGTGCCGTCACAACAACTAATCCACTAGGAGCCGTCACAACAACTAATCCACCAGGAGCCGTCACAACAACTAATCCACCAGGTGCCGTCACAACAACTAATCCACCAGGTGCCGTCACAACAACTAATCCACCAGGTGCCGTCACAACAACTAATCCACCAGGTGCCGTCACAACAACTAATCCACCAGGAGCCGTCACAATAACTAATCCACCAGGTGCCGTCACAACAACTAATCCATCAGGAGCCATCACAACAACTAATCCACCAGGTGCCGTCACAACAACTAATCCACCAAGTGCCGTCACAACAACTAATCCACCAGGTGCCGTCACAACAACTAATCCACCAGGAGCCGTCACAACAACTAATCCACCAGGAGCCGCCACAACAACTAATCCACCAGGAGCCGTCACAACAACTAATCCACCAGGTGCCGCCACAACAACTAATCCACCAGGTGCCGTCACAACAACTAATCCACCAGGTGCTGTCACAACAACTAATCCACCAGGAGCCGTTACAACAACTAATCCACCAGGCGCCGCCACAACAACTAATCCACCAGGAGCCGCCACAACAACTAATCCACCAGGTGCCGTCACAACAACTAATCCACCAGGTGCCGTCACAACAACTAATCCACCAGGTGCCGTCACAACAACTAATCCACCAGGAGCCGTCACAACAACTAATCCACCAGGAGCCGTCACAACAACTAATCCACCAGGTGCCGTCACAACAACTAATCCACCAGGAGGCGTCACAACAACTAATCCACCAGGTGCCGTCACAACAACTAATCCACCAGGAGCCGCCACAACAACTAATCCACCAGGTGCCGTCACAACAACTAATCCACCAGGAGCCGCCACAACAACTAATCCACCAGGCGCCGCCACAACAACTAATCCACCAGGAGCCGCCACAACAACTAATCCACCAGGTGCCGTCACAACAACTAATCCACCAGGAGCCGCCACAACAACTAATCCACCAGGTGCCGTCACAACAACTAATCCACCAGGCGCCGCCACAACAACTAATCCACCAGGAGCCACCACAACAACTAATCCACCAGGTGCCACCACAACAACTAATCCACCAGGCGCCGCCACAACAACTAATCCACCAGGTGCCGTCACAACAACTAATCCACCAGGAGCCGCCACAACAACTAATCCACCAGGTGCCACCACAACAACTAATCCACCAGGCGCCGCCACAACAACTAATCCACCAGGCGCCGTCACAACAACTAATCCACCAGGTGCCGTCACAACAACTAATCCACCAGGAGCCGCCACAACAACTAATCCACCAGGTGCCACCACAACAACTAATCCACCAGGAGCCGTCACAACAACTAATCCACCAGGTGCCACCACAACAACTAATCCACCAGGTGCCGTCACAACAACTAATCCACCAGGTGCCACCACAACAACTAATCCACCAGGTGCCACCACAACAACTAATCCACCAGGCGCTGCCACAACAACTAATCCACCAGGTGCCACCACAACAACTAATCCACCAGGTGCCGTCACAACAACTAATCCACCAGGTGCCACCACAACAACTATCCCACCAGGCGCTTCCACAACAACTAAACCACAAGGTATGTACAAGACAACAGCTCCTGGATCAACTATAGTGCATCATCCATGACAGCATTGCCTACAAGCAAATCAACAGCTGCATCTACCACAACAAAGACAACATCTGCACATGTATCTGCACCAACCACTGCTGACAAATCACTTATGGCATCCTGGATCACCAACAACTAATCCACCAGTCACCTCCACAACATATTGTAACACAATCTCCATATATATAAAAGGCAAAGTTGTGAATGTGTGTCTGTTCAAAATGTTTAGCGTACTTCCCGACATGCAACAAACTTGAAATTTGCCATGTGGGTACTTTCCAGACTGTACACCATGCAAAAATTATTAAAATACACTTTAGTTATTGTTGGGGGGGGAGCTCAATAATGCAGATATTTTTTGCACGACAAGTGAGCTGTGACGTCAAATCTGTCACGTGACCCGCGCACGTGGAAGCGTAACACATTATAGTGGTTAGCGCGCTGCGCTATGAACCCGGCGACCCGAGTTCGATTCCCGCTCACGGCCACCACCGGTGACGATTATTTGAACCGGTCCTTGGGCCTCCCCTAGGTCGACTCAGCCTCAAACGAGTAACTGCTGTGGTGTGTGAACATCGCCACTGGAGAGACAAAGGCGGCCGCGCGTGGTGGATCCAAATCCCGGGGGTAGTACAGCTAGTACTGTATAAACTTCAAAGGAAAACATCGTTTTTCACGGACAATAGTGCATACATAAAAAGTATAGAACTCTTGTTATCCACGGTGATGTAGGAGATTAATATCCTGGATCCTATTATGCGCAGCATTATCTGCAAATTTCACTGCACTTGTCCACGGGAAAAAAATTGTATATAATAGCCGATAGTTGCATTAGTTTGCAACTCAACTCCTATGGTCTGCAAAAAGAGAATGCTGATAAGAAACGGTTCCACAAAACATAATGACAACCTTTTTGGATAATCACGTTTACAGTAATAGGAAAAATATGGTGGCTGGTAATAGTTTTCATGGACCCAATGGCTCCTGCAGATAATAGGGGTTGTGGGACTATGGACACACATGCAGTTGCATACACACATTGCAATGCATTTACTGAACAGTGTAATGTAAAGTACGTGCATACAAATAAAACTACTTTTTTTGTTTCATATCGAAGTTCATCCATGCGATGTCCAGCCTCCACCATGCCCTTCATTGGCCAAGTGCATTAGGAGCAACGATTCGTTCCGATGCGAATGCCCGATAGGATATTACGACGACGAAACTTCCAAGGCATGCGTTGTCGGTAAGATTTTGTTGTCAATGCTTCATCAACATCACATCGCCAACACATCATTGCCTTCATATTACAGTATTCTTTATTTAAGCGACGTTAATGTCTCTCTGTTCAAATGTGCAACTTCGTTGGTAGCCATCACGCAGTGGTGGAAATTCCACATTCCTTTGGCAAGGGCCAGCCTCTGAAATTGGCAACCACTAATGATTTCCAACACCTTTACTCTTGTAAATGATCCCAGATGCATGATGGGTTAGTTCGACACCTGGCGAGGATTTGAATTCACAACCTTCCCATTGCAGTACAGTATTTCGAATGTGGTTTTATTTTCGGAATTCTGTTTTAATTGTACTTCCATGTCCTAACATTGTGTTCACCACACAACACAGCAAAGGCATATGGTTCGAGTTTACACATTTCGACACCATTCTCTGATAAAATGGAGGACCCAACTTCAGAAGAATTCAGAAGCATTTCCATACCCATTCTAAATATGGTAAGTAACGCAGGCTTTATGTCTTCTCATTGAGTTTTTTCTTTCAAATTACTTATTGTAAAGAAAATGAATTTTATTTCCATGAGACTTGTATGCAAACTGAAATACATTAGTTACTTAAATAGCACGTCAAAAACTATGGTAATATCGTGTATGCAGAGAGGTGTACATGTTTTGCACACAGGCTTCTTGTGTACATCGGCTCAAAAAAGTCGCCTCATCCCGAAGCTGCTAAATAAAAAATGCCACAATTTCGGTGGTGTTTTGTTGTTGTTAACTGGTAGCCAGTGCAGAATATGCAACAACAACAAATGGTGGCGTCATCTTGGCATGCAAAGCAAGCTCTCTTGCGTTTTTTTGCAGTAATGTACACTGCAGGCTGCAATTTATCTTTCCTGACAATTGTGTTAACAACACAGATAGACAATATCAGCTTCCTAAATGATTAGTGATGTGGGTGTGTTGTGCTGCACATTCATTAAATGAATCCTGTAAAATGCAGCATTACAATTTATAGTTTATACAAAAATTAAGTCAGCTTTTGACGAGTCAGAGCAATTGCAATGTTCATTTTAAAGTGAATAACTAGAAAATAACCTGAAGTGACAACATACAGTACTAATCTTGTAAATTTTATTTTAAAATGTCGAGGTTTTTAAATCGATACTGTACATATTTCTACTACAGCTCAATTCAATTTTTGGAGGTCCAGGTTATAAAGGATCTGCAGTCATCAAACTAAGGTGAGCGATCACTCTGTACCAGTCACACTACAAAGACAAAGATCCCCCGTGCAGCCTTAAACTGTTGGGGGGGGGGGCAAGTGCTGTTAGCGAGCAGCACCTATGAAGGCCACCCTGGCACTTTGGCACACGAAGGGCCGTGGGTGGCCAACACCACGCCCGGCCGCCTTTGTCTATCCCAGTGGCGATGTATACTACACACCGCACCAGGCACTCATTCGAGGCCGATTAGACCCAGGGGAGGGCCTAGGACCTGTTCGGATAATCGCTATCACTGGCGTTGGCCGTGAGCAGGAATCGAACTCGGGTCTCTGCCGGGTTCATAGCGCAGCAGCACGCTAACCGCTGCACCACCGCTCCCCAAAAAACAACCACGCACAGCACCTGCGCGCTTGCTCCATTCAATCTTCACGAGCAACATCAGTTGTCTTAAGTTCTCTAAACTAAAACTGTCGTCTCTAAACTTGTTCTCCACAGAAATGGCAGCGTCTTTGCAGAGGTTGTGAACATGTTTGATACAGATTCTGACGTAACAGAAAAGATTGTTTCATCAAAAGTCAACGAAACGATTACGTTATGTACAGAACAAGAAAGTAGTATATGTGGAAATTTGCCCATTTTGTCAGCAAGTAAGTGACAGATTGCTTATCCTCTATAAGACCTTTTTTTAAGTACAGTACACATGTCATATAATAAAATATTACATGTGCAGGAGTGTGTAATATGTTTGATTGGCCTTAATAATGTTTGATATGATCACAACCTGAATACTGTTCAGTCACACAACCAGTTGTCCGTGACACAATTATCCGTGAATTAGTTTATATCGCAGTTGGCAAAACCCGGTTCTCTCTTCCAAACATCCGGGGAGCGTGGCCATCCAAATATCCAGGGTCCAGACCACAGATAAATGGACTTGTTGTCAAATTCTTACAAACTATATTTTTGACCGTCCAAGGACAGGTGCATATTGCAGTAAATCTGAAATATTCAATAGAAAAAGTGTTCAGCTCATGATTATTAATGAAGGGGGGGGAGTTGCCCAATGTGGAGTGCCGTCACCCGCTAATGGTTATTGGGGAGGGGTGCGGCATGTTATTGGGGAGGGGTGCGGCATGTGCAGTGACGTCACCCCCTCATGGTTATTGGGGAGAGGTGCGGCATGTTGAGTGACGTCACCTGCTCATGATTATTAATGAGGGGAGGGGTGCAGCATGTGGAGGGCGCGACCTTCTTGTGCGTTAGTGTAAATTTCCACGCAGGCATGAATATTAATGAAGGGGGGGGGGCTCTTTTGCAGTGACGTCACGCACGGATGTAGCACTGTGCTGCGTAGATCTATTTTTTTACCGTCATTTTCTGTAAAGAAACGTCATATTGAAGCTACTTTGTGTAATACATTCTTGAATTCAGCTCGACCTTCCCTGCGTTAGTGTAAAAATCCACCCACTCATGAATATTAATGAGGGGGTAGGCCTCCTGTGGAGTGATGTCACGCGGGGGGTGGGCCTCATGTGGAGTGACATCACGCGCGGGATGGACAGACTTTTCTGGATGATTATTATAGTAGGTAATTCCCTGGGTTTATCTGCCCCTGGGACCAGCTCCTGATACCACCAAATCAAGTATGGGGTGCAAATGCCAATGCAGCGCTTTCTGTGCTACGTTGTTGAGATGCTTGTCCTTCAGGCTCTCCAAATACTGATGGCAAGCAGAGCTCCTTTTCCCATACTTATGTTGCACACTCGAAATGAAGGACGTGGGCAGGTGCTCCAAATCGAGGGCAAGCACATTTATTGTGGTTAATAGCAATCTTGTGAAGAATAGCACCGTCACTTTGTAAAATGCCACAGCACGTGTGTCATGAACAGCATTTCTTCCGAGTCGCCATTAACCATGTGACTGGTGTCCAAGTCCCGTTAACCAATAACAGTTTGCTCTTAAACCCAATTCTACTACTGATAAACCATCTTTGTCTGACAATCACATTTGCACATCACTATTCGAATATTCCGTTAATCCTAAGCTGTATGTCTATTTATACCATCCACTTATATCGGTATCTTACACTCATTATATGTACTGTATGTGTACAGTATACGTACTGTATATCACAATTGTAAAGCTTACTACTTTACATGTGTTCTATTCTCAATAGCATTACAAGTAGTCATACTCTGGGTACATGGGCATGGTTATAGACTAAACAGTATTAGAGTTAAAGAAATTACAATGACAGTAGGTAATTACAGTGCGTCATCCTGACAATGCACAGTGCTAAAACGCCTCTAATTGCATATATCACAAACGAACAATTTAAAGCCAAGCTTAAAGTCTAGAACAAGTCTAGAACTAGTCTAGAACATTTATATAACGATCAAAAACAACCTTTGGGTCCTTTACCTGTAAAATGCAACAGCACGTGTGTCACAAACAGCATTTCTCCCGAGTCGCCATTAACCATCTGACTGGTGTCCAAGTGCGGTTATTCAATAACCCTGCCAGCCACCTACAGGGCCAACTCAGTCATCACATGCTGCTGTACACAAATGCATTGATGCACTGCACCGCACATCAGGACTTTCACGGAACCACACTTTACTCCCTTGCTGCACAAGGACATAATTAAAAGAGTGATCCATTCCTAATGTGCCACACTTATCCATTGGAAGAAATGTGTACAATTGCAGCAGCAGCATCCTCATGACTACAGAACACTAAAATTGTACTGCACTGCATTTCTTACGTGAAAAAGAACAACCACTCGAAAGACATGAATTAAAAACACCGTCACTATAACTGAAGTGCAACTTTTTTTTATATATATGTAAATATTACTACGTGTTATTGCACTTTCAAAATATCAGATCCACAACAAATATTTGCCATGTGTAATTACTTGTATGTCGTTATACAGGTGCAATGCCCACGTGTGCACTTGGTGCGTGCGACTCAAACACATCTAAGTGCGTGGAGAAAGATGGTTTTATGAAGTGCAATTGCCTCCCTGGGTTTATACAACAAGAAGGATATGAACGTTTATGCTCAGGTACAGCAACGCCTATTGCGGCTCGCATTACAGTACATTTTTAATCAAGAAATTGCTATTTTTTTACCTTGTTATGAAACCTGAAAAAACACGTGTTTTTTATCTTCACAGTTTGCCCCATTGACTTCAAGGAGGAAAAAGGAAAATGTGTCGAGTAAGAGTTGGGGAGTTGGGACCCTCTAATCTCTTTTTCTTCAATGAGAAGCTTTACTGTGCTACAGAACTCATCTTGCTCGTCTTGATATGGCGTACACACATGGTGGATCCTATTATCCATAGGGTTATCCAGAAATGGACTTCACTCGTCAGTATGGAAAAGTCAGATAATCACGGATAACTGGAATAATTTTCTACAGGAATCCACTTATCCATGGACATTTTGGAAATATTTAATACGCTGTAAATAACGGTAGATAACATGACGATTAGAGGCCTGGGAATTGGAGTTTTCAGGGAGCCTACAGCTTTCATGCATAATAGGAGTCGTGGGTAATAGGGTTGTGGATAATAGGCGTTATATGTATATATATCAAGGTTAATTGAAGTTCTATAATTGTATAATATATTCTATAGGACTGTAATATTATTGTATAAAAATACAATACATATATTTCTGTACAAAGTACAGTATTTAAATTGTAATAATTGTTTCATAGCAATGGCACTACTCAGTCTGGATTCAAGGTATTTTTTCTTCATTAAAAATATCAACGCAAAGTGTGCATTGGCAGGTGCTCATTAGTGTCTATTTCTTGGAAACTGACAGATTGGAGAATATTCTCTTTTCGTTATAACGAAAGCCACTCTCCCCAAATTAGACCAAATTTAACTTCTCACAAAGTGATACTGATTTTATTGACCCCAAAGGGATGATGAATCGAGAGCAAGCCCAGCCTAGATTGTAATCCCCAGCCTTACAATTGAGTTACAATCATGAACCAGATTTCAATGCAACGCACTACAATGTAGAGTGTTGTACCGATGCAATTATGTCATTCCACGGTAACACAACCATGTACACAATATTTACGTGAAAACTCACGAATGACAGATGGACACACGAACACTGATAAAAGGCATACAGGGAGTGCACCCTAAAGGTGCATTTCCCAGCTGAGAAATGTGTTGTGCAACCAAATCGCTATGGAAATCTGACAAATTAATTACCTACGTATATGTGAACACTGCGACATCGTGTCTGTTCGCGTTTAGTCCACTTAAGAAATTCAGTTGCATGCAGCCACGTTGCACAGTTGTGGATGACCAGTTAGCAATGTTAAGTTGTAAATGTAACAAGTTGTTTTCGCCATCGTGAATTGCATTGCTTAATATTGTGTCTACTCTGCAGGTGTCCGAGTCCGGCCTCTGGATACAACTGCATGATCTGCCCAGACGGCTACAAAAATGAAAATGGAACATGCAGGACGTAAGCCCTTTACTACGAGTTTAATTAATTTAATGGACATCATACATTACATTGTTATATTCTTATCGATCTAGTATGAATACAATAATAATTTACTGTAGTTTTTTATCCAGTATTGTAGCAATGGATCAAGAAAGTGTTTTCTATAAATGCAAGCAAATTAGAGTGTTATTATGTACATGAGCTGTGTTAAATTATCATCATCTGATACGTTAGTTTCCAATACAGTCGTGTTAGCAGAAATAAGTGGTACAGTACAATGCTCATTTTCCACTTTCACAATCATAAGTTTAAACGTAGCTATCGCTTTCCCAACTTGGTTTGTGGGTAACCAACAGCCAACGAATGGTGTGATAGTTATGAACGGGGTGTAACTGTATACTTGTTAAAGTGAAATAATTCTGCTTCAACGTCCCCGTCATTATTTCACCGTAAAGAGAGCTGCCAACTAAAATATGCTTACTCTGTGTCACAGGTGTTCCTTTGGCTACAATGGGAAAAATTGCCAGGATGGTGAGCAACACACACCTAAAACAACACACACGCATCTAAAACCATGTGATAAGCGTAGGAGTTTTACGTATTCGGAGAACCCACCAAGTTGTTCTGGTAAATATTATAAATAAAACAAGTTTAAATGTGATATTTGGGATGTCCAGAAGAGCACTGATTAAATGGTAAAAGCACATCCCTGGCAACATATTTTGTATTAATCTGTTGTATGTTGGAGTATGTCATTTGACATAGCTATGAACTCGTTTTTAACAGTAGTGTTGGATGATAAGAAGCGTTTGCTAAAGTGAACACAAAAACCTAAGTGTTTCATTTTACCTCAGTTACGGAATACATAACATTGTCGTCTGAAGAATGTTTTTATTATTATGACCAAAGAAGTCACTAATTAAATAAATAGCTTCCATTGCAGCATAGAAAACATCACACAGGATGCTAGGCTGAATTGTTTTCATTTTCCTTAGTTAAAAGCCTTAAGTTAAAGAGAAACATGGCAACCCTAGATATGCCCCTGAAATTTCTGCCTATATTACCTGCGACAGGGCACCTGGAAGCCTTGATGTTACGCTGAACAAAGAGGGTAAAGCACAGTGAGTGCTTTGTGTTTTGATGATATTGGCGTGCCCTAACTTGATAACTGGTATCGCATCGTCCACCTGTGTAGGCTCTCTCTTGGCACTGGTGATCGTGGCTGTTTGCTGTGGGGTACTGATACTCGCCTTGGGAATCACATTAATCGTGACGTATATCAGGTGAGACTTGGCTGTGTGTTTTCAATTAATTTTGTGTGCTCTAATTTCTACGATATAACTAACTGCTCGAATACTGTAAAAAAAATGTAAATGGTGAAGCCCTGCAATTGTTTGAACTTGCCAATACTGACAGATCGGTCTCTACTAGAGGGATCACTTGAGACAGATATCCCTCTAGAGAATACTTTGGCCTACTCTTCGATGGCGGCCAGATGTTTTGGAAAAGATGGGAGTACCGACACTTTGCTCCACCACATGTGAACTTCGAATCGACTAAGTGTGGTGTACCATTTATACTGCTGAAATACTATGAATGTCCACAAATGTATAAAATGTTTACTACAGCGCCCATGAAAATGTGAATTATTGTACTTGCATGCCTTTGAAAGCTACCTTCAATTAAAAGTGAGTATCTTATTTGTTTTCTTGTGTAGGAAAAGGAAAGGAAAGGGATACAGCGATGATGGAAACGATGCCACACCAACACTTGGATATTCACATATGTAAGTTTTCCACATAAATTATCATTAAAGTCCAAACATATATTCTTAATATCTACAGATCTGTGTAAATCACAGGTTGAAATGCCTGTTTCAAGTGCAGCCTCTTAATCGTGCCCTCATTTGCAGGAAATTTAATGCAATGGAAAGCAGTGAAGAGAAAGTCAAGTCCAAGTCAAAATTGTGGTATTCAAATGTCTTCAGTCCCACGAATCATTATAGAAAATATACGTTTAATATGCCATACCTACATTTTCACTATATTAAAGTTGGATTTTCCTTCCATAATAAGGACAGCTTCTTAATTGTATTCTTGTGCGCAGGAAAAAGAAAGAAAAGGTTGCAGATATGGACGGCAATCCACCTTCAGCTCTGTATGACTTTTACACGGCGATCCCAAGAGTTTCTGCTAAAGTAGCGAGCGAGTCCTTCAATCATGCTCAGGTAATATAGCTTCCCTTGTCAATAGTTTGATCACCTTTTCAATAACCTGTATCTGTGGTGTTTGCCTGTTGAGATTACCAAAATCTATCATAATTGTAAAACATTGTTATAAAGGGCAACAGGTAAAGGTGCCACCCTGCAATTACGGTAAGGCCTCGGCATCCGCGAGGTTTAGGTTATTAAAAATCTGCACGAAAGTATAATTTGCGAATGTATACACTATATTTATTTTGGAGAAAAGGAGGTTAAGTTCCTGTTTTTGACTGAACATACGGGAAAAAATTTAAATGTTTCATAACATTATTCCTGTACTGTACACGTAAATAACATTCATATACTCAATTAAATTGTAAAATAATACAAATAGTTAATAACACAAATAAAACACAACACATCAAAAATTCTGACTTCAATTTGGAAGTAAAATTTTACCTTGGATGATCATTATTATGGGGATTTATGATCATACTACTTTGGCAGTCATCGGTGCACTTTCCGCCACACTTTCCCTAATTGCCTCTTCGTTTTTCTTTATACATCTGACTGTTGACTTGTTAATCATGTAATAGCGGCCAACAGTAGACGCACTATCACCACGAGCAAGTCTCTCCAACAACTCTACTTTTTGAGCTAAACTCATCACTCTGTTCTGCCTTTTACTCTTGCTCTCACTTCCTCCACTCACTTGATGCTTCGACCCCCCAAAAAATACCACAAATAAGGCAAATATGGTACAAAATAATACAAAAGGCAACGGCACTTGAAGAGTAAAAGCTTCAGTATGTGGATGGCGGCACACAGCCACAATCCATTACTGGTACTGCGCAAGTATTGCACCCCTCCCCATGATCCAATGTTGCCGAATCGCGAATAGTTGAAGGAAAATTCCGAAAGTTAAATCATATGTACTGCTGGGTGGATAGAAGCGGGGGAAATTTAACAAACGTTATCATTTTTTATTTAAAGCCTTCGTGACTGCAGGGATTCATATTCTTGGTTTTTTCAGTAAAATCACCTGATGATGATTGCTTGTGTTGCAGTCGAAACGTCGTGAGAATTTTATTGTTTGAATATGAAACTTTATCATTGTTCAACTGCCACACTGGGAGATTGCACTGGAGACCTCTCTGGATTAGCGAGTTCAGTGTGCTAGCTTTTATACCACAGCAACACACTTAACTGATATTAAATGTGATTTCCATGTTATTCTTGATCATGGCGGTCACCTGCAAAAAAATTATATTTGCCTAACTTAATTAACAATAACACTCTGACCTGCCTCACAGGCATCTGTAAAAGACTATCTTTATATTAGGGTATTTGTGAAATATGTTTGGTGTTGCAGAAATTAATTCAGATACCATATTTCAACGTATAAAGTAAATTATGTTTCTTTTGCAGAATTCATCTCGGAATGCAACTGAAGACGATGACTCTGACAACAAAAGAAATTTTACTGGACACACAAATGTGGCTGCTAAAAATGATCATGACACCTACTATTAGCCTAAGGTGCTGTGTAATCTGTAGTTTCCATGGCTCTCAATTATTACATGAAAGTTACGAGTAAAAGGACCTCCATCTAAGTACAGTAACACCCCAATTTACGCCCTCCTGCTTTATGTACTTTTCTTATAACGTACTCAAATAATTGATACCCAATATAATTTTACGTACTGTGTATCTCGCGACAACATACTCGAGATTTACTAACTTAACCATTTAGCCCCAAATTGTTTACGTGCCAGATGGCACCAAAGTCTTAGCATCTCTGACTGCTGTAGTCTATTTCATGTGTACTCTATTAATATTTTTTCCCCACATATTTATGGCAACTATTTCTATACTAGCTTTTTTGCCCGTCCTAGGACAGGTGCATATTGCAGTAAATCGTAAATATTCAATAGAAAAATTGTTCAGCTCATGATTATTAATGAGGGGGAGGGGAGTTGCCCCATGTGGAGTGACGTCACCCGCTAATGGTTATTGGGGAGGGGTGCGGCATGTGGAGTGACGTCACCCCCTCATGGTTATTGTGGAGGGGTGCGGCATGTGGAGTGACGTCACCCGCTAATGGTTATTGGGGAGGGGTGCGGCATGTGGAGTGACGTCACCCGCACATGATTATTAATGAGGGGAGGGGTGCAGCATGTGGAGTGCGCGACCTTCTTGTGCGTTAGAGTAAATTTCCACGTGCGCATAAATATGAATTAGGGGGGGGCTCTTTTGCAGTGACGTCACACACGGATGTAGCACTGCTGCGTAGATTTATATTTTACCGTCACTTTTTGTAAACAAAATGTCATATTTGAAGCGACTGCGTAATAAATTATTTAATTCGGCTCGACCTTCCTCTGCGTTAGTGTAAAAATCCACCCACTCATGAATATTAATGAGGGGGGTGGGCCTCATGTGGAGTGATGTCACGCGCGGGACAGACAGACATTTCTGGGTGATTATAGAAGGAAAAAAACCTAATATACGTAATATAAAAGACAAGGTAAAATATCTTAAAATATCAATAATATACACGTAATTTTTAGACGATGGTTGTATGCGCAATATGTTACTGGGCATCCTTTGTTTAGGAACTGAGGCCTCTGTTTAGGTACTGTACCACGTTACGACCAACCAAAAATGCTTAGATTTAAGTACTTTCGATTTACATTCTGGCTTTCAAGAATACATCCTGAGCGTAAACCTGGGTATGTCTGTACTTGGATGTTACATGGACCACAGCAGACACTACATAAATGTAGAAAGTCATTATAACTTATCGTAGGAATGAGATTACTTTATTGGAGCCGAATGGAATAATAATTCTGGATTGCGATTTGTCCCATTCATAATTTAGTGTTGCAGAAAATTCAGTTAATCAGAATTCCTCAAAATCTATTCTGCTTGTCACCCATTTACAACTTTTCATGTTCACCTATATCGCTTACAAATAAAGTTGTTGCTATATGTCGCATGTATGTTGATTTAAAAACACATTGATTTACTGTTCAAATGAGCACATTGATTTACTGTTCAAATGAGCATTGAGGCGTACTTATTTGCATTTTAAAGCCTTGAATCATCAATAAAAATTTCTTACACCTATGTTAGGGGTCAGTCTATCCATAAGACAACCACTGTTGACTATCCTACGAATAGGTACTATTATTGTACCAGGTTTTTAACTTGCTTCCTTCAGATTGCGAGCCGCTCGCTTTACCATTGAACCACCAGGATTGGTAAAAATTAACCCTGATGCTTGGTAAACATATAATAATGTACGAGGGTCGCCCAGAAAGTAATGCCCCACTAGCAAGGAATACATGCCCTCGTTTCTCGATGGCGTAAAACCATTGAGGTGGAAAGGGATCATGTGGAAAAGATAATGTGCATGTAATTAATAAATCTGCCAATTCTATTCGTAGTTTTCACTTTTCAATACATTTTGGTTGAAAAAAAGAAAGTGGGGCATTACCTTTTGGGCGACACTCATACTGTGAAGTATGGGAGTATAAGGAATTCAGTTTTGAGAACATCTGTAGATAGCTAATAAAATACCAGAATACGTTTATAACTCGATGATTCCAAACACGAAAACACACAGCATCATGATGCCCCTGGGACCACCAGATGATGATAGTGCTGGTAACAAGCTCTATAAAGTGTAATATTGCAGTGAAACGTAAACAATTAGTGTCTATTATTGAAAAGCTCATATACAGTGTAGTACTCTATTGGACATTGAATGCACATGACTATACACATTTTATGAATCACTGGCATGTGTAAGAATAAATGCAAGTGATAGTATTTTTACTTCATAATTTTGAACAAATGTATACAGTAGTTTGTAAGTAATCTTCTCCATTGTGCATGTTAATTGCTAAAATCTGACATCAAGTAAAGAGAAGGAAAATGACCAAGAGCCACGCAACAATATACAATAGACTCGATTATCTGCGTGTCGTTTATCCAATTTGCGGATTAACCGCGCACCTGAGATTTTTCCATGCATTAATAACTCATGGATTTCCCCTTAAGGCCGAAATTAATAATCTAAAAACAGTTATGCACTGTTATTCTTGGAAATGTTTATTAAAAGTCACGTGCTTAAACTGATATATGTGCTCCGATTCATCCGAATTCCACGTGATCACCCCTATAGTACAGTAGTTGCATATCTTTACAATAGTAGGCGGAGTTTGATTTTAATTGCCGTGGCTCTGCTATTTTCCACTTATTGGGCAGAGTCTTCTGCGGGGGAGCAGGAAAGTATCATCAATGAGCACGTGCATCTATTGGTCGATCATCGGTATTGATAAAAAAAATCTAAAGAGTAACGATCCAAATCGTCAGCTGTGCTTCATTTTGAGTGATTTATCCAATCATTTTGTGAGTTTTAATTAACAAAACTGTGCGATGGACTTGCGTAATAAAACCAGGTCAATACATTCTTTACTGGAAATGTTTGTTTTGTTCATTAGCAAACTATTTTTTTACTTAAACATAATTATACCTATATTAGTTGTGTTTGGCAAAGAGATCCACAGAAAATTGATGTTTGTACTCTCCCCGATTTTTTATTATCCGCGACCTTCCTCCCCATCATTAGCGCAGATAATCGAGTTGACTGTATTACGATTTACATGATGAATAACCCGTTTTTTCAAGTCACTGGTGATTGAGGACCTGCTTACGCCATGCAGGTCATGGGGGTCATTTGACCATAGTCTGTTCTCCGATAACGCGGTAGTTGGTTAAAGCATACGCATCTCATGATAACACGTGAGATGTGTATGCAGGCTGAACAAAGACTGAGGAGCATGGGTAGCATCTCGATGCATCCAGCAGCATCCCGCCTTATATGATGTTGTCGAGTCGGCCATACAATCGCTTATTCCTACTCGCGCAAAGTAGTTTTGTTCACTCATTTACGTTATATCCAATTCGCGTCCCCGTTATAAAAAAATGTGTTGCCTAATAGATTACTCGCATTATATAAAATTTGCGTTATGAAAACACCACACATTGTAGAACAGATTGTATTTCACCTTGGTGTGTGCAGGTTTGTGAGGGCGGGAAGGATACGTGGGAGCATGAATGACTGCTGCTACTTAACCAAAAACCACATAGCATAGCCACATACAGAATATGGTAATATGCAAAACGTGCTTCAACTAGTGCAACATGGTATGTAACTGCCAAATGGGATATATAAAGTGTATTGACTTACGTGTTGTAAATTCATTCATTAAAAAAATGTCAAGTAATGCTTTGGAGATGTTTTTCCAAAAGTCTGAATGGTATTGATGACTTTGGTCGCCAACCTCGACGTTTTGGCGGAACGCTCTCGTACCCCATTGGCTGGCTTGGTCCAGCTGTCACGGCATCTACATTTAAATGCGAGCTTCGACTCGCGATTGGCTGCCGGCGAGCGCACGCCGGAATGCTGGGTCGTGATTGGTGCAACGATTTGAGTAACTTGCGTTGGATTGGCTTCAGGTTCCAGAAGCGGGGGGTGGGGGTTGTTCGCTCTTGAGTGGTTCCTCGGTTAACGATATTAATTGGTTCCCCGAAAACCATCGTTGATTGAAGCTGTCGTGAATGTTCATAGGAAATACATTTTAAAGGCTTGATCTGTTCCTAGACGATCGGAAGTTGACTTTTTTCACCCTAAAACATCGTTTATAATATTTAAACACGCATTTTTTTAAATGAACGTTAAAATAACATATGAAAGCATTAATATTAATACAAACATGGATAAATAATTAATAAATAGCATAAAAGGTGCATAAATAGAGCATAAAAAATGCTTACATTAAGCTAAGGGGCCGTCCATAAATGACTTCATGCACCTGGGGGGGGGTCAGATATTTGTGACGTTGTGTGACGAGGGGGGGGGGGGGGGTCCTAAATGTGACGTCACATCAAAATGCGCAACTTTAAATATAGACAACACGTTCTACTTAATTTAATACTTTTAAAGAAATGTTTTCTCCTACAACATCAGTGCCACATTAAATACGCACTACAATGACAATAGTTTAAAGCGATTTGAAGCATGTTTTATTTTGTGGGGGAGGCAGAGCTTTGTGACGTCATATTTGAGGGGGGGGGGGTCTGACTCTTTGTGACGAAGGGGGGGGGGCAAAAATCGTCCAAAATCGCGTGACGTCATTTATGGACGGCCCCTAAGAAGATGGCTTAAGGGATTGATGGAGAAGTTGGAGTAGGAGAAAAAAATATCCTCACTTTCTTGGCTTCACATTAATTTTAGGCCCCATTGTTATAGATCTTATATAACTTTTAAGTCAATAAAACACTTAAGTATTCAAGAAGGCTGTATCCATACGCGGCGCACATCAAACATTGATAATTAATCTAGCCAGTTTCTCTCAAAACGCTCATTAAAGGGCGTCGCTGATTGGCTGAGGTCTACTGAGTCCCCTTAGGAGCGCTTGTTAATAGAAACAATGGGACCCTATGGGAGGTGGATCGTTAATCAAAATATCGTTGATCGATGACATCGTAAACCGAGAAAACCACTGTATAAGGGCTTGAGGACAAAATATATGGGGCTCACTCGGCACGGTACTCGCTATATGATGTTTTGTCGGAAATTAACTGTCCCCAGCTAACTACGTGGTGAAAAAATATGTTTTATCTGCAAAAAGCGAATCACACCAATTTACCTGTTAAAAAAACGTTCCATTGGTAATATCTGAACCAGTCCTCTTTTCCCCTAGGTCGGATCGGCCTCCATGAGTACCTGATAAGCTGTGTAAACATTGCCACTTGGGAGACAAAAGGGGGCCAGGTGTGATACTGGACACCAACCTTCTCGTGTACCGTGCCGCCGGCCTTCATCGGGGTTCACTAACAGCACTTGCCCCAACAGCCTGCGTGTGTTTGTAAGAGTGGGGGGTGTGTGGACATGAGTAATGGACTTAAGGCTGGCCCCTACCACCCTTGCTTTCTCATGCAAATGTGCAACATCCACTTGCATAAATCCTGGAGTGAATTTTAAAGAGTTGCCTCATCCGTTTGGTATTTCGGCCCCAGATCTCAATGCCGATTTCAAATTGAACCAGGTGGCAGCTGAAGGAATAGACGTGCCTGTCCAAAATACACAGTATTGTGGTAGACAACTCAAGAAAAATCGCAGCACGAATACAATCCTTGAATACATTCATAAAGGAACTCTACACAACTCCACGCAATGGCGGTCATCACACACGAAGGAAGCGACTTATTCTTGTATATTGTTGTGATTGAATAGCAACGAATGTACATATGAATTATTTAGCCACGAGCTTCTGGTAATTCTGACCAAATACCTTTTTCTGCATCGAAACATGTAAAGGCGCAAGTCTCAATGGTGGTCTTCCACTCTGTTTGGCAGCCACACTCGCAGCTGCGCGGTTTTCTTTCATCGGTGTCGGTCAGAAGGTCAAATCTGTAATAAAATCCCATCAAACAACACGCAAAGATGTGCAAAGAGCAGTCACTGCGCGTATGCAAACACGACCATGAGCGTTGTTTGACCATACTCCACGTTGGTCAGTTGCGGGTAGATGCACTGTCTCGACTGGGGGGAGGGGGGGGGTGTCCAGGACGTGTTCAGATACCGCTCTCCACTGATGTAATAGCCATAGCCAGAAGTGCAACTCATCACTGGGATGCCTGCGCATATCCCTCCTCTGCGTCACGGCCGTCGCACCCACCGCAATGCAACGCAACACTGCACCGTACAGCCGATTTGCGCTGTGGTTGGAATTCGATTGAAAACGACTCTACCGTTAGACTCACGATCTTTCCGGGGGCAATACAATTCGTACAGTCGGTGGTGGCTCCCCAAAGAAAATACTTGACCCGGACATAACAATGTGGAATTTACATTGTGAATATGGGTTCTGGGTGATCAATGGCGATGGACAACCACCTCATAAGTCATTTTAATTTTAGCCGATAAACACTTTGACAGTTTGTCTTGCAGTCGAGTGCAATAGCAGATGTGAGGGAATGTTTAAAATGTGCGGGACAATGTTATACAGGAGTTCTCAATAAAACCTGTAGCTCCGAAACAGTGTTGAGATCAATTTCACAGATCAGCAATCACACGCCATTTCAACATTTCACACGGAATATATCAAATGTGTACCGCCTTATTTGCACGTGGAGTGCATATTTTATTGAAAGACGACATACTGTCCAGTAAACTCTACCTTTGCACCGCTCAAGTCATATAACCATTCCACACACGTTTTTGTCAGCAACATTTTGTATCCGTAAAAACCCTATAACGTTTAACTCTAAATTATAAACTAAATAGCACCCTACTACTGTTGCACATTAAACACGCTGACGCATCGCTTCAGATGGTCTCATTCCACGGCGCACGAGCTCCTTTGTACTGACGTCTGGGAGACGTAGACAATGTGTCTCTCACTCATCCAGTAAATTCTGGGTCAACGTTGAGCCAACGTTGGCATGTGGTTGGAACCGTTTGACCAATGAATTGTTCAGCGTTCCAACGTTTCCTGTCATATTCTTAGGTTTTTTCGGTAAAGTCACGTAGGTAAAACATCAAAATTAATGAAAATAAAATAAAACAAAAATCACGACGTTTCGGAGGCAACACAAGTCTCCGTCATCAGGTGGGAATTAGCTAATTCGGCTGTGACGGTCCCACCTGATGACGGAGACTTGTGTTGCCTCCGAAACGTCGTGATTTTTGTTTTATTTTATTTTCATTAATTTTGATGTTTTACCTACGTGACTTTACCGAAAAAACCTAAGAATATGATTCCTTGCAGTCACGAAAGCTTCAAATCTAGAACGTTTCCTGTCGTTTGCTGTCCATCCAAAAGGGATTGGGAGATATACATCTCCATTGTTTCTGTTTTCTGCTCTTCTGAAGCATTTTGAGACTGCTCGAGTGTTAGATGTTATCAACCATTCGCAGTTTTTGCACATCCCTTTGGTAAATCCAATTAAATATGTTCTGCTTTGGCTGCCATTGCATTGATAATTTTATAATTGGCTTCCAAACAATCTCGCCACACCTGTTCTACTCATGGACCCTTGCTTTCTGCAATTGTAAGTGAACATTTCGTTTATATTTCCTGCTTAATAATTTTACCTCTGTGGTTTTTATCAATCACGTGCATTTAGCTATACTTTATTCGTTGCTCTTGTGACAGTCTTATTTACTAAGTGGTGAGGTACTGTGTGAAGCAAACCATTTAACTATTGCAGTGAATATATTTTTCACCTTTTACACAACTTTACATTTTTGTTTGAAATTTTACGTACCAATAAATAAAAGCGTTGCTATGATACATGTGGAGCTGAATTGCTTTAGTAATTTAAATTATATTCGGCAAAACACACTTGATCAAACAAACATTGGAAAAAAAACGCCATGGAAAATATAAACGAGAAATGTAAAAAGACAAACAGGAATAGATTTTTATTTAAAGCTTTCGTGACTGCAGGGATTCATATTCTTGGTTCTTTCGGTAAAGTCACGTAGAAGGGAAATAATAAAATAATAACAATATCAAACAATAACATTCTCACGGCGTTTTGACTGCAATACAAGCAATCATCATCAGGTGTGAAATCCCTTCTACGTGACTTTACCGAAAGAACCAAGAATAGGAATAGATGTGTTAATCGAATCGTGATCCAGAATTGTCAAAATAAGTCGAATTGCCAAATGCTGGCTAGTGATTCATTTACATGCCTGTTGATTCTCATTATGTACAAACATAGATTTAAGCTACAAAAGTATGCCGTTATGTAAGCTTGTTATGAACATGATTCACATGTTGTCGGATGACTAATTCTGCAGAATGAATTATTCCCATATCCTTCATTCAATACACCTGCACTAACAAACCCAGATGTATGTGGTCATTAGTGAAGCTTTGAATGAATGTAAGGCTGTTCTTTTTTTCAAAATGAGAAGTACGGGCATTTTAGAATGATCTTATGATGATTCATATGTCTCGTGGAAGTGTATTAACGTACGGGGTTTGTGCAAACATGAAACATATACTCCCACAAACATATATAATTATCATTGCTACATTGCAATATTGCATTTTAAGTGTTCATGAAACATTCCATGAAGGCATAATGGACCTGGCACAAAAATTCCAGTGATGAAGTTCCAAAAATAGATTCGGTCATAAAATATAAATTTAGATGTTAAAATTTTCATGGCAGTACGTGAGGAAAAATAACATGGCAATGATTGTTTTTTGTCATGAGGAACTTCATAAAACCCTTCCTTGATGCGTAAGCCCAATAACAAGTTGATTATAAGTCTGAACAATCCACGTGAAGGTCACGATTGACGTCAGAAAGGTGGTCTTGAGATTTTACGTATATGTGGACCTTGTTCTTCACCATCGTGACATCAGTTTGGCATTTCAACAGAACTGTTAAACTAAAGTTGTGCAAGACACCCACCGCAACCAGTTCATCGTATGCCAAATCAATAGTGCGATAGTTGCAGAAAAGTGGGGGCCAGATGTCAGAATCTAATAGATATACATAGACAGACTGCAGACCTTTAACTGGGCATAGGAGAGACAGTGGTATGCAGTCACTATCTCAATAGACCCTGCAAAGTCCAAGTTCAGCAGGTCTGAACGGCACTTTCAAGGATATAAAAAAATTATTACGTAAAGGAAATCCTGTACAATATTACACAATGTAAGATAAGTAAATCTAGGGACTGTACTTTGAATATGTTCTGAAAAATAGCAATTATACAGTAATGATTCTACTGTAATGAATTAGTCAAAATCATCTTCAGCCACTTTCTTATCTACTGCTGGATTAAGGCTTTCCAACAGCATTACCAACCCTCAGTCTTGTGATGCCACAACCCATTTTACTCCTCCACATGAACCGAGCCCATTCCTCCATTCCATAGTATCACCCATCAGCCATCTTCCCTATCAATGATGTGTTGTGCCCAAGCCCTTAACAGTCAATATTATATCTCAAATTTGCAATCATTATCTGAACAATGTGTTCCTCTTGTATTCTTTCAGTTGAATTCAAACCACACATCTCCCCATACTTCATTGCACGTTTTTGTTGTTAGTGTTCATCTTTATAATCCGTACATCATATCTGACATTATGCGATGATATAAAATTAAGTTTTATGCAAGCGCTGCAGCCTGCTTTAGTTTGCCTCTTTATTTTTATTATTTTCATCATGATCTGGCTTTAATAAATTCCTTACATATTCATATTCTTGAGTGTTATCCAGTTGTCTCTCCAAGCATTATTTTTTTATGTGTAAAAATGTGTTGTACATGTCTTTTGTTATAGCTTATATTTACCTTCAGCCCAACTTATCAGATGAAGATGTTCCAGCTATAACTTACACCTAAAGCAGTTTATTTCATTTATCGAATGCTTTTACACGTGATTTTTACACAGATCACCAGATACACGAGATAAATAATCAAGTAAATACGTATGTATGACGATGTGACGTGAATGTACGTCAGCCCACCTAGCCACAAAGCCATATGACAGCCTCCTCGTCCAGCACGTGCAAGGTAGCAGTCCACGCCCTGGCGGACTTCGCAGCCGGAGACGATGTGCGCCATGGTCTCCCGCTCCCGCATTCACACAGTGGGCTGTCACGTAGTACGCCCCAAAGATGTTAAGCAACGGCACACATCCCCTGGTCTCGCCGTAAACGATTTAACTGAACTAACTGGCGCCTTCGGAGGTTGAAGCCAGGAATGTGCCAGACGGATATCTGATAAGGTCCTTGTTAAGGCCCATCTACGCATCTCCATTCCTCACCCCAGGCAGTGCGGGTATCCCACATACTCAAGTCTTTGGGCTGTGGTAATGCCCACACTGGGTGTCTCGACTTCAGACGCACGGGTGGAGGCTTGAATACGTTGAAGGGAGGGGGCAACTCCGGTGCCACACGTACCTCGTCCTGGAATCTTGGCGGCGAATGTGTTGGTGGGTGGGATGTTGCAGAGTACTGGCAGCCAAGGTAGTGAGGTTGTTGTCCTAATTGTACTGGAGATGGGTCTCATGGTGACATTCAGCTGAGTGTCCACCAATTTGGTGTGGTTACTATCTGAAGCAGTAATCACTGTCCTTACAGTGAGGGAAAAAAGTGTTTGATCCCCTGCTGATATTGTACGTTTGCCCACTGACAAAAAAATGATCAGTCTATAATTTTAATGGTAGGTTTATTTGAACAGTGAGAGAGAGAATAACAACAAAAAATCCAGAAAAACGCAAGTCAAAAATGTTATAAATGTATTTGCATTTTAATGAGGGAAATAAGTATTTGACCCCTCGGCAAAACATGACTTAGTACTTGGTGGCAAAACCCTTGATGGCAATCACAGAGGTCAGACGTTTCTTGTAGTTGGCCACCAGGTTTGCACACATCTCAGGAGGGATTTTGTCCCACTCCTCTTTGCAGATCTTCTCCAAGTCATTATGGTTTCGAGGCTGACGTTTGGCAACTCGAACCTTCAGCTCCCTCCACAGATTTTATATGGGATTAAGGTCTGGAGACTGGCTAGGCCACTCCAGAACCTTAATGTGCTTCTTCTTGAGCCACTCCTTTGTTGCCTTGGCCGTGTGTTTTGGGTCATTGTCATGCTGGAATACCCATCCACAACCCATTTTCAATGCCCTGGCTGAGGGAAGGAGGTTCTCACCCAAAATTTGACGGTACATGGCCCCGTCCATCGTCTCTTTGATGCGGTGAAGTTGTCCTGTCCCCTTAGCAGAAAAACACCCCCAAAGCATAATGTTTCCACCTCCATGTTTGACGGTGGGGATGGTGTTCTTGGGGTCATACGCAGCATTCCTCCTCCTCCAAACACGGCAAGTTGAGTTGATGCCAAAGAGCTCCATTTTGGTCTCATCTGACCACAACACTTTCACCCAGTTGTCCTCTGAATCATTCAGATGTTCATTGGCAAACTTTAGACGGGCATGTATGTGCTTTCTTGAGCAGGGGGACCTTGCGGGTGCTGCAGGATTTCAGTCCTTCACGGCGTAGTGTGTTACCAACTGTTTTCTTGGTGACTATGGTCCCAGCTGCCTTGAGATCATTGACAAGATCATCCCGTGTAGTTCTGGGCTGATTCCTCACCGTTCTCATGATCATTGCAACTCCACGAGGTGAGATCTTGCATGGAGCCCCAGGCCGAGGGAGATTGACAGTTCTTTTATGTTTCTTCCATTTGCGAATAATCGCACCAACTGTTGTCACCTTCTCACCAAGCTGCTTGGCGATGATCTTATAGCCCATTCCAGTCTTGTGTTGGTCTACAATCTTGTCCCTGACATCCTTGGAGAGCTCTTTGGTCTTGGCCATGGTGGAGAGTTTGGAATCGGATTGATTGATTGCTTCTGTGAACAGGTATCTTTTATACAGGTAACAAGCTGATATTAGGAGCACTCCCTTTCAGAGTGTGCTCCTAATCTCAGCTCATTACCTGTATAAAAGACACCTGGGAGCCAGAAATATTTCTGATTGAGAGGGGGTCAAATACTTATTTCCCTCATTAAAATGCAAATCAATTTAAAACATTTTTGACATGCGTTTTTCTGGATTTTGTTGTTGTTATTCTGTCTCTCACTGTTCAAATAAATATAACATAAAAATTATAGACTGATCATTTCTTTGTCAGTGGGCAAACGTACAAAATCAGCAGGGGATCAAATACTTTTTTCCCTCACTGTATAAGCACTGAATGAAGGAAAGCTCCAGGATTGGATAGACGAGCTTTGCATATCTTGAAGAAGTGACAGCAGCTGTTAGAACAAGTGAGTGGAGGACGTCACATCTGTGATGTCACCAGCATGCGGAAGCGTTATGCAATGTGCCTGCTGACGTCATCCCCCCCCAACCCTCCGCGTAGGCCGTGTATCCGCACAAATGCGCGGCTGGGGGGGGGGTAAATAATGGATATATTATACTAAAACTAAACTATTAATTACCGTGCGAAGAACAGGTACGCCTGCTAGTAATGAATAAGAGCAATCAATAATTTAAATATAGTCGGATATCCCAACTCTAATAGGCAGCCAGGCTGTCGAATCTTGTGGCCTCCAGGGCAATGCACCCTTCACCCTCACGGCTGGCTTCCTGGTGTCATACTCTTAGGTTTTTTCGGTAAAGTCACGTAGGTAAAAAAAACTAGCCGGTAAAGCACATGCTCCAACTGCCACCTCTCAATGGATCTACTTTTGCCACTTGTGCCCAATAAAGTGTTTTTATTCCAGGCCCAATTTTCAGGGCTGCTTTGGTTTGATAATCATGACTTTATATTCTTGGTTCTTTCGGTAAAGTCACGTAGAAGGGAAATAATAAAATAATATACATATAAAAATGCAATTTTTTTAAATTGTTCTATATTTATTTTCTTTTATTAATTCCCTTCTAAGTAAATTTACCGAAAGAACCAAGAATATGAATCCCTGCAGTCACGAAAGCTTTAAATCAAAATATCATGACTTTCTTACAATAAGTTTAGTTAAAAAGTGGCACTCTCTGGGAAAAGTATTTTTTCTGTCCATTAGCCATGGTGTCTGGCCTACTTGTACAGAACACGAAATTCTTGTCTGTAACTTCCTGGTCAACATTTTCAGATTACAAATTAACACATAGTTAACAAATATATTACTATACAGATGATATAAACACTTTAGACGTTGGTCAATTGTCTATTAGTAATCAGCTCATTATTGTTGTGCATTTTCATAAAAAAAAATGGGAAACGGAGAGAGGCTAATATTCTCCAAGGGATAAATTAAGGTTTTATGAATAGTGGACACAGGGTAATGATTAATCAGTGACGGCCTGACAAATGATTACCCTGGCCGGAGACTGGAATAACACTGGGTGGACACCACACCTTAGCCTTAGTCTCGAGATTTTCCTGAAGTGAACAATACTGAAGAGAATAACGCCAAGGATCTTCACTTCAAAATGAATTGCCACGCGTTTGCTTTTCTCTGCGCTGCCCTGCTGAGCTCGACTTCTCTGATTGCATCAGAAGGTAATTGTTTGTTCCTGAAAGCATGTAACCAACTGTAATTTAAATACATGCTTGAAGAACCAGCATTAACATGAAAATATTTGTTGTGTCTTTTTTATATCAAACTTACCATGTCTCTTGAATTGCAAAATGACTTGCATAATCAAAACAGATCTAAAATATTTAGACTAATTATTTGGTGATATTGCAATAATAGTGATGTGCAAGGACAAATAAAAATAATCTCAATACATTTCTCAATAACACTGCCTTAAAAATAAATATTTATCAAACATATTTTAGGTGACATTTCAAGCAATGGCTCTTCTTCATATTACATGTGGTATGAAGAAGGCCCATTTCCAGAAACTTCACTTATATATTTCCCTTTGAAGACAGTATTATTGAAGAATGTGTTGAGTTTTTAAGTTATTCTAAATGAACCATGATTCTTTACATTGCATTACCTGTAATAAATAACTGTGATGAGAGACGCAGCAGGAGTGATCTCCCATTGAATAAGTAGGGCCCTGCGGTGGCGGACTGCTAACTACCTTGCCTGGTATACATGAGGCCATAGGTTCGATCCTGATCCTGACCCTGACTCATGTATATTTGGAGTCTGTATGTATATCCCTGTGGTTGAATGGCTTTTTCTCCGGGTCCTCTGGGTTTTCCCTCCACTTTTAGAAAAATGCGTTTAGAGTATTTGGCTGCTATAAATGTCCACATAAGCCAATTCGTTTCGCTATCATTTGTGGCCAGGTTGCTTCTGAAAAAGAGCTATATATTTACATGTAAAAAATACATGTTTTAATATATTTTATATTTTTTTATTTTAAAATTTAAAAAAATTAAATACTTTTAATAAAATGTATGATTCTTTGGGATTTTCTAGCAGGCCTTAGCAACATGTGAAGGGGAGTAGAGTGAGATGAGAACAAGACAGTCAATGGGGGATTGTGAAAACACTGAGGGCGATCATGATGTTGACATGGGAAAGGATTGTACTATGTCACTGCAAGCATTAAGTACAAAATCAGGCAGCATATCTACATATCTACATGGTCTGGTCATAGTGCACAGAAAATCCAAATGTAGTCTTTCGAAACAGTTTTTTGGAGTAGCAGTTACAACAGCTGCTGTGACAAAAAGGTGTATTCAGATGTTAAATAATAATTGTAATAAGTTACAATATTGAAGCCCAGCAGCAAACATAATATATACCACTGAAGTTTTAAAATTGTTTTTATTACAACAGCATTTTATAAACTTGTGGATATTTTTCATGAATGAAATGTTCAATAACCATTAATTGTGTGCATCTGGATTTTCCCCCACACACTTCATCAACCACCCGAATAAACAACAACCAATGGTGAAACGGCATCAATCACAGTGACCACGGAATGCATAACAGTCGACACGGCCTCAACCACAGTGGACACGGCATCAACCACATTGGTCATGGCATCAACGACAGTTTACACGGCCTCAACCATAGTTGGCACGGCAACAACCACAGTGGGCATGACAACGACAGTTGACACGGCAACAACCATAGTTGGCGCGGCAACAACCACAGCTGACACGTCAACAACCACAGTGAACACAACAACAACCACCGTTGACACCGCAACAACCACAGCTAACACCGCAACAACCACAGCTGACACCGCAACAACCACAGTTGACACGTCATCCACCACAGAAAACACGGCCTCAACCACATTGGAGACGACAATAACCACATTTAGCACGGCATCCACCAGAGTTAGCACGATATGCATCACAGTTAATACGGCATCACCCACAGTTGACACGGCATTCACCACAGTGGACACGGCCTCAACCGCAGTGGACACGGCAACAACCACAGTGAACACGGCAACAACCGCAGTGGACACGGCATCAACCGCAGTTGACACGGCAACAACCACAGTGAACACGGCAACAACCGCAGTGGACACGGCATCAACCGCAGTTGACACGGCATCAACCGCAGTTGACACGGCAACAACCGCAGTGAACACGGCAACAACCGCAGTGGACACGGCAACAACCACAGTGAACACGGCAACAACCGCAGTGGACACGGCCTCAACCGCAGCGGACACAGCAACAACTACAGCGAACACAGCATCAACCACAGTGAACACCGCAACAACCGCAGCGGACACGGCAACAACCACAGTAAACACGGCAACAATCACAGTGGACACAGCAACAACTACAGCGAACACGGCATCAACCGCAGCGGACACGGCAACAACCACAGTGAACACGGCAACAACAACAGTTGACACGGCCTCAACCGCAGTGGACACGGCAACAACTACAGCGAACCTGGCATCAACCACAGTGAACACGGCATCAACCACAGCAGACACGGCCTCAACCACAGTGAACACCGCAACAACCGCAGTTGACACGGCATCAACCACAGTGAACACCGCAACAACCGCAGTTGACACGGCATCAACCACAGTGAACACCGCAACAACCGCAGTTGACACGGCATCAACTGGAGTTGACACGGCATCGACCACAGTGAACACCGCAACAACCGCAGTGAACACGGCAACAACCGCAGCGAACACGGCAACAACCGCAGCGAACACGGCAACAACCACAGGGACCACGGCAACAACCACAGCGGATACGGCAACAACCGCAGCGAACCTGGCAACAACCACAGCGAACACGGCAACAACCACAGCGAACACGGCAACAACCGCAGCGGACACGGCAACAACCGCAGCGGACACGGCAACAACCGTAGCAGACACGGCAACAACCGCAGCGAACACGGCAACAACCGCAGCGAACACGGCAACAACCGCAGCGAACACGGCAACAACCACAGCAAACACGGCATCAACTGCAGTGGACACGGCAACAACCGCAGCGAACACGGCAACAACCGCAGCGAACACGGCATCAACCGCAGCGAACACGGCATCAACCGCAGCGAACACGGCATCAACCGCAGCGAACACGGCAACAACCACAGCGAACACGGCAACAACCACAGCGAACACGGCAACAACCACAGCAAACACGGCAACAACCGCAGCGAACACGGCATCAACCGCAGCGAACACGGCAACAACCACAGAGAACACGGCAACAACCACAGTGAACACGGCAACAACCACAGCGAACACGGCATCAACAGCAGCGAACACGGCAACAACCGCAGTGGACACGGCAACAACCACAACGAACACGGCATCAACCACAGCGAACACGGCATCAACCGCAGCGAACACGGCAACAACCACAGAGAACACGGCAACAACCACAGCGAACACGGCAACGACCACAGAGAACACGGCAACAACCACAGCGAACACGGCATCAACCACAGCGAACACGGCATCAACCACAACCTCCCCCAACACAGCCACAACCACCACAGCTACAACCACACCCAACACAGCCACAACCACCACAACCACCCCCAACACAGCCACAACTACCCCCAACACAGCCACAACCACCCCCAACACAGCCACAACCACCACAACTACCCCCAACACAGCCACAACCACCACAACCACCCCCAACACAGCAACAACCACCACAGCCACAACCACACCCAACACAGAAACAACCACCACAACCACCCCCAACACAGCCACAACCACACCCAACACAGCCACAACCACACCCAACACAGAAACAACCACCACAACCACCCCCAACACAGCCACAACCACCACAGCTACAACCACACCCAACACAGCCACAACCACCACCAACACAGCCACAACCACACCCAACACAGCCACAACCACCACAACCACCCCCAACACAGCCACAACCACCACAACCACCCCCAACACAGCCACAACCACCACAACCACCCCCAATACAGCCACAACCACCACAACCACACCCAGCACAACCACACGAGTGACAACTGCAGTTTTCTCAACCACACGAGTGTCTACAACAGCAACAGGTAAGCTGCTTCTATTATTAACATTTACATGTGCCACTTATCACCATGACATAAGGCCCCTTTGCATCCATGGTCATGAATATGTGATCCACGTGGCTTACTCGCAGGTGGAGTTATTTGGCTCTATGCCAGGGGGTCGGCAAAAGAATAATAGAAGTTATATTTAAAAAATAAATTTTTAAAAACACGCTTTAATGAAATGTACCCTACTCGTAATGGCAGAACTCCACGACTCCAGGAAGTGGCCCCGAAGCTTGCCATAACGTACGGGACCGTGGCCAATTACAGCCAACGTCAGTTTACCATGGACAATTAGACCCAAGGCGAAACATAACATCTAAAAAATATTTTAAAATTTTTTATTTTTTATGATAGAATATAGTATTGTCATCAGTATGACATAAGTATACCAAGTTTGCAGTCGATAGCACATTGGGAAGTGGGTTAAAATTGAGTTACAAGATTTGAGGATATAACAACAGACAGCGTGAGTTAAATAAAATCGTGTAATAAAAAGAGGTTTTTTTTTTTAATTCGGTAAAAAAACAACTCAATGTTTCTAGACGGTGGTCCCTAATAAATAATGTCACGACGAAGTCCTTAAAGAGTCGCATGGGGCTCCGGAGCCGTAGGTTACCGACCCCTGGACTCTACTTTAACCATGCGGTACATTGGGTCTTTCGGTAAAGTCACGGAGATAGGTTCAAAGAACCAATCTACGCGTTATTTTCTTTGAACCCATCTACATAACTTGACCAAAAGACCCAAAGAATATGAATTCCTGCAGTCACGAAAGCTTTAGGTCAATATGTATACGGTACATACTTTATACTTCACCACGGTGGTCAGTTGCGAGCACTGACGTGAGAGATTTAGTGTGGGGTAGGGAACTACTGCATACCTGTCAACCCCTTATCAGTGCCCTACCTTATTACGCACCAACTCAGACCTTATTGGTAACCCCGTGCCCTTATAAATATCAAAGTTCATCCTATAAAGTCCCATTACAAGGGAGAAACACAAATAGACCAAAAAAAATGTGTCCGTATGGACATGAAAACTCAATTTCCCTGCACAAGAATACAGGTAAACCGAATGGGTTGACACGGTATGGAACTTTGGATTTTTGCTCCTGGGGGCTTGCTGCTCTGCTCTCTTCCATAAACCCACATCCAGGGTCGTACATGAGAAGAAATTCCTGAGAGAACCCCCTCGATCTGGTCCTCACCAACTAAGCCTCTACGTGCAAGGAGGAGGGGGGGTTGACGCCAGCATTGACACATATTTTTCCCTGTTTCAGCACGTTGATCTCAACAACGTTGGTTGAACGTTCCGTTCCTTACTTGGTGGCACTTGTCATGCGCGCCCCCAACAATACGTGCAGTGTGCTGTTTTAATGCGAAGCGGTACTGTCTCAGAGACACGGTGGTATCTGCAGAATCATAGAAGCACGTTGGTCTCCTTTGACCCCCCCCCCTAGTCTCACAGATGCGCAAATTGTGTTTTAGCGCCATTAAGGGGCTTATGAGACTCTATGCAATATCAAGTATAATGTACAGTTTCTAAAATATTATTTATCATTAGATTGTGAATTTTACAAGTGTTGCTACATACTTTGAGAGCACAATTAATGTTGTCTACGTATCCCACTTAGTTGACGGTGTTTGCAAAACGTCTTCATGCAAAGAAAATGAAGACTGCATACCGAAAAACAACAGACCGGAATGTAGATGTCACATCGGATTTTACAAAAAAAACGATAAAGAAAAATGCTTGCCAGGTGAGAGCATTGTCGACGAAATACAATATAATAAAAATCAACGTTTGTTTTGCTCACAACTTGAACACCAACAATGGCTAATATATTAATGTCACCAATTAAAATCCCGTGGAACGCATTAGCACTGCATGGTTCGTTTACAGTCGGTCCTTTTTTTCACCGTCTATCATTTTTTATGGTCATGCAATTACTTTTTTTAAATCGGGTGATATCCACCCAATATTTTTTTTTTATTAAAATGGAATTATCAAGGTACAATGTCTTTCGTTTTCGAATTCTTATACACATTTTTTACTATTTTTACACACTATGTACCCTACAGTATTGATTTAATTGTTAAATGAGAATAATTTAATCACCGACAAAAACTATTAATAAGGACTATTCGTAAGGCAACATTATGTAATACACAATTGTATTTGAAGTAAATTACTTAAACTGCATTACATATGGCAGAAAAAAATACTTAATGCAGCGAATTCAATCAATAATAATAATTTTGTCGATTTCCTAAAAGGAAAAACTTTCAGACAACCTTCCACAAGATTGCTTGATATTTTACTCTAATACTGCAACACCCAGAACCTTGAATTACGATTATTGCTATGTTTTACAATTATTAATTTGCTTGTGTTTTTATTGGAAAATATTAATTGTTGGTGATATTTCATTTTATAATTTGAATGGGTAATTATATTGTGCATTTATGCCTGGAATGTTGTAACATGAATATTACACATGTGTCCTGAATTAATATACATTTTTATATGCTTCCTTTTTAATCTTGCAGCAAAGGCATTTCCAAACACATGGCATACCGTTGATGAGATTTTCGATTCGAAAATGGAAGATAAAACCTCAGATGAGTTTAAAAAGATTGAAAAAACCTTCCAGGAAATGGCAAGTATTGTTCTTGTATGCCTTTTAACATCATTAAAAGTGGACATATTGCATGCGAGGGCTTTTCCATACAAATATATGCTTTTCCTATGAGCAATTGTAATAATAATAATCTATGGAGGGTTTTTGTTAAATCGCATAAATATAAATGCGTTGTTAAACCCGCCACAACCAAATCGTAAGGTTTTTCACGTCAACAACACGTGCCAATGAGTTACTACTTCAGCACACCGATGCGTTGGAGAGTAAACCGACAACATTTACGATTCGAGTACGACGTTTCGCCAGTAATTACAACCAGGACTTGAGTAAATTATATTTCACAAAGTAATATGAGCTTATTTTATACTACGGAAACTTTATCAAATGGGTAAATGTAGTTTACATATATGTGTAATGATAGTGTGACTGTCTATTCAAATAAAGTATCGTATTTATTATTTTTTTTACTACCAATTTTTTAAGCCAAACATGAACTTTTATATGTATAGTATGACTTTCATATACGATAAGAAGTCTTATTGAAAAATGTGAGCAAAAACTATTGTTATCGCTGTAGTACTGTACATTTTAAAACAGAATGGTGGAAAATCGCATTGGTGATTCAACAAACAGTATTGTATTTTGCCATTGCATAATATCCCTGTTTTGTTGCAGTTTAAAAATAGGTTCGAAAACGTAACTGACACGTACCTTAATATCGACGTCATCAATATAAGGTAATTGTCCATTCATTTTTGCTGCAAAGTGGAATTTTAACAACCTATGCCAATTTTGTAAAAAAGCATTGGCTCAAGACAGTGACAAAAATACAGTACCATATTTTACTGCATAATTTATACAGTTGAAGACAATTCAACATATACACAGGGTCACCTGGTTGAACAGCGTGGTGCATCACAACTCTGCTCAATCTGCCCAACCAATGTTCACGCTTTATTTAGATTTGCTCTATTATTCATTTTTGTCTGAATGTGCTGTTTAGATTAGAGTACGGGTATGTTGTTACCCCGTAATGAGTCTTCAGTTGCTTAAAGTAGGTCATTGCAATTTAAATTCCAATTTAGATTTTCGTTATTAAATGTTGTTGAATCGGTCGGCTTAAATCGGACCCACAAATGTATTCAAATATATTACTATGTAAAACAATATAGTTGATCAGTATCTCAAAGCTCCCTTTATATACACAACATACAACAACTAAATTGCACTAGACCACGAATTGCAGAACATTAATTATATGCTGTGCAGTATTGAGTAAAGCAAAATCATAAACATTTATTGAAGTGATAAATAGTGCAATTATGAAGTTCAATGTTGGCATTTTCGCTTGGTCAATTACATATACAGTAATATATAATTATACAATTATGAAAAATGTTTGATAATAATAACTAACATGTAGAGTACCTAATACTGTACTTAATTCTAGATTTGAAGCTTTCGTGACTGCAAGGATTCATACTCTTAGTTTTTTCGGTAAAGTCACGTAGGTAAAAAATGAAAAAAATAATAATAAAAATAAAATAATAAAAATCACGACGTTTCAGAGGCAACACAAGTCTCCGTCATCAGGTGGGACCGTCACAGCTAAATTTACTGTCTCAAGTGAGGCGATACAGCAAATCTGGCTGTGACGGTCCCACCTGATGACGGAGACTTGTGTTGCCTCCGAAACGTCGTGATTTTTATTATTTTATTTTTATTAATTTTAATTAATTTTAATTTCATTTTTTAACTACGTGACTTTACCGAAAAAACTATGAGTATAATACTGTACTGTGATAGAGTAGCTGGAATACAATATACAATAAGAGTGAGCCACTGGTGGAAATTCAACATTGTCATGGCAAGGATTATTTAATCCATGGAACAGCTAATGGTTGACGAATCTACCGTAATATATTTACGTAAACTATTACTATACTGAGCGCTCACTAACCTCTGACAATAATGTTTGTTTCTAACAGAAGTGGAAGTATCATAGTAGATTTTGTAATCATGTTTGAAATGGAATCTACCATTACGACTCAAGAAGTTGCCAACATAACCAATACTACAATAGATTGGTGTAATGGCGGCGCAAACTGTGGCAATATGACTTTCTCGCCGAGAATAGGTAAATATAAAATGAAGTGAAAATACAATGTACAGTTACGTAACACCTTTTTGATAATGTCATTGAGTTCCGCTGTTTTTTAAAATAATCGAATAACTTATACAGTACTGCATATAGAGTACTCTATGTAGTACTAGTACTATGTAGTACTCTATATATAGTACTGTAGAGTACTCTATATAGAGTACTCTATATAGAGTACTCTATATAGAGTACTCTAGTACTACGTAGTACTCTATATATAGTACTCTATATATAGTACTATGTAGAGTACTATATATAGAGTACTCTATATAGAGTACTCTATATATAGTACTAGTACTATGCAGAGGTGGGACAAAGTCATTGTTATGCAAGTCCAAGTCGAGTCGCAAGTCATCAAATTCATGACTCGAGTCCAAGTCACATGACTCGAGTCCACATCTCATAGGTGGGACAAAGTCATTGTTATGCAAGTCCAAGTCGAGTCGCAAGTCATCAAATTCATGACTCGAGTCTGACTCGAGTCCAAGTCACATGACTCGAGTCCACACCTCTGGTACTATGTAGTACTCTATATAGTACTCTATATAGTACTGTAGAGTACTCTATATAGAGTACTCTATATAGAGTACTCTATATAGTGCTAGTACTATGTAGAGTACTATATAAAGGCAATCTTGTAAAATTCTACTTTTTATGGAATCAGTTTACAGTACTTACTGTTGTATTAAATGTGGCCCAGTGGTCAGCGCACGACACGGTAAAGCCAGCAACTTGGGTTCGAGTAATGGATATGACTAATATTAGTGGTGAGTGATATCTGAACTAATCCTGGGCTCCCCTTTCACAAACCTGAACGGACCAACGTAAAATGTTACCAATAAACCATGCCCAGCTTGATGTGGATAGGGGTGTTCATGCAACAATGGATTAACAATGGGCTGTACTTCACCTATAAAACCTCAAAATAATAATTCTGACAAAAAACTCATATGCTCTAATAATTAATTTCTTGTATGTTTTAAATCGTGATTTATTTCATGGAAATGCTAGATTTGACTTATTTCACAAACAATTACATGAGTAATTTTTACTCAGGAGCCATTAAAGAAAATTAAAATGTACTTATATTTCTGAAAAACAGGATAACATTTTTCCAGTTATGAGAATTCCTATCAGGAGGTGGCATGATCTTAACAGCCAAGGGCATACTCTGTGACACAGGGTAACAAAGTTAACCAACATGACCTCATTTAACATTTTAGATTTTTAGTAACCAGGTTTCATTCAAATGAGAGAAAAAAAATTCAAGGGAAATCTTCAGTGACACGTTTTAGTGACTAACAATAGGCTACCCTGTACCTACACGAACAGATCACATTCATCGTTGTATTGCATAATTATGGGGTTGCCCCCATGAAGATTTGCCCACTTTCCTTCATGACAGCATGAATTGTATTTCAGTATTTTATATTTTGTCTTCACATGCTTTTACAACTGATGGGGATTCTCATTGCATGGAGAGCGTGTTAGCCTGTCGCTTGTTTACTATGTTCTTTACAATGTGTTCATAAAACAATACTGTGATATTGTGTTTATATGACTGCTAACATGGGTCTTATATCATTGGACTTTCTTCCCACCAGCATTCACGATGTGCAGTGCAAATTTCTGCAATAATAAAACAACGAGATGCCAGAATGGTGAAAATGGAGTGACAAACTGTTACTGTAATGAGGGACTTGGAAGATACAACAATAATAGCTACAATTGCATTGGTAATTCCACTCACCAGCTACATTATTCCAATTCTAATTATACTATGCTATTGTTGTTTCTACAGTACTCTAATATTGTTTTTCCATTACAGCATGTCCAAATATCCTTGACGGTGACATATGTGAAGGGTAAGTGACATCAAGGACTTACACTTGGGAAATATGTTAATGTTTTTTCTCTTGAAAATTCTTAAATAATAATTACAAATATATGCACATGATGTAAATTTTACACGAGCCTTTCATGTAACACTAACGTAGAGTTTTGTCCATAATTGCAGATGTCCGTTTGGCTATAGTGGTCAAGACTGCAAAGATTGTGAGTATTTCATTTATTTCCACAATTTATTGTCACATGAAGTAGCAAACCATCACAACATGGAAAACCCTGGCTGTTCGATCTCCTGACAAAAAAGCACTCTCTTCCCTCTGAAGTTACAGATCACCTTTGCTGTTTTGCCCGAGACGCCCCCATATAGAACTCATTATTGCAACCTGTACATTTATTCAAATCTGCCCCCCTTGGATATCTACAGAGACCATCACTGGGCTGTTTTGATCCTAAAAGTCATTTTAAACAAATCCGCAAATTATTATCTCAAGGAACATTTAGCTTCCGAATTGCCACATTATTACTACTAAGAATTCCATTTTCTAAAACTGTTTGGTAAGAAGTATTTTTGCATTGCTGTCTCGGCCTTGCTGTGCGTTGCGTTGCACCACTATCCGAGTAGATAACCTCTGGTTCAATAAACCTTCAGAGCCAGGGTGAACATCCAACTCTAAACGTATTTAATGAAATGAACAAGGTAAAACCGATGGAAAAACACAGCACAAATACAGCATCTGTTAATACTTGGGAACATCAATACAATGAATGAACACTACAGCATCATAACATTGTCTTAAATAACTTGAAACTCAACAATATATCCTGGATGGACCAGGCACCTACATTAGTACTGAATAGCTATACAAGAGAATAAGCTACTGTGTTAAATAAGGGCATATCGTGTAATCACCATACTGAAGCCTAAATGTACAGCACTACACATAACACTGAACTGTGGATGAGATATTTCGTCATCCTTGCTCTCAAGATCGCAATAAGGTTGCATGGGTACAAGTCTGACTCGACGTATTCAATTACAAGTAGCATTCACAATAAGGCAAGTGGCAGGCTTCGTTGTTAACTAGGCCTCATATTTATCATAACAATTTAACAGCATTATAAAGGCCATTATAACAGCATTCTTAGTATTATAAGAACATAAACGAACTTACAGACAATGCTTCTTAAAGTCCCACAATGAATAGATGCACCTGTCTTCACTGAGACGCTATTTGTGCCACCATTTTGTACTCTGTGTAATGGCTGACACCCTGCCGCGTGGCTGGGAGAATCTTAAATCGTAACTTCCTGGTCACGTGACCAAATTCAACATAAAAACTGGAAATTCCTTTGTGCACACACCCCCACACCTGCCGTGAGGCAGAACAGTTGCTCTTCCACATTTCTGGAATCACCATGCTGTTCATCTACTGCTTGGTTCCCTCCCTCCCCTCCCCCTCTTTACTTTCCTCCTAAACCAAAGCAAAGAGGCTACTTGAACGTGTACTGAACGTCTTTTGGCACCTCTTGCGCCCACGTGTTTGCACTGTCTTTTATAATTTATTTGTCATGTCACTGTTAAACTAAATAATAGAGCCTTCTTTGCTTAAAGAACAATACATAACAAAGTACTAAACGTAGAAGGGAAGTAATATTTTATTACTTCCCTTCTACGTGACTTTACTGAAAGAACCAAGAAGATGAATCCCTGCAGTCACGAAAGCTTTAAATCGAATAGTACTAAACTTTCAACCAATCATTGACATTTACACTTCGACCTCCCCCCCCACCTAATGCAATATTTTATACGTCTTGTTTATTCTCATCTGCTCCATGTTTGTACAGTCTAATGTTCTCTATTGTAACATTACTACGGTATATAACGTATATAAGTCAGTGTGCATGATTCAATGCAAGTGTCGTGAACATGACAATCAAATTTAATCGATGACAAAAATTTATCGTGACATGTCCAACAAGCCAGAATAAAGCAAAACATGAGCACAGTAAAAATGCAATGTGTTGTGTGTTCTTCTTGTAGTTTATGTGCTGATATTGCTGATATTGGGTATCCTCACTGGTGTCGTGATTATCATCACCGCTGCCATAACAGCAAGGGCCATCATTTACAGGTGAGAGGAGCTTCACGACACTGCATTTACATATTCTACATAGAAAACGAATTTCTTTAAAACATTTTGTGTTTAGTTTGTTGTCCTTCCCCAACACCTCCAATTAGCACGGTTGGCTATGTACGGTGCGAAAGAAGTTCAACATACATTAACGCGTGTCCCGCACACTGGAACAACAGTAACATTTGACACAGTATTCACTGATTATATTTAAAGGTGTTCTTGTCTGTCATTAGCCACCATGATTTTCTTGACCGCAATCAACTCGGTACTAATCTTTGAGCAACAGATTACAGCCAAGGGATGGAACACACTTGGGATTTCTAAACCGCAGTACACATCGCACCTGTTGAGCATTTTACAATTCGTTTGAAAAAGTAGAAGGTTCCTCAACTGGACAAACGCGGTAGCCTCATATTACACTGGTTTTCAGTCCAACGTTCAGTGCCAAGCACAGTCAGGGACACATTGATTTGCGTGCAAATTTTTCAATGCTTTAACATCATGTGCACCTGTATACAAATGCATATGCTTTGAAGGCAACGTTCAGGCACATTGAGAAACGACATGCAAACACTGAACTCTAAATGCATTACTGTACAATAGTGCCCGTTGCTTCAGCGACTCCTTTTACGCTACACAGTTGAATCACACTTTTGTATTTGAACAATGGACACCGTGCTCATATTGTCATGCGCTACCACCACAGTCACATGTTCACCTAGCATCAGGCACATGGCGATGATGATGAGAGTGTTGCCCTGTCTATAACCCTAGCGAGGTCCGCCACAGTGGACAGCTCCTCCAGGACCTGACAGGCCAGTGGATGCTACATGGTCTGCATTTCGCCAGAGTTATGTGTGTCAGTGTCGTGAGAGTAGCCCCACTTCCGAATACTTACCACCACAAATTTGTCCCGGGTATGAGGTTAACTGCATTGGGTGGCGATGGTGTCACCTAAAAAGCACTTGAGGAAGGAAAGAGGAAACGCCACAACCACTCTTCCACATTATGGCTCAAGAATGATAGTGTGGAGTGTGTTGAAGGGAGGCGAGTGAGATCGGGTGGAATGAAGGAAGTTTGAGCCATGGGCCTGCCCTTGGGCAGAGAATGTGATGCGGCCTTGCTTTGCCCCGTATACTACTCACGTTGTACATTACGCAGTCAATGCAACAAAATCTCACCCATTTTCCCCGTGCTGCTCGTTTTGCAGAAAACGCCTATCCAAGGGGCAGAAAAATAAAAATCATACGCTGGAGCTCAGTGACTATATGGAGTACAATCAATCGAAGGTAAATGGCAACTGAAATGTAATTGTACAGTGTGTTATATAATTCGATATTTTAGTTCACAACCAAATGTGTATAAGAATCACTATTGCAGCTAAGTTGTCATGAGGAGAACACGATGCTTGGGCATCGTGCATTCGCATTGAGAGCCCCTACAAGTGGACAAAATAATATTTTAAGCATGCACAAGAATCCTACCAAATTTGTATTATGATTTTATGTTTTAAAGGCCTTTCCTTGAGGTTTGTGTAAATAAAAGTTACATTCTTTATGCTAATACATGACGATAAAAAAAAGATGGTGTTCTTTTGCTAGTTTTCACATGCATCAATAATAAATAAATAAAAACGCGCCAGTTTATATTTTAGGCTGCACTTGGATAATGCAGGTATCATGAAAAAATATTTAAATAAATAATGTCATTGTTTGCGGACAACATATTTTCCAGTCTTGTCATATTAGCAATTGCCATTGTATATGAGATGACAGGAGTTAAATAATGATCTGTGTGCTTGTTCACCACTGCCAATGCAGCATCACTTAATAATTTGTACATTAGTTGATTTGGTCATGTCTGGCCACCGTGTGTCATCCTTTGCAGGGCTCACGAAATGGAATTTCAGGATTCTCGAATGAGGTGTGCTCCAAGGAGGAGGACACATACCTTCCTTTTGTCTTCACACCGGTTGCCCTGAGCGAGGTACTTTATATACAGTATGTGGTTTAGGATTGTCGGTCGTGGGGGTTGTTTAATCATACTTCACCACGCTGGTCAGTACGGGTAGCTTAAGGGAACACATTTTGTCTCGCCTCCTGATGAGGACCTGTCTGGAACGGGTGCCCCTATAGAGCATTGTCGCCCGTGTCTTCAGGGTTCTGAAGAGTTGCCAAGGCAGCAGCTGATTGAATAATAGGTGTGCAACGATGAGATGAGTTACTATGCAGGAATAAGTTGAATTGTGGCATTGTGGGACCGTGAGGAATTGTGATGACATCAGGAGGGCCTTCATCCAGCAGTGGAGAAACGATGATTGATGAGATGATACTATATGTAAAAGTTAGGCTGTCGCAATTAATCAGTATGTCCTTATACATCACTGCCAGCGCTGCTCCTCTGCAGGTTTTATTTCACGCGACGCTTTATTTCATGTTCAGCGTTGAGATCCTTTGAAATTCTCAATTCCTAACCAAGGTCAATCGGTGTGCATGCGTTCGTTGTTGTTGGTGTGTACAGCCCCTGAAGCGCATCCCCAGGATTCAGCTGAACGACTCTTCAGTGGGTACAAATTCAACATCAGCATCTCCCGTGCCTGATATTAGCAAGGTACCAGTTTATCTCTCACCATTGAGATAACCAGCACCGTTTGCCCATTTCAAAATGCCATGTAAAATGCTTCGCCACAATTATAGCAATCAAACTTCACCAATTAACGAGTTATTTCAATTGTGGGATGCTGATACCAATGTTTTACCTCCGTTTAGAGGAATCTATATGTTGTAAAGAGCATTGCTTTTATAGGTAGTTTACTTATTTTGTTGCAGTGTTTAGCAAAAGTCAACTACTTGACTATATGAATATTGACCATGTGATTTAACATTAGCAGTGTCTTGTATGTATGTATGTTGAACTTCTTTCGCACCAAACGTAGCCAGCCGTGCTAATCAGAGGTGTCTTTCAGGTACCACAGAACAAGGGTGAAAGAGATGACGTGGCATCTATCTACACGCCCGGTGGATCGTCCACCTACTATTAGGCTAATGGCAGCAATTCAGCAGCATCGGACAGTAATTCAAGTTCTGCTTTAACGGGTGATAACAAAAAAATCACAAAATTCAGAAAGGCAAACTGGCACTGTCCAAAGATAATTCTGGATAAACAAAAACAGCCCTGCTAATTGATGTCACTCAATTGTTGTCGTTGAAAATTAAAACAGCAACTACCCGTTTGCTAAACACAACATATCTCAAGTTCGGGTGAAGGTGAATAACATCTTAAAACATTCAATGTAGTACAAAGCAATACGTGGCTAGAATTCTTTAACGCAGTTAGAAGTTTGACGTGGCACAGCAACCTAAACAAATGGGAGACACTCTTACTACAGTACAACATAAAAACATCCCATTCTGCACTACAACCCTTTATCTACATTCTTCTAAAACACGACATGAAACAGAAAACATTTGTCGAAACATTCCTTTATTTTTGCGCTATTTCAAATACAGCACAAACATTGTACTGTACTTTGTTTTTGCGACAAGAGTAGTGAGTGAAAAGTAACTGTGGTTAATTTTAAGTGGAGTGACACATGACTGAACCCCTGCATTAAGGGCATCTTCAGCTGCCTCGTCCGAGTGATCTCTTGCCCCTCTATACACGTGGAGAGGAGGACTCGACTTCGTAGTTAACTAAGAGGCTTTTATTGCAGCCAATAACGACGCATATGCATTCCTGTCAACCCCTTATCAGTGCCTACCTATCAGACCAATTCAGACCGTATTGGGCACCCCCTGCCCTTATAAATCTCAACGTTCATACTTAAAAGTCCCATCACAAGGGATAAACAAACAAATAGACAAAACATTTTGTTGCCCGTATTGAAACGGCTGTACACCGTATGTACCTGAAAACTCAATTTCTCTTCCCAAGAATACGGGTAAACCATGTTGGTTAACAAGTATGCATATGGATTCCCGATATGCTGGACTTTATCCCTTATATACCCATCCCAACGTGCCTTCTCGAACCTTCTCAACGGATTCTTACCCCTTAACCAAATTAAACCCCGCGTATCCCCCCAACGGGTCTCTAACCAACCCTCCCCTTTGTGCATGCAATTTCCTGGGCTTTGAACACATTCAAACCACTCCACGAAATCAGCGTATCCCCCTCGTGGTCCACAAATCCAGCTCGCATGCTTGCTCGCTTCCACACCGTGTTCAGCCGAAGGCTTCGTCTGTGTGCGCTGGACGCAACTGTTGTACACGCACACATCTCCACCCCAAGAGCATCGTTCGGTCATGCAAGCGTGTCAAAATCGCGACGTGACCAGTGCAATCGAAATGAAAACGCACGCAAACGTGGAGAATTCATCTTGTTAACACACACAAGTGATGCACGAACAGCACGTACATTTCTTACGCCCAGTGATTCTATGCTCAACTTTGAAGAAGGCTGAGTGCAAGCCAGTTGCGACTGGTTTTTGATCCTGAGGAGCCAGTGGGAGTGGGGAATTAATAATAAAGTAATACCCCGGTTTCCATCTCCCCCTTTTACATCGTTTCACAAATACGGTACATCATCACTTAATGAATACCGCGACCTGATTTGCATCGCCTCGACCCACACGTCGCCGACAGCATCATCCGTCCGCCCGAGTATCCGTCAACTTTGCCCCCCCCACTCACCCTGTAAATTGCTTTGATTTACGTCGTTTGGAAATTCGTCATGCCACCTTTCAGGAACGCATCCCCCGACGTAACCCGGGGTATGAACTGTACTTAACTGCACATTTACAAGTTTATAAAGCAAGTGTTCATTCACGTTTCACACGAACTAGTGTACACTTTTGCAACTGACACCAAACATGGTACTCCCCGATGAACAAGTTCGAGCACTGTATAAGATTGCTCCGAAAGCACACACCTGTCAACCCCTTATCAGTGCCTACCTTATTACGGACCAATTTAGAACCTCACTGGTCACCTCGTTCCCTTATAAATCTCAACGTTCATCCTACAAAGTCCTATCACAAAGGAGAAACACAAATAGACGCTTTTTTTGCTCGTAATGAAACAGCAGTATGCCATGTGGACCCGGAAAACTCTATTTCCCTGTACAAGAATACGGGTGAACCGTATGGGTTGACAGGTATGCGAAAGGAGCGGCTCCAACCACCTGCAGCGAAGCGATTGAACTGCGCTCCACATTCACGTGGCAGTTCGGGAGCACCTTGCACATTGTTGGGTTTGGTCTGGACAATGCAGGAGGCCGGCAATTCTGGGGCCCAGCTGTGACAATCTGTCCATGCGCTTGTCAATTACGATACTCATCTTCACCACCGCTCTCGGGCTTCTCTGCCCCAACAATATATTGGCCCACCGACTGCTGCTCATTGTTCTCATTGCCATCTGAATTTTTCGGGAGAAAAACCCGTTCGATTTAATTAATATTTTCTGATTGATAAATGTGATCAACAACGTAATTGCTCTTTGGTTCTTTCGGTAAAGTCACGTAGAAAGAAATTAAATAAAATAATAATAGAATACAACGTTTCGATTGCAACACAAGCAATCATCATCGGATTATTATTTAATTAAATTTATTTCTACGTGACTTTAACAACTTCATTATTTGCACTAGACCATGTGATAAATATTGCTCGAAGTGTAATTTTGTGCATTAATATATTTCCTGACAAAGTGGGAATAGGTGGCTTCAGATATTTCTTGCATTGAAAATGTGTGACGAACCACAAAGCATGTGTCCACACACATATACTCTGTGCAATGTACAATCAATAACAATACAACATTTAGCTTATTCCCAGTTTCATATAAACCATTCATAAAATATCTACAACTGTGCAATACGCCTGTGTGCAACTTCTGCACTTACATATATGTTAATTCCTCGGGTCTGCATTCAAAATCAACAACCTCTAGTGCAGACACACAAACATACTTTTACATCAATGGTTATTGGCATGGAAGTGTCACATTGGGGTGATTCATACATTACCACAATATAATAAGAATATGTACCCAAAGTGCGCAAGATAGTATGATTAAATTGCAATATTTCTGCACGAACACAATTTAAAACGATATTGACTCCTGCAAATCAATGTGCAGTTACAACTATGACAAAATGTACGCGTGTTCTCAGTACGGATCATATGAATGCACTGAATGGTCAACTTGAACCTTCAACTGAATCACATAACACCGTCTTGCTGATGGAGGTGTCACTATAAATAAACGTAATAATGATGAATTTTACCCTGCTTGATTTCACACAAAGCGAAGAAGACAATTGCACCTATATTTGCACGGAACATTCCTAACAAGTTGGGCGTCATCCTGAAGCACAGTGAATTATCTTTACATGGTATAATCATCAAATAAATTTATAATTTAAAACAATTTGGAATGTATATGAACAGCACTAAAACATTAAGCAGGATAAAGCGTCAGTATGGTGAATCTGGATATAATTCGTCAGAAGCGTTGTGAAACATAGATAAGGGGAAATCATTTATCTCCTTCACACAGTACGGCCAAAGATCATTTCTGAAAATGTCAGTTTCATGACTAACTTACAAAGTTCAAAATGTAAACATGAATTTTAAAAGTTTAAACACCCAGAACGCTCGAGGTCTAGTCGACATATGCAGTGTTAACAAGAATGTTATTTTGTATTTCACTGTCAACAAGGCACAAATAGGTGATTCGTCATTAGTTCAGGTATTACATTGGTGTTATCTACATGCAAATGTGCATGGAAAAAAGCATCAGTTCAAAGTACATCAGTATGATAAGCAAATAAAAGTATATGTAATATAAGATTGTTTACACTGCATTCCACTGCAACTTTGCTTTTTTTACTCAGCTTTCTTACAAATGTAAAATACTAAATCAAATATGACAGGGCTTGCTACAGGATTGAGAGCATTTGTGACAGCTGGACTGCAGTTCGTAATACACTAACACAAGAACACGAGTGTCTGTGATAACGTGTATTTGTTTGGTTCCCAAGGCTTAATTAACTACACATTTACCACTGGTAAGATTTTCCATGCTGAGGTTTACCATTTTATACTCTACCAATTAGCAGTCATTAGTTTAGGAAAAAATGAACCACATACGAACAGGCACAGCTTGACCGAGCAGTTTAGTGTCTATGTAAGCCAGGTTACTGAAGGAGTTAAAGTGTGTTCTGATTTTATTTGTTCTGATGGCACGATGGCTGAAGTAGAGGAACCTAGAAAAAAAATGCCTGCTCATTGCATAAATACCAAGCAAATAATTGGGATAATGGTAGTGGAGCACGTGACTGCGAGACCTCCCGGAGAGCAGTGCGCAAAACCTCGTGTTTAAAAAGGCCCACATAAGCAGATCTCATAAAACGAAAGATATCTTCAAATGACCTCGCGGTCCCACACAAGTGGTTGGCCCTTTCCCACCCGCCCTGCCACAGAGGGTAAATGTTCTGCACATCACAAAACGATCTGATAAATTCTCAAAACTGGATTGTAGCACGCGCAGAAAGGCATTTAATTCTGGTTTTGTTTTTGGTGCAGATATTGGTGTCTGCTTTGAAACCAATTCACAACACCGGATTTTAACCCACGATCTGCGGTGTCAAGTTGGCACCCTGGCCTTTTTTTTCATCCTGCCACCCCCCTTTATTGATATTTATAAACTATAGTGTTAATGCTTCGACACATGTAACATTTTCCATTTTTTTTATTTTGTCTTGGTAAAAAGACAAAATAAAAAAAACATTAGTTTTCTGTATCGACACAAGCATTGCTTCCCCCCTATGTTCCGTGTGGAATTGATAAAAGCTACTATACTTCTTCTACTTGATTACTGTGACATCGTATATAAATCAGCCCCCAGTACTGTGCTGAAGAAGCTTGACTCAATTTATCACTCGGCCTTAAGATTTGCATTGAACTGCCCATATAGGACCCACCACTACGATCTCTACATTGGGTCAAACTTAACATCTCTTAATGGTCAACGGCTTATGCATCAGATCTTACTTATTCACGATGTACTTACAAAAAAAATCAGCAGACTACCTGCTGGATCTCTTCACTGTTTCGAAGAACAAATGTGACCTAAGGTCGTCGCTCATATACTAGTGTAGTGTTGTAAATATGACGAATTGATATGCTAATTTTTTCTCTAACCCCCCTCCCTCTCTCTGCCTCCGCCCCCCCTCTGTCTATTTAAGACCACCACACAGAGACGATCACCCCTCTCTGTTACCTGTGTTGCTCTCGCTATGTATCTTGGTAATATCTGTCTGCTAATATGTCTGTCTATAGTTTTCTGGTTAGATTTTATGTCGCTATTTCATTATACCTGATGATGATTGCTTGTGTTGCAATCGAAACGTCGTATTCTATTATTTAATTTAATTTATTATTTTATCTTTAGACGTGACTTAACCGAAAGAACCAAATAATAATTCCTGCAGTCACGAAAGTTCTAAAATTAAGAACGAATACACTTCTTCATGAGGCACACATTGTTTATTGTCTTTTACTACAGGGTCCCTAGCATGAAGGATATATCGGTCCCTTCACCGACTTCCTAGGGAGCTATGGCCTCCGAACTATACGGGACCTACTCTGGTCACCCGTTCCCTATCGTCCTCCGGCTGGGACCTAGGGGAGGCTAACTGACCCTGACCTCCTGGTCCGTGGGTCCTGACCACTGGCCTCACTGAGCTCCAGCCCTTAGAAGGGCTGCAAAGCTTGGGGTCCAGGGTCCTATTCTCCAGCCCAGGCTTCAGTCTTCGGCGTGTGGATAAATGAGCCAGAGCTCCCTGAGCTCTGGCTTATATACCGGTTCGTGGCCGGTTCTGCCCTGGCCACGCCTTCCTTCTGGAACACTCTCAGGTGACATCATTCCCCCAGTTCCCCCCCACCCGGGGGCCTGGGCAATGTGTCCCAGGATCCGTTTACTGGGATCCACCGTTGACCTCTCTCTGGCCCATGACATGTGCCCTAGTGAGGTAATGCCTTTGCACTCTATTCACGGTAAGTGGAACTACATACCCGGCCAAAAAAATGATTGGACCAGATGGTAAAATGCCGACCATATAGGTATGGCCTGTATTGCTGAATAAAGAAAACAATAGCCAGCAATTCGCGACGAGTCACACAGTAGCGTTGCTCGGCAGGAAACAACACTCTACTACCGTACGCAACAACTCTTTCGATGCCCCCCACAATCTGGGAGAGCACCCCACCAATTCCCATGTTGCTGGCGACAGTGTCCAGTACGAACGGCTCAGAGAAGTCGGGGTAGGCCAAGGGCGGTACCTTCACGAGGGCATCGCGCAAGGAATCGAACGCAGCCTGCTCGGCGTCCCCCCAATGAAATTTCACACCTTTTGATGTGAGGGCGTGGAGAGGTTTTGCAATGGTCACGAGTGAGGGACGAGCGTGTGAAGCGTCGCGACTCGCCTGAATGAGTCTTGACGCCGGGGAAGCCTTTTGGTCCTGGCACCGAGGTCCGGAGGTACGATGTCGGGGTGCCTGACAGTCAGTCGACACGTGGCCCCGTTGGCCGCAGTTGAAGCAGGTGACGTCGGTGCAGGGAGAAGGCCGTGCCCGTTGCTGGTCGTCGCGGCACCCGGTTCGGTCGGACGACCTCCGGCCCGAAGGCCGGGTTGTTGCGAAGGCCTGGTCGGAAGAGGGCCCGTCGTCCGTGCAGGCAGACTCCGACGTCGAAGCCGAAGCGGTAATGGTCGAGTCCTGTTGGAGCAACAAGTGGGCGTGGATGCTCCGGGCAGCACGAAGTGAACACATGTTTTCGTCATCTACCACCTGGATGACGATGCGAAGGTCACGTGCCAACTCGAGAAGTTTTTGGAGGACAAGGGCATCGATGGCCTCGTCGTCCATCCGCGGATAGGCAGCCCTTGCCATGGCCAGCAGAGCACTGTGGAATGCAAGTGGCGATTCCTTAGAGTTGCGCCGTCGCTCTTAAAAGTGATGTCGAACATCTGAAGGCGGTCCGTAGATGTCGGACATCTGCCGAAGTGCTGACTGCAGCGTCGCCCTGACCCGCTTGGGAACGGTGATGAAGGCGGCGAGAGCGTCGTCATCCAGGGTGGCTGGAAGCGCTCGTAGCGCCTGCATGTCTGTCCAACCCACCATATCTTAGTGGCTGAGAGAGCGACGCTAGAACGCTGCCCAGTCGCCTCCCGTTGCCGCAAATTCTCGGAGGATCGGCAAGTGTTGTTGGAGGGTGGCCGCAGGCGCTGAGGAGAGCTGGTCGGAATCTATCGGAAAATCGGCGATCGTTTGTCCGATGGCGTATACTGTAGTGGGTCGCTGCCGTGATGACGCGGCATCCGTTGATTGGCTGGGGCTGTATGCATCGCCTGCCAATGATACGGCGTGCTGTGATTGGAACACAACGTTCCCAAAATGCATCTGGCTTCCATGTCCAGAGGAAGCACGTGATCCCTCGGCGGGAATAAAAAAATGTGCGGGCTGTCCGATGGTGGGAACGGCCGTTGGCAGCTGCTCTGTTCTGCCTGCAGCCTCCAGCACCGTCCCGCCTTGGTTGATTTCGTCAAGAATGGAGGCCGCAGCATGGAGAAGTTGGGCGAGGCGGGAGTGCGTGGCGCGGACCCCGTCACCCGCGCCAGGAAGGGCGATCGGTGGCCGGGCTGGTGGTTGGGCACACCGGCATCTTCTGCACAGTTTTCAGCCCCTGCAGGTAAGTCTGAGTTATCTTCATCCAGACTTCACACGCGGGTCGTTTTCAACCACTTCTGACTCCAGTTGTAGTGTTGTAAATATGACGAATAAACTTCTTTATGAGGCACACGTTGTTTATTGTCTTTTACTACAGGGTCCCTAGCATAAAGGATATATCGGTCCCTTCACCCGCCTCCTAGGGAACTATGGCCTCCGAACTATACATGACCTACTCTGGTGACTCGTTCCCTATCGTCCTCCGGCTGGGACCTAGGGGAGGCTAACTGACCCTGACCTCCTGGTCCGTGGGTCCTGACCTCTGGCCTCTCTGAGCTCCAGCCCTTAGAAGGACTGCAGAGCTTCGGGTCCAGGCTCCTATTCTCCAGCCCGGGCTTCAGTCTTCAACGTGTAGATAACTGAGCCAGAGCTCCCTGAGCTCTGGTTTATATACCGGTTCGTGGCCAGCACTGCCCTGGCCACGCCTTCCTTCTGGAACACTCTCAGGTGACATCATTCCCCCAGTTCTCCCCCACCCGGAGGCCCGGGGAATGTGTCCCAGGATCCGTTTACTGGGATCCACCGTTGGCCTCTCTCTGGCCCATGACATGTGCCCTAGCGAGGTAACGCCTTTGCACTCTATTGACGGTAAGTGGAACTACAGGCTGTTAAATGGTGAGTGACAATCACCCCTACACTAGCTTCACATTCCGTATTGCCGTACAAATACTAGAGGAAGGGCCTTTGCTATTGATGCCCCCAGGGTCTGGAATGCTATCGCCAATAAACTGCAACTTGGATCACTACCTGTGAGATCTTCACTCAAAACTGCTCTCGAGGAGCTGTACACCCCTAGCTGCCACTGCTATTCAGAGTGGCCTGAAATCACATGTATCTCTCCAGATGACTACTGCAAAGTATGATCTTTAGTTTTGATTATAGTGTGCTGATCTTTAAAGGTGCATTGAAATTTTTTGATACTCCTGCTGATACTCCTGGTGTTATGGAGTGACTCATGCTGCCAGCAATGGCTGCCAAGTTTGGTCGTACATGCTATGCATATCGTTTATTGTTAAATTTGAATCACAGTTCCTATGATCACTGTTACATTGTTGATATAGCTTTATTTTGGTGATTTCAAAAACGTATGGTTTAGCTATGTTGAGTTAGCCTTTTGACTTTAATCTAAATTGTTTCATGGTTGTTATTGTTTGACTTGCATCCCACTGGGATTTTTGCACACAGCGTTGATATCCGGTGTTTTTTTTATGGAAGTCTTTGCTGTTTTTTTCCTGGATTTTGTGTTGTGCGTAGTCCCTTCAAATTGTTCTTTGTTCATTTTTTTGTTTGTTGCGTTTGCACCCGAGTCAAGAGCCGCATGGCTCACAGGGCTATACCTAATAAATGACACTGAACCCTGCCAAACTCTTTGGTTCTTTCGGTAAAGTCACGTAGGTAGAAATAAAATAAATCATGATGTTTCGATCGCCACACAAGCAATCCTCATCAGGTGGAACAACCACAGCAAGAAAATGCTGAAGTAGGTGAGAGAACTGCCGTGGCAAGAGATTATATAGGTAAGAAAGGGGGGGGGAGCAAGGGGGGAGAGAGGGGAGGGGGTGCGTGAGCGCTAGGGGGAGAAGAAGTGAGGCTGGGGGGGAAGTAGGCGGGGCTAGAAGTGGGAAGCTGGGGACACGGGGGGAAAGTAACTCGGAAAAAGACTAGTACCCGGCAGATATGATGTAAACAACCACAACCAGTTAAGGCTTTACCTGGTTAATAACATCCATCCAATGATTGCTCAATTTGTATCCATCTTCTCGGTTGAAGTTATGTCTATGTTTATATATCTGGATGGCTTCATGAACAAACCTTTGATAGTTGCCCGAAGGTTTTCAGAGTACCTTGGTCTCGGAAAAAAACAATATCATGCGAGCCCACAGCGTTATAACAATGGTCAGCCACGGCAGAGGTATTGGTTCTGCCATGTTTAATTTATTAGGCTTCAAATCAAGATTGAAACCTGCCAACTTGTGATTCAATATCAATGAGGCCCGTGTCTTCCAAACCAAAAAAACAGCACAAAACGACCTTTGTAATTCTCGATTCTTGTGGAGAAGACTTTTAAACTCGACATAGAAACATTGCACATTTTGCTTTCTCTTGTAAGGGCATATTTTCTTTGCAAGGTAACGCACCTAACATCTAGAGGCAAAAATCTTAAGAATAATATATAAATTGTTGCTCACACACTGGGTGTTCAATCTATGATCGCTAGTTCAACACTATTCTATTTCTCGTATTTATTTTACCAGATAAGACCCACTTACCTGTATAGCTCTTTTTCAGAAGCGACCTGGCCACAAGTGTAATAAAGGACTCCTTCACAAGATGTCGCTCTCCGTTGGTCCTTTATTGGGTTCTTTCCTCGCACCCGCTGGTCCTCGCTCCGACCCGCGCCGTCTCCGTCGCCGTGCGCCCCGCGCACACTCCGTGTGGCTCTCGCCACGCCGTCTCCGTCGGCTCCTCCGTGTGCTCTCTCCTCACCCGCCCCTGGCCACACCGCCCTTCGGGTACCCCGCACACTCCGCTGGCTCTCTCTATCTCCGTGCGATCCCGCATGCTCCGCTGGCCTGGCCGCACCCCGCGCACGCTGGACCGCAGTGCGCCTATGACCCCCGACCACGTGGCAATGGCGCCACTTCTCCCTCCACCGCCAGCGTGGCTCCCTCCGTGGTTCACTCTCTTCTCTCCCCCCTCTCCCCTTCCGGCTCTCTCCTTATATCCCCCTCTCTCACGTGACCCAAACTCCACCTTCTAACCTGCCTCCGCCTCCGCCCCCCGTTCACCCCGCTCCCATTGGAGCGAGGTGAGCAGTGGCTCCTCCCACACGCTCTGCCTCCCAATACCCCGGCGCGTGTGAGCGGCGCGGAGGCCAGCAAGCACCCTGTTCTTGCTCGCATTACACAAGTGATAGCCTAACGAAGTGGCTTATCATCTGGACATTTATTGCAGCCAAATACTCCATACGCATGTTAATTCTAAATGTGGAGGGAAAAACTGTAGGACCCGGAGAAAAATCCACGTGACCACGGGGAGAACATACACTCCAAACATATAGGCATCAGAGTTGCGATCGAACCCACGACCTTTATACCAGGCGAGGTAGTTAACATCTCGCCACGGCTGCGCGGTGGTTGAAACAATAGATATGTTTTTTAACTGTGTCCACCCAGCAGATTAAATGGGCATAGCCACCATTTAGTCGATCGGCGGCTCACGTGCGGTGGAGTAAAGTGTGGGTACTGCCACATTTTCTACATCATCTCACCAGGAAATCACCCTCTCTAAAGCTTCATCTCGTAGAGGCCATTAAGCCACAAGTGACGTGAGCAAGCAATTGCAGGGGCTACACACCTATTCAAAAACAATATAAAAAACAATAAAAATATGAAGTAAAAATCACCAAAATACATGACCAACATATTAATAAGTAACGTAATAGAATGGTTGCATAAGATGTGTAAACCCTGCCAAGAATGATAGATGTCTCAATATGCCATTCATGCACACTATAAAAAACACATCAAAGACACTGACGCCACCAACACATAGAAATGCTTGCGCTGTCAGTGAATCAATAAGATTGCTCTGCTGCAGATACATCTTTTGCACTTTTGTACATGTTAGTTCATTAAGCAGTGTAAAGCGCGAATGAAAGAACATCAAAGATCATGGTGGGGCACACTGGAGCTTTTCGTCTCGTCTTCTGGGCGCTTCTTTTATTCAATTCAGGTGAGACACACTCTGCAAATTGATATTCCTATCATTCATATTGTGCGGAACTTTTAGTGTTTTCCTCTCTCGTGCGTGGAGTTTTTCGGGGTACTGTGCTTTCCTTCCACACACTGAATTACGCAGATTTCGTCAAACATATCAATGTAGGACCCTCCTGGAAGTGTTGTGTGACTCAGTGAGGTTATTCTGGATAAATAAAGGACATTATTATCATTGTTAAAACTGTATAACATTGTCTTATTGTATTCCCGAGTAGGATTCGTTGAAACAGCGTAGTCTCATTTTCTAGGACAACCATAGATGTGGTATAGCAGCTCCTTCATACATTTAGTTGAAGCTGTCTACCTGTAATATGCAAAACATTGGTAAACTGACAAGTTACTAAATGCTAATGCCAATTTAGAACACAATTTAAGTCACAAAACTGAATCCATAAGAAAAATATTTTACCATCACAGTCTTAATATGGGGTTACATTTCAAAACGTCGATCGTTAAATTGCTACATTTCATGAAAACAAAAATAGGGGTTTCATTGGCTGTATTCCAATGTAACAATTGTGTGAAGTGTTTATATATTGGAAGATGATGAGTGCAAATAGTATTCCTCTATGTGAGCACTGAATTTGTAACCTATGTCGCACCGTATGTAGCTAACAGCGCTAAATCAGAGGTACGGGAAGGGCCAACAGTGTGTGAAATGTTACTTTTTTAACTAGAGAAGTATCTTGTAAAGTGCGATGAGCAAGTAAAAAGGGTCAACTAAATCAAATCGAACACCTATGACCAAATCTCCCAGAATTATTTAGCAAAATATTGTCAAATCTCAGAAGCAAAAACAAGATTCAGCATGGATAGTGTTTGGATGGGTGACCACCCCATAACAGAACAGACTGTGGAGTAACGTGGCAGACCAGCACGGGCATGTACGGAAAATCCATTGTTGTAGTGTCCTTTTATACAGCCACGCCTATGTTGACCACCTTCACCAAAACGCACTCAACAGCGCGGTTAAGTATGGCGATGTAATCCACCCACCCAAATATCTGCATGGCATGGAAAGGGCTCTCATCCAGCAGTGGATTTACAAATGGGCTGTACGTGTGCGTGAATTACATCTAGGAATATCTACCGGAAGAGGAAATACAAGAAGGTCACCCACCACAGGATCAACCACAGGAGAACAATCAACAAACGCAGGATCAACCACAGCAGAAAAATCAACCACCGCAGAATCAACAACAACAGAACAATCAACCACCGCAGGATCAACCACAACAGAACAATCAACCACTGCAGGATCAACCACACCAGATCAATCAACTACCACAGGATCAACCACAGCAGATCAATCAACCACCGTAGGATCAACCACATTAGAACAATCAACCACGGCAGGATCAACCACACCAGAACAATCAACCACGGCAAGATCAACCACACCAGAACAATCAACCACCACCGGATCAAAAACAACAGAACAATCAACCACGGCAGTATCAACCACAGCAGATCAATCAACTACCGCAGGATCAACCACACCAGATCAATCAACCACCACAGGGTCAACCACAACAGAACAACCAACCACCACAGGATCAACCACAACAGAACAATCGACCACTGCAGGATCAACCACAGCAGAACAATCAACCACCACAGAATCAACAACAACAACAAAACAATCAACAACCGCAGAATCAACAACAACAGATCAATCAACTACCACAGGATCAACCACAGCAAAACAATCAACCACGGCAGGATCAACAACAACAGAACAATCAACCACCACAGAATCAACAACAACAACAGAACAATCAACCACCACAGGATCAACCACACCAGAACAATCAACCACCGAAGGAACAACAACAGAACAATCAACGACCGCAGGAACAATCACAACAGAACAATCATCCACTGCAGGATCAACAACAACAGAACAATCAACCACCGCAAGATCAACCACAACAGAACAATCAACCACCACAGGATCAACAACACCAGATCAATCAACCACGGCAGGGCCAACCACAACAGATCAATCAACCACCGCAGGATCAACCACACCAGAACAATCAACCACGGGAGGATCAACCACACCAGAACAAACAACAACGACAGGTTCAACCACAGCAGAAGAATCAACAACCGCAGAATCAACAACAGATCAATCAACTACCACAGGATCAACCACAATACAACAATCAACCACCACAGGATCAACAACAACAGAACAATCAACCAACACAGAATCAACAAAAACAACAGAACAATCAACAACCACAGAATCAACAACAACAACAGAACAATCAACAACCGCAGAATCAACCACAACAGAACAATCATCCACTGCAGGATCAACCACAGCGAAACAATCAACCACCACAGGATCAACAACAACAGAACAATCAACAATCGCAGGATCAACAACAACAGAACAATCAACCACCACAGAATCAACAACAACAAGAGAACAATCAACCACCACAGAATCAACAACAAAAACAGAACAATTAACCACCACAGAATCAACAACAATAACAGAACAATCATCCACTGCAGGATCAACCACAACAAAACAATCAACCACCACAGGATCAACAACAGCAGAACAATCAACCACCACAGGATCAACAACAACAGAACAATCAACCACCACAGGATCAACAACACCAGAACAATCAACCACCACAGGATCAACAACAGCAGAACAATCAACCACCACAGGATCAACAACAACAGATCAATCAACCACCACAGGATCAACCACACCAGAACAATCAACCACAGCAGGGTCAACCACAACAGAACAAACAACCACCACAGGATCAACCACACCAGAACAATCAACCACGACAGGGTCAACCACAGCAGAACAATCAACCACCACAGGATCAACAACAGCAGAACAATCAACAACCACAGAATCAACAACAACAGATCAATCAACTACCACAGGATCAACCAAAACAGGACAATCAACCACCGCAGGATCAACCACAACAGAACAATCAACCACCACAGGATCAACCACAGCAGAACAATCAACCACCACAGGATCAACAACAACAGAACAATCAACAACCGCAGAATCAACAACAACAGAACAATCAACCACCACAGGATCAACAACAACAGAACAATCAACCACTGCAGGATCAACAACAACAGAACAATCAACCACCACCGGATCAAAAACAACAGAACAATCAACCACTGCTAGATCAACCACAGCAGAACAATCAACAACCGCAGAATCAACCACAACAGAAGAATCAACCATGGCAGGATCAACCACAGCAGAACAATCAACAACCGCAGAATCAACATCAATAGAAGAATCAACCACAACAGGATCAAGCACAGCAGAACAATCAACCACGGCAGGATCAACCACCGCAGGAACAACCACACCAGAACAATCAACCACCACAGGATCAACCACCACAGGATCAACCACAGCAGAACTATCAACCACCACAGGATCAACCACGGCAGGGTCAACCACACCAGAACAATCAACCACGGCAGAATCAACAACAACAAAACAATCAACCATGGCAGGATCAACCACACGAGAACAATCAACAACCGCAGAATCAACAACAACACAACAATCAACCACCGCAGGATCAACCACACCAGAACAATCAACCACGGCAGAATCAACAACAACAGAACAATCAACAACTGCAGAATCAACAACAACAGAACAACCAACCACCACAGGGTCAACCACACCAGATCAATCAACCACTGCAGGATTAACCACAGCAGAAAAATCAACCACCACAGGATCATTCACAACAGAACAACCAACCACCACAGTAGCAATCACACCAGAACAATCAACCACTGCAGAATCAACAACAACAGAACAATCAAGCACTGCAGGATCAACAACAACAGAACAACCAAGCACTGCAGGATTAACCACAACAGAACAATCAACTACCACAAGATCAACCACACCAGATCAATCAACCACCGCAGGATCAACCACACCAGCACAATCAACCACTGCAGAATCAACAACAACAGACCAATCATCCACCACAGAATTAACAACAACAACAGACCAATCATCCACCACAGAATCAACAACAGCAACAGAACAATCAACCACCGAAGAATCATCAACAACAACAGAACAATCAACCACCGCAGATTCAACCACAACAGAACAATCATCCACTGCAGGATCAACCACACTAGATCAATCAACGACCGCAGGAACAACCACAGCAGAACAATCAACGACCGCATGGTCAACCATAGCAGAACAATCAACTACGGCAGGATCAACCACACCAAAACAATCAACCACTGCAGGATCAAAAACAACAGAACAATCAACCACTGCAGGATCAACAACAACAGAACAATCAACCACCACAGGATCAACCACAGCAGAACAATTAACAACTGCAGAATCAACAACAACAGATCAATCAACTACAACAGGATCAACCACAACAAAACAATCAACCACCACAGAATCAACAACAACAACAGAACAATCAACCACCGTAGGATCAACCACAACAGAACAATCAAACACCACAAGATCAACAACCACACCAGATCAATCAACGACCGCAGGAACAACCACAGCAGAACAATCAACGACTGCATGGTCAACCATAGCAAAACAATCAACTACGGCAGGATCAACCACACCAGAACAATCAACCACGGCAGGGTCAACAACAGCAGATCAATCAACCACGGCAGAATCAACAACAACAGAACAATCGACCACCGCAGGATCAACCACAGCAGAACAATCAACCACCACAGAATCAACAACAAAACAATCAACCACTGCAGAATCAACAACAACAACTGAACAATCAACCACCGCACAATCAACAACAACAACAGAACAATCAACCACCACAGAATCAACAACAACAACAGAACAATCAACCACCGCAGAATCAACAACAACAACAAAACAATCAACCACCGCAGAATCAACAACAACAACAGAACAATCAACCACCACAGGATCAACCACAGTGGAACAATCAACCACCGCAGGATCAACAACATCAGAACAATCAACCACTGCAGGATCAACCACAGCAGAACAATCAACGACCGCAGGATCAACAAAAACACCAGATCAATCAACGACCGCAGGAACAACCACAGCAGAACAATCAACGACCGCAGGGTCAACCACAGCAGAACAATCAACCACCGCAGGATCAACCACAGCAGAACAATCAACCACGGCAGGATCAACCACAGCAGAACAATCAACAACCGCAGAATCAACCACAACAGAAGAATCAACCATGGCAGGATCAACCACAGCTGAACAATCAACAACCGCAGAATCAACAACAACAGAAGAATCAACCACAGCAGGATCAACCACAGCAGAACAATCAACCACGGCAGGATCAACCACTGCAGGATCACCCACACCAGAACAATCAATCACCACAGGATCAACCACAGCAGAACAATCAACCACCGCAGGATCAACAACATCAGAACAATTAACCACTGCAGGATCAACCACAGCAGAACAATCAACGACCGCAGGATCAACAACCGCACCAGATCAATCAACGACCGCAGGAACAACCACAGCAGAACAATCAACGACCGCAGGGTCAACCACAGCAGAACCATCAACCACCGCAGGATCAACCACAGTGGAACAATCAACCATGGCAGGATCAACCACAGCAGAACAATCAACAACCGCAGAATCAACTAAAACAGAAGAATCAACCATGGCAGGATCAACCACAGCTGAACAATCAACAACCGCAGAATCAACAACAACAGAAGAATCAACCACAGCAGGATCAACCACAGCAGAACAATCAACCACGGCAGGATCAACCACTGCAGGATCACCCACACCAGAACAATCAGCCACCACAGGATCAACCACAGCAGAACAATCAACCACCGCAGGATCAACCACCGCAGGATCAACCACACCAGGACAATCAACCACAGCAGAATCAACAACAACACAACAATTAACCACCGCAGGATCATCCACAGCAGAACAATCGACCACCACAGGATCAACCACATCAGAAGAATCAATCACTGCAGGATTAATCACACCAGAACATCCAACCACCACAGAATCAACAACAAAACAATCAACCACCGCAGAATTAACAACAACAACAGAACAATCAACCACCGCACAATCAACAACAACAACAGAACAATCAACCACCACAGAATCAACAACAACAACAGAACAATCAACCACCGCAGAATCAACAACAACAACAAAACAATCAACCACCGCAGAATCAACAACAACAACAGAACAATCAACCACCACAGGATCAACCACAGTGGAACAATCAACCACCGCAGGATCAACAACATCAGAACAATCAACCACTGCAGGATCAACCACAGCAGAACAATCAACGACCGCAGGGTCAACCACAGCAGAACAATCAACCACCGCAGGATCAACCACAGCAGAACAATCAACCACGGCAGGATCAACCACAGCAGAACAATCAACAACCGCAGAATCAACCACAACAAAAGAATCAACCATGGCAGGATCAACCACAGCTGAACAATCAACAACCGCAGAATCAACAACAACAGAAGAATCAACCACAGCAGGATCAACCACAGCAGAACAATCAACCACGGCAGGATCAACCACTGCAGGATCACCCACACCAGAACAATCAACCACCACAGGATCAACCACAGCAGAACAATCAACCACCGCAGGATCAACAACATCAGAACAATTAACCACTGCAGGATCAACCACAGCAGAACAATCAACGACCGCAGGATCAACAACCGCACCAGATCAATCAACGACCGCAGGAACAACCACAGCAGAACAATCAACGACCGCAGGGTCAACCACAGCAGAACCATCAACCACCGCAGGATCAACCACAGTGGAACAATCAACCATGGCAGGATCAACCACAGCAGAACAATCAACAACCGCAGAATCAACTAAAACAGAAGAATCAACCATGGCAGGATCAACCACAGCTGAACAATCAACAACCGCAGAATCAACAACAACAGAAGAATCAACCACAGCAGGATCAACCACAGCAGAACAATCAACCACGGCAGGATCAACCACTGCAGGATCACCCACACCAGAACAATCAGCCACCACAGGATCAACCACAGCAGAACAATCAACCACCGCAGGATCAACCACCACAGGATCAACCACACCAGGACAATCAACCACAGCAGAATCAACAACAACACAACAATTAACCACCGCAGGATCATCCACAGCAGAACAATCGACCACCACAGGATCACCCACATCAGAAGAATCAATCACTGCAGGATTAATCACACCAGAACATCCAACCACCACAGGATCAACAACAACAGAACAATCAACCACCACAGTATCAACAACAACAGAACAATCAACCACCACAGGATCAACTACAACAGAACAACCATCAACCACAGGGTCAACCACACCAAATCAATCAACCACTGCAGGATTAACCACAGCAGAACAACCAATCACCACAGTAGCAACCACACCAGAACAATCAACCACCACAGAATCAACAACAACAGAACAATCAAGCACTGCAGGATCAACAACAACAGAAGAATCAAGCACTGCAGGATCAACAACAACAGAACAATCAAGCACTGCAGGATTAGCCACAGCAGAACAATCAACGACCGCAGGATCAACAACAAAACAATCAACCACCGCAGAATCAACAACAACAACAGAACAATCAACCACCGCACAATCAACAACAACAACAGAACAATCAACCACCACAGAATCAACAACAACAACAGAACAATCAACCACCGCAGAATCAACAACAACAAAACAATCAACCACCGCAGAATCAACAACAACAACAGAACAATCAACCACCACAGGATCAACCACAGTGGAACAATCAACCACCGCAGGATCAACAACATCAGAACAATCAACCACTGCAGGATCAACCACGGCAGCACAATCAACGACCGCAGGATCAACAACCACACCAGATCAATCAACGACCGCAGGAACAACCACAGCAGAACAATCAACGACCGCAGGGTCAACCACAGCAGAACAATCAACCACCGCAGGATCAACCACAGCGGAACAATCAACCACGGCAGGCTCAACCACAGCAGAACAATCTACAACAGCAGAATCAACCATGGCAGGATCAACCACAGCTGAACAATCAACAACCGCAGAATCAACAACAACAGAAGAATCAACCACAGCAGGATCAACCACAGCAGAACAATCAACCATGGCAGGATCAACCACTGCAGGATCACCCACACCAGAACAATCAACCACCGCAGGATCAACCACCGCAGGATCAACCACACCAGAACAATCAACCACGGCAGAATCAACAACAACACAACAATCAACCACCGCAGGATCATCCACAGCAGAACAATCGACCACCACAGGATCACCCACATCAGAAGAATCAATCACTGCAGGATTAATCACACCAGAACATCCAACCACCACAGGATCAACAACAACAGAACAATCAACCACCACAGTATCAACAACAACAGAACAATCAACCACCACAGGATCAACTACAACAGAACAACCATCAACCACAGGGTCAACCACACCAAATCAATCAACCACTGCAGGATTAACCACAGCAGAACAACCAACCACCACAGTAGCAACCACACCAGAACAATCAACCACCGCAGAATCAACAACAACAGAACAATCAAGCACTGCAGGATCAACAACAACAGAAGAATCAAGCACTGCAGGATCAACAACAACAGAACAATCAAGCACTGCAGGATTAGCCACAGCAGAACAATCAACGACCGCAGGATCAACAACAAAACAATCAACCACCGCAGAATCAACAACAACAACAGAACAATCAACCACCGCACAATCAACAACAACAACAGAACAATCAACCACCACAGAATCAACAACAACAACAGAACAATCAACCACCGCAGAATCAACAACAACAAAACAATCAACCACCGCAGAATCAACAACAACAACAGAACAATCAACCACCACAGGATCAACCACAGTGGAACAATCAACCACCGCAGGATCAACAACATCAGAACAATCAACCACTGCAGGATCAACCACAGCAGCACAATCAACGACCACAGGATCAACAACCACACCAGATCAATCAACGACCGCAGGAACAACCACAGCAGAACAATCAACGACCGCAGGGTCAACCACAGCAGAACAATCAACCACCGCAGGATCAACCACAGCGGAACAATCAACCACGGCAGGCTCAACCACAGCAGAACAATCTACAACCGCAGAATCAACCACAACAGAAGAATCAACCATGGCAGGATCAACCACAGCTGAACAATCAACAACCGCAGAATCAACAACAACAGAAGAATCAACCACAGCAGGATCAACCACAGCAGAACAATCAATCATGGCAGGATCAACCACTGCAGGATCACCCACACCAGAACAATCAACCACCGCAGGATCAACCACCGCAGGATCAACCACACCAGAACAATCAACCACGGCAGAATCAACAACAACACAACAATCAACCACCGCAGGATCATCCACAGCAGAACAATCGACCACCACAGGATCACCCACATCAGAAGAATCAATCACTGCAGGATTAATCACACCAGAACATCCAACCACCACAGGATCAACAACAACAGAACAATCAACCACCACAGTATCAACAACAACAGAACAATCAACCACCACAGGATCAACAACAACAGAACAACCATCCACCACAGGGTCAACCACACCAGATCAATCAACCACTGCAGGATTAACCACAGCAGAACAATCAACTACCACAGGATCAATCACAACAGAACAACCAACCACCACAGTAGCAACCACACGAGAACAATCAACCACCGCAGAATCAACAACAACAGAACAATCAAGCACTGCAGGATCAACAACAGAAGAATCAAGCACTGCAGGATCAACAACAACAGAACAATCAATCACTGCAGGATTAACCACAACAGAACAATCAACTACCACAGGATCAACCACAGCAGAACAATCAACCACAACAGGATCAACAACAGCAGAACAATCAACAACTGCAGAATCAACAACAACAGATCAATCAACTACCACAGGATCAACCACAGCAGAACAATCGACCACCATAGGATCAACAACACCAGATCAATCAACCACCGCAGCATCAACCAGAACAGATCAATCAATCACTGCAGGATCAACCACACCAACACAATCAACAACCGCAGGATCAACCACAGCGGAACAATCAACCACAGCAGAATTAACAACAACAGAACAATCAAGCACTGTAGGATCAACAACAACAGAACAATCAAGCACTGCAGTATTAACCACACCAGATCAATCAACCACCGCAGCATCAACCACAGCAGATCAATCAACCACCACAGGGTCAACCACAACAGAACAACCAACCACCACAGCAGCAACCACAACAGAACAACCAACCACCACAGGATCAACCACAACAGAACAACCAACCACCGACGAGGCAACCACAACAGAACAACCAACCACCACAAGATCAACCACACCAGCACAATCAACTACTACAGGATCAACCACAGCAGAACAATCAACCACGGCAGGATCAACCACACGAACACAATCAACCAACGCAGGATCAACCACAGCAGAACAATCAACAACCGCAGGATCAACCACAGCAGAACAATCAACAACCGCAGGATCAACCACAGCAGAACAATCAACCACCGCAGGATCAACAACAACACAACAACCAACCACCACAGGATCAACCACAGCAGAACAATCGACCACCACAGTATCAACAACAACAGAACAACCAACCACCACAGGATCAACCACAACAGAACAACCAACCACCGACGTAGCAACCACAACAGAACAACCAACCACCACAAGATCAACCACACCAGCACAATCAACTACTACAGGATCAACCACAGCAGAACAATCAACCACGGCAGGATCAACCACACGAACACAATCAACCAACGCAGGATCAACCACAGCAGAACAATCAACAACCGCAGGATCAACCACAGCAGAACAATCAACCACCGCAGGATCAACCACAGCAGAACAATCAACAACCGCAGGATCAACCACAGCAGAACAATCAACCACCGCAGGATCAACCACAGCAGAACAATCAACAACCGTAGGATCAACCACAGCAGAACAATCAACCACCACAGGATCAACCACAGCAGAACAATCAACAACCGCAGGATCAACCACAGCAGAACAATCAACCACCGCAGAATCAACCACAGGAGAACAATCAACAACCGCAGGATCAACCACAGGAGAACAATCAACCAACGCAGGATCAACCACAGCAGAACAATCAACAACCGCAGGATCAACCACAGCAGAACAATCAACCACCGCAGGATCAACAACAACACAACAACCAACCACCACAGGATCAACCTCAGCAGAACAATCGACCACCACAGTATCAACAACAACAGAACAACCAACCACCACAGGATCAACCACACCAGATCAATCAACCACCGCCGGACCAACCACAGGGGAACAATCAACCACCGCAGGAGAGGCAACTGCAAGAACTCCTTCACCCAGCACATCAGGTAATAAATGCACATTTAAAGTTCAGTGTATTTCTTTTTTTTCATCCAGTAATGGCGAATTCTTTCCAAATACAATACTAAAGCAAATACATTGTGCTCACCTAGCCAAATAAATGTTATTGTCTTAGAAAGTCTGAAATATGTTTAATCCGTGTACATGTGTACAAACGCATTGTTATTCACCTAAATTCGTGGGTTCCCACCTGTAGTCAGCGTGGTGTTCGTAAGGGACTCGGGATAAACCGTAAATGGTGATTTTAATCTTCTTTATACGTTACGAGAGTATATATGAACCTTATGGCGCCACCCCGGGGTACCATGGTACCCCAGCTCTCACATGATATCTTGATGCAGTCATTTTTAGTCTGTTGATGGTCGGCGATGCGGCAATCGACTCATCTCGACGAGCTGTACACGATGCACCACTATGGTGCATACCACGAGCGTTCAGGGTTTTAGTGCAATCGTCCACGCTGCGTTTCGTCCTCGCGGAGTAGAACTGATTTCGGATTGATTGGTACCCCAGTCGCGGAGTTAAGTACACCCCTGAAAAAAATAGTGTCCCAGAAATAAAATGTTTAATTGCCTCGGCCATTTTATATTTTCTGGTACCCCGGAGTACCGCCATAAGGATCATTTATGAATCCAGATATTTAGTTATTTGAAATGAAGTTACTCTAATACCCGTTAATGAAATGTTTTCGTGGTACTTATTTACGAACGCAATCCACCAAAATTGAATTATATAATTTCAGAAAAAATCTGGCATCTAAGCATGTAAAACTCATATGTTGTTAGGAGTAGGCACACAGTTGATAGGGCTAGTAGGCGTGTGTGAACAGTTCATCGAATTTGTAGAGGACAGACTACAAAACAAAAAGTTGAGAACCACTGACCTAAATGATTGAATATTCTGCCACACCAATCAGTGGCGTTCATCACCTGTGTATGGTATGCTGTACACTGCACAGTAAATACAATTTATGCATTCGAAATTGTTATAACACACGGACACACTTAATTTTACTTACCCTTGCCTATCTATAGCATTCCTATTATGTTCACATTTTCAGATCTTTATTGCCAATTCCATTCTAAATCCATTGGCCGAATTCCAACCGTAATAAAAAGCGCGAGTGTTTTACAAAGTGTCACAAATTAACCAAAGAGGCTTGGTTATACAGTATTTTGAAATATACACATTTGGTATCACAGATCAAAGCACAAGGGTTATTGTGTGACCACTGGCAAATGAAGCCACGAATGGCAAATACGTGTTGAGGTGTGCAAGTAACGGTAGCGAAAATAAAAATTGGCCAACAATGAATGCACTGCATGATCTGTGATGGGAATAGGTGCGCATGCAAACGTAAAATGTTTGATCAGGTTTGTAATGTCTGAGCAGCTTCCATTGGGAACATTATACCAAAACTTTGATTCAAGATTTTAATCGTACGTGTGTTCTTACCATTGTGTTTTACAGCTGTAGACGTATGCAGAACTTGCCCAAAATATGCCGAATGTATTACAACTGTGAGCCCCTTTGTCTGTAAATGTATTGTGGGATATTATCAAGACGAAGACAACCATGAATGTGCACAAGGTAAGAATTGGTCAATCTTGGTTTAAATTAAAAAAAAACGAGACCGGCACAACACAAAGCAAATTGTGATCCACAAACTCAAAGCCGTTTCCTTGAGTGTAGTAAAAATTTGCATCTACCAGTGCCACTTGAATCGTTGTGTTGGCCACTCAAACTCTTATGGGCAATATCATAAAACTATTTAATTCCATCAATGCCCTCGTGTTATGTTATCGTGTCGGCCAGTGTGTATGGTATATGTATAAATGCTTTTTAGTTATGTGTGAGATGGCAATGGTTACAACTGTTTTTAACGTGATGTGAATTCCAGATATACTGCACATGCAAAACATTCTTATTGTTTGGAAGAAAAACAATCTGTTGCCTTTAAAATCATTCCTCTCTTTGTAATTGTGTAGCAAAAGTATTCAATTCTGCTTGGAAAATAGATGTGGAATTCAACGGTGACATGGAAAATAAGTCATCGTCTGCTTTTCAAGAAATCGCAATCCCAGTACTCGAACTGGCAAGTAACTGCAACAATACTCTGCACTGTGAAACACATTTACTGCAAGATAATATTCATTTTGTAAGCTGCAACAATAATATTTACAAAAGTGTAGTGCCCTACCTGTCCCGGGGTGGAGGCACTGACAAAAACAAAATGGCGTCATATTTTATCGTGTGCAGAAAAACACATGTTGCTACAGCTTAACACCAACAATTCGGGCGATTATATATACACCTTGTCACTCTAAAATGTTGGGCATTAAGTTACAACCCAGAAATAACGTTCTTGTTGTATACTGCAGCTAAATTCAACATTTTATCAAAACGAAGCCTATCGAGGATCCGAGGTCATCCGAATAACGTACGTAGACACCCGGGCATTACACACGCACTATTTGTGTCGACTTAATTACATTCGACAGTGCTATATCTGCACATAAAGCAAGTCTTATGTGAGACTCGACCATGTCAACACATGGAACCTGTCGTTATGGCAGCACAGCATGCCCATCGTGCTCTCGCTTGCGGGGTTAATGTCGATAGAATTCCACGTCGAAGTGCATAACTTTTCCTAGATTAGGGGCCGTCCATAAATGACGTCACGCACCTAGGGGGGGGGGGGGGGTCAGACATTTGTGACGATGTGTGACGAGGGGGGGGGGGGTGATAAATGTGACGTCACCTCAAAACGCGCAACTTTAAATAAATATAGACAACACGTTCTACTTAATTAAATAGACTTTTTAATAAATGTTTTCTCCTACAACATCAGAGTACAGCGCCACATTAAATACGCACTACAATGACAATAGTTTAAAGCGATTTGAAGCATTTTTATTTTTTTTGGGGGGGGCAGAGCTTTGTGACGTCATATTTGAGGGAGGGTCTGACTTTTTGTGACACCGTGTGACGAAGGGGGGAAGGTCAAAAATCGTCCAAAATCGCGTGACGTCATTTATGGACGGCCCCTTACATCCTCAGTAAACGTGAAATAATTAGCCAACGTTGGTCCAATGGTTGCAACCACGAGTCAACATTAACCCAGCAATGTTGCACGTTGACAGGGTATGTTGCAAATTTGGGCTTCGTAGGAGCAAAATAAAGGTCACGTTACAACTTCGCAAAACAACTCGAGGTATCATCTGTCGGAGAGACACAACTGGAAATCACAGCAAAACATGTATATATATATTTAGGGCAGGTATTGTCAGTTGTTTAGAATAAAAATGAAGAAATAAAGGGGTAAACAGCAGCAGGTTTTTAATACTTTAGGAAAACTGAAATTGACCATGAAAACTCAAATATTTACTGCGCCTAAAGAAAACGTTTAATTCATGAGCACGAGGAGCTATGACGTGGTCTTAGAAAATAAAATGGAACAAAAACTGAAAATTTTTCAAAACAGAGTTGCACGATGGCTGCTGGTGGAGAATAATCGTGGTGGCAGACAAGCGGTGGAACACATTCGAGAGGGTGTACACTCAGGAGGTGGAGCGGTGAAATCAGCTTGTGCGTAGGTGGTAGATGGATTTTTGCAACGTAGGACTGCGAGAGATAGCGAAGGTTGATCATAGATGATGATGATGATAAAGAATATTAGCTCTCGAACCGGACATGTGGACTTTACGTGTAGTACATACAAATTCTTACAGCCCCTTTCACCGGTTCAGATATAAATCGAACTCAGGTCGCCGGATTTCATAATGCAGTACGATGGTGTGGCAGTTACAGATTAAGACATCGCATGTGAAAAGCCACCATGCTTTTTTAAAGCAAGTAGTTTTATCTGATAATACTCATAACCCTAATAAAGTTGATGGATATGCACTCACCATTAACCCCGTTTTGTTTGCAGTCCATATGAAAGCACTCCGGTAACCATGTTCAAAATATTTGGGAACAAAATTGACAGTCGCAATTACAAATCCCAAGTACGGAGGTGAGAATTCCAGTGTCATGAATACAACTATAATACTATAATACAACTATAATACTATAATACAACTATAATACTATGATACAACTATAATACTATAATACAACTATAATACAACTATATACTATAATACAGCTATAATACTATAATACAACTATAATACAACTATATACTATAATACAACTATAATACTATAATACAACTATAATACAACTATAATACAACTATAATACTATAATACAACTATAATACTATAATACAACTATAATACTATAATACAACCATAATACTATAATACAACCATAATACTATAATACAACTATAATACTATAATACAACTATAATAATATAAAACTACATTAATACTATAATACTACTATAATACAACTATAATGCCATAATACAACTATAATACTATAATACAACTATAATACTATAATACTGTAATACAACTATAATACTATAATACAACTATAATACTATAATACAACTATAATACTCTAATACAACCATAATACTATAATACAACTATAATACAACTATTATACTATAATACAACTATAATACAACTATAATACTATAATACAACTATAATGCTTGACATGATCAGAGTAACCAATACCTAATGCATCCATTTACACACCAATGTAATGCCACATTTACAATACACGTGTGCACCCCCCTACATTGTACACACGCGTTTCTAATGATGTCTTCCACGATTGCATTTGTCCTCAACAGCCAGGAAGGAATCAATGTAGATTTTATAAACCTTTTTGACCTAAACTCTAACACTCTAGAAGAGTCTGTCAACAGGCAACTAAACGAAACATTAGAAGAGTGTAACAATGTTTGTAATGGACTAAACGTGACGACTTCTATCAAAAGTAAGTACTTTTCGATTTAAAGCTTTCGTGACTGCAGGGATTCATCTTCTTGGTTCTTTCGGTAAAGTCACGTAAAAGGGAAGTAATAAAATAATAAAAATTTGATTGTATTATGTTTTATTTTTATTATTTTATTACTTCCCTTTTACGTGACTTTACCGAAAGAACCAAGAAGAGTAAGTACTTTGTAGAGGTTATTGCACTTGTTCATTCATGGAGCATTATGTCCACCGTTGAGTTCAATTTGTGTAGAATTTCCAAACATTCATTTTAAGTGCACTCTTGTGGCTCCGTGAGACAACGTTTCCCATGCAAAAATGTTTTCGAATGTTTTTAACAGAAATGTCACCATGCGAAGTCGGAGTATGTAATTCAACTACAGCGTCGTGCTCAAATGAGGAGGGTCTGGCAAACTGCCAGTGCCTTTTCGAACTCGGGAAACATGTCTCTACCGATTATTCATGCTCAGGTATTGCATTCATTTGCTGAATATTATTTTACAGCATTTTAAATACACTTTGACGACGTATACCCGTGGTACATGTCTCTCCACTCTATACCAATAACCCAATTTGTTTATTTTTCTTAGTTTGTCCTGTGGCAGTCATAAATGGAATATGTGGAAAGTAAGTGCAGCATTTTTAACTTTTAATTTAAAGAATATTGACTGACAATTGAAATAATAATGAAAGCACTGTTTTTTTCCCAAATGCTTGTGCGAATTGCTTTATGTGTCTGACTGAATTTTGTGAATGAATGACTACATGTTCTGAGGACAATTAAAAAATCATGTGCTGTCATTTCTTGAGGAATCAGTGATATTGTACCAATCACCATCTGGGCGTTTGTGCACTCGAATGCAGCTGTCCTTTTGGCTACTCCGGTAAAACATGTGAAGACCGTGAGTATCGCACTATCAATTCAAATTACATTTAACACTGGCACAAACGATACATTAAATGGCAATTGCTTCACATCAGAAACGCGTTTCGTTTTACTCAACATACAAGCTTGAAAATAATGATACAGAAATTATTACTTATTTTTTACTTTGAAGCTAAACAAAATACATTGTTGCTTGATTAAATTAAGCGTTTTAATAAAATGTACTGTATTTAATTTTGTTAAATGTGTCGTGTTCCTGTCATTGTAGCTTATATGCTCATTTTGGTGATACTGAGCATAATCCTGGGTGCAGTCATACTCATTGGGGGCATCACAGTCATCGTTTGCTGGTAAGAGAAGTGCATTATCAGTATTCACACATTCAATGTATTTTCATAACCACATGGGGTGGAGCACTGCTGCAGTGGTCAGTGCTGCAATATAAACCCAGTGACTCGAGTTCCATTTTGCCCACCTCTGAAAAAACCCCAGGACATATCATGGGGCACAAAAAATATCTCGCAATAACCGGAAGAGAGAAACTACATGAAAAACTGACAAAACAGGGCTTTTAATGTTTTATGTTCTGGAAAGGCAGATTTACCAGCACAGCAACCTCAGAGAATGGTCCTGGGGAAATCAGGACAGGTGGGATATATTGGTTCGATTCTGGGCCATGGCTAACGATAGTAGGGAGTGACATCTGAAATGGTCCTAGACCCCACCTAATTCACTGTCCCATGCTGACCAGCGTGGTGAATTACGGTAATGTACTGCACATGTTTACACTTTACCCCACTAAATACACAAAGAAAGTGTTGATATACGATGTACATATAGACGACAGGGTAAGGGTGAGACATCCCCATAGCACCGTATTAAACACCTGTGTAATATATTCTTTGGGTCTTTCGGTAAAGTCACGTAGATAGGTAAAAAAAAAATAAGAAAAAAAACTACGACGTTTCGATCGCAACATAAGCGGTCGTCTTCAGGAAAAGGGGGGTCAGCTTCCAAAGGCAAACTGTTTATAAAGATTTGAAATGGGCGTAGCCCAAATGTCAGCAGCCAATGCTAATGCAAGTGGTGGGCAGCCAACCCGACCGTGGTTGGTTTTCCACCAATCAAAGGGCTGCCAGGTGAAAATTGGCATGTTAATGAGGGTTAGCATGTTAACGAGGGGTAGCATGTAAATGAGGGTTAGCATGTTAACGAGGGGTAGCATGTTAATGAGAGATGAGCATGTTAATGAGGGTTAGCATGTTAATGAGGGATGAGCATGTTAATGAGGGTTAGCATGTTAATGAGGGTTATCATGTTAATGAGAGATGAGCATGTTAATGAGGGTTATCATGTTAATGAGAGATGAGCATGTTAATGAGGGTTAGCATGTTAATGAGTGTTATCATGTTAATGAGAGATGAGCATGTTAATGAGGGTTAGCATGTTAATGAGAGATAAGCATGTTAATGAGGGTTAGCATGTTAATGAGAGATGAGCATGTTAATGAGGGTTAGCATGTTAATGAGAGATGAGCATGTTAATGAGGGTTAGCATGTTAATGAGGGTTATCATGTTAATGAGAGATGAGCATGTTAATGAGGGTTAGCATGTTAATGAGAGATAAGCATGTTAATGAGGGTTAGCATGTTAATGAGAGATGAGCATGTTAATGAGGGTTAGCATGTTAATGAGGGTTATCATGTTAATGAGAGATGAGCATGTTAATGAGGGTTAGCATGTTAATGAGAGATGAGCATGTTAACGAGGGTTATCATGTTAATAAGAGATGAGCATGTTAATGAGGGTTAGCATGTTAACGAGGGTTAGCATGTTAATGAGAGATGAGCATGTTAATGAGGGTTAGCATGTTAATGAGAGATGAGCATGTTAATGAGGGTTAGCATGTTAATGAGAGATGAGCATGTTAATGAGGGTTAGCATGTTAATGAGAGATGAGCATGTTAATCAGGGTTAGCATGTTCATGGGAAATCGCAGAGCCGCAACCGAGGGGTAGTCGGCGTGCGAAGTGGCTGTGTTGGTGTGAATCCTGTGAAAGAATAAGTTTGAAATGGGCGTAAAGCACAACTAAGGAAGGTGATAGGATGGGAACATCATAGCCAGTTATGACTTAAACTGGTTGATAACGTCCTTCCAATGATTACTCAGTTTGTACCGATCTTCTCGGTTGAAATTGTGTCTGTGTCAAACTTTATTTGGAGCTTTCGTGACTGCAGGAATTACTAATTGGTTCTTTCGGTAAAGTCACGTATAAAGATAAAATAATAAATTAAATACTAGCATACGACGTTTCGATTGCAACACATGCAATCATCACCAGGTATAAATGAAATAGAAACACAAATCTAGTATACTTAGAAATGTAATGTAATACAACAGAGAGTCGGATAACATAACAGTCAACACCCTACCTGGTTGATTACGTTCTTCCTGAGAATGCTACATTTCAGAGAGAGAGATAAAACACAGAACCAGAGACATATAGACAGACATATAAGCAGACAGATATCACACAGAGAAACCACGCCTCTGTGTCGAGGCCTTAAATAGAGAGAGGGGGCGGGGGCGGAGAGAGAGGGAGGGGTTAGAGAAATTAGCATGTCAATGAGTGGCACGGTGAGTGGTACGGTGCAGAAGCTTGAAAAAAATAGGAGACAGGGAGAGAGAACACACTGAATTAAATAACATAGCAAAATTTTGAAATGTAATGCAATGCAACACAGAGGGTCGGTCAACACACAATTAACGCATAGCCTGGTTGATTACGTTCTTCCAAAGATTGCTAAATTAGAAGCTAAGTGTGAAATTTGTGTCTGTGTCTATATATGGATGGCTTCATGAACGAATCTTTGTTGATAGTCAGCCAACAAAAATTCAACCAACCACGGTCGGGTTGGCTGCCCACCACTTGCATTAACATTGGCTGCTGACATTTGGGCTAAACCCATTTCAAAACCTTATAAACAGTTTGCATTTGGAAGCTGACCCCCCTTTTCCTGAAGACGGCCGCTTGTGTTGCGATCGAAACGTCGTAGTTTTTGTTTTTTGTTATTTTCTTTGAACCGATCTACGTGACTTTACCAAAGACCAAAAGAATATGAATTCCTGCAGTCACGAAAGCTTTAAGTCACTTCTGTATTACTCCTCAGAGGCAATAAATGGGTAGCATCGACTTCCTGCTCACCCTGTAGAATACTGTATATATATGACGAAATAACATTTAGTAAAATACAACTATTGTGCATTTAAAATTTCAATAATAAATAACAACGTACAACATATTGTTATACCGTCGCTAACCTACAACTAGAAGATTATGGCCTTCCTATGGCTATGTCAGTCATTTAGAGTTGCTGGACCAAGCTTCACCACACAGGTCAGTGAGGGATGGTGGATCCCAAAATTGGTTCAGGTATCACTTGCCACTGATGTGAGACATGGCCAGGATTCAAACTCAGGTTAAATGGCGAGTTCATAGCGCAAGTGCTCGAACCACCGCATCACTGCTCCAACCACTAGACCGTTGATTCAACACATTCATTACATAATGCTGAATGTTGTTAACAAGAAGGTTACTATGCTAGTTGCTTGTGGAAGCTGTGATTTTGTCATGTTAACAGAAAGTAACCTGATAAACATCTCACCGATCTCTCCCCTGTGCTGTTAGTTGTCGAACACGGTCGCACAAGAAGCACAGCGGTGACCAAAGCAGGCAGCAGTCTTCTTTCGGGCTCAATGACAACAACATTTGCGAATCAGATTTCTCACCTGAGGCCGCTTTAGCTTGGGAAATAATTTTGCAGACCAACGCAAAACAGGTATGGTTTCTCTTTTCCGAGGAATTTAGCTTGTGTAAGTGTGCATGTGATAATACAATTATTTTATTCAGTGTTACACATTATTATCGTTGTGTATGATTATTGCTCAATATCATGCATTTGTAATGTAATTATATGGCGGTAGACAGACAGGTGACCCAAGGCCATGCCAACCGTAATTACGCTGGGATCTCAAGCACAACTAGTTGACGGTTGTCAGCCCAGTCACAAATTTTTGGATGAGGAAACACAATTGATTCTATATTATCTGCGGGCAACAGTATGCGGGTTGCTTATTTTATTCATGGTTGTGAGAAGAAAAAAATTTGTACAAAAGCACCATTTTCATTATTAGCTGCCCTCACTCATTGTGGGATTAGTGACTCAAACATGTTCACAAGTAAACCGATTACTTACAAACGACACACACAGGCGGCACATGCTCCGTCTTCACCCACACTCCACGTAGGTAAGGAAAACATGACCTTTTTTGCCGAACTGACGTATATTTTTCCGTATCCATGTTTATATTTTATCCAGACCACTCCTACCTTTTATTTCCCCACACAATTGGGATTTCCCTGTACAGTGTTGAATTTGGCGTTTCACTCAAGTTAGTTTATTCGAGTTCTGAGAATAAATAAATAGATTTGATTGACTTACAATGAAAACTCTATGCTCGGCTTATAATAAAAGTGTTTGCAGTGTGTATCATGAGACCACTTGAAGGACGAGAAATCTCTATTCGTATTGGAAGTACAGTAAAGAACAAATACAGTACAATTATGATATGCAATTCCAAAGTAATGGAAAACTGGTAACGCGATAGCCGTCACATTGTGAAAACGTATATCTTATCACATCTCATCATGAGATGAGTAATCAGGGCAACTTTGATGAGCACAAAGGCCATCCAAGGTCTCTCATACAGCGGAACTGCTCATGGAAAACATTTACCCTGCGGACCTCTCAGGCCAAAAACTTTTGTCACTTTATACATTGAATGAGGACATTTTCCTTTGAATAGTTTTTCTTCCCTGCTGATTGTTTTAATGACAATTTTTTTGAGCACGATAGCCATTCGTTTTTTCCAATAACCTAATGATACTCGTTTGTCCCGGGCTGCGACTCGTGGCTTTTGTAAGATGGCGCAGCCAATAAAGCCCATCCCGAGGGTTCGCCTCAATACCCCGGTGACGACCGGCACGAGCACGCCACGCATCGGCAACCAAGAGATGATGATGAAGCGCAGCCCGTGTAACGATGCCGTCTACGGGAAACCCAAGGTACTGGATCACATTCACACAGACCGTACTGCTGCAAATAGATATTTGCTGAAAAGAAATCTGCGCACTAACAATGACTGCGAAGGTGAGAAATGTGAAAAATAAGGCTGGATGTGGTGAGAGTATTGTCGGTATGTAAAACTTTTTTTGCACCCTACGTAACCAACCGAATTGAAAATCAAAAGTTTCGACTTTTCCAAAGGAAGTGTGCAGAGAAGATAGACCATGATCGTGAGCAGGTGCAGAAAGCTTTACATATGAGGGTAAATATTTACTGATGTTTTATTTTGTTTTCAGAAATCAACACGTAATGGAGAGGACCAGCATCAAGACCAGGCCAACTTTCACAATGAATATGACAATTATTGTTTTTCACACGACACCTCTGAAAGCTACTATTAACGAGATAATAGTGATGTATTACAATTAATATACCTACAATCGTGTTCCATTTATCCCCGAAACTTAATTACATGAATCCTGGTCATTACTTACTTTAATAAATCTGATACTGTAGCTACACTAACGATGATATTTTTTAAAAGTCTACTGACTGTATTAAATATACATACATGAACAGTTTTGTGAGTCTCTTGCAACATATAATACACCTCAGAATAGGTTTTCCCCTTTTTTCTGGCAACAAAACAGGTGTTAAGATCTTGATTTGAAGCTTTCGTGACTGCAGGAATCCATACTCTTTGGTTCTTTCGGTAAAGTCACGTAGATAGAAAATGATTAGATCACGACGTTTCCATCGCAACAACCTGAAGACGGTCGCTTGTGTTGCGATCGAAACGTCGTGATCTATTAATTTTCAATCTACGTGACTTTACCGAAAGAACCAAAGAGTATAGGTGTTAAGATGTTAAAACACCAAACTGAAACCTTTTCCAAGGAATCATGTCTGCATTAACCGTTTTGAGACTAGGCTCAAAAGAAAGCTGTCTCTGGTGTGGACCAATCAATTTCAAAGACAATGCATATATTATCAGAGTACGTTTTTGTTTGCATTCTGACCACAAGTATTATGGTTAATGCAGAAATGATTCCTTTCTAAAAGGTTTCAGTTTGGTGTTTTAACATCTTAACACCTGTTTTGTTGCCAGAAAAAAGGGGAAAACCTATTCTCATATTTTGGTACTGGCAAAGGAGATCCCATGATAGAGATTGGCATGTTAATGGGAGACCTCAGAGCCGCAACCACGGGGTCAGCGCGAAGTGACTGTGAAAGCGCAAGGCTTGAAATCGGCATAAAGCACAACTAACATCAGAAGGTGGTAGGTAGGGCACATCATAGCCAATTATGATTGAAACTGGATGATAACGTCACTCCAATGATTGCTCAGTTTGTACCCATCTTCTCAGTTGAAATTGTGTCTGTGTCTATATATCTGGATGGCTTCATGAACGATTTTTGTTGAAAGCCAGTGGGCTTGCAAAGTACCTTCGTCTTAGAGAAATCAATTTCGTGTGAGCCCACCGCATTAAAACAATCGTCAGCCACGGCCGTGTTTCAGATCTGCCTTATGTGTATGAACACGGTCCGAGACATGTCGCTTAATTTCCCCAATGTAACTACTGCCGCAGACACAGCTTAGTTTGTAGACGCCAGGGTATTGCATGTCAGGGATTACATCCTTCACAGATGGGATCAGATGACGAATTTTATGAACTGTCTTAAATCGAACCTGGATCTTGGGTTTGCTCATGATTTTGGAAATCTTTTTATAGTGACCCCTGCTATGTATGGCAAGGTGATGGTTTTGATTGGGTCCTCAGATGGTTCTTTCCCAACGGTTGGGGTGATAGCTTTATGGATTGTGTCGTCTGAATATCCATTCATCTTGAGAGCTTGGTGTACGTGTTCCAGTTCACTGATTAGGTGATGACGGTCGGAAATACATCGAGCTTGATGGTGTAGAGTTTTGATGAGGCAATTCTTCTGGGATGGATGGTGGTGGGAGTCGGGTTTTAGGTAGGCATCCGTATGGGTGGCTTTCCTGTAGACATTGTCCAATTGAGCCATCTGATCTCTTTTCTATTAAAACATCCAAGAACGGTAACTTGAGCTTGTTTTGTCTCTCAAATTCCAAGCTGGCTGCTTCATTGACGTTTTCAATCCACATCTCATCAGCGGCAGTGATGTCATCCAGATGGGGCTTTATTTGGAATTTTATAGGGTCACTGAGCAATCCTGTGCCAATCGATCTCAGTAACTTCCTGCGTACCAACTCTGGATTGCACTGGTAATCAGCTCCTTTTTCTTTAGATGCAAATAAAAGTCTGTCCTTTAATTCAATAGCTCAGAACAAAAAGTTTTGTGCAGTTTCTCTTGGCTCCTGAAAGATGTTCATCAACGTCTGATAGAGATCAGATGTGCTTTATTCTCTATAGTGTCCCTTCAAAATGTTTTTTAACTTGTAAATAGTCAAATCAGTTTTTATTTCTAGCATGTCCCTCAAATTTAGACCAGGACTGATTGCTCTGACTACTGCCTCAATGATGTCAGACTCAGCATAGCCCTTACGGGCTCCTGTGTCGATCTGGTGCATCAGATTTGTGTAAGATAACTTGTCTTTCTGCCCTCTTCCACCAATCTGCCCACAAATCCCGAATTATCTCCGTATTGTGACTTCCGGCACATTTCCTAGTCTGGCCATTCCTACGGGATCCAATGCTGCTGTGGTTTTTGTTCCACCTTCACTTGAGGTTTTCTTTACCTATTCTTCTTATGACTCTTGTATTTCACCATCCATATATTCAGCTAGTTTTGATGGTGGCCATGTTTGTTTGACCTGTTCCTTTGCTGTCTTTGTCTTTCTGCTGTATTGTTTCAATGAAAGACAGCAGGTTTTGAACATATGCACAGGCCTCATCATCTTCTTTTTGGTCTTCAATTTCATCGAGTACTCTTTCTGCCATACAAATGAAAGCCCGTCTGCTTTTATCTTCACCAGTTTCATCATCATGGAAACACTTCAAATATCTGCATGTTTCCATGAGCTGAGCTCTTTGCAGCTACTTCAAAACAGTACTGGCCTTGTCCTGCAGCTGTTCCAGTGCCATGATGTGAAGACCGTTCAGATCCTTGCACAACTGTCTTTACATATGTTGCCTGTACAATTGCTTGGTCCGTCTCATTGGAATAGTTGATCCCCGTCAGTGAACTCTGGGAAACTCTCCTGCCTGGCTCGCCAAAATATGTTGCACACTCGAAATGAAGGAAGTTGGCAGGTGCTGAAAATCGAGGGCAAACACATTTATTGTGGTAAATCTGTAAAATGCAACAGCCCTTTGTGTCACACACAGCAATCCTCAACCGAGTCGCCATTAAGCACGTGACCGGTGTACAAGTCCAGTTACTCAATAACTCTGCCAGACACCTACAGGCCCAACTCAGTTATCACATGCTGGTGTACACACGTGCATTGATGTACTGCACAGCAAATAAGAACTTTCACAACACCACACTTTACTCCATTGCTGCATGAGGAAATAATTAAAAGAGTGCTCCATTCCTAATGTGCCACACTATATTACAGTACTGCATGGAGAAGAGACTCAGTCGTAATTTGTCTGATGAGAAGGGTAAGATTTTGAGCCTGGACTTGGACAGGGGGCAGGGAATCCGCAGCACGGATGACTGTCGGAAGAGCTTTCCAAATCACTGGACCCATAAAGGAGGAGGGGACCTCCCTTCCAGTGGACATTGGGTGAATATGTCAACAAAATCCACGGTTGCTGGAGTGGAGAACCAACAGTGAACGTTAGTGGAGTGAGATTAGAGCGGAGAGATAGACAGTGTGCAGTCGATGGAAGATCTTAAAGATGGCAATGTAAATCTTGAAGGTGATCCAGGACTGTCCTGGGAGCCAGTAGAGGGAGGCAATGAAAGTGTTGTCGGGCCAATACAAAACTCAGGTTGGTCTGCGATGTTAGTGGTGGTAAAAGCTTTGTAGAGATTCCCTGCTTTGAGTCGTGCAACGCTACACCAGGTGGCAGCAAAGAGTCACGCGTGAGCTTATATTGACATGAAGAAAATGGAAACCAACGGGAAACTAGTTGAAGAAACATGCCTTGAAAACATGCAAATCTACGCAGTCGTGTGCAAAGGCACACTTTTCAAAAGATGGTTAAAAATCACGAAGGGCTCTTTGTTATTACAAATGGCATTTTTCAATAACGAAGATCAAACAACCAACGCAATCAACTCGACGCTTTCAACATATTAAAATGCATCTAAATTCAAAAAACACAATTTTTTTGTCATATAATATTTTTCCTGCGCTTTAAATCCTTTTTGTTTGTACCTGAAGTTGAAGGCTTAAACGAAGATAAGACACGAGATGCGATACGAGTTTTGTGGCCCAAGTTGTTCAAATTGGGGAAACTTTTGACAGAGAAACCAACAAAATGTTATTGTATCATCCCATTTTTTGTTATCCCACAGCGTCTCAAATTCGAACTGTACGTTTACAAAACTAAAAATAACAGCACACAGATGCAAGTTCAGCAATTCAATGTGGCACTTAACGTAATTGTAATTAAATTCCCACCTTGGAAATTATGGCATCGTGAGTCGATTGTACAGGGTGCTTCAAAATAATTTGCAACAATACCACAAGAAATGTGCCTCCGGGCTCTGGAGCCCACTTGGAGAAGATTCCAGGCGTGTGTTGACAATGATGGCGAACAAGTGGAGACTCTTTGACTTTTCGAAGCTATTAACATACATTTGTTATTATGTTACAGTGTAACATGACAACAAACGTACAGTGTAACATGATAACAAATGTATGTTAACATTTTTTTGAAGCACCCTCTATTTGCTTAAATGGCACAACGCATACGGCAACGGTGGACTCTTGATTCTCCTCCGAGCACTGGTGGGCACGTCCACAGAGCCAGCAGAGTCAACGACGATGATCCTCCACAAACATCGCAAGTTCCAAGGGAAACAGAGAATCCCTGACTTGATGCTCGCGTGAATCCAACAGAGTTGTAATTCTAGATTTGAACGTGTGTTTGGGTTAGATTGCGTAAGTATAAATGTGTCGTAACCCTCCACCACCCGACACAGCCAGTAAGGTTTGTCACGTAAACAACGCGACAATTTAGTTACTACTTCAGCCCACCGGTGTTTTGGAGAGTAAATCCACGATATTTACAATTTGAGTACGACGTTTCGCTGGTAATTACACCCAGCATCACCGGACGAATTGCCAGAATTCTGGCAAATTCTAGTAACTCATTGGCACCACGCTTTGTTTACGTGCCAAACCTTACTGGCTGCGTCGGGTGGTGGGGGGTCACGACACATTTATATTTATCGCGATCTAACCCAAAAACCTTTATTGTGAATCGCGTGGGTCGCGAAAGCCTACGCGTTAAATTGACCGTTGTAATGCTCCGCTAAAAAACATTCCTGAGCAACCTCCCCCACCCGAAAAAAAGGGCTTTAACCACAGCCTTTTGCCCAACTTTGTCTGACCCGCCCGACCAGTTATCGTGGCTTCACAGCTGAAGGGCATGGGCGTGACCCCCCCCCCCATCGCAGAGAGGCATGGGGGGGCAGAGAGGAAGGACGAGGGAGCAACGATCATCACAGACCTCTCCTTGCACCCCGCATCTGTGTCTTCAGAAAAAGGCAGCGGCAACATAACGTTACGAAAGCCCAAAGCCCCCGAGGAGTGGTCTCACGCACGCCCAAAGTTCGGTTGAATTTTTTTGTTTTATTTCCCCTCCATTGGGTGCGGCATTCGCCTGCTTGCTGCCAACGAAGGTGGTGGTATCATCGCCTGGATTTGTTGCGGATCGACGGAGCCTTCATCAAGGAGTCCATGGAGCCAGCTGACAGGTGGAGCGCTTGCAAAGTGGCCCTCGCTGCGTTGCTGCTTCTCTGCGCAGTCGGCACTGGGACAGGTTTGTAAATCCGTGCTTGCCCTTCGCAGGTTCGTGTAAGGCAGTAAAAGGCAGGGACTTAATTACAGCCCCCTGACCCAGTGGTGGAATTCCACATTCTTTTAGCGTCTGCTGCTTACAGGGGCAGGCACTGTTGACGTACCACACAGTGTGGGGGAATAAAAGAAGCGAAGGATTTGAGACGCATCCCAGAACAGGAGTTGAATTCGCTAATTTTGAGATCGCGAGCCGCACTCCACCGTCGCCGCATGGCCCACGGCAGACGTGCGGGTGTTTGCGATCGCTCATTTAAGTTGCGTCCGTTCAATTTGTTGGCCCAACGGTGTGGAAGAGATGCAAAGGAAAGTCACCTGAAACGACAGCACTGATTCTGTTATAGGGACTGAATGTTGTTGGTTGTGTGACGAGCGGTGGATGCCCTGTCTGCTGCCTGAGAGCTGTGACACAAAAAAACCCCACAAGTATCTGAAGAATCTAAAACCGTTTTGTTCATCATGCATGACAAGAATGTACCTGGTATTTTGGCCAAGCGGAGGGAAAAGTACAGTAGGTGTCGTCCTTCCATGATGTGGTTGCAAACGCAGCAGTACTTTTTGTGATTTTGTGAGAAAAACACTTATCAGTGGCCACCACGATTGACAGCAAGCAACTACTTTTAATTATTATTACCTGAGATATGTTAAATTTCGATTTAAAGCTTTCATGACTGCAGGGATTCATCTTCTTGGTTCTTTCGGTAAAGTCACGTAGAAGGGAAGTAATAAAATAATAAAAATAAAACATAATAAAATAAAATAATTCTCACGACGTTTCGGCTACAACGCAAGCAGCCGTCTTCAGCTGAAGACGGCTGCTATTTTATTATGTTTTATTTTTATTATTTTATTACTTCCCTTCTACGTGACTTTACCGAAAGAACCAAGAAGCTGAGATATGTTATTATGCCATTCATAAAGTTAACAAGGGGGCCATTGTGATACGATTATATATTTCTCTCTGAAAAAATGTGTCATTCTATAGCCAAAATTCCACACATTGTACGCACTGCCAAATACGGGAATCATCTTTACTCTTTGGTTCTTTCGGTAAAGTCACGTAAGGTAGAAAAATAAAACAAAATAATAATAAAATATCACGACGTTTCGATCGCAACACAAGCGGTCGTCCTGAGTCCTGAGGACGACCGCTTGTGTTGCGATCGAAACGTCGTGATATATTATTTTTATTTTTCTTCTTGGTTCTTTCGGTAAAGTCACGTAGAAGGGAAATAATAAAATAATAAAAATAAAACATAATAAAATAATTTTCACGACGTTTCGGCCACAACGCAAGCAGCCGTCCTCAGGTCGTCCGACAGACCTGTTCTTCACCTGAGGATGTCTGCAGTCACGAAAGCTTTAAATCGAAAAATTGTTTTATTTTGTTTAATTTTTCTACCTACGTGACTTTACCGAAAGAACCAAAGAGTATGGATTCTTGCAGTCACGAAAGCTTCAAATCAAGGGAGTAATCTTTGTTTTCGTTGCGGATAACCTGGTTGTGTTTGCTTTACATCTGCAATGGTGGTGCTGCTGCAAGGCTCGAACAATGTCTGCGTCAGTGGCCACGCGCACCTGTGTCGAGAATGCCTCCTGCTGCATCCGGACTGTGCATGGTGCGCAATGAAGGTACGTGTGTGCACGTGCGTTCGTTCTGCTTCTCCGCGTACCATCGAGTCTTAATACAATGCTATCATTGTGTGGACGAGTTTCGGTGTGGAAAAACATCACCGCAAAGAGGAATGGGGCTGGAAAATGTGTAGTCAATTTCTTCATTCGGCACCCTACTAAAATGCGTAGGCAAATATGATCGCAGTCAAGATGGCCTGGTAACAATACAACTTTCATACCACCACTGTCCAAAACTACGGGAAGAAAATGGCCCCGTCCTTTTTACCATGAGGACCAAAATATAAATTGTCTCCAAGTTGTACAGCTCATCATGGAAAAAGAAGGTTCTGAGGATGTCTCATCACCAAGTTCTTCCTTCCAATATGAGGAAGCTACTGGAGCTGATGCACTTTTAAATCTAGATTGAAAATTTATTTCTTTAGAACTTATTTTTGTGTTTAGTTTGTTGTCCTTCCCCCTACTACGGTGCGAAATAAGTTCAAGATACGAACAGACATGCAATGGATTGTTGCAACACAAGGACAAGAGAGATGATGACGACTCGGGGAGGATATCATTCAAGAGTGGATAGACCAATAGATCATAATTGATGACGATTATAACATTTAAACTCAACTGTATCTCAAGCAAGTCCCATACTACAATTCTTGGTGGCCCGCAGGGCTTCATTTGTCATTGAATATTTTCCTTGGCCACCAACCCCCAATCCCTGACCTCTCTTCCGGCCCCACCCTCCGTCACCGAGGAAATGTTTTCTGGAGCTCGGCCCCAGAATCAGAATCAGAAAGGGTTTTATTCACCATGAAAGTTCGCACAGACAAGTAATTTACTTTGGCCGGAAGGTGCATACATTCAACATTTAGAAATCTTAAATCTTGAATAAGTGGTTTACAAGTCTTACTAATACTAAGGAGCTAAAGTATGTAAAAATTGAATAAAAGAAAATCTAAAATATACAATAGCTATAATATACAATATAAAATTACAAAAATGCAAATAGGGTAACATAGTGCAAATATGGCAGGGTGTCATTGTGCAGATATTGTGTTAAAATCAGTTTGAGCATTAAAGTCAGTTTGAGTCAGTTTGAGCCCCTGGCCTTTTGAAGAGGCCAGCAGCGGATGGGAAGAAACTGTTTTTGTGGCGTGAGGTTTTGGTCCTGAGGGACCGCAGCCTTCTGCCGGAGGGGAGTAGCTGAAACAGAGAGTGTCCAGGGTGGGAGGAGTCGGCCACAATCTTCCTCACTCGCCTCAGGGTCCTCGAGGTGTACAGGTCCTCGAGGGTAGGCAGATTGCAGCCAATCACCTTCCCAGACAGCTCTAGCTGAAATTACACCCCTTGTTGCACAGTTTTGCTGTCAACTTTGATGCGGGGCATTTTTTTCCAACGATATCTGGTCCCCAGGAGTACCCGAGTGGGAACTCGCGGTGCGACCTGCTGGCCAACCTGGTGGAGAACGGATGCCCACAGGAGTCCTTGGAGAAGTCCTCTAGCCACGTGCGTGTGGAGCAGAGCAATCCACTCAGCGACACGGGATCAGGTTCAGCCAAGCAAATCACGCAGCTCACGCCACAGAAAATCACCCTCACCATGATGACAGGTGAGAAGCCTTATCTTGTACACGAGTCCTAACCCTGCCTTGTGACATCTCTAACTTGTTTTTGGTACCCAAATGCATTCATGAGGATTGAGAAAGTGTCTGCACGTATACATACAGACTGAGCAACATCCCGACACTTTGGGTCATTAACATCGCCTTAAACCCGAAAGGCCGAAAGAAATATATATACAGTAGTCATAAAACATTTCAGGCATTAGTCATTCTTCGAAACAGGAAGACAGGGCAGATAAAACAGATAAAACAGTGAGGCTCGTAGATGTAAACACTCTTTTATAATGTGGTCACTTCAAAAGTTCATGTAGTTTTGCTCGTGACTGGTAGATGAACACTTTTATATTACCAGATATTAGATGTAGCAAAAACAACTTTTTTTTTTTTAATAAAAAAAAACGTGTGCGTGGTAATGCACCGATGACGACTCTGCTGTGCAATTGAATCTGTGCCCTATGTCCGAGCAGGCGCTCCAGCCAAATTCCAACTCAAAGTTCGTCAGGTGGAGGACTACCCAGTGGACCTCTACTACCTCATGGACCTCTCCATGTCGATGCGCGATGACCTGGACACCATCCGCAACCTGGGCACCGACCTCTCTCGAGAAATGGCCAAGCTGACGAGCAACTTCCGCTTGGGCTTCGGCTCCTTCATCGACAAGCCTGTGTCACCATTTGTCCAAATGTTCACAGACCCCGAGTACGCCAAAAACCCCTGCCAATTGTAAGTGTTGAATTCACACGTTGTTTATTGAGCGCTGTGTCAATTGGTGTAATACTGTAATGGTTCACACCCACATCCCACACATGCCGCCAGGGCCGTTTGATCGTTACCAATCAGGGTCACAACGCATTGTGGTGATTTTCACAGCCTTTAGTTGCTCCGGTGATCCCGTGAAGCCGTTACATGCAACACGTGAATTTAAGAACATCGATTCTTATGCATGTGATTCAGGGCATGCATCATAAGCTTGAACAATCATCGTAAATTAACAGGTCGATGCATCATTGCATCCTCGCAGTAAACCATTCGGTACTATACTTTAAAGTTTAGTTTAGGACGATGTGTTTTGGTGATGCGTTCTCGATAATAAACTGCATGTCACTTGTACTTTGCTCATTTTTGTTGCGAGAACAGGCCGCTCGCCGTTTACACTTAAGAGAGCGACTGATGACACACAACCATGTCACTGTGACCCACGACGTGTCTGATTTCTGACCTCATTGCATAAAAGCAGACTACTGCTCTACTCTTACCGACCACAAACATCCGTTTAATACTCACGTCAATATCCGTTGAAGCACAGTGAATAAGCAATGACTCTCATATGCGGTCCGGGAATTCCACACCTTACAGTTATCTCAAACATATACCTCTTAGGTTTGAGCCAATTTTAAAGCATAGCATAGCAACCACACTTGAATTAACGTTATGCTACTTTCGTTTATTATTATTATTATCCTTCAATTGCTATGTTTACATTTTCTTGCAGTGTTGTATTTCAGTATTTTTTCCACGCTTGTGATGGTGCACGCCCAATGGTATCAGACTCCCACACAGAAATGAGAGCTGTGCACTCTTTTACAGCCGCACCAAGCCACCCTTCAGCTGCCCATCGACATATGGGTACCACCATGTGCTCCCACTCACCAACGAAGTCAACAAGTTTAACGAGGAGGTGCAGAAGCAGGAGGTGTCCCCCAACAGGGATGCCCCGGAGGGTGGCATGGATGCCATTTTGCAGGCTACGGTCTGCAAGGTGAGGGATGCCAGCAATTTGCCCATGACTGCCATCGGTTCGGAATAACACAATGCTTTTGATGTCAGACAGCAAAATGTGACATAATTGTACTTTAATAAATGTCTTCGGTGAAGTACGTGATTGAGTTTTTGGTGGGCTGTATTTCAAACCTTTAGAGTTTGAAGGCGGCTTCTAAATTGTTTCAGCAGCAGTATTATTAAGGTGACGTTATTGGCCTTGGGATCTAAAGGCTTTCGTGATGTGGGCGTCCCAAGGACTTGAGAGCATGGTGCAATGCAGACAATCATCTTCCATACAACTGCGTAGGTTTTTGCGGTTGTGCTACACACCTATCCGGCATGTTTCCAGTTTTTTATTGCGTGTTGTTTGTCAAGATTTCCAACGTTCCCCTTCACATTCTGCGAGCTTCTTCAGTAAAATGTCAGGCATGACGCCGAACAGCATGCGGTAACAGCCCGAAAACACATCAGATAACCAACAGCCACATCGGATAGCCAACTAAGAAAGTCTTGCAGTTTGCCACTTTTTCAAGCTGCTGCGCATACAGTTATGTTCTTCGCCATGACAGGAACAAATCGGTTGGCGGAGGGAGGCCTCCCACCTGCTGGTGTTTACCACAGATGACCATTCCCACTTCGCTCTGGACGGTCGGCTGGCTGGAATCGTCCAGCCCAGCGATGGACTCTGCCATCTGGACTCGAGCAATGTCTACGTAATGACGGACTCTATGGTCAGTGTTGCGAGTAAATATAACCGAAGGCGAGCGTCAACGGAAATATTTGGAGTGTTGTGCACTGCATCCATTGCATGCCTATTTCTTTAGCAGAATACTATCTTGGGGAATGTGTCCTTTCGTTACAATAAACAGCCACGCTTAATTAAAGACAGGTTTTCGCTCAGAGATAATATTGTCAGCTATTATTATTATTATTAATGTTTCATTCATGCTTATGATTTCCTTTAGTGCCTCTTATCTCCATGGCTAAACTATAATAATTGCATTTTGTTATGCACTTAGAAGATTTATTTTATTGCTAGTTATGAATTTTAATTGAAATATAAATGCATGCTGTGCATTGTATATGCATTGGGTAGTCACCAAGCATTGTTACACTGATATTACTCGTATTAAAAGCAGCAAAAATCATTCACTTTTCCTTTCGGGTGCAAGCAATTGTATAAACGGTGATCAAATCTTCTCATTTGGATGTAACAATAATGGAGATGCTTGTATGTAATGTTAATATAGTCTAACATATTTACATTTTCCCTGGAGGCTGCCTTAACAAATTATATTTAATGTCCACAGGATTACCCATCAATTGCCTTGGTTAGTGAGAAGCTGTCAGAAAACAACATCAACCTGATTTTTGCCGTGACCAAGGAATTTAAAGAGATTTACACGGTGAGTTTCCATGTCACTAGAGTTACATTATTAATTACATTGGCTATTACTCCCACCATGGTATACATCCACAGTACACGACATGTAAATATAAAACTTACATATGCATGCCATTACATAACATTATCAACATGCTAATGAATTTCTTACCAAACAGAACATGTAAATATAAAACTTACATATGCATGTCATTACATAACATTATCAACATACTAATGACTTTCTTACCCAACAGAACTACACTGACTTGATCCCAGGAACAACGGTGGAGGTTTTGACAGCCAACTCCAACAACATCATTCAGCTGATCGTCAGTTCGTACAAAGTACGTGTTCCAGGTATCACGCATGCAATTTTTCAATGCAAAGTGATTTACAATTTTTCTCCAAGCGCGTGGTGCTTGCTGATGAGACAAGTGTTCCATTGCCAGAGCCTGCGCTCCAAGGTGGAGCTAGAGGTGTGGGATCAACCAGAGGAGCTGTCGGTCTCCTTCTCCTCAATCTGCCAGGATGGAAACCCCCAGCCGGGACAGAAGAAGTGCACTGACCTCAACGTGGGGGACACGGTACAATCCCAATAAACAGGCGACTTTGGGCCAAAGTTGGCACGTAGTTGCAAATGTTGGCCCAACTTTCCATATTTACCAGGATGGCAATACTGCGTTGCCTTCTCCACTGCGCGACAAATTGGCCCCTTTCTGTGTATTAATAAGGTGGCTCTGCTGGCTGTGATATGCTGATACATACAGTTGCATTTCTATATTCCCATCTGAAATTTTAATCATATTCTGGAAAAGTATTTGAATGTATTTGATAAATCGTGAAAAAAAAAATGTTCATTTGAAACAGTCCATTGCCAATTTTCAGAAAATTTCATTTGCAAGGCTGACCTGGGTCACCACAATGAGTGTAGATTGTGAGCTCCAACTAAAATATCAGTTAATCTCATTGCCCTCCCAACTCTCCACTCCACACAAGAGGCCATTGCTAAATGCATCCTCTGACTATATATCTGATAAAGTGTACAGCTAATTGTGAATTTGGTGTTGTATATGTAATAATAAACATAAAACTCAAGCAACAGTATGTAACATCATAACCACCTCCCCCACCCCCTGCTGCTCCCAAGCAGTCGTGATGTAAACATCCCCTCCTCCTCTGATTCAGAAACTTGAGATGCAGTCGCACTTAGATGATTTATACATTCAAATTGCACGATATTGTAAAACAGGTCAATATTCAGGATGTCAGCTTTAAATATTCTGCCACAACGGTCGCATTTTGTCCCGCGTGTTGCTGACCGAAGGTGAGCTTCGATATCACAGTGGAGGCACGCGGATGCCCGTCGCAGCCGGTGGAGAGGACGCTGAAGATAAAGCCCGTGGGTTTCAAAGACGCTCTGGAAGTTCGCGTGCTGCTGAGCTGCGGCTGCGCGTGTGAGAAAAGCGCGACGTCCAACAGCACGGAGTGCAATGAGCAAGGGAAGTCCGAGTGCGGCGTGTGCCTCTGCCAGGAGGGCCGCTTGGGCTCCACGTGCGAGTGCAGCGCAGAAGGGCCCGTGGACGGCTCGAGCGGTGGCAGCGCGAACGCAACCGGGGGTGACAGCGGCCTCCTCTTGTGTGGCCCCTTGCTGCCAAACCAGCCCGTGTGCGGAGGCCGTGGAGAATGCGTGTGCGGCGTTTGCGTTTGCTACACGAGCGAGTACGGGAAGATTTACGGCAAGCAGTGCGAATGCGACAGTTTCTCTTGCGGACGCCACCGAGATCAGCTTTGTGGAGGTAATCCATAAAAACTAATGCTGCTTTATGTTGTGCAAGCACAGCGAGTTTCAGTCTTGAACCAGGACAAAACTCAATTACGTATCACATTCGACATGCAGATATGAGCTTCAAGGTGGGGTGTAAAATACATACGTGCGTGACAATTTCAGGCATGTGAGAGTGTACAATGCTCGCAAGCCACTAAAGGCACAGTTTTATAACGGCAGGAAGAATTCACCTCCTAAAGCATTCCTTAGTCTTACTCTTTTTCCTGAGTATTACTGATTCGTTAAAATATTACTCATTAAATGTTGTCCACATCTGGATATAGAAATAATATCAAAATCCCCAACTTTCCAAATCCTTATAAAACCATAGTAAAATCATAATATGTACTTGAAAAAAAAATGTAACAGAAACCATTCATATCAATCTGTACCGCATGCTGTACCGCATGCTGTACCGCATGCTGTACCGCCTGTTGTTCGGCATGTTGTTCGGCATGCTGTACCACATGCTGTACCGCATGCTGTACCGCATGCTGTACCGCATGCTGTACCGCATGTTGTTCGGCATGATGTTTTATGCTTTTCTACTGATAAAAGTCCCAGCACGTGGAACAAAACGTCGGACATCATGTCGATGAACGTGCGATACAGTACAAACGCGAATACCCTACGGGGTGACATCATCCTCTAGGCCATGGGGACTGCAACTGTGGTGAGTGCCGCTGCCACGTGGACTGGTCGGGCGACCTCTGCAACTGCACGACGCGCATGGACACGTGCGAGTCGTCGGACGGGCTCCTGTGCAGCGGACGCGGCGACTGCACGTGCGGACGCTGCGTGTGCACCACGGCCGGCAGCTCAGGCGACACGTGCGAGCGCTGCCTCACCTGCACCGACGTGTGCACGACCCGCAGGTACGGGCGCGAGCCACGGGTGAGAGGCCCACAGCTGTCGGTGCCGCGGGTGTCGACCCCCGATGCCGCGGGTCACGAAAGAGACACTGCGTCCACTGCACAATCGCGGCTGTCCACTGTGTCACCCCGTTGAAATGAACACAAACGCTGATAGTGCTACAGAATTACAATGGTGATACTGCAGGTGTCAGAATAAATCAGTTTGGCTTTTTTTTTAAATGCACTGCAGATGCAGTCAGTAAAAAAAAAATTTGAAATGATCACCACACTGAAGTTGATTAGTTTATTGATTAATCTCCTTAATACATAATTTTTCCCTTTTATTTTGTGTTATGTTGCTTTGCCCCGGTTAGGAAACAGACTTCATGAGGTTCAAGAAAATGTTTACAATAATCCTGCTACTTGTTGATATATTCTACCTTTGCTTTGGCAGGCCATGTGTGGAGTGCAAGATCTACAAAGTTGGAAAGTATGCAAATGAGACGGACTGCTTCAAATTCTGCAAGATTCCCATCACGTCAGTCGACACTCTGGGTATGATGGCGATAGTCTACTGGCTCTGTCAGCAGACAGTTTTGAGAGCGTGCACACTTGATACTTCAACCAGTCTTTCGGCAGAATACTGCTTGGCCATGTTAATTTCAATACTATCCTTTAACTGGATTATGTTGTTGGTTTTGTTTACAGGCAACGACAGTTCAGCTATATCGTGCAGCTACAAGGATGAAAATGACTGCGACGTACAATTCACCTACATGGAAGACACCTTTGGAAAGTCATCCATTGCCGTCTTAAACCATTTAGGTACAGCAAGACGGAAATATACAGAGTATAAAAATGCCACACTTCCTGGCACAATTACATTATCAGAAAAGTCACCACTTATTTACAATTGACCACAGTATAAACTTAAAATAGTCCATCATTATCATCGGCCATGATCATTCTACTGCTGGATTATGGTGTTCCCAAGCCATTGCCATCTCTCGCAGTCTTGCAATGCAACCTGCACGTGAGCCGATGTCATTGCTCCATCTCCACGGTAGACGTCATCGCGGATGTGTTCCCTCTTTTTCATGACACTGCGTCAATACTCTTGAGCACCGGCCATCATCCCTTCAGTGACGTGTCCTCCTCCGTGTCTCTTCTTTACGGTCAATATGAACCCTCGATCTTACATTTGGTCTCTCATCAGTGTATTCGTCTTCCTGTCTCCCAGTATGCCCATCTATAAATTTTGTGTTATTGTCAGCTTTTGTACAGTTTTTTTGCTCAATCTCCTTTTCTGATCCATGTATCATAGCAGGAAATATACACTGATAGACCCTGTTCTTCTTTAGGCTTGGTAAATAAAAACTAGTCTCAAAACCACTTACGTTAACAGACTGTTCAACAACACAATACATTCTCTTAATAGAATCTGGATGCAGATATGATGTTGATGCATGATTTCACTTGGGTATGAAATCATATTTAGTAACATAAATATCTGTTACGTTGCAGGACCATGAGATTTGAGGAGGGAGGCCTTCAACCAGCATCATGGCTGATGATTTTGATGATGCTATAAACATCATACAATACAGAGACATGATTATTGATCCAAGAATTCCAACGTTTAGACACACTGGAGAAGCTCTTGGATCTTTATATGTTACCGAATAAAATGTACTCCCTACCATCTGCTCGCATGCCAAGGAATTATTGGCATGTGAGATTACTGTACCGTCACTTTTGTACATAAACATTGTGTTTATTACGTTTGAAAGAATGGAAAAAACAATGTAAAAGTAATAATAGATGATAACCCCTATTACAGTTCGAGGTCTAACTTAATATAAAATGTCCAAATCACTCCATGCCAATTGACCTTGTTCCCCGCAGAAAAGTCACAGGAAACGTTTGTCATCCAATGCACACATCAGTCCCGGTGAATTCGTTTTCCCAGAGTTCATAGTTGTGATACTTGTCCTGGGAAATCTGGAAGACTTAGGGGTGAATTAAAAGTCCTGAGCTTTTGTTCAGTTGCATGCAGTTCTCCCCCCAGTCTGGCACTGTGAGACAAATATTCTTCTCCAGTTAGTATGTATGTTGAACTTCTTTCACACCGTACGTAGCCAACCGTGCTAATCGGAGGTGTGGTATGATCGCCATGTGCATTGCCTCTGCGTAGTGTGTCCCGCGGGGCCCAACATGCTGGCGGTTATTCTGGGGGTGACCGCCGGCATCCTGCTGATCGGGCTGGCCATGCTGCTTATCTGGAAGTTGCTCATCAGCATGCATGACCGTCGCGAGTTTGCGCGCTTCGAGGAGGAGAAGCTGCACGCGCGCTGGGACTCGGTACGTGTCGCCTGTGCCCTCGAGTCGTGCGGCTCCCTCAAGTCGCCCTGGCCAACAACATTTATTAAATGGCTGATTTTGCTAAATTTGCAAACTGTGCTCTGTTATTATGATGAGACTTATCAGGACCATAACTAGTTTTATCGTGAATTCCACACAAATCTGCCACACAAATCTAAATGTTGCAAACATTTAACTTTTAAAACAAATTTAGAAAACTATTGAAACGACTATATTTAGGTTGTGCGGCAGTGCGGCAGTGGTGTAGTGGTTCGCGCACCGCCATATTAACCTGGTGACCTGAGTTTGATTCCCAGCTACAGCGAACATCAGAGGCGAGTATTATTAAGTAATAAATCTTACAACTACAATTCCTTATAGAGGCAACATATACTAAATAACTGATTACTAATCTATTATATAATTACAATACCCCCCCCCCCCGCCTTTGATCTCTGCACCTGATGGGTTCAGTGATGACGTCGTCTTGCTCTATTTAAGACCGGAAGCAGGTGGATTGCTTCACTATTCTGGCAAATCGCCCGATGATGCTGGATGTAATTACCAGCGAAACATCGTATTCAAATTGTAAATGGTGTGGATTTGCTCTCCAACACACCGGTGGGCTGAAGTAGTAAGTAATCGGCGCGTTGTTTACGTGACAAATCTTACTGACTGTCGGCTTGGAGAGGGTTACGACATATTTATACTTACGAGATCTAACCCAAAAACCTTTAGTAAGAATAATATTGGCCGTGAACGTCTTCGTATTAAACTGACTGGTGGGACTATGCCCTAAAGAAGGAGGTGTCGGCCAATCAGTTTAAAAGACAATGCATAAACGTTCAAAGCATGTTTGTTTGCATGTTCACCACAAGTATGTGTGGTTAATGCAGACTTGATTCCTTGCGAAATGTTTCTATTTGGTGTTTGAACATCTTAACACCTGTTTTATTGCCAGAAAGGGTATAACCTATTCTTATTTTATTCATACTTCTTATAATTATCATTATTAAATCGTAATTATACTGCCTCTACAATACAAGTCCACAATTGTGTAAAACAGCACTTCTATGTGCAATAGTTTTTTATATTAACTTCTTGTTTTCATTTTGAAGAAATCATTTGAGATTAGAGTCTAACAAATGCTGAACAAACTCTCGTTATATGTGCTGTTTTTTAAAACAACTAACATATTATTGTCTGGACTCTCAGGGACAAAACCCGCTGTACAAGAACACCGTCACAACATTCAAGAACGTGGCATACAAGGGGACGAGCGCAGAATGAGGAATTTCAATACAGAAAAATAACGGCAACAATTTTTTCTTTTATTTTAACAACGAATTCACCGGTTCCCATTGTGATGGTCAGGATTTAATTGACATACAAATTCATGTTTTGTGCAAGCTGGACAAGGTGTATTTTTTAAGTGCTGTAGTCTGGGTAATTTTCTCTAAATTCAATTATGTCATGGTATTAAAGCAGCTAATACATGACCACAACGTGAAATACTGTACCATATTCCTATGCATGAGTAATGTATTATTTTGGAAGTTACAAAACAGCAGCTAAATCTCCCGAGGCAAATAATGCATAGTCCGTCCTAGTCTATTGTGTTATTATTCATGAAAATGTCACCTGTAATCTCTTTAAAAGAGCACCATGGTGCCGAAAGAGCCCCTTTTACACAAGCAGTTTTATTCCCTTTAGACCCAACATTGAAGTACAATAGAAATGTAATGGGGTACTGAGAAAGCCAGTCGGCTTAAAGTGAACGTGCTGTATTGCCATTTCACACAAAAAGATGTTCATATATAAACTGTAATTCTCATGCCCCACTCCAGATGTTCACAATAAGTGCTGTGAAAATATTGGTATGCACTCAGCCATAAATCAATCACCGCAATTCACCATTCCAATAGTATGGTGCACATGGAGTGTGAGAATAGCGCTGCCTTTCGCCATCACTCAAACATTCATGCCTTCCACACACGGGAGCTGATAACAGGCCTGCTCACTGCTTTAGACTCTCCTTTCCATCACCATCCCCTTTGTGAGCTGAGCAGAGATGTTTTTTTTTCTGTTATTGAGTCCAATGTCAGTTACATCACTGTGCACATGTACGGGAACAAAATGCCTCGCTTTTGCCAATATATTTGAACTTAAATGAGCAGGATATGCAACTTTAATTTTCGATTTTTTAATGAAATTCTGATATGTTTAACAATATTATGTTGCTGTACATGCATAAGGTACGGAATTTTCAAAATGCAGAATTGCAGATGCTTGTGCTGAGCCATTTTATACCTTAAATGTTATCCACAGTATAAATCCTGTAATAAAATGCAGTCCAGTTAGCCTGCATGCTCTTTCAATTCGACTTTTCCTGGTCATAATCATTGTTAGCCTTGAGATATGCACTGCTGGATGAAGGCCTCCCCACATCAGAACCATCGCTCATCATCTTGTAGACATATAATCCATCTTGCCCTGCACATCGGCTGATCTCATCGCTCGTTCTCTATAACAGTTGTCTTCTTGGGCATGTCTCCTCTGGCTGTCATTCCCGTCACCAGTCTCATCCAGCTAGGCATAATGGCATTTGATATTCAATTGTTTTTTTTTCTCTTATAGAATTTAGTTGATTGAATATTTGTGGTCCATGGTACGAACCCCATAGGAAAACAAATATGTTCTTATTTGTTTTCCTATGGTCTACATGAACACATTATATGCGTGTGATAGGAGGCTAATGGATTTGTTATTCTTCAAATCAGTTTTGTCTCCCTTTTAAAAAATGTTGCGCTATTTAATTTGTATAATTTCCCCCCAATGTATTCCAATTGTATTATCTGCATCATGTCATGGAAGAATGACTCAAGAGGGAAATCTCACAGAGCAGTGCGCACTGCGTATCGAGTCAGCCCCACTCCAACCTTTCTCGGAGTGAAGCTGGACCATATGCTAACCTTCCACGACCACCTGAAAAATGTAGCTGCCAAGACGAAAACAAGGCTAAACCTGGTCCAGAAACTGGCAAGTACAAGCTGGGCAGCATCAGCACCAGCACTATAGACATCAACAATGTCCCGTGTGTACCCTGTAGCCCAGTACTGTGCACCAGTGTGGACCAGAAGTAGTTCCGCTCGACTTGTTGATGTCCAACTGAACACTGCAATGCGGCCTGTCACTGGAGCTCTCAAGTCGAACCCAACACCCTGGCTGCCCGTGCTGTCACACGTCTCTCCCCCAGCCATCTGCCGTGATGCTGAAACCCTCCAGGAAGTCTTGCAAATTGAGGAAAACAGTCGCCTTCCCATTCATCAGGACCTCACTAACGTCCCTCGTCCATCACTTGAAGTCAGACAAGGTCTTTTGGACCCATGCCCTTAACCTGAAACAATACGAATTCATATCCTGACGAAGCTTGGAAAGCTGAATGGGGTTCGGAAGAACGCACAGACACCTTGTGAAAGACCCAACGCAGAATACCCCTGGTTTTGAACTTCCACAAAGCCTACGGTCCACCCGAAACCGCATTCGCACAAATCGTGGCAGATGCGGATACCTAATGCACGAATGAAAAATTAAAAGCTCTCCAGTGTGCGCCTGTTGCCATCCAGAACAGACCATACAACATATTAGGATGCAATTCCCAATCCACAAATATGAAGGAGACATAAAAGTCATACACTCCACTGCTCCTGAGGAGGTTACCTGGCTTTACCACCTGAATGGTGCTATGCATCTACATCAACCATAAAAAAGAAGAAAATGTTTTCACAGCAGGGGTATACATTTTCCATACACCCTGCTATGAGATTACCATACGACAATCAAAACGATATTATTTTTCATCCACAGCTCAAATTTAGGTAAATTGCTGATTTTTTACATCAATATTTTTGGTGCAGTCATTGGTGACCAGATTATCAACTTGCTCTGCAGTACTTGTCGGTGGTAGACCAAAGCGGCTGCCTCACTGTGTTTATTGTTGTTAAGTTGAAATAACAGCGTCCTCGCCACTATACAGGTAAACAAAGGGATGTTCTCACATGGTTCAGGATGCATATTGTTGGTGGCTGAACAACAACGAAGAGCAACATTGCTGGGACATAATTTCGTGATGCTGCGTTGCCACTGGTGCACAAACACAATAAATATTTTTTTTTAAACTCAAAACACTCAACAGCACGGCCTAATAATACAAAAATATAATCGCGACGTCTTGGGCATCGGCCCTTCTTCATACGCCAGAGATATTGTGGATAATAAGGGCTGGAGACTACAATATTTGTTGTGTCCATAGTTATTTTAGTGTACCTTTAAATTTTTGGCAGCTTATAAGATTTAGTGAATTTAAATTCATACCCAGGTTGTACAGTATATTGTTTAAAAATTTAGCGTAGGATTTTCTGAAAAGTTATTTTGTTACCGATTCTAACAATTATTGACTAAAGTTTGCCTAAATAAAAAAAATGCATGCAAATCTCTACAAATACTCTGGTGTTTAACATATATATGTAAATGCAGATTAGTATTCATCACGTTTTTATTTTGCATATTTTTTTGCATAGAGTATTTAATATTGGGAGTGGTGTTGTATGTATGTTGAGCTTCTTTTGCACCGTATGTAGCCAACTGTGCTAATCGGAGGTTCGTGCACTGCAATGTAGCTGGGGAAACGAGTTTGATTCCTGGCCATGGCTCACATGAGTGGCAAGTGATATCAAAACAAGTCGTGGGCCCCCACACCAACCCGCACTGATGAGTGTGGTGAAGTATGGTCAAACAACCCCCATGACTGGCATGGCGTGGGAAAGCCTTCATCCAGCAGTGGATTGACAAATGCCCCAAATTTTGAATTATTGCTATTAAAATGCAGACATCAATCATTGAAATTATTATTTGAGTCGAATGACATTTCATTACACAAAACAAAGTATTGGTGAGTCATATTAACATAATAAGCTAATTGACGCTACAACGTGAGACGAATACTATTTCTGGGATATCTCGCATCACAATTACTGTGATATCAAGTAAGCACAATGGGAACAAAACCAAGATTCCCAGACGGCGATGGGCGCTGCTCATTGCGAATTAAAACAGGAAACAGCTCTGTGTTGTGGATGATTTTATTGTGCAGTCACCAGCGTTCACTACGAGTCACGTTTGCACTCCACATTATGAACTGCGGTTTTCTAGCCATATCTCGAATGTTGACATCGAGTCCGCGGCCCTCCACCGTCATCCTCTGGACTTGACCCGAAGACGGCAGGCCAGGAAATGGTTGACAAACACATTCCTGCGGAGGGAGCTCGTAGGAACGTTGGGTTGCTCGGTCAATGGCCAGGGTCAACGGCGGCGTGGTATATTCCGCAAATATGCCCGACTGTGAGGGCGGGCACAAGCCGGCGTGAGTAGTTTAAACGTTGAGTTTTATAAGGGCACCACGGGGTGACCAGCCCCTCCCCACCCAGCCCCACCCCTTCCACCCTCCACCCAGCCCCTCCCCACCCTCCCCACCTCCCCACCCAGCCCCTCCCACCCTCCCCTCTCCACCCAGCCCCACCCCTCCCATTTTTGGATGCACGACGGACGGATGGACACAATAATCCCCTGTGGGCTGGTGTAACCAGGAGGTTCCTACCAGTAAAATGTGTGTACTTGCCCACATCATTACATCCACTGCAAGACTCAGCGAACTCATGCAACATTGTGTTTGTATTCACGTTATACAAAGGCACCGTTGAATAAAAATGTACAACTGGTCAATGGAACGTATTGTTTTTACAATCGTATATTTCTTGTTCTGTGTCTTTACCTCACTGCTTAATATTTAACTTAGTTCGTACGTTTATACTCAGTGGAGACCACCCTTATGAGAATATTGGGCCGTCCATAAATGACGTCCGGCGATTTTGGACGATTTTTGACCCCCCCCCCCCTTCGTCACACGATGTCACAAAAAGTCAGACCCCCCCCACCTCAAATATGACGTCACAAAGCTCTGCCCCCCCCCCTCAAAAAATTAAAACACGCTTCAAATCGCTTTAAACGATTGTCATTGTAGTGCGTATTTAATGTGGCGCTGCACTCTGATGTTGTAGGAGAAAACATTTCTTAAAAAGTGTATTTAATTAAGTATAACGTGTTGTCTATATTTATTTAAAGTTGCGCATTTTGATGTGACGTCACATTTCTCAACCATCCCCCCTCGTCACACATCGTCACAAATGTCTGACCCCCCCACCCCTAGGTGCGTGACGTCATTTATGGACGGCCCCTTAACACACTGTACAATCAATAATGTTTTACACTCAATATGCATGCCATTTAATTCATACATTTGGTTGCCTGATTCATATCGATCAATTGTTATGTATCTAATACGCATTGTCAAGCGTGGAAGAGTAGGCCAAATACTCTCCAGAGCGCGCTCTATTGGGCGTCCTCGAGTGGGAGCGCTTCTGCCAAGCAGTGGTGTGAGCGAGCAATTGCTGGGCTGTGCCTCTACCATCTGCACACTGTCGACGTGGACAATGCCTGTACGATTGTCGGCAGTTTACACCCAAGTATTGATCACTATCTGCCACAAAATATAAGAAGTATAAACGCATATTATTGTCACGTTTGAACACACTTTAAATTCAAGGAAGCGTGAAGTGGAGAAACGTTAGATGCGGGTCACGCCGATCCATTTTAGATGTAATATTTCTATCGGGCAATTTTTTTTTCAAACTGCAGCCAACTAACACCGACATTTCCAAACACAGCACAAATCCTTGTCATGCCTTGAGGCTAGATTCAGAAGACGGTTGCAACACGTTCATAAGCTGGAAGAGAACTGTAAAAAAAAGCATACAAGGCACAATAAGTTACAGCCTCCACACTAGATATGCTTTAAATTAATGAAAATGAACAGAACTTGGTAGCGGGTGTCAGCTTCATGCTGTACCACCGGAATATAAGATTAGGAACTAGAAAAACGCAGGGAGCAAACAGCCTCGTCCCCATGTAGACATGACGGTGGCAGACGAAGCAGATGGTATTTGGAGCTGCTTTAGGCAAACTGCCTTGGTTGACAATTGTCAATGAGATGCATCACTGAAAGCATGATGTCAAGTTCAGAGTCTGAGATGAGTGATTACACTTGACTTTCCATAGCTCTCAGGTTATTTTCTCAAGCCTTGACTTCATTTTATTTCATTCAAGCCATTGTTTTAGCTATACAGTATACCATATATTAGGCCTTTAAAGAACTTGTTGTATACCTGAGTTTGATGTGCATTGCATTCCCAGGAGAAAGACACTGGCAGTAGTGGCGATAAACCAACTGATTGATGCTGTGTGGTTAATGTCTTACATGTAGGAATGTGGTTTAACGCGTAGGCTTTCGCGACCAATATCATTCATAATAAAGGTTTTTGGGTTAGATCGCGTTATTTATAAATGTGTCGCAACCCTCCACCACCCGACACGGCCAATCAGTAAAAAATGTGTCACGTTGACAAAAGACAAATAGTTCACTACTCTAGCCCACCGGTGTGTTGAAGAGTGAATCCACAACATTTACAATTTTTTGAGTACGACGTTTCGCTGGAAATTACATCCAGCATCATCGGGCAATTTGCCAGAATAGTGAACGTGCAGTGCTGTTACTCAAGCACCGTACACAAATAAACAACGCCAAGGCACTATTATCCGTCACTACAGCTTGTCTCGATTTTTAATATTGTTGATTCGGTTTGCGCTTTACAGGCATGCAGGCATAACGGAAGTCTTCTCTGCTCGGTATTTAGAAATATGGACTGTTTCTCAGAATGGTTATCAGCAACAAACAGGGTCAAGGGACTGGCACAGACGAACTACAGTATTTCTGTTTGGACATGAGTGTGTCTTGTCACATTCTCCACCCTTCTCCACTGATCACAACAAACCACCGCATCCTGCCCAGTTCAGATTAACTTGCTGCTCATTGTGCCCAGAACCAGGACTGTCTTGGCTGAGCGGCATTTCTCCGTGGATGCACAAGCCACCTGGAACGTTCTCCCACTTCACACACGCAGCATCCAAGTGCCATCCACCTTCAAACAGCAGCTCGGGGCTAACCTGTCCAAGCTCTCGCTTGACCAGACTGGCATATTATCGACTTCGAGCTATGGCTCTGCGCTTTCGATTCCTCGATCGGACATTGCGTCCTATTCGTGAAATATGCGCGCATTCTAAATTGTTCACCATTATTTATATTCTGCTTTCCCCACAGTGTCAACCGCACACACGTCCAGGCTTGGTTCACATCATGCTTGCTCTGCCCAGCCACAACCAGCATTGCATTTTCTCAAGCAACTATTTTACAGGAGACCTCCTCTTGTTAACGGCCCTATTAAACGCGATTCCTATCCAGCACAGCTGTGGGGTCGGTGGCCCTATTCATCCTATTATCCACGGTCATCTGCGTTTTTACCCCATGTATTATATTAAAATAGTATCCGCGATATGGGTCCTTCACATTACCGTGGTTAAGATGAGTTGTTTAGTTTATGTGCTACAGTCTGCGATTTAACAGCAACACATTCCACAAAACCCATAAGTACAATAATAATGGGGTGTTTGCATCTCTTCGGTTAACTGGTAGAAAATGTAAAAAAAACAGCCTTCACCTATATAATAAAGGGATAGCAGAGCTGCCAACGCATGCTATGGTTGGAAATAAAATAGCCAAGTGAAATCTGCAGAATTGCATTATGACACTGGGAGTGGGGAATAAATGTCTATTTAGTACAATATACTGCAATTCATACTGATTCCGGAGTAGCATACATTGCAGTACCGTCTTTAAATATATATATAACATGCACCTCTTTCCCATATCTGTTCCTCCACATAAAAAAACAAAGGTATTTTTTACACATTCCATTGGCCACATGACCTCCTGAGAGTGATTTCTTTCAGCGGTGCGAGTTTAATATGTACAGTACAAGTAAACTCTGAACCGGTTTTTGACAATCGGTGTCATCAGCAGTCATGCTTGCTGGAATCAATACTGGATAACCTATCAGATGTGTATAGAGAAGGTCCCGATTCAGAGATTATGTTATGCACTTTTAAAGGGGTTTGGACCCATATTTGAAAGAGAGTGTTGCATCATTAACAGGTTCTGAACAATGTTTAAATGTGGCATTTATTAATGTTACTTTGGTCCTTTATTCACGAATGTAAGCTTCACCGTGTCTCAAGAAACATTGTCAGGAGGATCCTACATTTGACGTTTAAATTAAATACATCCCTCCGTTAATTCCGAGTGTATTTTATGCCATAATATTACAGTACTGATGCCCATTTAAGTCCCACATTTGATGGCGCGACACAGTCACGAAAACGTACGCATGATGCGGCTTGTTTTGGAGGGGTAGTGGTATGGAAAGTGTGCACACTTGGAATGCCACTGCATCAATGTTCAATACACTACGCAGTATACGTTATTGTTGCATTAGGGTGCGTCTGCTGCATTTGGAAATGGTCCACTCCCCATCACAGAAATGTGAACTTTGCTTCAATGGCCCAAGACCGCCAATGAACATGAGCGCCACCAAATGTTTGTTTGATGCACTTAACCGTTTTATTGCACAAGACTGGAGTAATACAATGTTATGCGCGGCAGCGGAATTAAAAGGGCAATTCCAACAAAGCCTGAATTAATAAATAAATACGCAAACTGTATGTCTCCATATATCTGTCTCTCCACGTAAACATTTTTTTTAATATCACATCGGCCCCACAACCTTCTCGGAGTGCTTAGTTTCAGGAGGATTGATGCAGTACCGGCAAACTATGGACCGGTTTCGATATACAGCGTTTCACCACCAGTCAGGCTTGTTTTAATGATTGCTGTTGAATTGCCAGATGTTATAGGCAAAGACCCTCTCTTTCAAGATATTATATACAGTAATACATAACAGAAAATATATTAGAATACTGTTTAGAAAAAAATGCACAAAAAGTAAACAGCTACACTGGGATGACATAAAAGTGACACAAAAGCGTACGCATTGCAAGGAGGAGGCTTGCAAAGTTTTTAACCGACACTCAAATATTTTTTTTAAAAATGACAAGAGAAAGCTAAACAGTGCACAAATAAGCATAGGGAAGTGCACACTCAGAATGAAACTAAGAGTCATAAAGAGCAACGTGGACTGGAAAACATGCGCCAGTTAGAGAGATCATATTGACTCTTGCGCAAGTTGGCTTGGGCAGGACAGCCTAAAAACGGATGGTCAAGAGAAACGAGGAAGTGGCAGGAAAAAAAACACACCAAAAGGACGTCAACCTTGGAGATGGAGCTGTGAAATCAACTCGCTTGATTTCATAGCTACGGATGTCACGTCAGAATTGCACAGCGATAACATTAACGGCGGTGACAGCTTAGAGAGGCCTTCATCCAGGAGTGGAGAGATTATGGATGGTGACGATAAGCGGATGTCACGTCAGAATTGACGTACTGGAGTGCATTTTGTATACCTTGCACTGCCCTGGAAACGCAACACAAACACCACGAGCACGTGTTCCATTCCAGCTGCCACAACACAAATATCCCGTAATATCCACAACAAAACACCTCTTTTCGCACAGGGCTCCGGAGATTGTTTCAGAAACCACGTTAAGCTGTCGTTGTCCCCTTACATTATATTCCATTGGTTTTTAATTATAGTCTCTTCCACTATGTAACACAATTATTGTTCCGGGGTAGTATGTGTTCTTTCGTAATTGCTTATGCCTAAAAAGTATAGAAATTTACACCAAGGCGCACTACCACAGGCGGGACTGGCCACAGCGGACCAAGTTCTCTGTGGGGAGGAACAACGTCATGTGGGAGCCACTGGTGGACCCCAGAGAGGTGCTGATGCCACCACTGCACATCAAATTGGGCCTCATGAACAATTTGTCAGAGCTGTAGATAATGAGTCGGCAGCCTTCAAGTACCTTCAAGACTTCTTCCCCAAGCTGTCTGAAGCATAAGTCAAAGCCGGTGTCTTCGTCGGACCACAGATAAAGAAGATCTTGGAGTGCAATGAATTCCCCAAGAAGCTGACTAGTAAGGAGAAAACGGGTTGGAACAGCTTTGTCGCAGTGGCTCGTGGCTTCTTGGGCAATCACAAGGTCGAAAACGATGTGGAGCTGGTTGATACTGGTGAAGAACTACGGCACAATGAGCTGTAGGATGTCCCTCAAAGTCCATATCCTTGATGTTCATCTTGATAAATTCAAGGAGAACATGGGAGCGTACTCGGAGGAGCAAGGCGAGCGCTTCCACCAGGATATACTGGACTTTGAACGCCGCTACCAAGGACAGTATAACGAGAACATGATGGGAGACTACATTTGGGGGCTGATTCGTTAAAGTGATCTACAGTATAATCGTAAATCTCGCAAAAACTACTCACTTCTAAATCTTTTCAAGTCACTTTTGTATTACTTTAGTATAAACACATGTGAATTTTGATTCATGCTTCTTTTTTCTGACTTTATGTGAACAAAAGACATTTGCCAGTTTTCTCATTGAAAATAGGTCAATTTCAAAATCACTGCCTTGGTCACAAAATCAAAGTTTGTGGGGAATAATATACATTTTATGTACTTTTGAGGTATAAGCAATTAGGAAATAACACTCACTACCTAGAAACAATTTTTTGTATTCTTGGTTCTTTCCCTTCTACGTGACTTTATCGAAAGAACCAAGAATAGGAGCCTAATCCCTGCAGTCACGAAAGCTTCAAATAAAAACAATGTTAGTGTCATCACTCAAGGTTCATGTGTGCAAGTTGGTGCAGGCGTCACCACTGGGTAGGCATCGCCACCTGGTGGCATGTAATTGTGATGCGAGCGTTACCAAGTGGCACCGACAACGCAGACTTTTCAGATCCATCAAGCCCACAACGCAACCGTATGTCACATCTGCAGCTCCATGGGGTCGTTGTTCTTGAAGGTCAAATGTTCAAATTCGACTATTATTCATACACATCATTCAAATCTCTACCGAAGACCAAGGCAAATAACATTCATGGATATAAAATGTTTAACGTGTTTATGTTTTGACCAAAGGCTTTCATGACTGCAGCAATTCATATTATTTGGGTCTTTCGGTAAAGTCACGTAGATAGGTTCAAAGAAAATAAAATAATGTGTCGATGGACAACCCTTTCAAATGTGTCAAGGGGTGTTCCAGCTGAAACATTACACATTACGTTGTAATAAAACAAATCTCACCTGGTGATAAAAAGTCGACTGTACCACGCTCGATGGTTTTCCTTCGGGCTTGTAAGCAAATCCGTGCTTGACAATAGTCAATGGCTGGATGGAAGACCAGCTAAGAAATGCGAGATGTTTGATGGCCTGCAATGCATTATACCCCAAGTGATTCGTGTATGAATTTGCGTTCCATGCACCACACCTCGGCACGATAGCAACCCAACTAGCATGCCCGCATTGCCGTACACACATTCCGGTGCCTTTGCGGAGATGAAGATTGCTCAGTACACTATCGACACGAAATGGTGGTGTGCTAAGCTCAATTATCTCAACTCTCATACTGTAACACATTATTACTTCGGTACTGACAACTAAATCGTGCTCCCTTCATGTCCTATATTGTGCACGCTAATGCGTTCCCGTCTCTGTTGGGAGTTCACGAGAGGAACATTTAGTCAGTCTGCTCAAGGTTTTATAGTACAGTTACTATACTGCATTTTGTAATGTTTAAACAATACCACATTTTAAAGGAATACAATTGACAATAGGAACAGATAGGGAATGAGACCTACACACAAAATCGTGTTTTTTAAATGTCATTGGTCAGCCTTCGAGTGAGGTTTTCCTGAAGAATGCATTTCATCTTAATTCAAGGCTTTCGTGACTGCAGAATTCCATACTATTTGGTTCTTTCGGTAAAGTCACGTAGCTAGAAAATTAATAGATGACGTTTCGATCGCAACACAAGCAACCGTCCTCAGGTGAAACAGCAGAACTGCTGACGTACGAGTTCTGCGGTTTGTTTCATCCGATGACGGCTGCTTGTGTAGCGATCGAAACGTCTTGATCTATTAATATTCTATCTACGTGACTTTACCGAAAGAACAAAAGAGAATGCATTAAATCAAATACAATCGCGCTTGCTGAAAAACCAATGGCCTAGGGCACGCCCTCTAGTGGTGCTCATTTTCACGTGTGGTCGTATTGTGGATTGATTGATCATATAAACCGGTACACCGTCTTCAATACATCCAATCGGCTGCTTATTGCCACATTTACCGTGCAACGCCAATGCAGTCAAGCTTTTAATTCCATAAACCTATCTTTGCCCAACTTATTGCCAATAGGATCGCATGCAATATTCATAACTGATTTGCATACCATAAATATATTAATGTGTACAATAGTTGCACCTTATAAAACCCATTGATGTAAAGTGGTTAGCCTTTATAATAAAATTAGTATTTAGAAATTTCCACAATGGAAATTTAATAATTTTACCGTAAACCTTGACTACAATATCTGATGCTGTGCTTAAGGTAGCAACATGTAACGCGGAAGATCGCAATCTGCTGTGTGGATTACACTCAGATCAAGTCTTCAGTGATAAAAGTGCAAACAAATAACGCACCTCAAAGGATGCCGAATGAACAATTTAAGAGGGCACTTAAGTTGATTGGCATAACTAAAGGTCGATTGGCCACCATTGTTTCCCACTCCCCTTACTAGATAAGTGGCAAACTGTAATAACAGCAGATTATGGAGTGCTCTTGAACATTTTTTACATTAAGATAGCGTTCAAAAAAGGGGGATGTTATCAAAATCAATCATGGGTTAAAAGCCACAACCGCCCCAACTTGCTGAAATTGGCTAAGAGGTTTGGTTTGCTAAGCACTGCTTCAGCCAAACCCCAGCTGCCATTCGTTCCTTATATTCCCTCAAAGATCACATAACAAAAATAGTAATTTAAGGCAACTGAAAAAATTATAAATACAAGTACATCTCTTTAATTGCAACTTGATTTTCCTACTTCCAAAATGTTCAAAAAAACATTTTAAATCAATGTCAATAAGTCTTGCGGTGATGTTTGCAAAGTACACGTACAAATTTCAATCAAAACATTAATGTTCCTTTTAGATTGGGAAAATGTCAAAACTGGGTGGTTTTTAACTTTTGCCGACAAAACTGGATCCCAAATGTCAAAACTGGGTGGTCTTGGAAAACGACAGGCAAAACAGGGTGGTGCTTTTTGATGACAAAACTGGGTGATGTTCAATGTGGACAAATGTCAAAACTGGGTGAAGGTGTACGATTTAATGTATCATTTTGTACACGTTTAGGTCCTTGCGTTATTCATCCATATGTCGCCACAGATTTAGAGCGTTCCAAATGATGTTTCTCGTGGCTCATGTTCCATACCTTGCACCACAAACTTCCCGTTTGCATACTGGCACAGTGTGCCAGCTCGCTACTACAGTAACACTTACTTGCCATATGTATACTGGCACAGTGTGCCAGCTTGCAACTACAGTAACACTTTTAGCTCGCGAACATACACGAACTTGCCATTTGTATACTGGTACAGTGTGCCAGCTTGCATGCTACACCTACTACAGTAGAACAACGGTAGATAGTGTTTGCGTCGAGAAGTATGGTGCTGCACACTTAGAACAAAACATGTTTGTTACATACATATAACTACTTCGACGGGCAAGAGCGCTTGTTGTGGCCCTTGGCGCGACAGAAGGAGCACCGCGTGAGGCCCAATGGGCCACCTTCGCCACGGTTGCGAATCCGACGCTTCTTCGGGCGGCCAGCCTTCTTCTGGCGAGGAGGTGGCATCATGGTGTTGTCGCGTTGCAGCTCCTCGGCAATGGGCAGCTCGATACCGGCAACCGAGGTCCATGTCGTGTTGATGGCAGAGACTTGGTAACACACCGCACATGCGTCGTAGAGCTCGGGCATCCGCCCAAACGCCATGAGGGCACGAATGTAGTGCCGACACGGCAAGCCCATCTGCTTCATGTACCCGCACGTGCACGACCGAGAGCTGAGATCGACTCGGCGCTTGGCAGAGGCGTAGGCGTCTGGATCCTTGACGTATGCACGCGTCGAGGTACTCTCGTAGACCTTGTACCTCGGGGCAAACGCCTGCTGAGCGTCGATGAGTCCTTGAGCGTACGGCGTAATGACACGCCCTTGAGCGGCCCACTTCTCGGCGTCGCTGCGGTGGGCAAAGGCCGTCGTCATCATGTCTTCCATGTGGTGCATGAGGAAGTGGAAAGGGTCCATCTCGCGAGCCGGCAGGGCCTCGCTGTTCGTGGACTCCACAAAGTTCGTCGTGCGCCAGCCGTACAATGGCGTCGTGTGCAGGTGCGGGTAGAGCGCCCACGTGTGGGGGTCGATCTTGTTGTAGTACGTGGCCGCCGCAGGCAGAGCTACGCCCAAGCAGCCCAAGGAGCTGCGGAACGCCGCCTCGGAGGCACACCCTTGGGCATCGTAGATGATGCCTTGGAGGTCGGGCGTGAACGCGGAGCCGATGTTGTCCACGCCGTTGCAGATCAAATGCCGCGTGCAGTGGATGAGCATGAGGTCCTTCCAGTCGGAGGCTAGGATGCCCGTGCCACGATCGCAGAAGACTGGCGTGCCGTCGAGCTCGATGTCGTTGGTCGTGCAGCAGTTGAGAAACCAGTCGTAGGCCGCTGCCGTCTCGGACGGCACCAGCGCCACGGCGAGAAGGACGTTGCGGTTGTTGCCGTCGCGCCCAACGAGGACGAGCATGGTTCCATTGTAGGCGCGCGCCTTCATGTGCGACCCGTCGATGCCGACGACGCGTTGAAGACTTGGCTGCAACGAGCGTGCGATCGGGTTGCAGATGAACGCACCCCAGAAGATGCCCGCGTCTTCTCGCACACTGCAGGTCGTCGCGTTGAGCTTGCCGAACGTCTCCACCAGCGAGTTGATGAACTCGAAGCCTGCATGGGCCGCACTCTCGTTCGCCGCGATGCACGTGTCCTTGGCGCGGTACATCATCCGGGTCGGGACAATGACGCGAGCAACGTCGGCGACCTGGGCAATGACAGTCGGTGCGAAGGTACGGGGGTTGGCGCGAAAGGCCGAACGGGCTGTCGTGTTCGCCTCCACTTGGCGCTGCGTGATCTTGGTAGTGCCCGTGCAGCCGTGGTGATCCGTGCACAGCGCCGAGACGCAGAAGCCGCGTCGTTCCCCCGTGAGCTTCGTCAGCTTCACCTTGAAGGAACAAGGTGTTGAACTAGAGCAGACGATGGCAACGTGCCGTCCGCCGCTTCGCTTGAGGTCAAGGACCGCGCGCTTGCCTTGTTGCAAAGCAAAGTCTTGGATGCCGTGGATGGCCTCGCGGCGCGTGGTAAAAGTCTTCTTGGGGTGGAGGGTTGCCATTCGAATGTGAGCAAGGTGGCAGTGCGCACGCCTGGTCGCAAGCCCGCCCCGAGCTCACTTCCGAGTCCGAGCCGTAGCTTGAAATGTTGGTCGTTGGGGTGCTGGCACACTGTGCCAGCGTACAAATATCAAGTGTGTGTAGTTATATGGTGCTGGCACACTGTGCCAGCATACTAATACCACGTGTTTAGATGAATGGGGTGCTGGCACAGTGTGCCAGTATACAAATACCAAGTGTTTGGATGAATGGGGTGCTGGCACACTGTGCTAGTATACAATTATCAAGTGTATTTGACAAATGTCAAAACTGGGTGCACCCCGAGTGTCCAAAACTCAAGTTTTTGGCCACCCAGGGTGCACCCAGTTTTGACATTTGGGATCCAGTTTTGTCGGCAAAAGTTAAAAACCACCCAGTTTTGACATTTTCCCCTTTTAGATTTAATCGAGATTTTTGCATCAAGAAATAAGCATTGGTTTGTAAAAATTGGATTAACCAAGGTTTAATCTAAACATTACCGAATTAACACTGGGTCAAATCCTGATTGTATTTTTTATAATCACCAATTTATAATGGATGCAAAGAATCACAATTGTGAAAACGGTTTCTATTTGGCAAGAGAAAAACTACAGGAAATCACAATTTTAGTTGAGAAACTTGAATATAATTTAGCATAATTGATAGCCAGCCAGTTGATATGATTTACAATTATTTAACTTTTTTTATTTTGAGGCTTATTGTACAGGTCTTTAAGAGCATTTTGGGGGCAGGGTTTGTGGAACGTGACTGTATTTGAGACTTGCAAACCCAGCGAGCTGCGAGGGGACCTGATGTTAGAATAAAGGCGGACTTGTGAACCACACTAAGGATTTTTTGGGTTATTCTGAAGTATGGATTCTCTGGTTTTCTCCCACATGCCACTCATTAAATTGAACTTGTCAAACCTCAACTTTAATGCAGGACCCACCAAAAAGTTGCTGCTCCAGACTTATGCATAAACACATTTTAAATAAGTGGTTGGGTAATGGAGCATATTAGGCAATTTAAATGCAATTCCAATCGATCAGAATTATATTAAAGGACCAACAGGATCGGCTATTCGCAACTGGATCAACCATTTAAATTATCTAGCAGGGGTGACAGTGGTTTGAAAATGTAGACGACTGTCGAGGGCATTTGCCAAAATGTATTTTGTTGTATTATTTTCCTGGATGGGAATTTAACCATTGCAGAGAATACATCAACCAGTATTAACCAATTTAACACTTGTGCTTAAAACCATTTACATTTCACAACAGACTGTTGCATTAAATTTAAAACACACACATGCTTACATAGGTATAGCATTAATTCTATAATTTGAGACAAAGAAAAACTCAATACCTTTCAAGTTACTCTTTGGTTCTTTCGGTAAAGTCACGTAGGTAGAAAAATAAGTAAAAAATATATCACGACGTTTCGATCGCAACAAGCGTTCGTCCTCAGGCGGCAGAAAAAAAATCCAGCAGTGGAACTGCTGAACCAGCGAGAGCTGTAACAACAAGGTTATGTCAGGCTGTCACCTTGTTGTAACAGCTTTCGCTGGTTCAGCAGTTCCACTGCTGGATTTGTTTTTTCCGCCTGAAGACGACCGTTAGTTGCGATAGAAACGTCGTGATATTATTTTCTACCTACGTGACTTTACCGAAACAACCAAAGAGTATGGATTCCTGCAGTCACGAAATCTTCAAATCACCTTTAAAGTTGATAGTCTACCTTGGCGTAGCATAATTCTAAGGTATTAAAAAGGTAATCCAAAAGACCAATATCAATTTACAGATTAATAATTGTATAAATGAACAGCGGGAAAATGTAACATTTAATAAACTGTATTAAAAAATTATACAGTACACATATTCCATAGTTTTATTGCATTTTAAAATCAACATCCATATGAGACAGATACAAGGAATAAAGCAGGCAAGTAACTGCAAATAAAGTGTAAACATACATTTGGTACGCAACAAAAATTACCCAACATAAAAACCCACAATAACACAAATGCACTCGATCCTACGTGCACATGTGCAGAGACCCTGAACATATGGAACACACATTCAGAACAAAAATTATAAATCTTTAACACATGCACAAAAAGTGTGTATGGTTTTTCTGAAAACAAAAAGGTATAACCATGAAACTACTCTTCCCTCTTTCTGCATACCACAAAAAACATTTGTATGGAAATAAAAAGGTGAAATGATACCGCATTTCTGATGTTGAAAACGTTGCATTTTAAACAAGCCTCTGCTATTCAGCATGTTTCACATAGAAATACATTTACAAGTTCAGTAGTGCAGAATTAACTCTTTTATAAACCAAACATTTTACAGATTTGTTACAAATGTTTGTTTACAATTATTCTGCATTTGCACCATTCACAATATATTAATATGCATCCATACATAGATCATACACAATTGAATGGAAACAATTATCTTTCAAACAAATTATCCTAAAAATCCAAACATATGCAAATTAAAAGGCTTTTAAAGATATGTTTCAGAGCGAATTAAGCAAAAATAAAGCCTGCAAGAAAAAAAAGCAGAACCAGACCCACTGTCATAATTAATGCCTCATGATGTTACAGGGCAAGGCAGCCAAAATGCAGTATTTATTGAAGCATACTAATATGGTCCATTAGCATGTGCTATTATATATGCCAGTCACTAAGAATTATACACTTCAGGCTGGTGTAAAGAATAGAGTGTTTCCATTGAATTAATGCTTTTCATTTGGTGGCAAAAAAATTTGCTAAGGCAGTCGGTCACTTTAGATTAAAATTAAGAGATAGCAAAACAAAGAGGTAGAGCTTTGATCGACTACCATAAACCACTAACTTGACATGATAATAAAATCCTACGTCATTGCTCTGTCAATCACCACTAGTTCCTTATCTACGTACATTAGCCGTGCCAAGCAGCTCCGATGCCAAATGTACAGCACTTTCCCTCACACATCTCGGTGCCGTCGGCTTCGTGCAATCAAAATGGTTCCATCCTGCAGGATAGTTCTGAAAGCCTGGAATTCGTCATCCTCGTCGTCATCGCCATCATCATCAGAGCCTTGGCAGAAAAAAAGCAACCACAGAATGCAATTAAACCTGTAAAAACTCAGTGACGTGACCTTTTGCTTACAGCCATGAAATTGGATGTGATGGAACATTTTAAGTGGCTCACAACAATCAAATTAAGGACACGTTTAACTAAAATGCACCAGGTTCTTATAATTAATGTAAAACCTGTTGCGATAATGCCTACACTGTATGGATGCCCACATTGTTTAATCATTTACTGTGTATTTCATCATATACATTGTTGACATAATCATATTCATAATTTAATATCTAGATAAAGTGTTAACTGTTATAACCTTAAGACTCAAAAATGCATTCAGTAATGAGAACTAAAGTAAATAAGAACTAAAGTACTAAAAGCAATATCCCATAACATTCCCACACCTCCGATTAGAAGTTGGCTACATATGGTGAAATTAGTTCAAATACACACTTTTCACACAACTGAAATATTCGTCTCACTTACAGAAGTAATGAAATTGTGAAAAACACAACCGTTAGAGATATTTCCCACTTTCCTCTACATAATAGTTAATTGCAGGAACATAAACAAGACCATCATGAATGTTAATCTTACACACATTTATTTAGCAGTTGAGGTGCGTTCACCTTTAGACAAATTAACCTTATGGCAGGACCCCCGGGTCCCATAAGCCCCCGGCTCTCGTATAAACTGCGTTGTGACGTCATTTTATGTCTGTTGAAGGCGAACGATTCGGCAATCTATTCCTCTCGACGAGCTCTACATGATGCGCTCAAAGTTTAAAGGTTGTCTCTTCTGCGCATTCGTCCTCGCTGCGCTTGGACGACATGACAACAGAATGATCCGCGCCAGGTGGGTCGCAGCGTTTGTGCACGGTGGGACGGAGTCACCAAAAATAATTACGATTTTGACTTCTGTTTATTCGAGACCCCGGGGTCCCATCATAAGGTTCAAATACACATTTTATCGTACATTATTCAGCGGGCAAAAGATGAGTAGTGTACAAGTATGGATAATAATTGGTATGCAATTAAACTGACACTTGAATACGCTATGATTTTTATAGACATGACATGTCAATTACCAAAACAATTCAAAATGGCACAATTCCTGCTGGTAGCATGGTACGGATATCCTGCCATTACTAGGACGCTGTATATAGTAGTCCTATGGCTGGCTTTCTTCTAAGGCATGTCATTCTAAAATCAACATTGTCACATTTAGTGGAAATGTACAACCGATTTATGGGGATACAACTACACAAACAGTACACTTAAATCAATGAAGATGTTTTTAAAACAGAAATCGGTAAAGTGCAACAAGCAAATTAATTTTTGATTTAAAGCTTTCGTGACTGCAGGGATTCATCTTCTTGGTTCTTTCGGTAAAGTCACGTAGAAGGGAAGTAATAAAATAATAAAAATAAAACATAATAAAATTATTCTCACGACGTTTCGGCCACAACGCAAGCAGCCGTCCTCAGGTGAAAACCAGGTCCGTCGAGTCTGTCGCCTTATGTTTGATTTTTATTATTTTATTACTTCCCTTCTACGTGACTTTACCGAAAGAACCAATAAAAAGCAAATTAATCTGAAGATATCTTACTTTTTAAAATATCAATAACAAAAGGAAATGAAAACGATACAAATTAAAAGGATGCATGCATTCATCTCAAGAGATATAAATGCTTAATCAATTGCAAATTTAAAAAACGTGTTATTTTGGGCAATTTCATAGCTTGAATACCTTTTAAAGCATGCTGTTCATTTCATAATTGTGTACGAGGGCACACTAACTTAAGACATTTTCCCCAGCATTCGGCAACAACTATTTTTTGCCACATTAACTTTTACTTTTGAAACTGAAAGGACAATGCTTTATTTTCAATCGCAGCACAGAAAATATTACACTGTTCATAGAAATACTAATGCTCTCTGAACAGGCCAATCGTCTAGGATTCTTGCATTAAATCCACGGGCTTCCAAGGTCAAAACACATTGACAATAATGCTGCTGGAAATAGGTACATGGCACCAGTGTCCTTGTTAAACTAGAAAAAATGAAAACAGCTTGCTGGTGTGCCTGCTGAATTCTAATCAAGCCATCTGTACTCAAAGGGAAATCACACAGCAGCTGTGAAAGGGTCAACCACCAAAACATGCTTTGTGCCTTTTACATTCCTTGGTATGGTGGAGGCAGGAATATAGTAAACCTACTTTCATGGTCATCCTGCTGAAGCCGTGGAAACAACCTTGTCAGATGGAATAACTGTAATATAAAAATGTACAGTAACCAAGTTCCTGATGAAAGCTAATAACAATATCAACATCTGCAAGTGTTCATCCTTACCTTTACCTTGTGACATTTTAAAAACTTACCTGGTGTGCACATTTTACAAAACACAATTACAGCAATGATAAGTACATTTTATATATTTATGTAGCTTCCAAATGCTTGTTGAAAAACTCGTTAGAAGAATGATTTTTGCAGGAAATAAGCTTTTCAACTTTCCATTAATGTGCACAATATATGTAGGAAACAAACTAAATGAGAATTAGGGAAGATAATAAAAAATAACCGAGCATTGTTATAATTAATAATGTGGAACAGGTTAATGGAAACCAATTAACACTCTGCCCTTGCAATTAATGACACCGTATGTTTATTTGAAACAAATTAACACTCATTTGTCGTAGATTGTACCAAATGTTCAGTGCCTTACCCGGTTAGCGCGAGGGTTCCGCAAGATGTCATTGAATCTCTGTTCGCAAAGATGTAGCAACAGTACGAGGTATAACCCCGAGTGAACAAAGTCACTTTGGGCCTGTGAACAAAAAGCACTCTCTTCATCAGCTGTTATACACAAGGCTGCCATTTTTTTTCCCATGGAGAGAACTTAAAGGGGTAAGAAAATAAAGTCATCCTGAAACAATATTTTGTGTCATTGAAAATGTATGCAATAGCTAAAACTTGAGAACTCGCCACCCCATCACCATCCCGATTCCAAATTCAGCGTTTGCATTGTAATATTCGTACCAAAAACTCAAGTTCTTCTTAAAATGGCCGTACTATTCAAGAAATGCATTCAGGTGGTTAGCTTACGAAAGGTAATACAATACTGTTGAAATCGTGAGTTAGATTTCCACATCCAGAGGCAAAGCCAAGCCTTTGTGAGCTTGCTGTTCTCAGCTTCTGACCCACAAAACCCCATCCAGAAATGTTGGTCATTTCTCATTCATGAGAATCCATTTTTGCAGTTTTGATAAGACTAAATACTGTATTGGGTAAAATTCAGTGATGCAATTTTTGGTAATTTCTCAGGATGACAGCAGTGTTATTGCATTGGTAATGAAAATTGTTAGCCGTTTGCCTCAATGCTTACATAAAAAAGTGCAAATAAACCAAGATATTGTACGCCAAAACACAGCTCTTTTTCAATATAAATGTATCATGGCGAGTTAAAACACCACATTTGTTATCACAGCACAAGAAAGGATAAAAAGACTAAAAGCCAGTGCACACACAGGTACCCAGATGATGGAAATGTTCGTTTGGCATTACATGGTCTTTGCAAATAATACACTTGGAAATTGAACTGCTCGCATCTTATAGCGACAGTGATATGTTTACCAGAGAACAAAAGAGACGTGCTACTGTATGCGCAGTCATATAATCTTGCTGGCACAAACTGTACAGACCAGACAGATTTGGGATTGTCTGTTCACTGATGCACAACAGCGTTCATCCTTTTCAGCAGAATATATTGTCTATGAGGATGAAAAGCTCCACAGCTTGCCAAGTGGGGGGGAAAAAATCAGGGAGCGGTCCACAGCGCTAATAACATTTAATTTAGGATGTGTTGGATTGTTGTTCATGTCAGCTGTAACTTGGTAATCACCACGCTGTTATACAAAGATACACATTTGGTTAAAAAGCTAAGTGGGGGTTATAACACAATCAACATAATCATGGTTTGCATCAGTAACACTGCTAAAAGTCTCATATGTTTCACTTAGGATAATTAATATGCACACATTTACCTTCTTCCTAAAACATTGATTGCTTGATTATAGGCATTGACAATACAATGTAAATAAACAATGTAGCTTTGTAGATGGTCATATTTTTTATAAATTAAATGTCTCTGGTTTGGCTTTTCCACTTCCCTCATGTATATACAATGCCCAAAGAGCTGACCTGATTGGCAGAGTGCTCTTGATAGAGCTGGTGTATGTCGAACCCCTCCACCTCAAAACGTAGTAGTTGCTTGCACAGCTCACAGTGCAGCACTGCCGACAGCTCGGCACCTGTGTTCAGGCAGAACAATGTGCAGGTTGCCAATTTTCCTACAAATGCCTGCCCTCGTCACACAAAATTATAGTCATTACCTTTTTAAAAACAATTACTAAAAACTAAGGTAGGAAAACATTCTGAAAAACCATTTCCCCCCCAAAAAATAGTGCCTTATAGACATGCTATGTAAAAGTCAATGTGCTGAAAGATAAGTTTTGTGCCCATATGCACACATCCAAAGTGGGGGCATCAGTGAATGGCACTTGGCTCTCACCAGACTTAATCTTGGCCTCGAGCCAGCGCCGCATGCAGTCCTGGTGGACATACTGCAGGCTGCCTGTACAGCTACAGGGGACAACGAGCAGGTTGCCTGGAGCCACGGCACTCATCTGGCAGATGCGGCAGATGTCTCCTTCTTCCTCATCAGAGTCCTCCATCAGCAGTCTGAACACACGTAGGGAGAAAATAAACGCTTAACAGGTTATACCAGAATAAAAAAGGCAAAAAATTTAAACCAGTAAAGCACAACACAAGAAGCTAGCAAAATTGTAAACGAGACTCCATAACTTTTTTTTTACCTTTCTTGTATTTGCCGGAGCCTTTCAGGATCACGAGAGGGCAGCAGCTGGGCAGATGACATTTCATGTGTACCCAGTCGGGATGTGACTGGCTGAGAAGTACCCACTGTACGTCTGTGGCGAGCTGTAGCTGTTGAGGTGACATTGTCCTCAGCGACGGCTCCAAATCCAGCTCTCCGGTCAGACAAGGAGAAAAGCAGGGAGCTGGAACCCGGGACGACTCCCAGAACGCGCACCTCGTCATCCCGACTCGTGCGAGATGCTGTCGAAACTGGGCTACTTTGGGATGGCCCCGAAGAACTGCTGCCAGCACTACTAGTACCGATGCTCTCATTGCTCTGTAGTCTGCCTGATGCACTGGAACTCGAGTCAGATGCCCCATCTAGGATGTAGGTAAGATCCATTTCAAAGGAATCAGAAGTGTCATGTGGTGCTGAATATGCACGATATGGAAGTGTATTATTGAAAGAAAAGGTGTTAACATAGGGGGAATCGGCACGTTGTCTTTGAAGATCATCCGTATTTTCTTGCCATTGCCTTATTGGAGACTCAATGCCCAGATTTGGGAAGTATGAATAAGTAGCTGGTCTTGAGGATTCTTCTCTAGGAACCCTTCTGCCCCTACCCATGCACCGTTGCACTGGACTTGCATCCCTCAAGTATGGAGACATATTTGATCGTAAATTCTCATTTTGTGCCACATTCCCATTTTGCACATTGCTTTCAGGCCAGGAACTTTGGATATTAATGCCTTCTGTTTCAGATGCAGGCATTTCAACTGTTGAGCGGGAATTAGTTCCTCTCCTTGCTCCAAATCTTGTGAAGCCAGTCTGTTGGACAGGGTCTGGCTGTCTGTCTGGTTGCCTATCGGCTCGCAAATTGTTAACAGTAGTCCTTAAAGAAGAAACATTTTGGTATGGATTTGACACATTTTCTCCTCTTCCTAATCCCACACCTCCAGAAGTCGTCAGCAATCTTCTCCTTAAATCACTCAATCTTAGAGAAACACCTGACCTTTCCATGTCATGCATAATATCTCGGGCTGCTGATAACCTTGTACTTGCCCAACGGCTAGGTAAATTTGAATCTGTGAAACCATTTAGTCCCTCTATTTCAGGAGCAGCATTTTGTGGTACCGACCTACTACTAGTTGTTCTTCTGCGCAGCCCACTCTCATTCCAATTCTCTCGAGATAAATCAATCCCTTCTTCTGTATGGGGCTCCCTGCTAAAGTAAGAAAATGCGGGTTCGTTTCCAGAAGGGTTGCGACGTGAAGATGCCGATGCCCCTGCATTTATGTCCTGTGCATGCCCAACCTCAGAAGACTGCCTGCTGCTTGCAGCCGATACAGACATATGAGGGAGCAAGCATTCCGATCCTTGATGGGAGCTTGAAGGTATAGAGTATGGCACCCATGAACGGCGTACTGATGAAAGCTCCTCAGGGTCATTTCCTGTGCGTGCCGTGCGGGTTTCATTGGTACCTCGATTCATACTGGTTTGCCTCCGTGACAGAAATGCATATGATCGTTCTCTGTAGCCTCTGGGTAATGGGCTTGACATATAATCAGGTTCTATGTAGTTGGGTTCTCTTACTTCAGTAGCATGTCTGTTATATACATGCCTGGGGCGTGCTCCCTGAGCCAGGTGAGCAGATAATCTGTCTTGCTCCGTATCTAGAAAGGAAAAAGAACACAAGATTGGTCAAAAATGTACCCTGTTTGCTAACCACCTGCAAAACATCAAATGGTACATTTACATCTGATGTTATTGAATGGAGTAGTGATGCAGTGGTTAGCGCACCGTGCTATGATCCCAGCGGTGAGAGTTGAATTACCAGCCACGGATGCCGACGTGCGACTAGGAATAGCTTATCCAACTTGTATTGACCAGTATCATGAAATAGTCCGACAACAACTGTCATGAATGACATGGTGGGAGAGGCCCTTATCTGGCACTAAAATGATGGACTAAAAATTTCAATTATGTCCCAAATATGATATTGAACTACATGAAGTGATTACGTCACCTAAAACAGTTAAAAAAGTCAAAGAGAAACCACCTCTACTACTTTTTTACAATTTGTGCTTCAATATATTTAGTACCGAGCGTGGTGTTGTATGGAGGGGGATGTGGATGGGATCGAGGGAGTTGTGATATGAAATGGACCCCTGGGCAGAAAATCTGAATATGCATTAATTTCCAACATTGCTCAACCAAAATACCACTGAACACATTGTACACACCTAGAATGCATATTTATAAACATATTTGGAATAAGGGTGGAACCATATGTTTTAAGGAATGGTTGTTCCAATACATTTAATTCAAAAGGTGAAGTTTTTTTCAAAGACAAAATCTATTTATGAACGATGGAAGTGATACTTCAGGGAAAAACAAGTCACAAAATGTGAAAACACAAGGTCTATTAAAATTAGACAAGGATGAAAATACAAGTGGCTGCTTGCAAGAAAATTATTTGGCAAAAAACATGCTCACCAAAATCAAACGTCCGTGGCCTGTGGTTCAAAGGATAGATCCTGCTTGATGTCAAGTTCTCTCTGTTCCTTCCATGTCCTGGCAATGTTGCATCTCCAATCCCAGAGGCATCGGTAGGCAAGCTATTGTCAGAAGGCACTGGTCTTCTTTGTAAGGTTGGGCCTTCAAAAACAAATTTTATGAAAATTATATTTCCAGTCGAACATTTCTCCCTGTGGCTTCTAAGAAAAAAAAACTCTGGATAGAGTGTACTAACACTTTACAAAATATCCATCCAATTCATATTCTTAACTACCTCCAGATTTACTATATATTGTCAGAAGGTATATTAAGCTTAATTCTGTCAAAAGGTGTTCAAGTAGACTTTCTTGTTACAATGCAACAACTCGACTGGGTGCAACCAACCACTGTTGGCTGGCAGAGGGGCTGCAGAGTTGGAAGACAGGAGTTTCGGCCGCTTCGAGAGCTCCTCGTGTGGAGAGAGTTGACGCGCTGTGGCACCAGCAGGACCATTATCCCGGCTCGATCTAGCCGAGCTGCCACGGCTGTCCATGCGTGCCGTGTCCCGAGAGCCAGCCGAGTCACGTGGAGACAGCTGTCATGGAGCACAATGAAGAATTTACTTGGACATGAGTGAAGGTGGCAACATATTAATGTCTTTATTTTATGGAATATGGTAGAGAAACATTGTGCATCAAGACTATGAAAAAAAGTCTAAATATATTACACAACTCCATTTGTTGGAACAAAACTAACACTTTCTATAATAAACAATATAAAAAATGTTGACTAGAACTCCAATACATAGTATACAAATCAATAACCACACAACCTTTTTGAAAGCTGCATCAATATTCCATACAGATTAAGCTGCACCAGTGCTGACATTATGAAATCTGACAGTAATCCAGTTACTAAGCTTTAAATCATATTACTGCAAAGAATCTCGTTGCCCAAGTGAGAAGTAAAATTTTCCCTTACGACAGTCGTATAAATATCCCGTTTTGTAATGTTCAAAGGTTTAAAAAAATTAACATCGGGTCTGTTAGATAAAGTGTCAGTTTAACAAAGCAGTAACGTTATACATACATGAACCTACTACGTTAACAATTTTAACATAGTGACAAGAAGCATTTATTTACAATTGTAATTTGGGGAACATTCCTATGCCAATGACATATTAAACTGTTATTTTATAACGATAGCTGTGATGTGAAAACCGAAAAGGTACATTGTTTTTAAAATGTTCGTAAACATTTAGTGGCAATTCATCAAATCTCGCTTGTTGTACACAAATAGGTTGACGCTTACATTATATTGCGCTGCAATATACATTATGTAGACATATACATTATGTATATTGCAGTGCATTACATTCATTTCTGTGTGACAACTCATTTCATGCATGCAAGTTTAAGAGATTTCCACTACTTATGACCGACTAAGAAAATACCTTCACACACCAACCACCACGGTCAAGTGTGGTCAACCCCCACCACCCCCCCGTGAACCCACACAGCATAGGGAGGCCCTCATCCAGGAGTGGACTGACAAAAGGCCGTTAACGCACATGATAAACAGACAATTGATCGCGTTTTGGGTGCATGTCAATTAAACAAATATTTCTCTCAGAATGAACATAAAAGACCAGTTTATATTCACTTTAACAAATAAACGTGCTCACTAATGACCTTCGTACAGACCTACCGCTCTGCTGCTGGAACAGCCCATGCCAACAAGCCTCTGACTGACAGAATTTGTGTAAGATGGCCTTTGGCTCTGCACGTCCCTTCCAGTGCTCCGCAACTCCCAGCTTCTGTTAACAGGCTCTTCCCTTTTGTTCACCCAGACCTGTACAAAATGAAATTAATAAGATTTACAATACGTTAGAGTATTCGGCTTTAATACCGTAGGACACTTATATTACAAGGCGACAGTTTTGTTCACCACTACAAGTTGCACCATGGTGAATCCAGTTTACTTTCTGTACATGCACAACACAATACAGAAAATGTAGGGTTTCCAGCCCTGGATTGCGCAACATTTCATCAGCTGGTCACATAGCTTCCTGAAATTACATAATGTGGCTATGTCCGAGATTAAGTGCAATTAACCAACTCTAACGCAGTTTGGATAATTACGCAATAAAAACAAAAACACCATTTTAGCAATGTTTAATATATAGTATCTAAATGTTACTAAGCAGTAGAAATACAAAAAAATATTATCGCCAGGCCAAAGATGGAAGCCACAATGCCCAGGGAGAACGTAACATAGTTTTGATAAGCATCAAGAAAAAATCTATTATAATCGAACATTATCTAATCAAGTCCATTAAATTAGGTTGAGCAAATGTATACAAGAATAAAAGCATATATACACAAAATCCTCCATATTTAGTCCTATCAGGTACAGTAATATATATTGCATTTCATTACAATACAGATGTGCATACACGTGCATTAACTGTGAATTGGTACATTTTGTAGTCGAAAAATAAAAACCAGGTATGTCAGGATGCCTTATATCCAATACGTACAGCAACAAGCAATTAATACCGTTCAAAGCTAATTGTGTTTGGAAGTAAACAAATATATATTGCTGGAATAAAGGTTAATTTAAATTGTTAGAAATGTATGTTGCACTTCAACAAAAATAAAGACTAAAAACTGGAAAGTGTACAATGAAACATGGGAGATACATGCTTGGAATAACATTGAAACACAAGAGGAATATAGTACATGTATTGGAGAACACAGGCAGGTTAATGACACCATCCAAACTATTAAATGATTGGGCAGGACATATCTAGAAGGGATGAATAAAGAATAAGCAACAGAAAGGAATACTTAGGAGAGGATGTTCACCGGGGAGATGGAGCGATGAAGCCAGTTCATGTGCTAAATGGATAGTTGCATGATCGTGAAGTGGAAACAGCGCGGATAGGCCTTCATCCAGCAGCTGATTGATCATGACAGACGAACTTTCCTTACTAAACGACCTGAAACTCCTCAAATTATGTTGTGTATTTGACAAATGGTTATCAGTTAACTTGTCATTTACAAAATTACATATTTCCATATATTTTTACAACAAAGGGAAAGATAAATACTGTACAGTACTATGTGCAAAACTAGAATCATGCACAAATATTCTTAAGGAATTCTTGGAGGAACCCAACTGGAAAAAAGTACATCTTTCACAATTAGTGAAGGTGGATTGGATCACAATGAGGGTGAGGTGAAGTGAGAGCAGGATAGTAATTTTGGGGATAAATAATTCATTTATAAAAGCACACTAAAATACCCAAAGAAAGATTTAAATCGGTACATGTTACCTCATTTACATGAAATGGACTGGTTAAACAAACAATTAAAAATACAAATGTAGATATTTGTAATTGGGGGAAAACGGAAAGGAGGAACAAGTGGATTATACAATATACATAAGGTTAAAAACAAGTCTGACTAAAGTTGGCTTGGGAAGGACGTACTGTATTGTTCGAAAGGATTCGAGATCGATGAGACTGCCGAGTGGCAGTCAAAGGAAAGAACACTCGACAAGGCGAACGACTGCGGAGATGGAGCTATAAGACCAGCTCATGTGCGTAAGCAAGATGTATTGTAGCATTAGGGAATGGCGACATTGTAAGCCTTTCATCAGGTAGTAAACATAATATGACTACTACGTAAGAATGAGGAAAATGTTGCAGGCAGATACTGCCTATAAAATGCACATTTTCTTTCCTGTACAGTAGTTTATTTGGGTCAGATCACACCTGGCCATAAGCACAGCTGTGCTTATAATTAAAGGGCCACCAAAACTGGCACATCATTAATTACAGAAGTTAACGATTGCTTATAATTTCCCCAGAGAAAACAAATTTGAACTCAAGAATCAAAATACAGATGTATGCAAAGGATAAACCTAATATTCTAGGAAATGTAATCTACAATAATATGCATAAGCTACATTGCATACAGGGTGGTGCAGCTGTCTAGTGACCCCTATTTAAGTCTTTAAACGTGATATATTTTAAGGTTTATTTCAAACAGAAATGAATATGCCAACAAAAAGCATGTTCGGGGTCAATTCATTGAGGGGGGTCACAAGACATCTAGACCAGTCTGTAGTTTGTTTCCCTACACACACACGTTGGCTGGCCGAGTTTTATTTAATTTATAACAAATACTGATTAATATACTTAACGGGTATTTTTCAATTGATAATACAATAATAAAAACCCCATGATACAAAAATCAGAAACCAAGACTAAGGGCCACACGAACGCACCACATGGGATAGTGAAAACAAGCTTCCATTTTAATGTGCGGTGAGCCTTTAACACAACAGCATCTCCCACGGTTGCAACTCCAATTGGAGTTGTTTAGTGATGCTGCTTTAGCAGTGGTGCACAAGCACAATTAACAAAAACTCACCGTCAATAATGCCTTCTAAACTAAATATATACAACAGGCGAAGTTTTAGGCAATGGCCATTCTTCACAGCAAATGCAAGAGCTGGTTTCTCTGGTCTCGATTGAGATGTTAGAATTGCACATTTTCTGAAATAACTCTTTATCTATTTACATCCTCCCCAGTGGGAAATTTTTGACGAAACTTAACACTGGTCAGTATAGAGTGGGTGAAAGAAAGAAGGAACCCCGGACTAGTTTTTATTTCACATGCCACAGATGTATGCCATCACCAGGAATCAAATTTAGATCACTGGGACCACGCATTGCAGTGCCCTCCCAAATAAACAATGTTCATATCCAGCCCTTTGTCAATCCAATATTAAAGGAGGATTATTCCAGGCCAAACGAGTTGTGGGGGTGATTTAACCATATTTCATTACGCTGGGCAATGTAGGTTGGTGAAAGTGGGTTGCATACATGTACAGTACAATTGGTTGTTCTACACTGCCTTTTGCTGTCCATCGCATAGCACCACAGCCTACATCACCTGTTTTGCATGGTAGTCGCCCATCCAAGTACTATCCAGGCTCAACCCTGCTTAGTTTCCAAGATTTGATGATATCAGGCCCATTCCAGGTGATTTGGTCATAGGGAAATACACATTGCGGGAAACTTATAAATGGCACAGATGTTACATTACTTATATAGCAAAATATATTTAAAGTTATTTTAACAAATTGGTTTAAGATTGCATTTGAATACTAAATTGCACATTGTAATTTAATTATCGTAACAGGAACAAAATTCACTAAACTAGTAAGATAAACAAAATGCTTTTATTTTACATGTCAAAACAGTGAATTAGATTGTACCGTTATGAAATCAACTATATTAATGCACCCACAATGACCCATGTTGTTGGGTCAATCACAAAGTGACCCGAAGTAATGACAGGAACATTACATTCACAGTAGTTAAATAGCATTTATCATAATAATTACATTGACTTCCTGAATTAATATTAATTTTAATCGGGGAAAATAATATAACTATTAACCTTGGTAAATGTCAGCCACAACAAAAATGACTTAATGGAAAATTTAAAATTGTAATGTAACTAAATTAAACCACGATTTTAAATGGAACGCTTAAATTAACTTTAAAAACGTCAACAAAACACATTATGCAGAACGCACATCATTTCCACCACGTTCAAGTGTACAGAAGGGCGTGATAAATAAAGTCACAGAACCACATGGTGGTTACTTCCGTCAGGTAAAGGATAGGTACAACACTGTTACCTTGTTGGATTCAAATGTCCTGCGCATCCCTGTCTTATGGCATTGCTAAGGCGCAAATATCTTCAGGGCCTTCTATCTCGATATCTTGAATAACTGTTTTGCAAACACAGCACACATTGGATACGCGTATTTAACGGAAATTATACTTTACATCATAACAATTATCTGCTGCGCATCAACAGCTAATATGAACGTATGATACAAGTAACAATAGTGTATACAGTACTTCGTGCCTCTAGCGTATACGATGCGATTGGCAAAAAAAAACTGTCGGTCACATTCTTATTATGTTAGCTTAAGTATTAAAAAGTAAAAAGGGTGATACAGTATATTGTCCTGGTTAAACAAAACAATCAGAAACCCCGAGCACTAAACACAGCACTAAACTTTTAACAATTCGGTATGAACAGCAATGATGGCCGATAAGATGGTAAAGATGTAGCAGTACTCAAACATAGAAGTCAACGTCCATAACCCAGGTTTCTTTGTTAGATCAAGTAAATATAGGTGTTTGTTCAACCCGCCACCATCGAACACAGGTTAAACGACACACATTTACGCGACCTAAACCCCCCAAAAAACCCTGTATTTATGGATATTGGTTGCGAATGCCTACGTGTTAAGTCAACGATTACACGGACAATGTCTTGCGGCAAACATTCAACTGTACATTTGGGGACAAGAAATAAAAAAAAGGGATGAGTCAAAGTGCGGATTTTGTTTGACTAAGAGTACAAACAACACAAGAGACACGCGTATGCCCATATAAACAAGAGGGGGGGAAGATACACGATGGACTCTGCCACATAGACAAGAGTGGAGGGCATTTAAAAAGCCAAAAATTGAGGGCCCAGCGAGACATCAACCAAACACGCTCAAGATGATACACTCCTCAAAAACCAAAACCAATGCCACCAAAAACACCAAGCCGCATTTCGACATTAACAATAACATCACCACGACCACTAACAATCAGCCGAAACCACCGTGAACAATAACACCAAGAAGAAGCGAAAGCCGTGCCAATTTTAAAGGGCGGAAAAAATGTCGAGAGCAAAGCCACCGTGGCGAAGCCAGGAAGGACCCGGGCAAGGCAACTCGTTCAGCCACACAGCTCTTCTTTACACTGCCCTCCACCGTGCCGACTAATTATAACAGATGCGACTCGGAGTTTTAAAAAAAAAACCTCGCTCACGCCGCCGCCGCCGTGGCCGCGTAAATCCCTCACACGCACAGACGACGGCAGCCTCGCCCGTGATGGCGGCTCCCTCTTCAGCCCCGCCCCTCCCCCCTCTTCAGCCCCGCCCCTCAACGTCACCCCCCCCCCCCGCCGCCCCTCAACGTCACCCCCCCCCCGCACCTCATCCCCACACCACGTGACGGTGCGGAGCGACGTCACTGCCGTCCTCACCCCCCCCCCGACTCCCCGCGTAGCCCAGGGCAACGGCCAACGCGTCACGTGATGCTAAGACCACGTGACGCAGCAGAGTGTACACGCCCACAGCCGACTTGTTATTGTTAATATTATTACCATCACGTTACTCTCTGTATTATGACAAACGCCCACCGATCACCCGTAACCCCCACCACATCCTAAAACACTTGTATACGCTCCCGTCCGTGGCTGCCTTTTGCCTCTCCGCGAAAGCCCGACGAATGGAGGCGGCTGGACGCGCGCCTCGCTTGCACCGTCGCGAGTGCTCGCGCGCCTCCATGCCTGCTCTTCGGGGGCAGCGTTGTCGCAGAAGCACGAAGACGGCAGATTCTTTAATAAAGGGCGCAGAGAGCGCAGCTTCCTCCTTCCTGGCTAAACTATCCGCGATGTTAACTTTAAAATACGCAGGGAGGGCTACGTTTGCTCGAAATTAGAACGCGAACAATCGACGCACGGCGTCGTTAAACAACAAACTACGCGTCACTATTTACAAGCGAATTTGTCGAGGAAGGATGCAAAACGACAGTCGTCCACCCACCATAGAGACGGAGCCTTTCCCTACCCAAGATGGCCCCTCAATTTAAGATGTGGGGACGCGTGACGTCACCACCAATCGTCACCCGCCTGCCCCTACGCCTCACGACTATTGGCTGCAGCGCGAGCACGTGATCACTGTCGCGAGGATCTCCCTTGCCCACGCGCCGCTATTGGCCACGCGAGTGGCCAATGGGAGTCGCCGCAACGCGACCTGCTCAGGCAATGTAGACAATGGGTTGGTCAGGGGGGCGGGGGCTAGGGGGGGGGCGATGGGGTCGGTGGGGGGGAGCGGCGGGGGGGGAGGGGTTCTAGAGACGGAGTTAGAGGCGGAGCTAAGATCAGTTTGGGGGCGTGGCCCAAAGAGGGACGAGGTGGGAGGGGCTATCATGGGGGGGGGGGTGGGGCTGAATGGGGATGAGGTCGCGGTGGAGGGTTTGGCGAGGGTGGTGGGGGGGGAATCTCTCATTTACTTGATACAGCAAGCGTGCTGTGACGGTTCCACCTGAAGACGGAAGCTTGTGTTGCCTCCGAAACGTCGTGATTTTTTATTTTATTTTTATTAATTTTAAATTTTTTACCTACGCGACTTTATCGAAAAAACCTAAGAATATGAATACTTGCAGTCACGAAAGCTTCAAATCTAGAATTGAGGCTTTGAGGATTAAGAGAGGGGGGGGGGGGATCCCGTGGGGGCGGGGTCTGGGAGGCTGTGGGTGTGGCTATTGGCGGGGGAGGGGCGGGGCTCGTGGGAGGGGATGTAGCTGCAGGGAGATTCATCACAGCGGGAGGGAATTAATCGTGTTGCGCGTAATGCAGTGAAGTGCTCCGCGTCGCAATCCGGGGATTTCGCTGGCGTCTTCACGCCATGCTGCCTCCTAATGCGGACCGAAGGGAGGAGGAGACTGACGGCTGCGACGACAAAATGGCTCCTGTGCCGGGCAGACGCGTGACCCTAACCTGGCTCCGCATCCACATGGCCGTTTCGTGGAATTTCTGCGTGTGGTTCTCTCCGGTTCCACACCCCCAATGCCAACTCCATCACCACCTGCGTTAACCCCCCTCTCCACTCCTTCCAGCCAACACCAACTCACACCGGACCAGGGCACGTGTGTTGGGTCACAGCTGTCAGTGCGCCTGACAGCCACTTGACAACAGCTCCACCCTGTATACACAACAATGGCCATATAGCACCCAACACTGTCCACGCGTGCCCCTTCGGACCCTACATCAATGGGCTCACACCACCACTCCTATGGTCCCCCCACACCCCCTGTAAGAGTCCAGTGCGTAACATTACCCCCACAGCACCCCAATTGTCCCCTAACGTGGGATAAATAAATTCCCTAAAGAGAATGGAAAACAATATTTGGTCTGACAGGTTTATTCCTTTGTAATTGTCCCAACAACATACTTGTTGAACAATAGACTTATTTTCAAATATTTCCATTCACGCCCATCGGCGAGTCAGTTACATCACGTTGAAGCAAGCATGCGAAAATATATTGAAAGATGTTTCTTGCAAAGAGGTTAAAACCGATTGCTAATTACACATTTCCAAGCGTAAGAGAGGGCTAAAAACGTGCTTTGGGGGCCAATTTTTATATGATAACAACACGCAATGTTGTACACATGCAGCAATTAACATGCATTGCAGTGTCAGATTTCTGGGGTAGTTAATGTGCCAGAGAGTAGTGAACAGAACGTTCTGCCCTGTCCACTCCCCACCACCAATAGCCATGGCACTTTTACATCCGCGCGTGTAAATCGTGCCAAAAATGATTTACCCACGTTTGTTCTGCATGTCATTGCAGTGGGAGAATAAAAATAACGCATTCCACTGCCGGCCAAATAAACGCGAAGAATACAGGAACATTTGCTATTTATGATCTACGTTAGTGTAACTATCAACAACGCTACTTTAGCGTTGTTGATAGTTACAGCTCTATACTTAGTCGCATTTTGCTGTGCGCAATTTTTTTGTTACCAAAAAAAATATTTCAAGGCTACTTACTACCCTTGTGAAATGTCGCGTGTTTGCAAGTAGAATAAAACAACTGAAATACAAATGGCAATGCCATAAAAAACACAATGACCATGTCAACTGGAAATCCAAACATTTGACATCAAAAACTTATTTGATAAAATATAATGGAGCGCTGTGAGCACTCGGCGGTGTTTGAATCGTACAAAGTGAGCTGTATGGAACAATACAACCGGAGAAAAAACATCACCATACCATCATCACTGGCCGTGACAAGAAACCCTTTCCATCGTGTTATTCCGACCCGACGTTTAACCCTCACCCTGACCAGGGCTCAACACAGGGCTCAACCCAAGCACCCCCAATCACCACCACCACCACCTCCACCACCACCATAACAATCACCCTCCAAACGCAGCAAAAATTAGCCTTCGTTTGTTTGAAGGTGTTAGTTACACGCCACGAGACAGCATGATTATACAGTGAGATTCTCAGGTCAGGATGAAGGTCAACAAGCGTTTACATTAAATAAATAATCCGAGTAAACACTGCGTGTGGCTAGCGACTTGACGATGGTCGATTGTTGTGCCAGCCCTCATCCGCCCTGCTCAACATGAGTATTAATAAAGGCTCACTGCCCCGACGTGTTTTTTGTGTTGTTGTTGTACAGTATTGTAATGATTTGCTTCTTCCCACCACACCCCTTGGGCTTCTATAGCCATCAACACGCCTGCGACATCTCTCCTTCAGTGACGGATCCAGGGGGTGGAGGGGAGGATTTGCTCCTCTTCCCTCCCTCTAACCCACATTTTGAGACCCGAAAATTAGTATTTTAGATTTAGCAGAGGAAATATGTTATGTTTAATGTTTTTCTTAACGTGGGGATATATTTAAAAGCTTGAAATCTCAGGACTGCCCGATCCCTTTGGGAAGTATCTATATTCGCTTATCTCACCCCGTCATCAACTACATCAGCGTGTCATCACTGTTCTAAGTGTAGTTGTTTCATGTGTGAGCTCCATATGCTTGAATACTTACACAACATGCGTGTATGTATGAACGTATACGTGCATGTGCACTGTTCACGCCTTTCAATGCTTACAAATGTGTCTATACCTGTTCGCGTTGTGCTTTTTCATCTATGATTATTAGCTGTCATGTTGACATTGCTGAAGGCCTCTGAAAGTCATCGCCACCTCCAACATCTTCTCTCCGTGGATGTACTCTTGGTCGTGTTCTCTCCTTTGGCTGCCATCCCGTGGTTAGTCCTGACCACAGGCCATCGTCTTTGTTTGCAACGTATCTCGCCATGGCCCACTTAACAGTCAACATCAGGTATTTAACTAATTAATCAATGTATTTGAATTCCTGTCTCAGTGTAATTCCAAGCATGCACCTCTCCATACTTGTTTGGTATTCTTAAAAATATATACATATTTGTCTTGGTTTGATGACTACTTTCAATTTCCACTGAGTGGATGGATTTACAAAGCTTACAAAGGTTATGTTAAATGATAGAAAATTATTTCCAGATCTCGAAGGCAAAAATAATATTCCATGAATGATTCATTCCTCAGATGAAGTGGAGATATTACAGATGTCACACTTGAAGAAGTAAACTCTGCTCTTCACATTCTGAAAAAAGGCAAAGCCCCTGGACCAGATTATATAACTGTGGACGTCATCAAAGAAGCAGGAACAGATGTTGAAATACAATTATTAGATCTATTCACGAAATGTTTGCAAAGAAATCAAATGCCTCATTGTGTTCATTTGGAAAGGCACATTGTTTGTTAAGTGTTGTGTGCTTTTGCGATCATTAGATCAGCATAGTATAGAGGTTGATCAACTGTGTCAGGCAATATCTCTGCCCTTTCTTCACTCAAAAGGACCATTACCTGAAACGTTTGCCTATTGTTTACGGCAGTATGTTATACGGCAAATACGTCTTAATTACAAATGTGATGGGCCTGGAGTTATTTGTGGCAACGCAGTCTGATTTTTGTTCATGTTTATGCATGCACATCTACAGTTCTGTTTCACAGATAAATACCGTAATGTCCCTTAACGTATGGCGATGCATGATTGTACAATGTGTGTGCCTGAAAACCAATGCATGCATGTCTGTGCGTGCGTTACACTAGGGTCTCCTTGAAAACGAGGCTTCTTATAAACTAAACTATTCTTATTGTTCAAGGTAAGGATGCCCACTGAGCTTTATAGCTCTTTTTCAAAGGTGACCTGGCCACAAATGATAGCTCAACGAAGTGGCTCATGTGAAAATGTATCACAGACAAATATTCTAACCGCATGTTTCTAAATGTGGAGGGAAAAACTCGAGGACCCGGAGAAAAATCCACGCGACCACAGGGAGAACATGCAAACTCCAAATATACAGCAGGCACCAGGATAGGGATCGAACCCACGTCCTCCTGCATACCAGGCGAGGTAGTTAACATATCACCACATCTCTCAATAGGTTCTCGTATACATACAATAAGTATGATTTGCAAGCATTTTTCAAACCACCGTTGGATGAAGGCATCGTGGGGTTTATTCCCATATGTCACTGCACTTGTCAGTGAGGGTTGTGAAGTGGTGTGGGAGGGGGGGCAGTACTGGAATTCAGGTCACTTTTTTACAAAGGATCTTACTTGGTTGTAGTTCAATAATTAATTAAATGTATTTAGATGCGTGCCTGTGTGTCTGTATGTATCTGCCTTTACATGTATGCAAAAACAGTGTGCACATGTGTGAGTGTGACCATGTAAATGTGTGGGACTATGTGACTGTGTGCCTCCACATGTATCTACACATGCGTGTGACTGTAAGACAGACTGTGATTCTGTGTGTGCCTGTGTAACTATAACTTTGTGTGTCCCTGTAACGTTGTAGTTTGTGTGATATTATTTATGTACGTGTCTGCTTGTGTGCTTTCACATATATGTTGACCATGAGACTGTGTATGATTGTGTGTATCCCTGCATGACCGTGTCATTGTTTGTGTCCCAATTATATGACCGATTGTTTGTGTGCCTGTGGACGTGTGCTGCGAGACTGACTGTGCCTCTGTTTGTATCCGTATGACTAATTGCGTGTGCCTTGCACGTGGACATATTGACCTGCCTGCCGGGGGCCCTGCACATGTTGTGTGTTGTGTGTGCACATGTTGTGTGTGTTTGTGTGTTGTATGAAGGCGATGCCTTGTGCCTGACGGTGTTAAGAACGAGTGTGACTGCTGGCTAGTGCCGGCCAAAGAGCCATGTGGCTTAGCTAAGTGCCGATGCTGCTCGTCGCCGGTGGTGGTAGTGTTTGTGGTGGTGGTGGCGGATGCTGTGGTGGTGTTTGTGGTGGTTGTGGCGGTGTTTGTGGTGGTGGTGGATGTTGGGTGGTTGTGGCGGTGTTTGTGGTGGTGGATGTTGGGTGGTTGTGGTGGTGGTGGATTTTGGGTGGTTGTGGCGGTGTTTGTGGTGGTGGTGGATGTTGGGTGGTTGTGGCGGTGTTTGTGGTGGATGTTGGGTTGTTGTGGCGGTGTTTGTGGTGGATGTTGTGTGGTGGTGGCGGTGTTTGTGGTGGATGTTGTGTGGTTGTGGCGGTGTTTGTGGTGGATGTTGTGTGGTGGTGGCGGTGTTTGTGGTGGATGTTGGGTTGTTGTGGCGGTGTTTGTGGTGGATGGTGTGTGGTTGTGGCGGTGTTTGTGGTGGTGGTGGATGTTGGGTGGTTGTGGCGGTGTTTGTGGTGGTGGTGGATGTTGGGTGGTTGTGGCGGTGTTTGTGGTGGTGGTGGATGTTGGGTTGTTGTGGCGGTGTTTGTGGTGGATGTTGGGTTGTTGTGGCGGTGTTTGTGGTGGATGTTGGGTTGTTGTGGCGGTGTTTGTGGTGGATGTTGGGTGGTTGTGGCGGTGTTTGTGGTGGATGTTGGGTGGTTGTGGCGGTGTTTGTGGTGGTGGTGGATGTTGGGTTGTTGTGGCGGTGTTTGTGGTGGATGTTGGGTGGTTGTGGCGGTGTTTGTGGTGGATGTTGGGTTGTTGTGGCGGTGTTTGTGGTGGTGGTGGATGTTGGGTGGTTGTGGCGGTGTTTGTGGTGGTGGTGGATGTTGGGTTGTTGTGGCGGTGTTTGTGGTGGATGTTGGGTGGTTGTGGCGGTGTTTGTGGTGGTGGTGGATGTTGGGTGGTTGTGGCGGTGTTTGTGGTGGTGGTGGATGTTGGGTTGTTGTGGCGGTGTTTGTGGTGGTGGTGGATGTTGGGTGGTTGTGGCGGTGTTTGTGGTGGATGTTGGGTTGTTGTGGCGGTGTTTGTGGTGGATGTTGGGTGGTTGTGGCGGTGTTTGTGGTGGATGTTGGGTTGTTGTGGCGGTGTTTGTGGTGGATGTTGGGTTGTTGTGGCGGTGTTTGTGGTGGATGTTGGGTTGTTGTGGCGGTGTTTGTGGTGGATGTTGGGTGGTTGTGGCGGTGTTTGTGGTGGATGTTGGGTGGTTGTGGCGGTGTTTGTGGTGGTGGTGGATGTTGGGTGGTTGTGGCGGTGTTTGTGGTGGATGTTGGGTTGTTGTGGCGGTGTTTGTGGTGGATGTTGGGTTGTTGTGGCGGTGTTTGTGGTGGATGTTGGGTGGTTGTGGCGGTGTTTGTGGTGGTGGTGGATGTTGGGTGGTTGTGGCGGTGTTTGTGGTGGTGGTGGATGTTGGGTTGTTGTGGCGTGTTTGTGGTGGATGTTGGGTGTTTGTGGTGGTGTTTGTGGTGGATGTTGGGTTGTTGTGGCGGTGTTTGTGGTGGATGTTGGGTGGTTGTGGCGGTGTTTGTGGTGGATGTTGGGTTGTTGTGGCGGTGTTTGTGGTGGATGTTGGGTGGTTGTGGCGGTGTTTGTGGTGGATGTTGGGTTGTTGTGGCGGTGTTTGTGGTGGATGTTGGGTGGTTGTGGCGGTGTTTGTGGTGGATGTTGGGTGGTTGTGGCGGTGTTTGTGGTGGATGTTGTGTGGTGGTGGTGGATGTTGTGTGGTTGTTGTGTGGTTGTGGTGGTGGTGGTGGTGATGATGATGAGACGAGAGCTCACGACTTCCAGAGCCACATTGTTGCGGGCATTGTGCGTCTCGGCGCGTGACGTCACCGACTGACCGACGAACCTCGCCGCACGCGCTCCGGACTCAACAACAACAGCAGCAGCAACAGCAGCAGCAGCAACAACAGCAGCAACAACAACAGCAACAACAACAGCAGCAACAACAACAATTCCGAATGATCGAAATCTCTTTCACCGGTCAGTTCGGAAGCCCGGGACATACTCGCTCGCTCGCGTAAATATTTAAACGACAACAACGACAAAACCTCCATCACACAAACACACACACACAAACACACACACACAAACATACACAAACACACACACAAACACGCACAAACACACACACACAAACACACACAAACACACACACAAACAACCACACACACACAAACACACACAACCATAACCGGCACAAAGTCCCTAACCGTCGCGGGTTTGACTCGCTGCGTCCAGGAAGAACCGCCCCCCCCCCCCTGCATCCACCACAACCACCCCACAGCACCACCACCACCCCCCCCTGCACCCACCACAACCACCCCCACCCCCCCTGCACCACCACCACTACAACTACCCCCACCACCACCCCCCCTGCACCCCCCCTGCACCCACCACAACCACCCCCCTGCACCACCACCACCCCCCCCTGCACCCACCACAACCACCACCACCCCCCCCACCACCACCACCCCCTGCACCCACCACAACCACCCCTGCACCCCCCACCCCCCCACCACTACCCCCCCACCCCCCCAGGTAAGTTGCTCTCGCGGTTGGGAGGGGACGCAGCCCCCCCCCCGCCCCCTGTCCCCCCCCCCGCCCCCTGTCCCCCCGCCTGCCCCGCGCTGTCTCTGCGCGGCGTCATTGTTCGCCGCGCCCGGGGTCCGTCCACTTTGTTCCCTGCCGTGTCATGTCCCCTCGCCGCGCTTCGCGTCGTCGTCGTTGTTGTCGCTCGCTCGCTCTGCCCGTCTCTCAGTGCCCCCCCTCGGGGTCTCGTCTCGTCTCGGGGCCCCGTCTCTCGAGGGCGCTTCGTGTCGCTGTGCCGCGTCCCCCCCCTTGGGTAGCCAACACCCCCCAGACACCCCCAGACACAACTCAACATTCGTCCCCCTCCTCCTCCTCCTGTCGTCTTCCCCGGCTCCTTGTCCCCCTCCTCCTCCTGTCGTCTTCCCCGTCTCCACTACCCCTCCCTCCTCTCTCTCGTTCGTGTTCTTCATCCCGTGTGTGGGTGACCGCTGCTTTGTACCTCTCCTACCTGTGTTTGTATCTTGTCTATCCAGCCACCACGTCGGTGTGTAATTGTGTAACGTTACTGATGATGAGTGTGCTGTTGTACGCGTGTTAAGCCACACAGTGTAGTATGAATGGACTATTCGTGTACCCTGTAAGTGTCTCTCCGAGTTGTTGCGATGTACACCCCGCACCACTACATTGTGTACACACGGCAAGTGACAGCTGCGGTCTATACACATTGTAGTAGTGGTGGTGGTAGTGGTGGTGGTGCACGTGTGTGTTGTGTGTGTTGTGTGCCTACCAGTGGTGAGGCTGCGTGATATGTGTGGAGCCTTCTCGGCGTGCGTCGTGGTGGTGCGCGTCGCCTTCGTCGTCGTCGTCGTCTTTGCCACCGCTCTCCTTCGCGATGTCCTTTTACCCTTAAAACAACAACCGCAACAACAACAACCACAACAACAACAACCGACCCGGCTCTACGGAGGTCCCCCTCCTCGTCAGGCGGGACACGAGAGGTAAGAGTCGCGTGTCCGTCCTGGGTGGGTTTGTGTTGAACCACGACGACTCCTGCCCGTCTCCTTGAGGAGGATCGCAGTCTCCCCCCTGTCCATTGTCGTTTAGCAACTAAGAGAACGTGGCATGTGTGTGATCTATGTCATGTGTGTGTGTGTGATCCGTGTCATGTGTGTGTGATCCGTGTCATGTGTGTGATCCATGTCATGTGTGTGTGATTCGTGTCATGTGTGTGCTCTGTGTCATGTGTGTGTGATCCGTGTCATGTGTGTGTGTGATCCGCGTCATGTGTGTGATCCATGTCATGTATGTGATGGTTCTGGTGGTGGTAGTGGGGGGTACGTAAATGGTGTTTGTCGTGTAAATGCGTGTGTCGTGTAGTCGAGTGCTTTGTCGAGAGCTTCAAGAAGTGCACTTTTGATAGTTAATAAAATCGGCACCGAGATAATAAAGGGGGTGGTGTGGTGTGAGCCCCCCTTTAAACGCACGTGGAGGTGGACCGGGGGGGGGGGCTTTAAACACCGCGGTTTGTGTGGTGTGTGTGGGGGGTGAGCTCCCCCTTTAAACGCACGTGGAGGTGGACCGGGGCGGGGGGGGGGGGCTTTAAACACCGCGGTTTGTGTGGTGTGTGTGTGGGGGTGAGCCCCCCTTTAAACACACGTGGAGGTGGACCGGGGGGGGGGGGCTTTAAACACCGCGGTTTGTGTGGTGTGTGTGTGGGGGTGAGCCCCCCTTTAAACACACGTGGAGGTGGACCGGGGGGCGTTAAACACCGCGGTTTGTGTGGTGTGTGTGGGGGGGTGAGCCCCCCTTTAAACACACGTGGAGGTGGACAGGGGGGGGGGGGCTTTAAACACCGCGGTTTGTGTGGTGGTGGTGGTGGAGGAGGGGGCCGCTTTGCTTTGCGTCGGACAAAAACGACGGCAGAGAGCGGTGGCGGCGTGCGCGTGTTGTTTGTCGGATGCCATGTTGTATCCCTCGTCACTTTGTGCGTGCTGAATGATGTCTCCTCATCATCATCATCGTCATCATCGCGACTACAGTAGTACTACTAACCACTTACAATCACCCTCGCCCCACCGAATGTCACCCCCAGTCGCTCTCCTCCTCCACCACCTTACTCCCCCACCTCCTCCTTCACGCCGCGACTTGAGTCGGTCTCCCCCCCCCCAGCCCCAGCCGCTGTTTTGTCGTCTTCATCGTGGTGGTGGTGTGGTGGTGGTAGTGGGGCTTGCCCACTCGTTGTTTGAGTGTTTGCCGTGCCCTGGTGTGTTGTTTTCCGGTACGTATCGCGGCGCGTTTGTGCTTATTACGTGCGTATCGTTGGCCTTTGTGTTGTAAGCGAACGTAAATAAATACGTGTATGTAGAGTTGTAGACTATTATGACATGTCAGCAGTATGCTGTGGGTCTGTGTGTGTATATGACTGTGCATGTTTAATATACTGTACTGGATATAGAAGTGTCAACTGTCCCAGCAAATGCTGCTGGATAAGACGATAAATCTCAGGTATTAGTGGCCCAACAGATGCTGATTGATAATACAATCTTATGTGTACTCATGACCAGAGTCTGACCCAAACGGACATCAATTTGGGGGTGAAACTTATTTGGCTTCGCCGTAAAATCTTCATGATTAAAGAAATCAGGAAGACATTTGAGTAGACCCCCTCTCGCCCCTCTGCTCTCCTTCTCAATATCTGCATTAAAGTATTTGAAAATAAATCACAGTGTTCAGGACGGATTAAGCCCAGCGCCAACAGGGGCATAGAGGTCGTATCAAACCGGTACACACATCAACGATAAGAGGTTCCCATTTTCTCACACCAAGTTTGCATATGCTAATCGTGGGAAGACGGAACTGAGAGGGAAAGTACAGTCATTAGGGTGGACGCTATATGGTTTTATGCTGGGATGGTTGTGCCAGAGTCCTTCATTCATATCCATCATCTTGCGAGAGCATTAGTACTTGAATCTTGTGATCCATCATCTCCCCTGGGACACGAGTTCCCGAGGCTGTTATTATTAATCATCTGTTGGAAAATCAGTACTTAAGGGCTGTCCTTACCCATTTGCTGGAACAGAAGTACTGGGAGTTGTTCATATGTCACTTGATGAAATATTCGTGCTTGAGACAGGTTTTGACCCATTACCTGCTGGAACAGTAGTACCTGAGGCTGTTTGTATCAATTCTCTGTTAGATCAACGGTACTTGAGACTTCTTATGTATCATTTTCTGAGACTCACCGTAGTAATACTTGAGACTTGTAATTGTCACCGGTTGGAACATAGTTACTTGGAGATGGTTGCCCAAGTAGTACCCGAGACTGCGGATGTATGTGGTGACAGTCGTCTCGTGATTCTAGCACACCGTGGGTATGTCAGAGAGTGTCTTTGTGTGGGACTGTATTTTGTGTGTCATTGTGAGAGTGAGTTCAGAGTGTGTTTGTGTCTAAACGTACCAGACTGTGCGTCTGCGTTGTGATGCGCCGTGCCGGCCTTCATATGCACTGCATACCTAAGAGCACTTTGCCCCAAGTCTGTTGAGACTGTTTGGGGGATCTTTGTCTTTAGTGTGGCATTATCTGTACGTGAGAGTGAGTGAATGAGTGTCTTGCGTTAGTGTGTTTGCGATAATGTGTGTCACTGAGAGTGTGCACAGACACACACACCACCTAATATCGAGCTACGATACTAACCCGGCTACCCGAGTTCGATTCCCGCTCACGGCTAACACCAGTGACGATTATCTGAACCGGCTCTCGCCTAGGTAGACTCAACCTCAAACGAGTACCTGGTTCGGTGTGTAAACAAATGCGCCGTGCCATCCTTCATAGGAGCTCGTTAACACTACTTAGCCCCAACAATCTGTTAAGGTGACACGGGGAGGGGGGGTCTTTGTCTTTGATATAGCGACGTGAGTGAGTGAGTGTCGAACATGTTTGAGGTTTGGCTGGGACGTGATGATGAGAGAGTGTATCTCGCAGGGCAGGCGGACAGGGCAGTGTTGAGGGCCGGCGTGGCTACTCGATTCACCATCTACCCACCCACCCCCATCACTCCTCCTTTGTGTCGCACGCACGGCTCGGCTCGGTGCCGTGCGTGGTGGTGGCCTCATCCCTAGAAAACAACGCGCCCCCTTTCGCCATCTTGGCAAGTTGTGTTTTTTGTTTTGTTGCGAAGCCCTCGTCTACTTCTTTTGTTTCCCCCAGCAGCTCCAGGGTCCGTGCCCACTGAGAAAGGAAATTCTTCTCTCCCTTCTTCTTCTTGCGAAAACTTAAAAGGGAGCTGATGGGGGGGGGGGGGTGACGTCAACCCGTGGCCCGGCTTCTTGGCGTCTCTCTCCGGCCCGCTTTGGCGGCGTGGCCACGCAGGAGGCCACGGGGATCCCATTCATTGGCACCGTCCCCGGTTTGACGGGGACACACGGCTGCGAGAGGCCCTCCCCGAGTTGTGATCAATTCTCGTTCAGATATGAAAGGTCGCGAGCGGACAGCGAAGCGCGTCGCCTCGTTAGCCCTGGGGGTGGTCGCCACTGTGGCCGGGAGGCGCGGTCCGGGCAGCTGCCAGCTGACTCCATGCCCCCTTTCACAGCCTCTCAATTCCCTTTACCAGCCTCTCACCCCCCTTTCACAGCCTCTCAACCCTCTTTCCCAGCCTCTTAACCCCCTTTCCCAGACTCTCTACCCCCTTTCACTCTCTCCAAACCCCCTTTTTTCTGCCCCCCCCTAATTCTCTGTCTCCCCACTCTCCTTCCTGAATCCCTGTCCCTTTCCTCTCTACTAACCTCTCTCATCTTACTGCATTCCTTGCATCCCTGATTCCCTCTTTCCTCTATCCCCGATTATCAACCTGCCTTCCTGCCTATCTCACTGCTAACCTCCTTGCCTCCCGACTCATCTTGTCTGCTCTGCCTCCTCCTTTCCATCGTCTCCCTGCATCGTTGGTCCACTCTCCACCTCTCTCCCTGCTTCTCTCCACGCCTGAAGTTGTCCCAAGCCTTGAGCTCGCAAGGAGACCGCCACCCTCTCTCTCTCCTTACAATTGGGCACCACCCTTAATTTGTTTGCGATTCTTTGATAAACATCTTTATCTTTCTCTTCGACAATGTTTGTCTAAGCATCGCTGTCAACCATTTAACGGACAAGGTGCAGAGAGTGTGTTGGTGGTTTACCCAAGCGTGGCACACTGTTATGACGTGTTCACGTCTGCGTTGTATATGTACTCAGTATAATTTTTAGTATAACGTATGTGACAATATGTGTGCTACTACACAGTCGTTTAATTGTACAGATAAATAGTGTCCGGTATATAGTGGAACTGACATCCTGTAATACATAAATCCGTTAAAATTCATACTAGTTTGGAGCCCTTTGTCAATTCACTGCTGGGTGAAAACGACCTGGCCACGCTGTGTTGGTTCATAGAGGTTGATTGAATCATGTGTACTCCACCAAGCTGATTATTAGCGTGGGCTCAAGTGCGGTGTAAGGCGAGGACCCATTTAGATACTCCCATTGTGAGCCGCTGCCGGGAATCAAACTCAGGTCACCAGGTACAGAGCGCAAACTATTGCCTTTCCATTAAGCCCAATAAATCAATGTATTGCATTCAAATACATACAAAGCATAGTGGATATTTAAACAGTCATAGGTATATACACTACGGATATACGTAGAGAGTAAATAGTAACATTTTATACTGGACCACTACAATAGTGTTGCTTCTATATTATATCATGTTTATACAAAATAAACTTACAAACAATGTCATATTGGTTAAACAGGCAAAATAAGGGTACATTAAGCAAATATCAGCGATGTATTTGGCCTCATTGAGAGAAGGGCAATGAAGTGCTGCACCACACAAGTAATGTATGCAGCATATTAATTACGATTGCACTAACTAGTGTTTGTGGAAAGCTCACATCTGATTTAATTGCCATATAACTAATTAACCCAGCTTAGCAAGAAAACAGGCATGATTATGTTTATTAATGTCACTTTAATACACACCCAGTCCTATTAAGGATGGATGGGAAGCCACTACTGGCTTTATTTTGGTGAATCTGATTTGCAGCACTACTTACCGTTCCAGGGTTGTGCCACATTTCACATTAAACAATTGCCTTGCATTTCACACATTTTCCAAGTCATTGTTGTTTAGTCGCGCTCGTGAAAATAGCGTGATGACTACAAGTGGGGACATTAGTTCAAGGGGGCCATAGTGATGATAGGTATTCATACAATAATTTATAGACTTTATAATCTCACCACAGCTTCGTTAAATACAATGTAGTCAGTGGAGAGCGACTGTTTATTACGTATCCTTAATTTGTTTAGATATATCACAGACTGTAATGAGTATTAGATAAATACTAACGTGGAGTGTTAGTCTTCCACATTGCTTCATTGCTCATGATTTTTAAATGCCTATATTTATCCATGAACGCAAACTACTGTACCGTCGTATCACTATAACTGCAATATATTTTCATCATGTCAATGTACAACGGTGTCTTGTTTACATTAACTTCCTGAGTCTATAAGATTTAGTTCCCCAAATTGTTCACAAAATCCATTAGTCATTGTTTTTTTATTTGTTTTTCTCTGTTTAACGATCTAATACACACCATACAGTGTTTAGGTAATTTGCTTATAAAAAAAAACCTACATCCATCTTCAGCACATCTCAGTTTTATTTTAAATAGGCATAAATGCCATAATTGTATGATTTGAGTCACCACACTCAAGAAGATAGACCCTGGAGTGTGCAACAACCGTGGTAAATGCACTGCATTCATACATTAGAGTCTGTGTGTGCTAAATTAAGGGGCCTCTTTTATGTAAGGAAGATAATTGAAGGAAGTGATTGTTCAGCTTTTAGTTGTGCTATGTCAGTCGTGGGCTGCTTGGAAGCTGGAGTGTACATGGGGAAAAAAAACCCCGGTGGGTATTTCGTTTGAAACGACCAACTTCTATTCTCTCTTCTCTCTTTGCTTGCGTTGCGATCGAAACGTCGTGGGTTCTTTTGCTTTTAATTTCGATTTTTGTTTTCTATCGACGTGACTTTACCGAAAGAACCAAGAATAAGACCAACTTCTACTTGCATTTTGTCCATAGCTTGAGCAGCCCCTTCGTCTCAGCATTGATTTGGCTTGGTAGTGCTTAATACACAGCCACTTCTGAGGCCCCCAGCTGTTTGACAAATGCACAATATGCCGGCAAAGTGGAAACACGCAATATTATTTCCGCTGCTACTCGGCACGGCAAATTCCCTTTTAACCCATCCGCAACACAATGAAATGTAGAGTTGTAAAAAGGGGGGCCTTGCGGAAGAACATACTCAATGCGAACCGAGGACTGTCACGGAGCACATAGAATGCACGAAAAAATGGAATAAAATCCCCTTGATGCTGTCCGTATCCATGGTGACAGATGGTCCTCTCCGCGCATCTGTCCTTGACACTGTCATGGCTTTTGAATTCCCTTGCCGAGCTGGTGTCACGTAATTAGTCGGAACGCCATTAATGCTGCAAGACAAAGCGCAGCGCCAAAATGCCGGAGAGAAAGGTGCACGGGAAACACGGGGCTCCCTCCCTCCGAAAGGTATTAGTATTTGAACCGTAGCAAATATTTACCGTGGTATTTATGGAACGCGAAGTGTAGCAACTTAACGAAAAGGTGGCTTAGGAACAATGTGAGAAATATAAATGAGCGTATCTTAAAAGCTGCATGAATGATTCAGCGACTCGCCTTCCGCTGTGTGCGAGCTATTTATATCGTGATACTTTTGTTGGATTACATATTTTCTCAACTTATACAATTTTCTTTGAATAATATGTTTAAATGTTATTATAATATACAGGACCTACAGTATTACTGTTGTGACAATATTAAAACAAATATCTAGTTTAATCAAAAGACAATGTGTTTATTACAATAGCAGACTTATCTTCTTGGTTCTTTCAGTAAAGTCACGTAGAATGGAAATAATAAAATTAAAACATAATAAAATAATTCTCACGACGTTTCCATTCTACGTGACTTTACCGAAAGAACCAAGAAGATGAATCCCTGCAGTCACGAAAGCTTTAAATCGAAAAATAGCAGACTTGTTATTGTGCCTGTATATATTACAGTAATTAGATATATGATTAAGTTATATATATATATATATTTTAAAGTAGTATATTCTACTGTATTGTGTTTATTCAAATTCTAAATACAATTTAATGTATCATAGATACATATGGTCAAACGCGTATCCAAGCTAGCTGGAGACTGGCTTCATGTTTAAATTGTTTGGTAGTTCCACTCGCACACGGTACAATAGATAAAACATGTATTACTTCTTATGAGCAGACATACGTTGTATATTGAATAACGTGTTAGCAATGATGGTCACAATATCTTCAAATGAGACCAGGCCAGTCTTCTCATCACACTGCTGACACATGAACTGCCTTAACTTTACATTGTGAACAACAATAGGCCAGGATGGTGACTCCCTTTTATTGGGTGATGCTCAAATGTAAAATATTTTTACGTACTACAATACTCTACTAAATTCTTTATTCAACGAATACATGACGCCACATACAATGATAAAGGTGTGTATGCTGCACGTAACTTAATGTGACAAGTTAAGTTTATATTAATATCGGAAGTTTTTATTTTACATACGTTCTTGTCTGTGTATCAATGTTCCACGGCAAATGAAATATATCCTTCAATTTACACAACAGTCAGTGAATTCCTTTGCCTGTTTTCTAAATCTACAAATCTAGAAGCAGTGATCACTGTTCCGTGGTTGTTCGTGTATTTCATGGAATGTGAAATACTGAAGAGGATTGCACATATTTATTTGTCTGCAGTAACAGGGCAGAATGTAGCGTTGACAGGTTCAAAAGCGTGCGTTTTCACTCGCAGTAGTTAGAAGATGAAATTATTGTTATGAAAAAGCTTTTAAATTAACGTGAATTTATCGCAGTACACAGTACTTAATAATGTTCCCGTTGGCAAATGTGGCAATATTCACAGTCAAATAATATCAATTCATTTCAGCAACACGTTAAGAAACCACAATTGTTTTTTAAAAACATTCCTATTAAATGCAATCGCCTACTGTGTTCAGAAATCTACTTTTGCAAAAGTTAAATGCTTTTCTAACTCTAGACTGCAAAAAGAGTGGTTATTCTTTCACACGCACACAAAAAACGCATTTATAGAAAATCCTTGATGGCGTTTGCACACACAGCTAAGTGGTCTGTGTACCCTGGCTTTTCCCGATAAATCACTGCTCAGCAGCAGCAGCGTGGAAGAGGCCAGGATGATGCGCAAGGAGTGGGTGCTCGATCTGCCTGGACGCCATGTCCGCATGGCGTAATATATGGCTTGATGGGGGACACCCGTGGTAACATTGGGGATGAGGTTTGGGAGGGTAGATGGGAGGTGGAGAAGGGGGCCTTTAGTCGCTGACTGATTAAGATCTCCGTCCTGATGGCCATCTGTCCTGCCTCTGCGGGGTGGCCAGTGTACGGCACGTTTGTGGCACCCGTGGATCAAGTCGAGCAGATGCGGAGGCCAGCGTGAGATGCGTTGAAGGGGATATGGATACCTTGGCATGTCTGCAGATATTCATATATTTGGTTGCGTTCCTGTGTAGTTGTGCACACGTTTGTGCCACATCTACGATTGTCACATTGACTTATAACAAATTTGGTGATTGAAAATGCAGCGAGCACTGTGAGCATGGAAATGATCCGCACCCATCACGATGTGACACATTCTCACAGTTCGGGGCCGTGGTTCAATTCACGAATTGTTTATTTTTCTTTTGCCATTCAGGGTGAATATAGGCCCTCTGGTAGCTGCAGAATCCACGTGAACCAATTACACACATGTATAAAACCTAGAAAAAACACAAGTTCTTACACGCACGACTCACTGCACTTATTGTGGATCATGACAATGTTTTAATCGTTGAACCGACACATCATTACATGCTGAAGTCGTCGTGTGAAAACCTCCAACATGCCCTCCGAATAAGTTTCCCCACGCCGACTGTCGGAAGACCTTGTTGTTATCCACGTTTATTTCAATTATAGAACTTCAAACATGATGCGTACAGTACAGTGTTGTTATGACTGACCGAGCTGGGCGTGGTGTTATGTTTCCTCCCTTGGCTTGGTTACTGGATGGGTTGTTTGAGCAGAATGAGGATTTGATACAATGGAAGGTGATTACAACACCACTGCCTTTACTGCCAGTTAATGAACTTGTAACGGGTGACGTGTTCGGGCCTGCAGCTATCACCCATGGCAAGAACCCCTTACCAACACCCCAGTCACGGCGATTGCAGGTTTATATCTTAATTGGCTGGGGATTCTTACCTGCCATAAGGGAGACGTTTTAGCCTGTGGGCTAGTTCACGGCTGCTTTGTGGCTTCAGGAGCCATTGGGAAAAAAAAAACAATTTGCTTAGACTTTCATACTGCTAATCAAATGGCGAATAACAAATTATACCCTTGTAGGAGAGGGTTTGTGTGTCATTGTGTTGCTTTATGACCTGCCTTTATGTGGGTCCCTTGAAACCAAAGCGACAGCTCTTTGGAGTATGTGCATAATGATTGCACAGATTTATTTGAAATGCATGAATGTACTAGTGGTGATATTAATTGTATTTATGCCTTGCGTTTGTGCAGTTCACAATTCTTGTCACGATACTCCATATTTAAAAAAACGTGGCCATTAACACAGTTGGCTTTAGGTTGTGCGATTCGGGATAAAAAAATATATGATAATTTGTGGTGCCTTTGGTAAAACAAGGTTTCTGTCGTGAGTTGTGGATGACAGTGATGAATTTATCTCCTCGTTACGGGTTATTTTATCGGCATTTTCTCAGGCCCTTCCCATGTGGTATTGTGGTCTGCTGGAGGGAAGGAATCAGACTGCTGCTGCCAGCCTCATAGGATAGGGCACTTGAAGTATCGAGGTGTATAACTTAGGGGTTTAACAATGCATCATTTCGTGTATGTAAGCACTGCATTTGTTGTATGTCAGCGGTAGATTGACCATGGGTTATAATGATGATATGTAATTTATCCAAGTGACCCTTGCAGCTACTACAGGTGCCACTATTCACCGTGTTAAAATAATAATCACTTCTTGAATCAAATCGCAACCCTGAACCATGACAGTTCATTGGATTGCGAATGGAGCGAATCGCTGTAGGCAGCTTGCGAGCAGTGTTGATGTGAGCATGGCGAGCTACTTGTCTTGGTAGCACAGATTGAAAATAAGCATTTTAGTTTCCCTTCATGCCCTATGCTGTTTTTTTAAAGGTAATCTGGGAAATATATTGAGTTCTTGGTTTCATGCAATGCAGTAGTAGGAGACAGACGATGTAAGTACATTGGTTACCATAGAAAGCAAAGATTAGAGTGTGTGTTTAGGTGGAGATGACTTATTACATTTTTTTTTCAAATTGTAGAAATTACAAAAGTCAATGGTTGTCTAGTATTGCCAAGTATAGCAGCTTTGGTAGCCTCACGATGCAGCCGATGTTTGAATTGGTGTCATATCAGCATGAACTGTGTGCATTAGAAATGCATTTAATGATGTCAGGAAAAATGTAACGTGCAGAGGAAAAGCTTTACTTTAAACGCAATTGTCAGTTTTGACAAGTTGCCCCTTCAGCAATGACGTATGCTTTGAAGGGAAACTGTGGAAAATGTTCCCCTTTATTCTGTAAATATATTGGAGGTTAGTTTCATCTAATTGCCAGTATCATTAGAAATAAGCCCCGTCCCAGAATGTCCATTCATCTAAAATTCTGACTTAAGTGATTGCTGCAAACCAAGTACCACTGTCAGTAAAAGCTCTTTTAAAAAGAAATTGCAGAGCTACGTTTGAATCATTGTGCGAGTTGACATCATTCTCTTGTCTAGCCATCATAATTAAATATAGGTTGGGACGCCATGACATCGTGATAACATGGGAAAATTTAGTCATAAAATAGGCAAGCTGTGAGAAGGAATTTTGACTCTGCTGTCCATTTTGGTTTTTGTGGTACCCGAGTGGTATGTGACATTGAACTTTCTTGTTGGGCAACGTTGTCGTCTGGCAGTTGAGACTTGTACAGTTTTCGTTTTTTTGCACGAGCGTACTCGTCTTGATAAACATTACGCAAACGAGTTAAACCAGATGATGAGTGCAGATATTTTGCTTCTTAGTGCCCTTTTTGACCGACAGATTTACGTAGCAAAACATTAATATTCAGTGGCATGCCCACACTTCCTGCCGTTGAATTTGTTTATTTGCAATGGTTTATAGAAACTATGTTATACTTTTTATTTGAGTTCAGTTACATTCACCTACTGTTGTAAATTCAATATTAAGAAAATGTTAACCGTAAACTTTAATGCATCCATAATTAAATTGCATCTTTCACACACATGTGCGCACATAATTTTTGTATTAAAAACATCTATTGTATTATCACGTGTATTTTACGCATTAGTAATAAACACAACAGTGCTATATTTGTAATGTACATACTAAAGTGTAAAACACGAGTTAGCGATGTTGTTATAGTGTGTATATATTCCTGAATTTCATAAGTTACAACGATGGAAATATTTATTATCAGCTTTCACATTGTCATTAACAATATCCATCGATATAAGAATGAACTATTTTCTTATTTTTACAGTTTTCTGGTGTTTCGTACTTCTTTAATTTTCACTATACTCTTTTCCGAAAGACAAACAGATGCGATTATAGTTTTAGGGTTATGGCACACACATTTCACGTTATTTTCAGCCTCTGGTTATTAGTGGTCTATAATTTGTTTTCCCTGAAGTTACTTTATTGCACAGGCCAGCTACAAATTAATGTCTTTGAACAAATATGAAAAGGTAAAAAAAAGAAACGTGATATGCCCAGCCCAATTGTTTTAAAGCAGTTTCAGAGAAAATTCACGTCATAGCACAACAAAGAGAGACAACCACTTTCAAATGGGTGGAAATTCTTGTTGAGACATAACTTCAAAGGAGCTATGGCTTACGGTATTTTCCAGGTAGTGCTGTATAATGCTGGCTCACATACCACACGTTTCATGCTCTCTGCCGCACTGTTCCATGAGCAGACAACAGAGGCCTGTATTATTTTAGCATACCCACATTTCAGATGGCCATCATTGATGTTGCAGAAACTCCTCTGATGTACAAATGACACCCAAAACAAGCACTGTCCATTAAACTTTCAGTTCGGGTCTCTAGGCTGTGGGACTAGCAAGTGATGTTAGTTAGAACCCGTTTAATGGCCAAAGCCGGCTAAGCAGTTGATAAGATGCCTATCCACCACTTGCCTGGTCGACCTCCAGCAAAAGTTGAAATGGGAACTAATTTCATGCTGGCATACTTATGACATGAATTGGTTAATTAATACTGTTGCAAATTAAGACCTTCGGAGGTCGGGTTTACACTTGGGTTGCTACCTTTTCCACAGACCAAACCTGGACATATTTCTCAGTCTGCCTACTACATCTTCCAAAACTGTGCAGAATGCTGTCATAAAGTTGAACACAATGACACCAGATCTCAGTAGACATCAGTTATTGCCACGCGAAGAGATGCCTGTTCACGAAATATCTGGGGCAAAACCAGACAGCTTAAATCCGTATATTACAGTACAAGTGTTTGAGAGTATTGCAGTGATCATAGTGTAATGTTAAAGAGGAAAAATATATCCAGCATCAGATGGGTAATATACGACTGTATATTCAAGCACACGTTGAAATGTCATCTTTTCCATTGATTAACCAGAGGTCCATTGGACTCTACTATGGTGATGGCTGGCGAGCTTGGCATGATTTGGAATTTCTTGTTAACAGTGCAGATTGGGGGGAGGGGTATACAAACTGATCTGTCATAACACCACATACAGGTTGTACCATGTGTTGTTCCACGTGATGTTTGATGTTCCTTCCGCTCCACGTGCTTCTTCAGGAACTGGTAGCCTCTTCAGGATACTGAATTGCAGCTTGTAGTAACACGAAGAGTAACATCAGTCATCCTACTGTACAACATGCGGTACAATCACATTGGGGAGCTGTACGACAACCATGAAAAGCATACGCAGTAGCGTACAGCAACACCACATTGTAAGGAGGAAATGGAAAGGAGTACCAAAGCCCTCAAGCGACTTGAACAGGCGTGGCCAACCCATAACAGACCAAGAAACACAACTCACCCATGAGTTCTGCAAAGAGCCAAGTGTATATATAAGTGTGTATATATTAGTTTTCTGCACAGCATGGGAGACATCCATTATCCTTTGCTACTGTGATAGTATGTTTTACGTTGTGGCCCTTCGGGAGACGCCAGTTGCCCACCACTGGACCAGAGTAAAGTATCCAGTCGCTTTCTTGATCTGGAAGCAAGTTCCTCCACACTGCACGCTAGATGTTGTATGGGCCACGTGCGATGTTTCCACAGGAACAGGTTGAGTGCGCTATTTCTGATGCCATAGACTGCTGCGCTCTGCCTGAATTCACAGCCCCTTTGAGCCTAAAAGCAGAAACCTTGAAGCCTCAACCTGGCAAAGGCTTAATCTGCTAATAAAGGGTGTAACATAAAATCAAATTACAATTCCGCCATTTAACTTGCTGAACACGTGCACACGTGTATGTTGACAATCTGTTGTAATTGTTTGGAAAATTGGATTTGGAATTTTAATGCTAAGTGCTAAAAACTGTTCCTGTTAGAAATATTATTTTGTCAGCTCAGGCTTGTGTATCAGCCAGCACGGCACAACATAGTGCGCCCACACACAGCCCAGTCAAGGATGACAATGTGCAATAATTAAAGTGATTGCAAGGACAACCAGAAGTGTCTGATTGTCATCATCTTCTGTCGTCGGGTGATGTGTAGACAAGAATGGAACCTCCCTCCACTACCCACCCAGAGCATTTTTTGATGGGCTATTGGAAACCAGGCGTTCACAGGAGCAGAGAAGATAGGTCTTGACCCCCCAGCTCAGACTCATTTCAAAGTGAATTCGACCTTTTGTGCTCTGTTTGAAAGCTGAAGCAAAAGGGAAGATAATGTTTTGTGTTATTTGCTGCTCATGGCATTCATGCGAATCAGCACTCCAAGGCTATAGATTTGCGCTTCCAGCAAGGATGCAAAATAATCATTGTGTTTTGTAGCCCGAAGCTACAAAAAATATGACAATTTTAAGCTTCTGATCGAGCAGTGTCCGCGCCATACATACCGAAATTAGTCTGCATTTGTTAGCATCTTAGGAAATAAAACATATTACAGGTCATACAAACAGTACATTGCATACATCATTTATACTTTAATATTGTACTATGTTTGTAAGTATAGTATGTGTACTCTACTGGACAGTATAAGCACATAGCATGCTGTAGTAAGACACTGTATACAGATAGTGCATAGGTTGTCAATTGGTCAGCATTACTTCAGTACATTCTGGTTGAAGTGAAGATACAGTACTAGGAAAACGTACGAGGTCAAACGAAATTAAACTGAATAAGTGCTGTTGGATAATTATGGTGAAGTTTTGTTTATTGGCCTTTACCACACCCTTGATGTTTTCACAGGCATGAAAAGAAAGCACCTGATGTTTTCTGCCACATTTTATCTGCCTGTCGCACCGCATCCTGTTTTTTTTAAGTACCTCTCCTTCGCAGCTGAACTTGTGGCCAGGCATTGAACGCTTGCTTGTAAATTGCGCGAAAAGCATTTTTGGGCAAGTCACTGCCAATCGCAGAGATTGCTTTTTCTGCTCAGTCGCTCGCCTGCCTTGGGTAGAATATGAGCTGCTTGCGGAAACCTGCACATAAAACACACGCGCGCACACACACCAAGACGTGTACACTCATGTGCATACGCAGACTTAAAATTGATATCTTATTGACTTTCCTCCTTTTTCACAGTGGCTCCATTAAGATGCTTACATCTTGTTTACAAAGTGTGGGGGGATCTGGTTTTTTTTCTTCCGGGCACACTAATTAATTGTATGCCATTTGGCTACTCCACAGCACATAATAACCATTGTCGTGTTAACAGACGACAATGCACACTGTGCTCCCAACGATTTCATTAATTGTAAACGTTCATACGTTTGATGCTTGACTATTTCAAATGTACACTGTAGAAGTTGGCAGTGCGCTTGTGCAGTCTGCTGGGCTGGGGGATTGAGGTAAATGGCATGATGTGAACAAGAGTAACTCTGGCAGTGCCTGTCCAAATGTGCATGAAAATGCCCCTATGGAAAATGAATGGAGATGTGTTCTATAATGAAGTGGAGAATGCGAAGAATTTCTGGTGAGGCTGCTGCCCCTCGTTGTGTGAAACGAGGTGAACTTAAGTAATTAGTGCTGCGTATTGTAAAGGCTCATGCAAGCGATTCCTTTGTCATTACAATTCAGTGTGTGGCGACGTGACATACATGTAACATTTTCATGGAGGAAAAAAACCCAAGCCAAATTACATTCCCACCAGTACCCTGTTTTTTTTATTGAGCCCATGAAATTTCTCAAGGTGACATTTTCAATGTGTCAGATACAGTATGCCAACAACAACACTTGATGAAGGGAATTAAATTCTGCATTGCAAAGAGCAGTAAAGCCTGTAATCGAAGACAATGTTCCTACGTGCGAGTTCTTAAGAGTCATTTAAAGTGGTGATGTCGTACAGGCAAGTTTTACATTAGTTTACAGTTATTTAACTCGGCTTAAACCGCACCACTGATTGAGCATTCGCGATATTTAAGAAATGGCTCCTGGCTGCAAAGTTATTATTTGGATCAGTACATTTTAGTAGCTAACCTTGGTACCGATCTTTAATTGTAATAGTGACAGGTGCAGTGAAATATAATGAATTCAGAAGTTTTAAGCGCAATTTCCATCAAAACAATTGAGTGACGTAAGTGAACACATTACGTATCAGAATTTCCCCAGCATTGCTGTAATCCTAGTTACATTATCACCACCGCCATCTTACGTTGACAACAACCGTGATTTTTCTACATCTCTCCCATCAATCCCTGTCCTCTGATAAGAGTAAAACAGGCATTTAATAGCGCGGTTATTTATTATGCGCCCTACACAGACCACAATCCCAGTAACGTCTATAACGCAAGGTGCTGTCCTGATCACTGCCTCATTATACGAAACAGATATTCAGCTGGACTGAGCTTTGACTTACCACAGCCCCGTGTCCTCCCTGGGGTACTCTGGGCCATATGGGGCTGATGAGAGCTGGGGTGGAGAGAGAGAGAGAGAAGGGGGGGGGCGATCCTCTGCAGTGATTTGTAGCACGTGGCGAGGAGGTAAAAGGGGGGGGGGGTGCGGTGGAGTTGGGGAAGTGGGGGGGGGGGCTTCATGGGCGGTGCCTGTGCTCAAGGGGTGGGGGGCAGAGGGCCTTTATCCGATTGGCAGTGGGGATTAGTGAAGCTGTGCAACACCCGCACGGGGCTGCATAGAAGTGCGCTTATTTTAGAACTGAGCTATGGAGGTGGTGGTGGTGGTAGTGGGGGGTGGTTTAGAGGGGACGCTGGGTGAATAGGGAGGGGGGGTGGAGAAGAGCATGGATGGAGGGGGCTGAGGAATGTGGAGTTAGTGGTTACCGCAGTTAGGATTACACAATGTTCTGAGATGCAAGTGATCGCAGTACGTATAACATGCGAGGAGGCATAGCCATTCCATGATACGGACGACAGCAGCATGGATGCGAGAGCAGTGAGACGGTTTCCAGCGCACTACAAAGGCAGGTAGGTTGAATAAAAAGGTGTTTTGTTACCGCGATGGAAGCGGGTCCCCCCCGGGTGCGAGTGTAATTGGTTTGCGAGTGCGTTCTTGTTGCTGGATGTCTATGGCAGTTCTTCTTGGAGCGCCGTGGTACGTGTTCGCATTGCTGCTGCTGTTGCTGCATTCGTCTTGAGATGAGGCTGTTTTGGTGCGTCAGATCTTTCCGAGTGACCTTTGTCAAAAGTTGGTAAACAGAATATGACGGCTTAATTTGCGAATCTGTGAGCCGCTAGGGAGGGGGGTGGGGGGCGCTGCTGGACTCGCTCTGGCATAATCAGATAGACCGCGTGCATTAAACCCGAAGAGCCACAGCACACATCACACACATCACATCACACACAGAGAGAGAGGAGCCACAGCACACGTCACACACATCACGCACACACACAGAGAGAGAGAGCCCGCGATGTTTTCACGCGAGCCGCCGCCACCAACAATTTAACCAAAAGTTCTTATTCGTCGTCCGTTTTCAAAGCTCGAGAGCCTGTCAGCTGTTGTGGGTTTTTTGATGTCTCGAGTATCCGCATCTGGCTCCCATCGTGGCACGCGTGACGGGGTGGGTTGGGGTTGGGGGTGGTGCCAATGATGCAGTTCCGCTTGCAGGAGGAGAGCTCGGAAGAGTTGAGGGTCGAACGCAGCTCGGAGCTTTGGTGGTGGTGGTGGGGGAGGAGGGAGGAAGGAAGGCGCGGGGTCTGGGTGGCAGGTGGTGCGCGTTTGTCTGGCAGGGGGCCGTGGAGCCTGAAGTGGGGTTGGTGGTGGTGGCAGTGGCTGTGGTTGGTGGTGATGGAGGGGGAGGGTGTGGAAGTGACTGTGCACGCACTGGGTTGATGGTTTGGACACTGCCCGCGGAGAAGAAAACTTGACGATGTAGATTTGGAATCAACGACAGAGTGGAGAGAGAGATAAAAAAAATAACTCCACGCAAACAAATGACCACCTGGTCCCGAGACGTGTGTGTTATGAAAGACCTCTATCTGGTGGGGGCATGGGTGTCCGGTGGGAGGAAAATAAAGCCGGGGCAGTAAGCTGTAGCATTGTTTACGAGGTGCCTAAAAGCTGTTCACGCACAAAAGAGGAAGTGTTTTGTTGGTTGATTTTAAATGTGAAAATTACTCTTTAACGGATTTCCTCCTCCCTAACCTCTATTTTATTGGTGCAAATTTTTAATATTCCCAAAGAGAGTCACTGCTTATAGAGGTCACTCAAGGCCAAGACTTACAAGACGTTTGCATGGTTTTTTGTTGGTGAAGATGCATGCATTCTGATGGGTCCTGTAGAGACATTCTTCAAATCGGCAGTGTTGTGTACTTCGGTGCTAAATCCTCGTGCTTTAAAATGGCTTGCAGGAAGCAGTTTGATTAGCTGTCACTCGCTGTTGCCGCCGGTGTGGGTAGCATGTCAGCAGCTGCTTGATGAGCAGCATGCTCCTGAGGGATGTGTGGCATGAAATGGAAAGGGGGAGAGAGGAAGAGACAGCGTGATAGAGAGAGAGAGATGGGAGAGGGCGTAAGAAGAGAAAGTGGGACTTTGAGGTGGAAGAGTGAGAATGAAAGGGAGCGGAAAAGAGAAGAGAGAGTGTGGAAGTGTATAAGAGAGAGTGCAACAGAGAGAGAGAGTGCAAGAGTGAGATGGAGCAGCAAAGCGGGCAGGTGATTAAACAAATCAAAATCTGGGGACGGCATTTTGTGAGCAGGGTGAGCGCTTGCTGTCTGCTGTCGGTATGTTGGGGCGTGCATGGGAGGGAGAGAGGCACGCGTGCACTGTTCGTTAGGGATGACATTTACGGAGCAGGATCTCTGGGGACACACGGACTGTCTGCCTGAGACCTCTTGGGCTGCCCTGCCTCTTTTTACGGGCTGTTTGTTATTCAGATGAAATGTCATCATTCCTCCATTAACGACCCCATGGCGAAATTGGAGCAATTAACCCTTTTCTGACTATGGTGTTGGTGGCTTGTCTCGATTTTATGACCTTTTCCCTAACATCTTCCTGTGTAATGGAAGGCAAATGTATAAAGTGTTTCCTATGATCTTTGATCATTTAATTTTTCAATAAGCAATTCTGAATGCATTTCTTTTTTTTTAAATGAAACTGCTCTCTGATGGTGTGCGCCATCACAATTGTCACTCTAGTAAGTGTTTAGATATATTTCTAATGCCATCTTTCACATTTGCCACGTGCATTTCCTTGCAGGCATTAAACATATACAGCAAGTTTCACTTTAATCTCAAGTACCAACTAGTACTTGCTATTGTGTACATCGTTACATGCATGACTGTATGAAATACTTTGTGAAGCAGTTGTTTTCCTATTGGATTGTGATGCCACGAACAGTGCGGTGCGAAAGAAGTTCACCATACATTAGGTATTTTAAAGGAGCTGACGTTTGTTTCAGACCGCAGTTGTGAAAAAGTACAGCACCGTTTCCACTGGCGGAATGTAAATTATATTATTAGTCCCAGGTGTACCGCAAGCCACATAGCTTTTCAAGCCTGGCACTGGCTGTGGGCAAACTGCACAACCTGTACTTATGCGGTCACTTGGTCTATTTGACTCAATTTCAGTGGCATCTATTGTACCCAAAGTGGCCGCTCACAACACCAGTACACGTGTACTATATTCATGGTATTTGTAAGTGGCTCGTTGTGCTTTCATGCTAGGGCGGGCGTGTAGTGTGGTGTGCACGGCGTATCTCGCAAGGGGATTGTGCAGAAGAGCAGCTTGTAGCTGACAGTAATAAAATGTGAATCTTGGTAACGCTTCGTGTTCACTCCAAAACCTCTGGATGTGATTATCTTGTCACGCTTGTGGGATCGGGGTGGTTGGGCTTGCATCCTGCAGCAGCAAAACGCCCGAGAAGGAGAAATATTGCTCGGCTGAGACGATGTGACATTGAAATGGCTGAATCATCTCCGAGTTGCGCCAGCCAAGATGCATGGATGCACACAAATTGCCTTGGCCAGGCTTATTGTATGATGCAATGCCAGTTGCTTTGAATGCACCAAGCGCAAGTTGAATTTTTTTTTTTACAACTTGCTCAATGACATTTAATGTCATGTAAGTTTGTTGCCTAAATGCATACGAATAATGCATTTCTTACTTGTTTGGTCATAACTCAGTTACAATCTGTTGACCCAAGGCTACATTGGTATGTGAAATACGCGTCCTCGCTTGTTTTATTGCTCTGTACATTGCCTGAACACAATAAGGTCTCTTTGTCCATTTAAAAGCCACCCTTCAAAGCACTGATTTCTGCAAACAAAGGATGGAACTTCAGCCAGTTGGTGCCATCTTGCATTGAGATGAGTGCCAGGCACCACCCGAAACCAGATGGGGTTGGCATAGCAACACCCACTGGGGTGGCAGCAGTCGCGGCACACAGAAGCTGTGTTAGTTACAGCATTAAACGAAAAAAACCACTAAGAAGATGAGAGACCGCGCCAGTTTGTGAGCAGGTGTTTGACATGAAAAGTGCAATATCTAATTATTTAGCCTACCAGTCGGTACTTGGGCTAGTGGATGCCTCCAACAGTATTTTACGGCATCTGTTACATTTAGACGGCTTTATATGTTTGAGCGCAGTGAACATTCTTTGGGCAGCAATATTGCTCGGGCTTCAATGCGCGTGACTTACGGTGCCTATGCGAGTGTGAGCTGGGAATTAAGTTTTAATGTATATATTTTGTCCAATCAATGGCGAGAATATGCAGGAAATCATTTTTATGAACTCGGTTGAGAATACGACAAACAGTGCACTTCATGCAGCGCAGCGCGTACAGTAATGAGACTCAAGGGGAATCTGCTCAGCAATTCTCAGTAGGGTTTTATTGGCCATTTATGACCCCGAGGAGCACACACTGCACAACGGCTGATTTTTTTGCCCCCTTTTTTTAAATGCTGCACTGTTTCCACCGGCACCCGAGCAAATAAATGCAGGTTTGGAACAGCTGTGGCCCCAGCGCCCATGCTGGGCTCCTGAAACTTTAATTGCAAGAGCCGCGTTTGCCGTTGTCACCGTGTCCTTTCGGAGCCTCCGCCGCCGTAGGCTTCTTGCTCATTAGCTCTGGCCGTGCAATGTTCATCTCGGTTTGCAGCTCAGCTGTGTGCCCTACCTGGCTCTTCACCGTTCGGTGCGAAGCAAGCGTATTCCGATGAACGTTCAAACTTTTGTGCGCGCATTTTGCGCGGTTAAGATGTTTTCTTGTTGCGGTTGCACCCGATTCAAGAGCCGAATAATGGCTCACAGGGCTATACCAAATAAATGAAATTGAAACTGAAGTTGTGTGTTCGTCCCGTGTTTTTTGGGGGGGCTGCGGCGCTGCGCAGTGTTTGCGGGGCACTCTAGAATGATGTAGTCGCTGGTCAGTTTTGGGAAAAGTGAAGTTATATTTGCATGTGCGTCTCGCAAAGAATGGGGCTCTCGTTTGACCTGGCAGTGCTGTGCTTTGTGCATGTCCTAATCGATAAGGTTTTTTAGCGGAGACAGAGACAAATTGGCGTAATTCACCCGACATCTGTTAATGTAGACTCGGCAGGTTGTGTGTGCAGTGCTGCTGGCTTGGGGCCGCTGCTGTTGGTGCCGTGGTATCGTCTTACGTATGAAAGTGCTTCTCTGCTTTTCTCAAATTGCCCTGACAGATCATCTTGTTAAAAACTTAAATGTATTTTATGTAGTAGTAGTTTTTTTTGTACATTCATGACATATTGAACCAATTGTTAGGTAATAATACAAGTCGTGAAACCGTTTTAACCGAACGTTGCTTTACTGCAATATAAAATCCTACATTTATTTTGTTGTGGTGTTTGTCCACAACATTCCCCAAAAGTTATACGATTACCGTGAATGTATGGCCCGCCACTATAGTCCATGTACAGCTCCCTTTGTCGATCCACTGCTGAATGAGGACCCTCCCCGCGCGGTGCGTGTCACGGTGGTTATCTGACCACACGTCACCACGCTAGTCATTGGGGGTCAGTGAAAGCGGGAGGATGCACACACACACAGTCAAATCGGCTTTTCTGCACTGCCTTTTGCTGTCCACCACATAGCCACAGCCTTCATCACCTGTTTGTCATGGTGGTCACCCATCCAAGCACTATCCAGAATTCAATTCTGCTTAGCTTACAGGTTATTTCAGTGTAAAGTACATAGAGTTATAAAACAAAACCATAGTTAATTACTGTATTACATTCAGGTAAATTGTATTGATTTGTATTTGAACATTTGTAATCGCCCGTCTGAGTGGAGATGTGACGATAGCGAAGGGAATGTCGTGGTGGACACCACTGCGAGCTCGGGAGACCTGCAAGCTTAATCTGACATCGAAGGGTTTACATATACTGTGCACATATCTCATCGATGATACGTATTTAGTTATTTTCGCTTTCATAATTAATTGAGCCACTTGCTTATTGGGTACGGCATGCATGATCGCTGCAGTATACCGTACAGTGCTGTATCACAGCGCGCATCAAAATTGATGGTTAAAACAATGAATTAAAAAGTGCGGTTTTCAGTTCCCGCATCCTTGCAACATAATGTGTCATGTGTGCAAGCTGAAATACTTGTGAAAGGTGCATTGGTGCATTAGGAGATTTGGCTGCACTCCAAGCCTGTACACAGTGCGATGTCTGTCAATATCACTCCTTGAGCGTGCCCACCATTTGCTGTGACCTTTCCTGCATAAAAAGCGGTGTCACGCCGTGAATTCCAGATTACCTAGCCGTGCTTTAATTGACCTTGGTTATAGTGGATGCTTTAACTCGTTTAGTTAAACAGGCAGTAAATAAAACGTAGTCATTCTCTCTCTCTCTTCCATTGAGTTGGCATTAAAGCAGACTTGATTTTTTTATTACATTTAAAATCTGTAAGTAATTTTTTAATTGTGGGTTTAAATTATCGTGCTTTGGAAAACCATTGCAGGAGCACTTTTCAGAATGAATACGTGTTAAAGAGTACTTGATGTAAAATACTAAGAATTAAAGCACAGACGTTATTTTAATTGACGTTTGTAAGATCCACGCATTTAGGCAGACTAGGCAAATAATCTAATGTGCTTGCTTAATTTGTTTTTAAGCAACAGTATTCAGTTACATCGTAGCATGCAGTAATACAAAAAGAAAAGTATTGTGTTTTATGTCTTAATACATTTAAAACAACATATATATTCTTGAGATTAAGTGTGCATGTGTTTATGAGCTTTGTTCTGGCCGCTTGTTGAAATGCATAAACTGCATCTCGGGTGAGATGGCCGTGGATGCAGTATGGATTTTCTTCCTGCACAGAATGATCTGATGACTGCTGAATTGATAAATCGGTCTAGTGGCTATCTGTGCTTGGAATTTAAATACAGTCGGTGTAATGTGGAGTCCTACATTGCCTAATAGCGTTTAGGAATTTTTTCAAACCTATTTCCTGTTTAATTAAAAGACAGAAATGTCCTTCCTGTGCGGGATTTCAGTCCGTTCGCATGTGGGTGGCTTACGCAGCGTTCCCTAGGCATTTACAAAACTGAACACCGTTAATGATAATGATAACAATGATAATGATTTGTTTTAATACAGTACTGTATTACGCCCTTTAAGCTGGGGCTTCTATTGCTACTTACATCTCATCTCAAACATTTGAAAGGGCACCTCCAGTGGCAATCCCAATTTAGTAATTTGCGTGTATTTTTTTTATTTAGCCAATTGGGATGACGACGTTGGTATATGATTGCCTGCTGATTTTGATTGATGCCACGGGAACGTTAACCTCCATTGTGAAGCAGGGAGCTCGTAGTTAATGGTTAATACACCTGCAGTAATAACCAGGGCAGCCTGCCGCATTCGAACCACGAACCTCTGCAACAAGTGGCGAACGCTCTACCGCTGGACCATATCACCTGCCCACACGCTTCATGAGCAGTATAATGTACTTTTTTCAGCATGTATGCACTATCTTCAGTGCTTCGGTCTAGTAAAGATGGAATGAAGACACATGCACGAACATTGAATGCTGTGCAAACACAAGCAATCCTTTTGACAAAGATGTGCATATAGTACTGTATTGTAATCCAAGTTTTATTTTTATCTGACATGCCTGAATATAAAACAGAAAGTCTTAAGCCATTGGCCACACTCATCAACCATTACACATATTACACTATGAGATCTCTTTTACCAGTGGCAAAATATAATGGTAGGTTTTTACCCTTTTAACTGGTACAAAACTGACACCTTTATTTAAGGCATCATGTTTGCAATGACCACAACACAAGTAGTCAATAAAGCAAACAAAAAGAAGCAACTCTGATAAGGATAATAATATGCACTGTCCTTGAAGTTGATTGGCCCACACCCGAGACGGCTTTCTATCAGAGTTGCTTCTTTTTGTTTGCTTTATTGACTACTTGTGTTGTGGTCATTGCAAACATGATGCCTTGAATAAAGGTGTCAGTTTTGTACCAGTTAAAAGGGTAAAAACCTACCATTATATTTTGCCACTGGTAAAAGAGATCTCATAGTGTAAATGTTTACCCCGAACTCTCAATACTCTGATATTGCACTGTTTTTGAGTTGTACGCCTTCTGGTGTCATCTGGTCCTACACCAATGGGGACTAGGCTCTAAAGAAAGCCGTCTCGGGTGTGGGCCAATCAACTTCAAGGACAGTGCATATTATTATCCTTATCAGAGTTGCTTCTTTTTGTTTGCTTTATTGACTACTTGTGTTGTGGTCATTGCAAACATGATGCCTTGAATAAAGGTGTCAGTTTTGTACCAGTTAAAAGGGTAAAAACCTACCATTATACATTACACATATTGCCGTTTGTGATTAACAATTACGATGTATGTTAATGTGTCCTGCTGTTGTGTTATTCCACCATGCTGAATTAAATAGATTTAGGAAACACTCATGCTCCTAAATGTTTAATGAAGCCCGCTTATCCTACAATACGTAGCGTTTAAATGCAGTACAGCAGTGTTAAAACGCTGTACATCAAAGTTCTACAGCAACCTTGTGGTATTGTGGCGTTGTTGTGAAACAGTTTACTTTTTTTTTAAGCTGTGCACTTGGACAGCTTTCAATAGGGAGGCTAAACCCGTAGGCTGGTAACAAACACACTTGCTCAAGCTGCGAGGTTATTTGAGAGGCCCTTCCCAGAGAACATACTTAATTAAAGGCGCCACAGTATGAATAACAGTACCTGCTTTGCGCGGTGTGTTCTTCTAAAGAGTGGAGATACAGTAATTGCAAAAGCGGTCTGCTGTCAATGTGGAAGCGACTTTGCCAGCTTGTGTCGATAAGGGTCCTTGCTTGTAATGAGACCCAATTGTTATCATGTATAAACACAGCTGGCTGAGATCATTACACAGCAATGTAGTGGGGTATTTTATTTATTATTTCTCAATTATAGTACTTTGAACACAAAGTTCCAACTTCATATGTCGAGATTGTGCTTTTTTAAAATACAGACCAGGTTCGTGAAGCCACGTCACCGATTTTTTTTATTCTACATTTCTCGAATTGTTTGCGTGCATTAATGGGTTATTTAATCAATACATTTTTGTCAAAATATTCACAATTGAACACATCCACGCAGATCGTGTTGTAAGTGTTACGTAAATAATTGGTTGTTCCCTGAAAAAATGATTGTTCATGACTACATTTATGTCGTGAATATGTAATGGCGAAAACATATTACCATTACTCTACACTGAATTGTAAATTACTTTCATGATGTGCAGTTATGTGCTAGAAGTGCATGTTGAGATAAGTCGTAATTATATGGTTTATCGTACTCTGGGTCCTTCCATTGAACTTTGCTTTGGTGATCTGAACTTTGAATTCAGACTGGCAATGCATGTAACTCTGTTTGCCAATTGGGTGTGACTGAGAGCAGCTGATAGCCTTGCACTTTTTGTTTAAATTCTTGCCGCCTTAATGCCTTCTCCCCTTCTTCTCTCTGGCTCTGCATGCAGGGTTCTAACTGAAATACCTCTCTGCCATTGAGGGTGAATCATTTATTATGCGTGCGTCTCTCTGTGTGCACGTGTGTGTGTGTCATCCTGTCTCATGGTTCTGCTCTCATTCTCTGATGATCTCATTTTCTAAGACGTGTCACTTCACTCTCTAGGCATGCCCCGTTGCAAGGCGGATTCACATGCCGATGTGATGGAAGTTGGCTTGGGTTTTTTTTCTCACTTTATTTTTTTTATGTTGTTGAAACATTCACTGTTCAAAATTGACCGTTTAGTCATATTTCCTGTGTAGGTTTAAACAAAAAAAAAATCGGCTGAAGGCTTTGTTGAATGTTACCGTTTTTTTACCAGCGCATGTTTTTGCCTTCACAATGGGAAGTGCACTTACGTAACTTTTCATGTTTTAACGTACGGGAATTGTTGGGATTGAGTGTAAACTCAAGGGTGGCTCGCTCGTTCCGCGGTGCCACACATTGAGGCGAGGCACTCGTTCCGCATTAATAGCTCCTCTGCCCCCATACTGTAGTAACTCTGGGCTACTGCTGAAGGCTTCGGCATGGGAGACTGTTCCTTCTGCATGCAGGCAGCGGTTATGTCATGTTGACACAATAAAAGAAGAGCCCTTATCTGTCACTGAATATTCTCAAATATGAATGAGTTGAAAATACCATTTTACATCTGCAGAGATTCTTACCGTCTTGCTGTCAGACCTACTCAGCCATTGTAGGCATTTTTGAGTAAATACATCTCTACCATGTTTTACAAACTATCGTTTAAAGCTGACAGTCACAGAAATGCTTCTGCGTTGCCTACAGTCGTGGTGGTTGTGTAATTGTCTTAAAAGAATGGAAAGTTCCCGCACTGTAACCAATGCGTAGTTTGACCCCGAGGTTCATATGTGTGTGTTGGTGGATTACTCATCACTGTTAGCAGAGATTTGGGGGGGTTGTAGGTGGTAGACCTTGTGTGGGGAGCGGTGGTGTAGCGGTTAGCACGCTGCGCTATGAACCCTAACAGCACTTGCCCCTGCAGTCTGTTAAGGCTATACGGGGGATCTTTGTATAAGCTGACAGTCTCTTTGTCTTAGTTTTGGAGTCGGATATATGCCGGCCAGAATGTAGCATTCCAGCACCACAAATGCAAGTTCAAGTGAAGAAGTTAATTAATTTATAGTCATGAAGATATCGCGTAGCAACATTAAACTCTTCTTCTCAGAGGCTTAGTATCTGCTACTCCTATTATTTGCGTCTCTAATCCATCCTCAGAAATGAAGAATGTGGATAATTGCATTCGCCCTGAAGTGTTGGCAAATTAATTATGTTATTGTACTGTATCTGCATTAATCTTCTGATGATTGTCCCAGAAACGGTCTCTTGGAGCTGCTAAATCCAACCATTATCTTATCTTTACATGGATAAAAGGAGTCATCTGGAAGTGGTGGCAAATTCATCAATAATCCACATTTATTTAAAGATAGCCATGCGGATAACAGGAATACGTTTTTGAGGATAAATATGAATAATAGAAGCCATCAATAGGGGATTTTACATCTTCACGGACAAAAGGAATTTGCAAGGTTGGTCCAATATGTGACTGGAGTTGATATCTTCTCTGAGGTACAAAAATAAGGTTGCCACCCTACAACAAGAACAAAAACACCCAGGATGTATCACAGAATAATAATATCGCACCAAATATACCGGTATAGAGGATAACTACATGTTAATGAGTGGTGTATTATTACACAACTGGTAAAATAGGGACTGTTAGTATCACGGGATTCCCCAGGGAAGCAGCTACCTCTAACAGAGGACAATCCCTGGGAAAACCAAGTGTTAACCCTATCTACGAGCAATTGAAACAGGAACGGCTGTCAATTATATTCACCCGTAATCCTTGACACACAACACGGTGCTGTGCTGTCCAATGCTGCAAAGTGATTCCTGATCAAACACGCTCTGCTCGACAGACACAACGTGGGCCTGTGTGCTCTCCTTTCTGCTAACTTGTATGCATTTGTTAGCATCGTGTAGTTATATCAGGGGGGGCACACTACGGTATTTGTAAAGTGTTTTCCGGTGTGTGGCTTTTGTTCTCTTTTTATCTCAGGATAATGCTGGATAGTCCAATACAGTAGTCCTTCGCTCCCAACAGAGAATTAATTTTGCCGATCTGCATCTATTTCCTGTCTCCCTTGATAATGTGCTGTAGGTACTTATTCAGAAGATGCATCAGCACTGGGGAGGATGCTAAGCCGGCATTTCTGCATCGCTTCCTTACAGTTGTAAAACGATCCCATGACACTGTTTACTGAAAACCAGGCCAGTGTGCTGGCGTAGTCAAAGTTTACCTAGAAATGTGTTTTCTAGATACCTCGCGAGGCTGTAGAACAGCTGCTTTCAAACAGCTTGAAATCTGCTTTACGAAACCACATTGTATAAATATGTTTATGTTTAATTGACAGCACGTTCCCAACAATACTCATTTCAGCTCGATTAAGGGGAGAGAATCACTTTTTCTTTGTTTAAAAGAAAGAGACCCTCAATAATTGCTCCTCCTTAGTTGTTGGTAACATACAAATTCAGCCTTTGGTGGAAATGTGTAAAGCCATTGGCCTACATTTGGATAATGAACATGGGCGGCGGGGGTGGTGTTGGGCAGTGATGCAGTGCGGTGATTAGCGTGCTGCACGACGACTCTGCTGCATTCAGGCGGCGACCCTGAGTTTGGTTCGTGGCCACAGGGTGCAGACCCACCAGGACCGCTCCTGGTGGCTTCCAAAACTCCACTAACCCACGCTGACCAATGTCGTGATGTTTGACCGAATGTCCCCCCGACAGTGGACTGACAATTGGCTTAAATGGGAATTGTTATTGTCCTCGTGAACGTGGACTGTGCGTGTATGTGGGTTAGTATAGTCTCGTTGGATTTGTTTACGGAGTTATGGTGCCATATGCAGCTGTTGTTATGGAGATGCTGCGAAACTATATAGATCTCTAAATTCATGTTCTGAAATATAAGACCTGACGCTGTGTATACTGAACAACTACAGTACGTACTGTTTAGTACTGCCCCATAATGTAATTGTACAACTATGGCCCCAACATATCACAGTACTGGAAGCAGTTTAAGGGGTAGCAGAGTACACGCTGTGGGTTTTCAGATTTAACGCCCGTTTTACTTCATACGGCACGTGCCGTTCTGGAGCATTTAGCGAGTACGGCCGAACTCCAATAAAATAATCCGTGTTGATATTGGAGGGACCATGTCGTGAATCGCGTTAGACGAGATGCACTGTGGAGGTTGGTCCCGTCATCCACGCCGATGCAGTGTGCCACGGATTACAGGGGGCATTAGACCACGCGACCCCGTACAAATCAGTGAATAATTTGCGATGCGTACAAATATATCAATTGTAGAGTTCGCATTTATTTTTTATGAAAACTTTACAATGCATGATAATTACCCGTATTTCTGGATCAGCGGTCCATCTTTTTTTCTCACCAGATCCTGTAGATTTACAGATTATTGGAATGCGGAGCTTTGGAGTTAGTTTTTTCGTACTGGACTGATTAAGAGATAACTTAATTACTTCTACAACTTGTCTTTCGTGCTTGAAAGAATCTTTCAGCATAGAATTCCTTAAACAATTTTTTGGGTTTACTACATTGCTACCGTACGACTCTCGTACAGTATTCATAAAACCATGTACGGAAGGTAAACCTCTAGCCTTTGTGAACATTACAGTACTTGGTTTTGTAACGGTTGCTGCTGCCCTGTGTCTTTTTCTAAACTTTTGGAATCACCCACAGATTTTCACTTCACAAAACACATGTTGGTGTTGCTTTGAAGAGTCTATTCCTCCGCCTTTTAATCAATGGACTGCACACCGATGACTATGATTTGGAGCATTTCCGAGTGTACAAAAACTGTTGTCAGCTATATGCATCAGAATGTTGCGAAACTCCTTTCTCCTGGGCTTCATGGCTTTCCAGCAGAATGCATTAAATCAGAGTGTGGACTAATATGATCTGTCCCTTCTGTATGGGATAGGGTGTTGCCCCCTCACATTCATGGGGTTTCTCCAGGTCCTCTGGTTTATCCCCACATGTGTAAACACTAAATGGCCAAAACATTTTAATATATAGAGATTTGCAGAGCAATTGTTGGTACTGGCTAAACGCCTGGCAGCCTTCCAACTTGATTGTAGTTCCTCAGTGATTATGTGATTCCATTTGCATGAATGATGATATATAAAACGTATCATTAGATTTGTTTAAATTAGAAAATTATTTTCACTACAGTATTAGATCAATTTGCCTAATTATAGTTTATTGACCTTCAATAAAACTGAAGTAGAATATTTGTAGATACTACCCTGTAAATACTATACTTTATTTACGTTTTTCATACAATTGTGGAAAAACATTACCAACCATCTTTTTTTCTCACCAGCAGTTCAATAACACTCTCATTCGGTTTGCCATGTTCAGTCACCCTCAAAAAATCCTTTTTTTTAAGCGTTTTTGCTGGAGAGAGGGCACTCCAATGGCCTAGGAGGGTAAATGGTTCTCAAATAGGGATATGTAGATCAGTTACCCGGCCATAGGTATCATTCGGGGGCTTTCAAAATGCTCAAGAGTCCACAGGGTTATAATATTATACTCCTCACCCGCTGGTCTGATGTTAACCAGCAGTTCAATCCTGCATGGTATGTTAATACAAACCAGTATAATCCAGGAAAAAAACATCCACTACTGTAGTAAAGCATTTACATGTATGTCATATTTATTCAATACAGTTTAAACGGTACAAAGATACAAATTAGTACATCATGTACCATTCTGTCATCGCAGCTATCACTTATAATAACAATAATAAAAATAGTTCCAAGCTCTTTAGTCAATCCACGTGGAGATGAAGGCCTCCCCGTGTTGTCGTCATGGAGGTTGTTTGAGCCTGCATCACCACGCTGATCAGTGCAGGGCAAGTTCAGATATCACTTGGCACTTGATGCTAGCTGTGGCTGCGAATCGAACTCAAGTTACCATGGTTCTCTGCGCACTCCACGAACCACTGCGCCACAGCTTTGCCCAATTGTTGTACCTGCAAACATTCAGTTGCAGTACATTTGAGGAAGCTGCTGTACTGTAGTTGTCCGCTTTGTTTAAAAAAAACATATTCAAGGTTCGCAATGATTGTAAACATCCAAACTGTGAAGATTTGATCAAGAGAGGTTGACAAAGTGCAGAGGCAATATCATTCCGTGTAACTGTGGCATTTGACTTGAGGCATTGTACTTGAAAGGTTATGATTGAAATACGACTGAGTATGTTTTATGGTTGTGTTGTGTAGCTCTCTCCTGTCTGTTTTTTGGGTTGTACGTCGTGCTGTTCGGTATCATGTCTGACGTTTCGCTCCACGTGCTGGGAGTTTCTTCAGGAACGGAACCCAAAACACCGGAAGCCTATTGTGACCAAAATGTTTCAACATCATAGCATGGTTTACCATATAATAAGGATGCCAACAATGTAACTATGTAATCTCTCATAAATACTGTCCTGCACAATTTTCTATTTTTTTGATTGCACTTAAAAATATATTTTGAAAATATCTATTTTCTGTATATGATTTAGCTGGTGTGAAACAATGTTCAAGAGTTTACAAGCTACAATACAATGCATTCATATTGCAATGTAGGTATTCTCAATAATGTTTTAATCTGCTCTTTGTTTTCTTTCCACAGAAGAAAAGGGTGGTCCAAACCCACATCAGCATGGGTGACCGCCTTTAAATCTCAGTGATGAGTTGGCTTGCAGCCTGGTGCCACTTCAGTTCTCAGACACCTGTCACTTCCCTTGCTGCCCAGCACGTTTCAAATTTCGGGTAAGTCGAGCGATAACCTGACGGCATTCCCTCTGGATGGTTTTTCACCTTGCTGCTGAGGCATGTCACTGGAGCTCTTTAATTTGTTCAGACAATCCAGTCTGAAATGAGGCGCACTGTCTGGTTTGGGTAAAACATCACCTCTGTTGTAAAAATATCACAAATCTGCTCGCTGTTGTTGTTGTTGTTGTGTGTTCAGGAGAAGTGTGTTTTGCCTTTGTGCCTATTTACGGTGGAAGTTTTATTTTTGTTGTCGCGTGCTTTGTGTCTTGGTATGTGATGACTCGCACGTGTGGTTTCTGCCAGATCTTAAAAAATAAGCAGTTGTAACAGATGGTGATGAGACCAAAGGAAAAATACTGAACGCTACTTTGTGAGGAGAGCGGCGTCATGGAGGTTGGGTGGGGGGGGAGAGAATGTGGGAAGGTGAAGATGGCAGCGGCGGGTGCAGGATTTTCAGCATCTTTGCCTCAGGGACCCGTGTAATACAGCGCAGCCCGAAAGGCCGCAAGGCATAATAACGACTGAACACGTGCTGCAGCTTGTGCATTGATGCTCCTGCTATTGCTCTGCTCAACTCTCCAGGGGGATCTTGCCGAGTGTGTACAGCTATGCTAATTGTGCCAAGATACTGTAATAAATTGCAACGCGCACACTCTCCTTACTGATTTTGTCACATGCACAGGAGCATGCTTATGGGACTAAAATTACAAATGACCGAACTCTCATAAATAATAAAAGAAATTCGCATAAAAAGCTACAAAAAAATGTTACGTCTGAAAGGTGGTAATCTCTCGTGTCATGAAAACATGTTCATTTTGAATTGTCTAGTTCTGTCAAATATTCATTTTGCCCTTTCCAGTTTGGTGAAGGGGAAGTAAACTCCTTAGAACATGTGCGCAGTGTTTTTTCTTCGAAATGTTGCGTTTTAATTAGGTTGAATGTTGTCATCCAGAAAAGAAAGTGTATAAAAATAAGATGCTGCAAATTAAAGTTGTGTGCCAGCTGTGGAAAAAGCATTAATTATTTAAATACACAGTTATAACTGAGCCCACCTTGGGAATAGTAGATTTGGAGTTCAAGTCAGAAAGATGCACTGCTCGTTTGGGCTCTCAAGCACTCACCTAGCGCGTATTCACACAACGTGTTTTTGCTTAACACATTTCAGGAATTCATCTTCTTGGTTCTTTCGGTAAAGTTACGTAGAAGGGAAATAATAAAATAATAAAAAATAAACATAACAAAATACAATTCTCACGACGTTTCGGCCACAACGCAAGCAGCCGTCCTCAGGTGAAGAACAGGTCTGTCGGAAAGACAGCGTCTGAATGGTGCTGTCATTCTGACAGACCTGTCTTTCCGACAGACATGTTCTTCACCTAAGGGCGGCTGCTTGCGTTGTGGCTGAAACGTTGTGAGAATTGTATTTTATTATGTTTTATTATTTTATTATTTCCCTTCTACGTAACTTTACCGAACGAACCAAGAAGATGAATCCCTGCAGTCACGATAGCTTTAAATCGACATTTCAGGAACGCATTTACCACATTGAACGAGGAATTACAGTTTCGCGGAAAACTGGGTTTTGTGCTACACTTTGCTCATTGTAATTGAAAATGTGTTCATGCTTTTAGGATGTGCAGTACACACTCGACACACAGTTGGTTCTAGTCTCTGGAGTAACAAAAAAAACAGTTAATTAGTGGCATCCGTAATTTTAGGAGCAATTTACACCGCCGTTGAACGTGCACAACTTTCCTGCGAGCGTTTTCTTTCCTGTCTCGTATGTGCACATGTATGTATGTTGAACATCTTTCGCACCGTACATTGCCAACCGTGCTAATCGGAGGTGCTCGCAGACACAGCCTGCGGAATTCAGTTGCAACGTTGGAAAAGCGTGGTAGTCAGTGGTAGTGGTGCGAGGAGGGGAAAGGCGATTTGGGTGGGTTTGGGTGGGAATGTGGAGCGCGGGCGGCCAAGCCGGACAAACGGACCTTTGTGCAAGGGTCGCTGTCTGCGTGCTTCGTCGTGGGAGCAGGTGGCGGGGGACCCTGGCGCGGGGGCTGGGCAAACGTGGCCGAGTGAGAGAGGCGTGGATCGGGGCGACAGAAACATTTTTGGTTTGGCCGCACTGGGGTGATGGGGCACAGAGAGGTGGTGGTGGTGGGGGGGGGCAGGGGATTGAGGAGGGAGCCAGTGGGTGTCGAGGAGGGGTAAACAGTGGTAAACGTGCGCACTGCACACTTGCACGCACCCCAGGGAACCCGCATTCACCACCAAGCAAGCAGTGATTAGCGCTGTGCCCCAGATGCTCACTATGTCTTATAGAGTGCCCTGCTGCTTGGGTTCCCCCCGCCCGCCCCCCTCTGTTTTAGGCAAACATTGACGCAAATATTTTGAGTGGGTTAATGAGTTGAACTAATATTTGTGGCTCTTCTGTTGCTATACATTCCGGACGTAATTTTTGTTCACGCTGACAGCGAATTTAAAAATATATATTCACTGTATATCAAACAGTAATTGAATAAATAGTTAATTGGCAGTTGTGCCGTAAACTGTAATAAATTCATTATTGAAATGGCAGCTTGTTAAATAAATGTTTTTTTAAATCAATTATAAATAACTTGCAGCCATTGTGTTTTACTTGTAAGCTATGCTTAACACATTTTAGTTCCATTGAGAGGTTGAGAAACTAATGTCTGTCTCGAGTGACCTTGCTGAAACAGTGCTGCTGCAATCAGCTGAACTGAAAATCTCTCAAAATAACTGGTTGTGGACGCAGTGATACTTACCCCCCTAATTACTGCTGCTCTCTCCACACCACAGTCTGGCCGTTAGCCATGCCCAAAGTCCTATTAGTGGAAACACAAATGTGCAGTGTTCAGACGTTGTGTGTTTACACACGAGGAATCTGCACTCTTAGGGGTGCACACTTTTGCAAATTTCTTCCTCTGTGTTTGGGCTGCACCGCCATACACGTCGTAATTTACATGACTGGGCGCGGCCATTTGGGCGCTTGTGGATGAAATGAGGGCTTTGAGTTTGGCATGCTGCCATGGTTTCTGTGAGGCATCTGCTTTTGTTGCTGCTTCATGCGTTCGCCCAGCCCGCCTGCACCGAGAGACGGAGATGGCGCAAGACAGCTTGAAGTTTCCTTTTGTTAAGGCCTGCTTCAGCAGTTTAAATAAACCCATAATAAAGGAGGTGACAGGAAATTTTTGCTTTTGATTTTCTCATATTCTCCTGTATTTGTTTGAAGTGCTTCTTGTGAGGACATCTCTCGTGTCTGCGCTTTCGACAGTGCCTTACATATTGTGCATTACGAGAGGCTGTTTAATGTGGTTCAAGTGTTTTCTGGTGAGTTGTTATATTGCCAGAGGTGGCTTGATACCCCTGTAGCAGGAGACATTTGCCGTTGTGTTTCAATTTCCGAAATCAGTAATAAATATTAATGAGACATCAATAATAGCTGATCTATTCCATAGGGGAAAACACAACCGTTTCAAATGTAGGCTAATCCTCTGTGACGTACTGTAAAGTGAACAAATAAATGTGCAATGTTTAGGGGTAATGCACATATAATTTTCTGTTTCATTAACGAAAATATAGAGAAGAGGCATTTTTCAGAAGCACCATTGATGTATGTTTGAAAAGAACTTAAACATTTTTATTAACTTCAGCAATTGTTCATTCTTTTTTAATGTGATAATCCACCGTTAAGTTGTGGGATTTTTGGACCAGTTTATGAATACTGTATATGTAGCATACAAATTCCATTTGCTTTACAAAATGACTGACAAATTGTGTGGGTTTTTTGGGAGTAATGATACAGAAAATTAGATTTTTGTGCTGAAGGAAAATATATTCTGTTATTGTAGAAGAAGGGAAGAAAAAAATGTGTTAGGATTCCATTTATTTTGCTGCCTGATTAACCATTGTATATTTTGAAGAACATGGTATCAGGGTTTACAATATATTCCCATTGAATTTGCTCCTGGTGTTCTTTGACCTGTAATGGCTTCCTTTGTATCCAGCGTGTGTGTGTGCTTCGTTATTGGATAGAAGCTTTCCATCACACTGCTTGTAAGAAGGCAGGAGCCATTACGAAGGCTTGTCTGTCTTTGTGAAATGACATCCTTGAGTAGCGAGCAGTTGCCCAAGAAAATTGAACTAATTTTAAGGGAAATTTTAAAAGCTAAATAATAACATAAAAAAATATATGCGAGGTGTTTTCAGTCGATAATGTCTTGCATTGATTACTGGTGTCATTTGCTTTCTTGTAAATTAAAATACTGAAAATTTATGTTTGTAGCTACATTTCAAATATTGTTAGGTTTGTTTGAAAATAAACTAAGTGAGAAATGTTTTATATAAATGTAGGCTATAGGTTCAGCGACATTTAAACGATCAGCATACGCATCATTACTACATTTATAGTTGTAGTTTCATATTTCAATAAATCCATTAAAATATTTATCGAATTTCATACAACCACCTACTGTAGTTACAGAACATCGCGTAGTGTTGGTTTATGTCAGACGAGAGCAACTTATTTCCATAACAGAGACTGCAAGGCGGCTTGGTGTGGGGCCGATGATGCGATGCAGTGGGCAGTAAACCAATGGCTTTTGCCTGCAACGCGTATGCGCACGAATGCACGCTGGCGAGTGCATAATGAGCTGTTTGTGTCTGTGCCATCAAGATCCGTCACAGGAGGGGAGCTGCCATTTGAACAGCAACTAAAGCGCAGGCAAATGGAGCGCGGCACAGCTGCTAGCTCACACACACGCGCGCGCTCACACACACGCGTGCACGCACGCATGCTCACGCGCACACGCACTGGAGCGCACGCTTACGGGGAGACGCGCGTGCGCGTATCCTCTAACAAAGTGACTATTGCGATGCCGTAACACACGCATGCACAAGAGCTCCCTCCACGGCGGCAGCGGACGTCCCCTCCAACTGCTAATTAGCTTTGAGGTTCGTTCTTGGCTTTTTATAGCGGTCGGCGAAGCTGCGTTTTGCCAGCAAGAACAGGTGCCTCTTCATCTCTGGCGTGGTCGGCGTTCAGGGCTCGTGCCCCCTCCTCCGGGCGAGCTGGCGCGGAACCGGCATCCCGTGACGGCCGAGCTGGGGACAGTGGCCGCGCGTATGGGCACCTGAGCCGAGCGAGCCAGTGTCCCTCCTCCATCCCCCTGAGCTCTCCCCTCCTCTATCTGCTCCGCCAGCCCCTTCCAACACCGACCCCGCAGTGCGTACAGTCCGGCACAAGCATGCATAATGCATAACGAATTAAACATTCCGCTGTCGTAATTTGAGAGCCGCTGGCAGCTGTTTCATCATCCCATCTACTGCTTTTGGGTTGCTGCAGGGAGATTACTAAAGGAGGACAAAAGCCCCAAAATGGGGATTGCAGTGAAACACGTTTGCCCAAAGGGGAAAGGGGTGGAAAAGAGGGACCCAGTCACTATCAAAAATATGGATCACTCACATATATATTTTTAAATGTGTGAAGGAAGCATGATCATTGTTAATTGCGGTATATTACAGTACTTGACTTAAAAAACTTTGCGCACAAAACCTGCCCTACTTTTGAGAGGTGTAATTGTTACTCTGGTTCTGAGAATAATATAAGATTGCGATAGCGTTAATGAAGAGGAAAAAGAGTACACTTTCGATCGAAAAAGGCTCAAAAGCCTAATTGTAATTTGGTCCTTGTCAATGTCAGGGTCATCTGCTGTAGACAGATCTGCTTGGCATTTCCTGATAAGTCGCGGCAGTCCTGCAGTAAGCACTTTATCTGCGGAAAGACGACGGTGACAGTGAGAATCTGTTTCCTGGGTTTTTTTTCTAGCTGTCGGGTGTGAAAACCCTACCAAAGAGCTGCTAATTTAGTGGTAATTATCTGTAACATTGCCTCTGAATTTCACACTTGCCTTAGAGTGTGAGTCTCCAATCGAAGATTCCGTAGTTTTATCTAATGAGACCTACAACATTTGTACCCCATTTTTAAATTGAGAGAAAAAGAAATGAAATTATTTATACTGTTGTGTCATTGTAGTTTTAAGTCTTAATGGGATTTTTGCATGTTAAGTAGTTTATTTAGGGGTTCAGTCAGTTTCCTGCTACCCAGATCGTTAATGGGTGATGCATCTTTTTGAAGACGGTATTATTTTCCCCGTTAAATAAGTTGCTAATGGATTTTGGGAATAAGTCTCTTATAATGTCTTGAGGTGGTAGAAAGAACTGTCATTTTGTGAAATTGCATTTTAAGCCAGACAGTTATTTAATTGATGTTTGTGTTTCTCCATGCAGGTTGCTTTCATTTATGTAGCAAATATTTAATTGTGAAAAGAATTAACATGATCTGTTGATATGTTTTAACTCAGAATCTGGACATTAATACCATTGACATGTTACAATAAAACACTTTTTTAAACTCTGATTTGAGAGAAGTACACGCTGTGTTAATGGGAATGGACTCTACACTTCTGACAATAAGCAGTCTGGGCAGAACAGAATGTCCCCGTTATAGCTTGAAAAAATTGCTAATTTGATTAGCCATCCCCAGTGCTTTAGACTCGAGGCATTAATGTGTATAACTCGGCTAAGTTATCGCGGTTGGAATTCAACATTATTCACGACAGGCGAATTGTATTAAAAAAAAAACCTCAGAGCAAGAGAGAAAAGCAGAGATTAAAAAGAAGAGGATAAATGTTTAAGAGGGCCCATCGTGTACCATTAGCTTCAACGGCTGTTGGGTCGCCTGGGATAGGCGGGGCTGATCCTTCCTGCACTGAGAGGCGGGTGGGGGCAGAGGGGGGAGGCGAGGGAGGGGATGGCTCACACGCAAGGCGGCGGGATGAGATGTCTCTCCCCGTGGCTGTAGCGTGTCGGCAGGGGGTCCCCGCCGCACTACTCGACCGCTGCCACCGCCGCTCTGCAGCGCCGGCTCGTCGCTTTAGAAACACTTTAAGTGCTCCACATCTGCCCTCGGGCACTTGTAAGCGCTTTTAGCCTACTTTGTTTTTTCCTCTTCCACCTCCCTCCCTCCCTCCACCAGCCCACCAACCCCCCAATTTTGTGTTTCCTTACATCGATAGCCTGAGCCTGGCAATTTTGTAGCGAGTGCAAATTGGAATGTCGTTTGCAATGTCTCGATTCATTCTTCGTCGGTGTTCATAATCGATAATTGCCTGTAATGTTTACTGTAAAAGCTAATTTCATGAAAACTATTAGGTAATGTATATAAATTAGTCAGTGATTAATTTAAGGAGAGTGTGTTTTGTTGATACTCCTGTGAGATTTTTTCTATCTGACTCAAACAGATTTTGATTTGAAGCTTTCGTGATGCAGGGATTAATATTCTTGGTTCTTTCGGTAAAGTTACGTAGAAGGGAAATAATAAAATAATAAAAATATAAAACAATTAAAAATTATCACGATGTTTCGACTGCAACACAAGCAATCATCATCAGGTGTGAAATTCACAGCAAGAAAATTTGAAAAATAAAAGATTGATTCACAAAAAGGGCAATGCCAATGATCTGCTAGAAATACCATTCTTCGACTAATATTGTGTTATGGCCCAGATGTGAATTGTTGCAGAAAGTACCACTATTTTCCAGTGATTGGGAGAGAGGTATCGGTAACCTATTCCAGAAATGTGCAATGGCTTCATTGCTGTTCTGTTTAAAGGTACAGGAAAATATTTCCTCGATAGAGCAGCTTGAATCTTGCCAAAAAAACATGAAAACCTTCATCAAACACTTAGGGTCCAGCAATATAGCATTACGCATGTTATTTCTGCAGTCACTGCGAGGTCACGGAAGGGCAGTTGCTGCCTTGCACTTTTGCGACTTTCCGCCACCGCTACCACACCTCATGTCGCAGCATTGTAACTACACTTGGTATGTGTGGTGTGTGTGTGTATAGCTGGCGGGCTCGGTGCTGGCCACATCACCCCATCATTTTCTGCACTGGCCTTTAAAAGAGGTTCTCATGAACAGCATTTCCCCCATATGTTGTACGACACCCTCCAGAGCGAGTTTGTCGTAACAGGTGCAGTGCAACTAGATTATGTTGCAAAGAAAAATACAGGTAGATTGGTCTCAATCGACGAATCATAACAATTCGCACACAAAGGGGGGATGGAGTGAAGCCCAGCGACCCGAATTGTACGGCTCCCAGGCACTGGGGGGGTGCAGCAGGGCGAGTGGACGGAGCGGAGGCCCCTTGAACCACGGCGGAGCGCGCTGCTGTGTCTTCCGGGTGGTAACGCCTCTGATGCTGACAGGCTGGCCCCCGGCCCATCTTTCTGCTCGGCGCTGCTAATATGCAGCCGCGCAGAGTTTGCATTTCAAATGAGATACGCAGATGGGGCATGCAGACTAATCGTGGTGTAATGGGGATGGGGCTTACGGCGAAAAAGTAGGGATGAGGGGCCCACCGTAGGGAGGGAAAGAGCGTTTAAAAAATAATAATAATTAAATGCTTCTTGCCTTCCTTATCTCATGGGTGGAGATCTGCTAAAGTTCACATCCCATGATAAATAGATTGGAAGAATGGAGTGAGACATTGTCCGGTGCAATCGCAAAAGCCATTCGGACAGACAGCAAGTTCACTGTATTTATTTTGCAGACCGAGTTACTGCTCAACCCTCGGGTCACATTGAACCCCCTGACAACTGATTACTCGCTTGCAGTGGTCAGCAGTGCCCTGATCGGAAGGGCATGCATTCTATTTTATGCTGTAATCTATAGTTTTTATTTACATTTTGTCTATTTTTGTAAAATAGTTTTTTTGGAACCTATTTTTGGAGAAGCACAAACATGACCTTAAAGGGAACCTTTCAATCCCTTTTTTATTTTGTTTCTCACAAGAAATGCAGACACATGCACACAAATCCAATAAGACGCACATCCCTATTTTAACTCGGTTAGTGACCAACGTATTAGGGCAGACATCGTGCTGATTTTTTTACTTAGCTGTGCACTCATTTTAGGCTAAATCTTCCTAATTTGTCATCGGAATGCATGGTCACGTGCGGATCCTCGGCCATTATCATTGCAACAAAGGCATCCGAACCATCAGGGCAACTCTGCCTGCTCACACACGTGCACTCAGAGTTAGAGACTTAATTCATCCACACTCACGAATGTGGACGAAACACGGGTGTAGTGTGCGTACATCGTGGTTAAGAGAGTTTCTCTTTCGAAGTGCTGTCCCTAATGGACCCGCGTGCGCATTGCTGAGTAATTCCAAGAGAATTCTATTGCCGCATAGCTCTCTCGTGGCATATCATGGTTAGCCCGCTAATAGAGTGGCACTACAGACCGTTTGCCAGTCCGGCCGCCACGCTGCCACAGTTTTACCAAACCCGACAGGCCCTCCTAGATTAGCACAGGCAATAGGAGTCATGTTTCTCCTTTTTCAGGGGCCTCCTGTAATGTAAAATCACTTTAGCTCTCGACTCGCTTGCCTTGCTGCCTCCCTGGTTAATGTCATAACGCAGTAAGGCATGAAATCGCGTTAGTGACCGGCTGCAGGAAACGTTCCTTCGAAATGAGATGAAATGGACATTAGATATGCCTCACTGTGGTAGTTTGCTGTACAAATTTCAGGGGTTTTTTTTGTTCTGAGTAAAATGGTAAATTATATCGAAATAAAAAAAGTAGTACCTTCAAGAAACCAGAGGGAATAAAAAAAAATGTATGGTGATGGCCGCCGTATGTACTTGTTGAATTGAATGATATGGAAATGCACTTAGCCAGCACGTGCCTGAATACTCTCGGAGTTAGTGTCTGAACATATTGTTGTTGTTGAATCACTTGTGGATTAAATGTAAGCTGTAACAGCCGTACAGCATCGCCATTGCCACAGCTGTACCTGCGGCGTAAGTTCAAGACCCGAACTGGGCCAACGGAAGTTTTAGAATAATGCCTGCGAGCACAGGAACCCAAGTGACATCCCTGTGCTTGCCCTGCCCACGAGCCGCTGCGCCTCGCTTCCTCTCGAATGCCGCGGCGTGACATAAATTCGAGTCGCATTCCAGTCACCACTCTGCGAACGGCAAAAATCATCCCGCTTTCGCGTGGCAAACGTGCAGCGTAAAGCCGTCTGGTGCCCCGAGTCCCACCCCCCCGCATGATCCCTGCCGGAGCCGTTGCGACGGCACCGTTTGAGTTTGCGGCCAGCGCTGGGAACGCCGCATGGTCGGGCACAAACTGCACGTGTTTTTGCGGTGGCACAGCCCGTGCAGCTCGTGTGCCCTCTGCGCGGCCTCCCCGCATGTCCTCCCCGCATGTCCTCCCTGCATGTCCTCCCCGCATGTCCTCCCCGCATGTCTGTGTGCACAATGGCAGAGCTTGTGGGCCGCGTTTGCCACTGCGACTGCCCGCCATCTGCTCCCGTTGTTTTTTTCTTCCTTCAAAAGGCATCCTCATTAGGTGCACGGCGGCTGTGTCGCTTTGCCAGGCTGTAGTAAAATGAAGCGTTATAAATAAATAAGCAAGGCGTTTTCAAAGCTCGAAACTGAAATATTATGTTTGACAGTGTTTGCATAATCTGCTTTGTAACCTGTGCGCTGCTACTCTAACTTCGTCTTTCCCATCATCAAAAAATTATCATTGAACATATTTGTGTATGAACATTTCTGTTTTGCTTTGATAATTGAATACATTTTATATATTCTGCATTTGAGTGTTTATACAATCCATTTTTAAATATGTGTTACTCCAAGTATGTAGGTATTGCACCCTATGATGTCGATAGTAATTTAAATAGAAATGTGATTTCCCTGTTCATTGTCATCAGCCATGATCAATCCACTGCTGAACGGAGACCTCCCCAAACTGTGGCCATATGTCATGGTCCCATAATGCAACAATCCATTTAGCACTTATACATGAGCTAATTTCATCATCGTCCTTTTTGGGCATTTTTTCTCACTTGTCAGCCATTCTGACTGTAGTCTGAACAATGAGCCATCATCTCTTTTCAAAACATGTCCTGCCCGAGTCCACTCTCTTACTTTTCTGTGCAGTCAATATGATGTTTGTAACTTACATAAGTTCTTTAATCCACGTGGGCCCTCTTTATGTCTCTCTCTGTAATTCAAAGCATGCATATCTCCATACTTTAGGTTACTATTAATTCAGAGAGTAATCATTTACAACCACCCCTCCCTCATGGTAACAAAAGTATTTTGAGAGTCTGTCTCTTTTTATTCACACCAGTTCTACCTGAATGAAATAAAACAATACTGCATAGGACATGAACGATATTCTAATGCTTTTTTTTAATCTGTCCTACGAAGCGGGGATGTTGCAGTGGTGTAATAGTGAGGGCACTGAGCTTGCAATGCAAATTTTGCCGGTTTGATCTCCATTTGAAATAATGGTGCAAGTTTCTTGAATCCTACCCACCTCTGTCCACCACAGTTAGTCAATCTGCGGGCCACGTGTGGTGGGGTAAAGTTTGAGCACTCCCACCACTTCCAAGATGCCTGACCAGCGTAGAAGAGTATGTACGTTGAACTTATTTCGCACCTTATGTAGCAAACCGTGCTAATCGGAGGTAGGGGGGCAGGACAACAAATTAAACACAAAACACCCTCCCTGAGGGGATCTACAGAGTTCCATTTAGTCGAGGCCCTTCTACCAGCAGTGGCTTGAGCAAGCGATTGCAAGGCTGCATCTTATGCACCACATTTTGCAAGCAAGACAGTGGCTCGCCTTGCTCACACTGACACCGCTCATGATCTGCTTGATATTGTCTACCGCTAAACATCGGCCTGTTAATATTTGTCCCACTCACAATTCTATGAACATGAATTGTCATGCTTCGGGGTCACGATTTGACTAGAGAATACATAAAAAAATGTATTGACACCGGTGAATTATATTATCTGTAAGCGCTATTATTATCTCACACAACTGGATGTGTGTATCATGAGCAAAAAAATTGACAAATCGATGCACCGTTACACCGCTGGTTATACACATTTCGTACATCAGTTCTCCAACCTATGCACCTGACAGCAGCAGCTGGATTACTTCCCTCGATGCATCATTATACCCTTACCACTAAGGTTTTTCTGCCCATAACCCAGTTTTTACCATGTTTTGGGATGGGTTTGGAGTTTGGGGCTGCACGATGACTTTTCTGGAACCTGATAGGCACACACAAGGGGGCGGTGGGGGGGTGCAGGGCAAAGTCATTTGCTGTCTGCAAGCAATTATTTGTGTCCAAAAATGTCCGGCAGGATGGGATAGGGGTATTTGAGCTCTCAGCATCTGTGGCAAACATTGTTTGACATTCGCAAGTGGAAATAAAAATGTTTTGAGACCGTAAGACACGTAACAAAAAATGTCCTGGCATCATCAGCTTTGTCGCTGTAAAATAATGAGCCATACTTCAAATTATGTAACTAACAATGACAATATTAATAATGCCAATAGGTGTACAAAATGTGTTTACACGTAAACCCTTATAATTACCTTTGTGTGAAATTTCGTTCGTCGTAATTAATGAGTGCCTATTCATATAAATACACACATTTGTAACAGAGTTTTTGTGAGATTCATAGATGCAGGAAACCACAGACAAAGAGGGAAGGCAGCTAGAATGGGCACCAACATTTTCCCGAGCTCTGTGACCCTATACAGTATTGGGCTGTTTGGCCAACTCCATTCAAGAGTGTTTATGTATAGCAGATGATAGCAATTGTTGCTGCAATACTGGGCGCTCGGCCTCATTATGTTCCCTCACTTGTCACGAGCAAATAGCAAATGGTAGTTCGCGAGTATCACAAGCATTGAGATGTCCACGATGGCTTTGATGATGATGCTGATGTGGCAGAGATATGACCGTCAAATAACGCAAAGTTTAACACAGCATTGACCATCGAGGTTAGAGTTTGTACGGTTCATGTGCTTGAAGAGGCTTGGCTCGTCCAACTAACTTGTAACACAAGTGCATATTGATTGAGAATTGGGACCCCTTCCATGTGCGCCTGGTAAGCAGCCGGCATGGACCCTCGTCCCCGGCCATGAGGCTTTCTCAGTGCGTGCGCCGCCAGGGTAATGGCCACTAATGCTAACGCGTGTGCATTTGTGCGTGCCTGCCCGCCCGCCCGCGTGCGTGTATGTGTGTGCTGCATGCTCAGTGATGCGGTCGGTCATTTCGTAACTTGCCTAGAAAAAGCAGCTGACACAATCTTAATTGTCTTTTTTTTCTTGTTGCTCTGTATCAAGAGTATGATGGAGATGCCTTCCACAGTGTGTTTTCATCTCTCCTGGTTGTTGTTTTTTTACCGTCATGTTTTTGTTGGCCAGGTGTAATAACGACAAATTGTGTCGGGATTTGTGAAGCTCAAACCCTAAGCCAGTTTCTATCCACTGGTTACTGCGAAGGAACAATGTGAACAAACACGAGCGATAATATCAAGGCCACGGCAGGTGTTGACGTGTGGCGCGTTTGATGCCAACAGATACCAAGCTCGTTGCACTGGGCATGGCGTGGCATGCAACGCACCACCATTTTGTACGCATGATGCTTGTAACGTCTCAAATATTGCAAAATGGGTTTTCAAAGTGCTCTGAACATTATTTCATATTTTGTCTGCATGTCAATGCTTTGTTAATCTTAAATATCCTGGAGGTCAAATAATGTAACGTTTTTTTCCCCGACAGCGCTTGTTATTTACATCACAGTGATCCCAGCACTTTGGAGAAAATTGGCGTGCGCAATTAGAGAGCCAACTAGATTGCCATAATCCTAGCATGTGATTTCACTTTCAAGGCTTATTCATCAAATATGGATACGATTGGATTTGCTTCTTTAAAATGTCGTAAATGCCTTAAATTATAAATGAATATTCTCTGCCATCATCTAGGGCCATTTTTTGTAATTTACCAGAGGGGTTTATGCACACATAGAGAGTGTGATATACATGAGCCTCTAATAACCACCGTATTAGGGTAATTTGGTTGAATTCCATGTTGTCATCAGTGAATCACTCAGGTTCTTTATAGCCAGGTAGGAACCCATTGAGATGTAATATGGTCAAAGCAGCATAGCAATCCTCACGATCTCAGTCACACTTGATAACAATGTGAGAAGGGTGGTAAATATACCATTGTGAGCAAAACATTTTTTTTGGCAAATAGCAAAAATTAGTAAAAAGATGATATTTACATCTCACAACGATTAGTATATGACGATAAATAATTTTGAATTTTCGGCAAAACCACCTTATTAACATAGAGATTCGTATTAATATTCTTTAAAAAAAGATGTACATTACACAATAGCGGTAGCCAGAGCCAGCCAGTGTGTCTGACAGGTATTGTAGAAGCTTTGAGGTGCAAGCCCTACCACTGTCCTATAACATAAGAAAATACACTTAGTGTAAGGATTTATTGATATTTGTTTTTGGGTTCTGCCAAATAGTGGCCTAAATCAAAAACAAATACGAATCATTGTATTGGCTACGAAAACCTATGTTTTTTTACGTGCCAGGATTGGTCAAATATTTCGAATTGTATCATGATGGCAGACGTAAGCAGAGCGAGAGAGTTTTTTGGGCCTCGCTCGTTTGCATCCTTGACATTTAAGTTGTTCAATTCTACACTGGACAGCTCTGTAAGTTGAGCCTGTGTTGCATAAACTGGTAAATAAATAATATATCAGATTTCTAGTTTTCTAGAGATGTTCGCTTTATCCCATCACATTTGTTGGAGAAGAATATTCACTTACGTAATTGCGTGTGATAAAAACTGTATGTTTGTCGAAGTGAAAATGTACACTTCGACAGAAGTCGTATTTTATGAAACACTTAATAATCATCTTTTTCTTTCGCATGACGAGGGGTTGATCAGCAATGTTTTTACATGGTCGTCGAGGTTGGACGGCCAGTGGACGGCCTCAGGAGTAACCTGGGGACGATATAATATTCTGCTAAAGTGGGCACCGCTGTACTTTGTGGTCCTTTGTGTGAGATTGGTTGACTGCATTCGCACAGCGGGCTATTCTTAATTTTTCATCAGTCTAGCAGGAGAGAGCCACGTTTTCCATCCGATGTTCTGATGCGGTTCAGCACACATTCTTCTGCTTGCGAAGCAAGCTGAAACCGGGAGGTTCTTCTGTGGGGTCGGCGATTAAGCGCTCGTTTGGGACATTGCATTGTCCCTGGTTGCTCTCCGCTGAGCCTCAGGATTGATTGAGGGAACTTTTAGAGCTTGTGCCCGACCTCAAAGAAGGTAGCCACACTTTAATCGAGACTTTGAGAAATCCTATATATCCTTTTGTAGACGCAAGACATTTGTGCATCTCTCTTGGAAATTTGGAAGGAAGTATGTGGGAGAAAATTGACAGCCAGTCAACCAGCGTTGATTTTAAGTCACCTAGTTATGATGCACATCGTGATGTTGAGATGCATTTCTGGAGCCTCGGTGTGGGCGCTGGCAGATCAGACTGAACGCAGAATTTGGCTCTTGCTCCTGTATGGAGCATGCTGCCATTGGCTCCCCATGCTGTCCCTGCGAATTTTCATTTTAGCTTGATCCAGGCTTTGTGACCTTTTTGCATTCCTTTTCCCTGTGTTCAGGTTAGGCCAAGATATTTCAGGTTAGACTTATTTTTTTTTTCCTGTTGACAACATAAGATGACATTGAGTGGCTCTTTGGTGATCTTCTTGTTGAGGTGGAAGGCTGCCACTTGTTTTAGAGGAGTTGGTATGCAGTTTCCAGTGGGAAATATAAATGTCCTCATTGCCTTGAGGTCAGTGGTGAGGATAGCACGATCATGGTGAGACTCGTGCTTTGAACTAGGAGGGTAATGTCGTTGGCGTATATGATCTTTCTGGAAACCGTGTTGTGTCTGTCAGAACCTTGTGGCAGGCCATCGTTGAGGGTCCTTGTTCTGCTTATATGACCACTTAGGTGGATGCGGTATTCGCGGTCAGTGACTCTATTCGTGCTGTTGCTGTCTCTAGGTCACCACTCTGCTGGACTTCATTAGGAGTTTTTTTTCTCATTTCTCTATCCCAGTAAACAGTGTAGGCCTTGTAATAGCCATGTAGGATATTTATTTTATGGCAGACATGACGAAGGTGTGGGCAAAAAGTTAAATGTTTTCTGTTGTTAGTTCGATGTGCTGCATGTGATCCTCAACTTCTGCGGTGTACGTGAACCCAGTTCGCTTTCCGGAAGTTCCAGAGCCGCTTCGGCATTGAGTCGATAAGTGAAACCTTGAGACCAATTTGCAGAATGATGGGACAGTGTTAGCTGTGGAAGAAGTACTGCAGGACAGCATGTGATGCAGACAAAGGCATTCACTTGCTGTCATGAGAGAAAACATACAACTGGGTAGTGCTTATTTTTCGACCTCACAGAATGGAATGTGCTCGGCTCCTTGGGGTCAAATAACCGATTGACTTCTTCAAGTGAGGCCCAGTCAGTGAACTGTGCACCGGCTGTGTTGTTTTGGCGCATCCCGAGCCTGTGCGGTGGCTGCTGAGGTTGCGAACGTAGACGGTTGCGTGGGGAAATATTGGCAGTGCACAGTTTCGAGCTCTTGGTGTTTGGAGGCTTCTAAACAGCAACCTTTAAGTGGTGCCCATGCTGCGCATTACGTATTCGTGCTTGGGCTAGTCATTGACATTAACGGATGTCGAAAGACGACTTGACGTCGACTTGTTGATCTGCTGCTATAATCATAATTTCAATTACCCTTATAAGGGATGCCAACAACAAGTAGGGTGGAAGCTGCGTGGCTAACAACTCGGTGCCGAAGGCTTGTCACGCACAAAGCGTGTCCACTGTTCAAGGACCCTCAAGGACAATAAAATTGATGTAGTTGTCCTGCAAGCGACCCAGCATGGAAGACGAGAAAGCCGCGAGATACAAAATCCTTGGCCACGATCTCATCACTTTTGTAAATGACAGAAAGCACAGCCTGGCCACTTACATGAGATGTGGCCTTAAAAACGTCACAGTTCTGGAGGACTTTAAAAACATGGGAGCCTCCCCTGCCATTGTAATAGCGTGGCAAAATAACCTGAACTCAATAGCTACTCCCAAAATCCTAAGATCAGAACTAATAATTCACTAGCATTATCCCAGAGATGTTTTAGCTGTGTTCCTAAGATTCACTGGTCAGAAAAGGTAATTGATTAAACATGAGGAAGTGAGTAAGCACATCAGTGTGAAAAAAGAAGACAAACGTCAGCACCATGTGTAGACCCTGCGGCTTGTGTAAGTGTAGCCGTATTGTGGCCGCTGCACAAGGCCTAAACGAATTTAATACCTTTAGAGAATTTCAAATTGCATTTGAGTTCAGTGTGCCGAACTGAATTGCTGGTTTAGTGTTAGCAGTGCGAAGAATTGACGGCCATTTAATGTTTACAGTGTCCAGTCGGTGGTGGATCCTAGTTAGGACGATGAAGGTGATTATCCCCCTTCCCTCACACTTGAGAGCCAAACAAGTTGGTATGTCATTGATATTTACCACGGAAAGTACATTGAAGGTTTTATTTAAAAATTTGAAGGGCCCTATTGAAAAATCTTGAAATCTCAGGACTAACCCCCCCCCTCTTCCTCCCCTGGGAACTTTGTAGTTCTGCCTCGGGTGCCATGCCATTAAAACTCTCCGGTAATTTGAATTCTTTTCGCTGCAGGTTCTGATATTGTTTTTCACCTTGGCGTATCGTGTGCACAGTTTATACAAGTGGCAGTTGTTTTTTTTTACTTCGGATAAGAGGGAAACACAGTGATGGGATGCATCTCATGAGCCACTCAGTTGCGTTGTAAAATATACATGCGGCTGCCCTCATCCGATTCTCAGTGAAGCTTGCCGGGGCACGTCATTTTAACCACAGGATGCATTTTTATTTTAGCATTTGTGCTTTGTTTATCCAGTCTAATGGTTACATTTTACACCAAATATAATACTATATTATTAAAAGTGAAAATGCTATGTACTTATGAACATGGACACATAAAACAATGGTTTCAGCAGCATTGCTTCTTGAAGGTATTGACGATAAATATGCATGCATTGGCACACTTCCAATTTCATATTTATTGATCCTGGTTTTCCTGTGTGGGTTGTAGCACAGTTTATAGTATCCCCTGTTAACACCGTCACAAAAGATAGGGGCGGGTGCAATAAGCTACTGTTGCAAAGCTGTACGTTTTGCAGAATTAATGTCGCTATCGTTGTGTTTGAAACACCGAGGGGGAAATGTAGAAAGGCCTGACCGCTCGCATGAACATTGATCTAATCATGGCCATCCCCCTACGTGTCTGAGGTCACTACCCATTTGTGGACATGTCTGTGACTGCTGCAGATCGGACCAGATGCATGGTCACTTGCTGGGGATCTCTTAAGTGCTGCCCACTCTGTGGAAGCGATGAGTCACACTTGGTCTTTTAAAGCCATGCAATGACATCACCAGTGTTCCGCAGTCCTGTGGATTGTCCGACAAGCTGCCAGAGGTGTCAAGGGAGATTTTTCTTTCTTTTCGGCACTGCATTTTAAACTGAACAGTGCCGTTCTCTTGCATTCATTGACTATAGCGAAGGTTTTTTTTTTTTAAAGGTGGCCATTGGTTTGTTTCAGCTATTATAATTCTGTCGAAGACATTTACCGAGTAATCACAACCATTTTGAAACACATATATAAAAGCCAAAGTGCTTCCGTGAGAAAACCATTTTTGCCGTTAAATAAATCACGACTGAAATGTATACCTGGAATCACGCTCATATGCCGTGTCTGAATAATCGTCTGCACTGATCTCCGAACGCAGAACGTGGATTTCTTTTTTTATTCCACCATGAGGCCCACACTGGAGGGATATGCATCACGAGCAGATTTACAAGGCACTGGTTATTGTAGTTGCTTCCCTCTTTCTCCGGTTTATTCACGTTCCCTTTTATAGTTGCGTTGACCTGGTCAGCATCCCCACCGGGAGGCTCACCAAGCATGGCTAGACTTGTGTAAGGCAGCATTGACTGGAGGAATATCCTGTTAACCTTTTTCTTTATCTTGCAAAGACACTTTGGGTGCCGTCGATGCATATACCGTATTGCACGTTGATTTCTTTATGTATTTTAGTTTTTACGTTTGTGTTGATGTCTGAATGTGTGGCTGGGTAACTTGACAGATAAGTGCTAACTGTGGTGGGTTTTCTGGCTCCATTGAGAAGCTTAAATATTGGGGCATTAGCATACGAAAGACTGTAAATGTCCGTGTGATGTAGTCTTTGCGGTAATTTATTCCATTGATTCCATTTAACATTATGCAGTAGTTGCTGGGTGCCTTATGTCCAAATAAATGCTGGAATAATATGTACGCACGCTGTGTACGCTCTGTCTATACCCACCGTGTTATGTGCACCATCCTTAGTCTAGTGAAACAGAAATGTGGATATTTCTACAGTGTTGTAAATATATATGAATTGTGTGTGTGTATGTTTTCACATCTATTTTGTGTATGTAATGTATAGCTGGTGTGTACTGTATACAGAGGTTCTAACATTTGACCTTTACACTGATGTTGCAGATATTGACGTTTCCTCCCATTTAATGCTTCTTTCAGAGATGGAGTCTGGGGAGAGAATCCCAGCCCCTACTCCCTCCTCGGTCTCCTCTCCACCATCCGTCTCCTCCTCCCTCTCCTCTACGTCCCTGCCTGCATCGTCATCCCCATCATCGGCAGTGTCCGCAGCAAGCAAGGCATCTCCCATCTCCGTGTCAGATCTCTGCTCCACGTCTAAACCTGGCAAGGTGCCTGGAGGAAGCACCTTCGGTTTCGACGCAGCCACCCTGTTTGGTGAGCTTGTCCACGTATTCCGCCAAATCGTTTATCTCGCCCATCGCACCTCAGCATTTGTGTTTTCTGCTCCCATGATCCCTTGTATCTCTAGGGATTTCCAAAGAGGATTTCAGGAGTGACATTTTGTTAAATCCTTCGCTTGACATCAATTCCGATCACCTTGAATTTGATATTCTCTTATGAGTGGAGCAAAACAAAATTGGGCCTATTGTGTGTTTGTTGTGCGCTAAGCTGCAAGTGCTTAAGGCGGGTGGATGCCTTTAAATTCTTCACTCTCACTCCATCAAGACGTGGCCTTGTTTACCGTTGTGCCAAATGCGTTGTCTGACATCTCCCAGAGCGGGGCCACATCCAGCACCGCGTCGCGGAGACCATGACGCCGTGCCCCCCTTTGTTTTCGTGCCACAGCAGCTCAGACAATGCTGCGGCCGGCCACATCGGACCAGGCGCCTTTCAGCCTCTTCCCAGGGCTGGGCCCACCTCCGTTCGGCCTGCACACCGTACCGGGCCGTGCTGAGTTCGCCAGGCTTGGTGCACTGGCGGTGGGGCCGGGCCAGCTAGCCATTGCCACAGGTGGGGCAGCTGGTGGGTGTGCGAGTGATGTGTTTGTGTTGCCCATTGTGGAGTGCAGTTTACGGTTTGTATGGTGGTTGTCCTCCTTGTTTGTCCGTTTGTGGAGTACGAGATTGCTCGGCGCACAGGTGAGGAGGGGGGAGGGGCCTGGGGCTGGGGTCAGCCCGGAAGGTCACGATTGGAGTGCCTTTCTGCTTCGCCACGGCCCATGTTGCGATTTTGCTTGATGTGATTGCTGCGTGTTGGCTGAGGGTGCTTTATTTGTGTTTGTATTGATTTTCGAAATTTTATTGCCGACCATTCCAGCGATATGACCCCGTGTTCTCCGGGTAATGCATTTTCAGTGTGCAAATTCTAGAAGGCCACAAATGAGCACAGCTTAAAAAAATGTGATTACTTAATTTTTTTTATGGCATTCTAAGCAGTTTGCTTAAATGCAAAGTCACACAGCACATATTTCAACTACCCACAGACAAAGAGTGTTCCAAATAGAGCAAGGCCATGTGCTGGAAACACTTGTTTTGTTCGTGTAATGAATACATCACAACAGCAGAACGGTGTGTAATTACTGGCAGTGAGAATACTGCACTGCTCGGTTGCCTGGAGACTTAGATATTACACAAGAACGCCAGAAATCTTTGAGCATATTATAATTCATTATCATTTGTTGTTGCTGAATGCACCGCATTACCAGTGGGGGTTTTCTCTTACTTTGAAATGAACGTAATGTGCATGATGCAGCGTTTTACTGATATGGTGATATACATTACCAAAAATACTTGGGGAAAAATTGGTCAAATATTGGAGGCAAGACCCACCTTAAAGAGAGTCTTGAGACATTCCTGGGTAACTAAACAATTATTATAATGGAGTGCAATTGTGATGTATAAGCTACTGTGGAAACTACCCCCCCCTCCACCTCATTTACAATTAATACTGTTAAACAACAACAATGATGATGGTGCAGTAGAGTGATCATAATTTCCATTGTTATGTCTTTTTATTTTAGATTTTCATTTGTGCATGCCCCTCTCCCTGGCAGCGGCTGAGTGGTTCCGGGCATCGCACAGGGCCCCTACGGTTGCCACGGTGACGGCCACACGACCGGGCCCATCGCTGCTCCCGCCCGCGCTGTTCGGCCTCTCCCCGCAGCTCCTGGCCGCGTCTACCTCGGCCATCGCATCCCAGCCGCCTGACGGGGCCGGGGCCAGCAAGCACGCCAGCGATGTGGCCCCTGCACCCTCGTTTGCCCCCGCGGCCGCCCCGGCAAAGACGCTGACGGCCCGCGAGCCTTTGGACCCGGCCACGGCATCGGCCATGTCACTTTCGCCCAACACGGCCATCTTTGGGCAGAATTCGCAGAAAGGTGCCACGAACGTGTATATTTGTTGAAGCCCACAGGGTTCATTGTAGTCATTACATTAGCAATTCCCCATGGGCACATGAACCGGAGCACAGAGAGATCTTTGAGACAGGCACTGAGTGTGCGACCCTGCAACCTATCTTCCCTAGGACGATCTAACCAGGATGCACTTCCTGCTCTCGGGCCAGAGTGCTGGGGGAGCTCAGCCACCCAATATTTGCGAGAGTGAATGTGCAGTAATGCAGACTCCATTTCACATTGTTTGGAGAGTATAAATCGGCTATATTTGAGTGAAATGTGAAGCAGTATTAAGTGGGACATATCCAGGTGTTATTAGTGTTCTAATTGTGAAAGGAATTACACTTTTATGTTGTTTTCTTTGATTATAATTGTACTTCCAATTGGCCGAATATTAAAAAAATAATTACATTTTAAAGACTGTGAATTTGGTGTGTGAATTCGATGTGATAAATTTCATGTGACCAACAACATAATTTAGTGCATTATTTCATGCATACTCCTACATTCCTGAAAGCAGAGAGCACAGGTGCTCTTGAATGCCACCCTTGACTGCAGGTTTCCTGCTTTCCAAACAGTGCCCACAATTTAAGAATTTTAGAAAAGCAAGAAGCCTTGAACAGATTTATTATACAATCACGCAGACGTTGCGCGTAATCTCGGCGTAGGGTAATGCTCAGTGCGTGGTCGTGCACAGCGGCTGGTGGGCAGATTTTTGCGTTATTCTGTCGGCGGGAAATGCTTCCCCGCGTCGCTGCCTGTCCGCACGTTGCATTGTCGCAGTGCTATGCTTCAACGTACATAGGCTTCAGATGCGTCTCGCACAACGGAGACCCGATGGCCCCCCTTCCTGCCGCACGCAGGAGTCAACGGCTCAGTGAAGGGCGGCTCCGTGGGCCGCGCCATCCCCTGCACGAGCTCGGGCACAGGGCCGGAGCGGCCGGGCGCCATCCACGTGCGCGACCGCAAGACGCCCCCGGCGGCGGCCGACGGAGAGCGGAACGACAAGAAGGGCTCCCTCAATAACGTTAATGAAAAGGTAATGGGAAGTGTCACGTCCTTGCAGGCTTGCAGGGGCGAGGCCAGCGGGTAAAATTAAACTGTTCTCTTTTATTAGTTTAAGGTAGATTGAAATCATTGCCGGTCCATCCTGTCCTTTATTGCATTTATAATTGTGGTGGAGTGAAACCCCCATCAATGCCTTGTTGTTTGTGAATGTTGCACATTTTGTTCATTGTTAGTTTGTGGTCTTTCCATCCGATGCCACCCTTCTCCGTTCAAGGATTTTTTCACCCCTCACCTACTATCCTTGCTCTGCTTCTCTCTATTGCTGCGTTGTAGGCTTCTGCTTAGCATCTGAGAACTCAAAAAATGAAACTCACAGAGTTGGCAATTATGTGGGTGATGGTGGTGGGAAAATTTTATTAATTATTTTTGTGCTGTTTGTTTACACTTGTCATTGTGTGTGAGAGTGCTGGTGCATTCACACCGCCACTTAATGTTCGCTGCCTGGCCGAAGTGACTTGCTGTACCGCACCTTCCTGTGAATCATAGCCACAGGTGACATCAGTGCCTTATAGTATCGAAACCTCTTCTGGGTCTTATGTAGGCAACTCAGCTTCAAAATTAGAACTTGGCCTGGTGTGTAGAACATCAGGAGACAAAGCCATTATCCTGGCCGCATCATTCCGTGGATGCCGTGCTGATCCGAGGTAGGTGCTTGTTTTTAGCACTTGCCCCTTTAGTCCGTGTTGCTAAATGGGGTACCTTTGTCTTTGCATATGTGCGTACGTGCGTGTGTCTTTGTGCATGCGTGCGACAGGCTTCCCGAGACGCTGAGCCCCACAGCTGCAGTGAGAGTGAGAGCCACTCTGACTCGGCGAGCGGTGGCTCACTCCAGAGCGAGCTGAGCTCCAGCGACTCCGACTCTGACACGGACGATGCGGAATCCGACTCTGCTGAGACGCCGCCCCGGGCTGCCCGCGTTGAGAAGCAGCAGCCGGTATTCCTTCATTATTATAAAAACCTTCTTCATAGAAAGTGATAATGTGGCAAAGATTGAAACATCCATTTCAACATTTGAGCTATCTGTGGGAATCATAACCGTCTTCAGGGTTAGCTTTTGTCTATTTTAGAGTAAAATTTAACTCTTATGTATAACTAGCCTTTTGCCTGTCCAAGGACGGGTGTATTGCAGTAAATCTGAAACTTGCAAGCGAAAAGCAGACTGCGACGTGATATTCATTGCATCAATTCGTATGCAATTTGTAAGGCCGTGGTGACAGACTTATTTAATTTAAAGGTTATAATCCCTTGTTCATCATGACGTCCTTTTTACTTCTATGTCTCAATAGCGTTACGGAGATCGCGTGACGTGAGGGTTCTGCCTTTGTAGTGAGGGTTGTAAGTTGACGCTAAGGAGGGGGGAGGAGGCGCCTCGCCCCTTTATGTGGAATGACGTCACCCATAATGATTATTAATGGGGGGTGGGGGGGGTGTCCATTTGGAGGACGTCACCTATTCATGATTATTAATGAGGGGAGCTGTTCAATGTGGAGTGACGTCACCTGCTCATGATTATTAATGAGGGGGGGGTGCTCCATGTGGAGTGACGTCATCCGCTCATGATTATTAATAAGGGGGGGTCCATGTGGAGGACGTCACCTGTTCATGATTATTAATGAGGAGGACGTCACGAGCGGGACACACAGACATTCTTGGCTCATTATAGTAGTAAATACTGCTTGCTATGTTTTACACTTTTTCCCAAAAATGTTGTATAAGCATCTATAAGCAAGAAAGACCAATGTCAATTGCGTTGCAATAATCAATTGCTTATGGCTGTGCCGGTGTGATGAGTGTAAGGCACAATTTGAACATAAGCGGGGTTGAATATTATTTGCCTAGTTGAAACAGCTCGCCAATTTTACATGGCTTTTAAAAGTTCTAACTTAACTGCTCTTTTGCTATGTTCCGCATTACTATTCTACTTGGTCTCATCTGCATTTCTGTCTTTAGGGCTTTTGGCAAATAGCCTAGATTTTACATGGATTGTGCTTTCAAAAAAATTCTGCAGTGTTCCAAATCTCAGTTGTGCAACATGATTTGGAAAATAAATTAAACAATCTTAGATACAATGAACAAAAAATGTAATGTCAAATGACAGTATTGATTTACTTTATTTATTCAGCAAAGACTCACTTGAGTGTCAAGACTTTTCGACTCACTTCTGCTTGGGATGTTTGATCTAATTATTTATGAGCACAATTTGCACGTGAGAAGAAACTAAAGGACTTCGAGAAAACCCATGCCATGGCAGGATAATACTCTAAAATCTGCACAGATCAGTCAGCAATGGATTTTCCGTATGTGTCATCTGTTGAAAACCAGAGAAAATACTGAATTACAGGCATTAGTGCCTGCAAGAGTAACACGATTAAGACCTTCGACTCCCGTGCTCTATTCTGCGCTATTTTGATTTGTTTTAAAATCACAACATCGAGAATCTGCTTTCGCTCATGTACCGACAGAAGGATCTGAAAACGAAACTGGAAAAGGACTCCTCGGATGGGGGCGGCCGCACCCAGCATCACTTTCCTCTGCTGCCCCCTCCTCACCTGCAGCCGACGCTCGGCAAGCACCAGCTGCCCCTCCAACTGCCACAGCTGTACTCCCAGATGCAGCAGCACGCCAGCGTCATCCAGGCTCACGGCAGGCCCATTGTCCATGCCACACAGGTACGCGGCTTAAATATCACGTGGAATTTTGTAGCTGAAGGATTGTGGGAGGAATGAGGATGTGACCAGAGAGCAGGCAGTGGCTAACCGCTTGCGCCGCAGGTTATTGTCTCAATTCGCGAGCCCGTTGCGCTCTCGTCAGCTGTCGACACAGTCCTCCTCCTCCTCTTGACCTTTGACCCTCCATCATGGAGCCCATCACTGGGATGGAGTTCGAAGGTCATAAGGAGAAGGGGTGCGTTGATGGATGGGGAAATGAAATCAGGTTTAACTTAATTGGAATGTCACTTCTGACAGTATGCATTTTATCAGAGTGCTTTTGGTTTTTTGGAAATACTTTTTGTAGGTCATTTCATTTAAAGGTTGGTGACATTCAAATATATGATAAACAAAGCAGTTGTATGTTTTATCCATTAAAATGCTAATTTGTTATATTGATTGCCATGGCAAAGCTTTTTGTTTTATCAATGTTGTCCAATGTTTCCTTATTGAATATAATCCAATTGCTGCGGTTCATATCATCGTTATCGTTGAGCAGCTATGTAGTACTACTACTACTGCACAAGCACAGTCCTCGGCGCACAGTGTGTGTGCCACGGCGCTACTGTATCTGCAGCGTTTCTCGTTAAATTGGCCCCTCCCAGCAAACGCAAGCGCCCTCGATGAGCAAGCAACCCGGCGTCATCCAGGCCACGGGGCTCGCGAGTGCCAGGGCTTCCCCGGGCACCGTCACGGCTCGACCAAAAGTTGTGGCAAGATCCCCAGCCCCATTGGGAGCCCTGGATCTGGCCAGCGACAAATCCAACAACCGCCTCTCCCCACCCAGCAGCGTCACACAAGTGGAGGATGTTCTGCGACTGAAAAAGGTGAGGTGGCAGCGGCAATTTGCCTGATACTGCTCACTGCTGTGCCAGTGGCTCCGTTGAGGTGCGGGACAAGCTAATCGCTCTGTGGGTGGTATAGAGATGTCTTAACGTTTTGGCTCTTGTCCCAGACAGAGCCCTACTGTGAGCTTTGTAGTTGCCCTTTTAAAGATGACTGCAGACGGCCTTTAAATCTTCTTAAAGATTTGTGTGGGTGGAAATATGTTTCTGGCAGAAACATTCTTTAGGACCAGGGATGACGGTAAGATGCAATGCTCTCGTGAATTGTCTGTTTTTCCTCGTGGCGGATGGGATTTTTTCCCCCGCAAAACAAATCGTTTCCCACAAATGGCTATGAATGGTGATATGAAGACACATATCAAGAGATGTCAAGGGCTGGTACAATTAACACGATATTACTGTTACATATGAACCGAGCACGATTAGCCAATGTAAATCTCTAATGACACTACCGTGGTGCAATCGGTAGCGCACTGGACTTGCAATTTAGAGGTTGCTGGTTCGATCTCCTGGCGCGGCAGTTAAAACGATTGTGCAAGTTTCTAAAATCTCCTGCCGCTGTCAAACCAGCAGTATAAATAGGTACAGCACAGTGAGTCGAGTGGCAGGTCTCAGGTTGTGGAGCAACGTGTGGGTACTCCCCACCTCGCCAGGCCAGTGTGAAGGAGTAGGCCAAATAGAGTTCACTCTAGTGGAGGTTCTTCCGCCAGTAGTGGCATGAGTGAGTAATTGCAGAGCTGCACCTCTACCCTTTTATACCTGTGACGTGTATGCAGCAGTAGGTTTGGAGTCACGCGGTCTCTCCTTTGTCAAACAGGAGCAGTTCCGGCAAGATTTTCCCGCAATGCTCAAGCGGCAGCAGGAAGAGCTGAAAGCAAACAGGAAGTCCACTGCCAGCATCTCCAGCAAGGCCTTTCCAGTTAGCACAGTCACCACCCACCAGAAAATGGCCCTGGCCTCCCCTCTCACTTCTCAAAATGTCGTTCTCCCTCTGACTGCGAACAGTAAGCAGCCGGTACCCTCGGCCAAGCAGAAGCTCAACTTCTCCTCTGTGCCCAATCAGAAGCTCATGGAACAAAAAGCCAGGGCCATGACAACTGCAAGCTGCACCTTTGGGTCCGTGGAAAAGTTTTTGTCCCATGCAATGACAGCACAGCTGTCAAATGGCGTGATATCATCTGTCATACAGCAGTCGCCGCTCGCCCTTGTCAAGACCAAGGCCCTCGTGGCATCATCGGCGGCGCTGCCGCTGTCTCTGTCGTCCACGTCATCAGACTCTCTACCGCAAGATCTCACGACAACCACCAGAGCCCACATGGCAGCCATGGCCGCCGCAACGTCCCTCTCACCTGGCATAAGCGGTAGCATCAGCAGCACCAAAACCCACACCACATCCAGCAGGATTGTCCACCCTCCAACTTGCGGTTCTGCTAAAGCAGATTTGTCCGCAATGACCTTTGCAGCCTTGAAATCTTCTGGGCTGCTGGGCCAGGTAGGGCCACTGTCATCACCCAGCCCCAGCACCAGCCTCTGCGCCGATGGCAAGGGGAAATTCACGATGGGCTTGTCAGCTACCCAGAGAAGTGGCCGAGCAAAGCAGCCGCATGGGACGGATAAAGGCAAGCATGGGACGATGGCGCAGACCCTGGTGGCGAAGTTTCGTGGTGTTGAGGCACTAAACCCAAGCAGCGATGACTCGGATGACTCTGATGATGATGATGACGATTTGGACAATGAGGATGAAGACGATGATGATGGGGAGGAGAGCCAGTCAGGTAAAAATGCAGTCACTCGTGTTTGTGTCCTACAGCACACAACACTGTAAATATGCAATGCATATGATTGTAATTGTATAATCTAGTTAATCAAGTAAAAGAGTTTACATTCTAAAATTATTTTACGGTGGTGCATATCTGTGTTAGAGGACCATTCCTATAAGGGGCCAGTATTCTTGTGCAAAGAAACCAAACCTTTTCATATTTGTACAGAAGAATACTTTTCATTGTTGGCAAAGTGGCCAGGGTTTTCAACATATAAGGGTCAAGGAATGTTGCCGTGGTATAGCGGTTAACACACTCGCAATCCCGTCTGCTGGTTCAATCTCTACTGCGGTGTTGTAGCGATGGCCAAGTTTATTAAATCCACCCGGCAATATAAATGGTTACACACCAGCCAGTCGATCGGCAGGTCACATCTGGTGGGGTGAAGTGTCGATACGTATGTAGAACTTCTTTCTCACCATACGTAGCCAACCATGCAAATCTAAGGCCAGCTTGGAAGCGTATGCAAGCAAAATACCCTCTCGAGGGAGCTCTTTAGAGATCTTTAGAGATCCCTCGAGTGGAGGCCCTTTTAGGGACGTAAGCAAGTAATTGGAGGGGCAGTGCCGTTACCGTCACTTTCTTACAGATTCCGACTTGGAGACGGACAGTGAAGGCAGCGACACGGAGGGCAAGGGTGCCATGGACGACACAGAGACAGACACCGAGGGAGAGAGGACCCCGCACAACCTTAGCCGCTCCACGTCTGGCCTCACGCCCACCACCTCTGCCGCGTTGCCGTCCTCCTCCTCGTCGGTGTTAGGAGCCACGGGGTCCTCCCCGCTGGCTGCCACGTCCCTGGGCTTCCACGGATACGCCGTTGTCGCCAGGACGCCGAGCTCAGCGTCTGCAGCTCTGCTGGCTGGACTATCGTCGCCCGGCACCCCGCACAACGCCTTCACCATGGTCACTCCCGAGAGTACGCTGCCTTATGGCCACAGAGGTCGTCCCCTCGTTTGCAATACATGAACCGTGTTGAATGTACTACTGCGAAGGGTTTTCGCGGCTGTGCTGCGTGGCTGTCCGACGTTTTGCTGCACATGCTGGGAGCTTTTTCAGAAAATCAGTTGAATAAAATGATCAGAATCAGAATATTTATTAATACTGGAGGAATCCAATGAGCTATAATGCTATTTTTCGCAGATGTCCAGTTTGGTGCGGGTGGGAACGTTAGAACAACAAACAATACAAAAACACGATAAATAAATCTAAACTATTAAATGTTACGAGGCAAAGCCCACTGAACTATTTGCTTATTTGTCAGAAGTGACCTGGCCACAAATGATAGCTCAATGAAGTGGCTCATCATGTGGTAATTTATAGCAGCTAAATCTAAAGAATATAAATTAAATCCCTGAAGAAGCTCCCAGCTTGTGAAGCTAAACATCATGCCAAACAATGCTTGGTGCAACATAATACATCGGAGAGGTGTTGAAAGTAATTTCTAAATGACTGTTTGATCCTCCTCCCCAGAAGCAGCATTTTGACTACGTGAAAAGACATCGCGTTGAGATGCTTTTATTTTGTCACCGTCTTAGGCATGGCCAAGAGGAGGAGGACAGCAGATGAGAGGGAGCTGAGGGTCCCCTTGGACCATGGGTAAGTGAATCACAAATGTAATTATCCATCCTCTGAAATGCCGTGTTTGTATGCTGCAAGCGAAGGATGGTAAGAAAATAGCAAGTCATTAGTGGCCAGTGGTGCACGTAAAGCTTAATCGAAAAGCGCTGCGAAATGGCTTGGCTTCCCAGGTGGCGGAGAGAAACTCGCATCCAAACCATCGGGGACAGACTTCACGGAGAGGTCCTCTACTACACTCCTTGTGGGAGGAAACTGCGCCAGTACCCAGAGGTCAACAAGGTGAGGCATGGTGCAGTGATGTTGTTATGCTGTACAATGATGCAGCCCTGATTTGTTCTTGTATGGAGAATTTAAAAAATGTAGATTCCTTGAGGTGCCTTCAGCATAGATTTTTTTATGGGGATTCTGCTTCCTTGAGCTGTGACCTTGGCCCTGTGTATCCCAACGTGTTTGCCAGTTCCTCACACGTAACAGGATCACAGACATCAACCGCCAGAGCTTCAGCTTCAGTGCCAAAATGCGAGTCGGGGATTTTTACGAAGCCAGGGAAGGCCCCCAGGTGAGCTTACTCACACCCTAATTCCCCTTCCATTGTCATTATATTTCTGGCTAAAAAGGACTTCAAGCACTTGGCGCCATTTTCTTTGTCAACAAGCGGGCTGTACCATTCTCCGTGGCGCAGGGAATGCAGTGGTGCCTTCTGGGAGACGCGGAGATTGCGATGCGGATCAAGGCGATGGAGGGGCGGCGAGGGCGTCCGCCCAACCCTGAGAGGCAGCGGAGACGCGGGGAGCACAGCCAGGACTCGCCGCAGGGCGCAGGCCTGGGTCTGGCTCCAGGCCTCTCATCGGGCACAGGACGTCCGCGGCGACGCAAGGGGCGGCCGCCCAATGTGGAGCGAGCGGAGTACGCGCGCCGAGCCGAGTCCCTCAAGCTGCTCAAGCGACTGGAGGCCCAGGGTGAGCGAAGTGGCCTCGATGGCACAAGCCTCTGTTCCGACGTGCTGCTGGACAAGAGGTTATGGACAGGGCTTGGTGACATCACCCGCATCATGCTGGGCGTGGCTTGTCCAGAGATTCCTGCCCGCCGGAGGGAGGATGTTGGGGCAGCTGCCATTTTTAAATGGCCAAGAGTAATTGGCCACAAAAACAATAATGCATGACCATTTTTGACTAAATCAACTAATCTTCCAGGTCCAAAATGGTGCTTCGATTCCTACGTTCACAGTACATTGAATGCCGCATGTGAGCCACTATTTGCGATTAATTTACACCCTGCGATTTGTGAATTGAATCGTAACCACGAGTAGTTGCAACGCATCGAAACGAGATCGGGGTGAACCATGCCGAGCGGATCAAAATGCTGAATTTCTCGTTGAGTCCTTAAGTTGGGTAGCACAGAGGCACAGCACTGGATCCATACTCGGTAGGTTGTAGGTTCAGATTCTGGTTGGGGGTCAGCGCAGTCCTTCGTCCCTTCAGGCTAGTTAACATCAGCAACTGTAGAATTACTTTGTGCTTCTAACGATGCACTCAAATGCCACGGAACATCATGCCCCTGCCAGCTCGAGCAAGTAAGTAGTTTCGTAAAATATCGTCATTGGTAGCGCTCAATTAATAAAGTCCTCCCCCCCTATCCGTCACCAGTCTCACGAAGCGACAACGTAGCTCCTGCACGCAAGCTGACATCATCAGTCCATCATCTCCACAGTGGATGTCCTCATAGGTGTATTCTCTCCTTTGGCTGCTACTCTGTAACTGATCTTGACCATCGGCCATCATCCCTTCCAGCAATGTCCTGCCCAAGCCCAGTATTATTCACTGTCAATAATTATTTAGATAATTTAGATAGTTAGATGTCTCCAACCTGCATTTGTTCTCTGATTCGTGTGTTCTTCTTTCCATTTTTCAGTGAAAGTCCAATGATGTTATAACAATAAACATAATTACACACATGAAAGGAGCATTTTGTTCAACATGTAAGTAATTATCATGGTATAGTATAATTTTGTGATAGAACATAGCATTTGGGAACGCTTAGAATTGCACAAAGATGGAAAAAGGAACACATGGATAAGGCAACAAGCACAAGTTAAGAGACATCAGAGTGAGTGAAGAAAAGTTATCATGCTTGGGGAGGACGCATCGCTCGAAGAGTTGGAGTGGCAGCCAGAGGAGATGGAGCGATGCAATCAGCTGATGTGAGGGTGCTAAATGGGCTGTTGCATCGCAGGACCGTGAAAATGGTGACAACTTGAGAATGCGACCTTCGTCCAGCAGAGGATAGATCATAGCTGATGAGTAGTGTCTGGGCTGACGTTACATGGGGAAACACGGCCTCGTTGGGTGACTTTACAGCTTTGTGAGCTGTGTGCTTGGCTAACTCCTAAGTGGATGGGATTACCCAAGAGTAGAGAGAGAGGTGTCCTCTGTGAGTGGGTAGCTATCTCCACCAACTCGCATTGACCAGCAAGGTGAAGTATGGACACACTGTTCCCCCCCCACCAATTTTCATTTTTTGGTTTTGTAACCAAACACTTGGGAAAATAAACACGAGTATATTCCCTACACTTCAATCATCTTTGCAGCTATTGCGCGACAAGCGGCTGAGATGAAGCTGATGCAGAAGCTGGAGAAGCAGGCCAGGCTTCAGGCTGCCAAGCACGCTCGGCGGCAGCAGGGTGAGCATTTCCACAAAAAGCCCTCCCTGCCAATCGCCACCCCACAGCGCCATATCACACAGTGGTTCCTGACTTCCATTCAGGTTCTTGGTGAGCAGTGGGAGGCTGAAAACGGCACGGAGCACGAGTGTCACCATCGTGAGGCTATCGTTGCCTGCCCGGGCCGTTTCTAGGGGTCGGCACGGTTTGGCTCAAACCACCAAACCGCGGTTTGAACCGAACCAAATCGGTTTGGTTTGGCTCTGTTTGAACTGGTTCGGTTTGGTTTGGGGCTACGAAAACCGACTCGGTTTGGCTCGGACAGGGTGGAACCGGCTCAAACTAGTTTGGTTCAAGCCAACTTAAGAGGTTTGGTTTAGCTTAGTTTGGTTTGGTTTTGGTTTGGTTTGGTTCAGTCGTCGCTGGTTTGGTTTGGATTGCTCAATTTGAAACCAGTTTGAGTCGGTTCAAACCGTGCCGACCCCTAGCCGTTTCCAAACCTCGTTGCACTGAGGACCTCTTTACAGCTGCCTTCACGATGTCACAGGCTACGGTTTGCCGTTGTAAATGGCCGTGGAACACCATTATGTCTCTTTGTATCCCCTAAGCATGCCTGCGTCTATTGTATATGTAACTTGCTAACCCGCCCATACTGGGCGTCTGTGAAAAAGGGCTCCACAGGTCATCAGATTCCTCCAGTCTAAACAAAGATCCTGATTCTGATATATGCTATGAAGAAGGGGCATTGCCCGAAACGTCGCTGATTATATATTTTTTTTCTTATAGGGCTACAGTGTTTTTGACGAATGTGGTAAAACATTTTTAAGGGTTCTCAGACCTTCAGTTTAAGTATTTGTTTAACCTGTACTTATGTATGTATTGTTATAATATGTTTGTTTTTATGTTAGCCATATTTCATTTTGATATTTTTTTAATGCAACCACACAAGGCCCAAATACTGCAGAAAATTATCTTCTTAAAAAATGTGTATTTTTGTTGAAATAGTAACTTTTGCCAAATCCCTCTCTACCTGGAATAAAAACAACATAGGATGAAAGCACATGTGGTGTTGTGATACGGAATGTGAACTATGATTATTAGGAGTGGCGTCAAAGGGAAGGATAAGCGTGGCTGCGCATCCTTACAGAATCGTTTCATATTTGTTGTTACTCCTTTGGTGGGGTTAGAAACGGTAGTTAATAAAGCAATTTTAATCCTGCTTCCTAATAGATGTCTGCAGTAGAGATCGACTATTTAATGGCTCAGCAGTTTTTTATGAGTTAACATGTTTCCTTTGGTATTAGGTAATGCACATTCCATTTACTGTTCTAAGATGCCTCTTCACAGACTGATTTTGGGGAATTCATCCCAGTGTAGGTTACACATTTATGCTTTATCTACAAATTGTTGTAAGATCATGTGGAACCAAGAAAATTTTAAAATCGCAAACAAAACAGACAAGCAGAATGAGGGAGGGCTCAATCTTCCTTCAACTTGCGCCAGTATCGACTGTAGTGATCACTGACATTATAATGGACTTGGCATTACCTTTTTGAAATCAAATGTGCTGGTTGCTACAGCGTGCCAGTGGGTTTTGTTTGATCTGTATTCTCAGAAGATTGTTGTTTGGGTAGGCACGCGGCAAGCTCCTAATATGGCTTTAATTTTTCCCCAAACAGCCATGCAAGCAGCAGAAGTGAAGAGAAAGCAGAAGGAGCAGATGAAAATGCTTAAGCAGCAGGTACACGCGAGACAGCTGGCCACAATATTTGTTTGAAACGTCTCCAGAATATCTCTGCTTGTACTCCTTTGGCTGAATTCTTTTTGCAACCTTCATAAGTCAAAGCGAAATAGCTGGATTTTTGTAATAGAAAACAGTTTGCAGGCATTTAACCACGGAAGATGAAAACAAGCCATGCGCTTACATGTTTTTTAAACCTGTCAATTAAAAAGTGACATATTAGGTCTAGCTACTAAAACTTTGGCCGCTTATCGCAAAAATTTGCGTTCTTCTGCTATTTATCTGTGAAATAAAGCCTTATAAATGCTCAACTAACCTTTTAAACGTAACACCTCATGGATCTGCCTGGATTTTTTTTTGCCTGCGATATAGATGTGGCTGTTTGGTTTTAATCCACTTTCGCCCGATACACAAACGCTCTTTATCCGTGATAAAGTGGTGTGTTTTTTTCTGTTTGACTGCACAATCTTGGCAAAAAGTGTTGCTGAGAGATAATGCTGCTGGATAAGCATGTTTTCCTTGTTTGCTTTCAGGAGAAGATGCAGAAAATTGAGCAGCAGCGGCTAGAGAAGGAGATGCGTGCGCAGCAGATTTTGGAGGTGATCAGATATAATTCCTATCCTCTCTGCCTCTAGCTCCATAACACGGGTTTGAGACGTCGTTTAGATACAGAAGCAAGTATTGTTACTTAACAAAACTTGTAGTTTGAAAGTGGTAGAAGTTTTTCAATGCATTCTTCACTCTCTCCTGCATTTCCTCTTTAGTCATGTGTTTATGTGCGTGCATGGCAAGTTGTAGCGTGACGGTTAGGTCACTGCACTATGAACCCAGAAACCCGAGTTAAGATTCCAGACTTTAGCTACATAAGTGACGAATATCTGAACTAGTACTGGGCCTTCCCAAGGTTGACTCAGCCTTAAATAAGTACCTGGTGCATTGTGTCAACATCAGCACTGGGCAAACAAAGGTGGCTGGGCATGATTTTGGCATCTCCACTCCCTCGTGTGCCTCGCTGGCCTTCATAGGTGCCCGCGAACAGCAATTTTCGCAACAGTCTGGACAGCTATGTTGAAGAATCTACATGTTTGTGTATATACAAACATATGGGTACAGGTCATATGTCCTTCTAGTGAGCAGTGTGTTGCTCGGTGTTCTTGCACATGTAGGCCAAGCGTCGCCGGAGGGAGGAGGCAGCCAATGCCAAAGTGATGGAGGCAGAGCGGCGAGCCCAGGTGAGGGCTTGTGCTGTCCCATTGTGTGTGACACCCCCATGGGCTCCGTTACCAACTCGCCACAATTATTTCCTTGAACACTTGATTGCAATGTAGGGCCAACTGGATTATGACGATTAATACAAGGGTGATTAAAAAATAAATATCTAATTTTATTCAGTTGTGATTTTTTTTATTTTCATTTAAGTCTTTCTTGGGGGGGGTATGGTTTTACTTTTCTAAACCGTATTAGTAGCAGGTATCACGGACGGCACATTTGCATTCAAGGGCAACGTGCTTTGCCAGTGACGGGAAAAAAATATTACCTTTTAATGTCACATCAAAAATATATACACGATTATCATGCTTTATATTGTAAAACGGTCTGTTCATTGGTTTCTACCATCACTGATGTTAAGTATTCATGGACTAAAATGACACTACATTTAAAAGCAAAAATGGGTATTGCACAATATAAAAAAATTATATCTAGTTACTGTGAGAAGATTACGAGTCAAAGTCCTTTCCTGCTCAAGCATAAAAGCAGTCAGTGCTCATTTCCTGTTTATAGCCCAGAGCAAGTGCTGGAAATTCAACAGTCACATGACAGGGGAGAGTGTATCCATACCACAACCACTGGTGACTTTCCCGGAGTATATCAACCCTCGAGGGATGATGGGCTCAGTTGACTCCTAACCAGCATTTGAAAATTGCACCCTTCATATTGAAAACTACTTCCACTACGGCCGAGCCACCTTTGAAAGGATTACAGTTTTGTAGGAAATAAGTATTAACTAATTTAGATCGTGGTGAATGTGTAGATTTTCAAGGAGGAAATTCGGCTTAGCACATTCATAAAATAACCTGCTTACAGACCACATTCCGATTACAACGTCCGTCATCAGTAATTCCTGGGTTTTGTGGGAGGTCGTTTTAAAATGAAAATTCCCCCCTCCAAAAAATCCATGATGAATGTCAGTGATAAGGTTGATATCATTGTAAACATTGAATGAATTGTGGTAAGTGTGTAAAAACGAAATCTCATAAAATTTTATTTGGAATTGTGAGAGCCAAATCTGTAGCCTTGAATGGAATATACGTGCAGTCACTGCACTGTGTATGTAACGGACACAATACTCTCACCAGGAGGCATTTTGACCTATGATGTGTGTTAAATTCTCCGAGTGACTCATTGTGCTGATGTTCTCTCCCTCTCTCGTAATAAAAGGAGAAGGAAATGAGAAGGCAACATGCCGTGCTGCTGAAACACCAGGTCAGCAACTCCTCTATACATCATTGTGTATCTAAATCTTTTGTTTCTTCTCGCTTTTGTCTACTTTGTGTGTTCCCTGTTTTTTTTTTCAGTGTAACCAATCCTAATACGATGCATCTTTCCTAATATTTATGCATATTGTTGTATTTGTCATGTTCCGTTGCAATGAAGATCTGGTTGTGGTGACCTTTCTAGGGGTTTGTGTCAAAATTATCTTGGTTGCGGGACAAAGTCTTAATGTCTTTGTTGGTCTTGAATTTTAACAAAATCTACGTAAATATTCACATGTACTCGAGGCATCGAAGCCTACTGGCAGACTTTGGCATCTGTGGACAAAGCTATTGTGATGTCTCGCAACATGACCGCGTGGCCTATTAAGCGGGATGCGTGCTCCTGGCAAGGAGATATCTGCCACCGGTCATAGGAACTGCTGCTCTTGCCAAACCACAGAGGGCCCCACACTGTATGTGACAATCGCACGCCAAAATACGTGGCAATGCTGATTAGTGGCTACTGGGTAGATGTTAAAATGAATAAACACACAATTAAATGTTTAGAATAAAAATTAAGTGTGCAGGTTATTCCGTACAAAAGTGTCACTAGATGGAACTGACTCGAGTACCTGTGGGCTTTTATCATTGTGTTTTTCCTGTGATTTCTCTTTGATAATGCTCTGCCAACCTCTCTCTACTAGGAGATGGAGAGGCATAGGCTAGATATGGTATGGGTCTTCCTTTTTTTGGTCGTCTCTATTTTATTTCAGTTTTTAACTCCCATCTGAGCGACGCAGCATTGTGTGATTGGCTGTGGCGTTGTGGCCATGGTAACCCGTGCTGTGTGGCGCTGGCTGGCTGCCTGCCTGCTCTCTCTCACGCTGCCCGATTAAATCCGATAAATGCATGGCTTGACGACGCCACACGGTCCATCGCTTACACCCGCCACTCTGCCAGCCCCAGGGCCGGCCGCCCACATCTGCGCGTGCGCGCATTTGTGTGCGCGTGCGTGTGTGTGTGCGCGCGTGCGTACACATGCTCGCGTGCACACGTGTTCCTTGTGTCAATTTGCATAAATATTATTTGATTTTTGTTTTCTTACATTATCACGCTTTTCAATCAGTAACTGTTCATTTGACCAAGTATTTTCAATGACACTGGAATGTCTTGATAATCAAGAATATTATTAAGAACTAGATTACAAAATTGCATTGTGAGTGTACATTGAAACATCCAGCAATGATGCATTGCACTGTGGTTTTTACATTTGGCAGTGTTTTGGAGTTGGAGTTGTTGTGGTGAAGTGACTCCATGAAAGCCCAGCCTAAATTAAGCTTTAAAACTACAAGCAGGGTGTAATGTCCCTTCACAGCTTTACTGTATTATTAAGTCATCACTCTTTGCATTTGGCCAAGTGAGACTCCATAAATGGCTGCTTTTACTCCGCACACGCTTCCTGGCCATAGCTCCAAACCCCAAACACCTCCGGCATTCCTCAACGTACAGTACTCCGCTTTGTTTTACTGTCTCTCCGGCCCTGCCATGTCACTTGTTTTCATGTTTGTCCGCTCGCCTTTGTTTACAATTAACCAAAGGAATGCTGCCATTGCACAACCATCTTCTCAGTACGTTTTTTTTTATAAAACCGCTCACACTTTGTGATAATAATTAATTAAAGTAATAATTAAAATTATACACGGCGTTCACTATAACGTGAAGGCTACATGCAGCCACTCGGGCGTTTGCAATATTTTCTCGTCGCTCATTTCCCTAGCCCATGTGAACGTAAGGCTGCTGTATCTGCCACAGGAGAGGGAACGGAGGAGGCAGGAGCTGCTGTTGTTCAAGGCTCTTGAGGCTCAAAAGAAGGCTGAGGTGGGGGCCCACAGTCTGTCTCTACACAGCGAACGCTTTGCTGCTTTGCCAAATGAGACAAAAATACAGCATAAGTAAACATTGCCTGTTGTCCTATTATCCCATATGGTGCGTGTGTTTAACGTTTAATTTTTTGTATACATTCAATTAGCTTTGCAAAATGAGAGCCCAAATACAAACGCAAAGCCAAAGTTTGGCTTTAATACACAGGAGTTTAAAAAGTTACTAACAGCAAGTGGATTTTTAAAATAATATTGTCAGTAGCATTGTAAGTGCAGCAAAAACAGATGCAGCTCAACCGTTTCTTTCATGCACAAAAAGGCAATGCCTCCCATTGAGGACGGCTCGCACTTGCGGGCAAATTCTGTCCGTCAGCTGTGGCCGTCCAGCGTACGCCTCGCTGAGCATGCCTCTCCGCTGTGGGTGCAGGAGAGGGAGCGCCTGAAGCAGGAGAAGGTGCAGGAGAAGCAACTGAACAAGGAGCGCAAGATGGAGATGAGGCGGCTGGAGATGCAAATCGCCATGGAGCTCAAGAAGCCCAATGAGGACATGTGCCTCTCGGAGCAGAAGGTGGGTGGCAACTGACGATGATGGTCAAAAGGATGAAGCCCTCCTGGGATGACCACCGAGAGGGTGAAGCCCTCCCGGGGTGACCACCGAGAGGGTGAGGCCCTCCCGGGATGACCACCGATCGAAGCAGCTGTCTGCTTGCCCACGAGAGGAGTCATTTTTCCAACCCCCCTTGAAGTGTAAATTCAAAGAAATAAACCTAAAAAAAATATTGCTTAATAGACGTTCTAAAGTAATCAAAATGTCACGAAATAGTTTACCGCATGCAGCATTAAAGATCCTTGGTGCATATCTAGAATCCCTCGTAAATCTGCATGTCCTCATCTGAGAAAGTCACGAGATTTTACCCTCGTCTCTTTGACAAATGTTGTTGAAGGCAACATCTGTGTTAGTTGGCAATACTTTGAGAGGAGTACTGGAGACACCTGCCTGTGGCTGTAAATACTGCACCTTGGCCACCTGGCTTAGTTATTCCTGAACAACAAAAAGTTCTCAGAAAATGCAATCTCTTTGTGTAAATAGTTATGAACAAAATAAAAGAGTGTTATATTGCATTTACATATTTCTTACGTTTGACCTAGGTCTTAAGAAAATAAGCTTAATAGGCTCTCACTTATTTACAAAGAAAGCATATTAAGGAAAAAATGTATGGGACAAACCTTTTGTCTTTTGTAATATTTGTTCATGTAATTGAATGTCGATCACCAAAAGGGTCCTGCTCAGATAATAATCATCCACTATCCTTTTCCTGAAATCTGATTTTTTTTTTTACAAAGGTCGTCATTTCCCTCAAACATCACCTCTTCATCTTCATTTTCCTGCACCTCTTCATCTTCTTTCTCTTATTCTGTGATGCAGCCCATGCCGGATCTTCCTCGGATGCCGGGCCTCGTGTTGCCTGGCTCGGCATTCGCCGACTGCCTCATGGTGGTGGAGTTCCTGCGCAGCTTCGGCAAGGTGCTGGGCCTAGACGTGGTGCGCGAGGTGCCGAGCATCGCCGCACTGCAGGAGGGCCTCCTGAACCGCGGCGACACGGCCACGAGCGAGCTGCTCGACCTCACAATGCGCCTCCTGCGTGCCGTGCTGCGTGACCCGGGGCTGCCCCATGCCTTCAAGGTGAGTTCACCCCGTGCAGATTATTCTGCTTTCTTGCACGCATTTGCCACAGAAGGCCGGGGATTACTTTGCCAAGACCTGCATTACAGCACCCTCTGGACTTCCTATATCCAAGATGCCTCCCACAACTGAAGCTTTTTTCGATCTTTCTTTGTGTGCTGTGGATTTGGTGGGCCCATGGAGTTGATCTGGTTCTTAACGCCGTCTTTATCCTACTAACATGTGCTGGCTTTATCCTTTATTGACTGACACCATCAGGAAGCTAATCGGCATTTTTTGTCAGGCAGCTGGCCGGGTGGCACTGTGGCAGAGTGCTCGTCTCACAAACGGATGGTTCAAAATTTTAATCCTGGGTAGAGTTGACTTAGCCCATCGTTTATCTGGGGTTTATAACACTTTATAGAATCTCCTATTCCGTAGAAATGTGGAATTTTAATCAATGGTTTAGGACTATCAATAAAAAATCACCATCGCATGCTCATTTCTAGCACAGAGACACTGATTTCTCTAATAACAGAAACATGCTAACACAGCCGACACATTTGCGTTTACTGACAAGCCATCAATGATGCACTAAAATGGACACGGTGGTTGGTGTGGTGGTTGTGGCAGGACGCAACGGTGTTGGGCTGCCGCCTGCGTGACATGGAACTAACGCGGGAGACCTTGTCTGAGGTTCTGCGGATTTTCCTGGAGGCGCGAAGCTTCTCGGCAGCGTTGGTGTCCAGCTTCCGCACCAAGGCGTTCCTGGCGCACACGCCGAGCCAGAAGGCATCCGTACTAGCCTTCCTGTGCGACGAGCTGCTATGCAGCCGCACCGTCACCTCGTGAGTGTAGACTCTTCAAGCCAGTACCGCTTCGCTGCAGTTGGAACAAAACATTCTGACGGGTTCTCAATTTATTCAACAAAGCCCTAGCATTCTGAAGCCTTTTTCACGTATTGAGATGATTGACTAATAATTAATTTAAGGAGTATTTTGTGTGTGTGTGGTTGAGAAATACCAGAGAAATCCCACGGATGCAATGGAAGAACACAAACATAAATATGCAAAGCTAGGTCAGCAACTTTCGTGTTACGTGTAGCATTATATGGCCATCTTGCAGTCTTGCAAGGTGGATATTTCATCCACAAGTTAATATATGCCCTATCTTTCAATCCGATTAAAAACTGCTATATAACAGAGAAGAAAACCTTCATACACTAAATAAACTTTTGTTAAATTGTAGTTTTACATGTAATTATTTGTGTCATGTGAATTGCTTGTGAACGACGACACGTCTCTGCTGCCTGACGGCTGCACAGCATGCAATGAATGTACTGACTGTATTGCTTCGTGGTTTTTTCCTTTTCAGAGAAATTGACAAAAACATCGATCACATCTCCAGCTTGAGGAGGGACAAGTGGATTGTCGAAGGCAAGCTGCGAACGTGAGTCATTGATCTTAAAACTCTTGGCTTGCCGTGTTATTTCCAGTGCAACAAAGAACATGTCACCATACTGCATTCATTATTGATGCGATTACTGTATTTCAAGGTTGTTTCTGTCATTATTGGATGACCTTTTTTTTGTTTCTTAGAGTACTGGTGTATTGGTTCAACTGTGATTTCTATGTGTTGCAATGTCTTCGTTAAAATTGTCATTCAATCGGCAAGGTGTAAATCAACATCTGCTGTAATAGTCAATACCTATTGTACGTGTGTGTATATATGCATGGTTTCTATATATATAGCCAGGAAAGCCTCCGTCTTCTTTGAAGATATTCACTCCTATTTTGGGAAGCATGGCCAATTCCTCTCACAATATTTGTGCATGAGGAGGGTCCAGATAAACCCCGAACGTTGCTTTACTCAATAGCCTGCTCATGATGGTAGTACAGCAGTGGATTCTTGAATCCATCTGTGTAGATATTTTACTATGATCTCTTCGCCAAATACTCATTAATGAAATTGGCCAAACATCCTAATGATACTTGATTGCATTGGCAGTGGCGTACACATAACAAAAACACATTCATCAATAACACTGCCGTAAACTCAACACATTGTTCCTGAATGTGTTGAGTTTTTTGTTAATTGAAAAAAGTGCATTATGATGATCATCAGAATGACGGCTGTCAGTAAATAAATCAAAGCTGGTGCACACTCTGCCCCAGGCTCCGGAGCAAACACTCGCGCCGAGGTGGCCGGCGCTACAGCTGCGTCGCCAACGTGGAGGAGGGTGAGGAGCGTCGGGGCTCCGGAGCTGGCGCTGCCGCCACTGGGCGCAAGCGCAAGCGGAGGTCGGGGACGCCGTCCGGGGGAGTGGCCGGAGAGAGCGATGATGAAGACGATGAGGACGATGACGACAGCGACCCAGAGCAGGACGAGGAGGATGAGGAGGATCGTGAGGAGCGGGAGGAGCGTGGCAAGCGGCGGCGCAACGAGCACGCCACGGACGAGGTGCCGTCAGCAGGCTTGCGTGGCATGAGAGCATGTGGCAAATGTGTGCACACGCAGCCAATAGGCGCCGTGTAGCCTTTCAGGGCAAATGCTGTTACCAAGCACCCATTAAGGCTGTCATGGCACACAAGGGGGTGGTGTGGCCAGCACCATGCCTGGTTTGCTTTTTATGGCCAGGACTTACACATTGCACCATGGGGGCTCATATAATGCCGAGTCGGCCTAGAGGAGGCCCATGATTGATCAGATCATTGTCACTTGTTGGTCGTGGCTGGGAATCGAACTTAGTTCGCGAGGTTCATAGTCATGCGCTCACCATTATGCCACCACTCCCCCCGAAATACAGTGCATCTACATATTAAAATAAAAACTATATGTAATACGTTAATTGAAATTTATAACAGGTTTTGTTGTTTCTATTACTCAAAAGAAAACTCTTGATATTTTGGCTGACAGGACTTCATAAAACATTGGATTTTAGTTTTAAATATACTGTAGAGAGTAGGTGGAGTTAGATGATGGACCCACTTAGGTGCAATGAGTTGTCATTTCAGTTTTTTTATGCATTCTAGAGGTTAACATGCGAATTGCCTGAGTGAAGTGTCCTGAGTTTTTGAGCATATCAAAGGCAACATTAAAATAGAACATTTCTGGCAGGAGTCATGTCAGCTTTTATTTTAAACCCTTCAGCAGTTAAGAAGGTTATGAGTTCTAACCTAACTCGCTGATTATTTCAGCCCATCCTTCCTCTGGAGTTGATAAAATGAGCACCATTTTGTGGTAATTCAATATCGACTGAATTATAGTCATTTGAGCAAAAATTACAACAGCTCCAGACTTTCCCACCAAATGCAACGAGATTAGCCGAGAGTTGAAAATTTAGAGACGGTCCTGCTTGTTGGAATGTGCAGAAAACAAAAGTACTTGTACAAATGCACAAGTATGAGGCATTGATACAAAACATTCTACACGAGTGGGTCAGAAACCTAATGCTGCAGTGCTTATTAAAAATCACGTCAGCCATGCAGGTGGGCATCGTCAACCCCACCAGCAGCACAGTTTATGCACCACCATACCCAGCCTTGCATGTAAAACGGCCACAGTGAACACGCGCGTGATAGGGTTAACGTTCCACACGAGATCCAGTTGAAACGTGCATACTTATGGTGAATTAAGAGAGCTTACTGCTTGATGTCGCGACAGTAAATTTATCATCATTCCAGGAAGAAAAAGAGATGGCGGCCAGCTCAAATGAGTTCCAGAAGCAGATGGAGAAGTTGAATAAGGTAATCTTTTAAATTGATCTCACTTATATTCAGTTTATTTTTCTTCAAAGCAAATCTGCATTTTAAATAATTTTTTTATTTGTACAAAATCACCAAAACTATAAACTGAGCACTGTGCCCATCATCTTCCGTTTCCTCAACCAAGCTGCTTCCTGTGCCTCCCACAGCAACAGAACCTGTACCGGCGCAAGCTCTTCGAGGCGTCGCACAGCCTGCGCGCGCTCACCTTCGGCCAGGACCGCTACAGGCGCCGATATTGGGTGCTGCCGCACTGCGGGGGGCTTTTTGTGGAGGCCATGGAGAGCGCCGAGGGTAAGACACACCTGCGAGCTAGTGGAAACAGTCCCTGCACGCCTGCTTACTGTCACCTTCCTTCCCTTTGTTTGCAGTGTAATCGTTTCAGGACACCCCCCCTCCCCCCCAAAAGCAGTTTTAAGTGCCTGGTTGTATTGATTGATGCTGTAGATGCGAGGTGTTTTGAGGGCACGAGCAGAGATGTGTCAAGTGGCTTGGATTTACGACGTCCTGTGACAGGCCCGGAGGAGATGAGGAAGGAGGAGGAGAGGGAGCTTGCTGAGAAGGAGAGGGGCGAGGAGCCTGAGATGAAGGAAGAATTTCAATATTCATCCACCAGCGAAGAGAGCCAAGAGCCTCCCAAATCACCTGCGGAAGATGTGCAGGTGGAAAATGAAACGACTGGAATGAGTGAGGATGCTGAGGAGGAACATGCTGAGGAGCAGAAAGAAGCGAAGGAGGAGCAGGAGAGGAATTGCCCTCCACCAACGAACTCCTTTTCCGTTGTCTCGCTGGTATCAACCCACAAGCCAATGGAGATTGTGGACAGCAGGCCGGCAGAGCAGCAGGAAGAGTGGAAGCTGCATGGGGGCAGTGGTGGGGGTGGCAGCGGAAACCTCTTCCTGCAGAAACCGGGCTCCTTGTCCAAGTTCAGCGAGCTCCTTGAAGTGGCCAAGATGGCGCCCGAGATGGACACAGTCTCCAGTGGCCAGGCGTCTGCAAATGGCGTCAACTTGGCCGATTCCTCCTCCTCGTCTTCGGCCAACAATAGCCCTGCCCACAGCAGGCTGAGCTCTCCGACGCCATCCACGACCACCTCGCAGCAGGGCCTCAAGATGGAGCCCATGCTCAGCTTCTCCGACTTTAGCACGGGAGTCCTGTTTTCGGCCGATCAGCTGCTCAAAGAGCTTTCCGAGAAAGCCAAGGCCGGGGGGCGCTTTTGCAGCTCGGGCAGAGGCGCGTCCGGCAGTGAGGAGACGTCCGCCACCGAGGGCGCATCTCGGTCATCGCCGGTGACGACGCAAAGCGGTCAGATGTTGAGCATGGCCTCGTTGCACAGTGGCCTGGCTCTCAACCCCTTTCAGCTGCCGGCCTCCTCCACGTTGGCAGCCTTGCAAGTGAGTACTATGCCTAGGGCTTGCATAAGAGGATTCCGATGCGTGTAAGAATATGTTTTAATTTGATAAGCCACATGATTGTTAAGAATTTATTTTATTCTTAAACGAGAAGAATCTCTTGCACCACTTTTGTTTAGGGAAAGTATACCAAGCAACAATACTATTCTATACCATATGCGCAGTAGGCATGCAACAATGCATTGATTACATGCATCAAATCATGCGTCTGACAATTGCTTACTTTCAATGCATATGTTGGATGTAATTGGTTACATACATGATGACCCCTGCAGTCACAAGGTGTTGCATTCACAAAAATGGTTGAAAAAAATACATTGCTTCTTGTATTGAATCGTAACCGCAAATAATTGCATGCCAAATATCCAGTAAATCACACTAAATGTGGTGGGCTTATTACAAGGGTCATTAGAAGCTGCGAGATCATTTACGTGGCGTGTGCCTCCTGACAGCTCAAGTCCGGGCTGCCCCTGCTGGGCCTGCCCCTGAGTGGGTGGCCTCCAACAAGCCTTCTGGGTGCCAGCCTGCCCTTCCCCAGCTCCCTGTTGGGCCTGGGCTTCAGCTTGCCGCCCAGCTCGACCGCTCAGCCCATGCTACTGAACCCCGGTCTGACGCTGGTCGAGAGCCAGGCGAGGTCAGGCAGCCACGGTCTCCAGGCGAGCCAGGGCGGCTCGGGCTCGGCCCCCAGCGCGGAGGACAGCGCCCAGGCCGGCACCTCCACGACGCCGCAGCCGGAGGTGCAGAAGCAGAACGATTACCCCACGCCCAAGCCTATACCCCAAGGTACTCGCGGCACACGGCTCCATCAGGATGCCACAAAGCTTACTCCAATCGTTTGCCTTCAGCACAAGACACCGCAAAAGAGGGACATTACTGTACACGTAGATTTTTTTCCCCAATCTACTACTGAGGATCTCCCCAAGCCGTTTTGGTCGTGGGGGTTGTTGGTCCAAACATTACACCACTGGTCAGTGTGCGGGTTAGCGGCCAGGAGCATAGACTTAGGAGCACAGAAGTACAGTTCATCAATAGAATTTGCTGCATTGTTCTCTGCTGCTCAACACATAAAGGACATTAATGTATTACTCTAGATAAAAAAAAAATAGGGGTGCAGTGATGCATTGGTTTATGAATATCGATTCTTACGCTCACAATACACACATCAAATCAAGTGTGCAAGAATCAATGTTTTTCAATTTCTGTTGAAATAGGTTTATTCTCCCCTTGCAACCACTAGTGGCCGCTACATTCACAATTTACCAAAAAATATCCATTGTTGAATAGAATCATTATATTTAATAGTGACAATTCAATCGTGACAATCATCTGGAAAGTGAATTGTTATACTTCAATTCTAAATGTGCTGTACTTCATGAAACCCTTTCCCCCTATGTGTAACGGGTATCTTTACTTTCACTGCTAAAGCTGAATAGGTAAAAAAATGCGTTTGATTGCTGACGTTTTGTTTTAATTGGACAGGTGGAGTAAAACTAAAAAGTTTTTCTGTCAATGAATATAAAGGAGAATTTTGACAATAGATGTTCAGAGTATTCCTTAACGTCAAATATCAATATCTTTCATTCTTGATTTGAAGCTTTGGTGACTTTCTTTCATGCGAATAACAGAATATTCTTGTTTAATATTTAAAAACGGATTATTTACTGTGTAAGGCCACTTTTTACCAGTAATAGGTTTGCATTGTAAAACGTGGCCGCCTGGAGTCACATTTTAAGGGGTCAAACGTGAAGCACGTCGATGTGATCACGTCTGTACAGATCTGCGGCACGGCTGGTGGCGCGTAACCGACACGGATACCATCCACTCCGTGCTGAAGGCGCTGCACCCTCGAGGCATCCGGGAGAAAGCGCTTCAGAAGCAGCTGCAGAAGCACCTCGACTACACCTGCCAGGCCTGCGCCAGACACCGGGACAGTGCGTGCAGCTGAGACGTCCACACCTTGTATATAGCTGTAGCCAGAATATACATCAACTGCTTTGTTTTTAGCTGGTGCTGAACCCATTGGCATGCCAGACCTTGTCGGAAAAATGTATGCTGTATAAGCTAATATTTCAATAGATAAGAATGCATTGCAACACATTGGTGTTGCTTTAATACGCGTATATTGCCACTCGCATGTGTGCGTATGCAGTGTTACCAGTGGCAAAAGGGGACAAGGGGGAGAAGGCAGAGTGTGTGTTGCGTCGGGAGGTGGCCAGCTGGTCAGTGGAAGAGCAGGCGTTCCAGGCCGACCTGGCGGTGTTGCGGCTGGTGGAGGAACTGGAGGAGAGAGTGGCTTCTGCGAGCATGCAGGTCAAGGTTGGTAGCTATCATATTGGCATTTTCCTGAAACAAATTACTATTTTATCATATTTACACTCAAAGCTCTGTCTTTTGTTGTCTCCTTGCTCGTCGCTGCCTCCCAGGGCTGGCGCTGCCCGGAAAGAGCATCAGAGAGGAAGAACCTCGTTTATCACAACCGTGAGCCTTTGCCCTTGGCCTGGTGCAGCAGCGAGTCGAGGGGCAAGGGGGGCAAGGCTACGAAAAGCCAAGGAGAGAAGGCTAAGCGGGACCCCGGGGTCCGGCTGAAGGTCGAGGACATGGAAGACGGGGACGAGATCAGAAGCGACGGGCCGCCGGTTGACATCAAAGTTATCGACGATTATGAGAGCAAAAGCTGCCCTACGGGGGACATCATTGATTGTGAAGCCATGGAGATGAAAAGCATCATTAGGGGCGAGGCAGGAAGCGAGAAGGAAGAAAGCAAAAGTGGCACCGCAGTGGCCGAAGGGAAGCATGAAAAACTTGAGCGAAAGGGCAGCTCATCGTGCGAAGCGGTGGCGTCGCGAGCGGCCGAGGAAGTGGAAAGGTGCCCAATCCGCCGTTCGGACGATAACCCCCTGGACCTGGCCGCTGTGCGTCTTGCTGCTCTGGAGCGCAACATCGAGCGGAGATACCTGCGCAGCCCACTCAGCACCACCATCCAGATCCAGCTAGACAATGTGGGAACTGTCACCGTCCCGGCACCAGCTCCATGCGAAAGCACCCAGTGGGATGGGTAGGTCGACCGAGTAGAGGCCAGTTCCGATACACTTCATGCATTTGTAAAGAAATAAATGGTCAATACGAAAAATTGTTAACTTTTAAGGATTATCTGTTGCATCCGTGTTAGTTAAACTAAAAAGCTGATAAGTGGAATTTGGCTAGGCAGCCTGGCTGTTGCACTTTATTGCTTCATTTGACGCATTTTACTTAATGCTGTGTAAAAAAAAATAATGTGCTTATATTTAAGCACAGTTTTTTCCTGATGCTTTTTTTGAAGTCTTTATTCTTGACGTGTAAAGGTCGTGCACATGCATGTGTGTGCAACAGGGGGGAGGAGGAGATCGCCCCTGGCCTGCGGGATTGGAGAAGGGCCCTGCTGTGCGCTCAGAACGCCTCGCAGGTGGCGCTGTGCCTGCAGCAGCTGGAGAAGGCCATCGCCTGGGAGAAATCCATCATGAAAGTGGTCAGTCCTCTTGGGGAGTCTTCCATAAAACACTCCCTTTTTTCTGGCCATAGGAAAATTTAAATGACTACACAACATAATTGCAGCTCAACAGCGTGGCAAATGCAACTTGAGTGTAATTCCTGTGCAGAAAAATGTTATCGTGGTGCTCCTTGATACTATTTCTCATTATAGTAATTTTGCAATTTTGTGTTCATGTGGTGGTGGTGGTGGTGGCGCATTGCTCTTGACAGTCCTTATTCTGTGCATGAAATTGATAGCTTGATTTTCATAATTTTGCCCGCAGGGGGAAATAATATTGCAGATATTTCTCTGTATCCCCATTTCCTCCACAACCAAAAGCCCCATCTGCAAAATGTTGATGTCAAAACTAACTGCCCTCTATACGTTTTAAAAAAAAAATCCACAGTTAAAAGGATAAGGCGGCACTTATGAATAAAGTAAATAATTAAGTGTGCTCACCAATGTCCGTGTCCAGTTAATTGATAATTAATTAAATGAAGTGCAAACCCCCCCTCCCCACCCGGCACAGTGCCCGTGGCATTTTCAGTGGGCCCTTAAAAGCTCCCATGTGCTTGCAGTATTAAGGCAACCGTGGTTGTTATGGTAATTCTGACTGCCATAAACTATAATTACAGTTTTACTGCAGCAGTCAATTACTATAGAAGCTGTCATAAGTGAGCTGATCATCATCATCATTAGCCATTATCTATCCACTACTGGATGAATGCCTCCCCAGGCTGCAAACATCCCTCATGGTCCCTCGATACCACAATCCTTCTTGTTCCTGCACGAGCTGCTGATCCCATCGCTTTATCTCCATGGTTGTACTCTTGGGTGTGTTCCCCCCCGTTGGCTACCACTCCGTTACCAGCCTTGTCCATCAGAGATCATCCTTTCCAGCGGTGTCCCTCACCCTAGTCCACTTACTTTTCTTAACTCATTATTACTTGTCCCATTGGCATTTGGTCTCTGATCCATGTATTTTTGTTCTATTAATTAGTGTAATTCTAAGAATATATCTCCCCAGGCTTCTTTTGTTCCATCATTTTGCCATTGTCTTTTCCAAGTTTTAGATTCCAAAATCACTCAAACTCTCGTTCCCCTATTTACGCAATTTGTTGTTTTCCAGTTGTGCTCTTCCAACACGTTTTATTTGACATAATATAGGTTTTTTGGGTTATATCGTGTAAATGTGTCGTTAAACCCGCCACCACCCAACACAGCCAATTAGTAAGGTATGTCACGTAAACAAAAAATGACAATTTGTTACTAGTATAGCACACCGGTTGTGTGTTGGAGAGCAAATCCATAACATTTACAATCTTGAGTATGACGTTTCGCCAGTCATTACAACTAGCATCATCAGGCGGACAGCCAAATCTGTCTGTCCACTGGTGTGCTGTACTAGTAACGAATTGGCATGTTCTGTTTACGTGACAAACCTTACTAATTGGCTGTGTCGGGTGGTGGCGGGTTTAACGACCCATTTATGTTTACGCAATCTAACCCAAAAATATATATATATTTTATGGATGATATTGGTCGTGAAAGCCCACGTGTTAAACTGACGTTTTATTTCATTTTGCCAACTTGTTGTACATGATTCTATACGTAGGTTTTCAGGACCAATATTATTGATTTGTTGTACATGACCTTTGTTTTGCTCAAGGAGATTCAGTTCCACACAGAAATCGCATCTAATGCAGCCCCGTGTTTGGTGGTGCTGCAGTTTTGCCAGATGTGTCGCAAGGGCGATAACGAGGAGCTTCTACTGCTGTGTGATGGCTGTGACCGTGGCTGCCACACATACTGCCACAAGCCAAAGCTTCCTGCCATCCCCGATGGAGATTGGTACTGCCCAGCCTGTATATCCAAGGTAACGGGCAGCCGCGCGGCACCTCCATCTTCCACTACCGTCACATCCTTCTCCTGCTCCTCCGCCCCATCGCCCGACAAGCTGCATGCCGCATCAGCCCCATCCCCCGCTCTTGCTGCCGCCGCCACCACCACCACCCCCGGCGCTACCACCGCTGCTTGGGTTCACCACATTCCTGTGAGTCAGCCCGACGCGAGCACGCACGCGCACGTATGAGCTAGCACACGCATAGTATGCCTGCACTTCCCACAAAATGTCGCATGGTCGTGCTATGCCTTTGTGCATCTTCAGAAGCATGTTTGTGTCTGAAATGGTACACACATTAATGGTGAAACAATGGCTCCATATTATGTTTGCATGTGGTGGATGTGTCCTCTCAAGGGTAGGATTTAAGTGGTCTAAAGGCCACGCATTCATTTGCTTTTATCCACCATACAAGCAGTGTCAGTTGGTGCTGCTGCATTGCTGTTTGTCTCGATACCATTTATCATTGCTGCTGATCAGACATTGTGTCTATGGATTCACATTGTAATTTCAAACATTTTCTTTCACCCAGTGCTCCTTGTGTTTGCAACATCCACAAAGTGCTTAACCCTTATCCCAACACAATTGTCTCCCTGTGGTGCATTTGAAATGCTTACCCACAGGCCAGTGGGCAGTCTCCCAAAGCAGGAAAGACAAAATCACCACGTGGTCGCAAGAACAATAGCGAGGGCGGCTCCGCAGCAAAGAAAAGCTGCGGGCGCAGTGCCAAGTCATCCTCCGTGCTTTCGCCTCCACTGCCACCACCTCCTCCCCCTCTTCCACCTCCTCCTCTGCAACCTCCTCCTTTCCAATCACCACCTCTGCAATCACCACCTCTGCAACCTCCTCCTCTGCAACCTCCTCCTCCTCTGCAACCTCCTCCTCCTCTTCAACTTCCTCCTCCTCTGCAACCTCCTTTGCAACCTCCTCCTCTTCTGCAACCTCCTGCTCCTCTGCAACCTCCTCTTCAACCTCCTCCTCCTCTGCAACCTCCTGCTCCTCTGCAACCTCCTCCTCTGCAACCTCCTCTGCAACCTCCTCTTCTGCAACCTCCTCCTCTGCAACCTCCTCTGCAACCTCCTCCTCCTCTGCAACCTCCTGCTCCTCTGCAACCTCCTCCTCCTCTGCAACCTCCTCCTCTGCAACCTCCTCCTCCTCTGCAACCTCCTCCCCCTCTGCAACCTCCTCCACCTCTGCAACCTCCTCCTACTCTTCCTCCTCCACCACCATTGACTCTTTCCATCCCCACCGCCACCTCGTCGGTCTCCTCTTCCCCATCCGGGAGTACTGCCACGCCGGCCACCACGGACACAGAGGGGGACAGCCCCCGCAAAGGTGGCAGGGAAATGCGCAAGCGCCGCTTCCGTGATGACGACCTGGAGGCCGCCCTGCTGCTCTCACTGCGGGAGAGCATGCAGGTGTCGGGAGGCGAGGGGTCCTCACCATTCCAATCCCCGGCACAATCGCCATCTCCCAGCAAAAAAGCACGGAACAAGGAGGCGAGTTTGGACCTCACGCCGTGCAGGTGCGTTGTCTTTGTGCAGAGACCTTCTGTGCAGTGGCCGCTTGAGATGTTTGTTTGCAACTTGACAAGATTACTTGATGTGATTATCTAATTTTTGTATAAGATTATAATTACGTTTTAGAGTATTAATATGGTAAAATAAAAATGGTTTGGATGTTCATACCACTTTCCCATGCCACCAGGACGATCATGTCTGAGCTGGAGTCCCACCATGATGCATGGCCATTCCTCCTGCCCGTCAACAGCAAGATGGTGCCAGGATATCGCACCGTTATCCGGAGGCCGATGGACTTCTCCACCATGCGCAACAAACTAGAGAGTGGGCAGTGAGTACACGCGCACATGAAGACATGTAACACTCTTATATACACAATAATAAGAAGTGAACTCTTAAAATTGGCAGTGTCCTACTTCACAGACGGTAGTCATTACCATATTTTCTGGCATATAGCCCGCAAACGTATATACCCCGCAGACGTATATAACCCGCAAAAATAGCGTTTTGTGTAAAACAAATTTTAGATAGCCCGCACCTCCATATACCCCGCATGCATTGATATCTTTAACGTCGTTACCGCAGCTTAATTCCTTCATATTAATACAAAGTTTACATTTATAATACATTCCACTATCAATTGTTAACATTAAAATCATAACGTGCACAAAGAAAACAAACTAACTGGGAACAGTGAACTTAAAACAGTAAATAAGTAACAAAAGTAAATATCCAATAAATAAGTAACACATAACTGGTAGATAAGTAAGTAAGCGTACTGTTAGGCTTACCAGCAATCGACCTCATCATATTACAGCTACTGGACCGGTAGTTACCCCTGTACAGTTTTAGCACTGGTAGATTGCGCACTGCGCAGACAATAGCGGCACTACGGTAACGACATTGCCTCCTGGCAACAAAGCCATTGGAAGTTTGAAACAAAGCTCATGGTCGCGACTGTATAGTGCTCAGCCAATAGCAGCGGCCTAAGGGACTCAGCAATTATGATCCCGCGTCTGGTTAAGGCCCTTCCCATTGTGCAATCCATAGCCTCCGCTGAAACTTTTGCACCCCTCTACAGCCACTGAAAGTATTACGGTGAACAAAGTGCGCCCACTTCAAACATTGTGGTTTCATTGTACAAACAATCTGAATAATTTTTAAAACGTGATAACATGTGCACCCTCACTGTCTGCACCGTTGGCATCTGTCTGGATCCCGTGCCTCACCCATACATGCTCAGTCACCATGATCTGTCGTCTTCCACCTCCACAAAATTGCTAAGATCCGCCGCTTCACCATTGGTGGCAGCTCTTAGCCACTACACCCCACCCTCTGTAACTCCTTTCCTATGTGCCTCTGCCTGGTCCCCTCTCTCTCCTGTTTCGAAATACGTCATCCAAAACATTTATTTTCAATCAAACTTAATTGCTTCTCATTCCCTACGATTTTCCTCCTTTGATTATCTGCACTCTGGGACATGTTACCATATGGATAGGATACGAAGTTGTTTTTACCAAGCACTCTGTGGAGGCATCGGCAAGCATTAGCACTAGGAGGACAAAGGCAGCCGGATATATTGCTAGCCATAACTGTATTTTGTATGCCAGGCCTAGAAGAGGTGCTCGTCTCTCCGGACTCTACGAGGCTAACGGGAGATCTTTGTATTTTGTGTGCGCCACACGCAGCTACGCCACTCGCGAAGCGTTCATGGCCGATGTGCGTCTCGTGTTCAAGAACTGTGAGCGCTTCAACGAGGACGAGTCTGACGTGGGGCGTGCCGGCCACGGCATGCGGTGCTTCTTCGAGAGCCGTTGGGTGGAGCTGACTGGTGGGACCTGAACAGGGCTCCAAACTGCCGCCAACCCTCAGCCCTTCTTGGGCAGGGAATACACAACAAGCCTTACTTAGGGGAGACAAACACATGCTCATTTGAGGAATTTTAACACAAGGTATCATGACCAAACTTGTGTTCATTTCTGTTTCGGTTAGACATTTCACCACAAAACCATAATCATGTATGTGCCCCCTTGTGCTGTGTTGTTCTTATGCCTGTAATAGTACACACTGCTTTAAAAGGTGCATATTGGCGAGTGACTGCTCTGATTTCAGTGAGGCTGCCCAATAGGGCCTCAATAACTCACCAGCTGACCCAGATTGTGAAACACTGTAATAAATGATGCTGACTTGGCATGCAGGATGTGAAACTATGATGCATTATCCAAAAAAGCATTAGAGCAAAGGAACCAGATCTATTTTGGATTTCAAAGGCATCAAATAAAGTCCAAATATAGTCAGTGAATTTTAGGCCAGAGTTAATGAAGCTGTAGGAGACAGAATGTCGTTATTTGATATGTTTCATTTCAAATAAGCAGCATGATGTTGTTTACATGCAGACCAAATTATAGTTTGGTATTTTTGCAGCAGATGTGTAAAGTGACTCACATTGACTTGTGTATAAAACACAGGTTAATGGCATGATAGCACTAAATAGTAATTATTATATTGTTCAGTGACCGCGTATAACTCACTGAAGATGAAACTTGTATGATTCTTAGGATTATTTGTTATTTAATTACATACTGGCACACTCTCACACACACGTTTATATGAAAGAACTAAACAAATATCACTTGTCATTTACAATCTAGTGACAGTTTAACATTCACAAGTTACAAACTGTGTGAGGAATTCCCAGGTGTGTGTGTCAAAGTATGAACCCCTTGCCGGGCACTCTACCGCATACTGTATTAAAGTCGGATCAGGTTTCCAGAACCAGGACTGGAAAATAAAAGCGACGCATTCGAGCGAATGTTGTAAAGGAACCATTTGCACCGTACTGCTGCGCGGTGAGGATTTTCTTCTTGGTGATGCTGACATGTTTACTGTAGTCTCAAGCCGCGTCGATGTGATATGCAGCAGGGCATTAATCGGGTAGGGAGGGAGCACAATGTCCTGCCTGCCCACCACTCCACTATACACTTTGTGTTGTTCAGAATGGGCCCAGGACTGAAAGTGCTCCCTTACTACCACCGGTAAAAGAATTCGTGTCCTTTACCCGTTTCTATGGTGGAGGATGTATTTTCCTTTGGCAACTATAGCAGCAGAGTCCTTGTTCCTCTAATCATGTATGCTGTGGTCTGATGGTCACAAAGCCCTGTGGTTGTGTAAAGCAGGTTAACGTCACACACATAGGTTATGAAACTACCGTTTTCTTATGTATTGAATGTCTGTAGAGGTTTACAGCGATGTAAATTAATTTTTTTATTATTTGTTGTGTTTGTATTTATCACTAAGCGTTTGACGGGTCGTTTTTTTCGTAGAATGCATCGGTTTGTTGAGTAAAAAAATAATAATGTAAGTTTATTTGTTTACAAGATGCTACTCCGCGGAACAAGAGTGCTCACTGGGCTTGGACAGGGGGCTGCTGCTCCCTTGCCTGCCCCATGGTCAGAGGGAAGAGCATGCAGATGCCTCTGAAAATCATGCTAATCCTATATGTACATATACAAAGTATTGGTGCGGTTAGAAGAAACTTTGTAAATATCCTTCGCACAACACACTAAGTAAATGGTATTATTAGTATTGCCTTAGAAGCCGAGTCTCTATTGTCACGATGATTGTAGTCGATTGAGTACAAGGCACTGTATATACCTTGTTCAAATACATGTAGATACTGTATGTCCAATGTCGGATGTTTTGCATAATGTACTGTATTTTGGGTGTTGGGGGGGAGTTAGGGAGGCAAGTGGGAAATGGAGTGGAAATGAGTCTTTGACTTTTAAGTTTCATCTTGTTAAAAATGTGAAATTTGAATTCATTGCGTTGTTGGTTTTTATGATTTCAAGTTTTGTTGGTGTAAATGTTTAGCTGCCCACTTTGCTCTCTTGGGTCTGTGTTCTGGAGGCTCCTGGTGGGCTGTGCCAGCTTCTTCTTGGTGCTGCTCCATGACCCCACGTGTGTCACGTCACACCTGTCCCCGGCTGCCCGTCTGGCTATTGCCCCAGTTTTGTCCTCTACAACCCAGAGATCCCTCATGCCACTATGGGAGTGCCCAACATTTTAATGCCATGCGTCTTTTTGGGGACAAAAGTGACATACTGTATTTAAAGAATATAGTAGCTGTCTTTTGATTTTTAGGGGTATATTTTACATGGCTATGTGTGCTATGGATAATAAAAGCTTTTTTTCTGTATGCAACAAAGTGAAGTGTGTGTTACTTGTTCAGGATTGGAATGTGGGGTTGTGCAGTGAATCGAAATCTCTCAATGTCATAGAGTAGGTGCGGTGCATGGTTATTTAAACACTTGACATCCATGTAGAATTGCAATGATGGATGAAAATGTGCTGAAGCCTGACTTGGCAGTTTGAGCTCACCCCCAAAGTACAATGTGACTTAGTAATAACATACATTTGAGCTACCCTGTGTTTTTTTACTCTATAAAACATCACTTGATTAACATCTAAACATAATGAGTTATTTTCCCATGTGTGCATGTGTGCTTTTTAAAGTCGCTTTCCCCATGCACATCCGTTCTGAACACAAAACTAAAAAATACAAAGTACGTTTTAGAACAGTACAGGAGATAAATAAACCAGGTACAGCTTTGTACTTGGTGTGTTCAGCTGTAGAACAGATCTCATCATGTTTGGTATGGTATTGTCTGGAAATTATAATGTGATGTGGTCATAAGCTCCTGTCCATTGTGTAGTGTAAAGTTGGAACCATAACTCATGATAGACAATCACAATACTGCTGGAGATATTGTATGCAGGTCTATTTAGCCCTTTGTATGTATGTTAAACTTATTCCGCACTGTACGTAGCCAACCGTGTTAATCGGAGGTGCTGGGGAAGGACAACAAACTAAACACAAAGCAATTCATGTATACCCGAAATATGTACACCACAGGAGAAAAACTGCAATTTCAGATGAGGGAGATGTTCACGATGGATCATCACAGCTGAAGAAGTCTCGCATTAATAACAAAAAACTCCTTTAAAACGTTTTTTAAAAAACAACGGTTTTATTCACAACTTCGTTTAACTCACGGTTGAGAAGGACGTCAATGATGCAGCGCCTGCTCCCACAACGTTTACTTGAATTAATTTGTTATTTTATAATTGAATCTTCAATGTACAACTTTTGTTTGTGTGGAGTGAGGGTGCCCGGACCAGGCGCGCCTGAGACGACACGTGGCGCCTGCTTCTTGGGCTAGGCGATTCGAGAGTTTCGGGACCGCGACTTCTTTGACCTACACACAAATATATAAATAATAAGGCGTCCATACAAAATGTGAATTGCTTTAAAGGAGCGAATTCATTGATTAGTTGATGCAGATTTTGATACAGGCATGCATTGTCACCGGATCTGAGTACGTGTGCAAAATTTTGAATTAATTGTACAACAGGAAGTAGACTAAATTTTGATTACAAGATTTGACCACGACACGAGTCAAGCTAAGTAAAACCGTTGAATAAAAAGGAAAGGTTCCCTCTCGTACCATATGGAACTAAACGTCATTTAAAGTGATACCAGTTGAAAATAAATTAGCTGACTTGCTTACGAAACTTTGGCCTTAAATACATAATCATGGGATGCTTACCACAATCTTCTGTTCAAAAATGGGAGACAACTGATTGAAAACATTTAACCCATTGGCCACAAATATACTGTACGTAAATTAAGATAACACTGACGTACACATGAGGATAACCAATCACACCAGCAAACCGAATTCAGAAAATGCATTTAACAAAATACTGCACTGTGAATTGAAACCTATTTTTAGAAAAGAGAATAAAATATCTGGCTTGTATCAACTATTGAGGAAATGTAAGCAGTCACCAACGTGAACACAAAGAAACCGCGATATGACATTGAATGATGACATCTGAGTCAGACAAGGAGATTGTACCCTTTCACCACGCGTATCCAAAGGCACTTGAAGATATTTTCCGAAAATTGGAATGGAGATATAAAAGCGTAACCATGAACTGTGGAAGTATTCAATTCATTGTTAAATAAATTGGGAAAATCTTCACGAAGGCGAGCAAAAAAGAGACAATAGTGGTGCCACAACTAAATAGAATATGTAACAGCCAATTATTGAAAGCGGACCAGATCCACAATGAGACGAAAACCGAGCACACTCGGATAGCTTCGCGAGATTGTTCATCAGTACTCACACGTATATCTCTCGCAGGGACATACGAATCAGAAACATTACAATGAATATTGAAACTAAATCTGAAAGTCAGTTTAACACGTTGGCTTTCGCGACCAATATCATCCATAAGAGGTGTTTTGGGTTAGATCGCGTTAATGTGACGTTCTGTTTACGTGACGAATCTGACTAATTGGCTGTGTCTGGTGGTGGCGGGTTTAACGACACATTTATATTTACTCGATCTAACCCAAAACAACTATTTTGGATGAATCTGAAAGTGCGAAAAAAAAGCACGGAGGTGGCTGGAAAAACACACGAGATATAACACATTCCTGCGGAGGGAGCTGGTAGGAACGTTGGGTTGCTCGGTCAATGGCCAGGGTCAACGGCGGCGTGGTGTATTCCGCAAATATGCCCGACTGTGAGTGCGGGCACAAGCCGGCGTGAGTAGGTTAAACGTAGAGTTTTATAAGGGCACCACGGGGTGACCAGCCCCTCCCCACCCAGCCCCACCCTCCCCACCCAGCAGCAACCCACCTCTCCCCACCCTCCCCTCCCCACCCAGCCCCTCCCTCCCCACCCAGCCCCTCTCTGCACGACGGACGGACACAATAATCCCCTGTGGGCTGGTGGAACCAGTGGGTTCCTAACCAGTAAAACGCACGTTATGAACATCACAAGGGCACGTAATCGATGTTTAAGCCACGTAATGATCTGACAGTTTTCGTCGTTAAGCTCCTTGACACCAGCCATTGTGTGAACCATCTTGTGCCCCAGCCTACATCATTGACACGCTGCGCCCACACGTGTCCCTCTCTCAAGGCCACTAAGATCTTCTATCGTCATTACCAAGGCCGACGTCTATGGGTGACCGAGATTGTTTTCCCGTGTAGCCCCCAGACTAATGGGCTGACGCTCTTGCACGAGACATCAGTCGCTAACATATTCTTATTGTTTCATCTCTTTGAGTCTGTGGACATTTAAAAAAATGCGCATTAAACCATATTTATACGCTTCCGCTTATTAAACGTTTAATTAATTTAGTAAATTATTCTTAAAATGTATTTAAAATTTCATTTTTATGCTGAGTGTCTGCTCCTGCTGGTGTCCTGTTACAGCACTTTGAGATCCTTGATGACAAGCCGCTATATAAATGTAATTATTATGATGATTATCATCATCACGACACAGTGTTGGCTGCAACAACATGCGTTGTTACCATTATCTACAGCTCGCCCTTGCAAACGAGACTATCTCTGACCTCTCCTGAGTTTGCACCGCAGCAAAACAAATAAACTTTGCGGGGACTTCAGATGCGCACCGCTGGTGGCTCTTGCAGGGAATCTGCACGTGGAGCCCCGCCAGCCATGACGTCACCCGGGAGACGCGCGCGAGCCGCAGCCTTTGTGACGTCACTTTACCAGGTGGCTCCTCTCCACTCCCCGCCGCCCTCTTGTGACGTCACCAAAACGTGCGCGCCCCACCCCCGCCCGCCGCCAACTCCTGGTGATGTCATGTCACCGTCATCCCCCCGCCGCCAACTCCTGGTGATGTCATGTCACCGTCATCCCCCCCCCCACCCCTTGACTCCTCCCCCTCCCGACTCCCCCCCCCCCATCACGACCCCTCCCCCCCCATCACGACCCCCCCTCTCATCGGCCTCGGCAAGGTGAAAGGTCAAAAGCAACGAGGCCACCTTGACCCGACCTTTGACCCTGACCCCACACAGATTACCCGATCATAGGGGGGTCACTGGGGCACGACTCCACACGAGAAAGGTTTGTGAGAGGTACATGCGAGGTAGAGCGCTTTGTTCATGTAGAACACGACATGTAGAACACCACTACATGTAGAACACCACCGCTACATGTAGAACACCACCACTACATGTAGAGCACTACATGTAGAGCACTACATGTAGAGCACTACATGTAGAGCACTACATGTAGAGCACTACATGTAGAGCACTACATGTAGAGCACTACATGTAGAGCACTACATGTAGAGCACTACATGTAGAGCACTACATGTAGAGCACTACATGTAGAGCACTACATGTAGAGCACTACATGTAGAGCACTACATGTAGAGCACTACATGTAGAGCACTACATGTAGAGCACTACATGTAGAGCACTACATGTAGAGCACTACATGTAGAGCACTACATGTAGAGCACTACATGTAGAGCACTACATGTAGAGCACTACATGTAGAGCACTACATGTAGAGCACTACATGTAGAGCACTACATGTAGAGCACTACATGTAGAGCACTACATGTAGAGCACTACATGTAGAGCACTACATGTAGAGCACTACATGTAGAGCACTACATGTAGAGCACTACATGTAGAGCACTACATGTAGAGCACTACATGTAGAGCACTACATGTAGAGCACTACATGTAGAGCACTACATGTAGAGCACTACATGTAGAGCACTACATGTAGAGCACTACATGTAGAGCACTACATGTAGAGCACTACATGTAGAGCACTACATGTAGAGCACTACATGTAGAGCACTACATGTAGAGCACTACATGTAGAGCACTACATGTAGAGCACTACATGTAGAGCACTACATGTAGAGCACTACATGTAGAGCACTACATGTAGAGCACTACATGTAGAGCACTACATGTAGAGCACTACATGTAGAGCACTACATGTAGAGCACTACATGTAGAGCACTACATGTAGAGCACTACATGTAGAGCACTACATGTAGAGCACTACATGTAGAGCACTACATGTAGAGCACTACATGTAGAGCACTACATGTAGAGCACTACATGTAGAGCACTACATGTAGAGCACTACATGTAGAGCACTACATGTAGAGCACTACATGTAGAGCACTACATGTAGAGCACTACATGTAGAGCACTACATGTAGAGCACTACATGTAGAGCACTACATGTAGAGCACTACATGTAGAGCACTACATGTAGAGCACTACATGTAGAGCACTACATGTAGAGCACTACATGTAGAGCACTACATGTAGAGCACTACATGTAGAGCACTACATGTAGAGCACTACATGTAGAGCACTACATGTAGAGCACTACATGTAGAGCACTACATGTAGAGCACTACATGTAGAGCACTACATGTAGAGCACTACATGTAGAGCACTACATGTAGAGCACTACATGTAGAGCACTACATGTAGAGCACTACATGTAGAGCACTACATGTAGAGCACTACATGTAGAGCACTACATGTAGAGCACTACATGTAGAGCACTACATGTAGAGCACTACATGTAGAGCACTACATGTAGAGCACTACATGTAGAGCACTACATGTAGAGCACTACATGTAGAGCACTACATGTAGAGCACTACATGTAGAGCACTACATGTAGAGCACTACATGTAGAGCACTACATGTAGAGCACTACATGTAGAGCACTACATGTAGAGCACTACATGTAGAGCACTACATGTAGAGCACTACATGTAGAGCACTACATGTAGAGCACTACATGTAGAGCACTACATGTAGAGCACTACATGTAGAGCACTACATGTAGAGCACTACATGTAGAGCACTACATGTAGAGCACTACATGTAGAGCACTACATGTAGAGCACTACATGTAGAGCACTACATGTAGAGCACTACATGTAGAGCACTACATGTAGAGCACTACATGTAGAGCACTACATGTAGAGCACTACATGTAGAGCACTACATGTAGAGCACTACATGTAGAGCACTACATGTAGAGCACTACATGTAGAGCACTACATGTAGAGCACTACATGTAGAGCACTACATGTAGAGCACTACATGTAGAGCACTACATGTAGAGCACTACATGTAGAGCACTACATGTAGAGCACTACATGTAGAGCACTACATGTAGAGCACTACATGTAGAGCACTACATGTAGAGCACTACATGTAGAGCACTACATGTAGAGCACTACATGTAGAGCACTACATGTAGAGCACTACATGTAGAGCACTACATGTAGAGCACTACATGTAGAGCACTACATGTAGAGCACTACATGTAGAGCACTACATGTAGAGCACTACATGTAGAGCACTACATGTAGAGCACTACATGTAGAGCACTACATGTAGAGCACTACATGTAGAGCACTACATGTAGAGCACTACATGTAGAGCACTACATGTAGAGCACTACATGTAGAGCACTACATGTAGAGCACTACATGTAGAGCACTACATGTAGAGCACTACATGTAGAGCACTACATGTAGAGCACTACATGTAGAGCACTACATGTAGAGCACTACATGTAGAGCACTACATGTAGAGCACTACATGTAGAGCACTACATGTAGAGCACTACATGTAGAGCACTACATGTAGAGCACTACATGTAGAGCACTACATGTAGAGCACTACATGTAGAGCACTACATGTAGAGCACTACATGTAGAGCACTACATGTAGAGCACTACATGTAGAGCACTACATGTAGAGCACTACATGTAGAGCACTACATGTAGAGCACTACATGTAGAGCACTACATGTAGAGCACTACATGTAGAGCACTACATGTAGAGCACTACATGTAGAGCACTACATGTAGAGCACTACATGTAGAGCACTACATGTAGAGCACTACATGTAGAGCACTACATGTAGAGCACTACATGTAGAGCACTACATGTAGAGCACTACATGTAGAGCACTACATGTAGAGCACTACATGTAGAGCACTACATGTAGAGCACTACATGTAGAGCACTACATGTAGAGCACTACATGTAGAGCACTACATGTAGAGCACTACATGTAGAGCACTACATGTAGAGCACTACATGTAGAGCACTACATGTAGAGCACTACATGTAGAGCACTACATGTAGAGCACTACATGTAGAGCACTACATGTAGAGCACTACATGTAGAGCACTACATGTAGAGCACTACATGTAGAGCACTACATGTAGAGCACTACATGTAGAGCACTACATGTAGAGCACTACATGTAGAGCACTACATGTAGAGCACTACATGTAGAGCACTACATGTAGAGCACTACATGTAGAGCACTACATGTAGAGCACTACATGTAGAGCACTACATGTAGAGCACTACATGTAGAGCACTACATGTAGAGCACTACATGTAGAGCACTACATGTAGAGCACTACATGTAGAGCACTACATGTAGAGCACTACATGTAGAGCACTACATGTAGAGCACTACATGTAGAGCACTACATGTAGAGCACTACATGTAGAGCACTACATGTAGAGCACTACATGTAGAGCACTACATGTAGAGCACTACATGTAGAGCACTACATGTAGAGCACTACATGTAGAGCACTACATGTAGAGCACTACATGTAGAGCACTACATGTAGAGCACTACATGTAGAGCACTACATGTAGAGCACTACATGTAGAGCACTACATGTAGAGCACTACATGTAGAGCACTACATGTAGAGCACTACATGTAGAGCACTACATGTAGAGCACTACATGTAGAGCACTACATGTAGAGCACTACATGTAGAGCACTACATGTAGAGCACTACATGTAGAGCACTACATGTAGAGCACTACATGTAGAGCACTACATGTAGAGCACTACATGTAGAGCACTACATGTAGAGCACTACATGTAGAGCACTACATGTAGAGCACTACATGTAGAGCACTACATGTAGAGCACTACATGTAGAGCACTACATGTAGAGCACTACATGTAGAGCACTACATGTAGAGCACTACATGTAGAGCACTACATGTAGAGCACTACATGTAGAGCACTACATGTAGAGCACTACATGTAGAGCACTACATGTAGAGCACTACATGTAGAGCACTACATGTAGAGCACTACATGTAGAGCACTACATGTAGAGCACTACATGTAGAGCACTACATGTAGAGCACTACATGTAGAGCACTACATGTAGAGCACTACATGTAGAGCACTACATGTAGAGCACTACATGTAGAGCACTACATGTAGAGCACTACATGTAGAGCACTACATGTAGAGCACTACATGTAGAGCACTACATGTAGAGCACTACATGTAGAGCACTACATGTAGAGCACTACATGTAGAGCACTACATGTAGAGCACTACATGTAGAGCACTACATGTAGAGCACTACATGTAGAGCACTACATGTAGAGCACTACATGTAGAGCACTACATGTAGAGCACTACATGTAGAGCACTACATGTAGAGCACTACATGTAGAGCACTACATGTAGAGCACTACATGTAGAGCACTACATGTAGAGCACTACATGTAGAGCACTACATGTAGAGCACTACATGTAGAGCACTACATGTAGAGCACTACATGTAGAGCACTACATGTAGAGCACTACATGTAGAGCACTACATGTAGAGCACTACATGTAGAGCACTACATGTAGAGCACTACATGTAGAGCACTACATGTAGAGCACTACATGTAGAGCACTACATGTAGAGCACTACATGTAGAGCACTACATGTAGAGCACTACATGTAGAGCACTACATGTAGAGCACTACATGTAGAGCACTACATGTAGAGCACTACATGTAGAGCACTACATGTAGAGCACTACATGTAGAGCACTACATGTAGAGCACTACATGAACATTGTAGATGACTCCGTTATTCCAATTTTAAATTGAGGCCACGGACTGCGCCACGGAACTGTTAGCGAGCGGTAAACACAATTTGTTTACGGTAAACACAAAGTATTTATGGTAGACACAAGGTGTTTACGTATTCTTGGTTCTTTCGGTAAAGTCCCTTCCACGTGGCTTTACCAAAAGAACCAAGAATATGAATTCCTGCAGTCACGAAAGCTTTAAATCAAAATTTAAGGTGTTTACGGTAAACTGCGTGTTTACCGGGTAATTCTTCAGCGCCACCTTTACCCTTTAACCCTTTACCTGACTCCTTGGCATGGTCGACACCTTCACCCTTGAACCCGGTAAAACGGGTGAATTACTTCACCTTGCCGAGGCCAACCCCCCCCTCTTCACCCCCCCCAACCCCCCCCCTTCACCCCCCCCCCCCTCTTCACCCCCCCCCCCTCTTCACCCCCCCCCCCTCTTCACCCCCCCCCCCTCTTCACCCCCCCCCCCTCTTCACCCCCCCCCCCTCTTCACCCCCCCCCCTCTTCACCCCCCCCCCTCTTCACCCCCCCCCCTCTTCACCCCCCCCCCCTCTTCACCCCCCCCCTCTTCACCCCCCCCCTCTTCACCCCCCCCTCTTCACCCCCCCTCTTCACCCCCCCCCCTCTTCACCCCCCCCCCTCTTCACCCCCCCCCCTCTTCACCCCCCCCTCTTCACCCCCCCCTCGACCTCCCCCAACACCCCCTAGACCCCCCCCAACCCCCCCCCTTCACCCCCCCCCCTCTTCACCCCCTTTGACCCCCTCCCCGGCTCGTGACGTCACGTTAGCGGAAGTGCCGCCGCCGCCGCGCACTGTGTGAGGGAGGCCGCGAGAGCTCCGCTTGCTGCGAGAAAGGGGGGCTGTGGGGGGCTGTGGAGGGCTGTGGGGGCTGTGGGGGCTGTGGGGGGCTGCTTTGGTTTTTGTTTTCGCGTTCCCGAGCGCCGAGCAGACGTCCGGCGTCCCTTGCGCCCCGCCGCGGGCTTGGTAAGAGAGCTGCTGTCGAGAGCGCCGCCTTCGCCTTTTAGTGGCTGACGGACGGATTTTCATCATCACCACGAGCCCCGGGTGGATGGTTACGGGTCAACACCGCTGGGTGGGTGGGGGGTCAAGGGTCAGAGGTCGGGGTCCACGTGGAGGGGGTTGGAGTCCGGTGTCAAGGGGAGGTCGAGACGACTCACAGGTGTCCCACCCAAGCTAAGTGCTATCTTAGGTTGACTGCCAGGGTTGACGTGTAAAGTGTCTGTGAGGTGAGGGGCAGGGGGGCTGTGAGAAGGCGTGAACCTCACAGGGTGGAGATGAATACAACTTGGTTCATGCGCATCACCAACGTCGCACGTATGCTGGACGCATGTTGAGTGTGAATCACGCGCGAGTTGTTGCGGCAGGCGGGGGCGATGTTGATCGTCGTTATCCCAATTTGCCAAAGTTGAACGCAATTTGTCACCAATGTGATTGTTTTTTAGCAATACCACCACGCAAGCAGCCTTCTTCAGGTGCAGAACAGGGCTGTCGGAAAGACAGCGTATTTCAGACAGCCCTGTTCTTCACCTGAGGACGGCTGCTTGCGTTGTGGCCGAAACGTCGTGAGAATTGTATTTTATTATTTCCCTTTTACGTGACTTTACCGAAAGAACCAAGAAGATGAATCCCTGCAGTCACGAAAGCTTTAAATCGAAATTCAATACCACCAATTCCGTTGTTTTAGATGTGTGCATTGCCTTGTGTGTTCCGCCCGCACCACTCCGTTGCAGGCAGGAAGGCAGGAAGGCGGCCTGGACCCACTCGCCATGGAGTCGAGGGGACATCAGAGCGCCTCCGTGACGCTCATCCAGAGCCTCTGCGAGCACTCTGACGACGTGAACTGCGTGGCCGCGTCGCGCCACTGCCTCGCCTCCTGCTCCTCCGACAAGACCGTGCGTGCGTACGCGCTCGACTCCCTGCGAGAGACGCCCTTCTCGCCCATCCGCGCCCACACCTACGCCGTCCACTGCTGCTGCTTCAACGCGGACGGCAGCCTGCTGGCCACCTGCTCCACCGAGGGCACGACCGCCCTGTGGGACGCGCGAACCGGGCAGCGCATCACCGTGCTGCTGCAGCCCGGCGGAGGCGCCGGGGTCCGCGTCTGCGCCTTCTCCCCGCGCCCTCTCGACGGCGACGCGGGGCAGGCTCCGGCCACAGCGGCGGCTCCGGCCACAGCGGCGGCTCCGGCCACAGCGGCAGCGGCGGCGGCGGCGCCGCCCATCGAGTGCCTCCTCTCGGGCTCCACAGACGGCACCCTGGCCATGTGGGACGTGCGTGCCCATCGGTGCTTAAAGTGCGTTGCGCCATCCACACTTAATTGTCTTGGTTTGTCTTCGCCGGGGGGTCGAAAGTGTTGTGTTCTGGTATCGAGTGAACGCGTGGTTGGTGGTGGTGGTGAGGTTGTCTAAAATGTGTCAAACGTTTGATGGATTTTGTAGAATTCATTATTCGCTCCAGTAGAATGTATTATTATGGGTTGTTAAAGCAATCAAAATTGTGAAAAGTAAGTAAATGTCAGTCTGTGTTGTGTTCTTTATCAAATCTCTTACATGAACATTCCCTGAGCTGATTTTTATGCTTGACAGGCATTCAATTGAGCATTTTTTGTACAAAATATATCAACAATACGTTGTATCTTAAGCCTTACAATATAGCATGTTATTCGTCATTTTAAAATGTTGAATTAACTGATGAGAAGAACATTTTTCACAAGTATCCAATTTTTATCTCACTGCATTATAATTCCAGACACATTTGACACTGCTGTTTTGAGGTCGGCCTTTGAGTTGCAGTGAACAGCACAGTGCTGAAGTGGTGCCTGTGCCATGCTATGTCCACAGAGTGGCAAGCCTCAAGGACGGCTCTGTGAGTGGCTGTGCCTTCTCGCCCTGTGGCCGGGCATTCGTGACTGGCTCCACTATTGGCGAGCTTAGCGTGTGGGACGCTGTGAGCATGCGCTGCTTGCACACGACCCGAAGTGCACACGATCTTGGTGTCACTGCCGTCAGCTTCTCCCCACCACCCCGCCCTGGTAGGAGCAGAAGAGAGTGTCCCTGCCTATAGCACACTTGGTCAATTCAGATGTATTAGAGGTTTCGGCTAATCATTATTAAACCAGATTTTCAAGTATTCCTGCTCTTGGTTCTTTCGGTAAAGTCACGTATATGGAAAACAAAAATTAAAAGCAAAAAACCCACGACGTTTCTTCAGAAGAAGACCGCTTGTGTTGCGATCGAAACATCGTGGGTTTTTTGCTTTTAACTTTGATTGTTTTCTATCTACGTGACTTTACCGAAAGAACCAAGAACACAGATTTTCAAGTTTAAAATAGTTAATAGTTTCAGCATGGTCATTGGCAAAACTATAGTTTTGTCTTATGATTTTGCAATAATGTGTTTTAAAAAGTTACTTGACTGGATCTAAGAAGTAGTTGTGTGATATTATTTATGGGTGGCAAGGTGGCACAGTGGTAAAGCTTGTGTATCACAAACAAGAAGGGCCTTGGTTCGATATTTAGCATTTGTATGTTCTTCCCTGTGCCTCCCATAGCAAAAAAAAACCCAATGTAACTTATATTGGCCAACCATTACAATTATGAAAATTTACCTACAAAGTACTCAATTGGGATTACACGTAGAAACATTTCCCCCAACTGCCAAAAGCTTGGCAGAACCCTCCTGAAGGTCTTGAGAATCGGTGAGGTTATCCTGGGTAAACATGCATAATAATAATGGAAATCCTGTACAAGCCGTTCTCTGACATGGGATGATGCAGTGTTGTGCAACATTTCTGAATGGATGCTTTGCTTCTTGACATCATGCAGAGCACAATAAGAGTAACATTGATAAATATGTAAACATACATTTGCAGATATGTTGTACGACGTGATTAAAATATTCTGCTATAAGTCACTGCCTATGTTGCTTATGAAATTTGTAATATTTTTCAGTGGCCGGTGTGGAAAGATTCGAGACGCAGCGGTCAATAATGGCCTCCTGTGGGCAAGACAACAAAGTTGCCCTGTGGACACTGGCACTGGACCGGACTGGTAGGTCACAGTCATATTCGTGGGTCTAACTTTTTCCAGGCAATGTTTTTTTCACTCAGTTACCTTAACATTGAGAGTCTATTGTGAACAGGAGATGTGAATATTTGTGCATAGGTGATTTCACCCAACCCTGCATTGATTTTGTATGAAAGGGGAAAGTGTAAGCACAAATGGGAATCGCACTACTGCTAGTGCACAATTTATATTCTCTTATTAGTTATGTTGTATTATACATTGTTAGGAATGGCATGTGTTAGTGTTTTGTGTGTACCGCACTGTGCCCTGCAGGAGACTGCCTGACCCTACGCTTCTACCTTGAGGGCCATACAGCACCTGTGCTCTGTTGCTGCTTCTCCTCAGATGGACATGTGCTTGCCTCTGGGTGATTTGCACAAAACGATCTTCCACTGTCTTGTTTTTAGACAATTATCCTCTTCTCCAAAGACATGAAAAAGCCATGCACAATGGTGCGTTAAGCAACTGTATGCTTCAGCGAAGGGTTTTGTTTATTATGATTAAACTAGCCTTTTGCCCGTCTAAGGACGGGTGTATTTCAGTAAATCTGAAACTTGCAAGCGAAAAGCAGACCGCGACGTGATATTCATTGCATCAATTCGTGTGCAAGTAAGTCCGCGGTGACAGACTTATTTCATTTAAAGGTTGTAATCCCTTGTTCATCATGACGTAATTTTTACTTGTCTCAATAGCGAATATCGATGGGGGGGGGGTGTCCATTTGGAAGACGTCACCTCTTCATGATTATTTAAGTGGGGGGGTTGTTCGATGTGGAGTGATGTCACCTGCTAATGATTATTGAGGGGGGGTGCTACATGTGGCGTGACGTCACCCGCTCATGATTATTAATGAGGGGGGGGTCCATGTGGAGGACGTCACCTGTTCATGATTATTGAGGGGGGCTGGCTAATGTAAAGTGACGTCACGCGGGGGACACAGACATTCTTGGCTCATTTCAGTAGTAAATATGGGACTGCTGGGAACATGATACATGTTGTGTGGTCTTCACGTGAGTAGTTGATGCTATTGCTAGACCATGGGAAACATATCCCTGCTGCCCTGATGCAAGAACACAGAGGCATTGCTAAAACGACTCAAAGGTGCCACCCATTTGCTAATGACGCGTTACTCTTTTGCAGTTCTGTTGATAAGTCCGTTATTCTTTGGAACCCAGTGAGTATGCTATTTTGCTAAGTAATAAAAGCATCGATAACACTGCACTTTGTTCTTAAAATTTAATGTTTTGTAGTTTTTACAATGAAATTAAGAATTTAGTTTCTTTTCAGTTAAAATACAAGTATTCTACGGTGATTTTTTTTTTTACGCTAATTATAAATTTGTTTATCCTGCTAGATCACCGGAGAAAAGCTCTTAAGCATTTTGGAGCACCAAAGGTATGTTTTTGTAATGTAACAATTTTTTCATGAGACATTTGTAATGTTAACTTAACCACATTGCAATGAGTGTAATACTAGAGTTGTGCAAGTCTGAATTAAAATATGAGGGGATGCTTCGTGTAGAGGCTTTACCGAGAGGTTGTTTTATTTAGGTATGTGACGTCTTGTGCCTTCACGCCTGGGGCTCCCTATCTCATTACGGGGTCAATGGATAAAACAGTGAAGCTTTGGAGACTGGAGAACACACCAACTTCACAAGGTGTGTTCTGTATGTGATGTGAGGTTTGCAATGAGTTGACTGCAAATATATTGTTTATTTCAGAGAACAGGTACATCATTTTGAGGTTGATTTATATTTGTTATTTATTTCGTATAATAAATGTTAAAACTGTCATTGTAGTTAGCGTTTCCAATTACGTGGTTGTGTATATTAAAATGCCTAACGACTTTCTCTTAATATGCAGTTTTTTTAATCTCTGTAATACTTTCTAAATATTGCTGCAAACATTTGTTGAATGTAAATTTGAGTGAGTTTGACATGTATTTATTTCTAATTAAAAACAATCACGTCAAAGCTGTCAAAACCTATTTTCATCAGGTTTAAACAAATGACTTGTGTTGATTTAACTCTTGTGCCCTGAATAACAATTCTGGAAGGTGCAACATCTGTATATTGTTGGAGGCATTTCAGAGTGGTGGTATAATGCTGTTTTTTTTTTACAGTGAGCCCATGTATGAGCTGTGGTTTTGGCTTTGGCTGCGGCTGTGACGGAGGGGGTGGCTATAGTGGGCATTGCGCTGGCGGATCGGCAGATTCAGTGGGACATCGAGCAGTCATGCAGTGGTCTGTGGAGGACGTCACAAGCTGGCTACATAATGAGGGCCTCGCCGAGCTCACAGAAACTTTCCGCAACAATCACTTGGATGGGCAGGAGCTGCTGCTGCTGGAGCAAAAAAGCCTCGGCGCTGAGCTCAACATAGGTAATTGGGCTACAATGGTGAAATTCTTAATAGGAATGTGTGAACAGATGTGCTTTTGAACCCAACCGCTGATGGTGAATGTGTTCGGGCAGAGTCGCTCGGGCTGCGGAACAAACTGTGGCGGAAGCTGGAGGAACTGAGATCCCTGGAGAAGACAGTCTCAGACACAGATGTGCCGGATGAGTTCCTGTGCCCCATCAGCCGGGAGCTCATGCACAACCCTGTCATTGCTGCTGGTGCGAGCTCAGTTTACAGTTTCAGCACACGCAGAGATACGTGCACACACACGCACACTTATTCATGTACTCGGATGCAAAAAGACAAAGATCCTACATTGAGTCATAATACACCTTTCCCCATACGGGTGTAAGGGTCTATTGTTAACCACTGCGCCACTTGACCCCACACGCATGCATGGGGATGCTTGTTCTCTTTAAATCACATCAAATAGTGAAAATCTCAACATTGCTAAGTTTTTGTATGTGCTCTGACCCCTTCATATTACAGATGGCTACTCGTACGAGAAGAAGGAAGTGGAGGCCTGGCTGCACGGCCGCCGGCGCACGAGTCCCATGACCAACCTGCCGCTGGAGTCGGCCATCCTCATACCCAACCGAGCATTGCAGGCGGCCATTCGGCGCTGGCTGGAGAACCGAGTGCCACCAGCTCAGGCCTGACGAAATGTCACACCTGCAAACTGCAAGATGCCACCTTGGTTGCTGTCAACACCCATCGTATATGAATTCCCTCTGAAAGAGAACCACCAACGCATTACAGGCGACCCCCCCCCCACACCTACGACCTAATTGGGTCCTGGATGACGGTTGCAAGTCGGAGCCGTCTTAAGTCGAACCCTCGTTTCCTATAGGCGCAATGTTACACATTGGGGTTCAGTTCCTGGAAACCCATTACCATAAAAATACCCAAATTGACCACGAAAATAAATGAAAATAACCCTAACAAATATTTATTGTAACTTAATAAATGTTTGTAAAGGTTATGTTAAGTAAAACAAACACTTAAGTACTTTACTACATGTGCATCACATTTTTTCTTCTCAGACGTAGCGAAAGGCGATTTTCTTTTTTTTTATTTGAAGACAAATTACAAAAGTGAAGAGCGTTGCAAAAGAGACGCTGCTGTGTTCGCTCTCGACGCAGCTGCAGACTGTCGGGCTCTACTGTGTATACACACATGGCAGAAGAGCAAAGCAGCGACGAGTGCACATTTCATGCAAACACTCGTCACCAATCAACTCGGTGTCGGTAGCAGTCGTTCGGTGGTCGTAGATACGAGTTTTGGTCGTTACTGTGGGGGTCTTGATTACTGTAAGAAAGGTCGTAAAAGCGGGGGGGGGGGGGGGGGTCGCAAGTCGAGCCGTCGTAAGTCGGGGGTTACCTGTATTTATATTTATCGAATGTGTTGAGCTGATGCAGTTTAATTTCTAGACTTGGTTACAACAAAGGTCCAACTTTGCATTTGTTGCGTTTTAGCCGTCTACAAGACGTGGTCCTAAAGAGGAAATGAAGGCGATGTAGGCTCACTGGCTGGGCACTGCAGCTGTATGGGATCAATGAGATGCCTCCTGGGGCAGTGTTGTAGTTGCTTTCTCGGCTATATAACTTTACGTGGCTAAATTAAATGTGGAAATAACCAGTCTTTTTAACGAATTCATTCAATAATTGGTTTCATGCATTAAAGCAAAATATATGGCCAATATGATTATAGCCTAACACCCAAAACTAGTCTTTGCAGAATGTTTTACAGAATTAGTAAACATGTTTTTATTTCATTTATAACTATTTGTCATTACACTTTTGGTGCTAATCCAGAATGTGCCGGGTCTTATCAGGTCTCCGAAGCTAAACAGGCTTAACAGTGGTTGGGGACCATGCATAAAACAAGTGGGCTGCATATTCCATAATGAGGAATTCAAATATTCACACACAAAACTTGGAATAGTTTTACATGGGAGTATTTGACGTGTCCATTTGCTGTTTGTCTTGTAACTGTGCATGTACAACCCGAATCCTAATTTAGATGGAAAAGTGGTGTTTAATATTAATGTGGCACTGCACTACTGTACATCAAAATAAGCAGTGCTCAAGAATACCATAATGATACAAAGCTGTATGTGGAGATTATATTATTGAATGTTTTAAAGAAAATTGTAAATATGTAGCTGGTAATTTAACTGCTTCAATTGTTCATTTGGTTAAGTTTATTTGTGGCTGTATTGTCATCATGTCTGACCCGTGCTGTTCCCCCGTGATCTGTACTGGTGGCATGCATTTACTCTAAATATGGCCAAACTGAAGTTTATAAGCCACGAGGTGGCGGTGTTCCATGGTGGAATGAAATTAACTGACAAGTACTGCCCTCTTTGTCATTCAACTGCACAACTGTCTCGGTTTTTCATTTGAAAAATCTTGAGTTAACTCGCGTATACAAACAGGCATCCAACCGTCTAAAAGGAGGTTGTGGCAGAAATACGCTCCGCTATGGGATCTCTGGCGTTCCTGCCACATTTTCAGAGACCGTACGACTCCACTGTAAAGATGTTTTCCTGTTAACTAAAAACCTTGGACGTGGTACGCTTATGCCGAGCTATTTAAACGAAGTGTACTTACTGGTCGCAATGGCAATCTTGTGCTTTGAATACGTCCGATTTGATGTAACCACGCCTACGGTGCCATACCAGCTGAATAAAGTCAAGACAGTATCACGTCATGTGCTATTATCAAAGTAATGGTCGTCAAGGGGTCTGCACTTGCCCGTTGGTAAACGATTAAAGGCAATTATCAGCACTGGGGCACCAACCATACATTAGTCTCGCATGTGTGTCTGTGCGTTCAGTGTATTCCACAAAAAAAGTTATATTGTTGGTTTATATTTGAATGACTGGGCAGTTCAATTTAAATTGGTTTGTTGATGCAGAACCAGTCCCATTTTACACGTCTAAACGCAGGTGGGCACTCCCAAAAGCATTTCAGTGCTTCCATTTGATCACAATCGATATTTTCATGATAGATTACACTTTGGATGATTCATGTGTTGGGAGGGTGATTTTCGCGAAACAATTGAGAACTGGCTTCCTGTGGTACAGCGGGATGCCTCCACTTCATCTGGCGCCCACATGAATGTAAATACATGAAGATCGATGTATAAGGAAAAGCACATGAGCAGTCGCATAGAATCAAATCATGTGCAGTTTTAGGAATTGAATATGTACGCATTGTATATTCGCAATTATTAGAAGGCAAACTCTGCTACATTGTACCTCATTAGGCATTCATGTTATATGCAAACTCCCTCCCAGTGTACATCATTTACCGTTGGGGACTTGTTTGTACAAGCGTAGATAATTATCAAAGCATTTCAATGAATTTTCATTGGCAAATGTAATGCAAAACGCTGGATCCACAGCCACCTTTAGCAGTTGAGTTGTGGTAATTACACGAGGTTATGCAATTCCCTGACCATGGTAAAAGATTTTCGTTTAAATAAAGTTATGTATGCCCTTGATTCGTTAGACAGCATCTTGAAAACATCTCAAATTCTTCTGAGGCAGCGGGATGCTAAGCAACACAATCTGCTGTTATGCAACACAAATAAGCGGTTAACCATTCCTGATTTAATGTATGCATTTACATTATAATGGATATCTTGTATTTGCTGCATGCAGCGCTTTACATCCACGGTTATAGGGGGTATACCATTCAGTAATATCAGGCTATATTATGACTATCCTTATAACTATAACAAACCATAATTGTCCCCATGTTCATACTAACGTTGGGTGGTGCGCTTCTCCACTGGTCTCAGACCAGTGTTGACATTTCTACATTCTTGTGGCAGACGATTCTCTCGCGGACAATCGCATCATTTACCCGACCCGCGTCATCCACTCTCAATTTGGAAAGGGCTTTTGGTCATAATTTTTCAGGCACTGCACTCCTTGCATGGAAGCTCATGATTTGAGGACTTATTTGGCCACCCTTGATTTGGCCTGTCCAGGGGTTGAAATGAGGGCAGAGGCTGAAGTTTTTGCCAATGCATGAAAGGGTGATTTATTCAAGTGTTTTGAAGAGAGGGATTCGCACGGCCACACACATGCCATTACCTCCACAAACACAACTGCACGAGCAGTGTCCCACATGTGAACACCTGTTCACACAAACACGCGACCGGACGTGCACTCGTACACACGTGAGAATACCTGGACTCTCCCCAACCATATAAGTGTGGAGAGGACATTCAGAACGGATACTGCGTACATAACCAGATTCGCTCACATAACCACACGCAAATACGCATGTTTTTGATAAAAACCCACGTTTATGAAATTTACACATTCCGGACTTAGTTGTATATATAAATAAATGATATATATGATGTATTATTCCTAGAAAATGTATTTAATTTCGTTGGAAAAAATACAAATTATCATTTTGTAAAAAAGTGCCATGGCATTTTTGCCTGATTTTACCAAAGAAAAGATATATTTTTATTAGTTTTATGACAAATATATGACGATAGTTTAAAAAATTAGCCATTTGGAGCATAAAATCAGTACTTGGCAAATGATGAAACTGGTTTTGGTGGGGGGAAGGAATGATATCCATGACCATCTGGCAATAATTGATCAAACTGTTTTGGTTTTTCAAATTATAAAGATAAGGTTTCAAAAGTGTTTTATAACTAAAACATAAATGACATTTATTCTATTGTTTAGGGGTGGCTGCAGAAAAGAATAAAAGTACGTTTTTGTTGGACAAAAATATAGTACATCTATATATAGAACCTAATTGAAAAAAAAATACAAATTAAGATTGTGAGCATTGTTAAAGCATTTTCTTAATAAAAACCAGCTATGGGATATACTTCAGGTTTGGGGGAAAACTTTGAAATACGGACTTATAACATCACCACCACACTAGTTGTCTGAATTAGAAGCAGTTTATTACCTTTCAGGCAATCAAACCAATAAATGCACCAAAAGAGTAGAATCACACTTCAATATATCTCATGTCTCATTAACTGTGAACTTTACACGTGAAGAACAGGAAAACTATTTACATGTTCAAAACTCTTACAGATTGTTTTAGTCGACATTCTGCCCTCCCTGAAAGAGAAAACACCACTTTTCTAAACCAGAGCGAGTGATTGTGGTTACGAGTGTGGCAGACAGCGTTAATACACCAAGCACAACAAACTCTTCTCCAGACAGGTCTCGGGCACACCAAGCGAATTCTTTAAATATATTTACGTAAAAATGTTACACAAGCTTAAATGCAAGTAGTTATCATCTTACAACAGATATTAATGTGCAATACAAAAGCCAATAGTTTATAAAACGTGAACTACCTCCATACCTATCTTTGTTTTGCAAATCACTTTATGAAATAAAAAAGTGGCATAAGGGGAAGAAAAAAAACCTCGTCAGTCTACTGGTAAAATGTTTAAGAACGATCATCCCATTTACAAGAAAAAAATACACGACAATTTTGATTTTGTTTCCAGCCCCACATTTGTCGCACTTAGTCATACAAGCCCGTTAGTGAGTTTCTTACTTTTTCTACAACTTTAAATAAGCACTAACCAGTCTCGAGTCACCCCAGTCTCCATCATTCCGATAAAGTGCACTTGCAATACAGAGCCTGTGTGCAGAGACTGCACCTCCATACCAACCCCGGCATGCATCCAGTACAGCAAGTGCAGCCTTCCCAAACCAAACCGTAAACTTCAGCACTCCCAACAGCATTTACCAGCGTATCTGCGTATGTATGTATATATATCAATAGGGAGTGGTAGTGTAGTGGTTAACGTGCTGCGCTATGAACACGACGACCCGAGTTCGATTCCCGCTCACGGCGAACACCAGTGATGATTATCTGAAGCGGCCAGACTGACAGTAGGGCGTGTGTGTACAAGGAGTTGTAGCACAGTGGTTAACGCATTGCATTAGAAGCCTGGTAACCCCAGTTCAATTCCCAGCCGTGGCTAATAATCAGGCGGGGGTAATATCTTGACTAGTCCTGGGCCACCCCATCGGTCGAGAGCCTCAAATGAGTACCTGATGCATGCCACTAGATAGACAAGGTGGCCTGGGCATGGTGCTGGCCACCCCAACCCCCTCGTGTGCAGTGCTGGTGCCTTCATAGGTGCTCGCTAACAGCACTGTTAAGGCTATACGGGGGATCTATGTATGCATGTTAACAAATTCATTGATATTCTGACACTTTATTTCACCGTAAAGAGCAGTGACTATGAATCCTAACTTTTCCAACCTGGTTATTTAATCAAAAACATTCTGTTAGGTCCACGGTGAGATGCCGATGTATCAACAAATGCTTATTATGAAACATGAAAGTAGCAGAAATGCATTTAAAGGCTTGAACAACAAGCTCCTACCTAATAATGATGAAAAGAAAAAGTAAAAATATTGACTTGTGATGATACAATTTCCTTTACTCCTGCATACTGTTATCTAAAAACCACTCTTCACGATCAAGACTTTTAACTTTTAGTTCACCCTTCATACTGGTAGAGAAATGCCATCTACCAGATCTACTTAATCATATAACCAACATTCTCAATTCCCATCTTCATACAATACAATTCTCCAAATAATCTTAATCCACACAGTTTTTTTCCCATTTGTAAACCAAGTGCTGTCCCACAATCAATTGTCCAACTGCTCGTGGTTTTAAATTAATCTCCGCCATCTCCGCTGCGCCTTCGTTCAGACATTGGACTCGACGTAGGATCTCTTTGGTTTCGCCGGCAGCATTGGGGGCGCTGCCCTGGATGGGTCGCCGCCGTCCTGCGCCGCATTCCGGCACGGTCCCTCTGGCATTCCCAGCGTTGTTCGCTGCAGCCTGGAGTCCTGGGTGCCGTTGAGCACGATGGCCGTGCCTCCGGGCGGGCTGTTCGGCACGCCGCAGTTGTACGTGGTGGCCACCCGGCAAGGCCGAGAAAGCTGCCCAATTCCCTGGAGCATGGAGGCCCCCTCCGTATGGGCGACGGTCGAAGGTGCCGGCGAGAGAGTGCCAGTGCCCCGGCCTTGATGCGTCCGTGCCGTCTTGTCCTTAATTCCCATGAAGGGCGTCGTGCGTGGCTTCCTGCCCAATGACTCCTGAGGCCAGGCGTGGAACTCGCTGGACCGATCTGCTCGTGCGTGGCGGTCGTCGGCCAGGTTGCTCAGACAACCGAGCGCGTGAGGCCTGTCGCCATCACTGGAACTTGCTGTAGAGGTCAGGCTGCTGCTGGATGCGGATGTCTTCAGGTGCGGGCCTGGGGAGGGCAGCGGCGACAAACCAACCCGCTGAGTGTGGCTCACTTCAGCAGGCACTGTAGATGTCTCCGTTGGGCCAGTGGTAGTGGACGATGGCATGGAGCTCTGCAAACAAAGCAGTCTTAAGCCAATGATAATAACAGTACATCTGGCATGCAACAAAAAATGTTCTTGTTATTTCAATTATTAACTCTATAATCATCGTTTGTCTGGTTGTAAAAGTCCACTTTGTAACAAACCTGGGGCTGTGGTCCGTCGAGCTGGCGAGCAATTCTCTCCAGACTCGTGGCCACACTGTTCCCGCCGCTTCCTGGCCACTCGGAGCCATTAGTCACCAATGACAGGGGTGATGGGGTTAGCACGGCCCTGGGACCTACGCCCACCACTCCGCTGTGCACAGGCGTCCCGCATACCTGCCTGGTCTTAACAATCTGTGCCCTTGCCGTCTGCAGGGGAAGCCCTTGTTCCACGGTGATGGGTTCAGGGAAGCCGTCCTGATGCTGCAACGGACAGGGACTGCTGAGGCAGGCATCTCCACAAAGCTCGGGTCTCTCTGGCCTCTCCACCATGACCGTCTTTTTGACGCTGCCGCCACGTGTTTTTGGTGGCAGTGGTGGTGGACAGATGCCTTCCGGCGCCGGTTTTAGAGAGTGCGGGTCCCTCTGTGTGTTTGCGGGAGACGACAATGAAGATGACGTGGAGGAGGAGGACGAGGAGGTGACAGAAGAGAGTGATGAGGAGGAGAGGGAAGCACTGCCACTCTTGGGCTCTTTCCTTGGCCGCCAGGCCTCATTGTGCCCTGGGATCGAGACAGATGAAGGTGAAGACTCTTCTGAGCAGTGCTTAGGTCGAGGAGACCCGGGCGCCTGGCGCAGGATGGGCGAGGAGGTTGTGCTGTCGTCATCCTCATCCTCATTGTCTCCCTCTGCATTCTCATTCTCCTCATCCATGCCTGCCAATGTAAAAGAGAGGCATGGTGTGAGCAGGGCTTTTACCAATATTCAAAGAAAATTGAGGGATTTCTGAAGATGCAATTTTTGTATTCACCACAGGAATGTTTTGCAAATGTGGAAATCTTGTGCATCTCGAGCATTCAACAATAGTTCCGGTTAAACCTTTGCAATCTAACTTATTCCCATAAATATCTTAATACTCAGTCCCAGAATAGCCACCGTCATTCGAGAAATCCTTCATTTTTGCAACAGCAGCATAAATTATGAAAGCATGCAAGGGCCCATTAATTATTGACTAAATTCAATGTTGGCTTTATCCTTCTATACAATTTGCAGTGTTTGTACCACGGTGCAGGGCCATGAGACACGAGAGAACCGTGACGTTTTGTTCAATTAGTGGTGTGAGGGATGTGCACTTCATCAAATGCTATCTTCATCATGCAGCGCATGAGGGTGGGAGAGAACTCACTGTGTAATAGAAGCACCCCATCATTAAAAGCAATTATTCCTCAAATCCCCTCCTCGGGCAGTTAAACAAAAGCACGAACCAGCGACACATAACAAATAGTGCAAGGGCAAAGCCTCTACGCCAGCAGTCACAACAAGAAGCAACAATAAGCAAGTATGATGAGTTCATAACAAGACACCCATCGTTGTGTTAATAGAGCACCGCTCACCCAGGGAAGGATCGTCATCCTCTTCTGGGTCGGACTCCATCTCTGGCTGACGTGACTGCGGCCCCAAGTTGTCAGCGGCATTTCCAGATGGCCCAGCCTGGGCCGCCGCTGGGCCCGAGGCCCTGCGGAGCGCAAGCCCTGCCCCCTCGGTGATCCCAGCTCTGGCTCTGGGTTGGGAACCGGAGCTGTCCAACCAGGCCGCCAACTCAGCACCACCCACCAAACCCGTGGCCTCGCTGGACCCTTTAGCAACCCCGCTCGGCCCTGTCTGGCTCACGGGCCAGTGCGGTACAGGCCTGGTCACGCCGCCCCGCTGTAGCCGCTCTGCGTTGGCGCTTCCTGATGTTTCGCTCTCACTCCTGCCAAGTCGGTGCTTGCCCGGTCGGTCCACGTTGCCACCTGTCCTGTTCGCGGAGGCGCTCGACAGCCGGTCTGCTTCGAGCGCGCCCTGTACCGACCCACCCGGCCTCTCGATGCTCGCCAGCCAGCCCGACAGCCCGGGGCTGCCGCCGCCGATGCTCGCAGCCCGGAGCGGCGCGGTCCTGCGCAGCTGATGCTGGCTCTGGCTGAGCGTCCTGCACTCTTCTTCCACGCGCATCAAGAGCCGCTGGATCTCCCTGTTCCCCGGGCACAGCCGCACGGCCTCGCGCAGGTCCAAAAGGGCTTCCGAAAATTGCCTGTAGGCGTAGGTGAAGAAGGTGGACATGGAGATATGAAGCGAGATTAAAAAACAACGGGGGCAATCAATATAGCAGCGGGGAAAGATTCATAGTACTTACCTTAGAAATTAGAATTATGTTACTTATACAACAAAAATATGAGATACAGGGGGAAAATATCACGTAACATAAATAATTATGTGTATTTACGTCAAGGGGTCTGACAACAAAGTCTTGAGAATGACACACGAGAAAAAGTCACGAGCTAATATATTACTTGAAAATGCCAACTTGAAATAACAATCACGAGATAGCATGAGTGTTAATGTTCGTATTTACTACAACAGAGTAATTTAGTAATAATCAGCCTGGAATTAAAGCTAATGAGATGGGAAAAAAAATACCTGCATAATCGTGATAACTTATGAATCTAAGCAATTGGTAATATAATATTGTAACAGATCCATATGACATAATTAACCTCACCTTGTCACAACCCAGCAAAATCCACACTTTTAAACACAATGTGTTGCAAATGTAGTTGGTAATTACTGTATTACAGTGGTTATGAGATGAACGCCATTAGTTGCTGTCATCGCTAACTGCACTGTGCTCATAAATTGATGACAACTGGAGGCTAACAGGCTACATTTTTATCCACCAGTGTTTAACGTTTGTCAGTTATTTTTTGGATTCCCAAATCAAACATTGTATCTGGTTAGGAAATGTAATGTAATCCCAGAGATCTGAAAAGCAGACTGAACATGGTGGCCAGGGAGCAGTCTTCCATTTGGTTGCTAATGGTCACATGACCACATATCTCACATTCCTGCTTTGACCCCTTTATTTTTGGTGGCGGCTGGATTAGCATTGCTACAAGCTCCTCTTCATCAGTAGCTTTGTGGGGTGTTTGTACACCGCTAGGGGTCTAACAATGCATCGATTAATTTTCAAGATAAATTATTGACGCCTTGAATTATTCATGTAATTATATGTGTTTTTATATTGTATATTGCATGTAAATGGTTAATATGATCTGGCAGCGACGTGAGGCCACTACATTCACCATGATGTCAAACAAAGAAGAAATCCTTCACGCGAATGGAAACCATGGATCATAAAAATGTATCTAATTGCTGGGTCCAAGGAGCGGTGTTAATAATGACACCCCTATAAACCATCTTCTAATATGGTGTGGCCAACAGCACAACTTCTCTTCACTGCTACATAGCAGAGAAACCCACTTGCAGATAACCCTACACTCTCCAGATTATAAGACACACTGCAAAGTGAGACGCACCCAAAACCTGTGCCCCGTGTCAATAAGGCAGAGGTGGGACAAAGTCATTGTTATGCAAGTCCAAGTCGAGTCGCAAGTCATCAAATTCATGACTCGAGTCTGACTCGAGTCCAAGTCACATGACTCGAGTCCACATCTCATAGGTGGGACAAAGTCATTGTTCTGCAAGTCCAAGTCGAGTCGCAAGTCATCAAATTCATGACTCGAGTCTGACTCGAGTCCAAGTCACATGACTCGAGTCCACACCTCTGCAATAAGGTATACAAATCTGTCGCATACATGCACCCCTATCAGCTAATAATATGCAGCACTAATGTGTGCTTCAAAATACAGGAGGGAAATGTGCATCTTATAACCCAGAGAGCACAGCAGGAGGCAGTCGATGTTGTGAGACAGTCCATGGGCGAGAGCAGAAATTGGTACCACATCTAAGGTGGCAAAATGAAGTGGTAACGATGTGTTTTTACGGCTAATAAGAGTGAATTATTTGTTCTCACATAATCCACTGTTATTGGCCACAAAAAAGCTGGAACCACTACAGCGATGCCATCTCAGGTGATACCAACAAGTGAAATATATCTGGTCTTAACTAATAAATCTGGTCTAAACTCACGGACTAAGAGCTGAAGGACACTGCTAAACGCCACCACGAGGCCTCACCTGCTGCTGCGCTTGGCCCGAGCACGAGCGTAGAACGCCTCAAACGAGTCCGGCTTCAACTCCAGGGCCTTGGTGGCAAATTCCTCAGCGATTCCAAAATCCTACCAAAAAAATTATTTCGAGATGTGAAATCAAGACAAAAGAACCCTCAAGCAGACACTGCAATCATAATCACCCGGCAACACCTGCTCATGGATCTCGGTAAAATGAAAAAACGAATGCTGTGCTTAATTGGATTTGTTTCACACAGGGCCACGCACCAGACAGTAGTGTTGTGACATTGTGTCACTTCATGTCGTATTCTTAAGCTCACGAGATACATGCATCACGTCACGAGTGTAAGAATCACTGTTTTTCATATTTGTATGTTTTATGTCAGGGGTTCATGCCATCCATGAGGGCCACTAGATGAGCAAAACAGGTAACTTGTTATACCTCTAAAGTTTACATATGTGGGTAATTAAACTTCTGGAACAGCATCCCTCCTGATAATGTTCAAACCCTACAACAGCATAAAAAAACTGCTTGAGACATAAGAACTCTCCTCACCCAGCTATGTTCTTGGAATCATTCAGATATTGCTTGCTAAAGCCAAAGTCAGTGTGCACAATGGGGAAAACTTCACACTTAAAAACCGACGTCTCCTGTGCTGCAGCATATAACAAATGCACATTTAGAACCGGAGACCTGTGTCGGAGAATTCATACAGTGTGAACCAACTTTAAAGATCACGACAAAGCCCCCTTCATTCTACCTACAATCAAGAGTTTTAAGCTAATCGGCAAGCAAACATTTCATCTTCGCCGACTCCCTACTTTACGTTACTTTTGGCTTTGATCGTTCTCAAACGTGCATCTTGGTATTCTATACAATGCTCGATTTCGACATGTCGGTATTCGTTGGTGCACGTTTTGTTACACAGCCCACGTGATCACCCATGATCACGCCATCTCGCAATGGCACTCACGTTCATCTTGCGCCGGCAGCGCGAGAGGTTCAGGTAGACCGTCACTTTCAGGTCGGTAAAGTTCTGCTGGTCCTCACTGAGAGCCTCCCGTGGCAGCTTCTTCAAGGCGTACTGGTAGCGCTGGGCAGCCTCCTTCATTCGTCCTTTCTGTTGCGTAAACGACGCACGGGGCGAACATGCGGACTGTTCAGAGCTGCCAGCCCACATCCTGCTCGTCAGCACATGCTGCTCGCCATAAAATGTACCATGGGATCATTTAAAAAAAAATAATCCTCCCCTCCGAAAAAAAAAATTCTGGCTAGAAAAACTGAAATTGGCATAAAAATATTGCGCCGGTGTATTTTCACACGTGACACGTCCTCACCACCCACAGTGTTCTCCTCCACACATTAATCACCTGCCAATCTGTCTCGACAGAGGGGCCACGAACACCACAACACACAGTGCCAAATGTAATTAAAAGAAAAACAGTAAAAAAAACCTAAAAGAAAACTGCACACACTGTGTGTTTATCCTCTTAAAGGCTAACACCCAGTGACCTAGTCTGACAAAACAAGACTGGATTTGTGTCAGTTTTTTTGTGCAGATGTTTATTAGTTAAATGTTTTGTCCCTCACACATAACAGCCATCTGCTGTCTACAAAAATGTCCTTTAAAAAGAAAAACAATGCTATTGTGTTTGATCTTTAAAACTAGTCTTTTGCCCGTCCAAGCGAAAAGCAGACCGCGACGTGATATTCATTGCATCAACGCGTGTGCAATTTTTAAGGGCGCGGTGGCACAGACCTATTTAATTTTAAGGTTATAAACCCTTGTTCATCATGACGTCCTTTTTACTTTGATGTCTCAATAGCGTTACGGAGATCACGTGACGTGAGGGTTCTGCCTTTGTAGTGAGGGTTGTGAGTTGACGCCGACGAGGAGGGAGGAGGCGCCTCGCCACCCCCCCATGTGGAGTAACGTCACCCACTAATTATTATTAATGGGGGGGGGTATCCATTTGGAGGATGTCACCTTTTAATGATTATTAATGAGGGGGGCTGTTCGATGTGGAGTGACGTCACCTGCTCATGATTATTAATGAGGGGGGAGGGTGCTTCACGTGGAGTGATGTCACCTGCTCATGATTATTAGTGAGGGGGGCTGTTCGATGTGGAGTGACGTCACGAGCGTTAAGGACAGACATTCCTGGGTGATTATGGTAGGTATAACTACATGGGTCTTGAAATCGTCGCAAGTCCTAATTGACCGCACATCTCTCCTCTATTGACCCTGTGATATCATGAGTGGTTCTAATGTTGGCCCAGGTGAAGGCCCGCTGCCTTCCTTAGGAAAGCGAGCCAAGTGACCTATTACAAGTGAGCTACACGGCCCGATAGGAGCTAGCTTTGCCTCAGTGAGGCTGCCATTGGAATCTGGGCCAAGCCCACTTTCCCGGTTTCGCAAACAGGGCCTTATAGGTGCTTAAGAGACATGGTGCGTGCCCCGTTCGCTAGAGACCACCACGGGCTAAGAGCCTGAAAGGGGGGAAAGCAGAGCATCCCCCGGTGGCCCTCACCTTGTACAGAGAGTTTCCTTCCTCGATGAGCTTGTTGAGCAGCACGATGAGAACGTCCGCTTTGGATGTGGCCATAGCCCAAGCGGCTGGCCCTGCCAAGCAATCGGATTGATTCCAAGGCGACACCAACCAATGAAACGTAAATAAACAAAAGCAAACAAATAATAAAAATAGGTATGGCAATGTAGTTGTTGCAATGAAAAAAAATGCATGCACATACATACATACAAAAAAGGCTTTTTAACAAAAGTTATATGATTTAAATCAAATCAGAAATAAAGGAAAAGAAAGAAAAAAAGTAAAAAAAAAATGAAAGAGGAACGCAGGAGAGGGGTGCATCATGGCGAGGAGGAGATCACCTGGCTGACAAAGCTACCTGATTGCTCATCAGGAGAGGTTTTGTAGCCTGATGCACACAACAACAACGAGGACAGATGAATAGGAAGAAAAAAGAAAAGAATCAAGATAAATAGTTAGAAACAGTGTGGGTTAAATGTATATATATATTATGCAGCAATGGTAACTCATCCAGTTAGATTTGCTGCTGTAAAAATTAACTGAGATTTAGAGGTGTTTTTTCCATAATATTTCCACTGCTGTGCATTGAGGTTTCTTTTTTGAAAACGGCAGATACCCACAACACCAGCATGACTCAATAAAATCAAAACTCTCCCTCGCAAATCAAATGATCCTTGGTTCTTGAGGTGTTTATTTGCATATTTCCATCACTGCAGTCGTGAGGCATGTGTGTGGTTGAAGTTAGTTGCGTTACAAATATTGTCAGTCACCCAGTACCTGCTTTATGGCTGCCAGTAAATACTTACTGCCATGCCATTCCAATGCTCTCGTGGCATACAAATTTGAGTTTAGAAAATGTGGAAAAAATTTAAATAAAAATAAACAAGTCTTTTATTCCAGGAGGAAAGACTCACTCAAGTCTCAATACTATGTTTTCTATTCAAGGTAAGTATTGGACTGTTGGGCCACATCCATTTTTGTAACGGGTGAGCCTGGAGAAAACGCACGAGTAGGAGCAAAATAACACTGGAAAATCATGATAAAAAGAGGTCATAAACCTATTTGTTGCACTGCCACATCCTGGTCACCCTCCTACAGTTCAGCGCCTCGTGAATGTGATAATATCGGTGGTGCTCCACCTTTCCCACCTCAAGAGTAATGGACTATGGCCGTGCACCCGTGACGTTTGTTAAATGTGGGAGTGTGGAATGTACGTACCTAGGCGAGCCCCCTTCCTGAGTAGAGCCACCACCACAGAGGAGTTGCGGCAGCCGATGGCGCGATCCAGCGGGCTCATGCCACTGTTGTCCGTGTGGTCGATTGATGCCCCATGCTCAATGAGGCAGTCGATCTACGCCACGAGGGGACAGATCGTTCACAATTAATAACACTTCCGGTCAGAGACATGCTTTCCTGATGATTTGTACACGTGATATCTTGTTGGTGGTTTTATTTACGTCACGATGTCATCTTATTTGTGGGTGTGGAAATGCATCACTGCAGCCACCGATACCCCACACCACAGGGCAACAAACGTGTTTTGGGGTTGATGTAAATTTGGCTAGTCTTAAAAACACAGAAGCTTTACACAAAACTCAGAAGAAAATCTCTAACATTAAAAACAATTCCTCATATCCTAGATACCTGCTAGATGACATTTATATACTCCCAATGTTACAAGTGGTTAAATATTAAAGGCATCAGTAATTTAAAACATGAAGAAACAATAAATTCCATACTTTTTCAGTACAGCATTGATAATTAAATATTATTTTAAGCATACGAGTGAAATTCCCCACAGCAATTCATGTTAAAGTGAAAAAAACATTATTTATCCAGTGTGTCAAATAAGTATCCGGCGGTAGTGTTTTTTTCCATGAGGGTGTTGATTGGGATGTCTGGGCAGCTCTATATTGAGTGTTTTGCCTCAACCACAGCGTGCGCCATTCCGCAGCAATCGTTCCTCACGGCACTAAGGAGTTGATCGGGATGATCAGCGTTTGCTATGCGAGTCATCGCACGCCAAGGCCGGCGGAGAAAACGAACCACGTTCTCGTCGCCGTAGAAGGCGGCCAGGTCTAGGGGTGTGCGTCCGCTCTTGTCCGCATGCTCGATGGCAGCGCCGTTCTCCAGCAGGAATCGCACGACGGGAAGCCGCCCCTTGAGGCACGCCCAGCTCAGAGCCGACAGGCCCTCGCGGTCCACAGCTGCCACCGAGGCCCCTGGAGGGACATGCCATGCGCGGTGGTTAGCAGGTCGCAACATAGAAGGCACCAGGCATTCACGCAGTCAGCTGGAGTATCACGGGGGAGACTAAACCGATGGACATCATGGGAGCTCGATGCAAACTAGATAAAATATATCTAGCTTGACACTACTTTTTGTGTAATCCAATCAAAATAAAATAAAACATTGGGTGGTAAAATCATCACCTTTAATTTGCATACCTTTGGGAAAGCTGCACGAGCATATTTGGAATGTGTGCGGATAACACGTACAAACTGTGCACGTTTAAATATAGTGTCGGAGTGGCGGGGGAAGTTAGTGGTGTGGGGGATGATGTGAGACGTCATTAAGCTACCACCCGTGCCTCGTGTGGGGGCAAGGCAGAGGAGCAGGAACGGCATGCAGGTACTGTTAGTGGTGTACTACGATGAAAATTATTCACGTACACAGGGTCCCCTTACAGCAGGTGTCATAGAGACAGGGTGAGAGGAATAAAAGACAGAGGTAATGAAGGAGGAGGAAAGGAGGAGGGTTATTGACAGACTGACAGACAAAATATACAGAGAGAAAGAAGAGGGCAGGCAGGAATACAGGCAGGCAAAAAGATGAACACAGAAAATTGAGTCAAACAGACCAAAAAAAGACAGACTGGTAAGAAAAGACAGAAAAAAGTATAGACGTAGAAAAAATAGAGACAACCAATAAAGCACACAGACAATGGGACAGATAGAAACGCAGGAAGAACACGTTGTGCGCATTCTATGGTTCTTTCGGTAAAGTTGCGTAGATAGAAAATTTTTCAATAAAATAATAAAAAATAAAGCAAATAAAAATATCACGACGTTTCGATCGCAACACAAGCGGTCGTCATCAGGAACATGGAGGTTAGCCTCTGAGGGCAAGCTGTTTATAAATGTTTAGAGATAGGCGGGGCAGCTAATATTAATGTAGGAGAGGTCTCCGACACTGGCAGTAGGTCTACACCAATCAAAGCATTGCACCTCACTTTATTTTTATTATTTTATTGTTATTTTTTCTATCTACGTGACATTATCGAAAGAACCATAGAATATATTTTGCGCAGTTTAACATACAGATCTCACAATCACAAAATCCCCGAGATCCACAACTGTATTCATGCAGCCTTGGAAGTGAACTCTGCGCATCAGATATCGCTTCAGTAACAAGCAGAGCTGCCTGTTCATCCGTAAAAGTTGCCGCTTGTCTTGGTCTGAGGATCCGCGCTCACCCTGGGAGTGCAGGAACGCGGCGGTCTGCAGGTGGCCCTCAGAAGAGGACACCATGAGCGGCGTGCGGCCCTGCCTGTCCGTCACGTTCACGTCCACGCCGTGACTCAGCAACAGCTCCACCACCTGCGGCCATGGGAAGCTCTCGCTTAAATACTCGGCACCGACTCAGCAGATTGATCGTTCACACCCAACACTTGTCGTGTTGTCAGGTGTTAGACGTTCAGTGGTGGTCTACCCATGCAAGATTACAATACCTGGTAGAATTGGTAGAATGCAATAATCTTTGCGAATGAATTGTGACGACTAAACGATGTTGCTGATGGAATATTATACAAGGACAATGTCTTTTGATGGATTGTTATGAATGGTTAACCAGTATCGTACATTGGTAAGGTTTGACATTATTCTCAAACTCTGCAGAAGCTGGTAATTATAAAGCCTACTAAATAACAGTTTAATGCACAGTGCCAATGACAATTGTTTTTTTACATTATGCACATACAGGCATGGGTATAGCAAGTCGAATTACAGTATTTTATAAATATCAAATCACGACAAATCATAGCCTACCAAAGCAGAAGACTGCAAGGTGTTAATGATTGAATAGCCACCCACGGAATATATTCAAAACAGGAAACGATAAGCAAATAACGTGAAAGACCTTGTGATATAATTTACAGAGCAGCATTAAATGCTGCCGGTATGAGCCAAATTTGGTTAAATAGAAAACTACCGGTAATTACTCAATCATAACTTCACTCATTAAGCACCACCCCCTTCATTCGCTGCCTTCTGGCTAAAGAAACCACTGTGCTGAGCTAAACGGGATACCCGACCTCTTGGCGTGGCTACTGTAGGGCAAATTTACGTCTGGCACAAAAATTGCTTAAGTGCATATTAGGTGAGTAATGAGTCGCCTGCTAGGGATTCCATGAATAGTAACAATTATACTCAAAAAGCAATTCTATTTGACTCGTTGGTATATTCTCTTCTTTTTTTCGCATCTTGTTGGTACACTTTGCTCCATTACACTAAGTCATAAATAATATACTTGCACGCACAATTAGATATGCGTCACAAGTGTAAGAATCGATGAGAAAAATCAATGCATCTTTACGTGCCGCGTGCATATTATGCGTCTATGACCAAATGAACCCAGAGTGCATCTGATCTTGTCAGATCTCAGAAGCTCAGCAAATTTTGAGCCTGGATATTGCGTGGATGGGCGACCAAAAAGGTTGTGGGCAGCCCTCTGCTGCTCACTCAGTGCAGTAAAATCCAATGTGGTATTGCCCTTTCTACGCTCCCTGCCATCACCAAACCACACCGACCAATATGAATCCTCAAAAGCCGCATGGGCGTGGAGAGGTCCTCATCCAACAACAGATTGACAAAACGACGTTTTCTGTTCACATCATCCATTGACCCACGGCATCACACACCGGCTGTGGCTTTGGAAGATGAGCGTGGCTCCTACCTGCCAGTGTCCCTTGCGGACGGCACCAAACACAGGGACGACACCCTGCCTGCTGGCCTGAGAGGCATTCGCTCCCCACTCCAGCAGCAGCCGGCAGATCTCGAGCCGGCCCTGGGTCGCCGCCGCCGTCAGAGCTGTGAGAAGTCGCATTGATCTTAGAGCAGAGGACTCGCAACAACCCAATCGTCAGCTCAGCATTGTGTTTTTATTACGAAAGTATATCCATAATATCAGTTTTAAGGGTTATCACGAACCCACCACCAGGCAGCGTGGTGAAGTATGTAAAACCGACCTACTGTGACTGACAAGGCATGTAGATACAAAAGGTGAGTTTCACATGCTGACAATGTTGGCTTGATATTTTAGACAGTACTTTAACAATACATTAGGAACCAAAGAAGGCTGATGCATTTCACCCTTTTAAGTGCTTATCAGCTCGTCATATGGACTGTCATGGGATAGAACTCCCAGAGAGGTATCAAGGCAAGGAAACACAAAATTTACTTTCGGCCCAAGGAAGTTACGGAAACAGACAGAATTGTAGTGACGCAATTATGTACTTAGTTATTTTAATGTGTTTACGCAGATTATTTTAGCAACTTTTTATTACTAAACTGTGTAATCCACTTTAGAGAGACATTATTTATACGCCAGATATGCTGTGCCATTAAATCACAACAAACGAGGATTTATATTGCCTCGTTTCCAAATAAATCACCCTGCAGGCAGTTTCATTACAATTTGACTACGTAAGTGTCACCCGCAGGTTATTGGTTTACACCAATAGCAATATCTCTGGCTCTGCGTGACCTTACACCATTCCCGGCAAATTAAACTCCTTTTGCAGCCCACGCAGGCTCCGACAGATTTTGACAATAAGGCTCTCAGGCATCCGGCCTCGCGGTGTCCAGAGGTCACAGCCGAGACGCGCTGGAGACGCAACGTGAATACGAATGGGCGGCGCTGCCCCCGAGAGGCGGGGAATCGCAGCCGCTGGCCGCATTTGCCCAAAATCGGGTCCTGAACAAGAGCGGAGGTGTCCGCGTCAAATGAAAAACACGAGGCCAACAAAGAAAGCGACCACACCAAAACCAACACGTCGCCTCTTAGAAAAACAGCGCAAAGTAAAACATGATATGTTTATATTCCAATAACCCCTACTGAGCTGCCTGTCGGGTTATCAGGGAGGGAGCACGAGGTAGTTTACATTGCAAGCCTTGCAGTGCTGAAATGTCAGCTGAGTTTTTCCAGCGAGGAAAGAGTGGCGGCTATCTCGGAGAGATAATTGCTAGCAGGCTCATGCCGGTTTCCTGTCTGCAAGGCGGCTCCTGGTACAGCCTGCCCCAAGTCGGCACACTCCTTATTTCCATTATTGAACGGGGTCTCAGTACCAAACGTAATTTTTCACTTCATGGAATTGTATCACTCGCATCAAAATGCGAATACTACCCTCACAACACTATTTGTCAAAAGCTTAAATTTTACTCATCCGTGAGAGAAACACAGGCTGTCTGCAAAAAAACCTTGCAGTGCAGTAACTCTCGTGCTCTAAAATGAAATGCCAACACCCTGTTTTTTTTTAACACCATGTGCTGTACAATAAATTCTTTCTAGGTCACCAACGCTATCGGTTTGCGCGATGGTGGAGTCGTCCTATATTCCTCCGTCATTCATCGCGCGCTCAATAAGGTCCATTTGCCCCACATTCTGGAAATGTCCCGATGAATTTTAATAGCCCAAGGAAAATGTGTTATGTGGTGCGAGCTAAAATAGAGGCAGGTCACTTGGATCCCTTGGTAAAGAATCTCCACACATGCAATATATTTTCTCTGCTACCCACGTTCTCCTTTGAGCCTATGGACTTCAAGCCACACATCTACAATAGCAGCCAGTGTACATACCAGGGTGAAACAATGCATCGATTCATCGATTAAAACACTATTATTAAGCTCACCATACAATCAAAGTCAGGTGTGTAAGAATCGATGTATTTTGATTCGTATATGTTGTATGTAATGGGTTCATGTCACACCTGCAGCTGCTGGAGGCTACCCCATTCACCGATATATTGTTAAGAAAATAATTGACTCTTGAATAGAATTGGGGCAATGAAATGCGACCAATCATAATATCGGCGAGACAATTAATAATTTTACCCCAAGCACATAAGCAAAGGGCCTCAAAAGAATGCCACCATCCCCAACAGTTGACACATGGCCCATCTGACACACGGCACATTTTCCCATTTAGAAAGCGCCTGTTCTGAGAATCTCATATTCCAGAAAAACAGACAGGGAAGGTATGCGGGTGTTTTGTAGCCAGTACTCTATTCATTAATAGTGACTCAATCAGATCTGCAGTGTAAATATGATTTTGGAAATTCTCATGATCCGTAGCCTGGAACCACGATTCCATTCTGAGAAACTAATATTTTCACGATCAGCGAAACCATGAAACAGTGGAGAGCTGGCTGCGCAGAACCTGTTGTGGCATTTAGCCGAGAAAGAAGGGCTTGTGAGTCCTGGCCGGCATGCAGGAATCATCCTGGATCCATTCATAGCAGCTGAATAGGATTCCCGTGGTAATTGTCCAGTTATATTGCCGATACACTTTCCTGAACAAAGAGCTACAACATTGTCAAGACCGCAGTTGAGGCGGTCTCTACGCAGACGTGGATGTGGCAAGCGCACGACACCCGAGGAGCCGAAGCGGTACTTTACATTTGTGGTTACACGTTCAGATAGACCTCACTTAAAACCCGCATGCGTCCGTCACGCTCATTCTCTAGACTTCAGCAAATACCTCCGTATGGACAAGTGGCAGTGTTAGGTTGGGGTAATGTAAAAGGTCAGGCAAGCCTGCCTGCAAGCCAAGATTTTCACGGTCTGCTTCCTCTCAGGCGTGCGTGGGTACTGTCCTGCCTCGATCTCTCTGGCAGGGATGAGATTACAAGTGAGAAACACATCAGTTTATTTATACACCACTTCCTCACTACGGAATATTTATGTCCATGAATGGGCCTGAAGACTGGTGGTGTTTGAGGAATGTTGTCGATGTTGTTGTTGTTGTTCTTGGGCATCAAGTTACAGATGCTCGGCTAATTTTGCTCGGCAGCAGCGAGTAAACCCATCACCGACGGGCACAGCCTCACACGACACCGCATCGCCATGGAGACGGCAACGGAGACATCCGGCAGCTTAAAATATAACTCACTCAAGGTGAGGTCACTTGTGGGGCAGTCACATTCCCACGGCCGTGGTTACAGTTTGCAGGAGTTGTGAGCCAGCTCGGATGAGAAAATCAGGAGTGACTTTTGTAACGTCTGCTAAGACTTTATGGGTATCATCATTATCATCATCATCTATTGCTATCATCCGCTTTTCATTAACTCTCTGTTGGGCCAGCCGTTATTGAACAGGCAGCTAGTGAGCTTGAGAAGGAGTTTGATGGAATGCCGAGCTATTCCGTGCCGATAACCCCGCGGCCGAGCACTGCTCTTGTGAGCATTCCGTCATCATCATGGTGACTATGGAATCTCCGCGGTCAATAAGCTGTAGTTGACCTATGGTGGCTGGTTTCAAATGCCCCAAATTACATTTTCGCCTTTTTAATCTTAAGTAGTCGAGAAAGTTCAAACAAAAAGCTTTATTTAAATCTTGGGGAGAACAATCCCTTAAGGTGTTTGTGTAACCAGCCGCAAGATCACCCCACCACGAGGAAATTGAGTCATTTGCACAGGAATCTGTGATAATGGCGTTATCCATTGCCTGCTCATTTGAGACAAACACGGATACCAGCAGACCAAGACACCTCTTCACCTATGAAGAGAGAGAACTATAATCCATCAGCTGTAGTGACAAATCCTTATAAAATTTATTGATTTGAACCGATTAATGAAATCAGATCTGCACCATTCACCGTGAACTCAAATGATAGCGGAATAACAAATAAGAAAAGCAATCTCGGGCCAAGTTCAGGAGACGCCTGCTCCCAGCTGTAAAGGAAATCCTTGCAACTCTGGTAATAGTCTGGCGTGCGTGTGCTCGTGCCTGTGTGCGCGCTGGCTGGCTGGGACCTGCACTCAACGACAAATCCAAGATTTACTACCCGGGATCGATGGAGGCCTTTTTCACATTGGCATTTACCGGCTACTTACGCGTAACCTGTTAATAATATATACTGATTACTAATTGTAACTCGCATTTGCGGAAAAAAATACAACGTTGTGATCCAAGTCACCGTACCCAGGATGACAATCAACTAATAGAATCTGGGTAAGGCTTTAGACACGACTTGGCATCACAGTACTGCATATTGCACCATTAGAAGCAGTACCTGCTGTGGATACGTTTCACCCATTATCTGAGACTCTACTGGCAGGCATACAGCCCCTCTCTCTGCCGAAGACAGCACAACACTCATATGATACCAATAAATCCTGTGCGTGAAGAAACTGACAGTTAGGGTGCTCAGCAAATGGATTACGATATGTGTGCCGACTGCCTCCTATTAACAGCCTTGTGTAACTGTGACAAACGTTCTCTTGAACTCAATTGGGACAGGTTTGGTGGAGAGCTAAAAATGCAGAGTTGTTCAAAGATTACAACCCAAGGCTGACTATTAGTGTCAGCATTTGCTAATACCCAGCAAGCGGGCAAGGGCTCCCCCCTGGGATCGCTTTGTCACGACGGCTTTGCCGTACGGCAACCAGAAACACTCCTGGGTAGAGGCAGGTTTTCAATCTCGTCGAATGTTAAATGTGTCACTTAATGGCATCTGTGAGCAAAATAAGTTTGCATAAATTTGTTAAAATAATATGCATTTGTCAAACTAATGTGCTGTTATAGATTACATTTAAATAACTCTAACGCTGCTATTTTCTTGACAATGTGTAATAAAAAAAAAATAGTAAAATTCATAGTGCTGACAGAATCATTAGCTTCTCTAACCTCCACTTTACCATCCCTCTTATCTTACGTTGAGCACACATTTCGCGCTGACCAAGAATTTACGTGAAATATCCCATAAAATGAATTTAATGAGCTACACTGTAACGACATTTATGACGATTTATAAAATGTAATGGGAGGAAATTCCATTCAACGTAAAATGGACAAGTGCACACTAAATGTCCAAATTAAAAGTGCATGGACCGACAGGACAGATTTGTGCCCATCGGTCGTTTAGATTTTAGGTCTCAAATACACGTGGACGTTAACGGGGTCGGTGCAGTTCATGTCTGGAGCCGCTGCACCGTGACAGCAGCACCGGCAGTTAATCAGTCGGCCAAGCCACGGATCACTTCCCGCGTTATCCTGGCAAATGCCATAAACTCCAGCAGACCCGTAAGAGGAAAGCACACATCACTTCTGTGAGCATCTGCAACCTTTGCTACCCTCTAATAGCATTTTGTTCAGGTTCATTGCCACCTTTCATTTTCTACAAGAGCTAATAAAAGGTAGAGGGATGAACAATGCCATCCCTACTATCTGGTGCGGCTTAACATTTACTTTGGCACTGCATTTATCGTTTCTGTTACACATTTTTTAAAAGATCGCCGCTGTCATTTTGAGTGGCTGTGATTTAATTTGCAAGCAATCTAAGCAGTTTCGAGTCCGTGTCTTTAAGTTGAGAATTTTTTTTATTTCAAGTTACTACTAATGTATACAATGTAAAATTTTCACTTAAAACTTTCGTGACTGCAGGAATTCATATTCTATGGTTCTTTCGGTAAAGTTACGTAGATAGAAAAAATTATAATACAAAAATAAAGTGATTAAAAATATCACGACGTTTCCATCGCAACACAACACAAGCGGTCATCATCAGGAACAGAGCTGATGATGACCACATGTGTTGCGATCGAAACGTCGTGATATTTTTAATCACTTTATTTTTATCATTATTTTTTCTATCTACGTGACTTTACCGAAAGAACCATAGAATATGTATACAGTACAATGATCCAGCTATTAATTAAACAACCTCCACGTGTAGAAGAATTGATGTGTTGAGCTGATGTTGCTTCATAATGAACGTGACAATCACCATAGTATGCAAGCCACGGCAAACTTAAATCCGCTAAATCATTGTATGAGATGGGATCTTAAGTTTGGTCTGAATGTATTGTAAAGCAATCACACATCTGCAGCTGATTTTTACCGACCTTTCGGAAATGCATTTTGATATTTATATTTGCATCAAACATAAAGCACAAAAAGTGGGGATATTTTAAGAGCAAAAACACAACAATGGTAAATAATACAGTTATTTTGAGAACAAATATGTAGCAATTGTGCATGAATTCCTGTGTTATCGTCCTCTTGGGGAGGAGGATTAAGCAGGAGATGAATGCTGAACACTCAATTTGTGCCTCTGCCCTATGAGGTGACCTAATGAAACAAGTTACAATTCTGGGAACCATTGACTGAAATCTACGCTTAATTCTTGCACTCACAATACATGCATTGAATTATGTAAGAATCAATAATTTTCAATGCGTAATTTTGATTAAAATGTTACATTGAGGCCAATGGATCAAACGAGACTGAATAAACAAGACGGCACACGATAAACAAAACATTTTAGATTACACAAATATAGATTTGAGATTATACAAATCTACAATGTAATGTGACGATTTATCGAATCAAAAGGGGTAAATTTGTGTGTATTTCCCTTAAGCTTATCATAATCTAAGCAAAAACAAATTCAGGTTATATTATGTGTTGAAATAAATACTAGTTGCAAGCTGTTTGTATTGCATAAGATGGAATTGTTTATACGATTTTATGAACGGAAAGCACATTCCCGGCAGCAGCATTAACTATTAAAGCATAACTGCCAGGGAAGGTACAAACAAGATGAGGTGTGGCTTTACTGGTTGAACAAGTCATACATCATAGTATACCTCCAAGTCACTCACAGTGTGAAAGCAATGGCAGCAGATTCACAGATGTCATACCCACATCCGAGCTCAGCTATTCCCTTCAATGATTTTCTTATTATTACTTTTCTCATCGTGTTCTCCAAGATGAAAAGATTACACGAGGGAATGCTTGATATTTCTCCCAACCATTTTTTCCCAACGCGGACAAGGAAGATCAGCCCAACGCCATGCCGATCGCTTAAAAGACGTCCCCTGCCACTTACGGGATGTGCAACGGAAGATAAGACGAGCCCCAACGCATCGCTGCGGGCCAGGATCCGTGTGAAGGAATGAAGATGTGATCCCTGCTTGACTGCAGGTGTCTATCGTGTGACATGCCTGCGGGCGGCTGCGGCAGGAGCCGGTGAAACCCTTCCGCAGTTCTCTGCTAATTAGATTCGCCGCTGTCTGCCCGAGAAAGTAAAAATTGGTATTCCCACACAAAGCCTCCTCTTGCCGCGTACTCCGGGGGGCTGGCTTGCTACAGCTGCTCGACGCTGGTGTGGCATCCTGCATCTGCATCGCGCTTACGCGGCCAAACCCGCAGTCTTCCTCAAAACTCCACCCTTGGCGCTGATAGAGATCAAGATCCACGGCTCTTCCGAAGCCAATTTTCTTGTTACTCCAATAAATCGGAGTAAGAAGATCAACATCGCGATAGTCGCACATTACAGCCAGTCTTCTCAGCAACACGTTATGTTTAAACAAAAAGAGAGCTTTAATTTTGCTGGCCATTCCCATGCCAATGGCAATATGCCTTTGGGATAGTTCTTGAATGCCAATGGACTATTTGGCAAAAGAGCCAATTTGTGATTAATTATAAATGCTAACAAGTCTAGTAACCTTTGTGAAATACAGATATTGTATAACAAATATAAATTGATTTTACACGAAAATTATACCAGAAGAGACTGAGGTGTTGACTCGGGCCACCATTCTCACAGATATCGTATTACAAGGGGGCACAATACAAACCTGACCCCATTATGCAATTGGCCTTTGGGGGTAATGGGATGAGAACAGCTGTCATCAGCTGGGCAGATAAAAAGCCTTTTACAATGCAGTGCCGAGCACAAAGAGCATACTCGTGAAAGTAAAGCAGCGGAGTAATCTCACCTGAGAGTGTCGCAGAACGCACACTGCTACTGCAGTCTGATGCGAAAGGGTGGAGTCTAAACAAAATGGGCGCTACACAGGGCAACTTGCACCCCATCCACATTGAGGTATTTTATGATGTCACCTTGCCACAATTATATCCAGCTCCTCTTTCCTTTTACAGCACCACAGTGCCTAATGGACGTAACGTTAGCTCCATCGTCCACACTGCTGCACACAGGTGCGATACTCTACACACGTGTCTACGGAAACACTAGAAGGAAGGTCACACAACATGCACTTGTAAGGCATGATGCTGACACATTTACTGCTAAGAAAGCCAAGCTATATGGCTTTGAGAGCAGCAATGACCTTCGCACATTTTTATTCAACAAGATTTATTTTCTCAAAATGACAACAAAAAACTCACACATCCCATACGTATCTGCATCATGATGGAAAGCCGTTAATGACTAAGGAGATGATAGGTCAGTCATCCAAGCAGTTCCCACGGGTTCACAAAAACAACGGATAAGGAATAAGGAACAGACAGCATCTACATGCCAGCACCCATATTGACCGCTTGGTCCTTCTTCAATGAGTGAGATGCTCAAAGATGAATCCCATTCCTTGCATAATTATGACTGCAATGCTGCTTACTTGTAGCTTTATAATCACAGTCCATGAGATTTTGATATGGTCAAAACCCCCCATGACCAACCAATATGGCATGCAAAGGCCTTCATCCAGCAGTAAACTGACAAAAGGGTTGAAACCAAAATAATTAGTAACCAGTGTTGTTGTTAGAGAGCTCAAAATATGTGGAAATCAGAAATCCTGATCAGGAAAAGGGTCAACTTGGCCCATCATCCTATTGGAGTCAATAAAATAGTACCAATATTCTGCGGGATGCCCGCAGTGGTTGTCCTATGTAGCAAAAAAGGGCCTCTGTCATAGCAATGTGGAATTTCCACCACTGGCTCAGAAGCTGAGCTGTAACCAGATACGATCTTAGCATCAAGCTCATTTGAGCGAGTATATTGTTACGAGGAGTTTGCAGTCCACACACTGTGCTACATGACCCAGCATTCTCGTCGACAACGATGTGCGGTGTTAGCGGCTGGCGACGGCAAGGGGACGCACCTGTCTCTCCCCAGAGGGTGTCAAAGCTGTCAATGTGGGGCCGGCCCAGATCTTCCACGTCCCAATCTGGCAGCATGTCCAGCAGGTAGCTCACCACCTGACAACACAGCAGCAGCAGAAGCAGAAGCAGCAGCCGACAGAGCACACCTTCAACACAAGCATGGGAGGGCACACCTTTAAGGGCGACCAGAAGTGGCCATGTACCTGAAACTCAGTCACTTCTATACAGACCACCGGTGTTGATTTATCAAACTCAATTCTTACTTGGTCCCAGAAACGTTTAAGTCTTTAAGTCTGTGGACCAAATTGAGAGTCCACCAGTGCTGTGTTTTGTCAGTTTTGTTGTATGATGCGGAGGTCTGGACATTGCTTCAAGCTGATTTGGATTGGCTGCAGTCCTTCCACATTCGATGCCAAAGACCCCTTTCTCAGCATCTGGTGGTTCGACTTCATCAAAAATGTCACCATTGCATCTGAAACCGTCTCCTAGTGATTGGGCTTAGTTCGGGGAAGACGGCTGTCACACTGTGGACACATCGCCCCGTCTTGACACGCAAAGTCCAGAAAATTGCAGACTTCAGTTGGCGGTTGACGTTTGAAGTGAGAACTGCGACCCTCAAAAGAATGGTGCCGCCCCTGTGGTTGACCCCCCCCCCACCCCCCCACCGTGATACGTGGATCAAACAAATCACTCGAGACTACGGTGTATGGCTGAAATAACAGTTTGTGCGAATGCTATCGCAAGAGGTCACACGTTTTGAGCAAAGGTCCTTCACTCACTATGCGTGATAAACGAATTAATTCTCAGACCCTATGCAGTCAATCTTTTTGTTGCATCGTCTCCATTCAAATACATATGGGGTCGTTGCATTTTGCACGCACACCTTACGATTGGTAAACACAGAACTCTGTGCCATGTCACGAGCACTGAAATTTAAGAAGCCACATCCCAAATATGCAAAGTGGTAATAACGTGTTGTTTTGCTTGTATAGCCTGTCACCCTGTAGCTGAGAATATAGCTAAAGTGATGAGTACACGGATCACGAATCTCGTAATGCTATACCCTCAAATGGACCACAGGCCACTAAGCAACTGTCTAGGCTATCACTGTTAGAGAAGTGGATACACCTCAAATCAATGGTGGCAGAGTAAAAATAAATGTGTATGGAAATAGCATTTAACACTTTTAATTTAACATTTGGGCTGGTGATAAACACTGAAATAGTGAAATCATACACACGTCGATCGGTGACTTGACACATCCCATTTACACCGTGGATGTGATTCTCGAACCGCCCTCAAAATTCAGCAGCGGCCGTTATTACCGAGCATTATTTTTCTGCCGTGACCGACTGCAGAGGGAAGAGAAACTGCAATGGTCTATTTATGAGATGTGAAATCTACAGGAAATCCCGTCTGGAAACGGTATTGGAAATGGGAGGAAAAAAACATCACTTGTGGGCGCGAAGGAAACTTCAAAGCCTAATGTAAACATTTGTGCCAAGAGAGAAGGAAAAACAGTGCTCATTACATGCGGTGTTTTCGCTAAAAACATTACAATATCGTGGAAAAAAAGACGTGAACGATTGCGATCAAATTTCCGAGAATTTTTTTCAAGCTGCACACCCTAATGAAAACGAGCCAACCGTCCAAGCTCATCTCTCCAAGCCAGTGAATAATAAGAGGTCCTTCCACTGACCTCAAATTTGGGCACGGACCTTCCTTTGGGGACAAAGGCAAACAAAAACAACGCTGCACCGCATGCTGCACGTGCTTGCCAGGTAAACTGTGTTCGTGGTCAGACTCAGAACGCAGTCCGAGTGCTGTGAGGCACCAAACTCATCACTTCTGCGCCTCTCTCGGGCTTCCACCAGTGCTGACGCTGCCAAAAGTTTGCGGCAGTATTTATTTTTTGTTTAATCGGCATCTAACAAGCTGACAAAAAGATAAAAAACGGTATTAATCTAAAGGGAAGTGCTGCCTTATCAGTATTTGAGTGATGATATGATTGTGCTGCCAAGCAATTCTTGATTTAATTTTATGTTCCTGGAATAATATGAAAGATAACTTCAAAACATGTCATGATTTTTCTTCTTACAATGGGGAAAATGATAAGAGGGCTTTGGTTTGGAAATTTGCGATGAATCATCTGTGTTATAAACAGATATTCCTTGAGGAAACCATGCTCCAGCCCGAGCTTTAAAAGGTGACAACTCTCTTCCCAGGGTCAAATGTAAATAACACATGTCTAATTATTTATAACTTCATTCAGTTTACTCAAAAAAGGTGTCTTCTTGTATCATCCACACCAAGACAATTTTGAGACAATGCTTCTCATTTGAAGTCAACCGCACATTGACCTCCCCCAGCAAGAAACTTTCACCAAACGTTTCACATCCGGAACACATCAGATTGGCATACACTTTTAATTTAAAACAGAATGTGCCCCAAGTGCACGGGGAGGTGAGAAATTGGCTCTAAGCGAGCCCCCAACTGGAGCAACCCTCGCAGAAGAGGGCACTTCAGATCACCCGACTCGAACTACGGGGCCATCCCTTCACCCGTGCACGCACGCACGCGTACTCACCTCCACGTGGCCACTGCTAGCGGTAGCGGTGAGCGCCTGCTGCACCGCCTGGTATCGTTGCACGGGGCCCGGCTGGCGTCCGGCGAGCGTCCACTCGGCCTGCAGCAGGTGGACCATGATGTCCAGGTGTCCCCGGAGCCCAGCATGCACCAGCGCGCACTGCCCTGCTCGGTCCACGTGGTCGACCTACAATGACGATGACGCGATTCAGAAGCTCAACTTGTCACTGCAATTTCTTACATTTATCTTAAAAATATCTTATCATTAATGAACACATTATAATTAAATATTATGATCACTACACGTCTATCAAGTCGTCTGTGTGCGGGAATCGATTGTCTTCAATTTGAATACAGCAAACCCTTGTTAATTCGACACATATGGCCTAGCCGAATTATCCAATATTCCAAATTATATACAACGGTACTCCCCAGTGCCTCCTGCCCCCATTTTTTTCTCCCAAATTTGTGTTCCAAACTCTTCACACACCATACGCATTGACACACCTGCATCAGACTAAGGGATTTATACTTCAGTCCCTTTCTATTACTTCTTGATGTGGGTGTAGATGACATTTCTGAGAGGGTTGGCTTGCACAAAGTGCATAAACAAGGTAAAGTCCAAAGCAACGGGTCTGCACGAACGCTCGCCATGTGCGCCGCACCAGACTGAGTCATTGGTTTGGTCATGGCGCGTGGCATCGCTCCACGTGTATGCCAAAATTGGACCATTCGGTACAGACATTCAGCTCATGGCGAATGAATAATACTGTATATATGCCAAAAGCACAGCCGTACCGAATTATCCCCAATTACGAATGATCAAATACCGAAATAACGAGGCTTTACTTACTGTACGTTGTACGTGGTTGGTTCACGTGAGCCCTGGACCCACTAGAGGCGCTATTTTCAACGCAATGGCACAACAAACACTGTCATTTAACGCAGCTGTCCCCAACCTTTTTAGCACCAGGGACCGGTTTCGTGGAAGACAATCTTTTCACGGACCGGGAGTGGGGGGGGGGTTCATCATTGGGTCTCTCCCCTTTTTCAAAGAAGCTCTTCAGTGACATTTGTTTTTTACTCATTTTGGCTAGGGGTTAGCAGCTTGTGGGCTTACCAAAACTGTGACTGAGACAAGTGCGCAGTGCGGGAAAGAGGCGCGGACGGAAGAGGTAAATCAAATAATGGGCAAGCCACAAGCGGACTAAAATAAGTGTCGGATTATGACTTCTCATAAGGAGCGCACAACCTACATCCCTCGCATGCGCAGTTTACAGTAGGGTTCGCACTCCTATGAGAATCGAATGCCGCGGCTGATCTGACAGGAGGCGGAGCTCAGACAGTAATGCGAGTGATGGGGAGCGGCTGTAAATACAGATGATGAAGCTTCGCTCGCTCACCCACCGCTCACCTCCTGCTGTGCGGCCCGGTTCCTAACAGGCCACGGACCGGTACTGGTCCGCGGGCCGGGGGTTGGGGACCCCTGATTTAACGGAATGACCACAATATAAATTAATTTAATCACAAGGGGAATGAAGCGTTTCATGTCCACGAAATTAAACTGTGCTGTACTATATTTGTGCTGTTTCATTCATGCAATATTAAACTGTAGTGGTCTGCAAGCACATTTATTTTTATTTTTTTTGGTGTTAATTTTAACACACAGCTTTCTTGTGAAAGAGACTAATTGGACCTGTCATTCATGAATGGATATGAACCACTTTTCTGATAATACATTTGGGGTGATACATTGATTGTCTACAAGTATTTTTAAAATTTGGCCGATTTTCAATGAATTGCAAGTTCTAACTAACTGCAGATCACTATTTCAATGGGCTCTTAAGTGGTTCGGTGATTAACCAAAAAAGCCGACTGTTACCACTGCGGCAAAGGAGGAAAGCGTTCCAAATAAAGGATGCCCTTGTTTCTAAAAAGAACCGATCCAAACAAATGCGTGAAAGGTCCTCATAAGTTACACGTAAACACAAACCATGCACAATGCAATATATACCGCCACAAGGTTTCATGAATGTTTTATCACACAAACGGCGTGAATTCCCGATAAAATCTCACCGAGGAAAATTCAAGGGCAATGCACATGACCGTATATCATGCGCTACGATAACTAGCCCGGACCGCGCAGTGTTCCGTTCGCGATTACGCGCGCGCATGTGCCATCCCCTCACCTTGGCTCCTTTCCTCGTGAGCATTCTGACGATGCCCAGGTGTCCGCTGGAAGCAGCGTAACAGAGCGCAGACATTCCACTCTCCGAGGCCAGGTTGGGGTCGGCGCCCATCTCCAGGAGAACGCTCTCCATATCCTGCGACAGACGAACAGTAAATTGCTTGGCTCGTTATCCGGCCACGTTTCCATCCGGCACGCATGTGCCGCAGCGGTGTGCCGCTCAATACCTAATTCCAAGCTGAAAATGTAGATATGCCTCTTTTGCAGTGGGGATGCATGCACAAATAAAGGCTTCAGGCTTTCATACCAACGTAAGATTGTATTATATTTGTAAATGCATTCAGAGACATTTACATAAAATGAGACTAATGTGAAGTTACAGTGCATTTATTATCCATAAGCTCCCTGCAGGCTCTCTCAATTTGCAAAGCAGGGTTTTCAATACTACCATCCATTTCCAAAACAACTAATTGGAGAAAAAAAAAAATTTGGAAGTAATGAACATCCTTCACAGATTCATGGAATGTTTTGTGATTGAACCTGAACTTTAATGTCAGGTAGACACAGTGAATTATAAAATCAATTGAGCTTCATATTTCCTCCTCGTGAGCGTGCGTTTGAGTCCATGAGGTTGATAGCAAGCCGAGAATGATTATTGGTCAACTCTCAAGTGCCCATCAGAGAGTGGCTCTCACAGAAGTTAAATGCCTTCCCTTCTTCCCCATCGACTCTAGTTTGTAATCACTTCTATATACAACACACACAATGCAAAACTATCCCCTTGTGGCAGTGATAACGCACAACAGAGATTCAGTGCAGATAACATCATTAGATTGTACGCACTCCAAGTAGGATTGAGCGAGGTAACAACAATAGCTGAATGAATGCAGAGCTGATCAAAGCGGGATGCCATACGTTGCCGCCTCTGCAGGCGCTGCTGCTCACCTGATAACCGAGGTGCGAGTAAACGCACAGGATGGGTGCGTTGCCCAGCGCCTCTGTACGGTGGTTCACGTCTGCGCCTGCCTGGATCAACAGCCGACTGACCTGTACGGAGGTGGGTACAACGAAAATCAAACCAGCACGCAAAACACAAGTACCAGAAGTCACTTAAGGGCCACTACAAACACGCTTTGTTTGTGGCCAAGAATGGGGGAGCCACAAAATATGTTTTTCTCGGCACACTTGCCGTCAAAGAGTATTAAAGCACCTTGCTTTTGTACGAAGAGAATGCAGTCCTGCTGAACAAATATCAGCAAGAACCGAGTTATGAGATACAGCCCAAAGCACATAGGAAAAGTCTTCACACAATGAATGATCAGTCAGTCCATTGCATCCTTTAGGGGGAAAGCGGTCAGCTACCTAACTGACAGTTTGGTAATGTTACCATGGAACCCATGTTTTTTATTTATAAAAAAACAAGGCAGTCTGTACAAACTGCAGCAGGTTATACAGCTACTTCCTGCTGCCAAGAGATCTGGTAAGATAAAGCATTGCCCTTTGACCTGAGATTCTAGAGTTCAACTGAAAACCCATTCATAAAAGATATTTTTTGATTTACCAAATGCCAAGACATTGAAAAGTCTGACCTTGGGTTCAATAAGGGAATCTCTCAAAATGAAACCCGTTTTGCTCATTCTGCACAAAAAACACATAGAATTGGTCTATATACAAACATAGGTTTTTAAAAAAATCAATTCACCAATATTGTCAACACCAGCAACATTTTGAAAAGACAATATTTGTTCATTCAACTTCCTGCAGCCTCTCAAAAAGACACAGCCATAAAATATATCTCCAGGTATCATGAAAAAACTAACATTGGTCAACAACACCGCCTGAAAATGAAAAATATATAATAACCTACATTTTTGGGCAATGTTCGTTCTTCATGGCACATTTTTGTTATTTGTGTTTGTGTACCACTGTCAACCGAGTATCACCAAAACAAATGCCTAAATTTCATAGACATCTCACTGAAATGCAACCTCATCTTCCCCTGCCCCCAGTCACGCCCGTCATATGGATTGGTGACACCTCCCAGTGTAATCGAGTTGCCGCTTGCTGCACAGGTGCATGGTTCGAATCCAGCGACCACCCCAATTAATAAAGCAGTTGAATTAACCAGAACAATACTTGTCAGCTACTTCAGTGGACATTAAAGATCCGGGATGTTATTTGCAAGCGTGTGCAGGAGTCCCGGTCCAAATTTGCCAAATTAGCCACAAGTGACTCAACTTAATAAATTCTTATTATATGCAGCAAACATCATCCCCGACTGCAAAAAATTGGCAGGATCCTCCAAAGAAAGAGTTATGTGACTCAGTGAAGCTTTGTTTGGTAAACAAATGTAGTCACAATAAAAAACGTTTGACAGCTGCTATGATCGTCAACTGAACTCAGGGGCCCTGATGACATGGCAATGGCAGCTATTACCTTCACATTGGGTGTGTACAGATTGCGCAAAGAGGCAAGTGCCGTCGAGAGCCCGTCCGTGCTGAACGCCACCCACAGCGCCTGCAGCACTGATGAGGATACGCCCAGCCGCTTGCTTAAGCCCTGCGCAAAGCATAGAAACAAATGTCTGTGAGTGCAATGCACACAGCTGCACACAGCTGCACACAGTGTGAGAATGTGACTGCCGATGGGTCTGCATGGGATAGAACCCGATGGTTATCCAGCTGCTGCCAGAGAATAATAACGTGAACACCGGAAAGTCAGCAAGATTTACGTTTTCTTAAAACTCAAACTTAACGGCTGATAGCAATCCCAACAGACTCAGGGGTTTATTTAAACTGGATGGCCTTTCCAGGCTCGTGTTTTGATTCTAACATTCAAGAAAAGAAAAAAAAGGAAATCTACAAAGAATCCTTTTCATGCAAAGTGTTGCACTTAATCACAGCTTCCCATAGCTCTGCTTTGAGCACCGTAAATGTGGAAGCCTGCATTGAAGAGGCGCGGTAAGCTGAGCAGCTGCGCAGGTGGTGGGATAACTCCAAGTGTAAATATCACCCCTGGAGCTGTCGTGTTCAAGGCTTCTTGGCCACAGACCAGCATCAAATGATGACACCGATTATGATGGTGACACACAGATGATGTTTGTCGGGGATGTTTAACATAATAAATAAGATGAATGCCAGAGCAAAATCGATAAAAAATACAATTTGTGGTGGGCAACTGCAGCACTTTATTTTCGAGCTCACTACCTGATGCAGATCAATGCAGTTTGAGCAAAACGTGGTCATACATTAACATTTAATTCAGCCACGCAAAGTCTTAAGGTGGAGCTTTATCAGTCAAAATGTATCCATATATCAGCCATGTATAAATAATGTTTGTAAACGAGACAATCTTGCTGTGTGATGAGGGGTAAAAACAAGAAATTTCACATCAAACTGCCATGTGGCCATAGCCAGAAAAAGGAAGTGTGTGGATCAAATGTCGTCGTTAATTAATTTGGAAAAACTTCCTGGGTATCCCCCGAGGTGAACTCAAATGAGTACCTGGCATGGGGGTGTAAACATCAGAATTGGGGAGACAAAGGGGGTCGGGCGTGGTTCTGGTCATGCCACACCACCCCATCACGTCCCATGCCGGTCTTAATATGTGCTCACGGACAGCACTTGCCCCAAGAGCCACGTCTACACAGGGAACTTGTGTCTTTGTGTGTGCACGTGGCACGTGGGTGAATGCCCATTGACATTTCACCTTGTAGATTCGTGCCTTCAGAATGTGGTGGCCCAGCTCGATGGTCTGCTGTCGGTTCAGCTTGCCGTCTTGGCGCGAGAAGAGGAAGGCCAGCAGCGCATGTCCACTCCTGCACAAACCCACATCGCACTCCGTCGTCACCCGCTCCGCCAGAGTCAACACGCTCCCCCCCATCCCCGCCCCACAAACAACATTCCCCAACTACAAGGAGAGACCCATTCCAACAGTTGTACAAGTCAGGTGCCGATTGTCACTCTACCAGCTTCCTTTTGTCATTCTTTTTTGATGCACATGACTGACCCTGGGTGGATTTTCCATTCATTTCTAGGTTTAGTTTATAGATGGGTATCTCAATACTGACAGCACAAGCATCAGGGTGTACACCTGCAAATCACTGAAAATGGGATCAACGCCAAGTAAACCATGTCTCGCATTTCCAAAGGTGTTTCTGTTTAAAATGTAAAGAATGGGTTTGAAGAAAATTATGTACAGTGCCTTCATGTAGCTACAAAAGCAAGCCTAATAATATCCTTTTTCTTTCAAATGAGCATTTGAAAAAGTATAATACTGAAGGATCATAATTTCCTCCAAATCTTTAAATAAATGCATAGCGCAGGCAGTTGGGAATTCAGATTTAAGATTTAGGCATAAACGTTCCAGTGTTCTTCAAAAGAGACCTAACGTTATTTACCGAGCAACACATTAACACTACCCACTAGAAAATAAACGGCTCACACCGCCTTCCTTAGTAAAGTGTTCCAGATGTCCAATTAAAAGGAACATTTCCAGCAATTAACCTCAACGCAGTAGGTGAAACTTCAAGAGACACACCTGAACAAGACCTTCGTTATAACTCGAGCAGGTAATCAGTGGCATGCTTTTTTTTGTACTCAGCGAGCAGAACTTTACAACATCTAACGAGGCGGGCACCAAAAATGATGTAATTTTTTTTTACGGCTATCAACGGATCATTAATCACAGCATGTGTTTCCACTTTCAGAGGATTCAGCATCCAGCCCAGTTACACTGTTACCAATATCGTTTAATAGCCAGTGTCTGACATTGTTGGCAGGCTCAAGTCAAACTGTGCTGCTCTATGCATACGACCTACTTATGACTTCTTTCTTGCAGTTTAATAACATTAATTGCCCAGCAATTACAATTCCATCATTAATCTTGCTGTGTGTGTGTATGTATGTCTGTGTGTGCTTACTCTTCAATAACTTCTCAACACGATTGTAACAACTCGGACGCATGTGCTTACCACGTTGCGTTTTGTGCTTCTGCGTTGGAGTGCGCTCTACACCAGAGCTTGGCAATGCTTATGCCGCACAATAGAGAATAAATAAACTGATGGAGCTGCACTATACAGGAGGATTCATGATTTAATGCATTGTGCTCACACAGGCACATTCTTTTTTTTTAAGAAACAAACAAAGCATTTGTAACAGTCGTCAACATTTCCTTTTTTGGTTCAACACTGCAGAAGTAAAGCAAAGAGCACACAGTTTTACGGGCGGCGAGCACGCAATTACCAACGTGCAGTGATATTTTCAGCCCAATTAGCGACGCCCAAAAAAATCCATGCAAGTTGGGTGTACTCGCCCATCGATTGCCAAACACATACAAAACTCTTTCCCTTAAAAGGGCCACTTGGTCCAACTCAGAATTAACTCGACTGGGGTTGTGAGGCAACCTCCAGATTATACTTGAGCGGGTGTAAATGGCAAGGAAGGACAAAGACGCGTACCACTTGCCAGAGACCCTTGCCTGCAAATGTCAAGGAAGGATTTGCTGGGGAATTGACAACCGCAGCGGCCAAGAGACTGCCGGTGTGGTGCTGGCAACTGTAATAGCTGTGAAGCTGCATTCGGGAAAAGCCATTGGCCCCCACTCGAATACCACACAATATGGTCTACCATTAATGTCCTCGCTCTGAAAGTCAAATCCATTTTTCTGGCCTCGTCGCCAGCTTCGGAGTTAATTCTACTGCAGCATTCACTGCACGCTTTGAGGGCGATGAGAAACAAGTTATATCAAAGAGGAAATGTTTAATTACAGATAACTAACTCTTTTATATATCAGATGTGAAGATATTTGTGTTTTGAATTTGCATACTCTGTGTTAATATTTTTAATGAAACTACCCACCTTGAAAGTTATGTAAACTGCCAATATGTTAAAAGTCACCAGCATGACAGACCAAAGCCTATCGAGGCCGGCATCTAAGCCAACAGACAAGCCAAAGGGATTTATTTATAACAAATATCCTCCACAATTACAATAAGGAAAAGTGTAAAGTACTGGGATTTGAGCACTTTCATTATTTAGCATATCATGTGCCCTCATACATTGGCCCCATGAGCAGATAAAATTTTGTAAATGTCCCCCCATCACTGGCCATCTGCCTCGTGGTGGGTCTTTTGCGGTAATGCGTGTGATGTTTGAACCCCTTCAAAGGTAACATGCCTTCGCATTGGACATTGCATTGGACAATGCTCATCACAGGTGCACACGAGTCAGCAGCGTGCCGGCACGAGGGAGCCCAAAGGAGCAAAGCCTCGTCCTTTATCGGCCATGGTCATCCATGCTGGTATGCAAAGTGTACATCTGGCTTCCTGCGTGTTTTGACTGCAAAGCCAAACCAGATCCGCGTTAGAGTTGGCCGCGTTTGTCTGGTGTCAGTTCACCGCAGCCATCAGATATCCACATGCCTAGAATTGTTTCTGAGCACATGAAAGAGGATGCGCGAAGCTCCAAATTAGGCTTTGCCTCGGGGGAGCGGCAGTGGGGGGTCAGGGGAAGGGGCCCCTCTGCTCCTCAAGATTGTTTTCACAGACACACACATTTAAAGCCTGTCTGTCCCACTCGCTTTTGTAAGGAAACATAAGCCTATGCAGGAATCTTTAATTTGCCTGTTTGAGCCAATGACATTTGTCCAAACAATAAAAATGTGCAAAGAGCCTCACTGCTGCCGCTGCCATCATCGTTGTCAACGCTTAACAGTGATGAGGTTTTTTTTTATATCCTTTCAGTAATTTGTTGTTTGGTCACATGTCAGGAAACCACTGCCAATGCAGTTACTTGCGTAACTTGATCGAAACAGACCCTTTGTTCCCCACATTAAAAGGAGCCTAACCATGGACAACAGCACAGCATGTGATAGGAAAGGTTCCCGAGTGAACGCAGAAGAGCACCGGCCTAATCCTGCGTTTCCTGCTCGTACAAGTCTGGAGCTTGGCAATCAGTCATGAGAAGGGAGAATGCTCATGCTCTACTGGCAATCAAATATTATTTTGGAAAAACTTCAAAAGCATTTCCTGCCAAACTTTTGATTTGCATTTGACAAGCAGTGAAAAATCACTCCCTTGTTCATGCAATTTATCACCGAGCTGCAGTTAATCACAAAAGCTTTTGCACTCAAATCTCTAGTAAAACACAAGACATTTACAATGGCAAACACAAATCCAAATAGTAATGCCCTGAGGAATGCTTTAACCCTTTGTATCACAGGAAAAGAGCAAATTCCCCTCCCAACCCCCTACATTTTAAAAGTAGATTTTAGTACAGTACTTATGATAAATCTTGACTTAAAGCTTTTGTAACTGCAGGAATTCATATTCTTGGGTCATTTGGTAAAGTCTCATAGATAAATTCAAAGAAAATAACAAAAAATAACAAACAACTACGACATTTTGATCGCAAAACACAAGCAGTCGTCTTCCTGAATACGACCGCTGTTGTTACTTTCTTTGAACCTATCTACGTGACTTTACCGAAAGACCCAAGAATACTTACGGTAATCCTGCTTTTCATAGGTGGCCACCTACAAGATACAATGTGACTATTGTACTCGACCGTTTTATTGCTTACCTCGGGTCACAAAGAAACTTGGTGCTCTGCCCCTCCCCTGCCCTCCAGGTGAGCCACTCCCGGAAGGACGGGTGACAGAACATGCGCGTGCCGTCGCGCCGCCGCACCAGGAACGCCGACAGCATCTCCATCCGCGCCTGAAAATCTTCCCAGGAGAGCGGTGGCGCCATCCCCGCCACCGCCGCCGCCTGCGCGTCCTGCCGGCGTTCATCAGCCGGCGCCACCTCGTCCAACTCGCTGCCAGCCCTTCGCGACCTGCCCGACGACGCAGTCGCACGCGGTGCCACCCAACCAGCCGCCACGGCGCGGAATGTCTGCTCGTCCGTGAGCGGGTGCAGCGAGGCCAGCGCCACATTGAGCAGCGGCAGCACACGCTCGAAGGCGGACGTCGTGGGGAAGCGCATGTTGCACTGCAGCAGGTAGAGCTCGGCCAGTGACACCGGCACCACCTGCAAGACGATGGTGGCAGAAGCATCAGCAACATCAGCAGCAGCAACAGCAGCAGCAACAGCGGAAGCAGCAGCAACAGCAGCGAGCTCCGCTATCATCGAGCGTGCAAATCGCTGGATTCTTAATATACTCGTCGTCACCAAACTGCTTCCTATTTCTATTTAAGTTTATTTATTGATGAGTAGTTTTTGTTCTCTTGTCCACCTGTTGTATTTCCCCCAGGTACGTAGCTGTCTGAGATGTTTCGTACTAACCTTGCCATTAATATTTACCCAAACGCCCAGAGAAAACCAACATGCAGAGCGCGTGATTATTTGCTGTACTGCCTCCTGAAATTATTAAATACAAATATTCAATGTAAGCTCTTTATCAGTTATTCATTGGATTATAGGAAAGGCACACTTATTAATAGTTGCCTTGAATAAGGGTCTATTTTTTGGCATTTTATATACATATTTTTTCACTGTCCTGTATTTTCTTTCTTCTGTATCTATTTTGCAACTGCATTTGACCAAAGTATCTCAAATTGCTCTCACCTGGTAATCAATGAAGATATAGCTGAATACTAAAACAAGTGTATTCTCAAAAGTAGGCAAATATAGGCATATAACACAAAAATCAACCCTTAGGCTCTCACAACACACGCAGAAGAGCATTGTGCGTGCGAGAATACCCGATGTTAAATTCAGAAATGTTCTGTATAAATCTTTCACGTGGGCCTTGCAGCCTCTAAAGGCCACCTCATTCATCACAACATAATTTTTTTTTATTGATTCTTCAACGGAATCACAATCATTTGCTCACGACGAGTTGGGGAGGTGGGGGGACGCGGATCGCTACATGCCCGGTGAAGCGTCAGCATGGCCAAAAGTGAACCCATCAGCTGACCCTGCAGCCGACCTTGTAGCTGGAGCTCTTGAGCACGAGGTGACCCCGCTCGATGAGGTCGAGGGTGAGGCGGAGGTAGAGGAAGGAGCCACGGCTGAGCGAGCACAGGTGGCCCCCGAGGCGGCCCAGAGCGATGGTGTCCAGACGCCCCGTGCCCAGAGACACGTTCTGCTGGATCTCACAGCTGCTCTGAACGCGCGACGACACGTAGGCCTGCAGGTCTGCGGAAATCTCCTCCCGCTCCCCAAAGCCATCCAGGGATACTGTGTGGAATGGAAAAGCTTCCACAATGGTCTGAAGGTAGAGGAGGAGGGATGGGGTCAATAAAAAAAGAGGTGGCGATGAGTGGAAGGAGGGAGGAATAACACGAGAAAGGCAAAGGAAGTGGGTGAACAGTAATTAGAATTCGCAGCGCGACGAAGGGAGTGCAACATAGGGCAGGTGGATAGGTACATGCCCATCAGAATGTAATATTTAATTGGGGTGAATGCTCCCAATTCTTCATTACGTCTACAACAAGAAACCCTGTGAATTTACGAATGCTCTGCCAAATGCTGGCCATGTAAATGAAGGTCACCTTGAAAGCAAGTGCCATTAGATGGAGGGAAGGTTTTACAGAGTAGCTCGCCATCCCACTTCAAGGGGAGATTAATCACGCTTTAGGTAAAGGGCATTCATTTGCGCTGCTAAGCGGTGTCTCTAACGGCAGCTGACTGGACCAGTTCGGAGAGCAGCTTTTCCCCACGTTGAACACATGGAAACAAACCACTGTCGGTGGAAGCCAACAAAGCACAGCAAGTAAAACACAAAATTGGATAAACTCCAATCAAGAGTCAGGCCCTTTAGACTGCAGCGACTACTCATTATGGTTTTGCTGACAACGTTAAGTAAAACATAAACTTTAAACGTGAAGTTGAAAAGTATCTGATTGCAGAACATATAAAATAATGGTGTAAGACTAATTTCTAGTCGTTAGAATGTGAATAAGTAAGCGTACATTTTTTGTATCTGTCATCTGTGACCGCTTCTCAATTCAGATGGGGTGTCTGCCACTTAATTAACACATTGCTCTCGTTCTACACTATGATAGCTTTAAAAATAACCGCATTAGTTGGGCTACAATGATTTTATCTCCCTACAGAATTGTAAGGAAACTGATCAGCCAGCAACATGACATCAAATAAATTCATCCGTTTTAATAAAGTCAAATGTACACTGGCGGAACCAGTGGGTGGGGTGGCACGTGCCCCCCCAAAAATTCCGATAGAAATCCCTAAATTCTATCGGATCATTGGGGTTTATTAGTAATAAATCGGCATTTTGTGACCCCCCACTGCCACTGTGTAGCATATTATTATGTGCCAGGGACTCTATGAGATGATAGGACAATAGTCCGAGTCCATAATTGGCAATACGTAACGGCAAAGCGGTTATAAGTGACTCACAGAATTGTGCGCAGTTGCGTATACAGTACACGACTTCTCTGAAGGCATTCACCTTCAGCGAGCGCGATGCCAATCACACACGGTTCAAATTCGACCCTCGACCGATGGCTGCGCCATCGCCGCACACAAGTCCTTACTTACTAACAACTCCTATAATTTTCCATTGCTGGAGGGGTTCCCCCCCCCTACCTGAAAATCCTGGCTCTGCCATTGCATACGTACACACAAATGTAATTAAAATGCTCCTAAAATTAAACTCGCAAATGCTTTATACACATTTTTTTAGTTACCATTATTTTACAGGCTATCATTCGAAAATAAGTGGAGAAAAACACCACACCAGACTGCTACTAACAGAACATCTGCAACCAAATTTAGATGGAAAAATATGCACTTTGCATTTATGAATGCTTTTCCAAGAATAACAGCAGCCAAAGTGCATATCTGAAGCCTAATATTAACTTCCCACAGGGCTTGAGCGCCGTGTGAATTAGCACCGAGGCGTTCTATGCCTCTATTCCTAACGTCCACACCGCAGCCAACACATTCCTATCTGATAACACTTGTCATTCCAATCACAAGTAAATACCAGATAAACATATCTGTTTTAACAGTACTTAGTGATACTTTCACTTTTTAATCGAGCGCTTATATTGCATTGCTTAATATCCTGAATGCAAATTGATTGAAACGTCAAGATCTTTTTTTCCCTTTGATAGGAAAAAAAATCCTGTTTACATTTCTGCAGTGAATTCAACATTTTCACCAATATTTGTTTACAGGATTAGGTCGCTGGACTATCTCTGAAAAAACCAAAACAGCACGACGTGTCTCGGTGCGTCTTGAGCCTTCCAGTGGTGATGGCGCCCGTTCCACGCACCCCCTGACCGCGTCCCCCATCACCTGCAGCTTGGAGCGCACGGTCACCACCAGCTTGAGCCAGAACGGGAACCGCGGCAACATCTTGGCAAGGAAGGAGGTGATGGTGTCTCCATAGTCGGGCTTGTGGAACTCTGCTTCGTTCAGGCCATCGATCAGGATTATGAAGTTTTCCTCCGGGATTCTCCTCTCTGTAATCACCAGCGGGCATAGTCATGAGACATGAGTGCCCGAGTATCACCGAGCTCCCTCGTCGCTACCTGTCCACCCACCTTCACTTTGTCCTGAGGCGGCGTTAAGGAGGGAAGAGAGCCAAATAAAACACGGCTACAAAATCGTTTCTCACATTCACATGTGTGATTCATCGCTCCTTTAACGTTACATAAAACGGAGACGTAGCAAATTAAATGTTCGTTGTTTGTTTAAATTAATTGCATCCCGATCGAATGACAGAAACCTTGGTTGTGGGCCTTGGTGCCTCGCGATTCACCGTGATGCTCCACGATAGATCATGTGTCTTTCATAAACGAGTCAAAATTACGTTTGAACAACGTCTCTTGAGTGTTACACACACTCTTCTCCTCAGCTATCTGCGGAGCTGCAAAAGACTGCTGCAAATATGACCTAAGAAACTACGCCAACACCTCTCGGGGGAAATCAACAAGCAACAGAATCAGGGGACACCGGTTTAAGGCCTCTTTAGCATCGTTCACTTGCTTTGGGCATCTCATCTGGAAAAGTAAAAAAATGTGATTTGTACCTCAACTTACGGATATGGCTTTATTTACCACCAGCCCAATTAAATATTAATTGGCATTATTAATCATGGTTGCGGTGTTATTTAATTAATTACATTATGGCATCGTTAATATTGAAAATTCTCATTGGTGTATTTCATTATTATTCAACTGGACAGTAAAATGATTTGACTGCAGACTATTATAGTCTCACAAAGTTTGTGGCTTAATCGATTAAACATTTCTTCATAAAATAACAACACTCATTCTAAGTAATGATTGTCTGGTAGTGGAAATATTATCTTGAGTTTAATGTTTATGAACACAATAACATAGTATGTATTAACATACTCTACTGTACTATTTAATGCCTCTGCGATTCTATACAACCATCGAAGGCTCACCGAGCGAAATATTTGCTTTAAAAGAATCCGCTAAGCAACATATATAAACGTTCAGCAGATTTTCCTTCTCCCTGCCTTGGGCCAAGAGGTATGCCAGGGGGTCAGAGGGGATCAGCATTGGTGTCAAGGATGGCGTCGGGCCTTTATCACCAACTTTTACCATAACAACCTCGAATCACCACGAGACATCCCTAACCCTGTCACGGGCTGCTAGGCAACGGTCCTATAACGCTAACCCGTAAAAGCACCACGGCAGCCACACGCAGCCTGCAGCCTGAAGAAGAATTATCTCTCGCACACTGGATTGGAATACAAAGTAGAGAATTAAGTCTCGCAGCCGGGCTTTTCAGAGCCAGGACAACAAACCGGAAGTGTCCTCGCATAAATCATGCAAATCCACATTAAGCATTTGCACGCGCGCCACGTGGCAGCTCAGTGAGATTAGTGTGTGATTAGAGCAGAACAAGAAATTCTCACGTGTGTTCTAATTCTGTATTGTGGAAGGGCAGGAGTCCTGACTATGATCCAGATTGGTACTTGTACAGGGAAAAAGCCCATTTCGGTTAAACAATAATTTGCCTTCTCCATAAAACATCATCTTGGCAGTGTTGGAGCCCCAAACACATCACATGTCCAAGCCGCACAGAATACGGGACCTCCCAGGGTGGCGATGTCCCAACTGTTATTTCCCGTTCCCGGGCTGACGACCACGCGTGCGTGCCGGGTGCAGGAGGGGTTAAGTCAAGGGGCACGACCTCTGCGCAGGGTGGAGAGCGGCTCGAGGATGCCGCGACGGAAGGCGGCGGCCGGGTCCTGCACGCACGAGCGCAGGCTGAGCACGGGCAGCGCGTGCGGCTCCCGCATGAGCAGCTCGCGGTACGCGGGCAGCTGCGGCGAGCGGCACAGCAGCGCCGCCGTGCTGTGTACAAACTCGGGCACCAGGCAGGTGTAGGCATTGTCAGCCTGGCAGTAGTGGTAGGACACCACCTTTGAGAGACACATCACGCAAAACAACAGCGGACAGCTTTATAAACAGGGCGGCTCCCGGAAATTAACGCAACAGGCGAGTTTGTTAAATCTCCGCCACCTCTATCCACCCAGGGGTATATAAATGGGTACACCACAGTTAGTCTTTCGGGAGGTTACATGAGGTGGGATAAAGTCTGGGTTACTCCCACCTCTTCCAAGACCTCTAGCCATCGTGGATGGGTAGAACAAATAACCTCTAAAGGTGGTTCTCTGGCTCTCGCTCTAGTGGAGGACCTTCTGCCAACAGGGGCGTGGACAAGAAACCACAGGGCTGCACCTTTATTTGTTTGAAGCTAGTGACACGGCAGTGAGCGCACTATGTTTTGAGCCCAGTCACTTGAGTTGGATTCCTGACCGTGGCTAACATCAGCTGCAAGTGCTATCCACCCGCAATAACAAGCGTGGTGAAGTATGGCCAACAACCAACTTCCATGACTGACACTGCATAAGGAGAATTTTAGGAATTGAATCCAGGAACGGGTTGAGAAAAGGGCTGTAAAACACTTATGTATTACCTTTCGGTAGTGCATAGTAACCTCCCCGAGCTCCGAGTGAATGTAAGCTGAAACGAATCTAACTTGATGACAGTACATGACCATAGTTGCTTTCTCACAGTGTGGTACAATTTTTTTGAAATGGAGGGTTGATGGCCTGAGTTGACCCCTGCTCAGAAATTGAAGTCATTAAATATCTGACTGCCAGACAAGCACTAATGCCATGGCCCTACCCAGCCGGACAGAAAGCGTTATAAATCTTGCTGTGAGACAATTACAACTTTGAGAAACCGATTGACATGCTCATCACAAGCATAAACAAACTGGCACGCACTGAGCAAAGTTCAAATTGTGAAGGCTGGTAATTTAAAACAAATCTTGCTCAAGATAGCTCTACGCTTGTCTTCTCAGTCGATAGGGCGACAAATATTTTGAACAATATACGCACAAAACATTATCGGAGGCCAAGGCTGTTTTTTAACACAGAAACTCAAGAGCCCACAAAGTAAGCACACATCATCTATTCCAACACCAGCTAATTATCATTGCCGGTGTATAAACAGACTTGCTTCAAGGCTTCTCTCTGTACGTAAATACTCCATCACTGTTGTTGCTGTGCATGGGCCAAAATTATTATCAGACTGGACACCTGTTATTGTTGGATTTCATCCAGTTGGTGCATGTTTGTTCTGCATCAATACAAATTAGATGATATGCATTTTTACATTCTACCCTTTACCCACCAAAGCAACACTGAGTGTCACTACTCTTTATTAGGAGGATTCTGCCTAGGACATTTAACCAATTCATAAAAGGGACATTTTTCATGTGGGAGAAAATCTGAGTGCGCACAGAAAACATACATAAGTCTGCGGAGAACAGTCCAGCTGCACAATCTATTTGCACTACTGCTTATACACAACAGCAACATGTTTGCCAAGCAAGCACACATTATAGCCTCCTGCGTGATCCACCAACGCTTCCAAGTCGCTGTTAATGGGTGTTCGTTACCACCACCACCACCACACTGCAATGCATCCAGATTGTGTTCCAACCTTGGGCGGCAGGCATTTAAATCCTTAAGAAAACTTTAGCGAAACCTTTAACCGTTCAATCCCAAAAGCCTTGAGTTGAATAAGTGATGGAAGTAGCGGCTGTTCGGGTGCGAGGGGGTTACCCGCGCGGCCAGACGAGTCACAGCTCCCTCGCGCAGCCTCCGTAGCTCAGGGGTGCTTGGGCAGCTGCCCGTGCTGACCAGGCTGGCACTGCTGCTGCTGTGAGGGCTGGGCTGTGGCGTGTAGGTGAGGGACAGCTCCTGCAGAGAGTCGGCACCTGCTCGCAGACACCAGCGCAAGCCGAGCAAGCTGGAGATGAGCGCCAAGCCACTGGCGGGGGCCCTTAACCTGTCCCCGGGGTTATTATCCAAAAATCTGCAGCGTTCGCTGCAATGCGCGTGTTGCTCAACAGTTTGTCACTATTGATGGCCGTGATTTTAATAAAGGGACCTTACATTTTTGCTGTTTCATTTGTATTCTCTTTTATAAAAGGTTTATCCACTCCATTAGCCTGAAGGTAATATCAGCTTATATTTTGCATATAATTTACATTCCTTCAGTAATCGATTCTGATATGCATGATTTGATGTGCATATTATTAACATAACAATCACCTTTGAGCAATGAATGAATTAATCATCTCATACCTACCTGCTTCAATTTCGTCAAAATTATGGAAACAAATGTGGCTTTTTTGCAACATATTTTTTCATTATTCTTGAATTCGATATTTGAAAACACATGTAGACAGCTTTAGCCAGTGTACAAAATATAGTGAACACCAACACCCATCTATTCTGAGCCTGTAGCATAACCCCCCAGCAAATATATTACATTTCTTTTAATTCTCTGTTGTGTTTTTGCACTCTCAAAAATTACAGAGCATTAAATATAGGAACTTTACAATTTTGCAAGGGTGGGCTTTGTAAGCAAATTAAACTGCCACTACAACAATATATCACATGAATGCTTAGCAGGCTCGGCATCTATATCCACTTTTGGGCCCCCAAGCTTATTATCAAGAAAAACAAATTAGAATTAAACACCTATTGCAGAAGCAAAAACCTTTGGAAAACGGCAAAATAATATCGTGACATTTTGCACGTACAATCCAAAAGACAAGGCAGCTTTATGGCCAGATTTGCAGCAGTGGCTCTGGTTTGAAGGGACTGGCATCTCCAACTCGACTTTCCCAGTTTCAGATGACACGTGCAGGTGATTTATTGATAAATGCAAGACGGAAGCAACACATTTATATGAAGACAACAAAGCACTAGAGCTGGGTCCTAGCCAGACCGGCTCTTTTGCAGGAAGCTGCATGGATTTCATCCTCCCATCCTGTGGAGGAAGCTCAGATGTCGCCACTTCCTCTGCATTCTCATTATTCAAATGAAGCACCTGCCGAGACAAAGGCCGTCATGTCTCCAAAAGCAAAGCAAAGTCGCAAATCGCCACTGCTGCCTGGGCAGGCGCTGCGGGGTTTGGCCCACACTCACCCCTGGGGGCTGGGTTGGAACTGCTTGACACGATCTGCCTCATGCGGTTGCCATGCGAGCTGAGCGCCACCAACCGCGACACCAGTGCCGTCTTTCCGAAGCCGATGTCCCCGGCCACCATGGCCCCGCGGCTACGCTGCGAGTCGGCGCTGCACAGTGCCACCTCGACCTCATGAAAGAGCCAGTCCCGGCCCACGAACACGGAGTCAGCCGTGATGCTGGGCACCTCGAAGAGTAGAGGCTTTAGGACAGCTTCCGGTGGTTGGAACGGGTAGAAGCGAGCTGTAAGGACGGGGAAAGCACGGCAATGAACTCCAAACCCGACAGCCACACAGACCCAATTCTGAAACCCCAACACAGTGAGGTGTGGAAAGGCAGAGATGCACGGTACACGGATAGCTTATGGAGTGTGACTGTCTTTTAAATGTAATATAGCAGGTATTTATTCTTGTTGACAGGAAAGGTAATACAATTCAGGGACTGTGTTTGCAGAGGCAGAAAATGCTTACCAACTTCAGCACTTATAAATGCAGCCCGGTTACTCAAAGGTTTATTTTCATTTACAAGACAGTGCTCATTAATGACAAAAGTGGTGGTGCATTTGCCAACTGGGCCCACAAGGAATTAGTACATCGTTTCTCATTTGAGCATCGGAAAAAATTTTGTTTGCGTGACAGTTTACCCTACTAGAGGCAATTCACACAGCTGTGTGCCCATGTCAACACCACACAAACACTGCCGGATGATAATGTGTAGCACATAGGCTCATAGGTCACATGTGAGCCCTCGTCGAATGATGCTAATTGTAGGTCAGCTCGAAGAGAAACTGGGTGGTGAGAAGGCAGGGTGTTGACTCATGGGATTAGTGATCAAGTAATTGAGGACATATTTCAGGGGGGAATTTTTTTTTCAAGAGTTAGCTCCTCTGAATATTTAGGAACAAACATGAATGAGGGTGACAGTAGGGAGAGGAGAGCTCTTTTGGCCCATGCCATCACCTCGCAGCTCCTGCTGAAGCCGACCGGCGGCTGCCTGCTGCCGCGGCATGCGGATGGAGGTGCGGAGCGGAGTACAGCGCTGCTCGTCCAAGTAGGAGAGGTCCTCCAGCTTGGCCGAGCTCGTGGCTACACGAGCCAAAGTGGTGCAGCAGCAGCGAAGGCGGCAGGTGAAGAAGCAAAAATGTAAATGGTAGAAGACACAATAAAACACAGTTAGAGTAGCACACTTAAAATACTAGATTAAAACAATAATAAAGGTTGCAGGTGAATGCATTTAAATGTAAAAATGACAATGAATAGTGCTACAAAAAAAAACAACTGGCAATGCATGTGGGGTTTAAACAAATACGTATTTTACCCAGCATGTAATAACATCACTTTCTTATTTAAAATACACTACAATTATCGCATTTTAACTACAAAGTACAGGACCTCCATAATTAGCAATAAAGTATCCCCACACCCATTAGATTGCTCTATAAATTCCATAAAATTACACAATTAAAGTAAAATGCCCTCCTACACAACAAGCTTCTCTGCTCCACCACCTTAATGCTCAATTAATTAAATCCTATAAATATCGAGAGAGATATCTCTACTGCGCCCGTCGCCCCTCTGAACTAATTTCCCAAAAGCAGTCCTTAGAAAATAATATATTTACGATTAAGCATAAATTACATAGGGCTGACCTAGCTATATAAAGAAGCGTTATTATTAAGGAAACCCATGAATACAGTACTAAAAGCACCGCTCCCTGCTGCGCTGCGAGGCAGGCAGAGGATGTGAGCTGAGCACTGCAGCAGTGTACAGAGCATCAGGGTGAATGCCATGACAGATAAAACATGTCTGGCAAAGAAAAGCTACATGCTGGCTGTCCTCTGTCAAGCACGGCATGAATGTTGATATGGCTATCACGTGGGGTTAAAACACATGGAGTGTGGCATACGTGCACAAAGCGAGAGCCTCGGAGTGAAGGGCTCCAGACTGGCACACGTGTCCTTAATGGGCAACTATGCCCTTAAGCAGTTAGTGCAGCCCTTTTATCTTTTTCATGCTTTGCATGGCTTGCTGCATGTAAGGACAGGGTTGTGTTGGCTTTATTGAAGCAACTTGCATAATTCATCATAGAAATGGAATGTTACTGGATATCTGTTAAAAAGAGCTTATCAGAGATTCCTCCAGTTGAAGTAAAGCGTCTGATTTACTTTGAATATGTAGGCCATTGATGAGGGCGTAAGTCATCCGGCAGTGGATAGATCATGGCCGATGGCGGATGACTTGGGCCATTGACATTTCTAAACTGAACAATATCATTTAAGGTGTCCGTGGTCAGAGGTGCCGGAGGCAGTGTTAATCTACAGTGACTGTCCTGAGCTGGTGGAGGAAACTCCATATTGCTATGGGAGGAGCCAGTCTTTCCATTAGATAACCGGGGTTGATGGCACAGCAAATGGCATCACCTCACCACTTAACTATTCTGGATAAATTACGTTGATGACTCGATAATGGATGAATGACTGACTGATCATGATGACATGATTTTTACCCATACCTCTTGAGCTTAATTCTGAGCACCAATATAGTGTATCATAGCTATTTAAGGAACGTTTTTGAACGAACAACATTTCAACCACAGCGTCTACTATCTAGGTTTTATATTTAATGTGGACTATTACATTATCAGAAGGCAGTGCTGCAAATGTACAGTATTGGGGCAGAATTTAACAAGAAGCCAATAAAGTGGTGAGGTACATGAGGCTGAAGGGGACAATGCATTCACATTTTCAGGCTGCAATGCTCAAGATGGCTAATGATCATGAAATTAGGTCCATTGCATCATAACGTGAGATTCAATTATATATCTATTTCAGTTCACAAATGGGGCAGCCTGCATGGGTTTAAGGGCCCTGTTGAAACCCCACCTAAACAGCTACTTCCAGTGAAATACAAAGAACTTCATTTTTCCTCCAGTCCTCAAAAAGGTACAGCCAGTCGGCGTACATTCACCACTCTACACGACTACGCATTGACGCAGAGCAACCACCTACAAAAGGCTCTTTCTTCACACACAATCGCTACGTCAGCTTGGGAAAAAAACATTTTTCCCCCTCTCTCTCTCGGGGCTTTTTTTTAGGAGGAATTTAGAAAAGAAGCAAAGTGTTTAGCAAAGCACCTGCAGTAAGACCCACATTGCAACAGCCCAGGGGAAGGAAGGACTGAAGCAGTACACAGGCAGCATGGGCATCTTTTGTATCCCCACCATTTCCCACGAGAGAAAAAAAATAACTGGGATAAAGTCCAGCGAGGGGGGCTAGCACTGCATGCAAATAAATACATATTTAACTAGTTATCTATTTATTTATTTTTGGCAGCTATCCGATGTAAACCCATCAGGGACATCTGTCACATTATAAAGCATTACCCGAGGAACCAAAAGTAGATTCGCAAAAAAAATGTCTGCAACATAAACCTTGAACCGGGCAGCTGCAAGGTCTTAAAAAGCAAACGCTCGAAGAAGAGTGACTGACTGACGGACAGGCGTGGTTTCAAGGAAGGCCGTTGTTTGCTCGACGTTCCTGAGGGAGACCGTCAGCCATGGCGCACGTATACGAGACCTCGGAGGCTGCCATTCACACCCAAGGTTTGCTTGTAATGCGGCACCCGCAGCTGTGCCTGGGCCAATCACAGATTACTAATAGATGTGCTCTTAGTGGCACTCACAGTAGGTGGGAGAATGAGGAGAGACAACCAAACGATTGGTAATTGTTGCCAGGTTCCTATTCCCTGTTCAGAGGCCCTGGCATCCAGTGGGAGTAAATGTTTAGCGTGCGTGTACGATTGCATGCACTGCGTCTGTGTGTGAATGTGCAATACAGTGCTGCGTTATCATAAATAACACACATCAATAACAATATTTAAACACGTTTTTTAAAAATCCACTGCAAGATGAAGGACTGCTCTGTGCCATTTCGGCCATGGGGATTGTTCGGCTATACTTCACCACACTGGGGCTGTGCAGGATGGTAAAGGGGACACCGTTGTCATAATGATGTAGTTTCAATTATTATCTCCCAATGAATGATTATCCTTTCGCAGACTGGTCTCCCCCATCGACATTAAGATTTCCATCCACTAGATAAGGACTGCCGAGAAAGTATTCATAAAACTCTTTAATAGCTACAAACGGGGGACATTGTATTTCAATGAGAGAACACAAAATAAAAATGCCAAATTAGGTTAAGTTATAAACCACATTTTTATAAGCTCTCATTGGGCACAGAAGCTGCTGGCCACAAGAAAGGGATTACTGCTCGATTCTGGTTGTAAATCACCTGCTAAAGTTCCAAATGAAAAGGCCACAAAAACGTGCCGACAGCCAGTGACTTTATAAACCTGCTAAGATAATGGCGTCTCATCGCTGCTACTCTGCGGCAGCACATTACCCGCTGTACACGTTCCGCAGCTCTGACCCTTCAATGACCCGGTATTTTTGTCGCTTGTTCAGGCACACACACAGTGCTTCTTCGCACATCATCCAAGCACGAGTCTGAAGTGCGAATCCGCTCTTTTACCAACACTTGTGCCAAGACAAGCACATGTAATTGCAGTTTAGTTACGGGGCTCCTTTCTGCCTTTCGCACCAACTGAGCCACAGGATACTCACTGGTAAGATTTTCACATTAGGAGAACCTTAATCAGATGTCAATTGTGCATTGGACAGTGCAAAAACCAAACCACCGCTTGGCAAACTGTAGTCAGTCGGGTATATTAATCAGTGTATGCTGTATATAGCATCCAAATTAAAGCCAAAGTATAATTCACTGTAATCGCCCACAAAGTGATTGATCTTCTTGGTTCTTTCGGTAAAGTCACGTAGAAGGGAAGTAATAAAATAATAAAAATAAAACATAATAAAATAAAATAATTCTCACGACATTATTTCCCTTTTACGTGACTTTACCGAAAGAACCAAGATGAATCCCTACAGTCACGAAAGCTTTAAATCGAAAAGTGATTGATGTATTGACAAAACTGCTCCTAAATAAAATGTCAGCAAGGGCCCTAGATACATGACATAATAACATGGAAAAACTATCAGCAGAAGAGGAATTGTTTGAAAAAATTAAATAAACATTAAAAAAACTACATTAAAATTATCTTAACTGAAACTGGCTGAATCTACCATTCATGTATATATTTTTGGCAAGCTTAAAATGTATTAATAATAATAAAACCACCTCCCATTCTGAAATCAAAATTATGCCTCCGTGACTCAACACTCTTCAAGGTGAACCTGAACGGTATCGAATTTGCACGAGATTATTTGCAATCACAGCCAGGGTGAGCACGAGCCACACAGAGCCCCCATTATACAGCTGCTCGGAGCCACGGACCTACTGCGGCTATAGCCTTACATGAAACGGAAAACACGCCGACCATTCCCCGTTAAATGGCACAAAGAAGCTTTTGAGACGAGGGCATGGCTTCACCTCAAGCAAACCCTGACCGCCACCGATTACGCACTCTCATTGCCCTGGCTCCTAACATTCCACACAGCAAGGCCGGCCCCGGCATGGGCAGATGAAATAGGGGGCATGACTGCTAAAACTGTTGCAGATTTTCTAAGTCCTTCTATCATATAAATCACATCTATCATCGTAATCGAGGCCGGTATGAGCCACAAAGATGGGTTCAACATGAAGCAGCTTTCTTCCATGCTTTGCTTTGTGTCTGCCCATTCAAGGTCACAACGCTGCAGGAACCGCTATGATTTAAAGGAATAAAAAGAATAAATATTCGAGTCAGATTGTTGTCGTAATAATAAAGGATCGGGCACTTTTTGATACTTTCGGAAACTCCATTTTTGATGCAGGAATGCACTTAGGTTGTTGCAGTTATTATACTTTAATACAGTCCTTTATACATCTGGTAGAGCCTTACTGAGGTCTGAAGACTTTTTTCAGAAGGGTCCTGCTTGGGTTGTTTGACCACGTCCTTAAGGATTTTTTTTTCAAGAAAAATTATTGAATGACATAAGGAGGGAGTCGGTCCTGAATGACGTTATAATTTATTTAAAACTACTATGTTTATTTTGCCAGGTAAGGCCCATTGAGCGATGTAGCTGTTTTTCAGAAGTTCCCTGGCCACAAATGATAGCTCAACAAAATGGTTTATCATGTGAAAATGTATAGCAACCAAACATGTGGAGTGCAAAACCCGAGGACCTGGATAAAAATTCGTGCGACGACGGGGAGAAAACTTAAAACTACAAATATACAGGTATCAGGGTCGGGATAAAACCAACGACCTTCTTCATACCAGGCGAGATAATTAACATCTCGCCACTGTGGCGCATAGTGCTCGCATATTTGTGAATGAATGTGCACAGAGCACACCTCTTGCCTTCAATTTTGTTGAGAAAAAAAAGCTCAGCTGAATGAAGGGTGCAGGATTTTTAGGCCACTTCAGGTGCACGTGGCTAAATAACAGCCGAGTCTCCTCACTGCTGCTCCCGTGCCCGCTAACCAGCAGGGAACGGGGAATAGAAATGCTCCACTGCCACTGTGCCACATTAGGGCTGCCTGTTTCAGTATCAAGCATGGAAATCGCACATTTACCAGTGGTTCACTTTGCTTTAGATAGTTTTACAATACCAGGCGGTTAAGCATAAGTTGTGTGGGTACCAGACACAGTTACCATTACTCGTTTTGTTGTTTGGTTGCATATTTGTGCAAAATATGCACTGAATGTCCTCTACTTTTGTTGGCCTCAGCTAACCCCTGGAAAGGCTGTTAAGCGTGCAGGCTATCTTGATGTAACAAAAAAACACTGCTGCTATCCAGTCACGGAAAAATCGCCTGCCGATTCAAATCCAGCCGTCACGATGAGGTCAGCAGTACGAAGATGAAATGGTCTCGACTGCGTTTGTCAACTTGGGTCTCTGTTTTGTGAAAGGGTCAGTCGAGCAAAATGCGAAAATGCGCTGCGCTCTGAGTGCACATTGTCTCCCTAGGAAACACGAAGGAACTCCAAAACAATGCATTGGCTGCCCAGTTTTCCTTTAAATACAACATATAAAGGCAGGAAACACTTTAAAAGGGAGTAGATGTTTCCAAGTTATTTCCACATTTGACATGAGATATTAACTGCTAAAGCCTGCTAGTGTGGTAAAAATGCTGTTTCAATACTTAAGATTAATACGCATTACATTCATCTGGAGATCTGGAGATGGCTACATTGTTTGTATGACGCTAAATGAGTTTGATGCGGTGGCGACTGTAAAAAAAAATCCACTGAAATTAACCGACTGATCAATTTCTTCTCAAATAACACACCGCAAAGATATTGATTAATAAATGCAGTCAAAACACTTGACTACTGTTGTTCAGCAGAACTCCATCTACAGTCTCTGCTCCTCACAGCCTTACACTGCCGTCAAAACTTCACAACCACTGGGCAAAGCCATTCGTGGCCTGTCCCTCTTCATTTTCTAAATACCATCACTCAAGCCAGGTTGGTGCAAAATCCTACATCCACGAGTAATGGAATTATTGACATGAGTTATGCACTGACCCAAGAAAGATAACTTATTTATGGAAAGTTTCCTTGCTGCATGTGGATATGCTTGTGGGTAAAAGCTAAGCAACGAAACACATCTGTCACTGAATACCAAGCTGTGTTGGGGTTGGTATGGCTGGAATGCAAGCCCTTTGACCCACAAAGCCTTCAAGATAGTAAAGCCAGAATACCTTACAATTTCCCATTGAGAACCATGTGCCATCATTTGTCTCAGACAAGCAACCATAGAAGTACACAACATGCCATTAACAGAGACCTACAGTGGTGCAGTATGCACACATCTCTTACACACATCTCACAACATACTGTGTGACAAACTAAACAAAAATGTGTACTTGCCTTACAAAAGCGTGGGGATAGCAAGGCTCTACTGAACATAGACAGCACAAGACGTGTCTGCATATGAAAATGTTCTGAGTATTAAACAAATGTAATTCAGTTCTGGTTTGTTCATCACACAACTGAGACAATACTAGCCCTAGTGCAATCCTCTGGGTCATAATTAAATTGCTTATCTCAGCATTTTTAACTTCCACAATGAACAAAGCACTGAATGAATAGGCGAGCAACCAAGTCTATAAACAAACAAGGGCACGAAAAACACACTGGTTTCCTGTTATTAACCATGTTATGACCAGGCAAAATTGAAGATTTTTTGTGACAACAAAGACACAATTCAGCAGTATATGTAAAGGAAAAAAGTCAAACTGGCTATCTATTCACGCTCGAATGGTATGGGGCTCATTCCATTTCTGTTGGTGACCCGGAGCCAGCAGTGGAATTTCAACATTATTTTAGGGTCAGTCTCTCTATACGATAACTACCGTTAACTTTCTCAAGTGGTACTCATTTTATTGACCTCTGGAGAATGATGGGTGTAATCCAACCAATGACATGAACTCACAACCTTATAATGGTGAGTTGGGCTCTCCAACAATACTACTTGGCCAGATAAACTGTTAACATTATTAGTATTCTTTTGTATTTTTTTAGGCCTCTTCATGCCATATCAGTCATTGTTTTTGTTTCACCATACTTCACCATGCTGGTAAAGGCACGTGAGTGAAGTGTGGGGAGAGCAGAAGACCAGTTAGAGCACCACTCTCCACTGATGTTAGGGATCGAAATGGGCTAGTTGTGTTCACACCGCAGTGAGCTAACAATTTTACCACCCAGTTCCACCCTTGTAAATTCACGAAAGCAAAAAGAACATCACAAAAAGGGATTCTGCCTTCAACACTGGAATACATTTTGTCACTGGTTGTGCCAGAGATGGACAGATAAATACATAAATAAGCAAGCACCTGCCACCGAGTTGGGCCTGGGCATCATGTGGGCAGACACGGCCTCCTGGAGAGGCAGCTGGGCGGCTCCAGCTGCTCCTTCCAACGTGCGACTCAGACTTTGGCTGCACACAGATGGCCTGGTCCCAGCGGCACCGGTCGGCTCTCCCTGTGGCCCGGCCTGGCCCGGGTGGTGCCAGGGACTGGTGCCCGTGCTCCCTCCATCGCCACCTTCCCCACTTTCCTCCTTACTCCGCTCCAGGCTGCATCCACTCCGTTCCACATTTTCTGAGGAGCTCGTTATTGTGGCTGAAAAGAAGAGCAAAGATAAATAAATCTATCCTTAAATCACTGTTTTATGTAAATTTTGGTTCCACATGTTTGGTGTGTTTTGTTTGATGTCAAACACAAACATGGGCACAAAATGGTTTGGTGTTAAAGGATCACCTGATATTCAAGTGACCTCTGGTAAAACCACATTTCAAATGTCACCGTTCTTTAAGATGCCTGAGCATTTAGGTTAGCATACTTGATCACCACAAAAAATGCAGACTATGTGCATTTTTGAAAAGGGTGTAATATCACCCAAGGAGGCATTCAAAATGGCTGAATACAGCAACATATGAATAAAACTCATCACTATACACAAATGAGTGACATTTTAAATATTGTCATGAAGCTCGCTGGAAATAAAGTGATGTTGTTCCCTCGTACAAACAGGAATTATAGCATTTGGGGTTACTCACTCAGACATTACATTTACCACCTCTGCAGTGCATTCAAAACATAGAATCGCGTACTTTGTCCATGCAACTCAATAGGAACTGCGAGATGGCTGCAGTCTGCTCGCGGTGCCTACAGGTGCTTTTATATGTGAACAATTCCTGCGCTGTGTGCGTGCCTTCTTGCATATAAAGTGCTTCATTTTGTACCACACGTACGTGTGTGGGACAGCCAGTGTCTTTTTCATGTGAGATAAAAATCATACTGTGAAATGCAGTTCTGTGTCCAGCATGTTATTCTTAAAATGGCATGGCAACTGTGTGTAAATAAACGGTACTAAATAATTAATCACTCACTTTTACAATCCATTTACAAGATGAAATTGTACAACGAATGTTCCAAAATGCTGAACGTTTAATGACACGCTCACAATTATCACAGGAAAATCCGATCTTCCTTTCTGTTAAAACCTTCATTGCCATGATATACAGTACTGCCAGAAAGAGACAGGCGTGTAACTAAATGGTACCACAGATCCTTTATCCTTGCTAAAATCACTGGTCAAATTGCACTACTTCAGACCTCGTAAGATAAAATAAATCGTTTAAGTCTCATTTTATATATTTTAAAGTGATTTGTTTACCTATAATTTGCACTCCTATTGTGCGTGTCAGTATTGTTTGTTGTAACGTTCTGAACTGCCTCCACTGGACATCTGTGAAAGAGCTTTATAGCTCATCGGATTCCTCCGGTATAAATAACATTTCTGATTCTGATTCATATTTGCCTGCGAAGCTGGCAGTATTCAAACAAAGGACACTGGTGACACTAAATTCTGACCAGACAATCAATCCATTATCCTATTGAAAACCTCTAAAATAAATAACATACCTACCCCCTATTTACTTTGGCTGCACCCAACACGACAATGTAGACTTGACAACAGAGCAGCAATATCACCACTGACTGTTCTAAAATGAAGATATCCCATCATACGCGGGTTACTCGCAATAACCTACCTGTCAGTCAGTCAGTCGACACATCACCCTACTCCTTTTAAGGGTGCTGCTGATATCAAATATCAATCATCATTTTAGTTGCCGTATCAGCATTCCATTATCGTGAATTTATACAGGAAACAAAATTGCATTCAGGAATCGGTACACAATTCCGGCAATGAGTAGGATATAAGAGGCTTTATCGGGAGTTTTCATCCCTTATGATTGATGGGCTATCAGTTGAAATGTCATTTTCTTTTTCTTGCCTCAAATCACTTTCATTCCATCGGTCTTAGCTCAAATATCAATCATCTCGACCTAAGAATCGACTCGAGTATTGCTTTTTTAAACGTGTAGAACTACTGTGGTGTTATATTGCATTTATTTTGTGTACAGTAATTGCCTAGCTGAATTAAACAGTGCTGTAAGACCTGCACACGAGGGTACCTAACCGCTGCGATGTCAGTGGCAGTATATAACCAAAAGAAGGTGCGTGCTAATAAAAATACACTTGCTACGCTGCACCACGATTTTATGAAAGTCGTAATTATGGTGGCAAACAGGGTTGTAGACAATTGCCAGTCAACCTCATCAAAACGGGGCCAATTAGTGAGAGCGTATTTTTCCCAAGGTCTTAATTGCGATGTTAAAAGTCACTGTTGTACACCTTCACAAAAACAATTCACAAATATATATACACACGCACATTGAGAAGCCAAATTGAAAAATGCACAGCCCATTATGATTTCCTATCAGAATTCTTTATAAAGGCGGCCCCAAATGCTTTTAAATTTATTGGCGAATAAAAAGGCAGACGAGCAGACCCCGTCTCAAAAGGAAATTTTATTTAGTGCAGGCTACCATTCATTAAACTCGCCGGTAGCAGGCTGGCCAGAAACCCCATATTTCTATTCTCACCTCGACCTGCTCCTGGCATCAATGAAGCACTCGTAATCATTTCTGTGACATTTAGAGAGCTGTGTCGCCCGACCTCGGCATTACGCTGAAAGCCCCCGTTGTCTGGAACACGAGTCTGCAGTGGTCATTATTCTCGAGGTGGTGCTCACTCTGAGCACGATGATATTTTTTTTGGAAGCCCTCTCTCTGACAACCCGAAGATGTGAGACAATGTGTAAAGACAATGTTATTGTATACCTTCATCTACTTGTAAATAAACCATCTAATTTTGCGAGCGGTATTACCACGTTCATAAATACAATGCAATGTATGAATAAAATATTTATACTGGGATATATAATTCGCATGTACGAGGTACCAGTCCCCTTTTACAATTTGTTAACCTAAAATTATGAAGCACGTGATGGGCATTTTTTGTCACAACTCAATTAAAGAATCAACTATTTTAAGAAGGTGTGAGCCCATTAAGGCTAAATGTTTATTGTGCAATCCATTGCTCTGAGAGACTCATCCTGTCCATGCGGCCCTCATTATTCACTCTCGGGCGAAAGAGACAACAGCAGCGGTAGAATAACGAGCGCAGTGGCACGTCGACGTTAGCGAGCCGGTGAACACGGGCGGCGCCGCTCACCGATAATGCCGCTGTCCTTGCTCTCCAGGGTGGAGCTGGCGCTGCCCACGCTGCTGTAGGGGCTGCCCTTGCTGGGCGGCGTTGGCTTGGAGCCCCCCGCGGGCCCTCCGTGCAGCGTGGAGCAGGGGCTGCCCGTCCCGGGGGAAGGGGATCCGCTCGTCAGGGTGGAGCACGGGCTGATGCCACTGACTGCCGATGGCTACACGAGCGATGGGCGGGGTGGGGGGTTGGCGAAGAAGCACAGTGGGGGCCACTTCGGTCAAATAACCTCAGCTATCCACTCACTACACCGGTCACCACCCTATACACTATCGCTGCCGCACCTGAACATGCACTTGTTTTCACGGTTCCTTGCAAGCTGAACACTTTCAGCACAAAACTGTCTGGCCAGTTGGAAGAGTAGGCCAAATACCTTCTAAGGTGGCTCTCCACAGCTCCTTCCAGTGGAGGCCCTTCTACCAAAACTTGCATGTTTGAGCAAGCAATTGCAGGGATGCGCATTTACCTATCTTCTGGTTCAAGGTGGCTGCCAAAGCTCGTCTGGACTAATGTTAAAGAATCCTCCACTCAGTAGCCGTGTGTCATGGAAATTCAAAGATTAGAAGAAACCAGAACTTTCAATGAAACAGTAAGTAGATCACTTTAGGCTGAGGGGATGTTAAATTGCAGAGATTTAAACGGGTTTATCCAAAGCTGACTTAGTCATACCAAACACTGAAATTGTTCGATAATTTACAATAATGAATACATTTGCGATGTGATAATACCTTACAAATATGTGTCCATACACTACTTGATGACGGCCTACCAATGCTGTGTCAGTTGTGGGGGTATATATGGCCATACTTCACCATACTGGTCAATGCGCGTTGGTGAAGCAAGGGGGCCAGTCCCAGCTATCACTCGCCACTGATGTCAGCTGCAGTGAGGGATTTTACTCGGGCAGGTCACCATGAGATGCAGCGCTGGGCTCTAACCACTGCGCTACTGATCCCCTGTGTGATGCATATTATTGTCATGCATATTTGCTAAATAGGTCAGTATGTATAGAATACATTCTACCATGTAACACGAGGTTTAATGTGCATTTAGATGGGTTTTCTTAGACTTTTGTTGAATTGATTAATTCTCAAAAAATGGATGAACGCACGCAATTGTGAAGCAATTAGAGCAATCCGATTCAAACCAGTCCCATAACTTTTAAAATCTCACATGGCATTTTGAAAAAAATATTGAAAACCTGTTTTGTGTGATTGGCCCTTTCATCATAAAGTATATTTAGAGACTCAGATATAGATTGGAAGGGAATCAAAGCTCTCAACTGCTCCACAGGTTGAAAAGGCTACACACTCCATTATCTATAGAGTGTATGGGCCCCAGGCACCAGAAGTGGTGGGCGACTTGGCTGCACGAGCACCAGGCCCTGATTTAAAAACACTTTGATCATTTTGCTCAGTACCCAGCACGGCAGACAAGGCGTAAGGAAATGCTGCCCTCATAACATGGCGAGGACATCCCCCATCACAACTGACAAGAACGTCAGTCGCACGAGGAGTGAGGTGGGCAGAATACAACGTTCAGATAACCGAACATTTCTACGCCCACCGCCAGTCTCAGGACACATCGGTTCAAGTGGCCGCTGTGTCGTGGGCAAGGATTCCGGCAAAACAGTGCTGGCACTTGTGTCTACCCGCCGCCAACAGAGCAGATTGGGATCTCTGCTCAGCCATGCGCTTCACCTCCATTGAGCATCAGCAATTACAGTCATTACGATATTCATTGCTATGTTTGTTTCTTTTCCTGCAGGGATAGGTAAAATCTGATATTTTAATTAATATTCCAGTGGTCCTTCAAGAGGAATCCATTGTCAATAAAAAAAATTTTATACAATTTCTTTTCATTTTAATTCTGAAAAGAAAGTATTCACGGTGAAAGGCATAAGCAATTTATAAAATTATGTAATTTACGAAGGAACAATCTAATAGCATTAATAATAAGTATGAATATAATTGCTTGGGGAGGGAAAATAGCACTCCCATGAAGAAACAAAAACAGAACTCCCTTGAAGCAACTTTGAAACATCATTAACAAGAGCAGATGCTAAAGTCAACATAAGCCCATGTAGACAAATACAACCATGTTGGTATAGATCAAGTTAGATCCCTGTTGCCGTGCGCATATCTCTGCATTAGTCAAAGCCTTCATGAGTTAGTGATTACAATAGTAATATAATAAACAACCGCAACTCCACATTGTACTGAGAAACATTCTTTTGCAGGAAATTAAAATGCATAACAGCACAAGGCAAGACTTGCGAGCAAAAATGAAAACCAACAAACCTTTCTTTAGCGATCGCTTCGTCTTCCGCTCAACAAAAATTCGAAACCCGGACACCGTGTCTCGTGGAAGCGTCGTTCCCCACGCAGACCAATTATACAATTTTCTGCAGACGACGATGAGAAACGCATCCCCCCCTGCAGCGCCGAGCAGAAGGGGCGCTCGGACTGGACGCGCAACAGGCGGCAACAGGGGGGGCTTGGCTCGTGTGCGTGGCGTGGCGACGAGCTCTGAAGATTAGGAGCGCTTATCACTGCGGCGGCGCGTGAGAAGGGGCGTTTGTATGTTACGGCGAGGTGCGAGCCGTTTATACCATTGTGCATTATGCTCCTTGTTTGTTTACGCTTTAAACGTGGGCAGCCGTTGTGGTTTTATGAGCTCCTCGTGGAAGACGCCAGCACCGACTCACTCTGGGGCCATTGTGGATTGTCTCGTGATGTTTCCACGCGTGACCGAATTAAAATCTAACAGCGAACCTAGAAACCAATTGAACGGCAGTTGTCACGCCGTGTCATGCTAAGGCAAAACGGTCAGATTCAGAATAATATCTTTCAAATGTAACATTTGATTGCATTATTTAAACAACATTCTGTAGTTTATAGAGATCATAGAGTATTTCCGAGTGGCATGCATAAAACGTATCATTATTTTTCATTATGTGTCCAGTTATTTAGAAGCAAGAGGCGAAAAACTTGTGAGTGACCCTTCTCTCTCAGATGCCTGGGCAAACAACCCAGTCCCGTCCAAGGTTCACTATTTCAGCTCCGTTGTCATGCGGCGAGCCCAGTTTTACACATAGCAACGATCCTTCCTGTTGATACTGACGTTGCGGTCCTCACCGCCTTTGAACCTCGCAACTTGCGAGAGCCAGTCGGTTTGTTAATGTTTCGGTTAAATAAAACTTCAGGTCTCCCAAAAGCACCTCACTGTAACCAACCATCAAGTAACTACCTTGTTTATAAATATTCCCTAATAATATTACAATCATTAGTAGATTTTAAACTCAAGCTGCATTCTTTTTCTTTGGTACGGCAGGATGGAAAGTCAACAGTTTTTAAACGTGTTACAGTTCAATGCTACGTTTTTTAAGCAATCCAAAGTGGCAGGAGACACTGTATGGATTATAGCAACAATATGTAGGCTTATGGATTGATGAGAACATAGATTTTGAGCCTCATATTGAACACATTCATCTTAATTTCCAGCAAAGTCTGGGCTGTGATGTGCCACATTTTGTTTAAATGTGGCTAAAAATGAGCTGGCTCGAATTTACAGGCAGGAGCACAGCTTGAAATGGAAATTATGTTCAAACCTCTCGCTTGTACCACATGCAACTATGGAGACCTGATACAGAAACCCTGTCCTGTTAAGATACCCTTTAGTTTGGCTCACAGAATCCTATCGAAAGTCACTGAATGAAAACTTTTTATTAACCACCCAACAAACAACGGTATGCTTGATGATACATGCATGTAATATAGCTGCGAACTACCCGTGTTTACTATGGACTGCAATGTAGCCTCATATGATTACACAATTCGTCGTTGGATGCAGCTCCTTTCAAAAAACAAGTGCCGAATCAAGTGAAATCCTGATAAAGCTTTAGTTAACACTGCCAAATTCTGTCAGCTCACGTTAGAGTGAAAAAGAAAGCCTTACATTTCCCTTACGCGTAAAGAAAGAACCCGAACGGCGCTCTCACGGATGCTCTTTGTCTAATTACGCTTTGGAAACGGATGATTAATAGGGGGGCCTCTGGCTTGGCCTCCCGTGCGCCGCACAAAACAGTCTCTTGTATTCAGGTCAGCAACGCTGCCCGCGCGCTCACCCGCTCAACACACACTGCTCCTCACCACTGCCTCTCTCAAGCAGCGGCGCTCCCAGCAGAAACCCCGGCGAGAGCGTGTCGCTTGGGAGCAAGCGGGCGAGCGGCGCGAGGCATGGCGACAACACGCGCTATTTAGGGGCCATCCATTGCGTAGGTACGCAAAAATCTGTATAAAAATTGGCCCCTCCATCCCTCACTGTATGAACGCGTACTTTTTACCCCCCCCCTCCTTACCTGCGTACGTACGCTTGACGCACCCCCCCAGAATCCTATAGAACGGCCGATATTGAATCCACGCAGAAACGATCAATGATTCATAATATCAACGTGTTTAAGCAACCAGATAGTCCACAGCCGGACTATCTAACTCCTCATTTGAAGGCCAATGTAGACAATTTATTATCGAGGCTTCACCCCCCCCCCCTTTTCAATGCGGACGCACATTGTCAGTAGACCCCCCCCCATACGCAAGCGTACGCATTTGGGTTAACCCCCCCGTCTCCCCTACGTGCGTACGCACTAACTGGATGGCCCCTATGCGGCCCGGCTGTTGCACGTCGGAGCGAGAGCCAATACGAACGGAGCGGGAAAGAAATGAGAAACACAGTCCCGTTCACCCAGCCCCACCCCCACTGCCCTCATCCGTGCCGTAAGTGGGCAATCGTTGCCAGTGCAGTCACGTAGAAGGTTGTTTTACTTTGAATAGTATATTTTTTATTCTTCTTCTAAACACAAACCCAAAACCCCCCAGTGTTTGTAGTTCGCCTTACATGTTTTAGAATGGCAGGTTTTGTACGTCACACAACTTGCGGTTAATCACCGTGTACGCATAACCTAAGCCGCTCGCAGCTAAACTGTGGCGTGCCGCAGAACCGTTCCCTGTTAAAAACAGAATATGACAAGGTTTACACAAGCGCGCTTAGCCATTACACTATATGTCTGCACACCTGTGATGAGTTAGGCTACATTTAAAAGCCTCACCTTTAGAGAAGCCGTTCAGGGAAGGCAGATTTCACCCATAGTCGCTTACCTCCATGCAGAAACCAATAACTAGACATGTCATGTCCGACTGAATTACAGTTACGTGATACTTCCCCCATGGTAATGCAGGCGAGGCTGGCAGAATTTCAACGCGCACGGAGCTTAACAGCAACAGTTTTCTAAAAGCTCACAATCTGGGACAGTGCAAAAAAAGAGCTTACACGTCAGAACGGTTACACAATTAAGTGGGCAAGACAGCGGTAGCCAGGGCAAAGCTGTTGTTGTCAGGTTTAATCTCAAGTGTATAACATACGTGATGTATATTTTTATTGCATTAAGCCTGCCATGACAGCGGCACAAGTGAAACGATTCCTAGGATTAATGCTTAGGATTCAGGGAATGTTTTTGACTTGGATATAACCTTCGACTCTCCTACAAAGTGGATTGGAACAAAACGAGTCACTTCAGAAGCGATTTGTAGCTTGCAAGCATATTTACACAAAGCGGGATTTTTTTTTTACAAACGTGCATGACAAAATGCTATGCAAATCAACAAGGCAGAAACAATAACACAACCATTGCATATCCTCAACGCTGAGAATACACGCCCATTCACATATCAACCCCAACATACCACATGTGTCGCAGTGATCGAGGATGTACGTACCTTTGTGTCGGCTCTCTCGGGGACACTACACGCCGCTGCCTTGCTTCCCAGCAGGAGTCCCAGGCGCGTCATCAACGCGTCCGCAGTCTCCTGGACACTGCACTCCTTCTCCGCATCTGCCAACCCATCGTGAGACAGGGCCGCTCGATCAGTTCACCACAAGCCATGAAGCAAGGAGCAAAGAAGAGATCGGACGACTGGTCAATCGTGTCGATTGATTGACGAAAATAATCCACTGTATAGTAATAGGTTTTTACCCTTTCAACTGGTACAAAAACTGACACCTTTATACAAGGCATCATGTTTTCAATAACCACAACACAAGCAGTCAAAATGCAAACAAAAAGAAACAACTCTGATGATGATAATGATATGCACTGTCCTTGAAGTTGATTGGTCCACACCCGAGACAGCTTTTCTTAGAGCCTAGTCTCCATTGGTGTTGGACCAGATGACGCCAAAAGGCGTACAACTCAAAGACAGCGCACTATCAGAGTATTGAGAGCTCGGGGTAAGCATTTACACTATGAGACCTCCTTTACCAGTGGCAAAATATAGTAATAGGTTTTTACCCTTTCAACTGGTACAAAAACTGACATCTTTATACAAGGCATCATGTTTGCAATAACCACAACACAAGCAGTCAAAATGCAAACAAAAAGAACAACTCTGATGATGATAATGATATGCACTGTCCTTGAAGTTGATTGGTCCACACCCGAGACAGCTTTTCTTAGAGCCTAGTCTCCATTGGTGTTGGACCAGATGACGCCAAAAGGCGTACAGCTCATAGTGAGAATAATCCACTGCTTTGTTTGTGGTCCATTACTCAGGCCACTTTAAACATGATGGCCGCCACCATATCCAGCCTCCCAAATAGGTGGGAAACCTACAAGCGAGATGTGGCAGATGACATCACCAAGCCCCAGTGGCATACGTGGAGAATGTATTGAGAACATCAAACCACCAATCGGCAGAGTAATCAATACTGTATATATTCATATTCATCAATGTACAGCCCTTTTGTCAACCAAATACTGCACTGGGTGAGGCACTCCCAATGCCGTGCACGTCATGGGTGTTATTTGACCATACTTCACCACGCTGGTCATAGCGGATTGGTGAAGGTTCAGTAAATCAATGGATTTTCTGCACCGTCCTGTGCTGACGAATTAACAAGAACGCTTATAACACCTGTTCATGCATAGTGGTCACCCACGCAAGCACAATCCAGACTTAAACCTGCTTGGCTTATGATATCCAACGGGACTGAGAGCACATTCCAGGTGATTCCGCCATCGACACGTCAATTTATGTAATGTACTTTAAAAAGTAGAATCTTAAATGAAAATAACCGAATAAAACATATAAAAATTAAATAATCATGTAAAGTTATTTTACAGAGATGATGAATACAAAAAAATACAACAAAGACTAAAACTAAATGAAGTGAAGCAATTCACGCTACTTTTTATTAATGTTGAAATCTGCTACTTCACGGATGGTTGACTGCCTTGTTCATCTAAAATTATAGTAAGGAAAACCACATAAGTGAAGAAATCCTGGAAGCAATATTTATGCAATACATCTGTGTGATTTAATGTAAATGTCCAAGTGTTGTGTTATAATACTGAAATTTCATGAAAAAAATTCAGTTTCATCAGCCATGGTAAATCCACTACTGGATAAAGTAGTTCCCCAACCTGCCCACATAAAATGTTGTCGCTCTACAATTTCCCGAAGAATATACATTTGAATTTTTTAAAAACTAATTTACAGCCCTTTGTCAATCCACCATTAGCCGAAGGACCACCAGTGCTGTACCAGTTGTGGAGGGGTAGTTTCACCAGATAGTGTGGCTTGGTGAAGTGGATTAAGGGGCCAGTGTGCAAACCAATGAGTGAACTACGGCTCCACCCAACCTTGATATTTACAGCATGATCATTCTCTCAAAGATGAAGGTCAGGATTAGAACCAAAAAGCTGTGCTCAATAAAGGTATCGCTGAGGAAATGTTGAGGGGAAACATTCCGATCAACAAAATACAAGCCGAGAACACACATTTTTAACTGTTGGCGAAGCAAACTATTTTGACCATGCTTGCATTCACGCTGCCCTGCAGAACGAGGAGCCACCCTTTTACTTCAGTGCTGCCCAGTGAACAGGTGGAAGATCCCTTTCTTAAAGAAACATTTCTCACATTCTTCAAGGGTGTGGCATAAAAACAGCTGGTAACGCTCCATCGTCTTCCAGGCCCTCCTTCCGTACCCGCGTTTACATCGCCAATTTTGAATGTTCGTGGGTTGCTTTTGGCGAATTTTTCATTTAATGATTAAATATATTTCTTGCCAGCTCTCCTGTGCCAGAGCTAAAGTATTGCAAAATTGAGAAACGCTAAGTTTGAATGTATAAATACTTGAGCCCTCCCTGCAGAACAAATAGTACTGCTATGTTACACACAGCCACTAGAATTCCTGTCCAGCTTAACTTACAGAAATTATAAATCTTCAAATATTAGCCTTCCTGTTGATGATGTGAGGATTTTAAATAGCAAGAAAGCTTGTGGAAATTTAAAATCCTTTCAAGGCTATGCTGTCAACAAGTTATCAATTATACTCCGACATGGTGCACTACTTTGAGATACACATTAGTGGACAATGGTCGATAATAGCTACCCACACATTATTGTCTGTATTTTAAAGATATATTTGCAGCCACATAATTGGACTGAGCTTGCCAAGCGACGAAGTATATCGAATGTTTTTTTTTTGTACTCTTCCACAAAGCAAAGGCTGCATTGACAAATCCAGGCTTCCTGTTCAAGGACACACAATGAAAAATTGCTCCATTTCTAATTTTCACGACAAAAGGTAAGTGGGGACCCACTTGTCCTGTGATTACTACGTGGCAATTGAATACATTGTTCAGGTTCTTTGAAGTATGGATAAAGACCATGTGCATGGAATAGTAACTTGGACATTTTGCGAAAACATGAATTGTACCAACCAGAAATCTATTTTTTTATTTTGATGGTTGTTTTTCTCCTTTCACAGGTTTAATAGAAGCATATTTAGTGCTATCAGAGTGATCAAAGCAATGTTTTGACACATTTCTGTCAGCCTCTTTCAGAGCCTCCACTGCAAATCAGGTGGTGAGTGAGAGACCCACAATAAAAGGTTTGGAATTCAAATCCTGGTTTCAGAATCAGAATATTTGTTTGTAGTGGTTTGGGATTGTCTTAGCCCATCATCTCTTCAGGGTCTATAAAATTAGAACCACTTTGTGGGGATGTCAACAGTGGTTGTTCCACAAATAAGCTGGGCCCTTATCATAGGGATGTGGAATGTCCACCACCGACTCAGATTAGCACAGACGCAAGGGTCATTTGAGCAGAAAATCTCTGACTTTTTGAATGCGAAACTAGGGCCGCACAAATGGTGCCAATTAATAAAAAATATACAAATGCTATCTATGGGACCTTTTTTGCCAGTATCCAAAATGATACAAAAAATAAGAATAGATTTTAACCTTTCTGGCAATAAAACAGGCGTTAAGATGTTCAAATACCAAATATATACACCTCTTTGCTCGGCATTACATCTGCATTAACCACACATACTTGTGGCAAAATATGCAAAAAAACCGTGCTCTGATAATTATTTAATATATGCATTGTCTTTAAACTTGATTGGCCTGCACCAGAGACAGCATTCTTCATGGCCTTGTCTCACTAGTATGAGACCAGGGAACGCCAAAAGGCAAAAAGTACAAAAACAATGCAAGTGTCAGAACACTTACAGCTCGGGTCGAGCAGTTATAATGCTGTGACATTATCGGAAAGGTGTTGACAATAAAATAAAAGAGAATGTTCTAGCCACATTTAGAAATAACAATTCAAACATTTCTGCCAATGAGAACACACGTGCCAACAAGGACATTTAATTGATTTTGATGTTGAAGTTCTGTGCAAAACCAGTTACTACTGGCCAATACTAAGTAGATAATCTATCGAAATTGAGAGAAATATAAATAATTTTAACCGTTCGAATAACTACAGGCTTAGTGCTGCTTGGAAGCGAATCATCAAATGATACATTGTTTAAATGCATGCCTATACAGGCCACCATACGTCAATGGGGATCACCTGTGAGCAGACAATCACAGGTACTGCTATTTTATTGCTTGTGAGCCCTTCCCACGTGAAGGGCTCACACGTGACATCATCACATCTATCCTCTACTTATGGAACGAAACAGGACGATTTCTCCACAAATCTGGCTGTCGCCTGATGAAGCTCGTTGTAATTATTGGCGAAACGTCGTACTCAGATTGTAAATGTTGTGGATTTGCTCTCCAACACACCGGTGTGCTGTACTAGTAACGAATTAGCATGTTCTGTTTACGTGACAACCCTTACTAATTGAGTGTGTTGGGTGGTGGCGGGTTTAACGACACATTTATATTCATGTGATCTAACCCAAAAAAAACTATATTATGGAGTTATGAAGAGGTGTATAATTTGTATTTTATGTATCAATCTGAATCATGAACAACTAATTTTACAGAAACCATGGAGGTACACATTTCCACTCTTTCAGGATTGCTGTCTGGTAATTTGGTATCAAGCTAGTTAGAAAAATCGTTTCAGGCCGATTTTGTGGACAAAAGGGAATTTTATATGACTGGTGCCCCAAAAAATAATTGAATAAACTACATCATCCTCAAAAAAACAATTATACACATGAGTTGACCAATATAATTCTTATATGAAATATTATAAATGTGTTAAAACAACACATGCAGGTAAAATACTTGACAAGCCACTCAATTGTAAGAATGAATTTGCTATATCCAGGGACATTAAAAACCAAGAATGTCTTTCTTTATATTTGGCTGGAATAATGCCACTATTCCAATAATGGTGTTGCTCTTGAAGCAACACTTCAGACAGCACCATGTGGCTGTTTTATTATTACTTACAACCTGACTGGCATGAACGCTCAAGTTGTTGTACTTTTTACATTTTTTATGTTTGTGGTGCAAGCTAGCTCAGAGAACAAAAGCTTCAAAGCTCAACTTTTGCAAGGCATGCAGCGATTCCTCAAATTGTGATCTGAATTAGCTTTGGAGATAGATGACCAAAGGATGCCTGATCAAAACAACGTACAAGGTCCTGTGCCACAACTGGCAGGCATAATGAATACTTGGGCATTTGAAATATGTACAAAAACGAGCGTTAGAACATAAAAAGAATGCAAAAGCGTTTCAAAGGATTATAATCTGGACAAACCAGTATACTCTGGAGTGTCATTTTATATTTTATATATAGCCTTGAGCACAGGAGCAATGCTACAACAGCTGCATTAAACAGATGAGCCGCATGCTGGAATGATACCACTTTCTAAGCATTACAAAACCAAGCAGGTCAAGGGACATTATGATGGCAATCCATCATGAGCACCCAGGCTGGCAATAAAGTTGGGAATGCAAACAACATCACGTAATGAAGCGCTTGAATCATCTAACCTTATTTGACTCAATTTAACGTCTTAGAAAACGATGCCACATAAATGAGGCAAGTACAGTATATATAAAAACCCGCATGTGAAACTATTTAATATAAGGAGGTTGGAAGCAGAGGCTTTGTAAAATTCACTTTCCTTTCCTGGTGAGCTTAAACAAACTCCCCAGTCAATGCCCTAACATGGCCTGCATATATATACTCACTCCAACATACCAAGCATTTCTTTGAACCTTGTTCCCATTTCACAATCCTTCAAACTCAGTCTCCTCCCTCAAGACAACAGCCCTGCTTCAAACAATAACCAATGCGGCCAATCGTACCAGCTGACTAGAAAGCACTGCTGGTTTAGGATGCTAATTTTTCACAGGGACACAAGATGTGTGTGCTGTTTTCCTCGGTGTCAGGTGGGAAGAGATATTATTGTAATAATAATAACATTTCACGATGTCTTCTCTCTCCCATTTTTTCCTGCTCTAAAGGTCATCTCGAAGGTGTACAATACCACAGACTAATGTAATGAGGTCTATGAAATCACATGACAAGAGGCAGACTTGGGCAGACTTTTAACCAGCCACAGGAAAATCTTCCTGTGTGCATGGTGTGAGCGCGCCACAGTGCGAACATTGCTTTGAGGGGACATAACACGAACTGAAAATCACATTTTTAAAGGACAACAGCAATATATTTTTCAAGTTGACCCAGTTAATTAAATACTCATGAAATATCTTGATAAAAAATACATTTGAATTAATGGAATAAGATTCTGGATAAAAACAGAATACACACTGTACAACATTTTGTCATGACGGCAATAGAAACAATTGGCAATTGACTAATCATTTGAAATGAATGTACTTACCTTGAAGAAACATAAAAGCCAAATACAAAACAATGAAATAAAATGCATGCACAATTGCTTTAATAATATCGGAAATTGTAATGAGATTTATTTTACACACGATGTTTTCACTATAAGAACGGGTGGTCCTCAGTCTGCCGGCCGTCTGCTTTCCGGTCACGGCGCAACTGTGGACTCCTGCGCATCCTGCAGCTGCAGAACAATGTCCAGCAGATGAACGAGCCTCTGCACATCAAAGGCGCATTTTGGCTGATATCACCACATGCCGCACATGCTCGGTGGGAACCCTCTGTCAGACAGACGACGCTTTAAAAACATCCACCGACTTGAATGCACACTTTCAATGCCAAAAGCTCAATGGTGGAACTGGCACAAAGCAAAGGGACCAGCGGCAGGAATTTTGAAGCACTCGAAATGAATAATGCAAGGAGCTGTTTGTTACACGTAGATTATTTTAAGCGACGAATTGGAGCGGAGGAGGCTTGCAACACGCCGATCTGTTGTGCAAGCCGAAGCCCCCCCAAGGGCTGCATTCCGCTAGTGTATTTACACTTGACGGCGGAGGCACGACCACCCAAACGAGTGAATTACTACTTGCAGCTGACTTTCCTGTGCTCACTCCCCCCCCCCCGTGCATACGCAATGCGTGCACAGACATAATATTTCTATCCGTCAATTTTCTGTACTACTGTGTGCAAGAAATTGATTTGTATCCACTTATGTAGTTTCTACACTGCAAGTCAATGATGAATGCTGCCTTAGCAGCATAAATGCTAGGAACCTGTAAAAGGCAACATATGCAACGTATGTAGTCTTCTGCTACTTTCATGACGATATATGAATGAATAATAATCGCATGATAGCCCAGTGGTGAGCAAGCTCGTCACATTTTGAACAGAGATTATGTTTCAATTCCCACAACCGGCCAGTAACGCTGCAGGGCATTAGCAAAACTCACCTTCCATCAGCTATACAGAGGAATGCTAAAGGACCTGTGTAACAATCACAGCAATGGGACACTTGTGTCAAAGTCACAGCCAATATCCCAAACGTGAAAATGAACTACATGTACCTCATATGTAAAAAAAAAAGTAATGTTCGTGCATGGGCTCTCACGTCTCCCTTACAGAGTAAACACTGCATCTCCACGGGCTTTGATCTGATTCCAAAGACATCAGATGAAGGTAAATCTGAAAACAAAATTGAAATAATACATAATACAGTACCCTATGAATAATGTTCACTTAATGTCAAGGTTTCTCGTGCCAAGTATTGTTGACCCAAGTAACCCATTTTCAAAAGAGACTTGCAGTCTCAATGGGTTATCAACTGTTAAAATAAAGGTCTACTATTGGTCGAATAAAACACTGTATTCAATCGTGGGTGATTTTTTTCTTATCAAACTAGATACTAAATATAAAAAACATAGGCAGGAAAAAACAAAGCACGAGTCATCATCAGCCATGTCTATCCACTGCCTCCCTATATCATCGCCATTCCTCAAATATTAGCAGACCTATTTACTAAGTATTTAGACGTAAATGAAATATGTGAATTGTGGAATGAGGCTTCAATTATTTGGCAAGTCAACAAGGAAGACAACATTGATTTGAAGATTTAAAGACCCATTATCCTCTTAGCAGACTCCAAAAAAACTATTCACCAAGATAACATAACTACATAACAGTCAATATATAGGCCAACCAACCACAACAGCAAGGTAGTTTTACAAAAGGTTTCTCTACCATTGACCATATAAAGACTATCGGATAAGATTCTGGAAGAAACGAATTAATATAAAATACGACTTTGCCTAACTTTGTAGACTATAAAGGGCATTTGATTCAGTGCAAAAAGATGCACTTATCCAACCTCTTACAAACCAATGCTATCATTAAAAAATTATAATCAGAACCATTTATACTGATAGGACAGCTACACTGAGATTGCTTAAAGTAACCAATTATAAATTATAGGAGGATTCAGGCAAGGAGACACATCCTCACTAATGCTATTCACAGAGACACTCAAATGCATTATTGAAGTACCAAAGAGTAATTCCAAAATAGATATCCTGGCTCCTGCAAGAGATGAGGAACTTCCTCATCTGGCTAAGGATCCCCATTAGAGATGAGCTACTGTAGAGAGACACCATGACACAGAAAGATATAATACGGTCACAGTGAGGGCGCTGTGACTTTTTGAAATTCCATTCCCAAAATGTTTTGACCATCCCTCCTCCTACACAATGCAGGCACGAACAAATCATTATTCTGATCCTTTATGTAAGCTCACTGAGATGTACCAACTGTTCTGCAAGGAAAAATCTTGAAACGTAAAAGAAATATGCTTATGTATAGTGTACAAACATAGGTGCCTCAACAATATGGATATAGAGACTGTTGCTGCTGATGAACATCTGTTAAAGTAAGTTCGGCAACATGAACGTGTTGTTTGTCAGCATTATGCTCAGCCATATTTGTCTCTCCAGTGCTAATGTTTACACACAGGCCCCAAAACTTTATTGAAGGCCGAGTTAATAAAGGCGTTAGTCAGGTACGAATGAACGCCACTAATATAATCAATCCATCGCCATGCATCACACCCAGTTCACTGGGCTCTTCGCGCAGCTTGCTAACCACTACACCACCACTTTGTGTGCTCAAGCACCCACAAAGATCTACCATATAGCCTTTAACAGACTGTGGGGGCAGGTGCTGTTAGGGAGCACCTATGAAGGCCGGAACGGTACACGAGGGGGTGGGTGGCTAACACCACACCCGACTGCCTTTGTCTCCCCAATAGCGATGCTCACACACCAGGTACGTATTTGAGGCTGAGTTAACCTATGGGAGGCCCAAGACCGGTGTTGGCCATGAGCAGGAATAGAACTCAGCCGAGTTCGCAGCGCACCGCGCTAACCGCTACACTGCCGCTCCCCACGCATGCGCGCACACACACGCGGGTGCATAACAAGTACGTGCACAATTCTTGTTTTAAATGCACTCATTTTTTATACAGTAAATAGAAAGCACTTCTTACCATGCAGGAAAAGCCCAGCTCCTTCTTTTATCTCAGTTGAAATTGCTGGCCCCAGCTTCGCAGACTCTGGAACCCTGGGGACTTCTGCATACTTTGGCTTCTGGGCAGGCACTGTTAGAGAAGAAACAAGTTTGAGTTTTCTTTAGAATCCTTTCTCTATACATATCATTTTCAACGTGCGTGACTTGCACCTTAATACAGCGACAGAGGCCTGCTTTATTACGTTCAACCACACTGTTTAAACAGCTTAACGTGAGACATCATACACAGATATGTGGGACGAATGTCTTGCTTGTTCAAATGGCCTCCTCTTTGCCAAGGAACACACCATTACTATCTTAGATCAACTTAGGAAATGATAAATTAATAAATAACATGCTATCTGCGTCTTATTTGAACACCTGCTCTTTCTATTACAATTTCAGAGCCGAGCCTTAATTTAAAGATACATAGCATGACTTTTATATGTAACACAGTATGTGCCTTTGTGTCCCAACGATATCGCTGAATTAGGAAAATTATCTGTAATTGCTTAATTGTCCATTCCTGAGTGCTTGCAGAAACTAGGTGCCCCCAGTTCTCCAATTCTGAGCTGCAGGGACAAACATTTCCGAAATACCTGGCACACGGATTATTTAAAGCCAGGCGTGTTGTAAAACTGGCAAATGTTACACTATGAATAATACATGTGTAACGTTCGGAGATCACAATACATTTACTGAAAATAAAGCAGTACACACTGCTGTGAAAGTACTATTGACAGCTGCTGCAATAGAAGCGTGGGTGAGCACTGTGTGGGCCATGCCTGTGGCGGAGGTGAGACGTTCCAGGATGAATTAAATCGGTGTCAGTTAACGTGCAAAAAAACCCATTGTGGTTATGCTGTATTAATACTTTACACACATAGCAAAGGTGCCACAATAAAAAAAGGCTGCATTACGATATGCATTTATATGTTTTAAAGTATGTACGCTATATCTATCGTCTCTATAATGCATGCCTTTGTCTCTTGAGGAATGTTAATGGTCTTGCTGCAGAGACTATGCTGGAGTGTTTTCCTTGACTCAAATTAATGACAGGGTCAGCTCCGAATGGTTGAATGGACAAACTCCAATTAGGAGTTATGTTAACGCTCTCCTTGTGCGAGAACTTTGTTTTCAATACGGTGCCGCTGACAGAGCCGGAGACGAAAGCCCTTTTCTGCTATGGCCTCACGCACCTCGGAAGACACGGTCGTTTACGCCTCCCTTCAGCTGTCCATTCATCCACGCCATAGGGTGCCCCGGATGCCCCAGCGTTTCTCATTTCTCTCCACTGGTGGCCCCGAAAATAAAGCGATGCTTTATATACCCAGACGCCTTGAACTCTACAGTGTACCGTCACTCGCATTTCTATTACTCCCAGTGTTATTTAGCGTCATGTTAAGACAGTAATTTCAATGAATGAAATTGTAACTGGATAAAAAAAAAATCTATATTTTTCATCAAATTGTATCCCGGGATATTGATACGTCTGTACAATTTTTTTTTTGCGATAGCACATGTCATCCCCATTTATGTAATGGATTTAGTTTTTTAAGCAATTCGGGTACTCTTTTTTATTAAGTCTCTTTCAACCAAATCAATCTAAAGCATTCCATTGGAAATATAATTCCTCTGTCAGATTCAATGTGTCTGAACTCGCAAGCGATTGACTGAATTGCACGTATTGTATTGCTTCATTGCCGAAAATCTGAGAGGCTGGCATTACCAAGCAACATTGTTTAGCATTTGCCTTCTTCACGCACCTTTATGTCACATTCAACAATATTGCAAAGCTCAAACATTTAATTAAAAAACCCCTGACTATCATAGCAAGACATGGTATATAGAATATTGCCATTACTGCTCTAAATTTTATGCACTGTAAAACGGTGTCTGTCTTTGGTATACAATGCATAAATAAGTTTAATAATTTGAACAGTTGTGTCATATGTCTGCAATTTTGCTCTCAGCAATTTTATTGTCAGCAGCAGATTTAATTTATTCACCCATTTAATTTGCCCTGTGCTTTGCCAGTTCATAATACTGCTTAATAAAGTGCAATGGTCTCTCATCACGTTTTCAATAATGAAAGAAATGCAGCTTACTCTAGCGATATAGAAAATGAGCCCCTTAAACACAGTGTACACTGTATTTCATCCCCTCACACAACCCCCCAATAGGATACCTGGGGAATTTTAAACGCATTTTTCTTCAGCATTCATACAAAAGAAGCCTTATGCCGCAAGTGCCGTGTTCCATGCTGCGGGCCCTTGTGGGGCAAATTAGGTGGCATACCTTAGAGAGAGCACAGGGGCAGCTGCCATAACAGCAAGGTTGTTAACGCAAGTTTATTAACGGTTCGATTTTGCTATGATAAACAAAGGTTCTCTTAACAAGCACAGATTTGACGACGCATCGATTTAGAACGATTCTCGAGCGCCCACGAAACACGTGTCGAATCGAACGTGCAAGTAATTGATGTTATGGTATATTCTAATATTACATGAAGGCTAATGACATGTACACACATTTACTGATGAGACGAAAAAAGGGGAACGAGTCGGGAATTAAATTACGGTCCTGAATCATGACGAAACATCAAATCACGTGGGGGAAGGAGTTAGGGGGAGGTTAATTTTTACACCCAGAAGGACAAGATTATCTGGCAGCCGTGTGAGTTCGCAATAGACTTTGTGATCATTTCCACAGCAGGAAAAACAACACATTCCTGCGGAGGGAGCTGGTAGGAACGTTGGGTTGCTCGGTCAATGGCCAGGGTCAACGGCGGCGTGGTGTATTCCGCAAATATGCCCGACTGTGAGGGCGGGCACAAGCCGGCGTGAGTAGGTTAAACGTTGAGTTTTATAAGGGCATCACGGGGTAACCAGCCCCTCCCCACCCAGCCCCACCCCTCCCACCCAGCCCCACCCAGCCCCTCCCCACCCTCCCCTGCCCACCCAGCCCCTCCCTACCCAGCCCCTCCCCACCCAGCCCCTCCCCACCCAGCCCCTTCCTGCACGACGGACGGACACAATAATCCCCTGTGGGCTGGTGTAACCAGGAGGTTCCTACCAGTATAACACGACCACTGAATTAACTATTTTTAAATGAAAAAAACCTTCAATAAATATGAAAAGTACAATCTCAACTCCAAAGAGTCCAGAAACAGCTACATGACAGTATTCAGTGTTGTGCAGGTTAATATTAAAAATGCATTCCAACGCGGAGCTAAACATTACTGGGAAGTAACGCATACAAGCAGCAGCGAAGCAGGAAATGTGGTCCCTGGTCACAATTGGCAAAAAAAAAAACACCGGCCACGTGTTCGTGTTCCTTGAATTCATTATGGTGAAGGCTAGTACCGGTGTCCTTCGAAAAACATCGAGCTCTGGAACAAGTGAAGCATGTGCTACATACCAAAAATAACAAAAAAACTACGACGTTTCGATCGCAACACAAGCGGTCGTCTTCTGAAAAGTCGTAGTTTTTTGTTATTTTCTTTGACCCTATCTACGTGACTTTACCGAAAGACCCAAGAACATGTGCTACATGTTGTTATGCGACTCATATTTCGCGTCCGAGGTCACAGTTTATGCGATTTTACATTTTGTACTCTTTGCGAACATTAAGCGCCAAACGGCTTACCTGGACAATGGCACCATGCACTGGTTACGCATGTTCAGCGTAGATTATTATTTGAGCTAGTGGTTCAGACAGGCGTACAGACCAAAAACTTTTTTTAAAGAAAGAACAAAGCACTTAACCATTTCCAGGATGACTGCAAGTTGCAGGGTGGGTCCTGTTCACCGCTAAATCTCAGAACGCGCAAGCACTTCAGTGTTAATTTTATTTAGAGGCATAGCGCTGCTGTTATAAAAACATTGAACTCACTGCAGATAACTGCAGCGACACGACCGGACTTTAAGAGGTGTGGGGGAGCCTCGGTACCGATAAAGTAATTTTATCTTAAGTTTTTCTTCAGGTTCCATTCCGTTGAAGTCAACGGAAGAAAAACTGATGACGTGCATGTAAGTCATCTGAACGAGAAAGGGTTAAGGAAGTACAATACTGCATAGGCGTTAACTTCGGAGCCCATTAAACAAGCGCCTGATAAACGACTGGAATATCCTCTGTATCCATCAATAATTATTTGTGGCCAAGGGCTCGGCAATGGTTATAACATCCCACCATGCAGGGGACCTTTCCCGTGAAAAGCTGCATTCCATAGTCATCGCATCATATTTACTTAAGCCGATTTTCCATTCCAGAAATGTGTGCCCCTTTTACAGATTAAAAATTATCACTGCAGCATGGTACCTTAATGCTGTCTGGCCTACATGGCAGTGCTTGACCGTACATGTATAACATATGGCTTCTGTTTGGCTAGACCAGGGGTCGGCAACCAAAATAACAAGAAGAGCCATTTCTTTACAATTCGGTACAAAATTCAGTATTTCAAGAGCCGCAATGCATCTGAGTACATATACTGTACTCACGTACATATCGTCAAGAAGCAGCCCGTAAAGAGCCGCATGCGGCTCCGGAGCCGTAGGTTGCCGACCCCTGGGCTAGACGGAGCCTATACAACAGAGACAAGAATCTGAAACTCAAGTAAATCTACAGCAGCCAGGGAGTCTTGTCAGCTCAACCAGCATGTTGTCAAAGCCACATCTTGTAAATTATATACAGGGCAGTATTTGCCATTCATAGTAGGTAATACGTGCTAATCGTACTTGGAAAAAAGTTTTGCTGGCTGGCTAGCCGCCTGGCGCATGGGTGACGTCACCACGCACATCTGCATGATGAAGTCATTTGCATCCCAAAGCGTTCAGCCCAGTTCGTGCGTCCCACTGACATCACGCCTTCCTCACACCCACGCTCAACCCCGGTCGCGTAGAACGTGAAAATGCGTGGGCAGTGCGAATTAAAAAAACACAAGTTATTCTTTATGCATGATGGTGTGTAGCTTTACATTCGTAAATTAAGTTTTTTAAAACACTCAAAACTGCTCTCATCCATCTCTTTTTGGTATCACTTTCATCCCAGTTCACCTTCAATAACTTCCTTAAATATATGGAAAATATATTGTGATTCGTTTTACAGTTGTGTCCCTTTGACTAATATAACCAACTGTTTAGTGAACATGTCGTAAATCACCTTCGTTTTGACTATATTACATTGAGCCTAACTTTGTAGCCTTCTTTATTAAGTTATAAAATAATTCATTGTCCTTTGTTTCACCAAGTGTCACGTTAGATTTACTTCATTGTGCTGCCCATCAAAATCCAACTTGAGAATTTTAAATCGAACTTAACCAGACTGTGAACATTTTATATTTTTGTGTGGCTTTATCCATGGAGTAAAAATGGATCACACCAACCCAGTAGCATTTGTGCCAAACAGCTGGGCCACCCACCCAAATCTGTCAGTCTTGCGATTTCCTAAATGCTAGTGTTAAGTGTGGCACGTGCATCCTCACTAAGTGTAATCCTGGCTGCTGGTGGCAATCGTGTTTAAAGGTTTCACAAATCCTTATTATGTCAAATGCATGACAATAGTATGGGGAATTCGTAACTGGCTTTTGTAGAATACTCTCATTGGGCAACCATTACTTTAGTATAGAGTGAAGGTCAAGTAAAGGAGCTTGGACAAACCTTGGACAAATACAGCTTTTGCCCGATGTCATTGCATTACACAACCTGTATATTCAGAGTTATCTTATCTCCTTACACACACATATACACACGCTAATGTTTGCATTTCACTACAAGTATCAACGAATAGCATATTATCATCAGCAAATTGTATCTACTGCTGGATGAAGGCCTCCACTAGCTGTTGCCATCTCTTACAGTCTCATGCTGCAACAAACCATGTAGCTCCTACACACACAATTATTTGATTGCTGTATTTCCATGGTAAATGTCCTCTTGGGCATATCTTCTCCTTAGGCTACGACACCATTGTTAGCCTAGACCACCGGCCATCATCCTTTCTAGCGATGTGCTTTTTCCAAGCCTACATACTCTTTGCTAATCCCGATAGTGTCTCTTGCTTAGGCTCTGATCCACATGTTCTTCTTTCTATCTCTCTGGGGAATTCCAAGCATGCATGTCTCCCTGCTTATAAGCAGACTTTTCAATCTTTGTTTCATTTTATTTGCCAATGTCCCATGTTTTTGGCCACATGGAAATGACCGATGGGAAATTATTTAAAAGCGTACAACAGTGTTATGGATCCAACACAGTATCGTGAATGGTCGTGCAGTGGTTCATCAACGTGCTGCTCCATGAGACACCTATGAAATACAGCCTAACAGCCTATTGTGGGCCCTTCATGCCTAAATAAATGAAATTAAATCTAAACCTGGTTTGCTTCATGGCCACGGCTAATGTCAGTTGCAAGTGATATCTGAGCCAGTCTTGGAGCCCTCCTTGACCAACCCTGGGCACCCCCCACCCCACCACCCTTCACGGACCCTCACTGACCGGTGCGGTGAAGTGCGGTGAAGTGCAGTTAAATGCTCCCCAATAACAAGCATGGCATAGGGGAGGGGGGGTTGTTTCATCCAATAGTGGATTTACCATTGGTTGTGACTCAATCATCATTGTGGATGCACATGGAGGTGAAGAAAGCATAACACATTACATTTAGTTTAATTATTGAAAGGATTGGCTTTTTAACTTTCTCTCATTTAATGGAAAACCAATGCAGGGTTCAATACTAACACCTGGCCTCATAATTTTAGACTCGGCTGCTCACATTATACGAGACTGAAACATTGCTTTAAAAGGCAACAATGTGCTGCAGATTCAGCTGTGCAATGGCAAATGCTTTTCTCAATATGCTTTGAAATATAACATCGGCATGATAATTTAAAAACTAAGACCCTTCACATCTGCTAAACAGTTTTAATGGAAACATCAGCTCCAGTTTCAGTATTTTAATTGTACGTTTGAAGCATGTCAGTAACAATGCATCAATTCATCGAGCAAAATCGATCCACAATCACAATACACGCTTGGAATCACACGTGTAAGAATCGATGATGTACCATTTATGCAAACTGTATGCGATACAAATACAATTCTAATTATACATTTATACGAGGAATAAAAAGATCTTAAAAATATGCAAAAGAGACAATAAAACCAACATTAAAAAGCATAAATTCTTGAATGGAAGTGTGACCAAAAATCAAGACAATTCACCAATTCCCTGGGGGGTGAATCGTGATGGGGCCAGCTTAATATCTTCACATATCTGGCAATCTATTGATTATTTGACAGAAAACACAAATGTGCCGAGTCTCAACAGCCACACATTACAATACACTACAGTATTGGAGAATATCAGCTATGAAAACAAGTGGATCGATCCGTTTGATTTTAGGTGGGCTGCAAGACTGGGCTACAAAGAAATGGTAACATGATACCGAATGCCAAAGTATGTGAAAAACGCTTTTGCAATTCCTCAGAGCATTTTTTCCTTTAATTAAAATGACCCTTGACGGGAGGGGGGGGACCGGTGCAGTTGGCGAAAGCTCGTGAGGAGTAAGGCGGTGAGGACGTGGAGGGCCCGGTTGCTCGGGGAGGTATTTCCCTCAAAAGAAAAAACAATACTGGATCCTCCCGTGGCTGGTTAATATTACTCTAGGACTTTATAATCGAAACAGGTTTAAAGGAAGTCTCAACGCGACAAACATTTACGCAGTGGGCCGCAGGCCACACGCTGGACAGCATGCAAGTATAAATAAAACCAGGGCCTTCACTGGGAGCATAACAATGAGGAAATTGATGGGTATTTTTAGGAAGCATCATTCTCAAATAAATGTAATAAATGCTGGGCATAATAGCGAATGACATCTGTGAATACAAAACGAGAAAGCCTCAACACATGCTCGGCATTTTAAACTGAAATGTCCATTTTATAACGTTAATTTTAACTCTTTGTTGGTATAACCTTCAAGTGAACATGAATAAAATATGTTATACAAAATACATTTTATTTAAAATATATCCACTATTCTCAAGCTGAACATTTCCAAGCAGTAAAATATAAGTGCGTGCTGAATTACATTTGTTAATAATCATACTCCAATCTTGCTAAAAGTGCAGGGATAATCTCAATGAATGATGTTTAAACTACTCCTGATGTTCTCACCTACAGACACCATAGTATGATCATCACCGTCTACTTTTTTAGAAAATCTGTTTCTGTGTTTATTGCATTTAAACCACAATGTACAAAGATTAAACAGACTGGCTCATGTGCAGAGAAAGAATGACATTCTCCTGGATGGGTCCAGCTGTAAAGGCCTGCAAGTGGGGGTAACCGTAGAGCTGCGGGAGGTCCCTGCTCTACATATGTCCGTACTGGGACCCTCTGCATGATGGCAGGAAGAAAGATATCCTTACAGATGATTTGGGTGTCGAGTGATAATGTACGAAAATACAAAACATTTAGGATAAAAATAAATCCACTAATGCCTTCTGTGAAACCAAAATCTAAATCACGCCAAAACGCCTTGTGCACAAACACAACGGTGATGTACATTAAGTGGTTTCCCTGTGTGCAACGGGGAGCCATTGCAGAAACCAGCTCTACTCTCTACGGGCAGTGCTTTGTTTGGCTGCTGAAGCCAAACCGACAAATTTCACGACAAACATGCGCTGTAGGAAGAGGAGAAATGGTACACTTCTGGGTGCCCAACCACATCTGTACGCATACCGTGAAGGCGGTAAAAAAACAGAAACCAAAATGTATTGTACTATGCCACGCTCTTTGCATACATTACTTGCTTTACTTGATAAACCGTGTGATTTGTTGGGGTAAAACAATATCTTTTGCACTTATCATTACAATGCTGCATATATCACTGACAAGCATTTTATGATCCCCGATTGTGTTTTGCAAGTTATTTTTGTATTAATCCTTGGCATTTTTGTTGCTCCTGATAAAATGATATAAATGGGCTGTCAGTGTGGCAAATTTATAGATAGGTGATGGTTCAAAACCACTCAAAATAGCTTATCTGTCAAATATATTGCCATCCCGTGTCAGCACAGCTCCATATCCGTCCGTCGGACATACACCGCAGCATCATTTACAAGAGAAGCATTTGCACAACATAATTCAGTAAAAAAAATTACCCACACACAAATACGGCGCTTCATTCAATGCAACACAAATGCACGTTTAGTGTATTTGTGCGGGTTTGTGTATTCAACCTTGGATATGTGGCGTGTACGTGTGAATACATTGGTGGTACTTAATGTTTAATTGGTAAAATTTTCACACCAATTTTCACAAGACCACTACCTTCATGAATGCATGCACAAATGCACACATATCTCTGAAGTAAAGCCTTTAATGACTGTTGGGGCTAGTGCTGTTAGCGAGCACCTATATAGGCCGGTAAGATGCACGAGGGGATGGTGTGGCCAGGACCACGACTTACCTACCACCTGTCTCCCCCACAAATGATCTTTATGTGAACTGCACCAGGTACTCATTTAAGGCTGGGTCAACCTAGTGGGGGTCTCGGACTGGTTCCGATATCACCTCTGATGTCAGTTTGGTCTGGGAATCAAACTCAAGTATCCAGGTTCATAGCACAATGCACTAAGCACTCTGCCAATGCTACCCCCTCCCCCCCACGCAAAGACACATAAACTTGACACAGCACAAATATCTTTCCCGAAAACAAATAAAGTAGCCATATCTGTGCCTGTAAGAACAATAAACCCAAAATGTATGTTAATAAAGGAATAACAAAAATAATCTTGACTGTTCCCTAACGGCAAAATAATCTTTCACGGTCTCAGTTTCCGTAAACAACATGCGACTGAAAATTGGTTCCCGCTAAGACGCAAACCCAATGCATTGCTGCTAGGCTTGGTCATTAGCAGCAACATAACAGCAGCGCACATCGTGAAAGAATGACTGATTGATTGAGAAAGCAGAGTACAGCCACGTAGGTTTTCCCATTCGTGCTGTACATCGCTCTGACGTGTTTTTGTGTTGTATGGCGTGCCGTGTCGTTCGGAATGATGCCCAAATACATCGCTCCGACGTGTTTTGTGTTGTATGGCGTGCTGTGTCGTTCGGAATGATGCCCAATATTTTGCTCCACCTTCTACCGGACCACAACGTAAAACCTGAAAGCACATCAGAGAGCTATGGGGGTAGTCACCTGGAGGACGGGCGGCACCAAGGGGCGGGGGTCCCAGCACTGCCCTGGGCTGGCGTGACAGCATGGGCGAAGAGGGCAGCGACATGGAGATGCCTCTACCCGAGCGACCAACACCGGTGCCCACCTCCACGCCGCCGGCACCGCCGCCAGCCCCGAGCACGTCGCTCACCGAGCCGTAGTGGTCACCGTACAGGTCGCCAGCTGTCGAAGGGAATACATCACACATTGCGCACACCTGGGGTTAACCACCTGTCCCACTTTTCCCAGGATCGTCCTCATTTTGAGGTAGCTGTCCTGGGAAACCTACAAGTCTTCTCAGAACATTAAAAGTTTTGAGTTGTTCCTTTTCTCATGACATGTCCTGGTCTCTTTGTACCACCGGGGTGGTGACGACCTCACGCACGATGCTCACACGTCGTTTGTATCGCTGAGAACATCTTACAATAAAGTCAAGTTGAAGCGTTTTATCTCCACTTGGTGGCCCTGAGCCAGTGTTGAAACATTCAAATTTTCCATGGTGGGGGCGCCAGTCTATCCACAGGAGAATCACTGCTGACTTTCCAGCGGTACTTACTTTATTGGCCTTGAAGGGCAAAATTGGCTGACTCTAGTCAACTGACTGTGGCATGATTACATCACAACTGATAATGAATTGCACAATGGTGGTGGTAACAAAGATAACAGTAACCGAGAAATGGATGGCTGAAGCATCCATTTCCGATCATAATTTAAACAATGCAAATAAACATGCATTAAACATTCTAAATATATGGCATATGCAAAACATATGGCATATGGATTACAATAAAGTACATCGCAAAGGATTTATACAGGTTTCCTTCACTTTATTAGAGTTCGAATTGTGCAATTTCGCGTATATTCGGAAAACCAATTTCTACCCAAAATGTGTTATGAGGTTTGAATTTACTCATACGTTCAGATGTGGGATAAGCGTGTGTACTGTATGCGCTACAGTTCACACAGTTTTTGCTTTGGAATGCATCTACCGCAAAAAGCATAGGAAACCTGCAATATGAAAACAATTAGAAAGTATAATTACTCTAAACAAGGAGTTCTAAAGTTCCTGCAGCAGGCAATACTCACTTCATGCGTTGCTGCTAGTTTAATATGAATACCACAAGTTGCGATGATAGTGTTTTTAATAGTTATAACACGTTTTTTTAGGTTTTAACTGGCTTAGACATTTCTAAATTATTAAATATAAATACGATTAAAAATATATTCCTAGGGTGTTGATTATTATAAGAAAAAAATATGTATTCCCATTAACAAAAGTTACTTAAATTGCAAGAGCTGCAAGTTGACATTCTAATTAACGCTATAAATGGCTGCCTATTTTAATAGTTTGCAAAACTAAATGTCACATTCACGTGTCCACATAAAGTTGCTACTGATATGCAAATTGCAGTAGCGATTTGGACCATTATGAACTGCATTTATTGCAATTAAACCCTTGCGCCTAAGATGGTCGTTCATTTTGCCTTAATTTCCACAATTTAAACACAAGTAATTGTTAGTTTTTTAAATGCTATATAACAAAGACGTACCAATTCACCACCGGCCCTCCCCATCACTGCGGGAAATTAGAATGTCATGCGATTCAGGGCCATGGTTCAATTCAAGCATACGTTCTTTCACGTATAATTTTTCCATCTCATTTGTAGTGTTTGTCTTTTTTTATTAAACGTTTGTACGTTTCGCACCGTTACCCTTCATTTTACATTTGCATATAATTTCCATATCAGTTGTTTTCTCATCCATCAGTCTTCACATGGCAGCCAATAATGCGGCTGGACAAACACTTTTTCCACTCATCCCTATCTCCAGTCATGGCAATCGGTTCCTGTAGGTCTACGTTTTTCTCTTCAAGTCCTCCTTTATGCCTATCAATTTCTTACAAATCATTTGTCGAAACTGAAAAATATTGCTCCTGATGCAATTTAATGCCTGTGTCAAGGGCCTTAAGAATCGATTTTAATAGATGAATTCTGAAACTGCTCTGACTATAGAACCACCAACCAGTTACATTAACCACACACTGAGCACACCTCTGACCGTTGACTGCCCCTATCTTGCCTAACGGCACCATAAAAACATCAAGGCCAATGGGACATCTACAAGCAACCCATAAAACCAGCACCCATAACATCCTGTGCTATCAGGATTTAAGAGTTTTGTGCAGTAATAATTAATTTACAGCAACATCACCTTCTGCCGCAAAAGTATAAACAATGGCTTTTCAACTGGATTATTGCATATTTTATATACAACTTGACCTCTAAGACACTTCCCTTGAGTTAAAAGGTATTTGGAGATTGATTTTCTCTATGTATTTGCATGTGTGTGTGGACACTAACACACCTGGCCTGGCACCTGGTGGCGGGTATTCTCGACAAACATGGGAAGAACTACCTGGATGTACAAGTACATCTCTTTACAGCTTTGTAAATGAAGTCTTCCTTGAGTTCCAGCTTGAACAATGCCCACATGCAGAGTAGCTACAGTTCAAACAAATACTTCTCTATGCAGCAGGGAGAGATAAATCTTACAGTGGCCTCTGTTGTTTTACTGCCCGACAAAGCAAACATGCACCTAAGACCTTTCCCCCACACCTCCTGCTGGGTGCCAGAGGTTTAACGGCTTTCCACTGCTAATCTAGCAAAACCTTAACAAGAAGTCCAACTTAATATACCTCTTATCTGATATTCAAATGCTCCTCTTGTGGAACAATGTGTTCTCAAGCATTCCATTAAAAATGTGTTGCATTTTTTTTGCAGGAATTTCAGGCACTTTTCAACGTAAAAAATGTATTTTTACAAACCACAATAGTGCTTTCATGAGAAAACACAAATAATTAAACTAACAAATGCTCGTAGTATAAAGCTTATGAGTTTACATGCCAGTGTAATTTTACAATGTTTTTGGGACATGTTTGCAATGAGTGTGACGGTCCATGTTCAAGCATTTTGATTAGAGTATGTGGTTGTGCAGCTGTTTCCTCAAGAAAACAACTATATTTACCAGAATTTTTTTAAAATTGCATCTCAAAGGCCCAGCGAAATGTCACGGCTTTCAAGAGCAAATATTACATAGCATGGAATGAATCAGATGGGCGTGCACGTGGTACTATACTTGTTAATGTCATTTTTCTTGTTGCGAATCATTCCGTGATCCCAAATAGGACTTGCCTGAATGTTCTCGCAAACCTGTGTACTATGTAAACATTTTAAGTTGATTCTACTACTGTACGTCTCAGTTTTAATGATTTTTCATTAATGGCCAACAATATCATTTCATTCAAAACGTTTCTTGATAAAGCACAATACATTTAAATAATTGTAATTTAGTACAGCGAATGCCCAATGGAATTATAAGCAGATTATTTCCCAATGTACAATTCATGAGCGATGGAATTAACTTTTTAGAGTGTTGTGCCCTAGTTCCATTTTTATCCAGAAATAAAAATTTTAATGAAAAAATAAAATAAAAACCTCACAACAAAAGAAATACATCTACCAAGCGACTCGTTGTATGCAAGCTCATATTTAAAACAATAACCACTCCAACCTCTTTACCACGTGCTCAACTGTGACGAATCCACTAATCTTCACAAACAGGTCCCAGCATTATTAAACGTGACAAGATGACTCACGGTAACCAGGTCAACAGAAGGCTGCAGGGGCCAGGCAGCTCCCAATGAGCCGCCTGAGCCACTCACTACCTTTGAGCCACACGTACAGTGTGCTACAACCCAGCCACGGACTAAATTCATTCCTTATCATGAGGGCCCTCATATCTTTCGAGTTTGGAGGACGTCTCGCCTGTGACAGAATTCCCCAGCGACAAAGAATTACACGTAGCCACAACCTTGGATGGAAAGAGTGCAGCAAACTGTCCTTTTGATTGCAGGACAACAATTGAGCAACTTCTGAAACATGTAGCGTTTGGTGCACTAACCGCCAATTAAAGCAATGTTCATAAACGCTGTTCGGTGACATTTTTTTAATTTGGTACATTAAAATAAATGGTTTCATATTCCATTGTCTACTATTTATAAGTACACTTACGGGAAGACATCTAAATAATTATTTACAGTTTATTTTAATAAAAAGTACTGCAATAGGGTACATTTTAAGCCTTGTTAATTTTTGCCCATATGCTCAATGTTACATTTATTAAGTAACCGAAATTAAATACAGTATCTCAAATTTGTAAAGGTGCCTAGATCATTCTAGTATGTGTTCCGAGCTGATCAACACGTGTGTCAACCCATCAATATATCTCAATCAGCTTCAGCCTCCCTTAAAATCATGTGACTTCTGCGTGGCCACCCCTACTCTGAATCCCTCTCTCCACCCTCTATGAAAACAGACACTGCTCCGTGGAGAGTCGAGGCCCACATGTAGCCTCTTCCTTCATATCCTCATCTTTCCTTTTTTAAAGAATTGCAAACGCATTAGCCTCTTACCAAATGTATTTCAACTGTTCCCGAAGATCACAGACAACTGGATATATAATGGTAAATTTAGAGGCTAACCAAGTACAAGCAAAGCTGAATTAATAAAATGTGTCCTACCACTGACCATATATATACTATCAGTCTCATACTCAGTAGAACGAATGAATATCAAACACCTTGATAACAGTCTTCTGCAGACGAATAAAAAACATTTTATTCAGTTGAAATTAATGCAGTTATCCAAGCTCTCACAACTCAAAACATAGATTTACAAAAAAAATTAAAAAGGAGTCAGATAAAGGCGATACACTCTAAAGTTATTAGCAAAAATATTTGAAGACATTTTAAAAATATCTTTTTTCTGGAAACATTTTAAGTAGTAAAAACATGATATGGAGTACAGAAACAGGGGCAATGACAAACAAAATGAAACAAAATCTGAAAAGTTCAAAATTAATCTCTGGGAAAACAATGAGACATAAATAGGAACAAATGGATCAGAGGACATGCACAAACGATCTGAATCTTTATCGGAATAAAAATATTTATCCTGGAGAAATACGATGAGCTCTAAAGCTCATTTTCACAGAGGCATCATAAGGACTGTCAAGAAAAGTGGGCTTGGGCAAGGGGCTTTGCAAGGAATTATGGCCAAAGGCCAAGTTCTGTGAAGAAATGGAAGCAAACTGAGAGAATGCACTCGCGAGGACGACGACCGTGGAAACGAAGCGATAAGTATGGATTATGGCATCACGAAACTCCTCAGGGATTGCGACGATGCGAGCCCTTCATGATAGCAGTGTATAGACCGTGGCTCTTGATGGTGATTTAATATGCCAACCGCTACACAGAAACATCAGAGCTTCTCCCAATGTTGGCATTCCAGCAAAGGACACCTCCAAAGCCTGCATCATCCCTGAACGAATACACCAAAAGAAGTCGCCTGGTGATTCAGTCACTGACCTTTTAGCAGCCCCATGCACAGTGGGTTTTTTTCCTTTTTAGCAAAGGGAGCGAGCAAGTGCTTCAATCTGCTTCTGAAAATGTATTTTTTCTATTACTCCCCGGGCTGAATAAGGTGAATCGTGACAAGGCTACAAGGACTTCAATAAATAGTTCATAACCATTACAGTGAGGTCATAGTCTCGGCGACCTTTTCAAGCCCAATTTTTTAAATGATCAACGGCATCTGGAAATCGATGAACAAAAACACGTGATCTTGGGTGTCACAATCATAGCCCCCTGCGTTCACAGACTATAAACGTGGTAGATATGCTCCTCGGCTCTGTCCCGAGCTGATCAACACGTGTGTCAACCCATCAATATATCTCAATCAGCTTCAGCCTCCCTTAAAATCATGTGACTTCTGCGTGGCCACCCCCACTCTGAATCCCTCCCATCTCTCCACCAACCGTGAAAACAGACACTGCTCCTCCAGTCGAGGCCCCCATGTAGCCTCATCCTTTCATATCCTCATCTTTCCTGAAACTATACTTCTGTTAATATGTTCCTTTTCAATTCTTTCTCTTCTCATACATTTTAACACATCAATGGAGTCACGTCACTTTAACACGATGACGGAGAACTTAACAATCATTTTAAAGTCTGTTCTCTCATTCACGAAGAAAGGCAGCCTGGGACACAAACCAGTTACGTATCTACAAGAGCCAGCTATTTTTTTAGGCCATGTCTTCCTTTTAGGTTCAGAGTATATATTTTAAGATTTTTTCCTGGATTAAATATATTTGAACATTCTTGCACTTGAATTGATGATAACTTTTGGATTTATTTAAAACCGTGAAATTCATGTACAGTAAATCGTATGCACACACTAAAAAAGATTAGTTAAACATGCATGAAGGATATGCAGTTCATGATATTGGCAAGCACAACGATTCAGTTGCAAAAGAGCACGTGTCAAACTTCACACCATGCCTGCCCATTTTGCAGTATTGTGTGAAGGGAATAAAGTATTTCAAGGTCAATTTCTAACACTCCAAGCAATCACACATTTCATTGTCACTTAAGTAGGGAATTGAATCAGACAATCTTCCTTAACTCACAAAGCAAGATCCCCATTAAAAATTCAATTAGTCTACATTTCACGAAATTCGGACGTTGGGGGCCGTATCCCAACAGCACTGATGATGCTATCAATTTAATGACCTTTGGACCCTCACCATTTAAAATCACCTTCAAATAAATGTGGCGCTCATCACATTAACTGATGATACTCCAGGTGGTTGTTGACGGTGCTGGTGCCCAATTTCTGCAGTGCAAGGCTAAGGAAGAATGAGCACGGTGGATCAAGTTTGCAATGTAGACTTGAATTTCAACTTGGTCGATTTACCCACCATCTTCTTGAGACATTGCTGGGCAATAAGGTGTCTGTCGGTGTTAGCATAGCAAGGGCTCTCGGAGCTGTCCGTCTGAGCTTTCAATGTTCTCATCACTTATGCACTGCGGTTTCACCCTCAATGATGCTAAATTTGTCCTGATATCTTAATCAGGACCATCCTGAAAAAGTTGTGAAACTCAGAGAGACTTTCCTTGGGTAAAATGTTCACATTAATCCAGAAGGGATTATCTCATGTTCAAGCTTGTGCTGCAATAAAGTATGCTTTGCTTAATCAAACCCTCCCGAGTTATAGTTTAAGTCTCCAACATTTTCCTGTATAGGGGAATTGGTTTCGTAATAGCAGTGTGTGGATTAAATGTGAGCAGTAGGGAAATTACAGAACAGCAGGAGCAAGTGTTGCCTGGATTACAGCTTCACAAAAATCCCACCGGACCATACGATGAGAGGAGTGCATGGCACTCGCGTTATTGTTGTGGGACTCAAGAATGCATCTCGTGGCCTGCCCATTGCTGAGTAAATGCTTCGTTATTTGAGACAAAGCCAAAGTGCTTGAAACATAACACAGCATTTTTACTGCTTGTTGTAACGATAGCTAGTTTTTTGTTTGTTTTTCTTGTTTTTTTTTAAACCGTCACAAACAATTTCTAGCTGTATAACATTTTTTAAAAAACAAAATAAAGTTCAGAAATCTGTTCAGTTGTTAAAGCCCACCTAAAATTCAAATATATCAACATATACTGTAGTGTCGCATACTGACTTCGCAGAATGCACCCTTTTAAATTCAGCGGAAGGCCCTGAAAAATAAAGGATGACATTTTACAATGAGTCCTAAGTGCTTGTTAACAAGAAAAGTTTCAGCCAGGCTGCTCTGCCATGCCCCATGGCCCTAAACCTTATGAGTCCCAGGCCCCTGCTGTGTGAGGAATAGGCCGCCCCACTCTCCAGAAGTGGGTTCTTTCAGATTGACCCGCCCTAGCTCCCCTCTGTGTTGCAAAAAGTCAACACACGAGACGGCGCACAAAGCATACCCACAGCTCTGCTGAATGTACAAGCTTTTATAGAACCTTTTTTCAGACCAGGGTGTGTCCTGAAGAGCCACTGAAGAGCGAAAGAATACTTTTGTAAGACAAAGGTTTAGAGAGGAGAAAAAACCCGAAAAAGTGGTCAAACGAGTCGGATAAACTTTACAAGCTATATTTGGATTCCAGACAGTGCAATTGTCCCAATATACTTTCAAAATAAAGGTTCCATGAAACGAACCTAAACATTCTTACAATGCCCGTTAATTAATGAGTTTAGTTCATTAATTATGAAATGTGTACATTTTGTTTAATAAACTACAGGGCGCCAACTGTAGTAAAGTGTCAGCCCATTTGGTCATAAACCAAATGCCGAGATGTTTCGGGAAAAGATTTTACTCAACTCCCCTTCCTCAGGACGCGAGTAAAAAACCAAGCAACGAATCGAGTCAAATATTTTCCCGAAGCTGGTTTGCTTTAAATTCGTGAAAATCTGATTTGGCACTTTACTTCAGCTAGCAATGACTTGTGCCACAATCTACGCCCGTTTTAATCATGTCTTTTATTTATGCGTTTGTACGTATGCCAGTCGTACCATGCCACCTGGGTCTTCTTGCAACCTCCAGCCAGTGAACTTTCAACACCTCATGTAACCGCAAATAAGCACTTGGGTGGCGAATGGTGGCTGTTGTATTGTATTTATTAAAAACGGCGAGTGTGCGAAACACAAATTACTCTTTAAACATCCATTACGGCATTAATCTTGTTCCTGGCATTAAATGAGGCAAAGTTTTGCTAACTCGGTATTTTCTCCTTAGAGGCACAATATAATATGAAAAATAAAGCACAATAAGTGGAAACAAGAGAGCTTGGGTGGAGGTTATTTGGGCAAGTCAGGGCAGACACAATGACAAATCTGTATTTAAATAAGGATATAAAATGTGCAATGAAATTGCCACACGGGTAATGTGTCAGCAGACAGTATTACTATGGGTGGAACAATCCAAACATGAATATAAATTATGAATCTCACTATACATGTATTGAATTGCCTATATAACAGTCGATGTTTTTCGATTTTGACGTGCCATATGTTGATGTATTGTATTCTTGTCAAGCCATGCAGCCACTAATACGCATCACTATTTGTTGTAATGACGAAAAATTACGTATTCTTTTAACAAATCATCACCATGAACGATAAAATGAGTTGAATCGCCCGAGGATGACTTATTCCACCCCGACAGTCTACAGTGCCCTTTAAAAAACTAAGACGAGCAATTCAATCTTCATGTTAAGTCATTGGCAAAAGCACCAGCAGCTTTCTATAACGTAATTCTACAACAACAATTTACTGCACAAGTATGTATTTAGTCTGGCGAATGACGCAGGTAAACCTAACATTGATAGTGGCGTGATTTAGAACAGCAATACCTGTGGTTGGTTTTTTTTTATGTGTTGCTTATGGCACCGGCTGGTGCTCACCGTGCGTAGCTGATGAAATTTACAACAAAAACGAACCAAAAGCACTGGACAACGCACACCTATAATATGACTAAATGCACACTTCACATTACTGCACCTGGCTTGGCAACAGGCGAGCCCAGGGTGGTTACAGTACGTTTAAATGTAAATGTCATGACGCCCGTGCTCAAAGAACACAGCGACAAAGACTCTTATCAAGCTGTATCTACGGACAAGAGGTGGATTTTTCTCCACTTTCTAAGTCTGTGATTAAAATTAATCCTGTTCTCCTTATATTAACGGTTACATAAGAGCTACATGGTACAATTAATCATATTATACTTAATTATATCCTGACAATCAAACAAAACACGCACGCATCTTTTACATTAGATTTGAAAGCGACGAACAAAAAACATGTACATTTAAGCGATACATTTCAGTACAACCCGCATTCACACTAAATACGCGTTACTCACAGCACGACACAGCTTCTCCTGGAAGGCAGAAAGTAAATCCAGAAGCAGAATGTGAACCGACCTGGCCACGCAGCAGCCCTTACACCATAGGGCGGGTGACGTCACAGCCTCACATTACGCGAGACATGGATACACCGCACCTCACCCGTGTCATGTGTTCCCCTATTGGCCAATGTGTCGCGAACACTGAACATTGCACTGCGGGCTAACCACCCTATCAAGTTCCCTTTCCTTGCTGTTGTGTCAACACATTAGCCTAAACCCAAAATCATAACAAAAAGCAAGAATTTGCGAATGACATGTGGGCTATACCATGGCACAGGTGCTCTGCATGAAGAAAAATAACACCTTTTATTTTGCCCGCCGAAACAACATGCCTGCAAGCGATCAAAGTCCTTTTGAACACAGGTGTAACGCAACCGGCAATGAAATGTTAAAATTGCACACACTCTCGCAAACATGCCGAATGTACCACACACAGATTAGTGAAGCCATGGGTTAAATTTCAATAACAGATTAGGTGTGACAAGGTGGTCTGTTGTTAGTGCCTTTGCATTTGGGTCCAGGGTTCAAAGAGTGGAATCCAACACCATATCCCTGATAACAACGCACCAAGGAGAGATTTATAGCGCAACCATGGAGCAATCATTAAGTAGCGGCGCCATCTACAAATCTGTGAGGATAGGATTTTGAAGACCCTCCTTGACATTGCGGCTCTCAAAAGGTCACTCTGTGTCAGTGTTTAGCCCTGAACCCAGAGGATAAGCCACAACCAATAAATTATCAACTCAAATTATGGCCATGAAAATATTTACCTTTGTTGAGCTGTACACATTCCCAAAGCACATTATTTTTCTCTTATTATGCTGCATTATTTGTCTGTTATGAAAAATTCTCGACATTTAGATGAGAAAAGTAGCTCACCGCTTCAAAATTGCTGCCCGTCTTGTTTGATGCATTGAAATTAAAAAAAATATGTCGTGGGTATACATAAAATAAAAATCACAAAAACGACGGGAATGCACACGATTAGCATAAAATGGTCATTAATACAGTTATAAATAAGGCAACTAAAAATAACACGTACCAGTATTTTTCTTCCTTGACAAGGCTCCATCCAGGATGGTCTTCAGATTTTCTCTGAACATGGTGCCGATGTCTCACTGTGCGGGCAATTAGACAAAAATGAATAACATTAAGTATCGCGGAGGGGGAAAAAAGCAACATTTAATTCGAGCACATATTGTTTTGCTTGCATACAGTGGTCCAAAGCAAACACAGCCCGTGTCAAATGCTGCACTTGTGAATGGTGCATGAGGAATCCAGGGAGCAGTCAGTAGGTAGGGTTTTATCCCCTGGCTGTGAGGGGGCAGGCTGACCAAACAAAATTCCTGGCATGCCTGGTGCATAGACACCACACAGGAAAAAACAGCCCCTTGTCCCTTCGTCCGCCAACCTTCTACTGACAGCAAATCAGTTGCCCTTACACCAGCATGCTAGCTACTGGTTTTCTTCATTCACTCAGCCATACAAGGTAAGTGCAGAGTACATAAACACAGAATCCACACGGTTTATGCACATACCACTCATACCATCCCCATTCTAGACAGTACAATTTAAATACTGTAATGAACATAAACTACGTGTGTGTGTTTACTCAAACAAAGTAAAACAAACCTATTGGGTCTGTGTGCAGCGAGTCTCTCTGTAAATACTGAAGTATTAAGATGAATAAAAAACCCAGAGCCAAAGAAAATCAGAACAAATTGAGACTGCACTACAGTTTATTCCAAAAAATATAATAGTAAATAGATAAGATACACTTCACGGGTTAATTTTAACCCTGAAATAAATTATCTCTTACACACCATTTTTTTAAGTACCGATTGTTCAGCCAGACATTACAGCACACAGGTCTCTTTATAGAAGCACTCCAGAGTTGGTATCAAGGCATATAATTAAATAGTTCTGACTCAGGGAGGGAATATTTTCATTAATAGCCGTGTTTTTTTCTTTATTGTGTGCAGACACGAATAGGTCAACTGCAGCACAAATATTTCCGACCATCATGATGGAAAAAATCTTGATTTTGGGCTTTACGTGTGCAAAGTGCACAGATTGTTTTCTTCAAATGTGAGAATTATGCGAGTCGACCAAAAATGGCAACATATTAAATGAACGTGCAATATATCTCAAATAACAGTAGTCTAACATCTTTACCATCAGCGAGTGTTATCCAAAAGGTACGTGAAATCGGTTCTGTCATCACACCATATTCTTGACAGATGGAATAGGCTATAGAATCCTCCCAACCTAATTCATCAGTAGAATTCAATTTTTTTCAACAGGTTTTTCACATTTTTGTTGCATTACATGAGGCTTTGCAGTTCAGCCTTTGCTAACACGGCATGGGCTTTTGTATTGTAAGGCACAGTTAATAAGTCCAGTGAAAACACACGGAATGTTTACTCTACCGTGAATACGTGAGGAAGGAAGAGGCCGTATTTTTACAGCTTTCAAAAATCACATCCATTTTCAGTCTTTTACATCAACCATCTACCAACATTTTGCCACCAGGGCTTTATAGTTCCAGAGCTGAGAGACATACCACAAGCATTTATGCATACCACAGTTAAAGTAAATAAATACCAATCCCTGTACCCACGCAAACACACAGCATACAAAGGCAAAGAATCCCCGTATAACCTTAACAGACTGTAGGGGCAAGTGCTGTTAGCGAGCACCTATTAAGGCATACGAGGGGGTGGGTGGTCAACACCACGCCCGGCCGCCTTTGTCTCCCTAGTGGCGATATTTACACACCGCACCAGGTACTCATTTGAGGCCGAGTCGAGCTAGGGGAGGCCAGGACCGGTTCAGATAATCGTCACTGGTATTGGCCGTTAGCGGGAATCGAACCCGGGTCACCAGTTCCGTAACGCAGCACGCTAACCTCTCCACTACAACACGAAACACAATCACATTTCTGAAGACCAAACACTACCGGATTCCATACCGAATGTGTTTTCAGGTAAAACATAAATCAATAGTCTGGCATAGTGTAAAATAGACTAAACTCTTAACGCTGATCAGCCAGCTGGCTTGGTCATTTCCTGCTGGCTAGACGTTCCCAGTCTCACTGAACCAGCCCCGTTTTCCAGCTCACGGTGTGCCATGTTCATGGAACCGAGATCTCTTCAGGTCCTAGCCGGCAATGCCTGTGCGTGCTCTGGCATCGCAGACGTTCAGTGCCCAGGGCCCCCCCCCACACCAAGCAGTGTGCGTCTTCACACCAGGATGTGGCTGTGACATCCACGAGCCATGTTTGCATTTCCTGAATCAAAGTGCAGCTGAGTGTGGTTTTTACACATCGTTACCAAACGCAGCCAATGCTCCCCGCTGGACTGCTTCACACACGTACATACATTATTTACACTGCTTATATACAGAACTATATATATTTTTTACCTATTTTATATTTTACTAGGTCAGGCCCGCTGAGCTATATTGCTCTTTTTCAGAAGCGTCCTGGCCACAAATGAGAGCTCAACGAAGTGATTTATCATGTGGAAATGCATAGCAGTCAAATACTCTTAAACACATGCATGTTCCTGCAAACCAGGCTAGGTAGTTAACATCTCGCCACTGTGGTCCCATATACATACCACCGCATACAGCGCAAGTATATCTTCTGTATAAAGTAATTATTTTCATTAAGCAAGTCGGAAACAAAGATAGACCTACTATGCAGGTTTTTAAGGTGGTGCTGTATTTCTCCGATACAGTTTTCTTTGTGTTTGTAACGCAAGTTGTTTTGCATTATGTCCAAAATTTCGCTCCGCGTGATGCCCAATGATTCGCCCTGGAGCAAAACGTCATACATTATGCCAAACAACAAACAGTTCAACGATAAACCTCTTGGACAGCTACAATTATACACATTTTCAACTCGCTCACAAAAAATTGGAAATATATTAGAAATCATGGAAATAATCTTAGCTGATTTCAAATGCCCAATTTGATGAGAAAAAATACCCTAGAAAGTGGTCTAAGTGTATTCAACGTTGAGCTCATTCCCTAAACATCCCTTCCGCACTCACCCATCTCCATCTTGACGCCCAACCCCCGAGGCCATTGTGCCTCTCCGGGTGGTGATGTCCAACTTCCTCAAGGAACATAACAAAAGCCCTTAAAACCCCACCCAGGCGTAAATGCCAGTTGGGCAGTTTCTCAGTAAAAACAGGACGGAAGCAGGAACCTGTCAGTGAAGAATCCAATACACAGCATAGGCAGGAATTGGTGCCACTGTTGACCTTCAACGGGGGCAGTGTGACCAGAATTCAGGCACCAAATTACTCACTCTTCTTCTTCACTTTGGTGCCTTGGTGGGTAAAGCTGGGCAAGCACCGCTGCTGCACATTCTTGGACAGCCCCACTGACTTACAGCTGTGCACCAGATATCTCGTCACAATTTAAAATGTGTTTCTCATTGGGGGAATTATTAGATTAAGACAGCATCATTTATAAAGTTGCTTCGTCAGTTTCTAACATACACAATAAGACATTAGTAAACAAATTTTTTTAACGTGACATCATCGATATTATAATTACTCAACTTTATATCGTACAAACAAGATTTTAGGTAAGTCCATGCATTGAAACCCACAACACCAGCGGCAATTGTTGCACTTGGCTTAATGAACAGTAACGCTACTTGTTTGTGCACATTACAGAGTTTTTTTTTTCAATCTTGACAGCTGGCAAGGCACAAAGTCATAACTTGGAAGTTATGTTCGCAATATATTCTGTGTCGGACTGCTGGCAAGCTCCTTACGTGAAGCAGAGTAGGGGAACTCAACGGGCTTAGCATGCCAAAGTGAATCCGGTCAAATGAAAATTTCAGTCTAGACTGAGGGCAGACATAAAACGAAGGGAATCCTAAATATTTGACCCAGAGCCGTATTATGACTACAAGTGCAAACGGCAACACGATGACGTCCTTGTCTGGGTTGTTGTATACAACAACACTTCCACAGCAACACAATGTCGGTATACTGTGGAATGTGGTTGATGCACTTTGTAAAATTAGTCTCTAAAATCCAGTTTTTACTTTACCCGACAAGAGAAACGTGAGAATGTGCACATTAACACGACAATTAAGAACAAAGAAAAGTATGTTAGACACTAGGCTCGCAGAAGTGCGCAACGCAAGGCCAGGTAAAGAAAGTTAGGCCAATTTTTATTGCCTTCCCCGGTCCCTTTGGCCCTCATGTTTTATCACAGGTGTAGTTTTAAGTGAACTTTGTTACAAGTTATCTGCAACGAATAACGACTTATCCTCGAACAAACGTGAACCCTACCTGCTCTATTGCAATGCTTAAACGAGTATTAAAATACACTCCACACACATAAGTATGTACACAGTTATATATTGACTCAAATTAAGGGCATAAGTCTCACATTAAAACAGAAGCCGTTTTGCAACATATAATTTACCGCAGTAGAGTACATTTTGTTATTAAACGTGTAGAATCACATGCAAGTACACATTTATAAACTATGGTTAAGTGGATTTCTGGGAATGTGTGGTCATAGCCATGAATTAAAAACTGCCCCTTTTCACATCGAGACGCTGCGTTGGGGCATGGCTCCCACCAAGTCGCTACTGTATGGCCAACACAGATCAAAAACCTTTATATGAGTCATGCTCATGTCCTGGGGCTGAAGCTGCTGCTGATCCATGCTGAATTAACGCTTGGCAACAGAGACCCTCAAGGTATAATGAATATCAACAAATCATTGCGTGTTACTACGTTGGCAGCTATAAATAAAGCACATACATCAAAAAGCTCAACACATTAGTCAATAACACTGCCTTAAAAGGATATATATATATAAAATAAGAGAACGTGTTGACCAATTGGCCTTCTCCATAGCTATTGCTCAAAAATGCTGCCGAATACAAATTTTTCTTTTAAGGCCGTGTGATTGACAAATAGAATAAGTTTCAAGGTGTAATGGTTTTGGGGAGATAACAATGCATGTGAATATAACAAGACACATTTCAGTGGGTGTTATAGCCATTTTAAAGTGCAATATGTAATGAGTGGTCATTTCAGTGAAAATATCTCTTCCTCGTGGGCATGTGCTGGGTGGACGACTGTATTGCAGGATCATTAGACATGATGGCTTGGAAAATATTCTTTGGTTCTTTCGGTTAAGTCACGTCTAAAGATAAAATAATAAATTAAAATAATAGCGACGTTTCGATTGCAACACAAGCAATCATCATCAGGCATAAGAGAAATAGCAACAAAAATCTAACTAGAAAACTATAGACAGACATACAAGCAGACAGACATCACAAGGACACACAGAGAGAGGACACATATCGGCACAGAGAGAGGGGTCGTTTCTGTGAGGGTCCCTTAAATATAGGGAGGGGGGGCGGGGACGGAGAGAGGGAGGGGGCAGAGAAAATTAGCATATCAATGAGTGGACGGCAACGTGTTGCTGCTGCGCAAGTAAGACGACGACGTGGCACGGCACGCAAGCTTGAAAATTAGGAGAAAGACACACTAAAATTAAATAACCTCGCAAAATATAATTTTAGTGTGTCTCTCTCCTAATTTTCAAGCTTGCGTGCCGTGCCACGTCGTCATCTTACTTGCGCAGCAGCAACACGTTGCCGTCCACTCATTGATATGCTAATTTTCTCTGCCCCCTCCCTCTCTCCGTCCCCGCCCCCCCTCCCTATATTTAAGGGACCGTCACAGAAACGACCCCTCTCGCTGTGCCGATATGTGTCCTCTCTCTGTGTGTCCTTGTGATGTCTGTCTGCTTGTATGTCTGTCTATAGTTTTCTAGTTAGATTTTTGTTGCTATTTCTCTTATGCCTGATGATGATTGCTTGTGTTGCAATCGAAACGTCGCTATTATTTTAATTTATTATTTTATCTTTAGACGTGACTTAACCGAAAGAACCAAAGAATAATTCCTGCAGTCACGAAAGCTCCAAAAATTAAGGCTCGGAAAATCCTTAATCCAGCAGTGGATTGATGATGGAGATGGCATTCCTGACGTGAAGCACAAGCCCTGATCAGGTCAAGCTATGATAAAGGTATTACAGCACTTCTGCTAATGCATAATTAATTAACATTATCTTTATCCTACCTTTCCAGGATGTGTGCCCAAGGCAAGGCTGGCTTATAATGTCTCCTTTTTATCTGTCACTCAAGACTAAGTACCGTACTCAGATCCAGATTTAAGAAAATTAATGTAAACCCTATTTGTGAAAACTCTGGTGAAAGCTGAGTCCATTAAAAACGAATACTGCATGCTGTACTTTAAAAAGTGATGTTGTAGCAGAGATCACACACAGCCACACCAGAGGTATTTGGCTCAGAACCCATACATAGGCATTACTGTATTACCAAGAGTCGCCAAGCCACTACACATGTGCGTTGCTGAGATTTGCAAAAATGTTAAAACGCAGACAATAACAATGACTTACAAAACGGCAATGCCGGCAGTCGTGGGAAGGGAGATTATTGAACACGATTCTCATCTGCTGGAACGGTTTTCCTCCCAACAGACCGCGATCACAGACTCTCCACCAGTGTGCACGCATTCTGCCAAGATGGGCATCTGGCCCCTTCCACCAAACACTACAACAGTGAACTTATCTTCGCCAAAAGAAGTCATCACGTCTAAGTGCCTACAAGCTATTTTAAGTTCAGTTTTCTGTTCAACTCCAGTAATGGTCCAGAGCCGATGGTAGAAATTCAACATTGCTATGGCGAGAATATACTCTGATAGGGCAATCATGACAGTATTGGCTTCCTACAATCTGGAGAGTTCAGCAGATGGTATTTATCCAGCTTTAAAACTCACACAAGACAATGGCATTAAATAAACAGTGCTACAGGTGAATAAAAAATAAGAAGAGTTTTTTTCTTGGTTCTTTCGGTAAAGTCACGTAGAAGGGAAATAATAAAATAATAAAAAATATTGCTAGTGAGAAGGAAGATCTCAACATTTCAGCCGACCACCTTTCAGGATACATCGAGGTTTACAGAGAGACTCCTAAATGCTGTACGGTATTCTTGATAGGGGAAGTTGGGTGGTTAGTGATCAATTCCAAAACAACATGTTGTAGTATAACACAAGTAAATAGCTCACTAAACATTGTAATTCACAACAATGCACAAGACTGTATTGTAAATTTTGTATTGTAAAAGTACATTTTGCCCATGAAAAGCAATTCAGATATATTGAAGCTTTGCGTGTTTTCTAAGCTTCATAAATAGTTCAAGGTTCCTTCAAATGGCCGAGTTCTCCGTGGTATTAAATGCTTAAAAAAGAATAAGAGTCTGTGCTGTGATCTTCGGCAGTTGGCTGGGTAATGTGTTCCAGCAGAGGGGGAAGGATTTATGAAGGCTTTAACTGCTGCAACCAAAGCAAATTGATTCATTGTCAATCGCTACACGGTCACGCAATTTAAGGTACATCAGTGCGCAGAGAAAGAAGGAAACACATGTTTTCATTTGTCTTGCCACACGATCGTTATTGCCAAAGGAAAAAAACAACTCAACACCAAATGTAAAAAAAAATACATTTGATACGTATCTTATGGAATGCATGCTAACTGTTCAGATTTACATTTGCTGAATAGTATAGGCTTGTTGAGCAAGGATGGGCCAGGATAGTCCTTGGATGCGTGACCACCATGCATTATAGACGCTGTGGGCATCAGGGGACAGTGCAGAAAACTCCATTGTTGTGCTGTGTTTCTATGCTCCACGCTTTCACCAACCCGCAATAGCCAGCATGGTGAAGTATGATAAAATAATATATAGCCATTGAGCACTGACAAAAGAGTTTTATAAAAATTCAAATGTCACTACATTGCACACACAATATTATCTACATATATAAATATCTCTGAGTCTCCTGATGAAGTGGGGAGCTTCAAAATAGATATCAGTTAAATGTTGTGCACCAATGCCATCGGAGGATGCTGGCTGCCGCAAGGTCTCTGAGGCTACCCTGCAAATCTTGGGACAGCTCAGCACAAGTGCTCGCTCGCAACGTTGCACCAAAGACTCACTTGGTGGCGCTGTGTTTTTTCATTCTTGGCCGCAGTTCAATTGAATTTTGCCCACAAGTATTAACTCCGGGGGATCAGCATTGCCTGAAGTCTCCATCTTTGGACAAAACGTTCAACCGAGGTACTGTATATCACATGGCCTTTAGAAGCCACCAAGTATACACCCCCCCCCCCCATGGCTAAGTCATGAAAAAAAATGCATTTCTCTGCAGTGGTTGGATTTTCCTATTATCAGACGTACGCAAATCCAAACGCTCGGTCGTCATACATGACACCTACAAAATACTCTCCCATCTGTAAGTGCTGAAAAGAAGGACCAAAATAAATTACGAATTTCAGACGAAATATGTACAAGGCAAAATATCCGGCCAACAGTTGCTAATCCACTGCTGAAACCTTGTTAAAATGTCTCCAAAGTTGCATCAGAAGACAAACATAAAACATCGAGTGTTTATTGATGATGATGCTTAGTTGGGCACACGCATAATTAACAAACAAAAACCTCACATTTGTCAATAACACTGCGGCCTTAAAAGAGAAAAAATATATATAAAAGGCAACATTTCAGGCAAAGGCCCTTCAAAACTACAAAACATACAATAGTACTGTACACTAGTACTGTTTGTCTTTTATAATTCAATGGTACTCAAAATTAGCTCCTAAATAATAGCAAGGAAACATTAAGCGATATATTTTCTGAATACGGCAGTTAAGAAAACATGCTATTTTGGTCACGTATTGTCACCAAACAATGCCCTAATCGGAGTGGCCAGGTATGGTAAACTCCTGAAGGAAATGTCTGGGCTCCAGTCATCCGTTCTCCCCATTCCTCCAGCACAATACAGCCCCAGTTTGCCAACTACGGAACATGTATGCGAATAATATGTTGTTAAAATGGATTATTGCATACTGGTCGCAACAATAACGCCATATAGACTACAAATGTCCAAGCCTCAAGGTACACGCAACTTCGGAGGATAACTGCAACCAACAAGGCGCAGGTTTTAGTGAATTAAAAATAAACCACTTGAACAAATCATTTTATAATACAACCAAGTCTATAGAAGCATTCACATGTGACTGGCTGAATAACCACTGCACAAAACCCCTGTTGTCAACCCTAAAGTGATTTAGGCTGCAGCTCTTACACAACTCGCATCCATCAACTCTTCATCCATCTTCAATTTTGCTTTCCAAGTGCATTGTAGTAACATCCACTTTACACTCAGAAACTTTAAACCAATCGTTGGTAACTGAACCATAACAGCTTCCAATTTTTTTCCCACCCGCTGACCGTAAAATGTGAGGCCCAGTGGTAATGGGCAATGAACTAAAACTGAGTATTTTTTCTCAGTATCCAAGGCTCTAACCGAGGCAAATCCAAATATGCATCTTTACAAAGGTCAGACATTGTTTCATGATAATTCTGCAAAGACGAGTTGATTAAAGTTGGTTCTCACGGTTCTTGTTAATACATGTTTTTATTATTTATTAAAATTACATGAAAATTGTGGAAAAGAAGATGTCAATATTTATATGACCTGATATGACACAGATTATGAATGATGGCCAGTGATCAAGACTAACAACGAAGTGTTAGATGAAGTAGGACACATGTCCAAGAGGACACCCACTCTGGCGATGAAGTAATACGGTCAGATCATGTGCAGGAGCTGGATGTATCATTATATCGTTGGAACATGGGGACTTGGTGGCTGCTTGTGGAGGCCTTAATCATGGACGATTAGGACATGCAAATAATCAGTATGCCACATTTTAGGCTGATGAGAGAATAAAACTGTACAAACAAGGCTGAATAAAAACAAAACAAATGAGATGGTGAAAAGGAGACAAAAATATTAAATCACTGTGACTATATGGAACCACTGGGAGTAGGGATTATATTGTTACACCCTTCATGGTATTATCATTGTTTCGGAAGGGGCTTTCACAAGACAGTATCTTAATCCTACTGCAGTGTTTTCAACTTATTCTACACTGCCCAATTGCCGAGTATGATTCAAAACCATGTTCATATATATAGCATCTGAATTTGATCGCACCTCAAAAGACTGTACAGGGACAGTGGGCACATATATTTTATGAAGAGAGGCAGTCAGTTACAGGACGGTCTTTAGCCTGGACTTGAACAGGGACAGGGAGTTGACAGCACAAATTACAGAGGGGATGAGAGTTCCAAACCATGAGGACAGCAGAGAAGAATGAGTAAGCTCCCTCTGAGCAAATTTTAACTGAATTCTTAAACAAAATCCTTGGTTGCTGAAGTGTATGGTGCATGGAAGGGAATCGAGTGCGATAAGATGAGATAGACAGGCAGGGGGCAAGTTAATGGTAGATCTTGAAGATGGTGAGTGCGATCCTATAATTGATCTGGAATTGCACAGAGTGAGAGGAGGGACTGGAATAATAAGGTGATCTGGTATCAGTTATGGGTGCAGGTAAAACATCTGCTACTGCTGGCATTTTAGATCTGGAGTTCAAAGATACCGAATTTGGGGAGACTAAAGGAGATCATTTATAATTTGAGTCAGGATGTGACGGTGCACTCAAAACTGTAGTCTTGGACCTTTTGCTAATGAGGATACGTACTTTTGTATTCCAAAATGTAGCTAGAAGCTAGGTCCAAATACAGTGAGACAACATACAGGACAGATGTAAGAGTAGACCGTGAGGATGGCTTCATGCAGTCAATATACAGCTGGGTGTCATCACCAAAGAAATTAAAGTTGACACTAAAACAGGAAATGGTTTTCTCAAGACATCTGAGAAATACTGGAGAAAAGCAGATGCTTGAGGATGGAGCATTGTGGGACACCACAACACAGGCGTTTCTGAGAGGAACATGGCCCTTGTATTGAAATGTAGAAGTAGAAAAAGTGTTGAATAAAATAAACTAACTGGCCTCCACTGGACTACATACATTAATGAGTAATCAATTTAGGTAGTCCCAAAAAAACTTTTAAAGAATATTTTCTTATTAAGGTTCTAGGAAGCAAAAGCAGAACAAAACGCGAAATACTTTACACTAAATGTATTTATCAAAAACTCTGTACACTTAAATTAAATAACTCACGATACTTAAATGAATATGGCAAGGGTTTAATTATATTCAACTAGATCAGTCATATTTATGCTTATATTTTGAAGAAAATAAAGACATGCAAAGTCAACATTGTCAGACTGGACATCACTTCCACGATACTGTGGAACGTACCGGTGATTCAACTCGCACATGGAAGAATTCTGTACCACCAAACTTAAGCAGCCTTTTAAAGTGACCATGGTGCTCCAAGCATTTGTGAAATGGGGGGGGGGGGGAGAAGGCCAGAGGAAACAGATAAATGACCACTGTTTGTTGTGACAGTGACACACAAGATGCAAACAACCACACTTGCACAGCAAACAAATGAGATCGTCTGCCAGGACAAGCTTGGCCACAAGTGGCAGCCACACACCACACACCCAACCCTAGTCTCACCACACACACCCTCGTCTAGCCATAGCACCCTTGGCCAGTGAGTGGCAAGCTGTGTGCATTCCTAGGGAGTTAAAAATAAATTGGTTGCTGAGGCACGGAGATGGCTTTGGGACCTCGTTTTTCATTGGTAAAAATATATAATGCAGCAATAACTGCTAACATGAGAATATAATCTCTGATGGAATTCAAGGCCATGAGTTCAAAGTTAAGTGGAAATCCAAAGCACCGCAATGAGATCACAGCAACAGAGAAAACCGTTCATGTTGATGATATATTCTGCAAAGACTGCGTTTCAACATTTGCGAATGCCACATTTTCAAAGGCTTAACATTCCCAGCATCATCATGTTTGTAATCCTTTGGTGCAATAGCCGTGCTGTACTAAAAAGTTAATTTGAAGTACAAATAAATCCAATTTAAGTTTCAGCACGTAAATTCCGTTGAGACTTTTCATTTTAATTTGCAAGTCATGGTTGAACCCATAATTTGACTTATTTGCTCTTTAAAGGTGCCAAGAACACACGGGCGGCACTTTAAAGATGCCTGACAATTCGCATGAGTAATAACAACACATCACACAGGGCCAAACCACAGATGAAAAACTCCATGACCTTAACAAAAATAAGTAATGTTGTAAGCTGTAGACTGCATTCGCTATGTTTAAATAAAAAAAAAATGGAGTAATGAATCAAATTAATTATAGTATATGCTTTTAAATACACTGCATAAAACAGCAGCTAAGTCAGTGATGCTGCTTAGGAAGTTTCGTGAATGCAAGCACTCATGGTTACACACCTGACCAAAAGTATTTTATAACAAACCAAGCATACTGTCATGAAAAACGTATGTGACACACAGTATGTGTTATAGAACACAAATGTCATAAAATAATGCTAGTTTGAAGCAAGCTTTTAAAATATCGTAAGTTCAAGAATAACAATACACACAAAATACTGTAAGTGTATGGTGATGTACATGGAAGCTATATCTCAACAGAAACTTTCTACAGAATTATTACAGTGCAAGAGCAAAAAAGAAAGTCAATAGAAAAAAATATCATCATAAAGTCATGTTTCTATACCACACGAAACGCATAATCCGGTCTTTGTGTGGCATACACAGTGTAAAATCACTACAGAATTAAATTCCATCAGGCTGTGTTGTTTGACGGGGTCAGACACGATTAACTTTCCCTATTCATAAGAGTGGCCTATTTTACTTGCATTAAAATTAGAAATGGGCATTGTTACAAAGTTTGAAATTTTGTGTCTGACCAAATACAGTACATATTTAAGCACTGTGCATATGTCACATCTTGACTATAAACTAATGCGATCTTGCAAAGAACTCTGTATGTGCAGAGATCAGTCAGTACCAAGGGCACACTAATTTAAATTTTCGATTTAAAGCTTTCGTGACTGCAGGGATTCATTTTCTTGGTTCTTTCGGTAAAATCACGTAGAAGGGAAATAATAAAATAAATAAAAATGTACACAGACTTTACCGAAAGAACCAAGAAGACTAATTTTAATGTTTTGAACTAAATGTTCACTCTTTAGAGCTGATTACCGCTCAGACACAGTTAGCCTATAATTTTAAACGGCTGGCAAAAAGCCAGCCATGGGAAATGGAATCCCATGACCTCGAAGACCTTTGATGGGCCACTAAACCAGCACAAGGCCATTGCATTGGTATGTAGTTTATTAAAAAGAATGTAGTAACATTTTGCTAATTAAATGACCGTACTTCCAAAGGCTTTCAGAAAATAAAAGAGTGCTCTATCGAATTAGTAACGATCAAAAGTAACATTTCGTTTAATTAAGGGCTTTATTAGGTTTTGTTGGTTGTTCCACAGTATCGTAGTTATTTTTACAGTCAAGCCAAGGAAGGCCAACATGCATAGCATTACAATACTTAATACAGTACTGTACAACTCCTCTTATCTGCAGTGATGTGGGGTACAAACATCACGGATCCTACTATCCACGAATTGACTTGATCAATTTGCCAATAAAGTCCATGTATCTGGTCCTGGGGCTTCCCCCTTCACAAACCTGCACTGACCAGGTTAGTAAAGTATAGTGTTGAGATTCCTTCCTCCAGCAGTGGATTGACAAAGTGATGTGTATAATAAATTTACTCATGAAAAAAAATGGCAAGAAAACATTGCCGTGAAATCACTGAAAACATCACAATCTTAAGCAATGCACATTTCAAGATGACACCCTCCCATTGCCTGGCTCAGCAGAGTCACGCTCCCATTGCCAGGATAAACATGAGCAATCTTTCCCATTCCACGCACAACAGACCTGGTAAAATAGTCTCCAAGGCAACAGTTACAGTTAAAAAGGAGTGGCTGGAAAGGTCAACCGGTCAATAAGAAAGGAGCAAATGATCACAACTCGGGGCAACGAACTCATTGCTTCAATGGTCCATGCACAGGGCGCAACGGGTTTTTATTTGTAAGCCATGAGTGTGGCTGGCAATGCCAAGCCAAAATTTGTTTACACAAGTTAAATCTTTGTGTTGTAACCACACCAAAATGGTGTATGTAAATAATTATTGGATAGAGTATTTTACTAAATTGTATGGATGTCCAAGCCATAATAACATAATTGTTGGATTTTGTTCTGACAAATTTTAGTTCAAAGCAAGAATTCCTTTTTGAAGACAAAATATGTAGAATACTCTGTATGTCGATTCGTTTTGATACACCGGTACTTTCACAATACCAGAGCGCACGCATTTTCTACAGCTCCACCAGATCAATACAAAACTGTTTGTAGTATTACAAGTCGGTCTTGGGCAGGGACATTTTTTCACGTTAAGGAAAGTTGCTTAAATACCACCTAGCTGTTGGTATGATCAATACGCAAACGTCTAAAGTACGGCTTGACACAATAGTGCATTCTTTCCAAGCTGCGCCAATTTCCACTGTGGGGCCCACAGGCGTTTCCTCTGCCCTTCCTCTCCCACACCCCGAAGCACGCCAGGGAGGGCCTGTCCACGGGACTGTACTGACCCCAAATACTGACCCAGGTAATAAAACGTTCTAAGTAACTTCAGCGAGAGTTTGGGCACACTGAGAAGTAATGTAGATGCTGCCTGTATTGTGCGTGTCCATGGTTGGTTATGTGGACACGTGTTTCTCTCGGTGATTTTTATTATTTTGTATTATTGTTGGCAGTGTTTCTCCGGTGTCGTGTTTAAAATGGCACACAGATGAGCAACTGCGCTAAAACATGTTTTATAGCAACACTGTGTTTCTTGTGATTTATATCCAAGTCGAGATCACCGCTGGTCAGTACTGTATGCAGTGAAATGAAAGACAACCAAGAAAGTTTCCAACGAAAGGACAGTACATTTTTTTCCCCAAAGCAAATATTTTAGGCAATGGGTTATTTGGTAAATGTTAATACTGCAGTCATGATACAAGACTACAAAGTATGAACTTTGGTGCTTTCACAAGAATACATTTGCCATAGATTGTACCACGGTTAGGTTACAACAAACGGACGGGAAAGTAACAGCCCAAAATAAAGCGGCCAGCCCATTAATGTGATGCAGCAAGGCTGGCGAGTGGAACGCATCAGCTGATTTGCCAGTCCCTTTAAATACCACATTTCTTTCGGTTCTGAAAACCAGATGAACATGATGTGAGATCACAGCCCCAGGATGCGTTAAGACATGCCACAAGTGGGACGATACCTTCCCTCACCTTGGTTCCCACCATAATTAACACAAAATTCCCACGCCCTAATAAGAAAACAAATACCAACTCGGTTCATGTAGCAACACAGAGGCCAACGTTTTACACAGTGGCATAGCGAAGTTTGTAAAAATGTTTAAATAGCTAAACCTTGACGTTCTGCATGTTGTGTGGGTTTTTCACAAGGGATAATGCAGAGTTTTGTCGACGCACAGCAAAGCTTTGCTGTACGGAACAACAATATTAGAGTGCCGTGTGGTAATGTCTTACGCACTATTGGTACAAAGCACATTGCCTTCTGATTAAAAACAATCAAAATGACTCCTGAACACATGCAGAAGGCACTGTTGGATTTACAGCAGCTCAACGGTTAAACGAATCATCATATGAAGACACAACTTTTTGACTTCAATTAAAACAGCCAGATCCCTGGGCAAATACCATGAAAAGTACCATCCACAGTATTATCCTAATCTTTAAATACCCAGAATTGCCTTTATAAGGATTAGGGCTTAAGTGCAAACTCCTTAGCTTCCAGGAAATGCTGCATCACACATACTGTGGGATTCCTTCATTTGACCGAATACTGTCACATATACAGTAGGCACATCTAAAATAACAAAAAACATTTACTGTATATTTGTACATTCATGTACACTGTACAGTTACACTCCAGTGGCGTATAGTAGTGGAGTTGGAACAATGCGTCAATAGCGTCAATAGCGTCAAAACCTTTAGCTTATGATACATGCATCGAATTGTGAGAATGTATGTTTTTCGATGTGTTAAGTATGTTGTATGTTAAGGGTTGATGTCACCCCTGTAGTCACGAGAAGCGTTATCATTCACCACAATGCATAGGTGGGACAAAGTCATTGTTATGCAAGTCCAAGTCGAGTCGCAAGTCATCAAATTCATGACTCGAGTCTGACTCGAGTCCAAGTCACATGACTCGAGTCCACATCTCATAGGTGGGACAAAGTCATTGTTATGCAAGTCCAAGTCGAGTCGCAAGTCATCAAATTCATGACTCGAGTCTGACTCGAGTCCAAGTCACATGACTCGAGTCCACACCTCTGCCACAATGTAAAACGTTCTTGAATCAATCTGTCACCTCTGAAATGAAATCGTTCCACCCTCATGTACAGGGAGATGCAAGTCTGCTTATCTACAACAAAAACCGGTGGCCCATATGCACAGTACACGACTGTTTTTCTGGATGAAATTGCTTTATGGAGTTTTACAATTAACGTTGGATTCGTTTTTCGCCACAGGAAATTGTAAGTCTTGGAAACTGGCCCCGACAACAATTGAAGTGAACTTTAAGTGGGTGTATAGAAATAATAAGATGAACATGTGCATGTGACAGGTACTCAAGGTGTATGCCGTACAAGCACACATTAAGTTAGGGAAACCAGCAACAGCCTTTAGGTTGTGGGACACAATTAATGACCACATGCAAAGAGGCGTCATTAACACTGCCAGTTCAGTCAGGTGTTGTCCCCGTCATGTATATGAACACATATTTGAGAGGTAGCGTCTGTTATTAGGAACACAGTACAATGATGTAATTCCTATTCAACACACTTTGAGTATTTTGAAAATGGTGCACTGGAATACACTATGGTACAAAATAACTATTTTATAACTAAATAACTAAGCAGACAATATACCACCTTCCTACATTCTGTAGCTCCGCATGAAAAATATACCTTTTGTTTCTTACACATCCCATCGACCACATGGCCTTTAGGGAGTTATTTTATCAGCAGCATTGCTTTAAAACAAGAAAACGCTGGACCAGTTTAAACATTCAGTTTTAATCATCAGCAATGAGTCTTACTTAACCCAATGCAGATGAACTGCCAACTGTTAATAGCATGTGCCTTTACTGTTCGACATTGGTCCTAGTTTCAAACAAAACTATAGAATGCATACATACATACATGACACAAAATAATAATATAGTCAACGTTATTGATGAGAATATAATTCACATGATGAATTAGCAATTACACATTCCCACACCGTGGGAGGTCAGAAAGAGAACATGAAAAATCAGTCATCTGCCTATTAAACTTTGCAGCTGGACCGGAGTGACAATCGTATAGCCAAGTAGGCACAACATTAAACAACAGGAGACACAACACCTGTATAAATAGACTTCACGTCTCCTAATTAGGACCAATTCTACTTTCAAATAGACAAGTGTGTTTACCCACGACGAGCAGTGTGTGTGTGTGGCACTAGGAGCTGTGGTCACTTAGGCTCCTGGACAATGCACACTTACCACCCTTCAAGGAGTTTTACTTGAATGAGGCAATTGTCCACGACAGGAAACAGGATTCTGAAAGCGAGAAACAAAGTTGATCATCTCTATATAATGCAAATTAATATATTGTTTACATTCTCAACTCGGGGAGTAATGTTACAGAACAGTATTGGAAAGTTCAGATGGCATTATGCTAAACAACTTGCCATGGCTTCTCCATCTACAATTTTGAGTTGGACAAATTTATACGTTTCACAATGAACTACAGAACATTGATTGGGATGCACAGCACACGGTATTAACCACTCTCAAAATCTACTGTACCAGATACGAATACAGGAATGTGCAATACACTGCTGGAATTTGCATATGCCGAATAAAAAAAGATTCCAATCACCTCAGAGCTAATGAAAACACTTAAAGTAGTGCAATTTACAACTTGTCTTTATCTCATGTTTCCTTTGCAAAAGGGACTGAATGTCCCAAATGGCCTTTGGTCTGATTATAATGAAAGGCATAATTTTAAACAATTTTTTTGTTCACAAATGGGATTTCAAAAAATGCTGGCAATTAAAACAACTCTCTATTGTACGTATAAAGGAACTTAATTAAGAAGTGTGAATTGTCAAAATTGTCCGGCTTAGTATCGCTTCTTCAGCTGCCTCCTGTACAGACTTTCGATTTTGTGATGGATCGCTAATTGATCATCGTCCTAAAATAGACAACTTGTATCCTACTTAGGCATCCAGTGACAACATTTAAGCAAGATACAAACAAGCACAATCACCGTGCCACTTGTATACGACTGTGTGCATGCTGCTGCAATGGCACCGCAACTCGAGTGGGGAATAACGGTTGGGGTGGGTATTTTTTTTGTCGACAGTATTTATGTACACGTACGTTTGAAATCTATCTTAAGTTTCCTTTTTCTTATTCAGATTCCGAGGAGCCCAAGCCGAAGCTTGTCGCCCCAGGGCTCTCGGCGAGTGTGGACACGTGCGGCGCCGTCCCTGCCCGGCTCTGCCCGGGCAAGACACGCGGGGAGTTCCCGAGCGCCACCTCCATCTCTCCATGCATCACTGCATGCCCCCCCTTCCTTCCTTCCTTCATCCCTCCGTCTCCCTGGTTCACCTCCATCTCCTCCATCTCCCGGGATCTCTTCCATTTCCCTGCATCCACCCCCCTTCCTTCCTTCCTTCATCCCTCCGTCTCCCTGGTTCACCTCCATCTCCTCCATCTCCCGGCATCTCTCCATCTACCTGCATCCCCCCTCGCTTCTTTCATCCCTCCGTCTCCCTGGTTCACCTCCATCTACCGGAATCTCTCCATCAACCGGCATCTCTTCCATCTCCCTGAATCTCTCCATCTCCCTGAATCTCTTCATCTCCCGGCATCTCCTCCATCCCCCTGAATCTCTTCATCTCCCGGCATCTCCTCCATCCCCCTGGATCTCTCCATCCCCTTGAATCTCTTCCATCTCCTAGACATCTCTCCATCAACCGGCATCTCTTCCATTTCCCTGGATCTCTCCATTTCACTGAATCTCCTCCATCTCCCTGCATCTCTTCCATCTCCCTGGATCTCTCCATTTCCCGGCATCTCTTCATCTACCGGCATCTCTTCCATCCCCCTGAATCTCTCCATCAACCGGGCATCTCTCCATCTCTTCCATCTCCCGGCATCTCTTCCATCTCCCTGAATCTCTATCATCTCCCTGCACCTATCCATCAACCGGGCATCTCTCTATCTCCCTTAATTTCTCTGCCTCTTCCCGACAATCCTTGCACCCCCCCTGCCCTTCCATGTTCCTGCATCTCTTCCATCTCCGTGCCTCCATCCACCTCCTCTGTTGAGGTATAAGTCGTGGTACACGCACATGGCGAGTTGGCGTTGTGGCATAGCAATTGGCGCACTGCGCTACAGACCCGGCTACCTTGGTTCAGTTCCAGAGCACGGCTGACATCGGTGACGAATGAAATCTGAACCCACCACCACCAATGACCACAGCGTGGCGATGTACAGTCAAACAAACCCACACGACCCACACGGCGTGGCGAGGCATTCATCCAGCAGTGGATTGACGGAGGACTGTACATTGCAATTGCATACCTGCAGCGTGTGTTACTGTATACACAAGGCAGTATACATGCGTCTGCCGTGTATAAATACACAACAGTTTACAGCATCCGTGTGTGTGTGTGCAGATATATATAACACGTGTGAATGTGTGTGTGACGGTAAACCCATGAGAGTCGCGGATGCTACATTTGCCGTTCGTCGGATACACATCGTAATCGCGACATTTGTTGCCATCTCACATCAACACATCATCAACATCATCAAGTCGAGAGCAGAGCTACCCCGTGGCTGGGGTGGTAGCAGCAAAATCATCAGCAGCAGCAAAACCATCAGCAGCAAAATCAGCAGCAGCAGCAGCAAAATCATCATCAGCAGCGGCAAAATCATCAGCAGCAGCAAAATCATCAGCAGCAGCAGAAAAATCAGCAGCAGCAAAATCATCATCAGCAGCAGCAAAATCAGCAGCAGCATCAGCAAAATCAGCAGCAGCATCAGCAAAATCAGCAGCAGCATCAGCAAAATCAGCAGCAGCAAAATCAGCAGCAGCATAATCAGCAGCAGCATAATCAGCAGCAGCATAATCAGCAGCAGCATAATCAGCAGCAGCATAATCAGCAGCAGCAGCATCCTCCAGGAGCGCCCAACACTCGCCTCATCCCTCTCAAGCTGCTGCTGCTGCTGCCACACAACCACACAGAGAGACACCCCCATTGCTACACCACCACCACCAACACGTGTGCGCGCTTCCTCTCCCTGCCTATGCGCCTCGTGTGCTCCGCGTTGCTCAACGCCATCGGCGAGAACGAAAGCGGCAACATCCTTAATGGTGACGTTTGTCTGTGTAACGGTAAAAACAATAAAAAGCGATCATCGTTCCCCCACCTGGATCGTCCATCCACGCGGCGCGGCGCTGGGGCTCTCTGTGAGCGGCGGCCGCGGGCGGCGCGGATCGCAGTGCGGAGGGGGACGGGGAGAGCGGTGGGGGCGGGGGGGTGGGGGAGGGGCGTCGAAGGGGAGGGGAGGTGAGGAGACCCTCCCACCTCTACCCCCCCCCACCTCTACCCCTCCCCACCAACCACCTCAAACCCCTCCCCCACCCACCTCTACCCCCCCACCTCTACCCCCCACCCACCTCTACACCCCCCACTTCAAACCCCCCCATCCACCTCATACCCCTCCCCCACCTCAACCCCCCCCCCCACCAACCTCAAACCCCCCCACCTCAACCCCCCCCACCTCAACCCCCCCCCACCCACCTCAAACCCCTCCCCCACCCATCTCCACCCCCCCACCCACCTCTACTCCCCCCCACCAACCTCAAACCCCTCCCCCACCTCAACCCCCCACCTCAAGCCCTCCCCCACCTCAACCCCCCCCATCCCACCTCTACCCCCCCCACCCACCTCTACCCCCACCCACCTCTACCCCCCACTTCAACCCCCCCACCCACCTCAAACCCCTACCCCACCTTAACCCCCCCCATCCACCTCTACCCTCCCCCCACCTCTACCCCCCACCCACCTCTACCCCCCCCCCCACTTCAACCCCCCCCCCATCCACCTCATACCCCTCCCCCACCTCAACCCCTCCCCCAACCCACCTCAAACCCCTCCCCCACCTCAACCCCCCCCCCACCAACCTCAACCCCCCCCCCCACCTCAACCCCCCCACCTCAACCCCCCCCCCCTACCCACCTCAAACCCCTCCCCCACCCATCTCCACCCCTCCCCCACCCACCTTTACTCCCCCCCACCAACCTCAAACCCCTCCCCCACCTCAACCCCCCACCTCAAGCCCTCCCCCACCTCAAGCCGTCCCCCACCCACCTCAACCCCCCCCCCCATCCCACCTCTACCCGCCCCCACCCACCTCTACCCCCCCACCTCTACCCCCGACTTCAACCCCCCCACCCACCTCAAGCCCCTACCCCACCTCAAACCACCCCCACCCACCTCAAACCCCCCCCACCCACCTCTACGCCCCCCCACCCACCTCTACCCCCCCCACCTCATACCCCTCCCCCACCTCAACCCCCCCAACCCACCTCAACCCCCCCACCCACCTCAAACCCCTCCCCCACCCATCTCCCCCCCCACCCACCTCTACGCCCCTCCCCCACCTCTACCCCCCCAACCCACCTCGACTCCCCACCACCCACCTCACCCCCTCCCCACCCCCCACAGTCTCGCCCGAGCTCACCCCCCAAACCTTGCACACGCCACACCACGGACAGTGCTGTAGGGTAATAAACCCTCTGCATCCCGCCTAACGAACCCTCCCACACACCCTCACCCCACTCAACATTACCCCCACCCCCTCCTGCCTCGAGGAAGGCCACCCCGCACCACATCTCTATCCCACCCAACCATCACCCAATTCTGATGCCAACCCCACCTTATCCACCCGGAGCAACCCATCCATAACCTTAATAATACCCCTATCCCACCTACTTTCCCACTGGCGTGTTGGTACAATGGTTAGCGCACAGTTGAGTTCTAGGCCACGGCTAACAGGCCACGGCTAGCACCAGTGACGACTGATATCTGAGCTGATATCTTACCCAGCCCTGCAAAAAAACACAAATGTCCCCTGACCCCCACGCCAATGACCAGCGTGGCGCAAGACGGTCAAACAACTCACACGACCGACATGGCATAGAGAAGCATTCATCCAGTGGTGGCCATACCTCTATGCCACTTACATTCCCACTGTGATCCCACCCATTGGGACACCGTAATCTGTTTATTGGACATCTGTGAAAATACTAGACATCTGTGAAAAAGAGCTTCAAGGCTCATTTAATTTCTCCAGGACAAATAAAGATTCGGATTTTGTCATACCAAACTTGATACCCATATCCCACATAACCTGCCATTGACATACCACCGAACCAAACCTCATCCCTAGAAACCATACACCCCTATCCGACATTTTACTACCTAACCCTTAGAGACCCACAACACCACACCGCACACCTACATGCCACCATATCTCCGACCCTGATTCGCTCCCCCACCTTACCTACCCCTACAGACCTCACCCTGTTACATCTCTGTCTCACCCTATTGCTAGCCTTATTCCACCCTAATTTCCCCTACCCCTAAGGGCTCCATTATAGCACATTCCTATTGCACTTTAGCTCCTAGTAAGTCATGGTGGGAGGTAAGGTGCAATCGAGTTATTGTGTTGGGGATCCATCGTCCCATACCCTCAATATGGCCTTGCTTTACCACTGTGAGCCTCACTATTCACTACAGTAGGTGTTGTATCTGTCGTGCCTGTCAAGTTTCCTTCATTGTCTCCCATGTCTACGAATAGTAAACGTTTGCCTCACAAAGGGCAGTTGTGTATCAGCAGGCTGAGGAAATTCCACTCCTAATCCTACCCCACCATACCTTACCCTACATAACTTATGTAATGTTTACCACACCTCGAAGCATGAGTTGATACAGTTCCGCCACTACAGCATCAACTTACGTGGTGCACATATTCTCCACGCAGTAATCTTTCATGGTGTCTTTCCACATTTTTCTGTCTTCTTCTTGTACTTCTTCCTGGTAACCATTCTAAAAAAATATTTGCTATTCTGTTCCTTTCCATTTCCATGACCTGACCAAACCTCAGAATTCTCATAATTGTGAAGTATTCTCTGTCCCATGCATGCTCGAAGTTTTATGTTGGTGACTTGACATTTTATTCCCATCATTTTACTTTGATATATGCTATAAAAAATAATGTTTTACTTAATTTCAATCATTGGCCAATTTTTGGTTTCATATAACCAGACAACAAGCACATTGGAGTTACACATCCACATCTTGGTTTTTAAGATTCAATTTAGAACATTTATTGGTCAGATTGCATTAGTAAAAAAATGCCAATGTGTGTAGCTTTTTTATGCTGAGACGTTTACTGTTCAAATATATACTTCTTGAAATGCATTATATGCCCATCCAATTTTAATGTTAACCTCATTTTTGATGATGTTATTTGTAATTATTTTTCTAAGTTATGCTGAGAGGAAACCAATTTTTATATATTTATTTTCTTATGATTTGATTTCTTCATTCGTGTCTCGTTCCATAAACTTAGTATTTTCCAAATGTTCAGACCCACTGTCTCTTATTTTTCTGCAATTTTATTGGTCGTTTCCTAAAGTATAAGTTAGTAAATCTTCCTTTGATCATCTCACAGCACTATTTTGTTTTATTATATCCACAGAGTTTTGGGTGGACCAGTTCAACCACCAGTTGTAAAGGAAAGGGTGAAATTATACAGCCCTGTTTGATGCCACTGAATATCAAACCAAGGACAGTCATGTCTGACCCTGCTCACAATATCAACCCAATCGTTGTTTCCAGTATCTGCTTTGATGTAGCACAATGAACCTTCATAACTATCATTCATGGCACTGATGAATATATTTTATATGCCATAGCTCCGCATGACCTTATGTGGGATTTATCTATGCAATCGAAAACCTTGCTGAAATGTATAAATTCTACCACAATAAATACCTTTACCCAATTCTATTTTTGTATCTATCCCACTTAGTAATACCCTACCCCACCAAATCATACCCTGTATATCTACTGCCACCCTATCCCACCTATTCATACCCTAGCGCCTAGCCTTATTATCATGTCAGCCTGTAACAATTCTCCACACCCTCTTGGGATTTCAATTATTTTAACAATTAAAAGTTGTGATTCTATTCGTGAATTTATTATTTTATTATTGTGATGAATATAGTGGCCTCTAGCTGCTGCAGAGGTCTCACGAACCCTTTACATTCAACATACATCAATTTAAAAGGAGCATTGATTCTTTCACATGCGATTCATTGCATGGATCGCGAGCTTTAACAATTTACAATCAATAGCAATTAATGAATGTATACATCGTTCTACCCCTAATAACGACCCGTACCCAATCCTACCCATACTCTATTCTTATTCTCACCATTCTCATGTATAACCACCCTATCCTACATTATCCATACCGATACACCAACATAATGTAACAAGCCCAACTGTGTAATACTTAAACATACCCTCTCCCAACTTCACCATACACCACTCTGACATAAACTAGACGCAATTTGTATTAATGCCGTAACATACCCTACATCATCTTCTTGGTTATTTCGGTAAAGTCACGTAGAAGGGAAGTAATAAAATAATAAAAATAAAACATAATAAAATTATTCTCACGACGTTTCGGCCACAACGCAAGCAGCCGTCCTCAGGTGAAAACCAGGTCCGTCGAGGCGACAGAGTCTGAATGAAACAGCATGAAACGCCTCGACGGACCTGGTTTTCACCTGAGGACGGCTGCTTGCGTTGTGGCCGAAACGTCGTGAGAATAATTTTATTATGTTTTATTTTTATTATTTTATTACTTCCCTTCTACGTGACTTTACCGAAATAACCAAGAAGATGAATCCCTGCAGTCACGAAAGCTTTAAATAAAAATGTATACCCTACATCATTGATTCAAAAGTGATTTGCCATTGCGGACCCCAATCAAGACAACTGGTTCCCGTGCTCCTCCGCCCCTTCCACACGCAGGTGACTAAGGCCACAGTGCAGAGAGGTCGCATGTCCATCACGCCTCGAGTCAATTAGTAAGGCAATTGTTTGTGCATTCGCTGTGTTTTGTCGCCGCAAATAGAGGGGTGGTGGTGGGGGGTGCAATGTTTCCCTGCGCTCATTCTAAATTGCTCCTGCACTATAGCCGTGCAGAAACCCACCCTCCTCCACGGGAAAAGAGGCGCGTCCCACTGGTGTAAGATCCGCTGTCCTATACAATTGTAGTGTATTTATCCTCATTGTATCCTACCTAAATACACCTTCCACATAGCACCCTACATAAACTACCCCCCCACCCACCTTTCCTTCCTCCAGCATACCGTGCCCTACCTTATACAACTCGAAACAAAACCAACAACCACCAACCCCACCTCCAAACAACCTCGCCGCCACCTGGCACACTCCGCCACCACCACCCAACCCTTTGGGGTGTCGCAACGCAGTGGGACAATTCGCCCGCATCGGCCGTGACACGCACTCGCGAACACGTGGCGGCCTCGGCTGTATCTGTTTGGAACGCACCAGAGAGAGATGGAGAGTCGGGGAGAGAGAGAGAGGGAAGGAACGAGACGAAGGGTTTCAATGGGTTGGCGATGTTGGTTTTTTGGTTGTTCCATCATTTTCTGCAGTAATCGCCTCCCACAGACGCACGCGGTTGAGAATGAGAAACGGGCGCGAATTTTATGGACGAATTTGACTTTTACTCACGATATTTCGGCCCTCGTCGTCACGGGAGATATACGGTTCAAATATTTGGTTCAAATATAAGGGCGATCATTTACTGTTGTACATTAAACCAGGCACCGATTCGGTAAATGTTGTTGTGTCCTGGCTCGCTGTGGTTGTGTAACCTGGTTCAAAAAGAAAAACGAACAAGAAATTGGTCCTGTCCTTCACAGTAAGCACAGGACGTATTAAGTATGACGGTACTGTAGCCTCGCACCTTTGTGACCCTCATCGTAGGATAAGTAGCTCCTAAGAGGTTTCAGAATCTCCTAAAGCCGCACTTATCCCCCCCTCCAACCCCTTCCAGCCAGAGCCGGTTGGTCCTTGAGTCGCTCATTGAACACTTAAATGGCATGGCTAAAGTCGATACAATACAATGACTTTCAGTTGTTACTTAGTTCCCCCAATGAACAAAAACCTTGGGCCAATGAATAAACTGTCTTCAAGCTCGACGTCGTTTCATCACTCTCATCATCGGTCATTATCAATGCACTGCTGGATCCCGCGATGTCAATCACTCTAGCTCCAGTCACTTATCACTCAAATAAGATTGACGCTTTTGTATCAATAGAGGCTGACAAGTTATTGCATGGGATGTGTATGATACATTGACACCAGCTTATTAGCGTGTGGGAGTCTGCAGTTTACATTCTGGCGAATTGCCCGATGATGCTGGATGCAATTACCAGCGAAACGTCGTACTCAAATTGTAAATGTTGTGGTTTCACGCTTCAACACCGGTGGGCTAAAGCAGTGAACTATTTGTCTTTTGTCAACGTGACACTTTTTTACTGATTGGCCGTGTCGGGTGGTGGAGGGTTACGACACATTTATAAATAACGCGATCTAAACCCAAAAAACGGTGATTATGAATGGGGGGGGGGTGGCACAATTTCCACCAGGAAACCTGAACGTTGATCGCCACGAGGTTACAAGGGTTGCTTCAGTGACATATTTTAGTCGTGTCTTTCAGCAAAGGCGCTGCAAGCAGAAAATCATTAGTATGTTGTTTTCACCATTGCTCTAAGGATTGTTATCAAGTTACAGTACCGTTTAGAAAACCAGGCGAGGAGACACCTGGATCGGCGGCCGGTTACAAACAGTAAACAATGCCACAAGAACAAATCCTCCAGCACCAAATTAAAATGTTGATACATCTCAAACATTACCTGTATACAGTGATGATCTATGCCGAGGCAGGGGATGTGGATGGATATTGTGAAAGAATGGAGAGAACGGGTGAGAAAAGGCAAACGCCAGAGATAAATGACGCGACATTGGCTTGTCAATCCTCCAATTTAAATGACACACGATGACTGTGAAAAACACGCTTTCTTCAAACTCCACAGCATTCTGTAAAAATTTTGTGTTACGTTCTTTCTGACGCAGAAATGTGCTATCAAAGGCCCCTTTTGTCAGTAACTTGTGTCACGTTGGTGACGTTGGCGACACAAGTTCCCGTTGTGCGGTGCGGGTTTTTTATTTGGCTATTTGCGGCTTTGACTGGTCGATGACAAGAGGCTTTAGCAGTCTCAGCCGAGCCACAACTTGTGAGTGTCACGGAGCTGCCAATTGTGGAGAGCGCAAGTCGACTGTGCCTGAATTTCTGAGAAATGGCAGGTCCGTGGGATCCTTAACGTCAACAGCTCCCTATCGCTTGGTTGTTATTAATGCTCGCCGAGTTATTTTGAGCCGTGATTAAAACAAAAAAAACCGACGTGCCGCTGCTCTTTTTCAATTATTAACGCCACATCGAGCGCCGGCCGATAACGCGAGACTCAAATAATGGATGAATTGGTGACCTTGCCCTCTCATCCTGCAGAATATCTCTCGTGTCAGCGGAGCTGCTCGGGGGAGTCAATGCTCTCTGCCGGGTCCCGTGTTGGACAGGTGGCACGTTGCTGGGAAATAGTTGGGCGCAAAAATTGCAACCTATGGGCATGATATTTGTTTGCTATGTCTGATTGTTTTTCTTTCTTTCTTCTCCAGCATATTTCTAAATGTTTCTTCGTACCGTGTGTTGAACTTATTTCCCCACCGTACGTAGCCAAGCGTGATAGTTAATGGGAGATGTGCGGGAAGGACAACAGAGTAAACACAAAAAGCAGTTCTCAAGGAATTCGTTTTCAAGCCTGATTATTTAAAAGTGCACAGCCTCCAGTGGCTTCCTAACAATAATCTAACACATTAAAATGCAGCATATAAAAATAAGCTTGGTAATTGAACATGTCCTCGATTATCAAAGATAATCCATTAGTTATTTTTCTATGTGCAACAAAGTTATATATATATATTTTTTTATGCTTGAACATTATTTCACGTGCTGTCGATAATTAAGGATATTATTTAAGTTATTCAAAGTTGTCGATTATTGCGGAAATATTACATAAGTTCAATAAATGTGTTCGATTTTTTTAAATAATCTAACATAGCAACAGATATATTGCCATAGCAATCGACCACATGTGCTTGTGTTGAACATGCAAACAAAAAACATGCTCTGATCATATGCATTGTCTTTGCAACTTATTGGTCCACACCAATCAGTTTTTTGGTTTGCATGTTCACCACAAAGTTATTGTGGTTAATGCAGACAGGTTCCTTGAAAAAGGATTCTGTTTGGTTTTTTAACATCTCAGATAGGGTATAAAACCTCTTGTTTTTATTTCGAATACTGTCCTGGCAAGAAGAGCCCCATATTACGATGACAATTCATCCAAATTCTAGATTTGAAGCTTTCGTGACTGCAAAGATTCATACTCTTAGGATTTTTCGGTAAAAAATAACATTAATAATAGAAATACAATAATTTTTATAATTATTAATATTATTTATTTAACTTTTTCCCAATGTGACTTACCAAAAAACCTAAGAGTAATTCATCCAAATCTTTCAAAACACGGCCTCTCAGCGCCCCCATCTGGCCACGGTCCCACGTCTGAGACATCTGCGTTCCCCGCATCCAAACTCAAAACACAGCTCTCTCCGAGACATCACGTCTCCCGCACGTCCGGGGGGCCTCAACAGCACGAAGGGAACCTACCCCCAGCCACCCCCGAGGTTCTGCAACCATCGCTATCATCCACAAATGTCCAGCGGAGAGGACCGCCGAGGCCCCGCCACGCGAACGTGGAGGAGCCGCGGCTGCCACCGCCACCACCGCCGCTGTCCGAGCCGGGGGCCCCGCAACGCAGCCGCGCTGCTCGGGGTCAGAGGTCGTGGCCTGGGCCCCGTGGAGCCCCGTGCCCTCAACATGAAGCTGTTGAGGGAGCTGCTCTGCCAGGTGGTTTGCCCTCGTTATGCTCGATGCCGTGCGAGGTCGGTGTGTGTGTGTGTGCGCCCCCTTTCTTCCCTCCACCACCACCACCACGATGACCCCCTGCCCGTATTGGGCAGTGCAGGTCTGATGAGGGCTGTGTTGGGCTACAGCTGACAGCGTCGGGCTCACAGCGTTTGCTTGAGAACAAAGCTTTCGTTGGCTCGAGTACTGTATATTGTCTCGTCGTCATGAAGAGCCCCGAGTGGTTGAGTTGCTTGCACGGGCGCCCCCTGCCGAGTATCTGTGGGTTTCCTTGGACGAGTTGATGCCAGTCAGGTCTCAATTGTGATGGTCCCTGGGACCCTATGGATTGTCAAGTTTTGGGCCCTCTGGGTTACGACCCCTCGATGCGTTATTTGAATTGAGATACGCGACAGTGTTGCAATAGTAATGCCTTTACCCTGCTGATGTGGTGTCATTATACGCACGCTGGACTTGCAATCTAGACGACGCCAGTTCGATTCGATCTCCCTGCGTGACAGTCGAGACAACAGCCACATGTATTGGTTGTCCTGTGTCCACCAAGCAGGCAACATGGGATTCCTCCACAGTTATTCGACCGGTAGGTCGCGTGTAGTGGGGTAAATTGTGGGTATCACCTCTTGCAAGACCAACATACACTCTATAGAGCTGTATATAGCTTCGAGTAGAGGCCAGCAGTGGCGTGAGCCAGTAATTGCAGGGCTGCACCTTTATCATCTACCCTGGGTCTGGCCTCCTTGGGTGGTCATGTAACACGGGGTTTTTAATTGGAGGTGACACTTGAAAAATATTTCCACATTATAATAGTCCAGTGAGAAAACGAAAGTGGTTCATGGTTCACGATTGTAAAAACCCACTGAGAATTTGCAGAACCTGTATTGTGAATTATTTCACCGTACATATTTAAACAAAAACACATTTGAAACATAGTTTTACTCGAATGCAAGTCCCAAGTGGTCCAGCAACAATTTTGCAGTGTGCGTGTTGCAGTCTGTTGCAAACGCAGTTGAGTAAACAAAGCACAGAGTACAGTATTAGGAAATGGCACGATAGATGTTGACTAAAGGTTAAGGTGGTTAACCAATGTGCTTACAATCAACGTGTTGCTATGTAATAAAGTCCTCATGAAACGGGTATTTGCCAGAGGTGGGACAAAGTCATTGTTATGCAAGTCCAAGTCGAGTCGCAAGTCATCAAATTCATGACTCGAGTCTGACTCGAGTCCAAGTCACATGACTCGAGTCCACATCTCAGAGGTGGGACAAAGTCATTGTTATGCAAGTCCAAGTCGAGTCGCAAGTCATCAAATTCATGACTCGAGTCTGCCTCGAGTCCAAGTCACATGACTCGAGTCCACATCTCAGAGGTGGGACAAAGTCATTGTTATGCAAGTCCAAGTCGAGTCGCAAGTCATCAAATTCATGACTCGAGTCTGACTCGAGTCCAAGTCACATGACTCGAGTCCACACCTCTGGTATTTGCACCGTTTAATATTTAACCGACCAAAGTTCAAACTGAACTCCACAGTACGGCGCGTTTCTCTCTGAGATATGAGCGACTACATAAATAATAAATGTACTTAGAAACCCAGTAATTACTTCAGCAATTTTACAAATACAGGAAAGTAATGCTATATCGACCTACCCGAGTGTGATATCTTACACGGCATTATGCAAAGTATTATTTTACTAATATACGGTAATGAGCCAATAATGTGTCCCCCGCGCATGACGTCACTCCACATGGTGCAACCCCCCTCATTAATAATCATGAGCTGAACAATTTCTCTATTGAATATTTCAGATTTATTGCAATATACACCCGTCCTTGGACGGGCAAAAAAGCTAGTTTTCTATATAAAGGTTTAATTCTGGCCTGGCGATACGCTGTATTTGATGTTTTTCTTTTTTGGCAGGAATCCACGGTCTTTAAAAAGATGGGCACAATCCACTCCACAACTCCAATTGCGTATGAAGAAGGGAGGATATACACTGAAAATTACAAGCACTGTTATACCAGGTTGTTCGTGCTTTCTTAAGGGTTCTGATACTTATTTCCTTCAATCAATGGAACAGCTTCTTACGTTTGGAATGAGTACATCAACAAGCTATAGTTCTGTCCTTTTAAATGTGCAATACATCATCAGCCATTATCCACTGCTGTACTAAGACATCCCCAAGCCATTACCATCATTCTGTTGCAATGCAAAAATCCATGACATTTAATGTAAGGGGTTTGCAAATACTTATTGGCTATTTGCATGGTTGGCTACATACGGTGCGAAAGATGTTCAACATATATTTTGTAAATGAGACATGTTTATTGATCTTTAGCAACGGAGTTGTGCCTAAGCTGCTGTACCAATTGCCCAAGTGCCCAGCTGCAGAGAAGATGGAAGATGCCCTGCTCTGCGAGAGCCCTGTGGTGGGTAGCAGACCTGCAAACAGCAATGCAGCATGTGTTGCCTTCAAACACTATTTAGTAAACAAAACACACAAGTATTAGGAGAAATATGTTCACTTAAGGTAAGGCGGTAACCATTGTGCTTACAATGTTGCTATGCAACATTGATTTATTGCAACATTGATTTATTTTGTGCTACAAAGTAGTCTGAAAAATGTTTAATAAAAAAAATACACACGCTATTTCCACGTATCGACATTTAAGTATACATCTTTTGTTTGCAACCATAATTCTCATTTAGTTATAATTTTTATAAAACTAATTAATTTAACAGATGTGCTGTACTATGGTATATGTAAAGTGTATAACACTGGCATGTGCATTTGTGTTGGTTTATGACGTACATGCAGGTAATCTTGCATACGTGTGCCCATTTTTTTCTCCAGTGCAATGTTCTGCCCAAGGCTTCTGATTACTTTCCATCTCTCATGGCTCTCAGGGCAGATGGCTGGCTTCTCAGGCTGGATGCCAACACCAGCCAGTTGCTGGAGAAAGTCTACCTTTCTCCTGTCATCAAGTTCAGGTCTGCAACCAGACATGCAGATGAGCAGCATGATAATCAGAGCCGAGTCTTTGTACGATCAAAACTAGTTGCTTTGAAACTGCAATTTTATTTATTTTTATTAAAAACCTTGCCCTTTAGAAATCTCATACTGCAGAACAAAGGCACTCTTTTTAACATACAGTGCACTACTTTTAAGTGTAAAATGCTTTCATGCTGTAGTTAACATTTTAATAACTCATGATTATGTTTTATTCATCAGACATTTATCGTGGAGCTCTAATCAAGAGGTGTTTGCTGTTAAATCCATCCAGAACAAGCTCCTGCCTAAACTGGGGCAGACGGTAAAAACAAAGCGTGAAACTGGCTTCTGGGTCTTGCTTGGGATTAATACAAATGCAATGCTCGTCGTTCGTGTTGAGCAAATGTTAAGTTGTTCACGTGCCGTGTTGAGGCTATCTAGAGTTACTTTGCAACTGAAACCTCTGGAAAAGGTATGCTGATAATGAATTATGTGAATCCATTTTGATAAAGAGCATTAATATATTTTTTAAATGCTTAACGTTACGAGTCTGCTTGCTAAGTGTACGAATCACTTGTTTGAAATATATTATGCCTGAAACAGAACAGCCCCATTCAACCCCCTTTGCTGCACATGGCTGTTTTCACCGCGTTCCCTCTCAGCCTGGTGGGCATGTTGGCTGTCGAGCGTAAGGTAGGTGGTATAGCATGTTTATACATTTTTATTCAAAACTTTCATGACTGCAGGGATTCATATTCTTGGTTCTTTCGGTAAAGTCACATAGAAGGGAAATAAGAAAAAATATATATTTTTTATTAATTTTATTTTATTATTTCCCTTCTACGTGACTTTACCGAAAGAACCAAGAATATGTTTATTAATGTTCTAAGTTAGATCATTATTTATTACTACATTTGATACTCATGACAAAGCCTTCACCGAAATCGTGGTACCACAATATAACATTCCAGATGTTATTCTGTGCAGATCTTTGAGAACAACATCTCGGATGCCACAGTCTCCCAGGGATTCCTGATAACGATGCACAGTGACGGTCACGTCAAGCTTTTTAACTTGGAAGAGATTGTCAAAAAGGTACTTATCTACTCTATCTAATTCACCACTACGGTTTTAACAAACTGATGCAGGGTTGTTGGTAAAAATAGTTTGTGGTGAAATGTTTTAAACTTTGTTTGAATTTACAATTTTTACTTGCAAATATTATATGAACTTTTGAATTATGATTTTTGTGTAATATTCATTCATAACAAAGTAACTGTGTGCCTGTATTTCTTTGCCGCATTTTTACTTGGTGTGAGTGAATGAACTGTGCATTAATACCAACTGTTAAGATACCTCCCTTTCCCTCCCCTGCATCAGTACCGTTTGAAAGATCTGTCTCTGGGCCAGGCGTGTGAGTGGAACAAGACTTGTGGTGTGGTTGGAGCCAAGCCCTTCGGCATTCCATGCAACATTGACATTAAAGGTATCCATATAAAAGTTACAAGCAGAATATTGGCATACTGCTTTTAAAACAAATACAGTAATAACTTAATGAAAACAATTACAAAAATGTATCTTTCTGTTGTCCTAACAGAAAAAGAGATTGCCATGCTTTATAAAACAAAGATACATGATTATCACACATTAGGGGCCGTCCATAAATGACGTCACGCACCTAGGGGGGGGGGTCAGACATTTGTGACGATGTGTGACGAGGGGGGGTGGTTGAGAAATGTGACGTCACATCAAAATGCGCAACTTTAAATAAATATAGACAACACGTTCTACTTAATTAAATAGACTTTTTAATAAATGTTTTCTCCTACAACATTAGAGTTCAGCGCCACATTAAATACGCACTACAATGACAATAGTTTAAAGCGATTTGAAGCATGTTATATTTTGGGGGGGGGGGGGGTAGAGCTTTGTGACATCATATTTGAGGGGGGGGGGGTCTGACTTTTTGTGACGTCGTGTGACGAGGGGGGGGGTGTAAAAAATCGTCCAAAATCGCGTGACGTCATTTATGGACGGCCCCTTATTGAAACGTTTAAATTAAAAGGATAAAATCTAATTGTTCAATTATTGCTAACCATGTTTAACTGGATGAGAATGAATTGCGTACCTTAATTGCAGCAATATTTTTCTTTTTGTGAAGAATGATAATAACATTTAACAAATGCAATATATTTTGTGCTTGCATGTGATTTTTTTTACAACCAGAACGCCTAAGGCCATAAAGCTGGTGCTTCTCATACCCGTTTTAAAATTAACGCATGTGTGTGGGTTATTGATGGACATTTGCGTGAGTCTGCCTTGCTGATGCCCACCCTGTGAATGCAGCTTGTCCGACCGTGCTGTTTACTGTAAAGTGCCTGGAGAACCAGCTACACATAGGAGGCTTCCCGTGGCACTACATCATCTCACTCAACCAACGCAAACAGAAAGGGAAATTCCGAGTATTTTCGCTGGCAAACGAGAGCCCAGTATGTCCACACATTGCACCATTTATCACCATTGCCTTGCATGCACAGGGCTGTATTTATCATGCATTGTGTATGAATATTATTTATTTTAAAGCAACTGTAAATCTATTGACCAATCCTAAGCATCACTGCCATTGGGAAATATTTCATCGTAATTTGGATAGGAAGCAAATTACTTGCATCTTTGTCGCAATGCACATTTGCAACGGTCGAATACAATTGCACAGCCGTTAATTTCCAAGTGTTTCATTAACAATATACTTTGCAAGTATCACATTGCGTTATTTTTAAGTTAAATATTAATGTTTTGTAAAAACATGTTTAAAATCTCATGTCTTGCCAATTGCTCTCACGCAATAATATTGGCTTGGCAGAAGGCTATTACCAAACACAACGGTGTACTTAATTAACATGAGTGCAGGAGTGTTTTTTTGCTGTGCGCATTTGCTGGTCCATAAATGTACGTATGGGCCAATGGAGTCGGCCCACTGCAGTGAAGGTGACAATTGATGTACTCTATACACAAATCCATACTTGGTGGTGGGCCAAGCAAGACCATTGCGAGGGAGAAAGAGATGCATGGTCATGGTGCCGTCTCCACATTCATCTTTGTTGTACTGGCATCAATGCTTGCTGACAGCACTTGCACCATCGATTTCACAGGGCATTGTGGGTCTGTGTGTGCCCATGATTGCGTGCTACAGTCACTGAACAGTGTGCTGGACATGCAGAGTGTTGCCCTGGAATCAGACTGGATACTTTTTCATCCAGACGACTCTGGGCGAATCCTGCACGTAGGACCCCGGCAGATCGAGTAACCACCGCACCACACACTTGACGATATAAAACACGCGTGCCGCGACGCATTGGATTTCCAAATCAAAGCTGGCATTTTTTGAAAAAATTATTACAGAGCACATTTATAAGAGATCGTTTTTAAATAAATGAAATGAGAATGGGTGGGCTTGTGTACAGTGTGCTGTGCATCAAGACGAATGAGCTGCCGCAGGGACTGTGTCACCGGATCGAGAAACAGTTCACCATTGACACCAAAGAAGACGATCAGGTACCATTGGATGCACGTGGCACCAATTCACAAACGAGTCAAAGTGTTTCCCTGCTCAAACCAGCATTTGGCTGTGCTCATCTCCTTGAGCGAGTGGTGGGTATTCCACGTGCTTATGGCAAAAACTAGTAAATCCAAAGGATGGGCACGATTGAATTTCCACAAAGTGATCCAAATTTTATGCATCTCACAAGGATGTTGTTTAAGTCAACTTGCAATCAGGATTCAACCTCGCAACCTTCCAATAGTCTCACTCGGCCAAATGTAATAATGCATTCAAACAAGTAATGTTCTTGTGTGCAGAAGTTACGAGACATTCCTCAATTTTTTGCTGTATTTTAGTGAATTTTAATGCAATCAAAAGTATTTCCCTATCGCTAGCAGGTATGGTAATGCGTTGCGTAACAGGCATTTTATATTTACAGCAGTCTGCGCTGTATTTTATTATATGTGAAAATATCCAATAGACTACTGCCTGGAAAAATGCCCTTACAAGCTTAAATTTCATAAATATGTGGTGCAAAGATAAAATGTAATAATAGGCCCTGCCACCTCATGCTGCAGTCCTCCTCTGCCGAGTGACCTCTCGTCCTTGAATGTTTGATTAACAATGGCACCGTTCTGTGCCTGCGCTCCCAGAACGAACCTGAAGTTTTCGTCACGTCGTCAGGTCGAGTTGTGAAGAAACGCTTCCTGCGGTTTGATGACGATCCAGAAAGAGAGGTCACACTGGCTTTGCATCAACACATCATACACTTCTTCTGAAGGCAAAGCAATGCTGATAGTGCAGTGTAGTATATATATTTAAAAAAATCTTGGTAAAGTCAAATGCCACGGTGGAGTTGATTTTCCTAACTCTTGTCAAAAATATGTTAGCGACACATGAAGTACCGAGGTTATGCTTTGCATCATAATCTAAAAAGTAAAATTTTCGTGCATTTTTCACTGAAAAATGTTGCCGTTGGAAAGCTGTTTAAATATTTTTTGTACAAGTAAAAATCCAAAACTACAAATAATTTTTGATTCACATGATTTGTAGATTATAATAAATGAATCGGTTCGATGGTCGTTTTTTGCACAAGTACCAATGAGAAACTCTCGTTGCAAACGTTTCAGACAGTCCACGTGGTAGACCACAGGGAGGAGGTGGATCTGCTGGTGGTGACATGCGTGAGACCCGGCGACGCTGGAAGCATGGTAACCGTCAAGTTCCACGATAACTACAACGGGCGGCTCATCAAAAGTGTGCCACTGAGCGAGCCCTGGGATGTGGTGAGGCCACGTGTTGACACCGTCGGCCTTCTGTGCTACCTACCAACACATCCTGACTAGTGAATGGGGGGCCAGCCAATCAACAAAACACCTGCCTTTGTCCTACAACAAAAAATATTGTTGACCCATCTGCACGTTTTCGAGCGCCATCCACTTAACGTTTTCCCCTTCGAACACTGGTTTACTTACGGAAGGAATAACAAGAGGCCACACATCTTAACTTGGCCCTCTGAACTTTCGAACTCGTTTGAGGCTTTTATGCGTAATATATACAGTTTGAAATATTTGTTTCTCTTCAGTATTATAGTATTGTGGAGCTAGACAGTGTTGTACTGTATTTGCAACATGTAATAAGAACAATTAACAGACGTTTAAAGTCTCACCATTGACTAACATTCTTAATCTGGCCTGCCTTTCACAGACATACGACCAGTCACTCTGCCTACATGCGGACACCATTGTGCAAATCACGCAGAACCACAATCGCTCTTACTCTTGCCATGTCCACAAGATGTTCAACACTGAGGTATTGGAGGAGGAGGAGAGGGAAAGGAAGGAGAGGGAAGGAAGGAAAAGGAAGAAGAGCACCAGAGAAAGGAAGGAACCAAGACCATAAGGACTGCTATGGAACACTTCTGCGGCTTTCGTGTGTGCCCTCTAATTTGTTTTAAGGAACCTGCCATTTTCATGAATTAAAGGCAATGAAATTCAACAATACGATAAAATTACGATCGTGTTCTTTTTTTTTACTTGTAAAGCGTAACATTGGAAAATGCAAACGGAAAAAAAATTACACCCGCGTTTGGTTCAAATTCTCATCTTGGTGGCATTCGTTGGCAACTAACACAAATAACAGTCAATTGCCAACTTAGTGAATCTTCTTTTCCGGCAGAAAAAAATAACAAGCAATGGCATTTACTTTTGCATAATAAATCAAGTGCCAGTAAGGTACCACCTTGATGCGAGTCAGAACCACCATTAACACAGATGGATTGTAAATATGTTGTATTGAGCAGCAATTGTTATGCTCTTAGGTATTTGATATACTGGAAAGTGGCATGAAAATTGCACTGGATATTTAAAATTGTCAAATTCAAACAAAAAAAGTCAAAGAATAAAGTTGAAAAGTAATTTTGGCATTCCTTTACTCTGTTATCATTAATTATGCTCTTTTTTTTAAGAGATGCCAATGATATGTTAAGTGCCATAACAGTTTGCTTTCTTACACGTGAAATAACCAGCCTAGGGAAACCATTTGTGTTCCATTAAAATAAAGCAGGCACGTGGCTCTCAGCATTGGCCATGGTACAGTACATTATTTACAATTTTCTGTACAGAACACATTTAATATATACTGTATATTTTTAAAAATACTAATTTAAAAAGTCAGTATCTTTTGTACATTTGTCATTCGTTTGTTAACAACCCAAACCATACCCAACTCTGCAAACAGCCTAAATCAAATATTATTCATCACAATCACCCACCACCTTACTGTAAACACGATAAAATAACATTAAAACAACACCCAGAAAATAATGTTATCACCATCTCGAAAAAACCGAAACGGACAAAAAAAGTCTTCTTGTCCTCCAGCTTGGACTCAAGTTAGATTGGTTTGCACTGCTCTCATCTAATCAACAAAACTAATGTACAAGTTGCAACTCTACAGATTAAACAAGTGTCATTCACAATTGCTCTCATACCTCAATATTATTGCATGATTTACATAGTTCATTGCTATCATTTAAAAAAAGTTGTTCATCAAATGCAGTTTTTTCCACTTTTGAGATGTTTCATTAGAAATAGCATAAGTAAACACTACTACACATTATTTTTAGTTGGTAATTGACCCAGAGAGTGTGACGGTGTCCCAAGTAAGACAGACATTTGTATCAAGTGATGCAGAGCTACGTGAAAGAATTATTATTGCTTGGTGGTAGAGTTAACAGGAGGGGAAAGCTAAGACGAGAGGTCTGCATTCGGTTCCCAACGTCTTCACAATTCCCGTTGGGGACAACAAACGCCCATCGGTGTCCCACACACACACACACACGTGCCCGCAAAGGCAGGAGTCCCCTCCCCGGGCAGTGCACATTACAGGCAGGTGAAACCGCAGGAGTTCGTTCCCCTTGCGCCTCATTCTGCGTTTGCCACTGGCTTGGCCAATGCTCCTTAAATGAACTCCCACTGCTGGTGCTCGTCCATGTGGTCGCAAGGTGCCATCGTCGGGTTTTCCCCTTTGGACGTGAGACACTGCTGCGTCCCCACGTTGAAAAACAGCTTCTCCTGTTGACAAGACGCGAGCGAAGGCTTTACAAACTTTTTGGGGCAAATGTTAGCAAGCACCGATCAGGGCCATTAGCACATGGGGGTGTGGTTAGCAGCAAACTGGGCCACCGTTGTATCCACAGTGTTGAGGTTGATCACTGAATTAGATACTCATTTTAGGCAGGAATAAACTGGGACTGTCTGGCATGCAATTCTTCTGCGTAGCATGGAGAAGCCGCAAACATGTTGGCATAGCTTTGCAAGCATTTAAATGTTGAAGTTTCGTTGAAGCAAAAAAATCTAATTCAAATTTTCATCACAATTTCAGGGGTACCCCAAACTGCCTATTAAGATCAGCAGAGGGTATATATCCACTCGCGTTATTTCAAGGCCCCCAACTGTATTCAGAAATCCCAGACCCACGCCCTGCTCCTTTAACCCTCTCTACATGAAGAAGGCGAGCGTACCGGGCGTAGCTCCCAGAGCTCGTAGGTGGGAGGCAATGAGCTGCCTCCCTTGTACTTGCAATCCTCCAGATGCATGGCTCCCGTGGCCGCGTGCAGGCACATCTCCTTGGCCACGTTATGTCTCAGCTCCTTCTTTGATGAGTACTCAAAGTACTGCAAGCAGAAATCGCGACAGCCCACACGGCAGTTATTGTATTGAAGATGAATCTGTTATGACCATATAGCCCTCCGATGCATCATTAGGTTGCACTGCGTGTTGTGCAGGAACAGTTTTTGGATAAGCTCCCCGGGCACTGAGCGAAACGTCAGACACCATGTCGAACAACACGCCGAACAACACGCGGTACAATCCCAAAACACAGGAGAGCTACATAGCACAACAGCGAACACACACTCGGCAGTATTACTCCAAGTTATTATTTTGTCAAATTTGCATCTTTAATCCAATATGTCCTTCAGAAACGCACAATCCAGATTGTGGAAGATATCCCTCTCATTCATGCAAGGGTTCGTAAGTTATAGATTCATGAGCAAGTAAGTCTAATAATTATTTTATGTCTTGCAATTTTTATGAAGCACAAGAAATAAAATAAATAGGAAAAACCAACAAGTCATCGACTACCACCTTGACTGTTACCCCTTTCTAAATTGTCAGTTATAAATAAATAACTTAGGTCAGGATGTACTTTGAGTGCGTTGAAGTATGTCATCTTGCATGAATGTGCCAGTCAAGCTTCAATTTTCATTCATAAAACGTTTGTCTCTATATTTGAAATGTGTTTTTTGCATATTTAGTGGTACATGGACACGTACGCAAAATATGGCAGAACTGTAATAAAATAAGCCTTTCGCATGCAGAAATGTCCAGTGTAATTATGTAGGCACTCACCTGATTTCCACCCATGCCATGACAGGGGTACAAAATCAGAGGCTTTCCAACCTCGTTCTGGAAACTACCCGTGTCCAGACAGTTGCCCTTTGCTTTATTCTTAATCTGCAAACAGCAGGAAACGCATTAGTCACTGGGGTATGTGGCTGCCTTGACAGTAGGTGGCGACCCCTTTCTCTTGAGAGGTCAGGAGCCATAGCCGTCGTGTCCACTCTCGAGACACTATAATGTGCGCCTATGCCGTGCCTTGACTTGCAAGGACAGAGCCTCAGCGTCAACACAGCCCAGCGGTGGCCAATAGGTGGATCGTGATCCACGAGTGGATCGCAAACGACTGTATGGATATCTGGACAAACCAGAACAAACGTGAACATAATAAGCACATGACAATTTTCGTTATGGCTCACGGCAAATAAAATTTCTCTCAGAATTCATACATTTAAAAAAATACCAATGGATGGCTTTTTGTACTTTCTGTCTATATTTTACAAAGGCAATTGTTAGGCATAGATTTATAGCAAGAAATTCGCAGAGCCCGTTGAGATCCACCCAAAGGGATACTGGGTTTGGTGTATTGGCTACTGCGGTCATCGACCAACGACAGCCAGAACAGCAGAACACTCATCCGCATGCTTAGCTCTGCATGTGCTTCGAGACAAATACAACCTCAGTGTGGGAACAGATGGGGTTGAGGGGTTTAAACCACACAAACAAAACTCAGAGCTCACTCGGTCACAAGCTTGTGCATAATTCAAGCAACTTATCACAAACAGATACAAGAGAAACTTGTTGAAATATATTGGGAGTGGTGCACAAGCAGAGACTAAAAACACTTCACCATCGCTAACCCTGAAGAAAGGCCATTTCCAGAAATGTTAGCCCACGGCAGTAAAAGGCAGCATTGTAAAGACTATTGATTACAATGGTTGCAAGGCAATTTCAGTTTCAAGTATTTAACTTAGTTTTTTTCCACAAAAAGGAGGATAATTTGACCAATTAAATATTGGTGTCAAGTTCAACTGTGGATGCAACATTTACATTGTCACTAGGCAATTACTTTAACAGAAAACCTGATCACTGCTGAATGTGATTATACTGCAAATTAAAAAAAAACCTGTTGCCCTTCGGTTGTTAATAATGGATGAGGATTGCAGCCCTTGATTGTTTGTGTGGAATGTACGTAATGTTTTTAATGAACTCCCTAGTATAATTTTGATCAAATATTCCAGTGCACAAACCTGCTTGCCATGATACAGTTTACGCAAATGCCCAAAATAAACGACGCATAACACGCCGAGCATCGAGCGTCAACGATCTGTGTATTTGTCGCGTGAGAATGTGGCAGGAGATCTTTTTGAAGCTGCGTCGTCAGTGGGAACTCACCGCCCCAAAGATATTTGGATGGAGGTCGGGCACGAACATCTCCGGATAGACGTTGGTGAGGTACCAGGTGAAGTTCTTGCACTGCAGCTTGTCTCGAAGCCTCTTTCTCCACGTCAGATCGCCGTAGGCTTTCTACCACAAACAAACAAATTATAGAGGAGTCTCCAAAAGGAATATGGCAACACCTAATCATTCCCAATCGCCGTTTTTTTACTTTTGTTGATTTTTTTTTTACCTTCCTCCAAAACGTTATGGAATTTTCTTTCCCCTAACTCAGGTTTCATGTGGAATAGGAGAGATAAATCTGGTGAAGTAATGAATGACAATGATCTGTCGCTGCAGTCCAATTACATTACAATGTTAATGTATACATTAATCGCTACGGTATGACAATGCTTGTCTATTTCATGCCATTTATAGTGGACAATGATGTGAAAGGATTGCATTGGTTAATACACGAGATACTTCGGTACTGAAATGCAAAGCAGATGCTCTGTCCGTCTCGTGGCACCATTTAGCTACCAAGGTTTCTTTTTGCACTGCAAAGAATTTTCTCACACATTCATTTAGGTGGATTAAGGTTTAGGATTGGCATCAACAAGCAAAATGTGTGCCTGGACTTCATCTTGGTCTTGTCCAACACTCTGTTCATGCGATTACGAGTACATGGTCGTCGGTAAAGTGGGCAGGATTGTTGACATAACCAGAGGATAAAAAAGGAGTGGATGGCGTTAAAAGAAGGCAGCTGGAAATCGATGGGGGTGGGGGGCAAAGAGTGATTACGGAACCTGTTCAAACAACAAGGGATCAACAACATTCACGGCAGCCACGGGGACCATCAACTCGTCAGCTACACGGCGCCGCCACGTCACCATTTGGCGACATGAATCCGGGAGGACGGACTTCAGGGATCAATTCACACCGTGAACCCAGAGCCACACAGACAAATATCCCCCATATAGCCTGAACGGACTGTTGGAGCAATTGCTGTTAGCGAGCACCTATGAAGGGCCGGCACGGCACACGAGGGGGTGGGTGGCCAACACCACGCCTGGCCGCCTTTGTCTCCCGAGTGGTGATGTTTAAACACTGCACTAGCTACTCATTTGAGGCCGAGTTGACCCAGAGCCTCACGCTCACATGCACAAACTTGTGCAAGCTCTAAGACACAGACAAAAGACAGGCACACACAAAATCACATATGCAACTACACCACACACTTACAAAAATTTCTGCTTTCAGCATAAACATCATTGAATGTTCCTTAATGCAAATTTATATTCCTGTACCGAGCGCCGCAGCTAGATATTTTGGTCCCCGGGGCAAGGTGACACCCTTGCACCCCCCACCCCCCATCGCCTCCCATGCCAGTTGTTGGTGGGGGAGGGTTCCATCAAACACCTGAGCCACTGCTCGATTTTTTTTCTCACAAATTCAGCTGCCCATGCAAGCAGTGCCGGTCTCTGGAGGGGTGGGGACCTGCAGTGGCTGCCTCACCCACAACCAGCCTTGCGATGGCACTGCCTCTACTCGTAATCTCATCCTCACCCTCCGTCTCCGTACCTCCATGCCAACTAGCCCAATGCTTAGGTCCAATAAACAAGAGACAAAGTAATACAATCTGTGTAGCGTTAAAGGCAGCATGTTCTCCGATACTGTTTTGCAAATAATATACTGCAGTTGCTTTTACACAATTATTACATTCACAGGGAATTCATCATCACCGATGCTGGATCAAAGCCTCCTCATTCTGGATGACGGTCTGCATTTGCCATCAGCATGCCATTCAATCCCGCGATGCCACACACCATTTCACTCCTGCGCAGGAGATTATCCGATCGCGCCTATTTCCATGGTATTTGTCCTCTCCCATGTGTTTTCTCTTTTGGCTGTTTATCAACCATCTCTAATAACGTGTGTGCCCAAGCTATAACCTATTTTCCTTATTAGTCAATATGAGGTCTCAAATTTTGTGTTTGTTCCCCAACTCTCTTTTCTGCCTCTCATTATAATTCCAACTGGATTCGTTTTTCATAAAGAAGTCAAGAAAACAGAGGAGCACAAATGGGGAGATGAACAATTAAATATAATTTATTCTCACAGACGAATGCCAGATTGTCAAAGGTGTCATTGTCCACAGCGAACTCAACGCAGGAATGATTGCAGGCCGTGCCATGCAAGCCATCTCATCAACATTTCCAAAGCAAGGACAAAGCTGATTATAGTAAAAAAAAAGACAAGACAGCTAATATTAAAATCTAGTTGTGGAGGTAGGTGGATTTACACTGATTTTAAGCAACATATTCCAATACCGAGAGAAGCAAAAAGAGTGCATTGATGTAATTACTATAAATAACTGGATTTGTATTGGATGGTGTACTAAAATGAGGCAAGGTAAATTAACAACGCAAAGTTTTCTGAAACCGTAAAAAGCTTTAAGGATGTAAGGAGAGGTGTGGAAAGGGATGAAAATGCCAAACAAAATACACAAAGCACTTAACACTGTAAAACCAATTCGGACAGAATGCGAAATTAATTCAGGGGACACAAAAGCAAAAGGAAGGATGAAAGCAGAAAGGACATTGATGAATGGTAATTGATGGCCCCGAAGAGAGCAAGATGGAGCTATAATGTACGAAAGGGAATGCTCCTGGACTAGATGGAACTGTGGCCATTACAAAAGAAGCAGGAACAGCTGGTCAAACATATCCACAGTGACCCGTGACTAAACAGACATGAAAATACCTCAATTATGAAATAATGCCTTATTCTTGTAGAGTATTCAAAAGGGGGACAAAACCAATTTTAAGACATTGTGAACCATTTAATTTGGTGAAAACGAATGCAGTCATCCAAGCACTTACAAAACGAGGCCTTCATGAAAATATCCTGACATTTTGAAGGCAAGGAAGAGATATTGCAAATGTTCTGATTTTCAGTTTCCAGGGGTAAAGGTCATGAACAGTTAGGAGCAAAAGGTGAACTGACGCATTTATGAGACGTTACCCAGGTGACAATGCAAAAAGGTTCCATAACCATCATATTTTCCAGCTTCAGGCATCACAACCAGCCCCACCGAGTCTGATGCCATCTCACCGATGACTCCTAGCCACCCCGAATCAGTGCACCATTACCCAAAGAAATCCAGTTACCAAAATCCAGGTAACACTGTACCTCAATATGCAACATAGCCTTTGTTCATTAGGTAAACTTGATCAATTCAAAAGTGACTGGAAAGTGGAGGCCGAAGCCTAACGAGGCTTCAGGTCCTTCAGTGCAAAAGATTTTTTTTTTTGTAAAAAATGTTTTTTGTAGACTTGAAAAAAGATTCACTCTGTCTGTAGGACGGGGCTGGCACAGGCCTATTGAGTGTAAATACTATTAGACGTACATAGCCTCACGAGACTACTACCACCTCCACATTCTGCTGATCGGCAGTCGAACCTCACATTTTTGACGATTTCAGCGGCCTGGCTGTTGCGGCGATAGAAGATTTCCTTGTAGTCGTCCATCCACACCTCGGCGAGGCGCACGAGGTTGCGCGTGATGACCGAGACGCCCTGCGGGAAGGTGTGAGGGCTTTTGGTGCGGAACACGTGCCCCACGACGGAGCACGGGATGATCTCCAGCTGCCCACCACACTGCCACACCTGCACCGATACGCACACATGTGCACGCATGCGCGCACACATCTCCCGACAGTCAAAACGCATGGCCGTGGTTTATGTGGTTAATACAAATTTACAGGCCATTGTTCTTCCTCTGCTGGATGAAGGCCTCTCCACGCAGTGTTGATTATATATGATTGTTTGACCATACTTCACCATGCCAGTCAATGCATATTGGTGAAGGGGAGGATCTGTTCAAATAATGGAATTCAACTCCGATTGCCGAGGTCATAGCGGAACGCGCTCACCATTTCAAGACCACGCCACGCCACAGGTACCGTGAGTGAGCACTTATTATAGGTTCACACAGCGCACAAAGGGGTGGTGGGGCTAACACGATGCCTGGCAGCCTTTGTCTGACCATGTGGTGACGTTGACCACACTACCTTGGAGAGATTTGGGTCACGTGCCGAAAACAGTCACCCATTGTGTTGTGCATGGATAGGCATTCAGACTTGGTCCACCAAGGTCATAGAGCACAGTGAGCTAGCGACACTGATGCTGCTCATAGTTTTTGCTTAATCTGTTAGTGTGATTTCATTGCATGTTTTGATTATTGTGTTCCGTTTCTGATCAAATGAGAGATGCCTGCTTCAACGTACCCGGAAAGACATTTCTATGTTTTCTCCACCCCAAATCTCCATTTGGTCATCGTACGTGCCCAGATATTCAAAGTATTTCTTGGAGATGGAGAACAAGCCCCCGGCAAAGGTTGGAGACCTGGAAACAGAGGGAACAGCTGCTGAAAGGCAATGTTTCATGAAAGAAGAAAAGCAGAAGTTACATATTAAAAATAATTAATCCATTCTTAAATTAGCAATGGATATTAATTGCAAACAGATCTTGCATTTGCACTGCCATTAGCAATTACAGACAAAAAAAAGCAAAGATGACACCTATTAATTTGCAGCCAGCGTGAGTTCTAAAATAACATCATCTCGTTTTTCTTTCACACTCAGGATCACAAAGTGGCAGATGTTGAGGGTCGATTCTCCTTGCGCGTGCAAGGGCCACATTGGTGCGATTGTGGGGAGCGATGCGCTGCCGCGGGGAGTATTTGTGTGGGGCCATATGTCAGCACACAGTCTCTCAGCGGGGGCTCGTACCGTATCGGGTATGTCTGGTCCTTCCGGAGGGCGCGCTCGCGGCTGGGTATCGGCTCCCAGCCAAAGCTGAGGCCCCAGTCAAAGTTCCCGCGGTTGTGGGCGGGCGAGTACGCCGAGGGCTTGTTCACCTCGAACGTGTTCATGTCGATGGTGGAGATGTCCGGGCTCACGACGCTCGTCTCGTTCTGACGAATCCGCGCCAGCAGCGGCTCAAGCCACCCGTTGAAGCACTCGCCTGACGGGTGCGAGGGGAGGTGACACCAGAGCGCCGGCATCAACAAAGTCGCCCCGTCGCCCCGCCACCGGCACCGTGGGTCGTGCGCCAGCATTATTTCGTCATGCTCGTTTTATTGTCCCCCTTTTGAACGTGTAATACGAACCCCCAAAGATGCTTTGATATACTGTTAAATATAGTTGATAGAACCGAATTACTACTAGTTGCTCGATGTTTGTGTAGATATACATCTGTGTCGTCTTGCTCAAGCGAACACAGGGTGGTGCCCATTGCTGTGGGTGCCCTGATGCGGTGGTGGCAATTCCTCTGCCCTCTGGTGGGGTCAATCAGTTCATACCACAAACACGGTCAACTTCTCAGACCGTGGTACTTGTTTTATAGACCGTGTAATGATGAGCGACATTAAAATTGCCATGTGAGCGCTCTGTCCAGCTGGATCCAGAAATGCTACAAAAACGTTAATGTATAGGACAGCAGAGAGCACAACTTGGTTGTATCGCATATTCAGCTGGTCATTCTCGGTAATAAATCACAGATGTGCTTAATCTCTATTAGGTGAAACGGCAAGCTGAAGGGCGTGACATCGACGGGTGTTACATGTACAAACCGCAGTACAGGGACGTCGTGCCTACAGCACCACAAGTCAGGTGTGCCCATGGGGGAAAGGGTCTCTCTTCGGGGAGTATCTCACTAGCCTGACAGTTGTGGTTGTCCCGGAATGCTGCGTCAATCGGGGTGCATCGTCCCAGCGTGTGAACGGCGTGGCGTGCGCTGGCGTGGCGCAAGTCCGAGGCGAGCGGGTGGCCGCGTGTCCGCTCTGGCAGTGCTCACAGTGCGCGTCGAGGAAGGTGAGGACTTCCCCCTGCGCCACGCTGGCACCAAGCAAGCGCGCCGTGATTAACCCCTTCCTCTCCTGCTGCCGCACCACCTTCACGATTCCAAACTGCTTCACGTACTCATCCAGAGGACCCTTGAGGTAGTCTGTTCAAAATAAAAGCAGCAAAGGAATCAACACTGGACAAGCGACGTAAATTACTGCCACAATTTCTAAGAAATAGATGAGAGTTTGCTCGTATTATTTAATAATATTTTGTCACGGGAATTGATTAATTATATATTGCGCATGCAATACGAAACAAAATCTAAGCAGGTTATGCCTAGCACACGATCAATATGAAATGCAGGCCTGTATGCAAATACACACGTCTGTGTACACATACACAAAGACCTTCCCAATGAACAAGTGAGAGCAAACAGATTGTCAGTACTCTGCTGCATCTCGAGCCAGGTGAGTTAATGGTACAAACGTGGGCGTAACTGATCTGTGCCGACCACAAAAGAGCGCCAAATAAATCACAATCAAAGCAACTCAAAATGGCAGTAAAACCAATGAAAAGTCAGAGGATCTGTTGTTCCTGTGTGTGTCGTACAGACACATGCTCTGACCAGTGCCATTCTCTCATCCTATTCACCGCCATTGCAGTCTGTAATATCGGTTCCGCATCACAATACGCCGCTTTGATGAGGACCTCATTCACGCAGCACCACACTGGCTCGCCTCCCACCGGGGGAGCCAAAAGTCCATCGTCGGTCAATTCAAGTGGCTCAACGAGATGGTGGTGACCACACTTTCCATGTTGACACGGGCAATCCAATCTCATTACAATCAGAAACCTTAGTCTCAAAACCCTTGTCATTTCATACCACGCATAAACACAACTGCGACCGGAACCCGAGGCGAAATTTCAATTCGACACAAGTGGGGAAATATAATACCAGTGAATCCTGTGTAAACGCTCTTGCATGTGGCGCGCAAATAGAAATGGGGCCACGTTTTTAGCTCACCGTTGTGTTCTACAGAGGGAGCCAGCTCTGGTCAGAGCATGTTTTACTTCACCGTTCCTACACTGAGTTTTGTACACATAGGTACTTGCCTTGTAATGAGGCATAGACTTGTACTCATTGGTTGTCGGTAAAGTCACGCGTGTAGAAATAAAATAACATTTAAATTAAATTAAAATAAATCACGACGTTTCGAACGCAACACAAGCGATGATCATCAGGTGGAAATGGGGTAAAACACATAGTTGAGGGAACACATAGGGGGACATTAACGCACATAGCACATAGAGAACGGTAAACTGTGAGGAGGCAAATACAACAAGATGATGAGAGACGAGAACTCAACAAACCTTTGAAACATAATGTGATGCAAAACCAGTCGGCCAACAACACAGTTAGACACTAACCTGGTTGACCACGTATTTCAAAAGACTGCTAAATTTCGTGTTCATCTTCTGGGCTGAACATACCAACGTAGACAGTGGACAGATACGTGGTACAAGGTAGCAGAGATACATACACAGAGAAGAACATACAGGGACAGATGTTTTGGGTAGCACAGAAGGACAACCAGAGTAACACCACACCAAGAGACATAAGATAAAGATCCCCCGTATAGCCTTAACAGACTGTAGGGGCAAGTGCTGTTAGCGAGCACCTATGAAGGCCGGAACGGTACACGAGGGGGTGGGTGGCCAGCACCACGCCCGACCGCCTTTGTCTCCCCAGTGGCGATGTTTACACACCGCATCAGGTACTCATTTAAGGCTGAGTCGACCTAGGGGAGGCCCAGGACCGGTTCAGATAATCGTCACTGGTGTTAGCCGTGAGCGGGAATCGAACCCGGGTCGCCAGGTTCATAGCGCAGCGCGCTAACCGCTACACTACCGCTCCCCACAAGAGACATACACACATGGAGAGGCACACAGAAAGACGCATCTTACTGATTGGCCGTGTCGGGTGGCGGAGGGTTGCGACACATTTATAAATAACGCGATCTAACCCAAAACACCTTTATTATGAATACTAATGGTCGCGAAAGCCTACGCGTTAAACCGAGGTCAACTCTATCTCCTCTGCGTTCCCTCGACTTCGACTTGGGGCTCCCGAGGTAGCGAGATGTTACCTCCCTCGCCTGGTATGTCGCAAGTTGTGGCTTCGATCCCAACCCTGACACCTTTATATGTGGAGTGGATAGAAACATGCGTTTAGAGTTCTAGATTTGAAGCTTTCGTGACTGCAATGATTCATATTCTCAGGTTTTTTCGGTAAAGTCACGTAGTCACCTACGTGACTTTACCGAAAAAACTTGAGAATATGCGTTTAGAGTATTTGGCTGCTATAAATTTCCACATGATAAGCCACTTCATTGAGCTATCATTTGTGACCAGGTCGCTTCTGAAAAAGAGCTATAAAGCTCAGTGGGCCTAACCTGGTAAAATGAAATAATTGCACTTTTTTTTGTTTAGACTTGTTCAAATCCAGGCTTAACACTTTAAGTGGCAGGTTTGTGCCAAAAAGGTGCCACGTATTTAAGCAAACATAAAACCGACTTGACTTCCCTCTACTCTTCCACTTATGAATACTATTTTAATAGATTCCTACGACTAATTTGGCAGCTACTTACAGTGGTATCGCTTATGATAAGAGTTCTGTTTCTCCCACCCACACCTTCCTGTAAACATTCCCTGCATTAAAAAAAATATATCTCCTCTAATAACATCCCTCTTACATGTTGTATTTAGATTATTTCTACTGTACATGTACGTGTTACTTTTCCAAGTGGCCCAGAGATAGCCGTACAGCAATTTATTATTGAATCTATTTGTTAATTCTTCGCATGTTAAAAAAAACAGGAATTGTTATTATAGTTCTTGCTATGATATTATTCAAACGATGCATTGCCTTCGTAGGGACATTGCCGCTTCTGGCACAACGAATCGGAACCCTGCCTCGCCGCTCCCAACAAGCGCGTGACTCTTTGTGGCCCCGCAGGAGCCGAGTGGGCGGCCGTGGCCCTGTCGCACCGTCAACGCTGGCGTCGTCCACCAGGATGATCTCCTTGAGCAACACGGAGGGCGACGTGTACATGACGCTGTGCACAGTGCGCAGCAACGTCGACCACGCCTCATTGTGGAACACGATGATGACGCTTGTGCTCGGCATCGAGGGGCAGCGCTTGAACTTCTGCTCGATGCACCTGGAGAGGACAGCACTCCGTCAAAGCGCGCGCGTGGCCATCCTCCGCCTCTGCCACCGAGGCATGGCCTTTCACGAGGAGTGTAATGATCATATTGACTAGTGAGATTAGTCTTTAGTGTTCACCTATGTATGTATGTATGTTGAGCTTCTTTCGCATCGTGCGTAGCCAACCGTGGTAATTAGAGTTGCGGGAGAAGGACAACAAACTAAACACAAAAAAGCAGTTCTCAAGAAATGAGTTTTCAATCCAGATCTTAAAGTGCATAGCCGCAGTGGCTTCCTAATATCGGAAGGAAAAGCATTCCAGGCGGCTGCAGAAGCGCATCTGAAAGCACGCAATGCAGTGACTGTCTTTCTGCGAAAGCTTGCCAAAAGCCGCTGCGAGGATGACCAAGGAGTCAAACCGCATCATTTAGCAGGTAAACACAGCATATATAAACGACGGTGAAGATTATGTACATTGGAAGTTGATTTTTTGACCAATGGCGCATATGCGATTTATTATTATTGGTGAATTAAGTTTGTAGCGTTTATCCACTTTTTTCAACCAAATTATAATATATACTAATTAGATATTGTTAGTTAATTGCCCAACTCAATTCACACTATGCCCTCTGTACGAACATGAATTTATATAATATTGACAAGGACCGACAGACTCTCTCGCAGCAAGGGGCTCGCTGCATGCGATCGGCCTTCACTCAACGGTGTTAACAAGGCGTCGTCGAGCAGAGCTCCACGCGCATTGACCACGAAGCCACGCCGACTGTGCTCACTCGGGAGGTCGCGTGTCGGGGCCCAGGTCACGATGCAGAGACACCTTGTCGCTGGCATACACGTTGAAGCAGTGCTTCTCCATGCCCTGCTCCTTGATCGCCTTCTCTTCGGGGCTCAGATCGTCGGTCTTGTAGGCCCTGCCCGAGGCACCGGGGGCGTTGGCATCCAAAGACGGCCGCTCCTGGAAGGGCCTCAGCTCTGCGGCAGAGTAGAAGCCACTGAGGCACGCCTGCTCGGCGGAGTCTGGCTCCGCGCGGACGGGGGCCTTGATCTGCAGATGCGGGATGGCGTCTCGGATGTTGTTGACGGCGCCCTTGACAATGCCCAACACCTTGTCTCCCACCAGGTCCTCGATGACCCAGGGCTTGTCACTGCGGGGGAGGCGGCTGACAGCCTCGTGCTGCAGGAGCAGCAGCATCATGACGAGCAGCAGGGCCACCGCTCCTGTGATGATCACCACCTTCGAGCGCCTTCGCCCAAACAGCCTCATTCTCACCGCCCGAGCGTCGGTTTCAGCTGCAGCGAGTGCACACGCACGCACACAGATGTACACGCGGGCACACAAACGTTTATCCACAAATCAGAGTTTGTAGTAACCAATACAATATTATAAGATTGTGGAAGAAACCGTTGATGGAGGGAAAAAAACTGACCGAATTGTTGCACCCTGTGTGGTGCGTGTGGAATAATCCTTCATGAAGAGTCTTCTCTAAAAGTGTTTAATCAGTCAAGCGTTAGGACACGTTTACTTTTTTCCAGTGGTTGCTGGGTGACATGGCAGCCAGCTGAAGCTAGCACAGAAGCTCACGAATGCTGTGGATTAAGCCCAAAAGCGAAATCCAGCACAATCCTGGAACAGCACTGGAACTAATGTCACCCAAAAGAAATCTTTTATCTGCATGCTCCATACTGCATTATTTTAATCACTAAGTTATCATACTACTTAGTATTTTACTGAATCTTAAACTCAGGTGCAAAGCTCTTGGATGTCTCGCCAATTCTTTTTTCGCCAACTTGTGCTTCGCAGCGACTTACAAAGTTCGACGTCTGGGCAGTGTCTCTTGCTCTCTCTCTGTAGAATTTTGACCGAATGTAGTTTTTGAAACATCCCACAGAAACGCGACTTTCTCAAGCTGTGACTCTCCTCAAGTACACCCTGAGCATATGTCCTGGCCGTGAAGTCTTGCTCGAGCAAACACTCCAGAATGGGATACAGACCCTTTTAAAAGTGTTTTTGCCATGTATGTTTGTTCTGGCTGTGGTGTCGCACGTTGCCAAGCTACTGTAAAGATTGTTTGCTGCCGTACAGCACAATTTACCTTCGCGTGACACACACAGTGTGCGAATGCTGCGCGGGTCCAGCGGAGCTGAGAATCCACTCCTTGCCCACGAGCATCATCAATGTCGTATTTACGCACGCAAGAAGGTTCATGCAAGCATTTGCATTTTTATAATGCGGCTATTGCAAGTTGCAGCACCGTCAGTGCATTTTAATTAGGCCTATGTATAAACAAACTCTGCCAAGTTGACCGCGTACAATACAATACGGCACGACTTATGTGTTAATATACAGCACTGTAATTACTGTTTGCGGTGTCCACGTTATCAGACCAAAACAGGAAATCACCATGGTAAATGCTGTACGGAGCCAAAGACCTGGGCTGTGGGCAGTTCCAGAGCACCCAGACAAGTTTCTTGTACATTTCATAGCTTTTAAATGTGCGCCTTAAAGGCATATTATGGAGCCCACTTCAAATATAATAACCACACTAGACTAGAGCGATAACTTAATTACCCTCTGATATACTATGAAGTTTGTGTGTGTAAATATATTCAACATGTGTATCTGACAGAAATATATACTGATTATCGGTGTACAGGTACTGTAGTTTATAAATAACTAACAGGGCAATGCATTTACTTTCATTCTTTAAAGCTCCTTTGATGCAAACACACATAAATACATGCTAATATTTATGTGTACATCAATGCCGTAATTATAATATATATTGGGGGGGGGACACATCCCCCCAATATTCAAATATGCTCAAAATGTCCCCCCCAATATGTTGCTATAAAATACATTTCTGTTTATATGATCGTGGTTATGGTTGTACTTTATTAATCCCTAATCTCTGCCATTACATACATTGAAATAAGAAAAGGTAAAAAACACAGAGCAATGTAATACAATACACTATTAGATATTATTGTAAAAAAAAAGTCCATCCAATGTGTTAGTGAATTTTTTTTATATTTTAGGCAGGAAATTAGTTTTCAAATTTAATTTTTTTTCTGGGGGGGGGGGGGACCCCCAGACCCCCTGGAAGATTTGGTCCCCCCAATGTTGACTCCATGGCTACGGCCTTGGTGTACATACATATTTTGTCTCGGACATCTTTATGCAAATAAATACATCATTTAATTCACGAAATCCTGACGTTAAATGACAAAAGGCAAACTACAACTTTAGCACAATGCAGAATGCATGCGATTCATCACCAACCATCCCGGCTGAAATTTACTCCAACCACACGAACACACGATTCAAAGTGGTCACTCCATCTTTCTTGCTCTTTTCGCTCATCGTTTGCCTCGGTGTCACCTCTGCGCCCAAGACGACGGCCCTCTCCTCTCGTCCCGATTCTCTTCACGACGAGTGGAAACTCGATTCGTCCCAAATTTCCAAGCAACGATCATTTACGCCTCCGTCCTCATGCCGAGCTCACCTGCCACGCCGCTCACCTGTACAGTGCTGATTGTGCGTCTTTGGCGGTGGCGTGTTTCCAGTGTGTCACCAAGCCCAGGTGTTCGTTACCCGGCGTGTCTATTCGTGTGTGTGTGCGAGAGTTGGTGTGCGCTATTGTGTAATTATTAATGTGTGTGCGTGTGTATCAGTGTGTGTTAGTCAGCGAGTCTGTTGAGTTTAATTGGTGCGCGTTCTTGTATCACTGTGTAGGAATGTATGTTTGGCGTGAAATGAATGTGCGTTGGGGGTGTGGGTATGCGGGTGTTTGTGCAATCCTCTCCGGGTCGCAAAGCCCAACTCAAATCGTGGCGTGCGTGCAAGCCGGGCCGATCCGTGCGCGCCACCTGATCTCCGCTCGACTTGCCCATCATCAGCATCTCGGTGCTACGTACCCTCGACCCCGACTCTCCCCCCCCCCCCAACACTTCACCTTGTCTCAGACTCTTAAGACAAACCACCACTCTCCGGCATATAGTTGCACAAGTACAGCCTTCTACACACATGAGCGTGGCACTGAAAACACGGTAACTCAACGCCACCGGCTGTGCGGAAGTATTCTCTTCCTGCTCGATACAAACTCACTCATTGACTCACCCACGCTCACTCACTAATTTTACTCACTCATTGACTCACCCACGCTCACTCACTCACTCGCTCCACACAGCTCCTCACCTGCGCCTCTCAAGCAGCCGTGTGCAGGTTGACCGCGGGTGCCACCGGTCCAGGGAGGGAGGGAGCAGGAGGAGGGTAACCCTTGACTTGCAGAGGGCAAATCGTGGGCGCCTCACCTGGGCCAGGTGCTAACGTGGCGGGCAAGGGGCGGGGCTCGGGGGAGGGAGGGGGGCGGGGCTGAGGGGCGGGGGTCTCACCTGGGCGCGGTGGAGCCACGTGTTGTGTTGTCAATGGGGCTTTTGTCTCATGCCGCCAGCGCTGCGTGAACACTGCGCCTTTAAACGTATCACAGCCGGTTATACTGGTAGAACCTCCTGGTTACACCAGCCCACTGGGGATTATTGTGTCCGTCCGTCCGTCGTGCATCCAAAGATGGGAGGGGTGGGGCTGGGTGGAGAGGGGAGGGTAGGGAGGGGCTGGGTGGGGAGGGTGGGGAGAGGCTGGGTGGGGGGTGGGGAGGGAGGGGCTGGGTGGGGAGGGTGGGGAGGGAGAGGCTGGGTGTGGAGGGTGGGGGGTGGGAGGGGAGGGGCTGGGTGGGGAGGGGCTGGGTGGGGAGGGGCTGGTCACCCCGTGGTGCTTGTGCCCGCCCTCACAGTCGGGCATATTTGCGGAATACACCACGCCGCCGTTGATCCTGGCCATTGACCGAGGAACCCAACGTTCCTACCAGCTCCCTCTGCAGGAATGTGTTACCTGCCCTATTTGTTTTATATGATGTTTGTGTTATACAATGGACAGCAACCCATCGCTCGCTTTCTCTCGGTTTGGCGAAGTATTTGGTTCAAGGATGACGTGGAGGTCGTAATTTGTTTTAGCTGTCAAGCACTCGAGGCGTGAAGCAATTGAGAACATTGCAATATTGGGTTTGACCAATTATCCTCCGGGTTATATTTTTAGACCCTTTTTTGGTTTTTAGATTTTTCTCATTATAAGCGTAGACTAAACCGTGCCAAACGTCACATTTACGACCCTTCTCGAACATAAAAAGAATGTACATTAGTAAGCCACTCGGCCACTACCATAATTATATTCGCATACAGCCACGAACGACAAACTAGTGGATGCAGAGAATACCAGGAATCTCGTGCACTATAGAGGGAAAGCATGTTGGCAGGTGTAATGGGTTGGATAAGTGTGCAGGATGGAGGAGAGCAGGCGACCCACCCAAGCGCTGGATTGGCAGCCAGGGGTGACCGGCCAAAGGGAAGACCAAACCCAGTGTTCTGGTGATGCGACTGTCATAGCGGTCCTTGAAAGACATGTTGACTGTGACAAGCACGCATACAGCCAGATACTGTGGCTTTACGAAGGGCGTTGTAGTGTCGACTTTGCAACAACGTGGTAGTCTAGCAACGGCAAGGACGTGATTGACAAGAATGATATCATCATTAGACCTCCTTTGCCAGTACCAAAATATAATTATAGGGTTTTCCCCCCTTTTTTCTGGCAACAAAACTGAAAATTCATTACTGTGATAGTACATTGTCTTTGAGCTGTACGCCTTTTGGCGTCCTCTGGTCGAGCACCAATTGGGTCGAGGCTCAAAAGAAAGCCGTCCCTTGGTGTGGACCAATCAATTTCAAGGACAATGCATATATTATCAGTGATTTTTTTTGTTTGCATTTGACTGCAAGTATTGTGGTTAATACAGACATGCATCCTTGTAAAAAGGTTTCAGTTTTGTTGCCAGAAAAAATGGGAAAAACCCTTTTATTATAAGAATATCTTTACTCGCAGCATTTTAAGAGGTCGGGCTTTTATTTTTAAAGTGAGACACCAAACATACACACGTTATGTATATATACAGTATTCACCGACTTAAACAGTACTTCACACAATTCGTGAATTGTGGCTTTTAAGAGCATCAATGTGGTTTGAAGTGTTGACTGCCCTTCTTACATTTGCAAGAAAATATGCGTGTGTAGGTAGCCCATCGGATATGGAAATTTTGAGTTTCCACAAGTTGTGTGGTCGTGGGCAGCAGTTTGAAACTCACAGAAACGGAGCCTGTGGTTTTCCACGCAAACTGTAGCAACCTTCTCTCAGTTACGCTTTCCCACATTTAGGTGCAGTGTTTGGGTTATTGCACCTTTTTGGTTAATCAACATGCTAGACAGCGCAATAGGTTTTGACTACTTAACAAGCCGTACCTTGTTTTATCGTGATTGATGTGTTAAATATCACGTGGTGAACTAGTAAAGCTATGTTTAACGTAATATTGCATTCATTTTACAATTCTATGTTAATCAGCTCGTCGATGCCCTCCATAAGCCTTTGTTGTCATGGAAGATTGGTATCTATATTTCACCATGCGGATCAGGGGTGTATAAAATTATGAAAATATGTACAAATGGAATGAGTGTGTAATGCCATATATAGGAAGTACATGTATTTTACCAAATGAATGTTACGTTTTCGGTAACTGTTTTCAGAATCAATTACGGGTTTTGAAAGTCGAGAACCGGTAGTCATTTACAGTGGAATTTTTTGTTATATATGTTGAACTTCTTTCGCACCATACGTAGCCAACCGCGCTACTCAGAGGTGCGAACTGATTGGCACTGCGAACATACAATCGGAACGGGCGGCCTCGGGCATTGCGTGGTTTATTCACCCTTCTCCGTTAAAGATGTCAAGGTGCAAACCCTGCAATTGCTTGCTCACTCACACAAGTCCTGGCAGAAAAGGGGCTTCCACTAGACAGAGCTCTAGAGGGTATTTGGCGCACTGTTCCATACCGACTAGAGCGGGAGGATTTAAGAATGTTGGCCAGTTTCAATTGCCGCACACCAGGAGTTGAAGCAGCGTTCTCTGGATTGCAAGTCTGGTGTGCCTTTGTACCACCCAGTTAAACAGACAAACGTGTCGTTAGTTGCTAGACATATCTATATGTGCAGAAAACTGGTAACTGGTACTTAACATGTTTTTCTGGTAGTGCAAGAAAATTACGACGTTTAATATTCCTAACTATGACAGTGAATGGTGTGTCACTCTTTTATTGAAATAGGCAAGACAAAATAACAAAACATATCAGTCACACGATGTAAGTACAGCACAAGATACTCTGAATTTCTCAATATACTGCAAGTACAAACTTGTAGAGGGAGTAGTCGCTTACACTACACATTATGAATGTGATCATTATACAACCACAAAATAAACACAAGGGCTGCAGAATTTATTTAAATCCAAAACAGATGGAGAAATAACAATCTTTAAGTGAATTAGGAGCACCAGATTTTTCCTAATCATTGTGAATGTAGCAGAGATCAGTTACCCTCAGGTAAAATCCCATAAGCTTGGCTCCAATTGTTTATTCTAGATAAATCTGACCAGTTTTTAAAACCGAATTAAGCACTTATAGGTGCTCTAAATTGATATGTATATGAAAAACGCCACACAATATGCAAAACAAACTATGACAGATACATTACAGTTGTAATAAACTAGTGAAGGTTGTATACAATTCATTAGCCTTACACACATGATTCTGTGCATTACAACGTACGAATGAAAGTTATGTTCTTAGGGAAGCTCTCGCTTTATCCAGTATGTCTTTTCGCATCTTCGGATAGTCTGGATGAGCTCCCAGTACCTAAAGATACAAATAGAGTGGTTTACTAGAAATAGGGTTTTACAAATGACATTCACACAAAATAAAACCATTTTAAGAACATGAAAATGAAGTGCACGGTGGCATAATCATGTTTTCACAACTTTCAGTCATAGAGCAAAGTCAAGCAGGTTAAAAAGGGATTCTCAATAATGACATTGTCACTCACCTTGTGGCAAATATCAATTGCATCCACATACCGCTTTCCTTTGAGGTAGTTAAAAGCAAGCTTGTAACCTGTTAATAGAAAATGAAATTCATCTCCATCATGATTTTTGAAAGCATATGGCATGTATAAAAGAAATGAAATGTAATGACATCTTCTATAAATCAACTCACCAATGGTGGGGTTGGATTGACTGGTATATTTCCATGCCAGCTCATAGTTTAAAGCTGCATCTTTGTAGGATTGTTCCTTTTCCATGATGAAGCCCATGTACTCATACGCTTTGCTACAGGACTGAAGGAATTAAAAAAAGTAAATGGCTGAATTAAAATCAACATGTAAAGTAAATGTGACAGAGCAAGTTTAGATAAGTAATTTTATTCATGAATATTTTGGAGAGATTTCCATATTTTGTAATGTATGCCCATTCACTTTTTTGCATTTCAAACTTCAACACAACACTATCAAAAGAAGATTACCATCACTGACATTGAGATGACACCTTTCACCGGTGTACCTTGACATGCCTATTGAGCGTATAAGGGTATCACAACTTCTGCTGGCCTCGTATAATGGTACCTCTTACACACCTTGTTGTGTTGCAGACAGCGACGCAGAAGCTCTCCAGCTATGTCGTATTTGCTGGCCTGGATGTAGATGTCTGCAAGGAGGAGCCAGCTGCGCTCAAACTCCTCCGCTTCCTCAGGATTCCAGGTCATCTTCCCCACACGCTTGAGGTGATTGCGAGCGCGCGGCGTCTGCTTGAGGATCATGAATGCCGTGGCCATGCCCAGCAGTGCAGGTACGTGCTCCTTCTGTGGGCAAAATACAAAGCACCGTTGCAACCTTTTCAGCAACTTTATCAAACAACCGTTAATGAGAAGAGTACAGAGAGAGAGCTAGGGCTTGGGTTATGTAATAGTATTGGACGTATACATGATAGGGCACCAGAGCCAAACAATAGGCATGTAACTCGGTGATTGAAATATATTGTTACGCTTATGATACGCATATTAAATCACGTGTGCGAAAATTGATAAAAAAATTGAATTATATGCAAATTTAGCTAAAGTTACACGTAGGTTAATGAAGTCAATTATACAAACTTGAACGAAATTAGAGGAAACAATATAAACCAATACTAAACAGAAAATATTTTTGAATAAAATTGCAACCTCATGGTAACAATTAACCAAACTGATGGGCCAGTGACTCATCATTAACCACCGAAATTGAACAGGTAAGACATGAAAATGTATATTTCCACAATTGGGACCTGGACATACAAACGGTAAACAGATGAACCGTTTACCCAGTATTTGTGTGTTCCCTCTATCCAGGTCACAATGTACCTCTGTGCTTGCTATGTCAGTGAAGGCGTTGAGGGCCTTCTCCACACTGGCCTTCTGCCGCGTGGCCATGAGGCAGTGGTTCTCTAAGATGCGCACTCGCAGTGCATCCTGGGTACTCCGGGGACGCAGCTCCTGTAGCAGCTTCTCCGCCGTGCGCACCGCCATCTGCTCCGACTCCTGCCGTTCCCGTTGTGATGAACTGTAGCAAACCATTGCAATAATAAAATATAGGAGCGACATTTAACATGATCTGTCATCTTAGATCCATTTCATTTCCTAAAATAGTACAGTGCAGAACACCACTGTGAAGCTGATGTAACTACTTAAACTACTCTATACGATATAAGGCAATGTTAATCATGTTGGTCACAATGTTTTTCTAGTTGGAGCTTGGACGCCATGTCCAATGTAGTCCTTTAAGAGTGTTTTCTTTGTATTTCACAAATGATTTTATCACTCACCTCACATTTCCATCAAGGTTTTCAAACACCTCCCCTCCAACAATATCATTGTCTGGGTTCAGGCAGATCTCAATCATGTTGTAGATGGCTTTCTGCCCCCAGTCACTGTCCTTGCGAGCTTTGTTGAAATGTTTCAGAGCGTCATTGGGTTCTCCAGTGTACCTGCACATACACATTTTGAACAATGTGTTATCCTTACTATTTTCATGAATCCTGCATTTGAAGGAACACATTTCAGCATTAAAACTACAATTAAGTATTACGTGGAAACAGGCCTACCAGAGATACAATCCTTTGCAGTAATTGTAACCAGGGTCCAGGGGTCTCTGGCTGCCATTCTTCTCTGCTAGCATCAGAAACCTGGGTGCCTCCCCCGGTGTCCCAGCTCTTCTCAGCAGTTCAATCATTCGTGCCAGAGCACCAAAATTCTCTGTTGTTTTCCATATGAACATAAAAAACATGAGACTCTTAACCAAAAGTGCAAAATAAGGCAGACTATGAAATTAAAAGTGACATTTCATGAGTGCACTACAGCCAACAGAAATCAAACAAACCTGGTTTTCGCTCAATAAGCTGCTGGAAATGGAAGATGGCCTGCTCATAGTCATGTTTCCTGAATAGAAGATCGGCCATCATCTGCAACATTACATTCGTGTAATAGAATAAATAATCGGTTAAAGTATTTATAATTGCAATATAACTTAATGTATGGTGAGGCAGTGTTTACCAAACATGTGGGTCATAAAATTCCGAGTGTAACTGTGCTCCAATATACCTTCTTGGTGCCCTATCCAGGACATTGCAATCTATAACAATACGGTGCAGAGATCATAGTTAAGAGTGCCTCCCAGGAAAATCAACGGGTTTGTTTGAGGAATAAAAAAAAACTTACCATTGTGGCATCATCATTATCTACATCATTCCTCAAGATGGTGGCACATTGCTGCTGGCAAACATCCAGATTGTCCTGAGCCATGTATATCCGAGCCAGTTCCAGTATAACCTGCAACAAAAACATCGTAAAATAGTAAGACAGTAGTTCCTCTGTTAACAGTGACATCTGTTAACGATTTTTCGGTTAACGTTTCGCCTCCCATAGGACCCCATGGTTTCAACTAACGTTACTATTTTGATTAATGGTATGTTTACATTTTGCACGCAGGCGCCAATTTCAGCAAATCCGAGCGATCGTGAGTGGGCTGAGCATGCCTTAGCCAATCAGCAACGCCCATTTATGAGCGTTTACACCTCGACTGGCTTTGTTTACATTACGATTTCTGTTTTGGCAGTGTGAACAACTATCTTGCAGACTCAGTGATTTTTTATGTATTTTTCAATTCGATTAACAGTTATTTCGGTTAACAGTAGTTTTGTGCAACGGATTAAAAACGTTAACCGAGGGACTACTGGAAGTACATTTATATTGCACGCACAACCTATTGAAATGTTTCAGGTAACTCAGCATTGGTCTGCAAGTGGGCATCAGTCTGCCAGTAGGTGGATATGATTGCTATGTGTAACCCTAAATGAGTAATTTGTGGGTCATTTTTTTAAGGTTGGCAAATTTGGACCATGCCGCTGGAACACAATGGTCTACTCTTTTAGAATTAAATTATGGAATCCTAAACATCCACTGTAAATGCAGACAGCACATTTTTTACAGTTAATACACTCGTGGTATTAACCAGGGTGGCCTGCTGGAGTAGAACCACAATATTCTACAAACAGCAAACGTGTCACCACTGGGCCATGTGACTGCCCTGATAGAGCACAAGAACCAGGGAACTTCTGAAGGAGTACGTCATACACAGCTTGGCTATTTTACAGCACCCAGGTACATTTACAACAATGGCAAAACAGTGAAAAGTATTGAATCCTGTAAAGACTAACTTGATATAAAATGCAAACATGATGAAGTGATTTGTCCCAGGCACCTAAGAGTCAGGCAGTACCTTACTGTCATTCTCACAGTAGACCAGAGCCTCCCGGTAGAATTTAGCAGCCTTGTCATGCTCGCGCTGATCGATGGCTTGTTCAGCAAGTTGGGAACATATTTGAGCCGCTAGCTGCTTCTGCGCTGGCACGAGGTCTGGTTGCTCCACCTGCACACGCTTGAGGATACGTGCCTGCACCTCTCGGGCCTGCATACACAGACAGGCCAATGCACACAATTGAGCAACCACTCTTTACTGAAGCTGCCAACCTCTTGCATGCATTTGGTAAATACTAGGATTGCCGCAATATGGCAAAATTACGATATAGCATACAAAATATTAGTGATAATCATCTTGTCTGTTTTGCTAAATATAATTATATCATGATAATTGTTGATCGACATTTTGTTGGTAAATATTTTACTTTCTAGCTAAATATGAGGAAAAAACAAACTCATTAACTTAAGCTGTTAATAAATAGCTACTATCCACTAAATTAATGCTTTGTAAAATGTTTTCCAGTGTAATTCAATACACGCCGATTATATGACGTAATTTTCACTGGTAATTTAATAATAGTTTTTTTAATATAACTAACAGCATGTGTGTAATAAGCAGAGGTGGGACAAAGTCATTGTTATGCAAGTCCAAGTCGAGTCGCAAGTCATCAAATTCATGACTCGAGTCTGACTCGAGTCCAAGTCACATGACTCGAGTCCACATCTCATAGGTGGGACAAAGTCATTGTTATGCAAGTCCAAGTCGAGTCGCAAGTCATCAAATTCATGACTCGAGTCTGACTCGAGTCCAAGTCACATGACTCGAGTCCACACCTCTGGTAATAAGCATTCCAGATTGTAGTAATTATAAACAACTTAGACTTGTGTTAGGAAACTGCATTCAAAGGAATCTTTATTAATATTAGAATTACAGCAAAGCACAAAAATAATCGAATAAAAATGTTTCCCTCATTGGAAAGTCATGGAGAAATGATATGTGGATAATCGTTATATTGCAATATTTTACATCCTATTTTATCTTGAAAATATATATCACGGCAACCCAAGTAAATACTATTTTTCTGAGCAGAGCCTGTATTGTTTTCAACCTGCGGGGACTGTACTATTCTGTGGTAGCGAAGCGGGAGCTGAGTTCTCGAACAAAGCTCTCGGTTTACAGGTCGATCTTCATACCCACCCTGACCTATGGTCAAGAGCTTTTGGTGATGACTGAAAACATGAAATCGCGGGTACAAGGGTCCGAAATGAGGTTTCTCCACAGGGTTGCCGGATTCACTCTCCGTGATTGGGTGGGGAGTTTGGTAATCCGGGAGAGCCTCAGAGTCGAGCCGCTGCTCCTCCAGATCGAGAGGAACGAGTTGAGGTGGTTTGGGCACCTGGTAAGGATGCTCCCTAGGAGACTCTCCCTGGAACTCTACCGGGAATGTCCCACTGGGCGAAGACCCCGGGGCCGGCCCAGGATACGCTGGCGGGACTATGTCGCTCGGCTGGACTGGGAACGCCTAGGAATTCCCCAGGAAGAGCTGGAGTCTGTCACCAGGGAAAGGAGGTGTGGACCGCCCTACTCAACATGCTGACGCCACGACCCTCACCAGGAAGCGGATTAAGAAACAAACGAATTTTTAAACTAAGCTGCAACTGTATTTTAGGCTACAAGCAATATGGATTTAATAGATGTTATGTTCTTACCTTGGTTAATGCTAGCACAGCATCATCAGTCTTTCCCGTCTTACTGTGGACTTTGGCCAGCTGAACCAGATACTTGGTGTCTTCCATTAATGTCTGTAGGTCATTAACTGAAGCCAAAAACACAACAGTTATTTAACTAAAAAACGAACCGATTACGATTTATGCACACCACATTATTTGTTACTGTCACACAATACTAATGTATACATTGACAATATTCCAACTTTAAGGCATTGCCATCATGTCATATTATTCTGCATGAAAGCCAGCATGGCTATGTTAATGTATAATATGGACTGGTGTTAATTTATGTCTGTATATGATACAGGAAGACCATTTACCAGGATAAAAAAATTAAAATTTATAAAAGTAAACACAGCTAACGTGCTGTGACGGTTCCACCTGAAGACGGAAGCTTGTGTTGCCTCCGAAACGTCGTGATTTTTATTTTTTATTTTATTTTTATTTTACTTTTATTATATTGAATTTTTTTACCTACGTGACTTTACCGAAAAAACCTAAGAATATGAATCCTTGCAGTCACGAAAGCTTCAAATCTAGAATTTACCAGGATGGTGATCCAGTGCCTGCCTCAGAACCTTTTCCGCCTTGTCATACTGACGCAACATAAGCAGCAGTTCGGCCAGGTCATAGCGCAATAGGTTCTGCTGCCCACTCTTCAGTGCTGCCTCGTAGTAGCTGATGGCCTGGACATTCCACGTTAAAATATATTTTTAGTTCAAGCATCAACTTCCATCACGTGTACATGTATTTTAATTTGGAACTTTTGTCATGCAGTTTTACGACTGTGGCCTTTGTGACTTTAAACATTTGTGAGTCAACGTAAGCTCATTGTCAAAGATTGCAGTAAGCGGTGAAATGCTGACGCACCTTGCCATAGTTGTGAGTGCGAACGAGGGCTTGACCAATTTTACTGGCCAGAACTCCATCACGAGGGTTCTTCTTCATGGCCTGCTCATACACGTCAATCGCCTTCTCTGGCTGGTGATACCACACATGAGATGAAGCATAGTTACAAAAAAATATGAACCATTGACACATTTAATAGTATAGATGCACAGAGCTCTCCACACATACAATTACCTCTTGAATGTTCATGTAGGCATCACCCAAAAGAATGAAAGTATGAGGGCCTGGTAGCTTTTCCACCAGCTCCCTAGCAATGAGACCACACATCATGTTCATCAGCATGTGTAGCTTCTCAATGGTTAAAACATGGCAACACAGGGTTGTCCTATAATGTAATTCCCCTCTTGGTTATGGCTAAAACAGGTCTTGGCATATAAAAATGTATGACATGTTTCACATTAAGCACTACATCAATGCCTCTTTAGCTAGACAAAGACTTGGATTTGGTGTTTGTTGCCCAAAGGCTGTGCTGAATCAGTCCCTCCAGCAAAAATGGAAGCAGAAGGCAATGATTGTGACATTGCACTTGTCCTTCTACTGCCTCAATTAAAACTGCATCGATCTCATGCAGTTTAAGCTAGTAGCTGAGAGTTTGAGGGCAAAATATGCGCAAACGTTGTTATGCCAACTTGATATCCATAGCATGCTGGGATTCTCGTTATGTTTTTAAATGTAATTTGCAAAATCGCATTTTGATACCAAAAAAAATCAACCTTATTGTTTGTAAACAACAAGCAGGCATCATACCGATAGCAGGCAGCATAGAGATTCTTGTCCTTGCGGTGGTGCAGGTAAACATGGGCCATCTTCTCCTTGGCTTGTATGTAGTATGGCTGCTCTGGTGAGATGCCGCGTAGAACGCTGAGCGTGCTTTCGACGTCACCACGGCCGAGTGCCAGCTCCGCATTGGAGATGACCACACGCACCTCCTCCGGTGTCCCAGAAAACTCGTTAATGGCATCCTGCATCACCTTTGCAGCTTCGTGCTGAGCAAAGTGCACAACACGGTAGTTAAAAAAAGAGTGAGCGATAGGTTCATCAATTGCACACCATAGCGCACTTTGATGTGTAGTAATATTCAATCATAGCCACTCTTAACACAGTCGAAAAAATCTGCAGGAATAGGTCATTATTTTCTATTTTTTTCCCAGGATAAACATATCATCTAGAATTAGGCCAACACTAACTGCATAGCATATTAAAGTCCTTTATAACAGCTAATTACAAACTTGAGTTACGCAGTGGGCAACCACTGAAATACCTGATGAGGAATGACAGCTATTTATGATTGTCACACACGGTACCTGTTCCCCGTTCAGGCGGAGAGCATCTGCGAGCTCGAGAAACACCGATACTCGATCCGTCGTGTTGATGTCTGGGACTTTCCCTTTAGATTTCATGGCCCCAGATCGCTGCTTCATGCCAGGCAAACTCATGGCCAACTTTAGCGTTCGGAGAGCCTCAGGTACATCACCTGTCTCCTTCAACACTCTGGCTTTGATCAAGTGGTATAGAGGATGATCTCGTATCTGAGAAGACCAAAATTGTATTAGTTGCCAGTCCAGTTCATAACTCTTGGAGAACATGTAGAGAGAAAAATCATTCTAGCAAAACATTGAAGGATATATAGTTAAAATGAAATTCCAAGCAGACCTCAAAGCTATGGCTGAGGGCCAGCTCCAGGGACTGTGAGCTCTGCTTATAGTTTTTCTGTGACAGGTAAATCTGAGCCATAAGCAGGTGAGCATCCGAGTAAGAGGGGCTCTTTTCTAAGCAATGCTGTAGACTTCCTTGTGCTGCATCAATGTCTCCTAAACACAACACAAACGACACATTACAATCCAATTTTATTAACGAGGTATACTCTGTTCCAAACCAATGTCTTTCAAGTATTTAAAGGTAGTGCATTGTATACTGTTCAAGCCCTGATACTCGTGGTCAAAGGACAATTATCTCAATTAAAATATGTCTGAACCTGAGCCCCATTAAGCGTAGAGGAATGAATACCTGAGATGTACTTTGTTCGAGCCATTAGGTAGAGTCCCTCCATCACTCCTGGAGCAACCTTTACTATTGTTTCCAATAAGGTAACACATTGCTTCAGCACAGGAGGTAGGGCCTGTCCAGGTGCCCCAGGCTGCAACACAGTAATCCACCACATTACCAATTGATACATATATAAGTAATATGTACTCACAAAATAACTAGCCCTAAGAAAGCCTCACTGACCAAGGCAAATTTTCATTTGGGCTGTAATTTTAATACAATTATTTTTATTAATTGAACTATATGTTGCATACATCTATGGTTTCATAACCACAAAACGATGGAAGGTAGCAGCTGCAAGAATATTTGTATTACCTGTGTAGGGCAGAACGTCAGGTACTCCTTGACAATTTCTAATATAAAGTCAGGATTAAGCTTTTGAAAGTACAGCATTCCTAGTGGAATTCCAGTGAGGGCCACAAAGTGGGTGTCCACAGCATCATCCAGGAGAGCAAGTGTTTCATCAAGGCCCTTTTGCCTCCTCACAGCAAGTACTGCTCGCAGGTAGGAGAGCTCCTGTCAAAAGAGCAATGACTCAACATTCAAGAAAGGATCTCTCCTACAAATATATATTTATAATACTCAAGACAAGATCAAAACACTTTTCAAAAGCAGACGTTGTATTCCATGACATAATATTGCAATGCTTTGATTTTGATTTGATAGAAATGCTTACACCCGATTTTCCAATGCTCTCTTGTATTTCTTTAAGGAGTTCCAGTTGTTGTTCAGCATCATCAAGACGGCCCTCAAAAAGCTGGCACTTGATAATACCTACAAATAAAATAAGCAGTGAGTACTCGTGAATGCAAGAAAGACATTTTTTCAAAATTGAAATGCACAGCAAGATAACATACCCATCAGAGCTGTGATACTAGTTTCATCCAGGCTCATCCCATGCCTGTAATGCTTCATTGCCTCCTGAAAATTCCTCTGCATTACAAGTTGGTTTCCAAGCTCTATGGCAATTTCTGCATCATGAGGGGTTATATGAAATGCTCTTTCAACCAGCGCATATGTCTGCTGTAAAACAAGCTTGTTCCGTCCACTCTGAAAAAAAAATCAATATCAATGATTATAATTTGTTAAAAGAGAACAAGAGGAAATTGTACATATCCACCAAAAAGAGTAGACTCACCACTCTGCTGAAGACCAGAGCCAAGCGGTGACATAGGCCAGGATTGCTGGGCTCAAATCGATCCAAAGCATTTATTAAGTCACCAATTCTTGCCGCAGCCTACAGATAGAATGAAAACAAATTAAGGAAATGTTATATACTGTATTTGAATTTACATTACAATGCATTACATTAAATAATGTTGCATTTCACAACACGTTTTATTAGGTATATGTTAATTACCATGTGGTTTTGTGGTTCAAATTACACTTACCACTGTAGAATCTCCTTCCCTGCAGAGGGCGTGTAGAATCTGCATCTGGAGGGCTTCAAGTGAATGACTGTCTTTCTGCAAAATCCTTTAAATATAGTGAAACGAAAGTGTGAACTGTGCAATAATTACACTGAAGAATGCACAATGATATGTTTAAAACATTAACATTTACAATACCTCTGGCCAGTCTCCAGTGTCTGCTCCCAGTCTTGCAGGGCCAGTTGCAACCTCATCTTCTCTACCAGGGCTGGCAGGAAGCTAGGAAAAGCCACTATGGCTTGGTTTATGACCTCCAAAGCACCAGAGTAGTTGTGCTTCAATTCAAAGTATTTTGCCTTAAAAAAAAAAACGTTGTAGAAAATCAGAGCCAATGATTAATGTTACACGTTAAATACTGGCGCGTTAACTGTTTAACATGAGTGTAATGCACAGACCCACCTTTCCCATCAGAGCAAATGCATCTTTGCCTTGCTGCAGTCCTTCATCTATGTATTTTATGGATTTCTTCATAAAAACATCCTTTCCACAAGTCAGGTCAATCCATCCCTTCAGTATTAAGCCCTGTAGCAAAATAATGGCTTTTAATACTGTATAATGATGTACAAAGTATCTCAATGTTCAAACAAATCAAAGTATTGTTTATTTATAAACTTCACGTGGCTCACCTTCTTGGCATCGCTGGATATTTTGATCATTCGATCGATGTATTCTCTGGCTTTTTCATGGCGACCAATGAGCCAGAGAAACAACGCGCCGAAATAAAGAGATTTCTCTCCGGCAGTCTTGCGGTCCTCTTTTAACTTTGCCTCCAGTTCTTGTACTGCTTCACGGTCTGCCATTAACAGCCATGTGACATGTCATAAAAATGCTCATCGTTTAAGTGCACGTCACAAGATATCTCATTAATGTGTTTGTTCATAATGTACAAATTACTCTACATTTTGCAGTTCTTACCGACTGTGGAGCTTTTCTTGTGGGCATAAATGAGGGCAATAATGGAGCAAAGTGACACATCCTGTTTGGTTTTGCTTGCTTCAAGTTCCCTAATTGCCTCTGGAATACGTTCTGCAGTGATAATAGACAAGAAAACAATGGTCTATAAAAAACAATTACCACGTCCATATTCTTGCAAATAAATGTAGGAAAATGTATTTGGTTAATATAGTTCAGTATAATAACATACTACATAATGTAGACCTATCTGTTATATACTGCATATCTCCACAATTATTGTGGCATTGATCAGTCAGGTATTTCTGGAATGCAGTGTATTCTCAATGCAGAAAATAAACATTGTAACATTTTATGGCGATACAAATTCAGGACAAATTTAACCTCTGGTTTTATAAGAACAAAATATATACTCATAAGAATGCAATGTTTACTTCATACATCTGTCTCTTACATTAAAACAAATCAATAACCCATTGGCCCACTGGCCTACTGGCCTTTTGGGAGTGCATAATTTTAGGAGCAATGATTCAGTTCAAGCAAACTCCGGACTGGTATCTACAACGAATGGTATCTACATCAGCAGAGTCAAGCTTGCTTGAATCAATGCTGGTGAACGACCAGCATATGTAGTAACCCAGTTAGCAAGTCCCACCACTCATGAATATTCGAAATTAAGTCCACACAGCACCTTCCATGAGCATTCCAAGTGCGCGGAAAAAGGTAAACACGGGGTCCGCTCCGTACTTCTTGATGGCCTCGCCTGCTGCGGTCTGCACATGTCGGGCCAAACGCTCCCGGCAGTAGTGGCTCAGCAGCGCCTGTAATGATACGTGGCCCCAATGGGACCCGTGAGAGCTGGAAGTGCCACCGTTTAGAACTTTGGGTCGCATCTTCCTTTAAGTGAGGGGTGGGGAACATTTTCCTTCGCGAGGGCTGAAATGGGATTGCAATTATGTGGACCACCCAAATATGTGGGCCACATATTTACACTTACATCTCAATTCTAAAGCTAGAAAGTGTTGCTACATCAACATTATTCTCCTCTAGTACCTAATTAGTGCGGCCAAGATGCTTGCACGATTGAATACGATTGTTTATCAAAGAGAGCCTGAGTAAACATGACTATCTTTATAGGGAGGCTCCTACCAAGTTTTCGCATTATGCGGCAACGGTTCGGAATCTGAATATGTATTTAAACAGGAGCAATCCGATGAGCTATAAAGCTCTTTTGCACAGATATCCTGTAGAGGCGGGTCAGAACGTTACTACAAAACAATAAAAACACGATAGGTTACCACGTATAGTCCAAATTCATAAAATTTGCGGCTATATATTTATTACACATTTTGCCAAAGTCGGTCGATGACGTTTCGACATTAAATGAACGCGTGACAAATATAAATTTGCGGGCAGTTTTGAAGATTGGAAGTGGAAATTTTGAAAGAAAGCCACGCGGTCCGCATGACGCGTCATCCCGTCGCCCTGGCGACCGTAACCAAGGGAGACAGCGGCCTCCCAGCAGCGGCAGCAAGGGGCGCGTGGCCGAATCAAAACGCCAAACCGCGGCGCCTGCTAACTTCCGCGCAATATGAAGGCGCACCCGCTCATCAGTCGTGGCGCGCGTGTGTGCTCCCCCACCCCTACCCACCACCACCACCACCCTCGCCATCGCAAATATCAAAAAACCTCGGGCCCGCTCTCTCTTTCTCCTCACCACGGCGTTCTCATCCTCGTCCGCCATCGCGCGCCTTCAACCGACGTGACGTCACTTCCCTAGCGTCGACTGTCGCCACGGCAACGGCCGCCCCCCCCACCTCCGCGTCGACGTCGGGCATTAGCCCCGCCCCGCAAACGACGTCACGAGAATCCACTGCTCCGCGATGACGTCACAGAGGTCCTGGTTCGACGTCGTTTCTCTGCGGGTCTAAAAACAAAAACCACTGCCGGCCGTGCAGAAGGTTGTCGTCCTTCTTTGGCGCAGGGCGATCGGTTTCAAAGGCGATGCATATATAATCACAGCATGTTTGTTTGCACGTTGTGCCACGAGTAATATTTAGCTGTCTTTTCTAGGATTTTCTGTTTGCACATAGTCACTTTAAGATGTTTTCTTGTTCATGTTTTAGTTTTTTGTTTGTTGCGGTTGCACCCGATTCAAGAGCCGAATGGCTCACAGGGCTATACCTAATAAATGAACTTGGACGATTAATATGTGTGGTTAATGTAAGTGGTTAATGTAGACTTGGTGCCCTGTGGCACGAGGTGTCTATTTGGTGTTTTAACATCTTCACGCCTCCTGTGTTATTTTCAAAAAGGGTAAAGCCGATTCTAATTTCATAATTTTGATACTGCGGGAAAAAAAGTCAGATAGCCACGTTTCGACCACGCCCATTGGCCTATTGAGCTATCATTTGTGCTCTTAGTTCTTTCGGTAAAGTCACGTAGGTAAAAAATGAAATTAAAATTAATAAAAACAATTAAATTGTTTTTTGTTTTTATTTTCGGTAAAGTCACCTACGAAAGAACTAAGAGTATGAATCCTTGCAGTCACGAAAGCTTCAAACTATCATTTGTGGCCAGGTCGCTTCTGAAAAGGAAGCTAATAGCTGTGGGATTTACCTGGCAAGATGAAAGTAGTTTGATTTGTATTTTTTAAAAGTTATTTACCTTTCCTATACTTTGCACTCCTAAGGTTTTTTGTATTGTTGTTATAACGTTCTGACCTGTCCCTGCTGGTTAATTCCATAAATACAGATTCTGATTTTGTTGGAAACTGATGGTCCGTGATTTCTTCCCACACGCACACGTCTCCACCACCGAAGAATAGCTGATTCCATAATCGATTCCAATTCCAGAATATATTCCGTTTCCGAATATTTCTTAAAAAGCCATTCCCTGTGAAAAACAAGAAACTATTCCGAAATTTGACGTACGCGGAATCAGGAACCGATTCCTCTGGGATCGACTCCCCATCCCGATCGTCACGGCCGCACGTGGCGCTCTGCTGGGTTTGGTGATGAGTCCCCCAAAAAAACCGAAACCCTTCCGCGGTGGTCCATCCCCGTATCACTGCTGCTTGGGACCACGATGCAGTTGTTTCGGAACTGCTGATTGTTGTTGCACGACGCACGGTGCTTTTCACACGTTTTTTGTGTAGCGTTTTAAAAAAAAAATTGGCCTGCGCTATTGGAAAACAGTATTTCGTGTTGTACCCGTCATTTACAGATTTGATTTGGCAAACACATTGCAAACACCGGTTATCGATTTTTACGCATGCCTACAGCAATATACTTAGAAGAGCAGACCCTCTCCTTCAGGCGTGAACAAGCAATTGTAGAGCTTCGCTTGTCTTTTAACTAGGAAACGAGTACAAATGTACCACGCGGCAAATTAGACCGAAGTGTTGTTTATACGTTCGCCACGACTTTGGAACCAGTAATCGATTATAAAGAAAAAACTATTACCGGTTGTTTAAAACGCCTTCGTGTGACCGAAATATCAGGAATACAGTACTGAATTTCACAGCAATATAAAACGATGTGATAATCTGATGCACAATTGCTGGGCTGCAGGAGTAAGACTTGATTTCCCGGCGATGGGAATTTTCTAGACCTTGGAGGGATGCTGAACACAGTTGAACCCCTAACAACAATAATATTGTAATGTGATTTGTCCAAGAGAGTTTCGATAGGATGTTTGTACAATTCCATTGTTTTGCAAGCAAGAACAGAAAGAACACAAGTTCGCAGACATGTTAAAGCACTTGTACTGCCATCTCATGGCCATCTCGTAGCCATGCATGCTTTGAAATGTTACTCAAATCGGTGTGCTCCATCAACCGTTTCATTTGGTCACGTGGACGGCTACATCGGCCTTTATTAGGCACAAAACCATTGAACTGAAAAGTCGATGCACGTGCAATTACATACCCTTGACATGTCACATCAAAAGTAAAAATAGGTACATCAGGAAAGATGATGCTCACCAAGGGTAATCATGTTTTCTGAAAATTGAACTGGGGAAATAAAGGCATAAACAACCATGTAAAATGAAGTTTTCGTGACTGCTTATTACCTATCAGTGGTCGAAATTAAAATTAAGTCCTCGTATGCAACCTTTTTTTACTGCAGCCCATATCACTGCTGTTTACCGTTTGAGGATACATTGTAGTCCTGTATTGTTTCTTGCAATGACACCAAGGCCAAGAGGGGAACACATAGTTCAGAGAATAAACACTAATCAGAAACAGCAAATTCACATTTGAGGAAAGTGGGTTTGGGCAGGACATCTCGAGAAAGGATTATGGCCAATTAATAAGATAGGTGATGGAATGGCAGTCAAAGGAGAGACAGGCCAAGCTGATGACCACTGTGGAGATGGGGTGATCAGATGAGTTCATGTGTAGGAGGGAGATGGAGAGGTATCGCAAGACCACGAGGGCTAGCAATGGGGCAGGGCATGGACAATGCTCACACAACTCCAACATTCAGCAGACATTACCATGCAAAAGGAAATGTATAACAAATATTATGCAGCTGTTTTTAATACAGGCAGTGATGTGCTGCACATTACAAGCATTATCTACATTATCAGCAAGGTACAGTATATTACAGATAATTAAAAAATAAACACAATGTACTTCACAAGAGGTAACCTGTGCAATGTTCAGTCTTATAAGCCATGCTTAAATGCAGGACATATGCTAAGACAGCAGGTGAATTACCTATGTACAGTGACAACTGTTGAATAAAATTCACAAACATGGACCCAACTGACCATGGCTGAAATACGGAAACAAAATTGGACTGAGGGTTTGACGAAAAATTTCTTCAACGCGTCTCAGGTATCAATTGTATAAGGTTGACAAATGTCTATGAAACATTAAAGTGTACACGGATACACACCTACATTTTTCATTTTGATCATTTAAGGGGAAGGTTTTACAAGGGTTTTCAATCTAATCCTGATAAATACTGGCCTACTTTGCAGATAAGAGAGATTCTGTAGGTAAACAGAGGAAAAAATGTTTCATAATTGCCATTCCCAAAAAAGGCAGTAGCACACATTACAAATCTGAAGAAAAAAAATCATACAAAAACCCATATTGCTTCACTTTTAAAACACAAGGGCTGTGGCACTGTATTTTGAAAATGCAAGTATGCATGCACAAATGGACTGGGTAGTTCTTTATGTTGGTCTTAATGTTACTGTGCAGACATCTCAGAGCAATTACCATCAGGACACATGAAACACAACCAAATATGAGGAACTGGCTCTATTTGTGCTCATTATATATCAAGTGCATAATATACATTGCAAAATATAGTTTAAGTCAAATTATAATGGCTAATTTACATTTTGAGGTTGAACTCAATATATATTTTCTGAAAACTGCACTCATAAGTACGGCACTGTTATACATATTTTTCAATGCATATTTCCTTTAATGTACAGTTTAAAATACATCTCTGCACAAACATCAGAGGAAAAGGCCACCCACCTCCCCCACGGATTAAGTGGGTCTACAACGTTTAATCTTCCAACCATGACTAACCAACACGTATTAAGATATGGTTGTTTGGAATGCCTTGTAACAAATAGGTCCTGTCTGTGCCAGCTTTGAGAAGTTTCAAAAGGCTCCTCCAAGGCTGCTCAAGGAAACTTCTGTCGGTAGTGGAGTGTGAGGTCCCCTCCACTCTTCCAGATGAAATGCTTTACTGTCCTGAGATCCATGTTTGGATCAAGGACCTTGCACATAAAACAATCAGAGGCATATGCATGCTATTATTAGTACAATCATTTGTCGCTAGTTACCTTTGAAATAAGGCACATCATGTACTGATACAACACATGTTTTTTTCAATAAATTGCTCATTTGAAAGAAAATATAATATAAGATTTTCCACATGGGAAAACATTCAGATGTAAAATGTAGTGTAAATCCAAATGCATATTAGGACTTGCCTTGCACGCTTATGGTACATTAAAAGGACATCACACATATGGTTAAGAAACTTAAAGCCATCAGATTGTTGCATAGTGATGCAAAATGGCTTATTTTCCTTACAACAGCCCCTCAACTGCTTTTAGAAATGCAGTTTTGCAGCTCTACTTCTGTGCAGGCTTACCTGATCTTGGCAGAGGAGCTCGATTTTTTCTTCGGCCAAAGCAGCAATGTCTTCCTCCTTGTCCATCTCCCGAGTCTTGTCATTGTTGGGTGAGTTTGGGGTCTGCGACTCTGTCTCGGCATTGATTATTTTCTCGTAGACGTGCTCCATGACCTTGCGCACCTGAAGCATGTCGCTGGCTGAGAGGCGATCCCTACAGTAAAGGCAGATAATCACAACTTGCGCAGTTGCCCCTTTGGTTCAGGGTCAAAATAAGTTCATTCAACAACCCGAATGCAAATTCTTGTAAAATAACCTTACATTGTAAAAGCAAATTCCCGTCGGATCATACTTACTTCTTTAATGTTTTAGCTCCAGAGTTCGAGTGAGGTTGAAGGTAGAAGGGTATTTTGTTGAATTTTGGCATATTTTTCTGTAAAAGAGGTATAGGCAACATGAATAAAAAACAAAGATAAATTGACAAAATGTTCAACCATTCTTCTTGGTTCTTTCGGTAAAGTCACGTAGAAGGGAAGTAATAAAATAATAAAAATAAAACATAATAAAACAATTCTCACGACGTTTCGGCCACAACGCAAGCAGCCATCCTCAGGCGAAGAATTCTTCTTCGCCTGAGGATGGCTGCTTGCGTTGTGGCCGAAACGTCGTGAGAATTGTTTTATTATGTTTTATTTTTATTATTTTATTACTTCCCTTCTACGTGACTTTACCGAAAGAACCAAGAAGATGAATCCCTGCAGTCACGAAAGCTTTAAATCGAAATGTTCAACCATTTTCATACACTGTTTTGGAAATGATCAAACTAATTGCAGGAATATGCATTGAACCCAATAGCTTACTTACATCCACAGCCACATCAACCACCCACTGAGGCACAGTCTCATTCAACAGCACAGACTCTGTTTCTCCACCAGCATCTCTGCACAGAAGCCTGAGACAACAATTGACAACTCATAAAGACAATATTAGGCATGCAGACTTTGTACCAGGTAGATACCTGACAATACAATATTTTCCATATAAATCTTAATCTTGTTAAGAATGTACTTGTGACAGATCTGTTGGGTTCCACTTACATCATTGTCGACTTTTTTTGTTGAATTAAAACATTAATTGCAGATAAGCACAATTAAAATCGTCTACCTCTGTAAATCTATATTGCATTCATGCTTCCACACAGGAAATTATCATGGAGGTCTAATGTGTATTAGTAAAGGAAAACGTCAAAAGTCAAACTTGCATAATCAGGAATTTGGGGTAAACCAGGAAGGCTCCTCTTCAGTAAAAGGGAGTACAAGCCAACAATCTCCGCCAGAATACTGTTCTCTGAATACCTCAGCCATCTACGTGCTCTTCGAGTACTCTTATGTTCACATTTATTTTACAAAAAATCTGTCAGAAAATCTCTCCATCTTTCTACATCTCTTGAGCCTTCTACATCCAGTAAAGCTCAGCCTTTCACCTCTGCTTCACGGTGATAAGTGACTCAGTTTAGAATATCATACATTTTTTTACGTCATAAAATTTGTAAACAAAACCGCACAAATGTAGTTAAGCATGAATTAAAAATGTAAGGTGTTAATTACGTGCAAGTGTATTTTAAATGTAATATTGCATGTATCTAGTTGAAGTGTGCCAAACATTCCCCACAAACGGAAAGGCTCTCCTCCCACTTAATCTGGCATCGAGGTTTTTACCGTCGTGTTGTTTTTACCTGAACAGTGTGCGTCCTCCTGCTTCAGTGAATATAACGGGCGTGTGTGGAGGAACTAGAAAGTATCCGTTACCCTTTGTCACCACTCTGTTCTCTGGCTCACCATTAACTGCCAAATGGGGAAAAACAATTATCAACAAAATTCAAAGATACGTTTGAACTTCAAGGTGCTAAAAAGTCCAGCCCTTAAATAACACTATACATATTAAAAACATCCAAAGGCCCCTACCAGAACAGATGGTATGAATGTCACAAAGTTTAAAGAATAAAAGGGCAGTTTACCAAATTAATTTCACTAAAGCCACTGGCTGAATGCCAAAGGAAAGAAAACGAGAAATGTAACCCCTTAAAAGTATTATATGGGTTTTTTTCATCCGTTTAAAACATCTTCAGTCACCGGGCATTTATTGGCTTTTACAGCAGAAATCACCTTGGCTCATCTCGATGTCATCATCCTCCATTGGCCCCACATGAGTCCGAGGCCAGTGCTCAAGCAGTGCCTGAAGAAGCAGCCCTCCAAAGTTTACTGCAGCAGAGACACATCAGTAGGGGTCAGCATCTCCAATGCCAGTCATCTGCAGATGCTTCAGGAAATATCTAGATACTTGCGGCGTTGACTTTAATATTAGGTTTTGTCAAGTCCATATGTAAATAAACCAAAAATTTTACTCTGTAGGAAATATGCTTTTCACATTTTAATTGATATTGTGTACATTTAAATTTTGTATATAAACACAATACATTAAAAAGACAAAACTAATGTATACATGCCAGTGTGGCTGTTTATTGCTTTAATTGTTCATGATACATTATAATTGTGTTCATAAAAATTCACAGTGCAGTGCAAACATATTTATTATGGACTATGTGGTCAATCTTGTTGCCTTTCTTTTGCACCACCTTGCTAGCTCCCACTTACACTTAGGGTCAGCGCCATCCTGGCTGGCAAAGCCAGCATCCTTAGCAGAGACCCAGGCGGCAAAACAGTCATTTTCCTCCAAGGTAATAGTCAGCATCTGGTAAAACGCCAATGATGGATGTATATGTAGTAAATTGCAATTTAATTCATACGAAATATGCCTACCCAACAGCCATGGTTAAAGTAAAATGTGAGCAGTTTTGCAAATAACAAAGTATGCTAAATGAATTGAGCATTAAAAAAATGATGCTGTTCAATCTCACCCCAATCTTTAGGTCAACTGAGAACCAATTCGGCACATACAGCATCCTAAATCGCTTCTTTATTTCCTCATCAAAATCCATTGTGCCCAAGTCTTCCACTTTACATGCCTATTGGACGAAAGCACATGTTAGCATAGTAATGACACTTTACTGTGACTGTAATGTATCACTCTGTTGAACAACCCACCTTAAGAACATCCCAATATGCTACATGATTGTTGGTGTCCTTTGTCAAGATGTGCCTCTTGTCATTTAGAATGTTGTATTGAATGATGCTTGCACCACCTGCAAATAAGAATCTTTAAGCTCATGTGTCATGCATATTTTAGGCAGGACAAACATTCAATAATACCAGGACAATGATGTATCATAAACAAATGTTGGATGATAACAGTATGAAAGACCACTGAAAATAGACTTATGAAAACGCCTCACCTTTGATTACTTGCTCTGGCTGTGTACATAATGGTGTGATGGAGCCAGCACAGTCATTATCGTAATCTCCCGACATCCGGAAATTGTGACCCTTTAGAGACTGCAATCACAAGAAAAGCAATGGCTTACATCACAAACAAGCCCACAAAAATATTATTATATACAAAAACATGCAGCTTCTTACCCATTTATTGACGGAAGACTGTGTTGTTGCAACCCAAATAGCTGGAGGAGGATCTGCCGATCTGTCGAGCTCCAACTGTTAAAAATAAACAATAAAAACAATATTATGCACGTGATTACTTATTTTAAACTCCATTTCGTGTAATACAACAGACACAAATATGCGAAATTCAATTAATGTCTTATAAATGAGCATATCATAAACATTATAACAAAACATTATTGAAATAAAAACTACATTCATGCTTAAATTACTTAATTGTGGCTGTTTTCAAGGTATAATTGTGCACATATAATGGGTGTGAAAGCCCAGGTCCTAACCTTCAACACAGGTGCCTTCTCCTCGCAGATGAGCACTCGTATGTCGGGGTTGCGCAGGTCAGTACAGTAAACCTTGCGATCACGTCCACCCGAATACACTTGAGTGAAGGTGTCGTTCACCTGCAGTGCCCACACGCCCTCATCGTGCACGCGATACGTCGCGATGCAGCGCTGCTGGCCCAGCGACCACAGCCGGATAGTGCCGTCGGAGCTGCCTGATAAGCACTGCAAGGCATATCATCATAATGTAGTAGAGAGATAAACGACGGTACAAGGTTTTAATGAATAAAGACAAAATATATCCATGTAATGGCACTGTGTTATTACTGACATAAATTCCAGGGCGTCCTCCAAAAAGCCTGGTCCCGAATATCGAGTGTGTTTTTGATGGTATCAGATCTTTTAAATTTGGTTTTCCCGCTAATAAATTTTTGGGTTGTACTATACCACTCGAAAATGTAAAATACTTTATTCCTTGCATAAATGCAACTCAAATTGAATATAGTTGATAAAAAATGCCATAAATAACAAAACTGCTCTATCATGCAGTTTTCAATAAATGTGTATATTAAAACATGTACATCAATTATCATAACATAAGAGGGTACTTGAATCCTCCAAAACAAGGAACTATTAGATCACTTTACCTGTGTTCCATCTCTGTTCAGTAGTAGTGCCTTGACATTGTCAGTGTGGCCCTTCAGTTTCATAAGCTTTGCACATGTTCGTGGATCCCAGACACGCAAAACCTGTAAATGAATGAAGATTTCTCATGAATAGCAACGTTCATATTTTACAACAGAATAAAAGAATCCAGTTTATATAGTGCACATAAATTAACCTTTTCTGTTGATCCTGATACAATGATGGTTCCCATCTGGTTCATGGCCAAACTATAGATAGAATCTTTGTTTCCGCTTAAAGAAGATGCTGTAAAAAAGTAAATGCCAGAGCCATTTAGAACAAAAAAATAATACACGCAATTAACACACATATACAGGTATTCAACATCCAGCATGGGAGCAGGTAGAAATGAGCATTATTCAAAGAGATGTCACTCTTAACTTGCATTACAATGCATATAGCTCTGACTTACTAGTAACTGTGTTGTTGGAAGCTGTTAAAGCTGTTAATGTGTTCACATCCCAGAGGAAGATCTGCCTGTCCAGACCAGCAGATGCCACTTGCTCTTTATCTTTAGCATAAGCCAGTGCTTTGACATAATCCTGAAAAAAACAATTGCTGAATTAAACGTAGATATGTATTACTCTTGCAAATTAGTTTGTGATCTACGTAATGCATACATGATCCGATTATTCTATTCTGACACATGCAATGACGACTAAGAATAAAACACTAAGTAGATTAATCACTGTATGCAAATATACGCTGCTTCATACTGTTTGGTTCTTTAGGTAAAGTCACGTAGGTATAAAATAAAATAGATCACGACGTTTCGGGCGCAACACAAGCGTCCGTTATCAGGTGGGAAAGCATGGTCTGCTGCTAATGCAGACTGTTTTAAAAGGTTTGAAATGGGTCTAGCCCAAGGGTCATAAAGAAGTGGCTGGGTCTAGTGATGTTAATGTGATGTCGTGATCTATTTTATTTTATACCTACGTGACTTTACCTAAAAAAACAAAGAGTATGGATTCCTGCAGTCACGAAAGCTTCAAATCAAGATAAGCTGCTTTAAAAATATATTGAACATGCAGTACCTTGTGAGTCCTTAAAGTGGACATACAGAAGCCTTTGTGTGCATTCCACACCTTTACAGTTGTGTCTGATGATGCAGATATTACTGTAATAGAACAAAAGGAAATGTGTTATTTAATGTAACTGAAGAAACAATGTTTGTAAAAAGAAATATAAAATAAAAAAACATTCAATAATAGCTTTTATCTATTTAGGCCAGACACTTACATGTTCTTCCATTACAGCAGAGCACAACATCATTGACCCAGTCTGTGTGGTGCTCCATGGAGGCAATGAAGGGATCTTGCTGTGGAAGAAAAATACAAACAAGTTGAGACCCCTTGATAAGCCTCGCACAAGAACAGTGTGAACTAGTTACACACAACCCCCAGTGTAAAACATTCCACGTGAAGTTAAACGCTGATATGATTCAGTTCATTTGGCTTGGTACCAGGCAGCAACTCGCCAAGGTTCAGTGTCACCTGGGGGGGCACAGACATCCCGCTGTCCTCTGATGTCAAGTCCCTGGGATGTAACCTTGGCCCTGCACTGACATTCTTTACACACACATGCGCCTTGCAGGCAGGTGCTATTGTATGCATGAATGTTGAACTTCTTTCGCACCGCTGTTACCAACTCGTCAGCTACGTACAGTACTCCGTTCATTGACTCTTAATGTGGCTAAGACACTAGTCCGCGAATTCATCACCAGTCGTGTGGACGATTGTGTCTTTCAGCCACACCAGCGTCATCCATCTAGTCCACTCCAGTCTGTCCTGAACTTATTCGCACATTTGATAGTGTAGAAGTGGAAATATGACCATATCACACCGACCATCCCACCATGACCTGCACTGGCTGCCAATTAAACACAGTATTAAATACAAGCTATGCACTTCGGTATACAAGCGTCTCCACCAATTCACTGCACGCTGATGGACATGTGTCTGTTAGTACATTCCATTGTTAATCGTCGCCATCTTCATTCAGCAGCTCATGGCGACCTGATCATTCTGCGCACTCGAACAGCAAGTTTTGGATCTCGCGGCTTCGCTTCGGGGTCAGCGGTCTGTCGGCCTGGAGCTCTGCTGCTGGATGTTTGAGACTCTTCAGACATTTAATCAGTTCAGTAGAAAATGAAAGAAAGAACTGTTTAATAGAGCTAACAATGTACATATACTGCACACCCATGATAACCACGGTTATAAGAGTTGCACTTTTATAAATGTACTTACATGGATAAACTGGCCTTAAATGAGTGAAAATGAGCCACTTGCCTTGTGCTGACTGACATTCCATATTCTGACGATGGAGTCCCGCCCAGCTGTAAATAGTCTGTTAAGTGAGTGGTCAAGTTGCAAGGCATTGACGCCACTACGATTGTACCGCTCAACTTCATCCCTGATCACATACGATACCTGTACACATGTAAAGAAAACAGAGTGAGCACAGCAAATCAAGGGAGTAACATCAAATTTACCGTGTAACAGGAACCAAATATGATTTAAAAAAAAATATTTACTCAAGTAAAGGATGTATTTTAAAATGTATTTCAACGTTTGTATCTCCGCATGCCTTTGGACACCGTACCAAGCAACACATTTTTCATAAAACTAAATTAATGTAAGTCCTGTTATCTCGACATCTGGATTGTATACATGAGACATGGCTGTATGAAGAGACTGGGTTCTGGAGATGTATCTCTATACTGGGAAAAACAACCCATAATGCTACATGAACACAAACGTAGTCATGAACAGAAGGAAACCTGGGCCTGGATAGACCTGGTCTTGGGTAGACCCGATGCTTGGCATATGGCAAACTTTCTTTTGATATCTGAGTAGGCCTAGAACCGAGAAGTACTTTACCCTTCACGAATCAGGGATAGATGTAGTTTAAAGGACCTGTTCCTGTTAATATGGGACATTACCTTGGTTATTATGAGTTCTGCTTCCAACCATAACACCGATTATATGAGTTTACTTCCTGGTTATGGGACCAGCTTTTGCTTCTACCAAGTTCTCTGGAACTTTGGCGCTTGGTTCTGTTTCTATTAAAGTGGATTCATGAGCCATGCACCTAATTCTATGTGTACAGGTCCTCATTCTATGGGTATAGTTTTCTGATTTCAGCGTTTATGGCACCTATATCAGTTTCTGTGGGACCTGATATTTTTTTTTCCAATCCAGTTTCTAAGGGACCACGTATAGGTTCTTCTACCTGGTTTAGGACTAGGCATGGGTTGTCTGTGTGCCTGTCAGGAACTGTGGGGTCAACTTGTGCGTGCTTAATAACTCTTTCCCTCGGACAATAATTTTCGGCTCCGAGGACTTCGGGTTTAGGATCGGGATCTGGTTATATGGGACCATATCCTCTGGGTCAAGGAAAGGGGATTGTTTAGTTTTACTTATATGCTCTGGATGATTAGTTTGCCTTTCCTTTACTTTGCACTACTATCGTGTTTATGCATTATTTTGTTGGTGTAACTTTCTTACCCGCCCCTACTAGACACGTGACAACAACAAAACGCTTTATAGCTCATCGGATTCCTCCAGAATAAATATTCTGATCGATTCTCTGGGGCTAGATTCTATGTCCCCGTGTTGTCTCGGTCGCCGGTCTGCGGTTTTCGGACACGGTGCTGGATGTCCATGTCTAAGAAGGGGTCACCCACCCCGCTTCTCCCTCCGGGGTTAACGCATCGCACCCCGGACCTTGCCGAGGGCTTCCCTCTTGGGGCTGCGGATCCAAGCGACCTCCCCCCACCCCCCCACCGGGTCGCAACCGGATTGGCCGGCGCAGCGTCACGTGACACTAAACGACCAATGGGCGCCCGACCGCGGTGGGGCGCAGGAGACGCGGGACTCCGGGCCGCGTTTGACGCCCGCTCCCCCCCTATACCCAGGCCGGCAAGGAGCTTCGCGAGCCGCGCTTAGACCACACCGCGCTCGCTCGCTCGCCCCGCGCTCGCAGCCGCTCGACTCGGCCACTCTCGGAGCCCGCGCCGCCGCCGCAGTTCACCTGAACTTTCCGCCGGGCGGTCGGGTTCTGCCGATGATGCGTCGCCATCTTCCCGTGTTTACGCGCCCTGACGCCACCGCGCACGGAAGTCACGTGGGGGGGGGGGAGAGGGGTCGATGAGGGGCGGGGCGTGATTCCCCCCCCCCGTCCCCGCCTGTTCCGTCACCACGTGATTGGGGAGGGGCGCGATATTTCCCCCTCCCCCTCCCGTTGTGTGACCACGTGATTTTGTAGGGGCGTGGCGCGATCTCCCCCCCCCCCCCCGTTCTGTGACCACGTGATTTGGTAGGGGCGGGGCGCGATCTTCCCCCCCGTTCTGTGACCACGTGATTTGGTAGGGGCGGGGTGCGATCTCCCCCCCCCCCGGTTTGTGACCGCGTGGCTGGATAGGGGCGGGGCCTAACTCAAACCCAACGACAACGGTAAGTGGCGGTGACGTCACAAGGGCGCTTGTGACAGGCTTGGTGCACGTTCACAACTAGTGGAGCTCCGGGCGGCTAAAATACGGCAAGTTGGCGCAGTGGGGGGCACGGCTGGTGCATCTGCCAGTTATCCCAGTCAACCCATGGCACCTGGGTCTGTCCCGTGAGGGGCCGTCCATAAATGACGTCACGCACCTGGGGGGGGGGGGGTCAAACATTTGTGACGATATGTGACGAGGGGGGGGGGTTGAGAAATGTGACGTCACATCAAAATGCGCAACTTTAAATCTAGATTTAACTTTAAATAAATAAAAACAACATTTTCTACTTAATTAAATAGACTTTTTAATAAATGTGTTCTCCTACAACATCAGAGTACAGCGCCACATTAAATACGCACTCCAATGACAATAGTTTAAAGTGATTTGAAGCATGTTGTATTTGGGGGGGGGGCAGAGCTTTGTGACGTCACATTTGAGGGGGGGGGGTCTGACTTTTTGTGACGCCGTGTGACGAGTGGGGGGGGGGGGCAAAAATCGTCCAAAATCGCGTGACGTCATTTATGTGTTGTCTCCAAGTTCAAGTGTGTGCCTCCGTAGAACCCACTGCATATTTAACAATTCTATATAATACTGGTAGGAACCGCCAGGTTACACCAGCCCACAGGGGATTATTGTGTCCGTCGTGCAGGGAGGGGCTAGATGGGGAGGGAGGGGCTGGTTGGGGAGGGGAGGGTGGGGAGGGGCTGGGTGGGGAGTGTGGGGCTGGGTGGGGATGGGGCTGGGTGGGGAGGGGCTGGTCACCCCGTGGTGCCCTTATAAAACTCAACGTTTAACCTACTCACGCCGGCTTGTGCCCGCCCTCACAGTCGGGCATATTTGCGGAATACACCACGCCGCCGTTGACCCTGGCCATTGACCGAGCAACCCAACGTTCCTACCAGCTCCCTCCGCAGGAATGTGTTATAACAAGTTATGCAAACACTACTTTCTGCCACTTCTTGCTCGTGTACCACATTGACATCTACACCATCTATTTAAGGCAGAAGGACATCTTCACAATTCGGACAACTGCGCGAGGATGCTGGTTGCAACTACCAGCGAAAAGTCGTACGGAACCCAATTGTGGATTGCTCCCAACATCCCGGCGCGCTGAAGCAGTAATACATTGGCAAATTTGTTCACTTGACTTTATTCATTGGTTGTCAGGTGGAAGAGGGTATACGACACACATTTTGCTGACGAGATCTGACCCAAATTCTATTATGAATATTGGTTGCGAAGCCAATGTGCTATTACAGTATACGTTGTTTCTCAAACTGTGTATCAAGCAGTGGCTCATGATAAATCTAGTTTTAATTTGTACTTGAACACCACTGCTAATGCATCCCAATAACGTTTTGTTTGACGTTAATGCAGTAACATAATTTAGACCATACATTTGGATATTTTACCGATTTGTGCAGACATACATAGTATGTATTTGGGGTTTTAACTACTTAAACTGAAGAAGCTATGGTTTTTACATAACAGTACAAAAAGGAAATACCTGTAGTGGAGATGCTCCAGATCCATCAGCTTCAGCTCAACTCTCAGCTCTGGAGGTTTCCAATGACCCCCAGCCTCAGCTCAGCTCCGGCTACAGCAGAGGTCGCAAACGGGTTTTGATTCCTTACCCGTACCCGGCCGCACCAGGGTCGCAAATGGGTACCCGTACCCGGCCGGGTAGCCGTTCCCTACCCGTACCCTACCCGAAATGAGTGACAAACGGCTACTCACCAGTGACTCACGGCCTACCCGTACCCGGCCGCACCAGGGTCGCAAACGGCTACCCGTACCCGCCCGGGTACGGGTTGCCGGGTATCGGGTAGGGTACGGGTATCGGGTACCCGGTTGCGACCTCTGGGCTACAGTGACCCCAAATCCAACTCGGCTCCGGCTCCATTGAGGCCAGCTCGATTGATTTTGGCTTCGGAGCACAACATAGACAACTGCCATGCTCTGCTCTGGGGCCTCAAAATCTTCCTGAGCTCTGGAGCCGGAGCCTCACCAACCATAATTCAGACTATGTACAGGTGCAGTGGTACAGCATTAAATAAAAAGGCAGATGTTTTTTCCTGAATGCAGTGTTTATTGTAACAGTATAATCTATTAATGCACTTACAAGTAGGGCCTCTTGAACGTGTACTATAGTTACCATATTCCTCAACATTGAAATGACTACATGCGCAGTAATTGTGATTTAAAATATACTATTGTATTTGAGATATTTGGTTTTGACCATGAATAGAATCGCAATGGAATACTGCATCACTTAAGCAACACAAAGTACTGTACATAACGTGCAAAATAAATAAATTATTAAATTACTTGAGTGGAATCCAACATACTCATACACCCACTTTAATTATATTAACTGTTTTATGTTTACTGTTTTAATCATATCTCTACAAATTAGATACTGTCAGATGCTAGGAACCTTTTAAAACAAATCGAAAAATTACATCACACTCATTTGAAATTGAATAAGTCATGTAAAGTTGGTGTAAAGTATTTCAATACTTTTCAGTTGAATGTTTTTGAAAATCAAAGATTTGCCTGGAACTCGATATTAAATCATGGCGCAAACACAGTCCTGGAAATATACCGTTAAATATTATAGGCAGTACGTCAAAGCATAGCATACATTGTAATGGTCAAAAATACAACACTAACTACAACATTAGGTAGGAAAGAAAACAAAACTAGCACTTTTCTATTGAGGACTACAGCACTGTACACTAATTTATTGACGAAGCAATCCTCATGTCCACAACCCAGCCACAGTGCTGCTGGGGAAGGTGACATTGTGGCCGTGCAGGGTGGTGATGTTTAGCGATGTGCAGTAGAACATCTCCTGGCCATGTGTGCAGGTCTGTTGGTGCAGCAGGGCCATGACCAGCCCCACTCCCATGATAGCCATCCCGCACAGCAGCAGGACGGCTGACAGCAAGCGGTTTGGGTTGTACCACGGCTCGGATGAAAGACGCAGGTAGCACGCCGCGGGCAGAATGAAGACCAGTGGCGAGGCACACAGCACGCCCTGTCCACGTGGACAAATGTCAGGCGCTTGGTCATGGCGATATGCCGTACAGCTCCATATGCAACTGCAGGGCGTCCCAAACCCATGTCCTCGTGTCCCATCATGGTCTGGCTCTCTCGTTTACTAAAATATCCACTCAGATGCAATTAACGTATTACGTCATACCTGTCTAATTGTTGGCAAGTATGCAAATCTGGACCCAAATCTGTAAGCAGAGCTGTGTGGTCTGCAAAAACTATCTGTGCCATCATTCTTCAAAATATCCAGGTTTATCTGTGATTTGCTCATGTATAAGTGGAGTAATTTGCAGAAAACAGCCCAGATAATATGGTCCACAATGTTCATCCCCAACATCACTGAGTTTGTTTTCTGTGTATTGTATTTGTTAAACCTCACATTGAGCTCCAGCACAATGCCCAAGCAGTCTGTGGAGATGGAGGCAGCCATGGCCGCTGCCACAATCACCACCGTGACGATCGTGTGTCGCACGCGGCTCCACGGGGCCGACGCAAAGAACACGTTCTCAAACACCTGGGGAAAGTCGCACATTATCCATCCCTGCCTGGCACTGCAGCACGAACTGCGAGTTTCAAAGTAGTGCATGTGTCTGAGGCACCACTGGTGGTTACATGGTTCTGTTTTGAATACAATGTGAAGTCAAAAAGTGCAAGTAATCTCCCAGCTCAATTCCCATGCGGGCACGAAGCCAATGGTGGAAATTTCGCAAAGAGTATGTGTGGGTCGGTCAATCCATAGGACACAACCACTGTTGACTTCCCACAATGTGGTACTTATTTTATTGACCTAATATGCAAGAAAGATGGTTGGCAAAGTTGACTTCCAACCAATATTTGGATTCGCCACCTCCTGATCGTGAGTAAAGTACTCTGTCGCAGCAGTGCCTGGGTTATGTATAACGTCATCATCTATACCTGTCTTTATATTGAGTTTCTGCAGAGAATCACATCTACATAAACAGCCCATTTTGTTAATCCTCTGCTGGACGAGGGTCTCCCCAAGCCTTCTGGGCAGTGAGGGTTATTTGGCCATAATTCACCACGCTGGTCAATGTGGGTTGGTGATGGTGGAGGGAGCGCAGCGCAATGGACGTTGCTACTGTGTCCTCCTGCTGACAACATCTATTTACACGTCTTTTGATCATGGTCGTGCTTCTGAGATCTGACAAGATCATGTACATTATGAGTGATTTGACATAGGCTTAAATGTGTAAGTGATTTTATTTATAGCTAAGTAAGCAGAAGTGGGTTTGCTCACTATCAGCTTGTGTGACACTACAGAAGGCAAATTACTGGGCTAATTGATTATGTGGATCATATATATTTAGCATGAGCTTAAAAGAATATAGAACTTGAGGCTGGCTGTGCCCTGTGAATGCAATCAATGAATCTCCAGGCCATAATTTTCGGGCTCTGCTTTAAATCATCTTGATTTTTGGATTTTTCTAGCTAAATACATTGACTTGACAACTGTTTATTTGTGCTACAGTCCATCTTTCCATTAATGTGAGAACACAATTAGAATTCACAAGAGTAACTCACCAAATCATGAATGTCTATGTTTCAGATGCTGTACAACAGCAAGTGTGTTATGTGTGCAAATATATGGATGTGAAAAGCTCACCTCTCTGGTAACAAAACACTCAATGGGAAATGTGAGTAGTATGCTCAGCGCGTAGCAGAAGCGGCCTGCTGTAACCAGGTCATCGTTTTTGCAGTAATTCTCGAAAATATCTCCTGTGGATGAAATGGGAGGGCAAAAGCATACAATTTAGTAGCGGTTTTCCTCTGGGAATAAAAATATATTTAAAATGCTGCCTTGTGAATTCTCATTTCTGGCACTTGACGTAGAAAATGATTTAAACTGAATTAGTTCTGGCAGAGGGTAAAAGCCTTTGTAAGGTTTGCTGTCCATGATGACGTCTTGATCTTGTTTCATTAGTTAAACAACTATAAATAAATACTCTCAATGGATTATACCATTTGATAGTAATCATAGTATGCGGTACTCCATGCCGAATTTAACATGTACAATACGTTACCATGTTTCCTAGTTGCATTTTGTATATGTTAAGTTATAAGATGAAATTAAATATCAATAAAACAATGTGTCTGTTATCCTGCCTCAACACAGCAGCCGTCTGCTTCTTAATTGCACCTTCGTGACTAATTTAATGAACAAAAAATTGTGTTTCTGAGCCAGCGGCTGTTGTAAATACCCAGCAGGAACATGTATCAATGTTGAAAGCTTTTAAGCAAAGTGTCTCTTTTGTGAAGCTCTGCCACTGAGTGCTTGGAATATAATTCTCTGTGTGGCCTACTTGCCCGCACCCATATCTTGTATTTCAAAAGAATAATTGAATGTAAAGTACAGAGCCCGAGAGTGGCACTAACACGACTGGTAGGTGTTCTCTAGTTTGCCGTGTGCTGGTGATGATTTGCCGTGATATCACGTTTGCGGCCGTTATGTTCACAATATCACCATTATCGTGAATATTTTCCACAACTATATAATTGTATTTCACAATTTTCGGATTGTTGTGCTTTGCCGTGCATCCAGTCCTTCAACTGCAGTTCACACAACATAAGCCTGCCTGCCATACGAGCTGTAATCAGAGACTTTACTTTATATGCATTATGTCTAGAACGCACATGCTGTTATTTACGCAGAATTGCGAAATAATTAATTTAACTATGACGTCATATAACGACCGTGCCGCCAATTGCGCCCAAACATATTTAGCAAAACAATGGGTCATATTTATGTATTTATTCTTGTGCTTTATATTTGTTACAGGATTTCAGAAATACACCTGTAAGTTAATCAAATATGAAAACGGAAATAATTCAACGATAATATCACGATGTCACGCTAATTTGTAAAGCCGACAATACGTTTTTGCGGACCTTATACGCTATATTGTAGAATCTCTAGAGCTCCCTTCCCTCCACTGGAGGCCCTTCCATCAGCAGTTTGCGTGAGCAAGGAATTGCAGTGCTGCACATTTACATGTCACCTTTAAAATTCACATTTCCGATTTCTATTGACTATAATAATAACGGTAATATGAATGTTTTTTTGCTTGAGACCACGTAAATATAGTTCGATATATATGGATGATATTAACACGTAAGATTTTTGCGACCAATATCCATAATACAGGTTTTTTGGGTTAGATCGCGTAAATATATAAATGTGTCGTTAAACCCGCCACCACCCGACACACTCAATTAGTAAGGTTTGTCACGTAAACAGAACACGCCAAATCGTTACTAGTACAGCACACCGGTGTGTTGGAGAGAAAAGTAATTACAACTATCTTCATCAGGCCTGATTAAGCTAGTTGGATATTGTTAGTTAGTTGGATATTGTTAGTTGGATATAGTTGGATATTGGTCACTAAATCTGGCTGTCGCCTGATGAAGCTATTTGTAATTACTGGCGAAACGTCGTATTCAGATTGTAAATGTTGTGGCTTTGCTCTCCAACACACCGGTGTGTGCTATGGTATAAACATAAAAATAGACAAAATACTGTAAAAAGTTAATGGATTTACTGTGCCGTACTTACCACTCCAAATCTCAAAGACTATGTATAGGGTGATGTACGTACTACGCTCTTATTTCAACAACTCGATGTGTTTGAAGATCGCCGGTCCGATGCAGCTTTTAGACTGGTGCTTGGGCGAATGCAGAATTACACGCATTTTTCGCCGGATCTCACTTTATATTTTCAGTTTTTATTACTGTAGTTATTAGTCATGAAAAATGTATATAGTGCTGTATTTTCATGAAGCTGTATGTAGTGTATATTGTACTCTATATATTTAACACTGAATCAAGCATAGCTACTTTTGTCACGCACATTGTGCCGATCGCCGGACTGGTTACAGCCTTTGGAGCGGTTTTACCGGTTTCGCCGGATTGGTTTGGGACCGCCCGATAATATTGGAAACAGCAGGATAATCACGCGCCGGATAATCGATGATCAACTGTAGCTCTTTTCAGAAGCGACCTGGCCACAAATGATAGCAACAGTGGCTTATCATGTGCTAATTTATAACACCCAAATACTCTAAAAGGCTTGTTTTTAAATGTGGAGGGAAAACACAAAGAACCCCGAGAAAAATCCAGACGACCACGAGGACAACATGTAACTCCAATATACAGGCATCAGGGTCGGGGGGCGCCAAAGTGGTGAGGTGCCAGTGGCGAGATATTAATGACCTCGCCTGGTATACAGGAGGCCGTGGGTTCAATCCCGACCCTGATTTGGAGTTTGTATATATCTCTGTGGTCGTGTGGATTTTTCTCCAGGTCCTCCAGTTTTTCCCCCCACATTTAGAAACATGCGGTTAGAGTATTTGGCTGCTATACATTTCCACATGATCAGGCACTTTGTTGAGCTATCATTTGTGGTCAGGTTACTTTTGAAAAAGAGCTATACAGCTCAGTGGGTCTTAACTGATAACATAAAAATAGTTTCATTACATTTTTATCTGAAACGTAGTCCAATTATAGACAATGTGTGTTGAGTTTTTTGTTATATGTGCTGCCAACGCAGCAGCATCACCAAATTATTTGTTAGACCGAATCCTGAACTTGGAGGTATAAATGAGTGAAGTTCACGCAGCAACCAAGGTCGTAGCAATAGAAGAGTGATACACAGTAGTATGGCTGTTTCGAGGCAACCCGAGCTGATGAGCGAGTTTAATTGCACAGTACCTTGTGTGAATCCCGTGAACGTGGCATAGCCACACGCCGCGAGGATAAGGCTGATGATGAGAGCGCTCAGCACCGACACGTGCGTCACGCGGGACCAGTTGCTGAGTGAGGGCTGCTCCAGCGAGCCGTAGATGATGAAAGTGTTGTGGTGGCAAATGAAAGCTAAGTAGGGAATACCATGGAGAATACCACACGGTCATTACTTTCGCCTCTCCCAAGCACATAGCATTTGCAGCAGATGAAGCGTTGAATGGAATAATGTACCGTAGAAAGCTATCTCAAAGGGACCAATTCAATAAAGTGCTACCCAAATACTGTAATGCTCTGTACAGGCAATTATTATACTCTCATATACATAGATGGAATTCTTGGGACAATTATATTCGTATGTGCATTAGACAGCCCTTTTGTCATTCCACTGCTGGATGAGGGCCTCCCCATGCCGTGTGGGTCGTGGGGTTATTATACCATACTTCACCACGCTGGTCAATGTAGGCAGGCAGTATAGACATGGAAGCACATAGTTGCAGTACAACATTGTATTCTACGGCACTGATATAGCATTGCAAACATCTATAACACCTGTTTTATGCAGTGGTTACCCATAAAAATACTAAACAAGCTCAAACTCTGCTTAGCTTCCAAGATATCACGAGATTGGGTGTTTTGTGGGTGATTTGGTCATATGCTCAATGGAGTCGTGTGTAGTGCAATTGTGATTGATATTTTATTATGCTCACAAAATGGACCAGGACGATGATACATTGTATATGTTTTTCAGCTCATATCAAAGTTTACTTGTACTCACCAAAAGCCATGATGCCCACTGCCTGCACCACATTTGGCTGCGCAAAAGTCCAAGCATTCATGGAAGCAGGACTTTAAAAAAAGGCACAGAAACAGCTAGAACTTGCAACTGAGATTGGTAACAAGTCTCGTAATGCACATCACAGACAGTATCAGGGCATGGCACTTGCATTTCTCTTTAGGTTAAATCCATTTCCAACCCACGCATAAATTAATCTGGCACTGCCGCTGTGCACAGCTGTGAACAAATATGCAGTACAGGAAAAGCATTTATGCTGTCAGCATGAATCATTGCATATTATTTTATTTAATGCCATGGCTTACAATTGGGGATGTGGTATTGTGTACAATCTCAACAAAGAGGCGTTTTTGTATAATTATGGTTTTGGAAAAAATCCAGCAATGGTTTTCCATTTACCTTAGCTCGGAGAGATGACAGAAATTGACAATGTACTTCCCAATTTACTTAATAAGCCTAATGGCTTTGTATGCTCTGTTTCGAAGCTATATTCTTTCACTCAACAATCTCGGGATGACGTCAATGTACTTTTTGAGAACACCTCATGTTGACCACAAAATTCACTTATAAAAGCATGGCAAACAATTTTTATTTATTGAGCATTTTACTACAACAGGATCTCAAAAATCTATATAAATAAAAATGTATGTTCTTTAAGACAGCATGTAATGTAAGTACATTTGCAATTTGCAACTTGAAAATACAGTAATCAAGACTGTCATTGAAGTTAAAACGTTGTCGTATTCGGTGAGTCATATAGCTTTAAAAACAGCAACGCCTTTTTGAGTGCATTTGGCAATTATGTGTATGAAACAGTAAAATGAAAATGTCAGTCACTGGTGCCAGACTTACATTTGTGGTCCCAGTGTGAATGCTCGCACAACCACCACAATTAGGATGAAGAGTGTGAAGAACACTGAAATCAGAGACACCTGTAGAAATATTACACCATTCATGCCCCGAAATATTTATCATCATGATATAAAACAAGTACAGTACTCCGTTATGGATGCATTATGGTGCATTTTATACATTCTGAGCAACAGTTCTGACAAGCCAGTTATGTTTTTATTGTCGTTTTGTTATTTTCTTCGAATTTTTCATATTCAAAATGTGGGCCTATCAATTGATTTTTACGTTTGAGATTTTTGTATATGATTTAGATCACTGAAAATGCTAATACTATAGAAATGTCGTAAAACAAAGAGATTAAGTGTATAAAAAACGTTAATTAATATTGATCAGTTCCACAGCATGAAGAAAACAAAGCTAGTCCCTGCTCGCAACAAACGCTTGGATTCAGGGTAGTGTAGCAGAATTATTAATTCATATTTAGAAGACAGACAGGAGGGTGCATTTTTGCACCAGTATATTTATGCATAAATGGGATAAGTGTAAACGTTAACAAGAGAGACTTCGGAGGCGATATGAAAGTGCCTGGCAAGCATTGTGTGAGGGTAACGAGGATCTTGGTGCTGAGCGTGTGGAAGGGGGTAAGGTTGTTGTGAAGCAGTGTTGCAGAGTGCTGTGAGAATACTGGAAAGATGAGTTTGGACATACCCGCGTGAAAGCTGTGATGGCAAGAAATGTATAACATTGCCATGTTTTACAAAATTGTCATTGGATATAAATTAAAGTTAAAGTTTTCTCCTTCTTAAAGGACATTAGCCTGCTGAGAATTGGGCCACTAAAGTGCCATCCTGAGTTGCAAGTGTTGGCGAGTGTCATCAGCGTGGGGGTGAGTGTCGTTCATACCTTTCCCAACTTGGCCACATCGCGAAAAAGGGATAGTGGCAGGGTGCAAAACACCGAGGTGAGGAAGATTATGAAATATCTGTTTGCCAGGACATGCTCCGCACCCACTGATTCCACAAGAAAGAAAATCGTACATTGATTCAGCTGCATGCAAGAGCCTGCAAGGATTATTTTTGCAGCACACTCTGCAGACTGAAAGTCTGTAAATAACGTTAATTAATGTTATCATATGGAAAGCTACAGTCAAAACCTTGCTTGCATAGATCCGTTTGATTTTGGCAAGTAAACATGTGCTTCACGGTGCTCCGTAATATATGGCAGAGATATTGATTCAAGCTGCTGTCAATCAAGCGGGCAGAATTGAGGGAATGTAAGCATTCTGCACGCAATAATGTAAGTGCTCTGCACTTAAAATACCACACATGCAGCTTTGGTAACCATAGTTTGCTCTTGTGAAAATTAATTGATCCTGAATGGACTATTGCTGTTAGAACTAAGGTCATTCAGTAATGGATTGACATAAGGACACTTATTTAGGAATACCAACAAGCACACACACACCATTGTTTTACAATGTTCTTAGTAGTAGCATGGCCCAGCTTGCTACACATGCATATCAAGATGCTTCATGCAATAGATGAGTATGTATGGTCTAAGTGGCAATAATATAAAGCTGTGCTTGTGTATTTTGAAATAAATTAGTGAATCAGTGGCCTTACCTCCTGGAATCCGTTCAAACACCTTTGTTAGTGTATCACCAGTTATGACATTGTAGCTCACCATCGCTGAAAAACATCCATACCAGTTCCGCCTTGACCTCAATTGCATGCAATATCAGTAACAAATATAATGATGTACATTGGTAAGGAGTATATAGCCCTAAGGGAGCACAGAATGCTAAATAACACCATTACAACAATAACATTTAGCCAATTATGTTTTTTGCTTCACAGTTTTTATTTATTTTTAATGCATACATGTGGTGCGTGAAAATTACGTGAAAATTAAAAGAGGTACATTAAATTGTTTCTTGCTGTGGTTGTCCCACCTGATGACGGATGCTTGTGTTGCGCCCGAAACGTCGTTATTTAATTTATTTTATTCCCACGTGACTTTACCGAAAGAACCAAAGAGTATAGGTACATTAAATGTACATGAAGCGCGAGAGTATAACATTCTCCAGTAACCCTGTCGCCACCACTGGACTGTGAGCTAGGTTGAAATGTTGAGCAAGTATCTGCACAGGTATTTTGTAATGGAGACATGGGGACATTCTCTTTGGTTCTTTCGGTAAAGTCACGTCGGTAGAAAAAATAATAGATCACGACGTTTCGATCGCCACACAAGCAATCGTCTTCAGGTGGGAGAAAGAAACAGGCTGCTGAAACAAGTCCTTATATATATAGTCGAGAGGGGGGTTGCCACTTCGGGCAGAGGGTGGGGGCTAGAGATTGTGCCTAAGCGAGTGGGAAAGCTGAGGAGGTGGCCATTGTATTGTGAGAGATTAGCATGTCAATGTAAACGAGCCAACACAACGGTGGCTGTGCTAGTGAGACATCCAGCTCGTTAGAAAACGAGGGAAACAAAACGAGGGAAAACACCACATAGAGGGAAGGAGAGAGAGACACACTCCGAGGCACACCCACACACGTTTCAGCAGCCTGTTTCTCTCTCCCACCTGAAGACGATTGCTTGTGTGGCGATCGAAACGTCGTGATCTATTATTTCTTCTACCTACGTGACTTTATCCAAAGAACCAAAGAATATGGATTCCTGCAGTCACGAAAGCTTCAAATCAATATGGGGACGTTAACCAAAAATGTATTAAAACGGACACTCGCCAACGTATCTTAGCTTGTGAGTTTTTTTCATCAAAATACAGAATTCCTATAATCCGCGGCAGCTGTAGGGTCTGTAAAAACTCCTATAATCTATGCTCTAGTCGCATTATCTGAAGCTTTTTCATCCAACTTCGCAAGATGGCTTTGTATCTTTGCGAATAAGAGAAGTCTAGCGGCAGATTCATCCTATTACCCATGTTTATCCGCAGAATAGGTGGAGTAAAATTAAAAGTAAAACTGTGGATAACAGGATCCGCAATATTGTTCCGTCGGATCTCCATGGATAAAAAGGAGTTCGGTGTAAGTTAAACAAGCAAGGAACCATACACGATGCAGAGGGGAGTCCTCACCAATGAATGGGTAGGTGAACTGCAGTAGGGACAGCACTATGTAGCCGAAGTAACCAAACGTGCTGTGCACCAGTGATTGGTACGTGGTGGTGCCAGAGAGAGAGCCGGACTTGATGAGCAAGATGATGGAGTAATCTGTACAGAACGGGGGGGAGGGGGGGGAGGGGGGGGCACGCGCTTGAGCTGCACATTAAGACACTGACCGTTCCAACGTGCATCACATGATGCATTCCTAGAATTTCAACACAATGGCACGTTGTGTTGCTTTTAACCACTCAGTACAATACAGTTTACTGTTTATAAACATAACGTGTGTATTATGACCAAGTGACCCACAATGCACCAAATCTTGACAGATCTCAGAAGCTAAGTAAGTTTCAGCCTAGGTCGATAGGGGGATCACCATGCACAAAACAGGGTGTTGCAACCTGTGGAGCCAAACATTATTTTGCACGGTATGTAGCCAACCGTGCTAATCAGAGGTACGGTAAAGAAGTAGGTGCGGACAGCAGACAGCAGTACAACTTATATATGGCGGTATGTGTGTACATGACCACGCGTGTCACCTGTGACATAGGCCACCACCACGAGAAGCAATAGACCCAGAGGGAATCCTGCCTGCTTCAAGGCATAGGGCAATCCTGCGCACTCAGACGGAACGTGTTGTGTTAATCAATATTGTTATTATTACGATCAACCATGGAATTGGGCCGCAATTTACAGTTCTCTGTTCCGTGACATCTCAGTCTTAATTTAGGCACCAGAGAGTCGCATAGCTAAACAAGTGTTTATTTATATGTAGGATATATTAAATTATGTTTTAGATATTTTTTATAGTTTTTAAATGATGTCAATGTAAACTTGAAATCAAAAGTACAGCATATGCAGCATAATATGTTTGTACTTTAAAGCTCTTTGTCAATGCAATTCTGGATGAAGCCTGCCCATGCTATGTCAGTCATGGGGATTTGTTTGACCTAACTTCACCATGCTGGTCAGAATGGGTGGGTGAAGGAAGGCAATATTGCTCGCCACTAACGTTGGCTGTGGCCAATAATCCAATGCAGGTCACCAAATTTATAGAACAGTGCACCGACCTCTGTGCCAGTGTAATTAAATAAGTCATGTTCTACCCAATGCTGGATGAACACTTCTCCAGTTCGTTGCCATCCCTCACATATTTTTTTGAGATCTTGGTTTATTAGAGCTTGGGTGACTGCGTCAATTTCCTAGTTGATCGCTTTCGATTATCTGCAAAAGCTAAGCATTGTAGTAATTGATATTCATTTCTGTTTTCCAGCATATGACAGTATGTATGTGGACAATGGTAGAACATTTTCCTAAATATAGCTTGCTCCTATGGTTGGTTGGCCTCTAAATAGTTCATTATTCTGTTCCCAACAATCTTTGTAAACAATGTATTTACTTGAGAGTGAATGGTTTGCAATTATTCAAGTCAGCCTTTCCTATTTAATATAAAAATGATTGAAACATCTCCCAGGATTGAGGTATTATTTCATGTGAGCATTTCATAAAAGGTCTACCAATTTTCTTCCAACGACCAATTCCACTTTTTTGATGATGTTCACATTTTATCTTTTTTTCTCGGTGTCATAAAGTGCACAGAGTGTTTGGAACACCACTCACCTATTATACCTGCCCCTATGATGGAGTTAAGGACATTCAGACTGGCGGAGGGCAGATCACTTGTCCCCCCTCTCGAGTCCTCACCCTCAACCTCTCGAGGGAACAATGCCTCCCTGTCACTGGCATGGACATCCTGCGGAGACTGAGACACGGTCGTGAGCCCCACACCAGAAAATAAATCAGTGTATCAAGGAAATGTAACCGAATGACACATTCTGCACAATTGTACCACAACACTATTTGAAAACTTGACTGATTTAGACATGTCAATAATAAATATTTGAATGTAGTAGTGTTAACTTAAAATTTCGTCAAGATATAATCAACGTGATTGTCAGTAGAAATGCAGAGGATGTTTTATGTCACACTATGACAAATGGCTTATTTTGTACCCTAATAGCTAAATGATTAAAAAAGCTTTCAAATAATTTTTATACTCTTCATGGGTAATAAATCAACAATGACAACAAAATGGAAATATTGTATTTACTCATGCATTTAGACTTTAATGGTGGCTGTTCAGACCAAGTTAAAACGAAATATACAAATGTCATGATTTGAGTTATACTTTGTATTCCAATGTCAACTGTATTTTCAGAACCACACCTTCCTGACGAATGGTTTATTTTGAACCGTAATAATGATTTTATTTAAAAAAGCTTTCAGGTTTCTTTTTTAGACTTTCAGTGTGCACTAAAGGCACAGTGACAAAGCAATGAAAACAGCGACATTTACTTCTGCATTTTGAATATTTTATAGCACCCTTTCAGAACAAATCTTTATAAAAATTGCAAAGGTCAGGATTTCAACAACTACAAATATATTGTCTATAAAATGCCACTGCATTTCAAGACTTTTGAAAAATGAAACAAAAAATTAACATTTTCTCTGCCCATTGCGTATCACAATAAACTGCGTTGTGCATGTTTTTACGAACGAAACGCAGATTTTAAAACGCGTTGAAACTTTGCTTGCATTTTATTTCTTGCCAGTTAAAAGGCCAGTGATAATAACTAATGAGACAAATGACCAATGTTAATTCTGCCGTTTTACAGCACATGGCAGCCCTTCCCTTAAGTCTCTGGGCTCACTATAGCCATGGCAGTCAATGAATGAGCTAATGTAAACAGGCACACGCAGCTGGTCAAACATCCCCATGATTGCATGTCACGCGGCCAGTACTGGTCACCTTTTTCAACAATAACGCAACAAAAGCAGCCGTTCATTTGGCGCAGAGCCGCTAATGCAGGTTACGACAAAACAACTGCATCTGTTTTTGACGCTGGGGGTACTTGTGCCACATTGACAGACCAATTAGGAGGGTTCACAAAATGCATTTATGATCTTGATTTAAAATGGCTACGATGCAACAAAAAAATTGCACAAATGCAGTCAACTCTATGCATACAAATTTAAATATACAAGAACTGGAATTTTAAAATGTAGACCCTCAAATGATGTCCCAGAGTGATAGGTGTCATTCATTAGGCAGCAGCCTAAAGTTCTAAATTGCTTTAAGTCTCCTGTTAACTCCTAAATGTTTTGTTCGCCATAATCAATGTGCCCAATTAATGTCTCCCACAGAGTTTGACGCTGAAAAGGAACACATCCTACTAAGGGTTACCAGCAAATAGAGAGTTCAACATCATGGTATGCAGGGAGCTGTGGACGTGTATCGTGCAATCCTGCAGCTGACATATCAGAGTGCTTGACTACTTTAGTTTATCCCTAGATAAAAGTAAAATTAAAAAAAAACTTATTAAAAAACACGCTTTAATGAAATGTACCCTACTCGTAATGGCAGAACTCCTCGACTCCGGGAAGTGGCCACGAAGCTTGCCATAACGTAAGGGACCGTGGTGATTTACAGCCAACGTCAGTTGAACGTGGACAATTAGACCCAAGCCGAAACATATAACATATAAAAATGAATGTTTAAAAATACTTTTTTTAATAGAATATAGTATTGTCATCAGTATGACATAATTATACCAAGTTTCCAGTCGATACCACATTGGGAAGTGGGTTAAAATTGAGTTATAAGATTGAGAATACGACAACAACAGATTGAGTTCATAGAAAGCGTGTAAGAAGATTGTTTAAAAATGTTTTGTTTATTTTTATGATAGACTATGGTATTGTCATCAGTATGACATAAGTATACTAAGTTTGCAGTCGATACCACATTGGGAAGTGGGTTCAAATGTAGTTACAAGATTTGAGGATACGACAACAACAACAGACAGAGTGAGTTCATAGAAAGCGTGTAAAAAGATTGTTTAAAAAAAAATGTGTTTCTTTTTTATGATAGAATATGGCATTGTCATCAGTATGACATAAGTATACCAAGTTTGGAGTCGATACCACATTGGGAAGTGGGTTAAAATTGAGTTACAAGATTTGAGGATACAACAGACAGAATGAGTTAAATAAAAGCGTGTAAACAAATGGAACACGAACTGCAGTACGGCACTGCTGGCTTCAAGCATTTTCCGGCATTTCAGATATTCATTAGGGCTATTCCTGAAGCCGTTCACTGACTTACTAATATAGACATGCACATTTAAATGTTACTGATAAACTTTCCACTCAAGAATAAGAATGCAAAATAATACATAAAATTCTCCATCAAAATAATATGTAAGCTTAAGACATATATACTGTATACACACACTAACTACTGTATACAAAAATCAGAGTTGCAAACTAGATTATCTGTACTTAGCTGCGAGCTGTACTTAATTGCCATGCATTTAAATCAGAGTTGTGTCTATAATCCATCCATGTTTTGTCTTATTCATTGCTTCCCGAAACCAAGGGTTCACGTGATTTCTGACTTGAGCTTGGAGCTTAACTCTTGAGCCAAAATTCCAGGCAGGAAGTACGTGGCATATGGATACAATACAGAAAATACAGCCGGAATTTAGGAGTCTTCAGTTTACAACAGAATATTTGGAGTTTAAAACATTCCACGTTAATCAAAGAGAACCACAACGCAAAAAAATGTCCACCCCCCCCCCCATCGCATGAGGCTACAACCAACATAAATTAACCCCAACATCCCCATCACTCGGATTCGCCGTGCATGATTAATGCTGGCATCAGGATTTACACATGCCACATTTACTCCACTGCATTTTGTTATTCCATGTAAAATTGTCCAAACGCAAACATTATACCGTGAACCAACTCATGCATGCGCGACTGGGAAATCAGAACACGGTCAGTCGCAATGTCTCAGGGCAACATTTCTTTTGACACATGCCACATTAAAACAACGTCCATCTGGGGAGGAGCAGCAACGCATTCTCTCGTTATTGCGATGTGCATATTTGCTCGAAGCTCGTGGTGGATGTGATCGTGGTAACGTAGACAGCGAGACGTAATGCTCACTGACACGTGCGTGTGTGTGGTGGTGGAGAGGAGAGCTGACGGGTTACCGATTTGGCTCCCTCCGAGGTGTCCCGGTCGCGTTCTTGGTTTTCATCCATGCTCACGGAACTCCTTGCTTGTTTGTAATGGTCAGCGAGACTATTACTAATACAGCGAACACCACCACCACCACTATGTCCTGTATCGCGCAGTCGAATGAGCACCCACACGCGCAAATACTATATTATGTTTAAACAATGCAATTGTCAGCCTCTGCGCAGCAAATGCCAGACTCAAACTAAATAACACTTTTGTTTTCAGTTCACCCAATTGGCACTCTTCTATTTGCCTCGTTGTGCCATTGTTCCCGATTATCTTGCGATTCGGTTCGGTGAGGAGGTCGATGTGGTTTCGGTGCTGTTATTACAGATACATTTGTAGCTCACATATTTCATCTGTAGCTCACAGAAACATCTGTAGCACACATAAACATCTGTAGCTCACAGCTGCTGCCGGTTTAAAACCAAACGGTCAGGACTCAAAGCTCGCCCACCAGATGCCCTCTGATTTTATTTATTACCAATATTGCTTTTGCCAGAGGCGCCTATTATAGACGCCACAAGTAATCGGCATTACTCTCTTCGCGTTCCGGCAGCAGCAGACGACGATGATGATGATGTAGACCCCGTACACAGCAGGCTGGAGAAGAGCTGGAATACCGGCGTAGAGAGAGACAGAGCAGCAAGCCAGCGATGTGTGCAGTCGAGTACTTAGTGGCAACAGAGGCTGTGGTGAGAGAGAGTGTGTGCATGTGTGTGTGTATAAATAGCTGCTCGTGTGAAATGTCCCTACCGTCACGGTGCTAATGGTTCAGTCCGAGCGGTGCTCGCCTTGTTCAGGAGGCACTCGGTCAGAGATTTCGTGATGCTTTGTCGTTGATTTGCATACCAGGGAGAGAAAAAAACATCAAGTTTAAATTTCTCAAGCTCAGCTGGGTTTGAGGCTTGATAGTCGTAGGATGGGAGGCTGCCTGGGAATATACCATGTGGTGTTGTTGTTGTTGTAGGCTTGTCGAGATCTTGGACTGCGAGGTGGCCAGAGGGCGATATTAATATTGATTATTATTAAATCTATCCGTGCGGATATTTAAGTCCTCTTTAAATGTTCACCACATTGTATGTATGAGTTTGCTCGTGGTATACTGAGTTTTCCTTCCATATGAAGACAAATACTCATTAACAGAATTGGCCAAACAGCCTCACGCATTAGTGACCATTTTACTGGGGAATAAAGGGCGTTTTTACGTCTTTATTACTTTAGCAGCTTTATATAAATTACTTACTTGGAAGCTATTACCCTATACACTGCGTTTTCTACGTTTGCCAGAAATCGTGTTTACAATTACAATAAGTAATTTAGCTGCAGGACAAAAACCTAATTAGTCGAATAATAAAACTCAAATGAGTCAAGTAACGTATCACGTCTGAGTTGTTTGACCAATAATTGTTGGTATGGAGTAACACGCGGTATGAATAAAATTAAATACAGTATACAGTAGTTTAAACATTTGCATTAACAGGCTCAAACGTCTTTCTCAGGTGGCATTAAAAGTGCGTTATGTAACAGGTCCTTAAAAAAGATCTCCATCCACGCTATCACCGTCCTTCGCCGTCCCTCTGTAAAACATGGGGACCGTTGCCTTCATGATATTCAATGCCACGGTGGGAAGAAAGTCAGAGATGGTCATTATAAATCAATGGGGGTGGCAGAATTGCATAAATTCGCACCCTCATTCATAAGCGCTGCATATGAATGATCTCGCTTGCTCAGTGGCTTCATTTCATTTCGAGATGCTCACCGTGCACAGTGATTCCTCGCTTCCCTGACGATGTTCATCACCGACCGCCACCGACAGGCCCAAGGGGCCCCGCGGTTGTTCATAAGGAGGCCCATAAAGCTGGCATCTGCCTAAAATCCATTCAATTCCCCGGTGCCGTCCATCGCAGAATCACTTCATTAATATGTATCAACTGCGAGCTTGTATCATGTACAATGTGCGTGCGGTCACTCGGCTGTAGGACGTATGCACATTTATAAATGAAACCACTGTAAAGGATTAAAGTTAATTTAGTTTACAACGTTAACGGCACTGAGGCAGACTTTATTTCACGCCCTGGGACGGCACGTACAACGCAGGACGGATGCACAAAGCTGAGAAATTTAATTACGCAATGAATCAAAGTAGATTTTTGGTTGGGTTAGATCGCGTAATTAAAATGTGTTGTCGTCAATCCCCCCCACCACCCGACACGGACCATTAGTAACCACGACCACCACCAGCATTGTGAGGACCTCCTGCGCTCCTGGGCCTTATATAGGGTGATGTCATCAACCTGCGTCCACCAGGGAAGCACGGAGTGGCTGCAAGGGACACGGAGAACTGAATATATTTACATAAATTACGCGTATTTGCATTAATTATGCTAATACTCATCGAATTAAATTATGTTAGTGTTTTAGCGATGGATTATGCTAAGCATGTTATTGGGTTGGTCGTCCCCCACCAAATCACAAACCCACACTGACCAGCACGGTGAAATATGATCAAACAAAATTATTTTATTTCTATTATCATTTTTATTAGTTATTTTTATTTTTACCTACGTGACTTTACCGAAAAAACCTAAGAGTATGATCAAACAGCACCCATTATTCATATTGAATGGGCAGACCTTTAGTCAGCAGCGTAGCGACAAAGGGTTGTAAGTCCCTAATGTTTCATGAGTGGAGTTCAAAATAACTCAAAAACACGTTGTGAAAAACCCAACGCAGAATATCCATGGGTTTGATCTTCCACGAAACTTATGGGCAACCTTAAACCGCATCTGTACAAACCGTGGCAGATGCAGACACCTGATGTACACGTGGAAAATTTTAAATTCTCCAATATTCGACTGTGGTCACCCCCAACAGACCATAAAACATATTACGATGCAATTCCGGATCCACAAATAGGAAGGAGACGTTGCAGCGATACACTCCGCTGCTCCTAACGCAGTTATCTGGCTTGACCACCTCAATGTGAAATTGTAGTTGTTGCTCTGTATGCATTGTTTTTGCTCTGTATGCATTGTCGATGTTTCCGATGCATACGCATGGCGATCATTGCACTGAGCAATAGAAAGTGGAACACAGATCAAGTAGCAAACACAAACTAGAGACATTATTAAGGAATTTAAGTGGGAATTGGCAGGGTACAGTATACTATTAGTTCTTTCGGTAATTAAAATTTATAAAAAATAAAATAATAAACTCACGACGTTTCGGAGGCAACACAAGTCTCCGTCATCAGGTGGGACTGTCACAGCCAGATTTGCTGCATCAAGTGAGGCAGGGATTCAAGATGCCTCCGAAACGTCGTGAGTTTAGTATTACTTTTTATTAATTTTAATTTCATTTTTTTACCTACGTGACTTTACCGAAAGAACTAAGAGTATGAATCCTTGCAGTCACGAAAGCTTCAAATCTAGGGTACAGTATGTAACTAGAAGGAGCATGCCCGAGAGGACGACCATCAATTAGATGGTTTAATGAGATCCTTAGATGGATTGTGGTATCACATGATCGTGAGGAATGGCAAAAACATAGAGATGAATTAATGCAGCAGTGGATCATTCCTGATGAGGGTGAATGTGTTCACTGCAGATATGTTTTTATTTCTCTCCCCATCTTGAGATCACGTTCATGCGTGGGACAGGAAATGGAGGGTGGGGGAGGGTGGTTCTGTCTCAGCTCACTGCTTTGTCCGACTCGGATGAATGGATAGGATTCATTTCCTATTCGTTTTCCACACAAAACGAATTAACGTGGATCTAATCTGCACGAGTGGGTGGGGAATGCGCGCACACATATCGAGTAACCCCTTAACACGCGCACATAAAGCATGGATACGTGTGCAACGTGAATATAAATGTTTTATTTTACCATGCCACAAATGCTAGCTCAACGAAGTGGATTTTCAGGTGGACATTTACAGCAGCCGAATACCCCAAACGAATGTTTTCTGTAAATGTGGAGAGAAATACAGGAGGGCCCGGAGAAAAATCCACGCGACCACGAGGAGAGAGACATGCAAACTCCAAATACAGGGTGCTTGAAACATGTGTTAACACTTCTGAGAATTTGCAACAATACCACAAGAAATGCACCTCCGGGCTCTGGAGACCACCTGGAGAAGATTCCAGGCATGTGTTGACAATGATGGCGGACAAGTGGTCACTTTTTGAAGATATTAACATATATTTATTATCATGTTACAGAGTATTATCCGTTCTTTTTCCATTAAAAACGATAGTCTCATATAAGTGTTAACATTTTTTTTGCAGTACCCTGTATACAGCAGAAAGCATTAAGGGTCGGGATCGAACCCACGATCTCCTCTGCACAACAGGGAGGCAGTTTACATCTCGCCACCGTGGCGCCCCAAGTTATATGAACACTGTGGCTGACACATAGAGATGTCACATTTCGCCTTGGTCTATTTCCTCCCGAGAATATCAGATATAAAGTATTTACTAAAATAATGTTTGTTTTAACTATAATGTATTTACCGTGTATCTACAAGTGTACTTGGAACTATAGAGGCGATGTATCAATAAGAAAGCAATATCATTAGACCTCCTTTACCAGTACCAAAATATAATGACAGGGTTTTTCCCCTTTTTTCTGGCAACAAAACTGAAACCTTTTTACAAGGATTCATGTCTGCATTAACCACAATACTTGCAGTCAAAATGCAAACAAAAAACACACTATGATAATATATGCATTGTCCAATCAGTTTCAAGGACAATGCATATATTATCATAGTGTGTTTTTTGTTTGCATTTTGACTGCAAGTATTGTGGTTAATGCAGACATGAATCCTTCTAAAAAGGTTTCAGTTTTGTTGCCAGAAAAGGGGGAAACCCCTATTATTATTAAGAAAGCAATACTCTAAGCCTAATCACTTATAGGCCTACCCCACGTATACCCTTTCATATGAATGTATATTCATATTGGTCAAAACAATTGTCGCCTTAAAATGAAAACAATATATGATAGGCGACGTTTTGGGCAATGGCCTTTCTTCATAGCATATACTGTATTCCATTTTAAGACACTGTTATGGACGAATGTGGATGCTTTTATAATTCGTGCGTATGCACCACTCCCGCCAACACAGAATCACCAAATGTTGTCCAAACCATATTGGGCGACTTCAGCTTTATACTACTGCGTCTTCATCATAATCTGATTCATATACTGTACAGTACAGAATACTTTATAATCGAAAACATTAGAACATCTGCAATGTGTAAATTCTCCGTGTGTGGAGTATGGTAGCCTATCTATAAATAGTGATCCATTTATAGAAACCAGGCTGCTTAAATAATATGGAGACATCACGCAATCACTTTCGTGATTGACAGCTGTTCTGCACGGAAATGTTTTTTTTGCTGAGGTTTAACATTTTAAAAAAATCGAACCTGTCACCGAATTTACAATACAATTCGTGAAAATGTTACAATTTTAAATTGCATAAATTCAAATTCACCCTCGATTTAACGATAAGTGTGCGCCTTTGTATGGGAAGCGATTTCACAGTGGTTAGCGCTACGCTGCGCTACGAACGATTGTCTGAACCGGCCCTGGGCCAGCCCTAGGTCGACTCAGCCTCAAATGAGTACCTGGTGCGGTGTGTAAACATCGCCACGGGAGAGACAAAGGCGGCCGGGCGTGGTGCTGGCCACCCACCCCCTCGTGTGCCGTGCCGGCCTTCATAGGTGCCACTCGCTAACAACAATTGCCCCTACAGTCTGTTACAGGCTACGCGGTGGGATCTTTGATGTGTGCACGTAGCCCACATGCCCAGCCACCTATGCCCAAGCAGCTTCTGTTTGACCGGCTAGAAGGGGCTCAACAGGCGCGGATCGTGCTAGAGAAGAGATGGGCTGATTCTAGATTAGAAGTTTTCGTGACTGCAAGGATTCATACTCTTTGGTTTTTTCGGTAAAGTCACGTAGGTACATTTTTTAAAATAAATTAAATCACGACGTTTCAGGCGCAACACAACTTAGCGAAAGTGTGTCGATACACTTAAGCGGTGTGCTTTCAATTTCGATTTAAAGCTTTCGTGACTGCCGGGATTCATCTTCTTGGTTCTTTCGGTAAAGTCACGTAGAAGGGAAATAATAAAATAATAAAAATAAAATTTAATAATTATATAATGTTTTAGATTTTTTTTTTTATAATAAAATAATAAAAATAAAACATCATAGTTATATTATTATTTAAAGTATATTAAAATTGTATTAATAATTAAATAAATAAAAAGAAAACATAATAATAAATCTATTACGTTTTATTTGTATTATTTTATTATTTCCCTTCTACGTGACTTTACCGAAAAAAACAAAGAGATGGGCTGATGTGGTTAATGAAGGATGTGGAGCTGATTGACCGATAATAGTGCCAGCAGTGTCAAGATCGGGGTCTGTGGAGGAGGTTCTTCACGTGAATGACTCTGCTGGGAAGTTGGAGGCAGTGGCCCTCCAGAGGCAACGGAGGGCGAGAGGACTGACGCTCAACAACAACAACGAGCGGAGCTCCGTACAACTAAAACGCACAGTGGGGAGCAGATTTGGTGCATCTGGCAGTCAGTCATCTCAGCCAGCCAACCCACACGGCATCTGGAGTCTGTTCCGTGACCCCCCTGCCAGACACTTCTCGTGGCCTCAAAGTGCACCTAGGCATGTCACCGCCGCTTAGTGGTGAGCGGTGGTTGTTGTTATTAGACGCTTTCATTTAACTCACTCTGTCTATTGTTGTTGTCGTTGTTGTATCCTCAAATCTTGTAACAAAATTTTAACCCACTTCCCAATGTGGTATCGACTGCAAACTTGGTATACTTATGTCATACTGATGACAATAATATATTCTATCATCAAAATATATATTTTGAAACATAACTTTTTATATGTTATGTTTCAGTTTGGGTCTAATTGTCCACGGTCAACTGACGTTGCCTGTAATTGGCCACGATTCCTTACGTTATGGCAAGCTTCGGGGCCACTTTCTGGAGTCGTGGAGTTCTTCCATTACTAGTAAATTTCATAAAAGCGTGTTTTAAAAAAAGTTTTATAAAATATTACTTATTTGCGTCGGTCTGCTTTGCGCTGAGATTAAACACGCGCAGCGACCACTCTCTGGCGGGTTTTCGTAAAATCCCAAACAGTATTACCACAAACAGTCGATCGGCCTCCTGTAATTGTCCAATAGTACAGACTCGTGCACTAGAATTCATTCATGTACTGCCATCACAATCTGACCACGTGGTCAATAGAGAAGCATACCGTTTTGGAACAGATGTATAGTATTTTCACATTGTTATTAAAAATACAGTATGCGAGTTATATGCCGCAGGCTTCACTCGCTCTCTTATCGGCTGTGGTGTCATTCTACAGGAGAGTGAATGACTTGATTCACTGATGATGGGGATCCTGTACATTTGTAGGTGTTTAGCCTTAAAGCAAAGTATAACCTTAGGCTAAGCCTGTCCTATGAGTGGAACCAATCAATCACCAGGCCATAACCATGGTGGGTTCAAACTGGACAATTTTACTTATACATTTTTATATTGTCATTTACTTAATCTTATTTGAGCAAAATTCGAGTTTTCTACCCATTCTAAGGATACCATTACAATGTACATCAGTCGCTCATTCACAATCGTCTATACGTATTAGATGTAGCCTATTGCTTCCTAAACGGGCTGGATATCTTAGCAGACATAGCTTTTGTTGGGCAGCCTCCTGTTGAAACATGAATGCCTGGATGAAGAGACAGTGCAAATATCCTTGACTGGTATCATATTCACGCAGTGATAATGATTTTGCTGCCTCATGATCCGATGCATTGTCAACACATCAGGTTCATTATTCGAATGTAAGTGTAGTGGTGATACGCGCTGGGGTAGCGATCGGGTGCCAGCGCGTAGTGATTGGCTGTGTGTGTGGTGACGCGCGCTGACGGTGAAGGATCAGGGGTCAGCGCGGGGTCGTGGGTTATGTGGTGCTGATTGGCTGTGTGCCGGTGACGCGCTTGAGAGGGAGTGATCGGGTGGCAGCGCGGCGTGATTGGTTGGGGAGTGGAAACACGCGCTGGGGGAAAACGGATCGTAGAGATAGCGCGTCGTGATTGGTTCACTAAGGAGCGATGCTCACGTCGAGGTCCGCATCCGCTCCGTCTCCCGTGAGGAGGGACTATATAAGGTGATGCACACAGGCGTACGGGGAGAGTGTAACCAGCGAAGACTGAAGACGGAGAGGAAGAGATAGGGCCCTGCGGTACCCAGTCCCGCTGTCCTGTGGGGACCGGGACTCTGTGTAACCCAGAGGTGGAGTGTAGGGTGAGCATGCAGTGTGAGCATGCAGTGTGTGTAGCCAGAGGCATAGGGTCTACACGAGACGAGTGATGTGTGTGTAGCCAGAGGCATAGGGTCTACCGGAGACGAGTGATGCGTGTGTAGCCAGAGGCACAGAGTCTACACGAGCTAAGTGAAGAGTGTAGCCAGAGGCATAGAGTCTACATGAGCTAAGTGAAGAGTGTAGCCAGAGGCATAGAGTCTACACGAGCTAAGTGAAGTGTGCAGTCAGAAGAATAGAGACCACACGTTGTATCGTGACAAGTCAAGATTTAATAAAAAGTGTGTTACCCGTCAAGGAGTTTCCTGCCGTCATTTCCAATACTTCAACTGGCGTCAGAAGTGAAACAGTCTTCCAAGCATGGATACAAGGAAGACCCGTCGGACCCACGGGATTGACCGCGAGGATAACCTTGACGACTCGGGCCAGCTGCCATCGGGGGGTGAGGACGAAGAATGGCCCACGCTGCAAGATCCGCCGACGGCGCCGGATGAGCGACTGGGGACCGATGCCGTGCTCCGCGAGGCGCACTCCCGTCTGGCGGAGCTGCTGCTCGCCGCCGCGTCCATCCTGGCGGAAATCAGCTCGTCGGCTGGAGCGGGGACGGCGGCGGACATTCTACAGGGTCGCCCCGCAGATTCCCACCAAAATGACTTGGCGATTCCCGCCATTTCATCTGCGCCGACTTTTGGCGGGAACGGCGACCGCCACGTGGCGGCGGTTCTCCAAGCGCGCCCGCTTACGTCATCAACGCGCGCTGCGGACCGCCATCAGACACCCGCCACTGGGGCCGCCATCTTACTCTTACACACCGACGGGGCGGCGGAAAGGAACCACGAGGCAGAGGACGACTTCATTTTTCAACAGCACCTTCCCGCATTGTCAGCCTTCAAGGCGGAAGGCGGGGACTGGGGCCAATTTCAGCGCAGGTTTTTGGCGCATCAGGAGATGTCCGCCTGGTCCGACGCTACGGCGCTGCGGGCACTGCCTGCCATGTTGGACGACAACGCGCTCGCGGCCTTCATGTCCGCATGGAGGTCGGACCGCTCCATGCTTAAGGCAGCGCTGGGTCTCATGGCCAAGGTCTACGGACCTCCCTCGGCATGTCGCCATCATTTTTATGCAAGGCGGAAGGCGGACACGGAGACCGCGCTCGCCTATCGCACGGCGTTGCTGGCTCTCGCCGATGCCGCATTCCCTCGTATGGACGAGGAGGGCCAGGATGCGATGGTTTTGGAGCAGCTGCTTAAGTTGGCGCAGGACCTGGGGGTCCCCATCAACATGGCCGACGAGATCGATATTTCTTCCTTGCGGGTCGCTACGAGTATACAAGCGCACGAGGTCCTTCAACGCAAACAGGGGGTCGTCTGCAACGCTGCCGTGGCCTCAGCTCCGGGTCCGGTGATCACCGAACCCCAAGTCGTCAGCCCACGAGAGGAGGCGTTCACCGCGGGACGACCAGGGGACTGGAGGTCGGGGGGTCGTTCGCCTCTGCGATCGGCCCGCAAGCTGGAGCAACCGAGATCTCCGACGACCCTCATCACGTGTTATAACTGCGGCCTCCGGGGCCACGTGGCGTCCGGTTGCCGCGCTCCATGTCAGCGCGCCATGGGATCTCGGCTGGACGACGACCAAGGCCCCAAGTCATCCCTACAAACCCCGGCAAGTCGCGGCACCTCACATGCTCGGCCTACATACTCGACACGCATGGGCCGTCGCGGTGCGGCGGAGGAGGGCCGGTTAGGGTTCGGGGATTCGGTTCGGCGAGGGGGGTTCGGCCGGGACCGGGGAGACATTGAATGGTCGGAGTTGGGGCACAGAATTGTGGCTGCTTCAGCGGGTTCATCCGTCGTTACGGGATCTATTGATGGGGTCGAGGTCAGGGTGTTAGTGGACATGGGGGCGTCGGCGACTATTATATCGGACCTCATTTACAACATTCTCCCCGTCCAATGCCGTCCGCTGCTCCCAGTCGATGTGCCATTTTACGCCGCTAATGGGGGATCGTTGGGCATTATCGGTCAGATTAGGGCGTCCATTTGCATTGGAGATATCAAATTGTCGGGACCCGTTTTCGTTTCGTCTTCTTTGGCGGTTCCTTGTCTATTGGGCACTGATTTTTTGGCTAAGATGCCCATTAAAATTCTCATCGATCAGCGTTGCATTGAACTACCATCGGGTCGCCGTATTTCATTTTTGACGAACCCTACTGAAATTCGGACGGCGTGCGCTACGATACAAGCGTTGGCGACACAGACCGTGCACGTGCCCCCGGGTTCACAGATGTTAATTCCCCTCCGGTTGCGGAAACCATGGGTGGGGGGGACTTCGGAACAAGGCATGCTTTTGGGTCCTTCTAACAGGGCTGTCGGGGGGGTCGATTTGTCGGTGGCTCACACTTTGGTTCGGGCTGACAAGGATCCGTTTGTGATGGTTTTAAACGCTGGGTCGCGGCCAGCCGTCATTCAGCAGGGCACCGTGCTGGCTCACGCGGCACGGGTCCCTACGGATGAGCGGCTGGTTGCGCAGGTTGATCCGAGCCCCACGCAGAACATTGAACCGAGGGAGGACCTTGAATGGGTCCATTCGCTGTGCGCGGACTCGGACGATTTGTCAGCGGTACAGTTGGGTGCGCTGCGCGAGTTGCTAATGGAATTTTCTGATGTGTTCAGTAAACATAAGTATGACATTGGGTGCATGGATTTGTTACGCCACCACATTGACACGGGCGATGCGGCACCGGTCAGGCTAAATCCCTTCCGACTGAGTCCTGCTGAGTAGGAACATGTTCAGTCGGCCGTTAACGATATGCTAGAAGCCGACATTATTTCGCCTTCCTCCAGTCCTTGGGGAGCACCTATTGTGCTGGTTAAGAAGCAGGACGGGTCCTTGCGATTTTGCGTAGATTTCCATCGCCTGAATAAGATCTCTGTGGCTGACGCGTATCCGCTCCCCAGGATGGACGAGTCCCTCGATGCATTGTCTGGTGCGCGATATTTTTCGACTCTTGATTTATTATCGGGATTCTGGCAGTTGCCACTCGATGAAGAGTCTAAACCTAAGACGGCATTTCGGACTCCAGGGGGCCTGTTCCAGTTTAACCGGTTACCCATGGGACTTCACTCCTCTCCAGCGACGTTTCAGAGCCTTATGGAGTTGGTTTTGTCGGGCTTGCAATGGGATACGTGCTTGATTTACCTTGACAATGTCATTGTTTTCAGTAAAACATTTGAGGAACACCTCCAGCGATTGAGAGGGTTGTTCTTACGAATGCGATCGGCTAAATTAAAATTTAAACCGGCCAAATGCCACCTTTTTCGTAAGTCCGTTAGATACTTGGGTCACATTGTCGACTCTTCGGGGATCTCTACCGATCCCGCGAAGACGGACTGTGTCAGTTCATGGCCGACACCCACGTCAGTTTCGGACGTGCGCAGTTTCATCGGTTTTGCTTCGTATTACCGCCGATTCGTTGAGCACTTCACCACTATTGCAAAACCCTTGCACGCTCTAACGGCGAAAGGAGTGAAGTTCCGATGGGGACCGGAGGAGGAGGCCGCGTTCTGCTCCCTCCGGGACACCTTGGTGGGTGCCCCACCCTTGCGCTATCCTTCTTGCTAGATACGGATGCTAGCAACACGGGCATTGGGGGGGTGCTATCCCAAGTCGTTGGGGGAGTCGAAAGGGTGGTCGCTTATGGTAGCAGGGTGTTGTCTCCGGCGGAGCAGCGCTACTGCGTCACCCATCGCGAACTGCTTGCCATTGTTTTTTTTGTACAACAGTTCAGACCGTATCTCTATGGTCGTCACTTTACGGTCCGGACGGACCACGCGGAGCTACAGTATTCATTGAGGGTCGCCCAACCCTCGGGCCAATTGTCACGGTGGTTGGAAGTCCTCCAGGACTATCAGTTCACGACTACATACCGTAAGGGGTTGCGACACACAAATGCCGATGCCCTGTCGCGATTGTTGCCTTGTCAGAAATGTGCGTGTCTATTGGGATCGGCGCGCTGTAAACCGCCGGTTGTGGAAGATATGGGGGCATTGGCTGCGACCGCGGGCGCACCAATCGGGGATGTCCCCGCTACCTCTCAGGGTCAGGACTTGCTGCTCTGACTGTCGCTGAGTGAGTGGGGCCGTCTCCAAATGGCGGACAGCTCCCTGCTAGCATTGCGCCGCAGGGTGGGGGGTCCCAAAGAGGACCAGGAGCGAACTGGCTCCTACGTACTTAAACAAGGCATGTTAATGAGATGGGACAGTTTGTCCCGGCTGCATGCACTTGTGGTGCCTTCCGCTGTGAGGGGGAAAGTTGTTTTGGCCGCACACGAACGCCTCTTGCATTTGGGAGTAAACAAAACGCTTGCCCTGCTTCAGCGTGACTATTATTGGCCGGGGATGGGGAGTGACGTGGTGAATATTCTGAAGGGATGCGTTGAGTGCACCAGGCGAAAACCACCGCCCGTGGCAGCTAATCCACCGCTGCAATCTATTCAAGTCTCGCGCACTAACGAGCTCATTGCGCTCGATATTCTGGGGCCCTTTCCAGTCACGCCTAGGGGTAATAAGTACCTGTTGGTGGGGGTCGAATATTTTACCCGGTGGCCTATGGCGTGGCCACTCGCCAACCAGTCGGCGGCGGCTGTGATGGACGCCTTTGTCCAGGGCTACGTCCTGGACAAGGGGGCTCCCGAACGCTTGCTGACCGACCAAGGGAACATTTTTTCAAGTAAATTGCTGCAAGAGGTGTGCGATCTGTTGGGTACTAAGAAGGTGCGTACCTCCCCGTACCACCCGCAGACGGACGGGATGGTGGAGAGACTCCACAAGACTCTGACTTCTATGCTGTGCCAGCGGCACATGTTGATTGGGACCTGCAGGTCCCGGGGGTCCTCGCCGCGTATAGAATAGCCCCCCATGCAGCGACGGGGTTTTCCCCATTCTATCTGATGTACGGTCGGGAAGCCGACCCGCCCATGGAAACGCAGCTTGGCCTGTCCGCACCACAAACTAATTCAAAATTGGCAGAACATATTAAATTTAATATTCATAAGCTGACAGAGGCAAGGGAGGCCGCACGGCTTAATTCGCGGGCTCGCCAAATTGCTAACGAGCGGTTGCGTGCACGGAAGGTGTCCGTGCACGACTGGAAACCAGGTGACAGGGCCTGGCTGCATTGCCCTCAGGCACCTTTGGCTACGTCGCCTAAATTGTTGAAGCCATGGCGGGGACCCGTGGAGGTCGTGCGTGTTGCACGCCCCCAGTGCGTTCAGATAAAATGGGGAAAGCGACGGTGGTACGTCCACCCCTCCCGACTGAAACCGTTCTCGCCTCCATATGGCCTCCCCTTGTGTCGTGAGGGCCGAGCATGTGACGTGACCGACGACCCAAAGGGGAAAATGTCTCTGCCTGATCCTCACATGTTTCCGCCTGATCTCCTCCCAGGTGTCTCGGAACTGACAGCTGCCGACCACCGGCGGCCGGATCTTCGCGGCGGGGCCGGTCCTTTCAGGCCCGATCCGCGCCGTCTAGAGCAGCCGGAGCCACCGGACGGTCGTCAGCGTCCCGTCCCATATGACGGACCGGCCAGACGGACTCGCGCCAGGTCGCGCTACTTTTTATGACCTACCATGTGAGGAGTCGAGGAAGCTGGAGCGCCTCGTCACTGCGTTTAGTCACAGAGACGCTGGGCGCGTTCATTTTCTGGAAATCGCTTTTATTGTGTTGTTCGTCGGGCTGTATATAGCTTCTTATCGAGGTGTTGTGTGTGTTGTTGTTGACTTTTCTTGTGTTAGTTGTCAATTTGTACATAGGTTGCTGTTGTGTTGTTGTTGTTGCGTTACGGGGCACATTGGGGGGTGGGGGTTTTGTTGTGTTAACGTTGTGTGATGTTGTTGGTTAGCAGCCGGGCCGGCTGCGAGCTATGTGGGAGGGGGTGATGTAGTGGTGATACGCGCTGGGGTAGCGATCGGGTGCCAGCGCGTAGTGATTGGCTGTGTGTGTGGTGACGCGCGCTGACGGTGAAGGATCAGGGGTCAGCGCGGGGTCGTGGGTTATGTGGTGCTGATTGGCTGTGTGCCGGTGACGCGCTTGAGAGGGAGTGATCGGGTGGCAGCGCGGCGTGATTGGTTGGGGAGTGGAAACACGCGCTGGGGGAAAACGGATCGTAAAGATAGCGCGTCGTGATTGGTTCACTAAGGAGCGATGCTCACGTCGAGGTCCGCATCCGCTCCGTCTCCCGTGAGGAGGGACTATATAAGGTGATGCGCACAGGCGTACGGGGAGAGTGTAACCAGCGAAGACTGAAGACGGAGAGGAAGAGATAGGGCCCTGCGGTACCCAGTCCCGCTGTCCTGTGGGGACCGGGACTCTGTGTAACCCAGAGGCGGAGTGTAGGGTGAGCATGCAGTGTGAGCATGCAGTGTGTGTAGCCAGAGGCATAAGGTCTACACGAGACGAGTGATGTGTGTGTAGCCAGAGGCATAGGGTCTACACGAGACGAGTGATGCGTGTGTAGCCAGAGGCACAGAGTCTACACGAGCTAAGTGAAGAGTGTAGCCAGAGGCATAGAGTCTACACGAGCTAAGTGAAGAGTGTAGCCAGAGGCATAGAGTCTACACGAGCTAAGTGAAGAGTGTAGCCAGAGGCAGAGAGTCTACACGAGCTAAGTGAAGTGTGCAGTCAGAAGAATAGAGACCACACGTTGTATCGTGACAAGTCAAGATTTAATAAAAAGTGTGTTACCCGTCAAGGAGTTTCCTGCCGTCATTTCCAATACTTCATAAGTAACAGCGTCTAATGGCTGCAGGGGCCACGCATAGACGTTAGACACATATACAAATAAAACAATGGATTGATTCTAGATTTGAAGCTTTCGTGACTGCAAGGATTCATAATCTTAGTTCTTTCGGTAAAGTCACGTAGGTAAAAAAATGAAATTAAAATTAATAAAAATGAAACAATAAAATCACTCGCTCTCTTACTCGCTCACTGCCTCCGAAACGTCGTGATTTTATTGTTTTATTTTTATTAATTTAAAATTTTTTTTTACCTACGTAACTTTACCGAAAGAACTAAGAGAATGGATTGATTCTCACATGCACACCACCATCAATCAAAACACATCATCCACCAACATTTAACGTCGCTACTAATTAAAGACCTAAACTGTAGACGAAGAATAGCAAAACTACACAAACTCCATCCTGAATACCTCTCATCGTGGCTAGCAGACCTCGACGTCGACATTAATCTCCTTAACATATTGCCACTTTCAAGAATAGAACCACTATCGTGTATAGTGAGCGTGGGCATTAATATCAATGCATCAATGCATTGTTACACCTCTATTTCCCTGAATGCTAAGTCGGGACATTGAGAAGACTCGTAAATTGTATTTTGGTGAGTCAGAGACAGAGGTCGCAACCGGGTACCCGTACCAGTACCCTACCCGATACCAGGCTACCCGTACCTGGCCCGTTTGCCACCCTGGTGCGGCCGGGTACGGGTAAGGAATCAAAACCCGTTTGCGACCTCTGGGCAGAGACAACAACGGATAGCTCCACGTGCAGGCAGCGTGTCTTGTATGGGGGTGTGTGAATGTGTGACGCTGTCCTTAGGGCCAGTGCAATGGAAGAGATAGAAAGAGCTGGGGAAGTTGCGACATTACAGTTGGAATTATAAATAAAGGACCCCATTTATAAATCTTATTGCGATCTGTGATGCTAGAAGATAATTAATAGCAAAGAAGATCATCATCCAATAACACAATCATAGATGAACCGCAACACTTTCATATTAATCATGAGCACCATAAATATGATCATCAATCAGAAGCATCATCATGAGCATCAGCAGCAAGCACAATCATCATAACCATGATCATCAACAAGAAACATGATTGTCATTATCATCATGCACCACTGTCAGCTACAAACATCATCCACCATCAACCATACACATCATCACTATCATCAAAATCAATTACCACCACCGTCATCATCACCATCATTACCATCAAAGTCTTATTTTAGCAATGTGAACAAAAACAATGCTAAAATGTACGAGGCTAGGTCTGCTATCTTCATTACAAAAACACATTCACGACACTCTCACCTGTCAGCTGAGATCAGGCTGAAATTAACACATGCTGCAGTGTAATGATATAAATAGACGAATGACACGGACAAATTTGACTATTTTAGTTAACAAACCCTGTCTTTTGTCGTTTCATTGGAAAAACACACTGAAACAAATATACAAACTCACGAGCAATTACGCATATCGCTATTCATAGCGCTCCCGTTATGATTGGAAAAAAAATTGCAGACTTATTTTACTAAGTCATATAACTATACCTCAATCATTATTTCATATTAGAAAGAGGTGTTTTAAGTTTAAACCAATTGAAGAATTACAGATCCATTAGCCTCTTGTCGCACGTACATACATACGAAACGTCGTGATTTTTATTTTATTTTACTTTTATTAATTTTAATGTTTTACCTACGTGACTTTACCGAAAAAACCTAAGAATATGATTCCTTGCAGTCACGAAAGCTTCAAATCTAGAATGTATGCAGTCATCCAAGCTGTCTTATTTTTTATTATTATGAATAATAAGGAATACTAATTATTAGGAATAATAATTACTGAAAAAAACCGAACAGGCACGCTGCTATTAAATGAAGAAAGTATCAAAAATAAAATGTGGAGTCAAAGTTATTCCTTGCAACATTTGAATATACCGTACAGAATTTTGTGAAAATTGTATTGAAGAAACAAAGCCATATATTAATGCTGAAAACATTAACCATCTCAGATGTTCTGACAACATAGTCATTATACCATCAAATGAGAATAACCTACATTAAATTATTGAACTTAATAAAGAAGATAAATTAAATAATATAATATGACGTTTCGATTGCAACACAAGCAACCGTCATCAGGTAGAACTACATTTGAGAGAGAGAGAGAAAACACAGACACGGAGACACACAGACGCACAAGCAGAGAGAGACACAACATTCTTTTTTACTTTACCGAAAGAACCAAAGAGTAATTCCTGCAGTCACGAAAACTTGAAATCTTGAATTAAGTTTTAATAAAGGTTACAATATTGTACACAAGATAAGAGCAAGACAGACGATTGGACACCTGTATTAGGGAACATAGGCACGTTAGATAATTAATATTGACTTCAGAAAGGTAAGTGGGCTTGGGCATGACATGTCACGAGAAGCGATGATTGCCTGGTTCAAGGATATTGACAGAGCAGAAGCAAAGGGAGTGAACGTGCAAGAGAGAGCGTCCACCGTGAAGATGGAGTGATGTAATCAGCTCGTGTGCAGGTACAAGATGGATTGTCAGATCACAGGACAATAAGAGGTGGCAATTTATTGCAGAGGTATTCATCTAGCAGTGGATTGATCAGGGATGATTATGAGGATAACTATTGATTAGTGTGTAGAATCAACGTTAAACACTTAGATTTTTTTTACATATCCAAGCTACACTAAGCCTCACTTTAAAAACGATGTCTGGCAATGGCGGAGCCAGGATTTTCAGGTAGGGGGGGGCAACCCCTCCAGCAATGAAAAATGATAGAGGAGTTGTTAGTAAGTAAGGACTTGTCCCTTGCTTTTTATTCGACGCGTGTGCGGCAATGGCGCAGCCATCGATCGAGGGTCGAATTCGAACCGCGTTGTGTGATCGGCATCGTGCTCGCTGAAGGTGAATGCCTTCAGGGAAGTCGTGAACTATATACACAACTGCGCACAGTCACTTATAACCGCTTTGCCGTTACTTATTGCCAATTATGGACTCAGACTATTGTCCTATCATCTCAGAGTCCCTGGCACGTAATAATATGCTACACAGTGGCAGTGGGGGTAGCAAAATGCCCATTTATTGCTAATAAACCCCAATGAAATTAGGGATTTCGGGGCACGTGCCACCCCACCCCCCCCACTGGCTCCGCCAGTGATGTCTGGGATCTCCCATGCGCTGGGTGGGTCTTGTAGTTCACCACGTGTTCACCACGTGTTCACCCTAGAGCCGAGCGTTGGGTGTGCAATGCCGTTGCATTATAGCAATGTCTCCTATGCTGTTTGACGTATTGTGATACAGCCGATTGTGATAAGGGCTATTGTCAAAAAAATGTGCCACTTGTTCTCATATCCTGTTGGTTATTACATTCTACCTCCAGGGCCATGTGTCGCCTCGGCTGACGTAGAGAGTGGAGGTATTGGGGTAAACAATCGCTAACATTTTACACGCGGAGATACCATTCCCCTCCACCCCCGCACTATACTATCTCATGCCAAGTATAAGCCACTCTATTGTGGACCCCCACCCTGTCCAGCATTAATATTGCATGGGGCTTTTAGGCGGAATGAATCATTGATCACAATGTCACGCACGGAAGGCACCAACACTTCATGCTTAAAGCGCATTCCAGCAACACAATTAGCGTTTACGATTACGATCACATTCTGTGGGTGGTGTATTTGCAGACATCGCCCAAGTACCCACAGACTTGCGGTCATCACCGAATCTGATAATCAAACGGTGAAAGGGTGAATGACCAGAGTTGAGGTTAATCCGGTGGAATTGTGATAACTTTTGGTTGGTTAGAGTTTGGGTTTAGTTAACCATCGAACAAAGGCGGTTACTGCATCGCGCGCTTTCAGATGTGTTTATGTGGCCGTTTGGAACGCCTTTCCGATATTGGGAAGCCACTGGAGCTATACACTTTTAAATCTATATTGAAAATGCATTATTTAGAACTGCTTTTTATATTTAGTCCTTCACCTACGATTATCACGGTTGGCTACGTACGGTGCGAAAGAAGTTCAACAAACATACATACATACGTAGGGTCAGTGCGATTGTGGGCTTGTGGCCATGCAACCAAAACTGATGACCATATCATAAACCACTGTGGTCTATGCGCCTTTAGCAGTGAAATAGCAAAGCTACACGGAGTCTACCCTGCAGCCTTCTCGTGGCTAACCGACTCCAACATTAGAATTTCGCTCCTGAACATATTACCATACGCAAGAGAGAGTGTGGTCAATGTAGTACAAGTGTAATAACAGCCACAGAGGGTTCACGTGGGGATTGGCTTGCCGGTCCTGCTTGTAGCCAATAAGGGTTGAGATAGGGACCATGGCCCATGCGTCATCATGACAGGCCATCAGGGGGATGGGCTTAGCCATTCGGGGCCCCAGCTAATGGGGAGCCGGATGAGGGGCGTGGTCCCGGGATTGACAGGGAACCATCGAGAATGGTCGGAGCTGTCTATGGATGATTGGCTGGGGGAACCACGTGACGAAGGTGTTAAGAGCGAGGGGAGGAGAACGATCGGGAGCAGACTGGAGCAGGAGGAGAGCAGGGTCACGCGCGGACTGGGCCGGGGGTTGCCACGTGCGCGGCGGGGACTTAGTGAGTGGTCTGTCCTCTCTCCGTTGTCTGCCAGCAACGGAGAGTGAGTGAGCAAGGTGTATCGTGAAGTGAAAATAAAAAGGACCGATTCCGAAGCCGTCTCCTGAAGGATTATTACACAAGTACTAGTAGCTGGTTGACTCCTGGTCGCTGGTTCGGGGCATGGCTGACGCGTGGTTGGCTCGTGTGTTTTGCTGAAAGACTGTTTGCCCCTCCTCCCCATTTTAATGCGTGTCTTTTTCAGTTTTGGCAACTTTCCTGGTGTTCAAAGTGCCCTCTCTTCTCGGTTTGATTTTTATTGAATCAATTTCAAAATTATCCTTTGAGCTTGAGTGGAATGTAGTCACATAGTTGCCAAACCTGCAAATGTAATTTTGAGGCTGACGGTGTTTAAATAATTTTACTGCATACCGATTTTCAAAGCTTATCATGCGGCTTCATAAAAAAGATGTGGAAATTAAATTCTACCCATTTTCTTGCTGTGAAATTGAGATGCCACTTAAATCAGTTGGGTTGCCAAGTATGTAGTAGGCCTATAACCTGAGTGGCATGATTTCTGTAATCATGATCTACAGCCAATGAAAATTTATTTATGTTTATAGCATCCAAAACTAGCTATGTTTGGCCGCTACAGGTGTGTACTGACGAGTGAATGATTCTGTCTGCTGTGATCCCATGGGATATAATGACGGCAACACCTAATAATGGAACTGGACATTTGGTCCCACATTGCCTGAGATGAATGAGTCTCTACTTTTAGTCTAAACCTTTGCTCCAATAAGGCTCGATTTCCGTGCAGCTGGTAGACTGAAGTAGGCTCGTGACTCGTAGTTGTATACTGAATGTGGTGTGCTGGGTGTGGAAATATTGCAGGTCGCTGACCTGGACGAATCTGGATGAAAGTAAGCCGTGGCTATCGACTAAACGCTTCCACTTAAATTAAGACAAGACCCAAATAGGAGCTCTTACCTACTAGCTCACACGATTCTGAATCTTTGTTCATGAAAAAAAAACGACTTTAAGGTTAGAGTGAAGCATGCCATTATAGTGCTCTCATGATATCACTTTCACGTCACTCCCCATACATTTGAATGCTTCTTCAAAACAGTGACATTACTAGAGCCCGATGGTGGCACAATTAATCATTGTAGTTGATTACATGAAGTATAAATGTGTGTGGCACAGTGGATCGGTGGCACAGTAGATGGCACACTTCACTATTAAGTGTGCCATATTAATTTCCATTCATGTTAGCCCACAGCTAACATGAGTGGAAATTAACATGTGAACCAGTAATGAAACCCCTCCCATCCACCCCCCTCCACTTCACCATCCACACTGAATTTAAACAAGCGATGGCAATGGTCAGAGAAAGGAAGGAGTGGTAGAGGTTTTTATCGAGCCTCATCAGTTGCCATGGAAGAGAGAAGAGCGAATCGTTTAGAATCAAAATCAGCTTCGGAGGGGAGGCTTTTGTGCGTAATTGGGATGCAGAGTTATTACATAAGAGTGGTCTGATAAATGGGAATCATTTATTTCCCAAAACTGGTATTAACTCTTGGAATATAACATTGTATCGTTGTGGAAGGTCTTATTATTACTACATGTTTAGTTTCCATTACCAGATGAGATTGCATTTTCCCTGAGTCAAGGATCTTAACACTGTATGCCCAGTGGCCCAGTGGGCATACAGTCAGATGGAACTGCGAGTGAAATGGAAATACATATTTTCGCACATAACCTCATTAACATTTATGTTAATTTCTTTGTAATTTTAATTTAATTTTCTATTTACGTGACTTTACCGAAAGAAGCAAGAATATTTATCAACAGATGCACTTCTTCAATTGCTTGCAAAACATCAGAAAATTGGCACTGCAAACAACCGAGAAGAGAAAGACTCAAGGCGGTCACAAGTTGCAATGGTGAGGAGTGGCAAATCAACCAACTGCTGGCACAAGCCCCCTCACTAACCCTAACTCAAACCATTCTATCCAACCAAACGTTAGGCAATTCGTGGCTACAAGTTGAGGAGGCAATAACGTCCTTCTCGGGTTTTTCAGACTCAGGTAATGAGTGCAGTTGGATTCATCGAGTAACTAGAACAACGCGCTGACAGTGGCTGTTCAGATAGAGTTCGTTGAGAAACTGAAATGGGCTGGTGTGGCTTTATCATCATCATCATCATCACCACCGATTTCTCAACCAGACGGGAACACGCAGCCCGTGCATCTTCTGATGGGAACTGTAAGATGGGAACCCAGGACAATGGACCGTCACACGTTGTGTTCCAGTTATAAATGAGTCCTCTCCACGTGTTATCGCCTGAGAGTGAAACAACGGAGGTGGCCTTTGTTGCCACCTAAATCGGCAGCCACGAACCGTCACTGTTCAGTCCTTCCCCTAACTAGCCAGCCAGCCACTGGTGCTAGTCCTCTCGTTGACCCTAACTTGACCCCTGGCAGTGTTTTCCTCTGTGCTCATTTTCAGTTTTAGTGCTCAACAGCAAGCAAAAAAAGAGAGGGCTCGGCATTGTCCAACGAAAAGACAATACCAAACAAAGATAGGCACCGCTTAATTCCTAGCGTGGCTAGACAGCCACGCGGTGAAGCATTTCCCTCCACAGAGGGGCTTTGCACTGGCAGCCGGGAATTAGCAAAGGTGCAATGTGACGAGCCGTGCTGTTGAGAGTCGGAGCTGAGGGCCGATGGGGCATGAGGGCGTGTTGAGGTGACGGGGGGGGGGTTATCTCACGCGTCGGTGACCACGGGGATACGGAGCTGCACTCTAAAGTGTCAGCCAGAGGGAGCACTTGGGCAGGAGAAGGAGGTAGCCAGTGGGGAGCCACATCTCCAGCCATTTTAGGGCGCGCAAGCCGCTCTGTGCAGAGATACGCTGTTGTGTGTGGTTCTCTGTTGCCTTGCTGTTGTGGCATTGCTGCTGTGATGTTGTGCTCTGTGCCTTGCTGTGGTGTCATTGATGTTGTGTCATTGCTGGTGTGCTCCGTTGCTGTGCTGTTGTTTCATGGCTGCTGTGATGTTGTGCTCCGTTGCTACGCTGTGGTGTCATTGATGTTGTGTCATTGCTGTTGTGTTGCTGAGTTGCTTTGTCATTTTTGCACGCACAATTTTGAGGTGTGCGATTTGAATGTGTTTGTGACCAGGTATGTTACAGAGCAGCAACATAATTTACAGTGGATGTATTGTGGCCCTTTTGTGTAAAATAAGAACAAAAATCCCCATTGCTAAAGAGCGATGACAAAACCGCTACTACAGTGTATGAAATGGATGTAACAGACCCAATCAAATTATTGTCATTTTCGAAAAAATGGTAAATGTTACATTTAAGTCAATGCATATGATTTAAAGAAAAAAAAAACTTTGGAAATAAATTACGCTTTTGATATAAATATTGGAACTCATTTTTTTTTTTAAATGATCAAACTATACGCAATATCTTTCTCATTTGATGTGATGAGAACAGTAAATGTGCTGAATATATATATAAAAAAACGTACAGTAACCCAAATTAAGAACATAGTACAGGAAGCATAAATAGTAATACAATTTTTTGCCTTTGACAGCATTGTAATTGGTTATGTGACCCGTACTTGATGATCTCAATGATGTGCAGTGGGGTGGGATGGCTGTTGTAGGGGGTGAATGGGCTGGTGGTGTTGTGTAGGACTGCTTTGCATATACCGTGTATATTGCTTTGTGTTTTAAGGTTGTACAGAACGGATGTTGTTTAAGGCTATATAAGGTGTGTGTGCTTGTCTGCGTAATTCCAGCGGGCGCTGTATGTGTGTAGAAAAATGTGTATTGTTGGGATGTATTGGATGGGTGGTGATGGAGCGTTGAATGGGTAGGATGCTCTGTCGCGTTAAACTGTTGGGACAAATGCTGTTAGCGACGACCTATTGAGGCTGGGACGGGCACAATGAGATGGTGTGGCCAGCACGACTACCCTTGTGTGCCCAGTACTGATATTGACACACCACACCAGGGTACTGCTCATTTAATACTGGGTCGACAGTGATGAGGACTAGGACTGAAATCACTCACCACTTGTGTTCTCTGTAACCAGGCATCAAACTCAGGCCACCAGGTTCGTGGCACGGTGAACAAATCACTGCACCACCGTTTCCCACAAACACACACAAAAGACAAAGATCCCCCGTATAGCCTTAACAGACTGTAGGGGCAAGTGCTGTTAGCGAGCACCTATTAAGGCCAAAACGGTACACGAGGGGGTGGTGGCCAGGACCACGCCCGACCGCCTTTGTATCCCCAGTGGCGATGTTTACACACCGCACCGGGTACTCATTTGAGGCTGAGTCGGCCTTGGGGTGGCCCTGGACCGGTTTAAATAATCGTCACTGGTGTTGGCCGTGAGCAGGAACCGAACCCGGGTCGCCGGGTTCATAGCCCATCGCGCTAACCGCTGCACCACCGCTCCCCACAAACACACGCACACACAGAGAGACACACGCGCACGCAAATGCCAGTCGCGCTTCCGACAGCCGTCAAGCAAGAGAGCCTGAAATGCCTCCACGTGCATTTATAGCAACTTGACGCGGCAGCGCGTACCCTTATCGCGTTTACATGCGGCGCACGCGGCGGACCTGAGGCATTCGCCCCAGCACTGGGCTCTTGCAAGAGCGCGCACGCCAAGGTGGGGGGGGGGACCCATCGGTCCGCGGCGATTCATTCCGAACGCTGGGCCACGCGCACTGACGAAGACTCGTGCGGTGATTCATCTTCTTGGTTCTTTCGGTAAAGTCACGTAGAATGGAAAAAATTAAATAATAAAATAAAACATGATAAAATAATTCTCACGACGTATTTGTTATGTTTTATTTTGTTATTATTTTATTGTGTTCATTCTACGTGACTTTACCGAAAGAACCAAGAAGATGAATCCCTGCAGTCACGAAAGCTTTAAATCTAAACTCGTGTGGTGCTTGAGCACACCATTCGTTACGTCTTGGTGGACTGATCATCTTCGCCAAGCATTATCGTGAGCAATTGCAGAGCCACTGCTGGATGAAGGCTTCCTTATGCCACGAGCTTCCCTCATAGAGAAAGCGATGCCACAATCCATAACAATCCTGCGAATTAATTGATCCTTTCGCTCCATCTCCACAGTGGTTGTCCTCTCTTGGGTAGGTTATCTCCTTTAGTTTGGCTGCCATTCCAGCACCAGTCTTGTTCATTGGCCGTCATCCCTTCTGGTATTGTGTCCTGCTGAGACCCACTTTAACATTCAATACGATGAGTTGCATCTTGACCAAGTCACCAGAATGTGCCCGATCTCGACAGATCACAAAACAAAAGTCGATGACCATCTTTAGTCGATTAACTTATGCAATCGACTACTCGTTCCAAATATAAAATATTAAGCACAATTCCAGGCCTAAAGCCGTTTTATAAGATAGCAGATAAGAATATATACCAAAATAAACAGGGAAATGTCGATTTCATCGCTAAAATTACATTGAAGTGATGAGCAGAGTCTAAGCAAAGCAATTAATAAATAGTATCACTGAGTCTCATCAGCAGGGAGTGGCCTATGATATAAACGGTGCTGACTTACCTGATGTTTTAAGCTAGAAACTTCTACAAATACAAAATGTCCATTCAGTATGGCGTAGAACTAATGCATTTGGAGATACATTTTTTTCGCCTTGCCCTGGGCATTTGGTGTTGCTAACCTCTAGACACGTAACACTGAATTGGTTCATTTATGAATGTTTTTTTTTAATCTTACGTTAAATGCATTGAATTGTTGTGGAATCAATAATGTAAGATTAATGCTAATCATACACAGGTGATATGCTGATGGTATTGTTATGCTAACTGAGCGAACACATCTCTACAAATGAGGCAGAAGAATTGAGAAAATACAAACGAAATGGAAATATTTACACAAAAAATATATAATTCATTACTATCAAATCACTTGGAGATTAATCATTATATCCCTACTTATCTCAATTACAATATTAACTCCATAAATGCATGTGTAGTGACATCGGGGATATGTCTCTGTATGGTGCCAGTCTGGAAGGGCCGTGCTGTTCGATGTTCCTACATCGTGGACAGCACCGTGTGGGTGGCTGTGTGTGACACCAGCCCTAGCGGGGCTTGGTGAGCACTGGGATAGTGCGGGCACCACGCACAGCGATTGGTGGGGGCTCCCACGAGGGGGAGTGGGTGAGCGTCAGCCCAGGGGCAGGGTTGCCCCGGGTCATGGCACTCTGGTTGACCCCGTAGACACGTGATCCGGAGAGTCCACACAAGGGGCCCCAGGTGGGGGAGCTAGTTGGTGATCACGTGTCCGGGGAGAGCTCTTGAGAAGGATCGAGAGGGAATGAGAATGCTCGAGAAGGTGGGCGGGGCCGAGGGCGGAGTGGCCCCGACCGTAGGGGGATATAAGGCGGGTCCCTGAGAGGGACGGGGTCGCTGCATTCTACAAGCTGGAAGCTCAACATCTGGGAGCGGGAAGCTCTACGTCTCAAGCTGAAGCTCTTTGTCCTACGAGGCAAACGCGTGGTCGGAGACCCGAGTGAGGGTCTGACCCTTCATAGCAGTAACTCTTCTGTGTAGGGTAGTTAGCTGGGTGGCCACCACCCTAAGCTGTATCTGGTAAAGGGGCAGTTACCCCTTTGTGTTACGGTGTTACAATAATGTGTTCTCTAAAAGGAACGTCTGCGACTCATTTGGACTCATTACACATGTATAGACCACCCAAGGCTTGCCGAATTTTATCCCTCATTACACATTCCTGCGGAGGGAGCTGGTAGGAACGTTGGATTGCTCGGTCAATGGCCAGGGTCAACGGCGGCGTGGTGCATTCCGCAAATATGGCCGACTGTGAGGACGAGAACAAGCCGGCGTGAGTAGGTTAAACGTTGAGTTTTATAAGGGCACCACGGGGTGACCAGCCTCTCCCCATCCGGCCCCACCCCTCCCACCCAGCCCACCCTCCCCACCCAGCCCTTCCCCACCCTCCCCACCCAGCCCCTCCCACCCTCCCCACCCAGCCCCTCCCCACCCTCTCCACCCCACCCAGCACCACCCAGCCCTCCCTCCCCACCCAGCCACTCCCCACCTTCCCCTCTCCACCCAGCCCCACCCCTCCCATTTTTAGATGCACGACGAACGGACGGACACAATCCCCTGTGGGCTGGTGTAACCAGGAGGTTCCTACCAGTAAAAGTCCTAAGCCTACTCCTCTGTGTTAACTGAGCTCTGCAGGTCATCATCCCACTGCATATAGCTTGCATTTTTTTTTCAATATTTAGTATCCAATTACAGCTATTTAACAGGAAACATCCTATAGGTCAACTTATAATCAAAATAATTTTTTTGGCAGCATGATAGTGTGAATTTATCGTGAATGTATACATGTATAAGAAGACATGAAATCGGATCGCTCGATATAGAGAAATGAAACAGGTTATAAATGTGGCACATGGGACAGCTGACATCAGTGGCGGCAGCAGACACAGCGGCTGTGCCCGCAAAGTGAAGGCTTCTAAATTTACTGGGGCTCGGTCCTCTGGGAGCGGAAGGCATTGTTGGGGGAGCACCAATACACCTGTCACACAGCAGATCCACAACCGGTCTCAACGTGCACGACAGGTGGCTCGGACACCGCCCTGCCCACGTGTACCATTCAACTCTCGAATCAACCCATCATTAATCAAGAGTTGATAAAAAATATGTACCTTTTTTTCTTAGGAAGTCAATAGGAATGATGAATTCCCACCACGGGTTTAAGACCACTGTGCTCGTTTGAGCAGAGCAACACTTTGACTCTGTGTCGAAACTCAAGTTATAGATGTCTGGCTTTTCGTGGGAAACACGAGAATATGATTTGAAGCAGCTATGTTGAGCCAAATGTAGCTGTCATGGGTAGCTCCATATCATGATCAGGATGAGGGGCAGCCACTTGCTATCCACTGCTGGGTAAAGGACTCCCCACGCTGTTGCTATCCCTCACGGTTCTGCAATGCCATGTTTCGTCTCCTGCATATGAGCTGATATCTCTTCACTCCATTTCCACGGTGGTTGTCCATTAAGGTGCATTCTCTCCTTTGGCTGCCATTTAGTCATTAGTCTTGTCCGTCATCAGCCATTCTAGCAATGTATCGTGCTCCTCTTTGTGTCTCTGTAATTGAAAGCAACTTGCAATTATTTTTTTGTGCCCTATTCAGCTTTTGTTCCATTTTCATGGTCACTGTACTTCTTTATAATCGGCAACATGCAATGATTTAAATATATCCTATTAAAGAATATTTATTTCCTGCTTGTCATTGTCAAATTCAGTTTAAACAACAAAAAACTCCATCCTGCTATTGTGCACCTCATTTAAATTTTAAAAAATCTAGATCTGACTTCAATCTATCTTGAATAATTGACGTTTATTGTTGTTGCATTTTTCTGCCCCTCCAATATTTATTTTTCCTCTTGTTTAGAATGTCCAGTAGCATGCACCAGGATCTATATGATCGGTTACCATTGATTATATTATATACTTGTGAAAACGTATTGATAACTTCAGCCGCTATGCATTCATTAGTAAAACTAAATATTACAAGTGGGTGGAGTGTATGACTTGCATATGCATCAGAATCAGAATATGTATTCACACTGGAGGGATCCGATGAGCGATAAAGCTCTTTTTCACAGACGTTCAGTCGGTGTCATGATATATATGAAACTTATTGTGTTGCTGCTCTGGTCATTAAACAATAGTAATATATATATATAAATATACTTCTAAATAGCAATACTTCTAATAGGGTTTTGTTGCTGAGAAAAATAAATAAATGTATTGTTTTGGAAAGTGATAATTAGATTTTCTAGTCTGTACAGAGACTCTCATTCGACTTGTACTTTAAAGAGAAGATGCTGTTCAGGTGAACACGCTTTTTAATTTGAAGCATTGACCAAAAGGCCCTTTGTAGCAACTATGGTGTTATTCGGACAAAGCAATGAATTATGTTTGAAATATTATCGTGTAAAACATCACCTTTTTTCACATACACATGCATGATTATCGTAGCAGTAAGCACCTTTATATGTGAATATAGACACGGAGTACACACGTGACATACATATACAGTGTACTGTAATCCACATGAGCAATGGTATCAGTGGCAGAACCAAGAGAGCAGGGAGTGATGGGGGGGGGATTTCCACCCCCCACCTCGACTTGCGACCCAAATTTTTTTTTTAAATAGATTTTCGACCGGAGAAAATGTTTTGTCTATACTGTACTAATGGAGGGCCCGATTTAAAAACATTGAAATTTTGGAATTGCAACTGCACCACCTACTCTTGGGAAGTTTAGAGATAACATTACTGTATCTTTAAAAGAACGTATTTGACAAACCATATATTTCTTCTCTGCTTCCGTAAAAATAAAAACGTTGCATGTCTTTCTTCCCGTTGTACATATCTCACATTATTTAATTGTCGCGTGTTTGTATAATAAAATCCGCTGTCAAATAAAGGACTTGAAATGCCCCGTGGTCACACAGTGAAACCTAAAACCGGGAGCCATGTGGCAGGACTTTGTGGCTTGGATGAGCTTCAAAATGCAGTAATCATTCCAGATAACGCACGCTATTACATTATTTTTATGATTGCAGTGGAACTCATTTAATATCACCGTGATACCTATCATCCTTTGGTAACTGCCCGTATAATGCCTTCAGTGACAGATTCACTCACTGTCGTAAATTATTTGCCTTATCACCAGCGCCTTGGTTGTAGACGGACCGAACGAGAGGAGTTGATGTGGGCACCGATGCAAAATAACATTCATACAACCCGCGCTGACCTTGGCATGGGGAAGCCGTCATCCAACGGTGGATTGACAGAGGGCTGTAAATGATCGTTCATAACACTATTGGCGTGTCACCTCTGCGCTCGTAGTAAGAGTTCTAGAGAAGGTCCACAGCTGCTATCGGTGAGATGTGCAAGGGCGATGATATTCACCCCCCTTTGTGACATCTTTATCCGAGGCACACGACGCGTACATGGGAGGAGGTCCTGCTCACGCCAGCCACACTGATTCGACTCAGCGCAAACTCATGACCCTTTGTGAGCAGTTCTTTCGTACGGCTACACATTCTTACATTATAATCCCTTGTGCGTGTATGTGTATATGTAATTGTGTGCACATGCACACACTTCTGCGGCCAGCTTGCCAGACAAAACTAAAGCAATGTATATTATCGCGCGCATGGGAGTAAACAGGAGCACAGAGGAAGATCGTGCATATGAAGCGATAACACTTCGGCTTGGTATCTGTTCGTATGTATGTTGAACTTCTGCCGCACCGTACGTAGCCAGCCGTGCTAATCAGAGGTGCGATAGCCAATACTTCCGTAGGCAGAATTGGCAATATCATAGCCAGGTTGGCTATGAGTGTCACGACACCCGGTGATTTTTGCACAATTCTCCTGCACCCACATCCAAAGCGCTGCTCTGCAGGTCCATGTCAGCATGCCGGGTATGGTGCTGTTTGTTGAGAGCTCCCTAATGGCCTGTTAGGCACAGTGGACACAGTATTCACATCAAAGCTTACACCACACGGGCTGCACATTAATTATACAAGAGGCGCCTAATTGGGGTAGCACAGGTTCGTTTCAGATTCACAGCTATCTGAATGCTTTTGCTATGCAGTCAGATATGACTTGAGGAAGAAAACAGATTAATTAAAATTAAATGTGCGCTGCACTGGTCACTTATTTAAGGTGCCCCTTAAACAATCAAACGTGATAATTTTACGAACATAACAATGTATACATGTACAGTATCTCTTATTCACCAATGTCCAATGCTCTTTTTCGAGTTCAATGGTGGAATTGTAAACATTGTTACAATTTTGACTTAATGCTTTCGTGACTACAGGAATTCATATTGTTTGGGTCTTTCGGTAAAGCCACGTAGATAGAAAAATAATAAAATGTAATAAAATAATATAATATTATTTGATTAATTTAGATAAATATTAAATAGAAAAATAAGGAAATAATGCTATAATTTTATTTCATTTATCATTTTTCTATCTACGTGGTTTTACCGAAAGACCCAAAGAACAATATTACATTTTCCTATTTTTCTCAGCCCCCCCCACCCCCTGTCACATCTGTGAAAAAAGAGCTTTTTAGACCATCGGATTCTTCCAGTATAAATAAATATTGCTTGTAAAGTCCCACCTCCGAGAATAAAATCGGTCGAACCCTCCGTGCCCTGTCTCTGCTCCAAAGAAGTGCCTGTTGTGTTTCACAAGGCAGCGTCAATGACGAACGTGGTGATTTTTGTTGTTGTTTGTGTTGTCGACTTCAACATGGCCTGTCGCTGCACCGTGTCCAATCAATGGGTGTTTCTCCGACACGTTCATTGTGCCGGCGGTATCCTCCATCCGTTGAGGGCTCTCTATCAGGGCTCTCATGTGGACCCTCCCGTAATGTCAAACACAGCGCCTTGAGCCTCGGGGTCCGGGGGAGCCTTGTTTTAAAATGGGAATACGACGCATGCAGATCGGATGCTGGGCACCGCAATCCACTGCCAGTGACCCAGACCCCGGTGCCACCCCGCGCAGCGTGATGAGCAACTCCTCCCGCACGCACTGCGGGCTTCTCTGCGGGATCGCATAACAGCGACGGGGACAGGACCGGCTGTGGTTTAATTGTGCATACCATGTGCATTAATATCTTGACGGGGGGGCGAGTGTTACAAATAGTGATGGAGAGCGCACAGAAGCCAGCTGCTGATTTAAATAGGAAGCTAATGGAGGACAGGGATGACAGTCAGAAGGCTGGCTGGAGGGGGTGGGCATTGGCCGCAATTACGCACTGTACACCCAACAATGTCATGACCCCGCTTGGAAATGAGATATCATGAGCGCATGGTGGAGATACCATTTGCCATGTATCATCACACGTGTGCCACACGCGTGCGCCTGAGAAATGTGTCGGGATGTTCGCAAAGTCCGCTTCGAGAATGATTCAGGCAGCACGCGCTCGATCCGTAAAAGGCGCCTAATTTTGGGTGCTCTTGTTCCGTCACACTGCGTCCATTTGAATGGGGGTATCGAAACGAATTTAACACATGGAAAATCGAAATCCAGCAGCTGAGCTCCGGCCCTCTGTATTACCCGTGCTGGTGTCTCACAAGGCCGTGCGGTGGCCAGGAGCGAGGAAGAAGCAGCAGCAGAACAGCGCCTTGAATGCAATTAGCATGGAAATGGGAGGCATTGCTGCAACCTCGATGCTAGACCGGGCACACAGGGGAAGGGGGTGGGGAGTTGTCTTGTCCGTGTGTGTTTTGACCAAAGCCCCATTGAGATTAAACAGCATCCGCCAAACTCTCTCGTATATGTGTACGTGTGGTACATTACTGTGGATTTGTGGACGCTTATTTCAGTCAGAACATTCAACGGTATTTCGTGTACCGATGGAAATATATATTTAATATACATTTGGGCAATTGACATAGCTTTTTAGGTTTTTTTGGGTTGATATATTAACAAAAATGTATAAATTTGTTAATGGAAATTATGTGTACAGTACCATAGACCTTACCATAATAAATTTTTATTTGTAATAAAAAACATACATGTGCAACATCTATAAATTCTGCATTTATCACGCCTATTTTAAATGTCTTTTAGTCATTAAAATACAGTAGAAGCTGTCGATAATGCAATTAAAATAACAAGTACTGTTATTAAGCAGCACGAGGTCAGAATTATACACTTGTGTGTGTGTGAGATTATAAATCAATTGGTATATAATGTATCTGTATTTAAGCTTTTCGTTAATACCGCATTTTGGCTGAGCCCAGTAAAGTGTCGTCAATGTGCTTCTACAAAACTTCGTGAGACATTCACCAGCAGTGCAAGCAAGGACCGTGAGCTGTTCACGTTGCTTTAAAACATCTTAATTTATCCCCATAAACAACACCATCACAACCAAGTAGCTATAATGCTGTGTTGCGTCATTACTACTCTATGTCTGGAATGCGTGCTTAGGAGGGCAGCTTCAACCCTTGACTAACAACTCATGCGTGACTCGATCACTGTGCAGCCTTTAGCCGTGAGAGGCAGCCAAAAACATACTCCTAATTCTATGTTTCTACAAGCCCGAGCCCAGCTACTTGTTTTTCTTTTCCTCCAGGATAAAGCGTCAACACACCCGTAAGCCTTCCCGCTGGACTGGCGGTCTTGTCGACTGACAGCGCGCTCCTTGGAAGCTTGCTGCTGCTGCAGCTGCAGTGTGCTTTCGTTTTCTGCAGCCTTATTAGCTCTGGATTTCAGTCTATAGCCAGCCACCTTGGAACCTCGTTAGAAGATGACAAAACCTGGCAAGGCGCAGTGTGTTGCATTTGTGCACGGCATGACGATTCGATCAACGAGTGGGCTATACTGGAGCTTGGGTGGATGGAATTGCATTGACGTGGGCTGGTATTTTTTGATTAGTGACTATGCCAGGATGGTAATCCAAAAATGTTTCGAGAGTGTTTGACTACGTATCACGTTACCGCGTGGGTATCTTCCCAAAGGGCTGCTGTTTTCCAAAAATCAAGGTCACATTCACATCCCTTCATTGGCTCACGTACAAGGGTAATGGGGCCTAAATCTTGTGCACTTAGTAACATTACCACACCGTGCTTTTTGACTTCATGTAAGGAAGTGCCAGCCAGCATTAACATGTCCCAGGGGGTGCGAGAGGAGGTGGGAGGGCAGGGCAGGAGGGAGGACAGAGTGATAGCCTGGCAGGGAAGCTTTGCGTGCTGCGTTTGTGGCAGGAGCCGACATAGTAGATGTGAAATTGCCCTGAACGCCTCCCCTCGGTTCCTACACTGTGGCGTCCTGGCCACGGTGCCTGTGCAGCACGCATGGTGGTTCTCGTGACCAATGCGTTTGTGCCTTAATAACGTGTGGAGTTCTCATGTGACTGACGATGACACGTGCTTAGCCTTGCAGGGATTTATGGCACGTCTCGCTCTCTCCGGAATCATCAACGGGTGCACTTTAGTATCTGGGGTGTTCATCATTCCGATCCCACTGGACATGAAGCACAATGATTTACATATTGATCTTTTTTAGGGTTACCCTCACGTGAAAACAAAAATATTAAAATAGACTAACATCTGTGCATGATGTAATGCACTACAAGATGTAAAATCCATCCCTGCTGTCATTTAAAAAATAAATGTCAAAAAATGCATCCTCATCCTCAATTGAAGGCTGGATGGTGCTCGTCTCCTTTGGTGCTCCTGGGCCGGAAGTAAAAATTCGATATTCCACTGACAGGGACCAAATGCAATCTAAAGTAAGCACATGCTTCAGGGTGCTCCTCCATAAACTCACAAGGGAGTGAACGGCAGCGTGCTGGCGTTTTGAACGTGGAATGTTGCTTAACGGTATCTCACTGCATGGAGCTGCTTACCAATACAAAAAGCAGCGTCCGTAGTGGCCCTCCAGGGGCCCACGCTGGCCGGGTGAGCAGTTCACATGTGGTGGAGGCCTACAGTGATCATCTCTTTGGTGTCGTAAAATAAAATATATAAATTTTGCATCGGTGGGAGATGAACTGTAACTGCCATTGTAGAAAGGTATAGCTCTGCATGCAGATCACAAACACATCAACAATTATCAGGTAAAATTTATGAAACATGTTTTTGTTTTATATCTCCACACTGAACACATCTGAGATCCAAGCCGAACTTGGCAGCCCAGCCCAGGCGCATGCTGGCCCTGCTTGCGTACGCACCCTGGGTTGACTGCACATCACAGGTTTAGCAGCAGAGCTCAAACGAAAAGCGGCGAAAAATGTTCATCGTACGGCGGTGGAACACAATTGTCCTCAGAGAACCGCTTCTCACGAGCATAACTTTTGCATTATTAAAAAATCCAACGTTTTTTTAAAGGCCATACACATTAGAACATCGAGACATATTGATGGAGCGTTCCAATAGCTTTAATAGATATGCTTCTGTATTTACAAATTAAATGCTGACACATTTAAAATTATATTTTACATTATTTATAATGTACTGGTAAAAAGACCTATGCATAAAATAAAACTGTAGATAAAAATGTACAATTTTACTAAACCAGTGTAAAATAATGACACGTGTTCTGTCAATATTCCGCAGAATTGGCGTGTGCACGTAAAATGCACATTGCTCGGCTGTCAATAACGTATGGCTTCAATGTGCAAAAAATAGATACATCAGCGAAAGCATGCATCAAAAGTAGGTCGCACCTATTGAAACATCGAAATGGAAATATACCATAACAAAATTCACCTTTTTTAATCTTTAATTTTTTTTAATAACCCACTGAGAACAGCTGTGACAGAGCACAAAAATCTCACTGCCTGATCATGACATGCCGATGACTGATGGAGTATACGAACCATTGCATTTTTATACAAAATAATAAACCAAAATATTTGCACAATAGCGTCGCTTGATGGTTGACACTTCGCAAGGAGGGGGGAGGGGGGGAAGCTTCCGATTTCCTGAAACTGAAAAAAAAAAGGTTCCTATTGAGACAGCGGCAGCGGACGGGGTACGTGTGCAGAGAAACAGCACACCGACAAGCACGGCACTGAGCTGCACTTCACAGCCGTGCACATTCAAGCTTTTTTTGTTTTTCTCAATGCAGAACTGCTTAAGGTGAACTAACAGCTCAAGGCCTTTGCAACATGCAAAACTCACGGTACCTCTAAACACAACTACTGCATCTCACACGACGTGTGGGGCTGGGGAGTCAAAGGCAAAGCACTTTTCAGGAGCACTGCTGTGTGTGTTTGTGAATTCAGCTTTGTGGCTTCTCTCCCACGTTCCGTTCGTACGGCAGATAGTGAACCGGCAAGACTTCCGTAAATCGTCACATACCGATGCAGTAAAGACACTCAAACCGCTTCGAGGAACCGAAATGGAATTCCCATCACCCAGCCCAATTGGTGACAATAAATAAAAAATATACACGGAACTAAGAAGCTGGATTTGAAAGTGCAACTTAAATACGTTTATAACGTAAACACCAACACTTGATAACATAAAGTCAAGTTTAACCTGAAAACATAAAACCAAACAGGAACATTGCAGTGTACACAACATTACTTTAGCATGCTTGCGTTTGTTCGTGCTAAAGTTCTGATGAATGAACTACAATGTTGGTGACAATAAACGCATCGTGTATTTCTTTCCGCAGAAATGCATTTGATGATGTATGCATTCACTTTCCTTCATCAGAATGAATACAGGCTGAGGGGCTCCCCTCCCTCCATCTCGTGGACGTGTGTCCTTCCAGGGAGCACCACGGCACTGCTGGGTTGGGCCTCCTCTCCCGGCGGCAGTCTTGACGGGCTGTTTCACCACCACTAGTTCCTCCGTGTTGAGGCGGGATGTCTGTCATGGGGTCTGCTCGACCCGTGCCCCGACAGGTCTGTTTGGCATTTGTTCTGCAGTGTGTCTATGATGCACGAAGTACACGTTAAACCTTCAGTTCACGAGCGTAGGATCCCGACGGTGTAAACCTTCACTAGCTGCTTGGGTGACCGATTAAGTTCACTATACTATCGATTCACGAATGTCCTTCCCTTCGATGTCCCTCTCCTTGGGGTCCTCATCGTTGTATCCACCGTGCTTGTTTGTGTTATCCATTATTTCCAAGCTTTCAAATGAAGGCGGGGGAGTAATGGTGGAGGAGTCACCGTTCTCGCAGTCGGTGGAGAAGTTGGCGTGCATGTTCCTTGCGATGAGCCCGTCCTTCTCGGGCGCTTCCTCCTCCAGGATGTTTCCGTCGCTCTTTCGGTGCCGGTAGATGTAGGAAGCCTGCTTGAGGGACCGGTGCAAGATGTGGCGCCTGTATGCGCGCTGTATCACGCGCACAGCCACCTCCTCCTGCTTGCGCCGCAGTGTGGTGGTGATGGGCTCGTACGAAGTCTTGGAGGGGTTGGCCGCCATGAAGCGGTCCTCCATCTGGGTCTTGAGCGCATCCATGCCGGCGCCCTCACCCAGCACACGTTTCGTGAACGCGAACAAGATGTCCAGGCAGTGGATCCTATCGTTAATCACCATGGGCAGATCCATCGCAATCAGCTTGATCTTGTTTGGTTTGGGAACTCTGAGCGGCTCCTCTAAGGCATCGGCAAAGTCTGGCAACCTCTCCCAGGCGATGAACTGGGTGGCATCTGGGTCGAACTTCTCCCAGATTTCATAGAACATCTCGAAGTCATCTTCGCTCAATGGCTCTGAACTCTCCTCCGTGGCAACGCTGAAGTTCTCGAGGATGATGGCGATGTACATGTTGACCACAACCAGGAAAGAGATGATGATGTAGCTGACGAAAAATATAATCCCGACCATGGGGTTCCCACAGTCGCCCTTAACCAGGCTGCCTGGGTGCTCAATTTCAGGGTCACAGTCCGGGACACCGCTGTTCAGGATCGGGGCGAGGAGACCATCCCAGCCAGCTGAAGTGGTGATTTGAAATAGGCAGATCATGCTGTTGCCAAATGTCTCAAAGTTAAACATGTCGTCAATGCCGGACTCCTTTTTCACATAGGCGAAGTTGGACATGCCGAAGATAGAGTAGATGAACATGACGAGAAATAGCAAGAGGCCAATGTTGAAGAGGGCGGGGAGGGACATCATGAGGGCAAAGAGCAGCGTACGGATTCCCTTGGCACCTCGGATGAGACGTAGGATTCGTCCAATCCGGGCTAAGCGGATAACTCGGAAAAGTGTTGGCGACACAAAATATTTCTGGATCATATCTGCCAGCATGATGCCTGCATTGCACGCACAACACAAAGATCACGTGTGTTCATAAAAGTCACCGGTTTAATATTAATGCTAGGCATTGCATTTACATAATTACGAGGCAGATAGACAGCTGAGTGGTCAGCATTTAAAGTGGATACGAAAGCCCCCATGGTATAATTCGCAACAGTGGGCTATAATGTGTGCTGGTGAAATTTTTCTGCAATTAAAATAAAGAAAATAATAAGTACAGTGAAATTATTCATTTTATGATCACCTAAATCGCAATATGAATGGGCTCTCTCAAATTCCTAAATGAAAGCAGTGAGTTGAAACTGCATTACACGAATACAATTTGGATTTGAAATCGAATCTAATTTATATTTATAGAGCACCTTCACTCAGGGCGCTCGACATAGCTTGCAAAACGATGACAGACTGGGAGGAATGGGATGATGTAGTTGACATGGGCGTACAAGGATTGAGGAATGAGTGACGGCGATTTCGGGTACTCAGGGATCGCGAAAAGGATGAGGAGGGACAGGAAGGAGTGGAGTAGCAAGGGGACAGATGAGGAAGAGAATGGGCAATAGAGGTGAGCTTTAAGTGAGGAATGGAAGGAGGTTAAAGAGGGGGACTGCTTACTGTTAAAAGGGAACTTTATTCCAGTGGAGGGGTGAAAGGAGGGAGAATGACCGAAACGGGATTTGGCACGAGGAGGAGGGACAGAGAGAGAGAGAGAGATAGGGAGAAGATTGGAAACGGAGAGGATGAGAGGGGCACATGGAAGGAGATTAGAGAGGCACAATAAGGTGGGGTTAAGGCCGTGAAGAGATTTAAAGATGAGCGTCAGGTAAAGACAGCGGTAGTAAATGTGAAGCAAGTGAAGGTGAAGGACGAAAGGCGAAGCGTGAGAATTAAAGGTGACATCGAAAGTAACTCGTACAGAAGCATTTTTAATTTGTTGGAGGGGACTGAGAGCAGAGGTAGGGAGACCAAGAAGAGGAGAATTACAGTAGTGCAGGTGGGTAAAGATCAGGGAATGAACCAGGAGATTAGTGGCAGACATTGAACTGAGAGGGCAGATTTTCCTGATGTTGAACAGATGGAAGCAGCAGCTGCAAGTAGTAGGAGTGGAGATGTGGGTGGAAAACGTGAGGGAAGGGTCAAAGGTGACATCAAGGTTGAGGGTAGAGGAAACAGGAGTGGGGGAGAGAGAGAGGAGGGAAAGAGATGGTTGGGATAAAATGATTGATGTTTCGGAGAGATTGAGAGAGAGAGGGAGTGAAGCGCCATCCAGGATTTGATGGCCATCAGACAGGAGGAGAGGACAAGTCACGGGAGTAAATTAAGGGAAGGAGAAGGATATCTGGGTATGGTCTGCAAAGAAATGACGAGGGAAGAAAAGAAAATTCACTGGTCAACACACTTTTCTGGCATAAGGTATTCCAACGGTTTTAAGGTAATTTTGGGGTGCTGATTCCAAATCTGGCATCAGGTTTTTGAGATATCACATCAGGTTTTTGAGATATCAAATATTGCATTTTCAATAAAAACTTCAGAAGAAAAATATTAAATAAATGTGGATATCTACATAAAAGGATATTATAACATACTATCCTAAAAATACAGCACCATATTTTAACACTAAAGCAGTCACTGACTCGCAACAACTTGCAATCATAACTGACAGAGTTAATTTCGGGTAAAATCAATGAAAATGGGGTATGCCGATAGCATAAAATGAGATGTGATAGAGCAAATCTGAGATCAGATTTGGAATCAGCACCCTGCAATTAGTCTAAAACAGCTGCAAAAGTGCAGGCCAGAAATTATTTTGTTTTTTTTGTTGACCAGTGAAATAGATTCAAGGGGTGAAATATAAAGAGAGAATAGAAAGAAGGGTGATGCACACCAGGGAAAGGGGTGGTGGAAATGAGCAAGTTTTTCGCAGTGATAACGAAAGGCTGAGGAGGTCTTGAGGCCTACACGTAAAGAAGGTGAGGGAATCCGCAGTGCAATCATAAATGAAAACAACACAAATGGTACAACCACTGATGATACATTCACACTGCTCCTGCGATGCATGTTCTTTAATGCTGGTGAGCCATGATATGTAGTAGGTATGTAATGATTCCCCATCCCTAGCGATTTGGTGATTTGTCACAATTTGGGATCAAACTTTTAATAGAATATTCGTTCTTTGTGTAGTTTTTTTGGCCGCCTCGTTTGCATTGTTGCTGTTTTCTGCCTCGTACCATTTCAGTTGCTCTCTTGGCCTAAATGTAACGTTGTCATTTGCATTAATCATAAATGAGCAAACTTCACGCACGCTATTCAACAACTGCATTCTGTTATTACATGTAGGGCATTCAATTAATCGTTTCCGGGTAACTGGTAAGACTGGAGTAGGGCACTTGACTCGTAGCCACTTCTTTAGAACTGCTCTTTGTGCTTAGTTTGTTGTCCTTCCTCCGTTCCTCCGATTAGCCCAGTTGGCTACATAAGGTGCAAAAGAAGTTCAACATACATACACTGCCATAACAAGAGGCATATACTGGATGTGGTGTGCCAGGTGTGGAAATATTTGAGGGCCTTGCCCAAATGTAACGACAGCGGTCGCAGCAAAAGCGAGTGCAGCGTGGGATAATTTTGCAGCCTGAGCGCGCCCGTACGCACGCACACGCACACAACTACATACCGACTATGGAGAGGATGACAACCACAAAGTCGAAGATGTTCCATCCGATAGTGAAGTAGTACTGCCGAAGAGCGAGCATCTTGAGCACGCACTCCCCTGTGAAGACGACGATGAAGACGAGGTTGACACTGAAGAGGATATTCTCCATCTCGATGCTCTGGTTGTCGGTTTCCACCATCATGGTCACCATGTTCAGGCAGATGAGGATCATGATGAGGATGTCAAATACTTGCTTCGTCACAAAGTCGAAGACCATTCCCTGGAGTTTGTTCTGCACAATGAAACATAGGAGTGCTTATCACAAAAGAGAGTATGGATTGTCATCATCATCATCAGCCGTTGTCGATAACTGTTGAATGAAGGCCTCGTAATGTTGTCACCACTCCCCAGTCATACGATGCCACAGTCCACATGAGCTGATTCATGGTTCCATTACCACCGAGCACGTCCTCTTGGCAACATTTTATACTTGAGCTGCCATGTCATCCTTGCATCTTTGGCCACTGGCCATCAGCCCTTCTAACGATGTGTCCTGCCCAAGGCCACGTATTTTCCCGAGCAGTCAATAGGGTGTCTAACTTACATATGTTTTCTGATCAATGTGTTCTTCGTTTTGTCGCTCAGTGTAATTGCAAGCATGCATCTCTCCATGCTTCTTGGTGGGCATTTTTAGCTGTTCCATGTTTTTATGGCAATTTTCTATGTTTCTGTTCCATATGGTAAAGCATGTAATATAGACCGATTTAAAACGTTTCTTCTTAAGGCATAGTGGTATGATAGATTTCATTTTTAAGTTCACTTTTCCAAAAGCACTCCAACCTGTTCTCACTTGTCTCTCTTTATATCATAATTTTGATTGTGTTGCACATCCAGCGTATCGTTTAAAGTGAGAAAAGTTGCCGTGAGATATATATATTGATTTAATCCAATTATTTAAACATTACATTTATCAGATTTATACGTGAAAAAAATGCAACAGATTACATACTATGAAAAAATAAGAATAGATTTTACCCTTTCTGGCAATAGAACAGGTGTTAAGATGTTCAAACACCAAATATAAACATTTTGCAAGGAATCAAGTCTGTATTAACCACACATACTTGTGGTGAACATGCAAACAAAGATGCTCTGATAATTATCATGCTCTGATAATTGATTCCTTGGCGTGAACATTCAAGCTTATTGTATTCATGTTAAATAGTGGCAGCCAAAGTGGGGCATGGCCTATTAACTGGGTCCCACCTCAGAATCCAGAAAGCCCACCGGGTGAATATTTGCCATTTCAATTCTCTCATAGACATTGACATGGTGGCCATGAACACTGCTTGTGGTGTAATATACTGAGACTCGTCGAGAACAAATTCCACAAATTAGCTGCTTAAAAAGGCACACGGGGGGGTGGGGGGGGGGGTAAGGGAGACCATGGAGTGTTGCGATGTTCCGGTGTTCTCACCCCAGGTCTCGGAATGGGCTTCTGTGGTTTTTTCGAGCCCAGCTTCTTCATGGCATTGTGGAACTTCTTCTGCTCTTCTGTCATGAAGATGTCCTCCCCTCCAAAGTAAAGTGGCAAATACAAAACTGGTTACAACCTCGCTCTCTGCTTCTCATCCTGTTGTGCAGCCCAAAATACCACCAATGAATAATCTAAACAGTCATGTAAAAGAAAACGCAGTACAACAATAAGGATAAATCAATGCACCTGTATAGATTTTTGAGTATTTTTCCTTTCACATGCATGGATTTCCTTAGGGTACTCCAGTTCCGTCACACTTTCCATCAGACTTTAATATAATTATCTACACGGCCCAATAAGTCCGAGGGCCATGTTAGATGTGGGTACTACCTAAGATACCACAACTTTAGAAGTACCTATTATTGATATGGCTTATACGTGAGTAATTTAATAACCCACCCATTTCAAACCATTATCAGATAATTCACTGTTACTTGCCACAGTTAGAAATGCGATCTCTTGTGGAATCCACAAGTGAAAAATCTGGTCTGGGCTCATGGACTAAATGCTGATTTTTGTTGCAAATGAGTCTTACGAATGAATCACGCAACTACTCAAGAATACACTGTGAAGATTAAAAAATTTACCTTGATTTATAAAAATCACAGTAATGTGAAAGAAAAAATCGTAGACAGGAAGGATGATTTAAAATCTCAAATACTGCACAACAAAGTATGAGACGATTAATTTTATGTTGAACTCATCACATTCCAACAACCACATTTCAAAATCCACTTTTTGTGTTTACAACTATGACATTGCATTTGCTAAATTAAAGGTTCATTATATGATGGGGCATATAATACTCATACATTTTCTCATACGATGTATGGCAACCATGAGAAGCCAACCGATTAACACGTTTAGCTATGTACGGTGCGAAAGAAGTTGAACAGATATTCATACAAATGCGTCACATTTAAACCAAGCAACTTATCCTGAGATTTATTTCAATTTCAGTCCATTTCCTAATTAGTGGAATGCACACATGACACTTCGGTTATATTTTTACTTAAACAAACGTATCTGTCTCTCTGTGATGGACACAGGCAACGTGTACCGATGATAAAGCAACGTGGTGAGCAACTCTCGCTACGCGGCACTGCGTGGCACTTATCTTTTTCTTTTGCTGGTTGAAGTTGTCGATGATGACACCGATGAAGAGATTGAGAGTGAAAAATGAGCCGAAGATAATAAAGATGACGAAGTAGAGGTACATGTAAAGGTTGATCTCGTAGGACGGCTGATCCTTTACCTGTTCATCATAGAGATACACAACGGCACATTACAAACAGTGGTGATGTTAACCACATTGCACATTGCGCCAGGCACTCATTGTTTGACCGACACCTCAGGGTCGGTACTAAAACTGGGATCCTGGACCCAGGATCCCTGATTTTAGAACCCAAGGCCCCAGGACTCAAAAACTGGTACCCCATGACCCCTAGACCTTTTGGGGCACTCATCAGAGAGATTTTCCATGGTGAATACTCTGACGGATGCTCTGTTGCACACTCCAATTTACTACCCCATGTTTGGCACGAGTCCTCCACCACCTCTATTAGCATTGGAACTTCCTTATTCATGTTTAAACATTTTTGAAAAAGGTACCTGTATTGTCTTTGCACCCTTTGAGATGTGATTTGCTTGTTTAACTGCAGTATGAAATGTGAAATGATTATGAATATGCTCAACTGGTTTTTTTTTCTCACAAATAAGGCTCATGTCAGGTTGAGATACCAAATGCCACTTGTGTTGTCTACCACCGGGTATTGAATGTGGGCCATCCACACTGTGATGCAGTGTGTGCGAGCCTTCAAGCCACGAATGGCAGTTGCACAATACAGTCATATCTTTAATCGCATGGTACCAATGTACTGACTCTATCAATTATAATTTACAGCCCTTTGTGGGTTCACTGCTTGATGAAGGCCTCTTCACACTGCTTTGGGGGTTATTTGACCATACTTCATCATGCCGGACAGTGCAGGTTTGGTGAAGGGGGGTGGCTTGGAGGCAAGGACTGGGTTCAGATGTCACTCGCCTCCAAAGTTAGCCATGGCCAGGAATAATATTCAGGTTAGCGGGTTCATACGGTGGTGTGCGAACCACTGTGCCACCACTCCAAGGTGAATAATTATGCTTGTTCTTTACATTTGTTGCCTTTGATCATTTGTATCCCTCTGCTTGTGCTAAACCCACACATACTTATCATACTAAATGCATCTTTACGTTATCATGCCATGATTACATTTTCTTATATAAGAGCAGCAGCTGAGTAATGAGGTACAACTATGACATTAACCCTTGTCAAGCAAAATATCGCTTTGTCTAAGTCACTGCCCGTGCTGCAATACGAGCAAGATGACTCGCTGAAGCTCGTGTATTTCACAACAGATCTCCAGAGACGTAACAACGGAGCGCACGCCATCACTCGCATCGCGTCGTCACTCGCATCACTCATATGACGTCATCACTCACATGACGTCATCACTCACACACGTCATCACTCGCACGTCATCACTCACATCGCGTCATCACTCACATCGCGCCATCACTCACATCACGTCATCACTCACATCACGCCATCACTCGCATCGCGTCATCACGTCATCACTCGCATCACGTCAACACGTCATCACTCGCATCACGCCATCACATCGCGTCATCACTCGCATCGCGTCATCAAATCTCGTCATCACTAACAACACGTCATCACTCACGTCACGGGAATCCACTGCTGCGTACATGATATCCATCCAGCCCTTAAATGTGGCCTGTGGGGGAAAAAACACAAATGTTGCATTAAACATGACGCGCGTCGCATTTATAAAGTGGGAGTACCCCCCCCCCGCCACCCATTAGGCTCGCCCATGAGACGTCAGGAAATGGAACACGAACTACGTTTTAAAAGTGTATTGTGCGGAGGTGAGCTTATTGTTCTGAGAGCATTGATCGGCGATCGGTAAGTCCCTCAACTGGCGCCAAATTATGCGATTCTAAATCTGATTAATGTTGACTAGATGACAAATATCCTGTTTGGGTGCCGAGGCCCCCAGTGAGCATTCCCAATGGCTTATTCGAGCTTACAGGTTACCGAGGACAACATTTGAGGTCGTCAATAACATTCGCTGGGCACATTGTGAGCATTCTCCATCAAGACGAACCTTCTTCTTCGTGGTTCTTTAAGCCGGTTATGACGCATACAGCAACGGTGATTTATGATTGGCTTCTGCTGGTTCCTCTTATTTTGGATGATGCCATCTCAAAGTCAATTGAAGGAAATTTCATCGCGTGTCACTTCACCAAACGTGACCTCAACTGCACCATGATCTTAATGTGTTTTTTTTTTATTTCACTTGGCCGTGTCTCATGCGGTCAGTCAGGGATCCCATGTAAGCCCTGCCATGTGCGTCGTACAGTGAAGAGTTTAGGAGCGAGGGTGCTCACCACAGACTACTCTCACTTTGGTGTGACACGTAGCAGGCTTTCGCGACCAATATTCATAATCAACGTTTTTGGGTTTAGATCGCGTGATTTAAAAATGTGTCGTAACCCTCCACCACCCGACACGGCCAATCAGTAAAAAAGTGTCACGTTGACAAAAGACAAATAGGTCACTGCTTTAGCCCACCGGTGTGTTGAAGCGTGAAACCACAACATTTACAATTTTTGAGTACGACGTTTCGCTGGTAATTGCATCCAGCATCATCGGGCAATTCGCCATTCGGGCAATTAAGGCGAAACGTCGTACTCAAAAATTGTAAATGTTGTGGTTTCACGCTTCAACACACCGGTGGGCTAAAGTAGTGAACTATTTGTCTTTTGTCAACGTGACACTTTTTTACTGATTCGCCGTGTCAGGTGGTGGAGGGTTGCGACACATTTATAAATAACGCGATCTAAACCCAAAAACGTTGATTATGAATACTCTCACTTTGCTCGCATATCACAGCTCTCAGCATGCCTTTACGTGTCGTACGTTTAATTTTTTCAGGGTCCACGGGGTCACTGATATAGTGACCGATTTATAATTTTTGCAAAATCTCGCGAGTTAAAATCCAGGCAAGCGGTTAACTAAAGTCATCATTCATTTAGTATCAATAAAATAACTATCTAGTTGTGTGATGTAAACTGTGCTCATCTTATAGAGAGACTGACCCTCACCATAGGAAAGTGGAATTTCTGCAACTGACTCTGGGCCACTGATCGAGATGAGTGCCTGCCCCACTGCTCATTTGAGCAGGGAGACGTTTTGACTTTTCCTGCTACGTGGCTTGGCACGGAACTCACGAAATCAGTTTTTCGAGGGAGAAGCGAAAACAGAATAAACAGCAGACAGAAAAACACTGCACAACCCATCGACAGCCACGTCACGGGCACTTACGACTTGCAGCAGGGAGAGATAACCGATGCCAACGTTGTCGAAATTGACCTTAACGTTCTTCCACAGCGTCTCGTTGGTGGTGTCATTGAGCGCGATGCACATGCTGTAGTTGTCAACGATGGAGATGGGCAAGCGCTGGCCGTCCGTCTTGTTGAGGCAGTAGTAGTACTTCCCCGAGAACAGGTTGACGCCCATGATGCTGAAGATGAGCCAAAAGATGAGGCACACGAGCAGCACGTTCATGATGGAGGGGATGGCGCCCACGAGCGCGTTCACCACCACCTGCCGTGGGCAGGGGAGAGGTCACGTTGGTGGAGGCCGTGCGGGTGGGACTCGCGCCGGCCACGCTAAGCCTCTACGGCAGCCCGTAACCTTTTAGCGACCACCGCCACTTTAGTCCTACGAGCGAATGGTGTGCGTCTACCAATCTAGGGTCTGACCAGCAACGGAAAAGAGCAAATAGTGAACCTATTACAGGCAGCGTAGGAAACGTCAATAAAATAGATGTAACGTAGAAATAGGACGCGACAGCCCAAGCGATGGAAACAAAAAGTATAAGTTGGGTTTTAAACATTTATGGATATATGTGTTTTGGTGTATCTATCAAAAATAGGATTGAATATTATTGTTGTAACTTTCTGACCTGCCCCTACTGCATATCTGTTATGAAGATAACTCATTGGATTCTCCAAGATAAATAACGATTCTGATATCTGTTGGTTTGAAGTAAAATAAAAAGCTAATTTAAATATCTCCCACTTGGATGTAATTTCCCCCCCCCGTCACCCACGAATTACTCTCTCAGCAAATTTGTTTCCCAGTAAAGACTTGATGGTTTAAATATCTGGTTAACTTTTCCTAACGTACTGAGTAGACTTATTCATCATTATGCGTGTAGTCCTACGCTGATGGCAAAATACTCTGGCAGCTCGGTGACTACTTGGGAGTAAAATGTGAGTAAAATAAAACATTGCTGCGACTACGTTTTGCTTTTAAGAACAAATTGTTTAACATTGCGCACCGTGCTCACGTGAAACAGCGCACACGCAGTTTCCGGAGAGAAAAAGCCGTCGCGAAATGCAGGACGTGACATTTCAAGGCATGCAAGGAAAACAGATTTGGATAAACATTTTGCCAATGGACAAAACATTCCCAGCGAAATGCAGTCGTACAAGTCAGTTGTTCCTTCGCGGACTTTCACTTAAATGGCTCAACCGCAGTGGGATGGACGAGTGCGGTGATAAACAAAAGTCCAAATAAAAGAAGGCACATCCCTCATCCAAGTACACATTCACTCGTGGTGTGGAGCAGGCAACAGATCCGTCGTTTTGTAGCATCACCAGCCACGGCACTCGCACGCACCGCACAAACGCTAACAACGCGCACGTAACCTACGAGTGATATGGCATGCGGTTTCCATTCTTTTGAAATATTCTATTTGGAACAGTTCATTGTCATGCCTTTAACCCTCTCGTGCATGAATTGTTACATGCAAAAGCAATTTATTTGGGGAGTTTTATGCAAGTATATTAGTTCGATGTCAACTTCACCGCGCCCCCCCCCCATAAAAGTCGGTCATTATGCATGAGAGGGTTAAAGGATTACAATTATAGAGCTGTGGATTATATGATGCATTTGATTCGTAATCGGATTTAGCATCTAATGAGCCATTTGCTTGTTAATTTGCCTGCAGCGCATTTACCAATTCGTCTTTAATCACAATTGTATCGGAACATATCGGGCGAAATGAATGTTCAAAGCGACCAGGTAAAACCCGATGGCCGAACCAACAACGTAGCTTTCCCTCCTCATCCACTGTTATTGGGAAGAGCCAAATTGGCGCACCACATGCGGAGAGCGTCCGTGTAGGCGGTGGGACAGAGGCACGGCGATAGCGACCGCCCTTGAGGGAGCTGCATACGAGAGAGTGCGACCATCATTCTATAAGCGTCACCCCCCCCCAACACGCATGCCTTAAACGAATTGAATTCATTGATTTTTGACCTCCGTCCTTTTACTGTGGGGGGGGGGGGGGCTGCACGTTGGCAACGGCGCTGAGGGTCGACGCCGCACGCGAGAGTTGTCTCTGATACCCCCTCCCCACGCCGCCACCACCGTCACGTTTCCATGCAACGGGAAACCATTTTAGGTCATGTCCGCAACGGAGCCATTAAGCGAAGCTGCCGTTGAGATGTTAAGTCTGAAGGCACTGCGGTGGCATATTAGCACGTGCTAACGAGTAGAGGATGATTAGCAGCAGGGAGCTAATTTCAAGGCGATTTCACCGCGCGCGGACCAGCCCCTTGCCGGCGGCACACGTGTATCGATGCGTGAGGAATGTCACGTATCGATACGCGATTGTGTCACGCGATTGTGTTTGACTCAGCCAAAGTATCATGCAGCAGTAAATATTTCAAATGCCAGGGATATGGAGACCGAGGAAGGCATGCCAGCAACACCAAAACAACACCATGCTTATGAAATTCCCTCCGACCTGAAACTGCACCCATTCATATCAATTTCGAGTGGCTTTGTTTGGTTGGCATTAAACTTTGTATCAAAACATGAATTATAAAATAATTTAAAAATAAAATGCGCCATTGTCCCATGCTGAGAAATGAGCATCTCAATTTGGGGAGAACACAAAAGATTGGAAGTTTTGGTTATCTTTACCTGAACCCAAATGCACACTTCAAGTCCCATGCAAGGTCGAAGATATGTTTCATTCTAAAAAGCTCCGAGCCACCCCCAACACACTGCACGCATCTAGGCACCCATGGTCTGTTCCACCCGAACCTCGCAACTAACTTCAGATACCAATCCCACCCTCCAGAACCAACCAATAAATAATGCGTTCACGCGGCGATGTTACGCCGCCAAAGGTGGTCTGTCATTTGGTTTCTGGAGAGTGAGATCAGAGGTAGTAGTCTTGAGTGTTGGGTTGGGGTGGAACAGCAGGGACGCTCAGGAGATTACCCATCCCCCTACCCCCACACATCCCTCTCGGGATGCTGGGAGGCAGAGGGAGAGAAGTCTAATTGAGGCTCAGCTCATTATGCAGTTTGGTTGGAGTTGGTGAAAATGTGATGGGGGGAGGGGGGGGCAGGATGGTCGGCAGAGCAAGCACTTCATTTATGATGCATCGAAAGAGAACGAGGGGTGGAGATGGAGGATTCGGCTATATTTGGCGCTTGGAGACATCCATTTTTTCTGGCATGCCAAGTTGTGAACATGCATGAAGGTTGTTTCCTATGCACTCTTACCCTCATCCCTTCAAATCGTGATAGGGCCCTCAAGGGCCTCAGTGCTCTTAGCGTCCTAAGGGACTTAATGGCGCCCAGTTCCGAGTAGCCCATGGCATTAGCTACGAGACTGACTAAAGAGACCTACATTGGGGAGGGGTGTGGGCGACAAAGCAAAAAGAGGCGCGCGCGCGTGTTAGGCGCGCCCAAGTGCCACTGGCGCAAGTGGGGGGCCAGTGGGTCACCGCCAGCAGGATTTCAGGGGGGCAGCGGGGTTACGGACCCCCCCCCAACCACCCACCCACCCGCGTCGTGTGCCAGCCGGCCCTACGGGGAGAAGCGGACACGTCAAGACGCATTAGCAGGGCCTCGCGCGCGGGGGGACGGGGGCAGCAGGAGGAGGAGGCGGTGGTCGTCGTCCGTGAACGCGCTTACCCTCATGCCTTCAAATCTGGAGAGCGCACGCAGAGGTCTCAGGGCACGCAGGGTCCTTAGGGACTTTATTGCGCTGAGCTGATCATAACCGAGGGCTGTTGCCATGAGGGAAACAATAGAGATCTGTCCAGAACGGATGGAACGACGGGGTTGGTTATTCACTCTTTAAAGTCGCAGGGTGTCAAATTGCCTTTTGTACAGGGCGAGGTCACACGTTGAATCAGAAAACAATCGATTATCGCGATTATACTTTTAATGCTACCGTTTAATGGTTGATAATTATACACATTTAAAAACAGCGAAAGGTATATTATAAAAAGACAAGCAAGTGACAAGGACATGATCTAGAGTGGTTAAAATAATACGGCAATCAAATAATTTGATCAAACTGGTCATTCAAAAAAAAAACGTATGCAATGACATCAATGTATCATCCCAATTTTCACAAGCTTACATGATCACCAAGATACCTGAATGTGTTTATGCTGCAATACTTTTTAGTCTCCCTAAACCATTTTCTAAATTCTATTACCTACACAATGCAGTGATAATTCATTTATGGAAGTATCAATAATAAGGTGATAAAACGTCACAGAATATTTCATGTTAAAACTATGGAAACATTGTCCTCTATCACTGTTGAAACTGACTTCTTGGTAATAATAAGAACAACATAATTTGTAATGTAGGCACACAGCATATTTTTGCAGCTGCATGTGCTTACACTATTTTATAATGTAAACGTAGTTTTACAACGTCGATAATGTATCCGTTTGTTTGAGAGTGTGGCATGAGGGTTATGAGCCGCTGAAGCACCCTGTATGGTTATCGCAATGCAACTACGCCATCAATCAACGTCAATCCTCTACGGTTATTCAGATGCCGTGGAAAACATATCGAATTTGCAGATCAACTTGGTGCAAATGATTAAAATATTATATAATAACATAAACACAGCCGGAACATACTTACCTTTTACTACATTTAAATCATTCACTAGTTGATGTGCGGTATTATGGGAACGAGGCGCAAAATGTTCTCGTCAAAACCTGCTGGAGAAGCGTCAATGTCACCTGCAGCGTTCCCGCAGCACGTGGCGGGGTTCCCTGCTCCTGGGGACACGCTGGAATATTCCATCACATCGCGGGGGTGCTCGGCTCTTGAGGAAAACCTACTGTGTCGTGTGCAGCCCTTGGCTGATTCCAGCTCCCACCGGTGCATTTATCCCCGTCAGGAATTAGTTGGATCGAGCCGCTCTCTTCAATGACGTTCATTCGTTATCATCCCAATCGCAGTGTATTTTGGTGCAAACAGAAACAAAACTCGCCACCTTCGTCAGTAACACTGTCTTATAAACGAGTCAAATTGTAGGATTTGATGGCTCTGAAGATGCTCTGAAGGACCATAGTTTGCAAGAGATCCACCTTGTCCTAGTTTTCTCAGGATCGTCCCCTTGTTGAGGTAGCTGCTGTCCTGGGAAATGTGTAAGTCTTACCAGGACATTCAAATTCCCGGTTGTTTAGGTGCATGATAATGCACATTTCAAGACGATGCATTCACCAGTGTTTTGCACCTCAGAAGTTACAACCCTACCAGCAACGTTAGCCTGTTACATGTGTGCTTCTTATAAGGCAGGTTTAAAGGTGACATTGGCAAAGGGGTTTCAATCTCTGATTATTATAATAATGATTCACCACTGTCAATAAAGCCCCCAATTGGGATTCTTATTTTAGTCTTGTAATGTAAATGATTGACTCAGGATTTAAGGTTAAGACAAACTGCCTGCCTGACAAGACGAGAGAGTCACAGCAATACCAATCAAATCATCAGCCATGAGCCAGAAGCGGTGACTCCATGTTCCTATGGCGGGGGCTAGGTTTCCCAGAGGACATCCACTGCTGGCAGCACGTAAAGTAGCACTAATTGTATTTACCCCGTAGGGGTGTGAGTATGTTGAACTTTTTTCGCACCGTACATAGCCAACTGTGCTAATCGGGGGGTGATGGGACTTAAATCGATGTACAAAAAACCAAGACATATCATTGGAAGAAGAATGTCTCATAGTACCGGGAGAGTGGAGAACCACACATAAATGCATTATCGTGAGCGGCGTATTACTATGCAAGTGACAAAAACCGGGACTATTAATGTCCTCGAAAGACTTCCCGTGAGAGCTATCTCAAAAAGCAAATGATCCTGGAAAACAAGGGCTGGTGACGTCACCTGGCTATACAAGTAATTTGCGATGAAAATGTGAGCCGCTGCCATGAATGAGCACGCGAGCATCAAATATTTATGGACGGGGGTGCCGTGTGACAGGAGAGGTGCCGCTTGTGTAACGCAGACCGCAGATGCGCGGCCGTCACTAATGCTCAGCGTTCTCATTTAACCACATTTGCGCCACGCTTCGCAAACACCGCATGACGGTGCCGTGCGAAGCCCACGCTGGCAGCCACCATCCCAGCGTCCATGGCGGAAATCGGCTCGCACATACTCCACCACGCCGCCCTCCTCCATCTACCCCACCCGCCAACTCACAGAGCAAGCCTCACTTGCGCTGGCTTGCAGGATGGGAATCACTTCTGCTGGCTTTCAGCGAAAGGCTCACTCGTGCTGACTTACAAGATGGGAATCACTTGTACTGGCTCACACCACAATGCTCACTAGTTCTGGCTTGCAAGATGGGAATCACGTGTACTCGTTTTCAGCGCAAGGCTTGCTAGTGGTGGCTTACAGGATGGGATGCACTCGTGCTAGCAAACAGCACAGAGCTTAATCACTCTAGATGCCCAAGGTAATGTTTCAATTAAGTTAAACCGCTACAGAACTCTCTTTGGGGCCATGGGTTTTTATTCGAGTTGAAGGGGGAGGAGATCATTAAGAACCGTCATTACAATCTTTATGCTCATGCTAACATCAAAGAATAATTTATGGCAACATGCCAGCTACAAAAATGAATGATGCTGTCTTTTATTGGCAACACGAGTTCGGGTCTCTGGAAATGCTTTTGATTTAAATGGGTGTGGCGGCATGAACGCTAATTGCCCTCACTTTCATAATTATCTGCTTGATTTCGGGTCCAATTGTGAAAAAAATGGAAATTATGTTTTTTTTTTATAGTTTACACATTATACTGACACCTGCATTTCCTTTATTATGAATGCTCACAAAGCGTGATCTTCCCATTACTGTATGAATGCTTACCCATGCCAATGCATCCCTCAGTCTTGCAACGTCACAAGACTGTATATCTCGAGGCAGATTTAATCTATCTTCTTCTGGGGTTGTCGTACTCATGGGCTCGTTCCAAATTGTAACAAAAGCTAAAAAGTGCACACTATAGTGCGCTCCTCTCCACGTTTCTCTGTGCACTTTTCAGCGTTTATTTAATGTTCTTTGTCGATGTCCATGTTTCTGATCCATCTGTTATAGTTGGTAATAGGCCTGTGATTTCAAATTGTATTCTTTGAGTACAGGTGTGTTGATGAACCATGATCAAATGCAGCGGTCCAAAAACACTCCAACCTGTTTTCTCTTGATCTAATTTCGATCACAACATGACTTCAATCATCACCCTGGACATAAATATTATCTTGTATTTTCAATTAATGTTCATCCATCAGTCATTTTATTTGTGAACTTGCACGTTCATATTTATATTAGCCCGACTTTACAGCCTACTTTCTTAAGTTCTTCGGTCATTTCCTGTGTTTCACTTTGATTGGTTGTAATGACTGCTGTCAACAAATCTAAGATGGTTAAACATTACATTCTCCATTTATGTTTATGCTTTTTTTTTCTCCCAATAATTTTTCAGAATATATCTCCTCATGCTGCTGTAAATAGCATTGGTGAGAATGTATCTCCTTGCCCAACCGCTTTTCTGATTTTTTTTCTTTATTCGTTTCAATGCAGCAGCTCCCTACCAATTCCAATAACCATCGCTGGTCAAAAAATATATCTTTTAGATTGATTAAATACTACAACTCTTCAGTTTTCAAGTAAAACATTAATTACATTATGTTTATGAAAGCAAGGGACACGACGATGACCTACAATGCATTTTAAAGGTTGGGTTAAAACAACAATATCAATTAAGCCTTTAATATAAACATTGGCACGCAGATTACGCAAGACTCACGCAGGCTGCTGTGTGGCCATTTTGAGGGTTATTAATCACGTTCATTGCTATTCATCTCACGAGCATACAAAGGCCATGGTTTAGGGGAAGAGGTCCATAATAATCTCCGTCAGCATTTATGAACAAAGGCTAAATGATACGTTTCCAGCAGAGTGGTGTATTTAATTGCCTTTTGTTAGGATGTTTTTTGGGGTGGAGACCCCACAGAATGAGAGAAAACCATGGTTTTCATATTTCAGAAACCAGGTGCAGACAGCTCACCTGAACAAAGCATCTGGCAAAGGAAATATGAAACCTCCACGGTGTTTTTTGTGTTCTTCTCTCATCTGCCAGATTTTGGTAATCCACTGGCGTCCTTATAAAACGTATGCTCCTGATTAAGGCTGATGATTTTTCGTGGCTTCTGAACTTACACGTGCGTGGTGGCCGATGTTTGTAAAACAGTATAGCAGCACCTTGGAAAAAGAGATTGTGGTGGACTGCAACATATTTCGTGCATCCACCTGTGTGGGGCAGCAAATCACCTAAACGAGGTAGTGCAGCAAGTAGGTCCGTAGGTTGTACAGTTTGAGTCGGTGTGGGATTTCTCTAGGAATCCTGGTATTTCTCGATCAGACTAAAACATTCAAAATGGAATTAGCTGGACTTTGCTGGATACAAAAATACATTGTTTCATGCTTAAGCTTTTTGGCACTAAAATTCTAAACAAAAATTCAGGCGTCCCGACCTCTGAACAATGTACAGATAAGACACTACATTGAGGGATCCCCAAATGTAACAATGTGGCCAAGATCAAATGCAACACAGGAAAACAGTAATGGCTCATTGGACCAACATTTACTTGTAATCGTTTTTTTTTTTACCGAATTGTAAAGGTTGCCACCTGTACTGGTTTTCTCAGGATCTTTTACTCTGAGGTATCTGTCCTGGAACATCTGAAAGTCTTCCCGGGACGTAAAAACATCTTGTTCTTGTCAGTTGCGTAATAATACACCGCTCAAGACAACACATTTGCATGAAGTGTTCCCTTCTGGTGGTTTTGCGAGATATTATAATATTTTTTTTCTTCCTGTGATACGTCCTGGTATTTTAATCCCTGGAGGTTACAACCCGACATATCATCTGAAGACATGGCCTGAGCAGGGAATGACGAGGGGACATGACGATGATGAGCAGTGGCGAGGGGAAGGTACTCACATCAACGATGAGAAAGTCAAGCCAGCACCACGCGTTGGTGAAGTACTTCTGGAAGCCATAGGCCACCCACTTGAGCAGCATCTCCAGGATGAAGATGTAGGTGAAGACCTTGTCAGCGTACTCCAGCACTGTCTTGATCGTCTTCCTCTGCTCGATGTAAATGTCCTCAAAGGCCTGCGTTAGCAACAGCAAGAAAAAGCGAATGTGGTTGCTTATCGTGGGCATCATTTTTTAAAATTAATTTATAAAAAATATGTCTTTCTAGCTATCTCCGAGGTGTTTTCGAGTTGCACCGCGTGTCATTCAGAGTGATGTCCGACGTTTTGCTCCATGTGCTAGGATCTTCTTCAGGAACTGAGTTATTTAGGAACTCTGAGGAAGCTCCCATCATGTAGAGGGAAACGTTGGCTATCATTGCGAACAACTCGCAAGGACAATCCGAAGGAGAGCTAAACAGCACAACGGTGAAAACCTCTGAAAGCAGGTTAATTCACACATAATCAAGGAACCATATTTTGGCACGCTACGAATTGACTTTCATTGTGGATCACGATTGTCCGCACTGTAGGTACTGCTTCTTCATACACAAAACAGTTCATACTGTCTGCCTGCTCAAACAAGCCTTGGGTGGTGCCTATCCCCACTGGCAATCACGAGCCAGTGATTTAAATTATGAATTCCAAATGCAGCACCGTTTTTATCTTAATTCATATACTTTACATATTCAGTTATATGTTACTGTTAAAAATGATAAAGGTACGGACTGAAAATGCTAAACAAATTAAGGAGGAAAATACCGCTGTGATCGAGTATTTAAGTGGTTTAGGAGCAATTGTTCGTGCCTCTCTGTGCAAAATCCAGCCATGGATTGCTGCCCAGCATAGCTGCCTTCAATGCCGCAACACCGCTAACGAGCACAGAATCCTGCCGCTCCACTCACTTTCTGTTACAATTGTAACGTTCTATTTTTACTTGTGTATGCGTGGAGGTAATTTTCCATCGAGAGGGCATCTCGAGAGCTCCCTCACGTGAAGACCTTTCTGCCAGTGCTGGTGTGAGCCGGTACTTGCAGGACTGTCATTTCAGATTTTTTGTTTAATGGATGATGAAAATGTAAACGTGTGACTCGCCGCACAGTGTTCGCTCGTTCTCGAACAGAGAGAAAGAGAACGACTCACGAGGTCCAAGGAAGCACAGAATGAGCGGGAAAGGCAGCAGCCACATGGTGAGCCAGCAGCCATCAAATTCCTCCCCCCCCAACCACAACCACCAAGCTATGTGGTCCCCTCTATATGAAAATGCTATCAGCCAATCAATGTGTGTTTACATTTTTTATGCGTTTATTCATTCGAAAACATATTCTCACAGTTGTAATCTGTTCAGAGATAATTGAAGCTGACACACCCGAAGCTTCGAGTAAGTTGTAAGAACAAAACCAATAATAACAATAGGGGTCATTCCGTTGGAAACCAAAACTGAACAACTTTGTGGGTATTCTTTGGGTCTTTCGGTAAAGTCCCGTAGATAGGTTCAAAGAAAATAACAACCTATCGACGTGACGAAAGCTTTAAGTCAAAACTTGGTGGGTATTTGCTCAAACGAAAACCGTGCCCCATGTTCTTACACAAAGAGTGAGCGGACGCAGAGCGCGCCATCGAGACACTCTGCAGTACTGCGCACACTCTCCTTCTAATCGCTCCGTGACCTTTGCGACGCGTTGCCGTGCTCTGAGATAATACGTTTTGTTTTCAGGCTATCCTATCCGTGGGATGCGGTATTTCAGCCGGGGCACGAATGCGAATACGTGGAGACGTCCATTATCTGACCGTGATGGCTCTTGCGTGGCCGATGCAGCGCTCTCGAAGTAGGTTTAGTGGATCATGCAGACATCGTCATGTGTGTCAAACACATCGCTGTAGGGCTAGCCCATCAACTTTGTGATGGCTGGTAAGATGAGTACTGCTCTGTAAGCGATGTTACACCGCTCACCGCGAGCGTTCACGATGACCATCCAGCGATCTCCTGGCATGGCAGTTAAAATAATGTGAGTTTCTTAAATCCCCCCACTTATTCTTTGGGTCTTTCGGTGAAGTCAAGTAGAAGAAAATTTGTAACAAAAACTACGACGTTTCGATCGCAACACAAGCAATCGTCCTGATGATGATTGCAACACGTCGTAGTTTTTATAAAAAAAATTGTTCTACGTGACTTTACCGAAAGAACCAAAGAATATGAATTCCTGCAGTCACGAAAGCTTTTAAGACAACATTTATCCCCCCACCTATGTTCAGTCCAGCTGTGTAAATGAGTACACCACAGTTAAAATCCAGTGTCATTTTCAGGAATAGGCCATTGTGTGCTGGTATCATGGTGCAAATTCAAACAATAACCTACAAATAACTCAATTGAGGTTATGCCTAGCAATCATCGCCTCATTCTGCAAATGTTTTGTTTTGGCAGGACCCTCCTCATAAAGAGTCATGGGACTCAGTGAGGCTTCTGTGGGTAAACAAGGGCAGTAGTAGTAATAATAAGAACAATAGTAAAAACCTTTACCACCTTTTGCAACTATTACACTGGTAAACACACTTTTTCTGGCACAAGGTATTCCAACGGTTTTAAGGTCATTTTGGGGTGCTGATTCCAAATCTGGCATCAGTTTTTGTCTATCACATCAGGTTTGATATATCAAATATTGCATTTTCAATAAAAACTGCAGAAGAAAAATATTAAATAAATGTGGATATCTACATAAAATTATATTATAAACACACTATCCTAAAAATACAGCACCATATTTTAACACTAAAGCAGTCACTGACTCGCAACAACTTGAAATCATAAGTGACAGAGTTAATTTCGGGTAAAATCAATGAAAATGGGGTATGCCGATAGCATAAAAATGAGATGTGATAGAGCAAATCTGAGATCAGATTTGGAATCAGCACCCTCACCGAACCCTGAAATTAGTCTAAAACAGCTGCAAAAGTCCAGGCCAGAAAAAAATGTTTTTTCTTTGTTGACCAGTGTTATTACTGTTACCATCGCGAGATACATGGGAGGAGGGACAGGTAGTCGCGGGCACCGGACGGACGCGATCCCCTGTGACCGGTTTAAGAAGCTCACCAGGGCGCCGCTGCTGAGCAGGATCATGAACACGATGACCGACTCAAACCAGTTGTGCTCCACGATGCGATAGCAGGCACGGCGCAGGTTCCACCAGGACCTCCCGCGGTCCGTGCCCACGTCCAGGCGGCAGTACGGGAAGCGGTGCAGGCAGCCTGGAGTGCGATGCGAGAGGGTGGTGGGGGGTAGGAGGTGTGGAGCGAGTGAGACATCAGCAGCAACACCCCCAGAACAGATGCTCACTCTCCCCCAGGCAGACATTACGGATCGGGACACCCTCGTGCGGTACGAGTTTCAACAAGAAGGGGCGTGGAAGCTTTTAATTCACATTTTATTACGTATCTGTTTATCATTCCTATTGTTCGGCTGCGATAAAAGTTGTATTCATAAACTAGACGAATCAGCTTAGAGCTAAAGTTGTCTCTTTGTCTCGCTGCTGGATGTTAGTTGGTCACATTTTCTCCGTGAATTGATGATGACTTTAGATGACCACAATGCAGTTCTTCAGGAACTGGTGGTTTTCCATAATACGTAAGACTGAGAGCTTTTTTCTTACACACGGTGCCTGCACGAATGTTTGTCGTTGAGATTTTTCTCGTACATTTACAGATTTGAATTAAAGCGAGCAAAGCATCCAAAAGCAACATCTAACCAATTGCTCGTTACTTCAATTAAAGCAGCAAACGAAAAGCAGAATAACTCATCACCATATTTCATATCAGTTAAATATTTTATCCGCAATAAATAACTGTTATTGCTTTAAGAGTTATGGAGCTGTTTACATTATGGTCAAATGCACATACTTCATCGGACAGGGCAAACTGCTGCTCAGATTCTGAATGACGCATTGAGTAGGTACATAATGATCCACCCCCGCCTTCCCAAGAGGTTCGATCATTGTCAGCATTTGGAATTGTGATTCAATTCAAGAATCGATCATTTGTTTTCATCAAAATGTTACTGTATTATATGTATTTTATTATTTGTTTCTGTCAGTTGTGTTCACTTCATTAGTGTAAGGCCAACAATCATGAATCCTTTGCATACATTGTAAATAAACAGATCCTTACATGAACGGTTTGATGCATGTGTCTTAAGCTAAATCAATTATTCTACTCGATGAATTCATGCCTATAAATCTTAATAAACAAGCAGATTAAATGTTTCCTTCCCATATCTAGCTTTCTACATGAAAAAAGTAGTTTTTACACATCCCATCATAAATACAGCCTTTGGGAGTGGATAATTTCAGCAGTATTGCTTCAATAGGAGCAAAACTCTGGACTGCTTTTGACATTCAGCGTCTCATCAGTGGAGTCTGGCTTGCTGGAACCAATCCTAGCGAACTGCCAGATGTTGATAGGCTAAAGGACCTTCCTCTGTCAGACGCTAGTCCCAGTCTGACACAAAACCTCATAATACATAACACGAAATGATCATTATCAGCATTGTAGAGAGAATATAAGTAATCATATAAATAAACTGACAATACGCCTCCTAATTTGTGTTGTGTTCTACAATCTGGGTCACAGCGAGAACCCGGTGTGTTAATTTGACTCGACACCACAGCCCCTGCAAATCCTGGCGGCATCGTGGATGCATGCGTACTACCCGCGCAATCCACATTCCGCTTCCGTCCAAATGTCCATGCGTGCGGTGAACACAATCGAGCCTGTGAAGTTAAATCATCCTTGCAGCCACCCAGCACGAATGTTGCAAGGTGGCGTTTTTAACTCGCGGATTTATACAGAGAAGAAAAATGTAGCTTTGGATAACTAAATTTCACGCTCATTTGCCACCCCATTTCAAACATCAAGACGTATTAGTTCTGCGTGGATGAATGGTAGTGTGAGAGGTTATGCAATCTGATGCCAGAATATGCAAAAAATATTAGCATTTCTGCTCCTATGAAATTAATGGGAGGGCACTTGGGTAGTGGAGGGTGGGCAGAGGTTGAGAGTCCTGGGATCAGCAGGCAAGGCAGTAAGCACGTAATGATTCACCACCCCCTCCTAAGAGATTCAGTGAATTAATCGAAGTCGTTATTTATATTCAGCATTCGTACATTTGTGTCTATTTTTACCGTTTCATGTGCATTGTTTCTCATTTGTTCCGTCTCAATTGTGCTATTTAGTTTGCTCCGTTATCGTAGATGTAGCATAATCATGTAATTTACATATCATTTGCACGAATCATAAGGAATCAATTATCATGCGTAGGATTCGATGCACATATTGTGAGAGGGCAGGAATCAATTTAATCGATGAATCACCTAAATGGAATATTGAATGCATCGTTACATCATTAAATGCATACTCGTGGGGGTCTGTCCGTCCGCTTGGACGCGTGTGGGACCCCCTGGCACCACAGCAGAGCAATCTTCGGCTGCTAAGTGGGCAGATGGGGCTTGCAGATGCCGAGTGTGAGCTGGGAGAGCCGCAACGCTGGGTACCTGCAGCTTTTGGCGAGCGGAGAGTCGAAGGCCGTCGGCAGTGGCGGTTAAATTGGCCAGCAGTAACGTGTAGGCTGCTTATGACAGCGGTTCACGGTGTGCACCCGGCAGGCTGCCCTGGTTATTACTGCGGCGTATTACTGTGGGTATATTTGGAGCACCTCCCACTAGCACGGTTGGCGATGTGCGGTGCGAAAGAAGTTCAACATACATTAACTATGAAATATGCACCCTCTGCTTCACAGTGGACTTTATAGATTCCGTGAAGTTATTCGAAAAGAGTAGGCCATATAGTATGAGCGTCATGGTCCAAATTTGCCAATTTTTCTTAATTACCTGAAAATTATTCACTTGGCATCACACATAGCAACTGCACAACCCCTGCTGTGAAACTACTGCAGACTGTGCTTGTGTCACATCGCGCCTTCCTGGGAGCCTCGGACTGTAAGAATGGCGCCAATACAAATCATAGGTAAGGCGCGGTGGGAGGGATCGAGCACAGTGTGCGCATGTGTGGGCAGGACAGACGAGGTGAGCGGGGTGGTGCTGAGAGCTCTCAGCGAGCCATGCCTTCTGTGAAGCACTCCTCTGGCTCCATCATCTCCTCCACGAGCTCCACGGGGATCTCCACCTCTCCCTCCTTCTGGATGTCCACCGTGCTGCCCTCGGACGAGCTCACCGTGTCCAGCTTCTGCAGCGGCGCAGCAGGGGGCATAAAGGTATAGGGCACGCTTAAACACAGGCCAGACGGAGACGATGCCATCGGCAATAGGGTTTCGGCTCGCGAGGACGTACACGTGGACCGAAACGTCGGACATCGTGCTTAATGACGTGCGGTGCAGCCCGGAAAGCCATCGGAGAGCTGCGTAGCGCAATCGCAAACAACTACGCGGATTTTTAATTTGGAGCTTTCGTGACTGCAGGAATTATTCTTTGGTTCTTTCGGTAAAGTCACGTATAAAGATACGTGACTTTACCGAAAGAAGTCACGTATAAAGATACGTGACTTTACCGAAAGAACCAAAGAATAACTACGCGGATGTAATCCCCCTGCTAAATGATTCAGGCCAATCCACCGCATAATCAGCACGTGTGTTGGAGTTGACCTGACAGCCTCATCATTTGCACGTGGATTTTTAATGTTTTTCAGTAAAAAAGCAGTGAAATGGCCACTTCATCTTCTGCCTGTGGTACAACTCATTTTGAATGACCTGAGGTTATTTTGTTAGAGAGTCTAAAAGTCAAAGTATCGCTGTGATTACATGTGCACTCATAACCCTAAGCCAGTGGTGGCAATTCCACATTTCCCGGATGAGGACCAATGCTTCGTGAGAAGAACCTCTGAGGTGTTTTTGGGGTTTTTACTGTGTGTGCAACCTGAAAACACAACCCGGGGGCTCTCACAGCACCTCGGATGAAGTGTTGTTCTCATACATTTAAGTATAACGCATATTTGGAATAACATTCAAAATTTGGAATCGCCCCAAAGTGGCGGAGTGCGTGTCAGCGTCAGTGTAACCAAACCCAAAAAATCAGCTGAGCTCCAGCACAGCGACAGGCGACCCATTGATGCTGGGAGGTGATAATAGTTCAGCTGTTTTCATCATCAGATTAAATTTGTTAAATGGCGCAATTCACAATTGGTTAGGAGAAGCTGGAAGGCAGAAATGTTGCTAATTAGGACTCCGACTAAAAGAACAGCTCAAGCACAATTAATTGGGGGCCAACGTAACGGACGAACGTGCTATTGCTCGCGATATGCAGGCACACTTGTTTGTGGCCATGGCGACAGTTCGTGGTATTGTCGCACACGGCTGAGCGGCACAAAGATAAAAATAACAAATGAGGGCACAGAGGTGATAATAAGGGCCAAAAATTTGAAGTCATCTTTAAAACATGCGAGCGTTGCAAGTGGAAGACTTAAACCCCTGTCTCAACTCTCCGACAACACATTGTTTCAGCGATCGTATGATTCGTCGGAAAATTGGATGGAAAAGGTCACGAGTCTCTGGGAGAACGATATAGCTCATTCTTTCAGGGCTTAATAACTCTCAAGTGCCTTGCAAATCCTTGCATACGATAAAACGTACATAGTGTGCATGGGCACACCTATATATAGCCCACCGAGCCTTTATCCTTGCTCTGCCTTTTCCCTCGGGGGGGGTAACAAATACAAAAACACGTGAGCTGCGAACGGCGGGCAGTCAGGCAGGCGGGTGATACAACGTCCAAGTTCACTGCTCACACTTGCCCACCCGGTGGTGCCCGACCACCCCATCGCGATGAATGAATGACCTCCGTCTTCTCTCGTTTGCCTTTAATGAAGAGAAAATAAACACGGTGGTGGAAATACTCTTAGGTTTTTTTGGTAAAGTCACCACGTAGGTAAAATAATTAAATACAAAATTACTCAAAGTAATAATATAAATAAAATAATAAATCACGACTTTTCGGAGGCAACACGAGTCTCCGTCATCAGGCGGGACCGTCACAGCTAGATTTGTTGTATCAAGTGAGGCAGAGATTCCAAGATACAAGTTCTTAAATACAAGTTAAGGGGGGAGGAAGGAGGGAGGGGCTTATCTGAATGTGGTGGTTAATGAAAGGAACGTATTGGGAGGGGGGGGGGCTTAAAGAGAGTGAATGTGGAATCGTTGGACCTGTTGGTGCACATGCTAGAAGAGAACGAAAATGCCCATGTTGTTTTACTCAGTGTTGGCTGACAATCAAATACAAGGTGGTGGAAGGAGACGTGTCACCGAGCGGGGCACTATTCTAAGTATTCCACACAACAGCAGCTGTTGTACATACGAAGAAAATGTTGCTTAAGGATTTCAGCGCTCACGTTTCTGTACGTGGGATTAACAGAGGTGTGTGGAAAAGTCCCAGCGGCTTCGTGCTTGAATTGACTCATTGGTGCCAGCAAATTTTGCGAACGTTTTTGCATAAATTCATTCCAATAATTTCATACCAATTGACAGCCCTATAAATCATCACGTGTGCGAACATTTTCTCTGATAAAAACAAATCTTATCGAGCGATGGGACCCTCAGACCGGTGATAAATCACGGGCTTCCTCGCCCGGCGGCGCAGCCCACGCCAGCGTGGCATCTCAACGCTCCGAGGCCCTTTAACCCCCGAGAAGCCCGCTGTGGTAGCCTGCTGCGGCAGCCTGCTGCGGCAGCCTGCTGCGGCAGCGGAGAGAACCCCGCTGCAGGCTGCCGCAGTGGAGAGAACCCCGCTGCGGTAGCCTGCTGCGGGAGCCTGCTGCGGCAGCCTGCTGCGGCAGCGGAGAGAACCTCGCTGCGGCAGCCTGCTGCGGGAGCCTGCTGCGGCAGTCTGCTGCGGCAGCCTGCTGCGGCAGCCTGCTGCGGCAGCGGAGAGAACCCCGCTGCGGTAGCCTGCTGCGGCAGCCTGCTGCGGTAGCCTGCTGCGGCAGCCTGCTGCGGCAGCCTGCTGCGGCAGCCTGCTGCGGTAGCGGAGAGAACCTCGCTGCGGCAGCCTGCTGCGGGAGCCTGCTGCGGCAGTCTGCTGCGGCAGCCTGCTGCGGCAGCCTGCTGCGGCAGCCTGCTGCGGCAGCCTGCTGCGGCAGCCTGCTGCGGCAGCAGGCTGCGGCAGCGGAGAGAACCTCGCTGCGGCAGCCTGCTGCGGGAGCCTGCTGCGGCAGTCTGCTGCGGAAGCCTGCTGCGGCAGCCTGCTGCGGCAGCGGAGAGAACCCCGCTGCGGTAGCTTGCTGCGGCAGCCTGCTGCGGTAGCCTGCTGCGGCAGCCTGCTGCGGCAGCCTGCTGCGGCAGCGGAGAGAACCCCGCTGCGGCAGCCTGCTGCGGCAGCCTGCTGCGGCAGCCTGCTGCGGCAGCCTGCTGCGGCAGCGGAGAGAACCCCGCTGCGGAAACCCGCTGCGACAGCCGACCACGGCAGCAGGCTTCTCTCCGCTTGGCTCTGCGTCAGCGCTGCGCTCCGTCCAGCAATGCTTCTTCGGCTGGCTGGAGAGTGCTGCTCTCTGTGGCGTTTGGATAGCCCGCTGTGTAGGTGGCAGGGCCATGGCTGTGGCACATTCCTGATACGGGGCAGGGGGGGGGGGCCCTTTCCCGACATGGCGGTGAGACAGAATGAACCTGTTAGGTTTTTTCGGTAAAGTCACGTAGGTAAAAAAAATAAATTAAAATTAATAAAAGTAATAATAGAAATAAAATAAAAAAATCACGACGTTTCGGAGGCAACACAAGTCTCCGTCAACAGGTGGGACCGTCACAGCTAGATTTACTGTCTCAAATTTTTTGCCTCACTTGATACAGTAAATCTAGCTGTGACGGTCCCACCGGATGACGGAGACTTGTGTTGCCTCCGAAACGTCGTGATTTGTTATTTAATTTTATTTCTATTATTACTTTTATTAATTTTAATTTTATTTATTTTACCTACGTGACTTTACCGAAGAAACCTAAGAGTATGAATCCTTGCAGTCACGAAAGCTTCAAATCTAGAAAGAATGAACCTGCATCGTAGCATCTCCGCTCTCGCTCTGCGGTCGTTACCGTTTTGCCGCTGTTGTCACAGACACAGCGTGCCGCCCCGCTCACGTGATGCGCACATTGTACAAGTCAGAATAATTGTGATTGCGTTGGATTTTGTTCGTAATTGTTTCGATTGCAACGCATTTGTATTGCATAATGGAATGCTGCCGCTTTACCTTGTTTTAAGTAACATGAAGAATTTGCTCTGCTCATTAAAAATGTTTTTATCGATATTATTTGGGTCTTTCGGTAAAGTCACGTAGATAGGTTCAAGTTAATAAAAATAAAATAAACCAAACAAAGCTACGACGTTTCGATCGCAACACAAGCGGTCGTCATCAGGCGGAGAGAGAGAGAGAGAGAAACGTCGTAGTTTTTTTTTATTTAATTTTCATTAATTTGAACCTATCTACGTGACTTTACCGAAAGACCTAAAGAATATGAATTACTGCAGTCACGAAAGCTTTAAGTCGAGGTGTTTTATCCAGTCGTAATTCAACATTTGCCAGAGTAATTTTATTGTATCACGCTCATTATGTTTCACTGCTCCATAATAAGTATGTACACGATAATACTTGAGAACGATATATGATTATTAATATTACTATTGTGTGATAATTGTATTATTAGCACGTGAAAAAGACACTCATATTGAGTGTTTTCTAAAGATAATAGTGCACATTGTTTGCTTTTATTTAGTATGACGGCATAACAATACGGTAATTTGTTTTAAACTGTAAGGTATGAATTGTCAATGATTGAAAGATCTGTCTTCAACTGAAACAACTTTCGTCAAATTAATAGTGAAACTGCACGAGTTACTTACGAGTGAATTAGAAGAAGAAAAAATATTCCAGGATAATTTCTGCACTCAAATTATGTTCTTAAACATTTATCAAGTGGAAATACTATAATTTCCAATTAGTTGCATACATAATGTATTCGAAATATGAATAATTCGTCAAGGAATAATGTGCGTTATAATGACATCCATTCGTTTCCCGAGCCATCTCTGTGGAAGCAACTTATTATGGTGCAATGGCCTTTCAGCACAAATCAAAAGTAACAAACAAGAACAGTCACGGGAAATTCTACGGAAGATTATACGAAAACAAGTGGCGGAGAACAAAGAGAGGATATCTATCTTCTTGTTAGGACTTATTAGTTTGTGCCGCTTGTGTCAAAGGCAGTCATGGATAATGCGCTGACATATGAGCACAACTCGCAAAGTGAAACGGGTCGTGCTGTTTCTTGCCATCAAGCGTCCAAAAACAACAGCAACCGATACAAATCAAGCATAATCAGAAGCAACTTTGAACAGGAGGTTACAATGCACCTCCAAAACAACAGAGGTCACAACAACACTCACCACAAAGAAACACTACTCATGACCAAGACACCGCTCACCACCAAGAAACACCACTCACCACCAAGAAACACCGTTCACCACCAAGAAACACCGCTCACTACCAAGAAACACCGCTCACCACCAAGAAACACCGCTCACTACCAAGAAACACCGCTCACCACCAAGAAACACAGCTCACCACCAAGAAACACCGCTCACCACCAAGAAACACCGCTCACCACCAAGAAACACCGCTCACCACCAAGAAACACCGCTCACTACCACCAAGAAACACCACTCACCACCAAGAAACATCACTCACCACCAAGAAACACCACTCACCACCAAGAAACACCGCTCACTACCAAGAAACACCGCTCACCACCAAGAAACACCGCTCACTACCACCAAGAAACACCGCTCACCACCAAGAAACACAGCTCACTACCAAGAAACACCACTCACTACCAAGAAACACCGCTCACTACCAAGAAACACCACTCACCACCAAGAAACACCGCTCACCACCAAGAAACACCGCTCACCACCAAGAAACACCGCTCACCACCAAGAAACACCGCTCACTACCAAGAAACACCGCTCACTACCAAGAAACACCACTCACCACCAAGAAACACCACTCACTACCAAGAAACACCACTCACTACCAAGAAACACCACTCACCACTAAGAAATACCGGTCACATGTGGGATGAGAGGGTAGCAATTCAGCTTTCTTCTCATGCGGAGCCAGTGGCACAACTTTCAAATGTTGCCTTCCGGCCTGGCATCTATAATTAGTGAGCCTAATGTTTAGCATCGGAATGAAAATGAGAGCACACATTGAGTTCACTGCGTGCAGGTTTTGTTTAGGCAACGTTGCGCGCTGTATATTGACGTCAGAAAGGCTTGGCGTGGTCGTGTTTGTCAATGTTCATTATGCCAACATTGGACATCTGCCAAAATATTACGCGGACTAAATAATTGAGCAATTACGTCGAGGAATTAGACATTGTATGTCGTGGCAACGAGGTGTCGAAGGAACAACAGCAAATAGATTGTTGACCTATCTGCATGTTTTGGTATTATTTTGCATACATACTTGTTTTTCGATGCAGTTTTCCGAATACACGAGACAACATTCTCGTTTAGATAATCCCAAGTGACACTCGGTGGAGGTCCTTCTGGCTAATGTCGAGATTGTTTATGCAATGTAAAAAAAACACATTTTCTCAGCTTTTCTCAGCACTTCACTCTTGCCAAAAATTAAGGCAGAGTTTTCTTTTCTGCTGCATCATTCTATTTTACTGGACCATCAACACATTTGCAGGGCAAAATCACCCAGATATCCCACACAGATATTTCACACCAATACTCGATGCTATCAATTGCCGTCCTACATTGTACGGTCATCGATAGCTAGCAGAGCGACGGATGGCCTTCCTCAGCAGGGTAAACATCTTAAAACATGTCACCGTTTGTCCAAAAACAACCCTGTGATCCCATACAGAAAATTGTTCTCCGGAGTTCTACTATCGGTTTGGGTGGCAACTGCATTTGCCTACACACACAATGTGGTTTTGTTATGGACAGAAACAAAAAACAAACGGCCGATAACACCGGCACATGAGCACGTAAGCCTGAGACACACCCGCTATTCAATGCAGTGTCACTTGCCCACAGGGCCACGCAACTTTTATCAAACGTTTAAACATTTCTACTGCAAGCTGCACTCATATGTACCACTAGCGCAAAACCATGATATTCTCATCTCTTTGAAATTGATCTCTGCCTGCCTGGATTGCAGCTAACCATGCTCACGCAATTCTTTATGTTCTTTGAAAATTGCTTTCAGAGCATCGTGATGAGTGTGGAATTGCTTACAGTCCAGCCTCAAGGGCACAGCGACTGAAACTGCTTCCATATAAAATTAATGGACTTTCTGCTCCGTTATTGTTATCGTGCACATTGCGGTGTTTCCACACTGTAGCTCGTAGGACTCGATATCCCACACCGCACGGCGTGCCGTAGAACGGGAGATCATTGCAGTGTTCAAACACTGCATATCATCCTTGCCGGGTGGGCACTACAAACCTGGAAACATAAGTTCGGTTCCTGGCTGAGGCTGTCGATGGTATATGAAGCATTCTTTGCTCTCCCCCCTTCCACCCTTCACCAACCCACACTGACCAGTGTGGTGAAGTATGGTAAAACAAGCCCCATCATTGACGTGCTGGCGCCCATTCAGCAGTGGCTCAACTAAGGTACGTAAAATAATATCGTTATTCATTTTATATCACTCGAGAAAGGTTAATGGTTAGATTGACAACAGTCTGTTGACGTTACAGGCTGTGGCAGTAGTGATCACACGTATAGGGCAGCATTAGTTTCTGTGTATTAGACTTGAATTATAGTATTTCCCCCCACCTCCGATTGGCCCGATTGGCTACGTGCAGTGCAAAAAGGAAGTTCAACACACACATACATACATCTAGAAAAACCTCAGACGAAACAGGGTAATACAAGTCAATAAATACTGTTCACTTTTGCCAATTTGCTTGTTACAGCTGCATCTCACCGTCTTCCTGTGGATTGCGAGGTGGCCAGGAGATAGCAATACAGCAATGGATTCTTGAATCTATCTATGCAGAGCCATTGAGTGTTTACAATGTGGGTTTTCTCTGACTATTCTGGTTCTGTCCCACATGGAAGCATTATGGAATTGGCCAAACGTCCACATTTTCATAAAAAAAGTCTTAAGACATAGTGAGAATTTCCTGGATAAAATAAGGGGCATTATTTATTTATTGTGATAATTGTTAGGCGGAGCAGTGGTGCAATGATTTGCACACTTGTGCTAAAAACTCCACCTTCATCAAGCAGCACGCACCAGCGTGGTGAAGTATGATTAAACAAACCCCACAACCGATACGACATGCACAGGGCCATTATCCAGCAGTGGAATTGAAAACGGCTGCACGATAAATGATTATTATTATTGTTAATAGTCGGAGAAACCTTTCGCTTCTTGTCACCTCCTCACATTCCTCTTTCTGTACGTGAGAGCTTCTATCAGCTCCCCTATCCTTCAGGCTCTGGACCTGTGCATCTTTTATTTGGGAAATTTCACTCAAGTATCTGAATTCCACCCAACTGGGGTGAAGGGGACCTCTGTGACCAGGACACATGGCTCGTAATCAGATGGTCGTGAGTTCAAATCCCGGTCGGGGATGCATCCTACAAAGTGGTCACTCATTCAAGGGAACGAGTGACCATATTCTTGGCTCTTTCGGTCAAGTCACGTAGATAGGTTCAAAGAAAATAACAAAAAATAACAAAAAAACTACGACGTTTCGATCGCAGCACAAGCGTTCGTCACCTTCCTGATGACACTTGTGTTGCGATCGAAACGTTGTAGTTTTTTGTTATTTTCTTTGAACCTATCTACGTGACTTTACCGAAAGACCCAGGAATATGAATTCCTGCAGTCATGAAAAACTTTAAGTTGACGAGAGAGAGACCGCACCACGCCAGAGGTGAAGGAGCAGCCCTGTAACTGTTTTTTCAGGGCACTGCTGGATGAAGGCCCTCCACGATCTCTACAGGATACATACAACGAGTACTTGGCCTACTCCAAGCTGCCAGACATCCTGGAAGAGATGGGAGTGCCCACACTTTACCCCACCGCACGTGGCCTGCCTATCAACTCTTTGTGGGGGACCCAATTATCCTGCTGGGTTTACAACTGTTGCGCCAGGGGTCCAGTTAAACCAGCGACCTTTGAATTGCAGGTCCAGCGTGCTAACAACAGCTACTCCAGTGCAGCACCTCCATAGGAATGTGGAATTTCCACCAGAATCGTCTCAGATCCTTCAACGGACAGGTACACCGCCCCCAATGCTTTGACCATATACCCGTCCATCTCGATCGAGTCTCCCCCTCTCCCCCCCCTACACCCCCCCCCCCAGGGCACCCACCTCCTTGCTTCCATCCATGCCAGACTCCGTGGTCTGGTTGTCGTCGTCCTCATCCTCCTCATCACGGTTCTCGAAGTCGGACTCGCCCACGGCGATGGGAACGCGCACGCCCAGGTTGGGATTGGTGAGGAAGCCGAGACGGTCGACATCCAGCACGTGGTGGTTCTTCAAGCTGTTCCCCACGCCGGCGGCGCCGCTCGCCACGCCGTTCCCGTCCTTCACGATTGAATCTCCCTGGACGCACGCGCACACACAGAGATGCACCCTCCCCCCACCTTGTAGTCTACAACAGGCTGTTGGGGCGAGTTAGCGAGTACCTTTGAAGGTTGGCACGTCGCCCTATGGAAATGTGGTGTGGTCTACACCATGTTTGGCAAACCCTGCTTCCCCAGCGCAAATTTTTAAGGCTGAGTAGACCTAGGGAAGGCCCAGAACCGGTTCGGATATCACTCGCTCCTTGATGTTAGCCATGGCCGGGAATCACACTAAGCCGCCGGGCTCATAGAGCAGAACGTTAACCACTGCCAAAGACGTGCACAGCATGTACACAAGCAAATACACACAGCACATGCAACACACACACAGCACATGAAACATACATACTAACACACACACAGCATACATGCAACACGCGCACGCACACAGCAGAAACATAAGCACAGATGCAGGCACTCACAAACACACGACACATGCAGGACATATACATACAAGTGGGCACACGCGCACGCACTCACATATGTACACATGGACGCATGGTCGACTGCCAGTTGCAATCAGCATGCTGTACAGTTACATGGGCGGGCAGTTCTTGCCAGACTGATTCAATAAAAGATTTGCCAAAAGCACCGTAGCCCATTTTCCTTTCTGATTAGTGTTGTGTTACTTTTCTATTTGATTCAGCACTTTGGTAGAATTCAAAAGAGAGAGTCAATGTGTGAACATGCCAAGTTTCTGTACTTACTTACCAAATAATCTGAATATGTCGTATTTATATAACAGAAGAGACACAAAATGCCTGCATTTCCAGTTGTTTATCAAGTGCGTTTGGAATTACGATGTTATTATTAGGTATTAAAGTGTGATTCAACGGTGTCAAATTCCTGTGGCATCTGTTTAGCTGCAATGCCTCTTTTGTTAAATCTACTTTGTCAAAACAAACTGTTTCCCGCTGATGACATTTTTTTCTATGACAAAAAAATACCACGAAGCATTACCATGTCACAGTCCCTCTGTTTAGCATTGTACAAACTGGCAAAAAAAAACCTTAGTGGCAATGTAGTATCCAACAGAATAATTTAACTTCTTTTGGAAAAATCTTGACTTAAAGCTTTCGTGACTGCAGGAATTCCTATTCTTTGGGTCTTTCGGTAAAGTCACGTAGATAGGTTCAAAGAAAATAACAAAAAAACTACAACGTTTCGATCGCAACACAAGCGGTCGTCATCAGGAAAAGGGGGTTAGCTTCTAAAGGCAAACTGCTGATAAAGGTTTGAAATGGGCGTAGCCCAAATGTCAGCAGAATGGGCGGGGCAGCTAATGTTAATGTAAGTGGTGGGCAGCAACCACGACGGTGGTTGGTTTTCCACCAATCAAAGGGCTGCCAGGTGAAAATTAGCATGTTAAGGTAAGATCGGTGAGCGGTCTCCACGGCACGCGCCCTGAGGTGGCTATGTTAATGTGGGAGATTAGCATGTTCATGGGAGATCGCAGAGCCGCAGCATCTAGGTCGGCGTGCGAAGGTGGCTGTGTTAGTGTCAACCTGTTAATGAACAACTAAGATCGGAAGGTGGTAGGATGGGAACATCACAGCCAGTTATGACTTAAACTGGTTGATAACGTCCTTCCAATGATTGCTCAGTTTGTACCCATCTTCTCGGTTGAAATTATGTCTGTATATATGGATGGCTTCATGAACGAATCTTTGTTGATAGCCAGTGGGTTTGTAAAGTACCTTCGTCTAAGAAAAATACATTTCGTGTGAGCCCACCACATTAAAACAATGATCAGCCACGGCCGAGGTATTGGTCCTACCGTGTTTCAGATCTGCCTTATGCTCACGAACATGGTCCGAGACATGTCGCTTCGTTTCCCCAATGTAACTACTGCCGCAGACACAGCTTCAGTTGTAGACGCCGGGGTATTGCATGTCAGGGATCACATCCTTCACAGATGGGATCAGATGACAAATTTTATGTACTGTGTTAAATCGAACCTGGATCTTGTGTTTGCTTATGATTTTGGAAATCTTTTTATAGTGACCCCTGCTATGTATGGCAAGGTGATGGTTTTGATTGGGTCCTCAGATGGTTCTTTCCCAACGGTTGGGGTGATAGCTTTACGGATTGTGTCATCTGAATATCCATTCATCCTGAGAGCTTGGTGTACGTGAATATCCATGAAATAAATCAAATAGGGATATATGATTATCTTACCCCATCACAACGATTCAGGGAGGTGATACAAGTGATGTATCCGTACTTTATGGTTTAATTGAGATTTCATTATTTAGTTGATGTGTTATATTACACCGGTGTTACCTAGAATGGATGTGGTTCTCTTATCGCAGCACTAATCTCATCATTGGCCAATACGAATGAGGATGCTTGCAATCGAAGAGAAATGAATGCTCGCTGTGAAGTAGAATGTAGGTGTTTTGATGGTTAACAAAGTTTAAATTCTTCAAACCAAGCGCCGAATGTCGATCCATCGACCTCATACCTCTTTTAAACTTCATAACTGAGCTGCGCCGTAGCCACGCTGAGTTGGCCCGGTATCGACGACATCACACGCAGGGAGCAACGCCATTAACCCTGCCCTTGGCCCACGCTTGGCCCCAAGCAAGATTCAGATGTTTCGTGAGCCCGGAACATCACAGTTTGACTCTGGCTCGGCTCCACGCTGCCTCGGCTCGCATGCGTCAGCGGAACAGGGGTGTCGGCGTCGCGTGGTACCTGCACGCCCGTGTGATTCCCCACATAGATCTCCATCTTGTCGAGGCCTCCGAGGTCATCCAGGGCCTTCATCTCCTCGTTGTCACAGCTGCGTTTGAGCGCCTTGCGGAAGACGTCGCAGATGGAACGCTTGATGAAGGAGACGCCACGCTCGATGCGGCCGATGGCCACCTGCAGGTTGTTCATCTCCCCGTCGTCGTCCGTGGCTGACAAGTTGTCGCCGCTGAAGGAGCTCAGCAGCAGCGCCAGGAAGAGGTTGAGCACCTGCGTCGGTCGGTGGGGCAGATGGACACAGCACTACGCTGGAACACCAAGGCGGCCAGCAGAGTGCGTGTCCCTCGCCGCATTGGCAACGCCACACGTGAACGGCGGCATTGCTAGATGGGCGCGCGTGTCAAGCATCTCTCATTACATTGGCATAGAGCACCTGAACACCACAACGTCACAACATGGGTGCAGAGCACACGAATGTAACTGCATAGACACACCACATGTGGACCACATCGTCCTAACTTTACAGGCATGCGCAGTAAATGTCACTCCCTCAATGAGCACGCAACAGCACAAAGCCCTGGCTACACAGCTTCAGATGTCACCAATGCTGGCCGTCACTGAAAATCACGCTCAGGTCGTGGGGTTCATTGTGAGGTGTCCAATCCATTAAAAAGTATAATGCGATATTTCAATAAAGTCTGACTAGTGCTGAGGTGTTGTTAAAATGTATTTGTGCCACAAGACAATTTACAGCCACAAGCATACAAAATACACTACAATGACATTGTAGCATAACACATCTGAGGAAATGTGAATTCGTGTTTTAGACATAGTACAAAACAATAAGTTGCCCATCTGATACCGTTTGACGCTTGTCCAGCTATCTTTTTGTTAGTTTTGCTGGCTGGCTAGCTTGACCGCGCACATCTGCGCGATGACGTCACTCGCCCTCCATCCCGGGCGTGAATCCCATGCACGTGTGACAGAGCAGAGAGATAGGAGGAGGAGGAGGGAGATAGCGAAGGGAGAAAAAGACGAAGAGGATAGGCGCGGGGAGAGAGTGAAGGGCGTGAAACAGAGAGCAAGAGAAAGCGACAAGCAGTGGGAGGGAGGATTAGAGAGAGAGAGAGGCAAGAGAGATTGAGACGGTTAAAGGGAGAGGTGGGAATGAGAGCGAGAGGTGAGATAAACCGGGAGAGAGATAGGGGGAGGGAAGTGGGTGAGATACAGTGGAGGGAAGAGAGGAAAATAGATGGGGTGGTAGAATAGGGGACAGAGGAATAGAGAAACAGTTAAGCATTGAATTTAGACAAAGCGTTTTAGCCTTCACGATGAGGTTAAAAATCAATATTGGCCTTCAACGCAACCTTGTTTTATTCTCTCATATTTTATAGGAAAATTAATATATCGCTAATGCTCTGCTTTTGTTAAAATGTATGAAGGTTCCTTTCACATAATTTGTGAACTCACTGAACACAAACCAATAGCACTGATTTGTACAGATTGGCTCAGTAAGTGGTTACATTATTGTGCCACAATCGGAATTCATATGAAATGAAGTAAAACCATAATGAAGCGACATTTTACATTTTCCACATATTAACTCGGCTCTCAATGAGCTGCATGAATGTAGTCACATGATTGTGATGATTTCTTAACCATCAATTACTGTTCAGTTAATGCAACTTGTTCAAAATGCCTACGAATGTGATTCCGGTCATAAACTTTTTAAAATTTATTTTTTCCAAGAATTACTTTGTAATTCAATATGCTACCGTTAATTAACTTTAGATAATTAATGTTTGTGCTCACAGTAAGCAATTAATTATTGATAGCTTGTTATTAAACAATTTGTCGCAATAATTGATGTGCCATTAACATGATAACTTTATTCGGATGCCTCTCTTTTAATTTGGGGGGGGGGGATTTATATTTATTTAAGTGACCCCGTTTTCTTTGAGAAGTTTATCACGGCAGATCGCACCTCGATAATGATCTCTCGCATGAAGAACTGACCAGAGGATCACGCGGCAGAGCACCCACCCAGCCCCGAGAAATGTTATATTCCCACAGCGAGGTCCGCTTTAAATACGACTCCGTGTCGGCGTGTTGTGCGGAAGCCGAGTGCGCGAGCTGCGGCCGGGAACAAGAGCTGGAGATGGGAGCGATCGAGGCTACGATGCTGGCTGGGGGGGCACACACCAGCTTGCATCTTGTTTACAGAGACAGAGATGTCTGACTGCAACCGCGGTGCTAGCATCGTCCGACTGAACAGAGCAGAACGGACACGTTAAGAGTCAGGGATGGCTTCACGCCTTTGATTAATCGCCCGAGACGCGTCGCCCCGACCATTTGCCCCATCTTTGGCGACGGAAACATCGCCGGACGTTTCCTTCAAAGCTCAGGCGTAGGGGGACGATCACCAACGATACGCGACTGGGACCCACAAGCGTGGTTGGGCATGTTGTCGACCGAAATCACGCGAGCATCTCAGATGGTTGGCCACGTACAGGAGTCCAAGTCCAAACACCCAGATTTCACAAGGTGGGCGATCACACCGATGGAGGGAGGTGTGAACAGTGGGTGAGCGCTGGGAGCGAGGATGATGCTACGAAGGGATAGGAGAGAGGGGGGACAGATGGACAGAGGATGGATGGGAGGGCAGGAGGGAGAATCCCCTCCATGCTGCCTTGCAGTCTTCGTTATTTATAAGCAAATCGAGGTGGATGTACCCATATGGTGAGGGAATTCTTCTTGTGAATGCATGCAGAAGTGTGGCCTCAAAGTGCACCTGGCCTGGCACAGGCACCGTGGTGACATCACCGCCACTTAGTGTTCGAATGTCGGCTGTTGTTGCCCCTGAGTGTTTGAGGTATGAGTGTGTGGAGCACGGGAAGTGGTATAGTTGTTGTTTGTGCACGACGCTACAACTTTGACAATCTGGGTGACATTTTTTGCTCATGCAGATCAATGTGAAGTAGTAACCTTGCCTGAGTCTACCCTAGGTTAACTCAGCCTTCAATTCACACGTGGTACATTGAATATTATCGTGGGGAAAAGTAGTGGTCAGGAACGTGGACTGATGGCTGCATTACATGCTTGTTTACATGCATGCAGATCCGGCCCGAATAGGCGCTCGTTAACAGCAATGGGTCCTCCATTATACAGGAACACATTTCAGAGCTGTGTATTTGTCCTAGGCCATGCCCAGGGAGCAGAATATTTGTCAGGATAAATAAAGATTCTGATTCAGTTGTAAAATTCACAGTCGGTGCCTCTCTTCAGTGCGGGCTCAGCGGGAGTTGTTTAAGAGCCTAGCTGTGTACAGTTACAATAATGGGCATATATTTAAATGATAATTTGTTAGATGAACTAAATGTTAATTGATTGTTGATGAGTTGGATAGAGCTTAATAGGCTTATAATTAAATCTAACATTAAAGTAGATTTTGATAATTTAATCCAACAGCTGCGGCGACCTGTTTGCTCAGTTCCATCTACAGGGGAATAGAACAGCATGGCGTTGTCACTGTTGCTGGGACAGGATGTTTCTTTGAGTTTTTTTTTATGTTACGTAGTTTGCCATTATAGGTGCTACCGTGTTAAAACAGAATGACGTCCGATGCCTCGTTGTTGCATTTATTTAATATTTACGAGTTATCTTTGCTTTGGAAAATCAAAGAGTGATTAATACTACTGTATACGTTATTAATGGCAAAAGTAGAGGCCATTTTTTGGACGGTTCAATTCAATATTGAACTTATTTTTAGGTTTTTTCGGTAAAGTCACGTAGGTAAAACATTAAAATTAATAAAAGTTAAATAAAATAAAAATCACGACGTTTCGGAGGCAACACAAGCTTCCGTCTTCAGATGGAACCGTCACAGCCACGACAGCTGAAACGTCGTGATTTATTTTATTTTACTTTTATTAATTTTAATGTTTTACCTACGTGACTTTACCGAAAAAACCTAAGAATATGAATCCTTGCAGTCACGAAAGCTTCAAATCTAGAATATTGAACTTATTCGGTGTTAACGGTTGAAACACAATGGTGGCTCCTACAGCTTCGCATCATTCAGCATTGAGTACTGTATAAGGTAATTTGGTATGAACAGATTTTGTTTGCTTATTGTGGTCGAGATTAATGTAATGGTTGATTCAGAGAGGAGACACTTATTTGTTTTGTGGTTGGTACAGTATTATTCGTCTCATATAATTCGATATGAAATGTTATTCATTTCTACAAGCAAATATTGTTTAATTTATGTACCACTAGCTTTACTACCCGGCTTCGCCCAAGACTTGGATTCTTGTCTTGGATTAATACACGGCCTACGCGGAGAGTTTTGGGGGGAATGCGTGACGTCAGCGTGACGCTGACGCATGCGGGTGACATCACAGATGTGACGTCACCGCTCACTTGCCATGCAAACTATATCCATTATTGCGCCCCCCCCCCCCCAAAAATACAAAAGTCTACTTTTATACTTTTTTCATTTTGTATAGTCTGGAAGCTACCCACATGCGAAATTATTGCATGTTGGGAAGTATGCTAAACATTTTGAACAGACACATTTTCACAAATTTCCCGTTTATATATATAGATTACAGTGGTTTTTAATAGGACACTTTGGCTGAAATATATTTTTTTAGGTCTTTTTGTTAAATATTCTTGTTGTGTTATATTGAGTGCCAGCTCAGTGGGCGACTGCGGGATTGAGTAGAGTGGTGTTTTTGTGGCGTGGGCTGATGTGTGTGTCTCTTAGTCACTTGCAGAGATACAAAAGCTACCCAGAAGAGCACTTCTGAATAAAGTGTTTCCATTACAAGACCCACTCGCATTCCCTCTTTGTGAAGTTGTCCAGTCATCTCAACCATCCGCGTGATGCGACAGAGGACAAAAACACAACGCAGAATAACATCTGTAATCGTCCCAGAATGCGTTTTTTAGCCGGCCTGATCTCTCGTCACGATCGCAGTGGGAGACAAACAGTATGGGCTGGCTATACCAGCGTCGAAGAGTAGGCCAAATACCCTCCGGGAGGGACTCACTGGAGCACCTTCTAGTGGAGGCTTTTCCGCCAGCAGTGGCATAAGCAAGCAATTGCAGGTCCGGGCCTGTACACGTACGTGACGGCGTGCGCACACTCGCTCACCACAAGGTTGCCGATGACCATGACCATCATGAAGACGATGAGGCACATGGCCTGGCCGGCCACCTCCATGCAGTCCCACATGGTCTCGATCCACTCGCCGCAGAGCACGCGGAACACGATGAGGAACGAGTGGAAGAAGTCGTGCATGTGCCAGCGAGGCAGGGTGCAATTCTCGCTGATCTTGCACACGCACTCCTTGTACATCTTGCCAAAGAGCTGCATCCCCACCACGGCAAAGATGAAGACGACGATGGCCAGCACCAGCGTCAGGTTGCCGAGGGCGCCCACCGAGTTGCCGATGATCTTGATGAGCATGTTGAGCGTGGGCCACGACTTGGCCAGCTTGAACACGCGGAGCTGAAAAGCAAACGCACCGCACAACCCGTGAACAACAACAACGCCCGGGCACTTGAACGACACAAAACAACCGTTTGGGATGTATAAAGCGTCTAAATACACCAGCATTTGAAAACACTATGGATGTGCTCGGGGAAGAGAAAGCCCACAGTCTGACAGGATGTCAACCACGAAATGTTGGAAGGGATGAACGCAATGGAAGTTGCAGTAACAGACACAAGTGGACAGCCCACCGAAAGGGGATATTGGTGAAGGAAATGGTCATTCCCCAGTGGCTGAAAAAGCCATACAACTAGAATAAGCTAAAGGAAATAGGGCACGTGCATATATATGTTGATATTCGTTGGTTCTTTCGGAAAAGTCACGTAGATAGAAAAAAAAACCACGACGTTTCGATCGCAACACAAGCGGTCTTTTTTTTTCCTTTCCTTCTCTCCGCCTGATGAAGACCGCTTGTGTTGCGATCGAAACGTCGTAGGCTTTTTCTTTTTTAATTGTATATCTACGTGACTTTACCAAAAGAACCAAAAAATATGAATTCCTGCAGTCACGAAAGTTTTAAGTCAAAATTTAAATATCTTGATGTTCAGGGAAGCTCATAACTTTCCACTATTTTTCCGCCGATGTTTCTGTGGATGTACGTGTGTAAGAATCAATTTTATGTAACGAATCAATGTTTCGTTACATGCCTGATATAAATATTTGGTGCGATAATTATCAGCGTTAATGTTCAAGAGTAAAAATGTACAGTCTTTTGTCAATCAACTGATGCACGAAGACCTCCCCATGCTGTGTTGGTCATGGGAATTGTTTGACCAAAATTGACCACACTGGTCAGTGTGGATTGGCGAAAGCGATGGTATTACTCGTCACTTGATGTTAACCGTGGCAAAGGATTCAATTGCACCTCTCACCCCCCCTGCTCACCTGTCCAATCCATAGTCGAGTAATGGCTAATTTCTATGGCTCAGCTGGCCTCTGCTGATTTCCTTTCAACTCTCTCCTCGCACCGTTGTCAATTTCTTCCCCCCACTCGTTTAACCAAAATGAACTGGTGATGATGACAGCCCCCAGGTCATGAGTTACATTTCGAGAAATTTCCATTACCCGGGTCCCTGTCTGTTGGTGGGATCTCCGCATCTATACACACAAAGGCAGAAGGCTATTGTATACGTTTCAGAATTGATATCGCTCACATCGAGTTCGTCTCACTAATTAGCAATCTCCAATTATCACGGTAGGCTACGAACGGTACCAAACAAGTTCAATATGCATACAATTTTTTTTAATCTCACGACCCGCTTGAATTTCAGAGCCCCTATAATCTAGTAGATCGCGAGTCTCAACTGGACCCTGCTTTATAATTCGCGCTCACTCAGAGCCCTTCACTCGTGCCAAACACTGCCGTAAAGCCACTGAGGTTTCTTTTTTGTCTTGTAACGTTAGCGTCACGTGGAAGGTAATTGCTGTGGACATCTATGGAGTAGGAGGCTATAAATAAACACCGACCCTTACAATATTGAGCATTCCTATTGTGAGAAAAAAATATTGTTTCATAGCTAAAGAAAACATAAACAAGATTACGTCCCAAAATTGACATGATATTTATATACAAAAACAATGTACAAAAAACGATTGTGATAGTGGATTGGTTGTGGTGCACAAGCACAAATAGCAAAAACACATTCAACACGTTTCTCAATAACTGCCCTGAAAGGAAAATGTATATACTGTACCAGTTTGTGTATTCGCGAGGAATTGATGAACGTGTCGAGATTTCGAATTTCCATCCTACAATTAAATTTTCCAATTGACCGACGCTAGCAACGTGGTTGGAACCGTTGCCCCAACGTTGGTTCTAACGGTTCCACGTCTGCGTCGGTGGGTCCAACCAGTTCAAACCACGTGTTGTTTTGGAAAATCGACTGGCCCGGCATATTAAGTAATGCTTTTGTTCGTTTATGAAAGAAAAGGGGGTGTGGAAAGCAGGCGGGGGAGGTTGCCGCACGTTGAAACGTTCTGCCCATTCCAGAGGCGCTCGGGCAATGGATGCCCGTTGGGCCTCGGTGGAAGCCCGGGCGCTTCGCCTCGGTTCGCAAACCTCGTGCGTTCTCGTTAGACGAAGAGATGCAGCAGAGCAAACCGCACACACAATGCACTGTGCACGCCGGGGCATCACGGTGCCCTGGGGGAGATGGCGGCACAGTGCGCAATGCACATTAGAGCCGGCCGCATTCGAAAACGCTCCATTCCCACCTCTCGCAGTGTCAACAAAGCGGCAGCTTTGTGCTCGGGTAAAAACTGGGCAGATGTCCGTGGCAATAAAAGCACCAAAGCGTTGTGTGCGTGCGGGGCGGACGTGCGATGTGCGCGCGTCCCTGTGCGTGTGCGTGCGGAGCGGTGGTGCAGTGGTGAGCGCACTGTGTTGCGTAACTGCCAACCCGAGTTCGATTCCCACACTCACGATAAAATAACAGTGGTGAATATATTAACCTGATTTTTGGGTTTCCCCTAGGTCGACTCAACCTCAAATGATTAGCCGGTGCGATGTGTAAACATCGCCACTTGGGAGACAAAGGCGGCCGGGCGTGGTGCTGGCCACCCACCCCCTCGTGTGCCACAGTGCCGGCCTTGAGAGGCGCTCGCAAACAGCGCTTGCTGGAAAAAAAAGGTGTGTTTAGGCTATCCGGGGATCTCTGTATGTGTACATATCCTTCCGAGTGTTTGTGCGAGAGTGTATATTGTACATTTTTCCGTGTTTGTCTTGGGGTTCGTTTCCATTAAAGCGGGGAGGGTCGCTGTGCTAACAGCGGCAGGCTCCACTGCTTCGCATCCTCCTCCTCCTCCACGCCGCGCGTTCAGCACAGTCATGCGAACCTCACTGCGGACGACCTCTATTAAATTAATTTCCGCAAACGTGACAGGTCTGACAATTGCCCGGCCTCTCTTTGACAGCAGCTCTCTCTGTGTGTGTGTGTGCTGGGGCTGAGCGAGGCGGGGAGACGTGCGGGCTTGGAACAACAAACGGCACCGGCGGTAAAGAGCAGGTGATTCCTGTTTGTATTGTGCTGCATGTGAAGAGCTTCATCAAACATTTTGTGACTGAAGTCAACGAGATTAAAGTGAGTTCAGCGGCAATAATAATTACAAAGAATTGCGGAAACAGCGTGACTCTTGTTTGGAATTGACAATAAAAATATCTGCCTTTGTTTCTTTTGTTTTGAATCTACGTGGGATGGAGCGGTGATGCAGTGGTTAGCGCACTGCACTATGAACTTGGCAACCTGAATTTTATTTGTGAGGAATGGATAACATCATTGGCGAGTGATTCGGAACCGGTCTGGACCCCCCCCCATCACCAACCCACACTAACCAGTGTGGTGAAATATGGTCAAACAACCCCCATGATCGACAGAGCAGTGGATTGACAGGTTTGTAAATTATTCATTAGTACATTTTTTTTGCCACTTAAACATTTACCTCTCTAAAACATAAAAAAAAAATGTTCGTGTCAGAATGAATGTTGTTGCATGTTGTCCCTGTACAATTGCAATGTTATGCTGAACATCGGTTTTTATAATATTTTTCCATGATATATTTAATAAATCCATAACCCACATTCTAAGTCTGGAGAGTGGGTCTGTAGGAGTGGGTGGGTGAGTCAAAACAAGAAAGAGAGCTGTGAGTGATTGGTTGAGTAATTGAGTGCATGAGTGTGCAAGTGTTTTGGTGTTTGAGGTTGCGTATGTGTGCATACATATGTGAGCATGGATGCGTGTGTGTGTGCGTTCTCAGTCCTGGGCTTTCCATAGGTCGACTCAGCCTCAAATGAATGCCTGGTGCAGTGTGTAAACATCGCCACTGGGGAGACAAAGGTGGCGGGCATGGTGCAGACCACGCACCCCCTCATGTGCCGTGCCGGCCTTCGTAGGTGCTCGCTAACAGCACTTGCCCCTACAGTCTGTTAAGGCTATACGGGGGATCTTTGTATTTGTTGTGTGAGCATGCAACCAGCACAGCGCACAAGGGGGTGGTGTGGCCAGCACCACGCCTGGTAGCTTTTGTCTCCCAGTGCTTTACACAACATCATCGTCACTGATGTTGATCGTGGCCGGGAATTGAACTCGCAGCATCTTTGTCTTGGCTACTATAAGCCACTTCGTTGGGCTGTTATTTGTGGCCAGGGCGCTTCTGAAAAAGAGCTACATAGCTCTGTGGCCCTTACCTTGCAATAGTAAAATAGTAAATAGTTGAGGGTTGGGCGGAAAGTTTGGGGGGGGGGTGGGACTTACGAGGCGGAAGGAACGCAGCACAGAGAGACCGTCCACGGAAGACAGCCCCAGCTCCATGAGCGAGAGGCTGACGATGATGCTGTCGAAGATGTTCCAGCCCTGCTGGAAGTAGTAGTAGGGATCTTGAGCCGCAATCTTCAGCACCATCTCCGCCGTGAATATGCCCGTGAACACCTGGGGTTGGGCAGCACGAACGGGTCATGTAACATGTGAGGATAGTGAAGTGTTACCCCCCCCCCCCCTCTAACAGTGGTTGGATGAATTGTCACTATTTGGGGTTGCGATGCAATGTGCTAAATGGTTAAAGCTGCAACCTTCCCACTGCTGGTGGAAGGGCCTCCACGATAGGCAGATCTACACGTGACTTTCCGAGCGAATGTGGTGTCCCCACTTGTATTGCTGTGTGGACAGCGGCGAGGGATTTTAGAAACTTATCAGTGTTTCAACTGGCGTGATTTAACGCATGTTATCGTGAGTAAAAATGTATTCGAAGCGATAAATTGACGCATCATTACACACATACCGTATATGTACCACACGTATAGACCACGTGCCCAGCTTAGGTGGTTGAAACCTTTGACAACCATTTTCATCAGCCACAGTGAGTGGCTTAGTATGCAATCAGCCAATTGGCACACTGCTTGCAGTGAGGCAAGTACATGGAACCCTAATTCAGTGTGGAAGACGAGGTCAAGGTCCCCATCTTTTAAAAGCACGAAACATTCCTCGAGCATTTTGTATTACAGACTACATGTGCCATGTGCATATCTATATCAATGGAATGCTCAGGTGGTGGAGTCTTGGCACAGCACTGACGATCACTGCACTGTGAACCGGGGGACTTTGTTCGATTCCCAGCTATGGCTCACATCAGAGGAGAGTGATATCTGAACCGGACCCGGGTCCCTTTTCCCTGTCATTGCCTCGCACTGATCAGCATGGTTAAGTACGGTCAAATAACCCCGATGTCGTTTTCAAGGTTTTCATCCAGCAGTGGAGTAAGAAAGGGCCATACATTATCACTATATTTCAATTAACAGGAGAGACACCAATAACATATTGACAGTGAAATTTAGAGATGTGACTGCATGTATAAGTGTGATATTCATAAATATAGCGATGCAAAGTATGATAATGACGATGCATAATTTACGTAACAAAGATCAATAAACCTTGCTGACAGCCCATCACCAATCAAATAAAAACAGAAATAAATCATGCAAGTTTCTACATTTAAAAATGTCTAGAGCTTTATTTGGATAGTAAGTTTTGCAAAGTGTACCATGAAATATGTATTGACCAGACCACAAACATGACTATGATGAGGCTTCTCAGTAGTTTGTCATACGAGATGATGACAAAGTAGCTGTAAGGTTAATATAATATCCTGAGCTCATAAATACTGTAATAAAATATGCAGGAGTCTATTCTTTCACAAAGACAAGTTCATAGTTACAAACGTTTCACCAATAAATTGAAACTCTTGACAGCCATGAAACTCTGATAATCTTAAATGATATTATTTAACACAAATACACCTTTCAGATGCAAAACCCCTTGTGTGCCCATATTTGTAAAGAAAATCATTTTAACTGCAGTGGGTTTACAAATGGATTTCAAGGCGATTTTACAAAATAAAGGATCTGTACATTAAATATATATTTCTTAGAGAATGGCATTTCATTTATTTGGTAAACACTGCATCATCATCGTCATCATCGCCATCATAACATTTCGAGTGGAATTATTTTCCCGACTTGGAGTCTCGATTTGGAATAAAATTATACCGCAAATAATAAAGAACTAAATAAATCGGCCAGTGTATCGACTGAATTTGTCTTGGCAGCGGCCTAGCCAACGGAGCAAGTTATCCGACAGAGCAAGTAAGCCGAAGGACCTCACGCACACGGCCAAACACAATGACAGTGCCACAGAGCAGGAGGGAGCCCCGCTTTAAAGAGGCTCTGGAAAAAAACCGAGACCCAGAATTGAATGGGCATTCAATCTTCCATTTTACAGCCATTTACCTGCGGGCAGAACAGGTGTTTGGATAAGGCAGACACATCCTTTACAACAAACTATTTTTCCCTGCTAACAGACAATGCCTGTCGCTGAAAAGTTAATGAACAATTGGGGACACCCGTGAAGCTATTAATATGTATTCCCCATTTTGCTTTTGACATAAAGCTGTCAGCCATCGCTTGTTGTTCTACTTTTCCAAATCAAACAGTGTGAAGCAATTCACATCGGGTTCCAATTTCGCTGGAGCGTGGCGAAAACCTTGTTTTTAAGGGTGAGTCAGAGTGGCAGCAATAGCAGCGGCAGCAACAGCAGCTGTGACAGCAGCAGTAGCAGTCGTGCAGCCTTCTTACTTCTCAGATCAACATATACAAAACTGTGAATAACGACTCACATCAGTGATGCAGTGCTCAGAGCAGGGGAGTCAAAAATATATGTGTGTGCAACTAAATAACTTTGATATAGATATGCTCTTGCTCACACAAGTTTGTGCGTGTGTTTCGCTTTACGGAGGAGTAGGTGCACAGTGGTGAGCTCACTGCACTCTTTACCTGGCGACCTGCATTTACTTCTCGACCTTGACTGATCTCAGTGGCGATGGATATCTGAACTGGTCCTGGGCCACCCCTTCGCGAACATGCATTGGATCAGTGTGGTGAAGTATGGTCAAACAACCATCCAGCAGTGGATTGGTAAAGGACTGGAAATTCTGTATTGATTATTTAAATTTCTCTTTCAGGCATTGCATTAAATACTGCTCTGAGAAGCAATACTTGTCAAGTTAATTAAAAAACTAAATTCTTACGTAAAAAAGAACATAGTTCTAGGGGTGGCGCTTTACACATGTTATGTGTGTAGATTGACAAACCAAAACATGATGTTATGACATGTTTTTATGTTTCAAATAGTAGTTTAAAAAAAACAGAATAAAAAATATATGATTTATACTTCCCAATAATGATAGTCTTTCATAATATCTAAATGTAGCCACGTCTCAAGAAGAGCAACAAGCATGACGTGCCCATGACGTGCGGCCACCTAAAACATGGATTTATTTATTAAGTAGGAGTGGTGGCGCATTGCTTCAGTTCGATTCCCAACCACTGCTAAGGCACGTGCTTCGTGATCTCTCCTGGGTCTCCACTTCACCAATCAGTGTGGACTAGCGCAGAAAAGTTTGGTCAAACGATCACCATGACCAAGACAGCGGGGGGAGGCCTTCGTCCAACAACAACTTGCCAAAGGGATATAATTACGACTATTATTATCATCATCATTATTGGAGAGGTCAGTTATAGGCAGAAGAGGGAATCATATTCTTAGGTTTTTTCGGTAAAGTCACGTAGGTAAAAAATTAAAATTAATAAAAGTAAAATAAAATAAAAATAAAATAAAAATCACGACGTTTCGGAGGCAACACAAGCTTCCGTCTTTTTTTTTTACTTGATACAGCAAGCGTGCTGTGACGGTTCCACCTGAAGACGGAAGCTTGTGTTGCCTCCGAAACGTCGTGATTTTTATTTTATTTTTATTTTATTTTACTTTTATTAATTTTTATTTTTTACCTACGTGACTTTACCGAAAAAACCTAAGAATATGAATCATTGCAGTCACTAAAGCTTCAAATCTAGAAGAAGAGGGAGTCTGCAGCACGGATGACTGGTGGGGATGTTCCAGGCTGCAGGGGGCAACAGCAGAAGCGTTCAAATACCCTTGCGATTTCCAAACATGTCAGTGTCACCTCCAGTTATGAGAAAGTGCACCCTGGAATTTGTGATGGGGGTTAAAATCCACGAACGGGTGTGAGTGAACTCACCAGATTTCCCACGGACAGGGCATTCTCAAACTCCGGGGTCATGGGGTAGTGCTCCAAGGCCATGAAGAGGGTGTTGAGGATGATGCATATGGTGATGGACAAGTCCACGAAGGGGTCCGTGACGATCATCTTGAGGATCTCCTTCACCTTCATCCAGAGTGAGCAGCACTCCCAGATGAGGTATTTGTTGGCAAACTTGTACCAGCACGGGGGGCAATTTTGCCTCGACTCCTCCAGCTCTGCAAATTAGCGGGCAATCAAACAAGTGAGCGCATCTCAGGAGATGTCAGGACAAGGACAAAGATCCCCCAGGTTCGGCTTTAACAGATCCTTGGGACACATGCTGTTAGTGAGCACCTTTTAAGGGCTGGCACAGGACATGAAGGGGTGGTGTGGCTAGCACCATACCTGACCACCTTTGTCTTCCCAGTGCCGATATGTACACATCATGCTAAGTACTCATTTAAGTCTGAGTCTACACCACCGTAGACGATGTTGCCATGGCCCGGCTAGGCCAGATACACGTACTCGAGAATAATATTGCCGACGCACGCATACACGTGTGGGCAAGAGTGGTGCTCAAACGACAAGGCACTGCACACCTGCTCGACAATGCTGCACAGGTGGCAGCCGCTTGTTGCCAGGTAGCGCAGGAGCATCTGAGACCCGTGGCAGGACAGGCGGGGTGGAGAGAGAGGGACGATTACCTTCCATGGTGTTGGTGAGCACGCTGATGGCGCTGTATGCCCTGTTCCTTATTATCACCGGCTCCTCCAGGAGGTCCATGGAGGTGTGCTGGGACCCACGCCTCCACTTTTTCAGCAGCTCCGTTTCAGTTGTGGCCTGGGTCACAGTGCAACGGAAAATCACCCAGTCTCAAATTAAGTTTTTTCCCCTTACGAAATGTATTCTGTCGTGCTGCTGGCATTGCGTGCCACGATTTAAAATGTTACGCATTTGGAACTCGCAGAGCAGTGCATTATTCCGCGTTGGAATTCCATGCATCATTCCAAGATTGGACTGCGGAATGCGATATGACTGCTTCTGAGTTTCGCATACCTGGAAGTTTGTCAAATTAAGTGAAAACCTAATTTAACATGATGAATAGTTTATGCAGTCATTGGTGACCGGGCTGACACCATCAATTCACTATGCTTAAAACCCGAGTTTAATTATGGGTCGCTGAGCCCAGTTGATGAAAAAAAGAATAGGCTTCACCCTTTCCGGTAATAATACAGGTGTTAAGATATTCAAACACCAGAGACCTATTGCAAAGGCATCAAGTCTGCACTAAGCACACATGCTCGTGGTAAAACATACAAACAAACATGCTAGGATAAGCTATGCATTGTTTTTGAAACTGGCCTACACCAGAGACAACCTTCTGCGTGGCCTTCTCTCAACAGTGTGAGACCAGAGAACACCAAAAGGCGAACGGCACAAAGGCAATGCAAATATCAAAGCACTCAAAGCTTGGGTTGAGTTTGTGTGGTTAATGCAAACTACATGCCTTGCAATAGGTGTCTATTTGGTGTTTGAATATCTAAACACCTCCTGTATTATTTCTGTAAAGGGTAAAGTCTATTTCTGTTCCATAACTTTTATACCGGAAAAAAATATCCCATAGATATTGCACACATTTGAATCATAAAGAATTTGGTCAAACAACCAAACCCATGACCGAACCGAGCGTTGAGTCTCAGCAAGGCTTTCCCGGAGCAAGTGAAGCACGCGGTTATGATCAGACGTGAATACGAGCCTCACATTGTCATCCGTGACGGCCTTGTCGATGACCACCTCGGGCAGCAGCAGCCCCGGGGGCGAGTTGGGAACCGAAGTCCCGGCTGGCCGGTCGACGAGTGACACCACCCCGTTGCAGTCCACCGACACGTTCATCTTGCCGTTGAGCGGCGGCAGGATGGGCGGGTTCGGCCCGGCCCAAGATAGCTTGCTGCCCTGGCTGTTGCGCCTCTCGCCGTGGCCTCTCTGCGGCACGAACAGCGAGTTGCGACGGCTGCCGGCCTCCCCGGCCATGCTCTGCAGCTCCGACTGCTCGTCGTCGGCAAAGTCGTTGTCGGAGTTGTGCTCGCGCACCTTCTCTCGGAAGCTGAGCAGGCTCGTGCGGCTGCTCTTCCTCTTCGGCTTGTAGTACATGCTGATCAGGGACTGGCAGAGCAATGCGGCGGAGAGGGTGGGGAAGCAACGCGCGCGTTCGAGTTATCACTGCGGCAGCGAGATGTGCAAAGGTGCGGCCCTGAAATTTCTTGCTCACGCCACTAGCGGCGGAAGGGACTCCACTAGAGGGACGTCTAGAGAGCCCCTTTCGAGGGTATTTTTGGCCTTACTCATACAGAAACTGCACACGCATTCAACAAAGCTCCACACTTTATTATTTTATTTCTGTTATTTTTATTATTTCTTTTTACCTACGTGACTTTACCGAAAAAACCTAAGAGTATAAAAGCTCCACACTCACAAGAAGTAGGCAATATATTGATCAATTATATTTCTTTCTCGTGTAATTAGTGGCAGGGCACTGAACTTAAGCACGTCTTAATCTCAGGAGGCTGCTTGGGCTTTTGATCGGAGAATCTCCGCAGCGATGGTTTACTGTGGTGGCATTGGCTGTGAAAGCCTCGGGCAATAAAACCCCGCTCGAAACAATGCACGCGCCAAAGGAAGAAGCTCTTGTCCGGCGCTGAACTCGTGTAACTGCCGATGCAAGGCAGCGACCTCACACATGTGGACATGGGCATTAGGACAAGGGCATTCGCCGCACTGGTCTAGTATGGGAAGTATTTGAAATAAAACACATTGCTTGAGTACAATGCAAAAAATTGACAGACAAACAAACAACTTGTTTACATTTTGATTTAAAGCTTTTGTGACTGCAGGGATTCATATTCTTGGTTCTTTCGGTAAAGTCACGTAGAAGGGAAATAATAAAATAATATAAATATAAAACAATAAAAATTCTCAGTCGAAACGTCGTGAGAAATGTATTGTTTTATATTCATATGATTTTATTATTTCCCTTCTACGTGACTTTACCGAAAGATTTAAGATTAAGTTTATTTAGTTTAACCAGGTGATAACTCAAGAGACTTTGATGGTGTCATTTGCAAGCCTGACCTGGGGCATTCGTCTGCCAATAGGGGGCAATGATTGCTATGTATAATCCCAATTTTGTAATTTGTTGGTCATTTTCGAATTTGGCAAATTGGGATCCCGACGCCAGCACGCGGCAGTGGTCTACACTTGTGAATGGCGTCAGGGGATCTCTGACGGCCATTGTGAAGCAGTTTTACTACATTGTGATCATTACACCCCCAGCTATAATCAGGGTGGCTGCTGGATTTGAACTGTGAATCTCTGCAATAAGCAGTGAATGTACTCCTGTTAGGCCGTATCACTGCCCATAGTTCAAACTACATGGCGGTAAAGTATGTATAAAGCCAGGAAACATTTTTTACAACGTTTTGCTTTTTGTTTGAGGAATACATGAGCAAGTTTTTCTTTATAGCAAGCTTTTGTTCGAATAATAGTATAACTTAAAATATATTAAAAATCCCAGATTTATAACTACATTAACGCCGTGCCGTTTCAACTAAACGTTTACGCCATGTCTACGCCTTTTTGTTTAAACAAAAATGTGCTTCTCTTTTAGCAAAGTTTCCTCATTACTTAATTTCACCAGGTTCACAAGGGCGCTGTGAATGCCCTACGCACAAGTGGACACTCCACGACGATGTGAATGTGGTGAACGACTTCAAATGAAAAAACAATGAAGGAATGGCCGTCCACTGCCACCCATTCCCTGGAAACATGAATTTCACTCTCAAAGCTCTTGATTGGATAGCAAAATTAAACATCAAACTGTAAAATGTTGCTCTTCTGATGTGCGACATCATCATAATTTCACCAAATTTAGCATTGTGAACATTTTTATGAGCATCTTCCTGGTGTTAAATGAACAAATAAGTCGCATTTTCATGACATCATCGGCCATCGGCCAATCCACCGCTGCATAAAGGCCTCTGCCGAGCCGCTGCCATCTCTGGCGATTCTGCGTTGCAATTTCTCATTTCAAGTTACAGTTAATTTTCCATTCCGGCTCAGATGAGGTCTCAGTACGTCGTGCGCATCACACGGAGGAGCCCCCAGGCTCGTGTTGGGACAATACCTGCGCAGTGCTGTCCACACAAACACACTCCACGCTCACCCTGAATGGCACCTCGCAAAGCTTTTTTTTTTTGGATCGATTTTGACCGATCATAATCTAATGCTGGTAACTCCCAAATGCATGCCCAGGCAATATGAGGATTACATTCCTCTCTGAATAGAAACTTGAGAGCCAGGTTGCGTGGTTCACAATTCACGTAACGTCAACATGACTAATGTGATGCGTTTCAGTTTCTGAGACACTCAACCACATGATGTTCACGATAACTGCATTGCACCCACTCACTCTTAGAGCTCAGAAGCCGAGGCTTTTATTTTTAGCCTCACCTGCACCCATAGACTCACTGTCCCTAAGTAACCTTTTGCCGTAATATAAAAATAAAATAGCACTAGGGGGTGCAGCAGTTCCAACACAATGCTCGCTGTTGGAAGATCACGTAGATCAAATTTTAGGCTTTACACCTACGAGGCCAATGGAATATCTGTACCACTCCGTGGAAGGTTAGCGGCCATTGTCATTCGGCAAGTCTCTCTTCATCACAAACATTTCCAACGAGGGCGCAAGGCTGAAAGCATAAAACCAAGGTCTAGGCATAATGCAATTTCGTATTTATTTGTCTTTTCTAGAATCTGATAAGAGTGCTGGAGGGGAGGCTCCGCCCAGTGGCCGAGCCTCAGATTCAGGAGGAACAATGTGGATCCTGTCATGGTCGTGGAACAATGGACCAGATCTTTTCGCTCTCACGGATATTTAAGGGGTCAAGGGAGTATGGTTCTCCAGCCTTCCTCTGCTTTGTAGCATATGTGTTCCCTGCAATGTCTTGTGGGAGATGCTGTGAGAGTATGATGTACCGTTTCCGCTTTTGTGCGCTATCCGGTCCCTCTATTTCCGGAGTCAGAGTTGTGTCCATATTTTTGGTGTTATATAAAAGTGGTTTAATTCTGTTCGTGATTTTCATGGACATGAAATGAAGGCGCAGCCGAGGTATGGACAGCATCCAGTACGGGGGCATGGAGATGCCATCACTGCTTTTTGCAGACGATGTTGTCCTCTTTGCCTCGTCAGTCTGTGACCTCCAGCGTGCACTTGAACGGTTTGATGCCGAGTGTGAAGCGGCGAGGATAAGGATCAGCACCTCCAAATCTTAGGTCATGGTTACTCCCGGGAGATGGTGGATTGTTCTCTCCAGGTGAGGGGGGAACAGCTGCCCTCAGGGTCTCTTTGGCGAGTGATGGTAAGTGGGAGCCGGAGATCGGCCTGCGGATCGGTGTGGCATCCGCAGTGTTGCGGGCGCTGTACCGTTCCGTGGTAGTGAAGCGGGAGCTGAGTTCTCGAACAATGCTCGCGGTTTACAGGTCGATTTTCATACCCACCCTGACCTATGGTCAAGAACTTTGGGTGATGACCGATAGGATGAGATCGCGGGTACAAGGGGCCGAAATAAGGTTTTTCCACAGGGTTGCTGGGCTCACTCTCCGTGATTGGGTGAGGAGTTCGGTAATCCGGGAGAGCCTCAGAGTCGAGCTGCTGCTCCTCCAGATCGAGAGGAACGAGTTGAGGTGGTTTGGGCACCTGGTAAGGATGCTCCCTAGGAGACTCTCCCTGGAACTCTACCGGGAATGTCCCACTGGGCGAAGACCCCGGGGCCGGCCCAGGACACGCTGGCGGGACTATGTTGCTCAGCTAACCTGGGAACGCCTGAGAATTCCCCAGAAAGAGCTGGAGTCTGTGTATAGTAGTGTAATAGTGTATAGTTAGTGCATAATGTAGTAGTGTATAGTAGTATATAGTGTAGTAGTGTATAGTAGTGTAGTGTATGGTCGTGTAGTAGTGCATAGTAATGTAGTGCTGGAGTCTGTCGCTAGGGAAAAGGGAGGTCTGGACCTCCCTACTCAACATGCTGCCACTGCGACCCTCACCAGGACGAGCGCGGACTGAGAAACGAACGAACCAAGAATCTGACACTCTTTTGTCCTTTCGGTAAAGTCACGTAGAAAGAGAAAATAAGAAATTAAATAACATCATACGACTTTTCGATTGCAACACAAGCAATCATCATCAGGCACAAATGAAAGAGAAAACAAAACATAGTAAACTTAGAAATATAATGTAATACAACACAGATAGTCGACTAACATAACAGTCAACACCCAAAAGAATCTGATAAAGTCAAAGAATCTGATAGTACGTGCGTGCTCAACAGTCGAACACCAGTGTTTGGCTTTCTCTCTCTGACGGACTAATTGACAGTGTTCATCTCTCCAAGGTTGTTGTTATAATGACATTTTCTGTTACATTTTCTTTTGTCAGAGCACAAGCTTCTGAGTCACGTGTCGTGGCCGAAAATTTCCACCAAGTGAAAACTGTCTAGGCTCATTGTTACACGATGCTTTTCATAATCAGATTTAATTCCCCGAAAGCACTGCATCCTGCTATGACTCGCCTCTTAATTTTTATCCTGGTATGCCTTCAATAATCAACCTATATACTCGATGTATGTTTAACTTTTTTCACACCGTACGTAGCCAACCGTGGCGTCCAAGAGGGCACCTACCGTGGAAGAGCCATGACATCAGCTCACATGCCCGTGCTCAATGGGTGTCTGCATCGCAGCGCCATCAGAGATGGCGACGGCTTCATAATGATCCATTATAATGGATGATTATATATATTGGTTGGTTTACATTTTTAATTATAAACTGAGCGAACAAAACTTTACAAACTAGACAGAGACGATACATGATGTAAAAGAGTCGGGCCACGTAGGACAAACAATCCATTACAAGTCTATGTATCTATGTACTGCGCGTTGAACTTATTTCACACCGTACGTAGGACAACAAGCTAAAACGATGTCCATGATCCACTGTGTTTTCCAGTTGTATCCCTACAACTTCACACAAACTTGTTGTGTATTCTTTTTGTATGGCTCTGGGTTACCTTGAGCAGCCCAACTATGCAGCCGTCTTTGTTAAGCTCTGAAATCATTTCCCATGGCTAATTTTCATTGGATGGTATAAAGACTGTGTCGTGAGTGAATCTGAGATGGTAAATACTGGACGATTAATTCTTCGTGTCATGCAAAACACCTTGCATTTTTTTGTAATGTAACGTATTACGTTATCGTACATTATATTTTATACTGTACTATTATGTTATGTATTGTTACAATATTATATGTTACACTGCGTATACATGTATTATACAATTGTTATGTTGTGTTATATTCGAATGTACTGTCATAATATAGTACATCATGTTAGCTGCGTGGATCTGTGTGGATCTGTGTGGAGCTGGGTGTAGCTGGGTGAATCTGTGTGGATCTGGGTGGATCTGCGTGGATTTGTGTGGAGCTGGGTAGATCTGCGTGGAGTTGGGTGTAGCTGTGTGTAGCTGGGTGGATCTGTGTGGATCTGCGTGGAGTTTGGTGGAGCTGCGTGGAGCTGTGTTTAGCTGGGTGGAGCTGCGTGGAGCTGTGTGTAGCTGCGTGGAGCTGGGTGGGTCTGCATGGAGCTGACTAGAGCTGGGTGTAGCTGGGTGGATCTGTGTGGATCTGCGTGGAGTTTGGTGGAGCTGTGTGTAGCTGCGTGGATCTGTGTATAGCTGCGTGGATCTGTGTATAGCTGGGTGTAGCTGCGTGGAGCTGGGTGGAGCTGCGTGGAGCTGGGTGGAGCTGCGTGGATCTGCGTAAAGCTGGGTGGAGCTGTGTGTAGCTGCGTGGAGCTGTTTGTAGCTGGGTGGATCTGTGTGGATCTTGCTTTACCTCTCGGTGCGTCGAGTACTTGCGGCTGCCGTGTAGACTGCCCGGCTTGCGGAGCATGCTTTCCTCCGACACCGACTTGGGGATCTTCTCGTCGTCTCTCTTTTCCTCCCCCTCGTCCGAGTCGCTCTTCTGCCTCTTCTGCTGCTTCCGATGATTCCTGCTCTCATTGGCGCTCTTGGAGCTCAGGCGCGACGTCTCGGATGAGCTCCGGGACAGGGGCTCGCTGTCCCCTGTGCCCCCCTGGTGCGGCAAGCCACACCCAAGCGTGCACAGCACGAGACACAACGCAGTGTGGGTTTATATAGCGCCACGCAATACACAACACAATGTGGATTTACAAATCGCTATGCAACACACAACACAATTGGCTTTATATAGCGTAACACAATACACAATACAATGTGTATTTATATAGCATAACACAATACACAATACAATGTGGATTTATATAGCGTAATGCAATACACAGAACACAATGTGGATTTATATAGCGTAACGCAATACACAGAACACAATGTGGATTTGTACAGCGTAACGCAATACACAGAACACAATGTGGATTTATTTAGCGTAACGCAATGCACAATACGAAGTGGATATATATTGCGCAATGCAATGCACGTAAAAAGGCAACCACATCTCAAAATATAATACAAGACAGTGGGACATGTGCATCATGGGGAAAAGAGACGACATTAATATTGTAGAGAACGAGTACAGGGTCCTCAAAGAATATTACACAATGAACAAATTAGGTATTTAACGGTCGTAAAAAAAACACGCAAATAAAAAACCGAGCAAACGTAACATCAGAGGAAGAGGCGTCGGAAACGGTTAGGTACGGGTGCAAGTAAGTTGTATATTTATCCCAAAAAAGACAAAGATACATGCAAATTGAAAAAAGAAATTTCAAATATGTAGCAAGAGGCGCCAGAAGAAGTTAGGTACATGTCCAAGTATTCTCTGTTTTTTTGTTTAATAGGGGAGTAAAGAGGTGGAGGGAAGGGAGGGGATGGAGCCATACATCTGTGGCAAGGGTTTTCCAGAAATGTGGAGCAGCAAGATGTTTACCAAACATGGTTTTAGCAAATGGATTTTTTTGTAGGAATAAGGAGGCACTTCTGAGGCTACGTTAGGGAGTTCGAGAAACGAAGTAGTGCTTGAGGTAATTGGTGAATTTGTTTAAGAGGAACTTTAGGATGCATACAACTCCATGATGATCCTTTCCGGATAACCAGGGGGGAGAGATTTGAGTGAGTGTAGAGGTTGCAATAAGTTCTATAGGGGAATTAAGGGGCAAAACGGAGAGCAGAGCAGTATCATGAAGTGAGATATTTTCGGGAAGATTAAGAAGCTAGGCGGTAGATGGTGTCACAATGATTAAATATGGGCAGGATGGTGGCACTAACTATATTCAGATGGAGTTGAAGCAGAATACAAAGTTTGTTTCTGTAGCATGAATCAACATTTGTTTTAGCTTGTTGCCTATATTGCCAATGTGGGTCTTGAAAGACAATTTCGAGCACAGGGGAATGCCTACATATTTAGGGTGAGTCCAGAGCCGCAATAAAAGGAGAAGAAATATGGACCATGGCACGTTATTAAAGCAACGATAACAATCAAAATCAAGTTGATGTCACAGCCAAACCTCGCCAGCACTCTCTACCCTCCGCCAGATCCAGCAGCTGCTGCACAGTCAACACGCAACCCCCAAGATCTGCCCCGGCAGTATCCCTCCACCATCTCCTCTGAGTTCTTCCTCCTTGGACTCCGGATCGGTGGGGAGCACAGCAATAATAATGCACTGAAACTGCACCCATTTCTCCCTGTAACCCCAATCATCGCCTCAGATGTTGGTCACAGGCAGAATCCCCCGTAGGATACTTGAGGTCGATGGCCAACACGGGCGCTCATCGTCAGTAAAATCGCTCACCCCATTCCCCAGATCCTCCTGCTGCCTCTTGAGCTGCTCCATCATGGCCTGGAACTCACGGTCCTTCTTGTCGGCCTCCTGCATGGTGGCCTGGTTCTGCTCCTCGTAGGCCATGGCTACCACGGCCAGGATGAGGTTGATGAGGTAAAAGGAGCCCAGGAAGATGACCACCATGAAGAAGATCATGTACGGCTTGCCAGCTGCCCTCAGAGTCTGGGAGGGGACAGAATGCAAGGCGACATTCAGCTGTGCAAGGGGAAGAAGTGGCGAATGCTGAAGATACACCGTCACGTTGAGTAGCGTCGGTGAAACACGGCAACGTTTTACCCCTCAGTAGCAATTGTGCATCACCCCATTTGGCAAGCATCTCTGATCAATGTCATCGTCATCATCATCCCTATTGACGTCATCAATGTCATCAACAACACTGTCAGCACTACCATCATCACTGTTGTTGTTATTATCCTCACCACCACAACCACCACCACCAGCACCACCACAATAATGATCCTTATAATCATCATCACCAGTCATCCTCAGAGAATATATTATTTTGATCATCACCACCATCATTATGTTCCAGGCATGGTGGTGGTGTTAGTGTACATCTGTCATCCAGTACAATAAGTCCTTGCTTAACGCGTGTTCACACAACGCGTTTTCACTATAACACGGTTCTCCCATGAGGGAACACTTTTCGCACAACACGGAATGTGCCCATTATAAAGCGGTTTCTGAGTGGTCGATGACGAACTACGTTGCTGAGCTTCACAGCAGAGATTTTTTATTTTGCTTAACGTGGCACTTTTCAGGAACGCACCTACCACGTTAAACGAGGAATGACTGTATGTATTTTTAGGTTCAGTGTCACACCAAATATGCAATGCTCTGATGTGGCCAGCAGATGGAAGTACAGCAAGTAGGCTGCTGACCAACCTGTACGATTAATTTCGTGTAATTTCCTCAAAATGCATGGGTTTTCTCCAAATACTCCCATTTCCTCTCCAATGCAGAATCTTAAACGCACAAAAATGGCAATCATTGTAACAGACAGCCTTGCTGATAACGAGTTCTACACTCGGCAAGGCAGTCCTGAACAGATACATCCACAGCTGCCATATCTTCACCTCAATCCGTACCATAATTGGAACTACGTAAACAAAAAAACGGGCAACTGCCTTTACCAGCTGGTAGAGGTTCTCCCAGTAGTCCTGCGTCATGAGGCGGAACAGCGACAGGAAGGCCCAGCTGAAGGTGTCGAAGCTCGTGTAGCCGTAGTTGGGGTTGCGGCCTCCCTTGATGCAGACGAACTTCTCTGGGCAGGAACTACACACGGGGGTGGGTGATGACGAGCATTGGCGGGTGGGTCGAGGCCTCGACAAACTTTGCTCGACAGCTGCGACGGTGTTCTCAACAATGTTGTTGTGACAGAAAAATAATAAAATTATAAAATCTTTTTTTTTCTATCTACATGGCTCTACGGAAAGACCCAAAAAATATGAATTCTTGCAGTCACGGAAGCTTTAAGTCAATGTTGTGACATTTACTTGCACGGTCTATTTACATCGACAGTGCCGTACAATTTTGCGGATGGCGTTTGTGCCCAGGCGTGACCAACTCCATCTTTCCGGTGCTCTCACACCAGTCTACTCTATAGCTTCGCAATGGCCACCTCTCCACATACTCTCTTACACCAAGATGTCTTGCTCCCTGGCACAACGGTCTATTTAAGATATCTGAAATATATCCCTCATGCATACGCATTCAAGACCTCCAAATGGATTTGCATTCAAATCCCCCATTTTGCCTTCTGTCCATACTATCCAACTTAGCCATTCATTCTTAATTAAGAAACCTCTCTACATGAAATCCCATAGTCATGCCATAACAACCCACTTTAAGCATTTCTCCAGTAATATCACAGACTCCAACAATATTGCTTCTCTTAAAACTGCTTTCCTCCGCGTGATGAAGACCGCTTGTGTTGCGATCGAAACCTCATGGGTTTTTTGCTTTTGTTATTTTACATTTTTTTATTTTAATTTTATTTTCTATATACGTGACTTTACCGAAAGAACCAAGAATATGCTTTCCTCCAAATCGAGTTTCCTCAATTGAAGGTAACGCATCCCTTGATTGGTGGGTCGGCAATCAGAGCTGAGAGCCACTGGCATCCGGCTGAGAAACTGGAGAAGTGGACTTACACAGCTGCACAAATATGACTTCACCGAATGGATCCTACACTCATTGGAATCAGACAAGAAATATATGAAAAGCCACCATAATTGAAGTACCCCTAGGTATTGGCTTCAAAAAGAGGAGTTTGAGACATTGGTAAGATGCATATGAGTTATTGATCAAAGATGGCTCTCAACCTCACTGACAATTTTTAGAATCCAACGGCCCTCGCCCCTCCTCACTCTAGCCTGGCTGAACGACTCTTCTCCATTGTCTGAAAAAACATCTCCCCAGAAGGCACATCCCTTACTTGTCCTGGGTTTTACTCCCAGGCAGCCACGAGCAGCTAGTAGGGTTCCAGACATAGGCATCTCCAACATTTGATCAAGGTTTTCAAGATTAATAAGCTACCTAAACAATTTCTAGACTCCCTGAAAACTCGCTGGAAACAAGTTCACCATGCAGCTTCTCAAGATCCAGTCTGGGAGAACCAGATATCAGAATCCCCTTGGACTTCAAATGAACCCTGAGAGATGCCCTATCAAGATGTTGTCTATGTCGAATGACTTAGGCTGTCTACAAGCATGTGGTCGATTTCCTTCACTGCCTTTCCAGCAGTGGACATCCAGGTCACGCAGTAGAGGTCAGAACTCTTCAACCAGGAGCCAGTGATGCTCACATCGCAAGCTATCTAGAAGTGGTATTTCAGACGCCAGACCCATGGAGACCGATACTGATAACCAACATTATCCGCACCATTAGAACCAATGAAGTCACTGGGTGTCGCATTGCCCACGTATCAGTGGAAATTCTAGACTCAGTGGCGCCCGTCTCCTCTCTGGGCTGCCGTACAGAAGCCATTTTATGACTTCATCAAGTACCAGCCCTGTGTATTGCAGTATGATGCCATTTCTTGCCGTGCATAACTGTGGATCTGTGTGGCGATTCATCCGCCTGACTAGGCGCCATTCTAGCTAGCCAAGCACGAACACTTGCAGGTGATAATCCTCTGGTTCAGAGGGGACCTGAAGCTCACGAAAGGGAAGGTCCACTTCATAACCTGAGTAGGCCCACTATAACCACTACCCGGTCATGTTTAATGATGGTTAACCCATTTATATTGATCATGTTCTCATTTCAGGTCCCCCCCTTGTTTTACCAGACTCCTCAAGACAGCCGTGAGCCAGCGTTTGCTATATCTCGGGTTACACCATCATTGTTAGTAGCTGCCCCCCCCCCCCCCCCAAAGGCTGACGACCGTTCCAATCAAACATATTCTTCTGTGCGTGTTGTAAAATGTGTAACTGCGTTTGTGTAAAAGTGCACGAATGCACGATTGGACACATCAGGGTCAGCTTGCTGCATGGGCGTGGGCAACGTGCCACCGGGTGCCGATAAATTGCGTTAAATGCCTCGCCACTGCGCGGCTGCGCAAAGTTGGGATTTCAGTTATGAGAGGGTTCACTTGAGGCCAGAGTAAATAATTAGATTATCATCGATCGTTGAAGGATAGCGTTTATACTCACCCAGCATCGGATCCATTTCCACACAGGAGAGCATCCTTATGCCCTTCCAGTTTGTACTGATTATCTGCAAGGAACAGTTTAACGGGAACAAGTCGGCACGATTAAGCTCATCCACGCCCACGAATGTCTCCGCCTGCCCTTCACATTCAAATATTTATCCTGTGGTGTCACATAGCTTAGATCCACGTCACAGCTTAATCCCGTATCCTGTGTCCGAGAAAACAAATGTTACGGATTCAAGGGGCAAATTCATTGGAAATGATATACGTAAATGAATACTGGCCCACATACTGCCATAGGTGGGGGTGGCCAAACATCCCAATGCAGGGACCTTCCTGCAAACGTGTAGCTTGCCAAGGGTAAATATCTGGCAATATTTTATTATGAATATTATGTAACAGCACTGCACCAACGTCATTGCACTCAGTCGACCATTGTCTCTGGCTTGTGAGTCAAACATGAATGACACAATGCATGATTTAAGAGCACCTGCCAAAAGTACTGCAGCACCGATTAGCACAATACACAACAATTGAGTGGATATCAGAATTTCGTGCCAAGACGAGGGGGAGGGAGTGCTTTTCAAGCGACATGCGTGCGCCCGTGACTGAGGCTCCAGGCAGCGTCCTTGCCCAGAGGATTTCATGTGAAGATACAGCCACGGAAGCTTCTCTGTGCTAAGTCAGAGTGAGACCCAGCCTCTCTCTCTCTCTGGGTACAGTAGAGACATATACAAAGATCCCCCATGTAGACTTTAACAGACTGTTGGGGCAAGTGGTGTTAGGCAAGCACCTATGAAGGCCGGCACGGCACACGAGGGGGTGGGTGGCCAACACCACCACGTGGAATACCCAGATTCTCAGTGAGCAATGCACGATAGAGCTGGGGAACAGAGGGGCAGTCACATGTTTATGGTTCTGGTTGTACGAGCAGCTAATGGTTCCTGGTGGTTAATGGTTAGATTACAGATAGGATCCACATACGTTTTCTCTCCACTTCTTCCCAAACAAGAGAAGTTGTACGCTTGAATTACATTAAATCTACTCAACTGCTGGCTACATGACTCGGTAATGGGCCTACTGTTCACGCGTTACTGTGTATTGGCATGATCAGCAATCATGTCACCTCGCTAAAATTACAAACATGCGGATTCAAATATGCAATGATTTCACTGTGTAACAAAAAAAATGTTCCTGGGTACTGTTATTTTCCAATTACTTATGCCTCAAAAGTACATAAAATGGCTATTATTCCCCATAAACTTTGCTTTTGTGACCAGGAGAGAAAACGTGGTGTGCATTTGTGTCATTCCTTCACGTAAAGTCCTGGTCACAAAAGCAAAGTTTGTGGGGAATAATAACCATTTTCTATACTTTTGAGGCAGAAAATAACACTTACTACCCAGGAACAAAAATCGTGTTACATGGTGAATTTTTTGTTGAGAATTTTGTTGAACACGACTAGACACCCACAACGCCCACAGTCGCGGCGCCCCTGCAGGGGTGATGGACGATAGTGGGGGGGGGGGGGGGGGCAGCATCCGCTATCCTTCCTGGCCCCCTGGCACTTAGCGATATCAACGGTCTGTGTTGCAACGGCCGCATCGACGATGTGGGATCGCGGAACCAAGAGCCCATCGCTCCGACAAGGGCCTTGCCTTCGTTGTTGACGTAGTTCTCCCAGTTGAAGGGCTCGACGGTCTCGTTGAACTCCGTGACGTTGGTCTGGTTGGCAATCGGCAAGAGGATGCACTTGTGCCGCAGGTTCCCCATGAAGAGCTGCAGGCCGATGAGCGCGAACACGCTCAGGCAGAACACGGTGAGGATCATCACGTCCGACAGCTGCTTCACCGCCTGGATGAGGGCACCTACGATCGTCTTTAGACCTGAGGATGGTGGGGGGGGGGGGGTGATGTGGGAGAGTGGGGAGATGATGGGAGCCGTCGAGGAAATGGGAGAGTTGGGACGTAGGGGATACATTAGGAGTGCCATGGCTGGCGTGTACCCTCATTGCCTCTGCACAGCCCCCGCTCGGCTTCCATGACCGGGCGTTGCCGGCGGTGGTCATGGCTGCTTGCATCGCAGTGAAAATGGGAGATGGGCGTTGGTGCTTTTGCGATCGAATCGTATATCGCGGTGCGTTTCCCCCAGGTTCAGCTACGTGGCGGAGACGGAGCCGCGTGATCGCAAGTGTGCAGTCCACAGCTCCCACATCCCAATTGGTGAAATCTGCTGCTGAAAACTTTCGTTGTTCAGGGGGTGTACGATTAACCCCGTGGAGGGCTGCACACAGCATGCCTCGCGTTGGTGACCCGCTTCATGATAACGGGCCGGCGGAGAGCGCAAGACGCGCACCGCACAGTTGCGCACCAGTGAATGGCAGCATTTGCTTCGCCGGACCGCCAAACTGACGGTTTTACTTTGTAACCGGCGTCGCGCTCGGCGCCGTTGCGTCTGAACGCGGCGGCCATTTTCCCATTCGCGTGAGCACAATGGCATGATGCAGACAAAGCTCCGAACCTTAACGCGTCAAACTTGCAGCGTATTACCCACCGCGTCTACCAAAGGCAGATACAGCGTTGCATTTGCAGGGATTCGTCAAGCTCTCTGCGCTGCAGTTTAACGTTCTTCTCAGCCATGATGTCATGCGGCTCCGTACAAGTTTGAACGTACATTGTACACACCTGTATAAGCATACGCGCTATACGAGGCTTAAGAGGCTTAGTGACTGAGTGGAGATGCTTCGCCGGGTGCCCGCGTTGCCACCCGGCGCAGGCACTGAACTGCGCGTGGCGCGAGGCGGCTCGAACAAACAGAAGTGCTCGGTGATTTACGATAAACAAATAAAATCCTGCCGTCGCATGGGTAAAAAACGAGGCTCATCACATACAGTATTCGCAAGGTGTCAGACCACATTTGGGATCACAGTCCGAGGTTTAGATCGGCTATTGTCGGCTCTGCTTGAGAATAAACAATGGTGACTGGGGTAAGGGGAGCTACGGATCAATCAAGTGCGTGTGCCAAAATCATTAAAGATTTCTAAACCAATCGAAACCATGGGAAATATCATCGTGTGCGTGTGTTAGGCATGAGCTGCGGCTGGGTTTTTTAAAGCGAACGATAAAATAAATATATTCAGCTTTTTTGCATAAAAATGTATTCAAGTAACTTACCATGTTCCAAAATGTAATTGCTTCTCTTTAACGGCCTCTACTGACATGTGCTGTGACTTAAGTGTCGTTTTAAAAGCAGTGTCCTCATGATAAATGATTGGATAGAATTGATCATACGTAGCTTTATTCACTTGAAAACTTATTTACTGCACCTTAAATGACAACATCGTTATCCTGTCCTTAAAAAAACCTCGTCAAATACTCAACACTTATTTGAATAACAAAGTGAATTGCAGGCGCGCTGTGTGTGGAAGTGCAATGATTGACTGGTTTAGAATGCTCATGTGATTTAGGCACTCATTTCTGACCGGTCAAAAGACCTCCTAAGTTGATCAAGGTCAATAAGTCATCACTCGACGACCATTGGTTACTTGCCAGGGTGATACGAACTGCCCCACCTGACACGCGCCCAGTTCTCCGTGTTAGCCGCCGACACCAACACAGCACGATAATTGGGGGCATTCCCCTTTTTCAAAACATAATTTCTGCAGACCCGGCAAAGACACGAATCATCGATCGCATTGCCCCTCAGCCACTCGGTTTCACCGTGCCCACCCACAAAAGCGACACCTTTTGCAAATATGTAATCACGGCCGATGAAACAAAAAAAAGAAACGGGCAAGTGGCAGCGGGTGGGTGGGGGGTTAAGGTTTAAGGAGGGTTGCGTTTGGCATCAGCTGCGCAGCGTACTCGTGTGAGTTCAGTTTGCTTGCGAATGGGGATGGTGTGTGGGAAACATTCATCCCGGCCATGGGGAGGGGGTGGGGGGGGGGGAGACCACCAAGCCTCCACCACCACCACCACCACTCCACCGCCATCGCCCATTCCCAAGAGCTCCGTGTGCCGCATGAAGTTCATAAAAAAAAAATGGAAGCAGCCTATGAACGCCTGCATGCTCTGTCATGCCTGAGAATGGGCCCCTCCGTTTCAGGCAGAACCGTTACAGAAATAAAAAAAAACAGTGCCTAATTTGATAAATGAACCAAATGAGGGCCGGTGCCTTCCAATTCAATCAAAGTGGGGTTTCTCTCCCCCTCCCCCCCTCAAATGTTAGCATTGTGGTTGAGCTCGAAATGGCCCGTTTTGTAAGTGGAGATCTCTGTTGTTCCAAATTCAGTTGTTACCCACGTAGTGGCGTGTGATACGCACTGATCACGTGACCGACGCGTTCATCCTATGTTCGTACCGCGGAAAGTTACGTGCTCATTTTGACCACTGCATGCGCACGTATTTTGTGTCGCAGTAACCATGGTAGTGGTGACATGGGTATCTATATAGATTGGAATAACTCGTGTAAATTGAATCGTACGCTCGTGTGCACGTAATATAGTTGTTCGCTCACTCATTAGTTACGTTTACTTTAATTTTACCGGTTAGGTTTCCAGGTTGTTCCGTGTGCAATTCTGCGCGACGTCCAATAACAACCGCCGGCGAAGAACACCGCAGTACGACCTGACAACTCATCGAAGAGCTACTTCTTTTGAAGCCTCCTCTTCTTGGGTGCGAATCATTGTTTGTGCGGTTATGTTCGCAACAGGTTATCATCTTGCACGTGCTCACACCAGTCCCGTGCTGCTTGGCTTGACGCCAGGGAGCATCACACGCCACTACCTCGCTTTTTTTGGCAGTCAGTACCAGCGATTTCCGATGCCCCTTAGTTTCTGCAAGGCTCCTGAGCATTCTCTCTCCACACGCGCACTGTCAATGTCCCATGCACAGTATACATACGTTAAACTCCAAGGCTGAATAAAAAGTACTAAACCTGTCCATTATTTGCCCTGACACACTTCCCATCCGGTCGCCTGACGCAGGGTGTAAACAAATAATGTCAGCTTTAGTAACAAGACGAGGACGACGAGGACAACAACAACAACGGCGACAATAGCTCCAGCGCAGCAGCAACAACGTCTGGGCCTTTTCTCAAGATAACTCTTCTTGGTCACATTTCCTTTCAGTCTGAGCAGCCGTGGGCATTTAACCCGACGCTCACCTGGAATAACGGAGATGGTTTTGAGGGCTCGGAGAACCCTGAACGTTCTCAAGGCCGAGACATTGCCCAAGTCGACAAATTCCGTGACGTATCTGCACCGGTCGGAAAGCGAACAACCACGCACGCGGTGTCAGCAGAACATTGCGATACGAATTTACAAAGAGTCCCATACGCCACGGTAGCTCGAAACCTGCAACGTGGCAGGAGAGAGGCATGTTATGGGAAGGTGGACAGAAGAAAACTTAAGTGCATCCCATGTATGTTGAACTCCTTTCGCACCATACGTAGCGAACCGTGCTAATCGAAGGTGCGGGGGAAAGACAACAAACTAAACACAAAAAAGCAGTTCTAAAGAAATGAGTTTTCAAGAAATTATGGCAATGAATTAAGGGAATTAGAGATGTTTCAGTCACAGCCGAAGCTGCAGACATCGTGCCGATAAACAACACACGGCACGACCCGAAAACATTGGAGAGCCACACGGCACAACGGATCAAACGTATGCAGTGGTATCACATCTTGTTGCCTGATACTTGTGCCCCACGGACGTTAGTTATTCTGCTTGGCACTTATGCTGCTGTTTGTGCATTACGCTTTAGACGGGGCTTGTGGAATGCCATGAGGAGTACCACACAACCATTATTAACACAGCGGCCCACAGGCAATGCTTCCAATGAATAGACATTGCCGTCATTTGCGATGATTCCTGTACAAAAATGTTACCCTCACTGATGTAGACATTTCTACAACAGCAGACTGGTCTGGCTCACGAATTCCACTTGTTTGTTGCGACTGAAGACTTTTGTTTATTTGTTGCGACATTTTTCTTGGATAGTTCACAAGTGAGCTATTTATTTGACCATCAACAATATTTACTCACCATTTCATAATTAACGCAGAATGTGAAATCAGATTCAATTGTTCTCGTAATTCATATGTCCATTGGCGGTACCACAAGCAACTTAACATTTCACATGAACGATTTCTAATATATTTTGGCATATCAATATTTAATCACAAGCAGAATTTGCTTCTGGGGAGCGTTGGACCAAACATACGCGGTCACACGGTGGGGGTGCGATTACGGGATTCCTGTTTGCAGAGCACCCAAACTAGACGACAGCATGAGCCGCCATTTCACATCGCACTACGCCACCAAGATAGATGGCGGCACAGTTAGTTTCACGGTCCACCAAAATACAAAGTAATCTATTAAGGCGGTAGCCACAGTTGTTCATTTCACTTCAATAAAGTTGCAATGCAAAATAATTGGTTAATTGGTGCACCTGTGCCATGAGTTTGGGAGACAGATCAAACATATTCTTTCACAATCAAGGTTTGATCAATGTACAGAACTTCATGTCAGCATATTTCTCATCAGTTACGCTGATAATAACACCTAAGCATTGGAGCAGTTAACAGCTTTCACATTTACCAATCATCTTACGCGCACACACCCACTGTATCAATTTTGCCAAGGTTATGAAAAAAAAAAGGTGTCAGTGGAAAAGTAAACGCCTCAATATAATTAATGCCAACCAATTAAATATCGCCACCTTACTCTCCCCGTCCGTACATAACACAGCAAAGGTAGGCTCCCTGGGCTAAACTGCAGTAAATACCTCACTGGCTGGCACCGTTGTAGGGCACCTATCTCAGGTTACGGGTTCAACTCATAGTCAAGCCATTTAATCATCCCTCTGCGGTCTCTTACCTCTTAGGAAGTAACATATTGTTTTCTTTAATATTCAATAATAGCCTCACTGAGTCTCAAGACAAAATATCAGGATACTGCAGTGGGATATTAGGCCAATTCCATTCAGGATCGTTTGGCTGTATGTGGGAGGAAACCGGAATACCTGGAGAAAGCTCACAGATATGAATGGATAACAACCAAATATCCATACGGATTGATTCAATCCCTCGCTGTATTTCCGTTTCCAGGCCACCTTGGGAGGTCGGTAGACTGCTTCATGCCATGTGAATGTGGAATTTTTAGCACTCGCTCAAAACTGCGCATTTGGGCGAGAGGAGCAAGTGGTCGCAGCTGAGTCACGTGGTATTCCCCTTTGGCCTGGGAGGGGGACGCGCTCAGTGTCCAACGACGAGCGACGCGATACCAACTTACGCCATGACGATGACGCAGAAGTCGAGCCAGTTCCAAGGGTCACGCAGGAATGTAAAAGGGTGAAGGCAAAACCCACGAGCCAGGATTTTCACCATGGATTCGAAGGTATAGATTCCTGTGAACGTGTATCTGGAACATCGCACCACCGGTTAAAACAGCATGTGCACACTCACTCGTAATCCACGGCGAAGTGAAAATGAATTTGCGCAACATAAAACTCGATGTTGTGTCACATTTTTAAACGAACAATAAACTTTTTCTTCTTAAAATAATACTAAAATTAATTGATTTTATACAGTGTCTAAAAATAAAAAGTTTATTTGTTATGAATTCATTCTTGAGTGGTGGTTTTGGCCAATATGTTAAACATTAAACTGCCAGGTGAATGTTGAAATAAATCCCTTATTCATTGCAATAATGTGCCACGTTTTATACAGGCTTAACCAAACAAATGACAATTATCCACAAGGCTCAGCTTGCTTGCTTGTGCAGGGAGCAGGTTACAGACCGAGTAGAATCCAATCACTTACTCCACATTCTTGGTCCAAGTGGGCGGCTCGCTCATGGTCATGAAGACACAGTTGGTTAGAATGGTGAACATTATGAATATACTGAAAAGCGTGCGTTGCCGTTAAAGAAAAACCCGTGCCTTCTGTCCAAATGCCAGCCGTCACCCAGCAAATTACCAGTGGTGAGGAAAAATGATGCAGCTTAATTCCTGTTTAATGGTGATCTTTAGCAAAATTCATAACCAAATCTGACCTCAGCGGAGAGTTCTAGAATAAATCAAGGCCCGGGCTACATTAATGAGTCGCACTGCTGTCGTTACCGTCTGCAATACATCAGCCAGGTGCACAGACTTAACTCATTCCGTGTTCATTATTGATGGCGTTAGAGGAATTGCAGATTATGAATACTCTTGCCGGACCGGCATCGAGCATCGCTTCCTCAGAATGTCCAGATAAAATTTAGAAACAATAAAATGTTCTCTCAATGTCTTGATTTTCTCATGAGGTCACAACTACAAAGTGCACCGTGGCATTTTTTTACAACTCCGAGGCTGAATGAGCAGCTGACCGCATTCTCAAACAATGAGCCTCAGCTCCTCAAGATGTGAGAAGCACTACTTTTTCTCCCGAGTCTCCCTTGAAATAGATGGCCTCAGTGGGTTCTCACTTGTTTTTAAATATAAACACGATCATGATCATCATTTTAAATGTGTTTTTTAAGTGTCTAATTAGTTCACGTCCTCAAAACTTTTGCCTTGAGGTTGAATATATTTTCATAATTACATCACCCATTGGCATTCATACATACATACCCAATTCTCACTTTGCAAATATGTGAAACGACGTATTAACTGGACTTGAATTTAATGTATTTCATAATTTATGAATATTAGCTATAGTGAAGTCCGTGACAGAAGACCTATCTTGCCTACTTGAGGGGTGGGGAACGTCCGGCCCGCGGGCCGTATAAGGCCCGCAAAATCATTTAATCTGACCTTGCCAAGGCAACCGCAGGTGGGACTCGAAATTCAATAAATCTAGGAGCAAACCTGGAAAAGCAGTTGCGAGTAGCAACATCATCAATACCAGCCAACATCACACGCCTTGCCAAAGAGAAGCAGTTCCAGCCATCACATTAGGGGCGAGTTAATTAAATGTTTGACCAAATATAACAGGCAAATCTTTAAGTTGATAATTTTGCGAATGATGTTATAAATATCCAAAATGGCCCTTGGTAAGAAACAATATTCCCCACCCCTGCCTTGAACTAATAGCAGGACTCAAAACAGCGCCTCTCTGTACACACTACATGAACTGTAAGTGCACCCCTCTCATTCTTAGGACGTACAATTTTTCCGCAAGAAAAGGATATGAATGTGTTAAAATCTTGATAGCGTATCTTCTGACGGGGTTGAATGGAGTTAAAATATACAATGCAGGTGTGGCGCTGAATCGGAAGATGGCCTTCCCTGAATTCAGGACTATAAATGTCTGAAAAGGAAACAAACACACGAGCATTATCAAGACATGTATTTGACCAAAAGATTGCCATTTCTGCAGTACTGCAGTATCTTAAACCACATTTAAACAGCATTGGCAGTAATTACACATCAATGGGCAAATGATCAGTTAAGCTGACTTGACACAAGCATTACCCAACTGTGCCAATTAAACATCAAAAGTTGCGTGTAAGAAAACAAAGTTAAAACTTTGGGCACAATATTTTCTTTGAAGAGTGCCCAAGCCAAGTTAAAATAAGGTGTGAGATTTTAGGTTTTCTGATTCCGAGAAAGACTGCAAATAAAAAGAGCCAGAGTGAAATATTTGTACCGCAGAGGGTTTTAAAAACCAGGCAGAGGCTGCCTGGTTGTGCACTTTACCAGAGTGCATCAGTTTTGTAAATGCCATCACTTTCCGTCTGCCTGTCACAAATAGATATATAAACAGATCATCCGCATCATCTTGCCATAGTCAACCCATTGTTGGATAAAGACGCCCTCACGCCATTGCCACTGCACACGGTCACGTGATGCCACAATGGCCGCTCCATCTAGTGCAGGGGTCGGGAACCTTTTTGACTGGGAGAGCCATAAAAGCCAAATATTTCTAAATATATTTCATTGAGAGCCATATAGTATTTGTAACGTATAATAAATTAAATATGTCTTACTTTTAATGCGACTTCTGGTGCTGCATGGTTTTGCTGATGGCCTTGTAGTCTGGTTCATACGTGGTGAGGTTGAGCTTCATGCAGGCGTGACCCGTGAAATTTATCTTCAAAACTAATTTCTGTTTACTTTAAAATGACACAGTATTATTAAGCAATATCACAAGTATTTTAAAATCAGTTCCAAACTGATTTATTTTTATTTTTTCAACTCAAAATTGTCTGGGAGCCATATGCCGTCACTGGAAGAGCCATATATGGCTCGCGAGCCATAGGTTCCCGACTGCTGATCTAGTGCATGAGCTGATCTTATCGCCCTCTCCCCATGGCGGTCGTCCTTTGGCTACCATTCCGTCACGGGTCTCATCCATCAGCCATCCTCCCCTCCTAGCCACGATGTGTCATGTCCAAGCGCACTAATGTTTCTTAGCAGTGAAAAGGATGTCCATAACTTTCATATGTTCTCTACGCTGCGTGTTCCGCTTCTTGTCTCAAAGTGTTATTTCAAGTGGAAGCTTTTCATCTTTTTCTTTGTCAATGATCATATTCTGAGTCACATGTAATAGCGTGTAATATACAACGATTAAAAGGTTTCTGCCTTTTTGAACATGAAGGTTTTGTTCCATAGTCTTTGTCAAAAAATCGTGTTTTTTTAGGATGGTCCTATATTGGGACATCTGGTCAATTCCATTCAATGGGTGTGAGAGGAAACCGGAGAAAGTGCTGAAAACCAACCCTCCCATACTCCCTGGCCACTTTGCATCCTCATGCCTCTAACACCTGGCAAGCCTTGCTGTTCACCCATTCAAGCACGATCCATGTTCAACCCAACTAAGCCTCCAAGTTGCGATGAGATCGTATGCATTCAGGGTGACTTTCTCGTAACCTTGCAGTTTAAGCTGGAGTACGTGTCCCCTGATTTTGTTTCCTACAGCATCGTCCAGCACTCAGGGCTGTGCCGCCAAATTGCCATGAAAGAAATTCACTTGGGTCCACATTACTGCTCAACCTTCCACTCAGGAATTGATCGACGTGCCTTTGCGTTTGTTGTACACATTGTACAGGTCACCACCAGGATGGGCTGGTGATCACTGAACAAAGAGTACTGCCTCGCGTTATGCAATAAAGGCCATTACAGTTTTGTGACAAAACATCCTTCACACGTGCAGCTTTTCAGGGAGATTAGACGTGACCAGCCGCAGCACCCTTCCATAACCACCCCGTCAGCGAGGTATTTGACCGGGTGGAAAGCTCGTCGGTGAGTGTGGCCCTGCTCGATGCCAACGAGAATGGAAGCTGCCAGAACGTCACGAGTCTCATGACTCGATCGACCGATGATATCGGAAACGTTGGCACTTGGCGAGCTCCACCAGCGAAATGCCCTCACATTGAACGCACAAGCCACCGTTGACGAACCACTATGAAGAACAACTAGAAATATCCCCTAAAAAACTAGTAGCCTCCAAAGCCTGGTTCACGTGCAGTGATTTTTAGGGAGCGACACTGAACAAAGCAAAGTTATTTGCACAGAGTGTACATCTCAGTGTGCATCTATTTTCAACTGGGTAATTCAACACTGGTCATTTCGCAAAACATCTTGGCGAACCAAGAAGAGCGTCGAGTGAGAACAGAGCGATGTAATGTGACTTTCTGTGATGTCACTCTCTGATTAAATGGGTTTATGGAGGTGGCGGGGAAAGGACATCTTTCGGTCGCGTGTGGCATGACACAGAATGACGGCAGGGAGGCGGTCTCCACGGCAATCACTCTCTTGTCACTCGGTCAAATATGAAACATGTCAGCATCGAGGGCCGAGAGCATGTCCACTACACTCGCCTGACAGCAAGAAGCGTGATCCAACACTGGCGGTCCGAAATGAGACGTGCTAATGAAGACCCTTTGCCGTCGAGGCCATAATGATGACAAACAACTGGCGCAGTATACCTAAATTAGGCATGAAAGCCACTTCCATTGGTGGGTGCCCACTCGGCACCTTTAGATATAAGTGTCGCTGATAGGGACTCCAAAGGGAGGCGTGACTTTTGGATCTTGATTTGCGCCGCGGCCATCAGACTGCGAGGGGTGTGTTGGGAGAGGTGCACGCACACAGGGAGGCGATCGCAGGGTCTCGCTACAGGTCCGAGTGTCTGCGTCGTCAGCAAAACCCCAAGCTGCAAGCTGTCGCAGTGCCAGACGCTGCCACTGCTTCTTGTATTCGATTGGATAATTTTATTTACCGGAGAGTCATAAGTCAGGTCGCATCCAGCCTCTATTCATCCCACATGCTGCCATCACACGCTCTCAAGGGCCTCCTTGCAGTGGCTCACCACCCACTCCAAATTTCCCCAGCCAGCAGTGCCATTAGTCATGTCTTGTGCATTTCAGCTCGTGTATGCACGTGTATGAATGAGTGTGTTCATGTGTGTGTAGGTGGAGTGGCAGCGCATTGGATAGCGCACTGCGCTACGAACCCGCTGACCCGAGTTCAATTACCGCTCACAACCGATAACAGCGGCAAATGTTCGAACCTGTCACGGGCATCCCCGAGGTCGACTCAACCTCAAATAAGTACCTGGGGAGACGGCATCCCGGGTGTGGTGCTGGGGACCCACCCCCTTCTGTGACGTGCCGGCCTTCATAGGTGCTTGCTAACAGCACTTGCCCCAACAGTCTGTTGAAGGCTACACGGAGGGTCTTTGTCTTTGTCGATGTGGCCTGGGTTCAATTCCCAGCTAAGGCTAACATCAGTGACGAATTTCAGAACTGGCTTTGTACCTTAAATGAGAACCTCGTGTTGTAAGCATCAGCACTGGGGAGACAAAGGTGGCCAGGCGTGATGCTGGTCACATCACCACCCCTTTGTGTTTCGATTTAAAGCTTTCGTGACTGCAGGGATTCATCTTCTTGGTTCTTTCGGTAAAGTCACGTAGAAGGGAAATAATAAAATAATCAAAATAATACACAATAAAATAATTCTCACGACGTTTCGGCCACAACGCAAGCAGCCGTCCTCAGGTGAAGAACAGGTCTGTCAGACGCTGTCTTTCTGACAGACCTGTTCTTCACCTGAGGACGGTGCATTGCGGTGTGGCCGAAACGTCGTGAGAATTATTTGATGTTTTATTTTTATTATTTTATTATTTCCCTTCTACGTGACTTTACCGAAAGAACCAAGAAGATGTTCCCACCAAGCCCCCCTTCATATTACACATTACGGGGGGGGGGGGGGGGTGCCAGGGGAAGAATGCGTACACCGTAAGCATGACTTAACCATGTGCACAGACGCGTGACGGTGAAGTCTTGCTTACTGAGGGGGGCAGCAACGTCCCTTCCGCACCCTCCCATCTTGGCACCCTCCTGCCCAGAGGCTCACCGTGTGCTATGAACGCCCGCGTCAATCGCCCGGTTGCTGTGTATACAGAGGCTGCCGGCGGCGTGCATGACGGTTCGCGACCGCTAGACTTGCAATCTCACAGCGCGGCAGTCGAAACGACGATTGCAATCCCCCCCCACTCCACCACCGTCCACCAAGCGATGTAAATAGGTACACCACAGTTAGTGGAACTGCCGGTCGTGTGTGGTGGGATCAAGTATGGCTCATCCCACCTCTTCCGAGAAGTCAGGCCAGTTTGTAAAAATAGACTAAATACCCTCTAGATTTGAAGCTTTCGTGACTGCAAGGATTCATACTCTTTGGTTCTTTCGGTAAAGTCACGTAGGTAAAACATTAAAATAAAATAAATGAAAGCACAGCCACTTAAGCGGTTGTGCTTTCGCTACGTTGTCCCCACCTGAAGAAGGACGCTTGTGTTGCGCCTGAAACGTCGTGATTGAATTGAGTTCATTTATTTTATTTTAATTTTTTACCTACGTGACTTTACCGAAAAAACTAAATAGACTAAATACCCTCTAGAGGGGCTCTCTGAAGCTCCATCTCGTGGAAGGCCTACAAACAGCAGTGTTCGTAAGCGACACATTGCAGGGCCGCACATTAACTGTACTCGGGGTACATATGGTCCTTTTCACTGTTATTTGCTTACTAAAGCAATCGTGAATTTAGAATTAAAATAAAAAAGTGATTTACTTACGAATCCATCTTTGAATGTCCCTCCCCTGGCAAATCACGACAATGTGGGATGCCCCTTGCTATGAACAAGTGCCAGTCGCTGTCTAAACCTGGCCTGTGTCTGCTGTAGGATGGACTCAACCTTAAATCAATACCGGACATTGTGTGGGAACATCGGCGCTGTAGAGACAACAGCGATCAGACGTGATGCTGGCTCCAACTCACTCTCGTGCGTCACAAGGGCCTTGAAAGGAATTCGCTCGCAGCACTTACCTCTACGATTAATGTTACAGCCGTTTGTCAATCCGCTGCTGCGTGAAGGCATCCCAATGTCATCTCAATCATGGGGGTTGTTTGGCTCGACTTCACCATGCTGGTCTAGTGCGGATTTGGTGAAGAACAGGCCAGGGTACCGGGCCGGTTCACATATCCCTCGTCGCTGATGTCAGCCGTGGCCGGCATTAATGGAACTCGGGTTTCCAGATTCGAAACGCAGTGCGCTGACCCACTGAGCCACCGCTCCACCCCCTCTAGAGCTTATATGATTAATTGTGGAAATGTTTGTTGTTTGTGTGGTGTGCGTGCATGTTTGTTTGTGAACGCATGTGGGCAATGCGTACTGCAATACGAACCCGGTGACCCAAGTTCAATTCCCCACTCACGGCCAACACCGGCGACGAATATCTGAACTGGTCCTGGGCCTCACCCTAAAATGACTACCCGGTGCAGTGTGTCAACAACAGCACTGGTGAGACAAAGGCGGCTGCGAATGCTTCTAGCCTGTCCACCTCCTCGTGTGCTGTGCCGGCCTCAATCGGTGCTTGGTAACAGCACTTGCTCCAAAAGTCTGTTGAAGGCTACACGGGGGGGAGCTTTGTCTTTGTGCGCATGTACTGGCGCAACGTTATGAGAGCAGCACTGAGAGTAAGCCTCTGCAAAATTGGCTCGCCATCCTAACAGCACAATTTCCTGAAATAGCCCCTTCTGCAGGGACATTTATTCACATCGGTGTCCTCCGATGCACTCCACGAGGCACACATCATTACCAGCGACGCGTTGAGAACACTGGTGCGGAATGGGGATGGGTCGGTGAGGTGTGCGGCAGAAACGCTTCCTCTGAAAGTCAACGACATGGGCAAGCAAGCGGGCAATGGCAGTTCGACTCTCACCGTGCACATCAGGTGATGCCTGGGTGACCCGATTCACTCTGTTGGTTGTACTACGTGCCCGAGTATCTCTCTCCAAGTAGAATAGTTGAATTTACTTAACCAGGAAAGCCTCAACGAGTCTCAAATTGCTTTACAGGAGGGCCATGCACTGGGATGTTTGGATAATTTTCTTCAAAGGAAACGTCTTCCACGTGAGAGGGAACGGGAGTAGCGGGAGAGTCCCGCACGCGGCAGACCTGTTCACTGACCCACTCCGTTGTGCTGCCAACCACCTCTCAGTGGCAGTTTCACAAAGCGGCGTGAGCCACAAACCCATTTCCCCAAGTCGCAGGATACGCCATCATCGCCCTCACCTGTTTTTCACTATGCCATAATGAGCATGAGCAGCTGGTGCTGTTGGTGGCGACGTAAGTGTTGGTGTTAGTGGTGGTGTTAGTAGCGGTGTCGTTGATGGTGCTCGTGGTAGTGACATTGGTGGTGCTGTTGGTGGTGGTGACGTTCGTAGAGGTGCAATAGGTGGTGCTAGTGGTGCTGTTAGTCGTGGTGCTGTTAGCGGTGCCGTTGATGGTGCTGTTCGCGGTGCTCGTGATGCTATGGTCGGCATGAAGGTGGCGTCTTCTCACCTTCTGCGTGCTGTAGAAGGGATCCAGGTCTTCCAGCGGCTCGGCCACGCACTCGGACGGCATGTCGCCGTACATGAACGGCAGCGACTTGCCGACCTCCAGGTCGCTGCTGGGCTTGGGCTGGTCGTCCTCGCTCTCGAAGCCCTTGGCTTTCTTTGCCTGCTCGTGGGCCGCACGCTGCTCGATGGCGGCCAGGGACTCGGGCGTGAAGCGTCGCAGACTGTGCGGTCCAGGCGGTAACAGCACTGGGGCTGCCATCTTTTCATCCTGCGCGGATTCTCAGGCGCGCTCGCTTCCTCCGCCTGGAAATTCTGAGAACGGCGCAACGGCGAGGCGGCCACTTTAGTTTTAAGCGCCGCGTCCACTTTGCGACGCCGGCCCAGCTACGGTCATGCACGGAGTGTGACGCCTATCTATAGGCTCAGAACTGTCGGGGAGTTTCCACGCGCCTGCAAGTGTCGCGCTGGCGTGAACTTAGCGGCGGCGGCGGCGGCACCACGGCGATAGTAGCCGGTCACGTTTTTCGAGATAATGTTTTATTCCGCTTGCACAAAGCGTTTCTTTTTTATGGGTCGGAAAAAAAAGTACACGTGTTGCAGCGTTTTCACCATTTACCATTGGGTTGGTGGTATCAACTGCAACAGCCTGTGTGAAATTAGGCCAAGCACTGAAAAAGACAAATAACTATGCCTCCAAAAGCACGTGCAGTTGATGTCAGATTAAACAATATAGTAATGAAACTATTTATGATGCGAGCATATTTCGCAATGTTCGATGGAGAACTCACAGAGCGAGAGCTCGAAGTCCATCATAAGCCAACCTGAACCAGGTGAGAGCCTGGATGGTTCAGGGTCTCAACGGGTGAGAGCCTAAACAGGTAAGAGACTTGACGGATGAGAGCCTGGAAGGGTGAGAGTCTGGACTAGTGACAGCCTGAACGAGCGAGAGGCTGAACGAGCGAGGGCCTGAACGAGTAACGCTGCTTGAAGGTGCTTGGATGCGGATTCGGCGCCAGTGCAGTGGGAAGGAGTTCCAGACCGCTAGTAGTTATGCACCAGCCATTCGTGCACAATGACAGGGAATCAATAATAACAGTTACACCTTTGATTTAACCTATTTTGTTTATATGTTAAAGTGTGTAATAGATCTGCAAGTGAACTAAAACAGAAATATGAAGACGGAGTAATATTGATACTGTTGAGTATGGGGTTAGTATAAACATCTAACTGCATTCAGCACCATATGAGTGAGATTCATGCCATTACCAATGGTCCCATACAAAGCACTTCCCAAAGCTATATTTGGCTATGTAATTAATCACATTTAGCTCAACATACGGGCACTGTATACATCACATTGCTCATTTATATTAATTCCTAACCAAACATCTAGAGATGTGTTTTTGATATTTGTAAAATGTTCTAATTGTTCACGTCTACCGCTTAACTCTGAAATCGATAAGCATACAAAAGCACTTATTACAATTTATATTAAATCGATCAATTAATTACAATTAGTATTACATCGATAATTTAATTACAATTAATATTACATCGATAATTTTATTACAATTAATATTACACGGATAATTTCAGTATCTTAAAATGTCGTGCCACTTAAATGGCTAAAAAAGCTGTTTACCATACCCTAAATGTTCTGAGCATTTCATGCCAAATGCATAGCCATCACTCAGCATCTGCTCTCAAACATCAGTTGCATGCAGGTGATGGGGCTCGTATCCCGTGCACCACTATTAATAAAAATCCACGTGTAACGCTGCCAATTTCTTCGTGCCCTCAAAGTAACATATGGGTGTCACTTGGCCCTCCTGAGCCTGCATTTGCATCCTAGCGGTTATCAGAGTGCAATCTAAATTCGTATTGATCACTGACTGGGTAGCGGTGGCTGTTGGCGATGATGGAGCCTGTGATGGTAGTGGTGGAGGCGGTGATGGTAGTGGTGATGGTGGCAATGGTGGTGGCGGTGATGCTGGCGCTAATGGTGGTGGTGGCAGTGATGGTGATAGTGGCGGTTGTGGCGGTGATGGTGATAGTGGTGCAGTTGCAGGAACAATTCGAAGGTCAAACCATATTCATCAGTCTCCTAATTTACGTGTCCCAGGACATTTCAGGGACCCGAGGCCACACGGAGCTGGGAACAGCTGGGTGGCTGTTTGCAAATTATAACATAGCCTTCATACACCCTAAGAGCCAGCTGTGTTTCACTTAACAGTATTCGTAGATATGGCACATGGTTTAACACAAGACAATGGCAGGTGCCCGCTTTGCTACGCTATACAACTACAGTGGGCATATTTATCATATATATACAGAGGCAGTCAGTCATAGACAGCACAGATTGGCTGGAGGAACGGAGTTCCAGACCATGGCAGCAGCAGCAGCAGCCTCCAAGCCTCCTGCGTCTGCCCGTTGCCGTTGTGGCTGGTCGCCAGCCTCGCCGACCCGCCGTTCCAGCCTGGCGTGAGCTTTGCCTGCTCTGCCTGGGGCCTCGGCCGTCTCGTCGAGGCCAATCCTGACTGCGATGGCGCTCTGCGGTCTCCACCCGCTCGCGCCTGCCCACTGCAATGCCCCGCTGGTGGCGGTTGACGGCATTAGGCCTGCTGCTTCGGTTCTAATGGCCCTGTCGGTGCCTCTGTCGCCTCTAGCTGCCCGCTACTGCGCCTTTGATGTGTGCTTCTTCTTAGCCCAATCTTTCTTTGCCATCATTGCTTCACTCAAACAAAAAAGTTGTCTGCTTTTGTCTGTTTCCCTCAGAAGTATAAACCTGGCTGCAGAGGTGGCAGGAGATGCCCAGCAACTCCTTCTCACTGCTTCCCCCGCCACCGCTCCACAAAGCCACCATCTTTCTTCTTCACAAACGATTGCCACAACCCTGAACAACGGCATTACTTTTGGAAGACGAAACACCCGCTCTGCCGTATGCAAGTGCAGCCCTCATTCACGACAGCGTCAAGGACCGTTCCCCTTTACCTCCTCTGCATCATCACAGAAACGTGGCTCACACCGAGCACCCTGCCGCCATGCCGAGGGACATTGCCCCACCTGGCTTCAACGTCCTGCGACCTCTCCACGTGACTGACTCCCGTGGTGGTGGGTTTGCCATAATCTGAAAACGTGCCTCTCGACAGTAAGAGTCGTCCACTGTCGACTAGACACACCTCCGATGAGCTCTGGTCTGCCAGTCTAGTCCCTGGCATCGACTCTCTTTCACGGTTCGTTATCTGCCACCCTCCAGACGATGATGATAACCTTTTCCTCAACGAGTTCTCATTCCTTCTTTCGCCTCACACTCGATACTCTCCTATCTCTCATCTATTACACCCCAACAGGTTGTTGATCTAATCCTACACTCTACAATTACAACGTCTTCCCTTGATCTCCTACCAGCCAGTGCTTCAAGCATTATGCTCATAAATTTGCAACTATGGTTTCTGATGTTTTACCTCCATCACTTAAATTGGGCCAAGTAACCTCTACTTATGAAACCCGGCTCTGACCCTGATGACCCTTCCAACTACCACCCCATCACGAACGTATCAACTATCTCCAAACTTCTTGAGCGTCTCGCACTTGTCAGATTCAAAGATCACATTACTTCATACCCCAATTTGTGTCTGCATCAGCCTGAGTACCTCCTAGCATACTCTACTGAGACCACACTCAAGATTATCAACAACATTTTAGCTTTCATTGATTCTGGTTCCATCGATGCTCTGGTCAGACTCAAAATACAGATGTCCTTTTGGATATCTGTGTGTTGAGGCTGGACATCTGTGGACATCCTTCTGAACATCTGTGAAAAAGAGCTTCATAGCTAATGGATTCATATTCTTGGTTCTTTCGGTAAAGTCACATAGAAGGGAAACAATAAAATTATTGAAAAGGGAAACAATTAAATTATTAAAATTATTAAAAAATTACTGTGGATTTCACACCTTATGATGATTGCTTGTGTTGCAGTCGAAACGTCGTGAGAATTTAATTGTTTTATTTTTATATATTTTTATATTATTTTATTGTTTCCCTTCTACGTGACTTTACCGAAAGAACCAAGAATATGAATCCCTGCAGTCACGAAAGCTTTAAATCAAAATTTTAAAGCTAATGGATTCTTGCTGTCTAACTAAATATTATAATTGTGACATAACTGCCACCTTCGACACTTTCAATCACAAGGTTTTGATGAAATGCCTCGAGTGTTATTTCACCATCAGCGGCACAGCGCTTCAGTGGCTCGCATTGTATCTCTCCGACAAAAGGTCCCACATCAAGGTTGGCAAGTCCTCAACCCCAGTTGTCCCATCCACTGCCGGTGTCTCCCAGAGATCCCTCCCGAAGTCCTAAACTTGTACCGGTCTATATCTCAAGAATTGGTCGCCTCATTAACAGTCACGGGATGAAGAATCACACTGTGACCTCTGACCATGGCCCACTCTATCTTGCACTGCTTTTGGTCTAATCACCTATTAAACACTCATAAATCCGTATCTCTTTTCCTCGGCACCAGGCAGCGTTATACCACTGAGTCACAGTGAGTCATTCCACTGAGTCACAATGAGTCACTCGACTCAAGTCACACTGAGTCAATCCCTCACCTCATCGCTGGCCTCTCAAATCATCTAAAAATCCTCGGTATCACCCGACAACCACACGCTCAACACAAAAAGGACACGTAATCACCACCGCAGGCCTCGTGGCAAATCCACCCAATGTCGACTACAGCCACAGCAAACACACTGGCTTGTGGCATTGTCGGCTCTCGCCTTGATTATTGCAACATCATCCTCACCTCGAACTTCAGGAAAACACCTCGACAAACTACAGTTGCTTCAACACAACATGTCTCGCGCTGTCCTCGGTATTAGGCGTGGCCACATGGCTTCGATAAACACCTTGCACTGGCTGCACTATCACATCAAGGAAAGTGTGCAACATCGCTACACTGTTCCATAGAGCTATTTTTCAAAGTCTCCCACCATGCCTCTCTACCCTTGCCACTCAGCTGACCTCAGCAAAACAATCACGTCCTACGGAGTTCATCTCACAAACAATCTCACCGTACTCAAGACCAGCACTGTCTTGCCTGTGCAGCGTTTCGTCCCTTAGCTGCACCGGCCATCATCTGGAAGCTCTCTCCCACCGCTCACAATGCACCATCCAAGCACCATCCACCCACCACCTTCAGGCAGCAGCTCAATGCTCACTGGTTTAGGTTGGCATATGGAGGATTTTGAGCTCGGGCGCCACCGAGGATTTTGATTGAACATTGCGTCCGTGTGTATGAGCCTCAGCGACCTCCCACTGAGCGAAGGTTGATTGGGGGCTCTCGGAAGACGTGTTGGTTCTTGCGCGCGTTATAGGAGTGGAAAGTGTATTGGAAATTGTCCTGTGCCTCCCCTTGGTCAACTCGGTGGTAAATGAGTACCTGGTGTGCAAACATCAGATCAGCACGGAGAAGACAAAGGCGGCCACGCGTGGTGCAGATCACACCACCCACAGGGGATGTTTGTCTTTTTACGCACGATTAAAGAACATCTTTGTCCATGTGTGATGGGTGATTTTTAAACCTATTTGCTCTTACAATTCATGCGTGTGTGTGCGTAGGAGATAAGGGGATGTGCAATTACCCCCCCCCACCCCCCCGCTTCCCATGTTCGATTCCCGGTTAACGTGAGCAACACACGAGTGGCAATATGAATACGAACCTACCCTAGGCACCCCCCACGCTTGGCTGATGGGCTGATGTAGACACGCGTGTGTGTGTGTGCGTGAGTGTGTGTGACTGTGTGGGGAGCGGTAGTGTAGCGGTTAGCGCGCTGCGCTACAAACCTGGCGACCCGGGTTCGATTCCCCCTGACGGCCAACACCAGTGAAGATGATCTGAACAGGTCCTGGGCCTCGGCTAGGTCGACTCGGCCTCAAATGCGTACCCTCGTGTGCCTTGCCGGCCTTTATAGGTGGTCGCTAACAGCACTTGCCCCTACAGTGTGGTAAGTGTTAACAGGATTTGCCCTTAAGACTGAAACGTGCAGTTGCTGCGCCGGTGTGGTCACGAACATCAGAAGATCAGCATTTTGGGAGACACAGCCAGTTGGTCGGGCTCGCGTGACAACCAGCGGGTCACACCACTCCTTTGTGATCAAGCGGCAGCCTTAGCAGGAGGCTCGCTAACGGAGGTCGTCGCACCCAACAATCCATACCGCTCGAGGGATGCACGGTGCTTTGTCTTTGTGTGAGATAAGGCACGCGCACGCACGCACACGCACGCGCACGGCCGCACACGCGTGCGCCCTGGGAGAGCGGACAGGCGAGTGCAAGGCAAACGCACGGGGGCTATAATTTATAGCCGAGTTGATGACTGTGAGTGGGTAGGCCCTGCGTAAGGTACAATAGCCTCGCGGCCAGAACGTTTGACTCTTCATCGGGTTTCAGGTTCCAATCCGCATTCGGTGCCTATTCTGGCTGTTATCCATACGGGGGGGTCGGGGGTTTATTTTGTATTTATTTTGTAATGAGTACCAATTCGTGTTACGTCTAACGGTGGCAGTTGCCATGATTGACGCTTTGTGTTTTTGTTTATTTTGGTCTCGGATCGCGAGCTCGTGGCGCGCGAAATGCGCACAGATTGAAGATTGTCTGACGGGGGATTTCTTATTATCCTAAAAAAAAATCAACACCGCCATGAGCCCACGGGAAGCGTCTTCGTCTTAAACGCAACAACGGATCAATGTGCACATCAGGAAATTAATGAATCGACTGCGAAGTGACAATTAAGAGAGGATGAATATTTGATGAATGTGGTTGCGTGTGTGGATTCTTTTTTTCCATGGTAGCCACGACAGCGCCGCTGTAAAACACAGCCGGGGCAGATTCATTGAGAGGAGCATTGAGAGCCGCGTGGAAATCATTTGAAAATCGGAAAATGGTTGAGGTGGGGGTGGTGGCGAGCCCTGTGCAAGGAATGTGCTGTTATTAGCGTAGTCATTTAAATTTAATTTCGGGTGTTTTTTTCGTCCGAAATTGCGAATTGGCGCACGGCGACCGTATGATGGCAACGGGCTCGCTGTACGCTCGCCTTATCCAGAACACGCACAACAAAATGTGCCGGTGCTATATACGGATGGTGCCCATATTCCAACCTTCGACCCCAGAAGACGAGCGGAGGAAAAAACATGTTTAATATATATATCTTTTTTTTTAAAGCTGTATATATTTTTTTTCTCGCAAGCAAACCACACGAGACGGCGCGCGATTCGCGTTGGCGTAGCCGGCGTGTCGGGCGGGCTTAGCAGAGGGCGTTTTGCATCGTAATGCGGGGATATAGGTACACGACCCAACCGCGTTTTATTGTGCTTCGAAAACACATCATTACAGGACTGCATAATAATTAATTGCGAGTTGGCAGCAACAGCAGTTGAAGCCCCGGCACCGCCCATTCACCCCCCCCCCTCTCGCTATCTCCCCGCGCCCACCACGCCCTCTCGGAAACATGCTCCCTCTGCTGTCTGAAGCAGGGCCGTTACCCGAAACGTCGCGCACATCATCTTGCCCGTAAGAGCTCCGTGTTAATGATTAACGTGGTGGTGGCGGTGGTGGGTGGTACCTTTTCAAAAAACGAACAATGAGACAAATTTGCGCGCACAGCGTCCCGAGGTCAACCGGAGGGTTTTCGTTCCTGCACCCATTCATTCATGAATTCTCTCGCCAAAGGAACGTGGAGTGCGCGCTGGGTTCACGAGCGCAAACCCGCGCGTTTCGTGCGTAACGCACGCGCTCGTCGTCAATGCGCGTTCCACAAAGCGTGGGGGCGCGTGGGGGGGGGCGCCTCGTTCCTCTCGCCTGCTACACCCGGTCTCACAGACGAACAACCAACACCACGCACGCGCACGCACGCGCGCGCTCGCCCACACACCCTGCGCGTGTGTGTGCGTGGGCAGCGGTAGCGTAGAGGTTAACGCGCTACGGCATGAACCCGGCGACCCGAATTTCAACTCCCGCCCTCATTGGCCAATATCAGTTGAATGTTCTAAATCGGTCCTGGGTCCCCCCCTAGGTCGACTCAGCCTCAAACGAGTACCTGGTTCCGTGTTGTAAACATCGCGACTGAGGACAGCAAAGGCGACCGGGCGTGGTGCTGGCTAACCCCCCCCCCCTTCGTGTGCCGTGCCGGCTTTCATAGGCGATACTTGCCAACAGCACTTGCCCCAACAGTCCATTGAGGCTATACGGGGGCTCTTTGTCTTGTGCATCCTTGTGTATTCGCGTGCGCACGGAAAAATTCACGAAATAAAATCGCACCCGCGAATTGCGCGAATGAATACACTCACAGTGATCGCGTCGTTGTCAGAGCAGTGGCGATGAGTCGACGCCGAACGTGATGAACTATCACTCGAGCGGACGTACAGTACAACACTGTGGCTGTGATGGGAATGATTTCCGTGATTGTGGTGGTGGTGGTGATGGGCGTTGTACTCACAATCGGCGCCTCGCTGGGTTATACGCAGCAGCAGCAGTCCTGTGCGCGCAATCTCCCGTTTGTAACAGAGGGGGACACCGCGGCGGTGGTGGTGGAGGGAATCTTCGAAGATAGACCCCTGGCACGTCCTCTCAGCTCCTCGCCTCTCCGGGGGGGGTGGGGGTTGGTGGTGACACGGGAGGACGCGACGGCGCCTCTTACACAGCAGCTGAATATCTGGGAGGATTGGGTTGTTGCTGGTTCGCCGAACGGATGCTCTTGGGCAATTGCTCGCGTCAGAGTCCACGTACCCAGATCTTCTTAAGCGACCGCTGTCCTTGCCGCTGATTGTCCACGCTTAGCTACTCGAAGCGAGTGCAGCTGAACGCAATGATGCTGCTGCTGTTGATGCTGTGGTTGCTGTGGTTGCTGTTGTCGCCATGTTCTCTCGCCAACAGATCTCAGTGGAGCTCATTGCTCAGATGCTGCTGGCATCCTCGCGTCCCGTCTGCACCGCGAGGTTGCGAGACGTGTTACGTCGACGACGAAAAGAGAAAAGCAGAAGAAGAACAATAACAATACCGCCCACGTTTCCCCTCCTTTTCGCGGGATCGTTTTCATGGTTTCCACCCATCACCACCCCCCTTCCCCACACGTAGTCCAGAGGACGCGCTCGAATGCCCCCACCGTGTTGTGATCCGCTCCCCGCCGCCGCCGTTCGTGCTATTTTCCCCAGCGTATTCGTTTTTATTTTAATTTGCAAGGAATGCGAACAAATATCACGAACGCACAAAGCGCGCAAACAAAAAAACCGCACGGTGCACGGTGGAACATTGGCATTTGAAGCCGAAATCGAAATATCCCTTGACAGTCACGGACACATCGGCGAAATAAAAAAAACGATAGCAAAAAACCCAGTCCTCACCACACGGGGCGGCGGCGGGTGTAAAGCTGTCTAATTTAGGAGGGCTTAATGTAAACACCGACGTCGGTACACCCGCGCACGCACTCCACGTCCACGCGGGCACCGCGCTGGGGATGCGCTTGGCGGTGTTCTCGAGAGGCGCGGGGGGCAGCAGGAATAGCGGCGGCGGCCGGGGGGGGGGGCTCCGTGCTGGCTCGCTCGCTCGGCGATAGCAAGGCAAAAGGGCGATAGATAAAAGAGCACACAGACCCACCTCTGGTAGCGGACGCACCGGGGCAGGTCTGGCGATTCGGCTTTTCCAGTGGCAATTGTCGCTGTTCCTGCCCTGCCCCGACAGCTCTCAGCAGCAGGCGCGGGGCGCGTCACCGGGCCACCGCCGTGTCCATTTGTAGCCAAATTATTCGTTTTTCTGTCGCGTCTCCTCCTCCTCTTCCCCCCCACACACACACACAGCCGCCCCCCCAAAAAAGAGACCCTCGGCACAAAGCAGCCCCACGGACAGCGCCACGTTCACAAATCCTTGACGAGCGGAGGAGGGGGGGGGGAAGCTCCGAGCGTCAAGACACGATGCCTCTCCCGCGGATATAAACGAAAGGTTCAAAAGAAAAATGTTGTACGAGAGAAAGCGCGGCTGCGTGAACGGACGTTGCTTTCTTGAGAATCGCTCCCCCCCCCCACCTCCTTCGTCAAGCCGACACTGACTGCGCCTTGAGCCAAATGGACGTCGCGAAAGCTGCCCAGGCGGACGGGGGTGCTAACGCAGGCGGGTGGAAGAAGGGTGCGTCACGTTCCGCGATCCTTCTCGAAATTTCAAGGCGCTAAATCAGACGCTGCTCGAGCGTTTTTGCCGGAGCGAGAGACGACACCACCACCAACAACGCACCCACCCATCCACTCCCAACACGTTTCGGTGACGCAAAACCCTGCACCGCCGTGGCCGCGGCACCGCGAGACACCTGCAGCGAGACGACGCGAACCTGAGACCCTCCGGCGGTAACGGGCGGCAGCAGCAGCAGCGGCAGCAGCAGCAGCGGCTAATCAGGTGCGAGCCGGGGAAGGGTTAAACGCAGGGGAAAAGGAGGAGGAGGGGGGGTGCTGACACGTCCGGCCGCTTAAAATGGTCGCGCTCTATCGGAAGACCGTGTCTGCAGGTACGAGCACCGAGTCGTCGACACACCGTTGAGCCGCTCGATCGCACGGAGTCGTCATCGGCAGTGTTGAGCAGGCAGCTTGGAGGGGTGGGGGGGCTGTCTGTCTGTCTGCAGTGGCGGTGACGGACTCACGGTTTGTGCTCGAGCCAGGCTTGGCGCGTTCCTTCTCGGGTGGAATCACCTGTTGGCGGTGCCTCGCTTGGCAGAACGTGTCGCTTTGACGTGGCTGGCAACTAACTGCAAACCATCCCCACCGCCCCCTTTCCTCGCGTGCGCTACGGCGGCAGGGCAACGCGATATCGCGGGCTGAAACAGCAAGCACCAACCAAGGTCACAGCGGATAAATGCGTATTCTTTTTTTCCCCTGTCAGTCGAGGGCATTTGTTGATTTTAATCGGGACACATGAGCGACGATCGCGCCGCGACATCCGAGCCGCGGAGATCTCGGCGAGATTACCTTACAGGTGTGCGTGCGCTCTCGGCAACTCACTCGTCTGAGCGCTGGGCTAGCGTTGCACCGACTTGTTTGCCCTAGCGAGGATCACCGCTAATTTGATTTCCGTGCAGGTGATTAAAGATTTCGAATTAAACCAGTGCAAATGGGCCGCCGGCTTTGCGCAGACAAACCTGACAGTGCATCTCCCCTCGTGTGAGCGCGACCGTGTATTTGCTAAATCATCAAGTCGTGCTCGTCAGAAATAACAGCATGACACAGTGACTCACCACGTATTTACTGTACGTCAGCCCATACAATTTCGCGCACGGCCACCTTACGCGTAGCAGCCTCGTTGAATCCCAGTTACTGGGATGTACCGCATCATTTAGGTGACAAATCGTGATCAAGAACATTTGGGAAACTCTAGAACTCGCCGGCCTGCGAGGTGGTCAAAAGATGGCATCACAGCAAGCGTATCGAGAAATCAATCTGTGCGGAGCTTCGAACGTTAACTTCTCGTGCGCGTTACGGGGTATTTCAGGATTCCTCCGGGTTATTCCCGTATATAAAAAAACACAACAACCGTCATGAATGGAATTGACAAAAATGTTCCAATTAATGACTGAGCCTTTTGTGCGCAAAGGCCATCACTTGTCGAGTCTGTAACCGTGTGTCACTGAGACGCACAACCACGTGCGGTGTGGTCGGTACCAACCACTGAGTGCTCAGCCAGACAAGAAGTCCGCGAAGGCAAAGTCATTTTCTCTGGGTAGTGGAACAATAACAACAAAAACAACAACAACAACCACCACCCCGCCCGCACGAGGCTGTCTGTGGCTGAGATTATTATCGATGAAGGGCACCGAACGCGCCGAGTCGACACGCGCATGCCCCTAGCGCCCCCAAGCGGTGCCGAGATGAGACGACGAGGGACGATCCGCGAGGCACACGATCATCAGAAACTGTATTCACGCAAACCAAGGCTACAAAATAAATAATCAATGTCTCCTTCATTTCCATGTCTCTTCACGTAAAAAAATATAAAGCTCTTATATTCACAATCCGTCGGCACCTCGGCCTTCTGGGAGTGTATAATTTTAGCAGCGTTCATTCAATACAAAACAAAAAAATCTTGACCGGTTTCGACATATAGTGTCGCTTCAGCGGTCAGGCTTGCTTGAAGCAATGGTGATGAACTACCGGATGTAATAGTCGACGACCATCTCTTTAAGATATGCGTCCCTAGGTCTACGAAAATTGTATAATGCATTACACACACCAATCACGAGCGTGATTGTCGAGCATATCAGACTACAGTTCGGTACAGTGCTACACATTTATTTTCATGTAACCATACTGCTTGTAACCCCAGTCGAGCTGTCCGATCTCTGTAAGCGATTATCATTTTGTCCAAATGTTGATTTGTTTAGGCCTTGGTTGATGAGATCTTGGGATGACTATCAATTTTAATTCAGTCAAATGTCTCTTCGTAGTCTACAACGGCCAGGGGATCATGGTGGTAGATATTCATTGTTCTTTTCCAAAATCCTGATTGTGTTTGTGTTTAAAATGGTTGAGACATATGTTCTAAATCAGGACTTCTCAGGTGGTTGTCAGAATAATGATTGTGTTCCCAATGTCCTTGGTGAACACTTGCTATGGGTGTGATAGGGAGCTAATGACTCTGTAAATATTCAACTAAATTATGTCTCCATTTTTTTAAAATTAAAATTTATATGAGGTGTTTCATTTCTGATGTCCAGTAATACCATCAGGTCCAAGAGCTGCCCCTTGTCCTTATTTGGATAGATAAACAAGGATGCACACACACTCTTGCCAATGTTTCTTTTCACAGCTACATCCGAAGGTGTTTTCCAACAATTGGGTGAGAGAAATCATTACTGTACGTAAGCATAAATGGAGAAAATGTTAACCACATATTTCACGATGACGGTCATTATTTAAAAACCAATGAAAATGAAACAAATAAATTACTGGATAATAAGGGCTCGCGATATGTGAGCAAAAATAAACTCAGAGAAAAATAATCTCGCTAAGCAATTGAAGATATATATTGGTGGTTCAGCAGTTCCACTGCTGGATTTTTTTTTTCTGCCTGAGGACGGCCGCTTGTGTTGCGATCGAAACGTCGTGAATTTTTTTTGTTTTATTTTATTTTTCCACCTACGTGACTTTACCGAAAGAACCAAAGAGTATATATATTGGAGTTACACATCTGGAAAAAACAACTATTGTACGTATACGTGCAGCAGTTAAATTCAGGGCAGCCTGAGGTCAATATAATGAAGTAATGGGGCGGATGAGCGCTGCTAGGTTGCAGTGCTTTTAGAAATCTACGAATAGTAGTGAATGGAAACATGGCAATTTGACGAAAGCAGAAAGTTGTATAACCATGGTATATACCAGTACATATATATATGACCTGCTGTGACGTAAACTAGAAACAAGGACACTGACAGAAAATAGAACAAGAGCTGAGAAAAGTGTGCAAAGAATTGCAGAGGTAAACGCATGGCATTAGACTGAAAAACAGAACGATGAACCCATGAAGAACAAGTTAGAGACACCATACATCCAGGGGACCCTGATCTGTGTAAATATTTGTATCAAAATGATGAAAAAAGAATCGGCTTTAGCCTAACCGGCAATTATTTTTTTTTACAATAGAGACAACGGCGTTGAGAGTGTTAAGAAAGGCCGAGTGCACTTTGGCCGGACGCGTGCGCAAGAAGGGGCAAAGTTCGGTGGTCAAAGACTAACGGAGGAGTGGCAACCAAAGTGGTGAAGGCGTCCAAGAGGGCACCTACCGTGGAAGAGCCATGACATCAGCTCACATGCCCGTGCTCAATGGGCGTCTGCATCGCAGCGCCATCAGAGATGGAGACGGCTTCATAATGAGCCATTATAATGGATGATTATAAATATTTTTTTGGTTTAACATTTTAAATTTTAAACTGAGCGAACAAAACTTTACAAACGAGACAGAGACGATTTAAACGAGTCGGGCCACGTAGGACAAACAATCCATTACAAGTTTATGTATTTATGTACTGTTCGTTGAACTTATACTGGTAGGAACCTCCTGGTTACACCAGCCCACAGGGGATAATTGTGTCCATCCGTCCGTCGTGGAGGGAGGGGCTGGGTGGGGAGGGGAGGGTGGGGAGGGGCTGGGTGGGGAGGGTGGGGCTGGGTGGGGGCTGGGTGGGGAGGGTGAAGAGGGGCTGGGTGGGGAGGGGCTGGGTGGGGAGGGGAGGGGCTGGGTGGGGAGGATGGGGCTGGGTGGGGAGGATGGGGCTGGGTGGGGCTGGGTGGGGGGGGGGCTGGTCACCCCGTGGTGCCCTTATAAAACTCAACGTTTAACCTACTCCCGCCGGCTTGTGCCCGCCCTCACAGTCGGGCATATTTGCGGAATACACCACGCCGCCGTTGACCCTGGCCATTGACCGAGCAACCCAACGTTCCTACCAGCTCCCTCCGCAGGAATGTGTTTTCCCGCCGTACGAAGCCAACCGTGCTGATCGGAGGTTGCGGAATCACGGACGCAGGGTGCGTACGACTCTGATTAGTCAGTGCGCGCCAGCAAACTTAAGGCACCAGCAGCAGGCCTCATTCATCGGGTGGTACATTTACCCTCGTTTCATCTTGTAGTTAAGGGAGGGTAATGTGGACCCCGGCATCGCTTGCTCACGCCACTTCTGACCGAAGGGCCTCCACTAGCGGGAGAACGAGAGAGGCTGTTGCCGCATTGGGACAATTCTCGCTCGCTGACCGGACGTGTTTGGGGAAGAAGCGGGCTCTGTCCAGATGTCACTCTGCCAGACGCAACCGGTCGATCGACAATTACTGTGCACTGTATAACATCAAAGCAGCAGTCTGCTGAATGCGAGAGTTCAATTAAATCAAGGGGGGGGATGGGGGGAGCATGGCCAACTTTTTCGTGAAACCCAAGCGGAGGCTGAGAAATTATACACTCGTGGCGAAGTGCACGGGCAGGTGAGAAGCAAACCCAACGATTGCCATACCCCATGACCCAAACGACACCACTCTCATGAAGATGATTACCATAATCATTATCATCATTATCATCACCCATGGTCATTAATCCATTGCGAGACGTTAGCCTCCCCAATACATATACGATCACACTGATCAACACGTGATGTAACCATGACGATGATGATTTATATAAACAAACAACAACCACGGGTCACCGTCAGCTATTCTTAATCGGGTAAATGTAACCCTTTAAGAGATACATACGGATACGGAACAGTGGAGTAGTGTCGTCATGGGCTTTCATACAAGGAATTTTAACGATTTTATTTGTATTTTACTTGGTAAGGCCCACTGAGCTATATAGCTATTTTTCAGAAGCGCCCTGGCCACGAATGATAGCTCAACGAAGTGGCTTATGATGTGAACATTTAAAGCAGCCAAATACTCTAAACGCACGTTTCTAAATGTGGAGGCAAAAGCCGCAGGACCCGGAGAAATATCCACGCGCCCACGGGGAGAGAGACACACCGCAAACTCCAAATATACAGCAGGATCGAACCCACGACCTCCTGTGTACCAAGCGAGGTAGTTAACATCTCCTAGCCACCGTGGCGCCCCTGCCGTGCATTTTAAATGAAGTCGCCACCCAGCTGTTCAATCCTCCACCTCCAGCCCACACCCGGGACTGGAGGGGCTAATTACACCCCCCACCCCCCCGTACTCTCTGCAGCCGCAGAAGAAGAGCAGTGAACGAGCCGCATGCTGGCACGGTGGCACCGGGGGGGGGGAAGTAGAGGGGGTAGGAGGACGCGAATGATGGAGCGTTGACGATGTCGTGAACTTCGTGTGAATGTACTGCTCGCACCGCGCTAAGCACATGACGTGACCGGACACATGCATCCGAATGTGCTCCCTCCGGTTTATCGCGTTCCGAATCTACAGGGGCTTTTTTTTTTTGGTGATTTGGGGAAATCGCCACGCAGCACGCGGCGACTGACAACGCGTGTCATGGCAGATCCCGCGATCTCACGACACATCAACAGGGACTTGGCTCTCCGATGTGGGATTTGACATTAAGTCCGACGTTTCGCTCCAGTTTCCTGGAAGCTTTCTTCTTCGGTTCCTGTAGATTCTTTACTTCCTGAAGCTCCCATCACGCGGAGCGGAACGTCGGACACCACCCCCTCCCCCCCTTCAGTTCCAGAGGCTCGCAGCACGTCGGACAATACCGAAAAACATGCGGTAAAAATTAACCCGTAAAAACAAAGTTTTTCACTATAAATCCTTTATATGCGTGGCATCGGTTTAATTGTATTATTCATTTCTGTTTTTCTTGAGTAAGCAAGCAAGCAAGGGAAGTTAATATAAAGGATTTAAAAATGAAAGATCACCTCTTGACATGCCCCGTATATTCCCGAGGGCACTAGCGTTGACCCGTTTTACCACTTTCAAGAACCTGGCGGCTTCAATTTAACTGCTCTATAAATAGTCTCCATTGTACAGCGTGGGGGCAGGGATTTCATGCCATGTGGTTAGTCAACATTTGCGTCATCATGAAACGGGCGGCTAGAGTCCTCTCGTCCTCTGGCTTGAGATGGCTGCCACCTATGGGTCAGATGATTGTCTGCCACCATTAAGCAATTGGTAATTAAATATTTAAATTTTTTCCCCTAAACAGTGTAAAATTTAGGAAAACATTTTTCACGAAAATTAATTGTCTCGCACAACGAATCTGTGTGCAAAATGTCAGCTCGATTGGATCACGGGAAGTGGGTTAAAAAACGACCGAAAGATTTGCACGGTCGTAAGCAAGCAAGCAAGCACGCAAGCAAGCAAGCAAGTGAACTTAATATAAAGGATTTAAAAAAGAGCTGAAACAGAAGAGCTTATACAACACGACCGCGGATTTCTTCGCATGAGAAGTCCGGTATAATTGTGAGCTTCTCTGGAAACGCCTCCTGTAATCATAATTCATCGTCATCGTGAGCATCGTCATCAGCGAAAATCAAAGTGCCCTCACTCGCAAATGAGCGTTTGTACAAAGTTAATCTGGCGTCAGCAAGTGCCAAGCCAAGAGGTGTTGAACTTCGCGGTCCAGGCTCCAGTCTGTGCACAACAAGAGCGCACTGGGCGGGCGACTGCATTTCATCAATTTCGGAGAGAGCATGGGTCTGAGTCGACGGCGGACGAGTGGGAAGCTTGTAACGTCAACGCGATCGAGAAGCTCTGTGCTGCTCGATCAGCGAAAGTATATCCAGGCGACGACCGTTAACCATGATCTTAATCGCATTAGCGCGGCTATGTTCGGGCGTATATAAGTGTACGGTTACACGTGTACGCCTACACACACACACCTTCAACATTTACGCACACACGCGCGTGTGCGTCTAATAGCCTACACAATGACGTGTACACGAACAGCCCTTGCCTCGATCCACTGCTGGATGAGTGCCTCCCAACGCCGTGAGAGACGGGAATGGGAGGCAGATATGTGACTATACTTCACCATCTGGTCAATGCGAATTGAAGTCACAAATAGCAAATGCATCGTCACCTTATTTTCAACATACCACAAAAGTGAGTATTGCATACACACACAGGCCGAAAATAACCTTACCAGCAGCACCCCTTCATCATCAGCGCTGCACGCAATGCCTAAAACAAACGTAATCTGGGCCTTTTTAATCAAGCGAAATTTTCGGGAGTACAGAGGGAGGGAAGACGTAATGCGATTTAAAAGGACGCACTGTGACGACTCTGATATCGAGTGGCTGGAAACCCATTGTCTAGCCGGGCCACACGCATTGCTGATGAGACCAACACGAGGACGGTGTTTCCTGCCTAAATTCTGCGAACAAAAACATAAAAGCACGCGGGTTTGCGAGGCTCGTGCTTAGCCCAATTGACTAAAATGCTGCTTTATTGAAATTCCACGTGGCGAGACAGAATCTTGCTGATCGAGAGTTTATGAACTTCAGCTTACACTTAGGGCATTTGCAATGCGGCGCCTTGAGCACTTGCACGCATTGGGCTGAATGAATGTTTTTTTTAAATAAAAAGAGCCCAGGTTACTGTTGTGGACATCCCTAATTTGGCACGTATCAATATTGAAATGTCAGAACGTCCATTGACAGCTGGACCGACAGCCCGCGGGTGGAGCACGTCTGGCACGGATCACTGAGCTCATACTCTGGGAAACTACGACTCAGGCAGGGAACGATCAGTGGGAACAACTCCTTTATCTGAAGGAAGATAAGAGTCCAACACAGAGAGCCAATGGGGCAAGGGACAGAGAGGCGTGGAGTTTGGGGGTAGTCGCGTGACGCTGAGAACCCGAGTTCGAATCCGGATTTCAGCCGTCCATGTCTTTCCAAGCAGAATTTGTTGAACACGCCTGACTCTATATAATAATAGGTTTTACAATTGTTGGCATTAAAACAGGTGTTAATATGTTAAAACACCAAATAGAAACATTTGCAAGGGATCATGTCTGCATTAACCACACGTACTTGTGGTGAACGTGAAAATATAAACACGATCTGGTCATATATGCATTGTCTTTGAAACTGACTCTAGCAAGCATCAGCTCCCTTAAACAAATGCTGACGGATATTGGCCGGGAGAGCCAGTAGGCCGATGGACTTAAACATTACGTGAATTTATATGCGGAGATGCAGACCGGAGTTCAGCTTACAATTGATTTGTACCCACACAGCTTTGCAACAACGAATTTACGAGTAAATTTTTTTTTATGAAAGCGAGTTGACTGTTTCAACCTGCTCACCAGTGACTGCGCATCTAATATCACGTCACAGTTTATTCGTTTCATTCTATTCAGGATCGTCTCCCATATCCGAGGAATAAAACAAATTGTACACTCGACGAGTTTGTTTCTATTGTTCGAGCAGGGCATGAGGGAAAGTGCAGCTTCCCACGTGTGGGTTAACAATTGAAGATACGTCACACACGGTTCAGTGAGATCACCGACAAGTGCCGCTCTCTAACACAGGGTGATGCACTGCTTTCTGCAACAGCTCCAACTTGTAATTTACTCGTCTCACGACAACGTTATGCTGAGAGTGGGGAACTTCGCAGCTAGTGTACCTGCACTTATCTCACAAGGTCAGGTTTACACCATTGGAACCTCATTTGCCAGTAAAAAATATGATAATTGGATTTTACCCTTTTTATCTGGCAACAAAACCATGTGAGACTAGGCTCTAAGGAAAGCTGTCTCGGGTGTGGACCAATCAACTTCAAGGACAGTGCATACATTTTCAGAGTTATGTTTTTTGTTTGCATTACGACTGCAGGTATTGTGGTCTATGCAAACATGACTCCTTGTAAAAAAGGTGTCAGTTTTGTTGCCAGATAAAAAGGGTAAAAAACCAATGATCAAGGTCAGGTTTGTTTAAATCATTTTGGGCTCCGTCTTCATCGAGATGTATCTCCCACTTGGTTCATGAGCGACGTCTTAGTGAGATTTGCAGAAACGTCAGGTACACCCATCGGCGTTTTCCTGCTCCATTTGTGCTCTGAGCAGTGCCCGCAAGTGAGGAAGCAATTCTGCATTACCCATGGCAGGGAGCAATTGCAATGTCGGGTCTTTGAGGAGTTCGACTTCACAGCAGATAGCGCACTTCGGTAATGACTTCAGGCTTCTATCATCATCCAGCTAATTAATGTAAGGCGCGGTTGTGCATTCATTGGCCAACATACTTGAATTGAAATCTCCTTACGATGCTCGTGTCAATGTCCGTTTTGCGTGTAGGTGAGTCACGGGTGGAACTCAACTCACTGAGAGAGAAAGTCACAATTCAGGTGCATGGACCAGTGGCGCAGTCGGGCGCACTGAGCTCTACACCCAGCGACCTAGGTTCCACTCCGGGTCACGGCTACCATCCGTGGTCAGGGATATCTTGAACCGGTCCTGGGCACCGCCTTAATCAAGCCACGCTACCCAGAGTGGTGAAGTATGGTCAAGCATCCCTCATGATCGACACAACGTGCGGAGGCCGTCATCGACAAAGAGCTGTGCGCCGTTATATCAGTGCTGCACGGCATAGCATCAACGACAGTTCACGTGACAATCAGCAGCGCAGACTTCTCGCAGCTTCGGAGGGAGACAGGAGCGATGTTTACTGGAAGCCTCTCTGACGTAAAGGTCTAAGAGGCTTCCCCCAGCTCACACAGCCTCAATTAATGATGCGACCACGTTTGGCTGCTTCAGTAATCAATTAATTAATCGCCCGTCACAGGGTGTGCACAGGTTCGGATTGATCAGCCCGGTATAGATATCGTCCCGGTGGTGCGTCACCCCTTTGCCGATCCACTGCTGAACTGTGTTGGTCACCCGGATTGTTTGATCATACTTCACCGCCCTGGTTAGCGCGGGTTGACAGGGGGCCGGGGCAGGAAAGGTGCAAGACATCACTCGCCACGGATGTGAGCCGTGGCTGGGAATCGAACTCAAGGAATTCAGAGCGCAGCGTGCTAACCACTGCGCCACCGCTCGCCACAAGCGTGCGTACGAATTGTGAATCTATCGTGCTCGCTGGTGGTTCGCGTGCTGTGCTGTACACCAGCCACCTGCGTTGCATTCCTTGCCGCGCCGAGTTATATTTGAAGAGTTTCCAAGTCTCCCATTCACCCCCTCGCCGCCATCCCACATCCCTCCACCAACCTGCACTGATCAGAGTAGTGAAGTATGGTGAAGCAACCCCCCGAAAACTGAGAGCGTGGCGAGCCCTTCATCCAGCAGTGGATTGACAGAGAGCCGTATTTTATTCTCTTCCTGCATACGCTCACGCAGCGCGTGCTAATTATATTTAAACACACACAAGTCGGCACAGTTGTGTTCTTTCATTCACAAGTAAACACAAACCCACCGGTCATTGAAGGTGTATCACCTGAGATGAATGTGAGTCACTAGTAAAATATGAATTTAACACGCATGTTTTTGCCACTATTATTATTATTATCCATAGTTGATTAGGCCACGCAGCAATGATCTGGCCAAATTTGTGCCGTTAAGACCCCCCACCACCCGACCCAGCGAAGTTGTCACCTTTACAAGGGTTTAACAGCGCGCCAGATGTTATTGTTTCAGGTCACTCACCGGTGAGTTTGATATTCTCACGACCCAATTTAGCGATTAGATATTCCGAATATCTTATTGATAATAATCGGTCCTGAGAATTAAGAACATTGTTATGCAACTCACCGGTGAGTGAGCTGAAACAATAACAATTGACGCGTTCTTAAACTCTTGCACAGATGACACTTTAATTTGTTTGGTTGTGTCGAGTGGTGCAGGGTATTGACGACACAACTTTAGCCAGATCGTTACTTGGCTTTACCATAAATCAAACCGTGAGTCGAATTGAATGTCCTGAGTTAAACCGGTGTGCGCACGAAACAAGCATTGAGCAATTTAAATGACAGATGAACCATTCATTTTTTACTCGTTACACTAACCATCGTCGCCGCCGACAGCACGGTTATCGTTGAGCTAAACTTTACACGTGCGATACAAAATCACGATGATCATTATGATGGTGACGATGCAGAGCGATGCAAAATACTAACCCTACGCCGTGTGTTCAGAAGACCTTGAGGGCAGATTTTCATCGTCCTATCACGGACTCGCCATGGGGCTGCCAGCCCGCTGGGCCGAGAGAAGCTGAGAGCCAGGGAAGGGCGAGCGGGGCGAGAGCGAGAGGAGGACTGGTGGGCGAAGTGGTGAGGAGGGGCAGGGTGGCTGAGCGCGCGCGGGGAGGGGACTGCTCTGCTCCGACACCAGCACTCACCATGCGCCTCGCTGTAACCCTAATACCGGTAGCTGACCACGTGTCGTCTCATTACAGCTCAAAACCCGAGCGGCGCTCGAACCCTAGCACGAACGCCGACCCCATCACAGACCAGCGCATATATTTACAAACCTCAGTTTTGAATGCAGATTTCATTTTTTCCCCTTGCATAAGTGGATGACATCATGGGACCTCCTTTGCCAGTACCAAAATATGAGAATAGGTTTTCCCTATTTGTTTCCAGAAAAAAGGGGAAAGCCTATTCTCATAAGTGGATTTTTTTTTCGTAACTCCAAATGTGAACGTCAGCATTGCCCCAGCTGTGATGCGCCTCTAACGCCAGCCCCTTAACACCGCACGCAGTGTCGGTTCGATGTTGGTTGCAATGGTTGCGTGACACACGTCAGATGTTGTGTTGGTTTCATCTGTCCTGTGACCCCACAAGCTATGAGGCTGAAGTCAAACGAATGCATTGCGGATTGCAGGGACGTGCCACCGACAGGCCGCGGTGTGGCGTTGACCTGCCCGCGAGCACCGGGGCGGCGACGCGGACACTCGGTGAACAACTCGGTGGACTGTTCATCGCGAACAGGCGACGGCGAGGCCACGTTCACAAACGCGGGACACCGCGAGGAGCCGGGGACATTCCCTATGTGGCCCGCGCTCAAAAATACGGTTGCAAGCTGCTTGGTGCAGTGTCCGGGTAAACACGGGGGCTTCATTTCTCATTGAATGTTTTCCGCGTCGCTGGTAGATTCCAGACGGCATGCGACGGAGTAGTCACAGCGAGAGGTGTCACGTGCCTGATGGGATTTTCATTTTGGACAGACCCAGCTGAAATGAAGCGTTGGATAGAAATGTACTTCTGTAGGAGATTCACTCGGGTTGTCAGTTATCCTGGGTTTTCGAAGGATCGTACTCCTTGAGAGGTAGCTACCATCCTGGGAAATGTGTCAAGTCTTCTGGAGTCAACGGTTACGTAATAATACGCTGCTCGCGGCAACGATTGTGCAACGAGTTGACCCCTCTTACGGTATTGTGAGATGTTCTTCTTCTTCTCGTGCGTTCCATGTTTTTGAATCACAGGGAAGGGGGCGACCCCAACAGTCACGCACTGGTCACCCAGCCTCCATTACAGTAACAGGATATTCCTGGATAAGCGCGTTAATAATGCATGGAACCAAATGATCAGAATTAAACCTTTGCCGACCGTGCGCAGTCACTCGCACCCTATGCCTATGAATTACAGGTGTGCGGGATGTTTTCCACCACCATATCCATTCCTCTAAGACGGGGGTGGGGAACCTTTTTCCTGGCTGAAGTTCAAATATGACTTTCAAACAATATTGGCAGGGTACACATTGACACGCACCACGGTCACTTGCGGCACTAGAAGAGGCCCTTTCAGTGGCACAAAGATTAGCAACACAGCATTGCCATGTCAAATAGACGCCCCTCTAGTACCCGATTAGTTAAACTCAGATGAATGAGTGACGGATGAATGTCGTTTGACGGCCGTTTCAAAGTGCTAGGCCTCATGTGGTCATGGGCCGTGTGAAATTAAGTCACAGGCCTTAGTTTCGCAACCCCTGATTGCTCTATGAGAAGCAGGATAATACAATATCGTATTTGGCTTAAAAACCATGAAGCCCTTCCAGTTCATATATTTTCCTGGTAAATTACTCCTGCTCTGGAGGAGGGGTTAACGGATCACAATTAGCTGAGCCGCGCGGTGGCCATGATATGTCAGCACACAAAAGTGGTTTGCTGACCTGTATTTTGACCGTTTACGCTTTGCACGCATGTTCCATATTCTCCGGGTACTGAGATCTGCCTCCCTTAAGCAAAACAACTCTAGAAATGTCGCCAAACATCCCAATGCAGGACCTGCCTGAAAAATGAGTCTCGAGACTCGGCGAGGCTTTCCTGGCTGAACGGACCTGTCTGATAGCCCATGTAGAACAGTGCCACGCGCAGCGTTTCCCATGCCTTATTTTACCACACTTAATAATTAATCGCAATGATCAACACAAATCGTGAAGCAAAGTGATTGCTCCAGATATGTTCCCCCGCAGCTGAGCTCATACGAATGAGGATGACATTGGAGAGCGGTGTAATTATTTCCAGGAACACGAGGAGTTAAGTGCCGGTCGTTGGTGTAACACAACGCCGCACGGGTAAAGGTGTCTCCATCAGAATTTAATTTCAATTTGATTATAAGCACCGCAACTGAAGGGACATTCCTCCTCCGTAGCTATGACACTGCAAACGCGCCAGGTGATGCGGAGATGCTGGATCATTGCGGAAAGCTGAGGTGAATGCGCATGAGGCAGAGCCGCTATGAAGACGAAAGGTGCATCTCTGAAATCGATTGCTCATGCCAATGCTGGTGGATATAAAAAATTAACCCGTAAAAACAAAGTTTTTCACTATAAATCCTTTATATGCGTGGCGGCTAGAGTCCTCTCGTCCTCTGGCTTGAGATGGCTGCCACCTATGGGTCAGATGATTGCCTGCCACCATTAAGCAATTGGTAATTAAATATAATTTATTTTTTCCTAAAAAGTGTAAAGTTTTGGAAAAAAATTTCACGAAAATAAATTGTCACGCACAACGAGTCTGTGTGCAAAATGTCAGCTCGATTGGATCACGGGAAGTGGGTTAAAAAACGACCGAAAGATTTGCAGTCATAAGCGCACAAGCAAGTGAACTTAATATAAAGGATTTAAAAATGCGAGTCTTGAAAATGACACACAAATATTGTACATTTGTCAATCCACTGCCTGATGACGGCCTCCCCAGTCCTTATCAGTGAATCTGTGATTTTGTTTGAACAATTTCCAACTTTGTTTTTCCAATAAAAATCTTCTGCCGTAGCTGCAAATACTGTTGTTACAAGTGGAGTCATTTTTTCGTACTCGCTCTTGGAAACCCGATTTGCGATCGCTTCAAATGCCTCGCGAGGCTGCTGTGGGCCGGCCTCGCTCCAAAACTGCGAGTTGTGCCGCGACCTGTTTAAACTTTCCCCGTGTCCACGTGGCTATTGGTGAGGCACGGCCTCGAGACTGATGGCTTCCTCTGTAGCCGGGGCTGTGCACAGAGTGGCACTCACACTCACAGCTTTCCAGCCGGTGTTCATTTCAGCAGCACATCAGAGCTCAAGTGAAGATTTGTCTCTGCTCAAACCAGAAAGGCACTCATCTCCTTTGGTGAGTGCTGAGCCAGTGGTGGGAATTCCACGTTCCCAGAGGCTTATCCTTCCACAACCAATATTGAATTCTCACAGGGTGGTACATATTTTTGTCACACCAGAGTAACGCTAAACGGGGACAACCTCTGACCTAGAATCAACTTATGCCACCCAACTTGGAAAAGTGCATGCACATGAAATTTGGTTTTTCATTTAATTTGGTTACATTCTAGCTCTAGTTCGACTGCTGTTACTACGAACGTATTTCTGGAGCAGGGTGTAAAGTGAATGTGTGCCCCCAATGTGCAGATAGCAAAAGATCGCCTCATTTGATCTCATAAATACCCCGATGGCTCTCTCCGCCAGCCATTCTCAAACGTGCACTGTGCCCTACGACAATTCCGAACGGACAGTTGGTCCCGTGACAGTACGCCGATAGGGTGAATGTAATTAATTCGAGACAAGCAAAAATATGCCCACCGCAAAATATGAAGACACAGCAAGCAGCCAGGCCACGCGGCTACGAATCTTCTCCCACAGCCGTCCTAACGTCCGTCATTTCAGGGGCCCCCCACTTGACCACCCCCCCCCCCCCCATATGCTTTCACGGATGACTGCCTCCCAGGTGTGTTCATTACAGGTAATCGAATACCACGTGTAAGCGTACTCCAGCAAAAACAAAGGCGTGCTCATCACTTGGTAGGCTTCGCCAAGCATTTCGGCGGTCTGGTAGTAACACTTGTGGCTCTGGTAAGAGTTGACATTATTGCAACTCCCGATTGCCTTAAATCTAATGAGCGATTCCCCAAAACAACATGCGACGCGCTGTTCCATTGACACCGTGATGGTCTTTATTAAGTGGCTGCAAATGCATTGCGTGTGAAAGCGAGGATAACAGTCATGGGCACAAAACAAGGACGAGTGTGATATACAAATTACAACTTCCAAACACACACCCAAAATATGTACAGCCCATTATAAAACGCAGAACAGTAAAAAAGGCAAACTAGCCCGATATTATGTTACGTATCGTAGCATTTTCAATTCAATGTTTTAGTGGCGTGCCAGTGAACTCTCAAGTTGGCTACAGACATGTTTCACCACCACAGCTATTCACCCCACAGCAATTCCACTGTCATTCAGAGTCACAATGCAATTCAATTAACAATTGTCTGTCTCGTTTTGGCAATCTCATTTGTATTTCTTTGCACAATCCGACTCATTTGCATATGAGGCTTAACGTCACATTAACACAATTCTAATCAGTGGTAAATAATTGATTCTCATGCATATGATTGTGTGCATTTATCTTGAGCGTAAGAACTGCTCCGACTTTAATCCGTGACTTAATGAACCACCGATTCTTCATATGCCGAGTCTTTACCAACATTACGTGGTTGGTCTTCACAGTAGATTGCCACTTTAGCCGCCCCCCACAGACATTACCGGCGTCTACGGCAAAATCAAACCGTCGACTCCGTGGAAGCCGGCTCTGCGGCGGTGGCACGCGGCACGCGGCTAGGAGGCTACGCGTCTGCTCCCGCGGCCGTCCTCACGACCGTCCGCACATCGTTTCAGGGGCCGCTCCTGACCACGCCCCACGACCGCCAGCTGCATCACGATGTGGGCGAGATCCGAGGTGGTCGCTTCTCCAGGTGGCCTCCGTTCACCCTCCAGGTCCACGCCAGCCCCGGTGCGTCGCCCGCCGCCACGTAGCGCAGCGCGACGCTGGGCTCCCGCAGCTGGAACTGCTGCGCCACCTCGGTGCCGTCGGGCCACGTCAGTGTGAACATGGGCAGGGCCACCTGCCAGGAAGCCACAGCGCAGGGGTCATAGTCGCACTGAGTCATGGGCAACGGGAATGACGACTGCTGTGAAATCAGGCGTGGGGGAATCTTTCCCTTAACAAGGGGCCAAACAGGACTTTCAAATGCACGTCAGGCCAAACGTGAACACACAACTCGGTTACTTTTGTGACTGCAAAAGCCCCTTGCAGTGGGTGACAGAAATGAATGAGTGTGCTAAAATTAGACACACAGTGTTGCTACTTCAAAAATATTCCTCTCAATTTGGTTGTGGGCTGGGGCAAAGCCGTAGGCCTCGTGTGGTGGCAGACCATGGTACCCCAACCGTCGCGCTACATCGACCAAGTACACGCTTCGAATCAGAATAAAAAAAAAATTCAAATGTCTTTATGAAATCCAATTACCTACGCCTAATTGATAAATCAGTAAAATACAAGATACAATTTTAATGTATAAAGTGTCTAAACATAATCTGCACAAGCCGGCTTATGCTACAGGGAATTGATTGTTTAGAAGTGATTTATGTTCCAATATTTCAGATTTTTCATATGAAAGTTGTTTTTGGTTTCTGTTTGTTTCATGGCTATACTTTACTTTATATCTTTTTTTGCTTTTGTAATTTCGTTGACCCAGGTCACTCTTGCAAATTCGACTATCCCGGTCTCTTGATTTCTCGCCTGGTTTAAGAAAATAACCTCGAACATGTCTCAATATAACTGTATCTCAAAACACTGGGTAAAAATTAAGACACGCTTGTTATGAGGCCATGCGGGAAGATGAGGATTTTGTTTTTGGAAAGGTCAAGGAGGAAGCTGTGACAGCAGGGTGCTGGCACAGCGAGACACTTGGATTGTTGGAAATAATTCCAGCCGAGAAATAATATAATTTACTTATCCAGAAAATCTCACCAAGTCTCAAGACTCATTTTCATTAACATGTTCAGCCAATTCCATTTTAATGAGGGTTTTGGTTTAGTGTTGGATCGGGGTACTAGACGGCTTCTAATTTATGAAAATGTTAAATTTTTAAAAGAGTTTAAACGTTACTAAATCAACAATAATAAAATCACGGATGAGTACTGCATTTACGCAGTTACTGTTGGGGTGCTGTTGCCTTCCGAGAATTAAAACAACGGAGTGAAAGAAAGCAAAAGGGACAACACACGGAGAGAAAGGAGGCAGGAGAGATGGGGCTACACGGAGCCACATGCCAGCAGCAAACCACGCGGCCACCTCCTGTGCGCGTGCGTGCACTGTGAGACATGTGCTTTAGGCGTTGCTGCAGGCAGCACACTTCTGTACAGATTTTGAAGCAAAATCAAAAAGTTTTAGCCTTTGTCAACATTCAAAAACAATTCACACCCATAGTGTGGGATGATACCGGATCACCCAAAAAAAATCCCGACCAGATATGTGAGGGGATTTCACTCAACAGATCTGCACAGATGGGTTCATAGACCCACTCGCAGGAATGCATTCTCCTGTCCATCTTGCAGCCCAACAGGTTTTGTCATTTTACGAAAATTGTATTTGATCTGAAAACCCTTGCCTTCAAAGCTCTGGATTACAGTAGCATAGCACCAGTCAGCCACATATACAATCAAATCAAATCAGCAGTGGCTACAATACACAAACTGAATGTACGTGGTATAATGACTTTATTATCTAGGTTCATGCAGCATTGTATGTTTGTATGTTGAACTTGTATCGCGCCGTAATGACAATTATACATGAAATGTTTCCACTGGCACATGATGTGGTCCATTTCTCGGACAGGATTGATAGCTGTGTCACTCGGCACGGATTCATTATACTTCCGATAAAAAATATTCACACTCTGCTGGTCTTCGCACGTGCACTTACTCTCGCCACCAGAGCCACGAATGAAACATGACACTAATAGGGTTTTTCCCCTTTTTTCTGGCAACAAAACTGACACCTTTTGCAAGGAATCATGTTAACATTAACCACAATACTTGCAGTCAAATGCAAACAAAAAACAATACTTTGATAATTTATGCATTGTCCTTGAAACTGATTGGTCCACACCAGAGACAGCTTTCTTTAGAACCTAGTCTCATATGGTGTTCGACCAGATGACGCCAAAAAGCTGTCTCTGGTGTGGACCAATCAGTTTCAAGGACAATACATAAATAATCAGGGTATTGTTTTTTGTTTGCATTTGACTGCAAGTATTGTGGTTAATGTAAACATGATTCCTTGCAAAAGGTGTCAGTTTTGTTGCCAGAAAAAAGGGGAAAAACCCTTTTAGTATATTTTAGTACTGGCAAAGGAGGTCCCATGATGGAACATGACACTATTTCTCATACGCCATTTAATCTGGATCAGACGATGCCACACTTGTCAGTTTCACACTAAAACACCAAGCTTGCCAGAGCCTTGAGGCCTTGAGGCTCTGGCAAGCATTGCAAGTAAAAAAATATGCGAGCACTTACTCGCTCCTTGATGCCAATGGCCACCTCCTCCACCGTCACCCCGACCCGCTCCAACAGGGTGAACTCGTGTTCCCCTGCCAGACCGAGCACGTTCACTCGCACCGCTGCAACAAAGACAACGATCCCCCGTATAGCCTTAATAGACTGTTGAGGCAAGTGCTGTTAGCGAGCAGCTATGAAGGTCGACACGGCAGACGAGGGGGGGTAGGTGACCAGCACCATGCCCGACACCCCTCCCCACCACACACCACACACGTGCGGGCAAAGGTCTCGCTTACAGCCACACAGGCTGACGAGGTACGTTGCGGTTAGTTAGCAGCTATGAAGGCTGGCATGGCGCGCGCAAGAGGATGGATAGTGTGGTCAACGCCTCGCCCAGTCATCTCTGTTCTCCTAGTGCTGATGTTTTATACACACCACACAAGGTCCTCATTTAGGGCTGAGTCACCAAGGAGGGGCCCAGGACTGCTTCAGATGTTCGTCACCGATGTAAGCCATTACTGGGAATCAAACTCAAGTCACCGGGTTCAAACCAAGATGCGCTAACTACTCACATGCACAATGTTTACAAATGTTTACAGAAATACCTAATCAGGAAAAAACAATAATCTAGGGATAGATTAACGTGTTAGCAGAAGCAGACCTGCTCTTGAGCATAAAAACTACAAAACTGGCGCCAAATGGGTGACATTTGTGAAAATGGCCAAAAATAGCCAAAGACGGTCGACACTGAGAGAGCAGCAAACAGCAACAGCAGATATACATAATGAACAACCGCAGCACATTCCCAGATCCCAGTCCCTTCGTTGACCAGCAGCTGTCCCACCTGGGGAGGGCATTGCGATCGCAGTGGGGAGAAGCTCCTGCTCGTGAGCGTGCGGGTGTTACCGCGTGCGCAAGGCAAACTGCCGCACGTCTCTAATTCTCTACGAGAGTTACCACTATTTTTATTTTATTTTACCAGATAAGGCTCACGGAGCTGTATAGCTCTTTTTCAGAAGCGGCCTGGCCACAAACGATAGCTCAACGAAGTGGCTTATCACGTGGCCATTTGTAGCAGGCAAATACGCTAAACGCATTTTAATTCTAAATGTGGAGGGAAATACCGGAGGACCCGGATAAGAATCCACACGACTACAGGGAGAACATGCAAAGTCCAAATAAACAGGCGTTATGGTCGGGATCGAACCCACAACTTCCTGTATACCAGGCGAGGGAGTTAACATCTCGCCACCGTGTCGACTCATTCGCGGAGAACAAACGCACGTAGCCGAAGCCGTATGGCGGAGCGGGGGGCGGCGGGGCACAGGCTTACGCTAGAGAAATGGCAGGAACACAGAGCAAAGCGATTCTATTCGAAATTACAGAGCTTCAGCTCCAAGTGGAGAGCCTAATAATGAAACGCACAGGAAATATAATACGTAGTTGTTAACCTTCAAGGTGGACGGTGCTTGGGAGTTGAGGAGACTCAGGCAGGCTGTGGATGCTCTTAGTGGGACACAAAAAGAAAGCAAAGCATTAACGTCAATGGCCGCACCATACTAACATGCTATAACAATCTTGACTTAAAGCTTTCTTGACTTAAAGCTTATTATTTTTATGATTTTTATTCTATCTACGTGGCTTTACCGAAAGACCCAAAGAATATGCTATAATATTAATGCTAATGATCAACATGATCGGACGTGGTTGGCAAACTGACCGATCAGCAGAAACGTTTGCCAAATGCCAAGTTTGGCGATCGTGCTTTCTGCGTCACTTGTCCCGAGGCAAGAAGCGGTCTACCCGCTCACAATTCATTAATTCACTGGCTCACAATAAAAACATAGAATTGTTGCGGAAATCTAATTTGAAGACCTAAAGCTAGACAGTGGTGGTTGTGTTGATAAACTTGTTGGAGCGGAACTTGGGGGCAGAGTATTGACTTCGCAAGATCTGAGCAATCCTGCATCAAACAGTGAAATCTGGCCGCACGACTGCCGGTGCTCACCTCCGCGTCGTCCTCGAATGGCATGAACTCGGGCTCGGCGATGAGCGAGTTAAGGAGGGCGTCGTGCAGCGCCGTCGGGTTCGGCACCGACAGCTGCTTCACGAGCTCTGCGCGTCGGGGTTTGGACGGGCGGAGGGGGGTGGGCACATCCGCATGCATCGGTAACAACATGACGCGGCGAGTAGAATTTCGATTTTGCGTATGTTAGTGACGGGTTCTCGTAACCGCCCAACAGCCACTGGAGGTGCCGAATACGTCCTGTAAAAAAATTCATATATCCACTCCTGAATTGAACCGTGACCCCTGATCTCATGACAATCAGATCGCAGGACGAGGCGAATCGTGGAAGGCCGAGAAGAATCAGCGGACTCTCCACACTGGTCAGACGTAGAGTGCTGGAATTGGTAGCACTGTTCCCAATTTCCTGGTTATTCATGCCCGAGCTGCAGAATTTCTGCTCAGGTAATTAATATTTTCAACGAATTCTTTCCTGCAACCAACTATTACTTAGGCCACTGGCAGACATGCGCTAAGGTGTGATTTATCAGCCTATTTCCAATTGTGTAATGCACATTCCCCCGCATTTTAGAGTAATATACACTCGTAACCCTACATTACCGAGGTTATCACTAAAGGTGTAACGAAGCGTAGATTCCCGATTAAAATCAACTGTTACATTCTTGATATACACACTGCAATCACGTGCATGAGATTAAATATATTTTCGATTAAAATTCCCTGTACGTAATGCGTTTGCACGACCCCTCCTCCCTTTTAGAGGCCGCTACATTCACCAAAATAAAAAAATGTTCTCGAATCGAATTGCGACCACCGAATCGGGGCAAGCAATCGTATCGCGGGGGGACAAATTGCCACGATTGTACGTGTCGCACGACGCGGAGGCCTCGGCGCCGTGTGCGCGCGCGCGAGGTGTAACACGTGGAGCTGGATCGTCTCCCGAGTCCTCCTGTCGAGTTTCACGTTACGGCCGCGCTGGGGCTGGCCAGAGGCGTGCATGTCGACGCTCATGCCAACAATGTGCTGACCGGCTCTTCCCTTTGTACGTTCATTTTTGTTCCCCATTATGATTTTCTGATGTGTCAACGGAAATGTTAGAGGCACTCCGCTGTACTTGCCATTAACACAAAGGCACCGCGGGCGTGAATTAAAAAAAACGAACTCAGCGTGAGTACCGTAATTCAAAACGGAGATAACATTCCATACAACTCTACGCTTCCAAGCTTACTCATTGGCATCAGCTCATGAGAAGAAGAAATGCCCAGGTGGCAAGATATCACCCCGTGTACAACAACGGTCTCAGGAAGGTGATATCATAGAACTACTTCTGAGATCCCTTCAGGCAATCTCTTATCGACACTAGGAGTCCTGCATTTACCCACATGACCTGCTATAGAGAAATGCAAATTGCACGGCAGTCAAAACCAATGTTTAGTCCTCAGAGCTGGATTATGGGAAATTAACTCAAAAGAGACACCTTCATATGATGGCAGTTTTTTTGTGCAGTCATCGGTGATCGGGCCAAGACCATCAACACTTGAGAATCCAGGGAGAAGCATGCTTTTAACGTCGCCTATAAACGTTACAGCCCTCTGGAGGTAGGGTTGGTGGATCATGCAGAGATCATCATCTGCTGTGGTACTCCCAACCTCCTGGGTGACATTATGTCCAGGAAAAGAGAGCACAGCACGGGGGCACACGACCCATCTCTGCTGCCAGACACTCTGGGCAGCGTCATCCCCTCCAAGGGGTCAGTTTTTTTAGGTTTCCTTCCACGTGAAGCCAAACTGCTCATGCATGGAAGTGGACAAATACCCCAATGCAGGACCCTCCTGAAAAGAGTCTTGAGACTCCGTGATTCTCTCCTGAACGAATAAAGGACAACAGAATTTGCGTCTAACACAGGTGGACGTGCTCATCAAGGGGCCCAGCGAAGGAGGGAATGTGCAGCCGCGGCAGGGCATGGAAGCAAGAATACATCAGGCCTTTCAAAGAGACAATCTATGTTAACGTAAATAATATATATCATAAATTACCTCTCTGCATATCGTCCAAATCCGCCTGAGGGTCGGAGTGCCTACCCGGCATTCTCCTCAGCGGAAATCGGAGAGGCTCCTCCCTGAGCTCCGCTCCTCCCTCGAGCGTCTCTCCTGCCGCGGGCGTCACCGCCGCTGCCACGCACGAGCTCGTGGCACCGACCGCCACCGCCTTTCCCTGCCGCGCCGGTGCGGAGCGGCCCGAGAAGTGGCACGCGAGTTCGACGGGGGACTTCCTGCTCGGCAGCTTCTTGCTATTCTGGCCAGGCAAGGGACCCAGCGAAGTGGATCCAAGAATCGAGTTTTCCAACGCGTCGACGGAGATCAACGTTCGTGTTTGGTGCCTAGTGGCCCCGGCGCGGCTGGCTTTTTCTGCGGTCTCTTGTCCGTCAACGGGGCCTCCAGCCACACTGACGTCCGTCGCTGGCTGCGGGTGCATCACCACGCCCTCCGGCTTAGATGAACCCGCATCGCCCTTGCCCTCCGCCTGCAACGACCGCGTCTCCTTTGCCGCCACCGCTGCCGCCAAACTATGCTCGGACACTGTCTCTGGGCCCTGCGAGCTGCCCTGCTGGTCACACTGTCGAGGCTGTAAAGACAGTAGAGTCACTTGCTCCTGCATTGCAAAGGTCTGCTTGCCATCAGCCAGGGAACTCGCTTGTGCCGATGCAGAGTTGTGCGTCGCTGGTGTCCCAGACTGTGGCAGTTGCAATAACGATGCAGGGTTTGCCTTTGGAACCTCAGGCTGCCACCGCGGCTGCGATTGTGGCAGTGGTTGCGGCGGTGGCGGCTGTGGTGGCGCTGGTTCGTTTAACAGAGGCGCCGTGCTAGAAGAAGCGCGGAGCGAACGCTGACCAAGGCTGCCGAGCTGCGCGCTGCCCGCGTTAGCGGACGCTCGCCGGTTGATCAGGCTCACGAGGCGCCCCGTGAGGCTGCCGCTCACCAAGATGCTGCTGCTGGTGCACTCCTGGAAGGAGAACGCCGTGTCCAAGCCTCCCACTGCACACGGACACAAGCGCACGCACGAACACACACGCACGCATGCAGCAACGACAAGAGCAGCACAGGCTGGGCTTGGCACTGTACTTGGATGCGACGCGCCGGAGGGGCTCACGTTCGTCGAGGGCGCTACGGGCCTGGCTCAGCAGCAGCGAGGCCGTGGGTCGGGCGGCCGCGTCCTTCTGCAGGCCGCTCCGCAGGACGTCGAGCACGCACGACGTGCACCACTCGGGGGCCTCGCTCACGGGAGCCTCCTGCTGCACAATCTGCATGCACCAGCCACAACAGCAGAGCTTGACGACCAACAGTCATTAACCAAGGAGGAGACAGAGGGTGACAAATCTCCCTCCTCTCTGTTGCGCGTGGCTGAGTGGTGAGAAACTTATTGGTAGATGTTCAGATTAATTATGTTAAATTTTTCAGAATTTCACAGCGGTTCTTTAATATGGTGGGTTCGTTGGCTTTGCTCTGTGTTTTTGCACCCGTTCTTGAATCTCCGCTCGTGAAGGTCACGGGTGGAATCTTGCCACGAGACGTGTGTAGTCACCCTTCACGTGCACCATTGTTTTCGAGGCAGATTAGATCATGGAGACTATTTCGTGACATTGGCATTCATGTGTTCGTGTTGGGATATTGGTGACAAATACACACAATACAGAGAACAAAAGACTCTGTCCGGTGTGTGTTTGTGAATGGTGGTGCGTGGACACCACGTACATACAATTCTCCCACATCGACATTTGATAAATCGTCACCTTTTGCGGTTACGAAAAAAAAATCGGTTACCGTTAATTTTGTCTTGTTTTTATGGCCTTGCTTTTTCTGACTCTTTTGCACAGCATTGTTCACCCTATCAATCTAAACGTTCCATCATGCACGCGAGAATCGACGCGTCGTTTGCATCAAGTCCATTGCCCGTATGTTTCGTATGCGGCGACAGGTGACGGCACATGCGTGCGCCACTCACCACGAAGTAGAGCACCTTCACGCCAGCGAAGCGCCCCATCCACGGGTGGCGCCCGTTCAGCATGTGCAGCAGCACGCAGCATGCGCTCCACACGTCCGCCTTGCAGTCGTGGCCGGCGCTCGCCGCCACCTCCGGGGCCATGTGCGTCTGCGTGCCGCGCGGCTGCTGGTCTGGGTGGTGCACAGCGACGTCGGTTTGGAATCACTACGTCAATTTCCTAAAATAACTGGAAACGCAGCCGTGTTCGATAATTGTTTTTTTACCCTTCTATCTGGAAACAAAACTAACACCTTTTTTTTACAAGGAGTCATGTTTGCATAGACCACAATACCTGCAGGTATTGTGGCCTATGCAGGTATTGTGCTCTATGCAAACATGACTCCTTGTAAAAAAAAGGTGTCAGTTTTGTTGCCAAATAGAAGGGTAAAAAACCAAGTATCGTATTTTTTACTGGCAAATGAGGTTCCAATGGTGTAAATGCTTACCCCGAGCTTTCATACTCTAATGGTGCATTGTCTTTGAGTTGTGCGCCTTTTGGCGTCATCTGGTCCAACCCATGTGAGACCAGGCTCTAAGGAAAGCTGTCTCGGGTGTGGACCAATCAACTTCAAGGACAGTGCATACATTATCAGAGTTATGTTTTTTGTTTGCATTATGACTGCAGGTATTGTGGTCTATGCAAACATGACTCCTTGTAAAAAAGGTGTCAGTTTTGTTGCCAGATAGAAGGGTAAAAAAACAATTATCATATGTTTTTACTGGCAAAAGAGGTTCCAATGGTGTAAATGCAGCCGTGTTCGTTTAACAAGCCTGACTTTGTTGATGAGACCGAGAAGGTTGAAACAGGTCCAGCGTTCGCTTGCTTAAACAAATGCCACTGGGTAATATTGGTCTGAATAACCAATAGGCCGATAGAATAAAAAACATTTATTTATCCATAATAGATGTGTATGCGGGGACACAGAATGAAATTCTACTTAGATATGCTTTCACCCACAATGCTCCACAGCAACGCATAATGATTTAAAGCTTTCGTGACTGCAGGGATTCATCTTCTTGGTTCTTTCGGTAAAGTCACGTAGAAGGGAAGTAATAAAATAATAAAAATAAAACATAATAAAATAAAATAATTCTCACGACGTTTCGGCTACAACACAAGCAGCCGTCTTCAGGTGAAGAATGAGACACTACCAAGCTAGGAGCTTATATATAAGCTGGGTTGGAGGTGGAAGAGCGCCTTAACAAAAATAATGTGCATATGAAGAGGAATTTAGCATATTCATGGGAAATGCATAGGAGGTGGGTGGGGGGGTTTCATAGTCATATTATGCCCATGCATTATGCAGGATCAGCAGCACCAAGGGAGGGTGCAGGGAGTAGCATTAACAAAGGAAAGGAATGTTAATAGTATGTAGCTGCAGTTACTAAACAACCACGTAGAAAACTAAAGTATAAACTACATAAAAAACTAAAGTATAAACTGCATAGCACCATCAGTATACTTACTATACTCTACAATAAGCTGAGATACTAACAGCAAGTAATACATTACAATTCTACGTCGTAAAAATTATATAATATGCTTCCATCTAAACTTTATTCTCTTACATCACACGAGCATACACCGTACTATATACTGCCATAGATACAGTATGTAATTTAATGTTGGGTTTATCTATGGCAGTATATAGTACGGTGTATGCTCGTGTGATGTAAGAGAATAAAGTTTAGATGGAAGCATATTATATAATTTTTACGATGTAGAATTCTAATGTATTACTTGCTGTTAGTAACTCAGCTTATTGTAGAGTATAGTAAGTATACTGATGGTGCTATGCAGTTTATACTTGAGTTTTTTATGTAGTTTATACTTTAGATTTCTACGTGGTTGTTTAGTAACTGCAGCTACATACTATTAACATTCCTTTCCTTTGTTAATGCTACTCCCTGCACCCTCCCTTGGTGCTGCTGATCCTGCATAATGCATGGGCATAATATGACTATGAAACCCCCCCACCCACCTCCTACGCATTTCCCATGAATATGCTAAATTCCTCTTCATATGCACATTCTTTTTGTTAAGGCGCTCTTCCACCTCCAACCCAGCTTATATATAAGCTCCTAGTTTGGTAGTGTCTCATTCTTCACCTGAAGACGGCTGCTTGCGTTGTAGCCAAAACGTCGTGAGAATTATTTAATTTTATTATGTTTTAAGTTTTATTATTTTATTACTTCCCTTCTACGTGACTTTACCGAAAGAACCAAGAAGATGAAAACGCATAATGAGTTTGTATCCTGCTCCCCGTCACACAGTGCCCACGGACCAATGGGGCAGCGAGGTGACATCGGTGGCCAGGGGCTCGGCGTCCGCAACGTTCCCTCCTGGGGCATCCGCCCAGCTGCCCGCACCCATCCTCTGCAAAATCTGCTGGGATGCTGACATGAGCTAAAGGGCAGTTTCACTGATCCCCATTGATTTCCCATGGCCTCATTATAGCGAGGCTGCTTGTGATGCAGAGACCAGCAATTCAAAGAGAAGCTTCTGAGGGGTTTCCAGATGGCGAGGAACGGGCTGTTACTGACGCAAGGTGGAAGCACGCCACTAATCACCTCTCAATGCCCGCCCAACGCTGCCTTCAATCTGAAGCCAAGAAGAATTTCCTTCGATGCTGGTTAATCAACGAATGCGGTCATGGAATGACCTTTCACAATTGTTTGTGGATTTTTTTTACCGGTGTAGATTCATGGTTTTACGAAAGTGTCATCACTGTGGGACTAAGAGACTTCATTCCCGAAATGTCGCGGCGAGCGGTGGAGCGTCAGACCGCGGCACGGTCACTTCGTCCCCAAAAGTGGCGCAGCACTGCCCCAAAGTAGTCTTCAATATTTAGTGAAGCGATTCGAGATGTGATTGCATTCCGATGCAATATAACTTGAAATCAATTCAAACCGTAAGTTGTCGAAGATAATTCTACAAGCCACATTTTTTTTTCTTTGGGTTAGGCCATGCCAAAAGCTAAATCGAAAGATGATGTCACTGAACTAATATTTGAAATAGCTTAACCTAACTAGAGGTTGCAAAGTCCGATGTCAATCCACTGCTGGATGAAGGCCTCACCCCTGGCTGTAATTTAAGATGAATTTGCTTGTGCATTGATAGGGTTGAGACCATCGACTCTTTACATCAATAACCCTTGATTTGAAGCTTTCGTGACTGCAGGAATCCATACTCTTTGGTCCTTTCGGTAAAGTGACGTAGGTAGAAAAATTAAATATCAAATATATTATTTTTTGTTTTATTTTTATACCTACGTGACTTTACCGAAAGAACCAAAGAGTATCAATAATCCTTGATTTTAATCACCGATGGCCTGGACCTTGTTGCGAATCCAGATACTCAGCAGTGCCAGTTCAATAAGTGTTATAAGCCTCGTGCATCACCAGCAACCTCGAAATGTATCACTCTCTCCAAAATGATCTCAAGCAACAGCGCAATATCGTTACATGTGCAGGACACAGAGTGGTTATGGACTGACATGCGCATTCCTCCTGCTGAAAACACCACCCTTACCTCTGAGCATCACAGTTGCTACTGCTCACTCTGCTAATTGCTGCTGTTACTACGAGGCAAAAGTGAAGGCTTAATAACACTGCTTCATCCCATGCAAAGCTCGCTAATGATGAGGAAATCCATGCGAATTAGCAAGGTGATATTGGTGGCTTATTTGCACATTTTATTTCACTGTGTGATCATTAGGTTGTCCCGCTTGGCACCCCTTCACCCCCCTTGGGCACGAGACAGTCTGGATGTAACCCCTGTGAAAGGGCCGCAATTCTATTCCAGAATCAATTGTATTTTTAACACTGCGTGAATGAAGTGGCCTTCACTGGATTGTTTCCATTCCGCTCGTACCGTCCCGATTGTGTTGCCGCTTGTGCTTCTGCCTCGTTTGTAAAGTTACGTTCACTCTGTCGGCCCAAATATAGCAAAACGTAGAATTTGCATACACTTGACATAAATCAAAATGTAATTATTACACCGATGAATGGATGCATTGTCACAGCCCTAGTGGGCACGCTGTTGGGCAGTGGCTAGGGTTGACGGGGGGAGCTCCGTTACCTTTGGGGAGAACCTTGGAACCCGGAGGCAGCAGCTGAGAGAAGCCAAAGTCACAGAGCCAGACCTGGTTCCCATCGGCCGACATCAAGATGTTATCGGCTGCACACCCAGACGGACACTCGCAGGATTAACCAGGACAGGGAAACGCCTCACCAACAAGCGTTTGACACGGAAATCATCAGGGATTCTCTTCAGCCGGGGCTGTCCGGGTCAGCGAATCAGATGATATTCTCGCGATAATTGTCGCGATTTGGGGGTCGCAATTCAAATCACGGGATTCTTTTCAATAAAAACATTGTGGTGAATGTTGCGCCACTTGTTCCTGCAGGTATGACGTGAACCAATTATGACATACAAATGAAAAACAATCAATTCTTACACGTGCGATTCACTACGATGTGTTGTGAGCGGAAGAATCCCGCTGGGGAAAAGGGTGACAGATGGGAACACTTGGGCAGTGGACTGCTCCCAGTTAGGTGACCAGACTCAAAAAATGCAGAGCACATAGACGAAGGAAAAAATATACCCTTTTCAGCGCATCAGGCAAGGCACTGTCTCTGACAGGCAGCCCACAGGCCTGGCTAAGCAATGTGCCTAGGAGGCCATGGGTTAAGCCCTGACATGACGGCGTAAATAAACCCAATAGATGAACCAACTCAACACTGAGAACAGCACGCCATGTCTCAACTTTATAGTTGGTCCACAGGGACAGCAGTTGAGCACCTGGCCCTCAGGCCCCTGTCTCAAGCAGGAAACCCATCATCCCTCAACCAATGGCCAGTCGATCATCCATACTGTGTTCAACCACCATACTTTATTATTCTTTCTTTTGCACTACTCAACACTGGAATTCCCTCCCATCATCTCTTTTCCCCAGTCCTTGTAACCTTTCACAATGAAAACAAAATGCATCGACACCTTCTCTACTACAACTTCAACGGTGCTGTTTTGCTGGGTGTTTGCCGTTTTGGGCCTTTGGGTCCATGCTCAGCTAACACTGATAAAAAAATCAATCACCTCTGTGCCCCCGCTCAATTGTAAAGCTGCGTTTACCCCGGCAGCAATTAACCCAAGCCAGACGCTGAACCTGTGATGCGGTGGTGCCTGCAATATGCGTCGACAGCGCTGGGGGGACCGTTGCCACCACAAGAGCGGCGGCCGCACCTTTGACGTCGCCGTGCAGGACGTTGTTCTGGTGCAGATACTCGAGTGCCTCCAGCACCTGGCAGGTGTAGTGCATCGCCAGGTCCTGGGGCAGCTGCTTGTTGTCGGAGATCATGACGTCGAGCGTGCCCCCTGCGTGCGAAACGGTGGCCGTGACACGCGGCCACAGCCCAGCAGCAGCAGCGTAGAGATATCACACAACTACTTCTGAGATCAACTTCAAGTGACGAACTGCGTGTGTGCATAAATGAAATAGAAACACAAATCTAGTATACTTAGAAATGTAATGTAATACAACAGAGAGTCGGATAACATAACAGTCAACACCCTACCTGGTTGATTACGTTCTTCCTGAGAATGCTAAATTTGAGAGAGAGATAAAACACAGAACTAGAGACATATAGACAGACATATAAGTGGAGACAGATTTCACAGAGATACATATGTGCCTAGGTATCTCTGTGATATCTGTCTCCACTTATATGTCTGTCTATATGTCTCTGGTTCTGTGTTTTATCTCTCAAATTTAGCATTCTCAGGAAGAACCTAATCAACCAGGTAGGGTGTTGACTGTTACGTTATCCGACTCTCTGTTGTATTACATTACATTTCTAAGTATACTAGATTTGTGTTTCTATTTCATTTACACCTGATGATGATTGCTTGTGTTTCAATCGAAACGTCGTGTGCTAGTATTTAATTTATTATTTTCTCTTTATACGTCACTTTACCGAAATAACCAAAGAGTAATTCCTGCAGTCACGAAAGCTCCAAATTAAGTTTGTAGGTATGCACTCTTCCATGTGCCCCACTACAGAAACAACTTTCACCGATGTCTATTTTGTCTTTTCTGTTGAGTTAAAATCAATTACACAAGCCAACACGGTACAAGAACAATGAGTCCGACCAAATAATAATTGCATTAAAATGACTTCAACAGGAAAGCCTCGCCTTGCCTCACCACTCTTTTTTTCAGGACACTGTTTCAGTTCCCTCTTTGGGTATTTCTGAGTGTGACAGGAAACTGGTGGACCCGGAGGAAACCCGCACGTACCACAGACAAGTCCACGCGGGAAGTTAAACAGCATTAAAATGCATATAAATTCTGCAAATTAAAAATGTACACCCTACGCTAATGTCTCGTTCTGGCAACTCTTGCACTGCGCGAGGGTGTTTGTGTGAGTGTGCATCCGTTAATGTGACCATGCATGTGCTTATGAGGGGTGGAGAGCGGTAGTGCAGCGGTTAGCGCATTGCGCTACAAACCAGTCGACCCAGGTTTGATTCCCGCTCAGTCAACACCAGTGACGATTATCTTAACCGGTCCTGGGCCTCCTTTAGGTCTACTCAGCCTCAAATGAGCACCTGGTGCTGTGTGTAAACATCGCCACTGAGGAAACAAAGGGGGCCGGGTGTGGTGCTGGCCACCCACCCTCTCGTGTGCCGTGTTGGCCGTCATAGATGCTCGCTAACAGCATTCTCCCCAAAAAGTGTGTTCAGGCTATACGAGGGATCTTTGTAATTGTATATGAGGGTGTGGGGAGTGGTAGTATAACGATTAGCGCACTGCTCTACGAACCCAGCTAACCGAGTTCGATTCCTGCTCACGACCAACACCAGTGACGAATATTTGAATCAGTCCTCGGCCTCACCTCGGTAAATTCAGCCTGTGCAAACATTAGACAAAGTCGGCTGGCCGGGTGTGGTGTTGGCCACTCACACCCTCGTGTGCCAATGCTGGCCTTCATAGGTGCTCGCTAACAGGATTTGCCACGACAGTCTGTTAAAGACTGTACGTGTATGTATGGGTATGTGCCTATCCGTGTGTGTGAGGAGGAGGAGAGTGAGGGTGGCGCTCCACTGACCCTCGGCGACCTGCATGAAGAGGGAGAGACGCGGGCCCTCGCGCACGGCACCGTAGAGCTGCACGAGGCGCAGCGAGTCGAGCCGGCTCCAGATGCTCAACTCGTTCTCCGAGAACTTGTCCACGCTCAGCTGCCGCGCCGCGTGAACAAAGATAACGAATTGAACACAAGCACACACGCCTCCCGGCTCAGCCGTACACACTCCACCCGTGTGGAGCTCTTGTTGACCACGCACCACAATATCGTCATCGACAACAACACACTGGGAGCAGTGGTGCACGCCTGTGATCGCACGTAGGAGGCAAAGGTCGGTGGTTCACGCAGAGATTTTGGGAAACTCCCAAACCCACTGTGCTTCCCTGTGGCAGGGAGGTGGCAGTACAGCAGCGTGTGAGTTTGTGAAGCAATCTGTCGAGACCACCAAGTGTTCGCTCCTTGTACGTACGGTGGGTTTTCTCCGGAAACTCCTTTCCTTCCACACTATGCTAAGTACTGATTAATGTAACTGGATATACATTCCAATGCAGGGCCATCTTAAACACAAGGCTCAGTGAGGCTTTGTTTGGAAATACAGCCCTTTGTCAATCCACTGCTGGATTGACAATCCACGCTATTCACATTGTTATTTAACCATACTTCACCATGCTGGTCAGTGCGAGTTGGTGCAGGGGGGACACAAATATATAGAAGCAAAGAAGTACACTACAACAGTGGATTTTACTGAACATCTGCTACCCCACCCACAACATAGCTCCGCTACCTAAAACACCTGTTATGGATCGTGGTTGCCCAAACAAACACTATTCAGGCTCAACTTTGCTTGGCTTCTGAGATGTGATGAGATTGGGCGCATTCCAGGTGATTTTGTCATTAGGGAAAATAAAGACCTTGCCAATTCATTTTTAAACTTTATTCAGGAATGAAATGTGCACGAGCGTGTGACTTCATCGCAGGTTGTTGTCCAAGCCTCCTTCCACCCAGTCTCTGTAGACCACAACAGCGAATGATGAGTCGGAGTATAGATGACGGCGAATGCCTTTACGATCATTATTCACGTGCGCCACCCAGCCCACCCAGCGCCACCCAGCGCCACCCAGCCCACCCAGCGCCACCCCATGCCACCCAGCGCCACCCAGCCCACCCAGCGCCACTCAGCACCCCACAGCGCCACCCAGCCCACCCAGCGCCACCCAGCCCACCCAGCGCCACCCAGCGCCACCCAGCGCCACCCAGCCCACCCAGCCCACCCAGCACCCCACAGCGCCACCCAGCCCACCCAGCGCCACCCAGCGCCACCCAGCCCACCCAGCGCCACCCAGCGCCACCCAGCCCACCCAGCGCCACTCAGCGCCACCCAGCGCCACTCAGCGCCACCCAGCCCCACCCAGCCCCACCCAGCGCACCCAGCCCACCCAGCCCCACCCAGCCCCACCCAGCACCACCCAGCCCCACCCAGCGTCACCCAGCCCACCCCACCTGTTTGACGGCAAAGTGGAAGCTCGTGCAGAGGTCTCGGCCGACGAACACATTTCCGAAGCGGCCACGTCCGAGTTGCCGGGGCGTCTTCTCCCACTGCTGCCCCTCCCGGTAGCTGCCCCCGATGGGGCTCAGCTCCTGCGCGATGACAAAACAAGAACACAATCGGTCGCCCTGCCATCGTGATATTTTTCACGAAAACGCGACACCGCCAAAATTGAGCAAACAATGTGACGAAAACAAGGGTTTCATCAAAATAGGGATGATACCCTCGGTGTGAGTATTCAGTGTGGTTCACGCAGACATTTGATGAGGAAGTAAGAGTCATATTTACGACACACGCAAACAACGCGGGACAAAACCCATGTCGTGGTGAGTTGAAGTCAGATAAGAATGCAAAGCCAGTTTCTCTTAGCAACTCCCAAATGCAAATCATGTCTATTGCTTCTTTACACAAGAACATTCAATAAAATGCCACTTGGTTGTCGAAATACTCCTGAGGTTTGCAAAAAACATAAAAAATAATACAGGTTACTCTCAATTATCTGGAGGCGGCTATCCGGTTGCGTATAAAATGAGCTTGTGGATAAAGAAATAAATGCATCCACGCTCACACTGCATTCATTATCAGCTGCTCTCTTTGCTTGTTGGGGGTCAGAGAACTTGGCGTCCACGTGACTGCAAACATGTCAGCAAGTAAACTGCCCACTTCAGGAAGCAATAAAAACAGACAACGCATTCTGTGCCTTCAGCCATTCTACGTGTGTAAACGAGCAACCTGATTTAAAGTTGCATTCTTGTGGGCTAGATCGTGTAGGTACAATGTCAATTAGGGATATACATCCAATAAAGCGAAACATATTAGGTCATTAAGTCATGGAAAAATGTGCCAAATTATTTTGTTTGGTAATAATCCAGTTGGGTTGAAAAGTGAGAAAAGTGTTGACACTTTCCTACGAGGTTTCACTAGAGATTAAACCCAGCATAATCAGGGGTCAGCAACAACTCAGACCTCGAGTGAATGCCCTTCTTGAGCTGAAAACAGAATTATTTGGTATATTTGGCCACGTCACAACCTGATCTGTTTGGTTTTTTAGGTGAATAATGTCATAAAAGCCTGTGTGTGAAATTAAATTAGTTTCTATATCCTAATTTGTTTAGAATTATCCGTGTATTGTTTCATCCGGGGCACCCTTTGCCCCCATTACCCCAGATAATCAAGACTTGGGCCTCTGCCCCTCGTGAACAGCTGGCCAGCTCGTTGGTGAGCCACAAACATCATCGTGACATCCTTGTGAAGGGGCGGGAATTTACTTTGTTGAGTAGGATGCCCTCACAGACCGAGTCGCTGACCAGGCCCAGGCTCTCCCAGTGAACCGTCAGCTCCCTCAGCTCACGCGACTCTCCAACACAAACCCGGGCCCTCACGGACACGGGAACGGCAGACAGACACACGGAGCGAACTGCTCGTAGGCTGGTGTGAGAGCGAACGACAGCCTTTGTATAATTGGAAGTGCGTCGCTCCAGTGGTCTGCTCGGGGCACGATTGGTCCTGCTTAGTGGTAGCGAGTCTGACTTGCGTAGTTTTAAACTGTCCGCCTTTGCGGTGCGGCCATCGCCGTTCAAGATCACGCGAGACGATGGTGACGACGGCCGTGCACCCTGTGGGGCACACGCAGCCTCCGTGTTGAGTTCCGTGTTTTCCGGCTGAATGACGTCGGGCAGTTGAACGCCCGAGTTGGAAAAGTCCTCGTTGATGTACATCAGCATGGCCTGGATGTTCTCTTGGTTCGCAAGGAGGCTGTCCTCAGAATTGGAGAACGTACTGCTGTTAAGTCCGAACATCAGCTGTTCCATGGGGCTTATCATCTCCACTGCCTCGCACAATGGTGGCAGAAAAATTGAGGCAATTCCCGACTGGGTTTGCGATGGTGCCGAGGACAGGGGACGCACATCGGAAGGGTGTGTGCGGCGCAGCTCGGGGTCGGTGCTGTGCTGCGCACCGGCGATTTCTGGCTCCACACGACCCGACTCTTCCTTCAAAGTGCTTTGTGCCATTGCACCTCGGATCGAACCAAATTGTAACCGTTCTCCCGCTCCTTGCAGACCTGTGGCCACGGCAGCATTACTGTTCGCCCTCTGCTCGGGATCCGTCGCGTCGTTAATCTCCGCGTCAGCGACCAAATCGAACTCTATGCTGACTCGAGGCCTGAAAGCGCCGTCAGACAGGAGCGGCGCTACCTCCTCTCGCACGAACTCCAGGTCGCGGGAAACTTCCCAGCCGGGCACCTCCGCCAGGCCAAGGGCAGCGCGGCGCGCAAGGCGCTCACTCAACCCCGGGCATGGCAGCACGGGGCACAGGGACCCGCGGGTGCAGCCCAGCGCGTGGCGCCGCATCAGCTGGCACAGCTCGTGGCATATGGTGCACTCGGTGGTCAGTCGGTGGCAGTTGTGGACGAGGTGCGAGAGAAGGCTGACGATGGTGGTGCAGGAGGCGCAGTCGCACGTGCGGCGCTCGGCGAGGTGAGAGAAGCTCTCGACGAGGATTTCCTCCAGCCGCGCCTCCGTGACGGGACCCCCGGCCGGCACCCAGCACTGCACGGCGATCAGAGATGGGGCATTGTGTTTAAATAAAAGACATTCAAAACAGAGATCGCCACATTTAGTTGTACCCTATTGGTTAATCAAATTAATTCATAATGATACCACGTATTTTTTTTTTTTTTAAAGGATGAAAAACTAGGCATTAAACGTTAAAAGCAAGAAAGGCGAAACCTGAATTTTACTTGGAAGGGAACTGCTTCGGAACACCAGATGTTGGTGGTGGAATTTACACATTTACATGACAGGAGTTAGTATATCCATAACATGAACACTGTTGACTTCCCATAACATCGGTATGACCAACTCATCCAGAATGCACCGGATTTCCTCAGATTTCCAGAACTAAGCAGAGATGAGCCTGGTTATAACTTGAATGAGGGACTTAGCTGTGAGGTGACAACAGTGGATGTATTCGTTCTGTGAACAGCTTAGAGTGCCATCCCCTGCTGCGAACAGGTTTTCTTCAGGTATTCCGGTTGCCTCCCACATGAAGCCGAATGCCAATTAATGGAATTGGTGAAACAACGACTCTCCTGAAAAGGCCTGAAACTAAGCGAGAGGTTTAAAAAAAATCAAATTAAAGGCATTAAAAGTCCATAACTGTAAATGCAAAACAACCAAGCAGGAGGGCAATTTCTGTTTATGTACACACAGCTCACTCTACACGCACAGTACATATCCACAACAACATACAATCTTCTCAGGCTGGGCATGCTCTATGTCTGCACATCTTACCGATGCGTTAGTAAACATCTTTGACGACCAGATAAATAGTTCCAACACACATGAAGGCACGTGTTGTCACGCGAGTTCTTGCAGTAAATGCTATTGAATTGCACACTGCGAGAGCGTACAATGTGCAGACTTGTCGATGTCTCTAAGCTGTCAGCAAGAATCTGATAAGGCGAAGTTGATCTCGTCAAGGGCAGAGCATGTCGAGACAACCACTCTTTGCACGATTGCCGAACACCATCGTCAGGAGTTGAACAAAAATTCTAAACCAGCATGGCTTCTTAACACTGTGTGTGCATCAGCCATTGCACACTCAGTGCAACAGCACAGTGAGATAGAACCCTAATGTGTACATTTCTCAAATAGACCTAATTTGCATGTTCGTTTGCATGGAAGCGCCGCGTTCCAAGGTTATGTTTGCTCTTTATACTCGTATTCATTATTTCATTCGCTAGGCCCCTGTTCAAAACACAGAACTTTACACTTCCCCTATCTGCTTGAAACCACAGCAAAGCAACTTCCTTCTCTAACATCAACGACACTGGGAGGTCCTCCCCCTGTCAACTCGTGCACATTATATACCCGCCATCAGAGGTGCTCGCTAACAGCTCTGGCCCTGTCAATCTGTAAGTCACATCAAGGCCGTAATTATAATATATATTGGGCGGGACACCCCCCCCCCCCAATATTTAAATATGCTCAAAATGTCCCCCACAATATATTGCTATAAAATAGAAATTCTGTTTATATGATCGTGGTTATGGTTTGTACTTGATTAATACCGAATCTCTGCAATTACATACAATGAAACAAGAAAAGGTAAAAAAAGAAAAAACAGAGCAATGCAATACAGTACACTATTAGACATTATTGTAAAAAATAAATAAAAAGTCCATCCTATGTGTTAGTTAATTTTTTGCAAGACTCACTTCCCAGGAGGGTCCTGCCTGGCGGGATGTTTGACCAATGACTCACGGAGTGTGTTTGCCCGTGGGACGAAACCGGTGTTTCCGGAGAGTTATCCTATACGCGGGAAGAGCTTCAATGTGCAATTGCTTTACGGTAAACCAACAAACTATTTGATGTACCGCCTTCATTGAGGGCCACTTTGCAGCACGTTCCGTGGCAATGTCACGCACGTGCCGACTCCAATCCACGCGTGATCCGTAAACCCCCAAGACAAAAATCCACGCACTGACATCCTCATGCAGGGCGCGCTCCTGCAAAACGGGCATCGAGACTCGTCGATGTCTTCATGGGTAAATGAAGCGACTTAATGCATAGCCGTCAACCCATAAGGTTTACCCGTATTCCTGTACAGGGAAATTGAGTTTTCAGGTCCGTTTCAATAGGGTCAAAAAAACATGTTTTCTTGTGTCTATTTGTTTGTATTTATCCATTGTGATGGGAATTTAGAGGATGAACGTTGAGATTTATAAGGGCACGGGGTGACCAATAATGTCTGAATTGGTCTGCAATAAGGTCAGGGGTCACTGATAAGTGGGTTGTTGACAGGCGTGCGTATGGGTCACTTTGACCAAATCGCCTGGCACCTTCAGCAGGCGTCGAGGCTGGACAGAGCCGCTGGGTAGGGATAGAGTGCGGACAACCCCCAATGTTGTAATGCACTTCTATGCTCCCGTGTCTACAGCCAAGCGAACTCGCACGGTCCAACAGAGAGGAACCCCCCACCTGCGCATCCAGCAGTGGACTTGCGCACGATGCCCAACAATTCATCTGCGCAACAAGATGAGCAAAAGCTCACGACGAACTTACAACGCAGAAGCGACCAAGCCCTCGTCGTCATCGTCAGCCACAGTCAATCCACTGCTGGATGAAGGCCAACCACGCTCGAGTCTTATCCACGACCGTGAGTGGCGGGCGGTGTAGAGGAGGAGGAGGAGGGGGGTAAGAGAAGGGACCTCACCAGGCTGGGCAGCGCCTCCTCCTCCTTCTCCCAGCAGCAGCAGCAGGAGGAAGAGGGGGAAGAGGAGGCCGCAGGGATGTCCGGGGTCGTTGCGTCCAGGGCGGGGGCCGCACGTCTCGCCTGCATCATCTCCGCGACTCGCGACCTCGTGGGGGATGTGGAGGGTGGAGGTGTCCTGGGACGCAGCCGTGGCCGGGTGCGCTCCTCGGGGACTCCACGTCGTTAGCTCACTACCTCCTCCAACACCTCCACATGCACCAACACCAACACTACCAACAACAACATCCTCCTACTCCTCCCTCGGGTCGAGCGGCTCACGTGTTTAACAAACTCCACATCGTCATCAGCGGTTTGTTGTTGTTGTTTGTTGTTGCTGTTGACGATGCTCCCCCCCCCCCTTGGCGGACGTTGTCGACAACAACTATCGCTTCGCATCGACGCGGCCGAGCCCGATGAACGGGCAGACCGCTTCAGTTCATCGGGTCTGACGACGTTCTTCGTGGTGGAGTTGCCGCTGTTGACGACGCTGATTTCAATGTCGAATCCGTCCTCCTCCCCCACCACCACCGAACGAGAGACGCCTTCAAATCCCCACCGCCACCATCAAACCCCGGGCCGCTGAAGTTACTTGGGCGGTTAGATCGCGAGTTGTTCGTGAAGAAGGGCTTGCGATGTGGAACGTCAGCTCCTCCACCATCACCATCATCGCCCCCTAACCCTGAACCCCACACACACAAACACCCGCCCGCCCGCTGCCGGCCTCCTCGTTTGCATCGCCGGGTTCGTCCCCCTCCTCGTCACGGCCACACGGGGCCGATTTCCCGTCATTTGCGTCAGCGGCAGTGGCAGCAGCAGCGGCAGCAGCGTCTTGAGATCTGTCCCGCAGCCGCTAGGGGGCACGCGATGGGCCCTTGAGGCTGAAGGGCTCAAACACATAAATGCGAGCCCCAAGCGGTGAATGGATAATCTTGATTTGAAGCTTTCGTGACCGCAGGAATCCAGCCTATTTGGTTCTTTCGGTAAAGGCACGTGGGTAGAACAATTATAGATCACGACGTTCCGATTGCAACACGAGAAATCGTCATCAGGTGGGACAACCACAGCTTTTTCTGTGGTTGTCCCACCTGATGACGATTGCTTGTGTTGCAATCGAAACGTCGTGATCTATTTATTTTTCTACCTACGTGACTTTACCGAAAGAACCAAAGAGTATGGTTCTGGACAATTCAGACAAGATTTGACACGTAGCAAGCTTTCGCGACCAATATCATCCACAATAGAGGGTTTTTTGGGGGGGTTAGATCGTGTAAATGTATACATGTTTCGTTGAAACCCGCCACCACCCGACACAGCCATTTAGTAAGGGTTGTCACGTAAACAGAACGTGGCCAATTCGTCACTAGTCCAGCACACCGGTGTGTTGGAGAGCCAAGCCACAATATTTACAAACTGAGTTCGACGTTTCGCCAGTAAGTACAACCAGCTTCAACAGGCGACAGCTGGCTTCATCAGGCTCATGTTCTGTTTGCGTGACAACCCTTACGAGTTGGCTGTGTCGGGTGGTGGCGGGTTTTAGCGACACATTTATATATTTACGCGATCTAACCCAAAAACCTCTATTATGAATTTAGACAAGAGTCAACACAACAACAAAAAAAACCCAACACACACCCGCGTCTATGAACACATTTTTTTTCTTCCTGAATTCTATCCCTGACTCTGGCGACTTTCTGTGTGGAGTTGTGTATGTTCTCCCCCCGGTTCTACTTGGGGTTCCTTCTAAGTTCTCCGGTTTCCTCCCAATAGCAAAACATTCGCATTGCATACACAGTGCAGGATATGTAGAATGTAACCGGGACTAGCTAAACATCCCAATGTTGAAACATTACCTGCAAATTACTCAATTGGCATTACAAAAACACTGCCCAATAGTGCAAATACTTGACAGGACCATCCTCAACAAGAGTCTTGAGGCTTTCCTGGGTAAACATGCTAAATAAACAAACGTTGTGCGTTAAGTTAATCGCCATCAGCAGTCCTACGATGTCCGCGTACACAAAGGCTGACACAATGCACGCTGACCGAGTGCTTTTGCCACGTTTCAGCGTGTGCTGTTTGGAACGCATTGGGGTGAGTTTACTCGTCGTTTACATATTTGAGTTAACATTTTACAAATAACGAGAAACACCCATCATCATAACAGAATAATAGTACGCGCTGGAAAATCATAGGTTTCAAACAACACACGCGTGTGCGGATTATGGCACAGCCTTTGTGTGTGTGTGTATATGAGCATCATGGGACAGCTGATGGTGTTTGCATAACGCACACATGCTGAGTGTGGAGTTTGCCATCAAGGCATCCCAACGCGTGGCTTTCTGTATTGCAGCCAGTAATGCGCTGGCATTGCAATGCCATTTTCTTCTGGACGAGTTGAATAGCGCCCACAGCAACTGGCACCGTTTGAAGTTTAAACCGATGATGATGGGTCGCTCTTGACCAAAACTGCCTCCAGGCAATAATTGGCACAGAGACATGTGCCTCGTTCAAAAATAGAGAATGAATATTGACTTAAAGCTTTCGTGACTGCAGGAATTCATATCCTTTGGGTAAAGCCACGTAGATAGAAAAAAAAATACCAATATCACGACGTTTCGATCGCAACACAAGCAATCGTCATCAGGTGATCGAAACGTCGTGATATTGTTATTTTTTTTGGTAATATTACATGATAAGAAAAGTGGGCTTATGCATGGTCGACACTTGCACATCACACCAATATCACGGGATGCATCTTTCAAGTCACCTCCATCATCATCGACCACCTGTGATTTTTTTTTACAGCCCGTACTATTATTGTTATGATGAAGGGGTGTTTCTCGTTATTTGTAAACTTTGAACTCAAATATGTAAACGACGAGTCAACTCACCCCAATCATCACGCGACAGCCACCTGCACCTTCGTTCATTACATCATCAACACCATAGCCCTGTGCCAGTAACCCCCATGCATCGCTGTGCTCAAACATCGATACTCAATACACGCGAGACGGTAAAAACGAGACTAAAATTGTATTAAACCGATTCGCCAGAGGTGCGTATCGTTACAGGACAGTATGCGTAATGCACCTCCAACATATGAATCCAAAGTGGTCACCTTTGGCCATGCAATGTCAGAGTGTGGCCACGTGGGGACGCGCGAACACCGTTCAACTCAGGTTTCTGACCTCTACGATTTCTCCACCAGGACTGTCGCCTTATAGGTGGAACGTTCAGTAGCAGATGTCTCCTCCAGCGTTTTTTGAACAAATGTCTCGCGTTCATCAAAGACCGGGAAACACTCTCATCACCTAGAAGGCTGGCTGTGACATTATTATACGTGCGTAATGTTTTGGATTTTAAACGTGTTGCCCCACCCTGGATTGTATCCGACACTCCCCGCGATTTCACGTCACATATGTGCCAGTCTCATAGATGTCAGCAGCTAATTAAGAATAGCCCGCAGTGCAACTGCAATTCACCGATCGCAAACAATGTCACACACACACACCGCAAACAATTCAGATATTCACTAGGCTACTCCTTAACAGCGTCCAACGGCTCACTCACCAATCTCGACATGAACCCCACCATACGGAGGAAGAAGAACAACACATGGGCAGCTCACGTCAGAAGGAAAACATCAGTGACAGTGCCGAGGCGTACTGAGCTATTGACTTACAAGCAAGGCAAATATTCGAGTCACATCTAAATTGCAGTGTGTCATAACTGCATGAGACGAGAGAGAGAGAGAGGGGCCGGCGAGCCGGTAAACATTCCCACACATTACTTTCTATATTTAAAACCTAATAAGATGCTTGTGATGGAAAATGTTTTTTGCACGACTTGATTGTGCGTCTTAGCCCGCGGGCACTCTCCAATGCGTGGCACTGTTGGCTCTTATTCTCGGTAAAACTGCGAACTGCGGTCCACGTGAAGTTATACATCTGTGTTATGCATCCGCGTAGGTCACAGCGTGTACACGCTCGCTTGCATCTCTCTTCATCAAAGGCATCGTTATCTTTGCCAAGATTTGTTGCGTGCACGTCTTTAGTTAAAATGTTTTAATCATTTCTCATGTGTATATATATTTATTTTCTTAAGGAAGCAATACGCTCCATGTACACTCATTGTATGGTGGGTTGTTAAAGTGTTTGTATATAACGATAACAATTTATAATTGCATAATTAATTAGCATTCAAGTTGTCACGTGGCATGATCGTGAATGATGGTGGTGGTTTGGGGAGACCTGAATTCAGCCGTGGATTGATGCTGAATGAGTCTATTTAATTTGTAAACAAAATATGCATCATATATGTATGTTGAGCTGCTTTCGCACCGTACGTAGCCAACCGTGCTAATTTACTATATATGTAAGCATACATTCTATTGTATATGGGCTATACAGCATCTGGTGGGAAATTGCTATAGGTGCACACCTATTAAGGCCAACACATAGCACGACGAGGCATGGTTTATAGCCACAGCCGTCATTATTTCTCCACTGCTGAAGTTGGCTGCACGACCATGGTCTCACTGAGGGCTACTCCAGGCCAGACGAGGTCCTCCCTTTCTCTCTATGTTCTTTTATCACGATCGTAGTCGTTAAGTTGACGAAAATTTTTTTTCAGATCATTAACTGATCTCCATATTATGTAACTGAAAGTCTCGCTATTTTTGACGATTTTGTCAAGAAATATATTGTATTGGATGAAAGTAAAACCCCTTTTATCTTGAATACATAACCAAACAAAATGAATGTACCCTGAGACAAAATGTCGAGTTCATTTATTTTTCTAATAATAAATAGCAGTCACTCGAATACATAAATATGGCAACACGCCTTTCTCTCTCTCTGTCATGTTTTGCTTTCTAGAAACATAAACTACAAAAGAAAACAAACGCTGACGAAAACTACAAGTGGTGTTTGTCTTAAGTGGGATCAACTCGACACTGTGGTTTTTGCCGAAGAGCCCGTAATTTTGGGTTTGATAATTCTGGGGGATTTTGATGAAGGGCTGGCCATGTAATGGATCACAAAAAGCACTATTAGTGCGCTTGTAAAAGTGTGTGGTCTATGACATCTTCATCTTTTTGTGCAATGACTGATTACCTTTCTTAAACATAACACGAAGATCTCTAAAGGGATATTACAGCAGATGGGATGAAATGTCACGGAAGACTACGCAAACTGTCACTCCAGTACAGCCTCTCTCATGATTCATTGTAGTGCAAATACAAACGTCTGTGCCACTTTTCTGCACTGCCACCACATGAAAGCCATACCCCACTACGCTACATGTGTCATGCACTGACAGAGGAACACATTTAAATAAACACGCAGGCTAGGACATCCAGTCACGACATGTGGGTATATAAAGTATTGTGAAGCATGGGATTATTGTCCATATTTCACTACTCAGTGCAGGTTGGTGAAAGCAGGGCGCACAGAAGCGCAGTACAACAACGGATTTTCCCGCAGTGCCCTTTCCTGCCCACCACGTAGGCTCGGAGCAACCTATGATAACCTGACGTGCATGGGCGTACACCCCTCCTACCACTATGCAGACTCAATCAAACCTGCTTAGTTTCAGAGATCTGACGAGATCTGGTGTGTTTTGGGCGAGTTGGTCATAGACAGATGAGAGTTTGAGTGCGCGTTATTTGCTGTGTTTCTGTAATGGGGGGATCGGTGTTTGTAAAAGGAGACCTGGGAAGGTCAGACCATATATAATTTGGCTGAGCTGGACAATGCATCAATATTTACATATGAATGGAGAAACCTACTCCACTCTTGCTGCCCTCTCTGTAGGAGGGAATTCTTCACAAAATTTGTATTGCATCTGTTGAAAATACACTGCATCAATGGGGGCTTTTGTCTTATAGCTTCACGTGCCTCCTACGACGATATAAACACTGCTATTGCTCTCAACCATTATCATGAGCCACGGACAATCCACTGCTGGATGAAGGGCTCCCCAAGCCGCTACCATCTCATGATTTTGCAATGCATCAATCCATATAGCACATTCTCACGGGCTGATTTCATCGCTCCATCTCCGCAAGGAACTTTCGTCTCGGGTGTGTTTCCTCCTTTGACTGCCAGTCCGTCGTCAGTCTCGACCAGCGACCATCATCTCTCGCAGCGACGTATCCCGCCCAACCTAATTTTCTTCAGTCAATACGATGTCTCTGAATGGCGTATGCTCTCTACTTACAAGTTTTCCTCTGTCAATGTAAATTACGCACGTGTTTTTACGTATGTATAACATTTGTATATTTATACAGACGATGAAATAAAGTCAAAGAGTTTCCTTATGAAAAAAAACATCGTCTGCCATTGTTCATCTCCACTGGTGGCCCAATGTTTCTGTGGTGGAAATTACACATTTCTCTAACGGAGCGCAGTCTACCCGTAAGGATGCCACTGTGGACTTTCCGCAATTCTAACTGCCCCCGAGGGACGATGGGCATGATAAAAACGAGTGAAATGTTTACATACACATCCATAGTCCTACAGTGTAATTAACTCATATTAATGCGTCAATGTTTGTGGTAACGGTCATGCTTCCCCGTGTTAGGTAAAGACTCGGCGCCATCACCGAGGGCAGAACTGACATGTTGACGACCTCCGTCGCATTCGTGTCGCCCCTTTTGGGAAATCCATTGCTGGTCCTTGGGGGTAGGGCGGGAGAGGGGGGCTTTGTCAATATGTCACTGTGCTGGTAAGGACAAGACGATATATATTGATTGAATGAGTTCATAAAAATGTTCTAAGTAAATGTCTTTACTACAACTAATGAAAACAACAATGATATCGACGTTACTGCCAACATACCTTCGTCAGGAATTATGGACGCTTATAACGAGATAGCCGAATATACATGGGTTGTAACAACAGCAATTGGGTGGGGTTGAGTTGATCCTGTTGATAACAGCGCCGCCTGTTCGCAAAGGGGTGGTGGTGGTGGGTGTTGCCAGATTGGCTGCAAATGATATCCGTCTCGCAGCTGAAGACGTAGCGAGATGACAGGTGAGTCTTACAGAGGTTTCGATAAGAAGGAGCCGTTGCAGGGGCGCTTGGGTGCGGCCACAATGGGGGCAAAGTGGGGCTGTAGGGGGTTTTAATTGCAAATTGGCACCGAGGGGGGAGGGCAGCCTGGCAAGGTGGTAGACGCGAGTGTGTATTGGTGTATTGTTACGCGGGCAATTGCCAGAGGCACCCCTCCCGCTCGACGCCCCCCCCCCACTAACCCATCAAGCTCAGCTTGCATGTGGACCCTTTCATCGCTCGTAAATAAATATATAATGCGCCGTGTCTTGTGTAATTCACTGCTGGATGAAGGTCTCCCCCACACCGTGTTGGTCGTGGATTTGCGCCTTCGATTAGCACGGTTAGCGACGTACGGTGCATAAGAAGTGCAATATACGTACATACACGGGCACTTGCTTCACCACACTTCACCACGTTGCTCATCGCGCGTTAGCGGGGCCCGTTGAGATGTCATTAACCACTGAAGTGTAAGCTGCGACCGGGAATCGAATTCAGGAGACCGAGTTCATAGCGCAGTGTCCTCACCATTGCGCCACCGCTCTATTTATACGCCAAATAGGGCATAAACAGCTCCAGTTTCATCATCGTGACCAACGACAATAAACGTGTTTTTTTGCGTAACTGTATGGAACAAAAACAGTTGATTTATATAAAAAAAATGATTTTTTAAGGTTTATATAAATAAATTGAGTACTCCGTTACGGCAGTGGACGGAAAAAAGGGACTTGGAAGCGAAAGGCAGAATTGGCATCAATAGGCAGCGTCGTAGCCAAATGCATCAGAGGACACTGAGATGAGAACTCCACGTCTGGCGTGTGCGGTAACGTGGCCCGAGACTGGCCCTCCGCTGACCCAAACAAAAAAAATTAACCCGTAAAAACTAAGTTTTTCACTATAAATCCTTTATATGCGTGGCGGCTAGAGTCCTCTCGTCCTCTGGCTTGAGATGGCTGCCACCTATGGGTCAGATGATTGCCTGCCACCATTAAGCAATTGGTAAATAAATATAAAAAAAAAATCCTAAAATGTTGAAAATTTTGGAAACATTTTTTCACGAAAATAAATTGTCACGCACAACGAGTCTGTGTGCAAAATATCAGCTCGATTGGATCACGGGAAGTGGGTTAAAAAACGACCAAAAGATTTGCACGGTCGTAAGCACGCAAGCAAGCAAGCAAGTGAACTTAATATAAATGATTTAAAAACACGACAGCCATAGACGGACTCTTTGGTTCTTTCGGTAAAGTCACGTAGAAAGAAAATAATAATTAAATAATAGCATACGCCGTTTCGATTGCAACACAAGCAATCATCATCAGGTACAAATGAAAGATAAAACAAACCTAACTTAGAAATATAATGCAATGTAACACAGAGAGTCGGCTAACATAACAGTCAACACCCCACCTGGTTCATTACGTTCTTCCAAAAATTGCTAAATTTGAGAGAGAGACAAAACACAGACACGGAGACACACAGACAGACACATAAGCAGAGAGAGATAACACAGAGACATAACGGTCCCCCATATAGCCTTAACAGACTGTAGGGGCAAGTGCTGTTAGCGAGCACCTATGAAGGCCGTACACACAGAGACACACAGGGAGAGACACACACATAGGCACACAGAGTAACTTTGATTCTGACTCCCCCCCCCTCCTCCAAGACGACCCGCGAGACCCTCTGTTTATTTACACAAGAAGTATTCAAACACCGACGCGCGTCATTACGCACACAGTGAACACAGAAGCGGCGTGCTTAAGTACAGAATTGCTTGATTACGCGGGGCAAATAAATAAACATACCCCCGTTGTGTATGTCCGTATCAAAATAACAGATTTGTTTTTTAGTTTGCAGGCCTATTGCAGCGCTTGTTTTTTAGCCAGCAAGTGCATAAAACTCCGAGCCGCGGTTTCGACACTATGGGTCTCCATAAGCAAATTTACTAAATAAACACGATTGCTTTATTATAGGCCAACAGAGTAAAACAGGTTTTTTCCAAAATTCCCCGGTGCAGCGCGCAATGAGTGTTTCATGAATTACAGGAGGGAGAGAGATACGTCGCGCAAATCATAAAGGAGAAAATGAAAAAAAGAATTCCATGCATGTGCACACGCGTGGAACAGGGGTGTGAATCTCATGTGCTACGTGGGTAAATGCGTGGAGGTGGAATTTACAATGACGACTAAAAAAAATCCAGAATTATCGGGCATCTCAACGGGAAACGTGCAGCGTGGAGTGCGCGTGGGAGGGCGTGGGAGGGCGGGGGCTAATGATTCGTCTGAAGGGAGCCAACTTATGACTTTGAACCCAAGTGCCCCCGACTCGTACGGGTGCAGGTCGCTGTTCTACCGCGCCTCGTATTTGTCTTCACCCAATGCAGGACCATGTGTGTCGGTGCCGCTGCAACCAGAGCACGATGGTGGGTGGCAGCAGGACAGTCAACGATCTTAAGGAGCATCACCATCGACATAATCACTCACGAATTATAATCTACTGCGGGACGAAGGCCTCCGCCAGCCGTCGCCATCCCTCACGGCTCACAAGGCTCACTTATGCCACAGGGGGGGGAGTGCGGGGCTTTAAAGTTGGAGGGCGCAGGCTGCGGAATGGATACCGTGCTGGATAATTTTCTAAGGTGTGCGTGGAACGTCAGCGCCACGTTGCGGCGACAAAACACACGGATGCACAACACTCCAGCATTAGACATTTGTACGTGCCATGAGTGTGGGCGAGTAGATGGCAGCGGGCGAGTAGCTGAGGGCGGGCGGAGGAGGAGGAGGGCGAGGACATGATAAGAAGTGGTCTTGATATTCTTAGGTTTTTTCGGTAAAGTCACGTAGGTAAAAACATTTAAATTTATAAAAGTAAAATAAAAATAAAATAAAAATCACGACGTTTCGGAGGCCTCTTTTATTATATTTTTTTATTCATTTTAATTTTTTACCTACGTAACTTTACCGAAAAAACCTAAGAATATGAATCCTTGCAGTCACGAAAGCTTCAAATCTAGAAGTGGTCTTGATTTGGGGGGCCGCCGTACCAGACAGGTTGAGAACCACTGCTGTACGCAATAGGCTGCATCCCTTAATCTATGCATTGAATATTAAAGACATATCGTCGCATATATTAACATGTCTGAATGCCGAGAGTCCATTTGTAACAGGATACAGTACGCACAACTTATATCAGTTTCATATTAATGTATACGTATGTATGCATTTGTATATTCTCTTTACGGCAAAAGAAGTTGGTGCCAGAAAGATGCGCACCACGTGTGCATATTGGCACAAGACAGAGAGGAAAGTGGAAACAAATTACGAAATGCACAGTGCACACCTACGGGCTGTCTGCCCATGGATCGTGATGATGATGATGAAGATTGTCTCACGAATCGTTTTACCTAAGTAAGTTATTTGGTGATGCTGCTATTTTGGCAGTGGTGCACAAGCACAATAAAAAAACCCAACTTCAACTCATTCGTCAATAACACCGAAGTTAAAAGATTAAAAAAAATATGTAGCACGCGACCTTTCGGGCGATGGCCCTCCATAGTGCATGCATAGCGCATACGGTACAGCAAAGTGACGACGTATTTGCGAAACGACGTAAAAGTGGGAGACGTAACTCGTGGTGTTCCTGTATTCTATATATATATGTGTGTCCTTCACAAGCAGGTGAGAAAGCACCGAGAGACGAACCATGTCCTGCGAGGGAAACCCGGTGTGAAGACACACGGAGGTGGGGAGCGAAGGGAGGAGGGGGTGGGGGTATTGTACGCGCACCAGAGTTCACGCGTGTCCCTCCCTCGCATTCCCCGAAGCTCTGGGAATTCGCGGAATCAAAGCGGCGGCAGCTCCCGTCTCCTCCTCTCTCTCTGCTGGACGTGTTCACTGCGCGGTCACCTCGTGGCTCCCGGGGGGCTGCCCCGCTCTCTGGTGAGAAATGCCGCCGCCTTCCTGCAAGTGCCGGGGGGATATCTTCACAGCCCCACACGGCCTCTTGCCGTTTTATCTTTTGTCTGCAGAGGGCTCGAGCCTCGTGTGTGCGTGTGAAGAGGCGAGAGAAAGGAATAGGCGGTCCCGCGAGCACCGCTCGATTCGCACGTGTGGCTCATGCGCGCGCGCTCCTTTGTAGAGGCGCGGTTCCCACTTGGTGCCATCAAACGTACACCTCATCATGCCACAGGCATCCATCATACAAGCTGACAAGACAGCCCGCGCAGGGAGCTGCATTCATTGAAGGATTCGTCAACCTATGAGAAAGCCAGAAGCAGGAGCAGACACCATTTGCATTCAATATAACCATGGCCGGGAATCGAACCCCACCAACCCCCGAGAGTCAAGTTAAGAGCGCTTGGCGTTAACCAATACGCTACCATTCTGGATTTGAAGCTTTCGTGACTGCAAGGATTCATACTCTTAGGTTTTTTAGAAATAAAAATATTTATATCATTCTTTATTATTTATTTTTATTTTTACCTACGTGACTTTACCGAAAAAAATCTAAGAGTAATACGCTACCACTGCAACCACATGCACACACACATATATATACACACACCAATACTCACCATATACTGTTGCCCTTCCCCCGCACCTACGATTAGCACGCTTGGCTACGTACGGTGTGAAAGCAGTACCCATGTTATTCTGCTGATGTTCACACACCGCACCACGTACTCATTTATGGTCGAGTCGACCTAGGTGAGGCCCAGGACTGGTTCAGATATTCGCCACTTATGTTAGTGGCGAATCAAACGCAGATCGCTAGGGTCGTATCGCAGGGCATACACACATACAAATACCCCCCCCCCCGCCCCCCGTATAGCCTTTGGCAGACTTTTGTGGCAAATGCTGTTAGCGAGCACCTATTAAGGCCGACGCGACGCACAAGGGGATGGGTGGCAAACACCATGCCCGGTCGCCTTTGTCTCCCCAGTGCTGGTGTTTTATCCACCTCATCGGCTACTCATTAAAAGCCGAGTTGACCTAAGGGGAGGCCCAGGACCGATTATAATTCTCTAACATACACGGACGCACCCAAGTACGCAATCTCCCATAAATTTGTACAAAGACAAAGATCCCCCATATAGCCTTAACAGACTGTAGGGGCAAGTGCTGTAGCGAGCACCTATGAAGGCCGGAACGGTACACGAGGGGGTGGGTGGCCAGCGCCACGCCCGACCGCCTTTGTCTCCCTAGTGGCGATGTTTACACACCGAACCAGCTACTCATTTGAGGCTGAGTCGACCTAGGGGAGGCCCAGGACCGGTTCAGATAATCGTCACTGGTGTTGGCCCGTGAGCGGGAATCGAACCCGTGTCGCTGGGTTCATAGCGCAGCGCAACGCTAACCGCTGTGAGTGTACACACACGCACAATACATGTGTGGGCGTGCGTGAGTGCGTGCTTGGCGCACGGATGCAGACGGGGACCCAGAGGCAACCGTGTCCGGATCGACGCGGAGCCATTTCCCACAGCTGCAGGAGGGGCCCATTGTGAGGCGCGGCGTGAGAACCCGGCTGAGTTCACGCTCTCGGCGTGAATCACGCGCATCCACTCATTACAATTCACGTGTCCCGGAGCGCACCTGTCTGCGGCGTGGCGCTAAAGGGGCCTGCAGCCACGGACCGGCGGCTGCCGGATTGAGACCATAGCGAGCGATGGGAGCGAGTCCGTCGTAGCCATCAGCGCTCATGCGGATCCTTCTTCTGATTAAGGCCCGGGGCTGGCCGTGTGGTCGGAGCGCTCGACTGACAAGTGTAAGGTCAAGAGGGGAAATATTTGTCGGTGGTCAATTCAGCCCGTCAACGCCTCCCTCTCTGGGGTTCATAAAATGAGTAGCACAATAAAAGTATTATTATTTTAGAATGAATTCTGGGAAGTCATCACCGAGTCTCAAGATAAATTTTCAGGAGGGTCCTGCTACTTTGGGAATAATTGCGTAGACGCAATGTACGAATTAACCCCCCCCTCCACTTCCCCTTCTGAATTATTATGGTCAGGTCAAAGACACGTTGTTACAAGAAAGTGCGCGTTACACCAGTGGCGGGTGTTTGTTCAGCTCGCCAATTTGACGAACACGCGCCATAGACGCGTGCCCCTGCGTGTGTTTGCCTAAGTTCACTGAATCAACAGCGATATAGAAATTGAAGTCGTTTCAGGGGTAGGGGGGTGGGAACACAATGACAAAATAAGAACAATCAAACGATGGGCGTCACAGCCTTGAGCTCATACACCCAGGGTGGGTGAGAGCAGAATGCACTCAAGAAAAAATCAGATCGTATCGTCGCTCGTTCTGTTTAGAGATTACCTCTTGTTTAAATATTGTCTCACATTGGCTGTCTCGTGCCCCCCACCCCCTAAGTTTTTTTGCATGCCCACCCACCCCCTCCCCGCAACTTGAAGCAAGGTCATGCTATAGGGTTGCAGACATGTCACGTCTGATGATGCAGGAGCCGCTGGGCGGGCGCACGGGTGGGAGAGGCGAGGTGGCCCTGGGGCGAGGCGGTCTGGCCGGGCAAAAAAAGGGGTGTCCGGCCAGAGACCGTCGGCGCAATGTGGTAAGGAATGCAGAAAGGCCACACGGCGAGACTGGCAGACGCGACGCGACCGACCGCACGCACCAGGCCAGGTGAACTCCGCAAATGATGAATTCCACCGTGAGGGAGATACCGACGCTGAAATGGCCAAACAGATTTGTGTGAATCGACATCCATTCGGTCTGTGTATCTCGACATAACAATAATACATTTTGGTATATCGTCCTATTGACTTTCTATGCAATTATGTTTAGATTCCACGCAGGGACGGATTTAGATTTTGTAGGCCCCTGGGCTTACAAGTACTGTGAGGCCCCCAGTAATATTTTCAAAAGGAAAATAAAGTTAAAGAAAAATACAATGAAATTTGATAAGGCTACCAACAAATAAAATTCAGCATTCACAAATGAAATAAGTTTTTACTTAATCTCTGGAGGCCCTCCAGCTGGCGGAGGCCCCTGGGCTGCAGCTCCTAAAGCCCCCCGTGCCTTAATCCGGCCCTGGTTCCACGTAACACATGCCTTGCGTCTCATAAACGTTGCTATGTAAAATTTCCCATGCGATGAACGCAAGACGAGGAGGGCTGATTTGGGTTTCACACGGGCCCTTTCCGGGGCAGCTTTCCCAGAGAAAGCACCATCATCACCACCACCACCAACACCAACACCACCACCACCACCACCAACACCACCACCACCACCACCAACACCACCACCACCAACACCACCACCACCAACACCACCACCACCAACACCACCACCAACACCACCACCAACACCAACACCACCACCACCACCATAATCAGCCATGATCAGTCCAATGATACATGAATGCTTCCCTAAGTCATCGCCATCCCTTGTGCAAAGTGTTTGCCACTCAGTAAACTATGTTATAATTAAATTATACAAATTATTTTGTGATGCTGCCTTGGTAGTGGTGCACGAGTACAAATAACACAGTCGCCATTAAAATATAGAACGGGTAACGTTTCGGACAATGACCTTCTTCAAAGCACGTAGCGCATGTGCTATGAAGAAGGGATGATTCCCGAAACGTCGATTATTATATTTTTTGTACCTTTTAAGGCCACAGACAGTGTTATTTTTAAACGTGTTGATCTTTAATCTTCAAAATATGCACGTGAACTGTGTTCCACGTTAATCTTTACGAGCCATCTTAAACATCCACGATAAACAGACAACTTATTATCTCGTGGCTCTGAATACCCTTCAGCTCATGGTGCGCGCGTTCTGAATGAATTCGGAACGGAAGGCGATGTATCTAAGAGTTTAACAGTCATGCATCGCTTTACCGCAGGCGGGATAAAACGGCTACGCCAACACGTTGTCTCAGCGTCAAATACAAACGTATAACCACATCCTCCCACCGAGACGAGATGATGGGTCTGGCCGCCTGTAGCTGGGTCTGCCTTGCTGATGAGTGCTTATGAAAGCGAAATGCCCCCGCGTCTACGTTCTGCGGACTGCCCGATCAGAGTGTAACCATTCATTGCCCACGGCGATTCCAGGAATCGTCGCGATTTAAGGTCGCCATCTCACGGCGCTGCCTACGTGAATACCTATTGGTCTTGACGTGCATTGCCGCAATGCAAGTTGTTGAAACTCGCCAGCAATTTTGTTTAACGTAACTCCTCTGCCCCATCAGCCTCCTGGGAGTGCACCATTTCAGCAGCATCGATTCAGAAAAAGAATGCAAATTACACGTTTAGACATATTGCCTGCTGATCTATTGTGTTGTTTATATTCTCGACAACGACGCAAATGACTATGTTGTGTGTGAAATATAAATAATTGTACAAGTGAGGCGTAGTGAAGCATCAGTGTGACATTTCCCCGTCGTCACGACATCGCTCAGCACCCATTCAAGGGAGTGGTGGACATCGTGTTGCGCTGCTAAGTCGACGAGACGGCTCAATCTCCAACCTCAAACTGATGGCGACCATCAATCGCCTCTGCCGTGCTTGAAACCTCTCGCCCTTGTTAAGTACATTATTCGGTGACGCTGTACCGCAACACACATCGCAAAAAGACTCAACAGATTTGTCAATAACGCTGCCTTAAAAGGAAACGTATCTAATGTGCGACGTTTCCGGTAATGGGCCTTCTTCATAGCAGATAAACAGCGAGGCCAGAGGTGACCCTATCCCTGTGGTCCCTCCTGTGTATGTTGTTAGTCTCTTGTGAAGTGAAAGTGCCTATGTGTGGGCGTTTGTGCCCGAATTGGCGACGTGAGTTTTCATGATTTGCAGTCACGACTCTCATTATTTTGTTTAAAGGAAAGCTCTGCTTGAGGTGTGTGGCTACTTCCTCACTGACCTGTACACAGTCAATGCCCACACCTGCTTATATATAATACCCGCCATCCGCCAAAGACCGCGATTCAATATCAAAACGCAAATTCATTCGAATCCCATTGCAGTCATCGCGAAGTTCTCAGTGGGCTTCACCAGGTGGCAGCAGAGGGAAAGATGGGGAGAGAGAGACGGTTCTCATGGACACTGCGACATGCACGCCATCGCAGAAGCCTGGTGCCGATGAATTATAGTCAGTGATTATAATCACTGGTGATATATTACCACTGCCCCTGCACGTTTGCGTGTGTGGTGGTGGTGGTGTCAGCGTTTGATGGTAGCGGTGGTGCAGTGGTTACCGCACTGCGCTACGAACCCGGCCACCCGAGTTCGATTCTCAAGAACAGGGGCAATATATATATAAACCGACCCTGGCCTCTCCTAGGTTGACTCAGCCTTTAATGAGTAGTATATCTGGTGACGGTGTGTAAATATGAGTATTGGGGAGACAAACAAAGCCCGTCGTGGTGCTGGCCACCCACGCCCTCGTGTGCCGTGCCGGCCTTCATAGGTCCTTGCTAACAGCACTTGCCCCAACAGTCTGTTAAGGCTATACGGGGGATCTTTGTCTTTGCATGAATGTGGACTTTGTGATTAACACACTGCACTTGCAACTTGGTCACGACTGACATCAAATGCGGTTGCGAGATGATAAATACCTCGCCTGGTACACACGAGGTCGTGGGTTCTCGATCCCAACCCAACCGCCTGCATATTTGGAATTTGCACGTCTGTATTTAAATAAACAAAAATAAACCGGGAAAAAACCTGGAGATTCAAAGAAGTCCGTCGACCTCTCTACTCCCCTGCCTGCGCTGTAGAAGGATACTTGCCCGAAACGTTAATCGTGTTACACGCACAATGCATAACCGAGTGTTGTTTACGACGAATGTGGTGCATTACATTTTCAAGAAGTAAGTACGTCTGAGCATGTCTTATCGCGCACTCTTATGAGTCCATGTGAGCTCTTTGGAACAACGCTGTTTTAAGTCTTTTGCAAAACTGGCTCAGGGAGGGATGCCGAACACGATTTGGTAACTCGCTGCATGTCTTCGGGCTCTAGACCCCAAAACTGCTCTGGCCGTATCGCACAAGGTTCACAAGGACCACAATGCATTGGGTTTTTTGTTTAGAACTACACATATGCTCAGAGGCTGTCACGACGCCGTTGTTTAAAAACGTAACAACACAAGACAACTGCACCAAAACTGCAGAGGGTGCAACAGGGAGGGGTGGAGAGGCGGTGTCTGTCGTGAGCTCCAGGCGCTGCGGATGTTTTTGGAAGAAAACTGCCGTGGCAGATGAACCGGCACGCCGCTAATTCCGATGCAGCCCCGTCTGACAGTAATCCGGCACACGGTGATGAGCGTGGCGCTGATGGCGGGAGCAGCGCGCCAGCTGTGTTTGCCAAAATCTCATGCAATTATATTTATATATTATCACGCTTGCTCAGAGCAGGGAACCTGCAAACGCTCACCGAGAAAAGGTCCACTCGCGCACAGAGACACAGAGACAGGGACGCCACCCCCACCCCCCACCCCGCCGGCCCATAGCCATAACAGACTTTTTAATAGAGAAGTGTTGTTAGCGAGCACCTATTAAGGTGGGGGCGGCACACGAGGGGGTGGGTGGCCACGCCGCGTCAGGTACTCGTTTGCGACTGATTTGACCGAGGGGATGTTAGGTTCAGGACCGGTTCAGATAATAGTTGGTCGTTAGCGGGAATCGAACTCGGGTCGCCAGGTTCGTGGTGTAGCGAGCGAACCACTACAGTACCGCACAAAGACAAAGATCTCCCGTATAGCCTGTAACAGACTGTAGGGGCAAGTGCTGTTAGCGAGCACCTATAAAGGCCGGCACGGTACACGATGGGGGCGGGTGGCCAACACCACTCCCGGCCGCCTCTCCTTCGTGGCGATGTTTACACATCTCACCGGGTACTCATTTGAGGCTGAGTCGACCTAGGGGAGGCCCAGGACCGGTTCAGATAATCGTCACCGGTGTTGGCCGTGAGCGGGAATCGAACTCGGGTCGCCGGGTTCGCAGCGCAACGCGCTAACCGCTACACTACCGCTCCCCACACAGTACCGCACGGACACACACACACACACGCGCACGCCAGCCTGTGTAAACACAGATATGCCCACACACGCGTAGGCTCCCCACAACTAAACACCGCGCACCTGAGTTTCTGTCTGTGTAGCAGCGAGGTGTGCGCGTGGCCCCGCTGAGTTGCACCGAGGATGCGGGTAATAGGTGCGGCATTCGCAAAACGCACGTGTGATTTTGACACTGTGGGCGAGAGCGAATGTTTTGCTTGTGAAGGCGTTTGCCGAACAGGGTCAGTTGTTACAGGGTGATTGATATATTTAGAGATACCCCATAAAACAACAGGGGCGAAATTACAACATGTCATTTCAACATTTCTTTGGAACCAAACATTCGTTTCGTTCGTTGCCAAACATTTTCTTTGTTGGTACATTGTGTCCATCGTAGCCGTTCTGATTTGCTTTGCGCTATTCAATCACCTGTCGGGAATAAAGGAAGAGGGGGCATATTAATGGATGTACGAATGGGTCACCCTGTATACTTGGTCAATCACGCACAACTTGCATTCAAATGGCATTTACCAAACACGCCAGTGCAGAAACCTTCCTGGAGCAGAGTAGCGAGACTCATTAGATGTGCTATCTTGTACAAACAATTCCCGATAGCACATTACCAATCGCAATAGGTAAATTAAACTCGCTCGAAGCGGCGTGCTTAAAAAAAATATTTAACAAATCTCCGGCATTAACTCTGTCACCTGACAGATCGGCCATCTCCCGAGATCCACGACGAAGTTTTTTTTTATTCTCGGCAATGTTTACCGTTGGCTTGCGGGTTCTCGTGTGAGAATGGAAGACCTCCCGAGAAAATTCTCAAGGCTCGAGCCATGCAAGGCAGATCATGCGCGGGAGAGAAGACGAATTTCCAATGCGTACCCACGTGGAGGATAGAAGATTTCCACGCGCCTTGGCTCCCTGGCTCGAGCACGCATTCAATGTGAACCTTACAGCCCCTTTGGCCAATCCACTGCTGGATGAGAGCCTTACTCACTTTGTGTGGGTTGTAGTGGGTGGGGGAGGGAGGGGGGTGTCACTTTACCATACTTCACCACGTTTGTCAGTGCGGGTTGATGAAGGTGTTCGGCAGAAAAATCGGGAGCATAGAAGTATAGTATGACGATGGATTGTGCTGCATTTCTGCAGCCTCATCGCATATCCATCCCCGCAGCAACCTATGGCAACCTGTTTGTGCATGATGGTCATCCATCCAAGCATTATGCAGCCTCAAACCTGTTTATTTTTTGATATCTGACGAGATCGCGGCACATTCTCGATGATTTGAATGCAGCCAAAACAAGTTCAATAGGCTGACTAAAATTTAAGCGACGCCGACGAGATGATGATGAATATTATCATGACGATGAAAATGACGGTAACGACGATGACGATCTTTACAATGATGACGATTACGACGATCGTGATTACGATGATCACGGTGTTTTCATAACAACAATAACGACGATGATCACAACGATGATCATAACGACGACGACGACGATGATGCTGGTGATGATTACGGCCGTGGGGCTATGCGAGTCGCGGCGCCTCGCTGCCCGACGCTGTCTCGACAAGCTGTCGGTGCGGCAAGGGCCAGCCCAGCCGGATTGCTGGCATTTTTTTGCCTTTGACAGCGCCGCCCGCCGGGTCCCTCTCTTGCTTGGGGCTAAACAATAATTAACTCGAGATTTAATAAATTATCTCGAGCCCACGAGCCTGCCAAGAGCGCCGGGGCAGCGGTGGGCTAACCCTGCCCGAGCTTGTCCCGCTCACGGATTCTGCTTGGCAAGAGTTTGGGTGCGTGCGTGCGTGCGTCGGTGTGAGTGTGTGTCTGAGCATGCGTCTGTATCGTTGTCTTGTACATGCGTCCGTCCGTGTGTCTGTGTGTATGCGTCCGTCCGTGTGTCTGTGTGTATGCATCCGTGCGTGTGTCTGTGTGTATGCGTCTGTGCGTGTGTCTGTGTGTATGCGTCTGTTGCGTGTGTCTGTGTGTATGTATCCGTGCGTGTGTCTGTGTGTATGCGTCTGTTGCGTGTGTCTGTGTGTATGCATCCGTGCGTGTGTCTGTGTGTATGCGTCTGTGCGTGTGTCTGTGTGTATGAGTCTGTGCGTGTGTCTGTGTGTATGTGTCCGTGCGTATGTCTGTGTGTATGTATCCGTGCGTGTGTCTGTGTGTATGCGTCTGTTGCGTGTGTCTGTGTGTATGCATCCGTGCGTGTGTCTGTGTGTATGCGTCTGTGCGTGTGTCTGTGTGTATGAGTCTGTGCGTGTGTCTGTGTGTATGTGTCCGTGCGTGTGTCTGTGTGTATGCGTCTGTGCGTGTGTCTGTGTGTATGCGTCCGTGCGTGTGTCTGTGTGCATGCGTCCGTGCGTGTGTCTGTGTGTATGCGTCCGTGCGTGTGTCTGTGTGTATGCGTCTGCTGCGCTACGAAACCGGGCGACCCGAGTTCGCGTCCCGCTCACGGCCAACACCAGTGACGATTATCCGAACCGGTCCTGGGTCTCCCCTAGGTCCACTCAGCCTCAAATGAGTGTCTGTATTTGCGTGTGTGCGCGCGTACGGCCACAACATCAGTCAACGAATGATCTGAACCTGTCCCAGGGCCTTCTCTTCCAGCCCGACTGAGTCGTCAGTGATGACTTGATGCGGTGTGCAGTAAACATTCACACCACGGGGAGCAAAGGCGGGTGCGCGTCGTTCCTTTCTGCACGTGCGCCGTGCCGACCTTCACGGGAATGGAATATTTAATCGATGCAACAACGTGCCTCGCATGGAAACCATTATTAGGGGCTTTATAGTTAAGCAAAGTATTTCGGTGCTACTGCATTGGCGGTGGTGCACTAGCTCAAAGAACACAACAACAAACTCAACACATTCGTCAGTATCTTTGTGGGCTTAACAGTAACAAAATAGATGTTTTACAGGCGGAAAAAAGGGCCAATGTCTCAAACGATGTCTATTATGCATTTTTTGAAGGGCCATTTCAAAACGTCGCCTTATAAGGCCATTGCTCCAAATGTCGCCTTTTATTTTGTTTTACTTCTAACGTCACAGCGTTATTGACAAATATGTAGTTATTGCTGTTAGATGTTTCGTAGGACAGAGATAGTCCACACAATTCCTGAACGTTGCGACTGACAACGCTGCTGCCAAGCTGACGTTACAGGCTCGTTGCCACTTCGACATTTTATGCGTTCAGAACAGCCACGGTGGCTTTGTGGCAGCGGCGGCAACGTTGTTAGCGCACTGCACTCTAAACTCTGTGGCCTGAGTTCGATTGCCGGCCACGGCACAACACGAGCGGCGAGTTCTTTCTGAACGGGTCCTGGACTCCCTCGTTCAACCAAACGGCACTGATGGCCAGCGCGGTGAAGTATGGTCAAAACAACTCCCCGTGATCGTCACAATGTGGGGAAGCCTTCGCACGGCAGCGGATTGACCACGGGACTAGAATTGTTTTGTATGAAAATGATATTACGGGTATAATCGAGGTGACTAGTGTAAAAAAAAAATTGTGATACAGTACTGAATGTAAGTGTGAGACTGTGCGAATAAAATACGATATATTCAAGTGACGTAATACATGTCTGCGGTACGTTCCGAAGACAAAACTACACTGAAAATTGTTATCATAATATAACGAATAATTATTACAAATCCTGCTATCTCAATGGGGAAAAACACATCTTTGTTTGAAACTAAAAACCATTTCCCATGAAAGCCCTACTTGGGATGACATCTGTAGTCGACGACGAGAAACACTCATCAGCATCGTCACCATAACACAGTGCAGGCCGGAAAAACCCGACAAGTTCCTAAACAAACAAAAAAACCCATCGGCAGTTCCTTAAGACGTTCATTGTGGGCCCTTCTTGTCTTAGGCCACCATCGAAGTATACTTGAGCAAACGTGACCGACTCACGTCTTGGGACGTCCGACCCATCTACCTTGCCGAGTATTTCGCCACGCGCCTGCTAAGGGCGTCGACTGCGATGACGCGGAACGGACGGCGCGACCACCGGCTCGTGCCCCGCATCGCGACATCGCGTCACTGTCGCGATCGGCGACGAACGCGATACGTGTGTGTCCGTGCGTGTGTGTCCGTGCGTGTGTGTCCGTGCGTGTGTGTCCGTGCGTGTGTGTCCGTGCGTGTGTGTCCATTGGCAGCGGTAATGTAGCGGTTAGCGCGCTGCGCTATGAACCCGGCGACACGGGTTCGATTCCCGCTCACGGCCAACGCCAGTGACGATTATTTGAACCGGTCCCGGGCCTCCCCTAGGTCGACTCAGCCTCAAATGAGTACCTGGTGCGGTGTGTAAAAATTGCCACTGGGGAGACAAAGGCGGTCGGGCGTGGTGTTGGCCACCCACCCCCTCGTGTGCTGTGCCGGCCTTCATAGGTGCTCGCTAACAGCACTTGCCCCTACTGTCTGTTCAGGCTATATGGGGGATCTTTTTTGTCCATTGGCACAGTAGGGGGCACAGGTGGTGCATCAGCCAGTCGTCTCAGTCAGTCAACCCGTGGCACCTGGGTCTGCCTCGTGACCTCCTGCCAGCGGGCGTTCGACACTTCACGTGGCCTCAATGTGCACCTAGCCTGGCACAGGCGTCGTGGTGACGTCACCGCCACTTAGTGGCGAATGGCGGCGGTTGTTGTTGTTGTGTGTCCGTGCGTGCGTGCGTGGGAACCCGGCGCGACCTCAGTTTGATTTCCCCGTCCACGGCTATAACATCGGAGGCGGTCCAGGAGCTCTCCTCGGCCGATTCAGCGCTAACGACTTCTCGGGGTAATATGCAAACTTTAACGCTGGGGAGACAAAGGCGGCTGGGTGGACGTGCTGTTGACCACGCCGCCCCTCGTGCGCCGTGCCGGCCTTCGACGGTACTCGCTGGTAGAACTTGCTCCAGCAGTCTGTGCAGATTAAACGGGGCCATCTTCGTCGTTGCCGTCTGAGAACGCAGTCTCCCCACGTGTGCCCAGACGTTGGCGAGCCGTGTGAAAGAAAGTGTGAAATGGGCTTCTTTAACTTGGCTCTGTAGGAACTTCACAATTCCCCTTCGCGGCGAAACATTTCGACGAGCAGATGGGCGGTGGGTGGCGCGCAATGAACCCTGCGACCCGAGTTCGATTCTTGGCCATGGGCAATATGAGAGGCGAGGGATTCACTGAACCGGTCCCGGCTTGGACCATCTCCCCAACCTCCACTTCAAGAACTCGTGCTGATCAGCGTGGTGACGTGTGGTAAAAAGGGACGATCACCGCCCAAAGGCAGCAAAGACATCGGTTTATTTGCGGGAGCGAAATGGATTTGTGAGATCGTAGGATCGCGAGAAATGGCGACGGCGTGGGGAGGCCTTAAACCAGCAGTGGATAAGCCCTAGCTGATGATGATGATACGCATGTAGCTGATGATGATGATACGCATGTACCTCATGGTCTCCCGATGTACCATATTTAACAGACTCTCGGAGCCAGTGTTACGGAGCCTGGACACAGCGCACTAGGCGGTGCTGTGGCACATCGACCGCCTTTGTCTCCCCACTGTTGACGTTCTGCACACCGCACCAGGGGCGCTCGTATAAATACACGGTCGCCCTCGAGAAGTCTCAGGATCGGTCAAGAATCATTCGCAACCGACGTTATCCATGGCCGGGAATCGAACTCTGGAGCGCCGTTCGTGGCGCAAATATCGCTAACCACAACTGCGCCACCGCTCCCCATTATAACCACATAACATTACACACCCGCCCGCCCATCCACCCCCACGTGCACGCGTAAGGACGCGACGAGGGTTGCATTACAAAGCTCCGTTTCACTTTCCACAATCTTGCAAGGCGATAGGTAACAGCCGAGCCAAGAGAGGCGTGTATGACAACCGCGATGCGTGGAGCGGCGTCGCTTTTTGCCAGCTCCATCGTGATCCCTACGCTGCAGCAAACCGGCACGCTTCACGGCTCAGCGGTTGCACCCACCCGGGTCGCACATCCACCTATAACCATCGTGCCCAGTTCGAGACCTGTCTGGGGTGTCCCCCCCTCGTCGCCCCCTCCCACCTCCCGACCCCAAGTCCCCGGGGTCTCGCGGCTGCAGTATAGGCAGCAAGCACTTACACGCCGAGCAATTGTGGGTCGCATGCGTGCCACTCCAAACGACTTTGCTTTGGAAGTGTTTAACCATGATTATATTCATTACATTATTCAGCCAGTTAATCACATCGGAGACTCAGAATTCATAGGGGTTTTTTGACTTGCTTGGGAAAGAAGCTAAATAAAATAATAATAATAATAATATGGTAAGAATAATACCATGAGCAGGCATCGTCAATCCACTGCTGGATGAAGGCCTCCCCAAACCGCTTTCTCACGATTCTGCGATGTTATCATCCGCCTGGGACATGCACACGAGCTGATTTCAGCGCTCCATCTCCTCGGAGCGCGTTCTCTCGGACGCATAACTAACACGGTTATATTGATTATGACTGACACTTAACCAGGACATTCTTTCATCGTCAAATGACGACACACACCACGCATTGAAACATTTAAACGCACCACATCGGCGTGGCGCGAATACAATATTTGAAGCCTTTATTTGAAGCTTTCGTGACTGCAGGAATCCATACTCTTTGGTTCTTTGATCTGATGACGGACGCTTGTGTTGCGCCCGAAACGTCGTGATTTATTTTATTTTATACCTACGTGACTTTACCGAAAGAACCAACGAGAATTTTAAGCCTTCCTCATCAACTAAACTCGAATGACCTAACAACCCAAACACCTATTCCTCTGCGCGTAGTGATTGCCCATGGTCGCTGCATTGACGATCGCAAGGCAGGGAGGAGCAAGACACAGGGAGAAGTCTTCCCGGAGCTGTCAGAGGAGCCGCGCGGGGGGGCCACGGACAGAACGTGGCCACCTGGGCCACAGTGCGTCCAGTCACTACCCCCGCGCTCTGCACCCTCAACTACGTAACCTGTACTCTGCACCCTGCGATGCTACTAGCCTCTGCTCTCACGCTGGACAGAGTCTGTGCGCCTAGCGCTGTTTTCTCTTTTCCGAGGATCAAAAAATCAGCGGCATCAGCATCGGCAGCAGTCGCCGCCGCCATAAAAGCGATATCCAATTTCAGACGCGATTGTTCGTACCTTGCCCCCGATCCCTCCCCGCAAGATGAATTGCTCCGCATACCTACCTACCGCCAAGGTATAGCAGCCCAGCGAGCGGGGCGCGCGCTCCCGGCACCTCTCAACCCGCGGCGCTAAATCACGGCGGCGGCGGCGGCAACTCAACTCCCTGCCTGCCTGCGTGACAGAAAGCAGAGCCCCGTGTCCCTCGCTCGCCACTCACCTTCACCTCCCCCTTTCACCCCCCCCCCCACCACAAACCTTCATCTTTACCCCTTAATCCGCCGCCTCCTCCTCCTCATCGCCACCATCGTCATCCCCATCCTCGTTGCGATCGGGATTCGTGGACGGGGACAGCAACGTGGGGTCGTCACTCATGAGAACTCCAACGAGGAATTTTGCACAAAAAACAACCCACGGACGGTGGGGGTGCAGACAGACAAACAGATTGACGGACAGGACGGACAGGCAGATGAACTGGCTGACTTGCAGACAGACAACAAAGCAAAAGGCCGGTGGACCGACGAATGGACGGGGCAGACAGGCAAGCAGCCAGTGAATATCTCCTTTGCTCGCCGTGTTCTCCCTGTACGTGATTGCCCAAGTTGTTTTTTTTCTCTCAATCAGTTTTTGTTGGTCCGCCGATTATGTTCTTCAACCCACGGCTCCCTTGAAACACGACATCGGTTTTACAGGATCGATGACATTTAAGTTGGCCTGTTTGCTGAATGCATACGTCTACTTATAATATACCATTTACATAAGGTTGTGTTTGCTACACAACATAAAACTGCCTTCAGCAGTTAAGCTAAAGGACACGTTTAAATTAGTATAACGATGTTACACTGCTCGGGCTGTTATAAATTCCAAATATCCCTTGCACAATGGGCTAGGAATGCCAGTTACCTCTCATCTGGTTACATGAAGGACACTGACTGATGGATTTAGAAATTTGGGAGCTCCAGTGACCAGATCCAGTCTGGCTGGTCTCTGACAGCATATTTGTTAAACTGGCCAATTACCTCTGGCAAGATTACCATTTACAATGGCCCAGAGCGGCCAATTACATTGTCTTTTGTTTCAATAACCAACAAATAGCTCGTCTTCATCAAGGCGAGCCGCCTTGTCACTTGGAATTGTTAGCACACCTTTGTCACCGACAGTGCCCTTGCGGATGGGTTGAGTGCTCAATCATTTGTGGTGCAGCCGCAATTAGATCCTCCTTCTTGGTTCTTTCGGTAAAGTCACGTAGAAGGGAAGTAATAAAATAATAAAAATAAAACATAATAAAATAATTCTCACGACGTTTCGGCCACAACGCAAGCAGCCGTCCTCAGGTGAAGACCAGGTCTATTGGACGCTGTCTCCCCGAACGGACACTGTCGGGGAGACAGCGTCCGACAGACCTGGTCTTCACCTGAAGACGGCTGCTTGCGTTGTGGCCGAAACGTCGTGAGAATTATTTTATTATGTTTTATTTTTATTATTGTATTACTTCCCTTCTACGTGACTTTACCGAAAGAACCAAGAAGATTAATCCCTGCAGTCACGAAAGCTTTAAATCGAAATTTAGATCCTCCTTGTTATTCACATTGTCGTTTATAGTGCAGTAGCAATAAATTAACCCGTAAAAACAAAGTTTTTCACTATAAATCCTTTATATGCGTGGCAAATAAATTGCAGTACGTGTTCAATGGGCCACAACCCAGCCCACATTGGTCTTTGAAACGGGCGGCTAGAGTCCTCTCGTCCTCTGGCTTGAGATAGCTGCCACCTATGGGTCAGATGATTGCCTGCCACCATTAAGCAATTGGTAATTAAATATAAAAAAAAATTCCTAAAATGTTGAAAATTTTGGAAAAAAAATTTTCACGAAAATAAATTGTCACGCACAACGAGTCTGTGTGCAAAATGTCAGCTCGATTGGATCACGGGAAGTGGGTTAAAAAACTACCGAAAGATTTGCACGGTCGTAAGCGCGCAAGCACGCAAGCAAGTGAACTTAATATAAAGAATTAAAAAACAAGTCATCGAGTCCTTTCCTGCTCAAACCAGCGTTGAGGCGGTGCTCGTCTACCGTTTACAGCCGTGATCCAGTGGTGGGAATTCCATGTTACTATGCCGGGGGTGAGTCTATCCATATAACAAACGCTATTGACTCGCCCGCAAAGTGGCACTACGCAAAGTAGCGCTCACTCACTTCGTCGGGCCCAGAGGAATGATGGGCGGGGTCAACTTCCAAACGAGGATTTGAACTTGGCAACCTTTCCGACTGCGAGCCGCTTTGCTCTCCCGCTGAGCCACCCACCTGCATGGCTGGATTTGATACCGTGCACGATTCCCGGCCACTGCTAATATGCTTACACGGAGACGTATACACATACACAGAGACCCATGGTCAGGCTTCAGTAATAACCCTCACAAACTTTCACAGAGGACCAAAGAGCTACCGCGTGGCCAGATCAGAGCTCATTCGGACAGTCCCATTTTAAAAGGAGACCTGCGATGCAACAGGTTCAGCCAAACAGTGGCAAAACAGATATTGGCTGATGATTCCTAAATGCAATAACTATTATTTTTAAATTGACGCAATTTTGGGGGAGCAGGGGAGTTCAGATGATCTATTTCCCAGCATTACGAATTGAAAATACAACTTGAGTGCAATTTGAGTCCTGTACAAAAATATACAGGGCTACCGACTGTGAAATCCAGAGTCTCTGTTGGGCAGGACGATGTGTCCTTTCTTATTATATATGAAGGTTACAGCATACAAATACAGGCCTGGTCACTTACATTTCTGGACGGTGACCCCCACGGCAGTGTCAGTCATGGGGGGGGGGGATGATTGACCATTCTTCACTACGCTGGTTATCAACAGGGTTGGTAGGGGAGGGGAACGGAATTACAGGGACCTGTTCATAAGAAATCACTCTCCACTCTTTACCTCTTCAAATATCACTCTGCAACCGTTGCCAGGAATCGAACTCAGAACGCCGCGTTAGCCACCGTGAGACCGTAACTACATATAGGTTTACATAAGAGGCAGCCTACCGCTTGAATTGTCGGTAGCAGTAGGCAAGTGTGTGTCCACGTGTGGTAGAGGGACACGACCAGTGGCGCTGTGGTCATACAAAAGGTGGACTCCGCTGCTGATTAGAGGCCGTCCATAAATGACGTCACGCGATTTTGGACGATTTTTTACCCCCCCCCCCCCTTCTCGTCACACGGCGTCACAAAAAGTCAGACCCCTCCTCAAATATGACGTCACAAAGCTCTGCCCCCCCCAAAAATAAAACACGCTTCAAACTGCTTTAAACTATTGTCATTGTCGTGCGTGTTTAATGTGGCGCTGCACTCTGATGTTGTAGGAGAAAACATTTATTAAAAAGTATATTTAATTAAGTAGAACGTGTTGTCTATACTTATTTAAAGTTGCGCATTTTGATGTGACGTCACATTTCTCAACCGCCCCCCCCCCCCTCGTCACACATCGTCACAAATATCTGACCCACCTCCCACCCCCCAGGTGCGTGACGTCATTTATGGACGTCCCCTTACGGAATTCGCTTCTCGTTAACAGTCAAGAGCTGGGCACCTGTGCTGTGCGCTGTGACCCGCACTTGCAGGAAATAAACCCACGGAATCACGAATGTGGCCCATGACGGAATGAAGGGTCGTTTTTTTTGTCTTCTTCTTCCTGTGCGTTCCACATTGAGCCTTGCCTCATGGAACATCGTTGACCGAATGTTGTGAAGATTACGGCAACGTGGAGCAAATATGTAACCAGAAAATGTAAGACGTGACCAAGATTGTTTCTGTTTGAGCTGTTCAACGACACTCGTTATTTCATCAACGACGCGTCACGGATTGAAATGATAAAAATCGCCAATCGGTTATTCTAAAATAATAATAATAATAATGCCAATTATATAGGCAAGAAATCCTCACTGAGTTGCTAGACACTTATTAAAAAGGGTCATGCGTTGGGATGTTTGGCCATTACCATTAATGTGTTTTGGGGTGGTAGGGTTCCCGCTGCGTCGCACAGCAGGAACGACCCTGAGTTCGACTACTGACTAGGTCGACGTTCTATGTGCACTTTATATGTCCTCCCCCTGTTCTCCGTGAGTTTTCTCCGGGTTGTCCAAATTCCCCCTCCCCAACTAAAAATAAATAAATGCGACGTCAATCCCATTTCGAATTTGCAAAAATGTGAAAAATCACCCAACAAATTCCATTACGCCCATCACTGCGCCAGGTGTTGAGTCGTCTTGTGCCGCACATGGACAGCCGCCAATCGGGGGGGGGGGGGGCTCTGCGCTCCGAGTCGCTGCTTTATGCGACTGATAGAGCACAATAAATACGAAAGCAAGTGCATTCATTCATTCCTTCATGTGGGGAGGAAATCTGGTACCCGATTTCCGCGACCGTCTGGAACGCCCTTCCTTCCGATATTAGGAAGCCAATGGAGCTGTGCACTTTTAAATTCAAGATTGAAAACTAATTTCTTTAGAACTGCTATGTGTGTTCATTTTGTTGTCCTTCCCCCCCGCATCTCCGATTGGCACGGTTGGCTACGTACGGTACAAAAGAAGTCCAACACACACACACACACTTAATTGTAGGTTGATGCGCTGCTGGATGTGCCCGAGGGGTCGATTCGCGAGCGCTCACTCGCGCGCCAGGGATGTCGGTCGGGTTCCCACCAATAGGATGAGCGCACGAGCACCACGCGGCGATTTGAAACGACGCCACGTCATTGCTCTCATCCGGCAGAACGGCGCGACTTTGTGCGCTATGGGTCCGCTGTTTATTCATTCGCCGAATACACGTTATTATTGTTTTGTAGCTCCAGCAGCAATCTCCCAGATGAATTATGCTGCCCTCAGGACAATGCTTTCCGCATTATTTAGGATGCACACCGAGTTGGCAGTTGACCACCATCGACGTGGACTTTCTCAGCATTTTACGTCGCATTCCCACGGAAAACACGCGGGTGATGTCATTGATGAGAGCCCGGCTGCACGCAGTTTGCATTCGCGATGACCGTGAACATCTTATCTTGCCCGTCTGGGGGAAATGGACGTGTCGCGTTTGTGTTTGTGCAAAACACAACAGCTCTCACAGTGGATTCCCACAATGCAAACGGCCCCCACGTAGACTTAACAGACTGTGGGGGGACAAGTGCTGTTAGCGAGTAGCACCCATGAAGGTCAGCACGGTACACGAGGCCAAGATCACGCCTGGCTTCCTTCGTCTCGTCGGTGGCGATGTTGACACACCGCACCAAGTATTCATTTGAGGCTGAGTCGACCTCGGGGAGGCCCAAGACCAGTTCAGATAATCGTCACCGGTGTTGGTGGGCATAGGGTTCGAGCACTAACCGCTATACTACCGCTCCCCACTCTCACGCACACGCAGACAATTCACTCCTGACGCAATGATTTGGCTCAACCACCTGTGGAAAATTCGAGTTGTTGGTTTACATCAACATCATCAAGCCATGCGAAGAAGACTCACAGACACACGGCAGACGCTCGCACGCGCACACGCTTAGGGAAAGGCAAGAACGTTACACGGGGGAGATGACGCGGTCCACATCACGCCCGGCCACCTTTGTCTCCCCAATGCTGGTGTTGACCACACCACAGCACCGTGCTGTCATTTTATTCTGAGCCGACACGGGGAAGGCCCAGTCCAGGTTCAGATGTCAACTGATGATCCGTTTGTTTCACGTGACAACTCGGGTGGGAGCTGTGCGCGCACACTTTCTCACGCGTGCAAACAAATTCCCGATCAGACTTGTGGCCAGAACCAGGCCCGACCGCCTTTGTCTTCTCAGCGGCTAATATTTAAAGAGCGCAAGAGGTACTCATTTTAAGGCAGGTGATGCAACTCAGGCGATAACCTATTAACAACAACAAATTACATTTGTAATGACACATTACAAATTACATTATGTAACACAATGTTTGTTCCTGGGTGCTAAGTGTTATTTTTTTAATTGCTTATGCCTAAAAAGTATAGAAAATGGCGATTATTCACCACGAACTTTGCTTTTGTGACCAGGACTTAATGTGAACGAAAGACACAAATGCACACCACGTTTTCTCACTGAAAACAGGTACATTTCAAAATATCACTGTCCTGGTCACAAAAGCAAAGTTTGTGGGGAATAATCGCCATTTTCTATACTTTTTAGGCATAAGCAATAAAAAAACAACACTTACTACCCAGGAAAAAAAGTTTTTTGTTTGTTACACAGTGTTATTAATTAAACATAGCCTTACACAACCCCAACAACATCATCGTCGTCATCCGTCATCTGGCATGGTCTCGGCAGCATTGACTCAAGCCGAGCAGAGCCCACGGGACCGGTCTCGACACGCAAAACGCCTTCGCCGGCAGTCTCTCAGCATCGAGTTGAATCGACGACTCGGGCGAACTGCCGATCTCACGGCCCAAAAAATGGGGGGGGCCCCAAAAAAGGGACCCCCCCTCCCTATTCCTCTCTCTACGAAACGAACCCCACCACGAAGGCCAGGACGACACCGCGCACACACGAGGGGTGGGTGATGTGACTCGGCAAACCTCCGCACGGGCGAAACTCTTGCGGGTGCGTTCCCAACACCCCCCCCATACCCTTGACCGCGCAGCGGCAGTGCGCTGCTGCTGCACCGATTGATGGCGTGGTGAGACGTCGCGTGGAACGGGCGCGGCCTTTCTAACTCCCACGCTCGCACCTCGCGTGCATCTTGGGGGGCTTGTGAGCGGCGAGGGACACTTCCACCCCCCCCCCCCCCGTGTTTCGTTTCTCCCCGAGTCTCATTAATTATCGCTGCGCTGCTGTGTTTTAGCTCAGGGACAACTTCTCAAATCAGTAAAGTCGAACCAAAAAAAGCCACCAAGCACGAATGCTCTCTCTCTCTCTCTTTTCTCACCGTCCTCAAGGCCGACATCAAAGTGCCGGGTAGGTAGGGCTGGATACCAGTCCAGGTGTTGTGAGTTGAGTGGCCTAGCGTGGTTGGCACGGACCCTGTTTGCAGCGAATTAAATTGCCCCCTCCACAACTAAGCGCCTGGGGGCCTCTCCAGCCCGAGCCCCTCCCCTCCTCCCCGGCGGTGCAGTTGCACCGCCTGTACACTCGACAGCTAAGTCAGTGCACGCGCAGGCTTTGTCCCTACGTGACGACGACAAAACAACACGAGCTCGGACCACGTTCATATCAACACGCCCCCCCCCCCCTGCTTGGGACCAGGGTCGTGGGCTGTGTTTAATTAGTGCCACGCATTCCTGAGCCCAGGGTTCCCCTGACTGATATCTTTCTTGATGGTGAGCTACCAGGAATGTGCAATAGTAATCGGCTACCTTTACACTGTAAATAGATTTTTTGTTTTTACCATAATTGTGTGTTCATGACACAACTAAGGCTAACTCAACCCTCACCCTGGACGATAACTATAGATGACGACACTACGAATGCCTAGAATCAGAATATTTATACTGGAGGAATCTGATCAAGGCCGTAGACATGGAGTCAACATTGGGGGGGGGACCAAATCTTACAGGGGGTCTGGGGGTCCCCCCCCAAGAAAAAAAATCTAAATTTTAAAACTCATTTACTGCCATTTCCTGCCTAAAAGAAAAAATAAATTCACTAACACATAGAATGGACTTTTTAATATTTTCTTACAATAATGTATAATAGTGTATTGTATTACATTGCTCTGTTTTTTTTTACCTTTTCTTGTTTCATTGTATGTAATGGCAGAGATTAGGGATTAATAAAGTACAACCATAACCCTAGGTTTTTTCGGTAAAGTCACGTAGGTAAAAATAAACAATAAAAATTAATAATACAAATAATAGAAACAACAATAGAAACAAAACGATGAATCACAAATCTAGAATTACAACCATAACCACAATCATATAAACAGAAATCTATTTTATAGCGATATATTGGACATTTTGAGCATATTTTAATATTGGGGGGGAATGTGTCCCCCTCAATATATAATAATTACAGCCTTGAATCGGATGAACTATAAAGCTATTTTTCACAGATGTCCAGCAGTTCACATATGTCCCGCAAGCCATAGTGCCCACAATGCATCATGGTCCGCCTTACCACGTTTACCAATCTTCTCCTTACAAATGTACATTTTAACACTGAACACGCCTGATGATTGCAAAGCTTGTTTTGCACTGAACATGCAGAGTGCAATTACAATAGCCATCTTGTACACCTATGTATCCAAAGTTACGTAGGGTATGTTCGTAATTTAATTTAAGCTCCGATGACAAAGCAATCTGGTTGATTGACACGTGTAGAACAATCTCTAGAGGGCATTGAAAGGTGTGCCCCTGGTGTGGATAGAGAGGCCTGTTTCTGTGAAATCATTATTTCTGTGATGTGTTCTTTCGGATCTGCCCCTGACACAAGGCGATACACGTGTTTGCTGAATACATTCAAATTTCGTCTCCTGACATGAGGCTGATGGTAAAATTGGAATAAAAATTGGAGAGATAAAAACAATCTTCTGTCTTGTCTTGGGAAATAGTGCACAGTGGTTCGCTGTGGTATACAGTACCAACCGCCTGGGTTCAATTCCTGGTCATGATGCACAACGCCAGTGGCAACTGAATTCTGAACACTACATGGGCCCCTTCTCGGTAGATACTTTCATCTAAAATGAGATGGTCGCCTGATGCAACGACTGACAAAGGTGGTTGGGCACGTGTGGTGTTGTTGGCCACACCACCCCGAATGGTGCTCTCGGACACCACTTATTTCGTGAGGTTGCCAATGAAAGGGGTGACAGTCGAGCATGAAGCTTGCCAGGGACGTGGATGGGAGGGAAATGGATGTGATGGGAACAAGACGGATGAGATGGAGGGAGATGGATGTCTGAGTCTCCCGTAGAGGCGGACAATTCTCAGCCTCTTTTTTATTAGAAAGTCTGTTCCATCGTCTGTAACAATGACTTGCTGAAACGGGTATTTCCATGATAATGGGATTGTGCGGTTTGGAGTGACCTCTTCCTTGCTGTCATGACAGATTTAGATAGACATTTATATATATTTTTTTATTATAAAACCAGGTGAGAGTCCAGAACCAGGGTGTGTTTATCAGAGTCTTGGAAAAGATTGTGACCAGTTGCATGAAACACAGCATAGGTGGAACTTTCCCTATGTTTGTCATGTAAATTATAAATTACAGGTCAAATATTACTTAAGGTGTTTCATTCAACCAGACCATGGAACTCGAGTTCCTGGTACACCTGGAGGTAAACAGATCGCCCGATCCCGGTCAGTGTGTGTCAGCCCTAACTTGCGTTATGCGTGCGCGTGTGTACACGTGCTGCTAAATCAGTGAATGGCTTTGGAATTCCATGATCTCTTGAGAACCTTGTGCTTGTCGCGTGGGTTTCGGGTTATGTCATTCACCCGACTTTGTGACGCTGTTTTCTCAGTCGTTTCACGGTGAAATATGGGACTTTTATTATGCGACTGTCGGAAGGGTAAACAAGATTGATAAAAAAAACGAACTCACCGCTTGTAGTCGTTGGCACTGCATTTGTAACATAAAACAATATAGAAAGTAAGTTTAAAAAAACCTTCCTTTATTTTAGTTCGTTAAATAATGTAGTCATGTTTGTTTACGTTTTCCACCAGTTTACTATTCCTTTAACGTGTAAAGCACGTACTGATAATTATAATCACTGTTTGCATCGCGACATATGTAACCATGATTGTAACTAAGCTATGTACTGTATAACATCGGTACCGTCACAGGATGCACATAGAGCTTCACAGCTTATTGGGCCCTACTTGCTCAAATAATCAAATACATAAAATCTAAACATTCATAGGCAATATTATTTTTCCAGACCAGGAAGACTGACAAACTTAGACTTGGAGACGGCACTTTGCAATGTTGCACCATAAAAACGTGGAATAAAGTTGACAAACGCTTTCGAATTGACAATGAGGGTGGCCCAAATTTTAGATTACCAAGATAAGCTCACATTATTGTTTTTTTGTAAAACTCACTTTCGGACCGCCCTGTTTGAAAAGTTTATTTTTTTTATAATTTATCTTCTGAATAAAAACCTTTTCTCCAAAAGATCATACATAGATTTGTTTCTGTTATAAGGCAGTGTTGACGGTGCATGTGGAGCGTGTTTATGGCGTTGTGCTTGTGCGTCACTTCCAACGCAGTCCCTTACATTCTATTGTTTGATTCCAATCAAGATCCAGTTTGTTAGGAACAGGTCGGTTCAGTTTACAAACAAGAACCGTTCACAATTGAACGATCCAAATGAATCCATGAGAAAAGAGGATTCATGCCACGACAAAGGGGAAACGCGGAGAAAAAAAAACATCGGCAGATGGGTAAAAAAAACATTGCGCTGTCAAACGATGTAATTAATGCCTCGGTCCTCTTGCTAACAAGAACCTGCCCCGATGGCTTTGGATTCTTGTGGACGTTGATATGCCGCCCCACGTTGTGGAAAAGCCCCGTGCGTTATTACTCTGACCTCCCCCTCCCCCACCACCCTCGCCCCGGGGTGACAGTCCAGCCCTGTGATCACAGAAAACTACTCCGCTAACTGGTTCTGCTGTCAGTGCTGATTAAAGAGCCGCTGACTCATTTGCTTTGACTGTTCCTTGCTGGTGGTGGTACTTGTTGGTGCTTGTGGTGGTTGTGGAGGTGTTGGTAATAGTGGGGGTCTGTTAGTGGAGATTGTGCTGTTGCTGGTGGTGGTATTAAAACAATATTTTGGGATAGTGGATAATAAACTACAATAATGAATAGTAAATTAGAGGTCTTTATCAGTCCATTGTTGGATGGTGCTCTCCTCATGTGATGTCAGCTGCAGGAGTTGTTGGACCATACTTCACGATACTGGTCTGTGCGAGTTGGTTCACAAGTGGGGGCCCAGGACCGGTTCTGCTTTCACACACAACTGATAATATTTGTGGCCGGGTATCTAACTCAGCTTGCCAGGTTCACAATACAGTGTGCTAACCACTGCTGCACCAACACTACACCCCAAAGAGTCAAACGTATGACTATGTATGACGAACGTTTATTTTAGTTACTGATGAATTACCATATGTTGTATAGCACGTTACAAAGCCAACCTGCTATGTGTTTAAGTTCAAAACAACGACGCTCAGTGGAGAGACGCGACAGCCGAGAGGGTGGCTTACTGAATGCACGGTGTAATATGAGGTGGGGGAATCTGAGCCTGGATCCTTGTATGGCTGCTGCTGCTGCTGGTGGTGCTGTTGCTCCTGGTGGTGGTGGTGCTGTTGCTCCTGGTGGTGGTGGTGGTGCTGCTGCTGCTGGTGGTGGTGGTGCTGGTGGTGCTGCTGGTGGTGGTGGTGCTGGTGGTGCTGGTGGTGGTGCTGGTGGTGGTGGTGCTGCTGCTGCTGGTGGTGCTGGTGGTGGTGGTGGTGCTGCTGGTGGTGGTGCTGGTGGTGGTGGTGCTGCTGCTGGTGGTGGTGGTGGTGCTGGTGGTGGTGCTGCTGGTGGTGGTGGTGCTGGTGGTGCTGCTGGTGGTGGTGGTGCTGGTGCTGCTGGTGGTGGTGGTGCTGGTGGTGCTGCTGGTGGTGCTGGTGGTGGTGGTGCTGCTGCTGCTGCTGGTGCTGGTGGTGGTGGTGGTGCTGCTGGTGGTGGTGGTGCTGGTGGTGGTGGTGCTGCTGCTGGTGGTGGTGGTGCTGGTGGTGGTGCTGCTGGTGGTGGTGGTGCTGGTGGTGCTGCTGGTGGTGGTGGTGCTGGTGGTGCTGCTGGTGGTGCTGGTGGTGGTGGTGCTGCTGGTGGTGGTGGTGCTGGTGGTGGTGGTGCTGCTGGTGGTGGTGGTGCTGCTGCTGGTGGTGGTGGTGCTGGTGGTGGTGCTGCTGGTGGTGGTGGTGCTGGTGGTGCTGCTGGTGGTGGTGGTGCTGGTGGTGCTGCTGGTGGTGCTGGTGGTGGTGCTGCTGCTGCTGGTGCTGCTGGTGGTGGTGGTGGTGCTGCTGGTGGTGGTGGTGCTGCTGATGGTGGTGGTGGTGCTGGTGGTGGTGCTGGTGGTGGTGGTGGTGCTGCTGCTGCTGGTGGTGCTGGTGGTGGTGGTGGTGCTGCTGGTGGTGGTGCTGCTGGTGGTGGTGCTGCTGGTGGTGGTGGTGCTGCTGGTGGTGGTGGTGGTGCTGCTGGTGGTGGTGGTGCTGCTGGTGGTGGTGGTGGTGCTGGTGGTGGTGCTGGTGGTGGTGGTGCTGCTGCTGCTGGTGGTGCTGGTGGTGGTGGTGGTGCTGCTGGTGGTGGTGGTGCTGCTGGTGGTGGTGCTGCTGGTGGTGGTGGTGGTGCTGCTGGTGGTGGTGGTGCTGGTGGTGGTGGTGGTGCTGCTGGTGGTGGTGGTGCTGGTGGTGCTGGTGGTGCTGGTGGTGCTGCTGCTGCTGCTGGTGGTGCTGGTCGTGGTGGTGGTGCTGGTGGTGCTGGTGGTGCTGCTGCTGCTGGTGGTGGTGCTGGTGGTGGTGCTGCTGCTGGTGGTGGTGGTGCTGGTGGTGGTGGTGCTGGTGGTGCTGCTGCTGGTGGTGGTGGTGCTGGTGGTGGTGCTGCTGGTGGTGCTGGTGATGCTGCTGCTGGTGGTGGTGCTGGTGGTGCTGCTGCTGCTGGTGCTGCTGCTACTGCTGGTGCTGGTGGTGCTGCTGCTGCTGCTGCTGGTGGTGGTGGTGGTGCTGGTGGTGGTGGTGCTGCTGCTGCTGGTGGTGGTGGTGCTGGTGATGCTGCTGCTGGTGGTGGTGCTGGTGGTGCTGCTGCTGCTGGTGCTGCTGCTACTGCTGGTGCTGGTGGTGCTGCTGCTGCTGCTGGTGGTGGTGGTGGTGCTGGTGGTGCTGCTGCTGGTGGTGGTGCTGGTGCTGGTGGTGCTGCTGCTGCTGCTGGTGGTGGTGCTGGTGATGCTGCTGCTGGTGGTGGTGCTGGTGGTGCTGCTGCTGCTGGTGCTGCTGCTACTGCTGGTGCTGCTGGTGGTGGTGGCGAGCAGATCAAAGTGACGATGCCAATTTGACTTTGCAAAAGAAAACGAGGGAAGCTGAATCTCAACGAATGGGGCCGCGCCTGGTGAAATAATGGACGCTGATTGATGTTGCGTGAAAGTGGCTGAGCCGGAGCCGATGATCGCGGAGCTGATAAGGGAACCTTGGGTTCACGTGTGGGCTCGGAAGCCAAGGTTAGCTCAGGAATTACCTTTAACGCATAGATCGCTACAGGGCCTCAAGTTGAACACCACAAAATAACATTAACAATGTCCAGGAAAGGCTAAAATTAGGTTGAACTGCTTTTTTTTTTAGAAGAGGTGTCCTCCTCCTTGCATGGGGGGGGATGTTTGGCTAATTCCATTGATCGTGTTTGGCGTCATGGAGGAGGAAACTGGAGAATTCTTAGAAAACCTGCCATTCGAAGGAGTCACACTCAAAGTGCCACGCAGATAGATTTAAGAATCTGTTGTGCTGCCATGTCATGACCACGTCACATCTCAAATCGACAACACCTGCCCTCCATGAGTGACACAGTGGTCTCTCTCGTGAGCACCTGTGAACGTTCCAACGCGACAACACAATGAAAACAAATACAATTGCCTTCATTTATGAACATAAAAAGGGCCCATTGACTTTGAGCGGTGGTGCCGTGGTCAACACACTGTACTCTCAACCTGGCAGAGGTGTGGACTCGAGTCATGTGACTTGGACTCGAGTCAGACTCGAGTCATGAATTTGATGACTTGCGACTCGACTTGGACTTGCATAACAATGACTTTGTCCCACCTATGAGGTGTGGACTCGAGTCATGTGACTTGGACTCGAGTCAGACTCGAGTCATGAATTTGATGACTTGCGACTCGACTTGGACTTGCATAACAATGACTTTGTCCCACCTCTGCAACCTGGTGACCTGACTTTCGTTCCTTACCACGGCATGGATCATCGTTCCTTGGAGGCCACCCATTGCCAACTCGTACCGACTGGACAGGAGGAGTATGGCGAAGTGACCCCGTGTGCAGAGGCTTTCATCCAGCGGTGGACTGACCAAAGGGCTGTAAATTATTTTATTTTAATTTTTATTTCTGTTAGTTTTGTTCACTTAAAAAAAAAACCTGGCGCATACCGCTCGTCCTTGACAATTTACCCTGACCTTTCAGTGCAAAAATGCACTTTAAGTATGACATGGCTTGAGCTGTCGTAACCAGCCACAGTCTTCCATTCCCTGCACCACAGATCGCACGTTCGCCCTTTACGTTAAAGGTGATCCTATAATATTCAAAAGTGACTTGCCGTCTCAATGGGGATTCATCATCATCAGCCATGATAAATCCACTGCGAGATGAAGGCCCCCCAAAGGTGTTGCCATCTGTCACGGTCTTGCAAAATTATATCCATCTCGTGCACTTGAGCTGATCTCATTGTGCTACTATCACGGTGGGACACAATCTCAGATTCCTTTCTCCCCTTTGGCTGTCACTCCATCGTTAGTCTCGGCCACGAGTCAGCATTGCTTATGGCAATGTGTCCTGCCCATGGCCACTTGCTCATTTTAACAGTAAACATTACGTCTCTAACTTGCTTAAATTATTTGATCCATGCATTCCCTCTTCCTGTCACAGTGTAATTCCAGGCATTCGTCTCAACATGCTTTCCTGCACACTTTTCAATAAATATTTCCCACTTTGCTTGTCAATTTGCACGCTTGTGATCCGTATGTCACCTGGGCTATAAGTGGAGATTTCTCGCTGTCCTATCTGTCCAATGCACAAGCACTCTGCAATGTGAAACACCGATCGTGGCCCTCACTTTGTTGAGCTTCACGTTGTTTATCGCGAGAGAATTTTTTTTGCGTGTGGAAATTCCCCCCGAGCAGTGATTGGGCGTTCGAAAGCCGTCTTGCTGGAATGAGATCTCAATGCATTAATCAGTCTTGCCGGGACGTGACAGAATTTCGAGGTCTGTGAGCCCAGAGTTTCCCCCCAAGGCGCGAAAGCTCTGGACTTTAACTTTTTAAAAACATTTATGTTGGAATTTTCACCTTTTCCTTCCCATCCCGTACGCCGCGCAGCTCAACCTCGTTTTTAGCGAGACGGCAAATTCACCGCGCAACTTGAATGCAAAACAAGTCGACTCATGTAAAGCACATAATTGCCCAGTTAATCTGCCCACTTTTTGCGATTAGTAATTCGAAACATTGCAAGCCACGCTGCGAGATCCCAGCGGTTGGGTAAATATGGTCGCCTTAAGTAGGGCCAAGAACCAAAGAGCAGCCAAGGTCAGGGAAGTGGGCTCTCAGCGCGTTCCCTCCGCTCCCTCCCATTCCTGGGCGCGCCGGCGGGCTGAGCGTTCCCGCGAGGGCTGTGGTTGAGCGGGTGCGCGAGCGAGCTCGGGTGGGTGGGAGTCGAGCCCCGGGGCCATCACCTGATGGGATAATTAACAGGAAATTGATACAGGTTCCTCGTTTCGCCGGCCCCTCGCTTCGACTTGGCTGGATTTTGCTGCGCGGGGGTTTGCTGGTCCAGCTTTACCTCCGCTGTTTGCCGCAAACATCCGTGTGGTCGTGTCCCTCTGCCCCCCTGCCGCTGCCACAAAGGCCCTCCCTCCCTCCCTCTCCCACGGCCACTCGGCGTTAATGGCAGCCCCATCAAACCCCGATCCCACCGTGCCTAACCTCGCCGACCGGGACCTTCCGCACCCCCTCTCACTCGCCAGCTCGCTCGTTCGCGGCGGCTTTTTGGCGAACCGTCGCGGCGCTTTCAGATGCGCTTCTGCGGTCGTCTGGAACGCTCTTCCTACCGATATTCGGAAGCCGCTGCAGCCATGCACTTTTAAATCCAGATTGAAAACTCATTCCTTTAGAACTTCTTTTCGCGTTTCGTTTGTTGTCCTTCCCTCGTGCCTCCGATTAGCAGCACGGCTGGCCCCGTGCGGGACGAAAGAAGTTTAACACACACACACGTGCCACCTTCCCACTCCCCCCTCCCCCCTCCCCCAGGCCTTCCAGACCCTTTCTTTCTGGTGAAGAGAAGGGAAGAAAAAAACCCGCAGAGCTGCGTCGTTCTTGGCTTTGCAGGCGCAGCAATACCTGCGAGAGAAGCCCTCGAGTGTCCCCCGGGTCGCGAGGGCGCTGCCTCTGCCGCTAAGACTCTTCTTCTTACACCTTCTACTGCTGCTCGCTCGCTCGCTGTTTACCTTCGCATGGAATGCCTTTTGCTCGCATTTGGGGCGTAGCTTTGACTTTTGCAACGCTGCTGCGGCGTGAACAACAAACAAAATAATTACAAATTAAAGACTAAAAATATCCTCCAACAGCTCCTCGGGCTATTAGCCACAAAACAACGCGTCGGCTTTCTCCTCCCAAGCGATGCTCCTTTCGCGGCAGGCAGATATTTTGGGAAGGTCGCTCTTAATTCGTGGATGCGCGCCTGTGTTTTGTTACAGGCCGGGGGGAAAAAAATACGATATTTTGAGATGTTGCTCAAGTGTGAGGTGCCTTGCTGCTGCTGTTGTTGTTGTTGTTAAGTCTGTGCGCAGCGGCGGCGGCGGTGGCGGTGGCGCACCTCTCTCCTGCCCGGCGTTACGCGTCCCACGCGTCCCACCGCCGGCAGCGGGTATCGGTCCGTGCCGCCGGGGCCCTCGGCGTGCTCGATGTGCGCCGTGCGTCACAGCGGCCAGCTGATTCCCTGCGCGGGCATCGGCATCCCAGAGCGCGCATCGCAACAAAGAGGGGAAATAATTAACCTACAGTAATCTCGTTTGGTGTGTCCGCTCCGCGGGCAAAGCAGCGGCAACAACAAAAAACGAAGCCAGCGCGCCCGCCTGTCGCCTTGCATTGGGCTCTGGCAAATCAAGTTAAGTTGTCTCGAGGGAGTGTGGACGCTTCCTGCGTCTTCCTTCGCCGCACAAAGGCGGCCTTTGAGAGGTGCCCCGCAGATGAGAGCTTATCCCTTTTGTGCGGACAATTGTCTGACTGTCCGGCGATTGCCGGGGTGTGATCTGTCAGGGAGGGGTGGTTAAGCGCTAAGCTGCGTCTGGCGGTAGCCGGGGCGCTGGGAGAGGGGGGCACGGGGCTGGGGGGGGGGGTCCGAGGGGGTGGTCAGGAGAGGGCTCGGGAGGGGTGAGGGCTGGGAGGACGGGTTGAGGGATTTTCTAAGCGTCGGTTTCGGACCCGACGGCTCCATGCTGAGTATGGAATCCTCTGATACGTCTTCCCAGGCTGTCTCCATGCAAGCAAGCACTCTCTGTAAACAGGGTTTGGGCACAACAGGGCACGCAGACGCACACGGCAAAAGACTGCAAATGAACATTTCTTGAAAGCGCCACCTTTGTTGCCGCTTTCTTCAGGGCTGCTTCCCCCCCCCCCCCAACCGCCCCCCCCCCCACCGGGGTCGCTCAGCACACACGAAGGGGGGGGCTGACCACACACTCGGTTCTCGTGAATTCGCGACCGATGATTCTGACAGAGTGAGAGCGAGCTGTAAATATTTTCTGCGCGGGGGGGGGGGGCATTTCGCCGCTGCTGTGCGAACGCAATGAACATCTCACCTTCTCTTCCGATGCCTCGAATACGTTGCAACAAAAAAAGAAAACACATTCTCTGAACCGCGGCAAGCCAGGCAGACGGCGGCGGAAGACCCCGTCGCCAGAGCGCATCGCTCGTGTGCCGACGTGCGCGCGCGAAGTGTGTGTGCAATTAATACAATTACCGCCTTTATTGTCCGTCGCTTTCTCGGCTGAGTCGATATGAACCCCGCAACTGTGATCCCACGCTGGTCGCATTCTACTCGGGCACCGCTCTGCAGCGGCCCGAGCCAATTTAAAAATCCCTCGCCGGGCGCCGACGGCCCCCCGCACAATGCGGCAGATTATTGGAGATTGACACCGCGTCCAGTAAATATCTCTTAAATGGCAGCTCAATGAGCGGGGAGGCCTGCTGAGCCGAGCACCATTTCTTATACACCAGCGGGGGGACACGGAGTTGTGGGGGACGCAAGGGCTGAGATGGGGGGGGGGGGATTTATGCAAAGCTGGAATTAGTTTTTACTCTCCAATGCCTCTGTTGTGGCGTCGTCGCAAACCCGCATTCACCCATTGTGCCGAGCAGGGGCAGAATGTCCCTTTCTGTCAGAAATATAATTTTTTTTCTAATTCTTCCCCGCCTGGGAGGATCTCTCTCAGGCATGTGTGGGGCGGCCCTGCCGTGGGTTCGATTCTATGCGCTTGCGGTTTTTTGGGGGCGAGGGTGTGAGAGAGGGATTGTGGGCTGAGGGTGGCGGGAGGTTTGGAGGGGGGAGTGGGGGAGGGCCGCTTCCAGCCGTTATTCGGAGCAGCGGGGAGTGGCTGGCCCTCCCAGCGGTGGCCTAACCCGGGTCGGGCTGGCCCTTTTCAGCCGCTCATTCCAGTGCAGATATCCGCAGCCTCACAGCCTCCACGAGTCCCACCCAGCTTCGCCGGCTCCTCTAATGCCCTCGCCCGTTGTTCATGTGTTTTGCGCTCGCTCGCTCTCCCCCTCTGAGACCTTCAGCGTTTCAGCGCGACCCATTCAGCGAGCTCGTGCTCCCCCGCTGCTTAATTCACGGCCAAATTTAATGTCCCATTTGGACGTGAGCAGAGAGACAGCCCCAACCCACCAGCAGTGTTTTGTCGCTGTCCCTCTGCTCCAAATGCCACTCTCTCAGGGCCGTGGCTTTAAACGCCACTTCATACGAGAATTTCTTGTGATAATACACTTAGAATACGGCTCTTATTGCACTCGAGTCACAACATTTATTATTCAAATCTTGACGACTTTTCATATTCGTCAAGAGTTTTGATGAAAGTTTGGTGGTGTCTCCGTTGGCAGTATTGGGGAAAATTTGCTTAAATTGAAGAGGGGAATGAGGACTATGCTCTAATTTTGAGCTTTCACAAGCGTGAGTGACCATCATAAACAAAGTTGTATTCTTTTCGATTTAAAGCTTTCGTGACTGCAGGGATTCACATTATTGGTTCTTTCGGTAAAGTCACGTAGAAGGGAAATAATAAAATAATAAAATAATAAAACATAATAAAATACAATTCTCACGACGTTTCGGCCACAACGCAAGCAGCCGTCCTCAGGTGAAGAACAGGTCTGTCGGAAAGACGCTATCTTTACGAAAAGTTGTATTCATTGACTGTAATAATAATGATACGTTGTTGTTGTAGGGGTTGCATTCCTATAAACGAACGAGAGCCTATTGATAGCATGAGTCCCATACAAAATAGATCTGTCAGTCCGATTCCACAAATGTGACTGAACGCACGCGTCGAGATGCCATAATCATGATCCTGGCGGCCACAGCCCTCGTCTGATCGTTGCCCGGATCACTTTTTGATTCACAGAGAAAATGTTGCCATCAGTTCTTTTTAGCTGTGATGAGAATTGATTCTCAACAATCTGTTCACTCTGAACTCAGACCCATGTCTGATCCTGTCAACGTGGCTCCAATCGAAACGTCTTAGTTTTTTGTTGTTATTTTATCTGAACCTATCTACGTGACTTTACCGAAAGACCCAAAGAATATGAATTCCTGCAGTCACGAAAGCTTTAAGTCAAGATTCAACCACACACACTTCGCAACAGAATGACAACTTTGACTTGGGCTTAAGCTGTAAAAGAACCTTGACTTGCTGTCATTTTATAGTTTCACGCACCTCTCAAAAGAGAACGGGTTTCAGCGCTCTGTCAAACCACTGCTGGGTGAAGGCCTCATCGTGCTGTGACAGTCATTGGAGTTATTTGACTGCACATCACCGCAGCTGGCAATTGTTGGTTGGCAATTGGAAGGGATGGTCACGAACGGATCAGAGAACACTCGCCACTGATGTCAGCCATGGTCAGGAATCAAACTCAGGCGACCAAGTTCATAACGTAGTAAGCTAACTGATGTGCCACCACGCCACTGATTGATCCTCACATATGTGCATATTCTGAATTTAAATGATAACAAAATGTGGTTTAATAAATACAAATATTTATTCCTTATCTATCCCGTGCAATGTTACCAAATGTTACAAAGGTTAATCCTGTCCACCCGCCTCCCCTCGAAAACAAGAACGTTCTGTCATCTTCTTGGTTCTTTCGGTAAAGTCACGTAGAAGCAAAATAATAAAATAATAAAATTAAACATAATAAAATAATTCTCACGACGTTTCAGCCACAACGCAAGCAGCCATCCTCAGGTGAATAACGTGACTTTACCGAAAGAACCAAGAAGATGAATCCCTGTAGTCAGGAAAGCTTTAAATCTAAATTTAACTTTCTGTCAGTTTAGAAGCAAGCACTTGCATGGTTCTAAAATTAGTCCCTGTATTATATTTGTGAAAAAGAGCTTTACAGCTCATTTCATTCCCCCATTATAAATACAGATTCTCATTCTGATTAATTGAGTAAATATCAATTGCATGTCACCTGCTCAAAACAAAGGCCCGCTACTGCTCAACGAAACGTCTTGTGCGGTACACAGATATGAACAATGCACACAAAAACAAAGCACGCTTTGAGTGGTCATTTTTTAATCGTAGTCATCATCATCATGCCACGGGCATAGCGCGAGAGCGCCGTGGTACAGCGATGCCGCTTCACAGCCGTTCCAACGTTTCTGCTGCCGCCGCCGCGGATGAACTTTGTTCACTCGGTCCCACGCAGAGCTGGAAATCGCCTTTCTGGGCACGGTCGCCGACCGGGCAGCAGTGAAACCACGACGGCTTTCTAGCCGAGGCCACCCGTCCGCACGGGGTACAATTACTCTGTCAGCCCCAGCTTTCCGCTCTGCAGTAACTCAAGAGTTAAGATGTCATTACGTGCACGCTTCTCTGATAATTTTTCTCTTTTGACAGGCTTTGTCGTTTCGTTCGTTCGGTCTTTTTTTTTCGTCTTCACTTTGGTAAATCTAAAAAGGAATTTGTTTTGGGGGGAAAAAAAGCGCCGCTCTAAATGGGAAACCAGGTGTCCCCTCCCACTCCTTTGTGACATTATCTCCGCCGTCTTCACGATGATCCCATCATAGCAATCTTCTGGGCTCTCTAAATAAACCCTAATTCATACCTCGGCCGTTTAGGGCTGTAATCGAGTTTACGGCGAGCCGCCATTGAAAGGCACGGGAGGCAGGCGGCGTGAAGGTGAGTCCAGCGCGCTTTGGTGTGACACACAGGAGCCCGTCAATAAGGGGTGGGGGCAACGCGGCAATAAACACAACTCATTACCATTACCCATCCATTTGTTTCAGCCAGGCCACTTCAGAGCACGGGACACTTTGCCTCGGAGGATTTAAGAGGTTGCAATCACCGGTGCAAGGGAAACAAATGGGCACTTTTGAGGCGAGGGGCCGCTGGCAAATCGGCACGCGTAATTTTACACGGCGAAGAGCACGTTTTGCGAAAGTGGGATAAATTAAGCGGCAGTAGCCTGTGAATATTGTCACCAGGACATTTACATGTAATCGCTGCACCCCCTCTCCCCCCGAACACGGAGAGTCATAAACGTGCCTACCGTGCGCTGGCTGGCGCATTGAGTCGTGGAGTGGCTTTTGCCGCGGGGACATCGGTGTGACCCGGGGAAAACCCACGGGGACTTGCAAGCGAGAAGCGTTTCGCGTTCGTTTCACGCGCGCATGACCGAAATGAAAGGAAGGGTTTTGCTCCGCCTGATCCCAGGGCACCCCAGGTGTTTTCGAAGATCAGAGTGGCCGCCGTCATTAGCAAATGACGTCGAAATGTTCCAGACGGGCATGAAACCACCACTGACCTTAATGAATGTCGTAAACTCGATTACACCCCTAAACAAATTCCTGCGTGCAGTTGTTATTTATGGGGGCCCTGTGTGGGAATTGAACCCCTCTCAACCCTAATTCTAGGGTGCCGCATTACAAGGGAGCTGCGCGTCGCCCGCAGACATGTGCAGCCTGACACCGCCAATTACCAGCACCCGACCTCTTTATGGGGCAGTTCTGGCCGGTTCGACAATAAAATCACTATTTATGACGTGGGCCCAAAAAAACACGGAAAAAAAAAATCTGCGGTAACACTGATGTCACCGTATCGAGGTGCAGTAAATCCTTGCCGTCATTGATGCTGCAGATCAAACGGAGCGGCTTCGAGGGCAGAGTAAATGTTTGTGACGCAGGTCTCCACCGCCGCCGTTGTTTTTGACGGAATCGTGGTCGGTTCGTGCTGGGAGTTTTGCGGTGCCACGATGGCGTCACCGCTTGTCCGCGTTTCCGTTTCCTCACTTTATGATCCTCCGCAGCCCCTCACCCCCAACTACTTTGCGGTGGCAGCAACAATGAGGAATCCGTCGGATGCCCGGGATGATTGCAGGTTAGTCACTGCGCGCCCATTAACTGACGGCTTTCCCGAGCGGTGGAGAGCGAGGTGTGTGCGTGAAACGCGAGCGCTCGCAGAGCCCCGGGGATGCAATGCTGGCCGCTTCTCACGGGGTGCGCATGGCCCAAGACGCGCCATTCCATCTCACGGTGGCATCACCACCACCGCCACCCCCACCCCCCCCCCCCCCCCATCGAGACGATGGATCAGCTACGAAACATCACCTTCACTCCCCCTTGCAGGCAATTTCATGCTGCCGTCACTCGGTTCGCTGCCTCCTTAAGTGGGGAGAATCGGTCAATACCAGCGGCGGTTCACGAGGAAAATATTGTCTGGTATTCACGTGATTGAGCAAATAAAGCCTGAGATGATGATCGTGTGTGTGAGCCAATTAGGGAGCACACAGGGCAGTGAGTAGAGTACTGGGAGCGCTTCGCTTTAAACAAGGGGCACCAACTGATCTCGATGTGTGCGGCAAGTTTAACCTGCCGTTGTTTTGAATCACATTTAAAAAAATATATATAATGCGTGACTTAAAATTCTGAGTTTGCTTAAACATTTTTTTAAGGGGTTGTCAGAAATAGTACCATATATTATAATTGTTTTAGTTCATTTTGTGCGACGCATCAACATTCATAAATTAAAGCATTCAAGTAATGAAACTAAAGATAACAATTGATTTTAATTTTTTTCCAAATAAAGAATGATGCCTTTGACATTAGTCTTACAAACCGTACAAGGCAAGATGGAGGCACTTACAAATTAATTTCCTTTCACGAAACCTACAACAGTGCACGAGGCAAGCTCATACCTGAGCATCACATTACACGTGAATACGAAGAACGGCAGTGAGTTCATCAACCTTGTGCAGCCTGCCTGCCATAGGATGTGGCCTTGGGAGTTTTAGGGGTCCCAGGATCAAAGCGCCGCATCGCACCCCCACCAGCATGAGTTTCAGGGATCCGAGGGTCAGCATCCGAGGCCGCTCCCTGCCCAGGGAACCTGGCGCTTCATAGAACGACCCCTGCAGAGCCCGAATTGCTCCCAGAGTGAAGCCGTTTCCTCTGTAGCTCCTCTCCACCACGCTCGCCTGATCCGCCGCTGTCGCCTGGTCTTCCCTGACACCGTTAGCCAACTGAAGATATTCATCTTCTCGGTTCTTTCGGTAAAGTCACGTAGAAGGGAAAAAAAATAAAAAAATAAAAATAAAACATAATAAAATACAATTCTCACGACGTTTCGGCCACAACGCAAGCAGCCGTCCTCAGGTGAAGAACAGGGCTGTCGCTGTCCTCAGGTGAAGAACAAGTCTGTCGGAAAGACAGTGTCGGAAAGACAGTGTCTTTCCGACAGACAGCGTCTTTCCGACAGCCCTGTTCTTCACCTGAGGACGGCTGCTTGCGTTGTGGCCGAAACGTCGTGAGAATTGTATTTTATTATGTTGTATTTTTATTATTTTATTATTTCCCTTCTACGTGATGACTTTGCCGAAAGAACCAAGAAGAGGAATCCCTGCAGTCACGAAAGCTTTAAATCGAAATTTAACTGAAGATATTGTTTGACGAGATACGGCAGGGGCCGCTATTCGTCGATCTCATCAAGGAGCATAAACCATCTTCAGGCAAACTCCGGTCATCCCTGCAGCGGCTTTTGGCTTACCATGGAGTAAAGTTGGTCACTGCATCGCGCGCTATCATACGCGCTTTTCGTGCCAACTGGAACACTCTTCCTTCCGATATTAAGAAGCCACTTTTAAATCTAGATTGAAAACTACTTTCTTTAGAATCGCTTGTTGTGTTTAGTTTGTTATCCTTCCCCCGCAACCTCCGATACACACGAATGATCCCAAGGCAATTGATGAAGTAATTTTACGATGTGCTTGCAGAGTTGTTACCCGTTGCTGGTAGCGGGGTTTTCTCGCTCCCCGTTGGTTCTAGAGTCGTCACACTCCACCAGAGGCGAACTACCGGGCTCACTAATGATGGCAATCGAAGTGTTCAGCACGCAACTTTAACCGGTTTAAAACTTTAACCGGTGAGCCTGCCCTACGCGTAAAATCATCGCCCTTGTGGCTGTACATATAGCCTCAACTATGTGTAAAATATCATGTATTTAGCCGTTATTTACCATTGCCATCATTTACATCAGTAAGTCAGTCAGTCAGAGGGGTTTGTCTTTCGGTATATGTCTTGCATCAAACTTTATTCTGACCAAAGAACACCGCTCAGAGCTGGCCTCACTCCAGCCCCACAGGGACCGTGTTGTTCCCGCCAATTGGGGGACCCGAGAAATCATTTTTGGTGGCTCCCCTCGCGCCTCCCCGCCCCCACTTTTCAATTTACAAGATCTCGGTGAGTGACAGCGGAGGTTATAGACAAGAGGTAGATATGTAGCGAGATACAATATACATTTAGACAAATACATACATAATGTGAGATGGGACGAGAGATGCATGTAATGATATAAATGAAATATACATTTAGACAAATACATACATAATGTGAGATGGGACGAGAGATGCATGTAATGATATAAATGAAAGATACATTTAGACAAATACATACATAATGTGAGATGGGACGAGAGATGCATGTAATGATATAAATGAAAGATACATTTAGACAAATACATACATAAAGTGAGATGGGACGAGAGATGCATGTAATGATATAAATGAAAGATACGAGTTTTCTTTATTTGTTGATGAGCTTGTTATATTAACGAGGACTAGAATTTGTGCTCATATGTATCTTTTAAACAACCTTATATGTGTGTATGTTTTTGGTTTGAATCTGGGGCTCCTTGAGCTTTTTGGATCCCTCAGCCTTTCCATGCTTTGCTAATGCCTTGCACCGGCACACTGCACACTTTGGTCAAGTGCTCTGCATGCCAAAGTGGGCTTCTCTGGAGGTAACCAGACAGCCAGAGGAAAAGATGCCGGGGGAAAAAAAGACGTCAACCAAAAGCAGCAGATGCAACAGAGCTCAACAAAACTCCCGGCAAGGTGGCAGAGCAGGCGCAAGGCTGCGTTCAGCTGGCGATGTCTCCCCATTGGGTGACCGACATCACCTTCGGCAGCGATCGGCAGTGCGCATCTTCAGATGTTCCGAAGGCAACGCGACGCGTGGGTAAGACTCCTTCGCATACACGCGATGGGCCGCGCGGACGTGGGGCGGTATGGTGCCTACCGCTGTGTTCAAGCGTCCGGTTCAACTCATTCAAATTTCTCGTTGTCGCTGTTCGTGTCGCTATTTGGTTACCGTGGCTATTTGGTAACCGTGCGAGATAATGTTCTATGAAATGAGAGAAAAATGCAGGCACCTACATATTTAAAATAAACCGTATGATGTAAATGGTTAAGAGTTGCACGTCGATTCATCCTCTCATGAATACGAATTCTGCATTGCATGGCAATGTTTATTTTGAGTGTTTGCCTGATGTTGTTTTGTTTCACATTGGAATTCGCTGCTTTGCTGCAACTTATTGAGGCTCAGGTCTCCCTCAGTAAAGAGACTCACGGTCTCGTTGGACTGTTACCTGCACATCAATAAATGCCATTTTAAATCTGCTTCTCTGCCTCTCTTTAGTATCTCTGTCTCTGTTCATCTCTCTGCCCGTCTCTATCCGTGTCAATGACAGGAGTACCACAACTCAATCTGACCGCTTGCGAAAGTGACTTCCAACAAACGCCCATTGTCCAGGTTTGGCAAAATTCGACATCATCCACCAAGAGATGGCAAGATAAAGCAAAGCATTCCCTCTTTATCAAAACTGTAAACTTTAATTGTTAAGACCAGCTATGTCCAGACGGGGAAAAAAAAAAACATTGACTTTTTTCATAAGTACACATTTTTCAAAGAATGAGGAAATATATGTACAGCCTTTTAAATAAATAAGTTTAAATGATTTAGATCACGTACATTTAATGAACCCCCCCCCTCCCCCCTCAGTACCTAGAGATCAGCCAGACGGGTTCGGAGTGACCCCCTTTCGCCTGCCCCACGCGGCGGAGCGCTTTTAAACCCTCGGCCCGAGTGTTGAGGTAGTTAATGGCGGGCACAGTTTGACTACCCTCATCGAGCGAGGCCGCGCGTCCCGTCGCGTACACCTCGCCCGCCGGTGGCCACGGGCCGTGTCCGAGCGGGCCGCAACGGTGGGGCAGCGCGCCCGGTGGCTTCCTGGCGGTTCCTCGCTCGAGTCGGCTCGGCTGCAGGATAGCCTCGAAGCACGAATCCTCACATTTATATACTTTGTCACCAATTACACTTTTTTTGTCGATTAAACGGTATTTAAAATAAAAATATATTATATGTAAAAAAAAAGTTACTTTTGCGGAAGGAGGAGCGGGGGTGAGGGTCGGAGTGGGAGGGGAGCGAAATAAACAAAATGTTTACGCAAACAAATCTGGCAACGGAGGGTTAAGGGGGGGGGGCGGGGGGGGGCGCGGGGGGCGAGGGTAGTCACGGCGACCGTAGCAGCTGCGAAGTGGCACGGATTGCGGCTCGACACGGCTTCAGCATCGCGGCGCTTCGCCGTCGTTACAACGACTACAGCCTCGGCGTCGGGTTCGCGGAGCGTGGCGCGCGCGCGAGCGGGCGGGTGAAGAAGGCTCGTGCACCTCAGTAGGAGCGGTGGTCATGCCCGGCGCGGCTCGCCGACCAACGCTCGTCAAAGAGCCTGACACGGGAGCGGCGGCGGCAGAAACAGCCGCGGCTCGCCTCGTGCGCCGGAATCCATTCGGCAATTTCCGCCGATGGCGACGGAGTTCGGTGGCAGTACGGGCGCGATCGCCGCCGGCCGGCCTCAGCCCTCGTGGGCACGGCTGGCTCGGGCCCCCGGCTCCTCGCGCTGCCCTTATTCGTGTATTTCCTCCGTGTCCTCCCTTTGATCTTCTTTAGTTCTGGCGCGAGTCTCGTCAAACGAACGTCAAATCCCAGTGTTGGACTCATTCACAGTAATGCGCGGATTCGCCGCGTGCTCTTTACAGGGGCGGGTTGCCCCACTCCCACCCCCCCCCCCGGAGCCGCACTCCTCGACAAAAACGACGGAGGGGACGGGGGTCTGCTCCGAGGCAAGACGGCGCGTGTTTTTTTTAAGTTCACGAACAAACTAAAAGAAACGAGAGTCGTACACTGGAGGTCCCCTTCGGCCGGGCTGCCGCAGGAACAACAGCACGGTCGCGGTGAGATCTGATGCAAAGGTGCTTCAGAGTTTCTAAGGCATTTCAACGCCTGATGAATGCAAATCCTCAAGCGCGCTCAACATCGGCAACTTGCACGGCAGACAGGCGGGCCGGGCCGGGCTCACGAGCCGGCGATCCCTTCACTTGCACGTGTGGATGTCGTAGACGCGCGCGCACTCCTGGCAGCTCACGTAGCAGCACCAGTGGAAGACGCACTTGCACTTCTCCCGGCGCCTCTCCGTGTGCGTGTTGTAGCCGCGGCTGCAGCACAGCAGGTCGCAGCCGTCGATGCCGTGCGACGTGAGGTTGCAGGGCCGGCCGTGGGTGCCCAGCGAGCCCGTCTCGACGCTTGGCTCGCAGAAGTTGGGCGACGTCTCGTAGTAGACGAGGTCGCGCTCCGCCGGCGGCTTGAAGAGCGGGTACTTGGGCCGCAGCGTCTCGACCCAGCCGCGCGACTCGCGGTGCCGCTCCACCAGCATCTCGGAGGCGCTGTCGTACTTGTCCTTGAGGTGGTCGCCCACCGTGCGGAAGCTGGGCTGCGCCCACCAGCACGTCTTCACCTCGCAGCTGCCCGACAGCCCGTGGCACTTGCACTTGCGCTGCATGAAGTCCAGGATAGACTACGCGATGGGGTGAGGGGGGAGGGGCGGTGGGGATGGGACATGGGAGAGAGAAAACAGCGTTGAGTGAAGGTGACTCGTGATTCGTGAAAACTCTGCCAGGTTTGGAGAGGCACGGTGGCAGCGGAGCCTGCGAGGTGCGGACGCTGGCAAAACGGAGTCAGCGATCACCTGCGGTGGTCGTAATGTATTTATGTTGATGGATGTACGTTCGCACCATGCGTAGCCAACCCTGATAATCGGAGGTGCGATGCTTTGGGAACCTCCAGCAGCCACATGTCTGGCGGTGCGTCGTGTGTCGTCGTCGTCATAACTTCATTCGCTTTATAAATGAAACCCTGGCAAACGAACTCGCTCTCCGGGTTAATTAATCAGCTCATGAGTCTCCCCAAGGGGATCCCTCAAGGTCGTGATAAAACATGCGACCAACACAACAGCATTCGCAACTCCGCTCCCGACCAAACACCTCTACTCTGCAATAAGCTCGCCCACACATCCACACAAATACAAACCAACCTCAAGCGGAGGAGGCACACAACCTCTGAACATCCCGAGTGCCATAGCGGACGCCCCACAGACGCACAACGGAGGAATGGACACGCTCAGTGATGTCCACTCTAGGTACGAAGTGCTTGTGTGTCGATTAAGAAGGACTCTTCAAGCAGCATTGTGCTTGGTCTCAATGTTATTTGGCACGGAATCGAGTACTTGATCTAGGACACACGCAGCAGGGCTTGTGGATGTATTTCCTTGGCGTGATGCTGGACGATCGATGGCTCCTTTTATTAAACAGCAGACACCTTCACCTTTGTTGGCTTCCGTGTTGTTCTGGTGGACACTTCTCGATTCAAAAACCATTCCGCAAGTCACGACTCTCGGCTGGAAGTTTTCACGCGTCGTGGCAAATGCGCTGTGAAGGAGGATGGAAGGTCTATCCCCAACAATCCGATGTATATGAACGTGAAGGTCATGAAGGATTAATTTACGTGAAAAAACTAGGATGAGGATAATGCGATGGCTGTATAGGGTGGAGTAGTGGCACAGTGGTTCGCGAACGATATTACAAATCCTAGTGGCCGGAGTTCAAATCCAAACCGTGGCTGACATCAGTGGAGACTGGTATCTGAACTGATCCTGCCTCACACCTCACTAACCACCAAACAACGTTGAAGATCAAGGTGAGCGATGGTCAAACAACACTCGTGACCAAAACGGCATGGGGAGGCCTTCATGAGCCGAGTTGGTTTACGAAAGTCCAGCGCGGGGGGGGGGGATGTTTGGCCAAAGCCTCTTTAAGTGTGCTTGAGGCTGTTGAACAGTGTTCGCAAATCCTTGATTTTTAATCCACGGCCAGTGAGCGCCCAATAGTTGTGCCAAAGTGCACAAGCTATGCTCCCGTAATGTAACCTAAAGTGCAACTCCTCTCGCTTCGGCTTTCCCCAGAGGCGAGCGCGTTCGTGCGCAGTCGTGCGGCGTGCGCCCCACTCGCAAGACACCTCGAGGGAAAACTCGTTTTTTGTTTGTTAAATGGGACTTTTTTTTTTCAGCAGTGGATGTGACAAAAAAATAAGTTTGAAAGATTATCGGTAAGCAAAGCAGAGAGAGAGACGGACAGGTGGGCACATGGCCAAATATCGAGATTAATGCGTGTGAGCCGAGCCAGTTCCGCAGATATTATGCAACTTTGGCCCACCACTTGCCAACTCGGCGCGGGAAAGCGACCGGCACATGTCACGTACGAGCGCCGATCCCAGGAGAACGTTTTCCCCAGTGCCTCCAGGAGCTCAAGCTGTAGCCTGTGCGAAGGAGTGAACCTCGTTCTGGATCCGCTCTCGAAAAGAAATCTACTATTTCTCAAATGCACGTTAAAACTCGGCTCAAACTGATGTCGGGCAGAGATTCCCGCGCACTGCACCCCCCATTGGTTCGATCCCTGTTCAAGTCCAACTGCAGTGGTGAGTGATATCCAAACCTATCCTAACTCGCCCTTAGATGAGAACCTGATGCTGTGGCGTGCCCTAAATATCAGCCCTCCGCGAGACAAACACGGACAGCCCTTTTGCGCGCGGGCGCCTTTGCCTCTGCCGCGCACACGCCACGATGGCCCCAAGCCTCGCGCCAGACACCTGCCGCACTTTTGGGAATTCGTCGTTCGGCGAAAGATCCGCGGACACGGGGTTTTTCTTCGTTTTTCACGGTAGCATCTCCGGTGTTACCCCCGGCTACGGCGCAGGCGTGATCTTGATGTTGATAGGGAGGGCGAAGCTTCCATCTCGCCGCGTTCGCTAAAGTGATGTGGTGTTCGTGGTGGAGGGGGAGGGGGGTGGCGGCCTCTCTCTTGTCTCGGCTCTCATTGCTCGAGGAGCGTGTGTCAATCTTGCCGCCCCACGCGTGAACACTTGCTCACTGCCCGGCCCGGCTCGGCGGGTCCAGCTGACTGACGCGGCGGTCGCCTGTAGCGTTGTGCGTCTGCGCAGGCCGCGAACAAAAAAAAAACTGCCAAGGTTGTGAGAGAAAGAGAGAGAGAGAAAAAAAAGAAACAAGAAATTTCTGCGAAGGCAGCGAGTGTGGTTTTTGCGGCTCTCTGCACCGTGACGGGGCTCGTCAAGGGACTCTGTTTACATTGCTTCACAAACAAATGGGATCTTAAAGATCTCTGCCGAGAACGGAAAAAAATGCACGAAAGCCAACGCGCGCGCCCCTTGTCCCTTCCTCTCCACGCTAGACCCCCCCCCCCCCCCCCAAAAAAGGTGCCTTATGTAATTTTTGCATATTTTCGTTAAGTTCCTCCTCGACATTGTTCAAATTCCCACTTATTCCGAGAGAAAACACCAGCGTGGTAACAAAGCGGCCTCTGCTTGTTTACATTAGACGCAGGAATCCACTTTGGCTTTCCCAAAGTCCCCCCCACCCACCCCCCCCCGCGCGCAGCAGCAACAGCAGCAGCAGGTGCGGCCGCGGCAGAGAAATGTCCTCCTGGCCTCGGAGAGCGAGCACCTGGCGGGGGCGTCGTGGGAACCGGGGGCGGCACCGCACCAACGACCATCGCGCTCCGTCGCCCGAGAGCTGTTGTCTCGAAACCGCGAACGCGCACCCCCACCGCCACCGCCATCACCACCGCCACCGCCGCCGCCACCGCCGCCACCGCCGCCACCGCCGCCACCACCGCCGCCACCGCCACCCCCACCGCCATCGCCACAACCACCGCCGCCGCCGCCGCCACCGCCACCGCCACCGCCGCCGCCGCCACCGCCACCACCACCACAACCACAACCACCGCCACCACCACCGCCACCGCCACCACCACCACCGCCACTGCCACCACCACCACCGCCGTGCGAGCGATTGACGCTGGGGGAGCGAGCGATGTTGGCTCCCGCCGTGTCAGCAGTGCGCGCCAAACGACGATCCAGGCCCCCCCCCCCCCCCGCTTGAGGTTTCTTCGCCTGCCGCGGCGTTTGAGCTAATTCTCGGTGACGTTATTTCATCGAGAGGGCCGTGCCGGCAATCTCCGGACGCCGCCGTTCTTCGTCGGCGCGAGGAGACGGCTTAGGCTGAGGCTGAGGAAGGTCTGGACCATATTTTTGTAGTTGACAGCCCTAATAGGTAATCGCGAACAACAACTGCCCCAACAATCTGTTTAGACTTTAGAGCCTATGCGGGGGATCTTTGTCTCTGTGCGTGTGTGACTGTATGGGCGTAGGAGTGGGGAGCGCTGTGAGGGGCCAGGCTGTGGATCTGTAATGTTCACGTTGAGTGGGTGTCAAGTGCAAAAGTACATGTAACAACTTCTGTAGTTGGTGCTCTAACTCTGTCCCAAGAGAAACCGCTCTAATTTCGTGAAGCCGCACTTCATTAAGTGTGGTTAACACATAAGCAGAAAACCAGATTTACCATTCACAGCTGCGCATTACCTCATTCTGTTGCACAAGCATAAACATCATACCTTAAACCTTGAGCTTCTGTGGAATTTAGCTGACCTCTGCCATGTTGAGCACAGAGGTGGTGCGGTGTGTGGCACTAGATGGGTTCGATTCCCGGCCATGGCTAACATCAGCAGCAAATAATTTCTAAACCAGTCCTGCACCTCCCCGAGGTCGACTTAAATGAATAACCGGCACAATGCGTGAACATCAACACTGATACCATGGTGGCACCGTACAGTGATGGACACACCATCCCATCTTGCGCTGTGCTTGTCTTTGTAGTTGGTGCACCAACAATCTATGGGTGATCTATCAACTTTTTGAGAAACTTGGATGTGTGTGTGGGTCTTAAGTTGCACCTAGCCTGGCACAAGATCAATGGCGACATTGATCTTGTGCAAGTTGGTGACACCGATGCTGCTGGTGGCATCGGCAGTGGCGGTGTTGTCGCTAGGTGGTGATGATCAGGGTGGCGTTGGTGGTGCTGGCGTTCGCTGCATTGGCACTGGTGATCATGTTGGCATTGGTGGTGATTGACGCTGCTGATGGTGGTGATCGTGGCAGCGTTGGCGATGATTGGCTGTGATTGACGCTGTTGGCGGTGGTAATCGTGGCAGTGTTGGTGATGATTGGCTGTGATTGACACTGTTGGTGGTAGTGATCGTGGCAGTGTTGGTGATGATTGGCTGTGATTGACACTGCTGGTGGTGGTGATCGTGGCAGTGTTGGTGATGATTGGCTGTGATTGACACTGTTGGCGGTGGTAATCGTGGCAGTGTTGGCGATGATTGGCTGTGATTGACACTGTTGGTGGTGGTGATCGTGGCAGTGTTGGCGATGATTGGCTGTGATTGACACTTTTAGCGGTGGTGATCGTAGCAGTGTTGGCGATGATTGGCTGTGATTGACACTGTTGGCGGTGGTAATCGTGGCAGTGTTGGCGATGATTGGCTGTGATTGACACTGTTGGCGGTGGTAATCGTGGCAGTGTTGGCGATGATTGGCTGTGATTGACACTGTTGGCGGTGGTAATCGTGGCAGTGTTGGCGATGATTGGCTGTGATTGACACTGTTGGCGGTGGTAATCGTGGCGGTGTTGGCGATGATTGGCTGTGATTGACACTGTTGGCGGTGGTAATCGTGGCAGTGTTGGCGATGATTGGCTGTGATTGACACTGTTGGCGGTGGTAATCGTGGCAGTGTTGGCGATGATTGGCTGTGATTGACACTGTTGGCGGTGGTAATCGTGGCGGTGTTGGCGATGATTGGCTGTGATTGACACTGTTGGCGGTGGTAATCGTGGCAGTGTTGGCGATGATTGGCTGTGATTGACACTGTTGGCGGTGGTAATCGTGGCGGTGTTGGCGATGATTGGCTGTGATTGACACTGTTGGCGGTGGTAATCGTGGCAGTGTTGGTGATGATTGGCTGTGATTGACACTGCTGGTGGTGGTGATCGTGGCAGTGTTGGTGATGATTGGCTGTGATTGACACTGTTGGCGGTGGTAATCGTGGCAGTGTTGGCGATGATTGGCTGTGATTGACGCTGTTGGCGGTGGTAATCGTGGCAGTGTTGGTGATGATTGGCTGTGATTGACACTGCTGGTGGTGGTGATCGTGGAAGTGTTGGCGATGATTGTCTGTGATTGACACTGTTGGCGGTGGTAATCGTGGCAGTGTTGGCGATGATTGGCTGTGATTGACGCTGTTGGCGGTGGTAATCGTGGCAGTGTTGGCGATGATTGGCTGTGATTGACGCTGTTGGCGGTGGTAATCGTGGCAGTGTTGGCGATGATAGGCTGTGATTGACACTGCTGGCGGTGGTAATCGTGGCAGTGTTGGCGATAATTGGCTGCGATTGACGCTGCCGGTGGTGGTGATCGTGGCAGTGTTGGTGATGATTGGCTGCGATTGACGCTGCCGGTGGTGGTGATCGTGGCAGTGTTGGCGATGATTGGCTGCGATTGACGCTGTTGGTGGTGATCGTGGCAGTGTTGGTGATGATTGGCTGTGATTGACACTGTTGGTGGTGATCGTGGCAGTGTTGGCGATGATTGGCTGTGATTGACACTGTTGGTGGTGATCGTGGCAGTGTTGGTGATGATTGGCTGCGATTGACGCTGCCGGTGGTGGTGATCGTGGCAGTGTTGGTGATGATTGGCTGCGATTGACGCTGTTGGTGGTGGTGATCGTGGCAGTGTTGGTGATGATTGGCTGCGATTGACGCTGTTGGTGGTGGTGATCGTGGCAGTGTTGGTGATGATTGGCTGCGATTGACGCTGTTGGTGGTGGTGATCGTGGCAGTGTTGGTGATGATTGGCTGCGATTGACGCTGTTGGTGGTGGTGATCGTGGCAGTGTTGGTGATGATTGGCTGCGATTGACGCTGTTGGTGGTGGTGATCGTGGCAGTGTTGGTGATGATTGGCTGCGATTGACGCTGTTGGTGGTGGTGATCGTGGCAGTGTTGGCGATGATTGGCTGCGATTGACGCTGTTGGTGGTGGTGATCGTGGCAGTGTTGGTGATGATTGGCTGCGATTGACGCTGTTGGTGGTGGTGATCGTGGCAGTGTTGGAGATGATTGGCTGTGATTGACACTGCTGGCGGTGGTGATCGTGGCAGTGTTGGCGATGACTGGCTGTGATTGACGCTGTTGGTGGTGGTGATCGTGGCAGTGTTGGTGATGATTGGCTGCGATTGACACTGATGGCGGTGGTGATCGTGGCAGTGTTGGCGATGATTGGCTGCGATTGACGCTGCTGGCGGTGGTGATCGTGGCAGTGTTGGCGATGATTGGCTGTGATTGACACTGCTGGCGGTGGTGATCGTGGCAGTGTTGGCGATGATTGGCTGCGATTGACACTGTTGGTGGTGGTGATCGTGGCGGTGTTGGCGATGATTGGCTGTGATTGACACTGTTGGTGGTGGTGATCGTGGCTGTGTTGGCGATGATTGGCTGTGATTGACACTGTTGGTGGAGGTGATCGTGGCAGTGTTGGCGATGATTGGCTGTGATTGACACTGTTGGTGGAGGTGATCGTGGCGGTGTTGGCGATGATTGGCTGTGATTGACACTGTTGGTGGAGGTGATCGTGGCGGTGTTGGTGATGATTGGCTGTGATTGACACTGTTGGTGGTGGTGATTGTGGCGGTGTTGGTGATGATTGGCTGTGATTGACACTGTTGGTGGTGGTGATCGTGGCTGTGTTGGCGATGATTGGCTGTGATTGACACTGTTGGTGGAGGTGATCGTGGCGGTGTTGGCGATGATTGGCTGTGATTGACACTGTTGGTGGAGGTGATCGTGGCGGTGTTGGCGATGATTGGCTGTGATTGACACTGTTGGTTGGAGGTGATCGTGGCGGTGTTGGTGATGATTGGCTGTGATTGACACTGCTGGTGGTGGTGATCGTGGCGGTGTTGGCAATGATTGGCTGTGATTGACACTGTTGGTGGTGGTGATCGTGGCAGTGTTGGCGATGATTGGCTGCGATTGACACTGCTGGTGGTGGTGATCGTGGCAGTGTTGGCGATGATTGGCTGCGATTGACGCTGCTGGCGGTGTTGATCGTGGCAGTGTTGGCGATGATTGGCTGTGATTGACACTGCTGGTGGTGGAGATCGTGGCGGTGTTGGTGATGATTGGCTGTGATTGACACTGCTGGTGGTGGTGATCGTGGCGGTGTTGGTGATGATTGGCTGTGATTGACACTGCTGGAGGTGGTGATCGTGGCGGTGTTGGTGATGATTGGCTGTGATTAACGCTGTTGGTGGCGGTGATCGTGGCGGTGTTGGTGATGATTGGCTGTGATTGACACTGCTGGCGGTGGTGATCGTGGCGGTGTTGGTGATGATTGGCTGTGATTGACACTGCTGGCAGTGGTGATCGTGGCGGTGTTGGTGATGATTGGCTGTGATTGACACTGCTGATGGTGGTGATCGTGGCGGTGTTGGCGATGATTGGCTGTGATTGAAGCTGTTGGTGGTGGTGATCGTGGCAGTGTTGGCGATGATTGGCTGTGATTGACACTGCTGGCGGTGGTGATCGTGGCGGTGTTGGCGATGATTGGCTGTGATTGACGCTGTTGGTGGTGGTGATCGTGGCGGTGTTGGCGATGATTGGCTGTGATTGACACTGCTGGTGGTGGTGATCGTGGCAGTGTTGGCGATGATTGGCTGCGATTGACGCTGTTGGTGGTGGTGATCGTGGCAGTGTTGGTGATGATTGGCTGCGATTGACGCTGTTGGTGGTGGTGATCATGGCAGTGTTGGCGTTGATTGGCTGCGATTGACACTGCTGGCGGTGGTGATCGTGGCAGTGTTGGCGATGATTGGCTGCGATTGACGCTGTTGGTGGTGGTGATCGTGGCAGTGTTGGTGATGATTGGCTGCGATTGACGCTGTTGGTGGTGGTGATCATGGCAGTGTTGGCGTTGATTGGCTGCGATTGACACTGCTGGCGGTGGTGATCGTGGCAGTGTTGGCGATGATTGGCTGCGATTGACGCTGCTGGCGGTGGTGATCGTGGCAGTGTTGGCGATGATTGGCTTTGATGGACACTGTTGGTGGTGGTGATCGTGGCGGTGTTGGCGATGATTGGCTGTGATTGACACTGCTGGTGGTGGTGATCGTGGCGGTGTTGGCGATGATTGGCTGTGATTGACACTGTTGGTGGTGGTGATCGTGGCGGTGTTGGCGATGATTGGCTGTGATTGACACTGTTGGTGGTGGTGATCGTGGCGGTGTTGGCGATGATTGGCTGTGATTGACACTGCTGGTGGTGGTGATCGTGGCGGTGTTGGCGATGATTGGCTGTGATTGACACTGTTGGTGGTGGTGATCGTGGCGGTGTTGGCGATGATTGGCTGTGATTGACACTGCTGGTGGTGGTGATAGTGGCTGTGTTGGTGATGATTGGCTGTGATTGACGCTGTTGGCGGTGGTGATCGTGGCAGTGTTGGCGATGATTGGCTGTGATTGACACTGCTGATGGTGGTGATCGTGGCAGTGTTGGTGATGATTGGCTGTGATTGACGCTGTTGGTGGAGGTGATCGTGGCAGTGTTGGCGATGATTGGCTGTGATTGACACTGTTGGTGGAGGTGATCGTGGCAGTGTTGGCGATGATTGGCTGTGATTGACGCTGTTGGCGGTGGTGATCGTGGCAGTGTTGGCGATGATTGGCTGTGATTGACACTGTTGGCGGTGGTGATAGTGGCAGTGTTGGTGATGATTGGCTGTGATTGACACTGTTGGCGGTGGTGATAGTGGCAGTGTTGGTGATGATTGGCTGTGATTGACGCTGCTGATGGTGGTGATCGTGGCAGTGTTGGCGATGATTGGCTGTGATTGACGCTGCTGATGGTGGTGATCGTGGCAGTGTTGGTGATGATTGGCTGTGATTGACACTGTTGGTGGTGGTGATCGTGGCAGTGTTGGTGATGATTGGCTGTGATTGACGCTGTTTGTGGTGGTGATCGTGGCAGTGTTGGTGATGATTGGCTGTGATTGACGCTGTTGGTGGTGGTGATCGTGGCAGTGTTGGTGATGATTGGCTGTGATTGACGCTGTTGGTGGTGGTGATCGTGGCAGTGTTGGCGATGATTGGCTGTGATTGACACTGTTGGTGGTGATGATCGTGGCAGCGTTGGTGATGATTGGCTGTGATTGACACTGTTGGTGGTGGTGATCGTGGCAGTGTTAGTGATGATTGGCTGTGATTGACGCTGTTGGTGGTGGTGATCGTGGCAGTGTTGGTGATGATTGGCTGTGATTGACGCTGTTGGTGGTGGTGATCGTGGCAGTGTTGGCGATGATTGGCTGCGATTGACACTGTTGGTGGAGGTGATCGTGGCAGTGTTGGTGATGATTGGCTGTGATTGACACTGTTGGTGGTGGTGATCGTGGCAGTGTTGGCGATGATTGGCTGCGATTGACACTGTTGGTGGTGGTGATCGTGGCAGTGTTGGTGATGATTGGCTGTGATTGACGCTGCTGGTGGTGGTGATCGTGGCAGCGTTGGCGATGATTGGCTGCGATTGACACTGTTGGTGGAGGTGATCGTGGCAGTGTTGGCGATGATTGGCTGTGATTGACACTGCTGGTGGTGGTGATAGTGGCAGTGTTGGTGATGATTGGCTGTGATTGACGCTGTTGGCGGTGGTGATCGTGGCAGTGTTGGCGATGATTGGCTGTGATTGACACTGCTGATGGTGGTGATCGTGGCAGTGTTGGTGATGATTGGCTGTGATTGACGCTGTTGGTGGAGGTGATCGTGGCAGTGTTGGCGATGATTGGCTGTGATTGACGCTGTTGGCGGTGGTGATCGTGGCAGTGTTGGCGATGATTGGCTGTGATTGACACTGTTGGCGGTGGTGATAGTGGCAGTGTTGGTGATGATTGGCTGTGATTGACACTGTTGGCGGTGGTGATAGTGGCAGTGTTGGTGATGATTGGCTGTGATTGACGCTGCTGCTGGTGATGATCGTGGCAGTGTTGGTGATGATTGGCTGTGATTGACGCTGCTGATGGTGGTGATCGTGGCAGTGTTGGCGATGATTGGCTGTGATTGACGCTGCTGATGGTGGTGATCGTGGCAGTGTTGGTGATGATTGGCTGTGATTGACACTGTTGGTGGTGGTGATCGTGGCAGTGTTGGTGATGATTGGCTGTGATTGACGCTGTTGGTGGTGGTGATCGTGGCAGTGTTGGTGATGATTGGCTGTGATTGACGCTGTTGGTGGTGGTGATCGTGGCAGTGTTGGCGATGATTGGCTGTGATTGACACTGTTGGTGGTGATGATCGTGGCAGCGTTGGTGATGATTGGCTGTGATTGACACTGTTGGTGGTGGTGATCGTGGCAGTGTTGGTGATGATTGGCTGTGATTGACGCTGTTGGTGGTGGTGATCGTGGCAGTGTTGGTGATGATTGGCTGTGATTGACACTGTTGGTGGTGGTGATCGTGGCAGTGTTGGCGATGATTGGCTGCGATTGACACTGTTGGTGGAGGTGATCGTGGCAGTGTTGGTGATGATTGGCTGCGATTGACACTGTTGGTGGTGGTGATCGTGGCAGTGTTGGCGATGATTGGCTGCGATTGACACTGTTGGTGGTGGTGATCGTGGCAGTGTTGGTGATGATTGGCTGTGATTGACGCTGCTGGTGGTGGTGATCGTGGCAGCGTTGGCGATGATTGGCTGCGATTGACACTGTTGGTGGAGGTGATCGTGGCAGTGTTGGCGATGATTGGCTGCGATTGACGCTGTTGGTGGTGGTGATCGTGGCAGTGTTGGCGATGATTGGCTGTGATTGACGCTGTTGGCGGTGGTGATCGTGGCAGTGTTGGTGATGATTGGCTGTGATTGACGCTGTTGGTGGTGGTGATCGTGGCAGTGTTGGCGATGATTGGCTGTGATTGACGCTGTTGGTGGTGGTGATCGTGGCAGTGTTGGCGATGATTGGCTGCGATTGACGCTGTTGGTGGTGGTGATCGTGGCAGTGTTGGAGATGATTGGCTGTGATTGACACTGCTGGTGGTGGTGATCGTGGCAGTGTTGGCGATGATTGGCTGTGATTGACGCTGTTGGTGGTGGTGATCGTGGCAGTGTTGGAGATGATTGGCTGTGATTGACACTGCTGGCGGTGGTGATCGTGGCAGTGTTGGCGATGACTGGCTGTGATTGACGCTGTTGGTGGTGGTGATCGTGGCAGTGTTGGCGATGATTGGCTGTGATTGACGCTGTTGGTGGTGGTGATCGTGGCAGTGTTGGTGATGATTGGCTGTGATTGACGCTGTTGGTGGTGGTGATCGTGGCAGTGTTGGCGATGATTGGCTGTGATTGACGCTGTTGGTGGTGGTGATCGTGGCTGTGTTGGCGATGATTGGCTGCGATTGACGCTGTTGGTGGTGGTGATCGTGGCAGTGTTGGAGATGATTGGCTGTGATTGACACTGCTGGTGGTGGTGATCGTGGCAGTGTTGGCGATGATTGGCTGTGATTGACGCTGTTGGTGGTGGTGATCGTGGCAGTGTTGGAGATGATTGGCTGTGATTGACACTGCTGGCGGTGGTGATCGTGGCAGTGTTGGCGATGATTGGCTGTGATTGACGCTGTTGGTGGTGGTGATCGTGGCAGTGTTGGCGATGATTGGCTGTGATTGACGCTGCTGGTGGTGGTGATCGTGGCGGTGTTGGCGATGATTGGCTGTGATTGACGCTGTTGGTGGTGGTGATCGTGGCGGTGTTGGCGATGATTGGCTGTGATTGACGCTGCTGGTGGTGGTGATCGTGGCGGTGTTGGCGATGATTGGCTGTGATTGACACTGCTGGTGGTGGTGATCGTGGCGGTGTTGGCGATGATTGGCTGTGATTGACACTGTTGGTGGTGGTGATCGTGGCGGTGTTGGAGATGATTGGCTGTGATTGACACTGCTGGCGGTGGTGATCGTGGCAGTGTTGGCGATGATTGGCTGTGATTGACGCTGTTGGTGGTGGTGATCGTGGCAGTGTTGGCGATGATTGGCTGTGATTGACGCTGCTGGTGGTGGTGATCGTGGCGGTGTTGGCGATGATTGGCTGTGATTGACGCTGTTGGTAGTGGTGATCGTGGCGGTGTTGGCGATGATTGGCTGTGATTGACGCTGCTGGTGGTGGTGATCGTGGCGGTGTTGGCGATGATTGGCTGTGATTGACACTGCTGGTGGTGGTGATCGTGGCGGTGTTGGTGATGATTGGCTGTGATTGACACTGCTGGTGGTGGTGATCGTGGCGGTGTTGGCGATGATTGGCTGTGATTGACACTGTTGGTGGTGGTGATCGTGGCAGTGTTGGAGATGATTGGCTGTGATTGACACTGTTGGTGGTGGTGATCGTGGCAGTGTTGGAGATGATTGGCTGTGATTGACACTGTTGGTGGTGGTGATCGTGGCAGTGTTGGAGATGATTGGCTGTGATTGACACTGTTGGTGGTGGTGATCGTGGCAGTGTTGGAGATGATTGGCTGTGATTGACACTGTTGGTGGTGGTGATCGTGGCAGTGTTGGAGATGATTGGCTGTGATTGACACTGTTGGTGGTGGTGATCGTGGCAGTGTTGGAGATGATTGGCTGTGATTGACACTGTTGGTGGTGGTGATCGTGGCAGTGTTGGCGATGATTGGCTGTGATTGACGCTGTTGGTGGTGGTGATCGTGGCAGTGTTTGGCGATGATTGGCTGTGATTGACGCTGCTGGCGGTGGTGATCGTGGCAGCGTTGTACTCACGACGCGGCCGGCCTCGTTGTTGTGCCGGTTCATGGCAGAGCGCGCGTCGGGGCGGTTTTCGCGCGCGTCAGCGAACTCGCGCGACACCATGACGCCAAAGTCGGCGTCCTCGCTGCAGCCGCCCCACTTCCAGCCGCCGCTCGGCTCGCCCCGGTGTTTGTTGTCGCAGCCGCAGATGGTGGACGTCCCGTCGGCGCACGCCCGCGTCACCGCGAAGCCGACGCCCGCGGACGAGACGGCGTGCACGAAGGACGCCTCGCGCGTGGCTGCGCAGAGAGCGGACGAGGAATCACACGTCATTTTACACGCTTTCATTTAACTCACTCTGTCTGTTGTTGTTGTTGTTGTCGTTGTTATATCCTCAAATTTTGTAACTCAATTTTAACCCACTTCCCAATGTGGTATCGACTGCAAACTTGGTCTACTTATGTCATACTGATGACAATACTATATTCTATCATAAAAAATTAAAACATATATTTTTGAACATTTTTTTTCATATGTTATGTTTCGGCTTGGGTCTAATTGTCCACGGTAAACTGACATTGGCTGTAATTGGCCACGGTCCCTTACGTTATGGCAAGCTTTGGGGCCACTTCCCGGAGTCGTGGAGTTCTTCCATTACTAGTACATTTCATAAAAGCGTGTTTAAAAAAAAGTGTTTTGAGATATTACTTGTTTTTTTAATGTGCTCGTCGTGGCTGCTGAGGACTGTTTGCCGAAAGTGCCGAGTGCCGAGTGCGTCCTGATGGTTTCACACGTGGGCTTGCGTGACCGTTTGCACGATTCGCCGTTGGTTTATTGTGTGGTTTGACCATCGTGGAGGTGTGACGTCAATCAGAGCTGTGGACGTCCACCTTGGTGTGCTCGCTTTTCACGCGCAATTGCCGGCGGTTTTTCGCGAAACAAAATCAATCGGCAAGTCCGGCCGTGGCGTCGCGACTGGATTTGTTTGGCCGTGTCGGGTGGTGGAGGGCCGCTCAGCTCTCTAATGGACATCACACCGACACGATCGTTAAAACCAAAATGAAGTAATGACAAATCAGGTTGTTGATAGATAAGCGTTTTGTATTCTGGAATTGAGCAAGGTTATTGTTAAAGGGGCTTGGCAAAAACAGGCGATGATGATGGTAGGAAACGGAATTTAAAAGTTGAGCAGTGGCAAGGAAAGAAGCAGAAAGGGAAGCGTTGTGACCTGCGGTGTGGTGGGTGGGTGAGCGAGTGTGTGAGTGAATCAGTGGGTGGGTGAGTGGGTGTGTAAGTTGTAACCTGCAGTGTGGTGGGTGAGTGGGTGAGTGGGTGTGTAAGGTGTGACCTGCAGTGTGGTGGGTGAGTGGGTGTGTAAGGTGTGACCTGCAGTGTGGTGGGTGAGTGGGTGAGTGGGTGTGTAAGGTGTGACCTGCAGTGTGGTGGGTGAGTGGGTGAATGGGGGTGTAAGGTGTGACCTGAAGTTTGGTGGTTGAGTGGGTGAGTGGGTGTGTAAGGTGTGACCTGCAGTGTGGTGGGTGAGTGGGTGAGTGGGGGTGTAAGGTGTGACCTGCAGTGTGGTGGGTGAGTGGGTGAGTGGGGGTGTAAGGTGTGACCTGCAGTGTGGTGGGTGAGTGGGTGAGTGGGTGTGTAAGGTGTGACCTGCAGTGTGGTGGGTGAGTGGGTGTGTAAGGTGTGACCTGCAGTGTGGTGGGTGAGTGGGTGAGTAGGTGTGTAAGGTGTGACCTGCAGTGTGGTGGGTGAGTGGGTGAGTGGGTGTGTAATTTGTGACCTGCAGTGTGGTGGTTGAGTGGGTGTGTAAGGTGTGACCTGCAGTGTGGTGGGTGAGTGGGTGAGTGGGTGTGTAAGGTGTGACCTGCAGTGTGGTGGGTGAGTGGGTGTGTAACGTGTGACCTGCAGTGTGGTGGGTGAGTGGGTGAGTGGGTGTGTAAGTTGTGACCTGCAGTGTGGTGGTTGAGTGGGTGAGTGGGGGTGTAAGGTGTGACCTGCAGTGTGGTGGGTGAGTGGGTGAGTGGGTGTGTAAGATGTGACCTGCAGTGTGGTGGGTGAGTGGGGGTGTAAGGTGTGACCTGCAGTGTGGTGGTTGACCACAGAAATGTGATTGCGATGGCACAGTTGGTTTGGTAGACCCGAGACCTCAACATGGGATGACTGTTTTGAGGTTTTATCATTTTGCAAAGTATTTTTAAGTTCTCACTAAAGATGAAAACTGACAGTTGTATATAAGCATAACATAAAAAACGCACAATTGTCTTCACCACTGTTTTGTAACAGAGAAGTAGACAACATTCGGCTAACATTACAGTTAATTTTCTGATTGAGAAATTGATCAAGCATCTCAAGGCAAGAGCACCTTTCAAGAGGCTCTTGAGGCTCACCGACGAGATTCACGCTGCGCGTTCGTCTCGCCGAGTTCTCGTCGCTTCAATGAAACGGCCGTCGTTGATCAGTTAATTAACAATGTTACTAGCGCATTTACTTTTACACGCATTATATTTTACTCAAGACACCGCGAGCTAACATATTATCTGAGAAGCTAAGCAGGATTTGAGCATGAGGCTTACAACAGGTGCTATAAACTGCTACAGGACCCACATTATTGAGGTGCTGCAAGATCAAAGTTCATTTATTAGGTATAGCCCTGTGAGCCATTCGGCTCTTGAATCGGGTGCAACCGCAACAAACAAAAAACTAAAACATGAACAAGAAAAATCTTAAAGTGACTATGTGCAAACAGAAAATCCAAAGATCAATCATTGTGCTGTGCTTCTACGCCGCCACGTCTATGTTCCCCGCTAACTCCCAACCCCAACCACCCTGACGAGCGGGGGTCGAAGAATCGTTAAGGAAACCCCGTGACCCGCACGACGCGACAACGCGCTCGTCCAAGACTGGACCGACGGAGGAGCACACACGTGGCCATGGGGTGTCCGCACGGCCCGTTGGCTACGATCCCGCCGGGGGTTACGCAACACCCGTCCGACTCCTCGCCCGCCAACCCCCCGAACCCATGCGAACCTCGCGAGGCTCTCCCCCCGACGGCTCAGAAACAGAGCAAGCCCCGTTGCTCCTCGCCACGCGCAGGGGTCGTGGTCCACCCCCCCCCCCCCACTTCCGCGACGGTGTAGCCGATACTCCCGTTTAAGGGGCACCCAGGCGAGGGGGCGTTCTCCGTGTGACTCCGATCGTGCCGCATCTCGTCAAATCTCGTCAAATCTCGATTGAAAACTCGCTTCTTTGGAACCGCTTTTTGATGCTGAGTTTGTTGTCCTTCCCCCGAACCTCCAATGAGCACGGTTGGCTACGTACGGTGCAAAAGAAGTTAAACATACATACACGTTTGTCATCGTAAATACGATCCGTGCGTCACCTCGGGACAATGGCAACGTGGAGGACAACTGCGACCGATAGCTGCACCGGCCCCCGAGTGACTCTAAAGCGGCGCTTGGATCACGGCGGTGTGCGAGCGACGGCCGTCGCATCGAACGTCTCACCGTTCGCCGTGGCTGCCGTGCTGCGCTGCGACCAAAGCAACGACAAGCGTCAATAGCGAAGTTGCAACAAACGTACTTTTCTGCCTTGCATCCGACCATTGAGCTGGGATGACACACACACATTTATACTGTGTGTATTTAATCCCATAAAACGGCTGACTAGTTCACACAGAGTGCGTGCGACCGCAAGTTGCGTCTGGGTGCTTCAGAAGCAAACAAATCACGCCGGCGTCTGCAGGCTTCGCTTCGCCCGACACGTTCAGCCTGACGGCTTCGAACACCGCGCTCCCTTCCTCGCACGCGTCTCTGTTGATACCATAGGTTCGTCGTCTATTTAGAACGTCTATTGCGGGTCACCTACGCAAGGCTTTGGTGTATGCAGATGGTCTGTATGGATCTGTGGCAAGGACGACGAGGAACATTCTTTCTTACTGGGGGGCTGAATGATACGACGCTGCATATCCATCTGACGGGGCCACACATTGACACACAGCTCGGTCACTTTTGACGCGGCAAGGGGTCCCTTGCAGCTACAGAAGGGTACTGCGCGAGACACATTGAGAAGCTCGTTGTAGCCGGGTCAAAAAAAATTCCTCTCTAGTACCCGATCAGTGCGGCTAAGATGCTCGCCAAGTGCTCGGCTACGAATGGCTGCAGGCCACAAGAAACTAAGTGAAGGGTCAATACGACAGCTGAAGTCAGTCGAGTACAGAGGTACAGTCGACATAGACAGTGGTGCACAGTCGTTGCGAGCCGAGGGCATCGCACATTCGAGACAGCGTCCACATTTGACGCTTTAACTCTGTGTCCGCGTCGCAACGTTCGTCCGTTCAGGCGCTCATCAGCTCCGTGCATGGACACGCAGTTAGGAGGTGGAAACGTCGACGTCTCAACTCCCTCCCCACTCTGTGACTCTGTCGCTGTGCATGGTGCAAGAAACGAGCCTGGATCCTCACCGCTCAACCAAACGGGGGGAAATTGCTTTGGAGTTTCAACAGCCACGTGTTCTCACGTTTCACCCTCGTTGGGCATCATCGGCAAAGCCATGTCCAACCGCAGACTGCCATGGACCACACACAAGTGCTGCAGACTCTGGCTTGGGGCAGCGGTCTGAAACGTGGAGGGAGGGGAGGGGGAGGGTGTCTTGTTCCATGTGCAAGTTACAGGATGCCAGTGACCGCCGATGGTTGTTTCGGGTGTTAGAAGCGAGAATTGTAATCTCTGTTAGGATTTAGAGCCCGATTCGCATGTTGGCAAAGGATGGTCACTGGCGATGCGTGGACAGAAGTTTCCGCCAAAAAGTGAATGAGGCCCTTAACATCGAACCGGAGTGAGGAAGTGCTCACCCTCTGCGCCGATAAAGACGTGAATCAGAGCTCCCCGCTGCGTTTTCGGGTCTTGCCGTGAGCTGTCCGGCATCACGTCCGACGCTTTACTCGACGAGCAGGGAGCTACTTCTGCAGCGCCCAGCAAAATGAAGCGCTAGCACCCAAAACCGTGGCCGAAAGGTCACGCGGCACGGCCCGGGAAAATCTACACGGCAGAGAAAGTGAATTGAAGAGCCCACACATCCACGAGCGACGCCGACGCACGTGTGCGTGCAAAGGCGTGCGCACTTAGAAGTCCCAGCAGCCATTTCTCACACTCGGTTATTGCTGTCAAATGGGGCCTTGAGGACCATTTAGCCTGAACACGCAGGGCATGTGCTCAATGTTTCATCATGGAATGCCGTGTTTTAAGGTGCAATGTAATTATGGGCTTTGGCTCTCACTTTCCTTTACACGTGCCAGCAAGCCACCTGAGATCCATCGTGTGACAAAAAAAAGAGACGCGTGAAATGTGCACAGGGCAAATAAAACGCTCTTGTGAATGGAAAACGGCTCGATGATAAATTAGCGTACGGGGGCAGGGTGTGAGCTATGCATTAAAGTAGGGCGAGAGACAAAGCAGACAAAACCACACGCGCACGCACACACGGGAAAATTCTCATTAAATTAAACAAACGAAAGTATAAGCAATCCGGACATTTAAAAAAGATGAATGTCTATTAACATCGGTGAGTTTAACTGGCTGGCGTATACTGCCCAATCTTTCAGCTGATAGCCCTTCCGGCAAGGCAGCTTACGGCAGAGGAAACATAAACTTGTTTTACCCTCATTAAGGCTCATCAGTGAACCAACCCCGGGGACAAAGACAGAGATCCCCCATGTAGCCTTAACATATTTTTAGGGCAAGTGCTATTAACGAGCACCTGCGAAGGCCGGCGCAGCGTACTAGGAGGTGGGTGCCCAGCACCACGCCCGGTCAGCTTCATCTCCCCAGTGGCGATGTTTAAACATCCCACCAGATACTCATTTGAGGCTGAGTCGACCCAGGATCGGTTTAAATAATCGCCATTGGTGTTGGCAGTCGTGAGTGGGAACTGAACTTGGGTAACCAGGTTCGTAGTTTAGTGCACGAACCGCTGCATTACCGCTCGATGGCACAGCCACAGAATGACAGGCTGGAAGTCCACGGCTACATGTTCGAGGCCGTCGATATGAGAAAAAGAGAATGTGCCAGTGCAGTTGTATGCTGATTCAGTGAAGTTTTTACACAATGTAAAAGTTGGGTTGTTCTCGCTGACGAACGCCACCCAAGCTTTCAGCCGAATGACCTTCAATAAAAGCACGAGGTTGAGGTGGACGGATGGCTCATGGGTCAGAGCACTAAGCTGGCACTGCTGAGATCTTGGGTTTGAATGGAGGTTTCAGCCGCCCGTGATGAAACCGGATTCTCAGTCACAGTGAGGTGATAGCCTCAGCCTGGCCATCAATGACTGCATGAAAAAATCATTATATAGCGGATATTTCACATATTTAGATTTTTTAAAAATCCGTCCATAAAGATAACAATCATTGATTCGACTACCAAGCGTTAATCTCAGGAGTAGTTTGTTAATATCTACTTCCACTGGCCTTTCTCCAACATCGGGCGATGTATTGATCAGCGAGAGCTCTCTGTAGACACTTCGTAGGAGCACGTGACACCAAGAACATGATCGAATAGAATGAGCACAAAAGACAAACGGGAAACAAAAAGTAAGGCATCAAGTCGAGCCAGGTGTGGGAGTATACCATCCACCCTCCGGCACCAACTCCCCAGGGGGCCCTCCTGGCAAAGACTCCAAGCCGGCGACCCTTCCTATCCCCACATCGCTATGGCAACGGTCGACCTGCCACAGCCATGAGACCTGTGGTTGACCTCGTGGCCTGCTCCTCCACCCACGACGCTCTAGATCAGGGGACCTGGTGGGCCGGGTCAACCAAGGGGGGAGCGAGGCGCCCAGAGTGCCGTAGTGGGCGTTCCCGTATCGTGCAGGAAGCGAACCGAAGCTTAGTTTGCTGCAGTGGCCTGTGGTTTCACGCGGCGTTATCTCATCGGTACCCCAAATATCTTGCAAAGAGACCCAGTTTCAAAGGCGTTCAGTCATGCCCTCTCAATGATCCCCTGAGGGGTCACATCTCAGCTCCATAGAGCAAGACAGGAAGTGCAAGAACCTTGGAAACATGGCGCTTCATTATTATGCTAAGATAGTTGCAATACCATTCACCGTGGTTGAGCAAATCCCCCAGTCTCGGTTGTTGCAAGACTTCTGGACAGAACCTCCGTTGATCTGGATAACGCTGCCAGGTGAAGTGAACCTATCCATGAACATCCTGGATTGTGGTTTTAGCCAGAGACCTGCAATCTCAACGGCTTCGTCTCCACACCCACAACCTCTAAAATCAGCACAAGGATGTCCAGCGACTCTGCGTAAACCACCACGCGAGAAGAGTCAAGGTCAGTGACCTTCACGTCGCCAATGTCGACCAGAATCTGCTACCCGACCAAGCGGCCAGTCCCAAACCATCATCGCAGAGCGTAGGGGCAACCACACACCCCTGCCGCCTCACACTTCACAGCAATCTCAGTTCCTAAATGCAGGCCAGCCAAGAGAGCAATCGTTTTTGTTGAAATTCAATGAAGTCGCATGATCTCCAAGGGTGTCTGCGAATGCACTGCAGAGTTCAGATCACCGTGGGTAGCCGCAAGCAGATTTTGCCAAATCCCCCAACAGCGCTCAACGAGGTAGAACGCGATGTGTTCGCACTCGGGCAACCGTTGAAGCCAGATAGCATATGGTCACGAAGGCACCAAGATGAAGATGTAAGAATGTGAGAGCATGAGACAGAGAGAGCAACAATCAGAGCGAACGTGAGGACGAGAGACAGACAGCGAGAGGGAGACATCGGTGTGCTGCAGTGCCGGATTATCCTAGTAGCAAAAGTAGCTACACATGTAGCTACGAGCCCAGCACTTTCAAAGGCCCCACGCTAAACGCTTTCAAGCTATCAATTCCGGTTCAGTGATTCTGCACTTGCTGTATTACTATACTGCTATACTGCCTTCAACTTTTATGAACGACTAGGTGTTTAAGGTTAGCGATTTTGTCGTATTATCTGGCTGTATAGCAGCATGAAAAAATGACTTTCCTAAACGTGTAAAAAAGTTGCGTTTTAATATTTACATGTGTGTGTTTTTTTTAATTAAGGCCTCTTTATAACATATGCTACAGACCCCGCACTAGCTTCATCGGGGCACTGGTGTGCTGGACAGACGCACGAGACGCAAGAGCAACGCACCCCTCTCCAGCACGGGCCCGAAGATCGCCGGGCCCTCAGTCATGGTGGTGCAGTTCCACCGCCGCCCGCGGAACTGGTGCTGGCACTCCTGGATGCCGAGACGGACGCCCTCGGCCACGCTCGGCATCAGCTCCTGGTAGTTCCTGCAGAAGCGCAGCTGCTTGGGCACGAGGCCCGGGATGGAGGCGCAGAGCACGGGCTGAGAGCCCAGCGACGCCCACTGAGGCCCGACCCCCAACGACCTGCGGGGAGTGCGGGGGGGGCGGGGGGGGAGACGGGGATAGTGGGTTTTAAACACCTGGGAGATAGGGACACGTGGGGTAGGGCCCAGCCGAGGACTTCACTTTACTTCAGCCCGTGCGCACGTTGATACAGCAAGCGTGCTTCCACCTGAAGACGGAAGCTTGTGTTGCCTCCAAAATGTCGTGATTTTTATTTTATTTTTATTTTTACTTTTATTAATTTGAAATTTTTTACCTACGTGACTTTATCGAAAAAACCTAAGAATATGGCTTCCACTTTGAAATGGCCCGCAAACCTCTCTCAGGCGATTGTTTAAGGCAGGCAACGTGGGGCGCCACGGTGGCGAGATGTTAACCACCTCGCCTGCTATACAGGAGGTCGTGGGTTCAATCCTGACGCCTGCTGCTTATTTGTAGTTTGTATCTTTTTGGATTTTTTTTCTGGGTCCTCCGGTTTTTTTTCCCCTCCACATTTAGAAACATGCGTTTAGAATCTTTGACTGCTATACATTTCCACGTGATGAGCCACTTCGTTGAGCTATCATTTGTGGTCAGGAGGCTTCTGAAAAATAGCTATACGCCTTAGTGGGCATTACTTGGTAAAATAGAAAATAGTAAATAGGAACTGCAAGGTATCCTAGCAGCACTAATCGGGTACTAGAGTGGAATCATTTTGTCCTGGCAACAGTAGTCATCCTGTGTTTATGGTTTAGCGTGCTCAGTCACTTGTGTCGCTGCATTCGTGGAGCTTTTTAACTGGTCGACACGCGCGTTCAGTTCGCTCTGCTGTGATCGCTGTGCCTTGCTGTGCCGTGCTGTGCCTGTGTTATGCATCGCCCTCAGCGTGTTTTGTGAGAGTGGGTGGGGGGGGCAGTCACAGGCATCGTATCAGCGCGGTAAAGGTGAACCCTAACTCGTTTTTGCGTTGGCGGATAACGCTAAGAATGTGCGCGCGCTAATGTGTGGCCTGCCGCACATGTATTTGAAAGTCCTATTCAGCCCTTGGTACGTAAAAGGTTCCCACAAACCCACCCCACCCCCCCCCCGGGGTAATGAGACACGTGGGAAATGGGGACATCGGGAGAATATGGAGGACACCTTTGAGATGGAAAATTAATCTCACTCCCATCAATCAGTGACTTAATCTCGAAGCAGGTGACAGGCCACTCGGCAAGAGGCTCTCTTTACAGGTGAGTCCTGAGATCAGGGTCACACGTTCTGTTTCAAAAATGAACACCAAAAGTGAACCAATAAAGAGCGCCAAGTAACAAAATAAAAATGATTTTAGAGTTATCTAATATAATAGGCCAGACAGAAATCCCCGCAACATGCAGATGGAATGGAAGTACACACACGAAACACGTGTGTGTGTGTAACAAGAGGGCGTTGCATATGCGTACAGCTAACTACATGAACAGGTGAGATGCGTTAACATGTGGTAGCTCAACAATTGACGGTTTAACAGGTGAGATGCGTGAACATGTGATAGGTAAACAAGTGACAGTTGAACAGGTGAGGTGAGTGAACATGTGATAGGTAAACAAGTGACAGTTGAACAGGTGAGGTGAGTGAACATGTGATAGGTAAACAAGTGACAGTTGAACAGGTGAGGTGAGTGAACATGTGATAGGTAAACAAGTGACAGTTGAACAGGTGAGGTGAGTGAACATGTGATAGGTAAACAAGTGACAGTTGAACGGGTGAGGTGAGTGAACATGTGATAGGTAAACAATTGACAGTTGAACGGGTGAGGTGAGTGAACATGTGATAGGTAAACAAGTGACAGTTGAACGGGTGAGGTGAGTGAACATGTGATAGGTAAACAAGTGACAGTTGAACGGGTGAGGTGAGTGAACATGTGATAGGTAAACAAGTGGCAGTTGAACAGGTGAGAAATGGATCGGTGAACAGGCGACAAAGCATGGGTAGTCAGGTGAAGAGGTTATGGTGGGGAGCTGATCGCCGTTGTTCACACGTTCACATGGAGGGATGTTGGGGAGTGAGCCAGTGGACCGGCTTCACGAGTAGCCTCGCGAGAATGCGTAAACAGTGCCAGCAGCCAACGATCAAAGCGATGTCCATGGACCGTGAAGACCGATGGCTCTTCCTAATCGCCCATTGGTGTAGCCGAATAGGTGAATAGGTGACTAGTGAACTAATAACGAGTCACAGATGAACAAACGCACAGGTGGCAGATGAACGGCAGGACAAGTTGCGATCTCTCGCACCCGCACTGTCGATGTTAATCAAATGCATCGTTTGGGATACTTCGGGCTATCGCGGCCCGAAGTGGACATTGAACCACACAGAAGCGCAGCGGAAGTTGTCAGAACGCGAGCTCTTGGGCCCTCTAACATGCTACCAACGGAACGGTCCCGCTAGTTCCAGAAACGTCATGATATCCCAGATCATTTGCGACAATGTAGATGTTTGCCTCCCCCACCCCCCCGGTTTAAGACGTTTTGACCTCGATGATCGGACTCGTGACACGGGCTAGGGGTGCAGCTACCTGAGCAGTGGGTGGGGATAGCAGAGTAGGTGGGGACAACCCTCAAAAAAGATCGAGGATAATGGCGATGTGAGTAGCTGCCAGCACGCGATGCGATGTGCCCCGGTGGGAGCCTCCCAGACATGCGGTGGCTGTCTCTCTACTCTGTCGCCAGGCGTTTCAGGTTTTTCTTCTCGACGTGGACACTCACTGCACAAGACCTAAACACCTTTGAAATGTCAGGCTCATACGCGAGGGATGCCTTCCATAGCCTCAAGCGCCGGGAGCAGCCTAAGAATAACACGCCATTTAGTCTAGACCATCGTGGAATGTTCAAACTGATGCTACTGATTGTGATGTTCCCCGCCATAGGAATGTCGAATTTCCACCCCTGACTCAGGGCCGCCAGTGGAGATGAGCGTCACCCTGTATCTCGGTTGAGCAGGAAAACGACTTGACTTTGACTCTGGTTGATATTTCGTTTCATAATCTGCTACCTTCCTGTAAACATGTGACCAAATCACCCTGAATGCGCCCGATATCGAATGTTGGTAGCTGAGCAGGTATGGACCTGGTCAGTACTCAGACTGGGAGACTTCCTGACAATTCCAGGTGTTGTAGGATTGGGCTGTGAAGTTGGTCAAGAGATGGCGGTAGAGCGATGGATTCTTGAATCTATATGTACGGAGCGTTATGTGTTTTAATCTCAACACCTCAACATATTGCTCAACAACACTGTGACCTTGAAAGGAAATGTATATATAGGTGACGTTTCAGGCAATGGCCCTTCTTCGCAGTATATATGCGTGGTGAATTTTCTCCGGGTACTCCAGGTAACCCCTCACATGCACGCTCTCTCATTCACGGGATTGGCCAAACATCCCAACACATCACTGAAAAGATCTTCAGACTCGGCGAGACTTTCTCACACAGAGGCCATAATTAATATTATTAGCTTGTTAAAATTAAAACCTCACGATCAACTGGATCTAAAAATAAAGAGAGAGAGAGAGCGATAAAAAAAGACCCAGCGAGACAATGCCTTGAAGTCGTTGTAGTCGTCGTCGTCGTAGTATAACTATGAGCGTGGCAGTTGTTGCACACTTGGAGGTGCTGCCCGCCTGCCCTCGCTGTCCAACACGTTGCCCGGGGCGTGAGCGCACGCCGCGCACGTGACCTCTGCCTACGAGCAATCGTCTTGCAGAGAGCGCGAGCAAACAGCGTCGCCGCTGGTAGCCCCGAGCCACTGCTGGAAAAATGTCCACGTTTCCATGGCGGATGTCACGAGAACGTCCAGCTGATCACGTTGTACCAACACGATATCCTGACATTGACGAGGCAGTGCTGTGCCCGAACTGCGGTCACGCGTAAACGATAGCGACACTTTTCGATTTAAAGCTTTCGTGACTGCAGGGATTCATCTTTTTGGTTCTTTCGGTGAAGTCACGTAGAAGGGAAATAATAAAATAATAAAAATATAACATAATAAAATAATAAAAATAAAACATAATAAAATAATTCTCACGACATTTCCCTTCTACGTGACTTTACCGAAAGAACCAAGAAGATAGCGACACTGTGTGTATATTTATCTAAAGAGGCTGGTTCGCTGGTCGTTTGCGAATGCTCATTTTTGGTCCGTCGAGCTGGATGTGAACATTGCTCGCAGAGTTTAGTGCAGCCAAGTCAGCGAACGCACACACGCGCGTGGGTCAGATATCGCCAAAACAAAAACGAAACCCTCCACCGATGATAATGAAATGTTCGCCAATGTGTGCGACAGACCCGCCACGCAGCAGTGCAAGTGCACCTTTCGTGTGCAAGTTCATTGTCTTCAAACTTAATTTGGAGCTTTCGTGACTGCAGGAATTACTCTTGGGTTCTTTCGGTAAAGTCACGTATAAAGAGAAAATAAGAAATTAAATACTAGCATACGACGTTTCGATTGCAACACAAGCAATCATCATCGTGTATAAATGAAATAGAAACACAAATCTAGTATACTTAGAAATGTAATGTAATACAACAGAGAGTCGGATAACATAACAGTCAACACCCTACCTGGTTGATTACGTTCTTCCTGAGAATGCTAAATTTGAGAGAGAGATAAAACACAGAACCAGAGACATATAGACAGACATATAAGCAGACAGATATCACAGAGATACATAGAGAGAGGCACATACATATGCACACATTGTCTTCCAAACAAATAGGATGAGCGCAGGCCCGCGTCTGATCCCCGTGGACACCGACATACACCGAGTTGCCACGAGACACGGGCAACCAGGAGCTTGAACTCGGGGTGCCCGTCCAGGCAGCGTGTTCACCACAACGTCTGTTGAGTATGAACACTTCGGCTGTCGCGACCAATAACTGACTACGTTAACCCCTCTCTGGTCTTCGCACTTGGCAGCCTCGCAGTTAAGACATCACATTTACTCGATTCGAGAGCCAAACAGAAAGACTTCTTCTTCTCAAATCCGGCTATTCGCCTGATGAAGCTGGTTGCAATCACCGGCGAAACGTCGTGCTCGAATTGTTAATGATGTGGGTTTACTCTCCAACACACAAGCGGTGTGCGGAAGTAGTAACTTATTGGAACGTTCTGTTTACGCGATAAAACTTACTAATCGGCTGAGTCGGGTGGTTGCGGGTTTAACGACACGTTTCTATTTACGCGATTTAACCCTAAAAAAAACTTTATTATGGCTACAATCTATTACCACGAGTTGGCTGATAAATTCAGGCTGGATAAATATCGGAGCTCGAATTCTCTGGGGCAATTTCGCTCAACGGCCTCGCCGAAATTCCTTCCCTTTGTCAGCATTCTGGACGCGAAAATAAATCATTAAAAAAGCGGGTCCCAATCAACCAACACACGTTGTAGGCAGCGGAAAGATATAAATGTAACATTAAATGTTTTAAATGTAATTTTACATTTCACGGGTAATATTTAAATCTGTCAGCGACGCGGACTTGAGCTTTGCCTGACGAAGTGTTTCACGGAAAGAGCCTCAGATCTCACGCGACGCATGTACGATGTTGAACTTCTTTCGCACCGTACGTAGCCCACCGTGCTATTCGGGGACGCGATAACTGGATATCTCGAGCAAGCCATGGAAACGTCACTCTGCTCTGTTTTGAGAGACACCAATTGGACTCGAGTCGACCATAACTCGCTGTCCCATGCTCTCGTGGGTGCTATCGGATGCTGGCATTCATAAGCCGATTGAAATACAGTCTATGTTAACTGCCACACAAGCGCAGTGATGAGAATTAATAGGAGAAACAAACTCAACGCATCCGTCCGTCAATAACCGTTGCCTTAAAAGAACAAAAATAGATAAAATAGGCGACGTGACGTTTCGGTCAATTACCCTTCTTCATAGCACGATTATATATTTTGTTATTTTAAGGCCACAGTGTTATTGACGAATGTGTTGATTTTTTTTGTCAATTGTGCTTGGGCACAACTGAGAATGACGGTAATACATAACTCTTTACGGGATGTACGGAATAATGTCATTATTTTATGTATTTATTTCATGATAATTCACTTAACGCTATACCAAGAATTGTGTAGAGAATACAAATCGATGAGCGCACGGCATCACATAGCCACCATTCTGCATGTGTGGTGCGCAACGCCGACGCGTAAAACGCGCAACGATACCGAGTCCGTGACCTCGCGTAATAAATGACAGGGTAATCATCATTATTATCATCATCATCATTATTATTAGAAGGTCTTTTTACTGTTGACTATGCGTATGTGTGTATTGTTGTCGGGAGTGGTGGCGTAGTGGTTAGCGCACTGCGCCAACGAACCCGGCAACCGACTTGGATTCCCGCTCACAGCCGACATCGGCGATGAATTATCTTGTAACCGGTCTCGGGTATCCCCTAGGTCGACTCAGCCTTCAATTATCCTCCGGTGCGGTGTGTAAACATTAGCACTGGGGAGACAAAGGCAGCGGGGTGTAATGTTGGCCACTCACCGCCTCGTGTGGCCTGCGGGCCATGATCGGTGCTCGCTAACGACACTTGCCCCAACAGTCTGTGGAGGCTTCACGGGGGAGCATGATGTGTGTGTGTATATACGCGTATGCGTGTGTTACAAACACCGACGCAATTACCGGCGGTGTTGTTCCTTATCCACGAAAAGTTTTAATGTATACTTTACTGTACATTTAAACAAGTTACGATTTTTTTTTTTATGTTTTCAAACAATGTATTGACTATCGAATTCCTTCGAAAGATTACACGGTTATCATTATTATTATAATTGTAATCATCGATCGTTAATCCGTGGATTCGTTCACACACGTAGGTAACAGTGAAACGCCTATCGACTCATACTTGCACTCTATTAAAACGCATGTGATTTTCACGTAATTAAATCATAATTGAGCATAAATATACTCCACGATTGCCTTCTATATTACAATTGAGCAGTGGCCGCTTGTCATCTGAATAGCATGACGTCAGTTGTAGGCGGTGTCTGCGCGCGCGTACCATGCAAGCTTGCGCGCTGTATTAAATTGTATACTGTAGACAATATATATACAATTGCTGTAGAGACTAGCTGCAGACCGTATCGCGCTATTTCAATCTACTCGTGAAACACTTGAGCAGACCGCACAGGTGAATGCCATGAGCGAGATGAGTGCACGCGACGACGACGACGATGATGATGGGGATGACGAAATTGGAGAAATTGGAGATTATGCAGATGATGATGGGGATGATCTAGATAATGGAAATGACTATTTATAGGCAACATTAATCTAATGTGGTTTCTACCCACGGGCTAAGTTCAACATTAATCACCGGGTTATATAATCCACTGCGTTACGTGTCGTGCATGTCCACACACAACGACACGTAACATGCTTTGGTATGTGATAGTATCAACGATTATTACTTGGTTATATAATGTATCAATATCTATACTGTATTAGTAAGATATGTATACAGTGCTGTTGGTTAGAGTTCGGATTTTAAGTATGTTGTTACTTATAGTGATAATTCATAATAAATAATTTACAATTGTATGGCGGATTTAATCCGTAGGTCCCAATCAGCCGTGCATGGAAAGCAGAAAATAAGCAGAACCAGCTGGGTAAACAGCCAGCACTGGCAGTAAAGGCCGGCTTAAAGAGGTGATTATTGGTAAGATATATACATTCGTATATGGCAGCAAACAGTATAGTAGATAATTAAAATAATATTTTACAGCCGATCAACTGCTGGGGGTCGGGATGGGGGGCTTGTTTGATCATACTTCACCACGCTGGGTGAGTGCGGGTTGGGCAGTTTCGTTGTGGCAGAACCGGTTCGTATATTCACTCACCACTAATGTTAGCCGTAGGCCAGAAATAGAATGTGTATATTCAAAACGCGCGTGCGCTCACACGCGCATGAACACATAACCATTTAGACGGACGTGGAAGACGGGCACATCCACACTCCAACAACACAGGCAACATTTACACACGTAGCGAGTACACGCGCATACGATTCATTCGTACAGCGAACAAAAGTGATGCATTTAATTGGTCGATAATTCAAATGGTGCTCACATAATTCTCTATTTTTGGGCCACTTAAAAACATTGCAACCACGAAAGTTAATCCACTTTAGTACCGACAAATGAGACGCCTGGTCTGAGCCCGTGGACGAATACACTCACGTAACTAGACGAACGCACATACCAAACAAAGATCCCCCGTATAGCCTTAACAGACTGTTGGGGCAAGTGCTGTTAGCGAGCACCTATGAAGGCCGGCACGGCACACGATGGGGTGGGTGGCCAACACCACGCCCGGCCGCCTTTGTCTCCCCAGAGGCGATGTTTACTAAACTGCACCAGGTACTCGTTTGAGGCTGAGTCGACCTAGAGCAGACCCAGGACCGGTTCAAATAATTCTCACTGGTGTTGGCCGTGAGCAGAAATCAAACTCGGGTCGCCAGGTTCGTAGCGCAGTGCGCTAACCACTACACTACCGCTCCCCACACACACGTAACATACACACACACACACATATAAATAGAGATCGTAATGAGTTGTATTTAAATCGGGAAAACCTCACAGAGTCTCAACACTTTTTCAGCAGTATGTTGTCCTGGTGCTGTTACACAATAGGGCATCGCGCACCGTGCGCACGCTACCGACTCGCTGTAGCACGCGCTTGCCTTGAATGGAAGCCGGACGCTACGATCCCTTCCCGATAGAACAACACAATCGCCTCGCCGCATCGTGCGCGGCGAGCGGTCGATAACCTTCGACGCTCGCTTCGACGCGGCCAATTTACCAGCAGCATCGCAGCGCGAGGCTTTGCGCTGCACCCGTGTGAAGGCGCGGGGTTGTTGTCCTCATCGAATGCATGCGCCGTTATCTCGGCGGTCCTCCGGTTTTTACTCCCACATTGACGGTGAAGCAACTCTTGGCACCCTCGTCGTCTCGATTCCCGAGGGATGTCTGGCCGTGACTTCGCCACGCCGCGTCAGGAGGGAGAGCCCAGGAAGGGTGCTGATTATATTATCGATTATATTATCGATTATATTATCGGCGCTTCGCCACCGATGTTCGCCGAGAGCGCGGAATGGAAATCAGGCTGGGCGGGTTCTTCAGCAATGCGCTCTCAACAACACTGCTCCACAATCCCCGCATGTCACTCGTAAATAGCATCAGCCGAGTGGTGCAGCACCCTCACGATTCTTGAGACTCAGGAGGGAGGCTCTCCTGGAGTTGCCCTAAATAGGCGGCATTTGTATCACCATTATAATAGTAATTATGAGGCAGAATTTTACGCCCAAAACTTAGAGGGCTCAGCGCAAATAGTGGCCTGCACATGGAGAGTGATATAGCTACATAATCGTAAATCATGTCACTTCTGAATTCGTCGTGTTTAGTTACGCAATTATTGGCCACGGCTACCGTGACGAGCGACTCGATACATCACGAAGCACTTCGTCACTTGTTAATGCGCATATTCGTATTTTACACGCGTCTACAAACGTTGGCAAAATTGTTATTTGTCATTGCCATGTTCTCATGGTTCAGTTTAAGCAAAGACTAAGATCCCCCGTATAGATGTTAACACACTATTGGGGCGAGTGTTGTTAGCCAGCACCTATGAAGGCCGGAACACGAGGGGGTGGGTGGCCAACACCACGCCCAGCCGCATTTGTCTCCCAAGTGGCAATGTTTACACATCGCACCAGGCACTCATTTGAGGTTGAGTCGACCTAGGCGGAGGCGCCGAACCGGTTCAGACAATCGTCACTTGTGTTAGCTGTGACCGCGAATCGAGCCCGGATCGCGGGGTTCAGTTTAAACACACAAACAGCTACTTTATCATGTGACATTCAACAGCAGACGTTGATCACAGGTTACCATAATCACGTGGATATCTCCTTCACCCTGGTTGCGCTAAATAGATCATGCCTTTGTTTTCATTATTTCACGTGGCTTCAAATGAGTTTGATGCTACCAATTCACATCTGGTGGACTCGGCTGAAACACATCATCATTATCACCACCACCACCACCACCATCATCCATCCCTCTTAGCGATTTGTGCCACTGTTGTGGCGATTAGGAGTAACATTCACACGTTTTCACGAAAAATCTGAGCAAAAGCAACATTCGTACAAAGGAACCACGTGATTCGGGCCCTAACCGTCGATAGCATCTTGTCACCAAATCAGCCGCAAATGCGTTCCATCTCGTCACATCTAGAAAGCCAAGCAGGCGATTGAACTTGTCCACCGCTTGGGATGGGTCATCGCCATGCACAACAGGTGTTGGAGGTTTCTCTCTACGCGATCAGCTGGGGGGCAGTGCAGCCAACCTCCGTCGTTGTCTTGAAGCGCACTACGCTCCAAGATCGATGCGACTCGCCTCTACCAACCTGCACTGACCATCATAGTTAAGGTCAATAGGGCATACTACCCGCATGGGCGTGGGGATGCCCTCATCCAGCAGCGAAATTCACGTAAGGCCGCGCGTTTGACACATTGCACACACGTCAGTGTCGCCACTGAAACGTTTTAATGAGATCGTGTCGGTACCGGAGCGAGGCACGGGGTCTCTATGTCATGCGGGATCGAGAGCTCTTGGGGGGTGGATGAGAAGAGGTTAAAGAGGTGGGGGGGGAGGTGGCACCCGAGACCGCCCCCCCCGCCAGGCACCCCCTAACCTCCAAGCCAGCCATGGCGCCAAGTGGTCATCTATCAATCCACCTCTCCCATTCATTCATGTCAACCACCCAGCCAGCCATCCACCCAGCCGACCGGCCAGCTATCCACCCATCTAAGCCGTCCACCCACCCACCCAGCCAGCCAACCATCCACCCCCACCTCCTATTCATCTACCCAGCCAGTCACCATCCATCCACTCACCCAGCCCAGACATACTCACAGTGAGAGTGGTTATCCTTTCCGTCAGCCGACGCCACCATCTCTCGCGCCCCGCGTCACCGCCACACTTCCACCATGCCGTTACGTCGCACGCGTCGCTCGCATGTGCTGTGGCCTTCCTCCCAATGGTACGCGTGGTACAGCCCGAATGGTGTATTCTCGGATAATTATAATTATCGATCATTATCAATGGAAATCTGTGGTGAGAGGCCGTGACCCGTTATCGGCATGTATCGATTACAAATCACGGTAGTTGCATCCCCGCCATAGGAATGTATCATTTCCATATCTGGCGTAAGCGATGACCATTTCAGCAGCAAGACTCTTCGGCTATCATTCCCGTGTCGGCGAAATATTTAGTTTTTATCAAAAGGAACACCATCCTAAAAAAAAAAACCTGACGATGATTGCATTTGAGTTTGACGTTCGTACGTCAAATTCAAATGCAATCATACGAAACTCCAGATAGCCAGCTATGGGGCCAACAGCCGCTTTGGACAATATGCGTAGGCAGGCGTCTGCGTGGGTATATGAAGGGGTCGATAATAACAATGATGCACGGCCCATTTGTCAATCTACGCCGTGTCTGCCAATGAAGTTGTTTTGAGCGTGCATGGTGACCACGGTGGTTCGTGCGGGTTGTTGACGCGGGGCGTGGGGGCGAGGCTGTAAGAGCAGGAACCGGTTGGGGTGTCGAACTCAGGGGCGGGGTTCGCAGCGCGGTGTGCGAACCACCGCGGTGCACGTCGCAACCTTTCGACGAGCACGCGCTTGGCTTACGTACGGCGGAGAAAGAAGTTGCACATCACGTAGACGCACGTGCGTCGTGAATCGGCATCGTTGCGTGCGCTGTGGACTCGATCGCTTGACACAGCCGCGTCCTGAACACGACGTCGCGTCGGGGAGGGAAGCGAATGAGCGGGGTGTTCGATTACAAACGTGGGGCACCTTCCCCTGAAGGAACTTTCACGGACGATTGTATAATTCCGCACATCAGCTGCGTACGGAGGGCATCGGCGTCCTCATCATAAGCGGTCATGTTCAATCCACTGCTGGACGAAGGACTCCCCAAGCCGCCGCCAGGGACCTCCACGATGTGCCAACCCACGAGAACACCTGCACGCGAGCTGATTTCACCTCGTGAGCTGGTGGGGGGGGGGTCACGTCTGCGCGGTCATGTGTGTGTGTGTGTGTTCGTACTAATGTCGACTTAAGTTATTTTTTACAGCCCTCACTTGTATCAGCGGAAGAAGTCATCACGGGCATCATCTAAGCCGATTGAGCCTTAATTTGGTCCCGTGGGTAAATATCAGCACTGCGGAGACAAAGGCGTTCGAGCGTGGTTCTGGCCACCCCAACTCGCGCGCTCCAATCCCGGCCTTAATAGGTGCTCGCTAACACCACTGCCCCCAACAGTTGTGCGTGGTTACGCGAGGGTTCAGTGCAGCTCGTCAATTCCCCGCGTGGACACTCTCCACGCGCACTCAAAGGCAGCGCGCAGGTGACGAGGTCCCTGCCGGCGACAGAACCAGCATTGATGTCGCGCACGTTTACATCAAGATACGCGTAATCGTCACCGCCAGCCATGGCCTATCCACTGCTGGATGAAGGACTCAACCGCGCCGCCGTCCCTCACGCGCCCGAGACGCCACAATCCATCCCACTCGTGCACGTTCACCGATCCACCGGTCGCTCCATCTCCGCGATGATCGTCCTCTCGGGCCAGCGCTCCGCTGTCTCTTTGGCTACCATGTCTACCATGTCTACCATGGCTACCAAGTCTACTATGTCTACCATGGCTACCAAGTCTACCATGTCTACCATGTCTACCATGGCTACCAAGTCTACCATGACTACCATGTCTACCATGGCTACCAAGTCTACTATGTCTACCATGGCTACCAAGTCTACCATGTCTACCATGTCTACCATGGCTACCAAGTCTACCATGTCTACCATGTCTACCATGGCTACCAAGTTTACCATGTCTACCATGTCTACCAAGTCTACTATGGCTACCATGGCTACCAAGTCTACCATGTCTACCATGTCTACCATGGCTACCAAGTCTACTATGTCTACCATGGCTACCAAGTCTACCATGGCTACCAAGTCTACTATGTCTACCATGGCTACCAAGTCTACCAAGTCTACCATGTCTACCATGTCCACCATGGCTACCAAGTCTACCATGTCCACCATGTCTACCAAGTCTACTATGTCTACCATGGCTACCAAGTCTACCATGGCTACCATGTCTACCATGGCTACCAAGTCTACTATGTCTATCATGGCTACCAAGTTTACCATGTCTACCATGGCTACCATGGCTACCATGTCTACTATGGCTACCATGTCCACCAAGTCTACCATGTCCACCAAGTCTACCATGGCTACCATGTCATTCACCAGCTGCATCGATTACCGGGGCGATCGTCGCCTTCGGAACGCGGCGCATGCTCTTGCCCGCTTTACTTTTCTCCGCTGACTTGACTGACTGACGGCTCTGATCTGCGTTTGTCCGACGACACAAACGTATGCACGGAGCACATTGTTTTAGTTTTGTTTTATTTGTGATTTATTTTGATTTAGTTTTGTTTCTACGTGCGTGACTTTACCGAAAGAACCAATGAGAGTGTCTTTTGGTTGTTATTGTTTGACTTGCATCCCACTGGGATTTTTGCACACCGCGTTGAAATACGGCGTTTTTTTCTGGAAGACTGTTTTTTTCATGGATTTTTCTGTTGCGCGTAGTCACTTTCAGATGTTTCTTGTTCGTGTTTTTGTTTGTTGCGGTTGCACCCGAGTCAGGAGCCGCATGGCTCACAGGGTCATCCCGAATAAATGAAACTGAAACATGCGGTCGGACGACGTCCGTCGATTCAGCAACTCGGCAATAAACCACCGCTTGGTCTCGCATATTTGTCGACGAGTGATTTACACATTCTCGGCGGCGTTTATCCAAACAGGCTACAACTTGCTGAAGAGGCCGGCTAACGTTGAAACCGGGGTTTAAGCTGCTTAGTCGAAACCCGGAGCATCTTGACTGCACTGGGAATCCCGACGAGGAAGGCTCGTAAGGCCGAGAAAGTCAACGACGCGACTGTTTCATCAGCGTCTCGGGCGGGGTGGCGCGCGCGATGGCGATCCCGTGGGGTTTGCGGATCACGCAAAGATCAGCGCGCCCTTCCACAATAAAAATGCATCTCTCGTCTATCGGTCTGTTGACTTCCAGACTCACATGACGCACGCATTACGTGGGCCACTGACCAAATAATGTGCGCGGATTTCGTCGCAATTTTTCTCTTCCCCTTCGTGTGTCCCCTGTCGCACTCGTTTTTGTCCCACGCGAAAACAAAAAAATACTCGATTATAAATGTTCAGCGGTCTCTGACGCTTACCTGGGTAAGTGAAACAGTATCATTAATACGTTTAATTACATAGGGACACACACACACACACTCGTAGAGGGATAGGTAATGCATTATAAATAGACAAGGATACGTTTCACCACGCAAAAAAAACGAAATACACATCGGCCTATCGGCCTTTTATGAGCCAATATTTCCCAGCATTAATTTACGCACGGAAACTCTCAAGGCCGGGTTCCACTTCCCTGAGTTCCATCAGCAGGGCTGCGTCCTCTCGTCAGAGCTAACCGAACGCTGCTGCTGCTGCTGCGTGTCGGTTTTGCGTGGCCGTCATCGGCGGTACGTTCAATGCGGCGCATCGACGCGGCGCGGGCATAGAAAGTGCGTCGCTTCTGATGTAATCGAAGCGTGCGTCTCTAAACCCTCCTCCTCCTCCTCACCCTCACCCCAGCGCCACAGCAGCTTAAGGCAGACCACATGAAAGGCGCGCGGGTCTCAGTCGGAGTGCTGCGTGCGAACCAACACCCCCCCCCCCCCCCGGGTCCACCTGGGTTCGATTCCCCTCGCTATGGCTAGTAGCATCCGTGCACACATTGTAACCAGATCTGTCATGTCTGGGACTTCCCTAGGTCGACTCCGCCTTAAATGAGTATACCTGCCGTGATGCGCAAACATCAGCACCGTGAGGGAGACAAAAGCGGCCAGGTTTTTGGGGTGGCAACATCGCTTCGCCCCCCCCCCCCCTCGTTGTCGCTACTTCGGCCTTAATAGGCGCTCGCTCACAACACTTTGCCCCAATGTACTTACGTCTGTACGGGCGATTACTGCATTTATTAATTTGTTGTGTACAAACTTTCAATGCATTACAGGAATGAACAAATTGTTTGCCAACGTGATCTCACCGGAAACAGCACGGCCGCATTTGTCACAGCAAAGTTAAATCGTTCGACTGTGCCATAAACTTTACGAGCGATATTATTTTCATAATTGCACGTGAGTTAACCAACTTGAAATATTCCCACAAAGCTGCCCTCGTGCGGCCGGGCTAATTCGTATCATCATTTGACCGCATCTCAACGGATGAATATTTCTGGGGTTTTTTTTTAATCGTGAACGATTTGGCTGGCACCCTGTTGCCAACTTCTCGTGAACTGTGTCCTCTAGGCCCACGATCGCGTCTGACTCTTTGCCTACAACACGGGGAAACAGCGGTATATGCCTAACGGGCAACAACACCGCTGATGAGACTCAGAAAAAGTGAAACCAATCCAGGATTTGCCTTTTAAAACAAATAAATGTAGTCCAGAAGCCTCACATAATCTATGGACTTCAATTATCTGTTGTTGTTTTTTTCAGTATCAGTATGAACTTCCAGAGGCACGAAACTCCTGCACACGAGCTGACCGTTCCATCGCTCCGTGTGCTCGATGGACGAACACTTCTGTGGCATCTTCCCTTATTTTTTTTCAAAACGAATATTAAACCGCCCCCCCCCCCCCCCCACCTCGTATCTACCCTGTCGATAAAAAGGCAACCCCCAGTCTGTAACCCAGTGTCGTTGGATGCAAGCGTTCGTGGATCTCTGCGAAACGTGTGTGAGACTGCGAGGGGGTCGGGAGGTGGTGGCCACGGCAGGTGGATGCATCGTGGGGGTTACTCTCCGGGCTCTTCGATTGCTTCACTCGCACGGCAGCAAAGCGCTCATTAAAATGGTGAATCGTATAAACAGATCTCTCTCTGTTCGTCTCTGCTATTTAAAAAGAAAACCAAAAAAGCACCTGGATAATGTTGGTGTGCAAAGGCAATATTATCCAACTACATTTGATGAAATTGCAAACTCTGGATCAGATGACTCAAAAAGCAAATGGACAATGTTGGTGTGCAAAGGCAATATTATCCAACTACATTTAATGAAATTGCAAACTCTGGATCAGATGACTCATTAAACGAGAATTGGTCAAACGTCTCAATGCATGGCCCTGCTGAGAGGTGTTTTGAGGCACATTAGGGCTAAATGACAGCCTCTTGTTTTGGTTGTTCACCCTCGGATGCCTACACTTCCCAGTGCTCTGTTTAGGAAGCCCCATACCACCACTAATGCCTATTTTCTCACGGAATCTGACTCAATGACCCCGTAATGCAAACATACAGGGTGGCCCAAAAGTCAGGACACATTAGGGTTATTATATTTATTTTAGGAAATCACAAAGGGTTATTTCATTTATTGTAACACATATTGAAACTGGCTCCAATTAACATAATACGTGCGTGAATTATCTTCTGAAATGAATGTAGCACTTTTTAAGTTTCCAGGTGTAATCTTTGAACATTCATTATGTTGTGTGGTCTCAATTAATTCAGGGTCCACGGTCGAGTTTTATAAACAACGGATTTGACGTGACCCCGCAGGGAGAAGAAAGTAGATAATCATCGTAATAATAATGATGCATCGATTGTTAGCTTGTAGATAATCATAGTAATAATAATTACGAATCGATTGTTAGCTTGTAGATAATCATAGTAATAATAATGATGAATCGATTGTTAGCTTGTTGATAATCATCGTTATAATAATAATGAATCTATTGTTAGCTGGTAGATAATCATAGTAATAATAATGATGAATCGATTGTTAGCTTGTTGATAATCATCGAAATAATAATGATTAATCGATTGTTAGCTTGTAGATAATCATTGTAATAATAATGATGAATCGATTGTTAGCTTGTAGATAATCATTGTAATAATAATGATGAATCGTTTGTTAGCTTGTAGATAATCATCGTAATAATAATGATGAATCGATTGTTAGCTTGTAGATAATCAAAGTAATAATAATGGTGAATCGAATGTTATCTGCTAGATAATCAGAGTAATAATAATGATGAATCGATTGTTAGGTTGTAGATAATCATTGTAATAATAATGATGAATCGATTGTTAGATGATAGATAATTAAAGTAATAAAAATGGTGAATCGAATGTTAGCTGATAGATTATCATCGTAACACTAATGGTGAATCGAATGTTAGATGATAGATAATCAAAGTAATACTAATGGTGAATCGAATGTTATCTGGTAGATAATCATAGTAATAATACTGATGAATCGAATGTTATCTGGTAGATAATCATAGTAACAATAATGATGAATCGAATGTTAGCTGAAATAATGAACTAATTGAATTGTTTAAAAGCCAGTGTTAAAATAAATGAAGTAACCACACGTGCCCTGACTTTTGGACCACCCTATATAATGTCACAGGTCTTGCATGAAGCCGTGCAACAGCGCGTAGCACGGGTATCCCAATAACATCATCGTGCCAAGCCTCTGTCGTTCTCGCGTCCAAACGAACCCCTTCGTGCTGCACGCGCGGGCGTAGAAGTCGTGGCGGCGCGTGAGCGACTCGCGCACTGCCGCGCAATCAACCCGGCAACCTGAGCTAAGATTCCCGGCCACGGCTAACATCAGTAGCGAGTGATGTCTGAATCGGTTCTCAGTCCCCCCCCCCCCGTATCCTTCACCAACACGCGCTTACCAGCGTGATGAAGTATGCTGGTGGGGTGGTGGTGGGGTGGTTACCCCAATACTGACACGGCGTGTGGACGGAGACCTTAATCCAGCAGCAGATTGACACAGGGTCTACAATGAGTATCGATGAGTAGAGTGCAGGACTCACCACCAGAGCGGGTAGGCAGCGTGGCCTGGACGAACCATGGGCAGTGGCATCAGCAGCAGCAGCAGTAGCAGTGGCGGCAGGAGCGCGCACACTTGACTGCGGCGGCAGCGAGCATCCATCTCTCTCCGCTCTCCCGGCACGGGAGGCCAGGTCACCTCGACTTCCGTGTCTCCAGCAAACTCGACTCTCTCCCTGCCGCGCGCGTCTCTCCCGCCCACCTTGCTCCGTCCCCACGGATCCCTCCTCGCTCGTTCCTCTCGCGCCGCTCCTCGACCAGCGCGCCTTGTTGTTGTTGTTGTTGTTGTTTTCTTCTGCGTCTTGTCTTTACGCTTCGTTTGACTCACGAGTTCGGCTCGCGGTTTGGAGAGACTCGAGGTCGAGGCAAGAAATCGAGAACTCAACAAACAGATTGTTCAAAGTTGAACCGAAAAGGGAAGGATAGGACGAGACGAGGTGGTGGGTGGGGGGGAGCGATCGTGCGTGCGGTTACACTCGCGGCGCGCTGTCACTGAGCCTACGCTAGCGGCGATAATTGCGTCAGGGCTGGGCTTAATGATGATGGGGAAGGCGCTCCTCGGTCTCCTCCCTGGACTCTCTCGCTCCTCTCACGTCTCTCGCCTCCGCCACACGCCAATGCCTCCTTGGAGTCACGTCTGTAGCAGCCAGCCAGCCAGCAGCAGTGATCGGGCCAGAAAAAAGCGCAACAGCTAGAAATATCCCGCAGTGCTGGTTCCCATGACGACTCCAACAAAGTCATAATTAGTCATCTCCTTTTCGGAGTTTCCGCCATAACAAAGGGGGGGGGGGTGGGGAGAGATCGGGGCGAGGCGAGGCGGTGTGAACGGGGCCCGGCCAGAGAGGATCTCCCATATAAATCGCCGCGCCGTGTTTACGCACAACAAAGCGCAGCGCCGAGTCTTAGCACTCCTCACTCGCTCGCGAGCCTTTCTCACCTCCCCGGCGCCGTGGACCTCACACCCCCCCCCCCATCCCTCCCACCTCCCCCCCCCCACTCGTCCTCCCACCCCTCTCTGCACTGTGAGCACCCCGCCACCCTCCCCGTGTGCCTCCCCCCACCCCACTCTCTCTCGACTCCCTCCTCAATCCGTCTTTCGCTGCCTTCCCTTCTCGCCTCCTTCTCAGCGGCGTCTCAAGTCGAGCACTCCAGCTGCGAAGGCTGCATGCATTAAAGCGCCGGGGCAGAATAGAGGAGGCGAGGGGAGGAGGGATTGGGGAGGATAGCCGGGTGGGGGAAGGGTGTTTGTAGGGCTGCCCACCTCGTGTCAAACGCTCCCAACACCGGACTGCTCCCCTCAACTAAGGCGGCGCCGCCGCCGATACCCGCGCCGGTGACGCTTGTGCCCGTGAGGCTGGAAGAGCCCTGGCTCATTTTTTTTTTTACGGCGTTGCGAAAGGAGCCCCCAAAAATAATGCGATGAGGTCAACGTCTCGCCCGTCTGTTTGTTATCCTCGAGTGCGAGCAGGTGATCACCACAGTGCTATAAATAGAGCTGTGCGCGAGTGCGCGACTCGCGCGCTGAGCGTGCGGAGAGCGAACCCGGCGAACCGAGTTCGACTCGTCGCTCGCGGGCAATGCCGGTGGCGCGTATCTGAACGCGGTCCTCCCCTGGGTCGATTCGGCCTCAAGTGAGTAGCTCGTTAAATGAGTATCGCACAACGAGCGAACAAAAATGGCCGGGGCGTGGTTCTTGCCGCAGCAATCCATTGTGCGCAATTCAGCACCTTCGTCGTTGCTCGCTGACAGCGCTTGCCACGATAGTCTGTGAAGTCCATGCGGCAGGTGTTTTTGTTCGTCTTCGTTGCACCACACCCTTGCACAAGGGCCATTGAACTGATTTTTGTGTTTAGTTTGTTGTCCGACCCCGCGCCATCCGATTAGCACGATTGGCTAGGTGCGGTGCGAAAGAAGTTCAATATACATTGAGACTCGACGAGGCTCTCCGTTTTACAGAGCCGGGCGGTGGTGGCTATGATGCACGTGGCCTGTAGCCCGGCACTGTGGAGGCAGCAGCGAGGTGTTGGTGGATCACCGCACAAATGTTGCTGAACTCCCTTCCTGTTGCTCACGACTCTGGCTTGCCACGGCAAGTCGGTACCGCAGAGCTGTGGACTGATATCGCTTGACCCCGTTCTGTATATGGGATAGAGTGTTGCTCCCTCGCATGCGTCGGGTTTCTCCGGGCGCTCCGGTTCCCTCATTGGGAACGCTGACTCACAGCCTGGCCGTTCGCCAGCTCGCCTCTGTGGTTGCTCGGTGGATGTGAGATGCGATTTGGTATGAACAATGACGAGGCTATATGAAACGAATCATTGTTTTTATTATGATCATCATAATTACATGGCAATATACTTCTTGTGAGAAAATAAACAAACAATCACCTGTTGCGTGTGTTTGTTACTGCATATTCTTGGTTCTTTCGGTAAAGTCACGTACATTGAAAAAATTATAAAAATTTGAAAATAATAGCAAAAAATCCATGATTTTAACTTTATTTCATTTTATTATTGGTATTTTTTTATTTTCTATCCACGTGACTTTACCGAAAGAACCAAGCATATAGATTTCTGCAGTCACGAAAGCTTTAAGTAAAAAATGTGTTACTCCACTTGCCCTCCCCTCCCCCCGTGTGTTTGAGAACGGTCCACGGAAGATGCTGTCACAGAACTGCTTCTGAGGAGCACCTTCAATTGGCCCATTATTTACACTGTGGGGCGCACATTTATTTCACATGTACATCGTACGGCAGCAATCCACACGATAGTTGCTTAATTATAATGATCAGAGTTGGAATTTTCGCCAAATCTATGGAGACAACCACATTTATTTCGAGGCCCTTATTGTTGCGTAATAACTGTGAACTCATGCCTACTTGAGAACCCTGTTTTATTGATGGGCGGCTGCGACCCCGGAATCGAAGGTGCCAGCTCAGCGCTCTGACTCATTGAGATGCCCTACCCCGACTCAGCGTGATCACCCTTAATGACTTGAACGAGGGGCCGCGATATTGAGGCACCCCCTATACAATCCGTGCAAACAACACCTCAACAAACACGAACAGCTGCGAACCGCCACTGTTCCCGCGCCATCAGCGGACGCTTGCTTACGACGTATGGGTAACTATGACAGTTGTCACGGGAGTGGAGCGGTGGTTGCAGTGGAGGGTTGTTTTTGTCGCGTTGCGATATGAACCCAGCAACGTCAGTTCGATTTCCTCACCACGGCGAACATCAATAGTGAGTGATATCTCAACTGGTCCAGGACCCCATCACTCCACCTTCCCCCCACCACTTCACCAATCCGCACTGACGGACGTGGTGATGTGTGGTCAACCAACCCCCGATGACCGACACGGCATGGGCAACATCTAAATCGAGTAGTAGATTGAGCAAGGACCGGACATTCTTAATTTTGCAACATTCACAGCAAAGCGTGTCGCGATATTGAAAGCGATTGAATGAGCTTCACTGCTCAGAGTGAGTTCGATGGTTACTGGTCGGTAGTTGCATTAAGATGATGATTTGGCGTTGGGGCTGTCATGACGGCTTATCGGTAGCTGGAATCTGTGCCTTGCTCACATCATGCATTGAGAGGGAGAGTTATTGCAATCACATGTTGATTTCAAAAGCGTATACGTGCAACGACATTTCAACATGCCGCAAAACGCACGTGCTTTGTGGTACAGATGCGTGGTCATATCGGTGAATACGATGGTGATGGTATTAGTGGTTAGGGTGGTGGTCGTAATTATGAATAAGGTGGCAGTGCTTATCCCGATCCGCCTTCCATAATTGGTCTCTGTCGTTGAGCGAACTTGTTGCACGTGATTTGTATGTTGACTCATAGTTTGTATTGCGCCCAACTTTGCAGCCTGCTTCGTAATAAATGTTCCCCAAAACATATCCTGGAGTTAATATCCATCGATTGTTACAATAACAATGTCGTCAGCACATTTGGGGTGGTTAATACTCTGCACATTGATGTTGATGTCTCTTATTTCTCCAATGCAATGTTTAGAACCACGTAACTTTCGCTCGATGCGCGTGTTAAGCCTTGGTGGCTCCGCGCCTGACTTGTCTTCGGAAGTTTTGAAACTTCCTGTAATCTCAGTGTAGTCACGCAGAAAAAAAAATATTTTATTCTATTTTTGTTTCATTTATTTTTATTTTTTTTATTTTCTATCTACGTGACATTACCGAAAGAACCAATGACATGAATTCCTGCAGTCACGAAAATTTAATCTCAGTGCAGCTCGGCCAAGAGGACGATCACCGCGGAGATGGAGCGATGACATCAACTCATGCGCATCACGAAGATGGGTTGTGGCGTTAACAGTTCCTGAACGATGTCGTCGGTGTTGCAGTGGATCAATCATAGGCCTTGACGATGGTGATATAGATGGTGATGATGATAATGGCGTTCGTAGTGTTGGTGATCATAACGATGTTGGTTATGACATTGGTGATGGCTATAGTTATGACAATAATGCGGATTGTGACACGGGTGATGATAATTATATGATGGTGTATGAGATGACGATGATGATAATGGCTGTGGTAATGATGATAAGGGTGATGATGATAATTACGATGGAGCATTTAATAATGATGATTAAGATTTAGGTGCTGATGATAATTACAGTGGCGCATGTGGAAGTTATGATGGTGAAAATGATCATAAGTGATGATGATAGTTATGGTGGGTCGTGCGATAGTGATGGTGATGATGGCGGTGATGGTATGGGAGCGGTGGTGCAACGATTAGCGCGTTGTGCTACGATCTCGGCGCCTCGACTTCTATTCTTGCTCACGGCCAACACCGGTGACGATTATCTAAATCGGTTCTGGGCATCCCCTAGGTCGACTCAGCCTCAAATTAGTAACCTGGTAAACATCGCCACTGGGGAGACAAAGGCGGTCGGGCGTCGGGCTTGCCACCCACTCCCTCGTGTGCCGTCCAGCCCTTCATAGGTACTCGCTGACAGCACTTGCCCCAACAGTCTGTGCAGGCTACACGGGGGATCTTTGTCTTTGGTGGTGGTGTCGGTGGCGTGGCTGCACTGCCACCTTGTGGACAGTCGCGGCACGAGTAGCCAGGTCCCCCCGAGACGCACGTGGGGGCCGTCCATAAATGACGTCACGCACCTAGGGGGGGGGGTCAGACATTTGGGGGGGGGGGGGTGAGAAATGTGACGTCACATCAAAATGCGCAACTTTAAATAAATATAGACAACACGTTCTACTTAATTAAATAGACTTTTTAATAAATGTTTTCTCCTACATCAGAATGCAGCGCCACATTAAATACGCACTACAATGACAACAGTTTAAAGTGATTTGAAGAATGTTTTACTTTTTGGGGGGGGGGGGGGCAGAGCTTTGTGATGTTATATTTGAGGAGGAGTCTGACTTTTTGTGACGCCGTGTGACGAAGGGGGGGGGGAAGTCAAACATCGTCCAAAATCGCGTGACGTCATTTATGGACGGCCCCTTGGTGCGCGTTCAGTGATTTTAATCGAAGAATCACTCCGGTCTGTAACGCTTCACGTACCCATGGTATCACGCGTACCATGGTCAACAACAAAAACACATTTTTTTCTGGCCTGGACTTTTGCAGCTGTTTTAGACTAATTTCAGGGTGCTGATTCCAAATCTGATCTCAGATTTGCTCTATCACATCTCATTTTATGCTATCGGCATACCCCATTTTCATTGATTTTACCCGAAATTAACTCTGTCACTTATGATTGCAAGTTGTTGCGAGTCAGTGGCTGCTTTAGTGTTCAAATATGGTGCTGTATTTTTAGGATAGTGTGTTTATAATATCATTTCATGTAGATATCCACATTTATTTAATATTTTTCTTCTGCAGTTTTTATTGAAAATGCAATATTTGATATCTCAAAAACCTGATGTGATAGACAAATACTGATGCCAGATTAACCAGTGTTATTGGTCGTCACAGGACTCAATGGTAACTTGCTGGACACAATTCGGAGCAAGTTGAATGCATCTTATGTTGAGCGGTCGGGTATTGCAGAGAGATGTATTTGAAATCTCGGGGACAATGGTCAACTCGGCACATCATCCTTCGGGGTTGTGTAAAATGAGTAACACCACTTTGTTGGAGGTCAACAGTGCTTGTCCTCTGGTTGGACGCACCCCCGCCATAGGAACATGGAATTCCCTCCAATGACCGCGAATGTGAGTACCGGCCCGTATTATAATAATAATGATAGTACTCGTTTGAGGACAGAGACCGTTGCACGTTTTGAAACATTCTGATCGGGGTGAGACGATTAATCGAATCAAGTTGACAACAGACGATGCATCACATCGCAAGTTGCGATGTATTATTTATTCCATCGGAGTTCACAATCTATTCTTGCAGTGGAGGATCACGTTCGCCCTGGCGCCACTAGAGGCCGCTATAATCAATGCAATCGGCGACGCTGGGTTGCGGCGGGGGTGACAGACGTTGATCGACCCAAATGTCGGTCATGGAGGGAATTTGACCATACTTCACCACGCTGGTCAGCGCGGTTGAGGGGAAGGGAAGCGGGGGGGGCGAAGCACGCGGCTTCAGCTGCCACCACTCGCCGCCACTGTCAGCGGCGACCTGGAACTCCCCTCCCGTCCTTCCTCCCCTCCCTCCCTCCTCTCCTCCCCTCCTTCCTCCCGTCCCACCCTCCCTCCTCCTATCCTTCCTCCCCTCCCTCCCTCCCTCCTCACCCTCCCTCCCCTCCCTACCCTCCTCCCCCCTCCCCTCCTTTCCCCTCCCCTCCTCCCCTCCCTCCTCCCCCCTCCCACCCTCCCTGCGAGGGAGGAACACGGGAGCCGGGTGATGTTCGGCAGAGTCGCAGTGCCACAACCCACCGCTTCGCAATCATCTCCCAGCTCGCGGCGCTGCGGGTTCGCCCCCCCCCCCCGTAATGAAGTAAGAATGTCACACCGCTGGGTGCTGCTCACTCATTAGCGCGCTGAGATTGAGAGATTGAGGGGCTTCATGCGAAGGAGCGGAGTGGGTGACCCATCGCTCAAGTCACATTTTGGCTGTCAGGCATGACAATCGAAACGTCTCACGAGACGTCTGGAACGCGGCGACCAACACGCAAAGCGCTTTCACCAGTTACACCGCATCCTCCGGATTGTAAGACGCACACCCCCCCCCCCCCCCTACTGCCCCCCCCTCTCTCCTGCCTTATGTTGTCAAGCAATCGTTGCGGGGTGCGTCTTAAAATCCGGTAGCTGTGTGCGTGAGACCATATTTGTGTCTCTTTATTGACACCGGGAAGGACATTTTGAGTGCCTCTTACTTTCTGCAGTGTCTTATAACACAGGGAGAATAGGGTGGTTGTAATATTATTTAAATTTTGACTTAAAACTTTCGTGACTGCAGGAATTCATATTCTTGGTTCTTTCGGTAAAGTCACGGAGATAGAAAATAAAAAAAATATTTTTAATTTATTATTTTTATTTTATTTTTCTATCTACGTGACGTTACCGAAAGAACCAAGAATATAATATTATTTAAATTACCGGAATACGAACAATGAGTAGCCCCTTGTGAATCCTCTGCTGGGTGAAGGCCTCTCCGCTCCGTATGGATCATGGCGGGGTTTTTTGTTTTACCATTCTCCAACACGAACGTCAGTGCGGTTTGGTGAAGAGGCGGTGCGGTGTGCAAACATCGTCACTCGGGAGACAAAGGCGGCCGGGCGTGGTGCTGGCCACCCACCCACCCTGGTGTGCCTTGCCGGCCTTTGTAGGTGCTCGCTTTAGTTTGTTTCCTCCGCCCCCCGCCGCCACGGGGGGGTGGGGGGGAAGGAAAGAAGGAAACAAAGTTGGCTACGTACGGCGCGAAAGAAGTTCAACATACATACTCACGGCACTTGCCCCAAAGGTCTGCTGAGGCTACCTACAGGGGGGGATCTTTGTGTTCGACTGCAGGGCAGAATCCGATACCACTCACCGCTGGTGCCATCCTTGGTCGCGCGTCGAACTCATGTGGTCGAGTTCAAAGGGCAGTGTGCTAACCACTGCGCCACTGGTGCCCCCCCCACGCCCCATGAACACGAGAGCATTTTAATATTCACTGTCCGCTTTATATCGACTTCAGCGTCGGACTCTGCTCGAGGCAAATTACTCGGTTCACCGATGGCGACCGTTCGTTTTGAGCAACAGCCGTGTGAGCCGACGCGTCACTTTGGGGTCACCGTGCCCCCCCCCCCCCCCGGAGGCAGGGGGAACCTATCGACGACCGAGCAAACGATCTTAGCAATCATTTTTGAAACTCTTCATTCGGAGTTTTTTTTTCCTATTTACAATAGTTGCGTTAGACTCGACTGTGCGTAGTATACATATACAACAATGTCAGCTGTCTAACGCTTCCACAACATCACTACGCAATTCACACGTCAAGCCACTCACGACGGATCTAGATTTTCATGAATGAGCCGGGTGTGGGTGATGCACGCCTGTTAACCGTCGCTTGGGAGGCAGGGGTTTGTGGATCACGCAGATGCGTGAAACTCACGAAATCATCCGGCATGTAAATCGTCCAGCAGAGGGCGCTACATTTCGCGTGTTCGCGATCGTGTCTGTGCGGATGTTGGTCATCTCCTTTTTGCGTGTGTTGCGCTTTCCAAATCCTTCGACTCTCTCTCACGATTTTGCGATGTAATAATCCACATAGAACGTGCGCACGAGCTGATATCGTAGCTCCATCGCCTCTGTGGACGTGCCTCGATTCCTTGGATGGCCCCTCCGTTTCATCCTCGGCCATCGTTCATGATCCCATCCTGGCTGCGTGTCCTGCCCAAAACCCACTTGTGTACAAAAAAACACACTAATGGTGTCAATAACCTGAGTATGTTATCTAATCCCCTCTAATCCTCTGTTCAGTCGGTCAGTGTAATTCCCTTTCTCTCTCTTTCCACGCTCTTTTGTGCACTTTTCAGTTGTGTTCCATGTTGATTTGTTCGCGTTTCTGAGCCAATTGTGAAAGCGGGCAATCACGGCCACCGATCGAACGCCACCTTGACACCTTGCTTTGTCATGACCACGATTCATGACTGCCATCGTGACATGCGTGACATGTATGCCTGCTCTACAGAAGCAGCACAACGCCGTCTGCAGCGCAGCTGGACCAGCGTCGAGATGGCCGAGTGGGACGTTTCAGGGCAGGCATGGGGGGGGTGGGGGACACGTGTCCCTTGGCACCTCTTACACCGCGCACGAAGCCCGCCCCGCTGCGTAACTCCATCTCCTCCACGCGGCCTTCGAGCGTCGAGCTCCAAGGGCCTCATTCCTTTATCGCGCGCGTGCAGAGCGCCTCGCACGGCGAGAACACCGCCACATGTTGCCGCTGGTGACACACAACTTCTGGGCGAATGTTTAATCATTTCAATACCACTCCTGCAAAGGTCGACTGCGGTGAACGAACACTTTTTTTAAAATATATATATAGAACAAGATCTGAAAAGCCAGATCTTAAACTTTCTCAACGTGGTTCAATACCAAAACCGCAAGTCCCCTCCCCCCACCACCTTGAGTTTAAATCAAAGCCGCTGCTATTCCAGCGCGGGGAGGGGGGGTCTGAGCACATTAACGTGCGCGCTTCCAGATGCGATGTAAGCCGCTCGCCTCTTCGTTAATTACACTCGGGGCGCACGGCACGGCAATGATAATAATAATCACATGCAGACGCGCGCCGGCCAGCACGGCCATGCGCACAGCTGAAGGGGGGTTAGGCAACAGCCACAGAGCGAGGCGACGGGAAATAGCCAGGTGCGATAGGCGACCACCAGGTGCATGCAAGAGGTTGTGGGGTAGGCAACGGCCAGAGGAAGGCAACGGCCAGCTGTAGATAATAGCCAGGTGTAGGCAACGGCAAGGTGTAGATAATAGATTTGAAGCTTTCGTGACTGCAAGGATTTATATTCTTAGGTTTTTTCGGTAAAGTCACGTACGTAAAATGTTTTAATTAATAAAAGTAAAATAAAATAAATATTTTTCTTTTACTTTTATTAATTTTAAAAACGTGTAGATAATTAATAAAAGTAAAATAAAAATAAAATAAATATTTTTTATTTTACTTTTATTAATTTTAAGAATGTGTAGATAATAGCCGGGTGTTGCCAACCGTGAGTAGCGGCCGGTCTCACGTGGCACGGACCGTGCTGTGCGCGACTTCACGTTCCGATGGACGCCTCCCACCCCCCCCCCCCCAAAGCTTCTCAACGTCGCTGTTACGTTCCACAAGCGCAGGCCGCCGCTGCCACACGCGGCCCTCACGACGAGCAAGAGTGGCAAGGGAGAGAAGAGTCCTCGCCGATGTCGGCTCGAGTCGAAACTTTGCTGGCGCCGGGGGGAGCCCCCCAAGTTCGCCCGTTGTTTTTGGTTCAGTTTCATGGTGCGCGGACTCTCCGTGCGCGTGTCAAATGAATCTCGCTCGTGCGCAGGAGCCAAGCGGATTGGTGCTTCGCGACACCCTCAAGAGACGATGTCAGCTTGGGGAGGCCTTCACGACGACCACTGGCTGTGGCCTGGTGACTATCCCTAGAGCTCTTGCCTACACCTGGCCGCTGGTTATCACTGGCCATTGCCTACCGCCTGACAGTATTCAATTGAAAGCGTCGGCTCATACGCCGGCGCGAGATGGCTTGCGGCAGGACAATCAGGGATGACGACGACACGGGGATGATTGTTCATCCAGCAGCAGTGGGTAGATCACAGCTTACGACGACGGCGATGATGATGATGATGTTGTTGATGCTGTACACATGGCAGCGCATGCCAACTGTGCCAAAAGCAGTGTGAGCATTTACTCTAAGGCCCACACAGCATTGTGCGCTTCAAGGGAAACATCTATTTTCGTCATTGTTTTAAATACTCGCCTACATAAGGGGAAGCGTGCGTGTGTGCGTGTGTACATAACCATTCGGCGATTTCTATAGCGTGTAACTCCCACACGGCGGCAGATCCATTTCTCTTTGTAAACTCCCCCCCACCACCACCACCACCTCTCTCTCTCTCTCTCGGGGTCACGCGAAGACAATCGAGTGCAGCAGGAAACCTGGGAACCTCGATAAACCGAGCGACGTCAACTCGAGAGGGCCCGTGGCACATCGCGAGCAACCTTTGCGCCTCCAGCTGCGCTGGGTGGGGGGAAGGGGTGACGCGAACCGCGTGCAGCAGCTGTGAAGATGTTTCGATTTAAAGCTTTCGTGACTGCAGGGATTCATCTTCTTGGTTCTTTCGGTAAAGTCAAGTAGAAGGGAAGTAATAAATTAATAAAAAATAAAACATAATAAAATAATTCTCACGACGTTTCGGCCACAACGCAAGCAGCCGTCCTCAGGTGAAGAATGAAACACCGCCAAGCTTGTAGCCCAGCTTAAATATAGGCTACAAGCTTGGTGGTGTTTCATTCTTCACCCGAGGATGGCTGCTTGCGTTGTGGCCGAAACGTCGTGAGAATTATTTTATTATGTTTTATTTTTTATAATTTTATTACTTCTGTTCTACGTGACTTTACCGAAAGAACCAAGAAGACAGCTGTGGAGAGTCAAGGAGAGGCCACTCGGCCTGGCTCTTCGCTTCAGCAGCAGCAGCAGCAGGGCGGTGGAAATTCCACACGCCCATGGCGAGGTTCGGTCTATTCATCTGAAATATCATCGGTCACTTGCCACTCGTTGTTCGGCCGAGTCGACGCCTGGCTGAGACTTGAACTTTTGCAAACTCTTGAATGCGATTCGGGAAGCCTGCCTGGGTCACGCTCTCATCAAAGCGTCGCGCGGTGCAATCTCACGTGCAGATGTGTGTAACGCGACGTCTTTGCGGCGCAACAACGACCGTTGTCAATCCTCTCCTTGGATCGAGGCATCCACACGCGTTTGGGTCACGGAGAGTTGCGTGATCGAACTTCTCCATGCCAGACGGTGCGGGTTGGTGAATGGTGGCCCCAGGGCCGCTGACGGTAACCACGCGTGCCACCACATCCCCTGTTAACTTGTGTTTGTGCTATTTTACTGTTAACGTGCGTGTGTTATTTTACTGACATGTGACAAAGCAGGCTGAGAGAGGTTGAAGGGCAGGGTGATGGCAATGATGACCAACAAACTAAAATGTCTAAACTCGGCCACCACTTTTTCAAGGTGTGTGTGTATTTTTAGTCGTCATATTGACATATCCAGGAATGAGCCAGTGAGTCTTTTCAACGCGACAATAGAGCCTTGTTTGGAAAATGTGTCCAATTACTGGCAAGATATCGCAAGCATGGGGATGTCTAGATAGAACCCGCAAAAAAGTGCGAGGTGATAACACTGACAGCAAATTAAGGATCCTACTTGATGTACTGCCGTCTACCTCGAGGCAACACCTCGTTTCTCTACAAGAGGGTTCAACAACAACAACTGCCATTCGCCACTAAGTGGCGGTGACGTCACCACAACGCTTGTGCCAGGCTATGTGCAGGTTGAGGCCACGTGAAGTAGTGAACGCCCTCTGGCAGGAGGTCACGGGGCAGACCCAGATGCCACAGGTCGACTCAGACGACTGGCTGATGCACCACCTGTGCCCCCTACTGTACCAACTTGCTGTGATTTTGCTACCCGGCGCTCCACTCGTTATTGTGAGCGTCGCTCCTCTGCTCCCCGTTGTTGTTGGAGGGCGACTGCCTACAACTGCCCAGTAGCGTCCTTAACGAGCCTCCTCCACAGAGGCCGATCTTGACACCACTGGTACCAGTCATCGGCAGGTCCACTCAGCTCCACGTCCTCCTGTACCACATCACTCCATCTCTTCTCTAGCCCGTGCCGCGCCCGTTTATCCTCCTCCATCCGGCCGAACAAAAGCTGTTTAGGCATGCGGCGGCTGGGCATGCGGGCTACATGGCCCAGCCAACGCAGCCTTGCCTGCCGGAGGAGTTCACCGATGGGACTTTGTCCAGATCTTTCAAGGATTTGTGAGCTCCTCACACAATCCAGCCTGGTTAAACTCAGGATGGATCACCTCTTGGTGGCAAGCTCCAGGTTCAGCAGCAGCGCCTCCAACTCCTCCTCTGAGTGAGCAGCAATTACCAGATCATCGACATACATAACATGGTTGAGCAATAGGGAGTCATCCCTTGACCGCACCTGGGCATCGATCTGCCTCCCATTGTATCTGTACCAGATGGAAATTCCTCCGGTACAGCTATTGAAGGCTTCACGAACTACGTTGTCAAAATATATGTTATATAATGTGGGAGCCAGAGAACATCCCTGTTGCACCACAAGGTGTACAGGGAATGGCTCTGACTCCCGGCCACATAGTTTTACCCGGGACCGCTCACCATCATGAAAGTCCTTAATGATCATGAGCTGAGGCTCAGGGACTCCGAAAGCACGAAGAACAACTGAGGCCTACTGATGGTATCATAGGCCTTGACCAGGTCAATGAAGTAGAGATGTAGGTCTTGTTGGAATTCCCTACACCTGTGCTGTAGTAGACGGACAGAAAATATGGCATCTGTGCAGGACCGCTCTTTCCTGAAACCGCATTGGGGCTCTGCAAGCCTCTTCTCAGTGTGCCTAGCAAGGCGATGTTGAATAATCCTTGCCGGGACCTTCCCCGACACACTGATGAGTGACATGCCCCTGTAGTTGTAACAGTCTGCGTGGTCCCCCCTTCTTAAAGAAGGGGGCCACCAGGGCATCCTTACAATCCTGCGGAACCTGTCCAGTGGTCCAGACTGTTGTTATGATGTCATGTAGGGCAGTCTGTGCACAAACGCCATCCTCCCTCAGCATTTCGCTTGGGAGATCATCTCTACCCGGTGCCTTTCCTGGTTTCAGACTCTGGATCGCCTTTAGTACTTCCTCAATAGATGGCACCTCAGCGAGCCACTCACAGGGGGTGACATCTTCCTCCAATATTTGAGGCACCGCAGCCTCGGCAGGGTCATCTCCACTTTGTCCCACGTTGTTTTCCTGGGTGAGGGATTTCCCCTCCCCCAGGACCTCACAGAAATGCTCAGCAAATCTGCAAACCTGTTCCTGGGGGTCGGAGATTGGATCACCGTTCTTTCCCCTAATGATGGTAATAGGTGTGGTGCTGCAGGTTACCATTTTTTTATGGAATTAAATAGCGATTTGTGATCGCGGGCCATTGAGGCAGAGCAAGAGAGCAACACAACCCCCTACCTCCTCGTGGTGCCGGACGGGCGGCGCTGTCGTGGGCAGTGCTGTGGGGGGATTCCCAATTCCGATTGGCCTTTCCCCTCATGGCGTTTGTAACCACCAGAGCGACCAAATTGGGGCTTTGGACGGGTGCGAGGGGCTGGTAAATCCTCCACCTTCAATTAATTACCAATAAACCACGACCATAAAATGTAATAAAGAAGCTTGTGCCGGAGGTCCCGGGGGGACAGGCTTCTATGACGTCTTCTGGCCAAACCCCATGTGGCGGAGCCAGGAGACTGAATCCTTACCCTCGGGGCTCCTCTAGAAACAACAAAAACCACTACATGTGGCCAAGTGAAATATTCGAACGCTCACTGCGGAGGAGAGGCTGTCACTCCTCTGTCGGGAGCTGGACCGGTACCGCCTGGATCTCTGTGGTATCCAGGAGGTCCGGTGGACTGGCTCTGGCTCCTGCCACAAGCAAGAGGTTTCACACACACACAAACATCGGAGTGACCCACAAAGCCCGAGGCATCGATAGAAAAAAAATGAGCTCCAATCAATTGCATTCAATCAACATCTATTTATAAATGTCCTTAACGATCAAGTTAATTGAGATCAAGTACTCCAAAGGAAAATGCACTACCACTAAAATGTTGTGTCCGTGCGAACCAATCAGCGCACATTACCCTCTATGACGTGTGGATCAGAATAGCGGAAGACCAGCTGAAACGTGTGCAATTAAATGTATAGGCAGAAAGAGGAGAACGTGGCTTTGAGAACGTACTCGGGCTACGGATCACACATCGACTGTTGAGAAAAGCAAAGTCGACTTGTGCCGAACACATCGTTCGAAGGGCTCCTCTGGCTGACACGAATGACATCGTGGCAGCCACAGGAGGAGAAGGCACCCCAGCAGCACCTCCAGCATGGAGACGGAGTGCTGAAATCAGCTCGCGTGCAGGTGCCATGTGGATTGTTACATCACTCGATCATACTGGTAGGAACCTCTGGTTACACCAGCCCACAGGGGATTATTGTGTCCGTCCGTCGTGCAGGGAGGGGCTGGGTGGGGAGGGAGGGGCTGGGTGGGGGAGGGGAGAGTGGGGAGGGGCTGGGTGGGGAGGGTGGGACTGGGTGGGGAGGGTGGGGAGGGGCTGGGTGGGGAGGGGCTGGGTGGGGAGGGTGGGGAGGGGCTGGGAGAGGTGGGGCTGGGAGGGGAGGGGCTGGTCACCCCGTGGTGCCCTTATAAAACTCAACGTTTAACCTACTCACGCCGCTTGTGCCCGCCCTCACAGTCGGGCATATTTGCGGAATACACCACGCCGCCGTTGACCCTGCAGGCCATTGACCGAGCAACCCAACGTTCCTACCGGAGGAATGTGTTGATAAGTGGGGGTGGGGGGGGTGACTTGGGGAGGAATTAATCCAGCAGTGGATTTTTCATTGCTGAATATGACCATTTGTGTCGATGCAAGTGTGGAGGAGGGTGGGGGGGTGGTCAGTGTGAGATCAACGTCCAGCGACAAGCGGATGGGCGGTGGAGTCACGGGGAGTTCTCAGCAGCGGCGGGTTTCGCGAACGTTCGCCTCGCCGCAGCTCACGAGGCTCCCGTCGCTCACCACGGCGCCAACAGCGCGGCCGTCGCAGCCCGGGCGCGCGGAGCCACGTGCCGTGAAATAATTCAGCGCGCCGCCCCTATCAACACGATACAGTAACTTTATTCTCTATGTACATCGTGTTCATATCACCGTTATAGAAAGAAAGAAGAAGACGAAAAAAAAGAAAAGCACACGCGTGCGGCACGCGCTCGCTCACTTTGACAGAGTGGTGGTGGTTCCCATGTAAAAACTGCGCACAGGGTTCCGTGCGTGACTGGGTGATCGAGCGCAGACAGGCGCATCCGAGTCCCGCATGCCCCGATGCGTCATCCTCCTTCTTCGAGCATCCCTCTCCTCCAAGCGGGTTGGGTGGTCGTTCGCACAGGGCCTTATCTCACGCAGGGCCAGCGCGTTCACATGCGAGATATGGATCGTGGGGGCCTTTGTTGTCGTGGGAAATGCGCCCCGTTCCCCCACCTATTTCACTTTGTTTTTGCTTTCGTTAATGATGAGTCTTTTTTAAAAAAACAACAACAAAAGCCACGATAGATTGCTCCACGGGGACTCGTCTGAAACGAGTGCCGGCCGCGTTCTCTTCTCTGAAGCTCAACCGCGAGGACGTGTGGAGGGGTTGGGGAGACGCAATTGTAAAATTGAGAACAGCAGAAAAAAATACAACGGATGGCGAGATTCATCGCCGGCACATTCGCGGTGCGCGTATATTCTTGCGCGGGCGTGCGGCGGCGCAACGGGGACCGCGCGGGCTGTGAAAGTTGCTCATCGTCAACACGGCACATTCAGCTGATCATCGCGTAGCAGCGTGTGTGTGTGTCGTCCTCTCTCTCTTGTGGGGAGTGGGAGTGCAGCGGTCAGGGCCCTGCACCACAAACACAGCCCGTGGCCAATAACAGTGAAGATTATTTGAAACGGTCCTGGGTCTTCTCTAGGTCGACGCAGCCTCGCGTGAGTACATGCTGCGGAGTGTAAACATCGGCACTGGGGAGACAAAGGTGGCCAGGTGTGGCGCTGGCCACTCACCCCCTCGCGTGCCGTGCCGGCCACGAAAGGTGCTCGCTACCAGCTCTTGCCCAACAGTCTGTTAAAGGCTATACAGGGAATCTTTATCTTTGTGTGTCCTCTCTCTTGCCATCACCATCGGCAGCCTTGAGTATGCGGTAGAAATGACGCATTGCTATGGCGAGGCTTAGTCTCTATATATGAGAACCATTGTTGACTGATATTTAACTGCTATTCGGATTATTGATTCTGGGGAGACGATGGCTGGGGTTTCAACGTGTGATCGTCTGACCACAGGTTAAATGCTATACACGCATGCACATACGTACATACGAACACGCACGCGCACACCACTACACACACACACATCACGAGTCTTTAGGTGCCAGTCCTTCACGAAGCCCTCTCTGGCTTCATCGGCGCTTCCCCACCATCGCCGCTCACGACGGGGACAACGACAACAACAACGACAACAGCGACTGACAAGCGGAGTCCGTCCTCACGGCCGGTCAGGGGCATCGCGGCCACCGCCGCCGCCGCCGTCACCGCCGCCGCGTCACTTGCACACGTTGACCCACGCGCTGCTGTGGCACTCCTCGCACACCACGTAGCAGCACCAGTGGAACTTGCAGTTGCAGCGCTCCATGCGGCTCTCGCTGATCTGGTTGTGGCCGCGCCCGCAGCACATGCTCTCGCAGCCGTCCGCGCCCGCGCTCGTCCGGTTGCACACCCTGCCCTGGGTGCCGGGCCACTCGCTGCCCGCGCCGCGTTCGCAGAACGTAGGCGAGCGCTCAAAGTACAGCAGCTCCCCGTCGTCGGGAGGTCGGTAGCGGCGGCCGGTGACCTGGGCCGAGGAGGAGCCCTGGTGATGGTGGTGGTGGCCTCCGCCGGACACCAGAGCCAGCGCCGGGCCGCCGTGCCGGTTGTGCGGCGCCAGGAACGCGGCGAGGTGAAAGCGGTCGCGCAGCGTGTCGCCCACCGTGCGGAAGTCGGGGCTCACTTGCCAGCATGTCTTGAGCTGGCAGCTCCCGGAGGTGCCGTGGCACTTGCACTTGCGCCTCTTGTGCTCCAGGACGACCTGCAGGAGCGACGGGAGGAGAGGAAGAGGAGGTGGCGGTTGTGTGGTGTGGCTCGCTTCTGAGCGATGATGGACTTTACGTCGCGGTCGGAAAAGGGGCGTCTCAAAAAATTCAAGTCACACTTAAACAGTCTCGTTTACAAGGGAGAGCTGGGTCATGAAAGCAGCACAGACCATAAAATGTGAAAAAACCGCAGCATACGATATAAAAGAGGAATTGCGAAACAAACGTGAAGTATTAATCGATTAAACATGGAGTGGAGCGTTTCAGTGAGACTTTTTAAAATGAGGGCACAATGAGGCACGGTTCAACGCATCTGCACATTCTCCAATCAATGGATCCAACTGCCGTTAAACAACAGATGTGAAGATAATTATTTGTTTAAACAGTAGAGGAGATTCAACGTGGTTGCTCATAGCAGGAGCATCGCGGCAGAAAAAAATGACACGACTTTGGATTGAGTGCAAATACACAGCAACCAGAATTTGATTCCCTACCACGGCTAATATCAGTGACGAGTGATGTCTGAACCAATCCTGGGACCCCCCCTCCCCCAGTCATGAATCCGCACTGCGACAGCGTGTTCGTCAAGCAGTGTTCTAAACAAGCTCCACGATCTACACGAGATGCAAGGAGGCCTTTATCCAGCAGTTGTAATGACAAAGGGCTGTGAATGATTATGTTCGCGGATTACAAAGACCCCAGATTTATAGGCCGGTGTAGTGAGAGCGGTGGTGTGCGCCACGCGTCGTTATGATTAAAGCTCTGAAGCCTTTCATTCTCACCGTCGCCCCAGGGCCCGATACGTTTTTTTTTAATACGAACAAGCGAGGCCCTCGATAAATTAACCCTGGTGGCCACGGCGCCTGCCAGCATTCCGGCACTTTGAAGGTAACGGTCGGAGGATGGCGCAGAGATCTGTGAAACTCCCAAACCCACTGGGGTTACGAAGTGACTCGGGGAAGGCAGTAAAACGAGTGGGCCCGTGAACGCGTCTGAGCCACACATTCGTTCTTATCCCCCCCATATGCGTGCTGGGCTTTCTCCGGGCGCCCCAGGGGTTCCTCCCACGAAACAAAAATAAATGCCCCTCAAAGTTACTTGCCAAATATCCCAAAGCAGGATTCTCGTTGAAGACGATTCTTGAGACTCGTTGAGGCTGCCCTGGCTAAAGTAGTACGATTATAACGTTTATTCAACGTGGATTACATTGAAGCATTTCCCCTACGAGGTGTCCACACAGCTGGACCAGCGCCCTACCCCGGCATCTGAAACCCATTTTGGCTCCAGTGTGTCCCCAAGCTCATAACGTAATTTAAACATAAGCATGTAGCATCCATATTTAAACATTATCGGATCACCGTTTTATAGACTGTATCTATTCTACGTTAAGCCGATTAGACACAACTTACGTGCATGAATAGATGCGTACGCATGCTATCATTAACGTGCGTATTGTTTGTGTGTGAAACGTTTGTATGTTGAACTTTTGTCGGTGACATGTAGCCAACCGTGCTCACCGGCGGTGCAGGAAAACAACATCCCGAGTTCGATTCCCAGCTACGGCGAACATCGGCGGCGGGCAATGGCCGAAACAGTCCTGGCCTCTGCTGTTTTCACCAATCCACAGTGGCCAGCGTGGTGAAGTACGGTCAAACACCCCCTAGCACGATCAACACGAGTCGAGAATCCCTCTGTTTCATCATGGGACCTCCTTTGCCAGTAGCAAAATATACTAATAGGGTTTTTCCCCTTTTTTCTGGCAACAAAACTGACACCTTTTGCAAGGAATCATGCTTACATTAACCACAATACTCGCCTTTTGGCGTCATCTGGTCGAACACCATATGAGACTAGGCTCTAAAGAAAGCTGTCTCTGGTGTGGACCAATCAGTTTCAAAGACAATGCATAAATTATCAGAGTATTATTTTGTGTTTGCATTTGACTGCAAGTATTGTGGTTAATGTAAGCATGATTCCTTGCAAAAGGTGTCAGTTTTGTTGCCAGAAAAAAGGGGAAAACCTCTATTAGTAATCCCTCTGTTGTCACTCTGCACTGGCAAGAGGAGCCGGATGCCGTGTTCATGTTCTTCTCACGATCCTCCTCCTCCTGTACTCTGAGCACCACAAGTCATCCGCCTTGACGGACGTCATTCACTGATACGAATGTCGAAACGACGTGGATCAAATGTATTTGCAGGGTAGGTGGAGGCGAAGGCCGAGGCGACGGATACGAGAAAGGATGGACGATGCTGTGAGCGACGTTGAGTGCGGGTTGGGACGACGCAAATCAAGTCGTGGTGTTAATAAAGCGACGACGTTTTTGCGAAACGACGTCAAATGGGGAGACGTAAATTGGAGTCTTACTGGAATGTAATGTCGAGATGATATTTATTGTGAGGGTTTTTCCATTTATTCTGTAAGATTTAAAGAAAATTCTGGCAAAAGAATCACATTAACAATAGCACACACGTAAAAAAAAATCGCTGAATTAAATTAACCATGTCAGGATTCCGTATTCACTCCACATATTCGGTGTTATATTATCATTTTATTTCCCGAACTTCTTCTTCTTCTTCTGCCGTTTCAAGTGGGCACACACGCACGCACGGGCACACACACACACACGGGCACACACACGCGGGCACACACACACGCACGTACACACACACACGGGCACGCACACACGGGCACACACACACGCACGCACACACACACACGCACGCACACACACACACGCACGCACACACACGGGCACGCACACACACGGGCACGCACACGCACACACACACACGGGCACACACACACACACACGGGCACACACACACACACGGGCACGCACACACGGGCACAAACACACACGCGCACACACACGGGCACACACACGCGAGTACACACACGCACGCACGCACACGGGCACGCACGCACACACACGCACACACACACGCACACACACGGGCACACACACACACACACGGGCACACACACACGCACACACACACACGCACACACACACACGGGCACACGCACACGGGCGCGCTCCTCTGGGAACCCTTGCAAAGCAAATGGGGACGCTGTTGTGCATTTTTGTGGCGAGAGGCCTCGCTGCTGCATCTGCAACTCGCAACTCCTCGCCCCCGGGGCTCAACCGCGCCCAGTTAAGGGCCGTTGTAAGATTAGTAGGGCCGGGGCTGTATGGGCTACATGGGCTACATGGGCTGTATGGGCTACATGGGCTACATGGGCTGTGTGGGCTACATGGGCAACATGGGCTGTGTGGGCTACATGGGCTACATGGGCTGTATGGGCTACATGGGCAACATGGGCTGTGTGGGCTACATGGGCTACATGGGCTACATGGGCTGTATGGGCTACATGAGCTGTATGGGCTACATGGGCTGTATGGGCTACATGGGCTGTGTGGGCTACATGAGCTGTATGGGCTACATGGGCTGTATGGGCTACATGGGCTGTGTGGGCTACATGGGCTGTATGGGCTACATGGGCTGTGTGGGCTACATGAGCTGTATGGGCTGTGTGGGCTACATGGGCTGTATGGGCTACATGGGCTGTATGGGCTACATGGGCTGTGTGGGCTACATGAGCTGTATGGGCTACATGGGCTGTGTGGGCTACATGGGCTGTATGGGCTACATGGGCTGTGTGGGCTACATGGGCTGTATGGGCTACATGGGCTGTATGGGCTACATGGGCTGTGTGGGCTACATGGGCTGTATGGGCTACATGGGCTGTGTGGGCTACATGGGCTGTATGGGCTACATGGGCTGTATGGGCTACATGGGCTGTGTGGGCTACATGGGCTGTATGGGCTACATGGGCTACATGAGCTGTGTGGGCTACATGGGCTGTATGGGCTACATGGGCTGTGTGGGCTACATGGGCTACATGAGCTGTGTGGGCTACATGGGCTGTATGGGCTACATGGGCTGTATGGGCTACATGGGCTGTGTGGGCTACATGAGCTGTATGAGCTACATGGGCTGTGTGGGCTACATGGGCTACATGAGCTGTGTGGGCTACATGGGCTACATGGGCTGTATGGGCTACATGGGCTGTGTGGGCTACATGGGCTACATGAGCTGTGTGGGCTACATGGGCTACATGGGCTGTATGGGCTACATGAGCTGTATGGGCTGTGTGGGCTACATGGGCTGTGTGGGCTACATGGGCTACATGAGCTGTGTGGGCTACATGGGCTGTGTGGGCTACATGGGCTGTGTGGGCTACATGGGCTACATGGGCTACATGGGCTGTGTGGGCTAAATGGGCTGTGTGGGCTACATGGGCTGTATGGGCTACATGGGCTGTGTGGGCTACATGGGCTGTATGGGCTACATGGGCTGTATGGGCTACATGGGCTACATGGGCTGTGTGGGCTACATGGGCTACATGGGCTGTATGGGCTACATGGGCTGTGTGGGCTACATGGGCTGTATGGGCTACATGGGCTGTGTGGGCTACATGGGCTGTATGGGCTACATGGGCTGTATGGGCTACATGGGCTACATGGGCTGTGTGGGCTACATGGGCTACATGGGCTGTGTGGGCTACATGGGCTGTATGGGCTACATGGGCTGTATGGGCTACATGGGCTGTGTGGGCTACATGGGCTGTATGAGCTACATGGGCTGTATGGGCTACATGGGCTACATGGGCTGTGTGGGCTACATGGGCTACATGGGCTGTATGGGCTACATGGGCTGTGTGGGCTACATGGGCTGTATGGGCTACATGGGCTGTGTGGGCTACATGGGCTGTATGGGCTACATGGGCTGTGTGGGCTACATGGGCTGTATGGGCTACATGGGCTACATGAGCTGTGTGGGCTACATGGGCTGTATGGGCTACATGGGCTGTGTGGGCTACATGGGCTACATGAGCTGTGTGGGCTACATGGGCTGTATGGGCTACATGGGCTGTATGGGCTACATGGGCTGTGTGGGCTACATGAGCTGTATGGGCTGTGTGGGCTACATGGGCTACATGAGCTGTGTGGGCTACATGGGCTACATGGGCTGTATGGGCTACATGAGCTGTATGGGCTGTGTGGGCTACATGGGCTGTGTGGGCTACATGGGCTACATGGGCTACATGAGCTGTGTGGGCTACATGGGCTGTGTGGGCTACATGGGCTGTGTGGGCTACATGGGCTACATGGGCTACATGGGCTGTGTGGGCTACATGGGCTGTGTGGGCTACATGGGCTGTATGGGCTACATGGGCTGTGTGGGCTATATGGGCTGTATGGGCTACATGGGCTGTATGGGCTACATGGGCTGTGTGGGCTACATGGGCTACATGGGCTGTATGGGCTACATGGGCTGTGTGGGCTACATGGGCTGTATGGGCTACATGGGCTGTGTGGGCTACATGGGCTGTATGGGCAACATGGGCTGTATGGGCTACATGGGCTGTGTGGGCTACATGGGCTGTGTGGGCTACATGGGCTGTATGGGCTACATGGGCTGTGTGGGCTACATGGGCTGTATGGGCTACATGGGCTGTATGGGCTACATGGGCTGTATGGGCTACATGGGCTGTATGGGCTACATGGGCTAAATGGGCTGTGTGGGCTACATGGGCTACATGGGCTGTATGGGCTACATGGGCTGTGTGGGCTACATGGGCTGTATGGGCTACATGGGCTGTGTGGGCTACATGGGCTGTATGGGCTACATGGGCTGTATGGGCTACATGGGCTACATGGGCTGTGTGGGCTACATGGGCTACATGGGCTGTATGGGCTACATGGGCTGTGTGGGCTACATGAGCTGTATGGGCTACATGGGCTGTATGGGCTACATGGGCTGTGTGGGCTACATGGGCTGTATGGGCTACATGGGCTGTATGGGCTACATGGGCTACATGGGCTGTGTGGGCTACATGGGCTGTGTGGGCTACGTGGGCTGTGTGGGCTACATGAGCTGTATGGGCTACATGGGCTGTATGGGCTACATGGGCTGTGTGGGCTACATGGGCTACATGGGCTGTGTGGGCTACATGGGCTGTGTGGACTACGTGGGCTGTGTGGGCATACATGAGCTGTATGGGCTACATGGGCTGTGTGGGCTACATGGGCTGTGTGGGCTACGTGGGCTGTGTGGGCTACATGAGCTGTATGGGCTACATGGGCTACATGGGCTGTGTGGGCTGCATGGGCTACGTGGGCTGTGTGGGCTACATGAGCTGTATGGGCTGTGTGGGCTACGTGGGCTGTGTGCTGGGGAGAGCGACCTCCTAAGAGAGGTGTGAGTCACCACGCCATCCACGTGCCGCAAATACACGTCCCTGATGTGAAGGAGGGACATTGCCAGAGGCGTTCCCATGCAATCTTCATGTTTTCAGTAAAGAAAAAAAGCTGCGCGCGTTAATGATGCCCCTAGCAAAGTGTTTGCAGACTGCACGTACACACGCACAGATTTACAAAAGACAAAGATCCCCATATCGAGCCTTTAACAGACTCTCGGAGCAAATGCTGTTAGCGAGCACCTATTAGCGCCGGCACGGAACACGAGTGGGGGGGTGGGTGGCCAGCACCACGTCCGGCCGCCTTTGTCTCCCCAATGGCGATGTTTACCCACCGCACCAGCTAATCATTTGAGGTTGAGTCGGCCTAGGGGAGGCCCAGGGCCGGATCAGATAATCATCACAGGTGTTGCACGTGTGTATGTGTAGAACTTCATTTGCACCGTACGTAGTAGGTGTTGGCCCTGAGCTGGAATCGAACTCAAGTGGCTGGGGTTTGCAGCGCAGTAACCGCCACGCTACCGCTCCCCGCACGACACGTACACACACGCACATTCTTAACGCAGGTACATTTTTTTTTCTCGTCCGCAGCTTCGTGCGAATGTGTTTGGGTTATAGATTATGTGTTTACAGAAGGGAGTTTTCAAAAAAATCGTTAGGAAAACACCCCACAGTCTCTTATTCCGAATGCAAAGCATGCGTGCCCGTATCCTGTACGGCGTGGAGATAAGTGACGTGAGAACAAAGATAAGAGACCCCCGATAGGTTTCACGGCAAACGGCGTGCGGCGAGAATGGGGGAGGCTGCAAAAACACCGCACGCGCTCGGCTCGAAGACGACGACGACGATCCAGGGGCGCATGCGAGAAGAGCGAACGACTCCTCTCTCTCTCTCTCTTCTTACGATCAGTGGAAACAAGAAGATGATCGGTGTATTCAGCACTTTGCTTCGTTCATCATTTCGTAATTTTTTAACATTTTTAAACTTAGCTTTATGTAAAACCCCCACCTCTCGCTCACTCTCTCGCTCACTCTCTCGCTCGCTCTCTCTCTCGTTCTGCACGCAGCCCCCCTCGCAGTCCGACGGCCTCCTCATATCACCATGCAGAGCTCCCCGTCATCTGCCACCGAGCACACGGCCTCCTCCCTCTCTCCCTTCGCTGTCCAGACAATGCACGCCGTATTGTAGCCCAAAGCCAAGCCTGTCGCGTATTATCTAATACAGACAATCGTGAGTGTCTGGGTGACTGATATATATATGCATTTCTAATGATGGTCCAGATGGGCTTAGATGGCTGACATTTGGCACAAATGCAGTCGAGTCCATGCGAATAACTAGAACAATCCGAAACCACAACCATTTCGCTTTGCCCCCCATCCTCGCCACCACCTCCCCCACCCAAAAAAGAAAATCCAGAGTTTTGAATGCTTTCACTCATGGGACCGATCAGACGAGGTCTTAGAACGGCTCTCTCGTCGTGGCTAGCAGACCTTGATATCGGCATTTAAGCTCCCGAACACATTTGCCGTAATAAGCAAGAATAGAACGGGCTCATTGGGTCGGGTCAGCCCTGACGTTCTACGTTACTTTCGGTCCCGTGCTAAACACTAAACAGTGTATCCGAGCCAGTCCTCAATAGACCGATTAACTTCTCTCTCGTGGAGTGCGATTCCAAAGCAGAGAGAGAGAGAGCAGGCAAATATCGCTACAGGTCACACAATAATGCAACCCGATCCGATTGCACCACATTTGTGTATCGCTCCAATCGGGAACTCCAGGCTAAATCGTTTTTTGTGTGTGTTCAACGGTAACCATCGCATGTGGATGAATCATCGTCTCTAATCATCATACTACAGACCTGAGAAGGAGTAGGTCTGTCTTAATAACATCTCACCTGGTTATGGCCCCAATGTTTTTATCTGCTATGAAGAAGCGCCAATGCCCGAAATGCCACCTATTTTATACTTTTGACTTTTAAGGCCACACAGTGTAATTGACGAACATGTTGAGGATTTGGCGATGAGTATAATCATTAATATATATATTCATTCGGTCGCTCGGTTTCGACTTTATGAGTATCATCAACAGTGCGGTCTGCTTGAACAAATTCCGCTGAGGAAAAAAAAACCGGTGGTTGAAAAAGCTCATTCGCCAATGAACTGAAATGTTGGGTAATTTTATTTATTTTTTTACGTGGTGAGAGAGACCCGTGTTTATTTATTCTTTGTATATAATCTCAGTCCTTATCGCCCGATAGCTTAATCTGGTTCTAGCCTTGCTCAACAGATATGAGCCACTCCCTGCCCATGCCAAAAACTCACTCGGACATATGTGTACAATACACTGCGGATTTACACGGCGCCTGAATACGACCATGTCTCAAGATGCAGTGCTTAAACAGCGAGCATGTGTATTTTACACCGAGAGGCAGTCAGTGTCAAAGGAAACAAGGGGAAAGCATTGCGCCTAGGCTTGAACAGGAGGCAAGCAGTCCACAGCACAGAAGCCTGGGCTTGGATGGGAACTCCAGAGCATGAGCGCAGCAGTAGAGAATTGTATGACCCCAAATGAGTGAAGCCTGTTGACTGGAGCTTTCGATAGATAGTGAGTAGATTCAAATTAGATGAGACGGTTAATTTAGCATATTACTATCTCACGTTCAAATGCATCACTTTGTGAACTGGGATTGTGCAAATCAACATGCATATCCTAATAGGCTGTACGACTCTACATAGACAGACGTGGGACATTTGTAAAGCGAGCGCTCAGCTGTATGTGCATTATCACACGTTACTGACAAAACACACGAACGTAATTATATCGTGTACAAAAATGTGAGTATTCAGCTCATTAATTTGTATTTGGATTTATTTAACGGTGTCTAAGATGAACAATGAACTCGTTCATGCATCAGCTCAGGCCGTCTTGTCGCAGGGGGACGGTCACTCGAGATCTCGTCAAGACGGTCCAATACGAACTTGCCTGTCGTATGAAATTCTGTTGCTACTGGGGACTCGCCCGATTGTAACCCGGCCAGACGGACCAAACGGTTTCCCCAAAACTTAGAGACACAAAAACCAGAGTAAGTAAGGACCAATTTGCAAATCCTGTTTGCAAATATATGCTGCCTTGATAGCTACGTGTCATTTGCCTAGCACTCCAATTCGCAAATAATAAAAAAAAACGCAGAAAACATTTATCAATAACATCGTGGCTTTAAAATAAATAAAGTATATAACAGACGTTTCGGGCAATGTTCCTCCTTCATAGCACGCGCTGATTCCAATACGTGGCGCAAAGCGTGTGGAATAATCCACGCGTATGCATTCCCATTCAGAAACTGAGATGCGCCATGCACACGGTAAGTATACACCGTGCAGTCTACAGGCACTTTAAACATAGATTCTGAAGATGCTCAATGCAGCACGTGGGACGAAACGTCACGCAGAACGAAACGAAGTGCAATCCGCAAACGCATCGGGTGAGAGCTGGAATATGTGACCGTTGATGTCGCAAGACAGGTGTGTTATGAAGTAGTATTAAGCTGCAGGCCACTGCTACCCACTCAACTTTCACTTGGCTGGCTCTTTGATTGACACTTGTAACCCAATATACAATAGCAGTCACGAGGTGACGTACACCACATCAATGGCGCGCGATGCTCCATATCATGACACCATTAGCACAAATACTTTCACTCACAGGGTAGACTGTCTATATACATGCTGTACTGTATTGTTAATTACAGTACAGTACTAGCAACATTCACAGAACACGGACGGCTGCTTGCGTTGTGGCCGAAACGTCGTGAGAATTGTATTTTATGATGTTTTATTTTTTTTATTTTATTATTTCCCTTCTACGTGACTTTACCGAAAAAACCAAGAATATTCACAGAACACCTGAAAACCAAGCAGAGCGGCGCTTATTTTGACGGAGCACACCCTGCTGACTAAGCCCAGAGAGGTCGAAACGCTCCACCAGCAGGCTGATGGAGTAAGACAGTTGGTTTTATTTTGTGTTACCACGTGGCACTGACCCCTCTGTCTGATTACTTGTTAAGGTCTTCCTCATTTACCCATACAAAACCATAGCTGTGCATTCATATTGCAAAGGAATATTGGCTCGTACAAAATTGATGATTTTCTTCTTACATAGGGACGACTTCAGAGCGGTACAGTCGATTGAGTTGATTCATCGAGCAATCATTCTAACTGACTATCGATTACTCGGGCCCCTTTAAATATTCGGGGGTCTCCCCACATCCTACCTCCCGAAGGCTGGAAACCCCCTACAAGCCACGTGCATCGTGACGCTGCTGATCATACCAATAACGTCACCAAGGTCCACCCATCAATTCCCGGCCAGCGGCACGCGAAAGTCCGTTCATGTTACCCGACGAGTCTCTTAATCGAAAGGATAATCGGTAAGCAATTGCTTGAATGAATTGCTCTCCCAGATCTAATCAATGTGCTGCATCGTTACCCCCCTGGCCTCAGTGCGAATCGAACCCTCGGATCCTGAATCCCCCCCCCCAAAAAAAAAGTAAACTGGCTCAGCGTCTTGCTGGCTGCAACTCTCCAAGTGGCCGTGTCAAGCGAGACGAACTGGGCGCAGCTTGTGTCACGGCACGCCTGGGCGACGCGGCACCTGCAGCCAAACCGCAGCTCACGGCGCATCGCTGCTCATCGCTCGGGGTGAAAGTCAGTCCCCTTTGTGCGCGGCTCCACACCCATGGCGAGGGGGACCCGCGGTGGGCAAAGCGCGGCGCGTGTCTCCCACAACCTCTCCCCGGTACTCCTACAGCACCCAGCTCTAGTATTACCACAGACCCATACACACCACCCCTATAGCACCCAGCTCTAGCATTACCACAGACCCATACACGTTACCCCTACAGCACCCAGCTCTAGCATTACCACAGACCCATACACACCACCCCTATAGCACCCAACTCTAGCATTACCACAGACCCATACACGTTACCCCTACAGCACCCAGCTTTAGCATTACCACAGACCCATACACACCACCCCTATAGCACCCAGCTCTAGCATTACCACAGACCCATACACGTTACCCCTACAGCACCCAGCTCTAGTATTACCACAGACCCATACACACCACCCCTATAGCACCCAGCTCTAGCATTACCACAGACCCATACACGTTACCTCTACAGCACCCAGCTCTAGAATTACCACAGACCCATACACACCACCCCTATAGCACCCAACTCTAGCATTACAACAGACCCATACACGTTACCCCTACAGCACCCAGCTTTAGCATTACCACAGACCCATACACACCACCCCTATAGCACCCAGCTCTAGCATTACCACAGACCCATACACGTTACCCCTACAGCACCCAGCTCTAGCATTACCACAGACCCATACACACCACCCCTATAGCACCCAACTCTAGCATTACCACAGACCCATACACGTTACCCCTACAGCACCCAGCTTTAGCATTACCACAGACCCATACACACCACCCCTATAGCACCCAGCTCTAGCATTACCACAGACCCATACACGTTACCCCTACAGCACCCAGCTCTAGCATTACCACAGACCCATACACACCACCCCTATAGCACCCAACTCTAGCATTACCACAGACCCATACACGTTACCCCTACAGCACCCAGCTCTAACATTACCACAGACCCACACACGTTACCCCTACAGCACCCAGCTCTAACATTACCACAGACCCATACACACCACTCCTACAGCACCCAGCTCTAGTATTAGCACAGACACACACACACCACCCCTACAGCACCCAGCTCTAGCATTACCACAGACCCACACAAGTTACCCCTACAGCACCCAGCTCTAGCGTTACCACAGACCCACACACACCACCCCTACAGTACCCAGCTTTAACATTACCACAGACCCATACACGTTTCCCCTATAGCGCCCAGCCCGAAATGTACTACTATCCCATGCACAATGCCCCTATATCCCATATAACCCAAATACGAACCCCACCTAGCTTTAGCCCTAAGCCTCCCAATAATCTAATCGGGTTCACGAGTCTGAGCGCATCTACTCCCCCATCCACTCCTTGCCTATGCCTAACCCAAACTTTTACCCCATACAATATTTATATCTTCTGCCTATTCTTATGTTTTTTCGGTAAAGTCACGTAGGTAAAAAACATTAAAAAGTAAAATAAAATAAAAATCACGACGTTTCGGAGGCAACACAAGCTTCCGTCTTCAGGTGGTACTGTCACAGCCACAACAGCTGTATCAAGTACAGCGACGTTTCCGAAACGTCGTGATTTTTATTTTATTTAACTTTTTAATGTTTTTTACCTACGTGACTTTACCGAAAAAAAACCTAAGAATATGAATCCTTGCAGTCACGAAAGCTTCAAATCTAGAATCTTCTGCCTATTTCCCTCTCGTCTATACGGATGATGCTGTCAAACGACGTGTGGGCTGAGGCTTTGCCAATCAGCTAGTGGTGTTAATAAAGTACGTGCGAAACGACGTGAAAGGAGGAGCCGCAAATCGGGGTATGACTGGAGGGTCACCATAACGCAATAACCCGAACGCCTTAACCCGAGAGCCGTGCCAACCCCCTCCATAACCCCCAAACCTCCCCCAGTCCCTGCTGCCTTCTCGCCCAGCTGAGCCCTCCCCCGCCTCTCTCTCCTCCCCATGCAGAAACCGCAATGCTGCTGATGTTGCATGGAGCGGGAGCGGGGGGAGACGGGGGAGCAGACGTCCGGTTGGGGGAGGGAGGCGAGAGGCGGGGGATCAGAAGCCCCGTTTGGTGGGTCGTGGGGGGGGGCGAGAGGCGGCGGATCAAGAGCCCCGTTTGGTGGGTCGTGGGGGGGGAGAGGCGGGGGATCAGGAGCCCGGTTTGGTGGGCCGTGGGGTGGGGGGCGAGAGGCGGGGGCTCAGGCGCCCAGTTGCGTAAACGGCTGACGGAAAGGGAAGGGGGAAAGGGAAGGGCGCGCCGCGCTGAGCACAGCTCCCTCGGGGCGCCGGGATGGTACTCACTGCGCGGAGCAGCGACACGCGGCGAGACCCAACCACCACCACCACCACCACCGCCACCACCGCCACAACCAAACAACAACAATAATCAGAAGTACGTCCACCATCCAGGAGGGGCCTCGCCGAGTCTCAATCCTCGCTGTCAGGAGGGTCCTGCTCTGAGATGTTTGGCTATTTACATTTTTTTCAAGGCGTTGTATATATTTATTTATTGCGTCAAGTAGCCAAAAGCTGAGTCTAAAGCGTCATCTTCGATAGGGTTCTAATTTTAGAATGTATGGCAGTTTAACCTTTGAGGTAATTTTTTGGAATCAAGGAATGTTGCATTTAGTCTCAAGGCCCACTTTCAGGATGTTTCAAGTGGTCTTTCAAGTGGCGTCTGAAGTGGTCATCGCGGCCACTTGAGATGAGGGCAATACGTGTTTACAACAGCGCAGCACTTGAAGGCGATGCATGAAAAAAAAAATATCGCGAACCAATTTGCCTGGCTGGCTTTTCCTGGCCGCATCGCAGCCCAACATGTTAAGAGTCTCAGAGCTCATGATGACATGATCCGCCAACTCTGCTTCCAAAGCCAGGCAAGCGCTATCACAGGTGCCTTGTTCAATGTTGTATGCGAGGTGGTCAGGAGATGGCAGAACACCAACGAATGCTTGAATCCATCTGTATTGGAGTTTCCGGTATTGCCACCTCATATGAGTGCGAGGTTTCTCCCCTCGTACTCGAGTTCCCTTCCACGGTGAGGACACACACGTTCATGGCATTTTCATGGAATTTGGAATTTTAACGAAATTTTAATGAGATTTGCCAAACATCCCAATGCTGGACCCTCCTTGATATTGGTATTGAGGCTCAGTGAGGATTTCCTGGATAAATAAGCCAGCAAGTATTACAGTTCACGTGTATGCATAACGGATATATATACATGACCTGCAGCTCCTTATTGCAACACCAGGTTTATACCATTCTGCTTGAATTTCCTAATATCTAACAATTATAATTATCTTCAGCCCTTTGCTTATCCACTGCTGGATGATAACCCACCCCCCCCCCCCCCCCATGACCGTGTTGGTTTGGTTTATGATACTTCACCACGCTGGCGAGTGCAGGTTCGTGGAGGAGGTGGTGGTGGAGGTGGGGACAGGACCGGTTCACATGTTTATCTCAGTATAGTCGAGGACTGTTTTGTTGTTTTTACTGCCTTGCCCAAGCTTGATAAATTGCTTAATTAATTAATTTATCTTTAGTGACATGCTTACTCTTTTTCTCTATTTTACACTCCTGTGGTTTTTTTTATTTGTCGTTGTCACTTGCTGACCCGCCCATACTCAACGTTTCTGAAGAAGAGCTTCGTAGCCCATCGGATTCCCTCCGTTCCAAAGAAAGATCTACGATTCTGATATCACTCGCCACTCACGTCAACCGTGGCCGGAAATAATCTAACTCGGAGAGCTTGGTTCGTAGGGCAGTGGGCAAACCGCCGCACCGAAACTGCTCCCGGTGACACTGCAGAGCCGATACTCAACACAATCACGTGTTCATTGACTCCGATAATTACACTGGTCAACAAAAACAAAAAAACATTTTTTTCTGGCCTGGACTTTTGCAGCTGTTTTAGACTAATTCCAGGGTGCTGATTCCAAATCTGATCTCAGATTTGCTCTATCACATCTCATTATTATGCTATCGGCATACCCCATTTTCATTGATTTTACCCGAAATGAACTCTGTCACTTATGATAGCAAGTTGTTGCGAGTCAGTGACTGCTTTAGTGTTTAAATATGGTGCTGTATTTTTAGGATAGTGTGTTTATAATATAATTTTATGTAGATATCCATATTTATTTAATATTTTTCTTCTGCAGTTTTTATTGGAAATGCAATCTTTGATATCTCCAAAACCTGACGTGATAGACAAAAACTGATGCCAGATTTGGAATCAGCACCCCAAAATTACCTTAAACCCGTTGGAATACCTTATACCAGAAAAAAGTGTGTTGACCAGTGTTATCGGCGGCAAAGAACAACAAAAACAACATCACACGAACGCACGCATGCGCGCGCGCAAACGTAAATTGTGAACGTAATTGTAACAAAAATACCCTGAGCGTTTAAGACAAAGTCCGGCGCCCCTTTCGCGGCGCGTAATTGCATGGCAGAGCCACACATTCTGAGAAGCGCCGCGTTTCCTTTCACGTTCGGGCCGAGAACGAGAGCTCGTTAAAATGAGCGCGCGTTCTGGCAGATGCACTTGACGAGCGTTTACCACGATCGATGGCGAATTTGCGCGGCCGCTTTCATTTCGCTGCAACTGCATCTGCTTTGCCCTCGCCGTGGCAACGTGGATTGTTTTCACCACCAAGATCAGCCGTGACTGCCGAAAGAGACCGGCCACTGGGCCGTCGGTGTGAGCCAGGAAACGCAGTGACTTGTGACTTGGGTGGACCGACGGCCGTAATGTGCACGTCTTCAGCCTACGGAGCGAGTTACTTCAATAACTCGCTGTTTAAATAACTTGTTCTCTGCTTATGAGTCGTACGTTTCAGTGCAGCACCGCGGGGTGAACGGTTAGCACACTCGACAGAGGTCACCGGCGCGGCAGTCGAAACGATGGGCGTATTTTGTTAAATCCCCCAAGCCTCCGTCCGCCCAGCAGCAGTAGAGTAAGTGGGCTCACTACAGTTTGTCGATCGGCAGGTCGCATGCGGTTGGAGGGGCTCTCTAAGGCTCCATCTAGCAGAGGCCGTTCCGCCAACAGTGGCCGCGAGCGAGCAGTTGCAGGGCTGCGCCTTTACCGTCTCACTGATTTTTGTTTGTGTTGGAAAATGTTTGTCACGAAGCGCTGGTTCACTTTTTTGCGTTGTCCCTATGTTAGATGCGAAATACATTTCCACACGGTTTACAGAATAGCGCAATTGTTATTGCTGCTATCCGAAGGGCCCCATTACGTGCTGTGCGCTGCAGTTTGTTTGTAAGCAGTCACTTGTTTTGTTTCGGGAAATTTCATCTCTTTATTGATGCCAGCCCAGTTCACTTGGCTAAATGAGAGACACTGAGATAAAGGGAGACACAGGGAGCCGTGTAGACGCAAATAGAGAGAGAGAGAGACAGAGACAGGGGGAGATGCAGGGATATATGCTGACCAACAGAGGCAGAGAGCAATAAGGGAAACATTGGGAGGCAGACACAGGAAAACACAGAGAGGCAGGAAAACATGTGGAGAATGAGATAGGCATAGACAGACACACATAGCGAAGCATCGACAAACGTAGGGATACATAGACAAAGACAGACACAGGAAGACACAGATCGATGAACGTGGATAAAGAGATACATTCATGGAGACAAGGACAAACATCGTGACAAACACATGCCATTAACGACGATAGAGTGATATTGATTGAGAGAAACACAGCGGCAGGGAGAAACAGACCGCGAGATACAGAGACATCGAGAGAGAGAGAGAGGCAGAGAGACTGCCAGAGAGACAGGAGACGAGAGAGAGAGAGAGATGCAGACGGAGACCGGGAGAGGAAGCCAGCAGCCGGGGCGGATGTCAGGTTCATCCGCCAGGCCCAGGAGCTCTGAGGGCGCAGATGAAACTTGGGGAATTGGGACGGCCAACCCCGCATCCCCCAGCCTGCACCTGGGAAAACCCCACTCCACCAGTGTCATTCAGAGATGGCGAGACAAACAAAGACAAAGATCCCCCTTTGTCGAGCCTGATAACATTCTGTTGGGGCAAGTGCTGTTTGTGAGCGCCTATTGGAGGCTGGCACCGCGCATGTGGGGCTACACACCGCACCAGCTACTCGCTTGAGGCACACACACGGCCACAGACCTCAGTTACAGGGATGGAAGACTAAGCCCACCCCAACCGGCATTTTAACTCCAATCGCGAGGCTTGCAATTGCGAGCCGAGCGTTTTCACCACAGTGATGGTCAACATGTAATCACAGCCACCGAAATCTTTGCCGCTCCATCTCGCCATGGCAGCCTTCCTTCTGCTAGATTCCCTCCACTGTTGCACGGTTGCCTCCAGACCTCCAAGGACCACTCTTAAGAGTCTCATCACCTTTACAGTCCCGCTGCTCTAGGCCTTCCCCTCTGGGTACCACTCCAGTGCCTGTCTCGGCCACCTGCCCTCCTCCTCCACCCTGGGCACGGGACCCACTCGTTGCGACCTGATGACACCCACGACACTCGTACGCTCCGATCTAACGAGCTCCCTATGCAGCTGTCTAAGACTTGCCACGTCGCGGCGCGATGCAAATCGCCGTTGTTGATATGTATTATTATGATCATTAGCATCCGCGGCTTGAAATTCACAGTCGGGGGCCGAGTATTGGCCGGGATCTGGGCGAATCTGTGGGAGTGCCCGCCGCGGCGCTTGACCGCGTCGCAGCCTTCACCGAGGAGGGAGGTGTGCGGCATCGGCGGCGTGTCATCCGCCAAACTGCGGTGCCATCTGCTCCGGCTGAGGCAAATGCCTTCTCTATTCCATCGCAGCTAACACCACCGTCACGCTAAAGCAGCCGGCTACAGAGATCACTCCGAATAGCAAGTGTTATAGGAACGTGAGGGGGGGGGGGGGTGAACGAGATGATGGGAGGGAGTTTTGAAGCAGAGCAGCACAAGGAACGAAGGGAAACTCCGTTTCAGTCAATCTGGTAGACACCAAGTCCTTGACATTAGTGGAGGTATCAAGGGGTGCGAGTTCACGAGAACGATGATCGTGGTTAGCAACTGTGACAGAGTGACGGGGAAGCGACTGATCAGTGGGCGCACAGCGGCCGAGCGGCCAACGAATGGCATCGGTCAGACAGCTGCTTTTCGCATCGCCTCATCGCGGACAAAAGTCCGCTCTTATTCACGCAAACTCCAATCATCCTCGCAGCGGCTTTTGGCAAGCCATCGAACAATTGGACGGTTACGGCATCGCACGCTTTCTGATGCGCTTCTGCGGCCGTCCGGAACGCTCTTCCTTCCGATGTTAGGAAGCCACACTGGAATTATGCACTTTTAAATCATCTAGATTGAAAACTAATTTCTGTAGAACTGCTTTTTGGGTTTAGTTTGTTGTCCTCTCCCAACCCTCCCCCCCAGGACGTCCGATTAGCGCCGTTTCCTACGTACGGTGCAAAAGAAGCTCAACGTGCATCCAAACATTCATCCCTCGGTGTCTGCAGCAGCAGCGGCGACAGCAGCAGCAGCAGCAGCGGCGGCATAGTTACCCGCCGTCCGACGCGGTTGTTGTGCAGGCGAGTGCGCGCGTGGATGTCGCGGGACGTCTCGCGCGAGTCCAGAAAGTCGCGCGAGAACTTCTCCCCGAACTCGAGGTCGTGGCTGCAGCCGCCCCACTCCCAGGTGTCGGGCGAGCCAGGCGCGTCGGCCGGCACGTGCGGCAAGACGCCGTTGGCGGCCGCCTTCCCCTGGCTCAGCATCTGCATCTTCAGCTTGATCAGTTTGACGCGGAACGCCTCCTCGTCGCCCTTGAGCTTCTCGTCGCAGCCACACGTCTTGAGCTTGCCCAGGCTGCAGGCGCTCGCCACGGCGTGCATCACGCCCGCCGCCGCCAGCGCGTACGCGAACGCCGTCTCCCTGTAGCCTGGGCGCGCAGACGTTGCCGGACGAGCGGGCGATTGAGCGGGGCGCGTCGCGACACGCCGGTCAGATCGGTTGGCGCGGCCGCAGAATATACGCTCCGAATCGTCGTGCGCCGTTATCCTTTACGCCGGGTCATGCAACGGAGCGATACTCAAGCGGGCAAACGAGACCTAAGAGCAACACCAATTGAAATAAATGCTCACGCCGCTCATGGAGCAGTAACGTCAAATCTAAGGGCATAAGAATAGATTATTTATACAAAGCGTTTACTGAAACTTGTTTTCAAACAGGCGTAAAAAAATGAGACATGGTGGTAACTAACAACCACGATTACATTTTAAATAGAAGCTGAGTCGTAACGGAACACGGGGGCAGAGGAGGATCGATCTGTTCCCAGACGCCAGCTGCTCATCAGAGGAATCAGCGCGTGCCGATGATGTGCGGGGTGCACTGGGATATGGGTCAACTCGGCATTTTACCCATGAGCCAGGACTGGCCCCAACTTGACTAGAGTTAAAATTTTCGCAACTCGCAGCTCTGAGTCAAATAACGATGTCATAGGCCCTGCGCTGCAAGTCACGCGTGACATTCCGATTCACATAGGACCGACTTAACCTTTGCGATTTTAAGACACACACACAGATGCACACTGTTTGGAAGAGGAAGAAGTAGAACCATTATTCGAAATGTGCTTCCTTGTCCAGTCCGGCATAGACAGTCATCGTCACTCTTTCAAACGTGGTTGTTGATAAACTTGACGGCCGTAGCCGTAACACCGCACGTGACGGTGAACACAAATAGTACCACGAGTCAAAGTGCCTCGCGTATGAGAAGATATGACGAGCAGCAAGGAGAAGCGGCATCAGCAGAGACCGAAAGAGAACACAAGTTCAGGCCGACACCCATGGCTCAGCTCGACATTATATCACTGCCTTTGCTCTTTCCCTCCCCACCTGCTCCCCTCCGTTCAACTCCACTTACTTCACCAGAATTCACTCGCGATGACACATTACCCCTATTTAGACCAGAGGATGCTATTTTCAATTTCAAATGGCCCGTGTTGGTCGTCTGTGTTTGTTACTCTCACCTGTTAGTCTCGCAATCTATTATTATATTTTCCAAACGTCTTCCGCCATTTTCAATCCAATTCAATGTTTATTTGTTACACTAAAAAAATCCCGTTTAGCCAGTTACCCAGCTAGCTTCAGTGGCTATGGCCCGCAGCCACTAACAACAGAGTTATTGTGGGGGTAGTGAGGAGCCCAGCCAGCAGCCAGCCAGGAAACTCGAGGCATAGATTATTTATTATTATGATTATTATATCCACAGAGCCTCAATGAGTCTCCAGTCTGCAGTCTCCTTTCTGTAGGATCCTGCATTGTACCTTTGAGTATTTTGCCTATAAAGGTACCCGAAGGGCCCAAACAAAACCTCCACAAAAAAACCAAGGAGATGACGCTCAAAAATGCATACAAAAAAGTCAGCACCCTGCGTCGCTATCTGCTGGGTGCACCTCACTGCCCTTGCCGGTCCGTTTCTCACAGGCATCGTGATCTGCTCGTGAGCCGTCATCTCCGACTTCAAAGCGCTGGATGTAGAGGATGATGATGATGATGATGCCGATGATGATGAGATGGCGATTGCAGTATCACCATGTACTAAATTATCTTCTCTAACGAGCAAAAGTAGCGCGCTGGGAGTCGCCCTGCGATATAGCATTTTGCGCGCAATCTAATCTCCGAGGGCGAATAAATAAACGAAGCCCCCTGGACAGGCATCAGTGCTAACAGCACTGGCACGACACTGTAACCCGGATAATTGTACATGGTGGAATTCAAAGAAAGGAAACATAAGGCGATGCCTTCACGCAGCCTCAATTTTGCTGCATTGGCCCTGAAACAGCTCCGGCCACTTCAATACGGGCGATGTTTATCTGTGCAGCGCAGTGTATTATGAACATAAACTCCGCATGCGTGTGTGTTTTTAATCATTGCCTAATATATTTATTTATTTGATCGAAGCACTTCTCTACAAACATTCATTCGCGGTTACCCGCACCGCGCCGTCACGTGGGAGGGGCACGCCTATGATCGAAGGACCTTTGGGGCCGGGGTTGGTGGACCACAAAGGGATGCCAATACGTGAGAGCGCGTTGAGGCAAAGCCACCACCCCCCCCCCCCCCTTTAGGGCAGTGGCTGCCCGTGCAGAAGTCTGGCAAGCGGCTTCCTGACAGGCCTGTCTGTCGTGTGTACGTCAATACCTGGTGTTGCTTACGTGGGATCAGATTTGAAGGAAATCCTCCATGCACTTTCCCCAGCCTGGATTTGTCGAATGAAGTGATATTAACGGAGAAAAGGAAGCCCACGTTCAAAAGCCGCCGCGTGCAGGTGTGTGAGCGCTCACGCCGCGTGTCGCGTTGGCCTCTCCGGGTATCTCTGCCTGGGCCCTCGGCCGTGCAAATAAAAAAAACGATCGACACAAGAATTGTGGTCAAACGTCGGGAATGCGGCACCCTCCTGAAGACGGCGTGCGGAGACTCGGTGGGGCCCGCCTGCGTTCGAGGGCCCCCTCGTGCCGCCACAAACAAGGCCCCGCGTGTGACGGCGGCAGCTCGATCACCCCGGCAGGACAGCGTCCGTGGCACAAAGAACAAAAGGCGCCTCTCATCGGAGATGATCTTTAACGTCACTTGCTGGCTCTCGCCTGACATCCTCCTCCGCCTTGTCCCCCCTCGCGCCCTCGGCTCCATCCCCCCCCCTCCCCACCACCTCTAACCCCGACACTTGCTAGCTACCTTTTGCCCCAAGACCCCCCCACCCACCCACCCACCAGTCATCTCGTCTACCCACCGTTCTCAACTCTGTATGATTCCACCCCCCACCACCACCAACAACAACCATCATTGCACCCCCTACCCCCCCACAGCGCAAACGCATCCCTCTACTTATCAGTGCTGTCATTTTCCCCAAGAAGGGATGACTCATTAGATGGGATCCGGAATACAGACGCGGAGCAGCAAAGAGGCGCTTGTGTACAAAGAGCTTTTCATGAGCGCGGCGAATGCGACGTCGGCGTGAATTGTCGCGTTTGTAACTTTGTATGCGGAGGACGCGTGTGGCCGCTCTCTCGCTCTCTCCCCACTCGCTCTCCCCTCTCCGTCTCGTCTCTTCTCTCGTCTCGTTCTCCTCTCGTTCGCTCTTTCACCGCCTCTAACTCTCTCTCTCTCCTCCCCTTCTCTCCTTTTTTTACGATCAGTAGAAACAAGAATATGCTCGGTGTAGTCGGCACTTTGCTTCGTTCATCATTTCGTAATTAATTTTGTTTTACTTTGCTTTATGTAAACCCCCACCTCTAGCTCACTCTCTCGCTCACTCTCCTCTCTCCTTTGCTTGTATTTTTTTTCTATGTATCTCATTTCATTCTCCTTTCTTCACATTTATTTGCCTCTCGCCTTTTCTACTGCTGCTGCTTCTTCTTCTTCTTCTTCCAAACGTGACACCCTCCCCGACTTTCTCATCGCTCCCGACTTCTCCCAGCTGTCCGGTTTCTCTCTTCCTGCCATTTCTCATCTCGATGTATCCTCACGTATCCGACTCTACTGTTCTCCCCCTCTCCACTACCCTCCTTCCATTCTCCCCCCCCCCCTTTCTCTCATCTTGCCCTCCCATCTCTCCGTTGTGCCATCGTAGTGAGTGAGAGAGGGGGGGGGGTGAGAGAGAAAGGAGAGACCCCCCACCTCCAACTCCTCATTTCATGCAAGCCTCGTGCAGTGTGCGTGCGCGTCCAAACGTGCGCCTCTTAAAAAACAACAACAACAACTCCACAACTCTCGCTCCTCCATCCCCCCCCTCAACTCCCTCCTCCTCTCATCACCCCCCTCATCATACCCCCTCTCCCCTACCACCACCACCACCCCACCCCACCCCACCGGCCCATTCCTCCTCCTGTACAACCACTTAGGATGAGGCAGATTCTATCTCACGCTTTGCGGCGGCAGTAAAACTCTCTCGCGCGCGGACCGCTCGCTCGTTCCCACACTGCCCGCCACGGGCAGCCATGGCAACTGCGAGCAAGAGATGCGATCTGCGCGCCGAGATTGCGATTAATTAGCTTGAGAACGATTCATTAGCTTGAGAACGCGACGCGGCACAAAAGCCACGGGCGGCGCAGGAGGAGGGCCGGCGGAGTGAGGGCTTCCGTTGCCCCCCCCCTCCCAGTCCCCCTTCTCCGTGGCCACCTCGAGACCTCCCCGACAAGAATAATAATAATGATAATTATATTATTATTAAATAGCGATAATGACCCTGAGCGACCGTGACCTGCAGCCCCTACGTGTGTTGTTGCCTTGGCGAGCTGTGTGGCCGCTGCTGCAACGGCTGGCGGAGGTGTGCGTGTGTGTCTGTCTACGTGTGCGTTTGTCTACGTGTGTGTCTACGTGTGTGTGTGTTTACGTGTGTGTGTGTCTGCGTGTGTGTGTCTACGTGTGCGTTTGTCTACGTGTGCGTTTGTCTACGTGTGTGTGTGTCTACGTGTGTGTGTGTCTACGTGTGTGTGTGTGTCTACGTGTGCGTTTGTTTACGTGTGTGTGTCTGCGTGCGTGTGTCTGCGTGTGTGTTTGTCTACGTGTGTGTGTGTCTACGTGTGTGTGTGTCTACGTGTGTGTTTGTCTACGTGTGTGTGTGTCTACGTGTGCGTTTGTCTACGTGTGCGTTTGTCTACGTGTGTGTGTGTCTACGTGTGTGTGTGTCTACGTGTGTGTGTGTGTCTACGTGTGCGTTTGTTTACGTGTGTGTGTCTGCGTGCGTGTGTCTGCGTGTGTGTTTGTCTACGTGTGTGTGTGTCTATGTGTGTGTGTGTCGGCAAAAACCACCCCTTACCTCCTCGTGGTGCCGGACAGCAACGCTGTGCTGGGCAGTGCCGTGGGGGGGAGGGCCAATTTAGATTGACCATTCCCCTCATGGCGTTTGTAACCATCACAGCGCCTAAATGGGGGCTCTGGATGGGTGCGAGGGGTTGGTAACCCTTCCACCTTCAATTCATTACCACAAAACCACGTAAAACATATCTAGTTAATAAGCTTGTGCCGGAGCCCCCGGGGGGACAGGCGTCTATGACGTCTCCTGGCCAAACCCCATTTGGCGGAGCCAGGAAATTGAATCTTTACCCTCAAGGCTCCTCCAGAAACAACAAAAAGCCACTACGGATGGCCACGTGGAATGTTCGAATGCTCACTGCGGAGGAGAAGCTTCCACTCCTCTGTCGGGAGCTGGACCGGTACCGCCTGGATCTCTGTGGTATTTAAGAAGTCCGGTGGACCGGCTCTGGCTCCTGCCACCATGAGGGGTGGACAGTCCTCTACTCGGGGCAGGAGACTACCAAACAACAGGGAGTGGCTCTTATTCATAATCAACGTTTTTGGGTTTAGATCGCGTTATTTATAAATGTGTCGTAACCCTCCACCACCCGACACGGCCAATCAGTAAAAATGTGTCACGTTGACAAAAGACAAATAGTTCACTGCTTTAGCCCACCGGTGTGTTGAAGCCACAACATTTACAATTTGAGTACGACGTTTCGCTGGTAATTGCATCCAGCATCATCGGGCAATTCGCCAGAATTCGCCAGAATTGCCCGATGATGCTGGATGCAATTACCAGCGAAACGTCGTACTCAAATTGTAAATGTTGTGGCTTCAACACACCGGTGGGCTAAAGCAGTGAACTATTTGTCTTTTGTCAACGTGACACATTTTTACCGATTGGCCGTGTCGGGTGGTGGAGGGTTACGACACATTTATAAATAACGCGATCTAAACCCAAAAACGTTGATTATGAATAACATTGGTCGCGAAAGCCTACGTGTTAAAGTGGCTCTTATTCTGAACAAAAGAATGAAGGGGGCGTGGGAGCGTGGCGGTGAGGTGTGGGCTCGCCTTCCCATCAACCGGAGGTGAGGAGTGGTGGTCGTGGTTATTTATGCCCCCATCGAAGACGAACATCCGTGGAGGGATGCAGCCAAGGCCGTTGAGTCAGATGGCTGCTATGCCCTCCTGTCACAGGTGCTAGCTAAAGTGGCCCCTCGGGATAGAGTCATCCTGTTGGGCGACTTCAATGTCCGAATTGGTAATGATGCTGGCACCTGGTCTGGATTGATTGGAAGGCATGGGCCAGATCAGCTCAATAACAACGGTAGGAGGCTGCTAGATTTTTGTGCAGCCCATGGTCTTGTAATTACCAACATGCTGTTCCGGCATTGGCACATCCACACAAACTCATGGATGCATGTCTTTTTGCTGACCACCCTACCCACCCCATCGTGTGCCATACCAGCCTTCATTGGTAATCGCTAACAGAGGCTATACGGGGGGTCTTTGTCTTTGTTGTGTGGGATGTGGTAGTGTAGTGGTTAGCGCACTGCGCTACGAACCCGGGGCCCCGAGGTCCATTTACACTCACGGCCAACACCGGTAACGATTATCTGAACCGGGCCTCCCCCAGGTCGACTCAGCCTCAAATGAGTATCTGGTGCGGTGTGCAGTAAGCATCGCCACTGGGGAGACAACGGCGGCCAAGCGTGGTGCTGGCCACCCGTGCGGGCCTTCAGAAGTGTTCGCCAATAGCACTTGCCCCCGCCGTCTGTTAAGGCTATTCGGGGGTCTTTGCCTTGTGTTCGTCGCGTGTGCTCTGTCTGTTGTGGAGCGCGATGGCGCCGTGGTTCGCGCGCCGCGCTTCAAAAAACACGGCTACCCGAGTTCCATTCCCGCTCGCATCCTATAGCGGCGACGAATATCATACACTGGGGAGACAAAGGCTGCCGGGCGTCGGTATGGTAACACCACCTCGCGCGCTGTGCCGGCCTTAATAGGTGCTCGCCAACAGCCCCACAGTGCGCGTGGCTGCTGGTTGTGTGCAGGCGATCGTGGGTTCGATCCCGACCCTGTCGCCTCTAAATTTGGAATTTGCATGTTCCCCCCGTGGTCGTGTGGATTTTCTGTGTGTGTGTGAGTGGATTGTTCATCGGGGTTTTCCCCAGCAAAGCGCGTTGAGAGTGTTTGGCTGATGTCAGCCGCTTCATTGAGCGATCATTTGTGGCCAGGTCGCTTCTGAAATAGAGCGCCGTGGAGCTTTACCCGGTAACAGAAAATAAATTCCGTACCCTGAGCGTATGTCTGTTTATTTGTTCATGTGGATAATGATGATGCGTGTGACATGCGGTTAGGAGGGGTTGGTTGGTTCGGGTTCATGGTTAGTAAGAGATCCTTGTTGGTTATGACGAGTACTGGAGGCTGGTTGTTGGCAAGTAGTTTAGGGGCTAGGGTAATAACCTCTGCCCCCCAGACTGTTCACTCTCCTCTTTTCCGGCGTTCACATCGCTGTGGTCCCGGCGACCTGAGTACGATTCCGCGATGGGGAGACGAAGGCGGTCCGCATATTCTCGCCTTGCGCAATTCCATCTGCTCACAGCATTAGCTCCGAGCAATAAACAACAACAACAACAACTCTAAGGCTATACGGGGACGCGCACTGTGAGGATGATCTTGCTCCCTGTGTCCAACAACCACCCATTCTCTCCACCGCCCATGATAGGCGCTGTACATGCGAGCAGTGGTGGATCCAAGGGGGGCAATGCCCCCCCCCCCCCACCACCGTTGAGGCGACATTGTCAGGGGCGTCCGTTCCCACGCCGTGTGTGGGTCGTGTGGATCATTTGCCGGTAACCCCGCCACGCTGGTTCGTCCGTGTATGGGTGAAGGCGGGGGTATAGAAGTACAGTATAACAGTGGGTTTGGCTGCATTGCCCTCTACAGCCCCCCCCCCCACCACTTAGCCCCGCGGGCCTATAGCACTTGTTATGCACGGCGGGCATCCACCATGCGAGCACTAAAAGCCACGTGGGCTCAACCCCGCTTGGCTTCCCAGATCTGACGAGATCGGACGCATTCCGTTTCACGTGGCCAGGGGCGCGAGAATTACCATGGTGTAATTAAAATAAGTACAAACAGGTTAGATTTCCACTGCAACACGGACACTCATGGCGTCGTGTTTATCGAGCAGTGGCGGTAACCACTGTGGCTGCTCCCTTACCGCCAATATAATCGCACACGATAATGTGACAACGTGTTAAAGCTTTCACTGACTGCAGGAATTCATATTGTTTGGGGGTGTTTCGGTAAAGTCACGTAGTTAGGTTGAAAGAAAATAACAAAAAAACTACGACGTTTCGATCACAACACAAGCGATCGTCATCAGAAGGGGGGAACAAATGACGATGGCTTGTGTTGTGATCGAAACGTCGTAGTTTTTTTGTCATTTTCTTTTAACCTATCTACGTGACTTTTACGGAAAGACCCAAAGAAAATGCGATAATGTTTCCCTTTGTTCAGACAGGGAAGCCCAGCCTGACTCACGAATTGTTCAGCAAGGGTCCCCCTCTCTCGACAGGTTTTGTGTTTCGCCAACTCCACTCCTCGGCGTTTGTTTGGCTCCGCGCGCATGTCCAGGAGCGAACCGGGGCATGCGAGAGACATCAAACCCATGACGAATACGACGGGGAAACACTCGGAGCCTTTCGCTCACACAGATGGGGGACTCCAGCAATCGACCAGACTCAAACCTCCTTATCTTCCGAGATCCCACAACACCGGACGCAAATCAGGGTTATTTGGGCCGTAGGAATTAGTTACCCTACATAAATAATTATATTCGATGCATAAAAAAACATACATCCCTATAGCCTTCACAGACTTTTGGGGTAAGTGCTGTTAGCGAGCACCTATGAAGGTCGTACTAGCACACGAGGGGGTGAGTGACCAGCATCACGCTCGCCCGCCTTTGTCTTCCCAGTTCTGGCTGATATTTACACACTGCGCCAAGTACGAATTGAGGCCGAGTCGATCTAGGAGAGGCCCATGACCATGGGTACAAAGTTACATACAGTACATAGTAATTTTAGTTGCGCACGTTCACAATCATATCACACATCTATGTAATATATATATCAACTCGTATTATTTACAAGGACTGTAAACAAAAATGCTATGCATTTGTCGTAGTGAAATTATGATTGGCTCCAGACATATGCATACATCGACAAATATCACCCGGATAACCTTTATTAGATTGTTGGGGCAAGTGCGGATACCCATCGATTATGAAAACTGGCAAACCAGAATAGGGGGTGGATGGCCAACACCACATCCATTTGCCTTTGTTTGCTGAGTGTTGATATTTACACACCGCACCAGGTAACCATTTAAGATGGAGTCGACCTGGGGGAGGCTCAGGCCCGAATCAACGTTTCGCCACCGGTTATTGGTCGTGAGCAGGAATCGAACTCAGGTCAACGGGTTTTGTACAGCAGTGCGCTTAACCACTACGCTACCGCTCCCCCAACAACAAACACACACATACATACACACACAAGACATATACACATACATAGTAATAGGGCTATTATTCAGACTCAGCATGCCTGTCCTGTTTTCCCAGCTTCTCAAGTCATCTGCGGTCTCCCACGACACCGCGATGCCACAAAAATCCGAGCGACTCAGAGATAAATTTACCGAGATATTTACACGGGGCAGTGAGCCTCGCGAATCACACACAGCCTCGGCTTAGCTGGCGTCTCCGCAAGTCCGGACTGGTCACGCTCTCCGTCGGGGTATTTATTTTACGGCCCCAGTCTTGAGATCCATTTTCCATCAGCGGTCACGAACACGGGGACGAGCTGCGCAGGAACATCTCGCAGCCTGAGGCATCTCCCCATCTCACCCACCTCTCTACCTACCCACCGTCGTTTCTCCCCCCACCCGCTACCCGCTTCGCTCGTTCAATTCCCACGCGTGATTGTCAACGTAGCTCCTATGTGATGTCACGAGCAGGTGCTGTGTGCTGGAGGGGGGGGGGTATAAGTTAGGCAGTCTCTTAGCTTTTGGGGGAGCTGTATAAGGGGGGGGGGGGGCGTTCGCCCCCCGCCACTGCCATTTCTCCAGTGCCGACGGTTAAGCCCACACACCGCTAGAGTCCAATGGTCAAGTCACAAAACGTCGGTGAAATATTCAGTCCAATTAATACGTGCACAGCCACGGGGCCATCTGTTGTTCCTCTATTGTGGCGCACGGAAGTGAGAGCTGCAGCAGAGGACGCGACATGCAGACGGTGCCATGCACCCCCCCCCCCGGCCTCCGTTAAGCAAGGTCACGCTTCAGGCTTGTGAAATGTAACGATGCATCAAATCATCTCTTGAGATCGATTCTCAAGAGATGATTCGATCGCATTCCATCGAAGGCCGTTCTCGACAAGAGCCTTCGTGGAAACGAGTCGAAGCGCTCGTGGTGTAAATTCCACATTCCTATGGCGTGGGTCTGTTTTACCGTCGTGCGTCAACTGATACTTATTTTGTTTTTACACAGCCTCGAGTGAGATTGTGAGGAAGGCACACGGGCAGATACGTTCACAAAAAAAACAACGACACCCCCCCCCGCCCTTCCCTACGCAAAGCCGCATCGACTGTCGATGGCAGGTGCTGTTCGCGAGCACGCTGCCACGGCCGGCACGTCGCACGCACAAGCACGATCGGATGTCTCCGTCTCCCGCGTGCCGATGAGTCATAAAACCACACCGAGTACTAATTTGAGGTTGAGTCGACCTAGGGGGGAGGCCCGGAACCGGTTCAGCTTTCACTCGTCACTCGCGTTAGCCGTGGCCAGAAATCGAACTCGATTTGCCGGTGTTTTCTCACGCGGCGCGCGAACCGTTGCCAACACTCATTTCCCCGAACATACAAAGACAACGATCGCCCACAACGCCATTGACAAACTGTTGAGAGAAGTGCTTTTAGCGAGCACACATTAAGGTCAACACGACGCACTAGAGGGTGGGTGGCCAGCGCCACATCCGGGCCACCTTTGTCTCCCCAATGTTGATGTTTACACACTCTCACCAGGTACTCGTTTGAGGCTGCGTCGACCCTAGGCGAGGCCCAGGACCGATTCAGTTTAATCCTCACTGGTGACGGCCGTGAGCGGGAATCGAACTCGGGACACGCCGGGTTCGTAGCGCAGTGCGCTAACCGCTGCGCCACCGCTCTCCACACACACACAAGACACACTGACACACACACACACGGACACACACACACACACTGCACTGACACACACGCACGCACTTGTTCTCAAACGCATTCCTAACTAATATAAAAAAAACTACCCCGTTGCTCGCGTGCTCCTAAACTTTGTCCGCTCGTAAACTATCGAGCTGTGGTAATGATTCCTGTAAACGCGCCCGTGTGTGCGCGCGTAGCCCCCGAGGGGACGCTGACGCTGTAAAGTTTGGGAGCCATACCTCCTGCAGTTTACAGGTGTCATTTGAAATAATTGCCCGAAAGAGTCTCTTCGGGACAGATTCCCTCTTCGAGATGGCCCCGCTTTAGGGTCGGATTTTTTTTGTTAGTTGATGATTTGGACGAAAAGGGAAGCAACCCGAAACCCCCACTCGCGCGAGGAGGTAACAACGCCGAACGTTCCGACGCACAGACGGGCCAGCGAGCTACTTGCTCCGCTGTTCCCTACGGGGCTAGCAACAGAAATGCGCTATCGTTGTGGCTCCGTCCACAGACGGTTGCCCATACGCCTTGGAAAGCGGTGGCGCAGTGGTTAGCGCGTCTGCTCTCGGAAACCCGCTGACACGACGAGGTCGATTCGATACCATCGCGATCATCGGTGGCGAGTGATATCCGAAACGGGTCATGGGTCTCTCCTAGGTCGATTCAGCCTTAAATGAGCGCTTAGCGCGGTGGCAAAAGCAGCCGGTGCGTTGTCCTGACCACACCACCACCCCCCTGTGTTCGTGTGCCCTGCAGCCCGTGTTAGATGCACTTGCCGCCTGTAGTTTATACTGTGGCCAACGCGAGTGACGATTATCCGAACCGACTCTGGGCCTCTCCTGGGTCGACGTGGCCTCAAATGAGTACCTGGAGCGATGTGTAAACATCGCTACTTGCGAGACAAATGTGGCCGGGCGTGGTGCTGGCCACCCACCCCCTCGGGTGCCGTGCCGGTCTTCATAAGTGCTCGCTCACAGCACTTACCCCAAAAGTATGTTGAGGCTGTACGGAGGTTTTTTGTGTTTGTCTTGTGAGTGTTTGGGCCAATAAATAGATCAGCGTAACACTGCGCTAAGGCCACTGGATGTCCTGACTTCATCTCTTCACCGTCTAATCTTACAACACCATCCGTGCCTATCCTAGGTCGACTCAGCATGAACACGAATACCCCCACGACGACCGGTGTGGACATCGGCAAAGGGAAGACAAAGGCGGGCCGACGTCGACGTTGTGTTGGCAGACGGCAACGCCACGACCTCGCGTGCCACGCGAACGTCACTTAATTCGTGCTCGCAAAACAGCGCTCACGACACTCCTTCTTCTTATTATTATTCTTCTGTCGTACGGCTCTGTGCAGCTGCTGAGCAACAACTAGGATTTCACATTCAGGTGGCCAAAGCCAGACAACCGCGTCAGGATCGAGCATCGCGTCGTTAGACGTTCTTCATTCAGACGCTGTCTCCCCGACAAACCTGGTCTTCGCCTGAGGACGGCTGCTTGTGTTGTGGCCGAAACGTCGTGAGAATTATTTTATCATGTTTTATTTTTATTATTTTATTACTTCCCTTCTACGCGACTTTACCGAAAGAACCAAGAAGATGAATCCCTGCAGTCACGAAAGCTTTAAATCGAAAAATTCGTTAGACGTTGTGCGGTCTGTTCTGGATGACCACGACAGACCACACGACTCGCGACACTGGCGGAGGCTTGAACGGCGAAGCGCGCGCCTGTCCGCGGGATGCGCGGCGCGGGGGAGGGGGGGGTAGATCGCTTTCAGGACTCGCGAGTGAGCCTCGCTGGGGGTGGAGCCGAGGGCCGTGCGTGTGAAATGCGCGTTAAACAATTCGACGGGGGCGACGGCCCCCGGCTCCCATGAGCGAGACTTTGACGGATGAGCAATGCGACTCGTTAGGCGCGTGAGCGCAAGCTCCCGAACTCACCTCGCGAGGCGGCGTCTCACCGCTCACCCGCGTGGGTCTCAAGTGTGTGTCTAGATGTGTGTCAGTGTGTGTGTGTGGGGAGCGGTGGCGCAATGGTTAGCGCGCTGCGCTACGAACCCGGCGACCCAAGTGTATAAGTGTGTATGTGGGGAGTGGTGGCGCAATGGTTAGCGCGCTGCGCTACGAACCCGGCGACCCAAGTGTATAAGTGTGTGGGGAGCGGTGGCACAGTGGTTAGCGCGCTGCGCTACGAACCCGGCGACCCAAGTGTATAAGTGTGTGGGGAGTGGTGGCGCAATGGTTAGCGCGCTGCGCTACGAACCCAGTGACCCATGTGTGTAAGTGTGTGGGGAGCGGTGGCGCAGTGGTTAGCGCGCTGCGCTACGAACCCAGTGACCCATGTGTGTAAGTGTGTGTGGGGAGCGGTGGCGCAGTGGTTAGCGCGCTGCGCTACGAACCCGGCAACCCGAGTTCGATTCCCGCTCACGAGCACCTCGGTCGAATCAGCCTCAAATGAGTACCCGGTGCTGTGTGTAAAACATCACGATGGAGACAAAGGCGGTCGGGCGTGGTGCTCACATGCCGGCCTTCATAAGCGCTCGCTATCATCACTTTCCCGAAGTCGTTTAAGGTTACACGGAGGATGTTTGGCTTTGCGTGCGTCTGCGTGTGTTTGATTAAATTCAAACAACCGAATAAAAGAGTTGAAGAGAGCGAGCAAGTGAAACAACGATGCCCGAGGGGGAAGGAGAGAGATCGAGAGAATGCGATCACGAGTGAGTGACCGTACGAGAGAATTTGCATGCAAAAGTCAGCGTGTACGCACTGTACATCCACACACCGACATACACAAACATAGTACCCCGTGTAGCCTTCACCAGACTGCTGGGGCAAGTGCTGTTAGCGAGCACCTATGAAGGCCGGTTACGACACACGAGGAGGTGGGTGGCCAGCGCAACGCCCGACCGCCTTTGTCTCGTTAGTGGCGATGTTTTTACACATCGCCACTAGGTTCTCATTTGAGGCTGAGTCGACCGAGGGGAGCCCCAGGCCCGGTTCATATTAAATCGTCACTGGTGATAGCCGTGAGCAGGAATCGAACTCGGGTGGCCGAGTTCGCAGCGCAGCGCGCTAACCACTGTGCCACCGCTCCCCACACACCACCAGACAGCAACACATACCAGCTTAGACAACATACACTCGTATACAGCAACACATACCAGCTTACACCGATACACGTACAGCCGACATAGACTGTTGGGGGTGAGTGCTGTTGGCGGACAGCACGACACCCGGCCGTCTTTATATCTCCAGTGCATGCTGCATCACGCACCCGTTCATCTGCAGCTGATGTTAGCTGTGTCCGAGCCGCTCCAATATCTAACGTCGCCGCGTTAGTCACGTAGTTCGCAAACCAAACACACACGCACACAAACATCCACATTTAAGCCTCCATATCCACACAAACACGCCCATACACACACACGCAACAAAAGACAAAGAACCCCCGTATAGTCTTTACAGGCTGTTGGGGCAAGTGCTGTAAACGAGCACCCTATGAACGCCGGCACGGTACACGAGGGGGTGGGTGGCCAGTCGCACGCCCGACCGCCTTTGTCTCCCCCAGTGGCGATGTTTGCACACCAGGTCCTCATTTGTGGCTGAATCGGCCCAGGACCAGATCATGAATTCGTCATTGGTGTTGGGCGTTTGCGGGAGTCGAACTCGGGCCTCCTAGCGCAGCGCGCTCACCGCTACACGACTACACAACACAAAGACAAAGATCCCCCCGTGTAGCCTTAACAGACTGTCGGGGGCAAGTGCTGTTAGCGAGTAGCACCTGTGAAGGCCGGCACGGCGCACGAGGAGTTGGACACTACACAACTACACGTAGACACGCACACAACCCTCGCGAGCCCATAAATACTAACCCACACGGTACGGGTAAGTGCTTGGTCACGAGCATCGGTGAAGGCCGGCACGAACCAACACACAAACGCACAGTCGCCCAATTGCCGGGCGTTTACAAAGGACTAGCGGTAGCGCGTTTGCGGTTCGAATGCAGCGGCTGCCCAGGTTAATACTGAGGGTGTATTAACCACACGCAAAAATACGCTCGATTGCTTCACCGTGGAAGTGCAAGAGTAGGTCATTGCCGTCTCACGGTCCAAATTTGCGCAATTTGAAAGATTTTCGAATAATAAGTATATTAATTACAGCTGAAATTACTCAGCAATCATCGCCCTCCTATTATAAAAACTTGGCAGGACCCTCCTGAAAATATAGACATGAGGCTTTCCTGGGTAAACAAGCGTAATATATCTTGACTTAAAGCTTTCGTGACTGCAGGAATTCATATTCTTTGGATCTTTCGGTAAAGTCACGTAGATAGGTTCAGAGAAAATAACAAAAATAACCAAAAACTACGACGTTTCGATCACAACACAAGCGATCGTCATCAGGAAGAAAACAAATAAATAAATCACAACGTCGTAGTTTTTTTTGTTATATTTGTTATTTTCCTTGAACCTATCTACGTGACTTTACCGAAAGACACACAGAATAAGCGAAATATAGTTTTTGTTTAAAAGTTTTGCTGGCTGGCTGGAATCCTCACTGGCTGCCGCGTGGGATGAGCGCATCTGCGCAATGACGTCACCCGCATACCGACCAGCGTTGAGCCGCGTCCCCTGCGTGCCAAAATGACGCCTCGCCCCAACGCCATCCTCCCGACCCGGGGGCCGCGTGTCCCCGCGCAAGAAAGTGCAGGCAGTGCGAGCCGTGACAAATCAACAACACGCGCACGCGCACACACACACCACTCACGCGCACACATACCACTCACGCACTCACACACACCACGCACACCACGCACACACCACTCACCCACACACACACACCACTCACGCACACACACACCACTCACGCACACACACACACCACTGCACCCACACACACACCACTCACGCACACACACCACTGCACGCGCACACACACACCACTCACGCGCACACACACACCACTCACGCGCACACACACACCACTGCACGCACACACACACCACTCACGCACACACACACACCACTGCACGCGCACGCACACACTACTCACGCACACAAACACATCACTCCACGCGCCCGCACCCACACACCACGCACGCCCTGGGGTGGTGGACTTGCCTCGCGTGAGCATGGTGTTGCCGTAGGGCAGCTTGTTCTTGGTCTCGAGCGAGGAGCAGTTCCAGCGGTGGTTGCGCATCTGGTGCTGGCACTCGTGGATGGCGATCTGCACTCCCTGCACGGCGGACGCGGCCACGTCTGGACTGCGCATGCAGAGCTCCAGCTGCCGCCGGCTCAGTCCCGCGAGGGTCAGGCACACGGTGTTGGCGTTCAGCACGGGCTCCGGGGGCAGCTTGAGTCCGAGGATGTCGTTTGTGAGCGCCCTGGAATTTGTTGTCGTTTGTTTGTTGTTGGTGGGTGGGTGAGTGGTGGTGGTGGTGGTTGGAAGTTGTTGGTTCGGTCCAGCCGGAGAGGTGGCAGTGCGGCGAGATGAGTCATGTGCACGCGCACGCAGACAGACACGGGACGCAAGCACGCACACATACGCACACACGTGAACATAGAGGCAGGAGTAAACACGCAGCAGCAACAACAACAACCGCCGTTCACCGACTAAGTGGCGGTGACATCCCCACGGTGCTTGTGCCATGCTAGGTGCACTTTGAGGCCACGTGAAGTGTTGAAGGACCGCTGGCAGGAGGTCACGGAACAGACCCAGGTGCCGTGGGTTGACTGACTGAGATCACTGGCAGATTCACCAGCTGTGCCCCCAACTGTGTCAACTTTCTGTGGTTTAGCCATCCGGCGCTCTGCTCGTTGTTGTGAGCGTCGCTCCTCTGCCCTTTCTTGTTGTTGCTGGAGGGCGACTGCCTCCAACTCCCAAGCAGCAGCACACGCAACACTGACAAATAACTTTAAATTCCCCCGTGTAACCTACACGAGGCTGTTGGGGCAGGTGCTGTTAGCGATCACCTATTCGGGGGTGGTGTGTCCGGTCGCCTTTGTCTCCCCAGAGCTGATGTTCACACCCAGCACCATGTACTCATTTGAGGCTGAGTCGACCTCAGGCAAGCCAGTGAGTGGTTCATGCATTCGTCACCGATATCGGCCGTGAGCGGGAATCGAATTGGGGTCGCCAGGTTCGCAGAGCAGCGCACTAAACTTTACACTACCGCTCCCCATTGACACACACACACACGCGCGCACAAAGACAAACACGCACACCCACACGCGCACGAGGTCTGTAAGTAAATCTGTTGCCTATGAGAAGCGAACTAATGGCCGCTCTAATGAGAACCAGGCTGACGCGAGTCGTGTTTCTCTGCGCGGGTTTCCGAGCCTCGCCCCCTCACCCAGTTCACTCACCCCCTCCTAGTATCAGGTCAGTGTTAAACATTCATAGTCTTAGGTTTTTTCGGTAAAGTCACGTAGGTAAAAAATTTAAATTAATAAATGTAAAATAAATAAATAAAAAAAATCACGACGTTGCCTCCGAAACGTCGTGATTTTTATTTTTTATTTTACTTTTATTAATTTTAATTTTTTACCTACGTGACTTTACCGAAAAAACCTAAGAATATGAATACTTGCAGTCACGAAAGCTTCACATCTAGAATGTTTAACATTCGTTTAAATATGTATTTTTAACGTTGATTGTGCAGTGGTCCCTCTGAGTGTTTGTATTGCCCTCCCAACCACTCCCCCGCCCCCCTTCCGACGAGGTCACGCTACGGAGTCGGGGACGCACACCGCACCGGGCTCTCTCCTCGGTGAGGAACACGCGGCCGGGAATTGCTCGCCGGTGAGTCCGAGCAATTGGGAAACTGTCCCACGTCTTATCGGCGAATTCATTTCTTTGAAAGACTTCGTCTGGCGATCGAGGCATCACTCCCCGTGATTACGCGCGGCATTTAAGAAGACGCATTTCTTGGTGGCGGTGATGATGATGATGGTGGCGGTGATGATTTCCCGCGACGAAGAGATATTGAGCAGTACTAGCGGCCTGAGTTCTATTCCAGGCCACGGCTAACATCAGCGGCGATTTCTGAAAGCCCCAAGCCCATCATCGACTCACATTGACCAGGGTGGCGAAGCATGGTTATACTATTTCCACGACCGGTACAGAGTGGGAAGGCCTTCATCCATCAGTAGATCGTTAGTGGCGTGGATATGCAGTCTATCAATGTCCCTCGCATCATTTTCATGACGCGCAATCACGGACACCCGCAGAAGCACGAACGTGTCACGGACGTGGTCGAGGCGTCCATTCCTCTCGCTGTTACCGCTCGGCACCTTTCAGGGACTCGCGCGCGTAAATTTCACCTCGCGTACATTCCTCCCAGAGACATCTTAGAGCACGTCGGTCCATCATCTCGCTCTCTCCTCTCTCTCTCTGCCTGTCTGTATATCTCCCATACAGGAATGCACATATTTTTTTCTGCGTCACCTTCACGCACCGCTGTAGATTTGTCCCGAGATAAAAACCGCTTGTTATTATTCGGCGCTCACAGGGGAATTTACCGCGCTCAAGCCAATGCCGCGCTGGTGGAATGCCCACCGCCTTGGGTGACTCTCTTGCCCCGCCGATTCTTCACCGCCTTTCTCGGGATCCGGTGGAAATTCCTCGTTCAGACTTAAGAAGGGAGCGGCCTTGGGAAATTAATAAAACAAAACGCTACACCTCTGTGTGTGCGTGACGATAAATAAAAAAGCGCAACCGCGGAGGAGAGTTCGGTATCTTATCATCAATTTCATCATAAAAACTTTTCCTTCGGCCATGATCTATCCGCTGCTGGATGAATTCTATCGAAATGTGATCATCACTGTGCCACCGCTCCACCCCCCATGGGCATCAAGCGCTCGATAGTTGTGCTGGAGACCGTCGCTTCTACGGTAGACGTACTAATGAAGCTGCGAGAACAACATTTTATCCAGTAAAAAAAAAACGAAAAACAACTTTATAATTTCCACTGAAAAAAGGCAAACACGTGGTGGGTGTCCAGCTCGAAAGAGCGTGGGACCGCGCTTAACGCTCGCTTATAGCCGCGAGTCATTGGTGGAAATTCCACATTCCTGGGATGGGGGCGAGCCAATCCGCAAGACAGCACCTGTAGAATATTGTGGTCATGTTGAGCAAGTTTGGTTTGCACAGGATTAGACTTAGTCATGCATCAACGTTAAACAAAAAAACATACAGCCTTGCCTTCCACGAACACGAATCGCACTTCCTCCAGCATCCTCTACTTGGGTCACGTCCAATGTACGTCTCATAAAGCCGAACAGATTTCGCAGAGATTAAAAACTATTTTTCATTTTCTGTTTTTGAACAACAGAAAAGGGTGACGTAAAGGAGTCTGCGTGCCACAATCTCCGATCCTGAAAGATCGAGAGACCGAGCTCATTGCCGTTACGTTTCGCGGTCGACGAACGGGTTAATGATTGATGGAGTGACACATCACAGATGAAAGAGTCCCACTTAGCACACTGCACAATTTTAAATACGCAAATAAGTAGCTCGCTTACAAAAAAGATAATGACTTCATTCATGCCAATAACTCCAGTCCGGTTGGTGCTGTTCCTAATTATCCACAGACAGCCTTGATTGTGAGCACACGTGACTTGCAATCCAGAGATCACCAGTTCAGTTCCATCTTCCTGCGCGGCAGTTAAAACGATGTCCATGTTGTTTAAATCCTACCCCCAACACGTGCCACCTCTGCACACCCGGTAGTATCAATTGTATATGTGCACCGCAGTTAGTTGGGCTAAAGTGTGGAGACTCCCGCCTCTGCCAAGACCTTCTGGCCAGCATGAAAGAGTAGGCCAAGGACCGTTTAGAGGGGAGCTACCTAAGAGGCCCCTTCCGTCACCAGTGGCGTCGGTGAGTCTTTCAGGGCTTCCCCTTTGTCTCTGCGTGTCCTTTATTGAACCAGGCGAGAGCTCCTTGGGTGTTATTGTATCCGAGTGGAGGCTGCCCCCCCCCCTATCCACGATGATTCATCTGTAATGCATAGCACGTCACGTGCGGGACGTAATAATGCCTTTAGTTATCACGGGAATGCCTTGCTACTGAGTCTCAGGACTATTTTCGAAGAGGGCCCTGCACTGCGATGTTTCGCCAGTCGTGTTGACGAGTGGCCTTCACGTGGCAGGAAACCGGACTGACCGGAGAAAGCCCACGCTTACGAGGGGGGGGGGTACCGGTCGGAGCTTTGCACGGATAGATTCAAGAATCCATTGCGGTTACTGCCATCTCCTGGCGACTTCGCGGTCGAAGTCTGCAACAGCTTTTATTCCCAGGCAGTCTTCCATCCGACTACTAACCGGACTCGATTCAGCGTAACTTCCGAGATCGGGCGCATTCAACGTGATGTGGTCCAACAAAGAAAATGCAAGTCTTAAAAGTTGAGGCCACGACACCGACAAACACAAATATGCTCTTGAAAATGTCGTCACCGAGTCTCTAACGCCTACTTTAGAGCAGGCAAGCGCCCTTTAGCAAGTCTAAAGAGGCATCGGGTGGTCCTGGCAGCGGGAATCGAACCGTGCCTGTCTGCGGTAGCCGGCTCAGCTGGCAGCTCTGCTTATACAAATGTGCAGCCCTTTGTCAATCCACTGCTGAGTGAAGCCCCTCCACACCACACGCCGGGATTGTTTCGCAATACTTGAGGGTTGGTGGAGGGGATGCTGGGGAGAGATTCAAACACCACTCGCGTGTCCGCTAGCGGTGGCCAGCAATGCGAGCTCATAACGCGATGCGCTAACCACTGCGCCACCCTTACTACCCCACAGGATCCACGCGATCTCCAATCCCCGCAGCGGGCGGGCATTCAACATTCATTAAAGGCCGCCTTCATTGCCGAGTAACGCGCATTCGAGCAGTTCTCACTTCATCGTTAAGTCTTGGCGGTGGAGCGGTGGCGCTGTGGTTAGCACACTCTTGCGCTACGCACGCGGTCACCCGAGTTCGCTTCACGGCTATGGCTCGCGTCGGCGAGGGGGTAACCGATATTAAGACCCCCCCCCCCCCATCTACCCTACCCACTTTCACTAACCCGCACTGTGACCGAAATGCGTGGTCTTTATAAGTTCGTAATTGACAATTATAGGCTGTGATTCTGACAATCTGTCAAACACATTATCATTAGCGTAGGCTATTAACGAGGCGATACTGACACGCGTTCTAGACTGCTGACATAATTCAACAGCGGCTGTAGCTTTTGAACCAAGCGTCTGCGCGCGCGCCGACGGAACGGCCGAAACGCATCGCTCCCTTCGGCGATGGACGCATCCGGACACTTCAGACAGAACTGGCAGCGAGGCGAGCTCTCTCGTTGAGGTGTCAATCGGACCCTGCGTAATGAGGCACGTCGCACGCCTTTTGCCGAAAGCCGATGCGCATCTTGGCGCATCTTGGCGAAACGAGCGAAACGACACAGTCTCCTCGACACGCTATCCCGCGCACAGAGCGACGCAGCGCGTTCGACCAACGTCGGAGGGAAAGGCGCGCTCCCCGAGCAAAACACGGCCCCCTTAGATATGTCTTCGACCCCCCCCAAAAAAACAACAACCGCAGCAAATGAATCGCATCGCCAAGGCTCAACTACTGTCAGAACGATTCCACAATGCGCGCAACGGCAATGCGATTAAACTCGAGAAGTCGCCTTAGATAATTGGGGACAGACAGACGGGGTGACCTTTCGTTAAAGTCAAGTGAGAGGCCCATCGAGACCAGAAGTCGCTCAAGAAGGAAACACGAACAGGCGTCGTCTTCCTTGTCACCTGCACCTTTTCGTGTTGCCCCTTTCCCAAACGCACTTCAACATTTGCGGCTGCGGTATACGAGCCGACGCGACGTCATTCGGCATTACCCGCGGCGAGCAGCACGCATCTGTGTGAGAGCGCGAGTGTGGCCAAACGGGTGCTTCGTTAGCCAGAGAATTCGACCCGGCCCATCACACTCGCCGGGGCTACACAACGGAGTACCACTTTGCAGTTATGCCAACAGTTGTCTGTGCCATCGCTAAGCCCGACGTCCGCCACGTGAATGTAGTAGACTCGCTGGCTCCGATGCGCGCTTTTCCTTTTTTTCCCGTCTCTTACAGCGGCGTCAACATACAACAAAACGGGCGCTTTTTGCAGAACAATGCGGGGGGGGGGGACGTGGAGCGAGCAGGCACATGCACAGAACAATCCGAACAATGCCTTCTATTCGTGCAGAAAAGCCTCGCTGAGTCTCAACACTCGGGACGGTCCTGGCATTGATTCGTTCGGTCACTTCCACGGCCTCGTATGGGGAGTTCGTGCCCGAAAGGAAAAAAACACCACCACCACCACACCAGAACTAGGAGCTAATAAACGCAAAGCTCCGCACAGATAGATCCGCAAATCCATTCTCCTGAATATGACCACCACGCAGCAGCAGCAGCATGTTAGCCGAGCCCGAGGTCTTCACCTAGCAGAGACAGCCCCACGTGTCCGCGCACCTGTACACCTTTCTCACCACCCATCGCTCACCTGTAAACCTTCATCACCACCCATCGCTCACCTGTAAACCTTCCTCACCCCCATCGCTCACCTGTAAACCTTCCTCACTACCCATCGCTCACCTGTACACCTTCCTCAACCCCATCGCGCACTTGTACACCTTCCTCACCCCCATCACGCACCTGTAAACCTTCCTCACCCCCATCGCTCACCTGTACACCTTCCTCACCCCCCCCCATCGCGCACCTGTACACCTTCCTCACCCCCATCGCGCACCTGTACACTTTCCTCACCCCCATCGCTCACCTGTAAACCTTCCTCACCCCCATCGCGCACCTGTACACTTTCCTCACCCCCATCGCTCACCTGTACACCTTCCTCACCCCCATCGCGCACCTGTACACCTTCCTCACCCCCCCCCATCGCTCACCTGTACACCTTCCTCACCCCCATCGCGCACCTGTAAACCTTCCTCACCACCCATCGCTCACCTGTAAACCTTCCTCACCCCCATCGCTCACCTGTTAACCTTCCTCACCCCCATCACTCACCTGTAAACCTTCCTCACCACCCATCGCTCACCTGTACACCTTCCTCACCCCCCCTCCCCCATCGCGCACCTCTCCGGCATCTCTTACCCTCGCGCGGCGAGCGCCATGGCCATCGCGAGCACCAGACACGGCACCCGGGTCACCGCCATCCCTCCTCCCGCAGGGCGAAGCGGGAGGAAGCGCTCCCTCTTCCCGCTGAGCGCCCCCCCCCTCCTCCTCCCACCTCGCGAGAGGGGCTCAAACGAGCCGCGGTCCCCCTTGCCCCCACCTCCCCCTGGACACCCCCCCCCCCGCCGCCGCCAGCCGCCGCCTTCTGTTATCCTAGAGACGACTCAGCGCTCCTGGAGCTCGATGTGAACTCGGGCGGACGATGCTCTGCGCGGCGCGCACGCGGGACGGTCACGCGGACGCGGCGTGCCGAGGTGGCGCACGAGCGCAGCGAGCGACCCCCGAGAGACGGCGCGCGCCTCCTCCTCCTCCTCGTCGCCCATTTGCGCGGCTCGGCCCCGCGATCGGAGGATCTCTCTGCCTTTTCTGCGGTGACGTCAGGGCCAAGAGAAAGCAATACACCACCCACCCACCCCACCTCATCCGTCCACTACCACCTCCCCCCCAATCCTCCCCGCACACCTCCCTCCCTCCCTGCGGACATGCATCCCCGCTCCTCTCTCGCGACTCCGTCCACCACCCCGCTTCATCCACTGGTCCACTCCCCCACGGACACCGCGAGCAGCCCCTCCCCCCGCCCCCCAGTCTTCTCCTTTCCCTCCAACCGCGGTGTCTCAAAGAAACTTCTAAATGCACCCCCCCCTCCACCCACTGCTACCGCCTACCTTCCTTAACAGCCCCCCCCCGACTCTAACCCTCCACCCTCTCCTTCCCTCCCACCGCGCAGTCCGTCACAATGCTAAAGCCCACGCAGGTCCCGTCGCCTCGCTCACTCCCCCAACGCAGGAGGCAGGGAGTCGGCTCCCCCCCCCCTGCACTCTCGCTCACGATACCCCCCCCGCCTCCTCCTCCTCCACTCTCTTCCGCTCGCTCGCCCCTCTCTCTCTCCCCCTGGCTCCCCGCGACTCCCATTGGCTCTCGCTCTCTCCACCGGCTCCCCGGTGCTCCCCCTGCCTTTCCCCCGGCTCCCCCCCCTCCCCCCATGGTCTCTGGGGCGTGTTGCCGCACGCCTGTGAGCGTCGTGCCTCTCGCTCTCTCATCCACTCGCCTTATTGACTATTGGCATTATGGGGTCATAATGACGATAGTCAATAAGGTGAGTGACCCGCGGTCATAATGATGAGATGTGGTCGATCCGCTGCTAGACGAATGCTTCCCCCGTAAAGGCATCATGGTCGCGAGTCGTGCTCTCTCCACTGCTAGATGGAGGCCTCTCCACGCCGTCGATAACCCACAAGGGTCCTACAATGCCAAAAATCCACCTCGCTGCTGCACGTGAACTGATCTCATCCCCTCCAGATCTGAGCAGTGGTGACCATCTCGGTCGCGTGTTCGTTCCGATGTACTCGCACTGCGCAGAAGTGAACGGCTGCGGAGTGAAACAACTTTGACTCGGCGCGTGTCATGCGCGTGTGCTGTATTTTTCGATTCAGGAAAGCCTCAGTGGGTCTCAAAACACTGTTATATTTTTTTACAAGTTCACCTGTGTCTAGCCGTTAATTCTAGCACAACTTCGCCATCGCTTCCTTCCTTTTGCCAGATCCCACAGGTGTTTGCACAGTCGACAGCTGGCCTCAAAAGTTGTGTTCTTTACAGCCTCATCAAACGTATAGGGGGAGGGGGGTGGGAGGAGTGGGGGGGGCAGGTTCACAGCTTGGCAAAACGGCTGACACGCGCTACAATGGGCACCCTTGCTGGTGTGTTCCCGCGTGGGCGATGAGGACATGGATCTGCACGTGTTTTGCCGAATAGGAGCAATGACCCAGCAGCACGTGCATCGGAGTTGAGAAGCGTTGGTTTGAGGATGTATGGTGCGTGTCTGTTGAACTTCGTTCGCACGGTTCGTAGCCAGCCGCGTTAATCGCAGGTGCGGGGGATGGACAACAACCTCAACACAAACATGCAGTTCTCAAGATATTCGTTTTCAATCGAGATTTAAAAGTGCAGGAAGAGCGGTTAGCGCGCTTCGCTACAAACCCGGCGACCCGAGTTCGATTGCCGCTCACGGTAAGCACCAGAGACGATTATCTGACCCAGTTCTGGGCCTCCCCTAGGTCGACTCAGCCGTCAAGCGAGTACCTGGTGTGGTGTGTAAACATCGCCACTGGGAAGACAAAGGCGACCGGACGTGGTGCTGGCCCACATAGGTGCTCGCCCCGAAACGTCACCTATTATTTATTTTATATCTCATTTTAATTCCACAGTGTTATTAAGGAATATGTTGCGTTTTTGTGTGTTAATTGTGCTTATGCGCCACTGCCAACGTAAGCGACAACACCAAAATAAATCGTTTAGTATCTAGCCACGAGAGACCGCTACACTGCGATGTAAAGAAGAAGAAATCGATTACGCACTTGAATCGCGACAACTCGTTGAACCGCCGCGCGGGGAGGAGAGGGTGGAGGGGTGGAGGGGAGGGGGAAAGGGGGGGGTGGGTGGAGGGATGGGGAGGAGTGGAGAGGAGGGGTGTAGGGGAGGGGTGGAGGGGAGGGGTGGAGGGGAGGGGTGGAGGAGGGGAGGGGTGGAGGGGTGGCTCCTTGTCATCCCCCCCCCTCGCCCCCTACGAGAACGCTTCGCTCTCGTGCTACCGAGACGCGCACCGACCTGACACAGTCCGACCGATAGATCCCCTCGCGAATACCTGGGATTCCTCGCCTGTCCCGTGCGCCCCCCTCCCCTCCGCCGCCAGACCGTGGAGCGTATCACAAATACCCGGTGGTGGAGGCGACCACACTGCCGCTATTGTCCCGGGGAAGATTAGCGCAGTGAGAGAGCGAGCGAGCAGGAGGAAGGAGACGCGGTCTTCCTCCTCCTCCACGCGCTCGTGTGCACGCGCGCGTGGCGTGCGGTGCTCGCCGCTCCCACACACCTCGGCCCGCCATAGGAATGTGGAATTTCCACAACAAGATGACTGCCCCCTCCTCCAGGGTGGCCCACCCGCGTAGATGAGCACGGTGCCACGGTAATAGTTTGTGGGAAGTGAACGGAGGTTGTGTATTTTTTAACGAACTTGACCTTGTCACGGTAATGTGGAATTTGCACGAAATGACACGCGACCACCAACAGGAATACGCACTAATGATTTTTCGGCTTTAACGTGCATTATATACGTGAATGCAACTCTTGTACGATTACCCTGCCGTGGCTGCCACGCATGAGCTATTCCTGCCCACTGGCCATCATCCGTTATATTGACGTCTCCTGCACAAGCCCACTACTTATCTTAAGCGATGAGATCGGATCTTGTTGCAGGTGCTGAGTGGACGAAGCGAAGAAGTGAACGCTTTGTGAAAGCCACGCTTCTTAAATTACGGCCAATTCAAGCTTAATTACACGGTGTTTGCAGTTCGGGGTCAATCGCGCGCAGCACTAAGAATAGTAATTATAATTGTTGCGCACAGTCTAAGCGCGTTAGCCCTGAATTCGCGTGGAAGTTGTCCCACAACGTGAACATTCCGCGTGAGCAGCACGCAGATCGCACACGCGGTCGGTCGGGTAGAGTGGTAGCAGCGAGCAAAATGAGCGCGCGATGTTTGTGTGAAAATATCACGAAGCCATGGACGCGGCCGCCGCGAGAAGGGAGGAGGGATGATGGCAGATGGTCAATCACGATGAACTGAGTGGCAACCGAGGAACGGGTGATAGGGGGCCCGTCCACGGGGGAGATGGATCGATGAAATCAGCTCGTGTACAGGTGCTCGGTTGATTATTACATCCCGGGACCATGTGAAATACCGGCTGATTGTAGATGCCTTCATCCAGCAGTGCATTGAACATGGCTAACGACGATGACGATGACAGAGTGTGATATGATGCACAGCATAACAGATTGTTGGGGCCTTCACCACACCCGGCCAGCCGTAGTCCCCCAGTGCGCATGTTTACACACTCACCAAGACACTCGTTTAAGGCTGAGTCGATGTAGGGATTGGGTGGGAGGGGGGGCCTAGACCGGTTCAGTTATCACTCGTCACTGATGTTATCCTCGGTTAGGAATCGAACCCGAGTTCACAGCGCAGTGTGCTAACCAGTGCGCCACCGCTCCCCGCCACGTCGCGTGTGGTATTGCACACACACACTGACCACGTACAGTACCTGCCACTCGTGCGTGCGCTCTAGGCATGCATAGCCAGTGCCCTAAACTGCAGTCTTGGTAACTTATTAACGGACACGGTGAAGCACCAATTAGTTTTGTTACAGTAGAGTCAATCTACGTCATGCTGATCCTTCATTATCCCGTAACCATCACCTCCCCCACAAACGCCGCGTATCATGCGGTCCGTGTAATTGCATTGCTCATTACAGTCTTTCACTCCGCGGTGGTGGTGATCCGCTAATGAGCAGTGAGCGTAAGAACAAGGTGCAAGTCCAGACATTTTGATAGCACTGTGTAACACGTTTTTTTTAATTCCTGGGTATTAAGTGCTATTTCCTAATTGCTTGTGCCTCAAAAGTACAGAAAATGGCTATTATTCCCCACAAACTTTGCTTCTGTGATCAGGACAGTGATATTTTGAAATTTACCTATTTCCCAGAACATTCCAGATAGATTCAGTGCTGAGTAAACTTGGAGTAACTTGTAGAACATTCTAGAACTTTCCAGTAATATAAATAGTAGTATAAATACCGGGGTCTTCAGCCCACCAGTTCAGTTTAGTTTCAGCTGCCTAAGTGGATACATATCTGCATTTTTCTGAGATGGCACCAAGAGGCTGCAAGCATCCGGCAGACACATTTTGCTATGTCTGCGGTCAATTTATCAAGACAAGAGCGAAAAAGTGCTCTGTGGAAGCATCTGCTAAGATGTGTGAGGCCTACAAGGCATTTTTCGGCATGCCTGTTGGGAATCAAGACGAACCCTGGGCACCTCATTTCACCTGCGAGCAATGCAAAAACTCTCTGGAAGGTAAGATGGACAATTGTTGCTCGGAATTTTATGTTATAAACTTTGTTTTAAAAAAATTGTAAAAGTTTTTATTTTATTTTAAATGTTTTACAATTGTCAATGTTATTGAAAAGCTATATCATAGATTAAAAATGTTGCAAGAATCTCTTACACATAAGTCATGGGGGAAATAAATGTAATTTTGTAGGATGGTACAGAGGGGAAAAGAGAGCCATGAATCTTCTTGGTTCTTTCGGTAAAGTCACGTAGAAGGGAAGTAATAAAATAATAAAAATAAAACATAATAAAACAATTCTCACGACGTTTCGGCCACAACGCAAGCAGCCATCCTCAGGCGAAGAATGAAACACCCCAAGCTTGGAGCGTATATTTAAGCTGGGTTAGAGGGGGGGGAGGTGGGAAGAAGAGCGCCTAAACAAAATAATTTGCATATCAAGAGGAATTCAGCATATGGAAAATGCGTAGGAGGTGGGCGGGGGGGGTTCCAAATCAATACTATGCCCGTGCATTATGCAGGATTAGCAGCATCAAAGGGGGGGGGGGGGAAGGGGGGGAGCATTAACAAAGGAAAGGAATGTTAATAGTATGTAGCTGTAGTTACTAAACAACCACGTAAAAAACTACAGTATAAACTGCATGACAAACTAAAGTATAAACTACATAGCATCATCAGTAAACTTACTATACTCTACAATAAGCTGAGTTACTAACAGTAAGTAATACATGAAAAATTCTACGTTGTAAAAAATTATATAATATGCTTCCATCTAAACTTTATTCTCTTACATCACACGCGTCTATACCGTACTATATACTTCCATAGGCAAAACCAACATTAAATTACATACTGTATTGCTATAAACCACCCTATACCTTATACATTTTTAATATAACACTATGTATTATTCTACCCACCCTAATGTGTATCAAAATGGTTTATTACGTCCTTCCAGTGATTGCTAAGCCAGAATCCATCTTCTCGGTTAAAATTGTCTCTGTGTTTGTAAATGTGGATCGCCTCATGTACGAATCTCTCATGATAGCCAGATGGCTTGCAGAGAACCTCTGTCTTGGAGAAGTCAATGTCATGTGAGCCCACTGAGTTGTAACAGTGATCTGCCACGGCTGAGGTGTTTGTCCTACAGTGTTTCAGGTCAGCTTTATGTTCACGGATGCGGTCCGAGACATGTCGTTTGGTTTTTATTTTTATTATTTTATTACTTCCCTTCTACGTGACTTTACCGAAAGAACCAAGAAGATGAATCCCTGCAGTCACGAAAGCTTTAAATCGAGAGCCATGAAGTTGGTTATCCCAAGAATTTGGCGGGAAGCCACTGACCACTCAATTAACTGCTACTTCTGCATGGTGGACCCTTCGAAACGTCGGACTGGCAAGAATGCACCTGCTATCACGTATCCGGACCTTCTTTCATCCACCGCCCCGGTGCCACACTGCCATGAGCTCCTCGTACCCACTCCTCCGGAGAGAGAGCAGCCGTCTTTAGAAGCAGCAAGTCAGAGAGCGAGGGAGACATTGTAGATCCAGATGACAATTTCAGAGGTGGAGCTGAGGAGAGAAACCCATACGACCCCAACCAAAAGAACCTCAACGACTTTATCAGAGATCTTGATCTCACCAAGTCCAATGCCGAGCTTTTGACGTCTAGGCTCAAGCAGTGGAACTTGTTGGATAAAAGTATGCAAGTCGCAGATCAGAGGAAGCGTCATCAACCTTTTTGCAGCGTATTCACCCGTCAAGATGGGCTCTGCTTCTGCCACAATGTGACCAGTCTGTTCGAGGCAATCGGAATCGCCTATAACCAAAATGAGTGGCGCTTCTTCATTGACAGCTCATCCAGGAACCTCAAAGCCATGCTGTTCCATAATGGTAACAAGTACCCGTCTCTTCCCCTGGCGCGATGCAACACATCACCCAGCAATCTGGCAGCCCCGGATCGAACCTCATTGCTCCAGCTACATCCTCTCCTTGGGCTGCCACGCTCAGTAACTTTCCTCGCCCAACGACGATTGTGCCTGGGACTTAGAAACACGTTTATATTACCGTATTCAAATAGAACGTAACCTGCAAGCGAACCGGGCACAATGGAATAAATTGATTTCTGACGGACTGGAAATTGGACGTTTCCTCCATTCACAGCCAGTAACAATCAGCACTTTACCGTGAAATAAGCACTTCCGGCGGTTCCGCTACTGGACGAGGGCCTCCCCACGCCGTGCCGATTATGGGGGATCATTTGACCATTCTCCACCATGCTGACGAATACAAATAGATTACGGTGAGCTATTTCATGTACGCTACTTGAAGGACCGGCACAAATCAAACCCGTCTCCCAGTTCTGGCTCAGCAGCAGGGTGTCTCTCATTTGCCTTTGTGATTCGAGGTAACAGTGTCAATTCCACATTCCCATTGCTGGGGGAGAATCAAATCAACGTTTTTCAAAGCGGGTACCGACTTTAACGACCCCAGAGATAAGATAACCCGATTCGCCCAACCTGAGTTTTTAATTCCATCCATAGAAACTATGAACTATTTGAAGCTATTTTTTTTTAAATCAGCCAAACACTCTAAACGTACGTTTCTAAACGTGGAGAGAAAAACTGGAGGACCCGGAGAAAAAAATCTATACGACCACGGGAAGAGAGACAACGCAAACTCCAAATATACAGCAGCAGGCGTCAGTGTCGGGATCGAACCCACGACCTCCTGGGTACCAGGCGAGGTGGTTGACTAAAATCCCGTGGTGCTCATTCATCATCCTCCAATAAATGTTGAGCAGAGTCCACTCCAGCTGGGATTTTAACTGAAGTCATAAAAATAACCTCCACTAAAGTCGCGCGACGTTGTACTGGGGTGAATTTGACTGAGTTGATCGCCTAAGACGAGTTGAACTTGCAACCAATTCATAAGCTGAGCTAAAGAGTGTTTTGAGCTCATCGTCTGCCACGCTGACGCACGCAAGTAGTAAACAAACATTGCACGCTGAACATTCTTACTGTTCAATCTTGATTTGAAGCTTTCGTGACTGCAGAAATCCACACTCTGTGGTTCTTTCGGTAAAGTCGCGTAGCGCTTGTGTTGCGATCGAAACGTCGTGATATATTATTTTTCATTTAATTAAATTTTTCTACCTACGTGACTTTACCGAAAGAACCAAAGAGTACACGTACCGTCTACCTCGTGTACCACCTGCAGACTCGCGTGGAGAGAAGTAGTGTAATTAAATCTATAAATATCCCTGCGTATGGTGTAACTGAATCTGTAAGTTATTTTATTGACATTTAACAGAGCATGCTTAATATGTCAACACGTGTGCAGGCTGCGAGTTACATAAAACAATGTCACGGAGGAATGCTGCTGCTGCTGGAGGGAACAAGAGAGCCGAGGCAATGACTGACGACTGCGTGGTTCATGGCTCTTACATGGGGGGGGGGGGTTAGTCAATGGCCTGCACCAACAAATTATACCCGCGCGGGGTAATTACCAAGCACGTGTCACGGCACAACACACGGTGTGCTCTGTGCAGGTCCCCCCCCCCCGTATAGCCTCACTCGCGTGCACGTGCACGCGCACTCCGACCACGTTCACGCGCGGTCCTAAGCAAGCGCACACGGTCACGCTTTTACGAAAGTTCACACTGACGCACGCACGCACGCATAGATATTAACAAGTCACACTTACACGTCAAATATCCGCCACCCCCCACCCTCCACCCCCACCCTCCCTAGTGGCGATGTTTACACACACCACCAGGTATTTATTTGAGGCTGAGTCGATCTAGGAGAGGCCCGGGACCGATTCAGATCATCATCACTGGTGTTGGCCGTGAGCGGGAATCGAACCAGGGTCGCCGGGTTCATAGCGCAGCGCGCTAACCGCTACACTACCGCTCCCCACAAACACACACAGATCACACACACAGCTACACACAGATACACACACACAGAGCCACACACACACACAGCTATACACTCACACGCGTCCGCACCACGCTGTGTCAATGTTAGCCCCGTGCTCCTGCGCCGTGCATGCGTCTCTAGGCGTGCCTGCCTCTCTTCGGCCACGAGCAGCGCAGCTCGGATTTGATTTACTGACACATTCCTGCGCAGAAATGCGCCCGAGTAAAACAAAGCTGACGTCTTAAGTGCATTACTGTCAGTGCCTATTTGTCCTCCTCTAAGAGCGCCTTGCATTCGAAGGCTGGGCAGCCGCCACCCTGCTCTGATGATTGTGATGGTGTTGCTGAGATGGTGTTGCGGTGATGATGTTGATGGTGTTGCGGTGATGATGTTGATGGTGTTGCGGTGATGATGTTGATGGTGCTGCTGTGATGATGTTGATGGTGTTGCGGTGATGATGTTGATGGTGTTGCGGTGATGATGTCGATGGTGTTGCGGTGATGATGTCGATGGTGCTGCGGTGATGATGTTGATGGTGTTGCTGGGATGATGTCGATGGTGTTGCGGTGATGATGTTGATGGTGTTGCGGTGATGATGTCGATGGTGTTGCTGGGATGGTGTCGATGGTGTTGCTGGGATGGTGTCGATGATGCTGCGGTGATGATGTTGATGGTGCTGCTGAGATGATGTTGATGGTGTTGCGGTGATGATGTCGATGGTGCTGCGGTGATGATGTTGATGGTGCTGCTGGGATGGTGTTGCGGTGATGATGTCGATGGTGCTGCGGTGATGATGTCGATGGTGCTGCTGGGATGGTGTCGATGGTGCTGCTGAGATGGTGCTGCTGGGATGATGTTACTATGATCACCCACGATTGTACAGCAAACACCACACCCTTTCACCCCCCCCGCGCCGTCACCCCCGCTGGCACACGCGTGATGTCACGACGTGCACGGCGGGCCCTGTTTCAAACCTCGTGACGCACGGGTCCCTGGGACGTTAACGTGCCGCAATTATGGGCGCCCATAACTCACGCCGCGAGAGAATGCAGCTCGTTATTTTCTCGGTTGTTTTTCTTCTTCTCCTGCTCAACTCCGCGCGCTGTATCGCTGCCGAGCTGTAATGTTGTTCCCCTTTGAGAAAATGCCACGAGCCTCGCATGCTCGCACAGAGTGTGGCGCATCAAACGAACACCTTGCCCAGAGTTATTCTCCGTTCATCACTTTTTGCTCGATATTTGAGTGCGCTGGGCGGTCCGGTGCCTAATGACACGGTGCAGAGCGCGCACGTGTGTGTGTGTGGGTATGAGTGTGTCTGCATGTGTGGCGGTCAGGGCGCTGCGCTACGAACCTTGCGAACCGGGTTCGATTCTCGCTCACGGTCAACACCAGTGACGATTATCTGAACCGGTCCCTGGGCCTCCCATCAAATGAGTACCTGGTGCGATGTGTAAACATCGCCACTGGGGAGACAAAGGCGGCCGGGCGTGGTTTTGACCACCCACCCCATCGTGTGCCGTGCCGGCCTTTATAGGTGCTCGCTAACAGCAATTGCCCCCGACAGTCTGTAAAGGCTACACGGGGGATCTTTGTGTTTGTTTAGATAGCGTACGGGAAGACACCTGCTCCGGCTGCAGGGATTTGGCGTCTGTTTGAGTTCAGGTTGTACGGAGCACCTATATAAAGGTCGCGACCTTTACAGCTGAACACACACACATTCATACGTACGTACAAAACAAATACAATTATGCACAGTTTATTTTGTCAATCCACTACTGGATGAAAGCCTACCCACGCCACGACCGCAGAGGTCATTTGACCATACTTCAGCACGGTGAAGTAAAGGGAGTGAGGGGGGGGGGCAGGCAGCATCAATGGTTCTGATATTTCTCGCCGCTGGTGTTAGCCGTGGCCACGGATTAAACTCGGGTCACCGGGTAGAGCAGTCCATTTACCACTAGGCCACCGCCTCCAACCATCCATACGTGATGTGAAGGTTTTTTTTTTAATATAATTGTTTTATTGGCGTCATTCATGCAACTCGCATCTCTAAAGCCTGCAAAACGCGTAAAGCGCGCACCTTTTCCCTTGAGGCGCGGGAAACCACAGACGAGCAGAGAAGCAGCCAGAAGAGCCGAGAGTAACATCTGCCCAAGCTCTGCGATCCTATGTTGGGATATTTGGCCGACTCCAATGGAAAAGGCGACGACTGGTGGAAGAGCCTCCACTAGAGGGGGCTCTATAGCGCCCATCTAGAAGGTGCAGCTACACACACGTGGATGACATATCCTGCTTGTTTCAGACCAGCAGGTTGTGTATAAACATTAACTACCTCGCCTGGTATACAGGAGGTCGTGGGTTGGATCCCGACACTGACGCGTGTCTTTTTAAATCCTTTATATTAAGTTCGCTTGCTTGCTTGCTTGCGTGCGTGCTTGCTTGCTTGCTTACGACCGTGCAAATCTTTCGGTCGTTTTTTAACCCACTTCCCGTGATGCAATCGAGCTGACATTTTCCACACAGACTCGTTGTACGAGACAATTAATGTTCGTGAAAAAAAATTCCCAAAATTTTACACTTTTTAGGCAAATAAAATGTATTTTACATATATTCAAATAGAACTCATTCATGGCTTTGGCTGAACGTCACAGTGTAAGAGCCCAGAGCGTAACCCCTCCACAGGCCGTGGCGGAGTAGCGCAGTTGGTAGCGCCCTCGCTTCCCATGCCAAAGGTCGCGGGATCGATACCCGCGTCCTCCACAGGCGAATATATTTTTAAATCCTTTATATTAAGTTCGCTGCCACGCATATAAAGAATTTATAGTGAAAAACTTTGTTTTTACGGGTTATACTTATTAAATCCTTTATATTAAGTTCGCTTGCTTGCTTAGGACCGTGCAAATCTTTCGGTCGTTTTTTAACCCACTTCCCGTGATCCAATCGAGCTGACATTTTGCACACAGACTCGTTGTGCGTGACAATTAATGTTCGTGAAAATTTTTTTCCAAAATGTTACACTTTTTAGGACAAAAATATTATATTTAATTACCAATTGCTTAATGGTGCAATGCAATCATTTGACCCATAGGTGGCAGCCATCTCAAGCCAGAGGACGAGAGGGACTCGAGCCGCCACGCATATAAAGGATTTATAGTGAAAAACGTTGTTTTTACGGGTTATACTTGTTAGAGATTGCGGTGTCTCTTTTCCAGTGGTCGTGTGGATTTTTTTTCTCCGGGTCCTCCGGTTTTTGCCTCCACGTTTAGGCAAATTCTTCACAGGTTTCGACTTTTTGACGCTCCTCAGCAATGCGCTGCTGATGAGTTTCATACACAGAGGTAATCCGCCGACTGGTGTCAGGACGGGCCGATGCCGGCGCTCAACGGAGAGTCAAGAGTTTAAGAAGAAATGTTAGTCCGCTGATTGACTTAAATCTGTGAGGCTAATGGGCATAAAAAACGTAGTTTCCATCGTTGAGGTTGATCAGCTCCATGTGTTCTCACACAGCGTGTGTGTATGGGCTGAGGCTTGTACATTCAGAGCTATGTGTATGTATGTCGAACTTATTTCGCACCGTATGTAACCAACCGTGCTAATCGGAGGTGCGGGCAACACAGACAGACACAAAACCGCATGGAGAGACATACACCCACGGATAGACACAAAGACATACACAGTGTATGAACACATACCGTACACAGAATACATAACGTTGTTGTGAATACGTTTGGAGAAAGTGTACATCATCATCAGACTCGGCCTTACAATATGTTTGCTTGTCAAGCTAAGAACAGAAACGTGGTGCGGTGACTCTGGGGGGTTATCATGGCCGTGTCGAGGCACAGAAACGTCTCTTCTGACCCCCGAGGTTCGAATGCAGCTTTCAGTCACCCGTGATTAGAAACTTAATTTGGAGCTTTCGTGACTGCAAGAATTACTCTTTGGTTCTTTTGTTAAAGTCACGTATAAAGATAAAAATGTTATCCGTCTCTCTGTTGTATTACATTACATTTCTACGTATACTAGATTTGTGTTTTCTATTTCATTTATACCTGATGATGATTGCTTGTGTTGCAATCGAAACGTCGTATACTAGTATTTAATTTATTATTTTATCTTTATTCGTGACTTTACCGAAAGAACCAAAGAGTCACCCGTGATTAGATCGGCCTCTCGGGCGTGGACAATTTCTCGTCTCAGCCCGTTCACCAATAAGCGTGCACACACACAAACACAAATATGAAATTTGGATTCTAGATTTGAAGCTTTCGTGACTGCAAGGATTCATATTCTTAGGTTTTTTCGGTAAAGTCACGTAGGTGACTTTACCGAAAAAACCTAAGAATATGAAATTTGGAGTTTACCGTAATTCGGATTTGTCCAGCTCTGAGAGTGCCAATAACATTCTTCATCTATTCATAGTAAAATAATGCAATGTGTGTATATGTTTATCAGTTGTATCGATAAACACGAACGCTTTTTGCATATAAGAGGCGTGTCCCGAGAGTGGGATTAGATCAATTTAAATGAGCAATGTGCCGTCATCACCGGGCCGCCGTGCTCTCACACAAGGTGATACACTGCTCACTGCAAGGGCCCTGCAACGTGACCACCTGAGTTACAGTCACGGCCATGGCTGCCAGGTGACGGCAGTGAAAGACGCCTCGTGCTCTGCCGTCAGGCGCTGTCACGAATCGCGTGGTGAGCAATGAGCAGCGCGGCGCTTACCACGAAATGAGGCGATCAGGGCGCGCGTAATGAGATAATGCGCGATGGAGAGAGAGAGAGGAGAGGAGAGCTGTCATTTCTCTCGTTAAGCCGGGGGTCTTGCAAAAAAAAAAGCGGAACGCGGTGCGGTGAATGCACTCGTGCTATTTTGCCCCTGGTCTAGGCTCTCTAAAGCCACTAATTTCTCGGACGTAGATTGGCAGCACATATATTTACCGAAGTTACAGCCTGCTCCGCATGCAGTGGTCAAACACGTTTTCGCACGTCCAATCTTTTTCGGGGATAGTGTTTTTTTTGTTAATGCGACATACATCTCACGGGTGGCGCAGAAGCGCTCCACTTGGAAGTGTTGAGCTATCTGGCTGTTGTCGATGGTTGTGGGTGCGAGGAGGAGGAGGAGGGGGGGGGGGAGTTGTTGTAACCAGCGTCAAAATCAGTGAGATGTCGTCGTTCTTTATAACGTCCAGCCTGTGTGTTTTTTTTTCATGCGGACTTTCACCACTTCCCACAAACAGATTATAGGGCGCGAATACGGGGATCACGCAGACATAATCACAGCTCCGCGGACAGCTGTTCGAGGCAACAGGCGGACGTCGCCTTTGAAGTCAAAGACTCCAGGTGATGATGGCTGATGACAAACGGGCACGGTGACGGCTGTTGCGAGCTGAGGGCGGGAACCGAACGAATGCAAAAAGGCAGCGGTGGTGGAGGCGGTGGGGAATTGGGTCCCCAGGGCTGCGGGCCATGCAGCGAGTTTGTCTCGTGAGTCAACATTCGGCGAGGAGCAGCATCAGGTTGCCCCGACCGGGAGCATCTCCACCCGCTCACGTGGAAGAGCGAAAACGTGCGTGGGTGGCTGGGTGGGTGCGTGGGTGGACAGGCGAGTGGGTGAGTAGATGGGTGTGCGAGTGAGTGGACGAGTGATTGAGTGAGTGCGTCCGTTGCGCGTGTGCGTGAGTGGATGGGTGGGCGGGCGGTTGAGTGGGTGGTGAGTGATTGGGTGGGTGAGTGAATATTGGGTGGTTGAGTGAGTAAGTGCGTGAGCGAGAAGTTGAGATAGAGGGCGAGTGAGTGATTGATTGGTCGAGTGAGTGAACGGGTGAGTGGGTGAGTCAGTAAGTGAATGAGTGAGTATGTGGGCAAGTAGGTTGTGGGTCGGTGAGTGAGTGCATGAGTGAGTGGGTGGTTGAGTGGATGGGCGAGCCAGTGAGTCCACAAGTGGGTGAGTGAATAGGTGGGTGAGCGAGTGGGTGAGTAGGTGGGAGATCGGGTGAGTGCGTGGGTAGGAACACGTGCTGAACTGTTTTAACAGTAATCCAATATTTGTCCTGTTCAAGCCAAGTCAAGTTTATTTGTTTAACCAGGAGGTGAGAACTCAAGAGACCAGAATGAGTCTCATTTGCAAGAGTGACCTGGGTCACCAAAATAACAAAAGGAAAACAAATAACAGCACAAGCAATGAAGGAAATGCGAATGCATCGGGCAGCAAGCACATAGGTCGCGAGTTATCGGCCTCTACGCCAGTCTGCTGTTCTCAAATCATCTCGCTGAGCTGTGCGATCTGAACCGCGATCAGTCCGGCGTGATCATTCTAACTTTGATCCTTGTTGAGTGCACTACTTTGCGTGCTACTGTTGAACTAATGTTGACTCGCATTGTGTTTCTGTGCCGTTTTCTGTGGTTCCTGGATTTATTTCCAACCCCCATGTGTGCTTTGGTACATAACCTTTCTCGGGAGTTATGCGTATGCTCTCTCACAGCAGGTTTCCAATTTTCTACCTATTGTTTTACGTATGGCTGTCTCTCAATAACCTTGATTTATCCGGTACATGACCATTAAAATCCTACCAAGGCTTGTGGCCTTTTGGAAATGTGTGTCCGTATTTTTTGTCGTAGACCCTGTATTAGTCCAGGGAAATCTCTGCGAGTCTCAAGAATAGTTCAGCATCGGCATGCTACTTCACACCGTACATAAAACAATCACGAATTGGCTGAAAACATCTTAATATATAGCGGACCGCAGAGCTTGGGACAATGTTGGCGGCACGTCGCTGCGCGGCTGCTGCCTTGCCGCTTGTCTGTGGTTCCTCTGCGCACCTCTGAGTCGCTTTCTCGCTTTTCGACAGTGAGTGAACACTTTGGGGGCGGCGCGTTACAAGTTGCAATTGTTATTTACCATGTGTATTTTAACAACAACAACGAGAACAACAACAAACAAATCTCAACAACATTCGTCAAGCTCACTGCCTTAAAATACTATGTAATAATGTCTTACTGGTCACGTTGCAGGGCTCTGGCCCTTCTTCATAGCACGTGTCCTTTCTAAAAGGCGAGACCTCGACTGAGACCAAACGTCTCTTTTATTTCAAGGGTGCATGGGTCACAGCCAGGGGAAGGTTTTGCGTGGGGGAAAAAACGCGTGTCTAGAAACATCTCCACGTAGACGAATGGAATGACACTCCAACGATCCATGACGCAATCAAGGCGACAACCCAGTCGCTGCACTGCCACCTACTGCCCACCTCAAGTTAGGAATCTGGCGGCATGTGATCTCTTCGTGACCCACCAACCCCGCCACCGACGCCCTGTGTGGTTGTAGGCGTGTGCCGCCACCATCACCACACGCTCGGCTTACGTTTGACGTATCCTTGATCTGACTGGACCCGGGCGCTCGTGCTGATTCTGTGCCGGGACTGGGCCGTTCCTGGACCCTTCGCAATGAGCCCGATTCACAGTGACCGTGGAAATGGCATTTGTGAACAGGGCTCTTTGGCCACATTTAGGGAAAACGGCCGTTTGGGGAGTCCTTCAGCCAGCAGTGAATTCATCCTGCCTGATGATGACGACGCTGCTGCTCAGATTCACCCTCCGTCGCTTGAGTTTGGCTGACCCATCATCATCATCATCGCCATTGACTTTATTTCACCAGGTGAGAACCAATTGAGGCTACAATTTTATTTTCTAACGTGCGAGTTGGGTAAACAGTAGACATAGACATACAGAGCCAAGCGATTTCAAGCAGATGTTCTGGTAAGAGGTAAAGGGGCAGTCCTGCAATTGCTTGCTCAAGCCACTGCTGGCAGTCGGGCCTCCACTAAAGAGAGCTTTAGAAATTCCCTCGACTGGGTATGTTGTCTACTCCTTCACTCTGATGTCTCGTAAGAGATGGGAGTACGAACTCTTTATCCCACCACACGCCACCTGTCGATCGACTAACAAGAGAACTTTGGCGAGTTTAAACTTTTTTTCTGAAACATGTCAATGGTTGTGTCAGAATGTGTGTGGGCGTTTGTGAGAGTGAGTATGTGTGAGAGTGTGTGGGGAGTAGGAGTGTAGTGGTTAGCGCACTGCGCTACGAACCCAGCCACCCGAGTTTGATTCCTGCTCGCGGCCAACACCAGTGACGATTATTTAAACCAGTCCAGGGCCAACCCTAGGTCGACTCAGTTCCAAATGAGTACTGAGTGCAGTGTTTAAACATCGCCACTAGAGAGACAAAGGCGGCTGGGCCTGGTGTTTGCATCCCACCCCCTCATGTGCTTGCTGGCCTTCAAAGGTGCTTGCTAGTAGCACTTTCTCCAACAATCTGTGAAGACTATACGGTGGTGCTTTGCCTCTGTGTGAGAGTGTGGGTTTGCAGGCGAGAACGTCATCATCGCTTGCAGCTGGGGTTGGCATTGTCCCCCCCCCCACCCCTTTTCCTGACGCCAAAGGGAAATTGGCGAGGTTTAAAAATGTAGCTCATGCAGCTGCATTGGCTGCATTGGGTATGCAGTCCAGACTTCCCCAGAAACACTGGCTAAGGGAGGAGGTGTTATGGCAAGCTGAGAAAAAGAGACAGGCCAACTCCCATCCATTTAGAACATCCCATGTTCGAGAATGAGGAGGCTTACCGCAGCCTTCGTGCAGAGGTTTCGAGAGCCATCTGGTCCTGCAAGGATAAATGGTTGTCGCGGGTTGGTGAAAAGATGGAAATTGCCTAAGCAGCTCGCAATCGCAAATCACTTTTTTTTCAATTCCATCAAAAATATCATGGAGTGCCACACCCATTACCACCCTAAAGTGAAATAGTGGTGATCCGATCTCTGACCCCAAAAAACAGGTTTGCAGATTTGCTGAACATTTCTGTGAGGTCTTGGGGGAGGGGAAACTCCTCAGTTCAGATAAAAACATCGGGCAAGGTGGGTTTGATCCTGCTGGGGTGCCAGTGCCTCAAATATTAGAGGAGGTGGTGCCACTTCCTGTGAGTGGCTGACTAATGTGCCATCTGTTGAGGACGTGCGAAAAGCAATCGAGAGCCTGAGACCAGGTAAAGTGCCGGGCAAAGATAACCTCCCAAGCCAACTGCTCACGGAGGGTAGCAATCATGGGCAGGTTTGCCCTATATTCCATTATGATAACTGTCTGGACCACAGGGCATGTTCCGCAATATTTAAAGAATGCTCTGGATGTGCCCCCCCCCCCGCCCATTGTCCATCGGTTACCTAACGGCGTGTGGAAGTCACCTGCCTACGATCCATACTAGGATTATCCAGGCTGTATTTTGTAAAGAACTTACAGATCTTTGGAAGATCTGGACAGCGTCCCATCAGTGAGCTATCCGGTAAGTAAGGCTACGTTGGCTAGGGTAATGGAGCCAGCATGCCTAGCCACCGCATGCGCAAGCAGCTTGTGTTTGGCAGATTGAGGGTGCTAAATGGACGCGGCATGGGCTAGAGAAAAGATGGGATGATGTGGTACAGGAGGATATGGAGCTGATGACTGGCACAGGCGATATCACGATTGACATCTGCCAAGATGATTCGTGAAAGACGTTCCTGGGCAGTTAGAGTCAGTCGCTCTCCAACAACAATTGAGGATGGAGTAGCGAAACCCACAACAATGAGCGGAGCACCGGGTGGCTAAAATAAAACAAGCTGGCACAACGGGGAGCACAGGTGGTGCATCTGTCAATCATCTCAGCGAGTCAACCTATAACAACTGGGTTCGTCCTGTGACCTCTTGCTATCGAACCATCGAAGCTTCGCGTGGCATCTCAATATGCATCTGGTCTGGCAACTGCGCTGCGGTGATATCACCGTCACTTAGTGGCGAATGGCAGCTATTGTTATTGTACCAGATTGGGGGTTGAACCAGGTAGAACCTGCCCGCCCTCGAAGCCACGCAGCCCCGCGCGCGTGGGAAAGGGGCGCAACTGTGCAATTTTGTGCAAATTGCCGGTTTTCTCTCGCATTGACGACTCCATTGGAAATTATTCACCTAATTCCTGCCCGAGCACTGCTAGCCCGTGGCGTGTGGCGGTGTGCACTGCGTCTGCTCCCATACTTAGTCGCTGTTGTTGAGATGTCACTTCTCATCCGCTCCACTGAGTCTCAGGCTGGAGCCGACTGCGTGAAATCACGCGAGGCTCTGTTGTTGCACTTAATGTGCAGAGGGTTCTTTTGTTGATGCACACGGATAATTGATTGCTATCTATTGGGCGATGAAATGTCCCAGCATCTCAAAAGTGCATCACATCTCATGTCAATGTAGTTTTTCTTTTTATTAGCATATGTGCCCCCCCCCCCCTGATGGCAGCTGTCCCTGGGTGGCACAAAGGTGAAGCAGGCATCGGCCTGCTAAGTGCGAATTATACATTTGGAAAATTTGAACCGCGACTCACTTGGACCACTTTTGTTGCATTGCGCTCGATGATGTGAAACCACAGCCGCTAAATCGCGAGACGTCGTGTCGAACAACACGCGATAGTACGACCCGAAAACACGAACGGGAGAGCAATGCCGATGATCCTCGTAGCAAGAGTAGCCACGCATGCTCCGGGCCCCGCACTTTCAAGGGGCCCGCGCTAAATGCTTTCAAGCTATCAATTCCGGTTCAGTGATTCTGCACTTGTTCTATTACTATAGTACTATACTGCCTTCAATTTTTATGAACGACTGGGTGTTTAAGGTTGCCGATTTGTCGTATTATCTGGCTGTATAGCAAATTTAAAAAATACAATTACTTTACTATGCAGGTAAAAAAATGTGTTTTAATATTAAAAAAAAACTAAATTTAGGGCCCCTTTATAACATATGCTACAGGCCCCGCATTATCTTAATCCGGCACTGCGTGAGAGTGGCGACAACCCACACCGTGCGTGGCCTTCTGGCGCGGCTACGGGCGCAGCGAGGCGCGCGTGACCTCTTAATGCAGCGAGGGCCACTTTTGTTTTCAAAGACAAAATGATCAGAATTTGAGATGATGACAAGATTGTGTAGTCTGCGTCCGCCGATGCGTGGTATTTTCGCCTCGCCAAATATGCGAGGCAAAATTGGCGATTTTTTTTGGGAGGGGGGGGGTAGCAAATGAGGGTGGGGGGCAACCCCCCTGAAGCTCTCTCCAGTCAAGATGTTGATGGAATCTCGGCAGCTTGGACAGGTCCACGTGTGTGGAAGGGATCAGGCTGGGGGTGGAGCCGGGCGAGGAGCCTTGGTGCAAGCCGCATTCATGGTCTGAGCCCCCAGTGCGTTTGCTGCCCATAGGGGTGATGATTGATCGAGTTCACAATTCGATTGTACGAGTCGATTGCATCGTCTTGTTTTCATTTGTCCCGTTTCTCAAAGAAACCGTTGTGTTCGATTCACGTACAATTATTATCATCATCAGGAGCAGCAAAGGTCAATCCACTGCTAGATGAAGCCACCTCTGCTCCCCAACCACCAAGCTACCGAATTCGTTCAAACATTTAATAAACATACCATCTTCTTGGTTCTTTCGGTAAAGTCACGTAGAATGGAAATAATAAAATAATAAAATAAAACATAATAAAATATTTTATTATTTCCATTCTACGTGACTTTACCAAAAGAACCAAGAAGATGAATCCCTGCAGTCACGAAAGCTTTAAATCGAAACATACCATCATTGACTGTTATGCGCACGATTCAATGCACGTCTCGTAAGAATCGATTTCAATCGAATGATCGTTACATTTCAAAGTAATTGGATCACGTAGATGTGCGACGCTTCCAAACCCCCTGGACTGCGAGGTGTCACGGAAGCGATGGCACAGCAAGTGGGTTCGTGAGCCCATCTGTGATGAACCGCACGCGTTATCCCGTAACACGTGTTTTTTTTCATCGACGCAAGAATATCGATTATAATTTGTCGTAATTACAGCAACAACACACGACTGCAATTTACAGCCGTCTCATAACACAAAGGATAATGTTACAACTATTCTCTGGGTGCTCCGCTCTCCTCCCACGCGTAAGACACTCCTGTAAGTGAAACATTGACCAACCGTCGCCAACCGTGCAGCGCCCGCATGTCGACAAACACATTCCATAACAAACTCACAAAAATCTCAATTCATAGAAAATCCTTTGGGTGGTAGGACACGGGGACAACCTTCCTGAAACCGCCGGCACTGCCACGGCCAAATGGTGTGGTTTGGTAGCATTCGGCAGCGATAGCGTTTGCCGGTGTCTGTTGTTGTCGTTCCCCCCCTCCCACCCTGACCCTCGCCCGAGCCCCATCTCGCGTGCTCTTCGGCCGCGGTTCACGGCGTGTGACAACAGCAGTAGCAGCAGCAGCAAGCAAGCAGCCGGAATGCTTTGCCAACGACTCGGCTATCGCGCAAAAAATCCCCAGCGTCACCGCGACAACATCCGACTCGGCGGATGTCGCACGCGGCTCGGCACTGCGGCAGTTGCCTGGTCCGGCGTTTGATGGTGGCGCTGTAAGGATGGAGGTGGCTGAGATGGGTGGTGCCGTTGTGATGCTGCTGGGATCATGGTGGCGCTGTAAGGATGGAGCTGGCTGAGATGGGTGGTGCTGTTGTGATGCTGCAGGGATCATGGTGGCGCTGTAAGGATGGAGGTGGCTGAGATGGGTGGTGCCGTTGTGATGCTGCTGGGATCATGGTGGCGCTGTAAGGATGGAGCTGGCTGAGATGGGTGGTGCCGTTGCGATGCTGCAGGGATGATGGTGGCGCTGTGACAATGGATCCTGTTGTATGATTGATGATGATGATGATGCCGACACTGCTACGATTCGGGCATGATGGACCTGTTAAGATAGGAATGAAGATGACGATGATGCAAATATGCTGGTGGAATGATGGTGCTGTGATGCTGCTATTACGATGCTGTGACTATGATGGTGCTGGAATGTCAATGATGATGAAACGCTACATCGTGAGGTTGGGAAAACAGTTGATACGAATTCAAAACAGTTGATACGAATCATGAGTGCAGCACGGCAGGAGGACCGATTCAGTTGTCACAATCGCACATTATTCTGTGTAGAAGTCACTTTTGTGTACATTATTACCTTATCTCGTGATTATAATCCCCAATAAATTGAAGAAAATAACGATAAAAGGGACAATACACTCAAAGACAAATCAAACTCCCAGGGTCCTTTTCTGCTCACACGTGCCTTTCCTGGAGGGAACTCCACACACTCCCATGACGAGTGGAACAATCTTTATCACCGGTGAAATCTCTCACAATGGTGCAAATGTTATCCAACCTGGTGAGATGAAGTACAGTACTGAGTAGACTAACGACCAGGAGTTGAACTCGTACCCTCCTGATCGTGAGTTGGGGATCTAACAGCTGTTACCCTTTCAAATAGTATGGATCTATCACGGGTTAATTGGCCGTAATGGATTTTGAGAGAAACAAATACTTTTTTTTTATCAGGCATCATGGAGGCAAATGTATTTCTGACTCGTCTGGCGAACAGGAAATACTAATGGTTCGTCAGGAATTAAATAATAATTTGGAGAAAAAATGGACAAGAGGGGTGAACGAAGAATTTGTGAAAGGTACATTAGAGGAATGCGCGTTCGTGATGGGGAGATCTTGGGAGGAAGAGATCTGATCGGGCTGGCGAGCTCTGTGTACGGGGAATGGAGACGTGGGGAGAGATCACGTGGAGCGATGCTGGTTGCGAAGGTGGAGCTGGAGTGAGGCGAGAGACCTGAGAAGGTGAGATTGGACACACCTGGATGGAATCAAGGCAAGAGTTGTATAGAGCTAACATCGCAAAGTTGTACAGCATTGTCAGTGTTCATTAAAAACAGGTGAAGTTTCTCCATTACATTGCTTATTATTTCAGAATTTGCCGAAGCTTGAAATGCTGGAATCTGGCTCCCCTTGGCAGGATAATTTGATGGCATCTGACATTGTCAGTGATCACACTTTCACAGCAAACTGACGAGACGTCTCAAGAAAGCGTGCACCATACAAGAGGTGCGTGCATTTTAATAAATGCAATGCTGTAACATTTTCTTTTAAAATTTTAAAAGACCTCCCATTCACTGAGCAGTGACATTGATGTAGTCACCACCCTTTATCAGTGTCAACAGCAGTAGCCCCAAACTAATGTTTGGGAGGCCCGAGGCTTAAAACCCAAGTGCTTTGACTACCGCCAGTTAAATTCTTTTTACATAGGCTATTATTTGTCAACGCCTGGTCCAAGTCGCATTTAATTTTCTCGGCTCACGATCTCCCGTTGTCCCTGCAGGCATGCTGTGGACACGTCCACCAAAGGGGAGGTGGAGAGTCGATTGGAAACACTATGTAGTTGTCTTTTAGCAGAAATAAGTCGTTGCGAAAACACTGACATCTACTTATTAAGCAACTAGCTCGTTTGCTCACCATACACATTCACTTTGTCAGTGTCTCCCTGCCCCTATGAGACTTGAGCAGTGCAAAAAAAGTAAGAACCTGTGTCGATGCACAGTCAGGTGGTCACGTTTGTAAGCAACTACCTGGTAATGTTTCAATAGTGGAACTTTTGTCAGATTGCGAGTGGTTTAAAGATGTAGGGCATTCTCTCACTTCAAAGGGTGCTACTGCTCTTAAAGATGATAGCGATGTCTTTCATATACCACCCCATAACACCGGGGCATCCCAGAGCGCGTAACATCTCATCTCAACATATTTGAAAGGGGACCCCCCAGTACCACATGGAGTTGTGGGCACAAAGTAACTCAGCACGTGACCTGCAATCGAGGATTGGTCCGTCAGTAGGAAGCGATATTTAAATTGATTAATCTCCGCATGACGATAGCACAATTGAGATTTAAAAAAATATGGGGAAGTAAAAAAGACAAATGAAGAACACCAGTGTGCGTTTCACACTGAGTGGTATTTATTTGTATTGAGCCTAATGGAATCATCTATTAAGTTAACCCCATGCTGAAATATGAACTCATTCTGGATGCCACAGGTTAACACAGCTCGCCTTAGTGATAACAAAATCCAAACTATCACACAATATGTAAAATTTATTTGGAAATAAAACACTTGCAAATGGAATACATAATATAAATGACGAGGCATTACAAACAAGTGTATTAAATTAAATGTTATTTTTTTTGTGTTTCCACTGCACCATTTTCAAAAAAAATTTTACCGATCATCATGGGCAGTGCCTTACCTGTCACCCATGACATTTATAATTACCACAACTTCTTACAAATTCAAGATTAGTTAACTCAATTTTTGCAGCAAATTTAAGGTTTTCATTCCAAAGGATAGTTTGCATCAATGCTGAACCTGTATTTAAAATACAAACGCATGTCACATTGCACCGTCAGTTTAAATAATTACACCTCCTATCAATACATATATGGACAGGGATTTCTAAGTTTAGCTCAGGATATAAAACAGATGTCATTCACATACGCATGAATACACGTTAGATTTTTTTTACATAGTACTGTCGACCAATGACATGCTCTAACATGGTTACAAGACTTGTTTGCTTATATAGTAAATGAATACTGCTACTGGGCACATTCAGTTCACGACTATGGCATGCACGACGATACTGAGGGCACCGTTTGCTTAACCTCTAGCGCCCCCTCGTTGTGCTTCGGTGTGGAGTCACGGGACACACGGGGACTCAATTTGCGTGGCGCAAGGACCTTGCAGTGCGTATTCCGGCAAGCGGCGGTTATATTTTGTAACATTTCAAGGTTATGAAGTTTTTGATCTTATCTAAAAGCCAATATGTCCAATATTGTGTTCGGCGTATAAATACTACCCCTTACGAAACAAGATTTAACTTATTTTCGGGTTTTGAAATACATCTTTGTTGGCTCAATTGTATCCCAATTGTACTATAGGCATCATGCCATGCGATGGAGAACCATTCAAACCATTGCAGGAGATTTTAATGAACATGTAAAAACGAATCACTGTGACCTGCTCTTGAAATCTCTTAAGTTACCCCGTAGCTACACTAGAGGGCGACACTTCCCCACCTGCCTTGCTTGAGCGAAATTAAGTGTCACCATTTGTTGTTGTTCCTGGGTAGTGTTATTTCCTCATTGCTTATGCCTCAAAAGTACAGAAAATGGCTATTATTACCCACAAATTTTGCTTTTGTGACCAGGACAGTGATATTTTGAAATGTACCTGTTTTCAATGAGAAAACGGGCGAATTTTTGTCTTTTCGTTCACATAAAGTCAGAAAAAACCCAACATGAATCTAAAGTAACATTTATTTATACTAAAGTAATACAAAATTTACTACAAAAGATTTAGACACCAAGGCGCACTACCACAGGCGGGACTGGCCACAGCAGACCGAGTTCTCTGGGGAGGAACAATCTCGAATTACTAACTACTTAGTAATTTTTGTATCACTTCAGTATAATTACATGTTAAATTTGATTCATGTAGTTTTTTCTGATTTATGTGAACGAAAAGACACAAATTCGCCCGTTTTCTCATTGAAAATAAGTAAATTTCAAAGTATCACTGTCCTGATCACAAAAGCAAAGTTTGTTGAGAATAATAGCCATTTTCTATACTTTTTAGGCAAAATCAATTACGAAATAACACTTACGACCCAGGAACAAAAATTGTGTTACATAGTGTAATCATTGCATGAGATTGGAGCTGATATCATTTCATTTTCAGGACTAGATGTTAGCCCAAATGAAGGGCAAAACCAATGAAAATGTGTTTTATTAGTGCAGTTATTATATAGCCAGACTGAGACCATTAACCTATGACTGGCTGCCCAGATTCAAATCCAGAAACTCAGCAGGGCCACCTGAGCCACTCGACTACCTCAAAAAATAAATGTTAACAATGTGGTGAATGTATCAGAATGTAATGGTTGGAGGGGTCACCATGAACCCATATAGTAATACAAAAACACGTATATGCACGATTCGATTAATATAGCGATCTTCAAAATTGATGCATCGTTACTCCTGTTAATTTTTGACGGTAAAAAAAAAGATTGACGATAATACATTATAGCCTGATTCACTTGTTGCTGAAGTCATCTTCGTTGTTTTGCTTCATCTGCCCATGGTCACATAAACAACAATTCACAATGAAAGTGTTTGTGTTAGATCGCGTAAGTATGAATGTGTCGTAACCCTCCACCACCTGACACAGCCAATTAGTAAGGGATTTGTCAGGTAAACAAAACGCTAATTAGTTACTACTTCAGCCAACTGGTATGTTGGAGAATAAATCCAGCAATATTGGAAAAGCACCAAGGTTATGTATTTTGGCAGTTTTATCACTCAATGAATATTAGCCCTATAGTGCTATCATAGCATCATCAATTTAAGTGGGTTTGAAATAAGCAACACACATTACCAGGCCACACAACGACCATATATGTGGTTACGTTAGGGGAGACACAAACAAACCCCCTTGAACTACGCTACCTGATAACTTCAAGTCTCCTGAATTAAAGTGAATAATACTTTTCAAAGTGCAAAAGTTAAATACCAATCCTGAAACCGTTCAGTAATTCTACACAGTACCAAAAAATGGTGAGACGGCATCTTTTAAAAAAGGACGTCATTCAAAAGCACAGGATTTTCCGCAAGTATGGAGAATTTTTACTGGCGCAACAAAGCACGTGAAATATTTAAATGATGCCGATGATGAAGTGAAGAGATGGGCCATGTGGCGCATCCTTTCACAGTAGCTTCTTGATTCGGCGATCCGCTGCATTGATGCGCGAGGTGGTGCGGTCCACCAGCGAGCTTGTGTCCTCCAGAAGTTCATTCTGCCGCTCCACCTCAGCGCCCGACTCAAGTGCCAGTACCTTGATGCCTGTCAGCACCTGGCGCAGCCGAGTTGAGGATGTCAATCACTGTCATTGGCTACATTTAGAATTTCATTCAAAACGCCTTACACCCTCTCAAAATGTTCGTGAGATGAGCCACTCCAACTGTTAATGTGAATAAAATGGCACACCCTTTATATTTAAATTTAACATTTTTACACCAAAACTTTGGCTGTCGCGGGGGTTACATTCTTGCAAATATCCGCAATCTGCAAATCCGCGATCCGCAAACTCAAAGGCATATGAGAAAAATAGGGTTTGGTTCACAGTTCATAATGACACATTATCTCAAACATGAAATGGGAAGTATGATTAGAATTGTTTGTTTTAATATAATGTACCATAATATACTGTACACGTAAAAGTAAATCCGAATATAAAGTAAAGGTTAATGACATGTATAGTCAATATTAAGCAGTTTAATACCTGATAAAAAATACTTACTATGAATGATGATTATGGCGTGTGAATTCTTACTCGGGATCGCGAGCAGAGGGAAATTAGTACAGTACTTATTTACGATGCACACTATCGGAAACTTGTGTTCAACCGCAAATGGTCGAGCCATTGGGGCACACTCGGCAAACTGCACCTCAATAAATTTGGTGCGAAAGGTCAAATCCGCAATGGGAAATTCCGCGATGAACAAGGTTTTGGTGTATAACTAAATCAAGTTTACAAACGACATTACTGTTTGTTAAATGCATAAAACATCCTTTGAATAAGATGTCACAGGACTGCTTCTGAAATTTCTTCAGGGGACCTTTAACATACACATTAGGGGCAGCACTTTGCCATAACACAGAGAGCGGGTTAATAGGTGGCTCGCATGTTTACCTGATTCAGCTGGGCTGATTCCGCATCACTCACTGTCTGCCCTTTCTGCACCTGAACTTTTCCTTCAGCTTCTGAGGCTTCGTCATCACCACCCATGAGGCCACCCAGCCACCTGCCAGCTGCAATGAAGATGAAGAGTCGTATGACACAATGAGGCTAAGCACGCGGTGCCCAAAGACCAACAAATACTTTATACTGTACTGTATTCTCATGTAAGCATATGTAGCGTATTCGTCCATCAACCAGAGAATAAACTCGCACCACTGATGTGCTAAAATGTACGTGTAATCGATTACTTTATATGGTAAAAAAAATCATGTAATTACATGATAACGCAAGTTATATAACACATATACATATTTCTGCTGGAATCAACAAGTATATTTTCTGACAGAACGTGTCGTTTTCACACAAACCTGTTTGAATTAACTTGTGTCCAGATGTTTTCCTCTTGATAGTAGGTGCCGGACCCCAGGGATAAGTGGGATATGCAGAGAATTTTTCCCGGTACTGCTGCTCCAGCACAGGGATGGTATTGGTTATCTTGGCAGAGAGCAGTAGGAAAACAACATCAGGCTGCCCAATAAACCGCTGCTTGACAATGACTTCGTAAGGGCTGAGTGCCTCGATCTCGTCCACGTCACTTCGCTGGTACATGTGCACCTGCCTTCCGGCCGCGTCCTGGACCTCCAGTGCCGAGCAAAGCACGGCCAGGTGACCATGATGGAACTCCGTGCCTCGGCCTCGCGAATACATCACAGGCACACGCACTATGAGCCCTGTGGCTGCATCCTGGTGGCCTCCTCCCGGGCCAGCCGATGCTTCTTTCTGGACATGCCTCCGCTCGCTGCCATCCTCCGAAGTTTTAGTCCAACGGCTGAAAAATGAGGGCCCCTCCAGCTGCGTTAGAAGCCGATCAGCTATGCAGAGATCAGCGTTCATCTTCTGCAGGTTCTGCCCGATCCCGTCCAGCTGCTGCCCTTGGTGGTGCAAAGCTTGCGCCGCATCTTCCAGCCGGCGCTGTGAGCCCGTGGCTGTGGCCACCAGGTGCTGTCCCAGGGCTGTGGAGGAAGCAGAGGCCTGGGAACCACCCCCGAGAAGCTCCTCCCTCCAGAAATGCTCGAGCACGTTGAAGACAGCATCTCTGTTTGGCTCCAGACCCGACAGCCAGTGGCAGGCAACGCCGCCCACGTGTGTCAAGGCCAGGGCACTATACACCAGGCTTACAGTCGTCTTCTTTATCTCGCACAAATCGGCGAGGCGCGTGGAGAACAACATCGTGCTGTCCTTGTTCGCGTAAAAGCATAGGCGCCCTGGCAGGAGGCAAAAGCGTCCGGGCACCCAACGCTTGTTGGATATCAGGTAGTAGGACCCCCGCCACGTACGGATGGGGCTTTCCATGATGTCCTGGAAAAAGGAACCTAGAGTTATTTTGCTGAACTGGCACTTGTTGTATATGTTGGTTATCAAAATTTGTTATGTTGTATGCGTGCGTGGGTGAAATTATTATGTTGTATATGTGGGTTATGAATATTCAGTGAAAATAATAATAATCAAATAAAATTTGGCCAAATGTGTAATTATCCGGAAATGTTAATTTATGTAATTATGCACATTTATTTATGCCAATTCGAGAGGTAATCGTAGTAATTATGCGAGTGGGTGTAATTATGATAATGCAAGTCGTTATGATAACCAGACCCCGCCTCGGTGACGAGGGTGGGTTATCGATCGGAATAAGGCAATTAATCGTATGCAGTTATGCAGGTGTGGTGTAAGTATGCAAGATTAACTTAGATTAACTCGGCATCGTTGTCTAGGTTCGTCTCATTCTCGCTTTAACATTCCCAGAGTGGGTATTCGTGGTTATATTTTAGGTCCCCGGTTCACCCCGTTATCGCTTTAACATTTACTGAGTATGTATTAGTGTGTTTATTAAGGTCACCAAGTTCAGATCTCAACGCAGAAGCAGATCTTATGCATAGATTTCAGGAAAGAATCACACAACCACTTTGATTATTAATCAATTTATTACTAATTCACCCTCAACTATGATATAGTATGCGAACTCTCAATCCCGGAACGTCAACACGGCATCAATACAGCATCATCAACGATTGTCTGATTTCACTTTGACAACGGCACATGGATCCCGCATAACACGATGGTTGTTAGTGAGAGAGAGAGTCGTTAAAATATGCAAATACTATGCTAAGAAAAACCTTAACGTTAATGAATGATTATACTCAATATTGTTCACGCAGTACCGCACTCCTTATTGATCATACGCAACCCTTATCACGTTGTTAGCACCTTGGGTCACGGGACAGTTGAATATTCTGTAGAGGATGCGAGTACGTGCGGCGATTATGACTGAAAGATACTTGAAAGATTATACGGCGATAAAAAAACACAATCAAAAACAGTTATTATTCTTAAAGGCACTAATCTCAACAGATACATCGGCAGGTTATCTGACAACAGAATGGCTCGGAGTAAGGGCCTGCGACGGTGCTCCTTTTCCGAAGATCGTTATTTTATACCAAGTTTACTAATTGGGGACCAGATCACCTGATAAGGATCTGGTGGGCCACCACTCCCCACGTAAGCGTGGCTCGGCGGAAGGAGGTGCCAAGAATCAATTCGGATTGATGGATCTGTTGGGAATTTATGCGATTAAGAGTACAGCCCACTAAATATTAAAGATAAAAATTATGAATACACTTATAAACGATGGATGGCCATCACTCGGTCTCGTTGTGATGCCTTCACAGCCACGGATGGCTTATGGGTTCGAGTGTGTTTGAGTGGTAAGAGTTGTCTTGAATAGTCAGTGTTCGGAGTCGGTTCTTTATGTCAAACAGACGCCTGGTGGTCGTGTGGTGAGGGGGCGGTGCGCGTCATACGTATCAGTCGCTCCCCTGTCACCGTGGTGAATTGGTTCGGATGCCCGTTGATATGCTGTCGCAGTTCGGAACCCGGTCGGTAGGTGTCGCCCACAGCTCGCTCGCAGCGTGCAGTGTTGGGTCGTCGACCAGGGTGAGCACGGAGCCTCGTCGCCAAACCGCGACCGTCACCACTCCGGCGGCAGCAGAGACCTCCGACTCGGCAGAGGTTGACCCACGCAGGCCGAGTTGAGCTGTCAAGCGGGTCTTGCCCGCCTGCAGAGGAGATGGGGAGCCGCTTGAGTCGAGCCCCGAGAGCCGGCTCCGGTGAGCCGATCGAACTCGGCTGAGTCCCAGACGAGCTGAAGAGTCGAGCCGACCCGCTGGTCGCAGCTCGCTCCTGAGTCGACCCTCCCGGTCGAGCTGAAGATGAGTCGAGCCGACCCGCTGGTCGCAGCTCGCTCCTGAGTCGACCCTCCCGGTCGAGTTGAAGATGAGTCGAGCCGACCCGCTGGTCGCAGCTCGCTCCTGAGTCGACCCTCCCGGTCGAACTGAAGATGAGTCGAGCCGACCCGCTGGTCGCAGCTCGCTCCTGAGTCGACCCTCCCGGTCGAACTGATTTCCAATACTCAGGGTCCTTTCTTTTATGCCGAAAAATCCCTTTAGATCCTGCCCACAAGGCGGGGTTTCTTTCGATTTACTGTGTCAGGATCTGTCCGAAGGTAGGTGTGTCCATGTGTGTGTCCGTACGTCCGTATGTCCTTGTGTGCATAAGTCGTCTCTCTGTCTGGGTGCGATATTATCTCTTGTCTGGCCTTCTTCATGAACCAAAACACAGACGTTACAAATCGTCTCATAGGCGTCTTTGTCCGTGTTGCACCACCTGGAGGGAGGGGCAACACTCCCTCCGACCCTCACCGATGCACAAAGAAACGGTTAAAAAGTTTTAAGTTAACATTTGTCCCTTACCATTTCACAGTTATGATTCTGTATGTAACCTAAGGTCTGTCGTTTCCCATCGTGGTGCTTGACTCAAGTGGAGGTGTTTTCCCGAGCGTATACACACTCCTATCCCGCGCTGCGGGGATACAAAGACGGCCGGGATCTCCCTTTCTCTCCGACCCTGGGTTTAACATCGCTCTTTTATTATGTATTTTATATTCGACCTGGTGGTGATTCATCCCGCATATGCTTCGGGTCGAGTTGTATAGAAATTATTAAAGTATGGAAATAACATTTCATATCAATAACTTTAGCCTACCCTGTTGTTAAATTCCGACTTTAACGTTACTTTAATAGCAATACAGAATAATTGAGCTTTTTGTCTTAACTAGGCGAACGCGAACTTCTGGTGACCCCCGCAGCCTGTGTTCAGCTGGGTCTGCATCCTTGAGAGATACACAACACTCTTATTGTCGTGGCCATCCAACCTTCTGCTCTGGGAGTGTTATTAATTTCAGGACAAAGGCCCCCTCACGTTCAGACGTGCAGGGTTGTTTAAATCAGCTCCCTCCCCTGTGCACACAGCATTGAGCTGGGTTTATCTTTGCTCCCTCAGCTGCAGGAGGACAAGGCGTATTTCTACCTCCTCCCTGTGTGCACGTGTTCCAATTAGCTCGGAATCCCTAAACACACAATCAGTGATGATTCCTGGCTTTCTGTGGTTGTGATTTAGACAAAGGCGCCTCTGCTTCCTTTAATTGCCTTTGAGTTGACACTGCCCTATTATTCGCCCATGTGCTGAGGTCATAGAATTCGTTTTGACTTCAGTAATATTAACATTCAGTATTGAATTAGAAAATGGGCAATGGTTCATTGATGTAGCTCGCAGCCTGGTCTCCAATTTGAGCGAGCGCGAGGATCGATAATTTAGCCTACTCTGTTGTTGAATTTCGAATTTTGACGTTACTTTAAAACCATGCAGGATGGTTGGGCTTTTTGCCTTAACTATGTCTGGCTGACTCTCCCACTGTCTCTGCCGCCTGCACGGGTGCCATGTGCCCGTTCATCAGGCCTTATCTTTCCTTGAAGCAAGGTTGCAAATTCTGCCATCCTAGCCCTCCTCCAGTTCATTACTTAACAACACCTGGTGTTTTGCAGTTTGCTGCGCTTTGGTGTGTTTTCATTCATTATATATCAATTTTGGAAGAAGGTGTTAGGATACAACACACTACCGAGATGCTAAGTTCAAATATGTGTTGCAGCCACCCATGTTTAAACGGGCCTCTCAGGTCCAGCGAGTTAATGGTCTCATCTTCAATGATTGTACAAAAATGATCATGACTTGAATGTGTTATTGCCTAATGTGGCATCTATCAAACTCTGATTACAATACAAAAAACACCTCAACAGCAGATCATATACAAAAGTGCACTACGCTTTGAATAAGAGACAATTGAAGGGCGAACATTAGTAGTTCTGAAATTCCACCTTCTAGAAGCCATTCGGTATACGATGTTGATGTCAAAACGCTTCATGCGGACTTTCCAAATGGATATGGTCTCTTCCTATGGTAATTCATAAAAATACACACAAGCTTAGTCACGTTATCTACCAACGTTATTCACGTTTCTCTGGCTCCATTAAAATGTTGTTACTCAACGTTCCTGTGTAGTCAACAAGCAATTACAAATGCTGGCAGCAATAGTAGGGCAATGTAAGTCTGGCTTCAACGATTCTTTGTCCCAATGAGCTCTCATCCAGATATACAGGTATCACTATTCATATTACGAATGGATGCCTCCTCACGCAATGTCGGCTGCGGAGGTTTTTTGACCACACGGTGGTACTTCACCATTGCTGGTCAGTGCGGCCTCATGCAGACCCAGCACCGTTTCAGATATCACTCGGCATTTCCTGTTTTCCAGAGCCGCAGCAAGTACTGCGCCACCGTTCCACCCACTCATTATGCTGCACTGTCATCAAAGTCTGTTAATGACGAGAACCCCTGGACAAGAGTAAAAGCCCATCATAACAAAAACAACTGTACTGTAATAAAGTAAACTTTAATAAAGTACAGTTGAGGGGTGGCGCGGTCAGGGCCGGATAAAGGGTTATGAGTGGTCTACGGCCGATAGGAGGGCCTTTTGCACTACATATTACAAAAACAAAATTAAGTCACCAACGTACAAATTATCAAATGTATTCTACTCAAAATAACTGCATCATATACATCACTACACCGATGTAGTAAAAAAATACGTTTTCCCCCCCTTAGATTTAGCTGTAAAAAAGTCATCAATGGTGTAATCGCAATTCAAAGACAAAAAAACCCATTTCCGATGGCCGTGCTACCGTGTCGCTTTGCTCCAGCGCTTCAAACGTGGCACGGGAGGGCCTTAGAGAGAGAGAGGGTCTACACAACCAAGGGACATTAAGGGCCTTATTAGCCTCATGGTTTAACCTGGCCCTGTGAGCAGCAGTCAGTGTGTATTTATACTGGGAGAATCCGAATAGCTATCAAGCTCTTTTTGCACATATGTCCAATAGGGGACAGGTCTGAACGTTACAACAATGCAAAACACAATAGGGAGTGAAACGTACAGTATAGGAAAGGTAAACAAATCACTTAAAATATTTATACAAATACAACTAAACTATGTATTTTTTCTTACCGGGTAAAGCCCACTCAGCTATTCGTTTATATTTAAGTCAGCACACCGCTATAAGACATTGACCACCCGGAGTTTGATTTTCGATCACGGCTAAGTTCAGTGGAGAATGACGTCAAATTAACTGATCACTGGCGACCTCACTGACCACAGTGGGCAATATTCGAGACGACCCGCAACTCCCCATGTACCACAAGTGCGTGGAGAAGAGACCCTTCGTCCAGCTAATGGATCTATTAAAGGAGGGCTGTGGACCAATAAAGATGCGGGTAGATACGACTGACAGTAACTACGAGATGTGCACAACAAATATCCCCCGACATATCGCGTTAAGAGACTATTGGGGGCAAGTGCTGTGAGCGAGTGGCACCAATGAAGGTCGGCACGGTGGCACACGAGGGGGGCGGTGGGTGTCCAGCACCACGCCCGGCCGCCTTTGTCTCCCCACTGGCGATGTTTACACATCGCACCGGGTACTCATTTGAGGCTGAGTCGCCCTAGGGGAGGGCCCAATGGACTTGTCACAGATAAGCGTCATTGTTGGTGTTGTCCGTGAGCGTGAATCGAACTCGGGTGGCCGGCTTCGTAGCGCAGCGCGCAGCACACACGCACGGACGCCACGAGTGCGACTTTCATATACAAATGTAACAACACAATATACAACAACAAACCCTGGGCGGCCGTGAGATCAACCATGAGAGACGGGGCGAGCCTCACCCCACACACACACCTGCTTCTCTGTCTCGCACGGCGAGCACGCACGCAAGAGCCTCACTCGCACATCGAGTCGACGCGTCCTGCAGGTGCCCTCCGATCAGCACGGCTGGCTACGTACGGCACGAAAGAAGTCCGACATTAATACGTGCCTCCGTGTCCTTCGCCTACGTTGACGAGCCGAGAGTGTGGACGAATAACCACGGCGGGGTCTGCTACGCCGCGGCTATTACGAGCCCGTTCTTGTGTCGAACGGCGAAGTTACAAACTCGACACGTTCGTCAATGGCACTGCCGTAAATAGGAACAACAACAACACGAATAAGAAGATCTATTTAGGTAAAACGGCGTGAAAATTCTCCTTTTCTCTTCATGCGCAAGGCGACGCGGCCCCGCGATGCCCTCTCCTCCCAGCGGAGGCGTCATCAGTGCGGGACGAACCAGACAGGGGTTGTGGTTTTCAGACAGGGGTTGTGGTTTTCACAGACAGGGGTTGTGGTTTTCACAGACAGGGGTTGTGGTTTTCACAAACAGGGGTTGTGGTTTTCACAAACAGGGGTTGTGGTTTTCACCACCCCTATCTGGGGGGTGGGGGCAGTGTTTGTGCCGCGTCAGACAGAAGCAATTCCTCCTGCAGCTGCTGTGGCTGGCGGTGGGGTTCGAGTCCTGGGGGTGGGGGTGGTGCCGAATCGTCGCTGTTCGTTTAAAGGGCGCCTCCGATTTGCGGTGGATTAAAGTATAGGGGGACGATTATTTGGTGGGTTTGTTAGGTGCAAGTACCGTTTCTGTATCGCGTGTGGCCAGGCCCGAGTCTGCAACATTAGCTAACAGCTGATTGGGCCTTTACCTGGTAAAATAAAAACTAATATTTTAATATTTTATTGGTATTTTTAAAAAGTAAATTGTTTACCTTTCCTATGCTTTGCGCTCCGATCGTGTTTTTTTATATTATGTTCTGCCCCGCCCCGACTGACCATCTGTGAGAAAGAGCTTCATATCTCATCGGATTCCTGCATTTATAAATATTCTGATTGTAATGTCCGTTTCGTTGTGCTGTATGTTGAGTTTACACTGAGCTCTTCAGCTCTATTTCAGAAGCTACCTGGCCCTTAATGACAGCTCAACGAAGTGGCTTATGTGGCAATGTATAGCAAACACTCTCAAGAACATGCTATACCATAGCAGGTATTCTTTTCTAGGCACAATGTTCATTTCCATGATTCCGTTCAAATTTTTACATCACTTCGCCTTGACTGCTTCCCTCGTATATATTTTCAATTGTTTAACGAACCTGTTGTATAGATACTTAAGAAAAGTATCTATACCTTACTGTATATAATGTGGCATTTCGGGCAATGTTCTTCACGGTACATGATTCCTTTCTTCATGTGTGGTGAAGGACATTACTTGAAACGTCACCTTTTATATGAGTTTCCTTTTAAGGCTGTGTTATTGACGAATGTGAGTTTTACTTTCGTATTTCTGCACTAGTGCCAATGCAGTATCACCAAACCAACGTTTCATTTTTCTCATTTAGATAATTTGCCCTGTGTTTTTTCTTCTGCTCAGCTTAAATTTCACTTCTTCAATCACTCCCTGCACAGTACAGTCGTTAATTTCCATTCGCAGTTGCGATTTGTCATAACTCTTGCGTAATTCCCTCTAAGCCTACGGTTTAAAAGAAGAAAAAAACACATCACGTCCCAAACACACATCTGGGCGAGTCGTTATGGCAACTGCAAGAGAGAAGCGGAGCTGAGCCCCCTAGGGAGCCCACGTTATGTAACACCAAACACTGCAATTTGGAAGCCCTCTTTCCTCCCCCAACGGTTGCTGCCACTCAAAAGGGGCCATTCCTTGCCACGCGGTTTTGGTGGCGCCCTTGGCGAGGCATCTCGTGGCCATCTTACAAGAGGGGAGTGGGGGGTGACCTGTCTGGATTTTCACCGGTTTCAGAGCGGGGTCAAGATCGGCATCTGTGGCGGAGGCTCGTGAATGACTGCTGGGTAGTTGGGAGGCATTTTTGTTTGTTCCCTCCAGCAACAGCGGAGGACAGAAGGAGCGACGGCTCACAAACGAACAGCAAGTTTGGCACAATTGGAGGGGTGGGAGACACAGATGGTTGCATCTTGTCACTCATCTCATTCAGTCAACCCATGGCACCTGCTCGGTCTGACCCCCGTGACCTCCGGCCAGCAGAGAGCCTTCGACACTTCACGTTGGCCTCAAAGTGCACCTAGCCTGGCACAGGCGCCGTGGTGACGTCGGCTAGTAGCGAATGTCGGTTGTTGTTTTGCAGCGACAACAACCAAATCTAGATTTAACAACCAAGGAAGCCACCAGTCCCATGACTGCACGTACCCGCACACTAATCAGAGCTTCCTTTGCTTGGCACTGGTGCTAAAACGTTGCTCCTCGGTCGTTTTAACCAAGCACGGCAGATAAGACAGTGGGAATATATTGCTATTATAGTACAGTGTAAACTAAGTTTAATTTGACGTGTGGAAGTCAAATCACTTGTGTAAGGGCGGTAGATGTATTCTTTCCCATGGGGAGCGGTGGTTGCGTGGTTAGCGCGCTGAACTACGGACCCGGCCACCAGAGTTCGATTCCCGCTCACCGCCACCAGTGACGATTATCTGAACCGGTCCTGGGTCTCCTTTAGGTCGACTCGACCTGAAATGAGTACCTGGTGCAGTGTGTCGTAAACATCGCCACCCCCTCGTGTGCCGTGCCGTGCCGGTCTTCGTTGGGTGCTCGCAAACAGCACTTGCATTATGGGGTGGGCATCTTTATCTTGATTTGAAGCTTTCGTGACTTGCAAGGATTCATACTGCAAAACACAAATCGCTTTTACACCGTAGCCATTATTATTACCGAAAAAACCCAAGAGTATGAATCCTTGCAGTCATGAAAGCTTAAAATCAAAGATAAATGAAAATAACTCAATTAAATCACTGATTTTATTTATTTTCATTTATTATTTTATTTTAAAAAATGTACCTACGTGACCTTACCGAAAAAACCTAAGAGTATGGATCTTTATCTTGTATTGTTCACTTAGCCAGCTAAGGCTGGCTACGGTGTAAAAGCGACTTGTGTTTTGCACCGTGGACACCACTGATAAGTTATTGTTATCGTCATGTTTTGCAAACGACGGAGGTGTCTCCCACATTCAAGGCCCCTCCTGTGGCATCTTGCCACGAATTCAAAGAAAAGCCTCCTTCGTCTCGAATGTTCCGCTCTGTTCATGGTGATCATGAATTCTGCGTGAAACAGAAATAACAAGTGGCCCCGAAGTAAAGCAAAATTTTCAATTCACCCTTTAAGAGTCTTATGGTCTATCAATTAGTCAAATTTACAGGCGTTCTTGTCACCCCATCCGGCGGTCACATGTTGGAAAACAACCACTCTTGCATGCAACCTTTTAAATTCCAACATCCTTAAAGAGGCTCGGGGCAAATTCACGTCGCAACACAATTCAAACTCTTTTCTGTGCTCAATGTGTGTGTGTGCTCTATGTGTGTGTCTGTGTGTGTGCTCTGTGTGTGTGCTCTATGTGTGTGTCTGTGCTCAATGTGTGTGTGTGTGCTCTGTCTGTGTGTGCTCTATGTGTGTGTGTGCTGTGTGCTCAATGTGTGTGTGCTGTGTGTGCTCTATGTGTGTGTGCTCTATGTGTGTGGGTGCTGTGTGTATGTGCTATGTGTGTGGGTGCTGTGTGTGTGCTCTGTGTGTGTGTGCTCTGTGTGTGTGTGTGCTCTGTGTGTGTGCTGTGTGTGTGGGTGCTATGTGTGTGCTGTGTGTGTGTGTGTGCTCAATGTGTGTGTGTGTGCTCTATGGAGGAGGCTCGTGAAGGACGATGCTGCTACTGGGCAGTTGGAGGCAGTCGCCATCCAGCAACAACGCAGGACAGATGAACGACGCTCACAACAACGAGCGGAGCGCCGGGCGGATAAAACCCAACAAAGTTGGCACAGTAGGCGGCACAGCCGGTGGTGCATCCCACGGTCATCTCAGTCAGCCAACCCATGGCACCTGCTGGGTCTGTCCCGAGACCCTCCCTCTCAGCGAGCCTTCGACAACTTCACGTGGCCACAAAGTGCACCCAGCCTGGCACAGGCAACGTGGGGACGTCACCGTCACTTCGTGGCGAACTGTTGGGACATTGCTGCTCAATGCCCTCTCCCCTACGCAAGATGTCCGCGACGCAGCCTCCCTCCTCCTCCTCCACCGCCGCCGTCGTCGTCGTCACGACCGGGTTCGGGCTCCACCCCCAATGGCTCCGAGGAGGAGCCGTGACGACGGCGATGACGAAGGGCGATGGGGGTGGGGGAGGAGGAGGAGAGGGAAAGGGGACGCAGCTCCGCCTTGTCGGCGCCGGGAAACGCGATCGCCCGGAGCTCGGGCAGCTCCGCTCCCGGGCGGCGCGGCCTCCGCTGCTGCCCTCCCCTCTTCCTCTCACCCCCATCATCACCATCATCATCTCAACATCTCATTCAACCAGCTCCTCCTTTCATCGTCTCTTCTCCACCGCACACCACCCCGGGTCTGCTCTTGACGACGCAGTCATGGCGCGATTGGCGAACGCCTAAAGGGGGTCACGCTCGTGTTGACCCCGGGTCGCTCCGAGGGGTTGGTGGTGGTGGTGGTGAAGGTGGTGGTGGTGGTGGTGGAGGACCGGGTTCCTTTTGGACCTGGTTGGTTGAAGGTGCTGCTGGTGGACCTGACTGGCGGTGGTCCTCCTCCTGCTGCTGTTGGTGGTGGATCTCCTGGTGGATCTCCTGGTGGTGGTGGATCTCCTGGTGGTGGTGGCTGGACCTTGTGGTGGTCCTCATCCTCCTCCTGCTGCTGCTGGACCTTGTTAGTTTGAACCCGGCGGCGGTGAAAGTGCTGCCAGGTTTGGACCTCTTGTAGCTGGTAAAGTTGGTGGTGGACCCCCCTCCACCCACGAGGTCGTAGTGCTACTGCTGCTACTGCTGCTGCACTCTGCAGCACAGTCTTGTGCAGCTGCAGCACGACACTGCACCTCCTCGACATCTCGGGTTTCTTCTGGTGGACTTCCCACCGTCTTCACACCAACAACCCAATCCCCCAACACCACCATTCGTTCCTCACCATCCACCCTGGCCATGTCGTGGTCACTCAAGCTGGATGACCCCGATGAGTCGGGCCTGGTTCATGACTTCGACGCCAGTCTCTCGGGCATCGGACAAGAGCTCGGGGCCGGCGCATACAGCATGAGGTGCTCGCACAGAGAGCCCAGTCTTGTGTGTCTACTACATGTGTGTGTGTGTCTGTGTGTGTCTGTGTGTGTCAGAGAGAGAGAGAGAGGCCCTTTGTTGTCTGGTGGAAGCTTTGTCTCATCTTACATAATACAGTAGTAGTAGCCATTGGTTGTGTTGCCGTGCCGGTCACATCCCACCTCGGTCTCTCTTGTGTGAACACTACACGAGTAGGTGAATTGTAGGCTGTCATCCCCGTGTCGTTTTGTGTTTAATTACGTCTTGTTTTAGTTTGCTGATTGGTGGCTGGATGCGTGCGTGTGTGTGTGTTGTGGGTGTCGGAAGTTGTAAGTTGATGTGTTTTTTGAGTGGTATTCTGCGTTTGTTGGGGCCGGTGCATTTCTTCCTCGTCTGTGTCACTGGAGTAACGGGTTTAGAAACTGCAGTAGCAATTGGCACGCAAATGATGCAAGACGCATGGTGTCTGTGTTGTGTGTGTGTGTCACACGGTGGTACCATTGTTGGTCATTCTTGGGTTGGAAGAGAAGCGAGAGACGACGACAAGATGGAAGTATCTCTTCCTTCAACACGTGTAGCCAGACAAGCTGCCCCGTACCCTTAGAATATATATCCAGCACCAGCAGTAGGAACTTATGAGATGAATCCAGCGATAGCCGCTACCACATCCCAACTATTACACATTTACAGTCCTACATGAAGAGACACCTTGCATAGCATAAAGGATATGTTGGCCATCGGTTCTTCTATGCGGGTTTTTATGTGGAATGCACAGTGCCAATGCGGCCCTCCTCCCTCGTTGCTTTTTCCTGTGTGTGGTTGTTGTTGTGTGTGTGTGTGGTTGGGTTTGTAAGATGGTGGTGGTGCGGTGTTGATGTGTCTGTGGATGTGTGATGATGGTTGCAGAGTTGCGATTTGCCATGCTTGTTTGGCCGTTGTGTGGTCATTTGATTTGTGTGGATTTGTGGCCAGACTATGGCTTTTGTGGTGTCATGGGGGAGGGGGGGGAGATATTTGGTTCGGTGGTTGGATTTGATGTATGTACATGGTGAAAACTGTTTATATAAATGTGGTTGTGCATGTGCAGGAGATGGAAAGATTGAGACTTTGATTTAGCACCTGGAAAGAGTGCCTGGTTGCCTCTCTTTGCACGTGGATGATTATTCTCGTGTAAATGTTATTCGAGTGTGTGGCTTTGTCTTGTTAGGCGTTTTAGTTGGTATTGTGGCAGTATGATGCGTGGCGCGACTGGATATCGTGTGTTAGGTTTGTGATTGTGTGTGCTTTTTGTTTTTGTGCTACTAGGCCTGTGAAGACCGACCAGTCCCTTCGCCCTCACCTAGTTGTGTTCCCGTTCCCTGAGGCCATTTATAGGGAGCAGGGTCGGGCATGAGCCCTCCCTTCCCATGCCAGCCTCAGTGGTGGGAGATAATTGCCTTTGTTCAGATAAAAAAAACACATCGACAGCATCCCCCTGCCTCATCAGCACTTGCAGTAAAACAAATAATGTGCCAGAAAACTGGATATTAAAAAACTAAATTTAGTGACGGAAAGTTGGCAGTTAAGTCTCTTAAGCACACGTGACAGGGCTAAGTTCACCTAAAGCACTTTTATAGACGACGGAGTGAAGTCTACTCAAAGTTATACGTCAGCTTTTGTCTAAAGTGAGATGTATCTTGACTGCAGATGCCTAATTTATTTACTAAACTACTTGATGGGTGTTAATTTTGTAACAATCACTGATGGAAGTAATGCTTTTTATCAACTGCAGTTCTTATCCAATACCATAACACACAACGTCTAAAACATGGCCAAACGTTTCGTGTGTTCCCACAATTCCATGACATTTTTGACGTCTGCATATAGCCCTCTTGACCATTTGGGTTGCAGTATGTAATATGCAATTGGTAATTACTCTGGCGTGAGACTGGATATTTTCAGCATGAAATGCGATCTACAGACGTAAGATTAGTTTCATCACTCATCCGTAACAGGCAGCAGAGCGTGGGGTACACGCGGGTGCCTCTTACGTAGAGGGCTCTGGAAAAACCTGTACAGCTCTGGGAGGACATGCAGCAGCGCTTAGTAATACCGCGCAAGTGATGCACAAATGGCCCAGGAGCTGCTACCGAACATATGGCCATAGATTCGATTTAATTGAGATACCTGCACGAGTTTCATGTGCATTAACATTTAATTAAAGACGCTTGTGTAGTGGGAAAAAAATGTTGGAAACTGATTCTTTGTTTTAGCCCATCAATGGTTATATATTTTTTTAAAATTGCACTATTAATACATTTCGCAGGAGATGTTGCAGAGCATTTTAAACCGACAATTGGTTAAGAAAATATAGTTGATGTTTGTGGCCAATGCGTTGATATTCTTAACTTACTGGCATTTGTCAATCCACTGTTGAAATAAGCACACCGTGTTTGATCATACTTCACCACTCCGGTCACTGCGGTGTGAAGAGAGCCCAGAACCAATTCGGATATTACTCACACAATAATGTTGGTCATGGTTGAGAATTATACTTGGGTCACTGGGTTAAAACCACCATATGCTAACTACTGCACCACCGCTCTTCCACATATAAGTTACATCTTCAATGAGATTCCTTGTCAAATTCTGAGAGTTATTTCTTTGTTATGCGGGATTGGTCTGTCGTGTTTAAGCTGATGTCGGTCGCAATGTTTTGTTGTCCTGACCGACACTCGGATGATACAATCTCAACAGGGTTGGCGGGAATGTGGCCTTTGGCTGCCGGGATGTCCTTGAAAAGTTTTTGAGACATATCTTACGAAATCGGGTTTAAAAAAACACCTATAACCCCACATATGTTTGCAAATAGATTTAGAGTAAAGATTTTTTTAAGTACTTTTGTTAAACTGAAACGGTGAATATACTATGTACAATTTGAAACGTATGACTTGCCTTTTTCTGTGTATCCGACAAAAGATTTGTATGGTATCAGCGTTAAAAGGTGGCATGCAAGCTAGCAGGGCTCGTTACGCTCCATTGCCCGTAACCCAGGTTCAGCGTCATCGTCCACCTGATGAAATCTCCACAACCGCACACAAGATGAAAAGAATGAAGTTGCCTCACATTGTGTTCCATTACCATAATCCTTATTAACCAGACCAAGAAAAGTTGCACTTAAATGTCACGTGTTCAAAGGGTTCATTGGTATTTTCTATGTTGCTCTGCACCGACCATATTGGTTTCATGAATGCTTGTCATAACCATGAGTTTTTTCTGTGTAGCGATGTGCTGGCTCTTCCTATCTTCAAACAAGAGGACTCAACCCTTTCAAATGAGGTGGACTCCAAGCCACCCCCATTCCAGTACGTGCTGTGTGCTGCCACATCCCCTGCCGTCAAGTTGCATGATGAAACGCTAACCTACCTCAATCAAGGTAACTGGCACATCCCATAACCACCAGGCACGATAATGCTTAAAGGAGGAATTGACTTAAGAAACAAATATCTCCTGTTTTAACTTCCCCATGCCACATGTTCGGGGCTGTCTGAAATGAGTGAACCTTGGCTTATTAAAGTGAAGACTTACAAATGATTGGCAGCCACTATAATAGTACTCTATTAAGCTCAAAGCATTTGTTAAAATGTATGGGATTAATGTCACAGTGACGTCACTATATTGACAAAACGACACACATCATGATTTTAAAGTCTTCATGAAGCTTTAGACTCAACTAACACATCTGGATCATACAGGCTAGGGACACGTCTACACTCTTAAGAAATATTCGTGTTGTTTCTTTAGGCAATTCAGTATGGTTCTGTTACACATGAAATATTACGTTTCTAAGTCGAGTTATTAAACATTTACGTGATTCTTTATAAGGTGTTGAATTGCACGAAATATACTTTCTATTCGTAATTGTGTAGTCGTGTGGGTCCTGTTTGGCATTGGTCATCTGACGACCATCATTGCATGTCAGTTATGAGCGCTTAGGAAACCATAGCGCTAGTACATAACATTTACAACGTTTTAAAATGTGTTCACATGAGTCCATTCTGTGTACTATCCGTAATAATTAAAGTATGAATCAACCGGGGTCTTGCACAGTTTCTTAATGGTTCTTTTAAGACTCATAATCCTCCGCATAAACTAGTTTGAGGCATTGGTTCTTAACTGGCATATAGTTTGAAAAAGGACACCCTGACATCTGATGGCTATCTTGCATGTAACAAGTTTAATACACTTTAGGTATGCACATCAGGAAATATCCAGTTAAGTCCAGATCACTTTGGATAGAAGTGAACAGCCCAAGATGTGGAGTCATCAATCAGGATGGTGTATGCAATAGCTCACTTTGGTATGTTGAAACGTGTTCCCCACAACAGGCCAGTCTTATGAGATACGCATGCTGGATAACCGAAAAGTGGGGGAGTATCCAGAAATAAATGGCAAGTTTGTTAAGGTAAGATTTGCATATTTTTTGTAATGTGTAAGTGTATGCAGTGTCCCATGGTGAATAGATGGTTTAGAATATGGCATTCTAAAGGCAGTGACCTCTCTTTACACTCTGTGTTAAGCTTTGACTTTGTTAAGACAAAGTTCTCATTGTGTTTTACAGTTGATTTTTGTTCCATAGAAAGGGTTCTATTTTACAGGCTTGTATACGAAAATACTAGCGATTAGCAGATAAGTCACCTGAGCTGCATTCACATTTAACAAAGGTGACACCATAAATGCTCATCACTGTCTTTTAAACATATGTACTCTAAATAATGTCACATTTGTACGTGTATTGTATCACCCATGTAGATTGAATGATGGCAATTAATTGGAAAGTCAAGAGTTCAAATCTTAGTTGGGGGGTTGATTCAGCCCATCATCCATCTGGTGTCAATAAACGAAGAACCACTTTGTGGGGAGGTCACCAATGATTGTAATTTGGATAGACTCACCCCCATAATAGGAATGTGAAAGTTACATCACTGGCTCAGCTGTAAACAAGATATGTGCACCACCTCAATGCTAATTTAGGCAAGAAATCACTTTGATGGACTCTATGGATATTATTTAGTCTTTAACTCCCCAGTGATGTGCAACCAACATAGATAGTTTCATTTAAAGGATTGTATTTGGACCAGTTTCAAAGAAGACTTATGCTGATGAATAAGACGGAGCACTTGCTGTGTATTATAATATTTTAAGTTCTAAAATCAACATTGATTGTTTGATTCTAGTTGGCAATATAACATTGAACAACGCCCTGCTTTCAAATGTTGCATGTGTTGGTGCATGTGCGTGTATGTACGCATTTGTGACCTTGTTGGTACCGTGATTGAACAGAGCATAATCCGCGTGGTCTTCCACGACCGGAGACTGCAATACATGGAGCACCAGCAGCTCGAGGGCTGGAAGTGGAGCCGTCCGGGAGACCGCCTGCTTGACCTCGGTGAGAACGAGAGCAAACCTGGGGTCAATTCTATATTCACAATTTCAGGAGTATTGATAACTGAAATGGCAACTACATTGTGATTGGAAAGAATTACACGTTAATAACAATATGCTGCAGGATGAAGGCCTTTCCATGCCTTTCGTTCATGGGGTTGTCAGATATCATTCCTTAATGAATTGCCAATAACACAATTACGATGGAAATTGTCTGTGCTCCCTGCCTTCAACCCAAATTCACAGCAACAAACAACAGCCACCATTTTCCACTGTGGCAGTGATGTCAGACTAGCGCCTGTGCAAAGCTAGATGCACTTTGAGATCATGTGGAGGCTCTTTGCCAAGTCATAGGACAGACCAAGGTGTTAAAGGTTGACTTGACTGAGATGGCTGGCAGATGCGCCACCTGTGTGCTTCACCTGTGCTCCCCACTGCCAACTTTCTGTGCTTTAGCCACCCAGCACTGCTCTTTGTAAGCTTCGTTCCTGTTCCCGTTGTTGTTGTTGTTGGAGGGTGACTTACCTCCAACTGCCTATTAGCGTCCTTCGTGAACCTCCTCCACAAGTCGAGCTTGAAACAAATTCTTTGTCATTGGCAAGTCAAATCGGCTCCAAATCTGCCCATACCATGTAAGCCCATCTCTTTTCTAGCCTGTGCCATAGCCATTTATCTCCCTCAACGCAGAATAGCTTGCCGGAGGCGCTCAAGGATCTGTAAGCTTCTCAAAATATAGTTTGGTTGAACCCAGGATGAATCATAGGTAGGCCAGCCTGAATGTTTCAAGCAAGTACATGTTTTCCTAAAAGGGGTCCACGTTTCACAAACGTAGATAAGAGGGGCAGAACGTTGCCAACCCCAACTGGAAGCGGTGATAAAAATTAACTTGCAACTTTCACAATCCAACTGAGACCAGGTTATTTTAGGTTTAAATTGGGTCCTCGGTGGGTTCCCTCCATTGCAGTGGAAGCATGGCAGGTGCATCTTATGATGGCAAGCTAATGATTAGTTGCCAGGTAACCTCCATGGTATGTCCTGGTGTCAAGGACATGAGCTCACATCTGCTGTTTCATGAGTAAATCGTCCAGTAGAAGTTTTTTTCTTAGACGTGGCATGCGCTCATAATGTTGTCTGGATGCACCAAAGTCAGAACAGCGTGTTCGTTTACAGGGGCCCATGGATTGCACATAAGCCTTATTAGCCTATTACAATTGTTATTGAGCTGAACGGGCTCATGCCTTCCAGTTAAAAGGCTGAAAGGCCAATGCTTATCGCTATTCTCATGTTGTGCTGAGTGCTACCACTGGCCTATCGAGCTGGTAACCTCTCCACCTTTATAAAAAAAAACACGGAGAAAATTTAAAGATTGTGCTAGAGGTCCCAAGGGGAGAGGCATCTCTGACATCTTCTGTCCATATGGTGTAGCCAGGTTAATGAACCCCCTGACTCAGGGTTCCTCCAAAAAAACAGATCACTGTGGCTGGCCACATGACATATTTGACCGCCAGCTGGAGCTTGGGAGAATAGAAGCTTCCGTTCGTCTATTAGAATCTGGACTGGTATCACCTGAACCTCTTGAACGTAGGTCTTGTGGACTGATTGTGGATGGATAGTCCTCGACTTGGCCCTGGTTACTGTAAAACAAACTTGGAGTGGCTCTTTTGAATAAAATAATATAGGTGTGGGAGCATGACAGTGAGATTTGTAAAGCCCTAAGTACAAAGCTATTGTGGCATTTTGACTTAGAGCTTTCGTGACTGCAGGAATTACTATTCCTGCATAGAAAATAATGTTATTTTCTTTGAACCTATCTTAGTGACTTTACCGAAAGACCCAAAGAATATTATGGGATTGCTTCCACATGACCAGAGGCAAGAAATTATGTTGGGTAGTGGTTTACACTCCCACTAAAGATGAACATCAGTGGAGGGATCCAGGGAATGCTGATGAGTCATATGGCTTCTTAGACTGTGTCCCTGTTGTTTTCTAAAACTAGCGTCATGGATTGAGTCATCTTATTTTGGTGACTTTAATGCCAGAGTAGGTCATGGCGCTAGCACTTAACACTAGTGACTGCAAGTATTCTAAAATAATTTTGCGATCAGCACGGCATGGGGGGAGGCCCTCATCCAGTAGTGGATGGACAACTTAACTGCCCACATACAATTTTCATTCACCCTTGTGAGCCCTTCCAGGCTGGCCTTTTGGGTCCACACTTTAAAAAGTAGGCATAACGATCTTACACCCCTCAGAAATGTCACGAACTATCATCCTAGATCACAGTCTGATTCAAAATATTATGTCTCGTGTTGAATATCTCGTTTGCATTTAGAATTGTTTGGTCTCGTTTATACTTTTTTTGTTCACGCCTTAAGCCTGATTGTAACATTAGCAGAATAATTTGCCGATAAATTACATACATTGTAAGTGATTGCTTCTGGGATGTACAATTGAAGCATCTATTTGCAGCTTAAGAATATATTTCAATCAATGCATCGTAGTAAAAAAGTCTATTTCATGAATTTTGTTGGCATTGCATCTGAAAGTTATTTTCACTGTAAAATACCTTTTTACAGTTGTATTGTTAACGTGTGAGACATTTACTTCACGTGGATAGAACACGGAGTACTTTCCTGTAACAAATAATAGACACATTACACTCTTGTAAAATAATTGTCCATGTCTGTAAAAAAAAACACAGGCGCTTAAGTGGAAAAAGAAACACACTTTATAGATTGCATTGACCAAGCCTCACCATCTACCAGTAGATCAAACAGTGTGCTCTGTTCATTGTTAATTAGCTGATGCATGTTGTATATTTGTTATGTACAGTATGTCTATTCCTAGAATCGTAGTAATTGTGGGGTATCTTGGAATAACGTGATAATCCACAACATGGCATTGTCTCAATGTAGGCTTCTATTGGCAGTTGTCAGATTAAGTGGATGGAAAAAAGTGAATTGTTAAGTTCCTTGTGTGGTCGTCTGTGGGGAAATTAAGCAATGGAAACTGTCAAAGGTGGTTTGTTAATGGTTGGAGTGAAGCTATCATGGGTTATCTTAAAAGTATCTGTGGGCTATTACGTGTTTTTTAGGACACTCCTCAAAGGGGAATTAGTCAGAAGGCAGTATGAAATATTGAGATTCTATTAACGAGTAAATGTTTAATGTTTTCATTTGTGATTAATTCCACGCTGAGCTGCATGTGTAGGTCTATCTTTTTGGATGGAATGTCTTATGTGTAGCTTATTTAATTGTTATTAATTTTATAATAAATGCGCTTATTAAAATATAAATAAATAATGTGTACATGTTGTTCAGGTTAATGGTAGTATGGGTAGGGTAGTATGGATAGTATCTATTTTCGAAGTATGTATATACATTTTTATCCATTCTGTTGATTTAACCCCCCAAAAAAGTAGTGCTAATGTCAACAACAAAGTGAATTGGAAACCTGGCAACTGTGACAGAAATCTGCAGGATGAAGCCACTTGCTTTGTCACGTTAAACGAATGCGCGACCATCTTGTGTGCTTCACGAGGGAGCTTATGCGTTTGCGCCATGTGGGGTGGACACTGCGTGCAGACGTCCCGCTGTCAGTGGGCATCATTGACCCGCGGACAAACCCCTCCCAGCTGAACACCATCGAGTTCCTTTGGGAGCCCTCCAAACGCACGTCGGCTTTCATTCAGGTATGACGTGCGCTGCTTGCTTAGCGAAAGCAAATTTCCGTGTTTGCTGCGGGTTAGGTAAACACGGGCTGGAGGATTGGTGTACAACTGAAGGGGGATGTGCGAAACCCTTCTGTTTTGACGATGCAAAATTTTCTTCCACTTGCTAAAATTGGTGGCCTTGCATGGATGTATTTATTTATGCACTATTCCCACTCTGTCTTGTAATCACTGTCTGACAGCGCTCCAGTTGTCTGCTGCACATGTGGTGTGAAGCTTATGATAAATGCAAAATTTGATTCAAAAGACCAGGTGTATTGTGAACAGCAAAATAGCTGACTAGAATTTATCATTAAATGGATTAACTTGCAGGCAGTCCCTGGGTTACGAAGGGTTAGGTTTCCGAGAAATATCCGTAACCCGAATTTTCTGTATGATGGAAACTGAACAATTTTCCCATAAAATGAAGATAAAATCCCATAGCCGGAAATAGTTGTGCCTCCCCTACCGTTCCCTCGTCCTGTCGTCCGTTTTCTATCGCTACGTGTATCGTATCGCATCGCTGTACATGTGCTCTGCACTTTCTATGATTCTTTCATTTCATCGAATATATACCCTAACACTACCCATCATTAAACTAATGGAACAGAAAGCAGTCACTTCCGAATGTTTACCATGCTTTCGGCTAGGCCTAGACTTCACATACATGCATACACACACGTACACACACAAAGGTGGAGTAGGCTTGTCTACACACAAACACACATAGATACACACAGTACATGCTGTACAGAAAACAATGATGTCATGTGACAAAAAGAAAACAATTACATAACACTACAAACAATTCCATTTTCCTTAATCCTAGTGAAGCTCGGGTTCGGTGAAGGTGGGGCTTACGCCTCACGGAAGGCGGCCCGCCTTAGCGCTCGCTCCGCGGGATTCATCCGCAACCTCACCGCGTTGCACTACTTGCACTTATGTAACTAACGCAGACATTTCCGCATATAGATTTATTTTTACATGATTTATGGGAGCATTTCTTTAAAGTCGGATTTCCGTAAGTCAGGTCTTCCGTAACCGGGGAACTGCCTGAAGCTTTCGTGACTGCAGGAATCCATACTCTTTGGTTCTTTCGGTAAAGTCACGTAGGTAGAAAAAAAAAAATATCACGACATTTCGATCGCAACACAAGCGGTCGTCTTCTGCTGGATTATTTTTTCCGCCTGAGGACGACTGCTTGTGTTGCGATGGAAACGTCGTGATATATTAATTTTTTATTTATTTTATTTTTCTACCTACGTGACTTTACCGAAAGAACCAAAGAGTAAATATTAATTCTAGATTTTAAGCTTCCGTGACTGCAAGGATTCATACTCTCTGGTTTTTTCGGTAAAGTCACGTAGGTAAAAATAAATATAACATAAAAATAATAAATGAAAATAAATCAATTAATTGATTTCTTTTCATTTATTATTATTATTTTATTTGTATTTTTACCTATGTGACTTTACCGTTAAAACCTAAGAGTAGTAAATATTAAGAGTGCAGCTTTTGTGAAAAATCTACAGCATTGGATAGGACAGCTCATGCACATTTGCAGTGATTCATTCACCCACGTGCTGTAGAAATTTCCTGCAAACGTCTCATTGGAGCATGCTGGATGCGGCGTGTAGGGGAGCGATTAAATGTTTAAATGTGTCGGTGCCAGGTTCACTGCATTAGTACGGAGTTTACCCCCCGCAAGCACGGCGGTGAGAAAGGCGTCCCATTCCGGATTCAGCTCGACACCTTCAAGCAGAACGAACACGCGGAGTACACGGAGCACCTACACTCGGCCAGCTGCCAGATCAAAGTGTTCAAGGTATGTACACCAGAGACTGCTGCGATATGCCAGCAGTTGTCACATTGGCACTTTAATGCCTAGTTTTCCACAGCTGGAGGAAAGAGTGCAGGTACGACGCTCGCTTAAGGGCGGGCTCCAAGAGTCCTTGAACCCACAGCAGCTCAGCCTGCCTGAACTTTACATTACAGACTCTGGCCTCTGAGTTCCCTGCTTTACCCATGTTGCACGCTTGTAGCTGGGTTGACCTCAGAACCAGTCGTGATGTCACATGGTCAATGTGGAAGCAAGACGTACTGTGATGCGACTCTCCCAGATGAACTTCCAAGCCGTCTCGGCACTAAAAACCGCACTTCATGAAATTCTTAAGACTATTTGGGGTTGAAATAGTCTAATCTAACCAATGAATATGCTAATCACAGAAGAAGGTCGGGTGGAGAGGGTGTGTGGGAGGGGTAAAGTCCACAAATCCCCATGCTGCATCGGAACATGGCCAAGATTCTGGGCTGGTGCTGGGCTTTATTTGATCTGCAGTCATTTTCATACTTGACACTTGTCTCAAATACTCCTATGTACTTCATGAGGTGCAATATAAACAGTAATTGATGATGAATGCCTGGTTCATAATAGTCGTAGAGACTCCGCATGAAAGAGACATTTTTTTAATTCTATTCTTTGAAAGATTTTTTCAGACCGAAAGCTCTGCTTGCCTTGTTTCAGCTGTCAAAATACATTATGATTAACAAATTAACACTGTTGAATGCCCACTGCTGTTGTGTTGTTTGTAGCCTAAAGGAGCAGACCGAAAGCAAAAGACGGACAGAGAGAAGATGGACAAACGCAACCCGCCCGAGAAGGAGAAATACCAGCCCTCGTATGATACGACCATCCTGGCGGAGGTAACTGTGCAGTGTGATCAGATTTTTTGCGTGCCTCTTGAACCGTCTCCAGGACTGATTCATAGCACCGCTATTCAGTGCAGTTTCATTCACCAATTCATGAATGCTAATAAGAGCAGTGTTTTATGCTACCTTGTTATTGTGTCAAGTTAGTATTCTCTTGCTCAATCAGCAATAGAGACGCCCATCTCTGCTGACAGTAGTAAGCCTGTGGTAGAAATACCATAGTTGTATGGCAGGATGACAAAACGGCTTGAAAAAATTGTTTTATTCATATAATTACCACAACTTAAGCAATTTCTTTACAATTAATTTTTACTGAGACCGATCAATGTATTAACGTTTGCACAGTTGTATATTATGGAGTAAAATTTTTATTTTATTGCATTGAAATTAAATACGCGAATCTGCGACAGTGTTCGCCGTGGCCTGACAACTGCTACGTCAGCTCGAGTCCGACGGACACACCAGCCTTCACGCCCGCCCACTCCACCACCTTCTCGGTCACGGAGAGGTGAGGAACCCACTCGCTGCATCCTTCTTCCCCGCCGCCAGTCTCCTATAAAACCCCCCACCCGTTCCCTTGCCCCATCTCAACTTTTCCTTCCCCAACCCAGCTGCGGGCTCATCTCGACTCGCTCCTCTTTTTTTTTACCTGGAGCTTTCCCCTCTCGCTGCGTGCTCTTCCTCGTCCTAGTTCTCCTCTTCATCCGAGTTTTCCCCTCTCCTCCCTGCTTGCTTTGCTCAGCTTTTTTTAGTCCTTTTACAACTCGTCTATCCCCTTGTGTATTTGTGTACTGCAGCTGTAAAGGCAAAGAAAGGTAATGTTTTGTATTACACAGTTCAGCTCTGCTTATTCTCCATCATCATCTGCCATTTTTTTTGTCCAATTAACAGGGAGATAATAACGAGGTTCAGTATAATTGGATTATTTGGGAGTTTAAGCCACTTTTACATTGGTGGTCATCATTGGCCGCGATGTACTCTCGACGAAGGCATCCCTACATCATCTCCATCCATCGTGGACTTGTGCATGACCACACCTGTAAACATTTTGGCAATTAAATGCTACACGATAATTGCCTGATGATGCTGGATATAATTACCAGTGAAACATCGTATTCAAATTGTACATATTGTGGATTTACTCTCCAACACACCAGTGGGTTGAAGTAGTAACTAATTGGCGCGTTGTTTACGTGGCAAACCTTACTGGCTGTGTCGGGTGGTGGAGGGTTACGACACATTTATACTTCATAGGACCTCCTTTGACAGTGCTAAAATATGAGAATAGGTTTTCCCCTTTTTTCTGGCAACAAAACAGTTGTGTTAAGATGTTAAAACACCACACGGTTTCAGTTTGGTGTTTTAACATCTTAACACCTGTTTTGTTGCCAGAAAAAAGGGGAAAACTTATTCTCACATTTATACTTACGCGATCTAACCCAAAAACCTTTATTTTGAATAATATTGGTCGCGAAAGCCTACGTGTTAAACCAAATTACAGTACGTTAAGCACAGTATTATCGTGTACCATTTCATTACTTGAGTTATTGTAGCCATTAAGACCGAACAGACTATAATTGGGTGGCTGCCTTGCCAGGTAAGTAACCTGATCAACTCACACTTACCACGAGTAAAGTATGATCACCCCACCTTGTCTGACCATTGCAGGAGTATTCTAGTTTCCTTTGACGTCATACTCTGCTTACCTTGCGAATATTTTCAAATATCTTGAGCACTGTTGTGTTATGGACAGCGTATGTGTTGATTGTTCCATTGGGCTTGTTTCCTCTTAGCAACTCGCCTTCACCAACGCACCAAGTGGAGCAAGTGTTGGTTGTCCCTCCTCCGCTCGTGGATGTAAGTGTATGAAGAGGTCCACGTGCTGCTGTGTTGCTTTATCCTGATGTGAAAACATTTCGTGACCGTGCACGTGTGGCAGGCCCACGGCTGGGTTATCCAACGCTTTGGATGCACAGGGTTCGTGGATCGCATAGATGTCCGAAACTCCCAAATCCCGCTGCATCACAAGATGGCCAGGAGTCCCTAGTACAGAAATCTGGCTTCGTCGACTTGCTGCACACGTTTGCGTGTCATTCTGGCATGTGTGTGGCTGGTTTCGTTGGGGCATTCTGATTTTATCCCACAATATAAAATACCGAAAATCCCAATGTAGGACTATCTCGGAAAATGTCCGGAGACTCGGCAAGTTTTTGTTGGATAAATAAATTGTTGATACATTTTTGATTTTGTATTTAGGTACAATGTGTTTTAGTCACTTTGTGTTAGGTTTTTCTAAAATTGGAATGTTAATTTGTATTTTACACTCATAACAACACTTTGTTGTCAATATTTGACATTGTTGGAGAACAGTGCTTTTGCCCTGATGTGTCTCATTGATTTCTCTCACTGGGCTGCTACATCTCTATTTATTGCTGCCATGCCTTTAATTTGCTCTACACACTGATTCACTCTCACCTCCTGCTCCCCATTCAGCCATGCAGCTCTTCCCAGCGGCTGTTGTTCAACGCCACAATTAAGGAGACGAGCCAGTGGCTGCTACAGAACCGATTTTCTCAGTTCAGTAGGCTCCTGAGCAACTTCTCCGGTGAGTGGGTGTGCAGCCACTGCTATATTTAAATCTAGACTGAAGACTCATTTCTTCAGAACTGCTTTTCGTGTTTACTTTGTTGTCCTTCCCCCACGCCTCCGATTAGCACGGTTGGCTACGTACGGTGTGAAAGAAGTCCAACATACATACATACAAAATTTCGATTTAAAGCTTTCGTGACTGCAGGGATTTATCTTTTTGGTTCTTTCGGTAAAGTCACGTAGAAGGGAAATAATAAAAATTAAACATAATAAAATAACATAATAAAAAGACGCTGTCTTTCCGACAGCCCTGTTCTTCACCTGAGGACGGCTGCTTGCGTTGTGGCCGAAACGTCGTGAGAATTTTATTTTATTATGTTTTATTTTTATTATTTTATTATTTCCCTTCTACGTGACTTTACCCAAAGAACCAAGAAGATACATACATACTATCGACGCATTGCTTGCCGTTTCAAAGGGTAGAACGAGAGCTGTAGGGTGACTTAGAAGAACCCTGCTCATTCATCCTGTCCACGAAGAACCAGATCCAAGCGTTGAACTTCGCGTGCTTCGGGCTGCAGTTATGACTTGCCCAGTGATTTATTTTTGTGAATGGTTGACGTTTTTTCGATCGTTACATTACTGTTGCCATGGCAGTAACGGTTGTGGCATCAGCCCAAGCTGCATTGTTTTCCGGACGTGAACAAGTTGAGCGTTGCTTGTCCCTTGTGTTGCCCAGGGGCCGACTTGCTGAAGCTGACCCGTGATGACCTCATTCAGATATGCGGAGCCGCAGACGGGATTCGGTTATTCAACGCGCTCAAGGGAAAGTGAGTGCGCAGAGTGGCATTTCACTGGACTCGTCACTGTCACCCATTCACGTTGGAGCTTGAAAATAATAAAAAGCAATTGACAGCTCTTTATCTATCTGCTGCTGGGTGATTGCCTCCTCGCAGCATGTCGATCGTGAAGGTTGTTTGATCGTACCTCACTACACTGTTCAGCGCAACCCAGGACTTGTTCCGATATCACTTGTCACTGACGTTAGCGGCAGTCGGGAATCACGTTCAGGTCACCGCGTTCATAGTGCAGTTTGCTAACCACCGTCACCACCACTCCATGCTGTGCATCATTGAGGGGTGTCCTGGAAAAAGTTGATGAGCCACGTAGATTTTTCAAATAGAACACTTTGCAATTCACTTTTGATAGTTTATATTGTATCGTATCCACGCAGGTTTTTGCACAGTTAACTTAGTAATTGACTGTTTTATCCATTAAACAATCAAATAAATCCATTAATTTTTAATGTACACAGGTGCGGGAAACCACAGACAACGACAAAGGCAGCCAGAAGCTGTGCCAACAATTGCCCAATTTTTGTAGCCCGAAATTGGAATGTTTAGCCAACTTCATTGAGTGCTTATAATCTGCATACTCTCAACGATATCCTACCCTTCCTGGACAACAATGAGATTTCGTGGATGATCTATTTTTTTACCAGGACTACTCTCAATTTGTCTATAAATCGCTGCTGCATCTCTTAGAGATCACATTCTTTTAGGTTCAGTACAATTTAGTTGCATTTATGCATGGGACAAACATAGACTTTTCTCATTTGTATGTTGATTCGTGTTGCAGAGCTGTAAGACCTCGGATGACGATCTATGTCTGCCAAGAATCCCAGCAAGGTAAGCAAAACTGGTCTCTTAACATACCACGGACCAGTCAACAACACCGGCTGATTTTGTTTGCTAATTAATGTCCAATGTAACCCTGCTTATTAGTAAGCTACATTAAAGGGAGAGAGCGGAGTCTGCGTGGTTTGGAATTGCGTTGAGCTGCTTGTATCTCCCCTATGGCTCTCTCCACGCAGTGTACCATGCAATATACCTGGATGAGTTGACAGCGATGGAACTGTCGGAGAAAATTGCCCAGCTCTTCAACATTTCCCCGCACCAGATTAGCCAGATCTACCGGCAGGGGCCCACAGGCATCCACGTCATCGTCAGCGACGAGGTGAGATACCTGACAAATGTCTGCTATGGTGGTGGTGAAGCTGTCGGCTGAGTACAGCGTTGCAGTCGCTGTTAAAAACGCACACCGTTTTAAACACACATTGGGCCACCGAGGTTTAACTCCTGCTTTGTAGGAGCCCTTCACATGGTTGGTTTACAATTGGAATAATCGTGACATTTAAAAAAAAAGATTTTCTGTGAATAATTTGTTTGTACGAGTTTTTTTTTACGTCTTGTTCTGCCTCAACTGTTCAGTTCGTATTTATGCGATTCTTATGCACAATTTTCATGACTATAACGATCAATATATCTTGCTTTAACAACTGAGTCGGTCATTCTGTACCTATGCAGGAGATAGGGATGGTGATTCCAACAAGCTTTTGCACATACTTGAAAAAGGCCATGATCCACTTGTGAATTTTTAAAGGGATTTTTGTTGCCAGCATTTGTCAACAGAAATGCATTCACTATAGGCAACCTTGGCAACTTGGTATGTCAATGCAACAGAGTTAACGAGTTTCCAATAGCCAATGAAAATCGAGTTTGTTCAGAGTGTGATTGAACGCTTTATGGGCTACAAACTGCAACCTCGGGCAGTGACCTCAATTACTTTCATCTGACTGGAATTCACTATCACAGTTTCCTGCTACGAGGATTTTGGGCAACTCGTTTTTGAAATGTATAAAACGATGCAGCTACTATTGCTGGTGATGATTGCCAGCAACAATTGTCCTGAAATATTCCTCGTGTATCGTCGCCTTTTCATTTGAACTGAGATCTCATTGAAGCATCTTGCGGACATCTTACAATGCGCGTATAATGAGGAGACGATGCTTCATTATCGGCTTTCATGATCGCTGTCATTTGTCATTATTCTAAGTCATCGTGTTATTTACCATCGCCTGTCAAAAGCCTGACTTCCCACCTGGATTGAGTTACTTTAATGACAGCTTTGCTTGCATATTCAGTGACAACTTCAGTTAAAGTTTTTGTTTGTTCTTACCAATGCATAGGTGTCGGCAAGGGTGCTGTGATGGTGATGTCTACCTTTTTAATCAAATGATTTGCTTTTTTTTAAACAGATGATTGCCAACTTTCCTGAAGAGTCGTGTTTTGTGATCAGCACACTGAAAGGTAAGGATGGTCTAATCAGCATTTGTTGGTAAGCTTTACAGTCTTGTATTATTTAATAAATGGTGTGTGCGTGGTCATGTATGGGGTTGTAACCATGTATCTTGTAAAGTCACTTCTTAAGCTCGTGATAGATGCATCAAAAGTTATGTGTACTAGTTAGATACATTTTAATTTCTATCGTGTGTCAAGAGTAAGAGATGCTGCCGTGGTGTCAGAGTTGGTGCACTGAACTTGCAGTCCTTAGGCCGCTGGTTCATTCTCCTGGCACCGACGGTTGTAACAATAGGGAACATTTCTACCCATCAGTATAAATTGGTGCACCCACATTTTATTGGCGGTTTGTGTGTGGTAAAGTGGGTACGACCGCCTCTTTCAAAATACCATTTCAGACAGGCTCTCTAGCTCTCTCAAGTGGAGGCCTTTTCACCAGCATTGCTTTGAGCAAAGCAACTTTTCAATCAGTTGGACGAAATTCTACAGCCTCAGGAAATGCATGTGCGTTGCATGAACACACTCATAGCTGCGGAGGTGGCTTCCTGTTGCGTCTCTCCACAGCTGAAAACAATGAAGGCTACCACATCGTGTTGAAGTGAGGAGGCGCTGCTGCAGCATGAGGAGGAGGAGGTGGTGGGGCAGGTGGGGGGACTTCCTGACACATGGCTGCGAGACAAGAGAAGCAACCATCGTCTTGCAGTGACGAGTTTCGTAGCATTCAGTCCCGTACTCACCCTGAAGAGAGAGAGAGATCCGTCCATGCGTACACTTAGCGCGTGAAGCCGTGAAAGGCGCGCACTGCCGCGAGAGGACACACAGAATCATTCCACAGTGGAGAAGGCCAAGCCTCTGATGTGTCCGAGCTTGCGCCGGTCTTCCTTGGAAGCGCGCTTGGCCTTTCCGCTTGCAGAGAGCTCCAGAGTGCTATGCAGTGCAGTGACACCTTGCAAGCCAGGATAAACTGAAGTTCAGAACCCAACGACTCGTGTAGGGGTGGATAGGAGATCAGGGTTAGGCGAGGGAGGGGAGGGTGAGGAGGTAAGGAGGGGGCTATACATCGGAAAGAATGTTTGGATGTTTTATTTTTACGCCTTCTGCCACATTTCAGCCTATTTCCTTGGTCACCTTGGTTGGTAAGCATAGTGATACAATGGGGGCATTTGGAGGAATACAAGATCAATGGCTATGATTATGTTGGGGCACATGTCGGACTTGTAATTTCAAGTCTTCCCTTTGCTAATATTATGTCTCACTGTTCACTCTTTGTGCATACACCGAGAGAGAGAGTGTGGGAAGATACCCGATGCCTTTTTAAAATTCTGCACAACCTTCAATGTGTTGCCACAATGATGGTTATTGTTCTGGTATTCCACATCATCAGTGCCTTAATTATGTCATTTTGCTTAAACCGCAACACATTTAGGGGAATCAGGAGTATTCTTTTAAACCCACGTTAGTGGCTACACTATCGTCACAAAATACTGTTTAAATGCACTATCTTTTGTAACATTCCAGACTTTTGCCCAGTCTGACTGATGGTTAAGCTTGTGTACTTGTGGGTACATTTGTTTGTTTTAGAGGGTTTAAAATACCGAAAAGAGCCCTTAAAAACCCCTGTACCTTGCATCTTGATTTCATGCACAACCACGACAAACCCTGTGTACTTGACGTAACAGCCCCTTTTTTTTCAAGTTATGAGTGCAAGTCTGGTGTGCAAATAAATGCAGGCATGTTTTACCCGATTTCCAGCCTCCTTTAGCATGATGGGAATTTGATCTCCAACATCGACATGTTCAACCATAGGTGGTCACGTTGCTGGTCACACCAAGGGTTCGACGAGACGGAAGTGCAGTGGCCTTGTTCCGGCATCTTTAGTGTCGACGAGCAGTGCCGATATACAAACTATAGATGCAAAACGAGACCGTTGCTTGGCGTGTTAAAGGTATCTTTTATGCAGCCCGGTACGTTCTGTAACTCGACCAAGTTGATGCTGGGCTGCAGGAATGGGGATTCTCCTAGATGGAATATGGCGCATGCTGGCAACCCAGAACTTTGGAGATGTATGGTGGGTCCTGGAGATGTATGGTGGGTCCTGGAGAAGTCTGGTGGATCCTGGAGATGTATGGTGGGTCCTGGAGATGTATGGTGGGTCCTGGAGATGTCTGGTGGATCCTGGAGAAGTTATGAAACTGCTAAATGCACTGCACTCGTAGGTGGTCAGAAGATGGCAGCACAAGTGGGTTCTCAATCTGTGGAGCATTCAAACACCACGTGACTGGGTGATGGAGGGTGAAGCCTTATAAGGCTTGATATCTCTTATTGAATGCAATTTTATATAGGATTAGGGGTTTTTTTTCGTAACTTTTTTTTACCAAGAATTCGCGTAACAAGTCTTTACAATGTTACATGCTGAATGGTTCCTTCAGATGTGCGTTAGACGTACCATTACCCTGGGATTGTTCATAACATCATGGTGGAACCCCCCAGGGGAGAACAAAGAGTGATGTTGAGTGAGAGAACAAGGGGGAGGGGGTGGGAGAGAAGCGTTCCATGAAGGATAAACGACGCGCGTTTATCTGCCCTATCGTCGACTCCAGCAAAAGTCAGAATCCCCATTCTGTCAGAATACAAGGACGAAATGGGAGTGGAAATGAAAGGGGAAACCAAAATGTGACGATAGTCCTTTGAGCCTTGAGGATTGCATTTGAGACGGAAGAATTGCCTCGTCCGTGGGACGGCTTGAATGTGCGGCCGTGCCTCTGTGAGCAGCAATTAACGCGAGCCAGGCCCCAGCGCGAGTGACGGCGGCAACTGCCCCGTCGCCTTTGTCGACCGCACGGCTGTTGCTCTTTTTGGGAATGCTGAGTAAGCAAACCACAGGCGCTTTAGTCTCGCGGTTGAATCGACAGCTGTTACGGATTATGAACTCTTGGTATTTGAGTGTCGAAGCCGTTCAACTCCCCCCCCCCCCGATGAGGCTCGGAGAGCTGAATTGAGTTCAAAATAACTCGCAAACAAACACTGCTTGTGAAAGACCCAACGCTGAAGATCCTTGGGTTTGAACTGCCACGAAGCTCACGGTCCACCCTGAACCGCATCCACACGCACGCACCGTGGCAGATGCCGATACCTGATGCACAAATGGAAATTTTTTAAAACTCTCCAATGTGCGACTGTGGTCATCCAGAACGGACCATGCAAAACATCTAACGACGCAAGGCCCGATCCACAAATACGGAGACATCACGGCGATACACACCGCTGCTCCTCCTGACACAGTTATCTGGCTTGACCACCTGACTGTGAATGGTGGTTGTTGTTGTTGTTCTGCATCTGCTGCAGCCCGTATGAGTGTCGAAGCTGTGACCTTCAAACCATCGACTTCACAGTTTACATCAGAATATTGTAGACGTGGAAGCACGGGCCAGGCGCTACACTTGAGCACCCGGTTTAAACCGCGCGCCGATTCAAGTGTCGGCTAACTTGCGTGATAAAAATGGTCAGCAATGTGTAAAACTACGAGGTGGGAGTTGGCATGTGGTCAGGATCTGCCTTCGTTAATTGTCAATGACAAGTCAGGTGACTGAGCTCCACAAGAGGGCGTGTGTATTTTGATTATGGCAAGCACAGGCATCGGCACACACCATTGCTAACATCACGGGTGCTACGTTGTCATCGGGAATTGCAAACCAAAATGCATTATTGCACTGTACTATGCTCCAACGTCTGTGCTGCCCGCCTTCAGCAGCGGGCACTGACCAGCGTGGTCACGTGTGGTCAGATAACCACGTGGGTACGTATATCTCAGGGACGGATTGCCTTAGAGTGGGAGTCGTGCGTTTTAAATCTCACAAATCTAAGCCGGATGTACCGGGGCTATGATATAAATAATGCGTACTCTAGTGAACAGTGGACATTCAATCTTGATTTGAAGATTTCGTGACTGCAGGAATCCAGTCACGTAGGTATATTTTATTGTATACCTCCGTGACTTTACCGAAAGAACCAAAGAGTATAGTGGTCATTCAATCGATTTGTTTGTCCCTGCCATAGTAATGCGCCATTCACACCACTGTTAACGAACTTAAGTTGGGAACCACTGAACACTCCTTTGAACTTTGGGGACATTGCACTTTTATTTCTGACTCTGTATAACTTACATGAGTAGATAACGGGTAAGAACCCATCGAGACCAGAAGGCTCTCTCAAGGCGGTACATGGCAGAGGTCGCAACCGGGTACCCGATACCCGTACCCTACCCGATACCCGGCTACCCGTACCCGGCCGGGTACGGTTACGGGTAGCCGTTTGCGACCCTGGTGCGGCCGGATACGGGTAGGCCGTGAGTTACTGGTGAGTAGCCGTTTGTCACTCATTTCGGGTAGGGTACGGGTACAGGTAGGGAACGGCTACCCGTACCCGGCCGGGTACGGGTACGGGTACCCATTTGCGACCCTGGTGCGGCTGGGTACGGGTCCGGGTAAGGAATCAAAACCCGTTTGCGACTTCTGGTACATGACACTGAGGTGGCCAGGAGATGACGGCCCAACATTGGATTCTCCAATTGTACAGGGTGTTTCAAAATTATGGACCCGATTTGAAATCGCTATATCTTTGAAATTGGGTCCATCTTTTTGAAATACCCTGTATATCCGGAGACACATTTGATAGCTACCCCCATGTGTTCTCGTCCATGCCAAACGCACACCGGTGGCCAGGTATCCCGTTACATCACCCTGCTGCTCCGCGAGGTTTCCGAGTGTAAAAGTGTTCTTTGAGAAGGCGTGATCTGAATCTGGTCAGCGATGTAAAGCTGTTTTTTTTTTATATATCGAGTAATCTGATACAAGCACACTTCGGGTACAAGCACGGCTGCCCATGCTCCCGAAGGGCGCGCTTGCGTCCAGTTTCTACCGATTGCCTTCATTTGTCAACTTGCTAACTTTGGCATCTGAGCCTCACTGCAATGGGAGACGACGTTTTGAGCAATGGGCCTTGTTCATCGCAGTTAATATTACCAAGCAAACGTAACAAGTCACCCTCCCCCATTTCTCGAAACATCGCCCATAATGTATGCTCTCATCTTTGGGCAGTTTTACTGACCATTGTGTTGAGTTTATTTACCCCCTCCCCCACACCCCGTTGCGATTGAACGCTGAAAACGAGTAATGGCGAGGCGTGAATGCTGTTCGCTGCGGTCACTCGTGGTTGTGTTAAAGTATCCGTGGCGAGGAGCGCAGCTTCCAAGCCCATACCCCCGGGGTCCCCTGCCGCACTTGCCAGCATCTGCCCGCGTTCTCAGTCCACAGTTGCAACACGAGAACCGCTGAGTGGGGGGCCGAGAGGATGCGGGGAGCGAGGATGAGAGACGTGGGGGTGGTGGTGTTTGATTCATGTGGTCACCGTGAACCCGGTGTCCCGTGGTCACGCGACGCGCGCGTGCTCATTAACTTGTGCCCGTTGTGCAGCGCATCCCGGAGCCCTTCCACTCGGCCAAGTTGTAACTCGGCAGAGTCGGTGACCGAGCTGGAGCCTTTCGCGATGGGGCTGCCCGGAGCTTTGAGATCCCCTTGATGGATTTCTCATGTTCACGTGGCTCGATGGGTCGTCACACATAGCAGGATCTGAGATTTGGCGGAGGTTCGGCAAGGCCTTCAGCCAGCAGTGGAGCGATCATGGAAATATGTTGAACTTCTTTCGCACTGTACGTAGCTAGCCGTGTTGATCGGAGGTGCGGGGGAAGGACAATCTAAACAAAAGCAGTTACATTTTGATTTAAAGCGTTCGTGACTGCAGGGATTCATATTCTTGGTTCTTTCGGTAAAGTCACGTAGAAGGGAAATAAAATATAAATATAAAACAATAAAATTCTCACGACGTTTCGACTGCAACACAAGCAATCATCATCAGGTGTGAAATCCACAGCTGCTGTGGATTTCAACACAAGCAATCATCATCAGGTGTGAAATCCACAGCAGCTGTGTTGCAGTCGAAACGTCGTGAGAATTTTTATTGTTTTATATTTATATAATTTTATTATTTCCCTTCTTCGTGACTTTACCGAAAGAACCAAGAATACAAAAAGCAGTTATGAAGAAATGAATCGAGATTTAAATTTAACAGTCCATAGCTCCAGTGGATTCCTCATTTCGGAAGGACGAGCGTTCCAGATGGCCGCAGAAGCGCCACCATCGTGCCTGTGCGCTGTGAGCACTCGTGTCTGATGGTGGTGGATTCGAAGTGCTGTGTGCAATGTGAGATGATGACGATAATGGAGGCTTGGACGATTATTATTATAATAATAATAATTTAAATTTCATGATATTACTGTTGAATGACAATGGTATTGCGTGGGCGGTCAATGGTGCCGGTCAACAGTGGTATTGGTGAAAAATCTAGACGATGTCGCTTCGACAGTGGTGTTGATGAAAGGCAGTGCTTCACGCTCTTGACAGACAGTGCATGCAACGTCGGTTGGACCTTTGTGTGGGTGACCAATTCTTCTTCTTTCGTTTGGCACTGTGAAAAGCAACAGTTCTTATTTTTTCTTAATGATCGTCATAAATTCATGCAAAGGTTCCTCATCCGGTCCAGTGATGTGGTTGACGCAGCGTGGATTTGAGCGTTGCCGCCAGGATGATGCATGGATGGAGCATTCATTGGTGAACGCTGCGGGTGGCCAATTATGTAGGTGGACGGTTGCTTCGGTGGACATTTTTTTTTTACGTGGACAATTCATTAGGTGGACAATCGTGGAGGGCATCACCGGTGGACAAAGCGCAAATGAGATGGCTCCGCACGGCACTCGGGTTGACCGCGTCGGCCGCGCCAGGCAGACAGCAGCGGGTATTCTAATGAGGCCGCTCCCCCTCCTGCCCCATCATCGTTCTCGCTCGAGGCAACTTGCAGAAGAAGGGAGGCCAGAGAGGCGTTTTTGTGTAACCCTTCCGCCCATTGTGCGCTGTTGTCGGGCGTGTGCGAAAGCGCCCAGCGCGATCACCCAGCCCAGCAATGGTTGTGTCCTCCACAATGGGCAGCAATGGGTGGGGGGGGGGATGATGATAATGATAATCTATCAAAGTCGTCCTCGTCATCATCATCATTACGATCCTTTAAGCATAATCATATCGTGCATTTCAGTCACGGTGATACGGTTTTTAAATATGATACAGTATACGAAATTGTAAATCGAAATCATCCCGTTATGTAACATGGTAGACTTAAAACACACAAAGATGCGCATTGTGTGTACAACAGCACTGGGCTTCATCACGTTATTCTCACATTTGAGCACAACTGGTAGTAATACACACAGTGATGCTATGACCCGAATTACCAAATAACTTATAAGATTTCTCTTAGCGCTACAGTCTTACGCTTCAACTGTTATAAAGCAGTACACCGTAAGTCCTCGTTTAACGCGGCAGATGCGTTCCTGAGAAGTGTCGCGTGAAACGAAAACACATTAAGCGAAAACAATTCACCCATAAAAAATGCAACAATAACGTTTGACAGGATATGATGTGCGCACACGCAGTGAGATGGCGGGACAAATAACTGAGGGTACGCCATCGCGTTACTAGATCATTCCCCGTACGTTATCACTCCGCTCAGCCGTGCAGCTCAAGTACATAGTTGGTCGTCGACTGCTCAGAAACCGCGTTATAACGGGCACGTTCCGTGTTATAACGGGCGCGTTCTGCGTTTTGCCAAAAGTGTTCCCTAAAGAAATATCGCGCTATAGTGAAAACGCGTTGTGTGAACACGAATTAAACCAGGTCTTACGGTATACGCTTTTTTGGCGAGATGGTGGGAGGGTGGAGGGGAGGGGGCTAAAAAAATCCGATGCCCGGGCTGCAGCCTCTACGGCCGCTGCTGCGTTAATCCGACCCCGGTTATCACGTCGAACGAACACCCAGGGGGGGATACCGAGAGACGAGGTTTGGACTGTGCGGCGACAGTGCGCCTGTGCAGTCAGGCTGCTGGGATGCATTTGCTGAAATTACGCTTTTCGAAGCCAAGTCTGCTCGCTAATCTCCTCGCTGAGGGCTGTCTGAGTAGCCCGTCACTCACGTTGTAGACATCGGGTTCTATATAACACTGATTATTTCTAACACTAATTATATATAACACTGGTTATTTCTAACACTGATTATATATAACACTGATTATATGTAACATTGAGTCTCCAGACTCGTTTTTTTTTATCAATTCCTAGAGGACCCTGCCTTAAGTTGTGTAGCCCATGTTTTAATATTGTTCACGTGGACAGATAAATAGTAGCGCACCACATATACGAACCTACTTGCCGTACTGCCAGGGGTGTAGCGTGGTGGTGGACATGGGCCCCCGGTATAGGACATTCAATGGGGGCTTCCTGTGCAATGTGTATCGACCCCTCTTTATAACCCTGCACTGGCACCCTCCGCGTGTCCCAGCGGTGGAGTGTCACCGTCTGCACACTCAACAGCGACGCCGCGGCGAGCGACCATCTGGCCACGTTGCATCCCAGCGGGTTTGAGAAGCGTTCATAGATCGCTACGTTATCCACCAACCCTTTAGGCAAGCACGCCCGGCATGCATTATTGAGCGCGTGCTCTCATTCTGGTACATCTCGCATTGACGAGCCGCACAGTCAATTGCGATCTCTAGCGAGCATGGCTGCGCTTGCAGCTGCCAACCGTGCCGACAGCTGGGTGCTGGGAAGGGCTACATCGCAATCAAAGACAGACCCCCCCCCCCCATTTAGCCTTTAACAGACTGTTAGGGCAAGTGCTGTTAGTGAGCACCTATGAGGACGGATACGGCACACGAGGGGGTGGGTGACCAACACCACGCGCTGACGCCCTTGCCTCCCAGGTGGCGATATTTTACACATCGCACGACGTATTCATTTGAGGCTGAGTCGACCTAGGGTAGGCTCGAGACCGGTTCAGATAATCGTCACTGGGTGCTGGCCGTGTGTGGGAATCGAACTCGGGTCGCCAGGTTTCGTAGCGCAGCGCGCTAACCGTTGCATCACCGCTCCCATACATCAGCAGGAAACAACGATTCCCCGAATAGTCTCAATCGACCCTTGGGACAATCGCTGTTAGCGAGCACCTATTAAGGGCCAGAACGGCGCACGAGGGGGCGGGGGGGGGGGCTGCACCACGCCCAGCCGCCTTTGTCCCCGAGTGGCGATGTCTCCACGCCGCGCCAGGTACTCATTTGACCTCGGAGAAAAACCAGGACCGCTTCAGACATTTCATCACCATCACCACCCCCACCATCATCACACGTTCGTGGAGACAGGGAGGCAGGGAGGGTTGGTGGTCCCGCCAATGAGGGAGACGCTGCCGGTGCGACTCGCGCCGCCCTCCCGGACCGGGGCTACATAAGCAGCCGGTGTCGCACTGCGCCAGATGAACCCAGCGCTCACAGACGCTCATTGCGGCATCTAGTGAGGCAGCAGTGGTAGCGGGTCCAGAGGCGTGACGCCCGCTATTCGCTCTCTCTCTCTCTCGCTCTCTCTCGCGCTCTCCCACAGCCACTCGCTCCCCCCTTTGTTCTCGTGGCCGTTGAAGAAAGAAGAAGAAAGAAGGCAACGCAACAATGGTGAAGTCCGAGGCTTTCGGTTGTCTTCCGTGGTTTTCTTTGTGTCGATGATCGGCGCGCATCTCGGTTTGACTGCGAAGCGGAGCGTGGAATTTGATTTTATTTGACGACGACGACGACGGCGGCGGCGAGGATGATGATTGAGTGGCGTTCGATCAGGCGGCAAGTGTTGCTGTCGGAATGAGAGGAGAGGATAGAGCGGTTGATGACGGTGGCTGTCTGTCGGATGGGACGAATGCAAATGAGGGGCGGTCGAGGATGGAATGACAGACGGTGGGGATGACGATGCTGTTGATGATGTTGATAACTTAGCTTCTTTCTTTTATGGACAGGTGTTGGTTTCGAAATGAGCGTCCATAAAATGATGCTGATGATGATGATTAGGGGACGGTGTAAAAAGCTCACGATTCTTATCACCGGCAGTGGGTACTGGGGATACAATGGGAAACCGTGACAGTGGCGATGATCGTTTTCACTCGTAGGGCAGGAGGAGCCCGGCCTTAAGCCATCTCCGTCATCGGTCTTAGCAGTTCGCTTCCCGTTGAGTGTAGCGCTCACGCCGTTATACATCGTGGCAGGCCAGCTACCGGTGACTAATGCAATGTTCGTGTATGTCGGTCAAAGTGCCACCTATGCGTATCGTCTCATCTGTGCTCTAAGGTGGGCACCAACGTCTCTTCAATGTCTTCTCATCTCTCCCGACTCTATACAACTCAACTAAAACGATATTTTATCTAACCAGGTAAGGCCCACTGAGCTACACTGCCCTTTTTCAGAAATAATCTGGCCACAAATGATAGCTCAACGAAATGGCTTATCAGGTGAGAGATTTAGAGCAGCCAAATACTCTAAACGCACGATTCTAGATGTGGAGGAGAAACCCCGAAGGACCCGGAGAAAAATCCACGCGACCAAGATGAGAACACGCAGACTCCAAATATACAGCAGCAGGCGTCAGGTTCGGGATCGAACCCACGACCTCCTACACACACCAGGCGAGGTAGTTAACATCTCGCCACCGTGGCACCCTCTCACCATCTCCTCCACTTCTAACACATCTCATTCACACCCCCCCCTCCCCGTCCCACAGCGTGAGTGCATCTCCATCCACGTGGGCCAGGCCGGGGTGCAGATCGGCAACGCCTGCTGGGAGCTCTACTGCCTGGAGCACGGCATCCAGCCCGACGGGCAGATGCCCAGCGAGAAGACGATCGGAGGGGGGGACGACTCGTTCAACACCTTCTTCAGCGAGACGGGCGCAGGCAAACACGTGCCCCGAGCCGTGTTCGTGGATCTGGAACCCACGGTAGTCGGTGCGTGAGCGGCTGCGATTTTACATGGTGCACCCAAAAACACACACATATGCTACGCGTATTTCAATCGGCTGCCACAAAATTAAGGGTGGCTGGGAGGGGGGGAGGGGCACCGCCACGCCCTGGAGCGTGCGTGCTGTGAATCTCAGTGGTTTGTAAAGAAAGGCAAAGCTGATTGACGTTTTTTTGCAGAGTGCACCCATGCAGCAGACAGCCACGCCTTGTCGGGGCAGTGCATCGTAAAGTCGACCCATTTATGTAGCGCGAAGCTCGGTGGCGATTTGCAGAGGGCACCCATGAATGAAAAAGCCACGCCCTGGAGCATTTGTCAGAGTGTACCCAGCGATATATCGCCAAGCCTGGTGTGACATTTGTAGAGTGTTATCCAGTAATAAGGGGTCAAACTTCGTAGCGATTTTCAGTGAACCCAGGGGTTTGGAGGAGATTGAGCCCGATTGACATTTTGAAGAGTTTATCGATTTATTAGACATTCACGTCCAGTGCCGTACTTCAGAGGGTACCCATTGACATTTATATATAACCAAGCCTGACAACCGGTTGCAGGCAGGGCCGGATTAAGGCTTTAGGGGCTTTAGGGGCTGTAGCCCAGGGGCCTCCGCCAGCTGGAGGTCCTCCAGAGATGAAGTGAAACGTTATTTCATTCGTGAATGCCGAATTTTATTTGTTGTTAGCCTTGTAAAAGTAAATTGTATTTTCCTTTAACTTTGTTCTCCTTCTGAAAATATTACTGGGGGCCTCACAGTACCTGTAGCCCAAGGGCCTACAACATCTTAATCCGGTAAAGTCACGTAGGTAAAAAATGAAATTAAAATTAATAAAAATAAAATAAAAATCACGACGTTTCGGAGGCAACACAAGTCTCCGTCATCAGGTGGGACCGTCACAGCCAGATTTGCTGCATCTTGAGAGACGGGGACTTGTGTTGCCTCGGAAACGTCGTGATTTTTATTTTATTTTTATTCATTTTAATTTCATTTTTTACCTACGTGACTTTACCGAAAGAACTTAGAGTATGAATCCTTGCAGTCACGAAAGCTTCAAATCTAGAATCTTAATCCGGCCCTGGTTGCAGGGTGAACCCGGAGCTGACAAACGTCGTAGCGTTTTGTACCTAAAAACAGAGTCACGAGGACGTCTGTGAAAAAAGACCTTTACAGCTCATCGGATTCCTCCAGTGTAAATACACGTTCTGATTCGGAGTCGTTCCTGTAACATTTTACACAAGTGCACCCACACAAAAGAAAATCCTCCACGCCCAAGAACATGCGGAGAAATATAAAATTGCCCCACCCAGTCGAACGCGATTGGATGAGGCCCGCGAGGTTGTGCGTTTGGAACATGGCTCCCACGGTTTTGGGTGCACTTTGCAAATTGTAAATCGGACAAGGAAGCCGACACATTAATATCTACAATCATATGTATGATGCAACGTGTACAGCGTGTATAGCACGTTGTGTGTGACAATATACAAGTCGTTCACATGTAAATTCCTCGTGTGTCTGTATCCAACCGGTTCACAGTTGAAGCCACCGCTTTAAGTCGACCGGTTCTGTAATGGTAAACATGCATTGGCAAGATTTAATTATGTACTTTGGTAGACATTGTTCAAATGCAGGATGTTCTTTCACTATTTGTGATTGGTGTGTCTTTGTACATGACCCGGGCCTCTCCTAAGTTGACTTGGCCTCAAATGCGAATGGAATGGTCTGTGTAAATATCGGCATTGGGGGGATACATAGACGATCTGGAATGGTACTGCCACACCACACCCTCATGCATGTGTCAAGCCAGCTCGCTAATGGCACTTGATCTTACAGCATGTTGAAGGCTATATGGGGGATCTTTGTCTTTGTGGGAAGTGTTGGCGCAGTGGCAAGCACAATGCTCACGACATACACCGGTGACGAATATCTGAACCAGCCCTGCATCTCCCCTAGGTCGACTCAGCCTCATATGAGTACCTGATGTGGTGTGTAAACATCGCCAAGAGGGAGACAAAGGTGGCCGGGCGTGGTGTTGGCAACCCACCCTCTCTTGTGCCGTGCCGGCCTTCGTAGGTGCTACTCGCTAACAGCACTTTCCCCATTAGTCTCTCTTTACTTTGACGTGTTCCTGCATGTTGCTTACGGGTGTATATCTGGGCGTCCACCAGCGCGATGGTTGTATGGCGAACTTCTTCCACACCGTACGTAGCCAACCACGCCGATCGGAGGTGTTGCGTGTGTGTGCACGTGTTCCTCCTGCACGCGTGCGTGCGTGTGCAGCACAGTCTGCTAAGGCTATACGGGGTGGGGGTCTTTGTCTTTGTGGCGTACAGACGAGGTGCGCACGGGCACGTACCGCCAGCTGTTCCACCCCGAGCAGCTGATCACGGGCAAGGAGGATGCGGCCAACAACTACGCGCGCGGCCACTACACCATCGGCAAGGAGATCGTCGACCTGGTGGTGGACCGCATCCGCAAGCTGGTGAGCGGGAGCCGCACCATGCAGCGGGTGGGGGGGCAGGGCAGGTGTGGTTGGTGCACCGGCGAGGAGTTGTACACCTGCCAAACCCGCCGGGCTGCAAAGTGGACTTGGAGTGGCCACGCGACGATCTGGCCGAATTTCTCGTCGTAAGATGCCTCCGCCACCCGACAAACGCACTGAATTGTCGCGTGTGGCGGTGCCGATTGTGTAACCTCTCATGCAGCCGCGTGGGATGTTTGCACACAGTCGCCCGGATCCTGCTGCACGTCTTCCGTCCGTCATTTGACCTTCCATCTACGTTGTGAGCAACACATTTACTCATTGGGGATGGGGGGGGGGGCTGGAGCAGTTTTGTCTACGCACTGTGCTGTGAATCTCGCAACCAGATTTTGATTGCTCGCCACAGCTCTAACATAAGTGGCAAGCGTAATCCGAACCAGTTATGGGCCCCTCCATCACTAACTCTCGCTGAGCGGCGCGGTGAGGAATGGTCAAACAATCCCCCCCGTGACTGACACGCTGTGGGGAGGCTTTCATCCGGCAGTGAACATCTGTGTAAAATGAGCTTTACAGTTCATCGGATTCCTCCAGTGTAAATAAATATTCTGATTCAGTAAATTGACGGTGGGCTGTACGGTTTGTAAAAATTCGCAAAGGTGCGCGTTCATATCCCCCGAGTGAGCTGCTCCTGGAAAAAGCGGACGCTTAAAATTCCACATTTCCCCGAGTGCACACAATCCCTCGCCAGATGCCGAGACACATCGGAGCCGTCCGCAGGAACTCGTCGCTGGCTCAGCACAGATGGATGAGACGAAGCGAGTGATGTCCTGCAGCGAACGCACGGAACACAGCTGACGCTACAATGTCTGGAATGTGGGGGAGGGGGCAGGGGGGGTTAATCGCATTGGGGGCTTCGTGACTGATGTCCCAACAAAGGGGTTCAGTGTCCTTCCTGCACCCCTTCGCAGCTGAACGCAGCTAAGCAAGAATTCAGGCACATAGGCACGTGATGTTTTTAGAGCGCTAAATTAAAACATACGAACACAAGAATGATTAGAAACGAGAGGGGGCCCATTCGGTCCATCTAGCTCGTTCGTTTGTGAATAGCAGATCGATTCTGGAATCTCATCGAGGGGTTTCTTGGAGAATCCCGGTTAATCAGCGTCCACGCCATGTTTGGGCAGCTTGTTACACACCCTCCCACCCACCCACCATTCTGCGTGTAAAACACAATCGCCTGCCGGACGTGGTTCCTAAACTTTCCCGCCGGGCAGCTGCCCCCCTTCGGTCTCTGGTTTCTCGTCTCTGACGTTGAGCTCAATCCACTGGTCTTGATCGACTTGGGTCAATAATATTTACGATTTTGTAGACCAGGAATTAATGATCTAACATGCTCAAATGTACCCAAGGGGTAGGCGTTTACCGACGTATTTACTGGACGTTAGTCTTTAACTTTGTCGAATCGTTACAGTTTTGCAGAGAATTATACTCATACAGCCACGGTCTATACCCATAGAGTTACTTATGCATTATTTTAACCAAATGTGTTTTTGGCTTAAATACCAAATTAAAATAGGCACAATAGTTTGTTATATCATGGGGGGGGGGGGGCGTTGACAATGCTTTTGTGAAGCCCTCTTCGTGCAAAATGGACTAATTGTACGGCCTTACCATTGTCTGTCCTCGTGAAGTTTCGCGAAAACCATGGTGTACACCATTCAAAACCACTCGCGCAGAACACACCCACGGTCAAAATCATTGTGGTCGTCGATTGACAAACCCAGCCCCTGTGTAACACTTCCTCTTATATCCGTACACTCTTAACCGTAACCACGCAATAAGGGGGTTGACAGGTACATTCTGTCCCCTGCCAGGGAAGTGTGCGTGTGCGTGCCAAGTAGCCATGGAATTGTGTGTGTGTGCGTGCAGACTCCACACCGCTGACACAGTCGCCGCCGACGCTGCAGCGATGTGGTACATCAATGAGAGTGAACTGTGACGGAATCACCGATCTTGCTGATATTGCCCAATCAAAGGAAGGGGGCGCGTCACACCGTTGCTCGATCCATTGATCTATTGGCGGTGAATCGACCCAGCGATTAACCCGCAAATTACGATTAATCCGGTACTGTATTGTTGATTTTTGTTTACTATGGATCGACTGTGATCGGAATAGGTACAATTACTCTCGATTAACGATCCACAATACCATATATGGGCAATACACGCCCCTACCGCCAAAGCCACGCCCACTTTTCCCATATATGGGCAAATCTCTGATCGGTAATTTTGTCGGGCGAACGCTTTAATGGTTTTGCAACGCGCGCTGCTTGACGTCGCTATGTGACGGCCGCTGCGCAAATGGGACAGCCGATCACGTCACATGACACTGCACGAGATCCAGAGCTTCCTGCGGTGGCATCGTGTCTACGAACCGATCTGGAGAATGGCCACGATGGTTCAGCGGACGTCAATTAGGGAAAGGCATTTGTGTGTGCGCAGAATGTCACAGCTCGCTCGCTCTTGGTTTACGTTGCTGCGAGTTCTCCCTCGAGCGGTGCGATTACTGGTCGCACGCGGCGTCCGCTTGTGCTTTCCGCTTGCCACGCACAGCGCACTTTACACGCGGCTTTTGGAGAACTGAACTTGGTGATGAAAAGCAGCGTGTGCCGGTTGAACGAAGAACGTTTTCAATTGCTCCGCGCAGCCTGCGAGTGACATGTGGATCTGACGTCGTGGACGCGGGCAAAGAGCATGCGACAGAAGCTGAAATGTTGCTCGAATAAGCTTGAAGATGTGCGCACGCTTGGAGAAACACGTGGATCAGAGAACAAATGCATGTGAGAGACATCATACTGACTCTTAGTGAAAGGGGCTTGAGCAAGATGCATCGATTTAAAAACAAGTCTTGATTGAAAACTCATTTCTTTAGAACTGCTCTTTGTGTTAAGTTTGTTGTCCTTTTCCTGCATCTCCGATTATCATGGTTGGCTAAGTATGGTGCGAAATATGTTCGACATTCATACATAGAAGGGATGATGGCCATTGGTCGAGACTGGTGGCAAGGGATGGAACGTGACCTAGAGCTTCAGGAATGAGATGGAATGTGGCCTCACATTATTGTGTGGGATGTCAACGACTTGAGGGGGTGGTTGACCTGCACTAAATAGATGATGACCAATGATGATTATGTCTATCAGAGTGAAAGCGGTTGAGAATCCCAAACGTGTTTGACTTTCTTGTCCTCTGCCCGGTTTTCTTTGTGTGCATGCGTGCACTCGTGATGCAGGCGGACCAGTGCACAGGGCTGCAGGGATTCCTGATTTTCCACAGCTTTGGGGGCGGCACGGGCTCGGGCTTCACGTCCCTGCTCATGGAGCGCCTCTCCGTCGACTACGGCAAGAAGTCCAAGCTGGAGTTCTCCATCTACCCGGCGCCACAGGTGTCCACCGCCGTGGTGGAGCCCTACAACTCCATCCTCACCACCCACACCACCCTGGAGCACTCGGACTGCGCCTTCATGGTGGACAACGAGGCCATCTACGACATCTGCCGCCGCAACCTGGACATCGAGCGCCCCACGTACACCAACCTCAACCGCCTCATCGGCCAGATCGTGTCGTCCATCACGGCCTCGCTGCGCTTCGACGGCGCCCTCAACGTCGACCTTACGGAGTTCCAGACCAACCTGGTGCCCTACCCGCGCATCCACTTCCCGTTGGCCACGTACGCCCCGGTCATCTCGGCCGAGAAGGCCTATCATGAGCAGCTGTCCGTGTCCGAGATCACCAACGCCTGCTTCGAGCCCGCCAACCAGATGGTGAAGTGCGACCCGCGGCACGGCAAGTACATGGCGTGCTGCATGCTGTACCGCGGAGACGTCGTGCCTAAGGACGTCAACGCGGCCATCGCCGCCATCAAGACCAAGCGCAGCATCCAGTTCGTCGACTGGTGCCCTACGGGCTTCAAGGTGGGCATCAACTACCAGCCGCCCACCGCGGTGCCCGGGGGAGACCTGGCCAAGGTGCAGCGCGCTGTCTGCATGCTCAGCAACACGACGGCCATCGCCGAGGCCTGGGCTCGCCTGGACCACAAGTTCGACCTCATGTACGCGAAGCGCGCCTTCGTGCACTGGTACGTGGGCGAGGGCATGGAGGAGGGAGAGTTCTCGGAGGCTCGTGAGGATCTGGCCGCGCTGGAGAAGGATTACGAGGAGGTGGGCGTCGACTCGGTGGATGGCGAGGGCGAGGAGGAAGGAGAGGAGTACTAGAGAGGTGGAGCTCGCATGACGAGCCGGAGGAGGCAAAGGAAAGAAATGCCACATGCCACATTTCTCGGACCGACAGTAAACCTGGCACGAGCGACGTGCCCAGTGGCGCACGTGATCATGTCGCTGTTGTCGGCGCCGCGCCTCCGCGCGGTTTCCGTTGTGCACCGTCGCTTGCCGTATGTCCAGAGTGCCAGGCTGACGTTCGTTAGGCGTGAGAAATTGTCATGTGGCTGGGCTCGACGATGTGAAACGAAGCAAGTGAAATAAAGAGAACCAATCGTTTGTTTGTCTTGTTGCATGCGCGTCCTCCGTTATTTTTCTCGTGGGCATTTTTGGGAAACTGTGGTGATTATTCCAGAATTCGGATTCAGGTCGAGTCCAGGAGCATTTTAAGGACGAGCGGGAAGTACCCGGCGTTGCCCGGACGAGAAAGACACACACACATCGACTTACACACACACAGACATCCACCCACACACACAAACACATGGACTCACACATACATAGACTCACACACATTGACCTACACACACACACATATGCACTTACACACACACACATTGACTAACACACACACACATGGACTTACACACACACATGGACCCACGCACACACATCGACTTGCACACAACAACCGCCATTCGCCACTAAGTAGTGGTGACATCACCACGACGCTTGTGCCAGGCTATGTGCACCTTGAGACCACGTGAAGTGTTGAACGCCCGCTGGCAGGAGGTCACGGGGCAGACCCAGGTGCCACGGGTCGACTGACTGAGATGACTGGCTGATGCACCACCTGTGCCCCCTACTGTGCCAACTTGCTGTGCTTTAGCCACCCGGCGTTCCGCTCGTTGTTGTGAGCGTCGCTCCTCCGCCCCCCGTTGTTGTTGGAGGGCGACTGCCTCCAGCTACCCAGCAGCGTCTTTCACGAGCCTCCTCCACAGAGGCCGATCTTGACACCGCTGGTACCAGTCATCGGCAAGTCCACTCAGCTCCACGTCCTCCTGTACCAGGCGCCGCGTGTCTCAGGCGACATTGACGATCTTCTCGACCGTGAGTTAAACGAAGTTGTTAATAAAGCCGTTGTTTAAAAAAACACTTTTTGAAGGAGTTTATTAATAAAAGTTTTCTCCTACAACATTAGAATGCAGCGCCACATTAAGTACGCACTACAATGACAATCGTTTAAAGTGATTTGAAGCGTGTTTTATTTGCAAAATGGAAATATGGTTTTGGAGGGGGGGGGGGGCAGAGCTTGGTGACGTCATATTTGAGGGGGGTCTGACTTTTTGTGACGCGTGTGACGAGGGGGGGAGGGGGGGGGGGTCAAAAGACGGCCAAAATGGCGTGACGTCATTTATGGACGGCCCCATACGCAACTGCGCACAATTCTGAGTCGCTTATAACTGGACTCAGACTATTGTCCTATCATCGCATAGAGTCCCTGGCACGTAATAATATGCTACTCAGTGGCAGTGGGGGTCGTAAAATGCCGATTTGTTACTAATACACCCCAATGATCCGATCGAAATGAGGGATTTCGAACGCGTGCGACTTGGTAGCCCCCCCCACCGAACGCGTGTCAGTTGGTAGGGTGGAGCATGCGCGAGCTAATAAATAACCAAAACAGCACTGAATCGCTAATTAAACTACTTTAGAGGTGACGGACGCGAAATCGGAATAGCGCTGGTTCAGCACGGGGCTTGTGGCGTGGTACCTGGATACTTCGTTTTAAACCCCGCGGTTTGCGAACCAAATCCCTCGCAAGTTTCGGCCACACAGACACAGGCAGACACACAGACACACACACAGACAGACAGACAGACAAAAAATGCCTTTTGTAGGTAAGATTTAGTTCAATCTTGATTTGAAGCTTTCGTGACTGCAGGAATCCATACCCTTTGGTTCTTTCGGTAAAGTCACGTAGGTAGAAAATAAAATAAATCACGTTTCGGGCGCAACACAAGCATCCGTCATGCTTTCCCACCTGATGACGGACGCTTGTGTTGCGCCCGAAACGTCGTGATTTAATTTATTTTATACCTACGTGACTTTACCGCAAGAACCAAAGAGTAAACATTTAGTTAATCGTTGCATGACTGGCGTTCACGATAAAGAATTCTCTGCTGTGACGTCACAGAGAAAGTTGTGACGTCAGAGCACTGAGCACGCTGTGATGTCATAAGTGAATTGTGCACGCTGTGGCCTCGTTGCAAAGCGCGCGCGCGCTGACACGAATGACGTCGTGCGCGTGCGGGACCAGCAGAGGGCACTCGCTGCCAGCTCACGGGAGATGGGGGCCGTCCATAAATGACGTCACGTACCTAGGGGGGAGGGGGGGGTCAGACATTTGTGACGATGTGTGACGAGGGGGGGGGTAGTTTGAGAAATGTGACGTCACATCAAAATGCGCGACTTTAAATAAATGTAGACAACGCGTTCTACTTAATTAAATAGACTTTTTAATACATGTTTTCTCCTACAACATCAGAGTGCAGCGCCACATTAAACATGCACTACAATGGCAATAGTTTATAGCGATTTGAAGCATGTTTGATTTTTAGGGGGGGGGGCAGAGCTTTGTGACGTCATATTTGAGGGGGGGTCTGTCTTTATGTGACGCCGTGTGACGTGGGGGGGGGGGGTAAAAAAAATCGTCCAAAATCGAGTGACGTCATTTATGTACGGCCCCTTAGCAATAAAAAACACAATGCCTAAGTTCCACATTTCTCTCCTGCAGCACCTTCTAAGCCGCGTTGGCTCAATTGCGCGCAGAGTGTGTGGACTGGCCGTTCATCGTTCAGTGTCTCATTGGGCAGAGTCGGGGCTTTGCTTGAACCCTGCCCGACGTTGGTTGGCGAGGAGCCTTCACCAGGAGGCGGTTTTCATTCACAACTTCACGACGGCGGCGGCAGCAGCAGCAAGACGACGACGAACCTGCAACGGGAGCGCAGGTCGCCCTGGCAGTCAGCCCCCCCCCCTTTGTTGGCGATGGGGGCATCGGCCACGTTTTGGTAAAAAAAAACGTTGAACGAGACGGCGCCATGGATGTCCGACGTTTCGCTTCGCGTGCCGGCAGCTTTTATTCGGCAAAGTGAAAACACATCGGAGAGCTGTGAAGCACAACCGCGATTTAAAAAAAAAACACGATGCAGTCGGGATAATGTGAATCAGGTGCGGTGTCTGATTTCTGAGGAATGCCTTTGTTTTGTGTGCCATCTCATGCGAAGATTGTGCACAGGCAGCAGTCGCATCTGTGAGGGATGGCGATGACTTTGGACGACTCTCGTTCAGCGGTGGGATCGATCAGAAAACCCGCACGAAAGTTTCCCGTTTGCTAAATACAAATTCATGACGAACCACATTTGAGTCGCTCTGCTGCCCGGGTGACGCTAGGAAGTAGGTTCAAGTGCATTCGGTTGGCACCACATGCGTCATCTCTGGCACAATCCCGCAGTTTGCTGTGTCGGTAAACCGCGCCCTTGATGCGGTGTCAGCGATCTGTCTTCTGCACGATTGGTCCACCCCCAACACGAGAAACTCCGAGGGCAGACTGTAGGGGCAAGTGCTGTTAGCGAGCACCTATGAAGGTCGGAACGGTACACGAAGGGGTGGGTGGCAAGCACCACGCCCGAACGCCTTTGTCTCCCCAGTGGCGATGTTTACACACCGACTATTAATTTGAGGCTGAGTCGACCTAGGGGAGGCCCAGGACCGATTCGGATAATCGTCACTGGGTGTTGGCCGTGAGCGGGAATCGAACCCGGGTCGCCGGGTTCATAGCGCGGCGTAGCGTTAACCGCTACACTACAGCTCCCCCAATGCGATAAATTCCGAGGGCAAACACACACACCTGATGATGATTGCTTGTGTTACAATCGAAAGGTCGTATGCTATTATTTAATTACATTTTTCTTTCTACGTGACTTTACCGAAAGAACCAAAGAGTATTTAGTCAGTGTCTGGTGGACAAATTCTTAAACACGGATGGAGGAATCAATGAGTGACGTTCATGGGAACGGTTACCATGGGAGTAGCGATACAAACGTGATCAGGTGGCAGCTAATCGTTGGACTGCTTTACATGACAACGGGATTACAACTTTGGCCAAATGTGTCTTTGGGTGACTTGTATTAAGAGTATGCTTTGAGGCAGAACTCAGGGCTTTGGTTCACTTGGTGGCTGAAAGTCACTTTACAATCACATTTGGTGGAAAACAGCCAAAATCCAGTTTTTTAATTTCGTATTTTCCATCGATTTCTGCCAACACCATCCCAGAATTCTCCAACTGTGCCCGGCACAAAGCATAAAAAGTGTGCGTGACCTGAAAATAACAACGAGGAGAAAAAAATGGTGGTAGTAGTGCTCACATGATGATGGCAATGATGACGATGATGTTGGAAACAACGCTTTCAGCTCCCAGTCGTGAAACGAACCAAAGACAGACGCGAACGATGTTGAGGACTCAGTTCAATCGATGATGCAAGTCTGTCTGGGTTGTTGCAGCAGCCTACCTTCCTGCACAAGGTCACTTAAGGGGAAAATATCTGCCCGTAGTGTTTGCTCATGCGGGGGTATGTTGGCACATTGGCGTGTGGCTCACAGCACACGGTATTTATCAATGTCCTCACAAGAGAGGGCATTTTTTTTTGTGAATTGTGCAAAATCACCGACTGTGCGAATTCAATGATTTTCGAACGCACGTCGGCAGGTGAACGTGTTCCGACATGAACGCGACACGCGCGCGCGGGCAGTCGACGACATGCCCACGGTGCTGTTGGCTCGACACATCCCCTCGCTGCAGGCACGGGCACGAGCCGCCACTCAATTATCTCCGTTCCGGTGGGGCGTTCCAGGGGTTTCGAGGCTCGGCCGAGCCCGCGAACCAACGTGCGCGACGGTGGTGTCACGAGGGGCGATGATGACCGACGGTTAAGAACAAGGGTTGAGCGCCAATGGAGGGCACGCATCGCCTTGGAGGCCGTTCGCCGAGGGAGACGGAGCGATGAAATTGGCTTGTGTGCGGCTGCTAAGATGGATGTTACATCGCAGCATCGTGGGGGGGATGGGGGGGGACGGCTTGGAGAAGCCCTCATCCAGCAGTGGATTGATCATGGCTGATGAAGATTTTCTGTTCGGTGGAAACGGATGAACTTGAGTCGTCTTGCCCCTTGTCATCTCCCTGGCCGCTTAGCACCGTGGCCACATTGAGGGCTTCGTTCGGTCACATTTATTGTTGTTGTTTCGCACGTTGTAGACTTTAAATATGTTTTTTAATGAAGGCCCCACTGAGACGGGAGGGACACGTGCCAGCAGGACACACGTCTGAGTCTCTTGGATAATGACCCATGCTACAGAGAGCACCGTCTGTGTACGGAAACCAGTGCTGCATTCAAATCTGGTGCCAGAGCTTTGTTCACGTTACAGGCACGCTCTGTCTAAATTCTAACTTAAGGAAAGGTGCATTTTGTATGATAATTTGCAAATGGGCTATGAGCATGATATTGAACAGAGAGTTGTACTTTAATAAAAGTTAGGAAAATATGCATTTATAATCTAAAGGTCCCAGACATCTCCATATAAGATATATCGCCAATAAGAACAGTACCGAACATTTTGGTATTGGTTCAAGCAAGCTTGATTGTTGCAACTGGTCTATAGTTTAATTGTGTTGAACCGTGCTCTCAGAAGGTCGTGTGGCTATTGCGACGTGTACCAAACATGTTCTACGTGGAGGGACAGATACGTGATGGAGGCGAATTGCCTGCTCAATAATTTGAATCCATCATTGGGTGATTAACCAGGCCATTGTCATGGATCCACCTCTAACAATCGCAGCAGAACTCTCCCAGCCACTGTGTGCTCTTCCTTCAGATTCCTGGCAAAACCAGAAACAGTAACAACCATCACGATTGTATGGATCGGTATGGGTTGGACTCAGGGATATCATAAGCGCTGCTTAGGACCTTGACAGAGACATCGGCCTCCTGAGTCACTCAGATAATGTGTAACGTTAGCCACGTCTATCTGACCTTCATCTGTTTGGCCTGGTCGTGATGCCACACATCATTTTCACTCATAATCGCAATATTTTGCGTTTGTATATCGAGTCACGGCCACCATCTCTCATCAGATGATAAAGTGAGTGCCACTTTGTGGCAGACTGGATTTCACTACGGCAAAGTTGATTTAAAAATAATACTGTCGTAATGATGCAATATATAACGTGCACAATATTTCACGAACTTAAATGACCATGACTGTGAGTTTGCAGACCACCTCCCAGTGCTTATTAGAGCATGGAGTCGTTTTCACTTAGACTGACGATCTTGATACTATGTATAGAAACACGCAAGGAAGCCACACACACATGAGTCACAGTGAGTGACTCTCTGTATGGTTAAAAATATATCACAGATCAAACAGTGCACTCATATGTTGTACTTTGCAATATCTTTGGTGACATGGGGCGGAGGTGGAGGGGGCAAAATCTAGTTCTTAAAATGAAATCGTCATCCATTTCTCCACTTCAGCAATTGATTTGGGTGTCAACTGAGTGTATCCCACACGCACACAAGATCGCAAATGAATTGCAAGCGTTACATTCATCAGAAAATATGTCATTGGGCCGGGATGGGGGGGGGACTTAAATTGCACTCGCAGTGAAAATGAATCTCATCAGGACCGCTGATAAATTAAAATACCGGCCGCCAGTCAAAGGTTGAAGACCCCACGACACACGATTGGTGACCCCGAGAGACAGGTGGCGGGAGCGTGGCTCTCAGCAAAGCGCGACGCTTCGTGAAACGTTGGGTCGTTATTTTTAGGTTTGTTATTAAATCGTGACCCACGCTCTCCCCCCCCACCCCCCAATGTCACGTTTCTGTGGCAAAGGCAACGGTCACAAACCTCTTCACGTACCTCGCACAAAGCACGCGATATGCCGCGGGCTCTGAGCAAACAGTGATAGCCTGCTGCCTTGCTCTTGGCATGCCCTCGGCGATGGGAACGACTCGTTGCGAGTGCCATGTGGACACTCCGTGTTGCCATGAAACGTGAAAAGTTGCACGTGCACCATTGGAACGTCATTTGCCAGTAGGAAAATATGATAATAGTTTTTTTTACCATTTTTTCTGGCAACAAAACTGACACCTTTTTTTACAAGGAGTCATGTTTGCATAGACCACAATACCTGCAGTCGGAATGCAAACAAAAAACATAACTCTGATAGTGTATGCAGGGTAAAAAACCAATTATCATATTTTTCTACTGGCAAATGAGGTTCCAATGGTGTAAATGCTTACCCCGAGCTCTCATACTCTGATGGTGCATTGTCTTTCAGTTGTGCGCCTTTTGGCGTCATCTGGTCCAACACCATGTGAGACTAGGCTCTAAGGAAAGCTGTCTCGGGTGTGGACTAATCAACGTCAAGGACATTGCATACATTATCAGAGTTATGTTTTTTGTTTGCATTCCGACCGCAGGTATTGTGGTCAATGCAAACATGACTCCTTGTAAAAAAGGTGTCAGTTTTGTTGCCAGATAGAAGGGTAAAAAAAACAATGATCAAGTGGCACGTGGTTTGGAGGCAACTCTGTTGGAGTCCACCCGCTCTTCAACTTGACACACGCACGCACCGACTTTCGAATTTTATTCCCCCCCCCCATACTCAAGTGAAACATCTATTGTTGAAAATGGTATACGTCGATTAACTCATCACAGTTAGCCCTTTGTCATTCCACTGCTGGATGAAGGTTTGTCTGCCTCCCGCCGTGTCGATCTTTCGCGAGTTTTTTTGGTTGGCCATAACTTTTCTGCACGAGGGTTACCGGGACCGTTTCAGGTATCACTCGCCACTGACGTCAGCCGTGGTCCGAAATCAAACTCGGGTCGCTGAGTTGATGTCGTGTGTATGTTGAACTTCTGTCGCACCGTACGTAACCAACAGTGCTCATTGGAGCACTACACCATTCTCACAATAGCGTTGCAATTAAAACACATTCCTGCGGAGGGAGCTGGTAGGAACGTTGGGTTGATCGGTCAATGGCCTGCAGGGTCAACGGCGGCGTGGTGTATTCCGCAAATATGCCCGACTGTGAGGGCGGGCACAAGCCGGCGTGAGTAGGTTAAACGTTGAGTTTTATAAGGGCACCACGGGGTGACCAGCCCCTCCCCACCCCGCCCCGCCCCACCACTCCCACCCCCCACCCAGCCCCTCCCCACCCTCCCCACCCAGCCCCTCCATCCCCACCCAGCCCCTCCCTGCACGACGGACGGACACAATAATCCCCTGTGGGCTGGTGGAACCAGTGGGTTCCTACCAGTACAAAGCATACCTTTAAAAACTGTTTGGCTGAAGACCACTACGCATATAATATTTGAAACACCCCCTGACTTTTTAGAATGCTGAAAATCACTTTCACCTGCGTAAGTGGAATAATTTCTCTTGTAACCCCTCTCAAGCATGGGGATGCGCGAAATCGTCGAACAAGCAAGAAAGTTACGTTCAGCGAGTATTGTCGATTTATAAGGCAACGAGTCTTCTTTAAAACCCTAACACAAGCGTCGCGGTGGGACTGCAGCTATGGTGGCCACATCTGAGGTATGGGGCATATCACGAGAAGCGGAAGATCTCACAGTGGCAGAGGAGGGGTGAACTTCGTGAAAGCGCATTATCTGGAGTGATGGATTGTTACGCAGCTGACCAAAGCCGGAACGTTTCATGTGCCCCGGGAAGACTTACAGATTACCAAGGACAGCTTCCTCAAAGAGAGGACGATCCTGGGAAAACCATGACAGGTAGCAAATCTTAACTGCACATGTGACAATGCCTGAGGCTTGTTTATGGAAACAATTTTGTCTAAAACTCCGTATTTTGCTTTCAACCCGCATTGAGTAGAGCGGGCGGAATGCAGGCAAACACAAGGATGGCTTTGAAACGAGGGCGACCGTGACCTCACCTGACTCGCGACTCTGACAAACCCAGTGTGTCTATGTGCAATAAAGAAGGGCCGTTGCTCCAACCGTCTCCCATTTTATATTGCACATTTTAAGGCGGCGGTGTTTGTTGACGAATCGTCCTTGTGCACCACTGCCAATGCAGCAGCATTAGCAAAATAATAACAGCATATGGAGCAGACGCCACTTTCTGTCTCCGCACCTAGGCCTCACTTCTGGAAGGCAGTCAGCAAGAACATGCAATTCATAATGTATAGAGTGTGCAATAAGCTGGCACACACACGCACAAAGACCCCCAGTATAGCCTGAACAGACTGCTGGGGTCAGCACTGCTAGCGAGCACTGCTGAAGGCTGGTACACGAGGGGGCATCACGCCCGGACGCCTTTATCTCCCCAGTGGCGATGTTTGCACACCTCACCAGGTACTAACTTGAGGCTGAGTCGACCTTGGGGAGGCCCAAGAACGGTTCAGATAATCGTCACCGATGGTGGCCGTGAGCGGGAATCGAACTCGGGTTCCAAGGTTCGCAGTGCAGCGCCCTAAGCGGTTGCACCACCGCTCCGCACGCAGACACACGCACACGCACTCATGTGCACACGGCACACAAAAAGAGCCAAAATAAATAAACATTGAATGTGTCAACAAAAGCCACCTTCAATGGACTGCTTGGACGAGCTTGTTAAACATTTGATGACCTAGAGTCCATAGGATGAGCCAGCACCACTCGTGCAACATTACATCACACCGGCAGGCATTCCTGCTGTGTCAGCAGTCCGATCGGACGCGCTATATATGGAAAAGCTCACTGCTGCTAGCCCAGCCGCCGTGGCCGTCACCACACTGACACCAGCGCTTCACTGCCTCTGCGGGATTAACTTCGATTGTCGCTTGCTTGTCCACGTGGCCTCCGAAACGCGATCACATAAAACCGACCAGGTCTTCGTGCCTTATTTGTATTAATATAAATCAAGAGACCGCTGCGACAGCTTAAATGGGTTTCACGAAATACGTGCGGGTTATTTTAAAACACATTGCATGTAAAAATGTTAAGCAGTTTTAGATTTCTAGATTTTTGTTGCTATGTTGTCATAATTAAGATATTGCTGGGAGACTTGCGACGATAGGCTGATTGGCAGGCCAGTTACTCGACAAGTAACTTTATAAAACACTTATAGGGATCCGTAGGCAAATGTGACTATGCTCAACCGATCCGTACACATTTCCCGTCCCACTCCTCGTGATACAGCAACCACTTCACTCTGATTCACTGCACATGTGGGTGAAAGTTCACTCACTGCGCGAGGAAAGTCGTACATTAATTCCCTTTCATCAGAGCCCAGGGTAGAGCGGCAGATGATCACAAACCACATCTGGTTTAAAGCCTCGCTGAAGTTTTTTTTTCCACTTGATAAGTTATCAATTTCCAGTGTTGGATCGCATGATCGCATCCCACCGTCAGCAGATAACTATGGGGGGTAAGGGTCGCTTAACACGCATTCCGTGAGTGCGGAGGCAGCTCTTGCCAACGCTGTGTTTGGGCCACACACTGACAATGTTATTCATTAATCCATGTATTTATCTAGCTCCTGTCTGTCTATGAAATCTAACAGATTTGGCGGTCGATAATAATTATTTTTACTGTCTCCCCACAGTTGTGGCAGAAGTGTCCCCTTCACTGTGCAATGGGTCATCGAGGATATTATAATATTGCTTACAAAGAGTCAGGCACCATCGTTATCATCATTAACCATAGTCATTCCACCGCTGGATGAAGGCCATCCCAAGCCACACGTCCACCTTTCGTGAACCTGTGACGTGGCAATACATCTTGGCACCTGCACAAGAGCGCTTTGTCAAAGTCCCAAAAATGGTAACAAAAGTCATTACCATCCCGACAGAACGGGTCACGTGTAATTTTGTTTCCAAAGGAGATATTAGTGGGTTCTTGTTTAGTTAAATGATGGATAATAATTTGGCATTGCACATGTGGTCCTCGTGCACTAAACTTGTTCTTTTTTTATTGCAGGATAGAGATGAGCTAAAAGTATCGATATATCGGTAACATAGATGTTTTGGGTCGGATATAAACGGCGTTTTGACATCAATTTTGATCCCTTCGATAAACATCGGAACGTCGATGTTTGCCTTGTGATGTTTTCCATTCGATGTATTTTTCATGCCGTCAAAAAAGTGGAGATATACAAAATATTCCGACGCCAGTCCAGCCAACTTAATGTTCGGCTCTTTGAACGTGAAAAAAGTCCCTCCACAAACGTCGTTGACACGCGCAGTAGGTTATGTACTGCAGATAGATCAACAGTTCATGTTCAGCAGAGTAGACCTACGTTTGCTGTTGGTTTAGTGTCCTGACATTTGGGCCACCCTGTATACACTTGGCAGGTGGGGTTGCCGATGTGGCGATGGGGACGGCGGGGGGTGACCACTTCAGGTCTGTTATGGAACAGGTCACGTTGCAATGCATAAGTTGATCAATCATTCAAGAGAGTTACCTTATCGCATCATTAATTTTGCATTGGCCATATAAATAAATGCATAAATCATGAGCACGATAATTTACCCAGAAAATGTGCACCGTTGGGCCAACATTGGCATGCGATTGAAACCGTTGGACCATCCTTGGCTCCACGATGGCCCAACGCTCCAGCACAGATGGAACTCACAAGTATTGCAACATTAGCTCAAGGATTCAAGGGAGATGCTTGCATTTTGTGTGGGCGGGGTGAGGCGTATGGGAAAGGGGGGGGGGTGTCACCTTGGCGGGGGGGGGTGGGCGATGTCGAGCCCCCCTATTCGCCAGGGGGCAATAGTGAGCTGGTGTCACTACAACGGAGACCGCTCACAAACGCCGCTACCATGGACAGCGCCCAGACGCGAACAGGCCCCATTCGTTGTCGAATCCTGCACCTCAGTACATCATCTCGTCGTCGTTATTTATTTATTCACCAGGCGGCGTTTCGTTGACGCTCGCGACGATTAACCCAAACCTATTCCATATGCAGTGCTAAGTTAAACCAAAGTGACCAATATACCACCGGCTCCTTGCTCAAAACAGCATTGGGGGCAGAGGTTGGGTGGCTGCTCCTCTGAGATGGCGTTCCTGAGCCACTGATGACGACGTCACGTTCGTATAGCGGGGCTAGTAACTTCAATACGTGCTGCGGTTCATTTCTCATTTGCTGCATTGCTGACATTGGCTGAAGTTTATAAGCATCCAGAATTGAAAAGCGATTGGTAAGTAGCATAAAGCGTACATTCACCCGTAACAACGCGTGGGCTACGGTGAAACTATTTAAGGGAATACATGCATACTTACATCTCGAGAACGCACCGATGTAGTGTTGTATTGGTACAATCGCTCATTACGGCAGGGGTATCCAGCCATGGGTCGTTGGACTCTTGTTTGTATTTACGTTGAATGCATTGAACACCGTACTGTAAGTGCTAATCTTAGGTGCGATGGAAAGACATCACATTTAACACAAAAAGCAATTCTAAAGAAATTAGTTTTCAATATAAATGTATACGTGCATAGCTCCAGTGGCTTCCTGATGTCGGAAGGAAGAGCGTTCCAGACGGCCGCAGAAGCACGCAATGCAGCTTCGATGGTTAGCCAAAAGCCACAGCGAGGCTGACCGAAGTTTGCGTGATAGTTGATGCTCATTGGCCAGATCGGCAAGCTATTCTTCATTACGGCTGGGAGTATCCAGACGTGGGTCTTTGAGTAGCGAATACAAGCTTAGATGCACTGTTGAGGGAGTACACTCAGTGGTGAGGGGTCAAGAAATCAATATTATGAAAATGGACCGGTATTTTAATTACAAAAACAGTGGTCGTGGTAAAGACATATTTCACGAGTGGAACAGGCAAAAAGCATCGATCATTAAAAAAACTAAATATTTTAAGATTGTGGCAGTAGGCGTTGGAAAGTGTATCAATGGAAAAGCACGTGCATCTGTCGATGCGATTTTGCGTAAAAGTCATCCAAGGTGGCCCTAAATCAATTCGAGCAGTGCTCTGAGGTTTGCGTCGTAAGTAAGTTCTACGTATTCCCGTACATCGGAAGGGGTCACGATGCATACACATGTTCGGCTTACACCGACCAGGATGGCCTCATTCCCTGTGAACTCTGGTAACATCTCCTGGCCGCCTCACAGCCCTGCAGGTTATCATTCGTGTGTGATGCTCCAACGCCTCCACTCCGACATGCCGCACTACAGACGCATCACCACCGAGACTCCTCCACACCCTGACAGAGTCGACTTTCGTGATTGAGGCGTTCGGGAGGAATATAAGTTTTGATTCTCGATTTAAAGCTTTCGTGACTGCGGGGATTCATCTTCTTGGTTCTTTCGGTAAAGTCACGTAGAAGGGAAGCAATAAAATAATAAAAATAAAACATAATAAAATAATTCTCACGACGTTTCGGCCACAACGCAAGCAGCCGTCCTCAGGTGAAGAAACAGGTCTGTCGAGAAGACAGCATCTTCTCGACAGACCTGTTCATGGTAGCTACCGGGGGTACGATCTAAAAAAAAAACTACAGAGCAGACAGCGTCTTCTCGACAGACCTGTTTCTTCACCTGAGGACGGCTGCTTGCGTTGTGGCCGAAACGTCGTGAGAATTATTTTATTATGTTTTATTTTTATTATTTTATTGCTTCCCTTCTACGTGACTTTACCGAAAGAAACAAGAAGACTTTTAATTCTGTTTCTCTTTGACATTGTTTTTTACCTGAGCTTCATGGTAACTACCGGGGGTACGATCTAAAAAAAAACTACAGAGCAGACAGCACAGTCTCTCCCTGAAGACCACTCGAAATCGTCCACTGGCTGATGCCCATCCAAGATCCAAGGGAAACCTGCGAAGAGCAACCCTCTGAGTGAAAACGCACAAGGACAATCTTGAGGTCATGGTTTGGTCACGGTGTAGCCATCTGTGAAATTTAAAGATCAGAACTGGATTTCATTCCTGTTTGTTCTGCCAATGTGATGTTGACCTTGTGAAGACATCCAGAGGTATATGGATACCTAATTAAGGCTGTAAGTCACCTAAATGTTCGGTCCTTAACATTCTCGATTCACAGCGCAAGTCCAGGAGAGGAAATGAACACAATGCTAATTTGTTTTCCAAATTTAATTTTATTCTCATGTCATAAGTAAGTGGTGCACTTCACCTCCAGATGACCATCGAGATTTGTTTGGACAATTAAACAACTCTGATAGCATTTGCAAAGATCAGGGTTAGATTTGAAAGTGGCACGAGAAAATATTTTACAATCACTGGAATTGAGAAATGAGGGCATAATCATACATTGAGATCGCATTTTCATCTCTGATTTGCTGATGATATAGTCGTTATAGCAACCTATTACATCAATGAAACTTAACCCGAGGACATTATTACACTTTGCGCATTGAAGGTTGCAAAGATGGCCTCAAGATAAATAAGTACAAAAAGACAGTCACGTACAATGAGTTTGCGAAACCAAAATAAATAATTAGTGCAGTGGCACAAGAAGGAATATTTATACCGAGAGGGGGTTAATAGAGGCACTGGGTCTGTACAACAATTGGAAAAGGGTCAAATGACAGCGGGATGGAGTGCTTTTGGAAAACTAATTTTGATTATGAAAAGAAACGTAGCAATGTGCCTAAATAATACACATTTCACTTGCTACATATGACCCTTGGGTTTCGGCAGAAAGAGAGAGAGAGGGATGCACATATTAGAGATATACTGATGACTGTTAACGACATTAAGTGGGCTCGGGTGGGACACATGATAAGGGATGATGAATTATGGACAAACTGGTGACAGAATGACAGCTAAAGGAGAAAAAAAGACAAAGCTCCCCCGTATAGCATTTCCATACGTTTTGGGACAAGAGCTGTTAGCGAGCACCTGTGAACGCCTGCACGGCACACGAGGAGGTGAGTGGCCAGTACCACGCCCGGCTGCCTTTGTCTCCCTAGTGGCGATGTTTACCCATCGCACTCAGTACTCATTTGAGGCTCAGCCGACCTAATCGAGAACGCACCCAAGAGGACACCCACCGTGGAGATGAAGCAATAACATAAGCTGATGTGAAAGATGGTGATGGTGTGGGCAGGCCTTCATCCAGCAGCGGATTGACCATGGCTGATGACGACTCTGAATGATATTTGAGTTGACTTATATTCATTGAAACGTTTCAATGAACTTCACAAGAGCGTGGTTAAGAAAACATGATTCCTATAACAGAGTGGAAGGGTTGTGGAGTGGTTTGGCGGTTATTTATGGTGATGCATTATGGGCCGGGTTAACCTCAGTGGTAACTGGGAAACGAACCGGTCCTGTGCCCCCGCTTCGCCAACACGCACTGACCATTTTGGCAAAGTATGGTTAAACAAACCTCGTGACTAATATAGCGATGTGAGGCCTTCATCCAGCGGTCAATTGACAGATGGCTGAAAATTAAGTACTTGATACAGTTTAACAGAACAATTAAGAACTTAATTATTGCTTTACGCAACAGATCGGATTTTAGCACATTATTAACAATGTACAGTCCATTGACGAACCACTGCTGGCTGAAGGCACATTGGCAACCCAATAGTTGCCGCTGTATTTTGTATTTGGAAGTTTCCTGCTCGCTCTGCCATTTACCCATTTGCCCCGAGTGGAGACTATGATGACACACATGTGGATGTTTAATTTGGCCCGAAAGCAGCATTAAGTGAATACATCGTGTGCCTTAGCCTCCCCATCACTGCGACTGCTGCCTAACCACAGTGACCGTGCTGATCCACGGGCCCATCGAGAGTGAGTTTCAAGACGCAACGTTGGCTGGGCGCACCATCCCTTCCCAACCCCCAACGCAGTCGCCAAAGGGAACTTATCTCCCCTTGGCCCTACAAATATAGATAGTGTTTCTTAAAATTGCGACACAGACTTGACGGAAACTTATTTCATCAGTGAAATAGGTGGCTGAGGTTACAACCAGAATATCACACTTACATGTACCACGGGTACCCGTTCCCTACCCGAAATGAGTGACAAACGGTGACTCACCAGTGACTCACGGCCTACCCGTACCCGGCCGCACCAGGGTCGCAAACGGGTACCCGTACCCGTACCTGGCCGGGTACGGGTAGCCGGGTATCGGGTAGGGTACGGGTATCGGGTTACCCGGTTGCGACCTCTGGGCGTCACTCCCGACAAATCAACAGCAGTCACGTGACCGAATCTAAATACTTTTTTTCGAATAAAAAAAAGCTTAAATTTGCTGCTGGACAGCCCAAGTCACAACCTAGCTACAGATCTACAAAAGAGCTGTACGCGTGTGTCTGTGTTTTTTTTGGAGCTGCTTTCCTCGTGCTCCATAATAGCAGCGACTACAGATGAAGTCGTTTTCAGTATTGTAAGATCTTGCTGCATTTACGCTTCATTTCGTCCAGCCTTTGGATTTACTTCAACACGTTCATTCTTGTCCAAAAACAGAGGCCAAATCCCTCTCATGTGCTTTGGCTGTAGTGCTACGACGATGTTGTTGCTGTTGTTATGTGCACATTGGCTGTCATGACTTCACTGTGAGGGGAAAGATGTTGCGTTCGGACTCGGTATTTGTCATGCATGTAGTTGCTGTTAATAACCATAAAACACAACATGAGCAATTGACGACATGAGTGACAACATGTACGTGCTTACATTTGCAGCAACATCATTATCCTAGTGAAGAATGAGCGTCGTGGTTTTTACAAAAGCTTTCATTGCATCCTCTTCCAAATCACACTCTTTAAATTCTCCCTCGAAAATATCCTTGGCAGAAGGACCTTAAGAATATAAATACAATCCTTACAATCTCCGGAAATGGTTGTGCACGTTGATTTGACATTCGTTTATGTAAAATATGATGGAAAGAGAGATGAACCACTCAAACATATTTGATTATAAACTGCACATGGGCAGAGGACTAATTTTAACTTCAAAGCCCCTCAATTCAGCTCAAACTTGTATGCAGATATCTTCATCAAAGAAGGCGCTGCGACCAATTTTCCACCGGTGTGAAAAATGTCTAAATGTCTGCTTCTTAATGTCAGCTGTCTGGCTAAAAACGAAGATGAATCGGTGATATGCAATAACAAAACATCGTTTCCAGCGCTGCTAGGCATATCATAGTGCACACAAATCATTATCATCATTATCATCATCCATTCACTGCTGGATCAAGCTCATCAAAAGCTGTCACCATGCCGCACGTACTTATTATGCAACAATCCATCTAGCTCCTGTCCACGAGATGATGTCATCGCTGCATCCACCTTCGGTGGGCGTGGTCTCATGCGCGTCCCCTCCTGGGGCTGCCAATCACGACCATCGGACATTGTCCCTTCGAAGTGACGCGCCCTGCCGAAGCCAACTTTTCTCGACAGCCAATGTGATGTGATTGCAGCCGGCTCGTGGGTTCGATCCCGATCCTGACGCCTGTATATTTGGAGGTGGCATGTTCTCCCCGGGGTCGCGTGGATTCTTCTCTGGTCTTTCCCTCCACATTTAGAAAACGTGCGTTTAGAGTATTCGGCTGCTCTAAATATGCACATGATGAAGCCAATAATAATAATAGGGGTTTTCCTCTTTTTTAAAGGTTTCAGTTTTGTTGCCAGAAAAAAGGGAGAAAAAAAGGGGAAAAACCCTATTATTATATTTTGGTACTGGCAAAGGAGGTCTAATGACGATGAAGCCACTTCGTTGAGTTATACTTTTTTGACCAGGTCACTTTTGAACAAGAGCTGTATAGCCGAGTGGGTCCTAGTTTAGTTTTGATTTAGTTTCGTTTAGAGACGTCTCTAACATGTGTTTGTTTTACTTTGTTGTCCTGCCCCCACACCACCGATTAACACGGTTGGCTATGTACGGTGTGACAGAAGTTCAACATATATACATTTGTTAACTGATCCACGTGTTCCTCATTCTATATCCCGATGTAATTCCCGGCATGCAACTGCTCAGTGCTTCTTTGCGCACTCTTCAGCCTTTGTTACATCTTCTCTGCCAATGTCCACACACCACTTCAGGTAATGTACACTGGTTAACAACGAATTTGTTTTGGCAGACCGATGGGTTTTTTTTTTTATCACGATGTTCAGATTCATGGAAACACTCAAACCTTACCTGCCTCGCCGTGAAACGCCGTGATTTATTATTTATTTTCTACCCACGTGACTTGACCGAAAGAACCAAAGAGTATGAATCCCTGCAGTCACGAAAACTTCAAATCAAGATCTTACCTGCCTATTAATTGCACCCTACATGTAATAATCTGGTGTGTTTTTCCAGTTGTGTCCTTCCAAAATAATTCCTTCAATTGTTTTGCTTGTTGTACATGTTGGGTTTGTCTTTTAAATCTATGTTTTTCTGTAGTTCCATGCCGTTCATTTGCATTGGGTTGTCAGACATGGTTCATATTTTCTCTTGTGCTGATGACATTATTTCTCAATATTATGATAGAAAAAGTTGTCTGTCACTGAATGCATCTGGCGAAGGCACGCCTCTTTGTCCCACTCTATGTATCTATTATGCTACTTTCGTCATGAAATCTAAGTAGAGCTGTTCAATTTTTGTGAATTTCTTGTTTCCCCTGTGACTATAATTCCTTCGTTTTTTTTATTCCAACTTCAGATCATAAGAGCTTGGATGACTGCATCCATTTCCACTGAAGTAAAATGCATTTTCTTACCATACAACGTCTAGACCAAATGGTTTTTGATATTCATTTCTGTTTCCCAGAATCCGATTGATGGAATTGTACATTCAAAACAACAAAATATGAAAATAATTATTTAAAATAATTAATAATTATGATATAATCTCATTTGTGCTTGGCAGTTTTGTGCATGGGCTTAATCCCATCACATGTGCTGTGTTAGCAAATGTATTCTTACACTACTCACATGTGTGAGTGTGTGAGTGTGTGTGTATATATAGAGAGACTTGTGCTGTGAAGGACTCTTATAGATCAGCCACCAGGATTATTTTTGCTCATGGCAAAATGCACTTTAATGGGCCTGGCCTTTTGACAGCCCAAGAAGCTGGCAAATATGGTTTTAAATAAGTGTCTATTGCACGGCATGTGGAGCCATCGTTTTATAGATAAAACCAGGGAGAAATTCGAGAGACAACATTTTAAATCAAAGCCTTGACATGCCTTTCACCAGTCTCAATGCGCGTATTACATATATTAGCACTCTCTTGACACACGTTGTGCAACTAACAGTGCCATTTGCCTAAACTGTTAAAGCACCCGTTGCGTAGATCGTAATGGGAAGGGGGTAATTTGCATGTAAGATCGACACGTTCAACAGCGTTGATTCGAGGGAGGCTGATTGCTGGCGAGACGCTGTGTGTGGAAACCGGTCCAAAGTTTGCTTGTCCTGAAGCGATGTTGCTGAGACGACGGCCGTGCCGACGGTGGGTCGTGTCGTGCATATTTGTAATCACGTGGAGAGATGGTTGTGCGAAGTAGACATGTTGTCTGCATATTCTTGGCTCTTTCGGTAAAGTCACGTAGAAGGGAAATAATGAAATAATACAAATAGAAAACAATACAAATTCTCACGACGTTTCGACTGCAACACAAGCAATCGTCATCAGGTGTGAAATCCACAGCAAGAAAATTTGAAAAAAGTGGCGGTGTTTCAAATTTTCTTGCTGTGGATTTCACACCCGATGACGATTGCTTGTGTTGCAGTCGAAACGTCGTGAGAATTTCTATTGTTTTATATTTATATTATTTTATTATTTCCCTTCTACGTGACTTTACTGAAAGAACCAAGAATACGAATCCCTGCAGTCACGAAAGCTTTAAATAAAAATGTTGTCTGCGTGTTTATTTATTTTGCTTCGACGAGGGGCATTGGAATCCAGCGGGGCGCCTCAATATAGATCACCCTGTGTACATCTTGCGAGTGTACCATGGCACCGAAGGATCGTAACCTTATCGTGGTGGTGGGGTTCGCGGCTTCCAATGACCCTCAAAGCTATGTCGCCTGGAGTCTTGTACTCCTGGTAGGGTGTCCCTTGGCGAACAGGTCTGGGGGGAGGTTCCATACAAATGTAATAAAGGTCGTGGAAGAAACTTCTGGAATCAGGTTCTTTATTTCTCTTTCGTTCACAGCTCTCTTCGTATAACTCTATCACTGTCTTACTCCTTCACGCTGTTGACCGACAGCGTGAGAGGGAGGGAGAGAGAGAGAGAGAGAAACTCCTGGACCCCCACTCCCGCGTGGCCTCCTCCTTCGTTCGTTCCAGATCTGACCACGTGTTGCCCGTCTCTACCCCTTTTAATACCCGGGTCACGTGGTACCTTTCCACCAGTCCTGGGTAACCTCCATGGAATCTTCCAGATCCCATCCTACGATCCCAGGACCACGCCCCTAACTCGTCCCCCCATTGGTTGTGGCTAAAGCCAGCAGATCCAATCATCTACTTCCAGGTGTCACCTTCCCATTACGTCAGGGCCACACCCCATTGGCTATGGGCCAGGACCGGTAGAGCCAATCATCATAACGAGGTGTGATCAATCAACCACCCGGATATACCCTCACATTATATAAATAACGGTCCATAAAATAAAATCCCCTCATAAATGGTTCCTAAATACATAAAATCTGAGAAACCTCGCCTGGACAAGGGATACCGGGACACACCCCTGTAGCCAGGCCTTGGGGTGGTGCTCGCCGGAAAGCGCCTGCAGGTGGCCGGGTGACCCGGTCGGGCCCAGCGCGGAATGGTTACGTGGCACCGTCCTGTGTGCCCACCAACCGCAGGACGGAGGGTGAGGGGCGGGTGCAATGCCAGTATGGCAGGGAGAGCGATGGGCTCAGACGGACTGGACCTTGCCGATGGACACTAAGCTAATGGGACGTGGAATGTCACATCACTGGGGGGGGGGGGGGGTGGAAGGAGCCCGAGCTCGTGGAGGAGGTGGAAAGGCACCGACTAGATGTCGTCGGTCTCAGCTCCACGCACAGCATTGGCACTGCACCCAAACTTCTCGATCGGAGGTGGTCTCTCTCCTATTCCTGAGTAACCCCTGGTGAGAGGCCCCTGGTGAGAGGCCCCGGGCGGGTGTGGGAATACAATCCCCGGCTGGGCGCTGGTCAGTTGGAGTTTGTCCCAGTGGATGAAAGGGTCGCCTCAATGAGACTTCGGGTCTCAGAAAGGAAAACTCTGACTGTTGTCTGTGCTTATGCACCAGACAGCAATTCAGAGTATTCGGCCTTCTTGGAGATGGTGGGGTGCATTGCTCGAGGGAGTGCCGCCTACCGACTCCACAGTCTTACTGGGCGACTTCAATGCTCACGTGGGAAACGATGGAAATACTTGGAGAGGTGTGATTGGGAGGAATGACCCCCCCCCCTGATCTGAACCCCAAGGGTGAGATGTTATTGGAAACCTGCGCTTGTCACGTAATGTCAATAACAAACACCGTGTTCGAACACAAGGATGATCATAAGTGTACGTGGTACCAGAGAAACTTTGGCTGAAGGTCAATGATTCACTTTATAGTTGTATCATCGGACCTAAGGCCGGATATTCTGGACACTCGGGTGAAGAGAGGGGCAGATCTGTCAACTGTTCACCACCTGGTGGTAAGTTGGTTCCAACAATTGGGGCACTGACCAGATAGGCGTGGAATGCCCAAAGGAATAGTGCGGGGTTTCTAGGAGCGTTTGGTGGAAGACCCAGTGCAGAAAGATTTCAACTTCCACCTCTGGGAAAACTTCCCCTGCACTCCCAGGGAGGTCGTGGACATTGAATTCGAGTGGACAATGTTCAGGACCTCGATTGTGGATGCAGCTGCGAGAGGCTGTGACCTGAAAGCAGTTGGTGCCTGTCATGGAGGCAACCCTAAGACCCGCTGGTGGACACCAGTGGTTAGGGAGGCTTTCCTCTGAGCTATGCTCGTAAAAAGGTCTCCTGACTCGATTGAGAGGTGCCGGCTTGCCAAGAGGGCGGCAGCTGCAGCAGTCGCTGAAGCGAAAGCCCCCGGGGGGCATGGGAGGAGTTTGGAGAGGTTATGGAGAGGAACTACTGAGCAGCCTCAAAGATGTTCTGGCAAACCATCCGACGCCCTTAGAAGGGGTCGACGGGACCTGGCCCAGGCTGTTCTCAGTAAGGGTGGCATAGCATTGAACTCAACTAAAGAGATACTCGAGACGTGGAAGGAACACTATGAGATGATAGGACAATAGTCTGAGTCCATAATTGGCAATAAGTAACGGCAAAGCGGTTATAAGTGACTCACAGCATTGTGCGCAGTTTCGTATACAGTTCACGACTTCCCTGAAAGCAAACACCTTCAGCGAGCGCGATGCCGATCACACAACGCGGTTCGAATTCGACCCTCGATCGATGGCTGCGCCATTGCCGCACACGCGTCGAATAAAAAGCAAGGGACAAGTCCTTACTTACTAACAACTCCCCCCAACCTGAAAAATCCTGGCTCCGCTATTAATGGAGAGTATCCACTACGGGGGCATGGAGATGCCATCGCTGCTTTTTGCAGACGATGTTGTCCTCTTTGCCTCGTCAGTCTGTGACCTCCAGAGTGCACTTGAAAGGTTTGATGCCGAGCGTGAAGCAGCGAGGATAAGGATCAGCACCTCCAAATCTTAGGTCATGGTCACTCCCGGGAGATGGTGGAATGTTCTCTCCAGGTGAGGGGGGAACAGCTGCCCTCAGGGTTTCTTTCGCGAGTGATGGTAATTGGGAGCCGGAGATCGGCCTGCGGATCGGTGTGGCATTCGCAGTGTTGCAGGCGCTGTACCGATCCGTGGTAGTAAAGCGGGGGCTGAGTTCTCGAACAAAGCTCGCGGTTTACAAGTCGATCTACATTCCCGCCCTCACTTATGGTCATGAGCTTTGGGTAATGACCGAAAGGATGAGATCGTTGGTATAAGGGGTTGAAATGAGGGTTCTCCGCAGGGTTGCTGGGCTCACTCTCCGAGATCGGGTGAGCAGCTCGGGAATCTGGGAGGGCCTCAGAATCAAGTTGCTGCTCCTCCGGTTCGAGAGGAGCCAGTTGAAGTGGTTCGGGCACCTGGCAAGGATGGCCCCCTGTAGACTCCCGGGAATGTCCCTCTGGGCGAAGACCCCGGGGCCGGCCCAGGACACGCTGGCGGGACGATGTCGCTCTGCTGGACTGGGAACGCCTAGGAATTCCCCAGGAAGAGCTAGAGTCTGTCACCAGGGAAAAGAGGTGTGGACCGCCCGACTCAACATGCTGACGCCACGACCCTCACAAGGACATCCGGACTGAGAAACGAACGAACGAGCATTGTATTGCAAATAAATTTAATACTGCTATGTAATGTCTGTTTTGAGAGATGCCTGTTAATTTTGTTTGGAGACATTTATAAACACAGCCTGCTCCATCTCCCCTAATATTCATTCAACACATTCCTAAACTTAATCACATGTCAGTACACTGCTGGATACATCAGAGTACCCCCCCCCCTCCACGTTACGCTGAATTGTTTCGTCCGTTCCTCACCACGCTTACAATCAATCAGGGCGGATCTGGTGAAAGGGGGAAGGGCCAGAAACAGCCCTGAGGGCTCTCGACACTGAAGTTAGCCGTGTCCAAGCATCGAACACCAAACCAGGTTCACCGGGTTCATGATGCACTGCGCGTCATTAGGCTAAGGGGAAATTTAACTAATTGTGTCTTTATGCAGCCATTCTCTCCTTCTGTCTGATCTCTGGAATGGCCAACAGACTCGATACGTGAGGTCGCTTTGCTCAGTATTGCTGAACCGACACGTGTTCCAGCAGATCCAGTTTGCCTATTGCACTGATCCAACACAGCGTGAGCGTGTGCATGTTCTACAGAGTACCCACATTGTGGTTTTCCTCATATGACGTCAACGTCTCGGGAGTACGGTATGTTTAGGAACGTCAATGCATCGTGTTGGACACATGCCTTGTGAAAAGCATGCAGGGATCTTGTTGCAGCCTGAAATTCGCTTTCGATGTGTGTGCAAGGGATCTCATTGGACGAATAACGTATACGGCACTTAATTAAAGCATAATCTTAGGGTTTTTTCGGTAAAGTCACGTAGGTAAAATTTTTTAATTTAAATTAATAAAAGTAAAATAAAAATAAAATAAAAATCACGACGTTTCGGAGGCAACACAAGCTTCCGTCTTCAGGTGGAACCGTCACAGCATGATAGCTGTATCAGCATGACAGCTGTATCACTTGATACTGCTACGTGACTTTAACGAAAAAAACCTAAGAATATGAATCCTTGCAGTCACGAAAGCTTCAAATCTAGAATTAATTAAAGCAGGCGACGTGGTGGTCAATTTCATGTCTCGCAGTGATTCTTGGCCAAGGCGTGATGTAAGCGCTCAAAACTCGCCACGGGGCAAGACTAAATGGCATTAAGCACACGAAGCGACTGTAATTGCCAGTTGTCCGCCTTTTGCAATGACACGGATATCAACGCTTCTTCTGATCAAAATCATTATTAAGCTATACTCAGATTCTTTATTTAGACTGGAGGAATACAATGAGCTAATGCGCTCTCTCACCCGGGTGTCCAGTAAAGTACTGGGCTGATGTACCTGACTCATTCATTACTCCTACTTTGTTTAAGTTCAAAATCTTCCGAATCTTATTATAACATGGTTAGCCGAATTCGCTGTATGTTTTATGCAATCAAGAATTATTGCCTCTTTGGGGAGATGCTTTTTGAATCGCTTTTGCCAACGCACCGCAACAACAGATTGGATCCAGGTGGCATTCCCCATTCACTCCAGGGCCCATTTCTCCCTTCTCTTCTTTCACCCCTAAATTCCATCTTTTTTGGTCCATTCCCAGCAGCCGAACTCCTGACCCCCACCCCCCTCCTCCTCCTCCTCAAGATCTCTGCAGACTCAATCTCTCTCCGCCTTTCCCTCTATTCCTGGCCACTTCATGCACCCCCCCCCACCCTTGCCCTAGCCTGACTCTGCTCTCTCCCCACCCTCTCCTCTCCCCCCTCTCCCCCTTCCAGGCCCGGCCCTCCGCTGGCAATCCTGCAGGGCACGCGGGTGTCACCGCCTGAACACGCGGCGCCGCGTCACGCGCGGCGTGCGCTGCACGCGCCCAGCACGCAGCACGCCCAGCGGCGGAGAAGGCGAGGAGGGCGAGGAGGAGGAGGCGACCCGTCGGAGGCCGTCGGATTGCGAGAAGGGCTGCATGCAGAACGAGAGAGAGCGAGAGAGAGAGAGTGAGCGAGAGGTGGGGGTTTACATAAAGCAAAGTTTAAAAATGTAAAAAAAAAATACGAAATGACGAACGAAGCAAAGTGTCGAATACACCGAGCATCTTCTTGTTTCCACTGATTGTAAAAAAAAGGGAGGCGGGGAGACACTGACGGAGGCCGGGCTAGGGTTAGGGATGGGCCTACGGGTAGGGCAGGGGGTCTTCTAAAGACTGCTTCGTGACGTGAGTCATGAAGACCCGCCGTCTCGTATTCGCCACGTGCATTGCGGCGCTTGAATGTTTTTTTTTTTAAACCGAATCTGGAAAAAATGGATTTTCTTTTTATTTAGTTTGCCGACCCCTTGGCTAGGATTAGGGCTCTGGATGGGGCTACGGTTATGGTCTGATTTGCTTATGTGACCGCTGTAGTGTGGATTTAAAGCTTTCGTGACTGCAGGGATTCATCTTCTTGGTTTTTTCGGTAAAGTCACGTAGAAGGGAAATAATAAAATTAAAAAAATAAAACATCATAAAATACAATTCTCACGACGTTTCGGCCACAACACAAGCAGCCGTCCTTGGTGGTGCTCATTCAGACGCTGTCTTTCCGACAGACCTGTTCTTCACCTGAGGACGGCTGCTTGCGTTGTGGCCGAAACGTCGTGAGAATTGTATTTTATTATGTAGAATTTTTATTATTTCCCTTCTACGTGACTTTACCGAAAGAACCAAGAAGACGCTGTAGTGTGGTTAGCGTTACAAGTCTGGTTGGCTCGTGTTTGTTCGGGTTAAATATAAGGGTTAGGTCAGATAGACTAGTGTGGTCAGTGTTCTGGTTATGGATAGGGTCTACTTTCCCAGTGTCATTATGGTAAGGGATATGCCTATAAGGTCTGGCTAGTGCGGTTAGGGTCAGGGAGTACGGCTAGCGTCTGCTTGGCTAGTACTGAAAATTGGCAATGTTCTCGGCCTTGGTCAAAAATCCGAAGCCAAACAGACCGAAAAAATGCTACCTCTAGAGCAGGGGTGGGGAACGTCCGACCCACGGGCCGTGTGAGGCCCGCGAAATCATTTGGTCTGGCCCTGCCAATGCAACCGCAGGCGGGACTCGAAATTCAATAAATCTAGAAGCAAACCTGGAAAAGCAGTTGCGAGTGGCAGCAACATCATCAACACCAGCTAACATCACACGCCTCGCCAAAGAGAAGCAGTTCCAGCCATCACATTAGGGGTGAGTTAATTAAACGTTTGACCAAATATAGCAGGCAAATCTTTAAGTTGATCATTTTGTATGGCCCGCAGATGATGTTATACATATCCAAATGGCCGTTGGCAGAAGAAATGCTCCTCGCCCCTGCTTTAGAGGCTCTTCTAGTTGCAAGGAGCAAGTGTTTCTACTCTGCCACCCTGCCACTTTTCATAAAGTCAAGTCTTATTTTGGCAGTGTAAGGGAACAGACTGGATACATATAAAATCATTGGCATGAATTTTCAATTCCAACAATATCTTCAGCCTATTCTGTTCACAAAACTCTTCATTTATAAAATAATAAAAATAAAACATAATAAAATAATTGTATTATATTTTTATTATTTTATTATTTCCCTTCTACGTGACTTTACCGAAAGAACCAAGAAGAGGAATCCCTGCAGTCACGAAAGCTTTAAATCGAAAAAAATATTCATTTATAATTATTCCAATGGCAATAGCCATCCACGGTAAGGAAACAGTCACAGAAATAAGTTGTTTTAATCGCTTACATCAGAATATGTCACGATACAGATGACGTCCACATGACAGTTTCCATAACTGGAAAAAACATTCCATAATTGGGAATGTTACCCCTGGCCCCTTAATCACCTCAACACTTAAAACGATTTAAACTATTTTTAAATCCTTTATATTAAGTTCACTTGCTTGCTTGCTTGCGTGCTTGCGTGCTTGCTTACTTGCTTGCTTACGACCGTGCAAATCTTTCGGTAGTTTTTTAACCCACTTCCCGTGATCCAATCGAGCTGACATTTTGCACACAGACTCGTTGTGCGTGACAATTAATTTTCGTGAAAAAAAAATTCCCAAATTTTACACTGTTTAGGAAAAATATAAATTTAATTACCAATTGCTTAATGCTGGCAGACAATCATCTGACCCATAGGTGGCAGCCATCTCAAGCCAGAGGACGAGAGGACTTTAGCCGCCCCGATGCCACGCATATAAAGGATTTATAGTGAAAAACTTTGTTTTTACGGGTTAATTTTTTACTTTACCAGGTAAGGCCCACTGAGTTGTATAGCTTTTTTTCAGAAGCGACCTGGTCACAAATGAAAGCTCAGCAAAGTGGCTTATCACGTGAGACGTTCTAGCAGCCAAATACTCTAAACACATGTTTCTAAATGTGGCGGGAAAAAACGGAGAACTCAGATAAAAATTCACGCAACCACGGGGAGAGAGACACACCAAACTTCGGTTTAATCTCCAAATGATGCAATTTTCTGTGCTGATTATAGACAAAGATGTAACATACCTTGGAGTTCAAATCACTCATAACCTTTTGCAACATAATATTTACGTTCATATTTATATTTCGGGAAACCGAGATTACTCTTTCAGCTCCCCTGATTACATCGTGCCAAGTTCGCAACGACTTCAGATGCAGATTGTCCCAGATGTTCCCAATGGACACAATAAACACATGGCCACGCTTGTTTGCTATACGAGTGTGGTTCAAGTCAAGTCCCAGGCTGTATGCTCACAGACAAGAGTTTTAATCCTGGGATCATACCAGCAGCTCGCCTATTTTTCAACACAGTCTCCATTCACAGCGCATCACTTTCTCTCAGTTATGCACACGTGCCTGAATGCCTGATGCAGCAACAGAAGGTGGTGTGAACCATTTCAGGACACGTCTTAAGGCACTGCGCTTTTTTTGGAAACCCATCTGACAGACGCCTTGTTCAAGTGCAGGTGGGAATGCATCCACAGTTTCAACACTGCCAACGCTCATTGATGTTTCTGCTGCAATGTATTGCAATTCTAGATTTGAAGCTTTCGTGACTGCAAGTATTCATATTCTTAGGTTTTTCGGTAAAGTCACGTAGGTAAATTTTTTAAATTAAAATTCATAAAAGTAAATATATACCCCCCCCCCCCTCAACCAGTATATATACGGGGTAGTACCTCTTGGAATCTCTCATTTACTTGATACAGCAAGCGTGCTGTGACGGTTCCACCTGAAGACGGAAGCTTGTGTTGCCTCCGAAACGTCGTGATTTTTTATTTTTATTTTACTTTTATTAATTTTATTTTTTTACCTACGTGACTTTACCGGAAAAACCTAAGAATTTATTGTAAATTGCACGCACGTCGAACAGCCAGATCCAGGCTTTCCACTCGCTTAATATTGGCATCCGTCAAAAAAAACACTCAGCTCGGACCGGCGGTACTCAACACGTGTCGCATACCAATCAGGCACTGCCGATTGTCTGAACTGCGTCCAAACTGTGAATCCCGGCTGGCTCGATGCCTTTCCCGACAGAGGCGTAGCTAGGGGGGGGGGGCAGGGGGGTACATATGTCCCCGGGCGCCAAGGTAAAGGGGCGCCAAAATGAGGGTTACAACTTTACATTATAACTTATTGCGGCGGGCGCGTCAGCCTGAAACTACTGCACAAATCTACACCTCAACCTAAAAGTTCATATATCCCGCCACACACAGCCTACATGTCATGTAATTACATTTTGGTATGTGATTAAACGGTGGGGGGGGGGGCGCCAATTTTATAGTTCGTCCCCGGGCACAAATGATCCTAGCTACGCCACTGTTTCCCGAGCAAGCAACATCATAGCTCGGCTCTCCGTTGCGCGACTGGGGTAACCCCTCGCCACTCGTCATCCTTTCCCACACGCCACGTCGGTGCTCCAATGGACCTCTGCCGCCCGGTGCCACTTCTCTCCAATGCCCCTTGTGCGCTAGTTATCACTCCAGCCTTTTTGGACGCATCAGCTGCCAAGGAGGTCGTGTGACTCATCGCCCCACTCTGTCGCAAGATCTCCGCGAGGACGCAGCGTGGAGGCGTTTCACTCGCTGCTCTCTGGAAAACCACACCACCACCACCACCGCCGTGCACGGGCTGGCGGGGACGCGGGCAGAGATTGGCATGCCTGCTTGTACGAATGCGCTTATTGGCCCTTACATAATCGCCGTCTAAACTGCGCATGGTGAAATATGAATTCCAATTGCACAATACAATAAGAGAACACATTGCATGTGCTGTGTCTGCAGATGGGTGTCATAAAAACCGCACTGGATTACATTTGTCGGCTATGATTCACGCATTTGTAGCATTTGATAATGATAACAATAACACTGGTCTTTTTATTTGCCCTTACATTTATTCTGAAGGAATGCCTTGATTTGGCTTTTACAGAGGCAGGATTTCCATGTTGCATTTTCAGCACCACGAGCCAAGCAACGATACATCTGCACCACACATCATTTGGGTCACGCTGCAGCCAGCACTTGTTCATATGCGTATGAATACACACATCAGGAAGTGTATTCACTGATTATAAATATCATTTGGTGCTTTGGCCAACTGGTCCACTCAACGTAGGTATTTTGAATTGGCACTTGTGTCACAGCTACGCTGTGGAGGCAGGGTGAGTGAATCACACAGAGGTGATCTCATGCTAACAGGTGGCCAGCATTTCATTAATTAATAACACTGAAATAATAAGCTAATTCCATAATACATTTAAATTGCATTTTATTATACTTCTTATATAATATAACTATATTCAGTAATACTTATTACTGAATAATTATTACCGAATACTTATATGGGTGTTCTCCCATGCGGTGAAAGTTTCTATAAATACATATGCACACACACGTACAATAATACATATAATTCGTATATAACTTTATAACTGCATGGCATGACTGTGTAGCGTGTGTTTCTGTGAGAATGGTTTTCACCTTTGCTCTATTTATGGGCGTCATTCATGATGTGACATTGCCGCTGGGCTGTTCTGCTGTGGTATTTGTGGCTTAATTCGGGAACCCGCACATGCTTCGTGACAGCGCGTCTCCATAATAGATGCCACATGTGAAACACTTCAATGATTGCAGGTTTACCACTTGGCCAGCCCTCTCAGTTGATCACTCAGCCAGCGACTGCATCATTTACCCAGCCAGCTACCCAGTCATTCAGCTAGCCATTCATCCAACCAGCCAGTAGTTCAATTATTCCACCAGCTGTTTAGCCAACCAGCCACCCATCCACTGAGCCAGCCAGCCGGCCACTTAGCCAATTCCACAGCCAGTCAAATCACTCGGTCAGCCACTCAGTAAACTATCCAGCCACCAGCCATGTAGCCCACAATGAGAGTAGAGTTACCGGTGACTGTAAACAAGGCAAGTTAGAGGACAAATCTTCAATTTCGATGTAAAGCTTTCGTGACTGCAGCAGGGATTCATCTTCTTGGTTCTTTCGGTAAAGTCACGTAGAAGGGAAGTAATAAAATAATAAAAATTAAACATAATAAAATAATTCTCACGACGTTTCTGCCACAACGCAAGCAGCCGTCCTCAGGTGACGCTGTCGCCTCGACAGACCTAATTTTCACCTGAGGACGGCTGCTTGCGTTGTGGCCGAAACGTCGTGAGAATTATTTTATTATGTTTTATTTTTATTATTTTATTACTTCCCTTCTACGCGACTTTACCGAAAGAACCAAGAAGACACATATTCAATTGCATATATTTTGTATGAATGGGATTGCCGTGTTCTATTCCAGCTATTTATTTGCATGTGGAAATAGCAATTTTGTATTGGCATATTTAACGTTGTCATAAACAGAAATAGCTAAGTAATAGATAGGTAATTAAACAAAATAGGACTTAGAGTAGGAATGCCTGATGTATTCTGAGAATACTTGAAAGTGTTTATTTGGCAAATAAGATTACAACATTAACTTCAACTAAAATATTTTCACAATTATCTACATTCACACGTAATGCTTTGTGATCTCAGCCAGTGTCTGCTTAAGGGAGCACACAGAGATGACAGGTTGGAGATTCCAGGAGTAGATGACACCAGATGGTTCTTCAACATTGGATCTGGCACGGAAAACTAAAAATATAAATATATAAACGATCGACATACAATTTAACACACGTTACAAGTTTTTTTTTTATTGTATTGTAATGGTTCTCACATATATGACAAATACTTATCCTTTCTATTGCCAATATCTTGCCTTATCAATGAACAAAGCCTAATTACTAACTTTTCCCAATGAGACATGGGTAAACTCGAATTTTCTATTCTCCTGCATCCAGTAGTGGATTGAGAAAGGATACAAAGTATGATTACAGTATTCTTATGTATGTGCGTGTGTGCCTCCACTTTTCGCCCCGCGATGCCTTTTGGTACGACGTCTTGAAACGAATTTTGCATCTATAAGCCACGCGAATCCCAACTGCATTGCAGCTGGATTGATTACTATTATAATTTTAGCAATATATCAATCACGCGGGCAGACGGGCGTGCAGCGGTCGCAGGAGACGGACGGGGTGATGTGGGTTTGTGTGTTTTACGATTTTAGCTCCAGGTGAGCGGCAAAGGGTGGGTGTGAGGAACCCAGCCACCTGTCACGCAGCGCACAGAGCCGCGGGGGAGGCGTCTCGCGAACACGGGAGTCTAACCGGGCACGCCCATGCTTCAGCGACATCTGATGCAATCGTGCAACAGGATTGAGCTATTGCACGATGCGACAAACTGCCCGTCTCGCTTCGGTAAAATCACCCACGCAACTGTCACGCTCGGCCCTTCCCAGCTGCCGGAGTGAACCTGGTGACACCGTCTCATTTCATGTGGTTTATTTTTAAATGTATGTATGTGTTAGTATTATCATCGTCGTCGCTATCATCACCGTTGTCGTCGTCGTCATCATCATAGTCACCTGTATTTCTGATGCACTTCCCCAGCATCGTTTGTGGAGGTATAATTGGCCCTCTGTGCTGGAAAGCGTAGAGGACAGTCTCAAGACTCATTTGAATGAGGGTCCTGCTACGTGATGTTTGGACAATTTAATCGCGAGTATCATCTAATCGCGAGTATAATCAGTCATCCAGAGTGACACTTTGTGGCACAGCAGCAGTTGTCGTATGGATAGACTGTCCACCGGCCATGGGAATGTGGAATTTACATTATTGGCTCAGGGCCGCCTATGGTGATGATTGCCAACCGTGTTGTGTTTCAGCAAGAAGGCCTCTCGAGCTTTGACTTCATCACGTGGCAAAGACACCAGAGTGCCCAGGGAAACCCCACAGACATGACGAGATAGCACTCGAAAGTCCGCTGTACTGCCATGCACTGGGCTACTCATTGGTGTCTCAGATAGATGATGACCTCTTCATGATCCACCAAGCTCTCATCCAAAGTACCGGATGCTGGGTGTGCGCCACCACTGCTGCCTGCGACAATGACCTTGCTTCTCTATTAGTCTGTTATATGACCCCCCCCCCTCCCGAGTTCACGGCCTGCACACTACAAAGACGAAGATACCGCTATAGCCTCAACAGACGTTTTGGGGCAAGTGCTGTGAGCTAGCACCTGTGAAGGCCGGCACATGTGGAAGCCCTATCCCTAAGCCTGAATATCCTTGCAAACGAGTTGGTCCATCTCCAAGGGATCATCCAAGTAAGATGTGTAAATAAATAACTATATATTTGGTAAACGTATCATATCACTTGTTCTATCCAACAGCCACCCTTGGTATGACTCTCTTGTTCAAGAAAATGCCTCTGCAAAATGATGTCTGCGTGTCTTAAACCATCCCATTGTGTTGGTCAACATGGGCACGAAACAACCAAACCAGATCCAGAAGAAGGTCAATTTGGAGCCATTAGAGCAGGATTGGTGATGAATGGGTGATGGATGGGTGATGGACAAGCACCGACAATGGGAATTTCTGGCTAAGTTTAGGCCCTTTTGATCCAGCAGTCCCACCAACAAGAAATTACCACAACTTGGAAGTGAATGTGGCTTCCAGATCAAAATTCTGAACGCGGGATTTTTGTTTTGTCGAGATTCCATATTAATAGATTTGTGGTGGTTTAATTTTTTTTAATAAACGACACAACAGTTATTTGACCTCAATATGACTATATTGACTAAATTACTTTACGTTCTATGTACTATGGTAAAATGAGCGTGACTCAAATGTGTGCCATTTTATAAATGTTGAACTGTTTTGCTTGCTATCAAAGGAAGCTTGCCTGTTAGAGTTTTGAGTTATGGTGCATTTTTAAACCATACTTTACCAGCATTCGCCCTCTAGTGGATAATGCCACATACACCTATTATAAAAGCCTCGCGTTCCGTTCATCCGTTTGTCCATCAACTAAATTGTGAGAGACTTTCAGAAGGCCTGAAACAAAAAGTTATAGAAAGTGGACTGCCCCAGGTGTGCGGGTTAAAAAAGTTGATTCAACAGGTTACCAAAAATCGTCGACCCCCCCCAAAAATGTTTTTTCACTCTCCCAGCCCCCCTAAAATACATTTATTTTGTAGGCAGATATGCCAACATCTGCCCCCCCCCTTCACCACTGTTCAGACATGTCTCAGTATAACTTGTCGGTTACTTTTGGTCAGGGCTGGTGGTAAGCAGGTGTTGCTCTTTTTAAATAGTACTGTGCATAAGTACCAGCGAATAAAAAACTTCACAGAAAATTTAAATTTGCATCAGACGCTTCAAAATTTAAGGAAATCAAGAAGACCCATTTGGTGCTTGGGAGACTGACTAATTCCACAACAAGTACAATCAACCTCATGATTCTTGATTTGAAGCTTTCGTGACTGCAGGAATCCATACTATTTGGTTCTTTCGGTAAAGTCACGTAGGTAGAAAATAAAATAAATCACGACGTTTCGGGCGCAACACAAGTTTTTTCATTTCATTTCATTTATTAGGTATAGCCCTGTGAGCCATTCGGCTCTTGAATCGGGTGCAACCGCAACAAACAAAACAAAAACATGAACAAGAATACATCTTAAAGTGACTACATCTTAAAGTGACTATGTGCAAACGTCCGTCAACCTTTTCAAACAGTCTGCCTCAGCAGCAGGCCGTGCTTTCCCACCTGATGATGGACGCTTGTGTTGCACCCGAAACGTCGTGAATTATTTTATTTTATACCTACGTGACTTTACCGAAAGAACCAAAGAGTATAACCTCATGATTGTTTCATCCATTATCCAGAATTACATATTTGACATTTATTGAGCATTTATTTAGAGTTTTGATAGTTGCGGTCATGGAGGGAGGGTGAAATAAAAACATATCTAATTAACTTTGAGGTACACCCCAATAGTGTGTCTACACACATGGGGGGGGAGGGGGAGAGGACATCAGTGGTGGCGACGGGGGAGCCGTGAAGCGCAGAGAAGCCCTCCGCAAGAGTTAGAATAAGGTGGCCAGAGGCAGCCGTGATTTCAGCTTCATGAAAACGAGACTCTCATCCATACCACTGTGGCTTTCAAAGGAACACGATACAATAGGCAATGTTTTGGGCAATGGTCCTTCTTCATAAAACATGGCCCTTCGTCATAGCACATACAGTAGCACACATCACCGATGTGTATTCTGTTCTGTAAAATCCTTAGCGTTTTGCTGTTTAGCTACAAATATAATGCAGATGTATCAGCCTTAGCATGGCTTCCTTGAATAAGCTTGGTGTCGAACATTAACAGAACTTAAATTCCTGGTTACCCAAGAAATCTAAAAATGTTGATTCCTATGCAAATGACAGAGTGTACATTGCAAGTTTCAAGTTAATTTTGTTTAGGTGAGCACTAAATACACTAGGATGAGTCTCATTTGCAGGCATAACCTATAACAAGCAAAGGATGTGCTGCTCACAAACAGCAGGAAGCGACGACTCCCATCATGCCTTGCGTGTGCATGTCATGTGACCACCGTATTGCATGTACTATGCTCTAAGCCTTGTCTAGATCACCAACTCAAAAAAGAGCTGAGCATTTGGCCATATTATTGCTTAAATCGCCACCCTAAAATAGGTTAAAGGTTGACCGTCGCTTCAGGATTTGCCCTTGTTTGTTACAGGAGGAATATGGGCCTGTGTGGGAGGCATGGTGCGTTTTTATAGGGCTGTGAGCTTGTCAGCAAATGAACACATTCCTGCGGAGGGAGCTGGTAGGAACGTTGGGTTGCTCGGTCAATGACCAGGGTCAACGGCGGCATGGTGTATTCCGCAAATATGCCCGACTGTGAGGGTGGGCACAAGCCGGCGTGAGTAGGTTAAACGTTGAGTTTTATAAGGGCACCACGGGGTGACCTGCCCCTCCCCACCCAGGCCTACCCCTCCCACCCCCCACCCAGCCCCACCCTCCCAACCCAGCCCCTCCGCACCCTCCCCACCCAGCCCCTCCCCACCTCCCCTCCCCACCCAGCCCCACCCCACCCAGCCCCTCCCCACCCAGCCCCTCCCCACCCTCCCCTCCCCACCCAGCCCCACCCTTCCACCCAGCCCCTCCCCACCCTCCCCTCCCCACCCAGCCCCTCCCTCCCCACCCAGCCCCTCCCCACCCTCCCCACCCAGCCCCACCCCTCCCATTTTTGGATGCACGACGGACGGACGGACACAATAATCCCCCGTGGGCTGGTGGAACCAGGAGGTTCCTACCAGTAATATTCAGCATCTGTATCCAAGCAATGAGAAGACGTGTAATATATCTGTGCGTACCAATAAACACAACCTCGCGTGAACAGTACATCTTTCTTTGTTTTTTATTAAAATATTGTGCGATACACGTGATCAAGTATAGACGCTTAAGTGTAAAATGCCCACAAAAGCAAAATAACAAACTTGCATTGTGTAGGCGGGCTTGCTGGTGTGAGCACGTGGTAAGATGTCTTACACATTGTTGTCACGCACAAGTGCCATGGTGTCAACGTTATGAACAAAGTTATTACATATATATAGTTATATAAAAACAATCTTGTACTTACGCATTTGAAGATTGTAATATATACTTAGCAAGAAATACAAAGTAGCGAAGTATGTGTTCATTTTCAATGAACCCAAACATTGCTCTCTTTTAAATACGGCCTGTACAAGGTGGCTTAAGTGAGCTAGCGCTCTGCTATAACGGAACAACTATAGTTACTAGAAGGACAAATGCATAAGTTACAAAAAAATCAACCATCTACAATATTCAACAGTTTCATCGGTGCCAAATGTTGCAAATTGCTTTCAAGTGTTATCAGCTCGAATGTGGCTCAGCCTAGACAGACAACACAACCCAAACAACGCGGCCCTTGGATTTGTTAAACGGCTACCCAAAGGCGACGCGTCGCTGGCTGTTCGACCGTGGCCTGCAACTATATTGATGATCAAAACGTAACTTATGGTAACGTTTACAGAGTGCTCTTCTCGTGTAGTGAATTCTAGACGTTTGATGACCCCACATCACTTCGGCGAAAAACGCTCGAGTGCTGTGAATGTGCTGCCGGAAAGTCACTTTGTCGGAATTTATTTCCGCGAACGAAACTTTGTGCTTGCGCTGGGGATGCGTGGCATGCAGCCTGGGTGTGCACTTGCGTCTACAATATAAGAGCCGTTTGCTTTACAGTTTGCGTCCTTCCTTTAAGTGATGCACGCAGCCAAAAACCCCTCGTTCAAAGCACAGTCCAGGTGCAGTGCCGGTGAGGTGGGGTTCATTCAGCCGGGTTCCACCCATCAGATCCCACCCGTAGGGTCCTAGGAGTAGGGGTCCCTGTTGTGAGATCCCACCCATGGGGGTCACTGCCACGGGGTGCGGGCACGCGTGGGTGCCCCACCACCCAACGTGATGAAGCCGCCGCTTCGCTCTCCACGTGCCCAGAGCGGCGTCGCAGTCTCTCGCGTCAAAGAAAAGAGTCGGCGCCGCTACGCGCAGCCGCATTCTTCCACCACCATGTCGGGCACGTCCTTCTTGATGATGTTGTTCTGCTTGTCCAGGTACAGCATCGACATGGAGGTGAGGCGAGTGGGCACGCAGCACGGGTTCTTGGAGGCCATGGGCTCCACTCCGCGCAGCCTGTACTGGTTGATGATGGCGTTGTGGAAGGACGCGGATGCCCCGGGCGTGCCGGCCATGTAGAGCGGGCACTTGCCCAGGCAGAAGTTGCTCTGGTAGCCGCTCGGCTGGATGATCCAGTCGTTCCAGCCGATCTTGTGGAAGTCCACGAAGAAGCGGTGCAGGCAGCACAGGTCGGAGCGGTCGTCGCACTGCAGGTCCCGCCTGCTCACGCGGTGTGCCGCGTCCGAGCCCATGTGCAGCAGCAGGAAGGGCCGGTAGTCCGAGTCGGGCGAGTCGCCCCACCGCGGACCCAGGGTGGCCCTCACCCCGCCGGCCCCCTCGCAGCCGTCGCACGTCACGCGCACGCTCAGGCCCGCCGCGCCCCGGGACAGCGCCGCCTGCACGGCCTTCGTGAGCGGGAAGGTGGTCCAGTGGCTCCGGCTGGAGACCGCCACGCGACGCTGCACGGCGGCCGTGCCGGCACCGTGGCGCTCCCGCACGTGGAAGGTGGCGGTGCCGTTGCCGCTTGAGCCGCTTGAGCCGCCGCCGTTGCCCGTGTGCACGTAGAGCCACAGGTCTGCGCGCAGCACAGGAGGCCTCTGCTCGCCCGACTTGGAGAGCGCAAAGTGGATCTCCGATGAGTGGCCGCCGTCTGCAGGGAAACGCACATCGCATGAAGTCAGACGCAACGCCGCAACGGAGCCACGTGTTGCTGTGACGTGCGTGTGGCTCGTTCGCCTGCGTGTGTTGTTTTGGTGATATTGCGCTCATGTCTCCATCACAACGGCGGTGTTTCACGGATGTAAGTTTGACCCAGAGCGTCTTTCATGGCTCAAATGAGCAATGGGGAGGCGCTCGTTGACTTTAGTGGTTCTGAATCAGTCGTGAAATGTCCACGTTGCTATGGCTGGGACCGAATCCTATTAAAGGACACCCATTTTCGGCTTCCGACGAAATGAACCTCGGTTTGTCAACCCTAAACAGGAGTTGACTTCGTGGACCTTCAGATTGTCATTCAAGCTGAGCTGGATCCGTCAGTTGAAACACGATGATCGTGGTGGGTGACTTTTGTGCAACGCGACAAATTTCCCAGGGCGATGCCTTTGCTTGCACACAAACACATTACTTGTGCCAGGTGGTGTGTGGTCGAACACCTGACTCGTATTTGGAAAATCGTGATTTCCAATCACACTCAGGGGGTTGAATCAGCTCGTCGGCAGCCTTCCAGGGTGGATATCCTGAGCGGCGCCTTTTCAAGAGCTCACAGTGAGTTTTCTAGGGCCCTTGCCATAGGAATGAGGAATTTCCACCACTGGTTCATGACCGCCATCGGACATGAGCGCCGCGCTATGCTTGTTTGAGTGTGGACACTCTCTGAGTGTGTGTTACGGATTGTTTCTTCTGTCTGTGTTCTCGTTGGTTGAAGGTTTGAAGTCGCTACGTGAATGGTGATCCATGAGGATCGTAATAAAGATGCAAAACATTGTCAGTGTCTCTCAGCGATTCTATAACCTCTAAGAATGTTCCTCGACATTGCACAAGATAAATTATTAAATGTTGCAGTGTTCCACAAAAATGAAGAAAAAGTATTTAAGCAAGAACAAATCTGCTTAAAATACGGCTATTTTAAACGAAAGTCGCACAAAAAATGAACGCCCATTTTTTTGCATGCGGTATATCTTGGATGACTTCGCTCAGCCTCGTCAGAGACCACAGAGACGTCTGTCATCACTGCCACGACTGTGGGTTTATTGCTTACAGTAATGGAATTTGTGTCAGGCCACGTACCATGGGTAACTTTGGTGGAAGTGTATCCCCTAGTCTCACTCCCTTTCTAAAATGTATGCTGACCCTTCATGCAATTGGGGAGGCCTTCAGCCAGCCGTGGATAGATCCAGCACTCACTAATTCACTCCAGCTACTCGTTCACCGGCGGTCAGTTACATTCTATCGTTAATCCCATGGTCAATGCTCCCATGAACTTCACTCATTGACTCCTCCACCCGTGTTGAGGACTGGGTCGAGCAGACTGACTGCTTCATCCCATCCCGACTGTGTTCACACACCACACTGCAGGTCACAATTCCTTCTTTACTTGCACGTCTCGACTTGGCAATTCCCTCCCACTACCATCAGCATCATCATCATCATCATCTCTTTTCTCAAGTTCTCACATTAATCTTCTTGGTTGTTTCGGTAAAGTCACGTAGAAGGGAAATAATAAAATAATAATAATACAACATAATCAAATAATATAATAACAAAATTGTACAATTTATTATATTATTTTATTATGTTTTATTGCTATTATTTTTATTATTTTATTATTTCCCTTCTACGTGACTTTACCGAAAGAACCAAGAAGATGAATCCCTGCAGTCACGAAAGCTTTAAATGGAAATTCTCACATTAACCTTGCTCGATTCAAGAAGCGTATCGACTCTCATCTGTTACAACCTGAATCGTGCTGGTTGTTGCTGGCTGCTTGGCATTCTTGGCCTCAGGTCCTGTTCTCAGCAACCGTGATGAACAAAATAAGATCACGGCTGATTTCTGGTGATGACATGTGATGGGAAGCTGCGCCTGTGCAGTGGATGATTCCTCGAGCCCCCAACCCACGCCCACAGCGGTTTATATGTCAGTCCTGTCGAGATAATTTTATCGTAACTCGTGACCAGGCACCCCAAGGTACAAGGAAGTATGGTAATCGTGTTAATGACCCCAATTAATTAATTGCGAAATAAATACCAGCGTGGAAGTCATTCCACGAAACACACATTCAGCAAAATTAAAACTTCCACGAATGTGCCTTTCTCAGATGTGTCACAATTCGCTGGCATTGTGTAATAGGAAAATGCCACCAGAGAAATGCACAATAATTGCCACCAGGACACCCAGTCACGTCGCACGGGCATTTCCGTCTGTGCTCGTGACATCCGTTACATTGCAATCACACGGGTGTCAAGAGAATGATGTTTCTCTCCAAAATGTGATGTCTATTAGTGTAGCTATGTCAATTCGGGGTAGCTATTGTTCGATGCCGCGGATGCACATTTTTTCAATTAAAATCGTGATACTCAGCCGAGCAATATCATAATGCAGGAATGCAAGGCACATGGAGTTTTTTTTTTGCAATGTAACGCAGATTCTCAAGACTCATTTTCACGAGGGTTCCACTAGAAATGTGTGGCCAATTCATTGAAACTGGAGTGCCCAGAGGAAGAAAAAAGCACTTTCTGAGATTAAAAAAAAACCCTTTAAGGTTAAGGTGCATCCCTGCACTTGCTTGCTCACGTCACTGCCGACAAAAGGGCCTTCGCTTGAGAAAGCTCTACAATGTATATTTTTGGCCTACTCTTCCATGCTGGCCAGACGTCTTGGAAGAGGTTGGAGTCCCCACACTTTGCCGCACCAGCCACCATGTGCCGAACAACTAACTGTGCTATGCCCATTTATACGACCCTGCTGGAGGTGTGGAGGGGGGGGGGGAATTGAAAAACGGATCCTTATGGCGGTACCCCGGGGTAGCAAACAATACAACATGTCCGAGGCAATGAAATCTTGTATTTCTGAGATACTTTTTTTTCCAGGGGTGTAATTAACTCCGCGACTGGGGTAACCAATTAATCCGAAATCAGTGCTACTCCGTGATGTCGAAACGCCAAACGTTCGCATAAAAAATCCGTTATCGAAAATTTCAACTCTGAATAGTCCATCGTGTACAGCTCGTCGAGATGAGTCGATTGCCGCATCGCCGACCATCAGCAGACTAAAAATGACTGCATCACGGACATTATGAGGTTCAACTGTCACAATTGTTTTAACTGCAGCGGCAGAACATCGAACCGGTGACCTCGGAAAAAAATTAGTTTACAGGTGCAGGGTGTTAAACATCACACCACGGCATCATCCCATACTCGAAGATAAAAATCGAGCACGCCTAATCGGCATTCATCCAATGGCCAGACTGGTTCCCGCCATGGTAAGGTGGAATTACAATGTCCTGTTCAGAGTAAACACCATACCCAACCCATTGCTCATATGAGCAGATGCCCACTTGGACATAGCTTGACTTCAGGAGTATTCATCAGGAGTTGCCGAAGGGATAGACTGTCGCGGCTTTCGAAACGTGGAATTTGCAGCCTGCGATGGAAATTTATGAGCATTGCCCAATGAACGTTCGAGCGTGGAGACACTGATCGTGCAAACTAAAAGATGAATTACGTCATGTTTGTTTATTTATTTGCCAACAGCCCGTAATCCGCGGGTGCACGGATGTGAGAGGCGATGTACAGGTGTGAGTGGTCATGGGCAGGGACGAGAGCGCTTGCACGTGCGTGCTTGTGCATGCGCGTGTGGGAGAGTAAGTGTGAGAGCGCATGCACGCGCGTGAGATTACGCGAGAGCGCATGTACGTGCGTGAGAACAAGAGTGAGAGTGTATGAACGTGCGTGGAAGCACATGCACGCGCATGGGAGTAACAGTAAGAGTGCATGCGCGCGCGTGGGAGCGCACGCACGCGCGTGGGAGTAAGAGTAAGAGTGCATGCACGCGCGTGGGAGTAAGTGTGCATGCACGCGCGTGGGAGCGCACGCACGCGCGTGGGAGTAAGAGTGCATGCACGCGCGTGGAAGTAAGAATAAGAGTGCACGCATGTGTGTGGGAGTAAGAGTAAGAGTGCATGCACGCGCGTGGGAGTAAGTGTGCATGGACGCGCGTGGGAGCGCACGCACGCGCGTGGGAGTAAGAGTGCATGCACGCGCGTGGGATTAACAGTAAGAGTGTCTGCATGTGTGTGGGAGTAAGAGTAAGTATGCATGCACGTGCGTGGTAGCGCACGGACGCGCGTCGGAGTAAGCGTGAGAGTGGGTGAAAGCGCGCGCGCGCGCGAGTGAGAGAGAGTGCGCGCGCGAGTGAGTGAGAGAGAGTGCGCGCGCGCACCGAACTCGGCGAAGCTGATGATCTCCGAGGAGTCGTGCGCCGCCCTGTCGCCCTCGTTGCGCCGCTCGTCCCAGTTCTCCTCCTGCAAGCGCAGCCCGTTGAGCGCGGCGAGCAGCGCGGAGCGCGGCACGGGGTGCGTGATGTTGGGCCGCTCCTTGAGCCCCAGCTTGTCCAGGATGTGGCGCTTCACCGCCTCCACGAGGAGCTGCTCCCCTTGCTCCGAGTCGGAGAGGTGCAGCGACGCCGTGGCGCAGGCGGCGCACTCCGCCTTCCTGTGGCGCGCCTCGCCGCTCGACTTGCTCCGGTCGCCCTCGTGGTGCCTCGCGTGCGTTTCGCGTCCCAACCAAAATCTGGCCGGGTGGGATGGCGCTGCCACGGGAGATCCCTCGGCCAACGTGGTGGCCAGTGGCAGTAGCAGCAGCAGCCCCAGAGGCAGTCCCGCCGCGCACACGTGGATGCTCACCGCCCGCATGTCTGCCTGCGTGCTCTGCACGAAGTGTCTCTCTGCGAGGCTGCGGGCACTCTGTACGGCGGTGCGTAATGTGCACAGTTGGCTGCACCGATGAATTGTGCTGGGCATAGAGCGTGTACCCTTGCTGCTGCTGCTGTCTGCTGGAAATATATACTGTCAGAGCATGGGTCCAAATGCATGCTGAGAGAGGAGAGCAGCCCTATAAGTGCGTGCGGTTGTTGCGAAACACTTGGATGGTTTCCCATGTCGCATGCGCTGGCCCCGGTGTGCGCGCGCCGCATGCCGTGTCGGCAATGCGCGCTACGTCCCGACGCGGGTGGGGGCCGGCCTGGGGAAAGCCTACACACACACACCCGCACGCACACACACACACACACGCACACACACGCACACACACACACACACCCACACGCACGCACACACACACACGCACACACACACCCACACGCACGCACCCCCACACGCACACACACGCACACGCTCGCACACACACCCACACGCACACGCACGCACACACACACACGCGCACAGCACTCCCCTGCCGCGGGCCAGGGAGGGGTGGGGCAGGGGGTGGGGGGATGAGGCTCATCTGAGTCCGGCTCCTCTTCCTCTCTGTCCCTGCCCCCCCCAGGCCGTCCAAGAACAGCAAAACCGCTTCGAAGTGCAGGACATTTGTTTGACTTTCAGGATCAAGTCAAATGTCAGTGTGTCTCCCCTGCTCAGGTTAGTCTGGGGGTGTTGTCGTGATCCTTGTGTTTGAAACGCCACGTGTTCTCTATTCCTACAGTCGGGGTCAATTTATCGGCAACACAAGCAAGTCGCATTCGTTTTATTGACCCTCAGTGATCGACTTTAATATGCTGTATGGCCCAGTATATCTTAATTATTGCGCGAGTAATGCAGTTAAACCAGAGGACAATCACTCAGTGCTTTATTTATTTGATCGCCCTCACAAGGATGATGGTCTAAGCCGACCCCTAACCAGATTGCCCTGAGCTCAGAATGTCAAACTCACAGCGCTCTTGAGAACCGTCGATGCAGATGGATGTTTTTGCACAAAGTTCTAAAACGTATTTGTCTATGTGTGTTCGGTACAGTAACAGTGGCGAATAATTGAACCGGACCTGGGCCTCCCCTAGGTCGACTCAGCCTCAAATGAATACTTGGTGGGATGTTTAAACATCACCATGAGGGAGACAAAGGCGTGGCGCTGGCCATCCACCCTCCGTGTGTGACGTGCCGGCCTTCATAGGTGCTCGCAAACAGCACTTGCCCCGACAGTCTTTTAGGCTATACGGGGGATCTTTAATAATAGTGTAGATAGTATGACTGTTGTATGCAATAGCAATTGGTGTGTGCAGGGTGGTTTATTTTACAATTCCCTTCCGAATTTGTGTTTGCTTTGATTGGGAGGGAGCCAGAGCACCTGGAGAAAAGCCACCGTGCATACGAGGGAGGAACACTCAAAGGTTAACACAAATCGGTTCAATTACCAATGTTTCGCACCGCTGTCCTCTGGCCACGTCACAAGTTAGTCGTCAATTCACGTCTGCATTTTTAACTGCGTGTAAGCCTCAAGGTATGGATGACATTCTGACACACTGAGAACCATTTCACCTGCGTAGCGTTCACAGGCTTCGTCACAATGTAGGTCAAAGTTAAGGGTCAATCGATTGGGTGCAGTTTGTGTTTGCCTGCGTGCATTATGCAAAACAACCCACGCCTCATTCTGGTGCCACATGGTAATACAGTACTGTGGTATGTTGTGAAAATGTACACTGGGGAAATAGCAGCAATACTTTTAGCTGCGCTCATTGCACGCTCATTTGTGCCACAGTGGCAAACGGGGCTCCAATACGGTGCGAGGTGATTGTAACACCTCCGCCTTACATTGAATCGCTAAAGGACCACGAAGAGAAGATCAAAGAGTGTGCCGAATGCCCCGAGGGTACACGCATCCTTGACGCACCCTAGACAACCCCTGTTTGGTGGTGGGGCTTCCAGAAACAACAACAACAGGGAGTTGCTATGGCTGGCCACACGGATTGCCTGAACGTCGCTGGAGAAGGAGATGATGTCATTCCTCTGTCAGGAGCTGGACCAAAAGCACCTAGATTGTTGTGGGATGCAGAACATCAGAAAGGTTACTGTTAAGAGTGGACCATTCATCCCATCTGGCTCGTTCGGGTAGGAAACCAGATACAAGCTGGACCGCAGCCAGAATTTGGCGCCATCAATTGCCAATGCCCTGAGCTGGGCCAGTAGAGGGTGGGGGGTGTGGAGGATACTTGCGATGTATAATCCTAATTGAGTAATTTTTTTTTACTTGACTAATTTGACCCCATGACGCCGGCTCGCAAAGGCCTACTCTTGCGAAGAACGTCACGGCATCCTTAACGTCTGCTGTGATGCAGACGGTGCGCATTTTCACGGTTCATACGCCCACAGTATTAATCAGGGAGGCCTCTGGATTCGAACTGTGAACTGCTGCGACAAGCGGCGAACGCGATACCGTTAGGACACTTTACCGCCCCCGGGAGGTGTGATGGGCTGGTTACGGCCCCTGCCGCCGCGAGGGATGGACATTCTTCTACGCAGCGGAGGATAATGTTAAACAACAGGAAGTGGTTGTTATCTATCTTCTATCTATATGCAGTATATAAAAGGGAAATTTGTGAATATGTGTGTCTGTTCGAAATGTTTAGCATACTTCCCAACACAATGTAAAAAGTATCAAAATAGACTTTTATATTTTTTGGGGGGGGGGGAGGGGGGCGCAATAATGGATATATTTTGCACGGCAAGTGAGCTGTGACGTCACATCTGTCATGCCACCCGCATGCGGCAGCGTCACGCAGTGTGCCTGCTGACGTCACGCACCCCCTCCTCCACCCTCCACGTAGGCCGTGTATTCATCCAAGACAAGAATTCAAGACCCGGGCGAAGCCGGGTAGAAAAGCTAGTTTTAAATATAAGAATGAAGAGGGTGTGAGAACGTGGCGATGCGCTACGGGGAGGCTGTGAGTCCCAGCTTTTTGTGGGCTCGCCTCCCTTATTAACAGGAGGTGAGGAATAGTTAGTGGTGGTCGCAGGCTCAAGGGACCGCTCAGGATAGCCCTCTTACTGGGTGACTTTAATTCCTGAGTGGGTCATGATGCTCGCGCTTGAATGGGAGTACAGTACTTGGAAGGCATTGTTCAGATCAGCTCAGTAATATTGGCAGGAAGCTGCTCGATTTCTGAGGCCCGCAGATTTGTAATCACCAACACGTTCTGTCATACAACCTCCTTAAATGCATATCGAGTCAAGGCAAGAACATCTGGTGGACTATGTAGTGGTGGAACGGTGCATGTGAGCCCAGATCTTGACATCAGGCTGTACCATAGAGTTGAACCGCCCGCTAACCATTCATTCGCCTGCCATCTGTAACACACACTTGATGTTCTTAGGTGTCCACATAAGGCCCCATTGAAACCCATAATAGCCCGGTAAGTGTCGGTCTGGAATGATATCAAGAGCTTGGTATCAGCCAGCTGTCAAGTGGGATGCTGCGCATTGCTTGCAACTGGAATCACATCACTCCCCTCCCCCCCCAGACGTCCTGAGCCTATGAGCGACATTCAGGAATCTCATATTCTTTGCGTCTTTCGGTAAAGTCACGTAGATAGGTTCAAAGAAAATAACAAACAAAAAACTACGACGTCCACCGTTTGTGTTGCGATCGAAACGTCGTAGTTTTTTTTTGTTATATTCTTTGAAGAAAATGAATTCCCGCGGTCACGAAAGCTTTATAAGTCAATATTTATTCCGGAATCTTGTTTGGATTGGGCCAAGACGACAAAAGGATAATAATGCCCGGCCAGGCCGCTCTTGCAGACGTTCCCCCCTCTTTCAAATAAAGTCGCATCATATTGAAAAGTAAGTAAAAGTAAGTGAAATAAGGAAGAAAAAGCCGCGGCGGCAGCAGCCAAGTGCGGCTAACATATCCGCGGCATGCCCCCCCCCCCTGGCACGTGGGAGCCACGGCACGCGCTGAGCTGATGGCTGCCTTGCAGTCGCGTCGTGATGTCGGTCTCCTCCTATCCACTCCCACTCACCCTCTCACCTCCATGCCCCCCCACTCCCTCTCTTTTCTCGCCCTCATTGTCCCTGCACATTTACCCCGCTGCCGTTCACACACAATCTCCCCCCCCCCCACCTCTTCTTCTCCCATCGCACACCCCACCTCGCTGCTTGAGCTTTCCTTCTTTTAAGTTCACAACGAGCTGATCGTGTTCAGTCTTAAAGCGTCAACTGGGGGGGGGGGGCGGTGTTGTTAAACGACGATGGAACACATTCCTGCGGAGGGAGCTGGTAGGAACGTTGGGTTGCTCGGTCAATGGCCAGGGTCAACGGCGGCGTGGTGTATTCCGCAAATATGCCCGACTGTGAGGGCGGGCACAAGCCGGCGTGAGTAGGTTAAACGTTGAGTTTTATAAGGGCACCACGGGGTGACCAGCCCCTCCCCACCCAGCCCCACCCCTCCCACCCCCACCCAACCCCACCCTCCCCACCCAGCCCCTCCCCACCCTCCCCACAAAGCCCCTTCCCAACCTCCCCTCTCCACCCAGCCCCACCCCTCCCATTTTTGGATGCACGACGGACGGACGGACACAATAATCCCCTGTGGGCTGGTGTAACCAGGAGGTTCCTACCAGTATAAACCGGTGATCTTTTTAGTTTGGAACTGGTGAACGCACACGAGCTGCCCATTGAACCACTAGAGGCGGGGGTTGGGTGGAATTAAACAAAAAAAACACTTTGCTCCATTTTTATATTTTTGGTTCTATCGGAAAAGTCACGTAGATAGAAAAAAAGCAAAAAAAAAGCTTTTTTTGTTTTATTTATTTATTTTTTATTTTTTATTAATATAAAATTTATTAAACTTACAAGCAAAAAACCGGTGGTTTTTGCTTTAATTTTTAATTTTAATGTATTTTTTTATTTTCTATCTACGTGACTTTACCGAAAGAATCAAGAATATGAATTTCTGCAGTCACTAAAGTTTTAAGTCAAAATTTTGCTCCATTGTTTCAGCTGCCGCGCCGGGAAATTGAACCGAAGTGGGTGCCGCGGTGGCGAGATGTTAACTCCCTCACCTGGTATGCAGGAGGCCGTGGGTTCGATTCCGACCCTGACGCCTGTATAATTTGGAGTTTTCGTGTCTCTCTCCCCGTGGTCGGGTGGATTTTTTGTCCCAGTCCTCCGGTTTTTTCCCTCCACATTTAGGAAACATACGTTTAAAGTATCTGGCTGCTATAAATGTCAACATGACAAGCCACTTAATTTGGCAATCGTTTGTAGCCAGATCGCTTCTGACAAAGAGCTCAATAGCTCAGCGGGCCTTACCTGCTAAAATAAAAAAAATAGTTTATATTTTTTGTTTAGCTGCTCTTAGAATCTCTGTATTGTTTGCCCAGTGTGCTGCACACCAATGTGACAGCTCCCTTTGTTTCTCATTAAAGGAAGGCTAAAGCGTGTTTAGACAGGCTTGTGTCTCGATATTCGTGCGGCAAACCGGAAACTGCGGTGTTTCGTGCGATTTGCCAGCAATGCCAGAAAAAAAGATTTCAACAAGGCGAAATATTAACCAGCAATGCTGGCCTCATTGGCGAGAGACCAACGCGTGACCCTTCACCTACTGAAGGTGCCCAGGATTAAAAGCGTGGAGAAAATGGAATTTCATCACAAAACATTGCTCGAAAAAACGCATTTCGAGCAAATGTATGAAATCGATATAATGCGCAACATTTGCAGTGCACGTGACCGACAACATTAATGAGACTTGAATGGGTTTGAGAGCGGTAAATTGAGTTTAACACGTAGGCTTTCGCGACCAATATTATTCATAATAAACGTTTTTGGGTTAGATCGAGTTATTTATTAATGTGTCGTAACCCTCCACCACCCGACACGGCCAATCAGCAAAAAAAGTGTCACGTTGACAAAAGACAAATAGTTCACTACTTTAGCCCACCGGTGTGTTGAAGAGTGAATCCACAACATTAAAAAAAAAAATTTAGTACGACGCTTCGCTAGTAATTACATCCAGCATCATCGGGCAATTCGCCAGAATGGTGGTAAATTGTACACATGCACACATTTAGACTCCTGTTTTCTACATCATGAGCCACGTTCTCTGCACTGCTGGATGAAAGCCTCCGCACGTTGTCGCCATCCCTCTCGTTCCTGTGATTCCGTAATCCGCCTCTCTCCTCGCGCGTCAACTGATTGTATCCCCTCCCCTCCAACGTGGTCGTCGTGCCAGGTGTCTACTCTTCTTTCCAGATTTGAAGCTTTCGTGACTGCAAGGATTCATATTCTTGGGTTTTTTCGGTAAAGTCACGTAGGTAAAAAATTAAAATTGATAAAAGTAAAATAAAAATAAAATAAAAATCACGACGTTTCGGAGACGGAAGCTTGTGTTGCCTCCGAAACGTCGTGATTTTTATTTTTATTTTACTTTTATTAACTTAAATTTAAAATTTTTACCTACGTGACTTTACCGAAAAAACCCAAGAATACTCTTTTTTCCCATTTGCTTCCATGCTGCCATCAGTCTCATCCATTGGTCGTCATCCCTTCATGCGAATGTTCTGCTCAAGCCCACTCGACTACTCACTTATCTTCAGGCAATGCGACGTCTCTATTTGCAAAACACATAGCCGTGTCCCCCCAGAAGCAAATGAGTGTTGGGCAAAACACTACATTCATATGATAGGTTCCAGTTTACTCATAATGCTATTTACAATTATTCTGTGTAATGTTTTCTTTGTTATTTTATGGACCTGGTAGAAATAATGGGCAGACGCGATTCTTAAGCTGGTCAGGAAATCGTGACCTGAGTTTCACGGGGGTGCTTTGCCCCAACTAATAATGTAATATGCACTCAAAAAACCACTCATATTTTGCGAGATATATTACGTAAATTAAATATATACCTTTATTTAGTCATTGGTTTATACGTGATTAAATACATTTCTTGCGGTCTTTATTTAAAATAGATCTTATTGTTCTCTCAACTGATGACGGACGCTTGTGTTGCGACCGAAACGTCGTGATTTATTTGATTTTATACCTACGTGACTTTACCGAAAGAACCAAAGAGTATAGATCTTATTTGAACAAATTAATGGTGGTCTCAATGGGCTCTTATCTGGTTAAGAATAAATGTCACCGATGCTTATTAAAAATACAGACGTTTGGTCAGTTAGATTTTTTCATCAGCTCATCCTCCAAACATTCACGCATTCCTTAAATATGCTTATATATTCCCAAAATAAACTCAGAAAGGCCCAGGTACTATGCTTCCCTCCTCCAACACCGACAACACTCCTTAATGATTTTGGCCAAACATTTCAATGCAGGACTCTCCTGCATTCAGATTCATTGAGCTTTTCCAGGATAAATAAAGTACATTATTCCTAATGTTATCAGCTATAAACATTCTGCCTGCCCCTCTAAGCTCTTCGTCAAGTACACGATGCACACCCCATAGTTTGCATTCGTGCACCCTCAACCATTTTCAGGCAATTGTGGGATAACTCAAAAATTCAGGCAGACTTGTTCGGGCAAAACTTTTTCACGCAAAACTTTCAGCCAATCGGAACGGACGCTGCCCGACATTTTCCAACGGTCTGCATGAAAACATCCAGGCAGTATCCATAAATGTTTAAGCAGTACACCCGAACGTTGAGTTTGTCCCTGAAGAGAGCCCGAAGCACCTTGGGAAATGTAACAGGACTTATTTTAACAGTGTGAATACCAGAGGTGGGACAAAGTCATTGTTATGCAAGTCCAAGTCGAGTCGCAAGTCATCAAATTCATGACTCGAGTCTGACTTGAGTCCAAGTCACATGACTCGAGTCCACACCTCTGGTGAATACACACACGAGATGAAGAGTTGGCCCACAGACCTTCAAGTGCGGGCCACACAGTAGCCGACGTGACCCAACACGCCGTCATTTTAATTGTCAGACAAAAAGTAAGCTCAAACGGCGAATGTAAACTGAAGCCACCAGGAGATGCAGCAGCAAGCCCAGAGCCCCTTTGACCCACTTGGCAAGCCGGCCACGGTGAAATGTATTTAAGTGTAATCTCCGCTGACGTGTCCACCACAAACACGAAACATAACCTTTGTACGGAAGAAAGCCCCCACCCCCTACCCCACCATTGTCACCCTGGGTGCATGCATGTGACAGGGAGTTCACAATGACCCCTGTGTTATATTTACAGTTGACTCTGAACTCATTTTGGAAACGTAACTGTACCTTGTCCCGTGAAAATTATGCAGACGAGGGCATGCCAAGCACAGGAACGAGTCAGGGTGCAGACGGTCTCTTCGCTTTATAAATAGAGGCACACATCGTACTATGATTACATGTCATGCCACTATTACTGTACACACTGTTGGCATTCTCAGGATGGGTTAAGTGGGCATCAAGCGAATATGTCTGTCTGCGTGTCTGTCCCAGCGTCAGCGTTCCCTTCCTACAAATGTGCGAATATTTTGGCCAAGATGACTGTTGATGGAAGGGTCAATGAAAAGTTTATTGGTTGGCCCATCTTAGACGTGTGCATGTGTGTTGAACTTTTTTCGCACCGTACACGGCTAACCGTAATAATTGTAGGTGCGAAACCGTGCTAATCCGAGGTGCGATTGAGGAACACACATTTCACTTGAGGAATACATTTCCGCATGAAAATGCAGCGTTAAACAACTCAAATAATGCAACAAAAACCCTTGGCGATTTCATGTAAAGTCACGATTTTGAGCGGGTACATAAAACGGCTTCTTAATGGACCTCGTTTGGTTACCAATATCCTGCAGTTGACATTTCCCGTCTTGAAACAAACCTACGTGTGTGGCATACGTGCACTGTAATGTGAGAAAATTCCAAAATGTTAAAACACGGTCATAGCATTGTTACCTGTGGGGGCCGACGCCCGCCTCCCCGTTCCCTGTGAGCGGGCGGGCCGCGACGTCCACCCCCTCCACTCCCCCCTCCTCCTCGTCAGCAGCCTCTCGCCGGGCCCCCGCCGATCGTGTGATCGGCCCCCGCGTGCCAGCGCCCTCCTCTCTGGGGGACATGGCTAAGTGGCTGGCTCACCACCGCCCGGGGTTATCCCGCACACGCCCACGTACACCACCACACAAGCGAACGCGTGCACGCGCGCGCCCCTGCACACGCGTGTTTCCCACACACGCTCGTAAACACGCGCAAGCGTTGGCGGCCGTGTATGTTTTAATACACGCACGCCTTACACACACGCTCATATTACCAACACCGCGCCGAGGTTCCACCCACACACACACATCACACTGCGCCGACACTGTACTAAAGCTTATTACCGGTGCAAATACACACTACCTGGGGGGGTGGGGATGTTTCGCGATAAGAGCTTAGCCTAACTCTGCCTATAAACCCAGTTACTCAAACGTCCTACCACGTACCTCGAAGCTGGACTCACGGCGTCCCACATGGGAGAAGGACGGGAGAAGACTTGACCTATCACTGTCTTACAGCAGCACTCGCTTGCATCTCACGGATGCTGTGAGCGGCTCGAAGAGGCAGGAAGGCAGTGAGTGAGTCTTGACGGCCCGGGGGTTGAAGACAAGAAACCGAAAATCGTCCCCGGCTCCTCTTTTTATTCTCTAAACTTCAAAGGCCCAGGGTGACGTCGTACCGCGCAGCCAATCTTGCGCTCACCTGTGGTTACCCCCCTCCGCCCCTGTTACCGGCGAGCGGGGTGGCCACCCATTGTCCCTTGCTCAGGGTTCCTTCCTCCGTTCTCCCCCACCCCCCACCCCCGAGTTGTACCTCATTGCGGTTGGCCCAGGGAACCTTTTCTTTCTGCGCCCATACAATTTTAAACCAATTTTAGGGGCACTGCAATGTAATCTGCCGTGCGAGGTTGTCCAATCTCCTGGCACCGGGAAACCGTTGGACTTTCCCTCTAGGGGCCCTTCGGATTAAAGCCCGATGTGCCAGGCAACCCCCCACCAGGGCACTACGTGGGTGCGCTGCGTGTGGCGTGTTTCGTGCAGGGGCCGGGAGGGAATTGCGGCGCTTGCGGAGTTGCTCCGCTGTCGTGGCACAACACACCCATAGCCAACAGGACAGAGAATCAAACAATTCGTTCAACATAGAGCATCAACGAATTTGAATATATTAGTGTTTTTTTCCCAAAGCAGTTCGTTAAATTGACCAAACGTGAGAAAACGTACCTTTTTTTCATATTCCTTTACAATTTTGCGTGACAATTGAACGGTAAAATTTCGATTTAAAGCTTTTGTGACTGCAGGGATTCATTTTCTTGGTTCTTTCGGTAAAGACACTTAGAAGGGAAATAATAAAATAATAAAATATAAAACATAATAAAATAATTCTCACGACGTTTTGGCCACAACGCAAGCAGCCGTCCTCAGGTGAAGAACAGGTCTGTCGAGAAGACAGAGTCTTCAGACTCTGTCTTCTCTACAGATCTGTTTTTTATTTTCATTCTACGTGACTTTACCGAAAGAACCAAGAAGATGAATTGAACGGTAGGCTATGAGCGTAGGTCGCTTCGGCATAGTTATACTTTCAGTCAAACAGCTTCAGTCAAAACCAAAGCCACAGAGTGATAACTGACGAGTTTATGCAGGAGACTCAAACGTTCGATGCAGCGTACATCAATCACTGACACTCGCCTGGGGGGGAGAGTGAGCGTGCCTCCATACAGCCTCACCCTACGGTTACAAACAACAACAAAAAAACGACTCGCAAAATAAACCGAACACGGCAAGGAAAAGCTCGAACAGAATCGGACAATAGCACCACCTGCTGTTCGTGGCGACTCAGGGAGAGAAGCTGGCGCTGTTCAAGGGTTGTAATGATGAAGCATTTCGCGTGCACGATGGGTGTCTTCTTCACAGGCAATGAAAGTCGAAAGGGGGCGCCCGATTTTCATAAAAGCAGGAAAATAAACAGGACCCTGCGGGGTGGGCTGGTAGGAAAAATACTAATACCGGTACAGGGATATCGACCGCACACACACGCGCACACACACACGCACATACGCGCACACACGCACATACACGTACACACGCACACACACACAAACGCACACACACCGCACACACACACACACGTACACACACATGCACGCACGCACACGTAATGAAGTTGTGTTGCTACGCTTCCAGTTCGCTGTGAATAACGATCCGAAGCCCAATAGCGCCCATTCATCACGCCGCTCGAGTGGGCCGGACACGCACACACGCACGCACACACACGCACACAGTCACACATATACACACACGCACGCACACACGCACACACAGACACGCACACACACGCGCATACACACACGCACACACACGCACGCACGCAAACACACACACACGCGCATACACACGCACACGCACACACATACACACACGCACGCAGGCGCACACACGCGCACACACACACACGCACCTCTCACCTGCAAGGCAGCGGTCGCCGCTTCTCCTCCCACATCTCTCGTCGCGGCAGCTGTAACGATGGTGCAAGTTTGTATTTATCATCAATTCCTCCTCCACCCCTCCCCGCCACTGTTCACCCACCAGAATAAATGAGTTCGCCCATAGTCAGTCGATCAAAAAGTTTCGCCGTGAGGCGCCGGAAGCGACGGCCATCTTGTTTAATTCACAGATCGCAGGGGGAGCGGGCGGCCATCTTGTCGGACAGGGTCATGCCAAGTGTTTGCAGTAGGGGGCGATGTTGATACACGGACGGACGGACGGACGATATAATCTATTGGTGGTCTGGTCCACTTCGTTCCTACCAGTATAATGTACATGTATTTATAAGGCGCCTTCGACTACGGTAATGTCTCAAGGCTCCCAAATTCATGTCCAGGCTCAAGACATTCCTTCTCCCCCCCCCCCTCTATGTCCATGACTGACAGTCTCTATTTTAAATCGATATTCATGGTTTTTTGTACATTCCCAAGACGCGCTCACAGCTAGATGCTATAACACTATGTAACACAATTTTTGTTCCTTGGTACGAAGTGTTATATTTGAATTGCTTATGCCTAAAAAGTATAGAAAATGGCTGTTATTCCCCACAAACTTTGCTTTTGTGACCAGGACTTTATGTGAAGGAATGACACACATACACACGTTTTCTCATTGAAAATATGTAAATTTCAAAATATCAATGTCGTGGTCACAAAAGCAAAGTTTGTGGGGAATAATAGCCATTTTCTGTACTTTTGAGGCATAAGCAATTAGGAAATAACACTTACTATCCAGGAACAATTTTGTTTTGTTACAGTGTCATCAATTTATCCGATTGTATTTGTAACGAGGAGACTCAGAAGTCAACACCAGTCCAAGGCTCTGCTGACTCAACACATGTTGCTCGAAAATAGCTTATTTTTGCACATTCTTGTATGACATGTTTTTAGGTGTTGTTAGATGTTTTTTGTAAAGTGTTTTGCGTTTTTTTACGACCTGAAATTTTGATAAACTAATAGACAGAAAATGTATATCCTACTTTTAAAAGTTACTGTATTTACCGTATTACCACTCCAATCTCGAATACTCTGCATGGGGTGATGTGTATATACGTGCAGTATTGTCATTGTTGAAGTTGGTGTATGTAGTGTATAAGGGGCCGTCCATATATGACGTCACGCACCTGTGGGGAGGGGGGTTGAGAAATATGACGTCACATCAAAATGCGCAACTTTAAATATAAACACGTTCTACTTAATTAAATAGACTTTTTAATAAATGTTTTCTCCTACAACATCAGAGTGCAGCGCCACATTAAATACGCACTACAATGACAATAGTTTAAAGCGATTTGAAGCATAAATTTTGATTTAAAGCTTTCGTAACTGCAGGGATTCATATTCTTGGTTCTTTTGGTAAAGTCACGTAGAAGAGAAATAATAAAATAAGAAAAATATTAAACAATTAAATTCTCACGACGTTTCGACTACAACACAAAGAACCAAGAATACGATTTGAAGCATGTGTAGAGGAGTAGAGGAGAGTGGTGGCGTCGCGTGCGCTGTCCGGTGCGGTGACATCACGGGACGTGGGGTCGCACGCGCCGGGCAGTGCACGTGACGTCTCGCCTCAGAGGGTATTTAAGGGAGACCCCGTGACGTAAGCGGGGTCACTGGAGGAACGGGGATAGTGGAAGGGGTGAAGAGGGAACCCTTATACTGGTAGGAACGAAGTGGACCAGACCACCAATAGATTAATGTGTCCGTCCGTCCGTCCGCGTTTGTCCGTCCGTCCGTCCGCGTTTGTCCGTCCGTCCGTCCGCGTTTGTCCGTCCGTCCGTCCGCGTTTGTCCGTCCGTCCGTCCGTCCGTGTATCAACATCGCCCCCTACTGCAAACACTTGGCATGACCCTGTCTGACAAGATGGCCGCCCGCTCCCCCTGCGATATGTGAATTAAACAAGATGGCCGTCGCTTCCGGCGCATGACGGCAAAACTTTAAACTTCGCTTCAAAATTACTTTACTGAAACGCAGCACGTTTATTTAAAAAATTACGTTACTGAAACGCTGCACGCTTTTTAACACAGAGACAAGAAACATTTATTAACACAGAAACGAGATACATTTAATCGCCTTATTTGTGCACGAAAAGCACGGCACGAGGCCTAGTGCGGCAGGCTTCGTGAGGCCTAGTGCGGCAGGCTTATTAACACAGAGATGAAACGCAGCACGTTTATTTAAAAACAATTACTTTACTGAAACGCAGCACGTTTTTTTAACACAGAGACAAGAAACATTTATTAACACAGAGACGAGATACATTTAATCGCCTTATTTGTGCACGAAAAGCACGGCACGAGGCTTAGTGCGGCAGGCTTCGTGAGGCCTAGTGCGGCAGGCTTATTAACACAGAGATGAAACGCAGCACGTTTATTTAAAAACAATTATTTTACTGAAACGCAGCACGTTTTTATAACACAGAGACAAGAAAGATTTATTAACACAGAGACGAGATACATGTAATCGCCTTATTTGTGCACGAAAAGCACGGCACGAGGCCTAGTGCAGCAGGCTTCGTGAGGCCTAGTGCGGCAGGCTTATTAACACAGAGATGAAACGCAGCACGTTTATTTAAAAACAATTATTTTACTGAAACGCAGCACGTTTTTATAACACAGAGACAAGAAACATTTATTAACACAGAGACGAGATACATTTAATCGCCTTATTTGTGCACGAAAAGCACAGCACGAGGCCTAGTGCGGCAGGCTTCGTGAGGCCTAGTGCGGCAGGCTTATTAACACAGAGATGAAACGCAGCACGTTTATAAAAAAAAAATTACTTTACTGAAACGCAGCACGTTTTTTTAACACAGAGACAAGAAACATTTATTAACACAGAGACGAGATACATTTAATCGCCTTATTTGTGCACGAAAAGCACGGCACGAGGCCTAGTGCGGCAGGCTTCGTGAGGCCTAGTGCGGCAGGCTTATTAACACAGAGATGAAACGCAGCACGTTTATTGTTGTTGTTGTGCATATTGGCAGTGGTGCCTGACTCGGCTGAATCTGCAGCCCGGCAGCGGCAGAGCAGAGGCAGCGAGAGGCCTCGTCGCTGCTGCTATTCACTCGCTTATAGTTCTACCGTGTTCACTACATCTCTGTCGTGTTCACTACATCTGCTGTGTTCACTGCATCTCTGCCGTGTTCACTATCATCTCTACATCTCTGTCGTGTTCACTATCATCTCTACATCTCTGCCGTGTTCACCACATCTCTGCCGTGTTCACCACATCTCTGCCGTGTTCACTACATCTGCTGTGTTCACTACATCTCTGCCGTGTTCACTATATCTCTGTCGTGTTAACTATCATCTCTACATCTCTGTCGTGTTCACTACATCTCTGCCGTGTTCACCACATCTCTGCCGTGTTCACTACATCTGCTGTGTTCACTACATCTCTGCCGTGTTCACTATCATCTCTACATCTCTGTCGTGTTCACTATATCTCTGTCGTGTTAACTATCATCTCTACATCTCTGTCGTGTTCACTACATCTCTGCCGTGTTCACCACATCTCTGTCGTGTTCACTACATCGTATTCACACGTGTATCAACATCGCCCCCTACTGCAAACACTTGGCATGACCCTGTCCGACAAGATTACCGCCCGCTCCCCCTGCCATCACGGCAAAACTTTAAACTTCGCTTCAAAATTACTTTACAACAACAAACTTGCACCATCGCTACAGCTGCCGCGACGAGAGATGTGGGAGAAGCGGCGACCGCTGCCTTGCAGGTGAGAGGTGTGTATATGTGTGTGTGCGTGTGTGTATGCGCGTGTGTATGTGCGTGCGTGTGCGTGCGTATGCGCGTGTGTGTGCGTGTGTATGCGTGTGTATGCGCGTGTGTATGCGCGTGTGTGCGTGTGTGTATGCGCGTGTGTGCGTGCGTGTGTGTGCGTGTGTATACGCGTGTGTGTGCGTGTCTGTGTGTGCGTGTGTGCGTGTGTGTATATGTGTGATTGTGTGCGTGTGTGTGCGTGCGTGTGTGCGTGTCCGGCCCACTCGAGCGGCGTGATGAATGGGCGCTATTGGGCTTCGGATCGTTATTCACGGCGAACTGGAAGCGTAGCAACACAACTTCATTACGTGGGTGTGTGCGTGCATGTGTGTGTGTGTGTACGTGCATGTGTGTGTACGTGTGTGTGTGTGCCGTGCCGGCCTTCATAGGTGCTGCTCGCTAACAGCACTTGCCCCGACAGTCTGTTCAGGCTACACGGGGGATCTTTGTCTTTGTGTGCGTGCGGTGTGTGCGTGTGTGCGTGTGTACGTTTATGCGCGTGTGTGCGCATGTGTGTGTGCGTGTGTGTGCGGTCGATATCCCTGTACCGGTATTAGTATTATTCCTACCAGCCCACCCCGCAGGGTCCTGTTACTGGTAGGAACGAAGTGGACCAGACCACCAATAGATTAATGTGTCCGTCCGTCCGTCCGCGTTTGTCCGTCCGTCCGTCCGCGTTTGTCCGTCCGTCCGTCCGTCCGCGTTTGTCCGTCCGTCCGTCCATCCGCGTTTGTCCGTCCGTCCGTCCGCGTTTGTCCGTCCGTCCGTCCGTGTATCAACATCGCCCCCTCCTGCAAACACTTGGCATGACCCTGTCTGACAAGATGGCCGCCCGCTCCCCCTGCGATATGTGAATTAAATAAGATGGCCGTCGCTTCCGGCGCATCACGGCAAAACTTTAAACTTCGCTTCAAAATTACTTTACTGAAACGCAGCACGTTTATTTAAAAAATTACGTTACTGAAACGCTGCACGCTTTTTAACACAGAGACAAGAAACATTTATTAACACAGAAACGAGATACATTTAATCGCCTTATTTGTGCACGAAAAGCATGGCACGAGGCCTAGTGCGGCAGGCTTCGTGAGGCCTAGTGCGGCAGGCTTATTAACACAGAGATGAAACGCAGCACGTTTATTTAAAAACAATTACTTTACTGAAACGCAGCACGTTTTTTTAACACAGAGACAAGAAACATTTATTAACACAGAGACGAGATACATTTCATCGCCTTATTTGTGCACGAAAAGCACGGCACGAGGCCTAGTGCGGCAGGCTTCGTGAGGCCTAGTGCGGCAGGCTTATTAACACAGAGATGAAACGCAGCACGTTTATTTAAAAACAATTACTTTACTGAAACGCAGCACGTTTTTTTAACACAGAGACAAGAAACATTTATTAACACAGAGACGAGATACATTTAATCGCCTTATTTGTGCACGAAAAGCACGGCACGAGGCCTAGTGCGGCAGGCTTCGTGAGGCCTAGTGCGGCAGGCTTATTAACACAGAGATGAAACGCAGCACGTTTATTTAAAAACAATTATTTTACTGAAACGCAGCACGTTTTTATAACACAGAGACAAGAAACATTTATTAACACAGAGACGAGATACATTTAATCGCCTTATTTGTGCACGAAAAGCACGGCACGAGGCCTAGTGCGGCAGGCTTCGTGAGGCCTAGTGCGGCAGGCTTATTAACACAGAGATGAAACGCAGCACGTTTATTTAAAAACAATTATTTTACTGAAACGCAGCACGTTTTTATAACACAGAGACAAGAAACATTTATTAACACAGAGACGAGATACATTTAATCGCCTTATTTGTGCACGAAAAGCACGGCACGAGGCCTAGTGCGGCAGGCTTCGTGAGGCCTAGTGCGGCAGGCTTATTAACACAGAGATGAAACGCAGCACGTTTATAAAAAAAATTACTTTACTGAAACGCAGCACGTTTTTTTAACACAGAGACAAGAAACATTTATTAACACAGAGACGAGATACATTTAATCGCCTTATTTGTGCACAAAAAGCACGGCACGAGGCCTAGTGCGGCAGGCTTCGTGAGGCCTAGTGCGGCAGGCTTATTAACACAGAGATGAAACGCAGCACGTTTATTGTTGTTGTTGTGCATATTGGCAGTGGTTGCCTGACTCGGCTGAATCTGCAGCCCGGCAGCGGCAGAGCAGAGGCAGCGAGAGGCCTCGTCGCTGCTGCTATTCACTCGCTTATAGTTCTACCGTGTTCACTACATCTCTGTCGTGTTCACTACATCTGCTGTGTTCACTACATCTCTGCCGTGTTCACTATCATCTCTACATCTCTGTCGTGTTCACTATCATCTCTACATCTCTGCCGTGTTCACCACATCTCTGCCGTGTTCACCACATCTCTGCCGTGTTCACTACATCTGCTGTGTTCACTACATCTCTGCCGTGTTCACTATATCTCTGTCGTGTTAACTATCATCTCTACATCTCTGTCGTGTTCACTACATCTCTGCCGTGTTCACCACATCTCTGTCGTGTTCACTACATCGTATTCACACGTGTATCAACATCGCCCCCTACTGCAAACACTTGGCATGACCCTGTCCGACAAGATTACCGCCCGCTCCCCCTGCCATCACGGCAAAACTTTAAACTTCGCTTCAAAATTACTTTACAACAACAAACTTGCACCATCGCTACAGCTGCCGCGACGAGAGATGTGGGAGAAGCGGCGACCGCTGCCTTGCAGGTGAGAGGTGTGTATATGTGTGTGTGCGTGTGTGTATGCGCGTGTGTATGTGCGTGCGTGTGCGTGCGTATGCGCGTGTGTGTGCGTGTGTATGCGCGTGTGTATGCGCGTGTGTGTGCGTGTGTGTATGCGCGTGTGTGCGTGCGTGTGTGTGCGTGTGTGTATATGTGTGATTGTGTGCGTGTGTGTGCGTGTGTGTATGCGCGTGTGTGCGTGCGTGTGTGTGCGTGTGTATACGCGTGTGTGTGCGTGTCTGTGTGTGCGTGTGTGTATATGTGTGATTGTGTGCGTGTGTGTGCGTGCGTGTGTGCGTGTCCGGCCCACTCGAGCGGCGTGATGAATGGGCGCTATTGGGCTTCGGATCGTTATTCACGGCGAACTGGAAGCGTAGCAACACAACTTCATTACGTGTGTGTGTGCGTGCATGTGTGTGTGTGTGTACGTGCATGTGTGTGTACGTGTGTGTGTGTGCCGTGCCGGCCTTCATAGGTGCTGCTCGCTAACAGCACTTGCCCCGACAGTCTGTTCAGGCTACACGGGGGATCTTTGTCTTTGTGTGCGTGCGGTGTGTGCGTGTGTACGTTTATGCGCGTGTGTGCGCGTGTGTGTGTGCGTGTGTGTGCGGTCGATATCCCTGTACCGGTATTAGTATTATTCCTACCAGCCCACCCCGCAGGGTCCTGTTAGTGATACTTGTTAATAAACCCTGGTGGAAGCCCCTAACTCACCTCCGTCTCCGAGTACCTCCGTCTACAACAGCAACAACTACTTAACAACTGTTTTATTTGGGGGGGGAGGGGGGCAGAGCTTTGTGACATCATATTTGAGGGGGGTCTGACTTTTTGTGACGCCGTGTGACGAGGGGGGGGGGCTCAAAAATCGTCTTAAATCGCGTGACGTCATTTATGGACGGCCCCTAATGTACTGTATATCATATTTAACACTGAAATCGAGCAGAGCTACGAGTTTTTGTCACGGACGTGGTGCCGATCACGGATTGGTTGCAGCCTTCGGAGCGGTTTTGCCGGTTTCGCCAGATCGGCCCGGTTCCACCGGGGAATGTTGGAAGCAGCCGGATAATCTCACGCCGGATAATGATCGATCATCAACTGTACAATTGATCGCAATTCATCGCAATTCATCACCATCAGTTTGTGGGCGAGGTGGATAAGTGTTTTCTAACAACGTGTGTGGAGTCAGCAGAGCTCTGGGTTGGTGTTGAATTTTCCGTGTCTTCTTCGTTACAACTACAATCGGATAGATTTATGATAGCACTAGCTGTGAACGCGCCTGGAGAATGTACACAAGACTGTGAATATCGATTTAAAATAGAGACCGTCAGTCATAGACAGAGGGGGGGAACTTTCAATATGGAGCCTGGACTTGCATTTGGGCAGGGAGTCGACAGCACTGACGTCTGGTTAAAAAAAGAAGAGTTTGGGACCATGGGACCAGCAGAGGAGAATGGGTGATCTCCCACTTAGTGAAGGTTGCCTGGGGGCTTCGACAGAAAGTCAGGTTGCTGGAGCAGAGAGTGTATGGAGCAGGGAGAAGCGCGAGGATCTTGACGATGGCGAGTGCGACATTGAGCTGCGATTTGGAGCCAGTGGAGCGATTTTAGTACATACATATTGGGTCGACGTGGTCTCAGCTTCGGATTTGGGTGAGAGGTCTGAAAGGTGCATTTTGAACCACCTGGAGTGTGGAGTTGAGGGATTTGTTGAGCGTGTCGGGTTGCAATAGTCACGTCGGGATGTGACGAAGGTGTTGATGCGGCTGGGTTAGGATATGCTGCGAGGTTAATTGACGTCATCAGCAATAAGCCCACCAAGAACACTGCAGCAGAGTGATAAAAAAACGAGTACTACCTTTTGGAAGTGTGACCAAGCCAACGCAGCACTGAGCCCCAGTGACCTCCACCAGATGGGTATTGCGCGGCGAATTTATCTCGAGCACAATGACTGATGTCTTCTCACAAAGTAGTCATTGTTTTTGCCCCAGTGATTTGAACTCATGACCTTCCGAGAATGTGAGTCAAGCGCACGAACCACTGTGCCAGTTTTTAAGCCATCTTTTACTGCTCGATTCAAATAATCTCGAGAAGTTGAATCGACCAAAACCATCGCGTAGAATAGGCACCTTGCAAATATATTCCTTCCCAGAGTTTCCCTGCGTGCGGATAAAATAAAATCAGCAGCCGATGCCATGAAAGTGGAATGTGACTCGGCTTCCACAGGTATTGTGTTTGTAATGTCTTCACACATTCTAAATATGGTTTGTGTTGGTCATAGCAGTAGCGGGGGGAGAGGGGGGATCACGCGGGTTGAAGGGAGTGTGATGCCGCCGCCACGAAGCCGTTCGGCAGGCGCCCAAACCCCCGACTTCGCCACCACCAAGCAACGGAGCCAACCCCGCGTCCCCCTCACCTCACCTCATACGAACACACCCGCACGCATTTCCCCCCCCCCCCCCCCATAGAGCTCCGAGGGGAGGTCACCTGGCCGACCGGTTTTTATCCGAGAAACCCTTATCGGGGTTAACTCTCACGGTTTCCGGCGATCAGGGAATTGGACGACCTCCCCCGTGCTACGTTGCGCCGCGGCGCTGCGACCAGCCGTAATATGGTGTGGTCGCGGCATGGGGCATTCGGCCACCGCGGTTGAGGTGCATTTTCCCCCCACACACACCCCCACGGGTCGACGGGGCAAGCAGGGGAGGGACGGGACAGCACGAATAGCGGGACCGCAGGAGCTGTTGCGCATAGTCATGGAGGGTTGGGATAATTACGCTTGAGCGCGCAGGCACCATTGTTAGGGGAGTTTAAGGATAAGGCTATTAGTATAAATAATTGGGAGAGGGGAGGCGCGCGAGGAGCCATGCACAGCTTCCCACGACGGGCCTTTGTGATGGACACCGCCGCATGAACCTCGATGATGGGGGCCTGCGTGAGAAAAGGATTGATTGGAATTTGCGCCGTGCAGGTCGCTCATTGATTAGCGGAACAAAGGCACCGCGGAGCTGCCTGGCCCGGGCGAGGGGGGCGCGTGCCATTGTTTGGAGTTCACGCCGCGCGGACAAAGGATTAATTAGCATAGCGAAGGCGCACGGTGCGTGGGAAGGGGGTAGGGGTCCGGGAATCAGGACAAATGGGGAGCGCAAAGGGGAAATCGGGCTCTTGTCTCCAGGCCAGCGGACCCGCAGCAGCTCCAGCCAGCGACCCGGACGTCCGTGCGACGCGTCGAGGTGCGCTGTTAGCACCGGGAGCAGCGAACCACCGCGGGCACCAAACAGTGAGTGGGGGGGTGAAGTAAAGTAGCGTAAGCCGATAAATAGGGAATAGGTACAGGTTTGGGTGGAATAGGCCAGCCTCGTCGACTCACTGATTCAACATCAATTCGCAGGTAGCATATAATAAATCATTAATAGCGAAGCGTGGTCTCGCGTGATCTTGTTGAGCAGTGTCGCGTGGGGAGCTGCGTGTGTGCGCGTGCGACCACCCCGTGTGCGATACAGGTGCGCGATCATAACGTGAGTTGAGTTGGAGTGCGCGGAGCGGCGTGTGTGTGGGCGTGCGTACGTTCGCTCCGTGTGGGTTGCAGGCGCGCGATTAGGACAGGGAGGTATCGTAGTAGGGAGGGGCAGAATACTACTCGGTAATTAGCCATGCCGGCTACGCGGACCCGCGGGGGAGGGGAATCCTCGGGCGATGGTTCCCACGCCACGGGTGAGGAACCTAGCAGCGGGGGGGCGATTGATGATGCTAGCCCGGCCGTTAGCATTATCGAGGGAGGGATCTCGGGGGCTAGCGACCCTCACAGGAGCACATTTGATGTCGCTTCTCGCCCAGGATTTGGTATGAGTGCCCCGATCCAGCACTGTTGTTCCTCAGGTCGACAAGACTCATGCGTCTTCGCCACGGCAAGTCAGTGAGGAATTACTAGGGTGGTCGGACATTGTCAGTCAAGCCAGAATTATTCATGGCGACAGTATATTTTCCAAAAGTCGAAGTGGAGAAAGTAGAAACAAAGGTATGTATGTATATATGAGAATGGCGAATACTGTCCATTAATCATTTCAACTTTGAGGATGACAGCCAGTGGCAGCATCTGACGAGAATTAACTGCATCAAATAGTATAACTTAATAGAGCTGCAAAGCTCGGCTCAGGATAAATGTGAATAAAGCAAAGGTCATGCACAAATTCCCTTTATAATTGGAGATATCGGTCAGAGAGACACGACTGGAAATGACAGCAGAGTGTGTGGACCTCGGGCTGCTATTAGTTACATTGCGACAGCAAAAGGAACACGGATTCGAGCAGATATGCAAGTTAATCATAAAAACTGTCATGAACAAGAAGCTTTGGCAGAAGGGATGCACGATGAAAAATAATGCAAGCATCCAAGGGGAGATTAAATTAATCTGCAGGTATGACAGATTTACACGGCAAAGAAGACATCTAATTAAAACTAAACCATTTGCTTTTGCCACGGATCCAGTTTGAATGGAATTGACACTTGCACTCCCATGGATGCCTGCTCATACTTCAGTGCTCCAAATATTCCATGTTGGCACATTATGGAATGGAGTACAGAAAATGGTTTAGTAACCATCTCCTCGGCTGGTAACCCAATTTGTGGACTCGTTATCCTAGGGTTTTTTTCAGGGTGTGTAAGTTTTCTATCACATGGAATAAACACTCGAAATGGGATTGTCTCCATAGCTACGTGACTTTACCGAAAGTACCAAAGAGTATGGATTCCTGCAGTCACGAAAGCTTCAAATCAAGATTGTCTCAATAGTCCTAACAGAATACTGCCGAGTTGTGATATTCAGCGATATTTAGCAGGATGATCTCTTGATCTGAATGCCCAGCAATGCAGAGTAATATCGTTCGTCCACCTGACATTATTTTGAAAATTATATTATCATTTGCTTTTTAACAAGCACCATTATCACTGTGAGTATAGATTTATCAAGGTGAGAAATGTAAAGGTTCAACTTGTTATTCAGGTTTCCTGCGTAACCTAGCTTAAAGGTAATGAATCAACACAAAACTGCTCAGATGTAAATTCTTTATTCCCCCCCCCCCCCCCCAAATAAACTGGTAAACGAAATTGTTAAAACACTGTACAATAATTCTAGTCAATAATACAGTGAATTAGACAAATGAGATGAGAAGACAGCTTCCTCTGGCTACCCATGTAAATGTGTGCTCAAAACTAACCACCAGCATCTGGCCACAGGTTCACAATTTTGGTTGCAATCTTGTCAGGTAAGCCCAGTTACAGAAGGCTCGACTCTGAACCGGAAACGTTGAGTTTAAATCCTGCTCAAGGGTCAACGTAACGTGCCATCCCTCCTTGGTTAATCAAAACGGTACAGTCCTACTTTGTGAATCAACAGTGGTTGCCCTATAGAGACTATCTTCCACCATGAGAATGTCGAATTTATACCATTAACTCAGGGGTCAGCAACAGACACAAGCAGCGTCCCACGCTCTTTCCAGCACACAATTTGACTTGACTGTCATCCGATATGCAACAAGGAATACCCCTTATTACAGATTGACACAAAACAACCCACGCGTAATTATATTTTGCACATTTGTGTTAATTCTATCATACGATTACTATAAAGCACAAGCATAGTTATTTGCACAAGTCTCAACAAGTGCAATTCCTGTTGCAGAGATGGTCTTAAACAACATTCAAAACGGCACTCTAGCACACAAGACTTTGCAAAGTGTTAACCCGCTCCGTTTAACCAACTTGGTCAACTGTTTGGGAAACGTTTAAAATGTCCTTTGGACATTTGACAGCACGAGCAGTCTCCGGACTCAAGTGTTTGTCACCACACCAGGCTGTGAAGTTCATTGACTGGACATGCTGAAGAAATGCTCCAGAATATTCACTCTCAATCCACAAAACTAATCACGAAGAAAAAGCATTATAAACAGTATGTTCATGAACAAAAAAAAGGAATCTAAAATCCAACGTGGTGTTAAATATTGTGTATATATGATGAAGAAGAGCTTCATAGCTCATCGAATTCTTCCAGTCTAAATAAAGATTCTAAATAAAGATTCTGAACTAGCAGGCAAGTCACACGCCTGCTTGGGTTGAAGGTGAGTGAGCCCACAAACATGAAAAGGCAAGGTGTGCATTTTACAAAAGACCACTTTCCAGTAAAGGCAAATTACCTTCTTCCCACAAATACAAAACAGTGAACACTTCTTGTGACCATTTTCAACAGGCGATTTTTCCATTTCTTTTTTACACAAGAAACATCACAAGAGCACCTACGCAGCACAAAGCACTGTAGATGGATGTGCTGCTTCCTGTGGTCAGAATGACATCAATATCCATGCATCAAGATGTTCCCTTGACGGAGCTACATGATTCACTCACAAGCGAAATTAAGCAACTTGGAAGCGATTTCACATTGTGAAGGCATTACTGTAATTATATTTTTCTCGGTACGAATTTTGCCAGGTGTGCTGAGCAACCGAAACATTGCACAACTTCCTCAAAGCCACTTGAATTGCTTTTTAAAAATCTCAAGCTTAACCCACCAATCTCAGTGGTGGGGATCTTTTGATTATTGGCGAGACAAGGCCTTTTGGATTGGAACACTTTCACAATCCCACATATCACCTCTACACCTACATCAGGCTATCAATGCAATTTGCTGCCGACGAGGCCACTGCAGGAATGTGCTACCTGTTCCTCTCCTTAAGCTCTTAGATAGTCACATGAACACACTATAATGAACCTGCTATACATAAACATTGGCGCATTCAAAAGCCACATTTCTGTTTGTGCATTTTGCTGCAGTGTGTATTGCCAATTTGTTTTCCAGTTTGTGTTCCTTATGTGATGTGAAAAGAAAAATCGCATATTCATAATAAACAAATGTAAATTCAATGGAATGAGGGACTCAGCCAAGGATGTGGTTTCATGTGCAATCGTGTCAGTGTCTGACCGAGTGCTTCGGCAGACATTAGAACAGAGATCAATTGCAGATGATATTTACGCGGCTTGCCAAGAAGGGTCGGTGAGATTCCAAGCCAGGATAGTTAACTCCAATGGAATGTATGCATTGCTAGGCGAGGTGGATTTAAAGTAGTTATCATTAGGGTATGAATGATAAACATTGAGAGCATGGTTGAAGAGGCTGGGATATGGTGAAATGGGCCATGGTTATGGTTCATAGAAAAATGCAACACAATAAAACCAACGAGTTGAATAGCTCTTATGTCATACACTTGTACCTTCACTGCATGTCCTGGGCTGACCGAGAAGAATTTGAAACTTCATTAATGCGAAAAAGATTTTAAAATGACTTTCAAGTGTGCCACCATAGTGCTTTGTTGACGTCACTGCAGCGACACTATAGAGTACAGCAGTCATACAACGGTGATATCACTCGACTGCTAAGCGAGCTCTGAAAGTCACTTGAAAACATGAATGACGCATCAAACTAATTTCAGCAAAACCCAGCACACACACACACACCCAAAGTAGGTATCTACAAGATAAGAGCTACGTGTTTCTAGTTGGAATCGTCCTTTTGAAGGTCAGGCCGACAGCGATGCGGATTCTCACAGCAAGCAGCACCGCTCTCGCAGTCTCTGCAGCAGGCTCTTGTTCGGCTTCACTTTGCCGCTTTTGTCCTTCCCCTCGTCCATCTTCCTCTTCCGAACGTCCCGCAAGAGATCAAAAAACACCTATGCAGGAAAAAAACCCCACAAAGTTGAGCAAAAGAATAAAATAAAGTAATGCACATGAAGAAATGCCAAAAATAGGGTATGCAGGTCACTGCAGGCGAGATATGACTCGCCAGAGTTTTACTCCATGTATATTATTTGCGATAGTAAACTGGAGTACCACAAATTAATACTTAAAAAGACACACAAGAGAAGTCAGCAACCCCACTTCCTGCACAGCCACCCTCACATGCCAGCTCATAATCCTGAATGTTGACTCTTTCTCACACAATGACCTCCAATTATCCACCATCACACTCACTTGTACATTCACGAATGCCCTCATGCAACGGTCTGTGGTGCTCATGTCACCGCCGAAGGCAGCGAGCGAATGAACAACCAAACAACACGGATATTTATTGGTTTGCGTGCTTCACCTTGTCGACGTTGGCACGGGTTTTAGCCGAGGTCTCGACGTAGCTGACCCGCCACTGCTCGGCGCGCGCCCGCGCCTCCTCGGACGACACCTGCCGCCGCTCCTCCAGGTCCGACTTGTTTCCCACGAGCAGGAACGGCACACTGTCGTCCTCCTTCACGCGCAAGATCTGCTCCCTGTGGCCGTGATTCAGGTGTGGTCTCTTGTTACAGGGTCTTCACATACAGTTGTGTTGATATGCATTCAAATGCCGAGTGGATACGTGCCTTTATGATGTGGACCAGTTTACTATAGAATGCCCTGATGATGGATCCATATGTTAAGTGTTCATTAAATTAAGCTCTGAAGGTAGACCAACTGGTTCCTACTTGACTCTGCTTAATGGAATCCACAGTAAAGCAGCCTGGTTTATTGATACTCCTATGCTCACCGGTTCACTCCAGTCACGCTCACACTATCGTTCAAATGCTTATGTATCCCTGGTGACTATACTTACAAACTTCATGCCCTAATGCCTCTGCCAATGTCAAGGACTTGTTCTACCAGTCCGAAAGCTGCCTTATAGCAATACTGTGTTCATATACTGTGCTGCGAGAAAATCACCATTCTCTCATTCCCATCGCATTGCTCCACTTTGGAACTCCCTCCTGTCATCTCTTCCCAAATTTGCTATAACCTTTTGATCACTAGCTGCTTTGTGTTATAAGCCTTCAGGCCTACAATCATCACATACATCCAAGTAACTTTAACGCTTGCATCACTAAAGGGCCAACTTCTACATATGTCCGCTGGGCTAAAATTGCAAGCCAGTTGGTTGAGGTGAGGGAGTGGGGTGAGGGAGTGAGGGAGTGGGGTGAGGGGGGGTAGAAGGGGGGAATGCACACCTGAACTCAACGGTGGCGGCGAACGATTCGTGCTCACAGATGGAGAAGACGCACAAAAATCCCTCGCCGCTGCGAAAGTAGTTGTCTCGGATGGCGGCGTACTCCTCCTGCCCGGCCGTGTCCAGGATGTCGATCTGCACCTCCTCGCCATCGAGCACCACCTTCTTGCGGTAGCTGTCAGCCTTGGTGGGCTCGTAATCCTCCACAAACTTCAAGCCGGGGAGGAAGTGGGACAGAGCCAAAGTTGCGAGTTTTGCCCAAATTATCACGTTTCGGCAGATATATTAATGGAATTGGCCAAACATCGCAATTACAAGAACCTGCTGAAAAACAGTCTTAAGAGTCGGTAAGCATTAGAGGATAACTTAAGAGCACTGTTAGTCACACCTCATGTGTGTACAAAAATCCGACAGCCTGTGCCGCTCTGTAGAGAAGCACAGCATGACCACAAAGTAATAAAATAAATGAAAGACATTAAAAGGCTCAACAGTGGTAATGTTCCCAAGGAGAAGTTAAAATCCCTGACATAAGGAAGACTGATGATACTGAAGTAATAGGTATGCTGGAATAAATACATCTATTAAGCAGGTGAGCACTTTGGCTATATAGAGCAGCTTTCTTCAATGTTAGACATTTTACATAAAAAAATAATTTCATTTCTTTTTTATCTTAACTCGTATGTCCAAAAGGTAATGGCATAAAATGATCGCTCTCGAAAAGATATTTGGTGAGACTGCAAGAAATCAAACCTGCACATGTAAAGAACTTTAAATATAAAAACTACACTGCTATGTTGATTTGAAGCTTTCGTGACTGCAGGAATCCATACTCTTTGGTTCTTTCGGTAAAGTCACATGACTTTACTGAAAGAACCAAAGAGTATAAACTGCTATGTTTTAACACTGGAAATTATTTTAATATTCAGTCCAAAATACGATTATATTGTCACGTCAAGAAGACATACATTTAAAGAACGGAGTTTTTTTTCTAACAACAGAAATGTAGTTCCAAAAAGTGAGGCAAACCAATGACTACGGTGGCTGTGATGTGGCTCCGCTGCAAAAGCGAATCGTAAATCGGACCAAACCACCAAAGGCCTCACCTCGTCATACATGAACTGCAGGGTGAGCGCCGACTTGCCGACGCCGCCGCTCCCCACCATGATCACCTTGTGCAGGGCCGCATTCTGCCCCTTGGCTTTGTTTGCCGCCATTTGTTTTGTACGAATGAGATGCCTGTGAATGGTTGATAATCAAAAACAAAGAACAAACATTATTACTTAACTTTGTAACGCAAAGCTGACAAGGAGTTGAGCCTGCGATAGTGCGCGTAGCAGGATGGTCCAAGCCTTGTAGCGACGCGTGTAATCACCAGCAGCGGAACCCGGACGAGCGACCAATGTGGTTTTCGGTGCAGTCGGTAGAAAATAGTGTCCCTCGCGCGTCAGGAAATCCCTGCCTGCCCCTTGAGCTGCCCGGAAACCAGGCGCTAGCGTTGTGCTTACAGAGGTCTCTTCAGCCCACTTCCAGCCCTATTGTTTTATTTTGCACTCGACTTCCTGTGCTGTTGGGAGAAACGATTTGAGAGCTGCAGAATGGGAGGGAGGATGGACTCGGGAAGGCGTGAGCGATCACGAGTGTTTAAAAAGTCCCGTTCATTTATGCTCGATATATCTTAGGCGGTATTTCGCCTTTGCGTGAATCTGTTGCTTTAGTTTCAAACTCAATAACAGTCAGCACACTGTGCATTACGAGAAAGCACCACACTTCAAGTATACAATGATAGTCATCTGTAGTCCTTGGCAGTTGAAGACATTACCTTAAAAGATGAGGAAATAAGTGATAATAAGTGTGTGCCGAGTAAGAAACTTAAAGTAGAGCAAATATTTCAAACAACAAGAAACAGACCTCCTCTTGCACGCTGAACCAAAACGCTGCGGCATTTGACTGCGGTTGCACTGAACAGCGGACAGGTTGGGTTGTGTGCTTTTGTAGACCTGTCCTCAACGTGACGTGTGCTGTTTGTGAGAAGGGACTTTTCCAGCACCGCGAAACAATTTTACTTTCTGAAATTTTTTCCGAGAAACATAAACATCCGCTTAAGAAATATATTTTCGACAAAGATATTGTTTTTCTTCAACTCACGCAACCTGTAGCCAGGCATGCGAAACAGCACAGTGACCTCTCAGACTTTTCCGCCCATTTTACATTTGACCATAACTCAATCCCTTCAGGACAACTCCACTTTTGCCTTTCCTTCCCGAATCCATTATTTAGTTAAGACTCGGTTAATTATGTTGAAATGAACATATTTGAAAATCTTAGATAATAACGCTCTATTGTATACATCCTCGTTTTCGTTTACACAGCCCCCCATACCTCCTTTCACACCCAAGAATCCGATTTTCCATCATGAAAACGTTAAACCTTGGCACGAGTGCCGAATCCTGGTTGAAATGCAATGTGACACCATGAATACAAATGGCTGGATATCTACCCCCCCCCCCACATCTAAGAATATCACCAAGGAGTAGAGTAATGGGGAAAGGCGTTTTTACTACAATAGTAATGCTTTTTAAATTTCCTCTGTTAATACATTTTCAGCATTCCATCGTCAACAAATTCTCAATGAATGTAGCAGACATGCGGCCTCTCAAAGAAGATGAAGTAGAGAGGTGCGCAGGCCACGGTGTGGATGCACTCACATGAACTGACCTCTTTAAATTGAAGATAATTGATAGTGAATTATGCTTTTTGCAGAGGCTTGTTTGGATTTTTACATGGACTTTGCATGCGTGTGCGTCTGTACCCTATAGAATAAGCCATGTTGCTTATATGTTTTTATACAGCACCACATCATCTGATGTGTAAGACAAATCCTGCCAGTCTTTTTTTTTACCTGAGAGCTTTGAAATAAATCTCTCAATCCCAGGTCTCCTGTCCAAATCAGATGTAGCGTTGCAATGTTGTTGCATATTTTGGTGAAAATAATTTATGTTTATTGGAAGGTAGCAAATGTATTATAAACTTGCGTAAAAGAGTGTAACTTACATGTTTTCGTAAACTTTGCAATGTTAAATATGTATCGTTCAAACTCTTATTTTATATCTACGTGACTTTACCGAAAGAACAAAAGAGTATGGATTCCTGCAGTCACGAAAGCTTCAAATTCAGATTGTATCGTTCAAATTTACTATGAAATTATCATTTGCAATATAAGGTTTAAGGGCTAGCAATTACAATCAGGTCTGAAAAGACTGCTGATATTATAGAGCTATTGTTACAACTATATTCCATTGGCCTCAATAGACAATGAAAACCAAGCAGGTATACGTTAATAGTATAAATGTTGCAGATCATCATGTTTACCTTCACTTTAGAGGGCTCCCTGCATTCACGCAATGACTCACCTAATCTATGCTAACTGGGGCTCAAATTCAGGGGGTTAGGGCCTAACCGTAGGTTGAAATTTAACCAGAGAATCATGGAGAAAACTTTACACGTGACTGCCATAAATTGGTGAGCATCAGATGTGCATGATGTGCTATGAATGGCAGCAAACGCTGTCGACTAGACAGTGGTTCCTAACCTTTCTGGACCTATGCATCACATCAATCCTCAAAAACCTTTGAGGACCACCATGCAGCACACATTTTTCTAAATTAAAATGACCAAAAAGCAGTAAAATAGTAAATATCCATGGAAATGATTAACTTACTCTTTATTCACTAATCCCAACAGTTGTGCAATGAGCAGTAAACAAATGGTGTTTTGTAAAAAAAATCGTAGTGTATGCAACAGTTCGAGCTACAACTTTTCACGGCCTTGCAGACCACCGGTCGGTGCTTCGTGAAACACTCACTGATTGGGAAGCCATGCACCTCCGATTTGCATGGTTGGCTACGTACGGTGCGAAAAAAGTTCAACATACATACATCCATGCACTACGCGCCAAAAATTTGCACCCCCGCCTCCCCAGCAGCATGCACATTATTTTTACATTTCTTTTTACCATTTCATTTGTAAGGGTAATAATTATCATTTACTTTTTTCGGCAAAGTTACATTTAACCTCCAGATTTTTTTCAGATGGACCATAAAATGGGAGAGTGTGTTTGCTAAATTCTATAACGAAGAAACCAGAGTAACAAGCAAAAATCATTGAGGTGGGGAAAACGCTTAAAAATCCACAAATGGGCCCACAACAAATGTACTGCATTGCTATCTTTTGCCCACCTCACAGCTCAGCTGGTCTGGTAGTCTCAAAAATCTCTATGATCCAAAAACGCTTGCCTATAAAGTGCTGGATTACGGGTGTGCTCGACTATAAATTTGCCTCTATCTAACTTAAATGTGGACTAAGTTAACTGATGGCTGAAATAAAATGTTTCTGCTGTCATTATTGAAAGGGTATCATTAGTCGGTGATCACAAACCTGGCGAAAAGAAAATTACTTGTAATGTTGTCTTGAAGCCAGCACCATTTGGGTGTTAAGCCCTGAGGCTACGTGACATCACCATGAATCACACTGCGGAATTCCCCACCCCCATGTGAGGTCATTGTGTTGACATGTGCTCCTGAGCAACCAACGCTTCCGTTGCTTGTTTCAGTTTTCACTCCACCCTGTTCCACTTCTTCCGCACATTCGGACTAAGTCTCCAATTGCGAGCAGATAACAAGTGTTCTTTATGACAACGCACCTAAGCAGTGTTTTGGAGCATTTCTGACAGCAGCCTTGTTGACATTGGTATTTGTCAAGGTAGGGTTATAAAGGTTAACCTGAGTCTATCACACTTAGGAGAAATAACGTGTGTAAATAATGTGTAAAAAATAATTAACAGCTTTCAAAATGTATACATAGCCTTCATGGTAAGGTGGGAACATTCTTCCCACGAGCTACACAGGACTGTTCTCTCATATTGCCATTCTTAAAAGCAAACAGGCAATCCATGTGCACACAAACATTGGTCACTGCAAATAACAATAGCAGCATAATTTACACCTGGAAAGGTGCTTGTAATTTCCCTTGAGGTCATATAAAAAAACATCTAGAGGCTTGGAACATAAAAACCCCCGGCTACAATCACACATTTACCGTAGTCACAGCAGAAAACCTTGCTGTCGTGTGTTATTTCCAATACGTTTCAGTTTCTCTCGATGTGAGCTTTGTGACCGAAGGCAGACTGGACAAATTACAATCTCAAACGCCCCGCTACCAGCTTCCAACCACAACATGTCCACAAACGAAGAAAGGAGTGGGGACCTTTCAGGAATTCAACAAGTCAAAATCGAATTTCTCTTTGGCACCTAAAATCAACTCCTGGCCACGGAAAACACATCAGTAAATCGATCCTGTGTCCTTGCCAGCCGTCACTCCATCAACCCACAGTGACCAGCGTGGTGACGTATAGCCAACTTCATACATGTCCACCCCAAAGGATTCAAATAACTGAGGCCCACGCTATCTTCAATACCCTTGGGGGGGGGGAAACCCACCCAATAATGTGAGGCAGAAACCCCAGAAACCGAGAGAGACACACGAAACTGAGGGAACCCCACGAATCTGACGCACAGAAACCTTTAACTGTCACGTAGGCAAGAGCGAGCACACTGGGAAAAAAAACGGGGGAAGGGGGGGTTACTAAAAAAGTTTGCGTAGCAGCAATACGCGAATGTAAACCATTTCGTGAACACGGCCTTATTAAATGGAACAATAATAATCTTGGACAGACGTTACGAGTTTCCACACTTTTCTCTAAGTAAAGACGCAACTTTTGGGAGCTGACCTTCACATAAGACCTGAATCATCGGCCAGCAGCCGGTGCGACTGCAATAAACAGGGCTTTGTTTATTACTTTCAGGTAAACAAAAGAAATTGAAGATCCAATGGACGGCCGCGAGACACTCAAAATTGTGAGAAACCCCGAGTCTCAAGAGTAATCCTTGAGACTTGACACGTGTTCAATCCCCATAATTGACACGGCGTGATGAGGCCGAGCAGTGGCTTGATAAAGGGCCGTACACACTGTACAAGTCGTCTTTTACCTGTCCCCCCGCTCTGTGCCAGGAATGTGGAGTGCAGAAAAGTGTGCCGTCTTTTTGTGTGTGTGCGTGTAGTTCGGAGGCTGGGAGGGGGGAGCAATCCAGGTGTCCAGCAGGTTCGGGCACGCCAAGCTCCGAGCCCCATAGCGCAGCTACCATCAACCACCGCCACTACCAAAGGGACCCACCGCCTACACAGAGCGACCGTCTCGCAGTGCAATTCCCACCCGTGGCTAAGGCAAAGCAACAAGGACTGGCTTGCATATCACAGTTTTTTAAACAGTGCAGCACAAGCCTTCGTCTTCCTTGCTCAAACGAGCACGGAGCGGACACGCAACGCGTTGTTTTTTGGCGAACCTGAGTCAGTCAGAGGTGGACATTCTGCAGTCATCCATAGGTCAACTCCTATTGCTGATTTTTCCCAAAAAGTGTCACATATACTGGTCTGTATTCGACTCTGAATGGATATTGCATTGTGCAGACTTCGTGCTGTTGTATTAATTTATTCATTAATTTGCTATTCTTTAATATTATTCCAAGCTGATCGTCCCATTATTCCATGAGGGAGATACTTTTAAAATATATTTCTCTACGCACGTCAATTCTGTGCCTCTTCTTCAGTCAAATCCACTATCCTCTATATCTCGTTCCACCGCACGCTTCAATCTGACCCTTGGTCTCTGTAAATTCCATAATCGTTCTAATTTATTTCGATTGTCTCTTCACAGCACATGCCTAAATCATCTTAAGTCTGACGTGCCTTATCTTCTCGAGAATATATATAAGTAACAGCCTTTTTAAAGCTCCAATTTATTTGTGTCTGCCTCATGTGCTATTCATGAATCAAAAACTGTTGGTTTAATGGCATATTCTCGAGTACATTTATCATTGCAGCATGCAGGGAAATCACTCGTGAAAATAAAGCTTTAATGGAAGTGCAATCAAACAAGGTCTCCTCATGCATCACTTGCAACGAAGACACTGTGGTTGCAAGCGTGTGAATCTTGGGCCTGCTGCATAGCTTTGTCCAGATACAGAAACCCATGGGATCAAACTTCTGCAGGGAAATATGTAACTCATCAAACGAGGAGGATAAGACCAAAACACCAAATATAGTTAGTTGGAGGTTTCAAGTTGAATTTTGTTTTTAACCAGCCGAGACCTCACGAGACCAGGATGGGTCTCGTTTATGCAATGCGCCCAATGCAATCACACTTCGGAAGCTAAGCAGCGTTGAGTCATGATCATGCTTTAATAAGTGACCACCAACCACAAAAAATTTTGCAGACGTGGGCAGTTAAGAGGGAAGTGCAGAAATCCATTGTTCTGCACTTGCCTCACCTTCAGACCACAATGACACTGCGCGGTGAAGTGTGGTGAAATAGCTCTCATCCAGCAGTGGAGTTACACACGGGCTGTACACTACACTGGCAGCCCTGCTTGTTGTGAAGAGGCAGCGTCGTCGGCTGGGCTATGTGGTTCATTGCGTCAAATTGCACAGATGCAGTATCATCCTTAACCGGGCAAGAACCAAGCCAAGTCCGTAAATCATTACACACAGACACACGCCCGTACACGCGCAAACATCCCTGCATTTAAAGCACAGATACATTACTGTACACACATGAATGTGCACACACACAACACGTGTACACACTGGCCTGTATTCTGCACACATGTCCTATGCAGTATATGACTTCATTGCTGTATTTAAATGTCGTTGTTTTGCTCTTGGCATTCGGACCCAAGTCACTCCTGCAAATGAGACTAAGCCTGGTCTCTTGAGTGATCACCTGGTTAAATAACAAACAAACTTGGAATTTCATATACACGAAATGACATGAAATTATGGGCATAAATATGGACTTAAATACTCGATACACATATTGCAACTATGTTCAGCGAGAGCTGTTTGCGAGCATCTATTAATGTTGTATTTGCATTGAGAACACGTGGCGAGAACCACCGGCACAATCGTACACGTGACAATGTACACGTGACACGCTGCTGTGTATGCATCATAACATACATAAAGCGTCAAATACACAAACACGCTTGTGTACACACGTAAACAATACACGACTTTCACAGGCACATATGTAGTACTCAATACAGTACATCTACACAAGTATACATTCAGTACTCTACTATAAAAGTACACAGTACACACTCTGCAAACCCACTAATACTGTATACACAATCTGCAACACACACACAAAACACTGACATAGTTACACATTTACAGATGCACAGAATCCATACAAGCTACAAACACTATACGGTACAGTATAAACGTTTAACACTATAAACGTACACGTTCACACAGCTTATTTGTGGACACATCCCACACAAGGAGACACTTGACATTTTGGTGACCAATGCCACTCTTGCAAATTAAACTATCCTGGGTCTCTTGAGATCTCACCTGGTTTAAACCAGTCGCTATTCGCCACCAAGTGGCGGTGACGTCTGTCCACACGGCTCTCGTGCCAGGCTAGGTGCACCTCGAGGCTGTCACGTGAACCGCGGCAGGGTTTCGTTTGGGGCATGTCACGGGACAGATGACCGGCAGATGACGCATTGTAATACACGTGTACGTTGAAGTGCGTAACTACTATCCATGTACACACACACAAGCAGACACCCCGTATCAATTCACCATGTCAACTCACGCACACACCACACACGCACACACACGACACACCACACACACATGACACACACCACACACACTCACCACCACACATGCCACTCCCTACCGCCTCCCCCCGCCACTCGCCCCACCGTCTCGCCGCGTTTCTTCTCGCCGCCGAAGGAGACGTGGGGTGGGGGGATAAGAAAGAGGCGGTCTGGACCGACACGGGCTACGGGGCTCGCTGTCCGTAAACAGCAACACGCGCCGCTTACCGCCTCCTCCTCCTTCAGCAGCAGCAGTAGTAGCAGTAGCGGCTCGGCTTCACGACGTGACGGGGGTTCAGCGGGCGCCGTGCTTCATCATCGCGGGCGAAGGCGGCGAGACGCAACCACCACAGCAAGCGGCCGCTTTGTGTCTCGACAACGGCGGGGTTTGACGTCATCCGCTCAAACACGCGGCGTGACGTCACGCGACGAGCCGCGCGAGGTGTGACGTCACGACGAAAGTGTGACTGGGGAGTGACGTCCGCCGTCTAAATTACGTCACAGTGAAACGGAGGCGTTCTCAGAGCAGGTGTGCTTGACTCTTTAGTTTTTTTCGTCGGTAAAGTCACGTAGGAGGCAACGCTTCCGTCTTCAGGTGGCACCGTCACAGCAAAATTACTGTAGCACTTGATTTAATTTACTTTAATTTTATTTTTTACCTACGTGACTTTACCGAAGAAAAAAAACGAAGAGTATGGACCCTTGCAGTCACGAAAACTTCAAATCTAGAACAGGTGTGCTTTGTGTACTGGAGGAATATCGATGGAGCTGTAAAGCTTTTTTTTCACGGATGTCCAGTAGTTATAACAAATACAAAAAACACGATAGGCGTGAAAAGTATGGGAAAGTTAAACAAATCACTTTAACAAAAAAATATATATCTTCAAAATAAATAAAGAGCTTAATCCGTATGTCTCAAACACCTCGAGGGTACTTCCCGACAAGGGAGAAAGGTGAGATTTGGTACATAGGCAGCTTTTAGAACCCAAACAACAGGGACAATCTGACAAATTCGAGACTTTTTCATTTTAATACCCCCAAATCTCGATTTTAAGTGCCCCATAAACATATTTGTGCGTGTCATTCAGAAACCGTTAAAAATATAAGATTGCGGGTTTTTAAAATGTTGATAGAGCGGTACTCAGTTGAGGCCGAGTCGACCTAGGGGAGGCCCAGCACCAGTTCAGAGGTGACGTCACCGCGACGTTCCAGCCACCGTAATTACACGCAAGCACAACCATCGCCACCTACCGGCACACGAATGCCCACATTCAGGCTGGTGCTGATCCAATAAATAATACTGGTAGGAACCTCCTAATTACACCAGCCCACAGGGGATTATTGTGTCCGTCCGTACGTCGTGATTCCAAAAATGGGAGGGGTGGGGCTGGGTGGAGAGGGGAGGGTGGGGAGGGGCTGGATGGTGAGGGAGGGGCTGGGTGGGAGGGTGGGAAAGGGCTGGGTGTGGAGGGGTGGGGCTGGGTGGACAGAAGTGGGGCTGGGTGGGGAGGGGCTGGTCACCCCGTGGTGCCCTTATAAAACTCAACGTTTAACCTACTCACGCCGGCTTGTGCCCGCCCTTGCAATCGGGCATATTTGCGGAATACTCCACGCCGCCGTTGACCCTGGCCATTGACCGAGCAACCCAACGTTCCTACCAGCACCCTCCGCAGGAATGTGTTTAAAGCCACGGTGTAGTTGACCAATGTGTTGTGGTTTTTGTTGTTGTTCACCACTGCCAACGCAGCGGTGACAACAGTGGCGAGCTATTTACTCCCTCGCCTGGTATTATACAGGTCGTGGGTTCGATCCCGACCCTGACGCCTGTTTATTTGGAGTTTGCGGTGTCTCCTCTCCCCGTGGTCTGGTCGCGTGGATTTTTCTCCGGGTCCTCCCCCCCCCCCCCCCCCTTGTACGCGCCTTTAGAGCATTTGGCTGCGATACATTGCCACACAATAAGCCACTTTGTTGAGCTATCATTTGTGATAGCCAGGTCGCTTCTGAAAAAATGGCTATGTATATAGATGTGGGCTTTACCTGGCACAATCAACGATAGCATACCTGTCAACCCATACGGTGTACCGGTATTCTTATTGAGTGTTCGGGTCCATACTGCGTACAGCCGTTTCATTTTGTCCATTAGTTTGTGCTTCTCCCTTGTGATGGGACTGTCGGATGAACGTTGAGATTTATAAGGGCACGGTGTGACCAATTCGGTCTGAATTGGTCTGTAATACGGCGAGGGGTTGAACAGGTAGGCAGTAAACATATTCCTGCGGAGGGAGCTGGTAAGAACGTTGGGTTGCTCTGTCAATGGCCAGGGTCAACGACGGCGTGGTGTATTCCGCAAATATGCCCGACTGTGAGGGCGGGCACAAGCCGGCGTGAGTAGGTTAAACGTTGAGTCTTATAAGGGCACCACGGGGTGACCAGCCCCTCCCCACCCCCCAACCAGCCCCACCCTCCCCTCCCCACCGAGCCCCTCCCTGCACGACGGACGGACACAATAATCCCCTGTGGGCTGGTGTAACCAGGAGGTCCCTACCAGTAATAGTTTCAGTGTCACCACCAAACAAGTTCCGTGTTGAACTTTGCGAGCGAATTGACGTCGCTGGCACCACGTGCTGTTGTTTTGCGTGCCCCTAGCACGTGACGTCTGTCCCCGCCCTCTCAACCAATCAGCGATCGCAATTCGGCCTCCAGGCATGCCCCCCCCCATGTGCTGGAAGATTCGGTACAATTCGTCAACATCAATCACGGCTTTAACACGGCGACGTTTCGGACAATATCCCTTCAGGAGCACATAAGAAAGCCAGGCCTTCCTCGGGGGGGGGTCACGTGACCCTCCGTGAGCGGAAGTGACGTCACTTGTTTGGGATTGGGGCTGGGAGGGGTTGGAGAGCGGCGCGTGGTCTGCGCGCACGTGACCGCGCGCACGTGACCGCCCGTCACACGTGTGGAGCCGCGAGCCAATGAGGCGCCGAGACACCGGGCCGCTGGTGCGCGTTTCCGCGTGGCCGGCCATCTTACGTGGGGGGTGGTAGTGGGGGGGTAGTGGGAGGTGGTAGTGGGGGGGGGTAGTGGGGGAGGTGGTAGTAGGGGGGGTAGTGCGGGGGGGGGGGGTAGTGCGGGGGGGGGGGGGTAGTGCGGGGGGGGGGGGTAGTGCGGGGGGGGGGGGGTAGTGCGGGGGGGGGGGGGTAGTGCGGGGGGGGGGGGTAGTGCGGGGGGGGGGGGTAGTGCGGGGGGGGGGGTAGTGCGGGGGGGGGTAGTGCGGGAGGGGTAGTGCGGGGGGGGGGGGTAGTGGGGGGGTAGTGGGGGTGGTGGTAGTGGAGGGGGGTAGTGGAGGGGGGTAGTGAGGGGGGGGTAGTGGGGGGGGGCAGTGGGGGGAGGGGTAGTGGGGGGGTAGTGGGGGGTGGCGGGGGGGTGTTTGAGAGGAGGCCAAGTGGCGCACTGCGTACGGAAGTGCCGCGCTGTTGAACGCGACGAAGCCCCGTGGCGTTTCTTTCGGCTCGTCGTAGTAAAAACACACAAATCCCCGCACATTGCATTGGTGGGGTGGATGTGAACTCCCTCGCCTTGATATGCAAGGAGGTCGTTTGGCTCTATACCGATCCCAACACTGACGCCTGCTGTATATTTGGGAGTCTGCATGTCTATCTCTCTACCCGTGGCCGCGTGGATTTTTCTCCGGGGTTCTCCGGTTCCCCACCACCGTCCACCCCCCACCACCCCCACCACCACCACCCTCCACGTTTAAAATCAACATCCACGCGTTTGGCAGCATTCGCCTGCAATACATTTCAACACCATCATGCCACTTTCGTTGAGCTCATCATTTACGATAACCGGGTCGCTTCTGCAAGCAAAAAAAAAGAGCTATATAGCTCGGTGACCCTTACCTGTTCAAATAAACAACAACTACCTAGATTTGACAAACAATAGTTTATAGTTTAATAATCCAAAGCTTCTGTGCTTTCCCCGCAGTAATTTGGTCGCCCGAGTTTGGTGACGTCACGCGCGATCGAAGGCGACCCCTGCGAAGTGGAGGGGGGCGGGGTCAGCCGCTGCGCCCACGTGACACCCGCTGGGCCAATGAGCGCGCGCGGGCCGGCAGTGCGGCTGCGGAACGCAAAGACGGCGGCAGCGGCAGCACGAAGCGGCGGCGACGTCTGAAGCAGCAGCAGCGGTGGGGGAAGAAGCGACAGCAGCTGAAGGCAGTAAAAGCAAGAGCAGAAGGCGCCTAGGGACATGGCGGCAGCGCGGGTCCCGTCCGCCCGCGAGGCGGGAGCTGCCGTGCAGTCGCCCATCACGCTGCCCCCGGAGCCGCGCACAGGTGACGACGACGACGCTGGTGGTGGTGGTGGGAGGGGGTGAAAGTGGTGGTGGTGGTGCATAGAGTTATTGGTGGTGCATAGAGTTATTGGTGAGGATTACGGGGGCTGGTGGTGAGAGGATGTGGGGTGAGAGAGAGAGGGGGGTGGGAGCTCAGAGAGCGGGGTTTGTTGGTGAGGGGGGTGAGCGGTTTGGTGAGGGGGGTGAATGGTGAGAAGAGGGGTTCACGTGTGTCGGTGGGTGGTGAGGGGGTGAAAGTGGTGGTGATGCTGGTGGTGCATAGAGTTATTGGTGAGGTTTAGGGGGGCTGGTGGTGAGGGGGAGAGGATGTGGGGTGAGAGAGAGGGGGAGGTCGTAGAGAGCGGGGTTTGTTGGTGAGGGGGGTGAATGGTGAGAGAGAGGCGTTCACGTGTGTTGGTGGGTGGTGAGGGGGTGAAAGTGGTGGTGATGCTGGTGGTGCATAGAGTTATTGGTGAGGTTTAGGGGGGCTTGTGGTGAGGGGGGGGGGAGGTCGTAGAGAGCGGGGTTTGTTGGTAAGGGGGTGAATGATGAGAGAGGTTCACGTGTGTGGTGATGGGGTGAATGTTCAAGTTCATGTATTAGGTATAGCCCTGTGAGAATGATGAAGCATTTGGGTGAATGAGGTGAGGGTGAGTGGTGAGGTGAGTGTGGTAAGGTTTTGAGGGTGGCCAGGCTACATATGAATGCTGAGAGGGAGGTGAGTGGTGAGGTTTCGAATCAAAAGACTTGGGGAGTCCGATGAGCAATGAAGGTAAACGACTAGTTGCGAAGGTGAGAAGTTGGTGAACGTGCAATAGGATGATTGGTGAGGGCGTGAGTGGTGTGGCTATGAAGTGGTGAAGGGAGGTTGAGGGTACAAGTGGTGTGTAGTGGAGGGGGGTGAGGGTTAGAGTGTGGTGAGATTGAGAGGATAGTGAGTGAAGAGAAAGTGCAAAGGGATGGTGGAGAGTTAAGGGTCTATTGTGAGGGGTTCAGTGGTGAGGATGGTGATAGTACAGAAGGGTGAGGATGAGTGGGTCGTCCTTGGTGGGCATTGTGTAGAGGGTGAATAGGTTTTAAGTGGTGAGGGCGAATGTGGAGAGGTTGCGATAGGTGATGATGGAGGTGCTGGAGAGAGGGAATACCTGAAGGTGAGGATGCAGTGGTTGGTGAGTGGTAATGAGGGGAGTGAATATTTGGTGGGTGGGGAGTGGTAAGGATTTGTTATGTAATGATATTAATGAGCACTGTGTGATGTTTTTTGAGATGAATTGTTGGTGTAAGAGTGATAAGTAATACGTTATTTACTGGTGAACATTAACTCTAGAAAGTCCGTGGTGAGTAGTAAGGGCTGCATTTTGCTGGAGTCCATATTATTTCGTCTCAGCTCCAAGCTCATGCATGCATGCATTTCACCGCTCCCACTTAACGACTGTGGTAAACACTGGTAATCTCATTTCCGTTTTTTGTTGGGATCCAATGTTATGAAAGTGCAGACCGGTGCAGCACTATAGTTTTATTCGCTCGCAAATTGATGGTTTGTGCGCCCCGTGTGGCACAGGTTTGTGTATGCCACCTGGCTACTGCTGCTACTGCCACTTTGTGCTGCACCGCATCCACAATGAGCTTACCGCAGGGAACAGCACCAGGACATGGTCATGGTGATTGTGGTGGTGGTGGTGGTGAGAATGTGAGGGGTGTGTGGAGGTGGTGGTGAGAATGTGTTGGCTCTGGAGATGGTGGGGATGTTGACGGGTGGTATTGAGATGCTTGCTGCAGAGGCTGTGTTCATGGCAACAATTGCATTCATACCATGATATATTTTCTTAATAGGACAATTCCAAATAGTACAGATTGAATTGAAAACTAATTTCTTTAGAACTGTTGTCCTTTCCCCGCACCTCCGATTAGCACGGTTGGCTACGTACTGTGAAAAAGTTATATTGAGGATATTTTCAAATATTTAAGTTCATCACTAAGATTGGAAGCTTTGGAATTTCCGATGCTTTATTTTGTTTAATGGGAGTTTCAAGATATAGCCACCTCTGATTTCATAAACTATAAAATGTGTTTATAAAAAAAACATTTGTATATTTAAAAACAACATTTGCCAGTTGAAATCACACACAAACACACTAGCGAACTAGTGTGTGTGTGATAATTGTGCATAACAACCTGCACACAAGCACATTAACCCACAATTAAATTAGAGTCATGCATTTAATTGCATTAAAATTAGATCCCCTTGGATGCTGGCCCATTGGCTGCGTCACGTGCCCTAACGACACAACATTTTAAACGTGTGACTGCGTATTTTTGCACACTGTACGTTGGAGATAACCAATTGAGCATTTTTTTTGTATCACGATATTCACCAAAACGGTTCACTTTCAGATACGGAACGCCTTGATCAGGTCAGCGCTTTAATGGAGCGGCTTCGAGCCAAGCACTCTGTAGGGAGGCCATGGTCCGACACCTTCAAGCTTGTGCGGCAGGCCATGGTAAGGATCATCAGGTGATGGTGACCATCTCCTGACTATGGTGCTGGAAAACTTTGCCTTGCCTCTCTGGTCACTATGCTCTCACCACAAGATGGCACATCCTTGAAGTTATCGGGATCTGCTTTTGCCACATCGAAAGTGGTGGAGTAATCTTAAGTTCCCACAATTTATAATATGGAAAATAACAAATCCCATTTGTATATTTAAGTGGAAGAAAAGGTTAACAAGAACTCTGGACACAAATTTCAACCAGTATTGTCATTCATTGGCATTAGTGAATTCATTCTCAGTGAATGGGGCCAAAGGCAGGTGGCTCAGGATGGTTTTGGTTCTGCAAAATTTTGCACACACTTGATCATTATGATAAGTTGATCAAATATGTTGCTTGATACCAGCTTATTGCATATATTTTATATATTTAAATTAGAATGTTTGAATTTGAAAACAAAACTAGTGCCTGTCATGGGAGAATGGATCACTTTTCCTGAACACCTGGCAGCTCATTAGAGCTCAGTCACGCAAAGACATTCAACCTGAAGCTGCTTGAGTCAATAGTGTTACATTACAATTTGCAGCCAAGCAGACGTGTGTTTGTGTATCCAAGTGTTATTTTGTGCTTTATTGCATCTTATGTGAGAATGTGTACATGTTTGTAAGGAGCCAAAGACAGCTGGACGTGGTGCTGGTCACATCACCCACTCGTGTTCTGTGCCGGCCTTCATAGGTGCTTGTTAACAGCACTTGCTTCCAGTCCCCTATGTAGGATATATGAAGGATCTTATATTTCAGCGTGTATACTGTATGTGTAGGTGGAGCGATAGCCTAGTGGTTTGCATACTGCACCCCGAACCCAGCGATCTGAGTTTGATTCCCACTCATGACCAACATCAGTAGAGAATTTCTCCTTTGGTGCGGTATGTAGAACATCAGCACTTGGGAGAAAAAGGTGGGCGGGCATGGTCTTGGTCACACCACCCCCTATAAACAGCCTGTGTAGGACATATATAATATGCACAGGTGCTTGCTAACAGCCCTTGCCCCAGCAGTCTGTTAAAATCTATATGGGGGATTTGTGTTTCAGGAGAAGCGCATGATGCCGGAGTCAGGAGGTCATCAGCGTCTCCTACACTGTCTGGAGACCATCCAGAAGGTGATCAAAGGTAATCAACTCTGCCACAGTTTTCTTTTTTTTACACTGCATTTGGTATGAGATGCATATCAGATGGTAAATTTTTGTTATATAAACTCATTAAAATACAGTAAAATCTCTTGAAACAGACTGCAGCAGGGCATAATTTGGGGTAAAGCAGAAGGCTTCCGAAAATACACGTATAAATATGTCACGAATAAACCAAGAAGCTCCGACACGAATGCTGTTTGCTTGCTAATTAAGCTGTGAGCGCTAGATTATGGTGTGCATGTGCACTCGTGGTTTCAAATCTAGACACTGTAATTAAATGTTATGTAAAATTAGGTCAACCTGTTCCCTTGGAAATCATGTCCTGCTCGTTGCCCCCTTGTTTTTGACATACATTATTTTATATGTTACAAATTAAGTTTTTCCATCCCGTCAGAAAAATCTCCTCAGTGTTCTGTACCGAGTGAACCCCTCAGCCTTCCTGTCCTTCGTTGTGATGGTGACTCAGATGAATCTATACTGTAGTGATTATTTAGCCTTATTAAGTTAGAAATATTACATTATATATAGGTAAGTATTTTTAAGTGGTAATTTAATGTCTTCATTACATAACATTTTTATACAAATTTAGTGATGAATTATAATTATTTGCAGTATTCCCAACATCCCCCATAATCGAAAAGACTTGCCCAATTAGTCCGGCTTCAAAAGGTTTTACTGTTATTCTAAAACTAAATTGTAACGTAAACACTTCAAAAAGTCATCCATATCGTCAATGGCAAAAAATATTTACTATTCATTCCCAAAAAATTTAGAAAATCTAGATAAGCCAGGTCATTGTGACTTTTTTTGTTTAAGGGGTTTTCCTGACCATTTGACCACCCCTTGTATATTTACACACATTGCAACATAACTGATTCCCCATGGCATTTTGGGTACTAGTTAGTTACTATCCGATACAGTTATTTTCCCGATAGATAATTGTCACAAATACACTCTTTGGTTCTTTCGGTAAGTCACGTAGAAAGAAATTAAATTAAATAATAGAATACGATGTTTCGATTGCAACACAAGCAACCATCATCAGGTACAAATGAATGAGAAAACAAACATAGTAAACTTAGAAATATAATGCAATACAACAAACACAGAGAGTCGGCCAACACAACAGTCAACACCCCACCTGGTTGATTACGTTCTTCCAAAGATTGCAAAATTGTGAGAAAGAGACAAAACATAGACACGGAGACACACAGACAGACACACAAGCAGAGAGAGACTCACACAGAGACAAACAGAGACACACATAATTTAATTTCTTTCAACGTGACTTTACCGAAAGAACCAAAGTGTAATTTCTGCAGTCACAAAAGCTTTGAATCTAGTTTGTCACAAATACAGTCAAATAAAATAAAACTCAAACACGAGCACTAGAACAGAAAATGTATTGTCACAAAGTCATTTATGAAAATCCTTGCAATTTTCACAATATGAGATTATGTTTATTTATTTCAAACAGGTTCTGAATTAAGAATGTAATAATTCACCCATTGCACAATTCATAATCTATAGTGGTATACATTTGTAGAAGTTACTTCGAAGTAAACAAGATTCTAAATAATCAATTATGTAATTCATTGTTCTTATCAATAATGTAAGACTATATTAATTGTTATGTCCTTATTTATGAATGCTTGTTAATGTAAAATTGATGATGGTGCAAGCTTTAAAACGGCGCTGCATCTTGTGCATGTGCAGTGAACTCCCTCCCAGGAATGGTGGATCGGCTGGAGGCTTTGGCCAAGCACAACGGGTGAGTGGGGGTGTGAAATATGGTGATAACAAGCACATTTGCAGTATTTTTAGATTCAGTGCACTGTAGTGATTGCAATTAAACTACAGTTTTTCATGATAGCTGCATTTATGGTCTATTTAATATGCATGAAAAAGAGGAAATAATTAATCTTACTGAATTAACTGCTGAGACTGTTATATGTTTATTACAGTTATGAAAGGAATGGCACTGGCTTCAGCTGTCCTCTTTAGCACAGTTTAATGAAAACACTCAGCATTGCCAGTTATATATGCTTTGTGTGTATTGCTGTGAACATCCACATGCATCGTTCTTTTTTAGGCAAGTAGGTTTGTGCGTACATCCTTGTCGTGTGAATGTGAACATTTGCATATACACTGTTTTGCATGTCATTTTAATTGGTAAAATGCACACGTTTTGAAAACATTAAGGGCTTCATGGGCTTATTTATCGAGTTATTTTGTTACATATATTTTACACAATGCCATCCTATGCCCCTGCACACCCTTGCAAAGGATTATCCACGTGCAATATTTTATTATATATATATTTTTAGATTTCTGCCTGTGTTTTGTTGTATTGGCTGTACCTTGGGAATATTAAATAACTTGTAGAAAAATCCACTGAGGAGGCTGTTATCAGTTCAAATTTTAATTCTCTATACCCATGTTTTTTTAGCGTTTTTCTTTTTCACCATTCCAGGTAGAGCCATGATATATAGCATAATAATATCCCTGACAGAGAAACATCCTTCCCTCTACAACACCAGCTTTTGGACATTTCTCCAATACATCCTATCCTGACTGGAATATGAATGCATTGCTGTTTTCGTGAAGGCCACTGACCACGTAGGGCCTAATTTACTTGTTGCTTCATGTTCTGTCTCATCTGATTATCTCTGCAATGGAAACGTTGCAGAGATTAAATAAAAAATAATGGGGCAAATGTGAATCTGGCTCCTGATATTGTATGCGTCATTATTCATAAAGGCATTTAACTTATTGATGGGTAGTTCATGAAAATTGTTTAGCATAAAAGGTTTAATTGTGCTAAAGAATGGTCAGCCATTCAGCATGGCGTCCCTTTTAAAGGATCCTCGATGACATAATATATATTAATGACACATTTCTCCTTACACGTGTACTAAAAGTAATTTAATAGATCAGTAATACCACAAAAATACTTTGTAATTGATAATGTACAAGATGTAATCATGGGTACACAAGAGCATTCATTGATGGGCCCATGAAGGTGAGCTCACGAAATATATATTTATATATAGAATATAACAATACAAGCTCGTGAAAATGTTTTGATATTGAACAACATGTACCTCAAGGCATAGACATCTCCTTAAGGGTGGCCTCTTTGATGTGTGCGACACAGACTGGCGTCCCACCTCGGCCCCACGGGAAAAGAGTGCTATATCACTTCGGACATGTTCTACCTGGAGGTGCAGATGGAGCCGTCTGGTGTTGTGAGCGATGTGAGGGTCGCCCATCATGGTGAAATCAACCCTGCCGTGAGTTTTCTCTCAGCCTCTGGCCGTTTGTTCAGTGTTTCTCATCCCGAGTGAATTCGACAACCAGTAAGTGACATGGGTCTTGTACCAGCAGTTCAGTAGAATGCACCTCTCCTGCCAATTGACATGAACCCTGTTTTTTTGTCATGGATTTCTTTCAAAATACTAATGCCCTTTAGCCTTGAATGCCTCATGAATTCTCAAGATCTTTTGTTGTGCTCTATTTTTTTAAATTTCTTTCTCACGGTTTTGAAGAGTGCTGTGCATTTTATTTTTTGTTTGGAATTTGCTTTTTTTTCTCTCTTCAACTTATTAATAGTGGCTTTAGATAACTTGTTCTGAATTATTCTTTGGTTCTTTATCTTTTTTGCTTTGCCTTCTCAATTTCAATGCACTGTATTGAAATGTTAGTTATTTAAATATCGATAGTGGTTACATCGATTTCACATTTTGCTCTGGAGATTGAAATCTCGTGCTTGAAGCCAGTCGAAATTCTCTGACCCCCAAAACTAGATTTCTGATGTCAGCTGTCTTGTTTTTGTTCTCATGTCGTTCTCACTTCTAATTCTCCTAGAACTTTCTGCTGCTTTTTCGACCACTCTATCCTCCCAGCACACTTCTCTCTTGGTATCCCTTTTACCCCTCAAGCTGCTCTTTATGTTTACAAACAAGTACTGTTCTTCTCTCGGTAAACCCACGTGCTTTGGTGTCTCACGAGGTTCCATCTTCAGCCTTCCTGCTCTTCCCAATATTTTCTCACCACTCTTTGGAATTAATTTGTAGTTTACATGTTGACAAATGTTTCAATGCTGATGACACCCAGCTTTATACGAACATTTAATGCATGAACCCGACCTCAGTGTCCACTTTTGCATATTTTTGACATGGTCTTGTCTTGAATTGGTTCTAATTTCCTCCAGCCAGCTGTTGCCAAAAATGAAGTACCCATAGGCTAAAGTCAGCTCTCAACGTAAAGATGCCACTTTGAGTATAATAATACTCGTACAACAATAATCATCCAACTGTTACAGTAATACTTGACTCACAGTTGACCGCTGAATCTAAATATAATAGAGTGCTATTCGAATTGCATATTCCCAGATTGCCTTGAATGCGCCCAACCTTGTCGGATATCAGAAGCTAAGCAGGAAACGAGTAAGGATGATAGATGACCACCATGCGTACACAAATGGTCACAGGGTTTTTCAGGGCTACGTGGTGGGCAGCAAAGGGTAGTGTAGAAAAAAAATCAAGTGTTATACATCTGTGATCCCCCCCGCCCTCCTTCATCAACCCGCATGAACCAATATGGTGACGTGTGGTCACAACTCCCATGACCCCAGCAGCTTGGGGAGACTCGCCCAGCAGTGGATTGACAAAAGGGCTGTATACATATACTCCTAGAATGACTACAATTATACTCTTGCATGTGGGAGTATATCCAGGAGCTAAATGTCAATGGCGAGGTCTAATAGCCATGTGAGGGCTTCAGAAAATAATTTGTAGTTTTGCTATTCCTCCAATGAAGGAGAGAACACTGCAGTGTCTCCGCAACAGAGGAATATCAAAACTACATGAATAGTAAATAATTGTGATAGGAATTACTGTACACAGCACTGCTATAATAGTGAACTCACGTTTATTTGGCGTAATGGGGAAGAGGAGTGCCGGGATAATGAAAAACATCTAAGTGATGCTTTAAAACAAATGTATTGCTCAAGTGTATATAATCGGGATGAAGATGTTGATTGTGTTGTCTGTTTTTATTGATTCTTGAAGTAATCAGTTTATTTTGTACAGTTATCTGTTTACTTGCGGAAATATTAAGTCACGTGAGCACTGGGTTCCTGACCCCAGATGAGTGAGGAACAGCTTAGTTAAACCAGCGTGCACAGAAAATGTGTTTTCTTTTTATTTGCGCAAGACGGCTAATTGACAACGCGGAGAATCCACCCATGGTTAATGAAACTTAACTATACTTCCTACTTCTGTTGTAGCTGAAGTATAGTTATATTATAATTTTTTCTTCTGATAAACAAACTGTTACATAAAGTGCTAGATTTTCTACTGTATACAGTATTGTAACTGTCGAAAGCTCGGAAGCTGTGCTATGTAAATTAGTTTACATTTTTAGATTCCCAAACGATTCTTGAACAAACTTCATTTATATTGCTTCATATTGAAGATATACAAACCTTTAATGTATATTAGTGCTGAGCATTATATACACATTTTCTAAACATTAAAAATATGTAGATTCTAAAGAGCCCAACTTTCTGTACTACCATCTACTGGCCATCCTTTAGTCTTTAAATGCTAACAATCATGATGACCGCAATTTCATAATTTCTTAAAAGCGGTTTCACAGTTGCTCATTTGTGTGCTCTTGTAAGGAACATGATGAGCTTTTAAAACTCTTAAACGCATACTGTATGTTGACAGAAGTAGTTAATGTGGAGCTGCAGCACAGACAATGTTGGAATTTTACATTTTACAATAAGCTTGATATATTTGCCAATCATAAGGATTGACTGAGTGATAAAGAAGTCTCACCATGTTTATAAAGTACTGTACTGGGGGTAAAAAGTAGAGCAATTCCATTTGTCACTGTCTCCAGCTTCCATAGCAGTGAGCTATGCAGGGGCATCGTAATTAGATTAATATTCTTCATGAAATAATGAACAGATTCCTAGGTTTATTAAATTGGGTTGTATTTCCGAAACAAAAGTATTTGGTGTGCACATGTGTAATAAACTGTTAATCCCTCTGACATTGAAACAATTTACTTCCACATGGTGTAGTCGTACAAAGTAAACTCTCATGGCTGACTGCTTAATCCGTAGATTTGACATTGTATGCATTGTGTTAGAAGGGCCAATGCTGATGTTGACATTTTGTTTGTGTTTTTTAGAGTTGTCCAGAGCTGACGCAGATACTGAGGTAAGCAGCTTATTGAATGCAGCTGTAGCTCGCAGTAATGTTGGTTTCTACAGTTCCGATGTTAACGGTATAATTATTTTTCGAAAGAGTATATTGAGGTCATGGAACCCTTTAAAAAAATGTTTTAAATCAGTGTCAATTCCACAAATTTAATACGAACAATATTTACGTCTTACACTGGTGCTTTCATCTGTCAGTTAAAAAAAAACACATTTATATTATGCCATAAATGTTCAACATTTGTCACAACATGTTTATTCCTATGCTAAAAACCGCACCAATGTCTTTTTGGGAATTTAAGTAAATGTTTTGCGTCTACCCAGGTTATTAAGTTGTTCACCAAATACGTTCTTCATTGCATGTAATCGATCATTGCTGTCAAAGTTCTACAGGTGTCTCAGCACTTGGCAGCGCTGCAAGAGATGCTGGCAGGCGCACCCCACATTACATGTGATTAGCCTTGCGCGGCTTGTTCACACTCGGACATTGTTAGCTTGTGCTCGCTGATGCGTCATGTGTGCTGCAATGTGTTTTCATAGCGCCCATAATAGAGCTCTTGAATTGTTTATTAAACAGATGACCGTCTTTCGAGTGCATGGACATGATTGGTTGTCGTATAATAATCAGCCAGTTGCACGCACAAAACTGCTTCCAGCTGAAAATGTTTCAGGAAATTTGAAACGACTGTAAACTGTGACATCACAGCACATGATGGAGTCTGCAGCTGGTATATAGACACATTGGTTTCAGTTAATTTCTTGACATTTTAATCATGATTTAGCTGTCATGTTCACTGGCAGATCCAGTGCATGCTAGGACATTTGGTATCATTAGGTGCAATGCTTTAAAGTAGTGTATAAGTACGAGCATTATTAGAAACTAAATGAATGTGACTTGAGAAGGAAAACAAGAATAATATTGTTTTTTGTATGTCACTGTTCATTTAGAGATTGGAATGGAGCTTAATGATCACATTGCACTGTGGTGAGGCTCACTTTTGATGCTGCTGTTGTCTAGAGAAGGGAATTTGGAGGAGTTCTCCAAGCATTTGGAGGGGCTGGCAAGCCTCTACAAGCTGCCAGGAGACAGGTACTTGCACTCCACTGTTCAAGTGCTCCATTACTCCAGCATGATTGAGAGGGGGAGCCAGCCATTAAGGTTTTCTGGGGATGTGGAGCTTTTCCATGTCTGGCAAAAACCACTCAAGGGGCCCGGCAGTGTTGAATTAGCCTCAACAAGAGGCGGCTTAGGGGGCCCAATGTATATTAGAGTACCATGTCATTCATGTAGCACAGGCGTGACATTACTGGTGTAAGTTAATTAGAGATTGTTAATTAATCAAGATCTTTGTGAAAGATAAAATACAATAAACAGATGGTGTACCATGAAACACGAGGTTCTGCTGCCAAAATGAGTTAGACAGTAAAAGTGCATCGCATCATAGCTAGAAGCTGATTACAAATGCAAAATAGAATTTAGTGGTGAAAAATGGCATAATTTGGACATAAGCACACCCCTTGAGTGCAAGTCGAGATTTGCTTACATCAAAGTGTGTTTGTATCAGAAGTTGCCCTCTGTCTCCCCCCTCCTGGTATCATGTGAGAATGTGTTTCCTATACTAAAACTGTTTTAATATTGAGGTGTGCTCATATCTAGTTTCTACAGTCCCTTGGTCATGTCGAGAAGATGTGTCAAGGTGTGAATTCCTTGGCCCTACATTGGTACGAATTTGGCAGAAACTGCTAAATGGATAAAGTATGACATTGAGGCTATGCATTCTAGAATCAGTTTTCATTCTTGCTGATTTGCCATGGGATTGGGGAACGCGCACCAGGGCTCAGTGTTAGTTCATTGGCTGTAAGAGTGGCCCTGGCACACGGTCTAATTTGCTTGTGCCTCTTTCCAGAGAGATAAGCCGTCTGAAATATGGTCTGTGTTTGTTTTCTGTAGCAAGCTGAAAACAAAGGTGTACCTTGCCCTACAGTCCTTGGAGATGGACCTGGCCAAGATGGCTCAGATGCACAGGTTAGGATTGTGCCAAGTGCGGTGATGCAAGGGTCTTTACGTCAACGGATTTATGTTTTGTTATTCCACATACTGGTCTATAGCCAAAAATAAATGTTGGTCTAATGTTACTACCGTCAAAATTTAAAGAAAAAGTTATTTATATGGAGCATTCACAGTGACGGCTATTGTGTGGTGTTTATGCTTGGTAACAGGGCAGCCACCAATGTGAGCATAGAGGAAGTGATTCTGCAAGGCGTGGTGGGGTACGTCAGCCCTCGCATGGGAGGTAAGATGCTCGCAACCTGAACAGCTCTTACTGTTAAAGTTGTCGCACAGAAATAAGTGATGTAGAGAGTATTAATTTATTTTACTGATGTTTTAGTATGTTTTACACTGCCTGGCTTTTGCTAATGTGGGTTGGCTAATGCATTGGTTTCTGTTCTGTATGACCTTGCAGGCCACCTTATGACCCTCAAATACTTTGTCTCGCCATACGACCTGCTGGATGAGAAGACAAAATCCACTGTTACGTTAAACGATAACAATGGTAACCTGCACATCAAGGGACAGCACTGTTACAGAATACAATTTCAACAGCCATACCAGACTGCTACTTGTGAAAGCTATATTTATTGTGCATGCATTTTAATTATATTATCAATGCAAGATGTTTGTTTTATTAAAAAAAACCTGTTTTGGAGTTATCATAACAATCTAACTATGCCAATTGGAATTGATGCAGGATCGATACACAGTTCACAACTAATGCCCGACACATGTACTGCACTAAACATCAACAGAGGTGTACGAGTGTCACATCTCATGTGGAGGTCATTGTAGATGTTCGGGGTGTTACCTTCACCTCCGTGCCCATGAATACGCATGTGGCATAAATATTTGATCAAAGTCCAGTGGCCACTGCTGTAATCTCACTTTGAGCCTACGCACCCCTCCCTGCACACTCAGTGCCTCGTTTACTAGGCATGAATGCGCACGTGATGATCGAAGCGGCTGCAGGGCCATTCAAGCTGCCCATCGCGCCTCTCATCGCTGGCACCCACCCTATAGACGGCACCGGGTGAGTCTGCTCTGGGTCAGTGTTTGCTGGGCGTTATTGAGTTGCAGCTTAAGGTTTGATGACTTGGAAAGAAATATAGCTTTTCCTGGACCCAGCTTGGAATCCGACACTCGAGAGCATGATACACGTGTTCATGTTACAGCACAGTAAAAGAGCGGAAAAGAAAACTCCCATCTGCCATAATTGCAAATATTTGGACCAAATGCACCATATAAAAGAATAAAAAACGTGTCGATGTACCTAAATAAATGTCTGATCACTGTATATTGATTCCATGTTGTAATTTGTATCAGAATCATAGACTGATAAGGGTATTTAAACGAGCTAAAAAGTGCACGACAAAATATGTCGAGAATTACTCTGAGAGACAGAAAGGGAAACACATCGATCAGCGAAAAAATGCATGCTTGGGACATATTAAGGGGCCATCCATGTTAGGGACATAGTACGTACGCATGGAGGGGGGGTGGTGAAGCCTCGATAATAATTTGTCTACATTGCCCTTCAAATTAGTTAATGTTATTAATCCTTGATCGTTTCTGCATGGATTAAATATCGGCCGTTCTTTCGGATTCGGGGGGGGATGCGTCAAGCGTACGTACGCAGGTGGGAGGTGGGGGGGGGGTGTAAAAAGTCCGCGTGCGTACAGGGAGGAGGGGAGTGGTCAAGTTTTGACAGATTTTTGCGTTCGTACTAAATGGATGGCCCCCTAACTGTTCATAAAAGTAAGTTGTACTTGGACAGAACTTCGGTGGTTGAGACTTCATAACAGTGGCAGCTGTCGGAGGGAAAGTCCCTGATATGACCTCCACCATGGAGATGTATGGATGTTGGACTTCTTTCGCACCGTACATAGCCAACCATGCTAATCGTGTGCAGGAGCTAGATTGTTGCATGGTATAATTTGGATTGTGGGATGGTGACGGCGTGGAAAGATCTTTCTTCAGCAGTGGAAAGATTGACCCGAATGATACGTTATAACAAAGTAATATCTCGATCTTGTCATAATTATCTAGGGTTGCGACTCAAGTGCTTCTTAAACGGATATCATAAAACCAACATAGTATTTTAAGTTCATGACTTCGGAGCTATATTTTGCTTTGAAATGTTTTCTATAGGATGTGCAGTGGTGATGCATAGAATGCACAGAGAATTGCAGTTTTGGTGACATACGGGAGTGTGTGCAGTTCAGTCATGCAACCATAGCAACCAACAGAAACAATGTTAGTAAAATATAGAGAAATGTCACATTGAACTTCACATGAGTATCATCATGAATTCTTATGCTCCGTGTTATTATTTAGTATGCTAGAACAAAAACATCACTCACGGTGACATTTTAAAGAAGACTCAAGAATCAGCCACACTCTTGACGCCTCGTGATGTGTTGTGGCTTTGCTTTGGAATGCCATCTTCAAAGTGACATCTGCTCGACTTGAGTGACTGCTCATTAATCAGCGAGTGTTTTTCCTCTCCCAGTATGCCGTCCTTCTCCGCCATCTCAAATGCAAACAGCATCGATCTACCGGCTTGCTTCTACCTCAAGTTCCCACAGCCCCTGCCTTTGTCTGACACGGCCATGCAGCAGATCCAAACCAAAACAGGTGCAGTTGAAATGCACATCTTAGTCATGAAGGATTGGTTCACGTCAGTATCGTGGTGTTTTAATTTCCACTGTTGTGTTTACATTTTATACCTCAAATGTACAACAATCCCACATTGCCAGTTATATTCAGTTATCTTCATTTGATTTTTTCATATCCATAAAGAGTGATATATTTATGCAGGTTTATGGTCGGGAGTGAGCGCAATGGTTCACGTACTGTACTTTGATCCCAATGACTTGGATTCCATTCCTGGCTGTGCACAATGGCAGTGGTAATTGTCGTCTAAAAGTGGCATGAGCCGGCACAAGCTTTCCTCTGCCGAAAACAAGTACCCTTTGCAGTGTGTAAACATCAGCATTATGGAGACAAAAGGCTAGGCATTGGGCTGCCTTTCTCTCTAACAGGTGCTCATTAATACCACATTTCCACGGATAGCCTTCTCCAGTCAGCTTGAGTGTACTCAAGTTAGCCTTACCTTAAGGTAGCCTAAACTTGAGTTGGTTAAAAAAAAGTGATTTCCTGAGTTATTTGAGTTATAACATGAGTTGGGGAGATCTTTCCCAGTAATGTTTGTGAGGAGTAAAAGTCCAAGCTCACATTGCTGATAATATTTAGTATTTAATTCTACATGTTAAATTAAATGCATCTATAAATGCACTTTTTCCGACGAGATTTCAACTCGGTGAGCTGGGCTCCGCGCCTCCGAGTCGCCTTCAAGCTTTTTTGTCCATTTGCAAAATTGTGCGATGTTATAAATCGTCTGTTGTATGTTTCTGCCACCGACAGAATTTTGTATTGACGCTTGGTGATATATTTCTGCTCGGCCCAAATTTTGATGTAGGAAATTCACATGAAGCAAAATCAGCCCAGAAAATTTGGATGCCAGGTTATATAATGGCAGCCAATTTGAGTTGACAAAAAATATGAAAACATGGCAATTTGAGTACATAGGCGAGTTCTGTGCCATCAACTTTTGCCCCAGTAATCTACAAGGCTCAACAGTGTGTTTTGTCTGTGCATGCTCATGCATCCCTTGTGTGTGTTATGTGCTTGTGGGTTCCTCATTGACAGGGATTCCTGTGACGCATGTGGATACGATGGGGCCTCTCTTTGAGCTCATCGGTCACTTCACACAAGGACAGACACCACCACCCCAACCGGGGTCTTCTACTGAACATGCAATGTACTACTGTGTGGTGGGTTCATGCCAGACCAATACATATGATTGTCTATGTGTGCACACTGAAGCAATTTAAATTACTTGGGTTGGAGTCCAGCTGATGCATATCATTGGCTCAAAATTTGTTAATGAGTATCTGGTGTGTTGTGTAAGCATCAGCACTGCTGAGACACAGAGGTCTAAGATGTGGTGTTGACCACAATGTCCATTGTGTGCCTATATGGGGACTTTATAGAGGCTTGCTTAACTTGAAGAATGTGAAGTATAACACGTGAGAAATATAGCATTTAAATGTTATGAAAAATGAGTTTGATTTCCATACTCTTAGTTCTTTCGGTAAAGTTCCACCTGATGACGGAGACTTGTGTTGCCTCCGAAACTTTTTTTATTTTATTTTTTTACTTACGTGACTTTACCGAAAGAACTAAGAGTATGAATCCATGCAGTCACGAAAGATTCAAATCTAGAATTAGTTTGATTTCCATTGAACTTTTGCCCTCAATTAATTTGGTGTGCACTTTAATGAGGGGAGATGCACACACTGATGGCACGTTGTATGTGTGAGTGCACAATCATTGGTGTATACTTTATATGTGCACACCACATGCTATTTCATGTTTGGTAAAAAAAGAGATTTGTGAAATAAGGAAACATTTTTAGTTTGGCTGAAAGTTCTTCCTCAGGACATCCTGTATAGATAAGCACAATAGCATACAAACAATGTAACATTTATCAGCACATGCAATAAATAATAAGATGACAGTGTTATTTTCTTTGACACAATTTACTTGCTTGGTTGACTCATTTCATCCCTGTGGTATCCAGCTGCTTCACTGCATGACAAAATACTTCCTTTACTATTATAGCTCCCCTTTGGAACTTCTTACATCTGACCTTTCTATTAACCCAATTTGAATCAACAAGCTTGTCAATTCAATATTACATGAAATAATCTATAACTTACTATTCGTGCAAATTATATGCAAATGAATGCAGATGAATAAACAAAACTGTAAATAAGACAAAAACCAAGATAAAACAAATTATTTAGTAAAAATAGAAATATTTTATAATTGAATAAATTTGGACCCTAAATTTTGACCATTCCATGAATCACTGGGTTGATAAATTCTTCTAAATTCCATCCACAAATAAACTTTGAGCACTTTTCCCATCCCTTCCTAGCACTAGGCCAATAGGCCAATCCCTTTTTAAAACGGCGCCATGCAATCTGTGCGTGTGGCGAGCAGGTCCTTCCGGACCAACGGCACTGTTACTTCCTGAATAAGCGAGCAGTGCGGCAGGATGGGCGAGAGCTGGTGGGCACGCTCGTCAGACAGGTGCCCTTCTCGCACCCCAGCCACGTGCCGGCCGTGCTGGCGGCCGTGCGGCGCCAGCTCATCTACAACGCCTTGCTGGACAGCTGCATGCGCCGCTGCCTGCGCACTGGGATCACCGACGGTGAGAAGCATCCAGTTCAGCAGCAGGGGTGACCCTGCAGATGAGGCAGTGTAACAATGTAACCCTTTCACAAGTCGATGGCTTTGAGCTCACGGTTTTCGTCACGAATAATTGTTTTGCCCTCGTGCATTGATAGTCTATTCAAGAATAAAAATACATGTGTATGTTTATATGGAACTTTTTTACCAATCCACTGCTGGATGAGGGCTTACCTACACCATACGGGTTGTTGGAGTAATTTGACCATACTTCACCATGGTTGTCAGTGCAGGTTGGTAAAGGCATTGAGCATCGACATTTGGAGTATGATACAGCGTAACAATTTATCGTGCCTCCATAGCAATAAAATTAGTACTACTTGAGGGAAGTCATCTGTGATTGTCCTTAAGAGAGACGTTTTTATCACTTGCTGAGCACAGATCCAAAGGCTTAAATGTAAGTTGGCTAGCAACAAACAGCACTATGTTATTAATGAGAGTTAATATGTTTAACAGGCAAGGAAGATAACCTTATACTTTAATGAGAGTTATTCGAGTTGTAAGTCTACGTCATTCTGCTGTAATCCAATCATTATTTTTACCTAAGTTGTATAAATATGGCTTTCACAATATAAATAGCCAGGGTGCTGTAATATATTTTAAAATTTTGTTAAATAAGAGATGTTTACCCACATTAATGGGTTCTTGAAATCTATAATTGAAAAACTTAACATTAAGCATACATAAAACCTATCTCAAGGTTCAATGGTGTGTTGGGGATTTAGGCTCGGAGTTTTACGACAATGTGGCTCTTGTTAATGTCGCGATGTGAGGAATAACAGATGCAACAAGTAATGGCTTGCACAGAAGTTTTGTGTCGTTTACATTTGCAGAACCAATAGTGAAGGTAACTTTAATTAAAATCACAGGTTCTGAAATTTCTGGATAGGCAGATGACGTGCGGAATGTGCCTGTTCAGGCTTGGGTGAGTGATTTGTGTGGATCCCGAAGCAGAGCTCTTATCAATTTCTTTATATGAAAATGCCACAGAAGTGGCTTGAAGCACTCATAATCGCTTGAGCATGTGTGCACACTAACCGATAGTGATTGATGCTCTGTCATTCCCAGATATGTCTGACTACTACCATTTTGAAGTGAGTCCCCTTGCGGACTTCAGCTTTACAGTCACCTTCCAGCACCCACTAACGGACAGCATGGCCTGCGGTAAGCTCTCTCTCCACTACACAGTATGATCCACTGGATATATATTTTCTTATATAGATTTATATTGCACCGTAATCCAAGGTGCTTTAAAACAGTTATACAATTGTATGTAAGATGATAGTGGTTAAAATAAAGAGTGAGGTTATTACAAGTGGTGGTGTAGTTGTGGTGACAGGAGGATAGGTGGGAGTAGTTAAAGTAGGGATTGGGGTAGGCCTGGTCGTAGCTTGGTGGGGGCAGGGCAGAGGTGGGACAAAGTCATTGTTATGCAAGTCACAAGTAAGTCTCAAGTCTTTGCTCTCGAGTCCCGAGTCAAGTCGAGTCAAAGATGAGGCAAGTCCAAGTCGAGTCTGAAGTCATCAAAATCATGACTCGAGTCTGACTCGAGTCCAAGTCGCATGACTCGAGTCCACACCTCTGAGGTGGGACAAAGTCATTGTTGTGCAAGTCACAAGTAAGTCTCAAGTCTTTGCTCTCGAGTCCCGAGTCAAGTCGAGTCAAAGATGAGGCAAGTCCAAGTCGAGTCTGAAGTCATCAAAATCATGACTCGAGTCTGACTCGAGTCCAAGTCGCATGACTCGAGTCCACACCTCTGGGGCAGGGAGAAGCAGTTGTAAGATGGGCATTGTGTGAGAGGCTTAACATTATCCGGACTGTGGCATTTTGTCTGTTGGAGAGGAGTAAAGGCGTAGGCAGGAAGGCCGAGAAGAAGAGAGTTGCAGTAGTCAAGTTGAGTTATACATTTAGCAGATTTTTCCTGTGATATGTATCTAGAGCATTGATCCGTGACTGTGTGTGCATATGCCATGCTTGTAGACATTTTAAAATGTTTGCTCTACGAATGTCCTTTATTTTTCTCTTCAGTGGAAAACTGCATAAGTGTCCATTTCTAACAGGTTTCACTCAATTACCTTAAGCCATAAGATGTTAGCATATCTATGAATGCAAACATTACGCATGCACTTAAAATAAATTCTTGCTTTTTGGCCATAAACATGTTTAAAAAAATATATAGTAAGAGTTGAGTTCTTGGTATTTCCTTCTGTAACAAATATACTTAATTAAAACTTTCGTGAGAATATATATTTCAGGAAATAGACTCGAGGAGGCCCTCATCCAGCAGTGGATTGATCATGGGTGACGATGATGATGTATTCTGCCCACATGATGTCATGAACCGTTGACATTTCCTGTTGTAACTGAAATCGAAAAATGTACCACTGTGTCAAAGTATGGAAGATTACATTAAGTCACTTTTATTATGCTCGTTTTAGCCAGGAAAGCCTCACTGAGTATCACGGCTCTTTCAGGAGGGTCCTGCCACGTTTTCACAGTAGGGGTGATGATTTGTATGTAGATTACAATTGAGTAATTTGCAGGTAATATTTAACACAGCACGCAATTTCCTCCTCTTGCGAATTATATCACGCGATCTTTAATGTCCATTGTGAACCAGGCAGAGTGTATTTTCACGCTTAATACAAATCCAGGTTTAATCAGGGCAGCTGCTAGATTCCAACATTGTCTGCAATAAGCGGCGAATGCACTGCCGCGAGGTCACATCACTGCTCCTTTAATACTTCACTGACAAATTATGTGGAGCAACCTTAAATCTTCTGCAAAAAGAAATGTAAAGCAGTCGGTAGCGTACAATGCTGCCAGTGCTAGTAGTACGATTGTGCCAACAGTCCCATACATCGTACTTGAATTGCCCCTTGTTGGTGATGAATACAGTCGTGGTTGATGTGACGGAGAGCTGGCAGCCATGCTGCACAGTGCACACCGGGCTACTCGACCCCCCCATCTGCCCCGACCTCTACCTAACCAGGGTCATTCAGAGGCAAGTGCCACGGCATGATATCGTCAACCCTCTTCCTCAAAGTGTCCTGTCACCACTTACCACTACGTGAACGAAGGTGTCAATTGCGATAGATTTCATGTACAATTCTTTTTAGGGTTGGATTTGGCCATAGTACAAAAATTCACATGTTAAGTAAAAAATAAATGATAAAAACATACTTTTCCTGAAGAAGACCAGCTGGCTATACTCATGAGATCTTTTTTTTACTCTCTTGGCAACATACAGTATTCCTATTGTGTTACTTTTCTTGATGTGTACATCCATAAAACACCACATAAGTCAGTTTGGACATTTTGTCAATTATATAAAAAAAAAAACTCTGATCTAATGCAAAGCTTATTTTGAAGCTCATTTTCACCAACTGTTAGACTCCTTTGAATTCTGGCTTTGTGCAGTAATCACGTAATGGAATAAGTGCGTTGACGTAAGGGGGGGGTGACTTAAAAAGGGTAGCGAGTGCAGCGTGTGTTTTGATATCGCTTCCACAAAATTATGAATACCCTTATGAGTACATTTTAGTTATTCATTAACAAATGTTAAAAACAAATCTTAATTACAATTTCACGAATGGTCATGTTTACACTTTGGAAGTTTACAAGAAATTACTCCCTGTGGAAAAATGGATGGTACCTTCCAATAAATCTGTAGAAAAAGCCATCATATGCAGATTTATTTGACTAAACAAGAGAAGAAGATTCATATTTGGTGACGATTATATTCGTGGAGTCACGGACTTACATTTTGGCTTTGAATAGTTAATTGAAAGCGATAACGTTTTTAAAATGGGGCTTTGTGCAACTGGTCTTAAGGCTGCTCTTGTCCCTCTACCCTCTTCAGGTGCCTGTCCGTGCCAGTGGCCATGCGAGCAATGAACAGGAAGGCACTTGAGATCCAGGCATCTGCGCCCGAGCTGCAGTCCAGGCCGGAGACTGCGTCAGTGCTGGCCGCCATGGCCTCAAACTTGAGCGCAACGTTGGAGAACCTGGCTCGCCGCTCGCCTGAATGCGTCCCCCCACCTCCAGTTCTCGGTGGCACCCCCCCGATGCACTATAGCAGCACAGCCACCGGACATACATCCACCCCCGAGTTTGCAAATACACAATCTGCCGCATACTCTGGCTCTGCGTGTCCTGCCTTTCCTACCGGCATGCACTCTCACAACCAAAACCATCTTCACCAACAGAGCAAGGCCGTCGTTCCCGGAGGGCACCAGCAAGAGTCTTTACTGTCACTTAGTGATGTGGATCTTTGCAAGGTGGCACAAAACCCAATCCTAACGAGCCTCCTACAAGTGACGGGTGGGCTGGGTGTGGCACCTGCTCTGGGCACTCAGCAGCAGCAGCCCCACAATGCGCAAACGCCCTCACCGACCTTACCCACCAACACAAAAAACCATCCTATGCTGTTCAACCTACTTAAGGACTTCTCATCTCCTTACTCTGGGTCTGACCGGCCAAGTAGTCACAATACTGCAAGCCCACCCAAATTAGAAGTGTCGGGTGGGGTCTCGAAGTCCAGAAAAAAGTGGCGGTCCCGCTCGCACACGTCCCCGAGAGACCAGAATGAAGAGTTTCCAAATGAACTGTGCTCAATGGATATGGAAACAAATACCGAGATATTCGACATGAATGTTGATGGCACGGAAATGGAGCGGCAAGAAAGCGACAGTGGTGGTGACACGGACTTTCCGAGCTCACCTTGTGCTCACAAGCCTGGCTCTCTTGCACGTAGCTCCCCGTGTGCACGAAGATCAACGCCACCATTGTCACATGTGCACCTTCCCTTGCCTGGCTTTTCCATAAACTCGCCCCATCCTGCACAGCAGCAGCAGCAGCCAGTCTCCTCCCTGCCTCTACCACCTTACACCAGTAGCCCTCATCCAGCCTTGACATATCCAGGTGTTTCTCAAGCTACAAACCAGTTGCAGCAAGGGTTGGCCAACATGGTTGCCAATGTACCAGATTACCTCTCCGAGATACCACTGCGTCCTGTGAGCGACCCCCAAGGAGAATCTGCACATGTTCCTTCCAGCCACGTCAGACTTTCATCTCCTCTTGGTATTGGTGTTGCTCACCTGCCACTTGATGGGACAGAAAAAGGAAGTAATTTGCTTGCAAAGTGTTTAGCGCAATGTGGGTCAGTGTCAACATGGGATTGGCAAACAGTGCGGGAAAAGGACAATTGCATGTCTCCTGCAGAAAATGTGCCGAGGACTGAAACCTTACCTCTTGACGCAGAGGGGTTTGAGGGGCCGAGCACAGCCACAATGACGTTCACGGATCCCTCCCAGTTCCTATCAGGGGCTGGAAGTGGCGGAGATGAAGATTCTCAATCTTTCCCTGAAGCACTCGATTTTAACAGCGACGCACTTAACAATGCAGAACCCGACGGCAGCTTCATGGACAACTTGCTTGATTCAAACTCTCAAGGCGGTGAGAACGAGGAGAAAGGGCTAGTTTTCGGTGTGTCGGTCACAAAGGCAGAAACGCAAGCATTCACCAGTGCCGATGGCAGTAGTAGGGTGGAGGTGGCCACCGGTGGCTCTCAGTCAGCAGTCAGTGTCTCTCACTTGGACTTTAGCACTGCATCGGGTTCAACATCTGGACAGGAAAGTAAGGTGTTCAATATTTCGTCTGAATCTACACCCACAGGGCATTTAAAAACGGAGATGACTCAGAGTTCAAAGGATTCTCGCAAGGTCACGGAGAAGTCGACCACACCCAGTACAAACAAAGCAAACATAGGCAGCATTCAACGTGGTGGCAGCAATTACGATGGAAAAGGAATGAAACGCAGCCGCTCCTCTTTACCTGATGCTAAAGCAAAAGATAAAGTGCTAAAGCACAGGCGCCTGGATGGGGACGGCAAATCCATGTCACACAGCATGGCCACGTGTCGCTCGTTAACTCCACCAGCAAACATTGGCAGTGAAAAGTCACCTTTGACACTTCCAGGTCGCTCACAGACCCCTCCTGCTAGCTCGGCCCCACGAATCCCAAAACTTACCATCCAACGCTCGGCTGGCGGCTTGACTGTAAGCAAGACTTCACACAGCGGCTCCAGCGGCAGCAGCAAGCCTGGCGCTCCACATATCTCTTCCTCCTCACCGCTCAGGCAAAATGTAGGCAGTAAAGTCCCCTCTCAGTCTGGTCCAGCTTTTTCCACTGCTACAGCACGGGGGCAGCCTGGAGTGAGACTGTCCTCTCAGAGCTCCTCTCCTCGCCAGGGCGGTCCTCAAATTAAAGTCAAAACCAGCAGTGGCGGAGGCAACACCAAATCAGGCACAGGAAGTTCTGGGAACAAACCTGGTCCCGTATCACACGTAGCCACGGGCAGCAATAACGGTAGAGGTTCTGTGTTTGTGTCGTCATCGCATGGGACCAGCGGCAGGACTGTGCAGATGGCAGGAAAGGGTTTATCCCATTCATTGCCAACAAAGCAAGGTTTCTTGCAGAAGCAAGGCAGCGGGCCCGTAAGCTACGGAGGTGGTAGCAAACTTGTCAAAATGAAACCTATAGTAAAACCCTCTACCTCTGCATCATTGTCTACAAAGCAAACCTCCTCTCCGTCCCGATCCAAAATCCCCATGACGTCCGACCACTCTGCCGCTGTGAAACACACCCCTAACATTGCCAAGAGCCCCAAAATCCGTGTGCTCAACACTTCTCCAGCCTCAAGTGCCAATGGTGGCTCAATTGCGAACCCAGAATCCAAGCCGTTATCTTTTACAACTACATCGCAGCCAATCAAGTCAGGCTTTGCTTCCCAGGTGCCAAGCGGGGGGTCCTCACCTGTACCGTCAGTCGGGGGAGGTAGCTCCAGCAAGGTTGGGAAGTCATCAATTCGCCAACGTAAGCCCTCTCTAACAGCTGTGATTGACAAGCTAAAAAACGGGGTCACAGCAACTGGGGCTGGATTGGGAGGGGCAGAAGAATGTGTGGATTCAAAGCCAAGTGAAGATACTGCTCCAAGTTCCTCTCGAGCACAGCCAGCTAATGGTGGCCTTGCACAAACAGTACCGAGCTCTGCACCGCAGAGAATTTCACCATTTAACGTTTCTGTCAGCAAATCTGACCCACACAAGCGCAAGGAGGTTGAGAGGGAGGTCAAGTCGAAAGTGGTGCTGGGATCTGCATCTTTGTCGACAGCATCTACTGACGGTCTCAAAAAGACTTTGGAACCAAAGGTCGGGAGTAGTGGCAGCAGCAGTGTTGGGAAGATAATCATCTCAAAGCCTGATGGCGAAGGGTCTCCGAGCATCAAAAACAAACCGCCGACTTCAAAATCTGTGGACAGCACCAACCAAGCAACCAAGCAGGGACCGGCGAGTTTGAAACAAGCGTATGGATCACATTTTATTTCTGAAAGTTCTACCCCCAAAATGGACCGGCCCTCGCCAAGTTGCATCAAATCGCCAGCATACCCACAGCCAGCAGGTGACAGCTGCAGTGAGTCCGAGTCAAGCTCCACATACGACAGCCTGAGTTCAGAGGATGGAGGTAATTTGCTCATCGACCTGTCGGGAGAGCGACCTTCTAAGAGCAATAAGAAAAGGAGAAACAAAGAGATCAGCCGTGCACAAGATCAAGAAAAACTACTGCACCATAGCACACAACCAGAAAACTACCCCAAGTCTCCTCTTCTCAGTGAACAGCCTCCGTTATCCAACCTGTCTTTCAGATCAGGGTCTGGTACCTCGCAGCAGCCGAGCCCATGCGTGATAGATGATGATCTTATGAATGAAGCTTTAATTGGCAGCTCTACGTGAAGTTATAAGCTATAGCCTAAGTAAAAGCACTGTGCAAAACCCCCCTTTTTAATCCTACTCTCCAATATTTATGTGGGTAATACTGTGTAGCACTTAAAATGTATAATAGTTAAATGGAAAAGTCCAACTGATGTTAGGAAGATTTTTATTTTTACACCTTTGGACACCAAGTGTGAAAAGGCCTTGTAAATTAGCTTGGTTTTTAATTAAACCCTGAGCACTTTTGCTAGTTTCCCTATACACATGCAGTAGTTAGGCTCGTTTACATGACAGGCATTTGAGTAGTGAACATGCGTCCTCATTCCAGTACCACTATGCATTGCTGCATGGTTTACAAGGTGTGGTGTGTGTGAGTTTTCAAGGTTCAGCTGTGTTTAAAAGTTATGCCTCAGTTTTGTTGGAAGACAACGTAAAAAAATGTATTTTAATGAATGTTTATATTTGTATGCATAAATAAACTATATTGTAATTACACATAAATTAAAGCTATGTTTGTTACTGTGATAAGAAATGTCGCAATGTTTTCATATAGATCTGTTTAACGATGCATTTGAGACTTGACATTTGAGGATTTTCCAATTAATTTGTATTGCTTTTCGCATTTAAACTTGGCACATTTTCAGTGTTAATGTATATTTGATTATATTTATACTCCGAATTTTACGGTAGATATGGCAAATCACACAATTTCAGTTCAAAACTTGCTCGAAACAAAATGACTGCTTCACAACCTGTCGCCAATAAAAAAAAAAGTCCGATGTGGAAAAAAAACACCCGGCTCTTTTCACTCATGCAGTCTTGGAGAGCTGTATCACAATAATATAAAAAAAACACAATGTCCATCTAATTAATGTTTTACACTTCAGTATTGTTTAATATGTTCAATTACCACGTGAGAGAGAACATCCTATGTTGTCCATTGTCCTATTCGCATTTAATTTCCAATATGTTCACACAAGATCAGTGCAATATTGTCTCGAGTCAGTCCAGCTTGGCCCAGCAGTGCTTCACACCTCTCGCGTAGCTGCTGCAACCTCATCTGCAATTCATTCCATCCAACGCTCCCATTGCGGGTGCAATTGTGGACAGATGCCAGCTCGCTTTTACAGAAATCCAGAGGGTCGCACTCATTTTTGTTCTCTTCAGAGTATGCATCCATGCCTTGTGTCCGCGAGGGGTCGGCAAAGCCACTGCCCACTACTGGTGGACAATCCACATCGCGTGCTGCAGATTGTATGTCCATGCTCTCTAGGGCCTCGCCCAGGTCGTCAGCATCCATGGTGCCATCGCACTCTGCACCAACGCAAGCCATCATGGCCTGTCCCAACTCGCTAAACGCAGCCTGCAGTTCCTTTAGCTCTCTCCTGGTGTCCGAGGCACCAGCGTTCTGATCGTTCCACGACTCCAGCGCTCTGCAATGTGTACGCATCTTCCATTTGGTAAACAGCACAACCAGGTACATGTACTCTAGAACACAAGCCATCATTACAGTCCGCAGCATTGGTGAACTTAAGCAGACTGAGTGCCCCCCTGCTGAATGCTCAGCTACTCTTATTGTTTAAAGTTTTACATTAAACGTATGCTCCCCCCATCCCACAATTTTAATAGGGTAAAGCTATAGGTATGCATGTGGTCTTTAAATTGATGCAATTGTTTTCAATGACGATTACACAATGTAATTGTAACATAACTGCATAATGACCATTGTGTTGACCACAATGTGATGAGTTTAGTGGTGATTGCAGAATCAGTGATTGTGATGGTCAGTGTGATATTATATGATGATTGAGACCATTACTTTACAATAATGATGTGATCGTGATGATTTAGGATGAATGTGTTAGTATTGTGATTGACTACCATGTAATCATGACCGAGTATTGTTGAAGACTGACGCACAAAGAAGCATGGAGGGATGCATGCTTGGAATTATTGAGCCAGAAAGGAACACGTGGATTAGACAACATACGAAAGTGACGAGACGTTATGACTTTAGAAAATACAGGGGGACTCCTCTGCTTACTAACGAGTTAGGTTCCAGAGGTCTGCCCGTAAGTCGATTTTTTCGTGAATTCAAATTGATGTAATCATATCGTACTCTATGTACACTAAACGCAGGGAATGGCTTTAACACATTCCTGCGGAGGGAGCTGGTAGGAACGTTGGGTTGCTGGGTCAATGGCCAGGGTCAACGGCGGCGTGGTGTATTCCGCAAATATGGCCGACAGGGCGGGCACAAGCCGGCGTGAGTAGGTTAAACGTTGAGTTTTATAAGGGCACCAGGGGGTGACCAGCCCCTCCCCACCCTCCCCACCCAGCCCCACCCTCCCTACCCAGCCCCACCCTCCCCACCCAGCCCCTCCCTGCACGAAGGACACAATAATCCCCTGTGGGCTGGTGTAACCAGGAGGTTCCTACCAGTAAAAGTTGCATAATCTCCTGTAAATGCCACTGGTTCTTCATGTCCTGCAAATGTAGATGCCACACCGCCATCTTTTGCACGGCGGTTGACCTTATGACTGGACATGGGGCAAGTTTATTCCCATCTCTGAAAGTTCCTAAGTCTGATGTACGTAAGTAGAGGAGTCACTGGTAAGTAGAGGAGTCACTGGTAAGTGGGATTGTGTTGGACAAGATTTACAATGGACTCGCAGCCAAATGATGTCCAAAGTCGAGACGGAGAAATCACAGAAGCTCACATACTTGATGCACCGCAACACGTATAGCGTCAGATAGCGATGGGGTCGGGAGGCCTTCAAGCAGCGGATTGATCATACCGATTATGATGATGATGGTCATCTGATCGTGATTATAAAGATGACTGCGCGGCATTTACCGTAGCGCCCCACTCAGCTGCCACGTGTGAAACGCCCTCTCGACCGCCCGGCCGAAGCCCAGGTTGAAGCCGCTCTGCAGGGCGGCTTCTTTGCCTTCCTCCAGGCCGGCCACGTAGCCCTCCTGCAGGGAGTTGTTCAAGTTCATCGATTAGGTAGAGAGCCCTGTGAGCCATTCGGCTCTTGAATCGGGTGCAACCGCAACAAACAAAAAACATGAACAAGAAAACATCTTAAAGTGACTGTGAAAACAGAAAATCCAAGAAAAGACAGCAAAATATTGCAGGAAAAGCACCGCACACCAACGCTGTGTGCAAACATCCCAGTGGGATGCAAGTCAAGCAACAACTACAAGACAACTTAGATTAAGGCCATCAGTCTAACTCTGTACTACAACAAACAAACATGGCCAAACCAAAAACCTTTTCGAAAATCACCAAAATAAAGCCATAAAAGCAATGAAACAGTGATCATAGGAACTGACGGAATTTTCGCAATAAACGACGAACAACATGTACCACCAAAACCCTGCAGCCATAGCTGGCTGCATGAGTCACTCCACAACAGCAGGAGCATCAGTCGGAGTATCAACATTTTTCAATGCACCTTTAAGATCAGCACACTAAATCAAAACACAGATCATACTTTGCAGCGATCATCCGGAGCGAAACATTGTATTTTAGGCCACTGAATTGAGGGAGGATTGGATTGAGGAGGTGGTGGTGGTGGGGGGTTAGGCAATCGCCTGTGAACAACACCGAGAGAGACACGAGAGAACCACGTGGGTGCCACCAAAACTTAAAAAGTCAACAACAAAACTAAAAGGGGGAATGTAGAGCACTGTAGATGGAGGTTATGGGTTTGTAGATGGAAGAGTTTGTGCTCGGGACTAGTTGGTTAAAGGTTTGAGGTAGGTATAGTGCTAGTGACTGATCGGCTAAATGGTTTGGTTATGAGTCATTGGTAGAGATAGTACTCCTGTGGCTGGTTCATGAGCTGGTTATGGCGAGTCGAGATGCTTGTTGTAGGATTCGGGCTAAGATGACTGTGTGGCAGAGGTCGCAAACGGGTTTTGATTCCTTACCAGTGCCCGTACCCGGCCGCACCAGGGTCGCAAACGGGTACCCGTACCCAGCCGTACCCGGCTGGGTACGGGTAGCCGGGTATCGGGTAGGGTACAGGTATCGGGTACCCGATTGCGACCTCTGCTGTGTGGATGCCTAATTGTTTAGAGTTAGGGCTAGGACTACTTATCTGGCTGGCTAGTTGGTTAGGCCCAAAACAATATAGATACCAATTGGAACGACATGGCTATCATTACTGTATGGCTAGCTACTTGGTTAGGGTTAGAATGACTTGTCTGTCTGACTGACTAGTTAGTTAGGGTTAGAATGACTTGTCTGACTGGCTAGTTAGTTAGGGTTAGAATGACTTGTCTGTCTGTCTGACTAGTTAGGGTTAGAATGACTTGTCCGTCTGTCTGACTAGTTAGTTAGGGTTAGAATGACTTGTCTGACTAGTTAGTTAGGGTTAGAATGACTTGTCTGTCTGACTGACTAGTTAGTTAGGGTTAGAATGACTTGTCTGACTGGCTAGTTAGTTAGGGTTAGAATGACTTGTCTGTCTGTCTTGACTAGTTAGGGTTAGAATGTCTTGTCCGTCTGTCTGACTGGTTAGTTAGGGTTAGAATGACTTGTCTGTCTGACTGACTAGTTGGTTAGGGTTAGAATGACTTGTCTGTCTGACTGACTAGTTGGTTAGGGTTAGAATGACTTGTCCGTCTGTCTGACTAGTTAGTTAGGGTTATAATAAATTGTCTGTCTGTCTAGTTAGTTAGTTAGGGTTAGAATGACTTGTCCGTCTGTCTGACTAGTTGGTTAGGGTTATAATTACTTGCCTGTCTGTCTCACTGGCTAGTTAGGGTTAGAATGACTTGTCTGTCTGACTAGTTAGTTAGTTAGGGTTAGAATTACTTGTCTGTCTGTCTCACTGGCTAGTTAGGGTTAGAATGACTTGTCTGACTAGTTAGTTAGGGTTAGAATTACTTGTCTGTCTGGCTAGTTAGTTAGGGTTAGAATGACTTGTCTGTCTGTCTGGCTAGTTAGTTAGGGTTAGAATGACTTGTCTGTCTGATTGACTAGTTAGTTAGGGTTAGAATGACTTGTCTGTCTGACTAGTTAGTTAGGGTTAGAATTACTTGTCTGTCTGACTAGTTAGTTAGGGTTAGAATGACTTGTCTGTCTGTCTGACTAGTTAGTTAGGGTTAGAATGACTTGTCTGTCTGTCTGACTAGTTAGTTAGGGTTAGAATGACTTGTCTGTCTGACTGGCTAGTTAGTGTTAGAATGACTTGTCTGTCTGTCTGGCTAGTTAGTTAGGGCTAGAATGACTTGTCTGACTAGTTAGTTAGTGTTAGAATGACTTGTCTGTCTGACTAGTTAGTTAGTGTTATAATGACTTGTCTGTCTGACTGGCTAGTTAGTTAGGGTTAGAATGACTTGTCTGTCTGACTAGTTAGTTAGTGTTATAATGACTTGTCTGTCTGGCTGAACTAGTTAGTTAGGGTTAGAATGACTTGTCTGACTAGTTAGTTAGTGGTATAATGACTTGTCTGTCTGTCTAGTTAGTTAGGGTTAGAATGACTTGTCTGTCTGACTGGCTAGTTAGTTAGGGTTAGAATGACTTGTCTGTCTGACTAGTTAGTTAGGGTTAGAATGACTTGTCTGTCTGACTAGTTAGTGTTATAATGACTTGTCTGTCTGTCTGACTAGTTAGGGTTAGAATGACTTGTCTGTCTGACTAGTTAGTTACTTAGTGTTATAATGACTTGTCTGTCTGTCTAGTTAGGGTTACAATGACTTGTCTGTCTGTCTGACTAGTTAGTTAGTGTTATAATGACTTGTCTGTCTGACTAGTTAGTTAGTTAGGGTTAGTAATCGTGTCTAGCCGGCTGAGGCTAGGGGGCCAGCTGACCCCGCGGTCTCCCCGCTCCACGTCCCTTGGGCCACGACTCCCCACGGAGCTCCACGCGGCGTCTCCCTTCGGCGATGGCCCGGGTCGTCCTCTTCGCGACGAGGGGGTTCCTGTTGGGAGGACACGGGGGAGGAAAGACACCACCCCAACCCCCCTTCGTCACCTTCTCTCTCTTCGCCATGAGGCCTCGCCACTCCAACAGCCTCACGTCCCGCTCGTCCCCCTCTTCATCGAACACGGGGTCCTCATCGGGCTCTGGGGTCCCGGAATGCCGAGTCCAAGCCATGGATGGTGGGCGGGGGGAGGAAGCAACACCGGGGTACGCCTGGGTTTGTGGGGATAGCGGAGTGTTGTCTGTGTGCGGTGGCTGTGTGTCGCGGTGTGCGGCTTTGTGGAGTTGTAACGAAACGCGCTCATTCATAAACAGCGACACCACGTGGAGTGGAGTGGGCACCGCGCACGTGGCCGCTTGGATGCGTCCACACTCCACGCGAGACATCTTACATGCCGGTGTTTATCATTCTTCGGCTAAAGGGAAAACCCTCATTGGAGGATTGGATGCCTTTCCAATTCGCCACAATTCTCCCCAAAATCTTGCGATGTAATAATGATCCACATGGTGGCTGTGCACGAGCTAATTCCATCGCTCCATCTCCTCCAAGGTCGTTTGCTCTCTCACGCGCTCTCGTTCCTTGGTCGTCATTCCGAGATGAATTTTGACCCTCTGCCCATCGTATCTAGCGACACAGCCCAAGCTCTCTATGTTCTGAACAGTTATACTTGCTGTGCTTAACCTGCTTGCCTTCTAATCCATGCGCTGAGTTGTATGTTAACGTAATCCCAAGCACACATCATGTTTCTTTGCACGCTTTGGTGAGTTTTTTGTTGGATTCGCTTCGTGAGTGACGATTTTTACGATCCGTGTCATAGCTGTATGGTACCACATCACTTGGGACATGTACATGTACAACACGTGTTGATTACAACACACAGCGACACCACGTGGAGTGATCCGTGCATGCACCACATTCGCAATGTTCGTTAACCCGACTTACAGAACGTACAAATAACACAACACTCACCGTGCATATGCAACGTTTGTACGTACACATTTACAGCACTTAGAAGCGTGTATAGCCGTAATACAAACACGTATACAACATACACAATGCAATGATGCCACGTGGATTGGTGTGTACCTACAAAGTGAACAACGACACAAGCCACACATGCCCAGAACCCAGTAAACATGGCTCCGTTTGCTGACCCAACGTTGGGTATGGGTTCGAATCGTTGGACAAACGCTGGTCCCAACGTCCCAGATGTCCTGGGTCGTTCTCACACGCGGTCAGCAAGCACCACGTGGATTGTCGCGAGTAGGTAACCCTTCACAAACATCATGCTTACAAACACACAAAGAACACAACATGCACAGCGACCACATAGGATGACAATTTGTTTTGTCATCTGCTATGACAATAGTATTATTCGATATACAGCATTTAATTGGCTCTAAAGCCCAACTCAAAAATCTTTAGTTTCAAACAACACAAGGAAGACATTCTGTGAAGGATGAGAAACTCAATAGACAGAAATGTGAACCAATTGTAACAAATCCCACCTCTCACAAGCTACATCACTAACCATACAATAATGTAAAGTACAATGTATAATTTTTTTTGGGTTAGATCGCGTAAATATATCAATGTGTCGTTAAACCCAACACCACCCGACACAGCCAATTAAACAGAACGTGGCCAATTCGGTATTAGTACAGCACACCGGTGTGTTGGAGAGCAAAGCCACAAACATTTACAATCTGAGCACGACGTTTCGCCAGTAATTGAAACGAGCTGCATCAGGCGACAGCCAGATGCGTGGAGAAATCCTCCTCCTGTTTCGTTCCTTTCTCCACAAATGTGGCTGTCGCCTAAATCACTGGGAGACCCCGGGGGAATCTCCTCTCTGCGCTTGTGTCCTCGATGAAAATAAAAAGATATAGGTCACGTAGATAGAAAATAAAAATAAAATAGAGATTAAAATAATAATTTGTAATCTATTTTTAATCTATTTTTTATTATATTTTCTAATAAAAAATAAAATAGAAATTCAAATAATATTCTACAAATCTATTTATCATTTATTTTCTATCTCCGTGACTTTACCGAAAGAACCAAGTTAAACACATTCCTGCAGAGGGAGCTGGTAGGAACGTTGGGTTGCTCGGTCAATGGCCAGGGTCAACGGCGGCGTGGTGTATTCCGCAAATATGCCCGACTGTGAGGGCGGGCACTAGCCGGCGTGAGTAGGTTAAACGTTGAGTTTTATAAGGGCACCACGGGGTGACCAGCCCCTCCCCACCCAGCCCCACCCAGCCCCACCCTCCCCACCCAGCCCCTCCCCACCCTCCCCACCCACCTCATCCGGCCCCTCCCCACCCTCCCCTCCACACCCAGCCCCACCCAGCCCCTCCCTCCCCACCCAGCCCCTCCCCACCCTCCTCACCCACCCCATCCAGCCCCTCCCCACCCTCCCCTCCACACCCAGCCCCTCCCTCCCCACCCTCCCCACCCAGCCCCTCCCCACTCTGCCCCTCCCCCCCCAGCCCCTCCCGGCACGACTGACGGACACAACAATCCCCTGTGGGCTGGTGTAACCAGGAGGTTCCTACCAACAATGTAAATTCCTGCTGCCATGAAAGTTTCGAGTCAAAATTTTGCCCTCGACGAGTGTCCACGATGGCGCCCTCTGGTGGCCGTCAGAGCGGCGGCGGCATTGTCGTCGTCGTCGTTCTCGAGCGGGATCCTAGAGCGGACGACGACGCCGACGACGCAGAGGAGCAGAGGGAGGGAGCAGCAGGGCGGCCTCCATCCTGCTGCTTCCTGCTGCTGCCTGCTGCCCCCCCTCTCCACTTCAACTCGAGGTAAACACGACGAGTGTCATCGCTTGTGCCGTGGGGAGCGGTGGCGCAGCGGTTAGGGCGCGCCCCCCGCCCCCCACTCCCAACACCACCACCACGAACCCAGGCGATTCGAGTTCGATTGCACCCGCACCAAGTCTCAGGCGCCCCCCCCCCCTCTACACACACACACGCAGATCGACTGGGCTTGGTGTGTAAGCAACACATCGACACTCGAGGGAGACAAACGCAGCCGGGCGTGGTGGCTTGGCCACCCACCGCCCGCTCGTGTGCTGTGCCGGCCTTCATGGGTGCCCGCTATAACAGTCTGTCAAAGTTTAATGGGGGTGGTGGTGGGGGGTTGTTGTTGTGTTACGTTCAGCCCTAACACAGAAGCAGTGGAGATGATGGGGTGAGAGGTGGGGGGGCGCTCTGGTAGTGATGGGTGGCGCAGCGGTTAGCGCACTTAGACGCCGTCAACTCGAGCTGCTGCGCGATTTCAGGGGTGGTTGGGGTGGGGGGCTTCTTCCCGACCACGTCGAACAAGAACGTCGGTCGCGATCGACATCCGTGAATTCCCCGGTGACGTTAGCTGTCTCAGTCAACACAACCCGCGGTGACCAGCGAGGTGAAGTATGGTCAAACCTGCGTGGGGGGCCCTTCATTAATTCGGCAAGTGTATTGACAAAAATGTTAAATTTCGATTTAAAGCTTTCGTGACTGCAGGGATTCATCTTCTTGGTTCTTTCGGTAAAGTCACGTGACTTTACCGAAAGAACTAAGAAGACAAAAATGTTGTGATGATGATGATGATGTTGTTACTGGGTACGCTTAGCCGGTGTGTCTGCTTCTAGCTCTGTGAATGTTGTGTGTGTGTGTCATCTCGATGCTCTTATCTGCGGGGTTTTTGACGATTGCTTCCAACTTTGACTCAAACTCGAGAGGGGAGCAAAGCGACTCTTGCGTGTGGTGGTGATGGCAGGGTTGTTGTATAATACAAATCTGTCAACCCCTTATCAGTGCCCTACCTCATTACAGACCAATTAAGACCTTATTTGTCACCCCGTGCCCTTAGAAATCTCAAATTTCATCCTATGAAGTCACATCACAAGGGAGAAACATAAACAAATTGACAAAAAAAAACAGTTTTTTGCCCCTATTGAAACGGCTGTGCGCCGTATGGCCATGAAAACTCTATTTCCCTGTACAAGAATGCGGGTAAACCTCATGTTTTTGACAGGTATGGAAAGTATGTTTGACTCAGGTATACTGAATAATGTATTACCATAGAAGACTCTGTGGTAGTAAGGTGTGGGCAGAATGCAGTTGTGTAGGTTATGTAATAGTGATAATACAGTACATGTAATTTGCTTATTTGTTCACCGATTCTTCAAGATTCGTTTTCAAGAGGGATGTTTGGACACATCCATTGGTGAGAGACTGCCCACAGCTGATGATTGAGCAGCATCCAGAGAAATCGTACGAGGAGGTAACGCTCACGCACCAGCACAGATCGATTCAACAATCCATCGCTCTTCGTTATTGCCATCCCCTGGCCACCTTGCATGTGCATACGTGATGATACGATATCGTACGGTATCGTGTTTGTTTCTCGGCTGGGTGACAGCCGAGGAATAAACAGTTACCGCTTTACGCAACTCTGTTATTTAGTAATCTATTTGTTTTGTGGTTTGTTTACGATCTACCCGTAGTCACATCTATAAGGAGAGGCGGCCTCTCCCGATAAGTGATCGAATCACTTTATCCAAGTAAGTTAAACGGCCTTTTATGTATGTCCTGAATGTTGACCTTCTTTCGCACCGTACTTCTCCAACCGTGCTAATCGGAGGTGAACGATCGATCCACTGCTGGATGATTAAGGCCCTCCCCACGCCTTCCCAGACTACCGTAATCACGCTTTGGGTAATAATTGATAGAAAGGTTTTAAAACGCAAAGGCTCTTTTGATCCTCGGTGTCCCTTGTACCATATAGTATAGGGGCCGTCCATAAATGACGTCACGCACCTGGGGGGGGGGGGGTCAGGCATTTGTGACGGGGGGGGGGTGTTTGAGAAATGTGACGTCACGTAAAAATGCGCAACTTTAAATAAATGTAGACAACACATTCTCCTTAATTAAGTAGACTTTTTAATAAATGCTTTTTCCTACAACATCAGAGTGCAGCGCCACATTAAATACGCACTACAATTACACTAGTTTAAAGCGATTTGAAGCATGTTTTATTTTTGGGGGGGGGGGGGGCAGAGCTTTGTGACGTCATATTTGAGGGGGGGTCTGACTTTTTGTGACGCCGTGTGACGAGGGGGGGGGTCAAAAATCGTCCAAAATCGCGTGACGTCATTTATGGACGGCCCCATATGCGATCTGATCCATGTGTTCCCCTTTTTGTCTCTCGGTGTTCAGTACTGTAATATGATTCAAATAAATGCACCTCTCCATGCTTCTGTTGCACACTTTTCAACTTGTTCCATTTTCGTTGTCAATGCCCATGTGTCTGATGCTTGATGTTGTAGACGTTCGTAGACAGATTAAAAATGTGATCGGCACATTGGCGTGTTGCTTTTAAAGTATATTCACACTAAAATTTATGTTCATCGAAAATGTTATACTTTTACATTTCACACTGAATTCTTGAAATGTCTATTAATCATTTATTCTTATTTGTTAAATGTTCAATTTCACAATGATCAGTTAACTTATTCAGATGCTTTAACCGTTTAAATGATTTACATAGGTCCAAGCTTAGTAAACATGGAATGTTCGGAAAACGTTTGTCTAACGTTGCCAACGTTGCATGCTTACTGGGTGTCTCCCTTAAAAAGCAAACTTTTGATCTCACTGAAGTTTGTGCATCTTAACCAATCTCTAGGTCCGCGTTTAGTGGTGGTGGCGGCCTTGGGAACCATGCTGCAGGAGCCTGGGACGCCAACTTCCCTGTGCTGGGAGGTGGTGGGCCCTGCAGAAGGGGACACGGGGCTACCCACTCATCGCAGCAAACATGCGTGCACCACCTGGAAGGGCCTACTCTACGTGCACGGGGGCAGGGATGCGCGCCACTCACTCGCAGACCTCTGGCAGTACGAGCCAGGTATTTGTGCTGTTGTCGTGACCGCATTTGCTCAAGGAAAGCCTTATTGTTCCAATCCAAAACGTGGGAGGTACTGTATTTCGGAATCAGAATCTCTGTTCATACTGGAGGAATCCGATGAGCTATACAGCTCTTTTTCACAGATGTCCAATAGTTTCACAGATGTCCAGTAGTATTTTAAGAGGACAGGGGTAGCAACAATAGCAACTTGTGGAAGGAAGGCTGTACCTATGGGAAAAGACCTAGTGAGCACAGAAGTATAACACTGAAATGTGGAAGGATAAATGTGGACAAATAGGCATGATGCTACTGTGGTGTAATGGTTGGCACACTGGCCTTGCAATCCACATGTTGCCGTTTTGGCACCGCAGTTTAAACAAGAGTGCAAATTTCCAAATTCCCCCCCCCCACCTCTGTCCACCCAGTACACTACAGTTCGTCGATTAGAAGGTTGCATGCAGTTGGGTAAAGTGTGGGTACTCACACCTTTTCCAAAATGTCCGGCCAGCAGGATAGAATAGGTCAGATAGGGATGTACAGAGCTTTCATGTGGAGGCCTTTCCACTAATCGTGGCATGAGCAAGCAAATGCAGGGCTGCATCTGTATCTATTACTGTTTGATATTTTCGTTGGGCACATTGTGAGAGGACAGGGCTGTCTGCTCAAGTACTGGAAGGAAGAATGGATGGGAGAACACCGATTGGAGACAGACGAAAAGCATTGCTAGATGAGTAGAAATAGTTGAAACGTGGACATTAAAAGCAAAGGGTCAAATGTTATGGAATGGTAAAGTACAAACATTTTTTGAGTCCCAAACCTGCATTGAGGCCAAACATTATTGATTGAAGCAGAGGCTCTAGGTCTTTAATGGAAAGCGCCAAAACATCTGCAGACACATCATGCTTGCTAGGCATCCAGAGCACGTGTGTAGTCGTTGATTCTGAATGGTATTTTTCATCCTGTTCTCTGTGACTGTCTCCCCCTGTTTGTTTTGCGTTTTGAGATGCAGGCTAAAGTAAGGGTAGTAACTGAGAGCTGACAGGTTTCTTAAATTGAGAAGGCTTATATGAAATTGCGAGGAGAGCTGAAGGGAGTTGCAAAACTGAGCTATGTGAGGAAAGTAAGAGGAGGATGAATGCCACGTCTTGCTGTGGAGCAGCTGCCCACAGTACGGATGACAGGAGTCCTAGAAAATAATTCTGTACACTTGATTTGCATCTACACTCTTAACAGGTTTGCACAGCAGACACTAACCATGAAAGAAAATTCCCCTTGTGGAACATGATAAATTGGACTTCAACTCTAATTGAATTGAATAACCTTTTGCCTCTGAAATAATATTTCGCTATTCAGAAACTGCAGTCATAGGCTTATGATGGTTGTGGTTAATATGTTTGGCATGTGTGGCTCGACTGACCTAGGTAAAAACACGTGGAAGAGGCTAGATGAACGTACGCAGGCATTTGCGGCACCGGCTTTGCATGATCACACTATGGTGGCAGCACAGGTAAGGTATCAGCACAGCCACATGGTCATATATACGGATGAAATTTGTTTACCAATTTGGCTCATTGCGTCTGAGAAATACTATATCGCAAAACAAAAATGCTTGTCTTTTCACACAAATGCAAGCAGAGGTCATGCAGTGTTTATAACATTTTGCCTCAGATGCACTCGATTTGGTTGTGGTGGTGCATGCCTATAATTCAGTGCTTTGGAGGCAAGGGTCAGAGAAACAGAGAGATTTTGAAACTTCAAAACCCATTGGTCTTTGAGTTAGCCAGCAGATGGCGGTACAACAAATGGATTCGTCAGCCATCTGTGTGGACCTTTGAGACATTTTTTTTGATGCATATGCAATTTCTGAGTACTCACATATTCTCCCACATAAAACACTACTTAAAATGGAAATGGACAAACATCCCAATGCTGGGGCCTTGTGAAAAAGAGGTCTGAGGTTCACTATTTTTTGGGGAAATATTTTTTATAAACATGCGTATATCGAAATTGCGTATGCAATTGCACATTGCCCCTTCACTATTCAGTACATTCTCCCTAATCAATAAAAAATATTTCTTTCAACATTGCAATGAATACATCTTAACAGCTTGGAAGTAAATCAAAACATTAACATACGAATCGATAAAGATTGAATCTTACACAGTTCATACATCATGAGGCTCAGAATTTATATTAACAGATAAATCTCACTCATTGTATTACTTTACTACATTTATGTTGCCACCTTGTACAAATGCTGAGCATTGCTATACGACTATAATGAATGATTTTCTCTAAATTACAGGGCCACCTTTACCTGTTTGGTGGATTGCTATGCGATACTGACCATACGCCTCTGTGGGACTACAACATCAGTAAGTTGGAATACATTTATCTCTTAAACAAATGTAAAATCAGTATAATCTGCATTTTCTGAATATGTGATAACCATCACCATCTCAGGGCACTCTCAGATCACATGGCCATGTTTTCAGAAAGCGCTTTACATGACCTCATTTGGGCAGAGATTTTATTTCACGAAAACATTTGTCCAAAGTTACTTGCATTTGTGCCATTTTATTTTGAAGCTCTATCCCGCAGGCCTATTATTTGTCTAAGCCTGAGGGTCTCTGCTATTATAAACATTTGGGCCACAACTGACATTAAGGGAAAATCACAGTTTTACAGTTATTGCCATTCATGTTAGAGAATTGTACTCAAAATATGTTTTGTTGTGTTCATATCTGCAGACGAGTGTTGTTGGGAAGAATTTAAAGGAACTGACTTGAAAGCTCAGGTAAGGGTAGTTAGTCTCTAGTCGATGCAGTCTCTTTTTTGGCCAGTGCAGGCATTCATACTTCACTGAACTCTTAATGTATTAGTTGTATACCAAACAAACAACCATTTCTTCTTTATACAACAAAGTCAGAAGCCATTTCAACAATGTGTCTCTTTTTTATGTATATATGTATGTTGAACTTCTTACCTGGGGGCAAATTGAAGCGTTTGAAATATTTGAATGAGCACTAATGCATATCATTACATTACAGTTGAACTATAATACAAATGTAATGGGTAGTATGAATGCAAAAATATGGGATCATTGGACCTGGAATGATGTGGACTTTGAATGTTCCATTTTGTTGACCGAATATAAAAACATCTCAAGATGCTTTACATTCTAGAGCTTAACAAAAGATATAAACATTGTGTCTCAAACAGAACGCAGATATACACAGTAGCTAGGGTGTAAGCATATATTATAAAACTATACATTTTGGTGTCATGTAGTAAATATAATTTTTTTATTCATTAAGGCACTTTGGACAAATGTGGGGACAAATAAAAGAAACACGAACTGGAGGTGATGCCCAGGGCCAATGAGACCGGGACAGGCGCAACAGCCTCTCTTGATTTATTGGTGTGAGCATTTGCAAGGGCTGTGTGGTGTATACACTGGTACGTGTGTGGCCTGTCGACAAGCCGCGAGTCGTCCTGGCCACACCACCGCCAACGTATGCCGTGCCGGCCATCCATAGTTGCTAGCTAAGAGCACTTGCCCCAAAAGTGTATGAGGCTTTTATCTTTGTGATTTAGGCAGCCCCGCAGAACCGGCGTGACCACACGGCGGTGGTTCACCGTGCAGGCATGTACGTTTACGGTGGACACCGCGACATGATGGGGCCGACAAGCGAGTTCTGGGAACTTGACTTGGGTAAGAGGCTTGAGAGAAACAGTGTTGTGCTTGCTCGACATGAAATACAATGCTCGTGTATCTATATTTAGCGAAGTAGTACTGCACGGACAACATAGCTGTGGTTGTCATCAGTGCATGCCATTACAGAATTCATTCACGTCACCGTAACGTGGCTTAAAAATGTTTTCCAGCAAGAGCTGAGGAAAAATTATCTCTATTTAATATTTTGATTATACCTTACAATATTTTGCATTCTGATATACTGTTCATAAACAACGTTAGTTAAAATAAGTGAAGCATTGTGCCTATGTGTAAGTAAACATCAGGGGTACATATTTGCATTGGCCACATGTCTCTCATGTGTTGACCCCATGACCTCACGACTGATTTTGGGCCTGTTAAATTGGCTTGGGCCAATAACACTTTTCCTACTGTGCAAATGAGTCGTGCTGCACCCGGGCCCAGGTTGATTCCCAAGCCGTGCCATTGACAGTGTATGCCACGAACGCATCGAGTCACGTGTAGATGATGTGGTAATGCTATATTTAAGTGTACTGGACTGACGCCAGATGAAATGAATGCATTATCAGCCCAGCCCCGCGAAGTGCTCAGACCTTAGCCAGATTTAAATGTCTTGAGAGGCAAGCATATCATGGTTTAGTTTCGGCTCGGCATGGCCAATAGGCACTGGCAATCGCCTGTACCGTGAAGGACCCACGCTTGCTCGGCTCGGATGTGCCAGTGGAAAAGAGGCCCAGTATTGGATTGCTGTAGAAACTCAAGACTAACCCCTTTTCCAAATTGTTTGCAAATTGGGTCAGCTCACTTCCAAGTGGCCGTGGGAACATGGCATGCGATACTCAGATGTACAGGGCTGCCTGGGCATGATCGGTCGTGTGGGCACAGAGAGCCGTGTGTGGCGATGCCGCTCAACGGAAGAGGCGAAGGGCAATGGGGGCAGCCCTGGGCAGAGGTGCGCCCACTCGGCGACCTGCTGGCGCGACCGCATGTTCGTGTACGGCGGGCTCGAGCGCCTGCGTGTTCTTGACGACTTCTGGGCATGGGACTTCACTGCAGAGTACTGGATGAGGCTGACGGCCAGGTACAGTGGACTCTGTGAATCGAAACCCGTGTTTATGCATCGCACTAAATGTGTTAATGAATGTTCAGTGCGTTATATTAAAATATGTGAACAAGATTTTCGTAGGAATAGTTTTTTCAAAGCAATCAATTAAAATATTTAAATGGGTTATTACATGCTTACAATACTTGCATCGAATCATGTGTGTGGTAATCATTCATGATATATACGTGACGTATACAGGAATTATACACCAATGTAACATTCATGAGAATAAAGTAAACAAAATAGTACAAAAAAGAGGTGAAATTAAAGCAATATAAAAAAGACAGTAAAAACTCCATTAAAAAAACAATGGATTGTCATCTTAAATTGTTAAATTAACTTGCTTGGCAGTGTGTCATTACATGCTTACCATGTGTACTTATAAATGCTACCTATATGCCTAGGCTTCTCTGGATAATCCCACTTCCCTCCTAATATTAAATTATCCAACCAGTAATTGTCCAGACATTACAATGCAGAACTTTGCACCAAAAGTATTAAAAGTCAGTTATTTTACAATTTACAAATTATGTTGTTCATAATGTTATACTACTGAATCAAGAGTTTAATGCTTTTTTATGCAATTGTATCCCTAAGTCCATGCATGTGCGTGTACACGTGTCTATGTGTGTTGGTGCATCATGCACCAGGTCTGATCCAGGCCAGCTGCACCATCACGCAATGTGCATGATTGGTGGATGTGACGGCAGTGCGCTGTTCCTTTTTGGTGGTAAGAGCAACAGCCGTGTCATGGGCGATGCATGGCTCTACCGCTTCAAGCAGAGTGCCTGGAGAAAGGTGCGGACAACTCCCAATGAAGAGCTTCCTCCTAACATGGCCCAGCATGCTCTGGTGTCTTTCCTCGACCGAGATCCGAATGGCAACGGTTCAACCTGGAACATCTCTACCACGAGTTACGAGTGTCGGGCCTTCGATCCAGGGAGCGTGTGGGAGCACGGGTGGTTGGACCTGGCAGGAGCTTTTTCATTTGTGGACATGGCTGAGTGTGGAGGGCAACACGTTAAGAAATCCACAAACTGCTTACCGAGTAATGGCAGAGCCAAATCTGTCAGTTATCCCTTTCTTTATTACCCCCCAGAGTGGGATTCATCCGAAATCAACGATGGTGAACGGATGGATCCGAGAGGTGCCAAATGCTCGACTGCTTGCCAAAATATGCGACGTACTCTCTCTACATCAGAAGAAGATGGAATAAGTGTGCACTGCTCAGGGATATCATTGGGCAGTGAAAAGCAGCTCAAATCGCCAAAGACAGTCGGTGAGACCCTGTCTCTCCGGGACGGCAAAGGTGTGGGAACTTCGGCCCTTGGAAGTGAGGTTGGAGATCTCACAGGTGGAACTGTTCGGAAAATGGAGATGCTGCTGATTGGGGGGATTCATGACACAGGGACTGTGAGCATCTCTGCCAAACCCATCTTCATGGGAAGATTTACAATATGCTAGTCCACTATGTTATATTCCCAAGGCAAAATGTGTAGCATTTTATTAACTATTAATCCTCACATTAAGCGGTTTACAGTTGAAAGTGCCACCGATATTATACAAATTCAGAATGGCTGCTGACATGAAAACTAATACTGATGTTTTAAAACTTATTTTTAAATATAAATAGGGTATTAGCACTTCAAGGTTTCATATCTTAATGAAGCCATGCATATATGGGGCTTGACTTTATTTTTTGTTACAAAAAAAATATTATTACTGTACGTTCTCTTTACCTATCGCAGTACTGTTGTATATATTGTATAATAAACGTAAAGCCATCCAGTTGGACATACAACTAAATGTATTTGTTCAATTGTAAACATTGCCTTGGGCTGCTTGGGCATGGTGGCAGATTGTCAAGAGAAATTACGTAAGTCGCGGTCGAGGGGTGGAGGGGCGGGGCTCAGGGTTGGAGGGGTGGGGTTTAGGGGTGGAGGGGTGGGGTTTAGGTGTGGAGGGGTGGGGCTTAGGGGTGGAGGGGTGGGGCTTAGGTGTGGAGGGGTGGGGCTTAGGGGTGGAGGGGTGGGGCTTAGGGGTGGAGGGGTGGGGCTTAGGGGTGGAGGGGTGGGGCTTAGGGGTGGAGGGGATGGGGCTTAGGGGTGGGGCTTGGGGGTGGAGGGGTGGGACTTAGGGTGGAGGGGTGGGGCTTAGGGGTGGAGGGGTGGGGCTTAAACGCGGATGGGCGTGCTTTGTCCCGCGTCGCGTGGACTCATTCGCGCATGCGCAGCGAGGCGTTTGTAAGCACACGTCACGAGTGCGGCCCGGTGAGAAGAAGACACGCAGGGACTTGAAGCTCGGCCCAGGTGAGGCCGCTACGGCGGCTACGGCGGACCCCGCACGCTGATGCCCTCCTCAGGGCCAGGGGCTTGGGTCAAGCGTTAGCGCCATGGCTAAAGAGGCTTTGTGTTCGAGTTAAACCCTTTGGGTTGGTTAAGGGTTCGGGTTAGGCCCAAGGATGTGACCGTATACGTGGTACACGGTACGTGTTGAAGGGTTTACGGAGTTCGTGTTTGGTTCGGGTCATTACGGGGACCCCGAGGGTACGCGCCGGTCTCGGCCACTCACCTTGTTAACATCTTCATCCCATCGTTACAATCATGAACGCCATCCCCACCGGCGTCGTTATCAACATCGGTGGCATCGACCCCATCGATAACGGTGTTCACATCGCCCTCCCTACGCGGTCATCATAATCACTGATCCCACCGTCATTGCCTTCAACAGTACGTCACGGGTTTTGTTATATCCTCATCACCTCCATCATTAACATCGTGATAATTTATTATCGCCATGTCGTTAACATGACTGAAGGAGATGTTGCTGACCAATGAAGACAGCCCCGAGTTGGATATCAACCATCGTCGTACTGGCGGGGGGGTGGCGATGGGATTTGGGATTCGTGTGGGGCTTTTGTTGTATTTGTTGTTCTTGGGGGTGGTGATGATGATGGTTGCGATAACGAAAATTATGACGTTCATGGTAATGGTGGCGGAAGTGGTAATGTTTGTACCGAGCTTCCTGTCCCATCATTCATTATCCTGATGTAACGATTTGGTATTCCTGGTCTTGAATAGTGTGCAAATATCGACGCTCCTGTGTCTCGTGTGATGTGTGCATGTCCGTGGCTTTGAGTGCAACAATACGCGATATTAATCCTGTGAAAAAAATCGATTCCTTTGCACTCGATTCTGTTGCCGTTCAGTCATCGACGGAGTCGTAGAATCGATTCACCCGTCGTGCTCATGTGCCACGTGGCATGCGTAGATTCACTGTGCGGATGCATTTACTGTTTAATTATAACAAAGAAAACCTCTTACATTATAAAATGCATCTTCTTGGTTCTTTCGTGACTTTACCGAAAGAACCAAGAAGATGAATCTCTGCAGTCACGAAAGCTTTAAATCGAAAATTATAAAATTCATCCAAGATTGGAAAAATATGAAACAAACTTTAAACTTGATGGTTAAAAAGTAAAGATTTTGTCAAGTATAAGTGTAATCGTGTCCAGCGTGTGAGTGGTGTCGTGGTTTCTGGTGCGTCAGTGATGATTGGACATTAACATTTAGCTACCCGCCTCTGCCCCAATGTGACGTATTTCCGGTCACTTCTGTTACACGATTATGTTGTCTTATTTTTACGATGCAGTTAAACCGTATAGCTTACATTTCATGTCATTTGTACTCTGTCGTGCCAACATGAGCATACATAAAATAATCGTTCAGCAGACTTTAACGAATAAAATAAGTAACTTATTCGCACCCTGCGGCCTTCATGTGAGTTTTGATCTTATTTAATGGATGAATATTTGCATACAAAGTGATCACGGACCAGGTGAGAACTCCTGAGTGGAAGCCAAAGGAGGGAAAGCAGCCAAAGAGGATATTTTCCACAGTCGTGGAGTGAATGAGATGGGCTTCTGTTCAGGTGCTGGGTGGATTGTTTCATCATGGGACCAACTTGGGGGGAGGCCTTTATCCACCAGTGGATTTATTTTGACTGATGATGACATTATTGTTCCCCTTACCAGGTTAAGACTAATCCATCATGGACCAGGTGATGACATTCGTGGAGCCAGGCAGGCAGTTCGCCAAGGATTCCATCCGGCTCGTGAAACGCTGCACAAAGCCCGACCGCAAGGGTGTGTGTCCCATCATTCATTATCCTGAGGATGCACAGCTTCCAGCTGTTATGGTTTTTCGTATATATGCTGAACTTCTTTCGCACCGTATGTAGGCAACCGTGCTAATTGGAGGTGTGTGTGCTTATATTAAGTGATAGTTGTGGCCCAGGATTGAAACCATGCCAATTTTAGGTGACTGGTTGGCTCAGCACTGAGCTAGTACCACTAAGATCCCTTGCTTTAAATCCAGGCAATTGCCCCATTATTAAGCTGAGTTCTAAAGTGTTATAGTCTGAGCCCAGGAACAATACTAGATTTTGCAACTTAACTATATTCCAGCTCTGAGAATTGTCATACGACATTAATCTTTGTCCATTGGAGCCTGGCAAGTGGGAAAGTGCTACCCCACAGTGCGAAAATGGTCAACATGCAGCAAACACCTCATGACTGACACGGAGTTGGGAGACCAGCAGTAAATTGACAAAAGGCTGTACATTTTGACATGTACATTTTTCGAGGGTCTTGCATTTGGCCAATTTTTAAGAGTGTTTTCCATGCGAGTGCAAACTGGAGTAACCGCATAAACTCAATCATGCATGTGAGGATTACACTCAAGAGGTCTCTGCAGCAAAGCTCACGAACCCGCCTGGTGTACGGCAATCGCCAGGCCAGCTCACAGCCCAGTGGCTTCGGAAGTTCTAAAAATATGCACAATCTATAAACCCTTGCCTCCAAATCGCTGGACCGCATGCGTGCACAACCAAACTCGGCTTAATTGCAGGGGCACATGAGACTGAATCTGGTAATACTTGGAAATACAAATGCTCCGCCTTAATTCAGCCTAAGTGCACTATCTTGATTACAAATGTTCAGTGCTAATTATTGCACTTAAATTTTAAGTCCTCTTATCCGTTAATAACTAATTATTAAACATCTAAATTTGTCTGAATTTCTTTAATGGTAAATACTTTTGTTGGGTAAATAGGAGGCTTATTGGAGCAATTAATGATTACACCTTTGGTAAGGTAAGCTTATGTTTTGGATATAAAACGTTTTAAAACTTCTGTATAAATCTATCACTTTGTAGTATAAAAAAATAATCTGAAAAAGTGTTTATTATTTATTGAGACAAAGTACGCTCAAGGGAAGGTTGTATTTCTCTGTGTAACCTCTGCATCTGACTGCTGATGTGTAAATGGCTTTGTGTAATGCTGCATCTGTTGTTAATGCAGAGTTTCAGAAGATCGCAATAGCAACGGCAATTGGCTTTGCCATAATGGGCTTCATCGGCTTCTTCGTGAAACTCATCCATATTCCCATCAACAACATCATTGTGTAAGTGGAGTGGAGAATTTCCAAATGTCCTTCATTTGAACTCTATCATATCACACTTAAGTGTTAATAGCACTGCACAATTTACTTGGGTGTTATATGTTACACCTTGTCACGGTCACTTTTTTTCTTTCTCACTGAATTATTTTTCATGAGTTGAGTGTTGAAAGAGGCTGTTAATATGATAGACTCCTTGGTGTAAATTTTGTTTAGCAAACACGTTATAATGATTTTAGAAATGTTTAAAAGAATAAGTTTGTGAGCCACGTTGATGAGTGCTGGCTATCCTTTGGCACATGCTTCAAGGTGTTCACCTTAAATCATTCAAAATTATTGGATTGTGGGTGCCAACTGCATATTTGAGTTGTGTGTTTGTGTGTTTTTTCAGTGGCAGTTAAGATCAACTGGAGTTCTACTTTGAAAGAGATGCTGTCACTTCTGGAGTTAACTTTATATTGTCAACAGTGAAATGCCATAATGTTGAAAAATGTGTCCAATGTTTTACCAGCCGTTTTTGACATTCAGTTTTGTCTTGACTTATGAATAAAGCCCATGTGAGTGATATGACTGAAATGTCTCTTTTAATGTACTGAAATACACTGACCACGGCTGGGTGAAGGTCTCTCAACATCCATGGTCTTGCAATGTTACAAACCATCTTACCCTGCGGTACATGAAGTGATTTAATCTCGATCAAGTGGTGGTGACTATCCTCAGTGTGTTTCTGTCCTTTGGCTGACATTCCATAACCAGCCTTGACCATTGACAGGCCAGTCTTCCACGAATCGGGAAACATGCAAATTAGAGTCTTGGCTGCGAAGAAAATTAAGTGGGATGAGGCTGGACATAAAATCCTCTTATACATAACTTAAAACGACCTCGGGAAAAGCATTACTAATGTGGCTGTGCTTCAGGGGACTAATACCATTGGAGCGCTGAGCAAACATCACATCCTCGGCTTGATTCCAGGTCACCACCTTGTCAAGTATGACAAGTTGATGGGTGATATTATTCACCCAGCCATTAGCCGCACAATAAACCTGCCATGTTACGTTTCAGCTCTGAGGATTTAAATGTTCCATTTGCCACACTGCTTTGTGCGAAGTTGCATTTCATGTGGATAAGAGCAATCAAATCTGAGGTTTTTGAGAGGCTGCTCCCACGAAGTGATCCATAACTGTTTCGAATTGTGCTTGCAATCGCAATCTGAACGTAATTGTGAAAAACATTGTTTAGCATGGAGAGATATTGGTTATGCAATTAGGATTTTATTGAACTGCAGCAATTTTTATATGTAATTCCTAATTGAGTCTACATTTCAATTAACTCTGGAATTACAATACATCTGGTTGCATTCATGCATTTCACCATTACTCCAGAAAACGAATATTTTCACCCAGTGCACCTAGCCTTTGAAAACAAACAATTTTGAAAGGCATACGCACTAGATAGTCAACATTGGAAATGTGATGCATTTAAAGGGTCGAACTCCGCCTTCACTCGAGGTGTCCTTTGATGTCAGAAGAGGGCAGTGCAGCTGATGATTAGTATGAGCGGAAGTGGTTGCGTGGAGGTTGTTGGGCAGTTGACCTTGGAACCCCAATCGTTTTACGCTTGTCGGGAATTAATATTGACGAGCGCGCTTCGTAAACGTGTTTTAAACGCTAGACCAGGTTATCGCTAAACTAGTTACCGATGCTGGACGAAGCCTGACAATACGTGTACCGTCTACAAATTAATAGTACATCACATGGCAAAGCATTTCATGCATGCAAATCAACTTTCAACTTTTTTTTTGGACAGTCATTTTATTTGATCATTCCTGGGTGGTATGGTAGTTGGTGCATTGTGTTAAGAACACCACTCATTGAGTTTGATTTGCCAGCCGTGGATTCAACATTGTTGAACTGGCCTTGAGCTCTCCTTCAACGGTATTGACCGACGTGGTCAAACAACCAACGGTGTAGGGAGGGGTTTTTTTGGTCGTGGGTTGACCACGGGGCTTATCACGTTGGGATGAGGACGTATGTGTAGCAATATTTGTTTTCGTTTTTTATATTCTACTTAATCTGGCACAAAGGGGGTTTGTGTCTATGCTTTATGATTAAACTATAAAACATGATTCCTGCGGAATTAAAGTAGAATTCAATGGCTATGTTTGCACTCAAATTTCTAAGAGACTTAGCTATTATAGGCATCTAAAACTCATGTGGTTTTTATGGACATCCCATTGCGTTTGAATGCGTATTCATACAGATAGATGTTTCATTCGGTGGCGAATTCAAATGTACAAACTACACTGGGGTTTAGCAAATTTGAGAGATTACCACAAAAAAATTCAATGCTAATTATACCTGTTTGCATTACATTTGTTTCATTTTAGTTTTGGATGCTTTTGGCAGAATAACTCGTAAATTAGAAGCGTAGCCTGATGTAGAATAATCCTATGACTTAGTCGAACTCGGTAGGTCCGATATCTCGTGCTCCCAGGAAGCCGTGGGGCCGATGGGTTGTGTCTAAAATAACATTTGTGGAGAGGTATAAATGAGACATTGTTTCTCTAACTTGTTACTTCTATCAACCACAACCAACCATATGACTGCTCTATTGTTCTTCTTCTTGGTTCTTTCGGTAAAGTCACGTAGAATGGAAATAATAAAAATAAAACAATAAAATAATTCTCACGACGTTTCGGCCACAACGCAAGCAGCCGTCCTCAGGTGAAGAACAGGTCTGTCAGAAAGACAGCGTCTGAATGAACCCCACCAGGCTTGGCAGCGTATATTTAAGCTGGGTTGGAGGGGGAAGAGCGCCTTGACAAAGGAATTTGCATATCAAGAGGAACCTAGCATACCCATTGGAAATGCAGGTATGTGATTAGTACTACTTTTGCCCGTGCATTATGCAGGATTAGCAGCATCAAAGGGAGGGGATATGGGAAATGCAGGTATGTGATTAGTACTACTTAAGCTCTATTGTTAACGCACTGTTGAGCAGCAACGCGTTGCTTCGCTAGAGGGCGGTCTAAGCACGTGCTGCTGTGATTTCTTTTTTTGGACCCGAAATGAGGCGCTCGATACTCTGGAGAAAAATGAACGTGGCAAATTGCAAATGCGCACCGCATTTTTATTCCAGTCAATTATCGCTCAGAGTGAAGTTAATGGGTGTGATTGAAGTGCCAAGTTTAATTAAAATTCCACGTCAGCAGTTTGCCAATCTTAAGACGCTCTAAGAAATAGGTTCAAATGGCTTGGGGCAAAATTATGAAATGGATGCCAACAATTTAAATGTTGCATTAACTAGCATAATGATAGTGCATTGAACGTGGGTGGGAATGATTAAAGAGTACAAAGAGTTACAATTTTCTGAAAACCACGAAAGACATGTCGAAGAGGCGAGATAAAATAATTGGCTGAACAAAATATTGAAACACGAAACTGTGAAATGGTCAAGGAAATAACGGTTAAAGAACTATGGGAACACGAAATAAAATCACTGAAGAGGTCGTAACAATGGGCGCATGAAAGCCAATTTTTTTTTTGCAATAGGCTATTTGGAAGTTATACAGCCCTTGGGGAGTGAGATGGAACTCACTGAACATCAAATACGCAGGACGAGTTGCTGGAACGGAATTAGCAGACCTACTTACTCAGCATTCAAAGATGTGAAATACGTGAATCATGGAATGATCCCACAATATTTCTACTCAAATTGGGTTATATAACGTAGAGCAATTCGTGTCACGCTGCACATTTGTACATTGTTGAGAAACATTGGGGACAGCATAATGAAAACAATTCGAGGCCAACCAGCTGCATGAGCAAACTGCGTTCATGAAAGGTTTCTCTACCATTCATCGCATATAAACTATCAATGATTCTGGACAGACGAATCAATATCAAATAGCAATCTGTCTTGCCTATGCAGACTATGAACATTCAGTTGACTCGGTGGAAATTGATGCCGTTACTTATGCTCTCGCAAACCAAGGTATCGATAAAAAATATATTTAGAAATTCTAAACATTTAACAAAAAATGATCATTCTACTGATAATGCAGTACGTGAAGTAAACCAATATAAATGAGAAGGGAAGTCTGGCAAGGATACAGTTTAATTAATGTTATTCACAACAGATGTTTTCTAAAAATGGAGTTGGAGAAATGAAGGTGTAAACGTTTAAATTGACACGTGACAACCAACGGGAACTAACTAAAGGGTATGATTGAGACATTTAATTAGGGCTGAAAAGTTGTGCTCAAGATAAACACGAGTAACACAGTCACGTACAACGAGTTCGCTATGCAATTGGGTCAATAGTTGTTGGCATATTGCATACAACTTGAAATCACACCAGGCGTTGTATACAAAGGCCAGTTACTGCAGACGGACAGGGAACAAATGAATGAAACGAAGAGGTGGATACAAGTGGGTTTCAGTGTTTTTTTGGAAAACTGATTAATATTGAAGATAATCTTAGCCATGTGTGTAAAGAGCAATGTTTTTGTGTACGTCACCTGCTATGACGTTCAGTTGAGAAATATGAACAGCACGCAATCAAAGTACAGAGAGGTGCACGCTTGGCTTGTCACGAAACGCAAAGAGGAACACTTGGATTCGAGAATATACTCAAGTTAGAGACATCGTGCAGTGTTGACCTTAGAAAAGAACGTGCCCTTGGGCATGACACGCGATGGAAAGCGATGATAGCCAATGGTAAGAGGCAAATGGCGGAGCGGCAGCCAAAGGAGTGAACATCTGAGAGGACATCCAGTGTAGAGATTGAGCGATTAATCAGCTCGTGTGTGTGCTGTGATGTGCGCTGTACCATCGCAACACGGAGAGACCGCTTGAGGAGGCCATTCAGTGGGTGATTTGGTGGTTGTTGATGACATTAATTGTTATACAAATTCATTTTTAGATAGCCTTGAACATGGGTTGAAATAAGCTGCATACGCTTTTACAGTGCTAACTGAAAAGTATTATTAAAAGTGGTGCAGACATATTAGCTCGTGGTAGGTGTTTCCCCTTAAGCATCTTTCATCTTCCTGTAATTATAGCCAAACGAGCGACGCTGTCACATCAGCTCATGTATAATTGGCTGCATCTTAATTGCACCAACTGTTTTATCTATCTCGGTTTGTCACAAAGGGAAAAGCACACGCCTACATCCCCTTATACAGTAATTGCGTGCCTGCTAAGTTGTATATATGACCTATTCTCCAGCAGGGCAAAGGAATTGGTTTTCAATATCTTGTCCCTGTAGTCTTGACCCCACTCTGGGTCATATTTAGCCCCACCATTACAGACGCCACAATGGCCCTGCCACTTACAGAGCAGAGGAGCTCTGCAATTGTGTGTTTTTTTGTATTTTCTATTGACTCGTCTGGGTTTTATTCCAATATTGCTGCCGCTGTTACCTGCTGCAGATAAGTTGCGCGCTCAGTGTTTTATGCATTAAAAAAATGTCACGTGTGCTATCTGAAATTAATGCCTAATAATACGTACGCCTGAGATGCTTGCAATGTGTTCATACGCTGGTTTTGCAGGCCACAGGTAGCAACCGTTCATTCTCCCCAGCGCAGCGGTTGCAACTTCTGTGCAAGTTTCTCAAATCTCCCCCAACCTCTCTCCATGATCGGTTATCGATTAGCACGGTTGACTTCGTACGGCGCGAAAGAAGTTTAACATGCATACGCCCAGGGGCATAATTTGGTACGTAGCAGCCAGTCAACAGGTCGCGTGTGAGTGGGGTCACGTGCGACTACTCCCACCGCTTCCAGCGTGTCGAACCAGCGTGGAGGAGCAGACCAAATATTCGCTTGTGGAGGCCCCTTCCTCCAGCAGCTTCTTGAGGTGTGAGCAATCAGTGGCAGCGCCGCACTGTTACCATTCACCTCGCGAATAACGCTTGGGCGAATGTGTCCGCACGGCAGAAAGAAGCAGCCGCGTACGCGGTGGCGATGATGCAGCCACGTGTCGTCTACCGTTCGGGATGAAGAGGGAACGATTTTGAGTGAATGAAACGTTGAACTTATATTGGGTTCGTAGAGCGAGGTTTCTCGTACAGTTGTTGAAGGTGGCATTGCAGTAAACAAAATATGTACGGCTCTGGTTAAGGTTTTTTTTTGTCCCGTGAGTGTTTAAGATTGAGCGGTATTTATCGAAATTACTCGTGACTTCACCGGAATGTTGCATTTCACAACCTGAAAATAAACTTGAGTCATATCGTGTCGGAATCGGGGAGAAGGGGGGCGCAAATACTCAAGGACCTCACATCTTATTTTGAGAAATGGGTTTTGTGTTCCGAGACAATGGAGATTTCTATTCCGAATTCTGCAGTTAGTTGTGCAATCACCCTGTTTAAGAAAATGGCCCTGGAAAAATGCATTACAGCCCTACTTTTGAAGTTACTTAATTCGGCATTTATCCAAACTAGGAGCACATTTTATCTGCCCTGCAAACATCGTTCATCGCAACTCAAACTGAAATGTGTAGGTCTTGGATCCGGAATAAGGTGAAGTATAAATATTTTATGTCTGGGCTGAGACCAACTTGCTACACTTGAGAACCCAGTTTCATCACGATTATCTGAAACCTAGATGTGAACCAAGGGACTCAGTGGTGCAGGCTCAGTGCTCAATCCATGAAGCCATGAATCCTAATTTATAACAGTGCACCTGCCTGCAGTGTCTGGTTTGAGCCATATGGCTAATGTTGATACACATTTCTATAAACTCACTAGATTGTGAGTATATTGGCGAGGAGCAGTGTGGGGAAATGGTTCTCTACACTGCGCTACAATCCCAGTAGTGTGCGACATCAGTGGCATATTGCATACGATCATACTCTGGGTTTTATGTTAACTCGGCAGGAACATTATTACCTGGTACATTGTACAACATCAGCATCGGGAAGACGAAGGTGGCTGACGTGGTACTAGCCACACCATCCCTCGTGTGCAATGCCAGCCTTATTAGGGATTCAGATACAGCAATTAACTGCAGTATAAAACAGGATTTAGTTTATGCGCACGCTTCGTGGGGAGTAGTTGCATAGTGGTTAACGCATTTCACTACAAACTCGACAATTTGAGTTAAATTCCTGCCCATGGCTAACATCAGTGGCGAGTGTTATCTGAGCCGGTTCTGGTCCTCTCTCAGATCGACTCAGCATTAAACGATTGCTTGACCACACCACCTCTTGGTGTGATGTGCTGGACTTAATCCGTAATTGCTACCAGCACTTGCCCGAACAGTCTGATAAAGGCTATACAGGGGGTCATTCGTCTTATTTTCTGAACTCTTCCACTTATATAAATGCCAGATTAATGGAAAATGTGTTCCCACTGGAACCGTATTGACCGTTAGGACAATGACAATGTTTCGCTGACCTTAGACCTCCGAGGAAAAGGTGACAGACATTCATAAGGAATGCACAGAGGCAACTTACTGCAAAGATCACAGCAAAGCCCTTTGCGCTACCTTGCAGTGCAATCCTAAGCCAGTGGCCGTAATGGCACGTCTTCTGCATTAATCCCTTGGGTTTCGTTACCGTCGACGTGTTTGTCCTGGAACTAGCTTCGAGCAATGGCAGAGACGCACTTGCTGTAATTAAGGCGACCAAACACGGGCCGCAACTGCACACTCGACAGAGCAAAGAAGGGCTGGCACGCCCCGCTCACCGTGCGCTATTGCATAACAGACTCCATTACTCGGATGCTGCAGAAAATACATTTAAGTTTTTAAAAAAATATATATAGAGTGCTTCTGGATCATTTAACGGAACCCTTCTGCAGCAGATGAATCAAGGATCGCGGCTGCTGCTGCTTCAAGCTGAAAAGGCATTGCATTTGTCGCTGGGAATTTTTTTGTTTAAACTTCACAAACTTTAAGGGTAACAAGAACACATAACAAACAAGGGAGACACGTGTGTAATTAAACTGCAATGCATCCACGGACAGCTTTATCTAAAGGTGCCAGTCGCATGATTGTGATCGCTACTGTAAAAATAGCTCACAGGCTACAATGTCAGCCATGTCCCACCTCCCAGCCACGGCTCCGCGCTACGCCGTTTAATGTTCAACACGAATGCTCATTTAAACGGAAATTAAGGCAATTATTCATTACAAGTGCACATCTGTTGATGAATAAAATCTGGAAGATGATCCGTGGGGAGGCAAAACGCCTGGAGTTTGACGAGCCCTCTGCTTAGAGCTTAGACCATCATGTGCTCTCTGAGAATGATCAGTGCCGTGGTATCGATAGGCTGTATATCCAATGCACATTTGCATGTATTTATGTATTTTGAACTTCTTTAGCACCATACGTAACCGACACGTCGTCATTGTCATTATCGGCAGCCATGATCAATACACTGCTGGCACGATGCCTCCCCCCAAACGCCACAATCCGCAATGCAAAACTGCGCGCAAGCCGATCCCATCAATCGACGTCCTCTCGGGTGCGTCCCCTCCTTCGGCGACCACTCCATCGTTATTCTCACCCACGGGCCATCATCCGCTTCGTGCGACGTGTCCTCTCCAAGCCCACTTACTTTTATTCAGTCAACGTGATGTGTTTAGCATTCGTACGTTCTAAAATCGAATGGCCGTGCGTACACACAAGGGGGATATTGCATGCAGGGCGCACTCTGGCGCGCGTGTGTGTGGCAGTAGCCCTCTCCACACACACAGAGCCAGGCTGAGTGAGGAGCACCTGCTGATATTTAAAATTGCTCAGTCGCTGTGTTCACTTTTTTTGCTGCGTGAAATTTTAATAAGGCTAATTAAAATCTTTAAATGTGATTTCACGTGCCTTAATATAAAGTCTCGTCTCCTGCTACGTGGAGGAGAGGGGGGGAGAAAAAAACATCAAATCATTCACATTAAAACAAGACAAAGACAATTGTCCCCCTTGTAGCCTTGACACATTTTTGGGGCAAGTTCTGTTAGCGGGCACCTTAATATGCACACACCCACGCTCTGTAATCAAATGTGTGCGTGAGACGCAGGTGATACACACGGATGTGCTCTGCGCGTGTGCGACAGATAATGCATCTTGCACATGTGAAAAGAGGGCATTTCTCCAGCATAAATAAAGATTCTGATTTCATGTTCTGAGCGTACGGCCACCAGAAGTATGAATATGTTTCACCGCAGTTGGACGAACCACATGCAGCCTGTGGTGGTGTAAAGCATGGGGACCATCCAAGATGTCTGACCAGCGTGGAAGAGTAGGCCAAATTACCCTGTAGCTCTCTCGAGCTCCTTTCTGGCGGAGGTAATTCAGCGAGCAATGACACAGAGCAAGAAATTGTAGTACCACGCCGTTACCATTCACCTTGTTGAGTACATATTTACAGTTGGCTGTTTTATCCAACAGGCTACATGAAACACATACACATCAGATAAGAAGCCAAGGGTATTAAACAATATCGACAGGACACTATTAACATTTATGAGCCCAATGTTTTAGTCACTGTAGATAATTATTTGAAATATATATATACTGTGTATCTTTTGATGAAAACCTCGATGCAGGAGTTGTGATTGTGAGCCACCGGAGTGCATTTGATGACCACTGTGCACAGGGGACACACGTTTGGAAGGTTATAAGTTATAATGTTGCGTTTAATCACAATGCCATGCATGCATGCACACGTGCGTGTGCAAGGCAGTGGAACTGCGTGATAAAATGACACCATTTCTTTCTTCACAGTTAAGTGATCACTCATCACGCAGAAATTTGGCGTATTGATCGGCCCCAAACAGTCTCCGCGCGTACGCTGAGTAAAGCATTGATTAAAGATTACTTTCCACTGCTAATTGCTTTGAAGAGAGCGAAGCTTCGTTCTCTATGGAATTATGTGTCAGTGCCGGGATAATCACAAAGGGACCGTCACAGTTGTCTGCCTCCCAGCCACACAGACAAATTTGCCATTGAAGAAAGTCAGCAACACATTGCTCAAAATGACTGTTGGCCACTGCTTATCTCTGTTGGTGGGCCTGAGTCAGCGGCAACATTTTGCACAATTTCCTCTGCAGGCAGTGATTATGTTTTTACCCCAGATAACCACGAATGCCATCCGAAATAAGTGGCCCTTATTTGATGGACCTGTAATGCTGGCAAAAATATAATTAGCAGATTTACTTACTTAAGTGTATATACAACTAATACATTGGGTGTGGAACAGTGCCTCAGTCATTATTTTCTCCAAAAAGGGAGACAAAAATTGATATGAAGGATCACAGACCCATTGACATCCTATCGTGCACACACATACATGCAGTATATATATGAATTGTCATGAAGAGCACGGGGGATAGACTGGTGGACAATTTCGAGGCCATTCATCCGCGTGAGCAAGTGCGATAAAAAAAGGGTTTCCTACCATTGACCATATCATCATCATAATCGCCAGCCTTGATTTGTCCACTGTTGGATGAAGGCTTCCTCTCCACACTCACGCAGCCTGTCACGGACTAGCAAGACAAATGCAGGGTCATAAAACTAAATAAAAGACTGTGGGAGAAATGCTGTCGGAAAGGAAGAACGGAATCCATACTCTTTGGTTCTTTTGGTAAAGTCACGTAGGTATAAAATAAAATAAATCACAACGTTTCGGGTGCAACACAAGCGTCCATCATCAGGTGGTAAAGCATGGTCTGCTGCTGAAACGTCGTGATTTATTTTATTTTAATACCTACGTGACTTTACCGAAAGAACCAAAACGTATGGATTCCTGCAGTCACGAAAGCTTTAAATCAAGATTGAATAAGGGAATGTTTCTACTTGGGTTTTCTGTCGTTGAAAGTTAATCAAGGATAAAATTGTTAAAGAAAAGAGGTGAATTAGAGCGAGAGCGAGCGCTTTTCGAATGCTGAATTTGATAACAAGAGGCAACATGGTGATGTGCCTGAAGAAGAAAGTTTTTAATTGGCGTAAAGTGCAGATGGTTTTATTTTAATTGGTGATTTCTAATGAGAAACGTGGATAGATGTACGCTTGAAATCACACTGAGACAGAAATAAGAACTCACGGATCAGGAAACAAACACAAATTTGAGATATCGTATTGACTGTAAATTAAGTGTGCTTTGGCAGGGCTCGAATGGACGACGGCCAACAGATGAGACCAGTGGTGAAATGGCAGCTTTTTTTTAATATAAAGAACACACCCAAGAGGACGATCACCGTGGAGATGGCCGTTATTCGATCAGCTCGTGGATTGCGGTATCGCGAGACGATGAACGATCGGCAACAACGAAGAAAGAGCTTCGTCATTTCATCCAGCAGCACACAGCCCACGGATGATGAAGGTGATGCAAAATTATGGGCTGGCAGTCGACTTCTCGACCGTGAGTCATGTATTCAGTCACAACGCTACCGAACCTTTAATGATGCCAGATGTGGGATTGTGTTTTGCTGTGCCTACAGCTTTTCTCTGGTAAGCCCTTGCACACCTCGTGTAATGGTTTTTTAGTATTAATGATGGTGGTGAAACATTGCATGTCTGCCGTGTGTCTGTGTTGGCTTATCTGGGGAGTTTTGAGCGTGGTGTAATTACACCCCTGCCTCGTTCTATGCCTCCTACTAGTGACGTTCTGACATCACCCTATGGATCGGCTCTTCGCGAGAGCATTATTTTTATCCATCCATTGTAAAGCAGTCAGGTTTATATTACTGCCGAGAAACAGATGGTTTTATTTCACAGTGGTAATTGATAACAGTATAGCAGGTTTACAGTTGTGTTTATGTGTTATATATATATTTAAATGGCTGAAACCGTTAACGAATTCACGTTGGACCATCGCAAAAGGATGCATTGGGAGCTGGGAGAGAGAGTGGGCCCATTGATTTCCAAACCATTTTGTGTCCAATATGTGTGTAATTAATTGTTCATTAATAACCGATGTACATTTAGAGTGGCTACTGGTACTTTTTCCTGCTGGCATTTGGCCAACGTAATTTTATTTTATATCAGACACATGACCAATTTTATGACGATAGCTCTGAAACTCTACGCACCAGCGTGCATAAAATTCTAAGCAATCCATTATGGCATTTGCAAGATATTCACACTAGGGTGTGGCCATTAAATTCAGCTGATCTCCGCTATTGTACACACGCCGGCAGTTAGATTAAATATAACTGCTTTTTTCAAGCTATCCGCTTGTCACCCAAACACTAGAGAAAATGTGAACCATATCAGAGGCAGTGTGCAGTAATTCGTGCGCTGCGCTATGAACCCGACTCCCCGGGTTCGATTCCCGCTCCTGGCCAACACCGGTGATGATTATCTGAACTAGTCCTGTGCCCCCCCCGCCCCCCCCCCCAGGTCGACTCGGCCTCAAATGAGTACTTGGTGGGATGTGTAACCATTGTAACTAGGGAGACAAAGGCGGCTGGGCACGGTACTGGCCACCCACCCCTTCGTGTGTCGCCCCAGCCTTCATGGGTGCTCGCTAATGGCACTTGCCCCAACAGTCTGCTTAGACTATATGGATGATCTTTGTCTTTGGCTTGCTGAGAGATTGGTGATGATACAGAGCCCATACGATACCCCACATCAACTACGAGGTGCTAAACGGGTATGTGTTCTCTCAGATTGAATGGGTTGTCGCGATTACATTTTGTGATATGATTAATTTTTTTTAAATTATGTTTTAAAAATATACATATTATGGCGAACGTAGCGGCCTATAGCGGCCGGAGGCGTGACGTGGAAACGATTACAGGCAGCATATATTATTCGAGTAACGTCGATGGTAGCATATGCAATTTGATGCGTGTCGTGAACTTAAGAATCGATAATCGACAAATCCACTTGTCGTTACACCCCAAGAGTGTAGCAAGCACTGTTGTATTCAGGCACATTTGCCTCCACGTTTGGAATTCCATTGCAGTTGCGCATATCTACTGGATTTACTCTTTTGGCTTTTGTTTCATCGCCAACTCACTGGGGTGTCCATTAGTGCGTGGGACCTCATTTTTAAATCCTTTATATTAAGTTCGCGTGCTTGCTTAGGACCGTGCAAATCTTTCGGTCGTTTTTAACCCACTTCCCGTGATCCAATCGAGCTGACATTTTCCACACAGACTCGTTGTGCCAGACAATTATTGTTCGTAAAAAAAAATTCCCAAAATTTTACACTTTTTAGGCAAAAAAAAATTATTTTACATATATTCAAATAGAACGCATTCATGGCTTTGGCTGAACGTCAGAGTATAAGAGCCCAGAGCGTAACCCCTCCACAGGCCGTGGCGGAGTAGCGCAGTTGGTAGCGCCCTTGCTTCCCGTGCCAAAGGTCGCGGGATCGATCCCCGCGTCCTCCACAGGCGAATATATTTTTAAATCCTTTATATTAAGTTCACTTGCTTGCGTGCTTGCGTGCTTGCTTGCTTACGACCGTGCAAATCTTTCGGTCGTTTTTTAGCCCACTTCCCGTGATCCAATCGAGCTGACATTTTGCACACAGACTCGTTGTGCGTGACAATTAATTTTCGTGAAAATTTTTTTCCAAAATTTTACACTGTTTAGGGGGAAAATTTTAAACATTTAATTACCAATTGCTTAATGGTGGCAGGCAATCATCTGACCCATAGGTGGCAGCCATCTCAAGCCAGAGGACGAGAGGACTCTAGCCGCCACGCATATAAAGGATTTATAGTGAAAAACTTAGTTTTTACGGGTTAATTTTTTACCGGGCTGTGTTCTTCGGTCTCACCATCTAGACCCATCAGTAAGCCGTAACACGTCTCTGAATATTAGACGCAACACTACGTGTCACATCGTTACACTTATTGACCAGGATTCCTGGCTTCTAACAAAGTTGAATGTTAGTAATTCTAGTGTAAATATTGGGGGTTGCTTTCTTTAAGTAGTTGGTGACTGTGCTGCCGCTGTTAGGGATGCCGAATGTGAAAATGCTTCCCGGACGGAATTTGCGTGAAGCCGAGATAACTTGAGTGCTGCGTTATGAATGCAGCATGCCTCCTTCCACAAGTTCCACACAGCTGCCTCTGGGCTGCTCTCATTATATTCTCTAATAACATTATCACATTTGCATGCTGTTCACTGGAGTGGCGTATTTTTTATTTTTTCTTGTGGACAAATATACCATGGGATGTCTCTGAAGAATGACCCCACGAAACATTCCCCAAAATAACGCCCGAAATGCCAAACAGATTGTGGAACCAATCAAGCGGGTTCCCTTAAAATCCTCTGCTGCTAGACCACCCAGATTGTATGGCTTACCAAAAATCCACCATTGACTCACCCACCTACAAACTGGCCCGATTTCTGTCTGAGATCTTACAACCATTCACTGGTTAGACCACCTCCGTTGTACTTAACTCAGCTTACTAGGTATCGTGAATTAAGGACATCTCAATATCTCCAGGTGATTAGCTCGTTAGTTTCGATGTAGTCTCTTTGTTTACCAAAGTTCCTGTGCCTGACACCATTGCAATCATTGAAGATTTGGCCCAACAAGGACTGAATGCTGATGTACCGGCCCTGGTGAGACACTGCCTCACCAATACTTACTTCACCTGGAATGGAACATTCTACAAACAAGTTGAAGGTACCCGACTGGGTTCTCCCAGTCGGGTACCTTCCATGTGGCCAGATGACGTTCGTCATCTGGCCACATGGCCGACCAGCTCTGAACCAATTCCTCAACCACATCAACTCCATACACCCAGCCATCAAATTCACCATGGAGGTGGAAGAGGATGGCAAGCTACACTTCTTGGATGTTTTAATCAAAAGGAGACCAGATGGCTAAATGGGTCAGCGTCCCGGCCCTTACAAGGACAAGCGGGACGAGGGGGTCCAGGGTCCTAGCTGGCTGGTCTTGGGGCTTGAGCTGTGACTGGCCCCGATCGGCCAGGAAGCTGCCCTTTTATGCCTCTTGTCCATCGAGGGGTGGGGTTGTGTGTGCCCCCAGATAGCCCACAGAGCACACACAGCCCCCCATTGGTGGCGCCAAGGGGCTTAGCTGTCTGGGTTGCCTGGGATCCTAGGGCCTGGCGCCGAGGACTTAGCTGTCTAGGATCCTAGAGCCCCCAGCAGCCCCTTCCCTCTTGGACTGGCACACTGGCCCATCTATGGCACTACACATGTATAAGGACAGTACGGGGCCTAGTGGCCATACATAATAATTGAAGCGACAGGGACAGGCAGGGTCATGTAAGAACAGTACGGGGTCTAGTGGTCATAAATAATAATTGAAGCAAGAGGGACAGGGAGCGTCAGATGAGGCAAGAGAGAGAGTTCGGGAAAAGGGGGATGGCTGAGTCGAGGGGCGTGGCTGAGCAGGAGGGTGAGATTAAAGGCAGCGTGGAGCGGGGCTCAAGGCTGCTGTGGGGATTCGAAGTTGGACCGTCGTTGCTGTCGTCATCTTGGAGTGGGTTGTCCTCACCGTCTGGGAGTGGGTCGCCTTATTGTCTTGGAAGACCAGAGGGAGATTATATATTGTTTCCGTAACTGCTACTCCATCGGTTCCTCTATAGTCAGCCAGCTATATAGGTGCACGTCGTGTAGCAGTTACATAAAGTTACCCACTGTACATAGTCAGCTCGCGTCTACCCGTTAACATGCCATCGAGTCGGGCGGACCGTAATAGACAATAAATACATGTATATACATACTTGAACAAGACAGTGTCTCTGAGTGCTACATTACGGATGCACAATTGCATGACCTTTTCAATCTAGTTCACTCCCTCGCCAAGCGTATTCCAGCTAACGAGCAAACTATTACTTCTAATCCAATTTAAGGATTGCCATTCCGTGCCATCAACACTCCTCGACAGCTGTAACATTTAACAAATACAATACATTAATGTCAACTGCATTTCCCTGATAAGCAATTAACGTGACAAACCTTGGTAAGACTGGTTAGTGGGTCACTAATCTCCATTCACATTAGTTAACTGTCAGAATGTGGGACAGTGTTTTTTTCTTCTCAGGTTTAAAACACATCAGAAGCAATGTGGCATGTTGGGTGCAGACTTTGCTGTAAGCGTACTCTGTGCACATTATCACGTACTCGAATATTGAATGTGCGAATGAAGCTACGGACTCTAATCTCTGCCGTTGAGCTGTGTACTGTGAGTGCAATGCAGTGAACGTAGGGGATTAGTTTATTTACGCACGCAGAATAGTAAAGTGTGCAGCACGTTTGGAACGTTTCGTACTCACTCGTACACACATCTTGTGCGTGCGTATTTTTCATATGGATTGTCCCAATAGTTATTGTTTGCACTCGTGCTCAATATTTTTTTTATTATCATCAGTGAGCACTTTACAAAAAGTAGGAAAGATTTCGTAAATGTTTCATTCACGAGCCCCACCACCCACCACCCTCTACCGAATCCAATATGACTCAAGCTGCCCCCCATCTCAACCGCTCTCACCTCTCTTTGCCAAACCAAACTTTCTACGAATGCCGCCACATTTTAACGTTAAGTGAAACGAGGTTGGCGGCGTCAATGCGAACCTCTAGGTGTTGAATGAAAAGTGACAGAAAATAACACAGCGGCAGCTGCAGAGCAATTACACCGCACAAGCCACCGGCGAGTGCTTTCGCGGTGTTATTGGGGAGAAAAGGGTTTTCTTGGAAGAACAGAGTTTTTCTTATCACTCAGCATTTTCCATCTCACTTAACTCCAAGCATACGTGCTTGGTCTTCAAAGGGAACACTTAAAAAAAAAGATTACTAAGGCCCAGTAAGTGAAATTTCAAACTTTACTTGCATCAGCCATTTCTCTGGCAGTTTTTGCACTCCCATAGCAAATAGAAGTTTACACCTTATTCATATCCTTTGGGTCTTTCGGTAAAGTCACGTAGATAGGTTCAAAAATAATAAAATGAATAAAAAACTACGACGTTTCGATAGCAACACAAGCGACCGTTATCAGGTGGAAAAAGGGGGGGGGAGAAACCACTAAAGGCGTTTTTAAAAGTCAAAAATGGGCGGAGCCCAGGCGTCCTGGTATCAGAACGAAGTGGGTGGGGCACAAGTGCCCTGGGGCATGCGCTAGCGTAGATGGTTATGTTCATGTGAAATCGGAATTAGGAGAGGGGGAGCCACATGAGACGTGGAAAAATTATCAACTTGTGGTCCGCCCAATGCAGGGGCGACACCGCAAGAACTGGAATTGCTTGTCCCATCTTTGGTAAAATATAACTAACATCGGAAGGTGACAAGATGGAAACATCACAGCCAGTTCAGACTTAAACTGGTTGATGACGTCTTTCCAATGATTGCTGAGTTTGTACTCATCCTCTCGGTTGAAATTGTGTCTGGATATATGGATGGCTTCATGAACAAAATCTTTGTTGATAGCCAGTGGGCTTGCAAAGTACCTTCGTCTTAGAGAAATCAATTTCGTGTGAGCCAACTGCATTAAAACAATCGTCAGCCACGGCTGAAGTGTTGGTCCTCCCGTGTTTGAAATCTGCCTTATGCTCACGAACACGGTCCGAGACATGTCGCTTAGTTTCCCCAATGTAATTACAACCGCAGACACATCTTAGTTTGTAGATGCCGGGGTATAGCATGTCAGGGATCTTATCCTTCACAGATGGGATCAGTTCACAATTTTACATACTTTGTTAAATCGAATCTGGAGCTTGTGTTTGCTCATAATTTTAGAAATATTTTTGGTGACCCCTGCTATGTATGGCAAGGTGATGGTTTTGATTGGGTCCTCAGATGGCTCTTTCTCAACGTTTGGGGTGATAGCTTAACGGATTGTGTAGTCCGAATATCCATTCGTCTTGAGAGCTTGGTGCACGTGTTTCAGTTCACTGGCTAGGTGATGATGGTCGGAGATACATCGAGCTCTATGGTGTAGAGATTTGATGAGGGAATCCTTCTGGGATGGATGGTGGTGGGAGTCAGGTTTTAGGTAGGCATCAGTATGGGTTGCTTTCCTGTAGACCGAGTGGCCGAGAAGTGGCTTTCCTGTACACCATTTTCAGTCTTTCTGAAGGTTACCAACTTATATTGAGGGTTACAATTCGCGAATGCACTGGGTGGATGGGATACCCAACTCCCTAATGACTCAACTGTGCAGACATCATTGGCTATGGCCCTCATCCCGACACGACTATGGTGGATAATTATTCTCCAGTATCAATTTGAACTGATATTCTCTGTTTTACCCCCTTAATCATCAAAAGCAAGTATCTTTTAAATTATTTCATCGTATTTCAGGACAACTATTCTGTAGCTGTGTATCAGCAAGCTGCCATTTGAAGAAAATTGTTACATAAAAAGTTGATAGACTTATTGAGGCATTGTTGCCTCTTGTTTCGATATTAATGTGGGTCTCTTGACGTCTCTGGTCAGGATCAACATTGTGCTGTTATTCCTGGATGGTGGCAGACAAGACACTAAGCTGGTTGAGAATGGGATTGGTGATATCACGAGAGAACCTGCAATTAATCAACAACTTCATTGGAGAAAGAAACACCCACCATATTTCAGCTTGTGTGATTTCGTCTGGAATAAAGCCTGATTTCATTCATGAGCGACAGATGTCACGTGTCAAATAAACGGTACAATCTTATTGACTCGAACTCCTTTTCTCTTGATGCGACAGGCTATGGCACGTCTCACAAGGCAGGTCGTGGCACAGTCACCCGTCTAGATTTGTCTCATTGTGCATTTCATTTACGCATCCAGTTTGCTGCACCATGAGCCACAGCTGTGCAATGATTTCTTTTTTTTTTATAAGTACTCTCGTTCGAAAAACTTGTTTGATTTTTTTAGTTGATCAAAGTATATGGCTCAATATATATATACACATACACAAATATACTTCAACAACACATTTTGCACAGCTAAAAGAAAATAAAACATAGCTTTCACCAGAATTCGTTGCCGCTGTGACCCAGTTTGGAGCAGCAGGCAGATAAGACTCTCTAAATGCAATTGATGTCCCCTACATTACGCCGTTATTCATCCAGAGCAAGTGTCCTTTAAACGATCGCATAGTCTTTCAGGGGTCTGGCATCTTGTCTCTCATACATTCTGCTACAGCCGCATCTCATTAACCTGCCTTTAACTCTGAGTTTGTTAATAATTTCGTTAGGATTTGAGACTTAACCGGGTCAATAGGGAAACCCTCCCACCCCACGCGATGCTCCTTTCACGCATTCACGTAAATGTTATAATTTCCTGGATCGTGTATGACTTATTTTCCTGTTGGTGGTAGGGTCTTTGGGAAAACGAGGCATCAAATGCACCATTTAATAGGTGCAACTGTGTGATGACACCAAAGGAACGATCATACGTGTGCAACTTGACATTGCACTTTGGCAGTCAACCGGGGTATTGTTTTCTCTCGCTGCTGCCCTGGCAGAAGGATGCATAGTGCTATCTTTGGAGCTGTGCACATTGGGACCCATCGTCTATGGATTTCGTGCCTCTCCTCGAGTACGATGTCAATGCATTTTAGAGGAACTAAATGAGCTGGCTGATGAATGTACATTGTGGTACAATTGACCCAAAAATAGTGCCCCCGTTGCCTCTGGCATGAAATGTAAATGTTCTTAAAATACTAAAACCAGTGTAATGAGAATCTGATTACATTTTACAACATGTTTTCATTCATTTTTCAGGTTTCCATGACTTTGCAGTTTCACGCACACCAAAAACAGATTTAGCTCTCTGCGATAGACTCTTGCGACGAATGGCATATGAGCAAACGCAGATTAAGGCTGGAATTGCACTCTGCCTACCTCCCTGCCTTTATCTCCCCTGTGCTAAAATTTATAAACACAAAGAAACACGCACGCTATATATTATTAAAATATACATTTCGAGTTCCTAGCGCCTCATTTCAAAAATATCATTTTTAATTTCGCTAATTTCTATTCACGTGCGCTTGTTATTATTGCTCAACGTTCAGTTGCTCATGAAATGCAGTCTCATTTTGTAACTGCAGGATATATTTATATAAATAAAATAAAAAGTAATTAGATAATGCAAACATGCTGTACCCTTAGTATGACTAAAATATATGCAATTTAAATTGGAAAAGCAAAAGTTTAGAACAATTCAGTGCATTTACAGGAGTAGGCAAAAAGTGAACGCACATACTCGCTCACTAACTCTGTATATAAAGTAGGAGCTGAATACATTTGTAGTGACATATGACGTTACTACTGTACCGGGTCTGTATACACATGATGTCACTGCTATGTTGGGTCTGTACATACATGACGTCACTGCTATGTTGGGTCTGTACGCGTGACGTCACTGCCTGTTCGGTATGGAGGCTGTTGATGGGTGCCACGGGGGTTGTGTCAGGCCGTGGCACTCCGAGTGACCCCGGCTGGACACGTGACCGCATCAAGGAGGGGGCCAGGGGCCCTGGGGGACCCTGGTGGTCACGTGGTCGGGGAGTGGAGCCTTCTCGTGGGTTCGAGAAGGGGGGGCGTGGTCAGGGTGGGGCCGGCCACGCCAGGGGCGCTTATGAGCGGGCTCAGCGCAGAGAGCTGGGCTGTTGGTGCCTGGGATGAAGACGTCTCATGAAGACTCTGAAGAAAGAAGCCTCCAATCATCGTGGCCAAGCAGAAGCCCTCCTGGCTTGGCCACGCCAATGAGTACTCGAGTGTTAGCGAGAGTAGGACGGTGAGCACCACCTTACGTGTAGGCCTTAGGGTGTGTTGCAGTTGTGTTAAATAAAGTGTTGCCTCGACGCGAGTGTGTGCGCCTCTATCGAACCATTACACATTCAATGCAATTGCATGCACATACAAAGGCAAATACACCACTTGAACGACGTTCAACCAACGTGCGGTCGATGAAAGACCTGTTCCTTATCTGCTGCTGCCTCCACCGTCTTCAACTCCCTCCGCCGGCTGCACATGCCCGCGTGCAAGTATAGGCTCCAGGATTTCTTCCTCTTTTCCTCTGCCGATGACATTCCCCATGAGGGTTGCCACCTCTCGAGGTACAAATAATGGATGTATCTTGGGAAGAATAAGTCGCAACACCAGAGGATAGGGAAAGAATATGTAAATTCACTGTCTTGAGCGATGTATGGATACACAACTAACAAAAGGCAGGATTTTTTGTATGTCACGGGAATTAGCCTGAAAGATTTTCCAGGACAGTTACCTTAACAAAAGGGCATCCTAAAAACCAGGATAGGTGGCAACCCTATTCCCTATCTATAAAGTGATTCCAATCTTACTTTCAAAATATAAACTCTCCCTTTCCTCTCTGGGATGTTCATGCCCCACTTTTCTACAGCATCTCTAGATGCATTTGCATTTAAACGCTATATAAATCAAAATTATGTTGTATACACAGATGGCCCGTAAAATAGTAGTTTATTCACGTGATACTAAGAAGCGACACAGTTGGGCACGATTGGGCTTCAAGTCATTTAATGAAGCTATAGATATGTTTCACATGGCGGTGAAAATGCAGCCTTCAGAATTATTGCTTTCACGAGAAGTCTGGCACAAAATCCTGCATGATTTTCTTGGAACTAACCCATGCTCCCATAAAACATATCCAGTGAGGGAGAATTGTTTAATTAGAGTGGCTTTTGTGTGCAGCTAGAATTCAGAACGAAACAACACCGGTATTGGATGGAATGAATCAGGGAAACGGTGCGACGGGACAGCAATGGCCTTTGCCTCGCTGCTCTTGTCCATTCCACTGACTGGCGATTGTTATTTTGTCCGTGCCACTGCATGTGCAGCGGTGGCTCATGGCCCCAGCTTCAGAGAGGTACAGGCTGCACCGTGCCTCTTCCAAGGAATGCGTGATATGTACGTCGTTCCCAGCCCTTTTTATCCATCCACTGCTGGACAACGGCCTCCCCACGCCACGTGGATCGGCAGGTTGAGCAGACCTTTGCACGCTTTAAGTTGCGCTTCTGCGGCCGTCTGGAACGCTCTTCCTTCCGATATTAGGAAGCCACTGGAGCAATGCACTTTTAAAATCGACATTGAAAACGAATTTTTGAAGAACTGCTTTTTGTGTAAAGTTTGTTGTCCTTTCCCCACACCTTCGATTAGCACGGTTGGCTGCGTACAGTGCGAAAGAAGTTGAACACACGACAAGTGCACGTGCGGAAGGATCGAAGCACGGCCCAGGAGTAGGACGGCAACGTGTTTTGCTGCTCTTTCCTTTGCTGTCCACCATGTCCACCTGCATCTGATGCCCCGGTGTGCATGGTTGGTCACCCGTCTAAGTGAAAGGGAGTAGACACGAGTCGTCCTGCTCCAGCAACACAGCAACGCGAACACGACACTCGTAGGAAGCTCTCTCCTCAACCAAGCCCCTTTTTTTATCCTTCTCGTCCCTTCTGGAACCTTCCAGAGGGTTCTCCTAACTCTCCCCCCTTCTTCTTTCCAACCCTGTCCTGTGATCTCTTTCTCTGCCTCAAACTGACCCCACTCCCTCGTTTCTCTTTTCCGTCAAATATATATCTCTCCAAATCCTCCCTATTGGCCGTCCCCCTAGCCTTCGTTAATTAATTACTGAATTGCTCAAGGTGTCCTCACATGACCCTTACACAAGCACTCTGTGGCCTCAAACGTGCTTCGCTTCTGAGATCTGGCACATTCCGTGTAATTTGGTCTCATGAATATGGACAGGTGACTAATAATTGACAATTGGAATGTGGTGGCATTAAGCAATAACAATAATAATAATTTCAACGCTGTCTTCTGTAATGTCAATTATGTAAATTATTTACCTCGGATAACCTGTGAGTCTGCGGTCTCTTTTTAGAAGGCTCCTGCATTGGGATTAGGGGACAGTTACATTTCCCGAGGAAACTTACGACCAGGCCTTACATGAAATCCTGTCTGTCTCGGTGTAAAGCGCAGAACAAATTTCCGCACCCAGCACAACCAGTGTACGAACGTGTCTCTGTGGCCGTAGCTACTTGCCACGTGCCAGCCAATTCAATCTATTCAGCGAGTCCTGCCGACCACGCACACGAGGGGGTGGGGCACTGCCCATTTTGCAGCCCTGTGCCTACAACACCTGGCAAGCCTGATTGGTCACCCGTCCAAGTACTGACCAGGCTCAACACTGAGTTATCAGCTGGTTAAAAAAATACACTTAAACTTGAACATTTTTAGCTTTATATATGTATCAAGATTGGTTGCATTTTAGTAATTTGTTTGGAGACTTCCTCCTATTGTGGAAGAAGCTTTAGTGAGGCTTATGCAATTATATTGCAAACAATTATTTAGTCCACCTTTCAGTTTTTCTTGAGATTACAAACATGGGCTGAAATTTACCAGCATCTCAATGTGCAATGTTTTAATGCATTCGTATTTGGGTCACAGAATGTACACTGATAAAGTGTACACTGTGTTGAATTATAAGATAATGGTATTACGTGTAACTATATTAAGGATGATCTGCAGCGCAGCAATATCTCGTAAATCAATTGTCATTAAGTAATGCTCTTATTAAAATAGGTTTGGGTATGGACACAGAGGCTCGAGATTAGCTAATTAATCTCAAATCGCCCGGATAAAAATCACTGCGGTATTAATTAAATCTCCGTTGAGCGAGACTGAGCCTTGCACTGATGGGCACAGCCACCTCACAGAAGATTGCATTTTTTTGACACTGGAGGCTATGACAATGTAGATTGTGAATTCAAATGGCACAGACGTTCTTGTTTGTTTTTAAGGGCTACGGGGAAGAAAGCAATCATGTTTTTCGGCTGGTTTTTAAACATAATGGACCCTTGCAGGAAAACATGTTTGAATTATCCAACCACCGTTGGAAATAAAATTTCAAAAGAGCCTCCGGTAAATAGGAATCTGAAAAATGAAGTAAAAATATATTACTGCGCTGCACAAACGTGACGTGAAAAGCAAAGATGAAAAAGTTTAGAGTGGTCCTTTTAGTTCACAAAAAGTCATAAAAAACAACATATTAATACAAAATAACACGTATTTATGCTAAAGTAATACACAATTACTACAAAAGATTTAGAAGTGAGTAGTTTTTCGAGATTTACAATTATACTGTAAATCACTTTCACGAATCAGCCCCCAAATGTAGTCTCCAATCATGTTCTCGTTATACTGTCCTTGGTAGCGGCGTTCAAAGTCCAGTATATCCTGGTGGAAGCGCTCGCCTTGCTCCTCCGAGTACGCTCCCATGTTCTCCTTAAATTTATCAAGATGAGCATCAAGAATATGGACTTTGAGGGACATCCTACAGCTCATTGTGCCGTAGTTCTTCACCAGTCTCAACCAGCTCCACATAGTTTTCGACCTTGTGATTGCCCAGGAAGCCACGAACCACTGCGACAATGCTGTTCCAAGCCGCTTTCTCTTTATGAGTGAGCTTCTTGGGGAATTAATTGCACTCCAGGATCTTCTTTATCTGTGGTCCGATGAAGACACCGGGGACCGCACATCAGGAGCCGCACAAAAGGCCACCAGGGGCCGCCATTGGCCCGTGGGCCTTGCAATGAAGAACACTGGGATAGAGCGAGAGAGACTGTCAAGTCATAGGCAGTGGAAAAAACAGGAATGTCTTGAGATTGGACGTGAACAGGGCGTTCCAGACTATGGGCAGCAGAGGAGAATGAGCAATTGGGTTCTTTGCCAGAAATCCTTGGTTGTTGGAGCAGAGAGTGTGTTCAGCGGAGTCGAGTGAGATGAGAGAGAAAAGGTAGGGAGCGTGAGTCCAGGAAGGATTTGAAGCAACGTTCATGGACCCAGAGGTTTTGACCATGAAACAAGAACGGCTACCCTCCTCCACGCATGCCGCGATACACATTGTATGACGTCATTGGACCAGGTCTGTCGGGGAGACAGCGTCTGAATGACAGACCTGGTCTTCACCTGAGGACGGCTGCTTGCGTTGTGGCCGAAACGTCGTGAGAATTATTTTATTATGTTTTATTTTTATTATTTTATTACTTCCCTTCTACGTGACTTTACCGAAAGAACCAAGAAGATTTGTGGGGAAAAATCGCCATTTTCTGTACTTTTGAGGCATAAGCAATCAGGAAATAACACTTACTACCCAGGAACAAAATAATAATAAATAATTGTTACACAGTGTGATTCTCCGTAAAAGTACCTCAATGGTTGTAAGCGGTTCCAAATAAATGAGAGAAGATTATATATAACGGTGGAGTATTTAAATATATGAAGAGACAGCCTTTCCGTGAGGTACTCAGCAATCATCACCTAACTCTGTTGTAAAATATGTCCTCAGTTCATGGTTAGGCATAAACACATGCCCTTATCAGTCACCAAGGTGAAACATGTAATTGGAAAAAACATAAGGACCATAAATCTGGAGGGAATTATAACATTATAGCTGAGGTTTAACATTGTGAGGAATAAGCCCTTGCGAAATGGCTCCGAGGCGTGGTAGATTTGGCTTTTTTTTTTCCACGGGAAGGGTTCCGATGACTTCATGGAGATGATCTTCATTCTAATTCTGAAAGCAGTGTGTGTGGTCAGCATAAGGATAAGTGAGAGTCAAGTTACTATTCATGCCTATGAGTTTTCCATACGTTCCTGTGACAGAGTGAGTGGCCTGGCACAAGCGTCGTGGTGACGTCACCGCCACTTAGTGGCGAATGGCGGTTGTTGATATTTTTCAGAGCCCTTTGGATTTCCACAGCATGGAATTTGCGACCTAACAAAGCCTCAGGTGAAGTGATCGATTTTTTTTAGTAAGGGGTGCACCGATTCAGTGAATTCTCACTGTATAGGATTGCCATCTGAGTAAATAATGAAAATATATATTTTCAACAACGTTGTAAATTTAGCTGCCTCCATTGCCTGAAGAGGTCACACGGACCCAATGCATACAACACAAGTGAAGATATAAACATAGCTTCTTACACGTGCAATTTGGCGTGTGTATCGTCAGCCCAAGAATTGGTATCAATCGGTGAATCAATGCAAAAGCACACCTCTACTTTTCAGCCTAACGGTCAATCGTTATGACGTCTCAGGGCCCTCATTGTCTACTTTACAGCACACGGCCGGCTTCTGTAATTCCCCTCAAGATCTACAGAGCAGCTCTGGGGAATTAAACCGTCCACTTCGATTCCAAAGCGTGTACACTTCTCGTACACTCCCCGCAGTCCACCGAGTGCTCTGGACGATGGATTAGACTGTGGAAAGAGATGTTCTTTGTGTTGCCTGCTAACATTATCACCATGAATTTTTACGTTTCAAGTTTCTTTTTGTTAGCACTTCCCAACAGCGTGGAGAGTTAAAAGGGCACATACTTGCATTTCTAAAATGTGGCTTAGTTATCGCAATCTTAAAACATAATCTGCTTTAATTGTTTGTAATGAAATCATTCAATTGGAGTAACATCTTCAAGGGTTACTGCTTTTATATTTAAATATTGTATATGTGAGAAAAAACGTACATCTTTCGTTTTCATAATTAAATTACTCTTTTTTATTTTACCTAATAAACAACACCTACAGTCACAGACTTTATGCACAGTGTACATACACTCGTAAGAATGAACCCGGTGTTACTACAGGAAAGGTCAGCTATAATGGAACCCGAGTGTTTACTAAAGAAGAAATGTTAATCTGCTGATTGACTTCAAATTTGCAATGCTAGGGGTCGCAAAGGGCTTTGTCCTATTATTTTAAGTTTGTTCGCTTCCCATATTCCCACTAGATATTCGTATTCCCGGAAGGTGTAAGGTCGTACAACCAATTTCATTGCCCTTTAACTTTCCAGCGGTCATTTTTTGTCGCAATGAAACCTCATTTGTCAGTATTCACTACATATTTGCAGGACCAGAGGCCTTCACTCACACAGTGTTTATATCAATATGACACACGCTTGCGTGCTGGCTTGCCAACAAGACTGATTTATGTAACTTGCAGCCGATTTCCACATCTTTTTACCCAAGATCGATTTTCTAAAATAATTGTATTGCCACAACAATTTGTTTTCAGTTTAGCATTTATTTTGCATTGAAAATCAGCATACGGTTAAGAATTTTAAAAAAATCCGCCACCTACCACTTAAATCAGAAGTGTTTGCGGATATTATCTGTGCAGCGCTTGAGTTTAAGAATGGCCTTCAATTTGCTAAGCTTCTGAAAGGCCTCTACTGCAGGAGATGTCAGAGGTGCCCAGTGCCGTGGCATGTGGGGACCCTGTAATGAGGTCCTGTGCGAGTGCTGGACTGGACTCGGCTCCTCATCCTCTTTCCCCAATGCCATGGGACGAGGCAGGCAGCCAATGGCACATCATTTGCTGGCTACCGGCATTCATAAGCATAATTGCCATGTGTCATATCGTTGTGGTGGGGGTGGGGGGTGTTTGGGAGGAAGTAGTGCAGAAGGGTTGTGTGTGTGGGTGGATTTTGAACTCGGAATGGTACTCGTTGGGTTGCTGGAACAGAGTGATTGGTATTAAAGGAATGTGAACGTACGGACATTTTTCAGGTGATTTTTGGTGTGATAACCTCCTCAAGATGTAAATGGAGTTAGTATAAAGACGTCATATCTGCACATTTTAATAACGTAAATAATCATGTAAGTCCCGCCGAGGAATGTTCAATATTCCATTACATTAATTCCTGCTGCTAACTTGAGATCAAATATAGTGTCTAGGTATGTTTATAATGAGGTCAAGTTTATGAATTAAAATCACTTTAATAACCAGCTTGTATTCAATTCAGCCTTCAAATGTGTCCCTATTGCAAACAAGTGCGTTTGATGTTCGGTATTTATTTTTCAGAGCGGCGCTTCTCATTTCCAGTTCTCACTCCGCTCACCACCCAACCTTCCCCGCACACCACCGACTCCTTTCAGTCTCGCTTTGCTCGTCTGCCAATCTTCCCCATTCACGTGCAGGCCGGCTATTAAACGGCGCGTGAATTATGAAAGGCGCTGTCAGAGGCACCCCTCATTTTGCAGACAAGAAAACCTTGAGCTGCAGGGGGGTTAAAAGAAGCAGAGGTTGATAACCACTGACCTTTGGCTTCTGCTGTCATGCACACTGGGTCAGACTGTTCCAGACTCCACTCAGAACCGGGAGTCACCAGTAATAGCATTTCTTAACTGCCCGTGCCAATTCGTGGCAGAATAGCTGCACCAGGCATAATGGCAAATGTCGATTCTTGAAACAGAAACTGACAGTAACGGACATGAGCAATTTTCAACACCGACTATTATTGCACTCGTTTTTTTGGGGGGGAGACCAAGTCATTGGGCCTCTATTTTAAATGGTATTTTGTCTTGTTGCAATGGTTTGTATGATTACATATTCCAGTGAGATTCAAGCTGGAAGGTTATTTCGTTCAACATGTTGAAATTAAAGAGCATGAAGGTCGGGCAATGCAAGTGACTGAAAAACACGATTACTCATTTTTGTGCTCACGACAATTGAACCACAGTCCCTGCTGTGGTCCTTATTTTAGAGTTTACAATAGCAGTAACTGTCATCGTGGTAATTAGGACATTTCATTTAGGGAATTATCAAGCAATAGTGAAGAACAACAATGCGGTAGAAGCTCCATAACACGATGGCCATAGATCTTGACTTAAAGCTTTCGTGACTGCAGGAATTCATATTCTTGGGTCTTTCGGTGAAGTCGCGTAGATAGGTTATTTTTTGTTATTTTCTTCAAACCTATCTACGTGACTTTACCGAAAGACCCAAATAATACGACGGCCATAGGATGATCGCATGTACCACAGGTCACCGTTTAAATTTCGATTTAAAGCTTTCGTGACTGCAGAGATTCATCTTCTTGGTTCTTTCGGTAAAGTGAATGACTCTGTCTACTCGACAGACCTGTTCTCCACCTGAGGACGGCTGCTTGCGTTGTGGCCGAAACGTCGTGAGAATTATTTTATTATGTTTTATTTTTATTATTTTATTATTTCCATTCTACGTGACTTTACCGAAAGAACCAAGAAGAGGTCACCGCTTCCTCGCCCGAATCCTCGCAGAGCCTTATTCCTGCGCCACGTGTGAGATATTTGTGCCTCTCAGCGACAACGCCACAGAGACCAGCAGAGCACAGCCCGTTAGCGGCTGAAAATCTCGTAAAACTTTACCAAAACATGAGACCGTCTCACACTGAGGGCGCCAGACTCATTATTTCCATTTTTGTGTCTGGGACTCAGATCCGGGAGCTCAAGGTTTTCATCGATGCTCGGAAATTATCTTCTTTACCCCCGATACTGATGTCTTATGTAGAAGGGAAATTGCTAAAAAAAAGTAGCCTTTTATATATACTTCCTTTTTAAGGCCAGTTGTATTGATGAATGTGAGTTTTTTTTCCATCACCCCACCAGAATCTCCCACACGTGCTTCGTATTGTTATTGCATTCATAAAAAAATGTGCAAGATAATATTTTGTATTTACTCACCTGTGCTATCAATGTAACGCACATTTTTTTTAAGTTGGGGTATTTTTATTGCAGTTTATGTTGTGTATGTTTTGTATCCTTTTGGAATTCCCTACTGACACACGATGTGCGCTGTTTTAGCAGTGTGTGTGTGTGTGGAGCCATGTGCTTAGAGAGATAAGCACAGGTGGTATGGACACATTTTACGTATTACACGTGTGTGTCATTCGCGAGTGTGTAAACTGCAATCATCAAACAACATTTACCTTCAAACATTCCCTATTTGCTCCATGTTTCTCCAGTTATATGACCTGCATGTGGGATAGTCTATGGTTAAATGAACGGTCACCGTTAATTCATCATTATACAAATGCCTGCCCTGTCTTTGGCCACGGCTGGACGAACGCATCACCACCGTATATCGCTCATGAGGGATGTTTAACCATACTTCACTTGCAAAGTCACGAAGCATAAATAGTCGCTCCAAGCCTGGAGCGTGCCATTCAGACTCTGTCTACTTGACAGACCTGTTCTCCACCTGAAGACGGCTGCTTGCGTTGTGGCCGAAACGTCGTGAGAATTATTTTATTATGTTTTATTTTTATTATTTTATTACTTCCCTTCTACGTGACTTTACCGAAAGAACCAAGAAGAAAAATATATTCCTGCTTTAGCAGTCGTGCATTTACCACAGGTGTGTGCAGTGTGTGTGTGTGTGAGCAGGGCGATATTAGCTGTATGGCTTTTCCTCGCTTTCTGACGTGGCCACAAATCGTGATAATGCTGTGAATACAGTGTGCATTTATAATATTTACAAACCAGTGCCTGCCAAGCTCGATTTCTTTGCCAATGGCTATTCATTTAAAATGAATATTGTCTTGGTGTGGCTTGTATATGGTGTGTGAGTGTATATGCGCATGTTCGTGCGGTGGGGGCTTGGTGGTGTAGGGCTTAGCGCACTGGGCTATGCAACTAACGAGCTGAGTTTGATTCCCAGCTCCGGCTAACATGAATCAAACCCGTTCGTGGGGCTCCCCTAAGTTGATTCAACCCTAAAACGAGTACCCGGGGTGAGGTGTGTAAACATATGCACTGAGGTGAAGAAGATGACTGGGCATGATTCAGGTTACACCGCCCCCATCGTGTTTCTTAATATGTGCTCACTTCTTCCCGCTCCTCCCATTAGCACGGTCGGCTACGTACGGTGCGAAAGAAGTTCAACACACTGTACATACAAGTACAGCGCTTGCCTGCTGCATTGGGCAGTGGTGCACGAGCAAAATGAACACACAAAAATCAACAACATTCGTCAATAACACTGTGGCCATAATAAGAAGAAAAATCATACAATTGGGTGACGTTTTTGGCTAATGGCCTTTCTTCGTGTGTTCTATGTGCTATGACGAAAGGTCATTGCCAACAACGGCACCTGTTTTCTACTTTTTTCTCTGAAGACCGCAGGGTTGTTGAAAAATGTGTTGAGATTTTTGTCTTTCTCTCAAAATTCTAGTTACCATGATTCGTTACCAGGTGATCAGTGGCACCTCCCAGATCAGCATGGGACGTTGGGTCAACGTTGGACCACCACTTCCAACCACATGCTAAAGTTGGCCCAAAGGTGGCACGTTTACTGGGATGGTATCTAGATTTTTCCCGAGGGAAACAAATATGATCGGGCGTGGTGCCGACAACGTGAACCACCCCCTTTGTGTGAAATGCTGGTTTTAATAGGTGATCGCTAACAGCACTGACCTCAACAGTTTAATTCTATCGGTAAAGTCACGTAGAAGGGAAGTAATAAAATAATAAAAATAAAACATAATAAAATAGAATATTTTATTATATTATTATTATATTATTTTATTATATTATTATATTATTTTATTATGTTTTATTTTTATTATTTTATTACTTCCCTTCTACGTGACTTTACCGAAAGAACCAAGAAGATGAATCCCTGCCGTCACGAAAGCTTTAAATCGAAGTTTAATTCTAGATTTGAAGCTTTCATGACTGCAAGGATTCATACTCTTAGTTTTTTCGGTAAAGTCACGTGGGTAAAAAATGAAATTATTTTTTATTAATTTAATTTTTTACCTACGTGACTTTACCTAAAAAACTAAGAGTACTCAACAGTTTAATCTTGCCAAAAGGAGGGTTAAGTGCCTTTGCGTGTGTTTTTTTTTGGCATCCGCATTACAATCGAAGTGACCAAATAACTCTCTGAGGTTCATAGCGGCACATTGTTCTACAACCCGAAAACACACCGATACCTGTGCAGCGACCACCGCTAAAACTTAAGCAGTAGAACGGACAAACACCCATCGCACGACACTATGCTTGATATTGTAATGGTCGCACTTGTTTACTCGAGAAAGCCCCAACTGAATCTCACGACTCTCTTTTTTGTTCAAACGTTTCCAGACAAGCCTTTTTTTTGCAGCAGCAGCAGCAGGCGCCGATGCTTGCTCTGTATAATCCCAATCGAGTAATTTGCAACTTAAGTATTAAAATTTAGCAAAGTTTGGACCACGACGCCGGCGCACATGCCCGCTAATTAATCGTGGAACATTGGACTCATGTTGGTAAAAACGGTTGCAACCAAATGCCAACGTTGGCCCAACGTTGCATGCTTACTTGGTGGTCTACTCTTGCGAATGATACGCACAGCGCTAAGCGCCGTGCTATGCGCAGTGCAGCTCGCGAGGACAGAAACTGCTGTTGCAATGCTGTAAAAAAGATTTTGCTGAGAGCTTCTGAGAAAAAGCCCAATAGTGGCTAGAAATAACATTCGTCTTTATGCTCCAAACGTCCTCTATTATGAAAAGGATGTAATGACGAGGGAAGAATAGTGGTTATGCGCATGTGGGGTGCAAAAGCACATGGTTCAAAGCAACCACTCTCTGTTTCTAGCGCCTGGGAAAGGGGTGATAATGTGCTTCCCTTTAGACAAACGCAGCAGCTTCCATGCAGTGAAGACGAATACAATCTCTAATACTTTAAGCTCGAATGCAGTAAACACGTTGAAGCGCTTAGACAAAATGCACTATTGGAATTATTCATTGTTATTGTGATTATTTGTTGTCCCTTTAGCCGAGATCAGTCATTATTATGAAGCTATTATTTTAGCGCTATAGCCAGATCGGATAGTGACAAATCGCCTGACTAGCGATTGGAATGTGGCGAGTTTTAATCCCAAATACATTCGGCCGATCATCCCTGTGAGAATTGACAGAGATTGCCATAGAAATATGGAATTTCCACCACTGGCTTAGGACTGCCAATGGAGATAAGCAGCACCCAATGCTCATTTGTGTCAGGGGACAGTCTTTCCGTTTTGGGACCCAAGTAAGAATAATTCTTCTGTTCATATATGTTGATTTCTGTTCATAAATATGTATTCATGAATGGCATATTTTATGAGAGCAAAACAAAGCCTTGCAATTAAAACCACTCGAAAAGACGAGTACACCCTTCTATTCCTGAGTGAAAAACCATGCACTTGCAGCATAGTTTGTTTTAACATTTTATAATGCCGCGATTTCAACAATTAGGACCGACTTTACCACCAGTGTAGTGGTGTCTTTTTTTTACAAACTCCTTTTACATTTCGATTTAAAGCTTTCGTGACTGCAGGAATTCATCTTCTTGGTTCTTTCGGTAAAGTCACGTAGAATGGAAGCCTGGAGTGTGTCATTCAGACTCTGTCTCCTCGACAGACCTGCTCTCCACCTGAGGACGGCTGCTTGCGTTGTGGCCGAAACGTCGTGAGAATTATTTTATTATGTTTTATTTTTATCATTTTATTATTTCCATTCTACGTGACTTTACCGAAAGAACCAAGAAGATGAATCCCTTTACATTGTTTTAAACTGAATGGTGCCCAGAATTGTTGAAAATTTACGAGTGCCCTCAACTTTCTGCAGCCACGTTGCCACCGGGGTAATTGAACGGAGCTCAGGTTAACGCGAGGGTGCTCGGTAATTATTCACGCTGGATATATTTATTTATATTTTTGTGACACTTTTACCCTTTTCACACTGATTCCGTCTCTCCGCGTGGGTGCGCAGCTCGTGTGGTTCTTGTCAAGTTCAAAATAGATAAGCAGACAGTATGTCTCCTTAGTATGCCTCTCCATGTATAAAAAAAATTACGTATTTCTAACACCACCCATTGGCCCCACGGCCTTCTCGGAGTACATACTTTCAGCAGCATTAATTTAGTATGAGCAAGATCTGGACGGGTTCGACACACACACACACAGGCTCAGACTTGCTTGAATCAATGCTGGTGAACTACCAAATAATCCAGGTAATGACCATTTCTTTAAAGATATGGGTCTTGTCAAGATTTGTCCACTGCGGCGTTGACGGTGCTTACATGGCGCTCACACTGACAACATCAGTCAGTGATGTTCGCTCTCAGCATTCGTTGTTCAGATAGTGCCCTTTATATATCGATATAAATGGTCTCTATAAATCAAAGCTTAATTTTTTGCCAGCCTAAGAGACATTGACAGCATAAAAAAAACCCCTCCTGTCCACGAGGGAGTCCTGGTCAAGGTGTTCGGTGGATGAAGGTCGTGGCTGCTAATAATATATCATTATCACAGGAGAAGAGACTTGCCGCCCACACTTGCCCAGCATGCCCTGCAGCTCCCAAGTCCCCAATCCAGTGGCACCTGCCAATCACACGTTGCAGACTTCTGTGCCGCCCTTCCCCCCCGCACGGTATTGTGCCTCACCTTCTGAGATTTAAGTTGATTAACATGCGATGGCGTTTGTTTGTCATAGCAAGCGAGGCTATGTTCACTTCCATTGAACCCGCGCTTTGGCAGGGACCTGCAGACGCAACCTTGAGGCGAGGGTGACGAGAGACTCCGGGAAGGGGGGTTCATGCGTGCACGGCAGGGCGATGAAAACAATGTGAACGGTGTCATTTGATTGGGGAGGTTGTGGGGCAGACGATCGCGGATAACACGGCCACGTGGAAATCCAAGCAACGTGTCACACACGCAGCGCTGTGGCCCGAAAGTAACAGAAGTTGAGAGTATTCTGCATAGATGCTCCGCTGATTTCCATTGAACCTTTTCACTTTCTTCTCAACGGGTGATTGATGCCCGTGAAATTGATGGCTCCATATCTCATAGGGCGTTAAATAGTTAATTTAGATTGTAAAGACTTGGAAGTGAAATCAAATTTTCTATTTTGCTCTATACAGGTACAGCGAGTTCTCCATGTTGTTTTAGTTGGGTATCTGTAAATAGATTATCTGATCAATTTACATCTTACCGAAACTATTGTGCTTCTGGCATCATCAATGAATTCATTTTATTTGATGTGCCAATATAGTCCTCAATAAAGTAGGCATCAGTGCACATTACAACGGAACGAGAGCGGTACAGGGGGCATACAGCAACAGGAAGTTTAAAATAAATCACATAATGACACACACACACTTCAAATCTAAGCTCTTTACAGTGGGGGGTATATTACGTGAGGTCAGGGAACAGCCCAGGAAGATGATCTCTGGCCTCTTCAAGGGCGCCTTTCTTGTCCAGCACCAGAGAGATCGACCATTCTCATGGAATTTACAACATCACCATCTGCAGTCTGACTGGTCGGGGAGGGAGGAGGGGTGGGGCAGTACAGATGGCAGTCTTTATAAAGAGCTTATATGCATGGATATCAAGTTCAAGTTCATTAATTAGGTATAGCCCTGTGAGCCATTCGGCTCTTGAATCGGGTGCAACCGCAACAAACAAAAAACAAAAACATGAACAAAAAAACATCTTAAAGTGAATATGTGACTGAGTGCAAACAGAAAATCCAAGAAAAGACAGCAAAATATTGCTGTGCAAAAATCCCAGTGGGATGCAAGTCAAACAACCAACAACAACCACAAGACAACTTAGATTAAGGCCATCAGAGTTACTTGAGCATATTCCAACATAAACAAATCAAAAGAGGTGGGTGTGTGTTGAGTGGTTACATGAAGATGTTCTACGGTGAGAAACATAAACGAGGGTGTTTGCCGTGAAGTTTGGCCGAATTTAGCGAAAGCTTTATTAGAGTATTCGCAGGTCAATAATGGCAATTGTCCTCTGGGTGTGGAGGGAGGCGCACAGTCAGTAAAGTTGAGCGAGATAAGGAGTTAATTGAGTCGGGCATTTGCGGCAGCCGCGAGATACCGTTATCGTCGAGTCGACCTGGCCAACCGCGAATGGTGGTGGCGGCTGATATTTGTGACTCGGGCGACAGCCGAGGTCCGTGGTTCAGTTGTCATCTTCATTGATTGGCGCGCTCTGACGACAACAAAAAAAAAGAAGAAACTCAAAAAATATAAAAAATGAAAGTGGGGATATTGCAGACATGTCATAGCTCGTGACGGAAGAGTTTGTTATTGGCAAGTGCGGTTTGGTGCAGGGCCTTTGCTTCTCAGTGGGTTCGGATGTTTTTTTTTAATAATAAAGGCTTTTGGGTTCGATCGTGTAAGTATAAATGTGTCCAACCCTCCACCACCCGACACGGCCAATCATTAAAAAAGGTGTCACGTTAACAACACGCCAATTAGTTACTTCTTCAGCCCACCGGTGTGTTTGAAGAGTGAATCTGCAACATTTAGAATTCACTTTTTAGTTTTTTAAATGGGTCCTTGTTTTAAAGTGTGAAACCGAAATACAAAAATTTACATAATCAGAAGCTGCCAATGTTCAAACAAACTTGTAAATGTTGACCGATTTCCTGGCTACTTTAAAACTGACAAAAATATATATTTCGGAAATACTGCCAACTTTTCAAATTGGATACATCTATATCTCTATAATAGAGGTTTGTTGGGTTAGATCGTGTAAATATATGAATCTTTAAGGGTTGTAACAACCCTTACTAGTTGGCTGTGTCGGGTGGTGGCAGGTTTAACGGCACGTTTATATACTTACGCGATCTAATTATTATGAATAATACTGGTCGCGAAAGCCTACGTGTTAAATCGGATGTTTTTACTCTGCTAGCGCTGAGATGGATGAATGCGTCAGCTGAAAAATGTGGGGCCCCAACGATGTAGTTTCAAATGTTAATGTATTATGTTTCTGATCAATTAATTAATATTGCATGAGTCCGTATGAACGGCAAGCTAATGGATCGTTTTGCACGGCTATTTGTCTGGCCCTTGATGAAAATATGTGGAGCCAATCTTTGAAGATGAAATCTTTCTATAAGTGTAAGTTGCATAAGAACGCATATTCATAAAATGTGAGTGATATGTTTTTATGCGTTTAGCACACTCAGTTGCATACGATGGGTAACACAAGTTCAATTCCTGACGCTAAATTGTCTTGAATATAAATACTGTATCTGGTGCAGTCTGTTAAAATCTCAGCGTCAGTAACAGGGAGACCAACGTGTTTGGATGTTCATGGTGCTGGCCACGAGACCCTTTCGTTTGCCATCGTTGAATCAATAGGTGCTCGCTAACGAAACGTGCTCACGCAGCAGGTTGTGCAGGCTGCATCGGGGCCTTTAGACCGTGTAGACAAAGGGTGGAGTGAGCGTCGCTGAACAATTGTCCCCATTTTCGCAGACATTGAGAAATACATCCAGCATCTGAAACGAATAAATTGATCTCAAAATATATAAATGGGATGTATTTGCTCAGCAATGGCCTCAAATTAACCCAGACTGAGCACCAGGGCTGGTGGAGCAGTGAGGATGAGAGAGGGTGTGCTCTGACCCAGTGCTGCTCACGAAATGACCTGTAGCCTTTGTAAACTTGAGGATGTAATGTGTATTTTTTGTCCTTTGTGTTCCTAACCTTTAAAAGGCACGTAGGATAAATTCTACACCGCTATACTGGTGAATATGTCCTCATTCTGAGTGTTATCAAATCTTGATGCATTTTATAAAATTCGAATGATTCATTTTCACTCTTGGCTTCGATAATCAACTCGAAGTGTAAAGAATATTACGTGTATAGCACACTTATCTGCATACGTCAGCTCCACAAACTCAATTCCTCGTTACTCACAATAATGCCAATCTTGAATATCAACTTGGTGTGTGGGCTTCCCTAAGGTTAACTCAGCCTAAAAATGTGCAGTGTGAAAACAGGAACAGGCAGTGTGTGTATGTACACATTTGGCCGATTTCAACGTGAAGAATAATGATTACTCTTCACCACGTACGTAACTTTACTGTGGAAGAGGGATACACACAGTGGACAATTTTAAGTAGTCCCATTCCGATGGGAAGCCCGCAACAAGAAGCATAAAAAAAATTGCATTAATAGCAAGCAATGAATCACTTATCTGTCACTGTGCACTAAATAGTGCCCATTGCAGTCAACATATTTATCGTTCGGGTGAACTGCAATTTTATGCACTCTAATGGCTTTGGTTTTAAAGGGAGGAATGCTACACTCGTTGAAGGCTCAATTAAAATCAATGCCGATTGTCCATAATTGCCTCCCACATTTCTGCCGCATCATTGCCCCTGCGTCGTGCTATGTTATAACTGTGGTGGTGGTGGTGTGGGGGGGGGGTTACGTGGCCGTGTGAAATGCTAATCGCTGGGAGCCAAACCAGACTCGCCATGTATTAAGTTTCCCGACAGGTCCATGATTTAGGCCCGTAAATTAATTCTGAAGGAAATCCACGTCGTTGTGGAGCGAGGACACTAATGGTCAGAATTTTTTAAAAAATAGGTGGTGTACACATTAGTGGTGGTGGCGGGGGGGGTGTTATTCAAGAAACACATTCGTGTATTCATGAATTAACAGAAGTGATTGATAAAAGTGATTCTTATTTTAATCGTTCATATGGCAAGGTGAAGGTAGCAATGTCACACAGTTATCTGCATATCAAGTTTATTAAGCCATTAAATATCATCTGGAGGCTCTGGGGTTTGTCGTGATATTGTCGATTTTAAACTGATAATTATCCATGAGAAAGATTCGAAATGACACAGGACCAGAGATGTGGCGTCAGCCACGTGTCAATCGTCAACGTTTGACAGCTACCTGCCAAATGTTCAAAGTGCCTTCGTCTGCAAACGAGCACTGAGCAGTGACCATCTTCATTGCCAATCCGCACGTCGCTCGAAGGGACAGTGGCCCTCAGTCGAGCATGACGACATTTGCAGCCAAATACTGGAATGCGCCCCCGGTGCGCACCGCCATGGAGATGGAGCGATGGATATCAGCCCCTTTGCAGCCCTGTTACATTGCAGGCTCAAGATAGATGGCGGCAGTGGCACAGCTCGAGGGAGGCCCTCATCCAGCAGTGGATTGAGCACCCACCTGTACGTTTCTCCCCGTGAGTGGTCCTTATATGTCCAATCCAAGAGGAATCAATGGGTGAGTCAACCCCTCTCCCCCACCGGGATTTCAACTCATTATCTCATGTATCTGGCGCCCTCCCTGCTGCTTGCTCTCCTCTGTCGGCCGAGGTGCGTTTTGCACTCAAGGCGTGCGCGCCTATGATACACGCACGCACAAAGCTGCACTTTCTGTTTTGATGATGGTTTGTGCTGACGTTACAGTCAGATCGAGGGCGGGCGCTGCGAGAACGATTCGATTTTGAGCGCTTTAGTCTCTGCGGTGGGCAGCCACACGACACCGCGACGCGCACCGCACGATGCAGACTCAGCCGCTCGCCCGCCCGCTCGCCCGCTCGCTCGCTGTCAACGCGCTGTGTGACCTCTGTGGTCTGCAAGCGGACTTCATCATTTTTTTTTCTCTCTCAAAAGAATTGAAATCATGCCGCCACGGTGGCGTGTCATGTTTAGTGCGCTGGAATTGCAATTCAGAGGTCACCGAATCTCCCGGCACGGCACTTAAAACGATGGGCACGTTTATTATATACCCCCCCCCCCCCACCGTGCCCCACCCCCTCCCCCCACCGACTCTATCCGACACTTTACCCCACCACACGCAATCTAAAGGCGTCTGGCCAGGGTGGTAAAAATAAAAATTCGTTACTTCTCGAGGGCTTTCTATATGGAGCTCTCGAGACATTGCTCGAGTGGAGGCTCTTGCACCGGCGGTTGCCTTAACAATTGCAGGGCTGCACCTTTACCTGGCCCTGGAGCAAAATCTGTGTAAGTGCACAAATATTCTTAGGTTTTTTCGGTAAAGTCACGTAGGTAAAATTTTTTTTATTAAAATTAATAAAACTTAAATAAGTGCACAAACACACATGCAAACCGTTCATCCTCTTAAGACCGGAGAGGAAGACTGCTGTTAACCAGCACCGATGAAGGCGAGCAAGGTACACGAGGAAGTGGTGTGGCCATCCGCCTTCATCTCTCCACTCACCCATGTTTACAAACCACCCCAGCTGCTCATTTAGGGTTGAGTCGACCTAGAGGAGGCCCAGGGCCGGTTCAAATATTTGCCACTGGTTATTGGTCGTTAGCGGGAATCGAACTTGGGTTGCCGGGCTCAAGGCGAAGCACGTGAACCGCTACCACCACCTTTCCCCCCAAACACCAACACACACACCAATAAACACGTACACGCATACACGGGGGAACACACTCAGTGGTACAGTGTAACATGCTGATCTAGCCTCCTTGGAGAGGTGCACAGGACCAGCTCTGTGCGATATAAATCTATGCGTTTGTATAAAGCCCAATTCCACGGGGATTATTTTCCCAATATGAAACGCGTGCATACAGATGGCTCGTACAGTCCGCGTGGTTTCGCCGTTTCTGTTTGCACCCGTACCAACAAGTCACTTCATCTCGCCTGGGGTCACGTTTGGTCAGTGCGGTCACGCCGTGAGCTGAGGCTGGCTTCTCATGCCGCGATCTCTTGGGGGAGAGCTCTCTGCTTGCCGGCTGATAGTAAATGATACCGTAAAGGATGAGCACAGAAATGCACGTGCCCACAATAGTTTCGTATTCCTGTAGTAGAGGTCACGCTGGTATGCTGCCTCGGGGAAACAAGGAAATGCGTGCGGTTGCCTGGCTGATGGAAATTACACGCGACGACTCCAGAACTGGTGATGGCAGAGTGTGCACACAGAATATTTCGCCGTTCTTTGCGAACGAGGATTCGTCCGTTATTAAATTGTGACTCCTACGACGGCCTGGGGAGCGCAGAAATTTACATGCAGCGCTTTTGGTATTGCTGTAAAAGATCAGTGTGTAATCATGGTCAATGCGACACAGCCCACTGTGAATTCCACCTCGCGCTCCGCTTGGGATATGTTAGTCTGCCATGTGTATCATTACATCCTCGGCATAGAAGTGGGCTGACACTGCCCTGTATTAAGTAAGAACGGGTCGGTTATTAAATGTATTTTAGCCGCCCATTAACGACACGATGGACACAGGGTGGTGTTAAGAGATCCCATCCTCATTGCTCAAATGAAATATTCAAGGACTGCATCGGCACTGATGGACAATCGCCAATAAAAAACCCGAATCTCTCACATTCGTCATTTGTACTGCCTTATCACGTAAATATTTATCAGACGCTGACATTTTCAAGCAGTAGCCCTTCTTCAGTGTAGACAGTGCAGACAGATTAACTGAAATAGTTGGGAGATCTTTCTGCTCTCTAAAAACTGAAGAAGGGGACATCGCCTGAAATGTTAGCAGCCAATGAAATATGTTTCTGTTATCTGGCAAGGCCTCCTGATTGCGCTGTCAAATTTGGGAAATCTCTGTCCAGCATCTGGCCTATTCGTGGATGCTCCATCAGGCACCCCTCTCACCGCAGTCACGAGAAGGCCATTCCTCTCCGTCGCACAACGGACGTGTCTTGGCTGCACACGAATTCTGCCGCGACACCATAACCCGAGCCCGCAGAGAACCTCACAGGAAATATATCTCTCCGATGGATTTCCGAGATGTAACGCATGTTGCTTGGCACAATGTCTGACATTTCAACTCCGCGTCAGACATCCTGCTGAACGACACAAAATACTTGAGAGAACGCTGCAGCACAACCGCAAAAGCGTACACCGTCGAACATAAATCACACCAGGTCTCTCCCCTGCGATAGATGCATTCGTCTAAACCAGGGGTCGGCAACCAAAATAACAAGAAGAGCCATTTCTTTCCAATTCGGTACAAAATTCAGTATTTCAAGAGCCGCAATGCATCTGAGTACATACTGTACATGCGTACATATCGTCAAGAAGCAGCCCGTAAAGAGCCGCATGCGGCTCCGGAGCGGTAGGTTGCCGACCCCTGGTTTAGACGAACCCTAGACTCACGCTGGTTCTGCGAAGACGCACCCGGCGGCATATGGTGAATTCGCATCGGAGAAAGCCGTTAATTACCCTGCAGGGCAACTTGCCGTACCTCCCACTTGGAGTGAATGAAGGGGTCACGCGATGACCCTACTCATCCACTCCACACCGAAGCCACCAATCAACCTTCAAAGAACGGAGAGGGCCTCTTTGTGCCACTCAACCAAGATCCTTTGACAGACAAGCCAGTGGCTGATTGACTAAATCAATTGATTTCTAGCTTGTCACGTTGAGAATGTTTTTGAGTGGACTGGATATATGATATGCGTTGTGAGTGGAGCAGTGCATCTGTGCATGTCTGTTGGCTGGTGTAACTGAAATAAACTCCCAAAAAAAGATCCCAATGTGATCATTATCCTCCCGCATTCCGGTTTCGTATGGTATCAACTGTTTATGTCAATACCTTATTTACTACTCTTAGGTTTTTTCGGTAATGTCACGTAGGTGTAGGGGTGTTACAGAGAGCCCGTTATGCATGGCAGCCTATGGTAAACAAGCACAGTGGGCGGGGCTACGTCAGTGCACGGGCAGGTGGCCTCTACGACGTCCGCGCTTCGGACGTTACGATCCCCCGGGGCCCCACCCCTCAGGGAGGGGGGTGTATAAAAGGGGAATGTATCGGGGGGCTCGGGAGGGATGTGTTAGCTAAGAAGAGAATACGGAAGACGTCCTAGATAGAGCCCTGGTCTCCCCCTGGTACGCCGTCCTTGTCAGGACCGCGCAGGCTCGAGCCAGTGGCGTGGTACCAGAGCCAGAGCCAGTGCTGGTCTGGACTCTGAGTACCGGGCCCGACTGACCAGTGTCGGGCCAAGATAGCCTCCCCTAGTCCACGAGAGGAGGACTCTGAGGCAGGCTAGGGTTAGCTAGGAGGTGTGTCCTCAGATAGACGGGTGAGGGGGCCGATACCCCCTCAAGTGTGTATGTCACAACGTATGGTGTTAATAAACCAGTGTGCCTCCAACTATCCGGTGTGAACGAGTCGTGAGCGTTGCTACATCTGGCGTCAGAAGTGAAACAAAGTACGAACATGGATACACGCCGGACGACTCGAGTCGGGGTACCAGAGGCAGAAGACACCTCTGCAGTCGGAGGGCCCGACACGGCTGAAGATGCCATCGACCAGCCGGGGTTGGGCGCGTCCGCGCCACCGCAGCTGGAGGAAGGGGAGCCGTCGACGGAGGGGCTGAGGCAGGCGCACGCGAAGCTGGCCGAGCTCCTGTACGCCGCAGCCGCCATGCTCGACAACATCACGCGGCTGGGGGCTGCGGGACCGCCACGGGGCGACAGCAGCCAACGACCACAGCGCCTTCCCGCCATTTCAACGGGGCAACATTTTGAAACTCCCGCCATCGCCGCAGCTGCTGTTGAGGGCGTGGCCGCTCTAAGCATCGCGTCCAACGGCGAGAGTACAGTATCTGCCGCGTCACCACCCACGGGCGGAACGTCATCACGGGTGCGACCGGCGATGCCATCGCTGCTTCGGGCCGACGCTGAGTCAAGTGAGGGTGACGAGGGAGCGCGATCGTCCTCTGCAGCCACTGCCTTACATCAGCGTCTGCCCCCGCTCAAGGAATTTGTGGGCGAGGATGGCGACTGGGGCGGCTTCCAGCGGCGCTTCTTCGCTCACCAGGAGATGGCACAGTGGACAGACGCCGAGGCTCTCCGCGCGCTGCCAGCACTCCTCGGCAGCGACGCCCTCGCCACTCTAACGTCGGCTCCGAAGGAGAGGCGCTCGACGCTGCGGAAGGCGATGCAGGTGCTATCTGCAGTATATGGTCCACCATCGGACTGTCGCCAACTCTTTTACGATCGCCAGCGGGGGACAAAGGAGTCGCCCCTGGCGTACCGCACAAGCCTCCTGGCACTGGCGAAGGAGGCCTTCCCACGAATGGACGACGAGGGTGTCGACGCCATGGTGACAGAGAAGATACTTTTGCTGGCGGACGACTTAGACATCGTCATTGTCGCACAGGACGATGCAGAGATGTGCTCCCTCCAAGCGGCCCGTCTTCTCCACGCGAACCTGTCCTCTCAACGACAGAAGGCCAGCAAGGCAGCGAGCGGGCGTGCCGTCGCTGCAGCCACCCTCCCGGTGGAAGCGGTTTGCTCCATCGACCATCGACGGCAGCACGGAGCGGGAGTGCGGGAGGACCGGGCCGGTTCAAGCCGTCTACAACATCCATCGTCGCCACCAGCGCTTCCACGTTGTTATAACTGCGGCATCCGGGGCCACGTCGCCTCGGGGTGCCGCTCTCCTCGGCAGCGCGGGACGACACCTCAACGGGACGCCGGCCCTCGTCACAAGCTCCACCATCATAATCCGGCGAGTCGCGGCACCCCTCATGTTTGGCCCACGCACACGCCCGTCACACACTCAAACACCGCAGCGAAGGGGGGTCCACTATCGCGTACCATGGCACCAACACGCACCGCTCTGGGTACTCACATTGAACCCAGCCAGTGATCCATGTTGGCCCATCGGGTTGTAGCCGCGTCGTCGGGGTCGTCGGCCGTTGTGGGTCACATCGATGGGGTCGAGGTGCGCATCCTGGTCGATACAGGGGCATCGGCGACCATTATTTCGGAGTTGATTTATAACATTCTCCCTGCCCAGAGCCGTCCTTTGATGCCTGTTAATGTACCATTCTTTGCTGCTAACGGGGGTTCACTTGGCATCATCGGACAAATTCGAGCCCAGATTTGTGTCGGGGATATTAAATTATCTGGGCCGATTTTTGTTTCCTCCTCGCTGGCGGTTCCGTGCCTGCTGGGGACGGACTTCCTGGCCAAAATGCCGATTAGAATATTAATCGACCAGGGATGCATTGAGCTCCCATCGGGCCGACGCATGGCGTGTCTGCCATCCCCCGCTACGAGCCGGACGGCGTTCGCGACGGTGCCGGCGTTCATAGATAGAACGGTGCGCGTTCCTCCGGGGGCGCAAATGTTGATCCCCTTGAAACTTCGGCGGCCCTTCGCTAAGGGCATTGGGGCTCAAGGGGTTCTGTTGGGACCGTCTAGGGCCGGGGTCAGTGGACCTAATTTACTCCCTGCCCAGACCATAGTGAGAGGGGAAGGAGAACCCTTCATCGCGGTCCTCAATGTGGGCTTGCAGACGGTCGTGGTCCCACAGGGGACCGTGCTTGCTCACGCAACGCCGGTGCCCTGTGAGGAACCCGTCGCGAGTCATGTCGGCGCTGTCCCTGCACCGTGGCCACATTCGGACAGCGATGAAGGGTGGCTCGAGGCGCTTTGCGCGGGATCGACGGACCTCTCAAATTTAGAGCGCCAACGTCTTAAGACACTACTGCGGGAATTATCCGACGTTTTCAGTCGGGATAAATACGATTTGGGCTGCACTCATCTGCTGCGTCACCACATTGATACGGGTGACAGCGCGCCAATACGCCAGAATCCTTTCCGGTTGAGTCCCGCCGAAAAGGACCATGTCAAATCGGCTGTTGATGACATGCTAGCCGCCGACATCATTTCTCCCTCCAACAGCCCTTGGGGAGCGCCGATCGTCCTGGTTAAGAAGCAGGACGGTTCGTTGCGGTTTTGCGTTGACTTTCGGCGCCTTAATAAGATTACGGTTGCCGACGCATACCCGCTCCCACGGATGGACGAATCGCTTGACGCCTTGGCGGGAGCGCGATTCTTCTCCACATTGGACTTATTTTCGGGATTCTGGCAGCTTCCTCTGGACGATGATTCAAAGCCTAAAACTGCTTTCCGTACTCCGCACGGCCTGTTTCAATTCAACCGGTTGCCGATGGGCTTACACTCAGCGCCGGCAACTTTCCAGCGGTTGATGGAATTGGTTTTGGCTGGTTTGCAATGGGAGTCGTGCCTGATTTATTTGGATGACGTCATTGTCTTTGGCAAAACTTTTGATGAACATCTCCAGAGGTTGCGGGCGGTTTTCCTAAAGATGCTGGCTGCTAATTTGAAATTTAAGCCCCAAAAATGCCATTTGTTACGCGAGTCGGTGCGTTATTTGGGGCACATCGTGGGGCGCTCAGGTAATTCTACCGATCCCGCCAAAACGCAGTGTGTAAGCTCCTGGCCGACTCCCACCTCAGTGGGAGAGGTTAGGAGTTTTATTGGGTTTGCGTCGTATTATAGACGCTTCGTCGCTAATTTTGCGACTATCGCCAAACCCCTACATGCTTTAACATCTAAAGGGGTTCGGTTCTGCTGGGGTCAGGAGGAGGAAGCTGCTTTTTGCTCCCTTCGGGACGCTTTGGTAAACGCTCCTCCCCTGATTTACCCTGATTTTTCAAAACCGTTCTTGCTCGACACTGATGCGAGCAACACGGGTATTGGGGGCGTGCTCTCCCAGGTGGTTGACGGCGTGGAACATGTGGTTGCGTACGGCAGTCGGGTGTTGTCTCCAGCGGAGCAACGGTATTGTGTCACCCGTAGGGAACTGTTGGCAATTGTCCATTTCGTCCAACAGTATCGCCCATATCTGTACGGTCGGCATTTCACCGTCCGCACAGATCATGCGGCACTGCAGTACGCCCTGAGGGTTCAACAGCCATCGGGATAATTGTCCCGATGGTTGGAGGTCCTCCAGGATTACGATTTCCAAACCACATACCGTAAGGGCGTTCGCCACACCAACGCGGACGCTCTTTCACGTTTGCCAACCACCTCCGAGTGTGCATGCCTCCTGGGGTCTGGACGTTGCAGGCCTCCAGGGGACACATCGGTACCTGTCTTGGCGGCCGCCAACGACGACGATGCAGTGGTTCCTAATTCGATCGAACAACAGGGCAAAGATTCCCTGTTGGGGTTGCCCGTCATTGAATGGGGGCGCCTCCAGATGGAGGATGTCTCCCTCCTCGGGTGGCAACGTCGCGTTGGCGGTGCGGCGGGGGGAAAAAGAGGTGGTTCCGACGCATGGGAAATGTGCCAAGGTCTGCTAATGCATTGGGACGGAAAGTCACGTCGACATCGGCTGGTGGTCCCTACTGGGTTGCGGGGTAGGGTGGTATGGGCCGCTCATGAGCGCCTCCTACACCTGGGGACCCAAAAGACTCTCGCCTTGCTGCAACTTGATTTTTACTGGCCCGGCATGACGAGGGATGTTGGGGATTTGTTGGGATCATGCCCTCAATGTGCACAACGCAAACCGCCGGCACGGGAGTCTAACCCGCCCTTGCAATCGATTAAAGTGTCCAGGATAAACGAGCTGGTCGCTCTGGACATTTTGGGACCATTCCCCGCCACCCCCAGAGGGAATAGATATTTGTTGACGGGTGTCGAGTATTTTACACGCTGGCCTATGGCCTGGCCTCTGGCCAACCAGTCGGCAGCAGCCATCGTGGAGGCCTTTGTTCAGGGTTATGTCCTGGACAAAGGTGCTCCGGAGAGGCTGCTGACCGACCAGGGCAGAAATTTTTCCGGTAAACTACTCAGACAAGTCTGCGATCTCCTGGGCACAAAGAAAATTCGGACCTCCCCATATCACCCACAAACTGACGGGATGGTCGAACGTTTGCATCGCACCATCTCGTCCATGTTATCACAACAAGTTTCGGACTCGCAAACGGATTGGGACCTACAAATTCAGGGGGTCTTGGCGGCGTACCGGATGGCACCCCATGCGGCTACGGGGTTTTCTCTCTTTTACCTCATGTACGGCCGAGAACCAGACCCGCCTGTTCGTGCCCAGTTGCGGATCCCCGTGCCACAGGGAAAAACTAATCTGGCTGACCACGTTAAATTTAATCTGGACAAATTGACCGAGGCACGGGATGCTGCAATGCAAAACTCTGACCTCCGTCAGAAGGCGAATGAGCGCCTTAGATTGAGTCGAGCGCACATGCTGCAGTGGAAGCCGGGGGACAAGGCATGGTTGCACTGCCCCCAGGTGCCACTGGCAACCTCCTCTAAACTGGTGCGGCCGTGGCGGGGGCCTGTGGAAGTGGTGGAGGTGTTACGTCCGCAGTGCGTGCGCATCAAGTGGGGGAAGCGGCGATGGTTCGTGCACCCCTCCAGATTAAAACCCTTCGCTGCGGTACACAACCCCACTTCACACGCGCGTGGCCAAACATGTGGGGGGTCGGCCGACTTGCTGGGTCCGTCTCCGTCGCTCTCACCTAATGCCTTGCCGGCTGTGCCACCTTCAGGAGCATCAGGAGTGACGGGCTCACGCCCGATCACCCCTCCTGCGGATACCGAGGGTCACGCGGAGTCAGATGAATGCTCACCTCAAGACGGACAGTCGCCACCTGATGGTCCGCCACGCGCGGTTACCCCGTGTGAGGGGCCCGCTGCAAGGACGCGCGCTAAAATGCGCAAACTGTTGTGAGGCCGGAAAATGTGTACATAGCTGTTGTGTTTATTGGGTGTTGTGTGGATGGTGTGTTTCCCGCTCCTCGGATGTACATATGTTGGGTTCACCGTTTGTTGTGTGTGCGTGGTGGGTTCCCTGCTCATTGTATATAGGCTGTTTTTTTTACGGAATTCGTATTTATTCGGGGGGGGTGCGACGGGTTGTTTCTCATCTTGTTGTTGCGTCTTGTTCTGGTTCCTGTTATGGTTCAAAAATAGTGAGGCACACGCGCGGTCAGGGGGTGAAGGCACCTTTATTGTCAAATTTTTGTATGTTGGCAGCCGGGACGGCTGCATGCTATGTGGGGGGGAGTGATGTAGGGGTGTTACAGAGAGCCCGTTATGCATGGCAGCCTATGGTAAACAAGCACAGTGGGCGGGGCTACGTCAGTGCATGGGCAGGTGGCCTCTACGACGTCCGCGCTTCGGACGTTACGATCCCCCGGGGCCCCACCCCTCAGGGAGGGGGGTGTATAAAAGGGGAATGTATCGGGGGGCTCGGGAGGGATGTGTTAGCTAAGAAGAGAAGACGGAAGACGTCCTAGATAGAGCCCTGGTCTCCCCCTGGTACGCCGTCCTTGTCAGGACCGCGCAGGCTCGAGCCAGTGGCGTGGTACCAGAGCCAGAGCCAGTGCTGGTCTGGACTCTGAGTACCGGGCCCGACTGACCAGTGTCGGGCCAAGATAGCCTCCCCTAGTCCACGAGAGGAGGACTCTGAGGCAGGCTAGGGTTAGCTAGGAGGTGTGTCCTCAGATAGACGGGTGAGGGGGCCGATACCCCCTCAAGTGTGTATGTCACAACGTATGGTGTTAATAAACCAGTGTGCCTCCAACTATCCGGTGTGAACGAGTCGTGAGCGTTGCTACATAGGTGAGAAAATAATAAATAATAATATAAATAATAATAGAAATAAAATAATAAATCACGACGTTTCGGAGGCAACACAAGTCTCCGTCATCAGGTGGGACCGTCACAGCTACACATGATGCAGTAATTTTAGCTGTGACGGTCCCACCTGATGACGGAGACTTGTGTTGCCTCCGAAACGTCGTGATTTATTATTTTATTTCTATTATTACTTCTATTATTATTTATTATTATTTATTTTTTACCTACGTGACTTCCAGTATTCTTGTTGACTGCTCACAAGGTGCCTGTAAAGTTGGCTAAGGCTATTTTCGCCCAGCGTCTTGAGATTGTGGTGGTATTTATATGCTGCATGAATTAGAATTACACGTATTGGTTGATGGAGGAATTGACAACATTTGCACCATCTGCAGCTTTCAACTGAGAGGGTGCCTGTGTCAGCCCTGCTGCACCACAGCAGTGGTTGTGTGCGGTCATCTCAATCGTGGCGCCGCTGGACACAACGCTACCACTGCAAAAGTGGTGCGCTTATTTCAACAAAGCTTACCTTGATAATTGTTTTTTTACCCTTCTATCTGGCAACAAAACTGACACCTTTTTACAAGGAGTCATGTTTGCATAGACCGCAATACCTGCAGTCATAATACAAACAAAAGACATAACTCTGATAATGTATGCACTGTCCTTGAAGTTGAGGTTCCCATGGTGTAAATGCTTACCCCGAGCTCTCATACTCTGATGGTGCCATTGTCTTTGAGCTGTGCGCCTTTTGGCGTCATCTGGTCCAACCCATGTGAGACTAGGCTCTAAGGAAAGCTGTCTCGGGTGTGGACCAATCAACTTCAAGGACAGTGCACATTATCAGAGTTATGTCTTTCGTTTGTATTATGACTGCAGGTATTGCGGTCTATGCAAACATGACTCCTTGTAAAAAGGTGTCAGTTTTGTTGCCAGATAGAAGGGTAAAAAACCAATTATCATATTTTTACTGGCAAATGAAGTTCCCATGGTGTAAAAGTTTACCTTGTACTTGCAATACATATGTATAGATAACTTTATGCAGTTATTAGAATGTAACCTGATGGCATCGTGTGACTGTAAACACACTTGGCACTCGTGTGTTCCGAGTTGGCGCGTGTGTTGCATTGAATTATATATTTGCGAATGTCCATGTAAAATACATGAGCAAAGTGTTGCATGCGTGTGCTTGCTTACGTAGTATGAACTTTCACATCGGTCAAAAAAATTATACAATATTCCGTCAGAACCTCAGTAAAATAAGCATTGTCGGTTTGTCTGAATGAATCAAAAACTAAATCTTTGATGCCTGACAATTGAAGCACACCTGGATCCTATGGACCAGAATAATTTAACACCATTAGCAAAAAAAAATAATAAAATAAAATTGTAATAATAAATTGAAAATAATTAAAGCAAAAAACCCACGACGTTACTGTACGGTTTTAAAACACCGCCCCCAAAGCGTGATGCAGTTTGTAAATAACGTGGCAGACAAGAACCACTTATTTAGTGCTATTCGCAATAATACAGTGACAAATATTAATCGCACCGGCAATGTGGATTTTTTTTTAATTTGGCGCTGTTAACTGTTCTATACTCACTGTCAGTCGAGCTGGCATTCCAGACCGCTTGCCAGTGACTTTAATGACGCATCTCCCGGGGAGTTGTTTGCTAATGCTTGGGTTGACTGCACGAATGTAAATGCCTTTAGAGGCAGCAAGATGCATTACTTCATCGAATAATATCGACGCTTCAGCTCGTGATGTGTGCATTGAATCGTGTTGTGTAGAGAATCAATGTTTCCAATTTGTGCATGTAGTATGTAATGGGGTCACGCGATGAAATATCGATCTTTGAATCTCAGAAATGAATCGAATAGCTCGGGAGGTGTTGGTCGGTGAAGGCAATCACCACGAGTTATCGGTACGTGCCAGCATTGCACTTCTACGTTAACATTCAATTTCTAAGCCTTATATTGCTGAATTATTACTTAATGGGTGATTTATGTGAACATGAAGGGTTTATGTTTTGTCTAACATTTAGACTTTTCATGTGCAGAGTGTAAATGGGCTGTTAAATGATTCCAAATAATGGTTGTACCCAAGCAGGCCTCACTGAGTGCCAATACTCTTCCTCAGAGAGGTCTTGCATTTGGATGTTTGGCTAGTTTCGTTGATGAGATGTTCGGCTTCATGCTGGAGGAAATCGGAGAACCCAGAGAAAAGACACCGTGTGTGAGGGGGAAACCACTCAGCACTGCCCTCTGCCGGTCACCTTGCAGTCCCTCTGCCTTCTAAACCTGGCAAGGCCACGCAGTGACTCATGCAACTCCAAACTAGGCTCCACACCATTGGAACCTCATTTGCCAGTAAAAATATGATAATTGTTTTTTTACCCTTCCATCTGGCAACAAAACTGACACCTTTTTACAAGGAGTCATGTTTGCATAGACCACAATACCTGCAGTCATAATGCAAACAAAAAACATAACAGTTTTCCTTAGAGCCTAGTCTCACATGGGTTGGACCAGATGACACCAAAAGGCGCACAACTCAAAGACAATGCACCATCAGAGTATGAGAGCTCGGGGTAAGCATTTACACCATGGGAACCAATTATCATATTTTACTGGCAAATGAGGTTCCCATGGTGTAAATGCTTTCCCCGAGCTCTCATACTCTGATGGTGCATTGTCTTTGAGTTGTGCGCCTTTTGGTGTCATCTGGTCCAACCCATGTGAGACTAGGCTCTAAGGAAAGCTGTCTCGGGTGTGGACCAATCAACTTCAAGGACAGTGTATACATTATCAGAGTTATGCGTTTTGTTTGCATTATGACTGCAGGTATTGTGGTCTATGCAAACATGACTCCTTGTAATTAGGCTCCACACCGTTCAGCCTTCTGGAAATCCAATTAGATCGGGACACATCAAGGACTGTCGTGGGACTAACATCACTGTCGTGGTGGTCGGGCGCGTTCGGAAGTGTTTCTGGAAGAAAAAATAATAATTTGAATGGTTCTCGGAGGCAGCTCTGTGGTAGCCGCTTCTGTAAAGTTCTGTCTCACACGGAGTGTTGCATTGCTCTACGAGAGATCCCACTTAATTACAATTCTCATGATGTGATTGTCAATAACACAACCGGGATGAAACTGGGGATATTAAAAAATATATATTACAAAAAATACTCGAAAAGGGTGATTTCATCGTAGGAAAGCCGGCGGAATGATTGGAATGAAACACATTGGTCTGGTTGGCAAGCGGTGTGGGGCCTGTGTGTGTGCGTTGGATGGATGGGTTTAATAAGAGCGCCCTGGTAATGATGATGCTCACGGAAATAGAATTGGGGCCCGTTTTTCGGTGGTGCCGTCACTGGCGAGCGTCGCTGAGCAGGTCGCTTTCAGGCTGCGCACATTGCGATGAATCGCCTACCCCGCGTCTCGGCACCACCGGCTGCAAAACGCGGCCACAGGAGCCGCACGTCCCATCCTGCGCTCTTGGGGCCGTTTTGCTGGAGCCGCACACACACACACACGGGGCTTTTCGTCGCACGCCCGACATGATCAATGAGAGATGCACACGCGTGCGCCCTTCCACCTTGGCACATACGAACTACACGTGTGAGCACGCAGGGCTGATATAGTTGAACACGTACGCACACAGGTTCGATACATTTGATGTGTACACGCGTGTCCGCTCTACCCCCCGCCCCCCCTCCCTTCCGTGTCCAACACACGCGTGTGATCGGAGATGCCACGTACCTTAGACACGTTCAGAGCCTATACATAAACGCGTTTGCGCCCTCCTTGGCTGACGCATCAAACGTAGCTTGAACACGCGCGTTTGAAGGCGGCATACAAAACGCGTGCGCTCTCCTGTCTGACACATCCACTCCCGTGCCCGCGTGTCTCTCTCCCGGCGGATGCATCGGTCCCGCGCCCGTGCGCGCACAAACTCGCTGGTGCATTACGCATTGAGACGCGGCGGCGGCGCGCCACTTGAGACGGCGCCGTTTGCAGCAAGCCGCACTTAACGAGCGGCAGCCTATTAATTGCCACTGGTGCGGGTGTCGGTGGGAGATTGAGTAGGAGGAGGGCTGTGGGAGTCTGGGTTGGCTCAGATGTGGGGGGGGGGGGAGATTGCCGTCAGGATCAGCCATGCGGCCGTGGTAGCGTCCCCTGAGACCCTCCTCCTGCTCCCTCCTCCTGCTCCCTCCTTCTCCTCATGCTCCCTCCCCTTCCTGCTCCCTCCACCCCCCCCCGCCCCCACTTGGTGCCGAGTCTGTGCGCGCCTGGCACAGGCGTGTGACACTCGGGGTGGGTAACGCAGAGGGGAGAAGCAGCAGCAGCAGCAGAAGGTAGGAGGAGGAGGAGGAACGGGGTGGGGGTGTCGAGACGAGAGAGTGGAAGGCGGCTGGAACAAGAGGACACAGCCACCACGCGCAGACTTGCCTGGGACAGGCAACGCAACAACAACAATGTGCCCGCTGCTGGGGCAGACGCTGCTACTGCTGCTGCTCCTCCACGTGTGCGCGCTCGCGAGCGGCGCGGCATCGTCCCCCGGTAACGACGGCGCTCACCTCTGCATGCTCTTGCTGCTGTTCGTGTTTGGTGTGTGCGCGCGCGTGTGGGTTGATGGCAAGTGCCTCGGGACAACCACGGCAGCCGTGGTTGCTGTGAACGAATTGGGGGGCACGCTCTACTACGCCTTGCGCAAGAGTAGCCCCCCCCCCACTCCACGCACGGAGCAGTCACACGCTTGTGCCGAAACGCCGATACAGCGGTAGCTGTGGAAGGAGATCGGGTTTGCTATTTGTTGGTGGTGTGCTGTGTGATTTAGTGGTGGGTTGCGGGTGTGTGCGTGCGTGTAGCCTTGAGTGAACTCATCGCGATGGACACTGCAGTGTTTGCCGTGTTGCTGTTGGTGCTCTCTTAGAACCCACGTCAGACGCAGAGTAATCAGTGTGCATGTGTTGTGTTGTGTGAGTAAATACAGCTCGCTATGTTTATAGTTCGTGCGTGTGTATATGACATCAGTGTATGCTACTACAGAGGATGGCCGTGCATTGTTATAACAAAATAACTCGGCGGCGAGTTCAAGTGCGATCAATAAACCGCACACAGACACATTCACACACTTAACTTGGGCAGTGTGAATATTTCATTGCGTGAGTTATTCCTGTAAACACCACAACACGTCCGAAAACAACACGAAACAAAACAACTTGTGTAGTAGCCTCGCTCGCACTTGACAGTGTGCATTTTTTGTTGTTATGAGTCGTCTCACCAAAGGAAAGTTTATTGGACGTTTGATATTCGTTTGACATTGGCATCCACAGCACGAAGTCGCATCGTCGCAACCGTATTACGAGGGAAAGCGCTTGTAAACATGGGTGGCATCTACCACTGCTCTCGCTGGGAATTCTCACACAAATTTGCTGAAAACCAATTAAAAATAATAACTAACATCACATTCCCTCCTATTCCGCTTGGAATGGTGTAAGACGAAAGTGACCTTTGTTGCGAATGTCAGGCGAATTTAAAACGTCCAGCCAACTGCCCCCAGGGGCGTTGAGTCCTCGTCTCTCAGAACGTCCACGTGGGCCACATTGGCGGTTGGCTGCACGCGTCGCGTGAGTGACAGGGTGTCCGGGCAACACCTCGGCTGTGATCGCTTCGAGCTCCTTCTGTCATCCTGCTTCTGGGAAGATCACTTAAGCCGCCTCCCCCCCCCACCACCTCCTTACGTTCAAACGCAACTTGAGCACACGAGGAATGGGGCGGACTTGGCAGCACCCCAAGCCGCGGCTCGTTGTCTCAATCATATAATGTGAATAATAACCGATGCTACCTGACACTGTAACACGTGGGTATATCGAAGCAATTAAAGATGTGCCGTCGAATAAACATCAGCTACAGCGTGCGGCTTGTAAAGCACGGGGGTTTTCGACGGTAATATCTCTTCTCTCTGTCTCTCTCTTTGCGCGCCTGGCCTGGGTTTAATCAAGACGAGTAGAATGTGGCCAACTACAGTTTGCATTCGTATTGCAAGTACTGACAGTACCGCCGCTCACGACAGTACAGAGACAAAGATCCCTCGTATAGCCTGAACAGACTGTTGGGGCAAATGCTGTTAGCGAGCACCTATTGAGGCCGCCAACGGCACACGAGGGGGTGGGTGGACAACACCAAGCCCGGCCGCCTTTGTCTCCCCAGTGGCGATGTTTACGCGTGCACACACCACTACTAACCAGTTAAACATATCCAATGCGCCTGTTCTCGTCAACATCGAGAGAGAGAGAAGCAAAGTTGATCCTGGATCGTGCTCGCTTGGATGGGCGGACCACCCTGCAATGAGCAGGTGTTAGTATGTGCTGCTGCGGGACCGCGTTATGCCCGGGGCAGAGAGTGAAGTGCTGATAGGCCAATTGTGAGTACTGGAAACCTCTGTTATATTGCGCCAGAAGATTATGCTCGGATATCACGAACCCGGCACTAAACCGGCGAGGTGCACATCCGACCAGTGGAGTGGCATGCAAGCGAATGGGGAGAATGCGCTTGAATGTGCGTGCATTGGGACGTGCGGAAAGGCAGTCTGCGTTGTTAACTCGACCGCGGAACGGAGAGGTGAATAACGACATTAAATATGAATTGACAATTTGCAGAGACCGGAGCTACTTGAGAGTGGTAGACAATTGCGTAAAAGCATTCCAATGTGCCGAAAGTGTTGGCAGAGCGCGCGTGTGTGTGTGTGTGTGTTTGATTTCTTGCGCGCTTGTGCTTGTGTGTGCTCAACTCTGTGTTTAGTTTTTTTTTTGTACATGCTCACTCCTGTATTTGCTTGTGTGCTCGTGTGTGTGTGTGTGCTTGCCATGTGTTTGTGTATATACATCATTCACTCCTGTGTGTGCTTGTGTGTATGTGTCTCTGTGTATTTTTGGTTCTTTCGGTAAAGTCACGTAGATAGAAAATAAAAGATAAATAATAAAAATAATACATTTTAAATCATAAAAGCAAAAAAAGAGCAAAAAAACAGGACGTTTCGATCACAAAAACCACGCGGTCTTCGAATTCATTATTTAAAATGTTTTGCATCTTTTATTTTTAATATTTATTTTCTATCTACGTGACTTCACCGAAAGAACCAAGAATATTGATTCCTGCAGTCACGAAAGTTTTAAGTGTCTGTGTATACTCTTTGGTTCTTTCGGTAAAGTCACGTAGGTAGAAAAATAATAGATCACGACATTTCGATCGCAACACAAGCAATCGTCATCAGGTGGGACAACCACAGTAAGAAAAAACTGCTGAAGTGTGTATGTTGCTAACCACCCACCCCCTCGTGTGCCGTGCCGGCCATCATAACAGCACTTGCCCCAACAGTCTGTTCTAGGCTATCGGCGGGATCTTTGTCTTGTGTATGTTCACACCTGTGTGTACTTGTGTTTATATGCTTGTCTGTGCGCTGGTGCTTATGACCATCTCCGGTTTGACGGCAGAGGTCTCACTCTGAATCAGTCGGGCGGCATTATCTTTTCATCGGCTGCGCAATGCAGTGTGGAAGCTACCTGGAATGTTTCTCCGCACGAAGCTTCGGGTCTTCTCGGCCACAGTCATGTCCTCCCCTCTAATGGAACATTTGCGCCGGTTAGAAACATTCAGACTGGCATGCCTACGATCCATTCTGGGCTTAACCAGGCTGGATTGTGTGAGGAGCTCACAAATCCTTGAAAGATTTGGACAAAGTCCCATCGGTGAGCTACTCCAGCAGGCTGCGTTGGCTGGGTCATGTAGCCCGCATGCCCAGCCACCGCATGCCCAGCCACCACATGCCCAGCCACCGCATGCCCAGCCACCGCATGCCCAGCCACCGCATGCCCAGCCATCCCATTGCCCAGCCACCGCATGCCCAGCCACCGCATGCCCAGCCACCGCATGCCCAGCCACCGCATGCCTAAACAGCTTTTGTTCGGTCGCATAGAGGGGGCTAAACGGGCACGACACGGGCTGGAAAAAAGATGGACTGATGCGGTACAGGAGGTTGTGGAGCTGAGTGGACTTGCCGACGACTGGTACCAGCAGTGTCAAGATCGGCCTCTATGAAGGGGGCTCGTAAAGAACGCTGCTACTGGGCAGGTGGAGGCAGTCGCCCTCCAGCAACAACGGATGGCAGAGAAGCGACAGCGACGCTCACAACAACGAGCGGAGCGCCAGGCGGATAAAATACAGCAACGTTGGCACAGTAGGGGGTACAGCCGGTGGTGCATCCCACGGTCATCTCAGTCAGCCAACCCATGGCACCTGCTGGGTCTGTCCCGAGACCCCCCTCTCAGCGAGCCTTTGACAACTTCACGTGGCCACAAAGTGCACCCAGCCTGGCACAGGCAACGTGGGGACGTCACCGTCACTTGCCGGCGAATGGCGGGGTTATTGATGTGTGCGCGCTCGTGTTTGTTCACTGCAGAGGTGTGTGTGTGTGTGAAGGAAGGCGTATGTGATGATGAGGTCGCGAGGTGGTCTATTTGTCTCTCTTTAATAAATCGATATTATCCCAGTAGACTTTGCGCACAGAGCTGTGTGCTGGGTTGTTGGACGGTATGAAATTAAAATCTGATGCACTCGGGATCTCTACAAAGGACACTGGCCTTTTGTGGATCATACTGCGATGTGTGCCGAGCATATATAGTGCATTCACACATCGAGTGTGTGTATACATGGTGCACTGTGGTTGTGCGCTCAGCAGGCTATGAGTGTGATTCCTGAACACCGCTAACATCAGTGACGAATTATATCTCACTCGGCCCTGAGCTTCCTACCCTTCACTAACCCACACTGCTCAGCGTGGTGAAGTATGGTCAAACTGCAACCACGATCTACACCGTGTGTGAAGGCTTTTGATTCAGCAGTGGAGTGACAAAGTGATGTAACATTAAATTATATATCGTGCCTTAACACGTGCCTGCAAGTCCGCCTCTCTCGTCCATCTCTTGACGACTGAGTAGCCCGGAGGCAAATAGGAGGGGTCTTTATTCTCCAGTGCTTGAAGAAAGTGAAGAGTGTGTGTGTGTGTGAAGAGCTGCGATTTGTGGAAGTACTCGCCTTAATGTACCGAAGCTGGAAAATTTAGCCCGCCTAATCACGAAGATAAGTACAACAATGAGTAGTGCCTGCCTCCTAATCACGTGGGCTTCCTGGCTTTGAATGGAAGGGCATGCGGTCGCCAGTTTATGTCCAATTTCTGGGGGCATTTTTGATTTAAAAAAAAAGAGATCTCAAGTGTGCGAGAAGACACGTGCAGCTGACATTGATTACAACAGCAAGCGTTGCTGCCACCCAAATTTGTAATATCTGGTTATGGGCATTCTCGTCCGGGATGCTTAATGGAATATGCTTTAGTCACGAGTGTGATGTATTGATTTAGTGGAACATGCAGGGCGGGGTTGGGGCATATCAGAGTGTACGTGCAGGTCTGGTGCCTGCATGTGATTTGAACTCGAAATCGACTGTTTTACGGTTTGTTGGTGGCATGTTGCAGCATTTATGGTTTTTGTTCGGACCTGTGTTGAGTCACTGGAGCAGCAACAGTGTATTTAATTTTCCGTGTACTGTACAAATGACTGTTCATCCTCATACTTGATGGATCAAGGCCACAGCAGGGACTGTATTTAGGAATAACGCAAAGCCTGATTACAGAAAAATCCTGCAAAAAAACTACAACTCACCCACGAATGTGGCAGAAAAACACGTACTTTCATCTCCATGGTGGGGGAAAGGATTGTGTAGGGAAATTGAAGTTTATAATCGAAAAAAAAAAGACTTATTCCTCTGAAGGACAGCCTTAAATCAATGCACATTCCCTGGCATATCAAAATAGGAGTTGTTGTCTATTACAAAGAAACAGCATAACCAATAGAAACATATATTTTGGAGACACGTTAAGCCACATGTGCATGGATATCATAGCAAGATGATGCTTTACATCTCTGAGATGCACAAGGACACCACTGGTGCTGAAACGACAACGCTGAAGGACATACTGTAACAAGTCGTGCAACAGCAGCCCGGTAAATAAGGAACGTTGGACGTTGGCCCAACGTTGACCCAACGTTGCATGGGCTGTTGTCTTTCCTCTAGGTCTCAGGGAATTTGAGCGACACTTGTTTGAAGAAAGTAAGAATTGTGTGAAGAGCTGCCATTTTTTCAAGGGTACTCGCCGTAAAGTAGCAAAGATGGCGAATATTGCCCGCCTGGTCACGAAGATCAGCACCCGGAACGTTGGACAAATGTGGCACGTTTACTGGGAGCTATGGACGCACTTGGGGAGGTGGAACGAGATGGATTCTGGTTGAAGAGGACTCGAGGCAAAACAATGTCAACGTGACACCTTCATACTCCAGTGTGCAGGGAATGATCGATGAGTTTTGGCAATCAATTATTATAAAACGGCCACAAGATATGCAGTCTTTGCCATATTAGGTTAATATTATAAAATAAACGAGTGCAAACAAAAATGAGTAATGCATCAAAGAGCACTCGAAATGCTGTGCCACAACGAGATCCGCGCATTGTGGCTCCTTTTATGATGCCCTGTCTGGTAAGATAAAGTGTTGTCTGCTGTTCTCATATACCAGCAAAAGGTCGATCACTTGCTCTCCGTCTCCCGTCATCCCGCCTAGGCAGCAAAGCGGAAGGGGGAGGCACAGTGGGAAGTGCTGGGGTGAAGGTGAAACTGCAACACGCTGAGCACTTTGAGTACCATACACACGGCGAAGTGAACAGCGGAATTTACAAGGTTTTGTGACAATAACACAAGAGCTCTGTTTAGATATGGACCTCGCGATTTGGCTAACACCATTTATTAACACCATTGGAACCTCATTTGCCAGTAAAAATATGATAATTGGTTTTTTACCCTTCTATCTGGCATATTTGCAAACATTATGACTGCAGGTATTGTGGTCTATGTAAACATGACTCCTTGTAAAAAAAAAGGTGTCAGTTTTGTTGCCAGATAGAAGGGTAAAAAAACAATTATCATATTTTTACTGGCAAATGAGTTTCCAATGATGTAAATGCTTACCCCGAGCTCTCATACTCTGATGGTGCATTGTCTTTGAGTTGTGCGCCTTTTGGCGTCATCTGGTCCAACCATGTGAGACTAGGCTCTAAGGAAAGCTGTCTCGGGTGTGGACCAATCAACTTCAAGGACAGTGCACATTATCAGGTTTATGTTTTTTGTTTGCATTATGACTGCAGGTATTGTGGTCTATGCAAACATGACTCCTTGTAAAAAAAGGTGTCAGTTTTGTTGCTAGATAGAAGGGTACCATTTATTAAATTATGTATGTCTCTGGCATTGCTGCGATGCACCGTTGTGTGATCATAATTTGCTTGTGATCACTAGTTGTTGGCTTGATCGATAAAGCATCAATCATGCGTTCATTATCAATCAGCCGACCAATTTAAAGTCTTACAAGGATGTATTAATTTGTGTTATAATGGCTATATATTATTTCATAGTTGGTCCAATTACAGTAAATCTCTTCTTCAAACTGGACTAATTGGGGGAATAAACTTTATAGTTAAGGGGGGTGGAGTGTGTGGGGGTAGGTGGTGTCTGACATGCAGAAAATAATTGCATATCTTTTGAATAACTGCATTTAAATTAAACGTAAGTATCACGAACACATAACACTTACATGTCATGAACAGTGAAAAGCAAATTAATATTTACAATGTAGTAACAATTACAACATCTCTGCTTTAGCTAAATCTGAGTGACGTCAACATGAAGCAGAGGGGGAAGGCTGTTCGCTCAATATTAACGGTTGAAGATATTGTATGATGGGGCTGGAAGAATGTATTCGTTTATTTGTAAAGTAAACTTGAATAAAAAATATGTCAGAGCACCATGGGAGAGCACGTGGATGACCGAGGCATCGAGGGGCACGGGTTCACCAATCGCGTTAATCCAAAGCACATTTTCTGGTCTTGTTTTGTTTTTTTCTCCATACATTTTCCAAACACATTTAATTCATTCTTAATCAGTTGAACATGTTCTTTGGTTCTTTCGGTAAAGTCACGTAGATATAAAAAAATAAGTGAATTAAAAAAAACACTGATGTAGACTGAAGCCTGGTTCTTAATCTGAGTGAGTGTACTGGCAGTGTATAATTTAGACTGTAGCCTGGTTATTAAGTTTGGTGAGTGTACTGGCAGTCTATAATGTAGACTGTAGCCTGGTTTTTAAGTTTGGTGAGCGTACTCGCAGTCTATAATGTCGACTTAGCAATGGTTATTAGGCTGGGTGAGTGTACTGGCAGTCTATAATGTAGACTGTAGCCTGGTTCTAACCTGAGTGAGCGTACTGGCAGTCTATAATGTAGACTTATTCTTTGGTTATTTCGGTAAAATAATAAAAATAAAATAGAAAAATTTTAAAACAAAAACCACGACGTTTCAATCACAATACAAGCGATCGTCTTTAGGAGGAAAGAGGGGGAGGTCACCGAAGGAAAACGTTTTTAAAGGTTTCAAAAAAGTTGGCGTGGCATAAGAACTCCGGTGGTGGAAGCACAGAACTTGCAGTGCCAACAAAACGTCCTGGCGTCAGAATGAAGTGGGCGGGCATATGTGCCCTGGGGTAAGGTAATGAGAAAACACAAATCATGTCTTGACTTGACCTGTGCTCCCTTGACAAGAGAACGCAAATCAAGTTATGACCCAAAGTGGTTGACATCTTTCCAAATATTGCTGAGTTTGTACCCATCTTCTCGGTTGAAATTATGTTTGTGTCTGTATATATGGATGGCTTCATGAACGAATCTTTGTTGATATCCATTGGGCTTGCAAAGTACCATCGTCTTAGAGAAGTCAATTTCGTGAGAGCCAGCCGCATTAAAACAATGATCAGCTATGGCAGAAGTATTGGTACTATCGTGTTTCAAATCTGCCTTATGCTCACGAACGCAGTCCGAGATATATCGCTTAGTTTCCCCAATGTAACTGCTGCCGCAGATACAGCTTAGTTTGTAGTTGCCGGGATATTGCATGTCAGGGATCTGGTCCTTCACAGATGGGATCAGATCACGAATTTCATGTACAGTGTTACATTTTGTAAATCTTTTTGGTTACCCCTGCTTTGTATGGCAGGGTGATTTTTTTTTAAATTGGATCCTCAGATGGCTCCTTCCTCATGGTTGGGGTGATGGCTTTGCGGATTGTGTAGTCAGAGTATCCATTCGTCTTGAGAGCTTTGTGTACGTGTTTGAGTTCACTTGTTCGGTGTTCATGGTCGAATATACATTGAGCGCTATGGTGTAGAGTTTTGATGAGGAAATTCTTCTGGGATGGATGGTGGCGGGAGTCAGGTTTTAGGTAGGCATCAGTATGGGTTGATTTCCTGTAGACAGAATGGCTCATTGGGCCATCTGGTCTCTTTTTTATTAGAATATCAAAGAAAAGTAGCTTGCCATCCTTTCTTACCTCCATGGTGAATTTGATGGCTGGGTGTATGGAATTGATGTGATTGAGGAATTGGTTCAGAGCCGGTCGGCCATGTGGCCAGATGACAAACGTGTCATCTACATACCTCTTCCACAAGGATGGACGTAGAGTGGATGCCTGGATGGCGTCCGTCTCAAAATTTTCTATGAAAACATTGGCCACAACCGGAGATAAGGAAAAACCCATTGGGGTGCCTTCAGTTTGTTTGTAGAATGTTCCATTCCAGATGAAGTATGTTTTGGTTAGGAAGTGCCTCACCAAGGCTGGTACATCAGCATTTAATCCTTGTTGGACCAAATCTTCAATGATTGCAATGGTATCGGGCACAGGGACTTTGGTGAACAAAGAAACTACATCGAAACTAACGAGTAAATCACCTGGGGACAGTGATATGTCCTTAATTGACAATACCAGGTGAGCTGAGTTAAGTACAGAAGAGGTGGTCTTACCAGGGAATGGCTGTAAGGTCTCAGACAGATATTGGACCAGTTTGTAGGTGGGTGAGCCAATGGTGGAGACGATGGGACAAAGGGGTGTACCTTTATTATGGATTTTTGGTAAGCCATATAATCCGGGTGGTCTAGCAGCAGAAGGTTTTAAGGAAAACCGTTTGTTCTGCTCAATTAATGAAGCTGAATCAGTGATGATAGATGGACTCGTCCATCTGACCAACTGCCAAATCGCTGTCCGTGGTGCTGATGTTAATAAAAAACCGCCACCTTTTTCAAAATTTCTTGCTATGGATTTCACACCTGATGACGATTGCTTGTGTTGCAGTCGAAACGTCGTGATAATTTTATTGTTTAATATTTTTATTATTTTATTATTTCCCTTCTACTTGACTTTACCGAAAGAACCAAGAATATGAACCAGGCTACAGTCTACAATAGTGTTTTTTAAAAATAATTTTTATTTTTATTTTTTTTATTTTTATCGACTTAAATTATTATTTTTTACATGACTTTACCGACAAAACCAAAGAATATGAATTCCTGCAGTCACGAAAGTTTTAAGTCAATTGAACATGCTTTTTTCCCACGTAACAATAATACCGTCCTAAAAGAGAGCTTTGTATTAACAGCAATGTAATCGGTGAAGCTGTGACCACCTTGCATGGAACGCCTGCAGCTCAATTAGCACGCAAACAGTATGCCTAGCTGAAGTCTTATAGCTTTTCAGTGTAACAACAACAACAACAAAAAAGTTAATTTGTTAAATTTCTGGCAGCCTTTTCAGCCATGCTCCAAATGTTAGATTATTCGAGTTCAGCTTAGAGAGGTTTACATGCCAAAAAAGTTTTACGCCCCAAAAAATATAGTTTTTATACTCTACATTTGTTTTAAAGGAAGCAACTTGTGTGCTGTAGACAAGTAATTGTTTTCTGGAAGCGAGTTTGGGAAACCGAAAAGTACTGTGTACAAAGACAAACTCAGTGTTCAGCATTTGACAGATCTTGTGTTTATGTTCTTGCTATGCAAGGGCCTCAAGAGTTGGCTAGGCAAGGAATAAAGAATATGCTGCAGCTTTGGAAATAAGCAGCATTGCCCGCGGTGACCATAACACGGTTATAGTTCCATCCCCCCATTTAATATTAAATTACCTGCTGATCTGTCCGAGCAGTCCTGGGGAAAGAGTCGGTGTGGTCCCTGCTGGCAATTCATAACGCGCACATTGGAGCCCAGCGAGCGTGAGAGTGCTTTGCGTGCCGCGCAAGTTTGAAGCGCTCCGACAAGCCGTCGATGTTTCAGCTCTGTGGCACAAACATAAAGTCCCCCTGACCGATGGCAGACATTTTTTTTTTGCGCTGCATTATTTAACTTGCCGAGTGGCAGAGGGAGGGAGGGGGGGTGTATCCGAATGGTCAGCGACGATTGACGTAGACGACGACCTAAATTAGTGCGCTTTGATGGCAAACATTTATTTAGATGGCGATTGATATCATTAAGAGTGACATGCATTTTTGATGAAGGAAGCAATCGGTGCGAGCTGGTTTGAACGCATCCTCGGTGTGAAAATGTGAAGCGTACTATCGAATACACTAGGCAGTTATGACCTCTTGTGACCCGTGTGCAGTTTGAAGTACGGCACCAAATCATCCAAGAGTTGATATTAGAGGAGTGCGCATCTGACGTCGACGCCATGTTCAAGGGAGCGGTTTCACATTGCACTTTTGCGGCTATTACTGAATTTGTGCTGAGCTGACAAATAGCTGCCACCATAATTGTCACCACTGCACACTCTTCAACACTGAGCTTTGCTGTACATCTATGAACAATTGATGCAGCTTCTACTGTGACCGCTGGCGCTGTATAGCGGAGAACATAAAGGACGTATCATCGTGAAATGCAATCAACTCGTAAGATGCAATTAAATGAACGGATTCGCGAATAAATGGGAGATAAGTTCGCTTATAGGGCATCGGGATGGTGTGATAGCGCAGTGCTCCGCACACTGCGCCACGAACTCCTTGAGCCTGAGTTTCATTCCTAGCCGTGGCTAACGTGAGTGGTGAGCGATACCTGAAGCAAGTCCTTCTCTCCATCTTTCACCAACCCACACCGATCGGCACGTCGATGCGTGCACGTTGGACTTCCTTCGCACCGTACGCAGCCAACCGTGCTCATCGGAGGTGCAGGGGAAGGAAAGGAACTACAGTCAAACACCCCTACAACTGATATGGGGGGGGGGAGGGGGGAGCTCTTAAATTGCTGTTATAATTGTTGAACAATCTTGATTTGAAGCTTTCGTGACTGCCGGAATCCATACTCTTTGGTTCTTTCGGTAAAGTCACGTAGTTAGGTAAAATATATTTATTTATAAATTAACTTAATATTTTTCTTATAACTACGTGACTTTTACCGAAAGAACCAAAGAGTAGTAATCGTTGAACATTATATAAACATTTTTTTACATCATTAAACATGGTATTTTTTTGACAAACGGATTACGAAAGGATGAGGGAAGGGTTTAACATCACGGGCGGCTTTCACGTTGAGATGGGGACCCTGTGAAAAGCATTTCCATTGTCATTTTAAATGTCCCGTGCAAGTCCATTACTTGTGTTGCAGTGAACAATTTCTCCTCTCAACACCTTACACATATTGTTGCGTGCGAACTAATAAGACGTATATTTACTGCCCAATGTAAATCCACTGCTGGATGAAGGCCCCCCCATGCCACGTCGTCAAGGGGGCAGCCGAACTTGATTTCTCTCCAGCTTGGCGGTGCCGGCCAGATTCACGTCCTTGACGTCTTTGCCGCCTGATTATTTCGAACCTCAAAAGCGCAGGGCGACAAGGACGTTCGCTGCGAGATTAAGTCCCAGCTCACTTCTAATGTAGCAGCAGCAGCAGCAGACCAGTCACCTCGATTATTTTTTTTTGGGCCACCTTCACCAGGACAGAAAGAGACGATGCTTGAGCTCAAGCTGGGCTAAAGCCGCCTGGATTTTTTTTTTAAAGAACCTTGGACAGAAGGGAGGAACCTGGCTGCCAGGCATTCTAACTCCACTGCCCTGCCAAGCGACAACATTCCAGCAACATTGTGGAAGGGAAAACGTCATTGCCCCTCTGAAACCAGACCGCACAGCCAAAACATGTACTGCCCAATCTCCGTACTTTGTGCCTGATACAAAGTGTCTAATCCTCCAAAGGATTGTGCCTAAGATTGAGATCACCATGCCAAAGGAACAAGGGGGCTTTTGGGACGGCAGAAGCTGCTTGGACCAACGAGCAGCAGTCCTCGTTGTGCACATGGAGGCAGGTTCCAACGCCACTTAGAAACCGCCACAGCCTTCGCAGACCTCATTTCTGCACACTATGTGCGAACACGGGCTCATGTACAAACTCTCCCCAACAATGTAAGATTTGCAGACAAATGCGCGTCTTCACTCCCAATATGTGGAGCAAACGCTATCTCTGCATTCTCCTCTTTGGGGCACAGAAGGTCGGTACTGGGTCAAATAATGGTTCTAGATTTGAAGCTTTCGTGACTGCAAGGATTCATATTCTTAGGTTTTTTCGGTAAAGTCACGTAGGTAAAACATCAAAATTAATAAAAATAAAATAAAATAAAAATCACGACGTTTCGGAGGCAACACAAGTTTCCGAAAGAGACTTGTGTTGTCTCCGAAACGTCGTGATTTTTATTTTATTTTATTTTTATTAATTTTGATGTTTTACCTACGTGACTTTACCGAAAAAACCTAAGAATATCAAATAATGGTCTACTGCAAATTCCCGCTTTGGTCACAATACACGCGTAAGCGACATGACGGACACAATCTCCAAAATGCTCTGATGACAATGATCTGGCCACTCAACACAGCAGCGACCTCAGCACAGCGGGACAGACTCCCTGTGAAATAACTGATTAAGACTTCCTTCATTGGTGGCTTTGGCCGAACAGCAAGACAGTATTGCCAGCCTTCCATTGCCACAACAAGTGAACAGTGAGATCATTTAATGTGACATTCTGCGGTTTGCAAAAGTGAGCCACAGGCAATCTTACGCGGATATGCCACGGCAGACGTGGACACCAACTCCAAAAGTTGAAAGATAAAATATTTCCCGAAGCCATCAACTGCATTTAAAATCAAATTTGGAGGCTGCTGAGTAAGGCTGCTTATAATTGATATTCCAATCATGTCTTTACAAATGACTTTGCTCAGTACTGGTTGGTAAAAGGGGGATGCCAAGGACTGGTACAGGAATATCTTGCCACCGGTTTCATCGATGACTGGGAATTACATTGAAGCCTCGTGGGTCATCGCACAGTGTGTTAACTACGGCACATCGTGTTGTATATAAAAAAAAAAATCCCCCTTTAGTATTCAACCCATACCAACTGTTTTTGAGACCAAAATCACTGCCTGGGTGTCAATGCCAAATTGTTTGTATGGTGCTCCAAATTGCTTCGTGGCCTGGGTGCCCTACCATAGCCCTGCCACCCGAGTCTGTCGAGCTGCATGAAACAAACACAGCCCACGTGGTGTGCCAAGGTGCCCCGAGTTGTGTGTTGATGCTCACTGAGTAGAATCCTCTTCCCATGTTGTACCTTCTATCACAAGTCCCCTTGTGCAATAGATCATTATTATTATTCATGTTTACGCCGGCCATAAATAATTTGTGTGAAGGTGTACCAGTGTGGCTCATTTCCCCCATCGCCCGTGGTGAGAATATTCTGAGAAGTCTGTAACCTTTTTGCGTGTGTGAACATAGCGGGCAGTGCTCTCTGTAGGAGGTGATTTTTCTCCGGGTCCTCCGGTTTTATCCCTCCACATTTCTACGTGATAAGCCACTTCATTGAGCTGTCCTTTGCGGTCAGGTCTCTTCTGAAAAAGAGCTATATAGCTCAGTGGGCCTTAACTGGTAAAATATGAAAAGTTTTTCAACTATGGATTCTGGGTGAAATGGAAACGGCAGGCATTGGGAGGTGGGTAAGGGTCCGGTGTAGACTGTGTGTACCTTGGGGGAGATGCCAGCAGCCGATTTGAAGCTGAACACCACTTATCTCGCTGCGGCGCTGTAGAGCAAAACGAAAACGGTTAAAAACGCAATATGTGGTGCTCGTGTATGACGTGGTCACTTGACAAGAACGTCTATTGGGACTGGGTTTGGTGTTAAAAAGCCAGGAATCATGTTCAGTGGGTTGTGTGGAGAATGGCAATCTTTAATTAAGGCTTAGATGGTCCGTCTTTGTCTTGGTTAACTCTGTTGTCTTGGCGCTGGGGGAGAATCTTTGAATTTTTCTCTCATTTTTCGATACTTGGATTCGTAATAATCCCACACAGCAACCCTTGTGGTATTTTAAAAGGGCAAGAATGCGCTTTAGAATTTCTACCAAGCAGGATTTTTTTCACCCCGCTCTGGTCGGGTAGACGTAAATATTTGATTAAATTCATATGTCATCACATGTGGCAGCATAAAGTAGTTCAACTCTGAAATAATGTTTTGGTCCCAATCAAGAGGTGGAGAAAACGGTGTGAATACCTTTTGTATTGCGCCAATGGGAAAAACACACTCATACATTATTAATGCATCTTCATCATTGACAAATGAACTACTTGTTTTGATCAATACCTTTGAAGAAAAAAAAAACACTTAATAAACGTTCGAGAATTTTGATTTCCAAAATAAACATTCGCATTTTTCATGAAAAAAAAACTGCCTGCAAAATTATATGAACAAATTAATGTCTATAATAGAGTTTTTTTTGGGTTAGATCGCTTAAATATATAAATGTGTCGTTAAAACCCGCCACCACCCGACACAGCTAACTAGTAAAGGTTGTCACGTAAACAGAACGTGGCCAATTCGTCACTAGTACAACACACCGGTGTGTTGGAGAAGCAAGCCACAACATTGACATTCTGTGTTCGACGTTTCGCCAGATTTGTGGAGAAGTCTGACTGTTTCGATCCGTATATGGTGGCGTAGATGTGGTGACCACGCAGATGCGCTCTTGCACAATATGTGGGGGGGGGGGTTACTGAGTCAACGTACATTATGCATGTGCATGAAGCGAGCCCTTTCAACTTGTCCTTCCTGTCTATGGTGTTTATTAAAATAGCCCGACCAACGGTAATCCCTATTGAAGTACGCTGCCCTTTGTAGGCATGCATTTAATTAATGTATTATTTGATGATTCGCTTCCACGCAGCACTGAGGCGGTCGCTATCTGAACGGTTAAAGTTATGTTGAATTATTTCAATTTCGATCGATTATCTAATTAGTCTTGGCCAATAGTAGCTAGTTTTGCATAACACTTCAACATTATCAAAATCAATTGAGTGTCCTTGTTGGCACGCGTGTTCTGCTACTGCTGACAGTTGTATTTGGAGGTATTTAATATTTCTCTGATGATCTCTTAGTCTCGTGCTGATCATTCGTCCTGTTTGCCCAACATAACATTTGCCACACGTGCAGTTAATCCTATACACACCATCTGTTGATAGCTTCGGTAATACATTTTTGTACCACATATTAATTTTGTAAGACTTCTCCACAAATCTGGCGGTCGCCTGATGAAGCTAGTTGTAATTACTGGCGAAACGTCGTACTCATATTGTAAATGTTGTGGCTTGGCTCTCCAACACACAACCGGTGTGCTGTACTAGTGAGGAATTGGCCACGTTCTGTTTACGTGACAACCCTTACTAGTTGGCTGTGTCGCGTGGTGGCGGGTTTTAACGACACATTTATATATTTACGCGATCTAACCCAAAAAAACCTCTATTATGGATGATATTGGTCGCGAAAGCCTACGTGTTAAAATGAGTGTCTCCTTGCAAAACTCTCCCTCATGCTTATTCAGAATGTGTGCCAATAGAGTCAATCATTTCCCCATGTCGTCTTTAACAGACTGTTGGGGCAAGCTCTGTTAGTAAGCACCGGTGTTAGCCCGTCATGGTGCAGGAAGGGGTTGTGTGGCTATCACCACTCCTGGCCGCTTTTGTCTCCCTTGTGCTGATGTTTTACACACCACACCAGGCACTAATTTGAGGCCGAGTCGACCTAGGAGAGGCCCATAATGGGTTCAGATCTCACCGCGCGATTGATGATGGCCGTCTCCGAGAATCAAACTGAAGTCCAGTGGGATTGTGGCACCAACTACGACACTGATGCTCTATCCATGTTCAGTAGACACACGTAGCATAATTATGGACAATTTCCTCACTCTTATATGTTAACTGGATATGGCCTCTGTTGCAACGCAATCGTACGGGTGACCTGTGGGCTCATGTGAGCGCGCATCGAGATTGCACACGTAATTACTGCCGTGTATGAATTGTTAATGTTTATGTGTACGTTGGGAGGCTGGTGAACATAACGGCCGATGCTGATAGTCAACACAAACGTTTTGGCATAAAGCATTTTTTTCAGCGCAGTTAATCAATGTATGACATGAAATAAAATCAATAATTGCACATTGCGTACCATTTAATTATTATAATAATATGACTGATTTGCCTTTCAAATATCAGCTGATGAAGCAGAAACACTCTTAATAATCGGTGTGCAATCAACCCTGACGAGCAAAGTTGAAGACGTGTCTTTGCCTGGGTGCCAAATTTCACGATCCGTGTGGCTTAGTAAGCAGACTCCTCGTTCTTTTGGAGGGGACAGCCCAGAGGTCGCAACCGGGTACCCGATACCCGTACCCTACCCGATACCCGGCTACCTGTACCCGGCCGGGTACGGGTACGGGTAGCCGTATGCGACCCTGGTGCGGCCGGGTACGGGTACGGGTAGGCCGTGAGTCACTGGTGAGTAACCGTTTGTCACTCATTTCGGGTAGAGTACGGGTACGGCCGGGTACGGGTACCCATTTGCGACCCTGGTGCGGCCGGGTACGGGTACGGGTAAGGAATCAAAACCCGTTTGCGACCTCTGGGACAGCCTGGGTTGCCCCGACCCCACCTCAAAGCTACATTGGCAGACGTGGAGATGTGTTCAGCCTGACACTGAACCTAAATGACTGTCTTGTCAATTGTGTACTGTGTGAGCATAAGCTGAATGGCATCGTTACTGTCCCGATTAACAACGCCTTCATCTTCAGCCATGATCAAGCCACTGCTGGATGAATGCCTCCCCAAGCCAACACTATCAAAATTCACGTGATGCAATAATCCACGAGGCTCCTGCACACAAGCTGATTTATTTTCGTCATTCTTAGCAAACAATGTCTTATGAATAAAATATATATGTTTAGAGTGTTGGAGCTAATGATGACTTTTTTTCTGAATAGTGAGGGAGTGCAAGCATGGTGACACATTTGGACACAATGTTGTGCAATGTGTTCCAAGGCGAGGCGGAAATTGGAAGAACATTTGATGTGCGGTATCCAAAAAGCGCCTTCATAAATAATAGCAAGCTCGGCAAGCCGGGATTTAACTGCAAAAATAAGTGTGTACATGGACAGATGCATACAAATGATGGGTGCACATGCTAGGCGTGTGAGCCTACACCCACATACTTACTTTCTGAAGCACGTGTGATAGTCAAAAATGCATATTTAAAAATATTTTGTTGTCATGATCATCCAAACACTGCACAGATTTCGAAAGTGGTATTGGTAAGTTGTGTAGTAAATTCCATATTGATGGATAAATGGACAGATTAGATGGACAGATGGATTTAATATTCTCAGGCATATAATTTTTGTTTAGCCTATCTTCTCTCTGAGAAGTTTAATATCTAAGTTGAAAACCATGAATTAAGAAAAAAAAACTGTCTTCGTTCTGCAATATTCGAGCGGCGTGTTCTTTGGTCGGCGAGGGAGCAGCTCCCGTTTGTCAATTAAGCTGGATTTTGTTGGTGGCGACTTTCGTTCACAAGAAGTGAGGCTCGCTGAGTATCCACCAACACATTACACATAAGCCTGCTTTATTTCAACTGGGTTTGTGGAGCGTAACCTTTAAGAGCTTTGGCACGATGGCACCTCTGTCTGCTCTGCCTCTGGGACCTCCCCTGCTGCTGCTGCAGATCCTCCAGGCTGGCTTTCCACCATGTGTGGTCGACGGGAAATCAAATCAAATCATAAGGGTGTCGAGCGGTACGGGCCTGTGATCCAGCACTCTGTAGGCAAGGGGTTAGTGGATCCCGGAGCGATCTGTGCAACTCCCTCCACCCCCTCTGGGCTCCCAGGAGGCGAGGAGGTTGTCAGCAATGCAAGTGGGTTCGTGAACCCGTCTGTTTGGACCTGTCGGCGTTATCTATCCCCCAACCTCATAATTTACGGTGCATTTCTCCACTGCTGTTGTCGCAGCTTTATTAATGCACGCCTCTGGCAAGCTCGACCTTGCCAGAGCGAACCTTGTGGAGGGGCATCGCTGGAGGGAACATTCGCGTTTGTATGAAAGGCAGTGCCCTCCCCGATAACAAGATGATATGCCCTCTTGTGTGTTGCAGCGGAGTACTTTGTGGTGCATTTTCTTTTTTATTTGTGCAAAAAAAAGGCTATTGCCTTCATTTCCCCTTTAAACACATTTTAACAGTGTAGGGGATATGGCCCAATCCTTTTATGCTGATATGTGTTGCCATGCATTTAGTTTTGCTTAACTAGTTGAGGCACGGATTTGTAAAAGCTTGTGCTGTATACAGTGTTCAATTTAAATACCGTATTGTGCATATATAAATCTGTACTGTGTGCGTATAAGGTATATATTTATATTCGTTGGGGATTGGTGGTGCAGTGGTCAGAATGCTGTGGCTCTGAAAACCGCACGACCCGAATTTGATTCCCAACGATGGGTAACATCGATGGAAAGTATTGTCTGAACCAGTCCTGGCCCTCGAGTTCACTAACCTGCACTGACCATCGTGGTGATGTAGGGACAAACAATCCCCATGACCCATTCAGTGTGGAAAGATCTTCATCCACCAGGGGAATGACGGGTTGTAAATCATAATAGATTTAGTGCTGACACACTTTTGCTTGTGAAGATAGAGTACACCTCTTGATGTACATTTTAAACCAGGACACGCTATTTAAGGGATCCAAATCATAGCCTTAACATGTATAAACGTTCACTAATTGGATGAAAACATCTTAATATATAGAGAACTGCAGAACAATGATTGGCGTTGGCTCACCTACTGGCGACCTTCCAGCTTGTATGCGGTTCCTCAGCGATTGTTAGATGCAGTTTTGCGTGAATGGTGGCTATATAACCGCTTCATCTCAATGGCAAACATACAATTCCGATCCGGAGTATATTTGTTAGTAAAGTTTTTGAAGTGTTCCACAGCAGATTCAAAAACTCATGTGAAAGCTTTTTTGTTCGGGCAACGGTTTCGCCGCGCGCTTTCAGATGCGTGCTTGTGCGGCAGTCTGCAATGCTCTTTCTTCCACTGATATACGGAAGCCACTGTAACTATGCACTTTTAAATCTCGATTGAAAACTCGTTTCTTTAGAAATGCCTTTCTGTGTGTTCCGTTTGTTGTCCTTCCCCCGTACCTCCGATTAGTACGGTTGGCTACGTACGGCGCGAAAGAAGTTCAACATACATGCGACATACACACAAGACAGGCGCGTGCGTGGCGCTGCCTGCTTTTGGCTGCTGCTGTTTGCCAAGAAGCTGCTTGATGAGGCTGTGGGACGTGTTACTCAGCACAACGCCTATCAGCGCCTGATAGCTGTGTGCACGTGTCGACCAGCTCGAGGCAGGGAAATTGCTGCATTGTCCTCTCGTGTTTACGTCGCAGCCGTTTAAGCATTTAAAGGCATTCAGGGGAAGTCTAAGAGTAGTCACCTTCAGCGGTGACGGTGGGAATGAGATTGGCTGGTGTTGGGATTGTGGTCATGGGCCCGAGACAGCCAAGGTTCACAGTGACACGAGAGCAAGATAAATTTTTTTTTAGCTTTTCTAGATTTGAAGCTTTCGTGACTGCAATGATTCATATTCTTAGGTTTTCGGTAAAGTCACGTAGGTAAAAAAATTAAATTAATAAAAGTAAAATAAAAATAAAATAAAAATCACGACGTTTCGGAGGCAACACAAGCTTCCGTCTTCAGGTGGAACCTAGATTTAATGAGATGGGTTATATTTTTATTTGATCTTACTGATGCATTGGTGGTTGTTAAATGAAGGTAGCCTTGACTTAAATATGCATGTGCATTACAGAACGATTTGCTATTTCTTATGTCATTCACCGGAACAGGCATCGTGCTCGCGTCAGGCTATCTTTAAACATTCAAAACGCAATTAACGTTCCATGTTTAGAACTCAAATTACCTTTTCAACTTCAGTCGCTGAGTCTCCAATAACACTTTTGTTATCAGTGACCACTGGTTAAGATGGCTCATTTGCACAGACAAGTGGAGTCATAGAGTGCTTGTGAATGTAATTTCCTGAAAGCCTGCAGAGGCTGCATGTCATGTATTTTTTCGAAACTGTGATTTTTGTGTGTGTGCAATGTTGGAAATGTTACACCTGCATGAAATATAGGCGACCCTTTCAATCCTAACTATCAATTGACCCTATTGTAATAAATCGAAGTAGGAATGTGATGGAATTGTTGCATTTTATTATAACACGTGGAATTGCCAATCTTCGCCAGAATGCGAAACACGGTTAAGTGAATTGAGCACATTGACGCCAGCTCGGGCAGGGCTACGTTGTCAACATAACAAACGACAGACGTAAGTTGTCCGAGCATGCAACATATTCAGGGATTTTCAATTTGCAGCTGACATGTATCATCTGCAGCATGTGCTATCCACTGCTGGGCGATGGCATCTTCACCTCGGCTGCTGCCACCCCTGGTGGTTTTCAGATGCAGTAATCAGACTCACTCCGTTAATCTCATTGTAGCGCTTCCCTCCTTTGTCTGCCATTCCATCGGCGATCTCATCCACCGGCACGCCATCCCTTCCAGCGAGGTGTACCGACCAAGCTCACTTTACTTCACAATAAATATGATGTCTTTAATATGCATTGTTTGCTCTGATCCGTTTGTCTTCTTTCCATCCGTGTAATTCCAAGCGCACATTTATCCACGTTTCTTTTGCGCACTCTTCAGCTCTTGTTGTGTCTGCGTGTGTCTGCAAGTTAGATTCTGCGTTTCCCATCCATATGTCAGAGCAGGTAATATGGGCGATTTTAAACTTCCTAAACTCTCATGCATGACTACCTCCGCCTTTAAGTACAGCAATGCTAAATTGCATGAAAATGTCAAAGTCACTGTGACCAGAACCCAATCACAAGCAGGAAATATATAGCTATACATTTTTTTGCTGTAACTGAACAGAATTTGGACGAATTGAATGTAATCTTTGAAATAGCCTCAAATTGCCACTCATCAGGAATGATGATGATAATACAGTCAGTCGTAAGGCTGTGCTTTCTTATCTACAAGGGAAAACTTTTTTTTTTTTCGGAGGAACGAATCTAATTCTGGCTACTGGAAGCTGACAATCAATGTTCTCTTAAAAGGGTACACATCAGAGCTTGAGCCGGCATTGATTGTGTCAATTTACTTGCGAAACAACAGCGCCGTCAGTTATTTTATTCTCAAGTGTATTGCACGACTCTAATCTTGTCCCGACTTCATCTGCTCCCCACTAGTCTTACACTTTTTCTTCATCTTCCCGTAATCTTTCACTATCCCTTGCCCACTGCGGCACTTTGTTACTTGATAAATCTCTTCACTTCATCTGTCACCTTCCGTTATTTGCTGCTCTTTGCTCTCTGTCACTCTTCCCCGTTTCCCAGGTGACTCATTTTCGCCCCCCAGTTCGCAGTATTGCCAATTTCGTAATTTTGTCGCGGTATTCAGCAACTTCTTGGGTTTCCATCGTGACAAATCTATAGCCACATTCACTGGAGCAATGGCAGCCGACTCTCTTAATGAAACAAAGTCATCTAGCGGACAGAAAAACAAAAACCTTGGTAATGTACCAGTGAAAAAAAATCATCCAAATCAGAAGAATGGGAATGAGATGAGGATAATATTCAGATGTAGAAGCAATTCCAGCCGTGTGTTAAAGATCCTGTCTTCGTGTGCTATGTGTAATGATGTGCATAGTACATTGTCGACTGCCATGCTTGGATTATTATTAAAGTTGCGGTATCAGTTCACTACCTATACAACTAGGTCAATCGTCTCGTGACATGTCTGTCCAGAACAGGGGTGTGGCAACCAAAATAACAAGAAGATCCATTTTGAGACCTCCTTTGCCAGTATTAAAATATTATTATTATTATAATAAGGCTTTCCCCTTCCTGGCAATAAAACAAGTGTTAAGATACCCTTTGTTTTTTTCGGTAAAGTCACGTAGGTAAAAATAAAATAAATGAAAACAACTAAATTAAATCACGACTTTCCGGAGGCAACACAAGCTTCCGTCTTCAGGTGGGACCGTTACAGCCAAAGTCACTGTAGTCACTGTAGTAGTCACTCTAGTGACTTTGGCTATAACGGTTCCACCTGAAGACGGAAGCTTGTGTTGCCTCCGAAACGTCGTGATTTAATTTAGTTGTTTTCATTTATTTCATTTTTACCTACGTGACTTTACCGAAAAAAACAAAGAGTATGAATCCTTGCAGTCACGAAAGCCTCAAATCTAGGTATTAAGATGTTAAAACACCAAACTGAAATTCTAGATTTGAAGCTTTCGTGACTGCAAGGATTCATATTCTTAGGTTTCTTCGGTAAAGTCACGTAGGTAAAAAAATTAAAATGAATAATTAATTACTTTTATTAATTTAAATTTTTTACCTACGTGACTTTACCGAAAAAAAAACCTAAGAATACCAAACTGAAACCTTTGCAAGGAATCATGTTTGCAGCATTTACCACATATACTTGTGGTGAACATTCAAACAAAAAAACACATGCTCTGACAGTATGTGCATTTCATTTCCCAATCCGGTAAGAGACTAAATATTTCAAAAGCCGCAATGCATGCGAATACGAGGCGACCCTTACTAAATAATGTCCTTAAAGAGCCACAGGTTTGCCGATCCCCTGGGTCTAGAGAGACTTTCCTGAGGTTCGTTTGGCGACATCCCCCCCGCCTCCTCCTCCTCCCGTTGAAGGAGTTTGCAATGCTGCATCCGCTCACTGCCTGCCTGCGTGCGCGTGTGTGTGCGCGTGTGTGTGTGTGATGTAGGGAGCGGTAGTGTAGCGGTTAGCGCGCTGCGCTATGAACCCGGCGACACGGGTTCGATTCCCGCTCACGGCCCAACACCAGTGACGATTATCTGAACCGGTCCCGGGCCTCTCCTAGGTCGACTCAGCCTCAAATGAGTACCTGGTGCGGTGTGTAAACATCGCGGCTGGGGAGACAAAGGCGGTCGGGCGTGGTGCTGGCCACCCACCCCCTCGTGTACCGTTGCGGCCTTCATAGGTGCTCGCTAACAGCACTTGCCCCTACAGTCTGTTAAGGCTATACGGGGGATCTTTATCTTTGTGTGTGTGTGTGCAGGCCCTGCGTGCGATCGCCCGCTCGGATCTCCGCTCGGGCCCGGTGCGTACGGCGCCTCGTCGGAGCTCTCGCCGGCACTGGCCGCCCACTTCGCACGGCTCAACAGCAGGGAAGGTGCGCGACACCGTCAGCTGCTGCTGCGTCTTCTTCCTCCACCGCCACGCGCAATTTGGATTGCCACTGGGCAATCCAAATTGTCCGTCCCTTCCCCTCCCCCCCCACGTTTTTTTTTTTAGGACTGTAGTTGCCCTGGGAAAATCTGCAAGCGAACTCGGGAGATGAAAACTAAATAATTCCTGGGTTGTTTTTTTGTTGTCAGCTTAATATCTAAATGCACGTATAGATAAGGAAAGAATCTCATCGAGAAGATTGTTCGGATATTGAGCCTAAAATCTAGCCGCCATAATGAAATGTGTTCTGTTCAGCTGCGTAGTAATACACCGCTCAAGACGATACGTTTATCTTCTTGGTTCTTTCGGTAAAGTCACGTAGAAGGGAAGTAATACAATAATAATACAAATAAAACATAATAAAATAATTCTCACGACGTTTCGGCCACAACGCAAGCAGCCGTCTTCAGGTGAAGCCGTCTTCACCTGAGGACGGCTGCTTGCGTTGTGGCCGAAACGTCGTGAGAATTATTTTGTTATCTTTAATTTTTATTATTTTATTACTTCCCTTCTACGTGACTTTACCGAAAGAACCAAGAAGATGAATTCCTGCAGTCACGAAAGCTTTAAATCTAAACGATACGTTTACCTTCTTGGTTCTCCCCTCTTCTGGTTTTGTGAGATAGTCTTCTTCCCATGAAACTCAGAGGTTGCAACCCTACAACAGAATTAACGCACGCGGAAAATAATTAACCGTTGAATTTCACATGAATTACACTCAGTGCTGTCGTCATAAAAAAAGATGTAGGGTTACTCTACATCTTTGGCTCTGGCAGGCCACATGCACTGTATACCACAAAGCCACAAATATCCTTCGTATAGCCTTAAGAGACATTGTTGGGGCAAGCGGTGTTAGAGAGCACCTATGAAGGCCGGCACGCCACGCGAGGGAGTGGGTGGCCAGCACAATGCCCCGGCCTTTGTCTCCCTAGTGGCGATGGTTACACGTCGCACCAGGTACTCACTTGAAGCTGAGCCGATCTAGGGTAGAGACCCAGGTTCGGCTAATCGTCACTGGTGTTGGCCGGGAGCGGAAATCAAACTTGGGTCGCCGGGTTCGTAGCGCAGCGCACTAACGACTACACATACCGCTTTCCACGGTATCCCTGGCAGTGTGCACCAGCCGTGCTATGACACCCAAGTTCCATATACATTTAAAAGTGCAGCACTCATAAACAATACTTACTGTCTTTTACAAGGAATCATGTTTGCATAGACCACAATACCTGCAGACATGACTCCTTGTAAAAAAGGTGTCAGTTTTGTTGCCAGAGAGAAGGGTAAAAAAAACAATTATCATATTTTTTACTGGCAAATGAGGTTCCAATGGTGTAAATGCTTATCCCGAGCTCTCATACTCTGATGGTGCATTGTCTTTGAGTTGTGCGCCTTTTGGCGTCATCTGGTCCAACACCATGTGAGACTAGGCTCTAAGGAAAGCTGTCTCGGTTGTGGACCAATCAACTTCAAGGACAGTGCATATTATCAGAGTTATGTTTTTTGTTTGCATTATGACTGCAGGTATTGTGGTCTATGCAAACATGACTCCTTGTAAAAAAGGTGTCAGTTTTGTTGCCAGATAGAAGGGTAAAAAAACAATTATAATACTTACTGTGTTTGACACCAAGGATGCTGAGACGCCGCGTCCCAGTGAACGGGCCGCCATTGGGCCAACGTTGTCACGTGGTTGGCCAAACGTCCATGTTTACTGGGGCCTCTGAATACTCATACTGTATTGTGAAATGCACTTTTTAACGGGAAGTTGGAAAGCTACATGTGGATTTTCATGCAAATACAGTAATGTTGTCGGAGAGGCATGCAACGATTCACTGTCTCCACCATCCCCTAACAAGCACTCATGGAGATTTCATGAATTGTCATGATTTGTGGTCAAGGATTAAATTCGATTATCATTTTGTGTCTTGCTTGTTCTCTCTCATTTCTATTTTCCATCACGTATTATATATTGTTTTTTCTCTCTCTCTCTCATTCTTTGAATTATTCTAAAGGTTACATTTGCATGTAGTTTGCATTGTGAATACATAATTGCATTCGCTTCAATGCAGGTATCATGAGTGGTAGAACTAATTTTGATCTGGATTGTTACGTCGACTGGGCAATGCAGGTATCCTGTCTACTGGGTAATGCAGGTGTAGTGAGTCACTCAGAGACACTAATAATAGGAGGCACTCTATTTATTATAGCCTTCACAGGTAGAGGGAGTAACTACACTATGGTCAGGACAGTTAACAGGCTGTGTGACCAACAACGCCGAGGAGGTGAAGACGGTCACGTGGACTCCAGCAGCACGACGGGTTCCACTCCAACCAACAGCCACGAGTCTTACTCAGGGTCTCCCTTTTATCCCCCCAGCGTGGCCTCGCTCCGCGATCGGCCACGCCCCCCCCTTCTAGAAGCTACTAGAAGGGTCCCGGGCTCTTCCTCACGTGCCCCCTCTGTCACCTTTGCCCCACATCCCTTTCTCTGGCTTATCACGTGACCTGCTGGCAGACAGGGCTGCAACAACAGCAGATCCCCTTCTCTGCCAGCAACCAGCACTGCACACCATAGTGACCCATTCCATGTCACTACATAGGTATCATATCTACTGGGCAATGCAGGTATCATGTATAATGGACTATTAGTGAATTATACCTCCTCCCGTCGCTGCTTTGGGGCCATGATTTGACTCAAGAATCGATTATTTAGTTTTGTTTTTACCGTCTCATTTGTGTTGTCTAAATTCCAGTCACGTTTACTTCAATGCAATTCATGTATTACTGCATTAGCAATTCGGTGCATGCATCGTGAGTATAATATTCTATTTGAATCCATGATTCGACACATCATTACATTTACAATAACTTCCCTTTGCTGTGTGACAAGCCTGCAAGGAGTAGGGATGAAGACTGATTTCATTCTGGAGGTGGACAGGGGGAAGCCTACAGGATGCCTTTTATAGCATCTTCCTGTGTAGTGTCATCATCGTCAGCCATGGCCAATCCACTGCTGCATGAAGGGCTCAAACCGTCATTATTTCTCATGGTCCTGCCATGTAATAATTCCACCCAGTACCTGCACAAGAGCTGATGTCATCACTATTTCCTCGGTAGACATACGTTCAGATGTGTTCCATTCCTTGGCTGCCACTGTCATTATTCGTGACCATTGCCAATCTAGCGACCTGCCGTACCCAAGGCCACTTATTTTTCTAACTAGTTAGAATTATGTCATTGTGTGTCTGATCTCTTGTGTTCGTCTTTATACCATTTGTCCATGGTAAAAAAAAATACATTTGTATATATAACGTGAATGCGCTCATGTACATTCCTGGCTGCACTGGAATCATGGAAACAAAATTCTGACCGCACACAACCTCGCATAGGGAAGTGATTTTGTCCATCAGCAAGCCCTAGAGCATGCCATCATCTTGCTCTCAACTGTCCTTTTGAAAGAAACCTTGCGCGGCCAGCAATAAAACACAGAATTTGACATTTTCAGCCAGCATTTCATCTGACTGATTGGCCAACCTAGCATGATTTTAGGAAGAAAAATGTATATATTTTTGGATATATGGATATTCTTTTTCTTCTCAAAATCAGACGAAAATAGACATGGCGATTAAATGTATATTCACTAGATTTCTGATTAAAAGTGAATATATCTAATAGGTATACATTGACAGAATGGCTATTTTATTTTACAACTGCAGAAAAAACCCCACGACTCGGCATCGGTTACTTGCACACAATTTAAATAATATGCTCTGTGGCGAAGACTGTAAATGAAATGGTTGTATCCTGCACAAGCTTGATTATGGCCTCGCACAATTAGGCTGCGACCAGAAAAGTAGAAGCGTACAAAGCTGTATATTCAAACGACTCTTTACCCCCCGTGAGGGTGAAAGGAGATGAGATGCGCTGCTGCTGCTGCTGCTGCCTTTGGCGTTTAAATCTTAGGCTGGGGGCAGCACAATTTTTCAAATTCCACTCCTTCCCTTCCCCACACTCCGCGTGAGAATCTTTTTAATCAAATTTCCCTCCACCTGTCCTACATTCATGCCGGGTGTCTTGAATTTATATTGGCTCAACGACAAGGCGGTGAATGCTGGAGGTGAAGGTGGCGGGTGAATGCAAAAAAAAACCTCTTTTATTTTACCAGGTAAGGCCCACTGAGCTGTATAGCACCTTTTTCAGACGCGACCTGACCACAAATGATAGCTCGACGAAGTGGCTTATCATCACGTTTCTAAATGTGGAAGGGAAAAACCGGAGGACCCAGAGAAAAATCCACGTGACCACGGGGAGAACATGCAGACTCCAAATATACTGGCGTCAGTATACCAGGCGAGGTAGTTAACATCTCGCAGGGTGACGACATCACCTCCTAGCCCCCCCCCCCCTCCCACATGTTATGGCGCCACCACACCAACCCTTCGGGCCTTCCCCATCGTACCACCGTTCGGGTGCCACCGCCACCGCCGTGCCCGCTCCAGTGCACCCAGATGAAGCCGCGGGAAGTGCACTCAGCGCAGCAAACTCATTAAAGGATTCTGTGCCTCGGAAATGACTCTTAATTACTTGTATAGCTAGCCATAAGCAACCAATCGCTGGCGACACACAGTCAATAAATCCTCGTGGCAATTATGGAAGGCTTTTGATGTAAGCACTTTAATTTTGCTCCTACGTATACTCGCCTGTTAAGTTTGCCCGGTTTTCTCACCCAAATTCGTTCTTTTTTCCTGTAAATTCAAACATTCGGCAGAGGTTATATAATGAAACCGTGCGATGAGTTGGATTCTGAACCACCGACGACCCTGGTGGTTGCGCACCAGTTTATGTAGCAAAGCAAAATTGTTGCTGACCATGGCCCTCGAAGCGCTAATTTGTGCACACGTTGTTCTGAGCGTGGATATTTAGCGTAACGGTCTTATGTGTCCCCACTCCCTTCGACGTAACCCGTCCCCTGTGCCACTTCAAGACAAGCGGCCGCTCTCCCCAGCGAGAAGGACGAGCTGTGTGCCGAAATCACCACGTGTCCAAACCGGGGGAACGGCAACCAACAGCGAAGTCAAATGTGAAATCAATCGTGCTGTTTTTAATTTCCCTGGTGCATCAAAAGTAATGTTTCAGCAGTGATGAGATGTGAAGTCACTTTGCTTTCATTCGTCCTGCCATACTTGAAAATCCCTGCTGCCGGTTGAAATCAGTGGAACTGCATTATCATCTCATCAGAGGATTACGGGTAGGATTAAAGGATTGATGTTTTTTGTGTTGCGCCAATCCCTGTCCTTTGTCCACGTGTCTCCTTGTGGATTTTCCGACGTCCCTGACCACCGTCCAACGGCTTGTTTTTTTGTCGTAATGCTAGATAATGAACAGAATGGGTGAGAGTAGCTAATACTAAAGCTCTGGACACATTAATCCTCATCAATTTGAGCTAATTGCACATTGTTCGAAAGGTTATGGGTTTAAAAGATAAAGGACCCTCAGATTTTAATGCATATGCGCTACTTAGTGATGCCATTGTGTAATGTAACCTTTCACTTGCCCAGCTTTCGTGACTAACAAAGTTAGGTCTGATTCAATGACCAAGGGGAACAAAACCCGTTGTAGATTTTCAGTGCCATTGCCTTTTTGTATTTTTTGCAGATGTGCATTTCAGTTAAATGTCGATTTATAAATAAGAAAAAAGGTTATTTTTTTCATATCGCTGGGGCTCCGTTTAGTGTCTGTCTTTGCTTGGAGTCGGCTGTATCTGGCTATGTCCCGCTGTATCACGAGAATGTCTGCTGGCTTCATATTGGTTTTGACATCACTGAGCATTGATCTGCATGCTCTTCACTCATCGTTCCAGATTCACCACAGGCTTGCCACTGACGCTTTGAATATTTAATTTCCTTTTTCTGTGTAAGGCTTTGTCGGTATATTTCTCGGAACATTGCGTTACGCATATTTTGTAGTTGTTGATGTACACGCATGGGCATCATCAGCCATCATCAATCTGATGAAGGCCTCCCCAAACTGTCACCATCTATTACAGTGCTGGAATTTAACAATTTAACAGCACCTGTACACGAGATGATTCCATCGCTCCATCTCCGCGATAGCCACACTCTCGGGCACCTGTCCTCGTTTGGCTGCTACTCTGTTGTCAGTCTTCACCGCCAGCCATCTTCCCTTCTCGTGACGAATCTGTGAAAGCCATTTTACTTCTATAATTAATCTGTACCTCTCTCTGTTTCTCAATGTAATTGCAAGCATACATCGCTCTCTCGCTCTCTCTATTTCTCTCTGCTTCTTTGCCAGACTTTGCCGAGCTTTTGTTCTCTATTCTTCATGAATGTCAATATTTCTGATCAGTATATGTCATGGCAGGTGATGAGCACTGATGAAAAAAAATGCGTTTAGGCACATTGCTATGTCCTTTTCATTACCATGTTCAGCTCTAACGACTATGCCACTCACAAATTTGAGATTAAATGCAGGGAAGTACTAACGTATTAAAAGGGGAGTCGGGAAAGATGAAATGCTTTCGATGTTATTTACATGGGCAGATGTGTTTAAATCATTATATTGGATAAGTAAAGGCATAAACGTACATGGGGCAAGAATTCGCCATCTCAGATTCGTGGATGTTCATCTCAATGTATGCATTTGCATTTTTGGGGCGCAGCAGTGGGAGTTGGATTCCCGCAACACGCTGACATCATGAAGAATGGTCAAAGAACTCTCATGACTGACACGGCCTTCCTTAAGCAGTGGACGGACATTTTGTACCCCAATTCAAGTCAAAATCAAAGTGTCTTCGCTGCTGAAATGAATAATAAGGCAGTGCTTCTCTCCATTGGCGACCGTGAGCCAGTGGTGGAAATTATCTTCCTATGACAAGGGCTATTCTCCCCGTAGGATGACCACTACTTACTCCACAAAACGGTTCTTATTTAATCAAATACAGGGGGATGACAGGTTGTTAGTTATGTCATAATATGACGCATAAACATTCGAAAAGTATTTTCAGCCTTTTTTTTTAAACACAACTTGTCTCATTTAGAGTGACTCCTGATGACATTTCAAGCCCACAACACATGACATGCTAGCACGGGGTGAACATGAATCATGAGATACGACGTGGTCTGGTAAACGACTAAGTACCAGGTGTAATTACAGACATCTTCTCGTAGCAGCTCTGTTGAGTTATTAATGGGGCATATTTATGCCCAGCAATAGACGAGTGTTGTGCAGCATTTTGCTGAGAGGGAGCGAACTGATTCATTGTCAGTTTTTTTTTTCCTGCGCGCATGTTGCAGCAATTCAAAAACATGGGTTGTTGTAATAAGATGCATGGCTGGCGCCAATTTCACGCTTTCAAATTAACGTTCCGTCATTCTTTCAAAGTGAACTCGAGACCTCTCCTTGCGGACTTCAGCAGAGTTGTTAGTGTAAGCTCCGAATTCAATTATTCTTAATCGGACATGGATCTTCACCAGATGAATCATCTCTTTGCCAGTTCCTCATCGCGGATTCTACAGTCGTGCACCTGGCTTCAAGCTGCCAGGCCGTTCGTGGGCTATGCTGAACAGGTTCCAGACAGGGCAAGGTCTCTGCGCAGCCAATCTCCACCATTGAGTCCTTCATGACAAGCCAGTCTGCGGCTGTGACTATTTAAACCAGGGGTGGGGAACGTCCGGCCCGCGGGCCGTATGAGGCCCGCGAAATCATTTGGTGTGGCGGGACTCGAAATTCAATCTAGGAGCAAACCTGGAAAAGCAGTTGCGAGTAGCAACATCATCAATACCAGCTAACATCACACGCCTCACCAAAGAGAAGCAGTTCCAGCCATCACATTAGGGGTGAGTTAATTAAATGTTTGACCAAATATAACAGGCTAATTTTTAAGTTAATAATTTTGTATGGCCCGCGAATGATGTTATACATATCCAAATGGCCCTTGGCAGAACAAAGGTTCCCCATCCCTGATTTAAAATAATGCCCCGTGTTGTTGATGACTGCCCGCTGACTAGCGGCGGTCTACGAGAACTACAACTTGGCCACCAAGGATGCCATCCGATGGGTCGGTGATGAAGCACTCGCTGAATGAACCATCTCTTCTATTAATCATTTCACGTCCGCAGGCCAGTGGTCAGTAAATCCGCGGGAAATATTAGTCGCACACGTGAAGGAGTCTACTCTCTCGCGTGTCTTAGAAATAATCACACGTTCGTGGATGCACAACAACCACTTCGTATATCACGTGAAAAAGTGGAACCATTGTAAATTGATGCTCTAAGCTGCATTGATTTTCGCGGTTTGCTCTAGGTGTTTGTTCGGTGTTTATGAGTCACGAAGATGGAGCCGTGTCTTTTCATCATTATCCCCTCCTTTCTCACGCTTTAGGATACGCTTTGAAACTGTGTGATGAAAAAAAATCGCTTTGCAAAAAATACATAACGTTGACAATCATCTCATAAGTGACTGTGGAAAACTTTTCGAAAAGGTGGTACTGTATTCCCTCGTTTAACGTTTTTAATCCATTACACGAAAACTACTGTTCATCGAAATAACTGTAACTCGAATTCACTTATAAGTTGGAAAATAAGTAAATAATCCCTGAGTCTGCAAGGGAGCTGTTTCCACTGCCAAAACAGAAAACGTAGAATGTAAACAAAGCCCAGTCGAGGTCTAAACACTCATAAATGAACGTCGCTGATTGGTTGAGGGCATGGCTCAGCCCCACTTCCGAGCACTCTGATTGGTCGAAATTGGCGCCCGCGTGAAAAACGTAAGCTTTATTGTTAAGCAAATTTTTTTTACGTTAATCGAAACCATGGGGTCCTATGGGAAGCGAAACGTTAACCGAAAAAACCGTTAGCCGATGTCACTTAACCAGGGGGCTACTGCACTGCGATTGGATTTGGTGCTAGCGCAAGTCTCACGATGGCAGCGCCGTTTGATATCTGCCTGCGATTCGTGGCGAGAGATTCAGCAGCCACAACTCCACTGGCGGACATTAGCCAGGTGGCGACAAGCAGGATATTTAGCATGGCAGCACCAAAGAATGTGAAATGAAATGAATAAATCACTGGTGCCTGGGGCACGCTCGGCGTTGAAGGAGGCAAGCGTCTGCATTTGGCGTAGCTTGCCGACGATCGCCATTCTATTTAATAGAAATCTATTTAAACAAAAAACATAATTTTATTTTAAAGAGTTCTATTTGAAAAAGCACCATCTTCTTTCATAGAGATCTATTCAAACGACCGCCATTCTCTTTCATAGAAATCTCTAAAAAACACTGCTATTATCTTTCATTGAGAGCTATGACACCACCCTTATGTTTAGGATTCAGGGGAAATTCTGTATAAACAACACATTAGAATACATTGCAGTGCAGTGATGGTGAGGTCATGTCATGCAATAGACCTCATCATGAATGGCTGCTTTCATGGATGGTTATGTGGAAAGTCCGTGCCTGATGCGTTAATATAATCTCAGTGAATTGAATGTAGAGGTCTATGTGTATAACGAGCATTCACGGCGCGTTTTGTCGTGAATGTACATGTAGGTGCCTCTTTCTGAGCTGTAATGTGTCTGCGTGTCTATATTTGTCTGTGCCCATGTACATACATTTCGTTGAGTACTTTACTGGTTAAACAAAATCAACTTAAAACAATATCTGATACCTGCGCACCCATGCGCACCTGTTGCCGACTCAACGTGTTTGTCTGTGTGTATTTTTAAATCCTTTATATTAAGTTCGCTTGCTTGCTTAGGACCGTGCAAATCTTCCGTTCGTCTTTTAACCCACTTCCCATGATCCAATCGAGCTGACATTTTGCACACAGACTCGTTGTGCGTGACAATGCATTTTCGTGAAAAAAAAATCCAAAATGTTACACTGTTTAGGGAATTTTTTTTAAATATTTAATTACCAATTGTTTAATGCTGCCAGACAATCATCTGACCCATAGGTGGCAGCCATCTCAAGCCAGAGGACGAGAGGACTCTAGCCGCCCCTATGCCACGCATATAAAGGATTTATAGTGAAAAACTTTGTTTTTACGAGTTTACTTGTTTCGTTTTAAATTTGAAGCTTTCGTGACTGCAAGGATTCATACTCTTAGGCTTTTTTGGTAAAGTCACGTAGGTAAAAAAATTAAAAATAAAATTAATATAAATAATAATAGAAATAAAATAATAGATCACGACGTTTCGGAGGCAACACAAGTCTCCGTCATCAGGTGGGACCGTCACAGCTACACATGATGCAGTAATTTTAGCTGTGACGGTCCCACCTGATGACGGAGACTTGTGTTGCCTCCGAAACGTCGTGATCTATGATTTTATTTCTATTATTACTTCTATTAATTTTATTTTTATTATTTTACCTACGTGACTTTACCGAAAAAGCCTAAGAGTAGTTTACGCTTTGGTTGTGTGTGTGTGTTTGTACATGCCAGTGTTTTATATATCGGTGCACAATAATGAATCCGTGCGCCCATGTGTCTGTGCGTGTCTATCTGGGGAGCGGTAGTGCAGCGGTTAGCGCACTGTCATAGGAAGTCAGCTACCTGAGTTAAATAACCGTTCACGACCAATATCAGTGGCAAATATCTGAACCAGTCCTGGGCTTCTCCTAGGTTGACTTAACCTTAAATGAGTAGCTGGTGTGGTGTGCAAACATCATCATTGGGGAGACAAAGGCAGCCGCGTGTAGTTTTGGCCACCCACTACATCGTGTGTCGTTCCGGCCTTTCACTGGTGCTCGCGAACAGCACTTGCCCCAACTGTCTCCTATAGGCTCCACGGGGATCTTTGTCTTTGCCTATGTTATGCATGTGCATGCGAAATTAAGCTCCCTGGATTCCAGATTGCTATCCATACCAATCTCAAAGAGGTGAATGCTGGGTGATCGTTGCATTCTGCTGCTACGCGTCGAGACTGTGGAACGCTTCTTTTTTTAAATCCAGCTTGAAAATCTATTTTTATGCCTTGGCTTTTCCTGTAGCCTGATTGTATTGTACATAGACTGTGAGTGCACTCATTATTATTTGCTTGATATTTGAATTCTGCATATTTATATAGCGAGTGTGGTTGTCATTAGTATTATGATTATTGCTTTTTACTGTTTTTAGATTGGATTTTATCTATACTTGTAAGTAGTTTTAATTTCATTTGTTTATACATATTTTCGTATAGACAGTGCTTGGAGATATTTCAACATGAGAGACACTTCATGAAATAAAGATTATTTTAGAACGCAATGTTTCTGTGTGCGCGGAATACTAGCGGAGTGGTTCCCGCAATCTGCTACGAACCCGGTGACCCGAGTTCCATTTCCGCATCACAGTCAATACCAGTGACAATTATCCGAAGCGCTTCCGCGCACCTCCCCTAGATCGACTCAACCTCAAATGAGTACCTGGTGTGATGAGTACACTCCACCACCAAGGAGACAAAGGCAGCCGGGCATAGTGCTGACCACCCACCCCCTCGTGTGCCGTAAAACCGGCTTTCACAGGTGCTCGCTCACGGCACTTGCCCCTGCATACTTCCAAAGGCTATACGGGGGGTGTGAGGATCTTTATCTTTTGTCGTTGCCCTCTGGCTGACTGTCCCTGCATGTGGGCTGCAGGTGCGGGCGGTTGGGCTCCATCACCCGCTGACCCCTCCCCGTGGCTCCAGCTCGACCTGGGTGGACGGTCGCGGGTCACGGCCGTGGCCACGCAGGGTCGCTACGGCTCGTCCGAGTGGGTGGCGCGCTACCAGCTGCTGCACAGCGACACGGGCAGCAACTGGAAGCGGTACCAGCGCGACGACAATCTCTGGGTGTGTGCCGCATGATGTCCTCGGCGCGTGTGTGTGTGTGTTTGTGTTCTAGATTTTAAGCTTTCGTGACTGCAAGGATTCAAACTCTTAGTTCTTTCGGTAAAGTCACGTAAAATAATATTATTATTATTTTATTTTTATTAATTTTAATTTTATTTTTTACCTACGTGACTTTGCCGAAAGAACTAAGAGTATGTGTGTTTGTGTGTTGGGTGTGTGTGGGGAGCGGTGGTGTAGCGGTTAGCGCGCTGCGCTACGAACCTGGCGACCCGGGTTCAATTGTCCGCTCACGGCCAACGCCGGTGACGATTATCTGAACCGGTCCTGGGCCTCCCCTTGGTCGACTCAGCCTCAAATGAGTACCTGGTACGACGTGTAAACATCGCCACTGGGGAGACAAAGGCGGCCGGGCGTGGTGTTGGCCACCCAGCCCCTCGTGTGCCGTGCCGGCCTTTATAGGTGCTCGCTAACTGCACTTGCCCCAACAGTCTGTTACAGGCTACACGGGGGATCTTTGTCTTTTTGTGTGCGGGTGCGCGCGTGAATATCGGGAGTGACGGCGCAGTGGGTAGAGCAGCAGCTTGGGTTCGTTAGTGGCGGGCGGGTAGCTGAGCTGGTACCGGGCCTCTCCTAGATCCACTCAGATTTAAATTAGTCTCTGGTATGTCAACATTATCACTGGGTATACACATGCGGCCAGGTGTGTTACTCTTGCCACACCATCTTTCCACAGGTGCCCGCTAGCAGCATGCTATGTAGGCCAGACTAAAGCTCTTGTTGAATAGCAATTGAAAGGTAGCATTGTAGTTAGCGAATAGTGCTCCTGTTCCAATTACTGTATCCAGGTTCAACTCCTGCCCGTGTAGACCATTGAAGTTTGATGTTTGAACGTAGCCTGGTCTCCCCTTGGTGCACTCATCCTAGAATGATGACTTGTGGTATGAATGTCAGCACAGGAAAGACGCTTGACCATTGCTTGAGGCACCCCAAATTACGGTGATCATATAAAATGTACACTTCTAGAAACGCAATTTCATGTGTAGGCAATAACACTCCTGTTTCGCCATAAATATTGCTGCATCTAGTTTACCTTAGTAGGCACTCGCAATCATTATTGCTAAAAAGTGTGTTTTGTCCTCATGTAATTATAAAGCAAACACGCGTACGTGTTGCATTGTTTATGGACATGTACAGCTGCACTCGCTCGTGTTATGTGTATTTGTGCATTTACTTAAAAGACATCTATCAAAACCTCATTATGAACATCATGTGGTAAGTATTTTTCTGCCTAATTACCTGTAACTCATTTCATATGGTAATGCCAATTTAATCCAAAATTTAATATGCACTAAATTCAGCCATTTGAGCAAATATTAAAGCCACACATTTTCCCTCCAAATAGTGGAGTAAATGTAACTGGAACATCTATTAAACCCCCGACAAAGCATCTTATATTGCCACCATTAGCTACAGCTGGTGAGATGTTAAATACCTTGCCTGGTATGGAGGAGGTCGTGGGTTCGATCCTGACCCTGACGCTTGTATATTTGGAGTTTGCATGTTCTCCCCACGGTCGCGTGTATTTTTCTCCTGGTCCTCCGGTTTTACCCTCCACATTGGAAACATGCGTTTAGAGTGTTTCGCTGCAATACATTTCCACGTGATAAGCCACTTCGTTGAGCTATCATTTGTGGTCAGGGCGCTTCTGAAACATAGCTATACAACTTAGTGGGCCTTACCTGTTAAAATACAAAATAGTTTAGCTTAGTTTTTTTTGTTTAAATATATCTAACACCTTTTCCTATGAAATGTCTAACATTCGCAACAATCAACTGTACACTTTGGTGACTGTTGTTTACCTACCTTTGCCCTGCCGAAGAACACTAAGCCTGCACAAACCCGCTATGTATCTTCTCTTGCACGATCGCCAATGAATACTATCAACATAGAATTCCTTGTGGGGACAAGGTGAACATTTTCCCGCAAGCTTATTCCTCCGCTCAGAGCGGCATTTATTACAATCCCGCCTTACGACTCGCCACACCTGCGCCCGGCGGTTTTCTTTTTTGGTCATAATTATTTCTCTGGAATCGTCGCGAGGTCCGCCCGGGGAGTCGCATGCGCCGCGCTCAGCGCTCGGTGGTGTCTCACCAGCGGCGTGGAACGCGGAGGGATCTGGCGTCATCGTGTCGCCGCACACCCAAGTCGAGCCGTGCGGAAGACGGCATAGTCTGCATAGACAGCGCAATTTCCGTAGAGTCTTAATGAAGTGTAAGTTGTAAAAATGTTGATTGATAACGGGCTGTAATATGTCGACCGTGGAAGTCTGTGACCATGTTTCTTTGTGGTCTATTTGATGTGGATGCCTTAATGGCCACATTAAATGTGCTCATTCACTTTGACATCACTAGCACATGAGCAGGCACTCAGAAATGTGAGATTACTGCAGAAATTGAGGGATTTTCTTTCCGTCTGGCAGAAGCAATGTGTCTCTCGGTCTACAAAATCTTGTCAGAAAGCATTGGCAACGTTGAGCCCAGCGTTGATGGAATCGCAGTCGTCATAGCCCAGGCTATTGATTGTAATTTGGTAAATTCCATGTGAGCAACAATCTTAAGATTTAAAGATTTTTTTCAAAGTTGGGATTGAACGTTAAGTCGCTTCTGCAGTCTTTACCACATGGTAAAACATCGTGTGCGTTTATTCCCTGTAAAGGTGATCAAATAGATTATTGTCGTGGTTATTTTGCAGCAGAAGGGAATGCTGGGATTTTATCTGAAGCTCTGATTTTGAAAAAGGACACTTCACCACACTTGTATTTGAATATAAATGATTTTTTTTTTGGTTTGACAGGAAGCTGTAATGGGATACAACAGAGATATGTGATGTTTAAACGGCAGCCTAACCACACCGACTCTGTCAAGTCCACCTCGCACCAGTGGCATCTTGCTGATGAAGGTGACTTGCAGCAGGGGAAACGAGATGGAGAGGAGAGAGTGGAAGATAAAGAGGGAGAGAGAAATCGTGGGAGGGAAGTAAGATTGAGGGACAAAGACAGAGATCATGTGAAGGGTTAGGAGGGAATGGGGAGACAGATGCAGACAGAAGCGTGAATATTTATTTCAATTCATCCCCACCCCCCCGTCCACACGTTTTTTTTTTTTGAGCAATGGTGCTCTGGGACACGCAAGAGCACAAGAGAGCAATGCTGGTTAGAACCCCCCTCGCTCTGGCTAAATGCAGGGGGAAAAAATAATAACATGACAAAACAGAATGAGGGAGTGTGGATGCGCAACATAATACCAAAACATTGCGGCGTGAGACAAGCCTATTGAATAGTGGTTTCAACATTGCAACGAGCCCATGAGATGTGCAGGACTAGTAATAAATCATTCCGTACAATTCTGGTTCGAGGCTACGGTGGTGAGCTGCTCTGTTAAATCTCTCCAACAGAGCACACGGAACCCACACGCGTTGGTGTCTGAGGAAGTAAGATTTTATTTTAAAAGTGAGATTATCCTGCATTAAATACAAATACTTTATAGGCAACTTGTGTGCGCGTGTGTTCTTCGTGGCTTCTAAACACGCACGCGTGTGCGTTCGTGCACACTCGTGTGTGTTACCAGCACGTTGTGAATAGCAATCAAAGCCAGCAGCGTGGGCAGTTGGAGTGCAGCTGCGACCAGGGACCGAAGATTTGCAGCAAGAGCAGGTGGCAGGTGGCGCGGTCAACTCCTGAGCCAGCGCCCTAAGCGGTGTCCGGAGAAATCCATGCGCTTGTACCGCCGGTGTCGCGGCAGCGGATGGGATGGCGGGTGCATAAAGAGAGGACGGCGCAAGGCGTGTGTGTAAGTGAGATGGGGATAGAACACAGATGAATGTAATGGCCAAGGGAGGGAACACGTCCGAGGGGAGTTATGAAATTGTCTCATCGTGCCGATTCTAGGTGGATTTTTACATCGCGGACCCATGTGAGATGGTGACGGCTTGAAGGGGCCTTCTTCCAGCAGTGGATTGATCATGGTTGATGATGATGATGATCAATGCAGTGGCACTTGGGGTTCTTTCCAGGGTGCCCAGGACATCCAAGAAGCTTTATACAGCCAGATCAGCGGCTACCCCCCCCTCCCGCCACTGCCCCAGCAAATGGGAGCATTTCCACTTGAGCCGCTCCCATCAGCTCCACTTAGGGGTCTAGTGCCTGAGGCCACCAACCCCCCTTTAAATAGGCCGTGGGTACAAGTTAAACTCATTAAAACATCTTTGTAGATGTTTACGGAGAATGGAGGAGATGCAGTGATTGAGGATGTATTTTCCGGTGGCATGTCTTCGTCTAAAGTGAGTGTCTATTCATAATAAATATGACATGGCGGCTGCTTCGTGGAGAAACCGCCCCTGCTACAGGAACGTAAAATTTTTCCTTGCTGGCTCAGGGCTGCCAATGGAGATGAACGCCGAACTGCGTAGGTTTTCACGGCTCTGTTGCAGAGCTCTCCGATGTGTTGTCGGGGTCGCGCTGCTCGCTGTTCAGTGTGACGTTTGATGTGGAGCGAATCGTCGGGCATCACGCGGCAGTGCATCCTGAAAGTTAATTGGAGAGATGAATGATTGCGTCATACCCCTCGCTTGGTTTAGTTAAGTGTATTGTAGAATGACCGTCCATTGCTTCACTATTCAAACCAGCATCACCAATTTTATTTTATATCCTCCCTCTTGCAAATGTGTGGGTGTTTTAGTTTGTTTATTCTTGGTAAAGTTGACTCTTGATTACCGGTGAGTGAATCGTGGAGTTGGCCTATTAAGTATGCTGCGTTTTTTTTTTACTTTGGACGCTGGTTTCAATATTATCTGCTTCTCGCTCATTGGGGACACTGCTGTGGTGTAGCGGTCAACACACTGAACTTGAAATTCAGAGGTCACTGGCTCTATCTCCCGGCGAGACATTTGAAACAATGGTGCAAATTTATTACATTCCATCTTAATTTAGGAGCTTTCGTGACTGCAGGAATTATTCTTTGGTTCTTTTCGGTTAAGTTACGTCTAAAAATAAAATAATAACGTCGTAATATGTTATTTTAATGTATTATTTTATTTTTAGACGTGACTTAACCGAAAAGAACCAAAGAATGTTTACATTCCACCCCCACCCCCTCCACCGATCTCTACTTTAAACTGCCGCACATGACCTGTATGTATGTGGAACTTCTTTCGCGCCGTACGTGGCCAACCGTGCAAATCGGAGGTGTGTAGCCACATGTGACGTGCCCACCTCTCTCAAGAACAGATGGTGAGCCTAGAAGAGTAGGCCAAAATGTCTCCCAGAAGAGGCTCTCTGGAGCTCCTTCGAGTTGGAGGCCCTTCCCCCAGCAGCAGAGCGAGCAGTTGCAGGGCCGCGCCTTTCACCTTACATCCAATCGCGGAGTCAGTGAGTCAGTGCCCACGTCGCCGAAAACACATCAGCCGCTCAAATGAAATCGGATTTTTAATTAAATCTTCGCCCTCTTTTTAGGATGGTAAATAAATGACATTTTGTAGGAAATTTTCCATGTGTTTTGTATTATACGTGTTTTAGTTTTAGCTGGGCCACTGTTCTCAGCACATCCTCCCCCCAGCGCCCCACCCGCCCCCAATACTTAGTTGAGAAATTACTATGAATGTAAATTAGAACGCCCAGTGATCATGTAAATATTTCTATTGGTGTTGACTATGGTATGAGATAATATTTCCTTAAATGAAAGAGAACTTGGAAGAGAGAGAGAGAGAGAGTTGGTTTTCATTAATTGAGTGACGTTTTGACGAAAGGGCTGCTGGACCGTGTTTTGGGAATGTCACCTAACGAGAGGTCCTGCCACACTCTGAGCGTGGGGGTCGTAAAGTCATGATGACCTTTGGAAGGGAAAGCTGTGAGAAAGAGACTGAAAAGCTCTTCGCCCCAACTCTTTAATTAAAACAGAGAATACGTTATGATGTTCGAAACCATGTACAGGCTTATTCACTTTTTCAATTAGATATTTTTGGGAGGAAAGTATTTCGGAATTCATGTAGAGGCTTAAGTTATATTTTCCTTTGTTTCTTATGTAGTCGATTTATATTTTCATAAAAGCCATTGTCTTATGCAATAAAGTGAGATAAATTGCGCACAGCTTACTTTCCGCGGGGTTTTTTCAACGCTGCTAAAAATATATATATAGCACAAAACACATGAAACGCATCCTTCTCGAGACTAATAACATTCCCAAACATAATTTGCACCAGTCTGGAATTAAACTGCCACACAGGAAGATTGGCTGATGGGTCGGTCGAAGTAATTTACCCATCCCAGCTCTCCCTGGGCGACATCGTGTGCAATTTTACCCGCGCGTTTTCTCAACAACCAGCGCTGTTTGCGGTGCTGCAGGCTGAGCGTGCCCTTGATTTTAAAGCCAACCTCCACCCCCCCCCCCACCTCGTTCAAATCCATCAACCGACTTCCCTTCGACGAAGTACCGCGTTTCTGTAACAGAGCTCCATACGTTGTGATCGTACTCATTACGCTATTACAACAATAATTAAACCAGCCTGTTTATTTGCAGATTTTTAATCATCCTCTTGCAAATGCATCGTAAGTAATGGTTACCAATGAAGGCAATCGCGACCGCTACAGAGCAGCCTTTGTTAAGCAAACAGGGCGACGGACGTGCCTATCGCTCACAGAATGCTCATTGCATTTTTTGACATCTGCACCACTGAGCATATCGTCATCATTGTCATCAGTGGTGATCATTCCACTGCTGGGCGAAAGCCTCCCCAAGCCGTCTCCATCTTTCACGATCCAACGATGTAACAATCCACCTCGCACCTGCACACGTGCTGGAGCCATCACTCCATGACATCCCTTCGATGTCACTCCTTCATGACATTGCCCATCGGCCGTCATCCATCCATTTTTGCAACATGCTCTGCCCCAAGGCCCCCTTTATTCTCTTTTTATCTCCGTGTGTTCTCTTAAGCCACTTGTTCTTCTCTCTGTCCCTCAATGTAATAATCCCAAACCTACATCGCTGTATGCATGTTTGCACAATGTTCAGCCTTTTGTGCCATTATGCATTCAGCACAGCTACTGTTTTATCAGGCTGTTTTCAATAAAATGCTTCATGGGCTCATTTCTGCACATGTGTAAACATCCCAGGGGGAGAAACACTATGTGATGAGTGTCTATCTCGTTGGTGGCCTTGCACTTTGATGTGTTTTATTCTTGCTGCTTAATACTGAAATAAATGGCCTCAGGGCTGGCTTTGTCACCCTCGCCAAAGCAGTCTGGCCAGCTCTGGATCATGTAGAATTTGAGATAAATTCCCCATCCCCCAAAGATTGTGGCAGTGGAGGTCAGCGGAGAAGGAATGCTTACAACCAAGATGAAAGAGTGTAATTACTGCGGGCACTTTCCAATGAGGAAAATGCATCATCCCACTCTGTTGTGGTCTGCCTGCAGTCTGTGTCCCTCTGCAAAAGGTGGGGGGGGGGGGAGTGGGGGGTTGGTGTGTGAGCACAAGGATGGGCCTTGCAGGCAATCGTACGGCCGTGTTTTTGAGCACTCGGGAAGTTTCTGATGGAATGAAACTCACTGGCACATGAAGGACGACGTAACGGTTCCTGCGTGCTCTTCAACAGCACTCTATTTGCTTCGGAGATCCTCGTGCGATCCCTACCTGTTCTTTTGTGTGGTTGGCTGCCCTGCCTTGCCCTGCACGTGTCCTTGTGATTCCTCTTAGCTCAGAGGTGATGGAATGCAGTGCGTTGCCATGAGCAGGCCCTTCGGAGCAAAACCTGCAGGATAAACGGTCTCAGCGCGTACCAGTTTTTCAGCAAGAAAGAACATCGTTTTACATTCATTAGCAGAATTCCCTACCCTATATCACCCGCTATTGATTACTTAAGCAGAGTGCCAGGTCACTTAGAGCAATGATAATTTAACAAAGGCAGTTCTTGTTCTTCTGTAAAGCAATATATAAGAGGCAAACAGTACGTTTTTATTAATATTCGTGTTATAACCACGATATCTTTTTCTTTCAAAATATTTAAAACACCATTGAGTAAAACTAATTATAATTTGTCCAACAATTTTCAGTATAAAAAAAATGATCTTTTTGATGATCTTCCGCCGGTAAGGTGTCACTTTGGGTGAGTTTGTTAATAAACTTGAGTTAAGCATGATCATCGTCGGCCAGTTTGCCTCTTGCAAGGCTTCTAAATGACTCCATTATATTAGAATTAATGGGATTGTGGATGGAAAAAACCGACGATACCTCCTCCCCGTATGACCTCAACACATCATGGCAGGATGCTGATAGCTAATGAGATGTTTTATGCATGTGGTTTTGAGTGCTGATGTTGGATTACATCTGGCTGGGCTGGAAAGGACATGACCCTTGAGGATTCAATTTTATCACCGCCATGATAGGGGTGATTAAAGCGCTGAGCTTATTTTCAACTTCTAAAAATGGATCGCTGCGAATCTACTGCCTTCCTTCAAACTACATATTTAGTATATATTTTTTCCCCTGTCACTTTCAACGCTCGCATCTTGGAAAACATTACTTTAATCAGCGTATGCACATAACGGTACCTGTTGAAAGCAATATCAAAAGAACATCATCAACACCCACAAAATTTCAAAAACACATTTGCAGATGCGAGCGAGAGAACTGTTTTGGCGTCTTTGATGGGTTTTTATGTTTCAATTTGGGGCATGAATTGGTAATGCGGATGAGGCTGCGCGCGGCTCTGTGCCACGCAAACTGCTGGTTCACCGTCGCCGCCGCTGTGAACTCCGAATGGAGGTGTGCGTCACGCACGTCTCCGAGCCTCCGTCTTGCTGCGGCGACGGCGGCGGTGGTGGTGGTGGCGGCGGCGGTGGCGGTGGTGGTGGTGGTAACGGTGGCGGTGGTGGTGGTGGTGGTGGTAACGGTGGCGGCGGTGGTGGCGGTGGTGGTGGTGGTAACGGTGGCGGTGGCGGTGGTGGTGGTGGTAACGGTGGCGGTGGTGGTGGTGGTGGTAACGGTGGCGGCGGTGGTGGTGGTGGTGGCGGTGGCGGTGGTGGTGGCGGTGGTGGTGGTGGTGGTAACGGTGGCGGCGGTGGTGGCGGCGGTGGTGGTGGTGGTGGTGGCGGTGGCGGTGGTGGCGGCGGTGGCGGCGGTGGCGGTGGTGGTGGCGGCGGTGGCGGTGGTGGCGGTGGTGGCGGCGGTGGCGGCGGTGGCGGTGGTGGTGGTGGCGGTGACGGTGGCGGCGGTGGCGGTGGTGGTAACGGTGGCGGCGGTGGTGGCGGCGGTGGCGGCGGTGGCGGTGACGGCAAATGGCCCGTGACAAGGATTTGCATTCGACGTGATGTGAGAGCACGCGAATGCCCTGCGGAGAGAGCGCAGAGGGTCACCGGGAGGGTGAAATGACGTGTTCTCTGGGGCACTTTCTTACTGCGTGTCTTTTGATCATGTTGCCTTCATTTTTCGATTTAAAGCTTTCGTGACTGCAGGGATTCATCTTCTTGGTTCTTTCGGTAAAGTCACGTAGAAGGGAAATTATAAAATGATAAAAATAATACATAATAAAATAATAATTCTTAAGTGAGAATTATTTTATTATGTTTTATTTTTATTATTTTATTATTTCCCTTCTACGTGACTTTACCGAAAGAACCAAGAACATGTTGGCTTCGTTGGTGCTAAGTGTCGCTAACGCAGTAATCGGTAAGAACTTTTATTTCACATGTCCCTGTTGCTTTAGAGAGAACATCAGGGCCTTGTGCTGCGGTTGTGCAGCCATCAGTGTGATGGCGTGTCTGATCACGTGCCGATCAATCTTGCTGGCAACAGACAGCGAAAACCACGGCGCTCATCATTTTACATTACCTCTCGTGCGAATGGACTGGCAAGCCCGTGTGCCCGCGCATGATCGGCCACTTGTCAACTCCGCACAACCCCTGTGGGGGCCAAAGAGCCCCATGGAGGGGCAATGGTGATGGCAAGTCAGGGTCTGACCTGCGTCATCAGGGAGTCAGGAAAGGCGCAGCCCATTTGTCTCCGTTGGGTTGCTGAGCGCGATGACAGCAAAGCTGCCTTTGGTGCACGTGGTGGAGCGTTTTGCATATTTCCACAACCCCCCCCCCTCCCCCCAGACAAACACCTCCCTAGCTTTTTGTAGCTGTCGAATCTCCATCAGAGATTTTGCTAGACCACCGCTTGAATTCGAATGCAGTATAGGCTTTGATTTTCTAAATGAAAACAAATGCAGAGAGAAGAGATAATCTGTTCATTTGGGGCTAAGCGCAGCGCTCTTGATTTCTCTCCAAAATTGGCGACGTTGCGATGCTAATCGGGAATCTTGTCAGAGAGAAAGCGCCGCGTGTGTCTCAATAAATGTGATGGGGGCAGGGGGCACTGTAAATTGCCTCTTTGGTTCTTTGTTGTTTCTGTCGGGCTCGTGCACGTGTAACCCTAATGGATTTGTCTCTTTAAATTGGCCGTTCACAATCGGAATCTGTACGGAGAAAGGATGACAGATTTATATGAATTTTGTATTTTAATGCACTTGGGTTTCTGAAATTTTTGGCGTGTTTGGCACAATTAACAGCTGGGGTTTTAAAAAAAAAGCAAAAATTATAACCCAGTGACAGCAGACATGGTTTTCTAACATAGCTGCGATCTTGCCAATTTAAATGCATGTTGTCTCCCATTTATAAAGCATGTAAAGTCTTCAAGTAAAGTAACTTGGCAATTGTTTTCTTGGGCGCATTATTAAAGTGCGTAATAAGGCATTATTTGGGACGATGTTGGGGTATGTTTTTGGCAATGCCATAATAATGTCAGCGAAATAATGGATGTCCTCATCATGTTAGAGGCTTTCTGTGCGTTTGACGATAAGGGTGTCCAATTAGAGTGACACCCTAGCTCCGAAACTAAATTAAAACTTTGAAACTACCATAGTAAAACATGAAAATCAACAGAGGTAATGTTGAAACTAATTCAGAGTGAAGTTAGTGTCACCATACTTAATTGGATATTAAGCGTGACCCAGCTCTGTTAACATCCTAAAGCTAGATATGGAAATTCAACATTGCTATGGCAGAGCTTGGGAAATTGTTGGTGGCGACTGACCACGTGCTGAGGCATGGTCTGCTGCTGAGGCAGACCATGCTTTCCCACCTGATGATGGACGCTTATGTTCCGCCCGAAACGTCGTGATTTATTTTATTTGATACCTACGTGACTTTACCGAAAGAACCAAAGAGTATAGATAATACATTGTTTAAATGCATGCCTATACAGGCCACCATACTTCAGTAGGGATTACCGTTGATACGGCTATTTTAATTCACACAATGGACAGGAAGGACAGGATCAATGGGCTCGCATAATGTGCATGCATAATGTACGTTGACTCAAGAGCGCAGAAGCGTGGTCACCACATCTACGCCTCTATATAAGGAACGAAACAGGTGGACTTCTCCACAAATCTGGCTGTCGCCTAATGTAGCTAGTTGTAATTACCAGCGAAACGTCGTGATCAGATTGTAAATGTTGTGGCTTGGCTCTCCAACACACCGGTGTGGTGCCGTACTAGTGACGAATTGGCCACGTTTTGTTTACGTGACAAACTTACTAGTTGGCTGTGTCGGGTGGTGGCGGGTTTTAACGACACATTTATATATTTACGCGATCTTACCCAAAAACACCTCTATTATACATTGATATTTAATTAATTAATTGCTGCACCTAAGGCGTGTTGCATTCTATGCTGAACTCTGTAACACAGCCTTTGTGGATGTCCTTCCTTGAGGGTCAAGAACATGGCTTCTCTCATTGACGACAGGGCTGTGTGAAGGGTACCTTACAAACGTGAGTTTATTTTCAGCATGCGCACACGAACGCACGCACGCACGCACGTACATGTGCACACACGCGCATGGACGCACACGTACGGACACGTTCCCACAGGGACAGCGGCTCCTTTGTTGTGCTGCCAAGGCTAGGGCATGGAGTCACTGTTGTCAAGCACAAGCATTAATTAACCAGTGCCTCCCTCACGCAAGCTCACCGTGATGAGAGCGATAGTCAACACACTTGTCCAGAGCTGTGGTGCTTTTGGGTGCCTGCCGGGGCAGAGAAGGGTGGACTGGAGAGTGAGTTTGGTGAATCTAACAAAAGCAAATATTTTTTTTTCTATTTTTATGTGAAGAAACAGATATGGGAAGAAGACATTTATCTGCTTATTTAATTCTCACTTATTTTAAACACATTTACGGTCATGATTATTTAGTGTTATATATTATTTCTTCTAATTAGGACCCATATCTAACGGAGATGGTCCTTGCCCATAAACATCTGGCAGTTGACGAGCATTAGTTTAAGCGAGCCTATCTGCACTGATGAGACACTATACATCAAAACCAGACCACAGTGAGAATACGTTTTTACCCTTTTATTACTTGATGCAGCTATCGTGCTGTGACGGTTCCACCTGAAGACGGAAGCTTGTGTTGCCTCCGAAACGTCGTGATTTTTAAATTTTATTTTTATTTTACTTTTATTAATTTGAATTTTTTACCTACGTGACATTACCGAAAAAACCCAAGAATAAAAAAAACAAAACAGGTGTTAAGTTGTTAAAACACCAAACTGAAACCTTTTTACAAGGAATCATGTCTGCATTAACCACAATACTTGTGGTCAAAATGCAAACAAAAAACATACTAGGATAATATATGCATTGTCTGTGAAACTGATTGGTCCACACCAGAGACACCTTTCTTTTGAGCCTCGTTTCAAACGGTGTTAGACCAGAGGACGCCAAGAGGCGTACAGCACAAAGACAAGCACTAGCAGAGTAATGCGAGCTTGGGGTGAATATCTACATCATGGTACCACCTTTGACAATATAGTCTGCTTGAATTCAACAAATTCTGCTGAAAACACGCAATAGCAGCAAGCCGTGTGGACGTCGTGCTGTATAAAAAATATACTGTTATTTTTTTTTGTCCTGGAGAGACAGACATGGGACCGGCAGCATATTCTATGATTATTTATCGCGTTACTTATATTCTCCGCAATGACACGAACGCCGCTTTCATCCTCTCAATTTAGTTCCTTATCGGGTGCAAGCTCGTGTCAGCCTTAACTCACCTCCGCGCATGGTGAGCCGAGTGAGGAGGATGGGTTGCATGCCCCCGGTAATGGTCGACAAATGATGTGCCCCCCATTGGACATGGTGGTCAATTAAGTGGCGATGTCAAATTCGCTCGCGCATTCGGGGAGCTCCATTTGAAACAGCACAACCGCAACGACGCACCCATCATTCCGGCTGCACCTGCACGCATCGTAAGACATTGACACTTGGCCTCGGATGCCTCCTCACGGACGGACGTCACCGTGCCAGGACACTCACGCACAACCTCTTTCATCTCTTGGCATCTGAAACTCCACATCCCCTTCGCCACTCGTTACGAAATTTTCTATTTTTTTTCGCAATCGGTAACTTACTCGTTGACGCTGAGTTCATTTTTTAATGGGCACCGTATGGTGAAGTCGCGCCGCACTCTGTACCTTAGCTAAGCAAGCACGCGCCCCGGTATTGCGCCGATGTGTTCAAACACAATAGCGGTACGTGCATACAATCACGAGGCTCAACAATTGTTTGTTCATTTGTAGAGATTCTCAGTCGAGACGGCCCATATTGAGTTGGCTGTCACGCTCCGTGTGTAATAGGCCACCCGTTTTTTATGGCTTCACTTACTCCATCTATAAATCTTGTCCCTGGTTTGCCTTTCCGCCCTTGTACGCTGCCATCTGTAAATCCACACGGTACCCTGGCACGTACTCTCTCGCATGCTCTCGATCTCCAAATTGATTGAATCGGTGCGTCGTGATTTGTTGAATCCCCGCATTGTGCCATCACAAATGCAAGTGGGTAGGTGAGAGTGTGTACAGCGTAGATTTCGCTCGTTTCTACAGCGGCATTGCGGGGGAAGCGCATCTTGCCCGCTATTTATAGGCCCGCGTCTGCCTCCCTTCCCACTCTTCCATTCCTCCCCCACCGAATCAAGCGGCGTCTATAGCCAGAGTCCCTCCTTGCGTTAATGGAGTTGCCTTGGGGGGGTGGGGTGGGGTGGGGGCAATGCGAATTCTGATGGCTTCTCATGCACCTCGCAGAAATTGTCCTTATTTATTGTCGCTCTGCAACCCTCCATCCATCTCCATTTTGTAATCTCTATATTGTTGTTCGCTCTACTTGTAGCTTGCGATTAACGCCCGTGGTCATAACTGTGTGCATCGCCTGTGCAGGGCTGGTAACAGATTTCTTTGTAAATGGTGTGTTTCTAACGGGAACATTTCAAGCGTGCCCATTAAAGGCTCAGAACTGGGATACACTGAATTTGTGTTATGAATAATAATTCTGTTTAGATTGTATCTACATGATTTGGTAGTCTCGGTGAGTCGTTACATTACAACGTGTTTCTTTTCGAGTGATTCGTTACCTTTTACTTCATCTCTCTGTTCTAAATAACTATCACTTTTTAGAACAATATCTTTCTCCTGCATAAGTGTGTGTACACCGTCGATATTCCTCGTTTACAACAACACAACGTTCAGTGATCACTGGGCTAAAGTATGATTTCGAAACACTGAATAAAAAAAGATTATTTTTGGATTATAAAAAAAAAGTTTATTCGTTGAGCTCGTTTAGCTCGTTAATTATTAACCTTGTGAGAGGATGACATCCAATTTAATGGCAGATGCAAGCCAAGTTTACGTGAAACATATCTCCTCTTCCCCGTGTTAATTGGGATTAAAATGCATGACTTTTCATTTTAAAATTAAACACCCAAGTGGGCTGTTCCGAGGCAGAGTGAAAATGTAAACAATTAACATTCAATGTATTTTTCGATTTTAAGCTTTCGTGACTGCAGGGATTCATCTTCTTAGTTCTTTCGGTAAAGTCACGTAAACTGGAAATAATAAAATAAAAATAAAATAAGAACGTTTTATTTTTATTATTTTATTATTTCCATTCTACGTGACTTTACCGAAAGAACCAAGAAGATTCAATGTATTTCCTTGCTTTTATTTCTGCAGAGGAGTTTTGCTGCACTGCCATTTAGAAACATGCATTTAGATCATTTAGATAATTTTTCTGCTATACATTTCCACATGATAAGCCACTTTTTTGAACTATCATTTATGGCCAGGTCGCTTCTGAAAAATAAGTTAATATCTCAGTGTGCTTCACCTGGTAAGATAAATAATAGTTTAGCTTCATCTTATTTTAATGTCATTTATTTACATTTCCTATACTTCGCACCCGTGTCGTGGTTTTGTATTGTTTGTTGTTGCAACCTTCTGACCTGCCCCTACTGGACTTCTCTGAAAAAGAGCTTTATAGCTAATCGGATTCCTCCAGTTCAAATACATATTCTGATTAAAGAATGCATCACAAATCCATCTAACTCACGAATGTGTGGGATGTTTGGTTGCGTAAAGCCCAGGGGAGTAGCTGATTAGCAAACCTATAGCCTCCCAGGGGTGTGCGCACAGATGTTTGACAAACGACTCGATTCCATAAGCATGTCAATTCCCGACGCCCTAGCCCGGGAAATGCTGCCCAGTTTCATCCACGGGTTAACGAGTCACAGTACGCAGCTGCTCACGTTATATGTAGATGCTCAGGACCTTCGCCTCTGTTTATCCCTTTCACTGACAGCATATGGCTACACTATGGGATCATTTGTAGGAGATAGATAAGCTTGTACATGGCGCCCTAAACAAGCTATTCATCACCGAAATTAATACACATGCACCGGATAAGTGAGTTATGTACCCCCCACCCCCACACCGAGCCCCCTTTACAATAAAAAAAGTAGCGTATTACGATGCCTCGGGATCACACATGCAAGAAGGTAGAATATATCGTGTGGTCGCGTCCGTTTTGTCATTCTGGCTTCATCTGATTGCTCTCTGCTGCCTCTGGGCATTTCCCTAAGTGCAATAAATCCGGAGGAATATTTAACCCTTCCAGTGTCAATTTCTGTAGCACCGAGATCAAATTATTTAATGCTGCGGCTGTGATAATCCAGTGACACAACCAGTTGTTTTGTGGTAAATGCACTTCAGATGCATGAAGTGCAATAGTAATGGTAGGAACCTCCTGGTTACACCAGCCCACAGGGGATCATTGTGTCCGTCCGTCCATCATGCATCCAAAAATGGGAGGGGTGGGGCTGGGTGGAGAGGGGAGGGTGGGGAGGGGCTGGGTGGGGAGGGTGGGGAGGGGCTGGGTGGGGAGGGTGGGGCTGGGTGGGGGGTGGGAGGGGTGGGGCTGGGTGGAGAGGGGAGGGTGGGGAGGGGCTGGGTGGGGAGGGTGGAGAGGGGCTGGGTGGGGAGGGTGGGGCTTGGTGGGGAGGGGCTGGTCACCCCGTGGTGCCCTTATAAAACTCAACGTTTAACCTACTCACGCCGGCTTGTGCCCGCCCTCACAGTCGGCCATATTTGCGGAACACACCACGCCGCCGTTGACCCTGGCCATTGACCGAGCAACCCAACGTTCCTACCAGCTCCCTCCGCAGGAATGTGTTTTAAAGTACCCCCCTCCCTGTAATGTTCTGACAGGCATCTGATGTTCACGGATGCCTGCCTGCAGCTTTAACATAAATACACTTCGCAGTAGATTCCTACAAAACTCTTCTTGTCAATTGTACGGCAACTCGCTCTTTCAAATTTACCTTTCAAGGGAGGTCTCTTTCTAGTGAGTGGTGAAGTCCGTGTGAGCGCTGCTGGATTGACGGAGTGGTGGAGAATACGGGCTCGGAATTGTCAGATTGAGAGGGTAGAGTGTGCGATTGAAGGGAAGGCGTGGGCCTTGCCACTGAGAATTGTCTTGTAGCAAAGTCAATCGCTGCCTACCTCATTGTGCCCATGTGACTTTTTGGCAAGACGGAATCGAAACGTCGTATGCTAGTATTTAATTTAATTTATTATTTTATCTTTACACGTGACTTTACCGAAAGAACCAAAGAATAATTCCTGCAGTCACGAAAGCTCCAAATTAAGTTTAAGACGGAAAGTGTTTGATGACTGCTCTGTTTATGTAAATGTTTCAAAATACGAGAAGCTGTCACGTGGCTGTCCGGTGAGGGTTGATGGGGAGCCACAGGACAACGTGACCTCCGTGTCCATGCCCACGATGCGCTGCAGGCGCCGGTTTACAGCGATGGGGAGTAAGTCTGACGGCGTGAGACTCCCCACAACTCTTACACGAGAGCGTGTGTGTGATGGCCCGATCGGTAACCCACCCTGATTGGATCCGATTCCCCCACGGTATTGCACAACTTGGGTCACAGATCTACAGATGTACGCTGTCCTGTAAACAGTGAAAGAATTAATCCAGTACATTTGCAAATACGTAAATGAAAGGGAAATTCTGTAATTATACAGGCAATCCAGAAATAGCTATGCAACTAAAATGATAGTGACAAATGATTGGAAAAAAAAAACAGCAATTTATTTCAAAGCCTATGCATGTCTCCCGACAATCTCAATTCGTATGTTAAAAAGCGTAACACTCTTCTCTGTACGATATAAAATTCACCATAAGCGTTCGATAGTTGATAAGAGACTATGAGTGTCATTAGATTTCAGTGAGGTATCTCGACATGGATCACCCCGTATGTGTTTTTTTTTTAATGTTCAGAGGCTAGAATTTCAGTTTGAGCAAAAATAATTGATTTTGCCATCATCTCTACAATGGGAAATGTCATACGGGAGGTCACGAAAATAAAAATAGATTCCCGTGGGATATTTCTACATCCAGTGTGAAACAGTAATTTCAGCAACGCGTGTATGATCAACAATAACAGTCGAAATCATAATAATGATGATGAACTCCACTCAAGTCGTGTACTCACAAGTGATTATCTCTAACAAGGAAAACACACCGCCAGCATTTGAAACCAATTTTTGCCCCGGCGCGCGCCGGTCCATTTCGCGTCATACCCACCCTGTGCGTGGAGTGACAGCCATTCTGTGCCACGCCTGTATCTTGCCGTGCCATTCTGCGTCGTGCTATGGCACCGTGCTGTGTTTACCTTGCTGCGCCACGCTCTGTGTCTGCAGGCATTCGGAGGCAATGAGAACTCGGACGGCCGGGTCCGGCACGAGTTGCCGCGGCCGCTGGTCACCCGGTTCCTGCGATTTGCGCCGCTCGATCCGGGGACCCCGGCGCGCATCGGGCTACGCGTGGCCGTCTATGGCTGCCCATACAGTGAGTGCCTTTCACCGCAATTAATAAATGGGTGCTGTCAATACGTATGCACCCACATACTGCGAGTGGCTGTCCCCATTGTGTTCACTACGATAATCTATCATTGGTCCCGCAGTCCTCCGCCGTTATAATTAATAAGGTCGTTAAAGTTCGTCGTGACAGCTGTGGCACCGGTGGTGATGGTAGCAATAAGCCCTGTGTGCTATAAGCATTGCTATAATTACTTATTAATGCAATAGCGATCCTTTGCAATCCGACACGGCTAAAGTGTGTGGTCACAGGCACTCGTGGATATTAATTTTGCAGTAACGACGTCAAACAGCCACAGAATACACAGACCATTTTATTCTACCAAATTGGAGCAAGGCTTGAATGTTGTTCTCGTTGTTGTACCGCATTCATTCATTATAATCTCCCGCTCCTGGTTTGTGTAAGTATACGGTATTTACCCGTACATAAAAAAAACACTTATTGCCGCTGCTCCAACATCAACCAAGGTGTTTATTTTTATAATTGCTGTTGATTAAAAGTGAATCCCAGCAGGACCTAACCATGACATAATAGCTCGAAGTGTTTTATGAGGTTGCAAATAAGCCCAGAGCAAGGAGACGGGCGAATTAATTCTCTTGCAGCAAATCACCACAATGGCACTGTTTTGGGCAGCACACAAAGTACAAAAGGAGGCATGCAAAGGTATGTCTCATCTTGGGACATCTGCCAAATGTTACAAATGAACATCCCCTGGGTTTGGAATTTTCACGTGGGACCTTGCAGTCATTCTGGAAATTCCAAAAATGCGTGAATCCTGCGTTGAAGATGCTGCGCTATTAATTACTCTTTTTCGGTAAAGTCACGCATAAAGATAAAATAATAAATTAAATAATAGCATACGACGTTTTGATTGCAACACAAGCAATCATCATCAGGTATAAATGAAATAGCAATAAAAAAAATCTAACCAGAAAACTATAGACAGACATATAAGCAGACAGATATCACAGAGATACATAGAGAGAGAACACACATAGGCACACAGAGAGAGAACGTCTCTGTGACGAGGCCTTAAATAGAGAGAGGGGGCGGAGAGAGGGAGGGGTTAGAGAAAATTAGCATGTCAATGAGTATGACGACGCGTGGTAAGGTGCGCAAGCTTGAAAATTAGGAGAACGAGAGAGAGACACACTAAATTAAATAACCTGCGCTATGTGCATCTACGCGACTGTGATTGTGGGGAATGGTGGCACAGTGGTTGGCGCACTTGTGCTGGAATCCTCGTGACCTGAGTTTGATGTCCAGCCACGGATAACAAAATGATATATGAACTGGTTCTGGGGATCCCCCAAGGTTGACTCAGCCTTAAATGAGTGAACATCACCACTTGAGGGACAAATGTGCATAGTGCCGGCCGCCTATACCCCCTTGCAGTGATCTTACCAACTGCACAGCGGCATGCTAATGGGATTTTCCCCAAAAGATCATACAGTTGAACGGTGCATCTTTTTATTTGCGTGTGCATATGCACGTGCGTTTTTTTGTCCCTGCGTTATATATACCGCTGCTGCTCTCCAATGTTTGAAAAAAATATTTCGGCTGAGAAGTGATCATTCCATTCTAGGTTTTTTGTAACCACTTGAATTGCTTAGATTTGCACAGATTCCCATGCATTGCAGGGACAACACTCGACAGATCCCAACGCGTGGCATGTTGGAGCGCTGCAATCCGTGTGAGCGCGAATATGTTGTTCTTTTGCTACGCTGCCGTGCACGGCCTCTTAGAAGCTCACCATTGAGTGCCGCTCTTGTGTAAATGGTTTGTGCGACATTGCGTTGCCTTCCCTAGAAATGAAAGGCTTAGAGTTGAAACACTGTGTGTGTTTTTCTAATATTGCAGCTTGGATGATCTTAAAAAATGGGACCTTTTTTGTCAGTATCAAAGTATGAAAAAGAAAATAATATGTTTTGCCCTTTCTGGCAAAAGGTTTCTCTTGCAAAATGTTTCCATTTGGTATTTGAACATCTTAACACCTGTTGTATTGCCAGAAAGGGTAAAACCTATTCTCATTTTTTCATACATGGCTGATCTTAGTTTTAAGTGTCACTCAGTGCTGTAGAAATCACGTATATATATACTTTTTGAGATGTGATGTGCAGGTTATTACACCGATTGAGACGTACAATCGCTGAGTGCCTCAAGTAATGTTACATCTTGTGCACCGAATGGAAAGTGGTCCTGCAGGAATCCTCCTCTAGAAATGGAAATCTGGCTGCGCTCAGGAGGACGGAAAATTGTGTTACTCGCTCCATTTATTTCCTGGCTGCCCACGTGGCCGATTCGTGTGACAGCTCTGGTCCCAACACTGGCAGGTCATCCAGCGAGGTAGTGCGATGACGATGTAAGACGAGACTCGCTACGCCACAAAGCATCATTCACGGGCACACGGGGACTGTGACTTTTGTGCGCACGCTGTCTTGACTTCGGAGGTGCTAATTAACGCTGCAGGTATTATCATGGCTCGTGATGGATTTGACTGAGACTATCATCCATTAGATTACTGTAATTGCTAGAATAGGTGATGATTATATTCATACATTCGTATAGAATGCGAGTGCAGTTCACGTGTGTGTGTGTGTGTATTATCTGCTCATTTCTTCTCCATGCGCTTGTAACAGACGTTGCTGCTATGATGGTAAAGACAAATCTCAAGGCCGTGTAGTTTATACGAAAATTAATACATCTTGAGAGTGCAATATGTTTCACATTTGTTGGCTGTTGCGGTAAAATTAAGTTCGACTTAGCTTATTGCATTTGCAGCTCAAGTTCTACTTTATGTGTGGAGCAATGGATAGATATACATACATGCGGTTCAACCCAGTGGCACGCGTGCACGCGCGCACACACACGTTACCCGACTGGTGGCATGGTAAGCTCGGTGTGGATTATGTTTTGAAGCAGGCGGCACATAAATCAAGTCGCAATGCTTTTATCCACCAGCGCATTGTTAAGAATGTTACTTTCCGCAGATGCCCATGTCTCATTCTCTGTCGAGACGTCCACACCTTGATAAGTGATGCTGTTGTCGCGAGAAGCTCGCCAAAGGCGTGACAGCCGTAGAAGAGTGGTGTCCTCACCGTCACATTAATAACCGCGCGAGATACCCGGTCGCCTTATCGTGCCTGCCCCGGCGCTGCACGTGCATCGATGCGATCGAGTGTGCGTCCTGCGAGAACACCTGAGCAGCGTCAGTTTGAGAATCACAACCGGAGTCGAGGAGGTATCTGCTGCGCGGTTATTACAGCTTTCCTTCTAGGCAATCAATAGCTCACCTGGATCCTCGTGTTTGTGTGTGCGTGTGTTGTTTGGGGCGCCACGGTGGCGAGACGTTATGTTCCTCGCCTGGTATGCAGGAGGTCATTGGTTTGATCGCGGCCCTGATGCCTGCTGTATATTCGGAGTTTGCATGTCTCTCTCCACTTTGTTGGGCTATGATTTGTGGCCAGGTCACTTCTCGCAAGGAGCTACGTAGCTCAGTGGCATTTACCTTGTAAAATAAAAAATAGTTGAATAGTTTATACTTTGCGTGAAATGGTGTCGAGAAGGTACATGTTTTTTGGTTAATACTTTTTTGGGGTATTTGTATTCTTGACTTTGTTCATTGTATGCCGTGGCTACGCATGTGGAAAGCTTGCGACTTCGTGCGTGATAAAAATGACACCCGATTAATTGAGGATGATGCACTCCATTACGTCTGTTAATCTATTACAGAGCCCTTACGATTCTATTAGATTTGTCTAGGTGCCTATTTTTAGTGTGATTTAAGTCCAATAAAATTTATAATGTAATCATACTTTATTATCCGCAACATTTTCGCTGAGTGTGTCGATTTCTTTTGTTACAAGGCGGGTCCTTCGTAGAATAATTGGGCAGCTCTGTGAGTTTGTTGCACCTGGAAGCAAACCGAATGAAACCCAAAATGACTCGCGATTGAGAGCCTAAATCACAGTCCGTACAGATAGATGAGCAACCCACTTGCCACGCTGCCTCCTACGTTGCCCTCGGTTTGGTGTTCCGAACGGATTGTGTGGTCCGGAACGGGACGATCGACCTTTTTTCCACCGCACCGATCTCCTGTTTGATCGAATGTCTCACGGAAGTCTATATCGGTTTTAAACGCAACACAACCCTCGTGGGTAAAGGTTGAGCTCTTCGCACTTAGCGAAGGTGCTTTTTGTTTATTGCATGATGTATGTTTGTGCCGCGGCCCGGAATTGTTGTGCCTGCGTGGATTGCACTCAATCAGTGTAATGAATCTTGCCGTGCAGGGGGGCAGACGAGAGCAGGCTGTGTAAATAGCCCTGCCTGTGTTTTTTTATTAAAAAAAAAACAGAGAACGATTTCAATGGGGCCTTTAAGAGCCAGACAGCTCTTTTAATACAACCAAGCTTTTTCTTATATATATATATATATTTTTTTTAGGGGTAACCTAATTCACTTCGTGAACAGTTTTTGTTCAAAGATTAATGCTGGTTTTTGCCGTGAGTGTAAATGTGCATGTGCATGGGGTCTCAGGCACTGGGGTGAGTGATTTACAGAGATGAGGGCTGCTGACCCTGTAGGTCAAACAGAAAATTCCGTTTTCACCGAAAGCAGTTAACCCAGAAGCCTCATAAAGTATGAACCTATTTTCATAGCTCTGAATCAGCCACTCAGGAGAGCCTCCGAGCTGCTGACAATAGTTTTATTTATTCCAGAAAAACCACCCAGCTGCCCGTGTATTTCTTACCGCAATATCGTAGATTTGATTTGTGTGTGCGGGAGCTCAGAAAATATCAAGGATCATTAGTAGGTTAATGTTGTATGATGGGAAATGAATTTAGCTCACTGCATTTATGCAAAATTAAGCTTTTCATATTAACTAGGACTAATTTGAGAATGTGACATATATCATCTCTATACCTGAAAACACATTCATTTCAAAAGGAGCAACAGCATATGTTTATGCATATTTGCGTGTATGTGTGTGTGTGCATGCGAGTGCATGCCGTCTTGCGCATGTGTCGGCGTGCGTGATTGCGTGCATGTGTGGATGCCTGCGTGTGTGCATTCTTTGTATGTGTGTGTGTGTGCGTGTGCATACGTACCCTCCGTGTGTATGTGTGTGCGTGTGTGATATTATATTGAGGTGATGATGGCATTTAATGAAAGCACTCGCTCTTGCAGGAAACAGAGCAGATTTATGCGGCTCCTCTGGAATGGTGACAAACACTATAGAGCCACCCTTGCTAAAGAATGATGCTTCGGTTTTGGCTAGAAAAATGTGGACATCATTAGGAGACTGATGCCCTATATATAGGCTTGTGACTCATTTGATGGCTGGCATAAATAACTGTTCATAACTCTAGTGCCAATGCTTTGGAGGGTATTCAGAACACAGCGCCCTATGCGCGCACATGCGAGAGTGAAGGATAACTGAGATCACCTCTGGTTATCGTGCTGTAAGGGGTGTCATTAATTTGTTTTATAATGAAAGGTCATCAGAGAGAGGTGCATGGCTTGTCATTTACCCCGCCTGCCCTTTGGCGTTTGCAGAGGTGGCAGATGGAATAATATGTATGGCTCGAGGTGACACGGGGCCATGCACTGCTCATCCTATAACTCATCGCCTGCGTGTGACCTTTCCGCTTGAGGCGAGGGTACTGCCACATTGATGGAAGCCAAAAGTTCATCTATAAAACGCTGCCATGCCGCACCTTTGGCCAGCGCCAATGTTTCTGGCGGGACAATTTAGCGCATCGGGAGACGTGGGCTGTACACGGAGAGTTATAGGTTACCCTCTTTGCTGTAACCGCAAAATTCCAAACCTGGTGGCCATAAATTCAAGGCATCAGCAGCCTCGGGTGAGAATTTTTTTTTGTAAAGTGCCCTCTACGCTGATGAATGGTAAGGCTCCAAAGTCAAAATTCCCATGCAAAGAGCACTTAGGAAGAATTTTATTCAAACGCAATTCAGATGCAGTGTGATTTAGCAGCAATCGTTATTTATTTACCTTATCCGCACATGTGTAAAGTCAACAATTAAGCCACGTGTGAATTATGGAATAGTTTATTCGTAACATGTTTTTTTTTATTAACGGCGTCGCTTTGACAGCACTCGCTGACACACACCTGGTATGGGGAGGGTGGGGGGTGAGAGGCATGGGAAGAGAGTTTGGTCAGTAATCAAAGGGCGAAGTGATATCAACACATGCCCACGGTGGGTGCTCTTCTTTTTAAGCCAAGTGAAGATGCAACAAAGTGAGCAGATTAGAGGCTGCTTCTCAGAAACTCCCCGATGGGCAGTGGCATCTGCTCCTTCTGTTCTCCTGTCGATGAAAACCTGCTCGCTGTGCGTGAATTATAAGGCGTCGAGGCGCCAGGGAGTGATCGCTAAAGTGTGCGGAGGCTGCACGATACTAACTCGGTCGCATTCATCGTTTAGTTTTGTACATTCCTTCCTGTGCAGTCGTGTGCATGTCCTCCGCATGCGGCTTCTTGGTTCCAAAAATAATGGCAAATTATCAAAAGAGTGGATTCGTTGAACCCGAATGAATGGGGGAAGGCTGTAGAACAAAGATATCGATTTATTGATCCAGTCGACTTGGGGGAATTACAATAAGAAAATAAAAATTTCAACAAATCCCGTTCATTGTACCTCTTAGTCTCGCAATGTAAAACCTGTAAGTGGATGGACACGTTACTTTGTATATGAGTCACAGTGTGCTACAGCAGTTGCTCAGCATTAGGGCTGAGCTTTCTCGCTCTGAGAACGGCTTCTTCTTCTTCGTTTGCAGTAAATGCTTAAAAAAAACTGCGTATGTCCAGTATCTTAACTCCTTTTTGGGCATAAAATTCGTGGCTTTAGTTAATGGCCAAAAGTACCCATAAAGAGGAATACGGTTTCTGTGTTTCCGCTCTGCACCTCCTCCACGGACCATTGTAAATTTAGCAAATCGCACGTAACTGTTTTATGCATTCAAGTACATCAGTGTTCACATTAACCAATTCCCTAGCTGTGGCCTGGCAGGAAGACGTAATTGTTATTTTTAAACCCATCAAATGTAATTCAGCATCCGTCTCACCATCTCCATGAGAATGATTCAAATCCAGGGGTGTGTGCATTTCACTTCCCTTCTCTGCCCCTACCTCCAACGCAGACTGAACATGGCTTCTTGCCTTCCTCCCCGCGAGCCCCTCCCACATTTCTCATTCCTTCCCTTCATGTTCCTCCCTTCTTTCCTCTGTTTACTTGCTACCCCACCGCTTCTTGTGGTGGTGCGGCGTGACGGATGGGTCCCTCGCGGCTGGAAGTTATCACTAATTTTGTCCATTCCTCACCGCATGGCACCGTGCGCGCTCTCGCGAGCGTCGTTATCGTCCCATCGCCACCGCCATCGCGCACTCGGCACGCGACGCTTTGCAGTTCTGCACAGGCTGTCGCCGTTTCTTCCCGACATCCGCTCTTCACAAGTTTATTCTGTTTCAGCAAGAACTAAAACGGTCACACAGCGTGCACTCCTGCCGCGCCGTTCGAGGCTACCTCCAAGTTATTTTCTTCCCTGACTTGTTGAAAGTGCTCTACATCGACGTGGCATTCGTGCTGGAGCGCCATAAATGAAAGTTAAGGCAGATGGTACCGAACACAAATACGGTAATGATGCTTGGAGAATTCACGTGAGTGGCAGAGATCATTTTTTAGCGAGGCCTCAGTCTCTCCCCCGAGCGGTGAGCACCACTCGTGAGGTCTCCTGTGTGGGGCATTCGCAGGGCAAGGCTGTGTGCTATGGGTTACCAATGGCAGTTGCTACTGCTGGAGAGAAACAGGTTTTAAACGTCTGTTGCCTAAAGCCAAAACAAGTCGGTGTCTCCTTGCTCAAAAGGGGCATCAAGCAACTGTTCATTGCTCTTGGGTGTAAGGATACACAGATCGAGCGATTAACATTGATCCTCAAGCTCACAATAATGTGTCAAATCATGTGCGTGACAAACGGTGGCTTGTTCTGATTCCCACGCGTTGCATGCAATGGATTCACCTGACCCCTCGAGCCGCTGGAGGCCTTTACATTAATCACAACTGAAGAAGAAAACCCCCACTCATCTTGAATCAAATCGCAATCCTGAATCTATTGAATCACGAGGACTGCGAATGGCTGTGTGCCGATTCATCGCGGTTGGTGGCCCCGAGGCAAGTCGGTGGACAATCCACACTCCTCTGGCAGCGACGTGAAATCTCTTCCACAGTTGTGACCAACTGTTGAATTTCTCGACGAAACACCCCGCCACCCCCGAAGGCAGCAGAAAATGAATCGTATTCCAGCTCGCTAATTTCAATTTTGACAGTTTTCAGGGGGGGGGGGGGGTGGGGGGGGGGAGACGCGCAGGGCTTGACCTCCACAGTTTAAAGGAGGCAGGCGTCATCGGTGCGTCAGACGAGGAGCGTGAAGGGCGCACGGCGGTGTGAATGTGGCCCTCACGCCTGTCCCGTGAGGACAAAGGGCCGTTAGCTCTGAATAGCAATGATTTCTGCAACAACAAAAAATTGTTGCCTGCTTTCATTTAATCAAGGTACAGGAACTGCTATTCTATAGCCCCCCCCCCCTCCCCACTGCTACATTTCACTTAATAAGCAAACTGTGAAATGTCTTAACCCGTGACTTCCTGTGGGACTGGATAGCTTCGAGGAGGACGGATGGGAGTTGTGTGGGAGATGTCGCGAAAGTTTGCACCATAGGCCACTGATGTCTCTCGCTGCTGTCAAGCAGCGCGCCGTCCCTGCGCGTTAATGCACACCCGAAAGCGACACCAGATAATTACCAGCGACACATTGTTCACTGTGAACGGCTGTGCTGGTGATGAGTTGGTAAATCAGTGAACGATGGACGGTAACTTGGTGCCCGGTGTCGTTGCTGGCAGCGGCTGTGTTCGGATTCTACGGCTGGGTGAAGGTGTGGAGTGGGGGGGTGCAGCGGTTATAACAAAGATTGTGGTAAAAGTGGTAAGGGTACAAAAACAGTTACTGCAGGTGAAGCGAGTAATGTCCGCCAGACACACTGTGTTTGAATTCAAGGGATGAAATTCGAGGTATGGGAATGGAGAAGACATGCTCTTAGTTCTTTCGGTAAAGTCACGTAGGTAAAAAATGAAATTAAAATTAATAAAAATCAAATATTATTATTATTAAATAATAAAATCTAATATTATTATTTTATTTTATTATTATCAAATATTATTATTATTAAATAATAAAATCTAATGTTTTTATTTTTTTATTTTATTATTTTATTTTTATTAATTTTAATTTAATTTTTTACCTACGTGACTTTACCGAAAGAAGTAAGAGTATGAATCCTTGCAGTCACGAAAGCTTCAAATCTAGAATGGAGCAGACAGTTTTCACGATGCCGTGTCGATCATGGATATGTCTTTCACCACGCTAGTCCTTGCGGGGTGGTGTAGGTGGGTTTGGGGGGAGGCTGTATGTTGCACTGTGCTTCGTCCGTGCTTCTCTATACAGTCCTCATTTAACGCAGTAGATGCGTTCCTGAAAAGTGTGGCGTTAAACAAAAAAAATGGATTTAGCGGAAACAAAAATGTCCGCGTAAATGTAACGATGAAGTTTGGGGAGATACGATGTAAACATAGACAAAGATCCCCGTATAGCCTCAACAGACCGCTGGGTTAAGTGCTGTTAGTGAGCACCTATGAAGGCCGGCACGACACACCACGCCCGGCCGCCTTTGTCTCCCCAGATGATTACACACCGCACCAGGTACTATATTTTAGGCTGAGTCGACCTAGAGGAGGCCCAGGACCAGTTCAGATAATCGTCACTGGTTTTGGCCGTGAGCAGGAATCGAACTCGGGTTGCCGGGTTTGAAGCGCGTGAAGTGCTAACCGCTGCACTATCGCTCACCACACACAGAGTAAGATAGTGGCACTAATAACTCTATCACTCTGCTCAGCCAGGCAGCTAAATAAAGTAGTTCGTCGTCAACCGCTCAGAGACCACGTTATAGTGGTGTTTCTTCCGCGTGTGCGAAAAGTGCTCCCGAATGGAAGAACCGCGTTGTAGCAAAAACGCGTTGTGTGAAACACCACGCGTTAAGCGAGGACTTACCGTACAAAGGAAACGTAAGACATTTGCTGAAAGTAATTAATAGGTCTCATTACTGAATGGGACCTTTCCTTCTTCAACATTAGTTTTCAAGTAGTCATCAAATGGTCATTACCTTCTGACCTTTGCAATACCGTTTTGTAATTTTTTACGTCGAAGTTGGCATATGTTTTTTCTATTCTTCCTACCCAATGTCAATGAAACATTACTTCTATAACAATGATGAAGGGATGCCCACACAGGAAGCATGCCATAGTGATCCTGCCGCACGCTGCCAATGCATGTGCAGTGGACAGTCATGAAATGTTGATGGAAATGCTGATGGGGGAAAGCTGACATGGAAATGATATTGGGATGACCATTGTGTCAAGACCTCAATCAAGTGAAGTCGAAGTAAGGCTCACTCTCGACTCGAACATCTCCACAATAATGAAATGAACTTATATTCGTTCAAGGTCAAGATCAAGTGTTGTCTGGAGATTTACCATTGGATGTGTAGCGTCTAAACATTCATGAATGTCGGTGCGTTAATTGCAGTACGCAAAGAAATGCCAGGCGTACGAGGGGTTAGTCAGAGTCCACACAGAGACAGGAATGCTCTTGCTGCATTGCCATCTTGTGGCTACCTCTCATCCCACTGGGGCAGGAGGGTGGCATGCGTGAGCCAGCATCACTGGCTCTATCTCGATTTAAAGCTTTCGTGGCTGCAGGGATTCATCTTCTTGGTTCTTTCGGTAAAGTCACGTAGAAGGGAAGTAATAAAATAATAAATATAAAACATAATAAGATTAATTTTATTATGTTTTATTTTTATTATTTATTTACAACTAATTCTTTTATTATGTTTTATTTTTATTATTTTATTACTTCCCTTCTACGTGACTTTACCGAAAGAACCAAGAAGACTGGCTCTATCACTCAGGCGGCGGCGCCACTGACATAGCAACTGACTCGACAGAGGGGCTGCCAGCTTGGTTGGGGGTAAATTCATTCTATCATCCCTACAAGGCCAATAAAACGAGTAGTCAGCAGTGATTTTGCTTGCCTGTCATCCAGCACCGAAGAGGCAAGGATTGGTGGATCGCACAATTATTGTGATACTCCCTTGCTGTGCGCTTTCAGGTGTGATGCTCTGGCTTGCCAGGAGAATGCGGTTCAGCAAAAATGTCGGACTCCATGCTTTACATCTGTATGGGATAGACTGTGTGCCCGTCGCATGCGTTGGTTAATTGTGAGTGCTCCAGTTTCCTCCTGCGTGTAAACACTCAAATGGCTGATCACACCTTCGTATGTGGAGCTGGGGCAATTGTTGGCACCGGCTCACTGCGTGGCTGCCTTCCTACCTGTCTGTGGGTTCCTTGTTGCCTCTGTGTCATCCTCTCTCTTCGAGAGCGAGCGAATGCTGTGCGTGATTCCAATCTGTGAGTAGTCAACAACAGTAATCATCTTTTTAGGGAGACCGGCCCCCACCACTGGCCCAGGGCCTCCCCAACAGATGTGGGCCGAGTAGCGACGACGAGAAGCAGCGCCACATCTTAACAAAACGAGCGTCGAACGTAGACTTCGCCTCGGCAAGTCGCCCTGCAGCTGCTGACTGAAGACGTTGGCACGTTTCCACCAGCGGTTGAAATCAATACGGTGAAGGTGTTCTTAGGTTTTTTTTTCGGTAAAGTCACGTAGGTAAAAAATTAAAATTAATAAAAGTTAAATAAAAATAAAATAAAAATCACGACGTTTCGGAGGCAACGCAAGCTTCTCCGAAACGTCGTGATTTTTATTTTATTTTTTATTTTACTTTTATTAATTTAAAATTTTTACCTACGTAACTTTACCGAAAAAAAACCCAAGAAAATGAATCCTTGCAGTCACGAAAGCTTCAAATCTAGAATCACGGTGAAGGTGCTCAACATTCCGCGGCACATAACCTGGGGGGGCGGTGAGGGTTGTGGGGGGGGGGTTAGGAAATCCTTTCGACTCTTGCCTCGTAACACCGTGCCCCCCCTCTACCAACCACCCCCCCCTCCTTCTCTTACCGGCAGCTTCAGACGTAGCGCACCTGGATGGGCGCAGCGCCCTGGCGTACCGCTTTGCGCACAAGAGCATGCGCACGCTGAAGGACGCCGTGGCGCTGCGCTTCAAGACGGCGGCGGCGGACGGGGTGCTGCTGCACGGGGAGGGCCAGCAGGGAGACTTCCTCACGCTGGCGGTTCATCGCGCCCGACTGCAGTTGCACCTCAACCTCGGTACGCGGCGAGGGTCCCCCCGTGGCCAGACGTGGCGCGCGCGTCGTTGTTACCCGTTGCGGTCTTCGCAACGCGATGTAAGACGAAACGTAATTTCCGCCGTAAGTCGTTCACGTTAACACCGCGAAAGCTGCTTGCGTTAATCTCGATTTGAAGCTTTCGTGACTGCAGGAAGCCATAATCTTTGGTTCTTTCGGTAAAGTCACGTGGGTAGAAAAATAAAAGAATATAAAAAATGTAATAAAAAAATAACGAGACGTTTGCAGGAAATTTCTACAGCACGTGGGTGAATGAATCACTCAAATGTGCATGAGCTGTCCTATCCAATGCTGTAGATTTTTCACAAAAGCTGCACTCTTAATATTTACTCTTCGGTTCTTTCGGTAAAGTCACGTAGGTATACAAAAATAATAATAATAATATATCACGACGTTTCGATCGCAACACAAGCAGTCGTCCTCAGGCGGAAAAATAATCCAGCCTGTGGACGACTGCTTTCATTACTCTCCCACTTCAACAAATGCTTGAGCTCCACTGCGATAACACACGTACACGGACAAGCTTACACCGATCATAACACTACAACACTATTACAGTTTAAGGATGACATTTTACGACTATTTATTACGATAACGCACGTCTTCCTATCCCTACCGCAGCTACCCTAACGATGGGGGCGCAATGGAAGTCCCATCCATTTCTGGCTGTTTTGCGCTAATCCTCCTGCGCTGCTCAATGTCTAAACCTCTCTGCCCCGTGTCCTCCTTCACTGTTTCTACCCAGCGCTGTTCTGCTCTTCCTTCAACCGCTTGTTACTTTCCTCTGCTGTGCGTTCCCATTAAATAGTATCCTTTCTCAATGTGTGTCTCTAAACCATCACAAACGTCCGGCTTCATTTTCCCCCCAACATTCTTTTTGCTCGGCCCGGTTGTTTTCTCCAGTCTAGATGCTCCCAGTGCCCCCCTCTCCACCGGCGTATTGCTGCGGTTAGTATCGTCCGCTCATCTTTTTTTCATCATGCTTTAACGCTCTGCTCCGCGTGACGGTATTGGGATGATTGTTGTCTCATATACTCACTTTTGTGTTGATGTCTTTAGCCTTCCTTATCTTGGGAGTTTACCGAATGCAGCAGCAGCAGGCAATCCAATCCTTATACTTACTGTACGTCTTCATCACAGCTACATTCTGTGGTATCAATCCTCCAAGATAACGCAAACCTTTCCGGGGCCTGCTTCAGTGTCAAGGCACCCACTGCGAGGTTTATCCGCATTTCTCTGGAAATGTATGGACCTACTGTGCGAACCTTTACATTTGTCCAATTTTCTTCTTTTTCAGAGGAGGAAATTGATTTGCGTTTCCCATTGCATGAACACCATGAAAAGCAGTGATGAATGCTTAAGAGAGCTGCTTCAGAGTTGAAAAAAAAACATAGCTGTTTTTGAGCAGCTCTATTTGCAAGCTGGCACCTCTGTGTAATGGTGTGGCAATTAAAATTTCCTTCCATTAGACTCACAAGTCTATTGGGGTGTCATTGTGCCTGGGTGGCTGAGGGTTAAGGCACTGAGCTAGGAGCACTGACATCCTTGGTTTGAATCTTGGCATCAGCCACCTCTGGTGGAACCTGGTTCTCAAGTGTAGCCTGTCCGTGCTGTTAGCCTGGTCACCAATGACTGCACGTCAAACATCACACTTTATTGTGGGTTTTCACTGGGTTTTGTTAAATTCAAGAATAAAAAATTATCTTTTGACAGCAATGGAAGGAACACTTTTTCACAGGAGGGCCGTGTGAATGTGCACCCTCTCGTGTGTGGACACCAAGGTCACTGGAAGGGATCTCAGAAGGACATTAGCTTTGCGATATCAGCCTCTATTCTATAAGACGCCGACGCTGCCCTGCGAGGGTTTCCAGAACGGATTCTCAGTTTGACCACACGATGCCAGTGGCACGCAAACGACGCCGCTCGGTGACCCAGCGCACATTGCCCACCTCCAGGCAGCAGGCAGCAGCGCGCACCCACGGGGCACACGAGCGTGACGGTGGGCACGCTGCTCGACGACCAGCACTGGCACAGCGTGAGCCTCCATCGCCACGGCCGCCACGTCAACCTCACGCTCGACGGGCACACGCGCCACCTCCGCACCAACGGCGACTTTGACTACCTGGACCTCGACTACCAGGTGGGCCCAACTCGGAGCCTGGCGCCCAAGCAGGGCTCAACTTGAACTTGACGGTTAGGGGTCAACCTTAAACTTGATACACAGGCGGCCACCTTGAATGTGACTAGCTACGAATTTTATGGCTACCTTGATCTTAGCAACCAGCTAGAGACTACATTCGGGCCACCTTGAAATAGACATATAATTGTACTCAGTGGAGAGACAATTTGTTTAGATTTCTTTGAACAGACTTTTAAAATAAGTTAACACATGAACAAAAAACTCTTTGTGAGTGGGTCCTACTATTTTTTGAGCTATAATTTGTGTCGATTATGTTTTATTGCGACTTAAATTACTTAAATTGTACCACGTTTCCCATTTACAATAGTCAGAACCTTTGATGCCTCGCGATTTCAAAGAGTGAAATTATGTTTAAATTTGTTTCCACGTTTTCTTACCTGCTTATGTATTTAATTACATATCTTAATTGCTCTTTTTTATTTTGTTCACATATATTTTTATCATAAATTCCTTCTTCAGTTTTTTTTTCCTTGAACATTGTGGAAAGCTGTGGTTGTTCAATCGCCAGACATCATCACTAAGAATGCAGTCATAAATCGAAATTAAAATGATATCTTTGCTTGACCGAGCATGTGTCAGTGCTAATATCTTATTGGTGGTCTTGAGAACTTTGTAAACGTGACAAAATCCTATGGCGGGGCCCAGACTATCCATAGATGGACACATGGATATTCAGATTGTCCTTGTATTTTCCCACAATTATATTATTACAACTGGCATTTTAACGTGCAAAACATGATTTACCTTTACAAACTATTATTTATTTTCTACGCATCTAGAGTAAAATCCAGATTCTGTCATATTAAAAGGATTTTTTTTTATCTCGAATGGGCTGCCACCTTATTCCTCAATTTGTCCGTGCACAGTTTTAATTTACAAGACATCAGATCCTCCCCCTACTTTGTAACATTTATACAGCCACTACAGCTTGTTGAGTCAACAGGGAGCTTTGTGTTTCTTTACAGATAGAGGGAGCATGCAGGAATGGCGATAAGTGAAGCAGCTGCACGCAAGACGATATTTGATATGCGGCGAAATATGATTAAGGGCAGTGGGGAGCAGGCCACAGGTCTAGCAGAGCCTATGGTTCAAGAAGAAACTGTGCTCCCTTACAGTTGCTATCAGCAGCACACACCAGGCATGTCGGCTTAAAATTCTATGGATGCACTTCTCTGCGGATTTGATGATTACAGGCCATTGGCTAAATCCCATCAGCTGAGTTTGGAAAATGGTAATTATTTCCTGACTGCCATTCTGATGTACATTCCTGATTGCAAGTATTCAAAGGAAGTTTCAATTAAACAGAATTTGTACTGTAATGCATTTGGAATACATCAATAGAATGTACAAAATCTCTATGAAATTTTTTTTAGTATTTATTACAAGGGACCTTTGCAAGTTGTATTGTTTGATCCTTATTATGCGATAGTTTTAATTTTAGAACTTTCGTGACTGCAGGAATTATTATTTGGTTCTTTCGGTTAAGTCACGTCTAAAGATAAAATAATAAATTAAATTAAATAATAGAATACGACGTTTCGATTGCAACACAAGCAATCATCATCAGGTATAATGAAATAGCGACATAATATCTAACCAGAAAACTATAGACAGACATATTAGCAGACAGATATCACAAGATACATACATAGCGAGAGCAACACAGGTGACAGAGAGGGGTGATCGTCTCTGTGGGGTGGCCTTAAATAGACAGAGGGGGGGCGGAAGCAGAGAGAGGGAGGGGGGTTAGAAAAAATTAGCATATCAATGAGTGGTCCAAAAGAAAACGTGGTGCTGCGAGTACGATGGCACAGCAAGCAAGCCTGAAAATCAGGAGAAAGACACACTAAAATTAAATAACCTAGTAAAATATCGAAATGTAATGTAATACAACACAGAGGGTCGGTCAACACACAATTAACGCATAGCCTGGTTGATTACGTATTTCAAAGATTGCTAAGTTAGAATTTAAGTGTGAACATTCTAAAGAGGACACAGGCAGAGAAAACAAGTCGCCAGAGAGAGAGAAAAAAGATAAGCTTAAAACTTCCCCGTAGAAGTGGTTCAATCTTAATTCTAGAACTTTCGTGACTGCAGGAATTATTATTTGGTTCTTTCGGTTAAGTCACGTCTAAAGATAAAATAATAAATTAAATTAAATAATAGAATACGACGTTTCGATTGCAACACAAGCAATCATCATCAGGTATAATGAAATAGCGACATAATATCTAACCAGAAAACTATAGACAGACATATTAGCAGACAGATATCACAAGATACATACATAGCGAGAGCAACACAGGTGACAGAGAGGGGTGATCGTCTCTGTGGGGTGGCCTTAAATAGACAGAGGGGGGGCGGAAGCAGAGAGAGGGAGGGGGGTTAGAAAAAATTAGCATATCAATGAGTGGTCCAAAAGAAAACGTGGTGCTGCGAGTACGATGGCACAGCAAGCAAGCCTGAAAATCAGGAGAAAGACACACTAAAATTAAATAACCTAGTAAAATATCGAAATGTAATGTAATACAACACAGAGGGTCGGTCAACACACAATTAACGCATAGCCTGGTTGATTACGTATTTCAAAGATTGCTAAGTTAGAATTTAAGTGTGAACATTCTAAAGAGGACACAGGCAGAGAAAACAAGTCGCCAGAGAGAGAGAAAAAAGATAAGCTTAAAACTTCCCCGTAGAAGTGGTTCAATCTTAATTTTAGAACTTTCGTGATTGCTTGTGTTGCAATCGAAACGTCGTATTCTATTATTTAATTTAATTTATTATTTTATCTTTAGACGTGACTTAACCGAAAGAACCAAATAATAATTCCTGCAGTCACGAAAGTTCTAAAATTAAGATTGAACCACTTCTACGGGGAAGTTTTAAGCTTATCTTTTTTCTCTCTCTCTGGCGACTTGTTTTCTCTGCCTGTGTCCTCTTTAGAATGTTCACACTTAAATTCTAACTTAGCAATCTTTGAAATACGTAATCAACCAGGCTATGCGTTAATTGTGTGTTGACCGACCCTCTGTGTTGTATTACATTACATTTCGATATTTTACTAGGTTATTTAATTTTAGTGTGTCTTTCTCCTGATTTTCAGGCTTGCTTGCTGTGCCATCGTACTCGCAGCACCACGTTTTCTTTTGGACCACTCATTGATATGCTAATTTTTTCTAACCCCCCTCCCTCTCTCTGCTTCCGCCCCCCCTCTGTCTATTTAAGGCCACCCCACAGAGACGATCACCCCTCTCTGTCACCTGTGTTGCTCTCGCTATGTATGTATCTTGTGATATCTGTCTGCTAATATGTCTGTCTATAGTTTTCTGGTTAGATATTATGTCGCTATTTCATTATACCTGATGATGATTGCTTGTGTTGCAATCGAAACGTCGTATTCTATTATTTAATTTAATTTATTATTTTATCTTTAGACGTGACTTAACCGAAAGAACCAAATAATAAATATGCGATAGTTGTATCATGCATTGCTGCATAGGATTGGTGCAAACTTACACTCTGGTCTTTTGAAAAATATGTTGGCCAGTGTGTGAGTGTATATGGGTACGCTTTTTCAGGAATGCATTAAAACACAAATACACTTAGTTTCATTGATTCATGCATTTGTATGCGTTATTTTAAGTTAAACTGTGTGTTCAAATTTTTTTATGATTATACTCCTAAATGGAAAATGTTGTGTGGAGGAGTAAAACAGTCAAAGATAAAATTAACCAAATCGCTGGCAGAGCTGGACACAGAATGTTAGTCTCTACAAGGCCCTCTGCTTGCCAGCAGATTTTTTTTTCTTGACATATTAACGGCTTGCCTTCACCTCCTTTGATGCCAACTACGTTTGATTTGCCACTTGGATGCCTGGCCATTTGGCAAACTTTGCAGGTAAGGCAGCCAAGATCACACGGCCGTCTGCCGTGCTGGCGCGTGTGTGAGCGCCAGTCGCGTGTTGACAGTCGACTGCAGTGGGGGCCACTTAATTGAGAAGCGTTCCTTTTTGCTGAACGATGCTAATCGCTTGTGCTGTACGCGGCGGGATGCAGAACCTGTGACCGCAAATCTGTTATCTGCCTGGGCATCACCGATGCACAAATTGGCATTCAAAGACAATGAGAGAAGGGGAGGAATAATGCAACAACAAAGAAATGCATACAGATTGTCAACACGCATCTGAGTGACACGTGTTATCCTGCATGTCGCTCCCCTGCCATGGTTTGTTGGACTAAAGGGCACCCATGATTTAATTGCAACCTGAGAAATGCCACATCCAACGACCAAACAGCAATCCCATCGTGAGCACTTAGCTCTAATGAAGCCCATCTCGGAAGGTGCCAGCTCACAATAAAGAAAAGAAGCAACGTGCTGTCTATCAACGTGTAGTCTTTATATTGGCCATCTGCCCCAGCAAACCACAAAGGTTTTATATAAATGTCCAAACGGGCTTGGCACAGGCCAATCCTCACCAGCGGCAGTGTGCATAATCCAGAGGCGCGGAGGGGCGAGGTGTGTGTGCAGCTATGTGGCTGTATGCGTTTGAGTGCGTGCTGAAATTATTGCTTGGTTTGACCCGTCTCTGGCTTAACATGCCCCATGGGATCTGGAGGTCTATTTCAGAATAAAAAAAACACGAGGTTACGTTTTTGACGCACGACTCTGGTGCCTTCTTGTAACCTTTATTGACCGCCCTGGAATTAGGTGTACAAAGCAATTTAAAATCGAGTTTGTAGTCTATAACAATGTTTTATGTGTCCCATGCGATTCGGTGGACTATTATGTTTTTTTTTGTAATTACGAAAAAAAACATTTAAGCGATAATATTCTATTTTGAAGTGAGCCCCAGGTCTCTGCTGCTGCACTTCCTACTGGAGTGTGACACCCATATGGTTGTATGGGGACATCCACAGGAGGATTTAACCGTCACGTGATTCATCTTCTTGGTTCTTTCGGTAAAGTCACGTAGAATGGAAAAAATAAAATAATAAAAATAAAACATAATAAAATAATTCTCACGACGTTTCGGCCACACCGCAAGCAGCCGTCCTCAGGTGGAGAGCAGGTCTGTCGAGTAGACAGACCTGCTCTCGTCGTGAGAATGATTTTATTATGTTTTCTTTTTATTATTTTATTATTTCCATTCTACGTGACTTTACCGAAAGAACCAAGAAGATGAATCCCTGCAGTCACGAAAGCTTTAAATCGAAATGTCACGTGATTGCTAATTTTTCTACATTCCATCCCCCACCCCGCAGTTGAGCTTTGGAGGGCTGTCCACTCCCGGGAAGGGCAGAAGCAGCTTCAAGCGGAACTTCCAGGGTTGCCTGGAAAACGTCAGCTACAACGGTGTCAACCTCATAGATCTGGCCAAGCGGAGGAAGCCAGCCGTGTACATCACGGTACACAGTTCACTGCGCCGACGCACATGTCACGCACATGTCACGCACATGTCACGCACGCACGCACCCACCCACCCACCCACGCATGCCGTTTCACCAAATATATTGGCATGTTACATTCAGCCATGGAACTGTGCTCTGCTCGTTTTCTCAGCATTAATGTTCAAGCACATGCCCCTGCTCATTATAATTGCTAATTCTCAGTTGTCCGAGACGGTGAGAGGTGTGGCCTCGTGTAGTCTTAAACATCAACGCGTGCAAATTCTTATTGGATTCAAATATTTACCCGTTGCTGTTCAAATGTGAAAAATGTCCACGTAAAACACACATCTATAAATACCTCACATTAATTACTGTGACACCTATCGGTGATTTAAAATCGAATTTGTTTGGGAAAGGAAACTATTTGCATACCAATATGCCATAAGAGGACATGTTTCAATCAGTAAATATTACCTGCTATGCCCAACGGAACGGAAATATAGACACTGACGAAGAATATGAAAACAAAGGCTGAAAAGTGCGTAAAGAAGCATGGAGAGGTGCCTACTTAGAATGATGATGAGGGGGGTCAAGAAGGAAGACGTGGCATTAGAGAGCATGCACAGAGGGGAGTACACGCCTGGGACGACGTCCACTCTGGAGATGGAGCAATGTGGCCCATTTGTGTGTAGGAGCTCGATCGATTGTTCACCGCAAGGCCGTGAAGGAGGCCTTTATCTCACAGTGGATAGATCGTGGCCGACGATAAACTTTGGAACGAAAGTGCTCGTTGCATTTGTCTCTGTGCGATCACCGGCGCACCGGATTCCGGCTTACACCCGTTCGTGGACACGCAGAGGTGGCCTTGAATTCTAATACACGTAACAACACGCATGATGAATTGACATTGTGCCTTTTTTGATTAAAAGCTCCTCACTGATTATGCATAATGAATGGGCAAAATCAGATTGCCGTCAAACTGTCCGACTCAAACCTTCTCCCTCGCGTGGCTGTCAGCAGGGCATCATGAACTCTCGGAGCGAAACTTCTTTCCATGGCACCTGACTGATTTGATTTGTTCCACTTGTTTATTCACATCCGGCGAAATGCCCAGTCGCATTGCGAGTGTTTGAGGCGCATATTCCAGATGCTCGGTGATTGATTGCACTTTGATGTACGCTGCGGGGTGCGTGGAAAGTGTCCTTAAAAAGTTTTAGTGCACTCTGCTAGAGTGCAATCTGGTGGCAATAAGTATGGGCGGGTGAGAAAGCGCAGGGGGAACTATTAGTGAGATTGCCAACAATGTGTCATATTTTGTACAGTATTGGCTATCCGCAAATCGCATCTGGAACTCGACACGACTGCTCGAGAGAGGGATGCAGACGAGAGACAGAGAGAGAAAAAGTGAAGATATAAATATTATTGGTTCTTTCGGTAAAGTCACGTAGAAGGGAAACAATAAAATAATAAAAATATGAAACAATAAAATTCTCACGACGTTTCGACTGCAACACAAGCAATCGTCATCAGGTGTGAAAAAACACAGTAAGAACATTTGAAAAAAGTGACGGTTTTTTCTTAACGTCAGCACCACGGACAGCGATTTTGGCAGTTCAGATGGACGAGTCCATCTATGTTCGGAAAAGATTAAGTGATGAGATAAAGTGACAAGAGAGAATGTGATGAGATAAAGTGATGAAGTCATCGTTACTGCATCCTTCTACTTCGCTTCATCATCGTCATTATGATTTAAAGTGAGTTAATCTACAAATTATTATTTAATTAGAAATGTATGTTATGGAAATCTGCATATATTTAAGAGCTTGTTTACGTATTTATTAAACGCAAATTTTTTTTTTTTTAAACATAGGTTTTCGTAGGCCAATATCGTTATGCATGATATTTGCTATTTTACAGTATCTCCAGAACGTATCCCTCGCGAATAACGAGAGAATATTGCACTGCACAGGCATCCCTCTGCGGGGACCCCTGGTGGTAGCCGTTGGACTTCTGATATTTAATTCATCACGGGCTCGTAATACTGCGGGGGAGCTCTTAGTCATTGTATTGAGCCCAAGATCTGAATCGTACACAAATATCGAAGCGGTTAGGGTGAGCTTTTATGCTTATTTTTTGTGATAAACACTTGACGGTAAGATGTGTGTGAGATGTTGTTAGTCGCATGTTTATTTATTGATTTACTTTACCAAAATGAGCTTTGGAAACACTGGCTGTAGCACGGGAATCTAAGTGGTGAATTATTTTGTGTAAACAGTCGTGCCAGATGCTGCCGCCAGTGTTCATGGGGTCTGGCTTAGAGCTGATCCCTATGCATCGGTGCGATCTGGTGGCAACAAGACTGATGCTTATGAATAAAACAAACATGGGTCATTGAAATATTGTGTGGAGGTATTACAAACAAGAACAGCAATTTGTGCCAGTTGTGTATTCCACAGGGTTGCTATAATGGATGAGAGTGCCTGTTATATTAATGACCACTCATTACGGTTGATGCATTTGAGTAGCCTTTGGCTTGAATTCTGGTCACTGGTTGACAAATGACTGCACGGTAACCCGACTCCAGATCTCTTTGAGGCACAAAGTACTGTTAGCGGTGGAGAAGAGGCCCTTTCGGAAACATGTCTTGCATATCTTGTGGGCTGTGTGGGTGACTTTATTAGCTGGTGTGATGGATCTTGTAGCATTCAACTGTGATGGCCAGAATGTTTGTTTTGCCACAGGTTGTGTTGGCTCTGTATCACTCCGTGACCCTTTTTCTCACTGAAGACCTTTTTGCCTGCCAGAGTAAACATTGGTGTGCACGCGCGCACATGTTTGCAACCACTTGTCAATATCCTCGACTGAAATTTGTAATGCATTATATTATTTTGTCACGAAACTTGTATTTGAAACTACTGTATTCGAGTGTATTGGTTGCACCATGTTTAGATTTTTATTCCAATTTTGAGTTGTACATGGTCTAAGATCAATTCCCAGCGAACGCGAGCACCAAGTGATATCTCAACTGGTCCTTGCTCCCCGTACGTTACTAAACTACAATGACCAGTGCGGTGTCGTATTGTCAAACGATTCCCCTGAGAAACCGCGTTCAGATGCCTTCATCCAGAAATGGATTGACAAAGGACATGTGTATGTAAGTACACTGAAAAAGAGCGCATTAGCTCCATGGTCTTTTCCCAATATAAATGGATTGACATCAGTAGGTTCCCACTGTCAAGATAATGATACAATATATGAATAGGTTAGTGGTTATTGCACTTTTATTCAATAAAGTAGCCCGTAGAGCGAATGAACCTAGTCGTATTGAATTATTAGTCCATTGTGATGGAGCCTGAAAACAACCGCCCATGTTTGTGTGAGTCTTTGCATATCTCTCTGAGACCTGGTTCTGTTATGACAATGTACTGTCATTATATTTTCCTGATGATAAATAGCACAATTAAGTCGTTTCCCTCCCCCACACAAATATATAGAGTACAGTATTAATAATAAGATTAATTGTGCTCCATCTTCTTCCTAGTGATACACATTGATTTAACAATCACTTACTATAAATAACACAATTAAGCAGTCTTATTATTTTCCAAAAAGTGCGATATTAATCCAAAGATTAATTATGCGTTATCTGCAATCCTGGCAGAGCACATTTATCTTGCATCGCCATCCCCCCTTCTTTACGAAAATTGTTGTTTATATGATAGCAGGCCTGATGCCTCTGCTTTAAAAAAAATAACTTCTTTGTTTGTAACAAGCTGTGCATACCACACAGGAGTCTAGAATGCAATACAAAGTAATTTCAGCCCAAAAACAGTCTACAAAAATCCGTGTTAAAATTAAAATTATATTATTTTTTAGGCATCGACAATTTCTGGAATGTGAATAGGCATTCCAACGAAGCTCTAAACGCATTGCTCTCACGTTCAAAAAGGCAAATGTTTACGCGTAATCTTACTGCGCATGCCTATCTGACTTCAGAAGCGTACAGCATATGGTAATTAAAATCAGCGGGAAATGCAGTATTTTGGCTTGAACCATTTCACAAAGAGAATTTTATTTTATGCTGATGCATTTAAATGTATATATTTTTAGCACATGCTGCATTTATTTAAATGAATTGACGTCTTGTTTGAGACCTGTGTGCACATTTAACGGAAGCTGAAGATTTAATGTATGCTAATTGAAAGTATAAAAAAAACGATACCCAGAAAAAGTTTCAAAGGCTTCTGCATCTGCTGCTCCGATGAACAACTCTCCAGAGCTAGGAACAAAGGTTCAATGAGAAGTTTCTGCTTTTCTTCGTAAATTATGAAGAAAAACCCCAGCGACATAAATCCTAAGACATGCTTAATATAAAAATGCACATCATTACCCACATTTTAACGTAGTACCAAATCGTGTTACAGTAACCGTGTGCACCAAATATCATTTTGTGAGCATATTTAAAATGTATTATGTATGCCATTCACATGTATCGCACTGTGTCGCTCCCCATCTCATCTACAAAATGTTGCCTCCAGGGTAAGAAGCCGCTCTTGAGCGTGGTGGCTCCCGTCACATCCGAGCAGCTTTCTCACTCCCGCTCTCCATCTGTCTCTTCTGCCCTTCGACTATCCTCCCGTTTTACTTGTTCCCTTCGGCTCTCCACCCCCAACCCTGCACACCTCCCCCCCTCCCTCCCACGCGTCATCTCCCCGTGTGCCCTCAGGGGAACGTGTCCTTTGCGTGCGCCGAGCCGCGGGTGGTGCCCATTACGTTCCCGCTGCCCGGCAGCTCCCTGTGGCTGTGGGGGCCGGCGTGGCACGAGGCGCTGTCCGTGGTGCTGGAGCTTCGCACGTGGAGCGCACGTGGAACGCTCGTCTACACGGCCTTCTCGCCCGCCGGCCCGCGGGCGTCCTCTCTGAGCATCGGCCTGGACGATGGCCGCCTCACCGTGACACTTTTGCAGCCGGGCCGCGACGCCCTGCACCTGTCTGCCGGTGTGTGCGTGTGTGTGTGGCTGCGGTGGCGGTGCGCGCATGCTGGCTGCCATTAGGGAGGACGGTTAGGAAGGTCAATGGATGTGGATGAGTGAACAAAAGCTGAAAGGCGTGTCACACACTGGGCGTATATTTTTTATACCGCCATCCTAACGATATCTCGAGTGGACATGATGTGACTCATAAAACTTAATGTCTCGATTAAATTACTTGTCAACAAGAAATTGGCGCAAGTCGTGGCTTTAGTGGAGCGGTGGCAGTCTTTGTGCCATATCTGTGAGGTGGGGCATGGAGATTGCCTCCTATTACGTGGGCTTTATTGGACAGATTTGGAACGTGGAAAAGTCGTGTCGTGTCATTGTTGTGGCCCAGCCGAGTAGCGTCATTAGCACCTCAGCAAATAAAAAAAAAATATCACTAAGTTAACTCGCTTAGAAAGTTCACCGTGTGAGGGCCAAACACAACTAAAAAATGTAGAGCCAAGTAATGGATGCTTCACTTTGAAATATTATATTTTGGTTAATCTCGGCCAGAAGGTCTACATATCAATACAGTTTCTCACAACATTTTAATTTAATGGTATTTAGTCGATTGAGAGAGCCCAGTGGGATTTATTTTCTTTTTGTATAGGACAATGTTATAGTTTGGGTCTGGATGAGATGAATTGCATGGATTCTCTAGTCTATGGAGAGTTAAAATTGAAGGCTTCTGTTTCCCTTTGTTATTAAGTGAATGTTGCATGAGCTGTGTGTGATTGATCATGTTTGTTGTGCGAGTATGAACAGAGCGATCGGCACTATTGCGCATGTTTTGCTTATGCTCAGTATCAAATACTATTCAAACCAATGTAAGCATTTCATATGTTACGTTTAATGGAAATTGAAATTGAACTACAGCCAGATCAGCTAAATAATATACAGCTATGGAATAAAGGTCACATGCTAGGCACTATTTAAATGTTAGCACATAAAAGCAAACCGTTCCGTTTTTTTTTAATTAAGAACAATTGTTTTCAATGTGTGATTGGGAGCAGTATTTCAAATTATTACATTCTCATTGTCGAAGATAACGTTATAGAATTAATGAACCAGGTACCTCCCAAGCAATTTTTGAACTCCATGTTGTTGTATTTTTTCTATACTCCAGCCCCTGAGCATAATTGCACAGCGAGATGGCGTTATGCTGTGATTCGCTAAACAGAGTTACTCATTGTTTACTGCATTTACACTCACCGCTTGCTTCGCCCATCCACAATGCAGGCTCGGATCTGAACGACGGCCAGTGGCATTCCGTGAGTGTCTCACTCCGGAGGAACTTTGTCGGTGTGACCCTGGATGGGGACGAGGCATCTGCCATCCAATCGTACAACCCGCTGGACATATTGACGGGGGATGTTTACTACCTCGGAGGTAAGAGTTGATAGTGGTGATGAGGGGCAGATGGTAAGAAAGAGTATGCGGGAGAGAGGACAGACACTCGGGCATATTGTTAATCTGTGATTATTGCTTTCAGGATTGGAGACCGTCTGTTGTGATGTGCCCTTACTTAATTCATTATTCTCTCTAGGAATTAAACAATCACCTGGTCCAGTGATGGCTTGAACGAAACCAAAATTGTCCAAGTGCAGCTGATGCAAGTCATTAAACAGCTTTGACTGCCTTGCCTGACAGTGCCATGGAAACTGCAATGCTCAATTGCCTGCTCAGGCCACACTTGGTCTGGGGAATGTGCAAACGCAGACCAGATGACTTTAGTCTCACCCCCTTGGGGCTTTGCTACTTTGTGCTGTCATCAACTCATGGGTGGGTCTTGGCGATTGTCTTGATAAGTTTCTGAGGATGGGGCTCATTTAGCAAATCCAGGTGGCTCTAGTCATAGGAAACTGTAGTACTTTTGCACTGGGTATTGCATTGTTTATGTCTCTTAAAATGTTGTTGTCGCTTTCTCACCCGATTCTAACCTGATTGCACTACCCGTGTTATCTAAAGAGACAAATTATTCATTCAGATATTTCACAGAAAAGTGCTACCCTTCATATAGAGAACGATCCATGAAAGCAGATATGATAAGAGATACATATAATGTTCCTTCAAGTGACCTCTGGTCCACACACAGTAGCAAGCAGAACTATGCTGCCCGCCCTGCGGGTAGGACAGGAAAACTAATATTTTTACTTAGCAAAATTAAGCGCGGAACCAAATTTAATGTGATGTGTTTTTTTATATGCAGTCCTTGGTGACACAACCAAAACCATTAACTCCCTGAACTTCACTTTAATCCCAGGTGGCTTCCTGGATCTCAGCAGCGCTAACTGAGCGCTCTAACCTCTGAACCACTGGATCACATCTAAGACGTCCCTTGTATCGTCACTGCTGGGGGACTGGAAGTCTGCTGCACTTTAGTGAGAGCGAGAGTTGCCCATGGCAATGAATGCTTAAATAAGGAGCAATTTGTCACGGTGCCCTTTGTGGTCCGTGCAGCTGGCAGGGAAGACTTGGGCATAAATACTCATTTATTAAGCCAAAATGGATGCACGGCAAAACAGAGAAGCCCACAGGACCAGAGTCGAGCCAAAACGAGAAACCGCAAAGCGAAACATACGACAACTTAGCCCAAAGTCAGAATCTTTCACGGCGCCAGTCGAAATTTGGCGCTGTCCAACAAGCATAGCTGTGTCTTACGTGGCACGTGAGCGATTCGACTGTACCAGCACGACCATACACTGCACCGCCCGTGGCCGCTGATGGATTGGAGTGCCTACCCCATGGCAGGTGTGGCAGCCTGTGTTGTTGGCAGCACGTCTGTTTGCATGAAACCGGGACAATTGAAATATGGAGCAAAGTGGATTAATTTGTTCTTTTTTTGTATTGTAAAATGTGTTCACCGCACACACCAGGACATGAGGTGTTATACATTTCGATTTAAAGCTTTCGTGACTGCAGGGATTCATCTTCTTGGTTCTTTCGGTAAAAGTCACGTAGAAGGGAAATAATACAATAATAAAAATATAACATAATAAAATCATTCTCACGACGTTTCGGCCACAACGCAAGCAACCGTCCTCAGGTGAAGAACAGGTCTGTCGGAAAGACAGCGTCTGAATGAACACCACCAAGCGTGGCAGCGTATATTTAAGCTGGGTTAGGGGAGGAAGAGCGCCTTGACAAAGGTGTTATACAGTTGCTGCTGGATTATTGTCAAGTTGGGGTGGCACGGTGGCGAGATGTTAACTCCCTCGTCTGGTATGCAGGAGGTTGAGGGTTCAATCCCGACCCTGATACCTGTGCATTTGGAGTTTGCATGTCTCTCTCCCCGTGGTTGCAAAGACTTGTATCCGGGTCCTCTGGTTTTGCCCTCCAAATTTAGAAACGTACGTTTAGAGTATTTGGCTGCTATACATTTCTACATGATAAGCCACTTTGCTTTTATGTATGTATGTTGAACGTCTTTCGCACTGTACCTAGCCAACCATGCTAATCAGAGGTGCTATCATTTGTGGCCAGGTCGCTTCTGAACAAAAAAATAAATATAGCTCAGTCGGCTTTACCTGGTAAAATAAAAACAATTGTTGAGCTTAAAAGTTGAATAATGTGTTTACTTATTTATCGAGTCAAAAAGAGGTTTCAAACGATGAAATATATACAGCATGTTTTATGTTTTGCTTCCATTGCCAATTCCTGCAAACTCCATAACAGTTAAGTGCTACATTGTGTGCTATGGATTTTCTGAAAAGGAATGTAAACTACAATGAATTTGAAAGCGCATTTAAAGTTATTTAATAAATAGGTCATGTGATGTTACAGTTCATGGTTTGCGTAAAGCAGTGCTAAGGAATACAGTTTATAATGTTGATTATATGTTAAGATTATTGCTTACATCAATTAGGACCCACGTAATTGGAGATGCCGTAAGGGTGAATTCAGAAAACATAGCCAAGCTACAATATACCAGCTTCAGTTAACTTGACCTTAAGGAGCAATTAGTGCTGATAAAGCATTGTTAAGGTGTGAGAGAAAAATAAACACGAAATAATGATGTACAACAACAAACTACTTTTTTTTTAGAGAATGTCACGTTGGGTGCATTACAGATTGGCTTGGAAACACAGACTGGCACAATGACCATAAAAATACAAATTCTCTCTCAGCAAATCATCACCTTCTGGAGCTCTGCAGCAGATGTCCAAGTTTATAACAAACGTGTTTTTTTCCAGATGAAGTTTACCTACATTTGTGTGTGTTTGTGTGCGAGGTTATACTGGGGATCGTTGTCTTTTTGTGTATGCGCACCTAGCATGGCACAAGCACCGCGACGACGCCACCGCCACTTAGTGGTGAACGGCGGTTGTTCCTGTCGTTTGTCTCTAAGTGTAGTGACGTAAATGGAGTCACTGGGGCGCTTTGCGCCAGCTGCTGCCACCAGAGTGGAACTGTGCGTCTTGAGCCTCTCTCTGGCACCAGAGCGGGTATGGCATGGAAGCGGGCCCTAGGGGGCATGGTTCTGGTGACGGTCAGAGCAGGGACGTGCGGTCAGGGGAGGCAGGGGAGGCAGAGCCTCACCTGTCATACTCCAATGAAAATAGCTGTTACGAAAAGTAAAAAAAAAGAATAATCAAATAAAAAAAATATTCAGATTTTTCCACTGATCTGTGTTATAAATGTAATTTCTGTACGATTCCAATCATTTTTATAGTCAAAATCGCCAAATTTGCGCAGTGATTAGCACATCGCGCTATGGACCCAGCGACCTGAGTTATATCCCTTCTCAGGGCCAGCATCAGTGATGGATATTAGAAACAGTCCTGGGTCAAACCAGCCTTACATGACTGATTGTGCGATGAGACCGGGTGTGGTGCGAGGAACACCATCCCATCTTGTGCCATGCAGGGCTTTAATGGTGTTCGCTAAAATATGAGTTTCATTTACCAGGTAAGGTCGACTGAGGTATATAGCTCTTTCTCGGAAGCGAGCTGGCCACAAATGACAGCTCAACGAAGTGGCTCATCATCTGGAAATGTATAACAGCCAAATACGCTACACGCATGTTTTGAAATATGGAGGGAAAAACCGGAGGACCTGGATAAAAAAAACCCACGATCACAGGGAGAGAGACATGCAATCTCCAAATATATAGGCATCAGGGTTGGAATCGAACCCACGACCTCCTGGATATCAGACGAGGGAGATGAAGCACTTGTCTCAACGGCCTGTGTAGGCTAAGACAAGGGATTCTATATTTGAAGCTTTCGTGACTGCAAGTATTCATATTCTTAGGTTTTTTCGGTAAAGTGACGTATGTAAAACAATCAAAATTAATAACAGTAAAATAAAAATAAAATAAAAATTACGATGTTTCGGAGGCAACACAAGCTTCCGTCTTCAGGTGGAACCGTCACAGCACGCTTGCTGTAATCAAGTATTAATTTTGATTTTTTTTACCTACGTGACTTTACCGAAAAAACCTAAGAATAAGACAAGGGATCTTTGTCTCTTGCGTGTGTTGCGTGGTGCTGGTCAGGATGTCCGGCAGTGGCAGCGCCAGGACAGTGCCGGGCTCCACACGGCTCGTTCCTCGGCTGCCTGCGCTCCGTACGCATCGCCGAGCAGGACCTGGACATGAGTCTCGTGGAGCAGGGCATGCTGGGAAATTTTACCGGTGCACAGCTCAACACGTGCGGCATCCTGGACAGGTGCGGACTGGAGCGTGCCACGCATTCGCGTGCTTTCTGTAACGCTTTGCAACACGGATTTGTCCTGTGTTGTTGTTTTTTCACGAGTGTGTTTTTATGTACGATGACATTTGATGATGGACATGAACATTTCAGGAGAGAACTACGGACTTCGGATGTTTGGGTGCCATGGTGGCGAGAAGTTAAATACCTTACCTGGTATACAGGAGGTCGTGGGTTCAGTCCCAACCCTGACACCTGTATATTTGGAGGTTGCATGTTCTCCTCAAGGTCGCAAAGACTTTTCTCTGGGTCCTTAGGTTTTCCCCTACACATTTAGAAACTTGTATTTAGAGTATTTGGCTGCAATACATTTCCACGTGATAAGCCACTTCATTAAGCTATCATTTTTGGCCAGGTCACTTCTGAAAAAAGAGCTATATTGCTCAGTAGGCCTTACCTGATAAAATAAAAAGTTAGTAATAGTTAGTTTTAGCAATTTCCAGTTGAGTGTTTCTATATCTGGAAAGAAACTGAAGTACCTGGAGAAAAGACATGCACAAGGTGATAATACAAACATAATCCAAAATCCATTAAGTTCATTTATATTCTGTCATCTACTACATAGTTTTATATCTGCAGGTTGGCTGTTTTACTTAAACATAATTATCCGAAAAATATGTGTAAGGTCTGGATCACAGGCGTATATTGCCATACCTGGCAATTTTTGCGTGCATTTATTATGCAAGCGTTTGATCATTCATCAATTTCTTCATAATTCGGCTCACATTACATGTGCAAATTTAACTCAAGATTCTGAAACTGTTTAAGTGGTAATAATAAATAAAATCCACATTTGCCACAAGCAACTGGTAAAATATTGCAAGTAGAATCGGCTCAAAACTGAACACACCTCAAACGTGTGTTTTTCTCAAGATAGGCGGTGAGTAGATAGAAGGGGGTCACTCTTTTTTCCTGGCAAGTTTTACAGACCTACGTGGCGTTTCATGCAACCTTTCCCTTAAACACAATAGCCGATAAACAATATTTGACATTTGCTTCTGACATTTCAACTTGGAAGCTCTTATGCAGCCACGCGGTTGGCTGCTGACGGTTCCTTGCCCCTCATTAACGGAGGGCACTTCACACGTAAATGATATCAAGGCCAGCATACCTCCCCAGAAAGATTGCATATGCAAGGGGTGTTGCAGAGATCACATCGTTTTTTTACCGCACAGACCATCTGTCTCTGCCCAACATGATGTATGTGACAATATACATGATGCTGGGTTATTTCGGTGAACAAAAAAAAAATTGTATACAACGCTTACGCTCGTAAGCCTTGGGTGGAATAAAAGCATAACAAAAACATTTAAACAATTAATCTGGATTTTCACTTCCAGATTATATGAAAATTTGATTAAATTGAGATTATTTTCGGTGCCATGAAAGAGGGAGAAATACAATTTACAGTCATATAAATGCTGCCTGATGGGCTTGCATCAGCTCTCTGATGTTTAAAATTCAATCTGCAGAGTTGAATTGTAATGGCCGTCCGATAGATGCGGCCACCAGGGGACTTGGCAGCCAGGCGCCCGCCCGCCCGCACACTTTATTCTGGTGCCCGAGGCTCGTGTGGACGTGACATTCTCAGTGCCTCGGTGGAGGGTTTTTATATATATAACCTTAGCATTGCCTTTTGTTGCCAAAAGTGATATTTTAGTACGTTGACTGTTCGTGGGCTTGCAATGTTTTATCTGCTTGTGTGGATGTTTATGTATTATGTAGGCTCCGCGTGCATGCGCGTGTTTGTTGTTGTGTGCGTGTGCGTGCGTGCGCACGTGCATATTCCTCATTTAAATACTTGCGAAGGAACGCTGTTCGTTGTTAATAAGTCCATTTTGAGAATGCCATGTTTATTTTTGCCGTGCGTCGGCGAGGTTAATGAGACTACGAAGAATGTTATTTACAAGCGTTATTTTAATTACGTTTCTTCTTTTGTCATTTATTTCTTTGTAACCTTTTTCACAAGCGAATATTAGTAGCCAGATTACCAGTAATATATGTAGCACTCGCGTGAACGGCTGGATTTGTTTTAAATCATTCATATTTGAAATGGAGGGCTGAAAGGAGAGCAGTGTCGAGATAATGCCAAAAGAAAATAATGTGTGCATTTTAAATCATTAACTTTGCTCAGTGGGCTTTGTTACCATTCTAAACACATAAACTGATTGAAATTGGACGACGAGTGGAATATTATCACTTCAAAATCACGGTGATTGGAAAGATTTCAGTGTGGATCCTTTGAAGGTTTAAGTAGTAATTGACATTCATTACGACTGCTAAAGAACGATGATTATACTGGTCGTTGGATGTTTCACAGGAATGTGTTACAGAACTGGCCAGGCAGCTCAGCATTAGAGACAGCGGCTCGCCATCACAAGATCATGAGCTCAAATCTTGTTCGGACTTAACTCGGCCCATAATCCCTGAGGGGGTCGATACAATATGTAGCACTTTGTGGCGAAGTCAACAGTGGTTGTTTTACATGCCGGTTTTCCCCCCACCCGAGGAATTAATGTGAAATGTTCACCCCGTTGGCTGTGAACAGATGAGCACCACTCCAATACTCGTTTGAGAAAAAAACATCACTCTTTGGATGATGATGATGATGATGATGACGATCATGATGAACTAATTTTAAATAGAATAAATCAAACGTAATTAATTAGTCAGGAAAACCAAAAACCCAGTCTATCGATTTGTTCTTAAGGAGGGTCCTGTTTAAGGTGTGTGGATAATCGCTTTTAATGTTTTAATTTTATTTATTTGAATAACTCAAAAATACCGAAAAATACCCATACATGTGAGAGGATAACTATTACAACTTTGAATAGTTAAAGTAGGACCCTACTTGTCGGTGCTACCTTCAGGCACCTCACTGCCCTGCAGGCAAGTGTCATGTAGACATAATGGGTCTGTGCACGATTTTCCAATCTCGCCTCCAAAGCTCTGGGGTTACAGGCTTGTACCACCACCACCACGCATGGCAGCGTGACCAGTGGAGGTATTAATAACAAATGTGACCAGACACGGTATTGGACAATTCTGCAGATAAAGTTCTCTCTATAAGGCTGGCTAGTGTCCCTCTCATAGATGGCAGTAAGAGATCATAGTCCCACGGTCGTATATAAATAGCACTTAGATGTTTATCTTAAAAAAACAAGAGTCGTGCTTTTAGCACGACGGACGTTATTTAATATTAATTTTGTATTCAATAACGTCACACCGCTGAAACTCTAAATCGCTGTTTTTTTTTATATGAAATAAATCTACGTTAATAAATATTGCTGAAAGAAAACATTGGGCTTAATGAATTGATGTGGGATTTTGATTATGTTTTACAGTAGGAGATTAAAAAAAAAACACGATGACTTCCAAATGCTACTTGATGTTGCAAATTGCACCGTGTGGAGCTGCTGGGCGTTGCCTGTGACACGGCTGACAGGTCTAAAATGAGTCATTCTAGACAGGTCTAAAATGAGTCATTCTAGACAGGTCTAAAATGAGTCATTCTAGACAGGTCTAAAATGAGTCATTCTAGACAGGTCTAAAATGAGTCATTCTAGACAGGTCTAAAATTAGTCATTCTAGACAGGTCTAAAATTAGTCATTCTAGACAGGTCTAAAATTAGTCATTCTAGACAGGTCTAAAATGATTCATTCTAGACAGGTCCAAAATGAGTCATTCTAGACAGGTCTAAAATGAGTCATTCTAGACAGGTCTAAAATTAGTCATTCTAGACAGGTCTAAAATGAGTCATTCTAGACAGGTCTAAAATGAGTCATTCTAGACAGGTCTAAAATGAGTCATTCTAGAGAGGTCTAAAATGAGTCATTCTAGACAGGTCTAAAATGAGTCATTCTAGACAGGTCTAAAATGAGTCATTCTAGACAGGTCTAAAATGAGTCATTCTAGACAGGTCTAAAATGAGTCATTCTAAACAGGTCTAAAATGAGTCATTCTAGACAGGTCTAAAATGATCTTCTTGGTTCTTTCGGTAAAGTCACGTAGAAGGGAAATAATAAAATAATAAAAGTAAACAATAAAATACAATTCTCACGATGTTCTTCACCTGAGTACGGCTGCTTGCGTTGTGGCCGAAACGTCGTGAGAATTGTATTTTATTATGTTTTATTTTTATTATTTTATTATTTCCCTTCTACGTGACTTTACCGAAAGAACCAAGAAGATGAATCCCTGCAGTCACGAAAGCTTTAAATCGAGGTCTAAAATGACTTATGCACATTGAATAGCATAGCAACAAATACTAATTTGCATATCAGAGTGATCAATGGAAATGAAGCACAGAAAATGAATGAAGAACTTAACAAAGGAGGCTGCAAAGTTTGGCTAATGATAAATGAGGAAAACAAAGTAGTGTATTGTGCAGTATGAAAGGTTCACCTATGAAACGGAAACAATGTTTGGAGGAACATGGCTGAGAACACGATAGATCATGTACACCTAGGGGCAATTAATGAAGGTGTGTTTACCATGAGCACAATACTTTACCTTGATGATCCGATGCATACTGACATGCATAGTCAGTTACTCTTATTTAAATACAGATTTTTTTTAATGTATATTCAAATTACAGTAGCCCATGTTACTTTTATTTTTGTCAATGTCGAGTAGCATTTTCTACTTGCGTTTTAAACATGTTCGGTCACATTCTCAGAAATCCCTCACCTAAAATAAAATATTGGTTATAAATGTCCCCGAAATCACTGTCATTTACTGCAAGTCAGTTTGTTTATTTTAAGCTACAACCTTAAATAATTCGATAATTAATGAGACAATTAACGCCTGCGCTTCATGGTACAGTTTTTATTTGGGCTATTGTGTCCTCTGTGAAGAGCAGTGTGAAGGTGCTACGAAGGGAGAGATCCGGTGTGCAAAAGTGGAAGTGTTTGCACAGGTTTGTTGGCTCACTGTTTGTTTAATGTTACCCAGGTGCCTCCCAAACCACTGCGAACACGGAGGGCAATGCAGCCAAGAGTGGGACTCATTCTTCTGTGATTGCGATGGCACAGGATATCTGGGAGACACCTGTCACAATCGTGAGTCTGTGGACACCTTCACACTCCATCCAGGTGTCAGAGTTGTGAAACGGGTGCAACGTTGTTAACCGCAGAGTGCCAGAAACGTCCTTTGCCAGTTTGGCAGTCATTAAAACCCCCAAAAACAAAAGACTGTTGGATATTTAGGTTTGTGTGCATTTGTGAAATGAGGTGCATTGAAGCGGCATTTATGAAAACGGGAAGAAATTGAACATTTTGCAGGTGTGCAGCATTTCCCCGCCACCGCTCGCCGCAGCCATGAGTTTGCTGTGACCCACAGTTAATAGCTTGCTGTGGCAAAAACCTTGTTAAGAGGTGTGTCGCCAATTTGTATTTCATTTGCACCCTGCCGAGGTTCCATCTTAACGGAGGCTTCTCAACGTCGCGTTGGCAGTTGGCGTGGCAGGGGAGGGCGTTGTAGATGGTGGATGTTGGCATCTTGAAGGGCCCCTACGGCACTTTCGCTTTTACTGCGTAAAACCATCAATGGCACACCAAGGGCTGGCACCAGCAAGATGCGCTAATATGTGTATTTATAACACTTTGTGGCCAATGCTGTTTCGTGGCATCTTTTCGACATCATGCTAGTGTGCAATTTTGAACATCAATTTATCAGCCTTTTTGTGTAATGTCACCCTGCGAGGATGGGACTCCGTGTGCTGTTGTATGTATTTATCACGACGTTTATTGTGAATACATTTAATCCACTGTGCCTGTGCAATAGGGATGACCCCATCACAATTCCCGGCAGGCTGCAGCACAGATGCTCACGTAGGAGTGCTATTGGAGAGCAGGCAAAAGGGTGTTGTGGATGTTTGCCAATTGGATTGTATTCTGCAGCCATTGACCGTAGGTTTTTGTTTTGCAAACGCACACCAGGGTCACCGATGTGTTTGTTGTGGATATAATTTGTATTAATTTGGATGAGCCATACTCAGCCCACAGTATCACAGATAAGATATTGTATTGCATTTGTTTACAGCCAAATGTGCCGCAGTTAAAACTTAAAATTATACAAATGTGTTTGTGTGAACATAGTAAATTACATCGGTGCTTAGTGTGTTTTTGGAATTGCAAATACACCACTGTTGACGCAGTTCATTTGACCGACTGAATGAGTGGCAGTGAGCATCATTGACATCTCACTGCCAAATGTAGTTGCTTATATAACAATGCCGTGGTGTGGAATAGGACCGAATTTCACGGAGCGGTCCATTTCCCACTGAGTAATTATGTGATTGTAGTTTCATCGGGCGAGGGGAGTTGACACGTGCACGTGTTGGTGAGTTTGACATAGGGCGGGAGAATAAACAACAACACAACAACAACAACAATAATTGTTTTTTACCCTTCTATCTGGCAACAAAACTGACACCTTTTTTACAAGGAGTCATGTTTGCATAGACCACAATACCTGCAGCCATAATGCAAACAAAAACATAACCTTGATAATGTATGCACTGTCATTGAAGTTGATTGGTCCAGACCCGAGACAGCTTTCCTTAGAGCCTAGTCGCACATGGGTTGGACCAGATGACGCCAAAAGGCGCAAAAAAAACAATTATCATATTTTTTACTGGCAAATGAGGTTCCAATGGTGTAAACAACAACAACAACAAAAGAGCAGCCAGGTCCCTGATGTGGCTGCAGTGGCTTGAACGCCTCTAGATTTGAAGCTTTCGTGACTGCAAGGATTCATACTCTTAGTTCTTTCGGTAAAGTCACGTAGGTAAAAAATGAAATTAAAATTAATAAAAATAAAACCTACGTGACTTTACCGAAAGAACTAAGAGTTTGAACGCCTCTACTGCCCACTTCCTGTGCGGTCCCCTCTAGCCGTGTTCGAGCGGTCCTGCGAAGCGTACAAGCACTTGGGTGGCACGTCCGGCTTCTACCACATCGACCTGGATGGCAGCGGCCCTCTGGACCCTCTGCTCGTTAACTGCAACGTCACAGGTGCGAGGCCCTGCCGCCACCATCGTCGTCGTCGTCGTTAATAAGCGCTGCCTTGCGCAGAGAGAGATTCATGATGAGCCGCAGTCACATGCTGGGCTGTGGCCCTTCCTTCTCAGAGCAGAGGGCCAGGGAATCAGAAGGCGGTCACTTGGAAAAATGGCATCATTTTCCAATGTCGCACCAACAGAAGGTTTATATTTGTAGAGGGAAAAAATATGTTGCTTTATAAATGTTTTTCCATCAGCAGATGTTTGGAAACAAACGATTCCGGTTAATAACTATACTAGGTTTAAGCATTTGTGTTTGAAAAAATATTAAAATAACTATACATAAGTAAACATTTTTTGATGCCAATTATTAATGAAATATCAATGTTTTTACACGCCACAGGCTTTCCAGGATATGAAATGTTAGCTTATCTCTGAAGTAATGGCTCTTTGCGCCCATCTCTCACTCTAAATCAGGACCCTTTGATATAGTGTTGATATATTAAGATACAAGGCAGCGTTCATGAGCATCATCATCAGATATGTTCTATCCATTTCTGGATAAAGACCTCCCCGAGTCGTTGCCATCCCTCACGGTGTTGTCATGCGATGCGCTATCCAGCTCCTGCACCCGTCGAGATGCAATGCCTCTGTCTCCACGGCGGTCATACCCTCGGGCGTGCACATCCTTCACTTGCTACTTCATTGTCAGATTCGACAATTGGCCATCGTCCCTTGTAGTGAAGTGTCCTGTATATTGTACTATGTATGTTGAACTTCTTTCACACTGTACGTAGCCAACCGTGCTAATCGGAGGTGTGGGGAAAGGACACGTTCGCTTGCTTTCCTTAAGAGTTTGTGTGAAATCTCTCCTTTACATTTGTGCTCTAATCTAATGTGCGTCTCTTTCTGTCTCAGTGTCGTTCCATGCATGCTTTGTGCACTTTTCAGTTTCTATTTTATTTTCTTTGTCACTGTTCATTTTTCAGATTAAATTATTTTCACGTAATATGTACTGATAGAAAACTATATTATTTAAGCACACTGGTTTGTTGTTTTTCATTCTCAAGTGCAGTTTTACAAAAGCACTCCAACCTTCTCACACTTTACTCTATTTCATCAGATTGATCCCAGTCCATCATCAATAATGTTCATAGGCTCACATACTGTCATAAATTTTCCAAACTTGTCCCTCCAACAAATATCTTCATTTGTTTGGTGAACTTGTTGTACATTTATTTTGTGTTTACTCATAAATTATCTTGAGCCCAGCTTTTCAGCCTTGTCTTATTCAGTTACTGCAGCATATTTTTATAGTGACAATGTCATCAGCAAATTTGAGCTCGTTAATATTTTCACCGTCTATTATTTTATTTCTCCAACCCCAAATTTTCGAAAATATATTCTAATGTAATCAAGAATATTATTAGGGTTTAAAAAATAGAAAATATTGCCCACATACATACCGTGAATCAGATTCTGGAAAAGACAATTGAATAAAATACCATTATCCCTCGCTTTTGTAGACTATTAAAGGAGCATTTCACTCACAATTTTATGTAGGTATCTCACATGCAATGGATGGTAGTGGTAAATGATGATAGTCACGTGTCTTTACACCAATATCAATGCAGTGTCCCATAAGTTTTACTTGAAATTGTGCCCTAAGCTGCGAGCTGTGCTTTCCATAGAGTTATTTTGTTTTAATTGCCCAGCACCAATGATGTACGATCCTCACTGTGATCAGCATGACAAACCACACTTGTCACTTTTCCTACTGTGGTGTGGTACACAGTAGGCAAAGTGACAAAAATATATAAATTGCAAAAAATATTGAAGTTGGGAATGTTTGAAGTAAATCACCACCTCGTGTGAGGTCTGATGTTCAAACGCATGTTAAAGTTTCTTGAGTGCGACACATCATTATCTCCTTGTCAGTGTAAAATTTCCTCTGTGAAATATGCCCACTAGCAATCAGCTGCGTTTGCGTGCACTCCTGTTTGACTAAAATAAATACACATTCGGCTGTGGTATCATTGTTAGCTCCCTGGACTTGCATTCCAGTGGTAACTGGCACTGTTTGATCCCGTGGCACGGCAGTTGAAAACAATGGGCACGTTTCTCAAATCCTTATGCAGTATACATGGGTTGACCACAGTTAAACAAAACAAACTATGTTACCAGGTAAGGCCCACTGAGCTTTATAGCTCTTTCAGGAGCGACCTGGCCATACATGATTGCTCAACAAAGTGGCTTATCATGTGGAAATTTATAGCAGCCAAATACTCTAAACGCATGTTTCTAAATATGGAGGGAGAAACTGAAGGACCTGGAGAAACATCCAAGCGACCACTGTGAGAATATGCAAACTCCAAATATACAGGCGTCAGGGTTGGGATCAACTCCCAGACCTCCTGTATACCAGGTGAGGTATTTAACTTCTCGCCACCGTGGCGCCCCAAACATTTAGTTGATCAGTAGGCCACGTGTGGGTACTTCCACTTCTTCCAAGATGGCTGGCCAGGCAAAAACAGAGGGGCACTCTAGAGCTCCCTCTGGAGGGAGGCCCTTCCACCAGCAGGTGGCGTGAGTAAGCAATTGCGAGGCTTCGCCTTTACATTTTTAGTGATTATTGCTGAAGGGCAAAGCCACAGCGGAGTGCTCGGGTGTGCTTTAAGGGGTCAGATTGCCGTGCCACAGGGCCAATTGCAATGTTGGCTGCATCTAGCCTCTGTGGCCCACACCCTCAATGAAACGAATCAACAAAAGGAGCGAAATTCTCTGACTAAAATGCCCTGGGCTGCAGCCTTTGGTTGAGTTGAACCTTGCTGCGCCTTACACACTTAGCTGCTTCATGCTGAATTGAAAGACAACAACTCCACGGGGTGGTGTGGTATTGAGCGTGGGGCTTTTGGAAGGATGAGTCTGGACTTGATGCATATTTATGAAGGTGCATGGAGAAAATGGATGCTTGGGTTTAATCTGCTTTGCACTGCAGCATCCAGCCACTGAGGCGCAAAACTTTAACGTGGGCAAAAAAAAAACCAGATACGTGAAATGCAACTCTCTTGCTGATTGCCATTCAGATTGATGCCAAAGAGCAAGTGGCTTGCTATTGTGCACATTTAAAGAATATGTTTAAATCAACTAAAAATAAGTTAGACTGTGGGGATTTTATCCGTGGAAATTATACCGTATTTTTAAATAAACTCTTGGGGTCATGTCGAGGTGAGCCCATCTGTGTTTCTTTATATTTATTGAAAATCTTTGCGTTTGGGTGGATCCATTCAACTGAAACGTTGAGATTAATTAAAATGGGTGCCTGGATTCACTTAGCCGCAGGACACTGGCAGCGATAATAGAAAAGCTTTTAGCACAAAATCACCATAAATTACGAGACAATACGTGGACATTTATTCTCGGAGATTGAGAAAAGAGGAGACAAGCGATCCCGGATGAATTGAGTGCGATAAATAACCACATCCTGTTGGCAGACAAGCCTGATCGCACATTGTACACATTATCAGCTTATATGTTAAATTTCGATTTAAAGCTTTCGTGACTGCAGGGATTCATCTTCTTGGTTCTTTAGGTAAAGTCACGTAGAAGGGAAGTAATGAAATAATATAAATAAAACATAATAAAATAATATAATAATATATTATTATTAAAGTCACGTAGAAGGGAAGTAATAAAATAATAATAATAAAACATAATAAAATAAAATAATATAATAATATATTATTATATTATTTTATTGTGTTTTATTTTTATTATTTTATTACTTCCCTTCTACGTGACTTTACCGAAAGAACCAAGAAGCTTATATGTTGCCATTGATGCAACATTTACGAATGCTTAACACACTTTGTGTGAAATTACATTTCTACAGTGCAGCTCAGTTTTCAGTCTGAGACCCTTTGTAGTGATACCAGTTTTCATTGCATTAGTAATCGTGTCCCCCATGTTTAACCAAAAATGTCGTGCCATATGAATGTACAATTTAATGTGGTTAAAATTCCACATTCCTATAATGGAATGCAGCTGCCTCATAGAGAAATGACGGGCTGAGCTTTCTTACCGCAGTGCTACCTGGCCAGAATATAGCTTTATTACTATATTTTATGTTCCAATATTCCTAAAATACAACCGTCTATTTTGTATACATATTTCTGCTGCGTTATTCCTGCGTCTATTTCATGGGCGGTAAGCGCTTATACGGTACAGTAATTATAGTTTTGTTACAAGCTGCTCGTTTTGCTGCCAATTGCCAGACTGCATGGATGTGCCATGTCTTTGAGGAGACCGCATGACTTGAGCCATCCTTTATTTGGCCTTGACGCAGGGAGGGGAGAGTAGGAACCCCAGCGGGACTCTGCCGTGTACGTAGCTCTGGGATAGTACACGCTACGGACCCGGCAACCTCACATCGATTCCCGCTCACAGTTAAAATAAGTTGGGAATATCTGATCCAGTCTTGAGACCTTCCCGAGGTCGCCTCAACCTTTTGCACTCCCATCGTCTTTTTTGGTATTGTTTGTTATTGCAATGTTCTGACCCGCCCCTGCTGGAGATCTGTGAGAGAAAAAAGAGCCGCGCATTTCATCGGATTCCTCCAGTATAAATACACATTCTCGATTCTGAAACGAGTGGCTGGTACGGCAAGTCAACATCAGCACTGGGGAGACAAAGGCGGCCAGGCGTAGCGCCGACCCAACCCCACCGAATCATCGTGAGCCTTGATAGATGCTCGGCGACAGCACTTGCCTCACCAGCGAGAAAGGCTCCACTGGGGGGGCCTCTTTGCTATCTGTGCTGTGCGCGTGTGCCCGTGGCGCTTCCCGACCCCGACAGAGGAGCGCGTGTGGACCGTGCTGTCGCATGACGGCACCGACGAGCGCCGAGTGCCCGAGACGAGCACTGCACTCGCCTCCTTCGTTGCTCGATTCGTCTACAACGCCAGCTCGGAGCAACTGTCCGCGCTCGTGGAGCAGGCTGAGCAGTGCCGGCAGGAGGTCGCCTACTACTGCCGGAGATCGCGTCTCCTCAACTCGCCCGGTGAGCGTCGCCGCGCCAGGATGGGACTTGCCGGACGGTCGGGGCGAATTGATTTAAAATAAAATTGCAGATGATTTACCCCATCCCTGTTTTGTCTGCAGCTCGCTTCTCTGAATCTATCTCTTGTCCACGTTTCTCTGAGCTAGCTAGAACTCTTATCTGTTGTTTGTAGCACTTCTATCATCTCACTCAGAGTTTGTAATTTGAAAGAGGAACTCAAAAAAGAGATTTCTGCTTTGGGCCCCCAATGGGCCAGCACCGCCACGGTGTCCCAGTGTGGTCTTTGCAGGTTTAGCCATGTACTGGAATACATCTTTCTCTCCCATGCACTTGTGCAGGCATCTTCAGGAGTTTCAGCTGGTATCACGAGTCAGTGTGACAACCTCGGTGCTAAATTGCACCTTAGTGTGTTTCACTGGAGCAGTGGTGTTCTTGCTGTTCGTGGAAAATCAGTCAATCGATCAATCTTGATTTTACGTGCTAATATCGCCCTCACTAAAGTAGGCATCAGTGCACATTACAATGGAATGGGGACGGTCCAGGGGGCATGGTGCAACAGGAATGAAAAAAGAGAAACCCGTCACGCCCTCGGTGGCCAATACCGACTGTGCAAAGCAAATTGAAAAAAGAGCAACCGTGCGCACCGAATTGCATAAAAGAGAAAAGCAGTAAATACAAATAAATGAAATACATTTAAAGTAAAGAGACCGTTTTTTAAAATGTATATTTTATTTTATGGAAAGGCAAGTCTGAAAAGGGGCGAGGAGGGAGGAAGGGAGCAACGCTTTGATAATTTGTAGGACTTCATTTCAGCCCCCCTCTCCCCCCATCGATTTTATACTGTAGTGCTTTCCATTTAAGGGGTGATGCGTATGCTGTCTGTCCAAACAGTTTGCCCTCGACTGATTTCCCTTCAGTCACATTTAAAGCAGCGTCATTGTAATTATTGAATCCAAGTTTGATTCGTAGCCAAGCACAACACCCGTGGCAAATGGTATCTGAACCAAGCGTGGGCCTCCCCTAGATTAACTCAGCCAAAAATGAGAACTCGATACAGAAATGTGGTCAACATAATCAAAGGGTAAGACCAAAGGCAGCTCGACATGATGCTGGCCTTACTACCCAGCCGTGTGTTCTCCAGACCGTTGCTCGCTAACAGCAATGTCCCTGACGTTCTCGAACGGTAAGTGGGGGAATACACTTTTCACGTCGAAGCGACTCTGCCTGCTTGAATCATTGAAACGAGAACACAAACCCACGCTGACACCGCTTGTCCTGCCCAGGGCCGGATTAAGACACGGGGGCTTTAGGGGCTGCAAGCCCAGGGGCCTCTGCCAGCTGGAGGGCATCCAGAGATGAAGTGAAAAGTTATTTAATTTGTGAATGCTGAATTCTATTTATTGTTAGCCTTGTAAAATAAATTGTATTTTTCTTTAACTTTGTTTTCCTTAAATTTCGATTTAAAGCTCTCGTGACTGCAGGAATTCATCTTCTTGGTTCTTTCGGTAAAGCCACGTAGAATGGAAATAATAAAATAATAAAAATAAAACTGAATAAAATAATTCTCACGACGTTTCGGCCACAACGCAAGCAGCCGTCCTCAGGTGAAGAACAGGTCTGTCGAGACGACAGAAAATATTACTGGGGGGGGGGGGGGGGGGCTCACATTACCTGTAGCCCAGGGGCCTACAACATCTGAATTCGGCCCTGGTCCTGCCCACCCTCGTGCAGACGGGCCTCCCTTCACCTGGTGGGTCAGCAGGACCAACGAGCGGCAGCACTACTGGGGCGGCTCCAGCCCGGGCGTGCAGAAGTGTGCGTGCGGCGTGGAGCGAAACTGCACGGAGGAGCACGTCCACTGCAACTGCGACGCCGACCGTGACGAGTGGTGCGTGTCACCTCCACAGCCCTGGCTTGGTTTGTGAGTGGTGATGGAACGGTGGTGGTGTTGTCTGGCTGTGTTGGTGGGTGCGCTTGCTTTCAATTTATTTTTACGAGCCCCCTCCGTGGTGAGCATGATAACGCAGCCACCTTTTTATCTTCAGCGCCAGAAGTGGTGGGGTTTTTTTTTTTAGAGGCTGGCAATTGCTGGTCATAACACACAAACGAGAGGAGCAATGTATTTCTAATTTTCTCTTTCGCACATTGAGGAAATGTTCTTAAGTGCCTATTTTAATGTGCAGTTCAGACTTTTAATACTGCAGAATATCATATTTTGAGGCTACGCGTGAGGTTAATGACGCTGTAAGTTGGTGTCTGCGTGCGCTGTGTGTGGAGCGGCTTGCGAGTTTGTATCATAGGTTCAAATGAACTTTCTTCATTTCTTTCGTAGCACTCTGCTTTTATCATAAGACGTGATTGTGTTTATTAAAGTGCTGGGGGTGCCTGTGTTTTTTCTTACTTTTCCCATTCAAAACTAAATTGAAAATAGCATGAAATTCGTAACCTGTGGCCGAGCAGCGAAAGACAGATCAACACAATCAACTAATATATCTCCCATGGTTAATAATAAACGAATAAAAAAATGTTTATTTTCATGAAACACTATACACTCGTGCGATAGTATACGTGTTATCCATAAAATAAGCATCCATGAATGTTGATAAAACTTTGCACACACGGTGATGTGAAGATTCTATCCATACACGTCTCATCTCGAAACCTTCCGCATATCAGCCGCGGCGTTGGCGACACAAATCGCATCAAGATTTCAGAGTCACGGGTGGTTATGCCCCTTATCTCGAGTGTACAAGTAATATATTGCCAACAACTTCAACTATGCAGTTCACACTGCTCTGTAATAACTCGAGCAATTGATTAGACCTTTGTGCACACCCCCCCCCCAAACACGTGGGCACGTAAGTCTGGAAAATAGTTTAAACATAAGTTACATTCGGTAAAGTCACGTTTAAAATAAAATAAATCACGACGTTTCGGGCGCAACACAAGCGTCCGTCATCAGGTGGGAAAGCATGGTCTGCTGCTGAGGCAGACTGTTTTAAAAGGTTTAAAATAAAAGGTTTTGTTGCGCCAGAAACGTAGTGATTTATTTTATTTTCTACCTACGTGACTTTACCGAAAGAACCAAAGAGTATGGATTCTTGCAGTAACGAAAGTTTCAAATCAAGATTGATGAGTTACATTATGTAGCATACAGTCCAAGATGTGCAAACAATAATTATTATGCCTCTGACGTGGATGTAATGGAATAATGCAAGATGGCAAACACTGCAGTGTATGAAATACGTGGCAGCAGCAGCAGCAGCGTTATATATACAGGAGCACCGTAGAAGGAATAAGACGAACATTTAGTTCGTACGCATGGCATGGAGGTGGTAGGGGTGGTTAACCCAAACGCTTGCGTATGGGGGGTCTACTGACAATGTACGTACGCATAATTCGTCTACATTGACTTTCAAGTGAGTTAGAGAGTCCGGCGGTGGACTATCTGTTTGCTTAAACACGTTAATATTATATTCTTGGTTCTTTCGGTAAAGTCACGTAGAAGGAAAATAAAAAAAATATATAAAACAATAAAATTATCACGATATTTAGACTGCAACACAAGCAATCATCATCATTTCACACCTGATGATAATTGCTTGTTGCAGTCGAAACGTCGTGAGAATTTTATTGTTTTACATATTTATTTTTTATTTCCCTTCTACGTGACTTTACCGAAAGAACCAAGAATATGAATCCCTGCAGTCACTCAAGCTTTAAATCCCGTTAATATTATGAATCCTGGATCGTTTCTGCGTGGATTAAATATCGGCCGTTCTATAGGATTCAGGGGGGGCGGGGGGGTGAAAAAAGTACGCGTGCGTACAGGGAAGGGTGTAGGGGTCAAGTTTTGACAGATTTTTTGCCGTACCTGAACCAGAGGTCGCAACCGGGTACCCGATACCCGTACCCTACCCAATACCCGGCCGGGTACGGGTACCCGTTTGCGACCCTGGTGCGGCCGGGTACGGGTAGACCGTGAGTCACTGGTGAGTCACCGTTTGTCACTCATTTCCCAACGTCTTGTCTCTTCTCACAATTCAAGTTCCTACAATCAACCCACCCGCGCCTGCAACATGGCTTCATCCCAGAGGTCGCAATCAGGTACCCGATACGGGTACGCAAACGGGTACGGTCGGATACGGGTACCCTGGTGCGGCCGGGTACGGGTAAGGAATCAAAACCCGTTTGCGACCTCTGACCTGAACTCAATGGATGGCCCCTAAAACAGCGTGCAATGTGGATGCCGGTTCATCACAGTGTCCCCCGCCCCCTTCCCCGCTCTGTCCCCCCCTCCTCTCCCGTGCCACGCCTTACAAGGATGCACGATTCCGGTTGGCTGACGAACAAAGAGCACCTGCCGGTGACGCAGCTCGTCATTGGCGACGCGAACCGCTCGCGCTCGGCCGCCAGCTACCTCGTGGGGCCGCTGCGTTGCCACGGCGACAGTAAGCGCCCCCCCCCCCTCCTTGTGCCTTTCCCACCACGTGGCGCTGCGGGTTTGCTTGCTGCTCGTCGTTAATGAACGTTCCGAATAAACGGAAGTGAAAATCTTATTTATTGGTTCTTTTTTGGTAAAGTCGCGTGGGTAGAAAATGTAATTGAATTACAAATTAATTATAATAAAAGTAAAAAAAAACCCACGACGTTTCGATCGCAACACAAGCGGTCTTGTAGATCAAAAGTCACGTAGATTTATCTATCTTCGTGACTTTACCGAAAGAACCAAGAATACGAATTCCTGCAGCCACCAAAGTTTTAAGTCGGTCTTCATCAGGCGGAGAGAAAATCGTAATTCATGAATTAAATTTGTGGCCACTCCGTCGCGCACATAAACGCCGCGACTCACATGAAATCCATCCTCTCGTTCTTCACCAAGCACCCGTCGTTGCCAAAGTCGCCGTAGTCATAAACAAAACTTTGATTAGCGCATCGTGTAGAGCTCGTCGAGAGGAATTGATCGCCGTGTCGTTCGCCTTCAACAGACATTAAATGACGTCGCAACGCAGTTTATGCGAGAACTTATGGAATCCTGGGGTCCCGCCATAAGCTTAATTTTACTCGGTGCATAAACCTCTCGGCAGAGAAAAAAAGATTAACAGTTGTTTCCAATGTTCTTATGATTCATATTTATATGTTTAGTTCCTTGCCGTAAACATGTGTGTGTGTGCGGCAAGTATTTATTAAATTTAGGGTGATGTGGTAACCCAAAGCTGGAATTTTGTAAGATGTAATGCAGCATAGTAAATCGTTGACATTTCTACTTAAATTATCGGCTTTTTCGAGTGAGATAGCTGCACTTGGCATTCAGGGCTTCGTATATGTTCTCCTTCATCACGTTGTGTTTATAAGAGCCTTCACAATGATGCAAATTAAAAACATCCATCACAATTAATGTCCTTCGGGTAAGTGGGGCCTGCTGAGACCAGCCACTCCAGCCACTGAGTTACATTAAGCAGGTCTACATTTTGAAATAATGCGGAGGCTAATGGGGTGTAGCGCTTGTGTCTCAATGTACGTCTCTTCTGACTGCTAATGGCCCAATGCACCAAGTGTCTCACCTCCACCTCTTGCTCGTGACCACGTCCCCACTCAGACACTCACCCCGTTTGTGCGGTCAATCAATGTAGGGACCACACACAAGTAAGCCTCGGATGGGAAAGGGAATGCATGCAGCATTGATGTGTTATGCAGTTTTTTTTTACCGAAATAGTAATAATACATTGCCTTTGAATCTATTGATATAGTCTTTATCATTATTGCCACCACCATCATTATCATAATCACATTTATCATCGACATCATCAACACCACCTATATCGCCATCACAATCATCATCAATTCCCATCCTGACCATCACTATTATCACCCATCATCAATATTCCTCAAGATCATAATGGTTATCAATCACTCATCACTCTTCACCATCAGGTGAGTATTGTCAGCCATGTCTATGAACCAGGACCATTGCCATATTCGTGTGAAAGCTAGAGAAGGTGCCGTTATTGGATGCTCTGGTCAGAGTCCATTGTCAATAAATTTTGTCAGACTAAATTGTTATTTGATTTTGCGACCCCATTGCGATGTTTATTCTGCTCTACTTCACTTTGCGAGATTTATGAGTTCTATTTAATTGGGGCCTCCTGGCTCTCAAACCTATCTCAGCTAATCCACGTTGTCCTGTAACCATAAACGTGATGCACCCACTAACATATTTATTTACAGGGGAAGTCTTCTCTGAATTTAGTTAAGGTTAGAGGTTTCACGACTGTGGATAAATTTGAGGCATTCAAACATGCCTACCTACCTCATCGTGGCGATTTCCTCTATGCTCACGTTAACGTCTTCTCTGCAGAACATTTTTGGAACGCAGCGTCGTTCTCCAACCGCACGGCGTACCTGCTGTTCCCGACGTTCCGTGGCGAGAAAAGCGCTGACATCTCTTTTTACTTCAAAACGGTGGCACCGTTTGGAACCTTCCTGGAGAACCTGGGGCTGCAGCACTTTCTGCGCCTGGAGCTGAAGAGTGAGTTGCCCCTTCTCTACTAAACTGAGCTACACGCTCCGGCCTCTCCATGTCCACTCTGCTGCACGTGCTCCACACCGGCATCCATCGCTCAAATCAGCTGATGATGCAATTCAACGAACGCTGGAAACTGGCCTGGCCTTAAATTTCGATTTAAAGCTTTCGTGACTGCAGGGATTCATCTTCTTGGTTCTTTCGGTAAAGTCACGTAGAAGGGAAGTAATAAAATTATAAAAATAAAACATAATAAAACAATTCTCACGATGTTTCGGCCACAACGCAAGCAGCTGAGGACGGCTGCTTGCGTTGTGGCCGAAACGTCGTGAGAATTGTTTTATTATGTTTTATTTTTATTATTTTATTACTTCCCTTCTACGTGACTTTACCGAAAGAACCAAGAAGATGGCCTGGCCTTGTTTGTGAACTGGGAGAGTGGGCTCAGGCCAGTTTTCCATGGCAATCTGACCCAGCTTGGGCAGCTGTAACCAAGCTCACTTTATTTAGGCCACGTGGCTCGTTTTGCCCACGGAAAAAAAGACGCGGGGTCAAAGTGGAATCGTACGATGCCGATGGTGCGCCTTGTGTAGGTCAGCTTTAGACCCCGTGATTTAAATATAAAATGTAGAATGAAAATTACAAATCTAACAAGTTTTTAGTTTGGCATAGCGCATGCTAACCAGAGAATGCATTGCACCTTGTTAAAATAACTTGTGATTACTTCCCTCCAGCCATGGATGTAGGGAATGGGGGAGGAGGGGGGATTTCAGCGAACCTCATGCCGAATATGGAATGCGCGCGGAAATGCAGTGTGAGCCTCTGTGTCGTGGGAGAACATAAGTTATCCTCTATGGGTTTCGGTGGTTATATTAAGTCCTCTTTACATAGTCATTCGTGACGTAATTATTTTATCGGTTGTTATGAGCTGTCATTAATTATTTCTCCATGTAGCTCAACAAATTCAACTCTTGTTTCCCATTTAACTATTTAGGTTGGCTCTTGTGACTTACTTATGCTATAGTTGCCGATCATGTTTTTCCATTCATATCGTTTTCTATTGAATCTCTGCTTTGGAACTTTTTGGTATAATAGATTATTGTGGGGGTGTTTTTACACATTTCTGTATTACTCTTTTTATGTTCTGTCTCCTGTATTATTTTCCTGAAAACTATTTTTTTGCAAAGCTAAGAATGTACTTGGTTGTAAATAAGTAAATAAATGTGTCTAGTCATTCATTAAATATTTGTTTTAACTTGACTCCGTTCCTGTTACCAAGTACTGTTTTTATCGCATTTACCCTTTCTTTAATTCAGCAGTGCGTATCGTACCACTAGAGGCAAATACAGAGCCAGGGCGACTAGGATAAAGGAAATACCAAATGATGTTAAGTGGGGCAAGAACTCACACATTGGAAATATGATTCACAGACTAAACTACAAGGCTCGAAAGAAACCTGGGGCCTCAGTACAGAACGCCTTTCACATTTCTAAAAAATGACATGAGCTAAGCTCTAAAAGAGAATTAAGACAATACATCCTCATAAATGTAGGATAGAACTTATTATTGGTCATGCCCACTCATATGTTGATTGTGAAGGTAAAAAAAATGCAACCAATAATTCATGAAACAATATTCGTCACATTAATAGTGAATAGAATAAACATTAGTCATGAATATAATTAAATCAGCCATAGGCTGCCTGAACCTCACGGACCAATGACACCATGCTGGTCATGTTGTACGAGTGACTTTATGATGGCCATATAGCATCAGGTTGTGTTCCTGCAGCTGATTGGCAGGTGCAGTGGGAGTGATGGCATAATCCCTAGCAAGTGCTGCCACATCCACCGCGTTACGATCTCACCAGAACACCCATTATTCCTTAGAATTGTAAGGCATTTTCTCTTGTGCCATTTCAGATCTTACTATAATCGCTGCCTGCTGGAGTTTATGATAATGTTCTGTCCTCAAGCCCCTGGGTTACAAATCGGCAACAATTACCGAGAGATGCAACAAACGAAGAGCAACAATTTTCTAAATACAATTACAATCAAACCCCCACAAATGAATCCTTAACAATGGATGTGATGACAGTAAAACGTTTACAGAGGGGCAATATGAATGTTAAACAATTTAAAAAACGTGCCTTTAGAAGATGTGGTGGGGGTCCTGAGGCAAAGTGAGCAAGGTCGGGAGGGGGAATGGTGGTTAATTATCGAGCTGGGAGAGTGTAAGAAGCCATTAAATGTAACACAAGTTTGTTTTTTTCCAGGGCAGTTTTGGTTTTACATATATTTAATTACCGATGCACGGTGCTCTGTGCTCAGGGTATGTGGGCGAGAAAAACTCCCCAAAGCATTCAAATTGAATAACTAAGCAAATTAATGTATTTCTGGAGTCCATGCATTACCTTTGCCTGCAGATCCCCTGTGCACTAAATTCAGACGCAGTATTCCAGTAAACAATAACATTCGTGCTTTTACATCACAGCAGCGCTGCAACCTCATTAGCCACGGATTTTTTTCTCAGGGCTGTGCAAAGGGGACCATCGTGCTACCGAGTAAAAAAGGTGAAAGGTGATTTAAGAAATTTACCCCATAGTTTTAACTGTCACTCCGCAAGATGACATTGAACCGACGACCTCTGGGTTGCAAGTCCAGTTTTCTCACCGTTGACGGCAGCTGCCTTGCTTCCCAGTACCACCTACCTCATCATGGGCTTGATGGGAGGAGTGGTCGGGATGAGGGAGTCAAAATATACATTGTACACAGGCTCTTGCAGATGCAGTTTGGTTTTGAACACTGCAGGTGCAAACAAAGTGTCATTCACGTTTGAATGAAAAATCGGTGGTGCACTTTATGTTCAAAACTATTTTCATTAAATACAACAACTTTTACTTTCAATTGGCACAGATAGCAAATTATGTTTGTGATGTGGGTTATTACATGCCTTTGTATTCTTCCCTACACTGTAGAAAAGATGAAAGTGAGACCGTTGTATATATTATTCTGCATATGCTGCGTGTGTGATACACGTGTAGTGCCATAGGTGGGCCACACTTACCGGCAGTGGTGGACAGGGCCCATCTGCAGGTACCTCGGACCCCCAGGGGAGGGGCCACTGTGCCAGCCCAAGAGGGGAGGGGCTGCTGGGGGCTCTAGGATCCTAGACAGCTAAGCCCTCGGCGCCAGGCTCTGGGATCCCAGGCAACCCAGAGAGCTAAGCCCCTTGGCGCCACCAACGGGGGGGGGGGGGCTGTGTGTGCTCTGTGGGGTATCTGGGAGCCCACACAACCCCCTCGTCCCGCTTGTCCTTGTAAGGGCCGGGACGCTGTGCGGGCCAGTGGTGGGACTCTGGGACTCCCGGCTCTACGTCCTTGTAAGGGCGAGTTCCGAGGAAGCCAGAGTCTAGACCCGCACCTTGGCTGGGTCTGGTCAGGTAGCCTCCCCTAGGGAAATTGTAGCCGGAGGACCCCAGAGCGTAGCCAGAGACAGGCACGCTAGGAGTAGGCTGTGTTCCTAGGCTGTAACAGAGAATCAGGCCTGTTGGAGTGTTGTATTGTAATAAAGAAGTTACCTCTACAAGTGTCTCCGGAACCCATTACACATAAGTGCACTGTGCAATGACATCACTAATACAACAAAAATGTGAGTTGATCGATATTAAGTTCAGAAACATTTGTACCTGCAAATGTTTAAATACAGTATGACCTTTTACTGGTAGGAACCCACTGGTTCCACCAGCCCACAGATGATTATTGTGTCCGTCCGTCGTGCATCCAAAAATGGGAGGGGTGGGGCTGGGTGGAGAGGGGCTGGGTGGGGAGGGGAGGGTGGGGTGGGGCTGGGTGGGGAGGGTGGGGAGGAGCTAGGTGGGGAGGGTGGGGGGTGGGAGGGGTGGGGGTGGGTGGGGAGGGGCTGGTCACCCCGTGGTGCCCTTATAAAACTCAACGTTTAACCTACTCACGCCGGCTTGTGCCCGCCCTCACAGTCAGGCATATTTGCGGAATACAACACGCCGCCGTTGACCCTGGCCATTGACCGAGCAACCCAACGTTCCTACCAGCTCCCTCCGCAGGAATGTGTTTTTATAGTATATATTTGCATATCTAATTAGGTCCGTCTCACGTGGCTGCTGAGAGTATGTATGTGGGTGTGCTTTTGTTAGTGCGTGTGTATAATGATGTGTCAAATAGTTTCTTCGTGTGAGGGAGCAAATATGTTCGTGGTTATTTTCAAGTCGTGGGGGCCATTGACTGCGACTAACATTCACTGGTGTTAGTTAGCTTTAAGCAACTGCTGACATTTCCGCCATAATTTTCTGCCTTATCTTGGTCGAGTAAAAGCAGTGTCATTGCTTCAGTAACCTGTTTTGTGTTTGAAATCATTTTTCACCAACAGAGCTCACCCGATGTTTTTTTCTTTTCACTCTCCAGCCCGACCTCAATCGAATATGGCACAAACACAACTATCGCCAGCAGTTTTTTTTTCAACCAAATGCTGAGATGGAAAAAATCAAGTGCCAAGCCCAATGTTTTCATACACTGTGGTGATAATATGCATTTAGTTTCGCCTCATCTACCCTGGGCATTCGAGCTGCGCTCTCAGAGGTGATAGCACACAGCATGCGAAACCCAAGTGATCCCAGTGCAATATGTGAAACCAGCTGTAAAGGTTGGCATGGCCTGAAAAAGACTACTTGGTGTTGTGAGGCCTGGGGGAAGGAAAGAGACACACCAAGTGGAATGCTGGCCCCCATCCTCTGTCTGTGCCACACACCAAGCCAATTACAACACAACTGGGTGTCTGTGTTATATTTATCCTTTCACACGAAACTATACTCGTGCTTTCAATTGTAGAAGTGCAATAATAAAAAAAACGTAAACAATATGCAGATTTGTTTGCCTTTTAAAAAGTTAAATCAGCCTCGGATAGAGATTTGGAAAGGCGTTGCCTTGTTTAGTGAGGTCAAATCTTGGTTTGGTCTCGGCTCCGCATATCACCCTTAAAGGGTAGATAAAATGAGTGGCACATTCTAGATATTTAAAGTGCTCTTCCAATGGCTTGCATGAGCTGGGTGCCTTTCGTAATTGTCTTGACTTTAACAGGAACTGAGTGAGGTGAATTGCATAAGCTTCCAATTTCTGCCGCTTGGCAAATATAACGTTCTAGGCCAAGGGTCCTAAAACTGTTCACTGTCCCTCAGACCGTTGGAGGGCCGGACTATAGTTAAAAAAAACTATGAACAAATTCCTATGCACACTGCATATATATTATTTTGAAGTGAAGAAACAAAACGGGAACAAATACAATATTTAAAATGAAGAACAAGTAAAGTTAAATCAACAAACTTGCCAGTATTTCAGTGGGAACTATGGGCCTGCTTTTGGCTAATGCGATGGTCAATGTCCGGTTCCATATTTGTCACTGCTAGTCGTAACAAGTGATGCAAGTGTGCATCAGTTAGTCTAGATCTGGTTGGAGATTTCAAATGTTTCATTCTGGAAAAAGTCTGTTCACAGACATAAGTGCTGCCAAAGATGGTTGCCATTTTGAGTGCATGGTTCCTGAGATGAGGATATGTCTCAGAGGGGAGAGATGCATATAAATTATGAAGGCTGCTTGACTTGAATGCGTCTTTCAGAGAGTCACATTTTCAATGTCAATCGAAAATGGGTTACGGAAAAGCTGTATGTCCTGTTCATGGAGATGAAGCTCTTTAAATCCAAATTGGAACTCCTTTTGCAATTTTTCCAGTGAATCCACACATGTTTTGTTTGGCAATGCAACCAATGGTTTTTCCGCTAACAGATTTTGAGTTGTGGGGAGATGTCAGAAGTTTTCCTCCTTCACTTGTTTGATGAGGAGGCCTAATTTTACTTCAAATGCTTTGACATGTGATTGCATACCACAGATGAGCTTCCCCTTTCCTTGAAGTTGCACATTGAAACTGTTGAGTAGCTCTGTTACATCTGTCAGAAAGGCAAGGTGCCATTTCCATTCTGCATCATTGATTGAGCTCTGGTACTTCTTTGTTTTTTTAAAGCAGGAAAGCTGTAATCTGTGGAAGTAAGTCATAGAAACGTTTCAAAACTCTCCCTCGACTCAGCCAACGGACTTCTGTGTGATACAGAACATCTTCATAGTCAACATTTAGCTCAGACAGAAATTCCTGAAATTGTCTGTGGTTTAGTGCATGAGCTCTAATGAAGTTAACACAAGATACCACAAATGTCATAACAGAGTCCCACTTCAGTGATTTACTACACAGCGCTTGTTGGTGGATGAGGCAGTGTATGGCTATTGGATGAGAATGGTTATGTTTGTCCATCTCTTGGTTAATGCGAGCAATTACTCATTTCTTAGACCCCACCATGCTAGGAGCACCATCAGTTGTCACACTGGCTAGTTTAGCCCAGTTCAGCTCCAAACCATTCACAGTTTGGCAAACCTTTTCATAGATATCCTCTCCTGTAGTTGTTCCTTTGATGCTTTGCAGTGCAGCAAGCTCTTCTGTGACTTCGAAATAGTCATTCGTCCCACGAATAAAAATAAAAAGTTGTGCAGAATCACGAACATCATTGCTTTCGTCGAGTGCCAAGGAAAAATAGGACCGTTTTTTTGTGGAGTTTTGCAAATGCTGATGCAAATTGTCTCCCATTTCTTCAATCCTCCGTGTAATTGTAGGTCCTGAAAGACTCACTGTACTAAATAAATCGGCCTTCTCTGGACACATATCTTTGGCAACAGAAAGAAGGCATTCTTTAACAAATTCTCCCTCCACGAATGGTCTGCCAGTGCACGCTATTAGCTTGGCAACTTGAAAACTTGCTCGCAGTGATGAAATATTTAGCTGCTTCTGCTTCACAAAAGTATTTTGCTGAGTTGTTAATGTATTTTTCAGTTTTAATATTTTATCTTTTCTCACTTCTCCGACCAAACAATCATATTTATCTTCATGTTGAGTTTCATAGTGTCGACGTAAATTGTATTCTTTGAACACAGACACTATATTCTGGCATATCAGACACACAGCTCTTTCCTTGTACTGCATGAAAAGTAATCATAAGTCCACTGTTCTTTGAATATCCTACACTCCGAGTCAATTTTTCTCTTTCTTGACATCATTGTTTCCTCGGGAGTCAAAATTGCTATTAGTAAAATACCAATATATATACAGCGCTACAAAAACAATATACCAGCAATAACTTTGCCCACACAGAGATATACAGACTGCACTGCCCATCAATGCAGTCTGATTGGGGGAACTCCGCTTTTACCCCAGGCTCACACTGGTGCGGGTGCCATTAAAGAGTTAATTACACCTGCAGTTTTGTTCACAGATCGCAGTGCGGTGGGCACAATGAGTGCCCACCGCCGCAGCCCAATGAGTGCTCACCAGCGCGGCCCAAAGAGTGCTCACCAGCGCAGCCCAATTAGTGCTCACAAGCGCAGCCCAATTAGTGACCATGGGCCGGATAAATGTCCTCAGCGGGCCGCATGTGGCCCGCGGGCCGTAGTTTGAGGACCCCTGTTCTAGGCAGTCGCTGTTCCCATGCGGGGAACGTACGAGTGTGCGCGTGCGAGTGGCTGTGGTAGATTAACGTGTGCGTCGTCTCCGTCTCCCTCCGTTTCTCTCGCAGGCCCACTGGAGGTGAGCATGCGTTTCGACGTGGGCGATGGCCCCGTGGAGCTGATCGCCGTGTCCCCGTGGCCGCTCAACGACGACCAGTGGCACCGGGTTTGCGCCGAGCGCAACGTAAAGCGCGCCTCGCTGCAGGTGGACGAGTTGCCCCGGCGGGTACGCCGCTCGCCCCCCGACGGACACACGCGCCTGCGCCTCAACAGCCAGCTCTTCGTGGGTGCGTGCAGCGATTGACAGAGATGTCCACATTGCAGGGGCGGACTCACTTAGGCGAGCTATCGAGCACGGACTAAGGTGCACAGTGAGGGAAAGGGGCCCGCATCAACAAATACATGTAACCCCCCCGTGAGGTTACATACCTGATTTTACTTTTTTGGGTGCCGCCCTTGGTTGTCCAAAACTTGGCGATAAGCAAAATCAACGTTATCACTTTTGGGCTAAAGTGATGACATCACATGCCATGTGCGCACCTCTTGATGGCGTCGAAACGCGTGACAACAAGTCCCAACATCACGTCATACACTGTGGCGTCATCTCGTTGACTGCGCCCCAAATGTGTCTCGGTGCGCTCCTGCCATAGTTCACGCCATACGCCCGTCGTTTGAAGTGAACAGTGTTGGAGAAGCAATCTTTCATTGGCGGCCCTTTGTTATTGTACAATTCAGACGGGAATGCATTTGTCCTTAAGTAAGTTTATGCCATATTATAACCACTGAATGAGTATATGTACAGAATTAAGTATATTTTTTTGGCAGGATTACATAAGCTACATTGGATGTTCAGAAATAGACCATGGCTGAGAGTTGTACGGCTGTTTTCGTGAAGATGGCTTGAGCAATTGCAGGGTGGGGGAGAACAATTTGTAGATGCAGCCATTGCAGTGGCTCCACGTGGTCACAGTGACCAAAGGTCGAACCTAATTCCAGATGATGGGATACTGCAAGAGCAGAAATGTGAGGTCAACTACTCATTCAGCCTAAAATGAAATGGAAGACAGTTGGTTGGCGTGCCCTTCGCATCTGCAGCTCCCACAGTGTGGAACGCACTCCCGCTCCATATTCGACAAATGAAGTCCCTTCCACTTTTTAAGTCCCATTTCAAACCCTTTTTGTTGACTACGGTCTTTAATTGAGTTGACCTTGGTTTGAGTGTGCTATGTCTCTTGCGAGGGACAATACATATATTTATTTAGCTGTTGTCTTGTGCAGCGTTGTGAGATGCAGTCTTTGCATGAACGACGCTGTATAAAATTGTATTATTATTATTAGGTGTAAATTTTACAATATCTGAAGGATCTTGCAAAAGGAAGAAAATTATAACTTGGCCTGATGGCCTCTTTATCTTTGATATGACTGCATGTATTCATCAGTGTTTGGTAATTACAACATAAGGTTACTTTAGCATCAGCATAACTACCAAAAGGGTTCCAGGTATTTGTGTGTGCTGTAATTGATATTTAAATGTTCAATTAATTCTACATGTTAAATGTTTACCCTGATCGGTGAGGCACTTGGTTCACACAATTAACCAACCCATGCTCTCTTTTCATGTTCCAGTCAACCTCTGCTCTCAAAACAAGGATCAGCTGCCCAAACAATCTAGAATTCCCTTGCTGCCGTGTCTATTTGCACAGCAAAAATCACCTTTAAAAATATTTTTAATTCCCGTTTTAAAGATTCATGTTATTTTATAGAGTTGTGTTTTTGTAGAAGATTAAGGTTTGTGCTGTGTAGTTTTAAATTAGCGAGTGTGAGATTTGGGGCATAGTCTGATTTGCCGCACAGTTTTGAACAGCTTTCAGTATGTATTACACTTTTGTTTTAAATAATCATGAAGACACGAACTTTACAGTGGCATAATCCATTTTAGATGGCAAGGTGTTAAATTGCCAGTTGAAGAGAGAGGGTAGTGACCACAGAGCGGCACTTCACAGTTGTAAAGGCACTCTTACGGTGAACACACTACACTAGGTGCATCTGCAAAAGTTCAACAAATGCAATTGGGCCTGAAGTGGTTTTTTTTCCTATCTGCAAATGGCACGGCCATTAAGAGGCCCAATCAAAAACGTATTGCGCGAATTCAAGTTTCTCATGCCATTAATTTACTGAAATCTTTATATATATTTATTTTTTTATATAAATATGTATTAGAATTTTGCGGTTTTTCGAGCAATTTTCTTTCCCCGAGTGACTACGAAAATGTTTTTTACTGTATGTTTTTATGATGAGATTTTTTTTTTATTCACTCGTGTTTTGCTTGTTTCTCTTTCTTCACAAGTCGCCGTAAACACATCATCACTGCACCCAACAGGCAGAACATTCACATGCGCAAGCATTGCACTGCTGCACTGTTCCCAGTTAAAAAATTTACTCAAAATCCATCCACGCGTGTGTCAAAGTAACACCTCCCCCTCTGACTGCCAACTTGTCGTATCGGTGCTTCGTGGTACTTACTGTAGCAGAGCTGTTTGATGCAGGCGCTAAAAAAAACAAGCGTGGCATGTGCCTGCCACAGGCACGTGCAGGCGACGCCTCTAACGGGCGAGACTTGTGCCACGCGCAGGTGCCACTGCGTCCGGGAAGAGAGGCTTCCTGGGCTGCCTGCGCGCGCTGCAGATGAACGGCGCCACGCTCAGCTTGGAGGAGAGAGCGCGCAGCGCGGTTGGCGGAGTGAACCCTGGCTGCACGGGCCACTGCAGCAGCTACGGGTCGCTGTGCCGCAACGGCGGGCGCTGTGTGGAGCGCTACAGTGGCTACACGTGCGACTGCACGCACACGCCATTCGACGGGCCTTTCTGCACGCAAGGTGAGACGATCGTTTTTTTTTGTTATAAACCCATTTTTTTTTTACTTTTTCCCAGATATATTCCAGCTGCGCTTATCGAGGTTGTGTTATAAGATGAAGATATTTCCATTCGGCAGTGGAGTGTCACCCCATGTTAGAGCACAGCCTCTACAAGGTGATTTCACAAAACTGATTCTATTCTCACAGAAATATCTTCTCATCTACACTCGGGCCATGACATTTTATCACATGCCCTCTTACATAGTGAAGATTTCTCGGCTATAAATATGCTTAAAGAAGTGAAAAAAAACGTATTATTACTTTTTGTGTGTGATCCTCAGGCTCAGACAATCAATTTGGCGTATTATTAATGTCTAAAAGGCCAACATTAACAATTTTGTTTTCACCAAAAACCAAACCCAGACATGGTATTCGCCACTTGAGTCACCCAGCCACATCAGATGTGTTGTCTGTTATTGTTTGGTTCGTTCACTGCATCAATTTAAATCAATGTGTACGCTCGCAATACATCCATGCAATTGTACGTACGTGTGATAATATTTTATTTTCGATTCCTGCGTTTTTATAAGTTGTATACAATTGTGGCGACACAACTCCCACGACCGCTCAAGATTCCAATTGCACTGGACAAAAAAGAATCCAATCGTGACCCTAAATCGCGGAGTGTTCGCGAATCGCCACGTGCGAATCGCCACATGCGTACGCGTGTGCACGTGCATGCGCTTGATTTGTGCAGAACGTATTCACACATGTTTATTTATGTCTGTAGTCATATGGGTGAGAGGCGCTATGACCCTCCCTTACTTGATGGATGGAGGTGCTCGCGCGGCCGCTGTAGCCCTACGTGTGTTGCCTGTAAGCGCGGTGGACGTGAGGTGCATGGCTGCCATGGTGGATAAACTTGGCGGTGGTGCCGCCAGACGTGAAAATGGACGCGGGGAGAAGCTACAACAGAGGCATCGTTGGTGGTTTTTCCGACTTCGCCGCTCCCCGCCACTTCGCGGCTCGCAAACAGATTGACAATTTGATCAAATTGAGCCGTTGTGAGTGATGCGTTGAGAGAGATAAAACAATAAAAGTCATTTTCCTTTTTTTCATGCAATTTAACGTTTTCCCATAGCCCTTAGAGTCTTCCTTAATGTCCAGCATGGTATTACAAAGGCAATCCAGCTAAAGAATGCAATAGCAGCAGCAGCAGCAGAAGAAAATCCGGATTATTTGAAGAGCTTTGGGAATGCACAGACAAATGTATCGATGTTGTGACGATTGTATTGATCGTAAAATGAGTCCAGAGTTGGTGAGTAACACAGTATCCAAGAATCACAGGCACGAGTAACGTGCCTGTTCCCATTGTGGGAGTAAATGTGTTGTGTGTACATCTTGACATCTGACCGTGTAATTTATTATTTCCTGTGTAACCATTCTAAGCTGTTGCAATTGCAGCAGCTTAGCATAGTTCGAATACTGTTGAAAAACTGGAATAAAACGTGCAGTTTTCTATCCTGTTCTATAAATGTGTGGACAAACTGGTATTGTATTGTTCCAACGGAATAACACAATACGGCATGTTTAATATCTCAGGCAATTATAAAAACAAGTGAAAGTTGACATTCTAATAGAGACAAATTATATTTTTTGTTATTGTGCATAAGAGCATTTTTAAAATGCATGAAATACGTTACTGCAATCGAGAAAAATGAATTTGCAGATTTGAAAATCAAATGGAAGCACGCTGCTGTGCAGCAGCAGAGACATTTAAATCAGGGCATGATGAAATAAGTGAATTTCCACGGATTAACTCTGGCGCAGAAGTTTTTCGAGGTGATTGCACTGCTTTTGTCGCGCTCCAATTAGTGCTCTGGTTTGTCGGGCGGTAGAAAAGAAAAAAAAATGAAAGTCGGTGGATCTCACTCAGCAGGTGCTCGCTTAGCAGTCTTCTCCACGTCCCTGTATCAGATCCAATGCCCAGGTCTTGTCTGCCCCCAAATCCGACTGCGGATGACTCAATTGGTCAGATGCACTCACAGTGTGCCTTAATCAAACGCTGTCAATGCTTTTTTATGGGATTGCACAACAAAGAGTCATAGAGTCTCCACGTATTACTGAGTTTCATTCTGAGAGTTAAAACGAACAGCTAATCATATATCTAAGAACAAAAGAGGAAACGTTGTTTGCAATATTTAGCATTTTAAATACGTAATTAATATATTAAATGCAACTAATTAAAACGTTCAAAACAGCAAATCATCAAATTATTTAATTCAGCAAGCACCACGATATATGTTATTTTCAAAGTGCTTCAGTTTAGTGACATGTGTGAGTGGCGTATATTGGAATTGATGTTTGTTCGAGTGAAAAATCAGCAGTGACAAAGCGGGAAGCAGTAGCTTGGGTAACGGCCTTGATAATGGCAGCCAGCCATTCTCCAGGGCCTATTGCAATCTAGCCTTGGTAAACTGACTAATAGCGGCCCGCTGTGATTACTTGCACAAAGCACCACAAGCGCTTTCAGTTGTTAACATTCCCATTGTGAAGAGAATTGCAACATCTGCATGAGAATGTTTTCAAGAGACAAATTATTTCGGATCAATGTGGCAGGCTTTAGCAGTGGACAAGTAGGTTGTTTTTATTAGCTGGCTGATTTGCTTGCAAACCGAAGTTTATACGTTCATTATTTTTATGATAATAACAGTGTCCTTCTCTATTAGGCTACAATCTACAAAATAGAAATGTTGGTTGAACACAGCATTGTGTATTTAACACGTCGGCTTTCGCAACCAATATTGTCTATAATAAAGGTTTTTTGGGGGGTCAGATCACGTAAATATAGTGTCATTAAACTTGCCATCACCTGACACAGCCAATTAGTAAGATTTGTCACGTGAACAAGACGTGCCAATTAGTTATTATTTCAGCACACTGGTGTGTTGGAGAATAAACCAACAACATTTATGACTACATTAGCCCCCCCCCCCCTCTGATCTTTGCACCTAATAGGCACACAGTGAATACATCACCATTACACCCTCTATTTAAGACCGAAACAGGAGGACTTCTTCACAATTCTAGCTATCGCCTGATGAAGCTGGTTGTAATCACCAGCGAAATGTTTTCGAATTGTAAATGTTGTGAGTCTACTCTCCAACACATTGGTGTGCTGTAGTACTAATTGGCACGTTTTGTTTACGTGACAAACCTTAGTAATTCGCTGTGTCGGGTGGTGGCGGGTTTAACGACACATATTTACGCTTTCAAACACCAAACACCTTTATTATGGACAGCACTGTGTACATACAATGTTCGGTATACTGTGTATATGCAATACTTGTATGTTGTGGTTAGCATTACACCTGACCAACCAGGTAATCATTGCTACATAAAGTCGTACTCATTTAAACGGATCTAGGAGGATACCTATGCCAGGCTGGGATACCGCTTGATATACCATGGACATTTGACTTTGCTTTGCGGCTGTACAACACACTACACTGGTGGCTGTTACATTTCCCCGCAGAGGTGGGTGCCTACTTCGAGGCAGGCACAGTGGTGCAGTTCTCCCTGGACTCGGAGTCGTCGCGGGAGCAGAGCGTAGAAGAGGACGAGCAAGCAGAGGAGGAGGAAGGGACGATGGCGGCGGTAGCATCCAGTCTAGGCAGGGATGACCTGGATGAGGAGAGGGCGATCTTCAGCTTCAGCACGGTGCACGCTCCCGCTGTGCTGCTCCATGCCAGCACCCACGCATACCCGTCCTCCTACCTCGCCATCGTCCTCGAGCACAACGGCAAGTCCCTCTCGCCATGCGGCCCCCCTCCCCTCCCCTCTCCCCAAGTGCAGCGTGTGGAAATTCATCTGCATTGATCGCTGCGCTTATGGACACTGGGACCCGAGTTAGATTCCCGTCCTTGGCTAACGTTAGCGGTGATTGATATCTGATTCGGCCTTAGGCTCCCTCTTCCTTTCACCCACACTTGCCAATGTCGAATTACCCCAATGACTGACATAGTGTGGGGAGACCTGCATTTAGCAGTAAGATTGACAAAGGGCTGCGAATTATTTTATAAGTGTATGGGAGGTTTTTGGGGAAAATGATGTTTTACAAGAGCGAGAAAAGGCGGATGAGAATTGCAAAGTCGCAAGCTTCAACACGAACGTGGGAAGGAAGCCCGCAGTGTTGATATGCAGAGGGAGTGAGTTCTAGACAATGAGGCAGCAAAGGGAAAGGAGTGACCTCCCACTGAGCAGACATTGATTTGGGGTATTTTACAAAAACTCTTGGTTTGTTAGAGAGCATGGGAATACATTGGTGAAATTTTGTGAACTAAGTGCCTCTGATAATGATACAAATAAAATATGTACACACAGTTTAACTTTTCAATTCTAAATAAATGTCAGTGGGCCATTGATATGTCATTAAATATACAGGAGTGCAGACATTATGCATTAGTTGGGTATGCCTATTGTTGTTGGCTTTTGAAACATTCTCCCCCAAGACCTATACTGAAGGATTATTTAAATTATTTCAATGGAAAAATAATCCCTAGATTAATATAATACTTCATTATGAATGGACTGTATTGGATTAATTACATTGTTTTACAATAATGCGTACATTGATTTAAAAATTCAATATTCATATCCAACAGCTAGAGTTTTATAAATGAAAAATGACTGTGGCCCCATGGGTGCTGGTCACATGGGCCCCCGCTGCCCACTGTCTCGGCTCAATAGACTGTGTAGTTAATGTGAATCTTGCTGACTGAGTCCTTTGTGTGCCCCTTGCCTGTCGGAAGCTGCCTGGAGCAATTTGATTGGGTGGTGTAATTGTTTGGACACAGAGGGTTCCGTTTCTCATGCATGTTTGCTGACATTCGATTGTGTGCTGACTGTTTAAAGTGTGCGATATTCCAAAATCTTCTTTATCTTTAACGGCGTTATTCGCTTTTTTCTTACAATGTTTTCTTCACGCATCATTACGTGATGACCTGCATGCTGAAATCTCCTGTTGATGACTCAAATTAGCATACTGAAAACAATATATATGCTGGATGGTATTCCGTAATTAGCTTGGTACCAATTGCCTATGATAAAATTACCCGGAATGCATCTGCTTTTTTTAGATCTCAGAAGCTAAGCTTGACTGAACGTTGATAATGCTTGGATGGGCGGGCAGTCTACAGGGTGGCCCAAAAGTCAGGACACATACATTTGCATTGTATATTCTTTAGCTTAATAATGTATATGTTACCACTATTACTATCTATTTTCCGCCTTCCTTTTAAGATGACATTTACAAAATCCTGAATGAATTGAGACAAAACGCGATTGATGAATATTCAAAGAGTACAGTGTACTCTTGAAAAAAGCCCTCAATGAATTCCAAAAAATTATTCATGCATGCATTAATGTGCATGGAATTCAGTATGAGCAATTGTTAACATAAACGAAATAACCCATCTGATTCGTTGAATCAAATGGGTTATTTAGCCTTATGTATCCTGACTTTTAGTCCACCCTGTATATGGGTTTAAGACTATAGGAGGTCAGTGTGCAGTGGAAAGCAGCACATAAAACCAAATATTGTACTGTACATTTATGCTATCCGCCTTCAGCCAATGCCCGCACTGATTGGCGTCATGAAATATGGTCAAAACTTTCAAAGAAACGAACGAACCTGTCCGTATGTCCAGTTGCCTGCTTGGACCAAGAGTCGTAAGTTCAATCGCCACGCAACAGATGGCGTTGGCGGCATCTACATCTGCAGAACGTGAAGAACCAGTGGCATCTACATCTGTAGAACGTGAAGAACCAGTGGCATCTACATCTGCAGAACGTGAAGAACCAGTGGCATCTACATCTGTAGAACGTGAAGAACCAGTGGCATCTACATCTGCAGAACGTGAAGAACCAGTGGCATCTACATCTGCAGAACGTGAAGAACCAGTGGCATCTACATCTGCAGAACGTGAAGAACCAGTGGCATCTACATCTGCAGAACGTGAAGAACCAGTGGCATCTACATCTGCAGAACGTGAAGAACCAGTGGCATCTACATCTGCAGAACGTGAAGAACCAGTAGCATCTACATCTGCAGAACGTGAAGAACCAGTGGCATCTACATCTGCAGAACGTGAAGAACCAGTGGCATCTACATCTGCAGAACGTGAAGAACCAGTGGCATCTACATCTGCAGAACGTGAAGAACCAGTGGCATCTACGTCTGCAGAACGTGAAGAACCAGTGGCATCTACATTAACAGGAGATGACACAGCTTTTAAAGCCATTCCCCGTGTTTAGTGTACATGCCGTACGACATGATTGGAATCGACAGGAGTAAAGTTGGACTGACGAACAGACCTGTGGAATATAACTCGTTCGTAAGTAGAGGAGTCCCTGTACTCTATCACTACTCAGTTTTGGCACTCGACAGCACGTGCATAGAAAGTATTTTAATTCGATGCAGCCATATGGTGCTTACTGTAGGTCATAAAAAAAAACAGGAGCAAACACCTTTACAAAAAATACCACAGTAATTGCACAAATCTTTTGGCGACACGTACATTTGAACCACTCTGCAAACTGAGGTGTGTTCGATGGAGCAGAGGCGTGAAAATATAAGGAAAGGGTAACGGTAATGTGCAGCTCTGCAACTGCTCGCCCACGTCACTACTGACAGAAGGACCTCCACTAGAGGGAGCTCCAGAGAGCCCCTCTGGAAGTTATTAGCCTACTCTATCAAACTGACCAGACATTTTTCGATTTAAAGCTTTCGTGACTGCAGGGATTCATCTTCTTGCTTCTTTCGGTAAAGTCACGTAGAATGAAAATAATAAAAGAATAAAAATAAAACATAGTAAAATAATTATTTGAAAATAATAAAATAGTAAAACAAACGCATAATAAATTAATTATCTTTTATGCTTTATTTTTATTACTTTCTTATTTTCATTCTACGTGACTTTACTGACCAGACATCTTTGAGGAGTTTAGAGTACCCACCCTTTTACTCCTCAACACGCGACCTGCCCATTGACTAACTGCGGTGTGTGTACCCTTTATACTGCTGGATGGATAGAGGCGGCGTGGAGAGATTTAATAAACGTCCCCATTGTTTCCATTACAGGTCCAGTGTGCTAACCATTCCACCATGGCAGCATCCCAATTTATTTCTACACTATAAACCTACCATTAAGGTGTCCATAGAGGACATTTTCAATGGTTAATATAATGTTCTCTCGCCTGGGTAAGAGCACTTGAGTTTGTGTAGGTAAATGTTCCACTTATTTTCGTCCGAAATGTGTTCATGTTCCCATCTCTAATAATGGGAAAAAATCTCACATGCCTTTTCATGAAGGTGTGTATCTGGCCCTGGGAGTGTTTAACTTGCAAAATATCCATTACAAAATGTAGATAAGTAAAAATTGCAACCCATTCGTTGAAGTTAACCTAAATAACTTTATTCACCCATGAGGCCATCCGCGTGCTATTCAAGCGCCCCATTGCATAGTGGCAGTGTAATTGCACGGAAATGGCGATGTAATGCAATTATGTACGTGGTGGAGTGTGGGCTGGCGTGTCTCAGCTGCGAGAAATTACCAAATCTTTAGGGATGCTTGAAGACGTTCAATATGCTCGTAAAAAAATAATACAGTATGCTGTACTTCTACCAACCACTTCAAGTGTGTATTAGCAGTTTATTTCTAATACAAAACACTGGTTATGGCTATTCCTTAATGAGGACGAAATACTTATGTGAAATGGGGTGTCCCTTTGGCATGTGGCCAATGACAATGAAGGACGCCTCTCACATTTTCTGTTGCTCGCCATTTCTTGTTTCCTCTCAGGGCATGTCTGCATATTTCTCTCTTTGTCTCTCACCCCCCTTCCCCACCTTCTTTTCACCCGTGCGTCTCGCGAGAGGCGTGCCGGCCTCATGGCGCACGCCGCCGCTGCCTGTGTGTGGCATGTGGGTCCCTGCAGGAAGCCTGCAGCTGTGGTTTGGTGGCGGTGGAACCTCATCGCCACGCACCGTCTCGGCCGGCATGCGGAACCTGGCCGACGGGCAGGTCCACGCGGTGAACGTGACGCGGCGCGGCACCCTCATCCTCCTGCAGGTGGATCACACGTGGCCTCTCGTTCGGAATTCTCGCCTGACACACGCGCGTGTTTACTCTTGGCCACGCTGTTTTCCTCCCATGCGCGAGAATGCTCAACGTGCAATTGGCAAAAAAACATCTCGAGCAAGGTCCTCTCAAAAATACATCTTCAGAAACAGTGGAGGATTTCCTGTGCATATAAAGCCCTGTATTATTACAACTGCGATATTTGTAAGTTCTGTAAATATTCTTCTTTCAGATGGCAGGAGGGAAAAACAACAGTTTTGAAACTTGTTATAGTTGAATGCTAAGTTTTTTCAACCCATCCAAGGAGGTAGTAGACGCGGTATGGATCACACCAACACCGCCAGGATATGCATGGATGGCCCATTCCACGGTGATGTGTTTGACGGTTTGGACTTCATCACAGTTGCAGTTTGGCGATTCTTTGATCACCGTCCATTTGTGGAAGGTGAACGCGCATCTCCCACTTTGCGTTGGAGTGCGGCTTAGCGAGCTCCATAGGTGTTGGAGGTGAGAGTTTCTCGGTGCTTCCCCAATCGGGTCCTCAATGGGGTTTTTGTTTGCCACGCCCACGGCCACCCACAATTCTGTCCAGCGAGCTCCGATGTAAATAACTGCCACGTATGCAGTTACGGTTTTTACAACGAGTGATTCGTGTATAACCTATGATCTATTATTGTTAACCCCATAAAGACCTGAAGTGCAGTAAATTTATAGATCAGGTCACTGAAATTAACTTAACACTTGTCTAATTGATAATTGTGCATACATTATCAGAGTTATGTTTTTTTTTTGCATTATGACTGCAGGTATTGTGGTCTATGCAAACATGACTCCTTGTAAAAAAAAGGTGTCAGTTTTGTTGCCAGATAGAAGGGTCAAAAACCAATTATCATATTTTTTACTGGCAAATGAGGTTCCAATGGGGACTTGTCTAATTATTGCGTGTCACCGTTTGTAAGTGAGCGCTCATTGACAGACATGAGTTTTCTTTGCACATAGGAACTCAGAGTACCTCAAGTACATCTATAAAGTACAGTATTATTTATTGCAATCATTCAATGTGCTGGACTATGTGATGTTACACATTGTTTTTATTGTAAAACTACTACCTTGTTTTTCTTGACTTAAAGCTTTCGTGACTGCAAGAATTCATACTTTCGTAGATAAGCAAGGTCCACTCAAAAATAAATCTTCAGAAACAGTGGAAGAATTCCTGTGCATATAAAGCCCTGTATTATTACAACTGCGATGTGATTTAATTTTCATCTACATGGCTTTACCGAAAGACCCAAAGAGTATAAATTTGTTTTACTATACTAATTTTACTACTGTGTATGGAAATACATTTCGGAGCTAAATCTCATTGTCGAGGTCTTTTAACCACAAGCGGACTTCAGAACAAAGTTCATGTAGCTTTGCTACGCCTCCGTTGAAGCAGTGCAGACCATAGTGGTTTACTATGTGGTCCATAGTTTGGCTTGCAATCGGACTGTGGCTTGTCTCTAATTATCCGTTCATGAAGATGTGCGCATTGGGCTGTTGATGTTTTGATGCGATTGATGGTTACAACAGTGTCTTTGAGGAATGTCAAAGTCAGAAGGTGCGATGTGCGAGTCTCGTCGTCAAATAGAATGTTTTACAGTAGACTTGTGTTCATAGCTTCCAGGACAACGATTCGATATTGCAACATGACTTGCATGGCAACGCTGCGCCTTGGTGTGATATTAACAAGGGATGATCACAGCCACATTTCAAACTCCTCTGGAAGATACTTGTTTTAAGCCCAATAAATTGACAGCTGACATTAACTGCATTAAGTCTCAGATGTCGCAGCAATGAATACACGGTGCAGTTTCTCTGCAGTTCAGAAAAAAATGTGTCCCAAGGGTTGTAATCTTTTAGGTACAGTATTTTCTGTTCTGGCAATGAGAGGGAGGCATAATGATTACTATACTAGAGCAGAAAAGACTGAGCAGAAAAGGCTAAGCCTCCCCCTCATTATTAGAGCGTGTGCTCCCCTCAGTAAAGGCCACTACTCATAGCCTCCTCCAGCGACCTGCATGAAGTGCTTTTGGCTGCTAGTAGTAGTAACCAATCAGCAGGCCCTCATGTCTGAGTGCATAAAGTACTCGTCAAATGTGTCGTCAATTAGTCAGCAAAACCAGCAATTGTAATTATATCCGAAATGTCAGAAGAGAAAACACATAAGTTAAAGCTAATATGGGAGTCCTCGTGAGAATCCAAGGCAGTGGACATGGCGGTGGTTGCTAGGGATTACATCATCGCCCCCACTTCACAAGCCAATCAGATACCAGGAAATAAAAAAACATGGCCACCATTAAATCACTCAATCTTTCATCCTTGGCATCATGTCATTTCTCCATGCACTTCAGCCGGTCAATATGATTCATAATTTATGTTTCAGATTTGGTCACGGATTGATCTGGTTACATTTCTGTCATAAAATCATTATTCTGACTTCCTGGATTTTCCTGAAGATGCTTTGCATAGCTTAAAGTGAAACATCTTGTTTCTAATTGCTAAATGTGTTTGTGTGAATTGTTCTTCAAAACTTAACGGGAAGCATGGCATATGAAACGCTTGTACACCTGACAATTTCATTTGTTTGGCTATATTGTGTGGTGAAGGGTTTTATGACAGATATTTAACCGGATCATTACTTGGCCAAATCAAAACAAAATTGAATCAATACAGTCTCACCTTGCCCAATGCTGTTTTATCGAATGCGTGTTTCGACTATACGTGGTTTACTTATTGCGGTACGTTTTCCAGAACACGAGGGTAATGTTTGAGCTATACGTGGTTTGACGCTGCTCAGATTCACATTGCTGCGTCGACAAGTAGAAGTAGTGGCTGGTGCACTCGTAGACGCTGCAGATGAATATCTCATAGCCATCTTCCCTCCCCAACACTCTCATGCGGTGGTCTCACTCCATGCTTTACCAGCATCCCGTGCACATCTTCCTCACCCTTGTAATCCCCTTCCAACACCCCCACCAACATCATCCTCACATTCATAATCACCATCATTCGTTGAAAGTTCAAGAAACATTTTCAAGTTCACTTTATTTATTTTAGTTAACATCTCAATTCTTTTTTACTATATATATTATGTGTATGTTTTTTTTCTGTAATAAGGGGGTAAATCATCTTCTAATTGAAAGTTAAACAAAACGAACCCAGGAACACAACCCCATTTTTACCATAAGGTTTATTATTTGTCTAACTCAGTTTTGCTCAAAACGTTATTTTCCAGGAACGTAACCCCCACGTTCGCGAGGTATTACTGTACTAAGCTTGTCATTTTGTTATTTCAGAATTTATTGAATTGGCGTTTTTACACTGACTTTGACAATCGACTTATGCGCTGCCCCAGGCTCCTGTTGCCACAATACGCCCGCTCCTGGATGACACTTCACTGCAACCAATTGAGCGAATGAAGCACCATCCAGATTGCTGCGTTGTCACTGCATCCCTTCAGCTTCATTGTAATGTCGCCCTCATGGGTTATGGCTAAACTAACACATGTTTGCAGAGCTCCCAGATTGTTGCTCAGGTTGGCACAGAATGAGAAGTCACAGATTTAATTGCTCTGTGATTAGCAGCTAACCTCTCATGGGCTAGACTGAGAGAGCAGTGTACCCCGACCAAACCCTGCTTGTAGCTGGTGTATCTTCAGAATTGTATCTACAATGTCTTATATTTAGTTGTGTGCTTCCCTGGTGTAACACGAGATCAGCTTGATGTGTTCACAGGCGTGATTTACACTACCGTGACATCAATGCCATATTCATAATAATGTTGTTGATGTAGCGTTTACCCTGGATATATGTCTGTGAACTTGTATTGTGATGGGAACAACACTCCACAGTGTAATGGAGAAGCCTTGGCGTCTGGAGGCTTACTGAAAAGACGGATGTGAAATTAATAGATGCAATGTGTATAGTACAGCCTTTATGTTATAGCCATTGGCTTTTTGTGGTGACAGTTGATTGGCAATAACAAGCAGGCTGAAGATTATCTTTTTTAAAAAATTACTCTCTCCGCAAATTCGTATAGAATGATGGTGCCGTGCAACTTCTTATTGTTGTTCAGAGAAGTTTCAAACGTTTATCAAAATAGCAGTAAATGGTACGTGCATCGGACAGCTAAGGGCAGATGTAATGAAGTTCCGCGTGCCTCACTGAGCCTTCTCTCAGCAATACCCTTACTCATTCACCCGTACACTCGCACTAAACAATATAAGCACCAGGAAAATTGCATTCCGAGTTAAAATATACATATATGGAATGCTTATAAATTTTCAATTTATTGCCGTCTCACGAAAGCAGCCCTAGAGTTTGACGATTTATGAAAAATGGATTTGTGTGCAGTTACACAATTTAACAATGGCATATTTTTTTTTTTAAGAACGTATAAAGATCGTTGCCTGCAATCCCCCTGTAACCCTTGGGGAATGCTCATGTAGGTGGAGCTGCCCGAGTGTGCTCAAGGAGATGTTGATATCACGCTCTTCGTGTGTTTGTGAGTTTTTTTGTAGGCGTATTTTCTCCGCAGCAAGATGTGTCGGTCATTCACTGTTTGCTTTTTGGTACGACGCCTGCAGCGCGTATTTTGACTGTTCGCTGTCGGAACGGTTGCTCATCTTTGGGGTTTAATAGCTACACGTAAATATGGGCATTTCAGCACCTCGGCATGCATCAGCATCAACCCCACCTTGAACCCATACCAACATTCCCACCCGTAGGTCCTGGTAAAAACAACTCAGACAGGGTTCACAGGAGAGTTACCATGCTCTGCCTGCAGTTGAGCAAAATATGTTGCCTCTGTTTGTACACGTTTGTGTGTGTGCATTTGTGCGTGGGTTTGTGTGTATGTTAGCATATGTCGGGAGTGCACTAATTACGATGGTAGTCTAGTGGTTTGCGCATTGCGCTACGAATCCGGAGGACCAAAGTTTGATTCCCAGCTACAGCTAGCATCAGTGGTGATTATCTGAACCACATATTGGGCATCCCTGACTCAAACTTAAATGAGTCCCTTGTGCGGTGTGTAAAATGTTGGCACTGGGTAAACAAAGGCAGATTGGTATGGTCCTGGCCACACCACTCCCTCATGCGCCGTACTCGCCTTCATAGATGCTTGCTAATGGCATTTGCCCCAACAGTCTGTGTAGGTTATGTGGGGGCTCATTAGTTGACATGTGTACCATATTGTGAGTGTGTGTTTACCTTCGTGGGGAGTGATAGTGTAGCAGTTATTGTGAACCCTGTGACCCGATTTCTATCCCCGCTCATGACCAACACCAGTGACAATTATCTGAACTGGACCTCCCCTAAAACGTCTCGGGCTCAAATGAGTGCTCAGTGTGGTGTGTACACATCTCTACTAGGGGGACAAAGGCGGATGGGCATAGTGCTGGTCACTCGCCCCCTCGTGTGCCGTGCCAACCTTAATTAGGTGCTCGCTAACAGCACTTTCCCCAACAGTCCGTTAAAGGCTATACAGGGAATCTTTGTCTTTGTTTACTTGTGTGCATATTTGTGAGCGGAGTCTCTACGGGAGTTCTAAATGGCTCGTGCTGAGTGATGGAAAAAGAAATCAAGTTTTCTTGATCTCCATCTCCCTGACTCTTGCCGTGGCTTGCAGGAAATCCATTTGTTTTCTGGATTGAGATAAAATACAAATGCAATTGTAAGTGACGTGTGGGATATTAGTGGCTTCCACCTAACAACAGAAAGTAGCGAAGGGGTTGCTTATGCAAGCGTGGAAGGTTGCAAAGAAAAATAGGGTATGTATTTTGGGAGAATATGGAAAGTGCTCTCAGCATCCTGACGTTTTAATGGGCCTCCAGGATGCTTTGTGATAAAGGGGCTGGCAAGGCTGCCACTGTAATGAGGGTGAGAGTAGTCATGCTGCCGGGAACAACCATAACTCACGACGTGTAATCGACATGATTAAGTTTGGCTTTGGGTCTTCTGTGCAAAAAAAAATATAATTATAAATTTACATATTCAGTATCCTGAATATGGCGTGAAGCACACATTTATTGCTGATTGTCTTTCTCTGAATAATAAGCGACCAAAATACACACACAGAAATAATAATATGGTCACATTAGCCCCAGTTGGTCTTCATTTTTCCATTTATTGCATAACACATTTATTCGTGGTTAATTCTCCTTTTTATCCCCACCCCCTTCCCCGTGGTGTTTCTGCCACTCTCAATGCTCACCATGGTTTCCCACGACGCCGGCGCCTCACTCTAACCGGGGACTTGTCGTGCATCGTGATCGCCCGGACCACAGCTGGACCATTACCTCCCCACTGCGCATCGCCTGCCGGCCGGCCATGCCCCTCATCCCCGAGCTGCCGACAAACTCTACCTCGGCCGGGTGCCCGGTGAGAGCCTGCCCCCCCATGTCCTCGTGCCGTGTCTGATGTGGATTGTTCAGTGACGGGAACACTTGTCAACAGAGTGCCACTTAAGTGTGGCAATACATCATGGGACCTCCTTTGCCAGGACCAAAATATTATAATAGGGTTTTCCCCTTTTTTCTGGCTACAAAACAGGTGTTAATATGTTAAAACAAAAAACTGAAACCTTTTACAAGGAATCATGTCTGCATTAACCACAATGCTTGTGGGTCCTCTGGTCTAACACCGTTTGAGACGAGGCTCAAAAGAAAGCTGTCTCTGGTGTGGACCAATCAGTTTCAAGGACAATGCATAAATTATCAGGGTATGTTTTTTGTTTGCATTCTGACCACAAGCATTGTTGTCAATGCAGACATGATTCCTTGTAAAAGGTTTCAGTTTGGTGTTTTAACATCTTAACACCTGTTTTGTTGCCAGAAAAAAGGGGGAAAACTCGTGGCAATACATTTATTAAATACCTGCAACGCCTCACCACCTATTTCCTAACACTGCCTTATAACAACAAAAAATATGTAGTTGACACGTTTTGGGTTATGGTCTCTCTTGAGAGCAGAAATAGAGGGCAGAATATTGTTATTTGCGGTTGGAGACAGCATTAAAAAAATATATATATATCACACAGCTTACTGATGTTAAATCTAAGGGTTCTTTCCTGCAGTTTTCCTTATATAACATAGGTGAAATAATGTTTTCCTAATCGTAATACAAACAAAATACAGAACGTCCTATGTTGCTTTATGTTATGATATATTAATCGCTGCATTAGCCTCTTACTCTCCCAAAATGTTGTGCCTGTCTGTATATATTTGTAGGAGTTGTGGCTAATCCTGACAAAAGTAGGTTCCTGTATAAACTATTTATTGGCATGTGTAGCAGTGCTTTGTACACCACATGGGTGACACCTGTCACATCCCATCTCCAGGCAGAAACGTAACCAGCGTGTTTTGCCACAACATAACGAGCGACATCTGTAATTGAACCTTCCCACCGATGGCTCGACCATCCCTACCTCTAACCTCTCTGCTGGCCTCCTTAACAACATCCCGGATGCAGCAACCCCAGGGCTTTCAGTGTCTCATTGTTGCAAAGGTTCACCGCCTACTTGCAGCGAGCAGCCTCACAATAAGCACGGCCACCCTTCGCGGGAGCTTAACCCTTGACGTGTCACAGCATATTACTTTAACTTAAACGCGTTACACAGCTGCGCGAGAAAATACGTCGAGCAGAGAGAGGCTGTTTAGACGAGTGGTAAAATTACGTTGTCACTGTCGACGAGCAGGGCTCTTGCTTGTCAAGCCCCCGTAAGGCCCTTTAACGATGACCGCCGTTGGCACTGCAGCAGACTGGGCTGTGTCGCCGCGTCGCGACACGCTGCCTTCCCAAGGTGCGTCTGTGCACGCCGCCGGTTGACGTGCTATTCTCAGCGCTGCCATTGATTTTCGGTCACTTGTAAACTTTTCCTGAGCAACTGCCCTGCCGAACACTGTCAGTAAAGAAACAATCTTCTCGAGTTAGTTGAATGTGGTCATTCTTTTTTTTTTGGCAGCCTTGAAAGGAATATTAGATTACGTTTTTGCTCTTTCTGCGCTTACGGCAATGGAAGCGGTGTTCAGTTGGGTCTGGTGTGCACGTTGGATTGGAACATCGGGCAAATCTTTTCCAAAGATGTGGATAAGAAATACCGCACAAAAAATCTGAGAAATGTAAGAATATATCCGCAGCTGTCAGGTTGAAAAGAGCCTTAATTAACTCGATTGGGACAAGTCAAGACTATTATCGTTTTGCAAGCTCCACTTTAATAATTTTGATTGGTTAATTAACGTTGACACACCTGTTGCACGGAGAAACCGAGCATATTAATGTTCTGCCTAATTAAAATAACATTAATCAAGGTTGCATTTGCTTGCCTGAACTTCAGCTGAGTTCTGATTGTCTTTCGAGGTATAGAAATAACTGCAAGTGAATGTGTAAGCTACCATTAAAATGTCATTATCATGCTGAGTCCCTGAGTACCAGAGGTCACAAACGGGTTTTGATTCCTTACCCGTACCCGGCCGCACCACGGTCGCAAATGGGTACCCGTACTCGTACCCGGCCGTTCATATATCCATATAGATTAACGGTTTGTGCTGAAACACTGCTAAGCCTCATGGCAATGAGTCGTAGCAGAGCAAGCCTATATTTTAATCAATGAGGCACTTTGACTCCAGTATGGGGATTGCAGTCTTCACCTGTATAAACTATCCCAAAGCCATTATTGGTTTTAACGGGACGTGGCGAGGTGGGAGTGGGGCTGGAAGGGAAAGGCTTGTAAACAACCCAGAATGCATACCAAAGACAGCATTGTTTAGGGAACAATAGTCATACGCGCGAACCATGTAAATTAGCACCAGTGGATTACATGGGTGACAGTGTAAAGAGACCCATACGCGTAATCAGATGATGGGGATATCGATAGACAAAAATGGACAGTCATGTTATGAAATTGAAGCGGTTGTCATTAACGGAATCTTTAGTGGAGTTTTTTTTACCCTCGGTGTGCAGCTGGCAGGCAGGTCGGGAGGATAAATCTCGCAAGCATTTCCCATTGAACAGGCATCGTTTGTTTGGTTGTGTGGTCCAGTATAATCACATTTGAGAAATCAAAGTGGTGTCCTTTAGCCAAGGCGTGTTTAGCCACTAATGAGCACTTCAAATGCAAGTTAATTCATTCAATTAATTCACATGGGCGGGTTGCACATTCATATTCTGCAAGCCGAGACTGGAGCCGCCGGTTTTTGTGTCGCCAATGTATTCCGCCTTGCAGACCTCACACAATTGAGACTGTAGTGCGTCTGTCATGTGAGACATATCCCTCTTTAGGGTTTAAAATGGGTGACGTGCAGTGTGCATGCTGGTTAGCAAGCAGGGGAAGAGCTTGGAAAAATGTAAAGTCCTGGGTATTAAGGAGTATGCAGTCACTGGCCGCCAGTGACATCATCACGATATTGGACACATGCTGTTGGGATAGGTTGTGTCTTGGAAGGTGCATCCAAGCAGGGCAGCCATAGCTATGGGACCTTTTTGTCAGTATCAAAAGTATGAGAAAAATAAAAATAGGTGTTACACTTTATGGCAATTAAACAGGAGGAGCGTGGTCTGCCCCCCTCTCTCTCTGCCCCAACCCCTCCCCACACTCTCTCGATTTAAAGCCTCGACACAGTGGCGCTGTCTTTCTTTTGTATCATTCTTTGGAGAAGCGTGGTCAGCCAGGTGGGCTGTTGGCTGTTGTGTTGTCCGGCTCTCTGTGTTGTGTTGCATTGTGTTTCTAAGTTTACTATGTTGGTTTTTTTTTTCATTCTTACCTGATGACGGTTGCTTGTGTTGCAATAGAAACGTCGTATTCTATTATTATTTGATTTGATTTTCTAGATGACTTTACCGAAAGAACCAAAGAGTAATTCCTGCAGTCACGAAAGCTTCGAATCTAGTTTGAATAAAACAGGTGTTAAGATGTAACTGCTCAACCCCAGCTATAAATGCTCTGATACGTGCATTGTCTTTGTATTGTTTGCCTTTTGGCGTTCTCTGGTCTAACACTGGTGAGACAATGCCATAAAGAAGGCGATCTCTGGTATAGGCAAATCAGTGTCAAAGAGAATGCATATATTATTTGCATATGGTTAATGCAGACATCATGCCTTGCCAAAAGGTATCTATTTGGTATTTGAGCATCTTAACACCTGTTTTATTGCCAGGAAGGCCATCTTTCAAAAAAAAACCTCACAGGCAAAATATGATCTTTGCCAGTACATATTTTGCATCTCGACAAAGATGCCATGTTCGGCTCACCATGTTGTTGCCTAAAGATCGAGGACTTAAGATTTGGTCTCTGTGCAGGTCTGTTTGTGCTTCATCTACACACATGTTAAGAGACTGTCGGAGGCAGTGTGTGTACCAAGGACGTCCAAGAAGGGGAGCTTGCCTTCGTGTGGTGTGTTTTGTTAAATTGTAAACTGAATGGAATGAAACACAGATTTGATGCAGTCATGCATCAGTGGCATGATCTGTGCAACACGGACCACAACGCTGTCATCCATGTAATGTACCGAGCGGCACATATCTTGATGAGTCCCAGCAAAAGCTGCGGGTTTCAAGTTTGTCCTGGACAAGCTTTGTACAAATTGGCAACACGAGAGAGTGTCTTGCAGTTCCCAGTAATTCTTGATAATCTGTGCCATGAGGTTGTTCAGAAAATTTGGAAAGATTCCATCTGGTCCTGCAGTTTTCCCAGCTCGAGTGCATTGTCTCTCTCTGCCCCAGTGAAAGGGGTCAATAAATGAGATGATTGGGTGGTGCTGCTGCTCTATTGGCAGTGCGCTGAGATGTAATCTGACCGCAAATGTCCTTGTAGGGCAGTGATTTTGAGGTTTGAAGTAATTAGGTAGCAATGTTGTCTGCTTTGATTTTTGCCTTGGTCTTTGAACTGGGTTGGCACCACTGCTGGGGTGAGTAAAGTTCAGCCGCGCCACCAGTTTTTCCAGCGTTGTTGTGTTGCATTTGTAGTGAGTCCAACTGAGTCGCAAACGTTGTCCTGGGAGCAACACGTTTTATTTCACCAACTCAACACACAACATAACGTAACCTACACTTGGGTGTTGAACGCCCATCTAGCCACGCTACGGCAGAACTAGACACGGTTCGCTATCCCGGTCCCGACCACGAGCTGGGTCCCGGACCGCGTGGCTAGAGGCTTCTTCAACCCGACGTGGATCTTCTTCACCAACAACCCGAAGAACCCCGAGCCCCTCACGGGGCCCCCGTTATATCGGCCTGGGCTGGGGCTGGCTCCACCCCTCGCCCCGCCCAACTTCTAGACCTCTTGAGCTCTTTCCCAAAGGCTCCCAAGAGCTCCTTTATACCACGTGACCGCCCAGCGGCCCCCATCTACCGGTGGCCCCCCTCCAATATCATCCGGTCACGTGTCGGAAGGTCAACCAGCGTATCATGCCCCAATGTAACCCTGGCTGGATGACACTCTCTCTCGCTCCCTCACTGGGAGCCCGCACCGCACACTGTACGTGGTGCTTCCGCGCTGACCAGCGCTCACCCAAGCCCCGCTAGGGCTGGTACTACGCCCAGTAACCGGGCTGCACATAATGACAACATATTATCCACCGTGGCCTCACAAGCCCGGCACCACACAGTGACATTCACAGTCACTACGTATTTGCTGGGTTGTTTTTTTGCATTCATTTTCATTGGGTTCAACAAGACATAGTAGTAGGTTTTTACCCTTTAAACTGGTACAAAACTGACACCTTTATACAAGGCATCATGTTTGCAATAACCACAACACAAGCAGTCAAAATGCAAACAAAAAGAAACAACTCTGATAATGATAATAATATGCACTGTCCTTGAAGTTCAACAAGACATGTTGAGCTTTTTTTCAAACTACGGGGTATACTACATCTTGTGGCTTTGTTTATGACTGCTAAAGTAGCCGAAATTATTGGGGCGTTTTCCAGGATCCAACAGATGTTGGCATTGGTGGACTGTTTTAATAAGTTCCAGTCAGCTTTAAGAAAATCATATTTGGCTCTGGTGGTGATGTTGTCACCTGTACTATAATGGCAATGTGGATGATAGCAGGATGGTGGTTTTATGGGAAAACTTTTACGACCATCCTCTAAACAGTGCTATGGCTTCCGCTTGAGTTTTTTTAAAGGAAATGGAGGTCAAGAGTAAGTTTAGTCCTGTTGCCACCTCACTGAGTGGATCGTTCCGCACCCTTTCACATTCTTCTGACGATGCTCAGCCAATAAGGAAAATGCCCAGTCCCATCCTTGATCCTATAGCCCCATGATGTGTGGGTTTCCCACATGGATAATGGATTGGCTAGTAGATGATAACGACGATTGGGGTTGATGTATTAGGTCGCCAGCATTTGTTACTGATAGTTTGCCGACTCAAATTGTAATCGGTAAAACATCTGCAAAGTTGTTCGCTACTTGACTGTACAGCTTTCAACACCTTGCTTCAAGTATGTTGCAACGCCCTACATTGGATTTGCGGCTGAATTTCAAGTGGACTTCCTGTCACTACAGGATGTCGATCCGGTGTTTCTTCAATAGCCATTGTGAGGTGCGTGCATTTCTCGTGATAAATAATTGTCAATGTTGAGTTGGTAGAGATGAGTGCCATCTCTCATGTTCGAGTTAACTTTACCCTCACAAGAGGCTTTTTGATGTCGTCAGTTTTTTTTCACATCGGGAGATCATTGAGACAATAAGCCCGGTACAGTTTGTGGTGAGATTAGTTGTGAAGATTTATGTAACGTAAGGCTTTACACAACGGTACTGGTCACGTGTAAGGATGTCATCATCACCGAACCTTGCTGTAGAGAGTCATTCTCGTTTTGGTTTGACTTTCTAGCATCAAATGCCATAGTGCCTCAAATATATTAATTCAATTCAACACAAAACACGTTACAATCAGGAGACCTTGGGCAGCTCAAAACCACATATAAGCACCGCAAGGTCACTCTTCGGAATGGATGTTTTTTGTTAATAGTCTGTAGTAATAATATAACATTTACTTTTTCAGCCACGTGTCACTGCTCTGCCGGGCTGTGCTCAGAAGGCTGCTTCGCCAGGCACTTTGCGTGCCACACGAGCAGCGAGCAGTTGGCCCTGGAGCATTCAGCACTCATGGCAGGCACAGGCAATAGAGCACGATTGTAATCTTCAAACTCCGCAATTAAAACGAAATAATGTACTGTTGCTCCAAGGCCGCTACTGTCTTGTGCTATCTTGTAAGAAGAAGAACCTAAGAAAAAACACAAATACAACCTGGAATAAATTGAAGCCGATGTGTTTTGTGTCATTTCTGAGAATGGCACGGAGGTCACCCTTGCAAAAGAGGCAATGTTTCACGTGCCTCAATGGGTTTATTTAATCTCACGGTTTAATACATGGCACTGACTGACTGGTATTTCTTACACAACATACAGGATATGGTTTCAATGACAACGTCTCATGAATTTGGTTATATTTATTTCCCGCTCCCCATTTTTGGTTTTATTTCACCATTTATATTTTCACCATTATCAACTCTAGTGACCACTGACGTTACGAGATATATATGTATCAGAGTTAAACTATTTATCTGACATAGCAGTGTTTATGCGAGGGTATTTTTCACCTTTGCCATGAGATTGCTTTGTAGACTGACGATAAGGAAATATAAATTACGGGAGTAAAATAATGCTGTGGAGGGGTAAACTAACTCTGATCCTGACTGAACCATTCGCTTTACACTTTTCCAAACTTTTTGAATCCCTGAAGTAATTTGGTGAATTCGTTGCAACTAAGGATATGCTGACGCAGCATGTGAGCATTAAAAATGCATTCAATCTGGATGAAATCAAGAAGCAGTTGGGGATTTCAAACTGATAGTTGCTTTGGAAAGTGGGCAATATCCAAGTGCTGTACAAGATTGTGATTGCCTTGGAGCAGAACCTGTAACTGAGTTCAGGTTGTGTGATTACAAGGAATGCAGAGCTGCGTTCATCATAGGCAGTAATTTCGCCATTTAAACATAATACATTATTTTTTAAACGTCTAACGCGCACAATATTCGTTCACCGAGTCACTCTAAAAGCACTTGGATATTGCCTACAAAGAGAAAGTGACTCAGAGGAGTGAGGAAACTATTAAACTATGTTTTTTTACTAGGTAAGGCGCACTGAACTGTATAGCTATTTTTAAGAAGCGACTTGGCCACAAATGATAACCCAATGAATTGGCTTATCACGTGGAAATGTATAGCAGCCAAGAGGAACCATAGACAAGCAGGAAGGCAGACACCTGTTGAGCCGGTGCCAACAATTGCCCATATGCTAAGGTGTTATTAGCCACTATGAGACCTCCTTTACCAGTGGCAAAATATAGTAATAGGTTTTTACCCTTTCAACTGGTACAAAAAACTGACACCTTTATACAAGGCATCATATTTGCAATAACCACAACACAAGCAGTCAAAATACAAACAAAAAGAAACAACTCTGATGATGATAATGATATACACTGTCCTTGAAGTTGATTGGTCCACACCCGAGACAGCTTTTCTTAGAGCCTAGTCTCCATTGGTGTGGGGCCAGATGTGTTATTAGCCAATTAGGGAGCGTTTGCATGTGGGACGAAACTGGACCACCCGGAGAAACCTCACGCATATGAGGGGGAAACACTCTATCCCATACGGATGAAACAGGTGGAGCCCACATTTGAGCTGTACACCTGGATTGCATTTTTCTAGCGAGCCAGGGTTTGGCACCTCGGTGCACACGGGAAGGGAGTTTCACAACATTTGTGTGATCCCCCACAACCCTCACTGCAGTGCAGGTATACAGCGTGCGCTACCACAGCGAGGTCCTGATTTGCTAAAGCGGCAAATAAATAATTGACCTACGGTGTATTGTAGCCTGCAGGGGGGGCAGACATTTAAAAAAATGGCGGTAACTGCACCCCTACTCTCCGCTGGGTGTGAGAAATGAGGTCAGGCATAAAGTGAGTTTTCCATCCTCACTACCCAACGATTCTCGAGAGCCACATTTGCCCACCTAGAAGACGAGAGGTAACGAAGCTGCCGCGCGAGTTGTGAGGTTCTGCATAGAGCTCGAAAGATTGAACTGTTGGGAAATTTGAAGGCTCAATACCGTGCTCGTAGTCACAAAACACATGCTTACAACCTGATCGCCGCTTGCCTCGTGCTGATGCCAATGAAGCTCGGCAGAACAAAAACACATTCCTCCTGCGGAGGGAGCTGGTAGCAACGTTGGGTTGCTCGGTCAATGGCCAGGGTCAACGGCGGCGTGGTGTATTCCACAAATTATGCCCGACTGTGAGGGTGGGCACAAGCCGGCGTGAGTAGGTTAAACGTTGAGTTTTATGAGGGAACCACGGGGTGACCAGCCCCTCCCCACCCAGCCCCACCCCTCCCACCCCCCACCCAGCCCCTCCCCACCCTCCCCACCCAGCCCCTCCCCACCCTCCCACCCAGCCCCTCCCCACCCTCCCCACCCAGCCTCTCCCCATCCTCCCCTCCCCACCCAGCCCCACCCTCCCCACCCAGCCCCACCCTCCCCACCCAGCCCCTCCCCACCCTCCCCTCCCCACCCAGCCCCACCCTCCCCACCCAGCCCAACCAGCCCCTCCCTCCCCACCCAGCCCCTCCCTGCACGACGGACGGACACAATAATCCCCTGTGGGCTGGTGTAACCAAGAGGTTCTTAACAGTATTATTCCATCTCTTTGTGTGTCGAGAGAGGGTAAATGCCAGGATGTGCAATATTTATGCAGTTGTTGATTCTAATTTGTAGCAATATTCGTCATGCTACACTCGTGGGATAGCGGTTTCTGAGCTCCCTCTGCATCTGTCGGAATGTGTAAGTGTGAATGCCACTGCACGTTTTCCACTTTCAGTGCACAGACCGCGGGTTAACTAGCAAGTGTTTAAGCTGTCTTGGAGATGGCATATTACCGAATCAAATTCATCGTGACTTATGACTCATTTATTCTTCTTCACGAATTGTAATAAAACGAATTTTACAGGTAAATTTTCCTGTAAATTAAATTTCTGACAAATCAGCGTGGAATGCTTTGCGAACAGCCTAAGAGCTTACGCTTAATTGTCCAACTTGGAGACACCTATATCAATTATTGAAGCAATTTTGCTTTTGCAAAGTTATATTTGTGTAATTATTAAAATACTCATACTGCATATTTATTTTCACTCGGATTAAATTAACATTTTATTATTTCTAGTCGCACAAAGTCAGACTCAATTGTTTTTTACAGTCGGTTATTTTCCGATTTTTCTGAATAGTTTTTGCATTTATGTATGCACAAAGATCCCCATGTAGCTTTGTCAGGCTGTTGGGGCAAATGCTGTTAGCGAGCGCTTATTAAGGCCGGCATAGCACACAAGGGGACTGGGTAGCCAGCACCACGCCTTTGTCTCCCCAGTGTTGATGTTTAAGCAATGCACCAGGTACTGATTGTATACATATATGCATAGTTAACCTATGCATATATGTATACAAACACACATATCACCTATATAACATTTCAGAATATTGTGAAGACTGAGTCCACCAAGAGGATGACCAGGACCAGTTCAGATATTCACCAATGATGTGGGCCATTGAACCCATGTCTACAGGTTCATAGCGCAATGTCTTTAATTACTGCGCCAGGCAAAGACAAAGATCTCCCGTGTAGCCTTAACAGACTTTTGGGACAAGTGCTGTTTTAGCGAGCACCAATGAAGGCCGGCACGGCACATGAGGGGGTGGATGGTCAGCACCACGCCTGGCTGCCTTTGTCTCCCTAGTGACGAAGATTACACACCGCACCGGGTACTCATTTGAAGCTAAGTTGACCTAGGGGAGGCACAGGACTGGTTCAGATCATCGCTATCACGAGTATTAGCTTTGAGTGGGAATCAAACTCGGGTCGCCGGGTTCGTAGTGCAGCGCGCTAACCACTGCACCATACACACAAACACACGTAACATACTTTGTCCATCATATTTGCAATGAGTTATTAAATATAACAGTGTTAAGGATTAGAGGCTTTGCCATCCACGAGACAGAAACCGATCCCCTCCGGCTGTACGACAGGGCTGTCTCCAAATCAAATGGCTCGTTACCTGCCGAATGACCAGTTAATTGCAGTTTGATGAATACAGACCAAGTGCACACTTGCATGAACCTACCGTAAATGGATCCATCTTTTTGAGCAATACCTTGCAGCTTGCCTAAACGAAACACAATGTTAAGGCATTCTGCTTCGTTTAACAATACAGCTTGAGAATGTTTTTCACCAGACTTTGAGAAATTACTTGTATTAAACTTACCACCAATACGAGTGTAAAAAAACATAAATATAAAATAATTAGTTTATGATTTGATACGTTATGCAAGTTTCATATTGCTGGGAATGTGTACTTGGGTATGAACGATATTAACCACAGACCGTTTGCTTGGGGTACTTCATGTGCCTTGACTTTTTTTCAATTTTAAACGTCATTTTGCATTAAAGAATTATGTTCTAAATGTTTCAGCACTGGCTTATCTCATTTTGAAACTGATTTGTAAAATTAAAGAATTGTTGTTTCTCCTGTAGCGTGACGTTTCCAGTTTGGTGGGAGAATTTGTTTTTCTATTGTAGGAATATAGTAATATTACGGTTGTCAAACGATGTAATGCACACCATTTATCAATGCATGGCTTACCCACCCAGTGGTACCCTGCCTCATTTATATCTTGCATATATTTTCATATCTTATCAAATTGTTCGTGACTTGAAATTCCTAATCATACGTTCTTAGTCCAGCATTCCCTTTAAAAATAAAGAGGTATGTGGATTTAATAATAATTATTTGACTAAACTAAACTTTAAATTTTATTAGGTAAGGCCTACTAAACTATATAGCTCTTTTTTCAGAAGCGACCTGGCCACAAATTATAGGTCAACGAAGTGGCTTATCACGTGCAAATGTATAACAGCCAAATACTTTGAACGCATGTTGATTTTAAATGTGGAGGGAAAACCCAGAGGACCCGGATACAAATCTGCGCAACCACGGGGAGAACATGCAAACTCCACATCTACAGGCGTCAGGCTTGAGATCGAACTCACGACTTGTAATACCAGGCGAGGTCGTTAACATCTCGCCATCATGGCACCCCATTATTGTAGCAGGAGAATCAGGGAGACGCGTTCCTCGTTGAGCCATTCATTTGAGAGCGGCATTGTTTCGTCGACAATGAATCTCTATTTCCGTACATTATGATTAATATATGAATGTGCCTCCGAAGATTATGACTCAACAATTCGCGGCTCTCGCATATGCATGCTTGAACCACAGAAATAATTTCAATGTCGCATTCGGGCTGTAAAAAGCAAAAAATAATTAAGCTAATGTAATTGCATCAGAGCAACAAAAAAGTACAAACACCACATTCATTAGAAAACACGTGGTGTATGTGCATTGTAAATTGAGGCAAGTTAAATATTTGCTTCCTATTATTCATACTGTTTGCCGCATAAAACATGATCGTCATTAATCTTCCTCTGCGCGGTGCAGTGATCACAGCCAACTCAGCTTGGGGGTGGGGTGGGGTTGGTGTTGGGGATCTGGCTAACCTTGAACCTACTGGGTCAAGCTCACGGGTGAGTCTGCAAGTTCACCTGCATGCCACCTGCCCTGTCACTGTCTCAGACGAGGTACCACTGGAGCCGGAGGTCGCTGGGCTGAACTGGCGAGGGTTCGGTGGCTGCCTCTCCCGAGTGCAGTACAACGGCCGGGCGCCGCTCAAGGCCGCCCTGCGCCAGGGACCGCACTCCTCGCTTGTCGTCACGGTGACGGGTCGCCTCGTCCCTTCCAGCTGTGCGGCCGTGCCCCAGACGGTCGCTCCGGTGTCCCCGAGCACGCCTTACCCGTGGGCGCACCAGCATGGTGAGGCGCGTGGGCAGGCGGTATCGTTCGTCAATTCGTTGAAGCGGAAAGTTGCCAAAACGAACCTCGGAAAGTCGCTGGATATATCGAAAAATATCGAGACATCGTTCGTTAACGGATTTGGGATCCTTAACACTGACCTGGAATCGCTCCCAATAACGTCCTCATCCCAGAAAGTCGCCAGATTTGTCGCTGGTCGCTGTGACAGCCACACAAGTTGTGAGCTCTAGGGATAGAATCGCTATGTTGGCTATACTGGGAAAGAGTCGTTATACTTTGTACGTGTGCTCGGTTTATGTGTGCACGTGTTGAACAGTTTGCCTGCTGCACTATCAGAATAAGAACATTTACACTGGAGGAATCTGATGAGCTATGAAGCTCTTTTTCACAGATGTCCAGTACCTTTGAACCCGGAGAGCTGAGTTCGATTCCTGGCCAAGGATAACATCGGTGACAAATATCTGAACCGATCTTGGACCTCCCTTAGGTAAACTCAGCCCTAAATGAGTACCTGGTGCAGTGTTTAAACATCATCATTGGGGAGACAAAGACGGCCAGGTATGGTGCTGGCCTCATGTGCTGTACGGGCCTTAATAGAAGCTCGCGAACAAAACTTGCTCCAAGAGTCTGTTCAAGGCTATTTGGGGGATTCATACTCATTGGGTCTTTCGGTAAAGTCACGTAAATAGAAAATAATAGATCACGACGTTTCGATCGCAACACAAGCAATCGTCTTCAGGTGAGAGAGAGAGAGAGAAAACTGCTGAGACAAGGTCTTGTTTAGGCCTGAGAAGGGTGCATCAAGGTAGGTGGGTGATGATAGCCAGTAGGTTTGCAGAGTACCTTCGTTTTGGAAAAATCAATATCGTGTGAGCCCACGGCGTTCAAACAATGATCAGCCACAAAGATTTGTTCATGAAGCCATCCAGATATATAAACATAGACACAACTTCAACCGAGAAGATGGGTACAAATTGAGCAATCATTTGGAAGGACGTTATTAAACGGGTAAAGTCTTAACTTGCTATGATGTTTCCATCTTTTCTACCGATGTTAACTGACTCTCTGAGTTTCATTACGAGGTTGGATGTCTTTGTATTGACAGGCTGGGTGTCCACTGCCCCAGCCCCTGTGGTTGGACCATCTCTAGCTCCACCCACCTACCTTGATGCACCCACCTCAGGCCTATATAAGACCTTGTCTCAGCAGCTCGAAACGTCGTGATCTATTATTTTCTATTCACGTGACTTTGACCGAAAGACCCAAAGAGTATGAATTCCTGCTGTCACGAAAGCTTTAAATCAAGATTCATTTGGGGGATCTTTGTCTTTGTGTTGACAGAAGCGGAGGAGGAGGAGTGGAGCGAGGACCCCGTCTCGACGCCGCTGAGCGCTGACTCGATTGTGATAGGAGGTACCGACCCGCAGCAGCATCCTGTATCTCACTCCACCCGGATTGGTCGCAGTTTTAGCAACCACTCGACACGTGTCAGCAGCTGTTCATTTCGTCGCTCACCCAGCAGTGGCAGAGACACCGCTGCCACATTGAATTGTCTCGTGAATCTGTGAAGGTCCACAGAGGCTAGTCACATTGCACCGTGCCGATTCAAGGGTAATCATTCCTGCTTGTGCACATTTTGCTTTCTACAAACCGACGACATCCCTGTACGCAACTCAACTACTGGAAATCCGTGAATGAAGAGCTTTATAGCTCATCGGATTCCTAAATATTCGGATTCTCATAGAAGCCTTCAACTCGTGCATGCTTTTAAACTTCAGACATCATTCAGGTTCACGTGTATTTTGTTTAACTAGGTGAGAACTCATGAGATCAGGACAGCCTCGTTTGTGAGAGTGGCCAGGGTCACCAATATGACAAAATTTAATCAAGATAAAGTGAAGCTCAGCAATGAAGCGAATAGAATACAGAACAGTAAAAAATAACCAGCATGCATTTACAGCCTGAAAATGTCCAGGGAGGGGGGGGGTAATCTTTGGGGCTTTAAGATAAGTGAGAAAATGGATGGTTACATTTTCACCAATTTTTACATGACTAATATAGAACGAAGGTTCGCTTTCTTCCATCAACACTTTGTGGGAGTAATGAGAAGAACGTACCGTATAATGTTGTGATACTGCGCTGTCAGTCGTGCACATTTTAAGTTTTGGTTATATGACTGTCACCATGCTTTTGGATTTCACTTTTAATCTCTGCCGTACATTGTCAAGAACTTGTACGTTTCACACATATGCAATCCCTGAAGGAAAATCCCATTGAAACAGTACATCAACGGCGCATTTGCACGCGCAGCATAATCCAGCGAGGTGCCAAATGCTTGTACATCCAACTGCTGCTGGCAGCAGCTTTTCCATTATTGATGGTCTCACCTCCAGAATTGCCTGCAGGGGAGGCAGTAGAAGCAGTTAAAGATTTGCTCTAAGCTCACTAATTGCCGGGCTTTTTGGTTGCTGCAGCAATTGACATCCATATTGCATGTTCCGTAAAGTACGTTGTCGCACATGCTCCGACGCGATGCCAATCTGTTAAACAGCCGTCGGTGCGTTCGCTGCCTTTTTCGCGTGGTATCACAAGTACAAAATAATTTATTTTTGGGCTTCAGTGTTCACGCTTTGCTATGTATGTATATAGTGTTTACTCATTAATTTCATTATTAATGCCGGCAATTTTCTCAGACGTTAAGCGTTTGTTTGTAGCTGATTGATTTCATTGATTCATATACGTCTTTCCACGTTGGGAAAACTGGTGTAAATAATTAAATTCTCTCAGGTAAGTTTTGCAAAAATCAAACATTTTTGCGAGGGAAGTCTTCCTCCAAGGAGGCTAAACACAGATGCTAAAACCATGAAGCAGCAAATGTTGTTTATTATTATTAAAGTTACGACATTTTATGAAGAGTTAAACAATACAGATTTCTCAGGAAACGTATCGTGCTTATGTTTGGTAAAGTATTATTTACCTAAAATATCAACAATATGCTTGGGTGGAGCTGTGGCTCCGAAATTTGCACAGTGCGCTACGAACCTGGCAAGCCCAGTTCGATTCCTGGACATGGCTAACGTCCGTGGCGAGTGATTTTTGAAGCGTCTCCCCCGTCAAGCTGCACTAAGCAAGTATGGTCAAACAATGCCCATGACTGCCGTTGCATGGGGAGGCCTTCATCCATAATTAACAGTGGACAATCGTATACAGGCCATTTTAAGATGACCACAAGGCCACAGATTCCTGCTGTATTTCCTAAACATTGTTGATTACATTTTGTATATTTGAAATTAAACATAGTAAATACAATTTACATCTATACATCGATGGGGATAAGTGATGTAACATTTTATATATTTTATACAGTACGTGCAAATATTCAATATCTGCATTTCTTAATAAGCGCATATCTCTACAATAATGTCCATGCATATTTTTTTTTCCTTTCACAAAGCCCTGCTGAATGATATCAGTGAAAAATGCTGAATAATTATTTTCATACTCTTTGGTTTTGTCCGTAAAGTCACGTTTAAACAAAAAAACCCAGAGTATGAATCCTTGCAGTCACGAAAGCTTCAAATCTAGAAATAATTACATTATCTCATGTGAATTTGTACTTGTAAACAGACTGGCATGCTCTCACGCAAGCCATTACCCCGAGCAACGATGTCACTGCGACATGTGGCGAGTTTTATTGTGTTGGCTGCTGATGCATCTGTTTGGTTCGCATGGTGAGCTGTGAACTTACCCCGAACCACTTAAAAGCGGCAAAGGAAAATGTACGATGCAACCTAATGGAACTCGCAATGGGTTTCCATTTTATGTTTCTTTCCAGCTGATTTCTTGTAAAGGGGGACAGCCTTGGCCAAAAAAGCACTACCCTTTGTACGAACAAATGTAGCTTTTTGGCTGACCGGAGGTGGTCTCAGCCTTAACAGTGGCCCTGTTTACAAGTGGTATAATTGGGCATTTTATATCAATTGTGTAATAATGCTGATACTGTATGAGCAAGAAAGGTGTATTCTACAACGACATTTTCTAAAGGCTCTTTTGGCACAAACTTTCATGCTTCACCCCATGGTATTGATGTGTAGAGCATGCTCACGTGTGTGTGCGCGCATGCGTGACCTGGGGAGCGGTGATGTCGTGGTTAGTTCACCGTGCTACGATTCTGGCGACGGTGTAGAAACATCAACATTGTGGACCCAAAGATGACAATGCGTGGTGCTGGCCACACCATTCCCTCATGCGGTATGCAGGCCTTCATAGTTGCTCGCCAACAGCACTCGCTTCAGCAGTCTACGTGGTTATACAGGGATTTTAGTTTTTTGTTTCGTGTGTGGAGTCTGTGTATTTTACTTGTGAAAACTAGCCGTCTCTGACTGGCCGTGCTCTCACTCTGTGCATTGGGGGTGGCCCAGGCAGAGGAAGCTTCCAGGCAGTTTTATTTCGTTCACCAAACCTAAGTGGAATTCAACATTCCATAGAAAACATGAGTAGCCTCGAAAGCGAATTAAGTAGTCCTTAAAAACTGCAGATAATCCCTAACCCCTGCTGCCTTGAGCTGTTCGCGCTAATTGTCTGCACGTTGCGCGCTAAACACTTGCGGAGCCCATTAAGCGCCTCCCCGTCCCCGCTGCTTTGCTGCGAGCAGGAGCGATCGCAGCGTCGTCCTTTGTCATCCTGGCCGTGCTGGTGCTCATCACGCGCTACGTGCTGCGGCACAAGGGCACGTACCACACGCACGAAGTGAAGGGCTCTGACGCGGGTGGAAAAGCGGACGCCATCAGCCCCTTGCCACCGCCGCCGCCACCGCCGCCGCCGGCAGTGCGTACCGACGAGAGCCCTCGCGAGTGGTTCATCTGAGACGACAGCACCTGCGGTTTGTGTGCAAACGTGTAAATGTGCAATTGCAGACGCTTGTTGTGCGGTCCGTTTGGTGTTCAAATTGTTTTACGTATTTATTTATCATTATTGACTCTTATGGGATGATTTGGATAGCAAAAAAAATGAATTGCTGTAAATGACATTTTAGAGCGGGAATAGAAAATTGGCTCTGGATGTTTTGCGTGAAGCGTTTAAGTGGATTGTAAAACATCACGCTGAAATCCGAAAAATATATACGTATAAAATAAAATCCCCATCAGTCTAGGACTGACTGACTAACCAAAAATAAGCACACGCTTTGGGACTGGAATCCTGATTCAAGTGGTGAATGACGAATGCGAACGATTAATGGGCAGAAATGCGGATGGTAGGGATTGAATGATGTATTGCAGACGTTGTTGCACAAGCTGTACATTTGTGAGTAATGTGTTCTTTTTGAAAGTCTTTTTGACGCAGTGGGAATTGCACAAGATGTTTTAGTGAAATAAAACGTGAAGATTGTAAAGTATAATGCAAGTGTAAATCCATCTGACGATGTAATCTGTCTATTAGCATTAACTTCCGTGGCATTTGGGACGTGAGCATCTGCATCGCGTGATTTCTGTTGATCTCGTTTGGTCGCGTGCAGCGGCACAGGTGGCCAAGACGTTCACAGGAATCCCTGAATAAACCTCTCTCTGCAGATGGTTCCCACATCCCAAGGAGGTTTTACGAAAGTGGTGAATTGGAAGCTTCTGCAAGGGGCAGCCACTGATTTAACTATATTTTTAAATAGATGCGGACTTAGCTGTAAGGGTATACGCGTGGTTCACATGATCAAGTTTGTGCTGTGATGTGTGTGAATCATTTGAAAAACCTTCACGATCCAAGTTGCACTCAGTTGGCCAAATACAACCTGTTTTGATTCTGTGAACGGCAATGATAAGCAGGACGATGATAAACTCTCGTGAACTTTTATTAATAGCAAATTAATATTACATATAACGCGTATGTGAAATTGTATTAAAATGTATTTACCACAATGCAATTACAAACCACAATTTAATTTAGCGCGAATAATCTATCACCTTCAGGATGACAAAGCGTTCCTTTGCCGAGCTTTTGACATTCCCAATTAGTTTATTTTGGTTTGGATCGTCGAAGTATAATGTCAAATTTGACATTCCCGTTGGCATTTGCAAACATTGCGTAATGCGATTGTCCAGTACTGCAGCCGTTGCAGAGGAGGGCGCAGACTCGGTCATGTTGCAAATGTTCATAAAAAGTTGTCAGTGCATTCTCACACCCGCACGTCGCATCGGGCCCTCAGAGGCGCCAGCGTGCGGCGAGGTAGCAGCTGCTGTTCGGTACACCAGTGTGTGGTTTTACGCCACGTGTCAGTATTTTTGCTTGTCGGCCGCTTGACTGTGGAGGCCACTTGTTTTCTCACGGAAAGTCTGCATGTTCTGTGCAACCTGCCACACGAATGGTGGCCGGCAGGGATGGGCTCGTGGGTTCCTTTGCCTCAGCCCTGCAGAGCTTTAAATCCGTTTTTGCATACGGCCATTATGACGAATATATAACACTACGTGATCACTGGAAAGCTCAGTCACGTGTCTGTTTCCACTGCTAGGTTACGTCCTCTCAATGTCACCATCACCTCCTTTCCAACAGGAGGAGAACACATTTTGCTTTCTGAAGTATTTACTGTAACGAGAGCATTTTTTTTAGTCACGTGCAGTATCTCCCGATTGGCTACTCTTAAGACCGAACAAGGTAATTCACTTTTGAGTGCAATTTATCTGTGTTTAACATCATAAACTAAACTTTTACGTACTGCATAATGCATATATTGTAAACGGCTGTTACAAGCACATTAGAAAATTATTGTCTGTTGTATATATATATTAAAAAAACGTTCCTAAATTGTGCGTACAGCGTTGTCTCCTTTTTCCCCCTTTATGAGAGCAATGTGTGCCTCCGTGTCACCAATGAGCGCACGTCAACACAATGCAGGCAGCAGCACCCTGATGGATTGACACATAAATGTAAGGATTATTGTGAAGGTGGTTGGTATGTAGAGGCATTTCAAATCCCAAAACTGCTCAGCGATGATGGCCATTACCAAGGTGTATTTTCTGCTGTACAGTACTGGTATATTGGACATTAAGGGCTTGATTAAATTTTATGCATGAGTAGGCCATAGAGTGCCGATGTCTTATGCCAAAATGTTATGAGTTGGTTTAAATCTACAGACGATGATACATTTGGATGTAAAAACCTGTTCCTTTTTGGAGCTGGCTTGCACAGCCTATTTAAAGAAAATCAATGTTCACTGATGCCATTGCCATCATCATATATACCTAAAGGTTAAGCATTCCATCATAAGTGGCATTCAGAAATGTCAAAAACTCAGTCTGGACCCCCATGCTTCAATTAAATACAGTATGATATGCGTGCATATGTTATGTTATTCGAGTAATTTTCTTCATTTATGCCCATTCTTGTCAGTTTCAGGAAATCTGTAATAACGTTTGAATAGTAGTCCCATATGACGACAGCAATCAATACTGTTAGGCCAAGGGATGTGTATTTTTAACTTTCCTAACAGAATGACTGTCTCAACGTGATTCATGTGCACGTATAATTTTGGCTTGACAACTCGTCATGTTAGAAATAAATGCATTTTTATTTTAATGTTTAAATAATGTGGAAAGGTTGTAATTAGCAGGTGCTCGTGTGCTGTGCCGAGAGTGAGATTGTGTTCGGGAAATGCGGCTCCCTGTGGCATCAATGTTACTTTTTGATGTGTTGGCAGTTAGACAAAAATCTGCTAAAAGCACATTGCTGTATTTGCTGTTTCAGCCTGGAGTAAACACACACGCTGGTATTCAACCTGCCAGGAAAAGGCAGCCGTGTTGGCGTTAGCTGTTGGCGCGTTGTTTTAGGAAGTGGAAACCTCCACCTCCGATTTCACAGTTGTAGGTGACATGCTGCTAGGAAGCCTGTGTAGATATTGCTGTTTCTCTCACTGTGGAGCCTTGACATTCAAAGAGTTGCTTGATACAAAACCATTTGACTCGGTTAAATACTTGACCGCTAACCCCATCTCTAACACAACATCTCTGTGAAGCTGCTCAAAAACACCAACTTTCTCTTTTGAAGCCACACAGGATGGTATTTCAACCCAACAGAATTGTGTTACTTTCTCCCCCCCACCCCCACATAATATCGCACTTAGGCACCCATGTTATGCAATATTCACAAGTTATCATTATGGGATTCTTTGCTATTGGCTGGCACTAAAATGTGCTCGATGAGTAATCAACTTGCAGTGCGATGCCAATTGATGATCACTATATGCTAGTGTTGTTGGTTAACTTAGTATGTTGGACGACTTTTTTGGTATTCGTACTGAGCTTTTCCACACTTTGCGGTGTGCTCATGCTCTGAGCGCCATCTGTAAGGATGGGCTCGGTATGACTGCAAGTGGATTTTGTATTATTATTCGCTGTAAAATATTCAGTCTTTTGAGTAAAATCACAAGGACAATGAGACATTGCACATCGTTGTGGTTAAACGGTGATTGAATATGCATACAGACTGCAGCGCGTCCTCTTGTACCGTGGGGGTGGGAAGTGATGATATACTTTGATTAACTCTTGAGTAAAAAAATGGCTTTAAAAAACAGGGGGTCAGGTTCATGCATTTGTACATCATTCCACAATATTTCTGGCGGAATGATGGTTGATTTCACGTTAAATTGGAAGAAAAGAAACAAACTTGGTATTTATTATCTTGCTGATTCCAATCAAATACTCAACACCATGCTGTCACGTTTGTGGAATGGAGCAAGTTGGTCGGATTTAGGGCGCAAATATGCAAACTTCAAGCAAACAAGCGGATGGTGGCAGTGACCATTTGGAGGTGTGGCTTGCGGGCCGAGAGGCTCATTCTGCATGCGTTCACGCGCATGCTTGGAGACTACATTCAACTCAATTTTGTGCATTTGTACAGAAAATATTTTTCAAGTTTTTGGTCTTCTAATCTCAATGCCAATGGAGGCTCATGATATAAATGGGTGATTTTGGAGATGATGTTGCTGTTCACCTGCTGCTGTTGATATTGCCTTTGTTGCTGATGGTTGTGATTTAGATCAAGTTTTTGCAGAAGAGGCCGCCCTCCAAAAGAAATCACACCGAGTCCTAAGACTCGTGTTTAATAGCGGCACCCATGATGGTGACACACCCAGACAAAGCCCATGCTTGGAAGCGATAACACTCAAATTTCCACGCAGTTTAAAGACTCCCCTTGCTGTACTGTCTTTACCTGGCCACCTTGCATCCCGACAAGTTTGCAAGTTTCATTCATCTCCACGTGGTTCACCTACCCGTGCCTCCCAAGCAGACTGTAGGCGTCTATGCGCAAACCGTGCAGCGAATGTTGAGTCGATGTAGGAGAAACTGAGAATGGTGCTGTTAGCGAGTAAGCACCTTTCACCGCGTGCATTGTGGCTCTTGACATATTGAGGGGGGAGGGGGGGGGTTTATACCAAACTAGAAAAACATGGCTCTTGTTATTTTATTTGTCGACGCCTGCCCGAGTGGCAATATTTGACACACTGCACCAGATTCTCACTTGAGGCTGAGTCGCCACTGGCCTTGGCCGCGAGCGAGACTTGAACTCGAGTCGCCGGGTTCGTAGCTCAGCGCACAAACCACTGCACCACCGCTCCCCACATATAGACGAAAGTCAAAGATACCCCATACAGCGTTTAACAGCCTGTTAGGGCAAGGGCTGTTAGCGAGCACCTATGACGGCTGGGACGACACATGAGGGGGTGGGTGGCCAGCACACCACGCCGGGCCGCCTTTGTCTCCCCAGAACCGAGGTTTACACGCCACACCAGGTACTCATTTGAGGCTGAATCGACCCAGGAGAGGCACAAATAATCGTCACTGGTGTTGGCCGTGAGTGGGAATCCAACTCGGTTCGTCGGGTTCGTAGTGCAGCGCGCTAACCACTGCGCCACCGCTCCCCACCACATGCTTAGATGGGATGTATACAGACACCTACAAACAGTTGCCATGCACGTGTATCCTCTTATATCTAAAACTAGGACAATCCGAAAATTATTGTCAAATTAAAATGATTCCAAAGTCCGAAAAAGATGCAATATTGTCCATAAACATCGGAAAGTCCGATTTTTACTAATCAAAAAACTCATCCCTGATACGTACTCCGATTCCAAATGTGACCCGATAGGCTATTTACACGAGTTTCGGGGGTGGGAGGAGGAGGAGAGGAGCGTGACCTTAAACATCCAGCAAGTTCAAGTCCCCCCCCCCCCCCGACGACTCGCATCAGTCAGCGGCGAGTGCTATCTGCACCAGTCCTGACCACCCACCCCTTCATCAACGCGCACTGACCAGTTTGTTGAAGTATGATCAAACAACCTTCATGCTATACACGAAGTCCTTCATCAAGCAGTGAATTAGCAAATGTCTGAAAGTGATCCTTATCATGAATCTGAATGATCGCTTCAAGGGAAGGCAGCCAGGGTAAGCAGCCAGTCTGCGGTTTAACTTGCAACACATTATCGGCCTTTCTCGTCCACTTGTGCTGTCTTGGTAGCCTGTATCCCCCCTGTCTTTGATCTTCGAGGGCAAATGCACGGATCTGTGATGCAATAGTCCCTGGCATAACCCGACGATGCACATTTGATGTTGGGCAACAGTGCACATCAGTGGCACCTGTTCTGAGCCTCCTTCAGCCTTAAGTGACGCGTGCACACACGCGCTTGAGAGAGCTAGGGGTTGCTGGATCACCCCGGGACGAGGGTTGACGTGCGCCGGCCAAATCATCAGCGGGTGCAATAGCAGCGTCAGGATCGTCATATCGATCATCATTGATCGTGCTCATCTCTCGTCGTGAATGTTGCGACGTGTCGTCTTGTTGTTGCAGAGGTTCACGGTTCCATTCCAGCGGCCAACCCGAAATGTTGATGTGGGTGTAATAACGAGTGATGTGACTCGTGCACGACGTTAAAGGTCCCCTGACGTCATTCGCGAGAAGAGGAGACCTAATTGGAAAATTACACGCAAATTTCTCACTTGGGATTCTACATCGCAATCATCAACCCCCCTACTGGCAGTCTAATGTCCATTCGCAGGCGAGGGATCTGAGTCACCTCGTGCCCAGAGGGCAACTGCTGCTGGGGGTGTCCTTTCAAATTGTTTGAGATGGAATGTGAGATATTTATGTGCACGCTGAGACGTCCTGACGTTTAGGACGTCACTGTATCAAAAACAAATCATTACCATTAATCTTCAACGGTGTGTCTTCATCATCATCATCTTCACGATTACTGTTTTGAGCCTCGGTGCATGCTGCAGCAAGCATCACGCATTCATTGGCATGCGCGCGCGTGTGTGTGCGCGTGTGTGTGCGCGTGCGTGTGTGCGTGGGATCTGAACTGAGTCCGAGTGACCGGCTTGGTCCGATTTGCTGGTTTATCCAGGATGTTTCTGTTGCGCGTCGTCGCTTTAAGATGTTCTCTGTTCATATTTTGTTTGTTGCGGTTGCACCCGACTCAAGAGCCGCATTGCTCACAGGGCTCTACCTAATAAATGAAACGTGAACTTGAGGTGGGCGGCGTTGGTAACATCTGCCCACGCGCCTGGGATTCTCCCCGTTGCGCTCGAGGACTCCTTGTTGACTTGGGGGGGGGGGGGGGGGCTCCTCAAATCCATTTTGCGAGAGGTGAAACGGTTCAACGGCTTCTCCATGAACTTGGCGAGATCGATTTTGTGTAATTTTCCGGAATTCTGCACATGTGGAAACAAACTCTAAACGAATCGAGCCAAGGGACATATCTCATTCGCCGATTGTATTGTTGTTTGTGAGTCGTTTTGGGAGTATACATTGGAACGCGTGGACTAGCATCAAGGATTCTCAAATGCCAGACTTTACAACGGTACCGTCAACTAATGCAGACAGTGGATCGCTACGTAACTGATATTCGAAATGAGAATAACTGCTTTTGGCACTGAATGTCGAGAACCGCTGCTGCATTGCCACGGATGGAAATGAATCATAAACAGGTCACTGATTGTTTATGGGCGACAGGGGCACGGCTGTGGTAACACTTGCGTCTCATCGAAACAAGAACCTGTTTTTTTATTCCCGACTCGGGAATTTGTTTTTTTTTGCGTGGGTTCTCTGCCGTTCTACATTTCCTCCCATAGCTTAAAAAATTAACCCGTAAAAACTAAGTTTTTCACTATAAATCCTTTATATGCGTGGCGGCTAGAGTCCTCTCGTCCTCTGGCTTGCGATGGCTGCCACCTATGGGTCAGATGATTGCCTGCCACCATTAAGCAATTGGTATTAAATATAATTTTTTTTTCCTAAAAAGTGTAAATTTATGGAAATTTGTTTTCACGAAAATTAATTGTCACGCACAACGAGTCTGTGTACAAAATGTCAGCTCGATTGGATCACGGGAAGTGGGTTAAAAAACGACCGAAAGATTTGCACGGTCGTAAGCGCGCAAGCAAGCAAGTGAACTTAATATAAAGGATTTAAAAAATAAATAAAACGTACAATGTAACTGGTGAAAATAGGTTTTCCCCTTTTTTCTGGCAACAAAACAGGTGTTAGGATCTTGATTTGAAGCTTTCGTGACTGCAGGAATCCATATTCTTTGGTTCTTTGGCTAAAGTCACGTAGGTAGAAAATAATAGATCACGACGTTTCGATCGCAACACAAGCAACCGTCATCAGGTGTGAAACAAACACAGCAGGAGGACTGCTGACGTAGGAGAAAGACCTGCTGCAACAAGAGGTTATAGAGGATTTTTGGTGGACCCAACCCAAGGGTAAGTGGTTGGAGCTAGAGAAGGAATTTGTACGTAAATCTTGATTTGAAGCTGTAAATGTGAGAGATTAACATGTCAATGTGAGACGGCCCAGCCACCGGAGGCGTGCCAATGAGAAGATTAGCACGTCAATGTCAGAGAGCCGGGCAACAGGAACAACAAAAAACACTAAGAGCAAGAGGTACACATGATGAGAGGGAGACAAAGAGAGAGACACACACAGAGAGTCGGAAATAACAACTGATATAGGCAGGTAGGATGGAAACATCACAGTCAGTTAAGACTTTACTTGGTTAATAACGTCCTTCCAATGATGATTGCTCAGTTTGTACCCATCTTCTCAGTTGAAGTTGTGTCTGTGTTTATATATCTGGATGGCTTCATAAACAAATCTCTGATGATAGCCGGTGGGTTTGCAGAGTACCTTCGTCTTGGAAAAATCAATTTCGTGTGAGCCCACAGCGTTAGAACAATGATCAGCAACGGCAGAGGTATTGGTCCTACCGTGTTTCAGATCTGCCTTGTGTTCGCGAACACGGTCCGAGACATGTCGTTTCGTTTCCCCAATGTGTAGCGTCGGAAATACATAGCACACACCGCCCCTGTGTATACTTGCCTGTAGTTGCGGGCACGGGTCTTTAGGGGGTGCCACCCTGAGCTAGAAAGAGAGAGCCGGACCGTTGAGAGGCAGAGTTACCCCCCCGCCGACCCCAGGTGAGGGGCTGGGGGGTTATTCTAGATCCCCCTGGAAGGTTCCAGAGAGGGGGCGGTACCGGGGGCGGAGAGTCCCCGAGGGGTGGGTATAAAAGACGGACCTCAGGACGGATCGAGGCAGTGCTCTGAAGACGAAGACTGAAGACCAGCTAGGCTAGGGACCCTGGGACCCCGGGACCCGACGTCCTTTTAAGGGCCGGGGCCGAGCACGGACCAGTGGTCTGACTCGGACCTTGGCTGGGTCGGGTCAGTTAAGCCTCTCCTAGGTCACCCTTAGCCGGAGGACTCAGAGCCCGTAGCCCCAGTGATAGGGCACGTCAGCCCGGAGGCCATACCTCCCCAGGTAGTGGGAGTAAAGGGGGGGCTTTTGTTAAAGAATTACAATAAACCGTGTTGCCTCTAAAGACAACGTCTCCAGTCTCCGTGGAACCCACTACAAATGTAACTGCTGCCGCAGCCACCACTAAGTTTGTAGACACCAGGGTTATTGCATGTCAGAAATCACATCCTTTACAGATGGGATCAAATCACTGATTATGTGTACTGTGTTGAAACGAACCTGGATCTTGTATTTGTTTAAGATTTTGCTTATGGGCGACAGGGGCACGCTGTGGTAACACTTGTGGTCAGAATGCAAACAAAACAAACATACTCTGAAAGTATATGCATTGTCTTCGAAACTGATTGGTCCACACCAGAGACAGCTTTCTTTCGAGCCTAGTCTCAAAAACCTATTTTCATATTTTGGTACTGGCAAAGGAGGTCCCATAATGTAACTGGTATTGACCAAACATCCCCAATGCATAAACATTATTTGTTAATTTCTTAATTTGCATGAAACGGAGTAACATCGCCCCCTACTGCTAAAACTGGGCAGGACACTCTTTAAAAAGTCTTTTCTGGGGACACAAGTGTAACAATGTAAATAACAGCCTGCAGCCAAATAGTTTTCCTTCGTTGACCCATAGCCAGCTGGTTCAAAACAAAAATCGAATCAACTTCATAAACCACGTCATGCAAATTGCATCTCACAATTACCGGGGAACCACAGACAAGACGGAAGGCTGCCAGGCAGTGAGTTCTCTATATATGGAGATGTTTTCAGCCAAAGAGTGAACGTTGATCCCTGTGGGAGGAAACTGGAGGACCCAGAGAAGACCCACGCATGCAAGGGGGCAACACTCTATCCCATACAAAAAGTGTAGATAATATCAATTCACACATTTCTGTACTGCATTCTGTTGGCAAGGCATGGTCTGGAACCTCGATCATGTCGGGCTGAACGATTTGGGGAAAATATCCAATTGAGATTTTTCTGACAGATATTGCGATTGCGATTTGATTTGCGATTAAAATGTTTAAGTCAAGCTTCAGTTCAATATTCACTGTGTAATAGACTTCAAACATGTGATGGAGCATTACCACATGATACCATCAAAATATGAACTGCTCTATTTATTCTAATGCAAGGATGAGAACTTAAAATATATGAATTGCTTCCAACATGTATGTATTAAAGTGTTTTAATTGAAATAGAACAATCAAACATAGAACAATTGTTAAGTTAAATAAATAAAGTTATAATAATACAAAATTAAACAATTTCAATAAGAAAGTAATAGGACTTTTCAAATCGCAAAAAATCGCAGCCTTTGCGATTTCCTAATCGCATTGTTTCAAATAGCGATTTCGATTTTAAATCGATGAATCGTTCATCCCTACCTCGATGGCCACGGGAAGGGTGTCTCACAACATTTGTCATGTGTCCGATCCACCAAGCCTCGCCTCCACGGTGCTGGATTACAAGCGTGCATTGCCACCACCACCACCACCACCACTCGGCTTTTACGTGGGAGATATACAAGTTACGTACGGTGCGAAAGAAGTTCAACATACGTACATTGTAACATGGACTTTTCACGACCAGTAACTTCCCCAGTTTGCATTGCAAACATTTCAATTGCAGCCGCAGTCCTGGACTTCAAGAATACTCTGAAGTTGAAGAATGACATCAAACAAATATATACTTTCGGGGTTGACCTCACGCGTGTACCTCTACAAACACTAAACAAATATTAACCGTGTTCATGTACAAAACGCAGCAATTAAACAAATGTGTGATCCATACTCTTTGGTTCTTTCGGTAAAGTCACGTAGGTATAAAATAAAATAAATTAAATCACGACGTTTTGGGCGCAACGCAAGCGTCCGTCATTAGGTGGGACAACCACAGCAATTAACAATTGCTGAAGTGGGCAAAAGGGCTGCTGTGACAAGAGGCTAATCTCGATTAAATGTGTGATCTTAACGGATAATTACAATACCTTCACAATCATTGACACGACTTTAAATTGTAAAATATATAGAAGGCGACGTTTCGGGACTTGGCCCTTCTTCAGAGCATATAATTCTTCCACAGCACAATTTAGTAGTATATCATGGAGAGCTCACTTGGGATACCGTGATGTCCGACGTCTTGAAGAAAGGACTGAGCACACGGAGACAAGCACGTGCTATATTTAGGGTCATTGCCCAATACGTCGCCTATTGCACATTTTAACTTTGACAGCAGTTTTAACGACAGCGGTGTTAATGACGAATCTGTTGAGGTTTTTGTTCGGTCATTAAAAACGTTCCATGTTTATAGAATTTAATAATAGATGGACCGACTCATGCAGGTTTCTCCTGTGGACGTCAAGGTGCATTGTCCAGGCGAGCAGCGCCACCTTATGGCTTGTGGCATCACCTGCAACACAGCGATGTTGACCCACTGGCATCGTCACATTCGCATTTCTTCAAACACTTCTGGTGACTACTCATCGCCCATTTAATCGTCATCACCATCCACGGTCAATCCACCGCTGGTTACAAAAGGCCTTGGCCAAGAGCCCACCACTTTGCACGATGTTGCGATGTACGAATCCGCCCAGCACCTGGACACGGGATGATTTCATTGCTCGGTCTGAGGTTTCCGAACTCTCAAATTCATCCATTCCTTGGCTGCCACTCTGTCATTATGTTTGACAATCGGTCCTCATCCCTTCTACCCAGGCCCACTTCCTGTTTGAACAGTTTGAATTATGCCGTGAAAATGAGCATGTTCTCTCATCCACGTATTTCTCTTTTGGCCTATTATAGGAGTTCCAAAACTGTAGCCCTACGATTTTGTTTCGGAACCTTTTTGCCATAGAAGGTAATTCGCACGGATTCAAAACTATCTTCTTCAGGCACAGCTCATTTTATGAATGTGTAACAAACAAAGAATCGGTTAAGTATGCAGTGTCCATTACCCAGGTGATATGTTCACAAGTGCACCGATTTAACGATCATTTATATTCCTTGTCAACAACGACTCGGTATCGATTCACCATGAATGTGAGTCGGATTGGCAATGTATGCATACGTGCTCATCAATGGACCAGACTTTTGATATCCTAAGCATTTATAGCCTTCGTGGCATGAATTCTTGCTGATAGAGAAACGTTGTACCAAAGCAAGAGCAACCAGGAATCGATTTTTAAAGGGAGAGTCGTATTGAAGTTAATATAGGAAACAAAAATGCAATGGGAAAACAAAACGTAGAAAACACCGTTAGAATTAGTGGTACATTGGCTAGAAGGCAGTGTTCAATTCATTTAAAATATCAACACAGATTACGGTAAATGCAGTATACAACTATTCTGCCTTGAATAGACTTAAGCAGCCTTCAAACACGTGGTTATTGATGTAGCATAGTACAATATGTATATCATTCACTTGGCATGAGATTTTACAAAAAGGAATGGGCCAACCGTGAACTTTGTGTCCACAGCAAAATCTCTGAAACATGTGGCATGACTGGCGGTTCAAATATTGTATTGATTAGAATTACTTAACTGTTCTGTTACTAGAACATTTCTTACATTGACTTTTCTAGATTTTATAAATTGTTTACTTTTCTATTTGTAGTGCCCTACAGGGTCATCTCCCATCAAAATGAGATGCAAAAGTGTCTGGTTTTATTAAGCGTCTTACATTTTCCGTATTTATTCCATGTTAAGAAATTATACTGCTTACCTTCACTTTTATCCACGTAAATATGAATATGTAAACACGACGATTAAGTACATTATATATGTTGATACAGAGGTTTCCAAACCAATATTGACACTTGATTTAAGCTAGGCGACGCAATGACAAAATTTGAACCCTTCACACAACAGCCAAATTGTCACGTGCACCAGGAAGTAGAAAAATTAACCCGTAAAAACAAAGTTTTTCACTATAAATCCTTTATATGCGTGGCGGCTAGAGTCCTCTCGTCCTCTGGCTTGAGATGGCTGCCACCTATGGGTCAGATGATTGCCTGCCACCATTAAGCAATTGGTAATTAAATATAATTATTTTTTTCCTAAAAAGTGTAAAATTTTGGGAAAAAAAAATTACGAAAATAAATTGTCACGCACAACGAGTCTGTGTGCAAAATGTCAGCTCGATTGGATCACAGGAAGTGGGTTAAAAAACGACCGAAAGATTTGCACGGTCGTAAGCGCGCAAGCAAGCAAACTTAATATAAAGGATTTAAAAAAAGCTCGCAACAAAAATTAAGCACTTGGATTGTTGTGAAAAATGTAGCAATGCGACAAGCCGTGAGAAGGGATGATGCCAATGGGTGAGGAAACCAAAAGTGGGGAAAAGGGGGGGGCACACCCAAAGATCATCACTGTTGAATTAGAGCAATGAAACCAGGCCATCCACAAGCCTTATGTTCCACATTGCAGGAACATAACGGTGATTTTAAAAGGATATTGTATCTGGCAGTGGTTATAACATGGCTGAATGAGCATTCTAGTGAGCCAACAATTTTTGCGTTATCTCTAGAATTAGACAATTAAATATTGTCAGAAAGTGACGTTGCCCACGAACGCTTCCCTGTAAGTGCATGTTGGCTCTGCCCAAGACATGACGTTTAATTAAAAATATCACGCCTCCACTATAAAATGAGACCACTTGAGTAAAGTTGTCAAAAGCCAAGCACAAGTGGAATATACAAAATTAGCTCATCTTATTCTCCCTTTCATGCAACAATGAAGGCGATTCGACAAGATTCGAGGCTTTCGTGACTGTAGGAATTACTCCCGATTCTTTCGGTAAAGTCACGTAGAAATTTAATAGAATACGACATTTTGATTGCAACACATGCAACCATCATCGGGTACAAATGAGGAAACAAACAGTAAACTTGTAAATATAATGCAATACAAAAGTCGGCCAACTCAACAGTCAATGCCCCAACTGGTTGATTATATTCTTCCAAAGATTGCTAAATTTGAGACAAAACAGACACGGAGACAGACAAGCAGAGTCACAAACAGAAGGCACTCTCCATGTCTCTTGAGTCTCTCTGCTTGTTTCGGTCTCCGTGTCTATTTGTCTCTCAAATGTATCAATCTTGGGAAGAATGTAATCAACCAGTTGGGGCGTTGACTGTTGAGTTGGCCGACTGTGTTGTATTGCATTATATTTACAAGTTTACTGTGTTTTCTTATTCATTTGTACCCGATGGTTGCTTGTGTTGCAATCGAAACGTCGTATTCTATTATTTCATTTCTACGTGATTTTACCGAAAGAACCAAAGAGTAATATGCATGTGTCAATTGGCACTCAAATGGTTAAGATACTCAAAATTCATTCATTGTCTGCCTCCACGTGGCAAAAAAAATAACTGCAATAGCTCATCCATATCCCAAATGGAGTAAAATAGTAATGAACGCGATTTAAGTGAAGGTAACTTTCTCACGTTGAAGCCTCATGCAGTCCATAGACCCATTCATGTTTAGGGTCCCTGGATACAGCAGTGATGACAGCTAGACATTGTTACAGCAAAGGCATGAACTCGTGCTGTCCAAGGTCAGTTGAGACAGACCTCGTTCTTGTAAAAAAAATAGGTTAGAATAAAATAGGATATTGTATGTTTTCCCCATATGTACATTTTGAACACGATGCAAGGCTGTCCGGTACAAAAAAAAAAAACTTTTATTTTAAAATTCTCCAATTGTATATTTTAGTTGATGACACGATGTACAAGCATGTATAAAGCACTTGGATTGACTATAACAAATGAATGGGGCACAAAAAACATAAGCAGACCATCATTAAATAAAAATGTTTATTTGCAGAAGCACTTTTTGTAGTTCTTTACAAATATTTCACCTCAATCTTGAGTTCATACATCCAAGTTGGATGTTGCAGTGTTAAACAATCAATTAATTCCAACATTAAGCATAACTGACCAAATAATGCTGCGAACAAAATACCATGGAGAACAGACTGATTTTTGACCAGAGGCCCAGTACAGGAAATAAGACCGCACAGAAATTGCAGTAATTTGTAATTTCCCCACTCCCTCAATTGACCCTACCATAAACATTCCAACCAATACTAAAGCAGAAATCTATTTGATTCCCCCAGTTTTTCCAAGTCCACAGTGGCACTGCTAAAGCTCATCTTTCATTGACAGCTTGGTGGCATGCTTCTCAATGAATTTGCTCAGTGACTCCAGGTCACGTGGACCATCTGCAAACTTTATGGGCCGATCCTTGGCTCCGCTGGGGGCGAAATATATGGTAGGGAAACCCTCTGCTTTGTAGGAATCGTGAGGGATGTCGTTAAGCGTTGCATCCATTTTGGCAATAACAAGCCCTTTGTGACCCTTATACTTCTTCCCTAGATCCTTGTAGATAGGCTCCAAGCTCTTGCAGTGGCCACACCATGGTGCATAGAATTCTACGAGCACATCTTTGCTGTTGTCCAAAACTATCTGCTCAAATGTCCGCCCTACCACCACCTTCACAGGGCCCTTGTTGGACTTGGGTAAGGGTGCAGACTTCACCACTGCCTTCAGCTTGCCTGCGAGCATCATGCAGAACAACAAGACGGTCAAACTAAAGTTAGTGCCACGTGCAATTTAACCCGAGGTTTAGCAGATTTTTTTAAAGCAATGCTAAAACCCAAGAACAAAATGTGCAAATGTAAAAAGTACCTGCACTGCCTCACTCACCTTTCTCAAAGGAGATCACAAAGTCACGCAGTACATCTGCATCAAACTCCTCCGGTGCCATGGCATACTTTTTGCCCGAGGCATCAAGGATTGCAGCATTTACTTCCTCACCACTCTCTGCTAGTCCCAGGTCACTCAGCTCTTTTGAATAGTCCTCTTCACTAGCAATGGCAAAAGTGAATTTGGGAAATTCTTTTGCCACCTCCAACACCTTGGAACGCCAGAACTGTGTGGCTGAATGGTCAAAGAGGCATGGTGAAAGGGGGGGGGGGGAAATCGGAAAGAAAATCCAATGATAACAGTGCAGTGTTAATTCCAGACACAACATTGGTTTTAAAGAAGTCTGCAGTTTCAGAAACTGATATTTCATCTTAGCACAGACCTGTGCGGTAGTCAAAGCTGAAATCCACTCCATAGAAGACAACGACAAGGGGTCGTCTGGAAGCATAACGCTTGGCGTCATTCGAGGGCTTGCGCTGACCCACAAGTGGTACCGAATGCTTTTCCACAAAAGCCTTGAGGTCAGAATCTGTTGAGTCCGCCTATAAAAAAATATATCACATTTTAGTATTGTACAAATTAACCCGTAAAAACAAAGTTTTTCACTATAAATCCTTTATATGCGTGGCGGCAAGAGTCATCTCGTCCTCTTGCTTGAGATGGCTGCCACCTATGGGTCAGATGATTGCCTGCCACCATTAAGCAATTGGTAATTAAATAAAATTTATTTTTTCCTAAAAAGTGTAACATTTTGGAATTTTTTTCACGAAAAGAAATTGTCACGCACAACGAGTCTGTGTGCAAAATGTCAGCTCGATTGGATCACGGGAAGTGGGTTAAAAAACGACCGAAAGATTTGCACAGTCGTAAGCGCGCAAGCAAGCAAGCGAACTTAATATAAAGGATTTAAAAATACAACTTCAGTCTCTCAACCGTATACTGAATATCTGTAGTGTGCAATAATAACCACATGTGGTGCAATTGGTTAAAGAAAAACAGACCTGGATGTCAAATGTGTACTGCTTGGGTTCATATTTGGATTGGAAACGCTCAGGATGCAGCACGACCACCTGCCCATCCACAGCTTTGAGATGGTTTTTAATATTTTCTTCAAATGTGTGGTAAAACTTAAATTCCTCTCTGACATTGTTACCTGCAAAGGGAAGTGTTAAATTTAAGTTGTGAAATTTGCATGCAATCCATTTTCACCAACATATACTGGGTTAGATAACAATCTATACATAATTACAAGTTGCCACAAGCATAAACTGTAAAGCAGGATTCATCTTCTTGGTTCTTTCGGTAAAGTCACGTAGAAGGGAAGTAATAAAATAATAAAAATAAAACATAATATAATAATATAATAAAATAATATAATAAATGTTTTATTTTTATTATTTTATTACTTCCCTTCTACGTGACTTTACCGAAAGAACCAAGAAGATGAATCCCTGCAGTCACGAAAGCTTTAAATCGAAATGTAAAGCAGGACTTTGTTGATTAAACCAAAGATGTTTTTTTCATGCCCTTTAGGATTTCTCATCTTGACAGAATAAGGACTCACCAGTTTCTTGGAAGAGCTGTAAAGCAGCATCCTGCTCATTCTTGAACACACCCAGAATGACCAAATCATCACCGTTTTGGACAAAACCATTCAGCTGTTTCACAGACTTGAGCTCCTGGGAAGCAGGGCCTGCTTGCTCAATCATATGGCTCACGATACCTAGGAACAGGAGAAAGGGACAACTTGGAATCTTTTTTGCGAGTTGGGTGTGATGCTCGAAACAAAAGTAGATTAGCGCAGTTGGCTAGGTACGGTGCAAAATAAGTTCAACATGCATGCATACAGTGATGATTTTACCATACATTTTTAGCCCACAACTAGTTTAAGTTTGACCCCATATGGTCAACTTAGTATGCAAACAAACTTGCAAATTTCTCGGGGATATTCTAATTTCACTGCTTTGTGCGCTTCCATCATTACCATATTGCTCCCGGGGCCCGTTGTAGTCGTACGCTTTGCCCTTCCGGAAGAGCTTGAGCGTGGGGTATCCGCTCACGCCAAACCGTTTTCCTAGCTCGGACTCAACCGTGGCATCCACCTTTGCCAAGGGGATTGGTGGCGTGTTCTTGGAGAGCTCTTGTGCTGCCTTTTCATATTCTGGGGCAAGTTTTTTGCAGTGGCCACACCTGATGGGTATAGACAGAAAATCGTTACTGTTGTTCACGTGAAAACAATAGAGCTGCCATCCTGAGAAATTAAACATTAATTTAATATCCTATATCCCACAATATTAGCTTCTCCAAACATAACATTTCACTGCAAAGCATATTGCTTTATTGACTGGGTTGTAAGTGTACCATCATTTAGTGAGCGAATCACATTATATACGAATATAATTAAAATGTACTACTATGTTAAGTCAACGGCCATGCTTCCATAATAGCAAATTTGCTTGATTTCAAAATCAGATGGCTTATCAACTCTGTTGATATGTTCCCCATTGTTAACGCTTATTTGCACCGAAAGCCACATTCTTACCAGGGGGCATAGAACTCCACCAGGATGATGTCTGCATTGTTCACAATCTCGTCAAAGTTGCTCTCCGTCAGAGTCAGCACAGCCTCAGGGGGTGGTTTCCAGTCAGGCGATGCCACTTCTTTCACCTTCGCAATGATGGCTACAAGAGACAAGTCAAGTGTTACCTAGAAAGCCTCGACAAGGGTCAGATGTTTTACTTACTCAATACTCCAACTTCCATAATACATTGCTTTGCCATTCTCTATCCCCAACTTTCCATTCAAAATATCACTTTAAAAAACTTGCCACGAAAGTTTGATGACGTTACACTTTCAGCATCTCATCGTTCAACGATGGCAGTTTACATGTAAATGAGGCAACATGACCAATCAACAACATAGTTAATAGCATTAGTGCCCCACGTAGCTTCACGAGCACTCACCATCCTGCGTGCGATCCCCGTCGTAGTCTACGGCCTGGCCCTTCTTGAGGATTTTTATGGTGGGGTAGCCACTGACGCTGAAACGCTCTGCCAAGTGCACAGCCACCGTAGCATCCACCTTGGCGACGGGAACGGGGGGATCGTTTTCCGCGAGCGCCTTCGCTATTTTTTCATACTCAGAAGCAAACGACTTGCAATGGCCACACCTGGATGGACATTTTAACATGGCGTGTTACAATTCAGGAGTGTAATACCATCCATACTGCATCAAGCACTGCAGTGATTTTTAACACCTCAACCTCTTTAACCTGGTAGTGGAATGTGCATACTTTGGAATTTTTATGATTACAAGGTTGGATATCTACAACAAATTAATTAAGCTGTGAATACAATAGGTCTTACTTTATTGAGTGTTTATTTATAGTCATGTCTAAAATAAAAATACTATTCAGCTTCAGGAATCCAACTGGTATGCAAAGTTGATAGAATACACATGTCAATGTAATAATACAGATGCATGCATTGAGTACAATGTTGGGGATGCTGACATTTAATGGTGTAACCATTAGGCTTTTAGAGCCAAACAATTAAGATTTCAAGCAGTGGCATACCATGGAGCATAGAATTCCAACAGCACTGTATCTTTGCCAGCAACAAAGAAGTCAAAATTAAGGTCTTTAAGAATCAAGACTCCATTCTCTTCCTTCACTGCAGTCACATCTTCCTCTCCGTCATCATCAGTGTCTCCGTCACCATCTTCATCGGCTTTGGCCGCTTCGTTTACATCATCATCTGTTACCAAGACACAGGAAAATCAAGGACTCGCAAAGCAAATAAATCCAAGCGGCAGCACTTGTGTTCAGTGTCGACATCCTGGTTCCGACCTTCAATGAACGTGGCATTTTAAATGGGTTCTTGTTGTCAAGTGTGAAATCGAAATACAACAATGTACATAATCAGAAGCTGCCGCTGTTCAAACAAACTTTTAAATGCTTACCGCGTTCCTGGCTACTTTAAAATTGACAAAAAAAATCTCTTTAGGAAATACTGGCAACTTTTCAAATTGGATGCACCGATATCTCTATAATAGTTTTTTTGGGTTAGATCGCATAAATATTTGAATTTCTAAGGACTGTAACAACCCCTTACTAGTTGGCTGTGTCGTGTGGTGGCGGGTTTAATGACACGTTTATATATTGACGCGATCTAACCCAAAAAAAACTCTTGTGGATTTAGGTCGCGAAAGTCTACGTGTTAAACCGATATCTCCGTTCATCCATGAAAGTCTCAGTTAAGGACTTTGCTTGGGATGTTTGGCCAATACCTTTAAAAAAAGGGGGGGGGGGAAACATTTGGAGATTACGGAGAATGTGCCCCCAAAAAAGCTCCGTTGACGCAATCCGCAGACGAATACTCCTTACGCAATTACGTGTAACAACACAGCATTGGTAATTACGATGCGTGGAGTCACAATGCGAATGGGCAAGTTGTGAAGTTTGCTGGCATGTCCACGCCCTCCCGTGAGCGCAAGGGGCCAATGGGAGAGTTCCACAGCGGCTGTCGCATCACAGGGAACAACACCGCGCAAGGGATTTCCTGCCCCCCCCACCCCCAGATGATTTAAATATCAGCATTTACTCGGCCCCCCACTCGCACGAGACCACAACAACGTGCTATTTCGCACGCCTGTCGATGTTAGAAAGCCACCGGGAGCAGTGCACGAAACACCTCGTAGATTGAGAATTTCTTTAGGACCTGCTTTGTGTGTAGTTTGTGGACCTTCCCCAGCACCTCCAATTATTAAGCACGTACGGCGCGAAATAAGTTCTTAGATTAATAGCAGCACTGTCACCATCTTCCACTTCTTAAAACCGACGGCAAACAACGAGACACACACAGCAGCAAGGGTTGCTGCCCAAGTTTTGTTTTAGAATGAACTTCAAAACTTTGGAGTCGTTATATAGCCTTGATTAATAGTACTAAAAATTAACAATCACACGGAGCGAGCGTGCGATAGGCCAACCAACCAAGGGGATGTTGTGCCTGGCAAACTGTTCACGGCCACATCCGAACACTCCAAAGCAGCAAAACACGAGGGGGGGGGAGGAGGCCCCACAACAATCCAGTGCCGACTCTCCGATTCTCTTCCCAGCAATGAACTTCGTCAAGTGCGCCCAAAGAGAAACAAAACGCACGCACAGCGCAAACACCACCACCACCTCCACCGTTCGAGCGTCAACTGAACGTGGCTCCTACGGCGTTGCAACAGCCGCTTACCGACACCGAAAGACGTCTTCCCTCCGTCGTGTTATTCGTAAAAATAAAATTTGCCGTACGCAATCACACACACACACCACACACTGGGCCCTGGGTGTAGTAAGGTAAACCCACCGTCTTCAGTTGCCGACACGTGCGGCAGCTGCGTTAGTACAGCCAAGGCCAATAGCAGCGACAGCTTCTTCACCTTCATGGCGCTCAGGTTCAATTGACAAGGGAGATGTGAAAATTTTGTGGGATTCCGTCGACTTCTTGCGCAGATCTTCGACCTCTCCCGCGGAGACCCACGGGGTGCGAAGCGCACCTCAAGACCCGCCTTATATATAGCCGCGCGCTCACCGCCACACCGCACGTCCCTTCGCCGAGACGAAATAGTGCCGGCTAATAGTTTTGTCACGATTCGTCCACCTCACGTGGAGGGGCGTGTGACGCGAGTGAGGCGTCGTGCCCGACAGCGATTGTTGCGATTGCGTGTTTTTGTTGGTGTTGCTTGTTGCTTGTTAGAGGCGCGAAGAGCGTTCTGTTTTAAAGTTGCAAAACGTCCCCGCGGTTAACTCTTCGCGGAGGGATACGGCGTTGAAGTCACGCGCCGGCCAATCACGAGCTGCCAGGTTCGAGCAGCGCACGCGGCGCGTGACGTAACGCGTTTCGTGGGAGGGGCTCGGCGCCCGATCCAGGAATCTAATCTGTAAGATAGAATCGATTACTCCGGCACCGAGACCCAATGAGTTCGCGTGGCCCTGTGAATGGTGGCGATTCATGGGGAAGCAGTGGCCACTGCCGACGAGGCGTGACACCGTGAGACTAACGTCCATGGCAAACTGGACTTCCATGGTGAACTTGACTTCCATGGTGAACTTGACTTCCATGGTGAACTTGACTTCCCTGGTCAACTGGACTTCCCTGGTCAATTGCACTCTCATGGTAAATTTGACTTCCATGGTAAACTCCACTCCCATGGTATACCGGACTTCCATGGTGAACTGGACTTCCGTGGTCAACTGGACTCCCATAGTAAACTGGACTTCCTTGGTCAGCTGGACTCCCATGGTAAATTGGAGTTCCATGGTAAACTGCACTCCCATGGTAAACAGGACTTCCATGGTGAACTGGAATTTCCTGGTCAACTGAACTTCCATGGTAAATTAGACTTCCACGATAAACTGGACTCCCATAGTGAACTGGACTTCCAGGGTGAACTGGAATTCCCTGGTCAATTGCACTCCCATGGTAAATTTGACTTCCATGGTAAACTGCAATCCCATGGTAAAGCGGACTTTCATGGTGAACTGGGATTCCCAAGTCAAATGGACTTCCATGGTGAACTGGACTTCCGTGGTCATGCTGGACTCCCACAGTAAACTGAATTCCCATTATAAATGGGAATTCCCTGGTCAATTGGACTCCCATGGTAAAATGGACTCTCATAGTGAAATGGACTCTCATAGTGAACTGGACTTCCAGGGTGAGCTGGAATTCCCTGGTCAATTGGATTTCCATGGTAAAATTAACTCCCATGGTAAACATGTTAGTTAAGTTATAGGTTTCTAACATTGGAGTCCTCAAAAATCTCCTGGAAGTCTTCAGATAAAATGTATTTCAGTTGCAACATCACATTCACTGCACTATCATCAAAATTAGTTCCTTTCGAAGTGAGTTTTGCAAGCTGTTTTTGGAGGCTAACTTCCCTAATTTAATGAAACAATTTATGTTGCAACGTCTCCATGATAACTTACAAATTCAAACTCATACATTATTTAGCAGAAAACTGGGGATGAGCTAAGAATAATATAAGGTTAATTTTTACATTATCACGTTCCATTTATACAATCCCCACTAATGTCATAAAATAATTTCACTTAATTTGTCACTGGGCCTCAAATTTTTTTTGAGATGCATGCATTTGTTGCATTTGTTCTCTGACCCATACAGTTATTTTTCTGAATATTTCACCATTCGTATCTATGCTTCTTTGAATACTTAAAAATTCTTTTTCCGTGTTTTGTAAGAGTCCATGCTTTCGATCCATGTAATTTTCAGGTAATATGCACTGATTAAAACATTTATTTAGGCAGATATGTTACGCATGATCAAATAAATATTTCCAAAAAGGAGTCCACTCTGCTCTCTATGGCCTCGACGTGTATTTCATCATTTTTATCCCCGTCTGTCTTCATAATTGGCCGAGATATACATCTTCTGTGTTTTCCAGTTATGTCGCTCCAACACTTCTGAACTTTTGCTCAGTTACAAGCGTGAAAATTGGAATGTTCTGCGTGTTGAGTCGGCCTCCACTTTCACATGGCTAACAAGATCCACGGGTGTCGCGTCCATGCTGTGTGGCCATTAGGTTGCAATTAAATGATCGTTAGATTTGCATGTAACTTCCATTAGCATCGCTGGCCATACACCTGCAGTTACCATGCAGTGAACGCGCCTGGTTTTATAAAACAGCATTCTAGACTGACCTCAATGCTGCAGGTTAATTGCTTCTTGATGCCATCATTGCAGAAGCACTGGTAAAGTCTGCATGAGGTAAAATGGGGAAATTAAATTGTAGGCAATTCAGGCATGACTACATGAGCCACTTAGTTGTAGTAATTTGCAGTGTGACCTATACGATCGCATTGCTTCCCTGGATAATCATTACAGCGGTTGAGTGCAGACCTCTCTCTGCCTGACACAATATAACGTTCCATGCAGTTTGAACACACGAGGTCGGATTCTGATCACAACATTCATCCACAATCCCCTGCAACTTCCTCGCGATAATAATGCCTGAACGGAGGCAGATTACAGTTGATGCAACTGTGCTCAGAAATGTGTGTTCACGTACAGCCAGGGATTCATTTCAGCCGGAGGGATTTAGGGCTGCGTTTCGGGAAAATGTATATAATGTAATTGTCCCGCTCCCTGGAGGGTTGGGGGTTGTGGCGGGGTCTGGTGAGGAGTTGGAAGTATTGAAGCCCTGGATACAGCCCTAATTTACAACGGTGTACAAATTAGCAGAGATGACCCAGATTGGGGGTGGTTCAGAGCTGTGTCAAGATGGCTGTTGGGAAAGGTGGTTTGGGGTCACGGGAGGCATTACTCAAGATCAGACTTACTGGAATTATTTACGGAATAATGAAACCCACATTGGTCCCACAACCACCACCGGAGGGCGTTTCTGTGTACGTGTGCAATGGGTGTTGACAAACCCAGCGTTGAGCACATCTTTAGACCAATCACCCCATGCCACCTCTTATCTGTGTTTGCTCTGCATAGGTTTACCCGAGTAATGCATATTTGTTCTCGTGCGGTACAGTACTTGGACGAACGAGCTGGAGTCCCGAGCGTGATTTCTCTACCAGACGTTGACAACAGTGAAAGTAATGTGGGAACCACTCACAGAACTAATACATTTATAAATTCCATCAAGGTCCTTAAGATCTTCCGATCTGCAACTGCTCAGCACTCCCATGTCTAGGTTGTGCTGTTTTGGTGAACGGGTTTTTGTTAGCGTGGCACCCAGGCTATGGAACGCCCTGCCAATTCAAAGCAGGCAATCAGAGTCGATAGCGATATTTAAGTCTGCGTTGAAACCCCATCTCTTTAAACTGGCATTCCCTCTTTAGTTTGGTCGGTTTCCCTGGTTGTTTTTGTTTTCTACTTTTCATCCATTGCGCATTGGGATCCTAGGATCGTATGCGCATTATAAATTCCAATCAGTATTATCAAGCAGAGCAAAGAGTACGGTGTTGGTTCTGTCTGTGCAACAACATTCAATGTTTATCCAAAAAACTACGCTGAGTCGTAGAACTCTATTTTCAGGAGGGTCTTGCATTAAGTTTTTACTTTTTTAACATGTTTCGGCCAATTTATGAGTGTTTGTACATGCGAGAGGAACACTCTATCCGCATAAAGATGGCAAAAGATGGCGATTAGTCCACTTGCTGTACTGCCTTCTCCTTGCGAGCCAGGGTATGGCACTTCAACACCCATGGGAAAGTTGTTGCACAACATTTGTGCTATCCATCAACCCTCGCCTCCACAGCGCTGGATTATAGGCGTTATCTAACGCTGTTAGTGGCACTCGCGAGCCTAGGTCCTATTTTAGGTAAAGCTATGTGTTCGTGCAATGAATATATGGGGTTACTCTTTGGTTCTTTCGGTAAAGTCACGTAGAAAGAAAATACATTAAATAATATAGTACATTATGGGGTGCAGGAAAGTATGTAAAGTAAGCCGAGGGGTGGTAAAACCGCAGCATGTGGATTATGTGAACGGGAGAATTGGTCGTCAGATGACGTGGGAAAGCCTCACGTGATAAAGTCGCTGCATGTAAAATGTCAATCGCAGCCAATATCTATCTGTGCTGTTAGCATACCGATTCTTTGGGTCTTTCGGTAAAGTCACGTAGGTAGGTTCAAAGAAAATAACAAAAAAAACTACGATGTTTCGATCGCAACGTGACTTTACCAAAAGACCCAAAGAATATGAATTCCTGCAGTCAAGTGTTAGCATACCTGTTAACCCCTTATCAGTGCCGACGTTACCACAGACCAACTCAGATTTGATTGGTCACCCCGTGCCCTTATAAATCTCAACGTTCATCCTCCAAAGTCCCACCATAAGGGAGAAACACATAGACATTTTTGCCCGTATTGAAACGGCTGTACGTCGTATGGACCTGAAAACTCAATTTCTTGCGTGTACCCAAGTGACACACGTTGCAAACACACTGCGCCAAATGTACAGTCGTTTAAATGTAGTCACCGCAATGTATGAGAATAGGTTTTCCCCTTTTTTCTGGCAACAAACAGGTGTTAAGATGTTAAAATCACCAAACTTAAATCTTTTTACAAGGAATCATGTCTGCATTGACCACAATACTTGTGGTCAGAATGCAAACAAAAAACACACTCTGATAATATATGCATTGTCTTGATTGGTCCACAACAGAGACAGCTTTTTTTTTAGTCCAGTCTCAAAAAGGTGTTAGACCAGAGGACGCCAAGAGAAGCACACCAAAAAAATGCATATATTATCCTAAGTATGTTTTTTGTTTGCATTCTGACCACAAGTAGTGTGGTCAATGCAGACATGATTCCTTGTAAAAGGTTTAAGTTTGGTGTTCTAGCATCTTAACACCTATTTGTTGCCAGAAAAAAAGGGGAAAACCTATTCTTATATTTTGGTACTGGCAAAGGAGGTCGCATGATCACCGCAATGTAGTTGAGAAACGCATCTGTTCAGGTTTACTTGAATATTTAGCTGCGTTGAGATGGAATTACCACTGCAATTCATAGGTGGCGCTCTTGTCTAACATCGCAGAGAGCTAGATTACAGCCGAGTCGAGCACGGACCAGAGTCGCAAACGGGTTTTGATTCCTTACCCGTACCCGGCCGCACCAGGGTCGCAAACGGGTACCCGTTGTAGGAGAAAACACGTATTAAAAAGGAGGCGTTGGAAAGCTGAACTTTAGCATAAAATTAACTTGAAAATCTTCAACGTCTAATTAAAACTGCAGATGTTCAGAATATTATATTGAAATTATCTTATAATGATAACATGTTATAAGTAATTATAACTATAAAAAATACTTGAAACTTTGTAGTGCAACGAAGCAATCACATATTCATTCCACAGAATGAAAAGCCCTGGTAGAATCATTAAAATTAAAATGTTTAATAACAATCATTCAAATAATTTTAAAAATGTCTGCTTCTCCATTCTCGCATGGAGAAGCAAAATGCTCCTTCATGGAAAAAATAAAAGGTGACCTTAGTAAATTAAAATAATGAAATAGTTAATAGTGAAAATTAATCAAAATTAGTGTTGTTATAACAACGCTATTGCTGACATGTATTTAAAGTTGCGCTTTTGATGTGACGTCACATTTCTCAAACCCTCCCTCCCCCCTAGGTGCGTGACGTCATTTATGGGCGGCCCCAAGGCCAAATTCGTTTTTTTCGGTAAAGTCACTTTACCGAAACAACCTAAGAATATGAATCCTTGCAGTCACGAAAGCTTCAAATCTAGAAACGGCAGTCATCGTTGTTGGGCACATCAATGTGCGGAATTCTGCATTCCGGATAACACATCAGGAGTGTACCTGTTCCGTATATCGAGGGATGCGACATTAAATCCCAACGACCAAAGCAAACAACCTGTCATGTGCCAGACATGTATTTCACTACATGAAATGATGTTCACGTGTGTGCATGTATAAACCATAGGCATGGTAACAACAGTCCACAACTTGAAATCGTAGGGGATTTTTGTTTGGTTAACTTAAGCACATGAATTAAGCGCTTGACTGGTAAAGAACTTATCAATGGAAATAAGCCCCTTGGGGCAATCAAGAGAACATCATTCACAATTAGTGTAGTAACAGCAGAGCTTTCCATCCTGCACGGTTGAGTCAAGACCACAAATCGCACAAACACACGCCGCTGGAATGCGGCAAAAGGAGCAGCCGAAAATCGCTGCAGACTTCGGAATCATTGTTTAGTTAACTAATTAATTGCCCGCTTATTTAATTGTAATTACATTTCATTGCAATTTTATTTTGCAAGTGTATTGTGTGCACAACATACGTAACCCAGTGTTTACGCTTTTTAAGTGGTTATGCTTAAGGAGCAAATGTGGTGGGTTTAAACGTGTTACCATTCATCGTTCACAATGCACTCGGGCATTGCACTGGGTGTGTCGCCACCTTGAGCAAATGTCACGTACTGCAAGTGCACTGCTTTATATTATCCGTTTGTTCTTTGAAAAAGGGCCGTAGCGCAGAACGTCGCCTAGAATATAATTGTTTTCCTCTTTAAACAATGCTATTGACGAACGTGTTGAGGTTTTCTTTCATATTACACCATCAGCCATGGTCAATCCACTGCTGAATTAAGGGCTCACATAAGCCCATCGCCAACTCCCGAAATCCAGTGACGTGACCAAGCACATCCAGCGCGGACCTTAGAGGCCGTCCATAAATGACGTCACGCGATTTTGGACGATTTTTGACCCCCTCCCCCTCGTCACACGGCGTCATAAAAAGTCAGAACCCCTCCTCAAATATGACGTCACAAAGCTCTGCCCCCCCCCCTCCCAAAAAAAAACATGCTTCAAATCGCATTAAACAATCGTCATTGTAGTGCGTATTTAATGTGGCGCTACACTCTGATGTTGTAGGAGCAAACATGTATTAAAAAGTTTATTTAATTAAGTAGAATGTTTTGTCTATATTTATTTAAAGTTGTGCATTTTGATGTGACGTCACATTTCTCAAACCCCCCCCCCCCCTCGTCACACATCGTCACAAATGTATGACCCCCCCCTCCCCCCAGGTGCGTGATGTCATTTATGGACGGCCCATTACCACCAACAAACACGAGCCGATTCCATCGATCATCTGATTGGACGGACTCCCGGATGTCACCGTGGATGATGTCATCGGGATTTGAAGTGACTCAGGACAGGGGGGGGTGGGTGTGGTGTCAGGCTCGGCTACGATCTGGGGACCCTACTTCACGAGCTGGCGAAAACCACGTGGGCAATGCACTCACTGCCTCACATGCAGGTGACCACAGCAAGCCACTCGAGTTGCATAGCACGGGAACTCGACGAAACAATCTTGGAGGAGTATCGACCAAAGTGCTGTATAGTTCGTGTGTTTTAACCTACGAACACTCGGAGTATGAAGAACCATTAATTCATAATAGAGGTTTTTTTGGGTTAGATCGCGTAAATATATCAATGTGTCGTTAAACCCGTCACCACGCAACACAGCCAATTAGTAAGATTTGTAAATAAAACATGCGAATTCGTTACAAGTACAGCACACCGGTGTGTTGGAGAGTAAACCCACAACATTTACAATTGGAGTACGACGTTTCGCCAGTAATTACAACTAGCGTCATCAGGCGACAGCCAGATTTGTGAAGAAACCCTCCGGTTTCGTTCTTAGAGGGATAGATGTAATGTCGTCACTTGTGAGCCAGTCAGGTGCGAAGTCCAGAGGGGGGCGTTATGTATGCAATGGATATCCATTACCGGTTGGTTGAATTGTCCAATAACACCTGAATATATGCAGAACTGTAGAGCTTGGAGGAGAATTTGGCGTCGGCTCACCGCGTGGTTGCTGCTTCCCGCTTAGCTGTGGTTCTTTCGAGAGCTTCTGTGGCGTTCTCTCTCTCTGTAAGCGAATGCTGCGCACGTTATAAGTACATTTAACACGCTTATTTAAACGTAGCTAAGTGCGTGAACTATGAGCGTGATTTATAATTACAGTAATCGTTCAAATGAGCATTGCTTCTTTGGAATGCACGCTTAATGTGTCAACACCGAAACTGCTTGGAGCACAACATTATTAAAGGCTAACAACCTTAAACATTGACGGTCGCACCACACTCATACATAGACCGTAAATAATTAACGCGATTATACATTGCTGCGCTACGTGCAGCCACACTAATTACTCTAGGCTAACTAACCCCGCATTTAAATCGTAATCACTATTAACCAAGCACTGATGTGTTTAACAACAAAAAATGACTGTACACAGCGAGACCCTTTTTAAATCCTTTATATTGAGTTCACTTGCGTGCTTGCATGCTTACGACCGTGAAAATCTTTCGGTCGTTTTTTAACCCACTTCCCGTGATCCAATCGAGCTGACATTTTGCACACAGACTCGTTGTGCGTGACAATTATTTTTTGTGAAAATTTTTTTCCCAAATTTTACACTGTTTAGGGAAAAAAAAAATATTTAATTACCAATTGCTTAATGGTGGCAGACAATCATCTGACCCATAGGTGGCAGCCATCTCAAGCCAGAGGACGAGAGGACTTTATCCGCCCCGATGCCACGCATATAAAGGATTTATAGTGAAAAACTTTGTTTTTACGGGTTAATTTTTTAACGTTTGAGTTTGTACGGTTGTCTTATCACAACTTATCAGCGTGGCGAGGCCGGCCCGAAGGGTGCATGCATACGCTTGAGTGCCGGGCGCCGTGCGTGCGTGAGTGAATGAGTGAGGAGTGTGAGCGAGTTGAAGTTGCATGCGAACCTTGGATGCGCAAGAGGTTACGTGTTCGGCAAGGCCGTAGCCATGGAGGCAACATTGGGGGGAGCCAAATCTTCAAGGGGGTCCGGGGGTCCCCCCCCAGAAAAAAAATCTAAATTTGAAAACGAATTTCCTGACATGTCATGCCTAAAATATAAAAAAATTCACTAACACACAGGATGGACTTTTTTTTTTACAATAATGTCTAATAGTGTATTGTGTTACATTGCTCTGTTTTTTTCTTTTTTACCTTTTCTTGTTTCATTGTATGTAATGGCATAGATTAGGGATTAATAAAGTACAACCATAACCATAATAATATAAACAGAAATCTATTTAATGGCAATATATTCGGGGGGACATTTTGAGCATATTTGAATATTGGGGGGGGGGATGTGTCCCCCCCAATATCTATTACAATTACGACCTTGGTGTTCGGTATGTGCACGGGATGCCGGGGAGGTACAGAAGGGTGGCCCCGGGATGTGCTGGGATGTACAGGGAGTTTCTCAAGACAGTACGTGCACAGGGTGGTGCAAGCCTGTGCAGTAACTTCGGTGTACAGAGCGAGGTACTGGATCCAAGTGCCGTACTGGGAGTGGGGTGACAGAGAGGCGCTTCATGCTCCCTTGGATATTGCGCAGAGGGGTGCAGGAAAGAGGTACTGAGTCGGCCTTGGGAAGACGATTACAATGTAGTGGTGCGTGACTATCTGGGGAGGCAAAGTGGATATAGCCGTGCAGGTATCTGTGAAGTAGTTGAGAAGCGCTGTGTGTAGAGGGTGCAGGGGAATGAGCTACTGAGAGGTGCCAGGGTACGCGCCTAGGGGGCCGTCCATAAATGACGTCACGCACCTAGGGGGGGTGGTCAGACATTTGTGACGATGTGTGACGAGGGGGGGGGGGTTGAGAAATGTGACGTCACATCAAAATGCGCAACTTTAAATAAATATAGACAACACGTTCTACTTAATTAAATAGACTTTTTGATAAATGTTTTATCCTACAACATCAGAGTGCAGCGGCACATTAAATAGCACTACAATGACAGTAGTTTAAAGCGATTTGAAGCATGTTTAATTTGGGGGGGCGGGCAGAGCTTTGTGACGTCTAATTTGAGGTGGGGTTTGACTTTTTGTGACGCCGTGTGACGAAGTGGTGGTGGTGGGGGGGGTCAAAAATCGTCCAAAATCGCGTGACCTCATTTATGCACGGCCCCAAAGTGACCGACTGGGAGACGCAGGCGAGCTGGTGGGAGGACGTGCTGGAGGTGGTGGTACCCGGTGATCATCGGCTGCGTGGGTGTGCTCCGGGCGGTGCCAGGGAGTTGCCAGGCTACGTGTCCGCAAAATGCGCAGGCGGCGGCGGGGTGGGGGGTAAGAGGAGGGTGCCGGGAGGCGGCTGGGAGCCCGGGGTGGGTGGGGCGAGTGGGGCGCGGGGCTGGGTGCGAAGCGCAGACCCCGTGGCCTCCTCCTCCCCCCTCCCCACCCCCCAAACGGGGGCAGGCGACACGGGAGCCTTTGAGTTTCGCGGATCAGACACAAACAGCCCCTTTGGGGATTCCGAGCGATTTTCCGCCTACGACGGGGATTTAGTTTCCTTTCTTCGCGCTTCAGAACGCGGGACGAGACCGCGGGGAAAACAAAAAGTACAGTGCCACATTGCGCACGATGCCGAGGGTTTAGTGGAACTTCTCTGCTCGCTTTCGCAAACAACTGAACGAGTGGTCTTTCGAAGCTGTTGGTTCAACCCCGACGACGACGCATTCCTTTGTTGCTGCGCGCGAGTCGTCGTGGGGTGCCCGTGCCCGGCGTGGGGAGGCTGCGGGTGACGCAGAGTTTATTCCTGCCCGCTGGTCCTTCTCCTCCTCCTCTCTGCAGGTGTTGCCTGCTGCTTCTGTCTGCTGCTGTTGGATGTCCTGCACCTTCTTGAAGTTGTTGCCGATACTGCCGCCGACGAGGGCAGAATTTCTACCGCCACTGCCGGCCAACCACAACACCACCACGACGACCACCACCACGACCACCACCACGACCCGCTAGCAGCTCCCGTCGTGTCGCCACGCTCCGAGCTGCCCGCCCGTCCATCAGCCCTGTCTGCCAGCAGTCTCCCGTGCCCTCGTTCGGAAACGACACCGCCGCACTGTCTCTTGCACCACCACTGGGTTGAGTGAAAGAAAGAGTAGGGGGGTGTTTGTGAGAGCGGAAGAATAGGAAGACGCGGAGACATTCGCGCGCGCGTGTGTGCGTGCGCGTCTCCCTCTCCTCCTCCTCTTCTACCACCCCCAACTCCACCCTCTGCAAACGACGCTATGCTCAAGTTCCTGCGCCGCACGTTCGGGAGACGTTCGCGCCGCTCGCCGCCCGTGGTGGAGCGCGACTCGCAGCGCGCCCAGGTGCACATCCCCGCCGCCGCAGGAGCCGGCCGCTCCTCCACGCTCACCTGCCGGGTGGCGCTTCTCGACGGCGGCGACGTCAGCGTGGACCTGAGCGTGAGTGCGGTGGTGGTGGTGGCGGTGGTGGCGGTGGTGGATGTGGTGGCGGTGGTGGTGGCGGTGGTGGATGTGGTGGTGGCGGTGGTGGATGTGGTGGTGGCGGTGGTGGATGTGGTGGTGGATGTGGTGGCGGTGGTGGTGGCGACATCCCCGCCGCGGACGGGTGGGGATTCCGCGCGCTGGTAGATCGAGAGGGCACAGGATGGGGGGGGCAGAGAGGGCACGGGGGGGGCAGAGAGGGCACGGGGGGGGCAGAGAGGGCACGGGGGGGGCAGAGAGGGCACGGGATGGGGGGGCAGAGAGGGCACGGGATGGGGGGGGCAGAGAGGGCACGGGGGGGGGGGGCAGAGAGGGCACGGGGGGGGGGCAGAGAGGGCACGGGATGGGGGGGGGGCAGAGAAGGCACGGGGGGGGCAGAGAGGGCACGGGGGGGGCAGAGAGGGCACGGGATGGGGGGGGGGCAGAGAGGGCACGGGGGGGGGCAGAGAGGGCACGGGATGGGAGGGGGGCAGAGAGGGCACGGGATGGGGGGGGGCAGAGAGGGCACGGGGGGGGGCAGAGAGGGCACGGGATGGGTGGGGGGGCAGAGAGGGCACGGGATGGGTGGGGGGGCAGAGAGGACACGGGATGGGTGGGGGGGGGTCCGGGAAGCTTTCAAAGAAGAAGAGGAGACATTTGGGGGGCTGGGGGGTGGTTGTGTTTTTTGAGCAAAATAGTTTGAGGGAGCCGCATCACACGCAGAGCTACTTGTGCGCAAACACAGCACGTGTAGAGCGGACGAGAAGCGCATTCTTAAGTTAACGAAATAGATGATGGCATAAACTGCGTCTAATTAATCCTCCCCTCCCACCCCTTTAGTTATTCTTTAACAATACAGTTTGATTGTACATTCTGCGGTCACTAAGACATTCCAGAGTGACCCATTGCCTGCCATATTTATTAAATTATCTTTACGTAAAATTACGTTTAAGATTTAAGTCATAAAAAAACTGCCATAGAACCGCAAGTGGAAGCCAAAGAGCTGCTGCAAGTTGACGACCCCTGATCTCTAGAGAGCCTCACCTCTTGTCAAAGTTGTGTGCCCAAAAACAGCGGGTTCGGAGCGCAAGTTCGCTCCCTCCCTGCCTCCCTTCGTCCGTTCCATTCCCCCACCCGTCTAGAGGTCGCTGGTTCGACCTCCCGTGGCGGCAACTGAACCAATGAGCAACTCTCTTAATTCGTCCTCCACCGCCAGACTTTCCACTTAAGAAGTATAAATCGATACACCGCGAGCAGGTCACGTGCGGTAGGGTAAAGTGTGGGTAGGCTCACGTGTATGTATGTTGCCTTCTTTCGCACCGTACGTCGCCAACCGGAGGCGCGCGGGAAGGACATCTGTCCAGCGTGAAAGAGTAGGCCAAGTACGCTCTAAAGGTGATCTACAGAGCTCCGTCTAGTGGAGGCCCTTTCACGAGCAGTGGTGCGAACAAGACATTGCAGGGCTGCGCCTTCAGCTTTTTACCACATTCCATGGCGGGTGCTTTGAGCCATGACTTGGCGAGGTGCTTTCCTCAACGGTGTTTTTTGAGGTGACGTCTAAATATACAGTTTCATCTCGTATCGAGGGCTCATTTCAATTTTGTAGACACCTTAGCCATCAATGGGCATCCAGAACCGGACCCAAACCATAGACACCTGGGACCGGAACACGAACCCTAAGTCCACCCTGGGACCTGAGCTGAAACATTAACACCATAACCCTGCATAGGAAAACAAAACGGGGGTAATAAAACAAACCGTAACATCCACATGGTCACCTGCGCCCCTTACCATATCCCCAACCACATAAGGGTACGATACTGGCACACAAAATTCAAACCCTCACGTTCACGTCGAAATCCTGCAATGAATTCTGGACCCAAACCTGCACAATCACCTGTACCAGATGTGATACAAGGGCACATACACATACACAGGGGCACCTCGTATGTGTATACCATGTGAATCACTGCGGCATGTGTCAGTGTGTGGGTTACTACATGTATGATTGTTAATGCTTTGTAGTATATTCTGGGAGTGGTGGAGAGTTGATTTCAAGAGGCCTTTGAAAAGTTTACTTTGGTCGGTACCTCTTATGTGGACTCGGCCTACAGTAATACCTGGTGGAGTATTGTGAACATCAGTAGGGAGACAAAGGCAGCCCAACGTCTAGAAATACTTGGCTCCTGTATGGCTAAACACGGGGGGTATGTGCCTTCATACGGTATACTATACAAAGGTTACGTTTTACAGCCCAAGATGTAACAAATCGTGATGTGATGGAATTATGATATGATGCCCTGAGACAGGAATGTCTTCTGGTCAAGAAGTAAACTTGGTTAATTTCCAACCTCGTTATTAAAAGAGACCACAGATGGAATGTAGTCGCTGACTCATTGTAATTTACGCCCTGCTGATAATCTTATGCTGGCGTATGGCAGGATTATGTATATGGAAAGCTACATTTAAATATTGAGGTTTTTGAGCCATATATATAACAGCTTCTGGTGTGGTTTCGTTGATTCACTCGAGGTTTCCTGTAAAGTATCACTGATAATGAAGATATATATTCTGCTCGCATATTAACCACGTCTCTAACTTGTATCACATCTACCACCTTTTTCTTTCTCAGTGACCCCATACACCGCTTTGAGCCTTGACTGTATTTCCTCACTCTGGCAGCCTTTCAGTATCAGACAGGTGACAGATTTATAGGGCCCATTCATATACCAGTGAATAACGTCTTCCCAACTGCATATTTGCCAACTCTGGTATGCAAAGACTATGTCAGTTTTCATTTTGCATGTGGCTGAGTTGAGCTGCTGTCTGTCAATCGTTTCATTTGTTGGAGACACTTCTAATACGACTACAGGATTGAAATGCGGTGAAAAAGAGAACTGGACTTCTCAGTAAACTTCGCCGGAAAACATCACTTGTTCAGAGTTATCCCAGCAGTATCAGTTTGACCCAATGCTCATATCTAATCATTTTTAAAGTACACATTATTTTAAATAGCACAATAAGTTATTTCACTTAATATCTTATATTTAAAATAATGCATTTTATTTTATTATTGAAAGCCTCATGGAAGGCATGTTCTTTAAAGCCATGCTGCAACAATTTCCGGCATGTCTGTGCGGTGAGGTGACATCGCCATGCAATTCTCTGTTGCTCTGTTAGCCCTGCACTTTATCACTTTTTGTCCATTATGCCACTTCTTCTAGGCGCCATCTCTTCTCGCCGCTAACTCCGTACCAAAGAGCCGCCCCTGGTCATCCCTCGAGCCATATCCTAAGCAGGTTCTCGTCAGCCACGGTCTCTGTGACCGCTCCTGATCTCTTTATCTCTGCAAGAGAGCAGGCTTAACTGACGGGTACAGTACAGCACTGTAACGTTTTTGTAGGGGGTTTACTGCAACAAAACACTGCATCAGGCCACAACTAGTTTTACAGTTCCTCGTCTGTGTTGTTTCAGCCTTTTAAACCTCGTGAGATTAACGATTACAAAGTGTACGACAATGGGTTACGAACAGGCATTTCATCATTGCAGACAAGTGTTACAGATATTCCAATTCGTTTACTGGTTAATGGAATTATTATAAATAATTGTACACGCAAGCCTGGGACATTTATTTAATAGTTGACTCAAAGTAAGACCCCACCCCGCCTCTTTCCACCAGAGTCCATCAGTAAGTTGCGTGTGGTCAGACAAGGTGTGGGTCCTCCCACCCCTTCCAAGACCTCTAGCCAGTGTGGAAGAGTAGGCCAAAATACTCTATAACTTCCTCTATTGGAGGCTCTTCTGTCGGCAGTGGCATGAGAAAGTAATTGCAGGGCTGTACCTTAACCTTTTATTTACGTGCTAGAAATGTAAATATAATCAACTGCTACTTATATATGATGAAACTACATGCACGAAACGTCACCACACTACCTTTAAAATAGTGATTTTTTGCTAAACGTTTAATGCGTTTTTTTATCCTTTAGACTGTGGCCCTTGTGAATTGTAGGATCACACTGCACATGTATGATGGTTGTCGATATGGGTGAATCTTAGATCTTGAACTCATTGTTTCAGGGAATTCCACGAGGAATTCGTCAAACTGTTCTAGTCCTGTTCTCTTATCCATTACCCCCCTCTTTTCCCATCCTGGCCCCTCACCTCCCTACCCCCATACCTCCCACAACAGCCCCTCACAACTGATACGGTTATCATTCATTTGTTGTTGTGCTTAAATGGTAAACTAAATAATCTATGGATTGAATTGATTTGACTTTGTTACAGCTGACATTTGATTGGTAGCGTACTGTTTATTTTTCGTGCCTATTGAGCACACAGGCTGCGTGATGTTACTGATTAACACGTGCACACAAATTGTGGGTAATTCATATACAGTAAATACCCAAGCGCACACAAACATCGTACAAATGTAACTAACGTCTGCTGTAAAGAAATGGGAATGGCATTATCAAAGGTTAGTAACAAGAAAATAATGGAGAACAAAATGATTGGATAGCATAAGACCCAGAGGCACTTAAATACAACTTTACCAGGCACATGATTTGACCACGAGGCATCTAATGCACTAAGTAAAAAGGAACATTAACTTGAAATGTCACGAATGTTGGGTTTACGCAGTTGCAAAGCAGAGTGCCAAGACATATATTAGAAATTATGTCCACGTGTGTGGCATGAGAAATGAATATATTCCCAACTAATGGGATTACTTCCCGAATACTCCATCTGCATGGCAGGTGGTGGCTGTACCGCAACCTCCACCGTGCCCTTCCTGCCAACACTCTACACACAAATGAAACAAAGGTTAATTGTGCATTTACGAAAATCAGCACTGCTAAGTAAAAAAAAAGACATTCCACAAAGGATTCCTTTTCTCCATGTTTTTTAATGACTGAACGGGTGATGTCCCTTCAAGCCCGACTGAGCTCAGTTGTGAGCTATCCTCAATTTGTGGTTTTATGTGAATATTAGCTTAACATCTCCAAATGACATATGGGCTGTTGCTTTTACAATGCATATCCTCGATGGATCAGCGAGTCGAGACGGGTGTGCATTCTCGATCTCGTCCTTAATGGGATTTGCCTGTGGAGGAGCTTTCTCCTCAGTGTGGAGAGATGTATGCCTCGTGGCGCGCACAGTGGAGTCTGATCCACAGGCCCATTCCCTGAGCTTGTGCGTTTGCTGTCCAGCACGATTTTTCTATGACTACACCTGTTGTTGATGCAGTACATGTGAATGGCAATCCACTGTTGGATGAGGATCTCATCGTTGTGGGGGTTGTTTGACCTTTCTTCACCAGGCTGGTCATTGTCAGCTGGTCGAAGTGGGGAGCATAGATGCATGAGAATGGTGCGGTACAAGCATGTTTGTTTTCTGTACTGCCCACAAATTAGCCCGAAGCAGCCTATGACACCTATTTTATATGGTCGTGGTGTTCGCTTATCCAAGTACTTTCCATATTTTGACATCTGACGAGATCGGGCACCTTCCTAGTGATCTATCATAGGAAAATTGGATATACGTACATATTATCAAAGCATTTAAATATTCATTCCTATACACACTGTACATATATGCATACATAAAACGAAATATCCACAACTTTGCAATGCTGTATTTATACTTATACAGTATTTTGCATTTCATTTTACCTCAGAAGCATATTTAAGTACATTAATTTCAGTATTTCGACACAGAGAACCAATTAAGAGTCAGACACGTTCTGCATGTCTTCAATGAGTCACTGGATATAACATTCAACTTTGATGAGCACCCATTCTTAACCATACGTGTTTATATGGGTCCATCCGTTTTTTTGAAACTCTTGACACTTTTGTTTATTCTACAAAGCAATGTGAGCGTTCTGGTTCATCCAGCTGTAGTTACCTATCAGGGAATCCGAGAACTCTGCAATGTGCTTTGTTGTGCTATTCTAAAATCTGCTGGCTGGTTCAGGCAAGTTTCGTGCGAATTAAGCTATAATAAAGGAATTCATACTGTTTGGCAAACGTTCCAGATCTGGAACGTTTAAAGTAATATGCATGGTTCATTTGCTGGGTTGTGCAAAAATAATGCACATTTTTGTTATTGTGTATTGTAGATAAATGTATATAAAATGGCAATTCATTATAGCAGCGGTTTTTTGTTAAGCCACTGAGCAATGTTTTGCAAAGTGGTCCACAGCCATTGTTGTTTACCTGGAAGGCCTCCAAAGCTGTCAACTTAAGGTTCAGCTGTTGAATGAGGCCATGTCCATAGCGAGTAATCCAGGCCCTTGGAAGCATACGGGACTATCGGCATATGTGGTTGAACCATTGGAAATGACTGATCAGTTGGCAGGCCACGATGGCTGTGTTGGCGATCGTCCATTGGGTTTTGATTGTCACGATAAAGGCTGTTGGCTGAGGGCATCTCGGTCTTTTAATGTGTCCTCAACATGTGGGTGTAAATGAAGTGGTGCCGCACACACAATGAGGCCATTTGCTGTGAATGCTTGTTTATTGTAACTCCTCGGAGGATGTTGTGGACCAGTGCACCAACCAACCAACCAAGTTGGAAATAAAGCAGCCCTTTGTGAGACCTCAAAACCCAAGTAGCCTTTGGCCCGAATTCCTGACGTAATTGTTTATTGTTCAAGGCACGCACCGTTGAACACTGTTGGATTGAACAGGAATGACCGGCTTAAGCAGGTTGTTGCAGGGCGTCCTTATTCCAACCGTTTGAAGGGGGAGTTGGTGCTTTTCAAAAACTCGATCCATGCTTATACGTAAATTCGTGGCTGTCGTGAATTCACACACAGTGGTCATTCAATAACACCCGTTTATGATTTTTCGAAACACGTATTTGCGTAGCGGTAAACGTATCGGCCACTCGTGGCTACAGAGGTCACGTGATTGTTACAGAGGTGATTAGAGGGGTGCGTTGTGAGAACTTAGGAATCGATGTTACTGCAATTGATGCATCGATGTTACTACAATTTATGCATCGCGATGGTTAGAAATGCTTGAGTGAGAGTTTGAGCTCTCGTCACCGACTGTGGCCTTACACAAAGAGTGGCACGGTTGGCTACGTACGGCGTGAAAGAAGTTAAACATATACATTTCACACACATATATACATTATGACCGCTTGCATTTGTAGGTTACAACTAAAGTGGCATAGCCTTAATTTCACACATGCGCGTGTAAACAACTCAATCATTGGCTGTCAATATCTTCACACTTAATTTCACACATGGCGTGTAAGCAACTCAATCATTGGCTGGAAATATCTCCACGCTTAATTTCACACATGGCGTGTAAACAACTCATTCATTGGCTGGAAATATCTTAACATGCAGTGGCTCGCAGAACTTGGCCAATTGTTGTGCGCCGGTTCATTGGCTGGCTGATGTCCGGCTTGTCTGTGGTTCCCGAGCAATTTTTAAATGCAAGTCGCATGAACAACGTTGTTGAAAGCTAAGCATTATTAAATATTTCAGCAAGCATTCACGTGAACTTGTTGCAATTTCCTGCAGTTGTGCACCGTCGAGAGGAAAGGAAAGTCCATGTGAAGGGACCCCCGTTCTGGCTCATTCATTAACGACGACCCCTTGCTCAGATGTTGTGAGCTCGCAAGATCTGGTCGTCGTGCCTGGAGGCCCTGGCCTCATTGTGAACACACAAAACGCGTAATAAATAACCCCCCCACCCCCCATTGTTAACAATTGAGTGCATTTGCGTAACAGTCGAGTTATGTGCATAATGCTCCTCTTTCATTAGTAATTGTCCTTTGTGTATTGACGTGTTTTAGTCGAATGGAAGTTACAAGCGTAAGTTTATGCACGTGTTGTTTCATGGGGGTTTAATATATATACTGTACGTAAACTGATTAGAAATTGGTTCTTAACATCTATGTGCCGAACTTGGAAGGTATGCAGAGTTGAGCCTGGCTGGTGCTTGTATTAGGCTTGGGTTGTGAGGTGGACAGATGATGGCAGTGTACCAATATATATTATTAAATCAATATGTGCGGGGCTTTGAATGTTTTCTGCTAATACGTGCATGGATTTTTCTTCACGCTCTTTCGTAAGTTAGCCAAACATCCCAATGCAGGGCCCTGATGAAAATTGTCTTCACATTCCGTCAGACTTTGCTGGGTCAATGAAGGCCATTGTTATTAGTCGGAGGTAAGCTGACAGACAAGTGCCTGACGTAATAAGTAAACATCATCCTGTACTCTTTAGGGTGCTTACCAAGCATTGCAGGACCTTTGCCAATTTTCACTCTTTAGTAAGTGTGCCGTTGAAGGATAATACGAATACAAATTTTCCTCATGCACTCTCAATAAGTATGCATCATTGTGTATATCAGAAACATGAATCTGTGTTCTCAGAAAGCACTTGAATGTGTGAAGTTGTCTTCGCTACGTGTCGTGTGTTAAAACTGTGTAATCATCCCTTGCAAATCGGCTGCAAAATGAAAGCAGTCAATCTTTCTCAGGAGTGCATTATAGTGTTCAATAATGCAAATAGAATTCGGTCAGATAAAAAAAATGATGGTAATATTGTACGGTAATTCATTATCGTCAGTTGCAGTCGTCATCAATCCACTGCTGGATGAAGCCCCCCCCCCCCCCCAATCTCTTGCCATCTATTAGTCCAATCCATCCAGCTCCTGTATATGAGCTCATTTAATTTCACTTCCTCCATCAGTCTCAACCACTGGCCATTACTCTGCTCGCGACGTGTTCTGCCCAAGCTCATTTGCTTTTGCGAACAGTCAACATGACGTCTCTAACTTGCGAATGTTCTCTAATCCCTGCGTTTCTTCTTTTGTTCTCTCTCTCAGCGTGACTCTAAATAGATCACTTTTTATCCTTTCCGTACTTTTCAGATTTTGTTCTATCTTCTTTGTCAATGTCCATGATTATAATCCATAGTTCAACGCAGGTAATTTCCAAATCTCTTATTGCGGCGTATGTGTATGTTTCCTGCCATTATTATGGTATTGAAATTACCCTCTACTGCAGAGTAATTATGCTGTAATGTGGAAATATTATGGTAACGAAATTGTAAGGATGGAACAAATGCCACAATATAGGTAGTAAATGTGTTAAAGGTTACATGTTAAAATGCTTTTATTTTTAGCATCGAATTTTTAACGACTCTTAGAGAGTATATGTATGTAGTGTTTATGTTTTACACTGTATTAGAATGATAACTAGATTGTTTAGAGGCCGTAGTCGACTCGCTGCTGGAAGGTTTGTTTTCAAGTATCATCCTCATGGAAAAATCTAACTTCTTATTTTACCACGTGATTCAGTGCTTGTATCATGAACTAAGGAATGGATATTGATTTGATCATTCAATGCATCGTTCCACATATAGTTTTTAGCACATTACACTATGCCAGTGTATATTGCCCGCCCCTATAGGCATATTAATCTCCACATGAGAGGCTCAGCACCACCAAAGAAACTTGCTCTTTGGTCCATTGTGCATGGAGACACATCGCCTTTATTGGCGTATGGCATACTAATTCATCACTGTCTGACACTTCTAATGAAGGACTCTGCAGGTAATTGCCACCCCATATAATCCCCTGATTCAACACTCCATCTAGCTCGAGCTGGTCTCGTTTCATCTCTACCATGGTGAATGTCCTCTCAAGCGTGTTCCCTCCTTTGACTGTCAGGTCATGGTTGATAATGCTGAATATCAACATTCTTGATAATCATTTATAGAGATAATGCGTTGATTATGTGTGTGTGTGTGTGCACTCACATTCTGTTCAGAAAAAGGCAAAGGGTCAAGAGTTGTTCGACCAGATCATGTACCACCTGGACGTGGAAGAGACCGACTACTTTGGCCTGCAGTTCATGGACTCAGCGCAAGTGCCGGTGAGTGACCTGGGACAGATCAGACAAGCTCCTTCCTTTCACATCCTGCATTCACTTTCTACCTGTGCCTCAATCAGTCATTCAATAACTTTATTTAGTACCAAGTGAGATCCCATTGAGACCTGCACTTCTTTCCAACTGCACAACCAAGAAGCCACTCCAGGGCCGTGCCAATCCAGCCCAGTGCGGGAGGAGCCAAGTCGCGATTTCTTTAGAGTTCATTGCATGTCGATGGTGCGGTGGCGCTGTGTCCCGACAGTGTTGTGCCGACTTATGTCACATGCGATGAACACGTCGTGAACTACACCCCCAGCCCTGCTTGATCCCAAGCCAGATGCAGATGTCTTCGAGTGAGGCCAGCGTATCACGGTTTGGTTCCTGCCCGGCTAGGCAGATGGCCAGTGGGACAACCACCGCGTGCCGTGTGAACCCTACCACTGCCGCAACTCGGATGTGCCAGTGGAAGAGGGGCATTTGTCTCTCTTTTTCACGTAAGGTTTGAATTACAAGTGCTCTACGTCGTACAAATAAAATGTAGCGTGCAGTATACATACCCCTGGTGAATACAATCAAATACACCCTTCCTCAAGCACCCCTGCTTGGTCTTACACGCTTCCTGTGCCGTCAAGTATGCCTCCTGGTGTTTTTAATTAGTGAAGGTAAGTGGTTGAAATTAATTGCTATTTTTCCAAACACTGTTGGCCAATCTTAAGTGCTTTTCAGAATCCATATTATTTTGTGAAAAAAAGTTTCGTGAAAAGCATATCTATTTTTTATTTTACGGAACAAATTCACACTTTGGTATACCTTAAACGCCAAAAATAATTATACCACTTCATTAAAGCGTCTGCCAAATGTTTACTAAAGTATGTGTAAGCCCAGAGTTTCAGGCTGCTCTAATGAATTTGGACAGTCCGTGGGTGATTGTTCCAATGCGGGCGTGTGCTCAAATGGGGTACGAGTGGGAGTAACGACCGGGTTGGACTGCCCAGAAAGAAAGGCAGAGAGATATGAAAGGCGTGCGCGTGGGAGTGTCGGATGTGGACAGGAGAGAGGGAGTGCGGAGCGCGAAGGAAACAGAGCAGAGGTTTGAAAGCTTGCAGGAATGCTTGGAATGTGTACAGTGCATAGGGCACATTTGGATCAATATGCAGTTGAAGTCTACAATCTGTTCCCAGCACACGCAACATTTGTATCATGTACACATGCAAAGGACACACGAGGCTACATTATAATGCACGTTGGGTTTAATTGCGACCTTGCTCTGTAACTGATCTGGAAGCATTTATAACCAAATGTGCTCATGCAGCAATGAGCACTGCAAATGTATTGTTTTACATGTATTTTTTATTATTAAACTCTATTATTCATAAGTGAGTTAGGCTGCAGCCGCTGTGGCTTCCGTGTCAGAATAAAATGATCACACGTACAGGTGGTGGTGTAGAGGCAACGGTTGGTGGATCGCACGAATGTTGTGAAACTGCCTTCCCGTTGGTGTCGAGGTGTCATACCCTGGTCTGCCAGGAGAAGTCAGTACGGCAAGAGAACTAATTGTCATCTGATTCCATCTGTACGGGGGATCGAGTTTTGACCTGTCGCAAGCATGGGTTTTCCCTGGGTGTTCCAGTTTACTCCCACTTCTTTCAACACTCAGTAATTTGCTGAAAACTTCTTTAAAAAAATAAAAGCCCAATGCAGGCCCCACCTGAAAAAGAGTCCTACGACTCAGTGTGTGGTTTCCCGGATAAGTAGGTAGAGCACATGTTTTTGTGTGCGAGTCTCGCATGCATGCCTTCCTTCACTTCAGAGCCCTGACAGCAGATCTCGTGTGTAGCTGCCGGCAGGATTTACTGTAGCAATTCTCGAGGTCGGTGTGAAATGTTTTACATGTGTGAGGAGTGTAACAATTCCAGGTGCGCTCCGGACTTAACAACTATTTCACGTGTGTGTGTTAAAATGAAGACAAGCTGACATGTTTTTGTTTAGTTTTTTTTATAGATGTAACTATATGCATATTCCACTTGCCATTACCTGAAAAGTCTGTGTTAAAATGTAACTCACAAATTGACCTTTTAACCTTGTAATATAGCTGTGCAGAATCTCCATCACTGATTCAGGACTGACCACAGACATGAACACCATTCCATTTGTTTTGTATTATCGCATAAACGTTACATTGTTCAGTTTGTCGACCTATCGATATTCAAGATCAACATTACCCAGCAGCATTTGTTTAAGCACTCAGTGCCGAGTTCACCGAGAGTTTAGTTCCATGCGTTTGTTTTATTTTGATAATCAGTAGCAATTCCACAAAAGCAATTGCTCAGAATTCATGTTGTAATTGTTGGCCACATTTACTGGGTGGAATAAGTGAAGTGCATACTTTTCCAGCTTTTGTTTCATTAGCTTTGTTAATGTCCACGTTTTTGATCCGTTATTTAATAGCAGTAAGGCACACTAATTAAAAACTACGTGTGTTCTTTTTACTCATTGGTAAGAAATTATGAAATAAATAGGCAAACGAGCAGGTTCGAGTGCTTTTGGAAAGCTTAACTTAATAATGGAAAGCAAATTTAATTAGATTTCACCAAAAGAAGTTGTTTGGTTAAAAGTACATTCTTTTTAAAGGTTGTTTCACCTGCTGTTCTTGCAGGTGATTGTCTTTTTCAATTAGCCATGACCTTGGCAGCATACAATCACTGCTGACGACACCCAACTCTTTTGCTTTCTCCCTTTTACCCCTGACCTTTCCTCTCGTATCTCCTCCTGCCTGGCTGCCATCCATTCTTGGATGGTGCTTCACTTTTTCTCTATCAATCCTTAGAAAACGTCAATACATTTTTTTCCGGCCTCGCACTCTACTCTACCCATTCCCACCATCTCCTTCCCTCATTTCTTTCTCCTGTTTCATGTGCCCTCAACCTTGGTGTCACCTTTGACTTTTCCTACAATTTTTCCACCGACTCGCATCTGCCACTTTCATTTATTAGGAAAATATGCCCTCTCATTTCATTTTCTGCCACCAAACTCTTAGTTCATGCTCTGATCTTTACCCACCTGGACTACTGCAATTATCTTCTTTTTGGTCTTCCTGCCTCTGCCTTCACTTCCCTCCAACAAATAAAAAATGCTTCTGTACGAGTTCTTTAAAATGTCCCCTTTCATTCTCAAATTTGTACCTCTCTTCGACAACTTGACTGGCTTCCCATTTGCGACCGTTGTCTTTTAAAATACCTGACACTAGTTTTTAAATCTCTGCGTGGCCTTGCCGCACCTTATCTTGCCTCTCTCATCTCCTTCTATGCCCTCTCTAATCCTCTTCATTCCCTATCTTTGTCTGTCTCTCTCTCTTGCCCTCCTTATCTATGTACCCAATCCCATTTTCGGTCCTTCTCCCTCCTTGCAACCTTCCACTGGAATAAACTTCTCCTGTACAGAAAGCAGTGCCCCTCCTTAACCTCCTTCCGTTCCTCTCTTAAAGATCACCTCTTCTCTGTCGCTCGTTATCTTCCTCATCCAGCCCTTCGCCCCTCCACTCGTTCCTGTCCCTTCCCAACTATTTCTTGACCTCAATTGCGGTCACTCATTTCTCAATCCTTGCGCACCCCTGTCATCTAAATCATTATATTTTTCATTTGTTTTACTATGTCAAGCGCCTTGAGTGAAGGCGCTCCATAAATATCAAATACGATAAGATATACAGAACATGGTGCTTGTGAACTTGATTAAATGCTGAATTAGTAACAAATGCTTTTGCATTTTTACACACGTTGGTTTCTATTTTAACATATCTAATGAGTGCATCCTTTACGAAAACGTGTACAGAAGTTTGCAGCTCCATCCTTATCCCAATATATAATTCACAAGTGTCCATCCGGCACACACTGTATCTCCCAAATGGTATGTCGGAGTTGTTGTGGGCAGTTGGGTTGACCATACTTCATGAAGCTGGTAAGTGTTGGTTGGTGATGGTGAGGTGCAGAAATATGGGAGCATACAAGTTGAGTAAAATAATACATCTGGCAAGAATGCCCTTTTCTGCCCACTACATAGCCCCGTGCTGCCCATCACATTCCAACAATAATACCGGTAGAACAAGTGCGTCCATATGAGAGGTTAATATATTTAAACAAATAGAATGATACAGCTGAAGTGGCATACAATTGAAAGAGTTCTCAACACTGAGCTCATGGACCACACAATTTGCCTTGAGCACTTCATCCATCATGGTTTGCAGCTCTAACTCCTAACCAGTGTCCACATCATTACACTGCAACGGTTCACTGGAAACATTCACATTCACCATGTGTCTCTCTTGCCCACAGCATTGGCTGGATAACACAAAGAGTATAAAGAAACAAGTTAAAAGTAAGTTTGTGGATTTGGATGTAAATCACTGTCTCTCATGCATTGTTAACTTAACATTTTACGCTTGAGCGGCATATCTTGTTAATCTGTTTCTTGTTTTTTTTTATTTCTCTGATGATGATAATGATGTTGATGGGGAGTTTAGTTATCAATGTTGCCTTGTTATGGCTTCAGCATGTTGATTGATTTTCTTCCCTGTGCATAGTCGGGCATGAAGTGATGTTGCATTTCACTAAACGCCTCTGTCATTGTGCCTCTGGTGGCAGTCGGCCCTCCCTACTGCTTCCACCTGCGTGTCAAGTTTTACTCATCAGAGCCAAACAACCTGCGGGAGGAACTCACCAGGTGACGGGGGCAGGGAGGAATGAAGTGTGAGGGTGGGAGGACGTGGGGGGAGGGGATGACTAAGTGGAAGTGAAAGGTGGAACAGTTGCGGTCACGAAACACTAAAAACATTCAGGAAATGTTCTTATTCAAAAAACCAGTCATGGAAAAATTACACGGCTTAGAGAAAAAATGTTATGCTGTAAAATGTATGCATATGAACTTCTTTCGCACCGTACATAGCCAATCGTGCTGATCGGAGGTGCGAATTACAAGGGAAATAGAACGGCTGGCTTGAATTTCACTTGGCTTTTTACTTTATCTTACAGATACCTGTTTGTCCTGCAGCTGAAACAGGACATTCTCAGTGGCAAGTATGTACTCCTTGCAGACGAGCACAGCTGCATTGTCACACAGAGCTGAGGGTTCCCCATGCTGGATCCGATGTCTAGTGACTCACCTGGTGTGCCCGTTTTGTCTCCCGGCCAGGCTCGAGTGCCCGTTCGACATCGCCGTGCAGCTCGCTGGGATCTCTCTCCAGGGTGAGCTTTGCATCAGTTGAATTAATGCTGATTAATTGGTACTACTGTGTAAGGTTTTCACGATTGTGCTGTATAGCTCTCCAATGTATTTTTCGGTTGTACTGTGTGTTTTTGGGCAAGTTGTCCAACGTTTTGCTCCACGTGAAGGGAGCTTATTCAGGAACTGAAGAAAATGAATAAGTGCCCAGTACGTGGAGTGAACCTCGGACACTCAGTACAACCTGAAAACACATCAGAGAGCTATTGATTATTGTTAACATTGTTTTATTTTATTTTCGGTGTGAAGTAGTTGCATGTTCTTACGATTTTAAAACATCTCTGCAGCTCAAGAATATTGGACACATTTTCTTAAATTGTTGGGGATCTCTTAGAGGAATGATAAAGCACTCGTAATTAAATGTTGCATTTTCTCTCCACCTAACATGACTCAATTGATTAATAAAACGATGTGCGCTATGGGCTATAATTACAATTTTACATGAATAGGTCAAAGCCAAAGCTGTCGCCGTCTCTTTGCCATGCATTCTCAAAACATAGTTTGGGTTCTGGGTCATTGTGCGAGGAATGAATTGGTGTCCCTTTCTCTTGTGTTCTTTTGTGCTCTGGCCTCTGATGAAGAATACAACTGTGGCAGTTGCACTCCCTTCGCTTTTGTCTCTGCATTCTTCACACTGCCCTTTCAGACTTGTGTATGTGTTTATTTGTTATTTAATTTAGTTGTTTAAAGAATATCGCTTACAGCGTTATAATGAAACTATGCATGCGCTTTATGCAAGGGTTTCATGTTCACATTTGTAGCATGTACCGCGCTTTCGTCGAGCCTTTCGTCAATCCACTTCTGGATGAGGGCCTGCACATGCCATCCTGGTCATGGGTGGTTATTGGCCGTGGATATGGGGAACATAGATGTGGAAGCATGGACATACAGTTTAACAATGGATGTCACTGCATTGCCACCACATAGCCGCACAAGCTTTGTTTGTGCATGGTCGTCACCAATCCAAGGACAATATCGAGGCTCAAACTCTGCTTACCTTCCGTGACCTGATGAGTTCGCACGTATTCCAGGCGATTTGGTCGTCGGGGTTTTGTGCAATATATTAACCTTAATATTTTTAATGTTTTTTTTTTCAAACCACCAGGACGGTAATAACACATTTGTATTTAATTTATTGAATTAAACAAAAATCAGAGCATTTCAATGCTAATGTGTTAATGCAATAACAAAGGATAATGTCAATGTGGGACTGTGTTCATGATGGAGATTTCAGAGTGGAGAGACCCCCCCCCCTCACCTCTCTGTTAGTTTATACCCGGCCCTGGTCAGGTTCTGTAAGAGGAATATGTGAAATTCTGCTCTGCATACCTCTCGTTATACCTCTGCCATTGTCATTGGAAAATATGACGGAAAAACATATTCAGCATTTATGAAGTCCATCATCTACTGCATTGCCTGGAGTATTCTCCACGCAGACAAACGAAGGCACGCGTTGCCCAGACTGTGCCCTGAACGCGCACTTCTTCCCCTGTGACTCATTAGTGTGGCACAGCTGTGTCGACAAGTCACAAAAACCCTCGCCCCCCCCCCCCCCATTTTATTATTTGTTCTTCCTTTCCCTTTCTCACAACTTCTTTTTGAAAGCAGGGTTTTCTTCCTTGGGGCTGCTTTACAGCATTTACTGTTGCAGGCAATATAAATCCGTGTTTTGTGCCACAGGGATTTAAAATGCGAGTTCACGTTCTGTTGGGTTATTAAAATGGGCAGCTGGTGCCAATGTTACGAATGTTTTCTTAAGTGTTTCTTTTTGGAATAATGATTAAATTCCTGCAGTCACGAAAGCTTTAAGTCAAGATTATTAAATGTGTTCTGCAAGAAATGAATAGAGATGTGCGTCTGTGACTGTGCACATTTGTGTACATTGTAGAGGGAATTTAAATGTGAATATAAATGTTCTTGCGAAATTATTGTGGACGATTGAGTGATCATGAAAGCGTGGCCTACAATGCAACGTAATTCCATCAAACACCATTGCACGCACTGCGTTCCACCTGAAGTTGTGACAATAATTCAGCTTAAACTGCGATTGCATCACCGTCTGTTTGGTGTTGGTGGGCGCATGCATGTGTGGACCAGCTGAGATTGGCGACTGTGACCCCGAGGAACATACGGCAGCTCTAGTGTCAGAGTTCCGCTTCGTGCCAGGCCAGACCGAGGACATGGAGATGGCCGTCTTTGATACGTGGAAAAGTTGCAGGTAAGTCAGACCCAGGGCAAGTGAATTTATACGTAGTGTGGCAACCTGGCTCGTCCGTTCCACTTGCGTATTGCCACCACAATGCGAGGATGGGTTTTATTCAGAGGAATTGAGCCTTCTCTTTCTCTACAGATATTCAGACATCAGTATCTCTGGGGAGAAGAATATGAGAATGACTGCACTCATATAATTGAATTGGGCATAAACATCAATAAATAATGGGGAATCGTACATTGTAATTACAAATTACAGGAATAATTTAATGTAGATAGTAGATAAACAATGCACATTTTAGATACAAATGACAAATTATTTTGATTTCTGTAATTTAAATTCCAATGACAAATGTAGTTAAAATACATATGTAAAATACATGTAATTTAGATGCTGTCCATCTCTGCAGATGTAAGATGATGTATATGCTATCTCCAACTGTAAGTAAGTAAGTCAATATACGAACAGCCGTCTCACTACTCCGAACAATAGGCATTGACTGAAATGTTGACCACTATTTTGTCTGCTGTAATAGAATGCCTGCATTGACTGTTGTGAAGTGCTTTTGCTCTGCCTATATACACAAGACTGTTTCTCCTCTTTGCAACTTACGATTTCTTCAACTGATCATAGAAGGAATTACAATGATTTCGAGACTAAGTATATTACTGTATTTAGATGAATTTGTAAAAAATATATATATATATATATTTTCATAGCTGCTGCTTCAATAAACCAAATTTGGAGAACTTTTTTTCACTGTGGAGTGTAGCAGATGATCTCGAATAGAGCATGGGATATGGATACCATACTGCAAGTATTGCTTATGTAAATAAAGATTGTGAACATGTTTTGACTAGGTCTCATTTTATTTCCAATCTCATTCCATTTTAAGTAATATGTTAAGGGGAAGCATAATGGTAATTACCTCCTCAAGAACCTTAAAGTGGCAACAAATTTGTGCAATGTGAATTTAAATTTGGGAATATTTTGAATTAAGAAACAGTTTTAAGAGGCTTTAACAAAAAAGTGTATTTATTTATTTTAAGAGCGAACATCAACAAAATGAGTGATAAGACTTTGGATGAAGGGAAATACTTTTGTTTAAGATACAGCTTGTGGTTTGTTTTGACATCGGCACAATGTTCTTTGCAGGGGCCAGATGCCATCGCAGGCGGAAATCAACTACCTTAACCGAGCCAAGTGGCTGGAGATGTACGGTGTGGACATGCACGCCGTCAAGGTGCCCTCACTCAAGATGCAGCAGCCCACACCAACTTGAGCACATGACCTGTGGTCTGGCTGGAACTCTGGGTCGTAGTGACCTTGTTTATAGTTTTGTTTTACGAGGTGAATAGTGATGAATGAGTTACTTTGGGTTGAATATGTAACAGATGCGAACGTGTAGGTGCTGTCTGGAATGCTCTTTGCATCTTGATGTGATAATATGTTTTGATTTGTGTGTCAAGGGACGCGATGCCAATGATTACACCCTGGGCCTGACACCAACTGGAATATTGGTGTTTGAAGGAAAGACAAAGATCGGCCTCTTCTTCTGGCACGTGTTACAACTCTCATATGTGTAACCACATTATCACATGAGACACATTTCTGTAATTATTAAAAAAAATAAAAAAAATAGTTAATTCCTCACTTACTAAAGACATAGATTTAAACCACATTTTACATTGGTTTGTGACACGAATGAGGCAATACATGCTATAAATGCTAGAAGTTCCGTATGATCTGCTTTCTAGCTGTGCTTTCCCACCGTCTACGCCATTTTTGCAACACGTGAAAAATGTATGTCACTTCTCTGGAATGTCGTACATTACCGAAACTGCCAGACATTTACTCATGAGCTTGAGTGCCTGTCATGTGCTGTCTTTTGTTGTTTGTTCCGAAGAGGTCAAAGTTCATCTTGCTACTGGCACAATCATGCAGCAGCTTAGCTGCTGCTGCATTCACCTTGACAGCTGCCGCAAGGGGTCTCCTGCCAAAGGGCATGTGTTGCATGAGTGGTGCGGTATAAATATTAAGTAGTGATGATAATGCAATGTGCTCTCTGCAGGCCCAAGATCACGCGTTTGGATTTTAAGAGGGACAGGCTGACGCTGGTCGTTGTGGAGGATGATGAGCAGGTGAGTAATGTACTCAGTCGGAGAGCTCACGATCCTTTTTTCTCAGGTATGGGAAATATTTCCCAAGCTTGGGTCATGTTAGTAATGTCGTGTCACTGGCAGGGTGTACCATGCTAAAAATTGCGTAACATTCTTAATACATTTGTACGTAATTATAATACGACTTTTCATTTAAGTTTTTATATCACTTCTGTAATATTTAATAACAAAAATATATTTTGGGAAATTACAGTACTCCTCAATGATCTTAATCTCGCTAGCTATTTTTAAAAACATACATGAGAGATAGGGATAAGAATATATATAAGAAATAGTTTTTTTTTTACAAATGAACAGAAACTTCAATTTTACCCTGCTGCTATACAGTCTGCCGGAGCGCGTTGAGTAAGTTCGCTGTGTGTGCGGACAGGGCAAGGAGAACGAGCACAAGTTTGTGTTCCGCATGGACCACCCCAAGGCCTGCAAGCACCTGTGGAAGTGCGCTGTGGAGCACCACGCCTTCTTCCGGCTGCGCGGCCCGACACAAAACGCCAAAGAGAGGCAGGACTTCATCCGCATGGGATCGCGCTTCCGCTACAGGTCAGGGTTCGTGGCACACGTGCGCTTCTTTGGTCAGTCTCCTCGCTCCTCGCTTCTCTGCCATGGCAGAAAGAGGTCGCGATTCACCGGAGGAAACACCAAATCGCGTGCCAGCTGTGGCGGCCTGTTTGACGTACGGGATTGTTTGGCGCAATGAACGTTGCTACGACAGCTCTTGGAAGATGGTTGTGGAAATACAAAGTGGCGGTTCGTGACTTTTGATGATGATGATGACGGTGGTGTGTCGGCAGTGGGCGTACTGAGTACCAGACAACGAGGATGAGCAAGGCGCGCCGCTCCACCTCATTTGAGCGCAGGCCAAGCAAGCGTTATTCCCGCAGGCCTTCCTTCCAAAAGTGTAAGTGGAAAATAAAAAAAAAATAGTCTGTCAAAGCAGCACTCAACAAATTTACTCACAAAAATGTCGAGAAGAAAAGTGAATACCCACAGACTTCACTTTGGTTTCTTAGATTGGTTCATTATAGTATCCCCATTGAAAAGAACATTCTAGAATTCATGGTGTTTTTATCAAGCAAATTGTGTTGGTGAGCTTGGTTTGCATTTTCAAATGTTCTTTCTATTTTGCAGTTAACGCTGTGCAAAGAATTCCTGCAAAAAGGTTAGTTTTTTCTGACCCACAAAAGATAATATTAACGTAAATTCTATTGTGCAACAGCCTCATTCTGAAGGGCGTATTAAAGTTTCCTTTTGCAAGCCACATGGTGATGTGTAGTGAGTGGGGCACTGATTTGTACTGCTACACAAACTTGTTGGTAACCAGCTTTCTTTGCTGTTACGCTTGCATACAATTCAACGGTGAGAGGTGCTGCGGGTTATGTTTGAAGTGAACGATGCAGTGTGTCCTCTCTTGTTTCTAACCACAGCATGTGTTGTTCATGTGCTTGCTCCTCTCCGCGTTTGCAGCATTACGACTGTTACAGCAAATAAACAGGTGAGCTTCAACTCGAGTTGCCACTCTTTTTCCACAAACTTAATTGGATTTGCTGTACAGCATTTCTTAGTCAGCCTAAGTCAGGGATCAGCAACCTGCATCTCCGTGGCCGTATGCGGCTCTGTATGGACTGCTTCGTGACATTACTTAGTAAGGACCACGTGAATTGCGGCTCTTGCAATATTTATTCTTTACTGAATTCGAAAAAAATGTCTCTTGTTATTTTGGTTGCCAACCCCTGGCCTAGGTCTAATAAAACTCTGCAGAATTCTATCGGGAAATTCACCACGATGCAAATCAATTCCTGCCACGCTATTACAATTTCCCAGAACTGTTTATAATATCATTGCAAACTTGAACTGTGATCATCAATTTACTGCTGAAATGTTACATGTTTAGCGGAGTGCCTTTCACGTTTGATTGGTTATGTGGAGTGTTGTAAATTAATTGCGCACGTCTTTGTTGGTGCCTTTTCTTTTGTTGCCTTGTGCCTTCTCATCCTCGGTCCCAGCCTGGGTCCTCGTTCTCTGAGGTTGCATCTCTGCCTGCAGGAGGCACGCACCTCGAATACAACCAACAGGCCAGCAACCCTCCTCGGTGCGTAGCCTTTAACCAGCTCCTGCAAGTTGTTTTTATTTCAGCACATTTGTGGAATTCTATAATGTTCACACATATTTGCAAATCACATTGTGATGCAGGATTGGTGTTATTACAAGTTTTACATTGATAATTGGTTTTTTACCCTTCTATCTGGCAACAAAACTGACACCTTAATACAAGGAGTCATGTTTACATAGACCACAATACCTGCAGTCATAATGCAAACAAGAAACATAACTCTGATAATGTATGCACTGTCCTTGAAGTTGATTGGTCCACACCCGAGTTAGCTTTCCTTAGAGCCTAGTCTCACATGGGTTGGACCAGATGACGCCAAAAGGCGCACAACTCAAAGACAAGGACAGTGCACATTATCAGAGTTATGTTTTTTGTTTGCATTATGACTGCAGGTATTGTGGTCTATGTAAACATGACTCCTTGTAAAAAAGGTGTCAGTTTTGTTGCCAGATAGAAGGGTAAAAAACCAATTATAATATTTTTACTGGCAAATGAGGTTCCAAAAGTTTTACATTGTCACATTGTATTTTAGAACTGTTGAAATGTTTAAGCTTCAATTCGATTTGTGGCTGCTGATTCTTTCGCTCATGCTGTTCTCCGATCGACATGATTTTTCTGCGATGTTTGTACGTGAGAGAGAGTAAAATTGTGAGTGTGCGCGTGTCGCTTTGCCAATGTGAAAGTCGAGGTGGGGGGGGGGGCTGGCCAGTTCGTCTTTTGGTGGTGGCTTTCCCCCCCTCTGGCTTCTGCGCAGCCCTCATCTGATTTGTTGGTGGCTTTTTCCAGATTGATTGGTTTTGGTGTCCCTTGGTTGGCTTACTACCTGCCAAGCAGAGATTGGCTTGGCAGGGGTGGACGCCAAATTCTCTATGCTGTAGTAAGTGGTGGTGGTGTTGGTGGTGAGCGCTGCTCTACTTTGTATTGGCATTTTGTCCTTTTCAAATACCTGGTGGGTCTCTTTCTGTCTGGCTGTAATGTCCTCTGATTGCTGCTTTTGTAACCGAAGAATAGATTGTTTGGCCCCCTGCTGATCACGCAGAGCGGTATTGTTAATTGGTGAAGATGATTTACTCTGCTGTTAAATGGGCAACTATTATGTTAACAGCTAGATTTAAGCATGTATCTTTATGGCTAGAAAACAACAAAATTATAAATACCTAACTCATTCGTGGGAATGCTGCATGTGTAGTCAAATAGGTAGCATTTTTTACTTTTATAATTGCATGGTTAATTACTTTTTAACAAACAAATTAGTTTTCTTAGCACCTCAGTATGTAAACATTCCCATAAGAAAATACACATTTGCATGTGTGCACGACATCAAATCAAAATACACTCTTTAGTGCCTCATGCCTGCACTCTTTTGCCCCTAATTAACCCATTAAAATGCTTTGCAATGTTTTGACTGATCTTTTCTAATGACAACAGGCCATAAATGTGCAAGCCAATCTAGTGATTCTATTAATGGCTGATTGGAAAAATGCACTGATGGTTGCATGCGCACACGCCTGCTAGTGCTCGCTTTTAGAATCAATTATGATGCTAATGCTCACCGGCTGCAGCTGCACCCCCCACTCCGCTTGTTCACAGTGCTCACATTTGACTTGCTAAGCAGTACCCTGCTGCGTTATAACCATTGGCATCGTTTGGATTGGAGGAGCCAGCATGCACTAACAAACCCTTCCCAACGACCCCACTTGTGAACCTCAACGCAGGCCAGCGGGTGAGCCCAACAGGGTGCAGGTGAACTCTGACCCCGCACGAGAGGAGTGGGGTCACGGGATGGGCCCGAACCAGGGAGGCACCGGGCCCGCTTATCACGGAGGATCCGCTCACAGCCAGCCCACCCCCACCACTGAGCTCTGAGGATGACTGTGGATGTGATGATGCGGCGAAAAGCAAAAATCCAAACTAAATACGAATGAAGGAGAAACATGTAGAATGGTTAAGCTTTCAATGAGAAAGACGGAGAGACGAGTTAGTGCACAGGTTCAGCATTGCTGACTCATTCGGTTGTGCATGTAGAATATTCCTTCAGCACTTATTGGAAAACATGTACACTTTTATGTGCAAACAATTCCTACTTGTAGAAAGAAACATACTCCAGGACTGTATTGTTGTTATTGCTGTTTAACATACAGTGGTACCCCGGAGATCGAACTTAATTCGTTCCAGAAGGCCTTTCGAACACCGATTTGTTCGAATTCTGGTGCGTTCGATCTCCGAGGTTCTACTGTACATGGCTCGAAGTGGCATTGCTCAAGAACAAGGCCAGCCTTTCCTTCGGAAAATCTTGTTTTTCAAACTTGCAGTGAGCTAAACATACCTCAAAACAAAACTTTTGCAGAGTCAATGTAGTGCAGTGTATTTTGCTTCCTCCAGTTCGGTGGATTATCTCTGAGCTCTTTGTTTGAAGTTTTTAATATGTTTAGCAATTATTTCTAAGGTAGGTGTTCACAAATATAATTTGACAAATTGCTTAACTTCTGCCTTTAACACTTAAAAGCAAGGGATGATAATAACAAATGTCTTTGAAACATGTTTCAAAATCACAGTCTAGCTGAGAAATACTCAACTATTTTTTCTACAAAATCTGTGTTGTATTGTGTGCGAGCCAAGGTGGCCATATGTAACAGAAGCAGTTTGGTATGGTATTGGAGTATCGTGATTGTGTGGCTGAGGTTGATTTAAGGTTTTATAAAAGCCACCCCACTCACCCCCACGCCCTTCGTCCCCCACATAATCAGGAGATCTGTTAACCCGCACTTCCATTTAGCGCGGTTGGCTACATATGGTGCGAAAGGGGTTCAACATGCATACATGTGCTGTGTTATGTGTGAATAGTGATGAGGTAGCTACATGGTCAATGGTATCGGTCTTCCAAAAATCTGTGTGGTTCCCAAAGCAAGGCACAATAAACTGTGTAAGCTGTCAAACCTGTCAATGCTTGGAAAGTGCATCAAGATGTGGGCACAGTAACAGTGCTAATCCTTGACCGGTGGCACTTGTGGCCTGCCAGAGCTAGCTTTGTGTATTGGCACAATCATACTTGGGAATCAGTGTAGTGATAAACAGCGAGCTCTCGTCTTTGTCATTTTTCAGGTGAGCAGTTGAAAAGATAAACAAAGGTGCAATGAAAAAACGCAAGCACACATCGTTTATACGAGACATTTTATTTGTTTAGCTTCGTGAGAGTTTTGATTGCACTGCAATCATATTGTAGACAATGTACCATTGTGATTTGTTGAAATGCGATCAGAAACATTTGAAGGAAGATTTAACTTGCATCGTGCAGTGCTGTGAACCATCTTATTTTTTAAGGTTGCTGATTACTCAACTGTACTTCTTTTAACAGCTTTGCAGTTCTTACAGGGTAGGATGGATGTATGAGTTTGTTGTTTTAACCGTGTTCCGTATATGGCTTTAATGCCAAAGCTGGATATATTTTTTGAATGGAAATGTTATATTAAGAACAGAACAAGCTCTTTTCATAAAGTATACCTAACTTTCCAACGATATATGTATATAAATGCATAATGTGTACATAACTTGCCAATGATATCTGTATTTATAGTAATGGCCTATGACCAAATCACCTGGATTTGCAAGATTGAGCTTGGATAGTCCACGGATGGGTGGGTGACCACCTTGCCCAGCAGGTTGTTATACACCGCGGAGATACCTGGTGGACAGCAGAGGGCAGTGTAGCAAAATATAAATTTGCAACGTTATTCTAGATTTGAAGCTTTCGTGACTGCAAGGATTCATACTCTTAGTTCTTTCGGTAAAGTCACGTAGGTAAAAAATGAAATTAAAATTAATAAAAAAAATAATAATAAAATCACGACGTTTCGGAGGCAACACAAGTCTCCGTCATCAGGTGGGACCGTCACAGCCAGATTAGCTGAAAAACTCTAACAGATAGGTGGAATTCCTCCCCGTAGAGGGCATTAATTCTAGATTTGAAGCTTTCGTGACTGCAAGGAATCATCTTCTTAGGTTTTTTCGGTAAAGTCACGTAGAAAGTAAAATAAAATAAAAACAAAAATCACGACGTTTCGGAGGCAACACAAGTCTCCGTCATCAGGTGGGACCGTCACAGCCAGATTAGCTGAAAAACTCTAACAGATAGGTGGAATTCCTCCCCGTAGACGAAAAAACGAAAAAAAAAGAAAACACACAAAAAAACCTAAGAAGATGATTCCTTGCAGTCACGAAAGCTTCAAATCTAGAATTAATGCCCTCTACGGGGAGGAATTCCACCTATCTGTTAGAGTTTTTCAGCTAATCTGGCTGTGACGGTCCCACCTGATGACGGAGACTTGTGTTGCCTCCGAAACGTCGTGATTTTTGTTTTTATTTTATTTTACTTTCTACGTGACTTTACCGAAAAAACCTAAGAAGATGATTCCTTGCAGTCACGAAAGCTTCAAATCTAGAATTAATGCCCTCTACGGGGAGGAATTCCACCTATCTGTTAGAGTTTTTCAGCTAATCTGGCTGTGACGGTCCCACCTGATGACGGAGACTTGTGTTGTCTCCGAAACGTCGTGATTTTATTATTATTTTTTTTATAAATTTTAATTTCATTTTTTACCCACGTGACTTTACCGAAAGAACTAAGAGTTTTGCAACGTACTTGTATGCTCCTATGTCACTGCTCCCCACCTTCAACAACTCGCACTGAACGCGCAGTGATCAGCATGGTGAAGTATGGTCTAAATCATCCAGCAGTGCATTGACAAAAGGCTGTGCAATTACATACAGTAATGTATGTTTGGATTCACAGCGGTTCATTTATGAAGGGTATTTTTTTACATAGTACATTTAATTTTGGTCACATTTTTGCTTTATTCCACTCGCTGTTATATTTTCACTCGTACACAAATATATTTCAATGAAAAAAACTATTTGCATTTAAGTTATTTTCTTACTGGCAAATGTTTGAATGGAGGGACGAGTGACTACTGACTAATTTCAATGTACAATATTACTAGCAGTTATCAAGTATACTCACATTTAATGTACTCCTAGCTCTATATTGATATCCTTCCACTGATACATGTATTCACATTGTCCACTGCTAAATATAATAGTCAGCGGATGTTAAAAATATATTTTGCATTGGCTCTTTAGGTGACGATTTTACCCTGTGGCTTTATAGAAACACTTGAGTGTATTTCTTAGAAATTTTGCTTAGATGTGTGCTTTTTTCTGTAATGCAGGCATCTTCAGAATAATTGATTGGTGGGGTTCATACATTCTAAAGCTTCAAATCTAGGATTTGTGGGGTGTTTGCTGCTGGGTGCCTGCACTGAGCAAGCCACTTGTACTCATTTTCCTAAGCCACAGGTCTCATTATTTCATGGCTTCTCAGATTTTCTTCATCTCATTTACCTATATCATGTGCTTCTTCTCGAGTCACATCCAATGTTCTCATATCTCATTCCACCACATCTTTTAATATCATCCTAGGTCTCCATCTACTGCTGCCCTGCACCAGCATCCTCCAATGCCCGTGTAATTACATCTTTATTTTTGTCTTCTCAACACATGTCCAAACCATCTAGCCCCTACTAAAGCTCTAACTCCTTCATTCCTCCTCTACCTGAGTAGAGCAGCCACCTTAGCATTGTCATCCATGCCCTTCCAATGCACTCTAATTTCACGAAGCACCTGTGCACGAGGACTTGTATAAATCTTGCTCAGAGTGAATCGGGTGCTCTTTGATGCAGGTGTCATCTGGGAAAGTACTAAAGTGAAAGTCAGGTTCGAGAGAGAGTGGTATTAGAGGTGTGGGACTACTTCTGGCCTCCGAGCTTAACTGTGTTTATTCCTCACTGAGGGTGTGGGTCTTCCAGATTTATATGGCGCTGAATCAACACCTAACCACTTTAAATGTAACGGTGTACTATAAAAGCAGTATACATTGCTTTGTGCGTTTGGGGATGCATAGTTGAAAATGTATATGTTTCTCTTCATTTAATTTTGCATGTATTTTTACTAACCTACATACAGACAATGTGCTGCGTCGTTGCAAGGGGAGTTTGAGATGTGTTTACACTGAGAGCTCCAACAAGTTGCATCGATCTTGCACTGGGCTTATTTCGAAGCGCCGTGTTTGTGTTAAACGTTACAAAGCAATGTTCTTTTTGTTCGGGGGGTGACTGTTGAAAAATAAAATATTAAATGTGAGTCTGCCCGTAAATTAAATATTCTATTATATTTTCCATCATACATAATTGCATTGGCACACTGTATATAAGTAATAACCTTGAATTAAAGTACGCAGCGAACTATAAACAAATTACAGTGATTTAACAAAGTCACACTCTGTCCCAATTGTTTATATCACCCATTTAACAACACTTTTAAAAACATGTGATTCTGTAGGAAGCTGTTGTGGCATATAATTTAATGTCATCGTAAAAAATGATCACGTTCCACTGACCACGATTCTAAACTTTTAACATTGACACAACCCTGACTAATACCACCAATGGGGACTAGGCTCTTAAGAAAGCCGTCTCGGGTGTGGGCCAATCAACTTTAAGGACAGTGCATATTATTATCCTTGTCAGAGTTGCTTCTTTTTGTTTGCTTTATTGACTACTTGTGTTGTGGTCATTGCAAACATGATGCCTTGAATAAAGGTGTCAGTTTTGTACCAGTTAAAAGGGTAAAAACCTACCATTATATTTTGCCACTGGTAAAAGAGATCTCATAGTGTAATACCACCTCAAAAGGAGAAACTTCTCAAGGTACGCGGCTATTCTTCTGGCATGCCCACATTCCTCTACAGAAGTGCTTTTGCACAGATAATCTGCAGTGTGTTTTTTTAAAGTAAACCTGAATCCTTTCGGGGCAATCGGCGACATTCTTGGTTTTGTGTTGCAGTAGTTTTGAATTTTTGAGTGGGCGATCGTATGTGAGAAACTGCCTGCCGCGTATGTACTTATGTGTGTTTAGCAGTTGGTTCCTGCATGCTTTTTGACGAAGGGCTTCAAGGCAGTCTGTGTGTTATGATGGTGCTTTCCTATGCAAAGGTTATGGATTCACGACTGATGTCTGGAATGTGGCAGTGTGTTTATACATTTGGTCAAGCCTGGCCTTCGTGTTTGTTAAAACACCATTTTTCAGGGCAAAACTACGGGAAGAAGAAGAAAATGGAGATTTAAAAACATGTTTGGCAGGTTCATGACAGTTGAAGTTCGGTTTGGGGGGAGGGGAGGATGTGTGTGTGTGCCCTTTTTTGTCTTTTTGTGGTGCTGGCCACCCACCCTCTCGTTTGCCGGTGCCAGCCTTCATAGGCGCTCGCTAAAAGCACTTGCTCCACTCTGCTAAGGCTACAACGGTGGGTCTCTGCCTCTGCACCACACCGCAGTGGAGACTTCTGCCAGCAGCAACAGCAGCCCACGAGATCTCATGCCAGCCAGGCGGCGTGCCCTGCGAGCAGCCTGCTGCGGGAGCAGTGGGGCAGCTGACCCCCGTCTGTGTTGTGTGTAGCGGCCCCTCTTTCACCCCAGGCAACAACAGCGACCTGCCCGTCGCGGCCAATGACGACGCCAACGTCGTCGTCGTCGTCCCGCAAGCAGCCGCGCTGGACGCCGCCGCCTCCGCTGTTGCCACAGAGACGCTCGTGCCGGACTGGTTCCCCCATTCAGTGGCTTCACCCACCAAGCGGATGGCTGCAGACCCAGGTAAGGGAGTACGGCAGGGGGTCCCCAACCCGCGGGGGCCACGGAGTGGTACCTGCCCGTGGCCTGTTAGGAACCGGGGCCGCACAGCAGCAGGAGATGAGAGCAGTGAGTCCGCACGTGCCCGGCCACATTGTTTTATTATTGAGCACTTCCGTCCGCGCCTCTTTCCCGCACTGCGCTCTTGTCTCAGCCACAGTGTTGGTGAGCCCACAAGCTGCTAACCCCTAGTAGCCATAAATGAGTAAAAAACAAACGTCGCTGGAGAGATTCTTTGAAAATGGGGAAAGACCCAATGATGACCCCCCTCCCCTGGTCTGTTAAAAAATTGTCTTCCACGAAACCGGTCCCTGGTGCCAAAATGGTTGGGGACCGCTGGAGTACACGACTCCAGTGCGTGAGTAAAGTTTTTTTTTTGTCCCCCCCACTACAAACCACATGATAGCTGGTGGTGGTTGGGTTGGATCGCATGAATATAAATGTGTCGTTAAACCCACCCCCACGGCGACACAGCCGATTAGTAAGGTTTGTCATGTCAACAAAACATGGCAATTCGTGACTAGTTCAGCACAATGGAGTGTTGGAGAGTTAACCCACGACAATTATAATTCGAGTACTTTCCAACACACCGGCGTGCTGAATTAGTAACGAATTGACGTGTATTGTTTACGTCACAAATCTTAGTAATTGGTCTGTGTCGGGTGGTGGCGGGTTTCATGACACATGTACGCAATCTAACCCAAAAAATCTCTCATGACGGATAATATTGGTCGCAAAAGCTTACTTCGTGTTGAACTCACTGGGCCACTGCGTTGCCTCCCCATTCCTCTGTATTCTTTGTCCGCCGCTCTTCTTTCCACGCATGGCAAAGGTGAAAGGCACCTGAGAGACGAACCATCGGCGCGAGCGTCCCTTTGGTGACAGATACACCTCAAATATATATATCTGAACATTAATTCAGGTGCACACCGCCACCGCTGAAACCCTGTACCCTGCGCAAACATGCCAATGTTGGGCAAACTTTCGCACGTGGTTTGGAACCGTTGGACAAACGTTGGCCCAAAGTTCCATGTTTACTGGGGCGATACCTTGTGCAGGGCGTTTAAATGCCCCCCCCCACCAACCCCTGCCGGAGACCTGCAGTTGATTTTTCACGAGTGCACGTGTCATGCCACCTACAATGTACAATGTTCAGTCTTTGTTCATTTAATTAGATATTTCACACAAGACTAGTATTAGTAAACACGCGTGTAAAAAACAAACACTACATTGACTTTTCTATCTATGTGGCTTTACCGAAAGACCCAAAAGACCCAAAGAATATAAAAAATACTACAGTATATTTGAAACCGGCTTTCAAAAAAATATAATTATGGCTCGGTAATTTTTCTTGCATTCAAGGTGGATTAATAACCTTCCCCGACTTTTACATGAATACAATAATAGCAAAAACATTACAGTTACTCATACAAGCCACTGATTATTCCATTTCTCTGAAGTACCTTACACAGAAATGTTATTCACCACAGTTCCTAGAAATATGAAAAGATCAAAAAATTCTAAATAATTGTGACAAACACTAAAATTAATCCTTCTAAAAGCGAGCACACATGTTCCGAGGTGAGCACAACTACATGTCTTTATTGTTCGCAAGGGCTTTTGTGGATTTGCATGTGCTTTTCTGAACGTGTTATTGTGCACCCTTAACGTCCCTGTAAACATGCCAACGTTGGGAAAACCGTGGCATGTGGTTGGAACCGTCGGGACTGAAGTTGGCCAAACGTTACAAGTTTACCAGGGGTTGTACTCGTCCGTGACTGATTGCCTTAATCTAAGTTGTCTTGTGGTTGTTGTTGTTGTTTGACTTGCATCCCACTGGGATTTTTGCACACAGCATTGGTGTACGGTGCTTTTTCTGCAATATTTAGCTGTTTTTTCTTGGATTTTCTGTTTGCACATAGTCACATAGTCACTTTAAGATGTTTTCTTGTTCATATTTTTTTTGCAGTTGCACCCGATTCAAGAGCCGAATGGCTCACAGGGCTATACCTAATAAATTTACTTGAACTGTGTGTACTCACGACGAGGCGCGTGTGTACGTAACTGCTTTGTCCACATCTGTGCGTCTGTGTGTCTGTGCGCATGTGTCTGTGCGCGTGTGTCCGCGCGTGTGTCCGTCCATGTGTGTGCTTGCGTGTGTCCGCCCGTCCGTGTGTCCGTGGAGTCAGGCTACGAGGAGGCAGCTGCACGCCTCAAGCAGCTTGAGATTGAGAACAGTCCAGCGCGCCCGGCCCGCAACCCACTCGACATTAACGTCAACAACCTGGCGGTACTGCTGTCAACCCTTCCCCACCTCCCAGCCTCCGGCAATAATCTTACCAAACCAGTCGTGCTCCACCAGCCTAATGGAATATGCAAATGTCTTGTCAGAGCATTCGGAAAGTATTGCGTGCCGTTTGTCCTACACATCCCACTGTACCGCTGCGGTATGAGTGGTCTCATACGCGAGTGGATCGAGGACGCGTGTGACGCCAGGTCGCACCGAGTTAAACCATGGCCCGGAGGCACTTGGCCTCCAGTTGAGATCTGAACAGAAAGCATTTTGACCCACAAATACCAGCCACTACTCATTCCATCATTAGCCATCTCGTGCTATCAGGATGTTGTTTTTGCATGGTGGAGAAGTTATGAATGGAAGCCAACTTTAGATCTCTCAGTACATGTGTAGTGACATTGAATTAGTCACTGTGGCGCGTGGCGCTGGGAGATTGGTAGTAAATTGGATTGTGGGTAGCAGCGCATTATACCATGTAGACGTGTGGGTGAGGCACGGAGCCTTCTGGGGGATCCAGAGGGGTGTGGGGCCGAGGGCGGAGCCTGGCCACGCTGGGGAGGATTAAAGGCGAGCTCCGACTCACAGTCGGGGCTGCTGCCATCTGGAGTGGAACTCGTCATGCCGTCGTCATTGCGATCTTCGCCCTATTCAAGCTGTGGGTCTGGCAGCATGTTGGCTGTCCTGACTCAATATGTAGTTATCCCCTATGGCTGTGAAGGCTGGAATAAACAAGAGAGAGTGCCTCCTACTCGTGTCTCTAAATTAGTACACTACACATGTAAATCAAAATTGGAGGGAAAACAAAAACACCTTATGTAACATCAATGATTCATGTTTTTTTTTTCTTGTTAATTAACATAAAGGAAAATACCTGAAAAGTTATTCATTTATAAGTCTTCACCTCTGCTAACTGAGACCTTTACCATGCATTAATTTATGGTGGGCAAAGTAAAATGTTTGTTGTTGCACACTATACATGTACTGAATTGTGCGTGCGAAAATGTATTGCGTTAAATTTATATACAGCACATTGTATGGACTGTAAGCAGTCATTCCCCTGTAGCCACCCCTGGCTCTGCAATGCATTTCAATATTTAAATAGAAACGTTTCTTGAATGAACTTGCAACTCACATTTTCTGACAATTCGCGTGAATTGCAAAGGGGTCATGAATCATAAAATACCAAAGGTAACATATTCATGAATGTATTGCAAAGATTTTGCACCATAGTGGTGTTTGATGGACATGTCTCTGGATTCCCATACAGGTGGATAAGGTGAAGTTAAAAGAAAAGACTTTGAACACCTTCCCAGCAGCCTCGGGCTCTCCCTCTATTCCTCTGTCCAACCTCAACCCAATCTCGTCGGTGACCATTGGTGCCTCAACCAACCAAGGCACCATCCAGGCCGCCTCCTCCGACACTTGGCACGAAGACGGCTCGCGCACGGTGCAGCCCAATCCCTCCAGTCCCATCCCTTCGCACGCCTTCAGCTCTCTGCTCTGTTCGCCGGCGGGAGCCTGGCCTCCCCCTGGCCTCTTCATTGCAAACCCAGGGGCGGGTGCACCCTGCCTCTCTCTGGACCCGTCGCTCAAGAGCAACATCCTGAAAGCGCAGGTGGAGGCCGTGCTGCGTGAGAGTGGCAAGGTGCGGTGGCATGTGACCACGTGGGTTCACAATCTTCACACTTCTTAAGTCTGCAGCAGTGTGCACAATAGACGCAGTGGTGGTGCACACCTGTAAGCCAGAATTTTCTGTCGAACTTAGACGCCATAAAGCAAGGGGATGGGCCTTGCCTATATAATCGACAGTTGACCAGAATTGATTCAGGCAAGCCTGACTCTGCTGATGAGACGGTGTATTTCGAAACCAGTTCAGGGTTTGCTTGTATTGAAACATTGCTGCTGAAAGTCTGCATTCTCATCCATGGCTTGTGTAAGAAATACTTTAGAAAAATGACATGGACTGACAGATATTTTAAGAAGACATTGGTTATTATTTTGTTATTCTGAAGAAGGGATTGCTAGACTGACAAGCCACTTTGTTGAGCTGTCATTGGTGACCAGGTCACTTCTGGAAAATAGCTTAATAGCTCAGTCGGCTTTACCTGATAAGATACAATAGTTTAGTTGTATTCATATGTTTCTACAGTGATTCATTAACCTTTTCTATACTTTGCACTCCTATCGTGTTTTTGTACTCTTTGTTGTTGTAACGTTCTGACCCGCTCCAACTGGACATCTGTCAAAAATACCTTTATAGCTCATCGGATTCCTCCAGTCTAAATAAATATTCTTATTCTGTCTTCTTGTGCCTCGACATACATCTTGAGTGGTATGAGTTGGCCAGTAGATGGCAGTACAGCAAAGGTTGTTGATCTATTCTCATACACGGAGTCGCCAGGTACTACTGACAGATTTAAATTCTTAGGTTTTTTCGGTAAGTCACGTAGGTAAAAAATTAAAATTAATAAAAGTAAAATAAAAATAATATAATAAAATATTTTATTCTATTATATTATTTTATTATATTATTTTATTTTACTTTTATTAATTTGAATTTTTTTCCTACGTGACTTTACCGAAAAAACCTAAGAATATGAATCCTTGCAGTCACGAAAGCTTCAAATCTAGAATTGACTGATTTAACCTCGTGTGTAATAGCCCTCGTTGGGAAAGTGACCAAACATCATGATCACAACTCTCTCGGGGAAAATACAGTTTCATATTCAGCAAAGCTCTTCTCTGTATGACTAAAAGCTTAATTTCTGTGGTATCACAACATAGCTTATACATATGTATCATCGTAATAGCATAAGTGACAATGGTCATGGTTTAGTGCCTGTTTAGTTATTTGTTTATTGCCTTTCAGGTCACGCAGGATGATATGAATATTTCACGTCGGAGCACGCATGACCAAGGGGAAGCGTTCCGGTGAGATGCACACGGGAGGCTACAGAGGGCAGCCACCTCTTGCTTGTCTACACATTTCTGATTCGTTCATTACCCATTCATCACTCGGAGGCACTGTGGAGTTATGGTTAGTACACTGTGTGCGTAATTAATGTATCTATACATTTATACTGTGGGAAAAAAAACTATTGTGATTCATTCCGTTTGAGTGATTGTGCATTTATCAGTGCAGTTTTTTATTCTTGCGTGTGCCGATATGTTCAGGAGCTAAATGCCAATGTCTGCTAGCCACGAGAGGTCTTCAGGAGAGATTTTGTGTAGTCTTTATACTCCTGCATTGCAGGAGCGTAGACTGCAGTGGTTTACTGTTTAGATTGCATGGCCACAGTCGCACTGTGGATTGTCTTTAAATCTCCACAAATCAAGGAGATGTACGCATTCACCTGTTGGTTTTCTGATGCGGTCGATGGCAACAGCATTGTCTTCGAGGAATCTCAAAGCCAGGAAGAGCGATGTTTGGGTCTAGAATTAGGTGTTTATTCTGGATGTCCATGTGCTTCCACTCTGTTTACTAGTGTTCTTCTGGATCATTTATAAATATGACATGCATGCAAGCATATACAGTTTTATACATATCGATATACTTTTGTAACTTCACATGTATCCAGTAATGGCAGAGTTTAAGGTAATTCGTATTGTCCAACTCGAGTTGTCTGCGTGCTCTTTCAGCCGTCTAGGTCCAGCACACAGCAGCCTGCCTGTAACGGGCGCACGAGACACGGAGGAGTCTGGCCACGGCGTTCGAAAGAGCAAATTCCCAAGCCAGCATATCACGTAAGAGTCCCATTTGTTTTCTGTTTCTTTACTCAGTGCAATTCTAAACGACTGAAAATTCGATAGATTATATTGAGGACTAAGTTTGTAAATTAGCCCCACTTTTTATTTATCTAAAAAGGCATTGAAGAGGAAAACATTGAACAAATAAACTGTAGGAATACACCCAATGTGTTCTGCTTGTGGTAAGAATTAATTACGTGTTAAACATTGATGCTCTGTCTGGCATGCCTACAAACAACATGCATTATATTATATTTAAACGAGACAAGCAACTGCCTCCCATCATCCACGTGTGTTAAATGTATTCATTCTTGAGGCTTGCCCTTGTAGAGCTGGGATTTGGATGAGCACCATCTAAATCAGTTTGAGTCTTGTGACTTTGTTTTAATGTGTAAAGTTACATCTCATCACTGCTGCTGTGCTTGAAACTGATACCTGCGGTCTTATTTAAGTTAAAGGAATGGATTACATTGCATGGTGGGGCATCCACGCTGTGCATGACCACATGTTTTTATCGGCTCTGTCTGGGCTCTCCCCTGGCACGTGATCCCAGCGATGAGACCTGTGATGGGACAAGCCAACTGCCTGTCCCCAATGGAGGCAGCGGCTGCATCAACCTGGCAGACCAGCCGATCATCACCAGCACCCCAGCAAAACCGCTGGTACAGAACGTGCCCAAGAATGTGTATTATGAATCTGTTTACTCTCACTGCTGCCTTAAACCGGCTTTCATAATTTATTAACGGCTGGATGAGCTACTGTTTGAGCATGACAGCACAATCCTCTTGCAATCCCGGGAGGGTGAGTTGTCGCAAACCCATAATACCATTTGCATTAATAAAATATGATTTTTGAGAGGTCAATAGTAGTTACCTTATGGAGTGACTGACCCATGCCATATGGAATTCCCACCACTGGTTCATCGACCTATTTGGGAATGAGCACTAACTAATTGCTATTTGAGTGGGGACAACACCGGCGTTTACATCAGTAATTAGAGTTGTAATCCAAAAGAGATAAGAATGGGGGAGGGGGGGGGTGTTGGAGTACATTTGCTTATTCCTAAATTTTCCATCTTCCAGCCCAGCTTCCTAAACCCCAGGCTCCTGGGCTCGGCAGTGGAGACACTCGTGGATGTGAGCGACACTACACCTCTGGTGCGTCTGCAGATACATGTATACGCTTGCCCATGTGCGTGGGTGGTGTGTCCCCTAAGTTATCTCTCGGCATGTTAACGCTTTCCCATTCAGTTTTTGTTCCGTTAAAGTACATGTCATTTGTTCCGATGACATGTACTCTTATCGGTACTGAGGCTCCTTCAAGGCCATGTGGGAGGGCGTGTGGCACAGTTTGGCACCAGCGATCACAGTGTGCGGTCGTGTCGCTACAGTTCTCTGTGGTGAGTACGATGTCTTTAAAAACAATGGCGCTATGCCTCTCTAAATACATTTAGTGCTAACTGCTTGCTGCGTTCCGAGCTTTAGGGGTGAATGGGACCCACCCTGCAACTTGCAGACATCTCAGAATAGGAAAGCGTTAATAGCCGCCACCAATAATCTTGTCGCATGTATCTCGAGGGCGTATTTAACTGTAGATAGGGCAATATATTTCCCTTTTAGAAGAGCGACTTTGTGGTCACAGTACTGTTTGCGTGGCACACTTAAAATTTGATCACGTGAGATTGCAGCCTAAATCTATTGCAAGTGGTAATTGCTTACAAACAAGTTTATTGCTAGTGATCCTAATCAATGATAATGAATGTACAGCAATTAGACCTGATATCGTATTTTTGTTTTCAAGAGTGCATGATTTGAAACTGTAAACCAGGGCCATCAATAAGGGGAAGTGGCAATTTATTGGAACAACGTGGATATTAGTCACATTCAAGTTAAAATTGCTGCTGGAAATTAATACATTTCCATGAGTGTGCATGTGCATAGCCTTATTGTGGGCTGCATCTTCTTGGTGTGTACGCATATATGTTGATTGCAATAGCTGAGTTAACACTCTTGAGCCCTGTGAAGAGTGAGTTATTCATGAGGAAGCAATGCGATTTGGTCTCCTGGTGCTGAAAAAGCATGTGCATGTCTGATTCATCAATGTCCATTTGACAGCATCCAGAGTCCAGATGGTCTGTACACATTGCACACCACGTTCTGTTTGCTATGCAGGCAATGGCAGAGCCAGGATTTTCAGGTAGTGGGGGGCAACCCCTCCAGCAATGAAAAATGATAGGAGTTGTTAGTGAGTAAGGACTTGTCCCTTGCTTTTTATTCAACGCTTGTGCGGCGATGGCGCAGCCATCGATCGAGGGTCGAATTCAAACCGTGTGTGGTCAGCATCGTGCTCGCTGAAGGTGTTTGCCTTCAGGGATATCGTGAACTGTATACGCAACTGCGCACAATTCTGTGAGTCACTTATATCTGCATTGCCGTTACTTATTGTCAATTATGGACTCAGACTATTGTCATATCATCTCATAGAGTCTCTGGCACATAATAATATGCTAAACAGTGGCAGTGGGGGTCGAAAAATGCCGATTTATTACTAATAAACCCCAATGATCCGATCGAAATCCCTGATTTCGATCGGATCATTGGGAGGGCACGTGCACCCATTTAATTTCCGTTAGATAACTTGCTCGTTTATAATTTGTTAATTTTAGTAAAGTACTGTGACTTAAGAGATATATGAACTCTCTCGTGTTAAGTTTGTGCTTGTGACCGCATGTCCCAATTCTTTTACCCACCACCCGTCTTGTGGCTGTAAGAGGAATTCACATGTTTATTTTGCGCAATACAACTTATGAAATCCACAAAATGTTTACCAATTTCCCTGCAGGTCAATAAACAAGGTCACAAGTGTGCATTGTGCAATGAGAGGGAAGACGGTCGTTACTTTGCAGATCCGAGCTCAGAAATTGGGGAGGTGGTGGGGGGGGAAGTAGCAAATTGGGAATGGGAAAAGTGAGAGCGAGTTAGTTACAAGATAAACAGCTCGTGTTTTTCACTTTAATATCAGTGTTTTCATTTTCAGATTCCTGACGTGCCCAGCAACCTCGTGAAATACCTGACTCCTCATGCAACAGTGGGCGCTCCAGTTAAACCACCCAATATATAATTGTTTTGATTGTTTACTTCATATTTATTTGAAAAACATACACAAATCACAGCCTTGTTTTGCTGCTTCAAACGATTAAAAAGTAAAAATATTGACCAAAGCTCACATGACTAAAAAGATTTATAAATGGTTGGATCATTTATCTATATATACTTATTTCTATTAACCCCTCCATTTGTGAAAGCTTGGATAAATGCATCAGGTTCCACTACATCAAATTTCCACTGAATCTAATGCCTTTTCATGGTCTATAAAAAGCTAGGCATTAATGTATTTGAAAGGCATTTGCCCTTCAGAAAATTTGATTTATAGTATGTACGTGGTTAATGGTCAAAAACCTTTCCTAAAAACACTTTTTTTGATTGGTTGAGGGGGTGGGGGTATGAGGTGGATGATCTTAGCCGTGGCTGAGAATCAAACTTACGTAGTTGAGTTCATCGCACTGTATGTAAATCACTTCCCTGTATTTTAACTAAGTACAGTAAAACCTTGGATTGCGAGCATAATTCGTTCCGGAAACGTGTTTGTAATCCAAAGCACTCGTATATCAAAGCACTCGTATATCAGTTGTGATCACGTGACGCTCGGCAGACAAAACGTATACACGTACTACTCGTATTGCAAGACCTCGCTCGTTAATCAAATTCATATTTATTTAAAAAATTTGCTCGTCTTGCAAAATACTCGCAGACCAAGTTACTCGCAATCCAAGGTTTTACTGTATATACATTTCAGAAAATCAATGTCAATAATTCCTTCAATAATGGCAGTAGAGTATATCACGTGAAAATATCAATATAAATTTCCTCTGATCAGGTAATTAAAGTACCCAGGATTTTGAGACATCTCACAAATTTTACTTAGATCTATAATTAGACCCTGGTGCTGAGTGCGCTATTGAACCACCTCAACCTCCCTTTCCAAAGCCTGAAGCTCGCTGCAATTGTGTGTTCATTCAGGTGAAGCGTGCCGAGGATAGTGTGCCGCTGACTGCATGCAAGCCGGGCATGCGGAGCGCCGTGCTGCTCGAGACAAGTTTTGGCCCTGTCACGAGGAGCATCCCGGCGATGCTCGGGAAAGACCCTGTCCATGAACTCCCTCCCAGGTCACCCGCATCACCATGATTATCACCGTTAGTGTCAGTGGCGTTCTCATCACCAACATCGGCAGTACCTTCACAATCATCCCGATCATCATCATTGTAATGATCAACAGCAGCAGCAGCCACCTCATCATCATTATCATCATCACCAGCAGCAGTATATTCATGATGGTCTTCCACATCATCACTGGTTATTAACATCAGCAGCCGCCACATCATCATTGGCATGATCATTATCATACGGCATCATTCATGTCATTACCACCATCGTCACTGACAGCGTGGCCATGCATTTTCCTCAGTGATGCAACGATTTTATTGGTTAAAGTTGATTCTTAAGCTCATGATACACACATTGAATGGTGCATATGAGAACCGATTATGTGCAATGTATACAATGTATATGCTAATGTTGCATGTAGACTAATTGAGTGGACAAAACTGTACAAACAAGATTAAAAAAATTATAGAATAAAAAGGGATTGTCATAACGAGACAAGGGAATAATCAATTATTATATTTAACCACAACACCACATTTTGGCAAGTCTTCAAATCGCAGGTGTTGACCGATATTATCAGTGACATTGTGTTTTAACCGATTGACGTGGCTGGTTACTGCTTTTTGTCGAGGTTTGTGGTTCAAGCTCGACAGCCACCGTCGTTAATGCAGGGGGTGTATCAACCATGAGCCATCTGCTTCACAATGGATGTTAAATATCCAAATTACGTTATTTGAAATAAAGTAGGTCAGGTGTGCTGGCGTCATGGTTACATTTGCTGGATTTTTTAAATTAACTGCTAATTAGTAACATGGGCAAATCACGTAGAACCATTACCCACTACTGGCAGACTACCTGTCTGTGAAACTTAGCACCTTCATGATAGCCTTGTGCTATGATCGTGGCACAAATGCCAAATGTACTAATTATTTATTTTAACTCCTAAAGAGCTGCCCGCTTGTAGTGAAGGCACATCTCCAATTAGCACGGTTGGCTATGTACGGTGTGAAATAAGTTCAGCATACATAATTCTAGATTTGAAGCTTTCGTGACTGCAAGGATTCATATTATTAGGTTTTTTCGGTAAAGTCACGTAGGTAAAACATTAAAATTAATGAAAGTAAAATAAAATAAAATCACGACGTTTCGGAGGCAACACAAGCTTCCGTCTTCAGGTGGAACCGTCACAGCCACGACAGCTGTATCAAGTAAATGAGAGATTACAAGAGCTACAACTCCGTATATATAATGGTTGGAGAGGGGAAGGGCCAAGTACGGCACACTTTTTATTAATATGGTAAGGTGAGGCTTAAGACTAAGAATAGACTGAATAACAAAAGGCTGAGCCTTTGTTATGGAGAGGTACGGTTTGTGACTAAGCCTGGCCTACATAACAATAGTGTGAAAAAAGAAACAACTAAACATGGTAAAACAAGCCTGGCTGTCTATCAATAACCTGTAATAGTTGATTACTCAGTTGGAAAGATGTGATTAACCATGCAAAAAAGATTTAACTACACTTATTTGGACCATCTTATTTGACAGACAACTTTATAGAAACAACCTAAGAATATCAGCATACATACTTGACATATGTGTGGTTTTCACTGCAGGGTCTCTGAAGCCAGCAGTGGCCGGGACAGGCCTGGCTCTACCAGCACGAGGAGGCTGCTGACTACGGAACTGTGACATCGACGAGGCGGCGAAGACACGGACCCTTCACTTGGCGCATTGCTTGACGATAATTATGCCTTCCAAAAAGTGTTAGAAGTCTTTAAAATTAACTGTAAAAAAAGGACACGTTTTCTCCAGTCCTATGGGCGAGTGATAATTGCTTTTTTTTGGTGACGAAAACTGCTTCCACCTGCACAACGTGGATTGCTCTTAATTACCCAAACCTATTGCAATGCTCGGGTAAATTTTACTTGCTCATGGTTCCATGGAAAAGCATTCATTTGTAGATCAAACTGTCCCGATTATTCTCCATTGGTGTCATCGTTTATTCGAACACCATTGTCTCAAGAGTTTTTTGTTTGTTATTCATCACTGCTCAATTGCGGGGCATATGTCGATGTTGCTGTTTGTTTGTGGTGTGTATCACACGAACAGCTGCACCAGGTCTGGGAGACTGAAGAAGTGATAGAGCCTCGTTGTATTGCCCAAGTGTGTATTCATGTTCTTAGGTTTTTTCGGTAAAGTCACGTAGGTAAAAACATTAAAAAGTAAAATAAAATAAAAATCACGACGTTTCGGAGGCAACACAAGCTTCCGTCTTCAGGTGGTACCGTCACAGCCACGACAGCTGTATCATTTACTTGCCTCAGTCCACCTTGACAAATAGCCCTCAAAAGGTCAATCTAAGAATGCCTGACATAATTACAGGTCGTGTTAAATGGTATTTGTGTTAGAAAATGTCATGCAGGTGAAGCTTGTGTTAATCGCCTGTAGTTCGTATTCTCTAAATATATGATTTTTGTTATTTAAGTAACATTCGAACATATAGAAGTATGTACCTGATGTCACTTATAGTGAGTTGCACTTGCAGCTTGTTTCTGACAGCTGCGTTTTGCGACATCTCCAGGTGTTTGGTTATGTGATTTAGCGCCTTATAAATGAAAGTTGTTGTGTTAGCAGAAGATGTGAAGAAGCACAAAACTGATTGAGCGTCATTCTTCGATTGGATTCATTCCTGAACTGAACTGTGGCGAATATGTTTGAAGCAATTTTTTCTCGAGTTCACAATCCTCGTGGCCATTGGCTGTAAATGCAGTAGGTTTTTGGGCTTTTCAGAGAAAGTTACTACCTTTTGAAGATTACTAATTTTAAATTACATGTCCACTTCAATTTTATTCAACTCTAAGTTTGAAACATTTCTAACTCCATTGATTGTATCTTTCCTAACCTGTCTTGTAATATAGTCTTTATAGCACACACATGTTTTTAGTCCAATGCACTTTTAGAAAATGTGATTTTATACGAAAATGTACCCTCGAAAAATCACTTATTTTATAAATGTCAAGTGTTATGTATTTCTAATGCACATTGTACCTATGGCTTGTGTACTATGTTAATCACAAGTTCAGTTTATCTACTGTAAAGCATAATTATTTTTTTTTATATATATATATTGTATCACTAATTTCCACTGTAGTTGCTTTAAAAATGAATTATTAAATATTATGGTTCCAGATAAAGTGGGATTTAATGTTTTTTTCATTTGGCGAAGGAGAATTCGACTCAATTATATGCTCAGGCATTTTTTTAACAGTAGTCAGTCACATAGGCAGAGGAAATACGGCCTTCAGCCTTGAACAAGGGCAGCACAGACAAGTGGGGGAAGGGAGTTCCAGACCATGGAGACAACAGAGGAAACTGAGTGACCTCCCACTGAGAAAAGGTTGACTGGAGGCATTGACAGAAAGCGTTGGTTACTTGACTGGAGAGTGTGTGGAGGGGAGTAGAGTGAGATGAGAGTGGAGAGGGAGGAGAGTTCATGGAGGGGAGTATAGTGAGATGAGAGGAGAGATAGGCAGGGTCCATGCAGAAAAGGAATGCAACCTTGATATTGATACAATATTGCAAAGGTAGCCAGCGGAGGCATTGTGCTATTAGGGTGATTGTGCTTACCTTATGGGTGTGTTCACAGCATTTTGCATCATATAGATTTTGGAAATGAGAAATTTGAGGATACCCTAAAGGAGTTCAAGTTTCACGTTTATTTTTGTTTAAACCAGGTGAGAAATCAAGTGATCAGGATCAGGATTTGCAAGAGTAACCTTGTGAATCAATCTGCCAGTAGGAGGCGATGCGTGCCATATATAATCCTAAATGAGTAATTTGCGGGTAATTTCAAATTTCCAAAATTTGGACCCTGCCACCGGCACAGAGCGCCCTAGTCTTGCAAAGGATGTCAATAGATCCTTAACGTCGACTGTTAGTATGTTGAACTTATTTCGCACTGTATGTAGCCAACTGTGCTAATTTGACTGTGAAGTAGACACCTCCAGCGATGATTGTGGCGCTGGGTTTCGAACTGTGAATCCCTGCAACAAGTGACTAACACGCGACCGCTAAGGCATGGAGTATTTCGGTTCTGCGAGACGTTTTAGCTGAAGGAAGTTAGTAACCATGTAAGATGAGAATGTGTCATGGCAGTATATGAGAGTGGACAGTGAGGTTGGGTTAATGGAGTAAATGGTGATGCAGAAGTGGAATTTTATCATCACAGAATAGATGGATGACATTAAAGCTGAAGATGATTTTGCCAAGTTAAAATATGTTGAGAAGAGCAGAAGGCTGATGATAGAGCTTGTGGGGCACCATAGCACAGGGGATTTATGAATGGGGAAGGCTGCCATTGACTTTTCTGTTTCATGGTATCTACCCAGGTTTATTGGTATTTTTAAGGCAAAAGGGAACTGAAATCCAAGTTTGATGAATATACGATGCAATATATGTGTAAAATTCACTGAAAATAGCAGTGTAGCTTTCAACTTTATATTAAACCCACAAATTGATTTAGTACGACTGTTCGAGAATGGGATTCAGTTCATATAGTTGTGAAAACATAGAAGTGTTTAAATGATACATTTTAATTAATTTCAGGAAGCAGTGAAATAGCACGTCGGATTAACATGTTTTTGGTAACAGTGTTTATGAAATGTTATTCACATGTTTTTAACCGAGCGTACAGCGGAAATTATTTTTTAAATCACTTGTATAAAATTGATCAATTACAATAAAAAAATCACGTCAGAATCGCTGATTAATGGTGCTCTATTAAAAAGCGTGGTATTAAATCATGGTAATTAAAATCAAAATCATAATCCCCCCTCAAAAGCCATTGTCAGATTCCCTCTGTTCCCGAGAGAATTCATCGAGGCCGAAGCCTCCCAATGCACCATCGTCGTCCCCGACGTCATCCCAAACGACATCGTGCTGCTTGAGGGAACGTGAGCATCCCATCCAGACGGCCGCCGTATCCCTCGGGTAGCCGGGTTTCGTGCGCCGCGAATGCGAATCGATGCGCCAGTAGCGCCCGTCCTTGAAGAAGAAGGAATGGCCATTGCGCCAGGTGAGCGCAGCGTCGGGGGACGAGGGCACGCCGTGCCACGTGGTTGCCATCTTCCTTGGGTACCCGGGCACGGCTCGCTCTTGAAATTCGTCCCAGCGCCAGTACTCGCCGCCCTGCAGGACATGCACAACATCATCGCCATGGTTTTTGTGCAGTGCACAATCCATGATGCATCACGTCTCCAAAGTGTTGTTATTATTTTGATTATGCTCATTTCCCCACGAAATCCTCACCGAATTGCAAGACACTTTTTGCATTTGGGGACGATATCGCTATGCGCAATCCAAATTGAATAATAATGCAGGTACATTTTTCAGCACTGGGATGTTTGGCCAGTACCAGTTAGATTGTGTTTTAGCTAAGGCAAGGTAACAGAACACAGAGGAACCCCATGTAGAACAGGGGGAGAACACAGACTTTACACAGAAAGGCACCAGAATCTTGCATTAAGGCACAATCATTAGCACTGCGCCACCCTGCCACCTTAATGTATGGCCTTGAATACACAAACACTGGCTGTGGTAAGCACTCATGTAACAAAACATCTAATGTATACACGGCTAGCATGAATTGTAAATTTAGCGTTAATTCATACACAAAGGCCTAAGCCTGAGAAAGTCCAGACAGCAGTTTAATTATGTGAAATAGCATGGCCTTGTTTCTTCCCAGGCATGCCTCACAGACCTTAAACACGTAAATCCTGCCCCGAAAGATGAGGGCTGCATCGACATTGCTGGGAAGCCCAGTGCTGGACATCAACTTGGGATATCCAGGATCACTTGCAAAACCACGGTATCGCCAAAACTTGTTCCCTGCGTTGGGGAGAGACAAATCAATGTAACCAAAAATTATCAAATATTCACAGGCAGCCTGAACATAAGGGAAAGATGACTGTCATAGTTGTGCTTCTAGACAGTTTCTCACATATATTAACACATAGTAGTTTAACAAGCTAATATATTGAGCGTATATGATCTGCAGTGTATTTAATGCAGAGAGAGGCTATAGCAATGTTGAAGACTAGGCATGAGTCAATAGACAATATTAGAAGAAAACATTTTAATTTTGAGTGAGTTGTTTGGCTTATGCGCACTGTGAGAAGGTATTTACACACACCTACATGGACCAAGAGCAAAAGGAGGATAAATAAATGTACTGATAACATGAAATAATGGAGTCGTCTCAATGGAAAAAAAAATGCTTCAGACGATGATGGGAGACCAGGAAAACATGGAGATCTATGGCCACCAACGTCTTACCAAGTGACGGGACGGTCGAGTGAATATGAACTTTATTTTTCAAACATTTTAACACGTAGGCTTTCGCGACCAATATTATTCATAATATAGGGTTTTGGGTCAGATCGCGTTATTTATGTGTCGTAACCCTCCACCACCCGACACGGCCAAACAGTAAAACATGTGTCACGTTTTCAAAGGACAAAATAATTCACTTCTTTAGCCCACCGGTGTGCTGAAGAGAGGATCAACAGCATTTTAAATTTGAGTAGCACGACGTTTCGCTGATAATTACAATCAGCTTCATCGGGCAAGAATGGTGAAGCTCTCCTGTTGCTTCCGTTCTTAAATAGAGCAGCCTCAGGGTGACGTCATCGTTACATTTTTTCAAACATGATGGCGACGATGGTTCAATGCAAACCTGCAAAGAAGAAGGTGCGCCCGGTGCGCTTGGAGTGCGCGGCGGCGCTGAGTCCGGCGGGGAGGCCTGGCCACTGGCTGCTGGTCGCAACTGGGTAGCCCTGTTGCACGCCCGTGTCTGTCACGACCCAGCAGTATGCACCGCTGAACGCGTACGTCCTCTCATCCGGTCCTGTGCCAACGCAACCATGAGTGTTTTTTTAATTGGCATCAGAGGTCGCATACGGGTTTTGATTCCTTACCCGTACCCATACCCGGCCGCACCAGGGTCGCAAATGGGTACCCGTACCCGTACCCAGCCGTGTACGGGTACCCGTTCCCTACCCATACCCGTACCCTACCCGAAATGAGTGACAAACGGCTACTCACCAGTGACTCACGGCCTACCCATACCCGTACCAGGCCGCACCAGGGTCGCAAACGGCTACCCGTACCCAGCCGGGTACGGGTAGCCGGGTATCGGGTAGGGTACGGGTATCGGGTACCCGGTTGCGACCTCTGATTGGCATGCATGCGCTTCAGGTTATAGATAACGATCGACTCGGTGCCTCTCTGGGGAAAGCGAGACGATGTCTCTTGTCTGAGCTCCACAGTCACTTGTTTCACCATCTGGAATAACCATGGATATTAAACCTTTACAATGGCCTGTGGTCTCGTGACATTTAAAGGATTTGCATGTGTAGGATTTGCATGTAACTTTTCGTATATGTTTTACAGATAGAGTCAACTGTCAGAAAAGCTGTCATGGGTGTCTCCTCTTGCAGAAGCTTGAGCGGGTGGAATCGTGAGCCCAAGGGTGTGAAAGCAGCATAGGTGTCCTCCGAGGTAAACCTTTAAAGAGTGTTGTGGGCCATGTGATGTCTACACTCCATATGGATCTGCACCCATAATGCCCTACACCTGTCTCACCATCGATGCACGCTGTGGCTTTGGACTCGAACCTTATTGAGCAGGTTGGCAACTTCATATGTCTTGGGGTTATCCAAGACTCAGAATTGTCTTTCAAATGTCATCTGAAGTTGAAATCATAAAACGCTGATTTACATAAGAAAGTTCATTATTCTCTCATACCCATATTGCCTGTACATCTCATACAACTCCATCTTTGTATCTTGCCTACAACTTTCTCTTTTGCTATATCTCAGTCTCATCTCATTGCCACTTTTGTCTACATTTCTCTCATCTCACTCCATCTCGGTCTCTTGGCTATATCGTGATGTCATCTCACTCGGGGTTTAGAATTGAAAGGGGGCCCCCCCTCAAATAAATTCTACTCGTGGGCCCCCAATGGGCCAGCACCACTGCTGCACATACCCATGGTGATAGCGTCCAGCTGAGCAGTGCATGGGTCCGGGATGTCATGGGGAATCGGGCTTCTTGTAGGAGCTGGCTCCTTATCATTATCATAATCGCCACCATCCAACACTGATGTGCTGCGACCTGACCGATGAACATGTAAACACACATATACCGAAACCCAGATTAGCCTTGTCAGGACATCTTATCACATGGGCCACACCTGGTTCGTTGGCAACAGAAGGCTGTATTTTCACAATCTCTCTGCAACAAGTAAGCTTGCAGCAATGCTGGTGACTTGCTAAGAACCGATTTCATTCAAGATAGGATTCTACAAATGAGCAGTACACACGCAGTAGTTTTGCTAAACGAGGTTTACAACTCTTCCCTTCCTCTTTCATTTAATATACATCCAGTTGATTATCATGTCATAATCAACTCGATGTGAGAGTAATTAAAGACACGAGCTACATATCAATTTGCACATAGATTTGTGAAAATGCGCCCTTAGTGTCAAGTTATACACCAGGAATCACCACCACCACCACCACAACCACCACCTAAGAGAATAAGCATTGCACGATGGTCCGGTTTGGAACTATCTCACAATGCTATTCCCACCTCACACCTTCTGACCGCTCGGCTCCCTCGTCCGCCCTCCTTCCGTGTGGCATCCACTGTGCGCTCGAGCGCGGCAGCGGTGCGCGCTGCGCTACCCGGCGCGTAGCGGTGCCGGGGCGCTTGCCGAGTCGTGTACCGTAGAGGCTCTGTATGCCCGCGATGTCGTCCGCGTGCAGACGGAAATTGGGTCTGTATCCCATATAGAAGGGCGCCATGAGGGCCGCCTGCTCCTTGGAGTGCCCGAGGCCGAGCAGGTGGCCGAACTCGTGCGCCGCCACGATGTGCAGGTTCACTCCCTGCGCGGTGCCCTCGCTCCACTGCTCGTCCTCGTCAAAGTGTGCGCGGCCGTCCTCAGGGAAGTACGCGTGCGCAAGCACACGGCCTAGGCAGCAGAAGAGGAGGGGGGGGGGCGGTGGTTAGGGGTACATGGAGTGAGAACACGGTTTTAGGGGTGACATGGCTTTAGTGGTAGCACATTCGATGCTTTGTTGGAGCGGTTCACGGTTCGAATCCAGCGGTAGCCCGAAATCATTAAGGTGCGTGTATTAAAGATAACAATATACCGTGCAATCTGCTTTGCAAGAGTAGGTTATTGCGTGCCGCTGGCGCTAGGGTTCGAATTTTAAATATTTGAAAAAATATATGCTGATATTAGAGGCAACCAGGAATGGAACTCAGTTGGCTGGATTCGCTCCGACACACACACACAGTAAGCCGAAAAGACCAAAGAGGCAAATGCTATACAAGAAGTATCTGTTAAGTCCAGTATGGCCAGCACCATGCCTGATTAGCTTTGTGTTCTGAGTGAAAGTTTTTAGATACTCCATCAGGTCATCATGTATGAGTGAGCTATCCTATGTGAGGTTCACCACAGGGACAGACCACACTTGCCACTGATGTGTGTCGTGGGCCGGATTGGAACCCACGTTGCAGGGAGTGTGGCTCAATGCATGAACCGCTGTTCCACAACTCTGATGCTTGTATATAAGTTACACGCATGGCCATAGCCATTACCTTGCCAATGGTATTTAACAATTATGTGAAAGGAAATTATGCTGTACTTTTCATCATGTCATCAGGCAGATCGGTTTTTGTAAAAATATTCTTCATCAATCATATTTAACCTTCCTTTCAATGATTAGCTCTGGGTGCCTTTTAAGCAGACAGCAGTGAATTGGAGAGATTTAAATTAGCAGGAGGAATAAATGGATACGGGGCTGTGTGTTTAAGAGCGTGACAGGGAGGTGAGTAATGAAAAGCTGATTATGCTAGTGGCCAATGCTGAGTGAATCCAAGGGCTGGTGACTCATGTGTTAGACATATCGACTTGAATAAGGGCCTGCGTAAAAGCACTGCCTGCCTCGCCGTTGGCAAATGAACACAGGGCAACGTTGGAATTATTTTGTTTTGCTACAGAATTACTCGCTTTCTTCCAAATGCACTCCGCTGCTTATGAGCAGATAAACATCAAGATACTGACGGAAATGTAACATTGTTTCCTTTTTGAGGACATTTTGGGGAGTATGTAGTTGACATTTTGAACAAAGAAAAGCTCTAAAATACGTAGAATGAGAACTGACTTCATGGTATACTGCTTTTTTGAAGTGGCGAAGAAACGTCGTGACTTATAACGGAGAATTGGGTTTAGCAGAGGATTATAATGCAAATGCCTCTTGTGTGCCCAGAATACCACGTTGTGAATTATTATACATGATGCAAATGATACAACCTTTACGAAACTGTTGCAACCATGATGCAACCATGAGCGGAACATCGGGAGGAAATTTCAAAATTCAAAACCTTGATGCCTTATAAAGGGGACATGATATTGGTAATGTCATCCTCACGACGACACAGTCACGGTGACTGGGAAAGTCACTGACCACAGCTGTGTTCTGAGCGCAGTTGATAAGCAGCCCTTTGCACCAGTGGCACCCAAGTATGTGAAAATGTTGCTCACTGCCAAACAAAACGCGGTGTAGGTGTAAGGTAGTTAAAGATAACGTTTATACCGAGTAATACAAACAGTTGGTCAACACTCGTCTCCTTTGGAGGCCATGGGCTAGTAATGGAAATGCCACATTCTCATGGTAGGGGCTTGTGCATTCATAGACTGATCACCGTTAACTGATCACAAATAGTTTATTTATTGATTTCACAGTGTAAGAATTACGGTAATGTTTGTCCATTAAAATACTGTGAAAATCGTTCACTTAACCTTTGCACCCACAAGAGGCGCTACCATTCACCACATTGTAAAAAAATACACTAAATCAAATTATGACTCGAAGTCACGACAATTCATCAAACTACTGGGGGTGGGTAGGGGAGGGGGTTGTTAGGTGAGTCATTTCACTGCTAATGCATGCACACATAAAGTGTAGCCATGAATGTGTCCAGAGTATCAACCATTTTCAGTTCAATGCTTAATGAAGGCCTTTCTATTTTGACACCACAACCCACAGTCATTTCCGGCTACAATTATCTCCCTCCAAAACGTGCACTTCTTTCATCACTCCATCGCCTTCTTGGTCACCCCTAGTTTGGCTACTGTCTATGTTGGCGTATATGCTATCAATAAGTCTAATTCGTCATAGTCTTAGTAATAAATAATGCATCTTTTTTTTTATTCAAGCATTTCTCTTCCTATGTTTTTATGTCCATTATTGTTCTTCCATGAAAGCATTTCCAATTCCCCATGGCAAACTCAAACGTAACATTTTTATCCTGTGTCTGTTACATGTTATTATTTGCCCTATGCATGGATCGATGATATCCAACTTCAGAGAAAGCAATTGTATTCTTCATGAATTCAATGTTCCAAACGTACTTCATCTGGAAATGGACCTCATATTTCTTCCACCACTCTGGCTGAGCTCTATACTCAGGAGCTGTCCAAGATTCACCGAGTCCAAATGTATTCCCAGAAAAACAAAAGATTTGGATTATTTGTCATTCAAGACGTTAAAATGTGATCATGGATATTTTGAAATACTGTGTGACATTCACAATCCTGAATGTAATTGTTCATGCAGTATGAAGGATTTCATACCAATGTCGTCAGAAAACCCGGGACGTTTAAAATGTGTCTGTTTTTAGTCGCATCTCTGTTGTGCCAGCCCTGATTTCTAAGTGTGCGATACAGGCTTGCTGGTGGCCTCAGACAACGACATACAAACGCCCCAGTTATTTTGTGCAAATCATAAACAGTTCCATTACCGTACTGCTATAATGTATTACAAAAAGTTTTTCTGGCTGGCTGGCTGCCTGGCGAGTGGGCGGGAAAGCATGTGGCGGTGTTGACATCACCATATGTTCTCTACCCTACCTACAAGTCGTTTATATATTCAGTTTAACCCGTCCGCCTTCGCGACCAATATTATTCATAATAAAGGTTTTATGGGGTTGATCGCGTAAATGTGTCGTTAATCCAACTTCACGTGGCCTTAAAGTGCATCCAGCCGGGCACAGGCCGAATGACGGGGTTATTGGTATTGGTGGGGGTCATGAGAAGGGGCCGTGGCTCATGCTCACCCGGCCCATCGAAGGGCGCAAAGTCTCCGTGGTCCAAGCGGCTGAACTTGATGTGGATGTCGGCACTGTGCAAGTTCGGGGTCTCGTAGAACCGTAACGGAGTCACCCGGCTCCAGTCGCGGAAGGCGCGCGCGATTATCTTCTTCACCTCGTTCCCCTTCAGGTCCGGCGTCAGGTTCAGGAAGTAGTACGCGAGGGTCGTCTTTCGCCACCGGCCCCCTGAGACGAAACAAGAGGCGGTTGGTTGTCATTGTTATGATCACCACCACCATCATCATTGTCAGCGTGATCACCACCACCATCATCATTATTGTCATCGTGATGATCACCACCATCATCATCATTGGCAGCGTGATTATCACCACCACCATCATCATCATCATTGTCAGCGTGATTATCACCACCACCATCATTGTCAGCGTGATTATCACCACCATCATCATCATTGTCATCGTGATGATCACCACCATCATCATTGTCATCGTGATGATCACCACCATCATCATCATTGTCATCGTGATGTTCACCACCATCATCATCGTCAGCGTGATTATCACCACCATCATCATCATTGTCATCGTGATGATCACCACCATCATCATCATTGTCATTGTGATTATCACCACCATCATCATAATTGTCATCGTGATGATCACCACCACCACCATCGTCATCATTGTTACCGGTGGCCACGTCCTCGTTGTCGTGCTCATCATTGGCATCGCACCGCTGAAAGCAGCAGCCTTTTGTTCCACTCTCGTTGCACGAACGTAACGAGAAGTACATAAGCATTCCGCCAAAATCGTTAATCGTCATTACAGTAGTTAATCAGGTGCGATATCACAACGTTGTGCCGTACATTGTTCAATCATACACTTTTGCAACCAAAATGCAAGTCTGCGTGTCTGGTATACCACTATGCGTGTAACCGGATGACCTCTTCCTCCGGCTCACATCCCCATTCCACGCGAACGTGATGTCCCTGGGCGTGTCTCCCACCCCGCAGCGTGGCTGTGCCATCTTCGCCACGGTGTCCTCGTCCAGCAGGCCGGTTTCCCTGAGTCCTGCCATTTGCTGGAACTCACTGCGTGCAGGGCGACACGTCGAGGGCACAAGAGGCGAAAAAAAATACACTCGGCAGCAGGACGCCACTGCCCGCCACACGAACTGTTGATTCCCTGCTTTGGCAGTGGAGTACAATAAACAATTAAACACACATTTGTCAATAACACGGCCATCAAAGGGAAAATATATCACGCGTGACGTTTCAGTGAATGCCCATTCTTCATAGCGCAAGTGATTTATTCATTGTCTACCACTCTGTTAGCGCCTGGCCTTGCCCACGCCTGGTGGCTGAGGCACATGAGCTGTGCATGCCCACCTTTGCATCCAAATGCTGTCAGGAAATTGATTAATCGTGCATTCTTCACCGATCTCTAGCGGCCACGTCTGCTGTTTAGGGATGATGCATAGCCCACGCTGGGTCTCTGATTTGCAGCTCTGTGTATGGCAATTATGGCCATGCTCACTGTGTCATAGTTACTTCATAATGGAGATCATACATCACTTCCAGAGGTATGGACATTTAAGGCACTTGAAAAAAGACACGGCTCAAATACTGTATTCAAAAACCCACTCAGATTGGTCAGCAACTACCCTGACGACCTTTTGCAGGTCACTCTGCAGCCAGCATATAGTAAAAAATTATCTTCCGATTTTAGAGTTGTGCATATAACTACAGACAAAAATACCACAGTACCTGATTGCTTTCTCCATTTCATTCTCGACTCTGATTCTTCCGTTCGATATGTAACCAAATTTCTGCAAGTATTCCTAAAATTCACACGCACATATAATATAGCAGCAACACACGCATACAAACAAATCAATGTCATAATTATTTTTTTTACCCTTCTATCTGACCACAATACCTGCAGCCATAATGCAAAAAAACAGTGCACATTATCAGAGTTATGTTTTTTGTTTGCATTATGACTGCAGGTATTGTGGTCTATGTAAACATGACTCCTTGTAAAAAAAAGGTGTCAGTTTTGTTGCCAGATAGAAGGGTAAAAAAAACAATTATCATATTTTTACTGGCAAATGAGGTTCCAATGGTGTAAATCAATGTCAATTAAAAGTTGAAATATGTGGCGCATTCGTGTAATGGTGCAGGATGGGTGGCACCTACCATGGCCTGCTTGGCATCCGGGGTGCTGCTCGGAAGATCCTGAGACAACACGTTGATGATTACGCACGTGGCCATGCAGGCCAGAGCCCACATGCGAAGTGCTGCTTGGGACAACCCCAGCATCGTGCTTGCGATATAGGCTCAACTCGACGCTTGGCAGGCGCTCGCTTATTCGAGCATGTGCCCTTTTATATTACCGCGCGCTCCCAGCCACCCACCGCATCACACGTGACCCCCCCCCCCCCTGGTAATCCTCAAAAACACCGCAGGCACATCGGCAGTTGGGCAACTGGAAATGACTCAGTTCCACATGTAACTGGTGGTTTATTATTACTGCAAGTTTGTTTTTATTATTTGTTGTTATTGTGCTCGGACAATTTATCCTCATATTTGACATTCTGACCCACTGGTCTGCCCAACGCCTGAAATGTTTTCCTCATTTTCTATTCAGCTATATGTAAAAGTAGTTAGTTATTTTCATGTTTATTTAATTTTTATTATTTTATTACTATTTTTATTTTCACCTACGTGACTTTACCGAAAGAACCAAAGAGTATGGATCCTTGCAGTCACGAAAACTTCAAATCTAGAATGTAAAAGTATCTACAGCTTCATAACCAGTTGTAGTATTCCACTGTGTTGTGTGGCTGTCCCCAAAGCTTCAGACACGTATCACTGTTTAAACAAATAGACTAAATGACCACCGTCAGCAACTGCCTCGACTGCTCCATTTATTACTGCATTTTATAACCAGCATTCACCCACATGACACCCTTCCCTGTATGCATAGGCCAATCTCCAACACTCTCTCCAAACTCTCTATTTATGGGCTATGAAGGCACATTGCCAGAAATGTCGCCTATTACGCTATTTGTTGTCCCTCTTAAAAGCAGTGTTGTTGACAAATGTGTTAAGCTTTTTGTTATTTTCGCATGTGCACAACTGCCAATGCGGTCTCACCAAACAATTTGCCAGATTAGGAACCCACACCACAGGCAAATTTTAATTGCAACTCTTTTCATTGTCTGAATGTAATGTCTAAACAAAAATCTAATAATTTTACATCGCGTCGTTCATACAAAACAACATTTCACAATCGCCGAGGATGCACAGACAAGCTGGGAATGCTGCCAGGCGATGAGGCGGTGCTAAAAATTGCTCTGCAGTCCTTTATAAATGTAGATGTTTTCAGCTAAATAGTGGGTGTTTTATACGTTTGGGAAGAAATCGGAGCACTGAGAAACTCGTGCATGCAAAGGGACAACACTCTATCCCATAAAGAAGGGATAGATGATATTAGCCCATACATTGTTGAATTGCAGGTGTATGCCTAGCCACCACCAAATACGGCACACTCATGGGGAATGTTATACCCTACAGACCATAGAATTTAAGACATTTGTATGAATTGAAGAGAGCGATGCAGTGCTGGGAGAATAGCACTGTCTATGCATTGTCGATGGGAAATTGTGTAATTGAGAATGTATAAATAATAAAATAAGAATTTCTACTCGTTGCATTTGATAATGGACATTTTCAACAACACCATTTGAAAATGTGTTGATCACTCATATATGGTATTCACAAATTCTAGGCATATTGACAATTTTAGTTTGTTTTTGTTTGCATAATCTGATCCTGTGTGCATAACACGTACAAACAAGTTGCAAGGAGGACACTTGTTAAAACTTCGGGTTTTATTTTCACAAGAAATGTTACGTGTTATTGCAAGGGTGATAAAATATAGACTTGCATTGGGGCCGCGTGTCTTAACTTAAATAAATAACATACCGTAGAGGCAACTATACACATATCATCATTATTATATTTACAACAATGAAATTTCACATCTGCAAATAAATAATTCAGAGAGCAACCTCGCACAGTAGTTTCAATTAAATGTCAAGGATAAAAAAAACCCTTCAAGGTCATTCAGCAAATGTATATAAAGCAGGTCAAAGGATTCCAATCATCACGAGTCATATACAACACAACGAACACATACAGAATTAAGGACACTCACACAACAGTTATAAATTAAAGTGTGTGCAAACCAAGCGTTCTCACATAATGTGGCAAGCATTTAAAGCGCTATACATCTTGTGTGGGCTGCGAAAAAATATGGCAAACTTGCGAACAAATATGAACGTTTTCAAAAATATGAATCCATATATGCAAGTTGTTACATACAACCTCTGGTACTAAAATACAGCACGTGGGTGCCGAGTGTGGAGCGTTTAAAGTGTATCGGTGCATGTGCTAGCAAATAATGAAGGCTAATAAATAGACAAAAACACAATACTCATGAGAACTCTAAGGGAATAAACATTAACATATTGTTATTAATACTACGTTTGCTTAAAATCGTCTTATGTTGCTGTGTTTTACGACTCATAATTTACAAGCACAGAAACTAAAATCATTGAACAGCAAAAAAAATCATGTTACCATTAAATGGATTTGACATTTTTTTCACATTTTCCTTTTTTATGGCAAAACAAATCTCTAATTCTCCCTTCATCTACGTCTGTTTAGGGTAATTTATAACAATGCAGTAGTTAACTTATGGTGTACCAGTGTTTTGGTAACACATACAATCTTATCGACAAGTTATTTCCATTTCTTTACAGCGCATTTCAATTGATGCCAAAAACTGAAGTTGCAAATTGAACTTGTGATAATGTGCGTGTGTGATTTCAGTGTCCATTTTATTTTAAGTCATATAACTTGTGCAAAAGCCGCTGTGTAATTTTGATGTGCGCCTTCAGAAGGTGTTTTTTTTAATCCTTTATATTAAGTTCGCTCGCTTGTTTGCTTGCGTGCTTGCGTGCTTGCTTGCTTACGACCGTGCAAATCTTTCGGTCGTTTTTAAACCCACTTCCCGCGATCCAATCGAGCTGAGATTTTCCACACAGACTCGTTGTGCGTGACAATTAATTTTCGTGAAGATTTTTTTCCAAAATTTTACACTGTTTAGGGAATTTTTAAAAAATATTTAATTACCAATTGCTTAATGCTGGCAGACAATTATCTGACCCATTGGTGGCAGCCATCTCAAGCCAGAGGACGAGAGGACTCTAGCCGCCACGCATATAAAGGATTTAGAGTGAAAAACTTTGTTTTTACGGGTTAATTTTTTTAAAGCTAGAATTCCACAGTATCACTGCCCAGGATAAGGAAGCGGTTTGACACTCGTGACTCAGTGTCATGTTTGAGTGCTAAGCTGCGACGTGGGAGGGAATGTTGCTACACGTTCACAGACAATGTGTCACCTGCACTTGTTCTTATTTTTATCTTTAGTTCCAGCATGGTGCTTTAGTATGTAGCTGTTTTAGCCTGCCTTGGCAGTAAAAACATCGTGGCTGATTTAAAGCGAGAACTGATCTCATTTCCGGTGTGTGTGTGTGTGCATCACTGTGTATGTAGTGTGTATATATATGAATTTGCAGTTTAAAAGCTAGGTTTTTAACACAATTAACTATAATATGCAATGACGCTGCATGTGTGATTAAAACAATTTGTAGAATTAAATGTACGTGTGAACAATATATAGTCTAAAATGTTGTTTAGTTTAATTCTTTTCATCATGCAAGACAGTTGAGAGTTGCAAATGGCCAGTGTATGCTTTCTTCCAACATGGAAAATGTTATAATAAAAAAAATGGAGGACTGTGTACACTAAACTGTGGTGTGGGGATGCACATGATTTTACTCGTGACATCTGCCCGTGCTTTTATTCGGATGTCCACAAATGACTTCATCCCATTTTAATGTATGTGTGTGTATTGTCTTTATAGTAGTGTTTGCCTTCTGTAAATACACACGCACACACAAATTATACAATGTGAGAACTGGTCAAAATGTTTTCGAGCATTGGGTCGACATCATGCTTGCCAAATTTTATAGCTCCTGATTTTGTTCTCATCATAGGATGTAATAAGTGCATTTATATTTGGGGTAATTACAAAGGAAAATAAAGTACAGCATCTGTAGGTGTGTGCAGGATTTGCATGTTGCCTCCGAAGTTTTTCCTGCCCCATTAAATGTGAGTGTGCCTATGGATAGTTGTACGTATAGGTTGAATGTAAAGTGTAAAGGTACAGTCCTGCAACTACTTGCTCACCCCACTGCTGGCGGAAGGGCCTCCACTAGCGGGAGCTCTAGAGACTCCCTGTAGACGATATTTGTATGTACATGTATTGTATGTACTGCATACATATTTATAAGTTGATACTGATACAGTTGTAAATTCTGTATATAAATGCTTATGAAGACCTGTATGCATAAGGGAATAATTTCCCCCTTTTGTATCCACATTAATAAGTGTCAAATTCTCCAAAAAAACACTGTCAAATAGGTACATATGCAGTATTTTCGTCCACTTCTATGTAAGCGGGCATCGCGCGAAGCCGAATATGACATCTCTGCCTGCCAATATCATCATCCCTGTACATAAGTACAGCAGTGTTGCACAAGAGCAGCCGTTGTTATACTGTTGACCGAATACTGATGTTCGGTGTCGGTGGCACAGCTAAAGCATAGCCTCTGTGCGGCATGTGTTGCATATTGCTGCGGTGTACTTGGTCACACTCTTAGGTTTTTTCGGGAAAATCACGTACGTAAAAAATAAAAATAATATAAATAATAATAGAAATTATATTTTTATTTCTATTATTATTTCTATTTATTATTATTTATGTTTACCTACATAATAGAAATAAAAAATAAAATTTCTATTGTACTTGGTCACACTCTTAGGTTTTTTCGATAAAGTCACGTAGGTAAAAATAAATAATATAAATAATAATAGAAATAAAACATATAATTTATATTATTATTTCTATTATTTTTAGAAATAATTTTTATTTCTATTATTATTTATATAATTTTTATCATTTATTTTTACCTACGTGACTTACCGAAAAAACCTAAGAGTGTGACCAAGTACAATAGAAATTATATTTTTTATTTCTATTATTATTTCTATTATTTACATTATTTATTTTTACCTACGTCACTTTAACGAAAAAAACCTAAGAGTATGAATCCTTGCCAGTCACGAAAGCTTCAAATCTAGAAATAAGTACTTGCTCGTGTTTGAATGCGTGCGACGCTGCCACTGCGCACGTGTGCGCGCGCGGTGCGGAGCGTCACGCCCGCACCGCGGAGCTCATGGGGGCAGTGAGTGGCACCATGGAGCCGCAGTCGTACTCCACGTCGACAGTGGTGTGGGGCCCCGCCGCCGCTCCACTCAGGCTGCTCATGGACGCGTCGTGTTGCCGCTCGCGCAGGCTCTGGATGTAGCTCTGAGAGACACGCGGGAGCCCCCACGGGGGTGACAGGAACCTTACGTCAACTCGCGTAGATGGGCAGCTCTCACCTCGCCACGGAACAACGTGTTGCCACGGTGTTTTGTAAGAAAGCCTTCTACTGGTAGGAACGAAGTGAACCAGCCTACAATAGATTATATCGTCCGTCCGTCCGATGTCCGATTAGGTGTAGCAACATCGCCCCCTACTGCAAACACTTGGCAGGACCCTACAAAAACCTTTAGACTCAGTGAGGCTTTCCTGGCTAAACAAGTGTAACATTCCCTTATAATTCCCTGAGATAGTTTTTAATTAAAACATTTAAATTCAAAATTAACTCACAGCGGCCTAAAGCCTACAGCTAGGCCTAAAGCCTAGAACTAGGCCTCAAACTCTCCCTTCGTGTCGTACCCCCGCCATTTCATTTTATTATAGCCATTCATTTGTTCGTTCCTACCAGCCCACCCCGCAGGGACCTGTTTAATACACTACCACATTGTGCGGTCTTATCATTGTCTTTGCTCACAAGGATCTTAGGAATGCGAAGGCTGTGACATCTTTCACCTTTCTCACATCTGTCACCAATTATTCTTCTCCTCAGTGAAGAAAACACCCCAACCCCCTCGTTCATTTAAATAATCTTAGTGCTATTCCATCTCACACACTAATGTGCACTGCCGTGCATTTTGTGTACGTATTTTAATTAGACGTATTAATAGTAATTAAAAAACTGTAAGCCCAAAGGATATCGGTGCTATTTGGACACCAGACAGATCAACTGTGTTTTAAGTGAGCGTCTATGAAACATGAAAGGCTGCTGCATATGCAGGAATTGTAAGCAGTGGCAGAATATTATTGCATCATTTTCATGTTTGTGCCAAGACGGAGTATACCCCTGGGCTACATAGCTAATCTTTCTGGCAATGTACATGTCCTTTAAACTGAACTCAGCCTGCATAGATTATCTCAGCTGAGATTGAACATTTTAGTGGTACAGTATATACAATCCTGCTGCAAATTTGTACAATTTCACTTTGGGGCTGTAAGGACATTAAGAGTTGAGCAATACTTCTGGAAAATCGACTTTAAAACTCAAGCCTAATAGCTTTGTCATTACTCTCCCAATACGTCCCATTTCCATGAGAGCATCCAGCAACCCATGGCCCCTCCAGGGCTGGCCTAACATTGACCGAATGGGCCACAAGGAGCAGTACAGAGAGGAGACATCTGCGAGTTGTGCTTGCAGCTAAAACCAAAGGCCAATGGCATCAATGGGAAAACAAATAGCACTTTTATTACACCTTATGCCACAAGGGAGTGGGGAAGTGTTGGGCATGAGTTTGCAGTCATAGCATCAGCAAGGGAGCAGCATAGATGATATACAGTGGTCGTTTTTTTGTTTAAAAAAAAGATTTTCTATGGTTTTATTTCAATTATGCGTTTGGTGTCATGCCATGAGCAATTTTTTTTACGTGAATTCAGTTAGAGGATGGCCCACGGAAGATTATATCACAGAAATGCTTCTGAGTAATTCAAGTGACCTGTTATTCATAATAGGGACATTGCAATGTCCTATGTGCCCTGCTATGGATGCATTCATCACATGGTAATTAAACTTTTTAATTCTCAGAGGAAGATTTTTTGCCAAATTAAGGTAATAACTACATTTTTCAACGGCTTTATCTAACTTGAAAGCTGTGTTGTGGTCAAATCTTCCAATCAAAATATCGTCCAGTTCCCGTTGTCCAATCGATCCCAAATTTTGCACACACTCAGATCCAAACACAATGCATGCCCGAATCAAAATCGGCATCAATTAATCAATTACTTGCCTCGTTTAAAGCAAATAATATTTTGTATGCAAGCCTTATTCGACGAGTGCTTTGCGAACAGGTTTTGTAAAAACATTATATTAATACCAATGTAGGAGTCGAGAGTTCTAAACTCGCCTGGAACATATTTTTTTTTGGTACTATTTCTTTTATTTTTCCTTATTTAAGGTCAACAGTCACATTCAATGCTTTGGTGTCTTTACAAAAGTTTATTATGATGTAGTGCATCCAATAGGACACTGCATTGAGAGGGTCCGTGACGTCATTTTTGCACTAACCCCATTTAAAGTGAACTTTTAACATTCATATTGATGATTTTTTCCATTTCAAAATAAAGCTGGTTGTGGTGGACAAATCGGTTGAGTGTTGCCCTTTTCAATACATTCTGCAATCAAACCTGTGAAGTCTGCACCAAACGCTGCTATCCAAATAATATTTACAGAGTACGAGGTAATGAAAATGCATTGCACTATCTACCAAACGAATTGTCATCAAAGCAAACATTGCAAATGTGTTCGCGTTGCAAGCCACACATCAGCAGTAACAATAGAGCTGCACCGTCAATAGCTCACTGGAATAATTTAGATCCTGGTGAAATTCCAGATGTGATTCGAGTCTTACCACAGCCAGAACAACGTCTATTATCAAGAGTTATACCTTTTGTGAACATCATCAAATTCACTCCAGAATTCGGTCAATATGGCTTTTTGCTATGGACATCATTAAAGTTAGTGACACATTTCCACGATCAATGGCTAATACTGGAATGGTTGTCATCACAGAACATCTTGAAAATCTCAACATCACACGTGCATTCTCTATACATCGTGAACAGGTTTACAATGCACTCAACTGGCTAATTCGAAACAATCCACTTTATCGGGATGTAACAATCAATGAAGAAGCAAACATCGCTGATGTACATTCAATTGCTATTCACTATGCAACACTTACCTTTGACTAAAGCACTGCTGAATAAACCACTCACACTAAAATTGCACATCTTATCACGTTTTAAATGACAATGTTTGAAGTGGGCGCACTTTGTTTACCGTAATACTTTCAGTGGCTGTAGGGGGGTGCGAAAGTTTCAGCGGAGGCTATGGATTGCACAATGGGAAGGGTTTTATCAAGCGTCTACCAGACGCGGAATCATAATTGCTGAGTCCCTTAGGCAGCTGCTATTAGCTGAGCACTATACAGTCGCGACCATGAGCTTTGTTTCAAACTTCCAATGGCTTTGTTACCAGGAGGCAATGGCGTTACCGTAGTGCCGCTATTGTCTGCGCAGTGCGCAATCTACCAGTGCTAAGACTGTACAGGGGTAACTACCCGTCCAGTAGCTGTAATATGATGAGGTCGATTGCTGGTAAGCCTAACAGTACGCTTACTTACTTATCTACCAGTTATGTGTTACTTGTTTATTGGATATTTACTTTTGTTACTTATTTACTGTTTTAAGTTCACTCGTTTCCGGTTAGTTTGTTTTCTTTGTGCACGTTATGATTTTAATGTTAACAATTGATAGTGGAATATATTACAAATGTAAACTTTGTATTAATATGAGGGAATTCAGCTGCGGTAACGACGTTAAAGATATCAATGCATGCGGGGTATATGGAGGTGCGGGCTATCTGAAATTAGTTTTACACAAAACGCTATTTTTGCGGGGTATATGCGTCTGCGGGTTGTATGCATATGCGGGCTATATGCGGGAAAATACGGTAGATTTGTTTGCGCTGCATGGCATCAAGCAACTGAAGATATGTTTACATGGGCCAATGCAGGTGTTCAGTGTTGTGCAATGGTGTTGGCAAATATTGTAAGAGCTACTCTACTGCCACCAAGCATATGGACCATAAACACATTGAACGTGAACTTTATTGCGGGTGATGAAATGTATGAAACCATTCGATTGGCCAAACTTGCGAATCTAGGATATCCAATGACAGCTAACGGATATCTGGAAGTCAAACATTTCGAGTCTTCATCACTGGTCGAGCTGGAGTGGCCAAAACATTCCTACTGAATTTGTTGAAATATCAAATCAATCGTTGCTTTGCAAAGAAAGCTGTCATAGTATGTGCGTTAATTGAAGTCGCTGCGCGCCTTATCGGTGGATCAACTATTCATTCCACATTCAAATTGCCTGTTCAAAGAGATGGTCGAAGTGCTACCATGTCACCATTAACCCGACATTACTTACGAACCACGCGACTACAATGGAAGGACATTGAATGCATCATCATCGATGATATTTTAATGGTCTCATATCAGATGCTATGCATGATTTATATGCGTCTTCGACAGCTGAAGAATAAGTATGATCAATTCGGTGGTCTCAATGTCCTGTTGTTTGGCGCTTTGATGCAGCTTCCTCCAGTTAGACCAAAAAACACAACTGTCACTCCTATATATGGTCAGCCAGAACATCTACAACCAGCCATTAATCTATGGAGATTATTCACACTGAGCGAGCTTAAAGCCAATATGGGACAGCAAGTTGATAATACGTTCATCACTGTATTGAATGCACTGCGAGTTGGAGAAACGAGAGCTGAGCATTTCGCAGTATTGGAAAGCAGACGTCTTCAACAACCAATTGGAGAGTTTGCCATAGATAAAGCTCTGCGAATCTATCCAACGATGAATCAAGTTAATGCTCATAATGAAGCAGTGCTTCAATACTTCAGAGCTCTTAAGACCCCTATGTACACAACAACAGCACAATATCAATTAGTGGATGCTGCAAGAAATGTTGAAAATATCAAAATAAGCACAATCATTCCTAAGGACATCACATGAATTGCTAATATTTATAGGAGCCAAAGTCATGTTAAGATCCAACATTGATGTCTCGAAAGGACTTGTAAATGGTGCTGTTCGATATATTGTCCAGTAACACCACCATGTGTACGTTCGCAGATGCAAGCCTCTTTATACAATGTACAGGTTTTACATATCATCCTTTACAACCCATGCATTCAGCGTCACCCTATTCTCTGTAGAAAATACGAAACATTACATTCTGCAGTTAATACATCTTCTTTAATCACTTATTATATTTGCCACGTTTGCTTTGTGCGATTGGTTCAATGTTTGTGAATGTAAGCAGGTGTTTTTGGCATCTAGTAGGCATGTCGAGATTTGATAAATCGTCATGATTTAGGGTCACAATTTTACTTGAAAAGCAATTTACTTGTCTTGTGAATACTGTTTCATTTTCCCTATCTCATTTGTACAAGTTTGTTTGTTCAATTAGCCCAAATATAACAGCATGTCATTTGCATGTCATTTTCGTAAATCATAAATCATTGATTCTTTCAATTGAATGCATGCACCGTAAACATTTTAATATATTTTTACCTGAAAAGATTGATCAATTCATCGTTACGTGCCCAGCATCCAGGACACAGAACGAAGCCAATGACCACATGGGTGGCCCTCAGAGGCACCACCGCTCACTCACCCATTGCTTAAACTTGTGTTCCCGTTATTCAGCCTCACGGAGTTTTTGCAACAATGGAAGGACTACTACAGGAGTACCCCACAACTCGGTAGCCCTGCATTTTCTGCAACGTGCAGGGGTGTGGTGGAGTGCACAGTGGTCACTGTGAAGTGCTGCTGCAGGTCATACCGGAGGCAGCACATCTCCTGTGAAGCGGCGCACGGGGCAGGGCTTGCGGCGGTAAATGCCCTCAGGGGGGGCGCGCTGCCGCTTGCCCACGTGCTGTTGCTGCTTCTGCTGTCGAATCCGCATCATCTGCACGCGCTTTTGCCGGTGCCTGATTATCACTGCACCACCGTCCAAGCACATGGCAAGATAAGATGTCACCATGGATTTTGTAGCCGTGGTTAACAAATTTACTCGTGCAGCCGGAGGATGATGAGCAGGAAAAATATATGGTGGTATACAGTCAGGTGAATTTTGGATGTTGGATGTCAACTGAAACCAATATTAAATCTTGAGGGAGAAAGATATGACAAGACGTGGTGGCAGCAATGGCAGTGACCATGATGAGATTTTTATTGCACCCTTGCATGCCATTCAGCAGTGATAATATGGGAGCATGCAAGTTATGATTATTATTTCAGGATGTAAGGTTATCTTTGAATTGCGGCCAATGCTTTCAATCCATTCACCACTGTTGTCATCACCGTCATACCTTCGGCATGGTTGGGCCTCTCGGCCGTCACCTTCCACTGCACGAGGATGCCCAGCAGGCCGAGCGTGGGCCACACGGACAGCACGGCCCAGCTGTACCAGCAGAATGTCGCGCTAGCGCTGTTGGGCGAGCGCAGCCTGTCGGAGGCGTAGCGCACAAGTGCGAACATCTCCACAAAGTAGTCGACAGCGGCGGTCACAACGGCCGCTCCGAACGCCGAAGTGGAGAGGACTACGAAGGGCTTGGGCCACTGCAGCGTGAGCACTGCGAAGAGCATTCCGGAGCCCACAAGCGCGCCCAGCGGCACCCAGGCGGTGGGCGGCCGGTAGTAGGGCTCGATGGCCACAAGGGTCGTGGCGGCCAGCAGCAGGCCCAGCAGGAGGCCCGTGGTGAAGAGGCCGACTGTGCGAACTAGCATAGTCACGAGGCCGCAGAGCAGGCCGATGGCCAGGCCGATGCCCGCACTGGCCTCGAGCGTCAGTTCTGTGTCCAGCACACGCTCCTTGTGGCACAACAGGAAGATGACGACGGAGCCGAACATGAGGCCTGTCAGGAACATCACTGCCTTGATGCAGCGGTAACCTGCATGAGAGAGATAGCAGGCGCGGGGAAAGACGTCTTTTGCTGGACCATTCTTGGTACAGTTACAAGCTGCTGAAGAGTGATTAATACACAGTCACAGCAGTAGCCAGTGTATGTATGCTGCCTTGACATGAATAGTTGGTGTCCAAAATGGCCTGTTACCTCTTGGTTACCTAAGTCTGTATTTGATTTACCTATGTGTGTACTTAGAGCCCGATTTACCCATAGTCTCAAATTGTGTAGACCCTCCTTAAGGCCCTCCATTCCATATTGAAGTAACAGCTGAGCTACAATCGCACACCCATCGGATATTTTGCCTTTGAGTTACCATGACATCATCCATGACTTTTTCATAGCTAATGCTAGAATAAAACTGTGTTGTTTGTTTCAAGAAATTAGTGTAGTGAGTGATTTATGTTTGATGAATTTACCTTGGTAGAATACATTTGTCAATTTTACATCGGTAAATTAATGTTGGATTTTGTTGTTGTTGCAATTTGTAATACAACATACATACTTGTGCCCTTCCCTCCTATTAGCCTTAGGCCCCTCATAACCTTAATCTGGCCCTGTGTGTACCTATGTTAACATGATGGCAAATACTTTAAGAGCTATACTTTGGAGGAGGATAGTTTAGCAAGAGCTTGGGTTCTTGAAGTGGCAATGAACACAATAAGCATTCTCAAATGTGCATATGAAGCTAAAGGTGAATACTTGGACGGTATGAAAGTTGTGTGTCCCATCACAATTTGGGCTTTAATACCAACACATTACAATTATATTTAATCATATTGTTACTTGTCTTTACCCATAAAGCAGTCAGTTTGATGATGCAGAAATCACCGATTCACTTTGGTCACTCGCCCACAGGCGACCAGTCGCCTCCTCATCACTACCATGGTTACGATTCCCATGAACTTAACCCATTGACTCCTCCACCCGTTTTGAAGACGCGGTCTACCAGACAGTTTTGTCTACACCGTGTTCAACCGCCATACTGCAGGTTCTATTTCTGGCTTTCCCTCCATGTTTTGCAAAGATTGTATAACTTTGCTCAATTCAATAACCTTACTTAAATATTACACCTTTAATAATGCTGTCTGTTGCTGGCCACTTGGTATTTTAGGCCTTTCGGCCTGTGTTCAGCAATACTGGTAAAAACACAAATCGATGCTGTGAGGGCGAGAGGGCTTAGATGGGGATGTGTGTGGTTCTCAAATGTTACTTATTCTAAACTCAAACCACTCTGCAGCGTTGTTTGTGCAGGCTATATCCATGGGCATTTTCGAAATGAGCACATTTCATGGATAGCTTACAACATTTCAAAGAGAACATGTCTCCTGCTTTCCATGCAAGTAGTGAGTGTTAACTTTTCTCTATTTTTTACATTTTGCCCCGAGCAGTAAACTGTAACCCGAATCTTACGCCGGTGTAATAAGGGCTTTGTGCTTGACCATTGCTACCCCACCAAAGACTAAAACATGACTGACTGCGGATGGGCGACCCCGGCCTCAGCCACATCTCACCGAAGAAGCAGTAGACGATGCCGAAGACGCAGCACGTGCCGCAGATGGCCGTGGGCACCACAGTGTACGAGCGCTCGATCTCGTCCTTGCAGTCGCTCCACACGCCGCCCTCCGGCACCCAGTCCAGGCCATAGGGCCTCGCCGCAGGAGTCGGTGTCGGGGCTGAGGGGGCGGCGGCAGCATCGATGGGGGCCGGGGAGGTCATGGTGGCAGAATGGGGGACGGGCGGTCCCGCTTGTGACCTCGCTGTGGTTCTCCTTTACGTCGTCATCATGCCGCAGGGCTTAGCACAGGCAAAGCACGGGCACAGGCGTGGTCCACAATAGGCCTGCAGGGTAGGGTGCATCAGAACAGATGTGAGACTCGCCCATGTCCAAATAAATAGCGAGGCGGTGGTGGTGCAAGCCTGTAATCCAGCACTGGACGCGAGGGTTGGTGAATCGCACAAATGTTGTGAAACTCCCTTCCTGTAGCGATCGAGGTGCCATACCGTCACTCGCCAAGAGAAGCCAGTACAGCAAGTGGACTAATCGCCATCCGTATCTATCTGTAAATATATAGAGTTTTGCCCCCTTGGCTGAAAACATCTTAAAAGAAAAGACAACCTAATACAAAACCCTCATGAAAATGAGTCCTATGACTAAGTGTGGCTTTCCTGGATAAGTGCATTATAAATATTAAATTATTATATGAATGTGCCATACCTCAGAAGCTAAGCAGGTATGAGCCTGGATAGTGCATTGAAGGGTTATCACTGCACAATGGTTGGCACAGGGCTGCAAGGGCTTTAGGGGCTGCCTGGTTGGCAGCCCTGCCATCTATGCTCTCCGACTTCACCGACACACCCTGGGCAGGGTAGATTGACAAAAAATTAACCCGTAAAAACAAAGTTTTTCACTATAAATCCTTTATATGCGTGTTCAATGGGCCACAACCCAGCCCACATTGGTCTTTGAAACGGGCGGCTAGAGTCCTCTCGTCCTCTGGCTTGAGATGGCTGCCACCTATGGGTCAGATGAATGGCTGCCACCATTAAGCAATTGGTAATTAAATATAATTTATTTTTTCCTAAAAAGTGTAAAATTTTAGAAAAAATGTTTTCACGAAAATACACTGTCACGCACAACGAGTCTGTGTGCAAAATGTCAGCTCGATTGGATCACGGGAAGTGGGTTAAAAAACGACCGAAAGATCTGCACGGTCGTAAGCAAGCAAGCAAGTGAACTTAATATAAAGGATTTAAAAATGGCTCTACATAGTGGCGGCTCGTCACATTTCCACTAGGTGGGGCTATTGTGAGAGACCACTGAACATATGGTGTTCTAATTAAGAAAAACCTCGTCATGTTATTGGCCTTCCCGTGAATGTGATATAACCGTCTAATCTATCAACGGCAGACATTTTTCAACAATATGAAACAACAAAACTGACACCTTTTTTTACAAGGAGTCATGTTTGCATAGACCACAATACCTGCAGTCATAATGCAAACAAAAAACATAACTCTGATAATGATATGCACTGTCCTTGAAGTTGATTGGTCCACACCCGAGACAGCTTTCCTTAGAGCCTAGTCTCACATGGTGTTGGACCAGATGACGCCAAAAGGCGCACAACTCAAAGACAAAAAAAAGGTGTCAGTTTTGTTGCCAGATAAAAAGGGTAAAAAGCAATTATCATATTTTTTACTGGCAAATGAGGTTCCAATGGAATATGAAACAAATCAATAAAGCACTTAAATGCTGTCCTCATGACCATCAAGTCCACACTACAGGACCCCTTTGACAATGCCAAAAGCCTAAAGAACAATTAAAGATGAGCTGACACAACTCAACAAATTAGCCAAGGCAACTAAGACACCGCGTACTGAACAACATCAGCCACACACCGTCGTACACCCACCTACACAAAAAGGACCGAGTTGCTTGACATTCAACTGCTCCTGCAAAGTCATCCTTTCAAATTGAATATTTAGGAGTGACTCCACAGCATTCCTATTCTTTGGTTCATTCGGTAAAGTCACGTTGATAGAAAATTAAATCAAAAATAAAACGAAAAATAACAAAACAAAAAAATACAAAATTAAAATTTATAACAAACATTTCTATCTACGTGACTTTACCGAAAGAACCAAAGAATATGACTCCACAGTGTTCGTTGCTAATTCTTCGTTCGCTGCACCTGCTGCCATCGTCATTGCTGTTGTTTCCTCCTGGAGCGTGTAGACCGTGAGCTGCTATATTTGCACAGCGCAACCTCGCCTCAGCACATTTCAGTACTACAGTATTTGAGTAGTTTTCGGTGATTAGAGGATGAAAGTAGACAAATAATTAACTCGGTAAATAGATTATTGTTATATACAAGTGAATATCGCTCGGATTATAAACTACTCGTCATAGTGGAATTTGGGACATTGCTTAGTGGGTAGAGCAGCAGCGTGTCCAATCGTGTGACTTAAAATCCATCATCCCTGTGGTGGGGCGGGGAGTCTGTAAAATGATTAAACAGCAGGTAAACGCAACGATGATTACCTACACAAACAATGGAAGATTTACAAACCAGGACCTTTCCATTGGTAAATACAATTTCAAACACTGGCTCAGGACTGCTATTTGTTGATGAGTGCTACCCATTGCTCACTGGAGCATGGGGACATCGTGGCTTTCAAAATATATGGAGTTTATATTTTTCGGTAAACATTACATACTTCAATTCCGAGTGTCCTTTTGCTGATGAATGTTAATAGGTGTGACTTTTGCGTGTGAAATTATTTATTTGTCGTGTTACAACCGTGTCGGGAGCAAGAAAACAACATGTGCTGGAATTTAGTTAAAAAATGTTAATGCATGTAATTTTGTTTATCGAAAGTGTGACTATGCTAATGGGGTACAATTATTAAAGTCGACAATTTTCACTGGATGCAGAGGAAGTGACACCTGCTATATTTTCCCTCGAGTCTCTGCGGAACAGGGAAGGCCGCTCTTTTATTTTGCATGCAGTATGTTACTGTAATAATACACTCTTTCTTTTTGTAGTAGACACGATCCCGTGTGGTATTATACATCCAAGAGTTTATGACATTCAAGGAAATAGATTTTTGTTCTCTTTGCAGAAAATAGCATTTAGTTCGGCATTCGGCTCTGTGTCATCGCTATTGCCATTGTGTACAAGTTGTGGTGGCTGGCTCGCCCCTGAGCATCATCTCCCATAAACAAACCCCTCCCGTCCTCTCGCTCCTATCTCAGCAGGGCGGAGGGGGGGATGTCTCCTTGTGAGTGGTCACACAGGGATGAGCAGACGTGGCAAGCATCGGCTGTTTAAAAACTCGTGTCACTTTGTCGATATTGACGAATGGGATTTTGAAGAAGGACATTTCATTATATATTTCTTACTATCTACGACTTCTTAATAGTATGTTAGAATCTTTTTTTTCTTTTCTTATTTCCCAGCAGGGTGATCAAATGTATTTTGTTTCAATGAAAACGTTTTCAAATGCGATCAATTGCAAACGAACGAATGCAATACCACTGCGAACTAATGATGCTCTTAGACGATGCTGACCAGCAATGAACATCCAGTGCCTAAATTTCGATTTAAAGCTTTCGTGACTGCAGGGATTCATATTCTTGGTTATTTCGGTAAAGTCACGTAGAATGTAAATAATAAAATAATAAAAATAAAACATCATAAAATAATTCTCACGACGTTTCGGCCACAACGCAAGCAGCCGTCCTCAGGTGGAGAACAGGTCTGTCGAGAAGACAGGTCTGTCATTCAGACTCTGTCTTCAGGTGGAGAACAGGTCTGTCGAGAAGACAGGTCTGTCATTCAGACTCTGTCTTCAGGTGGAGAACAGGTCTGTCGAGAAGACAGGTCTGTCATTCAGACTCTGTCTTCTCGACAGACCTGTTCTCCACCTGAGGACGGCTGCTTGCGTTGTGGCCGAAACGTCGTGAGAATTATTTTATTATGTTTAATTTGTATTATTTTATTATTTCCATTCTACGTGACTTTACCGAAAGAACCAAGAAGATGAACAACCCGTACCTAATGCACAGTGCGACTCGCTATCGTTGCATAAGCAAACCCACAGCCAAAAAGCAGTGATTTTTTTGCACATCACCGACCTGTCATAACCCTGAAACCAACCTCGCTAATGATTTCTAGACTCGTAAAACATGCCCGAGGCTGACAGAGCCAAGTTTAACTACCCTGGCACAAAGCATGTCCCTCAAATAAAAACATAAGAATCAACAATACGATGGAGTATTGCAGTTAAAAAGCACAAACACATAAAAAAATAAAATCTCACGGAACAATGTCGAGGATGAAATGCTACTTGCATGTGGCAATGCATTCTCCCTTGTAAAATGGTTTAATACTGTACATCATTCCTGCATCACAGGGTCCACTTGTATAATGCCTTCTTCAGCAGCCACGTACCTTAAGGTGTTGTTAATCTTTTGAACAGAAACTTAGCGCTCAGCGGAAATTTCTGGGTGCAATCCAGGTGTGTTTATTGATTGATGCAGTCAGAGTGTGCTTGTGATGTAGAGCAAATTTCAATTATGCCACTCTCTATTAGTGTGTAATCTGCAAAGACCACAATCATTAATTTTAATTGCCACTAGGGGCTTCGTGACTGGGCAGCCGTGTGTAAACGGAATATACGTGACTTTACCGAAAAAACCTAAAAATATGAATAGGAATATGCTGAATCCTGCATGCTACACCAAGGTAGAAACGAACAAGAAAAACATATCGCTTTTCACAGTCATATACTCGAACAGTTTTTATGGAAATATCTCAACACATTTAATGAGGCTTGTTGGTTATTTTGCCTGCACGAATACCGATTTTGTACGCGACCTTCCTCCGTGCATGTTATTTCGCAAAACACCATCAACGGTGCACATGTACACTGCGTTCCTTTGTTTGAAAACACTATCTGGAATTACCTTCTCCACAACATCGCATCGGTATGCCTCGTGCATATGACTCAACCCACTCTGCAAATCCAGGCTTAAGCCATTTTTTTCCTATTCTGTATTAAATCTTCAATTTCTGTATTAAACCGTCATGCATTAAACCTAAATCTGTCATCACCTATATCTTATAGAGATATGTTCACGTGTGGAGCGGTGGTGTCATGGTTAATGCACTGCCCTACAAACCTGGAAAAGGCGAGATCGATTCCCGCTCACGGTCAACATCGGTAACAAATATCCGAGGCGGTTCTGGGCCTCCACTAGGTCGATTCAGCCTTAAATGTGTACATGGTGTTGTGTGTAAACATTACCACTGCGGAGACAAAGGTAACCCCGTGCGTCATGTAGTGCCCACCTACCCCCTATAGCTCCAGCAATTGCCCCAACAGTCTGAAAAAGGCGATACGGAGAGCGGTGTCTTTGTTGTGGATATGAAAATACTTCGAAGCAATGATAGGGTGTCATACATTTGCAGAGAAAACCCCGACGTTACAGTATACTTCCAATGCACATTGTTGCTTTGCGAAAATCAGATAACGGCAAGGATGTCTATGATTATAATTACAGCATAAAATCGTGACCGAGAACTCCAGCCAGCCTCCTGCTGCTGGCCTCACTCTACCCCCATTCCTCATTTTGTCAATGAGCAATTGGCTAAGCAGACAAAGCTATTAGCATTTCAAGGCGCGTGCATCTTTGGGGCCACCTTCACATTAAAAAAATACGTATCAGAGCGATCTGCTATGCTGCCCTCCCGTATATGACCCTCATCTCTCTCTGCTACCTTCATCTGTGGCTGTCAGTCTTATTCCACGTCTCCTTTTCTGCTTAGAGGCATCTCTGGTTATCTCACTTATTATTGTGCCATCGTGTTGCTCATTCATTGCAAAGGCATTGCAGAGGCTTCTGTGGAGATGGATGTCAACAAGTTATTTTTGGTTGACCTTACTCTGAACTGTGATATTAAAATGACATGTAAAGGGCTGTTTGAGATAACCGATATAGGCATTCCTCGATTTACGAACGTTCGGTTTACAATATTTCGCGTGAACCACAATTCACATATTTACGGACGATTTTCAACGAATGAAATCGAATTTCCGCCTTAACGAAATTTTACATTGCAGTGCCACTACATCGAACAAGAATAGCACATGGGCGGCTGCAACATCGATCTGCGGACAGCATTAGGGTAATCCTTAAAGTGCTACAGCAGCGACTCCATATCACCATTGCACTCATTCCCACGTGCAGATCTTTTGGTGAGTGCATTGTTCTAGTTTCCAATGTATTATTCGATCGTTTTAATACGTATGTTCTTGATTGTATTTTTTGTGCAAAGTTATTTAATTGTAGATTTATAGGTTAGGAGTAGAGTTGTAATGAATTCTCCGAAACACATCCCTAATTGTTAGAATTCAATTCATGGGAAAAGCCATTCCGATTGACGAAATTCAGTTTGTGCGGGTGGGTTTTCAAGAACGTATAACTTTCGTAAATCGAGAGATACCGAAAGTTAGGTGGTTAAATCAGTCACTCTGTACTATACAAGCGGTGAGGACAATCCCAAATCTCCACTACCAAAGATATGTGTTGCCTTGTTTCTAGATTACCGACTAACATCGACAAATAACGATTATAATGATGATCTGTCGTACATTATAACAAAAAAATGTATATAGCTTTTCTTCCTTTATCCTATAAATGTACCTGGATAAAATAGACGATTATAACACAACCCACTGCTGTGGCTCAGCAATAACCTATTTAATAAACTCCTTAAAAAAATTTTAAACAAAGGTTTTATTAACAACTTCCTTTAACTCGAGAAGAACGTCAATGGCGCCTGCTTCTTGTGCGAGCCGATTCCACAGTTTAGGGACCGCGGCGTTTTTGACCGACACAAAAATAAATAAATAATGATTCGCCCATACAAAAAAATCATAATTGATTGAAAGGAGGCAATTAATTGATGAATTGATGCCGATTTTGATACAGGCGTGCGTTGTCTCAGGATCTGAGTACGTGTGCACGATTTTTTAATTGATTGGACAACGAGAAGTGGACGAAATTTTGATTAAAAGATTTGACCACGACAAACACAAGTGAAGTTAAATAAAACCTGATGATGATTGCTTGTGTTGCAATCGAAACGTCGTGAGAATTTTATTGTAAAATTTTTATTATTTTATTATTTTTCCTCTATGCGACTTTACCGAAAGAACCAAGCATATGAATCCCTGCAGTCACGAAAGCTTTAAATCTAAATTTAAATAGAATAAACCCGTTGAAGAATGCACGGCCCTTTGTCAAAGTGCTGCTGGATGAAGGACTGGCGCCTGCTGTTCCGGTCATAGGAGTTGTTGTCACCACATTTCACTCGGCTCTTCAGCGTGGGTTGATACCCATGATGCTTCAGGAACCCACTGGAGCTATGCACGTTTACATCTCAGTTGGGAACTCATTTCCTGAGAGTTTGGTTTGTTTTCCATCCTCCGTACCTCCGATGAGCACAGTTGGCTATGCACGGTGAGAAAGAAGTTCATACCCTGAGTCAAGGCTACGCCAAGCTGCACGCTGCTGAGATCGCTTTTGTCATTCCATTGCTGTAGATCAATGCTTTGCTGCATTACATTTACGTGAAGTAAACAACCCAAGTCAACACGATGGGTAATAGCAACAGTAGCAAATGACATTGATAAAAAAAATTGTGCAGTGTTGTGTACAATACGTGTTTTTGTGCGCAATTAGTAAATTTGCACCGGTTTGCTTTACGACAGACATTTGCTCAAAGTCGTCTTAAATCATTTTCAGTATGCTGCAATGTCCTTTAAAAAAATAATGTAATTAGAAAACAACTAATTGCAATCTAATTCCTAAACTTATTATGAATGTGCCATATTATAACTTAAATTAAGCGATTTGCATTTATAGTTTTTTTTTTCAAATAAGGTTGTATTCTCATGTGCTTGATTAACAGCCATGGAGGCACTGGGCAATTTAGCAGATACTATAAATATTTAGCACTGATCCTACATACAACAAGGTCACAATCTCACTTGCACTTTAAAATACACATCTGTCATGCAAAGGGTCCAATTCTTTAATTAAATAAAGTCTAATCCTGAAATGCTGCATGTCAGCAATATTGTATTTATTTTCCTTCTTTAGCCAAAAAATAATGCTTTCGCAGCAATAGCTTCCAATAAATAGCCATCGCAGAAACAGAGGAAAGTGTGGACATTGCTGCTCTGGTTGAGAGAATCTCTCATGGATTTCCCTATGTTGTTCTAGCAAGGAGCCTATCTCACTGGCACTGCTTGACCACAGAGTAGTGTCTTGGTCAGGAAGAGACCCATGTTGTAATTTTGGATGAAATATGACAAGAGCTTTTGCTTAAGACTCGTCACCTTTAGTTCTTCCAATTTCCATTATCTCATTTATTCGCGGTGGTCTGTATGATGACAAAGTTTTCGAGCTGTCAGGTAATTATCAAGAAAAATCATGATTGTATAATCACCTGTCTGGTGATGAGCTCTGCTAAAAACGAAAAACCTTAGCAACCGCAAGGCTTGCATGTTTTACTGCGCACTTACTTTTAACCACCACAAAAATGTTTGCACATGTGAAAAACATGTTTTTTTTGTGAAAAGTGCCTGATAAAATAAAATAACAATGATTATAAATTATACAATGCATTGCAGTGAACTGATAAGAAACCGCCACCGATGAAAATGTCAAAATGTCAACGTTTAACATTTTCGGTAAAAACAAACGTATTGCAATGCAATTTCCTGCTTTCTCTCAGAACACACGAGGCTGTGAAAGGGCACGCGTTTTGCAACCTGTCGGACATCAAGAACCGTTTTTGCAGTACGCACGCAGAGCCTTCAGCTCGTGCAGTACGCACGCAGAGCCTTCAGCTCGTGCAGTATGCACTGGCTCATTCGTGGTCGAGGGTGAAACGCCTTGCTGCCCTCTTGCGAAAAACGTAGGCAAGCGGTGTATACTCATATGAACCCGTTACTCGTTACACATATGGCACAGACGCTACGCATGTGAACACATTTATCACACGTGTGCCACAGACGCTAAGCATGTGAACACGTTTATCACACGTGTGCCACAGACGCTATGCATGTGTGGAATACATGATCACGGATTTGACACAGACTAATATACCCATATAGTGCTCTAATTTAATCATATTCCTAGGAAAATGCATAGGAATTGCCTCTGGCTATGTGAGATAAACTCGACTGGTACCCCCCTAGAAATAAACATTCACGTCATGAAATAAATACATGTGTAGTGACATAGAATTGGTCACTTAGCAGCATAGCGCTGGCTGCTGGCAGGGAAAGGGATCTGCAGATTGTAGCAGCCCTGACTGACAGCAGGCCACGTGATAGACCCGAGAGGGATCTAGGGGAAAGGTTACAGAAGGGACACGTGGAGTGCCCGCTGGTAGGTTCCAGAAGGGGGGCGTGGCCAGGGCGGAGCCAGGCCACGCTGGCAGTATAAGAAGCGGTGTGGGAGGGGACCTCGGGGCTGTCGTTTGGAGTGGGATACCCGTCGTTGCTGCTGAAGATCGTCACCCTTGTCGCTGTCGTCGACACTTGACATTGCGCTGCTAGACGGTAGTTGGCTGTCTTAGTTCAGCGCCGTCAGTGTCAGACGGCTCGTTTTGTGTGTAGGCTAGCAACCAGTGTAGAGAGACAGAGGAGTGTGTAACAATGTAGGGTGTGTATTGTACAAAGTGTGCTCGGTGTTAATTAAAGAACTGCCTCCAAGAACTTACCTCTCCAAGTCAGTCACTACACATGGCTGTACAATGAAGTAAAACCAAATTAACCACGAATTTATTACTTCTCATTTTTTTTTCAAGCATTGTCAAAATAAATTGGTTTCGCAGAGAATATTTTGTGTGAACGCATAACCAGTAATTATACAGAAATACACAAGACTATATTTTTTCGTGACATAAGTACATATCACAATTCGTGGCCACAAGCACACAATTGGGCATAGATAGGGCTGGTTTTATTTTGAAAATGTCTATAAAGTAGACGGCATCATTAACACAAAACATGACACTCCAGTTCTTATGAATTATAATTAGAATTTCAGAAATATTTATTATAATTTAGAGCCCTGTATAAATCCACTCATGGGGGCCTTTCCATGTCATGTCAGTCATGTTGTTTGACCATACTTCATCACATTTGTCAGTGCAGGTTGGTAAAGGAGAGGGCCCAGGACAAGTCCAGATATCACTTGCCACTGTTGTTGGCTGAGAATCAAACCTTAGTTGCTGGGTTTATATTTCAGCGCACTTACCACTATTGCACCACTCCTAATGTCGTATAAACAATGCTGTTGCTGCAGCACATCGTTACCAATGTGAATAGATTCTTAAATGGAGAATGTCCATTGGTAATGGAGATAAAGTATACATGAAGGAAAGTGCATTTAAAGAAGGTTAACATACTTGAGATTTACACTTGCACACACCACCTTAATTTCCAGTCCTTCATCAGCCAAGGAATCTGGAGCACATTCCACATCACAAGAGTATACAATTCCACATTGGAACACCAGATGGGTAACACGTACTATACATTAAGGGACATGTAATATCCTAGAAACATACATACAGGCAATGGCTGTAGTGGATATCATGCTTATATAAGGCAGTGAACGTGATATTGTTTCTTTAAGGCGTACGTGAGAGACTAGAACACGCAACTACCTGTTCTGACATTCAGGGTTTCTATGCATTTAATGTGCATGTAGTCAATCACATCAATTGTTTCTGCTTCAAACATCAGTCTGTCGCTTCAATGAAAAAATACATTGAGGTGCATTGAATACCAACGTTTTGTTTTTTGCATCTGATAATTTCTGAATCTCGGCTTTCAGCAGGAACCCACTTGGCACGTTGACATATATTAGTAGTGTTAAGGTGGTACAGGTTATAATGGTATCGTGACATGAGCTCATGTCCCTGCTGATGTGTCAGGAGAGAATCGACAACAGGTGTGATTTGGAAAGGATATATGTGCTTCATTTAATAATTTATAATGGGGAGACATTGTCACTCGCTTCACGAAACATAAACATTCGCAGCCACATCGTACCGACAAGTAGTTTTGAAATGTTGGAATTGTGGGCAGAGAAGTGGGGGTTATACCTTGCGCTCAATGCGTCTTTATAGGTTTGCCAATTCTCTTTGGCACTTTTCTTTAATACACAATCCCCATGCATTAGTCAGAGGCACCCGCAGTAATGGAACTGGTAGTGCGCCAAGCTATATTGAACATTCATCATCTATTAGGAACTAAAAGTGAATTTGGTTTTATTCCTCAAGAAATCCTCTTGCTGTTAGATTCTATATCAGGCTGTGTCGTATTTATCTGCGACAGGCACGTGCCAGGGGACGAGTGATGCTGCGAGAAAGTCCTTGATGGTGCTCGGACGATTTTTCACAGGGCAGCTTAGTGGCACCGTGCAAAATAAAATAAAACAGCACAATATTCATGGGATGGAGTGACACACCAAGGTTCCTCCATAATATTTACACTTTATATACACACGGTCGAGGCAGTTTTCGCTGATAATCACGGTCATTAATTTCATTAAAAATCAGGGGCTGCATGTCACGCTGATCAGGGCAGTGCACAGTAATGCGTCACAATGTGCAAATAGGTATGCTGAAGGGGTATCACTGCGTTTCTCTGCGAATGCTCACTGGAATCTGGATGAATGTGGGCATTGCAAAACAACTGCCTATTGATTATTGAACATCCAGGCCACTAAAGGGAGCAGGGTGAAGTGAGAATTATGGTCTGAGCTGGTATTGTTTCCATTTTAAAACATACGCAAATGCATATTTTATTGTGTGAATTGCATTAATATATCCATGAGATAGAACATTGTCTCTTTAACACGTAGTCTTTCGTAAACCAAAATCATCCATATTATGGGTTTTTATTGGGTTATATCGCGTAAATATATTAATGTGTCGTTAAACCCGCCACCATCCGACACAGCCAACTAGTAAGGGTTGTCACGTAAACAGAACATGCCAATTCGTAACTAGTACAGCACCACACCGTTGTGTTTGAGAGCCAAGCCACAACATTTACAATCTGAGTTCGACGTTTTGCCAGTGATTACAACTAGCTTCATCTCGTTGTTGGTGTGTGTATATCGGTTGGCAATTCACAAAATTATGTGTACCGTATTTGTTTTCCCAATTGATCGTAGCATACGGGTACAGCATATCCTTAATCTATATGTTCAAGACTATCAATGACCGTGCATTATTATGAAGTTAATTACATAACGGTTAGATAGCGGGCATCAGTTGACAAGTCAATCTGTGGCATAAAAAGAGAGAAGTACGGTGAGGAGTATAGGTTTGCAGAGCCCCTGCATGCTAGCGAGTGTTTGTGGACTTAATGTACTCGTATTTGATCACGATTCCAGCACAGAGCGATGTTATTTCTAGCTTCTGAAAAAAAAACACATAATCGTAGGGGTGTTTCACCATTTGCAAGGTGTTACATTTGAGTGCCGTTTGCGGTGCAGAATAAGTGGCTCGTCGTCTTGACAGCTCAAACTGGGCACACTGTGTATATGTTACCGAATCAAGCATAAGACTGAAATATATTTTGCCGTCACTGTGGCCAAATGTACAGAATCAGAATCTTTATTTAGACTGGGGGAGGAATCCGATGAGCTATGCAGCTCTTTTCCACAGATGTCCAGTGTGGGCGGGTCAGCAAGCTACAACAACAAACAATACAGAAAAACAACCAATAGGATTCCAAAATAGAGAAAAGGTAAGCAAGTCGCTAAAAATAAACAAACATAAAGTTAAAATTGCCCATACATTCCTGCCCATGTTTCTGCTCCAAATGCAAGAGCCTTGGCAAAGCAGCAACGTGCAGCAAGAGCCCTCGCCTGGTTGCAAAGGCTACGTAGTAAATAGTACACAAGTGAATAAATATGCACTTGAGCCTGCACTGATCACCATCCCACTCCACCCACGCCCTCTCCCTGCGCCCACGTTGCTCACACTCGTCCTATAGAGGCACTGTGACTCGGCGATTGTCAACATCTAGCCAGCATTGTTTAGAGCATACTACATGCAACTCAGGCGTGCGGATATAAAATACAATTATCAGTTAACATTTTTTTTATTTTAACTCAACACCTTCGTCAGAAAAGAGGTGATCTTCTAGGCAATGGTCCTTTATTCACAGCACGCAGATATGCCAGAGAGTAAAATTATCAGTTCGTACCCTAGGACACTTGAACTTGTGATGTTAAGTGTTGCGGCACACTCTGCTGTACTGAATATACACCTGGATGCATCTTCCAGTTGTACTATGCTGGATGTGACTCGGGGAATACTAGCACTAAGCATCAGGCACGAGTCGTTTCTTCTTCTTATGAGATATTTTCATGATGCGGGATAAAATGCTGGAATTTATAATTGGACGTCGGCCACTCTGTTCTTTAGGTGGGCATTCACATGTGAGCACAGAACATTTGGGTGGTGGCAGCTGCTCCGATGCTTGTTGGCACTCCAGCAAAAAGCAGGACTGAGGTGCTGCAATGTGAATCAGAGAATGTGTCCCTGGACTTGGACGCAGCCCGTGTACTGTAGCTGATGGAGCTATCTGATGGAGGAGCACGATGTATCTACAATGAAAACACGAGAGGCCACGTCGTGGCCTTCCCTACAATTTGCCCAATCATAGCAAAAGCTATATTGTGTTAGTACTCAAATTATGAACAGTTTTCTAGTCCAAATTAATAAAAATAAATCAGACTTGCTGCCAGAGCAGCCTTCATAACAATGCAAGACAATGTGTGTGAAATGTAATATGAAAGGAGACAAAATAATGTAGTTCTAGTTGTGTTTCATGATGATACAATAATTTGCACGTCATTCGTGTCACTTTGCAGAAGGACATTGGTAAATTCGTATTTATGTATTGTTTATGTTGAATACATTTAACAACATTTTTATGGAGCATATCACTAAGTACTTAATTTCCTACGATAAGCTTTTAACACGTATAACGCAGTACGGTTGTTTTTTTGTTTACATGAGAGGATATGAAATATTATCAATAGATATTTATCTGGTGTCCATTTGTCCTCGAACACCTTACGGAGCAAATGGTGTTTAATGACAAACATCGGCACATGCCAAACCAAACAGGCAAATACTGTGATTCACATATTTAAATATATATTGAATGCACGAGCACAATTTTTTTTTAATGAAGTAAACAATAATCACTAATCTCTAGATCGTTTCGTGGCATAACATGGACAATGCATGACATTTTTGACCGATGTTGGCAGCGTTATGGATTATGCTAAGCCGAGCTGTGAGCCTGTCTCCATTTTACCTTTGTCTGCTGTTTCGTGGAGCCAGCCTTGCAAGAGCCATCGGGATTCCTCAGCTGACGGAGAGAGCAGCCGTTCCATCACGAGCTCATGGGGAGGCTGGCGCCGGTTCGCCCCACCTGCCCTGCACACCGGGAGCCGGCGCGGGTTGGGTGGGGTGCTAAGGCCCTCTGGCTCGAGGACATCTGCTCACCGTAGCCGGCGAGAGAGCAGGGGGCCAACGCGACGCAGGCTGGACACGAAACGGTGCTGGCGTGGGACGGAGGTACCCCCCCACCACGGCACTGTATTCACATGCGCGCACGCTTGCACGGACGCACACAATTGGTCTGCCAGCTGTGTTCTCTATGCCAGAGCGGGCGTCTGCTGACCTCACAAGGATTCTACCATCTCTGGGTTTTGTAGGTGACGTGACAGATGGAGGAGGCTCGGAGACACAATGGCTCTGATTAGTCGATGCGCATCCATTTCTGGCACCGAGTCACCGCTTCATTAGAAGGCATTTGACAACATGTTTACCATCTGGCATTGGCTTATTCATCCCTTAAAATGGCCATGTACAAGCTTCATATTGAAATGGTTTGTTCCGAGATGCAATGCCATAACCCAGTGTGGGTTATTGAAAAGAAAAATCTATTTTACAATCGTGATGACTGTAAACAGAAACACTGTGCAGTTATGGAAACATCGGAGTGAATTTAACAGCAGTAAATGGTAGAACATATTTCCGCGATTGTAAAATTATTTTTTGTTATAGTGCTAATGAGATAACAGCTTGTTTTCTCATTGTTTTCAAATTGTGTAAACGTAATATATTTGATGTCCCCATCACGAATGGTATAGCATTTAAATGGTTTTGTTTCATGGTTATTTCATTTATATTTCAATGTTTTATTTCATTTCTACCAACATATGGCATTATAGTGTCTTTGTATTAAACATAAATCATTTCATTCATTGCCAAATATACCCAATAGAGTGATTCAATATAAATACTGTACTGTGCATACATTTTGCCTCCATAGAAACAGTGTTCATTTGTTAATGAGACTCATGAAGAATACAATTGAGTCAAGGTCTCATTGAACGTGCAAGGTTTAACAAATATTAAATAAATCGGACTTTGATTATCGTAATCGTCGTCATCATAATCAGCCATGATCCACTGTTGGATGAGGACCTCCCCAAGCAGTTGCTCATGTTTGTAGCCGTTGCTCATCTTTCTTCTCAGAGCGCATTTCATTCATCGGCTGCCACTAAAAATCAACATTCTCAACCACCGGCCATCGCCCCTTCTCGTGACGTGTCCTACTCGAGACCACTCGCTCTTCTCAACAGCTTGAACTGCGTCATTGTCATTAACCTGTTGTATGTTCTCGAATCCATGTGTTCCCCTTTCTGTGTCTCAACATCATTTGATCCATGCATTATTACACGCTCTGTACACTTCTCAGATTTTCTTTCATTTTCTTAATACAAGTTTATGTTTTTGATTCATGTCAAAGCAGGTATAATGCTCTGTGTGACGTTATTCTTTTGGATCATTGGTAGGTAAATTTTAATTTTCAAGATAAGATTTCTAAAAGTACTCCAACCTACTTGTGTATGCCTATTTATTTTGTCTACATGATCCGGGTCATCCTTTAATATCTATCCTAAGTTTATGCATTCAGCTGCATTTTCCAATTGCATTCCACAGATCGATGAAACTTTTTTTGCAGACTTTTATTTTGCTCTTATTTATCTTGAGCCCAACTTTGAAACCTTTGTAGAACATCTTCTAATATGTTCTATAGTCTGTTGTCATTTGATACATGTTGACTATGTTGTCAGCAAATCTGAGATGGTTAAATCTATTCCTGGATAGTTTTTGCGTTTGCCAATATAAATGACACTCTCGGTGTTTTCTAAGCCACATGAGGGCTTCCGGAGAGAGTTGTGTAGTTGTGTTATTCCTCCACTGCAGGAGCGCAGACTGTAGTGGTTTACGATAATGGTCCATAGATGGTTAATTTTAAATATGAGAATAGGTTTTCCCCTTTTTTCTAGCAACAAAACAGGTGTTGAGATGTTAAAACACCAAACTGAAACCTTTTACACAAGGAATCATGTCCGCATTAACCACAATAATTGCGGTCAGAATGCAAACAAAAAACATACTCTGATAATATATGCATTGTCTTTGAAACTGATTGGTCCACACCAGAGACAGCTTTCTTTTGATCCTAGTCTCAAAACGGTGTTAGACCAGAGGACGCCAACAGGCGTACAGCGCAAAGACAACGATATCAGAGTAATTGTTTGCATTCTGACCGCAAGTATTGTGGTTAATGCAGACATGATTCCTTGCAAAAGGTTTCAGTTTGGTGTTTTAACATCTCAACACCTGTTTTGTTGCCAAAAAAAAGGGGAAAACCTCTTCTCATGTATAGCTTTGTTTCTCCAGTCCAACTTTCAGACAACGTATACTTACACCACTGTGAATAACTCCTCATCTGATGTGACTTTTTGGTATTTATGTAATATCAGTGTGGCTTTTGTATTTTCGTAAATCGTTGTTTATGGCCCTGGTTTGTGAGAGCTAGGATGGCTTGAATAATTTTCCATTGAGTATAATGGCTTTTTATAGTCTACATATAAACTATCAATTAAGTTCTAGAAAATACTAATTCGTTTTAAATACCATTTTGCCAAGTAGGGATGTGTTCCTGATTTTTGATTCACCCAATTAGTGTAAAAATCAGGCCTAAATATGAGATTTCGGATGATCACATTTTCCCACCAAGAGCTGTGTCACGTGGCACCAGGTGACATCGCAATTGTAAGCACTATAACAGTTTAAATTAGTACATAATGCCATATTCTTGGTTCTTTCGGTAAAGTCAAGTAGATAGAAAATTAAAATGAAATTTAAAGTACATTGAAAATAATAAAAGCAAAAAACCCACAATTATTATTTCATTATTTTCAATTTTTTTTATTTTCTATCTACGTGACCTTACCGAAATAATCAGGAATATGAATTTGTGCAGTCACGAAAGTTTAACGTCAATACATAATGTCAATTACCCATAGAATATAATATCAAATTGTTCTGGATTATTTTTTTTTTATTACAGTATATAAAACTTTTTTAGACCCATGAAAAGGAATCCGAATGTTTAGAGTTTGGTTAGTACAGTGATACCTCGGTTCACGAACGCTTCGGTTCACGAACAACTCGGTTCACGAACAGAAAATTTCATAAAAATATGCTCCGGTTCACGAACTCCGCTTCGGTTCACGAACAGGAGCCGCGCCCATTTTTATTCTAATTCCAGGCTGTCACATGGTCGTGACTTCCTGTAGGAAGATCGTGGAGAGAAGCAGAGACACAGAAAGAAGTACTGTGAGTACTGTGAAGACACTTTCAGTGACTTTTTGATTTTTGGTGTGCTTTTTAGCACATACAGTACTGTACTGTACTACTGTACTGTACAATACTGTACTTACTGTATTGTACAGTTCACCCGTTTGAGTGCTTACTGTCTCCCACCCTCCTCCCACCTGCCTTCCTCCATGCCAGAAGTCATCTCAAGCAAGGTTAGTGTTCTCTCTTTATACATTACTATACTGTACAGTACTACAGTAATGTGTATTGTCATTTATTTCATATTTTTGTGCTACAAAAACCAAAAAAAAGGGTCAGAACGGATTAACCGGATTTACATTGAACCCTATGGGAAAATGTGCCTCGGTTCACGACCAATTCGGTTCACGACCAGAGTCAGTTCACGAATTAAGTTCGTGAACCGAGGTATCACTGTATGGCCAAAACATGTGTAAATTGCACTTATACAAATAAATACTGTATCTAACTTGAGTAAAACATGGTAGCTAACCTTTAATTACCTGTTTTCATTTTTCTTGCCTTTAATTATGTTCACATTTTAATGATGATGATGAAAATGTCATTGCCCCTTACTGTAAATTAATCCCATGATGCCATTTCTAAATTTCCATAGAATCATTGCATTCCTCTTTTTGTCTCATATTTTGTCGTTGCTACATAGCATACAAGTAGAATATAACGCAATATGGACTTGCAATGTGCAGACATATAACGGTGTGGTGCAGTGGTTACCAACCTTATGACTTGAAATTTGTTTTGCAATCACAAAGCACATAAATAATTGACAAACTATGCTGCAGGAGAACCCCCCTTAATTATGGTGATGTGACGAACCAATATTGCGGATCTTATTTTCTATGAGTTTATTGGCAAATTTACTCCACCTATGCATAGGATAAATGTGTGAATAACTGCAGACCATACAGCTCATAAGGATAATAGAAGTTGCAGGTAACAGGGTCGTGAATAAGAACAATTATCTTGGGCAGTGAAACCAAAAGAGTCCTTCCCGAGCCAAAGGGATCACATTCCCCAGTGCAGTGTGAAATGAAACACCGCACACCGGTCTACCAGCGACACGTCGTCCTCAAAAATTGTAAATGTTGTGGTTTCACTCTTCAACACACCGGTGGGCTAAAGTAGTGAACTATTTGTCTTTTGTCAACGTGACACTTTTTTTGCCGATTGGCCGTGTCGGGTGGTGGAGGGCTACGACACATTTATAAATAACGCGATCTAACCCAAAAACGTTTATTATGAATAATATTGGTCGCGAAAGCCTACGTGTTAAACTGCATATTAATGTCTGTATAGAGCAGAGAATGGAGCGGTGGCACAATGGTTAGCGCACTCCCATATGAAAGTAGTTAACCGAGTTTGATTCCCGACTCTGCATTAACATAAGACGTGAGCTGTATCTGAACCGACGCTACATCCTCCCACACCACCAACTTCACCACACAACACTCCCCATAATCGTATTGTATGACCCCCCCATGATTGTCCTGGCTTGGAGAGGACTTCATCCAGCAGTGGATTGATAATGGGCTGCAATTATAACAAATACAAACGTCTCTCAGAACAGAATAAGTAATATTTTTAAAAACTTTTTTTAAAACACGTTTTAATGAAATGTACCCTACTCGTAATGGCAGAACTCCACGACTCCAGGAAGTGGCCCCGAAGCTTGCCATAACGTCAGGGACCGTGGTGATTTACAGCCAACGTGAATTGAGCGTGGACAATTAGACCCAAGCCGAAACATAACATATAAAAATGAATGTTTAAAAATATATGTTTTATTTTTCATGATAGAATATTGTATTTTCATCCGCATGACATAAGTATACCAAGTTTGCAGTCGATACCACATTGGGAAGTGGGTTAAAATTAATTTATAAGATTTGAGGACACAACAACAACAGAGTGAGTTAAATAAAAGCGTGTAATAATACAAATAAATGCGTATTTTTATTTATTTCGGGCACGTTACACTGCCCCAGAAGAGTGTATTGTTCATCTTTAGTGTAGTATTGTTGATTATATTGGAAAATCCATGTAACAACAAATGCACATTATTGACTGCATATCTCCAGTGTAAAGCCCATCAGGCCTATTTTAAACTACAGTATTTGCATGTTGAATACAGAAAAATATTTGTCTCATTCACATGAAATAAATATTAATATTTTACTTTTCCATCATCAAGTAGGAGATATTTGGAACTGGAGGAAAATCATGGGATTTATTACCTGAGCAGGAATCAAGCTGGGAAAAGGGATGATGCCCTCTCTGAGGTTACTATTTGCATTGATGACCTGCCTGAAGCACTTTTTCACAGTGACTGAGATGGGAACTTCATCCAGCAATCTTCGTTCCTCGCTGCACCATCCACCCACTCCTGCTAATCCCTCCAGGGATGTAATTGAGTTACGTAGAAATATAGCTCTGTGGGTTAAGTAGTGCAGGAACTGAAGTGAAATGACTGCAGGGGGAAGGTGAAATGAAGTGGGAGTGGGGCATCAACTATTAAACGCTGCAACAGTAAAATATTTAGACGCAATTCTCATTTATTGCAGCAATGTCGATAAAACATTTTCCTTTGTGATTTTTGGTTTTAATGCAATTTAGTAATGTGCACAAAAAACACTGTGTTTGTCACAGATTAAAATTACTCATATAATCCAAATGCACAATACCATGAGGTGACCCCATGTCCCACTTTCAGTGGGTTAGCTGCATGTTAAACAAAGTGATGTATGTACGTTAACCAACGTTAAAGTCTTTGGAAAATGCAGTTCCTCTACACAAACATAACGCTGAGGCAAATTCGTTTTGACAATAAACACAAATGTCACATATGCAGATTTTCATTTCAATTCATTGCACCGACTGAACCTTTGAAACATTTGAAGACGAGCTTCATAAATGAAAGTGAAGCAAGGCACCAGAAAGAACATGCATTTTTAATTTGGCTGATGGATTTACGAGACATCAGATGTGCAGCATGGCACCACGCTGAGTGCACATGAGTGCAGACTTAAATGAGAGCTTAAGTCTCATAAGCGACTCTGGCCAGACAGACCACACTAATCAAATTTCCATTTTAATAAGCTCACGTGACAACACATGCTGTCCTGCTGCTACGTAGGCGGCAGCAAAGTGCAAACAATTTAAAGGATTTATGCAATATTGTGTCCCAATGCAGGCTCTTCCGCTTAAGATTCATAATCCTTTGCTTGCAATTATATATATGATGGAAAGAAAATAGGTGTTGAATCACAATTGCCCTAAGGAAGGTCATTCATTGAAAGGACAAACCTTCCCAAAATGCATTCTGCCCGTAACATTTAATAAAGTAACTTTTCATATAATTTAGTTTATTTAGTAATATTTCTGATTATTGAAGGGTTTGTCTGGTACTTAATAGCTACTTTTAGGTAACTATTCATATGCGGTCATCAGAAAACTGTTTTAAAATGTTAAGTCTCATCAGGCCCCATGATGTTAAGAGCGGTTTCTAACCCTTCCCGCGATCTCTCTGGCCTCAGTTTATTTGCGAAGAAGGATCATTGCTTGAAATGTCACATTCCAAATATATTTATTTTAAGGCAGTGTTGTTGATGTGTGTGTTTTCTATTCATTTACCATTACTGCACCATTCGCTTGTTGACATGAATATACCCAGGATGTGTTTCATTAAGGAATAAACCAAGGTGTTCCACTGCAATGGAAACTAATTAAAAGCAATCTTGCTCATTCAAGTTACTAACATTTTGTGCGCAACCCGTTCCACTCCGATTGGTTTTTGTATTGTTGTAACTTTCTGACCTGTCCCTTCTGGACATCTGTGAAAAGAGCTTCGTATTTCATCGGATTCCTCTCGTCTAAATACATATTCTGATATACTTTTCCCTATTTTAAACCATGAACTGCGTCACAATTAAAAAGTATATCTAAAACAGCAAAGCTAGTGCATGGATAGTTCTCATTGACTGTATAACAGTGTGATTGTATTATTTAAATGTCAGAGACAACTTTCACATAAACGCATTTTTTTTCCGGTCCTTGGACAGATGTGACTTTGACTTCACCCAACACTGCAAGGCCACACGGCTGCCTCCCAGGTCTGTGGGGGACCCCATCAAATGAGCTCAGCGAGCAAATGAAAGAACCATTGGGCACCTGAATGCAACACCTGGATGGGACTTCGAAGAAAACGGCAATCCGTGAATTATTAATGAAAACTAAAAATGCAAAAGGTGTGATGCTTACCAGGGGGGAGGATGCCAGTGGTGAATCAGTTATGAGTTACAATGGGCAGGATTCAGAGCTGGAAATGCCACACATGTGTACAGTCAATCCTTGAGAATCGGTTGTGAGTTACAATGGCAGGATTCAGAGCTGGAAATGCCACACATGTGTACAGTCAATCCTTGAGAATCGGTTGTGAGTTACATTGGCAGGATTCAGAGCTGGAAATGCCACACATGTGTACAGTCAACCCTTGAGAATCGGTTGTGAGTTACATTGGCAGGATTCAGAGCTGGAAATGCCACACATGTGTACAGTCAATCCTTGAGAATCAGTTGTGAGTTACATTGGTAGGATTCAGAGCTGGAAATGCCACACATGTGTACAGTCAATCCTTGAGAATCGGTTGTGAGTTAAATTGGCAGGATTCAGAGCTGGAAATGCCACACATGTGTACAGTCAATCCTTGAGAATCAGTTATGAGTTACGTGGGCAGGATTCAGAGCTGGAAATGCCACACATGTGTACAGTCAATCCTTGAGAATCGGTTGTGAGTTAAATTGGCAGGATTCAGAGCTGGAAATGCCACACATGTGTACAGTCAATCCTTGAGAATCGGTTGTGAGTTACATTGGTAGGATTCAGAGCTGGAAATGCCACACATGTACAGTCAATCCTTGCACTGAATTTATGACAGTGCCAGCGCAATATTTTGCATGCATAATTCATGTGCAAGTGTATCTCTACAGTAATCAAATATATCATCACGTAATCTGTGTGGGCAAAAAATAGTATGAAATCAATTAATGCAATCTCCTTTGGATGTGGCAGCTGAATAAATCAATAGCGGAGTGCGAGAGAAGCACATTCGTTTTAATTAATGAATGTAAACAGTCATCAGTACACATGCACTCACACCAAACTAATCATTTCCATACGTAATTATGGTTCCCAAATCTACCTTGCAAAAAAGTTAACCTTAATTAATTTTAATTTAGTTTCTACCGTACCTAGATAAACAAAACAATAATTATAATAAATACATCTGGTAATCCTTTAATTGAATAAGATTAGAGATAATTGAGATTCATAATTTTACTTCACAACATACATCTGGAAAAAATAAATGGACAGTTATTCTTTACATTTGTTATTTCTACTATTGTATTATTATTGTTATTATGACTGCTATTATTTGAATGTAGTCATGCATCCTGTCCTAATAACCGATTGCATGTGTGCTGTGTACCTCTCGGTGGGTTGGAAGAATTTGGCCACACGACGGCTTGGTTGAGATCCAGGCTGACAATTGCACGAAAAAACGTGACCCAGTGCCTGCACCAAACACCGATCAATGCATATCAACAATGTATTGCCTAAATTATTGAAGGCAGTTGCTAAATTCATGCCGCGGCAAATCGACAGGCACGCTCACGGAAACATGTGCACGTACGTTGATTGTCTTGACATTATCTGTCACGTGTATTTTCCTCGTCACCTAAAAGGGCCAATGAAAATAACGCTAATCACTTAATGAGCCATTCTAACAGTTGGTTATGTGCAAGTCTGCCGGCTGTAGTGTAGATCCCTTATAAACCTTTTTTTACTAATTCGTTTTAATAATTAAGCTGTTTTTAGTAAATATTAACCATTATGTGTACAATAGTTCTGTAGGAGAGAATGGTGCCAATCGTTTTTTATTCCAACCTTGCAGAGCTATACTGTACATGAGAGCAAGACGATTACTGCAAAAACGGAGTTTCTTCGAAGGGCGATTCCAACGTTAAAATCTTCATTCTTTTGAAAGGGGAGTCTAATAGGAATTCTGCCATGGAAGACACGTGCTATAGAATTGTATTCTATTGTGATGTATGTTGAAATGCAATGTTGGAATTGACCCAATTTCACCCTGAATCTGATGTGGTGTTTGCAGAACAAAAGAAGGCCCATGCATCGTGGATGGCTTTGTGAAGTCGGGCCCAGGCACTGTCCTTACCTATGCCCATGCGTGGCCAGAATGCAGGGAGCGACTAAGTGGATAGCCAAGCCTACAATCATACGTAGATGCTCCGTATATATGACTGTCACGGTGCATAGACCTTCACATCTCGTGTGAACACCATGCCTGTTCCACGCAATGAGCAATGCCAATGTTGCTCAATGTGTGGAACAGTTGGTCCCAGGAAGTGGAGGCCCCTGTGGTAATGCTCGTGGTATCAGTGATAGTTATGGTGGTTGCAGTGGTAAATCTAGCGGTTCCAATGTTCTCACTGGTTGTCCCAGTGGTTCTAGGAAAGTCCTCTTAGTTCAAGTGGTCGTCCAGGAGGTCCCAGTGAGATTTATGGTGATTCTCAGTGGTAGATATGGTGGTCTCGGTAGTAGTCACGGTGGTCGACTCTGTAACTAACTTACCATATCCATATATTTCAGTGCCGATTCCACTACGCTGGCCAGATCACGTGATTCTTAATGCCAAACCATGTTCCAATCAGACGATCCCACAATCCCACTTGGAATCATTCAAATTCAAGAATGGCGACGAAATTTAAAGCAATAAAATGTGAGAATTGGCCAGCTCTACAATATGGATACTATTCATAGCTTTCCAATTTTGTTTACTAGATGTACAATTACACAATGATATTTCACCTGCAAATGTTGAAATACTACTTTGTTCAAGACAGTTGCAAACACAAGCATTGAAAAGCGTTTTACATATTTGTTCACACTCATTTACTTAGACCTGCTCAAGGCATCTAGACTAATAATTGTTTTATTGATAAAATATGTTTTTCACATTCAATGTATATTTTGATTCTCTGCTACTATTGCTTGTGGAGTTTGTATCTTGTTATTGTTGTGTTTGGTTTGGGAGTTTGTTACGCGTGTTTTTTAGAGCTGCTATACAATGTGCGTTGCCGCATTCATGTTATTATTTTACCAGCATAACGAAATTGCAAAAGCGTGGTTTTGGGTGCTGATCTGTATCATTGATTTTTATGCTGATTTAATCATCCTGATTAATTACAATGAATGGATTACAGAATCAATTTTGTTTCATGTGTCTTGAATGTTGTTCATAACTCATGAGGACTGGTTTTCTGCAGTGAAATAAATGCATTTGTTAGATGGAGGTTTTTAAATGTTCACAATAAACCTTCGACAGATTTAATATTTATCAAGGCAAGGCAGGAAGGATTACGTGCCTACTACATGAATAGGAATTGTCACGTTCCCATGGCAATTCTAATTTACCACCGAATGCATCGTATGTTAGGAATTAACACTTGTTATTGATGACTTATAATGCGCGATAGAATATTCGTTTTAATCATTTCTGGGAGAGGTGATGGCATTTATTTATGCAGATTTGCATATATATAAATATGTAATCCAGCAATAAAATGAAAAGTGAGCAACCAATGCCTATATATTCCTGACTCTGGAAGCGAATTAATTCACATTTGAGATGACATTTGATGTCACTAAACCAATATCCTCATATGTCTGAGAACATTTTACATATTAAATGTACAGTAGTTATGTAAACAACCAGACTATATAAGACGTGACTTGTCTACCACAAATATACAACAAAAATGCACCCACAGCCTTCACAAGTAACCCGACATGCACATTGACGTGAGTACATCTTATAAAAGTGACATAATAAAAGAGCTTATGGTCGGTATTGTGAAACATTCACATGTTTGGGGTCCTTTTTGAGACTATTTCAATTGGCCGTTCACAATGGACACAATTGGAAAGGGGTCATTGGTAAAGGTTGTGATGAGAATTGATCATGACCACATGTGAAAATGTTGATGAACATCATTTTGTGAAAGTTTCCCAGGGAATAAAACACTGTCATAGTCCATATATGTGTAGTGACACAGCGCCGACTGCTGTACAGCAGCTGCAACTGCAGGTGGACACTTAGCATATACGCGGTGTGTGTGCTGGCAGGGCGGAGGAACTGGGGCAAGGGTCACGGTAGACCTCGTGGGGAGGCCCCTGGAACCCTCTGGTGGGTTCGAGAACGGAGGCACGGCTTGGTTCCGCCCTACCAGCGGAGAGCGGGAGCTTCAGGCTGCCGGTTCTGCGAGTGGACTCGTCCCGTCGTCGCTGTCGTCGCTGTCGTCGCTGCCACCTTCGCCCGATTATTGCGCGACCGGACAGGAGTTGGTCGTCTCGGTCGATGCCGTCGGTGCAACGTGGACAGGGTCGTGTCTGGGCCGGGTCGTACAGCAGCGTGGTCGTGAGAGAGAGAGGGGGCCGGAGTTGGTGGCGTGAAACGTAATAAAGGACGGTGCCTCCTGCGACTACCTCGTCTCCGACTGAGTGTGTGTGCCGCAAGCCACCCGCACACGCGCGCCTCGATAAGGGAGAAGAGACCTATGACACTACATATGTAATGGCACCAACAGTAAAAAGGTGTTGGTTCGGGCAATGACCCTTCTCTATGTCCTCTAACAGAGGGAAATTGCCTGAAACATTACCTGTTATATACTTATTTAAAGCAGCGCTATTGACGGATGTGTCGATTTTTTTAATTTACAAAAGTGAAAATACTGAGCCAATATCTATAAGAGTACTGCACAGCGTTTGTCATTTAGCAAGCAAAACTGTCAGGATAAACCGCTAGCTAGTGCATTTACTCCTCTCTTTGTAGCATGTTTGGAATAGAGGGGTGAAGGGCAATTATAGTCAAATACATATCTGCTACTTCAGCACCTACACATAGGTTAAAACAAATTGGTATAAAAATAGCAAAAAACCAATTTTCCCTGAACTGAAAATGAGTTAACATTTTTGCTGACTCGTCTTTTTTACAGGCCTGGATCTTCTGGCTGAAGTTATGAAATATGTACTGTATTAATAATAGACACACAGTACAGCAGAGTACGCTATTCACTGTGCATATGGAGCATTTGATTGAGCTTGTGGCATTTTATGTAGGCGTGTGTGTATCATAAGTATTCGAGAGTAGAGATATGTAACGTAACACATCGTTTTAAAAGAGATGCAAATCTAAAACAGTTTATGTATAGGCTTGCAGTACCCAGTAAAACATGGAAGGTTAGGCCAACATTGGTCCATCCACATGCCAGTGTTGGCCCCATGCTGGCATGTTTACTGAGTATGTCCATCACGAATTGACGGTACATGTAACGCACATATAAAGAAGTTAACTGTAAATAGAAAAAGGATGTTTAATACTTTATGATGGTCCTCTAAAGGTTTAAGACATGCAGTCAATTACCTGTTCTCCTGGGTAATAGAGGGGATGGATGGCCTGAAACAAAACATAGATATCGCAACAGCTCTGTAAATTATGTGATTAAAATGGATGTATAGTATTGTTTAACTCTATATAATAGCGGTGAAGGAATATCATGAGGTCATTATTCTCTGGAGAATTGCAGAAAACGCTACATCGAACGAACCATTGCACAGGGAGGGAAAATACCTAAGCACACAATGTACTGAACTCACCGCCGAACATGTGAGAGTATTTACTTGCCAGTATGTTTGCGGACACGTGAAGTGCCCACGAGTCGCTGAGTCATTGGCCCTCGTCGGAGTGGGGATCAGCAGATAATACAAGCAGTGTGCTTGGGGAAATGCCATATTTGTATCCGCTCAATGTTGGCAGAAATCATACTGAGCTAAATTCGACCAAGTAAAAATAAAAATATTTTTTTCTGAGTCTGTGTCTGTCCATCATCCTCAATGCTAATCAAGGCATAATGATGAGTTGGGACCGTAGGGATTCACCCTTGTGACAAATTGCATTGCTCGTAAAAAGTAGGTCAAAATTCTGGCAGACCAAAGTGCCTTGTTTGTCATAAATATTTTCTGACAAACAAGGAATAAAGTAAGCCCGCCCCCCCCCCCCATGTTTTGTATTTTATCACCTGGTACCGAGTAAACGCAACAGACGCGTTTCCAGCACATTTTTCCTCCACTCTTGGAATAATGCATGCCGCTTTTCGACACCCTCCCAGAAGAACCTCGACCATTTCAAAGCAATTTACTCCGAGCCAGTATAAAACTATAAAAGCCACCGTGATCTGCCAGAGAAATATGAGCAAGGTGAGGTCACGCTAGATATATTTTCTTCCCATGCAAGGTCGCAAAATTGTGCACGGTTCAGCTCAACAGGGTGGCGAGGCCAAATATTACATGCGGTGTGTCTGATGCCTGCACAGCCATAAGTTATTGTTAGGCTGGGCCACAGCCGCGACCAGTGTTAAACGTCCAATTTATTCCCTCCCCACGTTGCCTCTTAGAGGGGGGGGGGAAGATTCCCTTTGGAGCCAAGCCCATATTGTAACTCCCCACTGTGCTCGCTGATTAAGGAAATGCTGCCTATTTCAGTTCCATAACCGTTGCCGGAGTGGGGAGTCCACGTGTTGTTTTATCCTTGTATTAACTGCATTATCTGGAATGCTCATCAAATGCACAGTGTATCGTCACGTACACCAGTGTAGCTGTCAGAGGTGGGACAAAGTCATTGTTATGCAAGTCCAAGTCGAGTCGCAAGTCATCAAATTCATGACTCGAGTCTGACTCGAGTCCAAGTCACATGACTCGAGTCCACATCTCATAGGTGGGACAAAGTCATTGTTATGCAAGTCCAAGTCGAGTCGCAAGTCATCAAATTCATGACTCGAGTCTGACTCGAGTCCAAGTCACATGACTCGAGTCCACACCTCTGGTAGCTGTGGAGGTGTTAAAATATTTAAAAAAGTGTGTGGGTATACACAGGGCTGGAAATGTTATTGAGATCTCAAAACTAATTTCTTCGGTTATATACAGTGGCCAAGTATTCTGTCTGAATGGTTCCTATTATTATACTACGATATTGCTGCAGAAGGTAAACTGCAGTTACATGGGCTGCAGGGCGAATAGGTTTAGCATGAGGACTTCTCATTTTGTATTTTGACCAGTAGACATCTTGCATATAAAAATCACCAGTAGTCAAAGTATATGCCATATGTGGCATGTATGTATACACACCATACATGAGTATAAGCTGATACAGAGTGAAGTGATGGCAGCATGCTGCACTATGAACCATGCTACCCGTATTTGATGCACGGCCACAACTAACATCAGTGGCAAGTGATGTGTCTTTTTCATGGGCAGCCACCTTCACTAACCCGCACTGACCAGAATGGTGAAGTATGGTCAAACAACCTTCATCCAATATTGTGTTAACACGGAGCTGTACTGTACACAAATTGGTTATATTATAACGTATTTAATTACAGTATTTGTTCTCGTGTGTTAATGTGGTTGATGTATATATACTCTACTTTTAAAACCCACATTTTCAAAAAAAAAATTATTTTCCTTCATAATTCTTCAAGTCTCTCGAAATTGTTCCCTTAAATGTAAATAGTTGCAATTACCAAATATAGCAATAACCACACACAAATGCATCTGTGCTGTGAATAAGTACTTTGTGAACGGTAAGCCGGTTTCTGTGGAGTTGTGCTCTTTTATACATTTAAAGGATTTATATGTTTTTAAATCAAATATGAAAGAGCAACCCCACCATACACGTTTGGTGTTGTACAATAATAAAACATCGGTCACTGTCACGGCAACAGATTTACATGCATTTATATATTTTTTTAATCAGTGCATATAACTTCCAGCTGTCACTAAGGTAAATTCAAATGGACTTCCTCGTATAAGTACACAGTGGCATTATGCTACGAATGTTGACCGAACCAGTTGGCACGAACTGTTCATGTTCTTACACAAGGATGCGCAATATGCTGATTCATTACCGTATTTGCCTTGCCATTGTTGTAGTCACTTGATATATGCGCAGACATGACCAGAATATCTAATACTGTACGTTACCTTAACCGGGGTCAAACTGCTTTCTTCATGGGATTGAGAGTTACAATGATCTGGCCAATAAATGGCAATAGAATCCCTACATTGGCCATGAGAGGCTTCTGATCTCGCCTTTACGGCTGAGTAAAATGTGGTCCTTGTTGGTATGACCTCAGGAGGGAGGCTGGTGACCTTTATACAAATCCATTTGTATTTTGTGGCTGGGATTGCTTTGGTTGGATTTTCTCAGATTTAGTGCGGGAATGCATTTTTAATGGATCCCTGCGAACAGGCAACAAGAGACGTTGAAGGGATTTTCTTCAGACACAGTAGGGATTGTATGATTTATTTTGCTCGAGCAACGTCACGTAGATTCTTGACAGATAATTTGGTCTCATTGGCTGAATTATACGTAAGGCACAACAAACATCAGTTTTTCATCGATCATCAACAGCAATATGTTGCCAGCCACACTTCTCCCTATCTGGCTTGTTATGAAATACTTACAGGTATGGAAAGGATGAAATCACACAAGTAGCATTTCGACTAACCTCTTAAAGAGAATACGATGTGATGCGCACACGTTTTGCTTTTTAAAAATAATTGCATGTGGCTTGTTCAACATATGTTTTTAATATTAAAACATTGAACAATCTTCTTCTTCTTGGTTCTTTCGGTAAAGTCACGCAGAAGGGAAGTAATAAAATAATAAAAATAAAACATAATAGAATAATTCTCACGACGTTTCGGCCAATGCTGAATGCTCTTGCTTTATCAGCGGTTGTTATCGCCAATGCTGTACTCGGGGAGAGTTATATTAAAGTATGTACAGCTTGAATAATAACACATAACTTATATCATAAATGTTCATTGTCTTACTACAGTTTGCATATGATTTGAATATTATATTACGTGGCTGGATACAGTCATGATAGATGGACATGACAGTGATATGGACTATGTGAGGTCGAAGGCTTAACTTGACTTGAGGTGCATGCACTCCCTGGAGGTGTGAGATGCCCTTTCTGGGGGTGTGAGAGATGGCCAGATTTTTTTCGAAGGTAAATAATCTAAACACAAATTAAGCACTGGCACGTAAGTACAACTACATTGTTTCATCAAACCTCTGCATTAACATTGTACATTTTTTTACGATTGAGAACCAAAGGGGTGCAAGGCTGCAGTAAAGGTTAAGTTAACCAATGACCTAAAGCATTTACATTCAGATTGGAGAATGTTCTGTATAAAATAGTAGAAATGGACCGGGCTGAAATAATTGGAGACAGCAAAATATGGCTGACACAGCGATGCAATTAAATTAATAGTTCGAGTAATTGAATCAGGCTGAACAAATTAATCAGTTTTCACGAAACCTCGAATCATGAGACACCGACTGGGCTTCCACAGAAGTGTGTCCCAGCAGAGGGCGCATTACACTGTGGGGTCAGCTGACATTCCACGGGTGTGTGCTGGCCCATAGTCGTTTAAACATGTTGTTGTTTTTGTTATTGAAAATGCCAATGACTCAATGTGTGTTGTTTTTAGCGCCGGGTAATTTCATTTAGTTACTACTAAATATTACAGAAGGAAATAAAGCATGAAAATATTATTTCTGTCAATATTTTCAATCAAAATCTTAACAAAACACGTTGTGAATTTTAATCTTGTTTATGGCATCACATGGATGCTTTGTAATTATTATGTTGTAAGACATGTTAGCTATTTAGACTTGATAATTAAATACACATTCCACTGTTGCAATGGGACATCTGATACATTTATTCTTATTTTGACCAAATAGAATCGGAGAGATTACTTATTCACTTTAAACATTCATATATGTATGAGGTTATTCATAACCTGTCAGTGGCTTTTCGGTAACAGTTGTCTAGTGAATGTGACATGATCCTGATATTTGCGTGAATTTTTATGTAGCTGCTCAATGGCAGATGTATCACGTGATCAAATATGGTGTTGTCAGAGTACAAATTCATATCAAACCAGTATTCCTCTTTGAGACCGTTAAAGATAATTAATGATGGAACGGAAGTCCCCAAGACAAATAGGGCACAGCTCAAGGTGAGCAGTAGGGAGAATGAAGGAGTAGCCAGGTAGGTAGGGGAAGAGGGGAAGAAGGAATGACCAGGCCAATATTTCGGGGATTAGAGGGTGATTAGAGGAGACGGGAGGGAAGAGAGAGACAGAGTGAAGGAAGGAGCAAGCAAAATAGAGCTGCACGAAGCAGTGTCTGTATTCAGAGGAGGTGGGAAGATGGGAGGGAATCAACATGGGAGTGGCCACACACAAGTCAAGTGATTTGCAGGATGCTTGAGCTGATATAGATTTAAAGATCGATTATATTATCCGTGGATGGATTATCCATTTTTAAGATTAGCCGTGTTTACGGATATTTTTTCGACGTGCACCCTGGTTAAATCTGTTTCTCCCTACTTGTGGTTCAGTACTCACATGATCGCAAAATGTTGACAAGCAAACTGATTACTTTATGATGAAAAGGAAGATGGCATTCTGTCTACACCCCTATTCCACGGTGGTAAACAGTGAATACATTTGTATGGTGCCGTCCATAAATGACGTCACGTACCCAGGGGGGGGGGTGGGTCAGACATTTGTGACGACGGGGGGGGGGGGGTTGAGAAATGTGACGTCACATCAAAATGCGCAACTTTAAATAAATATAGACAACACGTTCTGCTAAATTAAATCGACTTTAAAAAAAAAATTCTCCTACAACATGAGAGTGCAGCGCCACATTAAATACGCAGTACAATGACAATAGTTTAAAGCGATTTGAAGCATGTTTTTTTTTTGGGGGGGGGGGCATAGCTTTGTGACGTCATATTCGAGAGGTGGTATGACTTTTTGTGACGCCGTGTGACTAGGCGGGAAGGAGGTCAAAAATCGTTAAAAATCATCGCGTGACATCATTTATGGACGGCCCCTATAGCATAATTTGGATATGTTTGCATAATCCGTGTGGTTCACCCCTCCTCTGGATGATCAAGAATTTAATGAATATTTGAAGCAGTTAAAAGAATCAGAGGCCCTTCCTCCCTTCACCAACTGGCCAACAGTGAATTATCATTAGCCACGATCTACCTACTGATGGATGAAGGCCTCTCCAAGCTGTTGCCATTTCTCAGGCTTTCACAATTCAACAATTCATCTGGCTCCTGAACACAAGCAGATTTAACGGCCGCAATTCCGGTATAGACGTCCTCAATTGCTGGAGCCTCTCGGCTTGTGATAACACCTAGAAGGTCAAAACCAGTCCAGTTGTTGGCTCGTTGGTATTGGTCTGGAAAACCAATGAACCAAAACAAGTTTATTTATATTTTATATACGGAACAGAGCTTTGTTTAAAGTGATAGTACCCATAATACCCCACGAAAATACACGAGTTTGTGAAGACAGAGGTTCACTGCAAGCCATCTTGGCTACCATGAGAGATTCGTTCATGAGGCTATCCACATATACAAACACAGAGACAATTTCAACCGAGAAGATGGATTCTGGCTTAGCAATAATTCGAAGGATTTGATAAACCATTTCGGGTCTCAATTGATTGTGTTCACGCTTACGGTGACTTTCAGACCGCATTCCATTCTCTTCTTCTCCCCCCTCCTCTTTTCCGAACATAGATGGAGTTGTACGCCTTCTGATGTCATCTGGTCCAACACCAATGGGGACTAGGCTCTAAAGAAAGCCGTCTCGGGTGTGGACCAATCAACTTCAAGGACAGTGCATATTATTATCATTATCAGAGTTGCTTCTTTTTGTTTGCTTTTTTGACTACTTGTGTTGTGGTTATTGCAAACATGATGCCTTGAATAAAGGTGTCAGTTTTGTACCAGTTTAAAAGGGTAAAAACCTACGACTATAGATGGACTCGTCCATCTGACCAACTGCTAAATCGCTGTTCGTGGTGCTGACGTTAGGAAAAACCGCCACTTTTTACAAATTTTCTTGCTGTGGATTTAACACCTGATGATGATTGCTTGTGTTGCAGTCGAAACGTCGTAATAATTGTTATTGTTTATATATTTATTATTTTATTATTTCCCTTCTACGTGACTTTACCGAAAGAACAAATAATGTGCGGTAGCACAGTTTATATGACTCCTCTTGGCAATAACATCTGGTAATCAAGTAGCATGTATGTAACAAGCTTGACTGCTGATAAGATTCAGAAGGTCAAAACCAGTCGAGAGTTTGCTTGCATAAACAAATACTGCTAGATAACATTGTCCGGCGAGCTCTTGATGAGTAAATACAGGTAATCAGGTACCATGACACCCATGATGTAGTTGCTCAGCCCGAGCTCGCATTACTCTGATAGTGCTTGTCTTTGTGCTGTACGCCTTTTGGCGTCCTCTGGTCTAACACCTTTTGAGACGAGGCTCCAAAGAAAGCTGTCTCTGGTGTGGACCAATCAGTTTCAAAGACAATGCATATATTATCAGAGTATGTTTTTTTTTGCATTCTGACCACAAGCATTGTGGTTAATGCAGACATGATTCCTTGTGAAAGGTTTCAGTTCGGTGTTTTAACATCTCAACACCTGTTTTGTTGCCAGAAAAAAGGGGAAAACCTAATCTCATATTTTGGTACTGGCAAAGGAGGTCCCATGATGTATGAGGAGATGTTAATCATTAAGAATCACGAGGAAAGAACAGGATGCCTACGTTGTTTGGCCATGGCTAACATATAACACGTGGACTCTATATAAAGAGGCAAACTTTGTCAAACGGAAGACAGAATCGAGATAAATACATTTGGACACAGCCAAACCATTGGCAGAACTTCATACTTTTGACAAATGGCATCCTTTTCTATCAGAGGGAGAATTAACAGGATTCTCAGTCTCTCCAGGAATCAAATATAGAGTTTTAGGTTTAAAAGGCACATACGTTTGTATTGTTCAAAAAACATTAACTTTCATATAAACCATGGCAAATTGAAGATAATTCAAATATATGCTCAAATACAAGCCATAAAAATGAAAGTAAATCAAATAAATGAAATTCCGATGCGAAGTCCAATTGAGGGTAAAATGAATTACAACATCGTCATTTGTGAATTGAATACAAAAGTATGTTCAAAGTGCAGAGTAAGTTTGTTATTCGAATTATGAATGAGAGAGATTTTAAGGTCTGTTAGATTTGCCAGCAGGGACATAAACAGATAATGATCACCTTTGTCAAAAAGGAATGTAAATGATGGATATAATCTAGTGACGCACATACACCGAGATGTAGAGGGATGTACGTGCATGAAATATAAATACATCTCTGTCCTTAGCATTTTCAATACAGGAAATTTTATGTATTTCAGTATGGAATTTTGTGGCAAACTAGAACGCATTTCTCAATGAAAGGGTCCTTGCCTATAAACATGGAGCAGTTCCGTTTTGGTTCAAGCACGAAATGTTGAAATTGACCGGTTGTGTAAAAAACAATCACGTCTTTTTGCGGAGAGACATGAGAAGGAGGTGTTCTTTATTTTGTCATCAACACAGGAGGTGATCACAGACTTGTGCAATGCGCGTTGCACTTCAACATAGTCAGAACATGGCAAAGCAAATTACTCAAAAAATTAGGTAACTGATTTTTGTGAAGTGTGATCAAACAACCCCCACGACTGACTCGGCTTAGAAAGGCTTTAATCCATCAGTGGATTGACAGGGCTGTAAATCATTATTAAAATTATCCACAACTTGTTTCCCCTTATACTGTAACACTACTGCACTTTGAGCTTACATGTGAGTGGTTAGACTTACACATGACATTGTAAATTCAAACTTGTTTTTGTCGTTGTTCTATCATTCAACTTAAACTTAGGATGCATACACTTAAACATTACTGCGTTGTACCCAAGACAATTAAGTGATTAACCTTCACAGCTCCTGATCTGCCTGAAGTCAGTAATGTTTAGCTGGCTGACCTCACGAGCAGTAACACAATAGTTTACACCAGAGGTGGGACAAAGTCATTGTTATGCAAGTCCAAGTCGAGTCGCAAGTCATCAAATTCATGACTCGAGTCTGACTCGAGTCCAAGTCACATGACTCGAGTCCACACCTCTGGTTTACACCGAGCATCACGAGAAAAACCGGTAATATGAGGAGATGGGAACATTAGCCTTGCAAGTAAATACACTGAATTATGCTGTGGTTTACACCACCAACACAATGAGTATTTAACACTCTTTCATATGCTGGACTGCTGCATAAGAATCATGAAAAACTTAAGGCCTTCTTTCACCATACTGTACGACCAAATATATCGCTAGACAACCACCACCACCGCTTCATCATAACAGCGGGGTTTATTTTCATTATAATTCAGTGTTATTGATTATTGTGGCTTTCGATATTTCTCTCTCTCCAAACTCTGCATAAGCGATAGGGTTGGATGATTCAGTTATAGCCCCAACAACACACCAACCACTCACTCACACAAGTGGTCACAGTGCTTGGCTTGGGTGGAGGGTGTACAATGGAAAAAAAAAGGATGCGTGTCCCTCTATTGTTCAAGTGCCTGAAGACAGCCACTGAATCGGTTTCACTCCGCGGACGGCGAAACAAAAGACTCCACCTCGGGTTTTGTGTGACACAATAATACGCGCGGTGGGCAGGGTCGCGTCCCATAGCCCACCTGGCACCATCGCGCCAACACATGTGGTCGAGGTGCTAACAGGGAAACGCTCAATTTTGAGATTTGCTGGAAAAACCACACGGGTGTTCTACTTCATTTCCTGCTGTGAGGTAAGAGAGTGAGAGAATGCTCCTGATGGATGAGTAACACTTGGCAAACGCCGAATGCAATGTGGATTTATGTCGCATCTAAATGTGATCGCATCTCAAGCTGATGCATAGAAAAAGTGGGCATATGTGTTTTATATGAATAGGCAGTCAGTCATAGGCAGATGAAACAAGGCAAGGTCTTGAGCCGAGCATTGAACACGAGCATGGAGTCGACAGCACGGATGGCAGGGGTAAGGGAATTTCAGAAAAGGCGGGCAACACGGGAGAATGAGCAACCTCACAGGGAATGAATATTGACAAAGGGCTTCGATTAAAACAAACTTGGGTTCTTGGAGCAGAGTGTGTGTGTGTGGAGCGGAGTGTGTGTGTGTGGAGCAGAGTGTGTGTGTGGAGCGGAGTGTGTGTGTGTGGAGCGGAGTGTGTGTGTGTGGAGCGGAGTGTGTGTGTGTGGAGCGGAGTGTGTGTGTGTGGAGCGGAGTGTGTGTGTGTGGAGCGGAGTGTGTGTGTGTGGAGCGGAGTGTGTGTGTGTGGAGCGGAGTGTGTGTGTGTGGAGCGGAGTGTGTGTGTGTGGAGCGGAGTGTGTGTGTGTGGAGCGGAGTGTGTGTGTGTGTGGAGCAGAGTGTGTGTGTGTGGAGCAGAGTGTGTGTGTGTGGAGCAGAGTGTGTGTGTGTGGAGCAGAGTGTGTGTGTGTGTGGAGCAGAGTGTGTGTGTGTGTGGAGCAGAGTGTGTGTGTGTGGAGCGGAGTGTGTGTGTGTGGAGCGGAGTGTGTGTGTGTGGAGCGGAGTGTGTGTGTGTGTGCGCGTAGGGAGGGTAGTCGAGTGAAATAAGAGGGCAGGTAAGCTGTGCCAAGTCCATGAATTATCTTGAAGATGGCGAGAGATTTGACTGGGGATCACCAGAGCGATCGGAATCTTGGGGTGATGTGGTATTGTTTACGGCGAGAAGCCACGTAACTAATCTTCGGTCACTCGTAGTGCTATTAATTTTTACTCCTAGTTTATGATAAGAATAAGTTTGGACATTACTATACTATTAAACATCATTTATGCCTCGAGTTTGCTGGCTGGCTGCTGGCTGGGCACCTCTCCATTGCCACCGAAGCTTGCTGAGTAACTGGGTATATGGGATTTTCCGTGTAACAAATAAACATTGAATTGCAATGACAGACGACGTTCGAAAGACACTTGAAATGTAGCAATACCGAATAGGTGGTAATACATTCATAAGACTGACACGGATAGTTTAAATTTCCTCTATCCCTTCAATTTCTGCTCCGATAAATGGTATTCTTTCGCCAGAATATTATTTCTATCCTCGAGTCTATAGACACATCTCACAATAATACGTTGCCTTGGCAATGTGTTATTGTGCCTTGGCAATGTGTTACATTAAAGGGCAGATTTAGTGCTCCGATTACAGGATTGTGGGAAGAGTATGGATATGACAGATGTGTCTTATTTTAAATTGGAGAGCTGTTGTCTTTAATGCTCCTGATATTCATGCAACTTGACATCAGGTCGTCAGAGTGGCGCTCGGTGGTGACATGGAATCTCCAACCACTCAAATATTGCCTCTTGATTAACACAATTCGATCTTACACGCTTTATTACCCAGCATGATTTGAATGCACATTTCAGAGATATATTTTTGTAAGGGCACTTAAATGAATATACGTGTTACTGCAGGGTATATTTATTGTCAAATGTAAAATAATATCAAGTAACATAAGCTCGTGCTTTCATAGATCAGGCCGTGAACTCGGTGTCAGGGTATGTGCTGCTCATGATTGCGTCTGCGCTTATCAAGGCCTCGTTGGGGCTCTTTGTGGTTTTACATTTTTAAACGCTGCCCCCGGTTTGAGTTTCCCACGTGAGGGATCAGTGAAACGCTCATTTATTGATGCCTGTTTGCATAGATCAGCTTACAGCTGAAGGGCTAACACTGAATATCACCACAGGCCAGGTACACAAACAGCATCGCAGTATCACACATTGTCACGGTAACTGCGTTTTGTTTTCCTCCTCTGGAGATAACTTTGTTCGTCATTTAAAACAAAACAAAGCATCACGGTAGGCTCTTGTGTTGAAATTAGTAAGCGACAGCGCAATTCTATAGCAGTTGTGTGAAGCGTTCCCGTTCCTCCCTCGGAGCCATGAAAAGACATTTGGTGGCGAGCGCTTGAACAACAGGAAAGATATTCATTTACACGTTCACACATCCTAAAGGCAAACGAAGGCAGGACCGCCTCCTGCCACCACAATGTGCTGAAGGTCGCCAGCCGAGAACTTTGGATTCTGCTGCTTGAGCTGAGGGTACCCAGCAGGAGCATTACACTTCTTTAAGTGGTTTCTGTGTCCGGTATAGTATATTGGTGTATGATATAGAATACCGCGCCTAATGTGTGTGTTTGTGTTGCACGCTTCAATGGTGTCTGGCGTGCTCAATTCCAGCTGCTAATAGCCTAGTATCATGCGAAAAAGTACATTTGCCAACCTCATCATCTGACGATAACGTTGGTACAGGACGTGGATCAACTGTCAAAGAAGAGCGAGACTGGTCACTGCGACAGGTCAGCCGCCAAGATTGGCGAATGTTCTGCAGGTGTGTACCATGTGTTTATGTCCATTTCAAAGCAGATTAAATTAATGAATGCTTTAGATATGTATTGTATAATGTTATATAACACTGTATTTTGCCTTTCGGATGCGTCACATAGTAAACGTAATGTTATTTATGGAACTAGAAATGTGAATTCTTATCCTGTTTTTTTTTATCAGGGATGGGGGAGGTGGGTCATGCATTCGTTGTTCATTTTGTTGTTGTTAAAGAGTACATCAAGGTGGCCAGGTGGGTTGGCGGTCAGAGCACTGAGTTGGTACTGCTGAGATCCTGTGTTCAGATCTCGACACCCATCAATAAGCCAAAACACTGAACACATTCATCAATAACACTGGCATAAAAGGTAATATATATATATATACATTGGATGCCATGTTGGGCAATGGCCCTTCTTAATAGCACACGAATTGAGAGGCCAGAGAAATTAAGTGGATAACAGTTGAATAAGCCAGGTTCTCAAGTGTCTCAAGTTGATGGTCTCAGCATAGTCGCTTGCACAAAAAAACCCCATCTCGTTGAAACATTTTCATTTAAGAGTTTGACTTAAACATTAAAAGAACAGAGCTTGTGTTATGTGTGGGAGGAAACAGAAATGTTTGGGGAGATAACACTCAAATGTCCACACCAATGGGTTCACATATCCACCCTCTGTGCTGCCACCTCCCAACCACCTTCTACCTAGCAGGTTTGGGACTTTCACTGCACGGTCCACCAACCTTTGCCTCCAAAGCGCTGTATCACACCCGCGCACAAGGGCAGCACATTCAACTATATTGTGTCTTTTGCACTGCATTTACCTACTGAATATGCATATGTGTGTATTTCTTATAGATTATATCACTTTGTACTTATACAGAAATCAGTATGTTCTTTAATGAAGTACTGTAATTCTATTCTTCTGCATTTCAATGGAATTCGTAATGGACAAAACACGGCCACAAAAATAATAATCTTCATTATAATGGCCACATATTTCACTTGCTGAGCTGCGCTCTTAATGAGCACAAAGAATGCCATAACTGGAGCACAAAGAAAAATTGTACGATGGGCCCTCATTAATCTCTGTTGTTGGCGAGCTGGACGCAGTGCTAGCCTAATGAGTTGTGCCGGGTTTGGCAGATGGAACACGATGTTGTGTTAAGTGGGCACGCATCTAGGATGCGCAGATTGGAAGCGCGTTGGTAGCATCGATGTAATGATGATATGAGACCGCTCTGCGGTGAGTGGGTTACATCACGCCACGCTCTCGGTGATTTTGTAGTGTTGGTGAACGACTTGAATGCGCAGAGGGTTCGGTAAGTGTGCACTGGAAGAAATTCTTAATGCAGAGTGGAACACTCTACGTTAATTGTTTCTGAGTGTAAAAAAATATGAGCCTCTGCCGATTGGGTGCCTCGGGCAATTTCAGTAGAGCATAGGGCATGTGGTTGGGCAAAGATCTGATCAATTAGCTTCAGCAAAATAGCTGCTGGTGCAGTGCATGACAATTGTAATGTCAAGTTTATTTGCTACATCAGGTGAGAACTCAAGAGACCATGCTACAGTCGTCTCACTTGCCGAGAGCGAATTGTGAACGCAGCATGTTACGCGCGCGCTTATGTTTTGTTTGAACTATTTTGACGGTTTAACCATTGACAAGATGCATTTAGTGCGGTTGTTACTAATGGCCTCTTGGTGAAGGATTGCGGAGCAAAGCTGGTGTGCGTCTACAAGCTGCCCGGGTAATGTTCTCCGACAGTAAATAGCAGCTTGTGACAGGGAAGTCTCCGTGAGCTGACCCAGGGAGGAGAGAGGCTGCTGCGGTCACTGACAACAGCTGTGCTGGGAAGGCGCGCTTCGTATAATGTGTGACAAGTCACTCGGGGGATATGGGCTGCATCGCTGAGCCGCACTGCTGCAACACTGAAAAAGCATCCTGCGAGCTCGAAACTTAGAGCCCCCTCTGCAAACTCGGTTGCAGCTATCTCTTTTCAGTGGGCCGAGAATGAATAGGATTAGCGGGATATGCATTCACTTGTCCCCTTTTTGCCTGGCTGAAGCTGACTAGCATATAGGTCACACGCCTGCTGTCCCGTGCCTGTTTGTGCGGTTCGTGTGTGTGCGGCTGTCTAGTTAGAATCTGTACGGCAACACACAAGGCATGTGTGGTTGATTTTGTTGAGTCGTGGTTGTTTGGCGACGGGAGACTTTGCGTGCACCTTGTGGCCGAGTTTTGCGAGATGCAGACGGATCCCCTGAAGGCACGGCTTGTCGCATTCGCGTAATCAGATTATCGTACAGTTTCGCGATTATAACGTACACTGTTACATGGTTATACTACCGAAGTAATGATCTCAATTTATGTGCAAAATGAAATACGTCTCGTAAAACGTTGTGAACATTGAACTTTTCCCAAAGTATTTTGAGTTTGAAACGTGTACCTTCGCAGACGACATGTATGACAATAACATCAGCCAGACTGATGTCTCGCTCTTAAACGTGCCTTCTCATTCGTCAAGTTCAACAGGTGTGTACGCCTTCGAGTAATCGCACGTCGTGTTCTTGTTCCCGACAGCGTATATTGTTGCTAAACCTCAGAAAGATGTCGACGAAGCTGATCAAGTTTGAGCAGCTGAAAGACCCCTCGGACACTTGGGAGTTGGTGGAGACGATCGGAAAGGGCACCTACGGAAAGGTGTACAAGGCGACCAGCCGGAAGGATGGCAGCAAGGCTGCTGTCAAGACCCTGGATCCCGTGAACGTGGGTTCTTGCCAGGAGAAGTCACTCATGTGTAATGCATTCAATCAGGGCTGTGTGGATCTTAGGTTGAACACGTAAGGATGTGTCAGGTCAGATTTTGTAATGTGTTTGAGGTTATTAGAGAGCACCGACTTTTTTTTAATGGGATAGGTGATACTAGCTTGGACATAAATACCCTAAAAATATATTCAGACAAACATTTTCCCTTAAGTATTTGGGATTTGAGATGGATTATGAAGGCAAGAGAACTAAGGATAGCATATTGCTTAACATTTGAATATAATAATGGATCGATGAATCATCTGCTGGAGCACATGGGCTAAATGTTGGGTGTTGGTTAGCCTCACGTTACCTGATCTGTCCCATTAGTTATTTCACACTATTTACCCAGCTGTGGTGCTTGCAGGGGTGGTGTTTGTAAAACTCGTTGTACAGGTCACGACTTGGCTGTAGTATTTTGAGTGGTTGAGCAGCTCGGGGAAGTAACCTATTGCAGTAAGATAAATAAATAATAGCTGCCAAACACATGATTCCTTGTAAAATGTTTAAATTTTGTTGCCAGAAAGAAAGGGGGGGAAATACTATTATTATATTTTGGTACTGGCAAAGGAGGTCTAATGATGTAGATGCTCACCCCGAGCCCTCATTACTTTGATAGTGGATTGTCTTTGAGCTGTACGCCTTTTGGCGTCCTCTGGTCTAGCACCAATTGAGACGAGGCTCAAAAGAAAGCCGCCTCTGGTGTGGGCCAATCAGTTTCAGGGACAATACATATGTTATCAGTGTGTTTTTTGTTTGAATTTTGACCACAAGTATTGTAGTTAATGCACACATGATTCCTTGTCAAAAGGTTTCAGTTTTGTTGCCAGAAAAAAGGGGACCCCCTATTCCTGTAAGGGAATGATAAAGCGTTCATGCTTTTAAATAAAAAATTAAGTCAATAAAGATTGTTAGCATTAGGTGAGTCATTTTATATATATTGTATATACATACCTGAAAATAATCTAGATGTTTCACCTTATAATATATTATAAATTAATAATGAAATATGATTTATAATAACATCATCTACATATACCAATGTATTTTCATTTTTCATAGCTTTCAAACTACGTAAAGGAGTTCATATTGAAGGATTTCCTGGGTAAATAATGGGCACGATTATTTTAACATACGGTACATACTATCCATCAGATTCTAGAAAAGAAAATTAATCTGAAATATCTATTATGCCTTTTGTAGACTATCAGAGGGCATTTTGTTCAGTGGAAAATGACAATGACTTTTAAGCTTTCCCAATTAGTGAGGGGCCTTAATAAAATATGTTGAAACTATATGTACCAATTATGAAGAGCTAATTTGAGATTAAGTAACAATATCCAAAGCAAAAGAGGGGTCAGGATAGGAGATACGCTCTCACTAAAGACATTCACTGACACTGCGATATACTTGAACATTTTGGTATATAAAGGTAAAACAAAATGATGCAGGTAATACTATTTCATATTCACCAATGGTCTAGTCATATCAATCAATGTTAATGAACTACAGGAAATGATCTTATCTTATACATATTTATATAGTGCCGTATTCCAACGCACTTTACAACCATTATACAATTGTACATTAGATGATGGTGGTGAAAATAAAGATTTGGATTATTTAAAGTGTGGATGTAGTTGTGATGTCAGGAGGACAGGTGGGGGTGGTTAAGGAGGCGTAGCGTGAGGCCTGGTCCAAGCTGGGGAACAGGGAGAAGGCGAAGTCGTAGCAGGATGGGCTAGGCAGAAGGGATGGGTTTTCAGGGAGGAACGGACGCAGGTTATAGTGAAGGTGATTGTGCAGTGGGAGTTGGTTCCAGTGAAGGGGATCAAGAAGGGTAAATTAACGAAAGCGAGACTGGGCGCAGGGCGAGGGAGCCACAGAGAGGGACAGTAGAGACTGGAAGTGTAGAGGATGGGATGGAACATAGTAACGCATTCATCCAGCAGCAGTGGATAGAACATGACTGATAATTGTAAATGATATTTGTACCTTGCATTGATTATAACGTCAGTTTTGATGATGATAAATATTTGTATAAATGCATTGCAGAAATATGTTGGGCTCATCAACATTAGGGTTTTAGCAAGCAGACACATTTTGTAACTACATTGAAGAATGACATTTTTTTTCGATTTACGCTGTATGTACGTATGTTGAACTTCCTACACACCATATGAAGCAAACCATACTAATCAGAAATGCGCGGCTTGTCTGGGTACCAATTGATAAGTTCCGAGGGCATGCACGAGCCCTCTGTCTTTGCTCACACAATGTCCATCAGCAGGATATTGACGAGGAGATCGAGGCTGAGTACAGTATCCTCACCTCCCTGCCGGAGCACCCCAACATCGTCAGATTCTTTGGCATGTACTACCAGAAGGACGGCGTCAATGGCGACCAGCTGTGGATCGTCCTTGAGGTAACCATAAGGCCCACTCCCAACAAATGGACCCAGCACATCACTCTCATCAACGCTGATTTATATTTGTAATATATCCAATTCCTCATGTGGTATGGTGGTTTGTGTTTGGTCCGATTGCTTTTCTGTATTGCTGTATATAATTTGTTTTGTTTTCGTTCGTTTGGTAAATAAGGTGACTCTTGCAATGAAGACTCTCCTGGTCTCTCACCTGGGCAGAACAAAAATGAACTTGAAACTATTGTTCTGAGTGCAAGCATATCTAACCGGAGGGTGGCTTAGTGACTAGTATAGTTGATATGTATCATACAGTACATTGGTCACAAATTTAGCTGCCCATATTTGTTTCAAAACAACAATATTTTTGGAGTTGTCCTCAGCCCACTCTGCATGTGATCTCTGTGGAAGGGTGTGTCGTTCAAACTCTGGTCCTGCAAGTCACAAGCAAACTCACAGGAACCAAATATAACAACCCAAGGCCGTAATTATAATATATATTGAGGGGGGACACATCCCCCCCCAATATTCAAATAGGCTCAAAATGTCCCCCACAATATATTGCTATAAAATAGATTTCTGTTTATACGATTGTGGTTATGGTTGTACTTTATTAATCCCTAATCTCTGCCATTACATACAATGAAACAAGAAAAGGTAAAAAAGAAAAAAAAACAGAGCAATGTAATACAATAAACAATTAGACATTATTGTAAAAAATCAATAAAAAGTCCATCCTATGTGTTAGTGATTTTTTTTTATTTTAGGCAGGAAATGGCACGAAATTCGTTTTCAAATTTGGATTTATTTTTCTGGGGTGGGACCTCCAGACCCCCTGGAAGATTTGGTCCCCCCCCCCAATGTTGACTCCATGGCTACGGCCTTGTAACAACCGTATATGATGCCGAAGGATTACCGACTCCAGATGCAAGAGAGGTCATCATCCTTGGGCACAGACTGCATGATGATGATAATGATTATTATTATGTTGGACCACAAGATTATTTCTGATCTGATTTTAAAGGTCCATTGGCAAAATGTGTGTCTATTATATATTCGTTCTGTTATTAGTCAGTGTTAATGATAAACATGATGCGTATTTTCACAATCTGCAACATACGAGAGGAATTATAGTATTAGATATACATTAATAGTATTTCCTTTTGTAAAATCACCATGAATGTGCCCAAAGATCTCGTTAATCTTATGATGGGAGAATTCTGCCAGAGAAAATCTGTTATTGCAGGCATGGGCTGCAAGGTGACCATAAGGTGACAGTAAACAATGGGTGCTTGAGTCTATTTATTGTATCTTTGTCCCATTGTATGTGTGGATTTCACCTGGATCTCTGGTGTTTTACTCACACAAGACAAACACTCGTTATTCAAATTGGCCAAACATTTCAGTTGAGAACACTCATGAAAAAGAGTCTTGTGAGGCTTTACTGGGTAAACACATATTTGGATAGAGTGGTGGCACAGTGGTTAGCGCACTGGGCTATGACCTCTTCAGCCGAAGTTTTATTCTCAGCCATGGTTATCAATCACTAGAAAATGAAATCTAAACAGGACCAGTCCAAGCCATCCCCCATTCAACCTCATGATTGAGCAACAACTATGACCAACAGAGTGTGGTGGAGGCTTTTGTCCTGCAGTGGATTGACAAGGTCTATAAATTACTGTTACAGTGTTATTTTTTTGTATAATTATTATGACTATATGTAGCTGCCAGAAAAAACACCGGTGAGTAAGCACACACAAATTGCTCACTCGTTCACACATTCGATGGTAAATTATAACAAAGTTGACCCATGCTACAGTGATTGCAAATCCAGATTGATCCCTGTGCCTGCAATTGTTCAACTGTACGATCGAATTTGCTTCTCCCTTAAGCGGAATGTCCACGTTTAGACCTCTGAATCTGCCCAATTACAGTACCCACAAATTTGCTCCACTTTTCTACGGGAACCCCCCCCCCCCCCCATGGATAATGGAGGATAATGGGAAAAAAGATGGCCACGGATAATTGTAGTTTCCACAGCCCTTCAGCTGCCAGGGATCATAGTCGTCGTAGGTAATAGGGTCGCGGACAAGAGGAACTCTCCTCTGCTGCGGCCTGATGTGGCGGCGGCGGCGCAACTGTTTGCCAGGGGTGTGAGTGCTGCCACGTCTGCTGCTTGTGTTGTGCTGCCTCAAGCTGTGCAACGGAGGCTCGGTGACGGACCTGGTGAAGGGCCAGCTGAAGCGCGGAGAGCGCATGGACGTCATGCTCATCGCTTACATCCTCCGCGGGGCCCTGCTGGTAAGGGCCCATCAGGGCAGGGGCACGGGGCCGAGGTCTCTCATTCTAACCGGGCTCTGCCAGGGTGCATCCATGTCGCAGCCAAAAGCCATGGCTTCTCATGTATGGGGTTCCTGTTGTAATGTCTAGATGCCCGGTTTTATTAAGATACGTTTGTTAAGCTAAAATCTTGTCATGCTTCATTGGGAAAATCTGTCAGGAGTTATTTTTAGAGCTGATTTGTCAAAAGTTAATGGAAATGAAGCGTATTGTCGGTTTATAGGTGTGTGCATCTTTTCGTGAAAATATTTGTCACAACAGCACAGAGTGAGTATTCAATGAAATGTTTCTAAGGCAGTTAAATATCATATGTATTGCAAGTATTAGAACGTTGCATTGTAATTTCAATAACATGGCACCTTTATTGACAATGTACATATCTTCTGTGTCCATTCAGGGATTAAATCACCTCCACAGCCACAATATCATCCACCGGGACATCAAAGGAAACAACATTCTGCTCACTACGGATGGGGGCATCAGACTTGTCGACTTTGGTATCTCACGAGCTATTGACGTGACATTTCTGTAGTTTCACCAAAATATTCGACAGTACAGTAATTCCCCGGTTTATGTCGGGGATACGTTCCTGAAAGGTGCGACGACGAATATCGGGTAGGTGGAGGCGAAGTCTGAGGCGACGGATACGAGAAAGGATGGATGATGCTGTCAGCGACGTAAGTGCAGGACGAGGCGACGCAAATCAGATCGTGGCGTTAATAAAGTGACGGACGTATTTGCGAAACGACTTAAAAATTGGGGAGACGTAAATCGGGGTATTACTGGACTGGCCTTAATAGGTTCTCACTACGGCTCAGTGTCTCTTTTCCCCCAGCCCAAGTAGGGAATTATTATTTTGTATTTGTGTTTACAGGTGTATCGGCCCAGGTGTCAAAAACTCGGGTGGAAAGAAACACAGCAGTGGGCACCCCGTTCTGGATGGCACCTGAGGTTGGTTAACTTGTGATGGGGTTATTTCTACTCCATGAGTTTTCATGGTTGCGTTCTATAGATCTCCATACCTGAAAAACCTGCCGGTACATGAAGCGAAAACTCTGACACCATGCCGAGGAACATACGGTACAACCCAAAAATACATCAGAGTATTTCTGCTTGCGGTAATGCAAAACCACTTCTTGTGTTGCCATATTTGGTTTTGTTGGAGCCAAATTGTGATTAACATGTAATACGATATAACCAAACATCATTAACCATTGTCCACTATTTGATTGCATAGTCATTATCGTGAAGGTAAATAAGAAGTACGTAATACGTGTGTTTTACATAAATAGACTAGCAGCACAAAACAGGCTTTCTCCCAGTGTTGTCAGAGTACTCTATTTTGTTGTATATACAGTATAAGAATATGTCAAAAAGCGACCAATACAAACATTCTAGAATACAGTAACAGATATGAGGCACGTGTGTGCGTTTTTCTATTTTTATATAAAAAAAAAGTTAAAGGACGATTTGCACATTCAAACATGCAAGGATGTGTTCCATCGCAGCGAACTCTGAAGCACATCGGCTTGCCTTGACAAGCACACGTCAAAACATAACCACAGTCAAGCAGCCTCTGGTCAGATCATTCTGGTCACAGCTCAGTGAGCCGAGCAAAACAGAGCACACGCAATTACAGCACCCTCTTTTGTTTGCGTTGCACCCGCAGCAGTGTGCACTCTGGCGGTTCCGATTGATCTATTGTTCCCGGGCGCAGGTCATCGCCTGCGAGCAGCAGTTGGACTACATGTACGACAGGCGCTGTGACGTCTGGTCCATGGGCATCACGGCCATCGAGCTGGGGGATGGTGACCCCCCGCTGTATGAGCTGCATCCCATGCGCGCCCTCTTTAAGATCCCACGGTGAGCGGCACGGGGAAAGGTGGCAGGGCGAGGGATGGGAAATCGATGGGTTTGTGCACCACGTGCATTCGCGGCTGGGCCCTTCGGTGTGCGGTGTGCCGCCCCGCTTGACCGGCAAGGGAAGGTGGTGCTGTATACCTGCTGGCGCAAGTCTCGGCGTGAACATTTGCGGAGATTCTGAAGTTCAGCGAATTTTTGTGTGTCAACAACACCCATCCTTACCTTAATTTTAACGTAGATCTGTCAGTAAAAAGGCAGGGGCATCTGGCATGCACCGGCTGGGCGCTGGTTAACGTGGACTTGACAGTATCAAAGCCAGCAGTTATGTATGACCAAACATGCGTAATGCATTTATTTTGTGGTGGCTGCAAATGAGGAATACTGGAAAGTAACCGAGGGAAACATTTGCCTGACATTCCGAAAGAACAACAAAGTGGCCTCGGGGTTAGTCCTGTCACCCACTTTCACCACCCTTCAGAGTCCACTGCCCTTTGCATCATGACAGTCTTCTCAAATGAATAATTATTCGTGCTTGGCAGAAACATTGCATCCAGGTTTGTTATATTATGTCATGAATGTGACATATTTACATGTTGCATCTGCACAGCTCACCTGCTCTAATGCTCAAGATCTCTGTGTGCTGCTGCAGTGCATGCTTCCATACATTGACGTGAGACGTGTGTTTATGCAGAAATCCTCCTCCAACACTGAAGCAACCAGAGCTCTGGCCTCCACTGTTCAACGAATTTATAGCACAGTAAGTGATGCCCACGGCAAACGTTTGATCAGGGCTACATTATCCTAAGAGACGACTTGCATGCCTGCTGTGTTAATGTGTCTATGGGTAGTAAATTGTAATGGACAGAAATAATATGTAAAGGCAAGGTATAGTGAGTGACATCAACAGCCTTAGCCATCTTCTTGGTTCTTTCGGTAAAGTCACGTAGAAGGGAAGTAATAAAATAATAAAAATAAAACATAATAAAATGAAATAATTCTCACGACGTTTCGGCTACAACGCAAGCAGACGGCTGCTTGCGTTGTAGCCGAAACGTCGTGAGAATTATTTCATTTTATTATGTTTTATTTTTATTATTTTATTGCTTCCCTTCTACGTGACTTTACCGAAAGAACCAAGAAGATGAATCCCTGCAGTCACGAAAGCTTTAAATCGAAAAGCCTTAGCCATATTTTCCTCCTGATTTTAAGTCAGTGATATCCATTGCAAGTATCCATGCTTCTGCATGAATAGCTCTTTTGAGATTAATTTAAAGACTGTTCCATGCCACAGTGTGCAATTATGGAGCAGCGGAAAAGCAAGATATTCATTTTGATTAACTGAGCTGATCGAACTTCCCCCCAGCAACACGTGACCGCATCACTTGGCGAGATTTCATGATATGTTTTTGCAATTATAGAATTGCAATGCTTACATTTTAAAGTGCACTATAAACCCGTGCTTTGATGTCCTCTCTGCATTAGCCTGAAGGGCTCTAGACCTGCATGCATGCCTCTCCACGCAATGCTTCTGCTATAAAACTCTATATCCCTCTACCCCATGTAATTGGCAGGAATGTCAAATGTTTCACTTCGGCTGTAACCCCTAATAGGGGAAGCGAGCGCTCTCCGCATTGCTCAGCATTCCGCACTGATGCACCGGTGGTTTTGCAGGTGCCTGGTGAAGGATTTTGAGCGCCGGGCCACTGTTTCCCAGCTGCTGGAGGATCCGTTCATCCAGCAGGTGGAAGGCCGCGAGCAGGAACTCCAGAAGCAGCTGACGGAGCTCATTGACCTACACCTGCAAATGGGCAACATCCAGAAGATCAGGTGACTGCTCTGCCTGTCATCGCAGATTTTCAATAAAAGGCGCTCAGTTTGGAGCGCCCTGTGTACAAAAGGGGTTAAATAATTCAATTCCATAGCGAGTTAATGAATTTCGCAAGTTCAGAATCGTTGTTTAAATTAAAACAAATGTTTTTTACATGGTGGTAAATGGTAATGCGTCTTGTGGCTGCTGGGGTGATGGAAACCAAGTACATACAATATTTACGAATTAAAAAACGTTGATTCGTATACGTGGATATTGATTGCTTGTATCGTGACTTTAAGAATCAATACTAATTGGTGAACTGGTGCATCGTATCTCCTCTAGTGTACAGCTTCACCAAACGGTTTGATAAATAATGTTCGAGGTACTTATTAAATAATCTTACCATAGAGTATGTCATGTTAACAGTTTTTTTGCATAAACCCGTATTTGTAAATACCTTACTTTATCACATACACATGTACATGGGCAAGAACCATTTCAGTTGTCTATGCCATCCATTGTTTGTGCTTTGGGTAGCGTTGTGAACATATAACCATTGTTGTTAACATCTCGTATGGGAACATCTCGTATGGCCACCTTATTTTAAAGATGGAGAAAAGTTATCGTACTTGTGTAAATATTAATACTAACACTCATTAATATTTAAGTAAAGTAAGTCCACGAATAAACAACAACAGATATTAGATGGCACATTTGAATTATGTGTTTTATTAAATTGTTATTGCCCTCAAGTCAAATACATTCTTGGAAATATGACCCAAGATTTCTGAGGTTACTTTTATCACTGAAGCTTCTAAAGATCCACAAATGATTGATCATCATCAAACCAAACCCTTCCTATAACATTCATGATGTACACATTCCATTTGCATTCTTTGTGTGAACAGCTTGCAGTCATAATTGATAAGAGCACATTTGAAATATTGACCTTTTCCGTATATAATATAATATCATTGGCGGTCGCATTTTAACATCCTTCATTCTTGCCTCTCTTAATATGGAAATTGAGGTGACTGTCCCATTTCAATTCGAACATATTTGAAATTTAATTGCCGGTCGCATTTTAACATAATTAAAACCATTAACATGCGGGAAATATACTTTGTTTTATATCAGGTCACACGAGTCATTTTGTGCAGTCATAATTGATTTATTGTGAAGATTACCAGTAAGCAGCTTGAGCAGAACAACAGGGGGCCTCTTCTAGCGCAAGCAGAAATGAGCTGAGCTAAGTCCGTGCTCTGTAAGTCCTGGAGCTCGAGTGTGTGCCTGCACGATGCAGTGGGAAGGGGTGAGCCGGAGAACGAGACGCTCTGCTGACAGCTATGGCTGTGCGTTCCTGATGGGGTCCTACTTCCATCAGCTCAGACAATGTGTCTGGCCATTAGCCGGTGTGCAGACTGACTGCTTTAGGAAGGGTGGGAGGTAAGCAGACGTGCTTGGTGGAACACGGCAAGAATATGTTGCATGACGGGGTGCTTATCTTAAATAATCGGTTTTAAAAACGTCGCTCGTAAAAATGTTTGAAATTGTACACTGTGTTTTTTCTTTGATGAGCAAAAAGAACCTCAGTTGTGATGAGTACATCAAGCCAGGGTAGAAAAAGACACCGCTTTGTAAAGGAACGTCTTTTACAATTCCACGAATATTAAGCTCAAGCTCTTAAAAAGTGCAAGACTTTGGCCTTGGCGGCAGCATTGTGTGATGTGTGGGTGTGAGGAAATGTGCTGTCCCGAATGCTCTGGTTTCATCTCAAGCAACCTGGAGCGATCCCCCTTGCTTGAACGCAGCAGGAAGGGGAAGCAGTAGTGATTGAATAAGTCTCGTAGCCTTTGAATTGTTATTAATGCTGCCTTGAGCAGAATTCAAATGTAAAAGTGTTTATGCATAAAGATGAGCACTGAAAGCAAGCCAGTGAAATTAGCTTTATTTTTAGGTTAATTTAATGTAGATTAAACATTTTTCTCTCAGGTATGGAGGACTTGTTTTTATATCAGCATGGAATATGACTTTTATTTATGTTTGTTTACTCTTTAATGGAAATTACTTTGCATATTTCTGTGGTACATAAACTGAATCTACCTATGATCTTATGTACAATTTTATTATTGCTGTAAAACACATTGGAATAAGGCACTGTACACTGTGCATTTGTATAAGATGCGATTTTTAAGAAGGTAATGTATTATACGGTTTAAAATCTTTGAAAATGTATGGATATATTTATCGCCGAATCTACTGTTGAATGATGGCCTCATTACGTCGTATTGGTCATGGGATTGTTTGACTCTACTTCACCACACTGATCAGTGTGGGTTGGTAAAGAGGTAGGGGGCACACAGGACACGGCTCCAATTTCACTCACCAATGATTTTAGTCGTTACCAGGAATCAAACTTAGGTCACCGGCTCCAAAGCATAGTGCGCTAACCACTGTGGCACCACTCCACTAAATAGTTCAAAATAGCCCTTCGTAATCATAAACGCAAAATCAAGTGCGGTGCAGCCCACAATGAAGCTCGCAGTATGTGTCAGCTTTAAACATTTCCCAGATTCGTGTAATTAATTTGCCTAGCCTAGCTTACACAATGTGTTGCCATGCTCGATACAAGCACCATCGCTGACGCTTCTGCGATGTTGCAGGCATGAGCGGCTGCACACCAAGAAGACGGAGTACATGAAGTCACGGCTACGAGCTGAGCTGAACGTTGTGGACGACCTTGTCAAGCTCGACGTTCTTGACGAGGTTCCCGGCTGCTCACTCGCTCGCTCGCGGTGCTCCGTATCAGATGTTCACCTTTCCGATTCATTCAGCCAGCTGTCCATACCCCCCCCCCCCGCCCCCCCGACGATCTGTCCTGCCTTTCCATCATGCTCATTCGTCCATTTTTTTCTTGTGAGATGCTTAGTGCTGTATCTTTGTTATCCTGCGCATCAATGTACACCATTTTAATCGAACTACTGATATATACTATACATACTATGATATAACAAACAGGCAATAACTACTTTTGCTATATATACAATATGGATTTGCTCTCCAGCACACCGTTGTGCTGTACGAGTAACGAATTGGCATGTTCTGTTTACGTGGCAAACCTGACTAATAGGCTGTGTCGGGTGGTGGGCGGGTTTAACGACACATTCATATTTACTCGATCTAACCCAAAACACGTACATTATGGATCTTGGTCGCGACAGCCTACGTGTTAAACTGACAGGATACCTCAGTAATATCTCATATCTGGAAGTCAAGTGGTGCTGCGGTTTAAGGGTTCAAATTACATTTAGGAAGTTGTGAGATTAAAATACTGAGCAATAGTTGACTCAAGCATCTCTCTGGGGTCCATATCATAAATACCTCTTTGTGGGAAGGTAAAATAGTTATATTTAGCAGAGTTTGGTCCCTGTCACAGAAATGTGGAATTCATACCGCTGGCTCAGAAAAATCAATGGAGATAAGCACCTCCCTATGCTTTTTTGAGTGGGATGACGCTTTTAACTTGAATCAAAATTGTAATTTACACACACTTTTGTATTTTCCGGACTGACTCACAATATCTAAAAATGGCCTCATCAGGCACAATTATAGCTGTGTGATCTGTGCACCTGGCTAACTGCATAACGTAAATGTATTTAATGATATTTAATGTGAGATAGTGGTTGGGGGAGGGGGTTACTCTGTGTGTGAGTGGTACGTTCCTCTTGCCAGGTGAGGCATCTTCACATATGCACACTGATCACCGCTTGAAGTACGGTCACATATTGTTCACGGTTGATAGTACAGCCTGAACCACAAGGCACTCGGTCACCTTCAGCTGTGCTTACACCAAACTTGATGTTGGCAGAGAAGGTGAAGAAGTAAGGGGGTGGTAATAAGCACTGGGTATGAAGAAGACGCTTTTTACATTTTGACCATTGCTGGACTCTCCTTGAAGAATCAAATCTTATCGAATTGGAGACAGAATTGAGAGAAGTAAATTTGGACATAGTTGGGCTTAGCGGGGATGAGCAGAACTCCATACATTTGAAAAGTGCCAACCTTGTCTTTCTGAGAGGGAGAGTTCACTTACTATGGATGATCGGAACGCTTAGTCTCATCGAGGATCTAACAAAGAGCTCTAGGATTCAAAAGAAAATGAGACAAACTTTCCAAGCTCACATTGCTCGAACAATAAGCCGTGAATAAGTAGTTAAAATGTAGAGCAGAAATTATCCAACTTCTAAGTGACAGTAAATTGCGATGAAGGATTGCCCATGCTGTGTCAATCATGGAGGATTTTTTTGACAATACTTCACCACACTGGTGGTAAAGAGGAAGGCTCAGGATTGATTCACATATCACTCTGCACTGATGATAGCCATGGCCTGGCATTAAAATCGATTCGCCGGGTTTGTAGTGCTGTGCACGAACTGCTACGCTGCTGTTTCACCCCCTGAATATAAACTATTAAATAACTAGCACCAGTGCCGGATTATCCTCGTAGCGAAAGTAGCATATGCTATGGGCCCCGCACTTTCAAGGGCCCCACGCTAAATGCTTTCAAGATATCGATTCCAGTTCAGTGATTCTGTACTTGCTCTATTACTATAGTACTATACTGCCTTCAACTTTTATGAACGACTGGGTGTTTAAAGTGAGCCATTTGTCGTATTTGGTTGGAAAGCAAATGAAAAAATCCAATTACTTTACTATGCAAGTTAAAAATGTGTTGTTTGAATATTTACGTGTTTTTTATATTTAGGGCCCCTTTATAACATATGCTACAGGCCCCGCACTAGCTTAATCCAGCACTAACACAACAGTATACAGTTCTGTTTAAGCATTGCCACCGTTAAACTTCTTTGCAGGCAAATCGGCAAGTGTTTGGAAAATCTGATCTGTAGATAATCATTAAGCATTTTGTCTGATACCATGCATCATTATATTTGATTACCTAACAAAGTGTCATGATTGCACTTGTGCTCTCTACATTAATATCATTTTATATAACCACTAGATTGAAAGATGTTCATATTGACTGCATTTAATATAAGTTGTATAATTTTCGTGGCACATCCTTTAGAAATATGATTTTAAAATGAAGGTTAAATTTTTTGCTTAAATGGTTTGTTTCATCTTTAAATAAAGAATGTTTAAATCAATAAAAACTACGAGGGGAAAATCAATAGTCATATTTTTGAAAATGGAATAACACTCGAAAGATGCTCTTTGCGGGGGAGGAGTATACTCCACAAAGGTTCATAATCAATGGACAGTCCTCCAGAAGCCACCTGCCAGCGCCTTGACTGCGGTGAAACATCTGTAGAGTAACCCTGAATGCAGGAGGCATTATGTATTTGTTCAGCAAATTATCTGACCTCTTGAAACATTTACTGACCTTCTTAGTTTTTTTTTTAGCATAACCACTTAGTTTTTCCACCTGTTTAAATTGTGTATCATCTGCCGTTGCATAGAAGGACTCTTATTGCAGGAACCTCATGATTGAAATGTAAAACAAGATGGATTAACTAGTGATGTGGAATTAGCCATGGTGTAAAGGTATTGAGTGATAGGGCCCCACCTGTCCTATCTGTACAAAGCATGTAGTTGCTGTCGAGTGCTTTTCAGCTGGAACACTTTTTCTGTCTCATAAGTTGTACACTCATTCTAGTAAGTAACTTTACGGTTTACTTTTCTAGATAAAAGCCTTAATGTTCCGTGGTTTTCACACTTAGTTACATTATCTGCAGCCAAAGATGTGTTCTTGACCACACGTAATACTGGCGGTAATTTTTATTAAATTATAATGCTGCCCAATGGATATCTGAGCCCAGTATGGGCCACCCATAGGTCAACTCAGACTAAACTGACTTCCTGACACAGTATATCAACATCACCACCAGGGAGCAAATGTAGGCATGTTTGATCCTGACCACACCCCTCCTGTACCGTGTGAGCTTAAATGTATCCTCACTTAACAGAGCTTGTCACCCCAATATTTAAAGAGATCTCCCTCTCGCTCCTTACAGACGACAATTATAGAGCAACTGCAGAAGCGCTATGCCGATCAACAAATCTACACCTACGTGGGGGACATTCTCATCGCCATCAATCCATTTCAGATCTTGGATATCTACGCCCCAAAGGTAAGAGGATTTACCAAAGGTGGATTGATATTTGCTTCTAACTTTACTTGCGGCCATGAAGCAATGTATGTACAGGATGTTGAACTTTTTTCGCACCACACGGAGCCAACCGTGCTAAATGGAGGTGCCGGGAAGGAAAACAAGCTAAATACAAAAAAAAGTTCTAAATAAATTAGTTTTCAATCTATATTTAAAAATGCATAGTTCCAGTAGCTTCCTAATATCAGAAGGAAGAGCATCCAGAAGGTCGCAGAAGCACATCTAAAAGCGCGCGATGCGGTAACCGTCTTTGTTCGATGTCGAGCCAAACGCCTCTGTAAGGATGACGGGCGTTTTCGTGATGGTTTATATTCCTTGACGAGTTCAGCAAGGTATTGTGGTTTATTTGCGGCAAGCACTTTGTGTGTTATGAGTGCGACCTTTTAATGTATTTGTTCGGCAACTGGAAGCAAATGCAACTCGGTCAGCACTTGGAAAATCATGGTCACATCTTGCAGTACGCGTCACGACACGTGCCAGAGAATTGTGTACCCGCTGCAGCTTGGTAATGTTCTTGCCAGACGTCCCGTAGAGTAGCAATGGAACGGATGGCCCATCAGGCACCTCTGAAGATTGTCCGCGAAGGGGCTGTATCCGCGTCGAGCGAGTGGCTGAGTGAAAGGTCCCACACGGCCCTGAATTGTGGTGTCCGTGTCCCTGGGCTGCAGCACTCTGTCCTGTACCGAGGTGCGAAGCGCACGGCGAACCCACCTCACATCTTCGCCATCTCCGACAACGCTTACCACTCCATGGTCACCTACAATGCCCACCAGGTAAATGGCTGTGCCGTGTTGTACGTATGTGGCAAAGATCCATTAATGTATCGATTACAATCAATTCTTAAGCTCTCTGATTAATTAATTGAATTATGTGTGCATCACCTACGATTTGTGTGCATTTTGAGTACTGCGATGGGTTGAAATGGCCCTTGCAGCCACTCCAAGTGCTCCATTCACTACGATGTTAAACATATCTTTCACTGATTTTCCACCATGAAATATGAAAATTTACTGAATCGTCGGGCGAAGCGGGGTCTAGATACGTAACGTTATAATCATGTTGTACTGCACGTAATGTACACAAGCAATACGTGTTCATTAATTATGCTTGTTGCTCTTACAGTTGCAATGCACGTTATATAATATGCAAGCTAATACCCTTAAAAATTTAGTAAAGTTGGGGAAATAATTTTCATTTCAGGTGACAAGTCTTAATCACAACCTTGTGGAGGGATGTTGTCTGTAACTCTGACAATTTTATCTTCACTCTCTGCTTTTTATATCACGTTTAGTAACAGGCATTTAATCCTCCCCGTTTGAAGGAAGATAAAATATAGTCCAGACTTTGCAATGTCAATTTAATTATAGCGATTGGGCTCTCATTCATTCGTTGCTTTATTTTAAAAAAAACTTTTCGCAATGTATTTTTGGTAATGTATAGGCAAACACGGTAGTAATGCAATTAGAGGTCCAGTGTTTGATTCTGATTTCTTTCCTACCGTGGTGTGAAGTGCATCATCGTGAGTGGAGAGAGCGGATCAGGGAAGACTGAGAGCTCCCATCTCATTGTGCAGCAGATGACAGTTCTTGGCAAGGTACTGCTCGCGAGAGATACTCGGCACGACCGCATCAATCACTCTGTTACTTTATTATCTGTCAGCTTCTGCTGATGGAAATAAAAGAATAAGGCACACGCATTAAATTACTGTACCTATCGAAATCCACAGTGTATGAGTAGGTCCATAGCTACTTCGTTTAATGTTCCCTGCGAAAGGAAGTTATCTTTTAAGGATTTTGAAATGTTCACAAAAGCTGACTAAGTGCTATTGCACTGCATTCAATTTACAATGAATGGAAACTGGAAGGAAGTGTCACATTTAAACTGGTTCCACTTTGGTGACAAACAAATGGTAATAGTTACGATGTGTGAAACATTTTTTGTGCCTTTAAGGAAAAACCTCACTCTTTTTTTTCTGGAGCCGTATCCTAATTTATTATGTAACATTTCTTAGGGTTGCCTGGTGAAGTAATAAAATTTGTGGATATCTTTTACAACTATGCGAATGCTCATTGAAGAAAATCATTTATTTTTGAAGGGTCCACCAGGAGTAAGATACAGAGAAGAACAGATGGGCCAGAGAATGTGTGAAAACGATAGTTCAAAACAGAGACCGTGGAAGATTCAGGGAGCAGCGTAGAAGCAAAATAACAGGGTATAATATGTCACGATAAATGTTTTAATGTATATAAATACGTGATAAAAAAACACGTCACTGCAATCATTAGGCACTGCCTTTTAACAGAAATGTAGCATCGTCCATTTTTTCTGCCACAGTGTGTTATCCAGAGATCGCCGCTTTGTTTCGATCTCTCGGCACGGCAGTTGAAACAAGACGTAAGCTCCTTTAATTGCCCCCAACTATGTCCACTCTGGCCAGAGTGGAGACGTAGGCCAAATACACTCTAAAGCTCCCTGTAGTGGAGGCTTTCCCTTGCAGTGGCATAAGTAATTGCAGGACTTTGCCTTTATCATAACAACCTTTTCCTACATATTGATGACGGAGGCAAGATGCATTTTAAACTTAATTTGGAGCTTTCGTGACTGCAGGAATTATTCTTTGGTTCTTTCGGTAAAGTCACGTATAAAGATAAAATAATAAATGCTAGTATTTAATTTAATTTATTATTTTATCTTTATACGTGACTTTACCGAAAGAACCAAAGAATAAGATGCATTTTTTCTGTGCTCATGCCATTGGAAATGCATACCCATAAGTTAAATCACGGGCCTTCTCACACTCTGAAACCCGCAAACGTGCATGCGGCAGGCCAGCGATCGTGCACTGCAGGAAAAGGTGCTGCAGGTGAACCCGCTGGTCGAGGCGTTCGGGAACGCGTGCACCATCATCAACGGCAACTCGAGCCGCTTCGGCAAGTACCTGGAGATGCACTTCACGAACAGCGGCACGGTGGCAGGCGCGCAGATCTTCGAGTACCTGCTGGAGAAGTCCCGCGTCACCAACCAAGCCCCGTGAGTCGATCTGGTCTAACCGCTGAGCACCGGCCATGAGCAATCTTACAGTTACACCATCACCATTCACTGAGCTTTCAATCGACATGTTGTGACTTTCCGATGTTACATGCTTGCTTGTTAGCTGAGTAGGCCTACCCTGAAATGAAACGACCCAACTGACTGACGGCTTAGTGTAAATACTGTTGATTACACCGCGAGAAAATTGAAGGAACGCATGGATCAGGGAACAAACACAAATCAGACATTATGGTTGACCATCCATAAAAGTAAATGGGCTTTGACAGGACACATCACGTATTGGGACGATGGTCGATGGACGAGTGGCGACGGAATGGCAGCCAAAAGAGTCGCAGAAATGGAGCGATAAGAAGAGTGCGTGTGCAGGAGTGAGATGGATGCTTACAGTGCTGGACCGTGAGGGATGGCGGCAGCACGGGGAGGCCTTCATCCAGCAGTTGATTGACCACGGATGATGATATGCAATGAGAATGCAGTGATTTGATTTAATAGGAAACATGTGACGGATTGTGACTGATTCTGTCCAATTTCAGACGGTTACATATTCAGAAACAAACCGTAAAATACACACTTGTAGGAATATACTTTGATTAAATATGCTAACTTATTACTCCTACTTCCTATTGGAGACCCAGTGATTGACATTATCGTGGCTGTTTTCATTGTCTAAATGAGTTTTGATGTTTTTTTTGTAATAATCAACCATTGTCTATCCACTAATATATGACGGCTTCCCCATAACAACATCATCATTCACGGTCTTGCAATGCCACAATGCATCTTGCTCCTGCATGCGAGATGATTTCATTACCCCCGTCTCTGAAATGTTTCCCTCCTAATCTCAATCATCAGCTAGTATCTCTTCTTGCACTGTGTCCTGCCTTAAACTATGGACATGTCTCCGATTTTTGTTCGTTATAACACCGACAGACTGCAATAATTACTTGTGTTTTTTTTGTCGTTATATGTGTAAACATTGTGGTATTGTGTTCCACTGGTTATGCATTTTCAATGTAGATTTTTTTGTAAAATATTTTTTTCAGGTTTGAAAAAAACTTTCACATTTTCTACTACATGTATGCTGGGCTTGCACAGCAAGACAAACTCCAGCAGCACTGTCTTTCCACCACCGAAGCCCCACGGTACTACTCATCATCACCCCGTGCACGCCTCACCATTGCCCGTTACATTTAAATTGGCTCCGTGCGCTGCTGCCACTCTGGTCTAGCCAGCAGCTTTTCTAACGACTCGAGATTTGAGGCAATTGAAAGTGATTTCCTGCTCCAAAAAGCATCGGGCCGATGCTAATCTCCTGTTTAAAGACCTAAGGCAGTCGTGAAAATTCCATATTCCTATGGTGGGGGCCAAGTTATCCAAGGGGCAACCGCTGTTGACCTCTCCACAAAGTAGTAGTAATGTTATTGACCCCCAGAGGGATGATGGGCTGAGTCAATCTCCAACCAGGATTTGAACTCGCAATCTGCAGATTGTGAGCAGCTCGCTGTACCACTGAGCCCCTTTTGAATTGGAATAGCCTTGTATTGGAATTGCCCTGGCATTTGACACGTTAATCATATTTCATCTAACGGAGCATGCTTGGTAATTTCAATATTCTTTAGAAGTATCATTTTTAAAGTTTGCTCATAATAGATCAGTGAAATTATAAAACATGTTCTTTTATTTTTATTTTGCAATGTGATGATTGACGAAATGTGCTGATTTGTTTCCTTCTGATGACTAACATTTTATCACATTGTGTGTGTCCGATTATTAACTGCAGTATGCATACACATGATATACACAAGTGTTCATAATCTTTCACTATCCAGCAACGTGGTTTTTAGGGGCCGTCCATAAATGACGTCACGCACCTGGGGGGGGGGGGGGGTCAGACATTTGTGACGATGTGTGACGAGGGGGGGGGCGGTTGAGAAATGTGACCTCACATCAAAATGCGCAACTTTAAATAAATATAGACAACACGTTCTACTTAATTAAATAGACTTTTTAATAAATGTTGTTTCCTACAACATCAGAGTGCAGCGCCACATTAAATACGCGATACGCACTACAATGACAATAGTTTAAAGCGATTTGAAGAATGTTTTATTTGGGGGGGGGGGGGGCGGCAGAGCTTTGTGACGTTATATTTGAGAGGGGGGTCTGACTTTTTGTGACGCCGTGTGACGATGGGGGGGGGGGGGGGGGGTCAAAAATCGTCCAAAATCACGTGAAGTCATTTATGGACGGCCCTCTTAATACAACAATAACATATTGATTACTCTTAGGCTTTTTCGGTAAAGTCACGTAGGTAAAAAAAATTATAATAATAAATAATATAAATAATATTATTTATTTTTTACCTACGTGACATTACCGAAAAAACCTAATAGTATGTTTCCTTGCAGTCACGAAAGCTTCAAATCTAGAACATATTGATTGCTGCACAGTATGTGGCTGTCCATGACGAGAAAAATTGTTGAAAAAATCCCATAATTGCAAATCCGCGTAGTCCTCTATCGTTTTGTCGTGAGCAAATGTCGGCAGACCGAACACTAAACGACAACAGATCTTTCCGAGACTTTTTGCGCCAGCTGCGTTGGGGGGGGGCGAGCGTCTTTGGTTTGTGTGGCGGTGGCTCGCGAGCGGAAGCAGCCCGCTGAGTCCTGTCTGGTTGGCACGGCAGATACCTCGTCAGCAGTAGCAGCCCCTCTTTGGAAGAAATCCTCTCCACTGGCTTTCATCAGCAGCAGTTCGAGGCCATTGAACACTGCTTCAACATACTTGGCTTCACAACAGAGGTAACGTCGGTTTCATCGTCAAGTAATTACTCTTTATAAAGCGGATGCAGTATCTTACATTTACATGCAGGGCAGCTGTAACTATTTGCACAACAACTCCTAATCGCATACACTTAGGTAGAAAAATTAAATAAAACAAAATTTCATGACGTTTCGATCGCAACACAAACGGTCTTCCTCAGGCGGAAAACAATTAATAATAATAATAATCCAGCATTGGAACTGCTGAACCAATTAAGAAGAAGAAGGCTTTACCGAAAGAACCAAAGAGTATGGATTCCTGCAGTCACAAAAGCTTCAAATCAAGATAGTACACTTAATATACCCTTGCTTTATTTCGTTTAAAAAGCGTGGAGAGGTGTGCGTTTGGAATTGGCACTGTGAGACAAAGGAACACCTGGGTCAGAGCACACGTTGTGTTTATTGGAGACGTATTGACTGATGAGACAAATAAGTGAGCTTGCACGGGATTCCTCACGAGCCAATGGTCGAGGGCGATGCTGGAGTGGCAGCCAATGGAGGAAAACAATGCCACTGCAAAGAGGACGACCACAGTGAAGATGGAGTGTCGAAATCGGTTCATATGCAGGAGTTGCAGTAGATGGATCGTGCATCACAAGACTGTGCGATGACAGTGACATGGCTGAGCCTTCGTCCAGCAATGGATCAATCATGGCCGGTGTTGATGATGGATATTATCAGACAGAGGTTAATTTTCAGTAAAACTATTTTAATATATGTAATCTACAGTTAACAGAACGTGAAGATATATTTTTTTCATATCAACAGCTGTCCTGGAATGTACTTGTCAACGCTAGAGCTGAGGTTAGTGCGAGCCCTGAGCCGGGGTTGAGTAGGGCTGAGCATCTTAAAGCTGTTCGTGCCAAAAATAATCACGCCAGTCAGGATAAGAGGCGTCTACACTGCTTGTTCCAAGGGTTTAATGTGTGTGTGTGGCTGTGCATATGCTCTTAAGTTTGTTTTTGTGTGCGCATGTGTTTCTGTAGCATGGCCTTCATGGCGATGATAACAATTTGTTCATTTCCATTTCAGGAAAGCATTTCTCCATTGCATTGCCAAGATATCACACTATTTAAAAATGCTGCTTCAAGCAGACTTTATTGATTCATGTGATTTTGGGACAATGATGCTTGCGTTTATGTTTCGAGTCCTTGAGAGCATTCACGTGGGTATTCTGCGCTGTTCTCCCCTACACCTAACAGGAAGTTTCCTGCGTTTACAATATTTTGGCTGGGATTCTCAACGTGGGGAACATTGAGTTCATGTCCATATCTACAGACCATCAATCTGACAAGAGCAACATAGACCCCAACTCCGCAGCCCTGGAGAACGGTGAGTCTCAATATTGTTACAGATCAAAGGTGGAATTATGAATTGATTAGTATCGATTCTAAAACTCATGACACATGCATTGAATAATGTGAGATAGAATCATGGCTTCTCACTTTATTTCAGTTGAACATGATGTATTTACTGTGCCACTAGTTTAAATCCTAGTCGGGCATCAACACAGATCATCATCTCACTGGGGTTCTCTTGTGGAACGTGAATGGTAGTCATCTTAAATACAATGACCAACCCACTTACGATAAATATTCTGCGCAAACTCAGTGCTCCCAACGGAGATGATTACTGTTTAACACGTAGGCTTTCGCGACCAATGTTGTGGAGATGATTATTGCCCAAATTCTCATTTCAGCAGGGAGACACTTGAATATGAGATGGTCTGTAAGACCAAATTATTCAACAGGCCTTGTAGTTTCGCACCAGTCAACTTAGCAGCCACCCTGGGAGAGCCACCACAGATTTATGAACAACCATTTGACTTGACGAGATGTGTTGGATCGACTTAATTAGCCAAACTTGTTGTTTTAGACAAAGCCAAATAAAACAAAACATCCACCAAATGTGGACATAAAGCTGCCATAAAATAATGCAATAAAGTCTTTGCATCTCTTTATTTATGTTTAAATGCACTCATATACACGAGGGTTTACCAATCAAGAAAGATGAAAACTGTATCTTCTTGGTTCTTTCGGTAAAGTCACGTGACTTTACCGAAAGCTTTAAATCGAAATGAAAACTGTCGTTTGGTCGAGAAGCACGAAGCAGGCCCCGTGCCTGTCGGCATGTTTTACGAGCCTCTGATTTTTTGAGCAGCCAACTTTACAACCACCCCTGCAAGAGCCGCTGCAGAGTGATAACTCCACGAGCAATACCTCCATTTGGCACTCATGAGTCTGCCAGTCGATTTTCACATGCGTCCGTGTGTGCCTAGCGGCCGCTCCGCTGAAGGTCCGCGCCGAGGAGCTCCTAGAGGCGCTGGTCTCGCGCTGCGTGGTGGCGCGCGGCGAGACCATCATGCGCACCAACACCGTGGAGAAGGCGAGCGACGTACGAGATGCCATGGCCAAGGCGCTGTACGGCCGCCTTTTCAGCTGGATCGTGCTCCGCATCAACACGCTCCTGCAGCCCGACAAAGACGCCAGGTGCCGTGTTCTCGCCGCCAAACACAGTAATGGCACGCCGGGAAATTGTGGCACACACCCCTGCACGGTGATTACACGTGTAATGGTTTTGCGATTGCTTTCATATTGGCTGGACCGGAGTGCAGTATTTTATTAGAGTGTGGTCCCCTGTGTCGGCTGATAGACACGTTTTGTCACGTAAATCGATACAGTTGGCGGATAATGACGTGAAGCCAAATGTATTTTGACTGAAATTGTTCCCAATGTTTCTGTTTTTACACTTCCAAATGTGCACCTTTTCTATATTGTGTTTGACAGATACTAACAAACATCAAATGAGACACACCTTGAAACGTGTGAATGTATATGAATTTTTTTGGTTAAAAGATATCTAATGGCGTGCATTACTAAACCACGTGGCTTTTCACATCCATGTCATTTCAGTGAAAACAGTAAACTGAGCATCGGCATCTTGGACATCTTTGGGTTTGAGAATTTTAAAAAGAACTCGTTTGAACAGCTATGCATCAACATTGCAAATGAGCAAATACAGTTCTACTTCAACCAGCACGTGTTTGCCATGGAGCAGGTACTGTAACAGCGGTCGGCAGGTGCATTTATTTTCAGAATGGCAGAGAATGTGTGCGTAATTAAACGTGGCCTATGCTGCCTAAGACCTGCCAAGGGCATCCTAGAGCATTGTCAACTATAAAGGGGAATTTTTTTAAATTGTAAAAATAAATAGCATTCAATTTATACATTCATCATTTCACACTTTTTCAATGTTCACTATTCCTTTAGGATGGTGGGCATGTTACATTGGGTGGCATGACGTCCCTACAGTATAATGGTGTTACATAATTTCACTTGAGATCAAATGTAATTTTTAAAATGTGCAGGCCTTTGTCAATAAAATTTTTGATGAATGCCTCTCTCCATGCCATTTCATTGGGGTTTCTTAATCATATTTCATCCTAGTTGGTGCTTTTTGTTGTAGGCGGTTCCCATGTTTGGTTTAGATATCACTCAGCACTCGTGTACGCTGTGGCTGGGAATGAAACTCAGGTCAATGGGTTCATAGATCAGCATGCTGTCTGCTCCATCACCGCCTCCGATTTTTAATCAAAATATTGTTTTGGAATATTGTGCAGTACATTTATACACACCCATGCTCGTTGTGACTGCTCTTTTCTGAAGGATAGACAAAAATAAATTTACATAATTTTATATTACAACATATCTGTGGAAATGATTTCAGTGTCCTGCAAAGGGATTCTGGATTCTTGCCTGATATTTAAACCAGAGACATCAATGTGCATTAAATGTCATTGGTATTTAAATCTGACTGGCACATCATTGCATCTCGTTAAAAGTACACCATAGCCATGACATTAAATATTAATACATATGCAAATGAGATTGAATGAAAGGGTGAAATTCAGCAATTTTGTAAAGGCCCGTTCTCAAGTTGTCCATTGACAGAGGTTTTTAATGAAAAGCACCATCTGCCATATCGAACGGACAGGAGGAATATGCAAGTGAGGGGGTGGACGCAAAGCAGGTGGAGTTCGAGGACAACCGCCCTCTGCTCGACATGTTTCTGGCCAAGCCCGTGGGGATGCTTTCCCTGCTGGACGAGGAGAGCCGCTTTCCCCAGGCCACGGGCCAGACACTCGTTGGTGAGTGCCACACTCTTCGGTACAGAGTCGGCTCGCAAAATTGAGCAACTTTGATCATTAGTCGGTTTGTGACCTACCAGGAAGGGAACATCAGTAAGTCCCTCTGTGTATCACACTCATTAGTTACTCTAACTCATATTGAATGTCAATTCAAAGTTTCATTTGAAATATAAATGATGAAGAAGAAGAAAACAAACTATGCAAGGCTCATACCAGAATCTATGCACTGATTAAATAAGGCAGTGACACAGTGCTGAGATGTTCGATGGTTTGGGTTTGTATATATCTGTCAACAGAGTGCATTTATATTTTATTGAAAGGCATTGTTAGTTTATATTACTTTAACCTTGAGACGACATTCGTTTCACATATTCTGCATGTTATTCAAGCTGGGCTTGGAATCTAAGGCCACTTTTTACAGTATTTGCATCAAATATTGAATGCTGAAGGGAACACATAATATTGACAAGTACATTACTGAAGTCATTGCTTTTGTTACAATAGCGATGCTGTGAATAAGCACAGGAGTAATTTTGTTTCTGTGACATTGATTTTGAATGGCATGACTGCACTTTTTTACAGAGAAATTTGAGGACAATGTAAAGTCAAAATACTTTTGGAGGCCGAAAAGAATGGACCTAACCTTCGGAATCGACCATTATGCAGGAAAAGTATGACAATAGTTGTATGGCATGTGGATAATACGCTGTACCAAGCACATTGTACCCACGGTCAGTGCATTGTACCACCATGTTCAGCTTTTGGCTCGTCTCTACCACAGGTTCTGTACGATGCCTCAGGATTCCTTGAGAAGAACAGGGACACGTTACCTGCTGACATCGTGGTGCTCCTCAGGACCTCGGAAAACATGGTGCTCAGACTGCTGTTCTCAAACCCCCTAACCAAGACAGGTATTGCTTGATTTAGAGAGTTTACTTGATCTCCTCATCGGGGGGTGGGGGGATCAGTATTTTATGAAGCCCTAAGGGGCTCCGATGGCTGGCAAACCATCAAGGACCTCAATAAAGTCCTCGTGTTACAGCGATACACTTCGCTGCTCCTGACGTGGTTATCTGGCTTGACCAGATGAATGTGACATTGTAAATTGTTGCTCTTCGTCTACATCAGCCACGGAGACGAAGAATAAGGAGTATTTTATAAACTTAAGACAATTGCACATTCAGTTTCCTATCAATAAGAATGTCTTCGTCATCAGGATCCATTGTCAATCCAATTCTGGGTAAAGGCTGCCTCACATCACCATCCGTTAATGGTCACGTGATGTTGCAATCCATCTCACTCCTGCACGTAAACTGATCACGTTTTCTCCTTTGGGCAGCCTTTTTTACCATTGTCCATCAGTCATCAGCATTGCTTAAGTTAAATACATTTTTTTTTATCATTCTGTTTTGTTTTATATACTGTATTCTGTCAGTGGCAGAACTGGGTATGCATGTGCGTGTATCAATACATCTGAAGCATAATTCAGAGCTACCGATATGATGAGTGAAAATAATATTGCATGGAGCAATAAGCATTGTCAAAGGGAAATATGTTGACTTTCAGCATTACATTAAAACCTCTCAATGGTGGAGTGAACTTTCTGGCTATGTGGTGGGGGGGGGGGTATCTGACATATTGCAAATTATTAAATAATCCACGATTAATATGAATTAACCATTGGCATGTAATTAACATCTCAAACATCCAAATAACATATAATAATCTTGATTTAAAGCTTTGGTTACTGCAGGAATCCATACTCTTTGGTTATTTCGGTAAAGTCACGTAGGAAAAACTAAAATAACATAAATCACGACGTTTCGGAGGCAACACAAGCCTCCATCATCAGACTTTACCGAAAGAACATCTAATAAACTGATAACAATAAACTTATTTTGTTTGCGAAATGAAGTAACATTTCTCTCCCCTAATGTTAAAAACGATAGCATGGTGAAGATCAAGGCATACAAGAGCAATTAAATCGAAAAATGAAGAGGAACACATGCGTCAGAAAACACGTCCATTCGATGCGTCACATTAACTGTCGACAAAAATAAGTGGGATTGGGCAGGACACGTTGATATGAAGGGATGACAGCCCGTGGTCGAGACTAACGATGGCGTGGCAGCCACAGAAGAGAACGTGCCCAAGAGGACACGGGGATGGAGTGATATAAACAGCTTGTGTGCCAGAGGTAAACAGATTGTTGCAACACTGTGGGAGATGACAGCTTGCTGAGGCCTTCATCCAGCAATGGACAAATCATGGCTGGTGACGTTGACAAAGCAGATAAAGTGCATTGGTCAGCCATACACATTCATACAAACTAAAAGACCGATTATCATTGCGTTTAGACCGTTATCTGTATTGTGTCTGCCCACAAAATGCCACCTGGTTGATAGATTTCAAGGGCTGGCAGGCCCCCCAGTGGTTGTGCTTCCACATGAAACTCTTTGCCCTGCATCATGTTTCGCCTTGTGGTAGAGATACATTGCGATGCTTACAGTTCGTGTGCTCTCTCTGCCGTCCATGTTCAGTAACAGCATCATGTCCAGACAACTGACAATAAGACAAGTGACTTAAGACCATACCCCTATTGCTACTTAATTGAGCGTCTTGCACCTGTTCTGGCCTATCCCAACAGGCAATCTGGCTCATATCCGATCAAGAGTCCCTGGTGCATCAAAGTCTCTTCCGAGTCAAACACCAGCAAACATAAGGGTAAGAGGATTTGACAGGCTTTACGTAGGTCTTGGGAAAAGAAGCTCTGTGAGATGTTCATTTTGTCAAAGTTTACTTGCGGTTAAGAAATATTTTCTTCATGCTGTATACTCGGACCAAGTTGTAGGAAATGCTTTGCACAAAGGATTGCAGCTTACTTTAAACTAAATATGTGATTGAAATGCCGTGGAATGTCATTCTTTTAACCCCAAAATAACATTTTTCTCCTCCAGTTCAAATAGATACAATATTTAGAAAAGAATGTCTGCAAAAAATGTATTATGCTTTTCTCATATCGTTTGCTGCCTCTTAGAAGGGGAATGCAGTGCACACAGATTATGCAGTAACTACATGGATTAGGCCAATCACAAGTTTATCAGTACTTTACTTTTTACCAATTCACATTTACAGAATAAGACAAATATAATAATGACAATGACTCTATCTTGCCATCTTTACTTACTGCTTTCTGGTCTGTTTTGAGCAAATGGAAAATGATGTAAGTAATCCATGTCATTTAGCAAAAGCATATCTGCAGCCCTCAGTCTGTAATCGTTTCCATTTCGTTGGTCCATTTAACATGATTACTGCTTCCTTGAGAGTGCACTTGAGCTTTATAATAGGCGATGACAAATCGATGTTATAGTTGTCATTTTTTCCCCACTTAAAAAAATGAGTAGTTTGCTTTCAGATTTAAACACAGTTCCCTCTCTGTGAAGGGTAGCAAGTCAGTAAACATGCAGCAGTGCGATTATGCCTTCTTTCTTCATGAACACGAGAGAGAATAACACGTTCCCATTTACAGATCGATACCATGGAGAAGAACAAGCACCCAGGGGAAACGGTGAACATGAAAACTCAAACTGTCTCCTCCTATTTCAGGGTAATCTAAAATAAATGTATAATTCTGTTTCTGATTACCATACATGTCCCAATAATTAATTGGCTAAACAAACTTCAAGACTGGAAAAAAATCACGGTTTATTTTCATGCCATTTGTGATTTTAGTTTGGAATTTAATTCCACCCATCCACTGTTGCCATATGCGTCGCCGCAGTTTTCTTTGATGGACCTGCTCTCCAAGATGGCATCGGGCCTGCCCCACTTTGTGCGCTGCATTAAGCCCAACAACGATCGTCAGGAGCAGAAGTTTGACCGGGAAAAAGTGCTGGTGCAGCTGCGCTACACGGGCATCCTGGAGACGATCCACATCCGACGGCAGGGCTTCTCGCACCGCATCCCCTTCCATGAATTCGTCAACAGGTGTTACACTCGATTTAAAGCTTTCGTGACTGCAGGGATTCATCTTCTTGGTTCTTTCGGTAAAGTCACGTAGAATGGAAATAATAAAATAATAAAAATAAAACATAATAATAAATAATATTATATAATAATATACCATATGTAAGTAATATATTTTATAATGTTTTATTTTTATTATTTTATTATTTCCATTCTACGTGACTTTACCGAAAGAACCAAGAAGAGGTGTTACACTCGTGGGGCCAGCCCCGTTGTCACGTTGGGTGGGCTGGAGCGGAGGGGGGGTCGAGTCCCCCCCTTCTGAAGGCACAGCCTCCACCCCCTTCTAAATTCTTATGCTCAAATTTAGTACAATTAAGCGATGGACAATCTCAGCCTTTCCTCATATACACATGCTGTGAGAGCTAGAGCAGAATGCACGACAAAGCAGATCTGTTTGGATTGGATTGAACGTGAGGAATTAATCTTCTTGGTTTTTTCGGTAAAGTCACGTAGAAGGGAAATAATAAAATGATAAAAATAAAACATAATAAAATAATTCTCACGACGTTTCGGCCACAACGCAAGCAGCCGTCCTCTGGTGAAGAACAGGCCAAGCCTGGTGGTGCCCATTCAGACGCTGTCTTCCCGACAGACCTGTTCTTCACCTGAGGACGGCTGCTTGCGTTGTGGCCGAAACGTCGTGAAAATTATTTTATTATGTTTTAATTTTATTATTTTATTATTTCCCTTCTACGTGACTTTACCGAAAGAACCAAGAAGATGTTTCAAGCTTGTTTAACATTCACTGGGTCGTGTCCCCAATGAGATTTGTATTTCACATTAAAAGTCATGCGACACGGTTGAATATGGCCCGCTTTATCTGTTGGCGAATATTTTGTTTTGGTGAAAACATGCTGATGTCTCCATTACCAATGCCTGATGATGATTGCTTGTGTTGCAATCGAAACGTCGTAATGTGTTATTTTATTTTGAGTTATTATTTTATTTTTAGACGTGACTTAACCGAAAAGAACCAAAGAATAAAACTGTTCCTGCCTGTTTGTGAAGATGTGAATGATGTGGTGGGGTGAAATACTTTACAATCACTCACTCAGGGGTTGGGAAACTGTGTACATGAAGAAGAGGCATTGCCCCCAATGTTATCCTGTTTTGTAGTTGTATGTTTTAAGGCAGTATGAATGTTGTATGTATGTTGAACTTATTTCGCGCTGTACATAGCCAACTGTGCTAATTGGAAGTGCGAATGATGCATTTGAGATAGATTTATATTTCTTAAGTGACAATGGTTTAAGTGCTTGCTTTGTGTGCTCTGTGTTTGGAAAAAGTTAAACTGCAGATCGGAACTGACTTTCTATAACCTGTCTGTCTTTGTAAACGATCTCACTGGAGTGCTAACTTTGATGCATTACTTCCCAATTGCATATATAAGCGTACAAGATAAGCACTGCCGGAATTTTACAAACTCAGCTGGGCGGTGGTGGCGCACGCCTGTAATTCAGCACCGTCGAGGCAAGGGTTTGCGGATCACACAAATGTTGTGCAACTCCCTTCCCGTGGGCGTCAAGGTCGCCGTACCCTGGCTTGCCACGATTCGGTACAGCAAATGTGGACTCAAACGGTTCCACCTGTAGGGGATAGAGTGTTGCGCCCTCGCATGCGTGGGGTTTCTCCTGGTGCTCCGGTTTCCTGCCACACGTTAACACTCATGAATTGAATTTCGATTTAAAGCTTTTGTGACTGCAGGGATTCATCTTCTTGGTTCTTTCGGTAAAGTCACGTAGAAGGGAAATAATAAAATAATAAAAATACAACATAATCAAATAATTCTCACGACGTTTCGGCCACAACGCAAGCAGCCGTCCTCAGGTGAAGAACAGGTCTGTCGTCATTCAGACGCTGTCTTTGCGACAGCCCTGTTCTTCACCTGAGGACGGCTGCTTGCGTTGTGGCCGAAACGTCATGAGAATTATTTTATTATGTTTTATTTTTATTATTTTATTATTTCCCTTCTACGTGACTTTACCGAAAGAACCAAGAAGATGACTCATGAATTGGCCAATAACACCTTAACGTAGAGAGGACCACAGATGCTTGGGCGTCAGCTCACTGTGTGGTTGCCTTCCCGCTTGTCTGTGGTTTCTCGTGCTTCTTGAGTCGTTATCTCTTTGACATTGAACGGATTCTGTGTAACAACATTATTATTACTACTGTACATGTCACACTGCAGGTACTACATCCTTGCCTTCAAAGCAGACTCGCCCCCACCAGGCAAACAAGAAACGTGTGTTGAGATTCTTGAGAAGGTTAAAATGAAAAACTGGGTGCTTGGCAAGACAAAGGTAAGATTCCCTATTTTACACACGTATATATATTTTTTCATACATTTGCAGCATCATTTTGCAACACGTAAAACAACACTTGGAGGAATAAACACCTGCCTTGCTTTCAAGATAAAATATTGTCCGTGTGATGCCTATGTGCCTCTAGGTATTCTTAAAGTACTACCATGCAGAACATCTCAATCTGCTGATCAAGGAGATGGTGGAGAGGCTCGTGAAACTGCAGGCCTATGTGCGCACCAGACTTGCCGTCAAGAAATTCAGAAAGCTCATGGAAGAACGGACCCACAGTGCCCTCGTCATACAGTCAGGTGAGGTGGCACTCGGAGGTAAGTAGGTTAATTAAATTGCAAGTGAGATTTCCCTTCAAAATATCAGCTTCAGTTATGGGAGCACATTATGTTAGATGGTTTGCCGCACAATGAGGTCAGTTTTTCCTTCTGTCCATAAATAATGTGTCATATACCAAGAGGCTCAATATACTAACACGTGGGCAGCTATATAACAGTCAGTGATAATAAATTACTTGCAGGGAGTCAGCCCACAGAAATTTGAAGAATGCAATGTGATGCAGGAATATTACAAAATACAAAAATGCCAATGTTTTGTGTAATAATAATGGCAACAACGATAAGGCAGTGACATAATATTTAGCACGATTGTATTAAAATGTGGCTTCGTGAGGCCATTGTAACCTTTACAAAAGATAAACAAAACAAATCCTATCTGTTATGTGACTTACATCGTGCCCAGATATTTTAAATGATCGAGCGGATAAACAGTAGCGGAGACAAGTAAGCTGAATTATGGGGTCTACAGCATGACGAGAACCTAGATCCAAAAATGCAACATAGCATCACAAATATGAAGCTCAATGTAAGGTTTATCTTGGGCAGTATCGTTATAATAAGCACATCTGTTGCACGGATATATAGCGATGGAGAGTTGATGGTTTCTTCTGTGGTTTTAGGTTTCCGTGGATACCAAGTACGCAGAGAGTACCGTGAGCAGAAGAAGAAACGAGAGGATGCTGCCATCTGCATTCAGTCAGGTGAATATAGAGCCGAATCAAATTGAGATCTCAACGTGCCAGGAGGGAAAAAGTCTACCCAGTGGCAGAGCCAGTGGGGGGTGGGGTGGCACGTGCCCCCTCAATGATCGGATCGAAATCTCTCATTTCGATAGGGTCATTGGGGTTTATTAGTAATAAATCGGCATTTTGCAACCCCCACTGCCACTGTGAAGCATATTATTACGTGCCAGGGACTCTATGAGATGATAGGACAATAGTTTGAGTCTATAATTGTCAATAAATAACGGCAAAGCGGTTATAAGTGACTCGGAATTGTGCGCAGTTGCGTATCCAGTACACGACTTCCCTGAAGGCATTCACCTTCAGCGAGCACGATGCCGATCACACACGCGTCGAATAAAAAGCAAGGGACAAGTCCTTACTTACTAACAACTCCTCTATCATTTTTCATTGCTGGAGGGGTTGCCCCCATCTGCTTGAAAATCCTGGCTCCTCCACTGAGCTTACCTCTCGTCTTAGATGACAGTACATATGTATTTGGGGCTCACGGGTTCCGTTCTGACACTGGTTGGGTTAGTACAGGAAGTTAGCTCACTCGTGTTAGCATGCTCTGGTCTAATCACGCAGTGATGATCATGCCCTGGGAGCAGCCTGTTAATGATTAGCCGCTCATCCATCTCCGACTCCATTTGGAATCATTTACGTTGAAGCACCCATTTTGGTTATAAATTAACTTTCCACATTTCTCTCAGCCGAGCAGCACAACACACTCGGTTATCTCCAGCAGAGCCGTGACAGCCATGTGAGTGAGGTCCATGGTATCACTGTGAATGCATCGATGATGTAAACTGCGATTGTGTATATGTTGAACTTCTTTCGCACCGTACGTAGCCAACCGTGGTCATCGAAGGTGCGGGGGAAGAACAAGAAACTAAACACATTTGCCTACTTCTTTGGACTAAATTTTTTTCAAGGATCTATATTTTTACATGTGAGATTCGAAGGAACATAAGTACTATACTGTATAGTGTATACTACAGTGTTTTGTTTTTTAAGGGGACAATTCAATGTTTTGTTTACATTTTAATTGGTACAAGATGCATCAATCTCCAGATGTCACATTGCATTTTATGCCATGCATTTCCAAACGTGTAGCGTTGAGTGTCGGATTTGTAATGTGCGTAGCTCTCCGATGCGTCGCATGGTTGTACCGCGTGTTCTTCAGCACGATGTCCAACGTTTCGCCTCTATCTTCTGGGAGTTACTTCATGAACTGAATTGAATAACTCACTGTCTCCCTCGAACCCGAAAACACACCCCGGAGAGCCAGACGGGCACAACTGCGAACACCTAGGCAGCAGTGTGTATATAATACTGTAGTTTGCCGAATTATTCTGCAGTTTAAATCATCGGAAATGTGCTTGTGTTCACAGCGGCACGGGGGCACAAAGCCAGGAAGCAGTACAAGCAGGAGAAGGAAAGACGTGGAGAGGACGCACACGAGGACGCACAGGGAAACGCGACGGATTCACACGAGCAGCCTCCAGAAGACAACGAAACCGAGTAAAGGCTCCAATTAGTACACGCTGCTAACTCGCATTCGCACGGAAAAGTTGTCATCAGCTCTGCAGCACAGTTTTTTTTCTCTCCCTCTCTCTCTCTTTATCAGCATTAAAATGAGTAATATTCGTAAATTATTTGTGTGAATTAATTCTTGTATTGGCATCCTCCAGAGAGAATGCCGAGAGCATTGATGTCGTGGACGGGCAATCGGCCATTTCGGAAGGTGCCAGCACTGTTGCAAGTGCTGCCCCAAGCCAGGCTAATGATAGTGACCGCACTGAACATGTGGAGTCTGAGGAAAAGCAGCCTGAGATTAACCAGGACGGGCTTGATGGGTTTTCCCAGGAGGTGGGTAAATGACTTCGCCTTAATTTTTCACATACATTCATCAAACATGCTTGTTTGTACAATTTTGACTTAAAACTTTCGTGACTGCAGGAATTCATATTCTATGGTTCTTTCGGTAAAGTCACGTAGATATGAAAAATAAAGTGATTACAAATATCACGACGTTTCGATCGCAACACCGCTTGCGTGCGATCGAAACGTCGTGATAATTTTTAATCACTTTATTTATTATTATTATTTTTATATCTACGTGACTTTACCGAAAAAACCGTAGAATATGCTTGCTCGTCTGAATGTAATATAAATTGTGGGTACCTGCAAAGAAAGTGACTCTGGTGTTTGTTTTGTTGTCCTTTTGTCGAATGTGATGTTCCTTTTCAAATAAGGTTTCCAAGTGTGCCGAGACGGTTCTTAAACAACTGCTGCGCGTTAACCTCCCTGTGCCAGCAAGCCAAGTCAAGGAGACGGTTACCCTCTCTCACTCAAGGCCTGGCTCTGCGAAACAGCTTGGCATTCAAATACAAGATTCCCAAGATTCTCTGCAGCAAGGTCATTTATCATTATTGATTTAGTAACGGAGCTTTCACAGACTTGAACAACCTTTCAGTTGTCGTTTTAAACGTTGCAATGAAGTAAATGTGAATTTACGAGGATTTTGTGGTCAAAACATAAAAAGTAACATCTGCTGCTTTTATAATAGAGTTTATTTGGGTTAGATCGCGTAAATATATAAATGTGTCGTTAAAACCCGCCACCACCCGACACAGCCAACTAGTAAGGGTTGTCACGTAAACAGAACGTGCCCAATTCGTCACTAGTATAGCACGCCGGTGTGTTGGAGAGCCAAGCCACAACATTTACAATCTGAGTACGACGTTTCGCCAGTAATTACATCAGGCGACAGCCAGATTTGTGGAGAAGTCTAACCGTTTCGTTCCTTATATAGAGGCGTAGATGTGGTGACCACTCTTCCGTTTTTAAAACTGTTGTGGCTAATTTATGTGCGGTATTTAAAATGTATATTAAGCAGTTATACTGCTGCTCAGATCGGTGACTTTAGGATATGGCTATTGCGCTGCATGTGGATAAATATAAAATAGTCCTGTCATTTCTGAAGGAAATGTTTCGTGTGTGTGTTAGGGACACAGCCAAAACAGGCTCGCACACCTCGCTCTAAAATGCAACCAAAGCTGCTGCACTCTCCCGAAGACAATCTGTACTACAGCCAGCTGCTGAGCAGCGCTGGTAAAGACGTCGCCCAGGTAAGCCGCACCACGGGCTGCAGGGTCTCGTCGGTGTGCTGCCGTTTTCGGGGAACAACTAATTCCTGACACTACGTGGCACCACGACATCAATGGAAAGCTCCGTACAGTGTGCAGTGTTAAACTTACAATTTTAACCAGGACTACAAAGCCACGTGTTTAATTTCCACAAAAGGCGTTTCTTTTGTTGAAGAAAAACTATCAACTTATATTGGAATATGTTGATGGAAATAGATACCTGCTCAGTTCAAACAATTTATAAAGTCCCACATTGTTACGTTGTATATTTCCAAAGGTGCATTTATGAACGATGGTATTTAAATGCCTATTTTTGTTTTCTAGGCCTCTCCCAGTGTTCAGCTAATGAAGAGAAAATCACGTAAAACAAGGTGACCCACTTTTGCTATTTCTGTTTTAAACACAACAATATTTATACCATTGGAACCTCCTTTGCCAGTAGCAAAATATGATAATTGTTTTTTTACCCTTTTAACTGGCAACAAAACTGACATATTTTGCTACTGGCAAATGAGGTTCCAATGGTGTAAATGCTTACCCCAAGCTCTCATACTCTGATGGTGCATTGTCTTTGAGTTGTGTGCCTTTTGGCGTCATCTGGTCCAACACCATGTGAGACTAGGCTCTAAGAAAAGCTGTTTCGGGTGTGGACCAATCAATTTCAAGGACATTGCATACATTATCAGAGTTGTGTTTTTTTTATTTGCATTCCGACCACAGGTATTGTGGTCAATGCAAACATGACTCCTTGTAAAAAAAGGCGTCAGTTTTGTTGCCAGATAAAAGGGTAAAAAATACAATTATCACAACAATATTTGTGCTATAAAGTACCCATTGTATACTGTTCCCTCAAATGCTGGTGCCTGTTTTTTGGAAAAATGTATCGAGAATTATAACACAATTAGAATGAAAGTTGGACGGTTTAAAGAATACTTAGATTATTTTATGTTTTGTTTTTCTTTTACACAACTGGAGCCAAATAAAAGTGCTGGATGAGAATGACCAATATTACCGTATGGTGGTGGCTGGAGACACATTCAGAAAGGCGCCAAGTCCATCACAGGACACACCAAATGGAAACTACTGACAGGTTCCTGAGCTTTTAAATGCTTAGTCGAAATGTGTTCGGCATGCAGTAATGTTACGATGTGTTTTCTCATCATTTATAGATTGGAATTAATGCCGTAAACTGTTTGTAACTAAATGTTCTAAAATATTTGTACATTTTGCATACGCTTGTGTAAGAGGATACATTTTTGCGTGAATTGCTTCGAACATCAGATGTAAAAATGTGGCTTCATATACGATTAAATGATGATGCAACACTGATATTAAACTCACCACTCCGTTGTCTTTTTCCATAATTATTCATTTTCGCATCCTAATGTCTCTACTATTGATTTGTGTTTAGGGAAAACATGACCTGCCAGGAGTGTGAAGATTTGCATTTGAGAATGCAGCAATCTCCAGACGTCTTCACTAATTTTAATCAGCCATTTGTTATTTTACTATAATACAGTACTTGAATGTTATTTTTAAAATTGTAAATGCACTTAGATGTTTAGAAATATTAGACAATTGTAAAAAGTTTTTTTTTTTTTACAAATGAGAAAATAACTTCAGAATATCTAATGTAATTGTAAGTAGCTATGTTTAAATACAGGTACTGTATACATTAAATAAATCTGTCATTGTCCATATGACAAAATATTTAATTGTGCATTTCTTTGTGTTTTATGGGATGGTGATTTATTCATGATAGTAGATGTTGATTTCATGGTGTGGTGGTTATGATGATGGTGATAATGGTTGTGGTTATGATGATGATGTGAAGTCATTATGGTGACAATTGTGGTTCATAATACTTTTATTTCACCACCAGATGGAAACAACCATTTTAAGACAACATGAACCGCGTCTTATTCATAACACAATCTATGGAAAACAAGTTAAAATTAGCATTTTGAAGTGGGAATACAAAAAATAAGTCCAATTTGAGTATTGATATATGTGTCATAAATATTAAATGTTTGTAAAATTGTAAGAAGTTCCACAGTCTTGTTGAAGATGTATAATTTGTAATAAAATGTATTGAGGTGAGCTTCAATGCATGCAGCAGAGGCGACGCTAGGCCAAGAAAGTGGTTTGCGATGTGAACGAACATGATTGCCCAAAACTATTATTAACTCTTGGAACAGTACACCGCAACCCCGTAACATACCTTAGGTTGCAAGGATGTATGTCAGGAAGAAGTCAGCCAGAGAGGACAGAAGGCAATCTATTATTGATCGCGTTGAAAATGAATTTTGCCCAAGTACTATAATTCCCGCTTAGTCGAAAGTGAATACACATTTTCATAATTAAAGTTACAATGATGAGTAGAATACAGTAAATGATATTTAATATGATTTTAAGAGCTGAGTGATATATGAGATTTAATGTATCTTCAGTCCAATTTGATGCTGCTTTGTATAATACATGACCATAATCAGTTAGGTCTTAACGTAGATGCAAAAATTACGTGATGGTGGTTTTAAAATAACGCGATGGTGATGCTAATCGTCTAAATGTGCTGTGCTTGTGAAGGTGTGGTGGTCGTGATGAAAATGATTGTGGTTGTTGATTATTGTGATGTTAATGTTGAAATATGGTGTAAATGTTGACTCATGATGTGGTGGTGATGATTTTGGTTGTTCATGTGTAGCTGTACCATCCTTAATCTGGAATGCTTTTGATAACTTCTATATGTAAGTCCTCAATTTGTAAGAGCCTGAATGACTGCATTAGATACTGTAATACTAATTCGAACACTTCATGGTTACAAATGGCAAGCGTAACGTAAATGTATGATATTCGTGTATTTTATAGAATAGTATTGATTGGATGACTCTGTAGGCAAATGTTAGAAAATAAAATGTTATAATCAAAAGAAACATACTAATGTGCTTCACGAAAGTGTGTATGAATGCATATTTCCTGCTATGATAGATGATTCGGAAACATGGACACTGTCAAATAAAATCAGAATAAAAACTTCAAAGTGGGAATTACACTAAAAGAAAAACCATAGATCTGAAAGCAAATGTGACTTAGAGATATCTTATTGACAGCTAGGAAAAATAGACTTGGGATGATGGACAAAACTGCAGACAAAAGAGGGGACATCGAAGGGATGATGGACAAAATTGGTGACGGAATGTCAGCCATAACAAGTATAACCCGGAAAAAACAAAGTTTTTCACTATAAATCCTTTATATGCGTGGCGGCTAGAGTCCTCTCGTCCTCTGGCTTGAGATGGCTGCCACCTATGGGTCAGGTGATTGCATTGCACCATTAAGCAATTGGTAATTAAATATAATATTTTTGTCCTAAAAAGTGTAACATTTTTGTTAAAAAAAATTTCACGAACATTAATTGTCACGCACAACGAGTCTGTGTGGAAAATGTCAGCTCGATTGGATCACGGGAAGTGGGTTAAAAAACGACCGAAAGATTTGCACGGTCGTAAGCAAGCAAGCGAACTTAATATAAAGGATTTAAAAAGGGAACGTGGCCAAGAAAACCATCAGAGATGAACTAATGAAATTCGATGGATTATGGCATCGCAAATCAGGGAAGGTTACGGGGGAGGCCTTCATCCAGCAGTTGATTTGATGGTGTTTATGTGAAAGTTGTATTACTGGTGATGCTGGTGATAATAACATAGTGGGTATATCACTATCATGTCCGTGGAGATTCTATATGGTAGTAATCCTCAAAGACGTGGAGTGTAGGGGAACCTCCTGGCAGATCCTACGTAATTTGCGGCACACGACAAAACATACTCTAAAAACACGTGACTGTAATTTGAAGACTTTTGGCTGCTCTTGGTGGCAAAAAAAACTCGCAGATTTGGGGATCTTCTACAAAGCGGATTTCGGGAGTTGCCACGAACTGCGGTGGCACCCCACAATGTTTTGACCTTCGCGGATTGTAGCGCGGATATTTTGAGTTTTACTACACTGTACAGTACTCTATTGTGTTGGCCATGGTGATATCGTGCAGGTGTTGATGCAATGTTGGTCTTTTTGTGGCGAACTGTTCATGATAACAGGAGAGATCCTCTTCGGAGGTGATGACACCCTAATTATAGTGGTAAATGTGAGGGATCCCTGATAATGTTGGCAGTCATGGGGCAGTGGCAGCGCGTTCCCCACTTGTAGCAAGGTTCACGGTTCGAATCCGACAGTCGCCTTGGACAATTATGCGGGTGTTTTAACCAACAGAAACACGCCGTCAGCTTCAGTGGATGTTTAAGATCCCGCGACGTCATTCACAATAGTTAAGCCACGGACCAAATTTGTCAAAAAAAGAAAAGTTTTCCGCTAATTAGTCAATTGCGTTAAAAGCGAAATTGATATGCTTTTGTGGCCATCTGGAACGCTCTTCCGATATTAGGAAGACACTGCAGCTACGCACTTGGAAATTTAAAACTCATTTATAACTTATTTTTGTGCTTAGTTTGTTGTCCTTCCTCCGCTCCTCCGATTGGCACGGTTGGCTAGGTATGGTGTGAAAGTGGTTCAACATGCACACATACAATTGGTATCAACAGAGCAATCATTGCCCCCTACTACAAAAAAAAAACTTAGCAGGACCCTCCTTAAACAGGATCATGAGACTCACTGAGGCTTTCCTGGGTAACACGCATAATATCGTGGGGGATGTGGTGGTCATCATCATCATGAACCATAGGCAGATAGCCCATAAGTGTCCACTGCAACATTTCGTCGTTTGTTTCCACTTTCCTCTGTGTCATGCCAATATTCTAAAGTCGTGCCACATCTTTCCGACACCAATCTCTTATGTCGTCGTCAAGCCATTCTCTATTTCCGGTTCCTTCCATTTTTCTGCACAATACACTTTAAATGTTCCTGTTGTTGTCCAAACTACGTGAGTGTCCAAATAGTGCCAGTATCCTCATCACTGCCTTGCATCAGGTCTTCTAATGTGCAACTTTTCTCTTCTACATTGATCACTTTGGGTACAGCTTAGATGCAGTATCCTTCTGTAGCAGTCTTCTTCATTGCAAGGCCCGCGGGCTACTGGCGGCCCCTGGTGGCCTTTAGTGCAGCCCCTGACGCATCCCATCAATGCTGTCAAACGCCAGTGGCTCTAACGATGATGTCTTTTCGGCGAAAGTACCCCCCTCCCCCACCTGAAAGTTAGTGAAGAACACTATTCTGTAGCAATATCTGTTTTGTAGCTCATCGGAAATCAGTGAAGAAACACTTATGTATCAATACAACACTGGACACGTTTAAAAAAAGCTTTGTAGCTCATCGGAAATTCGTGAAGAAACACTATTCTGTATCAATACAACACTGGACATCTGTTTTAAACAAAAAAGCTTTACAGCTCATCGGATTCCTTCAGTGATAAAAAAAACGAAAACATTCAAATTCTGATTTCGAGCGTGCTCGGTTCAAGACCAACGAAACGGACAAAGGAAAAGCAGCAACGCGCACGTGGCCACTCGGCGTGACGACGACGACGTCGTCGCTGCGGCGTCACGTGACAGGGGCGCGGCGTCACGTGACAGGGGCGCGTCGCCACGGAGACGGCCGCGCACCCTTCCTGGGTGACACCGCGGCTGGTGGCGGTGGCAGTGAGGGGGGGTCCCTCTTGAGACTTTTGATCGAATCAACTCAAAGAACTGCAGCTCGATCGTCGCTTCATCATCCTCGCTAACCACCACCACTACCACCACCCCCACATGGAAGGGTTTCGTTTGAGCGCGGACGCGGCGTTCGCCGTGGACGAGTATCTCGAGTACAAGAGGTGCAAGTTTGGACCCCCTTTCCCCGCCGTGTGGTTGAGCGTGTTTTTTTTTAAATATAGACTTTTTTTCTATAAACTTTTTTGAACGTTTAACGAGTGCGCCTTACAGGTTTGCGCATTTTATAAAAGCCGGTTTTTTTCAATTGTAAGTCTTGATAATAGAGATTGTTTTGGGGAGGGTTAGATCGCGTAAATATATAAATGTGTCGTTAAACCCGCCACCACCCGACATAGCCAATTAGTAAGGTTGCTGTCACGTAGTCTTGGCATCGCACGCCATAAACAACGCTTACAATTTGTTATGAATCTAGCCGTTAAGCCCTAACGATTCACCTTCGGTAGGCGATTATCCGCACCTATCGAATAGAATAGTTTGAAATTAGCTTTTGTTTTGCTATGGCATGGATCGGCAAACCAATACCAATAACCCGCCACGAAGTCACGGTGACGTCCCTACGTTGCCTGTGCCAGGCTGGGTGCACTTTGAGGCCACGTGAAGTTGTCGAAGGCTCGCTGAGAGGGAGGGTCTCGGGACAGACCCAGCAGGTGCCATGGGTTGGCTGACTGAGATGACCGTGGGATGCACCACCGGCTGTGCCAACGTTGCTGGATTTTATCTGCCCGGAGCTCCGCTCGTTGTTGTGAGCGTCGTTCATCTGCCCGCCGTTGCTGCCGGAGGGCAACTGCCTCCAACTGCCTAGTAGCAGCATCGTCCTTCACGAGCCTCCTCCAAACATGGACATGTTCACAAACAACCCCCTCACATATTCTTGGTTCTTTCGGTAAAGTCACGTAGAAGAGAAATAATAAAAATATAAAACAATTTAAAAAAACGCCACTTTTTTTCAAATTTTCTTGCTGTGGATTTCACACCTGATGATGATTGCTTGTGTTGCAGTCGAAACGTGATAATTTTTATTGTTCTATATTTTTTTTTATTTCCCTTCTACGTGACTTTACCGAAAGAACCAAGAATATGAATCCCTGCAGTCACGAAAGCTTTAAATAAATAAAACCCCCTCACAGTTGCCTAATGAAGCCGGAATTAGGGTACAGCATCACCAGTGTGGTGTTAAGCTGGTCCACGAAACTGATGGTTCAGTTTGAGTGTCCACTACTCAGAAAAAAATTACCAATTTCATGAATGTTTTACATGGTTCGCCAAGTCAGAGCATGTGCAGAGTATTTCAGCTGGTAAAATTGATTGTGGAGGCATGAGAATTGCATTTCAAACTTAAATGTCTCTCATGTTCCCAAACGAAATGGAACAAACGATCCAACTGCCCTTTTCTACTTTTACTGTTGGCTTCCATTGACATTAAGTTCAAACGGTCAAATATCTTCATATGGTAGGAAATTTTTCAGAATAATGTAAAAACGCAAGAGGGTTTTTCTAAAATTGGCCTCAAAACAAGCCCACGACCTCTATAGACTCATCTGCTTTAAAATGAAGGAAATTATTGGCTTTATTCACCGTGCGGGAAACACTAACTTTCACATTGATATTTATTGCATTTTAATTCAACATCGCTGGAGAACACAAACCAGCACTGAGGATGGCTGCTTGCGTTGTGGCCGAAACGTGAGAATTTTATTTTTATTATTTATTATTTCCTTTCTACGTGACTTTACCGAAAGAACCAAGAATATGAATCCCTGCAGTCACGAAAGTTTTAAATCGAAATTCAGCAGGTCACAGTAAATCGGTGTCGTCTGATCTATCTGACTGAGTCAAGCTAAAGTCACGAGTGATTGCTGACAGGATCGTTGGAGAGGATGACGGCGGGAAACTGATGAGTCCACAGGAGTACGCCGACTACAAGAGACGGGTGCTCCCCCAGCGGGAGCGCAATCGCTTCTTCGTAAGCTGGAGCGGTCCGACCGGCATAGATTGCAAGCTTGTGGGGCCGGAGACCCCATGCTTCTGCACTCACAGGTGTGTTTTCTGTTTGCTGTCTCGTCTCAATTTTCTTGCAGCAGGGTGTCTCAAACTCCATTGCGCACGCCTTAACATAGTTCCCTATTCCACGTTTACTAACCATCCAAAATGTTAATTTGCTATGCAGAGCTTACTGGCAATGATTCATCATAATGGAAACCGGATCCATGGAGGGAGGTTAAGAATGGAACTGAAAGTTATCTACTTAAAAGCAGATCGTTTGTGCTATTAACATAAAATCTGCTTCACCTTTTGTTTAGAACTCAATTGCCTTTGAAATGATGGCAGAGGTTGATGCGATGTCCTTTATACGTTTAAAGGTGCAGCCCTGCAATTGCTTACTCACACCACTGCTAACGGAAGGGCCTCCACGAGAGGAAGCTCCACTCTTCAATGCTCACCAGATTTGCTGGAAAAGATGGGAGCATATTCTTAGGTTTTTTCGGTAAAGTCACGTATGTAAAACATCAAAATTAATGAAAATAAAACAAAAAATCACGACGTTTCGTAGGCAACACAAGTCTCCGTCATCAGGTGGGACCGTCACAGCCGAATTAGCTGCATCAAGTGATGCAGCTAATTCGGCTGATGACGGAGACTTGTGTTGCCTCCGAAACGTCGTGATTTTTTGTTTTATTTTATTATCATTAATTTTGATGTTTTACCTACGTGACTTTACCGAAAAAAACCTAAGAATAAAAAGATGGGAGCACCCACTTTACCCCACCACAAGCGACCTAACGATCTCCTAGCAAATGCGATGTGCTAACCATTACATTCAAAAGCATCCCTGTCCTTTGTAATATATGTAGATATAGCCAATAAGGTGTATCTGAACCACTACTGAAATGGTTTCCTTATGCATTGCCTTTTATATTGCCTGCAATTGCAATGCATTACTTATTTTACAAGCTAGTTTTATTCATTAGGTAATGTTCCTGACCGGGTATATCACATTTTCATATTTTTTACGTTTAAGCACTTTTTTTAATTATACACTAGAATATACATTGATGTCATATGTAAAATTTACTCGATTTCAAAATGCTATGTCATCTGTGAATACTCGTACTTGCCAACGCTACCAATTTAAGCAGTAACTTGCCAATTTTTAAAACCTGATACCACATAGATTCTCAAAGCAAACGGCAATATATATATATTTTTTTTATCTCAAATTGTATAAAGCGGTATGATTAACTTTGAATATCGACATGTGGTAAACGGTTAAACAATTAATATCCTACCACTTTAATCGTTTGGGCTGGCAATTATTCAATAATAAAGGATTTTTGCAAGCATTAAAACTTTTTTTACATTTCTGTAAAATCGCCTGAAGCTGGTTGTAATCACCAGCAAAACATCATACTCAAATTGTAAATGTTGTGGGTTTACTCTCCAACACACTGGTAAGCTTAAGTAGTCACTAATTGGCACATTTTGTTTCCGTGACAAACCTTTCTAATTGGCTGTCAGGTGGTGGTGTGTTGACAACACATTTATATTTACGCGATCTAACCCAATACACCTTTATGGATGTTGGCCACGAAAGCCGATGTGTTAAACCAAATTAATCATACAGTTGTTGGTAAATAGAAAATGTTAGTTGTTTACATTTCCTCAGATACAAGCAGCACCAGACTGACCTGGAGGAGATCCCCAAAGAACGACCGATACATTTACCTTGTCGAGTTCATGGATGTCGCTGTGCTTCCTACCTCTATATTCCAAGCAATGGATCCCAGGCTATCCGCTGTCACTGCAAGCATCCAGCCAATGAGCACCGTGAATATGAGCCATATGTTTGTAAAAAATGTAAGTTGGGACAAATACATCCTTTAAAAAATGTTTAGTCCAAACAAGTAGGCATGTGTGTTTAATTTGTTGTCCTTTCCCCGCACGTCCGATTAGCATGGTTGACTATGTGCGGTGCGAAAGAAGTTCAACATATACATACATGGCAATTCTTATAAGTGTTTATTGTTAATTACATATATAGAAAATATATACACTAGTCTGCTTATATTTAAACCTTTTAAACCCCTAAAGCCTTAAACTTCACTGTTATGGTTGATGTTTTCTGTGTAATTTGCTGCACAATTTGTATTCCTTGGGTACCATTGTTGAAATGTTAGTACAGTATTTCAGAATCTACAATTAATCTTTCTACCACTATAAAAGTGCATACTCTTTATTTGCAGGTGCAGTCTGCAAGGGCTTCCAAAGCTCATTCTCATGCAGTTGTGGGTACCCGACACGAGCTCACCAGATGGTAGTGGAAACAAAGGAGCAGCGTGTGGATCGTGGGAAGCCAGTTGGACATGATGTACCGTATGCAGCCATGGGGGGCCTCACCGGCTTCAGCTCATTAGCTGAGGGTTACCTTCGACTCGATGCAAGTGGTGTAGGTGAGCATTCATAAGTAGAACAAACGCTTGTTTTATGCAGTTCTTAGAATTTTATGTGACAAAATACAGCACTGAACAACACATGTAAACACAGTGCACAATATATTTTTTTATGAGTTTCCATGTTTACGAAATACAGCTAATATTTTTTTGTGCACCATTTTCTGTAGGTGTTCCAGGAGATGACTTGCTAAATGCCCCCATCACTGCTCATGACCATCCATTTTTGAGGGCACATTCAGGGACAGCAGCCTCACTACTGCCCCATAATTCTTCAAGATCCACAGCTGATGCAGGTAAAACTCGTTTTTTGCAAGATTAAATACATTGTACGTATATTCCTAAGTCATACTGTCATGGAATATACATTTTTGATTATAACACTACAGTATTTTAAAATTGTTCGTTGGTTAATTTACATGAACATTCAATATTGTACTTGGCTGCAATTAAATATTTTGCTGCAGGTGCCAAGAACTCACTCACACAGGGCATCACCAACTTAAAGCTCAGTGAAGAAGAGGATATGGCAGAATTGGAAAAGCGTTACCAGGAAAGAGTGAGTGGTTTTCTTAAAATAGTCTCATGCAAGAGTTGGCCATGTGGCTCATAAGTCAGAGCACTGAGTCAGCACGTTTGGCATCCTGGGTTCTAATCCAAGTAGCCACCCGTAAATAAACTGAGTTCTCAAGTGTGATGAGTTGATGGTCTCAGCCTGGCCACCAATGACCTTACAAAAATCCATATTAAATCAACATTTTCATATTATTTAGCTAAATTCCACCACTGAGAATAAAAAAATAATATCAGCTTTGTCATTCAACAGTTTTATTTCAGAGATTATGGGAAAGTGCACCCCATTCTGTCGGATTAAAAAAGGTATATTTGTTATGGTAAATCCTCTGAAATATCGATTTGGTTCACCATTCTCGGACACATGGGATGCACTGCTGTGATTTCTAAATGGAATCGTTTGAGTCGTGGTATGATGCAGAAAACACAATTTGTATAATCTGGGGGAAAACATTTAAAAACCTCACATACAACATAATATATATTTGTGCACATGTATACAATAAAATGTTTTAGAATTCATAGTAGATTTAATTAAAGGAAAAAGCTTAGTATTGCATAATAAAGAGCAATAAAATCATTTTGAGAAGTTAAGGTAAGGTGGCTTCACTGTTGAAACAAGAGGTTGTTTTAGTACATGTTATCAAAGTAAATGTGTTGAACAGCTGAGCTTGCTTCACACAGATAAAACTTCAAAGACAACAGGCAAGAACAGGTGCAAGTGGAAGGGCACCATCTCAAGCCAAAACACAGTCACGTGGAAAGGGAAAACAAGCCACACCATCTGGAAAGTAAAGATCTGCTCGGATGGGACATGGCTATAAGTGACCTTTTATGCATATGAAATTTACCTTTAAAGTCTTAATTTCATTAAAATATGTACGTACATTGTAGGTATAAGATCCTATTATAGCTTATCATATTTGTAATGTATTTTTATTGAACAAAAACATTCATATATATAGTATCACTTAGTTTAAAAAAGTATATATACTCTGTTTTCTGAAGCAGTTTTAAGATTTGTTGTGGTATTATATATTGCATACACATTCCTTCTGGTTTAATATGAAAAATAAAATTCAACAGTACAAAAAGCCGTGTAACTTTAAAATGGAGTACAATAATACGTAAACTGTTGACAAAACAATGAAAGTGAATATTTACCAAAAACAATATTAAGCTTGATATATGACATTTTTGTGCTGATTTTGATTAAAACAGTATTCTTGACAACATCACTTGTTTTGTGACAGCAGATGACTATTAAATAAGCATGCATTGATTGTCTGAATAAACACATAGGCTAGTAAAAAGTAAACAATGAATAATAATACTGTATTCACAATTGCAAATGTATATTTAAAAAAAACACTAACATTATCATGACAATTGTTAAAAATAAACATTTAAAGAAATGTTGACATTGACAAGAATATATCCAAGAACATTTCTTCATGATCGGATTATACCATTTCAATATGACTAGGATCATATCCATCTGAAAAACAAAAAAAGTGTAAATTTTATTATAAATGACGAACATAGCATTTAGAAATGACTACATTTAAATAATTTTAACATTTCCCACATTAAAATATGAGTACAACACCAAAAATACAATATAGTAGACATTTCTGTTCGGATACTCTGAAGGTTTCAATAAACAATACTGAAATGTAATACTTTTTTACGTGAAGATTATTTCGTAAGATAAAATGACAGCAGAAATGTGTAACGATTCATGCAGTATGATGGTGCAAACTTGTTATGAAGTGCCAATACCTTTACTTGACTGTTTTAGTCGGGATGGGAAGCAGGTTAGGAGCAAATGACATCCACAGCAAGCAGAGCGTTAGTAGCTGCAGTGTTTGTTTTAACAGTGGGAACATGCAGAGGTAAGCAACCGTGCACATCATCCAAGCCGTGTCCATTGTCCTTAATGGAATCCGATGCAGCAGCTTTAAGGTTGTCTGTGTATTCCCATGCGACTTTAGCATGCTCTGCGAGTGCCATCCGGTTACACTCATTCAGCTGCCTATCTCTACGTTCATGCTTACTTAAACTGTCTACAAACCCATCATCCTTCACCAGACAGAGACAGCCAGGGATGTCAGAACAGTCTTCACATTCACCTTTCATAGAACAGACATTTTCTACTATTAGAGGGGATTTAGACTGCTCGATATGTTTCACATGAATTGTGTTTTCAGATTTAATTTTAATTGGGGAAAAGATCATGCTACAGCTTGAATAGAATCGTGGCTCTGTAATGCAGCCAGTGATATTGCAATTGTACTGATCTCCAGATGCACAGATAACCTGGTTCCTAATTGTATTCTCATCATCTGTTTTTCTGTCAGGCTGATTTCCATTGGCATATTTTGGTGGTGACATTTCCTCTTGAGTGTGGCTTTCATACAGCTTTGTGCTGGTGTATGATGTTAGCTCCTCTTTACAAAGAATTACTAGAGATTTGTTAAGTTTATCTTTGTGGCTGTCACATTTGTTTTTAATTTGTAAACCATGTTTTGATGTTTCATTGTGTTCATTGTCACTGTAACCATTTATAAAGAGCAACTTATTTTCACCAAATAAATTATTAGAGTTGTGTGTGGCCTTTTCTGTGCCTGTAGTAATGTCGCAAAAATTACCATCAAATTCCATGGTCAAGGCATCTTTGCTCTCTGTTGCAGTGATGTTATCTGGCGCAAGAAGCGCATCTTCAGATATAGATATTCCAAGAATCCTTGCAGCCCTTTCAGCAAGGGACTCCTTGAGTGATGTAGATGTAAAACCTAACTCAGATTGATCTTCATGTTCATCTCCCAGTTCTTGAGAGGCAATAAGAGCTGTTAGATCTGGCTCTGAATGCCCATGTCTTCGTTGTAGTGATGATGATGGTGTGCTCATATAGACATCATTCCCATGGCTTCTGTTGTAATGCAAAAGTCTCTCACTTGGCCCCTTCTGATGGAAATGCAAGTTTTCTTTTTCCAAGTTATCTTTAATCCTGTTTTGTTCATTTCCATCATCAGCATCATCAATTTCCACTTTGTTGGTAGTAGAACCGTCAGATGAGTATGGTGATGAATAATCCCCTACATTTTGACGGCTATTTTTTGAGCCCCATGCAATGTGTGATCTTTCATACTGACTAGATGGCAGTTCTGAAAGGTTTGGCTCCGATTTTCTCCTCTCTAGTGTATGTGTCAGTTCATCCTTCTGCCCACTGGGCATGAGCACATGGAAGCGTTGGTAGACATCTTGAGGACGCTGGATGGAAGGATCGTGGTCTTGTTCCTCGGGATCATCTTGCAGCTCTCGATTTATGTTTTCCAACTCGCTCACCACATCCCATGGTCTTCTTCCCACGGGTCTCAGTAGAAACTGTCCAAAACTAAATGAATCTGCAAGACTGTTTCCTTTCAATGTTATTGTAGGAACTTGTGTATTGGCTTCGATAGCTGCTTGACTATGTGCTCCTGTGGGTTCTTTTAAGCTTTTGACTTTATAGAAATACTTGCTATTGAACTTTTCCTTGCCACAATTTGTTCCTCTCTTTCCAGTTTCCCTGTTTTGACAAGATTTGTTTCCTTTGGAGCCGACTTTAGTATTACCTTCTTTAAGAATCTGTATTTGTTTTCCATTTATTTTAGATCCAAATTCACTTTTAATTTCCTCATTTTTCGTTTCACCAGTAATATGGGATGTATTTTGTGAATTCTGGGTTTTCCACCTGCAATTAGAAGCTTGGAAATGTTTACCCTCCACCTCTACAGCATGCCCATGAATTTGTCTATTTTTCTGTGACACAAATGTTCGTTCATCAGGATATAGCTGCTTTGGAACACAGTGCAAGGTAACATTATTAAGCTGATGTTTTTGTGATAGTGGTTTTAGACGTGTGTCATACATTTTTGCTTCACCTTTTAGTTCAGAACTAAATTTCAGTGGGTGACTTAATATTTGGCTTTCACATGCATGCTTTTTCGCCTTTTCCTCTGCTTTTTCTTTGGCCTTGCGTGCCTCTTCCTCGGCGATCATTTTCCCAGTGAGTGCTTGCAGCTCCAGCTCACTTGCAGACTGCGTGTGCTGGTGGGAGTGTTCGGGAACGGCGTTACTGCTGCCGTTTGACACATCTGGGAGCCAAATGCCACCTTGATCCACATCCACAGACTGACTTGGCACGGAGATCAAACAGAACACAGTTTCTCCCACAGCTCCTCGCTGATGCACGCCGGTCCGGACTCCAAGCAGGCTACGTGGCATCTGACCACCACTTGCTTCATGTGTCTTGTCACCTTGAAGAATACCCTCCTTTTTATCTGTATGCAACACAGATCTATGTTCACTTGCTATTTCTTGTATGTGGCCCTTTCTTGAGTGAAATGCATGATCAGCACTTGTTGAGGTACTGTCCGGATATTTTAACTGCATGTACGTTATGTCATCTGAATGCATTTTATGCTTGTTGATTTCATGGTTTGACTGCGAATTTCTCCAAACATATGAATCCTGATTTAGTACAGGTAACACAAGTGATGGAGGTGGTATTTGCTTTGAGTACAACAATTGTTTGTCTAAACCTTCCTTTACTTGAATGTAGTTTACAGAATTGTTGTCATTTGTAGACTTCCTCACACTGTGACCATTGTCTTGATTTTGGCGCTCAGTTTCCCAGTGTGCCTTGGGGACAATTCGCACTCGTGGGTCTGTGAATGGAATGTATTCAACACGAGCTGTTCTAAGTTTTTGTTTGTTTTCACCAGTAGAGTCAATGCTGTTTTCATTGCTTGCATGTTGATTTTGCTGGGATGTATTCTCTTTATATTGAGAAATGTAATCTGGTGGTTTGATGTATGTGGGCAGCTGTACATTTTGATATTTCATTTGTGATTCAGGAGGCATAAATAATCTGTCTGGGGAAAATTCTGCTGATGACTTGTACTGCCCATTTTCATGTGTACTCGTATGACAACACAAGTTTTTCAATTGAACTTGTGTTGTTGGTCCCTTGTAGCAATCTTTGCTTCTCATTTGGTACATCTCGTATGTTGGCGGTGGAGGCCTGAATGTTTGAGGTTTTTCAATCTTCTCTGTTGGTAGGGGGGTTGCTTCAAAGTATTGTTTTCCTGTGTACAATATTGCATGTGCATCTGATGTTGCCTGGAGGGAAGTGCTTCCTTTGCCTGGATTCACCAACATGTCCTTGCTGTCCTGACCACACTGACTTGAGGAGTAATACATCCCTGACATGTCCTGGTAGTCACTACAGCAATGGCTTGATACATATTTGGAATTCACTTTTTCTCTGCTATTCCTGTGCATATTTTTACTCTGATCGGTCAATAATGCATAGTCTGGATTTATTTTACTTTGTTGCAGCTGTGTAGTCTGTGGTGCAGAGTTCTGAGATAATTCCAGGGTCGGAGGTTCAGCCTTGTATGGTGGAGGCTGCGGGTAGGTGCTGGGGCGTGGGATTGCTTCTGCATTAGCTGGGTAGCCGTGCAATCCAGAATATTCCGAGGGAAGTGTCGAGTCACGAGACACTGCAGGGTACGGTGGGGGGTTTGCCTCGCGAGACACTGCAGTCTGGTTGAAAGGGCCATGCTGCACTGTGTTGTATGATGGGGGTTGATCTCGTAACCCTGCAAGGTAGGCAGGCGGAGAGACGTCAACATGAGGCGGTTGGTGGTTTGTGTAGTCCAGCAGCACGCTGAAATCCTGGCCACGGCGCCGCCAGTAACTCACGCTTTCATCTGATCCCTCCAATAATGGAAGCTGGTTTTCAAAGTTCCTGCAGAACAAAATAAATATTGTGATAAAAATGCATCAATACTAGAACGCTTTTAGCATTTGTAACTCTCTGTTTTTTCTTTTCAATGAGCCATTGCTGAAATCCTGGGTCAGGGGTAGACATCAATCATGTGCGAGTGTGTGTTTTGTAGAGCATGCTGTTTTGCATTCATTTTTTATACATGTTTTTGAAACATTTAGGACATCTTAAAGAGTTTAACTATTGGAACAATATTTTAAGTGCTGGTGACTAATTCATCATATTCAAAAGGATTACAGTGTCTTTGTGAACGCCTTATACAGTGTATACAGTATCGCATCCCCTTAAGAATTGTACAACACTGTATTTTAAGCAGTTTCTCTGCCAATTCGTAATCGGATGCAGACCATTCATTGAAAACAACGACGGGCCATTTCAAATCAAGACATGCCCTTTGGCTCAGTCTTTGTATTATATTTGCCATGTCTGTTACAAGGGTGACAACATTTTATTGGTATTTCATGGGTTTGGAAGAAACTTTCAGTATGTGGGGTGGGGGGCATGAATATCAGCATAATAATCCCCAAAACGGAAGCCAAGACCGTGAAGTTGATGTTGCCTTGGTGAAATCCAAACTTCAACATACCATGTGTCTGAGCTCATATTTCTTAAGGAGTACATCTTTCATATAGCAGGTGTACCCTGTTGCCAGTTGATTGTGATTACTTTCTAATCACCCATATAAATTACGAGAGTGTAAAACCAAACCGTGGCCGAATGAGTTATGGCGTAAAGTTAGCACAGCAGTGGAAAACAAACAAAAAAATAAAACTGGGAACTGCAATTGTTCCACTGAGTAACTATCCATGGCATAAATGATGTATGCAGCACTTTAAAACAAGACAAAAATAAAATTATGTACCTGGTATGGCTGCCAGGATGCAACCACAGCAAGCTTACCAGGGATTCTCATTTCGGTCAATTATATTGTATTTTAATTGCACCAACAGTGGGCATTCATATAATCTGCCCACATGTGTATATCTAGGCATGTAACTGCATCGATTAACATTTGAAATTGATTCTTGTGATCAGAGTACTTGCAGAGAATTGTGCACGTAAGAATCAATAGTTTAAAATGTGTGTATATTGTTTGACTGGTCAGCATAAATCCTGCAGCCTATTGATGTGTTAGATAGGTGTGTTCAAGCGTCACGTAAAGGTATCTATGTGGTGTTTGAAAATCTTAACTCCTGGTTTATTGCCAGAAAGGGTGAAACCTATTCTATTTAAGTATTAATAGTCGATGTAATGCACTGTTGTCACATTCTCTGCATATGCCAGTGGGTTTTTTTTATAGGCATACAGTAAGTACTGTATAAGCAGCAAATATGCATACATATACATTTGTGTAATCTGTTCGTTTCTCAAAGGAAATTATGTTACAGCTGTTCAAACAAAGTACAAGCACATTTCATTTCAGGCAAATGACACAGCAGTCAAAGAAAGGAAATGATGTCTAAAAATGCTGAACTTTTTTGACGGTGCGTTTTTCTCCAGCGAGCTCCTCACCTTATGGTCACAGGGGGGCTTTGGTGCTGCATTTGCCCCTCTTCATAGTTCGCCTTTTCACTTACGAGCTCTGCCCTTTCCCTGGAGGGCTCGGCCCTTGCGGGGTGCTCTTGTAGTGTCAGGCTGGAGTGACGTGTGGCGCGGGGAGCGGGCGGTGCGTCGTGCCACACATCCTGGCCAGGAAACCCCTGCTCCAGCCCTGACCGGGGCGGCTCCATCCGGAGTGGAGGCTGTGTGCTGCTGCTGCTGCCGGATGTCGGCCTCCTGCCCGACCTGAAGCCATGGGAAGCCAGCAGGTCGGCAACGCTGTACATATTCTTCAGTAGCCGGCGGTTTTGTTCAAGGCCACTGTCCTTCACTGCGCGCACACTCCCACTCTCCGCTTCCTGCCGAACGATTATTCAGGATGAGAGTGCCTGATTTGCGACAACAACAACAAATATTTAATTATTCTTGTAATTGTTTTCGGAATAAAGTACTTCACGAGAATGAATGTACCACAACAGCAGTGACCATAAGAAATGGAGTGGAAGATATATTTGATAGTCTAAATAAAAAGTAATTTAAACAGATGGCATAATACCAGCAAGCTAAGCAATTACATGAATCGGGATCATCTCTACATTGTCTAAATGCCCTCTAAGTGAAACAAGTATGGAAATTAATGTAATGGAAATGGATGATAAAGACACGTGCCTTTTTTATCCCCACTCTTATCTGTGCCATCTCGTACCGCTTAAAAGTATATATTTTTCAAGAGTTAAAGAAACATTGTATTCAAATATCTTTTTTAAACTCTAGTTTTTTTTTATCAAACTTAACTCCTCCTTTGCCATTAGCTTAGCTCTACACACACTTCATGGTGCACATTTCTCTGTAAATACTTTGTGACAGCATTCAATGTGAATTTAAATGAAAGGTTCATCTGGAGAAAGGTTCACTCTGGCAAGCGTTCCTATTGTGCAAACACATGGACATTCCACACTGCCGATTTTTTTTCGTTTGAAAAACACTTAAAGTGGTGCCGTCCCACGCTGCAGACCCAGATTTAAAGAGCAATCTGGCCCAAGATTGCTGGTGTTTTTTCACCAACACAAGTCTGTAAATATGGGCAAACATTTTAATTACGGTATGTGCCGAGAATGCAGCCATGGCTTAAATCCCACTACTCGTGCCATTAATTTCTTCAGACCCAGTGTGTGAATGTGTACAACAAAAAGTACTGTGTTCAATTGCCAGCAGCCTTCCTCAGGCTGCACCTGTACCAACTGGGGGAACTGCTTTCACCCGAGAGCCGTGACCTGCTATGCTGAGAATTTGATACATCTGGAGATTGGGGAAAGATGGAGGTTGGTATGGTTTAGTCATTACTACACCCATGATGCAATTTGAAAGCATTCCCGTAGAAGGAATTAGAAGCAAGGCCAATCATCTGGTTTTCATGTGCATGGTGGAAAATGTACAAAAAGTCCTCTAAAAGCTTTTCGTACTTTACGCACAAATGTAAGATATTCTAAAACGCTAGATTTTTTCAGGAAGCAGATTAAAAAGGTGGGTAATTAAATTACAGTACTACATGAAGTGTTATTTGGTGGTAAATCCATCAATGAATATACATTTTAGAATTCCCTTGTCATCAGTTTTTGCTTCGGTGCCAATATAAATGTAAACTAATCAGACACAGGTGCATAATGGTACTCATACGTGAACTTCAAAGTCACAGTGGCAGGTGCAACTCTGAACCAGGTGTGGCACTGCAACAAAGTACTGGATGATTTACTGCAACACTCATTCAATAAACAGCATTGGTAAAGAACGTCTCCTAACTGCTCATGGCCATTTACATCGTTGGAGAGTTGTATTAAAGTCAAGGAAATCCAAACAGCAGTTTTTAGATGTGTTGTTGCTGCCCTTGTATTACGTTCATAAAATAATTTGGTAGGACATAAAGACAAACTGTACAGTTGTCTGCCTTAAGGTTTTAACACAGGATATGAGACATCTTGTCTCTGGCCCTTGCAGTGTACCTCAAGGGTGGGGTATGACAGTTGTTGGGAGTATTTGGCCAAGATGACCTCAAACACCCACATTTAATACTTGTGCCATTATTGCAATGCGGAAAGACACACCTAACCTTTGAATCATGTTTAAAAAAAGTACTTTGGAGTAAAATCATTAACGTCGACATCTTAAGTCTGTGAAAAGTCTGCCTTTGTTTCATTGTCAGACAGGATATTGTTCTCACACAAAAGGCCATTGTAGAGTGTACAAAATCAGTATATCCGTGCCTGAGAGTAAATTTATGAGCATACACACACCAATGTAAAACTATGTGGTAGGCAAACTTACGTGCCAAAGTGTGTGGCTTTGTGGGCTCTTAACTTTGTTTGCATTTGGGTGAGTGTGTGTCGTTAGGGCGGGTTGATTGCATTTCCTGGACATGTGATCCAGCAAGGGACCTGGTGGGCGAGGAAGTGACTTTTTAGTTTGGGTCACGTATCGCATTTCACGGATCATTCCCGGTGAGCTTAACCCATCTCCCAAAGGTTATCTTTTGTCTGCTCAAACATACTTTAATTACCCTTTTGAAAAAAAAACCTATAGAACATCCTCTCACAAAGCAGCACATCTTTTGGAGTGAAACATGTTTAGACACCCCCAAAGGATCCGATGGTAAATCATGTATTCCTTTGATTACCTATGGGAATATGTTTGAATCCAATAATATTTAAGCATATTTAAATCACATCACACTTCGCAAAAGAGATGCCATTAAGGTTTTAAAACAAAAAAAGTTGCACCAACCTAGTTTTAGCAGCTATTTAAAAGTTCACTAATCACATAAATGATGCATGTCAGGCTCTGCTTTGTCAGGGCATCAAATGGAAAGTCTGATTCATCTTACTCTTCTGAACATTTTTTTAACCGTCCTTCATTTCCCCGAGTCCTTTTTAGGTGCTTTCATTTAAATTCATATTGTTGAAATACAGTTTAAACAACTCCATGCAAAGCGTAACGTTCTCAATCAGCATTTATATAACCAAAACTCATTAGTTTTCATTTTCTTCCACGTGAAAAAACTTTTAGCTCATTTAATGAGCATACAAAGTTATATAAACGTATGAGGAAGCCCATCTTGAGGTTTCACTTTAAGCACAGGAGCTAGTGGCTGCAATTGAATATATTCCAAAGCCAGGCAAGGTTCTTCTCTTGTTTAATTTTCAAAATGTATTTGTATTTGTACCCCGACCGTCATCTACAGTTTTGTTTTACTTTATGCTATCACACATTTGTGATTTCACTTGAATAACCATTTGCAGTTATAAAGCCCTCGGCTACTTTGCCATCCATTGTGAGTGCCTGATGACACGTTAGGATTTGTGTTTGAAATAATAAAAATTTACATGTGTGTAAGGCACATTTAACTGATTTGTTTAGGTCAGGGCATGTGAGTAGAAAAGGTATGAAAACATGTTATTGCAAAGTTCACCACCATGGGAGTAAATGCCGTGCTCTAGTCAACGTTTGCAATGAATTGTGAAATAGTACAGAGAGAGAGAGAGAGTGCAAACACTAAGGAGGTTTAGAGACCGAGGCCTGGAAATGTGAGCGTTTCAGCGACTGCTCGTGAGAGATGCCTCGACTGCCAGGGCACCGAATGCCTCATTCCATACAGTATGGAAGCTAACCGGTTTATATTTCAAAGTCAAGTTATTCCCTGGCTGCAGCTTTTAAGGATGAATTCTTTCCTAAAAATGCAATATACTTAGCCAGCCAAAAAGTGCTTTGGTGAACTGAGCATACTGTACCCGTATATAACCGCCTCGATCTGCTGCTTATATTGGATTTACTGCACCTCTTTACCTCCACTTTGTTATTTTGGGAACATGTAAAATTGTTTTTACATGTCTCATTTCAACACAGCTGTGTTGGGTTTAGATCCAGGAGTCTGGAATTATGTTTTCACTGACTTTTTTCCCCCATCTCCTGTGCCCGTATAGAGAGAGGTATTGCTGGCGGTTGGCAGATCCACTTGTTATGTAGGAAAGGAATGGCTTCACATATAGAACCCAAGGCATGAGCACTTTGTGAGCAGACAGCACAGTCTGTGTACCTACTGTATAGCGGGCAGGCATGGTGGATATGGCAAGATAACGTGGTGCAATGTTTGTAGAAGCACTTTGCTGGTGAAGTAAAATGGAAGAGTACATTTTAAAGGAGTGTGGCGAGTTAAGAGTTTAATTTGCATGAACACCTAGTGCTGCTAAAATGTCAGTGAATTTATTCACCTGCATACACAAAACTGTTTTCCAAATGAAGACATTTAATGCGTTATTCGTAATAGTTTTCTGAAAATAATGATGACCACAACAAAGTTGCTGCTATTGGCAAGAGTCAGCAAGGTCACATGGTGGAAAGATATCAATGTGGTATTTGTGGCCGGATTAGTGTCTGCAATAAACACGTCTGATATTGGCCCATTGTTTGCCCTCCTCGTTTTCAAAAGAGAGTTTTTGCTGACTCGAGAGAAAACCCTAAGCTGGGTTACACAAGGATGAACAAATCCTTGTTATTTAAAAACATTCAATAAGAACGGCCAGCTGAGATGTATTTATATTGTGGTCCTATTTGGTGGCACAGTTTATATACTTTTGTAGCACGATACAGGTGTTATGCTTTACAATATTCTTCAAGAAACATGACATAAATGAGTATGTTAAGAAAAATCCATTAACTTGTGGATTACCTTGTAGATTATCCGGTTGGATTATCCAATGGTTTTTAAGTCGCATTAAATAAATCGAGCTCTGCAGCTTGTGAACACATACACAATGGCCACGTGCTCTCCCACACAAACGGAAAATCCTTTTACTCTTGCAAAAGGAGTTGTGGCCAGTATCTGTCGGCACCTAGAACTGGGGGGGGAGGAGAGGGGGGGAAGCAGTGGTTGTTTTTGTTTTGTCGCATTTACTCACTCTGTGACTTCAATTGTGTTGGCGCCCTGTTTAATGCATGGGCGTAGTGAAGGTGGGGGCACCCGGGCCAGTCTTTCCCACTTAAGGGGGAGCGAGTTTGCGGTTGTGAAATTGTAAATAGGTTCAAGTAGGCAAGACTACATATAGTGGTCTTACTGGATTTCACATTAAACCCAGTTGTATGCGCAAGATGTATATGTGCAAAGGAATAATGTGGCGAATATATGACGCATTTCCAAATGTTGAGAGCATCAACAGCCTATGGTAATGTATGCCTACAAATGCTGACATTTGTACGAGCATTCCCGCACCTAAAAAAATATTGCCAATGCGTTTTAATTTATGTCTATTAGTAGGGGGGGGGGGTTGCTAAACGTTACAAGAATGTTGGAATATCTGTACACGAAGTGATGGGTTGGAGCGTGTCCTTGAAAGTGTTATCTTGACACGTTTGATTCACGTGGAATTTAGATAGAAAGCAGGCCACCCATCAGCCCTGTGTGTAACGGCGCATTCCACCACAGGACTCATCAGATAACCGAAGTTGCACTTAGAATGCCAAGTATGGTGTGCCCACAATGCCAACAGAAACATTACATCACTTCGTAAGACGGAAAATCTGCACAAAAAATATAACAGACGATGTTTAATGCTATTATTTATTTTCCATAGGACTATTTTTAAAAGATATAACAAGTGGTATATGTCTTCTTGGTTCTTTCGGTAAAGTCACGTAGAAGGGAAATAATAAAATAAATAAAATAAAGCAATAAAATTATCACGTGAGAATTTTATTTTAACAAAATAAAATGAATAAAATTAAATTCTCACGTGATAATTTAATTTTAATTCTCACGTGATAATTTTCTTTTATTATGTTTACTTTTTTTATTCTTTTATTTCCCTTCTACGTGACTTTATCGAAAGAACCAAGAAGATGAATCCCTGCAGTCACGAAAGCTTTAAATCGAAATTTAAGTGCCATATGCTTTCGTTACACAATTTCTTTTTACATTTTAAAGAGTTTGATATAAATTACATTACTGCATTGCTGTATTTTGAAAGTGCTGAACGCATTGTGCAAAGAAGGCAGGTAAACCTGAGTTCGATTCGCACCCACGACTAACATCAGTGGCCAGTGATATCTGAACTATTTATTCCAATCCCCCACTGCCTTCACCCAACTCGCACTCACCATCAGCGGTTAATGTCTGGCCAAAGAACTGCAATCACCGACACGGTGTGGGAAGGAAGGACTATCATCGTCCAACAGTTTATTGACAAAGCATCGTCAAGTATTTGTTCGTGAGTGTATTGCATATCACATTAACGATGTATTTAGTTGTTTTCCCCGTTACACTGACGAGAGAAAGAGCCATTACAGTCGTGGAGTGTGTTCGTCTCTGGGCCATGTTTACTTTCCCGTTGCCCTGAAAACATTCACTGCCCAGGATGTGTCCCAGCCCAAAGTCTCCCAGCCCAAAGTCTCCCAGCCCGAAGTATCCCAGCCCGAAGTATCCCAGCCCAAAGTCTCCCAGCCCGAAGTCTCCCAGCCCAAAGTCTCCCAGCCCGAACTCTCCCAGCCCGAAGTATCCCAGCCCGACGTCTCCCAGCCCAAAGTCTCCTAGCCCGAAGTCTCCCAGCCCAACGTCTCCCAGCCCGAAGTCTCCCAGCCCAAAGTCTCCCAGCCCGAAGTCTCCCAGCCCAAAGTATCCCAGCCCGAAGTCTCCCAGCCCGAAGGCTCCCAGCCCAAAGTCTCCCAGCCCGAAGTCTCCCAGCCCGACGTCTCCCAGCCCGAAGTCTCCCAGCCCGAAGGCTCCCAGCCCAAAGTCTCCCAGCCCGAAGTCTCCCAGCCCGACGTCTCCCAGCCCGAAGTCTCCCAGCCCGAAATCTCCCAGCCCAAAGTATCCCAGCCCAAAGTCTCCCAGCCCAAAGTCTCCCAGCCCGAAATCTCCCAGCCCGAAGTCTCCCAGCCCGAAGTCTCCCAGCCCAAAGTCTCCCAGCCCAAAGTCTCCTAGCCCGAAGTCTCCCAGCCCAACGTCTCCCAGCCCGAAGTCTCCCAGCCCAAAGTCTCCCAGCCCAAAGTCTCCCAGCCCAAAGTCTCCTAGCCCGAAGTCTCCCAGCCCAACGTCTCCCAGCCCAAAGTCTCCCACCCCAAGACAGACCACGCACACCACACACCAGCGATGCTGTGGCGCACGAATAAACACTGAAAAGGAACAAAAACACATGAAAGGGGGGGTAGGGGGTGGTGGAAACACCACGTACAAACGCTCCTGTGATTTATAAACGAACTTACTTCGGTTAAAGGAGGGCAGATGAAGCGGCGATGGTGAAGTCACAGCACCCGATGGTGATGTGATGGCGCTCGAATGTTTTTTTGTTGCAGAGAAACGCTTCAGTGTCTTCAAGCTTCCCACCGGTCCCACGGAGTTGTAACAACTAAACTAGCAAAACTCTGAATGAGAGGTCAGTGAGCCTGGGCTCTACCAACTACAAGCTCAGCAAGGGGGGTGGAGGATTGTGTGTGGGGTTTGAGAGGAGTCAGGCTATACCACTGAAGACGCACACCAGCCTTTGTTTCCTCAATAATGACTTTTTACAGTGATCACTTTGCTTGTTTTACGATTGCGTGCGACGTGTCCAACTCTTTAGGTCTATTCAGAACTGCAAAGTTAACGGGTTGTTTCAGAGTGCCTCCGGTGTAATTGACAGCACAAAGGGTGAGCTGGTGTGGCAGAATGGCTGTGCCAGGCTCGGTGTCACACTCCAGCATTCCAGGAATTTGAGATCAGCAGACACGTGTTTGTGCATATGCACCACTTTGTCTCCCCACCAAGGAATATACAGTATTCTAGTTAATACTACATTTATATCATATATATATACATTACGTTTAATAACATGCATTAAAAAAATCAATCCCAAGCTATATGAATTTAAATTATTCAAGGGTAATTTCCCAATTTCGTATATCCCCTTTAGGACAATTTTACTCGTTTTTAACGAATAATTTGACACTGGTGAATTTGAGATCACTGGCAGCAGTAGCATATTTAAATTGTGTAAACACCACAATTGACAGGTACAGTTCGTTTCTGTAACTAGTACCTGCAGAGGCTTTACTAATGTTCCATTGCCATCACTTCCATACTAATGGTAATATGAAAAAAGTGTTCATGTCTGAGTGGGCTCTCACCTGATTATACTGTACTGTATAAAAATAACTGCTGTATGTGCTAAGCTATGCTGCGGAAAATATAGCTCGCGTTTGCACATCTCACGACCCTATTTGCTGATTCGTAACTGGCTGGGCATGTGCAGACACGGATATATCAGATTACATCATATATAAAGTGTTCTAAATTGACAGGCAGGTGACAGTGATGGTGTTTTGGTAGAAAGACAAGTCACCAAAGGTGTGCGTGCTCGGACTACGGTTATGTGCATTTTGGTGGTTTTACTTTTAAATATCTGAAACCGTAACTTAAACATCAAAAGTAGAATCTTACACCAAATGATGTAAGAGTGCGACAATGTACGACATGCAACCAATGCGATGACGGAGTGTCTTCACTTTCCACACGAGCCACAGAGTAGAACAATGACTCCGATCACTCATTTCATACTTTCAACCACAAAGTCAGTGTTCATATAGAGAGGTCCAAGGGTCAGTAAGTGTCCCTTCATAATAAAGGTTTTTGGGTTCGATCGCGTTATTTATAAATGTGTCGTAATCCTCCACCACCCGACATGGCTAAACAGTAAAAAATGTGTCACGTTTACAAAATAGTTCACTACTTTAGCCCACCGGTGTGTTGAAGAGTGAATCAACATCATTTAAAATTTGAGTACGACGTTTCGCTGTAAATTACATCCAGCTTCATCGGGAAATTTGCCAGAATGTTGAAGCCATCACTTGCTCCCGGTCCTAAATAGAGCAGCAGTAGGGTGACGTCATCACTTAATTGATTCAGGTGCAGTGATTTGAAACTAAGTGTCCCTTGCTCACCGAAATACCACCACGAAAGAAAAGATTTATAGAAGCATTTTTCTCACGGTAAATTAGCCAATGTCAACTGAATAGTATACTTCACTTGCATGATGGTAGATTTTTCACTAAAACAATACATAGCACATTTTCACATGTGTATGTATGTGCTCAAATATAGTTCTATGAAAACTTTTTTTTGTTCAATGGAGAGTTACCGTCACATCTTTGGTAAGGGAAAAACTAAAATGCGTATTAATGGCATATTTGATTACCTCATTATTGCCATTAATTTGAAATCTGAAAATGAATCTGAAAACTTCCGGTACAAAGTATTAAGAAGAAGGTTTGTACTCGCTGTGGAATAATAATTGTTTTGAAACGAGATGAAATGTTAAGGATTAAGAATTTGTTATAGATATGTATCCAGTGGACTGACAAAGGGCTGTAAAAGACCATGTATTGTTTCTGTTTCTATTTCGTTTCCAACAACTGAAGAATTTGGTATTTGAACATGTGCATAATTTAAATTCAACACAAAAAGTTAATCCCACTTAGATATTTCAGATGTTAAATTATTATAAATACCGTTGTACTTTTTCTGTCAATCACTGATTGAACTCGACGTCTGAAATGGGTACTATTCATGCAAGTTTTAAAATTGAAGACAACACACTTGTGAAAAGGCTGTACAGTATACATACACTGCACCTCATGTGCAAGCGATGTGCGGTATTGTGGTGTTTACTCGTGGCGAACCATAGGTGGCGATGTAAGGCAGCAGCATTCTGTACCATTACCAGAGGTCGCAACCGGGTACCCGATACCCGTACCCTACCCGATACCCGGCTACCCGTACCCGGCCAAGTACGGGTACGGGTAGCCGTTTGCGACCCTGGTGCGGCCGGGTACGGGTACGGGTAGGCCGTGAGTCACTGGTGAGTAACCGTTTGTCACTCATTTCGGGTAGGGTACGGGTAGGGAACGGGTACCCGTACTCGGCCAGGGAACGGGTACCCGTACCCGGCCGGGTACGGGTACCCATTTGCGACCCTGGTGCGGCCGGGTACGGGTAAGGAAACAAAACCCGTTTGCGACCTCTGACCATTACTAGAATTTGGTGTCAATCGATCCCCATTTACCTTCATTGAGGTTTGAAGCCATCTATGTAGGAATTTTGGCAGTGCAATTACATACAAAGCATTCTAGAGTATCTGTATTTAGCTTTAATATTGCAATATAACTGCCCATACACATTCTTTGATATTGAATTTACATTGCAAGTTGAAGTAAAATGATCTTGTGTTTCAGATGTTTTCCTCAATAGTAGTATTATTTTAAAAGACCCAATCTAGTATAACCTCTTCCTTAGAACTCTAGCATTAAAATATAATTGCCAGCCCCTGGTATCGTCTTTGCCCGAGTTTCTGCATACTTAATGTGCACATTTTTTTGTCTCCAAATGTCGTTGAAGTTTCTTCATCGTACATACGGTTATGACTATTGTCACTCTCTGAGATCACTTTGGTGGTGCCGGCTTGTTAAAATAGATGCAAGGAAGGCCTGAAGACCTGCCTGCAGGCAATGACAGTTACTCTAATAGTATAATGAATAATTCTGCAGAAATAACATGGATGCGAAGCGTGCTCATTTGCAACTGCGATCACCAGCCTTAAACATCTGCACCATTTCCTTGTTTTATACACAAAACTAAAATTGGGATATTATCATATCTGACATGAGGCATATTGCCTTAAATGATTTGAACGCTTTTCTCCATAAACTGCAGGGACATGTTGATTTCAATGGGATATTCTGCCACCTACTGGGCATTGGAAAAAAGTTTAAATCCAACGTGATTACAGTACTATACTGCTTTTTGTGATCTCTGATTAATGTTATATTCTTTGTGAACTTTATTTCAATGTTGTCCTGTGGAATCCAACTAAAACATGTTATATTAGAGGTATGTGGAACAACCAAACAACTTACTTAGACATGTAACAGTTGACGACCCAAGTAATTTTAATGTCATCATCACCATCATAATTTTGCTTAATGAATGCCTCCCCAAACCTTCACACTTCATCATGATCAACTCCATATCTGTGACCATCATCCTGTTGGGCATGTTCTCTCCTTTGGCTGCCATTGTTACCACTCTTGTCAATTGACCACAATCTCTTCTTCTGATGTTTCCTGCCAAGACCCACATTTGTTCTCTACCCCATGTGACCTCTTTCTGTCCTTCAACATAATTTCCAGCGTGTATCTTTGTGTACCTTTCAGATGTTGTTACATTTTGTCAGCATAAATGTTTCTGATAAATTTGAGTCATAGCAGATAATTTCCATTGATGGAAAACTTTCCCCTTTAGATACATTTGTATGTTTATTTTCATAATAAAATTTGTATTCCAAAAGCACTCCAACCTTCTCTCACTCAGCCATTTCATAACTTTGATCCCAGTTCACCTTAAATAATTCATCATCCTCCTTCTTCTGCTCCGGTGTGTCAGGTGAAATCGATATACAAAGCTTCTCCAAATGCTGTTATCCTTCCCTCTGCCATCTTCCCCCCATCAATCTCAGTCCTCAAATATATCTTCCACTTCCTTAAATAAATATTTTGTACCGTCCACCATATTTTGCAGAATTGAATGTCTCCCTGACGATGTTTGTGATTGTTAAAAATGAAGTCACGGCCACTCAGTGACCTAATAAAATGAAAACCAAGAGTAATGGTTGAAACGAATGGCAGAGCACAACTTGTGAATGTAAATCCTGCTATTTTATTATGTTTTATTTGTATTCTTTTAATATTTCCCTTCTACGTGACTTTACCGAAAGAACCAAGAAGGTAAATCCTGCTGTTGATAATTACAACTATACCAGCATATGTGGCAACGGTCATGAAAGTTATACCTTGTAGATATGTGCAATTAAAATTAAGTTCATAACATCAGACATGATGCATCATCTGGTGTGAGTCAATGAGTAAAGCATTGATAATTAACGAGCTAAGACTTGCACTTTACAGATGCCACTTTTATAACATGACAGTGGGGGAAACAAGCCACTCACCAAATTCTGAATAGAATACGTAATGTGAAGGTCAAGACAATAGTATTACAACACTGCAGGTGGAAATCGCCACTCAACACCACGCAGCATAAAGTCACACGTTTATTGTGCTCATTATTTTCCATTACAGATACGCATTAAACATTTAAATGCACTGCTCATTCATAATGCAAAAAAAGTTTTATTTTTTTACGTGGGTGTTAATAACACAGAAAAAAAAGATGACTTGTCCAGTATCACACGTAGTTTTTCCCCCGCGTGTGTCAAATGGTGTCGGAGAGACCCTGATGTTAAACCGTACTTGAGAAATGTGTGGATGTGATCGGAATGCTGCATCGCGTGCGTGTGGGAATGCAGATACACCCGCATAAAATGAGCGGTGGATGCTTCTTCAACTCACGTCCCCCAATCCACCCACAATCCCCCTCGCCGTCTCTTAATTATTCACCCAGCACACCATTAACTCATTCCTGCGGAGGGAGCTGGTAGGAACGTTGGGTTGCTCGGTCAATGGCCAGGGTCAACAGCGGCGTGGTGTATTCCGCAAATATGCCCGACTGTGAGGGCGGGCACAAGCCGGCGTGAGTAGGTGAAACGTTGAGTTTTATAAGGGCACCACGGGGTGACCAGCCCCTCCCCACCCAGCCCCTCCCCACCCAGCCCCTCCCCACCCAGCCCCTCCCCACCCAGCCCCACCCCTCCCACCCCCCACCCAGCCCCACCCTCCACACCCAGCCCCCCCCCCCCCACACATCCTCACCCCTCCCACCCCCCACCCAGCCTCCCCACCCAGCCCCTCCCCACCCTCCCCTCTCCACCCAGCCCCACCCCTCCCATTTTTGGATGCACGACGGTTGGACGGACACAATAATCCCCTGTGGGTTAGTGGAACCAGGTGGTTCCTACCAGTATAAAATAGTTTCGTGGTTGGAGCATGATTTTCAGGCAAATAACGCCAGGTGTGCTGGGTCTTTCTTAGTGCTTTGGCTGAGCTTGCTTATCGACATAGCAGCTGCATGGTTGTTACAGTTATGCAATGGTGGCAAGTGTCTTAGTTGTGTCTATGTATTTCTTGGTGTGCCGTGTGACAAACACATAGTATGTAAAAAAAATCAAATACATCTAATTCTGCATCTGATGATTGTGTGCGGGTGTTTACGTATATAATTGTAAGTTAGAAATTGTATTTCGTTGCGTAATATTCTCTCATTTAAAATTACTCTACGGCATGTGTTTCAATTTAAAGTAATGGGGTAACTTGTGATAGAATGTTGTCGAGGGGAAATATAAAAATAAAAACCAGTTTGTGCAGTGCAGTGCTGACGTACGCAAACGAGCCCTAATGCGTTCATCTACTTACATGGATTTTTTAGATAACAATTATTTTATATCGGACACAAATTCATGCAAATATGGTAAACTAGCCTTTTGCCCGTCCAAGGACGGGTATATTGCAATAAATCTGAAACTTGCAAGCGAAAAGCAGACCGCGACGTGATATTCATTGCATCAATTCGTGTGCAATTTGTAAGGCCGCGGTGACACAGACCGATTTCATTTTAAGGTTATAATCCGTTGTTCATCATGACGTTCTTTTTACTTTGATGTCTCAACAGCGCTACGGAGATCGCGTGACGTGAGGGTTCTGCCTTTGTCGTGAGGGTTGTGAGTTGACGCCGAGGAGGGGGGAGGAGGCGCCTCGCCCCCCCCACGTGGAGTGACGTCAGCCGATAATTATTATGAATGGGGGGGGGGGGGTGTCCATTTGGAGGACGTCACCTGTTCATGATTATTAATGAGGGGGGGAGATGTGGTGCTCCATGTGGAGTGATGTCATCCGCTCAAGATTATTAATGAGGGGGGGGGGGGGTCCATGTGGAGGACGTCACCTGTTCATGATTATCAATGAAAGGGGCTGGCCGACGTGGAGTGACGTCACGCGCGGGAAACACAGACATTCTTAACTCATTATAGTCGTAAATAAGAATGACGGAGAGGCTCAGAGCCAGCTGAGAGGCCATCTCCAAAATATCCTGGTGAGAATCAAGCATCACCGGGACATTACGGAGACAGCATAGTACGACACATACTAACAAGGAGACAATGGTCCATTCATTTGAATAAACATCTGGGAGATCGATTGGTCAGGAATAAATTATATGTTTGAAAAGGATGGACATGTGGGGTGTGAGGGATGTTTATTCACGATGTGTTCGCAGTGTTCCAGGACATCTTGGAGGAAGAGACCTGGAAGCAAGCACGTGATGAGCTCTGTGTGATGGAAACAGATACCTGTGGAGATATTCAGTGGAGAGGTGGTGGTGGTGAGAGACATGGGGAGAGAGGACGTGGAGATGTGATGGTTGTGAGAGACCTGGGGAGAGAGGACGTGGAGATGTGATGGTTGTGAGAGACCTAGGGGGAGAGCACATGGAGAGTTGGTGGTGTTCTCCCTCACGGCAGGTATGGGGGTGTGCGTCCACAGGAATTTCTTGATATGGTGTTGAGTTTGGTTACGTGACCAGGAAGTAACGATTTAAGATTATCTCTAAGCCATGAGGCAGGGTGTCAGCCATTACACAGAGTACAAAATGGAGGCACAAATAGCGTCTCAGTGAAGACTGGTGCATGTGTTCATTGTGGGACTTTAAGAAGCATTGTCTGTAAGTTCGTTTATGTTCTTATAATACTGTGAATGCTGTTATAATGTTAAGATTGATGTTAAAATGCTGTAAATGATTTTATAACGCTGTTAAATTGTCATGATAAATATGAGGCCTAGTTAACAAGGAAGCCTGCCACTTGCATTATTGTGAATGTTACTTGTAATTGGATAAGTCGAGCCAGACTTGTACCCATGTAAATTTAATGCGATCTTGAGAGCAAGGATTAAGAAGTATCTCATCCACATTTCAGTGTTATGTGCAGCGCTGTACATTTAGGCTGCAGTATGGTGATTACACGATGGGACCTTATTTAACCCAGTAGCTTATTCTCTTGTGTGGCTATTCAGTGCTAATGTAGGTACCTGGTCCATCTAGGACCTATTGTTGAGTTTCATGTTATCTAAGCCAATGTTATGATGCTCCTTGTGTTCATTCATTGTATTGATATTGCAAGTATTAACAAATGCTGTATTTTGTGCTGTGTTTTTCCATCAGTTTTACCTCGTTCAATTAATTGAATACGTCGGAGTCGGATGTTCACCCTGGCTCTGAAAGTTTTTTGAATGCGAGGTTAACTACTTGGATAGTGCTGCAACGCAGCGCACAGCGAAGCCGAGACAGGTGGTGGTGAGAGACCTGGGGGAGAGAGCACGTGAAGTGGTGGCGGTTATGAATGTGGAGCTATAGAGGTGGGCGATAGACCTGGGGACATGGGGTTGGACATAGACTGTGATGGGAGTCGAGGCAAGATATTTATCTCACAAGGTTGTAAACCAATGTTAATGTCATTCGCAATATAGTCTAAGTTTCCCTATTGTTGTGGACATTGATTTGTATGGTCTTCTGAGGCTTTAATCGCTGCACGGATGGCAAGTGATTGCACACAGGGAAGATGGTACCAAGGCAATACGTTTAATTCACTCCAATCACTCCGTACCACAGACAAAATGCCAACTTAAATGCAGATGAGTAACGATCCATTTGTTTAAAGTACAGTTTAATTACACGTTAACAGTACGCTCGCAAGGTTAGTTTTAGGTGTATCACAATGCCTTAATTCATTGATTAAAATTTAATTAATAGTTTTTTTATTTGTATGCAGTGTATGAAAGTGCTTTGCACACACTCTGCAGTGATTAGGTCTTCGACACACACCAGAATGCCCTAAATAACCAATTGTTGAACCAAAAGCTATGACCACAAATTGTCACCGATAATTATGGATTAATTACATGCCCAGTTAATCAAAATGTTTTAGTTGGAGCTCATGCGACAATTTTGTAATCAGGATTGCCAAACATATAAACCAAACTTAGAATTAAATAAGCAGTAATAATATTGGATATTAAACCCCCAAGCTAAACGCATCATGAGCATATTCAATAATCTGATAAATGGGTTTGTTTGACAATGAAAAATTGCGTATTAAATCTAACACTGATTCAATGAAATGAGTTTCAGGGTTTTATTTACCTTTTTGTCCTCAAGGTATTTTCAAGCTGCATTGTTAGTTAAGATGAATCAACGGCACACTCTTTGTAAAAGGAAATTACCTCATTCCGTAGTTTAAAATTAAATAAGAAAATGTTGTATATGTATAGTGATGCTTTGGTGTTTTGCTTGCATGCGGGTAAAATATGGAAATGTAAAATCAGCGCTGACACCCAATTCTCCACGGTCACGTTTGTACTTTCCAGATAAACTACATCCTTACCAAAACGAACCCTATTCCCCCTGCATTTAAATCAAATGAATGCTGCAGAAATGCGTCATACATATGGAACAATCCAATCATTTACCTAACCCCCACCAACAAATGTATGAGGTATTGAATGTTGGTATCCTGGAAACTAAGCAAAAGGTGCTGTTAATGCAAAATGTCATATTGCAATTTTACATTTTTACAACAGACATACTGTAGTTTGTTATTTGTACCACAAAACACAACAAAGTATTTCAACAACAATATTTAGGCTTAGACTAATGTACATGTATAGATTACAAAACAATATAAAACTGATTACAAAAAAGGTATAACAAAGTATAAATTAAACATGTTATCTGCACAGATTCGAAGCTTTCATGACTTTAGGAATTACTATTTGGTTCTTTCGGTAAAGTCACGTAGAAATAAATAAATAATATTGCTATTCATTATTTAATTACATTTCTTTCTACGTGACTTTACCGAAAGAACCAAAGAGTGATGTTATCTGCAGTGTGACAGCCATATTTTTTTGCAAGACAGGAGCTGTAATGCACATGCTTGAAAAACTTTCACCACCGACGCAGGTTTCGAATAACGCCTGCTGTAGATATCTTAAGTTGCGGCTGTTGACAGCAAAAAAACTGTCAAGTGTCGGGCTTTACATTGCTTTTGATGGACGTTACATCAGGGGGTGTCCTTGATCTCAACCTGGCCAGTTAGTTGAATATTTCAAAGCCCTTGTCTCAGCGGGCACGTTGCACATGTCAAATACTGTACAGCCAAATCTTGACTTAAAGCTTTCGTGACTACAGGAATTCATATTCTTTTGGTCTTTCGGTAAAGCCACGTAGATAGGTTCAAAGAAAATAACAACAACTATGACGTTTCGATCACAACACAAGCGATCGTCATCAGGATGACGATTGGTTTTGTTGTGATCGAAACGTCATCAGGACGACGACCGCTTGTGTTGTGATCGAAACGTCGTCGTTTTTTGTTATTTTCTTTGAACCTATCTACGTGACTTCACCGAAAGACCCAAAGAATACTGTACAACCATTTTACGAGTATGCGAGATAAATTTTGTCTCAGTTTATCAACATCAATTCCCGTTTCACGAAGGCCCTTTTGGATCCGTAAAAGTGACGCTGCCAATTAAAATTGTGAGACATCAATGGCGGCCCGATTCAACAAAAAAACATAAAATTGCAATTCGTGGTTGTGTCATGAATAGTTTAGGGAATAAATAACATTATATATTTTTTTTAATACTGTCGTACTTGTAAGCGCATTGCTGAAAAGACACACTGGCCACCTCGGACTTTGTTTGCCGAAATATCAGTTGGTCTGGCCAGGTTATTTGCACATTCATCCACCTGAGCGTTGTTGCGCACTTTGTCAATGTTGTTTGCATTAACTCACCACGATAACATTGTCGTAACCCAGAGTAAACTGGGAAGACGCTTACACCAAAGCACACCATGACAACAGTCCAACAGCATTATGTAGGAGCACGACAGATGTGTTCTTTGTTTCAGCACTGAAATAAACAATTACACGTGCCTATCAATCATGGAACACATTGTATTATTCATATTTGGCGCTTGAGTGCACTTGAGAGAAGAACACTACTCATTAAATACAGATTTTTGTAGTGGTAAACCTCTTGTGGGTTTCAGAGAGATAGCTGAAAACATCTTAACTGAAAATACTGTTAATTTTATACGTAGGCTTTCACGGCCAATATTGTGATTCATAATTGGTTTCATAACGTTTAATTGGGTTCGACATTTTGACATTTCGCTGGAGATTCGCTTAGATCTCAAGACCTGAGCTCCTGTTAACAACCTGATGACGCTGGATGTAATCTCCAGCGGAATGTCGCATCCGTTTAAATGTGTAAATTACTCTCCGACAATGACACTGGTGGTGCTGCTAAAGCAGTAATACATTTGGCCACGTTTAATTCACGTGGCACTTTTATTGGCTGGCAGTGTCAGGCGGATGAGGGTTTGCGACACATTTTGACACGACCTGACCTAAAAGAAACAAATTATGAATCGTGCTGTTGAGTTGTTAATTTTTAGAGTAAGTTTTCTCTACGCTTTTGATACTTTTCGCTATTAAGCTTGAGGAAAAATATGCATTTGTAAGCGTACCGTGATGTGGTAAGTGGTGTGCCTCTCACCTGCTTAACTCCATGTAAACCGTGGAAGAGATGACACCCACAGTGATGTTGGCGAGCGGCAAAACCGTTCTATAAAGTAATACTAAAAATACTGATGAGACTCTATATCTATTATAAGTTATAAGCTGTGATTGTGGAATGCATTTGTAATCTACTTTATTTGTGTTTGCTTCATATCTATGAATACAATGGCCCGAGTCCATTATACAGTACAGTATTTGAATTTGATGGGTTGACTCACTTTTACCGACTCTTCTTAAACGTGTAAATTTGTCAAGGTAATGAATAAACTCAACTGCATACGTTGTTTTTTGCTGTTGGTGCTTACCAATAGTTCCTGGAGGAGCTCCCAGCGCTTGGAACAACATGCCAGAAATCAGTCTGGTACAACCCGACAGCACATTCGAAAACGAACATATGCGCAACATATATTTTCAGTCGGTGTCGGGGAATTATTCTTTCCCACATTGCGCAGCCTTCTGAGTTATTTTTTGTACTGTTAATGCATGCAAGCGTTGGTATGCAGCGGTGTCTGAAGGGCATTCGCGCCATCGTCGAGAGCGCGGCAGTAACCGAAACAACTGTTGTAGCACGCCGGCTCCATGGCTCACACGAGCTGCATGGCCTCGCGCTCGGCCATCTCTCTCTGACGCTGCAGGCCGAGCTCGGAGAGGTGCTCGGGAGGGTTCTGTCCGTCAGGCCAGCCCACAGAGATGGCCACTTGCGTCTCGGGCAGTCCTCCCACCTTGTTGCTCGGCGCTAGACCCTTTAGTCCTCCCTTTTTTTGCTCACGTTCAGGGGGCTTCTCTTGCTCATAGAGGCTCTGCACCTCCCATATGCGTAGCGTACCATCGTGTGAGCCCGTGAACAGCTTTCCGTTTACCACCTGTGGGGTTCAAGCAATTTATTGAATCATCGTTTGTCATTGTAATAAAAAATATGTTTATAGCACCATTCATAATTTAAGGCGTTGTGGTGGTGCAGTGGATGGTGCACTGCACGATGAACCTAACAACTTGTGTTCAATTGCTGCAGACAGTAACTGGCTCTGGCCAACCCTTCTCATTCATAATACAGGTTTTTTTAGGTTAGATTGCGTGAATATAAATGTGTCGTTAAACCCGCCATCATCAGACACAGCCAATTAGTAAGGTTTGTCACATAAGCAGATCATGCCAATTCGTTACTAGTACACCACACCGGTGTGTTGGAGAGTAAATCCACAACATTTACAATCTGAGTACAACGTTTCGCCAGTAATCACAACCAGAATCATCAGGCAAGAGCCAGATACAAATCTGTAATTAATCTGGCTCTCGCCTGATGGTCTGGCTCTCGCTTGACGATGCTGGTTGTAATTATTGGCAAAACGTTAGACTCAGATTGTAAATGTCGTGGATTTACTCTCCAACACACCGGTGTGGTGTACTAGTAACGAATTGGCATGATCTGCTTATGTGACAAACCTTACTAATAGGCTGTGTCGAGTGGGGGCGGGTTTTAATGACACATTTATATTTACGCGATCTAACCAAAAAAACGTGTATTATGGATGATATCGGTCGTGAAGGCCTATGTGTTAAACTGACCTAATTCATCTTGACTTAAAGCTTTCGTGACTGCAGGAATTCATATTTTTGGGTCTTTCGGTAAAGTCACGTAGATAGGTTCAAAGAAAATAACAAAAAATAACAAAAAACTACAAGTAAGCAATCGTCATCATGACGATTGCTTGTAACTTTACCGAAAGACCCAAGAATATGACCTTAATTCACTTCACAAACCCGCACTGACCAGCGTGAAGTAATGTCAAACAACCCCTAGTGGATTGACAATAGGCGACAAAAAATATGTAAAAGGGCATGCTTTAATTTGACAAAGCCATGTAAATTAACCATGTCCAGAACGATGGACTCAACTCTTACCTCCAGGCAGTTGATGATCCCCGTGTGGCCTTTAAATGTGCGTTTCAGGGCACCAGACCTTGCATCAAATGCTCGGGCCAATGTATCTCCACTGCCTGTAAACACTGTAAACATGGTAACAAGAGTGCATCTCATTGATTCAGCCCATCTTGCACACGTATACAGTTAAGAGTTTTACATTGTCAAAGTTATTCAACCACTTTCTGTCATTGGCATGAACCCACACCTTTACAAGTAAATGTGTCGCTAGCCACCAAGAAATCTGATGTATTGTCAAAAGTTTACGATGATTGTTAATTAAACGTCTGTCAGAGCAATACAATGCCAGCCTTGTGTAAGAGCCCGTCTCACAAACTATGACCACGTGGTTTAAGAATACGAGATCATTGAATGATGAATTAGCCTGTGTGTGCCAAATTGTCATTCACATAATCGTCGGCATTGTCTATCCGCTGCTGGATTAAGGACTCTCCACGTTGTTGCCGTGCCTCATGGTCCAGTGCTGTTACCATCAACAACAACAGCCGCCATTCACTACAAAGTGGCGGTGACGTCACAACGGCGCTTGTGCCAGGCCAGGTGCACTTTTAGACCACGTGAAGTATCAAAGGCTCGCTGACAGGAGATCACGGGATAGACCCAAGTGCCATGGGTTGACTGACTCAAATGACTGCAGATGCACCATCTGTGCACCCTATTCTGCCAACTTGCTGCATTTTAGCCACCCAGCACTCTGCTCGTTGATGTGAGTGCCACTCCTCTGCCCTCCATTGTTGATGGAGGACGACTGCCTCGAACTGCCCAGTAGCGTCCTTTACGAGCCTCCTACATAGAGGCCAATCTTGATACCAGTCTTCGGGAAGGCCACTCAGCTCCACATCCTCCTGTACCGCATTAATCCATCTCTTTTTCCAGCTTGTGTCGGGCCTGTTTAGCCCCCTCTATCCGGCCAAACAGAAGCTGCTTGGGCATGCGGTGGCTGTACATGCAGGCTACATGACCCAGCCAGCGCAGCCATCTGTCACTCCTGCACATTAACTGATCTCACCGCTTCTGCGGTGGTCATTCTCTTGTGCGTTTTCTCTCCTTTGGCCGAATTATACAGCGGTTTTCTTAAAATATATATGCACAGTGAATATATGCATCAGAACGATTACCACGTGACCATTTAACAAGCTCTCAACAAGGTTGAAAACGCTCAGACAGGTGGCTCAGTGGTTGAGCGAATAGCTCGCACTCAGTACGATGCGAGTTCAAATCCTGATTGGGATTTGACTCGGCCAATTATCTCTCTGGGGTATATAAAGTAAGTGCCACTTTGTAAGAAAGTCAACAGTGGTTGTCTTATTAATGTACTCTCCCCCACCATAGGAGCTTGGAATTTCCACCACCGACTCAGGGATGTAAGCATTAGATGAGAGAGCACCACTTCAATGTTCATTTAAGCAGGGAATAAATTTGACTTGATGAAGGCAGTGAAGTGAACAGAGGACCTGCAGGTTGTTCAAATCGTGCTGATGGTCACGTGTTTTTTGGGCAGGGAGGCGATGGCTTGGGGATTTGTGGCTGTGCACGTGCTTGTGTTTGAACCAGGGAGGGCTGGTGGTGGGTGGGAGTCTGTCCACAGGGGAGAAGTTCACTCAGCTGTGTGAGCAAGTGCAGGGAAGGAATGCAGTCAAGGTGATGGGGGTGCAGTGGATGGGAGATTTAGAGGCATAGTGGGGTAGAGTACTGATGGTGTGAGAAGGTAGAGTAAGGGTGGGGAGGGGAGCGGGGAAGGGAGCAGCATGTGCATATGAGGCAATCCTCTGTTGCTTTGTAGATTCGCGAAATATATAATGTGGGCCCTTGGATATAGCTACACAAGTATCTATGTGACGTAATTTTGAATATGGCTATCATATTTTTACAGTTGTTTAACCACCACCAGTTTAGACTGTGACATTTAATTCTAGATGGGCAAAAGTGAAAATGTGATAGTCAAATACATAATTTATTGGAATACAAGTGTAAAACTTTGCAATGACGCACGTTCTAGCTTGATCGTTGACGTCTGTAAGACTATCTGAAAAAAGAGATTGAATATTCAGAATCTGTCTCATAAGGGTAAGCTATAACTTTACTTTCTGCAATAAGTACATTTCTAGACATGTTTCTACACGTTCTCTTACTATCATTGTTTGCCTGTGGCCACAATTTTCTGAGCAAAGCCATTATCCCTATGTGTTTGTTATGGCCAGTGTTTGACAGATAAGTTACAGCAAGCATTCCTTTTGAAGAAGAAAGTTTGTTTGGGCAAGGCAGGAACTTGGGTGAGGTTTGAATCGTGTGAAGCAGGGTTGTATTATTGCGGAAAGTATGGTTGCTGGAAAACTGATGTATTCCCTCCCTTAAGAAATTATTAAATGGAAGCGGCAATGAAGCAAAGCTTCCCCTGGCCGCTGGGTGATTAATCATTACTGGGTGTATGCCCTATGTGCTTCCTGGTGGGCGTAATGCCTCACACGCTCTGCTCAACTTGATAAGAGCACACAAGACTAATGCCCACCTTAAACTAGGAGGCCATGCACTGTGATTACCACTGTGACTTAAAGGACTTCCTATAAATGATGGCCTATTGAGTTTCCTTTAATCTAACGTTAGGTTGGGTTAGCCACAGTTACCATAGGTTAAGCTGGCTAAGGAACTTTACTTTTCCAAGAAAAAAATTCCTGAAACAGCCAATGTTCCTAAAATACAGTTTCCAGAAGACCTGATAACAGTCACGTGTAGTCATACACATGAAAGTTGTGTATATGCCTGATGTTGTACAGCAGCGCAGGACTAGTGTCAATTGTGTGAGCTTGGTAGCTCACATAGCAAAGTGGCATTTTTAGTAGTGTATTCACAAACAACCCTTCTCAGAACATGGAAAATGCGTGCGTTGCGAGCTTACAAATGCCATCGTGGCATCTGAGCGTGCTGACGGTGTGCTTGTGTGGCCGGTAGACGCGGGCGCAACCTCCGACCTCTGACAGCCAGCGCCGAGCGGTGCCATCCGAGCTGCCGGAATACAGGTGTCTGTTCGCCAGCTGCCGCCACCCCCAACATACACACACACACAAAGATGCCTCAGTCAGCCTTAAGACTCTAGAGCAGAGGTCGCAAACGGGTTATGATTCCTTACCCGTACCCGGCCGCACCAGGGTCGCAAACAGGTACCCGTACCCTACCCGATACCCGGCTACCTGTACCCGACCGGGTATCGGGTAGGGAACGGGTATTGGGTACCCGATTGCGACCTCTGGGATGAAGCCATGTTGCAGGCGCGGGTGGGTTGATTCTAGGAACTTGAATTGTGAGAAGAGACAAGACGTTGGGAAATGAGTGACAAACAGTTACTCGTCAGTGACTCACGGCCTACCCGTACCCGTACCCGGCTACCCGTACCCGGCCGGGTACGGGTATCCGGGTATCGGGTAGGGTACGGGTATCGGGTACCCGGTTGCGACCTCTGCTCTAGAGCAACAGCAAGTGCTGTTAGTGAGCACTTCTTCAAGCCGGCAAGGCATATATGGGGATGTTGTGGTATGGTCAAAATCACGTCCATCAGCGTTTGTGGCCGGGTGTGATCAGTTTATCTGTTGTGAATGGTAAAATCTAACTTAGTTCGTTAGGATCTTAGCACATTGTACTAATTATTGTGTCCACAAAGACAAAGATCCCCTGTATAGCCTTCACAGACTGTTAGGGCAAGTGCTGTTAGCGAGCACCTATGAAGGCCAGCATGGCACTCGAGGGGGTAGATTGCCAAGACCACGCCCGGTCGTCTTCGTCTCCTCAGTGGTGATGTTTACACACCGCACCGGGTACTCAATTGAGGCTGAGTCGACCTGGCCCTCAATTCCTGGTAACGAGCACTTATTTTGGGTAGCATTGCCCATGAGGAGGTATTGTGGAATGGTTGCCTATGTCTCCTCAGTGCTGATGTTCACAAACTGCACCAAGTATTCATTTAAAGATGAGTTGACTTAGGTGAGACCCAAGATCATTTCATATACTCTCCAGTATTACTCTCCATTGATGTTAGCCGTGGGCAGGAACCACTCAGGTTGCCACATTTTTTGCACTGTGCACTAACCACTGCACCACCCATTGCCCAAATACACACATACACTTACATGCATACAGAGATGTAGATATGTATGCATGCACGCAGACAGAATGACCAACGGAGGACATCTTTGTTGTCTTAGACTTTAGGCATCATTATTGTTTATTCACGTTACAGACTTTTGATTTGGTTTTGCCTGTGGTGCTAAAAAAATGCAATGATTTCCTAATTTCTGCCAAATTGAATAATAAATCCTAAGAATAATATTTTCCATTTGTTACACGTTATTTTGCTTCCCTCACTACCGATATTTGAATGAAATAAAAAAACGCATCACAAGTCTAAACACATAACAAACGACATCCTCGGATTGTTCATCCAAGAAGGGGAGAGAGAGAGAAAAAAACTCCATAAAAGGCCGTCTCAGAAAAGAACGGTGGTTTTTATTCATTGTTGGCAAACGGAGTTTTGGCTGAATTTCTTTTTTCTGGTGCGGGCTGGGGTGGCGGGGGAGAGGCAAAGTCGCATGCTCAAATAGTCAAAGGCCGTTGTACAGCGCCTGTCTGTCAACGATTCAGCAGGCCGACTGCGGGGGAGAATTCGTGGTGCCCCCCCACCCACCTCGTCTGCACTATTCACCACGTTTGGGCTGGCCGTGCTAAAAAGAGATTTTTTTTTCTTCAAGGCAATGGGTAAAAAAAAAGGATTTTTCAAAACTTGTCAGCAGGTATACGCGGATGTGTTGTAGCGTTGGCCGTCTACTTCACATTTCACATTAACAACACAGTAAGACCTCTTTGCCAATAACTTTATAAGGACTGATATGTTGCATAGCATACTAAAACTCCTGCATACCAAATAGGAGATATTGTGTATCTATGACCTGATGTATACAGTAAGTAGCTCTTCAATATGCAACAAGGTAAGCTGTTAAAATGTAAACAAAGGTGGTAGCTGATGGCTGACTTGAAAGGGTGCCTGCAAACCATTGCTCACAGTGAAATAATATGCGTCTGGTTGTTATCTGTTTTGTACAGACGTGAGCAGTTAAATGTGCCCCACGTGGAATATATGGTCAGCAGAGGGGCTGGCGGTGTTGATAAGCGCACAGCAATGCATTTATGGCAGCTTACTGATTGCTAAACATTGTCGGTGTCGATGCGTTGAGTGAAAACATGGAATGGAAAGCCAAGTGGTGGTTGAAGGCACACAATCACAACTGCTGGTCATATGAATGTTGATAAGTACCATTTCTTCACAAAAAAAAAACCATTAATGCCTATTCCCTCACGCTTCATGCATAAAGTATGCGTATTGCTAACTTGCATTCAAACATGTCTGTGTAATCGTTTTTTTTTATATTGTATCACTTACAAAAATATGTAAAACATTTAAAATGTTATATATATGTTCTCAGTGCGATACGAAACATATCCTGCATTTTTTTCAATTGAAGGTTGTATATTGTCTAAAATGACATGTGCATTCCTTAGTAACTTGTTCAATGACAAGCGCTTTACCCCATTGCATTTCAGTCAAATAGTATTCACACACTGAAGGACCTCATGGTCTCTTAATTACATTTCCACACTACATAATAACACATCCAGAGCCTACCTACTGCAGTCATAATTAATTTATAAAATACTAGCTTTACTACCCGGCTTCGCCCGGGGACTTGGATTCACCACGTCCGGCCGCCTTTGTCTCCCCAGTGGCGATGTTCACACACAAACCACACCCGTACGGCAGTAAACGACTCAAATAATGAAGCAATGCTGCGCGAAGAACGATTTCGACATGCAACACATTTGTATGGCACTTTACCCACGGAGGGTTGGGTGGGGGGGGGCGTGACGTCAGCAGGCACAATGCGTTACGCTTCCGCACACGGGTCACATGATAGATGTGACGTCACAGTTCACTTGCCGTGCGAAATATATGCATTGTTGCGCCCCCCCCCCCCCCCAAAATACAAAAGTGTATTTTTATAATTTTTGCATGGTGTACAGTCTGGAAAGTACCCACATGGCAAATTTCAAGTTTGTTGCATGTCGGGAAGTACGCTAAACATTTTGAACAGACAGGCATTCACAACTTTGCCTTTTATATATATGGATGAATGCAATTACATGTTTACAAGTTTGCTTAATGTGTGTTGGAGGGTGCAGCGTGTGGCGATTTATGCTGTACAACTTTCTCCCAGCAGCTGCATTTCAGCACGCACCAGAAACTAAAAATGCCACAAAATAGCCACAGCTTGAGAAGAGAAAGGGCACTTTTGAGGGCGCGCTGGGTAATGGGCCAGAGTTCCACTCGGTGCCACTTAATTACCACTCTGCTCCCTCCCACTGCCTGAAGAATGAGTGGCCCAAAACCATCGCTATGGTAACAAGTGATGCCTTGCGGATGGGATTAAAGGACTAAGCCAAATCTGCCTCCAGATCTTGAGCAGAGCGGGTCCACGTGGGGGGGGGGGGGGGGGTGAAGAGGGTGGGAACATGCAGAGAAAAATGAAGATGAACACAAGTAAACCCGTAAAAAGAAAGTTTTTCACTATAAATCCTTTATATGCGTGGCATCGGTTTCATTTTATTATTCATTTCTGTTTGTCTTGAGTAAGCAAGCAAGCAAGTGAAGTTAATATAAAGGATTTAAAAATGAAAGATCACCTCTTGACATGCCCCGTATATTCCCGAGGGCACTAGCGTTGACCCGTTTTACCACTTTCAAGAACCTGGCGGCTTCAATTTAACTGCTCTACAAGTAAACCCGTAAAAACAAAGTTTTTCACTATAAATCCTTTATATGCGTGGCGGCTAGAGTCTTCTCGTCCTCTGGCTTGAGATGGCTGCCACCTATGGGTCGGATGATTGTCTGCCAGTATTAAGCAATTGGTAATTAAATATTTAATTTGTTTTCCCTAAACAGTGTAAAATTTTGGGAATTTTTTTTCACGGACATTAATTGTCTCGCACAACGAGTCTGTGTGGAAAATGTCAGCTCGATTGGATCATGGGAAGTGGGTTAAAAAACGACCGAAAGATTTGCACGGTCGTAAGCAAGCAAGCAAGCACGCAAGCACGCAAGCAAGCAAGCGAACTTAATATAAATGATTAAATAATGGAAAAGGCTGCAATAACAAACAGGTATTACGTAAGCTCTCCTAGGCCAACGTGGCCAGGCTCATAAAGAATACACTAATCTGCTTAAGACTGGATTCTTACATCTCACGGTGTGCCTAAATGAGCGATAGCAGGTCCTGCCTCTCAACTTTATTGACATGAAAAACAAACGATCGTGTTTGCTTTCGTAACCATGCTACACATGTACATGCACTGCTCAGCAATAGTCTATTATCATAATGTTAGGAAATAACTCCCTGAAATCGAGAAGCCCACTAATTTAGGTAGTACTTTGTGCAGGGCTTTTGTGTTTATAAAACAGTAAAACACTGCATATAATTCATTATAATATGCATGTATCTATTTGCTGCTGGAGCAATATATAATCAGTTGTTTGTGACTTTGACTGGAATAAGTTATGAACTATCATTCACTTCCAGCAGAATTTATTACAGGCATTCAGCTCCTTGTCTTCGCCACTGTATTTGCTTGCTGTCAACTGCAAAAAAGTTGTCGTCCATCGTGGGTGCAGAATTAAATATTTTCAGCTGTATGGTATGAATTATATTTTCTGAAATCGTTTTATTTATTGAGACCTTCGTTGAAAAATTACATTTTCAATCAGACCCTCAATTTTGTCATAAATACAACAATATATTTTTTCTTTGTGATGTATGTTTTGGAAACGTTAATATACATGGCATGCTGGAGGGCATTCAGGGCATATGTCACTTATCTTTCATGAGTTTTCATTCAGGGTTATTGCTGGGACACATTTAAATTGTTAGGACACATTTTTCAAGAATTACTGGTCTCAAATTCTTACAAAAACCAGCCGGGTGGCATAGCACGCCTGGCTGCACACGGGACAGGTGTGACTTACCCCAGCAATGGCAATACTTGCCTCTGAGACCGTGTCACCACGGATTGTCATTGCAGCCCACGGTTTGAACAATACATTTTCATATTCACAATAAACAAAGCTCTAGTTTCCTCGGCCAGCGGTCACAGTCAATCCCCATAGTAGATCATGGTAATAGTTTGTGGTGGGCAGTGTTTCACATGCTGTGTATTGTATCGGAGACACTTTTAAAATGAGGTTTCATCTTGCGGCCAGTCTCATACACGTGGGAATCTCTCTGAAATCACACTTATTTAGAAAGGAAATAATACTTTCTGTAATATATGTTTATGCCTCGCATTTGTTCATGAAATTTCTAGGCATTGTATATTGCCATCATGGGCGGAGTTTGCGGTGGAGGGGGGCAAGGGGAGACAACGCGCATCCCAAACTAGGCCCCTTTATTAATTTATTTCCAGTCGTTTACTATAAAGCTTAAAAACAAATTAATTGTATCAGATTCCTAATGTTAGAGACAAAGGGAAACCCTGCGCCTCCTAATATAGAAGTCAAAGTCCACCTATGATTGCCATATTATAAAAATTATCCTCAGGTTTCGTACGTAAATTATGTATTTATAAATGGGTGACGAAAGAGATCAACACACACACATCCTCTGTTCTAGATACAAACACACGTAACTATAGCAAATTATAAAATAGCTCAGCAGGTGAGGTCAAGGGGGATTTAAAAGAATCAGTGATAATGCATTTAGGAAGACCTTTAGTCAAACAATGGGACAGTCAGACCCATGAGCAGGTAATGGAAAGATTGTTCCAGAGGGAGTGGCAGAAATGGACTGACCCCCCCCCCCCACTTTATGGAGTAAGTGGATATTTATGCGAGGTGGATAGAGGAGGCAGTACTTCTGGAACCAATTATAGTGTGCAAAGTGCGTTTTGTAGTGTGTAGGAGGGGGTGCCTATTGACTGAAGGGTCGTTCCGTCTTATACTCCGAGTTACATCGCACCGTTAGTACAGACCAGCTGAGGGTTTATTTACTAAAATACACAACTTCTCTAACTTCTGGACAAATGTTTTACACCTGTACGCATTTGGTTAGGAAAAATTTGGACTGGTTTAAACATTCTGAGTCTCATCAGCAGTCACGCCTATAAAACAAATGCTGCCGTGTTGCCAGATGTTACTTGAAAGAGCCATACGCTTAAGACACAAGCATACGCTCCATGTTCTTATATGGCAGCTCGTAATGAGCTACGATTATGCAAAATAGCTCTCGGGTTAGCACTCCTCTGTTGCTGTATGACCAGGTCAGGGTGCACTCACCTGTAGGTATATGACCAAATTAATAGCCCATGACCAAATTAATAGCCCACGATTATAGGATTATGACCAGGTCATGGTAACATCACTTGTATACAGATGTTTATGAATTGAAGACCTGGTGATATTGCGTTGACAGTGATGCATAAACACAAACAACAAAAACTAAACACATAGCTCTGGAGACGCTCCATTGCGTGAAACATTGCCTATTATATATTGTGATGTTCCTTTTAAGGCAGAGTCATTAAGGAATGTGTTCAGTCATTTTTCACCTCATGGTATGTTGCCAGGTGTGATACATTTTCACTTGCAGGCTCATTTGTGGACAAAGTGAGAGGTTTAGACGCTATCACATACAGACACGTGACCAGGCTGAGAAGTCCACAGGCATATGAGTACAGCGTAGGTGTAAAAGCCCTGGCCTGCAATACACCATGTGGCCATATTTAGAAGCCCTCACCTCTCACCATAACACCATGTGTAGAAGCCCTCAGCTGAAACAACATGACCACGTAGAGCATCTCACACCTACAGACCCTACGACCGCGTCTACATGCGTCACATGTAACGATGAGACCACGTCCTAAAGTCTTCACCGGTAAACCGCGTGGCCTTGCCTCGAGGCGTTCCCCTGTAGCCTTGAGACCATGCTCAGAAGCCCTCACCTGCAGGCATATGACCAGGTCGGTGTGCTCCGTGTAGGAGCGCAGCTGCTGCCCACTGCGCAGGTCCCACTTGCGCACCGTCCCGTCCGCCCCGCCCGAGTAGAGGGCGCCGTTCGAGGCGTCAACGGCCAGGCACAGAACGGGGCCCTGGTGTCCTCTCAAGGTGCGCGCACAGGCGCCGCTCGACAGCCGCCAAAGGCGCACGGTGCCGTCCACGCTCCCCGACATCAGCAGCAGCGTGGTGTTCTCCTCCAGGGCGGCGAGAGCCGCTGATGAGCACCTCCTCTCCCCCTTTGGGTCCGATGAAGATGACGACGACGACGACGCTGACGATGGTGCTATTGTTGATGGTGGTGATGATGATGATGATGGTGGCGGTGACGACGATGGTGTGGGTTTCGAGGACGCGATGTTGGTGTCCCCGGGAGCAGCTCTGCGCACCTCCAGGATGAACGTGGAGCTTCTGGACTTGGGCGAGGAGCGCGCAGTCGCGTCCGCGCGCACCTGCCGCTCTGCTCCCCCAGATTTCCTCGATCCTTCAGATCCTCCTGACGCTCCTCGCCCATGCCCTTCGCGCTGTTGCTGCTGCTGCCCCGTAGGGCAGTACAAGGCCAGGGGCAGCACGCAGCTCCTGTGGCCGGTAAAGACGCGTAGCGCGTCCCCGGTGCGCGCGTCCCAGCAGCGCGCCGTCTTGTCGTACGAGCTGCTGAAGAGCCACCCGGCGTGCGGCACGACCCTGTTCACGACGCCCGCGTGGCCCCGGTACACCTGCAGGCAGCGGCCGCTCTGCACGTCCCAGCAGCGCGCCGTGCGATCCGCGGAGCACGTGAACGCGCGGACGCCGTCGGCGGCGAGCGCGCAGTGCGTGATGTACCCCTCGTGGCCTCGCAGCGTGGCCCGGCGACCCTGACCCTGCGGGGCCTCCGCGTCCCACAGGGCCGCCGAACCGTCCTCGCCGCCGGTGAGCAGCAGCGCGCCGTCCTCGCCGGCGCTCATGCAGTTCACGCCGCCTGTGTGCGCGACGCTCGTGCGCACCAGGTGCTGCGGCGGCGCCTTGGAGCTGCTGCCGGTGCCCATGGTCGGCTCGCCCTTCGCTTCCCGAGTTGCTGGTTTCCTGAGCGGCGGCGGGGAACTCCCCCCCCAACCACCCACACCCACCTCCTCCTCCTCCCCACAGGCTCACGGAGCTCGCTGGATATGGAGGAGGATGAGGTGATGGAGCAGGAGGAGGATCGGGCATGTGCCGGCTTCTTGGCTGTGGCTGTCGCGCATGGCCGCACCGCACGCGTCGTTGCGCATCGAGTGAAAGGGTGGCGGGTGCGCGGCGTGACGCGTGCGGGGTTAATGCGCTGTCGGTCAGGTGACGCAGATAACAGGTTAATCGGCAGCACTGGCTTCTTCTCTGCGACTCCTGTGTGTGTGGTGTGTGATTAAGTGTAGAGGTATCATCACCACTGCACGCTGTCAGCCAGGGAATAGGGGTCTGTGGCGGGGGGGGAGGTCGATGTCCCCCACGCTCATCGTCGCTGCGCCGCGCACGTGTTCTCTCGGGATCCAAGCTGCTGCTCGCCGCGTTTGGCTCCGAGCGATTAGCAAACACAGGGAGGGCTTAGCAGCAGCAGAAGAAGAAGTCTGCAAGGAAGTGGAGTCGTAAACGATTGCCATGGGAAGCGCGCGTTCACCCTGAACGCAAGTTTCGTGTTGGGTTCATGGGGGAGCGGTTGCGTAGCGGTCAGCGCTGCGCTACGAACCCGGCACGCCGAGTTCGATTCCCGCTTCACGGCCAACGCCGGTGACGATTATCTAAACCGGCCCTAGACTTTCACTAGGTCGACTCGGCCTCAAATGAGTACCTGGTGCGATGTGTAAAGATCGCCACGAGCGAGACAAAGGTGGCCGGGCGTGGTGTTGGCCACCCATCCCCTCGTGTGCCGTGCCGGTCTTGGGTTCAAGGTACCACCGAGACAGACGTCCGCGGCAGTTCGCATGTGTTTGTTTATCGTCACTCGATCTCCACTCATTAACACTGTTCGCGAGTTCCGTCCTTGAAGTCGTATCAAAGGGGCATTTGTGCACGCGTAGCTGTCGAAGCAGAGGATCAATTGGCACATTTGCCCGCGTGAAAACTTTATTTTTACTTGGCTTTGTCGGTTGCTGGAGGACTACGGATCAAATTGCTATTGCACTTACACGATCTAGCCCGAAGGAAACCGATTATGAATAAAGTATCTGCTGTACAGCCATAACATTTACTTGTTATTACTAAGTAATGCTTAGAATGTGGTCATACAGGTTCCCCTCGCTTTATGCGGGTTCGGTTTGTGTGATATCGCGTAGATGCGGCTAAACCGATTTCTTCCCGAAATTCTCTATACGGTATGCGGTTTGAATTCACTCATATACGGCTATGAGGTCTGATGTACGACACCATTGTGTGTGTTCTGTATTGCACAACTCGAAGGCAGCTGTCTCGTGTGGTTTCGCTTTGTGAACACATCCACCGCACAAAGAGAGAGGGGAAATCTGGACTGGGCAGTTCACGGAGTCCGCTCCTATTTTTGAGAGACTTAATAACATTATTTCTCGTTTATCCGACGACTGAAGCTTCCCTAAATCTATAACAGTACGTGGGATTGTGAACTCAACTGATCTTAATAAAGATGTTCTTATAATTTCGACACGGAAGTTCCGCGGTTGAGTCGAGCGACGCACAATTGAAAGGTTGGGAGATAAAATCCTGGTTCGGGGTTGATTCAGCATGTGAACCCTCTGAATTCGATGCATTAATTCCAAAATTGTACAATGAAGGGCCAATGCCAGACAGATCGCCTATTATAGACTTACCTTTTAAGGCAGTGTGATGCATTTTTAAATCTAGATTGAAAACGAATTTCTTTCGAAGTGATTTTTGTGTTTCGTATGTTGTCCTCCCCCACACGTAACATTTTCAAGGTTGGTTATGTACGGCGCGAAAGAAGTTCAACATACATATATACATTGACAAATGCATTGATTTTTTTTTATTTATGCTAGAGCACACTGCTAACGCAGCATCATCAAATAAATAGTGTATCTTTGTTGGCAAGTCAAAAGTGGTTGTCCTATGATTATACATCCACCAGAGAAATGTGGAATTTCCACCACTGGCTCACGGCAGTAAATAGGAAATGAACACTGCATGAATGCTCATTGGGCAAGAATAAAAAAAATTCAGAATGGTTTAAAAAGTTTTTGGAATTTATTTTAATTTATTTCGGTACATACTCCAATAGGCCGTCTTGTAAACCTTGTATTCTTTTATTGATACTCCAAGATGCATAATTGAGTCACGTGCGAATATTTAAAAAACACAATAACTGATATTCTTGGTTCTTTCGGTAAAGTCACGTAGAAGGGAAATAATAAAACACATTGGTATCAGTTGCTGGTGTATTCATTTTTAAGTTTCATAACTGCGAATTAATCTTCAAATTTTAACTGCCTCGCTAGCAAAATAGTAGACTTGTAGTCTTCTGGGCCCTTGCAGACATTCAACATGCCTTCATATACTCCCATGAATAAGATCAACATACATACACATATATATATATGTGCCGGGCTAGTACGTGAGGCTAGGGTGCCCTATATTTGCATCAAGATAAAATGTACCATGTTTACAGCTTGTGGCAATGTTATTTAAAGGTGTCGTACAAATAACCAATAAGCACACAACTAAATTGGAACTGCCTGATACGCGACGTCTCTAAGCAGCGAGGAGACGCAGCTGCACGAGTCAGCGTTGTCTTGCATGCTGTTGAATGGCTGCGTTTTGGGAGGGCAAGATGTAGTTTTTACTTATAAAAAAAATATGTGCGGGTTGCCCAAAAACCCCGTTATATACGTGGCATGTAATCTCGAAGACAATATAATAGGACGTCTTGACAAAGCTATTACATTTGTGTAGATGCAATAATAATGGCTTGTTACATACTCACACCACTGTTTTATGGATAGACTTGTCTTTCGGAAATTATATGCCCCACACTGACTATACACCCACAACCTAAGAACCAACAAACCAAGGATCGATACCATCCCAGGACGGATTCCTGATAGGCTTTGGCAGTACTTTGTTCGCAAATTCTAGATTGCAAAAATAAGTGAGAGTGAGGATTTAGAGACTAAAACGCAAAATAAATGAAACATAAATAAGCACCCTTTTGAAATCGTGAACCTTTTTCTTTAATGAGTCGTGTGATGTAAACACGCTAGGAACAATGCGACCTTGCCAATGCACACCTTAGCAGCTGGCTTGAAAGCGCTCCCTAGCAATAAATAACACATTTTTGTACCTCTCCCAAGCACTGCGCTTTCAAACGTTAAATACAGTATTATGGGAAATTCACTTATACAATGTCACTTAAACCTATGAGAACATAATAAATAAATCCCCCTTTTTCAAAATCATAGCGCATATCAGCTTCAGACTATAGAAAATGTTATAACATATACAATGTACAGTTTACACGCGAGATCGTTGCTCTGTCTACAGGGATGATGTCGCCCAATCAAATGTGGTCACACCTTGTCCATGCGGACCAGGATAAGACGTTTCCAGATTTCACGTCTGAGTTTCCAAGTGCAGTCTTTGCATCGCATTCTGTGAAGCTTCAAGTCCCATGAGCAGTGTGCAAGCGTGAATGTTTTGCAGACGTTGTTTTCCCACTTGACTACAGTGGAATTTGCTGTCTTGCACCCATCTGCAAGAAATAATATATAATTAATATAAATATATAAATATAAATAAACTAACCGAAACATCCTTAAGTTCATGGCCCTTAGGCATTACAAAAAAATGTATGCAGTCAATTACACATTGCAGTATATATGTAAAAGGGGAATCGCAATAGCCAGATGGCATTTAATATTATCAAAGTACAGTGATCATTAGCCATTATACCTTTATATAATGTACAGTATTAAAGCAATTGAACACAATTTCTCTCATTTACGTTTTGCTTATTTATTTGTGTTGATTTGCTTTGGCTTTCACCTCCTATCACATGCAAGGTATTGACTAAATAAATGATAAATCATCCATTGGGTATTGAATTCAATCAGTAAGCTTCCCCACATGATTACCGTCCCTTGTGGTCCTACTTGGGAATAACAGTATCTATGAATAACGACTAATCATCATAACTGATTTTAAAACATGACAGAGAGCAAGATCTGTGTTGTTTCAGTGGACTCTCTCCTGAATAAAAATAATAACTGTTGATTGATTGCAAGTAAAGACACCTGGAGCTGTCACCTGGCTATGAGAGTTGTAGCTGAAGTGGCTCTGGCTGAGATTAGCTGTTCAGGGCATCCACGCCGGCCGGAGTGAGGATGAGTGCCTGCAGGATGTCCGAGAGCGAGAGGATGCCCACCACCCGGTCATTCTCATCCACGACCACCACCCTGTGTACCTGCAGAGCAAAGAATGTGGATCGTGGTCACTGGATAGTCACTGGCCCAGACTGAAGTAGATAGTGGTGTGTGCTCATGACCTGTTTATCACCAACAGGAATTGTTTGTCACCCAGAGAAACATAGGCCACCCTATGCTGTGCCACTCTAGGTGGGTATTTTGACTATGTGTACCATGCTGGTCATTGCAGGTTGGTGACAGAGCCCGGAGGACCAGTTCAGATATCACTGACCACAGGTGTTCGTCATGGGTTGAAACTGAGCTCAGGCTGCCTGGTTCATAGCACAGTGGGATAGCCATTGCGCCCTGCTTCACCAGGAGTTATGATAGAGTTCTATTTACTCTTTGGTTCTTTCGGTAAAGCCACGTAGAAATAAAATAAATAATATAAATAGTTCTCTGTATTTTAGAGTTCTCTTTATTTATCCAGGGAAGCTACACGAAGTCTTAGGACTGATTTTTTTTTCATGGGGTGCTGCAATGGCCATTTTCAAGGAGTGTTTTGCATGTGGGGGGGAATTATTCAACTCAAGACGTTTTTTTTGCATTAAAGGAATACCAAAGTGGTAAAATATTAATGTTCATTTTAAAGGTTCAAAGATAAATAATAACTATGATCACATGCCCTAAATGCAATGCAATTGCGCTTCCTGGGAGTACATTTCAAAATAAATAATGTATCTAAATTTACATTTACCCACTTGGAGGTATTTGTATGTTTAAATATTAATACATTATACATATCTATACTTCAATGGTGATCCATGGGTATAATTATAATCGTGATAATCTTAACAAAATGCATGGGGCTTCAATGTCTTAGCAGCTCAAAGCACTTTAAATCGCGTAATCTGCAACATTCGAAGGCCACTTCACCACTGGCCTGCAAGGGGGGCATGAGTCTGCCAGTAAGATGTAATAATTGCGATGTTTAATCTCAATTGGTCTATTTTCAGGTAATTATCCGAATTTGGCAAACTCGGTACAAGACGCTGTCGCATAATGGGCTACTCATACATAATTTATTTTTTGGGAGCGTTATCGTTCACTGTGAAGTGCGTAATTATGGTCAATACACCCGCATACATAACCACTGGCCTTCCGGATTCACGCTGTGAGATTCTCCAACAAGCGGTGGTCGAGGTAATGCTGGGTCATGCAATGCAATGCAGTATTGGTTGCCTCTAGTGGTAAACACGTGTAATTGCACTCATTGTTGTATTGAAAATGTAGTATTCTTTTGAAACGTGACGCAAATGTCGTCTTAATTTTATTACTACATCATTAATTACGTAATTGGTTTACAGTGAATAATAGAGAATTATGCAATATTGGCCGGACACTTGTTGGGTTTTTAATTGCTGGTGGGAAAAACACTGCATGCTTGAAAATTCGAATAAAGAAGAGTATAAAAATATACATGACTGTAAATGTGGTTTGATTTATAGCTAATTGCAACATTGTGGAGCTCCAAGGCTTAATGCTGATGTCTGCGTAATCATGAGCGCTGTATGTGTGGTATGAGTCCCAATCTGAGCCTGTCAACTTACGCTGCACATGTGCCATAGGCCAGTGGCTACCAACGTGGGGTCCACAATCCAGTGGTGGTCCACAAGACTATAGGAAATGGTCGATGGACATTTAGCAGACCCTCTAATCTGTTTTGTTTCTCAAGGTGGACCATTTACTATGGATGGCCATCTTACAGCGAATGGGCACATGACTACAGGTGGTCCATAAGCTATGATTGGCCCATGTGCCAAGACTGGGCCATGGGTTACGAGTTGCCTGCGTCCAATGGGTAGCCTACTTGACATAGGTGGACGACGTGATATGGGAGGCCCATGTGCTACACGTGGCCCATTGTGCCCTGAATGTCCATTTTGATATGGGTGGCCCACGTGATGTGGGCAGAACCACGTGATCTGGGCCCCGTGTCTGCTGAGCGAGCTGTTGGGCGGGGCTTGCCTCGGCATGCACGAGGCGACCGACAATGGTCTCCAGGGATTCATGTCGGCGGCACTTGACGACGCCCTCGAAGTACTGCGAGCGGTGGTGCAGCGCCTGTGTCACCGTCATGTCCAGGTTGTTGTAGTTCTTCTCTGCCGCCAGGTTCTGCGTCGTATGTGTAGGCGTTAATGATGGATTATACCAGGGACATCGCCGTAAATTGTATTTATTCAATCGCTTATATTTTTTATACAAATGTGTGTAAACGGACCCGACATGGTTTATGCCGCTGAGTGTTCCGAGGTCAAATGTTTGCATGTGTTACGCATCTAAACTACACTGCATTCAACACGATTGAATGGAATACTGTAAGAAAAAAATATATTCATGAAAATTGAAATATTGGTATATTAATGTTGATGTATTCATGATCATCACAGCCAAGAATGACTAATCAATTAAATTGCAGGGGTGCATTCCAATTTGTTTTATCTTAACTCTGTGTGCTCTACATAAATCGTTCAGAATGGTCCACCATGCTTTCTATGGATTTTTTACAAACATAAATTATTCTTTGTGTTGAAATATGAATAACATATACATATACTTACTATTACATCAAATTTAGAATAAACATCCACCACTCTCCCTAGAGCAGAAAAGGCATTTAAATTGTCAATACTTTTATAAACATTGCTTTAAAATACCAACCACTCATGAAAATTACAAAAAATTGGCATATAAATAATGTATTAGCTGAATACATTCTCAATTTCTTAGCATAACAGATACATTATATCAAAAAGCAAACATTACAAACATTACACAGTGCATGCAAATAAAAAACAAGCCCGTTTGACAATGACGTTATATAAATTCAGCCACACTGATAAAGTCCAACGGGCGTGAAATGTGTTCCGCCTTTAAAAATGCACCTATAGAACATGCATGCCACTCTATTAGATGATTATATGGTTTTCGATGGGGGCAGGGAGTGCAGGAGGGGGGGGAACGCGGTGTGTAACGAGAAATGCTTATCACGTAACAGATGGAGATTGCACGTTGGTTGACGGAGGACGATGACATACCAGACCGGTCCACCACAGACAGGGCCGAGACCCTCCTTTCCACGAACAGGTTGAGGGCCGTGATGATCGGCGTGTCCGTGTAGATGAATGCGATGTCATTAAACGTCCCCACTCTCAGCTCTCCCAGCGGCCTGCACATGAAGCGGGGCTTCGGCAGCTCGGAAATCTGTGTCATCAATGGTCGACTGTTAATGTCACACGATGCAAAATACGATCACCGCAATGTGCATCCACTTTATTTACTCATTTTTAAAAAATGTATGTTCATACAAGTGGGCGGAAACTGGAGCACCTCGAGAAAAGCCATGTGAGTGAGCGGGGCAACACTTTATCAATCATAATACTGTACTGTATTGGCTACGAAAACGTATGTGTTAAGTTACATTAGTCTCTATTGGATGATTAATGCCCTATGACAGTGTTTAATGTACTTATGTTGGTACAAGGCATAACTGATTTAGACAATTTTAAAACTCCAATCTCTGGAACACACCAGTGTACCTGTGGCCTGATTACATTGTTTAAAGGTGCTTAATATTAATGTCTCTTCTGACAATTCCTAATATCCAAGGAATGTGTAATCCTGCTATGGGGGACATTATCAGCTTGGTGTTGGTGAAAAATGGAAGCAAATGTTTGGTCTATTTGCTAATCATGCATAACCTACAACTCACGTGGGTTTATCTTAACTGCATTACAACATTTACAATTCATTGCATGTATGTTGGCTTCTGCAAATAGACATTACAATTATTTGGGTGCAATATTTACTCACATTATACATATCATACAAGGAAACGGTGAAGTTTGAGTGAAAAAAATGCACTGGGAATTTAACGATGCATCAATTAACTCATTCAAATTGCAAGACAATTCATTAAGGATTTGTGCAAACTATTTATATCGGTGGGAGCAACATTATACACACGAGACAGAATGAACAAAACACTAGCAATAACACGGTGAAAATATGGCAAAAAAACCTACTAATGTCGAATTTAATCGCGACATTTAAATCGTGAACATTTCCTTAAACATCCACGTGGGAATGGAATGGAAAAGATTGAATCCCTACATGCCCAATACGCTGTTGATTTTATTTAAATGATGACAAATGCCAATTTAGTGGAAATCTGTACCGGACTCATGATTCACTGTCCCACGGCGCACGGCAGAACTCACAAAGAGGTGCAGGAAGCGGAGGATGCGCTTGTGCGTGAGGATGTAGAGGACGTTTCCAGAGACAGGGTCGATGATGGGCAACCGGTGAATCTTGTTTTTAATGAGGGAGTACACGGCATCAAAAAGGCTGTGGCATACGAGACAGATTCGGGAAACACAAGCGATTCATCAGAGAGAAACTCCATGGTTCAGACAGATATAATTAATTTGTTTTATCAGTGGCGATATTGTATACACTCGAAAATTGTTTAATACTCTTTTATCTTGTATATCTGTGCACAAGAACGTATTACACACTTCACGTGACATCACTATATTTGTTTAGCCTTTGCTCAATTCACTTTGAAACAATATAATCATTTGGAATCGTCACATTTAACATACCATGCAGTACAGTGCTCTATTAACTTGTCAGCAATCATGACGAAATCATTTCCTTAAATTGTCACTTTTTGTGAATTGTTTGGTTCACTGGATACAGGTGCAGTGCATTGTCTCGATAGCAGACACCTGTTGCGAATACTGCGTTGTAGTATTATGCTGCTGCTGTAAGTTGCAATTTGCAGCCATTCATTCGCTTGTATCATCTACAAACCTCGCTTCTGGTGTTATGCTGACCAGGGGCTTGAACGAGTCCTGCAGATACACCTCTAGAATTCGAACACAGGAATATGTCAGAGGCAGGTGTATCGCTCCAAATGCGCCGCTAAAACAAAGTGAAGCATTTGTAAAAATCACAAACATTACAGTGATGGAGGTGGGGGGCATAACATCGGCACTAAAAGCACTTTAAAATGTCATCGGGGGGGGGGGGGGGTGCGGGGGGGGTAGAACTTAAAGGTCAGGAATTTCTCGTGCTGTATTTTCACTGCGGGTTTACCTCTCCATGTTTCTATTTTGTGCTCTTCAAGTTCATATATTTGCACCTATGGAGGGGAGAGGAGGAACGCGAATCAGCCATCAGGAGCAACTGATGCAGTAGCAGCAGCAGTAGCAGCAGAACATTTCCAACACACTTTTTCCCACAGCCCTCAAAGCGAGTGCCACGAGAAGGTGCAAGTCAATCACCCCTATTACCTGAGCCTGCCGTGGCGTTTTATTTCAGTCCTAATACTCTACAACAGTCCCATGTCGCTGTCTTTCCGACAGCCCTATTCTTCACCTGAGGACGGCTTCTTGCGTTGTGGCCGAAACGTCGTGAGAATTGTATTTTATTATGTTAAATTTTTATTATTTTATTATTTCCCTTCTACGTGACTTTACCGAAAGAACCAAGAAGATGAGTCCCACGTCGCTTTGTCCACACCTATGATGCAAAGCTCGGTTGCACTTTAAGATATATAGAAGCAGAACTTCGCCTGTTCTAAATTATTCAAGCCATTCGTTATCATCTTTTATATGTTGAGTGTGACAGTCGTATATACTTATATATACTATATATGTTAACAAAAATGCATGCATGCCGAACGTAAAATATACCAATTAGGAAGGTTAGTTTTGCCAGAATAGAACTGTACACATTAGAATATCAATATCGAAACGACAGTATTTACATTTGTTTATTTAACAAAACGGCGGTTACTCACCATTGGTGACTTGTAGTACCTGTGCAAGATGTTGATGAAGTCTGTGATTGTGAGCATCCCTGCAAGAATTGCATATGGAAGGTGCTGGAAATCATCCACCACAATGTTCTTGGCTGCCACATCTACAAAGTATGTATTTACATTTTACAGTTCAATCTAAAATAAGTTGATTTAAGTTGGTTAGTAAACTTTTTTTTGCTACATCAGTCTTTGTTAGTTTCATTTTTAGAGATATAAATTAAATTCCCTCAGTATTAACTATAAATACATATCTTGATTTGAAGCTTTCGTGACGCTTGTGTTGCGCCCGAAACGTCGTGATTTATTTTATACCTACGTAAATAAATAATGATTGATTTAACTGAGCATGTGCTCAGGTGGAAGATATATGAACGAGGCCCTACATTTTCAGTCATTTCCGAGATTATATCACAATTTTTTCTCACTGAAGATGATTGATCACCACCGATCCAGGACCTTATACCGTATGTACAGTATGTGGGTATTTCCCAACAATAAAATTCACAAAATATTATTCCGTATGTGGCATGTCTGTAAATGAATACATTTTAACACGCCAGCTCAATTACAGCACAGCAAGTGATTTTTTTTGAGACAGAGACTCTTAGAATTTGATACATACTGGGCAATGTATTGACCTGAAAAAAATATTTAGCCATAGTATTCACTTTAATTCCAAGATGCTGGCTACATTCCGTTTTTTTCCCCCCTTTGGGACGAGGGTGGGGCGGCAGAAATCGGGGGGCGTGTTATCGTAGAAGGAGGTGGTTGTGAGCTGTTTACTACGTCAGATACAAACACTCAAGCTGTCAGCTGCTCACGCCACTCAGTGCCCTGCCATTTATACCCGGCCCCCATGTTCTGATTATAGCCCCGCTGGCTCGTTAATACAGCACCTGTCTGCTTTACTTGATCCGCAGATGGACGTGCGCTGTGTCCGTGCCGCGACAAGCGTGGCACGTTAACCATGCACACGCCACACTCAGGCTAACGGAGAACGTGTAGCATGGGGAGTGCTCGCCTTCAAAGAAAATGGTTGAGATGTACAACCCTTCTGCGAAGGGAATGCTAAATAATAATATATTTGTGTACAGGGTATCCCCACTGAATTGCACGGAGCTTATTGTCTGACACACTGGTGGGGCATAGCATGTCCAGGAATGTACTGTATGGTAAAACATGCTAGCTCAGTGGCCTGCTTTTGAGGGATGTTTTCTGTGACTTGTTGTTCCCGCAGTGAAGATTAAGAACTGATGTGCCCCTCGATAATGCCTTCGCATCTCAAGTGATGATGATGTTTTACCAACACATCATCAGACTTTTAGATGCCAAGGTGCAGATATGAGCTCAGGTAAAGCACATGTCAACTGGAGTGCCACGCCATTCATTCCAAATATTTTGACCTGCATTCCATCTAGCGCTCATTAACATGTACAGAATCAGGAAACTATTTCAGCAATTTAACTGCAATCAAGTTATATCTATATATTCACAAACACGAAAAATTAATATTTGTTTTATTTAGTGCCAATGTACAAAGATGTCTAGACAAAAAATAGCAATGACTCGTATATTATGTCAGCTAAAGTATTTGCCGATTTGTGTATGAATATATACGAATGTGGACTGTAAATAAAATGCAAAATAGAGAAGGCACGAGCAGGCAGGGTGACGAGATAAGCAGCATTGCTACCAAATAAGCTAACTGTGCAGGTGGGTTGGACAGATAGAATGAATTCGTTTTGCCAGGGGAGATATCAATGTTAATTTAGTGTATTGACCTTTTTTAACCTGGCATTGTACGCACTCTCCTCCACAGGCGCAGGCCTGCAATTTCTTTATCACGCCAATGCCGATGCAAAAGGCATCAACTGGAGAGATTACTGTCTGGAACAGTTCATTATTAAATAACAATTTTAATTTATATTCTTGGTTCTTTCGATAAAGTCACGTAGAAGGGAAATAATCAAATAATATAAATAAAACAAAAACATTCTTACGACGTTTCGATTGCAACACTAGCAAGCATCATCAGGTGTGTTGTCGTTTTCACACCTGATGATGATTGCTTGTGTTGCAATCGAAACGTCGTGAGAATTTTATTGTTTTATTTTGTATTACTTTATTATTTCCCTTCTACGTGACTTTACCGAACGAACCAAGAATATGAATCCCTGCAGTCACGAAAGCTTTAAATCGAAAATGTAATTTAAATATATTGCGTAAAATGATCTCTGCCTCGGGGGGTCCATAATCCAGTGGGTATCTGAGCCAGTCCCAAGCCTGGATACAAAGGAGTGTCGGGCGGAAGGCTGCATAAAAAAAGCCAAAAGTAATCTAATGCACATGATGACGAAATGTGCAGTGGACACCTACCGGCTATCTGCCCATGGATCGTGATGATGATTATGTAAAGTATATTTTACGTTTCTTAAAAAAGAAAGGTTACGTTCTAAGTCAGCCTCACAAAAATAATCAAAAGCATCCACGCTTAAGATCAACCTTTAACCTTGCACCCCTGCCCCCGTGTAACCAAACCTCCTCACGCCTCTGGCGCCTCTTTTTTGATTTGTGTTTCATTTACGACCGTTACATTCCTCGTTTGTTAGTTGTGCAATATTCCGTAAGGGCCCTGTGCTCGTTCTCAGCAATATTCACGTACTTCTTGGTTCTTTCGGTAAAGTCACGTAGAAGGGAAGTAATAAAATAATAAAACATAATAAAATAATTCTCACGACGTTTTGTCCACAACGCAAGCAGTCTGAATTCAGACGCTGTCGCCTCGACAGACCTGGTTTTCACCTGAGGACGGCTGCTTGCGTTGTGGCCGAAACGTCGTGAGAATTATTTTATTATGTTTTTTTTATTACTTCCCTTCTACGTGACTTTACCGAAATAACCAAGAAGATGAATCCCTGCAGTCACGAAAGCTTTAAATCGAAAAATTCACGTACTTTTTTGCCTTTTTTGTTGTTGTTGCTGCTGAGCTCACTGCACCACGAATCTCACTTGTAAAATATCCCGGAAAATTGGCTAAACATGAACGTGACAAATCAAATCAACTCACAGTCTCTGCCCTCGTTCAATTCTCAGGCCACACATTGCCTTACCCACAAACGTCTGGAGCTTGCTGTCCCACAGCGGTGCCGCCCTCACGCCACTGTCCACCAGGGCGAAGAAGGCCTTCTTAACCTACATTCCATGCACATTACACGCGTCACCAGGCCGCCCACGCTGCTTGTCACGGACAGCCCGCAGCGACGCCGGATGATGGCGAGGTTGGCGCGTGCGGTCATGTTGACCCGAGACGCCGTTTGTGAGCTTGCGGTGTTTGCCCAATATTCCGTGCAGCAGAAACCCGTTGCGTGGTTTTTGTTTTTGGCCCCGTGGTTCTGTCGTGGCCACAATCTGCTCGTTGGAATATTTATACTGGCTTGTTCAAAAAAAGAAGAAGCAAAATGTGCAGTATGATTGTACGGTCTGTGATTGGTGTTGTTTTGCGTGCACAAAAGTGTGATCTTTGTTCTTGTTTTGTTCTGGCCTCCCTTCTCTCTGTTCTATCTGCATTGGCAGCAACCCTCGTCTCAATGCGAGTTAATCTACTAGCTACAATTTGTCTTTTGCCCGCTTTCCTCCATTTCTCAACTTGTGTTGGATTAAATTGGTGGGTAATATTGTTTGACTTGAAAGCCTTGTGCATTGTAAAATGAAACGGATATTGAAAAGTAAGGCAGTCTGAAAATGAGAGTTGCTGTAGGATATATACGTTTTACCACTTGAAAAAATACATGAATAGCATTATTTGAGCAGTCTGTGCGTATTCTCGAAATATCTTTGTCCTTTTGTTTAAAATGTTATTGACTTTGAAAAAGTAAGAATTTACTGTTTGGTAAAATCAGTGGGTGAGATGGGCTTAATATGAAGATGTCTCAGACAATCTCATTAATATTTTGAGCAGAACGCAGTTTTGTTATAACTAGAGAAAATTAAATCGTAAAGGAAATTATAATTGTCAAAAAAACTTAATTTGGAAAAACCACAGGATCCAGCAACACTAGAAATCGATTCGTAAGAGTGGTATTGCAATCTGCGGTATATAAGCTCAGTAATTGAATTAACCGCATGTTTGTGTGTATTTTGTGATCTGTAAATGATTAGTATATGCGCGAATTAAATAAGTAAATCTACTCCCTCTCATGTTGCACAGCAAGCGCTGTTTAAAAGTAATTTCTGTTGCGTTTTTCATTTTATGCGAGCAGTTGATCAGGGGATATTGGATTGTCTAGCTTACAAAAATGCTTTACGTAAGTGTTATACTGTACGCTCGAAACTGGTTATACAGTAACACATACTATACGATTTTGATTTATAGTGTCCAAATGCAACTGTATGTCAACTAGTATAGAAATGTGTTTCAAATATTTGTTATCATAATGGCAAAAAGCATGTTATTGGAGGCTTTACCTGCAGTAAGGATGTGTGTGGCCTCTGCTTTTAAATGCACGGCCCTGCAGCTGCTGTGTTGTTCTCTTTGCAAGTGCACCTCACCCGTTATGCCAAATACATTAATGACCTGCATTATTCCCTTTCATTGCCAATAATTGGAGGCAGAATGTGCCTCGTGTACATTAGCCAACTGGATCCACATCAGCGATGACACGGGGGAGGTTATAAGGGGTTATTTTTCCTTTCATTTCACAGCAAGGCTGTGGCATTTCCTGTGTGTGCCCCCCATCTTACATTTGTATTAATAACATAAATAAATGAGGCCTTGCATCGATGTTTTCCTCTCAAAATAAAGGCAGTGCTCCAAGGGGAGAGTTGAATGTGCACTATATTCTGAAGCCTCCATATAGAGAGGGCAGTAGCTGAGAGATGACAATAGCTCAATTGTGGAGTTCAATGTGCGGACTTCTGTCCATTAAACACCCACGTCTGCCTGCCGTATTGGCAATGGGACTAAGACTCTGTGGCACATATCATCGCCATTGTTATAGCCGAGGTTATATCAGCCCAAGACACATCACAGATGATGCTTATTTCCAATTCTGGTTTGGGGGCAGTGTTCTTAGTTATCAAAAGCTGATGGGAAATATTCTGGAAATAAATTGTAAAAAAGTCCCCCAATATGGAGTATCCCATACATGTCTGCATTCTATTCGTGTTTCTCTAGGTGAGTGGCACATATGGAAAGTATTCGGGGGGGCTTAAAAAGAGTCCCCTAGGTGATCTTTTCACTGTCAACGGCAATGTAGAACATCCCACCACTTCCAAAATATAATTGAGACCGATTAACCCACATTACAGTTAATCTGCGCTATGTTTTCTTATCTAAATTTAAATAATTTGAAACAAATTTCATTATATAACTTACGTTTTCTGGTTGCGATCTATCTACACGTCATGTCCGATATTAGCGATTCAATTTTTATCATTTGCAGTGTCGTTTAATGTCATGATTATATGATTTAGTTTTAATGTGTGCAACTTGGGTCAGAAAACAAATAAATAAGAATATCAGTCACTTATTTCCTCGTGTGAACTCACCAACTAAGAACATCTTCCTTAAAATGCAATTGTCAATACGAAACAGTTTTAACATTAATAATTCCTATGAAACTCTACTTGGTAAATTATAGTAAACAAAAAAAATCCCTCTTCTTGGTTCTTTCGGTAAAGTTACGTAGAATGGAAATAATAAAATAATAAAAATAAAACATCATAAAATAATTCTCACGACGTTTCGGCCACAACGCAAGCAACCGTCCTCAGGTGAAGAACAGGTCTGTCGAGAAGACAGAGTCATTCAGACTCTGTCTTCTCGACAGACCTGTTCTTCTTGCTTGCGTTGTGGCCGAAACGTGAGAATTATTTTATTATGTTTTATTTTTATTATTTTATTATTTCCATTCTACGTGACCAAAAAGATGAATCCCTGCAGTCACGAAGGCTCTAAATCGAAAAAAACAATCCCCATTATTATTGAGTGCAAACAGGTGCAATCGTAACGCGCACGAGGAGATGAACCACGAGCTGTCAGAAACACAACAGTGCACTTCCCCACCTGACCATACTGCCTTAGCAACGTACACCTCACGTGTGCCTTCTATTGTGCCCTATTGTGTTATCCACACAATGTGAGACACGCCAGCAAACAACCCCTTGGGCACGTCTGCTGAGACACACAGCCGGATGGGGCCCGTTTGCAGGTGAAAGCGTTGAGAGGCGTTCTTGTTGACTTGCCTGCAGGGAGATGTCAAACACCACGAGCTTGGAGCTGGTGGGGATGACCTCATAGCAGCATTGAGCCTTCATCAAACGGCTGTAGACGCTCTCCTCTCCCTCCTCCGCTGAACCAAAAACATAGCCACCCCCGGCAGCTGTGTGTACCGATTTACAATGCATACTGGTGGTGCTCTTTATTTAAAAACGTGCATTGTTTATTAAAGGACAACTTTCCTGCAAAGCAGCACCACGTGCAACGGTTGACATTGTAACAATAATACAGTATGTGACTTTGGTGACATTACACATTAGGGACATTGGTATTTTGCTTTAGAGCCAAATTCAAGTTGTCAATTGTATCACTTTTAATTTCCCATTACGCGCAAAAAAGCAAATCCGTAAATAATTTAGAGGCACACACAAACACACTTGAAGTACATGCCAATAATTATGCGTTACGTAACTCATTGAGAAGTGGCAATACTTTTACACGCTCGTACAGTTCGTCAATACGCTTACGACTAGCTCTCTCTTTCAGACTTACCTTGGTCTTCATACCAATGTAGTGTCTCCAGCATGCCCTACGTAACTACACCCACACGTTAAAAGCAACAACTTTAAAGGCTCGACGGGGTGAAAGTCACCCTGCCGTGCTCCGTCCCTTGCCCAGGCCACCACGACGAAGGCTCGCACCGCACCGGCTCTGCCTGCCGAGTTCTGCGTGGTGTGTGCCTCTTCCCTTGCCGGTGCACCCGGCACGAGCTATATTTAGCAGGGCCCAAGTTCAGCACAGTCTGTCTCAGAGCAGAAGCCTTTTTTCTGTCAGCGCAGGGGTTTGCAGGCAGCCATGGGGATGTTGGCCTCTGGGGGACTTATAAGGAACTCCCTAGGGTAGGTCCATGAGCGGCTTGTCCAGTGTCTGCCGCTGTAGTTTCTCCCTCGTGCCATTTCTCTTCAGAGCCCAAAGTCATTTTGACGGGAAGCACTCCTGACTCTAACCAGGGCCGTGCTAGCAGCTGATTACTTTTGCGGAATGAATTATAATTAATTCTCCAAAAGTCATATTATCTGTCGTGGATCTGCGCTGGAGGGCTTCCTTCACAGACTTGCGTTGGGCAAATTGGTTTGGCTCCAGAGATGCCAGCAAATGCCCTGGTGTCACACTATTTAAAACGTTACACTGTCAATGCTACAATGTTTTCTTCAGAGTGTGAGACAATGCATAATAGTCACTGCTGACTAAGAGGAAACACAAACAGACGTATCTATATTGCCGTATTGATATATTTTTTTTTATTGGAAATTGATAGAGCTGAATTTAAGATGTAAACGGGCCACAGTGTTCTGAGATTTACAACCGTGATTCGTATTACAAATGTATCTTGTTACCAAACAAGAACATGCAAAGGCAGCAGAAGCCAAATTCCGAACTCTACTATGCTTGGGGTCGGCACAAACCCATATCCCTCCCGACCCCCATGCAGCGATTCTGTAAATAACGTGTATCTCAGCTGTTGCACGGTGCCGGCTGGCAGTTTCTCCGTATCTGACAGGCTGTCGTTTGTAGCTTCACCTCCTATTATGAAACAGGGCAGTCCCATAATCATTCTCCAACAATGCTGTGAACAGAAATCACTACCTCCGCATGCCCCCTGCCGCATAGTCTAATGATGCATTGTCACACATATGAGGGCAGCTTTGCAATTAAACTGCCATGAAATTGTGCGCTATATAATTTAGTAGAAACAACCCATTTAATCATGCCCAAACCTAGTCACCCTTGTGAAACATTGCTATGTTGTACATTGCTACCGTATATTGAGTCAAGATTTATGAAAATGATAAATGTACTTACTAAACCTTAAATACAACACATAGCCTAACATATAGCCTTGGTTTAAATAACTACATTTCTGCAATATGATTTAAAGGAAAAAAACATCACGTTGATGATGACGTTTGTATTTTAAATACATTCTCATTTTGAAGAGAACATTCAACATCAGGCAATGTTCAGGTATGATGCTTTTACTCCAAAATCCTAATAATATGACAGTACAAAGGGAAAGTTAGTCTATTCCACATATTACAAAGTAAACAATCATAGAGAATGAAGCATCATCCGGTATTGTAAACATTCAACTCTTCCAATATGTTCCCACAATGCACTTATTGTGCCAGTTATTGCGTGTGCAATCCAACCTGACCCAGTTCATATGAAATCTGATTCCTAATTTACCTGCTTGCGCAACATAAATCGTGATGGACATCGCAAATGTACATCCAATTGCATTACTTTTATTCGATAAGAATTGAAATCAACATGGATAATGTAAAATGCATGCCATCCTTTGAAACGGCAGTGAAAATAATGGATATGGAAATGGGAATATAGTCCACTTTGGCAGATGAATACAACAAGCCATTTGGGACAAATTAAAATCACGTTGAGGTTTATCATTTGCTAAGCACATAAACTGTGTGCCCATTGCATTTAAACAAATATATATATTGCTGGCCTGATTGCCAAACGGAAACATGCGAATCATAGATATCCCCAGCACGGGCTTCACAATCAATGTGCAATGTCAGCGTGCCCAACGAGTGCAGATGTGTGCAGCTGTGCAGCGCAATACAAGGGCACAGACGTGGCAGCGAGACCAGGTGAGGTCAACGCCCTGTTCGGTGGCGAAAATAGCCTTGTTCCATTGAGCATGGCCAAAGCCTCGAGCCACGAGGCCCGATCGCGTTTTGCAAGCGCCGTCGCACTATCAATATGATTGTGAACGCGCTTACAGTTGTACGGTTAATCTATGGATCGTTTTGTGGGGCATCATTAACATTCGTAAAAAAAACAACCCTATGTTAATTGTGTTGTATGTACATCGATTAGAACTTCGTGATTTATATAAGTGCAGGGTTTTTTTGTTGTTGTTGGTATTTTTTAAGAGTGCGTGCTACAGTTTACCTTACTCTACCGTGGAAGGGACGGTGGAGTGGCTAGCGCAATGGGATAAAATGAAAGCGACACACGTAATTCTGGGCCATGCACCCCAGTCGTTTTTTTACTTTTCCTGGATCAAAATATCGGCGGGGTATCGCGTTGGCTACCACACTACAGCCCGATGTGTTGTACCAGCCATAATAGGTGCTCGCTAATGGCACTTGTCCGAACAGTCAATAAAGCCAAAAGAGGGATCGTTGTCTTTTGTGCTCGAGTGCCAAACCACTTTGTGAGTCTAACCCCACAGAGGCCAAGTCCGATAAAAGGCAGGAATGTTAAAACTTTGGCTTAATGCCATATTCTCTTGCACACATTAAAGATACAAAGGCATTCTTTGCTTAAAAGAGAATTGCACAGTGTTGTCGGTCTCGTCGCCATATTAGCAACCTGCCGTTACATAAATTGCCTGCGATCAAAGCAGGTGAACACTGTAAATGTTTATGCAGTGCAGTCCAGCTACTCCCTATAAAGATAGACCGCCGATCAAGTGCTGCCACCCCATCCGTCTCTTCTGCCATGTTACGTAACAGCGCCAAGCGGGCGTGTGGAGCTCTGCAATGACACAACATGCTTTTATGTTCAGTGCCGATTAAAGGAGTATGACATTGCATCGCTCGCCTGCATTAATTTATATATTCAGGATGCCTACTGTGTGCCGCGTGCAATCGGAAGGGTGTGAGTTCAAATTCTGGTCTGGGGTCGACTCAGCTGGTTCATCGCGCCACAGACAATTAAATCGGTAGCACGGTTTGGGGAAATTAACATTGGGTTGGCTCGCGAGCTTGTGGCTTTACACGAGAGATGAGTGCCACGACTTGATCAATTTGAACGAGGAACCACTTTGGCTTTGACTTTAACAAATGAGTCCCTGATAAAAAAAAAACAGTCCCATATGTAATATTTTCAATGTTGTTTTGGGAATGTTTTTGTAACTTGGTGCTCTGTGCTCATTCAACAGTGTGTTTTACCACAGGGTATGATACTGAATTAAAGGATTTAAATATACCGGCAGATATAATATAAATTCAGCACAGGCCAGGCCTTGCATTCCTGTGATGCTAATCTCACGTTGATTTAAATGGCGTTGACTCCATGTCGTAATTATTTCAGATGAAAAGAAAGTTCAGAGAGTTGATGTAAATTATTCATTTTGTTATCGTCAACCTGTTTCTATCCACTGCTGGATGAACATCATTCCTGAAAATTCTGTAATTCCACAATCCAACTTGCTTCTTCATATGAACTAATCTCATCATTCCATCTCCACTTTGGCTCCCATTTCATCAGCAGTCTCATCCATCAGCCATCATCGCTTCAGGTCATGATGCGTCCTGCCCAAGCCCAATTATTTTTTATTCACAGTCAATATGATATATTTCGCTTGCATGTGTTCCCTGATTTACACGCTCTTCTCTCTGCATTTTAGTGTCGTGTTTTGCATTTTTAAACGAGGACCTTGCCATTGTCCTTCTAATTCCCAATATTTATCACTAGACACGATCTATCCACTGCTGGATGAAGATCTCCCCAAACCATCACGATATTTCATGGCCTTGCGATGCTACAATCCATATAGCTCGTGCACACGAGCGGATTTCATTGCTCCATTTCAGTGGTGGACGTTCTCTTGGGTGTGTCCACTCCTTTGACTGTCACCGGCCATCATACATGTCATCCCCAAGAACCATTTCCTCATCTAAGCAATCGACAATGAAAGAGGCATGGATATATGATCCTTACGGTGGTACCCCGGGGTACCAAATAATACAAAATGGCCGAGGCAATTAAATATTTTATTTGTGGGACACCATTTTTTCCCAGGGGTGTATTTAACTCCAAGACTGGGGTACCAATCAATCCGAAATCGGTGGTGCTACTCCGCGATGTCGAAACGCAGTGAGGACGATTGCGCCAAAACCCTGAAGGCTCGCGGTACGCACCATAGTGGTGCATCGCGTACATCTCGTCGAGATGAGTCGATTGCTGCATCGCTGACCATCAACAGGCTAAAAATTACTGCATCACGGACATTATGCGAGAGCCGGGGTACTATGGGACCCCGGGATACCGCCATAAGGTTCATCATATGTAATCGGAGACGTTTTTGTAAATGGTTTTTCTTCATAGCACATACACAATAATCGGGGGATCATTCCATCTTTGTTGCATGCCGTTTCTGAGTTAACACTTGTGAAGGTCCACTATAGTAGTTTAATTAAATTAGCACGCTTATTTTAATATGCGCACACCATATTATTTGGGCCAGGATCTTTCTCTTTTAAAATAATATGAAGGGCAGTGGTGACTTCTTAATTTCTTCTTCAATCTGTAGCAATGGTTTTGATTTCTTCACCTGAATGAAAGGTTTGATTCCAACAATCTATACTTTTGTTTCCATAGAAATTTAGATACAATTCATCCACTGCTTTTTAGATTATGTTCTATGATGTGTTATGGGTCCGTCTTCCTCTCTTAGAAGCTACCCTTTGCGACTTGCCAATTACCAGCCTCATTTTTGCTGAATTCATGCTCTCATTGTTATGGAATCTTCAATTATTTGAGTTGTCCTGATTCACTTTACTATTTTTTCCACAATTGAGTTCTGTGTATTCATTCTATAATTTGTTTAGCTTCTCCATCTCTTTTTATATTGATCCTCTTTCTCAACATGTCTGTCGTGGTCTCAGATTTATTTTCTGTTCACTTTTTAACCTTTCCCCACACTGTCAATGCACTATCCATGACCATTCCAGTGATACATGATTCACATGAAATATACATTGAGCAAAGTCTGTGTGTTTGAGTTTTGTGGTTATTTTGTTTTAATCTTTGAACTAATGTTGCTTGAATTGCGCCACTGCACTTTATGCGCATTTATAGGGATATTGTAATGTGTGAGTAATGTGTGCTGTTTCATAGCTCAAGATATAACTCAAAACATACCTAAAAAAGAAATAGTGCAGTGAAAAAAATGATCAACTTATAATTGTTGCAGGAACACATATTTAGATTGTTATATAAACAGAGAATAAGCAAATCAATACAGCCTGATTGATTGCATAAATGATTGCCACAAATGTACTATTGATAATACAATGTTATTTAATTACACTTGAAAACCCGAAGGGCCAGGGATAACAATTGACGATGATTTCAAAGTGATAATTTGTTCTCAGTGGACCGTGATGTTTTATTTTAAAAATCCATTAAATCCTCACTTAGTCTCAAGACTATTTGTTAACAAAGAGTCCTGTACTGGAATGTTTGGTCACTTCCATAAATACGTGCGGGGCTTGAGGGACGAAACTGGAGTCCTGTATAGAACAAATAATAATCCCACACAGAAGGATTCAAGAGTCTCTTTGCTGTACTGCCATCTCCTGGTCACTTCACAGCCTGGCAGAGTTGTGGTTCTCTAAAGTGCGTGTGGATCCACCAACCCGTGCCACCAAAGAACAAGATAAAGCGACTGCCACCATGCCCAGCTTATCCCATACAGTACCAAACCGCTGAAATTCTTAGTCTGAATCTGGCTCATCTGGACCAGCATCACGCTGTGCTGAAATTAGCATGCCATAATTACGATTACCAGCCTTGTGGCAATGTAATTAACCAAGAAATGCATTTTGACAGGTTTAAAGTTCGGCAAAGAAAGCGGGCTACTTAAAATTATTGCTAATCTAATATTAATGAATATATTCAGAGTTTATGCTTAAAAAAACAACCCATCATGGACATAATAAAATAAAAGAAGACTCGTACGGCTGAGGTTGCTAGATCTGCTGGTGTGCTCCTGCCAGCTGATGTAGATTTGTAAGTGCTAATGGACTCCCCTGGGGACGTTTCTCCAGTGGCAGTATCTGCTCCATTTTATCCTTATCACTGTGAGGACGCGCTACTGTTTGGTGGACAATTATTGAAATGCCCTCCCGTGGTGGTGGGTGTGTGGATACTGATGTATATAGAGCCATTTCCACTGTATTTCTGGGTCAACAATGACGGGAGCCTTTGGTTTTAATTCATTGATGTTGGGGCTTATGAATAATCAATAGTATTCCAAGCCTTTTTTAATCTCACATAAAAACATAGTCATTCGAAGTTGAAGCTATTGTACACACACACACACAACATTTTTAAAGCATATATTATGCTAGCCAACTCCTTAACATAATATTTACACAAAATATGATTCGAGATTAATTGTAACAATAACAAAAACCTCTTTTCACGTCGGTTTACCATTGGTTCTTTCCCCAAATGGATGTGTATCTTGTGTTCTCAAAGATCCTTAAAGTTATTTTTTTAATCGAATATTACAGTTGGACAATAAATGACAAAAATATTTGTTGACAGAACTACCTCGCATTTGACATCGAAATACAGTACAGCAGAACCCCTTTAATCCGCAGTGATGTGGGGATATCTCCCAGCGCAGTACTCCGCGACGTACCGCAAAAAAGTCCATGAAGATATCATTTGTGGTGCGCCGTGAATTATAGGCGTGTTAAGCCATGCAAATCCATAAACCCTCTAAAATTTTGTAGATTACAGGTGGAGTTTGCTATGTAACTAGCAACTCCAGAGATCGGTGAAAAATATGTAGAATTTAGGAGCTTTGTAATTTTTCTCTCAAGCCGAAATGGAACAAATCTGCCTTTCGAGTCTAAAGGTAAGGATTTATTTGCAATTTTGAGACTTAATATTTTATTCTTTTTGAATGCAAAAAGCCTTCATTTTGCAACAGATCACACCAGCAGCTGGACTGTGCGAGTTAACCCCCCCCCATCCCCCAAAAAACATGTCCCTCTGTTTGTCTCTCTCTGTCTCTAGATATCTCTCTGTATCTCCGTTTGTCTTTTTTTCAGTTTGTCTATTTGTATCTCTCTTTGTCTCTGTGAATCTCTTTTTTTCTCCCTTTGAATCTACGTATCTCTTTATATCTGTTTATCTTTCTGTATTGCCATCTGTCTCCGCATCTTTGGGTTTTACGGCACCACACAGGGAAAAAAAAATTATAAATCACGGCCGCTTATTTGAAGTTTTCCGTACTTTAAAGAAAAAAAATAATCCCATCGCAGTGTCTTTCGAATTACAGGAGTTTTTTTTCTATCCATGAACAACTATGTAATTTCGCGGGCAAAAGGCGGATTTTTCTTGTGGATTTCCCAAAATGCGCAGATTATTTTGAGTGTGGACTTTTTTAGTTCTACTGCATAGAAATGTCAGATCATGAACAGACAGCGACGTTTATGACCAGATTAGATCCCATTGAGATCATAAATCTCTTTTCAACTGAGACCTGAGAGAAAATAAATAGACTATACAAATACAGAAAGTATATATTAATACAGAATCAATACAATGAAATAAAAATGCATATAAAATTTGATTCCAAATACTGTATATACAGTGTAATAACTATCATTAAACAATAAATAACACAAAATAGAAAAAACGATTTATCGTTTAATAAGGTTACTATTTTTTGAAAATTTACATTTTAGAAGCATTAAAAGCATTTGATTTCCTGTTGATTGGACAGCGAAGCAAGCGGCATATCAAACACTTACCAAGACTGAATGGTTATTTGGAAGTGAATGCTTCTCAGTGGAAAAGCAGGAATGTGTTTGCCTCTTTCAAAAACAATATCTTTTCAAATTGGACCGTTGTTTAAATTTTGTGTTGTATTTTAGCAATGTTCTGTACCTCTGTGTCGATATTTGCGATTGCTATTTTACCAAATGCTGTCACGTAATTTATTGGTAACAACCACAGTACTGTCTTACAGATTAGAGGATGGCTTTTACTCGATATAGGCAAAGGATTAAATTATTTTAATGAACAACACGCTCAGTTTATTGCAAGCTTGTGAACACGTTTCTTTGAAGAAGAAGAAGAAGAAACGTATACTCTTGAAAAAAAGTTCACGATCATTAAAAGAACGCAGGTAGAGTGAAAGTAATCTGGTAGCGAAAGGGAAAATTCACTGTGCACCATATACCTTGGGCCTGATTTGCACATTCGAATCCCAATGATACATATACAGGCAATTAGATTGAAAGAGTGCTCAGAGCAAGCAAACCCCTAATGCACCAAGCAGCACACTGACATTCTTCTGCAGCTTTGCTGATGAGATCAGTTTTAAAAACAGCTCGCATCAGCCTGTGAACGGTATACAGTATTATGTTGGAGGTTGCAGTAAATGTCACACTTAAAATGTAAGTCAGCAACAACTCACATATACAATCTAAATATGAACATTTACACAAGTATACGCTGTGTGTATTTATATGTTTGAATAGATCAACTGAGTGAGAATAAAATGCTAATATTGAATTTCCAATTTGCAGATGAATGTTAAAAGTAGCATTGACAAATGGCCACTCTGACACCGATTCTGCTCCTGCACATGATGTTGCTTTGCAAAGTTACTTTATTAAGCCTTCAAGTGTTTGCCAAAGATGTGGATTTAATTATGTGTACACCCAGCTGCAATAACTTTCCAAATGCGCCGTTGGTTGAAAAGATTACATTTGCCTTTAGCAGACTTTGTGTCAAACAGTGTCTTGATAATGATGAAACCGTTAATTTTTAGTTTGTCACGAGTCTTCTTTCTGCTTAGCTCTTTGCATATTGCGTAACTATTAATTATTTGTGGATGTTTAACATTTCTAATTAGCAGTTGATAGCAATACAGTCTTACATCAAAAAGTGTTCAGAATCAACGATGAAGAAACAATACATGGCCTCATAACATCAAAATTTAAATAATGTTGAGATAATCAATCATGGCTTTATGTCCCTGTACCAATCATCCAAATTGCTTTACATAATAATAAATAATATTTAAAAAGTATGTCAGATTGGATAAATACGGTGCAGATATATTATAAGGAACTTCCTTTTTATTCATTAAAATGACCACAATTCAGACAAATCTACTTATGTAAGGATTGCATGTGTAATGCGAGCGGAAACGGGGTTCGCTGCTGGGCTCTGGCCCAATCACACGGCCCGGGGTATTGGGGGGCGGAGCCCAGTATGGGGGGCGTGTGGGAGGGGCCGCCGTTCACCTCGGGTCCAATCGTAAGCGAGGTGAATGTAGGTGGAGCCAGCAGGGCAGTATGGGAAGGCCGGATCTGACGATCCGGAAGGGGAGGAGTCAGGATCACGTGGTAAGGGGGATATAGGTGGGAGCCCGGAAGGGCTCCGGGTCAGTTGCTGGAGTGAAGAAGCTGAGCCACGTTGGGTGGCCGGAGGGGATCCGCGCCATCAGCCACGTGGCTGGAGGATCTTCGGCACCCCGTCGGCCAGCGGTGTGCGGAGTGGGGGAGCGGAGGAGCTGACGAGGGAGCGCGTGCGGGGCGCGCGTGAGGAGACGCTGGTCCGCTGTCAGGACCAGCGGGGTGCGAGAAGGAAACTAAATTAAAGAGCAACGGAGACCAGCAGTGCCTGACGAAGTCTTTTATTACACATGGATAGGGTACTTAAATGCCATGGAATCTCAAAGGGCCTCATAATTAATGAAAATCAAAATGCAGTGTTTTCACTGAGGAGGAAAGAATAGGACCTGTGCCATCACGGTTTGGTTGTGGCAAGCCCAGAGGGTCCCCATCATGAGGAAACATTGACCACGTAAGGACAATAGGTGGTATGAAAAGAAGATAAAGCAAAATATAAAAGGAAATTATAATAATGTACATTTAATAAAACAATGGAGGCAGAATTTCTGTGAGCTACAGACATCGAGTTTCATTCCTTTGCTGCACACAATTTCCATGTTTTGTTGTACATTTTGGACAGAACCCTGAATTCTTGGGCTCGATTTTGCTTCATGGCCTGGCCTGAAATCTGCATCATAATTCTAGCTGAGCAGAAATGTACATTTCTGGGAAAGACCTGCCCAACTTATGTGATAACTCAAGTAACTCAGTAAAATTTTGACTTACAACTTTCGTTACTGAAAGAACCCGGCTACAGTCTACATTACAGACTGCCAATACGCTCACCAGCTTGAAAACCAGACTACAGTCAACATAGAATGCCAGTATGCTCACCGAGGTTAAGAATCAGGCTACATTCTACATTATAGACTGCCAGTACACTCACTCAGCTTAATAACCAGGCTACAGTCTACATTATAGATTACCAGTACACTCACTCCGATTAAGAACCAGGCTACAGTCTACATTAGTGTTTTTTTCATTATTTGTAGTTTATTTTCATTATTTCTATTTTTATTCACTTTATTTTTTGTTATTTTTTTTCTACCTACGTGACTTCACCGAAAGAAGCAAAGAATATAACTGAGTGAACTTAATGAGTTGGAGTCGCAGCAGTAATATGCTAATGTGCACCACTGAGTAAACATCCTTATAGTAAATGAAATAATAATAATAATAATAATGTTGAACAGTTATTATTAGTTTCTGACTTTTTTCTTGATGAAAGGCTGTAAGTAAAGACAGTTTTTTTGTAATCCCTCACATAAGACGGAAAGCATTTTCTGCTGCCTGTGCAACTGTAATTATTTTCAGGTAAACAGCAAAAAGGCGTAAGAATCCATTGCACGGCCATGAGACACTCACAATTTGTGAAAAAAACTGTCTCAAGGAAATCCCTGAGACTTGACAGGTCTGTGCTGTGACATATGTATCGGAAACAGACGCTGACAAAGAGAGAAGCTGAAAAGCAAATACAATGATTGGCATTACGGTTAGATTCCTAAGGTTATGTCATCATACATATACAGACGTTTATACTGTAAAGCAAAGCCAAACATCAAGGTAAAATATTAGTCACATTTTGAATAGGTGTACTTATTTTGTTCTTCATCTTCTGCTTCGTAGAGTAAAATCATTCCCCGTTGGCAATGTGGTTAATGACAGGAACAGGGCTAATTCCACATTATCATCACAGCAGTTTAAAGGGATACTGATAATTCTTGACTTAAAGCTTTCGTGGCTGCAAGAATTCATATTCTTGGGTCTTTCGGTGAAGTCACGTAGATAGGTTCAAAGAAAATAAGTAGTTTTGTTGTTGTTATTTTTTGTTATTTTATTTGAACCTATCTACGTGACTTTGCCGAAAGACCCAAGAATATGATGCTGATAATGTTATTTGGCGAAATTACTTAGCAACATGCAATGCCATTAGATCCCAAATCTCTGCAGGCAAAATACATTGTCTCGAAGTGATGATCTACACCTGTTGTTTCGATCATTATACATGTCTGCCTTGTCTAACCTGCCTTTCGTGTGCATTTTTTACAAGTGAGATAGAAATAACACACTCTCCAATGTTTTCTAAATAAGTAATACTTGTAAAAAATATGTTTTAAGATGAATGTATTTGCTCTTCATATTTTTGCACGAGCCAATTTTTAAGCCATCAGTTGATATATCAACTTTTAAAAAGCACAATTCACAAATGCATTGCAGCGTTTGTAAACAGAATTAAAATTTAAAACTGATACGTATTCAAATAAATTTGCTTAGCCAAAGTGAATTAAAAGTAAGAAAACTCAGATTAAGGTTAGAAGGTGGGACTTGAGGGCAGATTTCAGACATTCAGATGCGAGATGGAGAGTTCCACATTGTAGTAGCCACGAACGCAACAACTCAAGCAACTGAGGTCCTCACACGAACCCTGGGAACCTCTAGCAATCACAAGGAGGGGGCAATTGGGAGCCTGGTGGTGTAGGGTCTTATATATCAGTAAATCGACCTCAAGGGTGATCTGCCACTTATGGGCAGCCAGTTCAGGACACGGAGTACGGGCGTGACGTGGCACATCAAGGTCAGCCAGTCCACCACCCTGACAGCCCGCATTCTGCACCAACTGCAAGTGGCAAATTAGAGACAGGTCTGTATTGAGCAGGGCGGTTTGGGTCGAGAGAAGGGTTTCTAATGATAGGTGTCACAACTGCCTCCCCCGCAAGATGTTGGAAACACCTACTCGTGTGTAATGAGCAACAGGCTATCTCAGTGATAGCCTGACGATGTCAAAGCACCCGACTAGGATGCAAGTTGGGTCTTGGATCCAGACTTGCATGACCTAGATGATCTTCACGACATCCGTGATTTGTCACCTGTCCAAGAGCCACCAAACAAACAGGGAAAATGCAGCCTCCCAACGAACACCATAGCATACAGTAGAGGTAGAGTGAACCATGCTGATCTCAGATCTAATTCCGGAAATCTTATCTGCAAAAAACTTAATCACAATTATTTAGTGAAAGTGCTCTCCAAGACTGTGGTCAAGCCGGGTTGGACAATTTGTTAACTATTCGAGAAATCTCCCTGGATAGGAAATCCACCTTCCTACGGGCGATTGCTAATGTAAGTCAATGTCGTAGGCTACTAACTTAAATCTACCAGCATCAAGGCCTGGTTTCCATCAGTGCCGCTCCATCCTCCATCCCCACTCGTCTCAGCTTACTCAAGGTCTCATGAGGATGAAGGGTGAGGGGATTAATTCTAACATGACCTCTAGAGTCCAAAGCTCTGGTGACAGCGTTATTATATATTGGATTACTCAAGGTCTATCACTGCGATCTGGAGACAGACTCCTTAAAGGATAGCGCCAGACCATATACATGGAAGCAAGCTTTTAGAGGGGATCTGCAAATATAAACTTATTATTTGATGGTCAGACAATCCAAAAGGTTCTGCCACCAAATCAGAGATATCCATCCCCAGCAGGAAGACCAGAGCCAGCAAGTGACCATGCGGAGGTAATAACTTGTGTGAAGCCCACCAAAATCACAAGCTGGAGGAAGTCCTGACTAATTTGAGAGAGTCCCTTACCGACCCAAGCGTTGAAAACCTTCAGAACCACCCACATGGCAGACTGCAATACCCTGTCAACGACAACGTCTATGAATTGCTTCTCACCCTCTGGTGGACGGTAGCCGAGGACATTTCTGCACCCCAAACTTGCACGCATGATACTGTACTTTCAAAAGACTTGGTTTCTCCCTCACTTGACTCATCTACACGGTCCAATTCTGACCTAAAGCAAATGTCTACACCCCCACCTTAAATATACACCCAAATGCGGTGTAATACTGAGAACCCGAATGGAAATGCTGCTTCCAAAACTGGGCCAGTATTTTTATCCAGCCAGATCTCGGTGATGCAAGCCAGGTCAGATGTCCCATCATGATCCGCAATTACTGCTGTCTTGTGTGTAATGGACCTGGCAATGCTTAACACCACCTGAGTAAGATGTGATTCCAAAGCAGGCCGTGCCATTTGCCTCTCCAGCATGAAGCCCCTGGGAATAAGAACCAGGCAGGGAGGACCTCTCTCATAGACCTATTTTAACGCTGAGTATATTCTAGATCTCATGACCGCAATGGATCAACACAACTCCATTCTCACCCCAGATCCATGTGGCTTTGTATGTTCCCAACTAGCAAGAAAATAAAGAAATGTTTCAATGTTATCTCTTCCTGCTGAGCAACAGTGCTCATTTTGTGTAAATCGGTGACTTTTCATTCGTCATACATTATTTAGTCTTAAGAAATAACATGCGCAATAATATACTCTAAGCACAGATACATTTGTTATGGCATTGGATATCTGCCAAAGCCAATCTCAAAAAAGAATCCAAGTCACCAGAATTCATACATAGTAAACAAAGCCTGACATTTCCATGATATGGAGATAAAACAGACTTTCTTTTGGTTCCTTTAGCACATCAATCTGCTGTTAAACACCTTTACGAAAGCTCCCAGCACTTTCCCGTACACGTGTCACCGCCACAAAGCTTGCTGATCACTTGGGTGGGATTGGTGTGAGATTGTGGCACGAAAACTTCATCAGAGTTACAAATAATTGACAGACTTTCAGGAGAAATTAAACACCAGGGTTTTTAAAAAGATATTCTCAAGTGAAAAGAACCCAAAATTGGTATTCTTGTTCTATACACATTAGTAACACGAATACATTCTTAATGGTGTATATAATATGGTATATTTGTTTTTTTGTGTGGTATGTATTACCTGATCACAGGTGTATGATGCTTGTGAGTGCATTTGTTGGATTAATATTTGTAGTATTTAATATATTTGATACAGATTATAATATCCTCAGGTTGACCCGAATAGTTATAGAAGAGCAATACATGTAGTCCTGTATTTGAACTGCATTGGAAACAATTGTATTTCAGAGTAAAGTTTTATATATATTAGACTTTACTCAGATTTAAGGTTTCTGCAGCCTTGATTAGAAGAAAGTTATAATCTGAATAATTCGTTTTTGGATTCCGTATTTGTTTATTTTATGCATCCGTGGGTGAAAAAATTGATGTGTTTTTATTTCTATTTTAGCATTCGTAAAGAATGCACAGACTTCCCATAACCATGACGGGAGAGGTGTAAAGTCAAACATGGCAAAGAGATAAAAACGCCAACTATCTTTTTTTTAATGGAAATGATAGTTCAACACTTATGTTATCAACACTTATGATGTCACTGGTCTAGATAATGGGTGATATTCATGGAGTAGAATGTGCTTGAAGTTAATTATAGTGGATTATTTTGTGAGCAGGGCAATGCGTCTGAAATACAACATCTCGTGTTTACCGTGGCCTTGATGGTGCCAAAGCGTTATTGTCCTAATCTTGAAATATGGCACAACAAAGACAATTCTCTCCATCTCGTATCTGACATAGGCCAGCAGATGGTCAATAGAAAGCACATAATACATGAGGCTCGTAAACCAGCGGCAAGGGACACTGATGCGATGAATCAGTTTTGTGGCAAACTTTAGTGGCCGATGCAGCTCCCCGGGCCATTTCTGTGAGCTTTGGAATACACAAAGCTTCAGAACCACTTAATAAATGTTTCAGCCACACAGTCGTATGGGTACTATGGGCAGCTGGGCAGTATGAACCCCCAAGGAAGCATTCCTTTTAATGGACTTTCCGGGACAAAAGTCAGAGGTTTGTATTATTAAAGGTCCATTCAAGTGCAATGTATTCGCATTGTGAGTTACCATTCGTTCATTGTGCTGTTTCTTTGTGTTGTAATTTTTTGTCAGCATAAGAATGGTTTTCATAGAATTATTTTAAAAATAATTACGTGTAAGATGTACTTTGATGGACGATATTATGCTTTTAATTTGTGAAATGTGGTTGTGAAAATATGCCTCACTTTGTTCACATTTATGTTTGGAACACTTTCTTACAACTGCAAGTTACAAACACATTTGTTTCAAATGCAATGTTCATTAACATTGTACTCAAACGACATTTTATTATTTTTATACATTATTTTTTGGACTAAAATTTTCATCCAATCTCACCCCAAAAAGAAAAATGAAAAAAAAAATAACTTGCTTTTGCAAAAAAAGAACAGCAATAAACTAATGGAGAGTTGAACGAAAGCTATAATTTAACATGTTAATATCCAACAGCCCAATATACGCACAAGCACACATATACGATTGAATGAACAAGAGTGCTGGTTCAGTCGTTTTAGAATTCGGGGCCATATCGATAGGGGCCTAATGGACATGCACACTGAGAAAAGGAAACACATACACATGCTTGAAGTGTGATTTGCTGGAGAAGACCACGAAGAACAGCTGATCAGCTAAATATACATACAAGGCTAATTTAAGGAAGCTGATTTATGAAAAAAAATATTTTATGAGATTTTCAGAACGTAATGTTGTGTTAGTGCAATGGTCTCATCTACGTTTCACTTGAACCGTGGGTTTATAAACTCAAGAAATGCTCTAGTGGCTGGATAATATAAATAGATTCACTTCGACAAGGGGTCGCTAATCCATAGCGTGACCCTCTTGGCCATAGTAAGCTTCTAAATACAACAGATTTCTGGAGACAGCTCTCTGGGAAATAATTTTGAAAGAATTTACAAAACAGACCGTGATCATTGGCTTTCCATCTAAAATACTGCATTATCTGCGCAGAGTAAAATGTGATTATAAAAACATGTGGATTACACGAACAATGTTTAATTCATTAGTGCTGACAACAGATACATATGGTGCAGGGTAATTTGGCAACGAGGATGAAAAAAACTATAGGCCTTTGAAAATGTTGTATTTTTGATAATCATTACATTTAACGGCAGGATCATGTAACTGAAGTTGAGCTCTGTGATATGTTGGAGCGCACTCCACTTACTGATGCTGTGATAAATCTGGAATAATGACTCCGATGGGATGGCCATGTATTCAGGATGTCAGATAGGAGAGGACTTTGAGTTACATCCAGCAGAAAACCAGAGAGGAAACAAAAGCACGGCAAAAACAGTCAGCCATCATACTGTTCAAATTGATTTTGGGGCACTAACTTTGTTCTTAGTGTAACCTTCAGAGAGTTTTTGTTTTTTAAACAACCTTAGAACGTTGCTGAGTAATAATCGCTGCACTCAAGTGTCTTGATGATGTACAAGATACACTTTGGTGGATGATGTGTACCTGTTCGTACATATTTACATTTGTCTGATTCCTCTTTGAGCTGTGAGAGTTATAGAAATGTTTATTTCCAAAATCTTTGGGCTACATGTGGCTGCCCTGTGCCCACAAAATTTACACAATTTGCTTTGCATGCACAGAGTGGTTTGCTTTGCGGATAAGCACATGTATCTTCTGATCCCCGGAGAAATGAGGGTGCTCAAGCCCTATTTCTCCGAGCAAACTGATTTCACGGTTCGGCAGATCACAACACGAGACCAAACAAGAACGCGGAATCCACATGGAGCGTCACTGACTGGCGAAAAGAAATTGGTTCCATATTTTACCACGTTTAGATATAAATTAAACGTTAGGAAGGGAAGTCTGGGATTCCGCACAATTGCGTTTACTGAACAGCTAGCGCTTGGCAGCGCAGGTACTAAGTACACATTGCTTCTCCAGCTAAAATACGCAATGCATATTAGTGAGTTATGACACCCACAGCTACGTGATGGGTACTGGCAGGGGTTACTTGATGAATAGTGAAGTAAAATGTACTGCATTCCTCAATAACAGCAATAAGTCGGTGGTTCGTGCCTTAAATTCATGTACAAGTCACGTTCTCATTGGTTGTTGAAAGGGCACGCATATTTGTCCCTAAATTATAGGCCCATTACAATTCTGATCACATAAAAGCTAGATAAAAACTCGATTCAAGGGATGCAGTACTGTGAAATTTCAAATCGCAACCACTTATGTCCACCTCACGTGGACTACATTACTCACGGTCTGTAGCACACAGTCAGATGCAATGTTTTGCGAATTCAAAGATTGTTTATTTCTAAAAAATAACTACTGCATACATTTTAGTAAACACTTTGTCATACACCATAATAGGTAATTATAAAACAAGAATAAAAAAATATGTAATGTTTTTGCTAATGTTAAATATGTAATATTTTCATCGTGGTCCTGTGTCTGTGTTTTGTTTGTACAGACATTACATGACAGCGTTAAATTACACCAAATGACACATTCTAATTTGTCACAATGAAACACACAGACTTCGGTATAAGCAGCAGCCTCTGTGCAAATGTTCAATGTGCTCCCAAACAATCGAAAGTGGTTTCTTGTAAAAGTAAGTTGGTGCAATCGTGTTACGTTATACTACCACTGTTTCATGCGTTTCAGGTTTCTTTTTTTTTAAGCAGGTGAAAACTCCAGAAACCAGGATAGCCTCATTTGCAAGAGTGACCTGGGGAAATCAATCTGCAAGTAGGATGCAAATATTGCTATGTATAATCCAAATTGAGTAATTTGCAAGTATTTCTTGAATTTGGCAAATATGGACCATGACGCCAGCACACAGTGGCCTACTCTTACGAACGACGTCAGATAATCTTTAGCATAGTAGCAGAATTCTTTATTACGATTATTACATCCAAAGTATTAATCAGTGAGGTCGCTGAAATCTCTGCAGCAAGCGGAAAACACACGACTGCTGTGCCGTGCCACAGAGCTGCGCTGACAGAAAGACATGCGAATCCCTCATCAATTCGCGGTCCTTCTTCGTGGTTGAAAAGTGTTATTTGTTTTCTCAATGTATTCCACGCTTTTAAAATAAAATTGATGGACCCTTGAAACTCATGGTAATTTTTTATATATAAAATAAAGTGTTTCAGACAAAAACATTTTAAATGTTCTCACTAGGATAATTCATAATCACGATAAATTGTAGTGCCACAATTGATTTCTATAAATGGAATATTATTATACTGACTACAGTGCAGTGTAATATATTACAGTTTTAGAATGCATATTTTTCCTGAAGAGTTCAAAGGTGGATTTTTGCGAATTTTGCCAAAGCTAGGGAATATTTCACGATGGTGCTTCTGACGATGTCAATTTCCCTTAATGTTGTAACATTCCATTTATATCATCTTGTTGTTGTGCTTTTTGATGTGCATCAGTAAGAATAAATAGTGCTCAACACAGGCATACTTGAGGTATTTTCTATTGATTATAACTGCAAGCTATAATGTTTAAAAGGTGCATGCTGTCAGAAGATGATGATCTCATTATCTGGACAAAGTTTTACAAGGCACTAATTTAATGGGTAACAGCTATTAATTTAGAACTTTTACATATATTGGGAACTTTAACTGTTGTTTAATAAATATTTTGTCACGGAATTAAAACTTTCAAGAAGTAAATGAGAAATTATAATCACAATATGACAACATTTAGCAAAATTGACGATTTTAGTGGATCTTATATTATATGATATATCACAGTATCACCACATTCCAGTAATCCTAGTTTGTGGCCATAGACCGAGAGCTGGAAATAAAGTTGTATGAATGACAAGGCCAAAAATCTACAACATAGCAAAAAAAAGATTTGTGATTGGTAATTACGAAATTAACGAAACTGATGAAAGACAACAGTCTACCTATGGGCAATAAAGCATGGGAAGTCTGCTGCATATATTTCATATTTTCGATCCAGGTTGTAAAATATATGCCAAATATATGTAGAATTTTAATAAGAAAACTCACCTTTGATGTGTTAAACCTGTTGTGGTTTTCAGAACTACACACGTGTAACTCAACTCTTTTGTGTTTCCAGAGTTCACCACACCGTGATGCACGTACTTATTTCTAAAATAAACGTCAACAAATTCATCAATAACACTGTGGCTTTACAATATTTTTTGAATGCGCCTTGGAGAAAGGCCATTTCCCAAAACTAAATGTATTTTATATTTGTATAGACACTGTTATTGATTAATGTGTTGAGTTTTTTTTTGTTAATTGTGCTTGTGCATCAATGCCAACGCAGCAGCATCATCAAATAAATGTCGCACTTATTTATGGCCATTAAGTGCACACGGCTACCAGCAGGGAAGTTACATATGGCTTTCTTACATCATTTACTTGCTATTATTATTATACCCACAACTCTCACGCTGTTATATAGCAGAGCAACGTAAACCCCTTGATGTTGGCAGATACTTGATACCCTCTGATTTATAGTGGTGACATTCAACAGTGGTATACTAATAATTCGCATCATGTATACGCAAACCAACATACATTAATATATACGGTATTAAATATGCAATGTGGATGTATGGATGCATATCAACATTCACGCATTGTTACAGACTTAGCAAAATGTTCTTACATGCATAAACAAATGCAAAGCAAAAACAATTCGTGTCCACCATGGTCCAATATAACGTGTTGCCTCGATTACAATTGCAAATGTTAGAATCGATGGTATGGAGTATGCCTACAATAAAGAATTAGAATCCGAATTTGACAGGCTGTAGTGACATGGGAAGTTCGCAAATACGATTTTTCAAGAAAGTAAAAGTAAAAACATTTTAAAGTATTCACATGGCAACGTATTTCCACACTCATAAACTGCTTAAAATGCTGATGCTGCAACATAAAATACCGCTCACGGTCAACAATGGAAGCTACTCTCAGCGCTGTTGGCACTTCTGGTGCTGGTAATTTACAGGGATCTGCCTCGGTGCGTTTGAAGAAAAAAAAAGAATGATCTGGTGGGGAAAAGTATACCCTATTTGCCACTGTGGATACTATTGGCTCCTGTTAATAAATGTCCAAAATCGAAAAAAGACTACTTTTCCCGCAGGAATCATCCTCTGTGCAATTCAATTATCTATTGAGTCAAAGTTACAGAAGCCCGCAGCATACATCACCTACGAGACATTTCTGACTGCCATGCGGCATTGTCAGAGGCATGACAGGACCCGTGTTGCGATGCACTTTAATACAAATGGCGAAATGGAATTTGATTTCCAGTTCTCTCCTTTGACATACTGCATTTTAAGCTGTACTTGACGCAGATACATTTTTTTCGTGTTATTTACAATACATATAATATATATGTTTGCTCATATTGCTGCATGCAGGAGACATGATGGATATATATGTTGAACTTCTTTTGCACCGTACGTAGCCAACCGTGCTAATCGGAGGTGCGGGGGAAAGACACCAAACTAAATACAAAAATCAGTTCTAAAGAAATTAGTTTTAAATTAGAATTAAAATAAGGGTTTAACTATAAGACGGACTAAATACAGTTGTTGTGTTGCCCTGGATGCCTTGCCACGTGTTACAAATAGTGTTATTCTAACGACATCACGACATCACAGTTACTTCGTGGCTTTTTTTACTTACTTATGTGAGCGATGTCTCCTGGGATTATGTGTTTTGTGTGCAAGTTCTGCCCGATTTACTTTGTACAATAATAATAATAATTGACGATACATATAATATTGTCCAACATGCAATGACCTATAAATGATCCCACAGCGCCTTTAGAAACTTCTCGATGGCACACAGCCCGTGCTGCTGATGGCCTGCGGCACGAGCACACGTTCTGCCCTTCCCGGTGCTGGTGACAAGTACGCGATATACCAGAATTGTCACCTGTGAACAAGCACAACAAACACCCGTGGCAATTTTAACGTTCAAATTATTTGTAAAGCAATAAAACAAAATACAGCTACAAACACGGCTGCCGGGCGGCCATCTAATGAGGTCTTGGTTTCCTATGTGAGAGATTGCAAACCGTGCAAATATGCAGAGACCACAGAATGTATATGAGAATGTATATGCGAATGTAAATGTAATCGTGGCTTGGCTCTGGAACAATCGTGATGTCAAAACACAGCAGAAATTAAACTTGTAGGTGGCATCCTCTGGGGTAGGAACGACTTTCAGCAGCTCAAGTACAATCAACTAGGCCAAGATTCGTCACAGCACCAGACAATTAATATCAACCCATAATAGAGTTTTTTTTTAGGTTAGATCGCATTAATATAAATGTGTTGTTAAACCATACACCACCCTACACAACCAATTAGTAAGGTTTGTCACGTAAACAAAACATGCCAATTAGTTACTAGTGTTGGAGAGTAAACCCAGAACATTTAAAATTCGAGAACGACGTTTCACCGGTAATGAATATCAATTCGTCAAATTGCCTGTCAAATGTATTTTAACATCATAACTCGATGAGGTATGTTTTTAAGTTGTTTTGCTCGTTCCTCGTGTAATTGACACAATGCCTTTTACACACATTCCCAACGACATGTATTGTGGATTAAGCAAGTACCAAACCACGACATCCAGACAACTAATGGTCCACATCAAGATTGTGGGCAGCATGTAGAATTGGTTTTATGAAGAATAGACCGTTAGTAATTACTCATTTAAAAAACGAATGAGAAATGCACCAGTCATAGTAAGTTCACGGGTGATTTGTAAGTTCGGTCCAGGCATGACAGCACATTCATGTAATCCAACACTTTGTAGGTAGGGTTGGCGGATCACACACACACACAACTCATTCCTGCGGAGGGAGCTGGTAGGAACGTTGGGTTGCTCGGTCAATGGCCAGGGTCAACGGCGGCGTGGTGTATTCCGCAAATATGCCCGACTGTGAGGGCGGGCACAAGCCGGTGTGAGTAGGTTAAACGGTGAGTTTTATAAGGGCACCACGGGGTGACCAGCCCCTCCACACCCAGCCCCTCCCCACCCTCCCCACCCTGTCCCTCTCCACCCTCCCCTCTCCACCCAGCCCCATCCCTCCCATTTTTGGATGCGCGACGGACGGACGGACACAATAATCCCCTGTGGGCTGGTGTAACCAGGAGGTTCCTACCAGTATTATCTTGTGCATGAGGCAATTCATAACTGTGAGGTGGCCTGCAGAAGGCAGTACAGTGAGCAGGTTGTTGGCAGCACACTATTTCAGCATTCGTATCTTGTACGAGTGAGTTGTCTCCAAGTACTCGAGTTTGCTCCCACACTCAAAAATGATCAGTCAATTGGCCAAACATAACCAGGAAGTGCACACGCCAAAAAAGGGTTTTTGTATAAAAGCTGAATGCTTCTTGCGATGGCATGCGTCTATTCACAAGTGTGTAAACTGCAAGATAATTTGTATTGTAATAGCTTATAATCACTACGACATTTCAGGACGCTGCACAGAAACAGTGGGCATATTTATTGTATACACTGTGGAGTTTATATTTGGTGCTCAGTCATATCTGTAATTTATCTGGTTTATTAAATTTGTCTTTTTAAATTCACATTATGTAGATGTGTGATCCATGGTGTAATAATGCAAGCAGCTGTTCAGCATTTAGATATGCTCAATCATTGACTCTTTTGATACTGTATGGGAAAACATCGTTTGAGATAAAGTTGAACATTATTGTTTAGAAAATCAATACAACACAAGCTTTGAAGACAAAAATGGTGTGTAGTGAAATTATTTTAGAACGATTTTCATGTTAATACAACAAAAAGTTCCCACTGTCTATTCAATACTAGTTAAAAGTACATCATAGCTACACGTATCACATGCTTCTGCTGTGTATTCCTGGTGGATTAGAGAGATGTTAAAGGTTGCCTGTTGATCACCCTGGAGGATGGAGCTGGTATCATAGAAGAAATCTGCTCCAAAACACAACTGCTCTCCTATGGATGCATTCGACTGGATAATGCTTATTTTATTTTATATCTACGTGACTTTACCGAAATAACCAAAGAGTATCGATAATGCTTGCTATGTGAGGTCATAATGCAGAATTTGAAGGGCCTGACTGTAGAATGCTTTACATGACCCTTTATCTTAGCAACATATCTGGCCTGCTTTCTGTCATGCTCATCACTGCATCTGTAGCCTTGCCTGCAGATGTGGTCAGATATAGACTTGACACAGGCAGATGTGAACAGACACGACCTTGTGGTCATCTTGGACAGAGATGTGTTTGATTGGGGGATTAAGGGATTGAGTACATAGAGTCTACCGAGCTACACGAAAGTGTGGAAATGATCATTGGCTCTAACAACATAAGATATTTTTTTTTTGAACAGGCATGCCGGCCCATGCAGTCCATGCCATCAGCGCTGGTGATTTACTCCAACAGGTTGGAGGTCACGCATTCTGCTGTATCCGGTGTCCCATGCCGGTCTGTGCTATGGCTATGCAAGGTGCAACGTGAAAATGCATTGCAGTAATTGTCACATGGCGTGTCAAAAAGAGTCAATGCACACAGTAGTTTGCTTCTGTTAAACTCCTATGCTTAGCCTCTTCATGTTGTGTAGACTTACTCAATGGCGATGCACACAACATGTATATATTTCATGTATTTTAAGCATTTGGATAAGCAGCCTTATTCTCTTCTATCGGAAAGAGTCACGTCTTTTTATGGTAGCCAACAACGATGACATCAGCTATGAACCAGCAAATCATCACATTTTATGATAATGTAGGAACAAAATACACCATTATAATAATCCCCTTCATTCAGCAATGAATCACCAAGTCGCATTGCTTACTGCTTAGGACAACACATTCCGTTTTTTAATATTTTTAACTTTTCCTGTAGGAGGAAACTGGAGCAATAACAAAAAACTCGCAGCGTTCCAGGAAACGATTGAATACATTCCATACCTGCCAAAATTCAAGTATACATACATATTTACCAATATACAGGTATTCAAACCACATCCTCAGCCTGATAGTTGTAGTTATGCAAGATCCATCACTGCATGATCCATCAACCCCACATCTAAGTGGTAGGTTTATAGGCTGTGCCACTCCATACGTGCCTGGTGGGCATTGCCTCATATTCTATACAGAAAAGCCATCACGTGGCCGAAACTCTTCGCATTTTAAGAGCATGTGCAGTCCACTGGGCTAGAGGCCAGGATATACGAGACCATCCGTGAGGTTGCTAATGAAAGAGGGCCATTCAGTCCATCTCTCTCCTTCGGGCAGGAAACTAGAGACCAGCTGGACGGTTGCCATAAACTTGCAACAAAAATTTCCCCAAGCTCTGTGGTCCACCAGTAGGGGGGCGGGATACGTGGTATGTGTAATCCCAATTGAGTACATTTTACAATTTGGCAAATTTGGAACAAGATACCGGCACTCGATGACCTACTCTTGCGCATGACGAGTTGGGATATTTAGCGTCCACTGTCATGCAAATGGCGCTTGTTTTATATGGTCAATACACCCACAGTATAAACCAGAGCTGCTTTTGGATTCGAACCGTGATGACAATGCAACAAGCGGCAGACGCCTTACTGCTGGGCCCTATGGCTGAGCAAAACGGTAGAAGTGACCAAAACCAAGCCCCTTTAATCTCCATGCCCCTCGTTTGGCATCCCTCCCTGGATGAGGCTGACTCCACGGTGTGGTCTCGAGCACTAAGGTTCACAACGACACGACGAAATGAACGGAGCGGTGCTCACTCGCTCACGACCTCCTCCCTCCACGTTGACGATAATTAACGGAGTCGCTCGCCCTGTGCCCTTAACGGAATTGGAAATTGTAAGGGCACGCCGGCGTGGGAGTCGTATATCCTGAAGGGGAATGCGCTAATGGGACATCGATGCGGACGGAAACATTTGCGTGTGCCTTAAGACGCATTACGCCGCACGCGGCCATAAAGCACCCGATGAGGGTCGGTGCAAATGAATAAACCAGCCGCAGTTGAGGAGGAGGAGGTAGGAGGTGGGAGGTGGGTGGGTGGAACCGGCCCATTAGGCTTAGGCAAACCCGGTGCTGCCTTCGGCTTGGAAGCGCGAGCGGTGGGCATCACAATGCGCATCGCGATGCCGGAGGGGCGACGAGGACGCGTCTTCTGTTCCGTTTCCATTCTTTTCATTTGATACATCTCGCTAACAGCACGTGCTGGAGGTGCCGCGGTGGCGAGATGTTAACTCCCTCGCCTGGTATGCAACAGGTCGTGGGTTCGATCCTAGCCATTGACGCCTGTTTTATATTTGGAGTTTTCATGTTTCTCCCCGTGGTCGCGTGCATTTTTAAATCCTTTATATTAAGTTCGCTTGCTTGTTTGCGTGCTTGCTTGCTTGCTTACGACCGTGCAAATCTTTCGGTCGTTTTTTAACCCACTTCCCGTGATCGAATCGAGCTGACATTTTTCACACAAACTCGTTGTGCGAGACAATTAATGTTCGTGAAAAAAAAATTCCAAAATTTTACACTGTTTAGGGAAAACAAATTAAATATTTAATTACCAATTGTTTAATACTGGCAGACAATCATCTGACCCATAGGTGGCAGCCATCTCAAGCCAGAGGACGAGAAGACTCTAGCCGCCACGCATATAAAGGATTTATAGTGAAAAACTTTGTTTTTACGGGTTTACTTGTTAAATCCTTTATATTAAGTTCACTTGCTTGTTTGCTTGCACGCTTACGACCGTGAAAATCTTTCGGTCGTTTTTTAACCCACTTCCCGTGATCCAATCGAGCTGACATTTTGCACACAGACTCGTTGTGCGTGACAATTTATTTTCGTGAAATTTTTTTTTCCAAAATTTTACACTTTTTAGGAAAAAATTAATTATATTTAATTACCAATTGCTTAATGGTGGCAGGCAATCATCTGACCCATAGGTGGCAGCCATCTCAAGCCAGAGGACGAGAGGACTCTAGCCGCCACGCATATAAAGGATTTATAGTGAAAAACTTAGTTTTTACGGGTTAATTTGTTCTCCTCCAGTTTATCCCTCCACATTTATAAACGTGGCTGCTGCTATTTCCACTGAATAAGCCACTTTGTTCAGCTATCAACTGTGGCAATGTCGCTTCTGAAAAAGAGCTATAAAGCTCAGTGGGCCTTACCTAGTCAAATAAAAATTGTTTACAGTTTTAATATATTTCGGGCAGCACTGCACGAGCTGCACTCGATGGGGTTGCATATGTGGCTATTATTTGTTTGCTTATTTTCACAACAGCTGTGCTAGGTAATGTTCATTTAAGGCTGAGTTGATCTAGGGGACAATTGACCAAGCTGGCTTCAGATAGCACGTGTGTATGACGACCAGCAATCGAACTCGAGTTGTGGCTATTGCAGAGATACAACTTTTAGCACAAAGCCACATATCTGCCAATCGCCTACATAGGATTTTGGGGCAAGTGCTGTTGGCGAGCACCTATGGAGACTGAAACGGGGCACGAAGAGGAGTGGTGTGGCTAGCGTCGCGCCGGGTTGCCTCTGTTCTCCCAGTGCTGATTGATCACGCGCCCCACCGAAACTCAAGTAAAAGTGCTTTGCTGCTCAAATGAGCATTGAGATGCTAATCATTTCCCGTTTACAGCGCTGAGCCAGTGGTGTAAACTACACATTCATATGGCGGGGGCGAGTATATCCATTGGACAACCACTATCAATTTTTCGATTTAAAGCTTTCGTGACTGCAGGGATTCATCTTCTTGGTTATTTCGGTAAAGTCTTCCCTTCTACGTGACTTTACCGAAAGAACCAAGAAGATGAACCACTATCAACTTTCCCACAAAGTGGTAACAATTGTATCGACCCCCGATGGATGATGGGCTAAATGAACCCCCAAACCAAGATTTACATTTAGAACCTTCCAATTGCGAGCCTCTTGCTGCTCTACCGCTGAGCCACCAGGATGAGACAATACACACGACTCCAGGTACTCATTTGAGGCTGAGTCGACGTTGGGGGAGCTGTTCAAATAAATTCAGCTGATGTTAACAGCGAATCGAACCCAGGTCTCCGGGTTCGCACTACGGCTCCCCACGCACACTCCCGCACACACAACCACACACATTGAGTACACACGCACGTGCACGTGCGGAGACGGGGCGTTCTTCTTCAAGAGCACTCGAACGCGCAGAATTAATGCACTCGCTGCATGCACATGCACAACCCACGCTACATCAAGGAACACGCGCACGGGGCTGTGGTTCCCAGCGCACGGACTCTCGCCCCCCTTTCTCACCCCACTCCCCTCCCCCCCTCCACTTCGAGTTCCATCCCTCCACTCCTCCCCTCTCTCGCTCTCATCCTGGACTTGCTTCTAAAGCACCCTTTTGGGGCAGTGGTGTAGCCCCAGCTGCGTTAATCTATCGTGATTGAACGCCAAAGCGCACGGTTCTTTATATGAGAACTATCAAGGGGCCTTTAGAGAGTCCATGAATCATATTATTTTTTTCAATATTTTCTCTTCATTCATTCTCATTCACTCGCTCGCTCACTCGCTCACTCTCTCTCTCTCTCCTCTCCGTGAGTGGCGGAGTCTCGGGATCTTTGTCCCCTCGGGTGGGCTCGAGAGTGCGAAAACCGAGCGACTCTCGTTGCGCGCCAGCTGCCTCTACCGCTGCTGCAGCAGCAGCCGCCGCCGCCGCCGTCGACTCATCCTTCCCTCCGAGATGAATCAAACGGCCACAGTGAGCAACGTGGTGCGGAGTCACAGCGGCTCCATCAGCGTGGGCAAGGTGAGCCACGTGGACACCTCGCCAGCTCACCTTCATCCCGGTCCGGCAATTTCGCCACCGCGTCGTTAATTCACTCCACCGCCGTGCTCATTTGCACTCTTCTCTTGCGATTGGCACGCGCGTGGCTGAGAAAGGAGCTTCGGAGAGCGTTACATGCACGTTGGGAGTTCCCCGTTTCCGTCGCTTTTGTGTCGTCTAATGGATCGCGCCTCGTTCGTGTTCGGAATTGGCACAATTACAGAACGCGACCATGCGCTCAACTTGGCAAACGCTCGCCAATTGAGCGACCCTGTATATTTCATGTGAGTGCACGGAAAGGATGCATGCATAATTAGTGTACACACACACACTGCAGCTTGTGCACTCACATGTATTATGTATGGATACAATAACGCAGAGAGCGCCGCGTGGAGATGAGGGTCCTGGGGGAACGCAGCCTGAAATATGTTGCGAGGTACCGAGGGAGGGTGCGGGAACTGAGCAGGTGTTTTGAGATGCATTGAAAATAAGTGGAAATTTGACAGCCATGTGAAAGTAGACGCGGTCGTCTCACAAGTCTAGATCAAGGGCTAACTCCACGTGTCATCGTCGGCGGCGGGTGCACATCAGCCGACTGTGAATCATCCGCATTGCAGTTACAGTGTCGTAATGATGATCGTAATAAACAGTAATAATGTGAACGAGCCGTTGCCGATATTAATTTGTGTCTGCGCGTGTTTCATGAAATTGTTTTGTGTGACCGACGGTCATCAGCAATACACCTGGAAAGACATTGTTTGAAACTCGTGCGAAACAGGTGACAGAGGCGTCAGCAACGTGTCATTCAGTGGCTTTAATAAAAACGCTTTTTCTTCAATCAAATGGGATACATCATTTGTGTTTACACACCTGGAGGCGCGTCGGGAGAGAGAGAGAGAGGCGGGCATACGAGGTGACACTATCTCGCCTTGCCAATGTTCCACGAAGCTAATACCAATCACGCTTGAACACGGGCCTCAGCACAAATGTGCTCCCTTCACAGCGACAGGGAGCGCGACCACAATCAGCGCTCTAAAGACGCCGCACGCGTGGCCGGCTCTATTGGCCGGATTGCACCGGGGGTTCACGACAAATACGTGAGCGCGGCTTTCGACGCGCGATTGGGTGCACGGCTGCACGGGAAGGCGCTGCGGCTTGCAGAGCTGCCACTCACCCAGCCACAGCGGAAATCTGCGGCGGTAGCGTTTATGATTTAGTGGGGGGGAGGGGGGGAGGCCGTGGACGCGTGGTCACGAGAGCGCGAGTTCAAGTCTCACACAGAGTCGACTCGACTCCCGAACCTTGCAGAGTGAGCGCCACTTGATGGGAAAGTCAATTTGCAGGTGTCCTGCGGATGGACTGACCCCAAACCGTCGGAACGTGGACATATCCACCAAGAGTTGCTCACTTGTGTAAACAAAATTACGTTGGATTAAAATAAAATGTGTTCGCTCAAATTATGTAAACGACGTTGAGACAAGTCAGAATGTTTTGCTCCAGGTGCGCATCTTGGACGATCGTCTTCGTCTCCACAATTTCGATAAAAGGTGGTCCTCCGTTAAGAGAGTAACGCATTATTCCACTGAGTCATGACACCAATTTTGTATTTCATAAATAAAACCTCCGTGGGAGTATACAACTAAATTCCATTCACTCGAAAAGCATGCAAAATCGCCGACCACAAAACGTTGCCCCAAAAAGCGAGGACTCCCGTGAAAATGGAAACCAGGCGCGTGTGTGTTTCTGCAATCATTCACGGCCACGCCGATGTCAAGCTGTGTCCCAACTCATCGTTCTGAATCAAAAATCCGCGCGGCATCTCCAAAGAGCTGGAACGCGGCTGCTGCTGCCCGGCGAGATGGCTTGCTGTCGGCTGCCGCAGTCAGAAAATACACTTTGTCTGCAGCGGCGCGCTATTATCGCCGCAAGAGATCACCTCTTACGTTGCAATTGGAGGCAAACTCACGTTCGGCTCGGCTGTAACATCATCCGGTCTTGCGCATCGCGGCTTGTCGATAGGCGGTGATGCATTTACGCACCGCGAGTACAATGCGAATGAATGGCATTGCAGCGGAGTGAGTCTCGTGCTGCTGCTGTTGCCGCTGCTGCGTCCAGAGTTTCCTGGCTCGAATCCAGCCCCCACCCCGCCCCTGATCACCCAACCGCCTTCTTCCCCACGATACGCTGCCGGGAGAATACGAGAGAATACGGTTTTAAACGATCCGAGTAGGTGTGCTAATTCTCTGCCGACTTTAAACATTTGCGTGAGTCGATATCTCTCTCGCGCGCAACACCGCGTTCTGCGGATGTAGCTACCGGATTTACGAACTTGCGCTGAACAACCCGCGTCTTGATTGCTGCTTGGCACGAGACACAAAGACAAAGATCCCCCCCCCCGTATAGCCTTAATAGACTGTTGGGGCAAGTGCTATTAGCTCGCACATGTGAAGGCCAGGACGGCACACAAGGCGGTGGGTGGCCAGCACCACGCCCGGCCGCCTTTGTCTCCCCAGTCACGATGTTTACACACCGCACCAGGTACTTATTTGAGGCTGAGTAGACCTAGGGGATGCCCAGGACCGGTTCAGATAATCCTCACCGGGTGTTGGTCGTGAGCGGGAATCGAACTCGTGTCGCCAGGTTCGTAGCGCGGCACGCTAACTGCTGCACTACCGCTGTCTCACACAAACACAGACACCCACACACCCACACAAACACACCCACACACACAGACACCAGAGGTGGGACAAAGTCATTGTTATGCAAGTCCAAGTCGAGTCGCAAGTCATCAAATTCATGACTCGAGTCTGACTCGAGTCCAAGTCACATGACTCGAGTCCACATCTCAGAGGTGGGACAAAGTCATTGTTATGCAAGTCCAAGTCGAGTCGCAAGTCATCAAATTCATGACTCGAGTCTGACTCGAGTCCAAGTCACATGACTCGAGTCCACACCTCTGACAGACACCCACACACAAACACACCCACACACACAGACACCCACACACAAAGACACCCACACACACACAGACACCCACACACAAAGACACCCACACATACAGACACCCACACACACACAGACACCCACACACAAAGACACCCACACACACAGACACCCACACACACACAGACACCCACACACACAGACAGCCGCACACAACGACACCCACACACACAGACACCCACACACACAGACACCCACACACAAAGACACCCACACACACACAGACACCAACACACACAACAACAACCGCTATTCGCCACTAAGTGGCGGTAACGTCACCATGACGCTTGTGCCAGGCGATGTGCACCTTGAGGCCACGTGAAGTGTCTAACGCCCGCTGGCAGGAGGTCACGGGGCAGACCAAGGTGCCACGGGTCGACTGACTAAGATGATTGGCTGATGCACCACCTGTGCCCCCTACTGTGCCAACTTGCTGCGCTTTGGCCACTCGGCGCTCTGCTCGTTGTTGTGAGCGTCGCTCCTCCGCCCTCCGTTGTTGTTGGAGGGCGACTGCCTCCAACTGCCCAGTAGCGTCCTTCACGAACCTCCTCCACAGAGGCCGATCTTGACACCGCTGGTACCAGTCATCGGCAAGTCCACTCAGCTCCACATCCTCCTGTACTACATCACTCCATCTCTTCTCTAGCCCGTGCCGCGCCCGTTTAGCCCCCATGTGGGCTACATGGCCCAGCCAAAGCAGCCTTGCCTGCCGAAGGAGCTCACCGATGGGACTTTGTCCAGTTCTTTTGAGGATTTGTGAGCTCCTCACACAATCCAGCCTGGTTAACCCCAGGATTGATTGTAGGCAGGCCAGCCCAAATGTTTTTAACCGGCGAAGATGTTCCATTAGGGGGGTCCACGTTTCGCATGCATAGCGAATTGAGGGAATGACTGTGGCCGAGAAGACCCGAAGCTTCGTGCGCAGTGACATACCAGGTAGCTTCCACACAGCGTTACGCAACCGATGAAAAGATAATGCTGCTCGACTGATTCGGAGGGAGACCTCTGCTGTTAAACCGGAGCCAGTCATGAGCACACTGCCCAGGTATAGAAAACTCTCCACTCTCTCCACAACTGCCCCATCATCGATTGGAAGTTGTGGGGGTGGAGTGCCCGATGGTACAAAATACCCAGGCAGGTGCTTCGCTTTGGTGAGGCTGATGGTAAGACCCCACCTCATAGTGGCACACTCCAGTTTCAGCAGCTGCGCCTCCAACTCCTCCTCTGAGTGAGCAGCAATTACCAGATCATCGGCATACATAACGTGGTTGACCAATAGGGAGCCATCCATTGACCGCACCCGGGCATCGTTCAGCCTCCTATTGTATCTGTACCAGATTGAAATTCCTCCGGTACAGCTACTGAAGGCTTCACGAACTATGTGGTCGAAATAAATGTTAAATAATGTGGGAGCCAGAGGACATCCCTGTCGCATCCCAAGGTGTACAGGGAATGGCTCTGACTCCCGGCCACGTAGTGTTACCCGAGCCCGCTCACCATCATGAAGGTCCTTAATGAGCGTGAGCAGAGGGTCAGGGACTCCGAAAGCACGAAGAACACACCCAGAGCCCAGGCCTACTGATGGTATCATAGGCCTTGACCAGGTCAATAAAGCAGAGATGGAGGTCTTGTAGGAATTCCCTACACCTCTGCTGTACTCCTAGTTCTTTCGGTAAAGTCACGTAGGTAAAGACGGACAGACAATATGGCATCTGTGCCAGACCACCCTTACCTGAAACCGCATTGGGGTTCTGCAAGCCTCTCCTCAACGTGCCTAGAAAGGCGATGTTGAATAATCCTTGCCAGGACCTTTCTCGGCACACTGAGGAGTGAGATGCCCCTGTAGTTGTTACAGTCTGTGCGGTCCCCCTTCTTAAAGAGGGGGATCACCAGGGCATCCTTCCAGTCCTGCAGAACCCGTCCAGTGGTCAAGACTGTTGTTATGATGTCATGTTGGGCAGTCTGTGCACAAACACCACCCTCCCTCAGCATTTTGCTTGAGAGATCATCTCTGCCCGGTGCCTTTCCTGGTCTCAGACTCTGGATCGCCTTCAGTACTTCCTCAACAGATGGCACCTCAGCCAGCCACTCACAGGGGGTGACTTCTTCCAATATTCGAGGCACCACAGCCTCAGCAGGGTCATCCCCACTTTGTGCCACGATGTTTTCCTGGCTGAGGGATTTCCCCTCCCCCAGGACCTCACAGAAATGCTCAGCAAATCTGAAAACCTGTTCCTGGGGGTCGGAGATTGGATCACAGTTTTTACCCTAATGATGGTAATAGATGTGGCGTTGCAGGTTACTTTTTTGATGGAGTTAAATAGGGATTTGTGATCACGGGCCACTGAGGCAGACTCCATCCATCCTTGCAGCGCCTCACGATTCTCCGAACCTCCGTCATTCTCTGACGTGGGATGCTGTAGACAATTAGAGTGGGCCTGTCGCTTTTTCTCAACCATCCTGAACGCCTCCTCTGTCAGCCAGGGTCTCTGGGGAGGTCTGGACCGCATACCCAAAGCAGCCATTGCACCTTCTTGAGTCACAGTCCAGAACCTCGCCCATTTACCCTCGACATCAGGAGTGGGGCACGATGCCAACCCCAGCTGCAAGCACTGATGAAATTCTCGCTTGCAACTTTCATCAGCTCTAGTCGATGGTCAGAAGGCAGATCAGCTCCATGGTAGGTCCTGGTGTCAAGGACATGGGCTCGCATCCACTGGTTCGTCACTATGTAGTCCAGCAGATGAACACAGACACATACACACCCACACACACAGACATCCACACACACAGACACCCATACACAAAGACACCCACACACACACAGACACCCAGACACAAAGACACCCAGACACAAAGACACCCACACATACACAGACACCCACACACACAGACACCCACACACACACAGACACACAGACACCCACACACACACACAGACACACACACACACAGACACACACAGACACCCACACACACACAGACACCCAGACACACACACACAGAAACCCACACAGACACACACACACACAGACACCCACACACACACAGACACCCAGACACAAAGACACCCACACATACACAGACACCCACAGACACCCACACACACACAGACACACACAGACACCCACACACACACAGACACACACAGACACACACAGACACCCACACACACACAGACACCCAGACACACACACACAGAAACCCACACACACACACAGACACACACACACACACAGACACCCACACACACACAGACACCCAGACACAAAGACACCCAGACACAAAGACACCCACACATACACAGACACCCACACACACAGACACCCACACACACACAGACACACACAGACACCCACACACACACACAGACACACACACACACAGACGCACACACACACAGACACCCACAGACACTTGCCGAGGTGAAGTCCTCCGGGGCGCAGACAGGCAACCCCTCGTCACGTGTCGCTTCGGAATACCTCGCTAATTGCAATGCGGCGCATAATTAGTCGAGTGCGGGTGCGTTCATTATTTCCGTTAAAACGAAAGTGATTGAACGAGCATTTGTCTTGACGAAGGTTTTTAAAAAGCGACGTCGGTGGATTAGAATGTCACAGTAGGTGTCCCCCCGCCCCCCTCTCCCTCAAGCCAGGTCCCCCCCCACTCCCCCCACCGCTGTGTCATAGATTGCGTCCTTGCTGATGTCCCATTGAACGCTTTGTCGATTAGCGGAAGCCTGTTCAGGTGGGAGAACAAAAGAGTGGAGGCGCGGCCGCATTCGAACGCGGTATGAAGGTAGCGTGCCGCATTACGCACTTCCCGCTCCCATCGGGGATGAGCAACGCTTACGTGCCGCGCGCTCTTGTTTCCGCGAGCAACGGGGTCACAATACAAACCGAACGCGTCACCCATCGAGTACACGAGGCGTGGTGCCTGGCAGAGAGAGCCGTCAAGGGCAGCCCACGTACGCAGTCGCCTGTGTTGAGGCGCAAGAGAACGACTCAATGAGATACGGAGTCGTTATGCAAGCACGAGACAGATACTGGATAGCCAATGGGAAGCAATGTCAGATAAGTGTCAGCAACGAAATAGAGGAAAACATCGTCGATTCCGGCATCGCTGTACGGGAATTGTCGCATGGATGAACATCCAACCGCAACACCTCGACCCCCCCCTCGTCATGCTCGATCCTATGCTCAAACCCGTAACACCTCGATCCCATGCTCAACTCCATATCTCACGGAATAATGGTATTGCTTTACAGCGCTTCCATATACACTGAGGCCACGTGTAAAAGTCACTGTAGAAATAATAGATCACGACGTTTCGATCGCTACAACAAGGGACCGTCTTGAGGTGAGCGAATCAGACTGCTGTGGACGAGCCATTATATAGACCTGAGACGTGGGGATGGGGGGGAGGCCGCATCGGGAGAGAGGGTGGGGCCAGCGAGAGATGGCATGGAGGGCATGTGAGAATGAGAGTGCAATCCAAAGGGCATGTGAGAATGAGAGTGCAATCCAAAGGGCATGTGAGAATGAGAGTGCAATCCAAAGGGCATGTGAGAATGAGAGTGCAATCCAAAGGGCATGTGAGAATGAGAGTGCAATCCAAAGGGCATGTGAGAATGAGAGTGCAATCCAAAGGGCATGTGAGAATGAGAGTGCAATCCAAAGGGCATGTGAGAATGAGAGTGCAATCCAAAGGGCATGTGAGAATGAGAGTGCAATCCAAAGGGCATGTGAGAATGAGAGTGCAATCCAAAGGGCATGTGAGAATGAGAGTGCAATCCAAAGGGCATGTGAGAATGAGAGTGCAATCCAAAGGGCATGTGAGAATGAGAGTGCAATCCAAAGGGCATGTGAGAATGTGAGTGCAATCCAAAGGGCATGTGAGAATGAGAGTGCAATCCAAAGGGCATGTGAGAATGAGAGTGCAATCCAAAGGGCATGTGAGAATGAGAGTTCAATCCAAAGGGCATGTGAGAATGAGAGTGCAATCCAAAGGGCATGTGAGAATGAGAGTTCAATCCAAAGGGCATGTGAGAATGAGAGTTCAATCCAAAGGGCATGTGAGAATGAGAGTGCAATCCAAAGGGCATGTGAGAATGAGAGTGCAATCCAAAGGGCATGTGAGAATGAGAGTGCAATCCAAAGGGCATGTGAGCATGAGAGTGCAATCCAAAGGGCATGTGAGAATGAGAGTGCAATCCAAAGGGCATGTGAGAATGAGAGTTCAATCCAAAGGGCATGTGAGAATGAGAGTGCAATCCAAAGGGCATGTGAGAATGAGAGTGCAATCCAAAGGGCATGTGAGAATGAGAGTGCAATCCAAAGGGCATGTGAGAATGAGAGTTCAATCCAAAGGGCATGTGAGAATGAGAGTGCAATCCAAAGGGCATGTGAGAATGAGAGTTCAATCCAAAGGGCATGTGAGAATGAGAGTGCAATCCAAAGGGCATGTGAGAATGAGAGTGCAATCCAAAGGGCATGTGAGAATGAGAGTGCAATCCAAAGGGCATGTGAGAATGAGAGTGCAATCCAAAGGGCATGTGAGAATGAGAGTGCAATCCAAAGGGCATGTGAGAATGAGAGTGCAATACAAAGGGCATGTGAGAATGAGAGTGCAATACAAAGGGCATGTGAGAATGAGAGTGCAATCCAAAGGGCATGTTAGAATGAGAGTGCAATACAAAGGGCATGTGAGAATGAGAGTGCAATCCAAAGGGCATGTGAGAATGAGAGTTCAATCCAAAGGGCATGTGAGAATGAGAGTGCAATACAAAGAGCATGTGAGAATGAGAGTGCAATCCAAAGGGCATGTGAGAATGAGAGTTCAATCCAAAGGGCATGTGAGAATGAGAGTGCAATACAAAGGGCATGTGAGAATGAGAGTGCAATACAAAGGGCATGTGGGAATGAGAGTTCAATCCAAAGGGCATGTGAGAATGAGAGTTCAATCCAAAGGGCATGTGAGAATGAGAGTGCAATACAAAGGGCATGTGAGAATGAGAGTGCAATACAAAGGGCATGTGAGAATGAGAGTTCAATCCAAAGGGCATGTGAGAATGAGAGTGCAATACAAAGGGCATGTGAGAATGAGCGTGCAATCCAAAGGGCATGTGAGAATGAGAGTTCAATCCAAAGGGCATGTGAGAATGAGAGTTCAATCCAAAGGGCATGTGAGAATGAGCGTGCAATCCAAAGGGCATGTGAGAATGAGAGTGCAATCCAAAGGGCATGTGAGAATGAGAGTTCAATCCAAAGGGCATGTGAGAATGAGAGTGCAATCCAAAGGGCATGTGAGAATGAGAGTGCAATACAAAGGGCATGTGAGAATGAGAGTGCAATCCAAAGGGCATGTGAGAATGAGAGTGCAATCCAAAGGGCATGTGAGAATGAGAGTGCAATACAAAGGGCATGTGAGAATGAGAGTTCAATCCAAAGGGCATGTGAGAATGAGAGTTCAATCCAAAGGGCATGTGAGAATGAGAGTTCAATCCAAAGGGCATGTGGGAATGAGAGTTCAATCCAAAGGGCATGTGAGAATGAGAGTGCAATCCAAAGGGCATGTGGGAATGAGAGTGCAATCCAAAGGGCATGTGAGAATGAGAGTGCAATCCAAAGGGCATGTGAGAATGAGAGTGCAATACAAAGGGCATGTGAGAATGAGAGTGCAATCCAAAGGGCATGTGAGAATGAGAGTGCAATCCAAAGGGCATGTGAGAATGAGAGTGCAATACAAAGGGCATGTGAGAATGAGAGTGCAATCCAAAGGGCATGTGAGAATGAGAGTTCAATCCAAAGGGCATGTGAGAATGAGAGTGCAATCCATAGGGCATGTGAGAATGAGAGTTCAATCCAAAGGGCATGTGAGAATGAGAGTTCAATCCAAAGGGCATGTGGGAATGAGAGTTCAATCCAAAGGGCATGTGAGAATGAGAGTGCAATCCAAAGGGCATGTGAGAATGAGAGTGCAATCCATAGGGCATGTGAGAATGAGAGTTCAATCCAAAGGGCATGTGAGAATGAGAGTTCAATCCAAAGGGCATGTGAGAATGAGAGTGCAATCCAAAGGGCATGTGAGAATGAGAGTGCAATACAAATGGCATGTGAGCATGAGAGTGCAAACCAAAGTCCAAAATTCGCACATGTCCTTTGGATTGAACTCTCATTCTCACATGCCCTTTATTTTTATTTTCCATCTACGTGACTTTACCGAAAGAACCAAAGAGTATGAATTCCTGCAGTCACGAAAGCCTCAAATAAAGATTAGTCACTGTCGAGTATGACATTGATTCCTCACGCCACTCCTTTTGGAAGGACGCCTACTAATAGGGAGCTCTAAAGAACTCCTCTAGAGGGTGTTTGGCCTACTCTTCCATGATGGCCAGAAGTCTTGTAAGAGGTGGAAATACCTACACTTTACTCTACCACATACAAGCTTCCGATCGGCAGACTGTGAGAAATTTGAGAAACGTGCCCAGAGCTGCAAATGCCACGCTGGGGGAACGAAACGATGATCTTTGGGATGGCAGGTCTAGTGTGTTAAACATTACACCACAGCATCAGCATCCCAGGGTGTGCGGGTACTGAATTTTTTATTTATTAATTATGCTCAACATCCAAATCCAGGTGCGGTGTATACCTGCGTATTCAGTCATTGAATTCTCGCTATAATAGTTGGACCGGTGCAGCTGGACATTGTCCACCCAAGAACGCAACTGCATGACCCAATACTCTTAGGTTCTAGACAGGCCAAAGGTCAACATGTGGTATCCTGAGCAAAAAAATTCGAGGGCGTCTTCACGCCTGTGTGAAAAGTCCATATTCACATAGCAGACAAGTAGTGTTATAAATACTGTATATTGGCTTTCAAACTCGAACTGTATTTAATTTAAGTTATTGCGTATCCTGTTGGCAGTAATTTCATGGGTTTCACTCTTTGGTTCTTTCGGTAAAGTCACATAGAAATTAAATTAAATAATAGAATACGACGTTTCGATTGCAACACAAGCAACCATCATCAGGTACAAATGAATGAGAAAACAAACATAGTAAATTTGGAAATATAATGCAGTACAACACAGAGAGTCGGCCAACACAACAGTCAACACCCCACCTGGTTGATTACGTTCTTCCAGAGAATGCTAAATTTGAGAGAGAGACAAAACATAGACACGGAGATACACAGACACACAAGCAGAGAGAGACTCACAGAGACAAACAGAGAGAGACACCCCACCTGGGGTGTTGACTGTGGAGTTGGCCGACTCTCTGTGTTGTATTGCATTATATTTCCAAGTTTACTATGTTTGTTTTCTCATTCATTTGTACCTGATGATGGTTGCTTGTGTTGCAATCGAAACGTCGTATTCTATTATTATTTTATTTTATTTCTACGTGACTTTACCGAAAGAACCAAAGAGTAATTCCTGCAGTCACGAAAGCTTCGAATATAGTTTTTTCACGTGTTTCGTTTACATATTTTGTTGCATTTTGCTCTGTTAGTGTGCACATTCCCACCCTGCACGTGTCCCGTAATTGCCGCGATTGCCGACTATCTTGGGCTGTGGCCGTCCTTGTAAAAGAGCTGCTCAACTCAATGGGCCTTGATAATTGGTTCTTTACCCTTCTATCTGGCAACAAAACTGACACCTTTTTACAAGGAGTCATGTTTGCATAGACCGCAATACCTGCAGTCATAATACAAACAAAAGAACATAACTCTGATAATGTGCACTGTCCTTGAAGTTGATTGGTCCACACCCGAGACAGCTTTCCTTAGAGCCTAGTCTCATATGGGTTGGACCAGATGACGCGCCTTTTGGCGTCATCTGGTCCAACCCATATGAGACTAGGCTCTAAGGAAAGCTGTCTCGGGTGTGGACCAATCAACTTCAAGGACAGTGCACATTATCAGAGTTATGTTCTTTTGTTTGTATTATGACTGCAGGTATTGCGGTCTATGCAAACATGACTCCTTGTAAAAAGGTGTCAGTTTTGTTGCCAGATAGAAGGGTAAAGAACCAATTATCATATTTTTACTGGCAAATGAGGTTCCCATAGTGTCAATGGGCCTTGTCAGCGGAAAGAAAGTTCAAGGCTGAGAAGTATCGTAATAAGATTTTGTCCAGCGTGGGGAATGGGTGTAAGAGGGGACCTTGGTCAAATTTAAGTGGTCTTAACATTTGAACAATAATCTGTTGTCACTTACCTTTGTTTGTTTACATTTTAAACTCAATTGTTTTATTCCATTTCTGCTCTCGGGTTCCATGTGGTAACACGAAGACATGTCCATGCATGGCTTTGGCAGCGAGCAGTGTACCAACTTGTGTTGGACAACGACTCCAGAATTGTTACCGAGGTCACTTCAATAGGCAGCATCAAAACTCAGCTGAATGAAGTGAAACAAACTTTGAATACAAAATGTTATGCAGTAATAAAATTTTGTTTCATGCTGTAATATGAATGGCCTGAGACAGTCAACTTGCCGGTTTAGTCACTGGTATAGTTGAAATATGGATTGTAACGTAGGCCCTCTGTACCGTTAGTCTCTTGCACTGACAATCCATTAGATAGATCCTTGAATCACCGGGTCACCTCTTCTCAATATTTCACGAATCGATATTGGGGGAAGGGGAGGGGGTGGTAGACTGGCTTTTCAATCTAGCGACCCAAGTTTGGATTCCAAGCCACGATAAACCTCAACGGAAAGTGATAGCCAAAGCGGTCCTGGCCCCCCTCTCTCCGCACCCGGTCACACCTCCTCTTAACCAACCTGCACTGGCAAGCATGGCGAAGCATGACAGAGAACCCCCATAAGACCATGACCGACACAGCTTCGGCAGACTTTTATTCAGCTCTGGATTTGGACTATCATGAATGCGTACTCGGAAACGAACGCGATCGCGGGCTTGCCATGGGTTAGACATCAGACGCACCAGCAGATAAACTCCTTCTCGCGAAGCGAGTACTCTTTAACAACTCAGGGGATGTTTGTGTGGTTTTTTTTGCAAGCGGGATGAGTTTAAATCAACGCTTTAGCACCACGTAATTTTCACTTTTTCTACGCTCGGATCCAACTGCAATCTTCACGTTTGCATTTCTTCCTGGACGGCTGAAGGTAAAAGTGCAGCCCTGAAATTGCTCGCTAACGCCACAGCTGGCAGAGGGCTTCCCACTCGAAAGAGCCCCCTACTAGAAGACATTTGGCCTACTCTTCCAAGCTGGCCCAACAACCTGGAAGAGGTGGGAGCACCCACACTTTATCCAACCACACGTGACTTGTCGAGCAACCGTGCTAGTGTATGCTGTAGGTTGGACAGAGCAGGATTCAAACAAGCAAACAACAAAGAAGTGTACGACATTTGTTTTAATTGCTGCTCTGGGAGATCGAATCGGCGGCCGGTGTATGGAGTGCAAGTCCTGTTGCGCGAATCGTTACACGACGGTAGCGTCCCCTGCTGAATAACACATTTGATTTGGCTTCAAAGGCAACACCGACCGGGCTTGTGTTCTTACCTAAGTCACTTGGTGAGCCGTGTACAAGGCCACTTGCCTCATCTGTCCAGTTGACATGCAACGTTGGGGCAACCTTGGCTTGTGGTTGGAACCGTTGAGCCAAAGTTTGGATTCCAAGGTTGGCATAACGATCCGTGTTTACTCGGTGCCCTCTAAAGTTACTGCACAGAGGGGCCGATATTTCTCGCGATTCTTCACGGTGCAAAGTGGAGTACGTGTACATGGTAAAGTCGGGGCACGGCTCACGCAGTGTGCTTTACGTAACACTCCATTTCAAATGCGTGTTGGAAAAAAAAACAATTGCGCTTTTCATAGTACACCCTCAGGGCTGGAGAGAGGTGAAATTCTAAAAGTTCAACTTGACTTTTGTTTTTTGATAATGCAGCACCATCGTAGTAGCGGCAGTTCTGTCGCCACGCACGCCTGGAACTTTTAAAACAACGTGGTTGGGTGGGCGGGTGGGGGGTTCTAATGAAAGGGCTCTATTCTTATCAGCAATTTCAGTTCACACAATTACCGGCCGACTCTATTTTGTTTGTTTAATATTAATATTGTATTTCAATAGGAGCGCGGTACAGAGCACAAACCGCGACACGAGTGGGGTGAGAGGGGGGGGGATACAGAAAATCCGCGGACCTCAGTCCCGAACACTGTGTCATCTGGGTTTAAAGCAAGGGGGGGGGGGATGGGCTCGCCGCACTGGAGGACTCTATTAACGCGGCCCGATTGTCTTCTGATATCACGCGCCACTGCCTGCCACCAGGGGCTACACGCCAGGCCCGCTCTGAGCACGCCGCTAAGCAAACACTCACGGCTCCACGTCGGGGCTTAATGAAGCGGCCAGCGCACGGGGGCATCTCTCCGTGCGCATGATGATGGTTGAGACCTTAGGAGCTCGTTAGTTAGGACGTGCTCGATTCCCTTCGGACAGTGCGCAAGGTGTGCGGATGATGATGACTATGACAATGATGCTAATGATGGTGGTTGATGGTGACGGTAGTGATGATGGTGCCGATGTCGATGATTTACTGATAGTGGTAGTGACCGGTAATGACATTTGGTGGTGGTGGTGATTTACGTGAATTGGACGCCAAGGGGCGCTCTCTGCTCAGGCAACGCGCTACAGTCGCTAATTGTGATGGACGACGCAGCGCAAATACCCCTCGCTGTGCCCACCGTTAAATCCGTGATGATGTTGGACACCAGCGAAAGGCATCTACGGCAGGGACACGGAGGTGCTCCGTCACCATCTACACACCGGCTTGCCTCATCCGTGTCGGGGCTGTCATAATAATGCAGGTAATCATAGAACACGTACGCCATTCAACTCGACTCATTCATTCGTCATTGCTATTCATTTTCAAATTCAACGCAGTGCATTCACAGCCTGCGTATTTTCTGTATTTCAATATACACGTAGGTCTTCATCTATTTTAGCTCTCACTTTTATTCTTTTATCACTTACGATTGCCCCTTGTTCCGGTGTTCCACTGCAATGTTCTACACCCTGATTTTACATGCTGGTTTCTATGTCGATATTGTTTGTTGACGGTCTCCTTTCAAAAGGCACTAGCTCTCTCAATGTGACCTAACCTGCAAAAGTATAGTCTGGGTGATTACAGCAACAGGTTACGGTAATTCGTTTATCGCTTGACATTGGCAGAGCGAGTGGTAAAGGGCTGCCCCCTACTGCGTTGCCCAGAGGGAGGGATCTTAAGCCGTAGTTCTATGATATCAGCTTCCGTGGGTCGTTCTATATAATTCGGAAGGGTGATCCACTGCTCTACGAAAGATCGGAATGGATGAAACGTCATCTCCTGTCATGATGCCTACAGCAAAATGAGGATAGATTTGGGAAACAAGACAAACATAGAATCAAATGGTGGGAAAAACAAACTTGACACGTCAGAGCGAGTTGCTTTTCCCATTTCTGAATCACGAAACGCAAGGCTCAAGACGCGCAGCAAATCAAGGCTTTCACACATTGTTCGGTGTAATTTTCGTTTTCCCATTAAAGTTTGTTGTATCATGCCAATAATATCAATGCTGTCATAAGTGCCGTTCGATTATAAGCATGCACCGACAATAAGCTGTGCATAATCTGTCAGTGGGTGGTTTTTTTTGTACTTTAGCCATATAATTAATCTGGTACTGTAATGTGAGTTTTTATTTTGTGATTTAGTTTTTCACGGTGTGGTCGGGAAATATATATATCCAGTCGTAAGGTTCATAGCACGGTGCGCTAACTACGGCGCTACTGCTCCACCCCACAAGTTTGATATAGCAAAAGAGTTAGAGATCTTTGAAATGCTCTGCTACTGCCGCTGTGAGTGCTGTTGCTCTCTCGGTGGATCAATTCAAGACGCCCGTGACAACGAGACGTGTCATCTCACAGAGGGTATTTCTGGTTCAACGTTTCACCGTATAGACGCACTGACCGATACGCAACATTAAATATCTTATCAATGGGCGATAAGCTGTCATTTTAGATGAAAGCACTATCTCTGACGCGAGCTCTGACGGTTTCCAGGTGATTTTGTTTTATTCGAGTATGATTTGGGCAGCGATATTTGATTGCTGTGCACGACTTGGAGCAGAACAATATTTAATAACAGCAGCGCGTGTTCCAGAATCGATCAACAAAGAGGGCCCGTCAGTGGCCGTATGTGCCTTCTTGTGGCCGAAGTCTGCAGGCTCTCGTTCGCTAATGTCGTGTCGTATTGCAGACTTTTGATCATTCTCTTATGGCTATTAATGCGTGTACTTCACGAAACAAAAGCGTGTTTGAGTCGGTCCGGCTTTTGTGTGATCCCATCAAGTAGCGATTGTCATAGGGTGTCGGATGCAAACTAAATAAGATTTCCGTCATTTATCCGTCTCTCCGCGGTAGGAAAAAAAACTACATTTCTTACACAACCCATTAGTCACACGGCCTTCCGGCATAATTTCAGCAGCAATTCAAGACCTGCAATCTCCGGACCGGTTTCTACACACAATGTCTCATCAGCGCGGTGTATGATACACGATCATCTGCTAAAATAGATCAAGTACAATTTTGCTTCAAATCTTTCGCGTCTCCGAACCAATCTTCAATTACACGTATTGCACCTTGCCCGACGCTGCAGGTGTGATTTGCGTGCAACACTCAATGAGCTCATTGCTATCTCGCAGTCTTGTCGCGTACACACGCGGTCATGCATGTGGCCCCAGCAGAGAGAAATCTGCGGGGGTCGCGTCAGGCGAACGTGAAGCCCCGCAATTGTTCCACCTCGATCCAAACCAACACACAAACGTCTTTTGTAACCAATCACGCACTGCACGAGACACCAAGTCATTAGAAAATCAGTGCGTTATCTTTAAATCGATATGCCTGGATAATGTGCGTGTATTGTATACCAGCGCTTTCTAAAGCATCTTTGTCTTAGCAGCATCAAGCACATGACGTCTATAAAACGTAAAAAAAATACCGAACAAAAACGTTTCTATTTCTTCAAGGATACTTAACTAGATACGAAATTTAATAATTTACGTCCGTTTCAGAGATTCATAGCAGGTGGTGCCGATACGCGGGCTGAAATCCCTAAGGCTGTCACGATCTGTCCCGATTGGATACATCCCCGCTATTGATACATTCCGTCACCGACCAATACTCTAAAGGCATAACAATAACGATCTGGTCCACGGGGTTCGCGTATTTCGTTCTTCTCGTCCAGTAGCAGATAACGCCCCTGCTCCTGCTGTACCCCGCTATCCTATCCAGTCCCACACCTCCCTCACCCCTACCCCCCAATTCCTTCATCTCAGCCCGCTCTTCCCCCACCCGACCAAACGCATACCAAGCCCCATGAGCTGCGCGTGACGCACGGGTTAGGCGCGGGTCAGAGCGCGTCGCACTCGCGACCTCCTGCCCAGTGGCATCGACAGAGAAACACGAGCTCAGCGGTCAGGGTTTATCCGCCACAAGCGAGGGTAGTGGTGGTGGTGGAGGTAGTGGTCGTAACGAGACGTGAGCCGCCCCGCTCCGCCAGAGCCAGAACGCGAGGGAAGGGAGCATGCGCGGAGAGTCCGGCTGGGCGGAGAGATAATCTCACATATATCGGCCGCATGTCAAATAGTTTGCGGATCGGAGCGCCGCGCATCACCGCCGCCAACCCGGGGCCACTGCGGATGAATGGAGCGAGCGGCGCTCAACTTGGCCGCGTTTCGCGCTCCACGCTGCACCGCTGCCCACCCCCCCTCCTCCTCCACCACCACCGCCTTTTGTATGCGCTCGCGTGCGCGCTCGAGTCAGCAGTGGCCGATACCAGCGCAGTGCAGAGCGACACAGCCGTGCGTACAGCACCCACCGCGGGCGGTAGCTTATCGCGCTCTGCCGTCTGCCTATTAGCTCATACAGTCTCATAATCGAACATTCCACGGCGCCGCCGAGCGCGGGATGCGAGAGGGGGGGTCCCGTGCGGGGCAGTAGCGAGCGAGCTGGCGAGGGAGCGAGCGAACGAGCGAGCGAGCGAGTGTGTGACCATGGCTTCGCTCTACCAGCGTTTCTCGGGGAAAATCAACACGTCCCACTCGTTTCCGCTGTCGGCCGAGGGCAGCCGACTGCTCGGCGCCGGGGCGAACCCTGAAGAGGGCGCGGCGCCGGCGGGGGCCCCGCGGCGTTACCAGCCCGCAAAAGCCGCGCTGCCGGACGGACACGCCAGCGACTCTGACGACGACTACGTAAGTGCCGAGCGCCGCTTTGTGCGGCGCTGCCTAGGGGGGGCGGGGGGGGGTAGGGGGGGGCGGCTGAGGTGTGAACGCACGAGCTTGAGAGCATCCCTGAACGATGGGGGGGGGGGTAGTAGTAGTAGTAGTAAAAAATAATAAAAACCTAAACCAAATCACGTCCATTTCCGCGCTTCGGTTCCATCACATGACGCGTAACTGACCTGCCAAACACATTGGCTGCTCGGTTTGGCTTTTATCGGCGCATCGGAGTGCCGTTTGGGCCCGCGAGTGTCAAGAGTTTGCACCGTGAATGTTGTGAGCCATTTGCTCAGTGCTAAAGAGACCACGTGCTGCAAGTTTTAGCGTCGATCGCACATTTGCTCTTGTAATAATTAGGTTGTGTATGCCGTGTGCACGACTCATTTCACCCATTAAGCATGTCATGTTCGCAACGCTTAATTTGCGAACATGTAATGTCATTTAATATTTTAACATGCCGTGGTCATACACTTCCTGAAAGTGCATGCGAACCTTTCAGAGCTTCCACCATAGTCGCGTACCTTCCTGTTGAGCTGTGCTGTGCGCTCAATTCTGTTGATGCCCATTTATTTGAAATACGATTGCCTTCCTGGAGTTGTATTACACAATACCGATTTCACGTCACGATATTGGCACGTTAATATATGCGCCTGTGCTGTCGTTTCGTGTTTTCCGCTTAGCCTATACAGACAGCTGACACCGCCTCTGTTTTGAATTTCAGATAGATAAATAAGACATCAATACGAATAAACGCAATACGGAAATAAATGAGAAATACTTTGAAGATGTAATCTTAAAATAAAATGATTCAAAGTCAAAATTATTTCAGCTTCCCTTCACAATGAGCTACGTGGCGCTGTCCATGGTACTGATCCTAGTGCTCGGCAACGCACGTTTTGTCTTGACATTTTGATTAGAGTTGGCAAATGCAAACGATACTCAGAACATTACCGGCGTCATAACACGACAATACACTTGATGTTCATGCCATATTATGCATCTAAATTGTACATATGGTATTTTTAAAAAATGTGTAATGTGCTACCGAAGTCAGTATGTAGTAATCTAAAGCAAACGCATATTGCAATCCCTAGACACGTTCATTTGACAATTCATATGCGAAGCTCTCGTCTTGCCGTTGTGGCTCATGAATGAGCAAATCTTTACCATGTGAAACGATGCTTATCCAGGGCACGGTGTCCGTGGCTGCTGAACACAGACCATTAAAGGCATCAATTGCATTCGTGATAGCGGCCTGACCCGGGCTTGGCTCTGTGCCTGCCTGTGCTTTGGGTGATGTTAATACGCCTGGTGCACACAATCAATAAGCGTGCTTGACCACACAACACATGAACAAAGATCCCAGCAACAGCTCAATTAATGATGAAGCACTACAATTAATGAAGTGTGAATAGTTAACAGTGGTATACAATTACACATTTTTATTATGTAAAGGTAGGTGATTTTTTTTGTAATTCACTTCCATGCTGATAATTGGAAGGATGTTATTTTTGTTTTTATATACGTAACAAAATTGCATGTACTATTGCACCTATATATCCCGCAGATAATTTATTGTGCTGAAAGGTAAAATATTTGTTGCTAAAAATAGTCTGCTGCCGCTGACTGCCTGCTGCCTTGGAGACGCTGTGCAGAGAATAGCTGCGTACCGCTTGCTGCTATGATGATGAGTTGATTCTGAAGGCAAACCGTCATGAGCTGTGCAAGGGAAAACTGATGTTACGTTAAATAATGAAAAATTTGTGCAAATTCATTTTTAGATTATAAAGTATGACAATGAGTTCTAGGATGATTCTAAATTCGCCAACACATTCAGGAATGAGCTGACAATAATAACCCGTAAATAAATGTCATTCGTAATGTATTAATAAATCAATAATGGATATATTTGTGTAATTTCTGACATGTCAATTTGCTTAAAATGTGCATATTAAAATTAACATAAGGTAATGTTAATATCTATGTGATCGATAATCTTGCATGACTGCTTTATATGTAATGTAATCCGTAGTTATTGATTTAATGTTGTTTAATAATATAATTCTGGATGAATCAATGTATTGTATCCAGCAAAAAGCACGCGCATACTCGGTACGTCAAATGCCTATTGCAACGACTTACGAATCACAGTTCACAATTTCGATCTTCGTGATTCCCAATGGAATTTAAACTGCATCTGCTCGGGGCTTTGGAAGCCATCATTGATATTCACAGCAGGCTTTGTTCTATTGACCTAACAGGTACCAAATAATTTTTTATACATTTAATAAAACCACGAGAACAAGTAAACTAAAGGTATGTTACATGGACATGCCTGTTAATTCTACTATTAGTCATGACATTTAATAAATGCTAAATGCATGTGTCTACATTTCACGTTTTAAGGATACATATATAGGAATGCACTTATTAGTTTAAATTTGAATGTTTATAAGGGGTTTTTTTTCGTGAAAATGTGTAATACTTGTGTTTTTTTATTGAAACATATACTTATATAGGTGTGTAAGTAAACCACGGTTTCTGCCTGCATGTAGGTTTAAAAGCCACGTGGCTTCCGGTTTCATAAACAACCTTTAACTGTCGTACATTACTCAAGTCATTAAACACTCAAATATCCTTTTATACATATAGGCTACTAAGATTACTGCAACATTAATTAATACAGATGTCGATGATTATAACAATCACATTAGTCAAAGTTGCAACTATGCAACCAAGGAGATCATATTTCAGAGAGTATCATTTTTTTTATAAAACATTGTAAAGTAGTTTAATGGCTTAAGATATGTTTTACTTTTATAACATAAAAAATATCTATTACATAGAATTGCATCTCATATTTTCAGAAGTCAATTTCCTAAGGTGTTTTAGTCGGACGTTTTGGCACAAAATAAAATCGGTTTTGTACTCAAAAAATTAAATCCTGTTGAAGAACACGAGGGATATGATTATATACTGGAATATGGTGCATATTTGCATTTAATTTTGAGTTTGGAAATAATTGTCGGCTGGTCTGGCATTTACTCAGGATCATAGGTCATGTGGGAAATATTGTACATCGTTGAGTCATGTATTCAAACCAATTTCTAGAGTGTTAAAATCCATATCCAAAATCAGCCATCCTCCCTCAGACTGTGAGATGACATTTGGAGTCACGCTGTAACATCATCACACTGTTCAGGTCTCTGCTCAAAATAGACTTATATCACTGTACAACAAAGGAAACTTAACGTGGAATGCCCACATCTACATTTGCACAAGTGTACAATGCCCCTGATGTTCAGCATTTGTCTTGGATAAGTTCAAATTGAAGGGTACATTTAGTGTATAAAACAGGGTCCACATATTTCCAAGTATGGGATAGTGTGAGCAATTAACACAAGACATGTATAATGTCTAATTGCCCTCATACTTCATGCACTCACAATGATCATGTCAATCTTGACAATTTGCATTCCAGTCCTGACAGTATATTTTACTGCTTTTATAACTGTTAAAATATCATTAGCTTACCAGATGTTGCATTTACCTCAACTTGAGCTGAGTGAGCAATTTGAGTTTATTAAATAAAAACATTAACTTATAATGTTTTGTGTCTTCATTAAGCACTCTTTTTTATTTAGAAACCTCAATGATATATAGCTAATAAACGAATGCATGCATATTTGCAATGAAATTGAATGAGGAAACTTTATCATTCACTTAAAATAAACTTCAGGGGACAATGGTGCATCAGCAAAGGCTAAAACAAAATACCTCATCATCTCTCCTCTGAAGAAGGGCGATTGAAAAAGGGCTTTCTCCCTAATGTATTCAACAGTGATAAAGCACTGGTAATGATCATTGATAGCAACGTATTTGATTTATCATAATGTAGCCTATGTACATACTTTTCTACCAACCGCAAACAAATATTACATGAGAGTGTTCCTGTTATTAATCTGGAGAAACATGTCGTATGAAATGATGTCCAGGAGCTAAATGACACTGTCAATTTTCGAGTCACGAGAGGGCTGCAGGAGAGAGTTTGCGTAGTTTTGCTGCTCCTCCGATCAAGGAGCACAGAATACAATGTGGGTTCCATGGCCACAATCCCAATGGGTTTTATCCTAAAAATGTTCAATTAAAAAGGGTATGTGCACATCGGCCTGTTGATGTTGTGATGTGGTTGATGGTCACACCACTGTTTTCGAGGAATTTGAAAGTCAGGTGGTGCGGTGATGTTCGGGTCTCCAATGAGGTGTTTATTCTGTATGTTCTCGCTGTTTCACTCAATTACTGAGGCATTGTTGCTAGTCATGCCGCACAAGGTTACATGAATGAGATGAGAGTGGCACCTTTTCTCTTTTTACCTTGCCAAATTGGCAGTGTGTTTACGTGATAACACGGAAAATTTGAGAAAGTGCATGTTTATAATTAATTGTATGAAATACGTACATATAAAGTAGCTGTCCTTGTGGGATTTACTAAATTACCAAATGTGTCCATATGAGAATTTCCCCATTACTAGCCGTATCAATATAGCCCAATATTTGCATACTGTTCTGTTAAAAAAAAGATAATTTTAATTAGTTTGACTCTGATACTGGAGATGTCAATTGCTGTACAATGTAATTGGGTTCTTGCCAATATATATGTTTTATATGTTCATTGCAGATATATCTTAAAAAGAAGACATATTTCACAAGTACTTGGGATATAATTGTATGAGTTGGGCACATTAAGGTGAAAGCTTATGTCTGTAGTTTGGAATTATTTAAATACAGTAATATTAATTATTCCAATGGTATGTGTCAGTTATTTAAAAGTATATACTGTATATCTACATTATTTCCCACAATACATAATAAACAAAACCAACTTCACATGCAACTATCTACAAGAATGATAGCTTAGATGTCCGCCATTTCAAATGTTAGATGAGTTTATGGTCATCATAATAATAATGGCTCTATTATTATAAAGTAATAATATTGCGGTAGTGGGTAGGCCCTATTCTGCTTTCCCTGAGCCTGAGTTCTGACCCAAAGAGTCCCTTTCCTGGGGTTACAAGGTTATTCCTAGTGACTGGCTAGGAAAACACCTAGTCAGGTAGCGCATTTCCAGACAGATTAACACTTGCACCGGTCAAGAAGGTGGCATAGAAGTGCTTTAGTCACTCATAGCATACAGCAACACAGACTCGTACTTAATCTAGTCAGAGAATAATAAACTCAGTTTCATGAAGCACCTTTCAAATTGGAAATGCCAGTCTATGGAGGAGATGGGCACCAATGGGTATATCATTATAATTGGTTCTTTACCCTTCTATCTGGCAACAAAACTGACACCTTTTTTACAAGGAGTCATGTTTGCATAGACCGCAATACCTGCAGTCATAATACAAACAAAAGAACATAACTCTGATAATGTGCACTGTCCTTAAAGTTGATTGATCCACACCCGAGACAGCTTTCCTTAGAGCCTAGTCTTCTATGGGTTGGACCAGATGACGCCAAAAGGCGCACAACTCAAAGACAATGCACCATCAGAGTATGAGAGCTCGGGGCAAGCATCTACACTATGGGAACCTCATTTGCCAGTAAAAATATGATAATTGGTTCTTTACCCTTCTATCTGGCAACAAAACTGACACCTTTTTTTACAAGGAGTCATGTTTGCATAGACCGCAATACCTGCAGTCATAATACAAACAAAAGAACATAACTCTGATAATGTGCACTGTCCTTAAAGTTGATTGATCCACACCCGAGACAGCTTTCCTTAGAGCCTAGTCTCATATGGGTTGGACCAGATGACGCCAAAAGGCGCACAACTCAAAGACAATGCACCATCAGAGTATGAGAGCTCGGGGCAAGCATCTACACTATGGGAACCTCATTTGCCAGTAAAAATATGATAATTGGTTCTTTACCCTTCTATCTGGCAACAAAACTGACACCTTTTTTTACAAGGAGTCATGTTTGCATAGACCGCAATACCTGCAGTCATAATACAAACAGTGTAGATGCTTGCCCCGAGCTCTCATACTCTGATGGTGCATTGTCTTTGAGTTGTGCGCCTTTTGGCGTCATCTGGTCCAACCCATATGAGACTAGGCTCTAAGGAAAGCTGTCTCGGGTGTGGATTAATCAACTTTAAGGACAGTGCACATTATCAGAGTTATGTTTTTTTGTTTGTATTATGACTGCAGGTATTGCGGTCTATGCAAACATGACTCCTTGTAAAAAAGGTGTCAGTTTTGTTGCCAGATAGAAGGGTAAAGAACCAATTATCATATTTTTACTGGCAAATGAGGTTCCCATAGTGTAGATGCTTGCCCCGAGCTCTCATACTCTGATGGTGCATTGTCTTTCAGTTGTGCGCCTTTTGGCGTCATCTGGTCCAACCCATATGAGACTAGGCTCTAAGGAAAGCTGTCTCGGGTGTGGATCAATCAACTTTAAGGACAGTGCACATTATCAGAGTTATGTTCTTTTGTTTGTATTATGACTGCAGGTATTGCGGTCTATGCAAACATGACTCCTTGTAAAAAAGGTGTCAATTTTGTTGCCAGATAGAAGGGTAAAGAACCAATTATCATATTTTTACTGGCAAATGAGGTTCCCATAGTGTAGATGCTTGCCCCGAGCTCTCATACTCTGATGGTGCATTGTCTTTGAGTTGTGCGCCTTTTGGCGTCATCTGGTCCAACCCATATGAGACTAGGCTCTAAGGAAAGCTGTCTCGGGTGTGGATCAATCAACTGTAAGGACAGTGCACATTATCAGAGTTATGTTCTTTTGTTTGTATTATGACTGCAGGTATTGCGGTCTATGCAAACATGACTCCTTGTAAAAAAAGGTGTCAGTTTTGTTGCCAGATAGAAGGGTAAAGAACCAATTATCATATTTTTACTGGCAAATGAGGTTCCCATAGGGTATATCATTGTTACTGGAATATGGGAGAAAAGCAACCCTGCCCTTTGCACTTCTTATATATGCTTATCAAGATTGAGGGTAGGCTCCGTCTAGAGTTGTCCCTGTAAAAACCCTGCCCTAGAAATCTAAAATTTACTTTTCTCATTCTCAACAATGAGGAGTTTTCCTCACACAGCTGCTCTCCGACCGAATTTTGCAGTCCATGATGTGTCTGCGGCAAATCATCTTGGACATCTAATTCTTTTTGATGGGAAGGGGCACTCATAGACACCAGGGGTCATGTGAGAATAAGCATCGCTGAGTCAGTGCTAAGGAGGTATGCTCAAGAGTCTAACTTTGTATTTAATTCATGGTACGAATGGTAACTTGGAATATATTATCTTTCAGAAGTGCCAGTCATCGGCTCCTGCTTTTGGCTGAGATACGTATACTGAGAGTTGAGATGGATACTCTTCCTGCGGGGTATTGCCTCAAGAGTGGTGAAATAATTGAAGGTGGATACAGCTGCTACGAGTCTGGTTGCTCTAGGGTGAGCATCAGAATGGGGTCACGGATGCAATCTCATCGAGTCAAAGAGTTACTGTGATTGATGAACGTGTAATGCTTTTTTACGCTGAGGCACTTTCTGGGGGTCTCCCTCCTTGCTAAGCTGCGGGATCTTGAAAATAAGGATAATTGAATCAGTGTTACACATGCATCATTCTCATGACACCGTGTTCATTCTTGGTTGCTAAATGCAGTTGTTGATACCAATTGAGTTGGCTATGACTTGTGTATCGGGGATTGAGAATCATTGGTTCTTCTTATCAGCATACTAACCTACACGGCTGGACTTTGATGTCCAATGCTGGCAATGCAGTGACAGAAATTGATCATCTACTTGAAAATAGCCGCTGAAAAATCCTATAGAATTGCATTTTTTTCCCAAAATTCTGAGTTATTCTAAATTTGCAACATGCTTGTTGTAGCAACTCTCAGGGTTAATTTGAAGTCCAAGAAGATTCTGATCTCTGGTTCTCCTAGACTAGATTTTGAGAAACTGCAGGGTGAGAACGGTCTCCAGTGCGTTTGCCACATGGAAGTCTTGAACTGTGTTGATCAGCTAATTAGTTTTGAAGACCGATCAATTGTCAGAGATGACTTAAGCTAGAAATCCTAGAAGCTGCCCATGGCTGCCTGGGAGTGAAGCCCAGGACAGGAAAGGGCCGTATTTCTGAGCAGATTCTTAAAACCATGGGGAGGAGTCGTTCAGCCAGGTTGGAGGGAAAAATATGGTCTGCCCACACAGCTAAATCATCAGTGAGGAGTGACAAAGAACATTGGGTTCAGAATATTTTGCCATTGTGGCTGAGAGCCACCTTTGCTTATGTATTACTTTCCAATCATAAAACCCGTCAGTTCAAAGCCTGTGCTTTGTGTAATGGTTATGAGGGCAGCTGGTGGTAGATGAGTGCAGGACCCAATGGGCCAAGATCATATTGTGCAGTCTTTCCACGTGTGTGGTGAGGATGTCAAGGTCTTGGATAGGTTCACTTCAATTGGTAGCATTATCGAGAGTGAGTCAGCAGTCATAAGACAACATATCCTGACCTACAAGGTAGGAGCTTTGCTTAACCAGAGTGATTGGAATTGGTATTATGTTAGCAGAATTACGAATTTCCATGTTGTCAAGGTCGTGTGTTTTGTGTCTTGCACTTCGGAGCTAAGATGTGGCCAATCAGAGGATCATTGGAGCATAACTGAACCCCTTTGTTACCATGTCGCTTTGCTGAATATTTGGGGTACGATGGGATGACTTTTTGTCCAAACATAGACTTCTGCAGGAAACTAATTCAAGTGAGGATTGCTTCCAGGATGATATGCGAATGACAACTATGTCACTTTGGGTATATGAGTTGCTTCTGCCTGGTCCACCCTACCCACCGTGCGAGGCTGAGAGGCAACGGGGGCCTTGTCTTGAGGGACCCTAGGGTTGGCGGCAGTGGGTGGATGCTGACACTCGCTGTCTCTTGAAATTAATAATATATCAGCATGGTAAACATAGTGCTGAATAAAGGCCATCACCATCTCTCGCGGTCGTGCGATGCAACAATACGCCTAGCACCTGCACGTGAGATGATTTCATCGTTCCGTCTCTGCGTGGTGTGCGATGGAGCACACATTGTATTTTTGTTTGCATTGCACCTTGTGAATCCCCAACACCGCTGGGAGCCATTGACGGTCGTGGAGAGAGTGTCGCTTTAGTTGTGCCGACCCTCAGCCGTGTAGACATGAACACGATATTTACATTTAGCACTACCGCATGCAGTGAGGCTAAACATAAAGTCCGCAACACTTGCTCCACAATTTATAGCATTCCATCTTCTGATATGTCCCACTTGATTATATAAGTTACAACACATGATATTTTCATGCAGCCTGTGTTAAATATATTGCATGCATTTTTTTACCAATAAAAATGCATTCAATATATTGCAGTTTAAATATGTTTCATACATACAGTTTATGTGAGAATATGGCATTTAAATGATAAACGTACCAAACTTTCTATTTGGACAAAAACGGAACATCCCAATGCATTGTTCTTTTTATATCTCTCCATGAAATTTGTATATTTACAAGGTGTTTTTTGTGCACAGTAGTTAATTTAATGTTCATCATGCAATGTTCGTGGCTTCCCACTGCTTTGGAAGAGAATGAGCTTATAATGGGCATTAGCATGGAGCAGGTTGTATATTTTAATCATCTGGATTGCTTTGGATGAATGCTGTGAAATGGAAAAATCTTTTCAAACCAGATGAAATCTGGTTATATATAGCATGACATAAACAGAGCTTCGTGTATCGTTGCATCTGTGTCTATTCCAGAAACTATTATTGGGATGGTTGTTTATTCATGTATCTTTGGAGTATACCTATGTTGATTTCATTTCTATGTCACCTCATGTTTAATAAAAAAAGACTGAGTCTTCCAAAAAAATGTGGCCAACAAAAAATTTAACTTGAATTATAGTTTGCAGCATTACATTTGTTTTTTTACTATTTAAATGCTGTGCAGAAAATCTTATTCATACATCAGCCTCTGATCTGTAGTTATTAAATCTAGTATTCTGGAGAAATACTTTATACCTATACTGAAATGAAAAAGTAGACATTTGTTTGTACATATACACCCACCTATTGGTTCTACAGGATCAGACTTACTTAAATGTACACGTATGTACCACATAAACAATTGGTTACATTGCTAATGTTGGACAACCTTCTTGGTTCTTTCGGTAAAGTCACGTAGAATGGAAATAATAAAATAATAAAAAGAAAACATAATAAAATAATTCTCACGACGTTTCGGCCACAACGCAAGCAGCCGTCCTCAGGTGGAGAACAGGTCTGTAGAGAAGACAGAGTCTGCGTTGTGGCCGAAACGTCGTGAGAATTATTTTATTATGTTTTCTTTTTATTATTTTATTATTTCCATTCTACGTGACTTTACCGAAAGAACCGAGAAGATGAATCCCTGCAGTCACGAAAGCTTTAAATCGAAAAATGTTGGACAATTTGATAAAAATACATAATGCAGGAATACAAAAGACACGTGGGATCGCTGCACATTTGGGATGATATCTCTTTACCTGTCCATTAATTATTTATTCTCCCTTTGTAATAAGGTCATGTGATGACTGCGTAGTCATTAATGATCTATACTGTGAAGAGACTTAAGTGTTAGGCACTAATGACTAAATAATGTGTTTCAAGCACTCAGTGAATGGGAGAGAGATCAAGGTAACTGAAGCCTCACTCTTCTACAGCTGCTTTGCCCGATTAAGTTTTCGGAAATAAAAGCGATAAGTGAAGAATAATAATAGACCACAGGTGATCGCTATATGTGTTTTTGTTTATACCTTGACAGCTTTATGCGAGGATGGCATTGCTTGTTTTCAGGCTAAGCGCTTGTCCCTGCTATTTAAAAAAAATGGTTTCTTCCACAAGGGTCGCAGCAAAGTGAGTTTGACATTGGCATTAAACTCCCCAACTGACAGCAGGGAGGGAAGAGGAGAAAGATAGAGGCAGATTGAGAAGGGGGAGAGAGAGAGAGAGAGAGCGCGATACCGAGAGCAGAGGATACACCGTTTTCCATTGGCGGTGCTCTCCAGTTCGCCGTGGCACTGAGCCGATTGCTCCCATCCCAGAGCACCGCCGCTTCGTGCCTGACGTTGCATGGTGGTGGGCGTTTGGTTTAATTGGGACGGGGCTTGGCGCACGGCGTTGTGCGCGCTCGCTCGCACCAGCCATCGGCGCGTCTCGTTAGAGGCTCCGTTTGTTCGGTTCCATCAACTCGGAGCTCAATTTATAGCCGCGCGTTTTTTTTGTTTTTATCCCGGTGGGTGGTGTTCCATTGGCCATCGTGCCCTTAAACTTGTAAAGCGACTGCTAAAATTGGACAGGCAGATTGACGTGCGGGGACCATGGCGGTCGGGGCGGAGCAATCACTAAAGTCTGGGCACATGGACGAGGATGAGGAGGTGAGAGCTGTCATGTCACACGTGTGCGGTGTGGTTTATTACCGTTGTATTTATATATTTAACTCAATACCGTTTCTATTTTTAAGCCTTTAATGACATGCGTTTGCAAAACTATAGTCGATGTAGGAGAAGCGAAATGAAATTTCAATTTGCCGCAGTTTCTTAATGTTAGTCACTGCTCAGAGTACTTACAATATTCATCACGAGGATTTGATTAATTATACATTGATTGCGAGTAGAAAACCTATCGTTAATTTGTTTACATTTGTGTCCATGAGCTGAATGTCGGGCTATATTATTTTGCGATCTTTACTTCGAGTATACATGAACTACTTTTATCTTTAAGTCACATTTGTCCTATATTTCAAAAGTATGTACAACAGTAATTTAGATTTTTTATATTTCATTTAATAATTTACAATACTTTTGTGTTCACGGTGGCACTGAGTTGAAAATATGGATGTTGCCTCATCATTGCCCCTGAATAATTGACCGTTACCATTTTTTTACGTCGAATTTAATGTCCACGATGGCCATGTTTTGACTGCTGACTCGTCAACCTTTCCTCCCCACCGTGCAACTTCCCATTCGTTGTTCATTGTCTACCTATTTACCTAACAGCCGTGAACACGGTCCCTCATTGTTTGTGGCTTTGAAGAGCACAGTTTTAATGGCGCTGGCGGGTAATTAAAAATTCATTGTCCTCGCAACAAAGACTGCAGTGCCTACACCGCCAGGGGCCGGGTGAACGAAGATGGATTAACGTGTTACATTTTCCACTTGAACTGCGCCGCCCTATTCTGAATGGATGATGTGGGCTCTTCTGCTCTGATTGGCAATGCACGCGTGTTGCTGCATCGGCGGTGACTGCGCTCTGCAGGCATGCATTAAAGCTGCCCACGAAGGTTTACTCTATTTAACTATTTTTTTGTGGACATAGTACTTTAATGTGGAACTGAAATTTCATAAATGCTTCATCTTATTTTATATTTTATATTGTCATTGTCTATTTAAATCATGGTCGACTCGTAATACGCTCAAGTGTAAACGTGACGTGATGAAAGAGGTGCACCTGCAATGTTGAGTCAAGATTACTTTTGGTAGGCAAGTAATCACGAGCCATGATTCTCTCTGTCGATGCCAATAAAAACCACAGTCCTTTCGTCAAGCACTTACACACACATCTGCAGCACATTTCCAGCCTCTGTATTCTCCGGAAAGATAAAAAATCAACCTTTGCGAGCGCTTTAATCTTATTTTAAAAATATGTAATGGGAATCAATGCCCTATATGTGCCGCAAATAAAACATACAACTTTGATGTCAGGAGGTTTCCTGCCGCGGCCATTACGATGACAGAATGAGGATATGGGCATCGAAATAAGCCTTGCTCTGGAGAGCTGCATACACAAGCCACCCACCCATCCCCCCCCGTGGCAAAGGCAACCTGCCTTTGCTTCTGGAGCCGCGCCACATGACATGCACATTCTCCGTGCCCTCCCTTCGCACGCGCCCTTTGCTATGTACGGCATCTCTCCATCACACCTGTACAGCCGTGGTTTGTGGACACGTTCATTCAGATGCTTATTGGTCCAATGGATGAATTAGGGGGTGGTGGGGGGATTGGGGGAGGAGGAAGAGGTGGTGGCTGCGAGTTGACTTGCATTCGCGACACCTCACACGAGCACTCCAGACGAGCCCGTCGGCCTGTCAGATGTGAGATGGGGCAAGCGGACGCAGGGTAATGATGGCCCCTTCACGCCCAAGCCCATCATTCACCGTCTGTGTGCGCGAGGTGGCCTTAATTTTCTAAGCATCCGATGATAACGTCAAGCGAGATAATTTTGCGATGAATTATTGCTGTGTGTAATACGTTGTTGTCATTTGGAAGCTATCATTAATTTTCTCCTGGCTCCAAAGCTGCTTTTGAGGACATCCGTATATGTATATAGGGCTACGTGATATATATTTTAAAGTCACTTTGTGTTGTTATTTTTCAGGTTTAAATATGTGCTGGAATTTCTGTAAATATTTTAGGGAAACGTCAAACACGTAATGGAAACAATACATGTTATCTTCTTTGGGTCTTTCAGTAAAGTCACGTAGATAAATTTAAATTAATAAAAATAAAATGAACAAAAAACTACGACGTTTTGATCACAACACAAGCGGTCATCATCAGGAGGAAGAAAGAGGGGGCGAATGATCGAAACTTTGTAGTTTTTGGTTTATTTTATTTTTATTAATTTTAACCTATCTAAGTGACTTGAACGAAAGACCTAACGAATATGAATTCCTGCAGTCACGAAAGCTTTAAGTCAAGATTTAATACATTTTATCTAATTCTTAGGTTGTCTGTTACCTGATGATTTTGGGTCGTGGTGTAATCTTTCCTCTCTCTTAACATATATGCAAGTGGGTAGCACACATCGGAAAACGAGTAAAGTAAGTATCTGTTGGCTAATTAGCATAATGTGCTGCCGGCTATCTGAGTTTTAAAAGTCTGCGATCAATATGGGTGCTCCGAGCAAGCCATATCGACTCAGCCTCGGGGCATATTGGTGTTCAAAGGTGGCGACTTGTTCTCATCCCACATTTCAACGTGATTTTGTTTAATTAAAAGGTCTAATTTCAGCCCGTGGAGTAATGGACCAAACATAACCTTATTCAGTGACAAGAACAAAAAAAAACACGTCACGTTTACAGCTTTACTGATGAGGTACCTATAATCTGTGGGCGCTCTTTTAATTCCGACCATTTTACAGTGACAAATTGCTTACTTTATAAATCTTTTCTTAAAAACCCTCATCGCAATTGTAGAGTCTCTCTCAGGAGTTGTAATCTCAAATTTGCGTGTCTTCTGCTGTATGCTCTTCAGCACGTGATGCCTCGAATAGAAAACAGAAAGAAGGGGAAATAATGAAAGGACAAGATGAACATTTTCATAGTCTTTGGAACGGCAGTCCTCTATAACCTTGTCCCTTGGCTAACATTTTATAGAACACAGAGTGATGATATCTACGAAATGCACAGGAAAGGAAAAGTCAGAATTCTAATTAATGCGGCGATTATAAGGTGCCCCTAATAGATGCTGGGCTTTAGGGATTCCAGGAGTGGGGAAGGATTGCCGGCCCAAGGGAGGAGAGTGTTGATTCATCATTCCTGACCATCGCTCTCATGTAGGTTAATTGGATACTTTGAAATGCCAGTTAATGTGTGCAAGCTTCATGTTAGCATGAACGCCTGTAAATTCATTTGACTTAAATAAAAACAAACATCGTATAATAAAAACAAACATCTTGGATAATGACTACAGTAAGTATTACAAATTAATGTTCATGGGTATTTTTGCTTTTCCTAAGCACAACTAGTGTTAGCTTTTGAACAATTTCAAAAAGTCAGTGCTTAATACGCATACGTGTCAATGAAACACACGTGCATGTGTTCATATGGTAAATATGTTTAATGCGGTGCTTCACAAAGCTTAACCCATGTGTATTATTCTGCAAAAAATATTACGCAAAATAACACACATATGAAAAAGAAGCAAAATCCATGTAATTCTTAAAACAGCAGAGTCCTAGAGTGTCCATCACAAGCTGGTAATAATCCATTGAGACCAATAGTCTCCTTTCAAGCGGAACATGTTAACCTTCTACGTTCTGTATTACCTCAAAATATTAAAATGGTATTATTTAGATAACACAAACAGATGCTTGTTGTGTTGTCTGCTGAGTCATGCTCCTAACTAGCCAAGAGAGAAATTTAAGAATATTGAGATGCAGTTGCATTTAGATGTTCACCAAATTCAAAGCTCTAAACGGAGAAGTTTTTATATTATGGTGGTTTTTGTGACAGTATTGGTGACAGGGCTGAAGTGGAAAGGGAATGGAGTTGGAAAATAGTCCCATAAACACATTGTGGAAAGAGTAAGCTGTAACTTGCAGTCGTTTAAACACCAGCAACTTATGAGGTAACTATTTATTTTAATTGGCAGTAAATCTTGTATTAATTTGTCAAACGTTCCACAGTGAATCTAACAAATATCCATAAAGCATTAATCAGGTTAAAACATTTTTTGCCATAACAGTATCATGCTGTTAATTATGGTAGTAATAATAACAACTACATTTGTATTCTATTATTTATTTTAATTTATTTCTACGGGACTTTACCGAAGAACCAAAGAGTAATAACAACTACATTTGACTGCAATGAGAATATTTGATCAAGTCATGGCTATGAATGAAGACAAAAAAGGATAATTATCGGTGCCTATCATTAAAGTCCAAATTGTATTAGCATTACATAGACGTCTGTTAAACAGACGTCCTTTTCAATCATACCTGTCAACCCATTCCGTTTACCCGTATTCTTGTCCAGGGAAATTGAGTTTTCAGGTCCATATGGCGTACAGCCGTTTCAATACGGGCAACAAAAAAATACATGTTTTTTTCTCCCTCTCTTTGTGTTTCTTCCTTGTGATGGGACTTTGTAGGATGAACGTTGATATGTATAAGGGCACGGGGTGACCAATAAGGTCTGAATTGGTCTGTATTAAGGTAGGGCACTGATAAGGGTGTTTTTGACAGGTATGGTATTTGTGTATAATGTAGTGTATAGTGTAGTGTATAGTATAGTTTATAGGATAAACTTTGAGATTTATAAGGGCACGGGGTGACCAATAAGGTCTGAATTGGTCTGTAATAAGGTAGGGCACTGATAAGGGTGTTTTTGACAGGTGTGCGTTGCAGCTCAGGGAGGCACGAGAATAGAGAAAACAAAATCTGCCACTCGCACACGTGGACGGCACGTGACAGAACGACGTCATCACCGCCGGCCAATCGGCTGCGACGGGGGATTTTGGCGCCAATTTCCACGGAGGCTTCTTCTCGTGCAAGCTGCTGCTGCTGTGGCCGGGGATCCGCTTCTTTTCCTTCTCCTCCTCTTCTTTCTCCTCAGGGAGAGGAGCCATAAAACGTTGCGTCTGATGAGGTGGACGCCCTTCGATTATAATGCGAGTGGTGTTCCACCTCTGTGAGATTAGCCCAGCGTTGGCGGTGGCGGCAGGAGACACGCAATGAAGGGGCATGCGTGGCAGAGGTTTACAAATACTGTAATGTTATGAAGGTTATCAGTTGATATCGTAGAATTCAATGTTGTTCATGTCATATCTTGATAAATACTCTTGACGTTATCTAGAAGTGCTCACACACAGTCATAAACCATTGAAACCACAATCGTACATCTCAAAAAGTTTGCGAACGCACCTACAAACACAAACAACACACACAAGCACAGAGAAGACAATGGACAACAACAACAGCCATCGTTGGCCATTAAGTGATGGTGCCAAGCTAGGTGCACTTTGAGGCCACGTGAAGCGTCGAAGGCACCGCTGGCAAGAGGTCACGGAACAGACTCCAGCAAGTGCCATGGATTGATTGACGCACACAACAGCTCAACCACAAACACAAAATATCTCTCCATTCGCGAAGCAGCCGTGGCAGTGAGGAGTGATGCCACACTTACGGGCTATTCGCTATCACTCGTATATTCTCGCGGAAATGTGCACAATCCCCCGTGCGTAAATCCCGTGGGGAATCAGAAACGGCGAGAAATCATAGCCTGGGCAATTTATAGAATCGAGTCAGCCTTTAGGGACTCGGACCCCGTGTTTTAATGCGACGTATTGCTTTTTAAAAATGTAAAGGCTTCCTTCTATATTACAGTGCAGTATATTGAATTTGACACTGTACAATAGAGCAGTATAGCTGGTCAGTTTTTATGAAATAGTTTTTTTTATGTATAGATACATTATGAATGCGTTTTTTAAAAGTTTTGGTTTGTTCTTGGGAGATTGGATTAATTTATATTTCTATTGACTCTACAAAAGCCAGGCGTATGTCTTTTTTCCAGAATCTGATTGATTGTGTGCGTGTGGCCGGTCGAAACCCTTTTCCTAAGCTGCACCTGTTGCTCTGGTTGGTTGGCCTATAAATGTACCATTGATCTTCGTGAACAATTTATACAGATGTGATATGAGCCAAAAGGTCTACAGTTCTTCTCCTGTATATTTGGATTTTGCATGTTCTCCCCGTGGTCGCTTAGATTTTTCTCTGGGTTATCCGGCTTTTCCCTCCAGATTTAGAAACATGTATTTAGAGTATTAGGCTGCTAGACATTTCCACATGATAAGTCAATTCGTTTAGCTATCATTTGTGGCCAGGTTGCTTCTGAAAAAGAGCTATATAGCTCAGTGGGCCTCACCTGGTAAAATAATAAGTTTAATTTAGTTTACATTGCCTGCTATTCCTTCATAAGTCTGAAATAACCGGCCATTAACCCATCTAGCAATGTGTCCTGCCCAATTCCCCTCACTTTTCTGACAGTTCCTTCCTAAATATTCTTTAACGTCCACTATCCTAGCTTAAAAAGTAAATACCAAAAAAATTTCTAAAGTAGCTGTTAACTTTAGCAAGGAGGTACCTCTGTGCCAGTTGTCGCCTCGAGGCAGTTTTCGTCCAAATCCAACCATCTTAGGTTTAAACTTAAAATGGTTGGAGCTGCTGCAGGCACTATTTAATCGTCGAGAAATTATATTGCATACAATAGCGGCACTGGCTGCATACTGTATATAACTACGAGTGTAGGGATGTCCCTCGGATAATTTCCATATACGAGTGCAGGGTATAGGAATGCACCATTACCCTACAGTAGGCTATCGGGTTACAAAAAATTACAATATACCTACATGATATAACCCAAAAGAAACCAATTATGAATCGTATATCAATCGTGAAAGCCTACGTGTAAAATTAAATCCACAAAGTGGAGCTAATTAAATGTGAGAAAAATAAGGTCATTAACAACACGTTCGCTAAACAACTGAAGACATTTCTCAGAGGAACACAATGGGAAAACATCACAATATGTATAATATAGCAGTTATTGAAGCTGGACCAGGATCAAAATTATTACATCAAAAGGTGAACAAAGCAAGTCGGAGTGCTTTGGAAAACAGCTTAAAAATTACCACACTTACGAAGTATACCATAAGAAGAACAATTTTATTCAGTGCATTTTCACTGCTATAACATGTGGATGAAATGTATTGGGCATTGACAAAGAAAATAGAACAAAATCAGAAAATTGCATAAAGAAGCATGCAGAAGTGCATTCTTGAAATGGCACCGAGACATAAATACAAAATTGTGTATTTGAGAACAATTGCAAATTAGGGACGTAATCTTGACTACCAAAATAAGTAAGTGGGTTAGAGCAGGAAAACATCACTAGAAGGGATGATGACTACTGAATGAGACTTAACAACATAATAGCAGCCAGATATGGAGTGATGAATAAGCACATGTGCAAGTGCGAGATAGACGGTTTCGTTGTGAGACCAAGAAAGACGGAGATGGCTTTGAGAGGCCTTCTTCCAAAAGTGGATAGCCCAAATTGATTTTGAAACTGAAAGTACGTAATAAGTGCATGGTAGATGTTTTTCTCCATATACTCTCTGTTGTGCTTTTTTCTATGCATTTAAGAAATGTAAGTCGAAATCTACATTTTGGAACTAAAAATTCCAGATTGTTTTATACTAGTAATGCGTGGCAGGTTTTCCACACTTTTTGGATGCAGCATCATGTGACATTGGGGATAAGGATTTGTGACTGACATGGTTCACTGAGGATCGGGATGTATATTTGTAGGTATTTAATATGGGACTTAAAGCCATTTAGAATTGCAGGTGGACCTCTGCCCTATGGGTGATACCAATAAACCTCCGCGCCATATTTTTGTGAACTCACATCTTATTTTGTTGTTTTATGGATTTTTGCAGCAATAAGCATACATACCTACTATAATCACCCAGAAATGTCTGTCCTTAACGCTCGTGACGTAACTCCAAATCGACCAGCCCCCCTCAGTAATATTCATGAGCAGGTGACGTCCTCCAAATGGACACCCACCAATTATTATTTCCGACTATAATTAGCCAAGAATGTCTGTGTGCAACGCTCGTGACGTCACTCCACGTCGACCAGCCCCCCTCATTAATAATCGTGAACAGGTTACGTCCTCCACATGGACACCCCCCCCTCCATTCATAATAATCAGCGGGTGACGTCACTCCACATCGAGGGCCGAGTCGCCTCCTCCCCCTTCCTCGGCATCAACTTACAACCCTCACTACAAAGGCAGAACCCTCACGTCACGTGATCTCCGGAACGCTGTTGAGACATCAAAGTAAAAAGGACGTCATGATGAACAAGGGATTATAACCTTAAAATGAAATAGGTCTGTGTCACCGTGCCCTTACAAATTGCACGCGCATTGACGCAATGAATATCACATCGCGGTCTGCTTTTTACTTGCAAGTTTCAGATTTACTGCAATACACCCGTCTTTGGACGGGCAAAAAGCTAGTTCAACTATATTTGTGCTCACATTTGTCAAGCCGTTCTAGATATATTGTTACAATCTACATCAGTCACTCATTCATTTGCACTTTTTTCCATGATTGATAAGTAATATCGCAACACCAGCTGGAATTTCTACACTTACCGAGGCAATATACGTGTTCTCGTAACTCAAGTTCAAGTTCATTTATTAGGTATAGCCCTGTGAGCCATTCGGCTCTTGAATTGGGTGCAACCGCAACAAACAAAAAACAAAAACATGAACAAAAAACATCTTAAAGTGAATATGTGACTAAGTGCAAACAGAAAATCCAAGAAAAGACAGCAAAATATTGCAGAAAAAAACACCGTACACCAACGCTGTGTGCAAAAATCCCAGTGGGATGCAAGTCAAAAAACAACAACCACAAGACAACTTAGATTAAGGCCATCAGTCTAACTCTGTACTACAACAAACAACTCCACTTACAGCAGGGCACCGCTCACTCCCTACGAATTGAGGTAGTCTGACTGTGTGCGAGTGCATCCAGCTGCACGAGAGCCTCTTTCTGCTGTGCTGATTACTGTGTGGATCCCATTCAGCTTCAGCTGAGTTCTGATAAGCTATTTCTTGGTCGGTGAAAGTTCATGATATCAGTTAACTTACAAATCAGGTATTGGAATTGATAAGCAATATTCTTCTAGTAAATGACCTGATCAGTCAGAGTTCATTATAGTTTCAAGTTAACGATAAGGTCTTGAAATTTTTCAACGTGGAACTTTTTTTTTAATTCCAGCATTTATCAACAGGAGACATGACTGCTGTATTTAATGGTATTTGTATTTATCCATATTCTTTGGGCCTTTCGGTATGAATTAGACATTAACCAAGGTTATATGAAAGTTTATTTTTGGCGCTAAGCCAGACCTATACCTGTGCCCGTTCTGCTTAACCTTTGTTTCTGTCATCACTCACCCAATTGTGAACCACGTAAGCCCACAGGCAGCATTCTGCTTGGGCTACTGGGTAATCAGACTTTCCTGGCTGGGCTCATTATGATTTCATTCGAAACTTGATCTCAGCATCATCATTCATCATCATTCAGAGTAATGAGGCTGTGCTCCTTTGCCCCCCCACCCCCTTCAGAGAGCTGAGCAGCACACTATAACATACTTGGAATAATGGAAAACTCAGGCCTGATTTAGTTTTTTTCTGCAAAAGCATATTCAGATTATGTTATTGGCATCAAAGCATGAAATAAAATGTGTATTCAAATCCCTTGCAGCGAACAGTAACATCACCTGCTTGATCAACAGCCCCCACACGATATCACAGCACACCTCAGGAGTCACTTAAGTAGACCTCTTTATGCATGCTGGGGGAACAGTTTATATGTCCTGGAAAGAATATTGAAAGAATGTCAATGAAGCGTATTTTTGTTTGAATTCTCAGACCCGAAATAAGTCAAATAAGCAATAGAAAACAACAATTTTAACGCGATATATTTTGTACAGTCATTGGTGATCAGGTTTAGACCATCAACGCATTACGCTTGAAACCGCAGTTTTGAGCACTTGGGGCTGCCTGGATTCGGATCTCTGCATAGCAAGCTGAGCGTTCTGCCATGATATTAGCCTCCGTGATTCACCAGGCTATGTCACACAGCATGATGTGCATGCTTGCGTGTGTGTCACCTGTGTGCACGCATGCAGGAGCTGTCCAGCAATGAGAGCAACAACCGCAATTGGAAGGGCATGGCCATTGCCCTGCTGGTCATCGTCTTCGTCTGCTCACTTATCGTGGCCTCCATCGTCCTGCTCACTCCTCGTGAGTGTTTTTTGAGCACCCTCATACCCAACACTAAATCATTATAAATGTGCCCGATCGTGTGAGATCTAAAACGGGGTCGCGTCTGGTCCGTGCTTGGACGGGTGACCAGCAGACCGTGAGGACACTGTAGACGTGGGGATGTGAGGTGGCCAGGATAAGGCGGTACTGAGTGTCACCTCCTCTTTTGTTGGGTATTATCGTTCCTCCCAAATGCAACCAAATACTAATTTGTCCAAACATTCCAATGTAGGAACCTCCTGATGAATGAGTATTGAGACTCAGGATTTCCTGGATAAAACTAATTGGTTGTAATATTATTTATCAAGAGTGCGGTCCTGTGCCTGCAACGCATACTGGACATGTTACCATAATTTTTCGATTTAAAGCTTTCGTGACTGCAGGGATTCATCTTCTTGGTTCTTTCGGTAAAGTCACGTAGAATGGAAACAATAAAATAATAAAATAAAACTTAATAAAATTATTCTCACGACGTTTCGGCCACAATGAATTCAGACTCTGTCTCCCTGACAGACCTGGTCTTCACCTGATGACGGCTGCTTGCGTTGTGGCCGAAACGTCGTGAGAATTATTGAAAATTATTTTATTATGTTTTATTTTATTATTTGTATTGTTTCCATTCTACGTGACTTTACCGAAAGAACCAAGAAGATGTTACCATAACTTTAGCCATTCTCCAAACAACATAAGCAGGTTCGTTTTTTGTTTAGTATTTCAGCAGTTAAGCAGGTATGGGTATGGATAGCACCTGGATGGGTGGCACGTGGGATATATCCGATTGATATGGATCAGTGGCGTTTAATATTTTGTTGGGATGGAGTTTCATCTGATATCAAAGCTTAGTGGGCACTAAGAAATAGCATGACTTGTAAAACGCATTAAACTGCGCTCGCTCTATAAACAGAGAACACGAAATATTTAATTGCACATTACAATTAAAATGGAACATTAACTACAATGTTGCGCCCACAAATCCTGCTGCTGTAGGTCAATAAATGACCTGGCCTGACCAAAGTCCCCATACAACTTTAATGTGAAAAACAAATAGAGCCCGTGTGTGGATTAGACGTTTCGATTGCAACACAAGCAATCATCATCAGGCATAAAAGAAATAGCAATCAAAATCTAACTAGAAAACTATAGACAGACATAAGCAGACAGACATCACAAGGACACACAGAGTGATGTCTGTCTGCTTATGTCTGTCTATAGTTTTCTAGTTAGATTTTTATTGCTATTTCTTTTATGCCTGATGATGATTGCTTGTGTTGCAATCGAAACGTCGCTATTATTTTAATTTATTATTTTATTTTTAGACGTGACTTAACCGAAAGAACCAAAGAATAATTCCTGCAGTCCCGAAAGCTCCAAATTAAGATTGGATTAGACGTCTCTGTGAATTATACGTGTCTCTCCTGGGACTTGATGCAGGATCAGTATATTTCAGGTGAATTAATAAATGATGCAGTGATGGCTTTCAACACATGCCATAGCTTTGCAATAACATAACTAAATCCACACATAGGTGCATGTACTTATTATTGAAAACGCGTGTTGGCAGACAAGGGTACAAGCAAAAGTGAGCGCATATGTGGGCCATGGCCTGGGGAGGGTTTTATCTGGATTTGTGGCACTAGTTGGAGCATTCAACTCACAATCCCTTTAATCATAACGTTGTCATTTATTAGTTTCACAAGATATTTCTGAGGGTACATTGCTTAGCTTTTTAAGCTAAATTCTTTATATTTTTTGTATTCTAATTATCAGGAAAGTATGTAAATATTAAGGTATGTAAAGATAATTTGAGACACCTTAAATGATATGAAGTGTGCTATATAAGCAAAAACTGATTGATTGGCAATCTAGTCATGAGTTCAAATCTAAGTCAAAATTGACCAACCCTCTGGGGTCAATGAGAATAATAAATTCCGTGTTGCTTTGTTGTTTTGTTTCTTTGGGAGACTGCAATTATCCCACAGGAATGTGATTCTCAGCTGTGGCTTAGGTAGACCAGTTTCTCAAGAGTACTGCCCTCAGCTCTCTTGAGCAGTGAAGTGCTTCTTCTGTTGGCTTTGAGTTTACTTGCTGGGCGATTTTCTGAAATTAATTAAATTAAATGTTCTCTCTGGTAGATGTTTCATACCAGCTTGTGTATGGCATACATGGCTGAAAGTGATTACAAAAGAGGAATGCTTTATTTAACCATGTGAGTCAATCACATAGGCCAGTGTGCAGGTTAGCATGCATGCAGTAATCCCCGCTTCATGATGTACAAAATAGCAAATCTCGGCCACGAGCATTAAAATAACATGTGGCCATGCATTTCTGTGCTGTTCTCTCGTGGGTCCAGGCAAACAATATTTTCTCTGTCATATTGGGCTCCCGGTTATCATAAAATAATGCCCTGGTTTCAAATGTCGGCAGGTACCTCAATTTCTTACAAACGAAAAAAAACATTTTGAAATAAAATATCTGGAAGGAGCACTGAATAAACAAAAACACCCTTCAGAACAAGAGTACATTCAACAATAATGAAAACAATATCCATTTTATTAATTAATAAGTAGAATTGAAATAGTCACAGAGAGCTAATGAATTTAGACCTTGAAGTAAAGGCATATTATTTCTATCAGAGTCGACCTTCAATCCTTAACTGTCAAAATGTACTTTGTATATTCTGCATCTGATTTACTTCATGAATATCTTGATGATTTTTTTGCAATCATTTTGACAGGTCCTTGAATGAGTGTGACATCTCCTTCTCGAAAGGGTGCTACAGTGATTAAGCATTGTAACTTGAGTAGCCATCACCACGCGTTTAACAGCGAGAGCATTGAAGGTTATGTCCGAGAAAATAATTCTATAATAAGGAGAGGGCAGCAGAAAGGACCCTGAGGTAATGATCTGCTTAACTTTAGCATTTTAAGGCAAAGCAGCCCATGAAATGCATCTTCGGCTAAAATGAAGAAACCCCCCATTTTTTTCTAACTTAATTTTGGTGCTTTTTTGAAACGTGGAGCAGTGGTGGAGTAATTAGTGCTTGCGCTGTGAATCCGGCGAGTTTATTTTACATTTCTGGCGATGGGTGACATCAGCGGTTAGTGATATCTGAACCAGTTCTGGATCCCACAACTTTATCAATCTGCACTGACCACCGCGGTGAAGTATAGTTAAACAACCCCCATGACTGATATGGTATGATGAGGCCTTCGTCCAGCAGTGGTTTTACAAAGGGCCAAACATTGTTTTTTTTAAATGGCCTTGATTGAGATTCTGTATCACTTGTTACCAAAATCGGTTTTACTAGCATTGTGTTCCATGAAATGCAATATTTGTTGCTATAATGAGTAATGAAAACACAATATGTTTTGTTATAATGAGTAATGAAAACAGTTTGAATAATTTGTTTCATCTTTTTGTGCAGCTGAAAATACCAGCCTCAACCAGGCTAAAATCAGCCTGGAGGACCTTTTCAGTGACGACTTCCAGCTTCAGGAGCCAGATGTCAAGTGGATAAGTGGTGAGAACCGTTGACATTTGCATGCACTGTATTGTAAACTCGCACGTAATGCTAAGAAAATTATCTTAAAACGTTAAATAGTAGATAGATACAATTTACATGGTACTTTTTTAAAGCCTCAAACAAGGTAATCAATCTTAATTTAAAGCTTTCGTGACTGCAGGAATCCATACTCTTTGGTTCTTTCGGTAAAGTCACGTAGGTAGAAATAAAATAAAATAAATCACGACGTTTCGATCGCAACACAAGCAATCGTCATCAGGTGGGACAACCACAGCAAGAAAAAACTGCTTAAGTAGGCGATCAAGTTTCACTTAATCTTGTACGATTTCACAGATGATATGTTTTCATTAAGATTGGTATATTTTTAAAATATCAGATATAAATAGGTAGATTTTTGCCCATGTCTTTGAAGCTGAGCATTTAGCGAGTGCAATGCCAGGCTGAGGGTCACCTGGGCTGAAGCCTGAACAGGGTACGGTGTAGCACACGGATGAGGAGAGGTCCAACAGTTGCCAGGGTTACCGGAGCCCATTTTTAGCAGCGGGTGGCTGAGAAAAGCGCCAGATGCAAAACGTTAGGTCAGGTCTTATCCTCGTGGGGTCGGTGAATTCCTCCCCACACTGCCAAGCCCTGGCCCAGCTGTGGCAAGGACACTGTGTCGTCTATTACAGTGAACGACACATTGAGGTTATTTTCACACATTCAAATGAGCATGAGACAGGGAGTAACCTCTTGATTTGAGCAGTCAAATAATGTAACCTTTAAAACGTTTATCAGCTCTTTAGGATTTTTTTTTTTTCAAAGCCAAAAAAAATTGCAAACATGTTTTGCATGTTAAATTACAGTCACTAAGAGATTATTCCTGTGAAGCTCTGATAATCTGCAATATAATTATCGACGCCAAACTAACATCTCTTTGTGACCCATCAGTCATCAACCCTAAAGCACACACCACACCAGGTCCCCCTATTTAAGGCTGAATTGCCCTAGGTAGAGCTCACAGCGTGTTCCACTGACTTGTGATGTTCCCAGTAATTCAACTAATCTTAGTGGATTAATAGCAAGATGCACAAACCACTGTGCCACTGCTCTCCACACATAAATACAAAGGTAAAATGCACTGGCTGGGAAAATATATATCAGTAAATAATTATTTACATGACACAAGATGAAATGCAGATATTAAAGACAGCCTTCCTAGAAAACAACAACAACACCTAGATTGCTAGTCAAAACCCAAGACATAAGTTTGCTTAGCCTTTTTTGTAATAATACAATGTATATAATTAATAGCCCTCCATCAAAGCAGTGCTGGACGAAGGCTTTCTCAAATCATGTCAGTCATGGGGCCTGTTTAACCATACTTCGCACTGGTTAGTGCTGGTCGGTTAAGTGGGTACCCAGTACCAGATCGGAAATCACTCGCCACAGACTGACATTATCCATAGGTGGAAATAGACCTCGCGTTACCTAAGTGCATAGTGGTGTGCCAAAAAGTGATGGAATGATAGCCAAAATAGCGAATCAGACACATGTTCCTCTGTGGAATACACTGTCAAGTGATGACACAAAGGCTGAAAAGGAATAAGTATAACCCGTAAAAACAAAGTTTTTCACTATAAATCCTTTATATGCGTGGCAGCGAACTTAATATAAAGGATTTAAAAATATATTCTCCTGTGGAGGATGCGGGGATCGATCCCGCGACCTTTGACATGGGAAGCGAGGGCACTACCAACTGCGCTACTCCGCCACGGCCTGTGGAGGGGTTACGCTCTGGGCTCTTACACTGTGAAGTTCAGCCAAAGCCATGAATGAGTTCTATTTGAATATATGTAAAATAATTTTTTTTTGCCTAAAAAGTGTACAATTTTGGGAATTTTTTTCACGAACATTAATTGTCTCGCACAACGAGTCTGTGTGGAAAATGTCAGCTCGATTGGATCACGGGAAGTGGGTTAAAAAACGACCAAAAGATTTGCACGGTCGTAAGCAAGCAAGCAAGCACGCAAGCAAGCAAGCGAACTTAATAAAAATTAACCCGTAAAAACAAAGTTTTTCACTCTAAATCCTTTATATGCGTGGCGGCTAGAGTCCTCTCGTCCTCTGGCTTGAGATGGCTGCCACCTATGGGTCAGATGATTGTCTGCCGGCATTAAGCAATTGATAATTAAATATTTTTAAAAAATTCCCTAAACAGTGTCAAATTTTGGAAAAAAAATTCACGAAAATTAATTGTCACGCACAACGAGTCTGTGTGCAAAATGTCAGCTCGATTGGATCACGGGAAGTGGGTTAAAAAACGACCGAAAAATTTGCACGGTCGTAAGCAAGCAAGCAAGCACGCAAGCAAGCACGCAAGCACTCAAGCAAGCAAGCGAACTTAATATAAAGGATTTAAAAAGAAGCACTCGCTGAAGAAGAGTTGCACACAAGCGAAAGCCTCTCCTTTAGCACAGGGCGTGGAAGCTCACATACATCTGCAACGGTGAAAAAAACAACGGGATGTAGAGCGACCATCGTAAACAATTCTGCCACCATTAGCAGACCTTCTAATATACACTGCAGCATGGACATTTCTGACATGTTTCACTGTGAAGGCTTATTAACCGCGGAGTTGATGAATGAACCTTATAATTACGCTCTAGTGAATACTGTACGAGAGTCAGCTCAGCGAGTGTTTGATGATAAATCGGTGTTTTAAAATTAGTCATCTGGAAATGTGCCTTCTCATGCAGGCAGCTCCTATTTTTGAACTGTCTTTCATCCTTTCAAAAACTCATTCTTTGATCTAAAAATATAATTAACACCAAATCGGTGAAGTAATGAGCCTCCAACCTCGTGTTTTAACGGTGTCATTTCAGAGATGATGGGACCCTTTATCCCAATATTTAAGTGCCAAATGAGACTTGGCAACAGCTCTCTGTAAGTGACATCTGTGGCACTGAGTCATGTAGCTCACAAACATTAGTTGCTTAACAAAACAAATCTGTGCTCTAGTTCAAGGTTTTGACATATGGATGTGATAATGTCATTCTTAAATGTAACCAAGCACTTCACACGTGTTATATTCATCCGTGCAGTTGCAGTAAACGTGTGTATGAAATTCAAAATCTGTATTTAAATTGCAGTATTTCTCAAATGAGACCAACATTGGGCAATGTTTATGGCTGTTTTTCTTCAGCCTCGATGTCGCTGCTGAGCAAACAGCACAAAATACAGAAGGTGTTCTCAAATTGCGGTGAAATTCAGCACATTGTTACCCTCTTATTTCTTGAATGACATTTTGATAAAGTTACAGTTTATTTTGGCATTAATTAGCGAATGCCATATTAGCATCTGCCGATAATGCTATTTTCGTATTGAATTCTCACCCACACGCCTCGGCCAATAGGGAATTCCATCGGCCGTCTGATTTCATTTGTGTGGTGCGCTTCATTCGTTGGAAATTTTGGGAAGTTTCAGACCAAAAGGTTATTTTATGCAATAAAATGCAAAACCTTGTCAGCAGGCAAAAATGGTCAGCTGCGAAATAGACCGTCTTTGCTGAAACGCTTCTGCACACACGAGAATATATTACGCCACTTTATATTAATTACATAAACAAGTCCCTGAGTGCAATATTTTACCTGGAGTTTGATAGACAAATGAGTCCATAAATTAATAATGTTTGTGTGGCGTATGTGGTATAATTACTATTTTAGTTTAAGTTGGGTTCAGTACAGTTTACATGTATGAAATACTGTAATGTACGTACTTTCAACATTTCCAATACACCCAACTCTTTCACTTTGATTAAATGCCTGGTTATAATGTACTAAGCCTACAAAACATAGCACACTCCTCGTAAATGCACCTTGATGATTCGTACCTAAAATCACTCCATTCATGTGTTTACAATCGATTAGCAGACAATACATCTGTAACATCTGGGAAATCACGAGTATTGATTCAAGAAAGTCTGACTGTTGACAAGAAGCTGTATCTTGAAACTGGTTCAGAGTTTGATTCTATAGCATTAATGATGCTGAAATGATGCACTCCCAGAAGACCATTGGGATGATGGGTTGTGTAAACAAATATACGAATATATGTTTGTGGACAGATATGCGACGGATAAATTGTCACTTATCTATTGTGTTACTTGGCATTCCCTTCCATAATCTCTTTCCCCAAGTTCTTTTCATCTTGGTTAATTAAAAACAATCGTGTGCATTACACATCCAACATGACAGTACTGTTTGTTGCTGGCTGCTTGACATTTTAGGTATTTGGCCCTGTGCTCAGACAGCCGTGATTTAATATTTATATCATATACATTGATTATTAATGTACGTTTTCTTATGCACACTACTAACTGAGCGCAAATACATGCGCCTGACGTGCCATCGTATCATAGTAGAAGCTAATTGTGGGATTAAGGGGTACTGAGGGTATTGCCTCTGTGCTGAATTTCCATTCATTCTGTTTTCTACGTGAACTTTTTATGATGTGTACAGTATTCGGATTAGACTGCAAACGGTGACTCCATCATTCATGCATTAGCTTACATAAGTTGCTTAATTTACAACCAGATGAGAACCCTTTGAGATGCACTATATTTTTCCATGGCAGGATTGACTGAAACGTTTCATGATATAATAATTGAATATGTTGGCATACGTTCTCAGTTGACAAGTTGTTTGCTCCGTTTGAAGCATTGCTTGCAATCAACCAGCATTTTGTCTGAAATTAAATAAACGTCCTTTGACAACTTGCCCAAATGGAGATCCAAATGACAGTAAAAAAATGCAAAAGGTACAAATAGTTCAATGGTGAGAACAAATATTAACACAGCGATTCACTTGAGGCCTTTCAAAATTACTTTAGAGCTGTTTAGCATGCACAACGTATTAATTGTGTTTGGTTGCTTATCCATGCTATTTATCACTAGTTATACAAACTTAAACGATAATGAGGACATTTAGGAATTGTAATGACATTTCTCACTTTTAATTTCCTGTCAACCACAGTAAACATCAAAGCAGATGTATACTTTCACCTTCCGTCTACCAAACAGATTCAAGGTTAGGTAGTGCTCAGCATTGGCTACATGCTGATGTATGGCATTTATTTGTACTGTGAGAGGTAAAAATAAAATTGCAATAAATGATAGAATACAAAATATTGGATTAGATTCAGTTGGTTTGCAGATCATTTACAGTCTATGTCTGCCTGGAAAAAACACACTTTAATTGATGATTTCTAGTATCGCAAACATATTTGGGATGATTAAAAATTGTATACAAATACTCCATGTTATTGTCAAACGTAGTTTACGTTGAGTAGCATTATTATTTTCACCATTATAACGTTTTACGTGCATCTACTCCAAAGTAACGTGCTCTATGTCAGTATTTAATGTTTCCTAAGAATGGCTCTAAAATGCCTATTACTTGCTTACAGTGGTTGACTGCACAATTTGCATGGGGCACCTGTTTTTTGTTGGCAGTCATGTGTTTCTGAAGTCTGGTCGACTGCATCATCTGCGTATACATACGAATAAAAATGTACGGATACGCTCGCATACCCTGATGGAATACGGTACTCCTCGTGTGTGCGTGCACATGTCGTGCCGACGTGTGTTCGTGTTTAGACACCGCGTTTCACGTAAATAGACAGCTGACATTAAACTTTCATCAGCTGATAACAAACTCTAGCTTTGTGCACAGCTGCTGTTTATGCTATGTAATTCCTTTCAGAAGAGATTTGACTAGCATTCTGGCATTTTTACGCAGAGCAGCGTTTTAGTGCATAAATTAGGCTTCTGAATTAGACTATACAAATAATGTTCACATTTAAACCACTCGTGGAATTTTTCACAGGTTTTCATTCACACAGCCAAGGAGCAAAAACATGGTCAATTATGTCTTTCAAATTGCCGCAAATTGCCGGTTTGTTCATTGTCATAAAAAATCTTGGATATTAATTGTCGTATAAGTTTATTGATATTTTTTTCTTCAAGTCTTGTAATTAATCCCTACATGAGTCTTGACTGTACTAATGTTCCGTTTGGTCCATTGCATTGACATTTCAGCAAGAGGTAAATACTTAATGAGCATGTGAGCATAGGTAGCGAATGTGTACGGATAAACGTTTCTGCCTTAAAACACGCTGAACGTGCTGCATAAATTATCGAATAAAAAAAAATCGGGCGGGGGGGGGTGCATCTGTTAACCATAAACATTATCATCCTCTTTTTAAAATTCCAAAATTACATCTACCTTTCATGTAGCAATAAGATGTTTGATAGAGCCATTTTTGTGTGGGGGGTCTCGCATTTTCATGTTGTTGACTGAAAAATGTCGCTCACAATAGCGACCACGGTATGGTTTGAGCGTGGTGAGAGGTGGTGGGGTGGGTGGGTGGAGGGTGTCGTGGTGCCATTGCCGCTGTGCGTGGCGAGCAACGCGCGCTGCCTGCGAATGAGCCGCACGTGCTCTGGAGACGGCGTGACCCAGCAGCCACCGGCGGCGCGATCTCATCATGGAGAGTTAATTGAGCCGAGAAGGTGACTTCTCCTCAATAAAATTACCTTTTAATCTTCCATTTATCCTTTTGCCTCTGCACTGCCACGCTGTCTCTCCCGTGTTATTAGCCCAGACACGGGTTCCACTTATTTTATTTGCGTGCGTGCAGCATTTCAAAGAGAAACGCGTCGTTGTTTTATTTACCCACAAAGGCAACACGCGAATTCCAAAACCGCCTGTCAGGAAGACTGCAGATAAAATATCAATTTATATTTGAAGAAATAACATTCTCATTCATACCATTGGAACCTCATTTGTCAGTAAAAAAATATGATAATTGTTTTTTTACCCTTCTATCTGGCAACAAAACTGACACCTTTTTTACAAGGAGTCATGTTTGCATAAACCAATTATCATTCTCATTCATATGCATATGTGTACATGTTTGTGAATGTGTGGTTTAATCTAAACACTTTCCCAATTAAACATGAACATAATGAAGTCACACCTAATTTTCTTAAATACATATTGACCATAACATGAATTAAATACATTTTGTACACCATTAAATAATTGGACATCATGATTAGGATATTAGATGGGTTTTGAAATCATGTTCATTTGTACAAGGTTTTAGCACTTATAAACTTACGAGAATATACTCTACGCATATACAGTATATTTGTAGTCTGCACTGAGTTCAGAATTCATCCAACATTTGTAGGGACAAAACGCACCTCTTAGATTTCCGATTAAGCAGCTCAGCATGGAACGTAGGGATGGGATGGGATCGATGAGCATGACAATCCTTTTTTTATGGTAAGCTTCAAATGTATCGGGACCGTGATACTACAGCACCCTTCTCGGGAGCTCGTCTAGACTGTCACCACCAGAATTTAAAAATATACCCTGCTAAAAATGAAAATGTGTGATGTAACTTAACGTCGCCAATGGTGTGAATGTCTTCAGTGGGTATAGCAGCGGTGGCAGTCTGAATACATCACGGCGCAGAATACGCTGCAAGCCTTAAATGCCAAAAAATCCATCACCTCTCTCCAGCAGGTGTGTGGAGAACAAAAAACCTAAATGCCAACAATGTCTAAAACCAAGATTTGTGGACGCAGGACACCGTATGTAAGATAAGTTGTTCACGGTGGGGGGGGGGTGAGAACAAGCACTGGCATACAGACAGGGTTTTACGGCGGCCTGCACATGGCGAACAATTAAGAGCGTGCTGAAAAAAAAATCCATCGAATACTCGTGTTGGTTTAACCCAGTGGTTCTTAACCTGGTGTGCACGCACACCCTGGGGGTGTGAGATGCCCTTTCTGGGGGTGTGAGACATGGCAGATTTTTTTAGGAGGTAAATCATCGAAACACAAATTAAGCATGGGCACATAAGTACATACTAACTAAATTTCGATTTAAAGCTTTCGTGACTGCAGGGATTCATCTTCTTGGTTCTTTCGGTAAAGTCACGTAGAAGGGAAATAATACAATTATAATAATAAAACATAATAAAATAATTATCACGACGTTTCAGCCACAACGCAAGCAGCCGTCCTCAGGTGAAGAACAGGTCTGTCGGAAAGACAGCGTCTGAATGAACACCACCAGGCTTGGCAGCGTATATTTAAGCTGGGTTGGAGGGGGAAGAGCACCTTGACAAAGGAATTTGCATATCAAAGGAATTTGCATACAACTAACTACTTTGTTTCATCAAACCTATGTATTCATTCAAAAATGTTTACGATTGAGAACCAAAGGGGTACAAGATTGCAGTAAAGGTTAAGAACCCTACTGGTTTAACCTGACTGCAGAGAGTCGAACTCGTCGAAGCTCCGACGCAGGAGTGACCTGGAAATCCACCTACGTAGATGACAAAGGGCTGCGCCTAATAATGTTCGAGCAAATGCACGGCGCGTGCGGCTATCTCGCTCACACAAATGGGAAATGAAAGAGTTGCCCTTTTGTGAATGTGGTGAAATGCGTTTTGTTCATCACATAACCGACCTCTGCGCGTTATCCGCTTACACGGGAGGTACGAACGCTGTACATGAAGCAACGCTGATTCCATCGAGTGGATTAAACTCAATGTTCGGTCAGTTGCTTTTCATTGCCATAGAAAAGACTGCACGAATGATGTTTGGCACTTCGTAACAAGGTTTAACTGTGCCCTCTTTGCAACGCGCATCCCGTGACACACTCTTTAATTCATTATTATTTCATGGTTTATGCTGAACTTACAAAATGAATATAAATATATGAGCACAATTTTATGAAGTTGATAAGTGTTCCATTTATTCATTTTGTACCTTAAGCTATGTATTTACAAGTCATATTGAAGGCAACGTGAGTCCTGCATGGTAATAAGATAGCCTATTTTTTCTGCAAAAAATTTTCAGAAATTTTCATTGATGGGATTAGCTCTTATATTCCAGTAAAATTCGTTTTGCCAGAATATCACCTTATATTTAAACGTAAACTTAATACGTGTAACATAACACATACATTTGTAAAACATTTGTATTTTTAAGAATCCAGTTTATTTTAAATTAACATACATACATCTAAACTTTAATTGCAACCATTTTGGATGAATTGTACAATCTGTATTGAGAGGTTGGGTTTGGAAAAAATAAGTAGGGTTTGGAAAAAATAAGTAATATTATAAAATATAATTATCTTTGTTTAGTATAAGGTTTACAAATAGCTTTTGGGCAACGTATTAATGAGAAAAATCGCTTCCATTGCTGCTTAACGGAACGGTGAAGTCTGGAAATATAAATAGTGAGGTCTGCTGCTTGTCCTGCCTGGGTCTGAATGTGTGCGACGATTATGTGACACAGCCTGTTTCATGTTAAGAGCTTCCTACGGGGATTATACTGAGGGGGGTTTCTTGGATGAACACGCCATGGAGGAATTTGGAGGGCAGCTGATTCTGCCATTACATTTTCCTGGTCATACAATGATCGTGGATCTTGCGATGTTACACTTGGGCTGTTAGCTTCTCTCGCGTGTGCCGTCCTCAATGCAAGCAGGCGTGTTTTGTATATATTTAATGAACTCGTTACTGAAGGGTTTCTAATAATAGCTATTTAGTGATGAATATTCGGCTTCTTTTATAAATGTAATCATTGTTATTATGGCCTTTCATTCTCTCAAGACATGTAAACCCCTTCACACAAATCAGTAATGTTGCATTTTAATAACAGGAATTAGACCGCAAATGTAATATAGAAATGGACATTTTGCTAGGTATCAAATGTCACTGTTTTCTCTTCTTTTGTAACCCACAGGCAGCGAAGTAATTTACCGCACGATGGAAGGTCACTTGGTTAAAATGGATGTGAAGGAAAATGAAAGCGTGACGCTTTTGGAGAACAATTTCCTGAAGGTATTTTTTTCTGTGAACATAATTTGCTTTATTAAATTTATATTATGTGTGTTCGTATGTGTCTATGCCCACTCATACGTGTCTGTGATTAAATGTGATTACTTAACATTTGATAAAACTGGCACCGAGGACAGGGTGTTACCGCCACACAGTTTATTCTAAAGCTTTTAAACAACTTTGATTTCACTATATTAGCTCTTCGGCAAGTGTTAAGTAGAAAACAAGAAGAAACACGTTATGAAGTTGCTGCTTCAGTGACATTATAAATTAAATAATACTTTTTAATGCTGTCAAAGATGAGAAAGGAATATCTTAACATTTTGGCAACCTATCTATCTTTGGCAAATAATGAGGTTAACACATAGTCTTTGTGAGTGAAATTGTGGGAATAACATTTTTTATTTAAAATTTCATTCACCATTCCACGTAGCCTACATTCACACATGAAGGAATTTACGACACACTATGCAGGCCTATTGCTCTTCCAAAGTCTTATTCACATTCACAGTCCCATTCATTGAAACAGCTTTAATCAAATGATCAATGAGATTACTCAATAAACTACAGTCAGACTCTCTATATTAACTCCTGGAATTCTTTCAAAATTACTCCCAATGATAAAATTAATGACACGGCATACTTCAGTAATTCCATTCGCTTACAACACTCCTCTCCCAACGTCAGGCACCGAAACTATATTCAGCTTCCTCTCTGTAAACCTCAATATTTCCTGAAGAAATTCCGTTGTGCAAACCAACAACATATTAATGTTCCTCCTAGTGACAGTAATGAATCCTTGTTATGTTTAATTATGCAGAAATAGGTTTCTAGGAAGAGTGTGAAGAATGGCAGATGAGTGTGGTATAGTTAATGGGTGGTTAGATGTTAATGATAATGTACTTGTAGTTGGATCAATTGTTGTTGGGATGGGGTCACAATTAAGTTCCATTCAACAATCGAATCTTAACAATTCAGTAGCACTCTTCGTGCCTGCAGGGTAACGTGAATCTATTACGCAACATATACAAATAAAAAACTTTCTTAAAAAAAGGTTTAATGTGCCCATCATAAGCTCAAGAATCCATATTAATTTATTACTTGATTGACTGAATGTGACACCCCTTGTCTGGATGTTACTGGACAATTCATGCGCCAGTTCCCCCAGCATTTGGTATCACTAATGAGATACTGCAATGGAAATCCATAGGGTTGCTTGTGTCCGTGTGTGTGTGTCACAGCGGTAGTGTAGCGGTTAGCGTGCTGCACTACGAACCTGGCGACCCGGGTTCGATTCCCGCTCACGACAAACACCAGTAACGATTATCTGAACTGGTGCAATGTGTAAACATCGCCACTGGGGAGACAAAGGCGGCCGCGCGTGGTGTTGGCCACCCACCCCCTCGTGTACCGTTCCGGCCTTCATAGGTGCTCGCTAACAGCACTTGCCTCTACAGTCTGTTAAGGCTATATGGGGGATCTTTGTCTTTGTGTCACAGAAAAAATATATGGTTCGGTGGCCTTGTGGTTTGTTTCCACATTGTACCATGATCCCAGTGAACCAGAGTAAATTCAGGGCTTTAACACTCGTGGAAAATGGTATCAGAACCTAGCTCAAGTCTCCGTTAGGTTGACTGAGACTAAAATGAAATGAGTCGTTGGCGCTGTTAGTAAATATCTGCAATCGGCAGTTATTACTGCTTGTACTTTATAGGTGCAATGAATTCATACTTCCAAACCAGACCTTTGACCCCACCATGCTGTTTATGTGCACCGTTGCCGGACAAGGTAAATGTAATAACCAAATGTGTCCTTGCTTGTAGATGAACCTGTTGAACTCAAAGTTCTCAATGTCTCCAGACCGCAACTTCATTCTTCTTGCTTATGACATCCGTCAGGTGAGTGACTGACACCCTCCTGGTGCTGTTGTGTGAGAGTGGTTGTGGTGGGCACAAGTGTGGGATTAACATAGCGGAGTTCACATTTTCTTGGTAACCTGGATTTTACTTGTGCATGAAATAAATTGGTGAGAAACTTTAATTGTATCAGGTGACCTTAAGGTTCATAATTGACTTGAGACAATTTGTTTTGTATTCTAGAGTCTTAAACCACCAGTGAGAAGCGTTATTGATCAGAATGTGATCAATACATTGACACATACAAATAATATCTTCATGTGACAATCATGCGAGGTGGTGGAGGGTTAATGACAATAATTTTGGCAATAAAACTATCACGTGGCCTAACCTAAAAACAAGTATGGATTATCATAATGTATCATCTTTACAGCGTATAGTCCTCATAGAAGTATTTTGCCCTGATGAGAACATTAAATACTGTGCGTAAATGGCATGGTTGCTCCCACAGAGAAGCGATGGCAGAGGGAAATAATTCATGATTTGTGACTTGATGCAGTCTTTGACAACTTGCAAACATGGGTGTTATATAGCCGGAGAACTACGTTTAACCATTTTCCCTACAAATTCCATGAGAAGAAATGTATGGTTTGGTAGCGGACTTAACTCTGGTGCTTTATAAATAGCAAGGAGACAGACAGGAGCAACAATGAAACGTCCTGTGAGCCTTCATATTCGAAGAGAAGCAAGCCGAGAGCACAAACAATGCCTCTAAAACCTATCCTCATAGATGTTTTTTGTCACGATAGATCTTTGCACTAGAGAGGGCAATAAAAAATATAATCGATGAAGGGGTTTACCCCTGGCATGGAGATGATGGAGAGCTGGCAGCCTCCGTGAGCCATGGGGCGTGGTGGAGGAGCTAACACATCAGCCCGACAGCAGGAGCTGTCTGTCGCACAAAAACAACCCCCTACCTCCTCGTTGGTGCTGGACGGCAACGCTCTGGTGGGCAGTGCCGTGGGGGGAGGGCCTATTTAAATTTGCCATTCCCCTCATGGCGTTTGTAACCACCACAGCGGCCAAATGGGGGCTCTGGATGGGTACGAGGGGCTGGTAACCCCTCCACCTTCAATTAATTACCACCAAACCACGACTGAAAAGAATAATAAGCTTGTACCGGAGGACCCCGGGGGACAAGCGTCTATGACGTCTCCTGGCCAAACCCCATTTGGCGGAGCCAGAAGACTGAATCCTTACCCTCGGGGCTCCTCCAGAAACAACAAAAAACCATTACAGGTGGCCACGTGGAATGTGTGAATGCTCACTGCGGAGGAGAGGCTGCCACTCCTCTGTTGGGAGCTAAATCGGCACCGCCTTGAACCCTGTGGTATGCATTAGGTCCGGTGGACTGGCTCTGGCTCCTGCCACCATGAGGGGTGGACAGTCTTCTACTCAAGGCAGGAGACTGCCAAACAACAGGCAGTGGCTCTTCTTCTGAACAAAATAATGAAGGGGGCTTGGGAGTGTGGCGGTGAGGTGTGGGAAGCTGTAAGCCCCAGGCTTCCCATCAACCAGAGGCGAGGAGTGGTGGTCGTGGTTACTTATGCCCCCACTGAAGACGAAGATCCGTGGAGGGATGCAGGCAAAGCCGATGAGTCAGATACCTTCTATGACCTCCTGTCACAGGTGCGAGCTAAAGTAGCCCCTTGGGATAGTCATCTTGTCGGATGACTTCAATGCCCTAGTTGGTCATGATGCTGGCACCTGGTCTGGAGTGATTGGAAGGCATGGGCCATATCAGCTCAATAGCAACGGCAGGAGGCTGCTAGATTTTTGTGCAGCCTATGGGCTTGTAATTACCAATACGCTGTTCTGGCATCCACACAACATCATGGATGCATGTCGGGTCTAAGCAAGACCATCTGCTGGACTACATAGTGATGGAACAGCAGATGTGGGCCCATGTCCTTGACACCAGGACTTACCGTGGAGCTGATCTGCCCACTGACCATCGACTTGTCATCTGTAAGATGCGCCTGCCATTCTTCCACTCTGGTGGTGGGTATACACCCAGGGCACCATTCAAACCATAGTGGCATGGTCTCAGCTAACTGATGAAAGTTGCAAGTGAGAATTTCATCATCGCTTGCGTCTGGGGTTGGCATCGTCCCCCACTCCTCCAGATGTCAAGGGGAAATGGGCGAGATTTAGGACTGTGGCTCATGCAGCTGCAATGGCTGCTTTGGGTACACGGTCCAGACCTCCCAAGAGACCCTGGCTGACAGAGAAGGTGTTCAGGCTGGCTGAGAATAAGCGACCGCAGCCTTCGCTCGGAGGTTCGGAGAGCCATGAGGCGCTGCAAGGATGGGTGGTGGTCGTAGGTTGCTGAGGAGATGGAGTCTGCCTCAATTGCCCGGGATCACAAATCGCTCTTTAACTCCATCAAAAAAGTAACCTGCAGCACCATACCTATTACCATCATTAGGGGCAAGAACCGTGATCCAATCTACGACCCCCAGGAACAGGTTTGCAGATTTTCTGAGCATTTCTGTGAGGTCCTGGGGGAGGGGAAATCTCTCTGCCTGGAAAACAATGTGGGTCAAAGTGGGGATGACCCTGCTGAGGCTGCGGTGCCTCAAATATTGGAAGAAGAAGTCACCCCCTGTGAGTGGCTGGTTGAGGTGCTATCTATTGAGGAAGTACTGAAGGCAATCCGGAGTCTGAGACCAGGAAAGTCACCGGGCAGAGATGATCTCCCAAGCGAAATGCTGAGGGAGGGTGGCGTTTGAGCACAGACTGCCCTACATGACATCATAACAACAGCCTGGACCACTGGACGGGTTCCGCAGGATTGGAAGGATGCTCTGGTGGTCCCCGTCTTTAAGAAGGGGGACCGCACAGACTGTAACACCTACAGGGGCATCTCACTCCTCAGTGTGCCGGGAAAGCTCCTGGCAAGGATTATTCAACATCGCCTTGCCAGGCACGCTGAGGAGAGGCTTGCGGAGCCCCAATGTGGTTTCAGGAAAGGACGGTCCTGCACAGATGCCATATTTTTCTGTCCGTCTGCTACAGCAGAGTTGTAGGGAATTCAAACAATACCTACATCTCAGCTGTATTGACCATTATCAAGGCCTATGATACCATCAGTAGGCCTGGGCTCTGGGTTGTTCTTCTTGCTTTCGGAGTCCCTGACCCGCTGCTCACAATCATTAAGGACATTCATGATGGTGAGCGGGCCCGGGTAATACTACGTGGCCGGGAGTCGGAGTCATTCCCTGTACACCTTGGGATGCGACAGGGATGTCCTCTGGCTCCCACATTATTTAACATGTATTTTGACCACGTAGTTCGTGAAGCCTTCAATAGCTGTAACAGAGGAATTTCCATCTGGTACAGATACAATGGGAGGCTGATTGATGCCCAGGTGGGGTCAAGGGATGGCTCCCTATTGCTCAACCATGTTATGTATGCCGATGATTGCTACTCACTCAGAGGAGGAGTTGGAGGCGTTGCTGTTGAACCTGGAGCTTTGTCACTAAGAGGTGGGGCCTTACCATTAGCCCCACCAAAACTAAGCACCTACCTGGGTATTTTGTACCATCGGACACTCCACGCCCACAACTCCCAATTGGTGATGGTGCAGTTGTGGAGAGAGTGGAGAGTTTCCCATACCTGGGCACTGTGCTCATGACCGGCTCCAGTTTGACAACAGAGGTCTCACTCCGAATCAGTCGAGCGGCATTATCTTTTCATCGGTTGCGTATACGCTGTATGGAAGCTACCTGGTCTGTCGCTCTGCACGAAGCTTCAGGTCTTCTCGGCCATAGTCATTCCCTCCCTTCTCTACGCTTGCGAAATGTGGACCCCCCTAATGGAACATCTTCGCCGGTTTTAAGCATTAGGCTGGCCTACCTTCGATCCATCCTAGGTTTAACCAGGCTGGATTGTGCGAGGAGCTCACAAATCCTTAAAAAATCTGGACAAAGTCCCATCAGTGAGCTCCTCGGCAGGCAAGGCTGCTTTGGCTGGGTCATGTGGCCCACATGCCCAGCCACCGCATGCCTAAACAGCTTTTGTTTGGCCGGATCGAGGGGGCTAAATGGGCACGGCACGGGCTAGAGAAGAGATGGAGTTATGTGGTACAGGAGGATGTGGAGCTGAGTGGACTTGCCGATGACTGGCACCAGCGGTGTCAAGATCGGCCTCTGTGGAGGACGCTCGTGAAGGACGCTACTGGGCAGTTCGAGGCAGTCGCCCTCCAACAACAACGGAGGGCGGATGAGTGATGCTTTCAACAATGAGCGGAACGCCAGGTGCCTAAAGCACAGCAAGTTGGCACAGTAGGGGGCACAGGTGGTGCATCAGCCACTCATCTCAATCAGTCGACCTGTGGCACCTGGGTCTGTCCCGTGACCTCGTGCCAGTGGGCGTTCGACACTTCACGTGGCCTCAACGTGCACATAGCCTGGCACAACTGTCGTGGTGACGTCACCGCCACTTCGTGGCGAAGGGCGGTCGTTGTTATATTGCTATGGATACCAATGTTCCAAGAGCAATGTTCCACAAGTGAATTACTATAGAAAAAAAACTCTGACAAATAATAATTTGTTTCGGCACATTTTTGCTGAAAGAGGACTCGTTAAAGGGGGAATGATCAACGCATGTGTTTGAAGCTTTTAAAATTATTCATGATTTTCCTGTAAACGTTTTTACGATATTTTAAAGATTTTTTGTAAGAATTTTTTTTTTTAGAAAGGATTTAATGCTTAAAGTACGTTAATACATGTTCAGAAAAAGCTAATCCTTGCAAAAGAGCTTTGCGAATGGTGAAGGTTGTTTTATATATATAGTGTGTGTTCTTTCATCCATGAAAATTTTTATAAGCATATCTCTTTAGTGCCATTGTTTAACTTGATATAGAATTTCACGAGGTCTGCAGCGCATTGCATCACAATTTAACGAAAAAAAGATTTAATTCAATTTTCTAAGCTAAATTTGCCCTTATTTACAACACGCTGAATTACACATTGAAATTGCAGCTCCTGTATTATACCTGAGAATTAAAATATCTTATTTTGCATGATCCTCAGCATCTCAAATGTTAAGATTTTCTGTAGTCTGTCCAGAACTTTCTTTATCCACCCATGTTGTCCCATGCCATGTGCAGTTGTCATGAGTCAAGGCTCTGCAGTCTGCACGATTATTGTCAGGAAATAGCAATCAGTGAATGCATCGCATTCAAAACGTTAAACGAATAATTCGGTGCTCAATTGGTTGTGGAAGTTTACAGGTGCTGACATATATACGTGCTTTGTACCCAGTAAACATGCAACGTTGGGCCCGCTTTGGCATGTGGTTCAAATCATTTGACCAACGCTGGCCTAACTTTGCATGTTTAATGGGTAGATACTTGAAGTGAGAATTCACTGTGTTTTCCCTCAGACTTTATTACTGTATTTGGCTGTCTTCTTGAGATTTAATCGTTGAGCTCAACTGTCTATTAAGTGAGATAATGCACGTGGAGTTGCCATTGTACACATTGTTATGTGCACTTTAGCTAATGAATATGTTAGAAGAATGGCTATGTAAATCAATATTGGGCAATGTTTGCTACTTTACAAGTGGATGAGCATTGTATTGTTTTGTAGGTGGTGTTGGCAGTGCCTGTTGAGTTCATGTAATGACACACATTTATGTAAGGGAGCATACTGAGTTCCAGTAAACTTAGAAATTAAATGTATGCGAACATTTGCATTCAAATGTTCGCATGCTTGTGCACATGAATGAGAAGGAGAATGTACCAAATTTTGATTTAAAGCTTTATTATTTTATTGTTTCCCTTGTATGTGACTTTACCGAAAGAACCAAGAATGAGAATGTACCAGTAAAATAATTTCCATATGCACTTGCTTTGTTCCTTTAAACGTCTAGTGTAATGGCAGAAGCTTGCATTTTTAAATACCTGGGACATACATATTCTAATTTTTATAGCATATAGTTACATCCAAATGCTTTTAATATTCTAGGACAGATCATCTAATTCACGCTCATCTTTTATAATCGCCAAAAACAAGCCTGTTTGGGTAGAATGTAAAAATGCCATGTATTGCCCGAACATTTTGGGAGTGAACAGAAGGCTGGAATTTGTGTTGGTGCATGGTGGTGAGGCAGGAATGCTCTCTGCTCACAGGTATAGGTGTTCAAGCTTTACATTTTCACTTGACATTTCACCCATACGGGGCAGACAATATTTATGCTGGGAGATGGGATACTGCCCATGCATGAATTAGTACGAATTAGAAAGCATTCAGTTCGTGATGATGCAATTAACTCGTGTGTGTGGTTTTGTGCCAGGTTTTGTGCCAGTAAAATACAATATTTGGTTACTCAGAGGAGTACTGTGAAGTATAAGAAAGGTTGCACCAAAATATAATAATGAATGGGTCCTCGCGTAAATTTCACGAGTGACATCTCAAAAGTCATCCGATATATTGGTTCTATCAAACTTACTTATGGTGGGACAGTGTCTTAGAAAAACTTGGTTAACCACGCGTAAATTTGATATGGCCCATGCCAGCTTCATTGGAGCACTTTAAAATGCAATTACAACAGTTTTATTGTATAACCTGTCCCCAGATGGCCACACAATGAACTCAATGGTTCACTTTTTTATCCACTTAATCCACCTACACTCAACAAAAGCCTACTCTCTGGACAATGCGATTTTGTGGGTTAGTCAGTTGTTCCAGGACAGACCCCAAATTGCCAAATTACTGCATATCATAGCCTCTACGCTGACAATCATTGCAAGAAAAAAATCTGTCAATGTCATTTTTTTCTGTCTAATATGACATTGTCTTACGCATGATGTGATAATCATGTAGAGTTTAGTTTTATGATACATGTGTGTATACATTTCCACTGCTGAAAGAAGGCCTTCCCAAGCCATGCAGGACATGGCGGTTATTTTACCATACTTTACCATGCTGGTCATTATGGGTTGGTGAAGATGGAGTGCACAGACGTGGAAGCTTATAATTACGATGCAAAAATGTAGTTTTCTCGACTGCCCGATGCCCAAAAACGCAGCCCCGCAGCCTATGACACCTGTCTTTTGTGAATGGTGGTCACCCATCCGGCACTGTTATCGAGGCCCATCCTTGCAAATCTTTAAACATCTAATGGTTTTGGGCATATTCCGAGTGACTTAGTCTTCAGGATGGTATATGCAGGGTTTTCCTTAATTTCTTATTCAGAAAAACCGAGTGAATGGTCAGATAGCATTGCACCAGTGGCTTTGTTTCAACCAGTTATGAGTACAATTACTTGTATACGCTTCATAATTCGTATTTCATTCGTTTGTAAATAACACGTGATATGGTCAGGAATAATGCCATTGTTTATTTTTTAGGTTTACCAATTCTCCTACACAGCGCTGTTCACCGTCTACAGCCTACAGACAAGGTACATTAATATCTGGTTATATATATATGTATGTCACACGTACGTTTTCATTCACCTCGTGAAGGTCCTCGCAGAAGTGCGTGGTGAAAGCTTGACAGAAGAAATTCTCAACATGAGGCACAAACCGGAAAGGAAATTGCACTTGGATATATTCATCGACAGTAGCTCCAGCATATTATATTTCAGGCAGTGTTCCGATATTGGGCTTAAGCCCTTATTCCAACATACAAATAGTAACAAGTTTTCAAAAGAGTGGGGATGGCTACACTGAGACTGCATGAATAAAGTACCAACATACATATTAGAATGGTGGTCAGAAAAGTAGATGTGCATTCGCCAAAGTTTTCACAATAACATTGAGGTTATTTTCCAAAACTAGAGTGCTAAAACAAAGGAATACATATCAGTGGGAAAAATATTAACCTCAGATTTGCAAACATAATATTAATTATATCAACCAAAGACAATTTACTTCACAAAATGACCTTAAAAATTAAGCCTTTAATGTGGAGCTCAAGATAAATATGAGCGAGGTAAAAGTCATGAGCAACAATTTGTCAATTTGAAAATATCTGTCACAGGGACGGAACTGTAAAAGACATCAGGGACGCTTAGGTCAGTTCCTGAAGGTGGACCGGGATCTAGACGATTGAATTAATAGGCGATCAAGAGGGGTTCTAGATTTGAAGCTTTCGTGACTGCAAGGATTCATACTCTTAGTTCTTTCGGTAAAGTACATCCACAGTTACTTGCGCAACACGTCCCTGACCACGAGTCCATTCATCCCACGGTGACTTGCGCATAAACAGCATAACAAAGAGCGGCTTAATCGTATCTAATTCATTTACCCACCCAGCAGTGTAACAAAAGCAGTAATTGACCACTTCACAACCCCTCCTCCCCCGCTGCCCTTCCAGACTCCTCCCCCCTTAACCACTATATAAGGTACAGATATTTTGCTGTGACGGTTTCACCTGAAGACGGAGGCTTGTGTTGCCTCCGAAACGTCGTGATTTTTATTAATTTTACCTACGTGACTTTACCGAAAGAACTAAGAGTATGGATCAAGAGGGGGTTGTAATTCTTATGGAAACCGAACTGAAGAATTAAACTTACCATATACCAATCTTCCTGAGGAATAATGTTGTTTTCAATCAGTGTATATTTCCTGCTATGTCATATGTATCAGACATTTGCAAAGCAAATTAAACCATCTGAAAACGAAGTAAAGAAGCGTGGAGAAGCGTGTGTTTTTAATTATACTTCGAGACAGAAAGAGGAACATATCGATTACAGGACATGAGTGGGCTAAGGTTATGACATCGCTAGAAGGGATAAATAATGGTTAGGAGTCAAGTTTCATGACAAGTGACAGCGAAAGCAGGGAGTATGCCCAAGAGGACTTTGACTGCAAATATGAGCAATAATATCAGCTCATGTGCCAGACGAATTGTGGAATCGCAGGACCATGAAAGATGGTGACAGCTTGCAGTGACGGTTATGTAGCAGTGGATTCATTATGGCTGGTGATTTTGACCATTATACAACTTTCCCATGTGAGTGTTGAGCTAGACCGGCTGAGAAAATCACCACAACTTGCATTGGGCCACGCATGTGATATTTTTTATTTTAGATTTGTATCTCAGTCCGTACAGCATTTTTCTATGTGCACTTGTTGATAATTTAAGCAGGTATCACAATGTTCAGGCAGGCTTCAGGGGTAGGCATTCACCTCAGTGCATGAGGTCTCGTACATTTGTATGACCAATTATTGTTGTACCCTTTGCCATGACACAAGAACACAATGGGCCATTATTACAAACGATGCTGCGGAGTCTTGTGCAGCAGATGAGTAGGTGGTACATATGTTCATGGATGTCCCTCTAGTGCATTATTACCGGGCACAGGTTTTTACTGAATCACAAAACATCTGAATCCAAAGGCAAACTTGCTAAGCGCTGTATGTTTTCAGCCTATTATTGTCATTCACACTTGAAGGCTAAGAAGGATATTTTGACCATACATCAGAACAATAATGGATTTTGCATGACTGCCCACATTGCACACAATGCCCATTCCACCAATGTTTTTCTACAGGGTCGTCATCCATCTAAGCACTATCCAGCATCAAGCCTGTTCAACTTCCAAGTTCTGATGAGATTGCTCCCATGCCTGGTGATTTGGTCATATACATGCAAAGTATGAATTGACAAGAAACAGAGAAAACCCCTTAAAATTCGTGGGATTTATAATCGCGGTGTTGCGTAGCTACGCCATATTTATTTCAGTGCTATTTGAAATTCGCAGGGCTATGTTTTAGATATCCGCAACCGTAGCACCATACTTACCCGACAAGAAGTGGTGAGGCGTGGGAGGTGGTGACGGTGCGACGGTTGCCCTCCACGCTACGTCGTTCTGCCCTCTCAGTCTGCCTTTGTCTGCTGCACTGTTTACACGCGCGTGCTTTTCTTTACAAATGTTGGGAATTATGTACTGCGTAATGGGTGTTTTTTTATGCATTCAATGATACTTGCACTTGTAAATATGTTTATCATTAATAAAGGTAAGTTATTTCACGTAATAATACTATATATTCATTAATATGTACATGCAGTGAAAATGTGTATGTTTAAACGCAGTGTACGTTTGTGCCCCCAATCCCTATTTTCCTTATAAGTTTTAGGAATTAATATTCGCGGATTAATTGTCCATGCCGTTCTCCAGGCACATATTCCCCCGCGAATATTAATGGTTTATTCTAAACGGTAAATTTTCAAAGTTATGTGTTTTCTTATATAATCCGTAGTGCTTATTTTACTATAATGATATCACTTATATATTACTCTAACACCAAACTTGAGCATGATAGACTTAATATGTTTAATTGAAATGCATCATTTTTATCAAAGTTCGTTAAAAAAACGTGTTTTTGTATCGTATTGAACTATTATTTATGCAGGTTTTATTTTTTCCCTGGAGATTACAAACTACACCAACCTGCAGCAGGGCTAACATTCTCTGGGACCCACCGGACTGTTGTGATGTTACAACTGGGAGCTGGATCTCAAGTTCTGACACCGCTCACAGATGATAATCCTGAGACTTAAGCTGACAAATCAGAACGAGTTTTTAGTTGGTAGGGAAACTGTTATTCAGTCGGCGAAGTAATCACCCATTTGGGGTAATTTCCAAATTTGTGGAGGTCACATTTCAGCCGTGCCGTGTAAATTGCAGCGTAGCCTACGCTTAGTTCATATAAACAGGACTAAGGAGCAAAAGCACTGCTCAGCAGCATTTTGCCAGTAGCCATGATGAGACAGATCACTTGGTGAAGTGGATTGGAGTAATCTTCACAGTTTTGGTTTCCATCAGTAAGTTATACGGTCCCCTGTCATATAGTTTGTTTAGGTTGTTACCTCCAAAGCAACACGTACGGTGCGAAGCAAGTTCATCATATATACATTTCATACATTTTCAACGTGTCTGTATCGCAAACTGACTTGTATATCAATCAATTTATGTTATTGATGCTTTCTTTTTTTTTTGTAATGTAATTAATGGATTCTTCCAGCAAATAGGCCATCTGGATCCTCTCCTTTCTTTTTTTTGCTGTAGCCATCTTATCAAATGCTCTAGTCACGTATGGTCTCTGGAGAGCTGTCACCTTTTCTCCGTCTTGTTCGGCGTGCTAAATGGCAAGTCATTCAGCTGTCGGTGCACACAACACCAATAAACAGCTCGTCACGTTCAAGGGCATGATGGTCATAATTTTCCCATTTTAAAATAGCCCTTTATCTCACACAATAGTGGCCTTAATCTCTGTGTCTGTGAGTCTGCTTTCAATAATCTAATTTCCTAGAGACACAATTATAGGTATTTCGACTATATGTCATTGTCCCTTTCCTTTTCAAACTGCATTTGTGTTTTCTTCTGAGATTGCTCCTTAGAAAGTGTCCTGTTCGATTACTGCATTACACGTGTGCATATCAATTCCACCCAATAAATTGATAACGTGCAATTTTTTGTTCAAAATAGATGTATTCTCGTTACCCTTGGGACAGCTTTTAAGTATATCGTTTAAAATTGACAATAAATACAGAATTTTACGTGACCAGTTTATTTTTTGTTGTAGCTTTGCAATGCATTTGCTTATTATGTTTACTTAAATTATAGTAATCCTTTTTAGGCTACTTACTGAGTCTGGCATTCACATGAATACTGCAATCTACCAGTACTCTCTGCAGTGAATAATAATTATGTCCTATTTCCTTTGTTTATCAGATGAAAATCTAACTGAGTCTTAATACTCATTCTCCTGAGGGTCCTGCATCGGAATGTTTGCCTAATTTTGTTAATGAGAGATTGGAATATATGGGAGAATACCACAGTCCCCTGTGAAAACCCATGCATATAAGGGGATGGATGACACAAGATGGATTCAATGTATTTGCTGTACTGCCATGAAACAGCCTCGCAGGTCAGCAGGTTTGGGAGTTACACAAATGTGTATGATCCACCGACCTTCTCCTCTGAAGTTCTTCATCGCAGGTGTGCGTCTCTGTGCCGCAAGCTGTCCTTCTCCTGTCATGGAATAAAAACACAATATTTAGCATTTTCTTAGGTTTTTTTCGGTAAAGTCACGTAGGTTAAAAATTTAAATTAATAAAAGTAAAATAAAAATAAAATAAAAATCACGACCTGAAGACGGAAGCTTGTGTTGCCTCCGAAACGTCGTGATTTTTTTTATTTGACTTTTATAAATATTAATTTTAATTTTTTACCTACGTGTCTTTACCGAAAAAAACCAAGAATATGAATCCTTGCAGTCAGGAAAGCTTCAAATCTAGAATTTAGCATTTTCCTTAAGTATTCCAAATGTAAATATTTTCTCATCTGACAATTTCTCCCCCTTGTGTGTCCATGTTGTTTCATACCCCCATGTTGTTGCCACTGGTTAAGCCTCTAAAATCTGCAGAATGATATCGTCTCTCTTGCTGGTTTCTCCCAGGGAGTTCCACGATGTGCTTCCTGCTGGGGAGGAGAGAGAACGGCTGCAGTTGGCTGGCTGGTGCAGTCATGCTCACCAAATGGCAAGTGCTAACATATGTCTGCCTTGTAAGCGCACGAATGCAACCACCGTTGGGTATCCATATGTACAGTCATAGAGGTCACGGCAGTTCAGACACTCAAAAGAATGCATTGGTTGAGGAGTAGAGTTTAGGCAACGTGTTTATATCAACATTGCCGATCAGATGGAATATGTATTTCAATACAGTTCAGGATTGTGTTGTAGCTGGTAAAGACAGTATGGAGAAAGGCTTTATGGCTCGTTTGTTTAGAGAAAAATGCATTTTCAGGATCACCACCTCTGATGTAAAAAAAACAGGACACGCCATGGGAATACGGGATAATTGTATCTATTTAACAAAAAGTGAGATTCTAAATATTTTAAAGAGTTCTTGCAGATTCTCCTGAAAATTTGCCTCAAAAAGAGTATGTTCCTGTGTATAGAAGGACCTTTGGCAACCATAAGCATTATATTTTTACAAAAAGAATGTTGTTGATATGCGTTCAACATGCAGCCTATTATACATTTAGAGCATATTAACGTTAAAAAACATTAACTGTATTATGTGTTCGCAAAAGTTCCAGTCGTGAGAGATTATGCTTTACCAAGCAACATATCGAAAACACGTGGACGATCGAGCTCTTTGCAACGGATATTCTTTTAAAATTGTGCAAAGTAAATTCCTGTAAATATGAAAAAGAAAAACAGCATTTGCACAGAAATTAAGAAAATACTAAACACAGTAGAGGAGACCGGGACTGGCTCATCATTCGACAGTGAGAGAGCCATTTCAAATACAGGCCTTTTTTTATCTCTTCATGTCTGACCCATTGAGTTTATTCACAAAAGATATCTTACATATATATCTTACATATTCAAAGTTCACATTGTGTATTTAAGTGTGTTAGGTCAATGGCATGCATAAGTGTACACCGAGTGTACAGTCCGTTTACGTATAGAGGTTAGGCACCACTTCAAAGGTCATGCAATCTGAAATAGCTCACCGCCACAGCAGGATACTGAAATGTAATTTAGGACCACAACTGGGAAACACTGCTGTGTAGAGGCATAGCCTCTGGCCCACGAAATTGCAGTCTGTGATGGCGACTGCTGAGCAAGCCACAACTGGCACGTCTGGTGCTCACGGTGTGTATTTACTTCGATAATGTACGTATGTTGATGCATGATTTGTATGTAAAAGGCTTGATGGAACATTTGTTGGCTGCTCATAACTGATGGACCCATTAGTTTTGCCTGGGAAGGGTCTTGCATTATGTCTGTCCATAATTTGGCTGTGAGTGAGAAACAGTAGGACAACATTACCTGGTAATGTGTTCTCCTCTGCATGCCTCACTTAGGCAGGCGAATACACATGCAGATTTGTTGAAGTGGTTTTACGGGACTTTGTATTTATTCAGATATATATATGCACTCTGATGCACTAGTCTCCTGCAGTTATGAGTGACCTTTTATGTTGTACACCAAGTGCTCACAAAGAGCACAAGTGATTTGTATCTTCTTTCATGGATTGATGTTCATAATTATCTTCCGCATAAACGTTGACTTGGAAAGATGTCTTTGTTTTTACTCGTTAAAATGGCCTGAACGTACACAATAAAGAGCAAGCAAATTCAGGCTAATCATATATATATACAGTAGGTCAGTGCCTTAAACCCTTTACTGCTGTGATCCTTTGTACGAATATGGTTAGGCGGTTAGCAATGACTGCACGAAAATGTCATTCAATTTAGAAAACAAATCTTGGTTATGAAATGAAAAATTACATTTATACTGCTACGCGGTGAACATTTATCTGTGAAGAGCACGTGGGGAAGGGCAGCTTGGATATAATGAAGAGTTCTCACAAGTAGTTATGTGATATCGCCTTCTGTAGAATCCATCATCCCATTTTATGCCACACTGCAAATTGTTATTTAATCTCATGATATGACACCAGTATCACAAATGGAATAAAATTAGGAAATAAATAACACATTCTAAACGGAACCAGCACTTCCCCACAATGTTACGTGACTTTACCGAAAGAACTAAAGAGTATGGGACCAGCAGATTAAATAAATTGTGCAGTGCACAAAGAAAGAAAAATAGGTACGCCAACTTTAAGTTCACAAACTATTATTCTATTGTGTAACATAAACGTTCACTCATTCACACAATGTTTGTGTGGTGATTAAATAGGTTATCATGGCATGGAACACAGCGTGAACTGAGCAGGAAAGTCAACTGGATATGTACGCTGTAAAATATGAGCTATTCTGAAAGCAAATGCCATTTGTAAATACAATTATATGAAATACACATTTCAATAATTATCAAGTGGACATAAAAAGCTTCAACTGGCAAGAATTGACATACAATTTACATAAAGGACTCTATTGTCCTATTTTTTCCTTACAAAGAGATACTGTCTCTCATTTGGTTCTGACCTGCCGAAACAATGTACCATTGCCTTGCTCTATATAAGGCTTTTTTAAATAATAAATGTTGAAGTTGATAACATTTCCCTCCAACATTGAAGATAAACTATATTTCAACATTCAAAAATAAGTACATAAATCATATTCACTCAATTATGCCTCGGATAAAAAATATTTCCTTTCATCACTTTAAGGTTTCAGTTAATTTTATGGGTGCCTATTAATCATTAGTACAGAATCCAACAAAGTAACAAGGGCGGATATGCTAATTACAACACCATTAGCTCACTTCCCAGAGACATTAACTCACATGATTATAGTTTTGCTAAAAATCTATATATTTTGGAATAACTCCCCGCACAACCCAGCGCATGTGGGCAGATTTATAAGGACCATCCAAGCTCCATGCACATTCAAACCTAATTAGTGCCACTGGCCTCCCTTTAATTAAGGGATATAAATACTCTTTTTGAATGTATAGTGTCCACTACAATTCCAGAAAGGCTATTTATTTGCATACTTTATTGCAAATTATTATTCGTACATGTAATTTTTGTCTCAACTGCAAATAATAAATGTCCTGATCATAATTTCTCTCTTACAATATAATTTCTCAATGACATGTGAGAAATTATCTGCGGTATGGGTTGTTAATGGGTTGCAGGCATTGGAGCCCTTGATCTCTAATGTTGTCACATGTGTAGGGATAGGCGTGCGGTCGTGGAGTAATGCTTAGCACACTGGACTTGCAATCTAAAGGTTGTCGATTTGGTCTTGTGACACCGGCAGTTGAAACACTGAACAACTTTCTTAACCCCCCACCCCCGCCTCTGTTCACCCAACAGTATAAGTGTGTACATGACAGTGTATCGATTGGCATGTCTTCTATGGTGGGGTAAAGTATGCGTGTTCCCACCTCTTCCAAGATGCTTGGAAGAGTAGGCAAAAAATCCTACTAGAAGATCTCCCTATAGCTTCCTCAACGCTCCTGCTGAGAGAAAGCAATTCTAGGGCTGTACCCTTATCTCTACCTATGTAGGTTGAGATATTCAGTTGTTCTTGTCAAACAGTAGAACTTATGATCCCGTGAGTAAAACATAACATGCTGTCTACAAATAATGTACACTTTTGACATTTTAATATATTAAACCACAAAGTTGAGTTATTGCATGCATGGCCGTATCAGCTCATGTCCTGATCACTTTTAAAAACTGAACTGCAGCACAGAGCCACAGTCCCATTTGGATGAAGCTGCTTTTAAGGCCAAAGGGGAATTCGCAAGAGCCCACACACCAAACATGGACATCTTGTCATTATGCCGTCTTCATAATGGTGCAGCCTATGCACCATTTACAAAGAGTAAGAGTGGTGTCAGTGAAATGAAACTTATGTTTAACAGTTTGTGTTCGACGAGCTTCAAATTAAAGTATTGAAGTGTGTTTTTGTTGTTGTTCATGTATTTGCGGGACACTAAGCAGCTGTTATCCACCAGGGCCAATCTTTTGACGCTGTAATCACAAAATCTGAAAATCAAATAGAGCGAAAAGGGGTCTGGCGACGTAGTGTATGTGGAATAGGGGCTGGTGCCCCTCGGTTTTTGTTACATTTTCACGTTTCCAGTGTGCAGGTTCTTTTTCCTCCTTTCTTGGCATGTGTTGTGCTGCGAAACGTTTAGCTGTAGATTAAACTAAACTCTGATATTAAACATGTTAGCTTTGTAGGACATGCAACAGGATTTTCACTGCGAATTTTGAACACAGTCTTCACGTTCTATAAAGGATAAATATCCGATTATTTGGGTTCACACTCTCTATTAACAGTGCTCTGATTGTTTTACACTCTTTCATGAAGATAAAAAATTTTCTTAAGGGGCTCACACTGGGTTATAAATAAAGCACATATATAAGAACATAAATATTAATCTCTGGTATGTCTTATTATTGAATTCATGATCATTGTCGTGTTAAACTAATGCTCACTCTCTTTCATAATAGTTCACTATCTTTTCATTCTACTTCACATATGTAGTGACTCAGTCGGAGACAGGGTTCCCAAGACACCTTCTTAATTCTACACGTCGGGGAACTACAAGCGCTCCACATGCTTACACGCTAGTCACACATCCGCCTCTTTCGACGGCCCCATCTGGCTAGAACAGTTGGCGGGCTGTCTAGCAAGCGGCGTCTAAGATGGTCGAGACGGCGGCGACGAAGGTGACGAACATTTACACAGCGAGGGGATCCACTTCCAGCAACAGCCCCGAGCCCCCGTCCCAGGCCCCCTCTTTTTCTCCTGGCCCCGCCCTTGCCCCGCCCCCTTTTCTAGAACCTACTGGCAGGTTCTCGGGCTTCCAGATCGACCCCTTCCTGGGCTTCCCCTGAGATCTCCTTTTGCTAACGTGTGTACTGCCCCCTGCTGCCAGTGTAGTGGGTTCACTCGTGACGCGGACGACGTAGTTGAGGCACAACATTTATTTGAACACCTGGGCAATGATACAACACTTGAAGGGGTAACGGCCCCTTCACCTATCCTGAACAGGGAAGACCCCTAACACTATCCCTGGCTGGTCTGCTCCCAGGTCCTCTGCTAAGAGTGCTAGGGGAGGCTGTCTGATCCGGCTCTGGTTAAGCACGGATCACGGCACCCAGCCGACCAGACCGGCTGTTATGAGAGCATCGGCTCTGAGACTCTCAGGGCTACGCCTCTGGCTTGCCCTGCCCGGCCCTGAGAAGGACAGCGAGCCAGGGGAGTTCCAGGGCCTATCTGCCGGTCTTCCGTTTTCACTGATTCAGCTTGTATACTCGACCACGAGCCCTCTGGCTCCCCGCCTTTTATACCAATTTCCCCTGAGGGGTGGGGCTATGGGGGATCCCAGCGACCACCCACAGCCCCCCAGGGTTAACCGTTGCGGACGTGGATGTAGACACCCCTGTGTGTGGGTGTAGACACCCCTGTGTGTTTGTCCGCTACCTCTCCCACAACACCCCTACACCAGTACCACTTCCCCGTCAGCAGCCTGCGTTATTACACTCCACATACATGGCTTTCAAATGCCATTCCAATTGGCTTGCATTAAGAGGTATTTATAAATGTGTGCGTATGTATAATTGCATGCAATTTTTGCTTCATGAGAACTTAAAATACACGAGTTGCATTATGTCCTTTTAAATGTGTATGTATGCATATATGCCACACATTTTAGAGAGCCTTATATTTAATATCAAGACATTTCACGAGACTTTAGAAGAAACAAATGTCGGACATACATGTCGTATATTTTTGTTGTAAAAGTGTTTATTTGTTTCATGATCATTCTTTATTTATTTGGGAGTAAAGTTTCAAGAGTGAACAGTATTTTACACCTGACGTTGCACTCAATCTTTACTGCCATAGGCCTCGGGTACTCTTTGTAAAAGCTCTCGAATTTTACCGCTCATAGCTTATGTTTGCTTCTGTGTTCTTTCAGTAACTCTTCCCCTTTCACCTTAATGGATTTTTTTCCCAGCAGACTGATGACTCATTGCAACATTTATATGAACACCAATGTCATACTTAATTTAAGACCAACAACCTTCTCTGCACACTTATCTTCTCACCAATAATGCTATAGTCACCATGAACTCTGCACACTTTAGATCAGGCCTCCTAAAACTGTGCATATCTACAAACTATACAGACTAGCTTAGTTTGTAGACACCGCCAGGATTCGTTTGTAGAATAAATGTAGATCATCTATAGAGCCCCATTGTTTCATTGATTTACGCTCGCTAACGAAGCAACGACACCAGGAGGCGACGCTGCTTTGTCTGGAAGATGCCCTCAAGGGACAGATGCATCATAGAACTGCGGAACTCGTCGAGTTCCCACTTGAGTATCGAGAAGTCCGACTCGACCGCCCTCGTGTTGGCGAGCACCGATGCCAACCCGCCGCTGAAAGCGCGGAGGTTGTCGAAACCACTCGGCAGCACATCCCACGCGTCGTTGAATGTCGTCGTGTTGGTGTGCTTGTTGATGGCGTCGTGAATGATCGTGTCCTCCTTGTAGAGCTTGACCAATTGGCGATGCTCCTCCTCGACCATGTCGACCTTCACAGCTGACCAAAATTTCGTAACATGCACGCGACGCACTGCCAGCACGTCCTTCACGAACACACCAGGACGCATCTTCACGAGCTGAGCGGGCATCACGGGCGCCGCATCCTGGTCGAGAGCTCGATTGGCGTCGTTACGCTCTGCTTTGACGTCGTTGAGACCCGCGATCAGCGTCATCGCATATATCGAGATCTCCTTGACGATCCTTGTCTTGTCGACCTCATTGAGACCCTCGTAGCTCTCCTGCGCAAACGATCCCTGGTCCTCAATGTGGGCAATGATTGCGGCAGACGCGATGCGCATCGACTGATCATGATACGACACGTACGCCTCATCATGATTGTTGACGCCATCAACAATCTCAACACTGAACAAAACGGTGAGCGACCCGATAAGCGACTGAATATGCTCCTCCTTTCTGCGCGATGAGCAGCGACTGGCTCTGGAGCTGGACGATAGTGACGTTGATGGCGTCGATGGCGGGCACGAGCGCGTAGGTAAGAACCCACCAATCGGCGGTGGGCAGCTTCGCGGGGTTGTTCTCAGTAGTGTACTCGATCAATGCTCGGCGGTACTGCTTGTAGAACTTGAGCACGTTCCCGAGATTGGCCCATCGGTTAGCCTTCCTGGGGCACTTGACCTTCATCTTGATGATCAGGTTGTTTTGGGCGCGGAGGTACACCGAAAAGTCGTACACGATCTTCACCCAGCTGCCATCGAAGACGCACTCGGCGGATTTCTTGACCACAATATCGATCTGATGAGGCGGACACCAGATTCGAATGACGTCGTTCTCGGCCTCCTTCACAATGAGCGTCACCAGCCCCCCATGACGCCCAGTCATCGTATTCTCGCCGTCCGATGAAAAGCCGATCAGCTTGGCGCGCCAGTTGGGGTACAGCGCGTCGAGGAACTTGACGAGCATGCGGAAGATGTTCTGAGCAGTGTGACGCTCGAACATAGGGATCGCGACCAGGTGCAGATTGACGAGGAAGCCGCGGTAACAAACGCGGGTGCGCAGGTCGAAGAACGACTGGCCGCGGTGAGTACTGCCGTCGCCAGCCAGAGAGAAAGCCCACACCGATAGATCGTCGATTATCCTGGCGATCATCTGCAGCCCGACGGCCACCAGAACACGGACTGACTGTGCGACGATGAGGTCGTTCATGCCCTGCAGCTTCGGCGTGTTGGTGCGGATCCTGGCATGATCGATGGCAGCAGCCGTTTGACGGAACGACATGCCGACACCGACGTGGTCCATGGCGAGCTCGAAGCGCATCTCGTTCTTGATTGTTGCCGTGTACGTCAGGCCTCCTAAAACTGTGCATATCTACAAACTATACAGACTAGCTTAGTTTGTAGACACCGCCAGGCTTAGTTTGTAGATATGTGGCGCTATTTATAGCGAATCTACAGTTTTAGGAGGCCTGCTTTAGATCCATATTTTCCACAGCTGTGAAGTATGGGTGTGCTTGTCATTGTAAAAGTTTGCCACAGAAAAATAACAGGAACTCATACTTGGGGTAAAGACAAAAAAAAAGTTACGAAACAATTATTTTGATTTTCATTCAGTATATCCAAGAACATATGACCTATCAGAGGTGTCATTTTTTTATATTAAATATTTTTTTGCACATTTGAAACATTTCATGACAATTAGCTGAGCTTCAGAATGTTATTGCAATAACAATAGGATAGACAGCATGTTTAGCAATTGAAAACGATGACAAATAGAGATAGGGTGTGCAGTTTTTTTTTATAATCACAGTTTTTTACTTGTTCATATTTAAATTTTTCACAATTTCATTATAATTTTAATGTACAGTACGCATTCATAGTTGATTTTTGGGTCAGATCTCGTAAGTAAAATGCGTGTCGTTAAACCCTCATCCACCTGACACAGCCAAGTTGTCACGTGAACAAACGGAACCATGTACGAGTGCGTCGGCACGCCGATACGTTGGAGACAAATCTCACAATTTTTCAATGTTGTGGAGGGTGGACAACACGCATTTTACTTTTTCAATCCGACTCAAAAATCTACTTTGAATCGTAATATTGGTTTGCGAAAGCCTACGTGTTAAGTATACGGTATCGACATTTTCTCTGAACGTGCAGTGTGATTAAAAAGTATGTTTTAAATAACTTACAGCTGCACAGGGTATTTCATAAGGTTTAAACGGTTTATCTGCATGTGAAAACATAAATACAAATTAATTTGATAACCAACCGATCACAAATCCAATGTAACTGTTTTGATGCAATCTGATTCTCATGATTTGCTTTTGTAGCCATGTTATACACTTAACTCCCAAACCAGTAGATAGATCGGATGGATCGAGGATGCTGCATATTCTAAATCTGACCTGCTCCGATTACTACAGCCCTAGTAATGGACAATGCCCAAGACATTACCTGGTCTATGTATTTCCTTTGAAGGCTACAGTTTTTTGATAAATGCGTTGAGTTTATCATTATAACATGGGTCATTGTGTCAACATCATTAGAAGTGCATTACCACTGGTCAAAGCTGATAGACCTTTTCCCCTCTGTTTCTGTGGGCAGGTATACGTCTATAACAACGACCTTTATTTCAAACCGGACTTGCAGTCAGCGCCCATCCAGATCACCTCCACTGGGAAGGTGGGCTCAGTCTACAATGGGATTTCCGACTGGCTGTATGAAGGTATGACATCACCATATGTTTGTTGAACTTATTTCGCACCGTACGCTAATCGGAGGTGCGATAAGCGCGGTTGGCTGGTCGCACCTCCGACAAATCGTACCTCCACTAATCGGAGGTATGATGTGTGGTTACATCCTGGTCCCTCTATCTTTGTGTCTTGTATTATAACATGAGTCTTACTGCAGTGTCACTATGTTGGTGAGATGTTAACTATGCCTCCTGGTATATAGATCATGGGTTCGATCCCGACCCTGACGCTTGTTGTTTTATTGGCCTTTTATAATAGGGTATAAGTTACAGCTGGTATCCTTCTCCAGTCCCCTCTCTTCCAGCCCTGCACACGGACAGTGCAATCTGTCAGCCGAGTGAAGCCTGAATGGTAGTACAGGGCAGGCAAAAGTGGTATGTTTGAGTTACTCATTCATCAGGATCCCAAGGTATCGTTTGCCCACATAAGGTGATGCGAAACACGGTTGTTGAGTGTGTGCTATCCACATATATACGTGCGTGAATTGTATTTATAACTTGATGTTTAGTGTAAGGTACTTATTTCCTGGATTAATTGGTGTGTAAAGAAGAAGCATAGAGAGGTGTTCATTTTTAAAGGTGACTTTGCCATCAGTTGAGCAAGTCCCATTAAAATGATTTGACTGAGACTTCACTCACACGTGATCCACACGATCTGGTAAAGTTATTGACGAGCACACACGTCGTTGCACGCCAATACCTGTAATTTCAGCAATACAAATATGCTTCATTTGCTAATGGCGTGAGTGAGTTCTCAATACAGACAGAAAGGTGGTCACGAGGCATCACACTGTGCCAGATTACCTTTATAAAACATTCGAAATAAAGCGTTTCTTTTCAGTATCTGTTCAGCATTGCATTTCAGAGATGTCTGATATCTGCCTCAGCAAATCTGTGGAAAAGGATTGCGCTGAGCAAGTATCTGACTATGAAGGCAATTATCTTTTGCTCAGCACATCATTATTATGGCGCAGGTAGAAAGTGTACATGGCAGCGAAGCTTGGTTGCTGAGCGAATAACAAAAGCAGGGGATTGTACTGCATTGTTTAAAAAAAAATGTACGACAAGATCCCCAAAAGTATCATTCATTCGTGTTCTTACCCATGAACATCAAGTATGTGGTGACAGGTTGGATGTTTAGTGTAGTGCGCATTGAAGTGAGACTGTCTGCAAAAAAAGAACATCACGCTGTGGCACTGTACATAATTTTCCGATGACTGGGGGAGCCTAAAATCTTTACATTCGTTTATAATGTCCCTTCTTTTTGAAAGAAAAACAAGGTGTTCATCGTATTCATGTTCCTGCTGCCGAAGAACCCAACTGTTTGCTCTCTTCTTTTGTGTTTCTCTCTCACTGTAAAATTTGCCAACCATTCTCCGAGCCCTGCTGCCACGTACCTTTGCATTTTGCATTGAGGTCTCCTAAATTATGGGAAACAAAAGAGGGGTTTGGCTTCAAGAGTTGGCAGGCTAACATTATAGCACTTGCACATCTGCACGATCGAGGTAATTCAAGTATATAATCATGTCTAAGAAGGGCAAAAGTGTGTATGAGGGCTGTTTGTATACAGTACATGAGTCAGACTCGGTGAGGCTCTTTTGGATAAAGGAAAACAAATTGATAAATTGATTACAGTGCTTGAACAAAATAATGTTTACTCTGTCGTGCTTTAAAATAAAATCTTTATTGCGTGGGCATGCACATGTGTGCGTATTTTTGTATCAGCCCTGTGAGACCAAGTCAGCCAGGCATGGTGCAGGCCACACCAACAGCGCTTGTTCCTACGGTCCATAAGGCCACATGGGGGATACTGCGTTTGTTCTCGCAGTTGTACTTTATGGCTCTCTGAGTTTGTTGGGGGGTTTGTACCGAGTGTGCTACGGCATGATGTCCGACGTTTCAAGCACGTGGGGAACAAAAGTCAGACACCATGCCGAACAACACGCACTAACACTAACGCAGATCAGAGAGCCACATGGGTGCTGTTTGTGTTTGTCCAGAGGAAGTGCTACACTCGTCCGTGGCTCACTGGTGCTCTCCGGATGGAAGCCGTCTTGCCTTCGCTTCTATAAACGACTCAAATGTCCCGCTCGCTGAAATCCCACAATACACCGGGGCTGTTTACCCCACCAGCAGGAAATACCCTTACCCCAAGGTGAGTCTCTTGCAAGTTACCAGATGTTGGCATCCACAACAAACCATGGCTGTTTGCCTTGATTTGTTGATAATTCATGTCTAATGGCCCCAATTAAGTGCAATACTTTCACGTGATTCAAGATGTAGTGAGCACCTATAATCTATCTGAATTCACATTCAAGAAAATGTCACAATGATGTTTATTTTTTTTCCAAGATACACAACCAGTGAGTAAAGTGAAGGTTAATAGTACCCGGAATGCTACTGTAATGACATGATGACACCTGCTGGCTGGGAAAGGGAAGCACGGGTACGGGCACGGTTAAGATAACATCCCATCGGAGAGGGAGAGGTATCTGGGGCAAAGGTAACAGGTGGGGTTGGCCGAGATGCTCCGGGAACCTGCTCGAAGGTTCCACGAGAGGGCGTGGCCATAGGCGGAGCCGAGCCACGCCTGTGGAGATAAAAGGGCGAGCGGACCCGGGGCTCGGGGTTCGTGGGTGGATTCTTGGGTCGCTGCTCGCCGTCATCTCTCTCCGTCGTCCGGCCACGAGGATGATCTCCTGCGGGGTTTCCATCGCCATCCTCGTCACGCCGCCAGGCAGCGGCGTAGCCGAGTGAGGGCGGTGGGACCACGTCAAGTGATCGGCTGTGTGTTGCCAGTAGAGACGTTAATATCTTAGCGGTTTACTCAGAGTGAGAAAAATAAGGTTGGCCTGTGTTGTGCCCGTGTGAAAAATAAAAGAAGTACCCTCGACATGACGTGTCGCGGAAGTCGTTCATTACACTATTACTGAATTGAACATTTCACGTGAAGGTTTTAGACATGTATACATTATTAATTGGAAGCTCTCTGTGACACATAAATGCCAAATACTTTAATTAATTTTAAAAAGTTCAGCTATGTACTGAGACAGCATTCAAATGAAAAGATCATCAAATTCAGTCAGCATTACACTGGGGGAAATCTAATAATAATTGTCACATTCAAACAGCTTTAGGCTATATACTAAAATGTTATAAAGAAACTAGACCATTTAATTATTCTATTTCAGAAATGATGGTGTTAATACTAGTGCGTTCACAGTACATTAGGCAATTATAGTGGGTGGGCTTATCCATTGCTTTGCGGCTGATAGGGCAAGATTTCCCACCACTTTTTTGCATCACACTCGACATGGTATGGATGCCATCCCTCGAGGGGACTGCACAGTGAGTGCATTGCTACGCAAATCCAATCGCCCCTGGCGCTTAAATTGCTCACAGCGCCTCTCCCATTTGGCAGACCGCTGATGCAGAACCGTACTGACAAGTCCAGATTCTTAATGTCCACGCATGTCACCTTCAAAATACAGGCGCGTCTCTTTCCCATTCCTTGCGTGGGCTGGTAATGCTGATGAGGGGCTAGATGAATTAAAGTGCTGTAAAAATTATCACAGTCTTTTGCCAATTAAAACATGTTTTACTGTCTATGAGTCTGGTTTTTGTATTTTGAACAAAAAATGGAAATACTATTTTGTTACAGTTTTAATTGATTTGTATTGATGGGCATGGAACTTTATAGATGACTTATTATCATCTGGACATAATTGGAGAAGAGTTTTCAATTCCAAAATAACGAATGACCAAATCCATGAGCCTTTGAGGAGTCGCTTAACATTGATGAATATAAATCTAACGTTAACTTGTAATGATGGAAAGCGGCAGCTAGCTGTTGAGTACCATCTGGAAAATATTTTCCCATGTAACCCAGCATCTTCAATTAAAATGTAGTAGCTCTGCTTTCTCTCACAGCCATAATACTGTGCCTCTAATGGAGCGATTGTCTCGCTCGAGTGGGCAGCAGAGTACAAGCGGAAAGCCGTTTTACTGGTCGGGTACTCTGTTTCATCGAACGGCAAGGCTGAACTCATGCCCTGCATGTCAATGATATCCTGGTCATGTTGGGGGCATGGAGGTATCCTGTGGGATATGTATCCAAGAGTCTGCGTTTGTACAAAAACCTATGATATATCGGCGTGCACACGCACACACTGACACACACAGGCATATGTGGGAATGTGCATGTCTTTGTGTGCATATCTACGTCTGAACCTATGAGTGTGTGCCTTTGTCTTTGTGTAGTTGTTTTATGTGTGTGTGAACCCGATTCTCGCTCACAGCAAACAACAGTGCTGTATATCTGAACTGGTCCTAGGTCTTCCCTAGATCGATTCAGCCTTAAATGAGCACCTGGTGCAGTGTGCGAACATGACGACTGGGGAGGCATGGTGCTGGCCACCCACCCCTTCGTGTGCTGTGTCGACCTTGATAGGTTCTCGCAAATAGCATTTGCTCCAACAATCTGTTAAAGCTATGTGGGGGATCTTTGTCTTTTGTGTTAACCTATGAGTCTGTGCGTGTCAGGGTGTGCGCACTGTATGTGTGTGTGTATCAGTGTGTGCATCTGTGCACACCAACCTATGTGCGTGTTTCGTGTCATAGGGTTTAGTGCAAACGGGGCCTCGTACGCATTAATCAAGCAGCCCCTGGGAAAAAGGGGCTCAGCATCGATGTGATGTACCCTGCAAACGGGATGCATATAAGCACAAACATGCAGTGCACCTGCCTAACCTGCGTGTGCGTGTGAAGCATGTACAACCTACACAAAGCTAATGCACGTATGCACTCAAATAAATGCACGCGAATCGACTCGTGCACACAGACTACAAGTAAGGGATAATGTGTTCAAATAGCAGAGAGGAAATATGGTACATTTACACTGCTGCCAGCATTCAGAGAGGTATGCACAGTGAATCATTCTGTCTCCTCACCAGCATACATCGGGGACCTGCCAAATTTAGTAATTTAACCTGCACTCTGAAGCTGAGTAGCTTTTTCAATTAAAGAATATTTAACATTTTGTATGTTTTGCATGTTTTCATTATTACATCCAATCAATTCATTGCTTAGCCACGTTGCATTTCCTCCAGTATATTGGACTGGAGGAAAGGCACACAAACGCCAGTGAATGTTCTCTGCATATTATCTGGCATTCCGGTGTTAATATGAGCTGTAGCTATATGCGATTATTAAAACTGCATTCCCATGGTCACCGTGCAAGATAAAGGACTCTATCAGCAAAGTCTTTTGTTGGCCTAATGGACCAGTCAATCAAGGGTGCCACCTATGCTCTTTGTAAGGAAATGGCTTACACTTAGTATTTTAATTAAAATATTGCAAATGGTGAATGAACATGTAATAATAACAGTGCACACACTTTTTTTTATGTAGGCCAGAAACTGAGTATGGGGAAATAATAAACATGTCCTGACAGTATTTTGATATAGAATCAATGTCTCAAAAAACCGATCCCGAATATTTGTATTGTTTGGAGTGGGTATGTGCACAGGTGAAAAATATCAATCGAGCTTACTGCTTTTAGACAACAGTGTACATATATAAAAATACAAAAGCACATCTGTATGCAGTGGCGTAGTGTTAATGGTACTGTACTACAATCCTGGTAACCTGGTGATTTTTCTGGCTACGATAGCACCAGTGGTAATGCGTGTTTAGATCTGGCCTGGACTGCCACCACAACCACGCTCTAAAGGTCTGCTCAGACTCAAATTAGGATCTAGTGGTGTGTGTGAACATTGGAACTGGGGAAGCTATAAATGCCACTCCGCTGTCCGCCATCCTGGCCTTAACGAGTGCACTTCCCCAAAACAATCCAATTGGTTTCATGAGGGGTTTTGCGTATACACACCAGAAATGGCTTGTAAAGTTACGTGTCGCTCATATGATTAAACAAACAATTTTATTCCTGACCGTTCAGTACGTAACACATATTCCGTCAATGTTGTGCACACTTAGGCAGGGCAGAACAACCCAAGAGCGCGACTATTTTTGGCCGATCTGAACTCACCCAGCCCTGCCACAACAGAGCTTCTTCCTCCTGAGACTCTCAAACAAAGGTTCGATTACAGATGTTGCACCCTTCGGCATTCCACACTTTCCACCTCACACCCACGGAGTTTGCATTCCCAAGTGAACACAGCTCACATTGTAGTCTTACACAGGTTTTACTGTGAGGCTGATACATTATGCAGTTCTAGATCATATAATCTGGTTCTTTAAAATGGAGGCATTTTCCCAATTAATTTATTTTTTGTCCGTGTTAAGTTGGTGTCTTGTGTAGTCGACACCACAGATGAACAACGAATAATGTGGAATTCTAGTCAAAAATGCTGAACGTGAGCTATTAACACATTGGGTGATTTAAATGTTCTTGTGCTGCTTGTCTTTTGGTGGCCATTGTCCAACACTGGTGAGACAACCCCAGACCAATCAGTTTCAAGGGCAATGCATACATTATCAAAGTGACATATATAGTGTGCTTTTTTCTCCCAAACTTGTGTCACTGCGCAATAGTGACGCCTTGTAATTAGTTTCTATTTAGTGTTTGAACATGGTAACACCTTATATTTATGCCACATGTTACAGCCAGTTTTCTTGCATTTATGAATGTGTAATTATGGTTTACAATTGTTTTGCTTTGTCATTGACAACTCGCGTTCCTCTTTCGACAGGGAATTTTACATCCCCATGGTGGCCTGGGTAATGAACAGCATGCTGGCCGTTAATTGGCTCAGCCGGGCTCAGAACTTCTCCATCCTCACCTTCTGCAACGCCTCGTCTGGAGTGTGCTCAGAGGTGTGACTTGCTTGACACTGCTTGGCCTTTATGGAAAGCAGGCCAATTTGTACGGCAAAGACCAATAATGTGCTCGTTTCCTTAATGTTTATTGCGGCTGCAAGCTTTTGTGAATGAATTAGCCATGCCGTTAAATCATTGACATTTAGAAATCAGGTGAGAGCCTGGGAACCAGGCTGGGAACCAGGCTGGGTACCAGGCTCTTCAGACCCAGCTAATGGTGCAGGACTGTCTCAGGAAGGGAACCAGTATATGGGTCCTTGTGCACATGAAACATCGGGCTCTGTGGGTTCATACCCCCCATGCCCCCCCACTTCTCTGTCCACCTCACTCCCTCCCTCCTATACATTGCATTGATGGGGGATTAGAGTTGCAGTATGCTTTATCCCAAACATTTGAAATAAAGTTTAATGAAGGTCTGGGTATAAATTTGCATATTTTTTGTTCAAATATATATTTGTTACTTTTTGGCCATATATATTTTTATCACTGACATTGGAAAGAAGTTGAACATCCTCCAAGCATCTTGATTGAACATTGACTCCCCCCCCCCCCCCCCGAGCATTTTGACTGGTTCCTGCCAAGTTCTGAGCATGTGGTTCAGTTTGGGAAGGGGCTCAGAGGACCAGATCTGGAATTAAATGGGAACCTCTCTACCAGGGACTTCTTATTTCTGGACCTAAGCTGTTGGGCCTGGCTCAGTTCCCACTGGCCATGGAAACAAGGCATATGTCTCTTTGGTATGGAAAACCTAGAAACTGAATACAATAACAAAAACTGATAGCCCACATTATACAGTAGTACCCTTATGTTTGTTTTAATAACTGATGAAGCAGCATATTTCCCTTCAATAAATATTTGTATTATTGTGAGATTTAACATTTTTTTCATATTTGTTTTTCAGCGACACAAAGAGAGTTCTGAAGCCTGGCTTTCTGGACAGGTATGTGTTTGTTTCTAATGGGAATCCATATCTACTCTAGCTCCACAGAGTTTGTTTTACTCTGGTGTAGTAAAGTAAACACATTGTAATTAATTCCTGCCACGTTAAGACGCATTTTACAATTTTAGCACCAATCCCATGCCCAGATCCAGAGGCCATATCCCCATCTATAGCATATAATAATAATTTGCTGCTAGTTTATTGAATTCTGTAATGTAAAATCCGGTAAATGGCCATCCTTTTAAAAAACATTAATACCTGTGGCCACAGGATTTGCGACTGTGAGAAGCCACCCGTGGCTTCAGTTATCTATTAATGGATCATTTTGTTTGCATTATCTGTACTTTAATCTGCAGACTGAGTCACCGCTTTTTTCTCCGGATGGGAAGAGATTCTTCCTGCCATTAGCAGCGAAGCAGGGCGGCCGTGGGGCTTTCCACCACTTGGGAATGTTCAGCTTGCAGGTACCAACATCTCCAGCCATGTTCGTCCAACAAAGGGCCCAAAGGCACATGTGCAAACAGTGTCCTCGAATAAATCTCACAATTTAACATGTGCATTTCATGTGACAGTATATTCAAAAAATCTTTCATTGATGTTCTGGAGAATTTACTTGTCAATTATGACATGTCAAAAAAACTACAGATGCAGTAATACTTCTTGAAGCCGGACTAATTTGGGGAGGGGGGTTCTCCGATTATAGGGGATGTCCGCCATTCATTAAATCATTAAACCATGCCACATCACCATCATAACATTTATTTTACACATAATTAACACATGACACATTTCATTAACACTTTATAGCGTCAGAGTAACTAACATACTTTTTACAATTTAGCATTTACAATTAATATATGCTTTTTAAAATCAAGTTACTTACCATCGCCATGAAGCAGAGTTGTAATGCTGAAGTTCACTGGATGCTAGATAAATCAGGTTTCTGATGGACTAATAATTCAATAAATATACTTTTCAATTAATTTAAGCACATTACCGCTTCATATTTGTGAAAAATAATTTTCTAAAACATGAAAGAAAGAGAGAGAGAGGTCTCGCGGAATGCTTCACTGATTGCACACCAAGAACACACATTTGTGTCTATAAACTGAAGCTGCAATATGCATACGTATTTTTATGCAGTGCTAATGAGTTGTATTGAAATAGATTAATTAAAATGTTTAACTTGCTTTGCTGGTGGAATACAGGAAAGGAGAGGTCATGACGTGCGATTTATCACGTCTGGTGACTGGGAGGTGACAGCCTTGCTGGCTCACCACCCTACCCAGCGCAAGCTGTACGTATGTGTGCTTGTGTGTGCATGTCTGTTTGTGCTTGGCCTCAAGGTGCACATAGGCTGGCACAAGTGTCGTGGTGACGTCACCGCCACTCAGTGGTTGTTGTTGTTTGTGCTTGCAAATGTGTACCTGTGGTTTTCTTTTTCCTTTACATTTTCACTGATGATACATATTGTAATCGTTGGGTTATAATTGTGCATAGTTTCGAACAAAACAAATAAAATGTTTACTTTTTAACGTATGAAAATGTTACAAATATACAAAACAAATCTAAAGTATATTTATCTCATTCTCTAGGTACTATTTGAGCACTGAGGATGGCCCAACAAATCGGCATCTGTACAGGTGGGACTCCACAGTTTACATATTCCTGCAAAACACCTCAGAAACCAAGAAAAACGTTTCTCCTCACAATGTCTTAACTCTTAAATCTTGACTTAAAGCTTTCGTGACTGCAGGAATTAATATTCCTGGGTCTCTCGGTAAAGTCACATAGATAGGTTCAAAGAAAATAACAAAAATAACAAAAAACTATTTTTTTTTTAACCTATCTACGTGACTTTACCGACAGACCCAAGAATATGTCCTAACTCTTCTTACATAATTTAATAGTTTATTGCTTTTCTATCCTTGTAAATCATCACACTTGCTGTTTGATTGAAAGATGTTTTTCCATCATTTCATTTATAATACGAGAACGGAAAATTGTTCAAGCTGGAGAAATGCACCAAAACTCAGAAAATATTTAGATTTTAAAAGTAGAAGTTTTTATTTTCAGAGGTTGTAATCTTACCCGTAGAGTGGAAAAACATGTCGAATGAAAACAACTAACAGCTCAGTACCACTACCTCACTGCCATCTGCAGTTGCAACTCAATAGTCATTGAGTAATTACCAAGTGTGTGTTTGGACAAGGCGAAGAGAAAAAGTGGGGATTGCATGCCATTAATCATCCATCCTTTGCTGTTCAAGTTCCAAGTTTATTTTGTTTAACCAGACAAGTATTCAAGTAACCAGGATAGTTTCATTTGCAAGAGTGACCTTGGTCACCAAAATGACCAAAGCAAAAACAAATAAATTAAACCACAAGAACGAAGCAAATATAAATCGGATCAAAACCTGCTGCGGCCATTGTAGTGGGCAGCACCAAAGTCACTGCCAATGATGTGTGTTTTCGTCGTAGTAGCACTGTTTAAGTTTATTCTGGTCTCAGTGAGCTGTAAGCGGTGGCTAAGCAATGCGTGACCACTGGGCCCTCACAGTGTGGAGACGGGCGGCTCATTTGAGCGGCAGTGCCTCAGTTGTGGAGTCATCCCGAACTGCTCCTTTCACCACGTGTCCTTCAGCCCAAGCACCAAATACTTCCTGCTCTTCTGTGATGGTGAGTTGATGCAGAATTAGGCAGTGGATGTCACCAACTATATGTACATCTCGAAACACTTTTTTTTTAATCTTAACGGCCCTACTGCTTGAGGTGTTTAGCCAGTTCCTCATAGAGAATCCAAGATAAAACTCAAATACACGAGGCGATAACACAACAACAATTTATATAGAGTGATTAATTATTAACCTACTTGATGTTATGCTATCTGCAGACCGCCTCATAGGACTATAAGCTTTGGGTGTCAACTCACAAAATTAGATTTGCACAGTCTACCAACGCCATCTTAAATGATGGAATACACGCTTTGTGACACTGACCAAATGATCAAAGCAATGTTTATCATAAACTAAAGTATAGGTGAGAAGAACGATGAACTCGCTGAGCGTATATGGTATCTGGTATAAGGGCCTCTTGATCCAGGGTGGCTGAGAGGCAATTCTCACTGATATAAATCCCTGGGCCCAGCAATTTTATGGACCAAGGAGATTGTTCTCTTGGGCATGGGGGACTTTTAAAGTAAGTTGGCCCATGGTAGTACAGAGTCAGAAAGGTTAAAGAGTTTTGCAATATATAAGATACATGACTCATAGGAACAGCATCATCTTATTTATTTTCTGATTGTTAAATCTTTCTGAGTCAATGTAGGGGCAGAGGGAATGGATTTATAAAATAGAGTTGTAAAAAAATGGTCTCGCTGTCTACAAGTCTAGCATGAGCACAATGGCACAGCTACACAGAAGATTGCTGATTACTTCTCAGCACCGTGCCTAGCTTAACAACTACAGTGTGTGCCTTTCTGTGTGTCTGTGCATGTGCACCCGTAAGTGTGCATTCGCTAGCAGATTGTACTATAATCTCGAAGGGCACATGTAGGGTCTTGGCTGGTCATGATTAGGATTTTACCTGAGAAGTGGAAACATACACTTTGATGAAATGCAAACACAGGCGTCCCTCTTTGATATAACCAAAACATGGTACTCATTTTTTAATCAATGTATTGTGGGGCTTTTCACCTGATTGAGAATCAAAAATGAAAATGAGCACCATCCAGTGCCGTTAGAGCATTGGTAAACTTTGCTTTTACTTTATATGTACGAATGTGTGTATACAGGAAATAGGATGACAACAAGGCTTGCAAATCAATACTTAATTTGTGTGTTGTTGCCTGCATGAAATGTGTTTCCAGGCCCTACTGTCCCAATGGTGACAGTGCACAGTACAGACAACCCGGGCAGTAAGTGCTAAAGCTTTCAACCGGATGCTTTGTCATCTGCTTTTTATTCCAAAGGCTGCATATTGCTTTCACTTCTCGACCTTTGCTGACTACTCAATTATAAATTATTTAAATTAATTATGAGTAAATTATATAACTACGAACTAGAGATGTTCTTTCATTTTAGCACAGCAATTAGGTAAGTAACGATACAACGATTCACCGAATAAAATGTATTCTTACACTTTACATAGCAATTCATAATTTTCTCTTCCTATACGTTGTATGTTATTGGTTCACATGACCCCTGTCGGATCTTGTGACTCTACACCCATCACAGAATAAAAAAAACTAGAATAGTTTGAATTGTGTGACAAGTCATTGAATCGCAAGGGGGTCAATTGTTAAATATGTAGCAATCGTTCCATATATTGTAGACTGGAAATCTAGCAAACTAACCGTGTGGGTTTTCAGGCTTTCACATCTTGGAAAACAACACTGAGCTGAGAGGCATGCTGGCTCAGAGGCAGACACCCACCACTATCTATCGCAATGTCACCATCGAGGATTACGGTAAGGAGTGTGCACAGGGGCACTGATAGAAAAAAGGCGTTCCATTGAAATATTTATAACCTCCACAAGAGGCCTAATTTCCATGCAGCGTGTGGTGCAGCTAATAAAATGGCTGCATTATTAAATTATCTGGTCACTGAATCGATGGACCCAAAGTGAATGAGTTTTAAGACAGATCTGTTAGGTTTCTTTTCAGTGTTTTTTTCAACCATTTAGAAATATGATTATTAAATTACAGCTCAAATTTAATAACGATGTAAATCTGAAAACCGCACCAGAAAAAGTAACCAAAACTGGGATAAGTCGTTGACACTGGAGCTCCGATGCATATTATGCTCCGCAAATTACATGTGAATATAGAACGTAAATTGGAGCTGCTTTGTGGATGTACACAGCTGTGGCAGCGTCTAGTTAACTGGAATTGGACAATATAATGCTTCTAAAAAATTAGAATTCACACTTTCAGTAATTGGTGACTTCTACTAAACAAAATTTTTTGAAAAAATACCCTTGTAAAAACTGTTCTCAGCAAATTCTGGCCTTACGATGAAAACACAATTCTTGATAAATCGTTAATTTCGTGAGGAGGAAAATTATCAAGAATAATGCAGTGTCCTAGGCCACCTGTAGTTTCACACGTCTAAAATATAATTTTCACCAGTCTTTTCCTGTCACATTGTAAGCAAGTGATTAATTTATCTTCTCCCATTACCATGCATAGACGGAGTAGGATATATTATCATTTATGGTGACGTATGTACGTGTAATATTGTACGCCACTGCTGCCGGAAGAGCCTCCATCAGAGGGAGCTCCAGAGAGCCCCCTTAGAGGGTATTTGGCCTACTCTTCTTCGCTGGCCATACGTCTTGGAAATTGTACGTGTATATAAATATTATGTTAAAAGTATGTGTATGGTACGTATGTTCAAGCGTGACATGAACTAAATATCAGAAATATTTAGGATTGCTTCACAAAGCATCTCGATTCTTAAATTATAAAGAAAAGAAAGCTCGCTCAGAGCAAGCTTTCTGATAATTATCAGAGCGAGCTTTCTTTTCGTTTATAATAATTATAATAATTGATTCATATGATAACAATAGTATAGTTCAGGAGATAATGTGTGCAACAGTTTCAGTTTCTTAATTTCTTAAACAATTGCAGTTCATGAAAGAAAATAATTGTCATTTATGTGTCACTTAAATGCTAATTCGTTTCAAAGTTCCTTACAAAATGCCGAAAAAACATAAACGGCCGCAGAAAATGAAACAGAGCAAAAAAGAACAAAGGAGTTGGAAAACATGAGCTCAGGGACCTGGCATTCCCACGCATAACTGACAGGGGTGTTGGAGACCAAAGTAACAGAGTCGGGACGATGGCTCATGGGGATTTGTTGATTCTTACATTTGTACAAAACAGTTGTAAACCAGGGTTTGAAGCGGGCTTGCAAAGCATCAGGTGTATCGCATTTGGTAGATGGTCAGTTTGTTGATAATTGCTGTTGTTTGGACTTTTATACCACGCTTACAGTTGCACATATTGAACAACATTGTGTGATGATTATAGAATTTGGACTTGCGTGTCATGCATTCCTTCCACATGTTAGTATCGGTGTGTACCATTTCCAAACCTCTGCGATTAAAATGTAACGTGACATTTTAGTGTTGAACATGGTTTCATTTTTGTTTTATTTTTGGGCAATCTTATTTTACTAAAATATTAAAATAAAATCGTCGACATCATCACAGTTTCAATCTTTATACATATATATGAATAATCGAATATGTTTTTGTATATATGCTAGACAGTTATAAAATAACAACACAAATATATTTCCACATTCCTATGATTCTGTCGAGGAATGCAATAGTTGTATTGTAACACACCTCCACATAGTTCAATGATGATAGCCATGTGAGATGAGCCTCCTGCACTCTGCCTCTGCTGCACAAATTTCTCTTCTGGGCCATGGTGAAACATTGGTATCATTGTCCAAATATATCGCTGACAAAGTGCTGCCAAATTGCCATTTTGTTCAATTATAATTTTTATTCATGGTACCCTTCAGTAGGTAATGGAGGGTTAAAGGTTAGATTGAATGTGATCATGATGAATAAAACACAAATAAATGGCATTCATAAATCATTATTCGAGGCAGCAGACCACTCCTACAAATTAACTAAAATGAGCCCCAGGTAAAGAGAGAGCGACGCACGCTGTATATAGATCACTACCTTTGTGTGGTGCTTTGAATTGTGGCCATTTTTATATTTCTATTTTGTGTCCATTAGTACAATTACGACGTTTGATGCACCACATGTGGACACCTGGCTTTGATGGAATATATCTTCTCCCTTTTTTATTTTCTAGTATGTATCTGAATTACAGTATGGGACACAAAACCTGCTAACCACAAACATTTTACATGAACAAAATCTGGTCTTTTATGAGTTTAGAAACGTCGGTGAGATATGAAAACGAGCATTATACCATCATGTCTAATGTGTCTGGATTGTTTGTGCAATTCCCTTACCGTGGAATTGACCATTTAGCTAACATTATTGCAGTTGTATCGTTTGTATGTGATGAATCAACTTGTAACGATGCGCCAATTCTTCAATGTAAACCAATTTTCCTTATGATACACGCATAGGGTGCATGTAAATTATATGCAAATGTACGATAATGCTATATTTAGGTGAATAGAGAAAACAAAAATACGCAAATTACACAATGAATGAGAACATACAAACAAGAGTCTTGAATCACATCTTGACCTCGATTTTGTGATTATGCATCAATTAGCCGTGTCGGTGTCTCATTCTATGCTTTGTAATTGATGGTCTGTTAACTTCTTACTGATACATTTCAAAATACAGTACTGTAATGTCTCCAAAGTAACCTGTTAATTTGTTTTAAACCAACAAATTCCATGTTCACTTCTAAGTTCTATAACATTGTTATTTTATATGACATCATGCATGCACATTTCATCTAAAAAAAGACTGATGGATGAAGGATAGTGAAAGAAATGAGTAATTCTGTGTTTTGCAGTGGTACCTCTACAGCTGATGCTTCCTGCAGGTTTTACTGAAGAATTCCTCTATCCACTTCTGCTTATCATGTGAGTGCATCGACCTTCAGACTGTTTTACATTCTGAAAGCATGCATGCACTTCAGCTGCTTATCTTCCGTTGGATCTATATACTGTACATTTTGCATATATACATGTGAAAATAACGTCATTGTTTTTAATCATACACCACTGCCATTGTAAACTTTACAATATTTTTTTAGTGACTTTTTATTAAATTGTATAATATTCAGATGGATATATATTAAATAAATATATGTTTTATCAATGTCAGTGGAAAGCACTTAAAATTATAATTAGCATAATCTAGTGGCTAAGATGCCCATCGTTATAATCATGAGAATCGACTTTGTTTTTTACGCTCCAGTCATTAAAATACATATCTTGCAATACAATAAAATCACCAGCTAATTCAAATATACTAAATGTACTTCTGCTCGCGGACATTTACATTGAGGCGCTATAAATGTATCTTCTGTATGAAGTCAATAGAGAAACCCTGCTTTCGTTAGTCAACATTGTGTACCATACTGTCACGGATCGCAGATTCCATTGCGCCCAATCGACGCTGTCAGTATTCTAAATCTATTGACTTTTTGTCTTGAAAGGAGTCCTATCATGAAAGTAATCCTACAGACCTCGATGCCATTTTAATAAGATCTATGGGGATTGTGTTTTCTGGGAGGACTTATATTTCAGCTTCTCCTTTGATTTGCGGTGTATTCATCGCATTGCTTTTTGACCCTGAATGGATTGTCCTTCCCACGGGAGTTATGAAACGGCGCCATGGTGATTTTTGTACAGAAGGAGACTTAGAGAGAGATACCTCGAGGCTTTGTTGCAACTTCGCCGTGCTTGACTTTCGCAAGCATGTAAATGGACGGTGTGCACGTGGCCTTACAGAGAGCATGCCCCATGGCGATGATCAATTGTATTGCGTTACTCCTGGGGGTCTCCTCCCCCGCTGTGCAGGATTGACGAAAGGTGCCGAACATGTACGTGTAACCCCGGCCCCCGTGTTTTCGGTGACAGTGATGGTGTGCCCGGGGACCAGAGCGTGTCCGAGGTGTTCGGTTTGTCATGGGAAGCTGCGCTGGCGAGTGGGCATGCAACGATTGTTGCCCGGTTTGACGGACGTGGCGCGGGTTTCCATGGCAGCCGTTACCTGCACGAGGTGCATCGCAAGCTGGGCACAGTGGAGGACCACGACTATGTCACTGCGTTACGGTGCGTTACCCACACGCCGAGCAATGACACCAGCGCATGAGAATCCCAATGGCTGTGGGACCTGTGGAGATATATTTACCAGTGTCATTATTTTGTCATGTGTTGTGGGACAGAGATGTCGGTTTGTGCATTACATAATGCTGATCGCTAAAAGACGCTGCATTGGAAGTTTTGTGGACCTGCAGGAATACCTGTTACGTGGTATTAATATTTGAATGCTTGTTTATTATTCTTGGGTGAGATAGCAGGTTGACAGTTCCACAATTTACTTTGAGCAACAACCAATAGACTCCTCTTGTTTAGTATTGCACTGATATGGAATTGATGGTAAAGTATGCAACATATTGTGTACAGTAAAATGCTTCTAAATAATAACAATATACTACATCTCGCTCAAAGTATTTATTGCTCCTGCAATTAGTCTTGAAAATAAAGCAAAAAGTACTGGAATATAACACGTTGGCTTTTGCAAACCAATATGATCAATTTATTTGACTCAGATCGAGTGGATATGTTGATAACATCACGCCATCTATATAAGGCCCAGGGAGGGAGGAGATTTTCACAGTTCTGGAAATCATCTGATGATGCTGGTTACACTTCCCAACGAAACGTCGTACCAAATTGTTAAATGTTGTGGATTGTTCTTCAACGTACCGGTGTGTTGAAGCAACTCAAAATGGTACGTTTTGTTCATTGGCAGATTTTGTGGCAACTTAATTTATTAGACTGTGTCGAGTATAGGAGAGCGTACAGCACATCTTTTGCTCGTGCGATCTGACACATATCAAGTATGAATCTTAGTTCTAGAATACTATTTTAAAAAAATTCTTTCCAATTGTGTGATATTTAACTTCACAATTTAACTTTATATAGCAAAGTGTGCACGCTTCAATGTCTACGTTTAAATTTAGACAATTGAGTATCGATTTCGTAATAAATAAACTGTCTTGCAGTGAAATTAGTTTGTATTGTATTTTTATTTTATTGATCACGAAGAGCTGTTTGTTATGAAAATATAATAATGGCTATGTGTAAAAACAAATGGTTGTTGTTTTAGAATGACTTTTCAAAGTATTTAGCAAAAATGCTGTAAGCAAAAATAATGTGTATTTGGAGTTTGACAGTTTGTGTTCAGCACGAACGTTTATCATTTTAGGTCACTGCTAGAACTGCCGTACATCGACAAGAATAGGATTGGGGTGTATGGCAAGGTATGGCAACTTTAATACCTTTATTTTTCATTTAGGCTTCTGATAAAATGTTATAAGCATTATTGCAAAACACACATTCAGTTGTTGACTCGTACCTCAATCAAATAGATGTCACAAATGTATTTTGAATCAAAATAATATATCTAAAAATGCACTCACAATTGATTTTTTCAAACCTACAAATAATGTAATGGGGAGCTCTTTTTGTGATTTACCATTTTATAATCTCGCAATTGTTTCCAGGACTCTTTGCTGCAGTCAATGACTACGTGAGTGTGCGGCATTATGTCCTTCGAGAATACATCGCTCCGTGAATCTGTGTCCTTTCCTCTCAGGGCTATGGGGGTTACCTGGCAACCCTGGTGCTGGGGATGGGAGAAGCACAAGCGCGCTGCGGTGTGGCTGAGTCGCCCATCTTCGACCCCATGCTTTATGGTAGGCAAAGCCAATTCTGCCGACTTGAGGCATTCGGTAGTTGCTGGCTATGCCAGAGATACCTCGGATTCATTAGTGTCACAAGATGGTTAGTGTGTAAATATTTGGAAGCTGTGACATTGTGCTAATGCCTTAATGTATAATTTTGACATACTGTAAAATTATACAGTCGTGCTACATGTGTAATGGGTTCAACTGAGTTGCAGATGTAGACTTGGAGGCAACACATTAATTCAGTTCCAACACACGGGGTAACTTTCCCCTTAACAGAATAACAACCTATGATGGTGACCACCAGGCTAACTACACTAGTTACAACATAACTGCTACTACGGACTGGGATCAACAGCTTCGGCCCGGGTCCACGTGTTGGAGACTAAGGGTTTCTTCCAGGATGAACAACAACCCTGGTCCCTCTCGGGACCCAGCTTATATTCTCTGTGGCATGGCCGGCTCCGCCCTTGGCCACTTCCACCTTCTAGAATCCTCGGGAAGGATCTGGGTTCTAATCACGTGACCAACCCTAGCCCCCTCTTGGGGCCCCTTTGTAGACTTAACTGGTCACGTGTCCTCCCGGGTCAACCAGAATGCCATGGCCTCGAATAACCTCATCCTTCGGCCAACGCCCACACCCTGTCCTGTCGGGTCGGCACTGTACGCGAAGAGTGGTGCCATCTAGCGCTGTAATTCAGCACTTACTGGGCCCCTCTAGGGCCGGTACTACACCCACACCACTGTGTTATCCGCGATGTCGCTACACCGCACGCCGTGCCTCTCGAGGGCCGGCACTGCACCCAGCATGTCGACATCCAGCGATGTCACTACACATGTATAAGATATACAAATATGAAAGAAAATTGTAAGAATTACCAATCATCAAATTATTATTAAAGCTAGAGCCTTGTCTTGTCTTCTAAGTGATAATAACTCTAGTTTTGACAAATGTAAGAGAAGGAATAATGTTGTGTTGGAAGGACGTTGGCTATTTTAGATTTCCTAATCATTTTGGCCTTGCAGCCCAAATCCAGGAAATACTGCAGACGATAACAGACAAAGTAGGTAAAAAAGTACAGAATGCAAACACATAATAGACAAATGATGATAAAAGTTTGGAGAAAAAGAGGAAAAATTCGACAAGTTCACATGCCTAAGAGGACTGATATCACACAATAGAAGTTGTGAGGATGACATTAAGAGAATAATCAGATTGGTTGCTGCAGCTTTGGAAATACACTACAAGGTCACATAAGATGGCAACATCTCAATTAGAATGAAAACGAGAGTGGTTGACACCAGTTGTGCCAGTGCTGCGATTGGGCCTTGAGGAGGGCTGAAAATATGAAAAGACTCACTGCAAAACCAGTTGACTGAGAAGAATCATGAGTCTACTAATGCGCCAATTATTGAGGATCGAACAAATTAGAATACAATTAATACAGAAACTTGCCTTGATGGAGAAGATTGAGGAGAAAAGGCTGCAATGGTTTGGACATGTAATGAGTATAAAAAGACACATAATACAATATTTGATACTATATATGTACGTAGAGGGAACAAAGAAAGTAGGAACGCAGAAAACCAGATGGATATACATAGTACGGAAAGATATGATGAAAAAGGACAGTAATTTTCTGAGCGACTAGATCGATTGAAGACACCAGGCAGCGGAAGGCCATATCTCGCTTAAGAGTGAGATATAGCCGAGCTATTTTCAGAGCTACATGCATAGAGAAGCTATTTTAAAATGTGATGAAGATAAATTTAAAATTAACATTTCCAGAACTACAGTCTTGCTTGTGCTACACCTCCAGCCAAGTATAAAATTGTTGATCTCTCCGTTGTGAGTGAATGTTGCTTGAGAGCGTTGTGCAGACAAGGCACCTGCTCGCACCTCCTGTAACATTCTTCTCATCTGCATTTTGACAGCATGGTATAAAACACAAACCCCTTTTATAATGCGAGGTTATGGCTTGGCTACGGGAAGCATAGAGCACATCTGTTTCGCACTGGTGACCAAATGGGCTGCATGAACGAATTAAAGGTTCTTCATTAGAAAACGAAATGACACGGGGTTATGGAGGTCATTCATAATTGGGTCCATATCAACATGACAACTCAACGCTTGCTTAAACCAGGCTGTCAGCACTGAACTCTGAATATCGTTTTCCACTGTATTTGGTATACATTATACTGCGTAGGTTCTTGTGATTCTCAGTAATGCTGTGAAATAAAGACATTAGGTTACATAGTTACAAAAAATACGAAAAATATAATAGGACAAAAGGAACAATTTTTGCATAAAGTATAATTTAAGGTGCTGTGATTCATTATTGTATTGTTAAAGATTTGCATTTACAGTTCTGGTTTCCATTGCCCTTGATGTGCCCATGGGTAACACAAGGTTTCGACAGTGAGGAACAGCTTGGCATGCGTACCCCCCATTTAATTCTTAATTTAATAGACGACATTGGCTTGAAAACACATACCCTTGCAAAGCAGCGCTGGAAGAATGCACTTGTCTTGTGACACTTTGGAGGTATTGACATTGGTAAAGATCAGCTGAGGTGGAATGGTATTGGACTTGTGAAGTGTGTTTGTGTAACCTCAACTATTAATCACAAGTTGTCGTCTTCAATATGGTTCCTTGAGGTTGAGGTTCTGAATCATATGCCTATCACTCTAACGAATGTGGCGAGAATGCTCGTTCATTTATAAGCATTACATAGCTTAGAGGCCAGAAAGTCATACTGATAGATTTTCAGGTCGGGTTCGGGTTAAGCCAAAACCAATTGAACTGTAACCAGGTGAACTATAAACAATTTAGTTGGTTAAAACAGTCTTAGAAGGTTCAGTTGCAGTTAAATGTTTGCTAAAAGAAACTTGTTTCAACCAGTTAAAATTGATCATGAGCAACAAAAACCATACCTATTTTTTTCCATTCCAATTTAGGTTTCGGTTTCAGTTCTGATTATGGTTTGAGTACTTGAACCAAAGCGTTTGTAGTTAGACTCTCTGTAGTATAGACAATAACAAACTATGTATATATGCAACTCATTAAAGTTTTATTAAATTGTACTTTCCTCTTTTTTTACGAGATAAATATTTTGTTACCAATGGTACAATATATTTAAGAAAAGCTCGGGGAGTTACACCAACATCTGGTTCAATATTTTTAAGCCAAACAAGCCTGATAATTGTAAGTAGCATTGCATTACTGACTGTGGTAATGATGAAGGATGTAAGAAAGACGGAATGCTCTTGTGGGATTGCAGTTTTAATTTAAATGTGTATAATGGGAAACCAAAGAGATAAATCAGCTTGAGGCCCTATGCCTATGAAAGTATATATATTAGAGTGGCACAAACCCTGACTATTTAGGCAGCTGCTGTTGAACCATGCTCAGAAAATATTATTTGTTTACCTTCATATATCTCCTTTTTAAAGTGATTTGCGAGTTAATGTACGGCAAAAATACAAGTCTCTTGTAAATGCATCCATTCTTATAATATATTTTCCATAAACCCTAAAAACCCAACATAAAAGCTACTAACAAAAAAAACCTTTTCGTTACATTTTATTATTGTTTTTTGTCTCATTTCCACTCTCCTACGGTATCCATCACCCACAAATTCACCCAAATCAACTCTGCATTCCTCCTCCTAGCCCCTAGCACTTGCTTAAAGAAGGGTGATTTACAGCTTATGTGAAAATGTACAGTGCAAATAAAATGGTATAATGAAGCAAAATATTACAATAAGCTGCAACATGGTGATGAAGCTTACAATGACATAAGGGATAAGGATGAATCTGAGATCCCTGGAGGTCACATCTAGGTGGCCATTTTACTGCAAATGTCACCCAATTTCCTTTTGAGTATTTCCTAATGGCTTCTACAATATTGTCAATACAATGCCCTTTTGTAAATTAGGCTGGAAGGCTTTTCATTGTTGGAGATACAAGCAGGGACAGGGTGAAACAAAATACTGCCCTGACATGAACAGAAGGTCTTAGGTTGTGTGACTGAAATTTCTGTTGGAGCAATTTTAATTAAATTCTGGTAGACTGGTTTTCCATCATCCGCCCACAACAACTCACGTGGTTTAATGCCAATTTCTTTTGTTCCTTCTTATTTTCTCCTTTTGAAGGTAATAAGCTCACATCGCTTTGTGGCCTGAATATGATATGCCAAGCTAGCTATATGCCTCAAACCATAGGGTAGAGAGTGGGAACACAACTAAAGAGACCGTAGAGAGGGACAGCAGGAAAAGTAAAGAGAGAAGAGTACGTTCGATTGAAGTCGAAAGGCATTTCCATAAAAAAAATACCAAGCCTTCGATTCCTTATGAAGCTAAATCTGCACAGCCCCCAGATACATTGCCGTGGTATTTTCTAATCTGGTACCGCAATTGTACTTTAAAAACCTCAGGGATACCCTGCATTGCATAGATCTTGGAGAGGATCTGTAAGATGATGCAGCAATCCTGGTGTTGGGAATGGTTTAAACTATTATTGGGGCACACTGAGGCACACTTTGTGCACAGCTTGGAGTTTGCGATGTGCGTTCTCATTGTGTACAATTTAGTGTTCAAAACATGTACAATATCCTATCGGCTAGTGTATGGTGTTCCAACGCTGACATTCGCCTCAGTGTGTGCTACAGGTCATAATGTGTGTCTGGAATTATGGTGTTAAACTGTACTGCTTGACCCTCCCTAATGACGTTAATTTAAGCAGTGATATTTAACAGAGAAGGAGAGTCATTTTAATATTCATAAAACATCAGATAATCATATCATCACATCACTGCATGCAATACATGTTTTAAAGTATTTTTTAATATATTTATTTGTGTGATGTATACGTTTACATCATTTCTAAAGCGATTTAAACACAGAAATAGATTTGAAAATATTCGTGTGAACTACAGTTTGTATTCTGACTCCCACAGCCTCTGCATTTTCTGAGCGCTATCTGGGCTTGCCAGCCCGTGAGGAGAATGCGTATGAGGTGAGGACCAGCCTTGAATGCAAACCCACTTCTACATTACTCATCTTCATTGTGGAAGACAGAGCATGTGCAGAAGCATTCAATACGTTATGTATTTTACATCCATGCCTTTAACATTGTGCACCCACATGTGTGAATTACTGTCATTACATTTTCCTTGTGCCTTTAGGAAATGAGATGCACATCATCTGCAAATAAATAACATTGCCTCCGTGAAATATTAACCCTGTATTTGGAAAGATTACGATGGCTTTGTAAGCCCTTAATAATGGTTTCTTACAGAAGGAGTAAGAATGTGTTTAACAAATTTGTTTTGGTATATTCATGGGAATTTCCCTTTACATTACATATTGCGCCTTTTATTGATCATATATCTTCACTAACTTATATATTGTGTTGTTTTTAACAATCCATCTTTCTTGACCATGATCACGTAATTATGTTCTCTGACTGTATTTTGTATGGAATTCTACCTCAATATTTTTTCTGTATTTTTTTATTCTGTTCAAATGTCTCACATTCACTTTATCAGGCTGCCAAAGTGAGCAGTCGGCTCAGCTGCCTCAAGGCCGAACGATTCTTAATCATCCATGGCACAGCTAATGGTAAGGATTCTCTGAAAAGGCTTTTACTATGGCCCTGGTGCAGTTTGTGTGTGTATATATATGATGTATTGAAAACAATTGAAAATATAATTTATATTCATCCTGTAGCTATCAATATTTTATGAGTTATCTTGCATTATTATTAAACGAATAAAAATAATAATTCATAGCCCAATGTATATCCACTGCTGGATGAAGGCATTCTCATGGGGATTGTTTGACCATATTTCACTACTGGTCAGTCCAAGTTGCCCAGGATCAGTCCAGGAATTCAACAACTCAGGTCACCAGGTGCAAAGTGCAGTGTGCTAACCACTGTGCCACAGCTCCCCGCATTCTTCTAATATTAGATGCATTTATTTTTCACAGATCTCCTGAACTTCCTTGCTTGTTCCCTCCCAGGTTTATTTTGTTTAACCATTCATTAGAGTCTGTTAAATATGTGACAACTTAACTTTCATTTCCATTAAGATAACTAAGAAAGATAGAAGAGGAGGTGGCATCAGTACCAGTGTAACATTGTGAGTTATGGCAATCGTCAGCAGAGGCACATACCTACTAATATAACCCAGGTGTCCTTAACACTCGTGACGCCACTCCACATCGACCAGCCCCCCTCATTAATATTCATGGTCAGGTGACGTCCTCCAAATAGACACCCCCCCCCCCCCCATTAATAAAAATTAGTAGGTGACGTCACTCCACATGGGGGGCCGAGGCGCCTCCTCCCCCCTCCTCGGCGTCAACTTACAACCCTCACGACAAAGGCAGAACCCTCACGTCACGTGATCTCCGTAACGCTATTGAGACATAGAAGTAAAAAGGACGTCATGATGAACAAGGGATTATAACCCTTAAATGAAATAAGTCTGTGTCACCACGGCCTTACAAATTGCACACGAATGGATGCAATGAATATCATGTCGCGGTCTGCTTTTCGCTTGCAAGTTTCAGATTTACTGTAATACACCCGTCCTTCGACGGGCAAAAGGCTAGTTGTAAAATAGCTTTCTAACCATCTAAGAAGCCTTACTATCACAGGTGTTGTTTTTTATATAACCTTCATCAATTACAGACGTTAAGCACATTTCACAAGAGCATTGACAAGTATTTAAACAACATACTCTTTGCTTCTTTTGGTAAAGTCACGTAGGTTGAAGAAATAAAATTAAACAATTTTTTAAAAAAAATTCCCTCCTGAGGACGACCACTTGTGTTGCAATCGAATCGTCGTGATATATATATATATATTTCAACCTACGTGACCTTACCGAAAGAACCAAAGAGTATGGATTCCTGCAATCACGAAAGCTTCAAATCAAGATATTTAAACAACATGAGATAAGTGTCGGTAATTAGACAAAAAATTAAACAAACATAGAAATGGGTCTTTAAGGATTCTTTAAAAACAAGGCTAATTCACAAAGCAAGTTTGAAAGACGATAACATCCTCCTACACGGAACATGTGATATTAAAGTGTATTTCATTAAAAAAAACACATGAATCAGTCTGATCACCAACTGAGAAACCAAATTACAGAAAATTGGAAAGCAGATTATTTTCATGATTAGATTAAATTATTCTGTATCATGGGATTTGTGATATCTTAGAAAAATGCAAGACATATTTGTTTTTTTAAATAAGGGGAGTTTATAATAAGCATCACTCAGATATTAATGATATAAAAGTACATATTAGTTAATTTTACTGCTTCAGTTGCAGGACTTTGATGATTAACTTTACAGAATAACTTTTTTTAAAATTGGAATTTGTAATCATCCAGGTAGGGTGTTGACTGTTATGTTATGTAATCCGACTCTCTGTTGTATTACATTACATTTCTAAGTATACTAGATTTGTGTTTCTATTTCATTTATACCTCATGATAATAGCTTGTGTTGCAATTGAAACGTCGTATGCAAGTATTTAATTTATTATTTTATCTTTATACGTGACTTTACCGAAAGAACCAAAGAGTTGTAATTTGGGGTTTTACTACTTTTAAACGTTAGTATTTTTTAAATTATTTAGTTATTTTTCCCTCAAGCTAATATTTGTTCCAGTGTAAATGTAACTAATAAAATAACAAAATATGCAACACATTGCAATGTAATGCAAAAGCCAAAACAACTCCTGGCCGCTACTTATGTCCTTCATAATAAATATCCACCACCAGTGCTCCTCCATACAAAGTTGTTGTACACTTGAATTAAGGCTGCGCTATTACACCACATGCATTGAGGCTGTGCCATTTCTTACAGGTGTGTTTGATCTGCCAAGTTGTGGGAAATGTATTTGAATTATACCAAATATAATGTGGTGGTATGTTTTTTTTCTTTTTCAGAGATGGTCCACTTCCAGCACACTGCAGAACTGATTAAACATCTTATCAGCATTGATGCAAACTACACACTCCAGGTCGAGTACCACAGTTTACAATCACAAATATTAAATTATGTTATAATCAGGCTTTGACGATGCACATTTTAGATACAGCAAAACAATATATAAAAACGTTTTTCCGGAATATTTCAACGTATTTTTTCTCTCATAAATAAAAATGAAAGATAAACGATGATAAACTGTGTAGATGTTAATAGGCACCAGTGTGTTATGGACCTGATTCAGGTGTTGACAATCATACCTACGCTTTAGATTTTTGTTGGGTAAAATTGTGTCGTTAACACCACCTACAATGGTATAAATCACCAATTAGGTGGTGTGTTTCGGCCATTGCATCAAGATGTCAATATGATGTAAAGCTTTCGTGACTGCAGGGATTCATCTTCTTGGTTCTTTCGGTAAAGTCACGTAAAAGGGAAATAATAAAATAATAAAAATTAAACATAATAAAATACAATTCTCACGACGTTTCGGCCACAATGCAAGCAGCCGTCCTCAGGTGAAGAACAAGTCTGTCGGAAAGACAGCTGCTGCTTGCGTTGTGGCCGAAACGTCGTGAGAATTGTATTTTATTATGTTAAATTTGTATTATTTTATTATTTCCCTTCTACGTGACTTTACCGAAAGATCCAAGAAGATGTCAATATGACCTTATATGTAGCGTCCTATGGGAATATTATAAAACCCAAGCAAACTTTACATTGCAGATCTATCCGGACGAGGGAAACTCTGTGCGCGAGCTCAAGTGGAGGCGGCACCTCTACAAGACTATGACAGACTTCTTCGTTGACTGCTTCAGCCAGCTGGCACCACGTGTGCGAGACGAACGCGAGGACGACGATGATGAGGACGAGTGAACTACGCTTGTTATTACTGTCATGTCTAAAGGTGGAGACAGAGGGCGGCACAATAGGGTGCATCGCTTCTCATGGGGTTTCCCCTGCTAGTTGATGGCCATACGCGTGAACAACATTGGAGCAGCCACCAGAATTTCTAGCTTATGTACTAGTTTGTACTAGTGTCACTTGCGCATTCAATTAGGGCTCCGTAGGAAAAATAAGGGGAGGAGAAATGCCTCCACCAATTCCCTGAGGTCACCTCGATGATATGCTATTGGTCATCGAATCCTGAGTTTGTAACTCATAACTCAGCATATCAATTATAGAAGTAACGGTTTTAAAGTCAAATTACGAATATCTTAAATAACTCTTTTAAAACATTTTATTTTAAATAAAACATGTTTTATTTTTAATTATTAATATTTGTACAGTATAGGATTGCATATACACTGAAATAACAATATATATAGAGTATTTAATTTCGTGATCAAATTGATCTGCAATCATTTGATCCAAGCATGAGAGTGTTCATGTTGAGAAATTCAACCATTGCTGCATGGTAGTTGGAGCTCAGAGCAGCCACATGAGAAACCATGCATTCTAAATATTCTCCTTGATGTCCCCATCCCCGCCATTGCTTTCCAACGTGCGCACGGACTTCCAACATGCTTTCTTTAAGCAATGTCTTGTGTCTCTTTATATTGCCACATCATAATTGAAAATATAGTCACTCCAAAAAAAGTTGAATGGGAAATTGTTCATATTTCGGTAATCTGAAGGAAAATGAAACGGAAAATAATAGTGCTTGCAAACAACATTCATTTTAAATTAATGAATAATTTAGCTGAGTTGGTTGTTGACCATAACTACAGTTTCAAATATGTATTCCTCTCTCTACACCAATTACTGATTCAATAATTTTCACTTGGGACTATGCACAAAACTAGGAATGACAATAGTAACTAAATATACTGCTCAGTATATTTTAACTATTTGCGGTGTTAAAAATAAAGTGATCCTGTGGAACCTGACACCAAATTCTTTTGCGAAATACACCTGCCTGAAAGATTGCAAAATACAGTTGTTAAATACAGAAATATTTCATAAGCCTACACTTGTTTGCATTCATAAGCATGTATTTCCCAGGACTTGTTAACGTGCATTAGTGTTCCACAGGGTCGCCTTTTTTTAGGTGTGTATTTTATTTTCACACTATAGCACAAATGTTGCATCAATTACAATTGATTAAAGTGAATCCCTTTTAAATTATTGACAATAGGCTCAAGAGAAGCCATCTATTGGATAAGCACGAGTCAATGTTCATTCAATAATCGATGAAAACTATTTCAGAAAACTATTAAGTGCAATATATACAAGTGTATTTTTGTAAACATTAAAAGCGTATTTAATTATAGAATGGTTAATGGTAACAAAACATATTAACTTCTGTAATAACATGCTGAAAATAACTTACTTTTCAATAACCATCATATCAAGCTATGAAATAGCAAATGTACTCAAATTCTACTAATATTCCTTATACGATGGTAGGCATTTTATTTATAGTTTTTATTCTCTTTTCTAACTTATGAAAATCTCAATTATAAAAATGTATGATTTTCCTTATTCAAGTTAACAACCAAATTACATGTCAGTACTCTGTACTTAAAAATGTAATCTAAAACATCTGCTACTGCATCATTTGAACGGTTATCCAGTATTCCACCACGTTTTTGACTTTCATTTTTTAAGAATGGCATATCACACACAGTACAATCGTGGAATATCTTCAATCACTATTCCAGGAATATCTGTCCAGAAGTTGTGGACAGTTTCCAGAGGTCTCCATGATACACATCCATCTGATCTGTATAAAATCAGACAATTCACAGGGTAAAACGTGAATTTATTTCCGATTAATTATTTAATAGATCTGTGCTTAATTTACCAAATGTACTGTACGATCACAGTGTGTAGTGCTCTGCTTTGAAAACCTTTCTGGTAAAGTTTTACGTAACTTATACACACACACAATACATATACAGTCATATGAAGCTGTGCAGAGCCTCCACCTGTTTATTAATTTGCGCACGTCCTCTATAGAGTTCAGGATTCTGAGAGTTTGTCTTGCATTTCTGATGTTTGTAGCAATTCTTTGGTCCATAAAATGCATAGCCCGTGAATGCTTTGAACTGCTTGGATTTTTATCAGTGTCCTGTAAATATGTTACTTTAATAAGCACTTTAATGGACTCGTTATTGTGAATAAGTGTTAAATGTTACCAGTGTTAGTGTTGCTGTGTCACATTATGCTTTAGGCCAGTTCCATCTTCAATGTTCTAAAATGATTGCCACATTCATTTTTGCCTCAGTGTTGTGTTTTCCCAGTTGATTAAAAACTGTGCCAAACATCACAGTGTGTTTGTAAACTTTTTAAACTAAACACTATGTAGTAAAATAGTATTGTTTACAGAAATTAACGTGTTATATTTACTTATTCTTTTCAGGTAGTAATTATCCAATATAAAGTTGCCCATTTGAATTTGTTTAGGTCTTTTACAAATATTGTAATAACTTAAGCTGCATTAAAGTACCAGATATAAGGAATGCTTTTCAACTGGGACTCCAGAACCTAGAGTCTGCTGGGTGGCATTACACACTGGGTGAGTCGTTTGAGAATTATGGGGAGAAAATGGAGGACGTTGTGGTTTTGTCCACTACTGGACATCTGTGAAAAAGAGCTTTATAGCTCATCCAATTCCTCCAGTATAAATATTCCTGATTTCATTTTCCACCTGTGGGACGTACACATATGATCATGCTGCCACCTGCTGGTGGAATTTATCACGGGTCACAATGTTTTGTGTCACATCGCAATTGGCACTATTGTAGGTAATGCAATGATTTGTTATTTTTTTGTGATGCATTATTTATATAAAATGCTACAAAAATATTATAAATTTAAAGTGATTGGCTTATAATGGTCCATGTACTCATGTTGTGTCACGATGAAAACAAGCTCTGAATTTAAGCTAAGTGTTCTTCATAGCCATCGTTATCTCGATACCTTCTTTTGAAACGTAAATGTATTATAAATGCACGTGTGTATGGTGGACTTCCAATAGGAACTGCTGACTGAAAGCTATGCAAATACTTTTTCATGTCAGCGATAGCACACAATATACAGCTTAATTTTAAGAAAAATAACCTGCAAGGTAAGGAGTGGATATTCTCATTTATGCACGATCTTGAGCAATTAGAATTTAAAGTTCAGATGTGCACACAGCTGTCCTTGCTGGTTTAAATACAAATTGAAAGGTAAATGCAGTTCTACTTTTATAGGTCGTTTGAAACAAATCTAATCAGAAAAGCAGCATCCGTTATCTTTGTAAAAAGTATTGGATATTAATTACACATTATTGCACATTAGGCACACAAAAGGAATGTTTTCAAAATAATTCGAAACATTCTGCTCTTCCCTGGAAACTAACGGTTGGACCCCAAAAACGTGTTGGCGAGTAAACCCTGTGCCTGTCAACCCATATGGTTTACCCGTATTCTTGAACAGGGAAATTGAGTTTCAGGTCGAAACGGCGCACAGCCTTTTCAATAGGGGCAACAAAGACATCATACGGCCAAAAAAAAAAAGTTGTGGGACAGCTTTTTTTTTTACTCTGAAGAGTAGCGATCCCCGTAGCAGCCGAAAATTTTGATCCTGAAATTTGTAAAAACAGGATTGGGATGTACATGAATGATAGTGTATTGTTTAACCCTTCATAATTTACTGTTTAGTGTTGTACATTTACAAAATGAGTGTGTGCATCCACATATCAAGTAAGCAGCATCAGTAAGCATACTGGTAGGAACCTCCTGGTTACGCCAGCCCACAGGGGATTATTGTGTCCGTCCGTCGTGCAGGGAGGGGAGGGTGGGGAGAGGCTGGGTGGGGAGGGTGGGGAGGGGCTGGGTGGGGAGGGTGAGGCTGGGTGGGGGGTGGGAGGGGTGGGGCTGGGTGGGGAGGGGCTGGTCACCCCGTGGTGCCCTTATAAAACTCAACGTTTAACCTACTCACGCCGGCTTGTGCCCGCCCTCACAGTCGGCCATATTTGCGGAATACATCACGCCGCTGTTGACCCTGGCCATTGACCGAGCAACCCAACGTTCCTACCAGCTCCCTCCGCAGGAATGTGTTAAGTAGCATCACTGACACCAATTATCAAAAGTAACACAAAAAAGTTTTTGTTTAGTAACAACATTTTTGTCGATTTTTTTGTGTTTCTCCCTTGTGATGGGACTTTGTAGGATGAACGTTGAGATTTATAAGGGCACGGGTTGACCAATGAAGTCTTGAGTTTATCTGTAATAAGGTCGGCACTGATAAGGGGTTGACAGGTATGAAACCCAGAACATTTAAAATTCGAGGACGTTTCGCTTGCGGTTACAAGCAGCGTTTAAATTATTGAATCCGAAAGCATGACGTCACAGGGCAACTGTCACGTCCCCCACGTGGCACCGAGTAGCACGCCGGCAGTCACGTGAACAGCTCGCGCGCCGGGGGGGAGTGGCGGTGGAGGGGCGTGGCGGGGAGGAGCGTGGCTGGGAGGGGGGTGGCGGATCACGTGAGCAAGCCAGCTGCCCCGCCCGACGTGTGGTGCTCACGTGACCATGACGTACTAACCCACGTGATAAGCCACTTCGTTAAGCTGTCGTTTGTGGCCAAATCGCGTCTGCAAAAGAAGTTAGTAGCTCGGTTGTATTTACCTGGCAAAATAAAACAAATAGTTTAGTTTTATTTGCGTATATATTTTTAACCGACTCGTTTACCTTTCCTATACTTTGCACTTCTGTAGTTTTTTTTTCTATTGCCTGTGATTGTAAACGTTCTGACCCGCCTCTTCTGTGCAATCCGAGGGAAAAAAGAGCTTTATAGCTCATCAGATTCCTCCTGCAGTATAAAAAAAAATATTCTGGATTCACGGCGGTCACGTGGAGAGTGGTGGTAAAGCGATGAGCGCTTCGATCTGCGCTACGACCTCGTCGACTCGAGTTAGTTCCCCCTCTCACGGCCAACAACCCGGTGACGATTACACTGTGGAACATTTTTTTTGTTCCTGGGTACTAAGGGGCCGTCCATAAATGACGTCATGCGATTTTGGACGATTTTTGACCCGCCCCGCTCGTCACACGGCGTCACAAAGTCAGACCCTTCCCTCAAATATGACGTCACAAAGCTCTGCCCCCCCCCCAAATAAAACATGCTTCAAATCGCTTTAAACTGCTGTCATTGTAGTGCGTAATTAATGTGCTTCTGCACTCTGATGTTGTAGGAGAAAACATTTATTTAAAAGTCTATTTAATTAAGTAGAACGTGTTGTCTATATTTATTTAAAAGTTGCACATTTTGCTGTGACGTCACATTTCTCCCCCCCCCCCCCTCGTCACACATCGTCACAAATGTCTGACCCCCCCCCTAGGTGCGTGACGTCATTTATGGACGGCCCCTAAGTGTTATTTTCTAATTTCTTATGCCTTAAAAGTATAGAAAATAGCTCTTATTCCTCACATACTTTGCTTTTGTGACCATGACTTTATATGAAGGAATGACACAAATGCACACGTATAATTGAAAATAGGTACATTTCAAAATATCATTGTCCTGGTCACAAAAGCAAAGTTTGTGGGGAATAATAGCCATTGTCTGTGCTTTTAAGGCAAAAGCAATTAGAAAATAACACTACCCAGGAACAATGTTTTTGTTACACATTGTTATCTGTATCGGTCGTGGGCCTTCCCTAGGTCGAACTCGGCTGTCAAATGAGTAACCTGGTGCGGTGTTGTAGTTAAACATCGCCACTGGGGAGACAAAGGCGGCCCTGGCGGACTGGTGGCCACCCCACCACCCCCTCGTGTGCCAGTGGCCTTCATAGGCGCCGCTCGCTAACAGCACTCGCCCCTCCAAGTCTGTGCAGGCTACACGGGGGATCTTTGTCTTTGGTGGTCACGTGGAGAGGGATGGTGGTGGTCACGTGGAGAGGGGTAGTGGTCACGTGGAGAGGGGTGGTGGTGGTCACGTGGAGAGGGGTGGTGGTGGTCACGTGGGCGGAGCTGTGGTCACGTGGAGAGGGGTTGTGGTGGTCACGTGGGCGGAGCGGTGGTCACGTGAGCAGAGCTACTGCGATAGCGATGGCGGCGGCGGCTGCATCGCAGCGATCGCGTGCGGGGTCGAGAGTCGCGGCGGCGGCGGCGCAGTACGACCAGGACGGGCGACTCATCGAGGCGAGACACACACACGACGACGACGAGATGTACACACGCACCACACGTGTACTGAGAGAGCGAGAAGTCATGGGTAGAAGCGTACACGGAGGTGGCAGGGAAGGGGCGGGGGTTGTTTTAAAAAAAATTCAGTTTTCATTTATTTTTGTATCGCCCTGATCCCTGTGAACCATTCGGCTCTGGAGTCGCGGGTGGCAATATCGCAGTGCGCAGGGGGTACAGAGAGGGCTGGGGGGGGGGGGAGCTGTGTGTACAGTAATTACGCGTGCGGAACTTCTTTCGCACCGTACGTTACCGACCGTGTTCATCGGAAGTGCGATGAGCACGGTCGGTAGGGGGCCAGGCACGGTCGATTAGGGGGCCAGGCACGTAGGGGGCCAGGCACGTAGGGGGGCAGGCACTTAGGGGGCCAGGCATACGGAGATACGTGGCGAGAGAGACGAGACGGTGTGGAATTCGCACAGAGATTGTTTACACGGAGAGGGGGGGGAGTGAGGAAATAGTGGAATAAAGACACGGAGGGGTATGCAGAGAAATAGGCACACATTGGGCACAGAAACACGCACGGGCGTTACAGAGAGGCGCAGATATGCAACCATGTAAATATGGTTATAATATAGTCTATACCGTACACATAGATGGGTATACAGTACGAGAAACGGATGCCTAGATACACAGTGACAGTGAAGGATGTACAGTACCACTGCACGCAGATACACAATGGAGATATACACTGCACAGTGGGTAGAGTGTATGTACAGCATATAGCGAGAAGGAGGAAGTGAGATTCTGAACCGTGCAGAAATTATCATGACTCCTAACCGAAGAGAGATGACCGACTTACACAGATATACACAAACTAAATATATTGCGTTTATAATATTTGATCGTTTTGCAGCTCTCCTGGTAGAACAGCAGCGAATCGTGTTAGAGTAGCCTTGGCCCATCGTCTTTTCGTCAGGGGTTGTAAACAACAGCACCACCTGCTGGAATAATCACTGTAGTGTCTGTCATGATTAGTTGGTTGTCCTTTGGTTAGACTGTTACAGTCAAACTGCTCCCCGCCATAGGAACGTTGAGTTTTCAACACTAGCACAATACCTAATTGAGATAGGTACCACCAAAAAGGGGTTGTTGGGCATTGCAACAGCATTTGTTTCAATGGAATGAGCCACCCTTCTGTTCAGCAACAATGATGACTGTTCAGTTAGGTACATCGTGGAGTTTGTAGTTACACTAACGATTAAAGTTCATTACCGTGTGCAGGTGGAGACGCGAGAGGATGAAGAGCAAGGCGTCAAACTATCAGAGATCATTGAGCTGTTAGTTGCTGCTGGCTACTTCCGTGCTCGCATCAAGGGGCTCTCATCTTTCGATAAGGTGGAATTTATGTTGCCTATTTTTGCATATTGAAATAATTTTTAGATGTGCAAAATGTCAGTGTAATGCTGCTGGGTTTTTGTTATTTCTGATTAATATGCCGGACGGCGTGTGCATGTTTTAATGAATGCATATACCTTTGTTAATTTAGCTTATTGTATTATAGAGACTTGAAAAAAACCTTAAATGCAAGACCCAGTTATGTATTTTTGCTTTGAGAGTACTTAACTTTTAGAAACAATTGACAAACAATATCGTTTATCGCCCAAAAAATGTCTCACTGGAATATTTATGTTTGGTTAACTATTGAAGCCACCGTTAAATAAACGTGCATTCATTAAAGTTGTTGTTGTGTGTTTGTAGGTCGTTGGAGGAATGACATGGTGCATCACTACGTGTAGTGTTGACATTGATGTTGACTTGCTCTTCCAGGAAAACTCCACCATCGGCCAAAAGATGTGAGGTTTGGAAAAGCATAACCAGATTTAAAACGTGAATGTCAGGCTATTGATGTAATACGTGTAAATGAGTTCCATAAATGATATTCATCCTTCTTCTTGGTTCTTTCGGTAAAGTCACTTTACCGAAAGAACCAAGAAGATGAATCCCTGCAGTCACGAAAGCTTTAAATCGAAAAATATTAATCCTTGTTATTCATCTGTTTGTACAAATGAGATTTTTTAGTAATTTGCCATGAGACAGTTTTACTAGTTGAATGCTACTGCTGCTTCTGTGTATTTTCTTCACAGAGCCTTGACTGAGAAGATAGTGTCTGTTTTGCCGAGCATGAAGTGTCCTCATCGGATTGAACCCCATCAAATCCAGGGTTTAGACTTCATACACATATTCCCTGTTATCCAGGTAACTTGAACAAGATTGTAACATTTCGCATTCTGCCACTAATATTTTTCCAAAACATAAGTGAACGCCTATAATAAATGTCTCATTTTGTATATGAAACACATTCTATAGTTTTACATGAATCTATACAAACTGTATAAAAAACACAATGAAATGTTTGTTTTTAAGTGGTTGGTGAAGAGGGCCATAGAGACACGAGAGGAAACGGGCGACCACATTAGGGCTTTCTCCATCTCCCAGTTTAACAAGAGCCGCAGACTTCCAGAGGCAAGAATTTCATCAATTCTGAATTTCATTTAAGCGTTCTAAAACATGCATGTGAAGTTTTGAAAAATAATATATTTTTTGCATTTTTTTGTCAGGATGAGGAATTTTTGGAGCGGAAGGGAAAGGCGACCATGGCTTTGCTAGCTGCTGCTGTAAGTTTCTGCATGCAGTATCTCACTGTACGCAGTGATAACATGTCATAATTTTACATGAGTGTATTGTGAAATGCTTCACAAAGCTACTTCACTTTGCACTCCCTTTTTAACCTCACCTTCTCGCCGATATCCACAGGAGGAATACAAACCCCAGAGACGATACCGGCGACAAGTTGGAACAGACTCTCTTCTGGATGAAGAGTCACGTGTGCAGTCTACGCTTCTAGAGTATGGCAGGTAATTAGTGAGTGAGCATATAGGTACATAGCATAATAAAATAAAGCAAGATTAAATGAATATAATTACTTCATAATAAAAATGTCTTGAGCGCACTAGATCATTAATATAAAATGTACAGGTAACACGTAATTAAAGCTGTAATTCAATAATTTTCATTTTAGTCATAATTGATTGTGCGCTTTCATCCGAAACGCTTTTTTCCAGTGGTTACTTTAACCAGGCCCCACCCTTTGCCCGTTTTGCAGGAGGTATTGCTTTATTCAAAACAAGAATGAGAAGGTGAGTGTATTGTTTTTGTATGTCTGTAGTTGCCACTGTCTGAATTATATAATTAATATACACTCTGACTGACGACCAACACATACTAAACATTCACATATAAATTTGAATAATTGTCAGTATTTATGACTTTTACAACTGCTGTTGCATATTTAAAAGGGAAGTATGGAATTTAAAATGCATTATGGTTAGGTCAAGCAATGTAAATGTGAATTAAGTGTAGTTATGAACAGCATGTGCCTTGTGTGCTTTAGGTGGATGACCGGAAAAAATCTGTGCCAGGTGCCACAGTAGTAGGGAAAGCACAGACAACTGAGGAAGAGGAGCTGCAGGCTGCTGATGAGGTAAGTCCTATTTAGAGATTTAAATATTCCATCGGTATTTAAAAAAACATTAAGCTGTTACAATCATGTTTTATGCAGTTTGAGTTGCAGTTTATCAAAAGGTAAATTTTTGTGATTGAAAAAAAATTTCTGGCCAATTATTTGTGTTTTTCAGTGTGTACAATAATCATACAAACTGAAAACCACTAAATATTGATTTGGTCAGCTTTGTTTTATTTTTGCAGATTCGCATCAAGACTCTGATGAGCAGCATGGCTGCCATGGCAACAGAGGAAGTATGTATTTCGAAATATTAAACTACATTCACATATAAATATATATTGCAATGTATTAACTTTAAGCACATTTTCCTACTTGGTACCCTTATTTCACTTGCTATGCTTATTATTTTAGTATTGTGAAATGACCATTACGTTGTATTTTTTGTTTCAGGGGCGTTTAACAGCCAGCACAGTTGGTCAAATTGTTGGTCTTCAGTCAGAGGAGATCAAACAGATTGCTTCAGAATATGCAGAAAAGGTATTTATTTTGGACTTTAATTTTCATATCAAAACATGATTAAAAAAAAACAAATTGACGGTTCTGATTTATTTTAAGGGTTCAAATATTTCCATTTACATGATTTCATTTTAATGATATCTTTACCATACATTGTCAAAATTACACCTGAATTACTACACTTAATTTGAGACAATTTAGTTGTAAAATATCAACATATGTATCACAAAGCAATTGCTGTATTAAGCTACTTTCAAACTTTTTCCCGGTCACATTTTTTAAGTTGGTTCTATTAAATTGCAGGAATTTGTAGGTTTTTTTACCTCAAGTATAAGCTACTTTTCATAGTTGAAACCATCGTATAAACATGCAAGACTTTATTCTACTATACGTTCTGTGAGCTATGGCTTAATTTCATTATCGTGGTTATAACATTTTTACATCTTCCTTGGAATACTGATTAACACTCTGAATTCTCTTTTCAGCAATCAGAGCTGGCAGGCGAAGAGAAGACAGAGAGGCTTGGTCCAGTACAGCAGCACAAACGCTTGGTTGTTTCGCTTGGCAAGCAGATTTCTCAGAAGGAACTACAGCTGGAGGAGGTAACACTTGTTTAGCTACACATGCAGACTATTTTTATCTTTCCACAAAACCTCTTTTTCAAAATTGGGGCTGGGGCATGAAAAATACTTAAAAAGTTATATTTTATGACTAAATCATTGTATAAAAAGAGCTCTAAGGAAATTGTATATACATATGTATGTTGACGATAGTGTTGTTTTCTTCTGTATTCCCACTTGAAAATTCTAATCAGCTCGCATGTGTGTTACAGATAAAGGCCAAGCATACTGAGTTGAAAGTTGCCTTTGAAGCTGCGAAAGAGAAGCTTATGGAGGTACGCGTGCAATTGAAGCTCACCATTTTTAGACATGTTCAAGTTCACTATGTTATTGTATTGTATTACAGCACGTGTCACCTTAACTTTAGACAATTGTAAAAAATGTCTCCATTCCCATGATTTATAATTACTCAGACTCATAATGGCATGTTATTGCATGGTAATACTTTTTCTTTGAACATAGCAATACAGGTGTGTTCATGTGAAGGATGTTGCACAGATTTAAGTGTGTGTTTTCCAGGTCGAGAAGCAGGGAGATAGTCTCAGGAAGGAGATGGGACAGTTGGATTCTATGGAGAGCCAGGCTGATTCAGCGTAAGAAAGCCTGCCAAATACATGTGTACATTATCCATGTCTAGTTGTACTAAATACATGTGTACATGATTCATATCTAGTTGTATTAAAATGAGACTAGACTTTACTTTTCTACCCTGCACATTATTCTCCCAGCATGGATTAATGTGTGCCTTTTCTACCATCATTTTTAAAAGCATAAACATATGCTTAAATATACACAAATAAATGTGATTCATAACATCCACTTTTGCAAATGTCTTATTGATTGTACCATTCAGAATCATGTAAGAGTTTGTTAAATATTTTTGAGCTTCCATAGTTACTGTGTATGTATTTTTCAATAATAGTTTTGCATTTTCTTTTTTTCAATAAGAACTTGATACTCTTTGGGTCTTTCAGAAGCAGGGAGAATTTCTCAGGAAGGAGACTTTACCGAAAGACCCAAAGAGTATGAATTCCTGCAGTCATGAAAGCTTTAAGTCAAGATTTAAGAACTTGATCATTTATATGATGATATTCTGTAGATCTCACTGTTCAAACATATATATGCATTGTGGATGCATCTAATTTCCCTTGGACTGTTTATATTGTCTCATACGATATATATTAAGAACATCTTGCATCTTGCACTTAGATATACCATTCTAAATAAAAAAATATATATTTTCATGAAGCACATTTCTCCTTATGGAAATTAAAGGATGTCTCAAGTTAAACAGTCCCATTTTGGCATAATTCACTCTAGTTGTACTAAATACATGTGTACATGATTCATATCTAGTTGTATTAAAATGAGACTAGACTTTACTTTGCTACCCTGCACATTATTCTCCCAGCATGGATTAATGTGTGCCTTTTCTACCATCATTTTTAAAAGCATAAACATATGCTTAAATATACACAAATAAATGTGATTCATAACATCCACTTTTGCAAATGTCTTATTGATTGTACCATTCAGAATCATGTAAGAGTTTGTTAAATATTTTTGAGCTTCCATAGTTACTGTGTATGTATTTTTCAATAATAGTTTTGCATTTTCTTTTTTTCAATAAGAACTTGATACTCTTTGGGTCTTTCAGAAGCAGGGAGAATTTCTCAGGAAGGAGACTTTACCGAAAGACCCAAAGAGTATGAATTCCTGCAGTCATGAAAGCTTTAAGTCAAGATTTAAGAACTTGATCATTTATATGATGATATTCTGTAGATCTCACTGTTCAAACATATATATGCATTGTGGATGCATCTAATTTCCCTTGGACTGTTTATATTGTCTCATACGATATATATTAAGAACATCTTGCATCTTGCACTTAGATATACCATTCTAAATAAAAAAATATATATTTTCATGAAGCACATTTCTCCTTATGGAAATTAAAGGATGTCTCAAGTTAAACAGTCCCATTTTGGCATAATTCACTCTAGTTGTACTAAATACATGTGTACATGATTCATATCTAGTTGTATTAAAATGAGACTAGACTTTACTTTGCTACCCTGCACATTATTCTCCCAGCATGGATTAATGTGTGCCTTTTCTACCATCATTTTTAAAAGCATAAACATATGCTTAAATATACACAAATAAATGTGATTCATAACATCCACTTTTGCAAATGTCTTATTGATTGTACCATTCAGAATCATGTAAGAGTTTGTTAAATATTTTTGAGCTTCCATAGTTACTGTGTATGTATTTTTCAATAATAGTTTTGCATTTTCTTTTTTTCAATAAGAACTTGATACTCTTTGGGTCTTTCAGAAGCAGGGAGAATTTCTCAGGAAGGAGACTTTACCGAAAGACCCAAAGAGTATGAATTCCTGCAGTCATGAAAGCTTTAAGTCAAGATTTAAGAACTTGATCATTTATATGATGATATTCTGTAGATCTCACTGTTCAAACATATATATGCATTGTGGATGCATCTAATTTCCCTTGGACTGTTTATATTGTCTCATACGATATATATATTAAGAACATCTTGCATCTTGCACTTAGATATACCATTCTAAATAAAAAAATATATATTTTCATGAAGCACATTTCTCCTTATGGAAATTAAAGGATGTCTCAAGTTAAACAGTCCCATTTTGGCATAATTCACTCAGACATTGAGGGACAGCACCATTGTGTTGTAATATCACATTGTTAGGAACTATAGGAAAGTAATTTATGTTGATGTATTCATACTAATTCCACAATTGCTCCAGTGTCTTGCAGAAGCTGAGAGCCCTGGTGGCTATGAATGAAAGCCTCAAGAGTCAAGAGCACGAGTTCCGTGCTCACTGCAAGGTGACGTAATTATCTCTTCATTGTATTGTTTTGCATGATTCACATTTACTACGTGTTTGTAAATAACATTGAATGTATGTTTTTTATAGGAAGAATTGACACGTCTACAGAGCAGCATTGAAGAGTTAAAGCTTCAGACCAACAATACGACTGGAGAAGAGGCTGTAAGGAGATAATCTGCATTTGCATAAATTGGCCTCATAAAAAAAAAAGAAGATACTTTATAAACTGCTGAGCCTGTGCTTTGCATTTAGAAAAATGGAATTTAATCACTTTCAGTTATTTAAATCGATGACAATGTTTTATTTAAATACCATGAACACAATAATGCAAAAGCATAGAAAGTACATAAGTGATTTAAATATTTTAATTTATTATTTATGTATTGTTCAATATATAATTTAGTGTTCATTTAAATATAACTTTACATTGAATCACATTACTTATACATAGATGCATAGCAAATTGAGTACAGATATTCTGAAACCATACGTGTATGCCAATCCAATCATATTAGTACTTTATAATTAAACAATAACTGTTTTTTTAGGAACAAGACCAGTTGATTGAAAAGCAATACCGCACGGATATCGACAAACTGCAGAAGATACGCATGCTCTTGGCAAGTAACACAAACTGTTGAAACAAAGCACAAATGGATAAAATTGCACTCGCTAAACACAACAATGGTTTACTCGTAGAATGCATCGTGATTATACAAAACATATAATTCCTTGTGCTTGATTTTGGTGTGATTTTTTTTGTTAGGGGAGGAGAAACCGAGAGATTGCCATCTTGCAGCGCAAGATTGATGAAGTCCCCAGCCGGGCTGAGCTGACTCAGTACCAGCGTCGCTTTGTCGAGCTCTACAGCCAGGGTAGGAAGAAATAATCGTCATGAAATATAATAACAAAGAGAACAGAAGCATTTGCAGGCACCTACAAAACAATAAGTACTTCACCCTCCTGTGTTAAAGATTGTGAAGCATTAACCACATTAGGTTTGACTGAAGATACCTGAACTCTCAACCAATTTTGCGATAAAACATCGGCGACACTTGCACGAAACGGCGATGATAACTTGCCTCTTTTTGGAATTTTTAATATTTTTAACAATTTCCAGTGTAGTTTTATGCAAACATGTGTATGCATTTGTGCTGAAGAAGAGCATTCACGTGAGCTTCATTATTTTATAACATTTACCGAAGTGTTAATAATATCCCATGCTGTATTGTGGTCTGGAGTATATGAAATCCACATTTTCTCCGACGTGTAGTGGCTGCCACCCATAAAGAGACAAAGCAATTTTATACTTTGTACAACACGCTGGATGACAAGAAGCTGTATCTGGAAAAAGAGGTATGCTATGTTATATTGAAAAAAAGTGTATCAGCTATAAGTAATACCTTTCATCGGGTTTATTCAGAATATTTGTGCATGTAAATGTGAGTAATTACAACAAGGTTATTTTTCCAGTATTGAATTAAAAGGAATCAACATTGTCACCTTCCCAGATCACCATTTGAAAAAGAGGCAGCAATGTGTCTTGTGTCTCGATGGGTTTATTTAGCTTCCTGGTTAAATAAAGACTACTGACGGACTTTTTGTTTGTATAGTTTAACATAATTTGCACAGTTGGCATTAATTTTTTTACTCGAAGGACCTTTCCAACTAAATGTGTTGATGGTATTGATTATTGTAACTAAAGTATTGTGTAATGTGCCTCACTTGTTTATTGCAGATAATGTTGAACTTCTTTCACACCATACGTAGCCAACCGTGCTAATCAAAGGTGCGAGGGAAGGACAAAAAACTAAACCCAAAAAGACAAATTATTAATAAGATGGACAAATTAATAATAAGATGGAAAATGTACAGGCGTATTTAATTGTTTTAGATTTAATTGAGTTGCCTATTCGTAAAATGAACATAACACATTTTACTGTCTCTTAGGTTAATTTGCTGAATTCCATCCATGACAACTTCCAGCAGTAAGTATGTATAGGTGACTGGTTATACCATGTGTTGTTAAAATTTTAATAACTTTAATAATGACACTTATTACTGCATCCACAACCCTCATATGCAAAACATATTAACCACATTTGGCTCTACTGAATATAACTGACAGATCAACCGATGTTTTGAGAGAACATCAGCTTTACTTTAGCCAGGACTAAACACTGATGATAATACTTGAAAACTATGTAATTAGACTTATCTTGCATCAGGATTGGAGCCAAGGGAATATTTTTCAATCTATGTCAGGTTACAGCTAAGTCGTTTGGAATAGCTGGACAGTTGGTGTCGTCATTTTTATCTCAATTGTAATAAAAGTCCTTGTGCATTGTGATTTCCAAAGGGCCATGGCTTCACAAGGTGGCAGAGAGCAGTTTCTGAAACAGCTGGAGCAGATTGTGGAGGGGATCAAGCAAAGCCGTGTAAAGGTTAGCGAGTGAAAATGTTCTTTGTAGGAAAAATCCCTGTAATTTGCCGCTGGATAAGCTTCATTGCTTTTTTCACACGTGCAAAGCTATCATTAAAATAGTTAATTCCTTACATATATTTTTATTGCATATTTTCTGCATACATCTCATGTATTTGTAATAAATTGTGATTGATGTGGTTTTATATAAAATTGTTAAAATATCTGCAATTATGAATATAATTATGAATATAATTGCAAGGGTAGGTATTATATGCCGATAAAAGGATTTCCCTTTGGCAATGCTTACAAAATATAAGTGGACATAGGTCACATAATGGTATACTTTTTTTTATTGCTACACTCATTTAATTGCACATCTATATATAAGTGTCTGTTGGTTATACTCGTGTACCTTTATGTAAACTTCAAATGGTCCATGTCATTGACCTGCAGGTGGAAAAGAAACGTCAGGAGAATAAGATGAGAAGGGACCAACTTAATGATGAGCATCTTGATCTCCTGGACAAACAACGCCTTTATTTCAAAACAGTGAAGGACTTCAAAGAGGTTAGATTCTTTTTTATATTTATTGGGAGTACTTCTTAATAGTAATTTATAATCCCTGGCAAATGGAGTTGCAAACATCTTATTTAGAAAGCTTACATGTAAAAAAATCAAATAACAGTACTTTGTTAGTAATTACTTTTAAACATTTGGAAGCATACTTTCAGAAAGGTTAATTGTGTGAAATGTTGATGCTTATAATAAATCCCAATGAAATAAAAATTACATTATAACACGATGAAATATTTCCACATGAAATGTATTTACTCCTCACAACTGCTCAGAATACTTTTAGTGCACGTGACGAAGACAACTTGACAATGGCTTTTTGGGTCATTGCAGTTACATTGCTTGATCTAGATATTGAGATGAAAGAGGCTGAGTTGCATACTTTAATATGTGTATTGGCCTGTATCTTTGCAGGAGTGTCGCAAAAATGAAATTCTTCTGTCCAAGCTCAGGGCAAAGAATATGGCCTAAGGAACACGAAGGGTGGAAACACCAATTGTCTGCACAAATTGCAACTGGTTTCACTTCGAATCACATCTGTCTTAAAAACAAATGTGCGATTCTGTCGTTCAGCTATCATCCACAATCTGGATGTATCTGTGTTTGTCCAGAGAAGTCCTTGACCAATTTTAATAAACGGTGTCATTTAAAATGTGATGCACACATGGTAAAAATTCCCAAAATATGTTTAACCCAATTATTTAACTAGGCATGCCCCACTCTCTTTACAATAGTCTCAACAATAAATCTGTGGTTGAAAATCAGGGCTGGAGGGAAGTTTAATGTCAACAGGTTTCCTGCTGGTGAATTTATATTTAAATGTTTATAATTTTGGCACGATATGATTTCATGGCTTTTGTTACAGCTTACTGCCTTGCACAAAAACATCAACCAACTGAAATTTGTGTGCTGTGAAGGTTAACGTGAAATTCTTTCATTTTGCAATAAAATAGCTCAAAGAATCCGTTTGTGCTGAACAAGTATGTTTTTCACTCCTCAGATGAATTATGAGCTTAAATTAACATCATGTTAATATTGCATACAAGGAATTCTGCAATATTTCACTCGATTTTAATTTGTTATATTGGTGTATTATGATTAAAATTTATCAATTTGAGTTTTTACAGGCGTATAATGCAGGTCTGTCAAAACTCTAAATCGTGAGTCATCGTTGGGCCCACTTAAGCCAAGCCTGCAGCATCTTTGCATTCACCTCAGCAAAACATGCTGGAATATCTGTATAGTTTGCAGTTTACCACCCCCAGTTCGAGACTTATAACCTGCGGTACCACTGATCTGGAATCTCCGGAACCGGCAAATTCAAATTCTGCCAGGAATCTATAGCACACCACATCGGTGGTGTCCTTGGATTATATTTTATCATGTTGCGATTTGAGAATTTTTCTGCTCATGGCAAAGAGGCTACTTGCATCTTTGGTGCAATGCAAATGTTTTGCCAAAAAAACTCGTGGGTTTTCCAGCAGCACATAGTAGCTGCATTTGTGTGATCTGAGTAGCAAATTAAATATTTTTTTACAATGATCGCAAGTATAAAATGTCAAACATCCTTTAATTTAGGTGCATAGTGCAGGTTTGCTCCTTTTGGGTCTTGAAGACAATTGTCACCTCAATCTGCGATTTTTTTTGCTGAATAATGAAGCCGTTCTCCATGTTTATGCACTTCCCCTGCAATACACTGTTTTCACGGATTCACGGAGTTGGCCAATTTTTGTGACGAGCGGCACCACGTGACATTTGTGTTCATGGATTACGGAACTAACCTCCCCGGTGCTCTCCACATTACAGGTTCTGTGCTCCATAGTTCATCCCCATGTCAACGTGGATGGCGAGTTCGGCTCTATAAAGACTTACCTTTAAGTGATTGAAGTGACTATCTCGCTCCGAACGTGACCTTTGTAGTAAATGCAGTGGGGGTCAGGGTATTTGGGGTAAAGATTTTGCATCAGTTGAGTACACATTTGTATCTCTTGTCTGTATTTTTTTTCATTTACTTACTGTAATCTTAATACATCTACCTATCCCACATACAGTACATGTCATCTGCAAGCATCCTTCTATTTCAGAAAAAAACATCAATCTTCCATTGAATAAATGGTACATCTATTTCCTCCTGCAGGTATATATTTTTCATTTTGAATAAATCTCGCCATAATTAAGCACGGTCACATATTTGCTATTCGAAGACGGTTTCCACCTATCCGGGTTTGTCCCGGGTAATCTGGGGATTGGTATCTGTGTTCAGGTGACGGATTCATTTGTACCGAGATCCGGTGTTATTGATAATTATAAAATATTACCGCGCAATTTTAATGAACCTAGGCTGAGAAATGTGTCCGTGTTTGGTTTATTTAAAAGGTGGTAACCCTGGTTCTTCATATCGCTTCTGAATATATATCACCTATTTTTGTCTGCATAGTTCTGCTATCCCCTGAATACGTATTCTCTACAATATTACTTTTCCTATCATTTTATGAATGCATTGCATCAACTATCATCTATCTCTTCCGGACACATCACACACACCGCTTATGAATGCATATGTTTATCCTCATGAACACAACTGTGAATGCATCGCTGCCGTTATCTCCATCGTTTATGAATGCATCTCTCGCCTTTTTTTTATTGCTGTAACTTCATAGCATAATTTCGCATCTTTATATACTGTTTGTGCATGTGTTGCCATGTCTAGTGTTGATAGAAATTAAACATAACATTCACAGACTAATATAGATTACACGAGGTAAGTGTTGGTTTTAATTGCTGTAATGAGTGGATCAGTACGCTGGTCATACTAAAGGCACCACACCAAACTTCTGTACAATAATGAATGAGGGCTGCTGGCGAGTTAACATGGAAGTCACATTGACTCTTGCACCTGACATGACTTTCGTTCGCATAGATTCACGTTAAACCAAAGCGTAGCATTGTGTGGTGTACAATTGACATTGACAAATCATGGCATGTTGATTGTTTGCAAGAGCGGGAGATCATGGCCACTCAAAGCGATGTGAAAATATCACAATATGTATGCATGATCTTCCCTCGCGTGTGGAGGGATACCAGTGCCCAAGATTGTTTTCAAACAACACAGTATGGCGACAGTAGCATCAGTCAATAGCAATTAAATGTACATTCTAACGAATATCCCTTACCTGATTTTGACACCGTAGGTCTTCTGCACAACTAAGCTATAAACTAAACTGTTTTAAATTAAACTTTTTTTTTCTTTTAGAGGTAAGGCGCACTGAGCTGCATCGCTCTTTTTCAGAAGCGACCTGGTCACATGATAGCCCAATGAAGTGGCTTATCACGTGGAAATGTATAGCAGCTAAATAGTCTAAACGCATATTTATAATTGTGGAGGGGAAAACCGGAGGACCCGGGACCCGGAGAAAAATCCACGACCACGGGGAGATAGACTTACAAACTCCAAATAGACAGGCGTCAGTCGGGATCGAACCGACGAGGGAGTTAACATCTCACCACCGCGAGAAATAAAGCTGTCTCTGATGTGGGCCAATCAGTTTCAAAGACAATGCATATACTATCAGAGTATGTTTTTTTGCATTCTGACCACAAGTATATGTAGTTAATGCAAACATGATTCCTTGTAAAAGGTTTCAGTTTGGTGTTTTTAACATCTTAACACCTGTTTTGTTGGCAGAAAAAAATTAACCCGTAAAAACAAAGTTTTTCACTATAAATCCTTTATATGCGTGGCATCGGTTTTATTTTATTATTCATTTCTGTTTTTCTTGAGTAAGAGTTTCATTTTTATCACATTGGTATTTTAAAGTAAATGAAAAAAATTTTCCCCTAAAAGTGGAACATTTTGGAAAAAAATTTTCACGAAAATAAATTGTCATGCACAACGAGTCTGTGTGCAAAATGTCAGCTCGATTGGATCACGGGAAGTGGGTTAAAAAACGACCGAAATATTTGCACGGTCGTAAGCGCGCAAGCAAGCAAGCAAGTTAACTTAATATAAAGGATTTAAAAAGGGGGAAACCTATTAAGCTGTCCCATGTTACACTTGCTAGTGAATTGCTGACGAATTTCGTTTATTGATATTCCAATGAAAATTATATTTTTACCACAGTATATTCAATTTAACGTATGTCTTTCATTAAATTCTTTATTAATTTCCACGAAGACAAGATAATGAGATATCTAAGAGTAGCCTGTTATATGTGCAGCGACATTGCTGTTATATTCAGCATGTGATCGATGTGGAGGAGTTGTCTCCTTTGGACGCATCGTGGCTCCAACACATTTTGGCACAAATACCTCCACACCTGCTCTCCCTTGGGCTGTCTGTGGAGGCACCAGTGAGGTCGTCGACGACCATGTGTTCAGTGTCTAGAATTCCATTGGTAAAGTCCCTCTTGTGTGTGCATCAGTGATGGATGAAGGGGCCACTTCAGGGATTGTCTGCAGACAGAGTAGAGCAAGATGTGGCGAACGTCTGGCGTGTGCTACATAATCTGGAAAAAGCTTCCTTCACTCATCTGAAGCCCATCACATTACCGTGTCAATGAAAGCCATGGTGCATGGCATTAGACGTGGGACTGCACCATTACACTCTTGGGATGCCCCTTATAAGACCCATCATTGTGACTTGTAAACAAAAACGAATTAACATAATTTCACGAACACAGAAGGCTATGTTTAGTTACAATGTCCGAAGTGGTAATTCGGCACAATCTTTCTTGGATCAGTTGACACGATGGGAGGGCAGACCTAACCGTAGGAGTTCAACATTACTTTTGTTGAACGTTCCTAGATCGAAAACAAGCTTTGGTGAACGAGCGTTTTCGGTGGCTGCCCCTAGTCTGTGGAACAATATTGTCACAAAGCTTGGTCTGCAGTCATTCCCGTCCATCACTCACTTCATATCACTAATTTCAAATAAATTACAGCTCAGCTGCCAATGTATAAACGAGATACATTAATTGCTTGTAAACGACCAGTTTATGTGCGTTGTTTACACTAGGTGTTTTTTAAGTGGCTGCTGTTTTATTCCTAAATTTAATGCCGTCGTGTTTTAGGCCGTATCTGCATTACAATTAACATGGCAGATTTAAATTAGTATGTTTTAGAGATACAGCGTGCTATTTGATAAACACATTCCTGCGGAGGGAGCTGGTAGGAACGTTGGGTTGCTCGGTCAATGGCCAGGGTCAACGGCGGCGTGGTGTATTCCGCAAATATGCCCGACTGTGAGGGCGGGCACAAGCCGGCGTGAGTAGGTTAAACGTTGAGTTTTATAAGGGCACCACGGGGTGACCAGCCCCTCCCCACCCAGCCCCACCCCCCACCCAGCCCCACCCTCTCCCCCCCTCCCTACCCAGCCCCACCCTCCCCTCCCCACCCAGCCGCTCCCTCCCCACCCAGCCCCTCCCTGCACGACGGACGGACGGGCACAATAATCCCCTGTGGGCTGGTGTAACCAGGAGGTTCCTACCAGTATAATCTATGTTTACCTTATTATATATTTAAAAAGGGATAATTTTTATACTGCAATTATAATTTGCTATCTATTTATTTATCTCGCTTATCTGTTATTGTTTATTATTGATTTATTTTTTTACTGTGACTTGCGCGTATGACGGAGAAGCGGTGTTGTTGTTTTTTGTTGATGAAACCCGATTTAAGAACTTCTTGGCTTACAGGATAATTCCAAATAAACTACTACTACACGTAACAACGTCGGGATACAATATGTAAACCCGAGGCCTTCTTGTTCATTCTTAACTTTACTCCGATATCAATATCGCCTAAAGCATAACCATACATTTTGAATATTTGAAGTTATTAATAAAACACATTTGTTTATCTGCATCCTCAAGAATACATAAAGAAACGGTGTCTAGAAATCTTTGAAAACAGCGATTAGTGCCCAATAACACAAATTAAATTAAGGTTTATTCTTGAAAGTCTAATGGAATACATTGACCATTTATATTGTCTATATGCACGTATGTTTGTAACTTATTGAGTAGCTGCCTCTTTCAAGTGGTGTACAATCCTGGGCTGAGACCCCATAACTGCAAAGCCATGTCAAACATCACAGGCACGCCACTCACACCTTACGACAGCATAAGCCTGACCAATTATCGGGGCATAAACTAAGGCCCCACCTGGGTGCCATGAGTGCCATGGGTGAGCTGGTCAGCAAGAAGTACGCCATGGAGATGGCTCTGGATAAGATGATGGTCGAGTGGAGTTGCTTAGAGTTTGTGATGCTGCATACTGAGAGACGGGCACGCACATGCTATCATCGATCAACAAGATCCAGGCCACACTGCTTCTGTTGCAGGAGGTGCTGGATGCGTGGCTTAAGGTGCAGGCCACATGGCTTAATTTGTAACCCAACTTCAGCTCACCTGGCATCATGGCCCAGATGCCAGAATGTCAGAGGAGAGCAAGAGATTCATCACCGTGAGTAGCACATGGCGCGACACCATGATACTAGAGGTGCAGGTGATACTTTGCAATCTGATGGAAACAAATCTGTTAATAAGACGGTTTCTGATAAACATATTTCAACATAGCTCATGTAAGCACGCGAGTCATAAGTGTTGCATTTTACTCATGGCAGATGAGTAGGTGGTTGCAAAATGATACATGTCAAAGTATATAGATAATACTCTTTGGTTTTTTCGGTAAAGTCACGTAGGTTTAAAAAAATTACGATACAGTAATTTTGCTGTGACGGTTCCACCTGAAGACGGAAGCTTGTGTTGCCTCCGAAACGTCGTGATTTAATTTATTTGTTTTCTTTTAACCTACGTGACTTTACCGAAAACACAAAAGAGTATGGATTCTTGCAGTCACGAAAACTTCAAATCTAGAATATATAGATAATAATTATTTGTTCATAACATAAACTGTGTAGCACAATATGTCTAAAGGAGGACTGACATAAGACCCCCTCCATTTAAAATTGTGAAAGAAACAGAACGTAGGTAGAGTGACACTGGAAGTAAAACAACTGTTCCATATAAAAATGCATCATTGATAACTGTGAATACTAATATGAAGATTGTTAATACACCCAATAGGTATCTGTACTATATCAAATAATAACGTTTATTTGTTAAATATGACACGGTTTGTGAAAAAAATTATGGTCAAGCAGTGTTATAAACCTGGCTATAAAGATGACAGTGAAGATGTTAATGTCATTGAAGTTGTGATAGCTATTGACTGTACTTTCCACCTAACTGGTTTGTGTGACTGTGTCAGCCAGGACAAGCAACAACTGACCAGGTCCAATGAGCTTCTTGAGCTAATTTTAAAGGCCTCAACCGGTACTTGGAGAAGAAGCGTGTCTTCGTTTCACGTTTATTCCTTCTGTCCAACAACATGTCCTGGAATATCCTCTCTGAGACCACTGATCCCACATGGTCAAGCACTCACCCACACACATCATTATCTACACATACTTCAGTCTTAGACGTGTGTAATGTTAATTTCCAGGTTAGGGTTTATCTTCGCTCTTGACATGTACGAGCAATTAAACTGGAGCTATGAATTGGCCAGGAAATGGCAATTTGAGTATTACCCCTCCTTACATGGGATTTCACTTGGTACTTCAGTTTCCTTCTACATGGCAAACACTCGTTCATAAAACTGGCTAAACATCCCAATGCATAACCCTACAAAAAATAGTGTTGAGACACATTGAGATTTTCTTTCGTAAGTTATTTGCATTTTTACTGTTCATTTGTTTCGGTGCTAATGTCCCCATGTCAAATTGGTAGTCGTTGAACCATTTTTTGGATAGGACTGGTTGTGCTTGGTTTGCGGAGGTCAGCTCCATTTGAAGAAGTGCCTTGAGGGGATTTCACAAGTGACGTTCACAGCAGAGTTGGACACTACACACGTGCGCAGCCAGGAGCAGGAGGTGGAGCTAGTAGATGCCATCTCTACTCCTCTGGTCCGTCGTCAGGTGGAGAAGTGGTTGCTCTTACTAGAATCCATCATGGTCCCCTCCGTGTACAAGGTCAGAAATGTCTCAGTCCAAAGTGACCTCTATAAACATTTGGCCCTTGACATTTGATGTCGCACATGATTGCAGTTCCGTGATATTCTCTCGTGGTTTGAGCAATAACGTGGCAGCTCTGCGTATATGAAAAAAGTTTAATGTCTAAAAGCAAATGGATGGGAAAAAGAGATACATACGGACATTATTTTTTGTGGCAACAAATTGATGTACCGTAGCCACCAATTACTGAGCACAAACGGTCTGTCACAGTTATAACTTAAAGTTTGGACCATTAGACTCGGTAATTTGTTCCGCATAGATCAGTAGTTTAATTTATCTTCTCGGCCTCCTTGCATTTAATTTGGGAACGCTAGTTTTATTACATGTTTTTAAAATATAATACTCCCTTGCTGCTTTGTGAATTGCAAAAATAAGAAAAGTGGAAAGTTGAGAATTGGATGGAAAACACGTAAGACTAAATCTTTCAAAGAAGGAGACCTTTGGTAAGAAGTGGACAGTAAATGTTCCACCAACAGAAAATATTGTAGAAAATTTATCGAGGAATGATAGGCGTCAGGGAATTAAAGGCATACAAAAAATGTGTATCTCACCGAAACGTGGCCCTTTGAGCCACTGAATGCAAATATGCTCAGTGTGCTGGGCTTGTCACGTGATCCGTGGCTATGGAGGCGTACCCGGCGGTGGCACGCACGGACTGGGTGCGAGTGTGTCTCAGGCCTATTGGACCCAGCAGATCCACCAGACCATCCGTGCCAGTCCTCATGTGAGACCGCATTTATTGGCACATGTACCTTTCACTTTCTAATATTTTTTTGAGAAATATTGTGAACTCTCAATGTCAACTGAAGTTGAAAATTTCAACTTCAGTTGACATAGTAATTGCAGATGGTGAGGTATTTTGCAGAAGCTTAAAATGTATTATCATTGGAACATGTGTAGATTTTAACTGAGTGGAAACCACATATGCCTATATTATTGCCAGGTGGGGCATTCATTTAAGTGCTTTTTATATTTAGTAATGGCGTAGCGTAATGACTTGTAATAAAATCTTAATTGAGATGAGTAAAATCACATGCCCATAGCATGCAATATAATCATGAAATCCCGCTCATGTACTCCTACTACGAGACAAATTATTTGGTGACACTGCATTGGCAGCAGTGCACAAGTACAAAATAATAAACTCAACACATTCATAACTCGCACTGCCTTAAAAGGAAAACATATAATAAGCGGTGTTTCAAGCAATGAGCCTTCTTCATAACACTTAAATGGAGAAGGGTCATTGCCTGATATGTCGCCTATTATATGTGCCTTTTTAAGCAGCGTTATTCATGAGTACGTTGAATAGTTTACTCCTATTACTAGGGTTTTGTTCGTCAAAATGTAACATTTGCAATCTCATAAGTCCAGTTCAAAAATAATGTTTAAAGATCAGCATTGCCATAAAACAGACCATATTTGTTTAAAAACTATAAAACAATATCCCAAATACAAAAATGGCATTTTCATTATTCTCCTGTGGCAGGCCACGAATGATGACCTGGCACAGAGCACAACAGGCATATACCACTGACACCGTGGCGCTCGAGAGGAGCCGGTTGGCGGAGCAGACGCACTTGACGCTGGGTGCCCTGGGGGTGTTTGACATTCACGCACGTGTCACATTCTGTCGACCTTGGTGCGGCGCCAGGTGGACGACAAGAAACAAAAAAACTTCCAGTGGCTGAGCCAGGTCCGCTACTACTGGACGGTGACTCAATGCAAACTGCCCTGATAGTTGTGGCAATTTGCACGCACAACGACAGCAGCCTCCTCTTTGCTGGACTTTCACTTTCATCATGCCAAGAGCAATTTTAGGAGACCTTAACATTATTGCCAATACATATTAATGAGTTATTCCCTTTGTATGGGGTTTCCCCCTCTTTAGTTTGTTGCTTATGAAAATAATTACAACTGCATAAGAACAGATACATTTAAGGGACGAGGCTGGCAGTGATGTGCAAGCACAAACCAAAAACACTATCTCATTAACACTTCATTATGAGATAAATCTATAGAGATATTTTTGCATGTAACTATATGTTGTGAAAGGTGTGTTATGCTGTTGTTTGGAACAAGCACAAGCCTCAATGCAGTGACAAATTGTGTAACTGAAGTGCTGCTGTTCCACGTTCTTGACTGCCATTAAACATCTCTTTAATGTCTTATTGACTTAGAAGCCCATAAAACCATATTTTATGAGTGTGTGCAGAAGGAGCAAATTCAGACACACGTGATTTATGCCCAGCTGCCTTATGGCTATGATGATTACCTCGGCAACGCTTCACGTCTGGCCATCACTCCACTCACGGATCGCTGCTAACTAGTAGGCGCAGTGTTTCCACCCTACAGCACAAACACTTTTGAAGAGAGCACCTTGTAATTACAATACTCCCTTGTAACTTTCGTGTTGCAGTAAGTTCTGCCTTAAATATAAGAAATGTCGTACATGTTTTTGTAGTGGGAATGCACGTCGAATACTAAGTATTGGTGCTATACACTCCTATCACGACTTGAAGCATGTAGTTAGGGTTCGCTATCACGTAAGCATTGCCAACAGGACTCGGTTTGGGACGTTGAGCCTACATCTGAGCGGTGCTGCAGAGGGCCCAGCTAAAACTGGCAAAACGGAGACCACCAAGGGCCTTGCCGAGGCAGTGGCCAAGCAGTGCCTCATGTTTAACTGCTCCAATGAACCTCGATTACATCACCCTTGGCAAATTGTGCAAGGCAAGTATGACCAGCATACGGTCAACAAGAAGGTGTCCAGAAAAAACACAATTGAACCAAGAGTAGACTAAATGCATTGCAAAATGGATAATGGAAAGTTAAAGTTTTATGTATGTTGAACTTCTTTCACACTGTACCTAGCCAACCATGCTAATCGGAAGGTGCAGGGGGAAGGAACACGAACCAAAACAATCCTGTGGTTGCACATAAACTACGGAGAATATTGCCCTGATCTGCCAACACCAATGCAGGCATATTCCATCTATTCCAGGATAGAGGCCTTCCCATGTTGATGCACTGCCTACAGTTGTCTGCCAGTACTCTTTCTCCCATACTAACAAACTGAATATTTTAGTATTTTCTTAAAAAAGTAAAAAAAAAAGTGACCTCTTTTCCATATTATTTATGTTTTAGGTTTAAATGAAACAACAGAAGGACATAAATTATAACAGAACCGTTATTTGAATAGAAGCAATCAATACAGATAATACATTTTAGTCTTGATCCTCTTGCGCACATCTCACATGATCAGGGCTTGCTGTCGTGTGGAGCCTGGGCCTGTTTTAATGAGTTCAGTGGAATAAATCTGGAGGCGCTATCAGGTGTGGCCCAGAAGATTCTGAAAATCTAAAGAGGCGTTACATCTCAGTCATTTCGATACACATTTCCCTTGACCTTACAAATCAGAAGCACCCATACACACGATATGTACACAATGTGAATACTTTTGTGTTTTCATTTCATAAATGTAGTTTTTGACTTGTACATTGCTTGGTTAAGTAGGGAAATTAAGTAGACAAACTACAAACATCAACTCTTGACAACTCACTGCTTTCATTTGCCTGTCTCCTGTGAATTGTCGTAACGTTTGAAGCTTGATGGCTTTGAAACATTTCATTAATGCACTGGAGATGCAGCAATTTCATACACTTTATATTGCAAAAGTTAGGCAATTTAACTGCCATTTGGAACATTTTGTCCTACATGTACATTTGCACAATTCATAGACGTTCTCTATGACAAAGTTAGGTTTGCTTTGCATGGAGCTGTGTAAGTGTGCATCTATCTAACTTCTCAGGCCCTGTTCCACTCGATGGCCGTGATAGTACCGGACTACGCACTAATCTCTGAGATCATACTCTACTCGTGCCGGTTTGTACGTGCACGTCCCCTCTCTGCCAAGATCGTCGGCATGTATCCTTTCGGCTCGGAGCAGCTGTCCTCGCAATACCGCTACGACTACGGCATGCGCGCCGTCAAGACCGTGCTTATACTGGTAGGAACCTCCGGGTTACACCAGCCCACAGGGGATTATTGTGTCCGTCGTGCAGGGAAGGACTGGGTGGGGAGGGTGGGGCTGAATGGGGAGGGGCTGGGTGGGGAGGGGCTGGGTGGGGAGGGTGGGGAGGGGCTGAGTGGGGAGGGTGGGGCTGGGTGGGGGGTGGGAGGGGTGGGGCTGGGTGGGGAGGGGCTGGTCACCCCGTGGTGCCCTTATAAAACTCAACGTTTAACCTACTCACGCCGGCTTGTGCCCACCCTCACAGTCGGCAATATTTGCGGAATACACCACGCCACCGTTGACCCTGGCCATTGACCGAGCAACCCAACGTTCCTACCAGCTCCCTCCGCATGAATGTGTTAGCTGCTGGCAGCCTCAAGGTTTCTTGTTCAAGCATCTATTCAGTGGGGCACTCATGGGTAATGCGCAGCGCAGAAGGGCACTTGGCTTGATTGTTCACATGCTATGGAGTTGTTGGACAGTCACTGGTCGAGTACTTGCCCTGTGCTTGGGAGACCCCCACTGATAGAAGAAAGTTTTGCATCATTCGGTCTTCTACTCGAGTGCATGCTCCACTTTCACGTATTGGGGAGACACCTAGAGGATAAGATGAGCAATTTTGAGCATAGTTGTATATTCAGGGTGCACGAGGCTCCATTATGGTACACTCTGAATGTCAGTGAGCACACTGTGCAGACCATTTTGATATTAAACAAAAGCATAGTTCAAGTTTGCTTCAGCTGTGTGCTCGATTTTCTACCTGAAATACCCAGAGGAAGATGAGGATATCCTAACACATTCCTGCGGAGGGAGCTGGAAGGAACGTTGGGTTGCTTGGTCAATGGCCAGGGTCAACGGCGGCGTGGTGTATTCTGCACATATGCCCGACTGTGAGGGCGGGCATAAGCCGGCGTGAGTAGGTTAAACGTTGAGTTTTATAAGGGCACCACGGGGTGACCAACCCCTCCCCACCCAGCCCCACCCTCCCCACCCAGCCCCTCCCCATCTTCCCCAACCAGCCCCTCCCCACCCAACATTTCCCCACCCTCCCCTCCCCACCCTCCCCACCCAGCCCCTCCCCACCCTCCCCTCCCCACCCAGCCCCTCCTTCCCCACCCAGCACCTCCCTGTACGACGGACACAATAATCCCCTGTGGGCTGGCGTAACCAGGAGGTTCCTACCAGTATTAATACGCTCTATCATTGATGTCAACTTGCCCAAGTTCCTGGCAAACGACATTCCTCTCTTCCAGGTTCAGCACTGGTCCCACAAGGACACTGTGAACCACTTCCATTATTTTGTTTGAGATATTTCACTTGTGCTTTTGTATTTGTGCATTCATACTCATGATTTGCCACCCTAATTTATAACACGTTTATTTTATGAGATGTGATTTGTCTTGAAATATTTTACAAAACTAATTTAAGTTCGTAACGCTTATGCTCTATATTAATTACCTTCGTAACTTGTGTATATATTGAACACGTTCAGATTTAGGGGTTTTAATTAGTTACTCTTTAGTTCTTTCGGTAAAGTCACGTAGTTAGAAATAAAATAAAACAAATCACGACGTTTCGATCGCAACACAAGCGTTCGTCGTCAGCCTATTTCTACCTACGTGACTTTACCGAAAGAACCAAAGAGTATGGATTCCTGCAGTCACGAAAGCCTCACATCAAGATTGTAATTAGTTCTTATTGCTTCAGGAGCCACTCATTTGTTGTTGTCCTCTCCAGCAAAGATACACATTTAAATCTTGAAAATGCTCCAAAATAATAAAGATACACGATATTTCAACAAAGAGGCAGGAACATAGAATGCCACGTTTAACTGACTTTGTAATATTATTTATATAGGATCAAGATTCCATAAGCCATTGCACATATTCATAGAAAGCTTTGCATTCATGTTCTTCAGTACTTTTGAAGGCTGAAGCTGCGAAAGCTATCATCCCATTCTGCCCATCACACATGGGTGTGGTGCCCGTGGCCAGGGCACTGTGTCAGACCTGCTGACGATGCCCAGGGCCGACGACCAAGCCCTGCTCAACGCCGTGAAGGAGAGCTACGTGTCCATGAGACTACAACATGCTCACAAGCACATTTTCTATCCTGATATCTCATAGCCACTTAGGGCCAGCGTATTTGTAGTGTAACAAAGCTATGAGATCCAGAAAACCTTGCTTCCAAAGTGCTCGATTATTGGCGTGCACAATGTCAGCAACTAAGTGCTGTTGAGTCAGTAATTAAAGATGCTGACTATATACCCTCATTAATAAATTGATGTTTGCTTCCTTGCAATACTCTGTTCTGGAAAATCCAATGTAGCTGAGAGAGTGGTGGCAATGTAGTTTTATTTATTTATTATGGTACATTTTCAGGTGGCAACCAAACCTTCTAATCCTGTTTAACACGTAGGCTTTCGCGACAAATGTTATCTATTAAAGACGTTTTTGGGTTAGCTATGCCTTCTAATCTTGTTTTTTCTGCCACCTCACCCATTGCTGCTCATTCAGCCATGGCGGGAGGATGCCTTCCAGGTGGTGGCAACATGGTTCTTCATTCAGTCAGGTCTGCCACAGCAGTATCTGCGTGAATGTGTGCCATGCATTCCACGTGTTTGCCATGGAGCTGCCGAATCATTTCCGTGCTAAGCAGCAGCAGCGCCACAACTATGTGACTCCCACCTCCTACGTGGAGCTCATGGAAAGGTGTCGTGGTGCAGAGATGTTAACTCCCTCACCTTGTATGTAGGAGGTCATAGGTTCTATCCCCGACCCTAACGCCTGTATCTTTGGATTGGGCATGTTTTCCCTATGGTCACGTTGATTTTTCTCCGGGTCCTCCGGGTTTTACCTCCACATTTAGAAACGTGATTTTAGAGTTTTTGGCTACGATAAAGTTTCACACATAAAGCCACTTGGATTGAGCTATCATTTGTGGTCAGGTCATTTCTGAAAATAGCTATATATAGCTCAGCGGGCGGTACCTGGGTAGAATACAAAGTTTTCGTTTATCTGCATCCTGAATTGTGTGAGGCCTGACCGTGTTCCAGACCACGTTGGGCTCTGGCAAGGAGATTGAGGACCTGTGGGAACCGGCGAAGCAGCTGCTGGGTGACATTCGCTTCCTTCATTCGCTTCACGAGCGCGACAAAGACCTGTCAGAAAGACCATATGCACCTAGTACATTACCAACCCAGATTTTGGGCCCCAGGCAATGTTCCGTTATGTGTCAATGGCAGCTAAAGGTTTGTTAAGTGGGTACATTATTTCCAAAAATATTGCACAGAGATGCTGGGTTGGTGGCGAGAAGGAGAATTTGCATAGGGACAAAGTGGATTAAGAATCGGCTGTAAAGATATGACCTGGGACTAATTTTTAGTTATGCTGTTATTCATTTCATAATTGTGATAGTCATACATACCTGTGGCCTGTGTATGATAGTCACGAATTTAATAACCATCTAGATAAAAAATGTAATGCTTTTAGAAAGAAAATATGTCGTACTATCAACAAATTATTTTTTATATGGCGTTCTCACTTTTTCCCAAATATTGATTTATTGCATATGTCAATGTTTTATTATCGTAGATTGTAATTGATTAGGCCAGCTTATAATTGATCATTCTAACCTAAGAGCAATTACTTAAATCTACATTGACTAACACTGGTCTATTATGGATTGACCACCATATGCGCCATAATTGATTGCTTTAGGCTATAACTGACAAATGATTCCAATGTAACATTGATTGTACTTAAAGTACAGACTGCGCACGCATAAACGTATTGCTCGTTGCCCAAGGTTGACTTGCGAGTATAGTTCACTCTCTGGTGCAGGGTGTTCAAGGTGGTGGCTCCGAAGAAAGAGATGCTGGCAGAAGCACAGGCAGAGCTGGAGGGAACCATGGTTGGTCTGCACGTCAAGCAGCACGCACAGCGCCAAGGTGGCCGACATCAAGGCCTCACTCAATGAGACCAAACGCCGCACGGCTGAGCTGGAGGACCAGGTGGGGGCGCCACACACCAACGCAGCACCCAAGTCACCCCGCAGTGCACTCTCAATTGCCAAGTGCATCACGCATTGTTGTGTACCTCTATACTATTTGTTGTCATCCAGTTACAATAATTGGCAGTGTGAATTTAATGCACTGCAATCCTTCCTATTAATGTAATGGAAAACAATCTAGTTATTAGAATTTGCATTCACAAAGCATCTGACGCCATCGCAAAATTCTGTAAAAAATACGAATATAAAGCATGTTTTAATTAAGGCAGGCAATTAAGGATATAATTATACAGACCACAGCGGGAATTGAGAAACATAATAGAAGTACGTATAAAGATGATTCATAGGGACAGTCACATATAAAGCAGGGCTTGAACAGGGGCATAAGTAACATGTTTTTGCTACATATCTGGTTCTCTGACCATGCATAATTCACCCTTGCCGAGGTGGATGTACTCTTTGTGTGGCATTGATGTGCGCAGTCCAACATGTGCAGCAAAAAGTTGGAGCGGGCGGAGGTACTGATAGGGGCCATGGGCGCAGAGAAGACACGCTGGGGCCAGGCTGACCAACAGTCACTCGAGAAACCTTACGGGTGATGCCCTCATCTCCGCTGGCACCGTCGCCTATCCGGACGGCTTCACTTTCAGCGACAGATAGGCCTGTTTCTGACCAAGACAGCCGCACGTATAGATGTACCGTACAGTTGTTATTTTGTAATTAAGCTTGTCTACCGGGGAAAAACTATTTTTCATGAGTCTTGTGAAGTTTTTCGCAGTGGGGTCGACGATTGCTATTTTTTTTTAATAATTAGCGGATTGGCCAGTACGTTTTTTTATTTGGCAAATTTGAACCATTACACTGGCAGACAACTGCCAATTCTATTCGAATATCACAGGATCGTTAACAGCCATTATGATGTAGATAAGCAAATTGTATGTTTATACACCCACAGAATTAACTAGGGCAACCTGCCAGATTAAAATTGCAAGCCTCTGCAAAAAGCAGCGAACATGCTGTATGCACCATGTCCCTGCCCCACATACAAATTATGATCGCAAATTTGGTGATGGATTTGTAATTTTGGGGGATTTTTAAATAGGGTAAGATTCAAATATTTATTTTCTAAAAATGTTGGTGTTATTCAGAATAGTAATGAAATACGCTACATTTCAAACCCACTGCTGAGCTCCTTCCCTTATAGTTCACTTATCATTCTGCTTTCAGGTGCAAGTTGCACAGTGGATGCAGATTTGTAAGGACCGACAGATCCCATGCTCCAACAAATGCTCCCTGAAACGTGATGACCCCGTGAGAATAAGAGAATGGGATATCGCTGGCATGCCTTGATAGTTTCTCTACGAATAACGGTGTCATAGGCAGGCCAGTAGCTTATGCTCCTGCATCAATAAGCAAGCTCTTTTAATAATTGAAAGTGATATTGTAAATAAGATCAACTAATTTAGAATCTTGCCTGGATGACATGCTTCACAATTCTATAGTGACAGAATTTTGTAAACCAGTTTATCCATTAATAATCATATTTATATGGCCTAGAGAAAGAAAGAAGGCTTAAATGTTTTGCTTCCTGCCTGACCTGTACTGCATAATTTCACCGTTATGTAGCTATGCACGTCGCTGGCCACTGATGATCACCCTTAGCAAATACACGAATTGTCAATTCGGGGTTGCGATTCGATTCAAGAATCAGATATATATCTATTTTTTTCCTCTGATTAGCACGGTTGTAATATATGGTGCAAAAGAAGTCCAACATACAAACAATAGCTTATTTCTAGCAGCAGTAGGAGCCACATCAATCTAATACACACAACGTATACAAATACATAATCATTCTTAGTATGCACGATGTGACGCATGTATCGTCAGCATAAGAAGAAATGTGAATTGAATTTCGATTTAAAGCTTTCGTGACTGCAGGGATTCATCTTCTTGGTTTTTTCGGTAAAGTCACGTAGAAGGAAAATAGAGGTGTAATGAAGCACCTTTCTAATTGATGCTTCATTACACCTCTATTTGCTACCATTGTATTTAATAGCAGCACAGCAGCTGGTGCATCAACCCGCCTGACACGTGTGTGTGTGTGTGTCTGGCTGCGTAGCCACCAGCGTTACTGGAGGATGAGGATGAGGAGCTGGATCTCGTGCTGGAGTCGTTACTGCTGAAGCAGAAGTTCCAGCACGGCGGCAGTGTGTGCGTGTGCGCCTTGGTGACGCCACCATTGAGTACGTGGCTGACTTTCGCTTCTACATCACCACCAACCTGAGCAACCCACACTACCTGCTCGAAACGTCTGCCCAGGTCAGACGTGTGCGCCGCGCAGCAGCGACACACTGCAGAGACAAACGTCACTTGATTAAATTGTTTTTCACATGTTACTGTGCCTTAGATTTAAACAAATGTTCACTTTAACACGTAGGCTTTCGCGACCAATATTATTCATAATCAACGTTTTTGGGTTTAGATCGCGTTATTTATAAATGTGTCGTAACCCTCCACCACCCGACACGGCCAATCAGTAAAAAAGTGTCACGTTGACAAAAGACAAATAGTTCACTGCTTTAGCCTACCGGTGTGTTGAAGCGTGAAACCACAACATTTACAATTGGAGTACGACGTTTCGCTGGTAATTGCATCCAGCATCATCGGGCAATTGGCGAATTGCCCAATGATGCTGGATGCAATTACCAGCGAAACGTCGTACTCAAATTGTAAATGTTCACTTGTGCCTTCCCTGCCCAATAGTGATTACATGTCAGTTTTTGTCTCCTTGTGACTCCATGTTTAGGCAGGCATCTAATTTGCTACATTGGCTCAGTTATTTGGTTTGGTTATACAGTAATTCTCATCTACCTTTCTAATCAAGTGTGAATGAAACGTTGCTACTGTCCGTGTGGCACAGGTGATGCTACTGAACTTTACGATAACATTTCGTGGGCTGCGGGACCAGCTGTTGAGCATCGCAGTGGCCAGTGAGAGGCCAGATCTGGAGGAGCAGAAACAGGCACCGAATCTACAGAACGCTAACAACAAGAGGCATGCAAGCAGCGCCACAGGCGTACCCAAAAATGTTTCACGTGTACTCTTGTTTGTTGTGTGCACACCACACCAACTACTCACACGAAGACAAAGATCCCCCATATGGGCTTTAAAACTGAAAGGGCAAGTGCTCTTACAAAGCACACAAAAAGACGGACTATCTTATTCTCTTAAATTTATATTTAAAGCTTTCGTGACTGCAGGGATTCATCTTCTTGGTTCTTTCGGTAAAGTCACGTAGAAGGGAAGTAATAATGAGGACGGCTGCTTGCGTTGTGGCCGAGACGTCGTGAGAATTATTTTATTATGTTTTTATTTTTTAATTATTATTGTATTACTTCCCTTCTACGTGACTTTACCGAAAGAACCAAGAAGATGTATCCTATTCTCCACAATAGAAATGGTGATACACCTCAGCAGGTAGTCATTTTATCATGCGTTGACCAAGAAGGGCAGCCCAGGCCAGATTTATAATGCCCATCGCCACTGGTGTTAACCATCATGCACAGGAGTCAAACCCACGTTGCTCGGTTTACATATGTAATGCGGGCGTAAGCGACCTTCCGGATGTGACGTCACGGGGGGTGGAGTCATGTGACGTGGGGGGAAGGTTCGGGTCCTTAAGCGGGTAAACCGGAAGGGGAAGGCAGTCGGGGTGTGAGCGGAAAAGAGTGAGGCCACGCGGGCGAGTGTGGAGAGGGGGGGCGCCGACGGCCATCGGGAGCCAACCCCGAAGATAAGAGGAAGCTGCGGAGTGGTGTGCAGCTGCAGAGGAGACAGCCAGAAGGGCTGCGTGTTAGAGGCAGCGGTGTGGCTGCCAGGAGGAGCTGCGGAGAGAGAGAGAGAGAGGGCTGCATGTTAGAGGCAGCGGTGTGGCTGCCAGGAGGAGCTGCGGAGAGAGAGAGAGACAGCAAGAGGCTGTCAGAGCTGCGGAGGGAGAGGAGTTGCAGCGAGTACAGCCAAGGGGGGCTGTGTGAGAGAAACAGCAGCGGAGCTGCTGTTGTGGATCGGGCCGACATTGGAGTCAGCACCGTGGAGAAGCTACAGAGTAAAGACAGCCGTGTGGGTGTACAGCACGAACCGAATAAAGGACACTGAGCCAGACATCGTGGTCCAGTCGTTTATTACACTGGTGTCGGAAGTGCAACGGCATGTCGAAACAAGTGAGGAAGAAAGTTAATCCGGCGCCTGCATCGGCTTCTTCGTCCGACGACGACGAACTCCCTCCAACCACGGATCCTGTTGGGGTGGTGGAGGAGAGCCCGGCTGAGGCGACCACGGGAACGGGAGTGGAGGATGTTGGCGCGGTGGCGGGTCCGTCGACATCATCAGACGCGGATCAACGATGGCAAGCGATGGCGGTACAACTGGAGGCACTTAAGGACGTCCTGGCGCATCTATGCCATCTCGTCGCGCCAGGGACGATGGATGATGCAAGTGGTGCTCCGCGGGCCGCCACGTTGCCTGTCCTGCCGCCGCCATTGCCCACGCGGCAAGAGGCCGCCATTTTGCGCGCTCCGTGGCGCCAAACCGCCATCTTGGCCACACCGCGGGCCGACGCCATTTTGAATTTGCCATCACAACCACCACCATTGGAAGACGGCGGGAAGAGGAGTCGGAGTCGCCACCTTACAACGGTTAAAGAATTTTCCGTCGGTGGGGACTGGAGCGCGTTCGCCTGCCGCTTCTTGGCGGCGGTACGCACAGCAAGATGGACCGATGCGGAGGCTTTGGAGGTGTTGCCGACTCTCCTGGACGACGAATCTGTCCGATTCTTCCGTTCCATAACGACCGATAAGAAGGCAACTTTATGTGGTGTTTTTCAAGAAATGGCCGATGCTTATGAGCCACCAGATGATGCGCATCGGCGATTCGCTCAACGACAACGAGCACCAGAGGAGTCGCCCGTGGCGTTCAGGGGTGCGGTGCTGGAGCTGGCCATGGCAGCTTATCCTGAGACGCCACAGGACCTGCTCGAGCCTCTCATATTAGGGAAAATGTTGGAGCTGTCTCGGGATCTAGGGATCCCCATGCCTGTGTGTGGGCATGAGAAGCTAACTTCCCGGACGGCTGCTAAGTGTCTCGATGCGCAATTCAACCTCCGTCGCTGGAAACAAGTGACGGCGTGGACGGGGGGGCCCGTCAAAGAAGGGGATGCGCTGGGGTGGAACCCTGCGCAGGCTGTCTATGTTCCGGATGACCGGGGCCCTCAACAACTGACGGCCGCCTCCGCTTCATGGACGGGACGCGGCGGGCCGAGACCGCGCGCGGCGCTACCAGAACGGGGCCGTCAGGAGGCGAGGCCTGCGCTTCGGCGCAACGAGGCCGAATGTTTCCGCTGCGGGCGTAGGGGCCACTACGCCAGAGACTGCTGGGCCCGCTTCCCGGCTCCGCCGCAGCAGGAGGCCTCGGCACCGGTCAAGTCGGCTAAAGATCCTCCGAAACAGGCATGTCGGCACGCACCAGACACTCGGCAAGGCTTTACACCTCACCCATCACCGTCGTTGCGCCATCCTAACGTTGTGGTTAAAGCATGCCCTTCGACGGGGCCTTGTCGCTCGGTCACGCAATGGCGCAAGTTGGCACGGAGAGTCGTCGCGGCCGCTACGGGCTCGTCCACTGTACCGGGGTCTATACAAGGGGTGGACGTACGCATTTTGGTCGACTCCGGCGCGTCTGCGACTATTATTTCGGATGTCATTTTTCATCTGTTGGGCATCCCGCCGGGGGCTGTGCGTCCGGTTTATGGGTCGTGCGTCGCTGCCAACGGGGGTAGCATGGGTATCGTGGGTCAGGTGGATGCTAAGATATCTATTGGGGATGTGTCGGCCTCGGGTGTTGTGTTGATATCGAGATCTTTGGCGGTTCCTTGTTTGTTAGGCACCGATTTTTTGGCTAAGATGCCCATTTTGATCAAAATCAATGAGAATTGTATTGAACTGCCGGGGGGCCGTCAAATCTCGTTTCTGCCGTCGCCCTGGGGGCGACCTGCTTCGGCCGTACAAGTGCAGGCGCTGTCCGTCGCATCTGTGGACATCCCACCTGGTACACAGATGCTTATACCCTTGCGGTATCGGAAGCCCCTGCCTGATCGGCTAGGAGCAGTAGGGGTCTTGTTGTCACCGTCCGCCGCGATAACAACCGGGTTGGCGTTAGTGGGGGCACAGACCATCGTCCAGCCGGATCAATTACCGTTTTTACAGGTGCTTAATGCGGGGGGAGAAAACGTCCGTGTCCCGGCCGGTACGGTTGTGGCACATGCCACTACGGCGTTTGCGACCCATGATTGTCCACATAGCCGGGGAGTTGTTGCTGGGGTTTCCGAGCCAAGGAGTTCGGATGATCGTTGGGTTGCTCATTTATGTGACGAAAATTCTTCCCTGTCCATGGAGCAACGTGGTGCGCTGCGTAAATTGTTGTTGACATATTCCGATGTGTTCAGCTCCGATGATTTGGATTTGGGCCGCACTTCGTTGCTTTACCATCACATTGAGACGGGCGATGCTGCCCCTATTCGATTAAATTCGCATCGGATGAGTCCTGCGGAGCGAGAACACGTACGGGGGGCAGTGGAAGACATGTTGGCTGCGGACATTATATCGCCATCTAACAGCCCATGGGGCGCTCCAGTCGTCTTGGTTAAGAAGAAGGATGGCAAATTGCGATTTTGTGTTGATTTCCGCAAATTGAATAAGATATCGGTGGCAGATGCGTACCCCCTGCCGCGTATGGATGACTCCCTCGACGCATTGTCGGGGGCTAAGTTCTTTTCCACACTGGACCTCTCTTCGGGATTTTGGCAGCTTCCCCTTGACGAGTCCTCACGGGAGAAAACCGCATTCCGTACGCCGCAGGGGTTATTTCAATTCAACTGTCTCCCGATGGGATTGAATGCGGCCCCTGCTACATTTCAAAGATTGATGGAGCTCGTTTTGACGGGGTTGCAGTGGGAGACATGTCTTATATATTTGGACGATATCATTGTCTTCAGCCGCACATTTGATGAACATTTGACGCGGCTGGAGACAGTGTTCACGAGGATGCGTTCTGCCAAATTGAAATTCAAACCAAAGAAATGTCACCTACTGCAACGGTCCGTCCGCTATTTGGGGCACATTGTGAGTGCTGAGGGAGTGTCCACGGATCCGGAAAAGACGGCGTGCGTCCGGGATTGGCCGACTCCGGCCACCGTGGGGGATGTTCGGCGGTTTTTGGGATTTGCCTCGTATTACCGAAGATTTGTGCCGGGTTTTGCGACGATTGCGAGGCCCTTGCATCTCCTTACGGGTAAAGGACGGAAGTTTGTTTGGGGACAGCCGGAGGAGGCGGCCTTTCGGAGTCTGCGTGATCTATTGGCCACGGCCCCAACATTGGATTATCCCGATTTCGATCACCCATTCATTCTTGATACGGACGCGAGTGACACAGGTATTGGGGCGGTGTTATCACAGTCTAAAGGGGGTGTAGAGCGTGTCGTGGCGTATGGTAGCCGAGTCTTGTCTCCTGCGGAAACCCGCTACTGTGTCACTCGCAGAGAACTATTGGCGGTTGTTTTTTTCCTACGGCAATTTCGACCATACCTCTACGGTCGTTCTTTTATTGTGCGTACGGATCATGCGGCCTTGCAATATGCCCTTAAAATTGACCAGCCATCCGGACAGTTGGCACGTTGGTTGGACACGCTACAGGAATTTTCCTTCCAAATTCAACATCGGAAGGGAGTGCGCCATGCGAACGCTGACGCACTTTCCAGATTACCGCGGCGCGCCCCTTGTAAATGTGAGTCGGGGACGCATAGGTGTTCGCCGATTCCAAACCCCCCTCAGCCGCTTACGTTGGCCGTCGAGAAGTCGGACACTCCGATGGAACCGGGACCGGCTGACGGGGTTTTGAATCTGCCGCGGTCTGTCTGGATCCGGGAACAGATGATGGATGAGTCATTGGTGTCCTTGCGGAAGCGGTCTGCTAAGGACAATGGGAGTCCGAGTACGGCTGTGGGGCCGCAAACCGCTCTCCGAGATGGTCTGCTTATGTGGCGGGAGGGGTTCCAGGAACGTTGGCGCCTGGTGGTACCAACGTCCTTGCGATTCGAGTTGATTAGAACCCTCCATTGTGACACTCTCTTACATTTAGGGGTGCAGAAGACCTTGTTGACGTTGCAACGTCATTATTTTTGGCACGGCATGGCGACAGATGTCGTAGGGCACGTGCGCGCGTGCCCTGCGTGTGCACGACGTAAGCCGCCGAAACATCCTTACGTGCCGCCTCTCCAGTCGATTCAGGTGTCTCGAGTCAATGAATTGGTGGCACTGGACATATTGGGACCTTTTCCACCATCGGCGAGGGGTAATAAATATTTGCTGGTAGGGGTTGAGTACCTCTCCCGTTGGCCGATGGCCTGGCCGTTGCCCGATCAGTCGGCCGCGGCCATTACCGACGCCTTTTTGTTTGGGTATATTATGGATAAGGGGGCGCCTGAGAGACTCCTCACGGACCAGGGCAGGAATTTCTCTTCTAAATTATTGGCGGAAGTGTGCGCGGGCCTTGGGACTAAGAAAGTACGGACATCCCCATACCATCCGCAGACGGATGGTATGGTTGAACGGCTGAACAGGACATTGTCTGCCATGCTTTGCCATACCGTGAGTGAACAACAATCAGATTGGGATCTGCACATCCCCGGGGTGCTTTCGGCGTACAGGATGACGCCTCATGCGGCTACAGGATATTCGCCGTTTTACCTTATGTATGGTCGGGAAAACGTGCCGCCGGTGGATGTGCAATTGGGAACTGGGGTGAAGGGACCTCGTAAACCACTTCCTGAATACATTCAGGACACGGTTCGCCGAGTCACGGAGGCGCGGGAGAATGCCCGCGTGGCTACGGCCAAAGCCCAGGCCCGGAACGAGCGATATGCGCGACGGTCTGAGGGGGAGTGCCCTTGGAAGGTTGGGGACCTAGCCTGGCTTCATTGTCCACAGGTACGTCCGGGGACCTCGCCGAAATTGCACAAACCCTGGCATGGTCCCGTACGCCTCATTGCGGTTCCCAACCCACAGTCAGCACGCGTCCAGATTGGGTCTCGTCGCTGGGTTGTGCATACGTCGCGCTTGAAACCATATGTTGCTCCCTTACATGATGCGTCATCCCCCAATGTTGCCTTGCCGGGGTCTGTTGCTGCTGACTCTCCCCTGCCTGCGTCCATTGATCTTGCTAGAGCGCCTGTCGTACCTGTTCCAGACAGGCCGGCCGTGACATTGCGGGGGACGAGGGGCCCTGCTCGGAGGACGCCTGCCAGGTCTGCGGGACCTTCGAGCCCTGCAGCCCTTCCGACCCAGCTGCGGGCACGGTCACAGGACAAGCCCAAGACTAACTCTTTAGAGACACGGGACGGCGGTGGACTTCCAGCCGCGACAGGGGGATTACCCCCTGTCATTCCTCGACTTTCATCGCGTTCCCGTTCTGCGAGTGGGCCGCCGACCGTCCGGGACGGGCCGGCGACCCGCACACGTTCCAAATCGCTTACGTTTCGTTGATTGTTGTTGTCTTGTTATTTTTTTCTTACAGTTGTATTTATTGCATGCTTTTTGTACGTTCGTTGATGTTAATTGCGTTGTTGTTGTTGTTCTTGCTGTTACATTGTATGCTTAGTGTCCTTTAGGGGGGGAAGCTCGGTTCGCCGCATTACGATTTGCTATTGGTCAGCCGAGGTCGGCTGGGATTTTTCTACGGGGGAGGGTGGTGTAATGCGGGCGTAAGCGACCTTCCGGATGTGACGTCACGGGGGGTGGAGTCATGTGACGTGGGGGGAAGGTTCGGGTCCTTAAGCGGGTAAACCGGAAGGGGAAGGCAGTCGGGGTGTGAGCGGAAAAGAGTGAGGCCACGCGGGCGAGTGTGGAGAGGGGGGGCGCCGACGGCCATCGGGAGCCAACCCCGAAGATAAGAGGAAGCTGCGGAGTGGTGTGCAGCTGCAGAGGAGACAGCCAGAAGGGCTGCGTGTTAGAGGCAGCGGTGTGGCTGCCAGGAGGAGCTGCGGAGAGAGAGAGAGAGAGGGCTGCATGTTAGAGGCAGCGGTGTGGCTGCCAGGAGGAGCTGCGGAGAGAGAGAGAGACAGCAAGAGGCTGTCAGAGCTGCGGAGGGAGAGGAGTTGCAGCGAGTACAGCCAAGGGGGGCTGTGTGAGAGAAACAGCAGCGGAGCTGCTGTTGTGGATCGGGCCGACATTGGAGTCAGCACCGTGGAGAAGCTACAGAGTAAAGACAGCCGTGTGGGTGTACAGCACGAACCGAATAAAGGACACTGAGCCAGACATCGTGGTCCAGTCGTTTATTACACATACACATGTACATGCACACAAACTCACATGTATTGTTTAGTAATGTACATTTTTAAACTAAAGGATGCACGACAAATATGACAATTTTAATTATTAAAACAATAACACACACCCTTCAAGCACACTCATTGGGTATTTCAATATAATCTAGGGTTTACAGTGAGGGAAAAAAGTATTTGATCCCCTGCTGATTTTGTACATTTGCCCACTGACAAAGAAATGATCAGTCTATAATTTTAATGGTAGGTTTATTTGAACAGTGAGAGACAGAATAACAACAACAAAAATCCAGAAAAACGCATGTCAAAAATGTTATACATTGATTTGCATTTTAATGAGGGAAATAAGTATTTGACCCCCTCTCAATCAGAAAGATTTCTGGCTCACAGGTGTCTTTTATACAGGTAACAAGCTGAGATTAGGAGCACTCCCTTTAAGAGTGTGCTCCTAATCTCAGCTCGTTACCTGTATAAAAGACACCTGTTCACAGAAGCAATCAATCAATCAGATTCCAAACTCTCCACCATTGCCAAGACCAAAGAGCTCTCCAAGGATGTCAGGGACAAGATTGTAGACCTGCACAAGGCTGGAATGGGCTACAAGACCATCGCCAAGCAGCTTGGTGAGAAGGTGACAACAGTTGGTGCGATTATTCGCAAATGGAAGAAACACAAAAGAACTGTCAATCTCCCTCGGCCTGGGGTTCCATGCAAGATCTCACCTCGTGGAGTTGCAATGATCATGAGAACGGTGAGGAATCAGCCCAGAACTACACGGGAAGATCTTGTCAATGATCTCAAGGCAGCTGGGACCATAGTCACACACTATGCCGTGAAGGACTGAAATCCTGCAGCGCCCACAAGGTCCCCCTGCTCAAGAATTCACATATACATGCCCGTCTGAAGTTTTCCAATGAACATCTGAATGATTCAGAGGACAACTGGGTGAAAGTGTTGTGGTCAGATGAGACCAAAATGGAGCTCTTTGGCATCAACTCAACTCGCCGTGTTTGGAGGAGGAGGAATGGTGCCTATGACCCCAAGAACACCATCCCCACCGTCAAACATGGAGGTGGAAACATTATGCTTTGGGGGTGTTTTTCTGCTAAGGGGACAGGACAACTTCACCGCATCAAAGGGACGATGGATGGGGCCATGTACTGTCAAATCTTGGGTGAGAACCTCCTTCCCTCAGCCAGGGCATTGAAAATGGATCGTGGATGGGTATTCCAGCATGACAATGACCCAAAACACACGGCCAAGGCAACAAAGGAGTGGCTCAGGAAGAAGCACATTAAGGTCCTGGAGTGGCCTAGCCAGTCTCCAGACCTTAATCCCATAGAAAATCGGTGGAGGGAGCTGAAGGTTCGAGTTGCCAAACGTCAGCCTCGAAACCTTAATGACTTGGAGAAGATCTGCAAAGAGGAGTGGGACAAAATCTCTCCTGAGATGTGTGCAAACCTGGTGGCCAACTACAAGAAACGTCTGACCTCTGTGATTGCCAACAAGGGTTTTACCACCAAGTACTAAGTCATGTTTTGCAGAGGGGTCAAATACTTATTTCCCTAATAAAAATGCAAATAAATTTATAACATTTTTGACATGCGTTTTTCTGGATTTTGTTGTTGTTATTCTGTCTCTCACTGTTCAAATAAACCTACCATTAAAATTATAGACTGATCATTTCTTTGTCAGTGGGCAAACGTACAAAATCCGCAGAGGATCAAATACTTTTTCCCTCACTGTATATTTTTTCCAATGAACCTATTTAAAATGGTACATCAGATATCGGTCATCAATTGCCACTGAGAGCTATTTGGCATGCAGATAAAGTCTCTTGCTAATGGTGCCTTGAATTACCATGCAGCTGGCACGTTAAGAGTGTGAACCGTGCAACCCCCTGCATTTGATTAAACGAAGAACTCATTGGCTTCAGAACTTGTGCAATGATTCACACTCATGGGAGGTCTCCATAGCCCACAGTGCTGGTAATGGGATATCACACAACTGTGAAATTTAGAGGACTTGTGCATGTGGCTTGTTTCCAAAATATGTAGTAAATTCTAAACCCTCTAATCGGTGTTTTGAATGACTGCTGTCATTATATTACTATTTTTTTGCCATTTTGAAAGCACTATTAAAATACAGTTAGAGACGTAACTTTAACAGTACATCATAAGAATTTTCGAATGTGCTTTCTAATTAACTTTCAATGTTCTGTGTTTTATTATTATTAGGTAACATTGTAAGCCATTTCAAAGTGTACAGAAAGCCTTCTTGTCACCTATTTTTATACTGTAAAATCCAAACAGAATCAGGTTCAGACCTCAAAGTTTGCCCAGGACCATAAAGACCTTCTCAAACTCAGCAGTATTTAGGAATAATAGTAATGACTTCCATAGCTATTTTAAAATTCCTAATTAAAGGCTTTCATTTTCGTGCATGCACATTTATACAATTTCCCCAGAGGTAATAAATGTCATGTAATGGCAAATCTAGAGCTAATTTGTATAAAAACGAACAGAGTTGAATTACTTCATTAAATTAGTCTGTTGTATTGAGCACACCTAAGACTGAAATTGGTACGTGTAGTATTCTAGTGATGGAGTTCCTGTATCTCACTCAACGGGCAGCTGAGCGAAATAGAAAACCAAAATCCTGGAAGTGTTCTCATTGCCAGAGGGAACATTCTAGAGGACAACGTGGCCGTCCAGGTGCTGTCCTCCTTCAAGGTGCTCGCTGACGAGGCATCTGAGAAGCAGACTGCAGCCGAGGAGACTGAGCGCCAAATCGACCTGTGTTCAATGCCAGTACTCCCCCGTGGCAGGGCACGCTGCTGTGATTGTATTCTGCATCACCGACCTAGCAGCCATTGAAGCCCATGCACCAGTACTTTCTCTCGTGGCATTTCAGCCTCTTCATTGTTTCCATCGATGGCTCGGAGAAGTCCCAAGTACTGGCGCAGAAGTGGGCACCATTTTCACCACGAATTTCCATCGGTCTATTTTATTCCAATGTTTGGTTAATATTTTTCATGGACAGTTATCCTCTTTGTTAGTTACATTTAAACACTATCTAAATGACAAAAAAATGATGCTAAAAGTGAAGTGTTCCTATGCAAAAAGTGCTAGAAAATTATCACTTCTGTTGGTGGTTCTGAGCCAATTGTGGAAATTTCACATTCCCGTGGTGGGGAAGTCATTCCACAAGACAACCACTGTTACTTCAATAAGTCGATCATAACCAGGAATACTTTTCAACTGTGCATTGCACCAGTGCCATCTGGTCGATTTGGCGCTCAGTCTCCTTGGTTGGAACGAAACAGGTGGACTTCTCCACAAATCTGGCTGTTGCCTGATGAAGCTAGTTCTAATTACTGGCGAAACGTCGTACTCAGATTGTAAATGTTGTGGCTTGGCTCTCCAACACACTGGTGTGCTGTACTCGTGACGAATTAGCATGTTCTGTTCTACGTGATAACCCTTACTAGTTGGCTGTGTCGGGTGGTGGCGGGTTTAATGACACATTTATATATTTACGCGATCTAACCCAAAAAAACCTCTATTATGGTCAGGTGTATAAGACACACCTAGCCAGACAGTGAAAACTTCCAAAAATCATAATTTCAGCAGCACCCTGATCATTTGTAATTTGATTAAATACATGCCTTTTCTCTGACCTTGAAGAACCAACGAATACATCACACATCTCACGCTGTGCTCAATTTTCGGTTATTAGCTACGTGGTTCATTCTGGAACTTCTAATTAGATAGTGGGGAGTCACAGTACATGTCAGCATAAAATTATAGTCTGAGGCTGACTGGAGGCAGTGTAGAGTGACGGTTAAAAAGACTTTCACAATTTAATTTGCTGCTAAGCTGTACAATTGTCTTGTGAGACGCTACCGTGTGTATTACTGTGACTGGGTTTGAAGGCACGTTAATCTCATAACATATCCGAGCTCTTAACATCGAAAATCCCAGAACTCTGACAAGGGATTCATATTGTGTCAAAACTAGTTCACACAGTGCCCCATATTTCAAAGGTTTACATTTACAGGAATCGAACCAGTCACTAGGATCCCTGCAAAGTGCGTTTACCCCTATGCCACCCACGCATATACACTTGCATGCTTACACACACGTTCACTTTCACACAAAAGGGGCAGCAAGTCCATTACATCCCAATCTCACTTTTCATTCAATGTTACATTCACACTTTTCCCACACTACTAATTCAGTCCATTATCTTGATATGAAGATTTAGTATGTCTGCGCTGTGATTTTCATTTAAATGGCTACACGTCATGACCCCAGGATATGTCATTATCGTGAGTAATTATTTCAGTAAAAGCTTTCAGCAAAATAGTGATTTTCACCGATTGACTTGAACACTGTCTGCAATTAGTGGCCTGTTTAATTTAATACCCTTGCCATGTTCTTTCTTAAATGCCATGAAACAAAGAACACTAAAGCCATGAAGCTTTGTTCCATGTATAATTATCACACGTTGTTGGTGATCATTTGTGCATTACAGAATGCTGTAATTAAAGCATGAAGTGCACTCCTTTTATCCAGTGTGAATAATTGTGGCGACATCCCTGTGACCTAACCTGTGCAGGTAGATTTTTACCTTCCTTATATATGTACTTCTACATTCACAAATTCCTTTACAAAACGTGGGTAATTCCATTGTCATGGGATTCCAAGGACAGTGTAGACATGTTAGACACTGCAGTGAAATGGGCTGTCTTCGTCAATGCACGGGCGTGCTGTGTAGAAGTTTAGAAAATATGAAAGACAAAATTATGCCTATGTCAAATTGTGATATCAACTTCTTGGTTCTTTCGGTAAAGTCACGTAGAATGGAAATAATAAAATAATAAAATAAAACATAATAAAATAATTCTCACGACGTTTCGGCCACAACGCAAGCAGCCGTCCTCAGGTGAAGAACAGGTCTGTCGGGAAGACAGCGTGACTTTACCGAAAGAACCAAGAAGATGAATCCCTGCAGTCACGAAAGCTTTAAATCGAAATTGTGATATCAAGTTCTATGTCCCATTCTATAAATCTGTTATACTGGAATACATCAGCGGTTCCCAACCTTTTCGAGTGCATGGACCCCTTTTCAACCTCCAAACATGTTGCGGACCACCAGATGTTACTGCAGTAGTTATTTGAAACTGCACATTTCCTTAGTGAGGATATTATTATTTTTCTTATTTTCTCAGGACCCACGTAGTAGCCTTGCGGACCACCAGGGGTCAGCGGACCACAGATTGAAAACTGCTGCTCGACACAACAGACGAGCTTCCCTCTGGTTAATAAAAAAAAATTGGACACGTAGGTAACCAACAGTCTTATGTTTTTCTGGATGAATTGCCTGTTGCTAATTATTTAAACGAAATATTGAATTCGGGCAGATTTAAAGTGAAGAGCATGGTGATATTTCCAACAAACACATTTACAATCCATAAAATCAACTTGGAGATTAGAGCAGTGCTTCACAAAAAAATCTGAACCAGTCAAATGTGCAGTATTAATCGAAACAATTATGTATAATTTGTACAATCATTTGTCGTTGGCTCATAAGGACTTTTGAAATTTTTATGGAGTTTTTTTTAATTTGAGGGCCATGGGAGTGTGATGGGCAAAACATGTACTCCTTGCCGACTGATACATTTACGTGTCTCAAAAGTGCGATATATTTTACTCTTCTTTTAGTGCTTTTAATACAGCAGCTAAGTGGTCTACATTAAGAGACTGCCTATTAATCCTGTGCCTGATAGCTTTGCAATGAATGCTCAGGCCGATATAAGCAAAGCCCAGGCCAACCTTCTGTTTGACAGCATCATCCTCTTTCGGGTTAGCGCTCCCTACTCTGCATTCTCACACACAGGATCCCACAACACACAGTATCCAAGATGTGTATCCAAGTACAATAAACCATTGCAGAAATGCCACAGAGTTATGTGCCTTTCATTGGATTTCAGGATTTGTTTCAGCTGGCCGATTGAGAATGACGGTGCAGGAGAGGCTACAAAAGCACATTATGGCCTAAATAGCAGTGGTGGTATTATTTATTAGAACAAGAGAGATTGCGAAAATCATCATGAGTGCGACTCAATAACCACTTGTTCATGGTTAACCATGCAATATGTAAATTGGGCTTTTTATTTGTTAATAATCATCTCTGTAATTGCATTTTATACATTCAGGGGGACTAATTTGTAGTCCATACAATGCTCTTTTCATGTTAAGCTATTATGTAACCTTTTGTTAAGATTCATAAAATACTTGTATATTGGTGACAAGCTGCCTTCGAGGGCTTAATCTTAGTATTTTATTTATTTTTTATTCTCCTAGAATGTTTCTTTTGAAATATCTTATTACAATTTGTTCTCACATGGCTTAAAATGTAGTATTTTAATCAGGCACATTCTTAGTGAGTGAAAATGCATTATTTTCCAGGCTGATGTGGTTAGTGTTCATGAGTCTTGAGTGGGAATTTCCTTGGGTTGGGCAAGAGATAGGTCTCACATATTTAGTAGTAGTCCGCTGTGAGTCAGGGACAGGCAAATTAATGCCTGGAGCAGTGTGGCAAATCAAGAGGCAACAAACCACTGTGCCATTGCTCTATATAAATGCATACAGTACATTTATAGATAACTGTGGCTGGTGCGTTCTATTCTAAACCTGCTATGATCTACATAGTGACAGCCACAGTATTTGGTGACAAGCGCGGACACAAAAGTCTTGCCAGCGTGGAGGACAAGGCTCTTATAATGGTTTTTATGGTTTTGTAAGATATATTGAAATGTGCGGATATATATACATATTGATTTTCTTTCAATTCATTATGGCCAGAAGATCCCACAATGGGTTCAGAACAAAATACAACAACTCTCATGTAAATCTGGGCTACCATGGATGGCCCTCGTGAGAGTGTCCCCATCTCCATTCCCGCAACACCATTGCCGTGCACGTAAACCTGGGATGGGTAATCATCAAGCGACGTGTGGACAACATTTAATCAAGACAAAAATGCATTTTAAATGACATGAGGATGGAGAAGATCACCGTCATCATCCTTGAGAAGGTTGCAGCATTCAATTGCCTGTTTCATAATGTGCCTGCTGGGTTGAGGCACGAGGCAGATCGCGTTCACCCTCTGTATTCTCACGTGTGCTTTGTAATGCCGAGCAGTGCATGGCAGGCCCAGCCAGTGCAGGTGGTGGAGGCACGAACCGGATCCCATATGAAATAGCCGACGGCGTGGCTCTGGACGGCCTGAACAGGCTGCCTGAGAATCTGCCCATAAAAGTGGCTGGGCGTAAGTTCTCCACAAGCCATCGAGAGAGCATGAACACGGTGCTCGTGCAGGAGATGGCACGCTGAAGTAGCCTGCTTTGCCACCATATTCATGTCATGCACCAGCGTGCAGCAGGCTGTCGAAGTCTGAGAATGTAACATCTGAATCCCTTAATCTTTTCTTGCCAGGCATACTAGTCCACACGTTTAATACAGTGCCTGCAAGGCGGGTTATTGGATCATGCAACATTCAACATTGTGCACGACACCTCCACAGTGCTATTAGGTGGCCTGGAGCTGGCAGTACGCCAAGTAGGTTGTTGTCCTGTCAAAAACACTTGAGTATTATTTCCTTCATGTAATATTGATACAGGGCCGTTAATGAGTACTTAAAAAAAGTTAGTGTTAGGATAAATAATTGCAATTATTAATCTTAGATCTATGCTTAATAATCACGAGCAATATGTATTGACTGCTGGACGTAGACCTCCTTCACAGTCTGGTGATGCAACACTCCATATAGATACTGCACATTAGTTGATATAATCACCATCTCTGCAGTGTGCATCCTCTTCGATGTGTTCTTTCCTTTGGCTATCACTGTCTTTTATCTCGGCGATCAGCCAAAATCATGCCAACCCCACTTATTTGTGAGTAGTCAATGTGCTGTCTCTGATTTGCATTTGCGCTCTTATCCGTGGATTATTATTTATGGGTACTAAACGCATGAACTGAAATAAACAAGCAATGAGTCAAGTCAAATTATGACCGTGTGGTGTTGCTGTAGGGCCTAGTGCTTATGTCAGCCGAGCTGGAAGTGGTCGTGAGCAATTTTCTCAAGGCCCTTGTCCCGGTTGAATGGATGAAGAGGTCCAACTCCAGCCTCAAGCTACTGGGCAGCTACATCAATGATTCGCACGGTTGGTTATGTACGGTGCGTAAGAAGTTCAACATACATTCCTGGCTCGGTTTGCCTTCTTGCAGTCGCACAGTACTTACACATAGGTACTGTCTACTTACACACATCATACACACAGCAGGTACTGTATATTCGATGCAGTGAAATGCAGAATGGTAATGTTGATCCCATGAAGATACTAACTAGCCCTTCCCAAAGGAATCTGGAATTTCTACCACTGCATTAGGGCTGCCAATGGAATAAACTCTGCCACATGCCGATACATACTTGTTAACTTAAGCAGGGAGACACTAGCTGACCTTAGACCTATACAGAAATAGCTGCAGGGTTTTTTTGTTGACCACATTTACAGCATACCATTAAAAGCCATTCATAACTGCTGATTGTAAACTATAGAACCAACTCTATGTATGCAGTAAAATCAACGTGCTTATACACAGCAGCACAATAAAACTGTGGCAATGTACAATGACACATTCATGCACAATGCTTTCAAAACAATAAAGTGATGTTTAAGGAGGTCACTGATAACTTATTATTTAAGTGCATTGGAGTACAAACAGTTAATTCACCATGCTGAACGTGTGCTGTGGTAATGTATCTGAGATTTGTACTTATGCGTGTCTGTTCTGCTTAAATTCCCGTCTGTCATCCACGGCATCATCAGGGATGGAATGATAATTTGCATTCCAGTGGTATTATGAATTTCCGGATTTTACTTCATGCAAGCCTTCAAGACAGCTGTCCAGCAGAACTAAGCACGCAGGCATTCCATCCATCGACCTGTTGCCAATGGAAATGGAAGCCATGCAAGATTACAAATATTCTAAGCAACCAGATGATGGTGAACGAGCCACCATCCAATGGGCATTGTAAGCTATGAAATGTGGAAGGAGTAGTTTTAAACATATTGGAACGTCTATGATTCCAGTCGTCAAAACATACCTGGGTAAAAATATTTTGTCTCTACCTGCCAATGAAAGTACAGCAGCACATTTTTACTTAAAGAAACCTTGTAAATATCATGGACTGTGCAGATATGTTAGGGTGGTAAGCAATGTCTAGGGATAGTGAAGATATGTGTGGACAAGGACATTGTAGGTGGGATTGCCACAAAACAACGCTGGCTGAGCCTCAGCCAAACGTACTGCACGATGCCATGCCCGTGGTGAGCCAGTCCCTGGGTGTTTTTTACGCTTCGCACCAATATATACATTTTACCAATCTATAAGGACATAAGCCAATGATGTTGCATTCTTTCTTAACTTAGCTACTATGTAGACATGCATGTAAAAGTATATCAATATTTAGGGGTAATGCAATGGGCAGTGATGCACAAGCACACCAAATGAATACTGTGTGCGATGTTGGTTTTATCATTTAATTAGGAGTTAACTGGAAAGATGTTTACCTTGGAACACCTTTAATAGGTTAATGAACATATGCCGTCTTCACCAAGAATACTTCCTTATAATGGGAAAAAATATCAAATAGGCTAACGTTTTGGGAGCAATGGTCCTTGTTTGGAGTATATTCATTAACCTTAAATACCAGGTTTATCGGTTAAGATTTCTGTAAATTAAAATGCTAAATAATTTGGCATTCCAAGTTAGCATCTTGAAGCTTTAAAGCCACATTGTGTGTGTAAAGCAGGCAATCTGGATATAGACAGAAATGTTTATCATACCTTCATATAAAATCCTGAGTTGCTTGTTGCTTAAATGGTAAAGCTGAAAAAGGTGCATTGATTGATGCGTTGAGTTATGCAAAATGTGTAACATTACTGTAGTTTCCTACAAATATTATTCCTTTAATGTGTTTTCTTCAATTTGTTTTTCTTCTGAAGGCCTGCCAAATGCTCACTATATTATAGGATTTATGTTTGGTTGCACCATTTACATTCCTTCCCTTTTTTTAAGGGAATGTTTAAAGGGTGGCTGAAACTGTAATATTATTTGGGTCTTTCGGTAAAGCCACGTAGATAGAAAAATAATACAAATATCACGACGTTTCGATCGCAACACAAGCAATCGTCATCAAGTGCCTCAGTAGCTCTCCCGCTATATTTTTTCACCTAATGACGATTGCTTGTGTTGCGATCGAAACGTGGTGATATTTGTATTATTTTTCTATCTACGTGGCTTTACCGAAAGACCCAAAGAATATGAATTCCTGCAGTCATGAAAGCTTTAAGTCATGAAATTATAATGTTTAAAATTGTAATATCCCAAACTTGGATTTCGTTTTACTTCTACCATAAATCAAGATTTGTAAAATGGAAAGATGATACCGTACAAAACTTTAAATGTGTAAATTAACACGAGCTGCATTTTTTTTTATATCCAGGAACATGCTAACGTTACACCGTTATACACCAAAAAATGCAAAGCTAAGATCAAATTAGTTCAGCTTTTGTACTGAGATAGCGGAATATACGGTGGTGCTGACGGTGAGCATTTTTAAATCCTTTATATTAAGTTCACTTGCTTGCTTGCTTGCGCGCTTACGACCGTGCAAATATTTCGGTCATTTTTTAACCCACTTCCCGTGATCCAATCGAGCTGACATTCTGCACACAGACTCGTTGTGCGTGACAATTTATTTTCGTGAAATTTTTTTTCCATAACTTTACACTTTTTAGGAATTAATTTTTTATTTTTTATTACCAATTTCTTAATGGTGGCAGGCAATCATCTGACCCATAGGTGGCAGCCGTCTCAAGCCAGAGGACGAGAGGACTCTAGCCGCCACGCATATAAAGGATTTATAGTGAAACACTTTGTTTTTACGGGTTAATTTTTTTCCTGTGAATCTGTTGAGGCATATATGGATGAGTCAATGCCACAACGCAGCCAGAGACCACGAATCGTGCGTCCGTCCTGTAGCGCGCGAGCGAGAGGCGTGGCACTGTCCACCACGGGACATTCCACCAACCTTGTGGTGGCTGTACCACTACCGCCCAGCCAGCCATAGCATCACTCGGTCTGCCGTGGTGTCACCCTAATCTGCCAGCTCTGCGAAGAGCAGCACGTAAAATGCACACACATCATTGTGGTACAGGATGAAACTATAACTTGAATATAACCTTAACCCCAAAAGCAAATCAAACCTAACCCAACGATAACCCCAAATCATGACCTTTCACTTAACCTTAATTATATCCCCAAGCTACTCCAAAAACCTAATTATTACTATCTGTAATCGATACCAACCTAAACCAAAAATCAACCCTATCCATAATTTAACTCTCACTTAACCATAACTCTAATATTTAGCCCTAACCTGAACTCTCAACCCTCATCATTGCTCAACCTGAAGCTAAATTAAACCATTGCATAACCCCACGGTTATTATGACCATTTACATTCGACCAAACCCAATCCTTGGATTATACATGACCCGATTACTCAAATTGTAATTCTAAACAAACTCTAAGCTGAAATAAACTACCCTTTAATCTTGACAGCTGAAAACTGAACATAAAAAAGCTACGATTACTTTTCTGTTTAAATATGCAATTTTAAAAGCTCTCAAGTTTGTGAGTGGTCTTGCAGATCTCATACCTTAGTCTTACATCATCTCTCATGGTTCTTCATATTATTTTTCCTTCCAAAATCGCACTTCCAACTCAATGGAAATGGAAGCTCAATGCTCTTGGACCAAGCCTTCCAATTGTTATTGCAAGGATAATCGATTTATCTTCCAGGGGGTTCAACCATGCTCGAAAGAATCCTCGCCTTGGTGCCTCCCTTTCACACAAATGAAACCTCATTGGCACTCCATGTCACTTTACAGGGCCGACTTCTCATACACATATATTGAACACCCCGAGCAGTGAGGAAATCTGCCCGTGCTGTCGTATGCAGAATTTGCTGACACTGCCACTCAGAGTGTGCAGACGGCAGCTGATAGCACAGTGGTGCTCAGTTTCTTTGTTACTGGCTGCATTGTGAAATGATGGCACTGGAGAAAGCTATATCCTAAAATCCTTCAGCTACTGATGTCAGTAAAGTTGGAAACATGTATATATTTATACATCTCGTGCGGGTTCTTTGACCATCCTTCACCGTGCTGGTCAGTGTGAGTTGGTGAAGGCATGGAGCACAGACTACAGAACGTACAGTATTTTGGTGCACTGCCACGCTCTGTCTGGTGCCATGCTGCCTCGCAGCCTATTATCAACCTGTTTGTGCATGGTCACCTAATCCAAGCAATAGGCAAAACACACACCTGAGGCCTGAGTACCGAACAGCGAATACAAATTCTGTAAATTGCTTTCTCTTCGGGATGAACGCGAGAAGATTGTGTATCCGTGAGGTCCTGCACGCGGTTGGGACCACCCTTGAGTCGGCCATTAGTCACGTGTAAAGAAGCTGCGTGGAGACGTTCATGAAGATGAAGGTAAGTCTTTATTTTCGCGTGTAGATGTTCAACAGCTCCGCGATGAGAAGAGTCCCACTGGTGTCACCCATTTGTTGCCGTCGTCCCAGGCAAACGCTCCGACTTTTGGCGACGCGCTCCTTTTTGTATTTTTACACGCTTTTATTTAACTCACTCTGTTGTTGTTGTCGTATCCTCAAATCTTGTAACTCAATTTTAACCCACTTCCCAATGTGGTATCAACTGCAAACTTGGTATACTTATGTCATGCTGATGACAATACTATATTCTATCATAAAAAAAAGAAATAACAAATTTTAAACTATATTTTTACACGCTTTCTATGAACTCTGTTGTTGTTGTCATATCCTCAAATATTGTAACTCAATTTTAACCCACTTCCCAATGTGGTATCGACTGAAAACTTGGTATACTTATATCATACTGATGACAATACTATATTCTATCATAAAACAATAAAAATATATTTTTGAACATTATTTTTTATATGTTGTTTTGGCTTGGTTATAATTGTCCACGGTCAACTGACGTTGCCTGTAATTGGCCACGGTCCTTTACGTTATGGCAAGCTTCGGGGCCACTTCCTGGAGTCGTGGAGTTCTTCCATTACTAGTACATTTCATAAAAGCGTGTTTACAAAAAAAAGTACCCATAAATAATTGATTGGTACCCCAGTCGCGGAGTTAAGGAAGACCCCTGGGGAAAAAAAGTGTCTAAGAAATACAATATTTAATACTGGTAGGAACCTCCTGGTTACACCAGCCCACATGGGATTGTTGTGTCCGTCAGTAATGCAGGGAGGGACTGGGTGGGGAGGGAGGGGCTGGGTGGGGCTGGGTGGGGAGGGGCTGGGTTTGGAGGGAGGGGAGGGGCTGGGTGGGGGATGGGGCTGGGTGGGTAGGGTGGAGAGGGGCTGGGTGGGGAGGGTCTGGGTGGGGTGGGGCTGGGTGGGGAGTGGGGCTGGGTGGGGAGGGGCTGGGTTTTGAGGGAGGGGAGGGGCTGGGTGGGGGATGGGGCTGGGTGGGGAGGGTGGAGAGGGGCTGGGTGGGGAGTGGGGCTGGATGGGGAGGGGCTGGGTGGGAGGGGTGGGGCTGGGTGGAGAGGGGCTGGTCACCCCGTGGTGCCCTTATAAAACTCAACGTTTAACCTACTCACGCCGGCTTGTGCCCACCCTCACAGTCGGGCATATTTGCGGAATAGACCACGCCGCCGTTGACCCTGGCCATTGACCGAGCAACCCAACGTTCCTACCAGCTCCCTCCGCAGGAATGTGTTTGCCTCGCACATTTTGTATTATTTGGTACCCCGGGGTACCGCCGTAAGGATCATTTGGCCTTTTAACAAGACTATGAGCGAGCACTTTAAGGCTGACACGGCACAGGATGCAGACCAAAAATAGAAATGCACTCTTACGCACGTAAAGATATTCCCCCACGCACACTTAACACACACTCGAAAATGTACACACATTCCACTCTCACAAATAAAATACACGCAAATTTCACTTTAAAAAGACACACATTAACAAACGTGTACAATGCACAACTCACCTCAGCTCATTATATGAAGATGCACGAAGAAATTGCACCACGGGCGGGTTAGGATCACACAGGGGACTTGATGCAACTGCAGTCATGTTGCATGAGGATTCTATTCCTGGCAGCTGATTGGCTGGCTAGCGGTGGGGGGCGGGTACAGGGCACTCGTCGACTTACGAACTTACGAACATTCGACTTACGAACTTTCGAACATACCTCTGAAACCTAACTCCATAATCTGTCAAGCCATACGGGTTACCCGTATTCTTGTAGAGGGGAAATTTTCAGGTCCACACGGCGTACAGCCGTTTCAATACGGGCAGCAAAGTTGTTGTTTTGTCTATTTGTTTGTGTTTCTCCCTTGTTATGGGACTTTGTAGGATTTATAAGGGCACAGGGTGACCAATAATGTCTGCATTTGCCTGTAATAAGGCACTGATATGTGGTTGACAGGTATGTAACTCGTTCCTAAGTAGAGGAGTCCCTGTACGGCTGAGTCGGCAAAAAACGGGCACTCCTTGCGAAGCAGCGCGTACGTCGAATTGTGCTGTACGAAGCACATTTTCTCCATTGACACGCATGTTATAAAGGGAGGGGGGGGGGGAGTGCGTTACCGAAAAACATTTTTAAAAGTAAAATTTAATTTCACTATTTTAGCCCCGGGGTTTACAAAATTCGTATAGCTATTATACTTAATAACATGAACATTAGAAAAATATATTGTTTTATAGATATATGTATTTATTATTTTATTATTTCCCTTCTACGTGACTTTACCGAAAGAACCAAGAAAAATAGTTACGAGTTTACTAACAAATAATGACGATTACAATTATTACTTACAAAGATGACGGTTTAAGGAGTAATTTCAGGGCTTCTTGACCTCTTCCGTGGACTGCTTGCAGCAGCAGCACACGTGATGCTAACAAAGGCAGCAGATCTACAATGGCTATGCCCCGACCGTGACATTGGACGCTGCCATGATGCGGTGACGCCATCAGAACGTTTTTTTCTTAGATTATTTTCATTAAATATTCTTTTTTGGTATAAAAAATTAAAATTTACAATTGTTTTTTCTTTTTCTTGAGCGCGTAACTGTAAACACCACAGCGTGTGAAGTATGTCCCTAAAAGATGAATCGCGAAACTGTTAATTCAAGTTGTGGTGGGGGGAGGGCATTACACGCGATCTTGATGCCTATGCAAATCGCTGCTTGGTAGGATTTGCACCGTTTTTTTTTCTGTACTCAGGCCCCTGATTAGTTTCTGAGATCTGATGAGATCTGGCACATTCCGAGTAATTTTTAAACGCATTAAATTAAGTTTTTGCGTATAAAACACAAACTGCAGTTATGAAGTGAAAGTGAATGATTTATTCCACAATTTAATCTAACAAAACCTAGTGATATTTCTGGCATCAAGGAAAAAAACTTACAAAACATTTTTCAATGCAAAAGATGTTAAATAAATACAAATAATTGTGTAACCAGTCATATTTGGCCAAACCCAGAGTACAAAAATATAACCAATATACGTACCTATACAGTTGCCTTACCTATGTAAACGAAGCTACCTCTGCTGAAATCATAACTTGTATTGTTCTTGACTTGCATCCAATGCGAAGCAAATTTCCTTAATAGCCACCGTTCTTGAACAAAAATTCTGACGAAGTTTCAAAACTCACTTGTGGTATATCGCTAAGAAATGACAGATTTTGGTTTTTTAGCAGTTGTGGTGACAATGAGCATGGTGGATTGACAGATAGTTGGTGTTCCATGAGTTAACACTGCATCAGGGCACGGGTGTCGGTGACATTGGCCACTGCGAGACAGTGTCCAGCTGCCATGGAATGTTTTACTCTGGACAGAAAAGCAACATTAAACAAGGCTGCAGGGCACACACAAGCCATGCAAAACACCACACGTCATAGTTGTTTTGTTTAAGAAAACACTACCGCTACCTCTAAAATCACAGAGCTTTTAGCTGAAGTGATTTACGCCGTCCTCTAACAGTACGTAACTATTACATTTGAACATCATGCTACTCCCTAAAGCATTTGCTAACATGTAAATCAGACAAGACGGTTACAATAGTTTTACTGTTAACAGCTGCCACTAATCACTTCCACATTTTTCTGTAACAAGAGGAACATAAAATAACAAATAAAACAGTAATAATATCCAGTTTTCCTGCAGTTTCGACAGCTGTGCAGGTGGCAGGAACCATCCATTAGTGATCAGGACACCACAGTAAGCAAGAGGCACCTCAATTTTCAACCTGCAGAATGTGCTACCATTCATCTCCAGGAAGGAGCTGATCAACTTGGGTAGATGCATACTCGCACGCATTTAAAAAATGATATTGACCAGGTTATTGGGGTCAAATTTTATATTGTTTTGGAAAAACCTGCACTCAATCATGTCCAACTTCTCCCATGGAGCCCTATGGATTACAAAATATTCTATCATCCCAGCCTTCAAGTATTCAACGCTATTTCCCCACCTTCATCTCAACAATTCATGTGATGGATCAACAAACTTACGGTATTACGGTCTATGGCACACTATTAAAACGGGTAAAACAGTTAAGTGCTGACTCGTATATACTGGCAAGCAGTATACTAAAATAAGTCACGGTATGCTGCATACAAGTTATATTTTGAATGATGTTGACTTCAAGAAAAATAAGTGCAACTTGTGAAGGTTACCAGTCTTGCCCAGCACGCTTTAAATAATGCTGACATATACAAAGTAGCAAATCTTAATTTGATCACAAGCAATCACTCATTGGTCTGAATGATAGCTCAGAACCATCAGTGAAACAGTACACAACTCCAAGATATATAGCAGAGGGAACCAGTGTGATAGAAATGTTTTCCACAGTGAATGCAAATGATATTCACGACATAAAATAGTCGACCTTATCTCCACTAACGCGAGTTCATTGATGTTAAAAATTAAACCAAGCCTCCTATCAATACTTTAAATCAATATATTTTTTCAGTGTATTGATGCCAATAAATATGGAGAGCAAGCCTAATATAAGTTAGCATGTGCCTCTGATCACCCAATTAGGGGAACAAACACATCTAAAACTTAAGACGTATTTATTTGTATTGTTTTTAGTAGTAAAAGTTCCACAGAATATGAATGGCACAGGTAATTTATCACAGTGGTTCAAGCCAACCAATCACATTTTTTCAACAGCTGGCAGCCAGATTGTTTTTTTCTAAATAAGCATACCGTGACTTAAATATAAAGAATGGCTCATCTTAATAATGTTTTATACTGGATCAAGCAATCAAGCTGATTTGATGTAACATTGTCATGGTTAAGATTCCAGATCACAATACAGATTTCTGTAATGAACATCAGGTAGTATATGCCAAGACCACATCGTATACTTCATATAGGGGGAGCAAAGTAAACTACAAATTCTGGCCACTGGACAGAGAGACCAACACCAATTAAGCAGCAACACGGTGGCATCTGGAAATTAGAGCTTGGAGTAGAGGACAGTGGCCCGAACGAAGGGCAGGGCGGCCACAGGGGTTACTTGTTGTTGCTCAGGGGCCTAAGTCTATCTTGATGTGCTCCTCATACCGTGCGATAACCAGCATAATGCCAAAACCCATGAGCAGCCCCAGGTTTTGCAGCAGGAAGCAGCCGAGTCTTCCATAGCTGTGGCTGTCAACCTCACAGTGCAGCATCTCAGGAAGCTGTAAAGGGCAGCAATATAAAAAGCAAATCATATGTTATCAAAAGCACAAGGCAGGAAAACACAAGCTATGTGATTGCTATGCACAATTATGGGACTATACATAGAAAGCTTTACACTTTTTAAATATAAGATATGAAAACTAAATGTCTGTGACATTTTGTATAACATAGCGAGGTATGGAGTGGTTTTAATTGCAACAATGGCCCCTGAGTATTTAAAACTAGAACAATGTGTAACCATGGCAACTGTGCTAGTCTATGGAACAGAGCAGAAATTGGTATCAATAAAGTTAGAAAAACTTTATTTATACGATTTATTTATACGGCTAATACGAGTGAATTATTTGATAACCCACTCATTTCAAAAGGTTAACACGTAACTTACTGTGTCATTGGTTACGTAGAGAAATTGGAATGACTAAAGTTATGCCACCTCAGGTGGTACCATCAAGTTCAATATATGATCGTAGCTCAAGGACTGTGTGTGGTAGGGTGATGCAATTTAATCAGCTAATGCCATTACTCAGTTTAACACGTAGGCTTTCGCGACCAATATTATTCATAATCAACGTTTTTCGGTTAGATCGCGTTATTTATAAATGTGTCGTAACCCTCCACCACCCGACATGGTCAAGCAGCAAAAAAAGTGTCACGTTGACAAAAAGACAAATAGTTCACTACTTTAGCCCACCGGTGTGTTGAAGCGTGAAACCACAACATTTACAATTTTTGAGTACGACGTTTCGCTGGTAATTGCATCCAGCATCATCGGGCAATGATTCTGGATTCTGGCGAATTGCCCGATGATGCTGGATGCAATTACCAGTGAAACGTCGTACTCACAAATTGTAAATGTTGTGGTTTCACGTTTCAACACACCGGTCGGCTAAAGTAGTGAACTATTTGTCTTTTTGTCAACGTGACACTTTTTTTGCTGATTGGCCGTGTCGGGTGGTGGAGGGTTACGATACATTTATAAATAACGCGATCTAACCCAAAAACGTTGATTATGAATGCCATTGCTGTACATTCAATGGTCAGCAAACGCACCATGTCCACAAGAGCCACGTAGAGAAAGATCCCAGCCGTCGCAGCAAAGATCCAGGTGGTGACGCTGTGTGTGTACTGCCCCACCGCCGTGCCAATGACCAATCCCAGGTAGCCCAGCAATGCTGACAGCAGATTGTACACAATAGCCTGCTTCACTGACATGCCTGCTTTGAGCAGGACTGCAAAGTCACCTGCACAGAACCAATACAACAACACAAGTTGAGATGCATATGCATAGAAATGGCAAAACACAACCGTCAACCTTTAATTCTCACATGCCAGCTTCAAGCAGTTTACGTGTATCCAACTTAGAGCATTTGCTTATTATAAATTACAGTATATTTAAAACGTAATGAAGTTGGTTATAAAACAAGTGCTTCATCGCATGTAATTTTAATCTTCAATCATTTATGGCCTTAATGAAAAATGATCAAACAAAGTGGCTTTCTTACCAAGCTCATGAGGCAGCTCATGACAGAAGACAGCGATTGAGGTGCTGAGTCCAACACTGGTACTATCGCTGAATGCAGCCCCTGCAAGGAAATTCATCATGACCAGAGTATGTGCACAATCCACAAAAAATACTTGGTTAGGTCATTAAGAGAACAAATTGAATATGCTTAAGTTATTTAAAGCAAATCCCTGAATACAATAGACTATATATTTATAATTTGTAGGTTATATGAAGTGAACTTAACAGGCCACCATTCTAAAGGTCGCCAATGAGTGGCAAATGTGTCTTTGGGCAAATTACGTATTTTCGTTAATCCTAGGCCACCCGATTCTGCTCAGTGTATCTCATATTATTTCTTTACAGACATGCATGCATAACAATTGATTGACACCCATACACAAACACCTACATATGCATGGCAATAAACCCATGAGACGCACGGGTGAGGATGCGTACCGATGGCCAGGCCGTCACTGAAGTTGTGCACGCCGTCGCCAAGGATGACCATCCACGCGATGCTGGATACCCCGGCATCGCGCACGTCCTCCACCGCCTCCTCCTCTCCCGTGCAGTGGCCATGCGAATGGTGATGGTGCAGGTGGTGGTGGTGATGGTGGTGGTGGTTGCTCGACTTGTCCGACACCCCCGAGGCCGAGGTTGTCATGGTAGGCGTAGCCGCCTCTCCGTCGGACATATCGTAACCACCAACCTGTTTTCCATCTGCTTGAGCTCCCACTGGCTGCTTCTGCGGTTGCTCATCATGATAGTGATCGTCTTCATCATCGTGTGACCCATGGCAGATCATGGCCTCCTCTTCCGGAGGCACGGAATGGTTATGATGGTCCTCGTGTGACTTGGATGCATGTGTTGCTGCACCATTCACGTCGCAAGAGTAGTGGTGCTGGTGGTCTAATGAGAAACAATACAAGTTGTATGCAGATGCTCGGTCGCACCTATTTAACATTTCCAAACATGTGCCCAAGCTTTTAATGGTCTATGCAATAATCCAATGTTCAACATCAAGTTAATACTTAAGATCAATTGATTTGTTTACAACTGCATGAAACAGCTTGATGCTCCATGATGCTTTCCAGTGATTAATTTAAATGTGAAAAGGTTAAGAATGGTATGTACATACATTTACCAAAAGGTGAATAGCTTTGTTAAGCCATATTAAAAATGTTGTTCTGCTCACTTTATTTAAAACCCATGTCACCGAGTTCAATTCATGTATGCAGCCCAAAATCTAATATAGGAAGCCTGCAGGGCTAGGTAGGAACATGCTTTTCTGTTATAAAGGCTAGCAATGCTCTTAAACGTTCATTCTGCAGTTAATACATAATGCATTTATTTTTAAAAAGCTGCCTGTCCCAGAAAATAGTCTTTGAGCCACAGTGACCTTAAACCACATCGATAAGATAAGAAAACAAACACCGATGTCTGCACACACACACATCTACAATTAACCTTTAATACAAGAGGCAACAGAGGACAACCCTGTACACTACTTTTATATTTTGAGAAAACCTCAATATGCCAGAGAACTGCCGAGCATGTCCACACTTCCCAGGGGCAGGCTGATGACTCACTGTTGTGTTGCTTAACAGAGATCAGCTCGAGTTCTGTGCTGCCAGACAGGTTGTGGTTGGACAATTTCCTTCCAACACACTTCTCTGCCTCTTTAACCTTGCGCCCTTTCTTCTTCTTTTTGTTCTGAAAATAAACGCAGTGACCGACATTTACTTTGTTGAGATGATTTTTTCATAAAAGGAAATGTTTAAAATCAACAAATCAAATGACTTTTAAATGTTGTGTTTATGCTAGGAATTAACATCACAAAACTATTTATTTTACCGACACGATAGGTTACAAGTAATTAATTTGTACATAATTTATATTTCAAAGGTTATGATGTATTCCCAAACTTTATACAATTAAAATTAAAATGAGCTCATGTTCAAATATTTTTGCAATCAATCTCAAGCAAAACAAAACATGTCAGTGCCAATATCCTTTTTTTTAATCAGGTTGCAGCCACATCTTACCTTATCTGGTTTGTAGTGCTTGAAAAGTGCCAGCAAGTGTTCCACAATAAACATGAGGTAAATACCACCTAGGCCAGTGAGGCCCTTCCAGATTCCGTCCAGATGATTGTCACTGTCCAGGATGTGGTCGTGGTCATCATGTCCATTATGTGAATGCGAGTTTTGCGACTGCACACAGCACACAGTTTCACTTAAGAGCAGTGCTTGTGTAAATCTGCAATGTCCGAGTGGAAAAAAATACATTCTCATGATAACGCACGCTATGTGCGAAATTATGTGCCACATAAAAAAAATGGTAAGTAGGGCACTATTTTACAATACCGACTCAGTTATTAGCTGTGATACCGACTTATTCGCGGGAAAAAAACTCTCTTAACCTAGCCTATGAAACTCAGTTTGAATTGCAGTGTACAAACATCATCACTGGAGACAAAGGTGGCTGAGCCCAGTGCTTCCGACACACTCCTTGTGTACCGTACAAGGCAAAAACAGCACTTGCCTCCATACATCTGCATTTGTTTTTGTGCTAAATGTGCACAATTGCATAACTGCATGCTGAGCAGCATGAAAAGAGGGCTTCTTGTGCTTATGCACATATGCAACGTGCGTGTGTGGTGTTAGAACGAGACCCATCGGTCGGCAGACCGTGCAGGTACACACGCACGCTCCAAACGTACGTGGGGCAGAAGGTGCAGCAAGGCGTCACCGCTCAGCGTGCCCACAGCCAGAGCAACCAAAAAGGTCAGCAGGTACTTGAAAAACACCTGGTTCATCATCGGCACAATGGCCACGCCCAGCAGAGATAGCATGGAAATGATGGTGATGGAAAGGAAGCCCCAGCCCCAGGCTGCAACAGCAAGGTAACGAGAATCATGCACATTTCTCAGCAAGACACATACATTGCTGCATACAAAGGCCAATCCGAAATATTGCAGAATGAGGTTTAGTTCCATTACAGGTTGTACAAGATATGGGTTGTGATGAAAATCGACAGCTTACAAATGAATGTACCGTGGTCGTAAATGTTACAATTTCTGCTTTGTAAATTAATTAAACCATTTGCATTTATTTCTAACAATGTTGTCTATAAAGGCATGTATTCAAAGTAGAAGCCCCATTAGTGGAAATTCTAGTCATTACATGTTTAAAGCCACACATGTTTAAACCCTAGATACAAATATTTCAAATGTGGTGGCAATAACTCATAGTGTGGGCCCCGAGTCCATCACCACAGTTCACCGAGCTTTAACAAAGAGTCATGACAGAATATTAGCTTTGACACTTAAATAAATTACGTGTATATTCACTTTATTGCATTGCATTCAATCAAGTGTCAAGAATGACAGCCAACAGCGACTTGTTCATCAGCTCGTGACAACCACACATTGATATGGATCCCTTCCATATACCATTCTCCACCTATTCCAACACATATATACATTTTGGGATACCCAAGTAAACACCGTGTATTGTCACTTACTTTAGTACAATGGCGAGTGCCAAGATATATTTATGTGTGAAGCTTAGTTGGGCTATGGGTCCCTTTATAGTGTTAAGGCAGTAAGTTGCCACTAGACACTGATGCTCTCTCACAGTTGAGATCCATCCACATATCAAGCTTCTCACCCAATTTCACGCTGGAAAGAACTGATGTGTGGATGGGGATGCTAAAATAGCACCGTGTATGGTGAAACTACACATAACTATGATTTATTGCGGAATTCGTGTGCACATATTGCCTATAGACTCCATATTGGAATGTTTAAAAGAGGTCAAAACAATCTACTTGGATATCAAGCACGTAAGGAATTGCAAGTTTAGATACAAAAACTATGTAAATTAAGCCACATTTTGGTACCTCATGAGGCCGTAGAATTACAGCTTTATTACTGACAATTGACAACCTTCTGTCAATCCACTACTGCATCAATGCCTCTCCCATGCAATGTTAGTCATGGGGGGTTGTTTAACCATACTTTACCATGCTGGTTAATGTAGTTGTTGAAGGGGGGCCCAAGACTGGTTTAGATATCATTTGCAATTGATGTTGGTGAAGGCTGAAAATCAAACTCTCGCAACTGGGTTCACAGCACAGTGCGCTAACCACTGTGCGATCAGTGAAACAAGTGATATATAAGACGGTCTTGGCCCCTCCTCCTGAACCAACCCACAAGCGGGTGAAGTATGATGAAATATGCCCAATAACCAACATGGCATTGGGAGGTACAGATCCTGCACTGGATTGACATTATATAAGAAAGAAAATCCTTCTGAAAATAAAATACACTTTTAATTTAAGTAACATATCAAATTCAGTTAAGCTTATTAATGAGAAAATATTTTAATAATTTTAAAAGTTCCCTTTGTCAATAACGAAAAATCTTGCAGCCCAGAATAAACCAACCATGTGTATATTTATATCCAAGAAAAAGAGCAACCTCATTCTCACTGTTGCTAGATAGCAGTGATCCTCTTGTGCTGTTTTATTTTAAGCACAATGCACAAATTTGCACACCACTCATGTATTTGAATTGACAATAAAGAATATCATATTGCAGTATTAGCTAAGAATAAGGAAATTTACATGTTCAGAAATGGTGATGCATTTACTTATAAAAATGTGAGCAGCTTACCAGACGCATCTGCAGGCAGTTGTTTAGGCAGAAAGTGCAAGGGATGGGAAATAACAGTTGTGGTTAGGTTAACGGCATTACAGCAGACATCCATCAAGAACGGCGATTGTGCATGCAATACTTGTAGTATTTAAAAAGCATTTACTGGTAATTAAAATGCATTTAATAATTGTAAATTTTAATTATAGATTAAAAAAACTGTTTCCAACACGTTATTAGACTTTAATGAATATGCATGACTGTCTGTTGAATTTTCTCTTGTCGAATCTTACCAAGCTATTGCTGATGAAATTAAAAATAAATCACTCAAGCTCTATTAAGACCAAAAGAATCAGAACGAAAGACGAAAAACACTAAGTTTATTAGATAAGCTCCAGTGGGCACTACAATTGTTGGAATGTTTCCCAATTAACAACATGTTCTGAAATAAATCACAATTATCTTTTTTTTAAGATAATAGGAATTTATGCAATGCACCCTTAAGTATCCTTTGCGCCTTGATTACTGTATTTGATACGAGCAGTGTTTTGTCAAAGTTAGGAAAATGTGCATTGTGGCCCGTCCTCGGGGTACAACCAGTTTAATTCAATTTACATTATTTTCTAAGACCCTACACATTACATTATATGGTCACAGAAAATAATTAATGTAAATTGAATAAAATTGGCTGTACGACGGGGACAATCCAAAGCTCACAATTTCCTACATATAACTCATATGCAATGGTCATATAAATTGTGAGTCAGGTACACCGTTTATGCAAGAGACTTGAATCAACACTTTAAAGTTAACATTATCATGAATCATGGTGAAAATGTACCTGGCATGTTGGAGTCGGTGCTTGATGGCAAATCAATTGTGTTGGGAGGCTCTGGATGTTTGAGACAGGCCTGGCTGTCAATTTGGTAGAGGATGGCTGGACACAGGTAGGAGAACAGTTCAGTGTTGATCACAGCACTATCTACATCCAAGCCAAAGTTGTGGAATAGTCGGCTCGCGTTCAGGCACTGTGGAAGAACAGCATAAAATCAAATTTCACTTTGGTACATAACGTGCACATTGCAAACACGTGTGAACATACACGTGCTCACATATGCAGTGTGTACATATTCATAACTCAAGGCTTTGCTCAAACTGACCCAAACAATCCACAATTAATGGATATTTTGTCAGACGTTATATTTTCTTAAATGGTAATGGTTCACATTGCATCTGGAAAGCAAATTTTCAAACTAAACGTGGTTTTATAGAAACAACACGAGGCTTCCGAGAATTTAGAAGCCAGTTATATGACTTATAGTTCAATCAGATCTTAAGAGACATGGCAGTTGACCAAATTGTCTTTGCCAACATACAATAATGAGTTTCCCAATTCCTAACAGAGTTTTAACACGATTATACATCTTGTGCATTGTACCCAAGATGGATAATCATTGCAAGCATTGGCCAGAGATAAAAGGTCAAGGCCAACATCACCAATATAATTTATTTTATGTCAATGACTTTTAATTCTCATTTTCCAACATAAATTAATAAGAAAATTAAAATAAACTAATTTACATGTAGGCAATGAATTTTAATTAAAAAAACATTTTTTACATTCATGCGAGATATAGAAAACCAAGGTGTTACCTCATCATGCACATGCCCGTTTTCAGCCATTGCGTGCAGCTCCAGTTCATTGTGATCCCCGGTGTCATGGTGATGATCAGCATCCCGCCCCAAGTGTCTCTGTACCCTTTTTGACCATTGCTCAATCTGCTTTGTGCTTGATGGAGACTCCTGGGTAGCAGCCGCAGCAGTCCCTGCAGTGCTTGTTTGACTCTTTCCAATGTGTTGCTTTATTCTCCTCCTAGATGGTTTTGGGGATTTTTGCATGAGACGCTGTGCAGCACGTGGAATCTCTGTTTGACTGACAAGACTTTCTGTGCCATTACTGGATGTGGGCTTGTGTGGAACGAACTGTCTGCTTACCATGTGAGACTGTCCCCCTCTGCTACTTGGTTGACTACTGGTGCCATTTAGAGGGCTGGCATCTGTGCGTGCATGAACATACCGACTCTCCGTCAGTCCGTCATTTTCTACACGTGCGTGGACATGCACGTGCAAGTGCTGTGTGATAGGAGTCTTTGTACTGCCAATGGAGTGTTCAGGAACAGAGTTATTTCCCGTAGCCTGGTTGTGACCATGCCTGCTTTTATCGTGATTGTGGGCAACATCATGATCGTGTGTGTGATCATGGTCCTGCTCATGAATGTGGTCATGGCCTACTCCATGGTTATGATCCTGTGGGTGTTTGTGTTCAAGTGTTGGGTCTTGTTCAAGAGCATGTACTTCTTCATGTGTGTGTTTAAGCGCGACAGCTTGATCATTTTCATTCTGCTGCTCGTGCACATTACTGCTTGTGTGCTCGTGGCCATGACCTTTGCCATGACTATGATCGCCCTGCTCCTCCTGTTTTCCACGAGCATGAACATGTGCATGGCCTCCGTCATGTGAGTTGGAGTGACTGCTGGTGTGTGCAGCTCTGAAGCCTGCCTCAGGAAAACGCACAACCCCCAGTCCTAGGCTAGCCAGAAGCTTCTCCAGTCCCTGGAAAGAAAGCCCCTTGTCGGAGCCGTACCGCAAGAACAGAAGCTGCAAATAATACTTTTGCTTCTCCGCTGCTACTGAGTTCACAGACGGCTTCTGCCTCGTGTTCCTGCTCGGGTAGGGTTCCTCGCTGATCTGGTAGTCGTGGTGGGGGTCGCCGCGATTGTCGTCCCCCCCGTCGCTGGCTGGCTGTGCGTCAGGGGGGTTGGCATCCCGTGGGTCATCACGCGTGTGTAGGGCGTGCCCGTGCCCGTTGTCGTCCTCGTATTGCTGGGCCGAATCGGGGCTCACGCCATGGTGATCATGAGAGTGGCCGTGGTCCTCATTGCAGCAGTGGCCATGGAAGAGCAGGGTCGTCAGGAGGCAGACGAAGCAGAATTTGGTGTGCCCCTTGCTGCCTCTCATCACTACAAACAAGAATGAGCAACAACCACTACAGCTCAGTCTCCTTCTGACAGCCAAGCTGTTTCAATGTATGAATCAAAAATAATAATGATTTTAAAAACAACATTTCAATGTGCAGCATGGCAGACAAAATCATGCTGCGTAATATAAAACGATGACGCAGACGGTGTCAATGGAAACATGACATCAGTAACGTTTTTTTCTAACCAGTCACATTATGTACTGCTAGAATGCATAACACACATGACCAACCTTAATGTCAACAGTGCAAAGTTAATGTAGTTTTTAATATTGTAATATTTTAAATGAATATGTAATACCAACAGTTTGAACCAATAATTAAGGGACAAATTATTGTATTAAATACAACCAAAAAGCCCAACTTAATTCACAAGTTAAACATGACTTCTAATACCAAAAAAAGGGAAAATAACATCAACATGCCAGGTGGTTCAATCTATAACGTTCATACAATAACATCGTAATCACATTTTTTTTCCAGCGTGAACCATACTTGGGTCGGCTGTACCATTTACGAGAATAATTCACAAGTCCGTACAATAAGAGTGTCTGGATTTTTTTTAATAATAATATAATCCATTTGTGCGTGCAGCAGCATGCATCAGACACACCGAAGAGTTTTCCCACAAATTAGCCACAGCCATGTGTACATTAATTGTCAGCCACCTCATTAGAGACATGCACTTACTCTGCCTTCATCGAATTGGGTTGACACCATTTGGCAAAGCTTACTGCAAATTACACTGTATTTAAAACAGACTACATTTGAAAAAAAAAGTTGAAATCTAACCTTTAGTCTTATTAAATTCTTTGTGTCATGGTTATATTTTTTAAAAATTATAATGCATTAAATACAAACACCACAAATGCATTATTTAAATAAAAAATACATTATACATGGATGCATTGGTGTGCTTATTCTATTTTAAACAGATATATTATATGCAGTGAATCAATCACAAGATACCTTTCAAGCATAAGGATATTAATTAAATTATTTCATTCTTAAAATTTATGTTCACGATGTGTACTGTAAGATGTGCTGGTCAAGATTTAGTTTTAACTATTTTAAATATTACATTTTAATAAAAGAACAACAAACGCACAGTAATACATTTTCAACGCCATACGGAATCCAACATACAAAAGGACACTACTGGATCACAACAAAATATAACCACCTTCAACATTGAACTTAAATCGTTAGTTCGGAACCTAAACTGCAAATGTATTACAAGAGTCAAACGAGTATTATTATTAGGTTTAGGACAAAGCTGCATTACCTTCAAATGTGAGCCACCACCTTAGCCGCAGCTGTAGGCTACAAGGCGAGAAGGCGAGAAGGCGATACGTGCTGCCCTGAGCAAGGCAGCGGCTAACTGCGAAGCTCAGCGCCCACTTCACTATCAGTCTTGTGTCACACGCTTGGGAAGGCGACAATTATCTGTTGGGCACAATTCAGCTCAACCCGTCCCCATTTGGAGGTAGCGTTCACTCCCAAACTCTTAAATGCACCACAACATTGTCTTCCCCACGTAATTTCCTAAGCCAGAGGACTGATAGTCTGCCCTCTATCACTCACCAAGTGGCCCCCCAGGTGTGTAAATTCACTTGAGCTCATAATAGCAATCACACCATGGGTTATGCAATCATCTAACACAACTGGTGGGGAATACGTCAAAATCAAGGTCATTAACTATCATCTAAACAATTCTTACAATACATTACTACAATAACTGTAGTTGACACTGCAATTGATCTTCAGATATATGTACAGGCTAAGTTCTTAAATGAATATGTATTGAGTAATCATTGCAGAATTCAGCTGAGGGCCTGTTTTTGTTTTGCTGTCTTGCCCAAGATCGCATTTGGTGTTAAAAAATCTGCAGGATTTGATGTACTTCTGCAATTTGTACTTATACACTTAATTTTTTTTTATTTCGTGACTTGCTTAGTTTTCCTGATTCTGAAATTGAGAGGCCTTGCTGTGGTATTTTAAATCAAAATGTGTCTTTAAAACTGCATCTGTTGTGTATGTCACTCAAGATTTAGTTAAAATGTAAGTTTGGTTCATAATACAAACGTTTTAGAATGGAGAGCATGTGGATGCAGCACCTCATAAACTCTTAATATTATACTGGCAAAGTGAAACATTCCATCATGGGACATTCCAATTAACATGGGCACTGAGCTCTCTTTCTCTTCCCATATGTTACCTCTGTAGGATCTCATACCTCCACCTGTGCAGCATATTCTTGCACGTGACATATCCTAACCTCAGCTATCGTCGACAATCTCATCCACACCTTAAACACATTCTGACTTGATTATTGTAACTCGCTCCCCGACAGCGTGCCCAAATCTCTCATCTCAAAAACAATTACCTTAGCAGGCTGCTCCATAAATGATACGCTGATCGCGCCACTAAGTCCCAATTCAATCCTGGACCAATTTCAAGATCACATTTATCATCTTTAAGATTCTTCACAGTCTCTTCCCTGACTACCTCCCCCCCCCATCTCAATATACTCCCATCCGTGCCCTCTCCAGTCAACATTCAGCTTACTCATTCTCCTCTCCTGCTTCCATGGCCTACGACTCCCTTCCCCCCCAGCCATCTCTGCTGTTGACTCCCTGACCCTTCTCAAGTCCCAGATCGAGACCTTGTTTCTGTACAGTGTCTATGGCAGCCTCAAGAGAATAATAACAATCCTCAAGCCAAAACGGTGAAGCAAAGAAATGTTAAAAGTACACCGCTTAGCAGGTTTCTCAATGCAGTGAGTACACCACTATCTGATCACTTGTCAAAGGGGGCCCTCTGTTCAGATTGACGCTAAACTCAGTGCTATCCATCACAAGGACCATGCATGCACGTATGGCCCTGCTGGATTATGTAATGCATCTTTTATAGTCATATCCTCTCTATCCCCCATTAATCACACCAATATGGTCTCCTGCCCTTTCAAAAGGCATTGATAAAAACTACTTGAATGCAGTCACTTGTACATTTTTTAATGAAATGTTCCCTTTGAAAACATATTGTACTTTGTGTTTAATGTGACAAGCAAATGAGAAAACAATAAAAGGGAAATTTTTGAAGCTTGATATTTAAAATCATGCACTTTATTATTTGTCAAAAAGCTTCCTCAAATATAGTATGTGCTTGCTATATAAAGGCCTACAAAATCATCACAGCCTTATTCTATTTTTAAACAGGCTCATATACGGCAATTATAATAAAAATGTGTTCAGTTCTCATACTTTTTCAAGCAAAGCCTGAAAGACATATCTGTCTTTCATCAGCATGAAAGACGGGAATATACATTTACGGAACCTGAGGATGTCAATAAGGTAAGGTAGCTAAATATGTTTCAATCTGTGTTTCTAATGTCATGTGTAGTATAGCACAGTGAATTGCGAGCTGTGATTGAAATGTGTTATACAGTACTCAACTTGGCATCTTCTTCCAAAAGCCTGCAGCATCACACCAACTTGATATAGCAATATTTCACAATGCTCTATGGTATTTCAGTTTAAGCACAGGACACAGTATTTTATCAAATTATTTACAGCCTTACTGCAAAGCACAAGTCCATATTTCACCATCTGTCCTTGAAAATCACTTAAAAACCTGAAGCCATTTATGCTACCCGTCAACAGCATGGGCGACTTATATTTAATGTTTGTAAGTTATGCTGGTCGACAAAATCCCATCATAGCCACTGGTGAACCATGCTTGAAGTCAATTCAGTCACCACGTAGACAATCTTCCTGAAGGTAATTTACCTCAAGTCAACCTCATTTACCAACAAAGAATATGCAGAGTAAAATAAATACAATTGTGTCAACTTGTTTATAAAACGTATCTACGAAAACCACAGAACACTTAATACCTGGATTTTAAATTTCACGTCAAATCATGCTGAATGAACAAGACTAACATATTAGTCAATTATGGAAGGTTAGACCATCATTATAACAAAACATTTGGTTAGATTTTTTCATGCAAGGATGAGTTTCAAATTTTAAAAAATATCAGATTTTGGGATTATAAGGACAATTTCAGAGATTTTTTTAATTTTCCGGTAATTTGCCATCATTTTCCATATCGTTGTGTTCACAAGTGACATCATCCGATGCCACGTGATATTACTTGGCCAAGAAAGCAGATAAGTTAGGTGATGTAGCTCAGTAATGTCCTGTGACATCATACTTTAAATCCGAATAAAATTATTTTAATCCAAAATAGTTTATCTTGACCTGATTAAGATTTTTTCAGAAGACACACGGGGAAAATATTCCTACTGTATATATGTAATTACATATGTAGTGACATTGCTGGATGTCGCTGTGTGTGGCCAACCTGGGAAAGGCACGCGGATGCAGTACCGGCCCTAGCGGAGCTCGAGCACGGACTGCCAGCAACCAGTGGCACCCTGTACTGGGTGCAGTGCCAGTCCTACAGGATAGGGTGCGGAGAGTGCCGGCTTCGGGAACGAGGTTTCACGGGGCCATGGCACTCTGATTGACCCCGGAGGACACGTGACTGGAGGAGTCTACCCGGGGACCCCCCAAAAGGGGGACCACGTGTCAAGCGGAGATCCTCTTCGAGAGTTCGAGAAGGGGGTCGTGGCTAGGGGTGGAGCGAGCCCCGCAACAGAGGATAAAAGCCAGTCTCCCAGCGGGACCGGTTGCTGTTGTGATCCTCAATAATCTACGTGCGACTCCTCTGCCTGAAGACAAGACCGACATGGGACCTGGACCCAAGCTTGGGTCCAGTCCATTGTAACTACTCCAAGTGTAGTTAGCCTGGTGGACCACCACCATAGGTTAATATCTGGTAAAGGGGCAGTTACCCCTTTTGTAAGTGTTGGTATGAATAAATGTGTTGCTTCCAACTGGTACGTCTGAGTCTCCGTTTGAGCCCACTACAACTGGTGTCGGAAGTGGCCAAAAGTTATTTAGTTAAATAACTATAAATTATGGATACTAGAGGGAAAATATGTACCAGGACATCGGATGAACAAGGCGGTAATTCAACAGCCCCGGGGATGGCGACTCCGGAGGAGGGAGGCAAGGCGCCGCCGACGGAGCAGCACGCTGTCCGGCCGCACGACGGCTCACCACCGTCGGGGAGGGTGCTCCGGGCGGCACACTCCCGCCTTACTGAGCTTCTCCATGCTGCGGCGTCCATTATCGCCGAGATCCACTGCGAGGAGTCAGCGGCGGAGGAGAGATGGAGCCGCGCGGGGCCACAGTTCCCGCCGAAATGTCCGCGATTCCCGCCAAAACTTCCGCGGTTCCCGCCAAAACTTCCGCGGTTCCCGCTCAAGATTTCTGCAAATTGGGAGCCTCCGCGGCGCAGCCCGCGCATAAGGCCGCCATCTTGTTGGCGGAGCGAAGTTCCTGCCAAAACCGAAGCTGCACTGCGATCGCCGGTGCACGTCTCGTCTCTTCAATGCCGACTACCCGTCCTCAAAGAATTTCAGCAGCTGGAGGCAACTTGGGCGGCCTTCCAGCGGCGCTTCCTCTCCAACAGCGAGATGGCGGGGTGAACAGAGGCGGAGGCGCTGAGAGCGCTTCCCGCCGCCCTAGACGACGACGTTCTGGCGGCGTTTGTCACCATCCCGCCGGGGGACAGGTTCTCACTGGAGCAGGCACTCAAGCAGATGGCGGTGATCTACGGACCGCCGTCCAACACACGCCATCGGTTTGCTGCGCGGAGGCAGGGGGAAGCAGAGACGCCCCTCGCCTTCCACAGCGCGCTGCTGGCGTTGGCGAAGGCCGCCTTCCCCAGGATAGACAAGGAGGGACTCGACTCTCTGGTCCTCGAGAAGCTGCAGGCGTTGACGCGAGATCTTCACGTCGTCATCCACGCCATCGACGACGACGACTTATGCTCCCTCAAAGTTGCAAGGTGCATCTAGGCACACTTGCTCTTGCAAGGGGAGAAGGGGCTGGTGGCGTATACTGCGCCTTGTGAGGCGCAGGTTACACTGGAGGATTTGGAGCCTGCCCAAGCCTGCGCATCGACCTGGGGCGGAGGTTTGAGAAGGGACGGCATGGCGCGACGGGATGGCTTCCAACACCGGGAGAGGACATGACCTCGTCCGGAGCGGGGCCTCACCATCTGCTACAACTGCGGCCTGCAGGGCCACGTCTCGTCGGGTTGCCGAGAGCCACGACGACTTATCTCCGGACCACAGCTGTCATCCTCCTCTCCAATGCAACCTAAGGCGAGTCGCGGCACCTCGCACACTCGGTCCCTGAATCCACCTCACTCATCTTGTTGCGCCGGTTCTCGTTTTCGTTGGGCGTCGGCGAGTTCAGAATGCCATCGGGCTGACTGGCCGCTCTGACCAGGTCAGTGGTCGGAGCTGGCCTATAGGATAGTTGCCGCGACCGCAGGTTCGTCCATCATTATTCGTTTCATCGAGGGGGTCAATTTTAGGATTCTCGTCGATACTGGTGCGTCGGCAACCATCATTTCAGAGCTAATTTATATTTTGACCGCTAAATGCCGTATCCTATACCCCCGTTGAAGTGCCGTGCTTTGCCGCGAACGGTGGCTCATTGGGCATCATTGGCAAAATCACAGCGCAGGTATGTATTGGCACTGTTAAATTGACAGGTCCGATTCTCGTCTCCTCGTCCCTTGATTTCTTGGGTAAATGCCTGTAAAGATTATAATTGACCAAGGGTGCATAAGGCCGATCTGAAACATGGTATGACCAACACCTCGGCCGTGACTGATCATTGCTTTAATGTGGTGGGCTGACACGAAATGTATTTCTCCAAGACAAAGGTACTTTGCAAACCCACTGGCTATCAACAAAGATTAGTTTATGAAGCCATCCATATTTATAGACACAATTTCAACCAAGAAGATGGGTACAAACTGAGAAATAATTGAAAGGACGTTATTCACCAGTTTAAGTCATAACTGGCTGTAATGTTTCCATCCTACCTTCCGATGTTAGTTGTTATTTGCGGCTCTCTGATTTTACATTAACAGGTTACATTTCTCAGCCATCTTGTGCGCCGACGTGGCTGCGGCTCTGCGATCTTACATTACATGCTAATTTATCTCACATTAACAGAGCCACCTCCGCGTGCTCGTCGTGGAGGTCACCCTCCGATCTCACATTAACATGCTAATTTCTCACATTAACACCAATAGCCCGCACACTTCGTTTATGAACCTTGGGCTACACCCATTTCAAACCTTTAAAACAGTCTGCCTCAGCAGCTTTCCTATCTTTTTCAGCCTGATAACAACCGCTTGTGTTGCGATCGAAACGTCGTAGTTTGTTATTTTCTTTGAACCTATCTACGTGACTTTACCGAAAGACCCAAAGAATATGAATTCCTGCAGTCACGAAAGCTTTAAGTTAAGATATGCACGCAAAGTTTCAATCAGTGTATAAAATACAGTACCTGCTATTAAATGTGGAGTGAATTCTAGCGACGTCGGAGACGGATCTTGGAGGCAACACTTTATTCAATACAAATACTTGGCAGTATAGCCCAGACTCAGGGCAACGGCCCTTCTAACCATTGCCTGGGGAGGTACTGCCTCCGGGCTAACGTGTCTTAACACGGGACCACGACTCTGGGTCCTCCGGCTATGGGTGCCTAAGGGAGGCTACTCTAACCTGACCTAGGCAGGGTGCGGGTTCCAACCACTGGCCCACTCGGACCCGGCCCTTACAAGGATGTCGGGCCGGCGGTTCCCAAGGTCTCACCACTGAGCCACACAGAGTCCCGGCCCTTACAAGGGCAGCGGGGCTAGGGGTCCCATGGTCCTATCTAGCTGGTCTTCTGGCTTCTGTCTTGGACTGGTCCCGGACCCTTCCCGGGGTCCGGCTTTTATACCCAGCACCTGTGCGTCAGCCCTGACTCCGCCTACGTTCCAGAGAGTTCCAGAGGGGGCTCCGGGGGATCATAGGACACCCCGTAGCCCCCTCCTATCGGGAGGGGTCCCGGGGGATCTTGGAACACCCCGCAGCCCCCACCTGCTTTTGGACTAGGGATATAACGACTGCCCCTGCTGGACCCTGACTGCCCCTGCAGGTAAGTGTACACAGCCCATCGACATCGCTACAAATGTATCAGAAAATAGATAATGACAAAGAAAATAAAACAAAGCTGAAAAGTTAATAAAGAAACAGGGAGAGGTGCAAGATTGGAATTACAATTAGATAGAGAAATATGGATTGAAGAATATATGCAAGTCAAGACAATATTGACTATTAAGATACCTTAAAAGAAAATGTACTTTGGTCGGACACATTGTGAGAAGTGATGACCACTCAAGTGATGGCCAGTGTTTGAGACCAATGATGAACAGCCAAAGGAATGTGCTAGAAAGAACGTTCACCATAGAGATGGAGCAAGGAGATCAGGTTTTGTGCAAGAAGCTAGATCAGGGTGCAGCAACCTGTGGCTCCGGAGCCACATGCGGCTCTTTAAGGACTGATTTGTGACATTATTTATTCGGAAACGTCTCGTATTCACATGCATTGCAGCTTTTGAAATATATATATTTGACCAAATTAGAAAAAAATGGCTCTTCTTGTTATTTTGGTTACCGACCCCCGAGTTAAATGAACTTTTTCATCACAAGACCATGGAGAAATGGTGACAGCTTGGGGAGGCTTTCATCCAGCAGTGGATAGATCAGGGATGATTATGGGCATTTAAATATTTCTATGAGGATTCCCAGACTGCACATGATTAAGTTTGTATCTCATTATTAACTTCGACAGTTTAATAAGCTACTCACAAAGACTGACAGGACTATCTGCATTTTAAGTACACTTTCACATCCAACCAAATCCCAACAATGAAAATTAAAACAGTAAATTCCAAATCTTTGTTGGTTTAAAAAACGTCAAATTGAACAATATAAATCAAACTAGTTTGATAAATTAGCAGAGGTGACTGGGTAGAGCGCCGAGGCCATACTTAACCAGGGTTTCCAAGCACAGCCCAGTCGCCAACGACTGCACACAAATATGCATCATCACATTTTATCTAGCACAAGATATGACTGATATAAAATGTGTTTGACTGTCATACTAAAATCTCACAGCAAAGCTTGTGGGACAGTCCACCACCCTGCACTCCAAAGGATAAAACGGCCACTTAATGGGAAAGGTCTTGTGAAAAATCGCTTCTGCAGGCCATTTCCTGACAATGCTCTGTGATATTCTGAACATATCCTTCATCACATGGCATGGCAAGAAAGCCAAATGGAACTGAGGAAAGAAGCTCAAAAGAAAAAGTATGACACGTTACTACAAAACATAACATATGGTTGCCTACTAACTCCATTTCACAATACAGTACTGCACTCAAGCTGTTCCTCAAAAACATATGAAAGGCAATACAGTTTACAGGATGATCTTCAGTTCCAAATATAACACACTGCTTCTTATACACAAGTGTGCCATCAAGAGAGTCACAGAGAAATTTCAGATTTACTGTAGCAGAATTATGTTTGCTTTCCTACTGTGCTACCATCATTCGATGCACCTCCGCTTTATTTCAATTTCGATCGTCAGCTCCGAGCACCGCTCCCAACCAGGAGATTTGATGACACCTTCACCACCATATTTAGCATTCATAGCTATAACAGATGGCTATACAGGACAATCCCTGGCTTTCATGATGTACAATTCACAGTAAACCACACAGATCCAGGCACATCACGATGCTTTGCTGTAACACCACACTGCGGATCTATCAAGATGTAGCGGCATTGCCCACTTTGTCAACACTACAAAAGGCATGCAGCACTGAACATACAATAGAATTTGGACTTTAAAAAGCAACCAAATTGTGACCACATCACAAGATGTTCTACAGAAAAGATCTACCCAAAATCTTTGAGACTGGAGGAATCCAATGAGCTATGAAGCTCTTTCACAGATGTGCCAAGATATAACACAACATTCACTGGCTTACACCAGTACTAAAAGGTTTTGAAAACAGTGCATTATTTACAACAGCCACCCAACCAAACTTGACATCGCCTGACCGTGAAATGTGACACTGAGATGCACGATTACTGTTCAGCACGTCACAGCAGTATGTGTACTGCATACCTCACAGTTTATGTAATCGGCCTATATAAGGAGCAGAAAGGAAGCTTGTCTTCGACTGTTATACTTGCATCACATAAACACCAGACTGACAGTGAGCTCACCAAATTATATAATTCGCAGCAGAACATTTGCATTTATATGCATATGACTAAACGATTTTACATGTGTTCCTTAACACCAGAGGGACATTTAAAAAGCATCAAAAGAACAAGTGACATGTGTAAAGTAATAATTTGACTAGGTCTATCTACAGTAATACATTAAACAATCACAGCCTCGCTTTAGCCAACTCAAGCAGCCAATGGCCCAACAAACCAACTGCCATCAGCATATACAGCTACATTGTGGAGACATGCGCATCAGCTATAACAGACAACCAGGACATTTCTCCGCACACAGCATGCCTGAAATCCTTCGTGGTCTAGACACTGGGGTAATCATCTAAACATTGTTGAGATCGTTCAGAGTTAAAATTGTCAAGACGGGTTTGCCGTGGTGCTGTTAGGGATGCACTGTATGCGCTAAACACCTAGATATGGATGGAATTGTGCAAACATTCAAGGCAAAGCAATATCTAAGCTATGCCATGTGCAACAAAAACTACAACAAAGTGATACAAAAACAAGAGCAGGCAGCCAACTGTGCAATACAATCAGCAGCTTATTTAAGCACCATTGCCACATTCAGTACAGGTCTGCAGTCAGCATTGATAAAAATGAATAGATACAACAAATCTGTCTATGGTTATTGATATTTTTTTACTTGCACTTTAATGTCATATTGTTAAGTTCTAAACTGTACATTGTATTTTTGGCATGGGCATATGGGCTGTAATTTTATGCTAAGTGAATACAGTAAGTGAATACAGTACAGTATAAAACTCACAAATAGTGGTCTCTCAAGACACAAATGGTACACTTATTAGTTACCATTATTTTGGTACAAATAGGAGATATGATCAAATCACATATGATGGTACAATGTAGAATCTGATAATGCATTAATAATAAAATATATCCAACGACCAAATGTTTAATTCAAGCAGAATTTAAAAATATATATTTTACTCATCCACTTCCCAACCTTACAGCATTTTGAAGTTGAATGTAAACCATGCTTGAGAAAATAACAAAGCATATAAAGATGTTCACAATTACAAAAATAGAGTATTACAAGCTCTATGATTATGAAAAGGCATACAATTATGCACAATTTGTTAGCCCTGTTTGCACTTATAGTAATTTATTAAATCCGCAAACTGCAGTAAGCTTTGCAACAATCATGAATTTGGCTTTTGCAAAAAGAGTGGATGTATGACCACTCCGAAGCCATCTGAAAATTGCTTTATGCTAAATTATCGGCCTTATTGGTTGTCCTGAGTGAAATTGTGGTCCCACTTGTCACTCAATACCACATATAATGGCTGTGAACATGAAGAATCTGTTTCTTGTGAATCTTAAGTCATAACAATTATTCTAAATTTGAATTTAAATTTGGGAAAACTTTTCATTCAGTAATTAACAGATTACACTCTACATCTGCTTAGCATTATCACCCACAAAACGTAATGTTCCAAGTAATCTATGAGGAAAACTTTAGAAGCCATGAACTGTAACACCTCCATTCTATTCGAGCCAATGTTTTATGCAAAACGAACAAGTGGATTTTTTCTCCAAAAAATGTACTCTCGATTGAGAGTCATCAAATGACTTCTGAAGTCCACTTGATTCCCTTAAAAGTCATTATGGTATCTCCAATTTTGAAGCGAAGAAAGTTAGAAAACTGTATGCTAGAATGTAAAGAACAGTAGTTTTATTTAAGAATACACCTATAGTTTTCTAAATTGGAGACACCATATTGACTGTTAAGGAAATAAAGTGAGATTGAGCTGGACCAGATGATGGCCCAACGGATGGATGAGATCGGTGATGGAATAAAATTTCAAGGAGAGAATACACCCAAGAGGATGATCAATGCAGGGATGGAGTGATGAGCTCAGGTCATGTGCGGAAGATGGATTGTCATTGCAGGACCGCGAGGGGTGGCATAAGCATCGGGAAGCCTTCAAATCGCTGTGGATAGATCTTGGCTATTTGATTACACTGTGTAACATTGTGTTTTGTTCCTGGGTAGTGTGTTATTTTCCAAATTGTTTATGCCTTAAAAGTACAGAAAATGGCTATTATTCTCCACAAACATTGCATGTCACCAGGACAGTGATATTTTTACATTTACCTATTTTCAATGAGAAAACAGGTGAATGTGTCTTTACCTTCACATAAAGTCAGAAAAACACAACATATGAATACAAATCTACATGGATTTATACTAAAGTAATACAAAAATTACTACAAAAGATGTATACACCAAGGCGCACTACCACAGGCGTGACTGGCCACAGGAACAATGTCAAGTGGGAGCCACTGGTGGGCCTTATGAAACAAATTGTCAGAGCTGTAGATAAGGAGTCAGCAGCCCTCAAGTACCTTCAAGATTTCTTCCCTAAGCTGTCTGAGGCAAAGGTCAAAGCCGGTGTCTTCGTCGGACCACAGATAAAGAAGATCCTTGATTGCAATGAATTCCCCAAGAAGCTCACTAGTAAGGAGAAAGTGGCTTGGAACAGCTTTGTCGCAGTGGTTCGTGGCTTCCTGGGCAATCATAAGGTCGAAAACTGTGGAGCTGGTTGAGACTGGTGAAGAACTACAGCACAATGGGCTGCAGGATGTTCCTCAAAGTCCATATCCTTGATGCTCATCTTGATAAATTCAAGGAGAACATGGGAGCGTACTCGGAGAAGCAAGGCGAATGCTTCCACCAGGATATACTGGACTTTGAACGCCGCTACCAAAGACAGCATAACGAGCACATGTTGGGAAACTACATTTGGGGTTGATTCGTGAAAGTGATTTACAGTATAATCGTAAATATCGAAAAACTACTCGCTTCTAAATCTTTTGTAGTCATTTTTGTATTACTTTAGTATAAATATGTAAATTTGTATTCATATTGTTTTTTACTTTATGCGAATGAAAAGACACAAATTCGCCAGTTTTCTCATTGAAAATAGGTAAATTTCAAAATATCACTGTCCTGGTCACAAAAGCAAAGTTTGCGGGAATAGCCACTTTATATACTTTTTAGGCATAAGCAATTACGAAATACCACTTACTACTCAGGAACAAAGATTGGGTTACATAGTGTTATATAACACCGTGTTGTCGTGCCAATATAACATCTTCTAAACATTTTCATCATAACAAAACACGTGTGCATGAGCTTATAATTAGCATTTACAAGTGACAAAAGATTTGCTTTGGCTTTAAAATGTCAGAAAATGTATAAGTGATGAATGGATTTTTTTGATTTGAATGAACACTGTATTGCAGCAAAAATTGCCTATATAAGTCCCCACTTTAATGTAGTTTACTTTATGGTTCTAGAAATGGCACCATATGGCCAGCCAGATGCTGTTTTTAATTAATGTTTCAATGCATGTCGGACACATTAAGCTCGTTTCCTTCTCAGAGAGCAGCGACTACTTTAGTTGATGTGCTTAATAACTGCATATGGAGCACAAATTAACATTCGAATGAGTGCGTGTTCATCCACGCCTTTATGCTGACATTTCCCGACAAAAAGCTCTAGCACATTAATTCATGGAACCACAAAATACCTCATTAACTTACCAACAATTTAAACCACTAGTCAAAGGCACTTTTTGTGGTATATTTTTGTTCCACATGTGATAGTAATGAAGCTGTGAGAAATTACTACTTTCTAAATTATTTACTTTTCATTCTTACAAGATGAGGCATATGTTTTGTCACCCGGGATATAATTTTCACATTCTATTACCATAATTCAATCAAAATCACTCGGAATGTGGACAATGTGGTTTTTAAAACAAAATATTAGCCAAACATAGGGTTAAGCTTATAACAATTATGGATACGTTTGTTAAACATTTTTTTTTAGATGCATTAACATGTTTTGTTGGTATAAACATGGCAAATATCAACTCGTATAAATACAACATACTACAGCTTGGATTTAGACACCATAGAAATGTGACTGTAGTCCAAGATGCTGTACAGAAGCAGTGACCATGTTGATTTTATACAGAAGCAGTCAATCCTCGGCAGAGGGAAAAAAATAACGTCTTGAGCATGGATTTAGTCATTTAGACAAGGACTTGACAGCATGGATGGCACGGGGAGTTGCAGATATGTGGGCAGCAGAGGAGAATGAGTGACCTCCCTATGAGCAAAGGATGACTAGAGGCTTAAACATAAATCCTTGGTTAAACAGTGGTGTGTGTTTACTGCTGGGGAGCGGTAGCGTAGTGGTTAGCATGATGAACCCAAGTTCGATTCCACCCACTCACGACCAAAACCGGTGATTATCTGAAGCAGGCCTGCACCTCCCCTAGGTCGACTCAACGTTAAACGAGTACCTGGTGCTGTGTGTTAACATCACCACTTGGGAGACAAAGGTGGCCAGGCATGATTTATGGCCACCCACTCCCTCATTTTCCGTGCCATCCTACGTAGCTGCTCATTAACAGCACTTGACTGAAGAGTCTGTTAAGGCTATACGGGGGAAATTTCGTCTTTACTACTGGGGAAAACCATTTGGTAGCACTCATGAATATCAATTAATAAAAACCGCAAAGAAAAGCACACGATACATCTGACAATAAACTGAGAATAGCGGACGTAAAAAGTTGGATGAAGGTTGTCCACAGAAGAGCAACCTCAGTAAGTCACTGGTCTAATTTGTGAATTGGAAAGGATATTGTTCGGTTCCTGGCTTTTATTAGCGTTTCAAAAATGCAGGAAATTAAACGGGAATAAAGTTTCATTGTCCATTTCGAAATACATTGTGACAAACGTTAAGAAACTTAACATGTACCGTTGATACAAATTCTTGAAATTTCTCTGCAATGTCAAGACTAGTATAAACAGTATATGGTCAATAACGTGCCAACTCAACATCAACTCTCTTGTGCATACTTTTTTTTATTGACGTTTCAGTTTTGAAGTGTAAAATACCGAGTACAGTAAAAATGTTGTATTTACAGCATGCCTTTCATACAATTCCAGCACAAAAGTTTTTTTTGTAAATAAAACAAAACCATTGGCGAAATCTTGTCATTTACCTTGATGCGAGCCAATCTTAAACTTAAGATAGTAATGGATATATGTAGGGCTTGTGACCCTTTCCAGAATAATTGTATCTGTAGTCGTTCCATTGACCCCATGTTAGATACAGAGCTAATGCATTAAGATGTTCAACCTTCTAAAGTGTTTAACGGGCAATCATAACAGCCTCTAGGTGTAAATCGAAGTACTGCTCTAGGCACGAAATTGCAGTGTAGATAGAACTTCTCACTTCCTTTCTTACCGGAACGGTGATGCATACGTGACACTATCATTGACGATTGTTTCCAGGGCAGGGCTTAGTTGCCACTGTAAGGGTGAGAGGGAGATTAAACCAGTCCCTGTAAGTTAATGGTTTTGCTGATCTTCTGTAATTTGTACTTTAGCAGGAAGCCTACATTATAAGGCACTTACAGATAACCATACGACGCCACAAAAGCTTTGAACTCTACGCTGGATTTAAATGGCTGTGCTCATAAGACTATTGGCACTCTTTTAGAATCTAGTGTTGCTCATGAATAGTCCTTTAGATTGCTACTTGTCAGTGGTACCAATAATTTAACACTGCTTCGGTTGGGTTTACAATTTGGAGAAAATTACGTCATTACTTTTTGTACGTGTTGCTTGCTATTATGCGTAAATTCGTGCATTTAAAGAAAGTGGTAATAAAGTGTAATTTCATAAAGGACATGAAATAACGTAGTTAATAATACATGTTGATAAATATCCCCATAAGCTGAGAAGACCATGTCAGTATGGTCTCAGGACAAAGGTCGGAGTTCTAATCACCCATCATTGCTGAGCAATTGCCACCACGCATTGCTAACCTAGTGACTTACCACGTCTCACCACCTCATAATGGCACCATTACGGCCATCAACCTCACATGTCATGCCCAGCTCAGCTATTCATCTCGATAACTACTCATCGCCACCAGCATTCACGGATGAAAACTCACCATTACCAAGCACTATCGGTGCCTGAGGGTTTTGCCACAATTGAGATAATCATCAATTATCACACCATCAACAGCTCAATACCACCACCCATCGCTATGCATGCACCACCACCAGCCAACATTATCAAACCAGCATTCATCCCCACAACTCATTACAATTAATCGGCGTCACCGTGACCATGGAATGACCAGCACTCATCATCGGAACCACCAATCATTACCATCACTCATTGAGAGCATTACCTTTTACCACCAATCACCATGACGTCTCACCATCAACTCCGCAGGTCAAGTGCAGCGGCCACCACCACTAGGCGGATACGGAACCTCTGGATTTACTAAACGCAGCCCTAAGAAGCACGACAATGAGGGCCTCTCATCAACCCACAACCGTTAAATAAAACAGCGACACCGCCAAATAAGCGCTTCAACGCCATTCACATCTCGCTCGGGGGATTCCTGAACGAGGCCGTAACGAACCAGGGGGGGGGGCCCATTAGAATTCTGACGATGCCGGCACGACCGAGACCCTGCTGGAGACGTCACCCACAAACTCGGGGCTCTGCGGCGTAGGGGCAAGCACACACAGCAGACGTCCGCGGCCTCTGCGCGCCAACCACGCGGCCCCCGCAATGCGGACGTGCCGAGGCCTACTCGCCCCGCTAGGCCACCACGCGGCCTGGAGGAGGAGGGGGGAGGGCCCCACGAGGTTACAACAACAAAAATTGCGCGGGTCGCAGCGAGCGAGCGACGCATTTATTGCGCCGCGTTAACGAATCTCACGTAATTCGATACACGTGGGCCGCGTGCGAGCCTAACATGGAAGGTGCGAGATGTGGCACGAGCCGGCAAAAATTATTGCTCCTCATCATTGTCCCCCCCATCCCATCTTGTCCTCATCATTGTCCCCCATCCCTCCCCTCTTGGGGGGGGCGGGACGCGTGCCACGGGCGCTTCGTCAGTAAAGGAGAATTGAGAAAGTCGCAAACAACGGCCACGACAGAAAGCCAAGTGGAGCGCTGGGCCCTCTGGGCTCCGTGTGCACCGTGTGCATCACCCCCCCCGTGTACCGTGTGCATCACCATCACCCCCCCCCCCCCCGTGTACCGCAGACGATATCCCGGTACCTTGCGAGTGCCGTGTGCAGCGCGGCCCGTGCGCAGCGTGTGCCGTGTGCAGCCGCAGCCTCCCTCCTCCTCCACCACCTCCTCCTCCTCGCTCCCTACCCATTTGGTCGCCCCCTCCCTTCTCCCCCCTGCCACACCACCTCACGCCACGTGACCCCCCCCACCCCGGCTCGTCACTGACGGAAATAGCCGAGTACCGGCGCTCGGCTCGTTCGGCTGTTTCCGGTAGGAGCACAGGAAAAAAAACCACAACGGACGAAGCCAAAGTGTGTTTTTTTTAATGTTGAATGCAAAATAAATTAAACGATGGAGTAAACGACTTGTTTTGGTGCGTAAATTATGAATTAAATTGTGCGACGATGTAAAAAAAAACCGGTGTGGTTTGAGGTCGTTCGGATTATCCCGTTGCTATTTCCGAGCGCGTGATGTCAACACGATGGCGCGCGCTTAAGTGTGGACACTTCCGATTGGTCCTGACGGCGTCGAGCGTTTCTAACGACGCGCGTGATTGGCTGAGGTCCACGTGGCCGTACAACGTTTCACAAAAGGAGTTGTGGGCAACTCGGAGATGCAATTCCCTTGGCCCGTAATTATCATGCCCACCTTTGTAAAAACGATCCACTCATTTGGAATATACATAAATCATAACCCCCTCCCCCCCTTCAAAACTTGACAGGATCCCTCGTGAAACTCCATGCGTCTTCCATGCGTTTTTTGGTTAGATCGCGTAAATATATAAATGTGTTGTTAAAACCCGACACGGCCAATTAGTAAGGGTTGTCACGTAAACACAACGTGCCAATTTATCACTAGTACAGCACACTGGTGTGTTTGAGAGCCAAGCCACAACAATTACAAACTGAGTACGACGTTTCGCCAGTAATTACAACCAGCTTCATCAGGCGACAGCCATGCGTCTTTCCTGATCAAAGCGTTATGAATAATTAGTCTGCTCTTGTTTCCAATTCGTGTCAGCTGAAATAGTTCGTTTTGAAAACGTACATTTCAGTTCTCTTCTGAGGCGCAAATACGCAATCACTGACCCAAAGGCACAAAATGGCAAGCTGGCAGCAACAAACAGCAATGTTAAAAGTTGTAACAGAGGAACAAGTTAAATTTTGATTTAAAGCTTTCGTGACTGCAGGGATTCATATTCTTGGTTCTTTCGGTAAAGTCACGTAGAAGGGAAATAATCAAATAAGAAGATGAACAAGTTGATACGTTTCCGGAATTGATCAAGGTTATGTTTAAAAAATACACATTGGTAAATCAGTAGAGAGGGAATTGCAAAGTCGAGTGGTGCAATAGAAAATGCAGAAAGAAAAGTGTTTTGATCCGCAATTAGGTTGTTGAACAAGAAGTATGGGATGAGATGGAACGGTCTGGTTGACGGAGTTCTCAGCCACATTGGTGGAGGAAACTTGAGTGAAGTTCATGGGAACGGTGACTTTTTTGGTCATCGAAGAGGGATGAGAATAACCACCAGTGAGCCAGTGGAGTTGATCAACGAATTCTGGGTCATTAGCCTGACTGCTTTACTTTAAATAACAATGTTTTACCCTTGGTGGCAATAAAACAGGTGTTGAGATTTCACTTTGTAACATGTTTTTGTTCCTGGGTAGTAAGTGTTATTTCCTAATTGCTTATGCCTCAAAAGTACAGAAATGGTTATTATTCCCCACAAACTTTGCTTTTGTGACCAGGACAGTGATATTTTGAAATTGACCGATTTTACAGAACATTCCAGATAGATTCAGTGCTGAGCAAACTTGGAGTAACTTCTAGAACTTTTCAGTAAGAAAAAAGTAGTATAAATACAGGGACCGTAAGCCCACCAGTTTAGTTTAGCTTAGCTTCAACTACCTAAGTGGATACATATCTGCATTTTTCTGAGATGGCATCAAGAGGCTGCAAGCATCCGGCAGACACATTATGCTATGTCTGCGGCCAATTGATCAAGATGAGCGAAAAAGTACTCTGTGGAAGCATCTGCTCAGATGTGTGAGACCTACAAGGCATATTTCGGCATGCCTGTCGGGGATCAAGACATCCTGGGCACCTCATTTCACCTGTGAGAAATGCAAAAAAAAACTCTGGAAGGTAAGATGGACAATTGTTGCTTGGAATTTTATGTTATAAAATTTGTTCAAATTTTGAAAATTGTAAAAGTTTATGATTTTAGAATGTTTTACAATTTTCAATGTTATTGAAAAAATATCATGAATTTTTTAAGAGAATCTCGTACACATGAAATAAATGTATTTTTGTAGGATGGTACAGAGGGCAAAAGAGAGCCATGAAGTTCGCTGTCCTAAGAATTTCGCAGGAACCCACTTACCACTCAAGCAACTGCTACTTCTGCATGGTGGACCCTTCCAAACGTCAGACTGGTAACAATGCACCTGCTGTCACATATCCGGACCTTCTTTTATCCATCGCTCCAGTGCCACACTGCCATGAGCTCCCTGTACCTACTCCTCCGGAGAGAGAGCAGCCGTCTTTAGAAGAGACAGCAAGTCAGAGAGCGAGGAAGACATAGATCCAGATGACAATTTCAGAGGTGGAGCTGAGGAGAGAAACCCATACGACCCCAACCAAAAGAAGCTCAACGACTTTATCAGAGATCTTGGTCTCACCAATTCCAATGCCGAGCTTTTGATGTCTAGGTTAAAGCAGTGGAACTTGTTGGATGAAAGTGTGCAAGTCGCAGATCAGAGGAAGCGTCACCAACCTTTTTGCAGTTTCTTCACCCGTCAAGATGGGCTCTGCTTCTGCCACAATGTGACCAGTCTGTTCGAGGCAATCGAAATCACCTGTAACCACGACAAAAACCAACAGTATCATCACGAGTTCGACTTCCCTAATCGAACCAAGCAAACGTCCCTTTCTAAAACCATCGGCGGCTAGACCTCCCAGACTCTATGGTCTTCCCAAAATCCATAAAGAAGGCACCCCGCTACGACCCATCGTGTCGACGATAAACTCTCCTACGTACAAACTAGCCCGTTTTCTATCAGATACTCTGCTCCCCTTCACAGGCAAGACCTCTTCGGCAGTTCTCAACTCAACCCAATTAGTTTCTATGGTTAAGGACATGGTACTATCTCCTGATGACATCCTCGTCAGCTTTGATGCAGTATCTTTGTTCACCAAAGTCCCAGTACCGGACACCCTAACAATAATTGAGAACTTAGTCCAACATGGATTGAATTCTGATGTACCTGCGCTGGTTAGGCATTGCCTCACCAACACTTATTTTACCTGGAATGGCACCTTCTACAAACATAATGAGGGTACCCCTATGGGCTCCCCCTTGTCACCAGTTATAGCCAACATGTTCATGGAAAAGTTTGAATCAGACGCCATCCAGACATCCACCCTGCGTCCTTCCTTGTGGAAGAGGTATGTGGACGACACTTTCGTCATCTGGCCACATGGCCTCCCAGCATTGAACCACTTCTTGGACCACATCAATTCTAGACACCCATCCATCAGATTCACCATGGAAGTGGAGAAAGACGGTAAACTACCATTCTTGGATATTCTGTTTGAGAGGAGGCCTGACGGATCCTTGGGACATTCTGTCTACAGGAAAGCCACCCACACAGATTCCTACTTGAAACCGGATTCCCACCACCACCCATCTCAAAAGAATTCTCTCATCAAAACGCTATACCACAGAGCCCATGGCATTGCTGACCAACACCACCTGGCCGGTGAATTAAGACATGTACATCGGGCCCTCAGGATGAACGGATACTCTGACCGCACTATCCGCCAAGCTGTCTCTCCGACCAAAACTATCACGTTGCCATACATAGCAGGCGTGACCAAAAAGATCTCCAAAATTCTAAACAAACATAAGATCCAAGTCCGATTCAGTACAGTGCATAAAATCCGTGATTTGATTCCATCTGTGAAGGATGTCGTTCCTGACTTACAGTATCCTGGAGTCTACAAATTGAGTTGCATTTGTGGTGATTGCTACATTGGAGAAACGAAACGTCATGTTTCTGATCGTGTCCGCGAGCACAAGTCAGATCTGAAACACGGCAGAACTGATTCTTCGGCCGTTGCCGATCATTGCTACAACTCGGTGGGCTCTTATGAAATTGTATCTTCCGAGACCAAGGTTCTCTGCAAACCTCCTGGCTACCGTCAAAGGTTTGTACACGAAGCCATACAAATATACAAACACAGACATAATTTCAACCGTGATGACGGTTACAAACTGAGTAATCATTGGAAAGATGTGATTAACCATGCAAAAAAGATTTAACTACACTTATTTGCCAATCTTATTTGACAGACAACCATTACTGTTTTACCATGTTTAGTGGTGGTCTCCCTGTTACAGGTTGAGTCACAAACCGCACAAACCACACCTCTCCATAACAAAGGCTCAGCCTTTGTTATGCAGTCTATTCTTAGTCTCAAGCCTCACCTTACCATATTAATAATAAGTATGCGGCCCTTGCCCCACCACCTTCTCCAACCATTATATAAACGCAGTGGTAACTCCTGCAATCTCTCATTTACTTTATACAGCTGTCGTGGCTGTGACGGTACCACCTGAAGACGGAAGCTTGTGTTGCCTCCGAAACGTCGTGATTTTTATTTTATTTTACTTTTTAATGTTTTTACCTACGTGACTTTACCGAAAAAACCTAAGAATAGTGTAGGTCTCACACATCTTAGCACACCTCATCCAGGATCCTCAAAGCCGTGCTGCTCCATAATGGTGTAATACCGTTGAGGACTCTTGGACACCCGGGGTTGAGGCACACGTATTTATTCCGCAACAGTTGTCACAACCGCGGACATACAATACTGGAGGGGGTATCGGCCCCCTCACCCGGCTAGCTGGGAATACACTGCTAGCTATCTCTGACCTACCTCCTAGTCCTCCACTAATGGGCTAGGGGACCACGCCGCTGGCTCGATCCTGCGCGGCCCTGACAAGGGCGGTGTCCGCCCTTGTCAGGCTTTAACATTCTGCCCCGAGCCCTCTGACACATCCCCCTTTATACTCAACCCCCGCTGAGGGGTGGGGCCCCGGGCTGCCTGGTGCGGACGTCGTTGAGAGCACCCCCCCCCCGTGCACTCACGTAGCCCCGCCCACTGTGTTTGTTTCCCATAAGCTGCCATGCATAACGGCTCTCTCTCTAACACCCCTACATCACCCCCCCCCCGCATAGCTTGCAGCCGTCCCGGCTGCCAACATACAAAAAAAACGACAATAAAAGCGCATTTACCCCCTGACCGCGCGTGTGCCTCACTATTTTTCAACAATAACAAGAACAACACAACAAGAACGCAACAGCAAGAGAAAACAACCCGACGCACCCCCCCGATTAAATACGAATTCCGTAAAAACAGTCTATACACAATTTGCAGGGAACCCACCACACACACAACACGCAATGAACACAACCTATGTACACATCTTCCGGCCTCACAACAGTCTGCGCATTTTAGCGCGTGTCCGTGCAGCGGGCCCCTCACACGGGGTAACCCCGGGTGGTGGACCGTCAGGTGGCAACTGTCCGTCTCGGAGTGAGTCCTCATCCGACGCCGCGTGAGCCTTGGCATCCCCAGGAGGGGTGATCGGGCGTGAGCCCGTCATTCCTGATGCACCTGGAGGTGGCACAGCCGGCAAGGCATTAGGTGAGCGCGACGGAGACGGACCCAGTGAGTCGGTCGACCCCCCACATGTTTGGCCACGCGTGTTTGAAGTGGGGATGTGTAGCGCAACGAAGGGTTTTAATCTAGAGGGGTGGACGAACCACCGCCGCTTCCCCCATTTGATGCGCACGCACTGCAGTCGCAAAACCTCGACCACCTCCACAGGGCCCCGCCACGGCCGCACCAGCTTAGAGGAGGTTGCGAGTGGCACCTGGGGACAGTGCAGCCATGCCTTGTCCCCCGGCTTCCACTGCAGCATGTGCGCCCGACCCAGTCTGAGCCGCTCATTCGCTTTCTGACGGAGGTCAGAGTTTTGCATGGCAGCATCTCGTGCCTCTGTCAATTTGGCCAAATTAAATTTTACATGGTCAGCCAATTTAGTTTTTCCCTGAGGCGCGGGGATCTGCAGCTGGGCACGAACAGGCAGGTCAGGTTGGCGGCCGTACATGAGGTAGAAGGGTGAAAATCCCGTAGCTGCGTGGGGGGCCATCCGGTACGCCGCCAATACCCCTTGAATTTGCAAGTCCCAATCGGTCTGTGAGTCCGACACCTGCTGTGACAACATTGACGCGATGGTCCGATGCAGACGCTCGACCATCCCGTCAGTCTGCGGGTGATACGGGGAGGTACGAATTTTCTTCGTGCCCAGGAGCTCACAGACTTCTTTGAGCAATTTACCGGAAAAATGTTTGCCCTGGTCGGTCAGCAGCCACTCCGGAGCACCTTTGTCCAGGACATAACCCTGAACAAAGGCCTCCACGATGGCTGCTGCCGACTGGTTGGCAAGGGGCCAGGCCATAGGCCAGCGTGTAAAATACTCCACACCAGTTAACAAATATCTATTGCCCCTGGGTGTGGCGGGGAATGGGCCCAAAATATCCAGCGCGACGAGTTCGTTAACTCTGGACACTTTGATTGACTGCAAGGGTGGGTTAGACACACGTGCTGGCGGTATTCGTTGCGCGCACCGAGGGCATGACCCCAGTAAATCCCCGACATCCTTCGTCATGCCTGGCCAAAAATAATCGAGTTGGAGTAAGGCGAGGGTCTTTTGGGTCCCCAGGTGTAGGAGGCGCTCATGTGCGGCCCACACCGCCTTGCCCCGCAACCCCGAAGGGACCACCAGCCGATGTCGATGGGATTTTCCGTCCCAGTGCATCAGCAGACCATGCACCAATTCCCATGCGTCGGCATCACCCCTGCCCTGCCCAGCACAGGCGACGCGACGACGCAACCCGAGGAGAGAGGTATCCTCCATCTGGAGGCGCCCCCATTCATTGACGGGCATCCCCAACTGGGAATCTTTTCCCTGTTGTGCGATTGAATTTGGAACCAATGTTTCGTCGTGGCCGGCGGCCGCCAGGACCGGAACCGGTATGTCCCCTGCTGGCCTGCAACGTCCCGACCCCAGGAGGCATGCACATTCGGAGGTGGTTGGCATGCGCGACAGAGCGTCAGCATTTGTGTGGCGAACGCCCTTACGGTAGGTGGTTTCAAAATCAAAATCCTGGAGGATCTCCAACCATCGGGACAATTGTCCCGATGGCTGTTGAACTTGCAGGGCGTACTGCAGTGCCCCATGATCTGTGCGGACGGTGAAATGCCGACCGTACAGATATGGGCGATACTGTTGGATGAAATAGACAATTGCCAACAGTTCCCGACGGGTGACACAATATCTTTGCTCCGCCGGAGACAACACCCGACTGCCGTACGCAACCACCCGTTCCACGCCGTCAACCACCTGGGAAAGCACGCCCCCAATACCTGTGTTGCTCGCATCGGTGTCGAGCAAAAAAGGCTTAGAAAAATCGGGGTAACTCAAGGGAGGAGCTTTTACCAGGGCGTCCCGAAGGGAGCAGAAAGCAGCCTCCTCCTCCTGACCCCAGTGGAACCGAACCCCTTTTGATGTTAAAGCGTGTAGGGGTTTCGCAATCGTCGCAAAATCTGCGACGAAACGTCGGTAATACGACGCGAAGCCAATAAAACTCCTGACCTCTCCCACCGAGGTGGGAGTCGGCCAGGAGCTGACGCTCTGCGTTTTGGCGGGATCGGTAGCAATACCTGAGCGCCCCACGATGTGTCCCAAATAACGCACCGAATCGCGTAAGAGATGACATTTTTGGGGTTTGAATTTCAAATTAGCAGCCCGCATCTTTAGGAAAACCGCCCGCAACCTCTGGAGATGTTCGTCAAAAGTTTTACTAAAGACGATAACGTCATCCAAATAAATCAGGCACGAATCCCATTGCAATCCAGCCAAAACCAATTCCATCAAACACTGGAAAGTTGCCGGCGCTGAGTGGAGTCCCATCGGCAACCGGTTGAATTGGAACAGGCCGTGCGGTGTACGGAAAGCAGTTTTAGTCTTTGAATCATCGTCCAGAGGAAGCTGCCAGAATCCCGAAAGTAAATCCAATGTGGAGAAGAATCGCGCTCCCGCCAAGGCGTCCAGCGATTCGTCCATCCGTGGGAGCGGGTATGCGTCGGCAACCGAAATTTTGTTAAGGCGCCGAAAATCAACTCAAAACCGCAATGAGCCGTCCTGCTTTTTAACCAGGACGATCGGCGCTCCCCAAGGGCTGGTGGAAGGAGAAATGATGTCGGTGGCTAACATGTCATCAATAGCCGATTTGACATGGTCCTTTTCGGCGGGACTTAACCGAAACGGATTCTGGCGTATTGGCGCGCTGTCACCCGTATCAATATGGTGACGCAGCAGATGAGTGCAACCCAAATCGTATTTGTCCCGACTGAAAACGTCGGAAAATTCCCGCAGTAGCGTTTTAAGCTGTTGACGCTCTGAATTTGACAGGTCCGTCGATCCCGCACAAAGAGCCTCGAGCCACCCTTCATCGCTGTCCGAATGTGGTCGCGGCGCAGGGACAGCACTCACGTGATTCGCGACGGGTTCCTCACAGGGCACCGGCGTCGCGTGAGCAAGCACGGTCCCCTGCGGGACCACCACCGTCTGCGAGCCCACATTGAGGACCGCGATGAAGGGGTCTCCGTCCCCTCTTACTATGGTCTGGGCCGGAAGTAAATGAGGTCCACTAACCCCGGCCTTAGATGGCCCCAGCAGAACCCCTTGGGCCCCAATGCCCTTAGCGAAGGGCCGCCGAAGTTTCAAAGGAACCAACATTTGTGCCCCCGGAGGAACGCACACCGTTCTATCTACAAACGCCGGCACCGTTGCGAACGCCGTCCGACTCGTACCGGGGGATGGCAGAAACGCCATGCGTCGGCCCGACGGGAGCTCAATGCATCCCTGGTCGATTAATATCCTAATCGGCATTTTGGCCAGGAAGTCCGTCCCCAGCAGGCACGGAACCGCCAGCGAGGAGGAAACAAAAATCGGCCCAGACAATTTAATATCCCCGATACAAATTATGGCTCGAATCTGTCCGATGATGCCAAGTGAGCCCCCGTTAGCAGCAAAGAATGGCACGTTAACAGGCATCAAAGGACGGCTCTGGGCAGGGAGAATATTGTAAATTAACTCCGAAATAATGGTCGCCGATGCTCCCGTATCGACCAGGATGCGCACCTCGACCCCGTCGATGTGCCCCACAACGGCCGACGACCCGGACGACGCGGCTACAACGCGATGGGCCAACACGAACCACTGGCTGGGTTCAATCTGAGTACCCAGAGCGGTGCGTGTTGGTGCGATGGTGCGCGATATTGGCCCCCCAATCGGTGCGGTGTTTGAGTGTGTGGCGGGTGTGTGCGTGGGCCAAACATGTGAGGTGCCGCGACTCGCCGGGTTATGATGATGGAGCTTGGGAAGAGGGCCGGCGTCCCGTCGAGGTGTCGTCCCGCGCTGCCGAGGAGAGCGGCACCCCGAGGCGACATGGCCCCGGATGCCGCAGTTGTAGCAGCGCGGGAGCGCTGGTGACGACGACGGATGATCGGGATGGCTCGAGCCGCCCCGGTCCGCCCGTACTCCCGCTCCCTGCCGCCGTTGATGGTCGATGGCGCAGATCTCCTCCGCCGGGAGGGTGGCTGCGGCCACGGTACGCCCGCTCGCCGCCTTGCTGGCCTTGCGTCGTTGCGCGAGCAGGTTTGCGTGGAGGAGTCGTGCTGCTTGGAGGGAGCACATTTCCGCGTCGTCCTGTGCGACGATGACGATCTCCAAGTCGTCCGCCAGCAGGAGTATCTTCTCTGTAACCATGGCGTCGACACCTTCGTTGTCCATCCGTGGAAAGGCCGCCTTTGCCAGTGCCAGGAGGCTTGTGCGGTACGCCAGAGGCGACTCCTTTGCCCCCCGCTGGCGATCGTAGAAGAGTTGGCGACAGTCTGACAGCGGACCGTAAACTGCAGCCAGCACCTGCATCGCCGTCTGCAGCGTAGAGCGCCTCTCTTTCGGTGCCGATGTTAAAGTGGCGAGAGCGTCGCTGTCGATGAGTGCTGGCAGCGCGCGGAGAGCCTCGGCGTCCGTCCACTTCGCCATCTCCTGGTGTGCGAGGAAGCGCCGCTGGAAGCCGCCCCAGTCGCCTTCCTCGCCCACAAATTCTTTGAGTGGAGGCAGTCGCTGATGTAGCGCAGCGGCTGCCGCAGAAGGTCGCCCTTCCTCGTCCCCCTCACCCGGCTCTGCTTCGGCGCGCACGACCGATGGCATCGCCGGTCGCACCCGTGGTGACGTCCCGTCCGTTGGCGATGACGCAGCAGGTACTGTATGCCCGCCGTTGGACGCGATGCTCAGGCCGGCCACGCCCTCAACTGCAGCTGCGGTGATGGCGGGATTTTCAAATTGGTGTTCCGCCGAAATGGCGGGAAGGCGCTGTGGTCGTCGGCTTTCGTCGCCCCGTGGCGGTCCAGCAGCCCCCAGCTGAGTGATGTGGTCCAGCATGCTGGCAGCGGCGTGCAGCAGCTCCATCAGCTTGGCGTACGCCTGCCTCAGCCCCTCTGCCGACACCTCTCCACCCTCCTGTTGCTGCGGCGTAGCCGTATCTGGCCCCGACTGCTCCGTGCTCTCTTCACCCGTCCCGGGCTCTCCGACTGCAGCGGTGTCCTCCGCCCCCGGTATCCTGACCCGAGCTGACCAGCGCGTGTCCATGTTCATAGATTTTTACTTCTGACACCAGATGTAATACCGTTGAGGACTCTTGGACACCCGGGGTTGAGGCACACGTATTTATTCCGCAACAGTTGTCACAACCGCGGACATACAATACTGGAGGGGGTATCGGCCCCCTCACCCGGCTAGCTGGAAATACACTGCTAGCTATCTCTGACCTACCTCCTAGTCCTCCACTAACGGGCTAGGGGAGGCTGTCTGGCCCGACACTGGTAAGTCGGGCTACGGTACCCGGAGTCCCAGAGCACTAGCTCTGGTTCTCGGGACCACGCCGCTGGCTCGGTCCTGCGCGGCCCTGACAAGGGCGGCGTCCCAGGGGAGTCCAGGGCTCTAGCTAGACGATCTTCGGTCTTTACTGGTTTAGCTTTAACATTCTGCCCCGAGCCCTCTGACACATCCCCCTTTATACTCAACCCCCGCTGAGGGGTGGGGCCCCGGGCTGCCTGGTGCGGACGTCGTTGAGAGCACCCCCCCCGTGCACTCACGTAGCCCTGCCCACTGTGTTTGTTTCCCATAAGCTGCCATGCATAACGGCTTTCTCTCTAACACCCCTACAATGGTAACAAGTACCCGTCTCTTCCCCTGGCTCACTTGGTGCACCTCAAAGAGGATTACAACATCATCAAGACCTTGCTGGACGCCTTTAAGTATGATGAGTATGGCTGGGAGGTCATCGGAGACTTCAAAATGGTGGCATTCCTGATGGGTCTCCAAGGCGGTTTTACCAAGTTCCCCTGCTATCTTTGCCTTTGGGACAGCAGAGACACCAAGGCGCACCACCATATGGCGGGACTGGCCACAGCGGACCGAGTTTTCTGTGGGGAGGAAGGTCAAGTGGGAGCCACTGGTGGACCCCCAGAAGGTGCTGATGCCACCACTGCACATCAAATTGGGCCTTATGAAACAATTTGTCAGAGCTGTAGATAAGGAGTCAGCAGCCTTCAAGTACCTTCAAGACTTCTTCCCTAAGCTGTCTGAGGCAAAGGTCAAAGCCGGTGTCTTCGTCGGACCACAGCTAAAGAAGATCCTGAAGTGAAGTGAATTCCCCAAGAAGCTCACTCGTAAGGAGAAAGGAGCTTGGGACAGCTTTGTCGCAGTAGTTCGTGGCTTCCTGGGCAATCACAATGTCGAAAACTGTGGAGCTGGTTGAGACTGGTGTAGGATGTCCCTCAAAGTCCATATCCTTGATGCGCATCTTGATAAATTCGAGGAGAACATGGGAGCGTACTCGGAGGAGCAAGCCGAGCGCTTCCACCAGGATATACTGGACTTTGAACGCAGCTACCAAGGACATTATAACCAGAAAATGATGGGAGATGACATTTGGGAGCTGATTCGTGAAAGTGATATACAGTATAATCAAATCTAGAAAAACTACTCATTTCTAAATCTTTTGTAGTAATTTGTGTCTTACTTTAGTATAAATACATGTTAATTTTGATTCATATGTTTTTTTTACTTTATGTGAACGAAAAAACACAAATTCGCCGGTTTTCTCATTGAAAATGGGTAAATTTCAAAATATCACTGTCCTGGTCACAAAAGCAAAGTTTGTGGGGAATAATAACCATTTTCTATACTTTTTAGGCATAAGCAATTAAGAAATAATACTACTCAGGAACAAAAATTATGTTACATAGTGTTTTCGAACACCAATTAGATTCCTTTTGCAAGGAATCAATTCTGCATTAACCACACGTACCCGTGAACATACAATGGACTTGTGAACATGCAAACAATGTTCACAAATACGTGTGGTTAATGCAGAATTGATTCCTTGCGAAAGGACTATTTGGTGTTTGAACATCTTAACACCTGTTTTATTGCAACAAAGGATCAAACCAATTCTTATTTTTCATACTTTGAAACTGCCAAAAAAAGGTTCAATGATATGCTTGACGTTAAACTATATCAACTACAGCGACGTACAAACTGGGTGCCCTTCCCAGATAGTGAACGACATTTTTATTTCAAAAGTGTGTTTATTATGGTATTATTGATTTGCTGAGTTGTAAATAAATTGATATGAATGTTAATATACAATCTGAGAGCACTAACCGAATTGTATGTGGATGGCTAAGGCTTTTAAGGGCACGTGTTTGCCAAGTTGCATACATCAGGTAAGTATATACCTTCGGAAATGCTACTCCATATATATTTAAATTAATATATTTTTGATTTGGGTAGCCTTCCATCATATCCCAAATTGCGGCTTTTGTCAGAATTGAGAGATCTTTCCGTATTCATAACGGTTACAAACCATTATATTACGTGATTTTGGACAGCAGACTTAATAATGGTTTGAATAGGTTTTACCCTTTCTGGCAATTAAACAGGTGTTAAGATGTTCAAACACCAAATAGAACCTTTTGCAAGGGATCATATCTGCATTAACCATAAGTACTTGTGGTGAACATGCAAACAAACATGATCTGATAATATATGCAAAGGTTTCTATTTGCTGTTTAAACATCTTAACACATCTGTTTTATTGCCAGAAAGGGTAAAACCTATTCTTATTTTTTCATACTTTGATACTGGCAAAAGGTCCCATTTTGTAGCTGCTCACCCCGAGCTGTAAATGCTCTGATTGCATTGTCTTTGTACTGTTCGCCTTTTGGCGTTCTCTGGTTTGACACTGGTGAGACTAGGCCCTCAAGAAGTCTTTCTCAGGTGTAGATCAATCAGTTTCAAAGACAACGCATATATTATCAGAGCATGTTTGTTTGCACGTTCGCCTGTTTCATTGCCAGAAAAGGGTAAAATCAATTGTTTTTTCATACTGGCAAAAAGGTCCCATTTAATTACGTGGTTATATGCAATTAAATTATGGTAACCAATACGAAGGAATGCAAATGTAAAAGTGTGAGAAATAAATCCAAGCGTAGAGAGATGCAGACATTAGAACAAATTAGGGAACATGCGTAGGTTAATGAAAATTCAAACCGTGAAGAATTTGTCGGTTCGGGTAGAACAGTATCGCTCGATGCAACGATGACAGATGGTCACTAATCTCCATAATCGAGGTTTTTAGGTTAGATCACGTAAATGTAAATGTTTTTTTTAAACCCGCCACCACCCGACACAGTAAGGTTTGTCACGTAAACAGAAGATGCCAATTAATTACTAGTACAGTACACTGGTGTGTTGGAGAGTAAATCCACAACATTTACAATTCGATTACGACGTTTCGTCAGTAATTACAACTAGCATCATCAGGAGATAGCCAGATTTGTGGAGAAATCCTGTGTGCCCATCAGGTGCGAAGGCTGGTGAGGGGGGATTAGTGAATGCATATCAATTACAATGAATATTCATTACCAGCTGGTTTATTAATATGGTAATCAACATACACAATAAGGAGTGGCGGCAGCCATGAACTTGGGGCATGTCTCATTGACAGGTAGCAGTGAGACAGACAATGGTTTCGCCAATATTAGGACTCATCTGTACACTGGTCACAAATATACAGATTTAGCAAAGGCTGCGTCTGGGAATCAGATGCGGTATGCAGTACCCAATTCTGTACTATGGGGGCCAAATTAGCCTGGGGCTAATGCCAACAATAATCGTAATTGGTAAATGACGTAAAACAACCCATCATGAGTCCTAATGAGAACGACATTTGTCTCCAGTAGTCTCTGTCTCATTTGTGCCTGTCATTCACATTTACTCAAATTTATGTAATGGTGACCTAAGACAAGACCACAATGCAGTTCATGAACTAATTATGTTTTTTGCATATCGCGCATAGACTTATTTATGCACAGATTAATTGTAAATCATAGGATGCAGAACACAAATCGTGGAAACAAAAGTGGACAATAGACGTGCTAGTCCAACTGTCGCCCTCCAACAATAACGGAGGACAGAAGGAGCGACGCTCACAACAACGAGCGGATCGTCGGGCATCTAAAATGCAGTAAGTTGGCACAGTTGGGTTTATCTTGCCAGCCTGAGTCAGTCAACCCGTGGCATCTGGGATCTGTCCCTTGACCACCTGCCCCCAGCGACCCCTCGACACTTCACGTGGCCTCAAAGTGTACCTAGCCTGTCCCAGGCGCCGTGGTGACGTCACCGCCACTTAGTGGCGAACAGGCGGATGTTGGAATGTCACGATGTGTGCCGGCCTCGTTATTCGCGGTCCGTCACCGTGGTTATATTGTGATGGCACGACTGTAGTTGGCATAGAAACCGTTCTGCGGAGCTCTGTACGTTGCCACAAGGGGGCAGCAAATCACTACTCGAGTGGATGAGGGTTGTTTTAGGCTCCTTGCACTTGACTCCTGCTTTTAAATTACTGTAATTGACACCAATAATTGGAACCATCTTTTTGAATGACTACAACACAAGCAACATATCGTCAATGTATAAGATATCGTTGCTATATACGACCTAATTCTTCAAATGTATTGTACACAATGTGTGTACTGTGTAGATCTTACTGGATGTAAGGTCTGCACAGTACACAGGTTTTTGGTTAGATCAAAACACATGTGTTTCATATCTATATAAACTTTATACCCTTAAAGTATATGCACGTAGGACCCATTAAAATGTGTTCCAGGTCTGGTTTTGTTTTTCTGTAACCTGCACCACGTTGCTTAATTCAATGCATCAACGATTCCGTTGCGCCAAAAAGAACCGTATTAAGTATACATTGGTGATGAGGCTTGCATAATTACAGCAGTAATTTCAGATTATATTTTAATTCAGTGACCATTGCAACATATCAAGTATATTCTTTATGATTTCGTATCCCAAAGATACAACTTTGATATAACTGAACTTAATTTAACAATGCAACATACTGGGTTAGCCAAGATTATAAATATATAGCTTTCGGCATTAATTACCAGCCTTCACAGGCCTTAACATAATTGAGATTAAACGTGCATTCTTCTTCAGAGAGAGTGATCAATCACATCAAGGAAACATAGTCCTCCATACCAACTGCATGGGGTATCATGGACCAACTTACTGCCCACAAATACAGATGAAAAAAAGCCTTTTAAGTCTCGTATGAATGTATTTTGTCCATTACATTATTTCAGTTCATCAAATTGGTTGGAACCAGAGGAAAATGCTTTCTCCTACGCACATGATAAATCCACGAGTTTAACCACATCTGTCTGAGAAAGGATGCTTTTCTAGAACAGCTGGTAGTCATTACTGGTTTGCAACTTTTTATCTTTAAGCAGCATTTTAAAGTAAAAACTCAATTTAAGCCGTTGGATTGGATCATCTAAAGACGTTAAAAGGACACCCACACAAAGACGAATCAAGACTGTCACTTTAATGCAATGGAGCCAACCGGTAATTTTAAATTAGCACAATAGTTATGAATCCATAAACAGTGCTTATGTGTATACAATACTTCCGTATGTACTGCTGGCAAACAACATGTTCTTGTTATGTAATATGTAGTGATCACACTGCATTAAAACAGAGGACGAAGTTAAAAATGATATATAATTTTATTGGTCATGTTACAACCCAGGATGCAAAAGTATGGCTACTGTGTTTTGTAATTTTAAATATCTGTTTCTTTTATCACTGACAGATTGCATTATGGTGTTTAGGTTTATATTTTTTGTTGTAATTATAACCAAGGAAGGCAACCGTTGAAAAAGAATTACGTAGGATTGTTCTAGTCCTCTGTTAGTCCCTCTAGAATGGTCTTAAAGGAAAATGGTGCAAATTTGTAGCCCGATCCTTGGTAGAACTTGTTCTGGAACTCAACCCTGTTGTGAACACACAAACCACGTAAAATGCAGGCTTTATTATTTTGAAATCGCATTGAGTCTAAACTATGAGAATCTTGGTTGGTATGCCATTATTGTTTACTTACTAATGTCAGATGAAGATGATATTGTGGGATGTTAAAATTATTTAATTCAGTAACAGTGCAGGGACCTTAATTTAGCATTCCTCATGAATAGCACTGAGAAGTTTTTGCAAATTAATATAAATAATAACAAAAATAAATCTAGTGTAAACTATATAAAACTACAATACAGATGAGATGACATTGTGAAGATGTATCTAATAATTATTGAAGGATGATTTTGGTATTTGAAATGAAAGCAACTGCATACTGTTGAAAATAGAATGAGCTTAATTTGATGTTTAGAATGACAGTATTTCATAGAGGGGCAGGAAGACTTTGGTGACAGCTATATATATTTTAAAAAATTACACCATTATGCCGACTTGTATGTATGTGTGTGATCAGTTACAGACATTGTAGCATACCAGTGCAGACGAAGTGCATGCAAGAAGGCAGAGAGACCCTCCATTACGAGCAGGATGGCAATTGTGAGCACAGCGAAGGCTGCGAAGATGAGGAATATCCCCACGCAGCCTTTAAAGCTGTTTTTGTGCAGCCCAATGTGCAACACCATGTGCCAGAGAACTTCTGAAAGCTCTATACACGAGCACATACACCCACGCACACGTACAAAATAAATAAAAACTGATATAAAATGTTCCTTAGCAAATCCTCCTTTATAGTTTACATAGTCTAGGAAATTGGTTACGTTTTACTAAAACAAGGCCCTTACCTCATGTTTGTGTAAATAGTTTAAATGATTTGTCATAAAGGATAATTATATTTTAATATTGTAGTTTTCTAACACACAATGGATCACAAAGTAATTCACAGTGCTGTATATGTGTACCATGTGCTGTATAGATAAAGGTGCAGCTCTGCAATTTCTTGCTCACACCACTGCTTGGGGAAGGGCCTCCACGAAACGGAGCTCTAAAATACCCTCTCCAAATATGGTTTTATTTGCTCTACATTACAATGCAGCAAAGTCTTTTGTTCTTTTCAAAGAACCAAAGAGTATGGATTCCTGCAGTCACGAAAGCTTCAAATCAAGATACAATACAGCATTTATCAATATAAAACAATTACATATGGAGATGTACTAAAGGCATATCCACAACCTGCATGTGCCAGGCTGAGGGCCCAGAGACGCAAGTAGGAAGCTGTGTTGGAAATGCAGCCCAGGCAGTACTCGATGGTGTGGATTGCTTGGTGCACAAACTCATCAGCAAAGTTGAACTCCTGGCACAAGACAGGAATGATCATGAGGTTTATTTTTCCTAGATTTTCATAATTGTACTATAAAAACTGTTTTAATTGGATGAAAACATCTTAAAGTAAAAACGCAATGCAGGACCCTCCTGAAAAAGGGTCTTACAACTCTGTGAATCTTCCTGTATAAATAAGTATATTTTTTCTGAGTATATTAATGACAGAGAACAAAATGAAAGGTGTTTGAAAAGGCCTGCAAACGTAAACTGGGCCATGTGGTCATACTTCACCTCATCATGCCCATGCCCATGCCCCCCATCTCTTTCATGCTCCCCGTTCTCTCCGTCGTCATGTTCAGTGTTCTTTGTGGGGAGCATTTGCACCTCCACTTCATCTCGATTTGCCACAGTCCTGTATGAAACATCCCTTACCTGGGCAGCACATACACACATTGTTGTCCATTGCAACTTGATGCATGCGTCAAATACATTGTTTTTCATAACAGCATGTTCACACAAGTCTGCGAGCACATAACTGCACATGTGGGCATGAGTATCAGCAAGAGTGCACACATTGGCAAATCGTGTGTACCTGCACACATACTTGCACGTATATTGGCACGCTGGGCAAACACAGCACAATTTTCTTTGATAAACCACAAAAACAATCCTTGTTCAAAAGGATTCTTTCAATGTTATTTGTATTTCAAAGCTTTTTGGAAAACTTGTCTAAAGGGAATCCCTTAGATTTTTCCACAATGCTATGGTTGTTTTCTGTATAAACAGGGATGACAAAATGTCCTTTTAAGATATTCGGTCGGGGTCCAACAGGAAGACAGACTCACGTTACGATTTGACTTGCGATGCTTGGCTCTCAACACAAAGGGCTTGATAAGGAGCATCCAGGGCACGGTTATCACAGCCAAAACCACGAGGAAAGTCTGAACTTCTTGCTGCAAAAGACAAAAACACAAGTGGAGGTAATTTAAACTCTATAAAGCTTGAATTTTATACAAGGGTATCTGCACAACCCTTGTACGTTGTTTTTATATATATATTTTTGGCCAGTGTTTGTAATAAGGGAATTAAATTATACATGTGTACTTTCCTCTCCTCTAGATCTACCATGACTTTATCCTAATGTGTGGAAGATGGTTGATAGAAATGCAAGTCACATAGGGTTGGCCACATGTCCACACCTGGCTGTTGTAGAGAAATGGGGGCGAATCCTCCCCGTAGCTAAAGAGGAACATGTTGATAAAGTGGATGAGGATGCTTGGTGCTGCCTGGGAGTTGGCTGCACCAAACACGCACCACTTGTACACGATCATGATCAATAGGTAGCCAAAGAGTGCCAGCATGAAGATCATTTCTGGGATGAATTGCAGTACAACGTTCTCTGGCTGATGGAAGAACCTGTGCATGCCACAACCAGTGAAAAACATCGGTCATTCTCACAAAGTGTGCACAGTTTTAAGTGAAATACTTCCCGCATAAAAATTCACTTTGGATGTTGTCTGAGTAAAAAAGTTAAAACACTTTTGCTCAATTATAAGATTTGAAAATAATCAATACATTAGAGCGTAACTGAAAAGGAATATACAATGATGTTGAAATCATCAGTGTGTGTAACCTTTTGAAAGCCCTGATAAGCTGCGTGTTTAAGAATTCCACATAGAAAGTATGCAAAATTCATCCCATATTACGTCAACAGACCTCGTCAAAACTGGAGCTCATACCTCTCCCGAGAATGCATTAGACACTGATAAAATCACGTCTTTACCTCCAGCCGCTTATAGTATTGTGATGATAGTGTATTGTTGTCAAAAAATGACATGCCTGCAAGGTATACAAATCCTATCAATATTAAATAAACCTATAGGATATTCCCAATATAACATAGGCTTTTGCGACCAAAAAACATATCAGGATATTCCTAGTGTGCCCCTTCCATAAGTACTTTGGTTTAAAATAGTTTCAAGTGACATTAAGCAAGCCACTTCTTTACGTGAGATGCAAGAGTTATATTAGCATGACACAATTATGCAGGAAAGTGGGAACCTCACGTATGGTTGAAAAGCCCCAGTACCACTCCAAACGTCATCTGGATAATACCCAGGATGACGGACATCTTCATCTTGTACGAGTTTAAAAAAGTCAGCTTGTTCACAGCCACATTCCATATCTGTAGAAATTAGAAACTCAAATGTTGTCACCGCAAACCCACACAGGAAGGGGGTAGGAGGAGCGTTAATGCAACCCTGCTTATTATGTGACATAATAGGGGGATAGATGTGTGGAGAATCGCAATATGTTGTGGATCAACTACCATAAGTGTGAAATTCCTCAATGCATCCTCAATACAGGTGAGGTGCATATGAATGTGATGGAAATTCATTAGCGCACAGATATATATTTATGGATTTCAAGGGCCAAGTATAGTGTTGGAAATAATGAAAAATGCTCAGCAAACGAACACGGTTTTCCACATTGCAGTTTAAATCTTGTCGTGTCCTTGCAGTGTGCCAATTACTGTTCAGGTAATCGCCTTATGCTCTTAAAAAATATTTTAATGTAAGGTATATCGCGGAATGTGCAAAACTTGTGCAAACCATTGAAATCATTCATGGTGATGAGAGGAAAGCAGGTATGCAGAGCTTTTCAGTATAGGACTCAGTGATAAATGAGTACATGTTTGTTTCTTGAACTCAGTCTTGGGCATGTGCAATCAGCTGAAGAGTAGATTGTGAGCTGTTCATGGTAAACAGTAGTGTGGAGCTGGGCATAGCATGAGGTGAGTACGTGTTGTCGTTGAGACTCACGGGGTCAAGGCCAAAGGGATACGGCTGGCCAGAATAAACTCCAGGGATAGCAGGATCCAGCTGAAGCACGCTCGAATGGTGTAGAGTATGATTTCTGTCAGGGACAAAGCACAGATCAATAGGGCAACGTGCACTTCGACACTTGTAGCAATACTAATAAAATGTCTACAATTACAAATATACCACCCTTAAAAAAACATTACAACCCTTTAAAATAAAGTGCACAACCTCACATTCTGGCTTTAGTATTCTGTCAATATCAAACGCAGTAAAATAGCACATACATTACTCTGTCAAGTAAGATTGCTTTAAGTTATTCTGAAAAAATACCGTAGGCTAGACATTCTATTTAACGTGTCAAAATCTGGAATATGGATAATGGCATTTGATGACTGCGATGTTGATCGTTAAATTCTCCATAAAACATGCATGGCTGACATAGTGTTAGGACTCACCCCCATGGTCCTGTGGGATGGAACATGGCATTGACACTCCAGCTGGAGCCGAATATGTCGAAGGCCTTGGAGAAGCAGTCATTGTAGATGAGGCCCGTGTACATGGAGAAGGCTCCCATCAGCAGGATGATGTAGCGGCCACCGAAAAATGTATTCCAGATCTGAATGTCACGCATGTCATGGCAATAAGATAAAGGTGAACAGTATGACAGGGCACTGTCATTAACCAAAAAGCAGTAGCAGCTCTTGGCAGTATGTGGTTACATGTTTTAAAGGTGTGTTCGCTCAATTTAGCTTGCTGCTGAAAATAACAGTTTCGTCAGGCATCCCGAGGTCCAGCTGCTCAAATGCTGTATATGAAGATCACCTCATTGTCTGACTTGGTCTCAGTGAGGCTCTTCTCGTAGATCACCATGAATAACGCTGCTAGGAACATGATCAACCCATGCCCGAAATCGCCGAACATCACAGCGAACAGGAAGGGGAAGGTGATGATAGTGTAGGGAGCTGTTGGGAAACACAATAAGTGTTGGCTTGTAAAATTAAACACACGAACAGCCTACAAGATGAGCCATACCAATACAGACACAACTCGCAGTAGCAACAAAGCAATTACTTTACAATGAAGTAAAATTGCATTTTTAAAACAATATATAGAAATAGCTCAACTGATGTTTTGCTTTTACAGCAATATAAACCAGTTTAAATTAAAAAAATGCTTATTTTGCATTGACACTGAATGGGGCCTACCAGGGTTCATCTCGAGGTATTTGCTCACGCCATACGCATCCACGATGTTCTGAAAGCCTGAGGTGAACTTGTTGGTGCGATTGAAGGTGGGTGGAAGCTGCTTGGTGGTCATGCGGTTCAGTATGGGGGGCATCACGGCCCCACTCTTCTCCTGCAATAGGTGGCACGAATTAGAAAGAGTGTTAGGGATGGGGGAAAGCAAAACATCGGCAACATCGAAGTGTTTCCTTGGATAATATTATAAATCATTTGTTTTTTCAATCTTTTGGAAAGGAGACTTAAGATTACAGCTGAGTGTTGATTGTTCAATAACAGCCTTCTCTGCCTTGTTATTATCAGATTTTCTTTCTAGTTTATGAATAGTTCTTCATTATTTTCTTCGATAAACATTACTTTTGAATATGCACATTGCTCCTTCCCGTAATATTGCTCGTGAAAAAAAAGGATAGAATATCGAAAAAACTGCGATGTTCTTGTTCTGAACTTTTTAGTATATGTAAATGTTTTTCACTAACAACATCGAGTGTTCAAAATATCGTGCGTTTTTTCTTTCGACGTCCCATCCTTAATGAGCATGCAGCGCACATCCTCGCATCATCACCGAGGGACTACTCTGAATGAGGGAAGCCCTCACTCAGGCGGAGCAACCTGAAACAAGTAATCTCCTGGAGCTCAGCAGGGGGCTCACTTGAGCTGAGCAAAATGTGTCAGGCCCAAGGTTACAATAGCTCTCTGGGCAAAACGCACTAAATAATACATATTTTACGAATAGAACAACGTAAAGGATTGTGCGATGCCTTTTTAATAATTGAAATACACAGAAATAAATGGGTGCATGACTTAACATGAATCTTCCTGTAGTGGCTACACGCTCAGTCACGTGACATATTCGACGAACGAAACCCAAAGCACTTCCATACTTACATATTACGAATTCTCTGTGTGTCATCCACTGTTTTATTTATTCAAAACATTAACCAACTTGTCTTCTGTCATGGTGTCATGTCCCCGCATTATTTGTGCTTTCAGGTGTTCGGTATGTCGACTTTTAAACCGCCTGTATATTTAGAAGCATATTTAATTTAATGTACATTTGCTATCCATGCAGTACTCACCGTGCCAGAAACGAGGGCGGCCTGGATGGTCTGGAGGTCCAGGACAGGACACCAAATTTCAGCAATGTGACACTTCTGAGTGACATCAATGTTGCACATGTTGAGCGTGTGGTAGATGGCCTTCATCTTCTGCACTTTGGTTCTCCACTCATACAGAGTCTCAGCAGCTGAGGCCAAGGCTTGCTGCCTGTGCATCTCCGTCTGGCCCAGCACCTACCCCACATGAGACACGCACCACAGTTGAGGCACCAGTGTGGATTTCAAATGCCATCACTGTGGTGTCAGGATTGACCAAGGACGAGGTGAGACGAGCTGTGAAGACTGTCTGCTCATCAGGGTGGGACACTGGATGTATGCCGTATGTTAGTTGCCATGAAAAGTGGTGCAAGGTGCGGTGTGTGCACTACAAGGCAAATTGTGCATGGTATACACGTGGTGCCTGGGCGAAATAAGAGGCATGGGTATTCAAATGTGGATTGGAGTCCTCACCGACTTTAGGTCCTCAATGCGTGTGTTGACATTCGCCACCATGTCCGTGCGCTCCTGAATTGAATCTGGGCACGGATAGATGGTGGCTCGGAACCTAGAGACACGTTACACAGCACAATCATAAGCTGAGCTCTGAATAACAGTGAAGTGGATCAGAATAACTTTTTTGGCATTTTTGCGAACAGGATAGAAGTACAATAAACTGCAGTTGACTCACCCATCACAAATTTTGTTTACTTTGCTCTTCAGCTGGTCTCCTTGGAAAAACACAATGAACATGTTCTTGTATATTTGCTCTCCCTAGAAATAAGAAAATGGAGAGTGAGTCAAGAGCAAATTTCAACACAAAATGGTTCCATATTTCAAATCTGCCTCTTCCAAATCCAGACAATGTTGAGCAATATAAATATTTCATAAACATTCACTGTATAAACTAACGTTTTATTGATAATTTCATTTAAAAAAACCTACCTTATATTTAATACAGTTAAAAGACAACATCTGCAAAATTTTATGAATAACCAAAGCTAAATTGTAATTACTCCCATATGATGGCATGATATAAATTGTTATTACAGTATTACTAATACTTGGATGAACGTCTGCTTGAGAAAACCGGATGTTGTAATGCTTGGGATGCGAGGTACCTAGAATATGGCAGTAGAGCAATATATTCCTGAATTAATCTATGCAGAGCTTTGATAATTATTGTCCCCCCGTAAGCAAGAGCTTGTTTCTGGGTACTTCAGTTTCGTCTTACACGCAAAATTTTCATGAATAGACGTGGAAAAACAATCCAATGCAAGGCCCTCCTGAAAATTAGTCCTCAGACTAAGTGAAGCTTTGCTGGGAGTTAAAGGGCCTTAATATTACATAGGGCATGGGTTCTGTTGGGAAAAGTGGGCGTCGGTAGACACGTCGCTGGTCAATACTAACGTCAGAGTGGCAGCCAAAAAAGACGGAACGCGCCAGATAAAATCAGCTTGTGTGTATGTACATGATGGGTCACTACATCCCAGCACCGTGAGCGACTGTGGCGACATAGGGATGCCTGCATCCAGCAGCGGATTAGTCATGTCTGATGATGACGATGGTGATGAATGGAAAGGGATATGGCAGTGGTGTGCGTGAAGATGGGGAGGAGGCCGCACCGTGACGGGGTCCTCGAGTGGCGTCTCGATCTCAGAGTGCCGGAACAACACATTGCCGTGGCAGAAGCGCCACAGCAGCCGCTCGAAGGCCGACACTCGATCACGCATGACCACACCCGTAAGGAAGCTACACAGCAGCATCCGCAAAAGAAAAAAATCGTCATTGAGTGACAAATGTAAGGTCTATTTTGTTACAAATTCTCTAATACGTTCGACAAATCACTGTTTTTGCCTCGCCATTGGTGCGGTGGTGCAATGGTGAGCGCATTGTTCTACGAACGCAGCGGCCTGAGTTCAATTCCTGGCCAATGCCGACATCGTGTTGAGTAATATCTGAACCAGCCCTGGGCTTCTTCCCTTCATCAACTTGTACTGACCAGTGTGGTTAAGTATGGCCAAATAACACATACAACTGACACAGCATGGGTAGGCCTTCATCCCGCAAAGAATCAAGCTGTAAATTAAATATTTTACATTAGTTTATCCTCCACCATAAAAGTTTATATTAAACGTGATTAGAGAACTGAGATGTAGAGAGGACAGTGAGTCATGTGATTCACCCAAGCTTGAGAATGTTGCCCAGTTGTCCTGCGGTTGATGGCGCATCCATAAGCCTCTGCATCTCATCTGTCACTCCGGTCTCAAACATGCTGAAATCAGCCTGAAAAGCATAACATTCTCATTACACGACTGAATAATATATGTTTTTTAATTCACAATTACTGTTACAGTCATGCAGAATTAGAATCTGTATTTATCCTGGAGAAATCCGATGAGCTATGAAGCTTCTTTGTCACAGATGTCCAGCAGGAGCAAGTCATGAAGTTACAAGAACAAAATGCAATCAACGTTAAATGATGTAGAAAATAATTTGGAGTCGATATAAATGCAGTACCATAGTGTGAAATGAAATACATGCGTAGCATACCAGGAAAAGTATGATTTTTTTTTTTATAATTCACAAGTTCGTAACTGATGTGTCATTTAATCTGACTGGGCATGTGGTGGCCTATATTAATAGCCCATTTTGTGAAATATCATTTACAACCTTTATTGTTTTAGAGTTCAAAACTGCAAAACAAATAAAAATGTATTTTTATCAGCTATACATTTTAAGAATCCATAGGCCAATAAGCCCTATATATAGGTAATTTGAGAGCGCCTGCATATTATACGATCCAAAAGCCCCTTGTATTGTATGGATGTAATATGAATTATGTACAGTACTTTGTCATATGACATCACGAAGGAGCCAAGTGCTGCCTATGAAACACGATTCAGTTGTAGATTTTGGGCAATATGTGCTCACAGATGAAAAAAAAGTTAAAAAAAAGACTGAACAACCCATGCACAGTGCAATGTGTAGGGTATGTACAGCCTGGAAGAAGTCGTTTATCTTGTCCAGAAGTTGTTGTAGCTCTGTGAGTTCCAGGAAGTTCAACTTCAGCATCTCCTGGTTTGAGTTCACCTCCTTTAGCTCCATCTCCAGCCTCTCGAGAAGAGACTGTCAGCGCACATGTCACGCGAACATGTGCAAACAATGACACGCAAAGGCCTTCATTAATAACCATTTTAATTTCACTCTCATTTGTGTGCAAGATAAGATGGAAATATTCCACATGAACCAAACAAGCGACTCGTAATGGTTGAGAATCTATTACTACCACTGCAATGGCTTATTTATTGGAAAATATAAATGACGCTATTATTTATATTAATGTCTCTGTCTGAGCATGGACAGACAGCGGGAAAGCATGAAATTGTGACGTATAATTTGAGAAAACATTTTACAATCATGCCTTAAAATGGTTTTATAATTATCCACATGCTGTGTGCATTCAATAGTTATTTTGCATACACACATTGGCTCTGAAAATGCATTTTCGGTGGTAAACGTGTGTGGAATCTAGAAAACCAAAATGGAATTCCGTGTGGCATTATTGTATGCAATAATGTGCTGGGCTTGCTGGTTTAGTAACTTTGTAATATATTGGACTGTAGTAAAAACTGCCATGCCAAATATCCCTTGGATCTCTTTTAGGAATGACGGGAGTGTTTATGCAAATGAGTCGGTCTCACAGTCTCAGCACACACAGTGTGAATCGGCAATCAGCCTGCACATTACAGCTTGTCGCCACACAACAAATTATCTTGTTTTTTTATGGAGTAAAATAGAATCACCTCCTCACCTCCAGATCTATCATCTCCCGTGGCAGTGGAGCCTCCTGATTGCTGTGTTGTAGCTTTACGGTCATGTTAGACTTAGAAATTTCCTTCTCCAAGAACCCTGAAAGTACGCACACGTTTACAAAACACATCAGGGACCATCTGGGCCTCGACAGAGCCAGAATTTTAGACAAATAAACATTGGCCCTGATCCATAGTTTCCATTCTCATTAAAGTTTGTAGCGCACGTTGACATGTCTCAGGACTTAGCGTGCATTAGGTGTATTATTGAACACTCGGAAATGTCGTCTCGTTTTCCTGTCACTCTTGAGGATATGAGCTATGCAAGATGAGTCTGATCTTATTGTATTTCCTAAACTATTAGATTGCCCCCTCCAAACAAAACAGGTCAATAGCTGACAAGATGATACCTCACAGCGATGTATCTAGAAGAAAAAGACAGAGATCCCCCGCATATATACAAACACGTGTGCATATATATGCATCAATATATATCGGCAAATGCGGTTTTCATATTCTTTGGGTCTTTCGGTAAAGTCTTTCGGTAAAGTCACGAAAGCTTTAAGTCAAGATTTAAATGCGGTTTTATCCATTTATTTAACTAGCACAGGCAAAACAACCTACAATTATTCATGGTGCTGATCGGGTAATACAAATCTTGTAAATTTGTACTGTCCAATAATAATGTTATGAAAACGTGGACTCGTGTTATATTGTTCATCAACTAATTCTTAAATCGATATAAATGCTGCACCGGGATATCATTTAAGTTAACTATCAACTCTCTGTATTGAGCAGAAATTACGCCATTGCAATCACTCTTGTTTATCTCTGTACACCACTTTACATAAAACGCTTGAAATGTGTATTTATTCATTATTATTATTAAACAAGAGCCGACTAGAAAGCATGAGCGATGGGTAGACAGGGTCGGGGGGGGGGGTATGTAGATGGCAAGCCCCAAGCCAGTGTAAAGGTTAAGGTGGCTTGGGCTCATGATGGTGAACTCTTACGCAGAATCCTCTCCATCTCCTCGCATCGCCGTACATCGTTCACGTACTTCCTCTGGAAGAGATTGACGCCAGCATTCAGCTGCAAGAGAGAGGACATTGCAAGTCACTGGAGTTCGGAGCAATTCAAGTTGAACAAAAAGAAGGCATCGACGTGGAGGGATTGTTAACCTAAGTTTAACAAATTTAGTTTTATATTTCATCGGCAAAAAACTAATGGAAACGTGTAAGTATGCGTTTGTGCATTGATGACACAATGAGATATGGTATTAATTCTAGATTTGAAGCTTTCGTGACTGCAAGAATTCATACTCTTAGGTTTTTTCGGTAAAGTAACGTAGGTGACTACGTGAGATATGGTATTTCAAATGTGTGAATGTCATCATGCGCCGTCGCTAAAACTAAAACATATTGGTTAACGGTGACATCGGCATTTTCAACAGTATCAAGGTGACTGGCCGAACCGGGTGGAGAATAGACTTTCCGACTGCCGCTGGTGCCTCCCCAAGTCTTTCCTGTTTTTGGAAACAACGAGTGACCCCCGGGTTTAAGTTCATAACACGGAGGGGCGGGGGGTCCACTCTATACCGGGGGCGGGGGGGCACTCTATACCAGGTCTGTGTAACGGTGTCAACGGTATGAGAAAAAAAAACCCAAATGTCATTTGTTGAGGGCAAGGAACATTACAACTGGATTATTTTCTATTTGGTTATTTTCACGAGTAAACCCATATGGCTTTAAAGGTTATGGAAATATTCCCAATGCAGGATTTGTGTAAATTCCACAGTGAGCTCATTTTCTTTCCATAGCTGAAGTCTCCCTCTCTGCAATCCCTGAATGCACCTCATTGCTCATTCTATATTGACAAATTTGTCAAGACATCAATTCGTTGCTTAGTCTGCGAGGCTGCAGTGAAGCACGGGAAAACACGAGGAAATTAATTAACATCCCTCGCGGGTTGACACTCACGTCTCGGAACTGCACGAGGCCAAGCTCGCCCAGCTCGCTCACGCAGCTGTAGGCAGCCTCGCTCTGCAGGAACAGCTGCGCCAGGCACATCTCCTCGCTCCGGAACAGGGAACCCATGCCAGAGCGAGATGCACTGCACAGAGATCGGCAAAGGCACACGCTGGCATAGTGAGCGGACGAACAACACGCACACTTTGCACACGTCATTTGGCTCTGTTGATGGTTTATATCCTGGATTACCGGTAAAGCATGAGCCACTCACATGACATAAAACCCACAAATTGTATAGCTATTACAGTATTCATTGAATTCCTAGTCGTTTGTACGTAGCTGCCAATAACATATTTTCAGGCTGCTGTGCTTGCTATACGGGCATAGTCACAGCCTACCAAAGATATTGTTCTGCTCTAAATTTATGAACATGATCTGAACTCCAGAATTCACGAAGGATAGGCTGTCAAACTCTGTACATTGTTAATAGTAAATATATGCCGTTAATTACTGACAACTATGATTTAAAAAAAAAACAGATACAAAGGCTCCATACTAGTAGCTATTAAGCCTGATGAATATCTGTGAGAAAAAACATGTGGATGTAGGAAAACATGCAATAAAATACTAACATAAAAATAACTTTTATAAATGAATATAAACAATACGGTGCATGATAGCCTAGGCAACACACACACACACACTTTGATGAGCTTGATATGAACGTGTGCTCACACACCTGCATCCAGTTGTTGATACAATGGCACAATGAACCATCTGGGCCTTACTATGAAGACCACACTGTTCAATACGAAAAAGCCCCAAAAGCTAAATTAAAGACCTTCGAGCATAAAAAAAACCATGAACATTATTAGCAATCACTAGACTGCCGCGGTTCTCTGTGCTTGCGAAGCCACACATGCACTTCAATCTGATGGCTTCCAGTTCCCAGATACAAACATGAACATGAGAAGCAACCACTACACCGCCGCGGTTCGCTGTGCCTGCGAAGCCACACATGCACTTCAATCTGATGGCTTCCAGATCCCAGAATTAAAGAGTGAAAGCCCTCGGGCCAAATCCTGCCTTTCCAATGAACTACTCTGCTGTTGATTGAGGCGGGAAGGTAACCTTGTGGTGTGGAAACATCAATGGATGTTTTTATCTGATTCTCAAAGGCAAGTGTTGTGGCCATCACACAATGTCAATATAACGAGCTCTGCAACAGACACAGTGTTCTGTGGTCTGAAAGTGAACAACATGTGGCCGGTTACTTGGGGATCAAAACACACACACAAACTCTTGATTAGCAAATTAAAATGAATGTAATTGCTACGATTTAAGTAATGGACTAAACAAGCCGTTATCATGAGAATAGGTTTTCCCCTTTTTTCTGGCAACAAAACAGGTGTTAAGATGTTAAAACACCAAACTGAAACCTTGTACAAGGAATCATGTCTGCATTAACCACATATACTTGTGGTCAGAATGCAAAAAAAAAACATACTCTCATAATATATGCATTCTTTTTGAAACTGATTGGTCGACACCAGAGATAGCTTTCTTTCGAGCCTAGTCTCAAACGGTATTCGATCAGAGGACGCCAAAAGGCATCCTCTGGTCTAACACGCCTTTTGGCGTCCTCTGGTCTAACACCATTTGAGACTTGGCTCGAAAGAAAGCTGTCTCTGGTGTGGACCAATCAGTTTCAAAGCCAATGCATATACTATCAGAGTATGTTTTTGTTTGCATTCTGACCACTAGGATATGTGGTTAATGCAGACATGATTCCTTGTAAAAGGTTGCATTTTGGTGTTTTAACATCTTAACACCTGTTTTGTTGCCAGAAAAAAGGGGAAAACCTATTCTCATATTTTGGTACTGGCAAAGGAGGTCCCATGATGAAGCCGTTATCATTGTTTAGGTCATTAAGTTTATCACCCATTTCTATTGTTGTAAAAAATGTATAATAATTGAAATTATAATTTAGATTTGTAACGCGCACACAGCATTCACTTACTCTGGTAGCGAAAGAGAACGACTCAGAGGTGTGAGGAATCACAAACAAGCGGGACCGCTGCCATGCAATGAACCGGAGCCAACAACTGCCCGAGCTCTGCAGGGTATATGACACCTTGATGCCCATGGGAAGGGAGCATCCACATCATGTGTGTGATCCACCAACCTCCCCCTCCTGCTTCCACAGGACTGGATAACAGGCATGCACCACGACTGCCTAAGCTTAAAACTGAGCTAAGTAGATCCTCGATTTAAAGCTTTCGTGACTGCAGGGATTTATCTTCTTGGTTCTTTCGGTAATGTCACGTAGAAGGGAAGTAATAAAATAATAAAAATAAAACATAATAAAATAAAATAATTCTCACGACGTTTCGGCTACTTCATTCTTCACCTGAAGACGGCTGCTTGCGTTGTAGCCGAAACGTCGTGAGAATTATTTTATTTTATTATGTTTTATTTTTATTATTTTATTACTTCCCTTCTACGTGACATTACCGAAAGAACCAAGAAGATAAGTAGATCCTGTTGCTTTTGTGATATAGTAATCCATTACAAGTCAGTCTCGTTTAATGCTCTTGGATTAACCAAGTGATAGATAGCCCACTGTTTTGTACATTGAACTTAAAATGAAATATTGTGGAGCCCAAAAGATTCCTGGCCATTTTATCGAAGCAAAACTACTCTGGACTATTTATATTTTACATTCAGACTATACTTTTTTTATTTATATTTTTGACCATCTGTCAAATTGGTGTAAAGTAAATGTTATATCCAGAACTGCAGCAAAATATACTGTTCATGGTTTCAGCTACTTTATATTTACATGAACAACCACACTGAATGCTTGAAAACAAGTCAACCGTGATCTTGGACGCAAAACAGTAGGTCCTCCAGAACACAATCCTGAGTTCATTCCATAGGTCCATCATTTCTTGTGCATTCTCTCAGCGTTAAACCACTGAAGCGGTTTGTATAAATTGCCGATTGAAATGTTTCAACATGTGAATTTTGTGTTGATGTTTATTTGGCATTATTTGAATGACGAAACTGTTCATTTGGTTGTGTGTGCAGTACACGTTGAGCAACCAAGTATTATGTACTCACGTGGTGTGTACTCACGGGTATCGTTCTTCGGTGCTGGATGATCTGCGACGTCGCTGTGCAGTGATTTTCTCTCGCGGACTTCAGAAGCAGATAGGTATTTACAAAACGAAGTTTTTGCAGGTAGCTCCTGCTGCATGCTGTGCACTGACTGCATGGTTTAAATAGTGTGGAAACCGGTTTTTAGGTCACGGGGGTTGCTGTAGCACGTCCATGCAGGTGAGTGCAGGTTTTGTCCGTGTCACATGGTGCTTTCAGGTATGTCTGAACCTCCCCGACTACCTGCGTTCAATAAGAGGACCAAGCACAGGCAAGAGGGCATGCCTTTTCTTCTTGACCTACACAACTCTTGCCAATGACTATACAGTCCTCGTGGCTAAATACTGCTGGTACAAAACGCTATCTCGGTGTTCGTATCATAGACCTGGTTGCATTCTTTGAATATGATTCATATAACATTGGGATGACATCCGTGAATATATCTAAAAGAACATTTTGGGTGTGATTGAAGGTATATGTGTGTGGCCTGACACATTTGACCCAACTTTGGAATGTTGCTGTTATTTTTTAAACATTGCTGTGAACGGACATAAGCAGGGTTGATGACTGATTTTACTTGTATTAGGAAGTGTATAATTCATAAAAAATATATCTATGTCGAGGGTTGAAGTTATATTAGTACAGTGGGTATTAACACATGATAAGAGCAGTGGGTGATGAGTGGCATTATTTCATGTTCCTGGTTTGGGAGACTTACACACATTTCTAGTTTCCCAGACTAAGGGTTTATTGTATGATGTTACAAACGTCTAATCGGTATTGAGTTACATAGGCAATTATGTTGGCCACTTTGAAGCTGTTTTTCATCCTGAGAGGTAGGGGGTTTGGGGGAACTTAGTCATTTTCGAAAACATTCATGTCCACCCAGGTTGTTACAATCTGCAATATACATGTGTATATTTCATGGACAATAGCATCTACATTAGCAATATATTTTATAGCTATATATTTTATGGACAGTTAGGAGCATCTTTGACATCTTTGACGGTATGCTTTTTACTCCATTCAATATTGTGAAATTAAAAACAATTACTATGGATCCATAATTGTCTTTGGATACCCACATGAATACTCTGATACAATCCATTGATAGATATACTGAGATTTTGGTTCTTGTTTTTGTTAATCGCTCAGTTAAATCATTGTAATGCTTTGTTTTATGGTATTTGTGATTCTGAGGTTGGCTTCAGCTGGCTCAAAATTCTGTAACCCGAATGGTTTTTCCAGTGTTTTTGCACATTTTCAGAGGCGGGCACTTTCACTGATAAGACATTAGTGTGAGGGCCGCCACATATTTGAAATCATTGGGTTTGACATTTGTGTATTGTCGGGGTGGGGGGGGGGGGTGCACATCAGGGGCCACACTAAAGGCCACCAGGGGCCCTTCAGTGGCCTCATGCCCTTGGAATAAAGAACACTGGCTTATTCACACACGTCGCTCACAACGTGCATTACTCTGGTTCTTAAATCACTGCCCTGGCTTCCTTTTAAATGAACGATTTCTTAAAAAATAAAATCCTTAATTTTATTTTTAAACAACGGTTTTATTAACAACTTCGTTTAACTCACGGTCGAGAAGTACGTCAATGGCACCTGAGACACGCGGCGCCTGCTTTTTGTGCGAGCCGATTCCACCGTTTAGGGACCGCGGCGTTTTTGACCTACACAAATATATATACAAATAATAAGGCGTCCATGCAAAATGTTAATTGCTTCAAAGTAGCGCATTAATTGATGTCACCGGATCTGAGTACGTGTGCAAAATGTGGAATTGATTGGACAACGGGAAGTGCACGAAATTTTTATTACAAGATTTGACCACGACAGAAGAATCAAGTTAAGTGAAACCGTTGAAAAAACCCTTAATACTCATAATGCCCTTCATGGTATTTGGTCTTCATATTTACAATAATTGTTGGCACCTTGTGCTCCTAGATCAGGGGTCGGCAACCTGCGGCTCCGGAGCCGCATGCGGCTCTTTTGAACCTTGACCGCGGCTCCGGGGCGGATGCTAGCGAGGGGAGGAGGCGCACTGTGACACCTGCTCTGGCGTTGCCGCTGCTGACAGGTCGCCGCTCCGCTCCACACTGCCCGCCCGGTGACAGGCAATAACGTTGCCGTTGCTTTGTCACATGTTTGGAAGAAGTAAAAACCTTCCTGGGCAACAAAGAGCTCACCTTTGCTGAGCTGGAACAGCCAGAGTGGCTGGAAAAATTACATTTTATGGTAGACATGACAGCACATCTAAACACGCTAAATACAACCCTTCAGGGGAAAGGAGGCACAGCCCTGCACATGCTGGAGGAGGTTTTGGCATTCGAGCGCAAGTTGACAGTGTTTGTCAAAGATTTACAGAGAGGTACACTGTCTCACTTTCCCTCTTTGAGAGAGTTCAAACAAAGTCATGATACGATAAATTTGGAATATTTCAAGTCTGCAATCACCACAATGCAAAGTTCGTTTGGGAAACGATTCTGTGAGTTCAGAGAGGAAAAAACGACATTATCCTTCCCTGTCACTCCCCTGGCGATCGATCCATCCCTATTGAATATGACTGCATTTGCAGGTGTAAGTCAACCTGATCTTGAGATGGAACTGGCCGATATAGCCGACAAAGATATATGGGTGTCCAAGTTCAAATGCTTGACCGCTACTCTTGAGGATGTTGCCCGTCAGAAGGCCATTCTGGCTCAGAATCATAAATGGAGTGATATTGAAAACCTTCCCAAACAGGACAAACTTGTATTCGAAACATGGAATGCCATCCCCAACACTTATATAAACATGAAAAAGTATGCATTTGGAGTCCTGTCGATCTTCGGCTCCACATATGTATGTGAGCAGGTCTTCTCCAACATGAACTATATTAAAAACAAACATCGATCACGCCTCACAGATGACAGCTTGCAAGCCTGTGTGAAAATGAAGGTGACGTCTTACAGCCCTGATGTGCAGACACTGTGCACTGAGGTTCAGGAGCAAAAATCCCATTAACCAGGTAATTTAGCTATTAATTTGCAAACATATATTTTACATTGTTAAGTGAAAAAGTCATTTTTTTATTCAGATTGACAGCTGACTGCACGATCCTATATATATAGCAATAAGGTAAGAAACAATATATGCAGTGTTATATTTGTTTTAAATGTTGCAATGGTTTTGCGGCTCCCAGTTTATTTTTTCCTTCGGAAACGGGTCCAAGTGGCTCTTTATGTCTTAAAGGTTGCAGACCCCTGTCCTAGATAAACCTTGAGATCAGGGAATGCAGAACTCTTTTGTAGGTTGTAGAATTCTTCTAAAATCAGTAACGGCAAGGGCTATTCGTTCCTATGCTCACAGTGCAGGCACAACAAAAAAAATGTATTACTTATTCGTCTAAGGTTCTTTTTGAGCTGGATTGATTGGTCAATGGATTTTTCAGTTTTATTTTAAAGCATCCTTGGAATTTTTTGCACAAAGGGCACTTTTAAATCACGCTGTATTGTGCTGAAAATGCCTTAATAACTCCTTACGATTATGACAATGCCCACAACCATCCTCTCGAATGGTGATCTCTGGACCAGCCATGGCCCTCAGCAGTATATGTCAGGGTACATGGTCATATGTGAGGATGATGCCAACGGTTTGATTTTTGTCAGGAGACTGACTGACAAAACTCACCCTTTGTGCACCTCTGGGGCCCAAGCAGTGGATACTCCAGGTGTCTAAAACTCGGCCTGCTAGAGGCAGCCGAAAGTGGACAGGGTCACACTGGCTGGTTTCTTCCAGACATGCAATGCCATGCAATGACATCTTGACACAAGTCTAATTTTGTCAATGCAAGGTTGAATAAATTGTGCAAGTACAAAAATGTAAACGCTTTGCATTTTATCAAGTCAGTTATATGTAATGTGGCATAAAATATATACTTGTATTATATAATATTGTTTGGCACATGGCAAGCACATTTTGAATATTAACCTGTTTATCTGTGGTTTTAATAATCATAAATATAATTCTCTATGCTTGTTCAAGCAGGCTTATAGTAGTCTCTGGACTTGCTCAATGTCACTTTTGTTTCAACCGACTTCAATAACAAACACTTTTCACTACCAACTGTAGAGTGAAAACCATTTAAAAAAATACAAACTCCGGAGGAGACAAAAGTGTCTGCAATCTGTGCTTTTATTTTTGTTTTCAAGTCCCATTAAAAATATTATTTTAATTCCCTTACTTAAATCATGTAAACAATTTTACACATTTTTAAAATGACAGATTTTAATCTAGCATAATCTGCATAAAACGGACATGTTTTATTTCAGGAATAATGTGGTAATTATTTTTGGCGTTTAGTGAGAGTAAGAAAAAATTGCATTTGTTTCGTTAAATTAGTTCACTGTAGTCAGAAAAATGCAATACAATGGAGGCCTTTGCACCGAAGTGGAAAGTTACAAGACAATTGAATTACAGACCTGTAAAAGTTACAAGAAGCAAAAGTACAAATTATATATTTCTTTGATAACGGCTTGTATAGAGCCTTAAGTTGGCACATTTTACAGAGCAAGCAGTGACCTGTGAGCCTTCATCTAAAATTTTTTACTAAAATATAAAAATGTTGCTGGAAGTATTTAATAAAAAAAAATGTTATTATTGGCCATTACAAAGATTTTGTCTCCAAAATAATGATTATTTTTGCATAAAACACACTTTGGGCCACCGCAAAATAATGCAATCATCATCAGCCATTGTCTACCCACTGCCGGATGAATACCTCGCCATATAATTCAATCAAGCATGCAATTCAGATCCAAATGTTTAATCACAGTGAGCGCAGGGTGTCACTCTTCTTGGAGTTTTTCCTGCAGGAGCTGATGGAAGGAGAATGGCGTGAATTTGTATCCAGTCCCAGTGTAGAATTTGTTCTGGAACTCCACCCTGGAAGGCACATTCACCCACATAGTCCCTATGAGTACAAGTGCACATTCTAGATTTGAAGCTTTCGTGACTGCAAGGATTCATACTCTTAGGTTTTTTTTCGTGACTTTACCGAAAAAACCTAAGCGTACAAGTGCACAGTTTGTTTGATGTTTTGCTTCTTGGATCTTCTACATTAATCATATGCAACACAGTATGTGATGATGTACATCACAATTATTTAATTTAAAAAAACGTTTACTTTGGAAATTATATATATTTTTGTAATGCCGACTTTAATCTTAAGAATAATGATTCTTGAGATCGCAGTTCGTATTAATGCTTAATACCGTATTATCTGTACCAAAATTATGGTGGAGATTTTTTCATACGAATTAGAAGGTATAACTCATTGATATCAGAAATATAAACACTCCATGGACCAAACACAGTTGCATTCCCGTACATTAAAACAATATGCCTTCTACAGTTTGAGGAATTATTGTTTTGTTGAAGTGCATGGTTTCCCATGGTAATAATATGACCTTTGTTGTTCAGGAAAGCCACTCTGAGAGCCTTACTATGAGATGTTTGACCAATTCATTACGAGTAATATACTGCATAAAATACAGACCAGTTATATTACACCTCTGTAAAGCAAATTTAAATGCCTAAAACATAGTTTTAAACAGTGCAAGTCTCTGGTAAACAAACATATAATTGTAGTTATATTTTCTTAAAGAGCACATGCATATATTTAGTTTTACCATACATTATTTTAGTTTAACTTTGGAATTTTAAATAATTATATAACCTTATAATATTTGTACAAATTAGTATCTCAGCACTCCTACCTTTAAGCTTATCCACTAAGTATGAAAATGATGGCTGCTTGTGAATGACATGGCCATACATGGATATGATGCCTTATCCTTTAAAATAACCAGCCAGGCTTGTGGTATCAAGATTAAACTGCATTCCATTACCCACCACTACATTTCCCAATCTTCCCCCTCCTCCTCAGTACAAGGCTTATTTTTCTCTCATGAAGATAGCAATCTATCTAGCTTGCTCAGAGCCAGTACTCATTCAGGTTGGTCTCCGGCAGCTCAAACCAAGTTAAACCTGCTCCCAATCATTTTAAATATATGCTTACACAAGCGTCAGCATGCACAACATATGCAAAAACATATAAATATGTACACTCGTGATTTGAATAAACTGATGTAAATTGTATTGTTTTTACTTTATAATAACGACAATAAAACCATAGTAAAATACAACAAGTACAAAAGTCTCAGTATTTTCTTTACAGAATCAGCAGTAAAATGGGAAATATGGGGATAGGATAAACATCAAAACATTCAAACAAAACATAAGGTACCCTACGTTGAGCTGTCAGGAACCCATCGACGATGTGGTGCAACCAGTACAAATAACAACGATAGGACCATTGAAACATTTAAACCCATTGCATGAAAATGTATGAAGGAGAAACTAGGAAATTATTCACTGAAGCTTACTCCTGCGTGGCAGAGACAGAAAATGGGAACGCAGGAATGGGCCCCAGGTCTGACTAAGCCCTATCGATTCCTTCCGCATGGCCGAGCAAAGCTGCTCAAGGCAGCTGCTTTCTGCATCAACCATGGCATGGTACCGTACTTCATTTTTTAAGCATATATTTAAATATAAAGTACAGTATGTTAAAATCTGGCTAAAGTGTCAGGCATGAGACTGAAAAGGCAAATATGAAGCAAAAACATTCGCACACCTTACATCCACATTTTTTAAAATTATAATTTTGTCCCCCAAAACTATGGCCCAGAGATCGATTGGTTTCAATCATCGGACAGACTCAGCCTAGAGTTATAAACTCCTTTAAGTATCACTCTATACACTTAAGGTATATGATGTCCATTAGCAGGGAAGCAAGTACAATGATTTTGATGTTTTGGAGTGTATTGCTAAAGCCAATTGAAACCAGGTAAAGCCCACTTCAAGCGACTAGCACATAATCCGGACAGTCCAACATGCCTTGTAAAGTGTTTGAGCAAAAATGTGTCTTATATTGTCCTGTAATGTTTGGTAGTGTAGTAGCATCTAGCACACCGCGCTACGAACTCGGTAACCCGCGTTGGATTCCCATTCACGGCCAACACCAGTGACGATTATCTGAACTGGTTCGGGCCTCCCCGAGGGGGAAACAACTTCAAATGACTGCCTGGTGCGGTGTGTAAAAACATCGTCACTGGGGAGACAAAAGTGATTGGGCGTGGTGCTGGTCACCCACCCCCCTCGTGTGCCGTGATGGCCTTCATGGGTGCTCACTAACAACACTTGCCTCAACAGCCTGTTAAGGCTATACGAGGAGGAGGGTCTTTGTTTGTAATGATTGGATCCAGTTTTGTAACTTGTTAGTCAAAGGCAGATTAAAAGAGGAATATTTTGAGCCTGAACGTGAGCAGAAAGTGGAGGGACTCTACAATGTGGACGGCCAGAGGAAAGGCAATCTCAGACTTTGCAGGCAGCAGCAGAGAGGGAGCAACCTCCCATTGAGTGAAGGTTAATTGAAGTGACAGAAGACATTGGTTACGAGAGTGTGAAGGAGAGTAAAAGCCATAAAAATTACAGTGGAGAGGTAGAGTGGAGGTTGAGGCCACTGAGGATCTTGAAGTTGACGAGAGTGATCTATCTTGCAGTTGTCATCATCAATGCAAGAAAAAGGACTACAATACTGGAGTATAAATAACGAAATCTCCAATATTTTAAGTTAAATAACTGCAAAATAATAGTTCATATTGGAATATGTATCTTAATGAGGGCATATCTAGAATGTTCATAAATGCTCCATTTGGTGTTAATTAAAGACTCTAGACTCCCTAAAAGTATCAGGGAAAATCACACTATAAACTAAAAGACAACATTCATGGGGACTTTTGTATCTCCAAATTTACATTTCAATTCAGTATCGTGGCTAAGTGATATAAACCCAACAACACACAGTTGCGCCAAGGGTACTAGCCAATAACAATGTTACGTGTGTTAAAGAATCAGTTGAAAATACATTTCAGCCAGTCTAATACATGTATAATGTCGAGGTTATCCATAACCGCTTAAACTATACTATGTGTAAACAACACTTGCAATGCTGCTTGGCTGCAACACAGCATTACATTCCTTCAAACTTAGCCAGAGGACAGACTCAGAATTGTTTGTTGAATCACAGTGTGTTTTGATAAAACAAGATACTTTTCTTAGTGTTGTATATATTTATGCTCTCGTAAATAGCCCTGAGGTATATCTTTTCTAAATGCAAAGAATGACAATTTCATTTTCAAAACGCAAGGGAAAAGTCTGGGTTGTGTTATCTTATATTGTTGGATTCCATGTGATGTGAAGATTAGTAATGCAAACACTGACTGGTAGATGTTAACCTCTCTCATACTCCCAGTGGATGGGTAAAAAAGCCTTCCAGCGTGTTTCATGGTATATGCGCCACACACTACGTTCATACAATTTTGTCTTCAGTAACGATTCCTATGGACTGAGACAACATCTTGTACCATCCTCTGTAGAATATATCTACAAAATTTAATTACGATTTCTTTTTTTTTACTCAAACATTTTTACTTTCGAAACGTTATGATGCAGCTTAGCTACAGAACTTTGTTAGGTGAATACAAAAACCATAGCTGGGACTCTAAAAAGTAGGCAGAAGTACAGATGAAATGAATACAACATATCCAAGTATCTTTATCCAGGCCCATTGTTTATCAACAATGCCATTTAGCATCAGTAGTCTCACAGGGCGAAGACACAAACGCATACTCTCAGTATGAGTGTAGCGCTGTAAATGCAGTAGCAGACAGGGCCCACCAGGGGCAGTAACTTGGACCGGCATGAGGGTGGTGACATTCCCCAGCCCCGAAGCAGGGGGGGGGGGGCTGCGGGGTGTTCTAGGATCCCCCGAGACCCCCCCCCCCCCCCTGGAACTCTCTGGAAGGGAGGCGTGGCCAGGGGCTGACACACCTGGGGAGGTGTATAAAATCCGGACCTCTGGACGAGTCCGACAGTCAGTCCGCAGACCGAAGCCTGAAGACCAGCTAGCCTAGGACCCTGGGAACCCCCAGACCCGCTGCCCTTTTAAGAGCCGGGACTGAGAGGGCCAGTGGTGAGACCCTGGGAAACCCCGGGGTCCGACGTCCTTGTAAGGGCCGGGACCAAGAGGGCCAGTGGTCGAGACCCGTACCTTGGCTGGGTCGGGTCAGTGTAGCCTCCCCTAGGTCACCCTTAGCCGGAGGAGAGAGAGCCCGTGGTCCCAGCACGCTAGCCCGGAGGCCGTACCTCTCCAGGTAACGGGTAAAGGGGCCGTTACCCCTTTGTGTTAGGGACCGTTACTGTTGCTGTTATCGTAAACAGGACCCTGCGGGGTGGGCTGGTAGGAATAATACTAATACCGGTACAGGGATATCGACCGCACACACACGCGCACACACGCGCATAAACGTACACACGCACACACACACGCACACACACCGCACGCACACACACATACATGCACGCACGCACACGCACACGTAATGAAGTTGTGTTGCTACGCTTCCAGTTCGCCGTGAATAACGATTCGAAGCCCAATAGCGCCCATTCATCACGCCGCTCGAGTGGGCCGGACACGCACACACGCACGCACACACACGCACACAGTCACACATATACACACACGCACGCACACACAGACAAGCACAGACACGCACACACACGCGCATACACACGCACACACACGCACGCACGCAAACACACACGCACACACACACACACGCGCAGGGGGAGCGGGCGGCCATCTTGTCGGACGGACGGACGGACAAACGGACGCGGACGGACGGACGGACAAACGGTCGGACGATATAATCTATTGGTGGTCTGGTCCACTTCGTTCCTACCAGTATAAACGTGTTGCCTCTACAAGCCGTCTCCACTCTCCTTGAACCCACTACATTAGTATGCCATGTGTCAAAGACTGATAGCACATCGCCACTTTCTATTTATTCAAATTCATTGACATTCATGTGTTTCAAGGGTAAATTAATGCAATAGTTTGGAAATCATGTAGGTCTCTGCCACCATATGAAAATCATCACACTGTGTATATTTCCAATAACATTGACGCAACTTTTAGCAGACTTTGCTAAAAGTTGCCGATTTTGTCACGGGTTCAGAAAGGAACACGCAGTGTGCTGCATTACGTATGGATGGGTGAAGACACACTGGTTTCCACCAGTTCGTAATCGTCACACTGGAATTATACTGACAAGTATTAGATTACCTCCACCGCCTGCTAAGTAAATACATTCTCAAGAACTCCTATCATGTCATTCTAAAAATAAATAAAGCTCAGAATGGTTGTACGGAATGTTCCATTTCATTATACATTATATCTACAAGCATGTTTAAAGCGTCTGATAAAACCTGTAGATTTAATTTCACCAATAAATTTACAAAAAACACAAGAACAAGCAGTCCTGTGTGAATAGGTTATGTTTAAAAAATATGCAGTAGTTCATGCAGCATAATAATAAAAAACATAATACAGTAAATAATAAACTAAAATCTGACCTAATGCGAACACCTAGTTTTGTGTAATCTATTAAAACGTGTATTGGAGTACACCAAAAATATAACTTGCATATCCAATAGTTATGAATGTGTAATCTACTTTTCAAAAGGTGTGCAGTAAGAATGCATTACATTGCTAAATTATAGCTTCATGCAATATATAATTGTAATTTGTAGGTGTTCATTTAACCTTTCAACTTCTGTGGTTATTTGAACAAAAAGCCATAATTTAAGGTATTTGTTCCACGGTTGGGTATATGTTGTGCTGTGAAACAAATTCATCACGTGACTAACATGTCCCACTCTTGGCAGTAATGGTCAGGATAATAATTGAGAGGTTATGAGTAAAAACCATCTGATTATTGTGCATTACAGATTATGAGTACTGTACAGTATTATTTAAAACTGGCTCTCATTAATTACAGGGGCATTCAGGGTGCTTGTGACACCCCATTAACATATGGAAATGATCCTGCCAAGTCTAGGATTTGTCAGTTCTCTGATGCGCACTAATACAAGTATTGTTATGTGCCATTAATTTTGAACATACAGAATATAAAATGAATTCTATAATAGAATCCATCAACATCACCATTAAACATACCCCTGTAGAATTACTGCAATTTGTGCTGGCATACCTTGATTTTTTGCTTGTAAGAATTGTCTGTATGAAATAAAAACATTCTACATCATGCCATATTTTAGCATGAAATTTGCTACATATGTATTAAACTTGTTAGATTTACTGTTCATGATACTTTTTGCAATATAAAAATGTGAATTATTGGGGGAAAATATTATAATTTGAGGTGTTACACTGGAGCATTAATGGGTAGTGGGTTTTCACCATTTATTATACATCAAAGAGCATACCATACTTTTATACTTTGCTTAAGATATTGCCATTAAGTTATGAAAATAAAACTGCTGACTTTAGAATGAATAAGTGAAAAGGCATTCTTCCAGTGATGTCCTAGCTACAGCTGTACTACCCAGGACTGCCCAGTCACGGTGGTATTATTTAACATTTGCTGATCCTGTTGTCAGCCGGGACTGCTATGCTAAATATGTACTCATATAGTACAAACAGCTGAACGAGTGCCATCGTATTAAAAGGTGCAGCCCTGCAATTGCTTGTTCATTCTGTAGGATAGTTGGCCTACTCGTACACGCTGGCCAGATGTCTTGGGAGTATCCATACTTGAAACTCCACACGCGAACTGCCGAATGACGAACTGTAGTGTACCCATGTTTACTGCTGGGTAGACAGAGCTGGAGAAATGTAATAAACTTTCCCATTTGTATCTACTGCCACGCTGAGAAATTGAACCAGTGATATCTGGATTGCAAGTCCAGTGTGCTAACCTTTACACCATGGCAACATTCCCGATTACTGCATGTACGTAAACAATACAAGATTAAATTACGTGTGCAGATATGTCCTATAAATTCCTATGCATTATGTATTTTATAGCCAGATGTCCAGTTATCAAGTCTGTTTTTCATTCCTAACATTCTTTCTTGCCTCTCCTCCATGACAGCTCTGTAGCCGTTATTTTTCCTTCCACACCAACACACACACGTGTCCATTTTTCTTACTGGCATTTGTCTGTGGAACAGTTTACCACCTGACATTCCATCAACGTCCTAGGTGCCACACTTCAAGGACCATCTGTTCCGTCACATCTTCACTCCAATACTAAGGCATGCCATGCTCTACATCGAATTGATAACACGTGTGCGGCCTCACATATACTAAAGCTATATGTCCATGTGTTTGCAATTTATACAAAAAAATTGTGTAAGGATTGTGAAACATTTGGTCGTTCAAATAAATGATGCTTTCAATGAAATGCACTGTACAATATTTTTCTTTAGAAACACTGGGCATCTCCCTTATGGCAGACACAACTTGCATGGCTCGCTAGAATGTTGTGGGGTATTTTACATATAGTTATCAACAATGATCGATGATTAAAGTAAATTTAAATTTAAGTGCAGACTGCAATATTAATATTTTTATTAATAATAATATTTGTATTATAGGGCACTTTTATGCCTCAGAATCTCAAAGCACCTTACATACAATCTCATCTCAAGGAGATCCCCAGTGGCGACTGTCCCTGTGGAGCACAAGATTACTCAGCACCTGCCTGCAAATGTGCATTAGTCTGCCAGTAGAGGCTGATGATTCTGATTCAGCAATATGTAGGTCATTTTAATAATTTGGCAAATATTGACCATGATACCGCCACACAATGGTCTACTCTTTTCAGGATCTTTAAAATACAGTTTCAAGTAGACAACATTTTTTAAGGGGAATACACCAGTAGTATTAACCAGGGTGGTCTACCAGATTAGAATCATAGAAATCTCCAACAAGCACGAAAGTGCTTCCGCTGGGCCATGTCAATGTCCCGATTAGAATAGTTTGTTGTAAGTATTTAGCGACAAATGCTTTCCTTGAATGTAAGCTTTTAATTCAAATCAAGACAATTCAACATTTACATGTGAATAATGATTTGGGTACAAAGCTCATGATGACACTGATTTACGCTTCACTTCCCCTTTTTCCTCTGTATGCTTGTGACAGTGACCTTCATTTATATATGATTTGAGTGTTTTAGGAGACAACGTGCAGAAAGAAGTCCAAGATCATATGTAGTGTATTAGCGCCGGCTGGTGGACAGCAGCGGCAGCTGTGGTGGACAGATAGTACACACGTCGGTGAGCGTGAGCACGGGTGTGTGCTGGCAGAGAGGAGGAACCAGGACAAGGGTCACGGAGGTCCCCGTCTGGAAGCCCCTGGAAGCTGCTAGTGAGTTCGAGAAGGGAGGCGCGGCCAGGGCGGAGTCAGGCCGTGCTGGGAGCATAAAAGAAGCTGAGAGCGGGGAGCTCGAGGCTGCCGGTTCTGGGATTTGATTAATCTCATCGTTGCTGTCGTCTCGTCGCTGTTGTCGCTGCTGTCTTTGCTCGATATTGCGCTGCTAGATAGTAGTTGGCTGTCTCAGTCAGCGCCGTGGTGTTAGACGGATAGCGTTGTGTATAGGCGAGGCTAAGCGACTGTAGAGTGTGTGCAGGCGAGACCGTGAATGTCCTAAATAAAAGGTGCCTCCAACAAACCTCGTCTCCGAATCACTGAAACTACACATACAATACAAGTTAAATAATTAAAAGTATCTGTGATGAGCAATTACAAAGATAAACAAACAATAACACTGGTCAATAAAAAAAACTTGTTTTTCTGGCCTGGACTATTGCAGCTGTTTTAGACTAATGTCAGGGTGCTGATTCCAAATCTGATCTCAGATTTGCTCTATCACATCATTTTTATGCTATCAGCATACCCCATTTTCATTGATTTTACCCGAAATTAACTCTGTCACTTATGATTGCAAGTTGTTGCGAGTCAGTGACTGCTTTAGTGTTAAAATATGGTGCTGTATTTTTAGAATAGTGTTTTATAATATAATTTTATGTAGATATCCACATTTATTTAATATTTTTCTTCTGCAGTTTTTATTTAAAATGCAAAAATTTATATCTCAAAAACCTGATGTGATAGACAAAAACTGATGCCAGATTTGGAATCAGCACCCCAAAATTACCTTAAAACCGTTCGAATACCTTATGCCAGAAAAAGTGTGTTGACCAGTGTAAAGAGATTTACCTTGGCATCATTAATGATTTGTTCCTAAATTAATTTTCTTTAAAGATAATGTAGCTATTGCCCACATGTTCAATGCCTCAGTTTTCAATTCGTAATTCTATTACGCTCTTTTATGAGGTGTATTGCCACATTTTCTTGAATGTAAGGACATGCTTATCTGCTGAAGCCACCAGTTCGGACTCACCACCACATATCTACCTCACCACTGGATGGAGCTATGAACCTACGAAGAATGGAAAAGTGTACCACAGCTTACTACAGCAATTAAACATGTTATTACAATCAGTCAAAACATTTCTACCACGAGGGCAAACACATTCAATAGCCATTTATATATAGCTTATGGGGCCTAACGTCTCTTGAAAGTAAACATAATCAACATTACACAACGATATAATGTATTTGTAAGATGTATAACTTCCATTACATGTTTGGGTATTGATATCTTAAAACAAAAGTACGTGTTGGACATTGCAGAAAGATTCATAGCAACATTCCATGCACAGCGTTTTTTAAAAATCTACGTGCAAGACCCCTTCCATTATTTCCTATGCATGGTCAATTTTAATTCAAAACATTTTTGCGAGGCAAATTGTTCCATTTAAGGCTGATGAAAAAATAAACAAGTGGTTATAAATGATGGAGACAAGGTGGCATTGCTCTGTGTCATTTGCAATGCAATGGTCAAGGTTGTTTGTGATATTATGCAGTAGGAGAGGTGAGAGGCAACATTATAAAATCACTTCATACTAATTATGACATCTTTGAAGAGGCCAATTGCATAACACAGCCAGCCACCAATGAATCTTTAAGGAGTTTGAAAATAGATTTGTGGAAGTTGAATCTCCTGCGTTTTAGGGCAACTTGAAGCATGCAGGCATGCATCAAATGTTTTTACCATTGCTGTACACCCTTATGCGTATATGACACAAGGCACCAATCAAAAGTCTTACTGACACAATCGTCGATTCGCTTGAAGCTACATCACTTTTGTGTTCATCATCATATGAGAGTAGAATGCTGTGCGAGTACCAGAATATGAAAAAGTAAATTTCGTGTGCCATAAAAAACAACACTTTTTAACATCCCTCATATACACATTACTTATCATTCAAATAATTTCACATTTGACTTGTATTCTAGTGAGAATTCTACAGTGGCATGAGATAAAGACTATCTACAACAGAAGATTTACGTACATCTATACAACTACAATCAGAAATACAACTAAAAATTATATTACAGCAAGAAATAAAGGCATTCTACTGTAGTAAGATCAAAATGCGCCAAGATATTTCAACCAGCTCCATGTGGAGCTTTGCAGCATTCATCACATCGTTGCCAAGAGGCATCTGCGATGTCTTCCAACATTACAAGTTATCTCAGTCGCCAGAGAATTTAGCCACAGGGCATGAGAAGGTGTAAACAACTAGATGTGGACTGTACAATCATGGGCTAATAGGGATTAAAGGAGAGTGTGAAGAGGTAGACGCTCAACAGCCACCGGATCTCTGCATAGTTGTAAGTTTCATATTTACAATCAGTGACACATTCTTTGGAGCAGCCGCTCATGCCTTTCTCCCCTCAGTCACATCGCTCTCCCTCGACCCCCGCCTCCCAGAAGTAACACACATAAATGAATGTGATGTTGCTGTATACATTGCTAAGGGAAACCAATGCAGGGAATTTGAATGATGTACTTTTCCTACAGACACATCGATTACATTAATGTTTGTGCACTGCGTTTCTCTCGTGAGCACCATGGCGCATCATGATCAGTGCATTTTTTAGTAGCATGTTGAGACAATTATTTAACTGCCTGACATTGAGGAATTTGGTAGAGATGGGCGACAACTTTTATGCTGACCGAGTACAGGTGACAGATGTGAAAGCATTGTCATTGGGTCAGGGCATCAGTCACATCTTTCTGGCAGGCTGTCAGATTACACCGAGAAGCTGCAACAACAGCTGCACGAGTCACATGAAACACTGCACCGAATGTTAATGTTTGTTTAATACATGCTTTTATAAGTACTGCCAATACTGTTCATGTGTTTTAAGGCTGCACCAACACAAACTGTTCCATTGGTGAACAATTTTACAGCTAGAAGAATGTTGCAATCTGGGTGAGTATATACAAAAACAGCCTTTCAACAGAATCCAAGAATGAGTACATTGGCTGGGCTTTCATGGGGTCAATAATTGGAGAGTAATGAACAGAATAGAATAGATTGAACCAGGTTTCGTCAAGGGGATCTACCACTCTTGTTTCATTCCTCTTGGCTTTATTTTCCATTATTATAACATGCATTGCATGCTGCATACATCACATCTTATTTTTTTTTTTATGAAAAAAAGCAGAATGCATTTCTATGAAAACCTGACTGACCTGACCCCCTCCCAAAAAAACAGACTGGAAATGAAGAAAAAATAACATTGGCAGTCCAATAACTATATCAATTGCCATTTTGTTTTTGCAGGTGATAGAGGCATGGCCGCTTTGGGAAAAGCTGAACTAGGCGCAAAAATGAGAAAAACCATCACAACGCTGTCATTTCCAAAGGAAAGTCATTGGTGTGCCTGTGAAATATCTCAAGCCAAATTTTGAAAGAAAATAGTGAAATCTTAATTTTAAACTGCAGCATTAATATAGTTTTAGGTTTTGCACAACTATGCAAGTATTCTTTGCGACGATTTAGTCAATTAGTTTTTTGATCTCACCTGGCATGATATGAAGGGAGAAAATTGCATTTGATGTTGATAAGCTGACTGTAGCAGATTTTTATATATCGCTATGATGAAATAAATGAGAGAGGTTGCATTTTAGCAAATGTGGCTCAAATAATTTCATGCATGACCACAATCGTGAAACACACATGAACTGCTTGTTACATTTGTATTTGTATTTTCTTAATTATATTAGATAATGAACTCTGGAATTAATTTGCATTTTAATAACAGACTAAATAATGCATTAGAATTCAAACACACATACATATAACAAAGACAAATACTGAAAGTAGACACACTGAATCACGATTAGCTTAAGGCAGAGCCACAAAATTAAACACATACAAACATCTAATTATAAATGCTTGCAAGAATATAATACGTGTATCTTGTGTTCTCCCATTTAGGTGTATTATTAATGTATTTGCAACACAGTTCACTCTTGATTACCATCAGAAATAAATAAGTATCGTATCGAGTCATGCGTTAATCTTATGAATTGATATTCCTAATTATTGCCTTGCCAATCATACCATGGAAATGTGTTGATAAGGTGTGTTTGTGTGCATTGTCGAGTATTTTTTTTATGGTAACTACTATTTAGGGTTGGGTTTCCTTAGCTTTGTTAAGTGACCAGGAAGCGTCTTGTAGTCACTTGCCATAATGGGTTTATTTCTTGATACATATTCACATCTATAAACACATATTTCAGTGGACACAGATGGATGAAAATTTAGTCAAATGGAATGGTGTAAAAACCTGAAATCAGCTTCTAACACCCTGGTGTAACCTATGCCACGTTTCTACAGACAGTTTCAGTTTAATTTATTTGGTATAGCCCTGTGAGCCATTCGGCTCTTGAATCGGGTGCAACCGCAAAAAACAAAAAACAAAAACATGAACAAGAAAACATCTTAAAGTGACTGTGTGAGTATGTGCAAACAGAAAATCCAAGACACTGAGAAGCAAACCAGTTTAGCTCACAAATAAGCAACTTAAAAGCCTGCATCCCCAATTTAGCCTTATCATGCCCAGACAATTCAGGTGCCAGTGGAAGCAAATATTGGTTCTTCTGAACATTTGTATCCCGGGGGAATTAATTTTGTTCCCATCAATGAACATTTGTAACTCCTTCTGGCCAGTGTTCGTTCTGCTCCATATTAGATATCAATTGCCTAGGAAAGGCAAAAAAAGTCAAGCCACAATGGCTAGGACAAAGTCGGGACCAAACATATGGTATTAATAGTAAGACTCTACTGAAATCAAACAGATCCATTGTTTCACAAATATATTTGAAAAGTCGTCTTAAAATTAAGGTTTTACTTGAAAATACATAGCTAGACAACATGCAAGGAACATTTAATTGATTATAAAAAAAACAAGGGGGTACAAATATTCAGAAGTGGAACCATATTAATATGGAGGAGGAGAGGGCGGGAAGAGATAAAACCGAAGGGGTCGGAGTTACACTGTGTTGAGACTTGAAATGAGTCAATATGGAAACATAACAATTGTGTAATAATTTTAGAGACATTATGTAGGCTGAAAGAAGTAGTTTGAGCCATGTGGTAAACACAATGGACTAGGAAGGAGACAATTGCCAGTCTATGAGAATGGCAGATTTCTTCACCAAGTAAGTTTCATTTAAAATAGACGGGCATAAATGGTTTGAGTTCTGTAAGGGAGATGTCTGGGCAGGACTTGATGGAACCTTGGTGGAAAATCTAGAAAGCACTGTGCCAAAGAGAGAGATGTTTGCTATGTCTTCATTGCGAGTGGGAACCGTGCTGGCTTGGTTATCACACCACTCATGGCCTAAGGGTCTGCATCCCCTTAACAGCGTGATCAGGCTGAATGGATCCTATAGGAACTCTGGACTAGGGTTGCCACCTCTGAGTTACAAAAAATGTCGGGCATAATGGAAAGAATATTTCACAATACCAGGAGAGGGGAGAATTGCATGTAAATACGTTATTTTGAGTGGTGTATGATTACACACGGACAAAAAATTGGACTGACAGATCCATAAGTACAACGAATTCAAAAAGAGGACGATCCTGGGAAAACTAGGACAGGTGACCGCACTACTCAAGACCCTCATCCCTGGTCTCCTTTTCCTGACCCATGCCACACTCCTGGTGCCGGGCCAATTTTGGAGCCAGTCTCGATGTCACAAGGTTAATTAAACGTCACTGCTGTATTGGTGTTAAAAATAGATCACAAAATATATGTTTAAATAAAATAGTATAAGCCAACTAAAAGGTATTTCACATAAGTGCGAGTTGGTTAGATTATAAATTTAAACTTTTAATTATTAAAAACATAAGAAAAATGCTTCGTGCCCCCCATTCCTGGCCATTGCTGGTACACAGGAGGAGGGTGCAAGGAGATGGAGTGGGTGGGGCAAAGCCTCAGTGCTCATAGAGCATGGCACTGACAATCATGGCCCTGCTGAGGTTCCTGGACCAGGACTGAGTCATTATTGGGATAGCATAGCTTGGTTACCAGAGGTCAAGCAATGAAGCACTTGGGTTTGAGTCTGTGGAGAGGTGGCTGATGCGATAATGTGCAGTGGAATGACATTAGGGCACTGGAACATGAGGGCTGGACACAATAGCGTCGGGTCTGTTATAAGTCTTGGCAAGAGCTTCTTAACGTTAAATATTTGTTCAAACGCTGTCATTGTTATTAAATTAGAATTAAAATTAAATCGTTGTTGTGGAATCATTGTTTTGCAAAGGTTGCCGAGGCCTAGAATGCTACATTCTTAGCCAAATTCCGAGGTCATGGATTTAGACAATTTATACATAATAGCACAAATCTACCACTCATATTGTCAACTTATCAATTCACTCCAGCCGTTAACAGATACAGCTAACGGCAACAAAGATATAAAATTGTAAGCCCTATTGCCATCACAAATAACCTATTACGTATGTCCATAGGGAATATGGAAGTCATTCTCTGTTTGCCTTTCTCCCTCAAACAAATTCTACAATTTTTGTACCACCCATGGAAACACAACCCTAAACAAGTACCTCTCATTATCACATGCCACACTGACTCACTGCAAGTCTTCCAGCCAAGAATACCACCATCCCCCCTGCATAATGATAAAAAAAAAATACATTTTGTCTGTTGGTACATATATATGTGTAGGACCCAATGGCATCATAACAATGTAATTACAAAAATGCAATTGCATGATTAAACCTGCAAACAGATTGAGAACAACCGACAATGTGTCCGAGGCAGCTGCTTAAGGTGGAACATGACCTCAGAGTTGGCCTAAAATAACCAGGGAACCCAGTGTACAGTAGCATTATTTGGAAACACAGATTTCTCTTTAGATACATAATATGATGATGTGCTTCAAGAAGAATGTCAGAAACCTATCCATACTATCATGTGCGGCATATGGATTGGAAGCAGTTATGCGCCAAGGAAATGCAAGCTGAAAAAATGCATAATTAAGAGAAGAAAATAATCTATATAGGTAGATTGGACATGAATTTCAAAATCAATCAGATTTGAACTCATAGTCATACTTTCATGAAAAAATGCATGCACTTGGGCATGACAAATCTCCAGAAGAGACAGCACCTACGTGAAAAATAAAGGTAAGTAATGAGTCTTACAGTTCCGTGAAGCAATATGGAATTAGAAGAAAAGGCCGTAGAGTGCAGTCTGTCTATTACTGAAACAGCACGTAATTATAGTGATAAATACAATCATAATAATGATGATGATGATACAAATAATAAAAGCCATAGAATCATGAAAGATAGCGATGGCTTGGGAACGCCTTCATCCAAAAGGAGATTGATCACAGGTGATAATGATGATGGCACAGTATATACAAAGTATATTATGACAAGAATAACAATATGCCCCCTTGCAATTCAATGAACTATTGCGAGTCAGCATCATAATTTAATTAAAGGATCACTTATTGTATTACATCGTGATGAATATAGTGGGTTATGTATTAACTTGCGAGGTCACGTGGAGCCATTACATGTTTCTATGAATTAAAAAAAAAATTAGTTGTTAAATACACGATTTGGTGATCGTATTGTGAGCTCAATAATCTACATAAATTAAATGATGAATTGATGCAATGTTCCATCCATATATTATGTGCAAGCATAACATAGTGTAAATGTCTTCAAACGGTATGCATGAAGCTAGAATGAAATGCAGTAAAATGGTGATTGTGACATGATTTTAAACCATTGTTCGTGTGAGCCATGGTGTGCGAGTGCCTGTAAGTGAAATGCAAGTGTGACAACAATTGGATGCAAATGAGCAAGTGGTGTAGGCTATAGGGTTACACTGAGAAATCGGAACTGAATGTCAGGGCCTCTTCACTCAGCAACATCAATCCTGACATGAAGGGCAACTGTGGGCATCCGTGTATTCGCCCCACTTGTGCATAGTCGACATATGCGAGGGTCGGACAACAGCAGGAGCTATGAGCACTTTAAGAGTGTGGATGTGTCATCGCATATCTTGACCCCACTCACAAGGACCTCTAGAAATGCATAATCAAGCTGCTTCTGTTCAGAGAAATTTCTAATTACAGGTTTTGTAGTCTAAGGATTTAGTCTTGTTATACTCTGTCTCCATTCTACTCTGTTCACTTTACGATGATATTGCATTCACTTTGTCTGCTGAAGTATATATATATTCATATATTTTTTGGCAGAAATATCTAGTTCAACCCATTCAAACAGAAATTACAATTTTATTTCACTGATATGTTTTTCTTACGAGACAATAATAATTCAACCACATTTTAAAATGGCTGATTGTTCTTCTTGGTTCTTTCGGTAAAGTCACGTAGAAGGGAAATAATAAAATAATAAAATAAAACATAATAAAATAAAATTCTCACGACGTTTCGGCCACAACACAAGCAGCCGTCCTCAGGTGAAGAAACAGAGCTGTTGGAAAGACATTGGAGCGCTGTCACGAAAGCTTTAAATCGAAAAATGGCTGATTGTGTTCAGAGTGTGTGAAGTTTTTCAATTCTGAGAAACATAAAGCCTGGCTATTTGAGCACCTTCCACAGTTTACACAAGGTGTTCGTGAACACATTCTGGTGTGCAATACATACGTAGGGATGGCTCAAAGAGCTACATATACAATGAAATAAAATCGAACGGGTTACTCATTTACAACACCTCTAAATTTCACGATGAATGAAAGTAGTTGGAATGGATTCGATAAGCAGGCGTGCTGTGCACCATCAGCACAAGCTGAGATTGTAGCAAGCCCTGGAGGCTGCATACACTCCACGATGACACACAGGACCAGAATAACAAACTGGCATTCTGTTTCTAGTCATGCAGGTGAATCACAGCTGAATGAGTAATGCACGTGTGCCTGTTATGTACACTTTCATTCTTCTCAATCTTTAGTAAGGTTTTCATTTTATTTCATTATTCTTATTATAATACACATTTTGTGAATCATATTACTATATGTGTGTTGTGTATACCATGCCAGCATTTGAAATGAACAAATCATTTCATTTAAACAACACGTACAGATGTTCAGTGCATGTACACAAAACTCTGTTGTTATGCGTTTTCTCATTACTTATACATTTGAAGAATAATCCAAAGGTGAAGTACTCCAGCGATTCCCACTGGGGGCATAAAACAGAGACTGCCTGTACCAAAAAGCAGTACATATCGTGTGAAATAGGCCTGTCTATGGCAAAAATTGCGACGCTTTGCTAGTTGGTGAACATTGCTAAGAACTGGAATTATAAGTATAATCTACTGCCATTAGGATTTTAAATGTGCTCATATTGAGTGTAAGAGCATTGTGGACCCCCCCCCCCCCCCACAAGTGATGTCTGTATATCACAACAATGTCCTCTGGAATGATTGCACGTTATAAATTGAACAATACATATTATACCGGAGTCATATACTTCTATAGTTTAATGTAAACTGCGTCAACATACTCATGACAGTCGTCAATTCAAAATTCATGACCATTCAGATCATTGGAATCCATTAAGCATGGCCTTTTATGACGTGCTTGTGCATGATTCACATTAGGCGCATAGACCTTCCAAAAACAAACCGATTTATAGACATCAAATACTAAGCAATCGTAAATCAAACAAAAGATCCAAAACATTAAGTGGCTATACTCTTTGGTGTTTTTACGTAGGTAAAAATAATAATAGATCACGACGTTTCGCTCGCCACACAAGCAATCGTCCTCAGGTGAGATAGAAAAACAGGCTTCTGAAACAAGTCCTTATATATAGAGAGCCGAGAGGGGGGGGGGGGTGCCGCATCGGGCAAGAGGGTGGGGGCTGGAGATTGTGCCTAAGCGAGTGGAAATCCAAAGATGGGAACCGAGATGCGAGAGCTGAGGAGGTGGCTATTGTATTGTGAGAGATTCGCATGTCAATGTAAACGAGCCAACGCAACGGTGGCTGTGCTAGTGAGACATCCAGCTCGTTAGAAAACAAACGACATCACATCGAGGGAAGGAGAGAGAGACACACACCGAGAGGCACACCCACGCACAGAGAGAGACACACACACACAGAGAGAGACAAATATAGAGAGACACAGACAGAGAGACACACACACAGAGACACACAGAGAGGGACACACCCAGAGAGACTCACAAAAAGACACACCCACACACAGAGACATACACACAAAGTGACACACACAGAGAGAGACACACATAAACACAAAGAGACACAAGACAAATATATATTTAAGGAGACAAACAGAGAGAGAGACACACACAAACCGAGAGACACACACACAAAGAGACACACACAGAGAGAGACACACACAACAACATCACAGCCATTTATAGTCTGCTAAAAAAACGAGAGTCACCCCCACATCGAGAGAAAGGGGCAACGTTGGCTTTGTTAGTGAGACATTTATCCCGTTAATGTAAGGACATTTAACTTGGTAATGTAAATTGGTAATGCAACTCAGAGAGTCGGAAATAACTGCTGACAATGGCAGGTAGGATGGAAACATCAACAACCAGTTAAGGCTTTACCTGGTTAATAACGTCCTTCCAATGATTGCTCAATTTGTACCTATCTTCTCGGTTGAAGTTATGTCTGTGTTTATATATCTGGAGCCATCAGGTCTCTTCTCGATCAAAACATCCAGGAATGGCAGTTTGCCAACATTTTCCACTTCCATGGTGAATTTGATAGATGGGGAAAAAAATGGTTCAGTGCTGACAGGCCATGTGGCCAGATGACGAACGTGTCATCTACGTATTTCTTCCAAAAGGAGGGATGTAGGGTGGATGTCTGGATGGCATCTGTCTCAAATTTCTCCATGAAAACATTCGCTACCACTGGCGATAAGGAAGAGCCCATTGGGGTACCCTCATTTTGTTTGTAGAATGTACCATTACAGGTGAAGTAAGTGTTGGTAAGGCAGTGCTTCACCAAAGTTGATACATCAGGATTCAGTCCCTGTTGGACCAAGTCTTCAATGATTGCAATGGTGTCAGGTGCAGGTACCATGGTGAACAGGGAGACTACATCGAAACTGACAAGCAAATCATCTGGGGACATTGAGATGTCTTATCCCACCTGAGGACGATTGCTTGTGTGGCGATCAAAACGTCGTGATCTATTATTTTTTCTACCTACGAGACTTCACCGAACGAACCAAAGAGTATGGATTCCTGCAGTCACGAAAGCTTCAAATAAAGATTAAGTGGCTACCCTCTAAATGGTTAGGAAAACGCTGATATTAGCTCTATAAACTTGAAGCTTACCACTTCATGGTGAACATTTTGCATAATTAAGCGTCCGTTTATACCTTCAAAGATTCCTTAATGCTGGTTTTGATTCAATGGTGTGGTATTTAAAAAAAATGTAATTTGCGCATTTAATTTCAGGACATTTTAAAACATACATTAACCTTGTTTAATGTTTCACTGCATGTAATCAGTTTTTATGAAACTAAAGTGATTATTTCACCTTGAAGTAAAGCCAATGACAGTAATTTTACCATAACCCAACCCATGTAAATATGGTGACTCGCATTAAAGATAATTGTCTAAAACTATACTTGCGATATCTTATTATTATATAGATAAAAGTTGACTTAAACGTGTCATTCAACTCAATTTTGTCTTATGAATTTAAATGTTCTTAATTTAAATGTGTCCTTTGACCTTAAAGCTGCCACCCATCTGCTATTTGTATCAGAAGGTGATTATTATCTGAGGACAAGAAATATTTTTTTTTGGCCTTGAATCTATTTGAGAAATTGACTACAAACTGTACACAGTAATATTCATGTTTTTAAGTCCACATTATGAATCGTAATAGATTTTTCGTCGAGGGTCTGAATGACACAGGTTTGTACTCATACTCTTAGGTGTTTTCCGGTAAAAATAAATAATAATAAATAATAAAAGTGATAGAAATAATAATAGAAATAAAAATAAATTAATAAATCACGACGTTTCGGAGGCAACACAAGTCTCCGTCATCAGGTGGGACCGTCACAGCTGAATTTACTGTATTAAACCCCCCATAAAACAATTACAAATAATAATACTGACTTAAAACTCTCGTGACTGCAGGAATTCATATTCTTTGGTTCTTTCAGTAATGTCGTGAATAAAAATAATAAAACATAATAAATATCTACGTGACTTTACAGAAAGAACCGACGAATAATATAATAATGTATGCGATTGTGAGAGAGAATATTCATTGCAATAATCACAATTGCATTGCAACCGTATTGCATTGTAAAATCACATATCACATGTGTGTTTACGTGAACTCAAACGATTGCAAATAAAGTAATATGGTTCCTTGTCACAATCCTTATACCTGCACAAGTAAACAAGTAACTTGTTACATATCACCTTGCAAGATGCTGCATTATTGAACAGCCGACTGCAGTTGCATAATTAAAATGCAACACCAAGGCAGTGAAGTTTATTCACAAAGTGCGAATGGAAAACCTGACCACACCACCAATTACATAGCCATATAACCATGACAGAAATGTTAAATATTTCATTTCCTTGTTTTTAGCACAAGCTTCTGTTTTAAAATATGTATTACTGTATATGTATGTCAGGCGTTTATAATGAGCAAGGACTCCACATGCTTTAAAAAATATATATTTTCAGGAGAACCTTAACACAGGTGGAGGATGATAGCAGACATAATCATTATCTTCCTGTTAATGGTCTAAATAAAAGCTGCATGTGTTGCCTGATACAATCAAGCGACGAAACCGTGTTTGTAAAAGTATTGCAAAGAATGATTACACAATGCATAAAACTTAAAAAGATTGGCATACACTTTTCTTAATGGCGTCATTTATACTTGACTAAATGTGTGCGAAATGGTTTTCTCAGTGAAAATAAAATGGGGTGGGAGTCTCATGTCATGCGTTGCTGCATACACGGTGCGAAATAATTTTCTCTGGCAGCACTGTCACAGTTGGCAAAAAAGCTAAAAAAAAACAACAGGCGCAGACTGAAAAATGAAAGCCTCGCTGAGGCAACCACACACGATACGGCAAACGGTCACGTAAACTATTATGGCTGGCCTCTGTTTATCTGCAGATCCATTGTTCGAGACCGGTGCTCACCCATGCATTGCAAAATGTAATGGGGCGAAAGAAACCCCCTCTCACCTCACCGTTCTATTAGCGTGGAAGCTGCTTGACTCAAAAAGGCAAAAGGGAAGGCCACCCCCTGCCCAGGTGGCGTTGAGTTATCACCTGTGAGCTAATGCAGCTTGAAATTGGGCAAGAGCAGCCCAGCACAGGAGCAACAGGCTCTCCCCCTATGGCGCCACCAAATGATAGATATAAGGTATTTTACATAATTTTACCAATGAAGTAGAGTAGCCTACACATTGGGGTGAATTCCCTATTTTCAGTTCCCCCCCCCCCCCCCCGTTTATAAAGCTTATAAAGCAAGATTTCATAAAAAAAAATTAGATATTTTAAAACTAACATTATTAGGTTCTAGCTATAAGTGTAATATGCTATGTTATACATATTCCATGAAAACTGTTTGTTTAAATTATATATGTGTTATGTGTTACAATAAGATACAAAAATACACTATGGAGTAATTTTTTGTCATATAATAGTTTTTTTTTCCCTAGAAAAGGATGCAATTTACACTGACTTATAATAACACGTTAAATATAGCCTTTCATGTTTGCAAACATTTGGTTTGACTAAATAATTTCCCAATGTTTGCATTGTTATATAAAACAGCACTATCACATGGCTTCTGATGCTCGAGTGCATTCCCACCGAGGAGATGTAGTGATGACATCAATACAGGTGATGGGTGTATTGTTAAATCGCAGTATTGTGATAGGTGGTGGCAGTTTAGGGAGTCCTTCATCCAGCAATGGATTGACTGTTGCCGATTATGATGATGATAAACATACATACATACATGTCCTAGAAGGTGATACACCGAAACAGAAGAAACATTTGAATTGGTAGCCATAGTGACAAAGCATTATTTTATAGCTACACATGTATTAATACAGGTGAACGCTTCTTATGCACGGCCCTATTATATGCCACTCCAACTTTAGGATTCATGAAAATACCTAATATCTGCGGGGAGTAAAATCATGGATAACCCTATGTATGACAGAATTCACAACATAGGTCCCGAATATCACGGTTGATAAGAGTTCTGTATAGTGTAGAACAGAACATTTCTTAAGAGGCAGACGGGCATGACAGTTTATTATTTTACGTCCATGGCAATTCAAGTCCTGCAAGATCAATTGTCTGAAATAATATCTAGTGTGAAAGCTTTTCAAAGCATTTCTGCAAATTTTAAAATAGTTTTCAAAAATTCCATACACAGTTGGGAAACCCACTTGCTGAAGAGCACCCATGTAAGAGCTGTAAAAGCTGTAAGTGCATTATTTTATAGAGGTACAGTACTGTATTGTGAGTATGACAACGATACTCTTTGGTTCTTTCGGTAAAGTCACGTAGGTATAAAATAAAATAAATTACGACGTTTCAGGCGCAACACAAGCGACCGTCATCAGGTGGGAAAGCATGGTCTGCTGCTGAGACAGACTGTTTTAAAAGGTTTGAAATGGGTGTAGCCCAAGGGTCATAAAAAAAGTGGCCGGGGCTAGTAATGTTAATGTGAGTAATTAGCATGTAACCAAAGAGTATGGATTCCTGCAGTCACGAAAGCTTCAAATTAAGATATGACAATGATGTAGTTTTAATTACGAAGACCAATTTCACAAGTCCTACATAGCAGTGGTTCCCAAAAATATTTCCAAAATCATGAACAAACACAAGATCCAGGTTCGATTCAACACAGTACGTAACAATAATGATCTGATCCCATCTGTGAAGGATGTGATACCTGACATGCAATACCCCGGTGTCTACAAACTAAGCTGTGTCTGCATTAGTAGTTACATTGGGGAAACTAAACGACATGTCTCGGACCGTGTTCATGAACACAAGGCAGATTTGAAACATGGTAGGACCAATTCCTTGACCGTGGCTGATCATTGTTTTAACGCTGTGGGCTCACATGAAATTGATTTATCCAAGACGAAGGTACCTTGCAAACCCACTGGCTATCATCAAAGATTTGTTCATGAAGCCATCCAGATATATAAACACAGACACAACTTCAACCGAGAAGATGGGTACAAATTGAGCAATCATTGGAAGGATGTGATTAACCAGGTAAAGTCTTAACCTGCTGTGATGTTTCCATCATTCCTGCTGATGTTAGCTGACTCTCTGAGTTGCATTACTAGGTTGGAAGTCTTTGTATTGACAGGCTACTCGCTCTGTCACCGATGCATCATTGACATGCTAATCTCTCACAATACAATGGCCACATCCACAGCCTCAGGGAGACCATCTCTAGCCCCGCCCTCTTACCCTGAGGGGACTCCCATCTCAGGCCTATATAAGACCTTGTTTCAGTAGCTTTCTCTCTCTCACCTGAAGACTAGTGCCTGTGTTGCGATCGAAACGTCGTGATCTATTATTTTTCTATCTACGTGACTTTACCGAAAGACCCAAAGAGTATGAAGTCCTATGTGGCTCTCCTTCAGGGAGGAGGCTGAATGTCAATGGCTCTCATACCACTTTACAAGTATCCCTGCTGCATCCCCAGCAATCATTCAATGTATCGCCAGTAAATGAAAACTGTATTTGTATGCTTTTATTCCCCAATTTGATAAATTAGCCAAACCCTTTTTACATTTTTCAACAAATGATTGGTGATGCTTTGTTGGCAGTGGTGCACAAACACAAAGAATAGAAAAAATTATATGTAAAAATAAAATATGTAACTACTGTGTGTTATTCCCAATAACTTTTTAACAACCAAGACACAGGGCAAAAGCATGGGTTTTCTCCATGTCAGATAAGGTGAGCGGATAGATGACTTTGTTTTACTGTTGACAGTATTACGTTTTCATGAACAAAATACTTTGAAGATATCAAATGCACACAAGTAGATTCAGCTTTACACTGCATTGCATTCTGCAAATGCATGCACATATATAATTTTACATTGTGTAGTGACATCGAGGATGTCACTGTATGGTGCCGGCCCAGAGGGGCCGTGCCATTCAATATTCCTACATCGTAGACAGCACCGTGTAAGTGGCTGTGTGTAATACCAACCCTAGCAGGGCTTGGTGAGCACTGGGATAGTGCGGGCACCACGCACAGCGTGTGGTGGGGGCTTCCACGAGGAAGAGTGGGTGAGTGTGAGCCCAGGGGCAGGGTTGCCCCAAGCCATGGCACTCTGGTTGACCCCATAGACACGTGATCCGGAGTGTCCACACAAGGGGCCCCAGGTGGGGGGGCTAGTTGGTGATCACGTGTCCGGGGAGAGCTCTTGAGAAGGATCGAGAGGGAATGAGAATGCTCGAGAAGGTAGGCGGGGCCGAGGGCGGAGCAGCCCCGACCGTAGGGGGATATGAGGCGGGTCCCTGAGAGGGACTGTGGTCGCTGCATTATACAAGCTGGAAGCTCAACATCTAGAAGCGGGAAGCTCTACATCTCAAGCTGATGCTCTTCGTCCTACGAGGCAACCACGTGGTCGGAGACCCGAGTGAGGGTCGGAGACCCGAGTGAGGGTCCGACCCTTCATAGCAGTAACTCCTCTGTGTAGGGTAGTTAGCTGGGTGGTCCCCACCCTAAGCTGTATCTGGTAAAGGGGCAGTTACCCCTTTGTGTTACGGTGTTACAATAAAAGTGTTGCCTCTAAAAGGAACAACATCTGCGACTCAGTTGCACTCACTACAATTGTAATAAGAATGTGCTCTTGCTATTCTATGCAATCAACATGTGAGCAACCATATTTGCATAAAGCCAAGAGTTATAATAATATTTTGACAGAATGATAAAAATTATATTGTAAAGCTAATGCTTGAGCTTCAAGGAAAAAACAAGTGGTGTAGCTAAAATCAATTGTAGCGTATGTTCTTCTGGGTACTAGTCTCCATTCCCTACATGTTTAAAAAAATATTTTCTGGACGGATGGTGACAGTTGTATGAATTAATGGATATTGATACTTATTCTTAAATTACATTACTGGTTCATTGAAATCAAATCACTTCCATTCCCCACAATTTCATCATACTTAATTGAGGGGAGCAGCCAATCCCCGGGCATTTTAAAGAATAGCATAATTAGTTTTTTTTTGTTTTTAATTTCATTCCATGAGCACCGCAGATCAATATTAACCTCTTTTAGAATAAATTTGCACATCCGCACGAAATTACGTGATGTGACATCTGCCCACACTTCCCTTGTTTGTATTTTGTCCATTTAGGCCTTTAATTTGGGGTGCTCCGACCTGTGGTAGTGAGGCACATAGGTTGTCCTAATCACTATAGCCTCATACTTCTAAGCAACCCAACTACGCGTGACAACCAACATAAAAACAATCCCATCTCTGTAATCTTCATGCAGTCCAGCAGGCCCCATTTGATAAAACAGCAGCTGCTGTGGCACAGGAATGGATGGGCATGTGAACTGCACGCCCAATCCAGTAGAAGGGGCCTAAAATACACACTGTGTGATAGGCTGCCCTCCTGGTTAAGCAGAATAGCAATTTAATGCAAGAGTAGCTCTGACAGCATGATGTGTGCATGCGCATGCCTGTCTGGTTGTCATCGATCACGACAGGCTAATTGTGGAATATGCCAACATTCTACTTTCCTTTACAGTGACTTCACAATTTGCCCTTGGGAATGCATGTGCGCTCAAGTGACATTGAATGCATAAAATGCTGTCCTGTGAATTGTAGGAATGATCCAGCAGTTAATGCATAACAAAAAAATTATATTTCAGTTCATGTACATCCTCAACTTATACTGCACTGAAACTGTACATAAAATAGCTAATGTATCATACATTACAGCCTAATCAAATCAGTTTGCCTCATGAACATTTTGACGTCCATTTAAAATATCTGCAGAGTACCGTATTCGTTATTCTATATGATTTACTTAAACATGCTTCAGGGAAGATCCACCGATTGTCTTTATCTCCTTGCCATTGGATCCAGGTGTTGTCTTGATTATGCATCGTCTGGAAACTAGCGCCCATCAGTGTCCTCCACGTTAATCTGATCACGCGCCGGTGTCCTCTATGGACTCATGTCCATGGACGATCATCGTCCGCAACACTCGAGGGATCCCAGGTGATGATGATTATTTACTTAGATGTGGCGGTAATGCGAGCGGGGCTCGCAAGCAGCTCGTGAATGGAAGGTGTGTGAGTTCTCATCCTTGTTGGGGGGTTGACTCAGCCCATCATCCTTCTGGGGCCGTTAAAACGAAGACCAATTTATGGGGGGAGTCAACAGTAGTTGTCCTATGAATATAGAGTTGTTCCTGCCATAGAAATGTGGAATTTCCACCACTGGTTTATGGTGACAATGATGAGATGAGCGCGGGCTCAGTGTTCAATTTGAGCAGGAAATCACTTTGACTTTGAAATTACATTGAACATTTGTGCTGATTGACTCACGGAAATACATTTCACGTAAAAAAACTCAAGGTTTCAGAATAAGCTAAGGGTTTATACATGCCTATGAATGCTTTGTCTTTCAAGTATTCGGAAAAAGTGTAAAATAAAACAGTCAAATGCTCATTTCAATAGTCACCTTGGCTTTCTTCTAAGCTTATTCTAAAACATATTCTCCCATCATCATTATGGTACGGGCGTTACTGTCCTCAGAATATGACCGTGTGCTTGCACACACAAACCACTGCGACTGCAAGGGTTAAATTGTTTGCCGTGTTGTTTGTTTACTCTCCAGTTCGAAAACAAGGTACAAGTATCGTGATAATGACGCTTGTTTGGCTTACTTGGATAGCCTTCATAGTACCTGTTGAAATTATATTTCCGCTTCATTGAAAATGTTCTCAATCCTTAGAGATCTGAACGAAAAACAACTTGGTGTACGTACAGCTACTCGTATAGTATGTCACATGCCCTGTCAAAAGTTGTTGAGCAGACTGGGCCTTCATCTAAATGGCACCTCGAGGAACAGAACATTTTTGTGAATGTATGTTGAACTTGTTTCGCACCGTACATAGCCAAACGTGTGAATCGAACGTGCCAGGGGAAGGACAACAAACTAAACACAAAAATCAGTTGTAAATAAATGAGTTTTAAATGTATCACCCCTTGAAGTAAATAATCTGGTCATAATCATGTAGCTGACTCGTGTGTGTGTTATTTAATATATCAGTGATTTATAATGCATTGTAATATTTGGTATAGTATAGTCTATAAGGTAAAGCTCACAAATTTCAGGGAGGCTCAACTGGGACACATTTTGAGCTGGCAGTCACATCCTCCCTTACCCCCGCCCACTTTTACATGCACCCAACCGCTATCCTCATGAGTGGTTTTACACCCACTCAATTCATGAAGTGACCCCTCCTGTTCTGATATTGGTTGTGCCTACTGCTCATAGTCCATGCTTACTGGCTGCTCCGCCCAACCCTACACCACTCAGGAAGCCCTGCTCGTTACCCAAATCATGAGTCAAGCATGAAGCCAGAAAATGTGAAACCAGGACAAAATTCCGACTTTTGCACATGCTTCGGGAGACCAAAACATATTTTTGGATACACGGACCGTGCCAGCCAAACTAGAACGCTTGTTTGCTTTACTGCACAGTTCTCTGCACTCAAAGTTTTAGTGCCTCTCACAGTTTTGCACCTTGGGAAGCCGCCTTGATTTCCCACCCCTGCTCTCAGAACTGTTGTTGAGGAATATCTTGGAAGGATGACCACACTGAAACTTAATTGATGCTGATAGTATTAGAAATACCTGTTAGTACAGGCATTAACTAGATATGACTGATCACGCGTAAAATAGATCTGAAGAAAATGAGGTAATGTTAAGTGAAGGATAGGACATCTAACCACGGATTGGAAGGGGCTATGTTTTCGTTTATGGAGAACGATGATGTCGTGGCTGGTCCACTGTTCTCATTTATCAAGTACAGTATTTATGTGTGCTGGTCCAAGACACATCCATACTAGAAACATGTGTTCGCAGTCCTTCAGTGTTGTAATTACTAGGTTATTTCATTCCACCATGTTGCACGTTGAAATGTAAAGCACGGTGCTTCACGAATCAGTTCAAAACTAACATACTGTAGGTGCCCATCTATATATATAAAATCGCAAATCTGTCTGTCTGTGTGTGTGTCTGTGTGTCGCCGGACCATACGCAGTTTCATTGGACGGCGGTTGCCCCTGGCAACGGGTAGCGACGCATTCGCTGCCGGGTGGACGCCATTTTTAATTCCCGTTAAAAATATGCGCACGCATTTGTGGTATAAACTCGATATACCCAGCGTTGCCCGGGGGGAAAATACATTTAAAATCTTATGAAAACTTTCAAACATTACATACCAATGAAAAAACAACTGTGTAATTACTTTTAAACCCGACGCGCCAAGAATCGATTCTCTGAATCGCGCAAAGGAATCGAAGGTTGTAGATTCCTTTAGATTCGGACGATTTCCGTTTACTATAAGTTGTTTAAAGTCCATATAAACTGCTACGAACGGGAAATATCCGGCGTTGACCGGGGCAAAAATGTAATTAAAAACTCATGAAAAAATAAAAATTAAAATAACAATTAAAATGAAAGTCTATCATTCAAAATGTAAACCCCCAACATGCCAGGAATCGATTCTTTGAATCGCACAAAGGACTAATCGAAGGTTGTAAATTACTTTACGATCGCGCTTCCTGTTTAATATAAGTTGCTTATAGAGTTGATATAAACTGCTACGAATGGGAAATATCCGGCGTTGACTGGGGCAAAAATATAATGGTGCGGGTGGTTGTGAGTGGCGATTGTGAGTGGTGATTAGTGAGTGGTGAGGGGAGGTTGAGTGGTGAGGGTGAGTGGTGAGTGGTGATTGGTGAGCGTGTCATTGGTGAGGATGAGTGGTGAGGGAGAGTGGTGAGGGAGAGTGGTGAGGGTCAATGGTGAGGGTGAGTGGTGAGGGTGAGTGTTGAGGGTGAGTGGTGAGTGCTGATTGGTGAGGGTGTGATTGGTGAGGATGAGTGGTGAGGGAGAGTGGTGAGGGAGAGTGGTGAGGGTGAATGGTGAGGATGAGTGGTGAGGGTGAGTGTTGAGGGTGAGTGTTGAGGGTGAGTGGTGAGTGGTGATTGGTGAGGGTGTCTTTGGTGAGGATGAGTGGTGAGGGAGAGTGGTGAGGGAGAGTGGTGAGGGTGTGTATATATGTAAGGTTATTAAGAAATATATTTTTCACCCGGGCAACGCCGGGTACTTATGCTAGTATTCTATACAGTATTCTGCCCTGTCCTTGACTTTAATTGAATGCATTCTATTTACATACAATACTAATATGTTTGTGGTGACATAATTATATAACTGAAGAAAATAATATTTATTTTCAACTTGCGTTATTATATAAAGGCACACAAAATATGGTTACTCTATTTTTTACATTATAGTTGAACCGCATTCAAACATAAATCCAAAAATATCTTAGCATTTACTATGACAGTGCATGCATATCTCTCGAGGCATTGGCAGACTCACTTCAAATTACATGGAGGTCCAATATATACTCCATATTTATATTTTATTTCAAAATCATATGTTTGAAGACATAATTCTGATGGATCGCATTTAAAATTGGTTGGGACAGATAACGTGGTGCTCTGCATAATCCAGTCCTATAATCAGCACAAATTGCAGCTGTAAATTTGTTTTCCACACCTGGGTGCTTCTGGAGAAGATATTCAATTAGGTTCTGTGCCATAGCAATCGCCATCGTGTAATGGCTTCCTAAACTCTGATCGCTCCACGCAAACGATGGCGCCTGAATCACCATTCATTGTGACTTAACTTTTTACATTTTAAGCATTCCTCCTGTAAATCTCTACCCTTCAGCAACAGGACACCATGCTATAATATCACAAGCTTAGTATTAAAAAGTCAGCGTAATGAAGATTGTATCTGCATGTCACATTATGCAAGAGGTTATTGTGTCTACTAATACACATTGCATAAGGTCTTGGTTACTGCAGGTAAATGGATATAACAAGATAGCCATGGAAATGACAAACATTATCAGCCATTCTTCATAATACACAATTAATGGGAAAATGTATTGGGCTTTTAAAGGCTTTAGAGTTGCCTAATCTCCATGCATTGCTATTAAATTAAATTTGCCTCTAATTTAACAATAAATCACTGCTTATTGGCAATATTCATCTGTGACTATTGTACTGAAAGAAAAGCTGGCTGCTTCGTGCCTCCTTCTCCGCACCATCTCACCTTGGGTGAGGGCAGGTGGGCACCCAGTGATACCATTGCCAAACCATATTTTTTATGTTGTTAACTCTTCCGTTATTATTCTTTGGGTCTTTCGGTAAAGTCACATAGATAGGTAAAAATTTAATAAAAATAAGAAATATAAAATAAACCAAAAACTATGACGTTTCGATCATAACACAAGCGATTGTCATGAGGAGGAAAGAGGGGGAAAGCTGCTGAATGCAGACTGTTTTATAGGTTTAAAATGGGTGTAGTCCTATGGACATAAACGAAGTGGGTGGGGCTAGTGATGTTAATGTGAGAGATTAGCATGTTAATGTGAGAGATTACCATGTTAATGTGAGAGATTAGCATTTTAATATAAGATCGCAGAGTGGCCTCCACGACAGTGCATGGGTGGCTATGTTAATGTGAGAGATTAGCATGTTAATGTGAGAGATTAGCATGTTAATGTGAGAGATTAGCATGTTAATGTGAGAGATTAGCATGTTAATGTAAGATCGCAGAGTGGCCTCCACGACAGTGCATGGGTGGCTATGTTAATGTGAGAGATTAGCATGTTAATGTGAGAGATTAGCATGTTAATGTGAGAGATTACCATGTTAATGTGAGAGATTAGCAAGTTAATGTGAGAGATTAGCATGTTAATGTGAGAGATTAGCATGTTAATGTGAGAGATTAGCATGTTAATGTGAGAGATTGCAAGTTAATGTGAGAGATTAGCATGTTAATGTGAGAGATTAGCAAGTTAATGTGAGAGATTAGCATGTTAATGTGACATCGCAGAGTGGTGCATGGGTGGCTATGTTAATGTGAGAGATTAGCATGTTAATGTGAGAGATTAGCATGTTAATGTGAGAGATTAGCAAGTTAATGTGAGAGATTAGCATGTTAACGTGAGAGATTAGCATGTTAATGTGACATCGCAGAGCCACCGCGACGGAGAGGTCGGCATCCGGAGGTGGCCACGTTGGTGCAAGCCACGGCCGACGTGTTGGGCCTACCGTGTTTAAAATCTGCCTTATGTTCACGAACACGGTCCGAGACATGTTGCTTAGTTTCCTCAATGTAACTACTGCCGCAGACACAGCTTAGTTTGTATACGCCGGGGTATTGCATATCAGGGATCCTATCCTTCACAGATGGGATCAGATCACGATTTTTATGTACTGTGTTAAATCGAACCTGGATCTTTTGTTTGCTCAAAATTTAGGAAATATTTTTGGTGACCCCTGCTATGTATGGTAAGGTGATGGTTTGATTGGGTCCTCAGATGGTTCTTTCCCAACGGTTGGGGTGGTAGCTTTACGGATTGTGTGGTCCAAATATCCATTCGTCTTGAGACCTTGGTGCACGTGTTTCAGTTCACTGGCGAGGAAATGATGGTCGGAGATGCATCGAGCTTGATGAGGGAATTCTTCTGGGATGGATGGTGGTGGGAGTCAGGTTTTAGGTAGGCATCCGTATGAGTTGCTTTCCTGTATTTTTTCCAGAAAGCGTTTTGAGGTGATCATTCAGAAAAGGTGCTTTACAAAAATAAAGATTGATTGATATATAAATGTAAAGTGACTCCAGAATATGAAGTGAATCCAGAGAATAAACTAGGAAAACATCAGTTTTAAGTTAACTAAAAAGATTTAAACTGACGTTTAATTTGAATACATATTATCCAGTGACTGTAGATGTCGAAATGTGACGATTACTACGAGAATATCAAAGTGGAAAACAATCGTATTAAAATCAGCAGTGGCAGATCTATAAAGGATTACAAACCAACAAACCCTAAAATATAGTAAGCACACACTATTACTTGTACATGTACTACTGCCTTCATGAACATGTGCACGCATTTATAATTATCAGCTAGGAGTATTCCCCACCCGATGCCATATTACAGCGACCATACTCACAGATCGTCTGGAAAATAATTGGAAGTGAAACTCGGCCATGTGGTGGTACGTGCTTTAAGGAATGAGAAGGCTACGATCTACTGGAGATCAGGCACTGTGTGTGTGATGAATGCACTGAGTGTAAATTCCCACGAGAGAACGTGGAACGGCCTTTCTGCATGGCTGGACAAATGGGGCAGCTGGGAGCAGGCTCGACAGTAGATCGCAGTCGGCACTTAGCATGCCCTTTCTCCTAACATAGTACATCCAAACCACTGAGCCTTTGCTGATATCAGCAGCCAGTGGTTACATAATGAATGTGATCTGTGCGTTTGTCTTAGTGTGCACGCGCCTGTGACTTTGTGCTTAAACACGAACATGTCTTACTCTTTGGTTCTTTCAGTAAAGTCACGTATAAAGAGAAAATAATAAATTAAATAATAGCATACGACGTTTCGATTGCAGCACAAGCAATCATCGTCAGGTATAAATGAAAGAGAAAACAAACCTAGTATACTTAGAAATATAATGCAATACAACACAGAGAGTCGGCTAACATAACAATCAACACCCTACCCGGTTGATTACGTTCTTCCAAAGCAATCGAAACGTCGTATGCTATTATTTAATTTATTATTTTCTCTTTATACGTGACTTTACCGAAAGAACCAAAGAGTAATTCCTGCAGTCACGAAAGCTCCTAATTAATTAAGTACGAACATGTCTGTATGCACTGCTTTTGCATACAGTATTTGGAAATGTACATGTGTATTCGCATCATCATCTTCAACCATATTTTTACCTACTCATGGATGAAGGACTTTCCAGAGCCGTTGTCATCTCTTTTGTACTTGCGAAGTCGCAATCTATATCTCTTATGAATGTGAATTAATCTTATTCATCTATCTCTACGGTGGTGGGGTACTCAGGCGTGTCCCTTTCTTTGGCGACCATTCTATTGGTCATCATCCTTTCAAGTGATGTGTTCTGCTCAAATCCGATTACTTATCTTGACAATCGATACGATGTCTCTTAACTATGTTCTCTAATCCATATGTTCGTCTTTCTGTCTATAGGCAACAATCCCAGCATGCATCTCCTCTCCATCTTTTCAGTATCTATTCGATCTTCTTTGACAGCGTCCAGTTTCCGATCCTTTAATAACAGTTAATATGCATTGAGTCAAAGTAAAATGAAAACCCCAAAAAAGAACAAACTATCAGATACCTAAAAAAATATGATGAAGAGAAGATGTATGGAATGGGATGGAATTACAAAACTAGATAAAATCGCAAAAATAATTAGGGACAGAATAAGAAACCAATTCAGAGAACACAAAACACAACTGATTGAAGTGCGAAGAACAAGCACTGGTGCGATGAAAGCAGCAAAAAGGTGATGTTTTGCCACTCACAAATAGAATCCTCAGAGAGCAAAATGGATAATGAACGCATCATAAAGGCAGACTCATTAAACCAAATTAGAAATTATGTATATTTTTCGAATTTTTGTATTGTTTATTTCCACAAACAAATCATTCTCAGAGGAGGGTAGAGGATGTTCCAGATATCCCACTTATCACTGCCATTGGTGGCATAGAAAGCAAATGCTCTTTGACCAGATGTAATAAATGCCCATCGTCATAAAAGTGGAATCAGCTGTTCGATTATTAGCTGATCTTAAAATTAACTGATCTATTTACTAATTGTTTGCAAAGCCTCAACAATCGTTCAATTAAAAAACGCAAAGAAAATTGAAATCAAGAATGAAAAACCAATCAGCCTCTGATCACACGTATATAAATTGTCCATGAAGACCCTGGGGAACCGAACAATGGACAATAAGAGGCTAAATTTCGATTTAAAGCTTTCGTGACCGCAGGGATTCATATTCTTGGTTCTTTTGGTAACGTCACGTAGAAGGGAAATAATAGAATAATAAAAATAAAACATCATAAAATAAAAATTCTCACGACGTTTAACAGGCTAACCAGCCACGTGAGCAAGCTGAATTTAGAGAAAGTGTTTCTATCACTGACCACATGCAATGTCATACTACATACGGTGTTATTAACAAGATTTTGTGTTCTATAAATTAATACATCCTGTATATAACAGTGGTAGAATGTGGTTCGCAATCAGAAGGTTGTGAGTTCAAATCCTGGTTGGGGGTTGACCCAGCCACTCATCCATTTGGAGTCGATAAAAGGAGTAGCACTTCGTGAGAAAGTGAAAAGTGATTGCCCTATTAATAGACTTGCCTCACCATAGGAATATTGAATCTCCACTCCTGGCTCAGGGCTGGAAACGGTAGATGAGCCCCACTTTTTCATTAATTTAGACTTTGGTTTTTGTATAGGAAAATAATTAAACAACAATGCATTGTTAAATATATATCAACATTGTTTTCTCCAGTGGGTAATTGAATTTGGTGACCAAATATATATATTCTGAATTGTGTGCAACTACTAAATTGCATGACCTTAATGCCTGCTGGGTCTAGAGAAATATTTATGAGCTAGGATGGATCATCCTACTCTTGCAGGTCACTCGTGATAATTGGACAATCCTGGTCTCTTGATTTCTTACCCGGTTAAACAAAATACATTTGAATTGACTTGACCCTACACCAGTGGGTGCAAAACTTTTGGTGATCGCAAGCAACTTTCACTGACAAAATAAATGGCAACTAGCCATGTAGTGCTGCATCGAGTAATTGATTAAAATACATTTGTAAGCTCATTGTACATGTATGCAGCCATCTGTGACAATCGATTATTTACAATTTGTGCTTACTATTTGCTTATGTTACATTGAAATGAATAGTGCAGACAATTGCACAAATTAAACAGAACAAATGAGAAACACTGCAGGAAAGATGCTAAAACTAAATGCAAAACAACAGCTTATATAATCTATGATTAAATACGTCGATTCACAATTCATAACATGATTGGAGGGGGAGGAGGGTCATAACGTGCAGATAGAAGCTCGCTCGAGATGAAATAGCTTCGATGAAAACATTTTACAAATGGTGTTATTGCTCAGCTTCTCAGGAACAGCCAACAACAGGGGATTATTGTGTCCGTCCGTCCGTCGTGCAGGGAGGGGCTGGGTGGGGAGGGAGGGACTGGGTGGGGGGTGGGAGGGGTGGGGCTGGGTGGGGAGGGGCTGGTCACCCTGTGGTGCCCTTATAAAACTCAACGTTTAACATACTCACACCGGCTTGTGCCCGCCCTCACAGTCGGGCATATTTGCGGAATACACCACGCCGCCGTTGACCCTGGCCATTGACCGAGCAACCCAACGTTCCTACCAGCTCCCTCCGCAGGAATGTGTTAAATGGTGCGTACTGGATATAAGGCCTCCAAAACGTGAGAAATTCACCGTAGTACACACCCAGCTCAGAAAACTGTAATGACAGGTGATGATTCATGATGATGGTGACCTCATCAATTCCCACCCATCTCGACTGCGAATTAAGTGCAATTATACATGTTATATATATGCAAATTATACGTATATTGTATTCAATTAATGGAACCAATAACCAATAGACTAATCAATTATGTCAGCAGTAGATATCTACTATTTTTTTCAGACTTTGCATTTGTTTATCCAACCATAACTGTCCTACATCAATATATTGTGATATTTGCCAAGAAATTCACACAAAATTAAAACCCCACTCTCCATGGACACTGCAGCCTTGGAAATGATCATCAACAGAGGCTTGGCAGTCATCTGCCCTTGCTTGAAAGGAATCTAAATAAATAATTCCCATGTGCATCATCAAAAGTGTCTGTTTTCCATCTGAAAGCAAAACAAACTAATTTTCATATACACATCAACAATCAATGGTCTCTCTTATAAAGAGTGAACTGGAACACATAACCACATTAATAGCCTGCAACACTTAGAATGCGTTCAAGCGTGAGCCAAACACATTTCTACAGCGAGAACCCAGGAGTGAGACATGATCAGATGCCAACGTTCTCTTTTCCTGGCAACTGACACCGCTTGAGTGGCAATATGAACCCTGCAGTGAATGGACCACCTGCTCCAGGCCAGTTAATGGCGAATATAACCAGCTTGCAAATGGCAATGTCCCAATGCAAATGACAATAATTGGTAATGGGCTGTGTTAAGATTGTGTAATAAGGCAATCCTCTGTTGCAGTCATTAGCACTGAATACGTTTCCATAAAAAATAGGATCGTGCAGCCTTTGCACTGGTGTTCAGCACGGGGATTATGAGATGCTTCAACCAAGCGGATCTGTTGTCAGTGAAAATGAGCATCACCGCTATAACATTAACATAATATGTTGACGTGAGAAGAATGTAACATTGGGTTTGTGTTTAAATGGTAGTTTGGTGAGCGGGATTAATACATCATTATGCACATGGCTTGTCAAGGCTTAGTCTGTTACGATTCAAACTTTTCTGGCTCTAAAAGATACCAGTGAATGTATAGAATCTCCATGAATTTCAAAATAATTATTGAGGCAGGGAAATGCTGAACAATCATTTGGAGCTTTAACTGCATGCATGGGAGTGCATGCGTGTAATCCAGAACGTTGGAGGCAAACTCACAGATTCACTGGGCTATGAGATTACCAGAAGGTAGAAATACAGAAAAAGCACTCATGAACCCATTTTTACAGTTCTTCTCATCCATTAGCCAACATCTTTACTCGCGATGTCTCCCCCTGAAGCCCATTTCATTTCGTTAACAGTCAATTTCTAAAGTGCATGCATTCTCTTGTCCATGCGAGGACCTCTTTCTGTATCTCGGAGTGATGCTTAGCACGATATGTACGCCGTGTATGATACTTAATGGTGTAGGACATGCATTGTGAATTTACTCTAAAATGTACGGGAGTAATAAACGCGTTAGCAGCGACGCTGACGCATCACACTGGATCGTGCGACACCGCTCGCACGAGATGCATTTTCATCCATTTTCCCTCGTACTCATGGACACGCTCCATGAGACGCAGACGGTGCCCAGTATGCATTTATAAATGCAGTCTGAGTGCTCAGTGAAGCTACATGAGATTACAAGTAGCTTAGACCAGCCGAGCAGTTTTTGTTCAAAATGTTGAACATTAAATGCGATCGTGTTAAGAAGGGGGTAATTAATGATGTAGCAGACAGCATGCTGTGAAAACGCTGCCCTGAATGGATTCAAATCGGGTGGTTACATGGATCAGTAGGTTGCCACTCGAGCACGGAGACAAGCTGGGATAACAATCGGTGGTTAACATGTAAAATTTAAAGTGTACATCTAACAAAAAATATGTATAGTACAGTACAGAAATGGTACTGCATTTTAAAGACAATCTCACCACTCCATAAACAGCTTTGATCTATAGTAATGTGATATGTATGCATAGTGTACCCTGGGGCACTATAATACATTTTCTTCCCATAAATTACAAGTATTGTGAAGAGCATTTAGTTCAATTGACCCAAAGCAAGCATGAACGTGTTATTCTACCTACCTGCACTAGACAGCTTTCAACGGCGATCTTTTTTAACTTCTTAAACTTTATTCATTTTATGAAATGTAATTGAACTTAATAAAATCTGTACGTAATTGTTTTTGTTATAGCCCATGTTTTCAAATTTAATTTTATTTTACCTTTCACGCTGCAATTATTAAAGCGCTGCGTATATTATTGCATGGTTCACTAGATTAATGAACTCCACTCTTTAAAAAAATACAGACACAAATAAACAATATTTCATTGTTCTTGTGCTTGTTCAAAAAGGGAAGCCTCACTACGTAGACCACTGTCAACCCTTGCAGTGCTTTTGAAGATCGCTAAGTAGTACAAATGCAGGGGAAAATCGTATATGCAACAGGGTTTCATGGGCCACTTCCCAATTCTCACGCCCTGTGGACAAGTAGTGGTCTGCCAGCCACTTCCCACTACCCTGTGGACCAACAGTGGTCTGTAGGCCACTTCCCACGGCCCTGTGGTCCAGCAATGTGGACCAGCAATGGTCTGCAGGTCGCTTCCCACTACCCTGTGGACTGGCAGTGGTCTGTCAGCCACTTCCCACGGCCCTGTGGACCAGCGGTGGTCTGCAGGCCACTTCCCACGGCCCTGTGAACCATCAGTGGTCCGCAGGACACTTCCCACGGCCCTGTTGACTGACAGTGGTCTGTAGGACACTTCCCACGGCCCTGTTGACTGACAGTGGTCTGTAGGACACTTCCCACTACCCTGTGGACCAACAGTGGTCTGCAGGCCACTTCCCACGGCCCTGTGGACCAGCAGTGGTCTGTAGGACACTTCCCACGACCCTGTTGACCAGTGGTGGTCTGTAGGCCACTTCCCACGGCCATGTGGACCAGCAGTGGTCTGCAGGCCGCTTCCCACGACCCTGTGGACCAGCAGTGGTCTGTAGGCCACTTCCCACGACCCTGTAGACCAGCAGTGGTCTGCAGGCCACTTCCCACGACCCTGTGGACCTGCAGTGGCCTGCAGGCCACTTCCCACGACCCTGTAGACCAGCAGTGGTGTGCAGGCCACTTCCCACGACCCTGTGGACCAGCAGTGGTCTGTAGGCCACTTCCCACGGCCCTGTGGACCTGCAGTGGTCTGCAGGGCATTTCCCACGACCCTGTGGACCAGCAGTGGCCTGCAGGACACTTCCCACGGCCCTGTGGACCTGCAGTGGTCTGCAGGCCACTTCCCACTACCCTGTGGACCAGCAGTGGTCTGTAGGCCACTTCCCACGGCCCTGTGGTCTGCACTAAACCCTGTCCTCTGATATGCTATGTAAAACATGCAATGTATTCAAACTTCAGTCTGAACACGCAGCACATTCCCAGAGAATGCAGTACATGTAGTGCGGAAGATTGTACATTTGGACGGAAGTGCTTTCTAATCCTTGTTTTAACATTTACAATTACTGCATAGATGAATCTAATAATAATCAACCATTTGATCATGTTTAAACTTAAATTAAACTAAATTTCCCATGTTAATTTATTAAATGGCTAATGGCACTAATGAAATGCAGATCATCCATGACTCTATCAACTTGCCTGTAATTGTGTTGAAGAGTAACGGTGAAATGCAAAGTACACACATGCAGGCAGCTGGATTGACACCCACCATTATTCCTTTACAAAATGGTTTGCCCAAATCTCTTACACCCGTGTGCTTACACATAGCTTGCTGTGGTTGCACTGGTAGATCATGTTCAGTTGATGTGACATGGGAATCCATTCTTCACAAATAGGCATTTAGCCAACAGCAATACTAAAAACCTAAAGGAGTGGAGTCATGCCATTCCTGACTTTTTGTTCTTGCCCTGCATTAATTTACAGGAACTCTTGTAGGCTGCCTCTATATGTTGCTATCTTCAAATGGGCAGCACAGCAGAAATATTCATTCAGGCACGGCCAATATCAATATAGTAGCGGAGGTTAAACAACTCCCTGACGAAAATTTAAGTCACGCCACCTCAAAGAATCATACAGCAACGCTTTGCAGTTATTAGCCATCTATTTTGTTTAAGGGACAATTACCGACCGTATCAGTAAAATCTAACCAAGCCTTCCACCACTGTGCGATTACACAGTCAAGCTGTTTAAGCGTTGTATTACTGGGAATTCGTCCCAGGCCATCTCAGGAGCATGCTGGCAATAGCATCAGCAGACTGAGATTAATATATGGCAATGCTAATTAACATCCATGGATAAGGAATGCTATTGTGATCACCCCAGTAAACAGGGAACGTTGGACAAACGTTGGGCCAATGTTGGGTCGACATGGATCCAATGGTTCCAACCACATGCCAACGTTGGCCCATTGCATATCTACTAGGACACACACGGATATGAAACATGTCCTTACTCACACTAAGGTACCATGTGTCACTGTCTGATCAAATACTTTTCTTGATTTGTAAAACATAGTTCTTGCTTGCTAATTGCATGAATAAATTGACATTTACACCTGGGAAATGCTATACTATATGACACATTAAATTGCCTTTCTTTAGTTACTGCATACATATGAATGAGAAGGAGCTAAGTACAAGTAGCCAAAATAAATATACTGTTGAACTATATGCTATAATTAATTGGTGTTACTCTATTAAAAACTGTATCGGCTGCATTAGTGGTGTTGTATTAACGTCATCATTAATGCTGCCTATCAACAACAAGATAAATATGTAATAATTTAATATTGTGGAATATGGCCCTTCTTCAGAGCAGAAAAGCAGAGGGTATATTGGCAAAAGCGTCATTATCAAACGTGTCATAATAATGTAGCTTATACTACAATACACAGATAATTATAACAATGAAATAACTGCTAGGCTTTCAAACATGTACCTTGTATATTATATTGAGCTGACTGTTTAAATTACCATTGGTTTAAAATAATCGTGGTATTGTCTAATCCTGTACCACGATTACCACAATATAGTATATTGTGAAAGAATACTGAATTTGTTTATTTATCTCTTCGCTACACAGATCTTTTTTCTCCACCAGTTTTCACACATGAATGCACGTTGTGTATAACTGCATGCAGATGAATGACTTAGACGTTTTCTTGCTAAATAATGTAATATAGCGCACAGTAGGTAAGCATCTGTGTTAAAGTAAGACGATCTGGCTCTTGGGGTTAGTTCTTATATAATTACACATTTTCGAAATTGTATTTTTTTAACGAATTGAGTTTATGTGAGGTCCAAATGATGCATTACATGCCATCTTTTTTGCTAAATATTCTGTATATATACAGCCACCTATATTTTGATATAAACACGTTTTATGGTGAAAGGCAATCAGCCTGACGTAAGGCATTTGCAAAAAATATTCAATTTGTCATGATGTTTCCATGTTCATAGAGAAAAATACTGTACTATTCACAGTATTATATAAAGTATAACGTTTAATTATCAGTGGTTATGTAGAGGATTCCCTTGATTAAAGTGTCAATTTTTACCGCTTCACCACTAAATTATTTCACAAATGTATTATTTCTTGCTGCAGGCAAAATCCTTTTTGGCTTCATACACAATCCAATGCATGTATCATGAGCAAACGATTGCATTTGAAATAAAAAATGTATTCGTTTTTACATACCAATCAAAAATATAAGAAAGAGTTACGTAATGATGCTTCAATTTTGTGTTCATATATAGTTTGGATACGTCACATTGTAAATACTTCAAGCTCATTGTAAATACAAACAACTAAACTCGTATTGAAAGTAGGATGAATAAACCAAATTCGCTTATTTAAAAATATATTTTAATAACAAAAAAAATATGTTCTTGTATATTGATTACAAAAGTTTACTTTGCAGATTTATTATCAAATTCCTCAAATGCTGACTGCAGTAAAGAATCATGTGAAACATTTCAAATAGAATTGCAGCAGACAGTCGCCCAAAGCTGTCAGATTGTGTGCATGGGTATTCTCTTCAAGTCAAGCCATGACGAGCAGTTGGCTTCACTATTGACACTGTGCCCTTCAAATTTAAACCTCATGACATGTACATTGGCATGGTCCAGCCCAAGTTTACAAGATGTGGAGAGTTAACTTTTAATACTTGGGGTCAAAAACATTTAGATATTTTGAAAACCTGTTCAATAAATGTGTAAGTGCTAACCATGAGGAAACTCATCTCGGTATTCAATGTAACAATAAAATAATGAAAACAGAAACAGATGGAGGCATCTTCAGTCTGTTATACAGCCTGGGGAGAACTATGAAAATGTACTTCTGACCGCAGTCAGACTTGGCTGGCTGTGGTCAGAAAATAATTGTCCCAGCAATAGGTTAGATGGCCCAGTGGCAGCACGCGGACTGCTTGTTGCTGAGGTTCACAGTTCCAATGCGACAGGCCGCCTTGGTTATTGCCGCAGGTGTATTAACTGTAAAATGTGCCGTTTGCTTCAGAGTGGACGTTTAAGATCGGGCGACATTTGAAAAGAGTAGGCCATTGTGAGCAGGCATCATGGTCAAAATTAGAAGAAGAAAATAACTTGATATTTTTGGGGAAAATGTACGAATTCTTTATTTATCCTGGTGAGAGCCACATACTCAGTGTTGGACTTTATTTCAGGAGGTCTTGCATTGGATTTTTAATTTGAGATGTTATCAGCTAATTTATGTGGGAGGGAACTGGAGTGCCTGTAAAAAACACCAACACATGCAAGCAGGCAACACTATTCCTGTACAATCTTAATTTGAAGCTTTCGTCACTGCAGGAATCCACACTCGTTGGTTCTTTCGGTAAAGTCATGTAGGTAGAAAAATAAATCCAGCAGTGGAACTGCTAGATTATATAAATCCAGCAGTGGAACTGCTAGATTATATTTTCTGCCTGAGGACGACCGCTTGTGTTGCGATCGAAACGTCGTGATATGTTATTTTTTGTTTTGTTTTATTTTTCTACCTACGTGACTTTACCGAAAGAACCATAGAGTATGTATTCCTGTACAGATTGAAACAGATGGCGATAAGCCCACTTGCTATACTGCCATCTGGCTAAGCCACGGTTGGTTATATATGGTAAGAAGGAAGTAAAAAATACATACATGCAAGGGAGTTTCACACCAACCCTTGCCTCCACAGATATGCATCACCTGCGAATTGCTCATTTGGGATTGCACATATCAACATCGCCCACAGCTGCTATAAATGCCCACGTTAAAAGCCACTTTGTTCAGCTATCATTTGTGGTCAGGCTGCTTCTGTAAAATAAGCTAATAGTCCCGTGAGCTTTACCTGGTAAGATAGTTTTACGTGTATTTTTTAGTGATTTTCTTACCTTTCCTATAGTTGGCACTCCGATCGTGTTTTTGTACTCTTTGTTGTTGTAACATTGTGACGCTGTGCCCCTACTGGACATCTGTGAAAAAGAGCTTTATAGCTCATCGGATTCCTCCTCCAGTATAAATAAATATTCTGATAAATGTATTCTGAACTGCAGACTGTGTCTGTGAAACATGACACCTGCTATCCCTGCAATATAAGAATGGTGTGAATACCAAATGCACTCAATCAGTGACCGAGAATTTGGAAATAGATTTTCTGATATAACTTAGCAAACTAATGCATAATAACGTCCCTCATGGAACCCCGGTATTGTTTTTTCTCCACGGGTTTATTAGCATTTTCGACACAGTGGCATTAGAAATACAATACTCGAGATGACTTCAATCAACTGTTCCACGTAAAGGGCACTTGTGCACAAATTGCTGCTGTAACATGTGTGGACAAGCGGTGTGATAAAGTTTACCCAATCTCTACGCAATACAAATGAACCATTATGAATTGCAACTGGACGCCTGACTTTCAGAGTGCCCTTTTCTGCTGGTGTGAAAGTGTCTTTTCAATTATATTTTTGCTGTCAAAATTAATCAGGATAATGCAATGTATGTGCCAAGTTCTTCCGATGTTTTGTGTTTTATACGGTGTCTATTCAACTGCATGAATCATAAATGGTTACTTCAGAAAGGATATAGTGCTCCACAATTATGCACTGGTAATTTGTCCCAACAACTGGAATAGCAATTAGAGATTGCATAATCATGCACATTTTCCCAATAGCCAACTCACATGCTAATCATCACGTGGCAATGTGTATGCATTTAATAGTTGATTTAAATTAGCTATTTACCTATTTATTACATAGTTCTACTTGCATTAGATTTTGACATATACGCTGAAAGAGTTCCATCAGTCTACCTGTCCAATAGCGTTGTGTTCTAGCATACATCTATTACAACATAAAGTTCAGTCACCTTCATGAGTGGCTAACAGTATAATTTTAATGAAACAAATCGATTAATAAGCAAGATATGCAGCATATAATCATTATTATTTGTAAATAGTATATTAAAATCATGCATTTTTTTATCACACTTTTTTTGTTATACAAGAGTTAATTAAAACTATAATATTTAAAACGTATATGTAGTGCACAATTAATGTATTTAATATAATAATTGCCCTCACGGGGTATCCAGGATTTCATGACAACAAACCCTACATGCTAAGTCAATATACCGTAGAACATTTATCTACTCTTTAGGCATCTTCAGTTGAATCAGAACTCATGTGATGTTGCTGGTTTTTAAAGAAGTGCAAAAATATGATCCACTCAGATAACTTCTACCTTCACTTAATACGTAACAAAGGGTTACTAAATGAGCTTCAAAAATGATTATTTAATTTAAACAGCAGTAACAGATTCCTTGGTTGTCTCGTCCGTCTATATGAACGAGTACGAAAGGAAACTCTGTCTCAGTGACAATTTTGTCTCAGACTGTTGGGTCTGACATTCTATTTGGTAGTGTCTGTGAGATTAAACTTTGTTTAATTTAAAACAAAAAATTTCAATTGACCAAGTGTATGATGTGATGTACTTCCAAAACTTTTGCTCCATAGGCCCCTTAAACTCGTTTTCAAGAGTATATTTTGTAATATTAGTTAATAATCCAATTATTGAACAAAATACGCACATTGTGGTGCTTAAATAACAATCTGTCACCATATAAAGTGAAAGTAAACGTGTAATGTGATACAAACATATATATGAGCTTTTGTTTTGCTGTAAGAAAAACATTGTAAAAAATTTTAATCAAAGTTTATCGATTAAATAATTTATCATCTTGAATTAAGGCATATGAGCTGTTTGATAAATCGAGTGGATTTTGGCTTCATAAAGGTAAAATGGTTAAACTGATTGGGTTTGGTGTGCTGGTACATTTTATATGTTTACTTTACACACTACTGAAAATTGTGTTCTCCCTGAAATACAATTCAATGCGCAAATTGTTGTGTGAAAAGTTTACTTTTCGGCTTTTCTGATTGTTTAGATAAATAATGTCTGTGTTTAATCAGGTGCAGAAAAAGCGTTAGTGTACAGTTGTAATTTCCATATTTAAAAGCAAAAAGTATAGTATACCTTTTTTATATATAAAGAGCCTATTTCAGAAAAGGAAACACATTCCAAATCTAATTCGCTGTGCTTTGTATACCATGACCCGTTTATACTTCATGTTATTACGATAAACATGTTGACATCTTAATTATAATAAAACATGTTTGATACCATTTTACAATGCTTAACTTAAAAGTTACGTGTAGTAAAAGTGTAGGAAAAAAGAAAACAAACATTTGAACTGCTCACATTTTGAAATTTTGTATTAATAAGTTATAGACCATAATTACGCTTTAATGATGTAAAGTTATCCGGTCTAAAAATCTGTTTCTTTGGAATTAGCAGTTTAACGCTAATGGGATGTTGAATACTTTTTAATGAATGACACTTTTTCAACCAATTGGAATGTGAAATAATGGGAAACATTACACTATGCCAATAAAATAAAATTAGTCATTGGAAATAATGGTGTTATTTCAGCATGGCTAGGTTCTAATGAGTCGCTGTAGTCACTGTCAAATTTACATTTGTGAGATTTGATGAGGGAGTTTCCTTTGTTTGGGTTTGGTGTGCTGGTACTCTCTATGTAATAGTTGTCTAAAACTAAGCTCTAATTTGGCTTTAAAAGTGCTATGTGTTCAAATTGTGTTGTGTTATATTCTAAGTGGAGAATACACGTAATTTTAATATGCTTGCATAATTTTGGTGTACAGCAATACTTGTTCTGCATATTTTAGGAATACAGAGACATTCACAATATCCCTCTCACATGTAAACAATCATTAATTGACCAATAACACCTTAATATATAAAGAACCACAAAGTTTGGGCAATTGTTGGTGCCAGCTCATCGAGTGGCTGCCTTCCTGCTTGTTTGTGGTTTCTCACCCTTCTGATGCATTCGCTTTCTTTCTGAGAGTCAGTGAATACCTTGCAGCGCGTGTCACAAGTTCAATTTATTATTGTTGTTCAACATCCTCATTTTTTTAATGTTTTGAAAATGTCCCGCTCGATAGTGCAATCGACAGCACGTCACGTGAAGAAGTATCCTTTCGGATGTCTCGCAGGGCAGCGTAACTTTTCGTGTTGGAGAACGGTCCACAGAAGTGAATATGACAGGGCAACTTCTGAGATCTCTTTAAGGCACCTCTGGTCCATACCTAGTAGTCGGCAGCATTTCTCACCCACTCTGCACATGACAGCGAGGTTCATTGCATGCCAGTCAAATCGATATGTAGCCAATAAAGTGTATGGGTACATTGGTTGTGATGGGGTTTTTTTTGTGCAGTCATTGGTGGCCGGGCTGAGACCATCAAATCCACTTCACGTTGTGACCTTCTTTAATCACAGGTGGCCATCTGGATTCAGACCGAGGTCTCAGCATTGGCAGATCATAGTTTTGTAAATTCTGTTTCACTTAAAAAAATGTGTCAATGGCACCAACAATGAATACCTTCTTTTTAATCCGGTGCATATGATTCTATTTTTATTCACATTCTTTGTGAACTTTATCAAGAGATTGATATCCACAGGTCATTTGAATGAATACAAAAGGTAATAAGAGAATGTCTTATTGTTGGACAAAAGAGCAAACAAGTGTGATATTGTGAAGTCAATACTCGAGGCGAACAGAGCATCCCGTGTGCAAACCGGATAGCGTATCTCATCCCAGTCACACATGTTCGTGAATATTCATGGTATTAACTTTAGCAATGCAACGGTCATAGCGTTCAATTCATAAACATTTCAACATGAACTCAGTGATCTGCAAGAATGACATTCATAATATAGGTTTTTGGGTCAGATCGCGTTATTTATAAATGTGTCGTAACCCTCCACCACCCGACACGGCCAAACAGTAAAAAATGTGTCACGCTTTTCAAAGGATAAAATAATTCACTTCTTTAGTGCATTTCAATCACAATGCAATTATTTTGTCCTTTGAAAAACGTGACACATGTTTTACTGTTTGACCGTGTCGGGTGGTGGAGGGTTACGACACATTTATAAATAACGCGATCTGACCCAAAAACCTATATTATGAATAATATTGGTCGCGAAAGCCTACGTGTTATAAAGAATGGCTTTTGTAATGTTATATTTTATATTCATGTCATAGCTGCTGATGACGAGTGTCTTGCCCACGCATTATTATCCAAGGACATTCTGCCGTGGCTGAATCAGCAACCATGCACAGAAACCGACAAGTGTCTATCGATATGACTTGCATGTGCCAATACATGTTTACATTTGCCACTGCTTCCCTCATTTGCTTGGCCCCACTTCCTTGAGTAAGCTGCATAGATCATGCTCCTTCAACAACCATCAATAACATTCACTTTGCAATTAACAATAAATCACTACAGGAAATGCTTAATATAAATAATCTGGAATACAAACCACACTATGTCAATCGATGTACAGATAGGGATGATTTCAATCACAATGCAATTACAGTATTTCAATCAGCTCTCACTGTGAGATATGATTAAATATGTCTCGCTATGAGAGCTGAATTATTATTATTGTCCATGTGACATACAAGAAACGGGGTGGTTGCTTCACAGATTTTTTCAGTCTCATTTGTACAATATTGGCAGCACATTAGCCTCAACATAACCATTATCAGGAAAAAAAAATTCACTCACGTAATTTTATGCATGTTTTGAAAGCTCAAGAACTGATCAATTAATATTTTTATTCATTGCACTTCATGACTAGCAACCACCTTCCAGTAGCTATTGGTTGTGTAAGGGGTGCAACGTATTTGTCACCATTTGTCACACCGCGATGTTTTAGTGAAATTACAGGATAACGATGCACATACGATATATGTGCATCGTTATCCAGGTTCCTTATGTCGGATACATAGGTTATACATGTTAAAAGAGTAATTCGTCAAGAGTTCTACCCCAACACCAATAATATTTTGTCAGTCTTTGTGGAAATGTTAGACACGCTTTTGTTTGGGATATCTAAAAACTAAAAACCATTCCCATCATCACTCATGTAAGGTCAGCATTATATGCTTTGCAAATAAATTGCTTGAAGAGCAAATGACATACACGCATGCCTGATGGAAAGTTTGGGAAAATGGAATTGCTGATGCTGATTGATTCAATCACATATATTGACAAAACCAGCAGGCAAGTCTCTCAGGACATTGCAGGGGAAGCGTTCACCAATAGGCTAACCTACGACCATCTTCTGGGGCACCAATGGGATTATTGCAATAGCAATAGATGGGCAAAATATTCAGTTATTATTGCAAATATGTGCCAACATGACACCCATTAGCTTTGATAAATTGCACATGTGCAGCCTTCCAGAATTGTTAGAGCGCTTGTATTCATTAAACGTTGACAGAAACTACAATGTATATTTTCTAATGAGCAAGTAAAATACAATTCATATTCTTTGTTTAGTAAGGGACTTCTTATTATAGCTTTTGAATAAAAAAAATATTGTTTGTTTTACTTCTGTAGTGGAGTAACGCGCGCGGGGTTATGCAAACAGTGTACATGCACGTGTGAACCGCTGACAGTGAAGTCAGGTCAGGGCAAACAGGTGCCGTGAGAGAGTAATCCAGAGAAAGACGACAAATGAAGGTGCATAGCGATGATTGGCTGGCTGCAAATGCAGACACGGTGTAGGCGCCTCGGAGCCTGCAGATTGAGGCGATAGCAGCAGAAGCCACGTGCGAGAGGCGACGGGAGGGAGGACGCCAGCTTAATTAGGGCGTTCAATGAGGAGCAGGATAAATACGGCCACGTGTGAGGCAGGGAGTTGAGTTGCTTGGAGTGAAGAGTGAACACAAGAGAAGTCCGGGGCCCCGCTCGCCACACAGCGTCCTCTCCAGCGGTGTTGGCTGATCCCCCGCTGGAGGCAAAGGCGAGGTTGGAGAGGCGAGGGTAGACAGGCTAGCAGTAGAGAGGCTAGCGGAATCCTACGTGTGAGTGCGTGAAGACTAGCAGTAGAGAAGCTATCAGAGTATATTGTGAGAGACTAGCAGCGAAGAAGCTAGCAGAGTGTATAGTGAAAGGCTAGCAGAGTGAGAGGCTAGGAGAGTGAGAAAGGGGACAGGCTAGCAGCAGAGAGGCTAGGAGAGTGAGAGAGAACAGGCTAGCAGTGGAGAGGCTAGGAGAGTGAGAGAGAGAACAGGCTAGCAGTGGAGAGGCTAGGAGAGTGAGAGAGAGGACAGGCTAGCAGTGGAGAGGCTAGGAGAGTGAGAGAGAACACGCTAGCAGTGGAGAGGCTGGGAAAGTGAGAGAGAGAACAGGCTAGCAGTGGAGAGGCTAGGAGAGTGAGAGAGAGTACAGGCTAGCAGTGGAGAGGCTGGGAGAGTGAGAACAGGCTAGCAGTGGAGAGGCTAGGAGAGTGAGAGAGAACAGGTTAGCAGTGGAGAGGCTGTTAAAGTGAGAGAGAGAACAGGCTAGCAGTGGAGAGGCTAGGAGAGTGAGAGAGAACAGGCTAGCAGTGGAGAGACTAGGAGAGTGAGAGAGAGGACAGGCTAGCAGTGGAGAGGCTAGGAGAGTGAGAGAGAACAGGCTAGCAGTGGAGAGGCTAGCAGAGTGAGAGAGAGAACAGGCTAGCAGTGGAGAGGCTAGGAGAGTGAGAGAGTGAACAGGCTAGCAGTGGAGAGGCTAGGAGAGTGAGAGAGAGGACAGGGCTAGCAGTGGAGAGGCTAGGAGAGAGAGAGAGCAGGCTAGCAGTGGAGAGGCTAGCAGAGTGAGAGAGAGAACAGGCTAGCAGTGGAGAGGCTAGGAGAGAGAGAGTGAATAGGCTAGCAGTGGAGAGGCTAGGAGAGTGAGAGAGAGGACAGGCTAGCAGTGGAGAGGCTAGGAGAGAGAGAGAGCAGGCTAGCAGTGGAGAGGCTAGCAGAGTGAGAGAGAGAACAGGCTAGCAGTGGAGAGGCTAGGAGAGTGAGAGAGAGGACAGGCTAGCAGTGGAGAGGCTAGGAGAGAGAGAGAACAGGCTAGCAGTGGAGAGGCTGGGAGAGTGAGAGAGAGAACAGGCTAGCAGTGGAGAGGCTGGGAGAGTGAGAGAGAGAACAGGCTAGCAGTGGAGAGGCTAGCAGAGTGAGAGAGAGAACAGGCTAGCAGTGGAGAGGCTGGGAGAGTGAGAGAGAACAGGCTAGCAGTGGAGAGGCTGGGAGAGTGAGAGAGAGAACAGGCTAGCAGTGGAGAGGCTAGGAGAGTGAGAGAGAGAACAGGCTAGCAGTGGAGAGGCTAGGAGAGTGAGAGAGAGGACAGGCTAGCAGTGGAGAGACTAGGAGAGTGAGAGAGAGGACAGGCTAGCAGTGGAGAGGCTAGGAGAGTGAGAGAGAGGACAGGCTAGCAGTGGAGAGGCTAGGAGAGTGAGAGAGAGGACAGGCTAGCAGTGGAGAGGCTAGGAGAGTGAGAGAGAGGACAGGCTAGCAGTGGAGAGACTAGGAGAGTGAGAGAGAGGACAGGCAAGCAGTGGAGAGACTAGGAGAGTGAGAGAGAGGACAGGCTAGCAGTGGAGAGGCTGGGAGAGAGAGAGAGCAGAGTTAGCGGAGCAGGCGAGCAGGGCAAGTGGGAGCGTTGCGACGGAGTTACGTAGTGTTGAACGCGTGGAGTTCTGTTCGAATAAAAGTAACACAGGAGGAAAAAAAAGTTGTCCGCGTGAAATAACACCACTACACTTCTATAGCAATGGAATCTTTAGAAAGCAACTCTGCAATGGTTATCCATAATAATGCATAGGAGGAATTCTGCAACCTCCCATGCATCGGTGAAGGTGTTGGACAGCAGCTTATTGGGAACTGTAAAATAAGGCTGCAAAGTCGGCTTGTCATATAGGACTGTCATAGATACGAAGCAATAACACTGCCACTTGCTTCTGCTGCTGACATATTTGGTGCAAGTAATGGCAGGAGGTAATAATGCTGTGTTTTATGATTTCCCAGAACGGCGCTACAAAGGACCAATCGCACATCTGAAATCAACATTTAATAAGCTGCGATGCTGGATGAAGCAACGTGTGATGAATGACTTCTGCATTGCCATAAGGCCCCACAGATGTCACTGTGAAATAAATGCGCTGACCTTTTCGCCAAAACAAGTCTGGGTATACTTCATACAATGGTGACTTCAGTTGATTTATCTCATTTTTTATTCAGCAAACTATCCTTTGAACCGTCTGTTTCCACGTTTGTAACATGTAACATGTTACTTTTCAGACCAAAACAGGAGGATTCCTCGACAACTCTGGCTGTCGCCTGATCAGGGTGGTTGTAAATACCGATGAAACGTCGTACTCGAATTGTAAATGTTGTGGGTTTACTCTCCAAACACATCGGTGTGCTTAACCAGTAATTAATTTACATGTTTTGTTTACGTGCCAAACCTTACTCATTGGCTATGTCGGGTGGTGGCAGGTTTAATAACACATTTATATCTACACGATCTAACCAAAAAACTCCTATGATGGATGTAGCATGTTATTTGACAAAAAAAATATTTTACAGTATTTTCTAAATAGTGTTTTTTATTAACATGGGCGATCTCCGTTTTACTGACAGTTAATACATATTTAGGATACTGTAGTAAATGTCTAATCAAATAGTGCTCTTTACATTGAATATGTTATACCATTACATTAAGAACAAAAATACTTAAAATTGCAAGCCAAGTAGCTTGCATTGCACGTATATGTAGTAACTTTGTAATGCAATAACCACAGCTGGAATAAATAAAGAACTACAAAATATAAACACTCCAAAGTTGGTTATAAGTGACTACATCAGCATATGCAAACAACAAAAAAAATCGAGAGAAATTTTTAGCAAATGTCATATTACAAAAAACGCCTATACATTCCATTTTTTAAATGAGGTAATGGGTGGAAAGAGGGCCTAGATAAAGATTAAAAAACATAGAAAATTAAAAGCTAATTTTGAATGTATCATCTGTTTCGATTGCTTCTTAAAGTTATCGATGCACTGATAAATGTCTGCAGTCACTTTGGCCCACGCTGAGTGAGGGCCAGTTTTAGAAAATGGGTCCATATAATGTTTGGAATTTTTTCTTCGTAATCATGGTTCATCCACAACTAGGACAATATACCTATGGATAATCTACATTTGATATAAATGTAAATGTTAAGCCCCATCAAAAATTAAACTCTTGTATGTAATAAATCAATATTTACCCTTCCATTAGTAAAACCCCATGAATAGCAGATGTTATAAAGATTCAAGGTATGTAAGTAAATTTCAAGTAATACAAGTTGGCAGCAGTGATGTACTGGTTATCGCGAAGCACTGTGAACCCTGTGTGACCTACGTTTAATTCCAGACCACGGCTAACATCAGTGGCACAATATCTGAACCAGTCCCGGGCACTCCCCTTGACCACACCATACTGACTAGCATGGTGAAGTATGCTTAAACAACCCAATCACTGGCATTGGCATGCAGATTAACAAAGGATTGTAAATAATTACCATTACATTAGGTATAAAAATGAATTCCAAATACTAAATCCTAAATCGCAGCTAAAGTAAGGAAACATTTCCACCTGTGCATTCAAAATTATGTTCAGAAATGTGGCTCAATATCTTGGCAGACTCTACAATTAAATTATTGGCAGCTGTCAAAGTGCCATCTGTTAATTTATATACAGTAGACTCGATTAATTACCCGTGTTAATGATGGGGAGGATGGCAGGGGATAATTCAAATTCGCGGATAATCCAAACATTTAAATTTTCCACGTATCTCTATGCCAAAAAACACTAATATAAGTATACATTACGTTTAAGAAAATAAAAATAAGAATAGGCGTTATCCTTTCTGGCAATAAAACAGTTGTTAAAACCAAATAGATACCTTTTGCAAGGAATCAAGTCTGCATTAACCACACGTACTTGTGGTGAACATGCAAACAAAACATGCTCTGATAATATATGCATTGCAAAAAATGGCCCATGATATGTTTAAGTGTATCTGCCATCACACAGTTTCGTAAATTAAAACTCACAAAATAAATGATCGGATAAATCCCTCAAAATGAAGCACAACTGACGAATTTGATTGTTACTCTTTTCATTTAGAACGAATACCAACGATCGACCAATCACTACACGTGCTCAGTGATAACACTTTCCTGCTCCCACGCAGGACATTCCACCCACTAAGTGGATAGCAGAGCCACGCCAATCAAAATAAATTGAACTCCTCCCACTTGTAAAAATATGCAACTTGTGTACTGTGAGTGCGATCACGTGGATTTCAGATTAACCGGAGCTCATATTTATGGCACGTGACTTGGAATACAATTTCCAAGAATAACAATGTATAACTGTTTTCAGATTATTAATTTGGGCTTATGGTAAAATACATGAATTTATATTATGTCAAAATGTCAGATGCACGATTGTGATCGAAACGTCGTGATTTTTTTTTCTATCTACATGGCTTTACCGAAAGACCCAAAGAATATGAATTCCTGCAGTCATGAAAGCTTTAAGTCAAGATATATTTACAACTTTCAAAGACCTTCAATTCATGGTCATTGCAAATGCAGTAAGCTTTAATTAGTCAACTCTCAATATTACATGAAATATTATTGTAAAATATGCATTAGAGTTGACTCCATGCTCATAACTGTAGTGACCCATTAATATAGCTGTGGTTTATAGTGATGTTATATAGTTACTGTATGCATATTTACGTAAATAAAACATTTATGATCGATTTTTTCCAAAGCTCAATTTTTGTGGTAGGCTTAAAGGCCAATGCTGTGAGTGGACTAAGTGGGCTAAGGCATGGCTACCTGGGTATAATGTAAGGAATGGAGCCCCTGGCACATGCCCCATGCTGTGTTTTTGGGGCCTAATTATGCTTAAGAATCTGCTTCTGTTTTTCTCAGTTTAGGTCATGCTAAAGACATAGCCCATTTGGAACCAACATTAACTAGTTTATTGCCAAAATGGCATCCTGATTGCATCAAAAGGGCTGCTACATCATTATGGTCGTCTGTCGGATTAATATGTTATGTAAATAATACATATGATGTAAAATATTTAGATATTTTAAACATTTGCTACTTAAACATGTAAATAATAAAGTTAATAAAATCCTGTAATCACATGCAAATAACCTGCAATCTTGAACATTGCAACATATTAATGAATGTGCTTGCAATATTTCAGGGCTATTTGGCCAAAAAAAAGGTTTAGCCTCATCAAGGCTACAAAACACGGGCATTTAGCAGTTGCAAAGTAATGTAATTAATAACTTTTAGAATTCACATTCATGAGGCTGTGCCAAGACATCTGCATTTTCAATTTAAACATGTAAAGGTGAGAGAGAACCTTAGAAAAGCACATTTATTTCAACAGCATTAATAAAAAACCGTCGTTTTATCTTGCCGAAATCCAAATTATTAATACATTTCTTCACAATGTTAAAGTGATGTCTCATTATCCTCGTCAGCAACAATAACAGCCACGGTCTATTCACTGCCGAATGAAGGCCTTCACAAACCACCACCATCCCTGGACACCAGCTGATCTCATTGCTGTAGTTCCATGGTGGATGTCCTCTCCTTTGGCTGCGACTCCATCATTCGTCTCAACTATTGACCACAATCCCTTTTCGTGATGTTTCTTTTTCAAGACCACTGACTTTTTTTAGAAGTTATTGTCGCGAACCTAGGTTTGTTAAAAATAAAGTTTTTTTTGCTTACATCGCGGAAATATAAACGTGTCGTGAACCCATCGGCACCAAACACACCCAATTCGTAAGGTTTGTTATGTAAAACAAAACGTGCAAATTAGTTACTACTTCAGCACACCGGGGTATTGGAGAGTAAACCCACAATATTTACAATTTCAGTACGACGTTTCGTTGGTGATCACAAAAAACATCAGACGATTTTTTAGAATTGTGACAAAGTCTTCCTGTTTCTGGTCTTAAATATAGAAAGAAAATGTCATCACTGTGAGCCTATCAAGTGCGAAGATCAGAGGGGGGTTCATGTAATCATATAAATTACAATGGATTGCTAATCTGAGAATACTCAGCACACATTACCAGTTGGGTAAGTCACAGTTAATAAACATACAATGGATTATGTTAATCTCGGATTGTTCTATGATCCATGAGTTAATTTCCCTCCCTCTCATTGTAAATTCCAAGTATTCACCTCTCTTAAGCTTTGCACACATTTCAGCTTTTGTTCAATTTTCTTTTTCAGTGTCCATATTATCTATATATCATAGGCAATATGCATACAAATGACAAATATTTAATTTTCGTGATTATGGTAACGGTGAGGATAATATTAAAATTAATATTATTCACAGTTATCCAAAAAATGTATCATAATGCAATTCCTCCAGTGCTCCATAATATGTATAAGCTGCAGCTGAAGGCCAACTGTGAATAGAGCATGAAATACCTCTGAATTTAATTTAGCCTGCAGAGACAGCTTACACAGCAAATGGTGAGAAATGTAAGAGCGCGCTGATGAGCGCCAAATGCATGTTATTGGGAGCCTCGCTTCACACGCATGGAATGCATAATTACCCATGCATGCGGCGCACAGCAATTACTGTTTATGGAGACACGCAGTAAACAAGTATAATAGAAAATCATTGCAGGACTTCTCAGGCCCCATATAACTGAGTCATATAACAAGTGATGATTTCAAATTCCATTATTTGTTGCCATGTCATACTCATTAATTAATTCTTGATCTATAACATTCACCCGTGTTCATGATGGGAAATCTAACTAGTACAGTATGTTTTTTTTGTGTGCAAATGTGCACGCGAGGCAAAGGTATGGCAATGCTCGATCAGTAGCACAGGAAGCCACATTATTTCGTGTGGGATTTAAGAATGTAATGACAATGTTTTGTTCATTGCTGTGACATTTAAAGCCAGGTATGGGGGCACATCTGTAAATTAGCCACTTGGAGGCAGGGTTGGTGGATTGTGATGACGTCAAACACCAAAAAAACACCTTAAGGGTCAGTGAGAACATATGCGGATGCTGCCTGCACTGCCCGCGGGAGGTAGTGCAGCAAGCAGGTCACTGATTTATTAGTGTGGAACTCGATCATCCCTTGCCTTGTTTTCTCTGGTTTTCTCCCATATAAAAAAAAGTACTCAGAAGGCAATTGGCTCAATAGGTTTTCCTGCAAAAAAAGTCAAATCGTGATACTGTCATGGATATAGTCCCTCTCTGATGTTGTGGAAATGGGAAAAAAAACTATTTGATGTATTTTTGTTAAATAAATATATTTTCCTACACTATTACACTTCAGAATATAGTTTATTTTCTGCACAAATATCATACACATACACTCCTTAGAAAATGAACGTGTCACTACTTCTAAAATCGAAATTAAAATGTTTTTGAAACGTGTGCAACTAAAAAAAAGTGCTCCTGGGGGATGACAGTGACATGGGTGCCACGGTGGCGAGATGTTAGCTATCTCGCCTGGTATACATGAGGTCGTGGTTTCGATCCCAACCCTGACAACTGTATATTAGGAGTTTGCATGTTCTCCCTGTGGTCGTGTCGATCTTTCTCCAGGTCCTCCTGTTTTTCCCTCCACATTTAAAAACATGTATTTAGCGTAATTGGCTCTTCTAGATTTCCACGTGAGGTCACTTCGTTGAGCTATTATTTGTGACCAGGTCGCTTTTTAAAAAAAAATAACTCTATAGCGCAGTGGGCTTTACCTGGTAAAATAAAAAAAAATCATTTTTAGTTTAGTTTAGAACCGGTGACTGTGAGCGGCGCAGGTGCTATGTGCGCTGCTCCACTTTGTCCTTGTGAGAATAAATGGGGGACGGCTCAGGTTGTTTCAGAGCATGCACCTTGAGCGACAGCTGCCGCTCTGTGGGACGGCCGCTGGGAATGCAGATTTAAACTCGTTAACAAAAAATAGCGTGGCCACATATGCGTGCGTTCCAGTATAAACAGCCACACTTATTACGCACATGGCGCACGACACACATTCAACGACATTTGCGTTGGTGCTGTAAACATACCAGAACATCGGTCATCCCATACAATGTTTTAACAACTTATTATTTTACTATTTTAAACTATTTTATTATGTTACCAGTTAATGCACACCGAGCTATTAGCTCTCTTTCAGAGGCGACATGGCAACATATGGTAGCTCAATGAAGTGGCTTATATCGTCACATGTGGGAATTCATAGTAGCAGCCAAATTATTTAAATGCACGTTTATAAATGTGGAGAGGAAAACCGGAGGACCAGGAGAAAAATCCACACGACTGTGGGAATAACGCGCAAACTCCAAATATACAGGCATTGTCAGGGTCGGTATTGAACCCACGAACTCCTGCGCACCGGGCGAGGGAGATAAATACCCCACCATCCGCGGCGAAATTAAAGGGGTGGTATACATTTGCACGGACAGAAAGACTGAGTGACGAATGGCTTTTTATTTGGCAGACAGGTGGCTTGGGAGGGGTAACTCATGCTTGTGCTGCTGGCACCAAGTCGCATCGTGCATTAGCATTCAGCCGAAAGGAACCATTCTAGCTCACGTCGACAGCTACCGTGAGCTATAAGCAATTAAAACAGCGGGCAGCTGTTGGCGCCCACTGCACATCCCACTTCACGACTGTACGCGAGCACTGGCGAGAAAATAACTATGATTGAAAGCCCATTGGGTATTTTGTAAACATGTTCCATGAACCTGGTGGCGACGAACCATGTAAAAAATGGTTTTCTCGAGCTAGGTCCTACTGCATATTAACCTGCATACTCTTTGCAGAGTAAAGAGCCCCAAAAAGACATTATCGCGGTACTAATTAAAACTGGTTCTCTTCAGTTTTAATTATAATGATCCACACATCCATGTGTCCTGATTTGTGACGAAAAATACAGTCAAATTAAGGATTATTTTTGTTGTGATAGCATTTTTCACGTAAATTCGTAATCGCGTATCAAAGCGAGTTTCGGCATTTTTTTTTTACTTGAAACATAATTCAATTGTTTTGTAATTATAAATGTCAGTGAAGTATGTTTTTATTTCTAACAATTTTCTGTGAATAAAGCAAAAGCATATTTTTTTGTTAAATTACAATATGCAACTTATTAAATAGCGTTCCTAGGAAAGGAATCTATGTGGTTTGTTTTATATATAAGTATATAAATTGAGATTATAACTAGATTTTCATCAATGCTAATAAACGATGAAATCGTTTAAAACCTCCAAATTAAACATCACCTTTGACTGTCAGGACATTTTGCTATAGGTGATGAAGGCCGATGGATGAGACTGATGACGGAATTATAAATAGCGGGAGAAAGTTTGAGAATGCTGCTACCGCATCGATGGAGACGTTAAATCAACTTACTGCAGCGGCAAGTTGGATTACGGCACCATAAGAAAACAGGGTGGAGAGGACTTTATCCAGCAGTGGATTGACAATGATGACGATACAATAAACCCCCAATCTTAAGCTAACGTGAAAGACTTTAGCTTATACCAGACGGGCTTTAAAAAAAATCAGCTCAAAAACCTGCGGGATACCGTGTTGAGAGCATTCAGTCCCATTGATGTACTTATGGAGCTGTGCTTCCGTCTGCTGCCACGCGTCATCAGCCTATGTTTCCATGGAGATTGGCATAGGGCGATGGCACCCTGGTACAGATGTGGCATGCGACACACAGAATAAGTCAGCCTTCTAATTTTTGTATTCCAAATTTACCGCATTAAATGATCTCAGATTTTGTACGAGGCTTAAATGTTTCAGAAACTCACGGTGCCTTTTAGCAACATCTTATCTCAAACACTCGAAGGGCACCCCCAGTGGCAAGCTGTGCCTCTATATTTTCAATCTAATTTTTAGAAAATATATTTTGATGTCCCTGTGAATATCTTAACGAGTGTCACCTTGTCTAACTCTTATTTTCATATTAATTTTTATTTATTATTATTATTTCAAAATATTTGTTCTAAAATATAAAACATTCTAGTATAAATATGATGAATAAATATCGAGAAATATGAAACATTAATTCGTGAACAATCACAAATTTACAAAAATATATTAAATATTCTAATCTCCGTTTTGCTGATGACATAGTCATTACATCAACCAATCGGTATGAACTACAAGAATGACAGAGGACAATTTAATGAAGCTGCAAAATAGGGTTTAAAATAAAAATAGGCCAAATAATGCACTGCACAAGTTCTTAAAATACAATAAATCATAGGAAAGTAAAGATCTCAGCAAGATTATACTTCTCGAACCGTTATATTTTTTTATCTACGAACGTTTAAAAAATATTGACTTAGCCCTTTCCTCATGACTGAAATATTTACTATTTTGAGTATGGACACAATTGCGATATTAAATTAGTTTCACAGAAACACAGAATGAAAGCCTACAAAAGGTTTTAGAGAGCAAAACATTACCATATACTTGGGACTAGCTGAGGCACTTTCCATTTGGAAGCCCAACAACTACATGGAGCATAATGTCGCCTGATGTCAACCACTCACTTGATCTCCATTTGCTGTTCCGAAAAGAGAGCGAAGGGTAAAAAGTGATGCGAACTTTATTCTTGTTTTTTTATATACTGGATTATGTTTATAAGAGTTATCGTGCACTCGAGTTTCAGGCAGACAGACAGATGGACAGAGGTAATGCATTTACGTTTTCAATATCAGTTGGAGAGTGATAAAATTCAAACAGCTACAATGAGAAGTAAAGTCTAGAGGGCATGAATGTACGAAGTAATATACAGTACTGCATATATGAAAGGGTTTGTAATAGAGAATTACATTTACTTGGAAGAAATTTCCAGTGCATCAGTTAGTTTAAATACGCATGATGATAAAAAAGTGTTGCTTATTTTCTGGTAATTACACACATTACAGTGGAAATGCATTGCTTCGAAGTTTTGACATGTGCAGGCGACTGACTTTCCACCCACACAGCAGAAGCAGAGAGAAGGCAGATTGTGGCATGCCCAGGGAATAACCACGCGGTATAGTTTATCTTACAACTGTGGTCTCCACTCGCCCTCAGCCACTTATAGCCAACAGCTCTTCGAAAAAATATAAATCAATTGAAACAAGTATGTTTTATATCGTACCCAACGTAACATTTTTTCTGTTGACATTTAAACAGTTTTCCTACCGAACAAAGACTAAATGTTAACAATTCGCATTTCGCAAGATTGTAATAGTTACTATTGAGTACATTTTAATTGTAAATATTATTTAAGACGAATACAAAGGAGCTCTGTGTGAAAATCATCACCAAAATAATTGGATATAAATCACGTGCAGTCGTCGTAACATGAAGTGCGCTACCGCATAGTCCACAGTCAATCGGCTCCGTTCTCATTCACGTCCGAATTTCACAGCATCCTCGCATTTATCATCATCCGCCGGCACCGACATATCATAGCTAATGCATTGTGATCTTCAATCTACAATGAGCACCACAGGTTCCATTTTCTGCAGTAAATCACGAAGGCATCCTTAGATATAGCAGAACCAAGCTATTACAGTCGCCACTCGTGATGTAAGGGAGCTGCATCCAGCTTAAATTGTACCCGCATTCTTGATGTTAGTAATGCTTAAAGTAAATACATTTTAAGCAATGCATCTACTTTTTCCCTCAGCTTTTTATATCAGCATTTGTTTTTTCATTTTTTTCAACACATTGTTACGGAAGTAATACTAATGAAGACGTTCTCAAATGATCAACTAGTTAGCACAAAGTAATGATATTACCATCATTTATTTGGTATTTAGCAAGAAAAACGAAGGCTGTGGCAGCATACATCTCTTGTTTACAGTCGTGAGCCAGCAGGGCAGCAATTCCATATTCCAAGAGCAGAAGCAAGTATGGCTACATAACAGCTATTACATTTACTAAATATATGCATAGTCACAATTTTCATTGTAGTTTGAGGCACCATCAATCTATCCTTAAAACAAAGCTGCTGATTGGCAACCTTGAGGAGCATGAAATTAGGCGACATGTAAGCACTTCAGTCTTTTTTGCCATTAAAGCCCGCCATGAGTATATTAGCATACAGCCATTAAGCCACCAAATAACTTGGAGGCTCAATCGGGATGTGTAGTGAGTTGACTGCATATACCTCTGTAAGCCCTGCCTGCTTTTACATAACCACACCCACTCAATCACTAGCATCACCTACAAAGGGAGTAGCCTCCACTTTTTCTGATGTCGGCCTCACCCACTTCTTATAATCCCCTGCCTTTGCCTCTGCTATCTCCACCCACTACTCAGGTAGCCCCATGTATCACGAGTAAAGCATGAAACCAAAACATTGTAAACCAACCGGAACCAATTCTTAATTTTCCCGTCCAAAGTAGAACATTTAGTCCTATTATATACTGTAGGTGGTACCACGGTTGGGTCGAGGGGGGCTATCACCTGCCACACAACTGGCAAACTAGAACTGTATGGTTTGGTGGACAGGAAAGGAGAAGTCAATTTACTTAATTTTCACAGTATTTGGTGATACTGCATTGGCAGAGGTGCACAAGCACAATGATACAAAAAAAATCAACACATTTGTCAAATACACTGCTTTAAGGGTTCAAAAGAAAAATATACAATTGGCGATGTTTTGAGCAATGGCCCTTCAAAAAATGTATCCAATTATAGCTAATAATTAATAAATAAATATGTGCATTATGCAAATGCAGAATACGGCATTTGCACCGTGCATTTCTGAGGATTTAGAATACTGTAATGTCACCTTGGAATATTACAGGGGATTGCTGGCTGCAGATATGGCTGGGCCTGGCAAATTCTGATAAGACTTAGCAGACTTACTGCCAGCAATCTCCAAGCCTCACTACCACTGCAAAATGCAGAGAATTGTACGGCAGAGCATTTTCTTGCAAGGATATTCAAAATAAAGTTCTGATTTATGAAGCTCAATGCAAATGTTTATGCGCTATCGAGAAACATATTCAGGATGTGTGCCACAGATGCATGGGTTGTGTACCAAGATGTTTTGAAACCTTAAGCATCAACAGCAGCAGTAAGGAAAAGCCATTACCGGTGGATTTCACAGCCATAAAATCGGCATATTTTTGATGGCCAAGCTCACAAACGATCCCAGTTATCTTTCTGTTTGGTTTTGTTTAAATAACTTCCAAAAGGTAAATATCCCGTCCTTTTTACCCAAAGCACTTGTTTAATTAGAATAGGTTTACCCCTTTTATCTGGCAACAAAACAGGTGTTAATATGTTAAAACACCAAACTGAAACCTTGTACAAGGAATCATGTCTGCATTAACCACAATGCTTGTGGTCAGAATGCAAACAAAAAACATACTCTGATAATATATGCTTTGTCTTTGAAACTGATTGGTCCACACCAGAGACAACTTTCTTTTGAGCCTCGTCTCAAAAGATGTTAGACCAGAGGACGCCAAAAGGCGTGCAGCACAAAGACAATGCACTATCAGAGTAATGAGAGCTCGGGCTGAACAGCTACATCATGGGACCTCCTTTGCCAGTACCACAATATGAGAATAGGTTTTCCCCTTTTTTCTAGCAATAAAACAGGTGTTAAGATGTTAAAACACCAAACTGAAACCTTGTACAAGGAATCATATCTGCACTTGTTTAAAATTAAACAACCACTTCTTTTTTATAATAAAAATGTCAACTAAACGCCTGCAATGATTGCCAACAAACCAAAAAAATCAGGAAATGAAATAATTCTGCTGAAATTTGTCTACAAAACCATATTTTATGTAATGTAGCACATTTTTATGAAGTCTTTAACATTGATTAACTCAATTGGGCCACTCACACAATTCCAGTGGCCTAAATGCCACTGGAATTGTGGTGGATTTGAGGCCATGTTCACGAGCTAGGCATTGGTCATACGTTACAATAGCGACTTTGGTCTATACAATCGGGCTGGTGTAACGTACAGTGCCTAAGGGTGCACACAAGTAACAATGCCAACACTTACACCAAAGTTGAATCAAACACTTTGGAATCTTCATTGCAAGAGTAAGTACTTACTTCTGCTTTGCTTTGGCTGTAATGTGCTGAAAAGTATGAATGTGCCTACAACTTATACGAGTAAAAATGTAATCTTTGTTAATGCACATGCAGATAAATGTTTTTTGCAGATGCAATTTCATAATACTTCTATATTACAAATACTTCACTAAAATTATGGAAATTCCAATAATGTAAAAACTTTTTCCACTTCAGAATATATTTCAAAATGTAATGTACTATTATTTTTTTGTGTTTGAACTTACCATTATTATGCTTTTTCTTAAAAGTTCAAGAGCACAGATAATAGAAAGAAAGGTACACAGGAAAGCTAAATATTTAGGCTCTCATATTACAAATCTAAACTTGTACATGCAGCAATTCAGAAAGATGTTAAAAAAATATGAGGTGAAATGTAAGAATATGGTCAAGAAGACACAAATGTATATATAGAAAGACAAATGTTCAACTAATATATTCATAGATGCATAGACAAAACTCTGCATTTCCCTGCTGGTGTTACTTCTGGAGTAGACTATCTGATGCAAACTGACGACCGAGAGAGCATGACATAGTATGGACGTTATGCATTTACTCTTTTAATCAAGATTCCTGCTGAGAAATGGAGTTTCTCATACACAATCAAATGAAAAACTAAATCAACTCGGCAATATCAAATATTCGAATTCCTGCTGCAAGGTCTGCATTTCAATTTTCAGATAGAATCTGGAGTAAAAAAAATATGGAACAGTAATTAGACAGCTGTAATTAACATTAAGATGGTCCACATGCAAATAGCTACATAAGCGCTGCTGTTTACGAAGTGGCGGATTATAACGGATTTATTATAAATCTACACAAGAAAAGGTCTGCAAGCGTTTGTACAAATTTGGCCCAAAAGTAGGCATGCATCTGGTACCCCGACTGCACAAGCATGTCCTCCGACAGATGAACGTACCAATGTAGACGGAGCGCATGCAGGAAGGCCGAAAGGCCCTCCATGATGAGCAGCACACCAATCGTCAGCACCTCAAACCCGACAAAGGTGAAGAATACCATAGCCGTCCCCACGTATCCAGTCATCATGACGAACCCACTGCGCACCACCATGGTCCAGAGCACCTCCGAGAGCTCTACACAGGGGACATAGTTTGGACAAAAGCGGAGAGCGCAACAACATCGATTAATCAATGAACAATTGTAGTTAACGTGCTGGTATGTGCATTGAATTGTGTTTGAGAATCAACATGTTTTTGGGATGTTGCAAGTAATGGGTACACATCACCTATGCAGGCAATAGAGGTGCTGCCATTCACAACATTATTTGAAAAAGTGACTCGTTAATCAATCGCCATCCTGAACCATGACCAATAATCGAAGCCCTAGAGGGGTGAATTGCTCCACCCCGAGTGGAAACATGCACCCTGTCCTCCAAGCATCATGCAACATCAACATTGTATTTGCACTTTACACAATTTATAGACAAACACTTTTGTTTGATTACATGTTATTTTAATTATTTGTATGTTGTGTTTCTTAACTGTGATTCTTAGACATGTCTGCTGCCTTGTAACATCGTGATCCTCGCAGCAAACATCGCGGCAATCGCGATTTCACCTGAAGACAGGCGCTTGTGTTTCGTTCGAAACGTCGTGATTTATTTTGTTTTATTTCTACCTACGTGACTTTACCGAAAGAACCAAAGAGTATGGACTCCTGCAGTCACGAAAGCTTAAAATCAAGAATGTTATTGTTAGTTTTAATGTTCGGTTAGAAACATTTACCTGTGATGCTCTCCAGAAATGAATGCAAATAGAGCAATAGTATGTGTGGATACATGCACTCGTGTGTGCACGTCCAACACTCAACCTCTAACTCAAAGGTTAATATGCTCCGTATACATTCGTGTAATAAAGTACATGAGCTCTATAAGATTAATGTAATTCCCAGTGTCTTGCTGAGAGCCTCATTAATGGGTTTATATTATTCCAGGGAACTATAATGAAACACGTTGGCTCAGTGGTGAATTGCATAACCGTTTAAAGACGTAAAAAAAAGTATTTTGAGAGCAGAAAGTGACTGCCATTGTTCCGAACTCTTCTGATATGTTACAGAGCAGAGAATGTTAGCAAGCACAAATTAAGGCCGGCACAGCATACAAGGCCAGCACCATGCCCGGCCGCCTTTGTCCTCCCAGTGCTGATATTTACACATGGCATTAAGTAAAACTTAAAACTTTCGTGACTGCAGGAATTAATAGTCTTGGTTGTTTCGGTAAAGTCACGTAAATAGAAAACAAAAAATAAAAATACAAATAATAAAATAAAATGTAATTAAAAGAAAAAATAATAAAAGAAAAATATTCATTATTTTCAAAGTATTATTTAAATTTTATTTGTATTATTTGTTTTTTTTCTATTTACGTGACTTTAATGAAAGAACCAAGAACATGGCATTAGGTATTAATTTAAGGCTGAGCCGACCTAGGAGACGCCCAGGACCGGTTCAGATAATCGTCACTGATGTTGGCCTCGAGTGGAAATCGAACTTGATGCGCCAGTTTCGTAGTGTGATAACCACTGCACCACTGCTCCCCACACCAGCATACACACACCTCTCACTCGTACCTCAGAACAACAAAAGCAAGCTGCAGTGGATGGTTACACTGTGCGTGCAGAGCGCGTAGGCATTCTTTCTTTGTCGTCAAATATCTGGTACTGCTTGATTAACTTTCAGTTTTGGATTGCCAAAAATTGGTTTACCTTACAAAAAATATATAAGCGTAGAATATTCAATTATTGTTACTTATCTTGTTTCTATACGTATTTAAATCTAAATCTCTACAATGCTATCGTAAGTGCTGGGTCGATTCGCCGTCCCGAGTCATCTGAAAAATGGTGCTGACCTCCCATTATGCGCTTCTCCTTCGTTTGGCTGAAGTAAATGCAGAGCAACAACTCTAACTTTACATTGAAGTGATGGAGCCAGATAATTGCATCAGGATTAGCAGAGTGTATCATCGCGATGATGCCTCCGTCATTTATTTGAATCAGGCATTCAGTCGTTATCTATTCCATGGTCTGTTCTGGGTGACTACAGTCACAAAGACAGACAGAGACACACATGTGAGGTGCTCACCTGCTGGTGCTCCTTTTATTGGCCCCATAACGAGTGAACTCTGGGACCGGAAAGGGGAAATCTCATCAGAATAGCTTCGTGATCATAAGCCCTGCAGTGCGCTGCCAATTGAAAATTGCTGACCATATACAGTGAGGGGAAAAAGTATTTATCCCCTGCTGATTTTGTACGTTTGCCCACTGACAAAAAAATGATCAGTCTATAATTTTAATGGTAGGTTTATTTGAACAGTGAGAGACAGAATAACAACACAAAAATCCAGAAAAGCGCATGTCAAAGATGTTATAAATTGATTTGCATTTTAATGAGGGAAATAAGTATTTGACCCCCTCTCAATCAGAACGATTTCTGGCTCCCATGTGTCTTTTATACAGGTAACGAGCTGAGATTAGGAGCACACTATTAAAGGGAGTGCTCCTAATCTCATATTGTTACCTGCATAAAAGACACCTGTTCACAGAAGCAATCAGATTCCAAACTCTCCACCACTGCCAAGACCAAAGAGCTCTCCAAGGATGTCAGGGACAAGATTGTAGACCTACACAAGGCTGGAATGGGCTACAAGACCATCGCCAAGCAGCTTGGTGAGAAGGTGACAACAGTTGGTGTGATTATTCGCAAATGGTAGAAACACAAAAGAACTGTCAATCTCCCTCGGCCTGGGGCTCCATGCAAGATCTCACCTCGTGGAGTTGCAATGATCATGAAAACGGTGAGGAATCAGCCCAGAACTACACGTGAGGATCTTGTCAATGATCTCTAGGCAGCTGGGACCATAGTCACCAAGAAAACAGTTGGTAACACACTACGCCGTGAAGGACTGAAATCCTGCAGCGCCCGCAAGGTCCCCCTGCTCAAGAAAGCACATATACATGCCCGTCTGAAGTTTGCCAATGAACATCTGAATGATTCAGAGGACAACTGGTTGAAAGTGTTGTGGTCAGATGAGACCAAGATGGAGCTCTTTGGCATCAACTCAACTCGCCATGTTTGGAGGAGGAGGAATGCTGACTATGACCCCAAGAACACCATCCCCACCGTCAAACATGGAGGTGGAAACATTATGCTTTGGGGGTGTTTTTCTGCTAAGGGGACAGGACAACTTCACCGCATCAAAGGGACGATTGACAGGGTCATGTACCATCAAATCTTGGTTGAGAACCTCCTTCCCTCAGCCAGGGCATTGAAAATGGGTCGTGGATGGGTATTTCAGCATGACAATGACCCAAAACACACGGCCAAGGCAACAAAGGAGTGGCTCAAGAAGAAGCACATTAAGGTCCTGGAGTGGCCTAGCCAGTCTCCAGAACTTAATCCCATAGAAAATCTGTGGAGGGAGCTGAAGGTTCGAGTTGCCAAACGTCAGCTTCGAAACCTTAATGACTTGGAGAAGATCTGCAAAGAGGAGTGGGACAAAATCCCTCCTGATATGTGTGCAAACCTGGTGGCCAACTACAAGAAACGTCTGACCTCTATGATTGCCAACAAGGGTTTGCCACCAAGTACTAAGTCATGTTTTGCAGAGGGGTCAAATACTTATTTCCCTCATTAAAATGCAAATCAATTTATAACATTTTTGACATGCGTTTTTCTGGATTTTGTTGTTGTTATTCTGTCTCTCACTGTTCAAATACACCTACCATTAAAATTATAGACTGATAATTTTTTTTGTCAGTGGGCAAACGTACAAAATCAGCAAGGGATCAAATACTTTTTTTCCCTCACTGTATACCCGATGCACACAGCTGTCTTGAGTTAATGGCGGTACAATAAAATGAAATATTAAGGCCAATGATTTCATAGCCATGTATGATCATGGGTCTCGTGGCAGCTGAGCTGAACCCTGCAGGTCAAGAATTGTAATATTTAAGTACGAGTTCCATAAGAAACCCTCCCCAGTGTTTTCCCACCCTTCCCCCTTGCACATCTGTGAATGCTACTGGACACTTGTGAAAAAGAGCTTCATAGCTCATCGGATTCCTCCAGAATAAATATAATTCTGATTCTGACCTCTTCCTGTGCCCCCTGGTTGCTGCTTTATATATCAATGCACGTGATCGTACATTCTTCATTTGTGTGGGGTTGCAGTCTTTCAGACGGCTTGTACACGGTCTATTGCACCACTGATCAAACTCCCGAAATATTTTTGGGGGTTTTGGTTTGTGTATTATTAAAATTCTTCTGCATTTACATGCTTTGCAAAGTCTAATTATAGTTTTAATTAGTTTTTCATGAAGAGGCGTGTGGGCAAGCATGGTTGCTTGGGGTGGTAGAGGTAGGAATTTAACCAGCTGCAACTCTGAGAAGATTAATTAAAATCTAGGAAAAATTAACCAAGGTATTTATTTCCGTGATTGTATTTTAAAATAATTGGTGCTGAATAGATATATAATTTATTTTAATGTTGTCAAATAATTATTGAATACCTTGAGGGTAACATATATACCAGTGTACATTTAAATGCAGGTTAAACATACATACTGAAAATCAGTGATGATAAAATGCATTGAATTATAAAAAGCAACATTTTAAGAAAATAGCATTGTTATAACCATATTGGGGTACTGTATTAAATGTTATAAGTTTATATATTATAAATCCTTCCAGCATCCCAAACAGTAATGCACATCATAACATAGAGCTTGAATTAAAATGCAGGTACATTAACGTACTTTATGATTATCTCGGTATTATGTGAATATTGTTTTCAAATTAATTTCAGCAATTGGGAGGATAATAAAATGTAGAAAAAGCAAAGCAGACCACAGTTCCTTATATTCAAGATCTGACAGATAGCACAAATCAGTATATGTTATCGGGACTTGCTCAGGGCTCTGGGTGCCTGATAACCCTCCTCTTGACATGCCTTCCTAATGTGGGTTTGGGGTTGAGAGCAGTTGCTTTTAGGTGGGATGACAAATTATCCAACATTCCTCAAACTCAGAAAATGTATCTTATTTCAGCTGAGGATATGTTTGGCATGTCAGCTTAATAAATTATTTGTTTTTGGGTAGAGTCAATATCACCATGAATGAGCCCAAGCTAAACAGGCGTTTGAGCCTGGTTAGTACTTAGTTGTGCCTAGGAATATTAATTGCATGGTAAGCATGCAATGGATTTTGAATGTGCAGTGTTTTGAGTGTTTCTCCCTCGTGCTCACGGGTTGCTCCAGATTCTCCAGTTTCCTCAGACATGTCAAACATTCATCATGGGACCTCCTTTGCCAGTAGCAAAATGTGAGGATAGGTTTTCCCCTTTTTTTCGGACAAAATAACAGGTGTTAAGATGTTAAAACACCAAACTGAAACCCTTTACAAGGAATAATGTCTGCATTAACCACAATACTTGTGGTCAGAATGCAAACAAAAAAACATACTCTGATAATATATTGTGGCTAATGCAGACATGATTCCTTGTAAAAGGTTTCAGTCTGGTGTTTTAATATCTTAACACCTGTTTTATTGCCAGAAAAAAGGGGAAAACCTATTCTCATGCCAAACATTAATGAATGGAATTGCCCAAACATCTTAATATAGACCATCATGAAAAAAATTGCCTTAAGATTCAATGAGACCCTCTTGGGAATATAAAGGCATTATAATTATTTTCTGCTGGATGATTACGAAAGAGGAGCAAATCATGCAGAATCAATGAACAAGCAATATTATATCAGTGTTTTCTTCTGGGATATAAGCTACATCTGGCTAATTGTGCAAACACTTAACTGCAGCTGCACTTTGATAGCTCAGCATGAAGCCTGAATGGGCAATGATTGAATCTAAAATTGTATCAGGCTGTGAGCGGTCACAGGGACCATTATTTTGTGATGTGAACCAACCTCGCATTCACCATTTCAACCAACACATTACTGAATGGACGAAATACTAAAACATATCATCGTCAGCCATGATCAATCCATGGATGAAGGCCTCCTTAAGTTATTGCCATCTCTCATGGTCGTATGAGAACATCCACTGTGTAGATTGTGATGAATTCAGCTCACTAGCCGGAGCGAGACACATTGTTGCATTGCCACACCATGGGAGATGGTGAGGGCTTGGATAGATCATGGACGATTAAGACGTAAATAATACAAAAATAATGTATTGAATATATATGATATCATGTATTTAACAACACAGCTAAAATATTCAGTCCAGTTTGACGTGTCGACCAGTTCATATCAAGTACGATATGAAAATATTATTTCTTAGGCCAAATCATGTTGTATTAATCTAAAGTAGTTGTACATCCAACGAGTTTAAACGATGATATATTCATTCACTGAAAGAAAAGCTTGCGTATACCTTACATAGTAATGAATGTGGACATTGGTTTTCAGAAGTTCCATCATCAGTCCTGTTCTTTGCTACAAAGACAGGTCTGTTTGAGCTCAGTGTGGTGCCCCATCTCTTCCCCCCCCCACCCCCCCCAAGCTTTTCTGAGCAAGTGCTTTTTTGATTAGGTTAGTATGTGAGGGAGAGGACTATCTGGTACCCTCATATTTATTTGCATTTGCGAGCTCATGTCTTCTGTCAGGTGCACCACATGGTGGAGTGTGGGAGGGCAATAAAGTCGAGTTTTGTGTGGTCAGGTTCACATTTTGTCCACTAAAGTAAACATTAAAGCATTGGAATTTGTACGGCTGGCAAGATTATGCTGCCAAGACTAAGGTTTCTGGTGCTGGATGCCAAACATTCTGTACATTTAGTCAATATCTGTCTACTCTGATGTATATTGTCAAGTTATAATTCATCAGGCCTGTGCAGGCAGACTTAAATAAAAAGGTATTCTGATTTTCCGTGAAGTCGTGAGCTGTATTATTTCCATTCTTTGGAAAGATACACATGATACGAATGAAAACTAAGCACATTTTAATGGGAAATGTTTGCAATCGAGTTTAACAGCAACAATTTTGCACTACCGCTTTCCGCATGCTATACCCAGGTAAACATGTACCAGTTCCTATGACACTGGCTAATGACTTAATCACATGCATTTTTATGCATTAAACTAACACCTATTCTTCGTGCATGCTTATACATTATGGACGTTATATCTTTTTTTTCGTTGCCATTGCATAACGACAATTTATTTCAGTTCTTTATGAACAAACATTGAAGGTCTGGTTTCGGAATATATTAGTTATAGAGTAATTAGCACCGACAAACTTAGGTATAACCAAAATAGGTGAGTCATTGATCCTGCATATCAAGATGCAGTGTGTTTAAAAATGGTTTACATATCAAAAATATACCATGTGCTTCCCCCTCACCTCCGATTAGCAGAACCTACTCACCTCTAAAAATACTTCATATACACATAAGGGAATGAGCCAAATAAGTAGGACTTCCAATGGAATATTCTCCATTTGAAAAAAAGTTAAGTGACCTTACTGATAATTATGCACAGACATCGCTCATAAAGTTTAGGCGGTTTAAATTCGTGTGGAAATGTAGTCGAGAGTAAATTTGTTACGTGTCAAGCTTTAACAGTTATTATGCGTATACCGCCAGTACCAATTAACCATTGCGTTTGTATATGTTTACATGATTTGATATTATTCTTATTATAATTGCGAATCGTAATTCTTTTTCAATGTTCACGATTACATTTCAATGAATTTTTATAGTTGAGGCCAAAAAAAAAGAATCTAGATTTAAAATCTGTTATGAAACAAAAAATACGAGTATTTTTAAAGAAGGAAATCAGTTTTTAAAATGTTTAGAAGTACATCATAATAAATATTTTGAAGCTATTTGGAGTGAGTCAATTCCAGTTGCGATGCCACTGTTGTTTATCATACACGCCGGGCAGAGTGATTGGAGCCATAACTCGTTTTGTCACTTGATGGAGAGAAGCGAGACTCCTACTCGCCTGCTGTTTTCCAATGAAATTGGATTGTTTCCACCCAGCCTTCTTGGAGCAGAGTAATACTTCATAATCGTAACCGCATTAAGTTCCATCAACTGGCTAGGTTCATTTCTTGAGGTCCAATGTGCGGTAATGCAAAGAAATTACAGTGCTGTGTGATTTTTTTCTCTAATCTAGGTTCAAGAGCCTTGCGTGTGAGTTTTCAAACAACAGTGTGACATAGGAAAAGTTGACATGTGCAATGATATATATATTTTAAAATAATTAGCACATTTCAAGCAGGCGCATTGCATCTTTTTCAATACTTAGGATGATGGAATTTATGCTTCGAGCTATTTTTCTTTTTGTAACAATATTTTTCTAAAAGTAACCAACTGAGACCTTTAGTTCACATAAAATGTCCCTACAGTATAATTTGTTTTAGTTTTTATTGTTTACTAAGTCACAGCAGAAATGTGATAATTCAATTACACAATGTGTTAATCACCTCAAGTACTTTAAACGATCAATTTTTTTTTTACATTTGGGAGAACAATATAAGAGGAAACATTGCGATCTCTGGTACGTAAACAGGTCCCTGCGGGGTGGGCTGGTATGAACGAATAACCAAAGAATATAAACATCATGTATTATTACACTTGTTTAGCCAGGAAAGCCTCACTGAGTGTAAAGGTTTTTGTAATGTCCTGCCAAGTGTTTGCAGTAGGGGGCGATGTTGCTACACCTAATCGGACGATACGAAGGGAGAGTTTGAGGCCTAGTTCTAGGCTTTAGGCCTAGCTGTAGGCTTGAGGCCGCTGTGAGTTAATTTTTTATTTAAATGTTTTAATTATTAATGTAAAAGCTTTAAATGTAAATGTTTCTATTTAAAAACATCAGGGAATATAACATTGTTAAATATTAACTCCCTTTCACACATGCGGGGTACAATACGAAGGGAGAGTTTGAGGCCTAGTTCTAGGCTTTAGGACCAGCTGTAGGCTTTAGGCCGCTGTGAGTTAATTTTTAATTTAAATGTTTTAATTATTAATGTAAAAGCTTTAAATGTAAATGTTTCTATTTAAAAACATCAGGGAATGTAACATTGTTAAACATTAACTCCCTTTCACACACACGGGGGTACGATACGAAGGGAGAGTTTGAGGCCTAGTTCTAGGTTTTAGGCCTAGCTGTAGGCTTTAGGCCGCTGTGAGTTAATTTTTAATTTAAATGTTTTAATTAAAAGCTATCTCAGGAAATTATAAGGGAATGTTACACTTGTTTAGCCAGGAAAGCGTCACTGAGTCTAAAGGTTTTTTAATTAAAAGCTATCTCAGGGAATTATAAAATAAGGGAATGTTACACTTGTCTAGCCAGGAAAGCGTCACTGAGTCTAAAGGTTTTTGTAGGGTCCTGCCAAGTGTTTGCTGTAGGGGGCGATGTTGCTACACCTAATCGGACATCGGACGGACGGACGGACGATATAATCTATTGTAGGCTGGTTCACTTCGTTCCTACCAGTATAACTCCAAGTTACATTTTAGGTGTCTGTATTTTGACAATTAAACGTTTAAAGTAGTGAGTATGATACAAAAAATAACATTAGGAATGTTGTTTTTCTAAATATTCCGTAATTTTTTATACATATTTTAAAAAAATGTGGAATACTGCAGCCTTTGGGTCAGGTTCACATACTATATAGACCACATAGCATGAAAAATATCACTTTAGAAATTTGTCCTGTGGTCTTTAATGGGCAGATTTACATGTTTCACCAACATCTTACCTATAAAAGGCATTTTTTGTCTGTGTGTCCGTCTGACTGTCTCTGTGTCGACACGCAATTGCGAAGGATTTGGTTCGCGAACCGTGGGGTTGACATTTAAAAAAAAGTAGCCGGGTACCATGCCGTAAGCCCCGTGGTGAGCCAGCGCTATTCCGTTTTCCCATCGGTTAAATTTTAAGTAGTTTAATTAACAATTGAGCGCGATTCCCCTTTATTTAATTATTTATTTGCACCGCTCGGAGCGGGACAAAGCACGCAATAGCACATGTGCGAAACGCTGACAGGGATTGCCCCTAGGAACGCACACACGATCGACAAAAGCTTTCATTCGCGTTACAAATGCAAAAAAAACCACAACGCTGAGGTTAATTTTTCAAAATGTGATGTCCCCCCCCACCCCAATGCGTCCAGTTACTACTGGACACAGAGATTCTAAGGTAATACCAAACGATTATGTAATTACAATAACCCCCCTCCGCCTCAAATCACTGCACCTGAATGAGTTAAATGATGACATCCCCCTGCTGCTCTATTTAAGACCGCGAGCAAGTGAGGGCTTCACCATTCTGGCAAATTGCCCGATGATGTTGGATGTAATTACCAGCGAAACGTCGTACTCAAAAATTGTAAATGTTGTGGATTCACTCTTCAACACACTGGTGGGCTAAAGTAGTGTCAACGTGACACTTTTTTTACTGATTGGCCGTGTTGGGTGGTGGAGGGTTACGACACATTTATAAATAACGCGATCTAACCCAAAAACGTTTATTATGAATAATATTGGTCGCGAAAGCCTACGTGTTAAACTACTACTATAGAGTCTGTAGATATGAATATTATAGCGGTTAAATAGTATGCTTGAAGTGCGGGCAGGGGGAGTGGCCCAGCCCCCAGCCTGCCAAGATATCACCTTGGCTGGCCAATCTAGGCACGGGACTAGGCCTCATCACGGCATTGTTAAGTTATTTTTTTTGCTGCTTTCGCTAAACTCACGTACATAGAAAACTGATATTTAAAAAATAAGTTTGAAAATATAAAAATCAGTTTTTTGTGTGGAGACAACTTTTTTCCCTTTTTTATTGCTTTCGCTAAACTCACGTAGATTGAAACCTATTATTGAAATAATCGCCTTGTAAATATTTAATTAATATTTCTTGTGTGCGGACAAATATTATTTATTTTTCTTGCTTCTTTTGCTAAACACAGGTAGCAAAAGAAACCTATAATTTACATTATCGTCTTGGATATCTTACAATTATATTGTTTGTGTGCAGGCTACTATTATTTAATTTTCTTGCTTCTTTCGCTAAACTTACGTACATTCAAACCTATTTTTTAAATAATCACCTTGCTTTTATACAAATAATTATTTTGATGCAGCTAATTCGGCTGTGACGGTCCCACCTGATGACGGAGACTTGTGTTGCCTCCGAAACGTCGTGATTTTTGTTTTTTATTTTATTTTATTTTCATTAATTTTGATGTTTTACCTACGTGACTTTACCGAAAAAACCTAAGAATATGATTCCTTGCAGTCACGAAAGCTTCAAATCTAGAATGTGTGTGTGTAAGTCGATGTTCCAGGAAAGGTCCTGGCAAGGATTATTCAACATCGCCTTGCTAGGCACGCTGAGGAGAGGCTTGCGGAGCCCCAATACGGTTTCAGGAAAGGGCGGTCTTGCACAGATGTCATATTTTCTGTCTATCTGCTACAGCAGAGGTGTAGGGAATTCCAACAAGACCTACATCTCTGCTTTTATTGACCTGGTCAAGGCCTATGATACCATCAGTAGGCCTGGGCTCTGGGTTCTTCTTCGTACTTTCGGAGTCCCTGACCTTCTGCTCACGATCATTAAGGACCTTCATGATGGTGAGAGGGCCCGGGTAAAACTACGTGGCTGGGAGTCAGAGCCATTCCCTGTACACCTTGGAGTGCGACAGGGATGTCCTCTGGTTCCCACAATATTTAACATCTATTTTGACCACGTAGTTCGTGAAAACTTCAATAGCTGTACCGCGGGAATTACCATTTGGTACAGATATAATGGTAGGCTGATCGATGCCCGGGTGCGGTCAAGGGATGGCTCCCTATTGGTCAACCACGTTATGTATGCCGATGATTTGGTAATTGCTGCTCATTCAGAGGAAGAGTTAGAGATGCTTCTGCTGAAACTGGAGTGTCCACTAAGAGGTGGGGTTTTACCATCAGCCCCACCAAAACTAAGCACCTGCCTGGGTATTTTGTACCATCGGACACTCCACTCCCACAACTCCTAATCGGTGATGGGGCAGTTGTGGAGAGAGTGGAGAGTTTCCCATACCTGGGCAGTGTGCTCATGACCGGCTCCGGTTTGGCAGCGGAGGTCTCACTCCGAATCAGTCGGGCGGCAATATCTTTTCATCGGTTGCGAAATGCTGTGTGGAAGCTGCCTGGTCTGTCGCTCTGCACGAAGCTTCAGGTCTTCTCGGCCACAGTCATTCCCTCCCTTTTCTACACTTGCGAAACGTGGACCCCCCTAATGCAGCATCTTCATCGGTTAGAAACATTTAGGCTGGCCTGCCTACGATCCATCCTGGGTTTAACCAGGCTGGATTGTGATGAGCTCACAAATCCTTGAAAGATCTGGGCAAAGTTCCATAGGTGAACTCCTCCGGCAGGCAAGGCTGCATTGGCTGGGTCACGTAGCCCGCATGCCCAGCCACCGCATGCCTAAACAGCTTTTGTTCGGCCGGATCGCAGGGTGCAGCACGGTCTAGAGAAGAGGTGGAGTGGTGTGGTACAGGAGGACGTGGAGCTGAGTGGATTTGCCGATGACTGGTAACAGCGGTGTCAAGATCGGCCTCAGTGGAGGAGGCTCGTGAAGGACGCTACTGGGCAGTTAGAGGCAGTCGCCCTCCAACAACAACGGAGGGTGGAGGAGCAAGGCTCACAACAACGAGCGGAGCGCCGGATGGCTAAAGCACAGCAAATTGGCCCAGTAGGGGGCACAGGTGGTGCATCAGCCAGTCATCTCAGTCAGTCGACCCGTGGCACCTGGGTCTGCCCCGTGACCTCCGGCCAGCGGGCGTTCGACACTTCACGTGGCCTCAAGGTGCACATGGTCTTGCAAAAGCGTCGTGGTGACGTCACCACTACCTTGTGACGAATGGCAGTTGTTGTAATTCCATGTGTGTGTATCTAAAGTCGATGTCTGTGTGTGTGAGCCCAGATGTGTGTGTAAGTCGATGTGTTTGTGTGTGTGGGTCAATGTCTGTAAGTCTGTGTAAGTCGATGTGTGTGTCTGTCTTTTTCACCCGGGCAACGCCGGGTACTTCCCGCGAGTCTTCTCTTACCTATAAAAGGCATTTGTTGTCTGTCTATCTGTCTGCGTGTGGCCGACACTTGCGAGGGATTTGGCTCGTGAACTGTGGGGTTTCGTTTAAAAAAAGTACCCAGGTAGCATGCCATACGCCCCGTGGTGAGCCAGCGCTATTCCAATTTCGCGTCCGTCATCGTTAAAGTAGTTTAATTAGTAATTTATTGGTGTTTTTGATTATTTATTCATTACATTGCGCCTCCGAGCGTGCGCCAAACACGCATCTGTGCATGCGCGCCCCTAGCGATGCCCACACCTTTGGTGGGGTGGGGGGGATTTTCATTCGCGTTAAAAATGCAACAAAAAAACACACAAGGCTGAGGTGCATTCATAATAGAGGTTTTTGGGTTAGATCGCGTAAATATATAAATGTGTCGTTAAAACCCGCCACCACCCGACACAGCCAACTAGTAAGGGTTGTCACGTAAACAGAACGTGGCTAATTTGTCACTCGTACAGCACTAGTGTGCAGTGTATAGTGTAGTGTATAGTAGTGTAGTGTATTGTGTATAGTAGTGTATAGTGGAGTATACTAGTACAGCACACCGGTGTGTTGGAGAGCCAAACCACAACATTTACAAACTGAGTACGACGTTTCGCCAGTAATTACAACCAGCTTCATCAGGCGACAGACAGATTTGTGGAGAAGTCTTTCTGTTTCGTTCCTTATATAGAGGCGTAGATGTGGTGACCACCCTTCTGCACTCTTGCACAATGATGGGGGGGGGGCGGGATTGCTGAGGCAACGTACATTATGCATGTGCATTGTGCGAGACCTTTTAACTTGTCCTTCCTGTCTATTGTGTAGATTAAAATAGCTCTGCCAACGGTAATCCCTATTGACGTACGCTGCCCTTTGTAGGCATGCATTTAAATAATGTATTATTTGATAATTCGCTTCCATGCAGCACTAAGGCGGTAGCTATCCGAACGGTAAAAGTTTTATTTATTTATTTCAATTTCGATAGATTATCTAATTAGTCTTGGTCGTAGTAGCTAGTTTTGCACAAAACTTCAACATTATCAAAATCAATTGAGTGTCCTTGTTGGCACGCGTGTTATGCTACTACTGACAGTTGCATTTGGGAGAATTTAATATTTCTCTGATGTTCTTTTGGTCTCGTGCTGATTATTCGTCCTGTTTGCCCAACATAGCATTTACCACACGTGCAGTTAATCCTTTACCGAAAGACCCAAGAATATAGTCGTTATATTTGTCCCGAAAGTGTTAATTCTGCCATTGTAAGAGAGCATAATTGATATAAACTACAGTTTGCAAATGCGTACGTACAGTATTTTGTTAATCCGCTTCTGAATGAAGGCCTTCCCACGTTAAGTGAGTCATGGCGTTATTTGACCAAGGGCACATATAACTACAGAATAGTTAAATGATAGAATTTGCTGCACTGCCCTCCGTTGCCCACAATATAGCCCCACCGCCTATAACACCCGTTATGCATGATAGTCACCTATCGATGCATTGTCCAGGTACAACTTGCCTTAGCTTATGAGATCTAACGACGCTGGGCACAATCTGGTTAATTTGGTCATTAGCACAGCACAGTGAACAAATACAGCACTGTATATTAATGCTTTGCACGACAACAAATGGCTTTCATATTGATGCACCGAGCAGGAGGCTTGGTCATTTCACGCTCTGTCACGTGGCAGATTGGGCGCTGGACAATGCAGCTGCCTCTAATGTTGTGCTGCCATCAAATTACAGCACATTGACCACGACAATTAACGGAGCTCAACATGATGTTCTTACCTGGCTGGTCCCTTACGGCAGGGTACGATGCTAAATTGTGACAATTTGTTGGCCTTTTTAAATGGAATTTGATCAATTTGAAAGCATTTTTTTGGGTGCTATTGGGAACAATGACCTTATCAGATATCAGTACATCCAATCTGCATAATCAGTGGTTCACTGCAGCTCAAAAACTCGGTCCTACAAGGCATGTGGTGATGGAGGTGTCCTCAATCATACAGAAAACAATTGAACATTAGAAAGCTCAAATTGTTTAGTTGTAGAGTAGAGTTGGTGGTTGGTAAGCCTACATAGTTTGTACAGATCTCTTCAGAATGGATTAAATTATCATGCCCCTTTTTAAAGTAAAATAAAACATGTACATTTTTAAATATGTTGTGATACTGCATTTTCCCCCCACTTAATAACTCAGCTCACAATGAGCTCGATAGACGTGATGACGAGGAAGTGTTGACAACTTAAGGGTCAAATTAGGGCTTGATAAATGCCACTGAATATTGTATTTCCTGTTGAATAATATTGGTGACAATGCAACAAGCGCATGGGGACACTAACTTGTCAGGTAAAGACAATGAAGCCCATTTTCTCAACGAAAATATGTAATCAGGCATAACAAGTCTATGGACTACTTGTGCCTTCCGTGTATGATGCGAGGGAAGGTAAAACATTTGGAGAGAAATATATAACAAAAATATGGCACCGATATAATATTCAGCTTGTTTTATGTAGAAATTTACATTTCTATCTTTTTTCAAAACATTAATGACTGGCATTGATGGCAGTTATAAAAATGTCAAGCTATGGTTCTGGCAATAATCCATCTAGCTCCTGCAAACGAGCTAACTTCATTGCTTCACCTTAGCAGTAGATACCCTCTCGGATGTATTGTCACCTTTTGGTTGTCACTCCATCATGAGTCGAGATCACCGGGCATCAACCCTTCTAGTGACGCGTACTGCCCAAGCAAGACCACTAACTATAAGTAACAAAATTATACACCTTTACATTTCTGACCCTTCCCATAAAAAAGAGTAGGGTAAGGCCCCGACATCCGCGAGGGTTCAGTTCTTGAAAATATGTGCGAAAGTAGAAATCTGGAAAGTAATTACTATATTCTTGGTTCTTTCGGTAAAATCACGTAGAAGGGAAATGATAAAATAATATACCGAAAGAACCAAGAATATGAATCCCTGCAGTCACGAAAGCTTTAAATCAGTAATTACTATGTTTATATGGGAAATGGGGGTTAACTTCCTGTGTCTGACTAAATACAATTTTTCGTAATATTAATCCTGTACTGTACACCTAAATGACATCCATATAGTTAATGAAACTGTGCTATAATAATACAATCACACACCACTGCTGTACTGCACAAGCACCCTTCCCCCATGATGCCAAATCGCAAATAGTCGAAGGAAAAAAGTGTGAAAGTTGAACTGATATAAAAATATATAAATACGCGAATAATATAATTTTGCGAAAGTAGAATTCGCAAATAAAGAGGTTTTACTGTATTTTCTGACAAATCTCATCAGCCACACGGCTTTCAAAATGCTATTAGCAGCTATTAACTTGACATAAAACTCAAAAAAGTGTTGGAATAAAATTATTTTGGGGGTGAAGACACCACAGAGCAGCAGGGGAAGGGAGAAGCACGTGACTGTCGCACATCACTCTGCTGCAGGCTGCATGGCCCCATTATACCCGTGATAGATCCACGCCGCATTTCCCATGCTGAAGACAACAAGGTTCCTTAGCTGCATACAGGTTGGCTATTAAGAGTGCACGGCACCCCTACATTTAAGTATAGTCTCCGGCATCAACAGTACGCAACTCAGAATGCGCTCGCGCATCAGACACACTGACTTGTCAGGAAACCAATCAAGTAAATAAATGTGATCCATACAGTAAAACTACATCACATATCAAGGTCAATTAACTTAAAGCATAACGCTAAATGCTTTTATAAACTGTCAACGTGGAGTGGTCTTTAATGTTAGATTACAGAGTACATTTAATAAGTGTATGATATTGCAATGTTGTGGTGTGGTGTAGGATACAATGGCCACAGTTTGGCGTAGATATTGAATGTACAGGTGGTACAACTGAACCAGGGAACATCGGCTGGACAGATCCAGGCACCAGGCTATGAAGAGGGAATGAATTGGACCAGGGGCCCAATTTCATTCCTTGCATTAGGTTCCGTGCCAACCGTGCCGCTCTACTGTACTGCCAATCCATTTAGTACTCTTTGGTTCTTTCGGTAAAGTCACGTAGGTAGAAAAAATAAATGAAAAAATTAAAATTATATATCACGACGTTTCGATCGCAACACAAGCGGTCGTCCTCAGGCAGAAAAAATAATCCAGCAGTGGAACTGCTGAACCAGCGAGAGAACTGTTGCAACAAGGTTATATGTGTGGCGATGGGCAAGCAAGCAGGGTCTGAGCTGGAAAGGAATTCCATCCCCAAACGCAAGCACGTCAGTTGTGTTAATGGTGGAGATTAGGGAGAGATTAGGGAGAGAGGTTAGCATGAAATGAGCTCCATCGCCGCATAATAGTATCATCCCCGCATATGCGCACGTCTAATAAAAAACTATATTTTTTCACCCATCATGGTTACATCTCAAATTAACTGCTTTGGGGTAATCAATGACAGGCAGTGAAGGATAACAGATATAATTTGATATATATAAAAAAAAAATTCTCCAATGTATGTGAAAAGATGGTCTGATGGCATATATGTATGTTAAATAAAAAAAAAACTTACTCATAAACACACACTTTGCTAAATTATATTCATGAAACATGTTACATCACCTGCAATAAAGCTTTAATTACAAAAATGTTGCTCTAGTGAATAATGTTCATTTTGCATATGCTAATACTCCAGTAAATGTAATAATAGCAGCAATCAAAAACAAGATTTGAAAATTTGACATTTAATTACTTACATGCTTACTGCATCATAGTGTATAATTATTAACTGTACTGGTATGTAATCTCTGCAAGGGTTATCCCGAATTTAGACATTAATTTCAACCCCCTGCAACAAAGTCTGTAGCCATGCTCTCCCAATCATGGAGCCGTTGCCTGACTGCCTTGACTAAGAATGATGGATCTTCCATCGGACAACTGCCTGTCAGGATGGCATGTTTCTGGCAGGTCCGAGAGCATGGCAGCATATGTCCAGGGCCTCGGATACAAGGATCCCTCTTGCACACTGAACCATGAAGCAAATGAACAGAGCCATGGCAAACGAAATGTTCATATTTGAATGGCAACAAAATTAAGAAAGACTTTAAGTACACAACATTTTAGAATTCACCAGGAAAATAAATGTTTGAGAGCATATTGCTGCATTGGTCAAATTTACACTAATTTAATGTAATGTAAAGTAGAGTCGTGTGTACATCAATAACATGTATTGACTTAAATCTTGATTTAAAGCTTTAGTGACTGCAGGAATTAATACTCTTCACTTACCGATATTAACTGAATCTCTGAGTTTCATTACGAGGTTGGATGTCTTTGTATTGACAGGCTGGATGTCCACTGCTCCAGCCTCTGTGGTTGGACCATCTCTAGCTCCACCCACCTACCTTGATGCACCCTTCTCAGGACAGGCTAATCTCTCACAATACAAAGGCCACTGCGCCAGCCATTGACATGCTCATTTCTCACAATACAAAGGCCACTGCCCCAGCCTTCGTTGGTTGGACCATCTCTAGCCTCCACCCACCTACCTTGATGCACCCATCTCAGGCCTATATAAGACCTTGTCTCAGCAGCTTTCTCTCTCACCTGAAGACGATTGCTTGTGTTGCGATCGAAACATCGTGATCTATTAATTTTTATATTTTATTTACGTGACTTGACCGAAAGACCCAAGAGTATTGACTTATTGTGGAATGAGACCTATTGTTTCTAAGAAAACATGAAATGAGATTTATAAATGGCAAATTAAAACATTCGATATACATTGCATATCTTTTGGGTTATTTATGATGGACTAGCGGCAAATCAAGAGAATACAAACACATAAATGAGCACCATTATTGGTTGCATAAAATAGGCTTTTTGAATAGACACTGAAAGTAACTCTATGGTATAATCTTCACCACATGCTTTGATTCCAGTTTCACAATTGGGATATAATATGGTTTCCATTTTAGCTTTAAAATATTCACTTTGATAGAGTATTTATGGTACACTAGCACTTCGTAGGATTTAAAAGACCACTGCAGTTAATATGTGAGGGAAAAGAGTTTTACATTTTCTTTTTTATAAAGTAGTGACAATTAGGAATGTAAACATAGACAGAATTTCGTCATGCTTAAACGCCTGAAGTGAGAACACTTCCCAAAAGACATTGCAGACGTTGGCAGGTGTGGTCTTGCTATGGCACAATAATATAATTTTAGCCTTACACTCGAAAGCAGAAAAAAGCATGTATTATCAATAATAATGAGTACACCATTCCTTTTCAGACAAGACTATTGCAAAGGTGCTATCATTCACAGCCAGGTATAGTCTGCTAGTCGGGAGTGATGTTGCCATGTGCTTTCACCGTAATAGGTAATTTGTCATTTGGACCAGGAAAATTACAATATTAAACATGAACAAGTAAATAAATCAACATCATATTTTTTTCCCCAATTGAAATCTATTTTCAGATTGCATGTTTGGTTTCACAATAAAAGTAATTATACAGCTTAAAATAAACCCTTGCAATCAATTAGAATCGATGTGACACCATGTCACAATGGGAACGTCATGAGGGATGAGCAACCTGTGTATAGCAGGACACAGGGTCAGAAGGGATCTCATCCATGGAGAAATCAAATAATTTGAAAGATCAAATGAGGAATGAAGAATTGCAATGTCAGTTAAACTCCGGCAACAACAACCAGATGTCACAAAAATCAAGTGATTGTGCTCAAACTGAAGAGATATTTGTTTTAATGAATCAGGTGGCTTTTTTTATCATAACAGGACCAATACCGCTAAAACAACAGTAAGGCAAGCTACCTATTGACAATGACTGGAGGGAAGGACTATTGGTTGCAGTGTACCATATATTCTAAACAATGCATCCCCGATTAGCACGATTGGCTACGTATGGTGCAAAAGCAGTTCAACATACATATATACAATAGTTTAACATTTTTGAGATACGAGCGTGTTGTACTACATTTTCATCCACCTGTACAGTTAATGATAACGGTGGCAATATTTTTCAGACCTATGATTATCCGAATCGTATTTATGCTAAATAATGACTGGTCACGTCAGTATACAATTGCTAAATATGAGGTGATAACAACGTTTTATTTGATTGTTTTAATCCCATGACCTCGAGACTGACTGAACTATTAAAGCATGGGACATGGTGTTTTTCACACAGTGACAGGAGTATAATTGTGATCAAAAAGATTTACGAAATATTTTTATTGACTCACAAAATATGCCATACTACACAGCATGTGCATTTTCAATCACATACAATTTAATTTACTCTTCATTTTCATTATCTTAAATTCATAAAATGACAACCACAGCAAACGTATAAAATATATTTCACATGGCACTTTTTTAATATTACCACCTGCGTCTAAAAGTCTTAGAAATTCATATTAAAGTCGACAAAACATGCACACTACTGCACTTTCCATGATGTAGTGGCTATGGGGGGTATTTATATATTCCCAGCAGCGTGGATTGTGTTTTAAAATATATTGGATTTGTGATCCAAGATAAAGGTCAGTTGCTAGTGCCTGCAGGAAGGGATCACAGCTCTCTATATTACATGCATGCATTGTGTAGACCAGAACTAACCTGCCTTTGCAGCCGATTTTACTGTCCATTTTTTCCCCCACGATTTTAATTCAGCATGTGCGACTTTCCTGGCCCAATGAAATGTTCTGGTTAATGTATATTTACATTGCATGTTTTTTTTTTTACATTGCATGTGTAGGGGTGTTAGAGAGAGAGCCCGTTATGCATGGCAGCTTATGGCAAACAAACACAGTGGGCGGGGCTACGTGAGTGCACGGGGAGGTGCTCTCTACGACGTCCGCGCCAGGCACCCCGGGGGGGGCCCCCCCACCCCTCAGCGGGGGGTTGGGTATAAAAGGGGATGTATCGGAGGGCTCGGGGTTCTTGTAATGCTAACCAGTGAAGACTGAAGACGTCTTAGCTAGAGCCCTGGACTCCCCTGGTTCGCCGTCCTTATCAGGGCCGAACAGGACCGAGCCAGCGGCATGGTCCCGAGATCCAGAGCCGCTGCTCTTGTCAGCGCTGGTCTGGGACTCAGGGTACCGGGCCCGACTTACCAGTGTCGGGCCAGATAGCCTCCCCTAGCCCGTTAGAGGAGGACTAGGAGGCAGGCTAGGAAGTAGCTAGCGCGTGTATCCCCAGCTAGCCGGGTGAGGGGGCCGACACCCCCTCTAGTGTTGTATGCCACAACTGTGCTGTGTGAAAAAACCCGTGTGCCTCCAACTCCGGCGTCCAAGAGTCGTGAACTCTATTACACATGTGTGCTGTTCAAATGGTGTGCAGCATTTTACAGCACTAGGCATCCCTAATCCATAGACCTACATTTCTCAAAACAAACAAGTGAGACACGTGCATTAAATGGCAGTCTCCACATACTTCTTATTAAAACAGGTTATATCGTGAACTTCGGAACGAAATAAAAACTATACATCAAATCTGCCTTGAACATTGAAAGGTACTGTAATGTGATTAAAAAGAAGTTGAAGAACACACAAACTGTAGGGCAGATCGGACAAAACATTGAAACCAAATGAATGAAAAACATTCAAACTTTATGTGGGGGGGGGGGGGCGGGGGGGTTGTGGGCACATACCGCTGCATTGCACTTGTATCGTCAAAATTATGAGGGCACTTGGCTCCAAATGCCTACATTAGATCCAGATGTACTACTACACGTGAGCACCACAACCAATCACTTCTATTGCTGTGTTTGTTTCTGTACTTTTATTTGTTTTGCTTTTGTCATTTTGGTGATGCAGGTCACTCTTGCAAACACTCAATGTGAAATAACCTTGAAACTATAATTTGGCCGTGCTGTCAAGCTTCTGAGCGAGTGTCCAGTTTTAGTAAGTCAAAAGGCACTGCAGGAATGCACTTTTACTTACTTAAACGTAATAGTAATGCACTTTAATATGTGTTGAATTAAAGACGTGGATGAGAACATGCTGGAGCGCTGTTGAAAGACTCAACTGCCTACAATGACACTGTGAATCACATATGTAAATCACATATCAATCACACACATGAATCACATTTGAAAAATCACAATATGTAAATCACATATGCAGCAGAAACGTGGACATTGACAAATAAATTCAATAAGAATCAGAAACGTGCACAAAACATGTTTTTTTTAACAGTCATATTGACAATCGTATTGACTGTGAAGAAAAGTAAGTGGGCTTACGCAGGGCATGTTGCAAGAAGGGATGATTGCTGGTTGCCAAGACTAATGACGGTGTGGCAGCCAAAGAGGAGAACACATCAAACAAGATGTCTACCGCAGAGACGTAGCGACGACATCAGCTCATGTGCAGGTGCTAGGTGGATTGTTGCATTGCAAGGCTGAGGGAGATGTCGAGAGCTTTGGGAGGCCTTCATTCATCATCCCATTTTACAAGACATTGCCTGGGAGATCTTTCAGTGGGTACATACTGTACATGGAACGACCATGCCCCACCAGTTAGACAGACTGCAACCGCGTTCATTATGTCTGGATTATAGATTAGACTCGTCTGTTGACTGCACTCCTGATGTTACATTGGCTTGTCTTTCTAACAGAATGGCCTCCAAAACAAATAAATATCACTGTAGGTATACCTGCCACCATGCCGTTATGTGGTTTCAAGTGCAGCACTATCTGAATACACACAATACATCAATAGTGCACATTAAGACAAAACTACACATGTACATTGTTGCAAAACTGTTTTAGTGCCATTATTAGTCATATTTATAGTTTGTATTGATATGTATGAATACATTTACGTACTGTATCTACTGTGCGAGTACTGCTGGGGCATACATGTGTAAATGCAGTGTATGGGCAGTACTTTAATTATGAAAATATGATTTCACCCGTGACTGAGCAAAAGGAACACGGCATGGTCTTCCTCTGTCATTTAATCCAAATACACCAGAAAATATATTGATGCCCTGGGCACATAGAGATATTAGGGCACGGGGAGTGGGTGAGTGTTCTTACTTAAGTTAAAATATGTTCTTCCTTCAAAATACAACTTAAACATTTTAAAGACATGTGTATACACACAGCAGTATATACGTGTTCAGTTTGTTTGGTCCACTCGTTATTCACATGCTATGTGAATACACAGTATGATTTATTTGAATCTGATTGATGTTTTTTCAACTTATTTATTATATTACACACTGTCATATATGGTGTCACTCAAAACCATTATCTACAAGCTGTCACTCCCTCCTGAGGGGCTAGTAATCGTGCATGTACTCCATATTCAAAGAAATGAAATGAAATAGGTTTGGCTAAATTCCACATGCATTTGAACCACATCTCATTTATGCAGACATAAATATATACAGTACAGTAGTTTTACATTCTGTAATTGTAATACCATCCGATTCGCATGGTTGGCTACGTACGGTGCGATAGAAGTTCAACATACATACATAGAAAACCAACTGCAACTGTCATAATAATCTGAGAATGAATTACGTAAATGAGGCAATTATACCATGAACGTACACTTTATGCCTGTGCCTGCCTGACAAATAGTTTCTGTTGGAGTCTGTACTTACGGGCATGTGCCAGGCTGAGAGCCCAGAGACGCAAGTAGGAAGCTGTGTTGGAGATGCAGCCCAGGCAGTACTCGATGGTGTGGATTGCCTGGTGCACAAACTCATCGCCAAAGTTGAACTCCTGCAAATGGTGCAAGGAAAACAGACAGAGCAAGAACAGAAAATAGAAACCAGTGAAACAATGATTATGAGAGACCAGATAAATTGCCAACACAATGGCAGAGAACACGGATGTACTGCAACGTAGGAAACAAGTACTGTGCTGAAGACTTTATAAAGGTCCAAGTTCAAGACTTTCCTGGGCTGGAACTTCTTTACAGTAGCATTTCAAACATATCCAAATAGAGAATATTTATTTTAAAAAAGTTAATAACTTGTACTATTAAAATTGTATTAGCTACATAATGTAAGTAACAACCTTTCATTGCCATGATTTTCATTGATGGTCAAATGAAATTATACACAGTTATTTTTGAAAAGCTATAAAGTGATTGGTTAATTTTTCTGATGGTATATGTCGTGACATGGAATGGGTTACTCGGACAGAGAAGGGGATGTGCTGTTGTAGCAGCCCTGACTGCCAGGAGGTCATGTGATAGGCCGGAGACAGGGAAGTGGGGTAAAGGTGACAGAGGGGGCACGTGAGGTAAAGCCTGGGAACCTTCTAGTAGGTTCTAGAAGGGGGGGGCGTGGCCGAGGGCGGAGCGAGGCCACGCTGGGTAGATAAAAGGGGGGCCCCCAGCAAAGGTCGGGCTGTTGTTTGGAGTGGAACCCATCGTGCTGCAGGAGTCTTCGTCACCGTCTTCACCTCCTCGGCGTTGTTGGTCAGGCAGCCTGTTAACTATCCTGACTCTCTGTACCTGTAAAGGCTATAATAAATAGAGTACCTCCTACTATTAGTGTCTCTCAGTGACTCACTACATATGTATTCCTGCAAAGCCACTGGAGGTGTAATGATGCATTCTCTTTGGTTCTTTCGGTAAAGTCACGTTGGTATAAAATAAAATAAATAACGACGTTTCGGGTGCAACACAAGCGTCCGTCATCAGGTGGGACAACCACAGCAAGAAACAATTGCTGAAGTGGGCAAAAGGGCTGCTGTGACAAGAGGCTATATAGGTGTAGAGGTGTAATTGTGTATGGGAGCGGATGGCAAACAAACACAAGGGGCGTGGTTAGGGCCGTACACATAGGAGGTGGCCACACCGACGTCCGCACCTGCATCCCCCACGGGCCCCTCCCGGGGGGGCCGCGGACTATAAGAGGGGGTGAGCCGGAGGGCTCGAGGTGGAGGTATCAGCTTTAACCAGCGAAGACGGAAGACCAGCTAGAATAGGCCCCGGAGCTCCCCTGGCTCGCTGTCCTTATCAGGGCCGACCAGGGCAAGCCGGTGGCGTGGCCCCGAGAGCCCAGACTGACGAGCAGGTCTGGGAACTCAGGGGGTCGGATCCCAGCTTGACCAGGGCTGGGACAGGTAGCCTCCCCTAGCTCCCTAGTGGAGGACTTGGGCTTAGGTTAGCGGGGCTTAGATGTTGTGTCTCCCTGTTAGCCGAGTAAGGGGACGTTACCCCTTAGGTCCTGTGTATACTCGCTAACTGTATACAAGTTGTGTTAATAAATAAGTGTGCCTCCGATCCCGTCGTCAAGCCTCCTGAGTAATTACTACATCTGGTGTCAGAAGTAAAACGTCCAAAGATGGACACACGAGGGACGACACGTACCAGGGAGTCGGAGAGGGAGGACACCGCGGCCGAATCACCACCAGAGATGGCCGAGGTCGGATCGGAGCAGCCGGGGCCGAGTACACCCGCGCCGCTACGACAGGAGGGGGGGGATGCGTCGGCCGAGGGACTTCGGCTGGCTCACTCCCGCCTGGCGGAGCTGCTCTACGCCGCGGCCGCCGTGTTGGAGGAGATCACGCGGCTGGGAGCTGGAGGGGCTGCGCGGGAAGACGGCAGCAGCCGACGCACGCCGGCATTTCCCGCCACCCCGACGCGGCTCGCGGTTAAATTTCCCGCCATCACTACAGTGCGAGCAGAGGGCGGGGCCGGCCTGCGTCAGGTGACTGCTGAGGGCCAAGCACGAGCCGTGACATCATCAACGCCGGCCAGCGCGTCAACAACGGAGCGACCGGCGATGCCATGCTCACAGCCCGCCCACACTGTAACGTCGGCTGGGAACGAGGGAGCGAGATCCGCAGCCACGGACGTCGCCTTACAACAGCGACTGCCGCCTCTCAAGGAGTTCGTGGGAGCGGCTGGAGATTGGGGTGGCTTCAAAAGGCGGTTCATCGCTCATCAAGAGATGGCGAACTGGACGGACGCCGAGGCACTATGCGCGCTGCCGGCGATGCTGGACGACGACGCCCTGGCTACCCTCACCTCGGCGCCTAAGGAAAAGCGCGCCACGCTGCACCTGGCGCTGCAGCTGCTGTCAGCCGTCTATGGGCCGCCTTCGGACTGCAGGCAGCTGTTCCACGATCGGCATCGGGGCGCCAACGAATCGCCCCTGGCCTTCCGAACGGCTCTCCTGGCCCTGGCAAAGGCAGCTTTCCCGCGGATGGACGAGGAGGGAGTGGACGCCATGGTGGCTGAAAAGCTGCTGCTACTCGCCGATGAGCTGGACATCGCCGTCTTGGCTCAAGACGACGGAGAGATGTCGTCCCTGCTGGTCGCGCGCCACATCCACGGGGGCTTGCGGTCCCTGCGTCGCAAGGCTGCCAAGGGGGTGGCCGGCCATGCCATGGCGGCCACCGCCCTCCCATCAGAGGAGGTCTGCGGGGTGGAGCGGCGGGGGGAATGGAGATCGGCGGCACCGCAGGCTCGGAATGGACCGAGCCGCCAGGAGCAGCCCAGGCCATCTGGGGCGCTCACACGCTGCTACAACTGTGGCCTGCAAGGCCACGTTGCGTCAGGATGCCGGGCTCCCCGTCAGCGCGGAGCGACACCTCGTCAGGACGCCACGCCGTCTCCACCCAAGCTCCAGCAGAGAAATCCGGCGAGTCGTGGCACCTCACACGTTTGGCCCATGCACACATCCGACACACACTCACGCGCTCAACTGAACAGGGTTCGAAAATCGCCGCCCATCGCGCGCGATTGTTCTGAAATGCGGCGAGCGCTCCAACCGGGTCAGTGGTCGGAGCTCGCCCATCGTGTCATTGCTGCGTCGGCGGGATCATCGGTTGTGGTCGGTCATATTGATGGGGTAGAGGTGCGGATTTTAATTGACACAGGGGCATCGGCGACCATTATATCTGATTTGATTTATAACATCCTTCCCGTTCAAAGTCGTCCCTTGCTCCCTGTTGACGTGCCATGCTATGCTGCTAACGGGGGCTCGCTGGGCATTATTGGGCAAATCCGCGCCAAAATTTGCATTGGAGACATTAAATTATCCGGGCCTGTTTTGGTTTCCTCCTCACTCGCGGTTCCGTGCCTGTTGGGGACGGATTTCTTGGCCAAAATGCCCATCCGTATCTTGATTGACCAGGGGTGCATCGAGCTCCCATCGGGCCGACGTGTTACATTTTTGTCTTCCCTCACCACGGAGCGTCGGGCGTTTGCCACCGTGCAGGCGCTCGTGACAAAAACTGTGCGCGTACCCCCGGGGGCTCAGATGCTCGTCCCTCTTAGGTTGCGTCGGCCGTTTGCTAAAGGGGTTGCGGATCGGGGGGTCTTGTTGGGACCATCTCGGGCCGGGGTCAATGGACCCGATTTGCTAGCGGCTCAGACCATGGTGAAAGGGGATGGGGACCCCTTCATTGCAGTCCTTAATGTAGGATCGCGAACGGCCGTGGTTCCTCAAGGGACCGTGCTTGCACACGCAACGCCGGCGCCCTATGAGGAACCACTCGTGGGTCAGGTAACCACCGATCCTCCGTCGCGACCGCATTCGGACTGTGATGACGGATGGCTGGATGCACTTTGCGCGGGATCTGTGGATCTGTCCGACACGCAGCGTGCGCAGCTGCGAGTTCTCCTGAAAGAATTTGCCGACGTTTTTAGTAAACACAAATTTGATATTGGTTGTACTAAATTGCTGCGACACCATATTGACACGGGTGACAGCGCGCCAATCCGCCAGAATCCCTTTCGGCTCAGTCCCGCCGAAAAGGATCATGTCAAATCGGCTGTTGATGACATGCTAGCCGCCGATATCATTTCCCCTTCCAACAGCCCGTGGGGCGCACCGATCGTTTTGGTGAAAAAACACGACGGCTCACTGCGGTTTTGTGTCGACTTTCGGCGATTGAACAAAATTTCTGTGGCAGATGCGTACCCGCTTCCTCGAATGGATGAGTCGCTCGATGCCTTGGCGGGGGCGCGATTCTTTTCCACCCTCGATTTACTATCTGGATTCTGGCAGCTTCCTCTGGATGACGAATCAAAACCTAAAACTGCTTTTCGGACACCGCAAGGTCTCTTCCAATTTAACCGCTTGCCGATGGGCTTACATTCTGCGCCGGCAACTTTTCAGCAGTTAATGGAACTGGTCTTGGCAGGCTTGCAATGGGATTCGTGTTTAATTTACTTGGACGATGTCATCGTCTTTAGCAAATCCTTCGAGGAACACCTCCAGAGGCTGCGTGCTGTTTTTCTCAAAATGCGGGCTGCCAATTTAAAATTTAAACCGCAGAAGTGCCATTTGCTCCGCGAATCGGTGCGGTATTTGGGTCACATTGTTGGGCGCTCGGGGATATCCACTGATCCCGCCAAAACGGAATGCGTCAGCTCCTGGCCGACTCCCACCTCGGTGGGAGAGGTCAGGAGTTTCATTGGGTTCGCGTCGTACTATCGACGGTTTGTGGCTGACTTCGCTACGATCGCGAAACCATTGCATGCCCTGACGTCCAAGGGAGTCAGGTTTCATTGGGGGCTGGAGGAGGAGGCTGCTTTTCACGCCCTCCGGAATGCCCTGGTGGGGGCTCCGCCGTTGAATTACCCCGACTTCTCACAACCCTTCTTGCTCGATACAGATGCAAGTAACACGGGCATCGGGGGCGTGCTGTCCCAACTCATTGGGGGCGTAGAGCATGTGGTGGCTTACGGTAGTCGGGTACTGTCTCCAGCGGAACAACGGTACTGCGTTACCCGTCGGGAATTATTGGCAATTGTTTATTTCATTCAGCAGTACCGCCCATATCTGTACGGTCGGCGTTTCACCGTCCGTACAGATCATGCGGCCCTACAGTACGCTCTGCGGGTTCAACAACCATCGGGCCAGTTGTCTCGATGGTTGGAGATTCTCCAGGACTACGACTTTGTCACCACATATCGTAAGGGCGTCCGCCACACGAACGCTGACGCCCTGTCACGGTTGCCACCCACTTCGGAGTGCGCTTGCCTCCTGGGTTCGGGGCGTTGTAGGCCCCCGAACGTCACCACCGATTCGGTCCTCGTGGCCGCCGCCGATGCGCCTTTGGCTTCGGGTCCTATCGAGCAAGAAGGGAGGGATTCGTTGCTGGGGTTGTCGGTCGCGGAATGGGGACGCCTCCAAATGGAGGACACCTCCCTCCTCGCTCTGCGCCGTCGCGCAGGGGGGGTTGGGCAGGGGGTGGCGAACATTGACTCGTGGGGGTTGTTCCAGGGTCTTTTAATGCACTGGGACGGAAAAACCCGCCGCCAGCAGCTCGTGGTGCCTGCAGCATTGAGGGGTAAGGTGGTATGGGCTGTTCATGAGCGGCTTCTGCACTTGGGGGTTCACAAGACCTTTGCCACGCTCCAGCTCGATTTCTTCTGGCCGGGCATGGCAAAGGACGTGGGGGATCTCCTGGGGTCGTGCACACAATGCGCGCAGCGAAAGCCACCAGCTAGGGGGTCCAACCCTCCGCTGCAGTCCATAAAGGTTTCCCGGGTTAACGAGCTCGTTGCGCTAGACATACTCGGCCCATTTCCCGCTACACCCAGGGGGAATAGGTATTTATTGACAGGGGTCGAATACTTCACGAGATGGCCTATGGCCTGGCCCCTGGCCAACCAGTCGGCAGCAGCCATCGCGGAGGCCTTTGTCCAGGGCTATGTCCTCGACAAAGGTGCTCCGGAACGGCTGCTTACTGACCAGGGTAAGAATTTTTCGGGAAAACTCCTCCGCGAGGTGTGCGACCTCTTGGGTACGGAGAAAATTCGGACCTCCCCGTATCACCCTCAAACTGACGGGATGGTGGAACGGCTACATCGGACCATCACGTCTATGCTGTCCCAACAGGTGTCCGAATCCCAGACAGATTGGGACCTTCGCATAGCCGGTGTGTTGCAGGCCTACAGGATGGCTCCCCATGCGGCCACCGGATTTTCCCCTTTCTTTTTAATGTATGGCCGCGAGGCTAACCCCCCTGTGACGACCCAGCTGAAGCTCTCGGCGCCTCAGGCGAAGTCTACCTTGTCCGAACACGTTAAATTTAACATCAGCAAATTGTCTGAGGCGCGGGAAGCGGCCGTGCAAAATTTTGAACTCCGCCAGAAGGCGAACGAGAGGCTTCGGCTGGGGCGGGTACATGTGTTCAAATGGAAACCAGGGGACAGGGCATGGTTGCACTGTCCCCAGGTGCCACTGGCAACCTCGTCAAAGTTGGTACGGCCGTGGCGGGGGCCAGTGGAGGTCGTACAGGTCTTACGGCCGCAATGTGTTCGCGTCAAATGGGGGAGGCGTCGGTGGTACGTGCACCCCTCAAGGTTGAAACCGTTCGTTGCGCCGGCCCGTGGTTCACACACACACACGCATGGCCAAACGTGTGAGGGGTCCGCCGACTCCCCGACGTCGCTGCTCTCGCCTAACATGACATCAACTGTTCCATCTCCAGGTGCAACAGGAGTGACGGGTCCACGCCCGCCAACCCCTCCCGGAGGGGTCGGGGGTCACTCGGCAGCGACGCCAGACTCTCTTGCACCCGGACCGTCACCAACCACCACTGAGCGTGCCGGGTCGAGCCCTTGTGACGGGCCCGCCGCGAGAACGCGCGCCAAAACGCGCAGACTATTGTGAGGTCGGCCGTTGGGGGGCCCTTGCGGACAGTGGGGGAGGGACATCCGGAGCGCATGTATATATGTTGGGTTTGCGGAATGGGGTATTTATTCGGGAGGGTGCGCCGGGTTATTTTTTTCTCTTTCTTCTTCTACCTGTTCCTGTTGTTGTTGTTGTTATGACTGTTATCGTTCTTGTTAAATTTACGCGAGGCACACACGGTTTTGGGGAGGCATGCACCTTTATTCTGGTTTTGTTGCAGCCGGGGACGGCTGCGAGCTGTACAGGGGGGGGTGATGTAGAGGTGTAATTGTGTATGGGAGCGGATGGCAAACAAACACAAGGGGCGTGGTTAGGGCCGTACACATAGGAGGTGGCCACACCGACGTCCGCACCTGCATCCCCCACGGGCCCCTCCCGGGGGGGCCGCGGACTATAAGAGGGGGTGAGCCGGAGGGCTCGAGGTGGAGGTATCAGCTTTAACCAGCGAAGACGGAAGACCAGCTAGAATAGGCCCCGGAGCTCCCCTGGCTCGCTGTCCTTATCAGGGCCGACCAGGGCAAGCCGGTGGCGTGGCCCCGAGAGCCCAGACTGACGAGCAGGTCTGGGAACTCAGGGGGTCGGATCCCAGCTTGACCAGGGCTGGGACAGGTAGCCTCCCCTAGCTCCCTAGTGGAGGACTTGGGCTTAGGTTAGCGGGGCTTAGATGTTGTGTCTCCCTGTTAGCCGAGTAAGGGGACGTTACCCCTTAGGTCCTGTGTATACTCGCTAACTGTATACAAGTTGTGTTAATAAATAAGTGTGCCTCCGATCCCGTCGTCAAGCCTCCTGAGTAATTACTACATAGGTAAGAGAGGGGGGAGGAGCCAGGGAGGTGAGATAGAGAGGAGGGTGTGGGGTAGGGGGAGTGGAGTGCTGCTAGAGAAATTAATAATGACCCTGAATTGCAAAAAAAAAAATCGTGAGGAGACTTCATTGTTCATAACGTTTTACTGTCAATATGACAGATATTCCACAAACAAGACTTCATGATATAAATGTAAAAAATATTTTTTTGCTATCGTTTACATCATAATAAAAACACGAGATAACAGTGGGAGTGCAATATATGTTCAGAGCTTTTGTAAGCTGGTATGAAATCCTCTGTTTCATTATTATTTAGGTTTTGGAGGGTGTTTGTTGATGAGGCTAATCCCTAACGACAGTGACTGATGATAAATAAAGATTAATTACAGCCATTAACGAAGATCAATCACAACATACAAAATAGGATATAGTACATTAAAAAGGCAGAAGGAGGGAGCCTCAAATCGTGAAATGGATGAGATGTAACTAATGATTTGTAGATATGCATTTTATGTAGGACTGTTAAATCATGTATCGATTAAAACTCCCTTGGTTTTTTAACGTGGTAAGGAAAGAGCTAAATTCGGAATGCATTAAAAATAAAACCATACATTTTGACACAGGAATCATATTCAAAGTTAATAATAGAATTTGTCCCGAGGCAAAGTATGATTTCCTGTGGTCAAGCAAAGGCTAAAACGATCAAATCCCTGGCTAAAACTGACAGCAGAGGGATCACACCTAAACTTTGTATCCCTTAAAGATGTAACAGTAAGAGGTTGGATTTGAATAGCCGTTTAGTTTCCATGAATAAATGTACGATTTTAATTGCTCTGAAAATGTTTGTATTTCTACAATTGTCAGTGTGTATTTGCCGAAACCATTTGCAGTACTTTCCGTTATTGGGTTCCAATGCAAAGAAGCTAATTTACCGTTAGAAACATGGGTTTAAATTGTATTGCAAATTTTTAATGAATTTGTGTCCAAGTACAATCGACTAATCTATCATTTGTCCCACGAATTGATGTGGATGCGCTCCCTCCCTTCTTTGGGCCACAGGAAAGAAAAGTCTAACACCAAACGGTGATTCACAGGAGAGTGAGAGAAACAGAACAAATTCTGGTTCACAAGTTCAAGTGGAAGCAAATGGCACCACTGGGATAAGATTACTCTGTTATCTGCACAGTCACGTACACCCTCTCACCCCGATTAAAATTCAAATAGGCACAGCCGTATTTTTGCCACATGATTTTAACGAAAACCTTCATTACAAATTCAACATTTATTTCCTGTGATTATAAACTTTGTTACATTTTCCTCTTTGTTTACAGCGATCCTTGTGGAAAAGTGTCGTTTGATGCACATTATCTGGTATTTATGAATTGTGCTTGCTTCGGTATTAATCCATGCAGTAACAATGTCGGTGAATAAAGGTCTGTAACATATTGCATAGGTGCTCGCTAACAGTACTTGCTCCTACGGTCTGTTAAGGAGATATTGGGGATCTTTGTCTTTGTAACAAATTGCAACAATAAATGCAACACCAATCCAACATATTTCTGCATATAAACTGTGCAGATAATGGATATTAGCAATTAAGTATCGAGCTGCTGATTGTATGAGAGCACATCTGATGACTATGGTTACTGATATATGGCAATAATATGATGTATCACGCAGTAAAATGTCCAAGACATTCATATTGCACATTTAAAAAAAAGATAATTTTCAACAAATCAAATGGTTTCTATAAAGATTTTTTGCAAAATCCCAATGTGATACATTTTAACACACATCCTAGACAGTCACAATTTGAAGGCACAAGTTATCTGATGTTTCTGGAATATTTAAACTTACAATTAACATCAAAATGTTAATTGATAAAGTGCAATATGCCTATAAAAATGTATTGGAACATGCAGGCTAAAACCCACATCGATAATATATTCTAGTACAACAGGTAAATGGCAATACTGGTATATAGACCATAATGCAATGCATTGGTCCTGCTCTCACTGGATTTGAAACTCAATATTTGTTGCTAAAGAGCTTCATGTAACAAGATTTTGTAAAAGACAGATGACACTATTTAATGCATGGGATGGGATCATCTTTGCTATCGTGTGGCATATCAAACGCGACAATCAAGCATGATCCCATTATCTCTTTCCACATGCACACCGCTGATGTTTACCGAATACAGGAGCTAAGCGTGTATCCACCATCGATTTGAACCATGGACTCTGATTCAACTTGAAGTGAGTGCACGAGTCATTGTGTACCATTCAAACTCACCTCCTTGTGGAGGTCTGGTGGCGCCACGTTCAGCTGATCCAGTTGTACGATGCCGGCTTCCTCACTGCCATTGCCCATCAGCAGCCTCTGCTCGACAAAAAATTGAGACAGTGTGCAGTGCGTGGACACGAGACCCCATTAATGGAATGGGCTTTGTGCTGCATCGCAGAGCTCACGAGGATTGTTCAGAGATTTTATCGAATAGCCTCGCCGAAATTTACTGAATTCAAATTGGTTCTGTCGACAGTAATATCACAGTACAAAGGTTTGCATGCAGTGAAGGTGCCAATTGTTTGTAGTGTCGGCATATTACTATCCACTGGAGGAAAAAAACCCCATACACAGTATTAATGTGTTACTATCTACGTGACTTCACCGAAAGACACAGAGTTTGTTAACAACTTAGTTGGGCTTTAAACCCTTGCTGATGTCAATACACCAAACAGACACCAATTACAAGGCATCGTGTCTGCGCAGCCACTCGTACTTGTGGTAAAATCCAAAGGCCACCAAAAGGCGAATAGTACACGAACAATGCAAACACGAAATTATGAATAGCTCGCATTCAGTAGTTTCACTATGAGACCCTTTTTCTAATATCAATATATAGCGAAAGGGTCCCATAGTTGTGAAATAAGTTATACATGTTATGTATTAATGCACGTAGTGCACTGCACAGGTGCACATTAAAGGACCTATCATATGCCGCTGAAATAATATATTTTGCAAGCTTTCATTTGAACATGAAGTACTGTAGTATGGAAGTATAGATTTCGTGGGAAGTGGTGCCAAGCAGTTATGAGAGAATAACGTTATATGAATTAACTATATCAGTCGTTTATCCAAACAATTGTATTTTGATGAGGGAAGAGGACAGGGTTATAGTGCAAAATAAGAATGATTAATTACTTAAAGCCCCTCGTAAATCACTGCTGGATGAAGGCTTCGGGACCATGCCCTGTTATTCATACGGTTGCTGAGCCATAATTTGCCAAGCTGATTATTGTGAGTTGGTGAATGAGGGGGAGGGGGGGGGCAACAACATTGATTTATCACTCGCTATCGATGTTAGGCGTGGCTGGGAATTGAACACAGATTGACAGGTTCATTGCGCAATGCGCTAGCCGCTGTACCACCATTCCACTCCGGTGCAGAATCATAAGGAGGTCTTTTTTATACACTGTGTTGGAACTTTGGTGAGGCAGATTGGGACGTGATGGGCTTGTTTCATGGGAGAGAAAAGGGTAGCAAATATTTCCCTTTCACGCAGCCCTTAGCGATGATAAATAATACACGGCCCTGATTTCATACGCTCTGAACTTCAGACCATTGCTCAGAACACAACATTACTGCTATACGTTATTCTGCCTTATTAGTGCATGGGTCTTGTTCTTTGTGAATTATAACATGATGTCCAGTTTATTACTTGAGTTTGGTAAAACATAATTTCCTTTTGACCTTTATGACTTGCAATGAATACGTGTGCAAAATTAATATGGCCTATCCTGGAATATACCACTGAGAAACATCAAGATAGTTTAAATTTTAAACAAATTTATACGAATTATTCCTTGAAGCTAACATTGTACAAAAATACATGCAGTACAAAATCGATTTTATTATAGAGCAGTCTCTTTTCTATTATAAAGTCAGTTAAGGGCATGGCTACTTTATTAGCACTGACATTAATTCGAGATTTGAAGTTTTCGTGACTGCAAGGGTCCGTACTCTTTGGTTTTTTCGGTAAAGTCACGTAGGTAAAAAAATAAAATACATTTAATTAAATCACGACGTTTCGGTGATTTTATTTAATTTATTTTCTGATACTGTATCAGTACTTGATACGATAATTTTCATTCAAGTACTGTATCAGTACTGATACTGTATCAGTACTTGATACAGTCATTTTGCTGTGACGGTTCCACCTGAAGACGGAAGCTTGTGTTGCCTCCGAAACGTCGTGATTTAATTTAATTTATTTTCTTTTTTTACCTACGTAGCACTAACATCACACAATAAGAGTGTAGATTTTCTGGGTTTAATTCAAGGATGCACTGTGCAAGGTCCATGTGGTTACACTGGTGGATCTCACGCTCTAACACTTTCAACATTTCATCTCCACAAAACACAAAAGTACCCCTTCATTTTGAATTTTGTGTGGTACACAGGTTGACAACCCCTCTTTAAGTTACTGTAAATGCATATCCAAGAGCATATTCTTTGGGTCTTTCGGTAAAGTCACGTAGATAGTAGGTTGAAAGAAGATGACTTTACCGACTTTACCGAAAGACCCAAAGAATATGAATTCCTGCAGTCACGAAAACTTAAGTCAAGATTTATCTGCTCTTGCAACTCTCTTTGAAAAATATGTATTTCTTTTACCAGCATGTCTAAAAAGTCAACACATAATGGCATTTTTCATATGCATTAGGGGAAATATGGGTCGATACATTGACTTCAGCAATAACATGACCGAGAAGTAAATTCAACCTTGTGATTTTCAAACCTGTAAAATAAACAGCCTTACCCTAAGACAGAAACCACACTTTGTTTTTGGTAAATTTTGCTTTGTAGTACAATATCTACACATAAGGATGATGGGATTTTAATCGTATTTCACGTAACTTAATTAAAAATCTATTGTAAGAATAATTAACTTTTCATTACACATCAACATGTGAATATTTAATGATGGGAATTGTGTTTAAATTATCCCTGTGCCAGCATTAAAGTGTACACATATAAATTTAAATGCATCTGTTAATGGCATAATCATATTTTGTCAGATAAATTAATTTTGCTCAGTAGAGCGGTTTACAATTTTCCAAACTGTTATTAATGTGTGGCTGACGTGGTCAGCATGTCATTAGCATCATGGACAGAATTTCATGGAGTAGTCACTATAGATTCTGTCTTACTGAATCATTTATTTCTGTTTATCCGCAGAGTTGGCTACATTTTTCACATGGCATACATTGCCCTGGACGTTAGTTGTGTTTATGTCTTCAGTATATATAAGTAGTCTAGTTTCTGTAGAATACATAAAGAAACAGTCACGAATAAAACAAGTTATCAAAGTAGGTTCAAATTAAATCGGCACATTAATGACATGAAGTAAGGTTTAACTAACCCTTCAGTTGGTTTTACTCAAGAGCACAAGTATGTATGTAGAACTTCTTTATATATGTACAGTACTCTCACAGAATATAAAGTATGTTTATCTCTCTCCCAAAACAATTTACCTTCTGCAGCACAGTGCCATGCCATGCATTTGTTTGTGCTCCGGTCAACAGGGAATGCCCTCTATCAAAAGCTAACACATGGATTGTTCAATTTATTTATGATGGTATGGCTTATTTTAAAAGGGATCGTGGAGCAGTTATTACAGGTTATTTCAGAGCAACGCAGAGATGTAATGTTTGAAGTATATTACACAAGTACTGTATTTCAGTTCCTCCATTTCATTTCTGCTGCGGGGGAATTCTTATATTTTATATAAACTTTATTTTTGTTACATTAAGAGGAACATAACATCGATGAATTTCCAGCTCATGAACTGTGTTCAGATGCTGAGAGTTATCTTTGAGAAAAACAACCGAGGGTTGGGGAGTTTGGGTCCTAAATGCACAGGAGAGAAGCTTTAGGTTGTGTGTGGGCTGTTCTTTAAGAATTTTCATTTTTAAAATAGTAGTTAGCACAATGATATGTTATTAGCCGTGTTCTTCACTAATTTTCTCAGGGGAAGGGGGGTGGCACTTTTGCCGTGTGAGGGCCGCCACACATTTGACACCATTTGGGGTTGACATCACGATGTCGATGAGGTGTTTTCACGTGTTGTGTATTGTCGGGGGCCGCACATCAGGAGCCGCACTAAAGGCCGCCAGGGGCCGCCATTGGCCCGTGGGCCTTGCAATGAAGAACACTGGGATAGAGCGAGAGAGGCTGTCAAGTCATAGGCAGTGGAAAAAAACAGGAAGGTCTTGAGATTGGACGTGAACAGGGCGTTCCAGACTATGGGCAGCAGAGGAGAATGAGCAATTGGGTTCTTTGCCAGAAATCCTTGGTTGTTGGAGCAGAGAGTGTGTTCAGCGGAGTCGAGTGAGATGAGAGAGAAAAGGTAGGGAGCGTGAGTCCAGGAAGGATTTGAAGCAACGTCCATGGACCCAGAGGTTTTGACCATGAAACAAGAACGGCTACCCTCCTCCACGCATGCCGCAATACACATTGTATGACGTCATTGGAGGAAGTGAACAGCAGAGCCTCGTTATGTAGTCGTTTTTTGTATGGTTCCAATGAGGGTTATACAATGATGTCCACAAAAATTGCATCAACAACTCCGTGGGACTTCCATAATGTCACGTCCACAAACATTTAGGAAAATGACGACCTGTGAAGAGATTATACATTTCTCATGTAGCAAAAGTTGCACACCTCTTGATATAGACATTCATTTACATTAATTTATGTATAAGCTGAACTATGTTACTTAATGTTGAACTTCTTTCACACCGTATGTAGCCAAATGTGCTAATCGGAGGTGTGGGGAACCCAATGAACCTGAATAGCCTCCAAAAATAAGTAAAATACATGCATTTGCACATATTACAATTGTAGCAATGAAATCTAAATTAATTTGTATGTTATTTTGATATTTAGCCAATTATTGGTGAGGATATATAGAGTTTGTTGAGGATATATAGAGTGCATAGTGGATGACATGATTCTTCTGAATACTATAAATAAAGAACACAAAGTAGTCAGTGCTTTGTCATCATCCATGGTTATAGACAGTTAAGGACATTGTGCGAATGCTGAAACTTGACCCTGGTCACAGTCACACGTGCATCAAGGTGAAGGATGGGTACTGTTAGTACTATCCCAACCTTGATAAAGGTCAAGAGAGGCCACATATTTTCCCACAACATCTCACCATATGCCATGGGAGACACTTCGAAGTATGTCTCTTTCATAACCCCATTGTTATCATTAAAAGTGTACCTTAGAAACTTGCAGATAGATGCAAAAGCTAATTAACAATTTTTTATTGGAATAATTATTTACGAGGGGATGATAAATGATATCAGTACCTTTGTTTAGCGTGCGCATGAGAAACATATGACAACTGTATATTTAAGTCTGATTTAAAGCTTTTGTGACTGCAGGGATTCATATAATAAAAATATTAAACAATATTTTTCTTATTTTATTGTTTCCCTTCTTCGTGACTTTACCGAAAGAACCAAGAATATAACTGTATATTACACAAGTATTTCAGTAAAATAGTCTATTTTAAAATACATTCTTATCCACAATGCTCATCATCCGCAGCCATGATCTATCCACTGTTCGATGAAGACTTCCCCAAGCCATAATCATCCACCTAACACCATCTCCTCTGCGGGTGGCCTCGGCGAGCATATATATTTTAGCTGCCACTTTACCTGACCACTTACTTTTTTTATATAATCAATACAATGTCTGTAGCTTTTTAATTTGCTCTTCGATCCATATGTTCCTCTTTTTGTCTCTTTGTGCATTTTTCAATCTTTGTTCCATTTTCTTTACCAATGTTTATGTTTGTGATCCATGTAATCAAGATCAAGATGTTGTCATGGCAAAAGCTAATGATTCTGCCACACCTTGCCAACGCTCTCTATCGCCAGATTACACAGCTGTTGCACAGTAGACACGCAATCTCCAAGGTCTGCCCTAACACTATGTCATCGCAGGAAATATATGATTAAAACGTTCTTAACCATTGCGTTCCATCACTAATTTCAGTTGTCTTGTGTATATTACACAAGTATTTCAGTAAAATAGTCTATTTTAAAATACATTCTTATCCACAATGCTCATCATCCGCAGCCATGATCTATCCACTGTTCGATGAAGACTTCCCCAAGCCATAATCATCCACCTAACACCATCTCCTCTGCGGGTGGCCTCGGCGAGCATATATATTTTAGCTGCCACTTTACCTGACCACTTACTTTTTTTTATAATCAATACAATGTCTGTAGCTTTTTAATTTGCTCTTCGATCCATATGTTCCTCTTTTTGTCTCTTTGTGCATTTTTAAATCTTTGTTCCATTTTCTTTACCAATGTTTATGTTTGTGATCCATGTAATCAAGATCAAGATGTTGTCATGGCAAAAGCTAATGATTCTGCCACACCTTGCCAACGCTCTCTATCGCCAGATTACACAGCTGTTGCACAGTAGACACACAATCTCCAAGGTCTGCCCTAACACTATGTCATCGCAGGAAATATATGATTAAAACGTTCTTAACCATTGCGTTCCATCACTAATTTCAGTTGTCTAAAAGCTCTCCGACTTCCCCGAGGTAAAACGAACTAAACAGTTTTATTTTACCAAGTAAAGCCCACTGAGTTTCGATTTAAAGCTTTCGTGACTGCAGGGATTCATCTTCTTGGTTCTTTCGGTAAAGTCACATAGAAGGGAAGTAATAAAATAATAAAAATAAAACATAATAAAATAATTCTCACGACGTTTCGGCCACAACGCAAGCAGCCGTCCTCAGGTGAAGACCAGGTCTGTCGGGGAGACAGCGTCTGAATGACAGACCTGGTCTTCACCTGAGGACGGCTACTTGCATTGTGGCCGAAACGTCGTGAGAATTATTTTATTATGTTTTATTTTTATTATTTTATTACTTCCCTTCTCCGTGACTTTACCGAAAGAACCAAGAAGATGAGCCCACTGAGTTGTTCACTCTTTTTCAGAGGCGACTTTGCCAACCATGAAAAGCTCATGGAAGTCACTTATCATCCTATGTGGGAATTTATAGCAGTAGCCAAGTAATATAAACGCATGTTTATAAACGTGTAGAGGAAAACTGGTGGACGCGGAGAAAATCCACGTGACCATGGAGAGAAGAGAGAAAATGCGAACTCCAAATATACAGACATTGTCAGGGTTGGGGTGGAACCCACGACCTCCTGCATACCAGTTGAGGGAGATAACATCTCGCAACCACGGTATGCATGTGTTTTCCAGTTTAGACCATCCAACACTTTATATATAAAATATTTCAGAGTGAACTGGTTATTCGTGACTTTGTTTTGCTAAATGTAACTGCAGCCCAATGTTTCAGAATTCTTTATTAAGTTCTTCAACCATTTGCAGTTGTTCATTTCCATTGGTTGTTCATTTCCCATTAATTATTTTTTTCTTTTCTTTGTTCTCATCTTCTTTGCTCTATGTCCTTTCTCATCCATAATGCTGTGTTGCTCTAATATAAGATCAGAGAAAAGATACCTCGACGATCCCAATCCTTTGTAGCTGCAGACATTGGTGGAATATCTCCCAACTCTGCAGGATCTCCTACCGCTGCCTATGCAAATTAATGTAAAATATGTTAATGCTCAGCATGACAATGTGATGCTGGATGTCAATACAGAATATTGAATTTCATTAGTGTGCATTCACTGGTCCTTTAATCAAATAAAAAATAAAAACAATCTAAAATATCTTAATTAGTTAAATATTTACTTTCAATGCCACTGCATTAAATTTGGTTATCAATGCACATTGTAGTTAAATACAATATTCATATATAGTTCAAAGCACTTATTTAGAAAATGTACATCTCTGTTCTACTTTATATAGTTACAGCTAATGAAGCTGAAATCTATACTGTGTAATTCCAAACTGCTATTTTGATACAATATCGAAGAACCTAACAATGCAAGCATACATCTGTGGCTCGATGCAGGTATTCATGACTGCCTTTTCATTGGTAGTACATGGGTTTTATCCTGTGCTGCAGACGATGAAAATGAGGGCTTATAATTGGATGGCGCTGGCACGACTTCAGTCGACCCACCACAACAGAGGTGTTTAATCTTCATCTCCGCAGGAGGCCCAGAGAGTGCTTCTGAGCACCATGGCGTATGGACATTAACATTTACATCTAAAAAAATGCTTCTTCCTCACAAGCCATGGCCATAAACATTCTCATGGTGTCTCCTGGGTAATTTATACAGACTCACACTATTAGGCAGTGATTTTCCGCAGGTCTAAAGATGCATTGTCAATGGCATACTGACTGCGGGCTAAGAGAAGTGTCGCAGGCATTTTAATGACACCCCACCATGTTGCAATGCAGTGCCGTGGCTGTAATTGAGGAGAAATCAGCTGAAGGACTACTGTCTGCCAGACAGGCGTGCTGCAAACCCACGCTGCATGCTAGCAAAGCCACATGCTGTGTCGCACTGCATCAGTCGCAACAAAGCAAACGACAATTGTTTTTGGTCATCACAGCTTTGTAAAAATGCTTTCCATTTTCACACTGAGGAATGCAGTTGACGTTTATTTAGATTGGAGAATAGTCTTTTTCTCTGTTGCCTTTGACCCGATATAATGTTATCACGATAGTAATGCTGTTTAGAAGCATCAAGAGAAACAGTAAATTCCATTTTGCCAGAATGGCTTTTAAACAGCTATATCACAGGATGCATTCCACAACTGCGTTTGATTAATTTAAGTCATGTATGAACTGGTCATATTAATCACTTGAATTAATCATTTATTTTAAACTGATGGTTGCATGGGATTTGATATAGCTAAGACTAAGAAGCATTATTTACCCTAATGACGAAACAGCGTTCACTGCTAGGTAATGGACCCTGCCAAGTTGCACAACGATGCAACGTAGTCATTTCCATAAATGACTTCGCAATGCAACTAGTATCGTCATTGAAGTGAGTTTAATCAAATAGCAGACTTACAGGGAAGAAGGTTAACACAGTTGTATACAGGAAGCACTCTTTAGGTCTTTCGAGACTTAGCCTTAGCTTGGTGGCCAGCAAGTAAGGTTTGATGCAGAGAAAGTAAGGCGCTTACACTGATGCAATCAGCACAGAGGTAGTGAGGGAGAGTCTGGCTGCTGGCAAGGCTGCCAGTAGAGATGGCATCCCCCCAGAATTCCTCCATAACTTAGGCCCTAGGGGACTCCAATGGCTGGCAAACCTGTACACCAAAACCATGAAAACCGGATGCATCCCAAAAAAATGGCAGGAGGTGATGGTCATTGCAATACCCAAGCCAACCGACAACCTGGGAAGCGATAGACCAAAATAACTCTTGTTCACGACCTATAAACTCTTGGAATGTATCATCCTCCAGAGAATCAACCATCCCGTCGAGTCAATGATCCCTGAAGAACAAGTGGATACAGCTGCTGTGACCAAATTTTGACACTTGTGATGCACATTGGAGCTGGATTTCAGAAGAAATCCAAGACCAGCGCAACCTTTGTGGACTCGTCATCGGCCTATGACACAATATGGGTTATGCGCTTGATGCTGAAGCTTGTAAGGACCATTCCTTGCCTCGAAACAATACGCCTGACATGGATGATGCTGAGCAATAGGCGACTGTCTGTCTATATGGGTAACAAAGCGTGATCACTCCAGTTACTAAAGGTTTCAATACTCGCACCAACACTCATTAATATCTACACAAGCGAAATGCTGCCAACCGGATCACACACATTTGTAGATGTGGATGGCCGTACCCTGGCAACGCAAGCAACCACTTTGAGGACATTGAATCCACTTTGAACCAAGATCTAAACACCATGGGAGAATATTTCCATAAATGGAGCCTTAAGTTAAATCCTCACAAAATAACAGTCACTGCATTTCATCCTTACCAACCTATCTCAGAGTAAAGCTGGACTGTATGCTAACATCCCACGACCACCTGGAAAAGGTAGACGACAAGACCAAACGAAGGGTCAACCTGTTCCAGAAACTGACAAGCACAAGCTGGGGAGCATCATTACCAGCGCTACGGACACCAACGATGGCCCTTGTATACTCTGTAGTCGAGTACTGTGCACGAGTAGAGAACTCGACTTGTTGATGTCCAACTGAACACTGCAATGTGGTGTATCAATGAAACCCTCAAGTCGACCCCAACACCCTAGCTGCCCATGCTATCACACATCTATCACCCACCCATCTGCCTGCAATGCTGCAACCATCTCAGAAGTCCTGCGAATCGAGGAAAACAGTCACCTTCCCATTCATCAGGAACTTAATAATGTCTCTCGTCATCACGTGAAGTGATACAAGCCCTTTTGGACCCATGATCTTAACGTTAAATAATACAAATTCAACCCGATGAAGCTTGGAAAGCTGAATGGAGTTCAAAATAACTCACAAACACGTCGTGAAAGACCCAACGCAGATTATCCCTGGTTTTGATCTTCCATGCAGCTCATGGTCCACATTAAAACCGCATCCGCACAAAACATGGCAGATGCGGATAACTGATATACAAATGGAGAATTAAAAACTCTCCAATGTGCAACTGTGGTTATCCAGAACAGATCATACAACATATAGCGATGAATGCCCGATCCACAAACATGAAGGAAGCATCACAGTGATACACTCTGCTGCTCCTGACGCGATTGTCTGGCTTGACCACCGGAATGTAAAATGTTAGTTGTTGCTTTGGATTTATATCAGCCATACGAAAGAAGAACACTAATGCAATTACTCTCTTTCTGTAAGGAACCAATACAAAATATAAAGAAGTAATACAACATTTAAGTCTAATTTATAATGAAAAATGGCCACCGTATATTTAAATGCACGATCTAAGAAAGTGCCATTAAGATGGCAAGCGGTTTGGAGTTTACATATTACGCTGCATGTCTAGAGATCTCCCATAAGCACCCAGTGGTGACCTTTTAATCCACCTTCCACGCATGATCTGTGCATTCCTATCTGTATGAAGTTACGTTTCCAGCCAACCTAAGTTCCCTACATTAAAAAAATATATATATATATAATCTATAAGCAGGCTTTTTAAAAGCATGTTATTATTTCTTTCATCCACGACCACCAATCTGTAATTGTTTTCAAATGAAATTTCTTGGAATATTTCCACAATTTGAAATAATCGTATCTACTGAAATATACATATTATGGGGTTTTATTGGATTACAAATTATTAGGAAGTTTTACAATTGTATATTTTTTGTAAATCCACGACTAGTAATTGTAGTTTCCAATAAATAACAGCTTTAGCAAACCAGAGCTTAGTTTTTAGATGAGCTTTGTCAGTAAAAATGTATCCACAAAACACTTCAAGGTGTAATATTTCATGAATGCTCTCATTGCAAAACTAATGCACATATTTTAGCATGTTTTTATACGTGTTGATTTTTTGTTGGCTTTACATTGTATTGACGTACTTCAAATTGTGCATTGCTCAGTGGATCTGGAAGGGGACAGTCTCCTGAAGTCTGTAAGGTTTAGTTCCGAATGCATAATGCAAGGGGTTGACGGATGCCGAGGTAGGTGCTGTCCATACTTATTGTAATTGCATCACACAGCTGTCCAGCTACTCAATAATGCATTTTGAAGTCAAAATTCACACCAAAATATTTTTAAGTTAAGAATCCCAGGACACAATATCATTGCATATATAAATTGTATCATTGTAAGAGGAATAAGATCAGCTAACAAGTATATTTAATCATTGAATCTAACATTTATTGTAAATGTCCAGAAATTCGTTCTAACTTCCTAGATTTTATTCTGACTTCCTGCATCGTGTCCTGAATATGTTTGGTGTAGTTTCGAGAGATATGTCACGTGTAATTGCAAAATTTGGCTGTCAGAATTGCTGTTCAACTTACTTGTGAGCTGAAACGAAACTAAATGGTGCATTAAACACTGGTACACATGACAATATCATGTATTTCACTATGTCAGGTGGTGGAGGTTTAACACATAGGCTTTCGCGACCAATATCATCCCTAATCTTGTTTTTTTGGGTTAAATCGCGTAAACATATATAAAGGAACGAAACAGGAGGATTTCTCCACAAATCTGGCTGTTGAATGATGATGCTGATTGTAATTTCTGTCGAAATATTGTACTCAGATTATAAATGTTGTGGCTCTGCTCTCCAACACACTGGTGTGCTGTACTAGTAACAAATTGGCATGTTCTGTTTATGCGAAAAACCTTACTAATTGGCTGTGTTGGGAGGTGGCGGGTTTAACGACATATTTATATATTTACGCGATCTAACCCAAAAAAACCTGTATTATAGAGGTGACGGAGGGTCTTACAATGCAGTTTAGGCCAGATGATAATAAGGCCAAACATTAACTATGAATTCTAATATTGGCTGAAAAAATTGACATAATATGTACAAAATATGCAACACATTCCTCTATGAATACAGGTCATTGCCAAAAACGTCACTGATTATATATGTTTTATTTTCAAAGCAGTGTGATTGACGAATGTGTTGATTTTATTTTTGTATTGTGCCTGTGCATCACTGCCAATCCGGCATCATCAAATAATATGTAAAAACATGTTTAATTTATAACAATCACAAGTGTTCCAATTACTGAAATTTCCATTCATTATAATTAATGAATGTATTATAATTATCCTTCTACGACCAAATCTATCAGCACATTTTTTTAATGCTACCATGGGAATAGCTAGATTAATTCCCAAGACATTGTTTAGACGTCATCTGCACTAAATAAATTTAAAATAATTGACAGCTGAATGTTTTAGACCACAGTCCACAATTTCTAGCCACAAATATTACAGTCAACATTATAGAGTTGACAAAATTCCAGGGGGAACTATATACAATGCGTGATAAAATGCGTTGGCTTTGTGCATTTTATTTGGCACAACAATGTTAATGTAATCACAAACTGCATCAAGTTAAATTTACATAGAGTGTCCTGGCATATTAAAAGATAATTCAAAAAAAGCAAGAACAAATAAAAAAAAACTCAAATTATTGTTTTTTAATGGTTGAAATTACTGCAGATGCAGAGATTTTAAAAAATCAGTGCATTAAATTCATAAACAAGGAAAATAACCCTTGTAGCCGATTGCATCACACAACTGAGCACCTCCACTGAGCCAAGAGCAGATTTGTCCTTCAAATCCGACACAAGTTGCCTAGCTACTTACAACAGCTTTGCATCATTACCAGAGACCAACATGGATTTGTGATTGTAATACCAGCACAATTTGTACGTTCATATACCTGTAGAGTCTGAAAGCTGTGCTCTTAATAATCCTGCAACAAATGCCACTCAGGATATGTCCACAGCATTTTCAGCTGCATGTATGAAATAAATGTAACCACAAACAGGAAAGTAACACCGTATATCCATTTCTGACATTAACACAATTACACCATAATCTTATTGTATTTGAATACTGAATGCAATTCACACTGTTGCAAGCTACATCAAGAGTTTGATCCTCACTAGATGCTTTTATTCAGTGCAATGTTCTGGTAAACAATGCTAGGATGTTGGGTGGTGACATCGCTGGGCTGTAGTGCATTCACTGCTTATTGCTGAGGCTCGCTGTTCAAATCCAGTAGCTGCCCTGTTTTTACTGCGGGTGTATTGAACTCTAAAATATGCGTCGGATGCTTCAGAGGGAATGTTAACGATCCATTGATGTAATTCGGTAGAGTAGGCCATTGTGGGCGGGTTTTATGGTTCAAATTGACCAAATTTGAAACATGACCGCAAGTCATCCGATTGGGATTAAACGTAGCAATTATCGTTTTAGACTGCGAAAACTTCTCAGGACCCTCCTGAAAAAGAATAACGAGACTCGGTGAGGCTTTACTGGTTAAACAATGTTAATGTTAAGAACATTTATATCAGAAAATAAACATATTGATGGAATGGTTTGTGACATAAACTAATGTTGTTCAGGACAAATATTATTCTGCAATGCACAAGATCGCAAACAACAACAACTTCCAAAAATAACATGTCTTTTATATAAATCTTGGTCCATACACAGAAAAAACCCAGCTTACAACATAAAAAGCCATAAAGGAAATTAAATTAAGTGACTCAGAAGCCCAGTAATATGGTAGCCCTCAGTTCACTGTCCCTCTGTGCTGCACTGCCCAGGGGCAAACACCACAGATTTGTGCAGCACGGATCGATTGTGACGAATCACAAGGTCACCTTCCAGGCTAGGGACAAATGAATTATTCATGGCGGACCAAGGGAGCGATCACTGGAGCCACATTCCCACGTCCATTGCACTCGGAGGCAGCGTTATGCTGCATGTTGATGTAATTTCTGGGATGCCCAAGCGGTCCATGAACTTGTGAGTAATCTGGCACAACTTAAATTTCTTAGATTTCAGTACAAGAGAGACATCATTGTAGAAATGTAATTGCTTTACAAAATATCTTCTGGGGTTATTTTTTTTTCAGAAATACTTTAATTCAAAAGAATGGCAAATAAGCATAAAGGTTCATGAAATGTGCCAAAAATGCATTCTTTATAGATTGATTTTTTCAAGTGTTATAATATTTTTTTTGTAAAATATGGAATTTGTGTTCATTCCAATAGCAATCAGAATATCGTTTTGTTGAAAAACAACCCACTCAAGCAATGTACTTGGAAACAATTTCATGATTTCATTTGACATTTAGTTAAGCATGGCATTGAAGGACAATGAGATTCTGATTTTATTTCATGGCAGGAACATCTAACCAGGCAATCAGTCCTGAATTGTATATGTGTATACCTCCATTTGCACCTGTAGTTATCATAGCCGCTCTGCTCACACATGCACAAGTTATGGATAATTGATCATAAGAATCGGAGCAGTGCAGAATCAATATTTGCCGAATAAACTTTAGACGTAATGTATTTATTTCCAAAAGAAGTTCACTGGAAAAAACAATCAATGTTGATTTATTACACGAAAGGTCCTATTTAGCCAGTTATCCAGCTAGTTTGCGAGGGAGATCCGTGGTGCATCAACACAGAACAACAACATCAAAGTAATCTGTACAGAGGGACTGACAACAACGGAACAGAACGCGTCAAAGGTGGAGGCAAACGTAGTGCTTAAATAACAAACGTTAACAATATTAACAAAATAAACAGGCATATTACACCAAAAACAGGCATATTGCACCAAAACACGAGGATGAGGTAGTGAATGGTTGGAGAGATATGCACGAGGCGAAGAGAACAATGCTGAACAAGCATGAAATCTAATTTAAAAATATATATATTCAGTAACATAAAATTAAAACATAGAAGAATGAAATATTAGCAATGCCAGAGTGAATGTAATTTCAGGTACAAATGAAAGTCCGGTCATTGGCCTGCCCGAGGCAAACCAACAGAGAGTGAGCGGTTCCAAACCCCGGACACTGCGTCACTGAATCAATTGTCAATGTGTATCATGGGGGCAGCCCAATCAATACACCATCCTGGACACAAGCCGCAGCCGGCAGCAATGGAGGTCTGATGTATGGGCAGCATGTTGAAGCCTGTACCACTATTAGGCCAATTACGTGTCATGCTGACACCAGCATGTGAACTATTACAGCATATAGGGGTCATTAAGCCACATAAAAAATGTCACCAGAAGTCGCCATACTTGTTATTTTCACCCTTTCCCTTCAGACAAGCCTGTCCAATATGTTATAATGAGTTCATGGGCCACGTGTTTGATTTTTTTTTCCTCAGAGATAAAAAGTTGTCTTGTTTCAGTGACGGTATTTTTGTGAACCAAGCCTTTCTGTCTGGCTGTCTGACGATTCGCCTGTCTTTCTTCTGCCAGTCTGTGTGCCTGTCCACATATTATCTGTCGACCACACTACAGTCTTAGGTGTATAGGTGTATTCATACATTCATAATTCAGAGATAGCCTGCTTTGATGAGATGCATTGATATTAATCCAAATATTAATATGTTTCATTCATTACGATGAAGCGTTAATTGCTTATGTTGTCTGTGATGAGAGTTACTTTCTGAATACATACATAGTGATGTATGTTAACAATGCATACAGGCGCTGTATTTACACGTACACATTTATATGCAGACACACACTAACACAGTGTAATTTAATGCAGAGAAGCACACTCACAATACGACAATAAGGAACGTGTGTATATATAATTGTACATTTCAATAGTACGCACAAAAACTTTAATTTTGATTAAGTTTACAACAGTCATCTGCCTATTGCTGGAGAATGTCACCATTCTCCAAAAACAAAACCTTTTTTCCCAGTGTGTCTGACAAGAAAAACGCTAATGACTCGAGCAATGACTTTTAAGGCCAAAGGATACACGTTCTTCAAGGCTCTAATGGTCCGTTGGTTAACGCATACGGATAAGGTATGAGCCCAGATAACTTATGTTCGGATAGCCGCGGGAGTCATTCGGCAGAACACCGTTCACCGTTCTAGCATTACAGGCACGAATACGGTAACCCATGACTATGCGCTCCTGTTTGTTTTTTTCTGCTGCATGCCGTCAATGGTTTGGAGAGGCCCCTTGCACTGCTTAACGGTAAAGTGGCTGGAGATAATAATAAACAGAGATTTATCCATATTCTTGGTTCTTTCGGTAAAGTCACGTAGATAGAAAAAAAAAGTAAAACATAAATGTTTTATTAAAAAATAAATAAAAATTACAAATAAAAGCAAAAAACCATGACGTTTCGATCACAACACAAGCGGTCTCTCCGCCTGATGAAGACCGCTTGTGTTGCGATGGAAACGGTGTGGTTTTTTGCTTTTATATTTTATTTAAAAAATGTTTTATGTAAATAAAAAAAATCTATCTACGTGACTTTACCGAAAGAACCAAAATTATGAATTCCTGCAGTCACGAAAGTTTTAAGTCAAGAGATGTATCCTTTTGCAGCAAAATAATCCACGTGCACCGATGAGAAACCATTGGAGAAATTGTTATACTCCGTATATTATGTGGTGACACAAACCCGTATTACACTGCAGCTGAGAAGCGTAACCCCTACGTGAAATGGTAATTGCATAAGAAGAAATTGACATTCAGGATCGCAAATTACTGCACAATACAATGGGTGCAGTAGTTATTTGCTCTAACATACAAATATTAACACTAATGCCTCTACGAAACAAAAAAAATTCCTTGTGAAAAACGGTTTCACTAAATTTAAAGACGCTGGACATGTACAAAATAAGGGAATTTCATTTGAATGGGACACGAGCTCAATATTGTCTTGCAGGTCAAGGATATTTTTCAAATGATTCTTTTTTTAATTGCCTTCATGTGGCCAGGAAATATTGACTGTGACGGATGAAATCTATATGCCTTCAATAGGTTAGAGGCAGTGTTAATGACAATGCTGATTTTCACCAATACTGCACGTGAAAACTAAAATGGGATTCATGGTTTTTAGCCTTACTGTTACAGATGGCTGTTGCATCTATTAGGGAATGACCCCTTTGTCTGGGGACACTATCTTGTGCTGAACACGTGCAGTGGGATGCACGTCGGGTGTCATTCCTGACATGGTGTTAAATTTAAAGGAAACGGAGTGGGAAATGTGAATGGTAATACAATACACAAAGCAGCGATGGTCTGATGATAAACATGCATGATTAGTTACAGAGGCATGGAATTGGCAGGGCAAGATGGGGAATATAAAACATGGAATTAACAGAAGACAAAATTGATATTTGAAATTAACAGATGTTGTAGAGCCCCTGCATTTGCTTGATATAATCAATGACTAATTTGAAAGATACACACTACATGAACATCATATGCACATACTAAATGTTGTGCATCATTATCTTCGGTAAAGTCACGAACAATCATGGATAAAGGCCTCACCAAGTCGCCACCGTCTCACGATTTCATGATAAAGCTGATGTCTAAAACATTGCCATGATTCCAAGTATTCTTTTACGTGCACTTTTCAGATTTTGTTCCATTTGCTTTGTCAGTGTCCACGCTTCTGATCCATCTGTCATAGAAAGTAACTGGGGCTGCTGGATTTTTATTTATTTGGGCACATCAGTATGTTTCTTTTGATGATTAAATCCAGTTTTCCAAAAGCACTCCAATTTGCTCTTATCTAGATATATTTGTAATAATTTAACCCCGGTCTACCTTCCATAACTGTCCTTTATATACATACTCTTACTTGTTTTCCAGTTGTGTCTCTCAAAAAGATATCTTTAACTGTTTAGTGAACTTATTATATGTGACTTTTGTTTCGGTCATATGTATCTTGAGCACCACTTAGCAGCCTTTTTTCATTATTATACTACGCTCGCTGTATACAAAAGCATATAAAACATGTAAAATCAGAACTCCGCATTCAAATGCAAATGTTTTAGCCTATCAGCCACACCAATATTATTAAGCAGCATTTGTTTAAACAATCGATCTCTGTACCGATTTCAACCTTCTTTGTTTCATCAGCAGAGTGAGGCTTCTTAGCCATATGCTGCTGCATTCCCAGATGTTGTCAATGGCAAGAACACAACAAATCTCAGATGGTTAATATTTTATCTATTTGTATATAGGCCTTTATAGTCCCAATTCAGTCTTTGAAAAACATGTTCTGTCACTGGTAGTTCACAAATAGTATAAATAGTTCACAAATAGTAACCTAGTATAAATAGTATATCTTTGGGAGAAAGATGGAAATATAGCACATGATAGAGATAGGTTTTTTGAGAGCTTTGATGACCGTTCCACTGATTTAAATGCATTTTCATATCATACAAAGGTCAAGCATAATGTCATTTGATACAATATAACCCCGGATAGCCAGAATTTGCACTTAACCAGACCTGGTAAGCTAATTAAAGAAAATATAAAAAACGTAAATGAAATGGTGAAAAAACCCCAGTCAAACAATATAATCTTGTAAATGAGATGTTAAATACTTTGGAATATTTTATGTAATTTATAATGCATAATGAAGAGCACTAGAGAATGTATAATACATGTGTAGTGAGTTAAACTGAGTCGCAGACATACTCTTTGGAGGCAACACATTAATTAACACCAACACACGGGGTAACTACCCTTAACAGAATAACAAGCTATGGTGGTGGACCAGCAGGCTAACTGCACTAATTACACCGTGACTAGCTACAACGGACCGGACCACAACTTGGGTCCCGGTCCACGTGTTGGAGACTGTAAGATGAAGAACGTAGAACGTAGATTCTTCAAGATGAACAACAGCAGCCGGTCCCTCTGGTGGACCCAGCTTATGTCCTCTGCGGCGTAGAGGACATAAGCTTCCAGAACCCTCTAGCAGGATCTCGACCTGGACCACGTGACCACCCCTAGCCCCCACCTGGGGCCCTTTGTAGACATAACCAGTCACGTGTCCTCTCGGGTCAACCGGAGTGCCATGGTCTATAGTAACCCCACTCCTATGGCCGGCACTTCCACACCCTATCCTGTAGGGCTAGCACTGCACGCCAAGCGTGATGCCATTCAGCGCTATCACTCAGCGCTGACCGAGCCCCTCTAGGGCCGGTACTACACCCACATCCTAGAGGTGTCCGCGATGTCAATACAGCGCACGCCGTGCCTCTCTACGGCTGGCATTACCCAGTGACATCCCGCGATGTCACTACATATGTGTAAAATATGTAATTCAAGTTTACGGTATTAAATGTACAAGCCTTATAAGTGTTACGATAAAAATTGTAGAATCTGAGTTGGTGGTGGAATATTGTGCAGATTAAGAGGGAGAGAGCTTCAGATGTTACACTTGAATACGTACACACTGCCCTTCACAGTATAAATGAAAGGAATGTTTCTGGACCACATGCTATAACTGTGGACATCATCAAGGAAGACCAGTGGTTGCATCTACTAAATGTTTACATATAAATACAATTCATCAACATACTGCACCTCCGATTAGCACGGTTGGCTATGTACGGTGCAAAAGAAGTGCAACATGCATTCCTAGGATGACAACCTGTATTTTGCCTTTCCATTTGCTTATCATCTGCAAACAATTACATTATTTTAAAGTATTATTTTAATAAACACACAAAACCAATGGGAGGATAACCCATGGGATGGCCACACAAGGCTAAATACATATTCCTTGTGACATTCCGTAATCGGAACACACTTTGCGAGGATCACCTTTGTGCAGAACTCGCAGGCTGCTTGACATGCTGGTGGCAATACTCCACATCACGCGTTGTGTGCCGACACGCTACGCTCCAGCGCATACAGATCGAGCATGCAAACACACCAGGGAGCGTTCAGGCTCTTCAAGACAGGGACATGTCCACAACACTGCACATATCGCTTTGTATGACACTGTTGTGTAACAAAAGCACTCTGCCTAATGAGGCAGCGCTGGTCCATAGTGAGCAATTGCAAGTTTTTCTAAGTACTTAGGGAAGGTGATATTTAAAGGAATGGCATATAGATCTCTGCTGTGAATTAACTGTAGCACTTTCTGATGGAAGAGTACAGCACAAACATAGTAATGAAATATGCTAGCCGATGCAATGCTTTGTCCTTGTTCTATAGTTATAAGCTATAATACTTTTCAATTTGTCGAGAAATCATCCATGTGATATAAAAGCTGCACTAAACGTGTCATCTCCAAAATAAAGAAACTAAGTTATCTGGCTGCATTTAAAAGACACATTAAATGCTCAGCAATATTTAATTTCATCGGCTTGTTTTCCGTTTGTAGGGAAAGTGATATTGTACATATCAATTCCCGCAAAAGCTCTTTATTTAATCAGGTTACAGGCAATTTGCATTTACGCCTGGAAAAAAAACCACAAGTGGCTGCAGTTATTTGCTTTTACATTTTTCCAGTTATTTGTCAATTAACTCCTTTTTTTGTTATTTTTAAGTTGTAATTTAAGGGGGGGGGGAAATTATATTGAATTGCCAATAAATGTATAGCAAGTAATGCCGACGATTGCCAAACTGATTAATCTTGTAAATGCAGAATCCAGCGAAACTCTACAAATCTTTCTCCTCTAATTCCAGAATCACAACACTCTCGGCGCTGTCACAGTCACCAACAGGGAACAAAAACCCCAGAATATGCGATTCAACAATTTTGTTTTATCATGAACAAGGGTAGTCATGCAGCTAAAGGTTCCTCTCGATCGTGATACGTGTGGAGATGACAGTACAATCTTTATTTGAAGCTTTCGTGACTGCAGGAATCCATACTCTTTGGTTCTTTCGGTAAAGTCACGTAGGTAGAAAAAATAAAAGATCACGACGTTTCGATCGCAACGTAAGCAATCATCATCAGGCGGAAGAAATAGGGAAGCTGCTGATGCAGGCTGCTTTTAAAGGTTAGAGATGGGTATAGCCCCAGAGTCATAAACGAAGTGGGAGGGAGGGGGGCTAGTGATGTTAAAGTGAGAAATTTGCATGTAAATTTACTGTGTAAATGTGATTAGCATGTCAATGTAAGCTCGCAGCGTGCCGTCACATCGAGGACTGCATGTAAACGTAAGAACGGAGAAATTTGCATGCAAATGTACTGTGTAAACATTACATTAACTAACACAGCCATCGTCGTTTGCTTGCTCCGAAGTGGCTCTGGTTCTTTCCGAGCTTTTTCCGATTTTTATATGCACATTTCTCACTTTAACATCACTAGCCCCCCTCCCCCACGTCGTTTATGACTCTGGTGCTACGCCCATCTCTAACCTTTAAAAGCAGCCTGCATCAGCAGCTTCCCTCTTTCTTCTGCCTGATGACGATTGCTTGCGTTGCGATCGAAACGTTGTGATCTATTACTTTTCTACCTACGTGACTTTACCGCAAGAACCAAAGAGTATGATGACAGTACAGTATATAATACTCTATGTAGATATAAGTACTATATCCTTATATAACAATGTAGCAGGGCAAGCATTTATGTACAAAGATGTCCAGCCCAGTGCAGTTGTGCCCAAATGAGGATGCTCTCAATGCCAGGGATTTGGCGCCTCTCAAAGACTTCAGTATTGGGGATGCTGTCCAGCCATTTAATGTAGCAGATGGATTTTAGGCAGCTAAGGTGAAAGCTCTCTAGCTATTTGATGTGGTGTCAGTTATGTGTCCATGTCTCATAGCCATAGAGAACTGAGGTGAGTACAACTGCGTGGGTCAGAGGCAGACACCACGCTCTCTACAGAGCCTGTGGGTGAGCCTGCCAAATGCCACCTTCTGCCACATAATGAGTGGTCTCGTCATCCATCACAACACTGATTGGTCACTTGCTACCCGAATAGCATGAATTTCTCACGAGGTTGAGAGGTGTATTGTCAAATATGATGGGGAGATCACAGTACTCGGAATAATGATGACCTGGTGCTGTCTAACCTCTGTCTTTTTCAGGCTGATTGTCAGACCGAAGCATTTTGAGGTATCCACAATTTTCTGGACGTCTTCTTCGTGTGTGTGTGAAATGAGGGCACAACCATCAGCGAACTGAATCTCTCTTAGTAACTGTTCGATAATCTTAGTGTGGACCCTAAGTCGCTGTAGATTGAATAGACCATTATCCAATCTAAACCGTATTATATGCCTCTATATGTATACATACGAGCGTATGTATGTAAACACGTGTGTATAGAACCCGTCTTGGGCTTCCCCTAGGTAAACTCAGTCTTAAATGAGTATCTGGTGCAGCTTATAAACATCGCCACTGGGGAGAGAAAGGTGGCCGGGCGTGGTGTTGGCCACCCACCCACTCGTGTGCTGTACCAGCCTTCATAGGTGCTCGCTAACAGCACTTGCCCCAACAATATGTTCAGTCTATACAGGGGATATTTGTCTTTGTATAGATACACATGCCTGTATATGAATCTATATATCTTCATATGCCCCTTCTATATTAATACATAAAACCAACTAAAAAAAGGGCATGACTAAAAATTTTCGACATTTTATGCAACACATTACTTGTGAATTTTAGGAGTTATTATCATGGTGAGTTGCGTGTTAGATGATCTGCGAAGAGTGCCCCCGACATCGAAGCGCAATTTTGGAGTTAAAACGTACATAGTGTGACTACTAATAATGTATAATACTCTAATAGAAATACAGTAGAAATGATAGTGGCCGATTACGTGGAATCACCGAAAATAAATAGCATTACAAGACTTTTTTTTTTTTATGACACACAAGTCATACTTTGTGCCAATGTAAAGTTTCATGTTCACCATGGACCTATTTATCTAACACACAGATGCATGTATACACAAAACAAAGACAAAGATCCCCCGTATTGCCCAAACAGACTGTCGGTGGAAGTGCTGTTAGTGAGCAGCGCCTAGGAAAGCCGTCACGGCACACGAGCGGGTGGGTGGTCAACACCATGCTTTGCCACCTTCGTCTCCCCAGTGCTGATGTTTACACACAGCACTAGAAGATCCCATAAGACTGAGCTGACTTAGGGGAAGCTCAGAACTGGTTCAAATATTCGCCACGGTTTTGGTCATGGGCGAGAATCGAACTTGGATCACTTAGTTCGTTGCACAGCGCGATTAACAACTGCACCACCACTGCCCACACGCATATACGCACACATAAACAATCACACTCAAGGACACAATTAATCAATGTTGTGATAAACGAAGTTTCATATTTCATCTCTGTGTAATATGACATGCTTCACACAGTAAAACATAGCTATGTACTAATACATTCCTCCTGAAATGTATGTTAGGGAAAACACTTTTTATTATTGTTAAGTAATGTTGGAACATACCAAAGAATGATAAAGTGGATATGCTGGCACCAACAATATATCATAACAAATTTCACTCGAATTTATATAAAAATGGCTTCTTCCATGCAATTTTTTTTTCTTAAACATTGCAAACACAATTACACAAACTTGTCTGTGCTGATTCTGATGAGAAATTGTCCAGCAGCAGATATTGAATGGAGCACAGAGCACCCACACAGGCACACAACCACAAAACCATGCTTAGACTACACATTAAACTTTTTACACAAAAAGAATGACAAACGATTTAGAGTGGCTCCTTTGCAATAAATATGGTTCTTTTATATAAATATACAAATTTAAAGTAATTCAGTTGCACAAACGTTGTAAATATTAGTACTGGACAATATACAGAGGGCGTTTAACTGCATAGCTCTGCTGGCATGTCTAATACGTTCAGATCTACATTGACAGACCTGCACTCTGTGGCATGGATATATAATTACCGGAGCTGATAAGTGACATGCATCTGGTTGCTTTTCCAGTATATTTTAAACAAACGGAAACAACAGTGATGTTTGCGCATGCACGTATCACACACATATACAAAGAGAAAGACCCACCATATAGCGCTTAACAGGCTGTTGGAGTAAGTGCCGTTAGCGAGCACCTATGAAGGCCGGCACGGTACATGAGGGGTTGGGTTGGCCATCACCATGCCCAGGCGCCTTTGTCTCCCCAGTGCTGATATTTACACACTGCACCAGGTACTCATTTAAGGCTGAGGCGATGTAGGGGAGGCCCTGGACCCATTCAATAATTCACCACTGTTTTTGGGTGTGAGTGGCATTCAACTCTGGTCACTGGGTTAATAGGGCAGAATATTGAAATCCATCAATAAAATGTATTTACGTGCAAAGAATATATAAATGTTATAATATAATAGCTAAGGCACATATCCCATGCAGTTTGGTGATTCGATTATACTTGAAACACAAAGGAACTGCGGTCTAAGCATACATAAGGTTTTCTATCCATTTATCTCCACCAAGAATGTGCAAATATATAAATCGCTACATATGTCCTCGAATATAATTTGTGTGTAATGCCAAACAAGGAGCAACACATGTCTGCGAATGATAAGTAGACGGTTGCTATGTAGCTCCACATAACACCAAGCCATTCCTGTATGAATCAATTGCGATGCTACATTACAGGGGTCATTTGCAAAACGGTTGTATGAAAGCGTAGCAATTGAATAGTTTGCAGAAGGGATTTCCCAGATCTAACATTAACTGTCCATATTTGGTCACAATTTCTGGAAACCACTGTTCGATCACATGGGCTGTACACAGAGTCCCACCAAGATAGACATGCACACAGTTTGGTGGTGTTCATTCAGACGCTGTCTTTCCGACAGACCTGTTCTTCACCTGAGGATGGCTGCTTGCGTTGTGGCCGAAACGTCGTGAGAATTGTATTTTATTATGTTTTATTTTTATTATTTTATTATTTCCCTTCTACGTGACTTTACTGAAAGAACCAAGAAGATGAATCCCTGCAGTCACGAAAGCTTTAAATCGAAATGCACACAGTTGTTTTTCAACATGGGCATGGGGCCATGAGAAGGACAAGGAGCTCACCTGCATGCTTTTGTTCTGGGATCTGAGCACAAACGGTTTGATGAGCAGCATCCACGGGACACATAAGAGGGCCAGCACCACCAGAAACATCTGCACCTCTTTCTGTAAATGCAGCGCAAACAAATGCCACTTCATGAAGGGGCATGTCCTAGACACGCACGAGTCAGACCCAGAGGGGCAACTGACCCTGCCTTTATTATGCCAAAGTGTGACTTCAGTCAAGCATCCGAATCAGCCAAACGTCTATAATATAGGGACATGTTCTAGTTTGTAGGCTGATAACAGCAATTGTGTGCTCATTCCTACTCTAAATAACCTCTCAGTGTTAATATTCCACAAATGTATGTAATTCTGAATTTCATGTATTAAATAATCAACTTAATTACTAAAATTTGGATAAATAAATACTTAGCATTAGTCTAGGTGGAACAGTTATATTTTTCTCTACACCCAATATAGTCATTTAACAATTTCACACATTTTTTCACAGTTTACCAATTGATCAGGAACACCAATGATCTGCATAGTTTACCTGTCCATTATACATTGGCACAAACTTCTCGTCATAGGTGAAGAGGAACATGTTGATGAAGTTGATGAGGATGCTGGGTGCATGTTGGGATTCTTTAGCCTGGTACGCAATCCATTTGAAAAAGATTAGCACCACCAGGTATCCAAGCAGCGCGAGAATGAAAATCATTTCAGGAACAAAGTCACATATGATGTTCCATGGCTTCTGGAAATATCTGCAATATACAGATCAACCAACACACATTTCACGCGACATTAATTTCAGAACGAAAAATAACAAAGGGGCTTAAGGCACTGCACTAACAACAGCATAAAAGGATAGGCAGAAAATAATCCACCACCAATGTTATCAACAAACCTGGCCTAAAACTAAAATATGCTATATGTAGTAAGTTAAACCTAACATCATTTTATACGATGTCAGCGGGAATATACTTTCAGCATAGCTTCAGCACAACAAGATAACACAAAACATGATAATAATAATAATGTAGTTTATATTTCCAGGACACCCTCACTGAGTATCAAGACTTTTTCAGGAGTCATCTCTATTTGAATGATGAACTCATGTGTAAAAAGTAATTTTAGAGTACCTGGAGACAAACCCCACGCCTAAAGGCTGTACTGGCATCACCTGGCCACCTCACATGCCAGCGAGTTTATAAGTTTCACATTTTTTGTGATCCACCAACACCTGCCTCCAAAATGCTGGATCACAGGCATGTGCCACCACGCCCGGTTCTGTGGGTGGACACAGATTTTAACAAATCCAGGACTCGAAAGAAGGGACTCACATGTGATTGAAGAGGCTGAGGATTATCCCTGAGACCATGTGGGTGATGCCCACGATCACCGACATCTTCATTTTGTACGGGTTAAGGAAATTGAGCTTGTTGGCGGCCAAGTTCCAAATCTAAATGCAGAAAAAGCCACCGCAATATATGACTTTTTATAGGTACAGTCTCAAACCGATGTGCCAAGCATGGCTCTTGATTATGCAAGTCTTAAGATGCAATTTGATACATTATACACAGTGCCATTAAATTGGATGCAGTTGTCAATGATCCCAGATATATCAATTTCACAGTCGATTGCATCTGCACTGTGCCATTCCCTGCCATGTGTGCACATTTATAGCTAATAATGAGAAGTCGTTTAGGAAGCAGAGACAGGCTTGTGAGATGCCTAGTGACAAGTTGCACGAAATACATCAGAAAAAATTAGGGGAATTGAATTATTTATTCATTTACTGGAAATTAACTCTGACATTAACTGCAATGAGAAAAGACAATAATTGATATTTTAAATCATAGGGATAAGGAGACGCACACTGCATTCGTATTTGCATATTTGAAGTTGACAAAAACATCAAAGTTAACATAGCGATTGCTTAAAAGATCATAAGGGGGTTTTTTAACAAGATATATGGGAATGTATTATTATTTTTAAAACATTTAATTGTCACTTTATTTAATATTAGTGTATAAACATGAAGGGGTTATACATTTAATTGTATTACATAGTCTAGCATGTCATGCCTTGTCGACTCTTAGTTTAAAGCATACTTTGCACACCATGCAGTTACTGCCTCCATATATTCACAGTTTCAGAACAAAAATTGGAAAGACTGCCAAGGCAGTCATGTGGAGATGTGTTTATAAAAATAGGGATGGTGTGTTATAAATGGAATCCCCCTCCATTATTATTCCACAAAAGGCTGCTGTGGCATACATACATGCATACACATATATTAATATTATCGCTATGGAGTTGACCATATGCCACTTAGGGTTAATCCATTTTCCACACGTGACCAAACCCACCGGATCGATGCCGAAAGGGTAGGGTCCGTTGAAGACTCCTGGCACAGCTGGGTCCATCTGCAGCACTGGGTGTGCCTCCAAATCTTCTTTTCTGGATTGGAATACAGTCAAGGCAGATCACATGAAGCAGACTACACAAGTAAGTCGCTTTGTTTTGATAACTCCATTCCCAGTGATTGAATTTGGCCATAAGTTCAAATCTGGATAGTTTTTAATAATACAAGCATCCTTTATTTATGCAGGAAAGCTATACATTTATCTCAAGACTCGTTCGGAAAAAAACCCATCTTGGACGTTGGACCCAATGCCCTTTAGAGTATTTTGAGTACAGTATTTGAAAGAGGTGAAGAAATCCCCTCTCACAAGAATTGGATAAAATCCATGCATATGAAAGAACAACACTCACACTCAATACAGATGGGCCAAAAACCGACTTGCTCTACAGCCAACTACTGGCCAACTCATTGCAGCTGCATGATGGGTGTCCACGCATATTTATGTATCACAATGCACTACTACATCCGGTGAGTGCAGATAAGTGGTATATGAAGTTACATATATAATACAGGGGTTGGGGCATGAGGTTCATGAGATTTGATCCCACAGTAGGAGGGGATGCCCTTTATATTATGAAGGAAGCATGCTCTGCAGAGGGAGGCATTTAACACAAGAGGAGGCTGCGACTAATCCTCTGACCTCACTGGTGGAGCACATTTGCAGTTGCTAATTAGAAAGCATATCGAGTTGGATTTGACAAACATGCGCATGCTACTCGTGCTGTGTGAAGCTAATCGCTCACGTCCATTGACTTGCGTTGAACATGGCGTTGACACTCCAGCTGGAGCCGAAGATGTTTATGGACTTGGAGAAGCAGTCATTGTAGATGAGGCCGGTGTACATGGAGAAAATTCCCATCAGCAGGATGATGTAGCGGCCGCCGAAAAACATGGTCCAGATCTGCAGTGCAAAAAAGACACACAGAGAGGGAATATAACTGCTCGCTTCAGTAAGCAGGGGCAAGTTTACTTCATAAGGGAAATATTTCAAAGCGAATTAAATATTCCACCACTGTGATAGGCTTAAGTAGGTACTGAACCGAGTGAGGAGAGAAGGTAAGGTGGGATTAAGTTGACAGTTATGTTATCTTGATTTGAAGCTTTCGTGACTGCAGGAATCCATACTATCTGGTTATTTCGGTAAAGTCACGTAGATAGAAAAATAATAAAAGAAAACACGATGTTTCGGTCGCAACACAAGCGTCCGTCTTCAGGTGAGAACAATTATCTGCTGTTGCGGCTTGATATAGGCACGGGAGGGAGGGGGGGGAAGGAGTTTGGCTGTAGGAGTTCACAGGGGAGAGGGGGGAGGGTTTGTGGTGTGCATGGACGGGTGGGGCTGGAGAAATTAGCAAGTAAATGTACTTGAATTAGTAATCGGACAACAAGACACACGGGTTGGTGAGTGAAAATCACAGCAGTTAAAACTTTTCACTCACACAGGCTCGATTCCACAGACGTGCCAAGCAATCTCACGGGAATGACCCTTTATGCTCCTGAGCATGACCTCGCTCCGCCTTCGGCCACGCCCCCTTCGATACCTTTCCCGTAGGATCTCGGCCGAGCATCACGCGCCCTCCCGGGTTCACTCAGGCCACCACCAGTACCACGCCCCCTAGGGCTGGCTGACATGCCATACTCACTCTGGTGCTAGAGAGAGGCTCCAGACGCACAGCTGCACTCCTGTAACAGCAGCTGGGCGCGAACCCCCTAGTGACACCATTTACATCACTACATCACCCCCCCCCCCCTTAAACAGCTCAGCCGTCCCGGCTGATCCCCATACCTTGCACAGCGGGACGAACCACTGGAACCAAACACCAAAAAACACATCGAGAGTGGAGCAGCCGTCACCCACTCCTGCTTCTTCCATTTGTTCTTCTTCCCAGGAGAGGCTGCACCCGTTGGACCTTCTTCAAGTCCGCCAGTGGAAATGACCCTTCCCCCACCATCTTATTTATCCCTACGCCGTGTATGATGATCCAGCACAAGGGTTCATATGTGTTACTTTATACCAATTCTCACCTCATTATTGATCCTAGAAGCGGAGAGTTTCTTCTCAAAGATGACCAAGTAGAGAGCAAATAATGTCATGATGATGCCATGACCCAAATCCCCAAACATTACAGCAAAAAGGAACGGGAAGGTGATGAGTGTGTAGGGAGCTGCAAAGTCAAATAGCACCATCAAAACAATACACTTCAGTTCATATATCGGGACATTACTTCAAGCTTCACAACAAACGTATAGCATTCAATTCATAAATATCCCATTCGAATGTATGACATATCAATATAAAAATATATAATATAAAGGACATACAAATGCAGCTATTGACGTACAAACGCACCTCCGATTAGCATGGTTGGCGAAAAAAGTTCAATATGCATACATAAATGGTATACATCGAGACAAACAAACAAAAGCATGTCAAAAGTCATGAAAAAAATGATTCACATGAGCATGCAAAAGTAGCTCTAAACAAGTGTCAAACGTTTTCCACTACTTTCCTGCAGCCCCACGTACCTGGGTTGACCTCCCTGTAGTCACCAACGCCATATGCATCCACGATGTTCTGGAAACCCGAGGTGAACTTGTTGGTGCGGTTGAAGGTTGGTGGATTTTGCTCACTCACCATGCGGTTCAGAATGGAAGGCACAGTGGAGCCACTGCGCTCCTGCCAGCACACAGATCACGGCAATGCCAGTATCAGTGAATCGTAGTCCATCTGACCAGTATTCCATGATAATTTCTATTTTATTTATTACTTGTGTAGTGGGTTCACTTGAGAGACACACAGATTCAGGAGGCAACATGTTAATTCTATGATAAACAAAGGGTTAACTACATAACCAGTAACCACAATGGGATAACTACATAACCAGTAACCACCACAGGGTAACTATATAAACGGGTCAGGTCAGTCGGCACACTGCCTGACCCACAATGCCGAGCACGAAGACCGGAGACCGAGGAGAAGACGTAGCACGGCGGGTTCCATTCCAGCAGACAGCCCCGATAAAGCCCTTTTATGCCCCTCAGCGTGGCCCCACTCCGCCCTCGGACACACACCCTTCTGGAACCTACGAGAAGGTTCTGGGTCACCTTCCACGTGTCCCCTGCCTGGCTCCGCTCTCGGCCACGCCCCCTTCTGGAACTCATTAGAAGGTTCTGGGCCCTACAACACGCATCCCCTCTGTCACCTTTGGCCTACATCCTCATTTTGCCCTATCACGTGCCCTTGCCAGCAAATCGGGCTCCTACATCCTCAAATGCCCTCTACTCTGCCAGTCCCCAGAACCATGCTCCCCTAGAGATCTCTTCCATGACATCGTGTACTCTGCTGGCAGAGTGTAAAAGAGCAAAAGTGTAAATGCAAGTGTGTATTGTAAAAGTGTCTCTAGTCAAGGAAAATGAATGTGTTAAGGAAGATGCAGAGCATAACATTTTTTTTATATTTAATAAAGATGTGAATATTGTTAGAGAAGGTGGAACATCGTATGCAAGGGCTTTAGTGGTCATGGAGGTGAGGGTTTTGGGATCTGGTGGCGGAGGAGGGAAAATCGTGTCAGCTGCAGGGAGTTCGTTTAGAGACAGACAAGGGATGAGACACGCTCAGAAAGCAACATTTGAGTAGGATCTCAACATAAAAATGAAACGGTGTACACTCACATAGGAAAGGAATGCTAAAATGGAAATAAAGTGGGAAATTACGACGAGAATAATTTACATTCAATATTACACAAAGAGCAGAGGAAGGCATTATCAATCTTGGGTTTAGATTAAGAAGCCAACAGAGATTGCAAGATCGTTATCACTGTAAGGTCGTAGAAATTATTTGTTTGTATGTGGGAAAATATAACATGGTTTATTCATGAAAAAGAATTATCATTAGATTTATACAAAAAATAAATTTATGTTTGATTCATATTAGACTGAATCTATTCACACTGCCATTATCATATACATAGAGAGAGAGCGCCATTACTTGATTCCTTACAAACACAAAATAACTACATTCTCTCAAAAAAGCATTGTTTATGTTGGTAGATGCATAAATTAGCAACATCTTCATAGTCTGGGGATGATCGCAAGTCCGCACCGATGCAAGGATACAGACAATTGCTGGAGTTGTTTTTGTTTAACATAGGTTTAAAACTTGTGCTGATATCGGAATGTATGACAATGGAGTCAGCAGCAAAGGCTACTGAGCTGCCTATTAGGCCAAAAACGGTCACACCTCACTCACCTACAGGACAGTGGTGGTGGTGTAAATAGTAAAGTGAATTGAGGGGGGAGGGGAAACCATTTTAAAATAAAAACTCCTGCAATAAAGTTTCATGAGAAAAACATGATCTCCCTCGGTGCCTCAAGAAAACTCAATGCACATTACACTAACATTTGGATGTATATGGCATCTTTAGACGCTATACACAAACAGTGAGCATATTTAATATGTAGAGAAAGGCAGTCAGTCGTGAACTTTAACACGTCCACGAAGGAAGTCAACAGCACAAATGATTGGAAATATATAATTTATGAGCATTGGGGCAGCACAGGAGAATGAGCGACCTCCCACTGAGTGAAGATTGATGGATTGTTTCGACAATGCCTTGTGGGCTGGAGTGGAAAGTGCATGGAGGGAAGTATAATGTGATGGGATGGGGGTAGGTAGCAGCGAGTCCATGATGATCGTGATCTTGATTATCAGGGTGATGTGGTCTCATTTATGGTTGCAGATGAGATTTATCGTTTGCAAATGAGCGATTTGGCATACGTCTTAGAGGCGAATTTCAAAAGCCAAATCAGGATGTAATGAAGCTATGGATGAGGGCCTAACTAGCGACTGGGATGAGGAAATAGTGGATGTGAGACATATTGCGCAGATGTAGGTATGATGTCTTTCCGAGTTTAGATATGTGGGAAGTGAACAATAGCTCAGAATGGATGATAACTCAAATATTTAGCACACTCAGACATGACTCTTTCCTGAGAGTGGGCCTTTTTCCAGTAAAAAGAGCTTCAGTTTTGGCACAATTTATCTGGAACATGTTGAACTTGTTTTGCACCAAACGTAGCCAGCCATGCTATGCAGAGGTGTGTCAGAAGGACACCGAACTAAACACGAAAAAAGCAGTTTTAAAGAAACGAGTTTTCAATTCATATTTAAAATCAGAAGGAAGAGCGTTCCAGCATGTGATGCAGTGACTGTCTTTGTTTAATGTTTAGCCAAAAGCCGCTGCGATGATGACCGGAGTTTGCATGATGGTTTATGCTACTTGACGAGATCAGGAAGGCACGGTGGTTCATTTGTGGCGAGAACTGTTTGTAATTTCATTTTAAAAATTTTCGTTTTCATTTATTAGGTATAGCCCTGTGAGCCATTCGGCTCTTGAATCGGGTGCAACCGCAACAAGCAAAAAAACAAAAACATGAACAAGAAAACATCTTAAAGTGACTATGTGCAAACAGAAAATCCAAGAAAAGACAGCAAAATATTGCAAAAAAAGCACCGTACACCAACACTGTGTGCAACAATCCCAGTGGGATGCAAGTCAATCAGCAACAGCCACAAGACAACTTAGATTATGGCCATCAGTATAACTCTGTACTACAACAAACAAACATGGCCAAACCGAAAAACTTTTCAAAAATCACCAAAATAAAGCCATAAAAGCAATGAAACAGTGATCCTAGGAACTGTGACCGAATTTTCACAATAAACGACGTAAACAACATGCATTACCAAACTCTGCAGCCATGTAATGAGCACGACCTCAGTGCAGTGGAGTCTGTAGTCTTTATCAGGAGGGTCCTGTTCAATTTTCATAGTCGTGAGGGGTGGTGATGTTGTTATGTGTTATCCTAATTGAATAAATTGCCAATATTTTTTTTACATTGGCCATTGCCAGTTGCGTTGCATGTTTTTTTAATTTGAAAGATTATTGTTGCAGCTCAATCTTCAGTATTAAATAAGAGTACACATAGTTGATGCACATTCGTCTTGGTGCCGAGGGAAAGACATCATCAATCATCTTTAGCGTGAATTAAGATTATCAGTGAGGGCTGATTAATTATAATGAACACATTAAATTCAGCTTTAGATGCAATGGAATAATTAGCAACGCAAGTTTTAAATAAAACACCTTTGAAGTATCCTAATTCCCTTGCCTCAACAATAATGTAGTGGAATGACTTGTAAACTATTAAACATGGTTAATAGTTGCAGTAAAGTGGGCTTGTATGAAAAAAACTTACGTCACTGCGTTAAATTGCTATGTGACAATGCATTATTTTGGTTTCATAGTTTTCCAATTACCTTCCTGTATTTAATATGATTACATTTAACACTACAATAATGTACAAAAGCCAGTATTTAATCATGTACAAGCGATGCTACAATGAAAATAGAATGATGTGATGTCACAGTGCACACAGCACAATGTATTGCATGTTGTGACATCCGCGAAAAATAACATACGATGTAACTGGTATTGACCAAACATCCAAACGTAATAAATTATCTGCAAATAACTCAAATGGGCATACTCATAGCCACATCACCACCCCACCCTTACTGGGAAAAACTTCACTAAACACTCCTGAAAAAGAAAATTGAGACTTTGCGAGGCTTGTATTGGTCAACAAGCTTACATAAATAAATACCATGGTGTAGAGAACATGCTGTGATACAGCCATGTAGCACGGCCTTGTTGAACGGGGATGGGGGATTTGAGGGGGCTTGAAAAAAAATCAGTGGGGACACGACACAGTCTAAATTAAACAACTGTTAAATGCTAAGCAGAATGAAGAAGAATGCAATCTGCTGGTGTCCGTCATTCATACCTATTGAGCTCTCACTCTCCCCATGTACATGAAATATTGCAACGGCCATGGCTTAAATGGCAGGTACCGTGTTTTGACTCGACAGGTAGAGTTTAAAAGGTGAGCTGAATGCTCAGCCTCCCTCCAGTCTCCCCCACCCCTTCAATACTGCAGGGCTGATGCAACGTGCTGCAGCCTGCCTGGCCGCATCTTTCACCTTTACATACGATTACCACCTCAAGCTGATGTATGCAATTGGGCTTTACTTGACAACAAGGTGCTTGAACGTTTGGGAGATGAATAGAGATACAAGAGATTCGTTTAAATTCTTAATCTGTGTTTAAACAAAGATAATCAAGGGCGTTCCTGTGGTTAAGGTTTGATTTGCTACTGGATTGTGACATGGGAGCCCTTTTTCCAGCAGTGGATTGTCAAAGGTGCTGTAGAAATTGATAGTATCACTGATGTAATATTTAGATGCTTGTATAAATTGGTTACAAATAATTAACGTATACATTTCAGGGATATTTATATTTCCATTCCTGTCAAAATGAACAAAATTTTAACTAGTGTACTGTGAGTATTTCACAATTGGCTTTTCTAAAAGAATCCCAGCATGTTGTAACTGTTAACCTAATTCTTCCTCATCCTTATGTCACACATTGCCTACAGATATGTAAAGACATTCCTTGAAGTTCGACACAGGGATGTTCCACCCCTATGCTGTAGTAAATTAGCAGCTGAAACCATTTTTACAAGTTTAGGTGTCACACTGGTCGATGACATATCATTTAAAACAATGTCATGATTTCACTTTGGCATACAAATTGTCAAGCAGCACTCTTGATGTATTTCATAATTTTCTCACAGTGCATAACAGATGACTCAGGTCAGATTAGAACACAAGAACCCAAGAAACCTATATCACACATTAACCACAGGAAGGCCCTTGATTATCCCTGTTTATTCAAATGTTTGCCAATTTTAACACAAATGAAATAAACGAAGGAAAGAAATTTAGATGAAACCGTGGATAATTTTTGTACATCATGATTTTATTTAAATTAAAGCGAGTTTTAATTTATCATCTGTCTTAAGAAGACAAATTACTTCCAATTTATCTTCTTTGGGTCTTTCGGCAAAGTCACGTAGATAGAATAATAAAATAATAAAAATGAAAAAAAGTGAATAAAAATTAAAAAAATATATCACGACGTGTTGATCGCAACACAAGCAATTGTCATCAGGAGAAAAAAGAGTGGGAAAGCTGCTAAGGCAGGCTGTTTTTAAAGGTTTGAAATGGGTGTAGCCCAAGGGTCATAAACAAAGTGGGCAGGGCTAGTAATGCTAAAGTGAGAGAGATTAGCATGTCAATGTAAGAGATTAGCATGTCAATGTAAATGGCGGCTGTGTTAGTGTGAACCTGTTAATGTAACATCAGAGAGTTGAAAATAACTGCTAACATTGGAAGGTAGGATAGAAACATCACAGCCAGCTGTGACTTAAACTGGTTAATAACGTCCTTCCAATGATTGCTCAGTTTATACCCATCTTCTCAGTTGTATTGCCGACCATCACCATCCCCCGCCAGTGAACTGAAACACATACACTAAGCCCTCAAGATGAATGGATATTCAGACGACACAATCTGTAAAGCTATCACCCCAACCGTTGGGAAAGAACCATCTGAGGACCCAATCAAAACTATCACCTTTCCATACATAGCAGGGGTCACCAAAAACATTTCCAAAATCTTAAACAAACACAAGATCCAGGTCCGATTTAACACAATACATAAAATTTGTGATCTGATCCCATCTGTGAAAGATGTCATTCCTGACATGCAATATCCTGGAGTCTACAAACTAAGTTGCACCTGTGGTGATTGTTACATTGGGGAAACGAAACGAAATGTCTCAGACCGTGTTTGCGAACACAAGGCAGATCTGAAACACGGCAGGACTAATACCTCCGCCGTGGCTGACCATTGCTATAACGCTGTGGGCTCTCATGATATTGTTTTTTTCCGAGACCAATGTGCTCTGCAAACCTTCGGGCTACAATTAAAGATTTGTTCATGAAGCCATCCAAATATATAAACATAGACATAACTTCAACCGAGAAGATGGATACAAATTGAGCAATCATTGGAAGGATGTTATTAACCAGGTAAAACCTTAAATGCTTTATGATTTTTCCATCATATTTGCCGGGCACTAGTCTATTTTGCCGATTTAATTGCATCCCCAGCGTTTGGCATTGCTGCTGCATTGGCATTGTTGGCTTCATTGGCATTGTTGCTGCAGTGACGTTGTTGTTGCATCCTCCCCCCCGCGCATCCCTAGCTCTCTCAGCCTCCCATTTCTAGCCCCGCCCACTTCCCCCCCGACCAACTTCACGTCCCTCTCCGAGCGTCCACTCAACGCTCCCCCTACCCCCCTCCCTTGCCCCTCCCCCCTCTCTTACCTATATAACCTCTTTCCACGGCATCTCTCTCCCACTTCAGCAAAAAAATTACTTGCTGTGGTTTTCCCACCTGATGATGATTGCTTGTGTTGCGATCGAAACGTCGTGATATGTTTTATTATTTTTTATTCACTTTATTTTTATTTTCATTATTTTATTGTTCTATCTCCGTGACTTTACCAAAAGACCCAAAGAATATGAATTCCTGCAGTCACGAAAGCTTTAAGTCAAGACTTCCAATTTCTATGCAGCAGTTTGTTTGATTTTGGTTTATTTTGGCACGGGTAAACACCCATTGGGCAATAAAGGCACATTATCGATGGGGACCTAGTTACACAAAATAAATCCGGTTATAGCAAAAAACTAAATCAACAATTAAAAAGCACTGTACATGGTCAAGTTACAAATGGCAAGGTCCAAGTGGTGGATTATTGGCGATGCAGTTTGTGCACTGTACCCGAATTGGTCTTGGGAACCCTTTCACCAACCCACAGTGACCAGCGTGGTGAAGTATGGTCAAATGCCTTCATGACCGACATGGCTTTCGAAGGCATTTATTCAGTGGTGGAATGGTATAGGGCAATGAATTACGAATTTTTTTTATTGTACTGATAATGTAAAGAGATAATTACATATATATAAATAGGGAATTTATATAATTAAGCTCACCATAACTAAAGTTAAAGCTGTGGTTATGGTAAATTATATTCATAATAGAAGAACAATATAATCCCATTCCATACATGATTCTTCCAGTGCAGAATCCCTGTTAAAATCCCATTCAAATGAATGGAGCGTTTAACAATTTTACAAAAGTTTTTCAAATAAAAAATAAGAAATCCTGCAGGAATCGTCCCTGGTGAAATCGTAGGAATCGATTATGATTGCAGGAGGGGACTCCCAGCATTAATAGGCAGATGTGCAAGATATTTTTAAATCATGCAAATGACAGCAGCCCAAGTAAAACATATGGCAGTCTGTAAACTGCATTTTATTAGCAGCTCATAGCCCAAAGGTCTACAGCCTGTGCTGCATATATTACAATTTAGTCCCAATGTCTAAATCATGCACGACTGGCTTGTACTGTAAATGCATATTTATACTTCTCTGGTTGGCACTCACATCATTTTGGGATGTTATTTCACTTTATCATAAAGAGGTTAAATGCCAACTGCACATTCATTGTGTCTCCATGTGGCCACAACACTTTCTTAATCTTGCAGGTGCCATATCGGCTGTTTGAATGTGAAGGCCCCGAGGAGACAGAAAGATTTAGAATGATACTTGGGCTGCCATATTTTGGGCACAGCCTTTTTGAGCTAATGACCTCCCAGTGGCTTTCCTAAATAATGTGTGGAGCCTAGTCTGCATGCCATTGCCTCAAAAGGCCTGAAATGTATTTTTTTTAACAACAATAAAATTCAGCAGCAGCAAATTTGGTAAGAGTTTACATTGCAGTACGATATTTTGACTTGATAATGGTAATTAGTATTGTCACATTTGCAACACAAATTATGCATTAGAGTTGTGTCCTAGAGGTGATACAAGTGATGTGATTTCACCATATATTCAGATATTGTATATGGCCAGCAATTAAAAAAACATATGAGTATCAGTTTTTTTTAAGGAAACGTCATTTGACATTGCCAAAAAAGCGGTAATGAAACTTAAAATTGGGAATTCTTCCAATAGATATTCTGCCAGATTCTAATGATTTACAGCAGGTCAGGATCTCTGATAGTATTGTTGTCCATGCAATGATGAGTTCATAGTCATCGACATGTCTGAGCTCTCTCTCAAAAATGACATTGGCTATTACATGTGTAGTGAGTCCAACTGAGTTGCAGACGTTGTCTTGGGAGCAACACTATATATTTCACCAACTCAACACACAACATAACATAACCTACACTTGGGTGTTGAATGCCCATCTAGCCACTTTACGGCAGAACTAGACACGGTTCGCTATCCCGGTCCCGACCATAAGTTGGGTCCCGGACCGCGTGGCTAGAGGCTTCTTTAACCCGATGTGGATCTTCGCCACCGACGACCCGAAGAACCCCGAGCCCCTCACGGGGCCCCCGTTATATCGGCCTGGGCTGGGGCTGGCTCCGTCCCTTGCCCCGCCCACCTTCTAGATCTCTGGAGCTCTTTTCCAAAGGCTCCCGAGAGTTCCTTTATACCACGTGACCGCCCAGCGGCCCCCCCATCCACCGGTGGCCCCCCTCCAATATCATCTGGTCACCTGTCGGCAGGTCAACCAGCGTATCGTGCCCCAATGTAACCCTGGCTGGCTGACGCTCAGTCTCACTCCCTCACCAGGAGCCCGCACCGCACACTGTACGTGGTGCTTCCGCGCTAACCAGCGCTCACCCAATCCCCCCTAGGGCTGGTACTACGCCCAGTAACCGGGCTGCACATAATGACAACACATTTTCCGCCGTGGCTTCGTAAGCCCGGCACCACACAGTGACATTCACAGTCACTACACATGTGCCCGCTTTAGGCCTTGCAGATGGATAGAATTCTAGATTTTAACTGTTCGTGACTGCAAGGATTCATACTCTTTGGGTTTTTCGGTAAAGTCACGTAGGTAAAAAAATAAAAAATAAATTAAATCACGACGTTTCGGGCGCAACACAAGCGTCCTTCTTCAGGTCTGAAGAAGGATGCTTATGGTGTGCTTGGGTTGTGCCCGAAATGTCGTGATTTAATTTATTATTATTTTTTACCTAGATGGATAGAAGCCAATGAAATTTAATTTGTAATGTACTTCTTGACACTGTCATGTCACCGCGATTAATACCAGCTCTTTGTGCTATGTGATCGCTGGAGAACCATTCCCCTCCAGGAACAGCTACAGTGAGTCCTCGGTGGCCGTATTGCCTGGCGTCATGGTCATGTGTGTGGGGCAACTTGGTGTCTAAGGAACGATACAGGAGACATGCAAGTGAAAGGGCTCACAGCCCATGGCCAGTCACAAAATCACAGAGCTGAACTCTTGGGAAGGTTAATATCTAAAAGTATGAACACAGTATGCAATTCTAAAGCAATGCCTTTGGAAAAAAGCAAACACTGATGCATGGCTATGTTTGGTGATTCCCCAGTGGGTACTTACACATTACAGCTTATCTGTGGCATCCTACCACTCTGATCGCATTTCTTTTTGTCGGGTACTGGATAGTTCCAGATTGGGCATCCAAAGCAATTCCATCATATTTAAGCATGTTGTCTTTATAAATTTGAAAGGCCAAGTCAGTTTGTCCTCCATTGAAATGAATAAACATTGACCATGGTATGGGTGGAACAGAAAAATACAATGTGGCAATGATATAAGTTTGCGTTGCATTCATGAAATTATAAATGAGTGAAATACTAATATAGAGAGATCCATATATACAGCACAGTATTTTATACATTTTAATTTTGTACTGCTCTAGAATATTAATGTACTATGAAGCTGCTACGCAATTAGTTTCATTAATATAAATGTCTCTGTACCTGCACACTGGGACATCACAGACTGTCGAGCCATCCGACTGCTGAAGAAATCATTATTTAGAACAAATAGTTCTGTCTGTATTGTGCTGATGTTTTAATATCCCATCTTTTGCCAAAATTGCCTCTTTTGTACCAAACATGGCATTGTCACACAGTGAGCAGCTTCACTTAGTGGACAGTCCACAGTGGCCAATTGTGGTTGTTTTCTGTGTTTACTAAAAGTGAGAAAAAAAGTATCTTCTTCATTTCCCCTTTAACGTTTGCAGCAAAAAAGCATTATAAATGCACTGCACTTTGCCAAAATTTATTTAAAATGCCTTGTACTGTTGTAGAAGGTTTCAGCATAAACACATTTACTTGTCCACTCCCTTTAATTGCAGCATTATAGTACGTACACTATAATAGTTGCATTATAGTTTATTCATATGTTCACATTCACAATCTTTAGTGTTGTGCTTATGCATTAAAAACATTAGCAAAATGTTGGCATTAGGATTATTTCGTTTGCCTGTGAAGTCGTGGTTGGAGCAAAGGCTAGTACGAAGGTCACTGTTGAGATTAGGTATAATAAATATATATCGGTACATCGTACAGAAAGGTTATTTTGTAAATTATCACCCGTATATGAAGAATGGCTATACTTTAGTTAGAATTACCTTAAGGGCAACGCGGATTTTAAAGTCAAGGCTAAGTTTGTTATTAAATTTTCTCTTGTAAAAAATTTCCCCATAAATTATTAAATGCCATTGCCAGGCAATTCAGAATGTCAGCTTATTTGTACCCTTTTATCTGCTTGTGATTTCATGAATCTTTAGGTTTTAATTTAATAAATGACATCCTACTAATCATAATAAGCTGTAGTGTTCAGGAAAATGAATAAATGGATCAGAGAATATACACACTAGAGACATCATCAAATTGACAGTAAAGTAAATGGGTTGGGCAGTACACGTCACGAGAATTAATGGTAATCAGTGGTTGAGTCTAATGATGGAGTGGCAGCCAAGGGAGGGAATGAGCCTGAGAGAACATTTACCACAGAGATGGAACGATGAAATCCGCTCGTAGTATGTGAATTATACTGCTAGATGCAGTATAATTAACATACTGCTAGATGCAGTATAATTCACATCACAGGACTGTGAGGGATTATAATAAGCTTGGGGAGGCCTTCATCCAGCAGTGGATCGAGTCATGAGAACCCACTACATACAGCATATTCAAATTAAGAAAATATTATTCTTATGTATGCGGTTTCATGCATCTATCATAACCGTAAGAATCAATATCAATCAACGAATTAATGCACCATCACATCTCTAATTATAAAAAAATATACTAATAGTGATTTTTCTCATGCTTGCTTCATTTCATTGTTTTTAACCCATATAAAGAATTTGGGCCTGTTTCCCCACATTTGAGCATCTAGAATTTCCGTAAAAATGTATTACACCTAATTCACATTGTGTAAAATGGGTGGAGCCACATTCCACAATATATTCCATAGCCAATTCGTTCCTGGGAGAGTTCCAAGGATAATCAGAGCTGTGTCTGCTTACGTCAGGATCATCACAACACCAACTGACTGAGCTGACGAAACAGGCTCTGGACTGTGTCATGCACAAACACGCGCACTTGCTAATGTAAGCATTTCTCTTCCCTCCACTGAGATCTCCTTTTGTTAGTATTAAGCCATAGATGGCTTTGTTGCTGATGATGAAGAAGACGAGAATGACAGGTATGATGGTGATGGATTAAGATGACAATAGTCATGAAAGATTCATCATTATAATGATGAAAACTATAATGGTTCGAATGTTGATAATACGTGAAGATGATTTTGATGATGAAAATGATGGTAATGATACATAAAGATAACGAATGATGATGATAACGATAGCGATGACGCTACTGCTGCAACGATTTATCCAGCAATCCCGAATTCACCAACCCCACGGCAACCCCAATACGCATGGGGATGAACCAACCCTTACTTCTAAAGTACACCCACTTAAGGCTGATTCATCCCAGTGGAGACCGAACAGGTGCCACTGATGTGTGCTGTGGCCGGTAATCAAACGTAAGCCACCACAGTGCACGAACTGTACCGCTGATGAACCCCACGTGCACACTGGAAGATCACTGGCAATGGATTGAAAAAGGGATGTAAAATCATGATTTGTATTGTTAAAGATTAAAGCAAATGAACAAAGAAAGTAATAAAGGCTGCTAAGACAGCCCATCTGAATTGTAGCAACGCCTAAATTGCTTGTTTAAGGACAGACAACAAAATGCTGCTTACTCTTTGGGCAATAAAAAACAATAATTCACAGCCCTTTTCCATCCACTGCTGTGTGAAGGCCTCCTCACGCTGTGTCGGTCATAGGGCTAATTTGACCATACTCCACCATGCTGATCAGTGCAGGTTGGGGAAGGGGTATCCAGGAGCAGTTCAGACATTATTCGACAATGACTAACGTTAGCCATGGCCAGGAATTGAGGTCACGTCACTGGGTCCATAACGCAGCGCTGCTGCCTCCCTTCTCACCTGCCACTGCCACCACCGCCTCCCAGCGACGTCTGCAAATAGCCAATAAGGCTACACAGGGAATCGTATGTTTGTGTTTATGCATGCGTAGTGATGTTAAATAGATCACTACGGCAAGTAGAGCCAAGTGCCGTAGAAATGGGCGCAGAGGCTAACACACCGTGCAGTACCATTCAGCGGGCCACTAGGGGCATGGTACTGGGTGCTTGCAGAAGGAAGCCAGATGAGTCCCACCGACAGAGTAGGGGATAACAGCCTCCGCCAGTGCCGCAGGTAATCGCCACAGAGTCGGTCACTTGTGGAGTATGGTGGAGGCGTCTGGCGGTAGGGGAGGGCATGTGAGTCACACTGGCACCGGGTTAAGCACGTGATGGTCCGGGGTGACGAATGTGAGCTAAGGGTGAACGCGGGGACACGGGAAGGGTCGCTGAAAAACGTCTGGAGAGTTCCCGAAGGGGCCCTGGTTAAGGGCGGAGCCAGAGAGGGAACAGGTGTGGTGTAGCCTGGAACTGTCGCGGCCGAGGGTGGAGCTCCAATCACATATCGGAGCTGTCTGCAGGTGAAGAGGAACTCAAGTGCTACATCTACGTCTTCGTCTCTGTCTTCGACATTGTGGGTCAGACAGCACGTTGGCTGCTCTGACCCGGTTATAGTTATCCCGTATGCGAGAGGAATAGGTGTATTGTGGTCCCGTGTGTAGCAAGAGGGAGAGATGGGTGTATTTAGTCCCGTGAGTAACGATGTTGCGTAAATGTAAAATAAACGTTGTTGCCTCCTAAATAGTGTCTCTGAACGACTCACTACACATGTGTGAATGAGCAGTCGTGCCACGGTTAGTGCTCTGCACTACAAACCCAGCGACCAAAATTCAATTACTGCTCATGGCTAACACCAGTGACGAATATCTGAACCGGTTCTGTGCCTCCCCTAGGTCGACTCAGCCTCAGACTAGTCCCTGTTGCGGTGTGTAAATATTGCCACTAGCGATACAAAGGCGGTCGGGCATGGTGCTGACCATCCACCCCTCGTGTACCGTGCTGGCCTTCATAAATGCTCACTAACAGCACGTGCCTGAACAGTGTGTTAAGGCTATACGGGGATCTTTGTCTTTATATACATGTGGATATATTTACGTGTGCATGCATGCGCGTCTTTGTATGTAAATGTGTTCATGAGTATGTGAGTGTTTCTTGTTTCTGATGGACAAGAACAAAAATTGGAGGAAGTAAACTGGCGATGTGAGTAAGCTGGCTGATGTGCGATCTGCCAAAAAGTGTGGCAAACGACCCAAAGGCTGAGATCAGGCAAAGCGCCCAGCAGAGATGATCTAACAAGGGAACTGCTGAGTGTGGGTGGGGATTGTGTGCAGGACATTTTACACACCACCATTACTTCTGCCTGGATCACAGGATGGGTTCTTCAGGATTTGAAGGATGCCTTGTTAGTGCCCCTTTAATCAATGTGGTCCCTCTTTTGAAGAAGGAAGACCGCATTCATTGTGTAATGACAGTCGAGTCAGCCTGCAGTGCGAATGGACTAGTGGCCACGGGAGGTAATGACAGGGGAGTCAGCCTACAGTATGAAGGGACTGGTTGCTACGGGAATTATCGAGAATAGGAGCGTGGTCAGGTGACGGAAGAGGACAGCGGAGTCTGCTGGTAGAGCGAGAGGTCTAGAACCAGTGAGAAGGTTCGGGAATGGGGGCGTGGCCTCAGACCGTATATAAGGGAGATGCACGGGAGACCTGGGCCTGTTGCAGTGTGGTCTCCACCTGTCCGAATGTGAGCACGTGGCTCCTTAATAAAGAAACCATCTCAAGACAAGTGCGTTGAAGTCGTCATTACAATCTGCAGGCGAACATCCTGGCAAAAAAATGCAACATCACCTTCTAAGGACACTGCCCCATGGACCATGCACAGCATATCTGATAACTGGACAGGATGCACGGCAGTAGCTAGTGGTTTCAGAACTTGTCTCTCTTAGGTTGCCACAGTCTTCATCGCATGATGGGTCTGGAGCACATAAGGCCTACAATCTGTAATTTTGGATGCCTGGGTTGATGGCTAACGTGGAGATGTAGGAGACTGCAAACCCTTTGGCCTGCATGATGGCCAGTAGACGACAGTGCAAAAATGGATAGTTGAATCTTTAAAAAATATTAGGATTCAGTGTGGCTTTCTTGGGAATACTACCTCCACTGTCATCTTCATCTTCACCATTGTTATCATTAGCAACAGAAGCAATATCAGCAACAGCAACACATGTCATGACAAGATTATTATCATCTGCAGAAGCATCTATTTATCATCATTTACACCACTATCATCGATATAACTGCTTGGCCCAAGCTATAAGTGTTATGATACTTGCATTGTCTTTGTACTGTTTGGCTTTTTCTGTTCTAACACTGGTGAGACAAGGCCATAAATAAGACTGTCTCTGGTGCAGGCCAATCAGTTTCACAGACAATGCATATATATTATCATAGCATGTTTGTTTAAAAGTTTTTTCCACAAGTATGTGTGGTTAATATAGACTTGATGCCTTGCGAAAGGTATTTATTTTGGTGTTTGAACATCTTTACACCTGTTTTATTTCTATAAAGGATACAACCTATTCTTATTTTTACTATAGTCGTCATTATCATTATTATTGCCTCAATCATCATCATCTGCGACATGATTTTATCATTATCATATTTGTCTTCATCATCACTGTCATCTTCATGTGCATATGATCATCAACAACCTGCTCTATAGTTTCTGTATGAATGCAAAAATAAACTTGCGGAATGGAGGCCCCAAACGTGCACATTGTGGATTTGTGCGGAATGGGCCACCATGCCCTTTCAGCACTCCCTGCACAAACCAGGCCTCCAAATCGCGATTAACTGCAATTTGGCACGGGCAAAAACATTTTCTGCAATTAATTAAGCTAGTTGTAATTACTGTCAAAACGTCGTACTCAGATTGTAAATGTTGTGGCTTTGCTCTCCAACACACCGGTGTGCTGTACTAGTAACAAATTGACATGTTCTGTTTACGTGACAAACCTTACTAATTGGCTGTGTCGAGTGGTGGCGGGTTTAACGACACATATATTTACACAGTCTAACCCCCAAAAAAACCTGTATTATGGATTTCCACAATTGTTGGCTTTGCTGATAAACCTTGTAGATGTTGGGCCATTGTGCAATTGTTTCATGAGTAGAAGTGGAATGGTTGGTTCCATTATTATGTAGAATCGGATGGCACAGGAATTGCCAAATGCAAATTTTCCAATGGTATGCTGAATTGGCATTTATTCCACCAATAACTGGTAGAATGACAGCCAGAATAACATAGCTACATGAATCAAGCCCTTGGTGTCACAGGCACAATAACACACAGAAAAGGACACAAATCTATGCTAACAAGAACAAATATTCACTCATCATTTTTGATTGTATACTTTCAATATGTAATTTCACATGTCATACCATAGCAGATTCCCATTTGTGTTTAAATGTAAGCATTTTCTCATGGTCTGTGGTAGAGCATGGCATTTTGCACACACAGAATCATATAATTACAATGCACAGACACATATGTCTGTGCATTGTAATTGTGCCACAGGATGACTTGCAAAGACTTTTGTTTAGACATCGTATGTATAGTAATAATAAAACATGAAAAAACACTGCAAGGGCAATGATTAACACAGCACAAAACCCCTAATTGAGTGTTCATAGAAGCAGACATTTTGTGTGAAAACAGCTCATCCAAATGCAGACTAGGCATGCCCATTCCAGCTACTGCATCCCCGGTGAATTTGTAAACACAATGAGTTGTGTGTGTCGATGCGTGAGACTGCTGATTACTCAAATACATGCAAGTTTCGCCGCATCTTTTCCAATTACAGACCACATCGGAGAGCACTCGTATTTACCGTGGCTCGGCTGAGGGCCAGGCGGACTTTATCCACGTCAGAGATGGGGCACCAGATCTCAGCGATGAGGCACTTCTGGGTGACGTCCATGTTGCACAGGTTGAGTGTGTGGTAAATGGCCTTCATCTTGTGCACTCGCACAAGCCACGAGGGCAGGCTGCCGGCGGTTGCCTCCAGCACGCGCCACTTGTGGCCCTCCGTCTCGCCCATGACCTGAGCAGCACACGCAGCAGTCCAGGGAGCTTGGGTTACCAGGTGTTCCGGTTTTCTCAGGATTAGCCTCTTTTTGAGATGGTTGTCCTTGGACATCTGTAAGTCTTTCCGGTACGTTAAAAGTCCTGGCTTTTGTCATTTTCGCAATTGTAATAATAAATACACCAATAAAGACGATGTATTTACATGTATATCTCCTCTTTTCTGACATGGCGATAATTTATTCTTCGCATGATATGTCCCGGTTTGTGTACCTCAGAGTTGACAACACTACAGAGGGCTATGCTAAAATGTGCACTGGGACGAGACAAGCCGAGTGAATATGTTTGCGAGTATCCAAAAGATTCTTAATAAAAGCAAAGAACAGACTGTGCTTAGAGTGGTATACAATCACAGGTTGAAAACAATATCTCACTACAGTTCATGTTACCACTGTCTTATAACTACAAAGTATCGAACGTGATAATGTTTTGTTAGGTCTCCCCTTTTGTACGGACAGTTATAATAACACTATAAGGTATGCTAACGATTATAAGAGTTCACAGCAATATTTAATGCCAGTTTACCATGGTATTTGACATATGCATGATATATCAAGTACTTTAATTCATGTAACTAATTGTAGAAATGTATATATGCGTTATAAAAGAATGCAATGCTTCATTTGAAATGTGCCATTTTAAAACACTATACAGTGCTTTCCACAGTATTGCTCGGTGCAACATATGATTATATAACGAATGTTATAGTTCTTTAAATGGTTACATTGTGTTTTCAAGAAATATAGTTAGATGTTGTTTTATAGTTCACAATTGCATAAATTCATACATTTTAAACTTACAAAGACCTGCTTAGTTTTAAATAATGGGACGAAACTAATTGCTGTCATATGCTGAAATCATTTATGTCATTTGCATTACAATTACAAAATAAGCCTGCGTTCCATACAAATGCGGTATCATTCAAAAAGCAAAACCACATGGGATGCTGCAAGGAAATATCTGACGTGTGATGTCAATTATTAAAGAAACAGTAAGAAGGGCTGAATGATAATGACATAATAAATGTCAAGACATTTTTTGTGACAATGTTGAATAATCTGCAATTACTATAACATCGGGGACAATAAGTGTAATTTGCAAAAAATATCTAAAAAGCCAAAACATCTGTGGTTTTAGCTTTTTTTCTTTCTGAAATTATTTTTTAAAAGTTTAAAATTACTATGCTCGGTCAAAAAAGAAAGAAAAATAATATCCGATGAATCTTGAAAATCTTGGAAGTCTCATAGTGGTTAACATTATAACTTAAGGTAAATGAGACATGTCAAAAATTTATCTGATGAAGGCAAGACGATGGGTTGATGGCCAGATAGCAGTAATTAAGCCGTTAAGCCCTCTTTTGGATGCCACTTTAAAATAGATTTTGGAATTTGGTACTACAATTGGTTGTCTCAATAATTAAGCTTCTATTTTATCGTGAGAAAAGCTTGTTATACGCATTCAGATATAAAATAAGCATTAACCATCCACTTTTGATTTGAAGCTTTCGTGACTGCAGGAATCCATACTCTTTGGTTCTTTCGGTAAAGTCACGTAGTTAAAAATAAAATAAAACAAATCACGACGTTTCGGGCGCAACACAAGCATCCGTCATCAGGTGGGACAACCACAGCACAATTGTTTCTTGCTGTACACAAAGTGGAGATGATCATACAACTCAGGATGTTCCATTTCCAACCACATCATTTGTGTGTATTACATCAGGCAGACATTATGCTTCGTTACATATGTCATCAGAGTATTATGACTCTTATCGTCACAAGATGAAGAAGTCAGTGACCTTCCCTGGATGCTTGAATAAGCCCAATAATTACCTCAGCCATATCAATGTTATTCATCCAGAAGGTTGATAGAACAAATTCCCATTTTCACACCTCAAGAGATGTTCAGGTACATATTGAACAGCTGGGATATCTTAAAAAATGGATGGATGGCCGATGGGGCAGCTCAACTACAGAGGCTTCTCCAGCAGGCTTCACCATACCTGTAAGCAATGTGTAAACATATATTTGTATATATTTCACTTTTTGCTTGGCTGTAGCCAATGAGATTGGATTGCAGAGGCCATATTCATAGCAAGTGTTATAAAACGTATACGTACATATTTTCATCATGTACCGTACATATAATTTAAAACCCGTCAAACCTTTAATTAAATGTTGTTTGATATATCTATAAAAAGCAGGAGGCAGTTGCCATGGTAACACAGATTTAACCACAAAACGACATTTTCCCAAGTTCCATAAAGTACAGGGTCTGAGCTTTCAAAAATGTATGAAGGAATTTGCTCACCCAAATGGTACCAAGGGATCAGTTTTAGTGATCTGGCTCGTGGTATATCATGATATAATGTAATGTAGAGGCCAAAACAGAAGGAAAATATGCTCATACAGAATAACAATAAGCTCCCCGGTTTACCGAACTGTGTGATAAATGTAAGCGGTCTATCTTCAGCCAGGATATGAAGCTAAATGTAGCAGTATAATTTAAAACAGGGCAGAATTTTGATATAATTTTGTTCCTGTTCATTTGCTCAAAGGAGTTACAGCTTGTCTCATTTATACACCAACACGTAGATGGCAGGTGGCCCCTATACCAGATCCTTTGCATTTTTTTTGTTAAGACACAGGTATGAGGAATATCTGAACATTTAATTATTATAATACATTGGCCAAATGTAATGAATGTGGCTGCTGTTTTAAACAAAGGAAGATGTGAAACACATGACCTATATAATACACTGCTGATATCTATATTTGTATGTACATATTGTCTGGAGAACTCCTTCTTGACTGTTCCACCAATTGCAATTAATAAGGTGTCATTTGGAAGCTCATGATATGTAATTTATATGAACGAGGCCAAAATTATGAAATATAAAAAATCACCCCAATAATTTGGCTTATCGGCCCATATGAAACAATATTTTGGCACATGGCATAATATATGCAGCTCCATTTTAAAAACATATAACAACAGGCGTGTGCCATTAGGGAGGGTGTGTGGTGGCGGCAGTGGATGAGGATGGTTAGGTAGTTTTTGAATCTTAACAGGCTTCCGACCATATTGTATGAACTGGTGAGTGGTAAGGGTCCGGTGAGTTGATGAGTGGTGGATGTCTGACAATAGTCATGTGAGTGCGATGTCACCCTGTCCATAGGATGGGCTGCCCAGGTATATACTCGATAAGCACTGCTAAATTGAGCAGCTAATGCCCTCCACGAGCACTGGTCTACATTGGCTGTTGTTGGGTATAGCTGTGTGGGACAGAAAATTAACTATGTTGATTCTCACAAAAAATATACTCGTATGATATTTTCTCAATCCACAAAGCCACCTTCCAGATATTCTGAAATAATCATGTAAAAAGACATTTTTCAGAACACAATGATAAATACTCATAATGTTTAGGGCATTGTAAAAGAGTGTTGTGTGGTACATGATGCTGTGTTCACTTAGCAAGTAAAAGTAATCGGTGAAACATAGAGCATGCCCAGTTACGGCCTGTGTCCTCTGCTCTCTGTGCCCCCTGCTCCCTGTGCAGCGCTCACGGAATTGAGGTCGTCGAGGCGCGTGCCAACTCCAGCCACCATCTGACTGCGCTCCTGGGGAGACTCCGGGCACGGGTACAGGGTCGCGCGGAACCTAGTCGTGGGTTGCAGGAGATATGAAATACCACGATACATTATATTAATTCAGCAACCGACACTAACCATGATTGGTTACATTTAAAGATATGTTTAATTGATATTTTGCGATGATGTTGGATGAGTGATGCCTTATGGTAACAAGCGTTCTAGAGATGTTAAATGCAATAACGAAAATGTTCCATTGCAGACATGTTTTTTTACAAAATAAGAATTGACACTGACCCATCGTTTAATGCAAGAATTTAAAGATTGTCATGACAATTATTAAGCTTATCATTCAAATTATCTGAACAAAGTAGTCACGAAAACCAGCTCACCCTTCACAGATTTTGATGGCACGGCCCTTCAGCTGCTCCCCTTGGTAAAAGAGGATGAAGACAGATTTCTGCATTTTGTCCCCCTGCACCACACAGTGTCCATGTCAGCAATAGAAACACGTCATGCCATTTACCATTGTAAAGTTAAAAAGCCCCCGATATTTACACCCAGCCGACAAAAGGGCTAGAGGATCCGTACCACCACAATCGGCCAATGAGCATACCACAGTTGAGCACGGTACACATGGCAAATATCATTGAGCATTTACAAATGACGCAGGCATGTCACAATAGCATCATGCTCTCACATGGGGCAAATTTAAGACAAACGTTTAGTAAAATGCAACACAACTTGAAGCGCCAAGTTATGAATGGGATGGAGGGGGGGGAAATACGACAATTAGCCAAAATAAAATGTGTTTCATTAAAATAAACCTTTATCACCAATGTTCCTGCAAGAATTCATGCTAACTTTAGTCTCGCTTTATGCATCTATCACAGCAGGTCTGATACAAACAAACATGCAAAGGAAAAAAATGTGTAACTCAACATTGTACAGAGCATTACAGATGCCTGCATGTGCCATTAGCTTCTAAAGCCCTCGAAGGAATCACTGATGAAGTCCCCATCCAGCAATGGATAACTCCCCCAACTGCCACGCACACTACAGTTAAATCACTGGAAGATTTGTGATGCTGTATAAGAATGGCATTGATGGGCCATTTCCTCGTAAGTATTCTTGTGAATAATGTGGCTTGGTGAGTATCAGTGTCTAATGATGTTAATGATACATTTGCCACTACTCTCCTACACTCCACAAATGTTTATGAAATAATGTTTTACAAAATTAAATATCGGTATCAGAAATGCTTAGACTGTATATTAATGCTTGCCTGCAAGCCACTCTAGAGGACTTTAGGATTACAGGGGCACGTTGCAAAAACAGTGTTTTGCTGAGAAGCAATACTGTTATGCCCTTTCATAAAGCTAACATTGGGCATTTTACAATTAATCGATTGAAAAACAATTTTAAACATTTAGATTTATTATCATTAAGCTTACTTAACGAGGAAAGCCTCACTGATTCTCTAGAATATTCTATACATCACAACCAATCTTGATTTGAAGCTTTCGTGACTGCAGGAATCCATACTCTTTGGTTCTTTTGGTAAAGTCACGTAGGTATAAAATAAAATAAATCACGACGTTTCGATTGCAACACAAGCAATCATCATCAGGTGGGAAAACCACAGCATGGATAAAACCACATACAGCAACAAATTCCAGGACCTTCTTAATGATGGCAGTTACACCAAAATCAACAAAGATCCTACTAACCACCTGGCTACAAAAATACAACAATAGCTCGACTTCTCTAATCGAACCATTCAAACGGCTTTCCCTAAAAACCTTCTGCTGCTAGACCACCCAGATTCTATGGTCTTCCTAAAATCCATAAAGAAGGTATTCCACTTCGGCCCATTGTTTCCACTATCAACTCACCTACCTACAAACTGGCCCGTTTTCTGTCTGACACCTTGCTTCCATTCACGGGCAAAACTACCTCAGCAGTACGTAACTCAGCTCACTTGGTCTCTCTAATCAAGGGCACTTCACATGTCCCCAGATGATTTGCTTGTCAGCTTTGATGTAGTTTCTCTGTTCACCAAGGTTCCTGTACCTGACACCTTAGCAATAATTGAAGACTTAGTCCACGTGGACTAAATACTGATGTACCTACTCTGTTTAGGCACTGCCTTACCAACACTCACTTCACCTGGAATGGTACTTTCTACAAACAAAATGAAGGTACCCCCATGGATTCCTCCTTATCACCAGTGATAGCGACTGTTTTCATTGAGAAATTTGAAACAGATGCCATCCAGACATCCACCCTACGTCCTTCCTTGTGGAAGAGATATGTCGATGACACTTTCGTCATTTGGCCACATGGCCTGCCAGCTTTGAACCAATTTCTCAACCATATCAATTCCATACACCCATCCATCAAATTCACCATGGAAGTGGAGAAGGATGGTAATAGCAGTGGCAGCTAGGGGTGTACAACTCCTCTATAGCAGTTTTGAGTGAAGATCTCACAGGTAGTGATCCAAGTTGCAGTTTATTGGCGATAGCATTCCAGACCCTGGGGGCATCAATAGAAAAGGCCCTTTCTCCAGCATTTGTACGGCAATAATGTATGTGAAGCTGGTAAATGAGTGAAGACCTTAGGTCACATTTGTTCTTCGAAACAGTGAGGAGATCCAGCAGGTAGTCTGCTGATTTTTTTTGTAAGTATATCGTGAATAAATAAGATTTGATGCACAAGCCGTCGATCATTAAGTGAAGTTAAGTTTGACCCAATGTAGAGATCGAGGGGTGGGTCATATGTGGGCAGTTTAATGCAAATCTCAAGGCCGAGTGATAAACTGTGTGACTAATCTGACATTGCATATAATAAATAAATCACTTAGGTCGATGGTACAACGCTGCAATATTACTAAAAAGGACTGGTTTTCATGAAAACAAGGTGTTTTATACAATTGCGTTATATTTCAGTGATCGCAATAGCAAGAACAAAAATGAAACTATTCATTTCCAAGTATACGTGCAAATAAAATAAATATCGAATGAAACAACAATAAACTGATATTCAAAAATGTACAGTGTCCATTAGTGATTTGCTAATTAGTAGTTCAATCTTATATTTCAGGCAAGGTTGCTTTTGGAAGAACACACATAGATCAATACCGTCACTGCCTACAGGCATAGCCATTAACTGCACAAGTGCATTAAACACATTCATGAGGTCAGCAATGGTATTCTTAAAGCAGCTACTGGAACAAATTATTCCCTTTGAAATGGAGTTTTGTGGGTCAAGAAGTTGTTCTGCTGAGATAGGAAAGAATGTACCTAGAGTGGAATGATGAGGCTATCGTGGTCGGGTATCAAGACGAGTGGGAGGTGCACAACCGGACATCTGTTTCCCTGCGCATGTGGAGGAGGCTGCGGTGGCTGGGCATGGGGGTGGAGTGAGGGGGAGATGCTGGGAGAGGGTTTAGGTAAACTCCTTACAGTGATGGGGTCTTCCAGTTGCTCATCAATATCGGTGTAACGCAGGAACACGTTCCCGCGACAAACCCGCCACAGCATTCTCTCAAACATCGGGATCTTCTCCCGCCCGATCACGCCAGTGAGGAACCTGCACAGGAGTCACGGTTGTACTGTGAATTCTCAGGAACGAAAATAATGTGAGGCCATTGTTATAGGGTTGCGTTTGCTACATTATGTTAATACAATACAATTGCAAGTTCAAGGACAATATGTGTATCGTGAAGATTTTCAGAATGGTTTTTCGTGGATATTTTGAATTAAATGATTAAGTGCTATGGAAAAGGTGAGGTCAGAATAACAGAGATCTCCCTCAAGCGCAATGTTTTTTTTGCAATTGATCACGATAAGTGAGTTCTTTCAAAATGAACACAGTTGCCTCCACCCTAAAGGAGTTTTGAGTGCAACGGATTTATTACGGCTCTTTGGTGCAGGGCTGAGGCTGTTGGTTAGTTTGACAAAACATCTTTGGGAGAAAAAACTATCACCGTGTGTTTAAAAACACGACTGTACTTGTGATGCTCTATCAAACAGGAATGTGGAACGCGAACATGATACACACACAAAAATATGCATGCAAGAACAGACGCCCACAAACATTCACACTTTTTTTCCAGAAGCACGGCACATGCATGGTGTGCTTATATTCTTAGGCAGTGGAAATATATTTTCAGAATGATTATAAATATAGCCCTTTGTCAATACAGTGTTCAATGGAGATGTCCTCGTGCTGTATCAGTTATATTGTTTGACTATACTTAACCACGGTCAGTGTGGGTTGGTCAAGAAGAGAGGTCCAAAACCATGTGAGGTATCATTCACCGATGATGTTAGCTATTCTCAGGAATCAAACCCAAGTAGCCAAGTTCAGTGGGTAAACTGCTGTACCACTATTTCAACCATGCCTTCATATGTTAACTACTGATAAGATTAAATCTGAGATTAATGTTTGAAATGTTAGGACTGTAAAAAATAAGGAACTGTTAGATAGGGCTTGATATTGATTCCGTCACATAAACTAAGCTGCCTAAGTCAAGTGGGAAGAGTGGTTACCATGGCTACATCATTTTTCAGATTTTTGGGGCATGTTCCAGTTATTTTCCAGCTGTATGACATCACTCACACGGGCCCAGAACCTATATGTCAGATAAGCCCCACTGGCAGTGATGACACACACAAGCTAGCATTTAATCGCCAGCAAATTCCTCGTGACAGTGAGGTCATCAAGGAAGATGGAAAGTTTCTTAACATCGAGGTGCCTAAGATTAAGTCTGTGACAAAAGAATGAGAAATTGACATGACAGAAGATTACTCTTTAATATTGACCCTGTTGGTTACTGCAAGCATAATTGGAGATTGTGTCAAATGTTATTTTTAAACCATTTAAAATGGAGTTATGGCACGTCGAATCAAGATAACAAGAAAATAATTTATTTTCGCAGTTTCAAAAAGACTCTATTTATATTCTGACAGTGAAGAGTTTTACATTTTAAATGTATAAATGAACTCCAATAAAAAACTATACAAATTTCCATTTTGTTAATCTTTGTTAATCTTCATTTATTTTATCAATGTCGTTCATACACTGTTGGTGCTATTTATTCGTGTTATCCTTGCTCTTATTTTTGCATACATTTTTTTTGTAATTAAGTGCAATTAAATTTTAACTAACTTTCTTCTTAAACGGTTTGCTAACTACCGTAAACAAAGGATTTTTTTTCCTTTAAAGGAACATAACTTTTACACTTAACATTTCAATCAATAGGCATTCCTCATACTGATTACCATTAACAGTTTCAGCAATGCCTGGTTGGTGGTTCATTAATTACATCAATATATTCGTGTATTTATTCATATAGATATATTATGGATCATTCATATTAATAATTCATTCATATTTTGTATGATTCGTTTTAACAGTTGATTTGTGCGTCAGTGTTCAATAGAAGATGCAAAGCATTCCCATAGAGCATCAAGAAAATATAAATCTTTGGACACATTTTGCAGGGTGAACCACTGCAAACACCCATGGGTCTCTGCAAAAATGTCACAGTACACATCACCAGTTTACTTGAGGACACTAAAATGAAGGTGGCCAATGCTCAAAGGAAAACTTCGCAACATGTGCAAAGCCACATCAGCATCAGTGGTCTGAAGGGCGAATACAACTCCCACAAGAGCAGCGTTGATTTACGTGCAGTGCGAGCTCGGCTCCCCTGGAGCTAACCGCCAGCAGGTGCAGGGCCCGCATGATGAACGCTCATGGGACTTCGCTGCGGTGTGTATGTGCAGCCAGAGTAAAGCCAACTCCACGCGGCATTTAAAATCAGGAGTCGCGAAGGATAAATGTAAGATGGACCCATTTATATGCAACTTCGTCATTAAAATACGGTGAACATTATAATGTAATGTTGTGTAAATTTAGTATCAATATACAGTACACGGCACTATATGCTTTGTATTGTTTTCCTACAAAGGGGAGGGGCATGTCTTTGATCACCTCTATTTGAGCAATGCGTGTGTACTGTATATGGTGTATGTTGTGCCAGTACCGTGTTCGGGAGAAGTGCTCTGGGTTGGAATGGTTTGTAAAACTGAGTTACAATCTTGACAACCCAAGCTGAATTCCAGACTGCCTACGCGTGTGATTGGCATTCCTTATCCGAACTTAGCCTGGATCTCCCCTGGGTCAGATCAGCTTAAAAATAGTACTTGGAGGGGTTTTGGAAAAAGTATTGGGAGACCGAAGACAAGCAGGCATGGTTCTTGCCATACCACCCTCTCTCACATATTGACGGGATCTTGTGAACGGCACCTGCCTCCTATGGTTTATATCCTAATTCTAAATTAGTATTTTTGGTCCGTGTGTGTGTGATTGGTTGATGGTGCTTTTAATTGAGCAGTTTATGAAGGCATCGACAGCTTAAGAGAATTTGATGAATGATGGTGGGGATGACCTACCCATGGCATAACTGAGGAACAGAATAAATATATGCAATTATATTATTCAAGGCATCTTTGCATCTAGCTGTGCACACATATAAATTGCTCTTTATGAATGGAAATCAAGTGACATGTGGTTGCTGTTAATAAGGGGGTTGCGAGGTTTCACTGTGTATGAATGTGCTTAATGCTACTGTATTAACACTAATTTTGATTTGATTTTAGAGAAGTCAGTGTTTTGGTTGACAGAAATCCCTCTGCAGGTGATCTGTATTCAATGGTAATTGTTGCACGTTTCTAACAAAGACAAAAATCCCCCGTATAGCCTTTTAATAGCCCATTGGGGCAAGAGCTGTTAGCGAGCACCTATGAAGGCCAGCATGGCACACGAGGGGGTGGGTGGCCAGCACCACGCCCGGCCGCCTTCGTCTCCCCAGTGGCGATGTTTATATATTGATACTCATTTGATGTTGAGTTGACCTAGAGGATACCCAGAACCGGTTCAGATAATCGTCACAAGTATTGGCTATGAGCAGGATTCGAACTCGGGTCAATACACTTCCACTCCCCACACGTGTGTGTGCACATACGTGTTAAGTTGAAACGTTAATTATGGCACGTCATTCCAAGCATTCCCTGAAATAGAATGTTTATAGTTAATTATATGAAGACATTAAAATTAAACTTTAAAAAGGTATTTAACAGATCACAACTGAAGCAAAAATAATTACATGAAACATGGAGCCAATGTGCATTCACTACCTAATTAAAAAAGTAAATGCAGCACGATGTCCTTAATTAGCACTGTAAAATGCACTGCTACAGTAATCCTAAACCTGTCATGCTTTACATGAGCATGACAAGAGGCTGCTTTAACACTTCCTATTTTGACTTACAGCCAAGTAGTAAGGAGAGAAAAAAAGATTTTTTTTCAAGCAATATATTGGCCACTTAAAGCGATGTATTCCGTAGAAACTAGGAGTAGGAAAGGGGAAGGGATGTAAATTGTGCGTATTAAAGATGCACTTGAATTGTTCATTATGTTGGTGCTCAGCCTAGTGCACGGTAGCTCTCGTTTCATCATAAAATATTATTCCCAAGAATACAACTGTAAATCCTTCAAAAGTGCATTAAAAAAAAGATTAATTCCCCAGATTATAATGTAGTTCAAGATTTCGAAGCTACTCTTGTCTTTTTAATATTTGTATAAACCCCATTATGGGAGAAAGGGAGGCATCTACAACTTGTTACTAAGACCCAACCGTAACAAAAACACTGTCAGACTTTAAAAAAAACGGTTTTTACCTATACAACAATGTAAATATGTCTATGTGTTCTTTGGTAAAAGGCTGCTAATTATATAGTGTACTTCAAGTTATTCTTCACATTTCATGCGTGAAATAATTTAATAGCACAACCCTTTAGGGTATGTTTACGAAATCGGAACCATATCTTGACCTAAAGCTTTCGTGACTGCAGGAATTCATATTCTTGGGTCTTTCGGTAAATAAAATAACAAAAAACTATGATGTTTCGATCGCAACACAAGCGTGTGTTGCGACACAAGCGTGTGTTGCGATTGAAACGTCGCAGTTTTTTTGTTATTTTCTTTGAACCAATCTACGTGACTTTACCGAAAGACCCAAACAATAGGAACCATATGTTATACAAAAATGTGTGCACATCACTATACTTTTAACTAAACATACAGCACACATAATTGTGTTTTTAAATTATATGCTTCCATATCCTATTGAAAAATAAATCTATACAATACAAAAATACCACCAATGCGTGAATGGTAGTTAATTTTATAAAGTCTATTCATCTAAATTCAAATTTCACGGCACATTGTGCAAGGAAAATAAGTGATAGGCTTTTCCATAATTCATCGATTCTCCATTTCAAATAGAATGCAATGTGGCATATTCAGCATGTTATATCCACAGGACCCACAGAAAGGGGAATTAGAGATTGCTCTTATAAGTTAAAGCACTGGAATGTTGACTGCACTGAAAGGGCATTGTGGGAACTGTTTTGAAGCTCTAGCAATACTCGTCAAACACACACTCTCGTCATCCACCAGGCCTGAATAGCGCTAGCCACACAATGTAAGAATGGCACCAACTATTATGCAACGAATGTGCATCAGTTCTGGCCCTGTCGTGTGTTGATGTGCATGGCATGGTTGCGTTACCCCAGCTCTCTGTTGCCCAGAGCTACGTCCATTGGCTCAAAGCTTTGCATGTTCTCGTACTTGTGCTCCACCTCCGGCCTCTGTTGGGATTGCACAAACGTTACTCGACAAAATTGCAGAGCTGTACTTACACCACAGACACATGAGCAAGTGTAGAATTAACATATTTACCAAGCTGTCTCTCCCACACTCTCTAAGACGAAGACAAAGATCCCCCATATAGCCTTAACACACCGTTGGGGCAAATGCTGTTAGCGAGCACCTCTGAAGGCCGTCACGGCACACGAGGGGGTGGGTGGCCAACACCACGCCCGGCCGCCTTTGTCTCCCTGGTGGCGATGTTTACACATCGCACCAGGTACTCATTTGAGGCTGAGTCAACTTAGAGGAGGCCCAGGACCGGTTCAGATAATCGTCACTGGTGTCGATTCTGGTCACACACATTCACACACAGAGGAACAACGATACCCCGTATAGTGTATAGACTGTTGGGACAAGTGCTGTTATGTGGTGTAAATTTAAAGAGTGACGTGGCATACAATGAGGTGGTGTGGCCAACACTGATTCCAGCCACATATGTCTCCCTCCCCGTTGATAATAATGTTTACACAATACATCAGGTACTCATGTAAGGCTTAGTCGACCTAGGCTAGATACAGAAACAGTTCAGAAACCGCTGGTGTCAGCTGAAATCAGGAATCAAATTCAGGTCACTGGGTTCATAGTACAAAGTGTTAACCAATGCGCTAGCGCTCCCTACACATATATATGCACGTATACACAGAGGCGAAGCCAGGATTTTCAGGTAGGGGGGCAACCCCTCCAGCAATGAAAAATTATAGGAGTTGTTAGGACTTGTCCCTTGCTTTTTATTCGACGCATGGCCTGGAAGTATGACATGATTTGATCGTTCGTCACCGTCGCAGCAGTCTCCTTCTTGACATACAGCAGCATGACATTATTGAGGTAGTCGGAGCCCATTGCGTCTTGATGATTTTCAGGACGCTGTAGACGCGCTCGGCAGTGGCTGTCGCCACCGACAATTCCAGTATCAGCCGCAGCAATCGGCATACAAGGTGGTAGCCGGCCGTGGCCCGGCCGGTCTGCACCAGCATGACCAGAAGTTCAGGGAGCGTACCCACATTCTTCAATAGCTCGTCCTTCTCTAATCTCCCTGCCGAAGTGGACCAGCTGCTGATCGAGAAACATTAGGTCGACGTCAGGAAAGTCGATCATGTAGAACTTGCGGGCCAACTCCACGAGCTTGTCGACATTGAACGAAGCGAACTGCTTGTGTGGAGAGATAGATGCTGCTAGGCGGAGCATCTCCATCGACTCGGTGTTGAATTTGTAGGCGAACTCGGCCAGCATCTTGTCGATCGCTGCATAGAACAGGTCGCCACGGAAAATCTGATCATTGGTGTTGATGTGCCCATCGCGACGAGGCCGGCCAGGTTGGACGAAGTTGGCGATCATATTGGGCACCTCAATCTTGTGGGTCTCACAGAACTGCTGCACCTTGTGGAGCAGGTGGTCATAGCCGGTAACGTGCATCTCTGTCAGCACTTCGACAACGCCATCGACCAACCGCAACGCATTGACGATGTCCTGGTCCTTTGTTTGCAGCGCCTGCGACAGGTCATGCGTGATAAGCAGCATCTTGTCCATGACGTGCAAGATGAACGCAAACTTGAACGTGCACATGCCGTAGAGCAGGCGCATCGCTTCTACCCGCTGCTCCGACTTGCTGCAGGTCTGTCTCCACATGCTGGATGACTTGCATTGTCGCACCGAACATGTCGATCAAGCGACGCAGCGCACGCCAGAACGATGACCAGCGCGTGTCGCCTGGGCGCACCAACACCGTCTCCTGGTTCAGACCATGGCCCGTCTCGACCAGCAGCTCGTTGATCATCTCCAGCACGATCTTCTTCTGCGTGTTGATGAAATCATCGTTGCACTTGCAGGAGCTCGTCGCCACATTGATGATGTCATTGTCCAATGCGAAGAACAGGCCGATGTCGGGGACGCCATCTTTGCAAGCAGCAACCAGCACGAGTTGGACGCAAGCTTGAACATGCACATGCCGTCGAGCAGGCGCGTCGCTTCTACCCGCTGCTCCGACTTGCTGCCGTCCGTCTCCACATGCTGGATAACTTGCATTGTCGCACCAAACATGTTGATCAAGCGACGCAGCGCGCGCCAGAACGACGACCAGCGCGTGTCGCCTGGGCGCACCAACACCGTCTCCTGGTTCAGACCACGGCCCATCTCGACCAGCAGCTCGTTGATCATCTCCAGCACGATCTTCTTCTGCGTGTTGATGAAATCGTCGTTGCACTTGCAGGAGCTCGTCGCCACATTGATGATGTCATTGTCCAATGTGAAGAACAGGCCGATGTCGGGGACGCCATCTTTGCAAGCAGCAACCAGCACGAGTTGGAGCTTGTGTGCCCAGCAGTGCCCGTAATAGGCCAAATCGTTCAGCTGCTTGATCAGGGCTTGCAGGCCGTTGATCTCACCGCTCATATTGGACGGTCCATCGTAGGCCTGCCCGCGGCAGTTGGCGATTGGGCGACTGCGATTGGTCTGCATGTCGACAATGGAATCGCGGAGCGTGGGGGTACACGTGTCGGTGACTTGCTTCAGGTCGACGAGATGCTTGCGCAGCACGCCAGTCTTGATCTCAACGAAGCAGTTAACGACGGCCAGTTGCTCCTTCTTGCTCGCATCATGCGTCTCGTCCGCCATGATGCAGTAGAAGGCATCGGCTTGGACGATCTGGGTGGGCGTGGGCGTGGATGATGTCCTTCTGGATGTCGGGACTAGTCATGATGGCGTTCTGCAGGGCGTTGTCGAGCGCAACATGTGCCAGCTCGACGTTGCGTTTGCACAGGAACTGAAGCAGCTCGAGGAAGTTGCCATAGTTGAGTGATTCGTCCGACTCATTGTGGCCCTGGCAGGCCAGCCCCTGCTTCATCAGGAATCGAATCGCATCAACTGATCCCTCCAACCGAGTACGATTGTCGGCGATCGCCTGGGCCGTCTGCTTCTCCAGGTCGTGCTTGCCAGTGATGATGTGCATCTCTGTGTTCATCATGTCTCTGGCCTTCTATTCCTGGCCAAAAACCCGTCCGAGACGAATGCGTCCAAGCGATTGTGGGATGGGAAGAGGAAGCACGGGAAGCAGTAGACCGACTCGGTGTGGAACGAGTATTTGAGCCAATTGTACGTCTCATACCACGATGGCTGCGGGCGGCGCTTTTTTCGCCCCATCATCTTTGACAGGTACAAGCTGCCATCTGACGAACAGAGGCGTGGAACGACCGGCCCTGTATCAGGTATGAACGACGGATCTCGTTGACACTGTTCAGATCGTACATCAAAATGGCGGATTTCCTCCCGGGATCCTGATCGACGATGTGCACCCCTGCGGGCAATGGCGCTGGAGGCGGGGAGTTGGCTAGCGTTTCTGCTTCCGATTCATCAGCTGCCGCCATTGAAGACGAAGGGTCAGGAGATCGCGAACGGTGATGCTGAGCTGGAGGACGCTCTGGCAAACGACTCTCAGGGCGCTTCTGCAGCCATCGATCGAGGGTCGGCATCGCACTCGCTGAAGGTGAATGCCTTCAGGGAATTCGTGTACTGTATACGCAACTACGCACAATTATGTGAGTCACTTATAACTGCTTTGCCATTACTTATTGCCAATTATGGACTCAGACTATCGTCCTATCATCTCATAGAGTCCCTGGCACATAATAATATGCTACACAGTGGCAGTGGGGGTCACAAAATGCCGATTTATTACTAATAAACCCTAATCATCTGATCGAAATTAGGGATTTCGATAGGATCATTGGGGGGGCACGTCCCCCCCCCTACTGGCTCCGCCACTGCACACACACATGTTGGCTCACATGTGAACACATTGAAATTCATATTTGGCTTCAGAAACTGTTGGGGCAAGTGCTGTTAGTGAGCACATACTATAAGGCAGTGGTGGAGGAGGCATCATGCATCATCACTTTTGTTCCCCATTGTCGTGGAAGCTTCAGTATTTAAGCACTAAATATATGTCAGTCCATATCGTTGCTATTTTCAGTTTGAGCCAACCAAGGTACGGGTAAGACCAGATTCAAAATTATCATTAATAATGCTGATTCTATGCCTCGGAAAGCTTCCCTGTGTCTCAATACTTTTTTTGCAGGAGGATTCTTAAATGGGATTTTTACCCATTCATATTAACGAATGTTTGGCATGTTGAGGAATCTGGATCACCGGTAGAAAATCCACGTAGAAAATTCACACAAACACATGTATTGAGAGGGACACTGAATGTGACCATCCCTGGCTGGCTACTTTGCAGCCCCAGCCCACAGCACTCGGTAATCCCAGGAAGTCTCCCATCCAAGAACTAACCAGGCTCAACCCCAAATAGCTTCTGAGATCTGACAAAGCCAGCTTGCATTCGCAATTATTTTCTTGTGGGCAAGTGATCTGTAATGCCATAGTTTAATGTGGTGCTAACTTTATATTATCAGGTCTTCATTGATGTATTTATATACATGTTTGTTTTGTTACCATTCACTTTATTCGACATATTGTATCTGTTGAATTATTCGCATTGCCTTATTATAATGCGACTTCATCATTTAAAATTGTGTAAACTAATGGCAACAGTCAACCCAGAGAAAACTTACACTGAGCAATTACGGATGGCTCTTTCAATGTCAGTCTGACTCACTGAAGCTGGCCAATCAGTTACACAGTAATGGATATCAATAACAGCTCTCCAACTCAGCATGGATGGCACTGAGCCCATGTAACATGGACATGTAAATTATGAAATCTTACAAATCAATGCAATGTACTATCCCTACTCAAACAAATGAAATTGGCTGATTACACTAATGGCATCTAATCTCCAGATGCGTTTGTGATAGTGAAAGTATTATTTGTGTTTAAATTAGCTGCTCCCCCCCTTTCAAATTACTGAGAAATGGAAGCAACATTTTCTTGCCAAAAATACAATGGGACTGCCCCGCTGGCAGACATCACAGGATTTTCCATAACAGCATTGACAAAAAACAGAGAGACCATTTCCAGAAATAATGTAATTCTGAACAATGGACCATATCCTATTGTGTTTTGCTTCCGAGAAGTACACTATTCATATTCACATGAATGCAATATTTTATTTAAAAGTATAAAATTTAATGTTAACGTTTGTTGTCATTGTTTTATTATTTTTTTCTGTGGTAACAAGGCATGTCTAATGATAACCTGCTCATCTTAATTAAAACAGCTTCATCTGCATTATTTTAGCTGTTGGTATGCAGTCAACTATTTCAATTTCAAGCAACGTTCTAAACAGTACATTCTTTATATTTAATTTTAAAGACTCAAAGTGGAAGATGATTTTCTAGCAATTTAAATATAATGTGGCCACATAATACGCTGTCTTTCCGACAGCTCTGTTTCTTCACCTGTGGACGGCTGCTTGTGTTGTGGCCGAAACGTCGTGAGAATTTTTATTTTATCATGTTTTATTTGTATTATTTTATTATTTCCCTTCTACGTGACTTTACCGAAAGAACCAAGAAGATGAATCCCTGCAGAAAGCTTTAAATCGAAAAATTACCAACATAGCTTGTTAATCATGGGCTGATAGTCACTCATCAGAAATTACTCATTCTACGATGGATTCAAGTAGCTCAATCCGTAATACATAAACAATAGCGCAGAATCTGGATGTCGAGATTTCTTTATCATGCAACCGAAGCGTGACTTGTTTAAAGGGGGAGGCATACACGAACTCAGCAGGTGCATTACATAATGTAAAACTTTAAACACGTAGTAAATGCTAAACAGAATGAGTAACGGTATAATCTGATTTTTAATCTATCATGCATTCTGCTATAGCTTTCACTTCATGTGTATTTGACAATAGGCTTCGTCTTAAATGTTGTACCAACATGTTTTAATTTAATGAAATATAAGAAAGTAGAAGGGCTGAACTGTCAGCCTTCTGCACTACCCCACCCCTCCAAAGCTACGTGGCTGATGGCATGTTCTGCAGCATGGATTGATCTTCCACTTCTTGCTTATGATTGCCACCTGAAAACAATGCATGTGGTATGAGTTTAATTAAGATATGTAATAATAATTCAAATTAATCATGCACATTCCATCCTAAGATCCCAGAGATACAAGCATTTAAGAAGTTCACATGTCAAGTTAAACTTAGTCAACATTTTTGTGGGGGTCAGAGCGGTGGCATAGTGGTTAGCACACTGTGCAAAGAGACCACAGCTAATATCAGTTGTGAGCGATATCTACATAATTCCTAGTCCTCGCCCTTCACAAACCTGCACTGACTAGTGAAGTATGACCAAATGACCCTCACGCCCGATGTAATGTGTGGAGGCCTTCATCCAGAAGTGTATTGCAAAAGGGTTATTATTCGCTATTAATGCTATTTACGTTTGTGTCTAAAACAATCATTTCACAGATATATATGAACACATAATGTAACAGCCCAGTTTAAAGACTGTATTTAGTAAATCAGGAACGGATTAAAGTAACAACATCTTAAGGGACGGTTTGCAAATGAAAAGCGTTGCTATTTCCCTTTTAAAATGAAAGAAACAGGATAAACTTTCTTCTTCGCTCACATTACGTATGCTTAGATAGGTATATGAATAACCACTGCACTTAGCAACATGACTTAATTGATTTAAAGTTACAAGCAAGGCATGCAAATGCAACGATAGTTTATGTTTCAATTACAGTAGCATCGTCTCTGGTTCTTTCGGTAAAGTCACGTAGATCGAAACAAATATTAAATGAAACACGACGTTTCGGTCGCAACACAAGCATCCGTCTTCAGGTTTAGAAGCATCTTCAGCAAACACATGTAACATCCAGCAAGTGTGATTGTATTACTACGCACGTTCACATACTGTGTGTGTGCACAGGCATTTGTGAGTGCGCAACTGTCTAACACCACTTAAACTATGAACCTTAAATGCTTTACCATAATATAAACACCACCACATGTTTCTCCAAGATTTTTAATCCCATGTAAAAATGCAGGTTCAAATAGAGTACAATAATTATATTAAAGCCTTGCTGAATGACAATCTGCCTAGTTATTCCGAGTGCAAAGCCCCTGGCTCAAGGAGGACGTAGTCATCATAATAGGAAGCTACGAGATTACCAAGACTCCCAATGTACACCTACTTGTCAGTTGCCATCAAAAGTGGATGCCCCACAAAGGCTTTTGCAGCAAAAGAATAAACTTTAGGGATGAAGTAACCCTGTCTGGATATGAAGGTTTTTCACCCAAGGTACAGGCAGAACGTGTGACTCAGGGCCATGTAATGTACTCTCAAATTTTAGAGCAAAGCAGGAACATGTGTCTTTAGAAAAAAAAAATTGTATACAAAAGTTACGTCAAATATTCAATCCTCGGTTAGATTGTGACTTGTTCCTAAAGAAAAGTTGGTGTTTGTTTCATCAACATCTACGTTTGCTTTACAAACTAACTGCATGTCCACATTTAAACGCAAGTTCCCTAATATTTGTTAACTTTTCCACGCAACATTAAGCGAAGGCAGTATACCCTCTGCTGAATGTTATAGGCCAGTGTTATTACTATACAACAGTAAGCCTCCGCTTCATCGGTTTAGACGTCCAACTTTAATAGTTATGTTTGTTTGCTGGTTACTTGGCATGTTGGGCCACTTGACCTGTGCTCAGGAACCTTGATGAAAAAATACTAAGAGGAACTTTAGAGCTCAAATAAATATGATAATGTATTGAACCACATATTAAGCTTGAATGCATATTAAGCTTGAATTGTAAGATAAGTAATAATCGTGTTGGACTGCGAAATTACAATGACGTCAACAAAAGTTTTAACATTTTTACTGAATTTCATTAGTTAGTCAACATGTATGTTTTAATTAGCAATTACCTAACTATAAAGCACGACGCACACATTGATCACATCAAATGTTAAACATCTGCTCGATGCTGTCAACATTATTAGGAATATGCCTTTCTACACCAAAAAAATGTGCTAAAAGCTTTTGTTCATTTGTGTACACAGTCAATTATATAAATTACCAGCATTGATGAACGTACAGCAACTGCAGTGTGCGTATGAAGACGATGGTATGTTTTGCATAATATGACATATTTATATAGCATGTGTTTGTTAATTAAAGGCAGTCGTCCACAGTATCCTCATTCCACCGTTGCGACAAACGTTTACTTGCAATTATATTGCAGAGCAATGTTATTACTATCACTTTGCTCCATATTGAACACCCCCACGTACCATTTACCCAACACTGACCGACCAACATTGCTGATATATGCTGTTCATTCCTGACATTCTACTAAACATCTTCCTGAACCATTACAATTTGTCCTTGTAACTGGATATGTCCATCATAAAAAAATCACCATATTCCCATTTTACTCTAAGCTGTTCTATTGCCCATACATTTGTTTTATACTGTGTATTTACATATACAATAACATTTGAAATAAGAGGCCTACAAATGATCATTTAAAAAATGTTAAATACAAAAAGGACCCACCATTATTAAAAAAAAATAGCATGTGAGATTTAAAATTGTGCTTGCAGTTAACAGTTACAAGCATTTCCCCTGGTGGCTTTCATGCCCACAAGAGTTAGCCAAAAGCTATATGCAGCTGACCAATGAAATAGAAAAAAGACCAATTATGGCACAGAACTGTAAAGCTAACCAATATACACTCAACGTAATGCTGTCTGTCAAACTTAAGTGCACATATGTATCTCCAGATATGTTACATCTTTCACTGTAACATTTGTCCAGGTTTATCACCAATAATAAAACTATAAATCATCTCGATTGAACATCCTAAAAGGTATAAAACAAACAATCACCACAATTAGAGGTAACTGGACATGAATTGTTTTCAAATGCTGTGAAAGGTCACCAACTTGCCGGTTGCTTTCACAGAAAACCCTACAGCATATACATGATTATCGGTTTCAGTATAAAGTCATGCATAAAGAAGTACAATAATGTATTAGAGGATATCACCTCATGAAAAATAGTACAAACAATGTCAATCACGAAATACATGTCGAGGAAAAGGAGAGAAATAGAGAAACAAAGAAATGCGAAATAAAAGATGCAATACATAGAAGTTCATCAAACGATTAAAAACAAAGAATGAGAAGAGTAATTGGATAAAAACAGATGAAAATTATTTGAGGAATTTTATACAAATCGTGTCTATCTAAAATAAAATCACACATATTTGACAAAGTAAATTCTGCCCATTAGAGTATGAAAAATGAACAGCTCCTGGATTAGATCTACAGTAGATATCATGAAATAAACAGAATCTGTTTGAAAACTGAATATCGTACATTAATTGCATATGATATAGGAATACTGTAATATACATTGTTTTTACAAACCTAATACAGTCTGTTATCCTATAATCCGGGAGTTGCATTCCTGAAGAACACCGCGTTATGGAAAAAATGCGTAATAATGAATAATCTATAGGGTAAAGCACAGCCCGCAATAACACGTGAGATGCGTATGCAGGCTGAACAAAAAAAGAGGTGCATGGATAGCATATAGAAGCATCCAGCAGCATCCCACCTTGTGTGATACGAGGCGAAAGCAGCCTGATAACCGCTTATTCCTACTCGCGTGACGTAGTTCTGTTCACTCAATCGCATTATCTCCAATTTACATCCGTGTTATAAAAAAAAATCCCGAATACATTTATCACGTTTTATCCTATTTGCATTATGAAAACACGCGTTATCGGAGAACAGATTATACAAAACTTGTGATATCAACACAACTTATATCAGAAATATGGACATTGACAAAGAAAATGGAACCAAACCTTTAAATAAGTACCAAAGGTATACATATTAGCATAATAAATTAGGCTTATAAAGTGTAAAATTATTCACTCACTCTCAGAGGAAGAGTATGACTTAGAGGCGTGAGAAGGAACCACAGACACGCGGGAAGGCAGCAATGCCGTGAGCCCTTGCCAACAACTGACCAAGCTCTACGGTTCTCAATATTTTCTTTTAGCCAATTGATGAGTGTTCCTAAGTACTTGGATAACACCCACACATGTGAGGGGTGCAACACTCTATCTCTGTACAGATTGAAACATATGGATATCAGTCCACTTGCTGTACTGCCATCTCATGGCAAACCAGGGTATGACAACCTCGACGCCTACGGGGAGTTTGACAACATTTATCTACCAACCCTCTCCTCCACAGTGCTGGATTACAGGTGTGCGTTCACCACCATAACCCGGTGGAATATAGAGACTGAGAGACAGAAATAGGAACACATAGATTAAAAAACATACGGAAATTCGATAAATAATCATGGCTGTTAAGAAAAGTAAGTGGGCATGGGTCGGACACTTCGTGATAAAAAGAAGATGGCCAGTGGTCAAAACATATGTATGTGTGTTGAACGTCTTTCGCACCATACGTATCCAACCGTGCTAATTGGAGGTGCGGGGGCAGGTCAACAATTTCAAGCACAAAAATCAGTTCTAAAGAAATTCGTTTTCAGTGTACATTTAAAAGTGCATAGCTCCAATGGCTTCCTAATGTCGGAAGGAAGAGCGTTCCAGACGGCCGCAGAAGCGCATCTGAAAGCGTGCGATGCAGTGACTGTCTTTGTTCAATAGCTATCTAAAAGCCACTGCGAGGATAACCATGTAGCTGCTGCTGGGTTTTACAGCACAAGACTAAGGGAGATGATAATTGCTTGGTGAGACCTTCATCCAGCAGTGGCTTAGATGTTGACAGCCTATTCTAACAAAGCAACTTGATGATAAACATTGTAGTTGCTATACACTGTCATACATGGTACCTTAATTCAAGAGGCATACATATATGAAGTAACATACGTGGTTTTTACAAACATATTGGAGACCTCTCAGTGAAATCAACACAACCCATATATGTCTTAGGTGTACATCACAGCAATCATCAAAGTTGTTAAAAACTATCGTAGTTTTTTTTCAAAAGATTACAAATGCAATTTTTAACTCCATTGCTTTATTAATTTTCACGATGGAAATTAAATCAGCTGTTCAATAAAGCCATTTCGATAGTTACATTTATTGAGCGACTGTGTTGTCTTGGTGTGGTCTGGGACTGTTTTTGCTATTGTTTTTGCTGCCTTGCCCAATGCTTGCATTTGGTATTGAAAAATCGCCAGAAATTTATGTATTTATGCAATATTATACTTTATTTATGTTGAGTGACTTGCAAAACTTTACGATACTTTGCACTCATATCAGTTGTATTGTTTGTGGTTGTAACTTTCTGACCTGCCTCTGCTGGATATCTGTAAAAAAGAGCATCATAGCTCATCGTATTCTTTCGGTCTAAATAAAGATTCAGATTTTGCGTGCAACTCGCCTTGAAGTGTTCCACTCCCCACGAGTCTTCAGCAGCTGGCCGCTGAGAATTCCCTTACTTCTAGATTTGAAGCTTTCGTGACTGCATGGATTCATATTCTTAGGTTTTTTCGGTAAAGTCACGTAGGTAAAACATCAACATTATTTATTTTATTTTATTTTTATTAATTTTGATGTTTTACCTACGTGACTTTACCGAAAAAACCTAAGAATATGAATTCCCTTACTGAACACTGCAGCGTGGCAGCGTCTCTCTCACTCTCGTGCCACAGCCAATCGATACGATGTGGATACTGTGGGGGGGGGTCGTCTTCCAATATCCAATTACCACACACAGATAAAGTGCTCACTGATTTATCTTCCTTGTCACGCATGCATTGATCACAGGTGTGAGACAAGCAATGAGGAAGGGCCGCATTAATATCCTTCAGCATCAGCTCAATGTCACACCATGTTGCGCTGTGCCTGGCTTCTTTTTTCTGATAAACAGTTCAGCCAAATTAATTGTTTCAATTGTCAGTGCCACTTTCGCTACCTTTCCAACAAACCATGGAGTTTGTTCCCAAGTCTAGATGTGTACACTAGTGATCCAGACATCATGGGACATGCCTGTAAGCCAGCGCATTGTTGTGAAGGGTTGGTGGATCATGCAGATTTGTGAAACTCCCAAATACCCTGGGCTGTAAAATGGTCAGAAATCGCAGTTTAGAAAGTGAGTTCTTGACCCTATATGTACCTACTGTTGAATGTAAGCCCCTCACATGTAAGGGGTTTCTCCATACACTGCAGTTTTCTCCCACGTGAAAAAAACGCTTTGAAAATAACACGTAGGCTTTCGCATAGTCTCAAACGGTGTTAGACCAGAAGACGCCTTTTGGCGAGAAGACGCCTTTTGGCGTATTTTGGCATCTTCTCGAAAGAAAGCTGTCTCTGGTGTGGACCAATCAGTTTCAAAGACAATGCATATGCTATCAGAATATGTTTTTTGTTTGCATTCTAACCGCAAGTATTGTGGTTAATGCACACGTGATTCTTTGGGAAAGGTTTCATTTTGGTGTTTTAACATTTTAACACCTGTTTTGTTGCCAGAAAAAAGGGGAAAACCTATTCTCATATTTTGGTACTGGCAAAGGAGGTCCCATGAAATATATGCATTGTCTTTGAAACTGATTGGTCCACACCAGAGAAAGCTTTCTTTGGAGCCTTGTCTCAAATGGTGTTCGACCAGAGGATTCCAAAAGGTCCCATGATGCCATTTTGATATTAACGATGTGGTTTTATTTTTCTGTGCTTATTTCAGTTTCTTTAGAATTGGCCTTTCTAAAGTGGCATTTAAAAATTACTTTTCCCTCAAGAATGTACACTAAATGTGTTAAACTTTACAGCTTGTCGGATGGCAATGTGTGGTAGTGGCTCTCACCTACAAGCATTACATTCAATTTCAATGTTACTTGTGAATCCTTACAATAGTTGGATATAATTGTGCTTGCAAAGATAATGGATAATTGAAAACGACTCATCGATCAGCTTGCTGTATACAGTTGTGACATCAAACCACAGCCGAATTGGTCACATAGCACTCTCTTAGGAAGAACATTTTGAGCAGATATCATGATCATTTAGCATCTCTAGTATATAAATAGTTTTGAAATTGCATTGTTACGTGCCGTTCTCCCATACCCACAAGATATTCACGTGTGATAAATATTTAAATACACACCGTAATGTATTATTTACGGTGGTGAATCAATGAGGAATATTCAAGCAGGAACGCCAATGCTTAGGGTTGACTTAAGGTATCTTGTGGAAGTGGGTACATTACCCATCAATCAATGCAGCACATAATACCACAACTCTGTTATTATCCATGTTCAAGGCACCCAGCAGCTGTACACAAATGCTTGGTAAAATGACGATGTATATTGCACATGTAACTGATCATTAACTCTAATCTGCTGATGTGCCTCTTGCCATCCTGTCTGCTTTTCTCTGAATGTTAGCCTTAAATCAAATCGGTATGTGCTAAGGCCATGTGGGAGCCTGGAGACAGTTGCAGATTCATGGTATGAATAGGGGGTGGAGGAGAGAAATGAAACTCCATTTAAGCCAGGGAATGCAACGTGAATGTAGTTAATTTGTATATCTGACACGTGTAATTACATTTAAACGAAAATCTAGCATCTCAAATAGTTCATGAAAAGGCATTACATTTGCGGGTCGCACAGATGAAATGTGAATAAATGCTTACGAACCTTTGCGTGTGAGGCACGACATTTTAACCGCACTGGGCAACCCTCCTCATCCCTTCCACTGCAATACAGTGCTTAATTTCAGACACTTTTATGTCTTCCCAAGGCACCCATTTTAAGTCAAGTTGGCAAGTGGGAAGCCTTCACCGGGTACAAAGGCTGTAACTGAGCCCTGGTTGCCAATAATGAACAGAAGCTGAGTGTAATTGCTACTTTTCTGCTTCAGAAGCAGAAAACTAAACACAAAGAAGATTGAAATTGGTTCCCAGAATCTGTATGTACTGTACTCTACAGGCGATGTGTATGGTCAGATTTTTAAAGCAGATAGTGTTTTTTTTACCATTATATACCAGACTGCCATATCCCACTAAGATTCGTGATACTGAATTGACCTAACTCAGACGGCCACTGAACAACATACCCATTTCCACCTTATATAAAGTTATCATGTTTTGTAATGTAGTGATTTTTACTGGCATACAGTATTCATTTATTTCAAGTATGATACTTTAAACAAGCCTTATTCCAACAGAAGACGTAGTTATCCATGAATCTCCACAATGGGTCTGTACAACAGCATGAATATTATTAACAAAACAGAGATTCATACCAGGCTCGAAGCGGTTCGTAAGGGGAACAGTCTATCATTGCTTTTTAGAGGATTATGTTTACAGGTTTCAGTTTAAATATTGTGGAGGGCAAATATGTGTTTCCAGATTAATTAATAGTAATATATTACCATTCCAATAGTGTTCACCTTTTTAATTATTATATTATGCACTTGCAAAGGATACCATGTTCTAATCCTACATTCTATACAAGAGTAAATTGCTCATCATACCTCCTGCTTGGAATGTAGTCAAAGCAGCATAGTGACATACCTTACAAATACATGTAACAATTTATACATTTATAAAAGTAATAATAAATGATAAATGACTGCCCTTTGTCAATCCACTGCTGGCTGAAGGCCTCGCCAAGAGAACGACTATGAGATTAAATGTGGAACAGTCAATAGACTTAATTTCCGGAGAGGGGAAAGCCAGCACAGCAGTAAAGGGTGTAGAAGTGTTCTCCCATAGCTGCATTTGACAGGATTTACAGTCTCAGATAAAAACGTATGCGAGATTTTAAAAGGCACTTCCCAGTTCCCCATAGCATTACTCACTCAGATAATCATGAAACACATTACATCACTGACCCTAGAAATGTTGGTGTCAAATGAAACGAAATACAGGAGCACAACAATAAGTTCAAATTCACGTTGTTGCATGAAAGAAACACAATGTTGAAACATCAAAATATGAACGCTATATTTTAGTTGGAGCATAAATGGAATGCTAATGAATATGGAATACCGTCTACTTAATAGTCTAATAGATAAAAATGTATTTTAAACATTCTGCAATGACCTTTCATCTCCTTGTTGTATAATAGCATGCATTTAGAAATAAACAATTCAGCATTTCTAGTATCAACTATCATATTCTTATTTTGTCCAACTCATAGCGAACATGGCTTATTAACAGTCAAAGAAATGCTGCGTTATGGGATCTCCTTTGCCAATACCAAAATATGAGAATAGGTTTTCCCCTTTTTTCTGGCAACAAAACAGGTGTTAATATGTTATACACCAAACTGAAACCTTTAACAAGGAATCATGTCTGCATTAACCACAATACTTGTGGTCAGAATGCAAAAATAACCTCTGAAAATATATGCATTATCTTTGAAACTGATTGTTTTGTTGCCAGAAAAAAGGGGAAAACCTATTATCATATTTTGGTACTGGCAAAGGAGATCTTATGATGTAGCTGCTCACCCTGAGCTCTCATTACTCTGATAGTGCATTGTCTTTGTGCTGTTCGCTTTTTGACGTCTTCTGGTCTAACACCGTTTGAGACTACGCTCAAAAGAAAGCTGTCTCTGGTGTGGACCAATCAGTTTCAAGGACAATGCATATATTATCAGAGTATTTTTTTTGCATTCTGACCACAAGTATTGTAGTTAATGCAGACATGATTCCTTGTAAAAGGTGTCAGTTTGGTGTATTAACATCTTAACACCTATTTTGTTGCCAGAAAAAAGGGGGAAACCTATTCTCAAATGCTGCATTGTATGCTTTTCAAAAAAATAACCATCCTCCTGCAATATCAATTACAATCCAGAATATACATCTAAGTATAATAAGACTATACACAACAATAACGACAGCATAACATACAACAGACTGACTGTCTCTATGTTCCTTTATGTAGACATTAATACATACAACCAATACTGAATGTGGTAAGGTTTTGGTAAAAAGGTACCACCATCTCACATGACTGTTAAGTTTCGCCATTTATAGCTTTCCTCTCATGCGAGAAAGAAAATGTCAACACTGAACTCACATTTATGGAACATTTACATAATCTATAGAACCTTGAAAGGAAGATTTACAATTCTGCCAGTACTTCAAAAGGTGTCTTTTAACTCATGTGAAAATGTGTGGGATGGAAGGAAACAGGGATATCATTACAACTACAAAAATAACCAAAAAGTTATAAAAGTAGTCACGGTAACTATGTTTTTTATACAATTACTCATGATCGAAAAAATGTAATTTATAATCAAACTATATTTACTATACTCGACCAGTCTAAATGGCAAATCCTTACTAGAATGTTCAAATAACCCGAGGTCAATCATGGCCAATACAGTTGATGCCACCACCCCTGACCTCTTTTGATTCTGCTCTTCGTTATAACACAATCATTTCTGGGTCTTGCCATTGCTATACAAGTCCATACAGGACTGCTGTAACATAACCACATTCTGGCTTTGAGTATTTATTCCATTTCATAATCGATCTCTGGATATGTCTGTTTCAGCGGCCTGCTCCTACGCCATCCTGCAAACGTACCCCGCCCGTTGCTACCTGATGTCGAATGATGCGTTTCTATTTGCCACTAAACAATCAAACGTGTCCTGGAAACCATAAAAAAAAATCACAGTATTCTTCTTCAAAAATGTCCCCAGTGTTTCAGATATTGGAGGGAGACCTTTGAGTGTAGTTTCAGTGATTGTGGCACATTCCACAATGGCAGGTACATGTGTGCAGTCCATCGCTTTTGTCCCTTACTCTTTGAGCTGAAAATAGTCGGTTGACAGGGTTTGGCTGTTTGCTCACGACAATTATAAGATGACCCATAGTCGCAAAAACACCCATTAAATTTTCTAAAACTAAAAAAAAAGATGAAAGTTAACAATGTGGCTTTATAAACAGCGAGTCGTAGCTCTTGTGAGATTAATCAGTGATACATTACTTTGAAAAAGTTCACAACATACATATATAATAAGATAATGGCAGGAAAAGATACGCGAGTTCATCTGTATTGACATTTTCGTGTTATCTCCTCTCAGAATGGGTTTTCTCCGGGTACTCCAGACTCCTTCCACATGCCAATAACTCTTAAAAAGGAGTCTTCGGACTAAGTATAGCTTTCCTGGCAACACAACATTTGCTGCACCATCTTCATCTTTGTCATCATGCGTTTAGATCATTAAGATTATTTTGTTGGTATATAGTGCTAAATGATAAGCCATTTTCGTTGAGCTGTCATTTGTGGCCAGGTCACTTGAAAAAGAAGCTCAGAACTCAGTGGGCTTTTCCTGGTAAGATTAACAATTGTTACGTTTTATTTGTATATTATAAGTGATTTGTTTACCTTTCCTATACGTAGGACTCCTATTGTGTTTTGTATTGTTTGTTGTTGTAACGTTCTGACCTGCCCTGGACATCTGTGAAAAGAGCTTTATAACTAATCGGATTTCCCCAGTAAAAATAAATATTATAATTTATCATCAGCAGCACGAGCCATATCAACAATAGCCACGACAGTAAGCAATTGCATCATCTTCATTATCATCAGCGGCAGCAACATCCATTTATCATCTCATTTTCATCTATAATAATCAGCATCATGATTCACATCAGCAGCAGCAATCTCAGCATCCATTTACGTGCACACAAACGACAGGAGGTACAAGAACAATGTGCATGCACAATGTGCATGCATAGTACATTGATTACCATATGAATAACCCAGCCGGCAATGTATCCCCATTGTAATATATATGTATTAATTAATCCTCCCCCCCTGCACAAGAAGAGAGAAGTGACGTCATCACATCTATCCCTCTATTTAAGGAACGAAACAGGAGGATTTCTCTACAAATCTGGCTGTCGCCTGATGAAGCTAGTTGTAATTACTGGCAAGACGTCGTACTTATATTGTAAATGTTGTGGATTTGCTGTCCAACACACCGGTGTGCTGTACTAGTAACAAATTGGCATGTTCTGTTTATGTGACAAACCTTACTAATTGGCTGTGTCAGGTGGTGGCCGGTTTAACGACACTCTTATATTTATGCGATCTAACCGAAAAAAACTATATTATGGATTTATTATCTAATTTTCATCTATCATAATCAGCATCACCATTCACATGATCATCCTCATTATCATCATCGTATCATCCTCATCTTTATTTGCCTTTACATTACGAATGTCACCATCATTCCAGCACATAGCAGAATGTGTTGAGCATAACTGTCAGAGAGTTATCATTAATACTGTTTGTTATTTAATTAATAAATCAGAAAAAAATCCATACATTTCTGCTATTTTTTTAAGTCATATTTTTGTTGTATTTATTTACTCACATAATTCAACGGATTAAGCCCGATCAGAAAATTGTTTATATATCTTTACTCTGGCTCAAGGGCTTTTAGTTATATTCTTAGGTTTTTTCGGTAAAACATCAAAATTAATAAAAATAAAATAAAATTTCACGACGTTCGGAGGCAACACGTCGTGATTTTTTATTTTATTTTATTTTTTATTAATTTTGATGTTTTACCTACGTGACTTTACCGAAAAAACCTAATAATATGAATCCTTGCAGTCACGAAAGCTTCAAATCTGGCTTTTAGTTAGACAAGCCAATCATGATTCAGTGAACGTTATATCCGCATAGAAGAGAAAATAGAATATTCGTGCAAACCTTGAGGCGCTAATGTAAATTGCCTTCAAGGTGATAGCATTCCAAGGGCCAAATTGCATTTCACCACTACAGCCATATTTATTCAATATGCACCAATTTGCATAGTTATAAAAATAGACAAATTGCTCAATTCTAGCAACACGCAGCACAATACCCTGATACACGTATAGTACAATAGAGTATATCGTATTATGTGACTGGAGTGTGGTTTGCATGATTTACAATTACATGAAGGCAAAACAAAGCCTTGCCAATCCAGAGGTTGTCAACCCTGCACGGTTTAGAATATTAATTAAATCATTAACTCTGTCCATTATGGCTGTCTATGAATATAATTAAAATAATGATTCCTTTGACTATATAAAAATGTGACAAAATACTAGCCCACTTGTATATATTCTTTCATCACAGCAATGGATTCCAAAATTCTTAGCTAAGGAATTCTCTAATTACAAGACTGCATAAAACAGAAACTAACAGGACCGATAATGCACTTGCACAAGTCATTCTTACGCCTTTCCTTTGCACCACCACATTTGTTTAGAATGTTCAATCACAGCAAATGGCATCCATATATCTCGCACAGAATATAATTAACACAAACAAATAAGCAGACAATACAAATTAGGACCAATATCTAGCAGATGGGTTATTTTACTATAACATCTGGCAGTTCACCAACATGAGTTCAAACACACCTGACTCTTTAATGAGATACTTTTATGTCGAAATCGATCAAGAGCTTGCATTGTTGAACCAATGCTGCTGAAATTATACAATCCCAGAGGGCCTCGTGGCTGATTTGATGGATAACAATTACTTATATTATTTATGTACAGTAGAGGGACAGATATGGGAAGCAGATGTCTGCTTATGCATTTTATTCCCCGCATCTGAGGTTTTTAACTGCACCCCTGTATCAATTGAAGGTCTTCTCCACACCAGCATCACCAAAATGTATCACAGAGTGCTACGGGTCTTGTTGTGGTACTAAGCCAAAAGGAGCCCCGCCTCATCGTGAAACAGGACCGTCGAATCATCTGACTCTTTTAAACCGATTTCAAGCTGTACAATCATTTCCTTTGTTTAAACAGTGATCGCTTTGGGATGCCAAATCACATCTAAAGCTAACATAAAACACAATGGGCAGTTGCTGACATAAATAAGTAATTTGGAACAACATTCCCATCACTGAGAATGCATTCCACACAAATATCTCACAACATGTTTAAAATAAATGCATGTGATCCAGCCTACACCTAGACCATGAGTAGTGAGTAATTCAGAGGTTTAACGTGCAACTATTTAATAAGAGCATGAATAACATATCTTCTTAAATGCTGAATACAATAGCGTTTGATTTCGGTGGGACATGTCTTGTGCAGCCTTGACTTTCTAACAACAAAAAAGCAATGACCTGGCACAGTCACGCACTTAGCCACAGAGTTTATTGTTTTCGAATTCTCTTGTAGTTTATAAAGTCCACAATGGTAATGAAAAGCTCAATAGCGAGCTCCAAACATTAGCAGCAGCACATTTAACATCAGCAGTATGCAACGATATTGCTCCCAATGTCACGGTGAAAGCCAGCGCTATGGCCCTTTAGCACCAACAATACGAGGTACTTTATCTTAGATCTTTATTTATTTATGGATTCCCTAAAAACAACCCTGTGGATGGTTGGGTTGTTTATCATTTTCTCAATGGCATCATTCTACACTCTGTAGTCTGGCGTGATAACATATAATACTATTCATTGTAACAAAAATATTAATTTAACATGAACAAAGAATTACATGTATCCTTGAACTCACCTTTCTAATATCAATAAAGGTCTATTTAGTAATTTTTAAATAGTGGAAAGTACGATTCTAGGAGAAGTGGTGCAATGGCACAATGCTGAGCACAGTACGGTATAATACACAGCCGCCCCAGTTCAATTTATGGGCATGACTAACATCTTAGGTTTTTTCGGTAAAGTCACGTAGGTAAAAAATATAATAAAAATTAATAAAAGTAAAATAAAAAATCACGACGTTTCGGAGGCAACACAAGCTTCCGTCTTCAGGTGGAACCGTCACAGCACGATTATTTATTTTAATTTTATTTTTTACCTACGTGACTTTACCGAAAAAACCTAAGAGTATGAATCCTCGCAGTCACGAAAGCTTCAAATCTAGAATGACTAACATCAGTGCCATCGTGATATCTGAACCGGTCCTGGGGTATCCCCTCTTCACCCAACCGCACTGACCAGTGTGGTGAAGTATAGTCAAATAAACTCTCATGACCCGCATGGTACGGACGGTCTTCATCCTGAATTGGATTGACAAATGGTTGTGAAGTATTATTTACGACTATTATTACTATTTGAGGAGCATTAACTTCCCACAATGCTCTCATTCTCACTGTGCTATCTGTCACCTATACCAGCTCCCACGAAGCAGAGAGCACGAACCTCGGTCAAAAAGTGCTGTGCGTTCTCCAGCACGTGCCGCAGTTCCGTCAGCTCCAAGAAGTTGCGCTTCAGGGTCATGTGATTGATCTTCACCTCATTCAGCTCCGTCTCCAGCTTCTCAAGCGTTGCCTGGAAATCAAGTGGAAGAGGTGGGGTTAAGGTAGCTATAATAATAATGGTATTATAGGGTCCCATTTCCACATAATACAATCACACTGTAGGATGGAAGACACGATGCAACTCGGATTACCACATATCATGGTTTTCCCAAGATGTCTTCCTGTTGAGGGAGCTGTCCTGGGAAATCGATAAGTCTTCCCTGGACATGAAAACTCTTTTTTTTGTAAATTGTGTAATCATAATAATAATATTTACATGTAGTTCTCCTACTTTCGGGTATTGTGAGATATTGTTATTCCCATGATATGTTCTGGTCTTTTTGTACCTCAGAAGGTGGCAACCCGAAATGCAACAGCCCATGGAACCCTTCATCAAGGGTTGATTATGTTTTTTCTCTTCCAAGGGTGCAGCATATGAAGGCAAATACATCCTAACATAAGGAGCTTTTAAGAATCATGTGACGAACAGACATGGCCTGAGACGAGCCAGTTGCGGCAGGTGTGTATGATGGCTGGCTGCCCCAATAGAGCTCGTGACACCACCTGTGCTGCTGTAAATCAACGAACAGCGTCTATTACCCATTAAGTGTTCTTGTTTTCCTGTATCACAACTGTACCTCATTTAAACATGGTCTCTCTTGTGAAACTGGCAGGCCATGCTTTACACGTTGTAAAAGCTTCATTGATTACACGATGTAACACAATTTTTGATCCTGGATAGTAAGTGTTATTTCGTAATTGCTTATGACTAAAAAGTATGAAAAAATGGCTATTATTTCCCACAAACTTTGCTTTTATGACCAGGACAGTGATATTATGAAATTTACCTATTTTCAATGAGAAAACGGACGAATTTGTGTCTTTTCATTCACAAAAAGTCAGAAAAAAACAACATATGAATCAAAATTAACATGTCTTTATACAAAAGTAATGAAACAATTACGACAAAAGATGTATAAGTGAGTCGTTTTTCGAGATTTACGATTATACTGTAAATCACTTTCACAAATCAACCCCCAAATGTAGTCTCCCATCAGGTTCTCGTTATACTGTCCTTGGTAGCGGCGTTCAAAGTCCAGTATATCCTGGTGGAAGCATTCGCCTTGCTCCTCCGAGTACGCTCCCATGTTCTCCTTGAATTTATCAAGATGAGCATCAAGGATATGGACTTTTGAGGGACATCCTACAGTTCATTGTGCCATAGTTCTTCACCAGTCTCAACCAGCTCCACATAGTTTTCGACCTTGTGATTGCCCAGGAAGCCACGAACCACTGCGACAAACCTGTTCCAAGCCGCTTTCTCCTTACTAGTGAGCTTCTTGGGGAATTAATTGCACTCCAGGATCTTCTTTATCTGTGGTCCAACGAAGACACCGGCTTTGACCTTTGCCTCAGACAGCTTAGGAAATAAGTCTTGAAGGTACTTGAAGGCTACCGACTCCTTATCTACAGCTCTGACATATTGTTTCATAAGGCCCAATTTGATGTGCAGTGGTGGCATTAGCACCTTCCGGGGGTCCACCAGTGGTTCCCACTTGACATTGTTCCACCCCACAGAGAACTCGGTCCACTGTATCCAGTCCCACCTGTGGTAGCGCGCCTTGGTGTCTAAATATTTTGTAGTAATTTTTGTATTATTTTAGTATAAATACATGTAACTTTTTATTCATATCTTTTTTTAACTTTACATGAACGAAAATACACAAATTCTCCCATTTTCTCATTGAAAATAGGCAAATTTTTAAATATCATTGTCCAGGTCACAAAAGCAAAGTTTGTGGGGAATAATAGACATGTTCTGTACTTTTGAGGCATAAGCAATTAGGAAATAATACTTACTTCCCAGGAACAAAAAATAATTTGTTACGCAGTGTTAAAGGACTTTGGCAGGATTATGTTGAGTGAATTGCAGTTGAAGAACTTTTAAGCAATCTTTATATGAACTGAAAGTACAGCACATAACAAAAACAATACGACAAAATAGACTAAATACAGTTAAAAAGTAATTGAAAAATTGATAATTCGATAATCATCATCGTATCTTTAAAGTGTATATTTTATGGTTTCATTAAATATTACATCATGGCAAGCTTGATTGTATAGATATAGGTGTTGGTGCCATCTTTGGAATATTTTCATTAGGTAAAGCCCCACTACAGTATATAAATCTCACTACAGTGTATATAAATATGTATAAATCCCACGATATAGAAATCCCACTTACGATGCCAGGTTGTATTTTTGCACAACGAATGTGTTTCTAGAATTTTAGTTCAATGTTGCATTGATGCAATTTAGATGAAATGATTTATATTAAAACAATAATTGAGTTTAATTAAATAACCAAAAACAAGCATTTCATTTATTTACAAAGAATCTGTCAAAATTTGCAATTGTGTCTTAATGCATGCCAAGCGATTAGTGCACGAATGTAGTTAATTATATGAAATTGCAAACAATGTCAGTTCATAACAGCCCAAACACATTTTACAATCAATTGTTTATCCTGTTAACATGTATTTTTGTGCATTGCAATATAACATACTATAATAGTATTAGAGTTAAGTTAAGATTGGCTGCTTGTAAACATACAAATAATAATGCATCTTCATTACGTGAAAACACATGTTATTTTCAAGGAAGAATACATCGTTTAAAGTATTTTCACAAATAATGCGATTAATGTTAATAGTCCTTAACTGCGAGTACTGCCACCAACCAATGAATATATTTAACATCTTGAGGAAGCATTGTCAAAGATAGTATGATATAGTTTAGAAACCTTGGAGGATTGTGTGAACCAAATGAAAAGCATTGAAGTCACTGGAGATTCTGAAAATGGTTCAATACAATGTGAGATTAGTCAAGGGGCTAGGGTTAGCCACTTGTGAAAGTGGGAAGCTGGAAATAAAATTGGTGACATGAGCCACACGATTGTATGTAGGTGCCTTCCAGATGCTCTCTGAAAATCAGTTGAATGAATTCAATAAGCAGTGATTTTAAAGCTAAAGAGTATAGACTAATAGTGGAGCATTCGGAAGTATAGGATGCAAGGTAATATGAGAGTACAGTATGGTTGGTATGGAGGAAAAGAAGCGACATTAAAGGGTGTTTTTTTGTTATTTTATCAAACACCACAGTCTCAGGCTGATTGTGCACAAAGCCACGTCCATCAGTGTAGGGTCTCCCGATACCCCCCTCCCTCACTCCCTGCATCTTCATCTTATTTTCTCATTCAGGAAAAAAGGCAAAAAATATAGTTTGTTTCACATGACATTATCCTGGTTCCATCGCAGTCGATGATTAGTAAACTACATTTACATGTAAAATAAACAAGCAAAGCAATACACGTATGCAATTCTAAAATGCTGGACAGCTTGACCGGTACCATCGTGTCCGTTATATAATGGTATAATGTGTATCGTTACAGTCCAATTTACTATCTATAAATACATTACAAAACTTAACTTAGATAATAATGTGAAATTATGTTTCTATCAACCATGAAATTTCAGTTCAGAACATTTTATTCAGAAGATATACATCTCAGTGTTTGTGAGCACTGATTTTTATATATATATGCAGATATTACATCAGTTTCGTATGGTCTTGGGCAAGAGCACCTCAGGTTGACTTATGGAAATACAGCAAAACTATGCTACAGAGCCAAGTCCATTAGCAAGACATAATGCAGCACTGCCTGCCAGCATTTACAAGCAAACCAATGGTGTTTTCAATGAGTGCATTCTAAATTTGTGCATTTTCTCAACTCAGCACAAACTTTGTGAGGGTTTCTTTCTGCAGCTTCATTAAGATACTGAATATTACAGCCGATGACCCTGGTGGCTCAGAGGTCAGAAGGCTGGGCTGGCACCGCTGACATCCTGGGATTGAATCTGGGCAGCCACCGGTGATTAAATAGAGTTCTCAACTGTAACAAACGAACGACTGTACTAAAAACCCCCATCACTTAAATTTTGCACTTTATTTGGCAAAATTCCAGCTCCGAAAATGAAAAATATTAGTTTTACTGACATGGAACAATGCATTGGCAGCGTGTATGGGAATGCATACCCCCTCCTCTGTAAAGGACTATAAGCTATTAAAATATATTTAGTATTTTACCAGTGACAGCCCACTGATCTATACAGATCTTTTTCAGAAGTGACTTGGTCACAAATGATAGCTCAACGAAGTGGCTTATCACGTGAAAATTTATAGCAGCTGGGGTGAGAGATGTCCTTTCTGGGGGTGCGAGACATGCCAGATTTTTTTTTATAAGATACATAATCGAAACACAAATTAAGCACGGGTGCGGAAGTACAACTACTTTGTTTCATAAAACCTATATATTTATTAAACATTGTAATTTTTTTTACGATTGAGAACCAAAGGGGTGCAAGCATGCAGTAAAGGTCAATAACCACTGCTCTAAACGCATGCTTCTAAATGTGGAGGAAAAAACTGGAAGACCCAGAGAAAAATCCACACGAACTTAGGGAGAACATGCAAACTCCAAATGTATAGGCATCAGGGTTGGGATTGTACCCACGAACTCCTGTATACCAAGTGAGGTAGTTAACATCTCGCCACCGTGGCGCCCCATATCAGGAGAAGTCACGTTAAAGATATCTGACAAACGTGGCACACTGCTGTGTGATATTTGCAAGCGATTCACGCCAAAAAAAACCAATGGGAATAAACTGAAAAAAAGACAAAGATAGCTTGTTTCATTGTGTATAATAAATAATGTCAGTCACTCCATCTCCAAATGGTTGGCCCCTGATTCATGCACCCAAAATCTGGGTGCGTTTTGCTCATTTAGTTAATGAATTTTTTTTCTATGTTCTGTCCAAGCAATTATATTTTAAAAAATGTGTTTCGTCCATGTGTTTTATTTGTTTTCTAAACCCTGCATTTTCATTTTATCTCTTGGTGAAATATTGAAAGATTAATCTGATACAACTACTACTGTGTATATGACCATAAATATGACATGCACAAATAACCGTAATGTATATCAAGCCACCGTGACCCGAGGTCAGTGTTACGATGATGAGCTGTAAATCGCTTGACACGTAAAATCATAACCTTGAATATGAGACACATATACAACACTTTATTTAGTATTAACCAATAAAAAGCATGGTATCTGCAGGAATTGGGGAAAAACTGATTGACCCTTCCAACAATACTGCAACAAATTTTGTTTACAACATGGCTCTCCAACAGTGTTGAAATTATTTTGCTTCAGAGCACCTCAAGGCAACCTCCATATTGAATATTTTCCATGAACTTCCGTGTACAAAAAAATCCCATATATGCAGTATTGCATTTTTCCAATTTCGCCTGGGGTAATTCCCCTGCAGAAAAAGGAATCTACATAAATCTATGTAGGCTGCTGTCAGTGATTTGTCAGCAGAATTGCTCGGCAAGTCATTCCTTCCCATTTCTCCACTCTACTCCCCGCAGGCACAACACACAGTGGTGCTGAGTTCACAAGGGTTACGCTCGACCTTCCGACCACCCCCGCCTCCCCCAAACAGCATGCTTGCCTTGGCCCTACTACAACCTGCCCGTAACTCTGCTGCCTCTCTGTACAAATGTCTGCTTCAGACGCACAAGACACATTGATGGCTGAATCATCCATCCTTCCAGGAATATCGTGCACACCTACCACGTATATTCGTGCGATTGCATAAGTCAAATTAATATGAACGTTTATAATTAAAGGGTTAACTCTTTACCCACTAGGGATTCGTTGTTAATTTCAAAAGCTCTATTTGAGATATGGTCACTACATGCTCAGGAATGTATACCACACGTATCATAAAAAGTGCAATCAATCAAAAACTTGTAAAAACTACATCTCCTCCATAACATTTATTGTCTACAATCTGTGTAGAAACCAATTACAGTACTATCAGGTTACCTTTCAACATCTATGTGGAAGATAATGTAAGTATACCGCTAATTATTATATATGTATGTTGAATTTCTTTCACACAGTACATAGCCAACCATGCTAATTGGAGGTGCGGGAGAAGGACAACAAACATAAATAAGTGTGTTCAGGCCATTATCTCTGTAAAGTTGATTAAATAAATACCAATTTCTGGGAGGTAAACTGTGTTTGTGATTTGAGTGGACAGATGCCTTGACTGTTTTATAAGAGAGATGCCTTGCTGACACAACTATAATTTACTTTGACAAAACAAAGTAGAATTTTTTTTGCGTGATTTGTGCACTTTAGGAGGCACACACATTCTTAGACAGAATTTTTTTGTGTTGAACGGACCAAGGGCCTCAATGTTAATAAAATTGTAAAAATGCCATGAATGCGAGCACATCACTTGGGTACGTTGACATTGCGAGGCAGTTCATTAATCACGAGCTGTGGTGGAAACGCTCTCCCGCCATCCACTTGCTTCGTGGGCACTGCAGGAGAGTACAATACTCTGACATTTCCAATAAATCACCGTGGACAAAGAAACATCCACAGGAAACACTCAGACCATTTCAAAGAGAAAACTTTCTTCACTACTCCCTTGTTCACGCTTTCTTTGCATTTCACAAAATTAGATCGATGACAATGTGTCAAGTAACATGTTTGATGGTAATGGATTTAATTGCCAATAGAACTAAGCTCACAAGAACCCATAGTTTCCTAATAGAAATTTGCAACGTTTGCCAGAGATATTGGTTTGTGCACGGTAATTTATGGTGACGTACGGTACACTCACATTTGACAAATTGCAATATTTGTAAATCACATTAAGATTGGTCACCGGTGGCACTGCAGATGTATCAGAAAAGCACTATCTACAAGCGGACATTTACTCACAGACTCTACAATGACTCGGAAACAATTCTTGGCAAAATGGGCCTCTCACAAGCACTCGAATATCATCCAGCAGAATCGCAACATAATTCACCACTCATCAATAACACGACATACTGGGACAGTCAGGATTTTGAGGAAGGACCCTTTAGAAACAGATTTAGGTTATACGTATTTTACGTGAAAAGAAAGACACACTTATTCGGATGAATTTACAATTTCTCAGATATACTGGGCCTGGACTGGCAGGGAAGGGAACTCATACCTGGATGTCCTCATCTTTCCCACAAAGCTGTATGTAATCTCCACATTTTGCTCAATAACACGGTTATAGAACAAAAATCAGGATTTGAATGTAGTCATTGGTGAAGTCACGTACGTCATTGGTGAATTTGGTGAACTTTGAAGAGTAAATACTTTGATATCAACGGTGAAACATACACATTTTCATGCATTTAAAAAAAGATCCAGAACCTTCAATCCATAACCTCTGATATGACACAAAAAGCATTTACTTGGTGGCTAACTGCACAATGTTAAGGGCCCAATAGAACTAAGCTCACAAGAACCTAACTTGCTGTGTACTTAAGGGTATTCAAAATTATATTTTTTTGCATCACAAAACTTTTCTCTATTACCATGCTGTGGTAGTCCTTAAAAGTCACCATTGCTGTGTTCCGCCTTGTTTTCCAAGTATTACTTATTATAATGGGGTTCTGTTCTTCATGCCAATCGTGTGTTCTCTGATGAGGGGCTGTGCTTAATAGTTCTGCATGTATACCCACTCCCCGAGCAAGGGTTGCTGCTTTTCAACTGGACTAATTACTGCTATATCGTCTTGAATGCATGAATACAGGCCCATCGCATTTGGGATCCATATGCATAATGTTGGTTAGGGAAGCCCCCCCATCATGTAAATTTATGTTTTAAAAAACCTTGTAATTTTTTGGGGGGGGTCCATGAGTTTGGAACCCGCGTACAGTTATGTCTCCTCTCCCCCATCACCTCCTCCCCCCCCATCACCTCCTCTCCTCAGGCCTGATTGCATTTCAAATTGTTAGCAAACAAGTTCCTGTGGAAATCTAACAAAATGCTCGTCTGATCATGTGGGTTTTTCTATAGCATTTCTGGCTACATTGTGGTTATTTTCGGTGATTCACACGAATGAGCATGTACAAGTGTGACTATCACACGCAAAAGAAAAACAGTATATGCACATAAAACCCTATTAAAAGTGAAATGATTGACTTTTGTATTACGGATTTCCCCTCCTCACAATTACCAGTTTTTTAAAGTTGGAACTAAACTGTTGTGCTGTGTTTTTTATTCATGTAAGAATATTGTATACAAAACGAAACACCGCACGAATGTTCAACATTTCCTCATATAAAAAGTACATTATAAAAATGTTCTATCCTAAATAAAAAAATTTTTAAGAAAAATACTTTGGAAAACTTTACTGCATGCTTTATTATTATTTTATTCCATGTGCAATTAAATGTTTTAATAAGTTGTTGGTCATACTGGCGTATTATGGAGAAAAACAAAATGTTCGTCTTGCAAATAGCCAGTGGGCAGTAAAGTGCCTTGGGTCATGTACAGACCAAAGTCTGTTTGAGAAAATAGAAAAATCTCAAAGCAGCAGGAGTCGTGGATTAAGCTGCCGTATGCAGTCAATCTGATAAAAAGCTGGGCTGCAATTACACTTTCAGATATGTTGAGACTATCAATGTAGAGCTGTTATTTAGATAAAGGATACAATTAATTTCAGTATGATTTTTTTAAAAGTTGCCAGAACTCATTACTTTAGAGATTATGCATCAAGACGAACCAAAATAAAATGAGACAAATCTATGGGACTATTTTTTTCCAGTATCAAAATGATTAAAAAAGAATAGGCTTTACGCTCTCTGGCGATAATGCAGGTGTTAAGATGTTCAAACACCAAATAGACACCTATTGCCTTGCAATAGATGTTCAAGGCAATAGGTATATATTTGGTGTTAGAACATCTTAACACATGGATTCTTTCCGGATAGGGCAAAGCCAATAGTTTTTTCATCAAAATTAGACATCTTTAAATATTTGTTTTTGGCTTTAAACTGCCTTCTATCTAGCTTAGTTGCTGAATAGTTTTATGAGCATAGTAAAAGGACGTGGTACTCGACAGTAGTGGACAAATAACAACATGGCCATGAGTGTTGTGTCTACAAGGCATTGCATGACACGCAGTTTAAAGTTGTATAAACTACAGAAGTAGAAGCACTCTGTTGAATTGTCTATCGCCCACAAACATTTGGAAACTTCAAATGTTTCCACTTGCAGACGTGCCATATATTTCAATGTATTATTGTAATATCCTCTTCGACATTTACCTTCCGAGATGCAAGGATATGTATTCACTTATAAGTAGAGAACATGAAGCAACCAGCACTAATGCCCAGCACTGATTGAAAATATCCTGGTGATTATATTTACATCTTTGAAGAATGTGAGAAAATGAATAAAGCTATTTTCAACTCGTTTTAACACCATTCTCAGTTGTAATGGCTTCCCAGATGTGGTGTAGAGAGGATTGACGGCCGAATGACATCCACCCCCTTCATGGGATTCTGTGACAGCATCAGCCACCAGACTCAAAACATTGATTTCTTCAACGCTACTGTGGTTATGGGGAGAAAAGTGAAATTTTAACACCTTGGAGTAAGTTAGCTTTGTGCTGCCAACGATGACAAAGCCGAAATCGTCAGGTTTTGGAACAAGTAAACCTTTCCAGATTACAGATCAAAAGCATTAATTTCAGAGTTGTTGGCACCATTGCTCAAATCTACATTCGGATTGTTGCTGGCTCAGTACCTCGATACATTTCAAGATACAATAAAATACAAAGCGAGCAATCTTTATATTAACTTAAAAGTTATGCATACGTGAAATTGAATATTGTTTTGTGAAATTGAATATTGTATGCATAACTTAAAAGTTATGCATACGTGAAATTGAATATTGTTTTGTGAATAATCTTTTATAACCAACAATCTCACAAATTATACGGATGAAGCATCAATGTATACTAAGTTAAGCGGAAGTTGTTCTGTAAGAATAAACTGTAAACTTAATTAACCCTGATCCCTCTACTATTAGATAATGGCCTCCCTACACTGACGCCATGCCTAACGGTCTTGTGGTGCCACAATCCATCTTGCTTATGCACGTGAACTGGTTATATCATTCCATTTCCACAGTGTTGTCCCCTTTGGGAGTGTTACCTCCTCTTACCTGCCATTCCATGACCAGGCGCATTTGTTAGCTACTATCCCTTCTAGCGATGTCCTGCTCAAACCCACTTATTTCCCTTTACAGTCATTCTGATGACCCCAATTTAAATGTCCTCTCTAACCCACATGCTCCTCTTTCTGTTTCTCAGCGTAATTCCCAGAGTGTTTTTCTCCATGATTTTTGTATACTTTCAGAACGTGATTCACGTCTCTGATCCATCTCTCATAGCAGACAATATTCACTGCTTGGAAATGTTCCTCTTCAGAGACACATTGGTATTTTATATTCTTAGGTTTTTTCCGTAAAGTCACGTAGGTAAAACATCAAAATTAATGAAAATAAAATAAAACAAAAATCACGACGTTTCGGAGGCAACACAAGTCTCCGTCATCAGGTGGGACCGTCACAGCCGAATTAGCTGCATCAACTTGATGCAGCGTCGTGATTTTTGTTTTATTTTATTTTATTTTCATTAATTTTGATGTTTTACCTACGTGACTTTACCGAAAAAACCTAAGAATATGAATCCTTGCAGTCACGAAAGCTTCAAATCTAGAATTGGTATTTTACTTTTCATTATCAAAGTTTATTGTTCAAAAGTCTCGCGTCCTACTCTGTATCCATCATTGTGATCCCGATATGCCTTAAATATTGCCCTAGGTATATATTTAGTGTTTTAGTGTTCTCGTTCCAACAATGATTTTCCTTTGTATAGCAAACCAATTCTACGTGACTCTTGTTTTGCACACATTTATTTTTATTTCTTAATTTCCCTTGCTTGTTATCATGGATACATCATCAGAAAATCTAAAATCGCTAATATCTTTTTCTATTCAGTTTTTTTTTATTTTAAATATATTTAGGTTTGTATGTGCTTTTCAATTTTCATAACACATATTCTCATGTTGCTATGAATAGCCTTTGTGAGTTTCTCTACATCTGTGACTTCGAGCACCATCTGTTCCTTCACCCTCCCAGCTGACTCCATAACTGACTGGTGGATCGCTATGATTTTAGGTCACCATTCATGGGGGGTCATTAGACTATACTTCACCATACTGGTCACTGGGGGATTGGTAAAGATACCTACCTGAGCCAAGAATGCACCACGACCATGCAGGCAGCCTCGCATTATACTAAGCTCTAATTAGTAAGACGGGGATTACATATATTTATTAATCGCATGATGATGCAAATGTGCAGAAGATATTTTTAAAATACTGATTACAACTTATCCAAGCAAAGTTTAAGAGTCGAAAAAAGAATGTAAATTAAAACCCGTTGAAATGTTCATGTGACGAGCACTACACAAGTATTTATTGTACCAACATTGACATGACAGCCTTCAAAATCAAGGCTATGCAATACCATCAGCACACAAGTTGCAGCTTTCCATTTGTCATTTTAATTCGTTCATGCTTTGGGCAGCCAATTTAAGCAGTGGGGACATGCTAGGCACTGTAGAGAACAATAATTTGCCACGTTTTTACTGTCATCTCTGGAATACTTTGTTCATTTAAAGGTGATCAATTTTTACATGTCAAAACATTCTAAATTGGCTATTGCACTGCATCCAACAATCTATTTTCCCCAAGGCATGTTTTCTAAGTGCAAACTATTGAGCTGACACATTTTAGTTTGCGCATGTAACTTTATAAATTATCCATATCAAATTTGCATTCAGATCAATATGTTACATGCATGAAGTGCAATGTGAAAAACACATGTAAGTGATGCTACATGTGAAAAACACCTTAAAATACTGCAATTACTGAGATGAACATCATCATAAGTTTGTAGAATTTATAATTTTGAATATACCAAAATATAGACAATGATCACACACAAGAGCATTGTTCTCATAAGTTCTATATCTTGGCAAATAAGTGGTTGGGACATTGTGTTAAATCACCCAAAGATATTTAAAGAGTAAAAACAGTGCTGAGGAGAGCCTTCTGAAATATGTCCTGTCCTTGCTAATTATTAGGGTGAAAATGTATACATTTGTCAGCAAGCCATCAATGATACTAATTGAAACTAATTGAGCCATATAAATTAAAGCAATTGCCATTATTTATCAAGACTTGTTATTTGCCTTATCTACAATGACTTATATCAATTGACACAATGGAATGATGATAAATAATATTTCGCAGAGTTGCATCATTCTCTGTCGCTGATTATTGTATGTGGAGTGTCGTATATCAGGTCAGATACAAATATATTTCATAGGCAGATCGAGAACTGCGTGAAGGATTAAGTTGTTTACTTGCATCACTATGAGAGAGCATTTTGATTTAAAGCTTTCGTGACTGCAGGGATTAATATTATTGGTTCTTTCGGTAAAGTCACGTAGAAGGGTAATAATAAAATAATACAAATATAAAACAATACAATTCTCACGACGTTTCAATTGCAACACAAGCAATCATCATCAGGTGTGAAATCCACAGCAAGAAAATTTGAAAAAATAAATTCTTGCTGTGGATTTCACACCTGATGATGATGACTTGTGTTGTAGTCGAAACGTCGTGAGAATTTGTATTGTTTTATATTTTTATTATTTTATTATTTCCCTTCTACGTGACTTTACCGAAAGAACCAAGAATATGAGAGAACATGTTTGGGGTCAAGAGGAAATGCGTTCTCTTGTTTTTGTGTATTCTTCCAATTTACTTTCAGTCGACCCAGATGGATTAATGAATGAATGTTGGTTGAATTTACAATGAGTGTAATAAAATTAGATGGCAAACCGTATTTAATACCACAACGAATGTTTTTTTTTTATCATGAGAGAAGGAACCATTTGCCATGCCTAAAATCACATTTATCTTGTGCATTTCAAATGCCATGGAACCTTGGGGAAGCCTTTACAATCATCTAGATTTTAGGGCACGGCTATTCCCATGGTTGTAAACCTGGTAAATGTTATGGTGATAGTAATAATAATAAGGTGGAAGTAGGTGCCATCGGTGAAGGTCATGGTGCAATCAGAGTGAGTTAACTTGAATTCGACTGACCTTTCCAATTTTGCCTGCAACACTACATGTTGTCTTAAAACTTTCGTGACTGCAGGAATTCATATTCTTGGTTCTTTCCGCAAAGTCACGTATATAGAAAATAAAAATAATAAAATAAATTTATATTTCGAATTAAAAATACATTTCAAATAAAAGCAAAAAACCCACGACGTTTTGATCACAACACAAGCGGTCTTCATCAGGCGGAGAGAAAAGAAGACCGCTTGTGTTGCGATCAAAACGTCATGGGATTTTTGCTTGTATTTTCAATTTATTTCAATTTTTTATTAAAATTTGTAATTTCATTTTATCATTTTTATTTTATTTTCTATCTACGTGACTTTACCGAAAGAACCAAGAATACACTACATGTTGTTTTTATCACTTAAAAAAACATCACTCTTAAAAACAAGCAATATCATGATGGTGTGGAAATTTAAAGCCCTATAATAGCAATGTAAAATATTGTAACAAAGATACGATAGCTTTAACAGCATCTGAGGTGTGAGTCACAGCGAATGTGATAACAAACACTCTGCATCCATATTCTAGCCATCAGAATGTGAAATCAAAAATACTGTGGGTTAAATATGCATGTTGAATTTATGTCGCACCGTACGTATACAACCGTGCTAATCAGAGGTGTGGATTAAGATGGCTTGGATTTACTTTTGAGGGTCAGAGTATGATATGTTTCTGGAGAATTGGCCTTATTCCAACAAGTATATTTCTTAAAATGTTGCTTGTCAATGGCATTTAATGGTTGTGTTCGTGAAGAAGCTCAGTTCATAAGTGTCTGAGTGAGGCAGTTTTACCTCCAGGTCAATCATCTCCCGAGGGTCTGGTGCAGGGGGATCGGAGTGGCTGTCGACCACCTGGATCTCTGCCTGCTTCATCTCCTTCTCCAGAAAGCCTGCATCAGGAAGGGACATGATTTACTTTACATGGTATGGCCACATTAGGCAAATACATTTTAAAAGACATGGTTGCATTAACAACTGAGGTGAAACGAAATGCAAACCGCCAATGTAATGAAGTTAAATTGGTGGTAATGTTTTTTGATTATACACATTCAGGAAAAGTAAATTCTTCACTAATTACCACTTAAGTGTATTGAATTTTCTCTTCATATGCATTGATTTGTGCCACCATATTTATATCGATCCATAGCAAAGGCTAAATATTTGCCAACATTAATTGCGGCTATGTGCATGCAAGAGTGTACCACAAACACGTTTACTTGAAAAAAACACGTAACAAAGTATTTTTGCAGAAATAATGCACGCTTTGAAACGCGAATAATTTTGTATAAATTGCGTACATTTTCCATACTTTTTCAAACCTATTTGGACAAAGTAGGGCCGAGAGATGTAATACATAAAAGTTAAATAAGACAGAAAAAGATTCTTGCTCTGAATTGTGACCCAAAATCGTAACATTTAATGATATAACTTGGGGGTTTGAACAGGATGTGTGCGTATACTGTACATCTGAAAGAAAAAATATAAAAGTAAAACATTCTGGTAAAGTTGTTTTCCAATAATTTGAGCATGGGGTGGTGGTCAACGCCTGTTTACATCCCTGAACCAGTGGTGGAAATTCCATATTCCTATGATGAGGGAAAGTTTTTCCATGGGATTTCCACTGTTGACTTCTCCACAATAATGGGCTGAGTAAACTGGGGGATAATGGGTTGAGGAAACTCTGGACCAGGATTTGAACTTGCAACCTTCCGAATGCAAACACTTTACCTTCCACCACCCCCACCAAATTACATACACACAGCATGTGTATAACATACACAAAAACACATCAATCAAATTTACAAAGTCCAAATCCCCCTAAGCTAAACTCTTGTGTTGGTTAAACTGCTGCTAACAAGTGTCTATGAGGTATTGTCTCTTAAAAAAGTTATGAGGCCAGAACCACTCTAGGTGCCTTTTGTCTCCTTGTTATAGAGAAGAAGAAAAGGCCTATTTCTGTGGACACAAATTAAGCACACTTTTGCAGGCACTTACATAAGCTATGTTACCTCCGAGGTGCCAGCAGGATGCAAATGTCAATTAAAGTAATGTGCATGCCCTCCAATCATATTGATACATGTGTAGTGACGTAGAATGGGTAACTAGGGCGCATAGCACTGGTTGCTGGCAGAAAGGGGGGGTCTGAGGGTGTAGCAGCCCGGTCTGCCGGCAGGGCATGTGATAGGCTGGGGAAAGGGATGTTGGGCAAAGGTGATGGAGGGGACACGTGAGGTGAAGCCAGGAACCTTCTGGTAGGTTCCAGAAGGGGGCGTGGCCGAGGGCAGAGCCAGGCCCCGCTGGGGGAATAAAAGGGAGGTCCCGACTCAGGGTCGGGGCTGTCGTCTGGAATGGAACCTGTCATGCTACCAAATCTTCGTCCCCGTCTTCATTCTCCCCTTCACCTCCTCGGCGTTGTTGGTCAGGCAGTGTGCGATCTGTCCTGACCATAGCATAGTTAGCCCCTGTAACTGTGATGGCTAGAATAAACGAGAGTGCCTCCTACTATTCGTGTATCTGCAGTGATTCACTACACATGTGTATATCCAACATTTTGCTTCAGCTCACAGCTAGCATACATTATAGATAGCCACAAACATACTATTCCCTATTTAGCCATGTGCACTAGCAGACAAGTAATGTTAGCAAGCACCTAATAAAGCCAGCACACCACATGCCGAGGTGGTGTCACAATATCATGACTAACCACCTCTCTCTTCCAGTTGTGATACAATTCACAAAATCAGATATTTGTTTTAGGATATAATTATCTCGGGTAGGCCCTAATAAGTTTCAGATTACAATTGCTATTGGCATTGCACATGATCAATACATAGAATCAAATCTGGATTGGTGGGATTGTAGCTCAGGGTGATAATAATTAGGGTGATATCAGGGTGATGTAATCACTATGCCAACGCCATGACACGTAACTACCGATACCCTGAATGATACGTAACTCAAAGGAAATTTTCTGACTAAAGAGGTTACTTGTGCTCAAGCTGCTTAAAACATTCGTTTTACTCATGACAGTACTGAATGTCCCCACTCTCATTACTTGTGGCTTATAAAACCATTTGTGAAGAGATTCATTTTCAGTGAAGGAATAAACATATCTTCATATAGTCGTGTCATGTTCTCTCAGATGTGCATTACATCCTATAATTTGTATCCCCTTATACCATCACTTTCAGTGCTTGCATGTGGCAGAACTGCATTAACGTGCCACATGCAGCACGTGCAATTTTCTGTGCTTTATGTCGCCACTTATATTAATCATCACATTTTTAAATGTGGTGGTTATAAATTCACGTTTTGAATATCATAAGCGGGTTCACCTTCCATTCAAAAGATAGCACAGGAGGGGATATTATTTTGAAATCAGTGTGGACCTATTTAGTGGCTCTTTATCAGTGCAAAACAGAAGGTGTTAAAGTTTTGCTCATGCTTCTATCCTAACGTTTGTATTCGTATATCGCAAGGCCGTAGCCATGGAGTCAACATTGGGGGGGACCAAATCTTCCAGGGGGTCTGGGGTTCCCCTCCCCAAAAAAGAAATCTAAATTTAAAAACGAATTTCCTTCCTAAAATATAAAAAAATCACTAACACATGGGATGGACTTTTTTAATTTTTTACAATAATGTCTAATCGTGTATTGTATTACATTGCTGTTTTTTATTTTTTTACCTTTTCTTGTTTCATTGTATGTAATGACAGAGATTAGGGATTAATAAAGTACAACCATAACCACAATCATATAAACAGACGTCTATGCATTGTTATATGAAGACAAGTCCAGATATTGTGGCCAACGTTTAGCAAATTGTTGTTTTTATTTACACATGTACAAGTAAACTTGGGTGGTCAGCAGAGGCGTTTGCTCTGCTCTCCTCTCCTCTACAGCCCTCTCTCCTCCTCTCCTCTGGTCCTATATTCTCCTCTGTTCTCCAGTCATCTCTTATCTTCTCCCCTGCTCTGCAGTAATTTCTGCTCCTTTCCTCTGCTCTCCTATCCTCTCATCTCCTCTCCAGGCAATGACAAGTGCTTTGACTTGCCATTCTTCAAGCTAAGAATCCCAAGGCCTTGCTGTGCTTATCGTTGACACCAATAGAAGACTGGAATATTCCTTCAAGGTCCAGTTTCTCTTGGTGCACGTGACACATGGCCACATTTTTCAGCCTTGTTTGACTCATCGAAGATCTAAGCCATGCCTTAAGCCTCCTCAGGGCACTAAAACTCCTCTTAGTCTCGACAGAGGAGGTAGGGACGACCAGCAGAAGCCTTGCTAAAGCTTCCACCAGACTGATGAGACATCTCACCTCTGGCACCATTTCCCTAATAATGCTAACAACATCTGAGCTCGTTTGATATGTGTAATTAGCCCCAGGCATGGCCAGCTGCACCTGCAGTAGTCTTGAATTCAAATCAGGAGACTCGCCTACCACCTTGTCCATGTCTCCACGTAGCAGCACATTTACAAGCTGCTGCAGCTTGTGGAATCCAGCTTGATCAAACCTCTATGAATTGAGTATTCACTGTGTCCAAGCGTTGCAGAATTGGGCTCTGTACAAAGACTGGGCATCCGAATGGATATGGGCTGCAGCCTGACAAGTGTAACGCTTTGTAGATTTGCGGACATGAGGCATCTGAATAGGTTGTAGGTCCAACTTTGTTGCCATAGCAGTATCTTGTGCAAACAAGACATCAACGTGCTCCTCCGGTCGACAGCCTCCAACATGCCTGAAACAGTCTGTTTCCTAAGCTGCAGGGAGGTGTTCAGGCTCTCCAAATCCCCCATCAGGTCTTCAGCCATTACATGGCCGAGCATAGTGTTCCCTTTTAGAAATGTTCCATGAAGACCATTGGCCTTAGTTGAAGTGTCAGATGAGCTGCATGATGCCATTTCCTCAAGGGCTGTCAGCACTGACTCATACTGGCTGAGAACTGAGCAGATGGCAAGGGTGCGAACAGTCCACCTGGTGGGACAGTAAGGTTTGAACGAGGTGAAACCATGCTCTGATTTTGCGATTTCCTGAAAAATCACCTTGAACTTGCCAGATTGATTAAAGAAGCCCTTCAATTCATGCACCAAACCCATTGATGATCTTACTAGTGGGTAACTAAGTTAACGCTGTGTAGACCACAGTGACACAATAGAAACAGAGGACCCATTTTTAAGGAGGGGCTGTAATGGAGTCAAGTATAATTTTTAAACCATTTCTGCTGAAAGTAGAGTGTCCTATTTGATAGGGTTTGACTCGGTATGACATTAACATTTGGCTTATTTGGGCGAGGTCCAAGCTCCTCCCCTCCCTCTCCTTTACCTCCATCTTCGCTTGCCTGTCTGCTCTCTCTTTCTCTGTCTGTCATTGTCTCAAACTCACTCTCCCTGCTTGATTGTATTATCTGAAATACACATGAGAAGCCATACTTAGAGGAATATCTCAGCTTAAATTAACATGAGGATTAGACTGTTGTGATGCCATTTTTCGGTTTTAACCATCAATATTTGCTCCTTTTCTCACTCAACTCCATGTCACCTGCTCTCCCTGCCCTGTCGGCATCCTCATGCTCTCTCTCTCTCTCTTTACTCTGAATGCACCAGAGTGAACATGAAATGAATATTATCAGTAAAGAAGTGGTGTTTCTTGTCATGATGTTAAGGAATGGATTAATAAGCATGTCTGATCTGAATGGCAATGATTATATCGAGAAACATTTACTCATCTCTTGTACAACTGTATACTTTTATCATCTGACTGGTACTCATTTTCTCACTGCTCTCAACTTACGTTTCTTCTTTTCTGAGGCTGCCCAAAAAACTGACGAATGTCACTGCCACCCTTTCTCTTGCTCATGAGTCATGATGACACACTGTGAATGAAAGCTGACTAATAAAACTGCTTGCACTTTAATCAAAGAAACACTAAGCACGTACTGTACAGCTATACACTATACTATACGAGTATGCAATAAATGAAGCTACTACTGTCTACAAATATTACACATGCAGCGCAACATAAATGATTGACACTTTACTCAGACTTCTCGTGGGCTTTCTGACAAATATAACGTAATTAAGACATTACGTTAGTTGAATACGCCCGTGAGCGCCACTGTTGGTCACTGGGTGAATGTGTGGCTAATTAACTTTCCAAGCAACTTACTTAGCTATGATAGCTAACGTTAGTGATGGTTGATTGATTAGCAATCGCAAATTGGCCCGTTTTCACCAAAAACGTTTGATTCCACTCGACAGTGAGATAGCCTACGTAACACTCATATTACATTATAGTTTTCCACTTTTTAATACATTTGAAAGTAATGAAATGGAGAGACAGGACAGTGTTTGACATTGATTGTACCTACCCACAACAGACGAGCAACGGCTTCTGCTGGGGCACGGCAACACCACGTGGACAACCCACACTCAGAACTGCAGTCCACCATAATACTAGAACCGGTGTAATGATAATGTAAATTTATTAAGTTTAGTTATTATTATAATTACATTTGCTAATGATTATTTCGGACGGCCGTGCTTGGTTGCCTGTCGTAGCATAGCAATACAATTTAAAAAATATATTTTTATATAAATATATTGGGGGGGGGGGGCATTTTTAGCATATTTCAACCAGGTAGGGTGTTGACTATTGTGTTAGCCGACTCTCTGTGTTGTATTGCATTATATTTCTAAGTTTACTAGATTTGTTTTTTCATTCATTCTTACCTGATGACGGTGTCTTGTGTTGCAATCGAAACGTCGTATTCTATTATTTAATTTGTTTTCTTTCTACGTGACTTTACCGAAAGAACCAAAGAGTAATTCCTGCAGTCACGCAAGCGTCAAATCAAGTATAAAATGATGCCTTTTCACAATGTTACACTTGTGTGCTAAATGGGACATTTTAAGCCTAAAGTGCTCTAATTGCTATCCAACATTGATTCTTTCATATTTAATTAGAAGATTCCCCTCAAGTTTTGTTTATGCGTAGGCACCAATAAAATAGTTAAGAAAGTGTGCATCACAATGAGCTGAACTTCAATACTGAATAAATGTCAAAATGCTTATAGATGTAGATTTTTTTGTAAACATCCCCTGAGCAAACACATTAATGGACTAGAGTCACTAGACAGAAAGCAGCCGATACAATGATTTACTATCGGCGCTCAAACAAAGTCAGAAGTAAATAAGTGTGGAGGGTTTTGTTCACGTTAGCCACAACTATTTGGCCATTTCCCCCTTTTTCTTCCTTTTAAAAGGCAACATAAGTAACCATGTTCGTCACGATTACGGATAGCTTCACGTTTCTGGGAAAAGGCATGTTATATTCAACCCCTGCACAAGGTTTCTGTACATAGCCTGGATTTGCAGAGCGGCTAGTGAAACAGGATGACAACAGTCGTGCTGATAATTGTAATTATAAAATTGCATTTAATATGCTAATGAGCAAAAACACTACTTTCTACTCCAGCAGGCCCTGCAATCGGAGAGTTTTTTCCCGTGATAAGAGGCGGCATAATTTTGGTGATATACATGCTCAACGGCCATGTCGAGCATATGTTAATACAAATGCAATACTCATGTACAGTACAAAGCACCAAGAAAAATCGGCGTTATTGCTTGTGTAGATGTAGATGAGAACGTTCTAGGCTCAAGCAAGCATCGGACGATGCCCATCTCTCTAGGTGGCCATGAGACACCGGTGGAATTTCCACATTCCTGTGGCCAGAGCCCGTCTATCCATATGAAAAGTACTGTTAACTTCCTGATAAATGATTGTCACGTAATATTGTTGATGGATATGAATGTGCTTTAATACAGGCATAAGCATTTTACTAGAGGTAATTCAGTTTAACTGACATGCACACCGATAATCTACTGGGTTACAAATCTTCATGTTAAAATTCAAATATGCATAAGCATTTTCCCTAAGCAGCTGCTATAAATTGACCAACTGTATTTTTAACCAGCAGAAATTATAATCTCACCCAATATCCTGGAATATTTAATGTTGCAGCTCATGCTGGTTATTGTGTTATACAGAGATTGCTAAACAGCCATGGCATTTCCTCTAATTACGCAACCTCGCAGTCAATATTTAAAAAGCATCCTAATACTACAAATGGGTTGTCATTTGAAAGTTAGGGGAAAAAACTGGCATATTAATGGAACAAGTCAATGGTTTTGCACATACATGAAACTGAAAGCATCATCACCATCCCAGCATGAAACTGTTTGAGTACATCTGATACATGTCATTTTATGAGAATTTCTCCCTTATTTAAAAAAAATTGGATAATGTTTTTTCTATCTGAATTAGTCCTAATTGTTTGACACACTAAGCCTGAGTAAAATCTTCTTAATGATTATTTTAATGGTCAACCACATATTAAAATTACTTGACTTGTACATCCGAAATCATGCAATTTCCCACCAGTATCCACAAGGTCAATCACTGAGTAACATCTACATAGCATGCTTCTGAATGTGAGATCAATACAGAAAATACACAACCTCAGAGTGTACAACCAGACCTGAAGACACTTTTGCATCAACATGTGTGTCTACTTGTATCACCATGACAACCACAGAATGTGCTGCCTATTTGGAAGACACCCAAATTGGATTTGTCAGAGTTTAAATTGAGTGCGACAAATTGCTCAGTGAATGTGTGTGAGGCTGTGTGTTTGTATCACACACAAGAGGAGCGGTAGTGTAGCGGTTAGCGCACTGCGCTAAGAACCCAAAGACCCGAGTTCGATTTCCGCCCACGGCCAACACCAGTGACGATTATCTGAACCGGTCCTGGGTCTCCCCTAGGTCGACTCAGCCTCACATGAGTATCTGGTGCAGTATGTAAACATCGCCACTGGGGAGACAAAGGCGGCCGGGCGTGTTGCTGGCCACCCACTCCCTCGTGTGTTGTTCCGGCCTTCATAGGTGCTCGCTAACAGCACTTGCCCCAACAGTCTGTTAAGGCTATACGGGGGAACTTTGTCTTTTGGTATTACACAGCAAAAAAGCATTGCATCTCCTACTAAAGCGTTAACCACGAAAAGAAGTGATTGTAGACGTTTTGTGTGCCATGCACAGAAGAGTCCATCATTGCAAATTTAATACTGTGTCACAGCAAGACTGTGCATACATCCATTAAGACAAATAACTGAAATCATAATTTAAGAAATTTAAATTCATCAATGTGCTAAAAAAAACTGTGGTCATCCATCAAGTTTGGATACACATTTCGAGCATTGAAGAGATTGCATTAAACTATTGTGAACAGCCCATGGCCAAATTACCCCGAATGTACCTTATCCCTTCAGATCTCTTGGCCCATGGCACTAAGTCATTTTGACCAGGCAGATACAGTAATGGCATGGGCCTTCATACCTCTTAGAAAAAAAAAGTAAGTTCAAAACAAGGTTTGCGGCTCTGCTCCTTCATTCACGTGCTGGGACATACACTGGAACCTACTGATAGGTTTCCATATCTGAGTCGTGACGTAGTTTCCTCCGTGTACTGTTCCACCGTGGTCCATCAACACATCAGCATTGCATCTTCCATCATGGCACAACTCAGTCATGTATGGAAGCAAAAACGGCTGAGCCTAGCAACTTAACGTTGCACTGAAAACACCTGCATTGTTTCCGTGATGTTGTATGGGAAGGAAACCTGTATTATGCTGAAAACTCACTCAGACACCATACGGGCTTTCCATATGCAATGCCAGTATTGCATCTTTGGCATTCACTGTTTCGTTTTTGTACGCAACAAGATGATGGCTGAGCACGCCGGCCTGATAGCCGCGAGGTGGCTGGCTCTGTTTGGACTTGTCAGACGGATGTCTGTCATCACATCGCCTCGTGCCTCTCTCGACCGTCTGTTGTTGCTACCCGACAATTGCACAAGACCTGGGGAGTCGCGAATGGACAAAAAACTGGCGGCGGCAGGTCGAGACAGATTTTGCAGCCTCGATTGAGGGCGCTTGGAAGGCTGCGGTGGATCGGTCAACACGGAGGGCGCTCTAACGACGTGCCGGTCAAGCGTATCAGTGAGTGAGTGAGAGCCAATGGTTCTCAGTGGTCGACATAGTCCACAGTTGGGTACATCACTCAACAATCTGATAGTCGGATGGACTGGGGTGAAAATGAGTGAAGGTCGAGATGTTGAAGAGTAGAGCAGTCACGGTTTGTGGCTCCACAGAATGCCCACTTGGACGCTACGTCAGTCCCGACTGCGCGATTTCCCCTCGTTACACTTGAGTGGCACAGCTGTTCACATTATAATTACAAAGTAGGGAGCTAATCCTATTTGTTTCAACAAACCTTTAGTCATGCACTGTGTACATGTGGTGATTTTCAATTAATGCCTCTGTTCTATTGCCGATCACAACACCCACCACACGTTGTGAGTTGGTGTTTTATTTCTCGGCCGACGCCTCTTGCGATTTGCAATGCACATCTGGCATAATTGCTGTTTCAGAAGCAAATGACGTTGTTGGATTGGATGGCAGACTATATTTCTATGGATGGATAGTTGTGTGTGCTCAGCACATGCTACTGAAACTGTATATTCCCTTCAGCAGTTCATCCTCTGCATTAATCCAGTACCAAATCGTGCTTTGTGCAGCCATATGGCTCTGTAAAAACTACAGTACATGCGCATTCCATAAAGCATGTAAAATCACGTCAACACATGCAGCTGGTCCATAGGTAAATATTATTCAAGTGTATTCTACTATCTGAAGACTGCTAAAACCATGGGTACAATAGCGATTGTTGAAGCTTGCTCATTATCAATCACAAGAGCTAATTATTCATAAATAAAATACTAACATTATAAATGCATAATATTAAAATAAACATGGTTAATCAATGCATTAATTAATATTTACTGTACCTACAACAAAAATCTTATCTTAGGATAAAACGATAACTGGCTTAAGGGGTTGATGGAGAAGTTGAGAGGAGAAAATTGATATTTTTTGGAAGGAGATACTTTCTTGTTTTAATTCGCAAGCATACCTGCTAACCCCTTATCAGTGCCTACCTTATTACAGACCCAATTAGACCGTATTGGTCACCCAACGTTCATCCTACAAAGTCCCATCACAAGGGAGAAACACATACAATTTTTTTTGCCGTATTGAAATGGCTGTACGCCGTATGGATTTGAAAACTCAATTTCCCTGTACAAGAATACAGGTAAACTGTATGGGTTGACAGATATGCATAATTATTGATTGAATTAAAGTTTGAAGTCAAAATACACCAAGAATTCAAAAGAGATGTTTCCACTTCAAAGCCCTGCAGACACTGAATGTGATGTAAACAATGCCCCCAAACGCTCATGAATGGACATCGCTGATTGGCTGAGGCTTGGTCAGACCACTTTGGAGCTCGCCGATTGGCCGAAATTGGCGGTCGCGTTCTCGTCATAAGCCCATCGTTAACAGGGAAATGGTCGGTAAGCGAACACATTGGGCTCTATCGAGGCCCGTCATGAAGCCATTAGTCATTAACAGGGGTGGTCGTTAAGAGGGGTTTTACTATACGCATATCAAACAATTTATTCATATACAGTATATTTACATTTCGTCAGCAAGTATGGTTCTTGTGTAATTGGACCATGAAACGCAGTCATTTATTTATTCATGACACGATCTTCAAATAAAACACGATGAGATCTGAATCATCCAACTCCTCATAGATTTTCACTTATCAACATGAATTTACAGCTCTATACAGATTTAAGCAGATTACATTTTCATAACCATCCAAACCAACGTTTGCACCCACTGCTTAAAATTAATATTGACTGGTATCTGCATCTTCAAATATAACTCCTAAATGCCATCTTTCACAATGGATTTAGAATTTGCGTTGTCACCGTGGAACAATAACAGGTATTTTGAGATAGAGGATTTAGCTTCTTTAGCCTGCTAGAGGATTAATATTCGACAGGAATATAATCTGTGCTGCATCCACACAGAACTAAAACGAAAAATGTATGTCAATGATGAATTTACTTGGGATTATAGCTCCCAGGGGTGTGTGCTGTTGTGTTTATGATTGGAACTGTACATCTGTTTTATTTCGGCTATACGTAGGGCAATAGTTTGGTTTAAGGTTAAATTGTATTTTTGTAATGTAAATTACTTGTGACATTCCATTGTTCTACCACAGCAACCACCTACTGTGTGTTAAGAGGGTACCATATCGCTTGGTTGCTGTGGCCCTACATGTCAGACATTGTGCTGTAACTTTTATCTGTCATAACCAAAGGCATTCAGTATAAGGCCCCAGGCGTCCACATACTTATCACATAAACACGAACTCCTATGAAAATTGGTGTTTGCCATATTTGAGCAACCTGCACAAAAAGTGTCAGGGGCACTCGACACTGAACTCTGTAAACAAAACCATTACAATTGAGCTCCAGCACTGACCAGCACAAGTCATGAACAACATTAAGAAAAAAAATCAAATCAAAGGTTGGCTTTTGAAGCACTTTAAGTTTGGAACAATCTTTCCAAAATGTCAAATGCTCCCTATCAATTCCAATATGCTGTTTAACTGTCTGACAGCACCTGTCCATGATAGGAAGAGAGATGTGTTTGCCCCTTGCAGAAAAAAACTCTTTATGTGTTCACACCATTTGGCCTGGAAGAATTTTTGTATAGTGCCTTGTGAAATGTGCCGCAATCTTGTCATCACGCCTAGATTGCCTCAATGACTTTTAGGGACTTCTATCGACTCCTACAAATAACACAAGTTATTGAACGAAAGAGAAATGTCCAAAAACGAGTTTGATCATCCGATACCTTTTGATATAACTTGATTTATCTTTACAAAGCCATTTTTTTTTATTTTAGCAATGCTAAAAGTAATCTGGCCATAGTATTATAAAAAATTACGACGTTATAATACAGTATAGATAGACACAGCACTTTGAAACAATTTAAAGTAATACATAGCACTGTGTTGCATTAACAATGACTAAAGAAAGAAAATAATTTGACCTTTTAACGTGAATATTGTCCTCCATTTCATGAGTATTTAATCCCCATAGTATACATTATTAAACAAGCTCCTGTAGTTAGTATGAATTAGGTCATTACAATTATTCTCCAAATTAATGCAAGAGCGGGCAAGAAATTCTTCCTTGCCCAAGTAATTTTAATTCCCTTGTCCTTTTTGCAAACTTCTGTGCATTATAAATGCTGATCATGCACTTTTCACGGAGGCAGGCATTACATTTAAGAAGTATTGCTTGTCATTGCTCGGCACACACCTCCCAGGAGCTTGAATAATATATTCGAAGAGAGCCCCATTTGCAACCTCTATTCTGGCCCTTGAAACTTTAAGCAACCACAGATGCATGATGATTACAACAAATTAACCTTGTGACATGAGGTTGTTTTCTGCAGAGAAGCGTGAGTCGAGTACAATATTCAGAAGTGCAGAAAAATCTCAAATGTAAACAAAACTGTAGAAGTGCAAGCACTCACGGAGCTTGCGTTCCATCTCGTCACATCGCCGCACATCGTTCACAAATCTGCGCTGGAAGGTGTTGACTCCTGGGTTCAGCTGCACATGGGGGGAGAGAGAGAGGTGGAGGCATCATGAGAGAGGGTGAGAAAAGGAGAGAGTGAGATAGATTAAAGAGACATGATGGACATAAGGATGGAAGGGCACACAGCAAGACAGAGGTGGACAGAGGCAAACCTCCATTTAGTTGCAAATCAAAAAAAGAGATAGGAGATTTCACACCATACACATGCACTAAGTGTTGAATTCACACATGCTGGAAGCCAGAATGGCACACTTCACTGCTCTCTCAAATGACATCTCTGCTTAAGGTCTCCAAGCTGCATCACAGTAGTACAGACGCAGTGTCATTCGTTTGTCAGTCGCGAGAGATTGACTGCGATTTGAGCATTCAGAGGCAGCATTTTAAAAAAGTCTGATACTTTGTGACACTCAAGTTTTTCAGCACAAGTAATGGTGTCAGGCCTGGCTAGACTGTGTTTACACATCTTGAAAGACCTCCTATGAAGGACAAGCCATAAATGTCTTATATGGCCCAAAGAATGACGATGAAGTCACGCATGGCTGATCTTTCATATTTTGGAAAGACAGTAAAGGGTCCTATACCCGGACGCTGGCTCAATGAACAACTAATTCTATTTTCCAAGTGCTGTAAATGAGATGTTGCTGTTATATAAAATTGATAACTTGTAAAATATGTGTAAGAGATTCTTAAATAAAGTTTATTTTTGCTAAATAAATAACATAAATAAACCAGTTAATTTAAACGTGATAATTTATGACAGTTACCCTTTGACAATACCAAGGCCAAAGATGTTATTAACGTTATGGCACTATTATTTGCTAACATTTCATGATGCTTTCACAATTTACAAGGAATACTTAAATAGTCTGAGTCAGTGCCATAAACAGGATCATGCCAAGTGCCATCTCAACAATTATCAAGCCATGGTTGTGAAACCAGGCCACGTCAACAGCTGGTCAGGTTCTATAGATCAGCACTGGGAATCATGGCCAAAATGATCATCCCATCATATCTCATCTCACAATTTCTAAGACACTGCCAAGAAGCACATGTTTCATGTTGAAATAAAACTACCTTCAATCACGTATTATGCGTGCTCCCTTGTGCAACATTTTTTCAAGATTGTGAAACTACTGTACCTTGTTAATACTGCAGCGCGATGTGACTGTCATACAAAGGTGAACACCAGCGTCACAGAACTGCAAGGGGGTGGCACAGTTGAGGTTTTGAAACCATGGATCCAGATTTCTGGCGTCTTGATTTTTGTGTGTGTGTGGAAATGACAGCCGCTTTTTTACGTGGTAAATTCTGCATTTTTCGATTCATGTGTAACTGATTTCACACCACTACCCTTGCCACAATTGCAGAATGGCCCAAAACGGGCAAGGTTAGGCTCGGGCCAATGATGGCTTTGTGCAAGGAGTGCTGAAAGGGAATGGCAGTCCATTCTACATAAATTCACGTGTGTTTGATGCATTTAGTATTTTGACACAAAATATGGAGCTGAATTGTATTGCTCTAAACTTTGCAGAAAAGTGGTGGCATCAACGCACACACATGACAAATAATAAAAATGTGATGATTAAAGACCGAAAAAGATGATGATGGTGTTTTTATTGTTGCTGATTGTTGACAATGCTCCGGCTGCTGCTGATGATGATGATAAAAAATTAAGATAAAGAACGTGGAAGAGGTCGTGAGTCCTAAGACCCATTTTTTTGAGTGTTTAGAGTGTGGGAGGAAACTGGAGTATGTAGAGAGCCCACACTGAGAAGGGATAACACTCAAATATCAACACCGATTAAACAATCCACTGCGCTGTCTTCTCCTGGCCATCGTCTCCTAGTTATTTTCTCCTGGCCGTCTCCACTGATGGCCCCACATCATCTGAAACATCAAAGGTAACTGAGTCTTAATTTGGTGCCTTTTTTCGTGTGCACTTTGGAGGTATAGTTGTTGGTGGCTAGTGGCTCATCACACGATAGGGGTTGGTGTGGGTTAATATATTCAGGGTTGGTGAATCATCAGTTTTAGAAGCAACAGCATCATCATTATATTCATAATAGTTTCCACCCATTATCATCAATCAACATTTATTATAATCGTAATATTATCATATTTATGTTTCGAAACATTATCACTGTTATTAGTATGACTGTTATCATCATATAATGATATTCAACCTCATCATTATCCTCATCATTGTTGTTATTTTTCGATTTAAAGCTTTCGTGACTGCAGGGATTCAACTTCTTGGTTCTTTTGGTAACGTCACGTAGAAGGGAAATAATAAAATAATGAAAATAAAACATAAAATACAATTCTCACGACGTTTCGGCCACAACGCAAGCAGCCGTCCTAAGCCACCCACGATTAGCACAGTTGGCGACATAAGGTGTGACAGACGTTCAACATTCATTCGTCATACACATTAGCCTGTGATTCCTGTCTGCACTCGTCCAGATGCTGCTTGGCTATGGTGTACAGTGCAAAATGGGGCTTTAGAATTTCCAGCTGATGGCTGACTTCTACAAAAGTGTGAAAACCAACTCTACATGAATCATGCCCCATGCTGAAGATTATTTCTTACATCTAACAAATTACTGTGTTTAATCGTATCAATTTCATTTAATTTCCACGAATAACAATTACTTTTTTCCCAACTGCCTGGATATTTGCAGATGGATTAATATTCCTCAATTGCTAAGTAATGACCACACAGCAATTTAGTTATCCTTTAACATAAAGACAGGTCTGGCCTATATAACAAGGGGTCAGTGTTGGAAGTCCAATTGGAGTACTGTTAAGGTCAACGTTTGAAGAACAGGTTTAGGCATTTCCGGAGTTGAGGTTGGATATTCCTGTAAATTAACTTCAATGGGCGTAGTTTTGGGGTGACTGCCTATGAGTGCTTCACTTATAAACAAACCTGTGCAGTCACTTGTATAGAAATGTTCCACGGTGAATTATGACACAGAACTCTTTCTTAAAAATAAGAATTGCACTGTGAAGGTGAACCCCCTCCCTCCCTAGTCCCCCACCATGCAGTTTCAAGCAAACATTATTCAATAAAAAAACACATTAAAATAATAATTTAAAAAACTGCCACTAATAACAGTAAGAAATAACCCCACAATGATGGTTAATGTATTACAGCTGAATGTTTTTCTTGTTTAGAAGGACATTCATAAATAATATGGTGAGTCTGCTTATTACTGTATTATTAAGGCCAATCACATGTGTGAACACCTATCTCCAGCTACCTGGGTGTAAAGGATATTTAATGGAAAGTGTCGTCCTTGAGAAGAGAAATTGGCCTTGGTCTTTCAACTTAATGTTTATTATTATTATTGATGATTCCAGAGATTTTCACAGCATTGCCTGTAAGCCAAGGTGTACTGTTGTCATATCCAAATTAAGCACCAGCAATTAACTGCAAATCACTTATAAATTAGATGTTAAATTTAGCTTTGTTTTGACGTCGGTGCTTGAATAACACAGAGCTAGGTTAATGTGTGTTCATATTCTCATTCTTGTTTCTCTACATTGGGCTGCATTCTCCTGTACAATCTTAGAACTTAAAAAATGACCTCAATCGTTTTACTTCTGAAATCAATGTTTATTATTTTAGTCGTTGTAGTTTCTCTCTTTTAGTTGACATGCATTACAGTGTAAATAAGGATAAGACTAATTAATTTGGTTGCTCAAGTTTTCTTTACTTAACCAGGTGAGGAACTCAAGAAACCAGGTGTGTCTCATTTGCAAGAGTGACCTGGTTGACCAAAATTACACGAACCCACCATGGGTGATCAAATGGAATGTATATTACACTCTTCAGTTTCACACTTTAATGCTACTGTTAGTGGCATATCATGAATATCTTTAACACTGCAGTAGGAGTAATGGCTTCACATTACTCTCGGTATCCAATTTTCATCATGCAAATTAGAACCTGCTCTCGTTTGCCTCTTTATGTTATAATGTTTATTCCATCCCACCTTCGATTCAGTAAGTACCATAGTAGGCATACATATTGTGACATGTTTTCCGGATATGTCCCCTTAATATTTTTTGGGTTTTGGACAATTCTTGTATGTGTCTGTTGTTCTGTTAACCCAAATTGCCTTCTTCTTTGTAAAACTCTTCAGTTATTTCCTGCGGTTAATTTTCATTGATTGTTGTAATGTTGTTCATTGGTTGTTATAAAAAGTCATGAAGCAAATCTGAGGCCATTAAAACTTTCTCCATTTATGAGTATTCATAAATTCTCTATCATTCCACAATTTACGTATTTTATTTCTATGTAAGCATTTTGTAAATACGGGTGTTCAATTTATTTCAACAGCTGATACCAGGTCATTGAAGATTTCCACATTTATTCTATCTGGTCTGTAAGGTTTCCTATTTTTTTAAATGAAAATTTCAGTGGTTACTTCTTCAAGCATAATATCCAAAATATTATCCTCATTTGAAAATATATTTTTCTTGGGGTTTATGATATTTATTGTGTATTTGCTATAGAGACCTGCATAAAATTCCGCCACTGGTTTTATGATTTTGTCTCTATCATTCGTTATGGTTTCATCTTGCTCTCGAAGGGGCTACCAATTGTGATTTACAATTCATAAATTAACTTTTTGCTGCTTTTGTGCTCCCATTCTTTATTATGAGGTCTTCAATCACTTTTATGTTGTGTTCACAGATTTCTACTCTCAATATTTTCCCAATGGTTTTACAATGTCCTGTGGTGTACTCTGTCTTTTGTTGTGCCACCTGAAACAAGAACCACAATTTACTGATGAATAAAACAACTAGACTCATGAACAAGTTATTGGGCAATTAAGAGAACATATTATTACGTATTATTATCATTATGTTTACCCAGGAATGTCTCACTGACTCTTTCAGGAGGGTCCTGTCAAGTTATCGCAGGAAGAGGCCATGTCACTTAGTGTGATCCCAATTGAGTAATTTGTAGGTAATCACGTAGCATTGGGATGTTTGGCCAATACCCGCTACTATTGTTTGTTTGTATTTAGACAATAAGCAACTCCAGCAATGCCCCCACTTAGAGGAGTGACAAGCATGTATTGCATGTCAGTAACCTCAGAATAGATAACCTATCCTGGGCCACATCGCTTCCACGCTCTCTACTCTTAGTTATCATTTGTAATTTTATTCTGTAATTTAATTACGATACTAGCCAATAGAATAAGTGTAAAAGTCAAGGCCTTATTAAAGCAATTTGCATTTCAATGTATGCCCCCCCCCGCTCCCCAAATAACTGTAAAGCAACAATGTCCAGAGGTGACACAGGATCAATGTTGACCTCTTGTCTATAATGAGCTAATGACGATAACCAAATATTAAATCGACTGCAATGAAGATCTTCCTTCAATGCAATGCAGTGCCCTGCTCGGAACCTTGACAGGATTAGATGTGGTGGTTTTCTGTTTAATACGCTGGAAATATGTGTTCATACCAGACAGTGGGAACGAACTGCATTGTGCCACATTCTAAACACCTTTTATATGTGAAGGTCAGAGGTAGCTTCATGTGTCTACCGACGTGTTTTCACTGCCTTTGGGTCAGAAACACAAGTCAATATTTCTCATTTCATTTTTTATGGGTCATGTCACTCGTGTTCCACAGGTCCGGTGATCTGCAATTACACTGCATTGGGATATGCCTCGTGTGCACTGTGTCTATTTTTCATTACTCCCGCAGGGATTTTGATTTAAATACCTTACACAACCTTTATAGAGCACTTTGGGAGGCATTCGTGGCTTGTGTTGATTGCATTTAACATGCGAGTTAGTTTGTTAGAGAGCCAGAATACAGGTCATGGATCCACCTTGGGGCATTCAGACCAATTGTATTTTGTTGTAAATTACCATATGCGTATATATTTGCACGTATATGTTATATAGCTTGTGAGTATATCCTACGACGTAAATTTAAACATGCAACCCTGAGCAAGATCTTGTTCAATTGTTGCTTAAAATAATTTGTTTGAGAGAATATGAGTACGAAGATGTGTCAATGATATTAATCACATAAACTAATTTATTTTAAAATGGAATATGTAATGTTCTGTGACTGGGGAGCTAAAACATTTGCCATAGACGACAATCATTTTTTGGCTTTGGTAAATTTGCATACCTATTTTTCTCACAGGCCACGAGGCTTGAAACCAACAACACAACAGCATTGCTTCTGACACAGAATTTAGTGCCCTGAGGTACAAAGCCAAATGCTAAGTTCTGGCATTTCTTTTATATAAAATCAATATGTAAACGGTAAGCACCAGCTATATTTAGAATCCTAATACAATCATTAACTCTTTGTATTTCAACCGCATTGGGAAATCAGACGATATACTGAAACACGGTTATCGTAAGTCTGATTAAAAAGATAGATTTGGATTTAAAAAGAGATAAACGTTTCGTTGCTGCAAATGATGCAATGCAAATGTGGTTTATCAGCCATCTAACATAATGAATAACTTCCAAATAACAGTTAAGTGTGAGATAATTTGTATTTGTAATTACTGTTCGAGAAAATGTTGTAATAAATGTTCGCTTAGTTTCTTAGCGTATTAATTATGCATATATGTATCACTTATGTAGAGGAAATTAGAATGCTCGACTTTGGAGAGCAGACACCGCTAATAATTTTCTAGCACTTAGCATCTAATTCTGGGGTTTTTCACATTAACATCTTAGAGTGTTTATGGTTTACGCTTGCAATGTGGTTATTTTTTCCAACTCTACGAAATCAATGTGTCTATAAATATAGCTGATTCTACCAAATTATACTCCGTGACAAATTCATCATTGTAATTATACATTGATCGTATTTACCAATTAATATGTACAACTTATTACTGTTATTACAGCCTTTGCTGTCTATACCAAGTCACCCAGGATGCACCCGACCTCATCAGATCTTGGAAGCAAAGCAGAGTTTAATCTGGAAAATGCTTGCATGGGTGACCACCATGCACGAACAGGTTGTCATAGGGCTGCAAGGTTACGTTGTTGGCAGGAGATGAGCCCCCCCCTCACACGTCATGGGGAGGGGACCTCATCCAGCAGTGGATTGACAAACGGGCCGTACATTTATAATTGTTGCTATATAAGGACTGTATTAACAGGGCGATGCTGTCACACTGGAACGCCACTGGATGTGTGAGCTATGGGAGCAGACACACACCACTCTGGAGAGAACCACAGACTTAATAGTGTTTGCGCCACGAAATTGCTTGTTCGATTTTTCTTCTTCTAAATACCAACCATTAAAAGGCTTCACTTTAACGATAACATGGTCATAGGTATGCAGAAGCAACCACTGCTCAGTCACATACCACTTAAAACATCAATATCAGATTTCTTGAATAAATCAGGCAGTGAAATGACTCCCTTATTGGCTACTCGGTGATAAAATATATATTTGTACATTCAGAAAGAAACAACAGAATGTGTTTTAATGCTATAATCAATTATAATTTCACATGTGCACTAATTTATCGACAAGAAGGTCAAATAGGTTTGGGGAGAAGCCATTCAAATTACCCAGTGACTTAAATTTACACATTTTTTTTTCATTAGTTATTCCAAACACTATTTTTTGTTACATGATTATCATGTACGATACAGCGCCTAAAGAAGTAGATTAACACTGCAATATTCCAGTGCTTACAGTATTCAGTATCTCATTCTCAAAATAATTTGGCCAACTGTAATGAAACCTCTAAATAACACAGGTCATAGAAATACAATTCAGAGGTTCATCTTCGCATCCAGCGGGCAGGAAGAAAAATAAATTTGAAAGATCTGTTGAACAGGGCATCCTTTCTAATAATGTTCTATGTTGACTCAACCACCATCTTCAACAATAACCCAGTGCTTGTGCATTATTTCTATCAGAATTTTGCTTTCCGAAGGAATTGACTGAGAAGTATATTTGTAAAATTAATTCTGCTGCTTATTATTACCCAAGGGCTTTGCAAAACAGTTATTAAGGAATATTTGCACCCTCTTAGAGTTCACATATATACACACAGCCTTTCTAATGTGCAGTATATTTACTGATTTACTCACGATGAACTGTTTGTTGTGGTTTGTTTTATAATCGTAACTCATACAATAACGAGGCACACATGCACCAATTTCTATCGCCTTGCTTTCTAGAGTTGCCCAAGATTCCATAACATCTACTACTTATTCACAGCCATATTTCACGTGTGTGTATGTGTGTGTATATATAGGGTGCCTAAGCAATATGGAAAGCTGTCACCCATTTGTGCTGGAAGGATGTCTGATGCAAGTAGTTCTGCTATAAAATATGAAGTCTGCATACTTTACGGTTGCATTACTCTTCTTTATCTACACAGAGTCAGTGGTGCATGTCACCATATAAACATTAAAGTTCTGCGTGGCTCATGCAAACATTCGACTAAAATTACATGTAGACTATGCATGTGATTGTACAAACTGTGCTAAGCTTGGCATGGGGGTAGCCACTTGAGGAGAATCACTATATATAATGGCGATATGGGTTTATGGGAGACAGCTTTGAGCATTGCGTTGAAAGCTTCATCCCCACAACAATGTATGTATCTTAAGGGCTACAAACAATCAAGGCTGCAGCATATCATGTACAAAACAACTATAAATATAAATAAATACCGCTGCAGGATTGCAATTTTACAAAATATATGTGCCGTATTTGTTTGGAGGTAAGCTAGGGCTACTTAATCTCTCTGGTATGTAAGATATAAGGGTCAATTGTGCAGACACACAAATCCACATTTTGCGTTCGAGTGGGATATTAATAAACATTTAAATTTGTAACGTGCGACACAGTATTAGCTTGCCCTTGAAGGCAGATAACGACTCAGAGGTGCGAGGAACCACAGACAAGCGGGAAAGGCGGCCAGATGGAGAGCCAGACCCAGATTACTCCTCAAACTTTATGGTCCTCTAGATATTAATGTGTTATTGGCCAATTCATGAGTGTTTATAAGTGTAGGATTAAACGATAGCATCCAAAATAAACCACGTGTGCGAGGGAGCAACACTCTATCCCATACAGATAGAACAGGTGGAGTCCACATTTTTGCTGTACTGCCTTCTCCTGGCAAGACAGGGTATGGTGCCTCGACACCCATGATCCATTTTTCGAATTATATACGGTTAATTTTCATATTTACGCCTTTTTCTCATTTACCATTGTTATAAAAATATATCTATTAATAACGTTTGCAAAACCATGTCTCTATCCAACTCCGCTTTTGATATTTAGCTTGGTACTATCACCACGTATTCATAGTGTAGCTGTTTTTGTAAATGGTTGTAATTCATTTTCAAGATATGCTTTTATTTAGGCTTTAGTTTGTGAGAATATGGATTGCATTTATTTCCACTGAGTCGAATATCATTTCATAGCCTACAAAGGCTAGGCATATTAGTCTAGTCTTCATATGGCAGGATGGAAATGCAAACGTGTTATGGTGGAATGCTACGTTTTTACAACCAATCCAAGGAGGCAGTAGAAGCTGTATGAATCGCCTTGATAATTAGTCTAGTGATTCGTCTCGTGCAGAATATATACATTGATCCTGTAAGGTGTTGATAGAAATTGGTTTAAAAGATTATCTTAATGATAATCATCTCAAAAGCCACAAGTAATGAGTAATGTCCAGCCTTCAAAAAGTAGCGACCTATTTGCGTATTTTAACCTGCTTTAATTTCATTTATAAAGATGCACTAATACAGATTTGTTTTACCATACAAATATAAAAATACATAGATAACGTTTGGTATTTAAATACAGCACGTACATTTCAGACTGATAGTCACAAAATGCATCAGTTGGTATTACCATTATTTTGTTAGGTGGATGAATGCAACAATACGACTGATAATTCACTTTGGAACAAAACATGTTTCGTTGTGTTATTTCCTAATTGCTTATGCCTCAAAAGTACAGAAAAGGCCTATTATTCCCCACAAACTTGGCTTTTGTGACCAGGACACAAAAGCAAAGTTAATAATCCTGGGTAGTAAGTGTTATTTCCTAATTGCTTATGCCTCAAAAGTACAGAAAATTTATATTATTCCCCACAAACTTTGCTTTTGTGACCAGGACAGTGATATTTTGAAATTTACCTATGTTCAAATAGAAAACGTGTACATTTGTGTCTTTCGTTCACGTAAAGTCCTGGTCACAAAAGCAAAGTTTGTGGGGAATAATATCTAATTTCTATACTTTTTAGGCATAAGCAAATCAAAAATAACACTTAGTACCTAGGAACAAAAATTGGGTTACATAGTGATATGTGGTACAGGAAACCATATGCTCAACGTGATTTGTTGAACGCCTGTTTCGGCGATACACGGTTTACTGTGAGGTCTGTTTTCCAGAACACGACAGTGTTGTTTCGACTATACGCGGATTGGCGCTGCTCAGATTCTCACCTCCGCATCGAAAAGCAGTGCCACGAGAGTGCTGCGTCCATTGGAAGGTGTGAATAAATCGACTGCGAGAACGATTTATTTACCATGTATGTTTTTGCGTATATTTTTTGTGTGCATGTTTTTGTATGTAAATGTAACACGTTCAACACGCACAACGCAATATTCACACATTGCAGCATGCATCTAGCCATCCACTCGTTGAGGACGTCAGCCAGACGGCCACCTCGATGGTGAATCATCATCAACACGTTCAAGTGACAGGGTCAGGGGCGAGCGTCGGGCGTGAGAGTGCCGCGGTGCGGGAAGAGGGATGGAGACGGCGGTTTTGTGTTGTGGTGAAATCGAAAAATAAAGCGTGTACACATACACAATAAATGGGGAGCGACTCAGCATCCTTGATCACAATAACAAGTGCGGAAATAATGTACAATTAAATCTTGACTTAAAGCTTTCGTGACTGCAGGAATTCTTATTCTTTGGGTCTTTAGGTAAAGTCACGTAGATAGGTTGAAAGAAAATAGCAAAAAACTACGACGTTTCGATCACAAAAAAAAGTTTTTTTTTCTCCTGATGACGATCGCTTGTGTTGTGATCGAAACGTCGTAGTTTTTTGTTATTGTCTTTCAACCTATCTACGTGACTTTACCGAAAGACCCAAAGAACATGTACAATTAGTTTAAACAAAGAGGGAGGTGTTAATACTGGTAAGAACCTCCTGGTACACCAGCCCACAGGGGATTATTGTGTCCGTCGTGCAGGGAGGGGCTGGGTGGGGAGGGTGGGGAGGGGCTGGGTGGGGAGGGTGGGGCTGGGTGGGGGGTGGGAGGGGTGGGACTGGGTGGGGAGGGGCTGGTCACCCCGTGGTGCCCTTATAAAACTCAACATTTAACCTACTCACGCCGGCTTGTGCCCGCCCGGAATGCACCACGCCGCCGTTGACCCTGGCCATTGACCGAGCAACCCAACGTTCCTACCAGCTCCCTCCGCAGGAATGTGTTAATTTCGGACCCAATAACACAACCCTCTTTTCCCATAAGGTCTATTCTTTGTCGAATGCGGTTTTGCCCAACATGTTTTCTTCCAGGAACGTAACCCCCCCCCCCCCCCCCCCCCGTTCAGTGAGGTATATCTGATAATATAATGTATATTTAATAAGCGTCACCTTACCGAAATGTGCCAGTTTTTCTGTAAAGTATAAGCCCATTGTGCACTTTCAATATAATTTTTGGTAAAACAGAAAATGGCCAGTGAAGTGTTTACACAACACTGCTAATGCGTCTATTGTAAACACAGAATGTTCAAATCATATGTGAACAATCAACATAACTAGCCGTGGTATTTAAAAAAATGTGTCAACAAATCCTGACAAAGGCATCGAACCATTACATTACGGTAATGGTAATAATAATAGCGTTTTGTTTGCTCATTGCTCCTCATGTATATGTAGACTTTTCAAGGAACAATGCTTTGATTCGAATGTGGATTTTCTATGCTTCCTTATCAAATAAAACATATTCTACAAAGAAGTTGTTTGGTACATGAGGAACACGTATTTCTTCTATACATGGTCAAGATGCAACCCGTGCAATATCTTGTTACGCGTCACACTGCTTGGCAGAAGGGTCTCCAGTTAAAGGCGCTGTCGAGAGTCCCTCTACAGGTACTTTTGGCCTACTCTTCCATGCTGGTTATGTCTTGGAAGAGCTGAGAGGACCCACACTTTTCTCCACCATACGCAATCTGTTGTGTCGGTGTACCTATTTATAACTTTGAGTGGCGGGTGGTTAGGGGATTTAAGAGACTTGCAACATTGTGTGTCAGGTGGCGCTGCACAGGATTGAGAATCCAGTGTGCTCACTATGACACCACTGTAGCACCCCTATTTTCTGCTATAATCAAGGCAAAATCATAAAGGCCATTATGTGGGGTTTTTTTAAGTTTCATAACATCAGCCCAATCATTCACTCGTGGCAGGATGATTTCATAAAACGTGGGGTGCAATGTTCCATTCCATTTCTCTCAGGCATTTTTAAATTGCCTTGTCTCCCAGTAAAATAATGTCATTGAAATCAACCAAAAATAACATAAAACGCAACACATCTTCTGGAGTGAGAAATATATATATATTTTAAAACACCGAGACACAACAGAAACATCTGGTGCATATAATGGAATTTTAAAAACATTCCCCCGGAGTGATTTCACACCAAACAGAATAATTCATGGGGCAGGCAATGGAAAAGGAAAGTCTGGGGGGGGGGGGGCGGTGGGGGGCAATGATAATGATGACGATGATTGGGAACACTCACGTCTCGGAACTGCACGAGGCCAAGCTCACCCAGCTCGCTCACGCAGCTGTAGGCAGCCTCGCTCTGCAGGAACAGCTGCGCCAGGCACATCTCCTCGCTCCGGAACAGGGAACCCATGCTGACGTCTTGATATTCTTGCGTGTCAAAAAAAAATTGGTATGTTCTTTTAAATTCCTACGAATATAACAACCGCCGAGGAACTCCCTCCGAAGAGACTGCTGCTTCTGCAGTGGCTCGTGAGTCAGACGGCGCGACGAGGTGTGAATCTCGTGTAAGCGAGCCTCCAAAACAAAGTGAGCCTTGGAGAAATAACAGCACGAGCAAAGCGAACTAGGCATCAAACACTGGCACGGCGCTCGGATAACTGTGCTCGATCCACGTGCCTCTGCCTGAGTGCACTGTTCAAAGTTCACGCTCGGAAGTGAACAGTGATCCATTAGCCAACCGCGCGCCCCATATTACACAATGACAGGAGATGATGGCAGTGAGTAGCACAATGCTAAAAATGGTCCGATTACTGCTCCATCAGCACTTGGGAAGCGGGTGTGAATCTTGCCCAGACTCGTGGCAACTCTTCCCTTTAACCGTAGCAAAAAAAACGTCGGTATCGCAGACTACAGTTTAAGCCGTAGGCAAGCGAATCCAGTTTTACATCGTGCCCAGATCCCATTTAAACCAGTCAACCAGCACTGGTTTGTTTGTACAGAATGGGAAAAGGCAATTCGGTTCAACGATTGTTGACCATGGTGATTCAGATTACCCAGTTTGGCCTCACATTCTCAAGTAACACCATAATGCAGGCTTCCCTAAACCTTACACTTATTAACTGTCACCTTGTCATGTTTATCAAACCACGTGTGCGTGTGGATTTCAATGCACAATTACGTTTGAATTGGGAATCAGTAAAACACGACGAGGACTGGTGCTTTAAATCCCATAACAAATGAATGCTGTATCGTGTGCAAATATGTAGCATTGTCGCTGAGATGCCCAGGTATGTATGAACAATTCCACAGTATATTCTTTGCCACACGTGGACTTGATTACCATTAGAACGGGTAATACATCAGTCAGGCCATGTAGGCAACCGATCATTTGTGCCCACAAGCAAACATCATCCCAGTGTGTTTTCCCCATAACCGTATGCATTTACAGGGGGAAAAAAAGAATGATGTATATTCAATGATTAGTAGACGTAAAAAATTTTAATGTCACACTTGCAGACACTCTATTAGAAAGTCCCGATGTTACCGTGTACACATTTCACAAATGTATTTGTATAACGTTATCTTACTGGTGTTAACTTTAATGGCATTTATAAAGTAAAAAATGCTTACGTGTGATGAATTTACCCCAGTCGATCGGGTACGTTCAAGATAATGCAGACATCTGCCACAAGTTTATAAAGTCATTGCAAAAGCATCCAGTAAATGTAACTGCTGATTTGCCGTTCCAGAACAGAAGTGGTAATTACATTGTTAAATTAAGCAATTTGTTTACGTTTTATAGGCATGTCATAAAGGTTATGTAACATGAAATAATCCTGACTGTTGTCAGATTATAATAAAATATGAAACAAAGTTAAGTATCATGTTCAAACCTTCTGATAGAATAATCAAACGTTTGGTGGCTGTGGCTTGTATTGTATTGTTCTGCTAGTATTGTGTTGTTTTGTTTGCATTGTTTTGCTTATATCCATTGGTTTAACGTTTACTCAAAGTAGACAAAATAGACATTTACTCAACGTCTTCCAGATGTATAACCAACTACTTAGGAGCCGAATGTGTCAATAAAATGGTGCACCAAATATATCTCCATCTGGAGCTGGACTGTTTAATGAGGTCTCACCAACAACCATGATGTTTGAGATTTATTTAACTCGTCAGAAGGTTAGAAATCCTTCCGCTTTCTTTACGTGGAATATGCTGCCGTATCTTGACTTTGTAGTTTATTTTAATTGAGAAGAAAATGGGGGGGGGGGGGGTCAACCTAACTACTACAACATAATGTTTAATTACACTGTGTAACATTTTTTTTGTTACTGGGTAGTAAGTGTTATTTCCTGATTGGTTATGCCTCAAAAGTACAGACAATTGCTATTTTTACACGCTTTTATTTAGCTCACTCTGTTGTTGTTGTCGTTGTTGTTGTCGTTGTCGTATTCTCAATTCTTGTAACTCAATTTTTACCCACTTCCCAATGTGGTATCGACTGCAAACTTCGTATACTTATGTCTTACTGATGAAGTTACTAAATTCTATCATAAAAAAGTAAATAATATATTTTTAAACAATCTTTCTACACGCTTTCTATTAACTCTGTCTGTTGTTGTTGTCGTATTCTCAAATCTTGTAACTCAATTTTAACCCACTTTCCAATATGGTATCGACTGAAAACTTGGTATACTTATGTCATACTGATGACAATACTATATTCTATCATTAAAAATCAAAATAAATATTTTAAAGCCATCTTTTTTATATGTTATATTTCGCCTTGGCTCTAATTGTCCACGCTCAACTCATGTTTTGCTGTAAATCACCACGGTCCCTTACGTTATGGCAAGCCTCGGGGTCACTTCCTGGAGTTGTGGAGTTCTGCCATTTCTCGTACGGTACATTTCATTAAAGCGGGGTTTTAAAAAAGTATTTTTAAAATATTACTTATTCCCCACAAGCTTTGCTTTTGTGACCTGGACAGTTATTTCTTAAAATGGACCTATTTTTCAGAACACTCCAGATAGATTCAGTGCAGAGTAAACTTGAAATAACTTATAGAACATTCTAGAAATTTCCAGTAATATAAATAGTATTATAAATACAGGGGCTTTAAGCCCACCAGTTCAGTTTAGTTCCAGCTGCCTAAGTGGATACATATCTGCATTTTTCTGAGATGGCATCAAGAGGCTGCAAGCATCCGGCAGACGCATTTTGCTATGTTTGCGGCCAATTTATCAAGACAAGAGCGAAAAAGTACTCTTTGGAAGTATCTGCTAAGATGTGTGAGGCCTACAAGGCATATTTCGGCATGCCTGTCGGGGATCAAGACAAACCCTGGGCACCTAATTTCACGTGCAAGCAACGCAAATAAACTCTGGAAGGTAAGATGGACAATTGTTGCTCAGAATTTTATGTTATAAAATTTGTTACAATTTTATAAATTGTAAAAGTTTAGAATTTTAAATGTTTAGCAATTTTCAATGTTATTGAAAAAACATATCATGTATGAAAAATGTTGCGATAATCTCTTACACATTAGTCATGGGTGAAATGAAGGTATTTTTGAAGGATGGTAACGAGGGGAAAAGAGAGCCATGAAGTTCGCTATCCCAAGAATTTGGCAGGAACCCACTGACCACTCAAGCAACTGCTACTTCTGCATGGTGGACCCTTCCAAACTTCGGACTGGCAAGAATGCACCTGCTGTCACGTATCCGGACCTTCCTTCATCCATCGCCACGGTGCCACACTGCCATGAGCTCCCCGTACCCACTCCTCCGGAGAAAGAACAGCCGTCTTTAGCAAAGAACAGCAAGTCAGAGAGCATGGAAGACATTGTATATCCAGATGACAATTTCAGAGGTGGAGCTGAGGAGAGAAACCCATACTACCCCAACCAAAAATACCTCAACGACTTGATCAGAGAACTTGGTCTCACCAAGTCCAATGCAGAGTTTTTGACGTCTCGGCTCAAGCAGTGGAACTCGTTGGATAAAAGTGTGAAAATCACAGATCAGAGGAAGCGTCACCAACATTTTTGCAGCTTCTGCCACAATGTGAGCAGTCTGTTCGAGGCAATCGGAATCGCCTGTAACCAGAATGAGTGGCGCCTCTTCATTAACAGCTCATCCAGGAGCCTCAAAGCCGTGCTGCTCCATAATGGTAACAAGTTCCCGTCTCTTCCTCTGGCTCACTCGGTGCACTTGAAGAGGATTACAACAGCATCAATACCTTGCTGGACGTCTTGAAGTAAGATGAGTACGGCTCCGAGGTCATCGGAGACTTCAAAATGGTGGCATTCCTGATGGGTCTCCAAGGCGGTTTTACCAAGTTTCCCTGCTATCTTTGCCTTTGGGACAGCATGAACACCAAGGCGCACTACCACAGGCGGGACTGGCCACAGCGGACCGAGTTCTCTGTGGGGAGGAACAGCGTCAAGTGGGAGCCACTGATGGACCCCCGGAAGGTGCTGATGCCACCACTGCACATCAAATTGGGCCTTATGAAACAATTTGTCAGAGCTGTAGCTAAGGAGTCGGCAGCCTTAAAGTACCTTCAATACTTCTTTCCTAAGCTGTCTGAGGCAAAGGTCAAAGCTAGTTTCTTCGTCAGACCACAGATAAAAAATATTCTGGAGTGCAATGAATTCCCCAAGAAGCTCAATAGTAAGGAGAAAGCGGCTTGGAACAGTTTTGTCGCAGTGGTTCGTGGCTTGCTGGACAATCACAAGGTCGAAAAGTATGTGGAGCTGGTTGAGACTCTAGTGAAGAACTTCGGTACAATGGGCTGTAGGATGTCCCTTAGAGTCCATATCTTTGATGGTCATCTTGATTAATTCTAGGAGAACATGGGAAAATACTTGGAGGAGCAAGGCGAGCGCTTTCACCAGGATATACTGGACTTTGAACGCCACTTCCAAGGACAGTATATCGAGGACATGATGGGAGACTACATTTGGGGGCTGATTCGTGAAAGTGATTTAAATATAATCGTAAATCTCGACAAACTACTCACTTCTAAATATTTTGTAGTAATTTTTGTATTACTTTAATATGAATACATGTTAATTTTGATTCACTTGTTTTTTTTCTGACTTTATGTGAACGAAAAGACACAAATTCGCCCATTTTCTCTTTGAAAATAAGTACATTTTAAAATATCACTGTCCTGGTCACAAAAGCAAAGTTTTTGAAGAATAATAACCATTTTCTATACTTTTTAGGCATAAGCAATTATAAAATAACACTTATTACCCAGGAATAAAAATTGTGTTACATCGTGTTATTCTACATAAGCGCCGAGAGTTTAGCACAGTGATGTAGTGGTATAATGTTTGATGCGCTGTACCGTGAACCCAGCGACCCGAGTTCCATTCCCAGACACCACTAGCAGTGAGTGACCAGTGAAATCAGAAATGGTCCTGCCCTCCCACATTCAGCACCCCACACTGACCAGCCTGGCATATGGCCAAAAAAACCCATAACTAACATGGCGTGGGGTTGTCTTCGTTCAATGGTGGATTGAGAATGGTTGTAATTTATTTTATTTAAGCATTGAAAACAGGAGAAATTGAAAGGATCCAGTTCCCACACTCATCTTAATCCAGATATGTTTAGCTGAGCTCCAAGGTCAGGTGTGGCCATACAATTAGAGCAGGTTATATGCAATAGTATCAATCATTCAATTCATTACAATCACCAGAGCTGACCTCGGCACTTTTTGACCCCGATTAGTTCAGATGTTTTAAGCTCTGATTTATTGTCTGTTGGCCTGCAGATTAGTCATAGTCTGGCTGTACATGGACATCAGCCTGCATTATGCTCTCGCCAATTATTATAATAGTACTCAAAACATAATTACACGATTTAAAATCAGAGGGAATTATTGAGCAATAACATATGAATGGTAATTGCTGGCTCCCCCAGACCTGGCAAATGTTGGTTCACAATGAAGATTTTTAGGCAATAGCAGTCAACAAAAAATGCATTCAGCAGCCTTGGAGCCAAAACTATGGTCAAGAAAGAGGAATTAATTGATATTTATCAACTATGTTTCTCTTTTATCGTACAACTCAATGCAAGGGAAAGATCAACATTTTTACCCCCTCGTGTATTAATTATTAACGTAAAAACATGGCTTTGTTCAATGTAATTTTAGAAATCAAAGGAACCCCCCCACCCAACCCCACAAGTGTTGACAATGTTTAATTGAATTTCATAGCAGTCAGAGTTATTATAGCAGTCCACTACAGTGGATAATATGCATGAGGGTCAATAAGCAAAGCTACTAGTATAGCTTGTTACATATTTACACTGGTAAGCATTTTTTGCAATTAACACTGCAGTATACGCATCATATAAATGTATAATCATTAGAGTGACTGTAGTCTTGACTTTAGTCTCATCATGCTGTGGTATTACTATGAACTATGAGATAGCTGTCAGTGTTAATACCCACATTACTATACTGAAAATAACGTGTTTAATGTCACACGAGTTGTGTTATACAAAGTCGTTTTGGTTTTCCCACTTCTAATCAACGTTGATCTGTTATCGGAATCATTCAATTGTGTTTTTGTTTGCTGATATCAAAAAAGGTTGCCTTATAGAGATAATTCCTGTCATGGGAATGATGAATTACGACCACTGTCACAGGCCACTGTTGATCAGGAAAATATGTTTAGTTTTAATTTGATGACAAAGACAAATATCTCAAAGGTACGAAAAGTGACTCATTGTACTTCATGTTGATTGAGCCGTAGCTATTTTCATCTAAGAAGGGGTTACATGTCACTTATCTAACCACATCCACCTTCATTCGTTTCAGTTAAGTTACTAAAAGGACTAGCCACGTATCCATTGTGAAAAGAAATATGGTAACAAGCACACACTTGCCACCTCTCATTAAAATAGAACGCTACTCTGTTAACCCATATGCCGCTTTGGATATGTCTACTCAGCAAAAGCATGGGCCGTGGTAACAGGGCAGTAATTAATTACGATGACTTTGGTGATGATTTGAGTTATACGGCCAACTTTTATGTGGGTCATGGAGCTTTGTACCCCGTCTTAAGAGCCACCTATTACCACACATTTTAAACATTAATTATCCACGTGTTCTTAGGAGAAATATTAACTAAATTGAACTACCGTATACAATTCTGGTTAAGTCGTAGCACATATCATACTTATAACTGCTCTTTTGTTAAATGTACAGCCCTTGTGTAAATTAACTGCTGAATGTAGGCCTCGTTGGTCATGGGAGTCATCTGTTTATACAAATCTAGTACCACAGAGAATGAGTGAAAAATCATAGGTTCTTGATGGGTTTGTTTTCCATAAAGCGAGTTAACCTGGCTTAGTTTTTCCAATTCAACTTAGAAAATATTTTCTATGACAGCTCCAATTTCGTCGAAAGTGCCACTATTCTATATTCTGCACAACATAAAAGACATAACAGGCTGATGAGAGCCGTTAGCCAGTGATGTACATTCCATATACCTATGGCAGGGGTGAGAAATTATAAGACAAGCAGTCGACTTTTTTTAAAAGTGGAACTCATTTTATTAACCCCAAAGAAGTGAATGACTCATTCGAAGCAAACTGGGATGTAAACTCAGGTTACTTCCTACGATGAGTTGTGCACAATAGCCAGTATGCAACACAGTCACATACTCTACAAAGGTGGGAATTTACTGCATATAAACGGTAATGGTTTTCACTTTGCAGAGCACAACAATTAACACCTTTGTTATTCTAGAATATTTATAAAAAGGATTGTGCCAGTCTGCAATTAACATTGAAAGTAAAATGAAAATGCTTACAGCAAATGGGTGTTCGATGGGATTAACCATGTTTAACCAGAAATAGAGACAAGCATGGAGCACATATGCTAAAGATTCTGCAACACTATGAGGAAATTATGATGGCAACGGTTTGCAACAAAAAAAAACATATTTCAAATACATTCAACAAAAAGTCAGCAAAACTAAAATGAGCAGATTATCTTTGCTCTATCACAAACGATTGCACTAAGAGAGCAATCGAGGGCTCCTAAGGAATTAATTGACGACGAATCAGCATACCACACTGAGCAAGTTTGAATGTAGCAAGTGGACTGTATATATACATGATTTTTTTCAAATATGGTAATCTCAGATTTGCTGGAAATTGCTGAGTAAAACCTCCACGGACACCAACCTCAACACACACAGCTGGAGGTAACTGCCGCGGCTGCCTCTGTCCAGCGATGTGTATCAGGGGGATCAATGCAGGATTACTCCATAGATATACAAGTTGCAGGAGGTTAAATGCATTGCGATTTGCTTGACTGGTTCTGGCAGATGTACACAATGACATTCACAAACTTCACATCAGTTTTGGCCAATAGAATTACAGCACAAGTGGAGTGACACCCAGCACAGTAGTCTTCAATAATATAAGCATTTATTTCTTCCAGAAAGAGACACGGTCATCAAAGATTCCCTTTATTCCAAACGTTCCCAGCTCTCGCGTCCCCCTACTTATATATCACTCGAGCCCCTTTCTCGAAGGTTCATTCACCCACTTTCTCTCCAGCCAATCAGCTTCCCACTTTCTCTAACGGATCCCAAACCGTTCTCCCCTGTCAATCATCCTCCTTTTCCCCGCCCTTCCCATTTGTATTTCTACCTTCAATTCCTTCAATTTCCCTGCCTCTAACCATCTAATTTCAGCAGTGGCGGCTCCTGCAAAATCTCTCAGGGGGGGCAAATGTCTGGATGATTGATAAGGATAAGGTCCACCCATATTCTCAGGTTTTTTCGGTAAAGTCACGTAGGTAAAAACATTAAAATTAATGAAAGTAAAATAAAACAAAACAAAAATAAAATTCACGACGTTTCGGAGGCAATGGATAAATTAACAGCTTAAGCATGTAAAGGCAACTTCACTTCTTTAATATTAATGAAAAATAAAGTGACTCTTACAATACATCTTGTTTGTTTCTATCTCACTATTATTACAATCCACTTAGTTTATTTTATTAAAGATTTCACTAGGTGGCGACAAATAACATTGTTGACTGAAACGTGCTTACGTATGATGACGTAAGCACGTTAGTGCGAGCCCTCCCGGAAGCCATAGAGAATGCATTGCAGCGCCCGCCTTTCGAAAAAAAACATCTTTGAATGTAAGTCTATGGGACCACACGGGGCGATTCTCAGCCAGAGTGAAATCGCCCAAAAAGAGGCGGTACTCCACAGAATGTGACATGACGCTGATTGGACTATATCCAGAGGCACAGTAACGGCTGAGATTGGTGGTGCGTCGCCCAATCGCCCTAATGAAGAAACCGCCCCTGAATTTCAGGCCCGTTAAGTAGCCATCATAGGGTTTGTTTTTACAGCATGATTCTCCGTGTCTCGTGGTGTCCACCACGTCAGGCGAGTATCGTTGGTAGTGATGCAACCTCCACACAAATATAAAATGTTCGCATTGAACTGTATGTGGGATAACGTGCAAATTATGTTATCAGACCATTCTATCCAGCCCATCATGGATTTGAAATTCAAAAAAACTCTATTCAGAGATGATATAAGTGCTATCTTACCAATAAAATACATTCCATTGCATGTGTAGTGATATCAAAAATATTTGATGAAATAAATTAAGCTATGATTAAATTATGTATCATAGGTTCTTTATTCATACCGTCAAAGCAAGCTTTTGTTTGAAATTAAATTGTGTTTAGTGCTTGAATACAGATGTATGTTCACTGATACATTTGCTTTTGTTGGGTCATTCAATCAAAATGACTAAAGGCTTGTGCTGTCTTGAATGATTTATATGTTTTTGAATCAATAATACTTCACATCCATCCTTATACTGTACTTGAATAAAAAAAAATCACGACAGGAATAATTCACACGACTGAATTAAAATAGATAATCGTTTTTGTTCATTATGAATATATGAATCGCTATCAGATACATTTGTTTCACATCACATAAATATGTGAGGTTGTAGGAAGGAAGTCGACACTGTCAGAAAATTTGCCTTTTCATGTGTTTCATGAGCTGAACTAAATGGACAAATTAAGCGTGCAATTAGGAATTGAACAGAATATATAACCCATAACTAATTTAGCAGTGGCTTTTTTCCATACATCTCAAGAGGGCATCTGACAAAATCATCCATATTCATACTCAACTAAGTTGCAGTGCAATGGAAGTTCTATGGTTTTTGTTTCTCGTATCCTCAATTGAAGTTATCTTAGACATATATAGAGTATCGTGAAAAATACGAGATTCATTATACACGAGTAGTGGAGAGTCCATTGAGATACAAAGGTAATGCATTACTATAAGGAATTTGCTCACCAACATCTGGAGTTTTTCCATGAAAATGTAATTTTGTGTGGCCAGTTGTTGGCAAGAGGCGCACGCGCCAACATGATTGTATGAATGTATGTTGAACTTCTTTCGCGCCGTACATTAGGCAACCATGATAACCAAAGGTGTTGTAAGTGGTAGGAAGTATCAGCAGTGCTTCGGTCTTTAAGCCAAATTACCCAAATTATCTGGTCAAAGATAATTCCATCTGCATTCTCATGAGCCGCATATCATAAACTTTTTCAACGACATCCCATTAATTGAAATTGGTGAAGTGGTCCAGGAAGCGTTATCCAGAACAAACCTATGTACGATACTGTATACGTTGTATACATTGCGCTCATATGCAAACACATTACCAACCTTATGTGTTTATTGAACTGACGGCAATTTATTTAGAAAAATAGGACCAGTATTTTTTTTAATGCTGCCTTTTAAATCTAGTTTGTTCAATGTTTCCTATACATTTTTATTTCTCATGGATATGTTAAATGCACAATACCTAGATTTGCATCCTGTATCACGTACATTTAATTGCAAGAGAGTATTTGTAAATTATATAGGTATAGGTTAGATGTGTCAGACTGTCAGTCTATGCATACAAGTAACCATAACATGGTCTCCAAATAGACATATTTAAAATGTATCACTTTGTGGAATACGTATTGCATTCGTAATATCTAATAACCCATTTAAATGTACATTCCATTAGACGGATCTCTCTCGTCTAATGACCTGTCCTCAAATTGCTCCTCATTTGCTGTTTGTGTAGTTAATGGATTTTTACAAATGCTCCATATGCCTGACCTTCCTATCTTTCCTTTCTACAATCAATTTCCTTTATTCATCCAAGACACTGCATGTTTACTTATTACCAGGGGTCGCAAAACAAATGGATCGTGGGTCTGATTGATGAAGCATTGACAAAGGATAGCGAGCAGGGAAGTTTTGCGCAACGTTATTGGTCTAAGTCCCACGGACCTGCCCCTACGTTCTACATGATAATCGCTGTGGTGGAAGGACTTTACTTTCTTCTTACAATGGTTTAATTTGAATCACACTACATGTTGGTTGTGCAGGTCATATAAATTGTACGCATTCAGTATAAATTATATCAAGCTATGCTGATAATGCCATTGCTAGAAACGCCACGTTCCCAGATGCAATTTAGTTTAGATATAAGGTTTTTAAGTGAAAGTGTTTTGTTTGTCTAACAAGGTGAATAAAAGAGCAGGATGAATATCATTGCCAAGAGTAACCTGGGTCACGATAATGCTGAAGCAAATAAAATAAACTCCAGCAATGAAAACAAACAGAAATCAGAACATTGTGTGTTTGTGTTACATTCAAAGCATGTGGGCACATTCAAAGTATGTGCTGTGATTTCATTGTGCAACAATTTTTTCTTTTTTTTTGTTCCTGGGTAGTGTTATTTCCTAATTGCTTATGCCTCAAAAGTAGAGAAAATTGCTATTATTCCGCACAAACTTTTCTTTTGTGACCAGGACAGTGATATTTAGTAACTTCTATAACATTCTAGAACTTTACAGTAATATAAATAGTAGTAGGGGCCTTAATCCCACCACTTCAGTTTAGTTCCGGCTGCCTAAGTGGATACATATCTGCATTTTTCTGAGATGGCATCAAGAGGCTGCATGCATCCGGCAGACGCATTTTGCTATGTCTGCGGCCAATTTATCAAGTTCAAGTTTCAAGTTCATTTATTAGGTATAGCCCTGTGAGCCATTCGACTCTTGAATCGGGTGCAACCGCAACAAACAAAAAACAAAAACATGAACAAGAAAACATCTTAAAGTGAATATGTGACTAAGTGCAAACAGAAAATCCAAGAAAAGACAGCAAAATGTTGCAGAACAAGAGCGAAAAAGTACTCTGTGGAAGCATCTGCTAAGATGTGTGAGGCCTACAAGGCATATTTTGGCATGCCTGTCGGGGATCAAGACAAACCCTGGGCACCTCATTTCACCTGCGAGCAATGCAATAACTCTGGAAGGTAAGATGGACAATTGTTGCTCAGAATTTTATGTTATAAAATTTATTACAACTTTTAAATTTTTAAAAGTTTTGAATTTTAAAATATTTTCAATGTTATTGAAAAAATATATAATGTATGAAAAATGTTGCGAGAGTCTCTTACAGAATAGTCATGGGTGAAATAAATGTATTTTTGTAGGATTGTACAGAGGGGAAAAGAGAGCCATGAAGTTCGCTATCCCAATAATTTTGCGGGAACCCACTGACCACTCAAGTAACTGCTACTTCTGCATGGTCGACCCTTCCAAACGTCGGACTGACAAGAATGCACCTGCTATCACGTATCCGGACCTTCCTTCATCCATCGCCATGGTGCCACACTGCGATGAGCTCCCCGTACCCACTCGTCCGGAGAGAAAGCAGCCGTCTTTAGAAGAGAACAGCAAGTCAGAGAGCGAGGAAGACCTTGTAGATCCAGATGACAATTTCAGAGGTGGAGCTGAGGAGAGAAACCCATACTACCCCAACCAAAAAGACCTCAACGGCTTGATCAGAGATCTTGGTCTCACCAAGTCCAATGCCGAGTGTTGGACGAATAGGCTCAAACAGTGGAACTTGTTGGATGAAACTGTGCAAGTCGCAGATCAGAGGAAGCCTTTTTGCAGCTTCTTCATCCGTCAAGATGGGCTCTGCTTCTGCCACAATGTGACCAGTCTGTTCGATGCAATCGGAATTGCCTGTAACCAGAATGAGTGGCGCCTCTTAATTGACAGCTCATCCAGGAGCCTCAAAGCCGTACTGCTCCAATATGGTAACAATTACCCGTCTCTTCCCCTGGCTCACTCGGTGCACCTCAAAGAGGATGACAACAGCATACTCTTTGTTTTTTTCAGTAAAGTCACGTAGGTATAAAATAAAAGAAATTAAATCACGACGTTTCGGGCGCAACACAAGTGTCCGTCATCAGATGGGACAACCACAGCTAGAAACAATTGCTGAAGTGGGCAAAAGAGGTGCTTGTATCAAGAGGCTATCTAGGTAAGAGAGGGAGGGCGGAGCAAGGGAGGAGAGATGGAGAGTGTGGGGTAGGGAGAATGGGGCGCAAGCACGGCAAAATGCCGGGCTGGGAAGTAAGCTGCAGAAAACTGGAGATGCAGATATGAAGGCAAACTATAAAGCAGTTAAGGTTTTACCTGGTTAATAACATCCTTCCAATGATTGCTCAATTTGTATCCATCTTCTCGGTTGAAGTTATGTCTATGTTTATATATCTGGATGGCTTCATGAACAAACCTTTGATAGTAGCCGGAAGGTTTCCAGAGCACCTTGGTCTCGGAAAAAACAATATCATGAGAAGCCACAGCGTTATAGCAATCGTCAGCCACGGCAGATGTATTAGTCCTGTCGTGTTTCAGATCTGCCTTGTGCTCGCGAACATGGTCCGACACATGCCGTTTCGTTTCCCCAAAGTAACAATCACCACAGGAGCAACTTAGTTTGTAGATTCCCGGATATTGCATGTCAGGAATGACATCCTTCACAGATGGAATTAGATCACGGATTTTGTGTACTGTACTGAATCGGACCTGGATCTTGTGTTTGTTAAAGATTTTGGCAATCTTTTTGGTAACGCCTGCTATGTATGGTAACGTGATGGTTTTGATCGGCGTCTCAGAGGATTGTTTCTCATGGTTGGAGAAACAGCTTTGCGGATAATGCGGTCCGAATATCCATTCATCTTAAGGGCCTGGTGTACGTGTTCCAGTTCACTGGATAGGTGGTGTTGGTCAGAAATGCAGTGGGCCCTATGGTGTAGTGTTTTGATGAGGGAATTCTTATGTGCCGGATGGTGGTGGGAATCAGGTTTCAGATAGGAATCTGTGTGGATGGCTTTCCTGTAGACAGTGTCCCAAAGAGCCATCATGTTTCTTCTCAAACACAACATCCAGGAATAGTAGCTTACCATCCTTCTCTACTTCCATGGTGAATTTGATGGATGGGTGTATGGAATTAATGTGGTTGAGAAATTGGTTCAATGCTGGCAGGCCATGTGGTCAAATGACGAAAGTGTCATCCACATATCTCTTCCACAAGGAAGGACGTAGGGTGGATGTCTGGATGGCATCTGTTTCAAATTTCTCCATGAAAACATTCGCTATCACTGGTGATAAGGGGGAACCCATGGGAGTACCTTCATTTTGTTTGTAGAAAGTACCATTCCAGGTGAAGCGTTGGTAAGGCAGTGCCTAACCAGAATAGTAACATCAGGGTTCTGTCCATTTTGGAATAAATATTCAATTATTGCTAAGGTGTCAGGCACTGGAACCTTGGTGAACAGAGAAACCACATCAAAGCTGACGAGAAAATCATCTGGAGACAGTGAAATGCCCTTGATTATAGAGATCAAGTGAGCTGAAGTATGTACTGCTGAGGTAGTCTTGCCACAGTATTAAGACCTTGCTGGATACCTTGAAGTATGATGAGTACAGCTGCGAGGTCATCAGAGACTTCAAAATGGTGGCATTCCTGATGGGTCTCCAAGGCGGTTTTACCAAGTTTCCCTGCTATCTTTGCCTTTGGGACAGCAGGAACACCAAGGCGCACTTCCACAGGCGGGACTGGCCATAGCGGACCGAATTCTCTGTGGAGAGGAACAACGTCAAGTTGGAACCACTGGTGGACCCCCGGATAGTGTTGATGCCACCACTGCACATCAAATTGGGCCTTATGAAACAATTTATCAGAGCTGTAGATAAGGAGTCGGCAGCCTTAAAGTACCTTCAAGACTTCTTCCCTAAGCTGTCTGAGGCAAAGGTCAAAGCCGGTGTCTTCGTCAGACCACAGATAAAGAAGATCCTGGAGTGCAATGAATTCCCCAAGAAATTCACTAGTAAGGAGAAAGCAGCTTGTAACAGCTTTGTCGCAGTGGTTTGTGGCTTCCTGGGTAATCACAAAGTCAAAAACTATGTGGAGCTGGTTGAGACTCGAGTGAAGAACTTCGGCACAATGGGCTGTAGGATGTCCCTCAAAGTCCATATCCTTGATGCTCATCTTGATCAATTCTAGGAGAACATGGGAGCATACTTGGAGGAGCAAGGCGAGAGCTTCCACCAGCATATACTGGACTTTGAATTCCACTACCAAGGACAGTATAACGAGAACATGATGGGAGACTACATTTGGGGGCTGATTCGTGAAAGTGATTTACAGTATCATCGTAAATCTAAAAAAAACTACTCACTTATATATCTTTTGTAGTCATTTTGTTATTACTTTCGTATAAATACATGTACATTTTCATTCATGTTGTTTTTTCTGACTTTATGTGAACGAAAAGACACACATTCGCCCGTTTTCTCATTTAAAATATATAAATAAATAAATATCACTCTCCTGGTTACAAAACCAAATTTGTGGGGAATAATAGCCATTTTCTATACTTTTTAGGCATAAGCAATTATGCAATAACACTTACTACCCAGGAACAAAAATTGCATGACATAATGATTTCAAGGAGCACAACAGAGATACCATTTCAATCCCTGCAGGGAGAACCCTCGGCATTATAAAACATCTAGTGGTGCGTTGATGTGACAAACATAGTGACACATTACGACATCTTGTGAGAATTTATAGACATGTTTTGTTTCTAATGAATGTTGAGTGATCACTGCAGAATATATTTGTCCACAAATTAATCTTAAAGACCAATTGATTTCACACACAATGTTGGGCGCTGTACAAATTATTCATTAAAATGTTTGTCCACGAATAAAACATGCGTACCTTCTTATTGAAAGTGAGTGTTTTTCAGAGACTATTGCGATCGCTATAAAGTGTAAGCTAATGACTGGCGATCAAGGGCAGACAGCAGGAGAGCAATCTCTCTGTCCTTGCTATACTGCCATTAGTCAAGGGCAGGGAGCTTGTTGTGTCACAAAGCACGAACAGCGACAATGTTTTTAGATAAAACACAGCGTGGAAAACGTTTCTATGACTAAAGGTTTTGCAGATGCAAAACACCCTGTCTGCGTATTAACCATGAATATCATTGAACAGGAATGCAAGGATATTTCACATGTAATTTAGGATGTTGTCATGCGTGACTCAATGCTGCACCATATTGTCATTTGTGATGTTGATGCAGAATGGCTAGAGACTTGTCTTTCAGTTTGTAACCAACACAAAATATTTCACACTATGGACAATTGCAAATCGACTAGGGTGCTTGATTCCATGAAACAACACCCCTGTAACATTCTCTATCCCTACACATCCACCATCACACACTTTACACATTTCTGCAAAAGCCAGTTATGAAATTACTTCGATTTTTTTCCCCATCGGCTGTTGCATTGCTCACAACCATGATAACATTGGATGTACATTAGCCTCTGCTAAATTATTCAAAGATATTTGACATTTATAAACTTATATTCACATGACAGCATATATATTTTTACATATACATGAATTCAATTGTTTGAATGTAATTGTGTGATCGTGGTCAACTGTACTAAGTATTTAGATACAACACGTTTTAAAATGCAGCAGAAAATATATTGCTGTACAATAAGAACTTGGGAACTATTAAATATCATAATTCCAGTCTAGTTGTGCCACAGCAAACATTTTACAACGTAACCATGAGCCATAAGGAAACGTCGATCAGGGCCATGGTTGTATTGTATATGCAATTTAAAAGGACTTGGAGTGTGCGTAGACGTAATGACTACAAAACTCTAATTCTGAACTACCTACATCAGATAAGAATAGGTTTTCCCCTTTTTTTCTGGCAACAAAACAGGTGTTAAGATGTTAAAACACCAAACTGAAACCTTTTGCAAGTGTAATAAAAGACTCCGTCAGGCACTGCTGGTCTCCGCTTGTCTTTTATTCAGGTTCTTCTCCGCACCCCGCTGGTCTCCTCCACGGACCAGCATCGTCTCGCGCGCGCCCCGCGCACCCTCCCTCTCTCTCGCGTGCCACGCACGCTCCTCCGTTAGCTCCTCTACTCCCGCACTCCGCACACCGCTGGCCGACGGCGTGCTGAGGTCCTTCGGCCACGTGGCCGATGGCGCGGATCTCTCTCTCACCACTCAACGTGGCTCAGACTCTTAACTTCCCCGACTACCCCGATCTCTTCCGGGCTCCCACTTATATCCATTCCCCCCACGTGACCCTGACTCCTCCCCTTCCGGATCGTCAGATCCGGCCTTCCCATACTACCCCGCTGGCTCCGCCCCCATTCACCTCGCCTCCCATTGGAGCCGAGGTGAACGGTGACCCCTCCCACACGCCCCGCAGACCAGGCTCCGCCCCCCAATACCCCGGGCCGTGTGATTGGACCAGAGCCCAGCAACAACCCCATTTACGCTCGCATTAAACAAGGAATCATGTCTCCATTGACTACATATACTTGTGGTGAAAATACAAGCAAAAAACATGCTCTGACAGTATATGCATTGTCTTTGAAACTGATTGGTCCACACCAGAGACAGCTTTCTTTCGAGCCTAGTCTCAAACGGTGTTAGACCAGAGGACACCAAAAGGCGAACAGCACAAAGACAATGCACTATCAGGACAATGAGGGCTCGGGTGAGCAGCTATATCATGGGACCTCCTTTGCCAGTCTGGAAATATAAGAATCGGTTTTCCCCTATTATTGGGTCTTTCGGTAAAGTCACGTAGATAGGTTCAAAGAAAATAACAAAAATAACAAAAAACTACGACGTTTCGATTTTCTTTGAAGCTATCTATGTGACTTTACCGAAAGACCCAAGAATATGAATTCATGCAGTCACGAAAGCTTTAAGTCAAGGCTTTCCCCTTTTTCTGGCAACAAAACAGGTCTTAAGATGTTAAAACACCAAAAGGTTTCAGTTTGGCGTTTTAACATCTTAACACCTGTTTTGTTGCCAGAAAAAAGGGGAAAACCTATTCTTATATTTTCAGACTGGCAAAAGAGGTCACATGATGTACCTACATCAGAGCTTTAAAAATTACATTCGTAAACAGTTCGAACAGATGTCAAGTCCATTAATACAGATTTATACACTCATTGTGATGAATATGGTGACAGGGTCACAATAAATAAAATACAAATCTGAGATAGGGCGAATAAAAAAATCCAAATCAATTTTATGAGGAATGTACCCATTACCATCTGGCCCTAACAGTCAACAATTTGCTCCACCTTGGCAACTTGTCGTAAAATCTTTAGCTCGAACATCCGATCATTTACTGCAAGGTGACGCAAGAGAGATTTCAAAAAATGCACGGGGAAACTGATCATCCACCTTCCAGCACTTTAGGTCCTCGCACGCAGGCTTGTGGTGGCGACTTGCAAGGCGCATGCACGCGGGCGGCATGCTAATTCCCAATAACCTACACCCATCAATCCCAACCTTCACCGCTCACCGCACCGCGAGACTCACGCACGGCGACGCAACCAGCCTGCACACTTAAACCCGGGGCCCTTCCAGGATCAGGAGGGCGAGTTTGGGAGTTTGTACAGCAGCGGCCAACAGCGGCTGGCTTATTTATTATGCGTCGTTGTGTTTTATTATCTCCGGAAACTAAAACACCTGTGCTATCTGACATAGCAACGACCTAGGCTAAATCGCACGTTCGCGTCGATTCAAATGCTTCTTAATGAAGTACACTTTTGTGACGGCGAGGAGGAGGAAGACGAGGAGGAGTAGGAATGTGTTTTGCTTAAGAGTTCGGACTAGTGACGAGTGGGACAAGTTCTATTTTGGAAAGTTTCGTGGCCGCTGCCGCGCGCTGCCACCCACGTGAAGTGTCAATCGCTCGCGAGTAATTGATGGTGCGAGATGCGCGCATTCACGAAGCGGCAGAGCGAAACGTTCGCGCTAATTGCAAGGGGGGCGCAGCTCAGAGCATCAGCACCCGCGACATTATCGGCTCGGGAAAACAACATTTACGTGTAATCATAATAATACATCGCGCACAAAAAATATAAACAATGCAAACGGTTACAGATTCTAAATGCATACATCCCAGCAACGAGGGAGGGTACATGTAAAAATATATATATTACAGCACACGGACCAATCGGTGCGTAATGATGCCGAGCATGGCGAGGTGTGATTTCAATTTCAAATGGTCCCTGTTCACCGGCGGCTGAGAGGAGCCACCCATCCTAGCCAGAGCGCACGACTTACATCCACACACACACGCACACCCTCATCACACAGGCAGATTCACAGCAGGCGCGCACACACTCACGCACGCAGACTCACATCAGATGCACACACACTCACGCACGGAGACTCACATCAGACGCACACACACTCACGCACGAAGACTCACATTAGACACACACACTCACGCAGGGAGACTCACATCAGACGCACACACACGCACGCACGGAGACTCACATTAGACGCACACACACTCACGCACGGAGACTCACATTAGACACACACACTCACGCACGGAGACTCACATCAGACGCGCACACACTCACGCACGGAGACTCACATCAGACGCACACACACTCACGCACGGAGACTCACATTAGACACACACACTCACGCAGGGAGACTCACATCAGACGCACACACACGCACGCACGAAGACTCACATCAGACGCGCGCACACGCACGAAAAACAGCAGACGCGCACACACGCACGCAGACTCACATCAGACGCGCGCACACGCACGAAAGAGAGCACACGCACACACACTCACGCACGCAGACTCACATCAGACGCACGCAGACACCAGCGGGGGTTGGCGGCAGGGGGCTGGTGGTCCTCTTCATCCGCCAGACAGACACCGCGCGCGTCGCGTGCTCACTGCACGAGTCGCAGCCTCCATCCACTCGCTCCCATCCACCATCACAAACGTGCTTGCTCGGCTTTCTGCCGTAGTTTATTGTCTTTGTTGTGATGTTTATAGCATTAGAAATATAGCATTTCTCATTCTCGTATTTTTTTTATTTTTTCCTCCTCCCGTCTGCAACGTAATTAAAAAAAGAGTACACAAACAACCCGGGTGAAATAGAGGAACCGAACATGAGATTGGCGACACTTGCACAGTGTGTCGCGGAATAAGATAACCTAGCCTGCAGTAGTGTCCGTGGTATAGATCGTGCAGGGTCTACGGTAGCGATATCGCGTGGAGGACGAGGTAGGGGCGTTGAGATATAAACAGACAGGCAGGTAGGTAGGCAGGTGGGTGGGTAGGTAGGCAGGCAGATACAGAAATAGGTGGCAATGCGCGTGGACGAGAAGGCAGAGGGGCCCGACTGCGACTTGGCCCCGCTGTGATCTGGCATCTGGGATGCGGATGAGTCGTCATGCGGGGCTCAGCCTGTGCCTCCCGGCTGCGCGCCCTGCTGCCCGCAGCGCTCTGCTGCCTGGCAGCGCTCGCCGGCGAGAGGTCGTGGGGTCTCCCCGCCGGACTTGGCTCCCAGGGGCCCAACGGGTCGGCTCCCTGCACTGCGCCGGCCAGCAATGGCACCAGCAGCAGCAGAAGCAGCGCTGCGCAGAACTGCACGGGTAAGAGAAAAGGCTCCGTGTTGACCACGCTGCGGACAACGGCGCGTGTTCATCACAGGACCCCGCAGCAGCCATCTCTCATACACACACATCAGTGCGTGTTCTGCTGATACAGTGTGCGCTTTGCTGCGAATGTGTGTGTGCTGATGCGCTCTGCCCGCATGTGCAGGCAGCATCGTGGGAGCTGTGTTCTTCTCTTTTGGCTGGGGCTTATTTCGCGTGAAATTCCGAAAGAGGATGGCGCAGCGTTGTGGAGTATTCGCGTAAGGGTGACACGCGCATGCATAGCCCGCAGCTCACTGAGAAGTGCACGTGTTTACTCTGCCAAAACGCATACAGAGAATGTGTACTGGTGTTCATGTGTATGTGCTTTTCTGACCGGCAGAATAATACAGAGCTAAGTGCATCATATTTTGCCGTTTGTGAGTGAGTTTCATTGTGTGGTAAATGCCATTAAATGTCTACTTGACAACAGATGACCTTGCTCGATATAGACAATGCATTCGAATTACTGAGATGGGGTATTTAAACAGCCAAACATTTGCAATCCGAAAGCTTCCGTTGCTAGCGTGCTAATCACTCGACTCTGTGAACCAGCAACCTCGTTATCGTGAGCGTCATCAGCAATGCATGACCAGTGATGGCTCGTGACTTGCGGTGCGTTTTTAAAGAGGAAAATCGAGGTGGAGGATACATTTACAAATCACTCGTGTGACCCTTAATTTGGCTCCGCTAACATGACCACATATTCGCCTTGGTTTTTTTCTAGCATAATTGAACAACAGAACATTTTCACACATTGACTTGGCTCCCTTCTTACAATGGTGCCAATATCTACATCAATCACAAAAGCAAAGGGGGTTTGAACCTTGAATGCCCATTCCTCCCTGTAACAGCCCATCCACTTATCACCATACCCCTATTGTTCTTAAACATCGAGAATACCTCGTAATATGGGCAGCAGTGTACACTTTATGAATGTGTTCATTATCGGTTTTGCTGTTTGATTATAACAGAAATTATTAATGTTTCCACCAGTAGATGAGTGTTTTCCTTCACCGGCAGATAGATACATTTTCTCGCTGGTTGTTAGTATGGACACAAGCAGCATCGGAGCAGCGCGTCTTGTTCAAATATTGCGGCTCTCTGGACTGGGTACTAGACAATCAGTCCCCATTCTGGTTGGGATAGAGATGATGGTTAAAGAGCCACTCTTGCATCCATTGTGGGATTCGGCAGCTGAGCGACCTTCAAATGTACTCCCACAAAACGATACAAAACCGTTTGGCAATGAGACCTCGTGGCTTTAAATTGCATTTAAAAGCATTAAAGCTGCAAAGGGTAAATGTACCAAAGTATATCTTCATATTCTTGGTTCTATCGGTAAAGTCACGTAGAAGGGAAATAATACAAATATTAAACAATAAAAATCTCACGACGTTTCGACTGCAACACAAGCAATCATCATCATGTGACTTTACCGAAAGAACCAAGAATATGAATCCCTGCAGTCACGAAAGCTTTAAAACATAATTTGTATCTTCATAGTTTTTACATGCAAATGAATGTGCTATGTTTGGAATACCGTACTTATTATGATACATACTACATATATCGTATATACAGCAATACACCAATGGTAAATAGCAAAATATTGTGTTGCTATTAATAGCGGTATGCACATCAATTAGGACACACAGCATGTACACACTCATAGACACGTACTTTTATATGTATGTGCTGGCACGCTGCTTTTGAAATGCGGCAATACTCATATTGATTCGCCGTCATTGTAATTTTAACGCTGAGGAATCCAGTACCATTTTAGTATTTCCGTGGATTTTTTCCTGCCTTAAAAAAATTATACCATGGGTATACCCCTAGGAATGCGGTTGTGTGTGTGTATAAAGGCTATTTCCACAGGCACGTCTCAGGGTTGCTGGCTACACTGCGATCTGACACGCACGTGTGTGATATCACCGATGTGTCTGTAGCCTTTGCATGCAAGATTAAACAAAGGAATATCCACGCCCATGATACACAAGCAGCCTACTGTGGCTTGCAGCCTCGCGTTTTTTTTCTATTCTCCCCGAATGATACAGATCACGTGGCCACACGGCTCTTCCCAGTGGAAGAAATGTCATCTGGAAATGTCAAGTCGTTTGAAGTACATAGGCTAGGCTCCACACCGGTGGCAAAATCAAGGCCTGGCCTTAAAACAAACATTACAGGAGATAAATATATGTTCAGTACTTGCAATTATGTTATATCTTCAACTCTTATCACCACGTTTTAAACATAAGAATGACTGAGGCATCATTCCATGATCAAGATATTTCATTTTTGTGCAAAACCTCGAGTAAAAAGTGAACGTGATTTTCTCCTGAGCCAGTGGTGGTGATTCCAGTTTCCTATGGAAAGAGGGATTATATATATAGCACGGACACTGTTAACTTCGCCACAAAGTGGTATAAATTTTATCGACCTTGGAGGGATAATGGACTGAGTTAACCCTCATCCAGCAATTTAATTCTCAATCGTCCGATTGTGAGATGCTCGCTCTATCATTGAGCCACCAAATCAGATGAGTAGATACATCAGCTAAGGGGCCGTCCATAAATTACATCACGCGATTTTTGACGATTTTGACCCCCCCCCTTCGTCACACGGCGTCACAAAAAGTCAGACTCCCCCCCAAATATGACGTCATAAAGCTCTGCCCCCCCCCCCAAAAAAAAAACATGCTTCAAATAGCTTTAAACTATTGTCATTGTAGTGCGTATTTAATGTGGCGCTGCACTCTGATGTTGTAGGAGAAAACATTGATTAAAAAGTCTATTTAATTAAGTAGAACGTGTCGTCTATATTTAAAGTTGCGCATTCTGATGTGACGTCACATTTCTCACCCCCCCCCCGCGTCACACATCGTCACAAATGTCTGACCACCCCCCTAGGTGCGTGACTTCATTTATCGACGGCCACTAATGTCGTACCAACAACTGGTCTCACGTCTTTGCTGATGTCCAAAGTTAGATCATGTGATCCAGGAGATACAATTGACATAAATATGTACACACCCATTAGTCTCTTATCACATACACAGGCAGTCTCCGAGATACAAACGTCCGACTTACAAACATCCGCACTTATGAACGAACTGCCTTAAGATGTTGTTTTAACCATCGGACTTGCGAACGCTTAGTCATACTTACGAACTACTTCGTTCGGCGGAGTGATCATCCGCGAGATGTAATGAGTCCCAGAATCCCGCGTGATGCACAACGTCAGTGAATCATTCATCACCATTTTTCGTGCATCACATTGTGTGCTGTTTGAGCTATTATCGCATACTTTGTGATATCGTCATGACCCTCATGCCTGAGTAAGTGAGACTAAGGCACGTGATGCTGGTGCATACAATAAACGCTGCACCATTACTATGGAGATGAACTCGACGTAATAAAGCGGTCTGAGAAAGGCGAAATTCCTATGAACCTTGGACTGCATCATAACACTGATCGTATGTAAATTATATATTGAGTTTTGAGATGCGAACAAATCGACTAGCGAACCCGTTCGTAAATTGAGGACTGATTGTATACGTTTTTTACGAATATCAGTCGGAACGTAATTATGGTAAATTTAGAGGCCACGCAGCCACATGAGCAATTCAGTTTGAGGAAAGGTTTCTCTACCACTGACCACATACTATCAATTATATTCTGGAAAGACAAATAAATATATCAAATACCATGATTTGTAGCCTTTGTATTTGACTCGGTGGATGTCAATGCAGTCGTCCAAGTGCAACATAAACCAAGATGAAAACAAGACATTTAGAAACGATATATTTTTTTTTATTAGACATCGATATCAAAGTGGCTTGAAGAAAGTAACAACAACACGTTTTAGATAGGTAGTCATTCAAAGAGACACGCTTTCATAAAATGTATTCACAGAAAACTTTATAAGATGTTATTTAGCAAAAACTGGATTGGAGAATTAAAGTAATAGAGATAAATGGAGGAAATATGACACATTTCATCTGTTATAATAAGTAATTTAAATAACCAATGGAAATTATTGAATCAATTAATAAGTAAGGCTGCAAAGTTGGGCTCAAGATAAATATGAGCAATAAACAAAAGCCTTTGGCGTCCTCTGGTCTAACACCGTTTTGAGACGAGGCTAAAAAGAAAGCTGTCTCTGGTGTGGACCAATACGTTTCATAGACAATGCATATATTATCAGAGGACGTGTTTTTGTTTGCAGTCTGACCACAAGTATTGTGGTTAATGCAGACATGATTCCTTGTAAAAGGTTTCAGTTTGGTGTTTTAACATCTTAACACCTGTTTTGTTGCCAGAAAAAAGGGGACAACCTATTCTCATACGTACAATAAGTCTGCGAGGCGAATTAAGATACATGTCAAATGTATTAAATGTTGAGACAAACAAGAACAATGTACCTAAAGAAGAAAGTTTTTCATAAGCGGAGATTACGCTCTGCGGCAAAAATTTTAAAGTGTGCGAACAAGCATGCTTAAAATTACACTGAGAAAGGCAGAGGGACACATGGATCCGAGAACATATGTAGGTTAGAGACATCGTATTTACATTCAGGAAAGACCAGTGGGCTGGTGAATAGATCATGGGTGATGAAAATCATTGTGTGTTACTATCTTCTATTATTGTACGTGCAGAAATTATATAATTTCAGAGAAATTAACACAATATTGAGGTCATACTTTTGTCTTTTTATTGATTTCAGAGAATTGTCCTTTGCTTAACCTTTTGAAAACTCATTGAGATATATTATCTTTTGTAAGGGAGTGCTCAGTTTGTAGTTATGGAAGGTCAGTGGTTTTTGTAATTGTAATTTTCATTTTGTTGCTTAAGCTCACTATCGTTTTCCCTCGAGTATGAAGCCAGAGCGTTGGGTGTCAGTTTTCTGCGGGTGGTGTGCTTTGGTACAAACCAATGCCATAGCCATGGAGTCAACATTGGGGGGGACCAAATCTTCCAGGGGGTCTAGGGGTCCCCCCCCAGAAAAAAATCGAAATTTGAAAACTAATTTCCTGCCTAAAATATTAAAAAATTCACTAACACATGGGATGAACTTTTAATTAATGTTTTACAATTATGTCTCATAGTGTATTGTATTACATTGCTCTGTTTTTTTTATTATTTTTACCTTTTCTTGTTTCTTTGTATGTAATGGCAGAGATTAGGGGTTAATAAAGTATAACCATAATCATACAAACAGAATCTATGCATTGTTATATGAAGACAAGTCCAGAGATTGTGGCCAAGGTTTAGCAAATTGTTGTTTTTATTTACATAGCATTGCAATTATTCTTTTTATATATATATTGTTTATAGCAATATATTGGGGGAAATTTTTGAGCATATTTGAATATTGGGGGGGATGTGTCCCCCCAATATGGTACAAACCCATATTGCCATGGGCGACTCTCCAAAAACACAGTATATGAATGCTTATTTTCCTATAAAGCTGCTAAAGACCGTCCGGCATGGCGTGGGCTTGTTGCGGCCTTATGCTCCACAGGGAGCGAAGAGGAGTAAGTACGTATTTTCCGATAGTGATTTTTTTTTACTCTCAATGTTTTTTTTATCATTTAAAAAATGTATACCGTATTTTCCCACATATAGCCCGCATACGCATATAACCCGCAGGCGCATATACCCCGCAAAAATAGCGTTTTGTGTAAAACAAATTTCAAATAGTCCGCACCTCCATATACCCCGCATGCAATTAATATTTTTAACGTCGTTACCGCAGCTTAATTCCATGATATTAATACAAAGTTTACATTTGCAATATATTCCACTATCAATTGTTAACATTAAAATCATAACGTGCACGAAGAAAACAAACTAGCCAGAAAGGAGTGAATTTAAAACAGTAAATAAGTAACAAAAGTAAATATTCAATAAATAAGTAACACATAACCGGTAGATAAGTAAGTAGGCGTACTGTTAGGCTTACCAGCATTCGACCTCATCATATTACAGCTACTGGACGGGTAGTTACCCTTGTACAGTTTTAGCACTGGTAGATTGCACACTGCGCAGACAATAGTGGCACTACGGTAACGCCATTGCCGATTCCGCGTCTGGAAGATGCTTGTTAAGGCCCTTCCCATTGTGCAATCCATAGCCTCCGCTGAAACTTTCGCACCCCCCTACAGCCACTGAAAGTATTACGGTAAACAAAATGTGCCCACTTCAAACATTGTCATTTAAAACGTGATAACATGTGCAATTTTAGTGTGAGTGGTTTATTCAGCAGTGCTTTAGTCAAAGGTAAGTATTGCATAGTGGAAAGTCCTACCATGAAAAATTAAACGAGTTATGACATCTTCTTGGTTCTTTCGGTAAAGTCACGTAGAAGGGAAGTAATAAAATAATAAAAATAAAACATAATAAAATAAAATAATTCTCACGACGTTTCGGCTACAACGCAAGCAGCCGTCTTCAGGTGAAGAATGAGACACCACCAAGCTAGGAGCTTATATATAAGCTGGGTTGGAGGTGGAAGAGCGCCTTAACAAAAAAAAAGAATGTGCATATGAAGATAAATTTAGCATATTCATGGCAATGCGTAGGAGGTGGGCGGGGGGGTTTCAAAGTCATATTATGCCCATGCATTATGCAGGATCAGCAGCACCAAGGGGGGTGCAGGGAGTAGCATTAACAAAGGAAAGGAATGTTAATGATATGTAGCTGCAGTTACTAAACAACTACGTAGAAAACTAAAGTATAAACTACATAAAAAACTAAAGTATAAACTGCATAGCACCATCAGTATACTTACTATACTCTACAATAAGCTGAGTTACTAACAGCAAGTAATACATTACAATTCTACGTCGTAAAAATTATATAATATGCTTCCATCTAAACTTTATTCTCTTACATCACACGAGCATATACCGTACTATATACTGCCATAGATAAACCCAACATTAAATTATATACGGACCGCATCCGTGAACATAAAGCTGACCTGAAACACGGTAGGACAAACACCTCAGCCGTGGCAGATCACTGTTACAACTCAGTGGGCTCACATGACATTGACTTCTCCAAGACAGAGGTTCTCTGCAAGCCATCTGGCTATCATGAGAGATTCGTTCATGAGGCGATCCACATATACAAACACAGAGACAATTTTAACCGAGAAGATGGATTCTGGCTTAGCAATCATTGGAAGGACGTAATAAACCATTTCGATACACATTAGGGTAGGTAGAATAATACATAGTGTTATATTAAAATGTATAAGGTGGTTTATAGCAATACAGTATATAATTTAATGTTGGGTTTATCTATGGCAGTATATAGTACGGTATATGCTCGTGTGATGTAAGAGAATAAAGTTTAGATGGAAGCATATTATATAATTTTTACGACGTAGAATTGTAATGTATTACTTGCTGTTAGTAACTCAGCTTATTGTAGAGTATAGTAAGTATACTGATGGTGTTATGCAGTTTATACTTTAGTTTTTTTTTTATGTAGTTTATACTTTAGTTTTCTACGTAGTTGTTTAGTAACTGCAGCTACATATCATTAACATTCCTTTCCTTTGTTAATGCTACTCCCTGCACCCCCCTTGGTGCTGCTGATCCTGCATAATGCATGGGCATAATATGACTTTGAAACCCCCCCGCCCACCTCCTACGCATTTTCCATGAATATGCTAAATTCCTCTTCATATGCACATTCTTTTTTTGTTAAGGCGCTCTTCCACCTCCAACCCAGCTTATATATAAGCTCCTAGCTTGGTAGTGTCTCATTCTTCACCTGAAAACGGCTGCTTGCGTTGTAGCCGACACGTCGTGAGAATTATTTTATTTTATTATGTTTTATTTTTATTATTTTATTACTTCCCTTCTACGTGACTTTACCGAAAGAACCAATAAGATGAATCCCTGCAGTCACGAAAGCCCTTAAATCGAGTTATGACATGTCATACGTGTAAAATAATTTTGGGATAGCCCGCACCTCCATATACCCCGCAGGGTCTTGTTTTGTTTGTAAAAAGTGGTATACACCGCGGGTTATATGCGGAAAAATACGGTACATGATATTACAGCATCTAAAGTAACTGATCCATCCACTGTCGACCTGTAGGGAATTTCCTCAATTTGAGGCAGGCTAACAAGGCATCTAAACAGCTCCGTTACTCACGGCGAAGTGAGAAAAGGTTCAGGATCCATCCCTGTAATTGCTTACTCATACAACTGCTGGTGAAATGGCCTCCACTAGAGGGTGCTCTGGAAAGCCCCTCTAAAGTAGACATTACTGCATTTTCCACACTGGCCAGACGTCTTGAAGAGGTGGGAGTACGCACACTTTACCCCTACCAACATTACCTACTTACTCATTAACTGTCTGTGGTCTACCCACAATTAATCAGGAAATCGAATTGGTGACGTCTGGATTGCAAGTCCGGTGCGCGAACCATTACACAATGGCAGCATCCCCTTTGGTACAATACTCATTATAAAGTCATATTATTTACACAGGTTTGAGTTTATTTTATTTATTACATGGATGATCCCGTTTATCCAGTTTTCCAGCTATTTTACAAGGGAGATCCATTGTGCAGCAAAAAACACATTAATATTGCAGGTTGCCACTAATCAGTGATAATATATTTTTTCCCATCAGGGCCGTGATAACGGAAGTCCTCATATACAAAAGGACTTGACTAGAAAATCATATACAGTGAATGAAATAAAAACAACCGTGAAATAGTAATACGAGTTAAGTGTCTGTGCACACGTGTAGCAGCACGTGTACTGGTGTGGCAGCTTGGTTGAAGGATTCCTTACAGAACAGCAGGTCTCTGCTGCCAGTAAGGCTTACCCAGATAACCACGAGCCGTGGTCGCCTTCTTCTGTCTGGTCTGCAGTGCGGAGAACTGAAGCTTCCATCCCCAGCGGGGCCAATGTTCCAAGAGAATAACATTGTGCATAATTGAGCTGAGTGTAGTGCAAACCCCTTATAGTGACAGCCCCACCCCCAGCACATGTTATGCAGTCGTTGGTTACAGATAAAGAATTCTGTGTGATATGCCCATCACAAAGTCAATTAGGTAGGCGCTTTGGCGAAGGAGCAGCTATTTGCAGCCCCACTCCGCCAATGCTAGTGGACCAAAGTATGGGCTGGTACACACAAAGTAAGAATTTTTGAAATAACTTAACAAACATTTTCAAATTACTGAAACTAGCTATGCCGTTGGTAAACCAAAACACATCTGGCAATGCTGGTGATTGCTCATAATGACACATTTCACCACTGTTATATAGGGAAATGGGTAAAGTGTGTTTAGTTGGCACCAGAGTCTTATCACTCTTCTTTGTGTGTTCGTGTTAAGTGTAGATACGCATATGCCCTGGAACCACCCTCAACATTTTCAGCCATATATAAGTCTGCCAAATCGGCAGCACGGTGGGGCATCTCCAGTAAATAAATGACTTCACAGCTGAGGAGCAACTCCCACCAGACAAAATGGGGATTAGCTGTATAATCATGGAAAACGTTTAGAATTTAAATTAACATTAAATAATGTCCTCTGCAGCTCCGCAGCCATTACAGTTATCATGTACCATACAACATACTTATGCATTCTGCTTAAAGATGTACATATCTCATACGTGCTATATAAAATCCTTTCTTTTTTCCCCCTTCAGGCATTACATATATCTCTCGCACAAATCAATGCACGCTTTTTCTATTTGTGGGATGGAGGGAACAAATGGGAGGGGGGAGGGGTGCAAAATGAAGAGTTTCCTTTTTTCTATGCAGGAAGTGAAAGAAAAAACGGGAATTTTATCGGGCTAGGTCCTTCGTGATACAAAAATAATCATTTACAATTGATTGATTGAGGGAAATGTGCTTTCATTTATAAAGTTAAAACATGAATTTAATAAAAATGTCAAAATAGCTGCAGCGGTGAGTATTCACCACCTCTCTGTACTGCAAACCCAGTTCAATGCATTTACATATTGCAGGATAACCCTGGATAAATCACATTTCACGCCTTGTATATACATTCAAATATGAATGGCATATTTCAAATATTTCATATATACATTCAAATAACGGTAAGGATTATTTCCTAAATAAAATTTCGCTTAAATAAATTCCCACGAAGATATTGGCAGAATTTAAATTGGTACATTTATTCGAGTTTTATTAAAACAGGAATTTTCTATTCTCCTGTTCTGTGTATGAAACTGTGGATTCAAGTAATGTTTGTATTTTATATATATTAAGAAGGTAAATTAGGTGAAATGTCAAATCTGCAGGTGAATATGGCCCTCTCAAGTTAGTTGGGGCGAGAGTGGCCAAGAAATTATAATTACTTTATTGAGTATAATGTTTTTCTGAAAGGTTTATGAAAACAAAGAACAATTTTTAAACAGTCACATGTTCACCGTAAATGTTTTCATCTGCAAATGCCTTACCTAATGAACAAACAAAAACTGTACTACCTTTCAGCTCGCATAATATTACAGAAAACGTAATTTGAATTCACATGGTTTTGCAGAGCATGTTCAGTTAAACAGTACCAGGTAGAGTGGGGAAACACATTACCTAATTAATCCTACCTATCACATCCAGCTGACTGACAGGGGTCCTCTGCCTTGCATTAAACATGAACTGGCTGCTCGTGTAATTGGGGGCCTGAGTAAGCCACTGTGGAGAGATTGACCTAATTCCAGCATCGCCAATTGTGTGAGTTGGTTCAGTCATCCAGAGCTATTGGCATACTCTTTTCTTAGTTCACTGTTGTATCACATTGCCGCTAGATATTACTCTTTAGAGATTTTAAAGTATGCATGACTGCATCGGGAAAATAGCACAATCGCCCATATGTAATGCTTGCACAGTTTTTACAATAGACTTTTGCCTGTGCAGTAACCAGTAAATTATATGACAGTTTGTGAACATTTGTGAAAATGCAGTGAGGCAGATTGGATGAGCAAATAAATTAGCGGACTGTTTGCACATCCGAATGTTGAAAATTATTGAATGACCTGCACAATTGTAATACGATACTTACTTTGGTTTATTGTGTTGGTAAATCAGAGTCGATGAGAGCAATGTATTGTCGGATATTCTCCCTATAATATCCAACAAAATTCACCCATGGAAAAATATCTCATCCTTTTGCATTTGGACGTGTGCTAAGTGACTTTGGTTTCAACAAAACGGGGCCTTATGTGCAACTGTGTTCTTTTTTCTTCTTGGTTCTTTGGGTAAAGTCACGTAGAAGGGATATAATAAAATACTACAAATTAAACATAATCAAATAGAATTCTCACGACGTTTATTTTTATTTTTAAATGCTTGCCACTTTTGTATAATATGTATTGCGAAACACTATCCTATTGTTAAGAGTTGCTGTACAATATTAAAAACTAATTACCGTGTTTGTTTAGATGAGCTCATTGTTTCCAAAGACATTACTAAAGCAAAACAAACTTCTGTGAGTTTGGATACAGCATCAACGAGTTCCATGAGACCCAGGTGTGTGTGAGGCTCAGCTCCCTGCAAGATATGCGCATCCATTGTGGACACAGATGCACAACAAAATGTCAACACTGCTTCGTGCTTAGAATTAAGGAATAAAAAAAATGTTTGATGTTTTGTTTGTGGCCCTGTTCAATGAGTTCGCATGTTGCCAAATCATGATAGTGATGATCGATTCTATCCATGTTTTGCACTTTCAGATGTCACTGCACCAGTGAGCAATGTCGGAGCATCTGTGTGTGATGACAGCACGTGTAAGCATGGTGGTATGTGCACCGCCAACCTGCTGGGGAACATCACATGCACATGTGAATTCCAGGTACAGACCTCACGAACAACTCACTGCGTTTTCATTTACAATATACAGCCACACACACACACATGTGAGATAGTGTGTACGGAAGCGCCGTCATTATTTACTGTGAAAGAAATGAGTGTGTGCATTTGGCCCTGTGCTTTTTTTTCTCATTTCATTACTCACCATGCTGATGGTGTCATGTACGTGCATATTAAATATTACAGGTGTAGCTAGCAATAGGCACAAATTGTGCATCTCCACATTGGCTTACACATACTTCTGGAGCCATGCTTATTATGGCTCAGGAAGCAATGATGCAGTGAAAAATACAATCGTGTGGCTAGTCAATTTTCCTAAGATAATGGCTTCTGTCTTGTTCCTCGTTCCAATGCCAAACTTACCAATCATCCTCTCATCTTTAAACATTTCACCTACTTTGCATTCAAGTCACCCATCATGGTGTTTTCATGGATCTTACCTACATGTGTTTGTTAATTTCTTCATACATTTGGTCTGCATCTCCATGGCTTGTTTTTGGAGCATATACAGTATTTTAATTGTATTTAACTAACAGTGGTTCGAGAGCCTAAATGTTAACTGGACAACTCTATCCAATCTACTATTAAACCCGACATTTTTACTTTTTGATAGCTGGATAGACAAAGAATCTAACTGCCCCATAATTAATAATAAAAATAATTCCCTATAGTGTCCTCCACTTTCCTTCTCACATCACTGAGACTATACCCCAATTTATTTCTCTCAATTCTGTCTCCAGTTCAACAAGGTTTGATAAGTCGGATACATTCTGCATGTTCTATGTAGCAACAGTCACATCAAGAAGGCATCTTGCCCAGTGATTTGGATAGCATCCCCTTCTCCTACACCTACCCTGCTGCTGTCATGTTTGATGAAAGAAAGAATCGCAGATGACTAACGACCATGGTTCAAGTTGCAATACCGTTGGAGGAAGGATATGTGGCCGTATATTTCAGCAAACTGGTCAGTGCACGGTGGTGAACTTACCAACCTGGCCTGTGCAGTATGCCACACACACTCAGGCGAGCCCCAACATCACGTTGTTGTAACGATGTCTCATTAGTAGAATTTCCGTGATTGAAGGGTCACAATAATCCCCGTCGTCTGTTTCTAAAATAAATATTGTCATGTCGTGATTATTGTGGCTAATTAAATGTTTCTAAAGTATTTTATTTATAAAATGCAACAATTTTTGTGAAGAAGAAATACATTTTCCCTTAAATCAGTGCATTGCTAAGTGTTTTTGGCTTAATTGATGGCATGCTGGTGATATGATGTTATAATTTTTGCAGTTATTGTCATTCATCGTTTCTTGTGTAACCGCCAGCATGTACGCATTATGTAATGGCGATAAGACTTGTCAGCCTACTATTGAGTATCATGAAATGTTAAAACTCTTCCATTGGACACAACATCACATTTTTATTTAAAAGACGATAAGCACAAGGGGCAGTGATTGGATGTGAAATGAAAGGGCATTATTCCCTCCAATTTGAAATCATGGCTGTGAGGACTCACATCAGTGTGGTTTTACTTCCATGTAATCTTCATTCCCATGTGGTCTCATCTACGTGTAGACTCATTACAGTGCATATTTTCTCATTCACGTGGTCTTAGCTCCTTGTGGTCCGACTATCTATGCAACAGCAATGTGACCCAACTATATAATAAAAGGGTGAGTTGACAAAGCTTAGCCACATGAAAGTACAATTCATCATGGTTAATGGCAGCCATAGGCAGTAAGGAGTTGTGGGTTTACTTGTACAGCTGCAATTGTATGGGAAAACACTCGGTTTTGGGGTGACCAGGGTCAAGCCAAAATAAAAGATATGTCACACAATGATATGCACTCATTGGTCACACATCATGTCCAAAATAAATGTTTTCAACCGGACAATAGTCGTGTCCTCGTGTTTTCTGATTGGCAGCAGCCAGGAAAGTTTTTACTGATTGTACTGGAACAGACAAAAGACAAGGAAACATTATAACTTAGCTGTCCAGCACAAGTCTACAATGTGCTGTCCTTGAATTCACAGGATACAATATCTGTGTGTGTATTTGAATGACAACAGATAAACATATTTCATGGTCAGTGCTTGCCTACTAGACCACTTTAATTGTTTTCTTTTTGTAAATAGGACCTGGCTGAGCACATCAAATTGGACTTGCAGGAAGAATGGGATCTGTCTCGCATGTACTGTGTGCTATGTAAAGAGAATATACACAGGGAAGGCTACATCGGAATAATATTCTCACCATGACATAAAATCCGTTACTATCTCAAAATTGACTAGCAATACGCATGCACCAATGTTTATCTGACCAATACAAACTAAGGTGCACTGCTGGTATGCACTGGTATTGTGAAGTGGAAATAACAGGCAAAATGGATCCGTTTTTAAGAAATAGCAACAGGAATGTATGAAAGAAAAAGCTGATAGAGCTGACAGGGTTTGCCTTGTTGTGCTCTGCATATCAAGGTTGGCATTGAATTCACCAGATGGCACGTTCGTTCTAGAATTTGGTGAAAAAAACTAAAGAGCTAAAATAATGTAAAGTAAATGGCATTCCTAATTAAAGCTGATGTAGGAATTTACCAAAAAGTGTTTTATAAAAAAAAAAATTCATTTGCATAAGTAGTAAAGTCCCTTGCTGTGTGTTGCCAAATGATTATTTTCAAGTGCACTAAATCTAAGATTAACTTGAGAAACTAAAATTACACGGGATTTATCATTGCAATCTTGTCTGAAATTATGAAAATGTTTAAGTAAAGCAACGCACAATCTCTATAATGCATGGGTGCTGCCAAGGGTCACTGTCTGATAGGTTTGAAGAACATGTGACAGGTGGTTAAATGGGGCACAAATCAACAGCTCATGACTTGCAGATTCTGAAACATATACCACTATGTCTAAAAACAACAACAATAAACATTAAATGTTGTGGCTTCTGGAACAGAAAGATGCCCCACTAGAACATGCTTTTAGTAAAATAAGAGTCACACCGGATGTGTGCATTTTTTTGGAGGTGGAAGAATGTCACTTACAAAAGATGCAGCGATAAATAAATGGGAGGAGTACAAAAATTATAATGGTGTACTAATTGTGGATGCATCTTCCATCAAATGTATTAATCTGCCTTACATCTTGCGAAAACAGCTTTACCGCTCACAATGTGTTTTATCGATTGCCTGCTATCTTCCACAAGATCATTTCTTCTTCATAAAGTATTCTTTCCCACATAAAATCTTTCAGAAGACAAAGAGGTTTTACCCTTCACAATGCACTTTATTGATCCACCTTGCATCTTTTGAAAATAACTTTGCCCTTTCTCAACAATTTTTTTTTCTTTAAAATCATCCAGCAAATAAGGCAATGACCTACAAGTTTCAGGAAACATACCTGTGTTAAGTAAATCACTTAATAACAAAATACATTAGATGTTTTCAGTCTGACAGAGAGAAGGAGAGATGTGGAGGGCTTCTTGCTCGTGTTTATATCATCTTCCTCATTTTATTTGCGCCATACAAATGCTTAATCAAATCACGACAACAGTGATACAACAACAACAAACGGCTGCTGTGGTGATTGATACTGTAATGTGTTTGCGAAGGACATAACACGTCCCTTTATTTGTTATTTTTTAATGCCAGTTGCACATAATCATTTGTGAAAACTGAATTATGTTTTTGTTGTTGTGCAAGACAAAAGTGCTGTGTCTACTCTGCAAGTAGGTGTTGCTGAAAGCTTTTCATTTAATGTTGACTGTTTTTTTTATTCAGCTTGAGCAGGCAAAGTCACAAGCTCCCAGTAAAGCCAGAAGCACATCCTTTTCTCAGTGCAAGAAAATGCTCATTTATAATGCAGCTCTTCATTTACACAGTGCACTTGAAGCTCACACGATTTGCATGCATATTTTCAAAACAAGTTTTTTTTTAAATACGTATATATTGCCGAAGAAAGCTAAAATATGTGGATACGCGATTTCTGGCAAAAGGCCAGCTTCAGTACAGCGCCGGTAAAAGCATACTCGTGATATTGCTAATCATTTTGTGTTTTAATTATCACACACAGTGAAGCATTATCTTTTTCCAATTACAAGTAGGCGACTCACTCGGTCTGAAAGGTCATAGGTCATGCACATGCTGTGAACACTTCCGAGGGAGCACAGACATTCGTATCCCTTGCTGCGTATTGGGTACTCGCAGCGATATGTGAAAATTGCAATGTTACATTATATCACGTGAATTAATTTATTTAGTAGAATGCATTTTACTCACGAAGGAAATGTGTTAGTTTTAGTCATGACAATTGAAAGCATATCAACTTGTAAATTGCTTGTTAATGCTCGCTGCTGAATTAACCACCGTGACAGCATCACGTCCTGGTGCACTGTATTTAGAGCAACGGGACTGTAAAACGACATCTGTGTGACATCCATTAGCCACTGTTATCCAACCGCACATCCAGTTCACAATTAGCCTCTTACCGACCAAAGTATGGCTAGGGGGGCAATGATGCTATTGTGATAGCACTCATTGCCCTCTCGTGCTGTAGCTGTTCGTCTCGTAGCAGCGCTGCATTTCCGGAAATTCACATTTCCCTACTTGACAATATCATCTGCTGTGGTTCCTCTTAGACACGACGGGGTGAGCCCCCCCCCCCCCAAGTGTGTGCCAGTCATGGAATATAAATTGCACATGAAAACAATAATAAGCATAGTAAAAAATTGGAATGTAAAACATTTTCATTAAGGAACATCTCAAGTGGCCATACACATACAAGGCAATCAAATTGACATAAAATGTACGCAAAGAAAATGCAAAAGTTATCAATTAAAATGTAAAACAAATAGTGAACAAAACCAACATTCGGATTGGGAAGACCGAGAGTATGACACGCCGTGCACAAGTCGCGACCCCACGCTAAAGCTAAATGTAAGCTCATGTATATTAAAAGTTTTAAGCAGCAACTAGGGGGAAAAGGCTGGGTAAAAATGAGGGAGGGCATTCTTCTAGGTGTAGTTAGCCAACGGTAGAGGAGGCAAAGTGTTAAATCTGAGTGGGGACAGGAAGGGATGGAGGATTTGAAATAGCAGGGATAACGAAGAAAAAAGCGATCTCTCTCAGCTCCATGGTTGATTTTTTTTTTATCTCACCAAGTGGACTAAGCGATGAGAATGAATCAATCTGAGAGGAGAGAAGTAGACTACAATAAGACCGTTTCACATCTTGAAAACAGTGAATTTTTGCTGCTGATTCAAGATCGATTTGGGAGCCAGTAATGGGATATGAGAATTGGTGAGATGTGACATTGCCTGTGGGTGCAAATCAGAAGTCTGGCAGCAGAATTCTGGCTCGTCTAGAGGGAGGCTATCGAGTTGACAGTTACGTTCGTCAATGCGAGACATTGCAAAAGCATGACATTGGGTATCATCAGTAACTGGGCGAGAAAAATATGTAAGTGACTTGTGTCAACAACTCGCTGAACAAGATCTGTACCCTTTATGAATCGGATGTATCGTTATTATTCCTTTCGCAGATGGTGAGACGTGCTGCGAAGATAAAAATAAATGTGTGAAGAGAAGGAAAGGTCGCAATCACAGATAATACGAACGTTACAGAAATTCGTAGGCAGTCCAATATTAGAATTCAACAAGCAAATATTACAGGCAGTATCTTGACCAGGGACAGACGTCTTGTTGTTGGGAATGACCTCGTCTTGAGAAATATTGAATTGGAGAAAATTAGGAGTAGGATAATACACAAGGACACTGATGATAACCGTCGTGTGCTTTTTTTTAGAATACATTTTAATGACTGTAAAAATTAATTATTTTGATGCCAGTTGTCATTCCACTGCCAGACGAACGCATCCCCACACCATGTTGGTCATGGGGGATGTTTGACCATACTTCACTGTGCTGGTCACTGAGGGGTGGCGGGGGGAGGGCAGGGTGGTGGGACTCGGGGGTGCCCAGGACTGGTTCAGATATCACTGTCAGGTCTAAATGTTCATAGCACAGTGCCAACCACTGTGCCACTGCTCCACCTCATGTGCTATTACATACACGATATGTACATATATGCAGTGTTCCTGCGGGTGTTAAGAGCAACACTTTCTCATCTGGATTTTTAGGGCTTTAGAAAAATTGAGCCTCTACATCCTTAAATAGAAAAAGAACAGATAATCAATTTACTCCAGTTTGGTTTTTATCTCAAGTCATCCGTACAAACGTGTGCCCTAATTGGACGCATCGGGTATTTATGTTGCGATATCATGGCGACTGTATTAAGAATACTTACAGTCTTAGAGGTATTTATGAGGTGCATATTGACAATACATTCAGATAAAGCACCGAGATGATCTTATCTTGCACTCACTTGCCATCCTATCTCAGTGGGGTGACGGAACTGTTCTCATGAACTCACCTTAGCAGCAGTTTTTGCTGTTCGTGGAATTGATTCTGGAATTGATTCCTGAAAGTTGTTTTTCTTCCCCTGAGTTATTTGACTGCAGAGAAACGTTAAATGCCAAGAATTGTTGTGTGAAGACTAAGCGACAGTTTGTATCCTCAGAGAGACAGACTCATACATAGGAAGTTTCCTCAGCTAGGGGTAGCTAAGCCTCTTTCCTCTTCCCACGCTTAGAATTCATATTCTGGACCGTGCCTCTGAGGCATGGAGCCAAACTCATTGACACTCGAAAGCCAAGCGTAAGAGGTGCAGCCATTAAGTGTCTCTTGAAAGTCGGTGTAGATTGAATGCTGGCACGAATGTGCAGAGGGTTGGCATTCCAGGAGCTGCCACAGAGAAATGACACCTGGAAGTGACCATGGTCCCGAGTATAGAGAGGTTGTGAGTTACGCTGCAGACAGTTCAGGAGTGAATAAATATATGGTGGGCAACTAAATGTAGAGGTGTGGTGACACAGGCAGGTAATCTTGTAGCTGACCCTGTTAGCGATGGGAAGCCAGTGGAGGGAGCGGATGGAGGGGAAAAAATTGTTGCTGAGGATGTCAGGCACTGAGGACGGTGTGGGTGAGATGGTTCTGCAACCGATGGAGCGTCTTGAGATTACTCGATGAAGACCAAAAAATAAGTTAAAGTGGGACCCGACTCTAAACGAAACTATTATTTTTTATTTTACCAGGTAAGGGCCACTGAGCAACAGCTTTTTCAGAAGCAACCTTGCCACAAATCATAGCTCAACGAATTGGCTTATCATGTGGAAATGCATGGCAGCCATATACTCTCAATGCATGTTTGTAAATGTGGAGGGAAAAATCGGAGGACCCGGAGAAAAATCCATGCGACCACGGGGAGAACATGCAATCACCAAATATACAGCTGTCAGGGTTGGGATCAAACCCACAGCCTCCTGTATACCAGGCAAGGGAGTTAAGATTTCGCCAACCTTGGCACCCCGCTGCAAGTGAGGCTATTGCCGATTTCGGTGGTGGTGAGGGGATATAAATGACAGAGGGCTCTGAGGTGGTGGTTGCAAGATCTGATTATGTGTTTGGGGTCGTTGTCAAAAGATAAGGTGGAGTCCAGAGTTTTGCTGAGAAACTTTATGTAGTTGGAGAATTGGATAGAGGAGCCAGGGATTCATAGATGAGAAGGGAGCGTAGGCACAGTGAGTTGCCTCTGTGGTAGCAGTTACATTGGAGAAACCAAACGACATGTCTCGGACCGCATCCGTGAACATAAAGCTGACCTGAAACACGGTAGGACAAACACCTCAGCCGTGGCAGATCACTGTTACAATTCAGTGGGTTCACATGACATTGACTTCTCCAAGACAGAGGTTCTCTGCAAGCCATCTGGCTACCATGAGAGATTCGTTCATGAGGCGATCCACATATACAAACACAGAGACAATTTCAACCGAGAAGATGGATTCTGGCTCAGCAATCATTGGAAGGACGTAATAAACCACTTCGGATCTTAACTGATTGTTGTTCACGTTTATGGTGACTTTCAGACCGCAGTCCACTCACTGACATTAACTGTGTATCTTGTGCTCTCCACAGGGAATGCATTATTTGCTCCGCTGCGGATCTCCTGCCACCGTTTTCCCATTCACATGTTTCATTGCTTCTACATACTATTAACATGCCCTCCCTTTGTTAATGCTACCCCCCCCCCTCCCTTTGGTGCTGCTGATCCTGCATAATGCATGGGCATAATATGACTTTGAAACCCCCCCGCCCACCTCCTACGCATTTCCCATGAATATGCAAAATTCCTCTTGATATGCACATTCTTTTGTTAAGGCTCTCTTCTTCTTCCACCTCCAACTCAGCTTATATATAAGCTCCTAGCTTGGCAGTGTCTCATTCTTCACCTGAAGACGGCTGCTTGCGTTGTAGCCGAAACGTCGTGAGAATTGTTTTATTATGTTTTATTTTAATTATTTTATTACTTCCCTTCTACGTGACTTTACCGAAAGAACCAAGAAGACAAAATGTATGTTTCATAGTGCAATTTTAAATGACTGTTCGTAAAAGTTACATGAAAATCAATTACACATATCATTTCAATTAGTTTTTTACGTGTACTTACAGATGTAAGGGGCGTTATTCATTAAAACCAGGCGAGGTAATTAACATCTTGCCACCACGGCCGTGAGATGTTAACTACCTTGCTGGTATACAGGAGTTTTCATGTTCTCCCCGTGGTCGCGTGGATTTTTCTCCGGGTCCTCTGATTTTTCCCTCCACGTTTAGAATCACACGTTTAGGGTATTTTCCTGCTATATTTTTCCACATGATAAGCCACTTCGTTGAGCTATCATTTGTGGCCAGGTCGCTTCTGAAAAATATTGATATAGCTCAGTGGACCTTATCTGGTAAAATAAAAAAAATTGTTTATAGTTTTAAAACCACTGCTTGTTACAAAGAACAAAATCCCATTTACAAAGTACGTGTGCCTGCTTGGAAAATAGATCGTGGTTGGCCCTTTCTCCATTCGAGGCTCGTATGCAGCATTCGATGCCGTGAGCTTTGTTTGATACAGGCACAAGTCGCACGTGCCATTCAACCGCATGAGTGATTGCTTCTCCAAAGTCAAAAGCGATATAAAACTTCATCAGAGTAGAAACTCAAAAAGGCCTCAGTGCCAAGTGGGCTGTGCTGAATCCTGCTGAGAATAGCAAAGAGACTGACAGCTGACACAACCAATGCTGGCAATAGTCAGTCTTGCTGGCCCAAGGCCACATAGTCATGCCCTTGCACTGATATTGACCACCCCAGGAATGCGTCACAAACAGGACGAAGAAAAAGTAATTAATGTTCAAATTGTCATGAAGAGAAGTCAGCATTTCATTTCACTGATGAAGGGTGAGCTACCAATACTAACAATACTGTAATGAAAAATGCATTGCCTAAATGAGGCCTACAATAATAGATTGTGGAATAATTTTGCTGATGCCTGGGTTTATTTAGAAGTTCTCTCCAGCTGTAGTTTGTCATGAGTGAGGACAGTCTTTCCTTAAACACCTTTTTAATGGATGAAAACAATTATATTATGTGTAAACTGTAATGTTAAGTTTTCCAGTGGAACAAATTCGCAACCCTCAATGAGGTATTGTGTATGATTACATTGGCATCACCTTACACAGAATCAGCGTAATCATATTCATCTATGCAAATCATGCTCTGTACTCCCATAACTGTGGCTATTATCTCTGATAGAGGTGTTTTATCATGTAAAAAAACACAAACTAGAAATACTTCACTGCACCTTATCGGAAAGTTTATTAGAGTAAATTAAAGTTAATTATCAGCATGATTAGCATTCTGTTTAAGAGTTTCAAGTGTATTTTCTTAAAGGAGGTCAGAAACTCAAGAGAGCAGGATGTCCTCATTTGTAAGAGTGACCTGGGGCATTAGGCTGCCTGAAGGAGTGATGACTGCCATATATAATCCCAATTGAGTAATTTATGGGTTATTGTCAAATTTGGCAAATATGGACCCTGATGCTGGCTTACAATGACCCACTCTTGGAAATTACATCAAGGGCTCTATGTATTATGGTGCATATTATGTTGGTTATTACAACCGCAGTGAAAATCAGGGCCACTGCTGGATTCAAACTGTGAACCGTTGCAACAAGTGGCAAACGCTCTACGGCTAAGCCATGCCACTTGCCCAAGAGTGTGTTGAGTTTATCTGTACAGAAACCCTTCCATGATGCTTCGTGCAATCAAAACGAACATGCAGATTTCTACTCCAAAGTAGACGATTACTTTGTGTTTCCTATTTACAGTACAATGCACAACCAAGTTAGATAGGGAGGGTTGCCTGTTACCTGCAGCATAGATCTCCCGCTTCTCACCAACCCACATGTCTATCTCCTCTCTCCTCTGTCCACACCGCCCACCCACAAACAGTGTTTCCCAGATGTTGTGCCAGTGTGTGGCTCCGACGGGCTAAGCTACCAGAACGAGTGCCACCTGCGCCAGACAGCGTGTCGCTTGCAGCGCATCATCACTCAAGTTGCGCCCGGACCCTGTTACACCGGTGAGGGCGTATGTTCGTACACACGCACACGGCACATCCACACGCTTGTGCCGGGCACCACCAGACGAACCATAGTAAAGCTCATCGATGTGTTCTCTGGATGTACCATGTGTTGTTTGGTATTTTGTCCAACGTTTCGCTCCATGTGCTGAGAGCCTCTTCAGCAATTGAACACCTTGCTGGGCAACACATGGCACAGCCCGAAAATGCATCGGAGAGATACGCAGCACAACCGCGAAAACCTGGTATTGTCCGTTTAGCTACGCTACATTCATGGACCTTCATTTATCTGTAATGCCAGCAGACAGCAACTGACAGGCCCTGAGCACAACCCATTATTTGACAGTGCCTCTTTCCTTGCCTCACCTTCATATTCTAGGATGTTTTCTGCACAACCACAAAGCAAAAAGCAGTGAAGAGCATTCGTTGGTATATTTGTATGCCTCATTAATTTTCGATGGCCTTAATTTTTTTTATTAAACATCTTTCCTGTGAATATTTCTGAGTGCTTGTTTGAATAAGCGGTGTGCTTATTGCCAGGTAGTGTAGATGCTACACTCATTGTCATGTAATTATAATACCAATAGAATGAAGGTATTTCAATGTGATTTAAAACCAAGTACTCTATGTGTAAAATATGTAATTTATTTGTACCTAAATGTACCAAAAACACTCAGGTATTTTGTTACTACAAATGTAAGATATTCAACACATTAAGCGTTAAGGCTTAATTGGCTGGGGTGGGACATGCATGTGAGGGTTCGGGTACAGGATCACATTCCAGAGGCTGGCCCTCATTTAAATGCAATCCTTCCAATTTTCTCTTTTTCAAGAGGGCTTACTGTACTTAAATTACAAATCACAGATACAACTGTACACACATGGTTAATGTAGATGCACGTCAATAGACACATAAAACATATATCAGTTGTTTTGTTTGTTATACAAACTATGCTATAATGCATTACAATAATATAGATTAAAACAATGTATCAGGATTATGTATACTTGTATCAGTCTTAAAAGATTGTTCTTGAACATGCATAGCTAAAGTCTCGTTTTAGTTACTTTTTCAAGGCATTTGTAAAGTTTCACATTGCCTTAATTAATTAGACTATGCATCCATTAATTTGCAGTCTATTCAAATCTAGTAGCACATCAATTAGTTTTTTATTCTATAATTTATTGACTGTGCAGCAAATTAAATTATGTATGTACTTGAGCATTAATAATGTGCTAATTGATGTCAAGAACATCTGCGTTAGATGTACTGTACACCATCGCCATAACTGAACAATGCCCCATTTGAAAAATGCTACTAATATGCGGGCCATGAAAAATACAAACTGTAATCTCCATACGAAACAAGGCAGATACTAACAATGTTAGCAGTAAGGTACAACACGTGAACCAATGCATCATTCTGGCCAGGAGTTTTCAATTTACAGAAGTCTCCAACCCCCAACCAAATGCACCAGGGCCAGGTCACACATAGGATGGAAGATCTTTCCGTATTCAGTAAATGGGTGTCCTGTAACTAACAATTTGCCCCTTTAAAATATGATACATTGTCACGACTCACGGTCACTATTTGAGTCTAGTATAAAACAATATTAATTGTCGTGAATGTAGCAGCCTCTGTAGCAGTTGTGGTTACATAAACCTGTATGCAAATGTAAATTATGGATTTTCACATGCATTATGCAATGTAATCACCGTGAGCATAATACATTAAAATCCATACATCATGACTGTATGTGGGAGAGACAAACATCATGTTTTATCTATGCCTTAATATATCATTACACCGCAAGTAAACGGACTATTGCAGACCCCTGAAATATGTCAAAACAATGCATCATGCAACAGCGTCCACTTGCTTGTCACTCCGTGTCAAATCACTGACCACGGGTAGGACAATCTTTTTTCTGAACACTGTAGTGGTATATCTCGCTGTGCAACCTTGTGTTAAATTGTGCACTTTTGTAGACTCACGTATGATTAAAGTATCATGTAATGAGTATTTTAATGCAAACACTTTACGTGCGTGGCATTGTCATGAGGCTTGAACCAGCAGTGGAAACATAGCTCAAAGCCCCCAACAAAACCCCACCTCAGATCTAGCTCTTGGTATGCAATACTATGCATATTCACCCACCCATGAGTCAAATCATGAAACAGTAATGGGTCGGCTCAACATGTCCTCCCTGCTGCCAAAACATGGCGTTAACAGTGTTTTAACATCAATAGGGTCTCATTCTTCTTTGTCTTATCCTCATTATTTTGACTCATATGATGAATAGTGGTCAACGTAGTCATACACAGAGAACAAGGCCATGCACGCGAAATTAAGATGAATCACGGAAATACAGATGTTAGGCATCGGTTGCTATGTTAAGAACTTTGCTACACACACATAGGAAATAATGAGAATAAATATTCAAGCCGGGATAATTATGTCAAGACTTGTGAATTTAGCAACTCATTATTGTAGGATTAATGTCCTCCAAACAATGATTATAAATGCTCTTACCTTTTAATTCTGCTTCCTACTACAAATTATTCTTGTGATTGGCACTGTACACTATATATTTAAATCACTTTTAGACAGGCTCTCACCAGCAACTGCACACAAAAAGCATTGCATCTGTGGACATATTAAAACGTGTATACACAAGAGAGAAATGTTATAATAAAGTGATGGACATTTTATTGAACTTTTAAACTCATAATGTCCCTTTGCTATGCACTTTTAGAAAGATCCTTATATATTTTAAAATAGTATCTAAACAATAATTATGTTACTACATGCCACGTTATATTATTTTATTGCCAAAAATTTTTGCACCTATCCAACTTGATCTCTGATATGAATTGAGCTGTGTGACTTGTAAACTAATAATGATTAGCAGCAGCGCAGGCACAAACGTTCATATATAGAATGTTGCAAAGCACTGTATCATTCAATATCACTCCAAATCATCATCATCACCTGTTTCACCATTGCCATCTCATTCTCTGTTCAGCAATACGAAGGCCAATAAGTCAATGCCAGTTCCTAATAAGGCCACACCAGGCTTTTACTATTTTAATTTCCTTCCACAAAAGTGATTCCAAAATAAAGCTGTATCTTAAAATGCCTATTACAACAGGGTCTTTTCACTTAGACCAGGGGTCGGCAACCAAAATAACAAGAAGAGCCATTTCTTTCCAATTCGGTACAAAATTCAGTATTTCAAGAGCCGCAATGCATCTGAGTACATACTGTACATACGTACATATCGTCCAGAAGCAGCCCGTAAAGAGCCGCATGCGGCTCCGGAGCCGTAGGTTGCCGACCCCTGACTTAGACCTTGATTTCACTTATCTATGCTTTTCCTCTGGGTTAGCGAATAATGCAATGGTATAAATCCTCCCATTTGACATTTCAGGAATGTGAACAAACCCAAAGACACTTTTATCTGAATTGTTACAGTCCGCTCTAACAGAGAGCTCATTAGTTTAAACTTGGTCAAACCATATATTGTTTTTAAAGTAGACAAGACTTATTTGAGTTTTTATTATAGTGTTAATAAATTGGCCAGGCAAATGATGACAATCTGCAAATAACTGCACTCACTGAATGGTTATGTTATTACTGCCTAAATTAATGAACATGCCAAATTATTTAAATTTTTTTCATGTATCTCACCACACAATATCTGTCCATCCCACCTGACCATAGATGTATCTATCTTGTAGCTTTACAAAGGTCACAGACAAAGTCTAAATATTGTACCATAATAAAATCACAAATCCAAACATTTATTCATTTAAAAATCCACACTTATTAGTAGACAAATTGGACTTAATCCAGTCCCTGAGTTTTTTTATATTATGCACTTTACACAATAGCTGTAAAATTCCATATCTACATTTTTTTTAAAGAAATCAAAGGCTCCAAGGTTTATCCTGAGCACAGGCACATGCACAAATAATAGCTATGGCCCTATCCAGTATGCCATTGTATAATTCCATCTTTTTTATATAAATGCATGACAAATATGAACAAAAACTGCAGTAAAGAGGAGGCATATTTAAACAAAAAAATGTATATAATTTAGAGTCATCCTATTGGTTTTATTTCATGGATAATAATTTAAAGACCCCAAAGAGTAACAAGTTAAGTTTACACTCTTCCAAAGCGGCTTTAACGTAAAAAAAATGTTTAATGGTACAGGGCTCATTTACATCCACAAGTGTCTTTTTACACCCACAAGTGCCCTATTTGGTTGAGTGATTGGTCCCTGGAAAAGCATTCCAGAAGTGCTTCGAGATTGGAGCTGCAACCTGCCATAGAATTACATAGGAAGTACATGCATGGGGAATTGTATATGCTGGTGACTGCACACTGAAAGTGTCAGCTATAGCTGTGGCAGCAATGTCAGATCCGTGTCAACTAATATGCACATTCATAATTTATCATGCGCTGCGGAAGACTCGCATGTAACCACTAATTTCCTCTCACTGCACCAGTTTTGTCATCTCCTGTGTGCTCATCAACATCATTTTCTAATTTCCTCTCACTGCACCAGCTTTAGCATTCCCTGCGTGCTCATCAAAATCATTTTCCGTCACAAAGTTTCTGCTGAAGACATTTCCATTGTATTCGTGTAACTTTTATCGATGGAACATTTAAATCAAGTTTTCTGAAGAGGTCTTAAGACAGATTACTTTGCAATATGATTGTATTTTGATGATTTGTTTGGACATTCATGTATTCATTATATTTCTCATTGTTATTTCTCTCTGAAAGCCTTTTTGCCTTTAATGAGTATTGCATTGGGATGTTTGATAATTCCCATTGAGGAGCATGTGTGTTTGTGTGTGGGACAAAACTGGAGAACTCAGAGAAAACACATTTCCAAGGGGACAATGCTCAAACTACAGTACACATCAGCAACTTATTTGCTATGCTGCCATCTCCTGACCATCGTATAGCCAGTACGTTTGGGACTGTCTTGATTATGGATGATCTATGAACCCATGTCTCCGACAAACTGAAATGTCTATTCCCATGGGAGCTCTCATGAAATACATATCCACACAGTGATGCTATTGATTACCTGGGTGAGCCCATATGCCTTTCCTTTAACCCTCTTAGTTTGACACATTTTCATGCTGCTTGGCTTCACCTCGTTGTCACCCTGCTCAAGAGTTATTTAATATTCATGTGACCCTAATGTTGCACCTTTTTGCACGTGTTCCAAAACACACGTATTGTATAACTTTATATTTTATAGTTAACAAGATCAAGATGTCATCGATGCCACCGCACCTTACCAATGTTTTCTATCCTCCGTCAGATCCCAGAACTGCTGCACAGTAGATGCCCAACACCCAAGATCTGTTAAACAGTATCCCACCATCTGGTCTTAGGTCTTCCCCCTAGTTGCCAGACTCATGGAAATAACTCTAATTGGCCCTCCCCCATCTTGCATATCTACAACACTCACCTGTACTGGTTTCTTCTGTATTGGTCTCTTCTGGACTTTTGCATTGCTCAACATGTTTAGCCACAATATTTCTATCGCCTTTGCTGAAATACCAATACATAATGTTTGAGTTGCTGAGTTAGTGTCCAGCTCTGTAATCCATACACCGAGACTAATCTATTTTTATCTTCCACAGAGGTTTCCATAGTCCATCAAAAGAGAGAGTTATGGCCCTGCTTTGAGTATTTAAATTCTCAACAACACTGCCAGGACACTCTTACCTTGGTTTCTACACCAAACCAGCAATACCCACCTTATCTTATTATATATTGTGCTTGTTTATCCAGAAAAGGCTCACTGAGCCTCAAGACAATTTTTTTCTGGAAGACCCTGCCAATTTTTTCAGTCGGAGGCAATTATTTCTATGTATATTCCAATTGAATTATTTGCAACTACATAATACTGTAATTTCAATGTATGTACGTATATTGAACTTCTTTCACACTGTACGTAGCCAACCGTGCTAATCAGAGGTGCAGATTTGGACCATGACCATTGACACACAATGGCCTACTCTTGCAAATTTTGTAATAGGATATTTAATGGCCACTGTGAAGTAGACGACGCATGAGTTGTATGGTTAATACACCCATAGTATCAAAGCAAGGCGGTTGCTGGACATCTAACCGTGAACCTCTTCAACAAACGGGGAACGAACTACCACTGGGCCATGTCACTGTCCATCTGCCATAAATGATTATAATCATTCCCAGCACAAGCATAACATGCTCTGTGCGAGAGTGATGGAAGATGACAGAGTTTAAGCAGTCATTTCTACAATGTAGCTGACAATATACAGGTTATTCATATCCCCTTTGGATAAAACTACACGTGAGTGCACTATGGGACAATTTACCATTTTCAGAAAGGTCTCACTGTTAAAAGTTTTTTCTCTTTTATTTCAGAACTCGGCTCAGGATCAAGTAATGGAGGTGGGTGCTTGTCTCTTGCTACAATAGTTGCTGTTATTAAATCTTCAGCCATAGAACAAGTCCTCTGAATTCACCTGATATACATTCACTCATTATATGTAAATTAACATCTAATATTAACGTGCCGGAAACAATATTTTTTACAGTTTCTTCAGAATCCTCAGTTAAGGATAAAAAAATAATAACAGCATCGGTCACTTGTGATGGCACGGCATGGCATGGGATTATTGTCGGACATAAATGATCACATCAGTATATAAAACATTACTAGCAATGGGCCATGTCATCTGTTAATCACATTTTTTAATGGTCAAAAAATCAATACAGCTAACCGGTATGTGCCAGTATCTGTTTAAGTATTGCAACACAATTAGAGTATGTGTAAAATGGAAGAGATGGGCAATTATTCAACAAATTTGGGAGTTTAATTCAATTTATTTGATATTGCGCCGCACGTATCTTCTGCCTATTCGCAACTCATGAAATATTTATAGCACAGTGCAACTGTAATAATTTGCGCATGTTCAGGATGGAGTTTCTCATCAAATACACATAATGTTCAATGGTACCAATTTTCGACTTCAAAGAGATAATTATTTTCTCATTCGAGGGCACTATTATACATAGTGTAGCCCACCATCAGTGTGGCATGTTTCGTTAAGCCTCTTTACAGCGACAGATATTTCACTTTAGGCGCAGTTGCGCGAGCTCTTCTCGCTGTTGCAGTTCGATGTGAATGTCGGCGCTGTGCCGAGGAACGCCCTGAAGCGCATTTTCAGCGCTCGCCGAACTCCATTGGCTTCCTGTTGCCAAACGAATACATTATTATTACACGCTTTTTATTAACTCGCTCTGTCTGTTGTTGTTGTTGTCGTTGTTGTATCCTCAAATCTTGTAACTACATTTTTACCCACTTCCCAGTGTGGTATCGACTGCAAACGTGGTATACTTATGTCATACTGATGACGATACTATATTCTATCATACAAAATAAAACATATTTTAAAACATTCTTTTTTTATATGTTATGTTTCGGCTTGGGTCTAATTGTCCACGCTCAACTGACGTTGGTTGTAAATCATCACGGTCCCTTACGTTATGGCAAGCTTCGGGGCCACTTCCTAGAGTCGTGGAGTTCTTCCATTACTAGTACGGTACATTGCATTAAAGCGTGTTTAAAAAAAAAAGTATTTTTAAATATTACTTATAAGGTCGCACTCACATTGCACACAAAGTGCTCGCCACAAATGAACCACGATACCTTGCTGATCTCGTCAAGGGGCATAAACCATCACGCGAACTCCAGTCATCCTCACAGCGGCTCACTAACCGTCTGGCACGCTCTTCCTTCCGACATTAGGAAGCCATTTTAACACGTTGGCTTTCACGACCAATATCATCCATAATAAAGGGTTTTTTGGGGGGCTTACAGCACGTAAATATAAATGTGTCGTTAAACCCGCCACCACCTGACACAGCCAATTAGTAAGGTTTGTCAAGTAAACAGAACATGGCAATTCGTTACTAGTGGCGGGTTTAATGACACATTTATATGTATGCGATTTAACCCAAAACAAACTATATTATGGATTAGGAAGCCACTGCAGCTATGCACTTAAATCTAGACTGAAAACTCCTTTCTTTAGAACTTCTTTTTGTGTTTATACTCTTTGGTTCTTTCGGTAAAGTCACGTAGGTATAAAATAAAATAAATCACGACGTTTCGATCGCAATACAAACGGTCGTCCTCAGGCAGAAAAAATATAACCCAGCAGTGGATCTGTGTTTAGTTTGCTGTTCTTCCCCCACCACTCTGATCAGCAAAGATGGCTACATTGGGTGCGAAAGAAGTTCAACATACTTACATATAAGAAACATTTTTCTATTCACAGCCGACTACGAGGGGTCCGGGTCGGAACATTACAGAAAGTCGACCAAATGTGGGATTTGCCTGTACGGATCTGAATGCGATGAGGATGCTGAGGATATTGGGTAATGAACCTTCCATCTTCCTTAACATGCATGTGCTTCATCGTTGCTGACCCTCAAATTTCCATTATCATTCGAGGTTTTTTGGCAAAGATTAAAAAAGTACGAGGCCAAGTCGTGTGTTGGCAGGAAAGCAGTTTCCACCTGAATTGGGTGGAAAAATAAATAAATCGTTGCTTTCTTTCCGTGTTTTTTTTTTGCTGAAAATCTGTACAAAAATTGTTTCTGCTAACACATGAATCAGGCCCTATATTTTTTCTCGAGTGTGAAAAAAACATCACATTCCTGTGCTGCTCTGTGAAGGTTACTGCTGTGGCAAGATATCTAGACAAATAGCTGAGGTGTGTCCTCTCTCAATGGGGTGATTAGCTCAAAAGTTACACCGTATTTGACTCATGATCCAGTCTCCTGACTATTCGCAGTGACGTAAGAGTTATATCTATCTCACCTGCACATTTGATTCGGGTCTGTCAAAACATGTGTCCAAGTGGATTATGATGGAATGGTTATTTTTTTTCAACATTTTACCTCATGGAAGCCATATAAAAAACCATTGATTAAATGCACTAAGTTCAGAAGCTAAGATATGGCTAGCCATGTTCAGAGGGAGGATCACAAATTCGCTGTCAAGGCTCTCATCTTATCCACGCTCTCCCACCTGTGCCTTTCCATCACTCCAGCAGATGTTATAATCTCCACAGTATTCCCTTCTCCCTGACCCCTATATAACCCCAAGGCCACCTTCCCCCCCTCCCCCGCCTGATGGACTGCACGTGCCTCCGGCCAGCAGGTGCGTGTGCAACATAGACTGCACGGGACACAACTCCAACCCCGTGTGCGCGTCAGACGGGGTGTCGTATGAGAACCCCTGCCTGGTGAAGGAGGCGTCCTGCATGAAGCAACAGCTCATTGAGGTCCGCTTCCTGGGGAAGTGCAATCCAGGTCGGTGTCAGACACAGGAATCACATTCAACCCCCCATCCATTCCCATCCTCAGATCACAGCGAGCTTTTGTGACTGGCAGCCCCTGAACCTAAAGAGTGACTTTCCCTCCTGCGGTTTCTTCAGAGCTCCATGTCCTGTGGGTGACCCATGTGGTTCACATAGAAAATATACCTTTTCTCCACATTACTGCCGACTTCTTGGAAGCACGTGACACACACGAGAAGGCTGTTGTCATCAAATAATGCAAAGATGAAGAATGTCAGTGTCAGCGTAATCACTACACGGTTTATATATGGTTACAGACGTGTAGTGGTGTTATTTCACACGGACAACTTATTTTTTTCCTGTGTCACTTTATTCATACAGAACTCATCGCGTTCAACACCATGTATCTCTGTCGCAACTCTTCCTCTTGTACTGCTTGTCTGCTATGCTCCGCTTGCTCTGTTAGCCTGCTATCTTGCACTCTGCCAGCTTCTCCACTGCTAGCCTCTTACTATACACTCTGCTAGTTTCTCTACTGCTAGCCTTCTCACACTCACACTTCGGATTCCGCTAGCCTCTCTACTGCTAGCCTGTCTACCCTCACTCCTCCGACCTCGCCCTTGCCTCCAGTGGGGGATCAGCCAACACAGTGGGAAAGGACAAGGTGTGGAGAGCGTGGTCCCGGACTTTTCTTGTCTTCACTCCAACCAACTCAACCCCTCTGCCTCACACATTCCCCTTTTATCCTCCTCATTCAGTGCCCCTAGATGGCCCTCATTAAGCCAGCGTACTCCCCACGCCTCACGCACGTGTTCTCCCCCTTTTCGCCACTATCTCTCGCCTACGTGGCGCCTACTCCACATTTGCATTTGCAGCCAGCCAATCACTGCCTTTTTCCATAATTGCTGGCGTCTCTCTGTCTGCTGTCAATCAGGCCACCCACCTGCACCTGCTTATCCTTAGCTGACCTCACTGTCTGCAACCCCATACGTAATGCAACTGCTGTTTGCAAACCCTGCGCACGGTACGCCACTACAGACGTAGTAAATTAAATGCATGGTGAGAAAACACTTTAAGATGCGGCGGAGAAAGCATGATGAAAATAGCATTGCAAGATGCCTCTGCAGTGGGAAATGCTGGCCGGAGGTGGGCAAAGATGGTAAAAATGCATGATCTTTTTCTTCAACCGAGCACATTTATCAAGGGGAATTCTAAAAGCCATGATGATACGGACAAGGGATAAGAATGTGCTTCTTTTGTTGGGTGTATTTTAAATGTGAAAAAACAAGCTTACATTTTCACAAGTTTGTTAAGAACAGGATGGGAACATTGTATTTTGGCCTATACTCGTGGTCATTAATGTACTTTTCTGTTTCACACGAACATGTCTCTCTCACCATTCATTATTTAGTATTTCTGTCAAAGGGCATCGCGTATTAAAGAACATGACTTCCTTCTTTGCACCTTTATGATTTGTTTGCATGCACATTTCATGAAGTAGACCGGTGTTAAATCAATCATGTTCACGAGTCAAATGTTAGAGTTCTAACACATTGTGTCACACTTTCTTTTTCTATACCACATGCAGTGCTAACAATGTCGACAACTAAATTACTACCCCAGTGTGCTTTATAATGACATCGTATGGGTACGGTAAAGTCACTTCAATGTAAACCGCCTGAATTAGTAATCCCAGATAAAAAAAAATACACCAACATGTAAATGAGTATTTGTCTTGTGTTCGGATAATAATGATTTATTTTTTAAATACAGAATTCTATTCAAAAAAGAAACCTTACCCAGACTATAATGCACTCACATTTCTTGTGTGGGTGTTCAACACATTGTGTTAAAGTGGAATCCTCATTCAAATTCACGAACCTCATACAGAGTACTGATCACATATGTTAATGGTTAGACAGTGCCAGTGGAGATTTTTTGCCAGCAGTAATTCATGAGCTGTGTTAGTTATACGTACTGTACTTGCTCAGATTTTTGTTCATATTAAGAATATATAGTGCACTGAAGCTAAATTTGATTAAAATGATCCAACGAATACTTCAGAAAGGTCCACACTTCCCATAAGCTTTATAAAAAGAGACTGATGGTAAAAAAAGGTTCGAGAAAATAATGTTCAATGCCCCGCTGTCAATAAAATAAATATTATCTTTCTCATGGATCACATTTACTTATTGTCAGCTGCTTACAGGAAGAAACATCTATCGTAGTTGGGATACACTCAGTGCCATGCTGATATTAATTTCAGAAGTATGCAAAGTCAAAAGTTAGATTTGGTACTTTCAGAGAAAACGTGGGACAAAAATAAGTAATTAGCCACGTGTTGGTGCACGAGCGAGACCAACAGTGTCCATCTGGTGGGTCTGGCATCTTGTGGCCCATGAGGACAAGAGATCCGTGTCTCTGCAGAATGGCTCTCAAAGCCAATTATGGGCCTTAGAACCAGCATGATTCTTAATTCGATTTTGTTTGCAGCTCTAAATTGGGTTTTTTTAAACCACTGTCCATAAACCAAGGGTTTCCACTGGTTGCTACTCACTTAATCAACCACAGTTGTGTGTATCGCACGTCGTACATCCACGTTATTTTGTTATGAAAAAAAACAGATTGAATTGCATCATACGTGATCATTATTAATGAACACAGTAAACTAAATAGACACAAGCAGTTACATTTTGCATTTTAAACTCAGAGGTCTGGCTGAGCCCATCACTGAAGAGTACGTAGTCTGGTCTTTGCACTCAGAGAGCAAGGTTCACCACAGTGTCTCCATCGCATTGATGTGGCTTTTTGTTCTAGCAGACAGCACCCGTGACCAAGAAGAGCCAGTGGTGAGGGACCACGGGGAGCTATGCCCTGAGAGCCTCCAGAACTATTGTCGCAACGGACAATGCCATTATTCGCACACGCAACGCCATGCCTCCTGCATGTGAGCAACACACGCACCACATGTGAGCCATACACTCAGGCACAAAGATCTTCTGCTCGTCCCCACTCTTGTGACAGGTGCCATTAGTGAGCAACTATTTGACCCTAAAATGCATCATGTCCACTGTGGATTTCTGCTGACAGTTATGCAATTATATTAAATATATTCAAAACATTTGGGAGATTTCTTTGGCTCCTAAGGTCACATAAAGCCACACCAGGGGTAATCGTAGTCAGCCTTCATATTCCTGGCGCTGACATTAATAATGCCACAAAAATGTATAATTGTAATCTGGGTTAACGTAGGGAAGACACTCAGGTTTGGACACCTATTTGCCAATGCTAAGTATAGATTTTGTTTATATTCTGCACAACGACACAAATTATTCTATGTCATATATATTGTATAAATCTCTGTTGAACTCGGACCTATAATTAAAAGAGAGGGTCCTTGCCTAGAACATCTGGCAATGCATTGATTCAAGCAAGCCTGGCTCTACTAATGAGACACTATGTGAAAACTGGTCCATGGGTTGCTGAAGTGATGCACTCCCAGAAGGCTGTTAGCCCAATTGGTTGTGAAAGAAACACTTTAAATATACAAAGGAGACATTGCTTATGTTTTTGGTTATTTACAGTCTCCGCGACAAAACAAAATTATTATGCTGTGTTACATATAGACGAAGCTAAAGCTAGGATAACGAGGAGGGTGATGCCATGAGCTCACCAATACGACGCCACTCCTCACTATCCTCGAGTGCACTCAATCAATTGTGCACACTTGCATGCACTCGCGCATCATGCGAACGCTAAATAACACTGAAGTCAAATTAATGGTGACCTTCTCGTCTTCCACCCCAACCCCGTTGGGCCTCCTTCCCACGCGCGGCTCGTGGCCCGGGCAGCTGCGACCCAGGCTTTCTGGGCCAGCAGTGTGAGAGTGAGGAGAGCAGCATGCTCTACGTGATCCCTGACGGAGACAACCTCCGCTACGTGCTCATCGCCTCGGTGGTGGGCGCCGTGCAGATCACCATCACGTTCGCGCTCGTCGTCTGCGTGGCCAGGTGCGTTCCCAAGCCAGGCGCCATGGTCCAGTTCACGCATGGCAATCTTATTTTTGTTGTTACAGAGCAACTTTTGCTAAGACTCGTCAAGGTGATGTCACTGTATATACCTGCCTGACAGCTCTGCCGATGTAAGCGGTAGGATGCTCAAGTCGTGAACCCTTCATTGTACCATTGTACCTTCGTACCACGTTGTAAAAAGAATTGTCGCAAAAATATGCATCGCGATTTTTTTTTTGCTTTGAAAATCGTGCAAATGATTTCAAACTCGGCAGCTTCAGCTTAAATTAATGAGGTTGAAGACTATGAGTCTCTGTCTTCTCTCAGTTCAGCATCACTTGCCTGCTGCTATTTTGAGCAAAAACAGTGAGATGGTGTGGATTGGATTGGTTTTTTTTCGGCATAAAAAACCCCAACAAAGACCGTGTCTAATGTGGCTGGACTCCACACCGTCAACCATCCACTCCTTTGCGTCGAGAAGTGACATCACTTGTAGTTATGTTTCTAGGCTTATGGAGGACTTGAGGTGCTCTGAGCATAAATCTGAGCATATTACTTGTTTGAATGGGTGACACTTGCTGTGTGTTGCTCTGTAAAAATTGCAACATGGGGATTAGACGTATAGCATCATCAATGATCAGTTGGCAATATTAAATAATGATTAAGCATCATTCGGGACAATATTATTTACACATTAAATAATTATTCCTCATTATAGTTATGTCTCTAAGTATAGGAATGAGGGTTGGCATATACTGAGAGTCTCATCACTCAGCTCATAGGAAATTGAAACAAATCCTAACAGTACCTGTATTCTCAGTCTCCATCTTTACAGTTAACTTCACATTGAAGTTTATTTTATGTGTTACAAGGATGATCCCGTTTAGCCAGGTGCCCAGCTATTATAAAAGGGAGATCCGTGGTGCGTGAGCACATCAGCAGCAGCAACAACGACAAAAACATCGATTTTGCATGGAACGAGTACAGGGTCCTTGAGGAATACAGTATTGCACAACGAACTAGGAATTTTACGTTGAATTTACACATAATCCTTCCGATAGCTTCTAAACAACAAATTAATACCTACCATCAGTACTGGGTTGAAACACCCTTCCCATTGCTATCACTGCAGCAAACTTGCGTAGTGAATTCTGGGATTTATTTTAGACACACACCTTCATCCTTCGATATTAGAAATTAAATGTTGCATTTATATTACTATTTTTTTGTAATATGTAAATATGTTTATTTCGTTATGCAAAAAGGTTCCATTGTATTACCTTAGATTTAGTTTATAAGCATTTCTGAACGTGAGCAGTGAAATCCTGAAAAAATACCTAATTAGTATTGTGTAGCTTGATACAGTAGTGCATAACATTGATATTTTAACCGAGTTAAAAAAACGGGTTTCAATGTATTTTAAAAAGGCAAAAAAAAACATTTCATTAATCCATTACATCAGGAGACAGACTTGACAGCTTGACATTCATACCTTTCCTGTAAATAACGCAACATTGTGGACTTTAAATCGTAAACCCGTACTCTTATACAGCAGTTATCCAGCTTAAGGCATCCTGGAGCCTTATAGGCATTCCTATTGAAAGCTAACCCGAAACTTGTTTTTGTTATAAGCCCATTCATTTGTTGCCTTGCCTCCAGGTCACTCTGCCACCAGTCTTACCTCATCGTGGGGAAAGTAATAAGTAACAAAATAGATTAGCAGACAATGTCTCCTTCATATTACCTCAGAATCAGTCACCAGCAGCAGTAGCAGCAACAAAAATCCTTTACCGCAATAAAGCCATCTGTATCCCTGGGCATAAAATCCTCTTCTACGACTTCTGCGTTTCATTTCAAGCCCCACTGCCTGTGCGGATTTTTATACTAAGATCACGTTTAGCTGTCTGGGTCGTGTATTTTTTTCCCTCTGGTTATTTCTTTTCTGCCTCCGTATATATATAGCTTTTTATTTGTTGCTTGACTCCAACACAAAAAAGAATACTTTCTCTGCGGGAAAAACAAGGAGAGGCTTAGATGATCTGAATCTGCCCCAAGGTATGTTTTCATTGGATTTGGGGACCCAGAAAACTCGAACATTGGCATTGTCCCAGTGGGCCTTGTGCATGGGAATGGGTGCCGATATACGGAATGTCACTCTTGATCAGAATGTAACATTTTTTTTTCGGTGGGTTTCGTCGTCGGTGGATTACAACACGTTGATCTATTGATTGATTTAAACACATCAAGCTCATAGATATAGTACAGGTATTGGGAGTTTGTTTTGTTATTGGGAGGTATGTTTAATTTGTTTATTATCCAGGAACAAAACATCCCTTTATCAGCATGACACAAACAGCACCACTGACCTTCACTCCTGACTCAGTACAATCCGATGAAAGAGAGGATATGCCGATATATTACGTGTAGTGCTTAATTAAACAGAACATCTGTCGAGTCAGTCTACCCTTTGTAGTCAAACAGCAAGCCAGGAATATCTTCAAAGCTAATTTTCACTCTTAGAGGGTCAGCTTCAACAGATTCTTGCATCACGTGTCTTTTATCCCTATAAATTATCTTTGCTAAATGTTCGAAAATAATTTACTTCGAATAACAAGGCTGTGCAATCTTCGTCGAGCATTCTTTGCTCTACAATATTATTCGCTTTTGAGATCAACCATTATGGATTTCCACGGATAGTCATCTCCAACGCATCTCTCCACCGTGTCACCTCTTCTGTCCCGCCTCTCCCCCTTCCCTTTTCTCTTCATCTCTCCAATTCTCCCCGATTGCCTTTCCCCTTTCCTCCTCGTGTCGTGGATACTTTCACGATCGTCCTTCCTTCAGAACGTCTCTTCTCTCCTGTATATCTGTTCACTTGTTCTTCCGAAAAGGTTTTCACACCCATAGGCATATTTTTCCTCCTTCTAGAAGAAGTCATGCATATGAAGCAACTGTTTATTCCCCTTGCAGAAGATTATATTTAGTGGAGCATCTTCCTCTGTTAGAAGCTGTGCAATTAGGTTTCATAAAAATGTATTTGTTCATTTTTTGGCAATCTAGCATTTTTGGCAGAACCTTCACCGAAAGAGCCGTTATTGAACACCCACATTTTATTTGATGTCTGTCCTTCATACCGAACAGTTGATGGACCTTTGCAGAAAACATAGAGATTTGTAAATCTTACAGTAAATAGCCACTGTTTTTCACATGTCTTGGCAGCTAGTAATCCGCAAGACCTTCAAAGTCACCAAACCTAAAGTCTCCACTGTGAACTTCTGACCTCGAAAAGTCTGTGCATTTATATGTCTTGGAATTGTTTTAACTTTAAACCTTTTGGTCTTGGCAGCCTTTTTTTCCCTCCTACAGATATTATTTGATGTGTTCATTGAGGCTTGACACACTGTATAAGCAAGTTGCCATAGTGATTGCCTGTACGTTGATGCTGTTGTTCTTTGTTGTGGCCATGTTCTCTGGTGGTGCAGTGTCTTTAAATCCATACAAATTTTATGACTCCATATAAATTATTTAATTACATATCCTGCCCTAACTGCTGTGGTAGCAAAATCTGCACGCACAGGCCAACCTCGCATGTAATAAAGGAATGCATTATTTTTGATCGGGATATTAATATCAAACTCGAACAGTTGCAGAGACTAAGGAACACAAATGTAACGAAGCAAAAACACGCCTGTTTTTCCCAATTGACATGAATACAAGAGTAAGTCATTAATTTACCCTGAACGGCAGATTACACAATGTATTTTTATTCATCTGAAAAAACAGCAAAATAACGATGTATCAGCCTTTGCATTGCTGTGCCTTCCGAGCTGTATTGGTAGCAAATAAAAAAACAGCGATAATTTGCACTCTGCATACTGGTAACGATATCTTCCCAACAACTGCTGCTGTTGATAAAAGTGTGGCTATGTGTGCACGTACACTGTGCTGAGTGTGTGTGTGTGCTTATGGAGCAAAGCCTACAGTCCAATTAGTTTTCCCCATTTTATGACCCACTGTATACTTGGCAACACTATAAATAAAATAGGCTTGCCAGATAGAACCTGGTCAGCATAATGCAGTGAACTCCCAACATTCCGAGTTGTATTCCCAGCCATCGCTGACACCAGTGTCAATATCTGAACTGATCTTCTTCCCCCCTCCTTCATCAACCTGCACTGACCAGTATGGTGACGTATGGTCAGAGAATCCCCATGGCCTTCATCCAGCAGTAAATTGACAAAAAGCTCAACATTATAAATAAGAGTACTTGTAATTTATATTTTAGTTGTAAATATGTCGGCTAATTTTGTTCCAACAACTTGTCAGGTTTCTTTGATGATGTCGACAATTATACAGCCTTGTCTCGGAGCTCTGTAAACTCAATACAGACAGACCTCGCTTAGCGCGATCCGTAGAACACTGATTTGTTATGGTGCTTATTGTCCTAGGGAAAATATCTACAAAAAAATGAAATTAAAACATCTATAAAGCGCCTACCAGTGAGGACTGCTTGAGGAAATGTACCCACCCCCATAATTAGCTCAGTATGTTGAACCAACCAGACCACGCCCCCCCCCCCCACAATTTGGTTATCACAATTTGTGGTCACGATTTTTTTTATTAGATTTTTTTCAATGTTATTACAGTATGTTTCACCAAGTGAAAACTCACGAGACCAGGAAAGAGTTTCAGGCTCCACCTAAAAGAAATCTCACAACATAAATTTTTACTTAGGGCATCACTAAGACCTGCATTGGAAGTAAAGCAGCTCTAACCTCATCTCCCACCATTGCCTTATAGGAGTACACTAGAATGCACTCGTGACTACAATACATACTACTTACTGATGTTATTCTAATAAAATGTTATTTCTATTAATGAAATCATATTTACCATCTATATTATTAGCACTCTTACTGATAACCCAATGAAGCCCTCGTATATTGCGCCTATCCTTTGCGGACTATGATAAGGCATTTGATTCATTGTAAATTGATGCTGTCATCCAGGCTCTTACAAACCGAGGCCGATATAAAAATGTAATATTAATTTTAAAAAATGGAACAGCTAAACTGAAATTGTGTGAAGAAAGTAGCAAAATATTGGAAGGTGAACAAGAAAAGGATACACACTTTCACAAAATGCACCATTAGCAGATGTGTTACTAAAATCTTATCTGAGAAACAAAAGCGCAGGTAATGGCATAGTGATTATAACACAACATTCTGATTGGAAATTAGAGAATTACAGTGATACCTCGGTTCACGAACTTAATTCGTGAACTGACACTGGTCGTGAACCGAATTGGTCGTGAACCGAGGCACATTTTCCCATAGGGTTCAATGTAAATCCGGTTAATCCGTTCTGACCCTTTTTTTTGGTTTTTGAAGCACAAAAATATGAAACAAATGACAATACACATTACTGTAGTACTGTACAGTATAGTAATGTATAAAGAGAGAACACTAACCTTGCTTGAGATGACTTCTGGCATGGAGGAAGGCAGGTGGGAGGCGGGTGGGAGACAGTAAGCACTCAAACGGGTGAACTGTACAATACAGTAAGTACAGTATTGTACAGTATAGTAGTACAGTACAGTACTGTATGTGCTAAAAAGCACACCAAAAATCAAAAAGTCACTGAAAGTGTCTTCACAGTACTCACAGTACTTCTTTCTGTGTCTCTGCTTCTCTCCACGATCTTCCTACAGGAAGTCACGACCATGTGACAGCCTGGAATTAGAATAAAAATGGGCGCGGCTCCTGTTCGTGAACCGAAGCGGAGTTCGTGAACCGGAGCATATTTTTATGAAATTTTCTGTTCGTGAACCGAGTTGTTCGTGAACCGAAGCGTTCGTGAACCGAGGTATCACTGTATTTCAGAAGGCCGCCAAAATTGGGCTGAAGATAAAACTGGACAAAATAAAGGCCATGTACAACAATTTCACTAAACAAGTGAAGATATCTATCAGAGGGACACTATTGAAAAAACACTTAGGGCAGTGCTTAAAAGTGGACCAGCATGTGAATAAAGAGACGGACAAGAGAGGGTTGTGCTTTTATACAACTGAAATTTATATTGAAGAGCAACGTTAAGCAAAAATGTTCCTAAATAATAATAATGGCACTGAATTTATCAGTGTGTACTGTATTGTCTGACATGGCATATGAATCAGAAACATGGACGTTCACAAGAAAAATGAAATAATATCTGAAAAAGTACAAAAAAGTGTGCAAAAGTGCATGCTTATAATTATAATGAGAGACAAATATAGAAATTTTGGGATTAGGGAGTATACATAAGTTAGAGACATCATGTTGACTGAATTGGTGGGCTTGGTCAGGACGAGCTACTAGAATGGATGATACCTGCTGGTCAATAATAATGACAGAGTCGCAGCCAAAGGAGGTTACAACAACAACCGCCATTCACCACTAAGTGGCGGTGACGTCACCACGATGCTTGTGCCAGGCTATGTGCACGTTGAGGCCACATGAAGTGTCGAACACCTGCTGACAGGAGGTGTTGGGGCAGACCAAGGTGCCACGGGTCGACTGACTGAGATGACTGGCTGATGCACCACCTGTGCCCCCTACTGTGCTAACTTGCTGTGCTTTATCCACCCGGCGCTCCAGTCGTTGTTGTGAGCTTTGCTCCTCCCCCCTCCGCTGTTGTTGGAGGGCGACTGCCTCCAATTGTCCAGTAGCGTCTTTCACGAGCCTCCTCCACAGAGGCCGATCTTGACACCGCTGGTACAAGTCATCGGCAAGTCCACTCAGCTCCACATCCTCCTGTGCCACATCACTCCATCTCTTCTCTAGCCCGTGCCGCGCCCGTTTAGGCCCCTCGATCTGGCCAACAAAAGCTGGTTAGGCATACGGTGGCTGGGCACGTGGGCTACATGACCCAGCCAACGCCGGAGGAGCTCACCAATGGGACTTTGTCCAGATCTTTCAAGGATATGTGAGCTCCTCACACAATCCAGCCTGGTTAAACCCAGGATGGATCGTAGGCAGGCCAACCTAAATGTTTCTAAACGGTGAAGATGTTCCATTAGGGGGGTCCACGTTTCACAACCGTAGAGCAGGGAAGGAATGACTGTGGCTGAGAAGACCTGAATGTTCGTGTGGAGCGACAGACCAGGTAGCTTCCACACAGCGTTACACAACCGATGAAAAGATAATGCTGCTCCACTGATTCAGAGTGGGACCTCTGCTGTCAAACCGGAGCCAGTCATGAGCACACTGCCTAGGTATGGGAAACTCTCCACTCTCTCCACAACTGCCATACCACCAATTGGGAGTTGTGGGGGTGAAGTGTCCGATGGTACAAAATACCCAGGCAGATGCTTAGTTTGGTGAGGCTGATGATAAGTCCCCACCTCTTAGTGGCAAGCTCCAGGTTCAGCAGCAGTGCCTCCAACTCCTCCTCTGTATGAGCAGCAATTACCAGATTATCGGCATACATAACATGGTTAAACAATAGGAAGTCATCCCTTGACCGCACCCGGGCATCGATCAGCCTCCCATTGTATCTGTACCAGATGAAAATTCCTCCAGTACAGCTATTGAAGGCTTCACGAACTACGTGGTCAAAATAGATGTTAAATTATGTGGGAGCCAGAGGACATCCCTGTCGCACCCCAAAGTGAACAGGGAATGGCTCCGACTCCCGGCCACGTAGTTTTACCCGGACTCACTCACCATTATGAAGGTCCTTAATGATCGTGAGCAGCGGGTCAGGGACTTCGAAAGCACGAACAACCCAGAGCCCAGGCCTACTGATGGTATCATAGGCCTTGACCAGGTTAATAAAGCAGAGATGTAGGTCTTGTTGGAATTCCTTACAACTCTGCTGTAGCAGACGGACAGAAAATATGGCATCTGTGCAGGACCGCCTTTTCCTGAATCCGCATTGGGGCACCGCAAGCCTCTCTTCAGCGTGCCAGGCAAGGCGATGTTGAATCATCTTTTGCCAGGACCTTTCCCGGCAAACGGAGGAGTGAGATGCCCCTGTAGTTGTTACAGTTTGTGTGGACCCCCTTCTTAAAGAGGGGGACCACCAGGGTATCCTTCCAATCCTGCAGAACCCGTCCAGTGGTCCAGACTGTTGTTATAATGTCATATAGGGCAGTATGTGCACAAACGTCACCCTCGCTCAGCATTTCGCTTTGGAGATCATCTCTGCCTGGTGCATTTCCTGGTCTCAGGCTCTGGATCGCCTTCAGTACTTCCTCAACAGTTGGCACCTCAGCCAGCCACTCACAGGGGGTGACTTCTTCTTCCAATATTTGAGGCACTGCAGCCTCAGCAGGATCATCCCCACTTTGTCCCATGATGTTTTCCAGGTTGAGGGATTTCCCTTCCCCCAGGAACTCACAGAAATGCTCAGCAAATCTGCAAATCTGTTTCTGGGGGTCAGAGATTGGATCACCGTTCTTTCCCCTAACAATGGTAATAGGTGTGGCGCTGCAGGTTACTTTTTTGATGGAATTAAAGAGTGATTTGTGACCACGGGCCATTGAGGCAGACTCAATCTCCTCAGCAGCGCCTCACGGCTCTCCGAACCTCCGAGTGAAGGTTGTGGTAAGCCTCCTCATTCTCTGATGTGGGATGCTCTAGATGATGAGAGTGGGCCTGTCGCTTTTTCTCAGCCAGCCTGAACACCTCCTCTGTCAGTCAGGGTCTCTGAGGTCTTGAACGTGTACCAAAAGCAGCCATTGCAGCTGTATGAGCCACAATCCTAAACCTCACCCATTTCCCCTCGACATCAGGAGGAGTGGGGGATGATGCCAACCCCAGCCGCAAGCGATGATAAAATTCTCGCTGGCAACTTTCATCAGCTACTATGGGTTTTAATGGGGTCCTGGGTGTACACCCACCACCGGAGTGGAAGAATGGCAGGTGCATCTTACAGATGACAAGTCGATGGTCAGTGGGCAGATCAGCTCCACGGTCGGTCCTGGTGTCAAGGACCTGGGCCCACATCTGCTGTTCCGTCATTATTTAGTCCAGCAGATGTTCTTGCTTGGACCCGCCATGCATCCATGATGTTGTGTGGATGCGCCGATGCTGGAACAGCGTGTTTGTAATTACAAGCCCATGGGCTGCACAAAAATCTAACAGCCTCCTACCATTGTTATTGAGCTGATCTGGCCCATGTCTTCCAATCACTCCAGACCAGGTGCTAGCATCATGACCAACTTGGGCATTGAAGTCACCCAACAAGATCACTCTATCTCGAGGGGCCACTTTAGCCAGCACCTGTGACAGGAGGTCATAGAAGGCATCTGACTCATTGGCTTTGCCTGCATCCCTCCATGGATGTTCATCTTCGGTGGGGGCATAAATAACCACGACCACCACTCCTTGCCTCTGGTTGATGGGAAGGCGAGCCCAAAATAGCCTGGAACTTACAGTTCCACACACCTCACCGCCATGCTCCCACGCCCCCTTTTGTTCAGAATAAGAGCCACGCCTTATTGTTTGGCAGTCTCCTGCCCCAAGTAGAGGACTGTCCACCCCTCACGGTGGCAGGAGCCAGAGCCGGTCCACTGGACCTCCTGAATACCACAGAGGTCCAAGCGGTACTGGTCCAGCTCCCGACAGAGGAGTGGCAGCCTCTCCTCCATAGTGAGCATTTAAACATTCCACGTGGCCATCCGTAGTGGCTTTTTGCTGGAGGAGCCCCGAGGGTAAGGATCCAGTCTCCGCTAAATGGGGTATGGCCAGGACACGTCATAAACGCCTGTCCCCCCAGGGCCTCTGGCACAAGATTAATACATGTTTTACCTCATAATTTAGTGGTAGGTAAATTGAAGGTGGAGGGGTCACCAGCCTCTCGCACCCATCCAGAGCCCCCATTTGGACGCTGTGGTGGTTACAAACGCCATGAAGGGGAAAGGCCAATCTCAATTGGTCCTCCCCCATGGCACTGCCCACCACAACATTGCCGTTGAAGCGAACACACCCGAGAGGACATCCATAAGGTAGACGTAGCGATGTAATCAGCTCATGTGTATGTGTTGGATGCATTGTTGCATCGCAGAATTGTGAGAGATGACTGCTTGATGAGGCTTTCATGCAGTAGTGAATTGATCATGGCTGATGATGATGAAAATTAATATTTTCTTTAAGTTACATTACAGTGACCGTGAGATTATGTACGCATCCTTGCAAATCCGGATTTTTGTTAATTTAATCCAGATTAGCGGCAATCCACTGTTTAACACATGCACACACGGATACATTTGTGGATGCATACATATGCATTGTGATTCCCAACGCAGGTTTTCTTACTCTAATCAAGTAATAAACAAAAACGTATAATATTTGAGCAAATCCTACTGTCTTGATAAGTGAAGTATTCCTGTGTGTGATATTATTTATGTTATAGTTTTAACTGCACTCAGTCATTAACAAAAATAACAATATCCCTCTGCTCAAAATTTATGGAGACAGCAAACACGGTGCACAGATAAAAATGCAGCACATAAACTATGAAAACTTGATAACCCTGAACACTAGAATTCATTTGGCTTTATATTGTAATGACATATTCGAGTACAACAAAACTGTTTTTTTCTTGCCTTGTCAGGAGATGCCCGAAAAACAGAAGACGGCGGTAAAAGTGAATTGTACGCTTTCTTCAAAAAGAACAACAGAAACTTCAAAGTGTGAAACACTCCAATGGCTCACTTCCCATGCCACCAGTAAACCTGCCCATGGCATTGATTGGGAATAGCCACTTTGGGATCACTAATACAAATGTGATGTGTTGGTGGGGCTTGAGAGAATTTTTAAGAAATCAAGTTTGCAAAGAAAAGTTTTTTTAAAGCATTCACCGCAAGGCTCTCACATGTCTCCCCATATCCCATGATGCCCCTGCATCCCCGTGACCCCATGTTGAACATCTGAACGCTGTGCCATCTGAGTAAGTGAGTACGTGCGAGGTGCCTGTCCTCACCATGGCCCTGTGATGAGGATTAACTTGAGAGCCAGCGCTGCACGTCGGTTCATGCGGCTCGCTTCATGTGCCACTATTCATTGTAAATAAACAGGTGAGGCGTATGTTACATCGCCTTACTTGTTTATCGATGAATTATTATTACCTACAATCTGCCAAGGCAGTACATATTTATATCGTTCGATGTCATTTATTTCTGTGGTGAGTTAATATATTGTCCACTTTTCTATTTATTTTCTTTTGCCAACTTTCATTTTGCATAACGAGTCGACAAAATAAATTTTAACGTGTAAGAAAAGGTTGGGTTATTCTTAAATGGCTACTTTGCCAATTGCTTTTGTTTATATAAACCCATGTACAGTAATTACCAATAGTGTGCAGAATCATTCCCCTCTGGTAATGCGTTTGGATAAGCCCTCTGCTAGTTTGGAAAGCTGTCGTTGTTGTACGTACTGATCTGTGTGTTCAATAAGAAGTGTAAAAACAACTATAATGGGCAAACCCAATGTTAAATTAACCAGCAAGGCCCAGTGGCATGCACACAATCCATAGAAGGGCGGTGGGGGGGATGGAGGACAAAGAGGTTAAAGAATTCCTACAAGGTTGCTAAGCAAATCGTTAATTTGCATACAGCATGACTGCTACGACCCAGATGTGCCATCCTGAACGATCCACAGATTACATACACGGAGCTCGGCTCATAAACCAGATTATTGCTCCTGCAGGTACCCCATGGAGCAGGATTTTGTGCAGGCCACTCATGAGGTCACTTCAAAATAGATCGTGTAGAATTCCTTTCTGAAATTTGCTTCAAGCATCTGTTTTTTGTGTGACCTGCTTGAAATTGCAAAAAACATGTAAATAAAATGAGTTTTGTGTTGTTATCGGCTGTGCTGTTATTTGCCCATAATGTTGTGGCTCGCGGAGTGCATTATGCAGTGAAGTGTAGACACATTTTGCCTGCCAACCACTGCACGAACAAGTAACTGCCCATAAAAGATCTTTATTACATAATTTCTCAACCTCAAATATGTTGCACACTCGAAATGAAGGACGTGGGCAGGTGTTCCAAATCGAGGGCAAACACATTTATTGTGGTAAATCTGTAAAATGCAACAGCACGTGTGTCACACACAACAATCTTCAACCGAGTTGCCATTAACCATGTGACTGGTGTCCAAGTGCGGTTAATCAATCACAGTTTATCTTAAGCCAAATTCTACTATTGATAAACCATCTTTGTCTTTAACAGTAACCTTTGCACTTCACTATTCACATATTACTTTAATCCTAAGCTGTATGTCTATCTATATCATCAACTTACATTGGTATCTTACACCCATTACCTGTATTGTATGTGTACAATATACGTACTGTACTTGTCACAATTGGACCACTTACGACTGTACATGTGTTCTATTCTCAATAGCATTGCAAGTAGTCATACTCTGGGTGCATGGACATGGTTATAGAATAAACAGTATTAGGGTTAGAGAATTACAATGACAGTACGTAATTACAGTACGTCATCCTTTACAGTGCACAGTGCTAAAACCCCTCCTATTGGATATATCACAAACTAACAATTCAAAGCCAAGCTTGAAGTCTAGAAGAAGTCTAGAACATTTATATAACGATGAAAAACAACCTTTGAGTCCTTTACCTGTAAAATGCAACAGCACGTGTGTCACACACAGCAATCTTCAACCGAGTCGCCATTAACCATGTGACTGGTGTACAAGTGCGGTTAATCAATAACCCTGCCAGCCCCCTACAGGCCCAACTCCGTTATCGCATGCTGGTGTACACACATGCATCGATGTACTGCACAGCACATAAGGACTTTCACAAAACCACACTTTACTCCCTTGCTGCACGAATAAATAATTAAAAGAGTGGTCCATTCCTAATGTGCCACAAATGTAAAAAGCTTGCTGGTAATCATGACTTGTACCAATGACTTAAATTCCATAAAAGGCAGGTCCAGTAAAGACCAGGCAGACGAGAAGGATTTTCATCAACGATGCCGTGTTGTTTTACAATCTGCTAACAGATATTTTTGCACTGCCACAGCTAGCTGATTAAAGCTTCTCGCATTCCCTCCCAATGCGTGTGCCGCCACCTAATGGTTGAACAATTTGAGGCCAGTTCTCTTAGCAGCAGATTGAGCACCGCATAACAAATGCGGCGCTCCCAGACTCCACAATCCCACGCACTGCCCCTTCTCCTCCTCCTCCCACCGTTCCCATCTCCACCCACGTTCCCCCGCCCCCTCCTCACTCATCATCTGCCAAATCCGTCCCTGCTGGTTGTGTGTGGGCTACAGGGTGTGGCTGCCACATCCCTTGCACGCCATCTGCATAGTGTTATGCACGCTCATGTGAGTCTTTCGTCCATGTCGCTCAAAGTGCTTTTTTTTGGGGGGGGGGGTGGATTATGCACATTCATTCCCCACATTCACACACAATCGTATGGATGCCTAACAATAATAATGATTTGTATGTCCGATTGAGAAGGGCCATTTCCCGAAACGTCACTTAAAATATATTTTCTTTGTAAGGCGGTGTCATTGACGAATGTGTTCTTTGTGCTTGTCCACCACTGCTAACACAGCATCATCAAATACTTTGGGTCAATAATATGCTTCGCAAGACAAGCATGATATTTTAAAACAGTTTGGTAATGGTACTACCATGCTAATTATACACATTACGTTAATGATCCCGTAATAATGTTTGGGAAATGCAAATATTTCAATAATGTACGTTGCTGCAATATACATTAATATTTTAGCTGCTGCAGACTACTTTTATTGTGCATTTCTAGTTCTTAGCCTCGGGCATGACAATACCAAGAATTATCAAACTTAGATGTAGATAAAGCCTGTTGACTGAAAACTGATGGTGATGATAACTTGTGAACGGATTTAGGACCCTTTGCTGGCCCCAAGCATCTTAAACGCAGTGTATTGGTACAGATAGATGACGGTGGTTGTTAAGATGATGATGATAGCATCAGCCCTGCTGGACATCTACAATCGTTATTACAATTGTATGTCCACTGTTGCCACAACAGGCCGTTTCTTTGGCAAAGATATTGTGCGGAGGACTGTGCCGCAAGCCCAAGCCAAACAGGACGAATGTTTCAAATAAAAATTTCAACAAACCTCCCCCCACACACGCGCACCAGAACCCACGCCCCAGTCCGCATAACCACGCGTTGAGAAAACAAAAAATACACTCCCAAACCAGGACCCAGTGGTCATGCATTGCTGATTAAGACAAAATAAAACTCGGTATGCTCTGTTGGTGTGTCTTGTTTGGGTAGTGGGAAATCAGCCCCTTCCAAATGCAAAATGCGTAGTCAAGTCGAAATATGTTGCTAAGACCTTTCATGCGTAGGGGGTGAAAGCTAGCACAGAACACACGATGGAAACACGCATATACTGTTCGTCATTCTGTGTAGCGTTTGACATTTGTTTATAGTTTTAGCATTGTGTCGTGAGCCATGCGTTTTTGTATGCCTCCCTTTAGACAAGTTCACTCTACAGGGTTGGTGTGGATAGTGCCCTTTAACACTACAACCAATAAATCTGAGCTTGAGCAATATTATCAGTGGACAACTATAAGATTATTCTCTTGAAAACGTGAGGCCTTCCCAAAAATATGTTAAGACTAAAATAAGTATTAATACACAATAAAAAAAAGCATAACCCTACATCCTTCGTAGATGCTTAAATCCTTCTTTAACTGTGCACTGCGCAGTGGCGTGTCGATATTGGGAGATGCTGCGTATTGAAAGACAGAAAGGTTCAGGCACACTTGAAATAACCCCTATCCCAAGGGCTTTGGCCACGCCCGTGTGTCATCTCCTGTATGACACAAGTCTCTGGATATTGCTGCCTTATAATGGTGCCGGCACAATATTAAATCTGTGGGATCTGCCTATTATATGTTGCGTGTGTTTTAGTATATATGAGGTAAAGATCAGATTCCACCTCTATACACCTATATTTATAACAATATAAAAGTCCTTTATTACTCTACTGCTGGATGAAGGCCTCCTCACGCCATGTCCGTCATGGGGATTTTTTTTACCATGCATGTGTGGGTTAAGTTTTTACATTTCACTTTTGGCACAGGTGAAAGCCATTGTTCGTTTTTGATGGGAATATGATGAAGGAGGGGGAGGGACAGGACCGATTCAGACATTACCACCACTCACACACAGAGTGGGGGCACTGCATAAGCTAAGCAAGAGCTTGTGGGGGTCCACACAGCTCAATTGGCTCCGGATTTATGAAAAAAAGTCAGTCGCAAGTGAGATCGCAACAAACATAAAAAGACAATTAACATAGCACGCGAATTAATCTCTCTCTCATCTCCCACATGGTCGGCAGTCCTCGTCTTTCATCTTCTTACATCTGTTCTTGTCTCGATCTTTCTCATGTTTCAGTCACATCGGTCTCGACTGTATCTCTCTTCCCTTATCTCACCACACCTCTTATCTTCTCTCCACATATCTCTATCATCTCGCTACACCTCTGTCTCTCGTCTAAATCTCTCTTCTGTCATCTCGCGAGAACTTTATAACATTAAGGGGGAAGGCAAGTCCAAACATACTTCTGCTTAAGGACACCGCCCCCTACCTCCCCCCCCAAATAGACTGACACCACCACTGCTAAACACACATACCTACCATACGCGCTTGTTGTATAACCTACACCATAACTATCTGTGCACAGTGGACAGGCATCAGGCATAGACGCACGCGCGTTTAAAAAAACCCCAAAAATGCGAGGAATGGCGAACGAAACTTCAAACGACCCACGAGTGTTTGGTGCGCCTCTTAACAACGGCGCGGCGACAGGGGCTCCAAGAATATCTCCGTTATTTCCAGTGGGAGTTTTAATAAAGTAGAAGGAGAAGGCGGTGTGGATGGGGGGGGGTTGAAGAAAAAAAAGTCTTGGATTTTTTGTCGAGGTGGGTGGACAGGAGTGGTGGCGCTTGGTGGTGGTGGTGGGGGGGGTTGTGATGGGGGGCGCCAGGCATTCCTTCCACATTCGTGGCGCACACTGGCGGGGCAGAAGTCCGGGCTCACACCCTGGTGTTTGTCCGCCCAGAGTTTGTGAAATATTTTCCAGTAATCGGAGCCAGGCGGGTCCCCGCGTTTTAAGCGCTCCCCGCTCGGGATACCACGCAGTTGCCAAGCCGTGCAAGAGTCGTCTCCTCCACGCAGTCCTCCTTCTCCCTCAGCTCACCACAACCTCCACCACCACCACAACCAGCAACCACCACAACAAACAAACACGTTTCCACGGGTCCAGTTCCCTGTGCACGTGTGCGCAGTGCCCGTCAGTCGGAGCGCGTGTTCTTGCAGTGGTGCGGCGCTCTCATAGATATCAGCCATGGGTGATGATGGAGCACGGGAGGTGATGGTGGCATCCAACAGCCAGCCCAGTGCACAGTTGGACGGCGAGGTCGCGTCCAGCCCTGGCACTCAGTTGATCCTCGAAGAGGCGGCCTCCACCCCCGAGCCAACCGGCAAAGGCAGCTCCTCCACGAGCCCCGAGAGCCTGAGCACGCCCGTGTACAGCCCCGAGGCCAGCGTCCCGGCCTCCGGCTTCGAGGCAGGTGCGTCCACCTCCGAGCCGAGCGGCAAGGCAGCCTCCAGCCCACCCAGAAATGGTGTGCTGGAGGAGCCGAGCGTCGGCAAGCGGGACGCCAGCCTGGCACGCACGGACAAGAGCCAGGACTCGAGCCCCAACCTGAGCCCAAATCAGAGTCCCGTGGGCAGCCTCATCCGCGACAGCTCGCAGGTGAACGCCATCAGCGTGCTCACGCTGCTGGACAAGCTGCTGCACATGGTGGAGGGCGTGCAGGAGGCGCAGCACTCGATGGAGGCGCGGCAGGGCGAGGTGGAGAAAGCCGTGAGCCTCATCCAGGGCGAGGTGGCCGACTTCTCGAAGGCGCAAGCCGAGACGGGTGCCACAGTGAGACAGGTGCTAGACAAGGCCCGCAAGGTGAGCGCCAACGTGAAGGACGTGCGCGCTCGCCTGGAGAAGCAGAGCCACGACGTGAAGAAGCTCGAGAACAACCACGCCGAGCTCATCAAGAGGAGCAACTTTCGCATCATGGTCTACCAGGTAAAAAAAAAGACAACCACTCACTCCACCTCGCTCTCCTTCACTACTCTAACACAAGACGTGTGCATCGTGTGAGCGTTCATTGATCTGCACGTGTAACGCACTCACATGCGGTTCACTGCGTTAAAACACAAACATCATCGCAATCGTCATCGCCATCAATTTTTCCCTAACCGCTTGTGCATGAAATTGAAGGCTGGTTTTACGCATAACGCTTCGGTCGTGCGTAACACCACCCTTTAATTGATACGTCGCTTTTTTTTTACTTTTTGGTGTAACCCCCCCCCCCCCAAAAAAGCACACTTGTAAAATTCGTTTCAAGTGAGCCGAGTGATCGTTTATGAATATTCAATCCGAGTCAAGGTACATTAATGTGATAAATTTGTTCATACGTTTCCAACGCTTTGAAACGGGCTTGATGTGAATTTCAATTTCACACCAAGCGTAGCAGACACGTGTCGCGTACACATGTTCACTGACTTTTAATTAATCAAGTAATTAACCAAAACAGATTAAAAACAAATCGCTTACTCGTAAAAAAAATGCTCTCTAATCTACGTTTTTTTAACATGCTTTTTTAAGATTTGCCGAGTGTAGATACCACGCTTTTTTATTGCAGCTGCTATAGCAATTTGTACCGTTTTTTTGCTGTGTCTGGTTGAGTCTGGTCTTGTACAGCGGAACTCACTGCAATTCAGTTGCGCACTTTCAACTTCAAAAAGGGATACAATTTTACAGGTTCTGCACCACACATGAGCACCAATCCCTCTTGCCCGGTTTAATTTATAAAATAATATATAACAGACAATACACGACTAAATAGCCAGAAAAAAGACCAACGTTCCTATCAACACACCATGTGCTGGACGTTCTGACAGGTCAACCGTCAAAACTTTGACTTTTTCTAACGGTCAATTTTGCTGCAATCTAATGAGGTTATCTATGTAATGTGTTCAGATGAGTTACTTTACATAATGTACGCTGCCTTTGTTCAGCAGCCTCTCTATAGTGATATGGTCTATTTGAATACGGATATTCATTAGTTTCCGATTAATATACTCTTCCGCCCTGATACGAGTCTTTAGCAAACACCATTGAAGAGACATTTGTTATTTTAGCCCTCCCAGGTCACACAGATGGGTTTCCTGCTCGTCACTTGAACTGACTCCTATTTTTCCAGGTTTTTTTTATAGCTACGAATTCATCTTCCATCATAAAATCCCACTGAGGATGACCTATACACGGTGCTAATTTCTCCTGAGGCTGGTGTGTTTTCTTAGGATATTAGAGACTCCACACAGGTCCCAGCCTGCATATAACCTCCGTTGCCTTTACATTTGTATGAGTAACTTTAGCTCATAAACCAGTGTGCATCGTGGGAATGACATCGGCAGTGAAGTGCTATCCAAAAGAGAAATGGTTTTGTCCTAAAACAAAGGCGCAAGGTATGTTCTTATTCCATATACAGCCTTGTAGGTCAAGGTCGGCCATGTGCAGCTGCTCAGTGAGCTGCACCAGGTCAAATATATATCCCAAGGGGGATGTCCGTCATAGAGGGAGCTACCCATCAGCACTCAAAAGGAATTTGGGCAAAATGTGGGTGTCATATCGGAGATCCGGCATGGAAACGCTGCACAGCTAGATAACCCGGCGTGGTTGTAACATTGCCTCTCCCCTCCGCCTCTTCCTCACCTCCCACCTCGTCTGGACTCCCTTGAAATGATTGACTCTCAATAGAGATGAGTTGAGCTCCCCCAAAACGCACTTGGCATTATGATTTATAAATAATGAGATCTGGCTGTCAGTGTGGCTACAATGCTTTAAATGAATTGTGTTGAATCTTCACTGACGCGCCATTAAAGCCTCTCAGTCCTGCGGTATCTCACCAAACTGGGGCAGGCGTTCAAACGTTGTGTGGCTTTCACAGCTTAGCTAGCTGCTATCGCACCAAGTGCCACGCCTACATGCAGGGTGGTTGCGTAAATAATACGGGTTGTGTTTCTATTTGGCTGCTGCGCTGGCAATACTGTGTGCCCTGTTATACCCATTTGTGGGTGGGCAGCGCGCGTGACAGCCCACCGCACCCGCCTGGGCGACCTCCACACACAATGGAGACGCACGCAGACACGAAAATACAACCGTACACGTATATACATAGATATACAGATGTGCAATGCACACGAACATGCATGTACTGTATACACACACACAAACCTTTACTTGTGTGATTGCTATCCAGAATAACACTGTTGTTAAGCAACTCTTGCCCATTATTGTCCCACCACCGGCCCAAGGTTACCCCACTGTGAAACAATACAAGATTCATGGTTTGGCAAGCGAAATGATTCACATTTGACAAAGGCGTGGACTCTTCATACTTAAACTGCAAGCATAAATGCACACCATAATAGAGTTGGTTGGGGTTAGATCACGTAAATATAAATGCGTCGTTAAACTCGCCACCACCCGACACAGCCAATTAGTAAGTATATTTACGCGATCTAGCCACAAAAAAACCTATATTATGGATATTGGTGGCGAAAGCACACACTCGCACGAAGAATACAACTGATGCACGCGCGAACAAGCGTACACATTCATCCGCATTAGTGACCTGGTTTTTGCGAGCCAGAGAGACGTTGCGGCGGCAGTAGGGCCCCATGGAAAGTCCCCATGGTGGCATAGCACTGCCGCCTACAGAGGGAGCGTCAAGTACAACCCACCCACTGAGGCCCCCAGGGCGCTCGTCCCCAAAGGCCCTGAAGGCAATGCTGCCCGGGAACCATGGCCTCTGCTGCACCTTGAGAATCGAGTGTACAAATAACTGGCACAACATGTACAAGGACAGTGCCTTACTAATAACGTACCAAAAACGTGGCCATCTATGAATATGGTGGCTTCTGTCAAAGTGCTGTGGAATTTCCACAACCAAGTGAGTTCCTCCCCCACCATCAGAGATAAGAAACGCCCCGCGGCCTTGATTGAGATACTGTTTTTTGACATTAGTTATTTTGTACAATAAAAATGCAGCAGTTGCGGTGATATAGTTTGTAAGGATGGCAAGCTCCCCTCCAGAAACATCAACGGTTATTTTTCATTCTCAAAACTTGCCACCAAGTGGAGTTATAAAACGCTTAGTACTTGGACCCAATCCGGTGCAGTTTTTTTCATATTAGCCGCCTGTCTCGATGAAGCTCAGATAAGCCAGTATCTGGTAAGGCTGCCTTGAGAGATGAATGGCTTATCGAGTGGTACGCTGAAGCTACAGCACATAACGATGAGTGGCAGCCGCTGCAAGGAGAGACTTAGTAGGCCACCTTTAACGGATGCATCTAAAACTACTGTAATTCAACCATGAAAAGCATAGAAATGCAATATAAAAATGCAGCAGCTGTGTATACAAATCCAAAAAGGCCACCTACTGCGCTGGAGTTACGTCCCCAATGTGCATTACTTTAGTATTTGCTTTGGGGTGGTTACCACGATTATGTTGGCATGGGTTTAATTTGAGAGAGAGAGAGAGAAAACCCAGTGGTAAACATGCAAGTGTTTAAGACAAGTCTACACTAATGACTCTAACTCTGTGCAATGTACTTGCTCGGGCGGGTGGAAAATGCGCAGAATTCCGAGAGGCGCGATGCGCGCCTTGTGCAAGATCATCATCGGGTTCCAGCGAAGCCACGGACAGGCGCATGCATGGGCGTGGCACAACTGGCACTATCTCGCTGCAGCCACCTGCCGCGTGTCATCACTCACTGGGCTACGAGTCCACACTCGCAACTGCCATTGATATCCATTAGAAAACAAAAAGACCGTTCATACTCGCGTTGCTGGTAACGTTGGTTTTAATGAGGCCGTTGCGGCGAGATTTCAAACGCAAGAAAATGGAAAGCGCGGGAGATCGTACTTGGTTGATTCACATGCGTTCCACGTCACCCAGACGTGCCTACGCCAACACGCTACAGTCGAACTGAGGACACTTAACAGATTCGCAGCAGCCAGCCTTTTGCGATGCACGCCAGTGTTAAAATTTATGACACCACATGGGTTTGATGTGCACGTGGTGTTAAGAGAGGGGTGCGGGGTCAGGGGATCTGGGCCAAAGGGTAGGGTGTGGAGTTGTTTGAGCAAATTCACCGATCAGTACACTCTAACCAGGGCATGACGATGTGTGAGATGGCACACTGTGGATTCTGTAAGCCAGTCGTGGGTGCAGACAATTGTGTTCGGGGTGGCAGGTGCAAGTAAGTAAATGACTAAGTTTAGGGCAGTACAGTATAACCTATCTTCAGAATTATGGGGATGAAGTCATGAGGTCAGGAATATCACTGGCCTTAATTCCTATGCGGTTCCACTAAGAAGTCGTATTTCATTCATTCGTAAAATGATATGTCTCATTATTGGGCAGTCGCATGCTCGTCAGTGATTTACGGCAAGAATAGTTTACAATGAGCACATATCCTGGGTCGCAATGTAGAATGTACAGCATATCTATGGAACTAAAATTATTTTTTTAATTATGCCCTGACTCAATTATGTGACCCGATATATTTAACTGCCTTATGCACATGATGCCTATGACCAAATCATGCGGAATTCACCAAATCTCATCAGATCTTGGAAGCTAAGTGGGATTGAGTGTTGATAGCTACTTCTTGTATGGCTGATCGCCATGCACGCGAGGTTCTCATAGGCAGCTCGGGGCTGTGCTACGTTGTGGGCAGCAGAGGACATTCCAACAATCTATTGTTAGACTGTAATTCTATGTTCCCACAACTATATTTCCCACCTTAACCGACACGCACTGACCACCGTGGTGAAGTACGGTTAAATAATTAACCGCATGGCATTGGGGAAGCCCTCATACATCTACGTATGAACATGTCCGGCCAGGTGAGTCACCTCCACTTATCATCCCTGCAATGTCAATGAAACGATCACTGCTTTAGGTAGTCGACAGTGGTCATGTTATAGAGAAACTGACTCTTCTAATGGATGACACCTTAACTTGATGATATGAAGAGGAATTATAATAACAGTATAAAGTATTCATTGTACTGTACATGAAATATAGACATGATTGGTTCACAAGAAATACAACTCTCGGTATATGTGCAGCCTGTTTTGTGGCTGAGCACACTAATTTATTTAATGAAGTGGGACCCACATACAAATAAAACATCAAATATGAAATATCTGGGTCAGTTAAGCAGGGGTATCAAGAGATTTGTGTACCGCAACCGGCACATTCATTCACAGGCAACGTACGCGTAAGTTGCATTCCATTGACTCGCTTAAAGTAGTAATTTGCCTTGCATGTTACACTCAAAGTAATTACTATTTATGTAGAATTCTATGAGCCATTTTTTCACCAGGAAAAAAGATGCAACTTCATTCTCATGTATAATTTTGGCATTGCGAGAGATATTCTAACAGATCCATCAACATATTTATTTATAGACAGCATATACATACACCCACACAGAAATATGCACGCAAGGACACCCTGTGTGCCGTGTGGGAATCACATTAAATGGAAACTTAATTATCCCAAATGGCCACACACTATTGTGTGCTGGGTTCAGCGACCAGGTGGCCTCATGTGCAATGCTGATCACAGGAGCTTGCACGTTTTGCTATTTTCCTCTGTAGGAATTGTGCGACAATGGCAGGAAGGTTGCCTCCCAGGCGACACGCATTGTGTTCCACTGCTTGGCCCTGCCGTGTGCACCCGGCACCCTGCACCGTGGGGGGAACCTGCAAGTGTTTGTGTGCATTGTTTTTGCCACGAGGAAATTGCTCAATGTTTTAATTGGCGTGTTTTTAGGTAGCCCATTAGTGTGTTTAATGGTCTATGGGGTGTAGTGTTTGACAAAGCAGGAAAGTGGAAATTTCAGCTCCAGTCACTAAATGACAGCTTCGATGTGTAGATGTTCATTTCAGGAAAATGAGGTGCTTGGCCTACTCTTCCATGCTGGCTAGATGCCTTGGAAGAAGCAAAGCGTGCATTACACCACGGGACGATCAAACAAGGGAGCCTCTAAAATACATGAATTCTGCGTTTTGCATGGGGCTTTTTCTCCACCTCCAACCCCGACCTCTGCCATTAATATTAACATACCCCCACAGCCAAACTAAATCACTGAGAAAACAATTACAGCCATTGTGTGGAACTCATGTATACTGTTTCCTGAATCCAACTGGAAAATCCCATTATATTTTTTCTCTTTCCTTTATGAGTCACAGCACTATCATGAAATGGAAAATGCTGGGATTCAAAAAGTACAGAGTAAACTGCTTTGACATATGGGAGGGCTACAACTGGCAAACAGCAAGTTGAGTGCCAAGCCATGAAGCAGCCAGATCTACGACTCAGCAGCCCCTGCCAGGCAGACGGACCTTCGTCATCAGAGCACGCGCACAAGTTCGACACTGTCACAGGAAAACACCTCACGCACTCACCAAAGCTCAGTGGTCCTACTTTGTAAATATACGTGAGGTGTACTATTTCCCTTCGTAGTACTTAAGCAAAACAACAAATAATAGGCCTCGTGTTGGTGGTGTCACTTCATGTGCTCCTCCGTTCCTTGGTCCGCCCTGCCAGACAACAGCTCGAGTCACCACCAGCGAGCCCCGCCTGGCCACACTTCTGTCTAATTTCATTCGCATGCGCCTGCCCCAGTGTGGAACCGTCCTCGGTATAAAGTGTCCTGTTTGATTGCGCCATTTGTGGGCGGCTCGCCCAGCTACGGCAGCAACAGGGCCCGTGCCGCGTCTCATAAACACCGCGTTGATTCACGTTGCCCGCAAGCGTGTAGTGTCCACATGTGTCTGCGTTTTGCTCATTACCATATAAGCCAGAGATATGCTCTCGTATTGCGCAAATAAATATGGCTATTATGCTAGCATAATAGTTTATGTTGAGTCTCGGGCAATGTTCTTCATTGCAAGGCCCGTGGGCCACTGGCGGCCCCTAACAATGCACAAATGTGAAAACACTCCCATGATGCTGTCAAACCCAATGGTTTCAAATGTGTGGTGGCCCTCACACTGATGTCTTATCGCTGAAAGTGCCCCCCCCCACCTCTGAAAATGAGTGAACAACACTGGTCTAGGGTGCTCTGCACACAGCCTTTGTAGGGCACACTCTGGCATTGTTGGCTGGCTCGGGCTGCACACACCATCATCATTAAGAGATAAACAAGGAATGTTTAATTATGGCCAGTTGTTACATGGTTGGTTCTCACCAGTTATTATCTGGCACCATTGCTGTTGCAAATCACCAGTCTTTATCCAGTCATTTAGTAAAGTAAACAATTCCATCTAATCAGAAAATTATATCAACATTTCCCTGTTTTCCTAAAGCAAAACATAACATTTCGTTTAGCATGGAATGAAAGCACTTTTTGTCAATAGTTCTATACACAGTCTAATATAAATAATGCAGGTAACATTTATACAGATTATAACCTGAACCACACTGGCTATAATTCAACTGGGAGGATTCTTTTCGTTGACAGAGAAGTAAATACTGATTCGTGAACAACGGTGTCCATAAGCTGTATCCCTGCCTCAATGCAGAATCCTCCTGACCCAAAACCTGCAACGCATTTGTAAATAAACATGTGGCCATTTCATAAATCAAATAAATTAAGCATGTAACTGCCGTAAAAAGTGACACTGTAGCCAGTGTTACACATTCTAATTACAGCGAATGCTTTTTCTAATTTCATGTCCACAGCATGCATGACGACCTGGTGTTTACCTTTGTTTATGCTGCAGTTGCTACGAGAGACGTCTAAATTAGGAGCACATTTTGGCCCCAAATGTGCATTCAATTTGGGTAGATCCACAGCTGTTTTTCATGTACATTTCGTTCAGGAGCTTGTGCAACGGCAGTATTCGTTCTATGTTTTTCTCATTTGAAATGTTCATTTCACCCAAATTTATAACATTGCGTTGTAAATTGTATTTAATCTGTAAAGAATACCCCCCCCCCCAAAAAAAAAAAGAGGACTGATTGTAATTCTGGAGTAACGCATTGGAATGTGTGGCGCCTGGCTGCAGGAGGGCTCCGACACACCCACGAGTGCAGTGCTGGCTCGACGTCGCCCACCTCCGGGGGTGGAAGCCGGGGAAGTCGAGGAGGGGGTGGACGCACAAGATGGGCAGGAGGGCGAGGCGAGCCCCACGTGGGAGGTGCTCGACCTGTCCGAGGACGAAGACCTGGAGATGATCGAGGCGCCCGGCAGCAAGGCCGCACGCCTGCGCAAGAGCGGGCAGAAGGGCGTCGATACGCTGCGCAAGGCCTTCTCCCGTCACACCCTCGAGAAGCGAGTCAACAAGCTGGTGTCGCCCGAGAGGCGCGAGAAGATCCGGCAAACGCTCACGCTGAGGCCTGGCCACTCGGCACCCTCTCAGGAGGCCCCCGCAGCAGAAGGGCATGCGGATGAGGGTCAGGAAGCGCACGGGGAGGAGGAGATCTTCGTGAGCGATGGTCAGGCAACAGCCAATGCACCCGGAGCGCCCGAGAAGACCACCAACAAGCGCATCGACACCATGAAGAGAGCACTCACGCGCCAGAGCATAGAGAAGAAGGTCAACAAGTTGGGAATGAAGATCGTGCCACAAGATCGACGCGATAAGATCCGAAAATCATTTGTGCCTGAGCATAAAAAGCCAACGCGTGCCAACGTGTCGTCCTTCAAGGTGCCGCCTTTCAAGTTCACGGTGAAGAAGATCCGCGAGGGCGACGTGGTGGAGATGGAAGAGTACCAGATCGACGCAGCCAACGTGGAGTTCTTGCAGAGCGACGGTTCCCTTTCTGATGTCAACATGGAGGAGGTGATGCAGTCGGCCGCGATAACCCTCGACTCGGACGGGAAGGCCGGCCAGACCGTGCCGCTGTCCTTCACCGTTCGGCTCGGGGAGAATGAGGAGCCAGCCGTCCTCACTTTGCAGCAGAAGTCTTAGGAGGTGAACGTTCATGCAAATGGAAAAGCACCGTGCAAACGAGTCCAAAGCCCCGCTACACTTGTGTTAAAGTGCCAAAATGTGATGTGCTGTAATGGTGAACACGTTGCCGATCAAACCGATTGAATGTTTACCACAGTGCTGCACCCTGCAAGACGGAATGTGTTTTATTTTTCAGAGATGGAGGGAGGAGGTATCGTGTAGGTTGTATTGCAACCACTGGGTCGTCGTAAAGGAAGTGATTTGAAGGCCAAAGAATAATTAGAAAGATGGCTACAAGATGAATGTTGCTAGTACGCTGCATTCAGTTTGTTTTAATAACGGATTGATTACATGCTGCAATGATAAATTATCACCGTTAATGGAAAGTCCAAAATATATATGGGCACTGGTAAACATAATGTATCATTTAGCACAACAAAACCAAACAAATAGTGTTTTTTTTTCAGTATTAAAATGTCCAGTTGCATACAAATTAGAATTTAAGCTAAAATAGCTTTGGTTGCTTACAGTACTCAGATGCCTCGTTTAATACATGCTTAAGTGCTCTTATACTGTAGTTCTGCATGATAGAAAATAAGCATATATAACATTAGCTTCATAAATGCAGTAAAATAAATAGTGATTTTACTTTGACAAGTATTTTTATGCTACAATCTATAACATCTCTCGCGTAAATATAACTTTAGTTGCCTTTATATTACCAAAGCATAGCATCAAATCAACATGTATTCATGGTTATCTACAAAAATGCAACTGAATATTGGATGAACCTAATAAAGCTTAATCTTTAAAATTACATTAACACAAGCAGTGGGGGTTTTTGTGTATGCGTCCATGTTAATTTGTCTTTAAATTAACCCAGACGTGGATTGTTTTTTCCCCAAATGCATGCAGGGGGGAGCACGACCAAACAGATTTTTGGCACATTACCAGTTTTCTCCTGCCTTCTTTGTGGCCCTATTAAAATAGTCAAATGCAGTGGCCTAATGGCTTCCCCGCAAATGTTCGAGGGCTCTGTTTCATCAAGAAATCCGTCATCAACATGACATTGTGCTCCTGAAAAAGATGTTCTCATTGCCAGCACGGACAGGAAATCGATTTTGCCATTTAACCTCCACAGACATGGAGGCAAAGCGCTGCATGTGGCATGCCACAGGCAAGGCAACAAATTAATGTACAGGTGGAATGGCTTCATTGGCGGGGCACCATCATTTATACAGCAACCTACCCCAGCCCTAAAACGTCAGCACCCACGGGATTAGGCACAGCCAGCTACTGAGCATGTGATTTGCTGCCGTGAATGTCTTTGACCTTACTGCGATGGCATAGTGGTTAGCGCAGTGTGCTTAGAACATTGCGGCCCAACTTTTATTCTTGGCCATGGCTAACATCAGTGATAATTATCCGAGTAAGTCCTAGGCTCTCCGTTATATTGTTGACTTAACCTGAAATGAGTACCTGGGGCGGTGTGTAAACATCAACATTGGGGAGACAATTCGGGCGTGGTGCTGGGCACAAGGCTCCCTCATCCCCCGTTCTGGCCTTCATAGGTGCTCACTAACAGCACTTGCCCGAACAGCTTGTGTAGGCATTATGGAAGAATGTTGTCTTTGTACATATATATAGCTTCAGACATGTTGCGCTTTCGATATGGACACGCCTAGCACAAAGAAAGCTGGCCAGGTGCCATATTCACAGATACCTATGTCACGTTTGAAAGGAAATGAGTTAAAATCCTGGTCGAGGTCCAATTCAGCCCGTTATCATTACTCCTGGACCAATACAATTAGTATAATTTCTTGGCAAGTCAGCAGTTAATTGTCCTATTGAGAAAACTGTTTCCTGTCGACAGAAATGCGTTTTGTGTTTAGTCTGTTGTCCTTCCTCTGCACCTCCAATTAGCACAGTTGGCTAGATACGATGCAAAATAAGTTCAACATATACATAATGTCTACCACTGGCTCAGGACTATCATAACAATACATGCAATTCCCAATGCTCATTTGAGCATGGGAGATCATTTTTAAATCCTTTATATTAAGTTCGCTTGCTTGCTTGCTTGCGTGCTTGCTTGCTTGCGTGCTTGCTTGCTTGCGTGCTTGCTTGCGTGCTTGCTTGCTTGCGTGCTTGCTTGCTTGCGTGCTTGCTTGCTTGCTTACGACCGTGCAAATCTTTCGGTCGTTTTTTAACCCACTTCCCGTGATCCAATCGAGCTGACATTTTCCACACAGACTCGTGCCAGACAATGTTCGTGAAAAAAAATTCCCAAAATTTTACACTTTTTAGGCAAAACAAATTTATTTTACATATATTCAAATAGAACTCATTCATCGCTTTGGCTGAACGTCACAGTATAAGAGCCCAGAACGTAACCCCTCCACAGGCCGTGGCGGAGTAGTGCAGTTGGTAGCGCCCTCGCTTCCCATGCCAAAGGTCGCGGGATTGATCCCCGCGTCCTCCACAGGCGAATATATTTTAAATCCTTTATATTAAGTTCGCTTGCTTGCTTAGGACCGTGCAAATATTTCGCTCGTTTTTTAACCCACTTCCCGTGATCCAATCGAGCTGACATTTTCCACACAGACTCGTTGTGTGTGACAATTAATTTTCGTGAAATTTTTTTTCCAAAATTTTACACTGTTTAGGGAAAACAAATTAAATATTTAATTACCAATTGCTTAATACTGGCAGACAATCATCTGACCCATAGATTGCAGCCATCTCAAGCCAGAGGACAAGAGGACTCTAGCCGCCACGCATATAAAGGATTTAGAGTGAAAAACTTTGTTTTTACGGGTTTACTTGTTAGCAGTTGAAATGGTCTTCAGATTATCGAGTGAATGCCCTGTAGGTGTTTAGCGCTGCTGCATATTGCAATGCTATATTTATGTGGCACAAGAATAGATGGAACTTTGCTTCCTCATGCACTCGTTAACCCGCACTCATGCAGAGCTCTGGTGCACCCCATGACTACATCCTAGGCATATAAACAGTTAAAAACGCATGGACAGATTGCTTTATTCAAACAGTTTGCCCTTTATGCCAATCCTTTCCCATACCGAAACATCTCAAGATTTTTTTATTTTTTTTACCACAGGTTAAGTTGTTCGGGTCACTTTGCCATCCCATACTTGCATTTCTGTTATCATGATGCTCAATTACATTCCAGCCAGAATTATCATCCATGATCAATCCATTGCTGGATGAAGGCATGCCCATGCCATCTCCATCCCACATGGTCATGTGATGCAACAATCCATCCATTCAGCCAGGATAATCATGAATTAAATCCGAGCAGCAGTGCCCACATCATCCCTGTGACCCATTAAAGACAGTCATTAATGTCCTTAAATAATGAGCTGTTGCCTAAAAGACTCAAGTTTCAAAAAGTAATGACTTCCTGGCACTATTGCTTTTTCATAAAATAGTTTATTGACTCGGTGATCTTGAAACAACCCTCTGTAATAATAACTATGAATGATGTGTCCCATAACAGAAACTAAATTCCATGACGTACAAGTCCAGTCCTTTATCAATCAACTGTTGGATGAGGACCTCCCCACTCCGTGTTGGTAATGGGGTCTATTTAATAATACTTCACCAAGCTGGTCAGTATGGGTTGGTGAAGGTGGGGAGCATAGACGTGGGAGCACAAAAGTAGTGGATTAATGGAATTGCTACATTGCCCTCAACTGTCCACAACATAACTCCACAGCCTACAACACCTGTTATGTCCAGTAGTCGTCTATCTAAGCATTAACCACACTGCACCAATGGGGATTTCAGAATGCCACTCCAACATCTGCGAATGTGGGCCAGAACACTGGGATTTTGACTGACAGGTAAGGAGTGAAACCAAATCAATACACCCCAACACAATATGCACATTAATTTTGTAAATATATGCATGGTATAGTGGTTGCATGCCTTGTGGTCCACCAACACACGTGCCTCAAAGGAGATATTAAGCAAACAAGTTGGAATTGAGTCTCCTTGAAAATTACCAAAATTGTGTTTTTATGGCAGTACACACGGTTATTGTCGCCACTCATACCATTCATTGGAGAATCAATTGTTTTTCATTCTCAACATTTCAAATTGGTTGAACGCCTTAATATGATGGCACATGGATTTCAAAAGACCCAGTAGAAATAGAACACGAAGCATTCAGAAATACACATGGGTTAAATATTTGCGGGGTAAATAATAGAATTTAAAATTACAACAAGCAAAAAAAATTGTTTAGGTAGATGGGTTTTTTTTCCATGCATATTTATAGCATTTGAGTCATAACAACATCTACCAGAAACTAAACAAATTTTGAAAAGATTCTACTCCCTTTTTAAAAATGTGTTAAATATCACAGTACCATATTTACAAATCATGATAAACTCTATGCGAGATGGCTCCCTTAAGTTGCATAAGAATTTTACATGTGGCTACTGATTACTGCTGGTGGTTTATTAGCTGTGACATCAAATGCAGAATTCAAAGCGCAACAGTTTGAAGGCCTCATTGTGAATTCAACACATGCCCAACGGACTCTGCAGCAATTGCAGGCTTGAGGTCTAAGGTCTGAATGTGTTCTTTTAAATGGATAAAATGATGACACGTGTGTTAACTGTGCCACATGTTATCACTTGTGATAAGGTTCTAATTTAAAGCCTTTGTCTGAATTCTAAAAAAGACCTTGAGCTGCATTCAAGGATAAAACTGTAGTGCTTTTACAAGAAGAATGGCAGTCACAAATAAAAGCCTTTTTTTGCTTAATACTGCACATTGTTCACTACCTGACAATCTGGGAAAATATAGCTTGAAGAGTGACAATCAATTGGGGCCACAACATAACTTATTATTCCAAAAAATCTTGACAACTTGAAATATCCGCTCAGCAGTCTTTTTTGCATAAATCTCAGCATAAGAGCCACTCTTGACACATTTATCTGTATTTCCAATCGGTACCTGAGGCCGCTGAGCATGAAGATCTATGAAAACCAATTTCAGCAGCAGCACTGCCCCACTATCTCCCTCCCACTGCATCACCCCACCCGGTTCCGGCACTTAGCCCCCTAGACCCTACCTTGCACGCTTCTATACATATATAATGTAACATTCTGAAGAGACTAAAGCACAGAGTTTCCATTCTGTGCAAGTCAGCACACTAATAATGGGAGTCTCGATGTTCACAAGGTCAACAAAACAATGGTGCCCCTAAAGGACTGGAGGGGGAAAGTCAAAGGAACACTTCACAGTACTGTGATGAGGGATGTGACTGTTTCCATAGGGCCTGTGTATCCATTGGTCCACACAACACTCACAGTTTAAACATGCTACAGAGCGGAATGTAATTTTCTTACACTCTCCATCAGGAAATAAAACTTGCAGTAATCCAAGGCGCTGGCCAAAGAGAAACTGTACTTCATTCCATGAACATGAATCACCACAAAAATAAAATCAACTCCATTTATAGTTTTAAATCTGTCCTGGCGTCGAGCGGGTCCGCAAACGGCTCCAGCCAGGCTCCCTCCGGCCCCACCCAGCTCCCTGGGCCCCTCTCTCCACCACATCTCCTGCTCCTCTTAATGCCCTGCATGGGACGGGCGAGCACAGTGTGTTTTGGCTACAGTAAATGGCAACGCTCACTTGCATTGCATTCCGGACTTTAAAAATAGGGTGCACAGCCGTCGGAGGACAAGCATGTTCACTGGTGGTCACAAGCGTGGCACGCAAGTGGGCACCTGTCAGCGCCACATTGTGCTTCTGAGTGCTGCGACGACTAAAACCACGCTCTCGACGAGGCCCCCCACAGGACACCAGCCCTTGACACTGTACGCATGAAGACGATGATTAGATTTTGACTTGGTGAACACATTTAATTTCAACATGAATACACTAGACTTGTATTAAAAAAAAACATGACAATTCTTCACAGCTTCTTTAAACGAGCGGGCACACAGATTTGATATTGATGTAAAACAAAACAAAAAGACAAATAAGTGTGTCAAATTATCACGTTTACTGCAGTGTGCATACGGCAGGTCAACACTGCCATGGCTATAGACCAGTGCCGGATTATTCTAATAGCAAAAAAGTAGCTACATATGCTACGGGCCCACACTTTCAAGGGCCCCGCGCTAAATGCTTTCAAGCTATCAATTCGGGCTCAGTGATTCTGCACTTGCTCTATTACTATAGCACTATACTGCCTTCAACTTTTATGAACGACTGGGTGTTTAAGGTTAGCAATTTGTCGTATTATTTGTCTGTATAACAAATGAAAAAATACAATAACTTTACGATGCAATGCAAAAATACATATTTGTGGGTTTTTTTTATGGTCCCTTTATAACATATGCTACAGGCCCCGCATTAGATTTATCTGGCACTGCTATAGACACGTGTGTGTGCGCACAGAAGACGTGGCGGCACAGCGTTTGCCTTCCAGAGGCAGAGCCCACAACGATACCACTTTTGACCACCGTCACTACACCCGTTCATTGAGCCGATTCATGATGCTTGTTGGTAAAAGTGCAGCCCTGCAATTGCTTGTTCATGCCACTGACAGAAAGGCCTAGAAGAAGATCTAGGGAGCAACTCTCGACAGTATATGGTCTAACTCTTACACGTTGGCCAGATATCTTGGAAGAGGTAGTAGTGCATACACTTTACCCCACCACACGCAAGTTGCCGATGGACTATACTGTTGGGCAGACAGATGCGAAGACATTGAATAAATGTACCAAACCTAAAGCCGACAAATAATTAACCGTGTTAAAGAAATCGTCCATCACATTCCTGCACTGTCTTTAACACAAATACCACGTGTATCTTCCATACATCAAACACAAGTGGCTCAGTAAACACATCAACGTGGCATTGTCTGGAATTTTTTTGTCAAGCGTTTTCTCCAGACATAAAATGTTGTAGGCATGTGAAAAATGCATAAGGAGCCATTGTGAATAAGGTATTAAAATAAGCCCAAGACAGCTGAACGAACCAATGACACTCTCGTAACGATAACTTGAACCTTGCACCCTATGGGTTTATATGTCTATGACAAGACATATTGTTGAGAATGGACCTGTGTGAGCCAAACAATCTGCCTTCTTCCAAATACATGGCCTTGAAAACAACACCATAGTGACCGCTTAAGTGCGGCTCATAAAAAGGACAGTACGGAAACAAGGCCCTCTAAACAGAAGGGAAAGGTTTCCTAAACGGACAAGGTGACGTATGTAAACTTGCGTGCCGAATGGAAATGGTTATAAAAAGAAAAAAGAAACACTTAAAGGCGTTTTAAGCCCATTTGTTTTGCATTCATATCTCGTTGTGGCCATCTAAGAATTAACATGAATACTCTACTTTGTTTTAAAGCAAACAATTGACCTCTCAACAATATAATGTCAAGCACAAGCCAACTTGGCTATAAATGAGATCACTGGCTCGTGTGACCCGAAAAACTGCAAATTCGAGATAAAATCTGATTGAATAAACAGCACATGTGTAAAGTGCTGACCTTTGCAGAATTCTCAGCCCGGGCGATGGCACCATAGGCAGGCGGTGCCAATTCCACAGCAGGAACATGTGAAGGGACTGGAATTCACCACATGAAGGTGACAAACGGGAGTCCCTTCTCAAATGTGACGTGCAGATGCAAGTTAACCCTCTCACTTTACCAGCTTGCAACCCAAAGAAAAGTTAAACATGTACCGTGCTGTATATGAAAGGCACGTAGCCTTTATTTTCAGAGTTTATAAAGTTCGTAGAGAATTAATCAGGCTGATGTATATTGTCCTGTCTTTCATGCCAATAACGTGGCTCAATGTCAAGCGGTGAACAGGGAACTGTATTTATCATTCTGTGCAATGCAGCATATTTCAATCGACAGATGATTTAAATAACAATCTGTTTCCAGTTGGACTTTAAACGTGTTATAGATAGTCTTACATAGTTTATGTTACTATTATCTAAAATTGCAATGTTACTTTGGCCATGTTGATCGTTCTGCACAAACATCGAAATAATTCCCACTTATATATTCTCCCTAGCACAGCTACACAACTTATTTCTACCTCAAGGGATAAAATCAGCATGAGAGCAATGTACAAAACAAATCCCCTGCGGGAAGAGTATGCATTTGTATTTGTCTTTCCTGAGAAGTTTTCATGTTACATTCAATATGCAGAGATCCTAAGGGGATGTGCATACTCAGAGACCCAATTCCCACTGAAGAACAGAAAATAAAACATGAGTAAAACCAGAAGCTTTACAATATAGTTTGTTTTAAAAAGCAGTGCAGGTATTGTAAACAGTTTGTTGTTCAATATCACACAATATGTTGTTTTTTAGAGGCCTATGGCCTAATTCATATTGCGTGTTTGGTCACCATTGTGCCATGTTTTGGCATAAAATTCCACATTTTGCAATTGAAGTGGGGCAAATTCCACGCAAAAAAATTAATTCACTCCATGACTAGAATGGCCTGAAGTGAGGGGGGGGGGTTAGGGTGGAGCCAACGATGGTGAAAGTTTTAACTGTTTGGAAAAACTTCGCCGCTATGGAATGGAATAGCGTTGGGGCTGTGGGTTGCATAGAAACACCGAGACAACATTCCACCATAATTCATGTCCTTGTTTGTTGCCTCCATTCCACATTTTGTGAAATTTTCCACAAAGTTTTTTTCATAGAATATTGATGATTTTGATATTAATGATTTTGATTGAAACGTTGTTGATCATTGTGATGATGATGACAATGTTTATTTATTTTTTACCACTGTGGCTGTCACAGATGTTACTTCTGATGATGATGGAGAAGAGGAAATACTCCTGGGCTAGCCTCACTGAGTCCTAAGACTAATTTTAAAAGCGTTTGCCATGTGGGAGGAAATGCAGCACCCAGAGAAACCCAATTATTTGAAGGGATAGCACTCAAAGTTCCACATAGATTCTTGAATTGACTTTATTTACTGTCTTCTCCAGGCCATCTTGCATCACAGTGAGTTTGGGACTTTCATATACAGTATATATATCTATGTTATCCACAAACCCATGATTCCAAAGTGATGAAATCCAGGTGGGGGAAAATCACATCAACAAAAATGTAAGGCTGAGTTGACGTGAGAGAGGCTCAAAACAGGCTACAACTCGCAATCAATGTAGCCATGGTCAGGAATTTAAACTCAAGTTGCCGGGTTCGTAGCGCATTATATTAACGACTCCGCTCCCAACATGACACGCAAACACATATACATTTTCACATGAACATACAGACACAATTATACACATAGACACAGACTCAGACACATAACAAGGCAAATATCTCCCGCTAAGCCTATGCCGGGGTGGTGGAGGTGAGATGCAGCACTATGCTATGAGCATGCCAATTGGGGTGGGTGGGGGGCAAGACAGCACGACAAACCCAGTGACCTGGCCACAAGTCACGTGAGTTTGATTTCCAAGCACCGTAAACATCCTATCTTATTTTATATTTATAGAGTGCCTTAGCTCAAGGCACTTTGCATAGTTTAAACGCGGTAACAAAAATCGAGTAATTTAGTATGTATGTACTGTATGTTGAACTTATTTCACACCGTACGTAGCCACCCGTGATAACCGGAAGTGCGGGGGAATGACAAGGACATACAAGGGCCGAGGAATGAGTGACTACAACAGCGGGCACATGCTTTCACGAAAGGGCAGGCGAGGGATGAGACGGAGTGGGGGAGCGAGGGCAAGGACGAGGGATATTTTCACCAGCATGCTTTGACCAGCAATATAGGCATTGCTGTAATCCAGCAAGGCTATCTGCATAGCCTTGGTCGCTGCCTTCAATATTTACCATTGCTATTTGTGTGAGTTTGCACACATGTGGGGAATGGTAATACATTGGTTTGTGCACACAGCCACCTTCATTTAATTCCCAGCCATGGCTACAATCCGTACTGTGAGGTATAAGAACATGTTCTGAGCCTCCGATAGGGCGACTTAGCCTTAAATGTGTGTGCACACATTGTTGGTGCACATCTGTAATCCAGCCCTTTGGAGGCAAGGGTTGGTGGATCAGCATGAGATTAATTGGTTGGTATATCATTATCAGCTGCAGCAGCATATCATCATTATAATCACCATAATTGTTGTCATCATTTAGCATTATCATTGTAATCACCATTATTTGTTACTTTCAACAGAATCACCATAATTATGGTCATAATCCTCATCATAACCATCGCTATCATCTTCAACATCATCTGAATGATCATCACTGCTTTTAAGTACTGTAGCTAAATCAGACTATTAGCACAAATGTAACGCCTCGTGGATGTTAAAGCATCTCTCCGATACAAAAGATGGTGTTCAAATCTGGAAATAACACGAAAAACCATCACAACAGAAAGGTCAATTTAGGTTCAAAACAAATAGATTCAACACCAGAATAGTGTACACAAGCTCTTGGCCTTATCCAAACCACCAACTCAAAATAACTGAATTTGTGGCCATTTTGTTGTTTAGACCACCAACTCAAACAATTTGAGAAAATGTTCCCATCCCAACAGACAGCAGTGAAACAGACACAACTCTAGACTGGTTGTGTCTGTATTAGGACTCATCAGTATAGTAAAACCATCAATGTTCTCTCCTGCCATATGCGTCTTGGAGGCACATATTTGGACAGGACTTCCCTTTACACTAGGGGCACCCCATTAGCACTTGCCTGAAGGCAATAATACATATTTTAATGAGTGTTGCCTTTAGGCAAGTGTAATGTACACCTTTGTGTGATATTAAATCCAAATTAGCACATGTTGGCCAATCGAGCGCACTGATGTCTGCATGCAAGGTATTCATTCTCTTGGCACTCCTGGAGTGACTGCTGGTTGGCTGGGGGATTCCGTGGAATTGCGCGCCTCTCATTCTGCATGGCGAATGGATATTGTGCAATTACGTGAGCTGTGAAACCAATTCTGCAAGAATTAGTCCACGATTCTAAAAACCTGCCTATTTTAATCCACATATCCTGAGTTTATAAAATACATACATCACATGTATAGCATTTTCCTTTATGAAAGCCATAAAAATAAGGCTATTTTAGACTAACAAAAAACTGCTTGGTAACAATTTTCCCACCATTTATCATCTCTGTTAAATGTATTCATCGGCAGAGAGGAGAATGAGTCATGTTCACACTCGCTAGTTTAGATTGAGTGGACGCTATGATTACTCACAGTGAGTGAGGACTTGTACGTGATTAACGGAAGCACACTTTTCCCAGTCCCTCCAGAAAAACGCGATTATGCGATCGCAAGATTTCACGCAAAATCAGCCAAAGTCCGCATATTTATGCGGGGGGCGCGTTTTTTCAAATACGCCGCACTTTCGCCGCATAAATTGCAGATTTCCGCGCGCAAAATATGCGGGCTTGCATGATTTCATAATCCCCGCATTTTCGTTGCAAAAAGTCACATATATCTTAGCAGAAAGTTGAAAAATGTTGCGTTTACTTCACACAAGCGCAGCCATTTCCCCTGTTGCCATGAGAACGTTATGAAGTGAAGTCACTCATTACGCGACATCATTGAAAAGCTGCAAACCCCGCGATGCCAATGAAACCATGATAAAGCCCGCAAATCTTTCTCATTTGCCAACAAACATAAGCGCATAAGACCGCGCAAAGCAGTTCCCCAGTGTGTTACATGACAGTGGGGGCAAAATATTTTGCATAGCTACCTCTGTAAAACAGGAAGCACACATTTAATTTTTTAATATTTTATTTATTCATTTTTACAGAAGTTGTAGCATATTCATTTTGTAAAGCTACAGAACTTGTTCGACTCAATGTTTTGTAAGTTTGAGCCATCTGTTTGTTAAGGTCTGAAATAAAACAAGATGAGAACTTAAATATTCCCAGCACTTTCTGTGATGTAGTATGCTTGCTTATCATAGGAAGTAATAAGAAATGACTCTTTACATTAAAGTAGTAGCCTAGTGAATAGGGTGTTGGGGGAATCACTTTTTTTCTCTTTTTCATCAAACCGCAGTTTTTGCAAGTTCCCGCAATTTTTGCAAGTTCCCGCAATTTTTGCAAGTTCCCGCAATTTAATCGCATAAAATTGCATAAATATCCCGCATATTCCATCGCATTTTTTAAGAAAACGTGCCGCATAATCAACGATTTTTGCCCGCAACAATCACCAAAAAACTCCGCGTTTTTCTGGAGGGACTGTTTTCCATTAGCACAGGCATATAGAGGTATGTGCGCATGTGTGCGTTTTCTCATTCGTGCATGCGTGTGCCTGTGTGCGTGTGTGAACAGCCTCGAGTAACATTAAGTTGTGTTTATATTTCCATACACAGCTCACTCAAAACACTGTGTGCCGGAAAATGAAATGCGTCCTGGAAATTTTTATTGAAGGGTGCATTTACAGCTGCCCACATCAAGAGTTGAAATCTCAGAAACTGCAAAAAAGCAGCTTTACAATGAAGTTCCTGCGATTTAAAAGCTAGGGCTGAATGCTACGTACAAAGTGAAAACACACTACATCAATCTATATTTCATAGAGTGATGGCTAAAAACCAATGGAACACTGTATGTCACATACATCCACCACTGCTTATTTGGTATACAGCAACATACTTGTTTAGCCTTTGGCTACAAACAACTTCAATAGAACAAGAAGAGTTGTTACTTTTTCAAAGCAAATGTTCAAACGTGTGCTTTAACATCAGGTGCTGCTAAAATGCAAGTGGAGGATGCAGGCGATCTTAACCATCGAAGCGGGTGCCTCATTTCATGACTTTACGTGTCAGAGTGGAGTAAGAACTGGTTTCAATTGATTCCACCAAAGAGACAACGAAATGCAACTACAGTATATGACCTTCAATTGATAGTGTGGCAGCGTATTTTAAATTGCAGTTATCTACAGTAAAAAAGTTGAAAAGTGAAAAAAGTGCAAATATTTAATATTTGCCAAATTCTATAAGCTTTTGGGTGCTACCATTATCGCATAAGATGCATCATGAACCATACTTTTATTTCAATCCATAAATTCAATTTCATAACGTATATTATAAATGTATTTTTTATACATGTCACTCTTAAATTTAGATATATAAATAATGATGTGGGTGCCACGGCGAACGGACGTTTAGGCAACTCTCAATAGACCTCAAATTTCCATCCCTTAATTTACGAGCACCATTATTGGACATTCATGCTCAATGTTCCTGGCCCAGATCAGGTCTGATGAGGTGGCCAAATGGAAAGTCTGTTTTCACTGGAGTCTTTCCTGTACAAAAAATGCACTCTTGTTTGCCTAGCAATACCACACTCTCCCATAAACTAAGCAACCACGCGGCTCAAGCGCGGTCAGTATGCACCGCCAGCCCCTCCTTTGCTGCCCTGCCGCCCTTTACCGACAGCCTTCTCACCACAGCCGCTACCCAGTGCCTCTCTTAAAGCCGGGGCACAATTGTCCTTTACAGTAAATGCATCGTTATAAGGGTAATCCCCAAGCCACTGTGGCACCACTCACGACCCTGCGATATATAACGATGCACCGAGCACCTCCGTGTGAACTGATTTCATTTCTCCATCTCTTTGGTTTTATGTGAACTCTTGGAACGTGTTCTACTCCTTGGCTCACGCCGTTATTTTTTCACAATTGTCCATCTTCTCTTCTTGCCATGATGTGCCCTGCCCAAGTCCACTTTTTCACAAGTTTCAATATTATTCACCTGCATATATTCTCTAATTCATGTGCACCTCTGTCGCTCACTGTAATTCTAAGAATGCACCTCTCCATGCCTATTTGCACGCCTTTCAATGTATGTTCTACATTGTGTTTCTGAACCATGCCATGCATAGCATGTCGTACACACTGATCAATAACGTTCTCCTTGAGGCACATTGGTATGCTACATTTCATAGTTAAGTTCATCTCCTCCAAAAGCACTTCAAGCCACTCTCGTCCACCTCTTTATTTAATCGTTTTATATTTTGGTCCGCCTTCAAAAGTTGCCCCAGATACACACTGTTGTATCCTAGTTGTACACCTCCAACAGACATTGCCATGTGTCTAGCAAACTTGTTGTAGGTGCCTTATAAAGTACGTGACATTATTTTGTAGAACATTTACAGCCTTTTATCAATCCACTGCTGCATGAAGGCCTCCAAATTCCATTTCAATCATGGAGGTTGTTTAACCATAATTACCACGTAGGTCAGTATGCGTTGAAATGATGAGATCAGAACCAGTTTATATATCACTGACTGTAACCGTAATCTGGGATCGAACTCGGCTCAGACACACAAGGCGTGATTCGCCCCTCCTGTTCAACCACCCTACCAGTCTGGCCCTTCAGCTCCATTCACAAATCCCTCGCATCTTACTTGAGAGCAGCACCATTGGGTGTGCAGTGCCTCTTGCACAGATTACTCATCTCAGTAGCCTAACCAGGAGGGCTGACGAGTGCAGCTCCATCGATGGCACCTGAAATCACGCTTGCACACACGTTACCATTCATAGCCGTCACAGTGGATGGGGCTGTGTCGGTGGCACCTTGGGAAACCGAACGCATTGCCCAACATTGGCAACGCAAACAGCACGGCCAAATAAAACTATGCTCCATATATGGAGCAGGGTGGAAAGAAACTTGGAATAAAAGCTACACTTTACAGTATCATACTATATTTTCAATCAACAACACTTTCTTGCATGAATATGTATTACGAAGAAAACACAAAGACCAGCGTGACTTATTTCTAAAATTGCCAGTAACTTCATAATGAGATCCATAAGCACCGTTTAAATAGGATTGTGCTGTGAAGTTCAAATGCAGCAGTTGCGTGGAGTTTTATAACTACTGTGTATATATCTGTAGTGTTTTTATTTCACGAGGACAACTTCTTCTTTCTTTTTCTCCTGTGTCACTTTTATTCAACACCACGTGTTCAACACCACGTGACTCCGTCGCTCTCTCTCACTCTCCTAGCCTCTCCACTGCTAGCCTATTACTATACACTCTGCTGGCTTCTCCACTGCTAGTCTCTCCTTGTTCTTCTGCTAGCTTCTCCACTGCTAACCTATCGCCTCACACTCTGCATGCTTCTCTACTGCTAACCTTCCGCTATATATTCTGCTAGCTTCTCTACTGCTAGCCTTCCGCTATATATTCTGCTAGCTTCTCTACTGCTAGCCTTCCGCCATACACTCTGCTAGCTTCCCTACTGCTAGCTTCGCACGCTCACACTTAAGATTCCACTAGCTTCTTTACTGCTAGCCTTGTCTTCCCTCGCCTCTCCTCCCTCGCCCTTGCCACCTGTGGGGGTTCAGCCATCACCACGTGAGAGTGCGAGGAGAGGAGAGCGGGGCTTTGAGGTTTCCCTTGTTTGTATTTCTGCCATCATTCCGACCAACTCCCGAACTCTCCATGACGCTCCCATATATATCCTCCTTATTAATTTCTCATTAAATAAGTCATATTTAAAAATATTTTTTTAAACACGCTTTAATGAAATGTACCCTACTCGTAATGGCAGAACTCCACGACTCGAGGAAGTGGCCCCGAAGCTTGCCATAACGTCAGGGGCCGTGGCCAATTACAGCCAACGTTAGTTGAGCGTGGACAATTAGACCCAAGCCGAAACATAACATACGAAAAAGATTTTTAATTACTTTTTTTAATGATAGAATATAGTATTGTCATCAGTATGACATAAGTATACCAAGTTTGCAGTCGATACCACATTGGGAAGTGAGTTAAAATTGAGTTACAAGATTTGAGGAAACGACAATAACAGAGTGAGTTAATAGAACGCGTGTAAAAAGATTGTTTAAAAATATATTTTTATGATAGAATATGGCATTGTCATCAGTAATACATAACTATACGAAGTTTACCGTCGATACCACATTGGGAAGTGGGTTAAAATTGAGTTACAAGATTTGAGGATACGACAACAACAGGCAGAGTGAGTTAAATAAAAGCGTGTAGTAATAATAATAAAAAAGCTGGCGACATCCGTCGCCTCGTGCCTGTGGCTTCCGCCGTTATCGCCCCCAATCTCCCGTCATCCTGGCGCCTGTCCTGCGCCTGCATCTGCAACCAGGCAATCACAGCTATGCACCTCGATAAGCCGTCTCCCTTCCGTTGCTGTCTGTCGTGTCGCACCTGCTTGTCCCGATGCGACCTCACTGTCCGTATCTGAGCACATGCATGCACACAGCTTGCAAACCCCCGCGCGCGTTATTCCACTACATATCCATTAAACACATTTTAGTTAAAATGTCACTAAATTTGTTTTTTTTCCATTTTATTATTTGTCAGCGGGCAGCAGTGCAGTGGTCACCACACTACGCTATCAACTCAGGGACATACGTTTACATCCCAACCACGGCGAACATCAACAATCCACACTGGGGGTGTAATGATTTACTGCCTTCCCCACCTCAGAAATGCCATGAATTGTCACAAACCTATGTAATTAGCGTTATGAATACAGTGGGTGCAAGGGTTACGTGAACCCATAACATTCAAAATGTACGAACCAAACATTACAAATTCTTAAACGATTCAATGTGTGTATCATGATCATAAAAAATATCTGCATTGATGAATCAATACATTGTTACAGACGAGTCAACAGCCACTCAGTTCCTTCACTTGATTCGTTTTGTGTTTTTCTAACCTGCACTGACCAGCAAGATGAAGAATCTTCAAACTAGTCCAAGACAGACATGAGCTATCAGATATATTGGTCCGTCTCTACAGATGTACCTCAATTATCCCGTAAACCCCACTCTTCCAAGTTAATGGAGTTTTTTGGGAAGTCATCTTACAGTTACATAACATTAAAAATGACTGGACTTTACCCATTTGCAAAAAATGTATTTCCCCCTGTTGGTTGCAAGCAACGGGGAAAATCCATGTTTTTTTTTAAATAAAGCAAGTTTTCCCTTGGATTTGTTTTGGACTTTGCTTAGATATTTTATGTTCAAAAATCCACATGGCAGTTAGATAAATGGTTAAAAACTGAGTGGAATGAGCGCATTTCTAACTGCAACCGTATAAGGTTTGCTTGTGAAGCTGCTCTCCGAAAAGGGCACAACTTTTACTGTGTTTATAAATCTGTGATTGATTACGGAGGTGCTGGCAGACTGCTGGTTCATATTTAGTGGAAAGATCCAAATAGCTATAAACGCATGACAGGCATTTTGCCAAGGATAGCCAAAGCTTTTGGTACAGTTATCAGTGACAATTCTCTATAAGCCATGATAAGATAACCATACATTGTAAACATGAGTGAGTTTATATTCAGCAATGAATTTTAAGGGTTGTGTTTCGACATCAACATTCATATACGGGACGTTATTAAAGTATAATCTGGTCAATCCTAAGATGATGCTTCAACATATTTCAATTAATGTACAGAACATATTTTTTTTTCAGAATCATCCCATCTGTTAAATTTACACTACAAGCAGTCCCCGGGTTACGGAAGACAGACTTACATTTACATTGCTTATGGCTTTATTTTGCTGATTTCGAAAAGTTTTTTGGTTTGGCCATGTTTGTTTGTTGTAGTACAGAGTTAGAATGATGGCTTTAATTTAAGTTGTCTTGTGGTTGTTATTGTTGTTGATTGACTTGCATCCCACTGGGATTTTTGCACAGTGTTGGTGTACGGTGCTTTTTTTCTGGGAGACTTTGCAGTTTTTTCCTGGATTTTTCTGTTTGCACATAGTCACTTTAAGATGTTTTCTTGTTCATGTTATTTTGTTTGTTGCGGTTGCACCCGAATGGCTCACATGGCAATAACAAATAAATGAAACTGAAAACTAAAACGTAAATCCGACTTTACGGAAATGCTCCCATAAATAATGTAAAATATGTAAGTGTGGGTTTTAACGAGGGTGGAGATGAACGGTTGGAGGCAACACGTTTATTAACAATGGCTACGATACAGTGCGTAGCGAACCCTTAACACTTGAAGGGGGTAACGGCCCCTTCACCCACTGCCTAAAGAGGTACCGCCTCTGGACTGACATGCCCTACGACTGGGGCTACGGTCTCTGGGTCCTCCGGCTAGGGGTGACCTAGAGGAGGCTGTTCTGAACTGACCCAGCCAAGGTACAGGTCCCGACCACTGGCCCGCTCGGTCCCGGCCCTTACAAGGACGTCGGGCCCCGAGAGTTCTAGGGTGGCACCACTGGCCCACTAAGACCTGGCCCTTACAAGGACGGCGGGTCAGGTGAGTCCCAGGGTCCTAGCTAGCTGGGCTTCAGTCTTCAACTAGCTAGCTGGTCTTCAGTCCTCCACTGGCTCCCGAGCCGTCCAGTGGTCCGGCTTTTATACAGCTCTGGAGGCGTACCCGCCCCCGGCCACGCCTTACTTCCAGAGAGTTCCGAGGGGGGTCACGGGGGACCCCAGCACACCCCGCAGGCCCCCTTTGTCTCGGAGTTGGGGAATCTAGCGGCCCCTATGCCGGTCCGAGATATTGCCCCTGGTGGACCTCGTTCGCAACTGCAGGTAAGTAGCGCGACCCATTAGTACACGTGACTCATTACAGCGATACAAATATTCAATACTGTATGCGAAAATGGTTTGCATTAGTTACGTAAGCACAAATATTGCAGCATGGTGGTGAGGTTGTGGATGGATACAGCGGAGCGAGGCATAAGGAAGGGCTGCATATTCCCCAAGGCGGTGGTATCCTGTAGATCACTCTTCTATCATGGTGTTAAATTGTTACCATGAGTATACTCTACCTGCCACATTGTCTCTTTTCCTTTTGTAGCATTACGTAATTGTTTGCTTTCTATGCTTCGTGGTATTCATAAACAATTGAACACAGTACAGTATATGTTCCATTAGTTTAATTATGGGGAGTGTTAGGGTAGCTATTCGATTAAATGTAAGAATAATAGGAAGGGCAGAGCGTATGTACAGCGATACAATGTGGGTAGCGATAGAAAATGGACAGTGGCGTGATGAAAACAGTAGGGGAGGCACAACTATTTCCGGATATGGGATTTTATCTTGATTTTGGGGGGAAAATTGTTCAGTTTCCGACATGCGGGAGATTCGGGTTCTGGATATTTCTAGGGAACCTAACCCTTCCGCAACCCGGGGATGCCTGTACTTCGAAATGCATTCACTATAAGAATGAACAAGTGTTTACCTATGAAGAGGACTCGGAAACTGGTTAAGTGCTTCTTTATTCTTTAAACCACAGCCACACTCATTCCTAAAACCAACCCCGAACACGCGTTTAACAGCCCCTTTTAAACATTCCATCTCCGCCCTCATTCCCAATCCACATCTTCGTCTCGCACGCCGAGTCAGTGTGACGTCAGTGCCCTTTAACCCTTGACCCCCGTCGAGTGTATTCCCGTGCGTGTGATTGGTGTGTGCTATGCTGAGTGTGGAGATTTCATGTCTGCGTGGTGCGAGTGCGTGAGGATGGCTCGCAGATCCCCTACATCACCCCACCCCATTCCATGAGACCGAGTGGTCCTCGGCTCAACAACTGTGCACCTCGGCCGGTCAAAGCCAACCGTGGCCGGGCGCATGTCATTTCAACAAAGAACAAAAAAAGTGCAATGAAGGCAAAAGTAACACAACGGAAATGTGCAATAAAGGCAAAAGTAACACAACACAATTCCCTCTCCGTCCCCTTCTTAACAAGTGCGCCGCCTCTGTCGCAGACTTCACCCACGATCCAACCCCTCGACCGAACACAATAGGGTTGCAGGGATGTCCGTGTCCACAGCTGCAACGAGGCGGCGTGAGCATGAGTGGGTTAAGGATCCCCGTCCTGTGGCCAAGTCCGATGCTGCGGCTGTGTTTTCAGCCACGGACGCCGATGGATCCGGTGCTGGCGTCCTGTAGTCCTGCAGAATGGGCAGTGGCTGCATTGTCAGTCGAACGCGTAGCAGGCCGCGAGTGTGACAACCTCCTCCCACCCGGCCGAAGTGATGATGAAGTTGAGCAAGGTGACGATGCTCAAAGGGGCAGCTCGGTCGTGACGTAACGTTTTAGCCTAGAGGGGTGAACGTACCACCTACGTTTTCCCAACTGAATGCGAACACATTGAGGTCGCAATACCTGTACCACTGTGACCGGGCCCTCTTCAGGGCCGGTGCAGTTTCGCTTGACATATGTAACGATACCTGCGGGCAGTGCAGCCAAGCCAGGTCACTCACTGCAAAGGGATCCGTGACCGGCGGCTTAGACCGCAAGCGCTCGTTCATAGGTTGCGCATACGCGGATGCTACTGAGGCCGCCTTGCGAGCCTCGCGCAAATATTTTAGCAAGTGGCGGAATGCAGCTGGCAAATCTCCCGAACACAACGGAATAGGGCGCAACTGTGCCTCAATCAGAGGGCTTGGCTCGTGTATATACATCAAGAAAAAGGGTGAGTATCCCGTTGATCAATGCGGCGCCGAGCGATAGGCCGTCAAAACCCCTGGGATGTGCAAATCTCAGTCTGTCTGCTGGTCATTGACCAAGTGACACAGCATCCCCGAGAAAGTGCGGTTAAAGCGTTCTACCATCCCGTCCGTTTGTGGGTGGTTAGGGGACGTCCGCACCTTCTTGACACTCAGCATGTCACACGCCTCCTGCAAAAGCTTGGAGGAAAAGTTTCTGCCCTGGTCCATCAGCAGCCACTCAGGAGCCCCCTTGTGAGCGACATACCCATTTACAAAGGCGTCCGCTATAGATGTCACAGTCTGGTCAGCCAACAAGCAGGCAAAGGGCTAGCGTGTAAAGTAATTCATCCACACCAGTAGGTATCTACTTCCTCGAGGAGTGGCAGGGAAAAGGCCCAATATATTGAGGGCCACGAGCTTGTTTACCCGGGAAACTGCAGGGGAGCGCTTCACCCGACCGGCGGGGGCTTCCTGCGTGCACAGTTTGCGCACGCCGACACCCCACGGCGAATATCGGCGGACATGCCCAGCCAAAAATAGTGAAGGCGTAGCGTAGCCTCGGTCTTACGGCAACCTAGATGGAGCAACTGTCGGGCGTGAACATCGGAGCATTGCTGACTTCGCAGGGAAGAGGGCACCACGAGGACTTTACGGTTCACAGTCGCGTCCCAGCGCATCAACAAGCCTTCCCACATGAAGAAAAACTTCCCCAACGTGGGGAGATCGTCAGCGCATGTCGTCTCCACCAGCCGGTCCTTCCATTCCCGCAGGATTGAGCCCCAAGTTGCTATCAAGCGATGCCAGCTGCCCCGCCCGGTCCGTTTCCGCGGCGGAAACCGGCGCCACAATCTCGGGTTGCGCTGTGGCCAGCGGTCTACAGTGTGGGGATCCGTTGCCGCAGGCACACTTAATGGGGGCTGACAGTCTGGACAATGCATGGTCGTTTGTATGCATGATTCCTTTCCAATGCACCACTCGAATGGCCGCGAACCGAGGCTGATGATCCCGGCTGGTCGTCCCTGGTGCACTTGTCCTGCTGCGGCATCCGTGGGCGATGTGTCCCTCACGACCGCAGCGATGGCAGATGACTTCTTCCGTTACCCGAGGATGCTCTTCTGACTCGCGAGATGCCCAACGCAGGGGTCGGCGCTCTGCTTCTCGCGGGATCCTCAGATACTGCCGCAGGGCTGCCACTGTCTCTCCCTCGTCCTCCTCCACCGGCGGCGCGTGTCTGGTTGGGGGCCGTGGCAGCCCCTCGACATCACTGCGATTCCATGCGATGTGTGCCACACTTCGCGTGGGTCCCGCTATCTCTTCGTAAGCCCAGAAATGTCATGCAACCCAGAGCGAGGTGCAGGCTTACTCCTCCACCACCAGCAGTATCACTCCCACCTTCTGTGCTATGGCAAGGAGCCGCTCTGCCATCAGCGAGTTCAGGCCCGGCTCGTTGAACTGCGGGAATGCGGCTTCTGCCAGCGTCAACAATTCTGTCCTAAAGACCAGGAGCAAATTGGATGCTTCCCGCTGGCGGTTTTTAAACTTCTGGCGAGCCCCGTATGGAGGGTCGAACACCTCCGCCATCTCCTTGGAGACGCCCTGCAGGGATCCTCTTTTTGCAGGCGGAATCTGGTCGAACACTGCCAGTGCGGGCTTGCTCCTCCGTCCACTTCATTGCCCGGGTGGCTTCTCCCAATCTGGATATGAACCTCTGTATCGCGCCCAGTTGGCGGCTCCATCCTGGTCCTCCCTCCGCGCTGCCTCTGCTTAGTTTCGGGCTGAATCTCGCTCCCGATTAGTGCCCTTGCCCCTTACCCGGTCAGCTGCTCTCCACTGCGCTCCAGTCGTTCATGTCCCCCAGTTGCCGCTGCTGTCGGCGGATATCGGGAAGACAGGCCAGGGTTTTCTCCCAGGTCCCACGCGGGACGCATGGTCGGCGGCAGCACTGGAGCTGCTCCATCCCCTGATAGCTGCTGCGGGGTGTCTGGTCAGGAAAGCTGACCGTGGCACCCGTCCCTTTGCTGGGGAGGACTCAGCCGGCGAAGCAGTGCGGTTACTGCCTCCAGCAGCTGATCCATTTTCTGATCCCTAGAGGATGATCTGGGGCGTCAGCGGTGCTGGGTCTGCACCGTCGGGTTGGTGGAGGAAGGTGCCCACGCGGGACGAATCCCGACTCGTCGGTTCCATTTCCGAGCAATTCTCGTCCTGAGCACCTAGAGCGTCTTCTGGCTGAGTCTCCCCCTTTGGGATCTTGCGTCGGCTGAAGCGAGACCTCCCACCGCTGCCACCAAATGAAGAGGAGTCAGAGACTGATTCTAGATTTGAAGCTTTCGTGACTGCAATGATTCATATTCTTAGGTTTTTTCGGTAAAGTCACGTAGGTAAAACATAAAAAAAAAAATTATTTTTTTTTACTTTCATTAATTTTAATGTTTTACCTACGTGACTTTACCGAAAAAACCTAAGAATATAGTCAGAGACTGGTTAAGCACTTCTTTATTCTTTAAACCACAGCCACACTCGTTCCTAAAACCAACCCCGAACACGCGTTTAACAGCCGCTTTGAAACCCTCCATCTCCGCCCTCGTTCCCAATCCACTTCTTCGTCTCGCACACCGAGTCCATGTGATGTTAGTGCCCTTTAACCCTTGACCCCCGCCTAATGTATTCTCATGTGGGTGATTGGTGTGTTCTATGCTGAGTGCGGAGATTTCGTGTCTGCATGGTGAGAGTACGTGAGGATGGCTCGCAGATCACCTATATTAACATTTTCCACAATATACGAGTTACAGTATTTGAATTATTCAACAGTTTCATACGAATTTTCTTTTACTACTAACCATTATAGTTCCAGTCAACCCAGTTAATAGTTATGTACTGACATCGGGGATGTCACTGTATGGTGCCGGCCCGGAAGGGTCGTGCCGTTCGATGTTCCTACATCGTGGACAGCACCGTGTGGGTGGCTGTGTGTAATACCAGCCCTAGCGAGGCTTGGTGAGCACCGGGATAGTGCGGGCACCATGCACAGTGTGTGGTGGAGGGGGTGTCAGTCCAGGGCCATAGTTGCCCCGGGCCATGACACTCTGGTTGACCCTGTAGACACGTGATCCGGAATGTCCATACAGGAGGCCCCAGGTGGGGGGACTCGGGAGTGATCACGTGACCGGAGAGAGCTCTTGAGAAGGATCGAGAGGGAACGAGAATGTTCGGGAAGGCGGACGGGGCCAAGGGCGGAGCGGCCCCGACCGGAGAGGGATATAAGGCGGGTCCCTGAAAGGGACCGGGGTCGCTGCATTCTACAAGCTGGAGGCTCAACATCTACAAGCGGGAAGCTCTACGTCGCAAGCTGAAACTCTCCGTCTTACGAGGCAGCCACATTGTCAGAGACCCGAGTGAGGGATCGACCCTTCGTAGCAGTAATTCGCTGTAGTCTGGTAAAGGGGCAAGTTACCCTTTTGTGTTACGGTGTTATAGTGTTACAAATAAAAGTTTTGCCTCTAAAAGAAACGTCTGCAACTCAGTTGGACCCACTACAGTTATAAAAAAAGCAATAAAGTACAGTAGTATGTTAATATCGACAGCAAACCTATATCAATTTCAGTAAATGCTATTATTCATAGCTTTAACATTTCTGAGCACCACTATAGGTTATGAACTGTGTGTTTAGCCACTCACTCGAGGCAACGCATGTCGCATCTTCAATAACTAACACGAGGAAAAGCTCTCAGGGTTGTCACCCAGGTTCAACTGTTCTGTCGAGACGCCTTGTCGCCAGATGGGTGCAGACATCCTTTCACGGAGCATCGCACCAATTTGACATTGAGAAGCACTATTTTAAACACAATTGGGCAAGAACACGTAAAAATTACACACTTTAATTTTACATACTCTCAGTACATTTTCCACGTTTAAAATGTGGTCCTTTTGGTGTACCGCGTGTAAACAAGTTTGTAGGATATGTGATAATTTGGAATTTTCTTACAAAGCTCGGGGAAAAATACAATGGTAAAACAAATAAACAATGCATAACCAACCAACTTTCCAAGGTCGGTGGGAAGCTGTGCCAAAACTTCTGATAGGAGAGGCAGCAAGAGGGGGGTCCTGGGCTGTCCCACTTACAAAGGAGAGAGGCGCGGTATGCGCCAAGAAGTGCGTAATGGGAAGTTGGAATTACTTGAAATGGTCTCTGCGGTACAGACAGAAGAGAAGCAACACCAGGGAGCTCATACATCTCTCGGATAAACCGTGAGAATTGAGTTCGCAGGAAGGGGGGCTCACTTCTGAAACACCAACAAAACATTTTAATTATTCCCACACGTGTTAAAATAAATTGTTCATACTACCAACATGAATTAGTATTGCCAGCATTGAGGACACTGGACTGTCTCAGTCCATACATTTAGAAGGCCCCAGCTGGGTAATGCAGTAATGCCACAGTATCGTTCTTATAGCTCGGTAACTCTAAAGCACAGCATTCCCAGCAGAGGACCCCAACGGGGTGATCTAGAACCACATCTAAAACTATCGCACTGTCCAAGCACTGCACTTGCAATTTCTACCTCTGACAATCGGACTCAGGGTGAAGCGAGATCAACGCTGGGACTTCTGACTGTTGGGAGACTGTGGTGCTCGGCTCAAGTTATCATTGCTCTGCTACCCCACCACCACAAACACTGCCATCCAACACAGCAGCATCCGAGCTTACACACCTAACCGACCCCCCTGGAAAGACACAAATTAAAACAGCAAGCTGTTTGCGCTGTTGCAATTACAAAGATGCAAAGTCAGTTTATTTCAAATAAGCTTGACTTGCATTAATAAATGCAGCTGGGCTAATTTAATACGCACTGTACAAGTAAATTCACTTCCAGGCTACACAGACAAAATCATGACAATGTATTGTGCAAGATAGTGTCTAGCCTCACATGTGGCACTGCTTTAAACCGGCATGTCGCTTAATTATGCTGAAGGCGACATTCACAAACCAGACCATATATTTGTTAACGCTGCTCGCCTCCCCACCCACATTCCCAGAACTATCCCAACTACATTTGGAGCAAGGACGAAACAAGGACTTCTGTTGCCATCAGTAAGCACCCGAGGACACGACAAAACAGCCTACTGCTAACACGCATCATGCCCGAGATCAGACTCCCTCTCGGCATATCCTGGCCTGTTAGATCTACATCACCATGACTTGGAAGCATCTGCCTGACGCCAAATTCTGCTTCTGAGAACGAAGCGTCACGCGCATGCACAATCTCGAATTATTTATAATTTAAACAAAATTCCCTTTATTCACAAACTGGTTTTGAGGACTAAGTAATGGGTGATGCGAAGACAGAGGCAGGAGGCAATACAATGGGTGTTCTCATGCAAGTTGTTGTTCAGCACTCCCAGTGCGTGGAATCTGCAGCTGCCTAACAGCGCAGAATGGCAGCTCCACTCCATTGGAGGAGCGGTCGTGCATCCGTTGCATTAACGTCCCGCCAAACCAGGGTATTCACTACAGTAATTGTAAATGTGATGTAAAAATTGGATACGTCTCACGCAATGCATTTGCATGCATTAAGGTATTTTCTTAGTCATTGCCTTTATGCGATAACCCAAGTAATTTTCACAATTTAAACAGTCCGAAGCCTTTTGAACAATCATTATTTTAATGATCTAAAAACGTTGATGAACCCACCAACTTACGGGCAAGCAACCCAGAACTGAGACCCACTTGATGCCCACTTCTATGACCGTCACCATTTGCATCGCAAGTTATGAAAGTCTGGGCACATAGGGGCCAGATTGGACACCACCTGCCATTATCGATTGACCATTATTTGTTTAGTTAATGGATCATACAGTACCTAAAATGAATGCAGTCCAATCTTTTAAAATATAGCATACCTCACTCGAAGATTATGCATGTTTTATTTGACTGGTAGTCGTTTTACATGGTATATAGACCATAATTAGCTGGGCTGAGGCTCAGTATTCCTTAAACATAGTTCTCCATGATAATCTGAGCTAGGAGCTCCATTCACAAGTCTAAAAAAGTTAGGAAAAATAACCATTAACATTTGATAAAACTGAATTCTGATCCGAACAGGAAATTGTAATTCATTAATTTTCCTTGCAAAGATCACATATTTGATATAAAATAGTGTTATTTGACCAGGTAAGGCCCACCGAGCGATATAGCTCTTTTTCAGACGCTACCTGGCCACAAATAATAGGTTAACGAAGTGGCTTATAGTGTGGAAATGTACAGCAGCCAAATACTCTAAACACACATTTTTAAATGTGGAGGGAAAAAACGGATGACCTGGAGAAAAATACACGTGACCATGGGGAGAACAAAATCCAAATATACAGGCGTCAGGATCGGGATCGCACGCACGACCTCCTGTATACAAGACGAGGTAGCTATATTATGGGACCTTCTTTTCCAGTATCAAAGTATGAAATATAAGAATAGGGTTTATCCTTTCTGGCAATAAAACAAGTGTGAATAAACACTTTTTGCAAGGAATCGAGTCTGCATTAACCACACGTACGTATGGTGAACATGCAAACAAAACATGCACTGATAATATATGCATTGTCTTGGAAACTTATTGGCCGACATCAGACAGCCTTTTTTACGGCCTAGTCTCACCAGTGTCAGACTAGAGAACGCCAAAAAGGCGCACAGTACAAAGCCAATGCACATATCAGAGAATTTATAGCTCAGGGTGAGCAGCTATTTCATACCTTTTTTGTCAGTATCAAAGTATTACAAATAAGAATAGGTTTTACCTCTTTCTGGCAATAAAACAAGTGTTAAAATGTTCAAACACCAAATACCTTTTGCAAGGAATCAAAGTCTGCATTAACCACACGTAATTGTGAACATGCACACAAAACATACTGTTTGATTGCCAGAAAGGGTACAATCTATTCTTATTTTTCATACTGGCAAAAGGTCCCATGATATCGCTGCTCACCCCCAGCTATAAATTATCTGATACGTGTGGCATTGGCTTTGTACTGATCGCCTATTACGTTCTCTGGTCTGACACTGGTGAGACTAGGCCATTAAGAAGGCTGCCTCTGGTGTAGGCCAATCAGTTTCAAAGACAATGCATATATTATAGGAGCATATTTTGTTTGCAAGTTCACCACAAGTACGTGGTTAATACTGACTTAACACCTTCCAAAAGGTATCCATTTGGTATTTGAACATCTTAGCACCTATTCTTTTGGTCTTTCGGTAAAGCCATGTAGATAAATAATAATAAAAATATCACGTTTCCATCGCAACACAAGCAATCGTCATCAGGTGAAACATTATAGCGGGAGAGCTGCTGAGGCAGAAAAAAATATAGCAGGAGAGCTGCTAACGCAGGATGTTATATAGGTTTGAGATGGGTGTAGCCCAAGGGTAAGTGGGCGGGGCTAGAGATGGAATTTGCGTGTAAATGTAAGATCGGAGAGCTTATATACCTCCACAACTACGAAGCTGTGGAGGTGGCCATTGTATTGTGAGAGATTAGCATGTCAATCTATTAATGTAAAAATTAACATGTAAATGTAAGAAAACCGGGCACCACCGAAGCTGTGGAGGTGACCATTGTATTGAGATTAGCATGTCAATGTAAGAAAACCCCTGCAACGGTGGCTTTGTTAACGAGACATTTAGCCTGTTAATGTAAGATTAGCATGTCAATGTAAGAAAACCGGGCGCCACCGCCACATCGAGGACAACAAAGCTGTGGAGGTGGCCATTGTGAGAGATTAGCATGTCAATGTAAGAGAACCACCGCAACGGTGGCTGTGTTAGTGAGACATTTAGCCTGTTAAAAAACGAGCCACCGCCACATCGAGGGAAAGGAGCAGCGGTGGCACCTGTTTTATTGCCAGAAAAGGTAAAGCTTATTCTTATTTTTCAAGGCGAGGTAGTTAACATCTCGCCACCGTGGCGCGCACTAATCGTGTCTTACGAAGGGCCATCACCCAAAACATTATCCTTTAGAGCAGTATTATCTACTTGGTGTTTTTTATGATTAGGCACCACTGCTGTTTTAGTACTGTATTGCTAAATGTGATTCATATCTAACTTGTATAACACAAAATTAGTAAATCTTACTTTAAGTAAAAGTGATAGTCGAGTATTGTTTTGCCCAGTTATTTTGGAATTCTAAACACATTTTGAACAGTTTGCAGTAGAATCAACGATTAACTTTGCATTAGGTCATTAAATTTTGATTTTGACGCCAGTATGAATGCCTCCGCATATGCATAATCGCAACTCACATTTTAACTGTGCGGTACTAATTTGCGGTTGCCCTTTGGATTTCGTTTAACAAAAATAGGGCAACTCAAAACAGTATGTCTGTGCAACCCTCAAAAATAAGGCATGCACCTAAGCTAAAAGCAATGTTGGGATGCACAACACATGTTTGGGACTGCAGTGTGCATGTAATGAGGTGGCCAAGTGTAACATGGCAAGTGTGAAAATGCATTATGCATCTCAGATCCTGCTCACTGCTTCATCCTGGAGCCCAACGTGTCCACCACCCACCTCCAGGGAAGTGACACAATCTAACCATCAGTTCAGGAACCATATTGACAATTAGCAAACTTTACGTCAAAAGTATATACCAATAACTAATGGAAATTTCCTCGTGGAAGTTCTTAGGTACAGTATTCTGTTCATATAGTTATCGAAGCCAGTTACTAAAACTTTACGGACAAATTTAAATGTCTTATTTATGCTTATTATTTAAAAAATACTTTGTTGCAGATGTGCTTCAAAATTACAACAGACCGACCTGTAACCTTTACAAGTAAAATTCAGCAGCATTGTCATAGCCATAAGCATGACAAATACATTTTCTCGCACAGTATTCAAGAACATGTAAGCACTGTACTATCTATGATCCCAATGCTGCGGTTTCCTTTCAATAAATATAAGCCAGCAGCAAATAATGATTCAAAACAATGCAATCAATTCACCAACATGAACAAAATACAAAAAGATGTACCTTAATAAAAGCCAAATGTATTCAAATGATGTACAATATCAAGTTCATTCATTCACCATCGCTACAATCAATTTCACTAAACCAGTTTAAAAATAGCAGAACTTGAAGAGGCGAGTAATGTTATGTACAGAGGGGCTGTTGGTGCACAGGGCACGTGTGGTACAAAGCCCGGAGGCAACTCACAAACAAGCAGTGCAGCTCTGTTACCGAACGCATTGTAAGTTCAACTGATGTAATGGGCTATTTCACATGGTTTGGCATTTGGCAAGCAGCAAATAAACCCCAAGTGAATGGCAAAGTGGAAACAAAAATGTAAAAAAAATATATACCTAGCTCCAAAGCAGTATTTACTGCAGCATTCAAGTATATTCGTGTGCTTAAAGCACACGTTTTTGAGGGGCTTTCTAGCAGTGCATTTGTGATGTTTAATGTAAATGTAGCATTTGCCATCCTTTTAGCGTCAAAGGCCTAAATCTGGCAACATTCATTCATTAATATGCAAATCACTTTAATGCATCGTTTGAACAGAAAATCATTTCCAATACTCATTTGAGTGTATATGTACTGTACTTCAAAAACACACCCTCAGTAGCTCATGTGTCGTGACCCCTTGTCAAAAGTAGCATTGCTGCATTGCTTGTATAAAATGAATGCACTGCCCTGCTTGTGAACTGAAGGTCAGTTCACATCATACTGCAGAACATATATTTTTAAACTGCCTAATCTAGATGTTATGAGCCACGGATATATTTTTTCCGAAAAAAGGAATCTTGTTTTCGTTAACATTATTTACGTTTGGTGGAATGTGGCTTTAGTACAGGGTACGCTAGAAAATGAATGAACCAATGCATGTGCTTAACATGGCATGAATTAAAATAAACTTAACACAAAGGTGAAAGATCATTGTTGTTTGTGACTTCTTGACCAAGTGCAGAAATGCACATCATAGATGTGTAGTTGAAAAGCTCTGCTTGTGCAGAACTTGCAAGAGTTACAGTATACTGTACTACCTTACGTGTACAAATATTTCACTGTGTGCAAGATTTTTGCATCCCTATCTCTCGTACAGTTTTCTATTTTAAATTGTGGAGGCCTGAGTTCACTTTTGTGCAAACATCAGCAGTGACGTGCAGGTGTGCGCGTGTGCCCAGTGTGTGTACACTGGCTGTGCATGTCTCGCTGCCAGCAGGACCACGCAGCAGCCTTCATCTCTTGCTGCCACGCCGAGGGTCACGGCCATTGCTCAATCCAGGTCCAGGCAGCGCCGGCAACCCCACGGCACCGGGTGGAGCCAACAACCCACCCCGGCCATTTCCCCGGCCCCCCGCAGTGTGTGCCGGGAGAGCAGGCGGCTGCATGGTGGAGCTATAGCCTGGAGGTGGCGCTCCAGAACCCAAAACTGGCATTGCTTGTGAACCATTGCCTGGCAAAGAACAGCACACATTTCCATAAAGATATCACCAGGGGTGGTGCACTCATCCAAGATGTATTGCTATTATTAAAAGTATCTACTACATGCCTGCCTGTAGCAGTTCATTTGTAATTAAGCTATCGTGCATTACACAGCATGTTTTTCCCTTTAACTAGAAATGTTATTTTTATCTGTGAAATAGAAACTAGTCTGGAAATGTAACCTGCCATGGCAGAACTCCATTAAAATGTAATTCAACAGAGGCTGGTAGAGCAATGAAATTCATCAGTGTTCTAAATTTATCAAGCAATGTTAACGGATGTGGAAGCCGATACCGAGACCAGTAACATTAATATTTTCAAACGTACACTTCTAGGACAGACACACAGGTCAGGTTATTCCGTGTAATGCAGTCACCACTAATTACATACGTGACATCAAACAAGGAAGCATTCACTGCATGTCTAAAAGGCGCTTTGAGTGTGAATTTTAACTACACAAATCAAAATCCAAAACCAAGCTACGACGGTAAAACAGCACACACATTTCACAAGACAAATTTCTTTAAAGTAAACTAAATTACATACAGTAAAACAATTTCGAAACCATTTGTAATATCATAAACTTGTCATTTTAAGAAGCTTTACTATACACAGGGTACAATGGTGTTGGTTTTGGAGTAAGCACAATATCTGTAAATGTGGATAGATTATTGTTTAATTTCTGCACCTTTTGTTAAAATAAACCCAAGTCTGCTAAATTAGGTTGAGCCTACTTACACTTCTACCAATGTTTTTTTCTATAAATGTCAACACTCATGAGCGAATCAACCCCCTTCACATTTACACTTAAGTCTGCTCATGCCCAAAAAAACATGAATTTATACTGAATTGTAACATACCATTCATCTAAGTAGTATGACAATTGTTTAATGATTTTCACAAATAAACATCAACATGCCAATATATATTTAGGTCTATATGCTAGACCCATATATATATTTATTGTGATGGCTAACAGCCTGTTCAAATGTATTTCCTGCTTTAAGTGTAATACAATTATAGCACATCTGAATAAAAAAGCATATCCAACATTAGCTGAGCAGAGGAAAAAAGACATGACCAGAATTGCTGCTGGAAATGCAATCACGTGGCCTGAGACAATAGAGGTCAATCCTCTGCCACTCCAAGCACTGCCACTGTCAAAGATATGCTGAGCTGTTTGACAGCCCCTCACTGAGTGCACACACACCTGCTGGGTTTGCTTGTCCAGCCCCAAGCTGACTGGTGGGAGAGTTGCTCCTGGCATCTCCCTGACAACATGGCAAAAAACATCATCAGTGGCATTCATTATCAATCACTGGCTACGCTTATAATATATGTTAAAAGTGGCCAACTTACCGTTTTACCCTGGTTCATGAAATCAGGGTTTGGTTCACTAAAGTTTGGAACTTCTGAGAATGCCATGCAGAATCTGGCAATTGTGAGATACAAACCAAAGATAGAGAAAATTAATATTCTGGAGACACAGACAAGCAAAATCAACACCACTCTCACCTGTATCATTAACACTTATCATGCATATTTAAACGTGCTAATAATAAATCCCATTCCAGTATTTTGCCAACTACGGTGTTTACAACTGATACATATGTTGCACGAAGATGTTGCACTTACTCTCCAATCTTCTGCAGGTCTCCTCCACGGCCTGTGTACAATGTTAGGCAGCCCTTCCACATGGTGGCATATCTGTACTCAGTCACACAAATCAAATATGAAACAATAAGCTATTTTCATTAAAAGTTATTTTTTCCAGCCATGTCTAAAAACATAAATATCCCCTGTTCAAACCCCCACCTATGTATTGCTAAGAACAGTTGCTTGAATGAACACTTAACTTAGTTTAACATGTCTTGGTTTATTGAGTGAACACTTTGCCAATTTCTTCAAAGATCGTTCACTACATGCGTATTAAAATTATAGATTAACTGTTTTGTTACAGACTATATAATCCAAACATGCATAATACAGGTTTTTTTTGGGTGAGATTACATAAATATACGGTAAATGTGTCGTTAAACCCGGCACCACCTGACACGGCCAATGAGTAAGGTTTGTCACGTAAACAGAACATGCCAATTCGTTACTAGTACAGCACACCAGTGTGTTGGAGAGTAAATTCACAACCTCCACCCCCTGGACGTGTATCACCCGCAAATGCACAGGCAGTGCAAGTGGTATTAAATATTTACACATTTGCAGTGGTTGGTTAGATCATTGTTGCTGAAATATAGCTCTGGAAGACACCCAGGAGTGACCTATAGCACCCTGGATGTTCATTTCACATTCATTTATAACTTAAATGGAGGAAATCACAAAAAACGGCTACAATATTAACTACGCCCATATACAGCGTTATATCTAAAATATAGCAACCCCTTGCTCTTTGCAAGAATTCCTCCAAGCGGACAGCAGGATTGCATTAATCCTCTGGCATGTGGTCCTAACGTATTCCACGTGTGCAGTTGGGTCGTATTTTGCACTCATGCCATGCCGGCGAGTCACTGATGAAGGATACTCTCACGCAAGTCGACCATTACATTATGACTCATGTTAGTCAGTCTATGCTGCCACCTTCTGCCGGGGAGGGAATTTGCTAAATAAATATCGGGCATTTAGCCAATGGTTTGGATAACTCAATTGTATTGGTGATCGCTCGAAGTCCATCCTGGTAAGAATTTTTTTTTTAAAGTTGAATAAGCTAACCAAATTATTTCGCTGTTTTTTAAAAAGTTATTTGCACTTTAGTTGTTGGTATCATTCAGGGAGACCATTATCGTATTTTTACACCTCTAAAGTTATGCCTCATTGGTACATTAATAATTACGATTAATAGAAGATTTGGCCAACTTGACTACTTTTAGTGCATATTACAAACTCGGGTGAGCATTGCAGATTCAGTCAAGTTTCACAATTATGATTCATGCTTGATTTAAAAATAATTAACAGAAATGCTCAGTTAAAGATAAATTTCTATGCAAGCTAGAAGACCACACCATAATTATTTAAACAATAATGCATGTTATTTCCCCCAAAGCGTTTTAATTCGATTCTTCTTCTTAGCCATTCAGCCAACTACAGGACCGGAGGATGCATCCAGATGATTCAGGAATTTAACTCGTGAATGTCAAGAAAAAACACTCATAAGTGCTGAGTGTATGGGCACATGCATTCAAATCTGCTATAGAGGTGTTAAGGCAGATGTGGCCACGGGTTTCAGCATGTGCAACTGGAATTATTTTTTACGTTCACGGGTGGAACAAAGACGTGCCAGCTCAAGATTTTATGTGCTGCCCGACTTGTCCAAGTGATTTACTGTGCATTTCATGGCCATGCTCCAGTTTAAAAGGCTCCACATGTGCATATCATTGTGAAGCCCTTCTTGTTTCTTGGTGCTGAGCAGGGATAAGTCCTGGTGGGTTCCAGCAAAAGAAAGCGTTCACATGGAAGGGCAAGTGGCATGGACGCATGGTTTGGGGCAGGGCTTGGAAACCTGCAGCTCCGGAGCCGCATGTGGCTCTTTAAGGACTGCTTCGTGATGTTATGTATTAAGGTCAATCTCGTATTAACATGCTTGTGGCTCTTGAAATATTTAGTTTTTGTTTACCGAATTCGAAAAAAAATTGCTCTTTCTATTTTGGTTACCAACGCCTGGGTTGGGATATTTGAGTAAGGCACCCACAGGGATTGCACATAGTTAGCAGGCTGCACTTTATTACTGGGTATCCAATTTACTTGATTGCTAGATTAAATGCTGTTAATTCGAGTTAAAAGGTTTTGTAATATTAATTTGAAAAGCTATTTAAGCGGTCTTAAGTTAACATAAATTTATGGGACCCCACTCGTAATCTCCACATGGTGGAACAGCGTACCCAATCTCCCACCTCTAAATTCAGCAGCACAATGTTCGGAATTTGTCCACGGGAGTTTTTGTACCCCCCCCACCGCCATACGTTGCGGTTTGTGCTCTGTACTGGGCTCCTACTGAAATACATATTTTTTAAGATTTTAAAACAATTCATGTATAGTCTCAATAGGCTCTTACTTGCTTATAACTGAAATGATAAAGTGTAAGATATTCGAATACTGGGAGATTTGCGATATGCTAACTTCCGATTCCATGTCAGTGCAAACATTAGTGGCGACTTCACCAATCTCCACACAGCCTCCCCATGTCTGATACAGCCTTCATCCAGCAGTGGATTGCCAAACCGACAAAGGAAGCTTTATTTTTAATTCTGCTTGTATCATTTTACGATATGTGGTGTTACTGGCATGATCTTATCCTGGTCCGTTAAAATGATTGTTGGGCCACAGATGTCCAAGGCTGTGTGTTGCTAGGGCGTGGGTGGCATTTTGGAGGGTGCCCCACGTGAGAGTGTTGTGAACCACGTACCCCCGTGTGAGCCGCAGGATATCGCCCCCCTGGATGAGTGCCCCAATGTCGTCCCACACGGACACGGTCATGCTCCCCGTCTTGTCGGCCACCTTGCAAGACCGCACCTCGTGTCCATCCTTGGTCTTGGTCACTCTCCCTTCACGCGTCATTTCAGAACATTACATCAAACATCACCCCACGCTGAGCCAAATGTGCAACCTTTTACACAAGCGGTGTTAAATCATGCTGCCCTCCCTGCCCGTGGACTAGGCAGAACATTCATGCGAGTTCTGACAAATAAGAGGCCCATAACAAAAAGGTAACAAAAAAAATGTCCAATGTATCTATTCTCCTACAAAATATTCCAAGTTGATATGGAACGACCAGTGGCGGGTATCACCCACGATTATTCCATTAACACTGCAATTACCACTTTTTTTACATTTTACCATTAAAAACATTGCCACAAGGCTCGCCTGCCTCATCCACCACCTCCTTGCATTCATTGCTTTAACTCCATAATGGACGCACGTGTTCAACTCTGCTTTCGGTCAACTTACCTATTTCCAGGACTATGAATACCACGTTAAGGTTTTTAAGTCCTGCCTTGATGTCTTTAATGAACACAAAAGACTCGCTATTGGCCATTTCGCCTCTGCTATAAACGTTGGCGGGACCCGTGGGGACACACCTGGGCTGGGCGGGCAGGGTGAGAGGGGGTCAGGGCGGGCGTGCGGGATTGGGCTCGGCTCCAGGGAGCTCACGGCGTGGCCGCTAGGTGGCGCCCGGGGCACATGCCCGAGCCAGTGCCCGCCCTGCCTTTTCCTAGTCGCCCTGCCCTGCCGGGCTTCAACAGGAGTCGTTGTGTCCCTCCCTCCCCTTTCCTGGCTACAGCGCGGGGCGGCCAAAATCACACGAGAGGCATCTCCGCGTCGACTACGCCTCCACCGCAACGGGTGGGGGACGAAAATAAAAGAAACACTACTGTAGTAGTAGAAATCGTAACAATGATGGTACGGAAGAGATACAGCTAGTGGGCGTCTTTTTGTCTGTTCACTGGACGATGCGGCGGCCTCGAGCGATGCTCGTTAATTAACACAATGGGTAGACGTGGGTTAATATTGTGAGTGAGAACAGCGACAGAGCCCCTCGCTGCCACTGCCGCTCTGACTGGCGGCGGAGTGAGGGGAGCACGCGGCGCCGCGCAAGACCCCTCCCCCAGGGCGCCTGGACACGCCCCCACGCGCGTGACGACACACTTTCGTTTTTTAAAATTGTATTAAATAAATAAAAATTATTCATCACATTCACAAAAATACCCGTATTTAAAGTTGCGAATGAAACTACGATAATGTTGACAAAAAATTAACACTTAATAATGCGTTTCACATTTCGTGCGTGATGTCACTACTTGTTCTCATCGCGTTGGCTACCCATTGGTCGGTGTTGTGATCACGTGATCATGTCCGGGTGGGTTTTTTTTTTCTCGGAACACCCCCCTCGCGCTTCGGGGGGCTTGTGGCCGGACCACGTGACGCAAAGGGCGCGGGGGGGGGGCGCAGGCGGGCTGCAGGAGAGAGACACGTGACGCGAGGGGGGGCTATGGGTGAGAGACACGTGACGCGAGGGGGGGGCTATGGGTGAGAGACACGTGACGCTAAGGGCGCGGGGGGGGACGCGAGGGGGCTGTAGTAGAGAGACACGTGACGCGAAGGGGGGGCTATGGGTGAGAGACACGTGACGCTAAGGGCGGGAGGGGCAGGGTGTAACAAACACGTGGTGATGCGAAGAGCGGTGGCGCAGTGGTTAGCACGCTGCGCTTCAACACCAGTGACGATTATCTGAACCGGTCCTGTGCCTCCTCTAGGTCGACTCAGCCTCAAATGAGTACCGGGTGCGGTGTGTAAACATCGCCTTTAGGTAGACAAAGGCGGTAGGGCGTGGTGCTGGCTATCCCACCACCTTGTGTGCCGTGCCGGAATTGATTTGTGGTCGCTTAGAGCACTTTCCACAAACAGTCGGTTCAGGTTACACGGGGCGCAGGGTCAACGTGGCAGGAAAGTTACGCAACGGGATTCGTGTGCGAGTGGAAATTATGGGTTGTAAGGAGCGGTGGCGCAGCGCTTACGATAACCCGCCGACAAGACTTTGATTCCCGCGCACAGCCAACACCGGTGACGAATATCTGAATCAGTCCTGGGCCTCCCCTAGGTCCACCCAGCCTCAACTGATGAGTACCTGATGCGGCGTGTAAACATAGCCACAAAGAAGAAGAAAAAGTCAGCCAGACGTGGTTGCAGGCCACCCACCCAATATTTGTGTAACGCGATAAACGGGGTACTTGCCTGCACTAGCAGACATCCACCAGTAGGGTGTGATGTGTGGGCCACCAAAATTCCCCAGACCCCGGGTTGGGGGAAGATTCCAGGTCCCGCTGGAACTCGCTGGAAGGGATGGCGTGGCCAGGGGCGTGGGGACCCTGGCGGGTGTTTAAAAGCCAGACCCCTGACTGAAGGCCGGGCTTAGAGTAGGACCCTGGGGACCCCAGTCCCGTTGTCCTTCTAAGGGCCGGGCTGAGAGGGCTAGTGGTCAGAACCGTTGCCTTGGCTGGGTCGCATCGAGATAGCCTCCCCTAGGGACCCTAGCCGGAGGGATGAGTGTACGTGGTCCCGAGTAATCGGACACGATAGCCCGGAGGACATACCTCCCCAGGTAACGGGTGTAAGAGACCGTTACCCCTTTGTATTAAGGACCCTGTAAATTAGTGTTATGGAATAACAGTGTCGCCTCAACTACCGTCTCGTCCTTGGGCTCACTACATTTGTATCGTTCTGGCGTTCATTGGTGCTTGCCAACATCACTTAGCCCCAAGTCTGTTACGGCGATGTGTGTGGGGAGAGATCTTTGGAGATGATGGTTCACGTCAGGTGGCACTGAGTGAATTGTGGGGTTTAATACGAGCAGATTTCAGCCAATATTAAGATTTGTAAGCAAATAATTTTATAATGTAAAATTCTGAGCAACAATTGTCCATCTTACCTTCCAGAGTTTTGTGCATTGCTCGCAGGTGAAATGAGGTGCCCAGGGTTTGTCTTCATCCCAGACAGGCATGCCGGAATATGCCTTGTAGGCCTCGCACATCTTAGCAGATGCTTCCAAAGAGTACTTTTTCGCTCTTGTCTTGGTAAATTGGCCGCAGACATAGCAAAATGCGTCTGCCAGATGCTTGCAGCCTCTTGATGTCATCTCAGAAAAATGCAGATATGTATCCACTTGGGTAGCTGGATCTAAACTGAACTGGCGGGCTTAAGGCCCCTGTATTTATACTACTATTTATATTACTGGAACGTTCTAGAATGTTCTAGAAGTTAATCCAAGTTTACTCATCACTGAATCTCTCTGGAATGTTCTGGAAAATATGTAAATTTCAAAACATCACTGTCCTGGTCACAAAAGCAAAGTTTGTGGGGAATAATAGTAATTTTACTGTATTTTTTAGGCATAAGCACTTAGGAAATAACACTTACTACCCAGGAACAAAACTAAATAAATAAATGTTACACCACTGTTATTTACTCCATCTGTCGCAACGGTCAAGAGAAATTCAGACGTGTCGTTCAAGATTGACCCTTGCCCCCCACGCCCGCACCTTGTGAGTCCGCTGTCCCTCCAAGCCACATTGTCTTATCACAGCCAACCTAATCTGTAATTTGTGTTGCACGCCTGGCGTGATAGGCACCGTTGATACACTTTCGTGACACCAGTTTGACCCAATACCATACGTTTTAATACTTCAGTCACGTCACTAGATCACTATTGACACCACTTACACAGCTTTATATTCATGTACAACAACCCGGAACACCGCCCAGGTGTATATCAATCTAAATAGCCTTCTTTTGAAAAACAGCTCTTATTTGAAGTTGACAATGGTCCTGCAATCAATAAGCTATGGACAGAATTGCCCCGCCACATTAACATTGGATTTCTCTCACTGTGGATCAAGACCGGCAGCTAAGACTGGGTTTCATATTAACTTTTTTTAAGATACCGTAGTCGCGATTTGTAGGTGCAATTCAACATCCGTTTTCCATGTTGTCACGCGGGGGTGATGAAAGTTAAACTATAACCCCGCTGATAACTAACACGATAGGTAACCGTACTGCATTCTAGGTAATCAACCGGGCTGGCCAGATGCAATACAGGAGACCCTTGAATATTTCGGGGGTTACGTTCTTGTAAAGTGTGGCACGAAAGCGAAAATCGCGATATTCCATACTTAATCCTCACCTAAATAATGTGGTTAGGGACACGCCTAAAAATATACACAACATAATTGAAATAACTATTTATTGCAACCATACTCTGTGGGTGCCTCTTCAAAGCTTTCTAACTCAGAATGAAACATGCACTGCAGAGCTCTATACATCTGCCTTTCTCGAAAGGGGAGTCATGATAACTTTCGTTAAGATCTATTATATGATCCAATATGCGTGAAATGTACTGCAAAGTTGTGTTTCTTGTCGGGACTTACCTTGTGAACAACCGAGTACATGTATGAAAGGAACAGCCAAAACTCGGTGATAAATTAGCAAACCAGCATTACATTTTAATCCTTCCCAATGAGAGGACAACATCTCGGGGATCTTGTTATCGAACGCTGACGTTATTCATCATCAGCCATGATCACATTCATTTCTGATGATGACCTCTCAAAGTGGCTGTCTCACGCTCCTACGAATTAACGATCCATCTAATAGCCACATATGAGCTTACTTCATCACTCTATCCCCTCAGTGGACGTAATATCATGTGTTTTATTCCTTGTGTAATGAGAGAGCGCCACCTAAGGGAGGACGAGGGGTTGCATAGTCACTGCTGGGTCACTTATATCTAATCAGAAAGAAGGGTTCCATCTGGGCCAAAGGTAACGGGCGGAGCTGGTCCGTATGTACGGGAACCATCTGGAAGGTTCCACGAGGGGCGTGGCTAGAGGCGGAGCTTAGCTCCGCCGAGAGCAATATAAGGAGAGGCAAAGGACTCTTGGTCGGTGTGGGAAGCCTGGAGTCCGGACTGTATCATTGCCTATCTTTTCTCGCCACCGGCCACTTGGCGGGCTCTGCCAGCGAAGCCCTCTCTCCTCCCAGCGGCGAGTGTGGAGAGAGAGAGAGACGTGTCGCAATGGTGGACGAGGGAGTGCACGCGTTATGGCAAGGAGAGAACGAAGCCATCTGGAGAGAGAGAGAGCGGCCGTGCAGTCATTGTTAAATAAAAGACACAAGTCAACAGTCATCGTGGAAGTGCTTTATTACACTTGGTTGCAATTCCCGTGTTTGTTCTCTTATTTTTACAGTCATTTTCTACCCAAGCATTTTTCTTAATAGTCAATATATGATGTCATTAACGTGCATATATTCTTTAAAAATTCGGTACTTCTGAGGACAAATACATATTTTGTAATTTGAAAGCGAATTTCTTCTAAATATGAAACTCATTTCTTTAGAACTGCTTTTTGTGTTTAGTTTGTCCTTCCCCGTGCCTCCGATGAGCATGGTTAACTACGTACAGTGCGAAAGAAGTCCAACATATTGTACATACATACAAATTGGAAATATTTCCTTGTATTGTAATTAAGGAGTTTCGTTCGATTGCACCCAGGTGGGACGGGTTAATTGTGAACTCGCAATATTGCAACAAAGTTGACCAAGACTGTTATAACATCATGCTATTTTTTCTGGAAGATCTAACGACGAGAGGATTGTGTGCTGACTGATCCGTGGAAGCACTCTACGGTAGTTCCCATTTTTTTACGGTCATACTTCCCCTAATTACCACGAAATGACTCAAACACTCCCGGTGGTTCTTGACTAAAAGCACGTGGCCGATAAAAAAAGACAAAGATCCCCCGTATAGCCTCAGTAGACTTTTGGGAAAGTGCTGTTACCGCTCCACGCACAGGCGTGGTAGGTAGGCAACGTGCTTCCAGTGATGTGGTACGTGTGGCTCCCCAGGGCCACGAGGTTAAAGAATCATCGTGTGGTTTCCGAGCAACAACCTGTTGTTATCACTCAAAAGTCTGTTAAGGCTACCTAACCCCCCCCAAGAAATCTTTATTATGGATAATATGAATCGTGAAAGTATACGTGTTAAACTATACGGGGGGTCTTTGATAGGCCACATGCGGTTTGCGTGGCTCCCGAAGGCCACTTTAAATAACCAGAATGAGGTCCTGGAGTCATTTATATTATTTTCTAGGAAACCCTGGGTTTAAATATAATGATTTTTTCATGTGTTCATTTAATTTATGTCCTTAATTTTTACGTAATACAAAATATATTTAAAACATCCATCCTGCAATTCACCATTGTCAATCTACTTCTCATACAGTGTTGGTTATACACGTTGTTTGACCATACTTCACGACGCTGGTCAGTGCGAATTGGTGGAGAGGACCTATGATCGGTTGATACCTCACCGCTGACGTGTGGCAAATAATTTCACTTAAGATGCCGAGTCCTTGGTGCCAAATGCTCCTGCCCTCACTGCTCAGGGAATTTTTGTCATTTTTTATTACACGCTCTTATTTAACACTCTGTTGTTGTATCCTCAAATCTTGTAACTCAATTTTAACCCACTTCCCAATGTGGTATCGACTGCAAACTTGGTATACTTATGTCGTACTGATGACAATACTATATTCTATCATAAAAAATATATATTTGGAAACATTCTTTTTATATGTTATGTTTCGGCTTTAAATATTACTTATTTCCAATACAATTCATCAGTGGCATGTGGGAAGAAACCACACTACAGAATCCATAGAAAGCACAACACTCCACGCCCGATACAATAATTCCTTTCAGTATTTATGTACTGCTATCGCCTTCCTGGCCGTCTTGCAATCCAAGCTTACGACACCTGGATTTATGAATCACATCACTCAACATTACAACTGCATTTCGATTTAAAGCTTTCGTGACTGCAGGGATTCATCTTCTTGGTTCTTATATTATTTTATTATATTATTATATTATTTTATTATGTTTTATTTTTATTATTTTGTTACTTCCCTTCTACGTGACTTTACCGAAAGAACCAAGAAGATTACAACTGCACATAACCCACGCAGCAGAATCCCTAACTCACTTGAAAACATGTTTCACATGACTATTACATACTGACCTGGCTATGCTCTTTAAACTGGATTTGTTCAGGGTATTAATTTGCAATAAGCAAAAATCTATTCGCTGAAATGTCACCATTGTTAGATTATTTCAGGAATATACTCTACAGCACTGTCATCTGGATAACTCAAAATACATTCGCGTCGTGGAAAATACCTTACAGCGTATAATTTTATTTTTTACTATTTTTATTTGAGCAGGTAAGGTCCACTGAGCTTCATATCGCTCTTTTTCAAAAGCGACCTGGCCACAAATGACAGCTCAATGAAGTGGCTTACATTCGATTAGCAGATAATGTTACCATATAAAAGATTAAGTATTTCTAACAACCCATCGGTCCCACGACCTTCAGTGATTCAAAGAATGCAACCCAATGGACCGGTTTCGACATAACATGTGAATCTATCATCTTGCATACCAAGGCACACCTATACTAAAACAAGGTTGACCAGTGCAGGATTGGGGGAAAAAAACATTCAATTCAAACGAATGTGTATCTTCTTTCCGTGGTGAGCAACGCTATCAAAACGAATGGGGCGTGTCCAACAGTTGCGTAAGGTGCTTTGTTGACCTGAGAGATGTTTGGGTCGTGAGTCACCCGGGCACGAGGTCCCCAGGGGTGTGGAAAAAGACGCACGTGTCATCGATGTCGTCATAAGGCGCGTCGTGTGTATAAATCAGTCGAGAATCCACTATTCTGCAGAGAACTCTCACGTCTCTTGCCCTGTCTTCGTGTTCCTATTCGGTCGGTGCAGAAATGTCGAAGAGGAATCCAGACGACAACCAGTTGTATAGTTCTGCCGGTAGGTTACAAACACGATGCGCGTTGGGAGAAAAGTGTGTGGCTTTAAAAAAAAAACGTGTGGCCAAGCATTGCGTTATGTGTTCGTTTTGTGTTATAAGGCGATGTTGAGAATTCGAGTTGACATCTCACTTTTGCATACTGTGTACGACGTTTACTAATGCGTTGTGTAGTTTAAATCGTGTATTTTGTATTCTCAAACAAAAAAGTGGTTGCCTTTGTTATTCATTGTCATCGTCCGAAACACTTCCTGATGTATTTTAGTTGATAACGTTTGGCGTCTTAACAACAACAGCGATATGGGAACCTCATTTGCCAGTAAAAATAAAAGGTGTCAGTTTTGTTGCCAGATAGAAGGGTAAAAAAACAATTAGCAACAGCGATGTTTATGTATTTGCGTCCATCCGTGTAAACACTGTGTGGTGCGCGGTGGTAGTCGTGAGTCTTGTGAGTGGCGTCAGCTGAATCGTGAGCCCTGCGTCTAGTAAGTGATGAGTGACATACCGCTCTACGCAATCGTGGAATAATTATTGATGCAACATTTGCGATGCAAGTCGGTACATGGTAAATAGGTTTCACATCGGAATCCTACCGCCTAAATTAGCAGGGTTGGTAAATATGGATGGAGTGCCAATGTAAATTGAGTGGTTGGCTTCAGTTGCCTTTTGTTCATATGTAGATGACAGGTGAGTGTGGTAAGTGTCTGGTGTTAGGTATCAGATTAATGTTCGGTGCCAGGTGTGTCCGTGAGGAGGCAGAGGAACGACGCTCACAACAAAGAGCGGAGCGCTGGGCGGATAAAACGCAGCAAGTTTACACAGTAGGGGGCACATCTTGCCAGTCGTCTCAGTTCGTCAACCCATGGCGCCTTGGAGTCTGTCCCCGAGACCTCCTGTCAGCAGAGAACCTTGGACACTTATCGTGGCCTCAAAGTGCACCTAGCCTGGCACAGGCGCCGTGGGGACGTCACTGACACTTAGCGGCCAATGGCGGCTGTTGCCGTGTAAGGCACATAGTGACAGGGGTATGAAGCTTGTACATTTTAAAGTGTGCACACATTGTTTTCGTTCCAACCTTTGGTGTTATCTCCTCGTGCATGTACTGTGCTGGTGTGTTTACTTACTGCACCTTGCATACATCTGCTCACCTAACTTTGTTAAATGTATAAAAGGGGCTGAACAACTCCCATTTACCTGTGGTCCCGTTTTCTGATAAGTGGAAGTATTATTAATTGTCTACTCAAGGTTAAAGTGGATAAATCTGTGTGTATTTTCAGATCCTTCTAGCAGTGGAGTCGGTTGCTGTGGTTACCTGTTAATCGGACTTTCTTACCTTTTGATACTCATCACATTCCCAATCAGCATATGGATGTGTTTCAAGGTAAGTTATTTAAATGACATACAAACCATGGATACAGTGTTTAAGTATTGTATACATTTCATTTAAAACACTGAGCATCGTATGTTAGCTTTCATTTGGCTGCATTTTGTATGAAGCTTGGATTCATCAACTTGTGTAGAGTTTACAGTATAGAATAGGGGGCACAGTCCAAGCGGTTACATATTAAGACAAACCACTGGCTCACATAATCTGTTTATTGTAACTAAGTACAGACACAGTTTTCATCCAGACGTATGGGGAAGAGGCACGTATTAAACATTCTGCATGAACTTATGTTGACAGAAAACAAAGCAACACATCTTAACTACTCTTGAATCTTACACGACTACACACATGGTGACCTTGGAAAAAATTACCCCGTGCGTGTCTTGTGTTTTTCCTTTTTCTATCTTTATTAGATAGTGCAAGAATATGAAAGAGCCGTCATCTTCACACTAGGACGAATCAAACCAGGAGGCGCTAAGGGCCCAGGTAAATATTTTCATTATGACAGAGCAGAGTTTCTTGTTCTGTAAAGTCAAAAATTTTCAGCTTTTGTTACATTTTCTTTGTCAGTGACATATGTATTGATGTATACTGTACCTTATGTGGATGTGCACAGGTCTTTTTTGGATAGTACCTTGCACAGACAACTTCGTGAAGGTGGACATGAGGACAGTCAACTTTGACATCCCTCCTCAAGAGGTAAGGTGGTCTATGTGGACATGTTGTCAATCCACCGCTTACACCATATGGTTCATGGGGGTTATTTGACCATACTTCAACATGCTGGTCATTTTGGGTTGGTGAAGGCGGGAATCATATATGTGTGAGCATGTAAATATATTATAATGGATTAGCAGCACTGGCCTGCTGCCCACAATGCAGCTTCACAGTAGCCTATAACACCCCACAGTAGCCTATGATTTGTGATCACGCATCCAGGTACTGTCCAGTATCAACTCAACTTAGCTTCCAAGATCTCATCAAAGCAGATGTATGCCAGGTGAATCAGTCCGAGGTGGTGTGTAATGTACTTCTATGGATAATACATTACACATAGTTTCATATATAAGTCTTGCCTATAGCAATGGGTTATCCATAATACACAGGTTTTTTGGGTTATGGGTTACCTAGTGGGTTATATAGTAGCTTTTAACAGGTCAAACTCTGATGATGCAACTGATGTTTAGTAAAAAAAAATCGTTACAAATATTACCCTTTTTGAACTTTTAATTATTGACCATCTTTGTGCCGCAAGTATAAACCATATATGATTACTCACCCGTGTGCCCGTTTGCACTTCCCCACAGATTCTCACCAAGGACTCTGTGACAGTGAGTGTGGACGGCGTGGTGTACTACCGTGTACAGAACGCCATCCTGTCTGTGGCCAACATCACCAATGCCAACTCGGCCACACAGCTGCTTGCCCAGACCACGCTCCGAAATGTGCTGGGCACCAAGAACCTGTCCGAGATCCTTTCTGACCGGGAGGAGATCGCGCACACCATGCAGGTGGGTCTGCACAGATGCCTGTACAGTACTTTGTTTACTGTGGAGTGATTTTTTTCAACTGCGCAAGGTTTAGTAATGTGCAAGTGAAGACGTGCAATTTGTAAACTGAAATGAAATTTCATCATAAAAGCTTTTTGGGTGAGATCTCGCAAATATAAATGCATGGTTAACCCACCACCACCCGACACAGCCAATTAATAAGCTTTGTCACGTAATACAAATTATGTAATCTCACCAAAAAACCTTTATGAATAATATTGGCCGCGGAAGCCTATGTGTTAAACTGAAGTGAAATTGTAACTAAAATAACAATGGGGGTTGTGAGGATGGTACCTTGCCCAAGGTGTCAGCATGCCGAGCTATCCTCTGCTCCCAAGTGCAGGCGCGGTTTACGGCGATCAGACTTACAACAATCCATATTTATGACGTTTGTATAATGCCACCACGGATCGTTTACGATGCTGAAACTTGATTCAAGACGCATTTTCCAAGACATGACTCGGAACACATTTGAACAGTCTGGTTTCCGATGTGCCTTGGTGTGGAGCTTTTGTTATTCTCAAGTGTTTTTGTGGATTTTTCTCCCATTAATCCGTGTTAAATATGTCTGATAAAAGGAAAAAAACACATGGCAAGTGATGGTTCTACTGTTCCTATTGTCTATGGGAAAGTAGGGTCCAATTTACGACGTTCCAATTTACGACGGTGTTGCCAGGAACGCATTGTGTCGTAAACGCAGGGACCGCCTGTAGCTTAAATTAATTCCACCTCAGAAAACCATTAGTTACTGCTGATACTAACTTTGCATGTCTCTGTCTTAATGTTATATCGTTGTTTGCTCGTCTAAGAACTGTACATTGCCGGTGCAGTTTGGTTCTTCAGTGCTGTTTAGGACCATATGGTGAAACATTGTGCATTGCCATGCTGTGGTTTCTTTGGTTTTGCAGCTCACACTGGACGATGCTACAGACAACTGGGGAATAAAGTTGGAGAGAGTGGACATCAAGGACGTCAAGTTGCCCCACCAGCTCCAGCGGGCAATGGCAGCTGAGGCTGAGGCAACACGAGAGGCTAGAGCCAAGGTTTGTGTGTCTTTGTGAAAATGTTTATTACGATAGAAAATAAATATCCTGTGTGCAACATATCCACAATAATTTCATCTTGCTTCGCAACGCATGCTGGGTTTCTTGTTATATTTTATTTCAAAGAAACCTTTTTGAAAAGACGACCCGTGCGACTGGTGCATCTACGATGATAAAATGCAGTGGATCTTCAGTGAACCTACAGGATTTATAAATGTGTGAATAACCGAGAAGTGATGGAAGATTTAGCTTTAATTCAATCTTCCGCTGTCTTGGCTTGGTAATGTGAAAATCCTGTTATGTAATCGAGCACCACCCTATTTGATTTCGGCACTAGCCCTACAGTTAGCAGAAACACACCCTCGTGATTACAGTGTCTTGCACTTTGGCTGGGTTGCCATGAGTTACAGTCAGCACACTATGCTTAAATACAAATGATGAAGGTTATATTTTCATAATCAAGCACCCCAACAAAATAACGCAATGAAAAAACGCAGCATATAATAAGTAAATATTTTATGATGCTGAAAAAATTAAAGTGTACATTTTGCTTACTCAGTCCTCATCCCAACATGCATACATTGTTTGCATTTTCATCAGAGCAAAGCTTCTGTGTGGTAACCACCCCGATGCCACTCGCTGCAGGTGATTTCAGCGGAGGGAGAGATGCACGCATCGCGGGCGCTCAAGGAGGCGGCCCTGGTAATGGGGGAGGCCCCAGCAGCCTTGCAGCTCCGCTACCTGCAGACCCTCAATACCATTGCTGCCGAGAAGAACTCCACCATCATATTCCCACTGCCCATGGATCTGCTGCAGGGCATGGGAGCATCATGGAAGAAATGAGCCTTTCATCGAGATTCCAGGGAATGACACCCTGATCATAATTGTCAACCCTACTAATTTAAGTAGTAGGCTTCCGAGTTTTAAAATCTTGCTACTGCATACCGATGGTCAAAATTTATCATATCCATCTTGAAACATTTTTTTTACAAATCTTTGCTTTGAAAATCGATTGGCATCCAGTAAAACGGTTTAAGAATGTAAACCTTCCACTTAATTTGGTATGCCTGGCAAGTATGCCCCGAGGTTGTAATCAGCATTCAAGCAATTATGTGGCTGTGTGTTGACTTGGGGTCAACATTACAATGCATTAATTCATAAATAAATATTGATTCTTGCGCTATAAATGTGTGTCGATTAAGAACTATTTTTGCGTGTACATTTTTTTTATTAAATGCATGTGAACCCTGAGGCTGCGAGAAGTAGTTCCATTGACAATGTGAAATACATATTTTGTTGAGTTGTGATAAATTACATTCCTAATCTAGACTTTAAGTTTTCGTGACTGCAGGGATCCATACACTTTGGTTCTTTCGGTAAAGTCACGCAGCCTCCCACTCCCAGCCCTGCTCCCCCCCGCCCCCCCCCCCGGCATTTTTCCGTACTCGCCCTTTAATCCCTTCTAGCAGCGCTTCACTTGGCAGCGCCCCACTCCCTCTACCCCACACCCCCCTCTCTATCTCTCCTCCCTGGCTCCTCCCCCCCTCTCTGGCTCCACCTATATAGCCTCTTGTCACAGCAGCCCTTTTGCCCACTTCACCAATTGCTTTATTGCTGTGGTTGTCCCACCTGATGACGGACGCTTGTGTTGCGCCCAAAACGTCGTGATTTAATTTATTTTATTTTATATCTACGTGACTTTACCGAAAGAACCAAAGAGTATATTCCTAATGTTTATTGTTGGGGTTATGTTGGTACAGGAAGGTACGTGTAATTTTTTTTATATAAAAGTTAAAATATACTAATACAGACACTGCGAATTTTACGTTGTTTGGTTTTGTAACAAAGTTTATCTGTCAGCATATATTATTACATCAATGTTATATATTGCTTTTTCTGATTAAATATAAACAATGAAACGGCTGAGTCGTTGTTGGACTTTTTAGGCGAAACTAGCTGAGATGGAAAGGACAAAGCTGTTGAATGACTCGTGGAGTGTGCTAAGTTCAAGAAATAATTCTACAAATACAGAACTCCTATTATCCACGGGAGCTGTCGGGTCCGCAAAAGGTCCTATTTCCTGCGGCCGGTCTTTATCTCCGTGTTTGTCTCCGTGTCTATGTCGGTATCTGTGTGTCTCTGTCTTTATATCTCAGTTTTTTCTTGCGTTTCTCAGACAGCCAAAAGGAGATACATCCACCACCTGTTGAAGATTCATTACCTGCCATGTTTTCGCTGATACATGGAGTGACGTGGAAATTCCATCTGGGGGTTATCCGTGGGTATTAGGCATTGCTTCGCCTAAGACATTACTCCTATTATCCATAATTATTCTGAAGATAAGTTGTCCCACAGCAAATTCATACTATTTGCAAATCATTTTCCCCCGTGCAGTTAAGGAGAGAACATTTCCGGATAAACCTGCAAATGATAAGATCTGCAATATGGGTCACCCATTTAAAAATGGATAAGAGAAGATCTCCTTACTGCATACATCATCCACGTGATACGATTACGCAGCATTACCCATCTATGGCATGTTTTACTGTAGTAAACATGCTCTTTATTTTTCATATGCACAAATTCACGTGATGAAAATATACATAAATCTCGCCATATTAAATTTGTAAGTGCATCCATAAATTCAAATTGACGGTTTCATAAAAAAAATATTACACGGTTATAGTAAGCTTGAAAATACAGTGCATTGTACATTTGTGTACATATTGCTTTTTAACATAGTTATAACTGTAGGCTGCATGACACTTTAGCTGAGACGAGGTGATAGTGAAGAGCATTGCAGTATGTAGTCTGAAATGTCGTGGCACCAAAATATAAAAAGTGAAAATTCCATGTTTTGTAAAACCAAGTTTTTAACACTGTAATGTATGACTGTGCTGTGTGTGAGACGTAAGTGCACTTTAAGCTTTGTAGTCATTGAACCGTTACGAACTTACTTAAACACGGGATTTTCCAGCCCTAACCGCTATGTGAAAGTGCTGTCAGGGTAATGTAGCCATGATAATATTTGTCAACACACATTGGGAATGGCTCATGGAGCCCGCCAATGGGATGGCATGTGAACCGCACTGTATGGGGGTGCTTATGCCAAACATGAATATCAAGATGTATTTTGAACGTTCGCACCGTACGTAGCCAACCGTGGTAATTGGGAAGTGCAAGATGACTGAAGCCAACACACAAAGCACATGTGAAAAGGCTCACTGTTAGTGAATGTAAATGACCCTGGTCAGGACATATATCTAGAAAGGATGGCCGATGGATAAGACTGGTGACAAAATGACAACTAAAAATAAGGAACACAGCTTAGAGGAGAGCCACCGTAGAGGTCCTGTCCCAGAGGGAGACAGATTGTGGCATCAAAGGACCATGGAGGATGGCGACAGCGTGAGATGGCCTTCATTCAATAGTACATTGACCATGGCTGTTCATGATGAGCATTGTGTTATGAGCATGTCGATGTGCTTGTGTCGACATATAAAACTGCATGTGAAAAGGCTGATCAAGACTGGTGGTGACAAGACGAAAAAGCGCACTTAACGACAATTATAAAATGTTTCAATGCAAACAGGTTTTAAGGAATTGTAAGCAGCTATCTAATAAATGCAAATATAGTATTTGGGCATTCACCAGATTTGACGCAAGGGTGACGAATGAGATGCTGTATGTCAAAACTAGCCTAAGTGTCATTAAACGACTTCCATGACGATCTTGACTGGCGTCTTTTATTGATAGAATTCCTGCACAGCTCACTACAGCTCTCCCCGTATGTTTCCCTTCTCTCTACGGCCGGGGACGAGCCGTTCTCTCTGTTCCGCCGTTGAGGTTCGTCTCTCACTGCCCGATCCCATCGCTGGTTGGCGATGTGCCGGGTGGAGAGGCGAGCCTCAATGGGGTTCCGCCACGTGGTCGATGGCGAGGAGAGGCTTCTGCAGTGAGCCAGAGGTCGCAACCGGGTACCCGATACCCGTACCCTACCCGATACCCGGCTACCCGTACCCAGCCGGGTACGGGTAGCCGTTTGCGACAACTGGTGCGGCCGGGTACGGGTAGGCCGTGAGTCACTAGTGAGTAACCGTTTGTCACTCATTTCCCAACATCTTGTCTCTTCTCACAATTCAAGTTCCTAGAATAAACCCACCCGCGCCTGCAACATGGCTTCATCCCAGAGGTCGCAATCGGGTACCCGATACCCGTACCCTACCCGATACCCGGCTACCCGTACCCGGCCAGGTATCGGGTAGGGTACGGGTACCCATTTGCGACCCTGGTGCGGCCAGGTACGGGTAAGGAATCAAAACTCGTTTGCGACCTCTGGCAGTGACACAGTCCAGACTCGAGGATTCACACACCGACCTCGAGTCCTCCCCTGCCTCTGCTTATATTCCTCTAGCTCCACCTCTAGCCACGCCCCCTCTGGAAACCTTCCCGATGGTTCCCGCACGTTCCCCCTTTGACTCCGTCCATGACCCTTGGCCCAGATATATCCCCGCTTAGGATTGGATACCCGTTACCTGGTGGTGGCCGTGCGGTTACCCCTTGCTGCCCAATAGATGGCACTCTCATTACAAAAGGATTGCGTGTACTGAATTCAGCTGACGTTTTGCACACCCAGAAGGCCATTGGGTAGATGGGTGGTGTAGTTAAATGTTTCAATGTGAAGATATAGATATATGAAGAAAACATTATATGCTTATCGATTTTTTATTTATATACACTACAGCGATGCTAGTGATTACTGTACTTTGTGAAATATAAAATAGAGATTTGCAAACTGCCATACTCAGTCCACTGATAACAAACCCTGTATAGAGCACAGGGGAGCTAGTGAATTAATTAGATGTTTTTTGTATTCTTATTGTGGACGCGACTCCACCCCAAACAACTATCGTGCCACTGTCCATATCCGATGTCAGGATAATTCTCTTTTGGATAACCTTGTGACCCAACAGTGTATTTTACTCTTTATGGCTAGCCATCGAACAAAAACGGCCACTGCATCGCACACTTTCAGATCCACTTCTGCAACCTTCTGTAACGCTCATCGATAATAGAAAGTCACAAGAGCTATGCACTTTTACATCTATATTGAAAACTCATTTCTTGAGAACTGCTTTTTGTCTTTCGTTTTTTGTCCTTACCCCGCACCCATGACTAGTAATGGTTGGCTACGTATGGTGCGAAAGAAGTTCAACACAAATACACCACCTCCATCTTCACGCTGTATACCATGTGATCCTCCAAGAGTCCTTGTAGTCTCTCCTAGTCTGCTTCTCACAAGTCCACATTGGCTCCACGTGGCACTGGTGTCATGTGACTGTCACCACCTGATATCGTTGTCACATGTTTTTTTCCAAATGATGGCATCATCAACTTTTCTTTTCAGCTTGGCTCCTACATCAATTATGAAAGGGCAAATTATAGTCTATTATACTGGTAGGAGCCTCCTGGTTACACCAGCCCACATGGGATTATTGTGTCCGTCGTGCAGGGAGGGGCTGGGTGGGGAGGGAGGGAGGGGCTGGGTGGGGAGGGGAGGGTGGGGAGGGGCTGGGTGGGGGGGCTGGGTGGGGAGGGTGGGGAGGGTTTCTGGGTGGGGAGGGTGGGGCTGGGTGGGGAGTGGGAGGGGTGGGGCTGGGTGGGGAGGGGCTGGTCACCCCGTGGTGCCCTTATAAAACTCAACGTTTAACCAACTCACGCCGACTTGTGCCCGCCCCCACAGTCGGGCATATTTGCGGAATACACCACGCTGCCGTTGACCCTGGCCATTGACCGAGCAACCCAACGTTCCTACCAGCTCCCTCCGCAGGAATGTGTTTGTGTACAAAATATGTTCAGGAGCTAAATGCCAAAGTGGAGGTCTGATATCCCCACGAGAGGGCCCCAGGAGAGAGCCCATATACTGTTCATATTCGACCGTTGAAGGAGCGAAGGCCACATTACTTTACCATATGATGGAGACGATAGTCTTCTTGGAGCTCACCTGTTACGTGTTGTCATGTTACCTTGAATACAGGTAATATGTACCCTTTAGGCGAAATGGACATCGTTAAATCGAAATCAGATATCATAACTAAAACAATGATAGCTGGATACACCAGCTATCATCTGTGCTATTAACACTACCTTATGTATTGTATCGTACCTTATGTACTGTGCATGCAAACCTCGTTTGTCAATCCACTGTTGGTTGAGGGCCTCCCCATGCCGTGCGGGTCATGGGGGTTATTCGACCACACTTAACCATGTTTGAAAGTTGTGATGTGGAGGCAAGGTGAATAGATTTGGGAGCGTAGATATACCTGTAAAGTAACATGTACTGCATTTTTCTAAGCTGTCCTTTGCTTACATTACAGCACTAATCTGACGAGTTTTGCTACATTCCGGGTGATTTAGCAATTTTTCAAAGTTACCTTATACAGTACTGTAAGTTTAAGCAAAATGCGGACCACGATGCACTGCTCCCAGAACTGCTGATGGTCTGTTGGGTAATTAACAAAAGCTCAATGTTTTGAAAACATTTTTGCGTGTTATTGGAAACCTACGGTGTTATTTCCAGGTCAACACTATTTATCCGTTCGGATGGGTTTCTCTCACAATGTCAACGTGTTTTTGTCGAGGTCAGCTGCTCTCCAAGCTGGCATGGAGCGACTGGGGCTCTCGTTGCGCCTCGCGTCCACTCACGCTACGGACAGAGCAATGTGCATGTTAACTCTGAGTGCGTCCCGAGCGAAGGGCACCGAGCGCAGAGTAAAGCCAAAACGAAGATTATTTTGGTTGTTTACACACCTTTCGTGGCACAAATCTGGCACTCGTAGGGCAATCGTCGCGTTAATACTCACCGTGCAAATTCACCGATGAACAAAACAAATTATTGCGTTAATTGTCCTTGAGAGCCTCAACAATACCTTTTTTGGGGATGTGTGGTGCCACAGTGACGGGGCCGCTCTGCCGAGCCAGGGAGCCGCCCGGCTTCCCCCACCGCACTGCCCCCCATCACCCCCCCCCCCCCCACATAAGCACACACCCGCACGCATTCCCCCCCCATAGAGCTGGAAGGGAAGGTCACCTGATAGACCGGTTTTTATCCGAGAAACCCTTATCGGGAATAACTCTCACGGTTTCCGGCGATCAGGGAATTGGATGACCTCCCCCGTGCTACGTGGCACCGCGGCGCTGCGGCCAGCCTTAATATGGTGTGGTCGCGGCGTGGGGCATTCGGCCACCGCGGTTGAGGCGCATTTCCCCCCACACACGCGAGTATCGACGGGGCAGGCAGAGGGAATAAGTATTGTGATAGAGGAGCATCGTTAGAAAACACGCAGCGCATCTGAACGCATAATCAGGCACCCCCGCACAGGCAGCGGAGGGACGACGTAATTACGCTCGGGCACGCAGGCACCATTATTAGGGGAGTTAAAGAATAAGGCTATTAGTATGAATAACCTGGAGAGCGGGGGCACGCGGGCAGCCGTGCACAAATTCCTACGGCGCACCTTTGTAATGGACGCCGCCGCATGAACCTCGATGATGGGGGCCTGCGTGAGAAAGGGATTAATTAGGATTTACGAGCCCATTGTTCAGCGCAGCACCCCTTTGAGGTAGGGAGAATAAATAGGGGGGCGCAAGGGGGAAGGGGCGCGCTTCTCTCCAGGCCAGCGGACCAGCAGCAGCTGCAGCCAGCGACCCGGACGTCCGTGCGACGTATCGAGGTACCTCCACGGGCGCCAAACAGTGAGTGGGGAGGTGAGGTAGGATAATAGCCGATAAATAGGGAATAGGTACCGGTTTAGTGGAATAGGCCAGCCTCGTCGACTCACTGATTCAACATTAAGTTACCAGGGAATAAATCATTAATAGCGAAGCGTGGTCTCGCGTGATCTTGTCGTGCAGTGTGAGCGCGTGGGGAAGCGTGTGTACGCAGTGGTTCTGTAGTGCTGCGGCTCGCCTCGGGGGAGCGCTGCGCAGAGCGGTGCGCGTGTGGGTGCGCGTGTGTTCACTACGTATATGACACAGGTGTGCGATCACAACGTGAGTGCTCCGTGTTGAGTGAGTGCCGCGCAGAGCTGTGTGTGGGTGTGCGCGTACGTAAATTAACCATGCCGGCTACGCGGACCCGCGGTGGAGGGGAATCCTCGGGCGACGGCTCCCACACCACGGGTGGGGAACCTAGCAGCGGGGGGGCGATTGATGATGCTTGCCCGGCCGTTAACATTATCGAGGGAGGGATCTCGGGGGCTAGCAACCCCCACATATTGGTGTCAGAAACGGGACGATCCCCCGCACCCCCAAGGGAAAGAGGCCCCCCAACCCAGGTTAAAATCAAATGCACATTTACAGGCAAAGGAATTCCATCATGGAAATCGTTTTCCCGCAGCATCAGGGGGGCTAAAAAGGTTAATGGGTGGTCGGATGAGGAGGCGTTGCAGCAGTTAGAACTACATTTAGATGGACGGGCAGCCGACTTTGTGGAAGCTTTGCCCGCAAGCACACAAACTCAGTGGGAAAATTTAATGTGCGAACTCGAACGGCGCTTCGGCGCCTATGGCGAGGAGGATGCGCAGGCGGCCTTAGAGGCACGCCGCCGCCAGGCCGGCGAGGATCTGCGAGATTACGCCAAGGACGTACGTATGTTGACCCAGCTCGCGTACCCGGAGCACGAGGCGAAAGTAATTGAGAGCCTCGCCGCCGGGAAGGTCCAGCGATATTTGGCACGCACCCCGTGGTGGCAGCCAAATATAGACGGTGCACGCCTCTCCTTTAACACACTTGTCGAGCGTGCGCGTAAATGCGAGAAGCTCTCTGGTGAGCGCGCGCAGCCTCGAGGGAGGGGACGAGAGTGCGCCGTAGCGAGCCTACTCGAGGAGGAGGAGCTCGCCATCGCAGGAAGGGGACGGGCAAGGGAGCCCCAGAGACCCAGCGAGAAAACCCCGGGGTGGGTAGCTGGGTTACAGGCCGGCATGGGAGATACGATAACCCAAGTAGACGATAAAATGAGCCGAAATATGGCCAAGCTACAGTCTACCATTGAGACTGAGATGGGGTACTACGCTCGACCGTAGGGGGGCTGGCCGGGAGGGTAGCCCAATTAGAGTCCGGTGTGGGACGACTGCATACTGGGGGAGGGATAGTGAGCGGACAGGGGACCCGCTACGGAGCCGCCCCCCCACCCCGGGCATGTTATATGTGCGACCGCCGAGGGCATCTAGTGAGAGACTGTCCTGAAATCACCCGAGCTAGGCAGACGCGGGGGTTAAACTCCAATGCCCCCTAGAAAGCGGACCAACTAGGGGTGCAATCGACGCGGTCCCGATACAAATATACGATAATGAGAATAATGGCGAGCGAGTGATCTCCACACAGGTTCCAGCAACAACGCCCACAGAAACGGTGACTCCTGGCGACTGGCTATGGGAGCTGGTGGCGGGGATCACGGGGGCCACGTCGCTGGTGGAAGGGGAGGCAAACGGAGTGCGTACCCGAATCCTGCTGGACACGGGGGCAGTGGCCTCGCTCGTGAGCGCAGCGCACTGCAGCGCGATCGGGGTCGACGTGCGTCACCTGCAGGCCCCGGACCGCGCGCTGCACACGGCGAGCGGAGCCGGAATGGGGTTGCTGGGGAGAACCACCCTAGAGGTCCGCATAGGCAGCCAGGTGTGCACCCAGGAGTTCTACGTGTCGAGTGCGTTGTGTCACGAGTGTATCGCAGGTACCGACCTCTTAGAACGGCTGGGACTCAACGTGCAACCCCGCCAGCGATGCGCCACCATGGAGAGCAACGGCGAGCGGATACCGTTCCTGGGACGAGAACCGACGCGCCCCCGCTTCGCACCTGTGGCCGCTATCCTGGCGACGGCAGTCACCATCGGCCCGCTCACCGAGATGCTGGTGCCGGTGGCAACATCCCCCACCGACCCCGCGCTCCGACCATCAGGGGAGGTAATGCTAACTCCTCACCCGGAGTTGGCAAAACGGTATGGGGTCGTGGGATCCGCCACGTTGGTAAACGCAGATGGGGACCGATTGTTTATGCGGATGTTTAACCCCCACAGTACCCCAGCGATACTACGGCGGCGCACCCCGATAGCCACCGTACACCCCCTGCACGCACGCCACTCTAACGACTCGGTGTTCGCACTCTGGGCTGAGGACCCCGGGCGTCCTGAGGGTGACCAGGACCTGGCCTGGCGAGTCGGCCTGACTCCCCGAGCCGAGGTCGTTCCCCTGCTCGACGCGTTACATGTACCATGGGCGGATTTACCTAAGGGAGAGGCCGATCGGCTGCGCGAGTTACTGCGGGAGTATGCCGACGTATTCAGTGAACACGACTCGGACGTGGGCCGGACCGATCTTGTTAAGCACCAAATTGATACCGGTGCAGCCCGACCCATCAAACTCCCTGCGTACCGAGTGGGCGCACCCGAACGCGCCCAAATCAAAGAGGCAGTTGGGGACATGCTTTGCGATAACATAATTCAGCCCTCGGCGAGCCCCTGGTCAGCCCCAGTGGTACTAGTAACGAAAAAGGATGGGTCAACCCGGTTCTGCGTCGATTACCGTAAACTAAATGCAGTCACGCTCGGCGATGCCTTCCCCATACCCCGCATCGACGACACCTTCGACAGTCTCACAGGAGCGCGGTATTTTTCCACCCTCGATCTGGCGTCCGGTTACTGGCAGGTGGAGATGACGGAGGAGGATCGGCCAAAAACAGCATTCACCACCCCGATGGGCCTGTTTGAGTTTCGAGTGTTGCCGTTCGGACTCACTAACGCGCCCGCGACGTTCCAGCGGTTGATGGAGTTGGTGATGCGGGGCTTGCAGTGGGAACAGTGCCTGATTTACTTGGACGATGTGATAGTGTTCAGTAGATCTTTATCTGAGCATTGGTCCAGGCTTCGAGAGGTGTTCCAGCGACTGCGAGCGGCTCATCTCAAGCTCAAGCCGCGTAAGTGTTACATTGCGCAGCGCGAGGTGGGGTACCTCGGACACCGAGTCAGCGAGGCAGGGGTGAGCACCGATCCCGAGAAGGTGCGTGCCGTAGTGGATTGGCCGCGGCCGAGGAACCTGACGGAGATCAGGGCATTCTTAGGACTCGCCACTTATTACCGTCGATTTGTAAAGGGATTCAGTGAGATTGCACGCCCCCTCACCCAACTCACCTCCCCTAAGAACCCCTATCAGTGGTCGGAGGCCTGTCAGACGGCTTTCACCACACTCAAATACCACCTCACCCACATCCCCACCTTGGCTTTCCCAGATTTCACCACCGATTTTATTTTGGACACTGACGCCTGCAGCAGTGGGCTGGGCGCGGTGCTGTCGCAAGTGCAGGGTGGGACGGAGCGGGTCATCGCGTACGCCAGTCGGACCCTGAGCGGGGCCGAGCTGAACTATTGCGTAACCCGTCAGGAACTGTATGCCGTGATTTTCGCGTGTAAACAGTTCCGACCGTACTTGTACGGCAGGAGATGTCGTGTGCGCACCGATCATTATGCACTGCAGTTCCTCCTTACATTCAAGGAACCGCGGGGGCAGATGGCTCGATGGCTGGCGCAGGAGTACAACCTGCAGATCGAGTACCGAGCGGGGCGGACACACGCGAACGCGGACGCCTTGTCAAGACGGCCCGCGGTGCGCGCTGAGACGAGGGAGGGAGACGCCTGCCCGTGCTTCACGGGGGGACGCTGCCGCCAGGCAGCAGAACCCAAAGAGCGCGCAGAAACTAAACTCCCCCCCCCCGAGAGAGAGTGCGGTGTGCGCCACAGGAACCCCTGCAGAAGGAGCCCGGGGACAGACGGATCATCCCACCCCAACCGGGCGGATCCAAGAGGATGTCGGCTGCGCCTTCCCGGGCTTGGACGACGAGCAGCTACGACAAACCCAGCAGCGGGATCCGGACCTGGCGGCGGTGGAGGCGGCACTGCGAGAGAAGAAGGATGCACTACCAGGGCCCTGGAGCGGTTTGTATGCCCGGTTGTGTGTAGAAAACGGGGTGGTGAGGGAACTGGCCGACGCTGGGCAGCCGGGGTGCATCTGCGTTCCCGCCCATGTGCGACCCCCAACTACTACGACTGGTACACGACCACCCGCTCGGGGGCCATGATGGGGAACGGCGCACCCGGGAGACTCTGCGTCGCCAGTATCTCTGGCCTAGATTGGCGCAAGATGTGGCCGCCTGGGTGCAGGGCTGCCGGGCCTGTCAGCAGTGTGGGCAAAAACCGGCGAGGTACCAGGTACCCCTGAGGCCGTTCCGAGTCAGTCGGACGAATCAGTTGGTCGGAATCGACCTGCAGGGGCCCTTTCCACGATCCCACCGGGGCAACCGATATATTCTCGTAGCGGTGGAGTACTTCACCCGCTACCCCGTAGCGGTGGCTATCCCGGATAAAACAGCCCTCGTAGTGGCCCGGGCCTTCGTGGAAAACTATGTACTTAAGGATCCCCGAACGAGTCATTACAGACCAGGGTAGTGAATTCGAGGCCGAACTATTCCAGGCGCTGTGCCGAGAGTTCGGGATCCAGAAGGACCGAACCACGGCGTATCACCCCCAGGCGAACGGGATGGTAGAGAGGATGAACCAGACTCTGGCCGGGAAGCTTAAACGCATGGCGGCCGCGAATCAACAGGACTGGGACGAACACCTCCCCTATGCCCTGTTCGCCTACACCACCACCGTTCACACATCTACAGGACAGACCCCGTTCCTAATGATGTTTGGTCGCGAGTCTCGCCTGCCCGCAGATCTGCTGTTCGGTGTCCCTCCGCCGCAACGGGAGGAAGGGAGCCACCCCGTGGAGCACTTGCTGGAGACCCTCTGAGGGGCCAGGGGCCGAGCCTACCCGCACGGAGAGGCCGCGCACCAGCGGCAAGAGCAGGGCGCCCGACCCCGTATGGAGCCCCCCTTCTACACTGGGGCTCCGAGGTGTGGCTGTACACTCCCCGCATCGGTGCCGGACAGGTGGGGAAGCTGACCACCTACTGGCGAGGACCCTGGATTGTGAGACGGCAGATCTCACCATGGATGGTGCTGATTCAGGGAGGAGAGAGGGGCCGGGAGATGGTGGTCAACATCCGCCGACTGAAGCCATGGCGAGCAACCCCCGAGGGGGGGAGCCCCGCCGTCCAAGTACCCCGAAACCCCGGGGTCCCCCCACCCTCCGTGCCCGGGGGCCTCGCGCAGTATATGGGCCCCACGGAGCCCCGGGCTCTGAGGGGCCCTGGGCGGGGCCGGGGGCGACGAGGACGGCGACCCCTAAACCCCACCGCCTCTGAGTTTGTTCCCCAGCCCGCAGGTGCCAGGGGCCGAGGGGAGCCGTTGGAATGGAGGAGGAGACCACCGCCGGAGCCCCAGGAGACGGAGCCGCCACCCCCGAGGCCAGCCACAAGGGCCGGGCGAATCCCGCGGACCCCGCGGCGATACCTCGTGGGGGCAACCCAGGCGAGGTGCTCCAGTCAACCCGGGACGTGGACTGGCACCCCGGGGGGCTATGTGGTGCCACAGCGACGGGGCCGCTCTGCCGAGCCAGGGAGCCGCCCGGCTTCCCCCACCGCACTGCCCCCCATCACCCCCCCCCCCACATAAGCACACACCCGCACGCATTCCCCCCCCCATAGAGCTGGAAGGGAAGGTCACCTGATCGACCGTTTTTTATCCGAGAAACCCTTATCGGGAATAACTCTCACGGTTTCCGGCGATCAGGGAATTGGATGACCTCCCCCGTGCTACGTGGCACCACGGCGCTGCGGCCAGCCTTAATATGGTGTGGTCGCGGCGTGGGGCATTCGGCCACCGCGGTTGAGGCGCATTTCCCCCCACACACGCGAGTATCGACGGGGCAGGCAGAGGGAATAAGTATTGTGATAGAGGAGCATCGTTAGAAAACACGCAGCGCATCTGAACGCATAATCAGGCACCCCCGCACAGGCAGCGGAGGGACGACGTAATTACGCTCGGGCACGCAGGCACCATTATTAGGGGAGTTAAAGAATAAGGTTATTAGTATGAATAACCTGGAGAGCGGGGGCACGCGGGCAGCCGTGCACAAATTCCCACGGCGCACCTTTGTAATGGACGCCGCCGCATGAACCTCGATGATGGGGGCCTGCGTGAGAAAGGGATTAATTAGGATTTACGAGCCCATTGTTCAGCGCAGCACCCCTTTGAGGTAGGGAGAATAAATAGGGGGGCGCAAGGGGGAAGGGGCGCGCTTCTCTCCAGGCCAGCGGACCAGCAGCAGCTGCAGCCAGCGACCCGGACGTCCGTGCGACGTATCGAGGTACCTCCACGGGCGCCAAACAATGAGTGGGGAGGTGAGGTAGGATAATAGCCGATAAATAGGGAATAGGTACCGGTTTAGTGGAATAGGCCAGCCTCGTCGACTCACTGATTCAACATTAAGTTACCAGGGAATAAATCATTAATAGCGAAGCGTGTTCTCGCGTGATCTTGTCGTGCAGTGTGAGCGCGTGGGGAAGCGTGTGTACGCAGTGGTTCTGTAGTGCTGCGGTTCGCCTCGGGGGAGCGCTGCGCAGAGCGGTGCGCGTGTGGGTGCGCGTGTGTTCACTACGTATATGACACAGGTGTGCGATCACAACGTGAGTGCTCCGTGTTGAGTGAGTGCCGCGCAGAGCTGTGTGTGGGTGTGCGCGTACGTAAATTAACCATGCCGGCTACGCGGACCCGCGGTGGAGGGGAATCCTCGGGCGACGGCTCCCACACCACGGGTGGGGAACCTAGCAGCGGGGGGGCGATTGATGATGCTTGCACGGCCGTTAACATTATCGAGGGAGGGATCTCGGGGGCTAGCGACCCCCCACAGATGATCCTGGATTCGATCGATTTCAAATTGTATTATTTTCCGTGTGGTGTAATTCAGGGTACCCAGACGAAACCTCAGCAATACATGGAGTTAATATGTAAAAATCCAAACAGACAGATCAGACACATACTTTATTAACTGCTGTCTACTGGCCACCTCCTCACGCTGCAGCTTGAAATTCGCATGCACATATTGAGTGATGTTTGCGTGATCCACCAATCCTCACTCAGAAGCGCCAGATTAGCAGACTGTGATCCTATTAGTGCCCTATTGTAAAGCTGTTTTTGTCATCTCTTTCAAGTACCAGTGTGGTGTAGGCAGCATTAATCAATTCCGTTCCAACTGCTGTAGCTCTGGGCTCTTTCCTCGTCCAGCTGAAGGTAGTTTTGTGCGAGTATGTGCACCGAAATCTGGTGCCAAACCCATTCTCAGGACGTTCGCTCTGACTTCTGCATAGTTACTATGAGGCAATTGTCTCAACCACCTCACTGTAGAAATATAGTTGTTGCTCTACATCATTATACGCCGTATGAAGAAGACGACTTAAGTGTTGTCAAGAGCCTAAAGATATTTAATGATTCACCCCATCCAAGTGAACCTTATTTTCAAGGATATGCTCTTTGGACAGCGTTGTGTTCCTTGCACGTAAATTTGTTTTTCCACACCTACAATGTTCCCATTTTTTAAATGCCTCGTGGTCGATGTCTTAATGTATATGCTCAGTGGCGTAACTACATAATTAAGCTCAGGGAGTGCGGTAATCGGTTAGGTGGGACCCCAATATATGCTATGTGCCGCACCTGGCCCAACACTATTTTAAAAAACAAATATCTCATGGTGGTTGTCAAGGGGGCCCCAACTCGTAGCTTTGGCCACCAGAGAGGCCAAGGCACCCCCTGTCGCCACGCTAATTACGGTACTGTATATGCTTGTTTGTTTTGCCCACAGGGTATTGAGTTAAAGCAATGCAATCACCTGTAAACTGGTATAGTGAAATATTCTACAGTGGATCTAAATAATGGGGTGGAGCGGCAGCGTAGTGCACTGCCGCTTTGAACCCGACTACCTGGTTTCGATTCCTGGCTAAAACTTACAGTAGCAGATATATGGACTAGCTTTGGGCCTCCCCTAGGTCAACTCAGCCTTACATATGGGTATCTGGTGCCATTTTTAAACATCCGCACTGGGGCGACAAAGACATTTCAGGATGTTATTGGCCACACCACGACCCTCATTTCCAATAGAGGCTCTGCATTTAACATAATACTGTACCTGTTAATAGGTTAATAAGGCATGGTGAGAGAGAGAGCAACCAAAACAACGGGTTTACCTGAGGGTTAGACATGTTAACATGCAAGTCGGATTTCATGTTGCTAGGCACCGTAGTTGTATAAACAGACTCCGCAGGGTTCAATGTGCTTTATTTATCATGGGTCATGGGTCAGTGGCATGGTTGGTGTGGTTGACTAACACAAGTCTCCTGCCTCCGCGGGGTCAATGTGCTTGACTATGGATCAACCGAAGGGTTAGTGTAGTTGACTCCCAATGGGTCAACCCTGGATCAGTGTGGTTGACACATAATGGTTCATCCTAGGTTTGGTGCGGTTGACTTCCAATGGGTCAAACCTAGCTCAGTGTAGTTGACTTCCAATGGGTCAACCCTGCTTCAGTGTGCTTGGGTCTTACAGTGGCTCACGTGGAAGGTCAGGGGGGAGGGGTTCGTGCCTGTGGGGTTCGTCTCACAGCGCCCTCTGCCGGCCCAGCGTCCTCGGGCCCAGGCAGGAGACCCCTACAGTCCCCGAGCCGGGGCTTTCTGGACGACGAAACCTCCCCTCCCTCCTTCCTTCCTCCATTTTTTAAACTAACGCCGCGCTTTGAGGGCGGAAAAAAAGACAACCCCGAGATACGCAGCCAATCTCAATTTGTTGAGTAGGGGAAAGAAAGTGAACTCGCGAAGACAACATCGAAAAAAGTACACGCGTAGAAAAATAAATCGTTCGCAATCATATATAAGACGTAACAAATAAAATAAAAAGTTACTGCGATCGTCATGGACAGGATTTGAACCTGTGCGGGGAGACCCCATTGGATTTCGAGTCCAACGCCTTAACCACTCGGCCACCATGACACACAAGGAAAACAGCAGTGGAAGCTCCTTTTGAGCGTGGCCACCGATGGCCGGGGGGAGGGCCTCATGTTGGCACCAGAAGGAAATAATTCGTTTGGTGGGTGATACTGCTGCTACGTTGACGAGTCCTGCACAAGCACAACAATTACAAACCCTACAACAACACTGTGGCCTCAAAAGGCCATGACAACATGTATAACCGACGCTGTTGCTCATGGGGAATTCGCTGCTGCTCTTGCCGATTTGGTTGGCTTCTCCACTGCTGGATGGGTTCTCAGGAATTCTGACGGGGCGACGACCTTCCCCGCTTGCCCAGCTCAACTCTGGGGCTCTGTCAGTGGCAGTCGTGACTTGTCAGGGAGCTCTCCGTCCTCGAGTAACTCCAGCAGTCACCAAATGAATCCGTGTTGCAATCATTCGCTTACATTTTTTACATACAATGGGCTTTCACGACCGACGTTAAATGGTTCATAATGTATTCAGGGTTCGATCGTCGTGTAGGTGCGTCATTGTTTATCTGTAACCCTTCACCACCCGACAGAGTCGAATCAAGTTGTCTCGCGAGTTTCGTTCACCCAAAATTAACTAATTATGAATAACAAATTAGCCTCGTTTTAGAGAATATAATCGTGCTTTCAATTGTAGTTGGTGTGTAATGAGACGGTTTTTAAATAACTGAACCCGTCTTATTACAGCCTGGGCACCCATCCACGGACCAAATAAAATCTCATTCGACGTGTCATGGGTCACGCCAATCTCGAGAATCTCTATCAATCCGACTTATTTTGACCTTCCATGCACTCCTTTTGATTCAATTGAGGAGACCCCATAACCTGATAGGGTCACACTGAGGGCTCATTACTTGAGCGCGCGCATAAATCCAGTTCATTTTAGCATTTAAAAAAATCATGCTCGCAACTACTTTGGCTAGTGAGTTGATTTTTAGATAATTAAAATGCATATGTAATATATTACAAATGATTGATTTGCATATTTTAATTCATTTTAACGGATCAAGATGTGGCTAATGGATAGTTGGGAGGGGGTGGTTGGGAATTTGAAATTTGTCCGGGAAGGATGTGGAACTCACCTAATGCTGCACAAAACCATTGTCACTTTCTGGGAAATATAATTTGTGGCCACAGAGAAAGGATCTCGTAAACACTACTTCCCACCTTATACCACGGAAAGCGGATGTTTTTGTATCTGTAGCCCTTTTAACAGGATGTGACCCAAATACAAATTCGATTTTGTAGACAAAACATTTTGGGTAAAAGTAATAACTTTTATTTGGCCACTAGAGGGCTGTCTCAACATACAATCCTCATGCTTGCTTCAATAATTCTGTACTACTCGCAGCCCACACGTCATCTGGACGTGTTCGTTCGTCCGTCCCTCCAGCCAGTCAGTATGATATAGTATGTTGGTGCTCAATGTAGCAAAATAACATTCAAGGGAAACTATATTGCCATTTGAATGCCCTGTCCAAGTTGATTGAGAAAGGTTATCGCAAAGAGCATTTCAGGACTAATCTATATTTTGACCTAAAACTTTTGTGACTGCAGGAATTAATATTCTTGGTTCTTTCGGTAAAGTCACTTAAGAATTCATAAAACTATCCTGGAAAAAGTGGTCTTCATAAAACACATCCCATTTAAAATTAGTATTTCTAAAATAAAATCTGCAGGGATTTCCCCTGAGACCGAATGATGTATATTGCAAATGCTGCCCTGCTCTATGAATTAATCAAACGCATACAGTTTAGGGGCAGTAGCTGGATTTCATGTTTCTCGCGAGGAATAATAATCTGCTTGGCCAAATATACTATTCTATACTTAAAATTCTATTGAAGTCCTTGACATTGCCAGATTACACGAGAGACTTCATGTGCAATTATCACATTGCCATTGCATTTCAATTCTCACTAATTTTTCCAAACTAAGTTACAACAAGCAGTCATGCAAGCATATGCATGACTGCTCCAAATTATGATCTTCCCATCAATAATTTAACGAGAACTGCGGTGGTGGCCCAGGCATGATGTGTTGTACATTCAGTATTTGATTTGTTTTACTATTTTATTTCCGACTACCTTATGGTGTGTTTGTGAGTGGTGCTCTTAGGACGTTTGTGACACGGAAAGTAGTCTCACTGGATCAAGTGGAAGGGCAACACGTTCTATTTACAAATGTACCAATGCATGCTGTTGCACTCCATGCAAGCTGCTGCACTCAGAGTAATGCAGTATAAATCACTATAAAAGTGCAGTTAACCAGTTAACCACCATCCATGATGGATATGCCACAGGCAGACCCATCAAATTCATAAAAGCAAGGAGTTTTTGTTTTCCTTTTTGGCAGAATTTATTCTTGCATTATTAACTGCAGTATTTAAAAACAAGTTGAATATAAAACAACAAGTGTTTTAATCGAAGCTAAAAAAAACTCAAACATAGAAGTATTCAGTTATTGTAATTGGAAAAAAACCACATGAACATAGAGGAATTACTGGAGTTTAAAGCTTATCAAATAAAACATGCCGCAAGCAGCACGTCAGGTAAATAAAAAAATATCCAGACATTTTAATGCTCATTTGTATGAACAAGCCCACCAATCGCCTGAGAGCTGACTGAATCATTCATAAGAAGCAAATCCAGCAAAGTTTATCATGAATTGTGTGGATTGATAAACACAGACTGACCGGGAGGTGAGTGGACATATTTGTGAAAACAAGCTATGCTAATGTACATCACATTTACGTGCAAAGCCAGTCAGTCTATACTGGATACACTAAACGCAGTGATATAGTACATTTAAAATAAAATTATCAATGGTATATATTTTGTCATAATTAATATTTATGCCAGTGTCAATCAGCAATATAGCCGCATTTTCGATGCTTCTTAATCACTTGTTATGACAGACAAAACACTTTTCGGTGTAATCTGGAAGATAATCAAAAAATATAACCACAGGCAAGTCGAAAATAGAATACGGTAAGTAGATTATATTGTTCAGATGTTTAGAAACCCGTGCTATATCAAACTTACGTACACTGATACAGCTGTTGTCTAAGTTGTTAAATAGATGTACCGCTACATAAATGTACACCCATGGCCATACACCCTGAAGCAGACAATATATTACACAGTACAAGCCATATTTCTCTACATCTTAAGTTCTCTTTTCATCAGAAATTATTTACCGTTTTAAAACAGACGCCACACTTCATCATTATCAGAACCCACATTTACAGACACATCAGCTGGGCTCACACGTCTGATGAAAAATATCAATGAAGTTAGTGCAGAGATTTTTCTTACATTGTATAGAAGTACATTTTTACAAGGCAATATTGTGTATACGTACAACTGAAAGTGCACCATTTATGCCTACAATCCATTAGCAATAATATATCTAAGAATAAGCCTTGGAATTTAGTTTAAAACTCATTTGCCATCGACAGATGTATAAACATTGCTTCTAAATATGCTCTAATAACATACCCAGAAATTACATAATACCATATTACACTGCTGTATATCATGTACAAACCTTTAAATGATGCAAGGGACTTATTGAAAAGTACTAATGCCCAACATTAAATTACAGTTCAATAAAAATTAAGTAAAAAAAACAATAGGTACATCAGAGGATGCGTAAAATGTGGTAAGCCCAATAGGAATACATTAGTGGCGATTCAAAAGCGTCAGAGTGGTGTGATTTTAATCACAAAGGCACAATTTTTCAAGTGTAAGCAAACAAGCATGCTGAAGTCTGACATTGAGTTTTCAGCAAAAGGCAAAGGTAGTGGATTCTTGCATGGGAGACTGTTAATAGGTCTATTATTCGAGTGCTGCTTTTGGACAATAAAATCCAATGTATGGCCGGCCAATGACACTCTTTGCCTAGCTACATTGCTATGCTTTGCACAGTTTACACTCCTAAGCATTTGTGGACGTAGACTTTTTAAAATACGCTTTACATATATAAGGCTAAGTTAAGGAAGCATGGGCTATCCTGACTAAATATGTGAATGAATATCTTATCATGAGAGCGAGTGTCAAGACGGAGATGTCGTGGATGTTATGTTAGAATCCTGGCGTCTAAACATTATGTACACAAAACCTGCCATTAAGAACTATTGTAACTATTGCATATGCAAATCAGTGTGAAATTAGTCATCTGCATGAGTTTACCACTCACACTAAACAGTAATACACATATGTCAAAGTGTTTTCATGAGCGAATTTCCATCATGCTGGGATTCCCAGGTTAAGGGTCCTTCCGAAGCTTTCAAAAAGTTACTCAAGAAAATCACATAACAAGACATCCCTCAGTTTTTGGAATAAACAACTGCCTGTAGAGTGGGGTCAGGGTAAGGCTGGAATGGGTGGTATGATGTGACGCTACATTTCCTCCTCACAAATGAAGCCCTTGATCGACATACACATTTTAATCGCAGTCAATTTTACTTTATAAACGTAGTAATGTTTCAGTCGTTGCAGTGGAGCTGTGCCATTTTAAGCCAACCTTGTTTTACTGGTTTTAGAAGCATGTTTTGTGAGTGGTCAATATTTGGCCAGTGCACTTGGCGACTGTACAGTCCAGCACACAAATACAATTCGGAAAGTGCACGGGTTTAGTCCGATGGCTACCCCAGGCATCGCAAATAGAAGATGACAGCACGAGGCGAGTGTTGTGCACAGCGGAAGTGGCGGATGGTGGGAGGGTTGGGTGGGGACACGATCAAGGATAGGGCTGGGTGTTCTTTGGTCTTCGGGGAGAGGGTGGAGCGAGTGTGTGCCTCCATGCTTCTCTCAGGAAGCTGGGGAAGAGGAGGATCAAGTCCTGGCCGGGTGTCTCCGGCTACACGGGCACGGTGACCTCCAGCGTGTGGTTCTTGCGCTTGCACACGGGCAGGCTGCCGTTGCGCTGCGTGGCGGTGGCGAAATTCACGTTCACACTCTCCTCGCGGAAATGCACCGGAAACCTTCACGGATCAACAGGGAAGAGGAAAATGAAAACCTCACGACCTTCAAGAGCGGTCTTGCACTCGCTTTTTTAAAATGCACAATGTTGTGAGGACTTACAATTCAATCTAATTGGTTCATTACAAGCAGTAGCATAACTTGCGTTGGGACCCCCTTCACAACCACCATGAGACACGTCTTCAAAAGGATTTGGGTCCCACCTGACCAACTGCCACACCCACTGAGCTGATAAGGAGGTTACGCCACTGATTACAAACATTTCACTGCAGTAACATTGCTGCTTAATGCGCTGCGGACATCTGCTAGCATGTCAAAGACACAAAAGTATCGGTTGTGGCACATGCGTGTGTGAGTACGCATGCAAATATGTGCAGTGGTGGTGCTGCACCATTAGGAGCCCTGAGCAGAAGTTATTTCTGGGGGACTGCCCCTTTCAATTTATACAATCCAAATGAGATGACGTAGGAGATATATATTTTAATTGTTAATTAGTTTGTCATGCTTATAAGGATTTGAAATTTAAATCATATTTGATGCACAAATTTTGTTGTTTTAATGAATCCCGGGGCCCTTCGAGCAGTTTTCTTGGGTTGCTTATGCCCAGCGCAGCCACTGGGTATGGGGGTGCGTGTGTGCGTGTGCGCTGCTTACGCGTTGCAGACGTTCAGCGGTAGCTGCTGGTGCGTGGTCTCCAGCACGGTGCGGTGCAGCTTGGTGAGGAGCTCAACCACGTGCTCGCTCATGAACACAAAGTCCCCCTTCCCTGCCGCTGACGTGCCCTGGCCAAGCCACAACAATGCATGTCCCCCCCATTGGCGGTCATCGTTTCCGAACGACACAGCAACTTGAAACACCTTGTGCCAAACCACTGCCTCAACTGTGCGGCATGAAAAACAACACCAGGTGCTATGGTTTGCATGTTTTATTCAAAGCATATCCTTGGCTTTCAAGTACATTCTGTTGTAAATTTCATGGTCAGCCAGTCTGTTTTGTATTTTAATTTTTTGTATTATTTTCAACCTTTATTGTTGCTAGGGTAAATTTTAGATGGAAGGCATCTAATAATGCATACATTTATAACTGAAAACTAACATGTGCATAAAATCATGCTTGTACTAATCAATTATATTCAATTAATATATGCTGCACGTAGTTGATTCATGTGACCTTTGCAGCCACGAGAGGGGCTAGCTACATTTATCAATGTACATTATTTTAATCGATCTTTCAATTTAATCGGGACCACCAGGGGAGCAATGTTACAAGAATATTAGGAGGTGATTACATTTCATGGCATGTAGCACATGTGAGCTGTATTAATGATGTCCGATGTCTCAACACACAACACTGGAGCTCAGCTTTTGCCTCTCAGCAGCTGTGCACCAAGCCCAGCGGACACCCAACTACACGTGAGTGCCACATCTCACCTAGATGCGGACTACAGGCACGCCGTGGCAGGGCCAGATTAAGGTTCTTGTAGGTCCTAGGCACTTCTGTTTCGTCGGCTTTCAGTAATAACTTTCGACAGTTGGTACTGCCCATGTTACTACCGCCACTGTCACTCGCTTGTTTTAGGCGTACTTTATCCAGCCGCTAGACAGATATCATTACTGATACGTTCATTATTTAGTCTGTGCCCTAATTCGATGGGAGCGCGCTGTGTGCCGCAGATGAGCAGATTTAATTTTAAATTGAGAAAAACAAGGTAAGCTTAAAAATATTTGGAGCGAAAATTTCTTCAACAATTTTTTGACTATGATTATCATATCGAATGAAACAGCTTTAAAAAGGATGACGTTCATTTTCATCGATAACAAATGCAATGTTCTGACAGGACGACCGCATGGCGAGCGCCATATTGCTTTACTTTTGTTGAAGCTTAAATATTTGTTTGGCTATTATTTTAGGTGTACTATGCCTGACTTACGAGTCAACGACTTGTTACCACTGCAAAGAAATTTCAACGAACAGTCATATAAATATATTTATTGAAGAAGATATATTGGTAAAAATTTGTATCATACAAACAAAAAAAATGGTCACATTGTTTTTCCTCTGCCCTTTAGTTTCCGTAGGCCCTAGGCCCAGTGCCTACTGTACACAGTGCCTACTGTGCCTATTGGATAATATGGCCCTGCGCCACGGCAGATGAGGCTAATGCGCGTGTGTGTGTGATCGACGAGGGGTACCTGCTTGACGTGCAGCACGAAGACTCCGTCGGACAGAGCGCTGGTGGACAGGCCATCCACGTCGGCCAGCGACACGAGCGCCTTCATCTGCGCTGTCTTGTGGTCAGCCAGCAGCAGGCTGGTCTTGGTGAGTAATAGGATGCGGACTGCCACCTGCAAGAAACACACGTGGCACACGTGTCTACTACACAAGCACCCTGTCTGAGCAACCTTCTCGCTCACTCTGGGCTTCGTGAAGGAGAAAGTTTTCATCTCTTTGCATGTGGTCACTGCGTAACAATGCCAGATGCTAATGAGGCAAGGCTTTGTGAAATTATGCAGATGTCTTACTGTCTGAAACAAACACCTGTCGGATAAGAGGTGGCCAGCAGATGGTGCTTTAGAAAGTAGGTTGCTGACCAATCTGTATGAATTTTAAATGATATACCCTTCTCAGCATTGGTGTGTTTTTTTCCAGTGACTTCAGTTTTCTCCCGCATAAAATACAGGGTGATATATTTATAAATAGCCACTAAAATAATAGAGGGGGAAATAACATTAGTATGCAAAACCTCCTCATGTCTCCCACCAATCTCAATGCACTTGTTAACTATTTAACACTCTCCTGATACACTTTGTTAAACACAGCGGGTCTGATTTCATCACGATCCATGGGCAGATAGCCCATAGGTGTTCACTGCACATTTCGTAATTTGTTTCCACTTTCCTTTGGCTAAATATGCTCAAGTAGTGCACATCTTTCAGGCACCAATCTCTTATGTCAATTGAGCCATTTTCTGTTAGGTCTGATTTGCTTCCAAGATTAAATGATGCATAAGCTGAGGTCATTGATATCTCAGTGGGGTATCTATAAATATCTCACCAAGTACTCCCTCAGGATTTGGCCCAGCATCCTGGATTAATACTGGACTCTTGGACTTAAAAATGCCAATGTGGCATACTCCATTGCGTAAATAACAGAGATGGGACATTTGTTCAATGTGTGGTGATGACAAGGAAGTTATGCGTGAGTCTCTCAGCCGCTTCGAAAACCTCAAGATGCCTGTGGATGCTTGAGCCCACCTTGCCATTGGCACGGTTGACCTTGTGCAGAGCCTCCGAGTAAAGCAGTTTGTCCTGCACAGATCCTAGTAGCTTCTCGTGCCGAGGCCCCATACCTTCTGGGAGGTACAGCCCTTTGAACAGCTGCCCAACCCTGCAATAGATACAAAGACAATATATTCCATGTTAGGATAGGTGCTTTTAGTGAGCACCTTTGAAGGCTGGCACAACACACGAGGGTGTGGGTGGCCAACACCGTGTCCAGCCATCTTTGTCTCCCCAGTGTTGCTATTTACACACACCACCAGGTACTCGTGTATAAGGCTGAGTCGACCTAGTGGAGGTCCAGTTCAGATATTCGTTACTGTTAATGGTCGTGAGTGGGAATCGAACTTGAATCACCGGATTAGTAGCGCAGAGCACTAACCACCATGCTACCGCTGCAATATGTGCACACGCAGACACAATGATATGTTTGTATGGACAGAGGAGGCTTGCAAGATCCAGTGGCTTGATTTGTGTGTTTAGAATGTTCGTGAAAGAATTTTAGAATTAAGGGGGAGATGCACAGGACCGGGTAAGGTTGCAGAGTCACTCACACGGAGTGGGGGGTTGTGTTGTTTTTTTTGGAGGGGGTGGGGGTATGTTTAGTGAGTGACTCCTCACGTCTGTGGATAGAGCTCCTTCTTGTAACGGAACAGCTCACTGGCATAGAGCTTCTCCTCCAGAATGCCCTTCTGGGTTTCGGTGAGCTGCGAGCGATACACCTTGCACTGCGTTGTCACCACAGGAAAAGATTGTTACACGCACATACAAATACAAAGACACATCAAAGACAACCCCCCCACCCCCGCCAAGAATAGTCTAGATAGGCTGCTGGGGAAAGTGATGTTAGCGAGCGCACACATGAACATGTATCTCCTCAAGTACAATGAAATATACAAATATGGGACATATGCGTCAATCACACCCATGCAGGAATTAACAGTTTTCACACATTATAAACATTATTTTGCCAGTTGGTGTTAAATGCTTCAATTGCATAAATATTGTCAGTGAGACTAAAATAACCAAAGAGCCCAACAATTGCTGGAGCCTCGACTTATTAAACAATATATAAACAGTGTAAAGCTCTCCTTGACTACAGCTCAACTACATGTGATGAAGATGGTCCCTGCCTGGCAGTTGGTGACGTCACTTGATAGCCGGCACTATTCACAGACTCGACTGAAGGCGTTGCCACACACAGCAGCAGCCTTTGTCCGTTACCCATATCGCAAACTCCACATCCCTGACTCCATACAAGCCACCTACATGTGGTTCAGAGGTCGCAACCGGTACCCAGGTACGGGTACGGGTACGGGTACCCGTTTGCGACCTTGGTGCGGCTGGGTACGGGTAGGCCGTGAGTCACTGGTGAGTAACCGTTTGTCACTCATTTCGGGTAGGGTACGGGTAGGGAACGGGTACCCGTACCCGGTCGGGTACGGGTACGGGTACCCATTTGTGACCCTGGTGCGGCCGGGTACGGGTACAGGTAAGGAATCAAAACCCGTTTGCAACCTCTGATGTGGTTGCCACCTATACAGGCTTTCTCTTGATTGTCCTGGTTTTGAGGTAGTCATCCAGGGAAATCTGTAAGTCTTCCTGGGACGTTAAAAGTCGTAATAATATACCACTAAAGTCAATGCACTTCCGTGTAGTTCTCCCCTCTTATGTGATTGAGAGATATGTTTCTTCCCATGATACGTCCTGATCCTTGTACCTCAACAGGTGGCAACCCTCGTCCTGTAGTGTAATCACTCACCCGCCACAGGTGGTGCAAGCGACGCAGGTGCGCGTGCGTGGGTTCCAGGAAGCGTTTGGGAGGGTCCGGCCAGCTTTGGTCTATGGGGGACATGGAAGGCAGGGCAGCCTTCAGATCCAGGAAGTACCTAGACAGCTGTAGGGGAGAGAGGAAGTTTCACGCTTGGATGTGCAATCGGTGACCAAGCAGGATAATGCTGCAAACAATCCGCCCACAGATTGTAAATAAGCCTCTGGGGACCTCATCATAAAATCGATTTACTTTAATGGATTCTGGGCCGATCACATTAACATTTCCTGACATAAGAGCCCTTCTTGGCCCAAGAGGCACCATTAACCCTTTGTCTGTCTACCTAGGGGATCAGACCTCAAGTTATAAAGGTGATAGCACATTATTCTGACTTGGAATTTAGCCCACGATCAATATAAGACTATGATAGAGCGATAAAGGCAACTCTCAATTATCCACGGTAATGGGGGAGGGCTGGCCCGTATAAAATAAAAACAATCAAGGCACATTTTAATAAGGCTATGAAAACACATTTATTGTTTACCTAGTTCAAATGGGGATTAAGACAAAGAATGTGCACCGCCGTTTTGATTGATTCTTACAGTAATTGGTTTTCTTGCCGACATGTTTTCAGTCAAATGGGCACTGTATCTCTGACTCTCATCAACTGAGGAACAACTAACATTTAAACCAGCACACGCATGAAGATGCTTCATTTATGTTTCAACATGCAAGGTTCATCGGAAAGCCGGATAATCGAGATATTACTGTGTACTGCAATGATGTGCACAGCATTACCGTCAGCCATACAAGTGATACAACAGCAACTTTTTATAAAATATCAGAAGAGTACAAACGTTGCTACTCGGCCTATATAGACCAGGAGCCCAGCATCTGTGTCCTGTTCACCTGGTATACTCGGGGATCAAACCTAGAGGGTATAAAACATGGGAACACTGCACTCACGACGGTACCATCTGTGCGGTTTAACACTTACTATTCCCTGCATGGTGAAGTTGCTGATCTTCTTGGCCGCATTGGCTCGGAAAAACTTCCGGTACTCCTTACGCACCTGCACAGACAGCAAGGTGAATCAGTTACCACTCGGTGTCCCGGTAAATTGTGTTACGATGCAGACATTCACTCAAATCTGACCGTATAAGCGGACCCAATGTAGCTGCACATGATTTGCCTCAAGAGCCTCGTGTTTAGCGTTCGCCAGCCCTCACCTGGTAGCCTCTCCAGCCAGCTGCGATTGTGGTGACCGAGTCCTTGCATTTCTTCTCGTGCTTCAACTGTCTGAGAAGTTGTCTCGCCTTAGGTGAAGAAGAGCCATTTATGAAGTGTCGTCATTATTATCATTCTAACCACCACCATCACTGTTTTATTCGTGATGACTACCCCTAAAATCATCATCATGCTTATCATCATCGTTATCACCATTGGTATCATCAGATGTATTTTGAAATATATCTTAACATTTCCAGAATGCAAATCACATTAATTCTAAACATCTGAGGCCTAATAGCAACTATAAGGAGCTAAATATAGTTTAAGCACCACACATATAACAGAACCACGGGTGTGGTTCAGTTATATGGGACCTGTCATATCATGCTCATTCATGTGCTGCATCATCATCGGTATTTCCATCTCACAACTATGATAAGATAATTCAGCAGCATGCAGACAGGTGGACAAACAGTGAGAACCCCCCCCCCCCCCCCCACATGCATGCACACACATGGAACCAGCGACATCAAGTCTCACCTTTGTCCCGCGGGCGAACGAGGCGATGGTGGTGGCCGCCTGCTTTTGCTGCTGGTACCGCTTGTGTTGCTGTGAGACGCGCACACACCCACCACAAGAACATGGCGCATTGCACGTTGGATACATTACAAAGTGAATCCTCTTCACTGGATTAAATCAGGTCGACGCAGGCTGCATCATGTTGGCAATTTCAACAGCCAAGACATATGTAATTGTTCAGCACAGAGTTTTGAAAAAATAGATACAACTGCTCAACTCGAGCTAATCATACTTTGATACTTGCATTGCCTTTGTACTGTTCGCCTTTTGGCGTTCTCTGGTCTAACACCGGTGTGACAGGGCCAATCAGTTTCAAAGACAATGCATATATTATTAGAGCATGTTTGTTTGCATGATTTGCCACAAATGTGTGATTGATACAGACTTGATGCCTCGTAATAGGGATTTATTTGGTGTTTGAACATCTTAACACCTGTTTTATTGCCAGAAAGGGTAAAGCTTTTTTCCCCCATAATTTTTATACTGGCAAAAAGGTACCATTGATAGAGCACAGAGTTGTCAAGAGTCAACTGAGCCATGCGCTCGTCACGTACCTATAGAGCATGGCTATGGAAAACAGTGTCACTCTAACCAGCAGGAGGCCATGAGCTTTCATTATCACATGTCCACACTACAGGCCATGAATAAGTCCATTTGTATTTGAATGTTGCATAGGTCAAAGTATGGTAATGGGCAGCAAGACAATTCCCCACCAACGCTATATTTGACTGTCCTGGTTGAGCACAAAGGGAACTTTATTTGAGGTTTTCCACCGATAAAGAAAATACCAGCTGTCGCCCATTGTGTTGGTCTAAATGTACCGAGCAAGTGAAGTTGACAGTGACTGGTACGGCTGTAACAATTTACCCCCTCGCGACTCGATGAACTGTCGAAAATTAACAGAATAATCTATTCCATATCAAACATTGCCGTGAATACGGGAACCCGTTACAGTATACACAAAACATACGAACGGGAAAAAAAGGAATTGTTTCTTAACGCACAATTCCACAAATGTATTGTAAGCTTCGGAGTCAATGTCGATTAATCAATGCAAGTTTACACCCCGAATTGACTGAGGCTTCAACACTTTCACTATTACACCCCTAGGTGTCGCCCTGTCAAGCGCCGTGCAAAGTGGTGGTGGGTGCTGGTCCATTGGGGGCAATAAATAAATAATTTGTTTGTCTCACGGCCCCCACGCCCAATCCTATGAACTCAAATTGAGATGACGCTAGAGATATAGACAAGGGATAGAGGTGTGTGGTGAGATGGGAGAAGTTTATGCAAAAAAGTAGAGTTTCAGTGAGATGCAAGGGTTTATACCCTGGGTAGAAATATAGCGAAATGATGGATGGTTATAATAGACTCAATTATATCAAACTACTTTCTATTGTGTTATTAGCGGAGCTTAATTCATGACTTGATATTCGTCTCCAATGCTGCTAGGCTGGCTTGGAGTAAGGATGATTCGTGGGAGACACTTTGACTACAGTACAAGGTACCCCTATCCATAATAATCTTATATTATTGCACCCTATATATCGATAGGGGGAGTTTGACTTCTATATTTGGGAGGCAGGGGTTCACTTTATCCCTCGCATTAGGAATCGCAGGTGCATATAATTAATTAATGTTTTGTCTTAATTGTAAACTTCTGAAAATAAATCAATAAAGGTGTCTAGTTTGGGGAGGGCATTGACCCCACCCCGTGACCCCCCCCCCCGTCCCTGCAAACTACGCCCATGTATGTATCTATAATCATAGGAGAACGAAATAAAGTATAATGAGAATCAAGTGAGGCGCAATGGATGTGGTGTGCTAAAATAATTCCTAGAACAGCATTCCAGACTGCTCCAGATTAAATGAAGCAATAGCTCATTAGAATGGCTCGCTTTCTACCTTTAATGGCCTCTGAATTAGAGTTGATTTTGGATACACCCCGATCAAATATTTTTTATCTGATTTTGGATCCCCCTGAGCTACTTGGGCCCCCCTATGCTTTTTAGTTAGGGTTTGTCATGCCTAGATGCACTGCAAGCCGTGCGACAGGACGGAACTCACGTAGTATCCCCGGTAACGGCTGGAGATGACGATCTGGCTGCTCCGCATGAGGAGGTAGCGCGTACGGCAGCGCCAGCCACGGAACATCTTCTGGATAAGTGTGGCCAGGTCCTCCATCCTCCGCTTGCGCGCATCCTCAAGCGCAAAAAGCTGCCGTGCACAAGGAAGCAAACACACACATACACGTGCATAGAAAAACATCAGCCATCATTCGCCAGTAAGTGACGGGGATGTCACCACAGCGCTGATGCCAGGCTAGGTGCACTTTAGGCCATGTGAAGTGTTGAAAGCTCATCGGCAGGAGGTCATGGGACAGACCCAGGTATTAAAGATTGAGTCAGATAACTACATGGCACACAATAGCTCCTTCCTGAACGAAATTCATCTAACAATACAGTAACATTTAACAAAGCCCATCAAATTCATGAACCACTATTCTCGAAACGCCCCTGCATTGACACAAGAGCGTCTGCCACCTTTAATTATGAATCCTCTTAATTTGTATTTCATTCCTAAAAATACTCAGGAATGTTTATTACACGTGATTGGTGGGAACAGCTTGAGTTACATAATTGTGACTTAGAGTGTGTCTGTGTGTGAGGAGGCAGCTGCAATTAATGTTTGGGAGAGTCGTATAACAAAGACAGCAGAACGAGATTTCACCAAAAAAACTCAATAAACTCACGAAGGTTTCTGCAAAATGCAGATATATTTGAATACAATGACAGACCTTATTATAGACGCGGCCTGTGCCACTAGTTGTGGTAGACTGGCATATTTCGAGATGCAGCCATGTATAGGGTTGCCATGGTAAGGCGATACTCTAAATATATCGTACTGTAAAGGCTCCACGGCAATGACATCATCCGTTTTGTAAAGTATTGATGTCATCATCATAGTTGGTCTATTTTTCATATTTCATGTCTTGCCAAAATACTTATGAAGTAACAAGAACAAAATACAGTTGTAAATAAATTGTTTGCAAATTGGTGCTGGACTAAATTATGGCATGGTGGTTATGTGACCTCATCATTCTTGTAAATCATCTAAATATTGAATTATTTATCTGTAGCTGATGGTAGTGCATTATAAGCATGATAAACTGTGCTGCTGTGATTATTTAAATACGCTTGGCAGGCTTATGGGTTGAGTGAACTGTAGTTTAAGGACGTGTGGGTAATCTTAATTTTTACTGCTGCGTAGGTGTTTTCGATCGTGCCGCATTGTGTTTTCGGATTGTACCGCATGTTATTCCTGCAAACGGTTTCAGTACGTGCAGCAAAATGTCAGACAATGCCAAACAACACGCGATACAACCATAAAACACAAAGGAGAGCAATCCGTTTCGACACTGGAAGTACAGCGAAGTACAATTCAATTGTGAAGTATAATCACAATTATGTGAACCTGATATTGCGATAATCGTCAAATCTTGGAAATTATTTAGTACAGTAGAAATTATATCATGGAAACCCGAGTAATTTGCATCACAGTGTACTTTAAACAATACAATTATGCTTATTATTAATTACAGGATATCAAATGTGTAAATATCTCAATACAATGGATCATCATGTTCTCTATGAGATCATGTTTTAACTAACATTTGATCTTGTTCTGTACATGTAGGTGATATCTTTACAGTGACGTGTGTGTGGCATGTGCATACCGTGCGTGGGTTGCGGATAAACAGCTTTGTACGTCCGTAGGCAAACTCGTCATGTGGCACATGGCACTCTGTCAGCAGCGTCTCCACGCCGTCCCTGAACGGTACGCCAAGTATGACAGCAACAATGCACCAATGCGCACACTCCGCAAACACAGTTGCTGCAACAATTAGAAAACATTCAATTTCACCCCTTTGTCAAGCCACTGTTTAAATAATAATTTCCACTTATTATGTGCATTGCACAATGTCTCGTGGCGCCTTTGTTTGACTTCACCATCTTGATTACTATTGGTTGATCTAAGTGGGGCTGAGTACCGTTTCAGACATCACTTGTCACTGATGTTAGACATGGCAGGGACTCAAACTCGGGTTTTCTGGATTCACAGTGCATGAACCACTGCACTACCACTTTGCCAGGATCAATAATAATAGTTATTTATGTCCTCAGGAGAGTCTCACCGAGTCCCTGAAATTGTTGTCAGGAGGCTCAAGCATTCAGATGCTTGGCTAATGTCTTGATGCATAATTTGGAGTTCGAAGGATAAAACAGTATCCAGACCAACGCCATGTGTACCAGAGATAAACACAGAAACGGGCATCCATAAACTCTACTTGAGAAAATGAATACTGCCTATTGGCCACCTCTTAGCGCTGAAGATTGAGAGTTTCACGCATGTGGTTACACTCATGTGATTTGCCAACTTCGCCTCCGATGCATTGCCACGTGTGACACCACATGCTCAAGTGACGAAGAGATGTGTTTGAGAAATGAAAGAGGTAAGAAGGGGTAAGAAGATCAGTGGCACAATCGGACCTGGCATGGCCGTTCCAGTGGGGCCAGGTGCTGGGACACAGCATCTTGTAGCGCTGCAGGCAGGGGGCGTAGAGCTGACGGAAGGCGAATCCAGCACGACGCACACGGACGTTTTCCAGCAGCCCCAGGTAGCGCACCTGGTGCCCCACAAGCTCCGGGGTGAACAAGTTCGGAGACTTTTTGTCATTGGGTTTGATGCACCTGCACAAGGAGGAAAGTGTCCCAGGACACAGAGGATCCATCAGTGTCCTGTAATGCCGACATATCAGGTGTTTTGGCTTCACCAACAATCCCATCACCAGCCTAAGATCTTCCCCAGAGAAACTGATAAGCTCCTTACTTAACTTAAGGACCGCAGCTTAACTGAGAGATCCATCTACAGAACTTCCCTACATCACTGGAGGCATGGTGGTCCATCCATCAGCCGGACACTTCTCTGGCTCCATTCATTGATGCTCATGATGCTGGGATTGCACGTGCGTATGCTAGGGAGAGGGTTATGCATGACCCGCTGACCGGATATAGTTTGGGTTCTTGCTGAGAAGGTTCCGCATGAGGAATGCCACGGAGCTCTTGAGCTGGGTCCCGGCAGTTGGTGGCCGCTTGAGGTTGGGTCGTGCTGGATCTCCTTCCGGGAAGAGGCTGTGCACCAGCTCCTGCTGGGCCCCCCACATGGCCTGGGAGAGGTCCCGGAAAAGCAGGTCGTTGTTCTTGTCCACGAAGCCCTCCACGCGATATGTCACCTGCTCGACAATTTGGACATACACACACACACATCTTGCACATCGAAGTTTCCATAAGATGGCGGTATAGCAAAGAACTGAAGTGACCCCTGTGGAGTTTCATGTTTTACTCCCTCATACATGTGGGCTTTCTCCAGGTACTCCAGTTTCCTCCCACATGCCAAACACTCATGAATGGAATTGGCCAAACATTCCAACACAGGGGCTTTCCATAATTATTCTTGAGACGAAGTGAGGCTCTTCTGGGTAACTGAGGGGCATTGTTGTGAGTAGTGGGATGCTGCCATGATGTGATGGTGAGAACACTGAACTTACAATCCAGAGGTCACCAATTGTATTCCATCTCCTGAACAAATTGCCAAATTTAAATCCCCCGACCTCTGCCCACCCAGCAGTGTAACGAGGTACACCACAGTTAGTCGATCGTGTGGTGGAATAAAGTGCGAGTGCTTCCACCACCTACAAGATGTCTTGCCAGCGTGGAAGAGTAGGCCAAATACCTGCTGAGATGGCTTTTGTGATCTCCTAGAGGAGGCCCTTCCACCAGCAGTAGTGTGAGAAAGTAATTGCAGGGCTGCACTTTGACCTGCATATTAATCATTACGTCGGCCTGTCTGAATGCTAACGACACAAGTTGTCAGTATCGGGGGTCTAAGTGATTGGTAGGGGTGCGTGCTCACGATGCCGGCGTAGTGCTGCACACGGAAGCAGTCGTGCGGCAGCGACGTGTCGCTGAGGAAGCGTGCGTTGCTGCATAGGCGGCTCTGGAAGTGGGAGTGGTGCGCGCACACGGAGCCCAGCTTGTCCAGAAACGTCTGGTCCGACACGGAGCCCGGACGGAGACACTCCTCGTCCAGCATAGCCAGGATGCCTGTCTGGGGCTGGGGCGGCATGTCCATGCTCACAGCAGCAGCAATCACATCTGCGATTTACCACGAATGCTGCGTTCCCATGGAACCTAATTCGCGAAACTGACTTACAATGGGCCGTGGAATCTTAGCACGAGTGGCAACGAGATCACAACGGCGCTTGTTCCAGGCCAAGTAAACGATGAGGCCGTATGCAGCGACAAAGGCAAACTCACTCTTGGTCATGGAACAGACCCATGCGCCATGGGCTGACTAGTGGATGCACCACCTGGGCTCCCCCTTGTGCCAACTTGCTGTGTTTACTGAATCCACAATCTCTGTATTGTTAGACAAATGCACTTTTTCTCTACCACTGTGAGTAAATTTAGTTTTTTAAGCAGACAAGTTCAAAAGCAATAAATGAAATAATTCAATAACAAAACAAATGTATCCCTAGGCAGTGGACACATCAAATCAACAAACACGCATCAATTCATGTTGTCAGGAATAAAATATTCCCATGTTATGCGAATTACGTGCACATGTTACGTTCAGGCTATTGAAGTGAACAAATCTGTACAAATTAGAAATAAAGAGATCCAGAATTAAAAATAAAAACCAGACTGAGAACCTGTGCTTGAATATAAAAAAAACATGGCATGACTGGGGCGTGGTGGTAGTGGTGGTGAATGATTACACGCCTACTCGGCAGGGAACAAATGCACAGTGGCGCCATCCTAATAATCAGCTGGAATCCAGGAATTAAATCCGTAAGTAAAAAAAACCCATCATAACAGAAAAATAGTGCAGGCCGAAACACAAACATGGGTTTCTAACAACAAACAAAAACGTGTAAAAAGTACACAGCCTTTGTGCATTATGCTAAAACTATTGTCAGTTCCTGAAGACAACCATTGTGGTTGTCAGTTCCTGAAGACAACCTGTGCATTGTACACGACAGTTGGCGAGGACGTCGTACGGGCACGTGACAACGGATGACGCATAGCCCCACCCAGATAATTCGTCTCCACTGACCCTAAAGCCAATGTCAGCACGGTTATTATTGACAAAAGACAAACACGAAGATTCCCCTGTAACCTTTATCAGCCTGTTGGAGCAAGTGCTGGTAGCAAGTACAGTACCTATGAAGGTCAAACAGTGCATGAAGAGGGCGGTGTGGCCAACACCATGCACGGCTGCCTTTGTTTCCCCAGTGCTGATGTTTACACGGCACCAAACACTCATGTAAGGCTGAGTTGCCCTAGGGGAGGTCCAGGGCTAATTCAGATATTTGCTGCTAATGTTAGTCGTTGAACCCAGGTAGCTGGAAACTGAACCCAGGACGCCACTACGCTGCCGCTCCACCCCATTATTACATCCACAGTAGAACTCACGTTTTCTATGAGGTCGCAGATGATTGCATTGTTAAAATACTCCACATGTGTCCACTCAATCCCCTGTAGAAAAACAAACACACGCAGCATAATAAACATTACGTCTGTAAACGTATTTCTCAGTCTTGACCTCATTTTTTGTGGCGTGTCAAACATCAGCGTCCACGTATTATTCCCTTCATTGAGACGCCAACGACGAGGCAACTCAACAATGAAAACAATGTAGGTGTGGCAAAACAAAATAAAAATGTGAAACGAACACCTGTGTCAACGTGTGTCAATGTTGTCCACGAAACATGTTTACAAATCATGTACACTTGGATAGGGTGAATTGTAAAGATTTTTTGGGCTCTTGACAATGCTTAAGTAACATAGCATAAGTTAGACCGAGCCGCACATAATCGCACAAAACTAGCTTCAGCTGGATGAGGCAAGAGCTCAGAACGACAGGATTGAAAAGAATGGAGGAATGCTGCCAACACCACACTGGGTCTGAAGAGAGGTGACGAGAAAACATCTTCATAATGATGTACGAATAGGGTTCGAGTAAACAGTGCGAGTTCTTACTAAAGAAGATCGCAGTCTGGTAATCCGGCGCTGTGGAGTCAGGATTGGTGGATCACGCACACATCGCCAAATATATGAATGCGAATTTCAAGCTTGAGTGTTACGAGTTTGCAAGTAGAGAGCAGTAGAGCAAGAATATTTGTGATCTGTCTGTATGTATGGATTTTTACATGTTATCTCCATATAGTGCTTGGATTTTTCTCTGGGTACTCTGATTTAAACCACACGAAAAATAATAAAATTTGAAATCGGTCGAAACTCCCAAAAAATTTTATTGAAACACAATAAGGGAGGCTGTCCTAATGGACATTTACGCATTTCATTATTTGGACGTGAGGCACAACGACAGCCCAATCGTTCCTGCTGCGGCAGGCCGGCTGGAGATCAGCATTCAGGCTCTCTGACGCGATTTCGGATTGTGACCGCATATTCTTTGGGTCTTTCGGTAAAGTCACGTAGGTAGGTTCAAAGAAAGAAAAAAAACTACGACGTTTCGATCACAACACAAGCGATCGTCATCCTCGTAGATTTTTGGTTATTGTCTTTGAACCTATCTCCGTGGCTTTACCGAAAGACCCAAAGAATATGAATTCTTGCAGTCACGAAAGCTTTAAGTCAAGATATGTTACCGCATATTGCTCGGCAGGGTGTCCCGTACGCCACGCTGAACAAGACGCGGCACGAACCAAAAAAAGAACACATTGAAGAGCTGTCCAGCGCAACTGAGAAATCCTAGGCAGTCATATCGGGGATCAGACAGCGAAGGCAGCAGCATCGTGACTCAAGCGGGAAAGAAGAAGAGTGGAGGGAGGAGGCTCTTACGAGAACGCGAAGAAGCAGCTGCAGCAGCGGCCACTGAGTGTCGCACACTCCGAGGGAGAAGGGGAAACAGACACAGACAGGGCCAGTCTTAGCGGAGATGGAGACGCACAGAGAGGCACACGCACTCTTGCCAGTGAGAATAAAAGAATGTCGTAAGGGAGCAAACAAGCAAAGGCAGTGTGAATCTCTTTCAAATTCGTTTCAACGTCCCCCCCCCCCCCCCCAATACTGTTTGTTGTTGTTGTTGTTCAAAAGTGCATGACTTCAATTAATTGAGGAAAAAAAAGTCTTTCCGCGTTGCTGATCCACTCTTTCTGCATTATCCTTGCTGCTCATCTACCGCTTGGGTCCCTCCCTTCACTGCCCCCCCTCTTAACTTCCCCATGAAATTTGCGTGTGTTTATGTCACTGTTCGACTAAAATATGGAGCTTACTTGTACATCACGCCTGTCAACCCATACGGGTTAGCCGTATTCTTGTACAGGGTAATTGAGTTGTCAGGCCCATACAGCATACAGCCGTTTCAATATTCGCAATTTTCTTTTTGTCTATTTGCTTGTATTTCTCCCTTGTGATGGGACCAATAATGTATGAATTGGTCTGCAATAAGGTAGGCACTGATAAGGGGTTGACAGATATGCACACATGTACCTAACTTTGTTCCATTACGCCCGCTCTGTTTTTAACTCGTGTGTGTTTCATTCACGACCGCTAGAAACCTCCTTTTTTAATTGTCCAAATATTCCTGAAAGGACGCTGTTGCTCTCAACAATGTTGATGGTTTTGTATTGTTGTTGCTGTGTTCGTACATCACGAATGTCCCCTACAACACAGTCGGCAAACAGGCTAAACGTAAGACGTTCAAATCGTTATATTTGGGAAAAAAATAGAGTGTAAATGGGACGGCATGGTTCAGCTGGCTCAAGACTCGAAGTTGTGGTGAGCTGTGTCGCTCCATGTGCCGAGTGGTTCAGGTCTCAAGTGAGATATCCCAAAGTGGTCTGCACATACAGACAATCAAGTCACGTCATCGTGTCTGCCTGCTGAAACAATCATGCAACGGCGCTTATCACCTCTGCAAGCTGTTAAGCAGGTGGTGGAAAATCCTCGTTTCTCCCAGGAAATATATTGGCTGACTCAACCCCTGACTGGAAATGAAACTCAACCTTCTGATTGAGATTCATACTCTCCGATTGGGCACTGCTTGGTACGGTCTGACGGGTAAACACACGAGTCAAACAGGGAATGGGGGATGGGCGGGCAATGCAGTGCCGGATTGTCCCACACAGCTCTAATTTAGGCTTCAATCCCAGTGAAAATAAATCCTGAACCCTTGTGTGGGGTTTCCTGCTGACCACAGGGTTTTCTTTTAATCACACACAGGCTTTGTTAATTTCACCCATTTTCCCATAATCCAGCATCCTTTGGTAAAGTCCCGGCGTCTCCCTGAAACACGCTCTGTTAAGCCCCTGCTGACAGATCAGCTTAAGTTAAAAAGCAGATGCCAGCGGCACTGGCAGTGAGCTTAGACACCGAACGATAGAGTGATATCATATCTGCAGTAATAATACGTGTTGCAAACACTATGCCCCGTGCGTGTCTGTGTTCGCTCTCTGTGGGAAAATCCACGGCCAAAAATGTTCCGCTTATCACAGAAAACCACAGCTGCGTTGGTGCCAAGGCATGCATTATAAACACCTTTTAACTAACTCATTTGTTCTGACGCTGGGGATTGAGGCGTTAACACAGTGAATCTAAATGAAGCAACTTTATAGAATTAGGAGTTAACAGGCTAAATATAGCGACTTTATAAAATGAGCATATTGTCTTCATTGTCAAGCTCCTATTGAATTGTACATGTACAGCCAGTTTTGTCAATCCACTGCTGGATGAGGGCCTGCCCAAGCCTTGCAGAGTGCAATGGCTATTGTAATTGGCCAAGGTGGGGTGGGTGCGGAAAAATGGGTTACCCTGTGCACAGAGATGGTCACCCATCCAAGCACAATCGGGCTCATCCTTGCTTAGCTTCCAAGATCTGATGAGATTGGGTGCATTCCAGGTGATGTTGTGCAGGCAATATTGATTATTGTCCCAATGTACCAATTATCCTCTACAATAGGAACATCTCCTTCAGTTAATTTTTTTTTAATTGAGTGTCAAATAATTTGGCAAACCCCATTTAAGAGTCATAATTTCATCCAACAACGTTTTTGATCCATTGTGTTCAAGGCCTTTAATTCTTTTTTTGTTTATTTCATTAATCAGTAGCTTCCCTTTAATGTATTTTATAGTGTACAAACGCTTTATATTTTGGAAAAATACTGAGCAAAGCAGCAGCGCATTTATGCCGTTTGAAGGTAAACAATCACTCATCACAGCCACGGTGGAACCTGGCAAAGAGCGCCATCTGTCATCCTGCCGAGCCCTCGGGAACTCCCAAACAGTAAAAACAAGCCACAACTCCGCTTCGTTTCTACGCCTTTTTTTAACGCCCAGGCTACTCATGTGCCAAGTACTACCGTTAGCACAGCCGTGACATGTATATTATAATTCTAGATTTGAAGCTTTCGTGACTGCAAGGAATCATCTTCTTAGGTTTTTTCAGTAAAGTCACGTAGAAAGTAAAATAAAATAAAAACAAAAATCACGACGTTTCGGAGGCAACACAAGTCTCCGTCATCAGGTGGGACCGTCACAGCCACTTGATACAGCTAATCTGGCTGTGACGGTCCCACCTGATGACGGAGACTTGTGTTGCCTCCGAAACGTCGTGATTTTTGTTTTTATTTTATTTTACTTTCTACGTGACTTTACCGAAAAAAAACCTAAGAAGATGTATATTATAAACTAAAATTGACAAAAATATCCACAGCAAAAAAATCTAATATGTTATCATCAAAAGAATTCCAAACTAGTTAACAATTATGTGATTCAAATCGCTAGGTTCGGCAGCAGGTCCTCCGTCGGTGTCGGGAACAGGTCCTTTGAAAGGACTGTGGCTTTACTTTTACCTCTTTTTGTTAGTTTCCTTGAAGGCCCCACGAGAACAAGTCAACACATTTTTTTAAATTTAAACTCCACGGGCGTGAGGAATTGAAGCGAGTTTGCCGAGGAGCGTGGCCATCACCCCGGTTGCTGTGGAACACGCGGGCGAGCAGCGCGCCTGCCTGCCACCACGCACCTGCAACGCCGCGAGCACTGGGGACCTGACGGCTACGTTCAACGGCTGCTTCACACCTTATAAATAATCCATTTGGAAAAAAATATGTAATTTTAAGTAGATAATGCGTGTGACGCGAAAAGCCATTTGGACTTAACAATAGGGGTGGTGGGCTGCTGGACTGGGGGGGGGGGTTCTTCATGCATAGTTGATGTGTTGATGTGCGTTTGGCACGATTGCTGAATCCTCAAAGCCGCCGTGTTTGAATGCTCATGAATCAATCGCCGTAAGCGCGCTCGAAGACGCCTATACCTCTAGCCCTGAAGACCTCTCGCATGTAAATTTGGGTCACAGCACGGCAGTCTCCATCTTGCATCGTCGCAGCAACTGAAGCGTAATTGTCGAGTCAACAAGTCCTCGGGATTGCTTCCATGGTGTAATGGTTACCCGATCGATTTGATCTCCCGGCCCGCACTGTTCTACCCAGTGGCACACCATAGTTATATCGGCAAGTCGTGTGTGGTAGGGTAAAATGTGGGTACTCCCGTCTCTTCCAAGACGTCTGGCCAGCATGGAAGAGTAGGCCAAGTACCCTCTGGAGGGGCTCTCTAGAGCTCCCTCTGGTGGAGACCCCCTTCGCCAGCAGTGGCATGAGAAAGCAATTGTGAGGCACGTCTGTTTAACCGGTCGCCATTCCTCACTCCCTTCAGTGGAGCTGGGAAGATGCCCATTGTCACAGAAACTTGAGGCTCACGCGGTACTTAGTGAGCATTCACGTGTATAGGAACGGCTTCACAGTGGGAGAACGTTTCATAATATACTGAACACATCCCAAGAGAGGTCTCGCTCAAAGTCACATATTCGATGCACTTCAGTGCTAACACAATATCATACAAAAACTAAATTGAGAGGGAACATTGAATCTCAATTTTGGAGCTTTCGTGACTGCAGGAATTATTCTTTGGTTCTTTCGGTTAAGTCACGTATAAAGATAAAATAATAAATTAAATAATAGCATACTACGACGTTTCGATTGCAACACAAGCAATCATCATCAGGTATAAAAGAAATAGCAACAAAAATCTAACCAGAAAACTATAGACAGACACACAAGCAGACAGACATCACACAGACACACAGAGAGAGAACACGTATCGGGAACATTGATTTTCAGCCACGTGGTGCTGCGGCAGAGTTTTAACTCACAATCAGAAACTCGTAAATTCAAATCCTGATGCAGGATTGATAAACTGAGCATCAATTTGTGAAAAGTCCTTTCAACAATATTGGCTCCTGCCGTAGAAATGTGGAATATTCATAACAGGCTCAGGCAACCAAGCAGTTTTTGAATGCAGAGTAACTATTGACTTTTATTAGAATATCATTGATTTGCTCTATTTGCTGCTGTAACCACATGCTGTCTATGTATGCGTTAAGTACTTTGCTACATGCTACAGGTGTAACCTGAACATGCTCCTGGTGTGTGCTTGGTCCCTCTCATGACTTACCTCGCGCACGTACTCCTCCTGCTCCTCTTTGAGCGTCATCTCAATGAAGATCTGCTGCAGCTTCTCGTTGCAGTAGTTGATGATGAATTGCTCAAAGCTGTTGTCCTGCGCAGAGAAGAGGCACCGATGGGTTAGGTGTGTGTGAAACTCAAATGTGTACGCGCGCACATATATCCACTGGCCAGAGCAGCGGAGAGCATGGACCACAGCGCTTTCAAAAGCCTTGCTGGTGTCGCTTAAAATCACACATGATAAAGCATTGCATTTACAGAGAGCTTAAATACCACAGCAACTCAAAGCGCTGGATATTGCACCTCATTTCAACCATTCCAATGCCTTGCTTTAGCCAAGGGGACACCCAGTGGCAGCTTTCCCTTTTGCAGCACAAGGTGTACACAGCACCAGCCGACAATTTAACATTAGTCAGTTTTTTTGCTATGTTTACATGAATAAAAAAAAACACCTTCATGCCTGCATCAAAATGTAAATATATTTCCCTCGTGTTTAATATGCTAATGATCATCTCTTAATAATGCTAACCATATGCATACTTGCATATATGTGTGATTTTTTTTATTATTATTATTAATATTCAAAATTTCCCCAACCATTGTACGCAGGAATCTCTTGAAAAAACCTTCCAACTCAGCTGAGGTTATTCTGCATTGACAAAGCATTATTATATCGAGATATTGTCGGCGGCACTTTTGTATTTTAATGCTATATACATCCAAGCTGTGCGATGTAATTATTCATGAAAGTTTTTTTTTACTTCTCTAACATTTAAATGCTGAGCTGAGTAGACAAATGAGAGAGGCCTTATCTAGAAGGAATGGAGTTGAGCCATTTCCAATCAACACAGCCTCCGCTCTTTTGTGCAGCCTCACAGGCACCACACATCGCATCTACCACCGCAATCAGCCACTCACAGGCAAATCACTTAAACAAGAACAGCGTAATCATGCAGTCAAACTCAGATTGATTGAGCCAATGCACAATCTCATTAAGGATCTCGTCAAGGAGCAGAAACCATCACGCAAACTCCGGTCATTCCCGCAGCAGCTTTTGGATCGCCATCAAACAAAGACAGTCATTGCATTGCGTGGTTTGAGATGCACTTCTGTGGCTGTCTGGAACGCTCTTCCTTCCGACATTTGTAAGCCACTGGAGCTATGCACTTTTAAAACTAGATTGAAAATGTATTTCTTTAGAACTGCTTTTTGTGTTAAGTTTGTTGTCCTTCCCCCACACCTCCGATTATCACGGTTGGCTACGTACGGTGCAAAATAAGTTCAACATACATACATAGATCGTCACGTGTCAGCATATGCAACCGCACCACGTGTGAGTGCACGCAGCAGCGGTGGCTTTCGAGGGGTTAGTTTTGTTTAGTTCGAGCAGCTCGCGCTGGCTCTGCACGGCGACCCGCAGGCCGCGTGCAGGGCTGCAAGCGATGACAGAATGCGCACACGCACGCTCGCTCGCACACACACACGCACGCTCGCTCGCACGCGAGTACGACCGCGGAGGTCACACCTCCCGCAGGGGAGAAGCCAAGTCGCGATGGAGCTCAGCGATCGCACGCGTGCTCACACATATGCCCCGGAACGCAGAGGCACAGGTGCAAGCACGCGCATGCACAAACACGCACGCGTGCCATCAAAATGTGCACACACATGCAAAAACACGCACGTGCATTTAAACATGTTTACATGGACATTTGTACACCTTACGCACACAGATACAACATTCCATCACTAAGTCGTACAAGCTGTATGAGCAAGTGCCATTATTACTGGTAGGAACCTCCTGGTTACACCAGCCCACAGGGGATTATTGTGTCCGTCCGTCCGTCGTGCATCAAAAAATGGGAGGGGTGGGGCTGGGTGGAGAGGGGAGGGTGGGGAGGGGCTGGGTGGGGAGGGTGAGGAGGGGCTGGGTGGGGCTGGGTGGGGGGTGGGAGGAGTGGGGCTGGGTGGGGAGGGGCTGGTCACCCCGTGGTGCCCTTATAAAACTCAACGTTTAACCTACTCACGCCAGCTTGTGCCTGCCCTCACAGTCGGCCATATTTGCGGAATGGAATACACCACGCCGCCGTTGACCCTGGCCATTGACCGAGCAACCCAACGTTCCTACCAGCTCCCTCCGCAGGAATGTGTTATAAAGATCCTACAGCCAATCATTAGTTAAAAGTAGATAACAAACCACTAGGAAAATGTCTCTTTTCCAAGGAAGATCTGGGAGACAATTAAAGAAGGTGAAATTCAAGGCACACAAATTAAATGTTGATGATAGTACATGCCACACAAGTGACTGGTATTGGCAAGCACCACGCCTGGCCATCTAGGGTTTCCCAGTGCTCACACCAAACCAGGCACTCATTGGTTTGATGTCACAGAGACCCAGGTCAGATTCAGATACCACTGATTGTAGTGAAGTATGCTAACCACTGCGACACCATGAAAACAACACACAGTGTACAACTACACTAGGGTTGCCACCTGTCCTGGTTTTCCCAGGATCATCTTTTTAAAATAGCTTTATAGGGAAATCTGTAAGTTGTCCCACAATGTTAAATGCATGTATATTGTCAGTGGGCTTATTAATGCACCATTCAAGACAATGCATTTACAAGTAGTTCTTCCCTATTCTGGTATTGTGAGACATTCTTTTTCCCATGATAAGTCCTGGTTTTTTGTACACCAGAGATGACAACCCTAGACTACGCAGACACGAACGAATTGTCTCCACATGGACACAGTGAAAAGCACTGCACACACAAACGCTTATAGCGCACACGCATGCATGTGGCCGTAGGTTACTCACGTTGGACTGCACACAGGCAAGGGGGTGTGAGACGGATAATCGGTTATGATCACAACACATCCATGCGTGTAGATTAACTCGCGCAACACGCAGTAACAACCCCCAGTTTGTCTTCAATTATATTCACAAACAACAGCGAGATGTTAAATGGACCCACATTTTACTTAAGTGGATGCAAGTTTAATTAAATAAAAGCCCACACAGTCACCATTGGAACCTCATTTGCCAGTAAAAACATATGATAATTGTTTATTTTTATTTTTTACCCTTCTATCTGGCAACAAAACTGACACCTTTTTTACAAGGAGGCATGTTTGCATAGACCACAATACCTGCAGCCATAATGCAAACAAAAAACATAACTCTGATAATATATGCACTGTCCTTGAAGTTGATTGGTCCACACCCGAGACAGCTTTCTTTGAGCCTAGTCTCACATGGGTTGGACCAGATGACGCCAAAAAGCCCACACAGTCGTTAACTTTATGACTGACACATTCAACATTTTATGTAACGTGCATGTGATGGTTTCTACGTGTGTGTGAAGATGAGATCCTTGGGCGAGAGTTAGACGTCGAGCTGTAGTGGCCGATCACATCTCACCACACCTCGCGCAATAACACGTGGCACTGTTGGCATGGAACCACTTACGAAGAAGGCGCTATCTCATAATAACGTAGGCAGACATATCGTAGCTCTAAAATATATTTTTTCTTCTATATTTTAACGGTGCTGTTTTAAACTTTTGTTTGTCATTTTGTAATTGTACAGAAATGCTTGCACAGGTGAAAAAATAAACAGATTTTAGCTTAAATTATAGGGTCACACCACATCGGGTTCATTTACACTATGAAGTTACCATACCTCAAATATCTCGAAGCCATATATGTCCAGCACACCCATCACTTTCTTCTGGGTGTGCTTTTGCACCTGAAAATGAAAGATACAATTCAATGAACGTTACAGAAACATTTTATGTAATTTTTGGACACTGGATCATTTTCTCTGTGAGGGACAGCCACTTTTGTTGCCGAGTACAATTATATGATACTATTTTGCAATGCATGTTTTTATATGTATATAACAGTATGTATAAATAAAACAGGTGTAATCAATCAGTGGTACCCAATGGCCAATTACAATGTACGATTTGCAGTCACTTTCCCAGCCACTTGACAATATTAAACACGTGATAAGAGGCCTGATTGTATAGCAGTCCCCGATTAAAGTTGATACGATGCTCACAATATCCTCGGGAACGAAGCTCATATTACTAAGATTTTATTTTTTAACAGTTGACATTTCATTGAGTATTTACATTAAACGTGTGTTCTCGCACCTCCTGCATTTGTACCGAGGTCTATGTTCACGTGCTCAGTACCCGAGGGGGAAGTGAGCATCGCACTCCCTGCATCCCTGGCGGGGGCCTCCTTTGAAGCACGGTTATTAAACTGGAGGTGAGTAAATGCGCTCGGATGAAAAATTCAGTGGCGTGCGGTGGGGGATAGCAGGGGTGTCCGGGGACAGTGCGCACCTTGATACTCTTGTTGATACGGCTCACGACCCATGAGAAGAGCCGGCTGTACATGTTCTTGCAGAGCGCGTCCCGGGCGTAGTACGCCTAGTGTAGTGACACGTGCAACGTAAGAAAGCGTGCACAACAACACGCTCCGACTAGGATTGCCACATGTCCTGGTCTTCCCAACATTCTCTTTTCGAGGTAGCTGTCTCCGCACCTCCGATTAGCATGGTTGGTTACATATGGTGAAAAAGAAGTTCAACATATATACATCTGTCGTGGGAAATCTGTAATTCATTCCTGGACATAAGTCCAATTAGTTTTTCTTCTTTCAAGAGAGTGCATTTATGCGTGATTCTCCACTTTTCTGGTATTATGAGATAATCTTCGCATGATATGTCCTGTTTTTTTGTCAATCAGAGGTGGCTACCCTAGCACCCACACAAGTGCATGAGTGTGAATACAAGTAAATGGATGTCCTTAAATCATCCAGGAAATCCTGATCAAGACTCAAAAGTATTTTCAGGAGAGTACTTCATTGGGATTTTTGTTAAATGTATTTTTAAGAAGTGTTTTACATGATGGAGGAAACTGGATACCCGGGAAAAAACCCATAGACATACAAAAGGAAAAACACTCAATAGTCCATATAGATGGGTCAAGAACCCATTCATTGAACTGTCATGTTACAGCTAAATCACAACGCAGTGGGCTTAGGAGTCTCAGAAACCCTGCTTCCAGAGCACTGGATTACAGCTTTCCATCATTACGTGTTTTATTTGCGTGACTGATGTCACGGGCAATTAATGCATCATTATACCCGACCTCCAGCCTGGCTCGATACAGAACCAGATTCAGACGTCTGGTGTGCCTGCGTATCACGGTTTAGTTCCGGCTCAGCTTGGAGAAAAGCCAGTGGAAACCCACCTATACTGCGAGGGCCCCGTGCTAACACAGCTCAAATGTGCCACTAGAAAATGGATAAATGAGTTGTACCTGGGCTAGGTTGAGCGTCGTTGACACCTTCTCCTGTCTCGCCTCGACGGTGCGGGTGGTGAGTGCCCGGCCCAGCACCGAAGGCTGCAGTCCCAGCAGAGAGGAGACGTCCAGCAAGTCTGTGAGGAGAGTACACAGCCAGCAGCAAGTGCGGCCAAGAGCGCCACAGTGAAGTGTAGAATCACAGGGAACCAGAGTGCTGAAGCTAGCAGACTTTTACCCTTGTCTGACAAAGGGAGAATTTATATATACAGTATATCTACTTGGTAACAAAAAAATATCTTCATCTTTGGAATGTGGCACAGCTCAAGTCCACCATTGGAGATTAGTGCCGCCCCATGCTCGTTGAGCACAGTGAAAATGACTTTTTGTACAGGTATCATTTTTTTCATTCCTTTCAAAACTCGTCAACTAAAGTGACTTCGTGAAAAGAAGGATTTGCATTTAGACAGACTCTCATCGCACTCTCACCAATCTACTCCACCCAGCCCTCCTCACAAGTTCATCCACATGCAGTGGTCAGTTCCAATAGCTCTGTCCCTAAAAAAACTGGTTGAGCAACAATAAAAACGGGAAGAAGTATGTGTTTTGGCTAACTGGCCCTCTTCATTCATCTGAATTGTCAAAATAGAATTTTCCTCTCAGTGAAGGGAAACACGTTTTTATTTTAACTGCGCCTGTTATTTACTAAGATCACTGAAGCAGCAACAATTGAATACCTACAATACCTCTGGAGTGTGATTATTACATTTTAGACGGGACAGAAATCACACTCCACCAGGTGTGAACAACGTCTGTAACCCCCCCCCCCCACCGTCCCCCATCCTGAGCTGCCACCAACCTGACGTGCCGGTCGTCGTATCGCCGTTTTGCTCGACGCCGTTGGCCCACCCGGTCCCTGAGAGCTGCACGTTGCCCAGCTTGAGCACAGCGGCCACCACCTCCAGGACGTTGCTCACCTCGCCCGCCTCGAATCCAATCACCTGCATCGCTCTCTGCAGATGGGCACGGCACGGCGCTCGTCATCGCACGGTCCACGCAGGTCACGCGCGGGGCTCGCGCGGCGCCACTTGTCACTCTACAAGGGCCGTGGGAGCTGGACAGCTGCAGGGAGGCTGCTGCATCTATACACGGGCATTGCCACCTGGTTAGCACGCATGCATCATCTTCTGTTTCAGGTAGATGTCCTCGGAAATCTGCAGCGAAGATTTAACGTCCGGGTTTCTGCCAGTTGCCTAATAATACACCACTCCAAGACAATGCATTAGCACGTAGTTCTCCCCTCTTCTATGGTGAGATATTCTTCTTCTTCTTCCCATGAGATGTCCTGGTTTTACATACCTCAGAGGTGGCAACCATTCATATGAACTGTTGGGTTTCACTTTGCTCATGTGGAGCCACTCCCATTGCCACGAGGCAGAGGAGCAAGCCAGACGTCGCAGCGTGCGGTGCTTGTTCATACGACGCGTGGGAAGCACACGGAGGGAGTGGACATAAGCCGACTCGTCCGTACCCACGCACATTCTCAGCATCAGACGCCCCCGTATCTCATCACAGCTGCATTGTTTTTGTTCAAGATCGCACCCTCTTCCCTTTCCCCCCTCCGCTCCGGTCATACAACTGCCATTCAAACCCGACCGCTTGTGACGGTCATCATGATCGCCCTGAAGTGGTGGCGAGGACGAGTGTGACTTTATTAGCGGTTGCTGACTTGCAGTAAAGCAGCATCGCATCGGTGCTGGGAAACAAGAGCGACTGTTATAATAACCGTTATTCTTGCCCAGGAAAGTCCGAGCTGAATCTCACATGTTTTCAAGACAGGTTCTTCTTGGGTTATTGACCAATCGTCATCCAGTGTTTTCAGGAGTGGAAGGAAACTGTAGTGGTTGGGGTATATTCGCGTCTATTATGCACTAACACCCTGCATCACAGGTGCAAGGTGGGCTGCATGACCCTGGATCACAGATGCAAGGTGAGCTACATAAACCTTGGGCCTATAAATACCCCCAATCATGCTCGAGCAGACAGCTTTCCTCACACAGCCTTGACCCCAGCGTCCGTGGGGCTGGTGGGAGGTGCCCATTTATCAGCGCAGCCAAATGGAGAGTGGCTCGGTTTTTGCAGCCATGGGAAGCAGTATTTTTCCACCACTGAAAGCAACCAGCAAGCGTGCAAAACAAACAGGAAGAATACGTCTGTGCCGGCAAAGGGGAGATAGACCCATCTGCACTTCCACCGTGGCGTTTGGAGAGGCAGTGAAACCATCGCAACTCCTTCAGCATCTCAACATAGCCACGCGGGACCTCCATGATGCCACTCTCTCATTTCAACATATAAGCTGCGTGTAGTATTTATTGACTTAGCAGTCGAACAGAATTACATTTTTTTAAGTGGAGAAAAAAAAACGTGGACTAAAAAAGGGACCCTCAAAGAGTGGCGACAATGAAAATCTTTCAATGCCAACCATTAATCAAACGCACGTCTGGTGCTAGTGTTTTGAAAGCAAGGAGCGTGACGGAACATTTTACCGTGCGTTCCTCTGCGAAGGGCGGAAGGGTAGCGGGCGCAAGTGGCGGAAGAGCAGTCTGGACCACCCGGCCCACGGCCCCCCTCATGCCAGAGCCTAAATTTAGCGAAGCCATTTATCTCCGGCATCACAGCCCGTCTCGAGTCGCATTCGATAACGTGGGAAAGTACCCATTTGTCCTGGCTTCCAGCCGCACGGCCCCCATCACAACTCTGTGTATCTCAGTCTGCTAAGCCAGTAGCTGGTGATGACCGACTGCTGTTCAAAGGTGGCAACTCTAGCCGTGGTTATTTGTTGTTGAGGTGAAATTCACTTCTCGCTCGCGCAGCGGAAAGTGTTTTGTCAAACATGTGTTTATTTCAGCAGCAAAAACTATGGTTATGTTTTGCAGCTGGCGCTGTTATCCAAGTAATTAATTTAATCCCAGCTGGTTTAGCACTGCTGCCTTTACAGTAAACATGTCTATAAGAGTACATTGTACATAATTTATTTCACAGTGACAAATACTCATCAATAGTATTGGTCAAACGCTCCCAATGTTTGTATTTTGAACTTCTTGTGCACCATACATAGCTAACCGCGCTAATCGGAGGTGCGGGAGAAAAACAACAAGGGCCCTCCTGAAAATAACACCTTTGGATACACTGAGGCAAGGTTATATTTTATGACATTTATAAATTGCCTCTGAGAGTGCATAGATTGGTCATATTCTAGCGACAGTTAAGCTACAGATTTCACAGAGATGCGCACATTTCAACTACAGTATGGAAAAATACATTTGAAAGTACAGTATGAGAAATAAAGTGTTTTGGTATTTGTCATGTTACGTAAAATGTAGATTTCATCATCCACAGTGTTATGTCTTCAACAATACATTTTGGACATTTAATTTGTTTTACATTCCCAGAGTCTGACATGCTTATCTCAAAAGGCTCTTACCTGGTTAAATCTATGGAACGAAGTAACAAGATACATATGATAAGAGTCATCAGCCAAGTAGACATTCTCTCAGCAAAGTTATTCATAGACGACATTTGAAGATATTTTCCGAAAACTTGGATTGTAGACAAAAAAAAGTCAAAAGTGTACACGTAATAAATATGAAACATCTCAGATTTGCTGATGATATAGCCATTGTAACAACAAACGGAAATTGGCCACAGGAAATGATTGAAGAACTGAATAAAGAAGGCCACAAAGTTGGGCTCAATATGAAATAAAAGTCATGTACAAGTTCACGTAACAACGTAAGAAATATGTTGGAGGGACACAACTGGAAAATGCATCAAGGTGTGTATATCCAGGGCAGTTGTTGAAATGTGACTAGGATCAAAATTATTAAATAAAGAGGACAAGAGTAGTGAGGTTGTTTTTTGTTACTAAACTTATAAATGCAAAAAAAAACAATGTGCCGAAAGAAGAAAGTGTTTAAAAATTGATCACAGATCAGAAATAATGACTTTGACATAGAAAATGGAAGAAATGCTGAAGAGTGTGCCAAGAACCACGGAGAAGCACGTGCATGGAATTACAATGACATACAATGAAGAGCACGAGGAGTAGAAAGCAATAGCAAGTCAGAGACAAATATATTAACTGTTGTCAGAAAAGTAAGTGGGCATGGGCAGAACACGTCGTTAGATGGTATTACGGCCGGTGGTCAAGAATAATGACAGTGGCAGCCAGGAAATGACCACTGCAAAGGTGGAGCGATGAAATCAGCTCTCGTGCAAAAAGCAGATGAACTATTGAATCAGGGGACCATGCTAAATAGCCACAGGTTGAGGAGGCCTTCACCCAGCATTGGATCCATCGTGGCTCATTTTGATGACGACGATTTATTTATGAATAGCATTACTCTCGAAATCAGTTTCACGGGTAAACAATGGCTTGACACGTTGGTATGTGTGTGACATATGTCTTTGTCTTGTGACATACGAATGACAAATGACAGGAAGACGATCAAGGAAAGAATTCACCCAACCTCAGCAACAACTGCATTTAAGACATCCTTTGAAAAAGGAATGCAGAAAAACACTGAGGTGTGCGGAGAGTGCACACGAGGTATCAGTGAGGAAACTCACAGAGCTCCTGGCTTGCTGTGACTTCTCTCTTCAGAGAAATGAACCTTATCACGGTACCCCGGCTCTCGCATAATGTCCGTGATGCAGTCACTTTTAGTCTTTTGATGGTCGGGGATGCGGCAATCGACTCATCTCGACGAGCTGTACACGATGCACTATAGGGTTTTGGCGCAATCGTCCTCGCTGCGTTTCGACATCGCGGAGTAGCACTGATTTCGGATTGATTGGTACCCCAGTTGTGGAGTTAAGTAACACCCCTGGAAAAAATAGTGTCCCCAAAATAAAATATTTAATTGCCTCGGCCATTTTGTATTATTTGGAACTCTGGGGTACCGCCATAAGGATCAAATAAATGTCTCAATGTCAGGTGTACCAGAATCAGAATATGTATTTATACTGAACTAGCTTTACTACCCGGCTTCGCCCGAGACTTGGAGTCTTGTTTTGGATTAATACATGGCCTACGCGGAGGATGGGGGGGGGGATGCGTGACGTCAGCAGGGACCCTGCGTGACACTGCCGCATGCGGGTGACATCACAGATGTGACGTCACCGCTCACTTGTGCAATATTTTATATCCATTATTTCCCCCCCAAATAACAAAAGTAAATGTTTATACTTTTTGCATTGTGTACAGTCTGGAAACTACCCACATGCCAAATTTCAAGTTTGTTGCATGTCGGTAAGTATGCTAAACATTTCAAACAGACACACATTCACAAATTTCCCTTTTATATACAGTATATAGATGAGCTAGAGCAGGGGTCGGCAACCAAAATAACAAGAAGAGCCATTTCTTTCCAATTCGGTACAAAATTCAGTATTTCAAGAGCCGCAATGCATCTGAGTACATACTGTACATACGTACATATCGTCAAGAAGCAGCCCGTAAAGAGCCGCATGCGGCTCCGGAGCCGTAGGTTGCCGACCCCTGAGCTAGAGGTATGAGCTATGAAGCTATTTTTCACAACACTAACCTGCTTCTCAGCAACATGACCCGACACATAAACCTGTTGTCTGCATTCCTCAATGTGCGCTCCTGACTTGAGTGGACAATGCGACTGTTGGTTATTTTTACAGCAGCGTTTGACTGTAGCATTTCAACTGGTGTTGATAATGAATGTTATTTGTGAAGCACTGTTGGCAATTTAACATATATAACATGAATGTGTAGGTTTTGCGGTTGTGTTGTTTTTCTCTCTGATGTGATTTCAGATTGTACTGCGTCTTGTTTGGCATGATGTCGGACGCACCGCTCAACATGCCTGCAGAAGACACTCCCAACACGTGGAGTGAAATGCATTGGAGAGCTAAGTTCATATGCTAATCGGAAGTGTGGGGGAGGGAATGGTTGGAATACGAGTGATGATCCAAAGGATTAGAGGGGTCGGAGGGAGTGTGGGACTGTTGGGGATTGTAAAGAAGTTTCAGCAACCAGAAAGACCAGGAAAATCAGGAGGAGCGGGGAGGATGAGATTCAGGACCGAGTGGGGGAAGACCAGGAGGAGTTCTATGAAGAGAATAAGGAGGATGAGATTCAGGACCAGGAGGAAGACCAGGAGGTGGAGGATCAAGAAGAATAAGAGGATTAGCAGCTAGATAATCAGGAGGATGAGGTGTGGGAGAGCTCACAATGCCATAGTGCCACGCAAAAAGGGATCAGGATGTAGACAAAAAATTTTTACAACGAAGTTCACATGCTCAATTAGTCTCTTGCATGCTCAATTAGTCTCTGCCGTGATGGAGCTGTACCGCATGGCAAATGACCAACATCACTACCACATTTCATTCTGGAATCTGTAGATGACTGCTGTGTAGGTTATTTGAATGTAGGGCCAATTTACAAACGGGTCACAGACTGACACATATATAAAGGCCCCGACCGTACGCACTCACGATCAGTCGTTGATCTCTCACAGCCATATTCCTGCAGCACAGAGTAGCCACAGGGCAAGAATGCTACCCCGCACCTCCAATTAGCACGGTTGGCTATGTACAGTGCGACAAAAAGTTCAACATACATACATGCAACATACACACAGCATTTATCTCGCGCCACTGACCCACGCGGTCGCCTCCCATCGCTCCTGCCTCGCCCTCACCTGCGTCGTCTGGAACACCGAGGCGTCATCCATGCCTGGCACGTGGGCGCTGTCCTTCTGCATCAGGTAGCTGTACGTTGCCACGTCGCGCTGCAGCTTCAGTCGCTCTGCACCAAACGTAGTGGGAATGGCAGTTTTAACGCAACATGACTAATGTTGAATGTATATACATTTGTGGAACTTCTTTCGCACCGCACGTAGCCAACCATACTAATCAGAGGTGCAGGGGAAGGACAACAAACTAGACACAAAAAGCAGTTTTAAAGAAATGAGTTTTCAATCCTAATTGAAAAGTGCATAGTTCCAGTGGCTTGAAAATATCAGAAGGAAGAGCATTACAGATGGCCGCAGAAGTGCATCCGAAAGCACACACTGAAGTGACCGTCCTTGTTTGATGGCCAGACAAAAGCCGCTGCGAGGATGACCGGAGTTTTCATGATGGTTTATGTTCCTTGATGAGATCAGCAAAGTATTGTGGTTCATTTGCAGCAAGCATTTTGTGTGTAATGGTTCGACCTTAGAATGTATTCGTTCAGCAACCAGAAGCCAATGCAGCTCAGCGAGCACAGCATGCATATTTTAGTACCCATCACGACACGTGTCAAATAAGTTTGTACATGCTGCAGCTTGGTAATGTTTTTTGGCAGACGTCCCGTAGCATAGTGAGTTGCAATCAACGAGCCTTGACGATACTATGCTACATGCCACCGTGTTGGCTTGTCATACGACTCAATAGTGGTCGAAAGTGTTTATGCATTAGCTCTGTCTGTCTGGAACAGGTTTCAGCCTTAACTCTTGTAAAAATAAGCTTATTTAAAAATATGTTCATGTTGCTATTAGGGACGTACCGGTTGGAAAACCGGCTAACTTAATTAAAGAGTTTAAAATAACTTGGCGATACAATAGCAATGCTAAATTGATACGCTAATATGGCCAAGGTCATAACATCATATGCCGTGCACAACCACGCCTCCACATGAGCTCATTACGTTATGATATTATCACTCATTAAATACTTCCTCCCAAAAATGCATGCTGAAGCGCGTTACAGAATCCATGCACGGGCATAACCTTTCTTCGTTGTTTTCATTGTTGGATGCTGAGCACAGGCCCAGTAGCCAATAATATAAAGTTACCAGCAATTAAGAGTATGAATATGATTGCAGCAGTTAAGAACGTTATTCCTTTGGAAAATAAATAATGGGATTCAATACCAATGTTGTGAAATTTGACAAAAGGAAGATCAATTATGCGTCCTAAATAATGGATGTTGGAGACAGTATGCATCACAGGAAATAATCAGTCTATTACAATTAATCCTGAGCAATGGTGGAGGTGTCAAGGTGTCAAATTAGAGGCCACACAATCTTCACACTCTCACTCACATGCCCTCATGCTCATCCACTCATTTGCCCGCCACTCACACACATCGTTTCGCTCGCGTGTCAATCTCACTCAGACGCTCTCCTCCACTCACATTCCCACACTCACCTTTCCACTCTGGTTTAGGGAGCTCAACGACCTTGGTGCTCAGTACAGATGTTTCAACAGCAAGTTAAACTGATGCTGAGTAAATCTAATAATTGGGTAAATGTGTAAATTGTTGAGGGCCGCTTACATTTGGAGGCTACTGTTTGGCAAAAACATGATCCACTTAGATTTGATCTGGCTTGCTCACGCCAACCGGCAGGGGCCAACGTAAAGTGTCATTGGGGTTGAGCAGTGTGGGCGGGTGGTGGGATGTGGTGTTGGATCGGTGGTGGGCGATGGTCGTGTCTCGTGGATATCGACCTGGTGTTTGTGGCACGCACCCAGCAAATGAGGCGAGGCTCCAGCCAGGAGCTGGTAGAAGATGTGGAAGTTTCTCTCGCCGCGTGCCTGACCCACCACTCGTGACTTCTCCAGGAGGTCTGCGTGGGGGAAGGGGTTAAGAGTGAGGACACTGATACAAGCAGGTGCAAGGCTAATGTTGAAATAAAGCTATGCCACTACTGCTATCAGCCCCACGCATTTCACAACTGATTCCTGTGCCCGTGCATGCCAAGCATGCACTGTGTTACTGCTGGGACTGAGTGGGGCAAGGGAAGCAGTCGTGAGCAGTGAGGTAGGGCAGGGTAAGGAGCAGGATGATGGTTGTGGAAGCAGCGAAATGACTACACAAAAACAAAATGAAGTTGAAAACGTCCCATTGCTAAGGAACTTAATATTATGAATATCACTATTGGCATCACTATGTCTGCCCACATACAATATCTGGGATATCAAATATTCGAAAGAATATTGACGTCGTATGTATTTTCATGAGTGTTAAACTATTTTTGTCATGTTTAAGACATGAAAAGCTCAAGATATAAAGACCTACATTTTCCCAAATAAGTCTTCTCAAATAACCCTTTCCAGATGAAGGTTGTTCCAAAACGCTCTATATATTTAGAGCAATATTTTTTAGAAAACACCAATCACCTACCTGACCCACGGCAGCATTGCCAGAAAAAATAGCCCTTTCCTGCACAAGCTTCCCAGGAGCAGATGCTCATATTTATAGAGGCAGCACTAAAATAAACCACCTTCAGGCCACTCAGCTGCAGCAAGGCTATTCTCACATTAATGCAGGGGAGACTGCACTGCAATGACACACATCCCTCAAACCCCTGGAAGATCCCGCCGCACCATGCACAGTGTTGAGTACCGAAAAAATCCATTCCATGTTGCCGTAGAAATCATAATGTTCAACTTATCAAGCCAAGTACCTGTCAGGATTTCTATTAAAGGTCCTCCTAGGGGCAGTCGTCATAAAATGCATGGTGCTGAACGATGTCTTTATTTTTTTTTAACTCGAGCACATGCACAGAGACGCGAATACCCGCGTCTGATTACTATGTTTTGGCTACGTATGTTACGAAAGAAGTTCAACATATATACAAACATACATAACGTGTCTCAGCTCTGCCCGGTTCCTCACGATGTAATTTAGAGCAGTCGCGCAATTGCCGCTTGTTACAGAGGTTCATGGTTCGAAATCAGTAGCTACCCTGATTAATACTGTGGGTGTATTAATCTTAAAAATACGTGCCGTTTGATTCACGGTGGACGTTTAAGATCCCATGATGTCATTCACAAGAGAAGGCCACTGTGGGCCGACGTTATGGTCCAAATTAAAGAAATAAAAAAAATGTACCTTCAAAATACACAACTGGGATTATACATAGCAGTCATCACCCCCGACTGCTACATTTTGGCAAGACTTTCCTGAAAGAGTCATGAAACTCAGTCAGTCTTTCCAGGGTAAACAAGCTAAATAATAATCTTAATTTAGGAGCTTTCGTGACTGCAGGAATTATTCTTTGGTTCTTTTCGGTTAAGTCACGTCTAAAAATAAAATAATAAATTAAAATAACATATTACGACGTTTCGATTGCAACACAAGCAATCGTCATCAGGTATAAAAGAAATAGCAACAAAAATCTAACTAGAAAACTATAGACAGACATACAAGCAGACAGACATCACAACGGCACACAGAGAGAGGACACAAATCGGCACAAAGAGAGGGGTCGTTTCTGTGACGGTCCCTTAAATATAGAGAGGGGGGGCGGGGACGGAGAGAGGGAGGGGGCAGAGAGAATTAGCATATCAATGAGTGTACGGCAACGTACTGCTGTTGCAAGTAAGATGACAATGTGGAACGGGCACGCAAAATTGAAAACGGGCACGCAAAATTGAAAATTAGGAGACAGGCACACGAAAATTAAATAACCTAGCAAAATATCGAAATGTGATGTAATACAACACAGAGAGTCGGTTAACACACAATTAACGCATAGCCTGGTTGATTACGTGTTTCAAAATTTGCTAAGTTAGAATTTTAAGTGTGAAAATTCCAAAGAGAGGACACAGGCAGAGAGAACAAATTGCCAGAAAGAAAAAGGATAAGCTTAAAACTTCCTGCAGTCACGAAAGCTCCTAAATTAAGATTGAACCACTTCTACGGGGAAGTTTTAAGCTTATCCTTTTTCTTTCTGGCAATTTGTTCTCTCTGCCTGTGTCCTCTCTTTGGAATTTTCACACTTAAAATTCTAACTTAGCAAATTTTGAAACACGTAATCAACCAGGCTATGCGTTAATTGTGTGTTAACCGACTCTCTGTGTTGTATTACATCACATTTCGATATTTTGCTAGGTTATTTAATTTTCGTGTGCCTGTCTCCTAATTTTCAATTTTGCGTGCCCGTTTTCAATTTTGCGTGCCCGTTCCACATTGTCATCTTACTTGCAACAGCAGTACGTTGCCGTACACTCATTGATATGCTAATTCTCTCTGCCCCCTCCCTCTCTCCGTCCCCGCCCCCCCTCTCTATATTTAAGGGACCGTCACAGAAACGACCCCTCTCTTTGTGCCGATTTGTGTCCTCTCTCTGTGTGCCGTTGTGATGTCTGTCTGCTTGTATGTCTGTCTATAGTTTTCTAGTTAGATTTTTGTTGCTATTTCTTTTATACCTGATGACGATTGCTTGTGTTGCAATCGAAACGTCGTAATATGTTATTTTAATTTATTATTTTATTTTTAGACGTGACTTAACCGAAAAGAACCAAAGAATAATTCCTGCAGTCACGAAAGCTCCTAAATTAAGATTGAACCACTTCTACGGGGAAGTTTTAAGCTTATCCTTTTTCTTTCTGGCAATTTGTTCTCTCTGCCTGTGTCCTCTCTTTGGAATTTTCACACTTAAAATTCTAACTTAGCAAATTTTGAAACACGTAATCAACCAGGCTATGCGTTAATTGTGTGTTAACCGACTCTCTGTGTTGTATTACATCACATTTCGATATTTTGCTAGGTTATTTAATTTTCGTGTGCCTGTCTCCTAATTTTCAATTTTGCGTGCCCGTTTTCAATTTTGCGTGCCCGTTCCACATTGTCATCTTACTTGCAACAGCAGTACGTTGCCGTACACTCATTGATATGCTAATTCTCTCTGCCCCCTCCCTCTCTCCGTCCCCGCCCCCCCTCTCTATATTTAAGGGACCGTCACAGAAACGACCCCTCTCTTTGTGCCGATTTGTGTCCTCTCTCTGTGTGCCGTTGTGATGTCTGTCTGCTTGTATGTCTGTCTATAGTTTTCTAGTTAGATTTTTGTTGCTATTTCTTTTATACCTGATGACGATTGCTTGTGTTGCAATCGAAACGTCGTAATATGTTATTTTAATTTATTATTTTATTTTTAGACGTGACTTAACCGAAAAGAACTAAATAATAATAATAAACACAACGCCTAATCAAGCAGCTACGTGTGAAGATAATTGCAAGGAATATAAAGTAGTCACGGAATACTATCCTGATTTTTATATGATGAGAGCCTGCCCTGGACCTCATTCAGGACATAAGTGTGAAACCTAGCTTCACGTTATGTTTCGAAGCAAAGCACATTCCGGTTCCTCAACCCTGCTGTGGAAGCTTGGTTTTATAATCACCCATGCGTCGATGTGCATATACCTGTGCATGTATAAAAAGGGTAACCTGGTTTCAAGTCCCAGTCATGGATAACAGAAGTGTAATGATTCATCGCCTTCCATGCAGTGATGAGGATAGTCACAATTTAAATCAACCTTGTGATTAATATAGTGACCAATCTAGTGACCCCCTAGAGAGGTTGAGCGTCTCCTAATATAAGTGAATATATGTACATAAACAACCTCACATAGTGTGTAGGCACAGCGTGCAAAATAGCACACTGCATAAGAGCAGCCAAACATTGGAAGAAAAAAAACACTGCTGTAAACCCAGCAGGGGTTTGAGAGAACTGATGCTACTGTCAAGTTAAGCTCATTACTCATTACTCTCGCTAAACTGTCCTGCTGCTATGCACAGGACAGTAAAATGAACTTGTGCCTCGGTTACGAATGGCTGGGTGGTGGGGGAGCATGTCCTGATTTTGTCTCTGAAATTTACAAAATCCCACCTACTGTGCCTGTGCACAAAAAACTCAACTCGCACAACTGGTTTTTCTAAATTATTTTGAAAGACGGTCCCTTGTTAGCAAGCAAGTATCCGCAGTGGCACAGCATGAATTTAAACACAGGTTTTCATTGTTTCATAGTACAAAAAAAATGAGAACTGAACTGACAATAACCTGACGGATTTAGAGCTTCCCCAGATGCTGTGTCAGTTTGGTTATATTTGGACCAGGGCTTGCATGTGCCAAGCCAACTTCCCTCCTCACCCTGCGAAGCAAGGACAGGTTTAATTGCCCCGGGGTAGGGCTGCTCGGAATGCTACATTTAACTCTGGGATTGTTAAATATGTTATAAATATATAAACTAAAGTAACTCTTAAAAAATCCACGTACCTTGGAAACTTCCGAAAACAACCGTGGTAAAAAATACGTCCAAAAATGTACGCAACGAGTACCCCGCCTGTTACATTTCCATGCTCTGTACTGAAGGGTGCCAGCTCAAACAAGACGACGCGTCTCTTAATGCGGACACGAAATACAATTCCACAAATGTTAGGAGGAATATTTGCCTCTGAATAATAAATCTGAACATGCATATATACACATATATACATGTGTGTGAATGCAGGAGTCATGGTTTCTATGTGTCCTTATGCAATCTCCTCCATCCAAAACCATTGACCCCTCCCTGCATGGTTCACATGAACAACATTCAGATTAAACTAAAGCGGCAGGTGAAGCATCAGGTGAGTCTGCAGAGGAGGGCACTTTCTGCTCTTTGTTCCCTTGATCAACACGCAGCTTGTCTTCTAAGGTGCCTGAGAAGTGAGCGATGTCTATTTATTCTCCAACCACTCCATTCAAATGCTGCACACACATTGACCTCTCCATTCACTGCGATCAGATATTTCCGACTGGACATCTGTGAAAAGTAGATTCACAGCTCATCGGATTTCTCCAGGATAAATACAGATTTAGATTCTCTCCTGTGGGAGTCTGCACCATGGAGACCACAGATATATCCCTCAGAGAAGAACACAAACAATAAATGGGTTCGCGAAGTAGCGCAAGACTCACAGTTGCTGATGACGCCTCCGAGAGGGTCTCCTTTGAAGTCAAACTCGATGTCCATGTACTTTCCCTGCGAGAGCAGCAAACGCCGTTACGACGTGAATTGAACCAATTCGTCAAGAGCAGCACAATAACTCACCATCACCCATCAAGCACAAAGTCCAATCAATCAACATGGCTTCACTTAAACAGAAGGATACGAGCCGGTGAAATGGTTCCTAAATATGCATTGGCTTTACAATTACGTATTTCTGTTTGAGACAAAGTTAGATATACTTTTGGGTCGTTTTCAGTTGATACTCTTAGTTAACTCTCAATGCACCATGTTATCTGCTCTTCCACATTTTCAAACTGCTGATCAGCGATTTAATGTAAGTAATGTACAGTATGACCGTTAGGATACACATAGTAAAATATTGGCACCACCAGGTGCTCTGTGTGTGGCAGCAGCAAGGGCTCTGTGTCAGCATCCACAACACTGCCTGTGGGGGCTTCCAAGCAGCATGGACACCATCATTACAACATGTATATGTTTGTCGAATTACCAGACTTCACATAAATAAACCAGTGTAGACTGAACTGCCTCCACTAGAAAACTGAAGCTACTGGTGCCACGGCTCCTGGCAGTCCGACAGATGGAAAAAAAACTGTATACGCATTTTTTTACAATCCCTCCCTACGGGCAGAAATAGCCCAACGTGTGTGGCCCTCGTGTGAACAATCAAATCAATAAATTGGCTCAAGAAATCAAGTGTAGAGGAGAAAAACACTCACGAAACGTGACGAATTGTCATTTCTGATGGTCTTGGCATTCCCGAAAGCTGCGAATGTGCACACACGCACGTACATGCACCCAGCTTTAAAATGCAAACCACATGCACGAATGTGGGAACTCAGAAAAACAACATTTTTAGATATTGTGCAAAACAAAATGAAAATGATCAAAACGACGCATTTAACCAAACGGAGAAGTTTATAAACTGGGTTCCCTCTCCTCTCGAGTTTTGGATGCGATTCAGGCCTAGCTGGTGAGGAACTGCGGGTGAAAATAGAGCAGTGGGGAAGCATCAGACGAGGTGGGAGAAAGGGCACTTTCTGCTCTATTTTCTACGACCTACATGAAGCGTGTCTCGTAAGAGAATGGTGTCCATTTCATCTCCAGCCATGTAATTTTTTAAATGAGATCCCATCTCTCGCGTGGAGGCATATTCACTGCTTATTGTCACTGCTGGCAGCTCAAAATGTCTTTACGAGGTTCCCCGGCACTCCACACATATCCATGCATCACCTTCCAGAACTGGGTTTGACTGGAGGAGCTGCTCCTTCACCTTCGTCACCTCGGAGCCCTTCCCGCACACGGCAGCCACGTATGACATCACCAGCTTGCTGGCCTCTGTAGCGCCATGTAGAAAACGAAAGGCAAAGACACACAGAGACAGAGGCGCGTGCAGTCAGGTTCACTCACAACAACCATGACCCGCAGCCCAATTACTCAATGTCAATCACATCTGAGAATATTTGTTTGCTGTCTGGTTCATTAGATTCAAGGAGCTCAGTCATTTTAATTCGGTTATTATTAATGTAATCATTTTATTTATTTGGAAAATGTTAAATGTGTTAATGTGACATCCTGCACGCAGATCAAACATAGGACTTATTGTTTTATTTTTACCACACACGAGGTATATTTAACAACAAAGATGTGCAATGCATAAATATTGACTTAAAGCTTTCGTGACTGCAGGAATTCATATTCTTTGGGTCTTTTGGTAAAGTCACGTAGATAGGTTCAAAGAAAATAACAAAAAACTTCGGCGTTTCGATTGCAACACAACTGCTTGTGTTGCGATTGAAACGTCGTAGTTTTTTGTTATTTTCTTTGAACCTATCTACGTGACTTTACCGAAAGACCCAAAAAATATGTGAAATGCATGTACAAAAGCTCTCAGCCTTACGCAGACCACTAGTTCATAAGAACTGCATTGTGACCATTTTTTATCAGAGATCACCAACTCAATAAATTGGGAAAAACATGTGGACAGACAGACAGCAGCAAAACGAAGACTCAACTTTCAGACAAGACACAAAAACGTGTAAAAAGCCCACAGCTATTGTGAAGAAGGGCATTGTTCAGGAAGTGCCGTTGGATTTTTGCATATGCACAAATGGCGGTGTGCTTTAGTACATATTTGAGCCTTTTTGAAACTCATGGTGTTCCAACCTGCATGGTTACTCTGTTACGATGGGGTTTTCTCTCCCCATTTACATATTTAAAGAACCACATATAGATTGGTTTGGTCCTTAGTAGGACTCACCAGTACAGAACAGTCATCAATTTTCACTGCTGCCACCTGCCTCTGGGAGCTTCACGTAAGAGGTGAACACAAGAGGAAGACGCTTGTTTGCTTCTTTAATTCATCATTCTGATCCTGGTTCGCCTACAACAGGATGTCTTCATCCAGTAGTGGTTAGAAAATGCCTGGCGATGACGACGATGAAGTAAACGATAACAAAATAACTAAATATTGTTGCGCACAGTTGCACTTTATTTTCCACGCGGTTGCAATTTACTTTGCTCAGTCGGTGTTGGCCACCGAGGGCATGCTGCTCCATGCCCCGTGGACCATTCCCATTCCGTTGTGATGTGCACTGATGCCTACTTTAGTGAGGGAAATATTGGCACGCAAAATAAAGATTGATTGATTGATTGATAAATCCCAATCGATCGACATAAATGAAAATGGGGTTTGGAAACTGGTTTCAATTGACGTGGGACTGGAGTAAAGTCCAGGGAATGACGATGCAGTATTTTGGAGGCAGAACTAACTGACTGTGAGCCTCTTCCCAAGAATGGGAAAGGAGCGTATGTGGATCTACGAGAGAATCAACGACAGTGTTGGTGCTCAACACAAGCTACACTTAGGGTGTTTTTCAGAACCTCAAATATGAGCTCCCTTTCTCTGTGAGTTTATTGGTGTGAGAAAAACCGGTGCACGCTTGGCCGCATAACTTGGCTAAATCATGAGCGGCGGAATAAATAGGAGCACTTACTGAAGGAAACACATGGAAGGCATTAGCCACAACATCACTCTGAAGATAACGTGAGATTCCACGGCTTCATGAAACATAACCGAGCCTGAGTTGTGACGGCACAAGGCTTCGTGTTTAATATTTCTGATAAACCCAGCAGGGCGAAGCGTTCCTAAATTTACGAGATGTCAATCGTATAAGGCAGCCTGCATTGGGTTTGCCTTACACTGGCAAGTGTTAGTCCACTGTGTCACAATTCAGACATTTCTCCACAACACGACAACTTGTTAAATGGAAGCGCAGCATACCGCTCGTCTTCCGCGAGTTCTGCAAACGAGCTACTGCGTTGGAGTCAGAATAATGAATTAGCCTTGCAGAGTCCTGGCCACATGCTTGCAGTTTTTGACAGACGAGTATTTTTGTTGGGCCCAGAAGTTCAACTGCTGGCGGCAGCAGCAGCCCAGACAGCGAGCAAGGCGTGCTTGCGCGCTCCGCTCATCTACGGAACCCAGGAAATCGCAGGGGTGAACCTGAGTGCCACCCCACCCGGAGGATCGGGCGCAGTGGCTCGATGCCTCACTCCGCTACCACAACAATGGAACAATTCACAGGTGAGGCCCAGCACCACCTACGACCTTTAACAAAAAAAAAACTCCCACAAAAAATTGCTCGGCATTCCATTCATCACCAGGAAGTGCCCCTCCCTTGTTTTAGAGTTTCCACATGGGTGACGGGCAGCGTTCGAGGTGAAAATGGAGACTGGGAGTGCAATGCGTTTTCTTGCCAGAGTGGCACGTGAAATGCTTCGCGTCTTCCTTAGTGCCCGCACTATTAGACTCTGGAACTCATCACCTCCTTGATTAACCTAGTGACTCAATAATTAAAAAAATAATTTAATTATTTATAATTTATTTTATTGGTTTTATAATCACTTATTGATTGAATAGATAATTTAATGTTTGGTTTATTAAATGAGTGATCAGCTGATTGGTTGGTTAGTTGACTGATTTATTGGCTGGCTGGTTGGTTTATTTTCTTGGTTTATAGATTACTTGATAATAATAAAAAATGTATCGATTGCCTCTGTGCACCCCCCCCCCAACTCCCGCCACCATGTCACTCACCAGTTTTGCCGGCTCCGCTTTCTCCTGTGATGAGGATGCACTGATCGCGGTCGTGGTCCCGCAGGGAGCGGTACGCCTCGTCTGCGATGGCGTATCTGCAGGCACAGCACAGGGTAGGTGCGCATTTACATACACTGCACGTGGGCTCCAAGTTTACAAACAGATGGCTCCTCAACCACAACATCATATTCATCATGCCTACTACCAAATCACCCAGCATGTTCCTAATCTCATCAGATCTCTGAGGCTAAGCATGTTCAAGTCTACTTCGTAGATTTTGACAGCTGTGCTGTATAGCCCTCTCATGCGTTTTTTTTGGTATTGGATCACGTGTTGTTCTGCACGATGACCGACGTTTTTCTCCATGTGCTGGAAACTCCTAGCACCCGGGGAGCGAAACAGCCATGAAACACATCATAGAATGTTGAAACTGGATAGTAGTTTGGTGGGAGACAATCTCTGATTTCGTGTTGCACACTTGGGTGGTGAGGTGGTTGTGGAGATGGCAGGACAGCAATTCGTACTTGAATGTACCTGCACAAAGCTTTGAGTGTTATCCTCATGTATGAGTGGGTTTTCTCTGGCTTCTATCCTTTCTTCCCACAAACCAAACACGCATTCATGGAATTGGCCAAACATCCCAACGCAGGACCCTCCTAAAAAATGTTTGAGACTCAGTGATGTGTAACTGGCTAAATAAAAGGTATTATTTTTAATAACAATAAAATGTGCCCATACACTAACTACAATACAACAAGAGGTACACATTTGTGGTGATGGTCCTGAGTCTGTGGTCAGAATTATATCTTCCTATGGCAGGGGTCATTTCGGGATAGGAACACACAACCTTATAATTGTGGGTCACATACTCATCAGCCATGATAAATCCACTGGTGAATGAAGGTCTCCCCATGCCATGATCATGAGTCATTGTTCGGCAAAATCGAACAATCCACCAGCACCTGCGCATGGGTGTGTTAAATTCCTTGGCTGCCACTCCCCTATTACTATTCTTTGTGTACTGTGCTACGTTTACTAAATAGAATACCAAGTCTATGATACAATCGTTCATAGCTACGACGTAAATAGTGAACTGAAACAAAGCCCCCCGCAAGGTGCGTGGTTATGCTGCACTGTAACTCAGCGTCCACACACGTGAACCAGCCGAGCCACAAGAGAGGCATGCGTTCAAATACTTCTGAAGCTGCTTAGCTTTAGGAGTGTTTTATAAATGCAAGAAGTCACGTGAAATATTTTGCCTCTGCCAAAAGGTCAGTCTGTTGATGTTCAGGCGGTCAATGGGCCCTGAGCAAACGGTGGAAACTCCACATTTTCATGGCATACTCAAAGATAAAGCTAGGTAACTGTTGACTTAACCAAAGTGGTTCTTATTTTATTGATCCCAGATGGAACGAATTAACCAGGATTTGAACTAACAACCTTCTGGTTGGGAGTCGTACGCTTTAACCACAGTGCCAGCTGGCCAGATATTGTATAGCACATAAGCACCGAATAGGATTGTATTCCTAAGAACTGAAGATTTACTGTACTGATGTCGCTATGTTCGTGGAAGAGATTTCCAGCTTTACAGGGATGATAAAATAAAATCTATCTTATTCACGATAAAAACTGAACCACTTAATCCATATCCACAGTGTTGCCAAACTCAAGCACTTGCCTTCAGTGATCCTCAAAACGGTCTCTTAATTTAACAACGTGAAACAATTATAGACAAACACTTCCCATTATGCAGGCGCTGTTTGTGAGCTGAGAACTTTACGTACCTGGTAAGACTCACCCTTTACCAGACACGAGTAATGTCGTCTGGCTCAGATTAAATCGAAATAAGTGGGGCTTAAATGGACCTCCTGTACCCAAATCAAATTGAGTTTGACGACACTGACACTCGTGGTGCCAGAATCACACTCACCACATTTCTGTTTTAGCACTCACAAGACTCAATACCGCATCATTTGCAATCATCATCAGCCATGATGAATCTGCTGCTAGACGAAAGACGTCACAATCTCTCTCAATCCTGCAATATATTGAACCACTGAGCACCCACACACGAGCAAATGTCATCTCTCCCATCTCCTTGATTGACGTCTGCTCAGGTACGCTGCATCCCTGAATAGCGACTCCATCGCTATTTTCGACCATCGGTCATCATCCCTTCTAGCGACGTGTCTTGCCCGAGCCCACTGACTTTTCACAACAATTAGAATCATGTATTTAGCCTCCGGATATTTTGAAATCCATGTGATCCCGTTTCTGTCTCTCAATGTAAATCTAAGCACGCTTGCCACATTAATTTTTTTTTTTTATCACTGACAAACAAGACCGATGAATCGATAATTTGCAATTATCCTCATGAAAAGATAAACACTCAAAATAAAGGAATACTGCCCACACCTTTTAAAAGAGCCCACTAGGAGAGACCCACAAAAGATTCAGATACAACCTGCCACTTATGTTATCCATGGTCAGTGTACTCTGAACCACGCCCACATGCATACAGACAGAAACACCCAAAGAGTGTATTTTAGCAGAGAACAGGGCCATGGTGCATACCCCAGAATCTGTGCACAGCACACCCTCATTTGATCTCCATCAAAAAACACCCCTGTTTTCGCTCAATAAAAAAATTGATTAAATAACATCCCATGTTTGTGACACCATCTCTGAAAAGTATTGCTATTTTTTTTACTGGAAATATATTGGGGAAAAAATGCCAAAAGACCATGCAAGCTGCCAACCAAGTTATTCCTGTGACATGATACACTCTCGTGTCCACACCTCCTCCAGCAGTCAAACCCCATTTCAAGAGCCTCGCTGCATCGCAGGCATCTCTTGCGACATGACAGCAAGCAGAGAGGTGACGCAGAATCTCAATCCGTATTCACTTTAGTGCAGGTGCAGCCAGGCAAGTGAGCAGCCTCAGCGTGTCTCTGGCCGTTAACCCTCTGCTCCTGCTGTTTCTGCTGCTGCAGCTGTTTCTACTGCTGCTTCTGTTTTTTCCTGCTGCTGCTGCTGCTTCTGTCGACAGCAAACAGCGTGTGCCACTGTCAAAGTAATAACTATAGTCGCTGCGGATGTGCCAATAACCGCAATCGCGATTGTGAAAACATTGTCTGGGTTGATAAATCCTCGTAGAATTATGAGATTAAAAATAGTGCACTCATGCGAACGAGGTGCTTCAGGCTCTTTGCCGGTGGCTAATGAATTTAGTTCCAGTTACCAAGTACACTACTGTACATACAAATGAAACAAAAACAATCCTTTAAAAGTTTAAGTCAATCACGCTCTTGTGATGAGCATATATTTAATTACAAGTAATGCATATCTCCCAGACACATTCAGCCAGACCAAGAGGCTGTGACCAAAATACAGAGCTGCCCATATTAAAATGTGGACTGCTTTTGCTTTTAGAGTAGAGCCCGCTAAAATTAGACATTCGCAGACAATGAAGCTAATGACAATCCTGCTGACTCACACGAACGGGGGTGCTCCGAGGGCAAAGCATGCGAAGCCAGGCACCCAACAGCAAAGCAACGGGCACTGACAATTCGCGCACACTCGGCAGGTTATCTGCATGGGCTGAGCAGTGGCCTCAAGGCACCCATTCGTTATGACGTGGGTTCTTCACTGGGAAAAAACATGCGTGGGAATGAGTGAGGCGGGGAGGGCCATGTGCTTTGGAAGCCATACCAGTGGGAGTCACAGCATCTAGATTCTCGGCATGCAATGTTTGTGCACCGCTCCGATTGTACCTTTGATACCATTCCTTGTGCAATATCTGTTTTAATAACACGGGACGGCTGCATAGGTGGTCGCAAACACAGCTTTCGAGCTTGCGGCATGAATGGAGCTGTGGTGTCACTCATTGATGGCCGTTCCACATTCCACATGGAATGTTTACAGTCGCTTCCCATGGACACCAAAATAAATTGTGTTTTTTTTCCATGTCAATACACTACGGTGAGCACAGTTCTCACAATGAGGTCATACTGCTCACGACGCTCATTTAGCTGAACAAATTCAGCTGACTGACAGCCGACGCCACGCACAAAAGTGCAAATGTCCCTCTGGTAAGGGGGCATGGCGACTCTTTTGAGATCGACGGCGCTTAAGACTGGCGGAGCGCGATAGGTCAGCCACTAGGCTTCACTTTGTCCAAGTTGCAAGCAGCCAGCCGGGCAGGCTAGATTTACAGTTCACAGGGGAGTTCTTAAAAAATAATTAAAATCGTTTAAGGCCTTTCTCACGAGAATTATAAAGCTGCTTTGAGAATGCTTACCATAAATCGGGACGACTTGGGAATGCATCTTTCATTAGCTGGTACCGTGCTAGCGATATGTGCACCCCTTAATGAGATATTATTTCCTCTGCACTGGTTCTGCTTTAAACTGTGTCTGAACAACATTCTGTTGGGTTTTATGCCTCTGTACTCAGCTGCATTGCCACACATGCTACTGCTTTGGAAAGTAAACACTACGTCTATATATATACACACAATATATGGTGTTAACATCTTTTTAATCACCAGTGACCATTACTTCACACTTGACATTTTCCCCAGATAGAACATGCCAGGGGTAGGGTGTGTGTTTTTTTTATATTATATTGCCAGAAAGGAATGAAGCATTTAAGTAATGTACCCCTAAAACACATTACCCGCCACTCCTACGCAACATGCGATCACTGAGCCACTTGGCACAGCACGCACGCTGCCCAGCAGGCACACGCGCTGCTACCAACTGTAGGGGTGTTAGAGAGAGGGCCGTTATGCATGGCAGCTTATGGGAAACAAACACAGTGGGCGGGGCTACGTGAGTGCACGGGGGGGGGTGCTCTCAACGACGTCCGCACCAGGCAGCCCGGGGCCCCACCCCTCAGCGGGGGTGGAGTATAAAGGGGGATGTGTCAGAGGGCTCGGGGCAGAATGTTAAAGCTAAACCAGTGAAGACTGAAGATCGTCTAGCTAGAGCCCTGGACTCCCCTGGGTCGCCGCCCTTGTCAGGGCCGCGCAGGACCGAGCCAGCGGCGTGGTCCCGAGAACCAGAGCTAGTGCTCTGGGACTCCGGGTACCGTAGCCCGACTTACCAGTGTCGGGCCAGACAGCCTCCCCTAGCCCGTTAGTGGAGGACTAGGAGGTAGGTCAGAGATAGCTAGCAGTGTATTCCCAGCTAGCCGGGTGAGGGGGCCGATACCCCCTCCAGTATTGTATGTCCGCGGTTGTGACAACTGTTGCGGAATAAATACGTGTGCCTCAACCCCGGCGTCCAAGAGTCTTCAACGATATTACATCTGGTGTCAGAAGTAAAAATCTATGAACATGGACAAGCGCCGGTCAGCTCGGGTCAGGATACCGGGGGCGGAGGACACCGCTGCAGTCGGAGAGCCCGGGACGGGTGAAGAGAGCACGGAGCAGTCGGGGCCAGATACGGCTACGCCGCAGCAACAGGAGGGTGGAGAGGTGTCGGCAGAGGGGCTGAGGCAGGCGCACGCCAAGCTGATGGAGCTGCTGCACGCCGCTGCCAGCATGCTGGACCACATCACTCAGCTGGGGGCTGCTGGACCGCCACGGGGCGACGAAAGCCGACGACCACAGCGCCTTCCCGCCATTTCGGCGGAACTCCAATTTGAAAATCCCGCCATCACCGCAGCTGCAGTTGAGGGCGTGGCCGGCCTGAGCATCGCGTCCAACGACAGGCATACAGTACCTGCCGCGTCATCGCCAACGGACGGGACGTCACCACGGGTGCGACCGGCGATGCCATCGGTCGTGCGCGCCGAAGCAGAGCCGGGTGAGGGGGACGAGGAAGGGCGACCTTCTGCAGCAGCCGCTGCGCTACATCAGCGACTGCCTCCACTCAAAGAATTTGTGGGCGAGGAAGGCGACTGGGGCGGCTTCCAGCGGCGCTTCCTCGCTCACCAGGAGATGGCGAAGTGGACGGACGCCGAGGCTCTCCGCACGCTGCCAGCACTCCTCGACAGCGACGCCCTCGCCACTTTAACATCGGCACTGAAGGAGAGGCGCTCTACGCTGCAGACGGCGATGCAGGTGCTGGCTGCAGTTTATGGTCCGCCGTCAGACTGTCGCCAACTCTTCTACGATCGCAAGCGGGGGGCAAAGGAGTCGCCTCTGGCGTACCGCACAAGCCTCCTGGCACTGGCAAAGGCGGCCTTTCCACGGATGGACAACGAAGGTGTCGACGCCATGGTTACAGAGAAGATACTCCTGCTGGCGGACGACTTGGAGATCGTCATCGTCGCACAGGACGACGCGGAGATGTGCTCCCTCCAAGCAGCACGACTCCTCCACGCAAACCTGCTCGCGCAACGACGCAAGGCCAGCAAGGCGGCGAGCGGGCGTACCGTGGCCGCAGCCACCCTCCCGGCGGAGGAGATCTGCGCCATCGACCATCAACGGCGGCAGGGAGCGGGAGTACGGGCGGACCGGGGCGGCTCGAGCCATCCCGATCATCCGTCGTCGTCACCAGCGCTCCCGCGCTGCTACAACTGTGGTATCCGGGGCCATGTCGCCTCGGGGTGCCGCTCTCCTTGGCAGCGTGGGACGACACCTCGACGGGACGCCGGCCCTCTTCCCAAGCTCCATCATCATAACCCGGCGAGTCGCGGCACCTCACATGTTTGGCCCACGCACACACCCGCCACACACTCATTAACCGCACCGATTGGGGGGCCAATATCGCGCACCATCGCACCAACACGCACCACTCTGGGTACTCAGATTGAACCCAGCCAGTGGTCCGTGTTGGCCCATCGTGTTGTTGCCGCGTCGTCGGGGTCGTCGGCCGTTGTGGGGCACATCGACGGGGTCGAGGTGCGCATCCTGGTCGATACGGGAGCATCGGCGACCATTATTTCGGAGTTAATTTACAATATTCTCCCTGCCAAGAGCCGTCCTTTGATGCCTGTTAACGTGCCATTCTTTGCTGCTAACGGGGGCTCACTTGGCATCATCGGACAGATTCGAGCCCTAATTTGTATCGGGGATATTAAATTGTCTGGGCCGATTTTTGTTTCCTCCTCGCTGGCGGTTCCGTGCCTGCTGGGGACGGACCTCCTGGCCAAAATGCCGATTAGGATATTAATCGACCAGGGATGCATTGAGCTCCCGTCGGGCCGACGCATGGCGTTTCTGCCATCCCCCGGTACGAGTCGGACGGCGTTCGCAACGGTGCCGGCGTTTGTAGATAGAACGGTGCGCGTTCCTCCGGGGGCACAAATGTTGGTTCCTTTGAAACTTCGGCAGCCCTTCGCTAAGGGCATTGGGGCCCAAGGGGTTCTGCTGGGGCCATCTAGGGCCGGGGTTAGTGGACCTCATTTACTTCCGGCCCAGACCATAGTAAGAGGGGACGGAGACCCCTTCATCGCGGTCCTCAATGTGGGCTCGCAGACGGTGGTGGTCCTGCAGGGGACCGTGCTTGCTCACGCGACGCCGGTGCCCTGTGAGGAACCCGTCGCGAATCACGTGAGTGCTGTCCCTGCGCCGCGACCACATTCGGACAGTGATGAAGGGTGGCTCGAGGCGCTTTGTGCGGGATCGACAGACCTGTCAAATTCAGAGCGTCAACAGCTTAAAACGCTACTGCGGGAATTTTCCGACGTTTTCAGTCGGGACAAATACGATTTGGGTTGCACTCATCTGCTGCGTCACCATATTGATACAGGTGACAGCGCGCCAATACGCCAGAATCCGTTTCGGTTAAGTCCCGCCGAAAAGGACCATGTCAAATCGGCTATTGATGACATGTTAGCCGCCGACATCATTTCTCCTTCCACCAGCCCTTGGGGAGCGCCGATCGTCCTGGTTAAAAAGCAGGACGGCTCGTTGCAGTTTTGCGTTGATTTTCGGCGCCTTAACAAAATTTCGGTTGCCGACGCATACCCGCTCCCACGGATGGACGAATCGCTGGACGCCTTGGCGGGAGCGCGATTCTTCTCCACATTGGATTTACTTTCGGGATTCTGGCAGCTTCCTCTGGACGATGATTCAAAGCCTAAAACTGCTTTCCGTACACCGCACGGCCTGTTCCAATTCAACCGGTTGCCGATGGGACTCCACTCAGCGCCGGCAACTTTCCAGCGTTTGATGGAATTGGTTTTGGCTGGATTGCAATGGGATTCGTGCCTGATTTATTTGGATGACGTTATCGTCTTTAGTAAAACTTTTGACGAACATCTCCAGAGGTTGCGGGCGGTTTTCCTAAAGATGCGGGCTGCTAATTTGAAATTCAAACCCCAAAAATGTCATCTGTTACGCGATTCGGTGCGTTATTTGGGACACATCGTGGGGCGCTCAGGTATTGCTACCGATCCCGCCAAAACGCAGTGCGTCAGCTCCTGGCCGACTCCCACCTCGGTGGAAGAGGTCAGGAGTTTTATTGGCTTCGCGTCGTATTACCGACATTTCGTCACAGATTTTACGACGATTGCGAAACCCCTACACGCTTTAACATCAAAAGGGGTTCGGTTCCACTGGGGTCAGGAGGAGGAGGCTGCTTTCTGCTCCCTTCGGGATGCCCTGGTAAAAGCTCCTCCCTTGAGTTACCCCGATTTTTCTAAGCCTTTTTTGCTCGACACCGATGCGAGCAACACAGGTATTGGGGGCGTGCTTTCCCAGGTGGTTGACGGCGTGGAACGGGTGGTTGCGTACGGCAGTCGGGTGTTGTCTCCGGCGGAGCAAAGATATTGTGTCACCCGTCGGGAACTGTTGGCAATTGTCTATTTCATCCAACAGTATTGCCCATATCTGTACGGTCGGCATTTCACCGTCCGCACAGATCATGCGGCACTGCAGTACGCCCTGCGAGTTCAACAGCCATCGGGACAATTGTCCCGATGGTTGGAGATCCTCCAGGATTTTGATTTTGAAACCACCTACCGTAAGGGCGTTCGCCACACAAATGCTGACGCTCTGTCGCGCATGCCAACCACCTCCGAATGTGCATGCCTCCTGGGGTCGGGACGTTGCAGGCCAGCAGGGGACATACCGGTTCCGGTCCTGGCGGCCGCCGGCCACGACGAAACATTGGTTCCAAATTCAATCGCACAACAGGGAAAAGATTCCCTGTTGGGGATGCCCGTCAATGAATGGGGGCGCCTCCAGATGGAGGATACCTCTCTCCTCGAGTTGCGTCGTCGCGTCGGCTGTGCTGGGCAGGGCAGGGGTGATGCCGACGCATGGGAATTGGTGCATGGTCTGCTGATGCACTGGGACGGAAAATCCCATCGACATCGGCTGGTGGTCCCTTCGGGGTTGCGGGGCAAGGCGGTGTGGGCCGCACATGAGCGCCTCCTACACCTGGGGACCCAAAAGACCCTCGCCTTACTCCAACTCGATTATTTTTGGCCAGGCATGATGAAGGATGTCGGGGATTTACTGGGGTCATGCCCTCGGTGCGCGCAACGAAAACCGCCAGCACGTGTGTCTAACCCACCCTTGCAGTCAATGAAAGTGTCCAGAGTTAACGAACTCGTCGCACTGGATATTTTGGGCCCATTCCCCGCCACACCCAGGGGCAATAGATATTTTTTAACTGGTGTGGAGTATTTTACACGCTGGCCTATGGCCTGGCCCCTTGCCAACCAGTCGGCAGCAGCCATCGTGGAGGCCTTTGTTCAGGGTTATGTCCTGGACAAAGGTGCTCCGGAGCGGCTGCTGACCGACCAGGGCAAAATTTTTTCCGGTAAATTGCTCAAAGAAGTCTGTGAGCTCCTGGGCACGAAGAAAATTCGTACCTCCCCATATCACCCGCAGACTGACGGGATGGTCGAGCGTCTGCATCGGACCATCGTGTCAATGTTGTCACAGCAGGTGTCGGACTCACAGACCGATTGGGACTTGCAAATTTAAGGGGTATTGGCGGCGTACCGGATGGCCCCCCACGCAGCTACGGGATTTTCACCCTTCTACCTCATGTACGGCCGCGAACCTGACCCGCCTGTTCGTTCCCAGCTGCAGATCCCCGCGCCTAAGGGAAAAACTAAATTGGCTGACCATGCAAAATTTAATTTGGCCAAATTGACAGAGGCACGGGAATGAGCGGCTCAGACTGGGTCGGGCGCACATGCTGCAGTGGAAGCCGGGGGACAAGGCATGGCTGCATTGTCCCCAGGTGCCACTCGCAACCTCCTCTAAGCTGGTGCGGCCGTGGCGGGGCCCTGTGGAGGTGGTCGAGGTTTTGCGACCGCAGTGCGTGCGCATCAAATGGGGGAAGCGGCGGTGGTTCGTCCACCCCTCTAGATTAAAACCCTTCGTTGCGGTACACATCCCCACTTCACACACGCGTGGCCAAACATGTGGGGGGTCGACCGACTCACTGGGTCCGTCTCCGTCGCGCTCACCTAATGCCTTGCCGGCTGTGCCACCTCCAGGTGCATCAGGAATGACGGGCTCACGCCCGATCACCCCTCCTGGGGATGCCAAGGGTCACGCGGCGTTGGATGAGGACTCACTCCGAGACGGACAGTTGCCACCTGACGGTCCACCACCCGGGGTTACCCCGTGTGAGGGGCCCGCTGCACGGACACGCGCTAAAATGCGCAGACTGTTGTGAGGCCGGAAGATGTGTACATAGGTTGTGTTCATTGCGTGTTGTGTGTGTGGTGGGTTCCCTGCAAATTGTGTATAGACTGTTTTTACGGAATTCGTATTTAATCGGGGGGGTGCGTCGGGTTGTTTTCTCTTCTTGCTGTTGCGTTCTTGTTGTGTTGTTCTTGTTATTGTTGAAAAATAGTGAGGCACACGCGCGGTCAGGGGGTAAATGCGCTTTTATTGTCGTTTTTTTTGTATGTTGGCAGCCGGGACGGCTGCAAGCTATGCGGGGGGGGGGGGGTGATGTAGGGGTGTTAGAGAGAGAGCCGTTATGCCTGGCAGCTTATGGGAAACAAACACAGTGGGCGGGGCTACGTGAGTGCACGGGGGGGGTGCTCTCAACGACGTCCGCACCAGGCAGCCCGGGGCCCCACCCCTCAGCGGGGGTGGAGTATAAAGGGGGATGTGTCAGAGGGCTCGGGGCAGAATGTTAAAGCTAAACCAGTGAAGACCGAAGATCGTCTAGCTAGAGCCCTGGACTCCCCTGGGATGCCGCCCTTGTCAGGGCCGCGCAGGACCGAGCCAGCGGCGTGGTCCCGAGAACCAGAGCTAGTGCTCTGGGACTCCGGGTACCGTAGCCCAACTTACCAGTGTCGGGCCAGACAGCCTCCCCTAGCCCGTTAGTGGAGGACTAGGAGGTAGGTCAGAGATAGCTAGCAGTGTATTCCCAGCTAGCCGGGTGAGGGGGCCGATACCCCCTCCAGTATTGTATGTCCGCGGTTGTGACAACTGTTGCGGAATAAATACGTGTGCCTCAACCCCGGCGTCCAAGAGTCCTCAACGATATTACACAACGACCAAAGCTTCGGAGAAAGAATACCGCTTAAAAAGCGTTCACAGATGAGATGGGCACTTGCATAAGAGACCTGTCCTGGTTATTTGGGTCCAGGACCATGGGAATTTGGTAATTGGGGCTCCCCACAAAATCATCTGCAGCAGCAGCAACGACAGCAAGGAAGGACTAACCGAACCGATTCCGTTCTTGTTCACACCAAGTGAGTTCAGACACATTTGGGTTTTTTTGTTCTTTCACAGTGGTTGTCGTTCCTGGCCGTGTTTAACTGCGCACTCGGTGGCAGTGGGGTTGCAATTTAATTGTGCTTCAGGACTGAGTAACGGAAGGAATTTGAAAAGTGCACGACGATCTTAATCGCCCATACGAAAGGCACACCTATATTTCATCACAAACTATTTATACCGGAGGCACATGCACACATCACGCAACTCTTGTTCGATCCGAACCTCCAGTAAGTGTGCTATTAACTTTGTTACCCGAGTTTGACTCTCGGCCACGGATAACATGAGTTTTGGGCGATATCTGAACTGATCCTGCCCTTCCCAAACTGGTGAAGCATGGTAAAAAAAAGAAAAAACCCAGGACTGACAGCATGGGGAGGACTTCATCCCAAGTTGGATTGACAAGGCACTGCAAAGTAAGTGTAAGTCTATAGGTATGGACAACGTTTCTCAAGGGAAATTAATGAGTGAGGGGATTGCTGTACAGTACAGAGCTGGATGTATAGCCCAGATGAGCAACATCACTTGGTCCTTCGTATTTGCGAGAATGTTTTGTCCTGTAACACAGCAGCCCTTAATCTGCTATCTGTGGCAATCACCAACATGAACTGAGGGTGCAACAACCACAAACAAAAACATCCTCCTTAACTTTCAAGCATATGTTCTTTGGTCTCACGAGGCAGATAAGTCACACAGTCGACTAGCCAACTGAAATACGACTTTATTTTAATCCTTTTTGTATTCACAACCTCTGTCTGTGTTTCAAACCGGTGATTAAAACGTTCAGTTGCTGGGCTGGTAAATGTGCTGACCTGACTTGCGCTGTGATGCAAGGGGAAAAAGTACGTGTTTGAAAAGGGTGGCTGTCAAAGCTTTGGGTGCAAACAGGTATACAGTCGTGCCGTATTATCGTTGGCGTTTGACAATAATGCTAAGCTCATGTCCAAAACTACTGTGAAACAGAAACTTCACTTAGCAAGCTTCCTCATGACATTCCTGCCAAACGATGCCGCAGAGGAAGACCAAGTTGGGTTTTTTTGCTGCATGAGTGTTGCTCCATATCAGGTTTGTTGAGGCCTTGCCTACATGTCTTCTACTACCACATTACATCATTGACCGAATTGCTATATAAGCAACGTGAGGGTCATGGAACAACCTAATTTGTTTACTTTAATGAGTCTAAAGTTTCGGAGAAATTCTCTCCATGATCTTCAGGTGAAACAAGGGAAATTAATCGTGATGCTTTGTGTCAAAGCACAGTGAAGAAGTCTGTTTATATCCACAGCGGCCATGATCCAAACCCATAGCCCAAGGCCCAAATGTCGAGTTGGAATTAAAAGTTGGTAACCAATAAAAGGAAAATCACTCGGTCACGTTAGTGAGAGAGAAAGTAGCAACTAATTGGTAAATAGCTCAATTATAACAGTCAGAATTAGTTTTCTTAAATCGAAATGCTCAACTGTAATGACAAGAGCTTTGGAGCTGGAATGTGTGGATCAAGCAAATGTGCTTATGGCTGAGACACACTCAGTACCTGTAAAAGTGACCTGTGGAAATGAATGCAGAAAATAAACTGCTGAAGTACTTTCGTACAGAATTGAGTGTTATTTCTTCGTGTGCTTGGGGATTTTTTTCCCAAACAATCGACTTTATCCAGAAATGCGCAAATACAGTACTCTACTCACAATTACAATCACCAAAAAATCAAAGCAGCATTAGAGTATTAAGCTTCAGTATTAATATCATCTCGTTTACAGGTGCTCAGTTAATTATTACATGACAGGATGGGGAGGCTTTCATCCAGCAGTGGATTGACCCAGGTTACTGTCGGCGCTGGTGCTAATGATGATTTATATGATAAGTGAAATAAATAGAAATGTTTACTAACGCTGATCCCATAGGCACCGAGGGCTGGGCAACCACGGCCCAGACGCTGTGACAACAACAACCGCCATTCGCCACTAAGTGGCGGTGACGTCACCACGACGCTTGTGCCAGGCTATGTGCACTTTGAGGCCACGTGAAGTGTCGAACGCCCACTAGCAGGAGGTCACAGGGCAGACCCAGATGCCACAGGTCGACTGACTGAGACAACTGGCTGATACACCACCTGTGCCCCCTACTGTGCCAACTTGCTGTGCTTTAGCCACCCGGCGCTCCGCTCGTTATTGTGAGTGTCGCTCCTCCGCTCTCCGTTGTTGTTGGAGGGCGACTGCCTCCAACTGCCCAGTAGCGTTCTGCACGAGCCTCCTCCACAGAGGCCGATCTTGACACCGCTGGTACCAGTCATCGGCAAGTCCACTCAGCTCCACATCCTCCTGTACCACATCACTCCATCTCTTCTCTAGCCCGTGCCGAGCCCGTTTAGCCCCCTCAATCCGGCCGAACAAAAGCTGTTTAGGCATGCGGTGACTGGGCATGCTGGCTACATGGCCCAGCCAATGCAGCTCTTTCAAGGATTTGTGAGCTCCTCACACAATCCAGCCTGGTTAAACCTAGGATGGATCGTAGGCAGGCCAGCCTAAATGTTTCTAACTGGCGAAGATGTTTCATTAGGGGGTCCACGTTTCACAAGCGTAGAGAAGGGAGGGAATGACTGTGGCCGAGAAGACCTGAAGCTTCGTGCGGAGCGACAGACCAGGTAGCTTCCACACAGCGTTACGCAACCGATGAAAAGATAATGCCGCTCGACTGATTCGGAGTGATACCTCTGCTGTTAAACCGGAGCCGGTCATGAGCACACTGCCCAGGTATGGGAAACTCTCCACTCTCTCCACAACTGCCCCATCACCAATTGGGAGTTGTGGGGGTGGAGTATCCGATGGTACAAAATACCCAGGCAGGTGCTTAGTTTTGAGGGGCTGATGGTAAGGCCCCACCTCTTAGTGGCAAGCTCCAGGTTCAGCAGCAGCGCCTTCAAATCCTCCTCTGAGTGAGCAGCAATTACCAGATCATCGGCATACTAACATGCTCTTTGGTTCTTTCGGTAAAGTCACGTAGGTAGAAATAAAAATAAAACAAATCACGACGTTTCGATCACAACACAAGCAATCTTCATCAGGTGGAACAACTACAGCAAGAAAAATGCTGAAGGAGGCGAGAGAGCTGCCGTGGCAAGAGGTTATATAGGTAAGAAAGGGGGGAGGGGCAAGGGGGGGAGAGAGGGGGGTGGAGCAGGGGGACGGGGGGCTGCGTGAGCGCTAGGGGGAGAAGAAGTGAGGCAGGGGGGGAAATAGGCGGGGCTAGAAGTGGGAAGCTGAGTGTGGGACAATGAGAGTGGGCCTATCGCTTTTTTTCAGCTAGCTTGAACACCTACTCTGTCAGCCAGGGTCTCTGGGGAGGTCTGGACTGTGTACCCATAGCAGCCATTGCAGCTGCATGAGCCACAGTCCTATATCTTGCCCATTTCTCCTCGACATCAGGGGGAGTGGGGGACGATGCCAACCCCAGCCGCAAGCGATTATTAAATTCTCGCTTGCAACTTTCATCAGCTAGCTGAGACTAAGGGTTTGAATGGGGTCCTGGGTGTACACCCACCACTGGAGTGGAATAAAGGCAGGCGCATCTTACAGATGGCAAGTCGATGGTCAGTGGGGAGATCAACTCCATGGTAGGTCCTGGTGTCAAGAACATAGGCCCGCATCCACTGTTCCGTCACTATGTAGTCCAGCAAATGTTCTTGCTTGGACCCGGAATGCATCCATGATGTTGTGTGGATGCGCCGATGTCGGAACAGTGTGTTGGTAATTACAAGCCCATGGGCTGCACAAAAATCTAGCAGCCTCCTACCGTTATTATTGAGCTGATCTGGCACATGCCTTCCAATCACTCCAGACCAGGTGCCAGCATCATGACCAACTTGGGCATTGAAGTCACCCAATAAGATGACTCTATCCCGAGGGGCCACTTTAGCTAGCACCTGTGACAGGAGGTCATAGAAGGCATCTGACGCATCGGCCTTGCCTGCATCCCTCCATGTATGTTCGTCTTCAGTGGGGGCATAAGTAACCATGACAACCACTCCTCACCTCTGAGTGATAGGAAGGCAAGCCCAAAGTAGCCTGGGGCTTACAGCTTCCCACACCTCACCGCCACGCTCCCACGCCCCCTTCATTCTTTTGTTCAGAAGAAGAGCCACTCCCTGTTGTTTGGCAGTCTCCTGCCCCGAGAAGAGGACTGTCCACCCCTCATGGTGGCAGGAGCCACAGCCGGTCTACCGGACCTCCTAAATACCACAGAGATCCAGACGGTACCGGTCCAGCTCCCGACAGAGGAGTGGCAGCCTCTCCTCCGCAGTGAGCGTTCGAACATTCCACGTGGCCACACGTAGTGGTTTTTTGTTGTTTCTGGAGGAGCCCCGAGGGTAAGGATTCAGTCTCCTGGTTCTGCCAAATGGGGTTTGGCCAGGAGACGTCATAGACGCCTGTCCCCCTGGGGCCTCCGGCACAATCTTATTAATACAAATTTTCCGTCGTGGTTTAGCGGTAATTAATTGAAGGTTACCAGCCCCTCGCACCCGTCCAGGGCCTCCATTAGGCCGCTGTGGTGGTCACAAACCCCATGAGGGGAAAGGCCAATCGGAATTGGCCCTCCCCCCACAGCACTGCCCACGACAGCGTTGCCTGTCCGGCACCACGAGGAGGAAGGGGATTGTTTTGCTGTGACAATGCACTGCACCACCTTCACTACTGAGCATGATCACACCCACAACGACAACCCTCGGAGGACAACGTCAGTGAAACTCACATGTGGGGGCTCAGCTCGTAGAAGTTGCGGTTGCGGTATTCCTCCACCTTCTCGGACGTGTAGATCGGCAGCGCCTTGTAGGGGTTCATGGAGATCACCACGCCCCCGATGTATGTCTGGAAATTCAACAAGGCACCGTGCCATCGTGAATCCTCATCATTTGACCTCTGTGACCCTCTCCCCTGGACGTAGCCACGTGCCGGGACAGTTTACACATATGCCCTCCCTCGCTACCCACCACCAGAGGTGAAATGCTGTTATCTTTAACAACTCTAAATAAAAGCATTCATAGCATGGTGACGTTGAATAAACAAAACGTGGTGTGTTTTGCTTGTGCGAACAATGAGTGTTATCGAACGTTTTCTTAATGTATAAAATGTACACATCAACGGACTGACTGGTGCACTGCATTGGTGGAAAGACAGCTTCTACGAATACCTGGCAGAAAATGAGTACAACATCTACTTTCCACAAATTTGACAGATTTTTTTGTTTCGTTCCCATAAAAAAAATTGCCAGAGCAGGGAGTGTTCTGCCAACACTAAAATCGGACCCACGGTCTCATGTGACACCAACAGTGGCAACCAATACCATACAGCTCGCAAGACCTCGACAGCCTCAATTCTCTTCCTGCGTATGACATTAAGTTCAAGAGATAAATGTCGAGGTCTGCTAGCCACGAGAGGGGCTTCAGGAGAGAGTTTTTTTTGTAATTTTGCTATTCCACCTCCATAAAAGGAGTGTAGAATAGAGTGGTGTTTACTGTATGGTCCATAGTTTTGGTTGCATGGCCACAATTGACATCAATGAACTCCTCCCATGTCCTTGTGAGCAGGGAAAAAAGATCCACGATTTCGCCCAGTAAACCTGACTTGTAACCTTTCAGTAACTCCATGCTTCAATTCTTTGCTTAGTAATGGGATGTAGAGATGTTAAATTACTCTCAACAGATCTTCCAACTGTGCTAAAATTGGTTCTACAGGTAGGCTTTTGCGAACAATATTATCCATTAAAGGGGTTAATTTTTGGAGGGAAGATCACCTAAATATGTGTCGTTAAACCCGCCACCACCCAATACAGTCAGCCTCTGTTATGTGCTAAAACTTGAACAAAGACGAGTTTGAGCAACTTAATCTGGACAAACACGCCTGATGAAGACCGCTTGTGTTGCGATCGAAACGTCGTGGTTTTTTGCTTTTATTTTTAAATTATTTTATTTAATTTTTTTTTTTCTATCTACATGACTTTACCGAAAGAACCAAGAATATGCAAATTGTCACGTTACATTGCCTCTGAAATATCACGCTGGACAAATAAATGTGAAAATGTATATTATTGTTAAGCTCGAGGCATGTGTAAATTACATCAAGATATCAAAGCATGTGCATCCACAAAATGTGTTTCGGCGGTTGTGGATTCAAACATGACGGCAATTAGCCTGCGATGAGGCACGGTGAAGCAAACAAAATAATTAATAATTCCACCTATAAAATAAGTGGTCACCCCACCGTGGCTGCCACAAGGCGTCATTGCTACAATTCCCCACTTTTCCATGTGGACTCAGAACAAGTGCTGCGGTTTAATCGCTCGCTCCCGCAGGAGGATTCTTTTACGAGCTGCACGGCTGCCCCTTCAGCTGCACAGCTGCCCATGGGAGCGACCACGCCAGAACAAACAGGGGGGCGACTCGCTCTTCCTGCCATGGCCTTTTGAGCTTTATTTTGTGAGAAATGCCACTGCTCTACACTGTGCCGACTGTGTAGCTTTTATTGAATAACTGTCAGAACATTATGAGGTTTTTTTACTCGAGTAATTTACGTTCCTTTCCCTAATACAATGCACAGCCATGGTAAGGTCACATTGTAAACACGAGGAAAGGTTATATATGTATTTTTTGGTCATAGCGTGTCATATTGTTCCAGACAAAATAGTACCAGACATGTAAAGAACATTTAATTTAAAGACTATTGAATTCATAGATTATGTTTTTAATGAAGTACAAGCATTGAACCTACAATAGCAGTTCCACACGGGTCCTCCTGTGGAGCACTGGTTGAGGTGATGTGATCACGTGGTTGAATGTTCTGTGGCAATTCAGGAAATTGTCACAAGTCCGTGCCATTATTTGAACAAAAAAATATGTTTTTGTTGTCTTCTACTATCGAGAGTGTCTGCATTGTACATTCGGCCCTGTGTCTGTTTCGTTGTTTTTATTTGCCTCGTGATATGTTAGCATGTGATATACAAATCATTGCACCAATTGTCACTGACATTCTGAGACCTGGTTAGACGTATGTTTTTTAGCATAAAAGTGCATCTGGATCAATGAATGTATGACTAGGAACATGCATACATGTTAATCTATACTGTGGGGAGGTGCAGCAGTGTTAATGGTGGGTGTGGTGCGGTGGGCCCGTGTTAAGGCTGCGTATGGTGTGGTGGGGCAGAGTTTATGGCGGCGGTGGCGGTGTGACCTGACAGGATGCGGCGTGACATGGGCAGTGAGACTCACGTAGACTTGGTTGTGCTGGAATCGCTTGCGCAGGTTCTCAATGAAGGAGTCCTCGGTGAGGGGGTCTAGCAGGACCATGTCCCCGACGCCCACCATGTCGTCCAGGAATGAGGTGCTCACCTTCTCCATGGTGCTGCGTGCGTTGTCACTCTGCCGGCACACCACACGACACAGCCCTCACCATCACCGCCATCCTCAGCACAAACTTACGTTTATTCTGTAGGGGTAGTCGTCACCATCATAGTAAAGCTTGCTACAATCGCCTTGTCCCTAATTTGTACCCGTTCATAATCAGTATCGTCAATGACAAAGCCAGATCATTCAACTGACATGAGGCTGCTGTTAGGAGGATGCTAGCACGTGGGCCGGCATGTGTTTGTGCGTGTTTTGTGATCATGCAGGGTTTTAATAAATTCAGATGCACGGAGAACAAACTCTAATAGATATGAGCTAATCGCGTTGCTTCACGATGCCTCGGTGTTTGATTTGATTGAGTCCCAAACCGTGCTTCCAACGCCTCCGTTACATAATTCCCGTCTGAACTTTGGTGAGACAGCAGGTGCATAACAACATTTTGTTTGATGTCCTAAAAAAATAGAGCTTGCAGCTCATGCTAAAATTCTTATCACTTTTATCTGATGAAAAATGCATGTGCGTGTGGGTTTTTTTTCCTGCTGTTTACACACACGTGCCACCGTTTCTCACAAAAGCTTTTATTGGATGAGCCTAAATAATTAAGAGGGCTTCACAATGCAGTTCGAGCTAAGTTCTTCTGAAATACTGTACACTACGTCCAAGAGCAGATGTCTCCCTGCTAAATTGGCCACACATTTGAATGGTGGCGCGGTAACAATTCCCAGACCTCGTTAACCCGAACGTACGCGGACACATGGCCACCGACTGCTGCAAGACCTTTTGTCAGCATCACCGCAAACATATACAAATAATTACGAGGCTCACAGCAACGTTATTATCGCAGCACGACGAGTGTTGCGCCATTGGCACAGCCGGCTACGGATGTCTTCACGTATTTGCCAAATGCTGTTTACTTCAAAGTAGGGCCACAAGATGAGTCCTGGACAAAGGCCCGGCTGATTCTGGTTCATGGCCACGGGCCACCGGAGTTCTTCACGAGCGAGCAGCTGTCACGTGTCATCGCTTAGCCACAAAGGCTGCCAGGGAACGGCCACGCCAGGGGCAACGCCACTGCCACAAACAAGCGGGGTCGGCATTAAAAACCGCTCACAGCGTGCGCGAGCAGTCGAGTGGCGGCAGTTGTGGATAAAATGCTTGCGAGAGGGACCAGCGCCTAAGCGGTTGGGACCAGGACGAGATATAAGGAGACCAAAAAAAAACCAGACCCACGTGCCTCGGGTTCTTTGTAAGGAAAATCAATAGCAGACACATTTCGTGGAAGGCTGCGCGTGTGGTTTTTGAGTGACTGCGTGATTGCACGCAGACAGCCTGGCTGTGATCCACATATAACAGACAAACAATTCCTGCTTGCCACCTTGCATGTGCTAATAAGCTGCCCTCTATACCGTGCATCGTCATAATCAGTCCCTTGATGCATACATCTGTAGAATGCACGTTCATGTGCAAGATTCTACACCTATAGAAAATAGTGTTTATTGACAAATGGGTCTCAATGAAACTCGCTATAGGACGATAACATTTGTTGATAGGATTTAGACATTTGCGGGATCCAAGTTAAACAACTTCAAACAGCAAGCACTCTGTGGCCTTTTAGTGTCACAATTTTAAGAGGATCAACAGATTAGCATTTATTCTTCACGGCAGTACTTAGTTTCCATTACATCTGACATCCTGGAATGGCCAATGAATGAAGAGTAGTCATCATTACATTCACCTCGTGCTGTCCTAAGCAGCAATGATCATGAACGCAACCGAACACTGAATTCAATTCAAAGTTTCCCCATGGAATTGTACAAATTATACATTGTTTTTTTTTTGCAGCCCATTTCATCGAAGAGGTGATTGCTCTGACACGAGCAAACAGGGACAGCAAAATTACTGCAATATCAAAGGGGCGCCAAACATGAAGCCATTGTTTTATTCGTAACGAGAGGCATGTCTTGCAGGCTTGTGTCACCTCCCGGATCGTTAGGTGGTCTGAGACCGGATGCTCGAGTGGGCACGCCACACAAAGTGGCAGGAAACAAAATAAGAGAAGAAAAAGCAGCTGAGACTCCACCCAGCTGTCCCCGGGTCGAGGGGACATTTGGCCACACCTCTGACGAGCAGGTGAAACAATACCACGGCTGACGGACAAGGGAGACCAAACAACTTCGGGGTGAGGGGAGACAGCCAACGCCACCAAGGCTGTCAACCCGCAGACACGGCATGCTCGCAGGACACACCATGCTCATACACAATGCTCACAGGACACACCATGCTCACACAGGATGCTCAATACAGCATGCCCACAGGCCCCCCCCCCCCCACACACAATTGATATTCGTCAACATTGCATTGTCAAAACTAATTTAAGCTTTTTTCTTATTTTCAGAGGATTACCTTTAATGTCATGCGTGTGTATGTATGTATGTTGAACTTCTTTCGCACCTTACGTAGCCAACCATGCTGATGCAGTGAATCGATGAATATTAATAGTCAATTGGATTGAACGCAACAAGTTCATATCTGTATGCTGATGGCCACTAATCTGCAGCTAAGTAAGTCACAGTGTGTGATATATATTTTTGTTATATGTTAATGAATGATGTGTAAGCAGGCCCTGGACCTCACGTGTACAAAATAGTTCACCCTCACAAGGTATGAGCAGTGTGATTAATAACCCACACGTGTCAAAATAACTGCTTTATTTTCAAACATTCCCCCTTGCAATGCCCATCAGACACACCGTACAACGTTAATAACATTCTCTCTGCATTGAAGCTTGAACAACGAGTTACATAACAGTGTTTCAACATGGCTTACAGCCTCTCTGATTTACATTCTACAAGTTCCACTGATTGCAATATGTCACCCCCCTACTGCTCATGAAGGTGAGCCAGACACACACACACGCCAGATTTGAACACCGCATGCACCCTGCAAGTGTACCACCAGCATGGGATGATGACTACAGTGAGCCAACTCGCACGTGTGGCCAACAAGAGGTTGCTCTTACTGATCCCTGGGGAGTGTTGGCAGCACGAATGGTGCTTGGTTGGCGTGGCCCTCCGACACTGGTGGGGTAAAGTGTGGGCACTTCCATTCGTGGGCTATGGGACTGTGTGCTTCTGGTGACATATGTCAGCGAGAGACCTGGGCACCGTGGGATATCCCTGCAACTGTCACACAGACAATAAAATAAACCCTGTCATCCACATTTTTTGACTGCTTTTCCAACAGAATGGTAAGCGACATACATATGACACTTCTCATATTTGCAAGACAGCTGATAGCAAATATGTTGCCTTTTAAGGATTCTTGTTCTTTCGTATTTACACAGTTGTAATTCTAAACTATCCCAAAAGGTTAAGTATAACAAGCAATATACTGTATGGTAGATATCATATTAAAGGCACACAGCCATTACCAGGGCAAATCTGTAATTGCATCAAGCTATGTGCAACCACAGATCTTCGTGCATTTTTGACAATCAATTCAAAGACAATGTTCTCTGTCACAAGTGATTCATAATCACCTGAGGCAGGTGGTAGCACTGCCCTCTCAAACAACTTTACTTTGAAAAGGTATCGTTTTCTCTGCGTTACGGGTTCCATTGACACCCATGTTGAAGCCTGGCAAAAACTATTTTGAAAACATATGAATGCTTTGCTGGTCTCAAAAAAAAAATATATATATACCGAGACGCCCTGTAAAGCTGCTGATGCTTAAGTACACATTTGTTCTCCGGTGCACATTTTTCTCAACTCACCTTTTTTGGCGACAGCTCTAAGGAGCAGGCGAGGAAACACTTGGACAGAACATAGTGGGGCTCGTGTGTGAACAATGAAAAATATAAAAGCACAGCGGATGACATGTTTTCAAACATTATACTGGTAGGAACCTCCTGGTTACACCAGCCCACAGGGGTTTATTGTGTCCGTCCGTCCGTCGTGCAGGGAGGGGCTGGGTGGGGAGGGGAGGGTGGGGAGGGGCTGGGTGGGGAGGGTGGGGAGGGGCTGGGTGGGGAGGGTGGGGAGGGGCTGGGTGGGGAGGGTGGGGCTGGGTGGGGCTGGGTGGGGAGGGGCTGGTCACCCCGTGGTGCCCTTATAAAACTCAACGTTTAACCTACTCATGCCGGCTTGTGCCTGCCCTCACAGTCGGGCATATTTGCATTGACTCTGGCCATTGACCGAGCAACCCAACGTTCCTACCAGCTCCCTCCGCAGGAATGTGTTTTTAGAACTTTCGTGCCATGTCCATTGGTGTTTAAAACTTGCGCCAGCATCTGGAGAATGAGCTGGGGAGATGAAAATTAAAGATGGCGCGCTTCTCAATCCCCTCCCCCCACCCCCCATTGTGGGTTGAAGTGAGTAGCTCTGACTCCTGACACCAGGTTTCCTTCCCCAAATTATATCAATATTAGAAAAGCAAAGCTTCAGCACTATTTTCTTCAAACTTCCCAAATACAGGACCACAGAAGTGTTGGCCCTAGGATTCTTGGTTCTGACTATATTTCATGGCCCACACTATTTGTTGCCAATGACCTAGTGATCTGGAATGCATCCCATCCCATCTGCACAGACCTCAGAAGCTAAACAGGGTTGAGCCTTGATAGTGCTTGCTTGGGTGGATGACAACTGTGCATAACAGGTGTTAAAGGATGTGGCCCTATGCTGTGGGCCGCACAGGGATAAAATTCAGAAATATTATTGTACTGTATTTCTGTAGTACCACATTAGTGCTTCCCACGTTCACCAACCTGTACTAATCGGCATGGTGAAGTATGGTAAAAATAAACCCATAACTTACATGATATGAGGAGGCCCTCATCCAGCAGTGGATTGACAAAAAGATGTACATGCATATCAGTGCACTAATGCATCATTACTTGTTCACAGTTTCAATTACAATAAGTTAATTGGATCAATCTTAATTTTAGAACTTTCGTGACTGCAGGAATTATTATTTGGTTCTTTCGGTTAAGTCACGTCTAAAGATAAAATAATAAATTAAATTAAATAATAGAATACGACGTTTCGATTGCAACACAAGCAATCATCATCAGGTATAATGAAATAGCGACATAAAATCTAACCAGAAAACTATAGACAGACATATTAGCAGACAGATATCACCAAGATACATAGCGAGAGCAACACAGGTAACAGAGAGGGGTGATCGTCTCTGTGGGGTGGCCTTAAATAGACAGAGGGGGGGGCGGAGGCAGAGAGAGGGAGGGGGGTTAGAGAAAAAATGAGCATATCAATGAGTGGTCAACAGACGTGGTGCTGCAAGTACGATGACACGGCAAGCAAGCCTGAAAATCAGGAGAAGGACACACTAAAATTAAATAACCTAGTAAAATATCGAAATGTAATGTAATACAACACAGAGGGTCGGTCAACACACAATCAACCAGGCTATGCGTTAATTGTGTGTTGACCGACCCTCTGTGTTGTATTACATTACATTTCGATATTTTACTAGGTTATTTAATTTTAGTGTGTCCTTCTCCTGATTTTCAGGCTTGCTTGCCGTTTCATCGTACTTGCAGCACCACGTCTGTTGACCACTCATTGATATGCTAATTTTTTCTTTAACCCCCCTCCCTCTCTCTGCCTCCGCCCCCCCTCTGTCTATGTAAGGCCACCCCACAAAGACGATCACCCCTCTCTGTTACCTGTGTTGCTCTCGCTATGTATCTTGGTGATATCTGTCTGCTAATATGTCTGTCTATAGTTTTCTGGTTAGATTTTATGTCGCTATTTCATTATACCTGATGATGATTGCTTGTGTTGCAATCGAAACGTCGTATTCTATTATTTAATTTAATTTATTATTTTATCTTTAGACGTGACTTAACCGAAAGAACCAAATAATAAGTTAATTGGAATAAACAAAACCATGCAACTGTAGGAAACACAACAGCCACATTCCAGCAATGAGCAAATGGCCCCTCGATATGCATTTAACATCATCGCGGGGTTTGTTGGTGTTATTGGGTCCAGGTGTTGGTTGTTATGTGGCAATGCTGAACTGTGTGGCGTGCAAGGCTGAGGAATGTGTTATTGGTCAAAACACATATTAGGGTATTTTTTGTGTCAGTCAAAACAAGGAAATAAATGTAATACTAATCCCAAAATATAAAAACGTTAAACTTGTTTTGTTTCCTCAATAAAAATGTTGCAATATTTGACAATGTTATAAACTTTATTATGAAACAACTGAGATTAAAGGTTTAAACATAGAGTCAATATCTCATATTAGCTGAAAAAATATTTAATGGTCCAACTGCAGGTGGCCAGTTCAGAATACGGACGTAGATTTGAATTTGGACAACCCTTCATGAATAAACCACGTGCTCAAGTATCGTGAGTTGATGGTCTCAGCCTCGTCACCAATTACTGCATTAACAAAAAATCGCATCATGTTTGGTTTCACACTCAATATGGCAACATTCCAGCCGTGAGACCTAAAACGCTGTCTTGGTTTGACTGGCAAGTGCCAAACATGTATCTTTCGGTAAAGTCACGTAGATGAAAAAAAGAAGAATAAAATGAAAATAACTAAATTTTTTTTTTTCATCTACGTGACTTTACCGACAGAACCAAAGAGTATGGATCATTGCAGTCACGAAAACTTCAAATCTAGAATTAAACATGCGTCTGTTCAGCGTGGCAGGTGGGAGAGTGTTGACTCCTGGTTTGTGCACCGTATAAGAAGTCATTTAAAGTGACGGGAGAAGCAGCTCTGTGATTCTCATTCACTCTTCTCCAACACAAGGGCATGGTGGACAGCTCTTCACGAGCTCTGAATGAATTCTTCTTCTTATCATCGTACGATGTCAATAGCACCATCAGGATAACGTTTTAGAAAAAGGCAATGACAATTTTTTTTTTAAATGAGAATAAAAAATTAAGAGAAACGATTAATTTGGAAGCATTATTAAGGTTTTGTTGTTTGGTTTAGAGTCCGTTTTACTCTCTTTTCCTTTGTTATGACCAACAAAAATATGATACAAGCAGCCGTCTTCAGGTGAAGATGGCTGCTTGCGTTGTAGCCGAAACGTCGTGAGAATTATTTTATTTTATTATGTTTTATTTTTATTATTTTATTACTTCCCTTCTACGTGACTTTACCGAAAGAACCAAGAAGATGAATCCCTGCAGTCACGAAAGCTTTAAATCGAAAAATATGATAATTTATAGTTTGACCAATACCACATTTCTCAGTCGTTTTCTAATATATACTACGTTTCAAGCAGACATATTAAAACGTGTTTTTTCCCATATAATGCAGCACAGATCAAGCGTGAGATTCCTTCAGCACTGAATCATCACGAGAAGCTTTCTTCTCAAAGCGCCCAGTGTCACATACCGAAATGCGCATCTCACAATTACATCTGCTGTTATGCAGCACTCGCTTCCGCGACACGGGCGTGGTGTGGGCCGATCGCCAAGCTGCTCTGGCTCCAAGCAAGCATCTCAAACACGCTCACCGCCAGCAGGCAAGCTTGGCTGGTGGCGGCAGTAGCCTCACAGGTAAGTAATTATTATGCACAGACAGCGTCCACATTGAAGCTGGTGAGCACACCCGGGCGACGCCGGGCAAGATGCCAGGTCACTTGATCTTCACGCAAAAGCAATTTATGGTTCTAAACAAGCAGCAGCAATGTGTGCATGCGTGTGAGCGCGTGAATGTGTGCGTGCGCGCGTATGTGTGTGCCCCCTCTAGCACATGAAGTGAGGAATTATTTAAAAAGTTAAATGTTTCAAATAAAGGTCAAACCAACCCCAATGCAGGCTTATTTTGAAATCCCAGCTTTAGCCATGATTACATATTAATCATATGAAGGTATTAATATCTCAGGAATTATATATTTTTTAATTGTGTTGCGTTTGACACTGCTTACATTTGATATTCCGTTCACAACGGCGTTTGTTTTGACCACCCTTGTGTGTCATTACAAAGATGTGTTTCATTAGGTATAGCTGAAGCCACACACATCTCTGGATGTGCATGCAGATGTGTGGGAGGAATTATTTTAAATGAAGTCCACATGTATGTGCGTGACTGAATGAGTGAATGTATGGGAGATCGCTAACAGCACTTGCCCCAAGGTCTGTTTAGGTTGTACGAGGGATCTTTGTCTTTGTATGGGAGCAGGCCGCAGCAGAATGAGTTTTCCCTCTGAACAATGCATGTGCTCATTGCACAATTTCAGGATGGAACATTTACCCAATTTTTGCTCAGGCGTCTGAGTAAAATCCACAGGCGAAATATGCGTATGGTGAATTGATGTAAATAAATTGTTCCATGTAAGCACATGAAGGGATCACATGAACTCATTACATAAAACAAAAGTCGTGCATATATCCCGAGCCTTAAGAGTCAAAATAAATTGATCAATAGATGCATAATTACAACGCTACTGACAGTTCACTTACAAAGTTCATACAATCCAAATTAATGTTATTTGAAGAGTGCCGAGCCCAGATCCACACTGGAGAACTCAGCACCTTTGATGAGCATGGTTGATTATGTACGGTGCGAAAGAAGTTCAACATACATACACAAAGAACCGACACCATTAACACCATTAACAAATCAATAAGACGAGTGACCCTAGAAAGAAGGTATGGTCATCAGTGGCTGGACATCACGGCAAGGCTCCATCATGATGGCATTACACCAGCATTAACCTGCTTGAGCATCTACGGGGCCAGCCTGAATTAAGTCAGCATTTTTATTTTCGCCAGCCTTAGGCTGGTCAACGATGGCCTGTGAAATTTTAGACAAGTCTTACTTGGGCTGTTGATTTCATGCGGTCTTTCGCATAGTCTTGTCAACTCGAGCGGTAAGAAATTGTAGCTGTTAAACATTGGTGTGAAGAGCATGCAATGTACCCTCCCTCGCTACCCCAATATTACTGGTCAGCCAATCAGGAGACTCAACAACTATTATTATATACAGTACATGTGCACTGCAGTCTTTAATGACGTTATTAAAATGTATTTATTGTACGTCTTCATTCACGATAGTTGGTTTCTTTTCATCTTAGTCATTCTTGCGTTGGTCTTTTGTGGGTGGTGATAGTCATATTGTCACTCTTTATGATTTTCGTCCACACGTAGCCATTATTTACTAACACATGAAAAAAATTGTTGTTTACGAATATTTTAGTCACTAAATCGAACTAAATTAGCGCTGCGTAGGGCCACTTGTGGTGTCATCACAGAATGAATAGCAGCAGAAGTACACCACAATCAGTGAACTGCTCTTGAGGATGTGTTCCTGCCGACCAAATTCCGCATTCTAGCTCAGAGCACAAGAGTAAAGCACTCCAAGCCACATGTCATTATCATACTTCCTGCAACTATTACTTTGCCTTGCAAAGTAACTCAGGCGGGTAGACGCAAGAAACTCCAACAACAAGCTGTCAAACACACAAGCCTGTGAGAAATTCCTGCCAAGACTTGAAGGAGTAGCACCATTACACAAATAATAAAAAGCTAAAGATTCCATTTCACTTCCTGTGCTTTGACTAAATACATCCCTGTGTATGTCGAAACTCTTGGACCAAACTATTTTACTGGCTAAAAGCAATTTGGCCATGTCACAGGCAAAACGAGCAATGTGTATCTGAAATGTTGCTACTCAGAGGGCTGTAATACCCGTTCTACCATAGCGCAGCATTTCAAAACAATGTTTTTGAAAATAAATAAACTATATTTGTATAGTAACTGCTTAGCACGTTTAATACTGTAGTGTCAGGTAATGCACAGTGGCGGTACAAAATGTTTTGGGCAGAGGCCACCTTGGGGGATTGTTGGCGGCCCCAGCGTGCTGGCATTTTCTAGATTTCCACGAGAAGATGCCAAAAAGACGGAGCCAAATATGGGTGCCTTGTCATCTTGCGATGAAATCGATACTAATCAGCGCTCTCTGCACGCGTGTTCGTTCACATGGCCTCTTGCTAGAGAGTATTTATTGTTTTGCAAAGTCTATTAACCACACGTAACGTTAAAATGTAATGGATCTTACCGTGAAGTCTAACAGTAATTTAGGTAGGGTCACTTGGAGCTTATTTGTAAAGACTGCAGCCAACTACAATCTCTTTCACCAGCTTAACTGATACATGTCGCGCTCAAAGACAACACCAAGCTGTGAAGGAAATCTGTTAATAATGACCATAGTACATATTATCTATTGGCTTTGGGTTAACCTATCTTGAGATCAATTTCCTTAATAACTGGGCCAATGTGAGTCACCCACCTAATCGTATGACTCCACCCGCTAGCGGGGTAACCATACACGAAGGGTACTGTACATACTTTCTGTAGTATTGGTGGGCTGTATATGCTCGGGAGAGCACTATGGATGATTTCTGTTTTCATGTTGGCAGTGGCATCACAGGGTCTTCAATGCACGCTTTACACCCGATGCTGAATTCTGATAACAACCCCTCTGATAATAACTTTACTTGGCAGAGGTACAATTGTACTCTTCCAACCCTTGAAATATGCCATCTCAGGGGCAAATGTGTTAAACACAAATATCTCAAGAGTGATACTCCCATCCCACACACACACACTACGAGCATCTCATACACATACAACCTCGTAGCAATAATAAAATACATTAATATTGTTCAAAGTATTCTGTATTGTTAACTTGATGAAATTGACTTTTCCTGTGCATTCGTTTTCAAGCGTATGATGCAGTGGATAGATGGAGATGATAATGATGATGCATGTTTATGACGCATTGCACACCTTTATGGCCCCCACATTTCACAAAAAAAACGTGTTAACTCCACCTCTTTTATTAATCAATGTACTAATGCCCAAGTTGACGCTGTTTCCGTGTGCCAAAAACGCGAATACAGTATGACTGAGCAATGAAGCGATACATTACGTGTCAATTAAAAAAATTGATTAAGGGGCCGTCCATAAATGACGTCACGCACCTAGGGGGGGGGGTCAGACATTTGTGACGATGTGTGACGAGGGGGGGGGGGTTGAGAAATGTGACGTCACATCAAAATGCGCAACTTTAAATAAATATAGACAACACGTTCTACTGAATTAAATAGACTTGAAATAAATGTTTTCTCCTACAACATCAGAGTGCAGCGCCACATTAAATACGCACTACAATGACAATAGTTTAAAGCGATTCGAAGCGCGTGACGTCATTTATGGACGGCCCCTAATTTAATCGGAAGGTAGCGGGTCCCCCATGCAGTATTAATCGCGTGCACTTCTCTGGGCAGCGTCGGTGTAACCGTGCACGCTAACCCAGGGGGCTGGCTGCTCACCAGCACTGTAATTCAGCACAGTGATCACAAACAGCAAACTCGCACTAACATTTTCCCACACTCAAGGACGTACCGGGGAAAAAATACATAGAAATGGTCTTGCATACGAAATGTATGGGTGACTGTGAACACCGCAATACTTGACATACCACTAACGGTGGCCAGATGTGCCAACCATTTACTTTTTACTATAGCACGAACCTCACCCACTTCTTTTCCACAAGGGTCACCGATGACACCACGAAGACCACATAATAGACACACACTCCAGTCACCTACTAATTAGACCCTTCAAGTGGCAGACGCGATGTCATCTGTTTGCCAATGCCCACTTTAGCAATATGTGTACGTCATGAATACCTTACAGTTGATACACGTAGAGAGAGATTCTGCTACGTGTAATGTTGTGCACTTGTGCATCCATCACAAAAGTTTCCTGTTTGTGTTTGAAGGTAAATGAGTGTGCGATGATACACCTGTGCAGGCTATATTGAGCCAAGTCGGTGCGTATACAGTTTCGGAAGTGTGACGGTGAGCGCATGCCTGGCACACCTCTACACCCATAGGTATACATGCACCAACACAGGCACACCTGTACACGTGTACACACAGGTAGACCTGGACACCGATACCTACACCCGTACACATACAGTATAACTGTACACCTATGCTACTTTTGTCACATACATTATTCAAAAATTACATATGTACAGGACGGTATGGGATATAGCGTATGTACATACAACCTACAGGGAAAAGTATCCCTCCAGTCGTGGAAATTCCACATTACTCTGGCCATTCATTATACACACAAGACGTACACTACAAGAAAGATACTATATACTAATAGGGGTTTTCCCCTTTTTTCTGGCAACAAAACTGACACCTTTTGCAAGGAATCATGCTTACATTAACCACAATACTTGCAGTCAAATGCAAACAAAAAACAATACTCTGATAATTTATGCATTGTCTTTGAAACTGATTGGTCCACACCAGAGACAGCTTTCTTTGGAGCCTAGTCTCATATGGTGTTCGACCAGATGACGCCAAAAGGCGCACAGTTCAAAGACAACGCACTACCAGAGAAGATACTATAGTTTAGACAGCACGGTTACAATAGTTGATTCAAATCAATAAGTTCTAGACTTCGGGCCACAGGAGGGGTTTGTGTGACTAAACCACCCCCGACCGCCTTTGTCTCCCCAGTGCTGACATGTATGTACAATTACTCATTGAAGGCTGAGTCCACCTCGGGGAGGCTGAGGACAAATTCAAGAACACTTAACGCGAATGTCATTCCAGGAATCGAACTCGGGTGGGGTCGAGTTCGTGGTGCATTGTGCTAATCACTGCACCACCGCTTAATTAGACGCGACTGACATTAAATATTGCACACTCGCACATAGACTAACACACTCAATCACACCCGCACTGACACTTTGACGCAAACAACAACAACCGCGGTTCGCCACAAAGTGACGTTACCACAGGCGCTTGTGCCAGGCTAGGTGCACTTTGAGGCCACGCGAAGTGTCGAAGGCTCCGCTGGCAGGAGGTCACGGAACAGACGTCAGGTGCCACGGGTTGACTGACTGAGATGCACACACACTGACGCTCAATAACACACACTCGCACTGACACACACTCCAGCCACACACACACTAACTAGACTGACACATAGACACAATGAATGAGACATTAACAGACTCAATGACACACACTCTCACATACTCCAGTCACACACACACTAACTAGACTGACACATCGACACAATGAATGAGACATTCACAGACTCACACACACTCACACTCACTCACTCGCACACTCATTTACACACACACTCATACTATATCACGCAATCACACACACACTAACGCACTCATTCACACACACAAACACTCATGCACAGTCTTATCACTCGATCACACACACTAACACACTCATTCAGATACGCGCAATCACACACACTCATGTACACACACATAATCTGCATCGCACTCACTGTCATACACAGGATTCACACACGAACACTCATTTACACGCGCACACGCTCAATCGCACTCACCGTACGTGGAGCGGGTAAGGGATATTTGCAGCCAGCCGGTGGGATGTAAGAGAAGGATGCGTTGGGGTTGGGTGGAGAAGGACCCGGCGCTGGGATGGAACTCAGCTGTTCAGCCCAGAGCGGTCAGCCTCGACACCGCGGCAGGAGCAGCGTGACAAGAGGACATGGTCACGCGCGCTCCATAATCCCCTGGCGTGGCACGGGGGTGGCGCAGGAGGCGAGCGTCCACAGACAACGCACGGGCAGCGGACGAGGCGCGCGAGGGGCACGCGAGACGGGGGGCAGCGAACAGCGAGCAGACAACCGCGCGCGCTCGAGTCGACTCACACAGTCGCCGAGAGCACCCCCCCCACGCCCTCCTCCTCCTCGCTCTCACTGGGACGGGGCGGAACCTTGACATCGGGGCGTGGAGGCTGCTTCAACAACGCCGCCGCTGCTGCTGTTTTCTGGCACCACGCCCCGAACGTCAACTCATGATTTGCACTCAAGTCACCTTTTGGTTGCCTGTTTGCAATTTAACAGGCACCAGACATGTGTACTGCGATGGCTGGTTATGTAAAACGCCTTCGGTGAAAATCTGCCTCGATTTACAACAACGACGTACACTCGTCAACAACACACACTGTTATAAAATAAAAATATACATAATTGGTGGCGTTTCGGGCAATTGGCTCTTCTTGTGCCTGAGCACCGCTACCAACGTAGCATTAACAAATTATTTGCCTTAATGTACAGAGATTTAAATGGGAATGAGCTAAAGGGAACGTAACTTAAGTCATGTTATGCTACTGGCCCCTCCCTGGCCTTTAGAATAATCTATAGAAGTGTAGGGTAAGCAACTTGGAAAGTTCAGAATAGACCGTGGCAAGAAGGTGCTGTCAATGTAATCAAAAGGAGTACAGAAAATAATGCACACGAATGGGTTCTATTACACTTTCCAACAAGCGTTTGTCCGAAGTTACAAATCATTTTGTTTAATTACTGCATGCTACTTGCTGCAACGTATACGTTATAGGTTTCCGCACCTCCAACTAGGGCGGTTGGCTATGTACGGTGCGGAAGAAGTTTAACATACATACATATAGATTTCAAACATTGTCATTAAAAAAGGAAATGCAATGCAAACTCAAAAGGGTGCAAAGCAGTAAGGACAGGTTCGCCTGTGGAATTACAATGAGAGACAGGAATAGGAACGCATGGATTAGAGAACATAAGCAATTTAAATCCATAATCCTGACTGTTAATAAAAGTAAGTGGGCTTGGGCAGAAGGGATGAGAATAAACACCGAGTGGCTTCCAAGGGAGGGGGCGTCCAGCATGGAGATGGAGCTCGCGTTCAGGTACTTGAAGGATTAAATTTCGATTTAAAGCTTTCGTGACTGCAGGGATTCATCTTCTTGGTTCGGATGTGTGGTGGCTTGGTGAGGCCTTCGCCCAAGCAGTGATGAAGGCTAATGCTGATGATACATTGCGTTATCTTCTGAGCCAGATGACAACGATCGTCTATGGATTATTTTGGGGCAAACCTTTGATGAATTCGTTCAGTTTTAAATGGAGTAAGTTCCTATGAGCAACTCTACTTTTCGCTTGAACTTAAATTTAATTCATATCGGATCATCTTCTGAGCCAGGTGATAACGATCGTCTGAGATTATTTTTGGGCAACCCTTTGATCAATTCGTTTAGCTTTAAATGGAGTAAGTTCCTATCAGCAACACTACGCTTGAACTTAAATGTAATTTATATCGGATCATCTTTATGAGAGTTAGTGTGACCTCATGTTACAGATGGACAGAATGTGTTTATTACTTAAATCTTCGTTGGAAATAATTTTAAAAGGCGGGTGTGATTGGTGAGACCAGCGTGCAGAATGGGGGAGGGCAGGTTACAAGACAGATATTGAAGTGACACCCAAAGGTCAGCAATCAAGGTTACGACGTAAGCCAGATGTGGAATACTGTAAGGGCAGGAGGCCTTTAAGGCAGAGTATCGACTTTGTGCACTATGGAATCTAGCAAAAGGAAGGAACGGCTCGGTAAGGTGGCACCAATGGCTTCGGCCATGATGGCTGCTTGACCTTGACATATGTACGGGTCTCCCTTGAAAACAAGACATCTGGTCTCAATGGGCTCTCACCTAGTTATAAAGGTCATTGTTTGTGCGCATTATACTTACTAGGCTTCATGAGTTTCTGTTTTACCTGTCATACTAATTCATGTTAGCAAAGAGTACCTCTGATGCAGGAACAGATATTGTCAGGTCTCCCTTCAACGAGATGTGATGCCTCAATGAGATCACCAGATTTAAAAAGTTACGTCTACCTTCAGTACTGTGTCTCGATGGAAGAGAAAATGGTCTCAAACAAAAGGTTTTTATTATTTTCATGATGTAAGAAAAATCCTGTTATTACGTGTACTTGGTCAGTGGATTGTCCTTTAAGTGCCAACAATTGGATGTAACTGTAATGTTAAATACAAAGTCATCATAGCGGGACATTCTACTTTTTTAATTTACAAATATTCTCCATGTGAACATTCATAACAAATGAGTAACACATAACTTTTAAAATTACACAACGAAATCTGGATTTATACAAATGTGATTGCAACTCATGACGCTGTACAGAAAGAGTGGGCATCTTTATCGTGTAGAAAGACAGTCAGTCATTGGTAGAGGAAAAAAATAAGTCTCTTGAACCTGGACTTGAACAGGGGCAGGGAGTTAACAGGATAGATGGATGGTGTGGTGGTGGGGGGCAGCAGAGGAGAATGAGTGACCTCCCACTAAGCGAAGTGTGGTTTACTGGAAAGCTTCACTTGCTGAAGAGGAGACAGGAGAGTGGACGGGACGACAGTGAGATGAACAGGTAGAGATAGGGAGCAGCGAGTCCATGGAGGATTTTGAAGATAGTGGTAACGACATTAAAATTGTTCGGGGATGGCCTTGAGAACCAGTGGAGGGATTGCAGTATTCGGTTTAAGTTGTCTTGTTTACAGATGCGGTAAGAAGTTGAGCAGCAGCATATTGGATCATCTTGAGTTTCACAACGAGGGATTTTGGGAGGCCATCAAGGGGCGTTGCAGAAGCTGAGCCAGGATGTGATTAAGGCATGGACGAAAGTCTCAGTGGCACCTGGCGTAAGGAAATTCTAGGTTTGAGAGATCCTGCAGAATGGCTACAATAATGCTCAAATTAACAGAGCACTAAAAGCCAAATCACGATCGAAAAGCAACACTGCTGAAAGCGATCAGATTATTAAAACAATAAAAATACCATTTATCTCAGGAGTAACTGACAAATTAGCCCGTGTTTTGCAAAAGCAAAACATTACAGTAAGATTTGGTACAGTACACAAAATTCAACAACTAGTAACGTGCACTAAAGACGAATTACCTAAATTATCAACAGAGGGTGTATATCGGATTAATTGTGTATGTGGCAGATGCTATATTGGACAGACAGGGCGTAACGTTAGTGTAAGACTAAAAGAACACCAGAGAAATATTAAACTATCACAAACACAACTGTCGGCAGTGGCAGAACATGCATGCCAACAGGGACACTCAATTGATTTTGACAACGTGGAAGTGTTGTGTAAAACTAGTTACTACTGGCAAAGACTAATTAGAGAATCGATTGAAATTGAGAGAAACAGAAATAACTTTAATCGCTCAGACAGCTACAGGCTTAGTGCGGCCTGGAAGCGTATTATTAAATAAGATACATTACAATTCCTTATAAGGGAAACAAACACTAACTGATTACTAATGTAGCATAATCACAATAAAACACATTCCAAATGATTACTAATCTACAACTCGCATCGTAACAATAGCCTGATTACTAATCTAGTATATAATTACAATCACGCCCCCCTTGAATCTTTGCACCTGATGAGTTAATGAGTTAATGATGACGTCACCCTGCTGCTGCTCTATATAAGAACGGGAGACACAGCAGAGCCTCACCATTCTGGCGAATTGCCCGATGATGCTGGATGCAATTACCAGCGAAACGTCGTACTCAAATTGTAAATGTTGTGGCTTCAACACACCGGTGGGCTAAAGCAGTGAACTATTTGTCTTTTGTCAACGTGATACATTTTTTACTGATTGGCCGTGTCGGGTGGTGGAGGGTTACGACACATTTATATAAATAACGCAATCTAAACCCAAAAACGTTGATTATGAAGATCCTGCAGAGTTGAAGTATGTGGGAAGAGAATGAGAGCTCAAGATTAAGGACACATCTAAGGTTTTTCATGCTCTTCGCAATTGCAATGTCATAGTCCATGAGGTGAGTTCTCAAACTAGAGTCTGAACATAGAGTGGACTTTATGATGATGAGGAATGATTCAGTATTGGCAACTTTTAGCTACAGGAAGTTAAAACCGATACAATATGATACCGCATCAAGCAAGGTTGTGATAGGACAGTGAAGTTGGATTCATGGAGTAAATGGTGGTGTACGCTGGGGTTTACCAGTGTGAAAATATTGTTGACATTAAAACTGGAGTTAATTTTGCCAAGAGAGAAGATTTATATTGAGAAGAGCAGGGGGCTAAAGATGGAGCCTTGTGGGACACTATCGTAGCAATTTGCGAAAGGAAGAGAGTCCCTAATCGGACTCTGGGCTCTGAATTATAAACTGCAGTGTGCTAACCACTGCACCACCACTCCCGCAAGTGTTAATTAAGTTATAACAATTCAACTGCACCTTGGCAAAGATGAACATCCGGATTGTTGCGGGGTATGAAGGAATGTTTCTTTTTAGAAATCTTGTTCTACAGCATTAAATGATGTTGATACAATTGTCTAATCCAAATATATTTACATAAAATCTAGAATAATTTGTGGTAGATGGTGGGAAGATATGTGGTAGTTACTATTCTGAGTTGATAACACGAGAACTTGTTAACCAAGAAAAGCATTTGAGTAACTCGCATCCATTTAAATATATATTTAGACATTTACAATGACTAATTTTCCAGAGACGAAACAGCTCACGTAAAACAAATCTATTTTAGTTTCCTATTTAAATATCCGTGTATAATGAAGTAAAATCTTCATTTAAGGTGTTGGTGACACCACTGACATGACACATTCCTGATGAATAAGGTTCATACATTTGAATAAACACTCGCACAAACCTAGCTGGTTCCTCAAACGTTCTCCGCGCGAGTGGGTTTGGCTCACTGAAAATTCAAAAAATGCTCGTGTTAAACAGCGTGGGCAGTGAATAATCTGGGGCCCGCAGGCCCTGCCAGTGGTGAGCTGTGTTTTACCACCACCATGACGCCGCCATGCATACCGGACACGCCTGTCGGACCCACGAATTTCATTTCCTGATGGGCAGATTGTTACTTCTTAGTTTTGTTGGGGAACAGCATTTTCTTGACTGCTTATAGAAACACTGACGTTGAGCGATGCTGTCCTTGGAGTTATTAAGTTATGACGAGCAACAGAGGATGGGACTGGCGTGTCATTGATGGGTGCGGTGGGAATGGATTAACTGAACACGCCACCAAACATGAGAACTACGCCTCTGCTTCTTGGTGATGCTCGTCACGCAAGTATGATGGCTAACCTTTAATATGATGGTTGGAGGTGCAGTTCGTAGAGCTAGGTTTAAATTGAATGTCACTAAACATAGCTATCCATAACCTGTTTTTTTATTAATAAAAACTTAGGCTCATGAAGGGTGAGGTGAGGTTGGTTCGTGGAGAGATGCATCGATGTAATGAACTCAATCACTGATAATTTTATATTATTAAACAGGTGACACGGTTTAATTGCGTAAAGTTTACACAATTAACGTTGATAGAATGTATATACCCACTCGTTGCATTTCCCATGATATGTTTACTGGTAGAGTGACGGCAATACCCAAGGCATGGATAAAATACATATTTTAATATTATCACTGGCATAGGCAATTCATCTGCCAAAAATGTATTTTTGTACGTTAAATCATAACTTTAAATGCATGCTGACATATATAGATTTGTGTAAACAGGTACATGCTTGGAACTATACGGACAGAAAGAGAAACACGTAGATTAGAGATATAACTTTGACTGTTAAGAATAGTGGGCAGGACTTTTTGCTAGAATGATGAAGTGGTAGCCAAAGGACGGAACGCACTCAGCCCCACCCTCCCCACCCAGCCCCTCCCCACCCTCCCCACCCAGCCCCTCCCCACCCAGCCCCACCCCTCCCATTTTTGGATCCACGACGGACGGACGGACACAATAATCCCCTGGGCGACGCAGTATGCGGAGGACCGCATTCAGCAGTGGATATGGAATGCTGTAAGTTATTTTATTGATATTATTATCATCATCAATTTCACCGTCGCCATAATTTTAAGATTGCAATAAGTGTCAGATGAAGTTTAGAGTATTGCGTTTAGAGTGTTTGGCTGCTATGTACATTTACACTTGATAAGCCAATTTGTCGAGCGATCATTTGTGGCCAGGCTGCTTCTGAAAAAGAGGAATAAATTTCAGTAGGCCTTACCTGGTAAAGTAAAACATCGTTAAGTTTGAGTTCATTTTAAGTGAGGACGTGTTTGAATGTGATACTGTGAGTAGAAATGTATCCATTGACTCGCTACATATGATGTATAAACGTTTAATTATAATTTATAAGCGACATGTAGCACATTTTTGGTTATATTTTTTTACTTACATTCGTCATTTACTTCATCAAGGTTTATACATCCATAAATAAACTGCAACATGAATTATCAAAACTGTGATACTATATGTCTCTCCTAGCCACAATACATTACCATATGCAATCATTTACAGTGGGGGTCGATGCTTTTGTCCAGGTAATAGAGCTAGGATTTGAATTGGAGATAGGGATAGAGTTGTTCAAAGGCTCATTATAAGAGCCTCATCCACAGTCATAGAGCACACTCGGCCCTCTATTTCGCCAAATAATAACCCCTTAGGACATACTCCACATTACAAACGTAAATCCACCCGAGTTCACCGTGCTTGCTTTACGAGTCGAGAGTAAGTGGCCTGTCATGTGTTCAGCCCTCAGCAAGGCATACATGAGGAGCAAGGTGAAGATTCCTCAAGACGTTCGGTTCAATTCCCTACACTGAAGGCTTTTCCTATTTTAACTTCGCCACTTCTTACCCCTCCCCTCCCTCCCCCATTGTCATTGATGTAAAGCACCTTAAGATTGTATTAAAAGCTGCTGTAATTATTACTCCTACACAATACAGTACATTGGTAATGTTAACCCACTAGTGTGACTGTATGTTTGAGCCACTGCTTGCCACACAACCATATTTGAGGTCAATCAAGAGGTGTGACTGGACTGCGCCTTGCCCAGAATAAAATGTGCACGCACAACACTCAGCTGAAATTATCCACAAATATCCCCGACGTTCATTGTCGTGCAAAGGAAATACTTGCTGTGCTGCCCATGGGAGGGAACACTTGTGCCGGCCTGCCGGGGACAATTATATGCACAATGGCCTAAAATCAACTACTTATCTTGGTGCTACAGCAGCCCTTTGCAATCATACTAATAGTCGCTAAAATTGCTGCAGGTGTCTCCTCATTAAGAATTTACTGTTGGTTGCTGTTGGCTTTGAACAATAATTGTAATGACAGATTGGTTTGTTAGAGCTCTCCAACGTCTGTGGTGTTTCCCGGTTGTGAGCTTGTCATGAGAAATATAGGCATGCATATATTTCCTTCAATTCAAATGTACGTGAATGTAGTTTCTTGTTTTGCTAAGCTGTCAGTTTTTATTGCACGCCATAAATATGTTAAAACAACACTCATGGGGAGAATTTCAAACCTTTTAGCTATTGTGTAAAAAAATAAGCCCACTTGTAGTCACAGCAATTTAGTGCTTATACGTCTTATAAGTATATGTACAGTATTTAGTTCGGCTCAAAAGACAAACTCGAGAAGGCACAGATCAGTATTGCGAGGATAGGATACCATGTTAGGACTGCTACTCTTTTCAGATCGGCTTATTTATTTGTTTACATCACTGGTTACCTGACCTCAGACAGAGCAAGCACGTGTGTCGCCTTCCAAGCGGGCTTCGTGATAACGATGACGGCAAGCGACCTCGTTGCAGTGGATATAATTCCAGAGCTGCAAGGACATACTCGAGGATAATTTTGCATGAGTATAACATCTCCACAACCACTTGGGAGGACACAGATTCGCGACGTTCTGCGGTGCACTCGGGTGTCCCCAGACGTTGGAGGCCAGTCGTGTCGCAGCCGTAAATAAGAGGCGTTTCCACCGGAGGCAACAACTTACTGCCCCAGCTCAACGACCCTGTCGACAGCCGTCAGAACTGTAGCCGCCCTTGCGTCTCCCAGAGGTCGGCTCATCAGGTCGTCCTCGGTGCGCACCTCCGACTTTCCGCCCATACCTTCAGCAATGTGATGCCTGCCGAAGGTCATCATCGTTTGACGGACCACCAACATTGCCGGATTAAGCTAGTGCGGGGCCGTAGCATATGTTATAAAGGGGCCCTAAATAAATAAAACACGTAAATATTAAAACACAACATTTTTACTTACATCGTAAAGTAATTGTATTTTTTCATTTGCTATACAGCCAGATAATACGACAAAACGCTAGCCTTAAACACTCAGTCGTTCAGAAAAGTTGAAGCAGTATAGTACTATAGTAATAGAGCAAGTGCAGAATCACTGAGCCCGAATTGATAGCTTGAAAGCATTCAGCGCGGGGCCCTTGAAAGTGCGGGCCCCGTAGCATATGTAGCTACTTTTGCTACTAGAATAATCCGGCACTGACCACCAATAAGAACGGTCATTTATTGAGTCAAAACTGCTCCAGACAGGTGACAGAGCAATACAAACGATGCTGGCAGTGGCCCACCGATATTATTTCTGAGGTGCAGGGCAGCCCTGAAAATAAGAATTTCAAATAACTAAAATATTAGCACGTGTTATAAAGCATATACTGCGATATCATATCGTATACTGCGAAAGCGTATTTAGTTACATTCAACTGAACAAGGTGCTGTTTATATTTCATGTAGAGTACAACATGTAATAATTAGTGGTTTTTAAACATAATAAAAAGAAATGAGGCCCAAAAGGAAACTACGCCTGGGCATTACATACTTTAATCTGCCACACCTGTGGCTGGTGTGCCTTTCATCTTGCAACAAAAATCGCTCTCGCGGCCTCACCATGAGCAAGGACTGCCTCCCAACACCCCTTTGATCTCCATCAGCATGCACGCCCCAAATGCATCCACTGGAACCCACATGTGAGATTTGCAGTAATGTTCCAACACATATGTGTGAGACGGGAAAATACACTCACGCACGCAAGCGTGCATGATCAACATTGTTACGTATGAAGGTTAAATAAATACTGCTGGGAAACACAACATCTTACTATCCGTGGAGACTGTGCAAATTTTACTTGATCCCAGTGTCAGTTATGCTTGCGTTCGTAAAGACATCTGGAAGGAGGTGGGTAGACGTTGAAAAGCAGGCGTGTAATTGTTTCAGCGACTGGCCAGGTAGAGGCCAGAAAGGGCTAAAAGTAATGCAATTATTGGGAAAGCGAGAAATGGAAATGGAATTTCACGTGATATTTGGTAACATTTACTTTTGGTTGAGAAGCATTTTTGTGGTAGGCATTAATACACGATTTAAGCATTAGTGGATGTAGCAAACCCTATACACAGACTCAATTCTATAGTGTGTGCGGTGTATATAAACATCAATATATATAACTTGGAACTCCACTGCAAGGTTTAAGATACGGCAATATAAGGGGAGAAAATGTGTAGATGTATCTATAATAATGTTGATGAGGGGTGGCATAGCATTACCAGTTGACATATGCAGGCGTCGTTAGCCTGAGTCCTTGACCAGACAGATGTCCTAAAATCGCACCTAAAACAATGCCATGCTGTGGTGATCTTCCGCTTTTGTGGCAGCTGCTTTCAATAAAATACCGATTGCGTGACTGCCTTAACCACCACCACCACTGTCACATTGCATCCCATTAAAATTAATCTGGCAGTATGAAGAGATGACGCTTGTTGTCAACGTATATTACAGAGCAGTGAATACTTATCAATACAAATTAACAATACAGTTCATCATAATGTTACACAACTACATTCGTTTTTTTTCGATTTAAAGCTTTCGTGACTGCAGGGATTCATCTTCTTAGTTCTTTCGGTAAAGTCACGTAGAAGGGAAATAATAAAATAATAATAATAAAACATAATAAAATTCTCACGACGTTTCGGCCACAACGTAAGCAGCCGTCATCAGGTGAAGAACAGGGCTGTCGGAAAGACAGCGTCCGAAAGACAGCGTCCGACAGCCCTGTTCTTCACCTGAGGACGGCTGCTTGCGTTGTGGCCCAAACGTCGTGAGAATTTTATTTAATTATGTTTTACTTGTATTATTTCTCTTCTACGTGACTTTACCGAACGAACCAAGAAGATGAACTACATTAGTGTTTGGTGCCTCTATTGTCGATTTACAATGTCTGCCAGGGTACCACCGAAGTCTATCCATTCAGACAATTCACCGCTATTAAAATCCAGCCAGTCGACAGACTGTTTTCGTTTTCCATGTGTCAACTCTGAGAGAATGTGTAAATGCCAAGAAAACGTGTTGCTCTCTTGAAGGAAACGGTGCAACTGAGTCGCCCCCTTGTGGAAGCTGGAGTTGTGTCTTTGGTGGCGATACTGTATTGATACTCGTGTTGCAAAGGTCGCAACCGGGTACCCGATACCCGTACCCTACCCGATACCCGGCTACCCGTACCCGGCCGGGTACGGGTAGCCGTTTGCGACCCTGGTGCGGCCGGGTACGGGTACGGGTAGGCCGTGAGTCACTGGTGAGTAACTGTTTGTCACTCATTTCCCAACGTCTTGTCTCTTCTCACAATTCAAGTTCGTAGAATCAACCCGCGCCTGCAACATGGCTTCATCCCAGAGGTCGCAATCAGGTACCCGATACCCGTACCCTACCCGATACCCGGCCGGGTACGGGTAGGGTACGGCCGGGTACGGGTACACGTTTGCGACCCTGGTGCGACCGGGTACGGGTACGGGTAAGGAATCAAAACCCGTTTGCGACCTCTGTCGTGTTGTCATCATCATCTTCTGCTATGATCAATCCACTGCTGGATGAAAGCCTCCCCAAGCCGCTACCGCATCTCACAGTCTCGCAATGCAACAATACATCCACAGCACCTGTAAATGAACGGATTTCATCGCTCCATCTACTCGGTTGACTTCTTTTTGGGCGTGTTCCATTCCTCGGTTATCACCGGGTTATTATGCTTGACTATCATCATTCCTTATTGCCGTGACACGTCCTGCACAAGCCCACTAAATGTTATTTATAGATAATGCCATTGGCCAGCATAGGTTTCCTAATCCATGCCTTCCTCTGTCTGCCTCTCCATGTAATTCCAAGCTTTGTATCTCTCCATGTTTCTTCGCACACTTTTCAGTTTTCTATATTTTTTGTTAATGACCATATGCACACTGATTATGAAACGGCATTTTTTAGGCACATTGGTATATACTTTTCATTATGAACTGCAGCTCTCCAAAAGGACACCAACCTGCTTTCGTCTGCTTCTTTATCATCTTTTTTTATTCCGGTCCACCTTCATTAGCTGTCCCAAGTACACAGACTGTGCTGTGATTGTCATTGACTGTTGGTTTTCTCATATTTATCCAGATTCCAACCTTGCAGCCTTTTCTGTTACGTTATTCTACCATTCCCTGCAGTTCATTCCCATTGGACGTCATTATGAGTGTCGTCAACAAATATTAGACGGTTAATGTTTTCTTCATTAATATGCATTCCTTTGTTTCACCAATACAGTACCGTATATGGAAAATATATTTTGTCACTGTGAATAGCCTGGTGAAAGCATGGTACCTTATCCGACTCCCCTTTTAGCGTGTGGTGTTACTTTATTCATGCAATCTTAGTGTGGCTGTTCCATTTTCGTAAATAAATGTTATTATTTCAAAATATATATAACCCTTGCCTTGTGAAAGCTTGTATGAGTGCATCAGTTCTACTGGGTCAAATGCTTTTGCATGGTCTACAAAAGCCAGACACGTATGTATGCATGTTGAATTCTTTCACACCGTGCAAATCGGAAGTGCGGGTAAAGGCAACAAACTAAACACAAAAAGCAATTCTAAATAAATGCAATACATTTTTCTTTTTCAAAATCTGATTTATGTGGTCAATGGTAGAGAAATCTTTCCAAAGCATTGATTGTTCCCTTGATCGTCTGCATATAATTTGTTCATAATTCTGTTTCCGGCGATAATCATTAACTATTCATAAACCTGCGATAAGAGGCAAATGCGTCTGTAGATCTCCAAGTCGATTTGATCTCCCGTTTGGAATAAAGGAACGATTGAGACATCATTCCATGGTTTCGGTATTTAATTTCTATGTAAATCAATTCCACTAATTTAGTTTCAAAAACGTGTTCCTGCTTGTTTAATGAAATTCACAGTTACACCGTTTGTTCTAGTATACTGCAAAGGACAGAATTGACTTCGTTCAAGTGTTAGCTCCTCTTCATCTAAGAGTAAGTTTATGAAAAACAAATTAACTTTCTAGTATTGGTGGCCTTAACCAGTACTATAACTACTCAGGTCTCAAGAGTACTCAATTGTATTCGCCCTGGCAAGGTAGTGCTCCGTTGAAGAAGATTTTTGTAGAGTCATATTTAAAATAAATTACAGCGCGGGAATTTCTTCTTTTGAACTGTTAAATAACCAATAATAGTAAATAAAGAATTGTATTTAGTAATTTGGAGCATTACCATGTCTACTAAAGTTAAAACTTGGTAACAAGTAAAACACATTTGATGCAGCATTCCCAAAAGATGTCTCAACAACGGCAGTTAACCATGCAATACAAAGGGTATCTAGGTGGATAGATGCAATTGATCTTTTCACATTTGCTATTTTTTTAGGTGATAAAACACAAATTGTGTAATTCACTACATGTTATTATCGGTCCTAGACCAGGAGCATAGTTGGGCTCCATATTGTATGGCTTTGGTTCTGCATCACTTACTCATTTGTAGAGCCTCATAGACTCACTGGAAGAGGCTCACACTGGTTTCTGGAAAAGGAGTCCCTAGTGATGGAGTCAAAAATGCATGTCCGGTGTGGGAAAGAAGGGTGCACGCAAAGAAGCTGGATCCTGTGCTTAATAACAGCTGCCAATATATGACCGGACGTCTAAAACCAACAAATATTAACTGCCTGTATGTGCATGCCAGACATTTAAAAAAAAACGGTCGCAAGCAAAATGGAAATATCACCCCATGTTGAAGACAATGTCACACCGTAGCTGTAAGCCTCTGGAAGTCACGGAAAAGCTTCATAGCCACAATGGAACTCCTCGACGTTGCCGGACATCTTGCAGCTGGTACAGACACCGATCAACCTGGATATGTTTGAATCGCCGTCTAAAGGGGAGTTGGCAGATGAAGGTCAACATGCGGAAGTGGGGTTTCTTAAACGACTCTGACATGTGTGACTGCGGTGAAACAGAGACCATGGTACATCCATTGGTCTGTCCGTGAAGGACCTCACCAGGGCTACAGACCGGGCCATATCATGAGCCCATTGCTGGATAAACATAAAGACTGTGGTGGTACGACACGAGAAGAATACGTGGCGGAGTTCACTAGGATCTCAGATGCTTGGCTCACCATCATCATGGTCTTATTTTTACGTATGGCTGATGTAGTTGAAGAGCAACAACTACAATTTCACATTCAGGTGGTCAAGCTGGACAACCGTGTCAGGAGTAGCGAAGTGTATTGCCGTGATGTCTCCTTCCTATTTGTGGATCGGGCATTGCGTCGTTATATGTTGTATGGTTTGTTCTGGATGACCACAGTCGCACACTGGAGAGTTTTTAATTTTCCATTTCTGCAATAGGTATCCGCATCTGACGTGGTTTTTTGCGAATGCGGTTTCATCACAGTGAGAGTGGAGAATACACGAGTCGGTCTCTTGTGAGCCCCTTTGAGAGCTGGGCCATACGTCATGATGGACAAGAACATTCATCTTATATGCGGCCCTGTTAACTGCAACTCCTAGTATATGTGGCAGCTGTAGGGTCCATGAAAACTACTATTATCTGTGGCCCTATTTCTTCCTATTATCTGTGATTATCCACCATTTTTTCCCACAATAAGAGGCGCGTGTCAAATTACTCATCTCGATTTATTTTGTCTTAAAAAAGTGTCTTAATTAAAACAAGTGCAGAGGCAGCTCTCGCTTTCATCACGAGACATCGAAGACAAATCTGCCCGTGTAATGGTCCTCCATAATGGTTCCCACAACATTAGCATTGCCTACCCCTCCATGCCGAAGTCAATCCCTGCGCCAGGTTGACCAGGACTAACCGCCCGGTATAACAATATGTGATCAGTGGCAAGAGAGATAGGTGTATGAAAGAGGGAACTGTGTGTGATGGAGGTGCAATGAACAAACTGGGGCGTCACGGTGGTGAGATGTTATCTCCCTCGCCTTGTATACAGGAGGTCGTTGGTTCGATCACGACCCTGACGCCTGTCTATTTAGAGTTTGCATGTCTCTCTCCCCGTGGTCACATGGATTTGTATCCGGGTCCTCCGGTTTTTACCTCCACAATTTAGAAACGTGCGTTTAAATTATTTGGCTGCTATACATTTCCACATGATTATATATCATTTGTGGCCAGGTCGCTTCTGGAAAAGAGCTAATAGCTAAGTGTGCTTGATCTGAAAAACAAAATAGTTTAGTTTTATTACTGGAACCCTTACTTGTCTCGGCGTATTGGTGAGGAGAGTGCTCACTATACCTGTGTAGTGACATAGCACCGACTGCTGTCCAGCAGCGGCAACTGCGGTGGACAATTAGCGCACACGCCATTGAGCAAAAACACGGGTGGTTGCCGGCAGGGTGGAGGAACTGGGGCAAGGGTCACGGAAGACCTCATCGGGAAGCCCCTGGAACCCGCTAGTGGGTTCGAGAAGGGAGGCGCGGCCAGGGCGGAGCCAGGCCGTGCCGAGTAGGATAAAAGCAGTGGAGAGCGAGAGCTCCGGGCTACCAGTTCTGGGAGTGGACTCTTCTCGCCGTCGCTGTCGTCTTTGCCACCTTCGTCGCTACCCGCTTTCACTCGATAAACGCGCGGCCGAACAGTTGTTGGCTGTCTCGGTCGACGCCGTCGGTGCAACGCTGGTTCTGGTTGTGTCTAGGCTGGGCTGTATGGCAACGGGAGCGAGAAGAATGCGATCCTGTGTGTGAACGGTCGAAAGGTGTTACAATAAAAGGTGCCTCCTTCAACTACCTCGTCTACGACTTGTGCTATACTACACCTGTATAGCCTTAACAAACTGTTGGGGTAAGTGCTGTTAGCGAGCAGAACCTATGAAGGCCGGCAAGGTGCACGAAGGGTGTCCAGCACCACGCTCGGCCATCTTTGTCTCTCCAGTGCTGATGTTAACACACCGCACCAGGTACAGTACTCATTTGAGGATGAGTCAACCTACGGGAGGCACAGGGCCAGTTCATATTATCCTCACCGATGTTGGCTGTGAGTGGCCTGCATTAATTTTCCTATTGTGATGGGGTTTCCCGTCATTTACAGATTTGAATAATTTCATTTAGGCAAAGCTAATGGATGCTCATAGCCCAAGGGTCAGCTCTATATATATGAGGCTCTGAGAGGGAGATGGCAGCAGTAAAGATTACTCTACTGTACCGATAAGCCGTAACAATAATGACATCGGTTTACGGTTGTATCTTTGTCTCGCTTCTGCCTGTTGGTTGATGACATTTCTAAATGTATCAATGTTGATTGAGACAAGAAGAGCACAATGCAATTATTAAAAATAAAATTTAAAATAAACTTTTGTTTATTTTATCAGGTAAGGGCCACCGAGCTATATAGCTCTTTTTCAGAAACGACCTGGCCACAAATGATAGCTCAACGAAATGGATTATCACGTGGACATTTCTAGCAGCCACTTTATACGATTGTTTCTGAATGTAGAGGGGGGAAAAAATCTATATTGGTGATGCACACAAGTTTTTGTGTGTTGTAAATGTTTTTAAACCTACACTCATTACTTTTATGCTGTTATGAGTTGATTCGTCACTTAAAAATTATAAAATCAACAAGTTGCTGAATAATCTTGATTTGAAGCTTTCGTGACTGCAGGAATCCATACTCTTTGGTTCTTTCGGTAAAGTCACGTAGGTAGAAATAAAATAAAATAAAACAAAACACGACGTTTCGATCGCAACACAAGCAATCTTCATCAGGTGGAACAACCACAGCCAGAACATGCTGAAGTAGGCGAGAGAGCTGCCGTGGCAAGACGTTATATAGGTAAGAAAGGGGGGAGAGAGAGGGGGGGTAGGTTAGGGGGGCGTGGGCGCTAGGGGAAGAGGACGTGAGGCTGGGGGGGGGCGAGGCTGGAAGTGGAAAGCTGAGTGTGGGCCCGGGGGTAACACAGATAAAAAAAAATCTACTAGTAAAGCGGCAGGTACGATGGAAACAACCACAACCAGTTAAGGCATTACCTGGTTAATAACATCCTTCCAATGATTGTTAAATTTGTATCCATCTTCTCGGTTGAAGTTATGTCTATGTTTATATATCTGCATGGCTTCATGAACAAACCGTTGATAGTAGCCTGAAGGTTTTAAGAGTACCTTGGTCTCAGAAAAAACAATATCATGCGAGCCCACAGCGTTATAACAATGGTCAGCTACGGCAGAGGTATTGGTTCTGCCGTGTTTCAAATCTGCCTTGTGTTCGCTAACACGGTCCGAGACATGTCGTTTCGTTTCCCCAATGTAACTTCTACCACAGGTACAACTCAGTTTGTAGACTCCAGGGTATTGCATGACAGGAATGACCTCCTTCACAGATGGGATTAGATCATGGATTTTGTGTACTGTATTGAATCGGACCTGGATCTTGTGCTTGTTTAAGATTTTGGAAATCTTTTTGGTAACACCTGTTATGTACGGTAAAGTGATGGTTTTGATTAGTTTCTCAGGAGATTGTTTCTCCATGGTTGGAGAAACAGTTTTGCGAATAATGCGGTCCGAGTACCCATTCATCTTGAGGGCTTGGTGTATGTGTTCCAGTTCACTGGCTAGGTTGTGTTGGTTGGAGATGCAGTGGGCCCTATGGTGTAGTGTTTTGATGAGGGAATTCTTCTGGGCCGGATGGTGGTGGGAATCAGGTTTTAGATAGGAATCTGTGTGGGTGGCTTTCCTGTGGACAGAGTGTCCCAACGAGCCGTCAGGCCTCTTCTCAAACACAACATCAAGGAATGATAGCTTACCATCCTTCTCCACTTCCATGGTGAATTTGATGGATGGGTGTTTGGAATTAATGTGGTTGAGAAATTGGTTCAATGCTGGCAGGCCATGTGGCCAAATGATGAAAGTGTCATCTACGTATCTCTCCCACAAGGAAGGGCGTAGGGTGGATGTCTGGATGGTATCTGTTTCAAATTTCTCCATAAAAGTACCATTCCAGGTGAAGTAAGTGTTGGTAAGGCAGTGCCTAACCAAAGTTTGTACATCAGGATTCAGTCCATGTTGGACCAAGTCTTCAATTATTACTAAGGTGTCAGGTACAGGAACCTTGGTGAACAGAGAGACTACATCAAAGCTGACAAGCAAATCATCTGGAGACAGTGAGATGCCCTTGTTTAGAGAGACCAAGTCAGCTGAGTTACGTACTGCTGAGGTAGTTTTGCCCGTGAATGGAAGCAAGGTCTCAGACAGAAAACGGGCCAGTTTGTAGGTAGGTGAGTTGATAGTGGAAACGATGGGCCGAAGTGGAATACCTTCTTTATGGATTTTAGGAATACCATAGAATCTGGGTGGTCTAGCAGCAGAAGATTTTAGGGAGAGCCGCTTGAATGGTTCGATTAGAGAAGTCGAATTGTTAATGATATTGTTGTTTTTTGTAGCCAGGCGGTTGGTAGGATCTTTGTTAATTTTGGTGTAACTGCCATCATTAAGGTCCTGGATTTTGTTGTTGTATGTGGTTTTATCCATGATGACAGTAGCATTGCCCTTGTTGGCTGAGAGGATGACTATGTCCTCTCTCTTTTTCAATTTGGCGAGTTCAGAGTGCTCGACTTTGCTGATGTTACTCATGGGTTTATTAGCATTTTTAAGAATGGTGGCAATTTCAGATCTTGCCACGTCTGCTAAGATGTGTCCCAATAATAATAATAATTGTCTCCAAACTATAATTTCCTTTTCTTCAGCAAACCTGAACATAACTTTTTGTTTTGGTAATATGCATCTTTGTCAGTGCCGGATTATCCTAGTAGCAAAAGTTGCATATGCACGGGCCCCGCACTTTCAAGGGCCCCGCGCTAAATGCTTTCAAGCTATCAATTCCGGTTCAGTGATTTTGCAATTGCTCTATTACTATAGTATACTGCGTTCAACTTTTATGAATGAATGGGGGGTTAAGGTTAGCGATTTGTCGTATTATCTGGCTGTATAGCAAATTAAAAAATACAATTACTTTACTCTGTTCGTAAAAAAATTGTGTTTTAATATTTACGAGTATTTTTTTTATTTAGGGCCCCTTTATAAAATATGCTGCAGGCCCCACACTAGCTTAATCAGGCACTGATCTTTGTCCCACTTTGCACTCTTCTTTGTAAAGTGCTTCAATTATATGATGTAGTTGAGTGATTCTCAATCTTTTAGTATGGCTCTATAATGTATCCCTCCATATTTCATGGACTTTAGAGCACGCGCCCGCCTGCCTGCCCTCCATATTGAAGCCCGAGGGGGGTGTGGGGTCGATGACGTGGATGTCCGTGTGGGATTCATGACGTAATCAAGTGTGAGGTTACACGTGCTTGATGGCAAGATGCCCTATGTGTGGGGCAAATACTGTGTGGGCAGCTAATCTCTCCCGCTGTGCACACATCACACACAGTTAGCCTGATTAAAGTATAACACCGTCCACGCTTGCCATTTGTGGTCTTAGTACAACCACAGTGTAGGTGTGAATAACAATAATAAATTAACTACTATATTGTAAAAAAACAACAACACATCGTTCTGTGGTAGGCTGCATGATTTGTAAACAAGGTTATAGTCATTACAAAATCTCAAAAACACAATGTTATTCACACTTTTAAAAACCTAAACATGTTAATGATGTTCTATTCTTAGGTTTTTTCGGTAAAGTCACGTAGGTAAAACATCAAAATTAATGAAAATAAAATAAAATAAAACAAAAATCACGACGTTTCGGAGGCAACACAAGTCTCCGTCATCAGGTGGGACCGTCACAGCCGAATTAGCTGCATCAAGTGAGGCAATGATTCAAGAAGTAATCCCTTATAAGCAAGTTGAAGGGGGGAGGAGAGGGGGGGGGAGCTCATCAGAATGTGGTAGCCAATGAATGGAACGTATCGGGAGGGAGGGGGGCGGGGCTCAAAGACAGCACGGAGTGCTAAGTACAACACATCGGGAGGGGGAGGGGGGGCAAAACAATGGACGACGGCTTGGACGCGGTTACTGCTGCACACGCCAACACAATGGACAGAGAGGGGGAGGGGAGGTCTGATACACATGATAGACAAAAGAACGAAAATGCCCATGTTTATACCAATGCTGGCTGAAGAATGAAGAGAGTACTGTTAAAAAATAACTGGGGATGTTAACACTCGGTAAAGTAAAGTAAAATAGTGCCTGTCAGATAAGATGGTCCAAAAAAGTGTAATTAAGTCTTTTTTGCGTGGTTGATAACATCTTTCCAATGATTACTAAGTTTGTACCCATCATCACGGTTGAAATTATGTCTGTGTTTGTATATTTGTATGGCTTCGTGTACAAACCTTTGATGGTAGCCGGGAGGTTTGCAGAGAACCTTGGTCTCGGAAAAGACAATTTCATGAGAGCCCACCGAGTTGTAGCAATGATCGGCAACGGCAGAAGAATCAGTTCTGCCGTGTTTCAGATCTGACTTGTGCTCGCGGACACGATCAGAAACATGACGTTTTGTTTCTCCGATGTAGCAATCACCACAAATGCAACTCAATTTGTAGACTCCAGGATACTGTAAGTCAGGAACGACATCCTTCACAGATGGAATCAGATCACGGATTTTATGCACTGTACTGAATCGGACTTGGATCTTATGTTTGTTTAGAATTTTGGAGATATTTTTGGTCACGCCTGCTATGTATGGTAACGTGATGGTTTTGGTCGGAGTTTCAAGTGACTGTTTCTGTGTGGTGGGAGAGACAGCTTGGCGGATAGTACGGTCAGAGTATCCGTTCATCCTGAGGGCCCGATGTACATGTCTTAATTCACCGGTCAGGTGGTGTTTATCAGAAATGCCATGGGCTCTGTGGTATAGCGTTTTGATGAGAGAATTCTTTTGAGATGGGTCCCACCTGATGACGGAGACTTGTGTTGCCTCCGAAACGTCGTGATTTTTGTTTTATTTTATTTTCATTAATTTTGATGTTTTACCTACGTGACTTTACCGAAAAAACCTAAGAATATGATTCCTTGCAGTCACGACAGCTTCAAATCTAGAATGTTAATGATGCATGTTAAAATGAGTACACAAACCTAAACTGTACACATACTGTGCAGTATGTGAATACATGACAGTGCTGTACTGCAGTACACTAACATGTTGGTTACTTGGTTCGTATTCCTGTATATCCTGACGTAAGTTGTCAAGTCCTGCAGTCACAACTCACTCAATGGTGTTATTTACATATTCATGTTATCCTCAGGTCGGAGAGTATTTAACACACAAGGAGCAGCATAGCTCACCAACACACAGCAGATGCAACAGCTTGCCGAGTGAGCTATATATATATGTACCCAGCACTTTGTTAGTCATATACTCTAATTTACATGTGCAGAACACACATTTTAGTCGAATGCACTGTTATTCTAGATTCCAGGCATCATTGTAATCACACACCGTTATCGAATACTTGATGCGTAAAATAAATACATATGTATGCTTGCTATATATACAGCAGCGATGCCAAGTCCTGATAGATTGTCATGGATTTCCCTTGCTGGATTTCGTACCCTTCACATCACATTTTACAAGCAACCCGCTCGTCCTTTGGACGTGAGTGACCTTCCATCCATCCATCCCTCCCACCAGCCAGCCAGCAAAACTTTAAATCTTGATTTGAAGCTTTCGTAATTGCAGGAATCCATACCCTTTGGTTCTTTCGGTAAAGTCACGTAGTTAAAAATGAAATAAAAAAATATTTCTAACTACGTGACTTTACCGAAAGAATCCAAGAGGATAGAAAAACTTTTCTTAAAAAATATAATTTTCTGTAGTATATTACATTCAGTATAATATAAAGGTACCCGTCATTGAACGACCGTCCTCCCACTCTCACCAACGTCCCCACCTCCCCACTCCTGGGTGCCCCCCCCCATCTCTCCTGCGTGAAAACCCCCGGCCACCCCCACGTGTTTCCCCAAATTGCCCACCTCCTCGGGCCCCCCACCCAGCCAGAAAAAAACATGTCTTATAATATAGTACAAAAATACAGCACAATACTCTGCCTGCAATTTAACCTCAAGAAATTGACGCCAAAGAGCGAATCATTGCGCCAGTAATGACGAGTCATGTTCATTGTACAAGAATGATGCCTTGTGTGCCAAAGTTCAAGTTTATTGTGTTTAACCAGGTGACACAACTCAAGAGACCAGGGTAGCCTCATTTGCAAGAGTGCAGTGACCTGAGTCAGCAAAGTGGAGCAATTTATTAAACAGAAGTCGGACATTGTTCATTACGCTAACATGCGTTGTGTGTGAAATTAAATGGAACATTCAAGACATCCCATGCGCAGCTCCCTTCCGTGCCGGCACGTAACTTCTAACGCAGGCAGCAGCACCCCCGCATGGCCCCCTACTGGTAACGGAATCCCTGCAAGTCCAGACGCAGTTTGCAAAGGGGGGATGTCGGAGCAGCGTGGGGGAGGCCCCCAGAAGTGCAGATAATTAAGAGTTGATCTTATTTTGTCCGCAGTGAATTTCGGGACAAGGGGAGGTCAATACCCGCAGATATCTTGCGGGTTATTGGAACGATGTTACACTCCACCAATACGAGATTTTGTTTGTGGATGTTTCGCAGTCTACTGGAAACCGTGGAATGTGGGGTATATGAAGCGTCGCTTGTTTGTGCTGGCACAATCACAAAAAGGTATCTTCCTTCTCCTCCTCCCGTCGTAGTCCATCTGCGACGAAGAATGGTCATAGCAGGAAACTTCGCCTATTATATATTTTGTTTACTTAAAATGCAGTGGCATTGACGAATGTATTCAGTTGTAATGAGGCGAGCGTGATGCACCAGATATCGATGTGACGAGCACCATGCCCGACGCCCTTGTCTCCCCAGTGATTATGTTTAAGAAAAAAAACGCACAAGGTACTACCCAGTAAACATGCCAACGTTGGGCAAACGTTGGCATGTGGTTGCAACCGATGGACTAACGTTGGCCAAATGTTTTTGTGACCCATCTTTACTGCGTCATTTGAGTCGACCGAGGGCAGGCTCAGTCAGGACAGTTTCAGATAATAACCACTGATAAGAGTATTACCTGCGATTGGGAATGGAACTCTGGTCGCCGGGGATATAACACATTTCGATAACCACCATGATCAATCCACTGCTGGACGAAGGCCTTCCCAAGCTGCAGCTACCTCTCATGATCTTGTGATGCAATAATTAATCCAGTATGAGCTCATTTCATCTTTCATTCTCCTCTCGGATGCGTTCAATTCATTGGTTGCCAATCCAGTATGGTGCTTAACCATAATCCGTAATTCCCTATCTATGTCTCCGTCTGTATGTGTCGGTGTCTTTGTATGGACTGTGTATAAGTGTGTCTCCATGGCTCCATGGGTGTCTTCACGTCTCCGTGTGGGATTATCTATTTTTTTTACATAAAAGTGCAGATAACCCCCGCCCTCTATATCTCAGCCTCCTTCTCTCTCTCTCTATTTAAGGCCTCGACACAGAGGCGTTGTTTCTCTGTGTGCCTATGTGTGTGTCTCTCTCTGTGTCTCTGTGTTATCTCTCTCTCTGCTTGTGTGTCTGTCAATGCGTCTCCGGTTCTGTGTTTTGTCTCTCTCTCAAATGTAGCAATCTTTGGAAGAACGTAATCAACCAGGTAGGGTGTTGACTGTTATGTTAGCCGACTGTCTGTGTTGTATTGCATTATATTTCTAAGTTTACTAGGTTTGTTTTATCTTTCATTTGTACCTGATGATGATTGCTTGTGTTGCAATCGAAAGGTCGTATACTATTATTTAATGTATTATGTTCTCTTTCTACGTGACTTCACCGAAATAACCAAAGAGTAAGCCACGGGTAGTAGGAACGATTTAGTGTGCAGGTCCACTTATCCGCGAAAATATTGCGGATAATTGAATGGCCGTTCTGCAATGAACTTTTGGGAAATTCATTGATGACGGCAGATGATAGAATAACTGGAGTTTCCACGGACCCTATTGGATAATCGCAGCTGCGTGTAATAGGGTTGCAGATAAAAAAAATCTCTCCACGACAGTTTATGAAATGTGTACAAGGCCAATGATGACAGTCGCAATATCAGACCTCAGTATCACCATCATCATCATCAACCTCAGATTAGCGCGGTTGGCTTTGTAGGGTGCGAAGGACGTTCAACGTACAACCTTGACCTTTCCACTGCTGGATGAATAACCCCCAATCACCTAAACTTACTTTGGACCTAATCAGTGCGACGGCTGGCACTGACCACTACGGCCCTGACGTCACCGCCACACAAAAACCTCTCACGCGCGGAGAGGAGCGGGGGAGGGGAGGGCGGAGGGGAGGAGGGGGCGGAGGGGGTAGGGGAGGAGGAGGGGAGGGGAGGAGGTGGAGGGGAGGAGAGGGCGGAGCGGGGAGAGGAGGAGGGAGGAGAGGGAGGGAACAGGGGAGGGGGAAGGGGGGGAGGGAACAGGGGGGGGAGAGAACAGGGGAGGAGACGGAGGGAACAGGGGAGGGGGAGGGAAGATGGGAGGGGGGAGGGAGGGAACAGGGGAGGGGAGGGGGACAGGGGAGGGAACAGGGTAGGGGAAAGGGAACATGAGAAGGGGGAGGGAGGGAACAGGGGAGGGGGGGACAGGGGAGGGGTGGAGGGATCAGGGGAGGGGAACAGGGGAGCGGGGAGGGAACGGGGGAGGGGACAGGGGGGGAGGGGGGAGGGAACAGGGGAAGGGGGAGGGAAGATGGGAAGGGGGGAGGGAACAGGGGAGGGGGACAGGGGAGGGGTGGAGGGATCAGGGGAGGGGGGAGGGAACGGGGGAGGGGGGAGGGAACGGGGGAGGGAACAGGGGGGGAGGGAACAGGGGAGGGGGGGACAGGGGAGGGGTGGAGGGAACAGGGAACGGGGGAGGGAACGGGGGAGGGAACGGGGGAGGGAACGGGGGAGGGAACGGGGGAGGGAACGGGGGAGGGAACGGGGGAGGGAACGGGGGAGGGAACGGGGGAGGGAACGGGGGAGGGAACGGGGGAGGGAACGGGGGAGGGAACGGGGGAGGGAACGGGGGAGGGAACGGGGGAGGGAACGGGGGAGGGAACGGGGGAGGGAACGGGGGAGGGAACGGGGGAGGGAACGGGGGAGGGAACGGGGGAGGGAAGAGAGGTCCCCCGCGGCTCGCGCTTCCGTTGCCGGGAAATCCCCGCGCTGGACATCTTCGCCCTTTCTGGGAAGTCACGTGGGTCTCCCCCTCCTCCTTCCACACAAACAGCAAGGCTCTCCTATTGGTTCGCGAAACTTTACAGGCAGCGGGTTCGCTGTTCCCATTGGTTTATACGAGAACCCCATTTCACCCCTCCCCCTCCTCCCCCATTTCTGCACACCCCCCCCCACAACCGCCCCAACTCCCTCGCGCCCTTCGCCGTTAAGCCACGAGCGCGGCGCGCTGATTGGTCGGCGGCGTCGTGATTGTTGTCGTGAGAAGGGGCGGGGCTCTCGCTGGTGGTGGGGGGTGGGGGGCTCGCGGGGGTGGTGGGGGGGGGGCTTGCGGGGGTGGTGGGGGGTGGCTCGCGTACAAACACTGGCGCGCCACTGCGCATGCGCGCACATACACGCGCACACGTGTTCGTGACAGTGGGCAGCAGTGGCAGGACGAGTGCGGCAGTGAAGGCGGCGTCACGCTCGACCGCGTCTGGAGTCCAGAGTCAAGTGTGGGGGGAGCCCCCCTCTCTCTCTCACTCTTTCTCGCCTGCAGTAGGAGACGCAACGACGGTACGTTCGGCGACGGGTTGCGGCCGCGGAGAGATACGCGAGAGTACAGGGAGGAGGAGGTCGACGTAGGTGACATGGGCTTGGGTCGCGTGTCCGCCACCCCCCCCCCCCCCGTGGCCAGACGTCTCTGCGTGGTAAACACACGCGTTGAGGCCTCCCCTGCTTAAGCCGAGGCCCTGTGCAAATTCTTTATTTTATTATTGAGGCGGGTTGGGAAGTGACGTGTGGAGAGACAGAGACGTGGACTGATACGGGAGGAGAGACGGGCTGCTGCCTGACTGCTGGCCGGAGACACGGCTCCGTGTTGACGCCAGGAGTTGACCTTCCTCAACCCCTCCACCACCACAACCACCGTCGCTTGACCACGGAAAACAACAAGTTGAAGTGCCGCTTTTCTGTTTGAGGTGCGCAGCTCCGGTTTGTGCTTGCGGGTGAAGTCTGCACGTTCCCGCGGCGAGCATCGCAGCACGCTCGAAGAGGCAAGTCACAACTTGGTGTTGCCTGCTGAGGAAGGCCCAACTGATTACACCAGGTGAAGTGGAGACTCACAAATAATGTTGATTTTACTGACCGTGGATGGACGATGGTGACGACGATGATGTTGACAGCGAGTGAATATGACGACGATGATAAAGACTGTGGGTTGGATTTTTCCAGGATAATTAGAAAATAGTGAATATTTAAATGATGACGACCGTAAAAATTAAGGTGATTAATATGAGGGTGATGATTCTGATCTTGGTGAAGATGATGGTAATGATTGAGATGGTGGTGAAACTAGTGACGTTTATGATGATGGTGGTGGTGTGAAGATAATAGCCGTGATGATTGGGAGAGGTGGGATTAAGTTTGACCTCTGGGCAGGATGTGAACCTGTGATGTGTCCATGAACAGTTGTAGGATCTAAGACTGTTCAGCCCGTAGACAGCCCATAGTGCTTTCTGAGAGCCTTCAAAGAGTTTGAAGCAGTAGACATGTGCACGGTAGACGTGGAGACAGTTCAATTTTATTAAACTGACGATATAAGAATGTACAACCAAAGTACTGTTTTGTAATCAAGTACATTACATAAGTTGCTTTACACAACTGTGTACTGTCCATGATACCATGCACGTTGAAGAACAATACAAGTTCATGTATGGCTGTCAGAAGTAGGAACATGCTCGAGAGCAAATGGTTGTTAACCTTTACTGCAGCCTGATACCCCATTTGGTTCTCAATGGTTAAAAATATATAATGAAAATAAGTACATAGGTTTGATGAAACAAAGTAGTTGTACTTACATGTCCGTGCTTAATTTGTGTTTCGATGATTTACCTTATTAAAAAAAACATGTGGCCAAGTCTCGCACCCCCAGAAATGGCATCTCGCACCCCCAGGGGGTGCGTGCATCCCAGGTAAAGAGCCACTGCCCGAGATGATGTCCACTGTGAAGTTGGAGTGATGAGATCTGTAAGAGCGAGATGCAGTTTGGCATCATAGGACCAGGAGTGTTGGCAACGACGTTGGCCTTTGTCCAACCTGTAGGTAAAGCATGGCTTATGCTGATCATGGTGACAGTTTTTACGTCTCCCTTATTAGGGGAATTATCTACATTATTCCACATGTCGTTAATCCAAAACATTGTTGCAGCCAATGAGTCATGGCTTCCAGACTCAAAAAAATATCATTATAGTTATATCATTTACACATTTCAGTTTCCCGTACTGTTTTGAGCCGGGTCGCAATACAATTGTACTTATATCTGACTAATAACGTATCCATATCTTTGGATATGATTGAATCGCTTCCCAATCAGTGGACAAGATGTCAAGTTGAGCTGGACTTATCTTGTGCATTATTCAAAACGTTACGTCCAATGCTGAATGTTGTGCAGGATAATACTTAAATTATGCACGAATAACCACAATGGACAGTTTGCCAAATTTTGCTTCTGTATGCCGTCGTGGTAAACATTCTGACCAGCAACCGCCAAGATCGTTCATCATTGCCCGCAGTTCCTGTTACAGCATTACTAAAGATATTGACCGTGCGCTGAAATTAGTGCATCAAGGAGAACTCTTGAATTTATTCTGAGACCACAGTCCCCGCCTCTACCTTGGACCGCCGTATTTTCATTCGCTGGTCTAGGTGTAAAATGCATTTGTTATGGTCTTGATTCACGAAGTGTTCGGTTATTGTTGAGCACTTTCTCAACCCCTTAATGCACATCACTTAAAGTTCTCTAAATATTAATTATTCCTAACTTCCCTGCAAATGTGATCAAAATGCATTGAGTCTTATACATCAAAATCCAATTCACAATAGTTATTTAGATACAGTACTGTAATGTCCCATTGTTGAAGTCCATTCTTCCAGGGAGGTTATTATTTTTGGCAGAAAACTGATCGTCATAGGTATTCCAGATGTCCTCAGTTGCTGTGGTGCTTCTACAAGATACTTAAGAGAGGATGCTGTATACAGTAGTGAAATAAAGAAAAGTTGCAGCCCTGCAATTTCTTTGTTTCACCTCTGCTGGCAGAAGGGTCTCCACTAAAATAATGGCCCTTTAGTGGCTAGTTTGTCTGAATAGTCCATGCTTTCTGAACGTCTTGAAAGTGGTGCTTCTGGGTGAATGGAGGCAAAGGGTTGTTGAATGGGTTGGTCTCCAGATCGCAAATTTAGAGTGCTAACAATGACACCACGATAGCTGTATATAATAAGTCCCAAAACTATTCCTGTATACTCTACTCAATGACTTTACAGGAAGTTGTAGAACATGTTTGCCTCAAACATAACCCTTGGGTTATTGGTTAAATCTGGGAATAGTGGTGCTGTGTGGCTGATCAGCTGGACAGCATGTGTTGTAAAGTGTTGATTGTCATGGGTTCAACATGCAAAGTTTACAGTGTGAGCTATTGAATTTCCAAAATGATTGAACTATGAATTCGTGTAGTGTCTATCTAAGCCGTTTTAGTAAGTCAGGCAATTGATATTACACAGTTAATGTGCTCAGTTCATTTTAGTATGTAGAGATGATACGTGTACACATCTGCATTAGTCGCTCTGTGAGTGGTCTATCATATGTACATGTTTGGGTAGTCCAAATGCTGGATGAGGGCCTCTTCACAGCATGGGGCTTATTTGACCATACCTTGCCATGCTGGTCAATACGGGTTGGTGAAGGTTTGGAGCAAAGACATTTGAACATCGTATAGGATAACGATGGATTTTCCTGACCTGCCATTTGCTGACACTGTTGCCCCGTAGTGGCCTGTGACACCTGTTTTGGTTGATGGTGGTCACCCATCCGAAGACTGTACAGGCTCAGCCTGCTCAGCCTCTGAGATGAGGTTGGATGTATTCTGGATGGTTTGGTGAAAGGCCAACAGATGGTACAAATCATTGCAATGTGTGTTTTCAGTTAAACATTACAGAGATGCGAGTTTGAATGTATGTATTACATATATTAGAAATATAATCCCTCCCACAAATCTCGTGTTTGATGAGGGGAAACGTGCAAATTATGGCCTTGTTTATGTTTCGCGTGAATGGTATTGCATGCCATATTTATTTAATTAATAATCGATTATGCAACAGAAGTTGGCTCCAAGAATCTTAACCCGATGAACTCTGACACACATTAGCTGAGGCCTTTTTTTAGCATGGCAGCCAATGGAGGAAATGTTTGTATTGTTGCAGGACGAGACAAGCTGTTGCAGTCATCGTGACCCATGCTTTAGTGCAATTTAATATTTACTTGGTTATGGATATGTATTCCACACTGCTATTGTTGCTATGTGCTCGGTATTGTACTATGTTCTAGGGGAGGTTTGTTTACGTTCAAGAATGTTAATGAGAAAAAGATCCATAATGGAGCTACAGTAAATCAGTTGGAGAGTGCCACTTACATTGAATTTTTTCCCTGAGTTGGAGCTATAATTGATGAATGCTTTTGTCTCATCGTCACAGTGGCAGTCAAGAAAACTGTACTGAAATAAGTGCTACATTTTATCGACGTAAGGTGACAATGGTGTGCCAGTTTTAGTGGCAATTAGCTTGTACGTCAATGTTACAGGGATGTTTGGGTTTTGTGTGGTTTGAACATTTGAAAGATTCACGTGTTTCGTGGAGGACCATTTCAGGCTGGAGGATCATTTAGTGCTCTTTGTCATTAGTGCCTTTATTGTATCGACCTTCATGTATACAATGAGAGTAAATACATACACTGTAAAATGGTTTCACTTCAGCAATTATTTTTATGGTCTCCGGAGTTTATAATCTGGTAACAGACGTTATCTCCCTTGCCTCGTATGCAGCAGGTCGTGGGTTCAATCCCGACCGACACACAAGTATATACTGTATTTGGAGTTTGCATGTTCTATCCGTGGTCACGTGAACATTTTCCCCTGGTCCTCCAGTTTTGCCCTCCATATTTATGAATGTGCGTTTAGATTATTTGGCCGCTTATACATATTCCAACCTTTGATGATAAGCCACTTTAATGGGAAATCTTGTGTGGCCAGATCACCTCTGAAAAAGAGCTTATAGCTCATTTGGGCTTTACCTAGTAAATAAAATAGAAAAATTCACGGAGCCCAGCAATCAGACATTTGACAGCTGTTTTTCAAAAGTTGAGTTTGCAGGACCGAAACGTCCAAACTGAGTGTGCATGCAGAGTACATACATTAATTAATTAGCAGCATAAGGTTGTGATTATGTGTAGAGTGGTTTGGCAAATGTCGGCGTGTATATGTGTGTGTGTGGGGTGAAGATTGATATCAGCTTCAGATCTGAAGGGCAATTATGAATGTTGTGTAAGAAAGCATGAGTTTGGCTGCCCTGGTGTGTGAGAATATGTGTGGGAGTGAACGAGTGCTTTATCCATCTGAAAGGTCAGTGTTTGTATGTTGAACTTCTTTCGCACTGGATGTAGCCAACCTTGCTAATCGGAGGTGCAGGGGAAGGATAACAAACTAAATACAAAGCAGTTTTATAAGAAATTAGCTTTAATTATTGATTTTAAAGTGCATAGCTCAAGTGGCTTCCTATAATATCTGCAGAAAGAGCGTTCCAGACGGCCACAGAAGCGCATCTGAAAGCACGCGATACAGTGCCCATCTTTGTTCAATGGTTAGCCAAAAGCCACTGCGAATGTGACCAGAGTTTGCGTGATGGTCTATGCTCCTTTAAAAGATCAGCAAGGTACTGAGGTTCATTTGTGTTCAGCATTTTGTGTATAATGAGTGCGAAGGTGTAAAGTATTTAAAGTAAATTTGTAAATACATATGGCTGGTACGGGTTGATTCCCTTAAATGGTGTAGCAAGTGGCATTAGCAGCTCTCTCAGTGGTCTAACTATATTCTGGACAACTGGGGATTGCTTGTTGCTTCAATTTACATTTTAACATTACCCACTTCTATGGGATCGTTGTGCGAAGCTAATTTGCATAAACATTTTTCCCAAAGAAAAAGTCAATGACCAAACTTTTATGTTTCGTAATTTTAAAAAAACTTATTCATAATTTTGTCTCAAGAAGTGTGCTGTCTTGCTTACAATGAATAATGATAATCGACAACCTTTTGCAAATCCACTGCTGATGAAGGCTTCCTCATGCCGTGTCGCTCATAGTCTTTTTTTACACCATACTTCACCATTCTCGTCACTGTGGGTTGGTGGAGCCAGTTCAGATACCACTCGCCACTCGTGTTAGTCACAGTGCATTGAACCAGTGCGCCTCCATTTCGCCCTTGTTCATAATGTGTCTTGAAAAATTGCTACATTCGTGGTGTTGCTGCTCATATTTTGCCTCTGCCATTTTGTCACTCCATATTGTTTAAGTTGTGTTTTGCCCACGGGTTATGCATTGGATGGTCTACATACCACTGTACATTACTTACATTGCTACACATTTTCAAGAACCTTGATGACATTCCAAGTTTTAACATTCCAAAAAGCCCTGCTTTTTCAGAGATGGTCTTGGTTAGCCTGCTATTTACACAATACAGTGCTTTGCTTACTGTGCCAGCATTGCCATGAAGATCAGTGCAAAATCACCCATGTGCTTCCATACCTTTCACATGTCCAAGTGACTTTTAAGTGTTTTTGGTATTCAAATCTTTCACTCTACAATATGAATATCACAAGATTATCATCCTAACAAATTATTTTCAGCATGTTACTATGCTGAATGGGACCAGTCAAATTCTACACAGTTGACCATGTGGTTGTGTCTTTTCTATGCACTCTGTATGAACACTTTGAAATTATTATAACAATAGCTGCCTCTGTGGTATGTCTTACACAAGTATGAAAGTAAACAAGGTAGTTTCTGGCAGCCTCGCTTACAAAAGAAAAGCACTCGCTTCCGAGAATATAATTTCATATATATTGGATCCCTCTTTTTCCAGCCGTATCCTATGTGTGTCGCAGGAGGAAAAGGATATTTGGGAGACGGGAAATTTATAAAAAATTCCATGCCTCTATAGAGTTAAACCATTTTTTTTCAGGCAAGACAAACTTTACTGTACATGAAATGTTTGTGATACTCGGATTCTTGTAGATGGGATCATTGGAGCACTAAAACTGACAGTTGGCTTGGAGTACCAGACCCCACTCATGGTTAAATCCAACTTTGTATAAATTCTTGACAAAAAGTGATGTTGGCTGAGACGTTGATAAATTATAGGAATTAACGTTTTTCAACTTGAGCAATAAACACATGGGCAAGTGTAAAGAAACACTCATAAGTGTCAGTCATGTGCGCACATGTAACTGATTTTAGATTCCTAATATTCTGCAATCTTGCATATAGTACAGCTGGAAATCGCAGCTTGGTTGATAACCGCACAATAATTGGGAATGACTTGGTCCAGCGGTAGCTTATTCGCCGCTTGTTGCAGAGGTTGGTGGTTAGAATATGGCAGGCCACCTTGGTTATTACTGTGGGTGCATAACTGTAAAATGTATCTTCTCCTTCACAGTAAATGTCAATTATCCCCTGACATTCGAAATGAGTAAGCCATTGTCTGCTGGCGTCATTGTTCAAATTTGCCAATTTGGAAAAATTACTTGAATATGACTCAATTGGGATTGCACATAGTAATTGCCCCCGGCTACTCAGAGTAATGCCCACTTACATGCCAGGTGCTGAGTCCCCTTGTGCCTCACAGGGATAGCTGCCAAGCAGGGGTGCCCTTCGAACGTTTAAGATGTGATTGCAAGTTGCTTATCACGTGTAAAGTGCCCGTAAGATACCACCGTATGAAGAGCACGATATCAAAAACAAATAATGATTGTTAGTATAATGTCCATGGGATGCTGATTACCTCTCTGGGTGATCACAAAATTAAAATATATCAGTGGCTTTTGGGTTTTGATTTTGGTTATATTTTTATGGTTTCATTTTTAAAAATTTGGAAACAAAAACATACTTTTGGATTTCATTTTTTTGTTTTTAACACCCCGACTAAAAATGTAATACATATAATATACAGTATCGTTAGACATGATGAACTTCATGAGTATGAGCCTTCAATTCACTCCTAAAAATGCACACATAAGGGACTTTTTTTATTTCTCAGAAGAAATAATTGTAATCTATTAGCTGATGGGATTTTACAGATGAATGTTTAGCTGTAGCATTTTATTACATAAGCCAGCCTTAGATTAATTTATATTTTCAACAGTATGCACTGAATAGTAGACTGATTTTAAGATAAAATTATTTTCAAAGGCTGTGGGGCCCAGATATTGAGTTGGCCTCGTGCAGGATTTCCCAAACTTTCCACATTTACCAATTTACTTCCCATTAAAATACATCTTAAGTTGTTCCACACTGCACGCGCCTAATAATTATTAAACACATCCCACGTGACTCGCTAAGCAATTAACGCTGTCTGCACCACATGGAACGTGCACACACACACCGAGATCTCAATATTAATGTGAATCGGCTGTATTAACGCAGACGTTGTTAATTACTTAGCACATCACGTGGGACGTGTTTAACAGTCACCGGGCTTATGCAGCGTGGAACATACACATTTGTATTTGAATGGGGAGTACATTTGTAAATGTGGATAGATGTTGCTTGGTGGGTCTTGAGGACTCGAGTTTGGGAAACCCTGGCTTAGTATATTGCAAATGATCCCTTGTAAACTCATCATAATGTTAAAAACATTGTAAGTGGTCACCATCCCATCGACTACTAGGAAGAAACATCTCACATGTCATGTGTTTTTGTAATGTTTATCGTTTTACCTGAAATGTGTTACACATGCCAGGAACTAAAAAGGGGATATTTGTGTCTGACTGAAGCCCTGACTGAACCCCTATGGCTTAATCACAGATGTCCATCTACTTATTGTATCATTGGCATGCATACTGTAAACATTGTTACAAGTGTGTATTGTGCTGGAACTAATTATCAAAGAACTACAAACTAAAGTGCATAAATATAAGTGCCAATCTCACAATGGTCATACAATCAAGGTAAATAAATGGAACAAGGGCATTGTTTGCTTTGACTTAAATTATGAGGTTAAATGGAACATCTTGGTAACTTCAGAGATGCATTATATTTACTTTGGTTCAGACTGAAGTTTTGGACACAAACTCCAAAAAACTCAATTGCAGCTGCACCTGTGGGACATTTTATTGTTTCATTACCATCAAGCCCATTTATGGCTCTATCTTTGGATATGAGAATGTATATGGCTGATGTACACCTGCACTCGAGGTCCAGTGATCTAGGTGTAATTCCACATTTTTTCTGTAAGTTCTAATGTGGACGTGTCCTCTTTGTCTCCTGGTCTATGATGTGCTCACCACCACTCCTCCACATGTGCTATGCCAGCTAGAATAGTGGCACATTAGCCCTGCTTGTGGGATTAAAAACGGTTGTCTGTTTGCGTGGATGCATGCTTAGTGGAGCAAGGATGGCGCAGTGGGCACAGCTGCAGCAGCTGGACACCAAGTTTCTGGAACAAGTGGATGAGCTTTACAATGACAGCTTCCCCATGGAGGTCCGCCAGTTCCTCGCTCACTGGATTGAGAGCCACGACTGGTGGGTGCCCCTCACACCGGTAACATGTAAATGTACATGCATGATTAATATTCTTAGGTTTTTACGGTAAAGTCATGTAGGTATAAAATTCTAATTACTTTTATAAATTTTAATTTTTACCTACGTGACTTTACCGAAAAAATCTAAGAATATGAATCCTTGCAGTCACGAAATCTTCAAATCTAGAATTATGCATGATTAACTTGGTGCCTGGGCGTGGAATATCGATTCTGTAAAAGTGACTCCTAATTCCTTTTATGCTGTGTGCAGGAACCACGCATCCAACAATGTTTCCCAGGCCACGCTGCTGTTCCACAACCTGCTCACTCAACTGGACGACCAGTACAGCCGCTTCACACAGGAGAACAACTTCCTATTGCAGCACAATTTGCGCAAAATTAAGCAGAATCTGCAGGTAGGTGGAGTACAATTCTGGACAAGGATGTATGTACACTTATTCGGGGCATGGAGGGAATAAAGGTAGGGCTTTTGAATCTTCTATGGATTTGGTGTTAAGCATTGACTGGAATATTAAGACCACGAGGGTTGGAGCGGGGTGAGGTCAGGGGGAAGACATTATGCATAAAAAGGCTTGTCCACCCATAGCCCTGTTACATTTACTGAGAGTAGTTTGTGTTTTTTACTGTGCAATATTGAATGGAAATGTTAGGGTGCGTCAACTTACCTATAATGCATAATTGGGCTCCTCGGCAAAGCATTTATTTGAATAATCTATTTACCAAAACCATTCTTACCACAATTACCAACAGTGGATGAAGGCCTCACCAAACTTCACCATCTTTCACACTTGAGAGATGCAAAATATGTCTTAGGGTCCTGTACTCGGGATGTGTCTCGTTCCAACGCCTTTGTGGACATCCTCAATGGGTGCGTTCCCTCTTTTGGCTGTCACTCCATCATTAGTCTTGACAGTCAGCCATCATCCCTTCTAACAATGTGTCCTGCTCGGCCTCAATTACTTTTTTTTATAGTCAATGTGATAACTTGCATTGGTTATCCGATTCCCGTGTTCTTTTTTCGTCTCTCATTGTAACTCAAAGCATGCACCTTTTTACGATTATTTGCACAATTGTTAGCTTTTGTTCCATTTTATTTGTAAATGTCCATGTTTCTGATGCACATGTCATAGCAGCAGATTCGCACTGATTAATAACTTGTTTTTCTAGGCACATTAAGTTTCTTTGCATTATTAAGTTCAGTTTTTCAACGGCAGCCCCCAACCTGGTCTCATCCGCCTCTTTATTTAATCCATTTGACCCTGATCGACTGTTAATGAGATATACACTGCTGATGTTTTATCAGATGTGTCCCTCCAACAGATTTCTTCAATTGTTCATCAAACTTGTTGTATGTGACTTTGTTTTACTTATATTTATATTGAGCCCAGTTTATAGCTTTCTTTATTCATTTCTGAAATAATTTCCTGAAGTTCATGTCCATTGGTTGTTATAATGACTATATCAACAGCAAATTTGAGATCCTTCAATATTCTCTTATTTTATGTTTATGCGTTTTTTCTTCTAAAACTGGTGAAAATGCATACCTACAACCAGGTAGAACAAGCATTGTAATGTTCATAAATAATATGTTGCTGCAGACTAAAGCTATCTCATTCTCCCTCTATATAACCCCGTAGGCGCACTATTTGGAGGACCCACTCCAGATGGCTCTCATCATCTCCAATTGCCTGGCAGAGGAGTTGAAGATCTTGAGCAGTGCCCGCAACATTGAGCAAGTATGGCCAGGAATACTGACGTGCGGCACACATACCTCTTCTGTACGAGCCGTGATGAAATTTGCATGTTTTGTGCAGGTTTTGGATTTGCATTTTTAGTAGCAACAGAAAGAGGTAGGGGTTACACAACAACAGGTTGAACTTGTAGCTACTTCAAGCACAAATTAGTAAATTTGGCCTAGACCAGATATCTCACTTTTCAGTACTAACCGGAGGTAGAAAAACGATAGTGGTACCAATTTCTTTACATTCATAATGAAGGCAAATAATTAAAAACGTTTTTTTGAATGAGTGTGTGATGACATCATTGATGGCACTAAAGTTTTGCCACTTCAGGTTATGCCAAATTATGCTCTGTCCCATGAACTAAATCTGGTAACTGGAGGACAATTTGTGCATCGACATTGGGAGCTCCATATATTGGTCTTTTGCAGGCCTATTTGGTCATGCAGTACTCACAGCCTGCTATATATATTTCGTTGTAATGACATACCTCATTTGTTATTTGTTTGTGAAGACTATGTAGCTATTACAATGTTCCACTGTGCCCTAAAAGCTAAACACCCTTTTTGGCAATTAAAGCATTTAATAAAATTGGTACATTAACAACACCGTGGACTTTGTTAGAGTGCAAGTTGTATCATTTGCTCTTGATCAATAACTCTTGAAGCATAACCCCTGATCTTGTCCACATGACTTGTCAGATGGGTGGCATGGTGAGGCATGAACATATGGAAATTCCCAGCAAGGTGAAGCACCTGGAGAGCAACATGAACGAGATGCGCAAGCGTGTGCAGGTAAGTCAGGCATTTGGCGTTTTGCTGATGTGCGCCGCCGAACGCCGAGGAGTACGCTAGTCAAATAAAACAATGATGCATCTTATACTTAAAATGACAATGTACACATGCGTGCCAATACAATAACCCATTTGTCTATTTTACCTGTGTAGTTAAATCTATATACTTAAACAAACCAGTTTTTTTTTTTAAATGGGACCTTTTTGCCAGTATAAAAGGATAAAAAAATAAGAATAGGTTTTACCCTTACTGGCAATAAAACTGGTGTTAAGAAGTTCAAACGCCAGTTTTACTCGGAAAAGGTAAAACCTATTCTTATTTTTTTATACTTTGATACTGGCAAACAGGTCCCATTTTATAGCTGCTAACCCCAAGTTTTAAATGCCCTGATAGTGGCATTGTTTTTGTACTGTTCACTTTTGTCATTCTCAGGTCTGACTAGGCCCTAAAGAAGGCTGTCTCTGGTGTAGGCCAATCAGTTTCAAGGAAAATGCATATATTAGAGCATGTTTGTATGCATGTTCACCACAAGTACCTGTGGTTAATGCAGACAATATTCCTTGCAAAAGGTTTCTATTTGGTGTTTGAACACCAAATATAAACCTGTTTTACTGCCAGAAAGGGTAAAACCTATTCTTATTTTTTCATACAAAAAAAGCAATATCCTTATTCTCAAATGAGTTGTCATCTTCATTGATGACCCTGAGTCATAGATAAAAATTCTACATTCTTATCGCAGTAACTTGTGTCTCCATACAACAATGACTGCTGACTACCACAAAGTGTTATCCATGTTTTCTGAATGGTCCCCTGAAAATTTTAACTGGACATGCATGCTCACCACTGCTGGCCTCGGTGTGCATATTTGTGTTTGATAGACTATGGAGCAGGAGATCAAGAACCTTGAAGACTTTCAGGATGACTTTGATTTCAAGTTTAAGACCATGCAAAATGGAGGTGGGCCTCTTATCATGCCGTATCTCATGTACATACATTGCCCTTACCCTCCTGCACAAATGGCTTGCACGGATATCATTCCTGATTCAGATACTTAGGACATCCATACACTTAGTGCGATGCCCATACACATGTGTGCTGACAGTGGTGGCTATGTTGTGTACGCGCAGAGACCATGGACGTCAACGGACACCGCAATCAGGAAATGAAGCAGCTGCAGCAGATCTTGGTGGACCTGGACCAGCGCAGACAGGTGCAAACACTAGATTTGAAGCTTTCGTGACTGCAAGGATTCATACTCTTAGTTCTTTTGGTAAAGTCACGTAGGTAAAAAAAATGAAATAAAAATTAATAAAAATAAAATAATAAACTCACGACGTTTCGGAGGCAACACAAGTCTCCGTCGTGAGTTTATTATTTTATTTTTATTTTAAAAAAATGTTTTACCTACGTGACTTTACCGAAAGAACTAAGAGTATAGGTGCAAACACGGCATGGGCACTGTCTTGTACTGCTCGCACACACGGTCGTACAGCCACCCGTAGGAAAGCATATAACAGCTGTGTACCGTACTACCAGCTCCGAATCAAACCAGAAAATTTAGGCAGTGTGATTTGATTCTTCCCCAGAGAGCTACAGGCCTGTGAGTTCACAAATAAACACTTTTGCTCCAGCTACTTATCATGTGTCGATTGGGTTTTTTTTAGCAACAGTTGGGTAAAAGTGTTGCGTTTTAATGGTGTTAGTGGCGCACTACCCCTTACGCCCACAGAAACCCATTTTGCTGTTTATCAAGGGCTTCCTGGAGTTTACTGGGGAAGAATGGGGATTCTGTGACAGCAGGGTGTTGATAACGTTGGTAAACAGCTCTGCTGCGCGAGTTTACGGGCGGCTGTTCACAACGCTTGCCATTTTTGCGGCTACACACAGCGTTTCCTGAAGAGCACGGGCGAGCTGCTGGGCCTCATGGAGTCGCTGCACATTGCCGTGCTCAACGATGAACTGAAGGAGTGGAAACAACGCCAGCAGATCGCCTGCATTGGCGGTCCTCCCAACACCTGCCTGGATCAATTGCAGAGCTGGTCAGCATCTGTACCCGCTCCCTCAGAACTGTGTTTGAACACAACAAAGAACCCCCATAAAGCCTTCAGACTTTTGGTGCAAGTGCTATTAGCGAGCACCTATTGAACGCACACGAGGGGATGAGTGGCCAGCACCATGCCGTGCCGCCTTTGTCTCCGCAGTGGCAAAGTTTACACACTGCACCAGGTATTCACTTGAGGCTGAGGCGACCTAGGGGAGGCCCAAGACCAGTTCAGATAATCGTCACTGGTGTTGGTCGTGAGCGAGAATCGAACTCGGGTCGCCAAGTTCATCGGGCAGCATGCTAACTGCTACACTGCCCCTCCCCACATATTTATATACACATATGTGTTCATATATATAGACACACATGTGTTTTTCAATCCAGTTATATTTATCCTTATTATGAAGAGAGATGTTCCATTGACACTGCTCTCATGGATGGGTTTTAATTCATTTACTGCATCACTTTGGTTGAGACCTACAATGAATGATGTTACATGTTATGATAAATATTTTAATTGTGTAGAGATCTTCATGGTTTTATATTTGTTATCCTACCTCAAAGAAATTATGGTTTTACTACAAGATGCAGCAGTTCATATTCATACATTTTCCTTATTCATGTAATTCCAATCCTTGTCAATTTGTGCTTGGTTTTATCTGAGCTGTGTCGGGAGAAATTGAATGTCTTTCATGCTTAACTTATAACTAGTACTGTGTAAATGGCATTTTGTTGATTAGGGCTTAGGTAAAAACATTGTTTTGACAAAATATTTAATAAAAAAAAACGGTATGGCCCAAATATCCCAGTGCTGAAAAGTTATCTGCAAATTACTTAATTCGTGCAAAAACTTGGCAGGTTCCTCCTAACAAGACTTTTGACTTCCTGAGGCTTTCGTGGGCAAACAAGTGTGATCATTGCAATCAAATAAACAACCCAGTAACCTTGGTATTTTTCTTTTGAGCACTGCATGAAATGTCAGATTGTTATTTATCACAATTTCCATGACATTGACAAACGTGTAAGCGAGTGGGTTCGAAGTCTGTGCTTTCGGCGGAGGCTGTTGTTTAGAAACGCAGTGGTTTGTAACGGCTCGCCACCAAGGTAGGGGGGGGGGATATGCTGTTTTGGCTCAGGAGGCACGACCACGTTTGCAGGGGCGAGCAGCGATAGTGCTGCGCTGCGTGCTGCGTGTGGGCGGTCGCTTGCCACGTAATACGTGCCATGACGCTGCTGCGCTGGGGCCAGCCCCGAACGGCGGCCACCCCAAATGTTCCGTGGCGCACAAACATTTCCACGTGACTAAGCGGCTGGCGTGGGGAGATCGCGCCCCGTCATGATAGCCATCTTTTACCGCAGACTGGTGAAATAGCCACGGCCGATGTCTGAAAAAAGCATATATATTTTTTCTCATTGCAGCTTGGGATAAGAAACTCGAACCTTCGTTTTAATGAGGGAAATGCCCAACGAGGTAGCTTGGCTCCAGTTGAACAATGGGGTTACATAGGAATACAGCATAAATATCTTGTTTATGCAAAACAGATACGCCAAATAATTTGCATATTGATTAATTGTTTAATACCTGAATTAAAATACCAAAGACATATAGCATGTAAAAACACATCTTTAAAAATGTATTTCTTTCAATATCTTTTATAAGTACTGCATTCCAAACTAAGAGATTGTAAAAAATATCAACCTCTTTGAGTTACTCTTCTTTTTGTTTCAGTAAAGTTGGTAAGTGAAAATGTGTTCTTTATATTTAGCTCTCAAATTAAGTGGGCAGTTGATATGAATATAATTCTTTTCCATAAATATTCGAATACAGCCTTACCTGCATATATCGGGGATGTAATATTACACCTTTGCCACTTCCACTTATCTTAAGTCAAAGGGTATGAAACTCGGTATACTGATTTCTGATATATGTAAATGGATTTGCGCTGCAGCTGTCAAGATACCATGCTCCCGATCCTCTTCTGCCCACCCACCAGGTGTACCTCCCTGTCAGAGGGCCTGCTGCAGGTGCGGCAGCACCTCAAAAAGTTGGACGAGCTGCAGCAGAAGGTGTCTTACAGCGGAGACCCCATCCCCGCCATGCGGCCCGTGCTGGAAGAGAAGACCAACGAGCTCTTCATCTCGCTCGTCAAGAGGTGCGTACTGTGGACGGGAGCCTGGGCAGGCAGATTATAATGGAGGCACAGCGCAGTAGATGAGACGATTGACAGACCTCATTGCTGGATTGAAGCATCAAGGGGCCCTGGTACACAGTACGATTCGAGTCTCAGAGTGGGCTGAACAGGCGATGGGGATAGAAAGTATGATGCCATTTTTCATAGGGGCCACCCCAAAAACAAGCAACGGGTACACTGCAACCGTTACTTTAACGTTAGGAAGACTCTGTAAGGCAGATGGCTGCCAATGCCTTAATACGGGCCCTACCAGTCAAAGGCATCTTTCCATCTGTGGCACCTGGCTAAAGCACCGAGACTGCACCACTGTCAGATAAAAGCGTTCGCCATAGTCTGTCACCAGCGAGATAATTTGAGGGCGAGGCATGAGGGCATGCTGCCAGGCTTTATTGGTGATCATGTTGGTGTCGGCTGTTCATGTTAAAGGTGCAACTCCGTCTTGTCAATGGGATGTGTGCAGCTCTTTTGTGGTGGAGCGCCAGCCGTGCATGCCGACTCACCCACAGCGGCCACTCGTGCTCAAGACGGGAGTGCAGTTCACCGTGAAGCTGCGGTGAGCCCCCCTGCACACTCTATCCGTGGTGTTGGGACTCGCCCCACTCCTCACTGTGGTAGCTCGCACCCATTTGAGCAACAGTGTAAAAAGAAAACCCAATGTTAATTAACATTTCAATAAGTTCATACAAATTATGATAGGAGAGTAACACATTTGATTTTATTCTATAAGAGAGAGCTTTACTACTTACTGTGTGCATGATTTAAAATTGCATAGAAGCGATAATGGTTTGTTATGTAGGAAAGCCTCATTGAGTGTTTGGCGTTTTTTATGGAAAGTTCCGTTTTTTTTCGTTCGTTTCTTCCATGTAAAAATAAACCAGAGCACCTACAGATAACCTATGTGCTTACCACAGTTGAACCACAATACCTTGCTGGTCTTGTCAAGGAGCATAAACCATCACACGAACTACGGTCATTCTCACAGTGACTTTTGACTAGCCATCGAGCAAAGACGGTCACTGCATCGCGTGCTTTCAAATGTGCTTCTGCGGCCTTCTGGAATGCTCTTCCATCTGATATTCTGAAGCCACTGGAGCTATTCACTTTTAAATCTAGATTGAAAACTCATTTCTTTAGAATATATTTTTGTTTCGTTTTTTTTCCTTCCACCGCACCTCCGATTAGCATGGTTGGCTACGTACAGTGCGAAAGAAGTTCAACATACATACAAAAGGGATAACACTCAAATCTCCACGGATGTTTCACACCCCCACTTGCTATACTGCCATGTCTTGGCCACATTGCAACCCAGCAGGTTTGGTGTATCACAGCAGATACAGAAATCTACATGGTCGGCCTACCCACCATTGAATTACAAACATGCTGCTCCGTTCCTGGAGAAGGTTATATTTTAGGGAGAGTTTTGAGCAGCGGCTGTGTTGCAGGTTGCTGGTCAAGCTTGTGGAGCTCAACTACCAGCTCAAGGTGAAGGCCGTCATCGACAGGTACCGCTCGCGGGCAGCCTTCTCGTACTGTCGGCTGTCTACGCTACTTTGCATAATCTTGTCCTTTAACGTGAAAATAAGAGTGTAACGGGTTTTGTTTTTCTATTGCAGGGACGTGGACAGGCCTCCGATTAAAGGGTAAGAGCAGTGAGGATGAGTGTTTTTGGGTGCGTTTGCTATTGCTAAACTGTCAACTTGTGTGACTGGAAGTGCATGCTCAATTTATGACGCTTGCCCCACAAGATTCATGGAAACTATTCATGCGGTCTTCATTTATTATTTGTTACCAGTCTTAATTTTGGCAGGACCCTCCCAAAAAAGAGTTTTGAGACTCAGTACAGATTTCCTATATGAACAAGTATGAATAAAATAACATTTGTTGGGCTGACTTTTACATTGTCTTGGTGATATTTGAAACATAAGTGGACAGCGTTGTTGAAGCAAAGGCTATACAATTTGACTATATTCATGACTGTAAATATCCTTGTACGTTAAAACTGTCAAACATTTTAAGTAAATTTGCTTTGGACATTCACTTGAAATACGCCTAAAACTCGTGAAGGCACCCTCTTTTTTGGGAACACATTTTCACTTTTTGTTTCGTTCGAACTTCCGCTGATCACCACCCTGAACCTCTTTCACAGCTGCCGGAAGTTTAACATCCTCGGCACAAACACCAAAGTGATGAACATGGAGGAGTCCAACAATGGCAGCCTGTCTGTGGAATTCCGACACCTGGTATGGGGGGGGGGGCTGAGTGGGATGCACTTAATATACACAACAACCGCCATTCGCCACTAAGTGGCGGTGACGTCACCACGACGCTTGTGCCAGGCCATGTGCACCTTGAGGCCACGTGAAGTGTCGAACGCCCGCTGGCAGGAGGTCACGGGGCAGACCTAGTTTCCACGGATCGACTGACCGAGATGATAATATACACACAGGCGGGCACATGCATTGCGGCCAATGAGACTGTTAAGGTTGCAAACTGTTCTAATTAAATTGTTTCGCTTGTCATCCGCAGCAGCTGAAGGAACAGAAGTCTTCGGCTGGTGGTCGCACCAATGAGGTGAAATTTAGTGTAGGTGGTAGTCGCTTCATTGCGCTCAGGTCAACACAGATGATGGCGATTTGTACATCTCGTTTACGGGGAAGATGAATCCTTGTGTGTGGGGCACATTAATATTTTTGATTTTTTTTGGTTCCGAGTACGCAGCGTGCGCACTGAGCGAGGATGTATAATTTCTTACAACGCCTTACAAAATTTCGGAAACCCTAAATGCATTTCGTCATGATTAATTTCCTCCTCCATCCCCAGAACCCGGTTTCCTCTGCTAATCCATCCATTTTCAAATGGGAGCAACTCCTATTTTTCAGAAAAGGTTGAAAACAATCAGGAAAGGATTTCTCATGTCTGGCTCTGCTTCTCTGGTTTCCTGTCCTATTACCTCCTCACCATCTCTTCATGATATCCCCTGGCCTGTCACCCCAATGGACATCACTACCATCAGTTCTAGACTAAAGGCATCTTTTGTGCCCCATAATCTATATGCCTGCAATGTTGTACAGAGTCTTGACATACATTAGCATTTATACGTTATATAAAGCCAATTTTTATTCTTATAAATGATTTAAATGGAATATCAGCCTGACATTTTAAAACAACGATATTAGATACGAATATGAAGAGAATGATTAATGATGCACTAACCCTTTGATAGCTTGTGGATCTTAATAATCCCTACTTGTCTGTTGGTTTGTAAATCTCTGTCTGTCCATCTCACAGGCTCCTCTGATCGTGACTGAAGAGCTGCACACATTCACCTTTGAGACACAGACGTTCCACCAGGGTCTTAAGATCGAGCTGGAGGTAGCTACCCCTTGGTTTTGCCTTTGCACACTGATAGGGCACGAGTGTGGTGTCAGAAGACTTTAAACAACATTGTTGAACCAAATCTGAGCTGCGGTACTCGTGGAGAAATTCATCCTTAACGACCGCTCTTTTCCCAACTTAAATAAAAATCTATTCATCCTTTGTCCGTGTGTGAACTGTTGTAATGGGGTCAGAAGCAAGCTTGGCCTCCAGTTATGAAACGAGGTCATGTGTGGAAGACACCACATTTTGAAAAACACCCGTTTATAATGAGGCAACATTTCATTTTAAGGTTAACCAAGTGGGATAAAAGCCAGCGGTGAAATGTCTGGAAACTTTAACTTGTAATGCATACTTCAGTGTGTTAGGATCTGAGAGCTCAGACTTTTTGTTGGCTGTCAGCAGAGCAAAAGTGAGGATCGGTGTCCCACTCAAAAAGTGTGTGTGTGGTGGCTGTCGACTTGGAAGTGGTAGTGTCGTGGTTAGTGTGCCGCGCTTCGAACCCAGTGACCCGAGTTCGATTCTCGCTCACGGCCAACACCGGTGACGATTATCTGAACTGGTCTTGGGGGATTCTCGAGGTCGATTCAGCCTCCGATTAGCACGGTTGGCTACTTGCGGTGTGAAAGAAGTTCAGCATACATACAAATGAATACCCAGTGCGATGCGTAAATACTTCGCCACGAGGGAGGCAAGCAACTGTTGTGGTGCTGGCCACCCCCCACCCCCTTGTGTGCCGTGCCGGCCTTCATAGGTGCTCACGAGCAGCACTTGTCCCTGCAGTCTGTTCAGGCTATGCGGGGGATCTTTGTCTTCGTAGACATGCTCGCTGCCAGTGGTGGTCATCTCTAATGTGAGCCAGCTGCCTTCGGGATGGGCGTCCGTCCTCTGGTACAACATGCTCACCAATGACCCCAAGGTGAGGGCAAGCAGTGAGAAGGGCAAAAGTATGCCCAAGTACTGCTGTGGTGAATTTTGGGAATAATTTTAGGTCGACAGTTTGCATCACTTATGTTTGAAATTAACTCAACAAATGCACTCACGTGTTTTTAAAATTGTATTTCATGACAAATGTGTTTCAACTATTTAATCATCAACTTTTAAAGTACCTAAATCGTTGACTTAATCTTATATCCTGCTATTGTTGGTAACGATATGCCTCCATACTCTATGTATGAACAACTTATTACTCAGAGAAGCACACAAACATGGGCACCTGTGTGCACGTGTATATTTGGATGTATGCCTATTCACGTAAATGTGTGCGTGCTTCTGCAGAACGTGAGCTTCTTCACGAGCCCCCCACCTGCGATGTGGAGCCAACTCTCCGAGGTGCTGAGTTGGCAGTTCTCGTCCTGCACGAAACGAGGGCTCAACGCAGAGCAGCTGTCAACTCTGGCAGAGAAACTTCTCGGTCAGAAGACACACACAGAGAGTTGACGCGCACATAGGGCAACCTCGCAGCTCGAATGCAGTGTTCTGGGGAGGCTCGCTCTCACGTGTGATCTGCATATTTCACAAATGTTCATTCCACAGTACGCACAAACTCACATTGATGCATAAAACACAGCTATGTATGGTTGTACCTCTCGCCACCATCACACCGTTCACGCACAACTGCACTATATGAAAGTCCCTTTGTCGATAATGCGCTTGGCTACCTTTGCGAGATAGCTAATGTGCACCTTTGCTTGTTGGCAGGCCCACGTGTCAACTACTGCGAGTGCCACATTCCTTGGGCCAAGTTCTGCAAGGTATGTTCACCACCTGCACCTGGGTGTCTCTGGCACCGTGTTGTCACCATTTGAGTGTATTCACGATTATGCTGTGCATTGGCTGTATCATCCATTTTCTTTTCCAGTTGAAATAAACATTTCCTACCCTTCAGTCAAGCAATTCTCTTGCAGTCTATTTTTAACATTGGGTAATGCACACATGTCACTACATATTTTCTCGCATGTCTGCAGGAGAATCTGCCAGACAAGCCTTTCTCGTTCTGGCTGTGGTTGGATGGCATCCTGGAACTCGTGAAAAAGCATCTCATTACGCTGTGGAATGACGGGTGGGTTTGGCCTCATGCCAGTGAAGCACATGCAGTCCCACCATCCCACCTGACGTACCTAGGCTATTAAGTCCTGTATTCTATTAAGAATGTCTTTACTTGGGAAGTGTCACTGACAGTGTTATTCACCATTTCTGACAAATGGAAAGAGTGACAGACATTCCAGATTTTAAGCTTTTGTGACTGCAAGGATTCATACTCTTTGGTTTTTTCCGACGGACGCTTGTGTTGCGCCCGAAACGTCGTGATTTAATTTAGTTGTTTTCATTTATTTAATTCTATTTTTCCCCTACGTGACTTTACCGAAAACAACCAAAGAGTAGTGACAGACATGTACATATTCTTAAAAAAATGTGTATTTCAATGGGTTCTAATTTAGAGTAAAGTTGCATTGTCACTACAGAATGGCACATCTACACACCCAACACTTAATTTGTAAATTAACTCCTTTTCTCAGTATTTCAGATAAGGAAGTGGCCAGATTCAAAGAATATATCAGCTATTTGTCCTTTATTCCACCACATATCAGGCTTTCTTTATTGGATATCGGAATGTTAACAAAGGCTGCTTCATATAATTTTTAAGTGCTCGGTTGTGATTTTCCTCTTTGTCTGTTGGACGTGTGACCTTTTCCTGGCACCGGCTGTCACAGCTGCATCATGGGCTTCATCAGCAAGGACAGGGAGCGCCAGCTGCTGAAGCAGAAGTCCCCGGGCACCTTCCTGCTACGTTTCAGCGAGAGCAGCAAAGACGGTGGCATCACCTTCACCTGGGTGGAGCAGAGCAGAGACGGTAGCTCCCTGCCACGTGACAAGAATATTTACACCTGGAACTGTCATGACACTCGACATAATATCACGTTGTATCAGGCAACGGTCCCGCAAGATGGCATGACAGAACAACGTTGCATATCCACTCAGAAGATTTAAGCAGCCACACCCAGTGCCGTTTTTGTGCACGGTAACGTGAAGGATACATAATTGATGGAACTGTAATGGCTTAACAATGCGAGTGATACAAGTTCTCTTTCATTTGCTGGACTGGAATGCGTTTGCGTGCAGGCGAAAAGCCCATCAACTCGGTAGAGCCCTACACCAAGCAGCAGCTGTCTGCGGTGTCGTTTCCTGACATCATTCGCACGTACAAGGTGATGGCTGAGCAAAATATTCCCACAAACCCACTCCAGTACCTGTACCCGGACGTGCCCAAGGACCAAGCGTTTGGGAAGTACTACGCTCCGCCAACAGGTAAGAGGCACGGGCACATGCGCCTGTGAAAGATGCTTACCTTCATGAACAGCTGCACGCACAGCGGCCATCTTGCCAACTAACTGCTTCTGTGCATCGTATTTATGCTTACGTATGCTTCTCTATATTCGTGTCGGTCCTTTTTGGTGATGTCACTGAGTGAAGGGTCACCAGCAGTATAATATATACTCTTATTTCTTTCAGTAAAGTCACGTAGATAAAAAATAAAATTAATTTTAATTTCATTTTTTACCCACGTGACTTTTAAAAAATGAAATTAATTTTAATTTCATTTTTTACCTACGTGACTTTACCGAAAGAACTAAGAGTATGAATCATTGCAGTCACGAACGCTTCAAATCTAGAAGTATAATATATCTCAATTGAATATAGTAATTTAGCGGGTTTTTTGAAACTTTTGTGTGAAACAAAGAAGCTGCCTCAGCTTCTGCTGTTGTGATGCTGAGTTGCGGTAAACAGAGGTAAAGTCGGTGCATTCATTCATGAATTGGATTCCCTGATCTGTGAGCGCAGTTCCTCCTGAGCCAATGGAAATCGGCCCGAAGGAACCTGGTTACATCAAAACCCAGTTCATATCTGTGTAAGTGTTGCCAACACCAGCTGTACACACCAGCTGCAGATAAACATTAAGCTTATTGAAATTCACGGTTTGCATTTCTTGTTGAATCGGACGTTTGACGTTTGTTTCGTCCCCATCCGCCAGGTCAACGCAGCCAAACAGCTCCCCTCCGTCCTCAAGCAACATGATCTCTCAGCCACAAAATCACGCGACTTCTCCACACTCGAGCTGTATAGGCTCGCCTCACTCTGCACACATACCTTCCCCTCACTCGGTTCACATGACCCCCCAGCATCCAGGTCAAGTGATGTCGCCACACTCAGGGCAGCTGGCACATCCGCATGAAGTCTTCACCATGTCTTCGCCCGAGTATGAGATCAACAGTGGGCACGCCGAATTGCCCAACAGTGGCATTGTGAGTACACGGAGTCTCCACCATATTGGCTAAACATGCATGCCTTGCAAGCAAACAGCTCATTGCGTGAAGTTCCAAATATGCAGCTACAAATATTTGTAATATATTTTTGTATGTTTTACGTGTAAACTGAAATGTGCGTGTAAACTTTTGTCCAGTTTTACTACAGTTATGCCCTGTGTGAGCTAAGCCATGTGTGCACTCCCATGACTGTCGGCTGCAGGGTTACTCGAGCAGCATGCAGGGCCAATCGTTGTACAGCCCGTTCTACGGACAGACGTGCTCAACGTTCCCGGCATCGCACATGTACCAGAACAACTGAGCCACAACACAAGATGCCTCTGGAAGAAAGGAAGACCTGGATGGGGAGGAGACGTTTGAGCAGAGAATGATGAAGTGTGAGGACAGATCTGGCTATTAGGCATATTCTGTTCATTTATGATTTATGCATGCCCAATAACCTACTCATTGCTTAACGACTACCCTCTTTCAACACTCACCCTCACATCATTGCACTACCACAGACAGATAATTAATTCCCTTAAGTTTCAGATCTACATTTTGTCTCCGAGGTGAGGTGGGAAACCAGAGTTAGTGACCATGTGACAGCAGCTAAACTGGAGTGAGCCCATGTTCAGTCAAACCCAGAAGCCTCACATATGATGCGAGGCTTGTGGCAGCAAGAAGCAGGTGTCCCCTTCTTCAGGATATGTGGAGCCCTTCACACTGCTGGGTCAGAGTGCGGATTCCTTTTTAGAGCTGTACATGGGTAATCCGTATGGCATTCTTGCCAGTTAACCTGAGTTTTCAATTGAAGTAGGAAACCTATTAATTTAGGAAGGTGTTGCTCTTCTAATAAGTTGCAATTGATTCCAGGATGAGCATGTGATGAGCATGTGATGAGCATAGGTGATTGTCCAACGTTAGAATGTAAACGCTGAGAGAGGTGACTGGGAGTTGCACATTTTCTTGCTTTTAAAAAAAGATTTTTAAAGAGTACACTTAAGGATTTTTAGTTTGATCTTCTTTTATTAACTCGCTATAATTTGTCAATATAGAAATTCGGTAATGTAAGTTTGTCCAAAAACAATGCCTTGTTCAATGTAGCACATTCAGACAACCTGAATGAATGCACATAATTTTTGTCGTTTTCGTGTTTTGCATGTTATGCCTTCCAAAACCATCTTCAAGTAACGGCATTATTTGGCTTGCTGGTTGCAGAATGTTACTTGTATGCAGTGTAAAGGATTCCTCAACACCTTGATTATCTTCGTGATAACATACTTGCCTTACCAAATGTGCTGTTTTAATCCACGATAATGTAGGTGGGGTGGGTGGATGGCCATATGGATCATCATTTTCATGAGATACCAAACCTAAGGTATTACAGCAAGTGCTTTGGATGGGTTTTTTAATGTTAGCTCCAATTGTAGCTTGGTGGGATTTTCCAGGTTATTGTTTTCTTCCAGGCATGGAAACATTCGATTTTGGAATTATCCAAACACTGCAAGCAGAACCATCATGCTTTGATAATAAAGATTTTCTGGATCAAGGGATATTTTGGAAATACTTGGATACAACAATCGCTTACTTTCTTCCTTCCACCTTTTATTTTCCAAGCTGTGAGTTCCTAAAAGTATTATTTGAATGTGCCTCAAAGATTATTTTCATTTGCCCCCATATTGTACAGTACGTGGTTTTGTATTAGCTTTTTTAAAAAATATTGTTTTACTTTTACTCCCTTGATGAATGTGAATAATGAGCGTGCTCCTTGCTAAAGTATACATTTTGAAGTAGCAGAGGATGACACCTGTACCTGTATTGAACCTGTTAATGTCTGCTTCAGGATGGGGACAAAGGTGGCCCGTGTGACAGCCCTGCATGGCTTCTGCGTGCCTATGCTGCTGTTTGCAATTGGGGGGGGAGGGGGGTTTGCCACATCGTAAGAAATTTGAGATTTCCTAAGAAATGTTTAGTTAATTTTACAGTAAAGGTACTTTGTGATTTTCTTTAATGACCAGAGTTAATAAAAACATTCACTGCATTTAACTTCACAATCGATGAAGGAGTAACGCCTTTATGCAATGTAAGCAAGCAGGCAATGGTTTAAGTGGCCTATTGTATAAATAAGAAATGTTTGTGTGTCCTGCAAGTATAAGCAGTTCCCTGGGTTTTTTTTAGGAATAATGATAAGTGGAGCAATCCCTAAGCATCCCGTTCCTTTGGTGGGGGGGGGGGAGAAATCTTAAATGTATTTTCTCGTAACCAGCTGTGTGGTGAAATGAAGCTCAAGATGGGATTCTATAGGTGCTTCTCCACATGCCGTGTAACATTAGTTCTGCCTGGCAGGACAAAACGGTCTCAGAAGAAGTAATTAATGGTGATTTAAAAAAATGTGTAGATAAAAGCCATAGATGTTGAAAGACGTGTCTTTGTATCGCAATGTAATCAATTCTCCTCTGTATACGATTATTTGTGGATTCACTTATCTTGTATTTCTTAAACTTTTAACGTTTTTGACGTGTCTTTTTGTCATGTCCACGTAGATTAGACAAAGCATGTATTGTTCAGATTACCATATATATTGCAACTATATATTTTGAATGTATTTACCAGCAGTAAAGAAAAAACTTGCTTGGAGTGCATCTTAAATGCTTCAAAGATTAGAATGTAAGCAAGGATTGGAACACCCAGTGTGTTATATGGATGCAGTACAGCAGTAATAGGATTGTTCAGACAATGTACTTACAGCTTAAACACGTATATTGACTACATATTCCTCAATGTAACCTGGTTATGATAATGCCATCCACAGCAATACCTCTAGTGGTTTGCTCTAGGTATCACTGGATGTCACAGTAATATATATTTGCTTTGATGTAACATATTGCCTTTATTAGGGCTTGTGCAGCTCCGTCCTGCTGTCCTGCATGCTGTTTATTTCGTACTTTATATAAAAAAAAACATCTGTATCCAAAATTATCTGTTACATCCAAAAACAATGGATATTGCAGTATTCGCACACACACACACACGTGTAATGTCTTGTAATGGGGGTAAACCGGCAAACCTAACAACGATATCTGAACTGGTGCTCGGTGTCCCTCTCTTCAACTAACCCCACTGACCATTGCAGTGAAGTATAGTAAAAATAAGGAAGCCATGATAGACACGGTGTGGTGAAAGCATGTATCCAACAGAGCACGGACAAAAGGGCTGTGGTTATAAAATGAATGTCATACACTATCGATAATCTACATCTCATTACGGATAAACTACAGTGCCCATTGGTATTTACATGTATTGTATGTTCGTGAGTTAAATGCTAAGGCCTTTTGGCCTCAGTTGAGGTGTTATCCAATTTTTTCTCCATTGCTGCCTTTTACTTTTAGCATGAGTTGTCTGATCAGAGTTATTTGTAATATATATACATTGCCATTTAAGCTGGTAAATAACAGATTTGGTGTCATTTTGGGCCAATTTGGTTTTTTTAAGTTGCCATTTTTTTCTCAACATTTTTTTTTTTTAAACACGATTACTTTCAGGTGGGCTTCCCGTCAATCGCAAAAGTAACACGGTTATTCACTGTAGAATTGTATAAATCCAAGGTCTCTTTTAAATATTAATTGTACTAAAGTGTGTACATGAGCATTTAACTGCCACGTGTGTGCCCTTATAATGAGAGCATGTTACTGCACAGAGTAGCAAATTTACAATTCAGTTTTTCTAGTTCTCGTTCAACATTATCATGCCCATGCTTGCGGATGGCAGATAAGTGGCCACAACTATAACCACGCATGGCGGTTATGATTGCCCTGGGTTGTATTTTCACAGATGATTGGATTCGGGTTAAATTGAGAAGCGGTTGGAGAATTTCTGACGCGCCTTCACAAGACAGCCAAAACAAACATGACCTTTCAAGTAAAACCACCCTTTGCACCGCTTTTATGTGGCTTGATTTGTTGCTGTAAGCAACACAGCTTTGTGCTTTTATTTCATTTAATAAAGAAAATGAAATTAACTCTTGCAGTACTGGTGTAATATATTCGACAAATTAGATTTCTTTCTGAGAGTATATCAGGTATTTAATGTGTACGTCATTTTCAACAAATACCTAAGCCAGTGCTCTCCGGTTTCATGGATGAAAAGTGCAACATCTTTGCCCAATCCTGGCCAGCCGGCTGACAAGTTAACGAATGAAATGAACACATGCTCATTTGCAATGCACTTTCCAAAAGGTTGATCATCTGTGCATACATAGTTTGCCCATAGTTCAACATGGATATCTTCATACAATAAATATTGTCACAAGTTAACCTCGGTTAAGGGAGTTAAATAAACAGTTTCGAAGGACGTTCTGGAATCTGGTGTTGCTATCATTGGTGACGGTGGACAATACGTTAAATGCAAAAGCCGAGGAATCTGAAATTGCTATCGCTCGACTGCACCGGTGCACACATTGGTCGTAGGTTGTGAGTGCTGCTCTCGTTAGACATTAACCCTGGCAAGAGTGCACAATATTTTATTTTGTTAAAATATGCAGTGGTCATACAGTGCCCATTGTTTTCCTGGAATGGAAGATGCTGATATGTTCAACAAATGAACATAAAGTGCTTTAAATTAAAATGAGTAAGACTACTTCGAAGCACCTTTCTTAAAGTATTTTATTCTGAACAAACATCTGCCCACGGTATACTCACTGCTCAAGACTTTGGGCTTAACGCTCACGTGAAATGACAGTGTGGAGATCACCTGCACAATTAAAGCTATTTAGGCAATGTACACCACAACCAAAGTACTGTTTGATAATACCGTACTGTATAACATTAGGCCTGGTACAAGATGGCTTATGTTTAAACATATCTTCAATGTAATGAGCGACAAATGTTTAAATTTGTTACGTAAATCTGCAGTTCCCGTGGAACTATGTGAACGGCTGACAAATCAACGGGCAACGTTTCCTTTCTCTATAAACGTCTGGTGCCAACACATTACCACGGGGTGACCAGCCCCTCCCCACCCAGCCCCACCCCTCCCCCCACCCAGCCCCACCCCTCCCCCCACCTAGCCCCACCCCTCCCCCCACCCAGCCCCACCCCTCCCCCCCACCCAGCCCCACCCCTCCCCCCCACCCAGCTCCACCCCTCCCTCCTCATTCCGTGTCATCCGGATAAAGGCCTCTCTCACAAAGTTTGTGTGAAAATAAATTCACTCTGCCAGGGGAGCCTCCATTTTCACATAATTGGGCAAAGTATTCCTATTCCTCAAGTTGTCAATTGGGCCCCTATAGCTGTAAAATGATAGAGAATGTACCGTAGTGTGATTTATTGTCAATGTTTGCAATGCAGAGCAGGCGACTGAATAATTCAGAAAACATCATTAAGCGATTAGAAAAATCTATTAACTTTTCTTTATTGCTGAATATACACAAAAAACAATTACGTAATAATAAACACAACTCTCAATGCACATGTGCTTTCACAAACCACAAGCACATGAATTTCAATACCATCACAAGTATTTCTAAGCACACACTATCAGCAGCCATATCAATCCACTGCTGGATGAGGCCTTCCCAAGCCGTCGCAAGCCCCAAATAGCTACAATGTATAAACATTACACAGCAACAAAAACACTCCTGGAACAATAGTAAAATTAAGAATATTACATTGTATTGGAAATAACATAAGAGTTCTTGTTTTGACACAAATAACTACACAACTGTCTACTGTGTGCATATATAAGACTTTAATATAGTATGGGCATCCATAATACAGTTTTTTTGGGTTAGATCGCGTAAATATAAACGTGTCGTTAAACCCGCCACCATCCGACACAGCCAATTAATAAGGTTTGTCACGTAAACAGAACATGCCAATTCGTTACGAGTACAGCACACCGGTGTGTTGGAGAGCAAATCCACAACATTTACAATCCGAGTACGACGTTTCACCATGTTGCACAATACATTCACTCTGCACGATCCACATCAACACAGACAACAATAAATAAAACATTTAACAGTAGAATCGCTGTACCTTTGTTTTGGCATGTTGAGATTCCTTTACATACAAATTCACAAGTATGGAAAGCAAGAAGGCAGTTGAGCATAAGTAGGGTGTATATTTACACACACGCACTGTGGGGATGCAGTGGCGTAGTGGTTAGCGCACTTCACTTTGAACCTGGCCGCCCGAGTTAGATTCCCGCTTCCAGTCAACATCAAGTGGCATATATCTGAACTGGAGCAGGGCCTCCCTTAAGTCGACTCAGCTCCTAAACATGAATATCTGGTGCAGTGTATGAACATCAGCACTGGGGAGACCAAGGCGGCCAGGGATGGTTTATGCGCCATGCCAACCTTCATAGGAGCTCGCAAACAGAATGTGCCCCAAAAGCCTGAAAATGCTAAAATTGGGGGTGTCTATCCTCGTATATATTGTAAAATATGTGGTATTATGCAGAGACCTAATGTGTTTCACCCCATACACAGTTCCTCATGCCACCTCCGGCCCCAGTGCCTTACCACACAGTGTACAGGACTAAAAGCAGCGATGATACAGGATTGCATCCCTGTTATGCGATGGAAACATTCGCTGGTGCAATTACCTGATTGCATGGGTTATCGTAGGCTTTTTTTATTGATTTCATTAAGAAACCACATTGAATGATTAATAACTGCCAAAAGAAAGTGATACACAACAATCGCAACCTATTTGCTATGAACGCACTGCAGGAGAGCCGCACAAGTAAATAGGGAGATGTGTCGTGCTGAAGAGTGAGGTCCATACGCCCCCCACGTTGTAGCCAGCACATCTGTCTTACAACGTCGGGCTTAAAAAATAGTTTTATAGTTTCATAAATAAAATAAAAAAGACCGCAAGATATTATCTAATTTCAACGCAACAGCTGCAGATTTGTAATACACAAAATAAAGCCGTTTAGGACTCCAGTTTAGGTTCAACCTGCCCATTTCCGCGGTCATTGGAGGGGCTACAGTCATCGACCCTCTCCTCCTGGTTCACGGATTCAGTTGTACTTGTTTTGTCTTCGTTTGCTCCATCCTCTGCATCTACACAAGCACAAAGCCAACGAGTCAATGGACAATCACCCTGAAAAAGCAAAACCTTCAGTCGTATACACCATTGTATGGTGTGGTACCTTGTTCATGAAAAAGACTGAACATAATTGATGATCATTTAAAAACAAATGCATTTACTTTTATTTGAACAGCAGTCTACAGCAAGGCAGACGGGAACAGAGAAATGCACTGAAGACAGGGGAGCAATAACAAGCTTATTAAATCAAGATTATATGAGGATGAAATGATACACAAAAGACAAGCATTCAAAAGGCCGAGTGTGTGCATGAAAAGAAAGTATTCCACTCCACAGTAAAGCAAGGGCATGTAGCACAAATGAAAGGAGTCAGCAAAACGTGTCGACCACATTATAGAAATCAGAGGCAAAGTTAACTCGTTGCAATGACGATCACAGTACAACAAAATGCACAATGCACGGTGACATCTGGCTGCACTCGAGCAGCAGCAGGGCTCACCAGACCAGGCCGGCTCGGCCTTGACGTGCGGCACTTCCGCGGGTGCGAGTATGGCGTGCTGCCGGGCCAAGCGCAGCCCCTCGTCCATCAGCATGCGCTGCACCAGCTGCTGCCGCACCAGCGGACTCGGGCGGTAGTTCCCGGGCAGCTCCCCGGACCCAGGCGCGCCGGCCATACTCGAGTCCGAGGCGCCATCCTCCCATGCATCTGCGCACGCACAGCCTCAGTTACATTTCTCTGCAGGTGTCATCGAATCACTCGATTGAGATTTACACAAAGCGGTCATCTCTCTGCCCCCGCTCTCCACCACTGCTGCGACTGCGAAAACTTGGCAGGACTATTCTGACAGAGTTGTGAGATTCTGTGAGGCTTTCCTGGGTAAACGATCATAATGATGAAATATAAATGACACAAAACAGTCTCTGCCGTGACGAGGGCAGGAAGGGGCGGGAGGGGGCGGGGGAGCATCGGTCGTACCCGCGGCATCATCGCCACTCGAGTCGGAGTCGTCGGCACCATCCTCCGGGGTACCCTGCTCCCCGCGCTGCTGCTTGCTGTAGAAATAGCGATCGGAGCGCCTCTGCCGCCGCAGCAGCTCGGCCTGCTCCTGGCTCAGCGCGTGCTGCTCGGCCTGTATCAGTTCCAGCCGCACCTGGTGGGGACGCGTCATAGCTGTGGTTGCTACCTGTCCCTGATTTTCCCAGATCGCCCTCTTCTTGAGGTAGCCATCCTGGAAAATCTCCAAGCCTTCCCGGGACATTAAAAGCCCAAGTTTTTGTCAGTTGCATAATACAAAACTGGATACAATGCATGTGCATTAGGGCTGAACGATTAATCGATTTTAAATCGAAATCGCAATTTGAAACAATGCGATTAGCAAATCGCAAAGGCTGCGGTTTTTTGCGATTTGAAAAGTCCTACTACTTTCTTATTGAAATTGTTTCATTTTTTTATTATTATAAATTTATTTATTTAACTTAACAATTGTTCTATGTTTGATTGTTCTATTTCAATTAAAACATTTTAATAAATACATGTTGGAAGCAATGCATATCTTTTAAGTTCTCATCCTTGCATTAGAATATATAGAGTTCATTTGTTGGTGGTATCATGTGGTAATGCTTGTTTAAAATCTATTACACAGTGAATATTGAACTGAAGCTTGACTTAGAAAAATATAATCGCAAATCAAATCGCAATGTCAGAAAAATCGCAATTAGATATTTTCCCCAAATCGTTCAGCCCTAATGTGCATGTAGTTCTCCCCCCACTTCTGGTATGGTCAGATATTCTTTAACCCATGATAGATACGATTTTTGGGTCCGCAAGAGGTGGCAACCGTCATCACAAACTTGTCGAACAGGCCACGCTTGTGTCTTGGCACAGTATGTTTGTGTGTATTTTATTTATTTATTTCGTACTCTACATAGCCAACCATCATAGGTGCGGGGTAAGGACAACAAACTTATGGCAGGTAATATGCCTGGCTTTCAAGCCCAATATAAAACAGATCTGTACCAAGATCTAATCGGGGGGCTCTGAAACAGACAGGCTTCACACTCCAGGCTCCATTGTCCCTGCTTCACTCATCTTGACTTCAGGCTCCGGTCGATCTGGTCATGATAATTGGACAATTTGGAGTGGAAATATTCACCTCCGAAGTGATTTGGCAAATTGCACCCATTCACGATTGTGGCAATTCGGTTCATGAATAAATTCTTATTTTCACGTTGCAGTATCAAACAGCACCTCTAGTGGCTGCAGGGGTGATGTGAACCCATTGATACAACACACAAACCATGACATCAATTTTCAGACGGGTGGTTCGATGTTTTTATCGTGAATTTCGTAATAAATATTAAGTGACGGATTTAAGGATTGTTCCACGCCTACTGAACATCCCTGAAACATCGTGGAAAAATTACACCGCCATCCTTGTTGAGTGCATATTTCAAAGAGTAGCGAGAACCAATGCAACCACTATCAGGGAACAGTGTCAAAAGTAAAAATGGCCATTATCTTTACAATGGTCGTGCCAGCTCGTTCAAAAATGTAAGCGCCTGTAGTCGCTATCTGATGTATTTCGGGATTGTTCCTGAATTAAATTCGTTAAGAAGCTCCCAGCATGTGAGTCGGAATGCGAGACGCTTAGAACAATCCAGATCTGATGCACGAGGCCATGCAGGGGCAAAGGTCCAGCAACATCAACGTCAGCAGCATCGGAATGAAATCGGGGTTGTTGAGTGTGCGAGCAAACCTGCAGCTGAGTCATGGACGCAGTGGCCCCCGTGCTCTTGGCCTCCACCAGCTGATCCTGCAGGGTGTCCTGGCCCTGTCGTAACGTGCGCAGCCGGTCCTCAATCTCAAACAGGCGATCCTGGGGCACGCACACGCACGGCAAGTTACACCATGACCCCGAAGTGCCGCTCGCTCGCTCGGTCTCACGCCACTGCACCCGTGTCACTCCGCGCGCGTGCCTGTGTCCCCCCACTTTGCACGCACCTGTCTCTTGAGCTTGGCGAGCTCAGCCTGCACCGTGCGGGGGTTAGGGGTGTCGTCACGGCTGAAGAGTCCTCCCCCCTCCAGTCGGGGTCTCTTTGCCACAAGCGAAAACGCACTCTCCATGTACTTGGATCTGTAACGTACAAGCGAGCGAATGGTGCGTCAGTTCCAAGCGAAAAAGCAAACTCCCCTTCTCACATTGTTTAAAAAAAAAGTAGTATTGTGAGGACTGTAAATTACAACATGAATAAGGATACATTACGTCTCTCCACATTACATCTCTCCAAAAAAATTAAAAGCATTTCTTAAAATACCCATCAGCAACAATGCCTTCTGGGGGTGCATAATTTCAGTCGCTAAACAAGGAAACTCTAAACCAGTTTCTACATACAGTGTCTCAAGAGCATTATTTTAAGCCTAATTTATTTTTTATATAGAGAACAATTATATTCTCAATTGACATTATTGCCTGATGGTCTTTGCTTACCCAAAAGTCCTTCATGGGAAAAGAGGCAGGATATTTAAGCGACCTAATATATAACCGAGCAACCAAAATCACTGAAGTTGCTATGATCAAACAACATGATTTACTGCAGAGACATCGCGTCCCCCTAAAGACCACTGTGTGTTGCCAGACCAACTCCAAAGAGGTATCCGACAGATGTAACACAGGGTGGAGCGTACAAGGAACTCCGATGAATATAACAACCGAGTCAAGAAAAACAACGCGCGTGGCGTCCAGTCTATCGATTCAGGAGCTTTCAGAGGAAGACGGCGAGGGGGCGTAGGGGGCGTGGGTCGCGTGCGTCGAACGTACTTTGAGTACTTGCGACTGTAGTGGTAGCCGGACTCGCGCACCACCTGGCGTGCGAGCGGGAAGAGCTCGTCGCGCCGAATCAGCAGGGTCAGGTCACGCGCGCACAGCTGGGCCGCCGCCTCGTTCACCGTCATCTGCGAGCAGCGCACGAATACCGACCCCATGGCATGGAACTCGATCCCCCTTGCTTAGCTGGCCCCCCCCACCCCCCCAAGCTGGACGGCATGACTAACAACGCCGGCGCCGGCGCGTCTTCCACGCCCGCTCAAGTGTCACCGAGATCACATGGCGCAGGAGATGCCGAGCGCCCTGTACCCCAAGTGTAATCCAAAGCTTTATAGGTGGGGGTTGTTGGATCGTACAAAGATCATTATGTCCTGTGATGCGTCCAATCCGATAAGTTATAAGGTGGCCAGTGGATATCACACTACTGTACAACTGGTAGGTTGCTGAATTATCTGCATGGATATATATATGTTTTAGATTAGTCATCCGTATGCATGATTTTCTCTTGGTACTCTTGTTGCCTTCCATATCCAAAACATAATCATGAAGAAAACAACCGATGATTATTATTACGATTGTAACTGCATTGTGTATGGGTGGTCGTCCCCTTCACTTCGGCAGCCTCTCCTGTATTGTAATGTACACTTACACAATATGTAATTGTATGCAGGGAGCTGGGTAGGACATACATAAGGGAAGAGGAACTGGACGCAGCAACAGCGAGCACCCACCTCGTGCAAGGTGAGCTGCCGGCCATCTTTCCGCTTGGAGTCGTAGCGGCCGTAGATGGCGCTGTACCTCCGGATCTCGTCCATGCGGCGGCGGTCGCTCTCGTGCAGGTCGAGGATGTGCGCCAGCGAGCGACCCTGCTTGCGGTTGCCGCGCAGTAGCTCCCTGAGCTCCTCGGGGCTCGGCTGCGGCGGTGCGGGCGTCGACACGGAGCTCAGCAGCCTCTGCGCCGACTCCCCGATGCTCTGAATGGAGGCGTCGTCAAGGCACGCGCCGGGCTCCAGGTCCCGTGGCGGCGACGATGGCGGCGAGCCGGGGCCTTCGTCAGCCGAGCGGCAACCCGAGTCGGCCGGGGAGAGCCTCTGCTGCGAGTGCACGACCAGTGATGCTGGGGGCAGCGCGTCCCGCTGGGGACACACGAGCGCAGCGCACGTGAGGGCGGGGACTGGCACACGGTAGGTTTACTCAAGGCAGCGCAGACCGCCCCGGGTGTGAAACATGCAAGAAGAATGCTTATGCGGACGTGACAGGCACTAAAAGTCAGTCTGATTGACGCGTGATCTAAAATCTGAAAAAAAGCTTAATTTGTTATCTGGCGAAGATAGTAATTAGCCAAGCGTGGTGGTGTGTGCCTCTTAATGTATTGCTTTGGGTGAAGGATTGGTAGATGTTGCAGAATTTATGATTAAGAAACTTCAATCTATCGAGGTAAGATGTGGCAGTGGGGAAAATCTTTTTCAACTCAAAATTTTGCATGATTCTCTCTTAACCGCGAGAGTTTCCTATGAGAACTTGTTTTCTCTCGCACAGTGAAATGACTTAAGGATACTTCCTGAGGAAGAGTATCGATACCCGATGAGGCTGCCCCGAATACCACAGCACTAATTCCATTACTTCTACTCGGTGACCAATCTGAGTGTGTCACTTGCACGGAGACAGGTCCTTCCGCCCCCTCCTCCCGACTCTACACAGAAGCCCCTCACCACCAGGCGGTCCCTCACGAACCTCGCGTGCGGTCGCCAGGGGAGGCGAGGGCCTCTCCACGGCCGGGGCGCTTGGCAGCGGCACGGCCCTGGCCACCTGGTGCTGCTGGCCGTGCGTGGGCGCCGGGTGGATGCGCGCCTGTGCCGACGCGTGAGCCAGGGAGGGGCCGTGCGGCGCGACGTGGGAGCCGGCAGTCGCGGGCACGGCGTCCATGCCGCCAGGGCGGCCGATCTTGGAGGCGCAGCACACGAGACTCTGGGCCAAGCGCACCTGGAGGGGAAGGGCGGCGACCACAGATGCAGCACGGGTCAGGAGAGCTCAATGTGGACACGCATCAGCTCTCGCCGTTTCTAAGTCACTTTTTTGGGGGCGGCAGGGGTGGTGCATTGGTAACTCTTGCGCCTCACAACTAGACTAAATGAGCCTGCACCAGCCAACAGCTACTTTACACAGATGCATGATGTACAGTATTCAAGTTTCCCTACTTATCTGGATAAATGTCTGGATAAAGTTTTTGGGTTGACACAATCTCCGCAATTATTTTGAATGTTCTGGTTACTCTGCTTCAAATGTTGAAATTAAATTAGGATAATTGAGAGAAATAAAGTGCAGTTACTGAAATTAATAGACGCCTCCACCAGGTTGACGCACTGAGGATGTCTCATCACATTGTCAACCCTCGTAGGCAGTGAAGCCTTTGAGATGACATTGCAATTAAGCTCCCAGCACTCCAGCTTTAGCGGATGAGTAAGGTAGCACACAATAACCAAAGCTTATAAATAGTGCAGCACAGCACACACTCAGCCAACACTCTGCCAATCACACCCAGTCACAATCGCACAGCCTAATGGGCAACAAAAGCAGGAAATGAATGTTCGTGAAGTGGCTCTTTCCGAAAATGGCTAAAATTATACCCTGCAATGCGTAATACGTCTTCTACAATCACGCTCATCATCTCTGGAGGGAGACGCGATGACAAGTCGTCCTACGCATGTTTACGATGCTTGCTAAAACGTATTTCATACGTTAATATGGAAATGGAATTTATAAATGAAGCAAAATGAATGGAAAGATATAACCCTTTTCGATCAATGATATGCAAGTCTTTTTTAAAATACACATCTTTGTATGATAATGGCTCATTATTATGGGGGGTTTTGACAGTTACCCGAGTTAATGTGATTTTCACTTCAACTTGTCTCTTATCCCTGTAACCGTTTTCTACCAGCCCTGTCGATGCAGCTTGAGAACAAAAGTATTGCCTCTACTGTTGTCTCCTGCATCCATAGTAGACATGTCCTGCTCGACTCGTGTGATCCACTGACCCAACCGGCCCTCCATACACAATAGGCACGTAACGACAAACAGAGCCATCAATTAAAATCGATTCTCACACTCACCACAAAATGTGCAATCAACTGAATGTGCGTGAGAATCAATAATTTACCCATTTATGAAAATTATTGACAGACCTCTGAAACCAAGCAGGGTTCAGCTGGATGGAGCAGCCTGGATGGGTGACCACTGTGTACACAAGACAGGTGTTGCAAGATGCGTCGTGGGCAGAGGGCATTTTCTGTAAATCCCCCACCTTCACCAACCCAAGCTTCAACTATCACCCATTGGAATAAGAGGTTCATCCATCTCTTATTGATTGTATTCATTAGCATAACAAAAAACACAGCACATCAAGTGCATTGCATTCACATAAATTGTGTGCACACAGAAATTATTTGTGGGAAAACTAAAACCATGTAGGCCAATGCTGCGTACACCTCGTGCCGCACAGGGACACCTGCAAATGGGGCACCCCTTGTTGGCTAGACCGTCGCAGGGCATTGCGAGGCCACATTCCTTCATCGATTCACCCCAAAACACAGCCCACGTTTTGAAATTTCCCGACAGCAGTTAACGACGGCAGAACTTCGCCGTGCTGGAGTCGCGTGACGCGGTCACCGTCTGCTCACCTGCGCCTCGAGGGCATTGCTCGCCGGGTTGGGGCGCGCCACAGCAGAAGCCGACAGCTCCGGAACGCGCGTGAGCGGGATGCTCGCTGCCGGGAGCTTGGTGAGCGGTTGGCTGAACCCCCCGGGGTTGCTCACCTGCGCCACCAAAATCACACGCACAGCCACTGTGATGGACAGCCACTGTTACGCACAGGCCGGGGGGAACGGTCGAGCGGTGGCGAGCGTAATGAACGTACACCTGGCGGTGAGTGTGGGTTGAGCAGTGTAGGTAGCTCGTTAAAAGTGGAGAGTCACAAAATAAATACTCGGGTCGCTAAGTGTCCCAAGGTCGACCTCTAAAAGTTGTCAAAACCATCAAGACAGCTTTACTAACTTTTAAACAAAGTAAACTCATACAAGATCCTTAATACACATCAGGAATCGTGTCAATTGACCATTTACCAAGTATTAACTCATAGATGGTCATTAATACAGAGCTGGAATCTCTCCTAAATCTGCATAAGTCTGAGAAAGTCACGGTATTTGTCACTCGTCACTTTGACAACATTTTATCACCGTGAAAACCCCAGAGAACATCTCTAAATCTACCAAACAAACTCGCCAGGTTGGCAACACTGGTGGCAAGTGGCGCTGGCGGGAGTGGAGGGATCGCAACTACCGGTGGAACTGACCCACTCCTGCAGCGCCTTCTGCAGGCGGCGCACGTGCAGGGGCTTGCTGGCCATGCCCACGAGTGCCATGATCTCCAGGAACTCCTCCTCGCTCGCCTCGCACAGCTGCGCCACGTCGTCGCCCCCCTGCGCCACGAAGGGCTCGTAGTACGACAGCAGGTTGGCACGCTGCAGCACGCGGAACAGCTGCAGCTCGCCCAACGTGCTGGGCTTCATCACCACCGCCATGGTGCCCCGAGCCGTGCCCACAACCAGACCGTCTGTCGTCGCCGCACCGCCGCCGTGCGACAGCCTGCGGGGGGTGACAGACAACGGCACTCAAGTCGTACGTGTGGTATTCATTTCCTTCATCAAGTTAAGAGATTGAAATGTCGATAGGCAGTGGTAGTTTATTTTATTCAGCAAAAGGTTACGATGAGTGGATGAAAGTCGTCAAGTTTGACGATGGCTAAGGTCGCCCGCCAAAGAACTTGGCATCGCTGATTTGATGCGACGAAGCGAATGAGTCTGATGAAGACGCAGACATACTTTAGTAAAATTATTAGAGACTCCAGTGTACTGCGGCACACAAAAAACGGTAAATGGGTATATGTAAATAAAAAAGGATGACTGAGTTCACTGATTGAATATCCAGAGATTATTATGGGGGGAGAGGAGGATGGGATCGTGTGCCCTGCACATCAAATCAAATGTATAAATAAGAGTGGACAATGTTTTAACTGCTTGTATCAACTAGACTAAGAGAATGATCATGAATTACATTTGTAAGGCACATTTAATCGTAGATCCCAATGCACCAATGAAAAAATTAAACCCACAGACTGAGACTGAACTAACATTACAAAGATTGTGGTTGACAAGACGAAGACTATTACTAAACTAAAGAATGCTGACTAAAATAACACTGGTCTAATGCATGGCTAACTGACAAGCCCTTGTAAGAGCAACGGGTATCCATGTTTCCCATGTGGCAGGCTATAAGCAAGGCTCCCCCCTGAAACTCTGGCCGGTCTCATCAGATCCCATTAAACTAAGCAGTATCGAGCCTGCTTAGGATTCTGATAGGAGACTGCCGGCATATTACAGTTGCACCGAGAGGCGGCCAAGAGATGGCAGTACAGCATTGGACTCTGTGCAGAGCTGTGAGTGTTATTCTCTCATATGCAAGTGGTTCATCCCTGCATATCGAATGCTTATTCATGCAGTTAGTCAAACGTCTCATTGCACGACCTTGCTGAAACAGTGTCTTGACTCAGTGAGGATCTCCAGGGTAAATAATAATGCTCTTTATCATCATCATTAAATACAGGTTGCAAAATTTGGACATCGGCCACATGGGGCGATCCTATATCTGTCAGTGAGCGAAACTTTCATTCTTGCCACGTGTTTTTTATTTAATTTACAAAATAGAGCTCCCCACCCTGTGACGATGTTGTTTTTGTATCCAGCGTAGATGCTGGGATCCTGTTTGAGTGCGGAGACTACATGGTTTAGAAAGGCAACAACCAGCTCTCGCCTTTGACAAATCACTCAGAATGACCCCCTCATCCTATCAGACCTCAGAAGTCAAGCAGTGATGATCCTGGATAGCGCAAGGATGTGCGACCACCACCATGTGCAAGAGACATGCCATAGGCACTGTGGGCAGCAGAGGGCAATGCAGCATCAGCAGTTCTGCACTCCCTCCCCCTCCCCACTGATCAGCGTAAAGTTTGGTGAAATATCCCGAATGGCCCGCAAAGTGTGGGGGAGGCCTTCATTCTGCAGTGGACTGACAGAAAGGGCTGTGAATGTACCTAACACGATCACTAGCAATGTGAGATACAAGGCTCACCGATACTCAGTGGTACAGACAGTGGCTGGTAGAAGAGAGAGTCCTGCGATCTTTGAAGCAAAAAATTGGGGGAGTGGTAGTGTAGCAGTGAGCGCTACATTGCGCTACGAACCTGGCTATCCGAGTTCGATTCCTGCTCATGGCCACCAACACCAGTGACGATTATTTGAACCGGTCGACTCAGCCTGAGTATCTGGTGCAGTGTGTAAACATCGCCACTCGGGATACAAAGGCCGTCCCGGCCTTCATAGGTGCGCGCTAACAGCACTTGCCCCAACAGTCTGTTAAGGCTATACGGGGATCGTTGTCTTTATCCTACGATATGTGATGAAAAATAAGCCCCATTGCCCTGTGGTTAAGCGTGGAGGCTTCTGTGAATATTCGACACGTGCCCGCGTTTAGTACGTAAACCAATCGGCCTCAATATGACCTCTTGAAATTTGCAGCTAACAAATTTATATCTAAACCTTTAAAACTATTTGCTTTTATCCAACTTGTCATGCAGAATAAATGTTACATAGCCTTTAGTGGGTAAGTTTTCTTTGCATTAGTTTTATGCCATGCCTCTGCGTTCGAATTACAATAATCTCGATATGGAATCCACTAAAAATAACACAATCTGGAGACAATTCCTGTTCATCAACTACACAGGTGTAACAATCTGTGTTGCTGCCCCATGCCCTAAGCAAGATAAGTGATGCTGTCTGGACTTCACTGTGTTATTAAGATGCAAATATGTCTAATCATGCTCCGTAAATAAATATATCCATCAAAAATGCAACAAATTACAGGAAAATTAGTATGAAATGTATAAGTGTTTGTGGGAACATGGTACGTCCGCTTTATTTTAATGTGTGGAAATACATTTTCAATGTATGAAAATAGTCTTCGTGAAAGGCACAGAGCTAATTTTAATGGGTTTTTTAATACTACACATTCCCCTTTGGGGTTTTAGCTGACGCCAGCCGCCCACGCACACACCCACTACGCACAAATGTTCACAAAGACATCCGCCCGCCCACCCACACAAGCCCTCTCCTTCCCATGGTCAGTGTTCTTTCCACACCACCCCCGTCCCTCATCAGACCCGGCAGTAAAAGCTCTCCGATTGCGCGCACTCTCCTCCCACACAGCTGCGCCTGGCACGGCAACTCCTCCTCCCACGCAGCCGCCTCCACTTCCTCTGACCACGCGCCGAACGTTCCGTCTCTCAAACCCCAATTCACCCGTCCCGTGGCGTACGTCACCGATAACAGTCCCCACTACCACCACCACCATACACAACATCAACCCCTCCCCCTCTCTCACAGGACCAGCACCAAACACACCACCAATCCCTCTTCACGGCACACACCATCACCACCACACACCACCAACCCCTCTCTCTCACACAGTACACACCACCAAGTTCACCAACCCCTCTCTCACAGCACACCACCACCAACCCCTCTCTCTCTCACAGTACACACCACCAACCCCTCTCTCTCTCTCAGCACACCACCACCAACCCCTCTCTCTCTCTCACAGTACACACCACCAACCCCTCTCTCTATCTCTCTCACGCAAATCTCCCAGCACCGTGCCACTTCTTCTGGCCCAATGTACTGTATATTAACTCGAATAATTGTGGCGCAGTGGTAACACATGTGGTGCCTCACAGCGAAAAGCTCCTGGATTATATTCCGCCGATAGCCAAAAGAAACCATACAATATAGCTGGTATTTTTTAGAACAGTTTTTTTTGCGTTTAGTTTGTTGTCCTCCCACACCTCCGATTAGCACGGATGGTGCGGAAGAAGTCCAACATATATAACCAAATATCCCAATGCTGAAAATGTATCTACAAGTACTCAATTGGGATTACACATAGCTAATCGCCCCCTACTGCAAACACTTGGCAGGACCCTTGAGACTCAAGTAAGGCTTCCCTGGGTAAACAAGTGTGATGATGATAATAATGATGATCGTCTCATTGACACCACATATTTCTTGACATACTATCGACTAGAGTAGGTACACATGCTACACACGACACTCAACAGAGGCAGCCTCGCTGCAGGAGGATTGAGGAGTAAACCCAGCTGAGATTTGAAGTTTTCGTGACTGCAGGGATCCATACTCTTTGGTTCTTTCGGTAAAGTCACGTAGGTATAAAATAAAATTAATTAAATCACGACGTATCGGGCGCAACACAAGCGTCCGTCATCAGGTGGGACAACCACAGCAAGAAACAATTGCTGAAGTGGGCAAAAGGGCTGCTGCAACAAATGGCCTGTTTATGGCCTCTTTCTTGCTGTGGTTGTCCCACCTGATGACGGACGCTTGTGTTGCGCCCGAAACGTCGTGATTTAATTTGATACCTACGTGACTTTACCGAAAGAACCAAAGAGTATAAACCCAGCTTCCTGCCTCCTTCTCTTTCCACGAGCTCCTTCACTCGCCCACTCTGGCCCTGCTGCTGCTGCTGCCTCGTCTCCATCTGGACCAAAAGGCAGCCAGCCAGGTCCTTTACAACAAGTAGAAGAGTTCTCATTTTCATTTGCTGCATTCATTCAATTGTACACCCACGCACGCACGAGCGCGTGCACGCACGACTGCCACCCACACAATATGCATGGCAATCTGTGGCACACTCGAATGTGCATTCATCACAATATACAAATTTAAAAAAAACTTCTCCTACGCACGTATCTTTCACGTACGAATCGTCTGACCAACAATGGGCTAAATGAAGCAACTTCTCTATTCATCAGATTTGAGAAATTTGAAAAAGAATGAAGTCCACACTATAGTAATCGATATAATCGATTATTGTAAAACCTACAAATGAATATTAGTTGCTACTTTAAGCTTACAACACATTTTTTTAACTATATTATAGTAACTACATAAAAGTTATTTTCGTAACATTCTTTAAAAGTGCAGTGCAACATTATTTGGAAATTGTGATTTTAGAAATCACCTATGCAATGTCACACTTTTGAACGGCTCCTTGAGATGCGGTCACATTCAGAACCTAAATAAAGCCAAATTGTATTGTATAGTATATGTAGTGTGGTCACACAATTTGCAAGTCAATTGTTACGTATATAAAGGCACACTTGCTCCTGTCAACACAGATTTAACACAAGTCAGGGCAAAAAATACCATCTCAAGTTGCTGTCCTGCTCGAAACTTCCAAACTTTTGAGTACAACTTAAAAAACACAATGTAACAATAAGTGTATCAAAGTATGCACTAGAAGTTTTTAAAACAGTTTGATAACATAAGAGAGTGGGTTTTTTTTAAGCGTCTGTTTCCTGAAAATGCCATATGGTTTAAAAACATGGACATTAGCAAACAAAGGCTGAAAAATGTGCCAAGAAGCATGGCGATATGCATGAATTACATCGAGAGACAAAAAGAGAAACTCGTGGATCGGAGAACATATGCAAGTTAGAGACATCACGTTGATAGTTGGGACAAGTAATTAGGCCTCTGAAGAACACGTCGAGACAAGAGACGATTGGCAGTGGTCGAGATCGAGTTCGTGGCAGCCAAAGAAAAGAACACACCGAGAGCACGTCACCTGCAGAGATGGAGCAATGAAATATCCTCGTGTGCAGGAGCTAGATGGATTGTTGCTGCATTGCAAGACCATGAGACGTGACTTTAATGCATAGGTAAAAGATAATGACAATATCCTTCTATGCTTGTGTCAAATAACACGAATGGTGCCTTCCAAGTCTTAGAAATTAGTAAGGCAGCAGCAATAGGTTGTCGGGTTTTCTTCTGGGTGAAAATTTATGTTGGTGCCTTTAAACCAAGTGCTTCACGATTAGTTTGGCTACAGTCACTATACTGTCCAGTATTATAACAAAACTTGGTTAAAGTAGTAATCGTGGAAGTGTGATCGAAAGCTTTAGTCAACCAAATGAAATGGCACGCTGTGCAAAACAAAATACGATATCATGCACATGGGTATCACACGCAACACACAAAGGTGTCACCTCCTGCAACGTGCCTCTGAGCACACCACCACACCAGCCAAACAAAAGGCGTCTCTCTTCCTCTCCACGTTTCCCATTGTTACAGCTGTGAGCATCTGCGTACAAGTGGCTGGCGTGAATGCGTCTCTAAAGCCCCATCAACCAGCGTTGCTGTGTGTGGGCCGGTGGATGTGCTGCAGTGAGAGACACCGCTGCCTGCCAGAGCCCTCCTTGCACCGCACGCACGCACAGCCTAAGGTGCCCTTTCTTCTCGATTTAAAGCTTTCGTGACTGCAAGGATTCATCTTCTTGGTTCTTTCGGTAAAGCCACGTAGAAGGGAAATAATAAAATAATAAAAATAAAACATAATAAAATGCAATTATCACGATGTTTCGGCCACAACGCAAGCAGCCGTCCTCAGGTGAAGAACAGGTCTGTCGGAAAGACAGCATCCAACAGCCCTGTTCTTCACCTGAGGACGGCTGCTTGCGTTGTGGCCGAAACGTCGTGAGAATTGCAATTTATTAAGTTTTATTTTTATTATTTTATTATTTCCCTTCTACGTGACTTTACCGAAAAAAACAAGGTGGTGCCCTTTCCTCTCGTGCTGCTGCTGCTGCCCGCCCACGTGCCCCACGTGGCCATTATCGGCACCAGCTGCGCGTGAACGTCAGAGGCGTGGGGGGGCGTCCTGTGGAGGGCTGCTCGCTCGCTCGCTCACGGGGAAAACGCGGCAGGGAGGGCCGGAGACTGCAGCCTCCCACACACACACAGCAAGGTCCTGGGGTGAAGCAACAGCGCGGATAGAAAGCGGCCCCCTTTGTGCCTCTTGCGGCGTCGTTGTCGTGCGCTGTGGAACCCGCGGGTGCGTCACACCAAGTGGTGGCTTTGTGAAGCTGTCCCGGGCCCTCCTCCAGATTACGACTCGGTCTTACGCGACAACTTCGTCGCGCACCTACGATTGAGCACGTACGGTGTGAAAGAAGTGCAATAATACAGGGACTTTGTGCGGCGTGTACACGTCCGGCACTTTGGAGACAAAAGGCAACCCCATTCCCCTCTCAATATGCTGTGCTGGAGAAGCTGTCGGTCTCCCCGTGTTCTGCTGATGATGGTGGACGTCACGCCACGATCCCGCAGCGAAGTGACATTGACAGGCTGCGGTCCAAGTGTCACTTCCAAAACAAGCGAGGGAAATTTGAATTGACAGCGGAAAACTTCATAGAGACAGTAGCCAGAAGCACAGCAGATGGGTCCACACGGGTACGCGGAACAGAACATCGGTGTCAGGTTAAACCCTCACCCCACACGACATCGACCCTCACGACCTCGACCCTCACCCCACACGGCCTCCACCCTCACCCCTCACGACCTCACCCCTCACGACCTCGACCCTCACGGCCTCACCCCTCACGGCCTCGACCCTCACCCCACACGACCTCGACCCTCACGACCTCATCACCCCTCACGGCCTCGACCCTCACCCCTCACGACCTCAACCCTCACCCCTCACGGCCTCAACCCTCACCCCTCACGACCTCCACCCTCACCCCTCACGGCCTCAACCCTCACCACACACATCCCATTCCTCACTCAGACTTAAACCCTATATCGCCGCTTAACTCAAACAACATCAACCAAAAGGGTCAAGCTCGGTTACATCACCACCACCACCACAACCATCAACCACAGCAAGCACTGAGATTCCCAACAAGCGGGGTGTGCAGCGACATCGACAAGACACACCACCTGAACAATTGGTGGCCCATGAGCTGAATAGAGCCCAGCTCACATTCGTGTCTCTTGTTCCCCCTCTATCTCTCTCCTGTCCACTTGGGTCTCCGGTGTCTCTCCCGTCTCTGTCTGCCCTGTCGGCCTGGCTTCTCAAGGCCTCTCTCTCGTCCCCCTGGCCTCGTCTCGTCTCCCTGGCCCCGTCTCACTCCCTGACCCCGCCTCACGCCCTGACCCCGTCTCACGCCCTGACCCCTGACCCCGTATCACCCCCTGACCTCGTCTCACGCCCTGACCCCGTCTCACGCCCTGATCCCGTCTCACGCCCTGACCCCTGACCCCGTCTCACGCCCTGACCTCGTCTCACCCCCTGACCTCGTCTCACCCCCTGACTCCGTCTCACGCCCTGACCCCGTCTCACGCCCTGACCCCTGACCCCGTCTCACGCCCCGGCCCCGTGTCTCTCCCCCCACCCCGCGTCTCCCCCAGTGCACAGTGGTCACCCTGGTCTCTCGGTCTCCCGACCACCGCTGTCCCAACAACAGCATCATCCTCCCCCCTCATCCCCGTCCGTACCTCGTGTCCGCCTCGACCCGCTGTCGTCGTCTTCTGTCTCGGACTAACAAACAAACAAAAAACCTCTTCGCTCTATTACCGCCGCAGTGCAACGCAGCGTTTTTACGGTGGATCAAGCGGCCTCTTGTCGCGCAGCAGCAGCAACAACAACGACGAGAATCACGCTCTGAACCCCACAACCTCGCGTGTGCCACGCAGGGGAGCCGGGCGAGGAGACGCTGCTGCTGCTGCTGAGGCTGCCTGTGGGAAGTGGAACCCCCCACTACCACCACCCTCCTCATCACGTCTCCCCGAGCGAGCGGCTCCTCCTCCTCCTTCTCCATCTCCACCCCTTCCTCCGTCGTCACGCGGGCGCAGTGCGGGGGTGTGCGTGTGTGGCGCGCCGGTTTGTGCGTGTGGGCGGAGGGTTGGATTGTATGTGTGATGGGTTGGAGTGTGTGTGTGTGATGGGTTGGAATGTGTGTGTGTGTGGAGGGTTGGAGTGTATGTGTGATGGGTTGGAGTGTGTGTGTGTGTGATGGGTTGGAATGTGTGTGTGGATGTGGAGGGTTGGAGTGTATATGTGATGGGTTGGAGTGTATGTGTGTGATGGGTTGGAGTGTATGTGTGTGTGGAGGGTTGGAGTGTATGTGTGTGGAGGGTTTGAGTGTGTGTGGAGGGTTGGAGTGTATGTGTGTGTGAGGTTGGAGTGTATGTGTGTGTGAGGTTGGAGTGTATGTGTGTGTGTGAAAGGTTGGAATGTGTGTGTGCAGTGTTGGAGTGTATGTGTGTGTGAAAAGTTGGAGTGTATGTGTGTGTGGAGGGTTTAAGTGTGTGTGGAGAGTTGGAGTGTATGTGTGGGTGAGGTTGGAGTGTATGTGTGTGTGTGAAAGGTTGGAGTGTGTGTGAAAGGTTGGATTGTTTGTGTATGTGTGTGTGGAAAGTTGGAGTGTGTGCGTGGAGGGTTGGAGAATATGTGGGTGTGTGAAGGGTTGGAGTGTATGTGGATGTGTGGAGGGTTGGAGTGTATGAGTGTGTGGGGGGGGGTCTCAGACTCTGGCGATCCAGAGTCTGAGACCAGGAAAGGCACCGGGCAGAGATTATCTCCCAAGCGAAATGCTGAGGGAGTGTGGCGTTTGTGCACAGACTGCACTACATGACATCATAACAACAGTCTGGACTACTGGACGGGTTCCACAGGATTGGAAGGATGCCCTGATGGTCCCCCTCTTTAAGAAGGGGGATCGCACAGACTGTAACAACTACAGGGGCATCTCACTCAGTGTACTGGGAAAGGTCCTGTCAAGGATAATTCAACATCGCCTTGCCAGGCATGCTAAGGAGAGGCTTGCGGAGCCCCAATGCGATTTCAGGAAAGGGCGGTCCTGCACAGATGCCATTTCTTCTGTCCGTCTGCTACAGCAGAGGTGTAGGGAATTCCAACAAAACCTACATCTCTACTTTATTTACCTGATATTCTTTGTGTCTTACGGTAAAGTCACGTAGATTACCGAAAGACCCAAAGAATATGAATTCCTGTAGTCACAAAAGCTTTAAGTCAAGATTTATTGACCTCGTCAAGGCCTATGATTCCATCAGTAGGCCTGGGCTCTGGGTTATTATTCGTGCTTTTGGAGTCCCTGACCCTCTGCTCACGATCATTAAGGACCTTCATGATGGTGAGCGGGCCCGGGTAAAACTACTTGGCCGAGAGTCGGAGCCATTCCCTGTACACCTTGGGGTGCGACAGGGATGTCCTCTGGCTGCCACATTATTCAACTTATTTTTCGACCACGTAGTTCGTGAAGTCTTCGATGGCTGTACCGGAGGAATTTCCATCTGGTACAGATACAATGGGAGGCTGATCGATGCCCGGGTACGGTCAAAGGATGGCTCCCTATTGCTCAACCACGTTATGTATACCGATGATCTGGTAATTGCTGCTCACTCAGAGGAGACGTTGGAGGCGCTGCTGAACCTGGAGCTTGCCACTAAGAGGTGGGGCCTTACCATCAGCTCCACCAAAGCTAAGTACCTGCCTGGGTATTTTGTACAATCGGACATTCCACCCCCACAACTCCCAATCGGTGATGGGGCAGTTGTGGAGAGAGTGGAGAGTTTCCCATACATGGGCAGTGTGCTTATGGCCGGCTCCAGTTTAACAGCAGAGGTCTCACTCCGAATCAGTCGAGCGGCAATATCTTTTCATCGGTTGCGTAACACTGTGTGGAAGCAACCTGGTCTGTCGCTCCGCACGAAGCTTCAGGTCTTCTCGGCCACAGTCATTCCCTCCCTTCTCTACGCTTGCCAAACGTGGACCCCCCATATGGAGCATCTGCGCCGGTTAGAAACATTTAGGATGGCCTGCCTACGATCCATCCTGGGTTTAACCAGGCTGGATTGTGTGAGGAGCTCAGAAATCCTTGAAAGATCTGGGCAAAGTCCCATTGGTGAGCTCCTCCGGCAGGCAAGGTTGCGTTGGCTGGGTCATGTAGCCCGCATGCCCAGCCACTGCATGCCGAAACAGCTTTTGTTTGGCCGGATCGAGGGGGCTAAACGGGCGCGGCACGGGCTAGAGAAGAGATGGAGTGATGTGGTATAGGGGAACGTAGATCTGAGTGGACTTGCCGATGACTGGTACCAGCGGTGTCAAGAACAACGGAGAGCAGGGGAGCGACGCTCACAACAACGAGCGGAGCGCCGGGTGGCTAAAGCACAGCAAGTTGGCACAGTCGGGGGCACAGGTGGTGCATCAGCCAGTCATCTCAGTCAGTCGACCCGTGGCACCTGGGTCTGCCCCGTGACCTCCTGCCAGCGGGTGTTCGACACTTCACGTGGCCTCAAGGTGCACATAGCCTGGCACAAACGTCGTGGTGACGTCACCACCACTTAGTGGCGAATGGCGGTTGTTGTTGTTGCATGGTCGGAGTCTACGTGTGCGGATGGTTGGATTGTATGTGTGTGTATGGTTTGAGTGTACATTATGTGTGTGGGAATTGCAGCGGTTAGCGCGTTGTGCTATGAACCCGATGACCCGAGTTCGATTCTCGCTCACGACCAACAACAGTGGCGAGTATTATAACCGGTTCTGGGCCTCCCCTCGGTCGACTCAGCCTGAATTGAGTTCCTGGTGCAGTGTGTAAACATCGCCACTCGGGAGACAAAGGCGGTCTGGCGTGGCGCTCGACATCCACCCCCTCGTGTGCCGTGCCGGCCCTTCATAGTTGCTCGCTAACAGCACTTGCCCCAACAATCGGTTAAGGCTATACGGGGGATCTTTGTCTTTGTGTGGGAAGTGAGAGGGTGTGCGTGTGGGGGGGGGTGTTAGAGAGTGTTTGTGTAGAGGGTGAGGGTGTTTGTGTGGGAGAAGTGGGAGGGTGTGCGTGTGGGGAGTGTGTCCAGGGGGGATCGTTGTGAGTGGGGAGAGTTTAGAAGGTCTGCTGGGTGTGCGCGTGTGGGGAAGTTGGAGAGCAGCGTGTGTGCTTTCAAGGGAGGGTGTGCGTGCAGGGGAGCGGTGGCGCAGTGGTTATCGCTCTACGCTACGAACCTGGGGGCCCGAGGTCGATTCTCGTTCACGGCCGACACCAGTCACGAATATCTGAATCGGTGCTGGGCCTCCCCTAGGTCGACTCAGCCTCAAATGAGTACCTTGCCTGGTGTGTAAACATCGCCCCTGGGGAGACAAAGGCGGCCGGGCGTGGTGCTGGCCACCCACCCCATCATAGGTGCTCGCTAACAGCACTTGCCCCCAACGGTCTGTTAAGGCTATACGAGGGATACTCTTTGTTTTTTTCAGTAGTCACGTACGTGACTTTACGTATGTGACTTTACCGAAAGAACTAAAGAGTATGGATTCCTGCAGTCACGAAAGCTTCAAATCAAGATTATACGAGGGATATTTGTATTTGTCTTTGGAAAGATAGGGCAGGTTGTGTGTGTGTGGTGTCGAAGTGTATTTGTGGAAGCGAAAAGGCGTGGGTTTCAGTGACTGAATGTTTGCTTTGAGAGGAAAGATATATGTGTCTATACGGTTGGAAGGGTGGAGGATAGAACGCGTGGGAAAGGAGAGTTAATGAGTATCTGTGTATAGGAGAAAATTGGGTGCTTGTATGTGTGTGTATAAGTGGACGGCCATAATACATGGGTAATCGGTGTAGTGTGCAAACGTGTTTTTATTTACGTGAGGAAACTGTAGAAGCTAAAGGTTATTCATGGAGAACATCTGGAGATAATTGGTTTTTTACCCTTCTATCTGGCAACAAAACTGACACCTTTTTTACAAGGAGTCATGTTTACATAGACCACAATACCTGAAGTCATAATGCAAACAACCCATGTGAGCCTAGTCTGACATGGGTTGGAAAGCTGTCTCTGGTGTGGACCAATCAACTTCAAGGACAGTGCACATTATCAGAGTTATGTTTTTTGTTTGCATTATGACTGCAGGTATCGTGGTCTATGTAAACATGACTCCTTGTAAAAAAGGTGTCAGTTTTGTTTCCAGATAGAAGGGTAAAAACCAATTATCATATTTTTACTGGCAAATGAGGTTCCAATGGTGTAAACATTTGGAGAATATACTAACGCCACTCATAAAGCACCCGAGCCAGGAATTGAACCCATGTGGTAATTAGTGGAGGGACGCGTATGGGGGTAACGCGGTGGCGATATGTTAACTACCTCGCCTGGTATACAGAAGGTCATGGGTTCGATCTCAATCCCGACCCTGACGCTTGTATATTTGGAGTTTGCGTGTGTCTCTCCCCGTGAACGTGTGGATTTATCTTGGGGTCCTCCAGTTTTTCTCTCTACATGAAAATTTCCAAATGATAAGCCCCTTAATTGAGCTATCATTCGTGGCCAGGTCGCTTCTGAAAAATAGCTATATATCTCAGTTAGCCTTTCCTGGTGAAATAATCAATAGTTAACTCATATATTTGTAGTCTGTATGTCGAGGAAAAGTTTTTGGGTGTCTTTGTGAGTTGGTGTGTTTAGGGTATGTGGTATGTGTGTGTGAGACATTCATATAATGTCTGTCGGACATCGATGTGTGTGTAGGATGGGAGAATGTGTGGGTGAGACTGTTGTGGGCGTGTGTGTGTTGAGGTGGTGTGAGTCAGGGGTTGGCCTGCCTACGATCCATCCTGGGTTTAACCAGGCTGGATTGTGTGAGGAGCTCACAAATCCTTGAAAGATTTGGACAAAGTCCCATCGGTGAGCTCCTCCGGCAGGCAAGGCTGCTTTGGCTGGGTCATGTAGCCCACATGCCCAGCCACCGGCAGTCGCCTTCCAACGACAACGGAGAGCGGAGGAGCACCGCTCACAACAACGAGCGGAGCGCCGGGTGGCTAAAGCACAGCAAGTTGGCACAGTAGGGGGCACAGGTGGTGCATCAGCCAGTCGTCTCAGTCAGTCGACCTGTGGCATCTGGGTCTGCCCCGTGACCTCCTGCCAGCGGGCGTTCGACACTTCACGTGGCCTCAAGGTGCACCTAGCCTGGCACAAGCGTCGTGGTGACGTCACCGCCACTTAGTGGCGAATGGCGGTTGTTGTTGCTAAGAAGGGGATAAAGCTGCGTGTGTGTTGGCGGGACACGGATGTGGTGTGTGGGTGGGACGTGTGTATGCTGGCAGTGGAGCATGGGTGTGTGTTCCCATATGGGTAAAGAGTCTGGGTGTGTGTATGGAGTATATGGGTGTGTGTATGGAGTATCTGACAAAATAAAATACGATAATCTGCCAAAACGTTACAATAATATTGTATCTATCTCAGAGATAGCATGGACGTCTCGTTATTACGTTTTCTTAACCGGTTACTTTGTATGACTTTGTGTGTGTGTGTAAAACAAATGTGTGTGAGTGTATAGAGCATATATTATTTTATATCGAGACAATCATAGGGAAGGGAAGATCTCATCTTCAATACTTTCCAACAATCAATCATTAGACCTTCAACTTGTCAGTCCACGCGCCTGTTTCTGATGGTTAATTGATCAGAAGTCAAAGATGCACCACATGCTGTCCTCAGCACATGATGCACACGCTGTCCGTATGCTACAGCAGACCTTACGGTGTCTTACATGACATCATTACAACTAACCGGTCAACATTATGGGTTTGGTAGGATTGGAAGGATGACGCTGATTGTAACAACGACCAGGGCATCTCTTTGCTCAGTGAGTTGAGAAACTCCCAGTTGGTTTCAGGCAGGAGCTTTCCTGTATGTATGTTGAACTTCTTTCGCACCGTACGTAGCCAACCGTTCTAATCGGAGGTCCTGCATGGATGCCATGTGCTCTGCCTGGCACATGCCAGGGGATGACGTCACAGTCACTCAAGTGGCGTTGAAAAAAGGTGTGCGCGTGCTCAGGCCGTGTGTGTAACTGTTGGTATAGGTCTGTAGGACCTGTGTCTGTGACTGTGTGTCGGACGTGTGTGTGTGCGTGACTGTGTTGACATGAAGTGTGCGCGCGTTACTGTGTGCGTATGATGTGCGTGGTTGTGTGGTGCACTTCGCTTGGCAAAGGCACCGGGGGTGACGTTACCGCCACTTCGTGGTGAAGGTCGGTTGTTGTTATTGTTTGGAGAGCGGGAGAGTGGTGAAAAAGTAAAGCCTGTTTGTTTGTTCATCATTTTGACACCGGCAAAAAGGGTCCCATAGGTAGAGTGGTGGTTAGCGCACTGCCCTACGACCCCGGAGACCCGAGTTCGATTCCTGCTCACGGCCAACGCCAGTATCAATTATATTATCTGAAGAGATCCTGGGCCTTCCCTAGGTCAACTCAGCCCCAAGTGCGTACCTTGTGTAGTGTGTAAACATCGCCACTAGAGGGAGACAGAGTCAACCGGGCGTGATCATGGCCACCCACCACTTCGTGTGCTGTGCTGGCCTTCATAGGCGCTCACTGACAGCACTGTCCTCAACACTCTGTTAGAGGCTATACGGGGGAAGGGGACGGGGGGGTGTGTGTCTTTGTGGTTTGTATAGGACGTGTGTAACTGTGTATGTGACTGCGTGGGAAGTATGTGTGAGTGTGTGGAATGGAGGTGCGTGGTTCGTGTGACTCGTGCGCGTGTGTGACGCACGTGCGTGGGTGGCGTGCTGAGGCGCGTGGGCTTCGCTTGCTCATACAATTCATCACAATATCTCATCTATATCCACCGCTGAACAAAAGCCACCCCATATTATCGCCATCCCTTATGGTCCTGCTTATGTATTTCTGCACATTTTAAATATATATTATTACAACTAAAGCTTTATTTCAGTTTTGCAAACGCATAAACATAAATAGTTAACGTATTAACTGTCTCAGGTTTGCTGATGACATTTACCCATTGTAACAACCAATGTTAATGAACTACAGCAATTGACTGATTAAATTAAGATAGAATAAAGATGAATACAAATGAATGTACCGCAACCATCATGGGACCTCCTTTTGTCAGTACCAAAAATATGAGAATAGATTTTACCTTTTTTTCTGGCAACAAACAGGTGTTAAGATGTTAAAACACCAAACTGAAACCTTTTACAAGGAATCATGTTTGCATTAACCACATATACTTGTGGTCAGAATGCAAACAAAAAACATACTCTGATAATATATGCATTGTCTTTGAAACTGATCGGTCCACACCAGAAACAGCTTTCTTTTGAGCCTAGCATCAAACGGTGCTAGACCAGATGATGCCAAAAGACCAGAGGACGCCTTTTATCCATTAGATGACTATATAGTACAGTGTTCGGTATTTAAAATATAAAATACCCACGTGTGTAATGCACAGTATTCATGGGATTCAGAAGTGCGGGAAACCACAGGTGAATGGGAAGGCAGCTAGAACCGGCGCCAAACAATTACCCAAGCTCTGTGGACCTATATTTGGATGTTTGGCCAACTCCATGAATTCGTTCTTATATATGTGGGAGGATGCGTGAGTAAAACCCCACGCTACGAACGGGCAGCAACAACTCAATCCTCGAACAGATATAAAATAATCCACTTGCTATACTGCCAATTCATGACCAATTCTAGATTTGAAGCTTTCGTAACAGGTTTTTTTCGGTAAAATCACGTAGGTAAAAAAGAAATAAAAAAGAAATATAAATATTTAATTTTTATTATTTTTATTATTATTTGTTATTTATTTATTTTTGCCTACGTGACTTTAACGAAAAAACCTAAGAGTATAATTCATGATCAAACCAGGAGGTGGCGTTTCACGTTTTCACTTCCAATTGTAAATAATTAACAAGTGGCCGTTGCCAAAGGTCAACTGGTACAGCTTATCATGGTAACCGGCTATTGGTTCACAAATGTTGGGTTTTTTACACGCTTTCATTTAACTCACTCACTCTGTTGTTGTTGTCGTCGTTGTTGTTGTATCCTCAAATCTTGTAACTCAATTTTAACCCACTTCCCAATGTGGTATCGACTGCAAACTTGGTATACTTATGTCATACTGATGATAATACTATATTCTATCATAAGAAATATATATTTGTAAACATTTTTTTTTATATGTTATGTTTCGGCTTGGGTCTAATTGTCCACAGTCAACTGACGTTGGCTGTAATTGGCCACGGTCACTTACGTTATGGCAAGCTTCGGGGCCACTTCCTGGAGTCGTGGAATTCTTACATTACTAGTACGGTACATTTCATAAAAGCGTGTTTAAACAAAATGTTTTTTTTATGTTATTTTTTCGTCTTAGCCAGGCCACCAATACCTGAAGATTTGTTTTAACCCAATTATGTTCCAGCTGTGAAGATCAAACGTGTGGAATACTGTGTACGGGGACAATGGTTACATTGGGCATTGATAACAGGGGGGGGGGGGGGGGGCTCTCTGTTATAATAAAATATAAAAACAGCTCAATATTATTAATGGTGACTTTTCGTGGTGGTCCAGATGTGTTGTAACCCCCATTACATTCTCAATAACGTAATCTTTTTAAAAGGTGTATTCAAAAACGTAAAATAATACGCAGTAAACTCAACAAATGTGTCAGTATCCCTTCCTCAAAAAGGGAGGGGGGGGTATACATATACAATAGGCAACGTTTCAGGCAATTGCCCTTCATAAGCATCTGCAGTCATACAATTTTGATTTAAAGCTTTCGTGACTGCAGGGATTCATATTCTTGGTTCTTTCGGTAAAGTCACGTAGAAGGGAAATAATAAAATAAACATGTGTTTTTTTATATTTGTATTATTTTATTACTTCCCTACTACGTGACTTTACCGAAAGAACCAAGAATATCTGCAGTCGTGCTTGCGAATCGAATTCGTGATATTAGTCGACTCGATTAACCTCGTGCAAACAAAAATCGCGACTCGATTCTCCACTGCTATAAACGAAAAAATCGATTGCGGAATCGAATCGCCGAGTAGCGTCGAGCGGATCGATCCACACCGCTGTCATGGCGCAATGCGCGTTGTTGCTGCTGCTACCGCCGCTTCTGATCCTCCTCCTCCGCGTCTCTGCAGCTCCGGACGAACCCCGTACGCGCCTCTCGTTGTCACTCTTTATCTGCACGTATCTCTCTCGACTCTCGTTGCTGGCGTTGTTCATGTGTCGAGTTAGAACTTCGCAGTCGGCGCCGAGAGTCAGAGGCCAGCAATGGCCGTGATGCTGGCGTTGAATGTTCGCGCCTTTCACAACCACGAGGGGGGAGTCGTCGTTGTTGTTGCTGTTTTAGTTGTTGCTGTTTTAGTTGTTGCTGTTGTTCTCTTTACGTTGCTTTGGCGTTTAACGGCGTGAGCAACAGCGTTTCGCCCGACGAGTGTACACCAACCAGCGCATCTCCGCCGCAAGCAAGTGGAGAGGGGAGGTTGCCTGTCACATGCTGCGTTAACGGTGGTGTGGTAGTGAGTCGTGTAAAGTTGTGAGTCAAAAGTGAAAGCGTCAATGTTTAAAGCAGCACGTTGGGAAAGTCGTAGGACTCGTATTGCTGTAACCTCCACCCATCGTATCGTTTTGCTTTGGACATATGCAGCGTTTTGTCTGGCACTCGCATGGGTTGTGTATCGAAATATCAATGCTGTTATCGATTGTGAAGGTGGACGATTGTCGCGCCACGCACGCGTGTAAGTGTTCCCCATGAATTTAGTACGTTTTTGGAAGTCCTCGAGGTTATGCCATTCATGCACAATTACTCGTGCACGGCTTGTGTCCTTCCTCTCTCGCGTCTCGATGTTCCCCGAAATTATATATTCGCTGATCACCATGGCCTGCCAAAGATGACATTGTTCAGTTCACCTGACATTGCTTAACGCTTCCTTTAACACGTTGGGGCTGCCACCCGTACTGGTTTCCACAGGGAGCAGCCCTCTTTGAGTCGTCTGTCCTGGGAAATTCTGGCTTCCCAAGATATTGATAGTCGTGGTTTTTGTCAGTGGCATATATAATGCACACGACGGCAGACAATGTTCGAGTGTATTTTGATTAACCGGGTGTAGAACTCAAAAGATCCCTGGATCGTCTTATTTGCAAGAGTAACCATGGTCACCAAAATGAAAAAAAGCTAAACAAATCTAAGTAGAGCAATGAAGCAAATACAAATCGGAACAAAAATCAACTGTTACATGGAAAATCGAAAATATTGCTCAAACATCACTTAAACATTACATTCCCAGTCGTGTAGATTGTCTCGGACCGATTGTTTTTAGATTGGTAAGAGTATAATTACAATAAGTTAGGGACAAACCGATATAGGGGGGACTCTTGTATTAAAATACTTTGAGTTTTGAGATATTGTACTTCTAGTGATGTCTCGATGAATATTTTGTACCCAAGAGATGGCAACAGTAGTTATTCTCTAAGCTCTGCTAGCTATATTTCTATAGCACCGCATTTTAATTATTATTTCCTACCGATTACCTTATTTAGCATATCACCAAATCAACTAGCATGCGCCGGAGATCGTCAGATCCGCAGAGGAACCTGAACGGCAACATTCATTGGCACTGTCCCATGCTCCCCGTCTTCACGAGCCCACACGCCCCACCGTGGAGTTTAGTCAAACAACCCCCATGACCCACGGCGAGAGGAAGTTATCATGCAGCAGTGGATTGACAAAAAAAAGGACTTGTGTACATTAATACATTTATTTGGAGATGTTCCTAATTTGATCCGATATGTATCCATAAAAGTGTATTCTAAATACTCTACAATCTTAGGCTTTCGCAGGTTAAATTCAAGCTTAACTGAAGAGTAAACTCAGGATACTACTAACGTCGTGATTTGTATTTTCTTTCTACCTACGTGACTTTACCGAAAGAACCAAAGAGTGAGGATACTACTGACATGTGTTTTAGCTGCAGACTAGCTGCCATTGACTAATGTGCATTTGATCCTTATCCAGGAGTGACCTGAGACACTTGACCCACAACTGATGCTAGTGATCAGCCTAAAAACTATACAGCCATACAGTTGTAGAGGGCAATAGCATATGTAAGATTGCATGCCTACCTTGCGTAATAAAATCTCTATACTGTACAGGGTGTGGTTAAAGCCATGCTTGTAATTTTTCTCACAGAAAATATTTTATAATCCAGAATGACAGCAATGGTACCTATTTCTCAACGTATTCTCCATCCACAGCAAATTTTGCACCCATGTAAAAGTGCCTGCATGCCCAAAGCAACATAGAAAGAAGTGTTTCTTCGCTTCAAACCTATCAGGACACGTCTTCAGTTCGAGATCTGATTGTAATCGTTGCCCACTCAAGTGCTCAGATTCTCAAAGATGGAAATCGCAGGGAGCCAAACATTCCCGGAACGCATTGTCACCAGTGACGAGACCTAGATTCATAATCGCACACCATAATTAAAGCATTTCAGTATGGAATGGAAACAGCATCTTTACCACCCAATTAATTCTGACACGATGATTACAGTACAATATTAATATGTATTATTCAGCCAAGGGCACCATTATTAACATTGTCTACTATACTCTTTCGTTCTTTCGGTAAAGTCACGTCGGTATAAAATAAAATAAATCGCGACGTTTTTGGCGCAACACATGGTCGGAAAGCACCTGATGACGGACGCTTGTGTTGCGCCCGAAACGTGATTTATTTTATACCTACGTGACTTTACCGAAAGAACCAAAGAGTATGGATTCCTGCAGTCACGAAAGCTTCAAATCAAGATTCTCCTATTTTACCTTCAGGATGTGTGCATCGCAATAAAAAAAAGAAACATCTTGGCCTTCTGTCCAGAAAAATAGTTTTTCTCCAAGACAATGCTTGACCCTATGCAGCCCATGCGCCCACAGCCAAGTTGAACATCGAGGGTTTGGAGTTTCTCCCATACATCCAAATCAGGTGTTTTCTGACATTCGAGCAGAGACATTCTTCAGGCAATTGTGTATTGGCTTGGGAAGCTCTGCACTGTGGTGGAGACTTATGTTGAGTAATATTTGAGCTTCTATGTTCCTGGAATTGAAACACTGTTCTGCAAGAAAAAATCCAGGAATGACTTGAACCAACATTGAATATTTTAACATTGGTGTGCCTGTGGTGATTATGTGCTGTGTGTATCCTTGCAGGCATTTTGAAGATTGGCTCCGTTGAAGAGCACAATAAAACCCAGACGTTTTGCTTCACACCGGCTAAGTTACAACTAAAAGATATTTGGTTGACGATACATGTAAGACAATCATCACTTTTTGGTCTTACAGTAATTGCTCGTTTGATGCCGTAAAAATGTTTCGAAAAGTTCCGCGTTAAGCAAAAACGTAGAAAGCGAGGATTTACTCTACTGAATCACATTGGCACTAGAAAATCTGCCTGCAGTCATCCCATGGCATGACAACTAAGATGATGGTAGGCCGCAGTGCACTGTATAATACCGCTCGGCCACGCAGCTCCAGAAAGTAGTAAGTCGTCAACCACTCAGAATCCGTGTTGTAACGGGCACGTTCTGCGCTGTGCGTAAAGTGTCCCCAATAGAAGAACCGCGTTATAGCGAAAATGCGTTGTATGAACACGCATTAAGCGAGGGCTTGGCGTATTTTGTGTTAGCATTGGGAAGACTGAACGGGGAAGAGTATGCTTAGAAAAAGGGCTAATCAAGTGTCAGCAGGTTACATCAGATACATTGCAGTCGATTACCAGGTCTTCCTTAAACAGACTTTTGGTCACAATGAGCTCTTCGTGAAAAATAAGCTTTATATTTATAATACTGTATCTTGAATAACCATTTGGCTTGAAAAGTCATAGTTAAAATGTCTAAAAAGCAAAAGTGTAACTCATTTAAAGTGTTATTCAATTGCAGTTAAACCTCCAGGCATTTCCCAGTAAATCGAGAAATAATCTTCAGATATAATTTCCCCATTTAATTTCCCCATATGCAGAGGTTCAATATTTTAACCAGCTATAGGTTCCATATCAGCAGACAGCAGTAGTGTGGAGTTGTGAGCCCATTCCACTTCCCAGGTGGAGGTGAAGGGAAAGAATGGTGACGTGAAGTTGCTGATGGGGCACAATGCCACGGAGATTCAGCAGCAGGTGAGCAGCTGGCATAGCTGGATGTGGAGACGGGTGAGCAGTGGTTCCCGAGATGTCTACCACTACTTCAACCTCGCCAACCAGACCTGCTTCTGCGTGGAGACGAGCGGCATCTATGAAGTCAAAGTCATCCGTACCGGTATGACACTTCTATAGGGAGAGTATCTCATACAATATACTTTACAGTAATATGGGTTTGATTCATGTGTTGCACAAAACCATTTTCCTTATGCTTTTTGGTGGATCAGGAGCCCAGTTGACAGATAATGGGGGGAAAAAATGGCAATTATTTAGAAAAAATATTGGCATTTGCTACAAACTCGTGAATTGTGCCTGTGGTGTGTTTGTGACCTGGATTTAAATGCTTTGAATTTGCATTATGAAACATACAATTACTTCCAATTGTTAATCAACTGCTGGATAAAGGTCTTCCCATAGCATGTCTGCCATGGGGTTATTTCATATCATTTCACCATGCTGGTCAAAAATGAGTTTTAGGATTTTAATTGTGTTGTACATTTTATTGTAAATTCCAATGCTCTTACAATTTGTATGTGTTTTTGTTTTTTCAGCATTTAGTTGGAGGTTAATCGGCATTCTCCTCTTTGGAATGATTCTTTTCTTCTATGCTGAAAATCTTAGTAGGTATGCATCTTAAAATGCTCAATGCTTGGCGTTCCATGTAAGCCACTGTATATTATAGCCAATGTTTGACTTATGCAGCATTGTATAATATAACTTTGAGCATGCTGCTTTTGCAATTAAATATTCCTGGTAGTTTAAGAGCAATAAAACAAAACACCACTGTTGCTACAGCACACAACATTTACAATTTACAACCAACGAATCCAGTCAAGTACTGATACTGGTGCTAAGGGATCACGAAATTTTGCTAGATTTTTGCCACACATTTTTTATATTTTGAAATAATGGTCAAACTTTAAATCAAAGTTTTCAGTTGCTTGTCAAGCTTAACCGTCCATTTTAAGATGTCAAGGGTTTTTAGTTGGGAACTGTAAAACACAAATTGGATGCTTTATAACTGTAGGAGTGTAGCAGATTAGTGGCCACGATTGGGTCATCTCACAGCTGTTTGTCATGTACTTGCAGGAGTGCGACATTCTTTTACTCATCGGGTGTGCTCTTGGGGATTGTGGCATCACTGCTCATCATCATCTTTGTTGTTGGCCGCTTTCTTCCCAAGGTTTGTTGTTGGAAGAACATACACGTCACGTGACAGCCACCGGGTGCATATAGCACAGGCAGCTCAATTCTTTGTTTGCCATAATTTTCAAAAAGTGCTTTGTGGTCCTAAAATTGCATGGAGTGTAAATTATTACATGATGCCATTTTTTAATTTACGTCAATTCTCCCACATCACAGTGAATATCAATTGTTCTTGCATTGTCTCGAGATGCATAAAATATCTTGTCTTCGCACATTTTGTAACAGTGCTTTGGGTGAATTATCGTTTTGACAGTACCAAGGCTCTCGCTGATTGTTATGCAAGTGAATTAGTGCTTGAAAGGCAACAACTTATTTTAACATAAAGATGAATTGCCGGCTTGTTGCCATTACAGAGGTCGAGTGTTTACGCTATAATGGTGGGAGGATGGTCCGCTGCTCTTTATGCAATGCAGTGGACTTACCGCCACCTGGGAGAATTGCTTGCTGATCACAAGATGTATGTTGCTGGTAAGTACACTTATGAAATATAGTCCTCAAGTTTCTTGATCAAACCCCACTCTTGTGAGAATAACTTGCATTTGGATAAGGGCCATGCTTGTAACATGTGAATGCAGGCTACCTGGCGGCAGTGGGCTTTGTGAGCTTTGCTGTCTGCTACCGGCTGGGACCTGTGACTAACGAGCGGAGCCTGCACATCATGACTTGGACACTGCAGCTGCTCGCGCTTTTGTTCATCTACAACGGCACGCAGATCTCCACGATCTCTTTTGCTATGGTGCTGGTTGCCGTTGCCATGCGCCTGCTTCACTACCCAGTTCGTGCTGTGGCATGGGTGTGCAGGTGAGAAATTGAAGTATGCATCCTAAATAAAGGTTTCCCATTGTGGACAGAAACATGTGGTAAATTATAACATCTATGTAATCACAACGCACTGATGAAAATATAATTTGTAAATGTTCTTAGTTTATCTTCACATTTGCCTTGGGTTTTCTAAGCTTGCCTTGTCCGTTTTATCATGGGGACACCTGTTTGGCCAAATTACAGAAAAGTTGGGTTTAAGACACCTTTTAAGCATCCCCCTGAGGTGCGCCTGCTGACGGAGGAAGAGTATCAACAGCAGGGTGAGGTGGAGACTCAACGAGCCCTGGAAAGTCTCCGCGAGCTTTGCCGCAGCCCTGACTTCCATGCTTGGAAAGCTGTCACGCAGCTCAACTCCCCAAGACGGTAAAGAGTCACTCCCCTACATACACCACAACCAGTGGCACAGCATTGCAGGAAAAGCTTGGCCATTTTCCAATCAGTATTTGATAGAAACCCATGTGTTTTTTTCATATCGCAGATTCTCTCCGCAAAATAACTATACTTTTTGTACTTCAGGTTTGCAGATTTCGTGGAGGGCTCACCACATCTCGGCCCACAGGAAATATCACTGCACAGTCAGCAGTACAGCCATCCATGGGAATTAGAAGATGAGTGGTACAACTCATTCAATGAAGATGAGGGTGAAGAGGAAGCCATCTCCAACCACCTCAACCACTCAGACTGACAACCAAGATGTCACACCACAGAAGCTGGTTAGATGACTGATTTAAACGAAGATATACTAAGTGCATATTTAGGGCAACAAAATGCAAGCAATATCATCAAACAGCCTTTTTCTGTCCTTTAAATATTTTACGTGGTAGATTTTAATGTGTTCTTCTTGATATATGTGTATATATTGCCTTTTTAGATGCCGTGTTAACATTTTCGATCTATGAGATGGCAAAAAATATGGTATATTCAAGTCGTCAGTCTGTTATTTGTGGCGTGTTTCACGTACGACCATTCAGTATGGACGCTTGATGTTTGATTGTTAAACCAATTATGACATGGATTTAGCCATATAAATTCTGAGAATGCATGCTGCATACCTAAGTTAAACCATCAATTCAAGAGTAAGCATTTTGGTATTGCTAAAAGTATTTTTCTATATTGAGACAAATGAGCTTCCACTATCCCAGGTGAAGGAATGTCCCCTTCTGTATTGAGATAATGCTGTTCTGCTGGTAACACTTTACAATGTATTCAAAATCTGTAAGAGCAAACTAAATGTCCTTGTGCAACGTTAAGTATGCAGCACAATTTTATGCTCTTGGTATAAATGTACATATTGTATTGTGGTGGATTTCCAAAAATACTTGCACTGCTGGTCATACTTGCACTTCGTTTTAGTGAGCTCTAACAAGATTATCGGCAGGTTTGAATTGCAGTACTCTCGTATTCATTAACAAAGTGGTGCCTTGTAAAACTTGCATAGTTGAGAAACGTGCCTTTAAATATGCTCTGTTTTGTAGTCTTGATGACTAGTGTAATTCACCTGACCTCATTTGAGCCAACATTACAAATACTTCTCCAAGCATGTACAGAGGGGAACACATTTGTTGGCCGCTTGCAGTTTTATTTTTCCTACTGAGTAAAGTTGTAAATGTATAATCACGACTTATGAAATGTGATATTTTATTAGTTTTATAAAATTTTTACTGCTTTGCTTCGTTATTAAAGTTTATTAAATTGGGAAGGTTTTTGAATGTTTTCTGTAACTGCAGGTGAATATACCCTGTCAGGAAATTATCATCTTGAACTTTTCTACGTAGGGTCTCCATCATAATAAACTGACAGCCTGACCGTTGCAACGGGTACGGTCGCAGCCCATTGGCCAGCTGTCAAGATGCAACGGCCAGCACATCCAACAACCATCTAGTTTAACACGTAGGCTTTTGCGACCAATATCATCCATAACCATCTACTAGTGCGATTGGCTCAACAGTGCTTACTACATTGGTGGGTTGTGAGTGGGAGGAGCCAATTAGTGGAACCGTTCGAAACTCAGCCCGGGAAATTTTTAGAGATGAGGGTTGGTTAAAGACAAATTCGCGTTGGGTTTGATGAAGGGCAAGAAGTGTCTGAGATGATTCTAGAAGTTTGGAGGGGGGACTTGCTTTATAAGGGCTTGAGAAAACGTCTGGCCTCACTCGGGACGACTCCGTGCGCGTTGGTGTTAACGGAAATAAATTTCCTCTAAACTACGTGGTTCGATTCCTCTATGTTATGTCAGTGTAATTCAAACATGTGCTGCTTATAAACACTTGTTTACGGTACGGCAACAATAGTTTATAATTGGTAATGGATAATTGTTGTATTAAGTGTAACCACTGATTTTTTTTTTGCAAACAAGCATATGTGACAAGCCTGCGTTAGGTTGTCTATTCAAGCAAAAACATAGAATTAGCATATTTATTGGATGACAGGAATACTTTTAACAGCAATATGTAATGCATGAAAATAAGTGTCCGTCGTGGCTTTTTTTTACATTAATGCATACTGACAAATGATTGAGTGTAAAAATGCCTTCCATAACAGCCATTAGGTTAAATGCACTGCAGAGGGGGAAAGCCTTTTATCCTCAGTTTTCTTTTAAAAGACTTAAGTGGAGTTGGCTTGTCGCATTCATGTTTTATTGTATAAATTAGAGACAAGTATTTCCATTTCAGTAACGCTCGTTCCATGTTTTTCCTTTAAATTACTGGAGAGAGCTATCCGCCATCCACACGTTGAGTGCTGCTCCTTGCTGCGTGCCGTGCTCGGACCCATCGCAGCTAGGTGGCAGCATCTGCCTGTGCGTTGCCGAAAGAAACGTCCCTGTCGACAAAGTGCTTGTGACAGGCCAGGTAGGACTGCAGTCCGCCCACGTCAAACCTCCCCGACACCTCAAACGTGTACACCGGTTTCCTAGGGTCCCAAGGCAGAGGGGGAGGGGTGGAAGGGAGGGAGGAAAGAGAATTAATCCTTGGCAGCTGTAGTTTAAGGGATAATTTGTCATGTGTGGATATTTTGTCACGTAACTCGTGTTCAGCATGCCTCTCAGGCAACTTTGAACATCACCATCCATTGATAGGATGCTAATGTAGCGTGGCGTGGCTTTTATAAAAATGGGTCTAAATTAAAGCTAAATCGTTTCTAATTTCCACAATTGTATTGTAACACTGCTTAATAGACCTGCAAATTCCTCATCTATGCTATTCCTTATCTCGGCAATCAATAGATTCCTGAATCTCGAGTCTCCAAAATAGCAAAGTGTTTTCTAGGGAGATATCAGGTTTGGCATCATTTGAGAGGAAGCAGGGATGAGTGGAAGTTGACGGGACGCACACCTTGGATACAGCCACGCCAGGAAGTTTCCAGGAGCATCGCGTGCTTCCAGAGGAGCATCCTGAAAGGTAATCGTCATGACAATTTCAACTTGTAATGCACAGTATGCGTATACTCTCGCAGAGAGAGACTCGTCAAGAGGAACCACAGATGGGAAAGGCAGCCTGGCGGTTAGCCGGTACCAAAGTCTGTGATCCCCTATATGTTTAGGCATTATTGGCAAATTAATGAGCGTTTACCTATATGGGAGGATACGAGAGCACCCAGATAAAATCCAGCTGTGTGAAGGGGCAACTACAGGTGGAGTTCACAATTGCTCTACCAGTTCTCTTGGAAAGCAAGGGTATGGCAACTCATTGCCTGTGTGAAGGGAGTTTCACAAGACGAGTGTGGTCCACCAACCATTGCCTCCACAATAACGGATTACAGACATGCGCGACAACTTGATAAAAAACTGAGCTGCTTTCGGCCATCGGTGCTCATTGCTTAAATATGGGCCACGATAGAGTGACAGAACAGATCTGTGGGCTTCTTAACTACAAGGCTACTATCACATGTGTGGAAATAGATAAGCAATAGCGTGAGCCACATGATAATTCATACAGTGCAAGAGAAAAATTGATAATTGGCAACACTATTTTTACAAACCAATTTGCAAGCACCTACAAGTACTTTGCATTCAGATATCAATGGATTGCATGAGCCTCTCACTGACTCAAGGGGTTTTTTTGTGAGGAAACTCATGGCTGGCTGGACTTTTGTGTTCAGGTTTTGGCCACGGCAATAATTTTCACCAAATGTATGATTTTTTTTCACGGTGGGGATTAGTGAAATTTGCAATGGAGATGTAGGAAAAAAAAACTTTACAGAAAGATTGTGGAATAAGGTGAGACGGTAAATATTTTTAGCAAATCCATCATATACAATTTTGAGTAAAAAGTACTGCTCACCTTCCTCTCATGTAGGAAGTCTTTCAACAATGGCAGGGCATGTTTAGAATAAACATAAAAACACGGACACTGCAACACAAAATTAGAGCATCTCTGGGTTAGCTCACAAGATTAAAATAATGTAGCATATCTGTATGTAACCTGGTGGTGCAACAATTCACCTCTGGCGATTTGATGAAATTGTCATCATTCAGGGTTGCGATTCATGTTTTCATTCGTTTTTACAATGTGGTGAATGTAGCGGCCACTATAAGCTGCATACAACATACAAATCTTAAAAACATCGAATCTTACTCGATTTGATGAACGCAACATGAGCTCACCAATCAATATCAATGAATTAATGCATCGTTAAATTGCTATTCATAACGATTCAATTACTCCAAGATGAACTAAACATTTGCCAAGACACAACTGCCCATGATATGTGATCTAGCAGCCAAGCCCAGTTTAATGTTCAGGCGTTAAAAACCTTTGTCGACTGGGTGATTAAGAAGGGTACCGAGGAACAGTCCTCGGGGAGTTTGGGTGTTTATTCATATAACTCAAGCTGTAGTCAGCTAAAATCTGGACACAATCTAGAGAGCTGATAGTGGGAGGCTGTGTCCAATACGGGGCCATCCATTTAGTACGTACGCATGGAGGGGGAAGGGGGGGTTCACCAAATTGCGTACGCTTGCGTATGGGGGGTCTACTGACAATGTACGCATAGGAAAGGGGGAGGTGAAGCCTCGATAATAATTTATCTACATTGGCCTTCAAATGAGTTAGATAGTCCGGCGGTGGACTATCTGTTTGCTTAAATACTCTCGTGAGTGATGACTTTGTTTGATGTCGTTGCATAGCCAATAACCTGACAGACTTTGTGTTTAAAGTTCTCCGCAAGAAACCCTGCAGTTTCTATTTAAAGCTTTCGTGACTGCGGGGATTCATCTTCTTGGTTCTTTTGGTAGTCACGAAGAATGGAAATAATAAAATAACAATAATAATAAAACATAATAAAATAATTCTCACGACGTTTTGGCCACAACGCAAGCAGCCGTCCTCAGGTGAAGAACAGGTCTGTCTTATCGACAGACCTGTTCTTACCGAAAGAACCAAGAAGATGAATCCCTGCAGTCACGAAAGCTTTAAATCGAAACTGCAGGGTTTCTTGCGGATAACTTTAAACACAAAGTCTGTCAGGTTATTGGCTATGCAGTGACATCAAACAAAGTCATCACTCGACAGACCTGTTCTTCACCTGAGGACGGCTGCTTGCGTTGTGGCCGAAACGTCGTGAGAATTATTTAATGTTTTATTTTTATTATTTTATTATTTCCATTCTACGTGACTTTACCGAAAGAACCAAGAAGATAAACCCTGCAGTGTTGTCACAATAGACCTGACAATAGCTGGTTGTGAACCAGTTATAACGTTGCACCATTGAAGTTTAGTGCCCATAATGCCACTGATATTTTTCCTTTCAAAGCCCACATTGACTAAAATTAATGAGATTTATATGAAAGTATATTAATAGTCCATCCTTGATCGTTTCTGCGTGGATTAAATATCGGCCATTCTATAGGATTCAGGGGAGGGGGGGGGGGTCAAGCGTACGTACACAGGTAGGGGGGTGTTAAAAGTACGCGTAGGTACAGGGAGGGGGGAGGGGTCAAGTTTTGACAGATTTTTGCGTACCTACTGAATGGATGGCCCCTCCCTACTGCCAGTGCTGTACCCAAAAGGAGTAGGCAACTTTTTAATTTAACTTCTTAGTTATTTCGGTAAAGTCACATAGAATGGAAATAATAAAATAATAAAAATAAAACATAATAAAATAATATAATAATATTTTACTTCATTATTTCCATTCTATTTGACTTTACCGAAAGAACCAAGAAGATGAATCCCTGCAGTCACGAAAGCTTTAAATCGAAATTTTTAATTTAACTTATGAACATGCATAATTGTCCGTCAAGGGCTTGGGCCATGGAATGTATCTTTTGGTGCTCAGAGTGAAAATGCACATGTGACCATTTGTCCTATGATGCACTGAGCAGGCAGCTGGTCAGCAGTGGCGTCGTGGTGGTTAGCGCACTGCACTGTGATAATGGTAAACCTGGTTTAGGTTCTTTGTAATACAAACAAATATTGTATCTAATGCTGTTCATGGCCTCTCTCTAGTTGACTCAACAAAAAATATTACCTCGTGCTTTGTGCCAACATAAATAGTAGGGAGACATTCTGTGTGACGTTGGCCTCGACAGATGCGCATTAACAGCATCCTCTTCAGAAACTTGTCCAGAAAATAAGAGGTGCCTTTGATGAAAAAAGAATAGGCTTTACCCATTTCTGAAATAACACAGGTGTTCAGATGCTCAAACATCAAATAGACACCTATTGCATGGCATCCAGTCTGCATTAACCACACATGCTTGTGGTAAAACAGACAAACATGCTTTGATAATGTACGCATTGTTCTTCAAACTAATGGGCTGACATCAACAACAGCCTCCTTTATGCCTTTGTCTCACCAGTTTTAGACCAGATAATGCCGAAGGCAAATAGCAAAAAGGAAATGCAAATATCCAAAGCATTAATAGCTCTGCTTGAGCAGTAGTTATATCTATGGGAGACTTCATCATATTGATCACGTCAAAAAGGGTCCCAAAAATATAAGAGGAGCCTTTGTCTATATTGCCGCCCTACCGCTCTCCGTGAGCTGGTTTCCTCAGCGCTGGGTTTCTCCAAGAAGGCTGTAACCTTCTGCGTCTCGTCCACCTCCAGAATGCCAAACTTAGTGGTCTCTGCACGCAGCGCACCCACCAGGCATGCACCGTCACCCTCTGGGTATGCACAGATCTACACTCTACACATTGACGTGCCAACAACAGTGCCGATTCATATTCCCAAAAGTGCAATAAAAATCAATACACAACGCATCCAAAACTACAAGGCACTAAAGGACAGCAGCTGATAACAGATTATTCTAATGATTTGATATAGATGTGTATATATATATCAAAACATATATATCAAAGCATTTATATTTGCACATCTCATTCATCAAACACAATAATCTAACAATGATTTCCTACATAAATTTAATGATAATAAATCACCTTAACTGGCTTACATACCAATTTTTTAAAATATATTTTCTACTGTAAAGTGGATATGAATTTGTTAAATGTATAACAACATCCTGCAATGTCAACTTAATGTTCCCAAATTGCATATTTACAAATAAATCAACAATTTGATAACAAGGTGACAGCCCATAAATCACATCCAATCACAAATATTGACTTCAATGAAAAATATATTCTTTGTTAGTTGGATATTTTCCATGATTTCTCACCTATTTATCAAGGAAAATATAATACACATCCAAAATACCACAACAAAATTCCAATCCATCGATATAAGTGTTTGTGTGCATAGTGGCCACACCAAGATCCGCACAGGAGTAGGACAGCACCAAGCTGCAGTCGGGCCCTCTGTGCTCCTGCAGACTCAAGAAGCGGTCGATCACGGCAGAAAGATTGAAGTCTTCATAGAAAAGCGTGTCCCTGCCACATGACAAGCAGCACATGGTCTCTGCATTCCTCGCCTGATCACCACTGATCACCACAGCATTTAAATGGGACATTGTTTCATTGTACCAGAATTAAGTTGAACTGTCCCCATACCAAAACAATCCTTTTGATTTATATAGCATCTGAATGTGACTGCATATTAAGATGCCTTACAGAAACAGTGGGCATATTTACGTGAAAGAAAGAGGCAGTTAGAGGACAATCATACATATAGTTTTGGTGATCTGTGCCTAACGCCTGACACTGAACGCCGTGTGTAACGCTGGGTAGGCTTCGTGGATTTTCATGCAATAAAAAAATTAAAGACTTATTAAAGTCATGTAGAAGGGAAATAATAAAATAATAAAAATAAAACATAATAAAATAATTCTCATGACGTTTCGGCCACAACGCAAGCAGCCGTCCTCAGGTGAAGACCAGGTCTGTCGGGGAGACAGCGTCTGAACTGCTCTCCCCGACAGACCTGGTCTTCACCTGAGGACGGCTGCTTGGGTTGTGGCCGAAACGTCGTGAGAATTATTTAATGTTTTATTTTTATTATTTTATTATTTCCATTCTACGTGACTTTACCGAAAGAACCAAGAAGATAAACCCTGCAGTGTTGTCACAACAGACCTGACGATAGCTGGTTGTGAACCAGTTATAACGTTGCACCATTGAAGTTTAGTGCCCATAATGCCACTGATATTTTTCCTTTCAAAGCCCACATTGACTAAAATTAATGAGATTCATATGAAAGTATATTAATAGTCCATCCTTGATCGTTTCTGCGTGGATTATTTTTATTATTTTATTATTTCCCTTCTACGTGACTTTACCGAAATAACCAAGAAGATGAATCCCTGCAGTCACGAAAGCTTTAAATCGAAATTTAGACTTATTAAAATTGTAAATAATTATTAGTTTGTTACAAGAAAAACAAATTTTCTCCAAAAATATATCAGTGCCACTTTTGATAAAAGCCAAGTGTGCCCATGTGTTTGTATTTTATCTTTTTTTTTGCACCATTACACAAGAATGAATAACATAAACGCCCAACTTTATCTGTGATGAATATGATGAACGCTGCACTTCCCGTTGTTAACATGCAAACCTACACGCCCCGTGCATGAACGACGGAGGCGCAGGGACAGACGTTCGATTACGTTAGAATTGATCTGCAGACGGCGGTCTTCTCGCACGGCCAGCAGCTCTATGTCGCCTTATCTCGATCCCGCAATCCCAAACAGGTGAAAGTCCGCATCGAACCGAACCCCCAGCAAGGACATCGACTTAACGACGATAGAAAATTCACGCAAAATTTCGTTTTCAATTAAGTCTTCCAGATGTAAAATTATATTTATATATAATGAACGCTTGAGAGAGAGAGAACGAGGCGATTTGGTGTTCATTCCCAGAATTGGCTTGGCCCCCACCGACACGACTTTGCCATTTGTTTTGTGACGACGACAATTTCCCATTCTCCCCGCATACGCTATCACAATCAACCAGTCGCAGGGGCAGACGTTCCATTACGTTGGTAAGCGCACAACTTTATCACATCGGAGAATTAAACCGCACAGCCGCGAAAGGCTACACAGGAGTGATACTTATTATGTCCAGAGAGAACGTTACACGACTATAATGCACGAGGCTTTAGAGGCTCGGCTGCATGTGCTCACCCCCCTATGACGATGGTGTGGTCTTCTTGCAGGCCACACTGCTCAACAACCAGCTGGAGGCAAGCGATGGCCCCCAGCCGCTCCTGAGGACACACCAGTGAAGAGGAGGATGAAACTGGTATTGTGTTCAAGTTGTAATACCAATGCAAGTGATAATATGAACCCTTTCCCAATAAAATAACTTTATCGGTACCGAGGCTCCCACAAGCCCATGAGGGAGGGCGTGTGGCACAGTTTGGCGCCAGCTATCGCAGAGTGTGGTCGTGTCGCTACAGTTCTCTGCAGTGAATACAATGTCTTTAAAAACAACGGTGCTATGCCAATTCTTGGGTCTTTCGGTAAAGTCACGTAGATAGGTTCAAAGAAAATAACAAAAAACTAAGACGTTTCGATCGCAACACAAGCGGTCATCTTCAGGAAACGGGGGGTTAGCTTCCAAGGCAAACTGCTGATAACGGGTTTGAAATGGGCGTAGCCCAAATGTCAGCAGCCAATGATAATGTGAGTGGTGGGCAGCCCAGCCCGCCGGTGGTTGGTTTTCCACCAATCAAAGGGCTGCCAGGTGAAAATTAGCATGTTAATGAGAGATTAGCATGTTAATGGTGGATGGGCGTAAAGCACAACTAACATCGGAAGGTGGTACGATGGAAACATCATAGCCAATTATGACTTAAATTGGTTGATAACGTCCTTCCAATAATTGCTCAGTTTGTACCCATCTTCTCGGTTAAAATTGTGTCTGTGTCTATATATATGGATGACTTCATGAACTAATCTTTGTTAATAGTCAATGGGCTTGCAAAGTACCTTCGTCTTGGAGAAATTAATTTCGTGTGAGCCCACCGCTTTAAAACAATGATCAGCCACGGCCGATGTATTGGTCCTACCGTGTTTCAGATCTACCTTATGTTCACGAACACGGTCCGAGACATGTCGCTTAGTTTCCCCAATGTAACTACTGCCGCAGACACAGCTTAGTTTGTAGACGCCGGGGTATTGCATGCCAGGGATCACATCCTTCACAGATGGGATTCAGATTACTGTGAAAAGGATGGCAAGTTACCATTCTTGGATGTTTTAATCAAAAAGAGACCAGATGGCTCAATGGGACACTCTGTCTACAGGAAAGCCACCCATATGGATGCCTACCTAAAACCTGACTCCCACCACCATCCATCCCAGAAGAATTCCCTCATCAAAACTCTACACCAGGGGTCCCCAACCCCTGGGCCGCGGACCGGTACCGGACCGTGGCTTGTTAGGGTCCGGGCCGCACAGCAGGTGAGAGCGGTCAGTCCGCGCGTGGCCTGCCCATGATTTTATTTACCACTTCCGTGCGTGCCTCTTTCCCGCACTGCGCACTTGTCTCAGTCACAGTTTTGGTAAGCCCACAAGCTGCTAACCCCTAGCCAAAATGAGTAAAAAACAACGTCGCTGGAAAGCTTCTTTGAAAAGGGGGAAAGACCCAATGATGAACCCCCCCCCCGGTCCGTGAAAAAATTGTCTTCCACGAAACCGGTCCCTGGTGCCAAAAAGGTTGGGGACCGCTGCTCTACACCATAGAGCTCGATGTATTTCCGACCGTCATCACCTAGCCAGTGAACTGGAACACGTACACCAAGCTCTCAAGATGAATGGATATTCAGACTACACAATCCGTAAGGCTATCACCCCAACCGTTGGGAAAGAACCATCTGAGGACCCAATAAAAACCATCACCTTGCCATACATAGCAGGGGTCACAAAACATATTTCCAAAATCATGAGCAAACACAAGATCCAGGTTCGATTTAACGCAGTACATAAAATTCGTGATCTGATCCCATCTGGGAAGGATGTGATCCCTGACATGCAATACCCCGGCGTCTACAAACTAAGCTGTGTCTGCGGCAGTAGTTACATTGGGGAAACTAAGCGACATGTCTCGGACCGTGTTCGTGAACACAAGGCAGATCTGAAACACGGTAGGACCAATACCTTGGCCGTGGCTGATCATTATTTTAATGTGGTGGGCTCACACGAAATTGATTTCTCCAAGATGAAGGTACTTTGCTAGCCCAATGGCTATCAACAAAGATTCGTTCATGAAGCCATCCATATATATAGACACAGACACAATTTTAACCGAGAAGATGGGTACAAACTGAGCAATCTTTTGGAAGGACGTTATCAACCAGTTTAAAGTCATAATTGGCTATGATGTTCCCATCGTACCACCTTCCGTTGTTATTGTGCTTTACACCCATTTCAAACTTGCGCTTTCACAGGGTTCACATGAGCACAGCCACTTTGCGCGCCGACCCGTGCGTTGCGGCGCTGCGATCTCCCATTAACATGCTAATCTCTCATTAACATGCTAATCTCTCATTAATATGCCAATCTCTCATTAACATGCTAATCTCTCATTAACATGGTAATTTTAACCTGGCAGCCCTTTGATTGGTGGAAAACCAACCACCGTCGGGTTGGGCTGCCCACCACTTGCATTATCATTGGCTGCTGACATTTGGGCTACGCCCATATCACATCCCTTATAAGCAATTTGCCTTGGAAGCTAACCCCCCTTTTCCTGAAGACGACCGCTTGTGTTGCGATCAAAACGTCGTAGTTTTTTGTAATTTTCCTTGAACCTATCTACGTGACTTTACCGAAAGACCCAAGAATATGAATTCCTGCAGTCACGAAAGCTTTAGGTGCAATGCCTCTTTAAATAAAATGAACGCTAACCACTTCGCGCGTTCTGAGATTCAGCGGTGAAAGGGACCGACACCGCAACTTGTAGACATTTCGGAATTGGAAAGGGTTAAGAGCAGATTATAATTTATGTATGAGAGGTTAATTTGTGTATATGCTAGTGGCTATAATTAAGAAAATTATAATGTTATTACTGATAACTGATATCCCTTGATATTGTGCTTATACGCAAAATAACAAGAAAGATGAGTAAGTTATCCCAAAACAAGGACTAATCTAAAGACGAAATTCACCTTAAAAATGAAAATTATTATAAATGGTGGAACTCTTTATAAGATTAATGAAAACTGGACCTGCTAAAAATATCACTTCAAAGAGTTGCAGGGAAACTGATTTTCAGTTGTGAATTATAAACTTGTAACATTTTGCTACACTTAAAGGTGCAGAACATAAGGGACTCGATGAGGGGCCATAGAACACAGAATGACTGGGATCCTCACCTCATTTTGAGTTGTGCCATCATTTACAACAGTCACGAAAGGACTGTAATCTTGTGCCCACGCCTTAAACTTAGCATGGAAGAGCTCATTCGTCTGCACACACAAACGAGAGCCTTTAGTCACAATCGCAGCATCAGCTCCAGGCCACAGGAAGCCATGTTCGCTTGCAATGATTTTCTGGATAACGGTAAATGTACGACTAAGAAATACTCAAAAGTTTACCTAATAATATGTTCATATATCAATTGTCTCCAAATGTCAGCTACCCACAAAGCTCTCACTGCCTTAAAAATATATTATGTCTGTCCCCTTTGGTCTGCAGAAGGAACACTGCTTTAAAATATAGGCATGCAATGATTCACTGTTCCCCCATCGTAATTCCATGAATTGTCACGATTCAGGATCACAACTTTATGCAACAATCAATGATATGCATGCATCTTGAGAATACGCAATCACGTATTATTTGTGCAATCAGTTGAATTTGAGTTACAAAGTGCCACACAGTAAGTCGAGATAAGAAAATAAAAGATTAAATATAAATTCACGTTTAGGGAAAACAATAAGCAACAAACATCAACAGAAGCATCCGAAGATATCAAGTACTGTAGTAGAAAGAATGTATGTTCATTAACTTGATGCGAAAGAAAGCATGCAAGAGCTTACGCATGTGTGATGTACACAGACAATGCAATACAAGATTACAGATGTTCGGCACACGAAGAACTATTCTGCTTGCATTTTAATTTTTGTCGTTGCTTTCCTCGAATTTGTTGAGTTGTTGATGGTGACACTAATAATGTGGATGAACATCAGTGCTACGTTGTTTCCATGTCGACTGGAAATTCACGCAGAAGAGCGGCAGAACTAAAACCTGCTCAGGGAGGCCCACAGGAGGATGCACTGACCACCACGTAGACGTGCTCGACATGGCGGCCACGTGCGTTGGCCTCCCCCAGTGCCTGCATCCAGTGGGAGGCTAGGGGCAGGGTCCCCACTGGCAGTAGAGGCTTGGGGCAGCCGAGCAAGTGGGAGTATACACCAGTGACGTCCGCCCGGACGTCCCGCTCCAGTCTCGTGCCGTAGCCCGCAGCCAGGACCACGGCCCTCATGCCTGCAAAGCAATTAGCCAGGGGTCAGAACTCGGTCACCTCCCGCGTAGGCTTTCGCAATCGTGCTCTTCAGCAGTGTTTTTCATCGCAAGGCCCGCGGGCCACTGGCGGCTCCTCGTGGCCTCTAGTGCGGCTCATGACGTGCGGCCTCCGGCAATACACAACCCCCATCGTGCTGTCAAACCCAATGGTTTCTAATGTGTGGTGGCCCTCACACTGATATATTTAGGGGCGAAAGTGGCTGCCCTCCCAAATGAGTGAACAAACAACACTGTTCTACAGTATAGCTATTTGATGTGTTTTCGGGTTACGTGTCAATGTCCGTTTTCCTCCACGTGCCGAAGAAGCTCCTAGGACGTGGAGAAAAATGTCAAGACATCGTACTGAACAACGCATGGAACACACAAAAAAAAAACATTTAAAAAGTGAATTTGACACGAGATAATAACGCCACCATGGTCAAGTGTGAGGTGTGCTGGGATAAGGCATGAATATGTTGTATAGCACTTCAATCGAATATGCTCGAAAATAGATGTTGGAACAATGGTGTCAAGTCACACAACCTTGCAAACAGTAAATATGAAGTTAAAATAAGTTTTGCATTTGAAATCTACACTGCTGTTGATAATTATGGAACGGTTGTAACCCTGGCTGTGAAGTTTGATTCAAGTAATCAAATCATTACATTTGGCGTTCGCATCATTTTTTTTATAGTGCACAGCTAACATAAAGGAGTCATCGTCTGCAGCAGTTTTGCAGTTGAGGGCAATGTTTCTGTTTTAGCCCAATTGAGTAATTTGTGGAATATTTTTTTCAAACTTGGACCGTGATGCTGGCACACATGGCCCATTCTTTTTCGAATACATTCAAGGGATCTTTGACGTCCACTGTGAAGCAGACGGTGTGTTAATATATTAACCACCGCAAAACACTGCAAGCGACAAACTTATTTACCACTTGGCCATGTCACAGTCTATAGAACGCTCACCTCTGTCATTCCTCACCCCCATGCCTTTCTAATCTCCTCATATTTGCACCTTTTACCTACATTTTCATCACACTCACTCATTACCCAGTTGAAATCTACAAAGCAACAATCGCCACCTACTCCAATACCTGAAAGGATCAAGAGACTCAGTGAGTTTCCTGGGTAAACAAATGTCATTATTTTGATAACTGTTGTCATGCATCAACGTTCATCCAGCAGTGGATAGATCACGGACGACAGTGATGACGGTGACATCCCTATCCTGACATGCCAGTGGGAGTGCTGTAGAATCAGAAAGTGGTCTAAATTGTATTCACAAATAAGCGCATACAAAAACGCCATTTTCAATGAAAATTTTAAAACGTAAAGAACCAACACACCACATCACGAACCCAACAGCAAGTCCCTGGCTTCGACCTCCCTCGAAGACAGTGGGTGGCACCCAACCTACACAACAGGCCACGGGCTGCGATGCGGCCACATCGCTTGACAAGTGGAATATGGGAGGGATGTGACCCCAAGTGCGATTGTGGTCACGAGTCCCAGACCGAGGAATGTATCGCATCAAACCGCATTTCGTGGGAGGTGCTTCATTTCTCCATTTAGCATCTCAGGAAGCCACGGAGTGGATAACCATATAAGACATCCCATTATAAGCTTTGCCCATCGTACGAAATAAAAAAAAAATTAATGTCAGGTCGGGCAGGGGACACCAGCAACCGCCATGCTGGTGGTCAGCACGGACGCCAGGGCACAGGGTCACAAGACCATGGTGATGGTCAGCACGGGTGCTTGGGCATGGGTCACAAGACCATGCTGGTGTTCACAGGTGCCAAGGCACGGGGTCACAAGACCATGCTGGTGTTCACAGGTGCCAAGGCACGGGGTCACAAGGTCATGCTGGTGGTCAGCACGGGTGCTTGGGCATGGGTCACAAGACCATGCTGGCTAGTACTCACAGGTGGCAAGGCACGGAGTCACAAGGTCATGCTGGTGGTTATCACAGGTGCCAGGGCATTGGGTAACATACTACTATTATTTTACCAGCTATGGCCAACTCAGCCATTTACAGCATAGCTCTTTTTCAGAAGCGATCTGGATACAAATGATAGCTCAACGAAGTGGCTTATCACGTTGAAAATTATAGCAGCAAAATACTCTAAACGCGGTGTTGTTTCTAAACGTAGGGGGAAAAAACCAGAGGACCCGGAGAAAAATCCACGTGACCACAAGGAAATGAGACACCGCAAGCTTCAAATATACAAACCTGTCAACCCCTTATCAGTGGCTACCTTATTACGGCCCAATTCAGACCTTATTGGTCACCCCGTTCCCTTATAAATCTCAACGTTCATCCTACAAAGTCCCATTACAAGGGATAAACACTATATTTCTCCCCGTATTGAAACGGCTTCCGCCATATGGACCTGACAACTCAATTTCCCTGCACAAAGAATACGCGACAAGCCGTATGGGTTGACAGGTATGAATATAGATCAGGCATCAGGGTCAGGATCGAACCCACGACCTCCTGCGTACCAGGCGAGGGTGATCACATCTCGAGGCCATGCGGGTGGCGAGTCTCGTGAAAGTGAACCGGATAAAAGGCAATCGGGCTCGTACTGGAATTAAACGTAGACACCTCTAAGTGGGACGTAAGTTCGTGTAAGAAAAAAAAAACACATGAACAGTTTTCCGTGTGTACGCGTCGTCGTTGTTGATTCAACCGCAGTGAAGAGCACGTGGGGGCAGTGCGTGTGGCAATCGCCGTCAAATGCGTGGATTTAAAGCCAGGATAAATACCTGCCGCGATCTCACCGAGTCGAAGGACGACGGTACTTCTGGCTGTTGTTGTACTGCGTGTTGGTGTGTGTATATATGTTAAATGTATTTACACAGTAACCGGAACTGTGTGCATTGCCAAGTCGCTCTTCAGGGCAAGTGGCAAAGTCACCGTCGGTGGTCGTGGCGGTGACGGCGGAGACCCCCTCGGGTGGCTGAACCTCGCTGGGTTTTTCTGTTTTGTGTCCACCACCAGCCACCACCAGCTACCACGACCACCACCACCACAAACAACCAGCACGGAGACGGAACTGGAAGAGAAGACGCGGCCCACTCGCACTCCGACAGACACGGCACCTCCGCCGTGGCCCCTGTCGGCCACGTGGCGCTAGTGCAGTGATGCCATCTGTGGGATGAATTGGCTTCTCTTTCTAATGAGAGAGACCCACCACCACCACCACCATCCGAGAAGAAACATTGGCGCGCAAGCCTCAACGACGACACAATGGCCACACGTGCAGTTCTTTTGATAGAGAGAGAAAAAAAACTGGATAGGAACCCACTGTCTGAATTGTATTCTGCAGTTTGATGATCATGATGATGGCGACATAAATGATTAAAACCTTATAACTCTGTATGGTGTGGCCGTTTCTCCAAAGTGACATTGGCACGCAGAGAACGAACATGTTTGCATATTTAACTTGCACACAAATACTGTACCGGCATACACTACATTTAGTTAGTTTTTCTTGTAAAAAAAAGAACAAGACTTGACTTCGTAAAATCACTAAAATGCTGTATGAATATCGTTCCTTATTCTGGTATTCGCAGTTTCTGCCACTCAACAGCTATGAATTCTGCCACTAACATTCTTGCAAACGTAACGAGTTCGCAAACACAACGGTTTTTGAAAACCACAACAACAGCTGTCACTTGTACAAACGTTTACTCTCCGTCAATAGCTTCCTCATCGAAATCATTCTGTCGAGACATAAGACATGCATCCCTTTTCTGAGATAACCTTCAAACCGAATCCAAGAATGGCAAAATAAATGTAACCACTGTAAATGTTCTATGATACCTCCTTTACCAGTGGCAAAATATAGTAGTAGGTTTTTACCCTTTAAACTGGTACAAAACTGACACCTTTATACAAGGCATCATGTTTGCAATAACCGCAACACAAGCAGTCAAAATGCAAACAAAAATAAACAACTCTGATAATGGTAATGAGTTGTACGCCTTTTGACATCATCTGGTCCAACACCAATGGAGACTAGGCTCTAAGGAAAGCTGTCTCGGGTGTGGACCAATCAACTTCAAGGACAGTGCATATCATTACCATTATCAGAGTTGTTTCTTTTTGTTTGCATTTTGACTGCTTGTGTTGCGGTTATTGCAAACATGATGTCTTGTATAAAGGTGTCAGTTTTGTACCAGTTTAAAGGGTAAAACCCTACTACAACAACACTGTAAATGTTGTTTCGTTCCAAACAACATTTTGCCGAGATTATTTTAATCTCCATAATATAATGTTGGGAAAAATAAATGGCCAATTAAAACAATATTAGTTAATACACAGTGCATTGATGTGCATACAAATATCCTTAAGGAAAACAGGATGGGAAAAAACATCGTTACAAACAAGCAACTGACCCCGTTACAAGCCCTCTGCTTCTTGCCATTAACCCATTGTCCTCCACCGGAGATTAAATCAGCTATTATGTTCTCAAAAACAAACGATGCACCACTCTCGGCTTTTCTCTTTGTCAGACTTTTACTCCCATATGCCATGTGGAATGCCACTTCACTTGTAAATTGGCCATATTAAAGAAAGAGACCGCAAATGCAGCATCTTTTTGGATAGTACAGTATGTTGTTACATTTTCTTGTAATCTTATGAAGCAACAATTTTCCACTTCAGCCCAAATTGGTCCCAGGGAGAATGGGACTTGTATTTGCAGGAAGTAAATTTGCAGGCAGCATATTACTAAATAAAATACATTACAGTAGTTATTTACAAACCATTGGCGAATTCAAGTATCGTAACAAAGAATGGCCCTAAGTAGGTAAAGGTTGCAAAATTGTTTAAATTAATGCACATTTTCTGTATGGAGCCCTTTAAGGTTTGTGTTCATCGTTCACCATGAGGCACATGTTCGGCTTAAAGGCCACGCTCGTCATCGTTTTAAAGGCAGAGGCATCTTTAAACAGGTTGTTAAAAGCAAAAACATTAATCTCCAAAGCAGAGCAATTTAAAATCAGAATTGAAAAGGTAATAGTAATGAACTTGATAAACGTTTTGTTCTGCAATTGACTGAATACATTCGTTTACCTTCTTTGTGCAGGGAATTTAGCCAGGCTATTTTAGTTGATAACATGGCCTAAGTACCTCTGGAAAGTTTCGGAGTTTACGTCATTATCATCCTGGATACGTATACGTCATTATTAATGAGCAATGTCCCTAAGTGGAAAGCTGGTCTGTACGTGCAGATTTTAACAAACATACAGGGATGTTCATGTGTCATACCAGTTAGCACACTGCACCCTCCGTCTTGCCTCTTTCGACCCATCAGTAGAAAGGGTTCACTACAGTTTGCCGATCAGCAGATCGCGCATGGTAGGGTAAAGTATGGGTATTCCCACATCTTCCAATAGTCTGGCCTGTGTTGAAGAGCGAATAAAAATACCTTCTATAGTTTTCCTCGAGAGCTCCCTCCAGTCGACGCAAATGCAGGGCTGCACCTTGCTATTTTACGTGATTGTATATTAAATGTCTCTTAACAATGGAGACTTTGTTTTTCAAATCGACTTGTTTTCTGAACGTGTACCACGTTAAATCAACACACAAATACGTCACCTCTTGGTACATTACAACTCAATTCCAGTTTGTCCCTCCAACGTATTAAGAACTCTTATTATCCACAACCCTAATACACACGACTCCCTGGCAGGTGTAGGATCCTTGAAAACTCCTATTTTCTGTGGCCCTGTTTCTTCCTATTATCCATGATTAACCATAATTTCACCCATCATGCATAGCAAGGATGCTTTCAAATATTCGTGATTGTTTGCAGATAAGAGGAGTTGCGCGATTAATTATCTTATTTGTGGGTTATCCGTGAAGTTTTTACTCTGCTGCTAAGAGGGGTAAGATCGCAGATTACCCCGCAGAGAATAGGATCGACAATATTGGTCCCCCATATCAGCGTGGTTAAGAGGAGTTATGTATTTTCAATTGTTTAGCAAATTTGTTGTGCATGACTTTTGTCATTCTCATATTTATCTGGACCCTAGCTATCCAGCCTTATTTATTAAGTTATTCAATAATATTCTGTAGTTCACTTCCATTGATTAGAAAATCTGCCTTCTTTAAAATTATATATATTATTAATATATCAATAAACATTTCCCGTTTTCTCTTTGATGTGAATACCTTTGTCGAAAATGTGTCTCCTTGTCTGATGCCCATTCTATTAACTCCCCTTTTAATATGCACATCAGAGTGTTATACCTAGGGCAGTTATTGAAGGCAGACTAGGACAACATTATTTAAATAAAGGGGCAAGCTAGAGAAGTATGATGTTCGTTTCAAAGACTGAAAAGCAATATACTGATTTGCCTAATTAAGTACTTTTACATCAGTTAATGTTACATGCAGTGGCACATATATCAAAACATGGACATTAAAGAAAATGGAGTGTGAAAATAAGCACGAAGAATTACACTGATAGGGTGCCTTAAAGGAAGGAAGAAATGAAGTAAATTTGGAAGAAAAAAACGTCTAAGAGCTTGTGGGCAGGAGCTACACTGTGAAAGATGGCGAAAGCTTGACAAGGCCTTCATCCAGTAGTGCATAGTTCACGTGTGAAAATAACATCTTCATATGCCCATAGCCTTCACAAAATAATGGTTATCATTTATAATAAGGTGAGAGCCCACTGAGATAGAAAGTATATTATCAAGGGAAATCTTATAATTTTTCAGTGATAACATGGATTTAAGAGGGGCAGCTGATATGTGTGAGTTAATTGGTGCATGCGATTTCTCCGAATACATTAACTATGTCATATACTACATAACGGTACCACTTTGCACCGAACAAGTGTTTATACTGAGCTCCTCGCTCTTAATCTCTGGGTACGCTCCACTGACTGCAGCTTGATTCGCGAGGAGCTTAACACAGCGGGGTGGCTGTTTGCACATGTCAAGTGGAGGCCTGAGCAAATGCTGCCCTTGCCAAGAGCAAGGTCAGAAGTGCACAACAACAAAACTTTATCCAGTGCCGTATTCTCCTGGTCACAAGCTCACACTTTAGGACACCTGCTTGTGTAAAACCCTGCAAGACGTCACCACCGACTGACATCCAACTACACGTGATTCGTATGAAAACAACGGAGCACAATTGAAAAAGTCACTTGGAAAGGAGATTGTGAAGCGATGGATAAAAGATGTGAGAACTTAACTGTAAAGCGATCTGTATATGTGTACGGTACGTCTACAGAGACATCGACATATTATAAGCAAGAAGGCAATCCGAGCCCTTGGTGTTTATGAAATCATTATTTAATGGTCTCAACAGGGAATCATGTAATGTGGGCCCTTGCAGTAAACTGTAATTCTAAAATCACGAGATGTTTTTGTGCTCGACTATGTTGTAGGTGGTTGTTTTACCGTAGCCTATATGGTGCACAGTTCACACATTCGATAACCATTCAAGGTGTGCGCGTATTGCTGCCGCAACGAGAGTGACGAATTGGACTTAACACCCACGCGCATGCTGCCTGAACACTGCAACCGTGAGACAATTAATCCGAGGCTTTTCTTTCGGGTCGAATCCTTGCAGCTCCAGGTAACAAGTCAGGACGACAGATGGTGACCACCAGTACCAGCAGCAGCAACAGCGGCGTCGGCAGGAAACAACCCCAGAGGGCATCTGACCTCGTGCACGGCACGCTGTCTCCAGCGCGCCTGACCCGCGTGTGTCGCTGGGTCGTGGATGTGGAGAGGAGCCGGGGTCAGAGAGAAGGGCACGAAAAGATCACCGACTCCCGTGCGTCGTCCACATTCAGGGGTGCTGGAGAGACGCTCGCAGTGGCCGCAGCACTGACCCACAGGCAGTTCGCAGCACGTGCCAGCTCAATGCACGTGCCCACGGCTCGTGGAGCCACAACAACAACAACAATAATGCAAGGGTGCTTGGAGTTTTTGCCCCCCTCCCACGTTCTCATCACCGGCGGCAATCGCGTGGAGGGCTCGCACGAAGCGAAGGCACCGTCGTCGGTGCGCGGACGCGGTGCCGATCTGCTGTCCTCCGCACATGCGAACGCGCGCCCTGCCGCGTCGGGCGTCGTGGGCAGACGGGCCCAGACTGTCAGAGCCAAGCCCGGCGAGGTGAAACGTGAGGCCACAGAGGGCAATTGAGGACACGCGAGAAATGGACTTGGCCTGGCTGCGTCCGCGTCTTGCACAGCACATCACATCGACTCCTCCGTGGGTGTAATGCAATCGTCGTAACACTTCCCTGTCTGCCGCCCACGCCCCACCTTATATATTAAGTGAAAATGTAATTCAGCTTCCACCTATGCTCTTGTCAGATATCTAACCACCCTATCACCATTAAAATAAAATATGAAGTGTTGCTCTGGGCGTGTTGTTTTTACGTATTGCATGTTATCCATCTTTGATGTACTAATGTATATAGACATAACTGTGCCGTGTTGTCATGAATTGGTTGGTAATGACCGATTTCCCTGATCAATATTGATGTTTTTGGCGATGCCTACTTGCTGGACTGCTTATGTGCTGATCAATGCACTGTTTGCCCATGACGATGTCAGCAGGCTCCATGTGCCTAATCTCCAGTTTTTGAAGCTCAGCAGCAGATCGATGTGCAAGATGTTCACCTGCAGGAGCCCAGTGTACTCCCTGTGTGTGCAAGTAGTACAGCAAGTAGGTATCGTACAGACTGTGTGCACAGTTTGAGTGTGATCATTTCCTTCGTGTTGATTTCCTCAGAGTCCTCTAGTTTTTGTCAACATGAAGGATCCCTGTAAAATTGCTGTTTAGATTTCTCCAGAAGGAACTTGCTGGATAAGGTACAGTACAGGGTGCTTAAATATGTATTAACACTTATATGGGACTATCGTTTTTAATGGAAAAAAGAACGGATGATACACTTTAACATGATAACAAATGTATGTTAATAGCTTCAAAGAGTCTCCATTTGTTCGCCATCATTGTCAACACATGCCTGGAATCTTTCCCAGGTGGTCTCCAGAGCCAGGAAGCACATTTATTGTGGTATTATTGCAATGTCTCAAAAGTGTTAAGGTTTTTTTAAGCACCCTGTATAGGAGATTCAGTGAGGCTTTCTTGGATGAAGACAAAAGATGTCACAATACCGTTAAAATTATCCTTAAAGACTCTGCCGTACGTCCAACATCTGAATGTGATTGTGACTCAAAGAGGCAGAGTGATTACGAGCCCTTGTCATTATCCCGTGTAATTATGATTCACTGCAGCTGCGCACAAGAGCAACCCAATTATCATTAACGAGCCTACAGAATTGTGTCGAGAAGACTGATGAGTGACGATTCTAATGCAGAAGGCCTACCCGGACATGAATAATTTTAAAAGTATGTTGGGTGATGAAGAATTTTGAATCTACGCTTATCAAATCACTGAAATATTCACTGACATGCATGAAACGCCCGTTGTCTGCAAACCCCATGATAAATAGGAGACTGCAGAGCTTGGAGAATTTTTGGTGCCAACTCACCTCCTGGCTGCCTTCCAGTTTGTCAGTGGTTCCTCTGCGATTCTGAGATGCAATGTGCATGGACGCTACATTAAACTATACATTATTGTACTTTGGTTGTCAGTAGATAATACCTAACATTTATGTATTCTAAATGATTAGCAGTTGCTTTGGATTTTCTAAACATCCGAGTTTTGGGTTTCGTGTGACTCAAGTGTGATTATTGCAAGTAATTGTTTATACAATAATACATGTGCCCGCAATGAAGTGCTCCCCGTCCATGTCTCCAATTTCACGGAGAGGTTTCAGAAGAACATGCCAATGGAATCATGGGATGTTTGACGTGAGAAGTCTTCGGTTTCGTACGGAACTTGGCGGGGTGGTACTTTTACTTTCCACATCGTGCTTCCTGATGCTGACATCTGACACCAGCCACCCATCTTCGGTTGAATCAATGTAGGGGAAGCCCTGGATATCAACACATATCACCTTGCCACAGATGAACATGGGCTGAAAGTGGAAGGTATCGCAAACTTAGCGGTGCGCTAATTCCAGCACAGCGTGGAGGACTTTATCAGGCTGATTGGCACTATGGTTCAAGGCCGTAATTATAATATATATTAGGGGGGACACATCCCCCCCAATAATCAAATATGCTCAAAATGTCCCCCCCAATATATTGCTATAAACAATATAACAAAAATTGCTATGCTATGTAAATAAAAACAACAATTTGATAAACCTTGGCCACAATATCTGGACTTGTCTTCATATAGCAATGCATAGATTTCTGTTCATATGATTGTGGTTATGGTTGTACTTAATCCCTAATCTTTGCCATTACATACAATGAAGCAAAAAATGGTAAAAAAAAAAGAAAAAACAGCAATGTAATACAATACATTATTAGACATTATTCTAACATTTTTATAAAAAGTCCATCCCATGTGTTTGTGAATTTTTTTATATTTTAGGCAGGAAATTCGTTTCAAATTTAGATTTTTTTTTTCTGGGGGGGGGACCCCTAGACCCCCTGGAAGATTTGGTCCCCCCCAATGTTGATTCCATGGCTACGGCCTTGCTATGGTTATCACATTCAACTCAAAATTGCACGGTTTAAAGCTTATATTCCAGTTGGTGGTCAAACAAGCCCAACATTCCTCTAGGATTATTTTAACGATTACCGCTGTGCTCGTCGATTAATAGACTGGCTTCTGCTAACGGAGTGGTGGGGTTTCTACCACTGGCGGAGAGCCATCTAAAGATGAATGCCACCTCAATGCCCATGTGGACAAGGATACATTTTAACTTTTTGAAATGATCAGAGTCCGCTACTCTGAAGGGCAGAGTTCAAGTTGAGTTGCACATATTCTTTAAATTGTTGCTTTTGACATTTAGTTGCGTCGTCCAGTGCCTCTGTGGAAATGCCTCTGACCCTCTCCAGCCCACCTCTAAAATTGCCTTTCATTACAGGCCTCCGTCTCCCTGTGAAGGACTAAATTGCTATTCATTGTAAATAATTGCACGCCATTACATCAAATTTTCTTGTAAACAGTTACGCTAACAATGTAGACGAAGGTGCATTTAATGCAGGCAGAGCATTATGGAGCTTTGCATCCTGCGCGCAACAGGTTGTGGCCATTTACTACTATTGTAGCGTAGCGTTATATCTTTATTATTAAATTGCTCCACGCACTTACCGAAATGTAAATTTGCGAGTGCCTAGTTATTTTTTGGTCTCTTACAATTGCACTCATTATACCGCTCTTGTTACACCTTCAAAATATGAATCATCCATTTGTGCAATTTGGTCTGTTGCTTATGTAAATGTTGTGCAAATGTATAATACGTGTTGTGTACAGTTGGCGGCATCGGTTGCACTATTGTAGAGAGTGGCTCCCACCAATGGAAGATGGTATTATCACCGCGGGCTCCACCATACTTACTTAAGTGGGGAAACTGACTTTTACGCTTTAATATAAACTTTTTTTTAACCAGGTAAGGCCCACTGAGCTACATAGCTCTTTTTCAGAAGCGACCTGGCCACAGATGATAGTTCAATGAAGTGGCTTATCATGTGGAAATGGATAGCAGCCAAACACTCGAAAACGCATGTTTGTAAATGTGGAGGGAAAAACCCGGAGAAAAAATCAATGCGACCACGACAAGAACATGCAAACTCCACATATACAGGCGTCAGGGTCGGGATCGAATCCAAGAACCTCCTGTATACCAGGTGAGATGTTATATTCCCTCTTCCAGATGCCGTAGCTGCTGCACAGTAGACACGCGATCTCCATGACCTGTCCGAACAGCAATCGACCATCTGATCTTTGGTCATCACCTTGGTCGCCTGACCACAGTCTTAAAAACCATGTTTATTCAGGAAAGCCTCACTGAGTCTCAAGACTATTTTTAATGGAGGATCCTGCTTGGGAAGTGTGAACAACAACTAATTTAGATTGTTTTAATTGCTGCTTCGGTCGTCACCGGGGAAATAAGCCAATGAAAAATACCTCTTACACGAATGCTTGGATTGAACACCACAACTGAGTGACACGCGGAGGTGACTTGAAACTGCGTAGGCTGCGGATAATGAGAAGCCATGTCACACGTGCAGCTCTTGACGTCAGTGCCGCACAAACAGCGCGCGTGTGCGTCCTGCTTGAGGAAGTTCAATGACTTTATTTGAAGCGGCTCCACACTCACGAACCTACGGTCCCGAATATGAAACAACAGCAACTGCCCAGAACTGCAAAATGTTTCGATTTAAAGCTTTCGTGACTGCAGGGATTCATCTTCTTGGTTCTTTCGGTAAAGTCACGTAGAAGGGAAGTAATAAAATAATAAAAATAAAACATAATAAAATAAAATAATATAATAAAATTATATTATATAAAATAATATAATAATAAAATAAAATAATATAATATATTTTATTTTATTATGTTTTATTTTTATTATTTTATTACTTCCCTTCTACGTGACTTTACCGAAAGAACCAAGAAGCTGCAAAACGTTGTGTTCTACAAAACACCTCGACGCACTTAGGAGCTAGTGAGAAACACTGGGTGCATCTCACTGCTGCCCACGTGCACTTTAATTAGCCTTGTATTGTCATAACATTTGGGCTGCATATGAATGTGTATGCACAAGAACATTGTCACATTCTCAAACGCACAACTGACAATCTAAAGCAATTTGGTTTAATAATTAATTGCAGCTTCAAGCAGAGGCTAAGAATTATTAGTCATCATGAATCCACTGCTGGATGAAGGCCTCTCCAAAGCATCACTATTTCTCATGGTCTTGCGATGCACCGATCCGTCAAACACCTGCGATATGAGCGGATGTGATTACTTCATCACAACGGGGGATGCCCTCGTAGACTTGTTTTCTGCCACTCCACGTTCGTCTCAACCACCGGCCACGATCCCTTCTCGTGATGTCTCCTTCCCAAGCAGTCAACATGATGTCTCTAACTTATGTTCTATTTTCTTTGCCAATGTCCATATTGATGATTACATATGCCATAGGTAATATTCGTTTGCTGTCCTTCCCCCGCACCTTTAAATATCATGGTTGGCTATGCACGGTGTGAAAAAAGTAAAAAAAATGAAAGTAAAGTTTTAAACAATCGCTCTTATCTGCTCCTGTATGCCTTTTATTTCCCATGATTTTGAATCCTGACCTCCATTAATAAATGTCTTAAGGTTACATAAATTGACATGTTTCTGTGTTTCTCTTGAACAGATATTTTCAATTATTTAGCAAATTTGTTCATGATGAGATATTATTATTCCTATTTATCTTCAGCCCCAGTTTTCAGCCTCCTTTCTTATGTCGTGTCGTTCAATTCCATTGTTTGCTATCACGACTAATCATCACATCTGAGATGGGTAATATTTTCTAAATTTAAAGTAAATGTATGCCTTTATTTCTGTAGCTGTTCCCATTTTGTAAATTGTTTAAAAACATGTTTTATTCAGGGCTGTGTTTATGAGAAATGACTGAATCAATTTCCACTGATTAAAATGCCTTTTTAAAGAATAATTTACAGAGGTTAGGCAATAATAGCATTTGATATTCATTAGCCTTTCCCAGAATATGATTGATGGTGTTTGCTAGAGAACATTTTCCTTAATACATCTTGCTCATGCGGTGTGGATGGCTTATACATTTTAATTACTCTGTTTCTAGCGATCTCCATAAACAATTATTTATCTACGTGTGATAAGAGGCGAATAGGTATAATTGTTTTAAGTCAGTTGTATTAAATTTCTGAATACACGTACTGTAGAGGTCCGCTGATATTGTTGAGTACTAACACGTGGAAGGCGTAATTAAATACATGTATAAACGCGCAACGCTTACAACCCAGCTTACCACGAGTGTAAGCTGTATTAAACAGCCCTGTCTCGCATTTTCTACTGAACTGGTTAAATGTCTGTAAACAGTCTCGAACATCGCGCAGTGGCAGTGGGTTCCAGGCCGATGGACTGCTGCACACTAAGCTGCAAGGTGCAAGTGCGTGGAATTATAACTATTTTCATTTTGCCAGGTAAGGTCCACTGAGCTACATTGCTCTTTTTCAGAAGCGACCTGGCCGCAAATGATAGTTCAACGAAGTGGCTTATCACGTGGAAAAATATAGCAGCCACATACTTGACAATGCACGTTGATTCTAAGTGTGGAGGGAAAACCCGGAGGACCCAGAGAAAAAATCCTCGTGACCACGGGGAGAAAATGCAAACTCCAAATATTCAGGCATCGTCAGGGTCGGGTTCAAATCCACGACCTCCTGTATACCAGGCAAGGTAATTAACATCTAATCACTGCAGCGCCCTGCATGATCGGGGTCACCATAAACTGCCGAACGAAGATGGCGATGATTGACAATGTCGTGAACCGGCACACACATGTTCATCAGATAATGGGGAGTGGATTGGTGTACACGGCAGTATACGAATGTGCACATCTTGTAAGCAAATCCTTTGTTTAATTGGCAGCCAGTGCAGGTCACCATGTGGCTGAGTTCAAGACAAACTGGAGTGAACGTAGATCGACGGCACTGGCGCAGATGAAGACACTATAAGAATTCGTTTCCATGACTGGTGATGAATGCGTGGACTAGTGTCTTAGTGATGAATGCGTGGACTAGTGTCTTAGCTGCATCAAGTCAATGAACGGCGCATTGTACGCAGCTGCTGTCCTTAGTAATAGCACTTTCCCGCCAGACGTTGTGTGTAGAGAATGTCAGTGCAGGATCAAAGTTAACTCCCAGGCAATTGACATCAGCAGATAGTGGGATGTCTGTGCCTGCCAGGGTGGTGATCCGACACTAAACCTTGGCGAGTTGCTGCCTGGTACCAAGCCAAACGAATTGGCTCGAGGAAACTGTAAAATGGAGCAGATGCTGAAAATACATACGTGTGAGGGGGCAACACTCTATCCCATGCAGATTGAACAGGTGGAGTCCTCATTTTTGCTGTATCGCCTTCTCCTGGCAAGCTAGGGTATGACACCTCAAAATCCACGGGAACGTTTGTGTGATCCACCAACCACCGCCTCCACCGTGGTCGATTACAGGCATGTGGCATTGCCGGCGTAGCTGGATGTTCGAGTATAGATTTGAATTAGTGTAACATTTAGTGGTTTGAGAGCATAAATGTTAGCCAGGCAACTCTTTCCAATGTACCCTGAAAACCTAAAACCTACATACAACACCATGTGAGTTTGTGAGTCACCCAAGGACATGAAAGGGTGACAATAAAAGCCTGGTTACATTAATATTGGACAGATAAAAGAGTAGTACAAGTAGCAAAATATATATATACTCCGCTCCAGAGCCCCTTGAGGGCAGAAGCACAAACAGCCAGGCTTGTGAGTCTACTCACAAGACACAAGACGGTAAAAATAAAAGCCTGGGGACATCAATAAAGGACAGATAAAATAGTAGCAGAAATAGCAGTAATAAATAAATTTCCTGCGTAGCCTCTTGAGTCTAGGGGCACCTGCAGCCGGGCTGGGCAGAACGGGGTTGGTCACGCATGCGCCTCTTCTCCCTTATATAAAGAACGTCGGCTCAGCGAGCAGAGAAGTCCCCCTCCCAGCCCTCGTCCCAGCCCTCGTCCCATCCCTCGGTCGGTGGCCGCTCTGCTCGTCCACACGCAAGGCTGCCCCAGGATGAAGAGCACACGGGTCCTTCTGCTGCTGGTGGCGCTCGGCTCGTGTGCGTGCGGAGCGTCTGTCAACTGGAAGTCCCTGGAGGACCCCATGGCGAGGGAGATGGTATGGATCGCTTAACAACACTATTTTAAAGTATGTATCCCCAGTTATTGGTTGCATGCAAGCGCTGATGTGTTTGCCACGGCTTCTACCTGGTCAGGTGTACAGCCATTGTTTGGAGCGCTTGACTCACACAATTTACGGTGAAGAACACAATTTTGGTTAGTGGCTGACTTGACCCATCATCTTTGGTGGGGTTGTCATAATCGTTACTACTTTGTGGGACATAGGCGGAATATTTTAAACTCCATTCCAGGTTTCAACAATTTAACAATCAAAATAAGTGTGCACTGTTATTGTTATTCAATGTATATCCGTATTGAGATTGGTAAACCTGTAAAGATGGACCTCGGGGAGATGTGTCGACTAAAATTTAAGGGCGATCTTGACTTAATCCGGGGTGGCTGGGAGACTGAATGGAGTCAGTGTGGCTGGACCCTCAGTTGGTTCGTGCTCCGGTCTAAAATGTGAATATTAGTTAGGGATAACATAATCAGTGTGAATTATATTTGCAGCACCCATTGTGTAGAATCTGCATCTACTGACCCTCCTTACACCATATCCATGCTGCTAGATTCCAGATGCTTCTTTGAGGTGTGGTAATGGTTATTTCAGGAGGACCATCAACTTTTACGCCTTTTGGCGTCCTCTGGTCGAACACCATTTGAAACGAGGCTCAAAAGAAGGCTGTCTCTGGTGTGGAACAATCCGTTTCAAAGACAATGCATATAATTATCAGTATGTTTTTTGTTTGCATTTTGACCACAAGTATTGTGGTTAATGCAGACATGATTCCTTGTGAAAGGTTTCAGTTTGGTGTTTTAACAACTTAACACCTGCTTTGTTGCCAGATAAAAGGGGAAAACCTATTCTCAACACCCATTCTTAGGATATTTTATGGAAAATTAAGATGTCAACAGGATTTCATGCATTATACTGGTCTCATCATTTCCTCATGTACTGTGATGCTCTCAATAACGTGCTCAAAAGCAGGATTTTTCTCCTTTGATACGTCATACTAATAGGTGTATTCGTGTGTGTAAATCTATTGTGGGAGCAATGTTATACTGCTAAATCAGACCGAGTTCAGATCCTGGTGACTTAGATAAAATTTGAATCAAGGAAAATAAACAAATGGCAAGCTGTGCATGAAACTGTCCTGGACTTCACTGTTTCCAGTATTAAATGAATGCACGGTGGAATATAAGAGCATCACTAATGGGAAGATATAGGCAGCAATGCTAGTGCTGACCATATCACCTCATCCTGTGCAGTGCTGGCCTTGGTAGGTTACCAACAGAATTTGAACTCAGGTCTTTATAAGGCTAAAACTGTCTTTGTCTTTTATATGTGTCTGTGCAGTTTCTACGGACAATGCAAGCATTTCTTTATGGCCAAGCCAAGGACGGTGAGACAGGTGGGCCACCGGTGTTCCCATCTGTCTGGCAGCCCCGACGCCCACCCCTCACCTTCCCCCCGCAGTCTTATATGGTGAGCACCAGACACCCAGGGCAAGCCTTGGGTCTATTTTATGGGACCAAGGTTTCCATTGAGAAAGGGAAGTGGCAAGGAATGATTGGTTTTGAATGAGTCACCGGTGGCTAACAATATATATTACGGCGCAGCTCTGCAATTACTTGCTCACACCACTGGTGTTGAAAGGGCTCCACTAGAGGGAGCTATGGAAAACCTGTCCAGGGGGTACTTAACCTACTCTTCCACACTAGCCAGATGTCTTGGAAGAGGTCAGAGTACCCACTTTATCCCGCTATACACGACCTGCCGATCAACTGTGTACACATTTATTCTGATGGATGGACAGAGGCAGTGGGGATTGTTTCAACTGCCGTGCAATGAAATTGAACCGTGATCTCTGGATTGCAAGCCCGATGCGCTAACCATTAAACCAGCATCCTCAATGTCTACGCACCTCCGATTAGCACGGTTGGTGACGTACGGTGCGAAAGAAGTTCAACATACATACTATTGCTGTTCTACTTGTGATAATTTAATTTAACGCCATTTTCAATTGTTTTGTTTTTCAGATGAAAAACTACTTCAAACCGAAACAAATGTCCAAGATGAACGATCTTGTTTAAAGCATTCTGTTATCTTTATGAATATCTGTGTGTGTGCATGTTTATTGTTTAATTTGTTGAAATAAAACAGGCATTTCCCATTGCCCGCGTTTTTTCCATGAAAAATAACAGTGAAAAATGTCTTTATTTCAAAAATATTTATATTCTGTTCAAACATTTATAAAAACAATTATACAACTTCTTCCTCTAGTTTAGACATTGGGTAAATTTTGCACATAAAGAGAATGCTGCACATACCAACCGATACACACCCAAGGCAGTTCACCCATATGTGTGCAAACAGTATCTGTAAGAATTTTTTTTTTTAATCATTGAAGACCACATTATTAACCGTGTACATATAACATCAACCATATAGTGTCCCTCGAGATCTATATATCCACTGCACATTATGTGCATGACACACAGGTTACGCCAGGAAATGAAATGCAATCAACATCAAGATAGTGCAAAGTGACTGTATAATACAAATAGAAGACATCACCACCCTATGCCATGCAGGTAACTCTTGTACTTCTGAAAGAGCTTTCTGGCAATGCTCAAGGTGTCTCCCACGGGTGCTGTGGGGTATTTCTTCCCATTGGACACAAAGGCGCTCTCCAGTAGGAAAGCCTGGGCATTAAACTCATCCTGGTGGAAGGGCAGTCCACTGCTGATGCTCTCCACGAGCATGTTGACAAAGCGCTTCCAGCGTGGGGCATAGTAATCCTGCACCAGTCCCGCCCACTGCTTGTTGCCATAGTCAAGGATGTTGCCTTTGGGTCCCCACAGCGTGATCTGATTGCGGGCGTTGAAGTCGTACATGGCGGCCTCTGAGGGCGACGTGGCCATGGCAGCTGCATCGCGCAGCCAGCGACCCAGCAGGAAGTGACCGTCGCTCGCCAGGAGGGCATCCAGGTCAGGGAAGAGATCCTCGACAATGATGCCACTCGCCTCAAGCAGCTCGCGGAGAGAACGTGCGGCAAACGCAGAGCGCACCCTCTCGTAAAAGTGAGACACCAGCAGCTGCATCGCTTGCCGACTCACGTCCGTCAAGTCGTATAGAAAGGTCTGACTCGTGCCGAACTGCTCAGAGCCATTCAGCAGCAGCTCCCACGCCAGGGTAAGGTCGCTGGCATTGTACCACGTCGCCGTGCTGAGTTTGAGCGACGGTCGCCACACGAGCGGGCTCCGGTTGTGGTCCACAACATCGGTGGTGCAGTTATAAACACTCCGGAAGAGCAGCCTCCACGCCGCGATGGCGTTCGCGTTTGCCACTCCGTACCTGCGTGTGCCGTAGTCGCCAGCCCAAGTCGCGAGGTCCACCGGCTCATCGCTCCACCCCTTCTCATTCATCAACTCGTACACCACGTCGTTCTGCTCGATGCCCTCAGGAGCGAGTCCGGTGCCCACCATCGTGGATCCCTCGAAAGCGCGTGCGGCCGCCGGTCCCGTGTTCACGCTCTCCACTTTGCCAAATAGACCGTGGTTCCCCCCGAAGTTGTGCAGCATGCACCAGATGAACGGCTGGCCATAGAAGGATTCTGTCATTTTGTAGACAGGGAAAGTTTCCGCGAAAAGGTCGAGTACCAACATACTGCCTTGAGGGACGCTCTTAAGCAGAGCCTGGACTTGGGGTGGCTGCCAGAAGTCTTGGTTGTGGTAGAACAGCCAGCCTTGCATCAGCCACACTGCTTTGCTGTCCACTAATTTGGGCGAAAAAAGAAATACAAATTAACCTTATGGCGGGACACCGGGGTCCTGTAAGCCCCCGGCTCTTACGTAAACTGCGTTGCGACGTAATTGTATGTTGTGTTGAAGGTGAACGATACGGCAATCTGTTCCTCTCGACGAGCTCTACACGATGCGCTATTCAAAGTTTTGTTTCTTGTGCGCATTCGTCCTTGCTGCGCTTGGACGACATGACAACAGAATGATCCGTGCCAGGTGGGTTACGGAATTTATGTGCGCGGTGGGACGGAGTCGCCAAAAATAAATTGATCAATTACGATTTTGACTTCCGTTTATTCTGGACCCCGGGGTCCCACCATAAGGTTCCAATGATAAATCAAAATGCTGTACACTTGTAGCAATGAAATTTGTTTAGGAGCTTAATATTTAACGAGAAAACTGACACAATTTACTGACATTCGGGTTTAAATATTTATGCGGTAATATAATCTGGTGGAATGGTAGTGGCAGACTACATGACTGGCTCGCGGAAGATTGAATATGTTAATCCGAGTCAGGAGTTGACCCACCACCACAGTCCTCTGAGGTTTATAAAACGAGTACAGTGCCACCTTGTGGGAAGTGAACGATGGTTGCGCTTTGGAGATAAAGGAACCTAAACTAAAACAAAACGAAATATTTTTTTATTTTACCAGGTAAAGCCCACTAAGCTGTATAGCTCTTTTTTTAGAGGTGACCTGGCCACAAATGATAGCTCAATGAAGTGGCTTATCATGTGGAACTTTATAGCAGCCAAATAATCTAAATGCATGTTTATTCTGAATGTGGAGGGAAAAACCAGGAGGGCTCTGATAGAAATCCACGAGACCAAGGGGAGGACATGCAAAGTCCAAATAGACAGGCGTCAGGGTCGGGGTCGAACCCACACCCTCCTTCATACCAGGGGAGGAGGATGGCATCTAGCCACCGCTGTGCCCAACAGATTTAGAGCCACCAATTAAAACATTAAATGACACCAAGGTTACTGCTCGTTTGAGCAGAGAGGCTTTGTGACGTTGTGCTTACAATAAGTGTATGTATATTCTTGGTTCTTTCAGTAAAGTCACGGAGAAGGGAAATAATAAAATTATGACGTTAGGAAAAACCGCCACTTTTTTCAAATATTCTTGCTGTGGATTTCACACCTGATGGTGATTGCTGGTGGTGTTGCAGTCGAAACGTCGTGATACTTTTTATTGTTTTATATCTTTTTTATTTTATTATTTCCCTTCTACTTGACTTTACCGAAAGAACCAAAAATATGAATCCCTGCAGTCACGGAAACTTTAAATAAAAAATAAGTGTATGTTTACGAGTTTAAAACAATAAGGTGGGTAAAGCATCAGGTGCGAACCACTCACACCTACCGGCTGTCATGGACTTGTAAATGGAGGCGCTCAAGCTGCCAAGGTAGGTGGGCTCCGAGGAGGAGGGTGTGTTTTCGTTGAAGGTATCGGCACTGTACACATGGTCTGTGCCCAGCGTCGCGATGATCCTGGAAAGGAATGCGCTGCTGATGGTGCGGAATAGTGGATCCTCTGGGCTCAGCAGGAACGTGCAGGAGCAGTTGCAGTCAAAGTGGCCCCACGTGCCCAGACGCGTCACGTTGGCCTTTGGAAACACCCTGCAAGAAAAATAGGACATGGCATCATGAATGATGGCCTCCTCCCACACAGTGATCGTCCTTGAAAGTTGTTCATTACAATGCAAATTGCTGCTCCACAGCCGTTAATAGCAATACATGTAAACCCTCCATAGACCTAGCTGAAACATTCAGAATTTTCAGTTTATTCCTCGAGTTGTCGTGATTGCAAAAAGCAGTCATATGATAGTGTAAAAAAGGACATTTTAAAATCAGAAAATAACCATTACCAAAGTCGAAAGGACCACATTATTCAGAAAATCATTTTGTTTCACAACACATCTCTACATCCTCATGAGGCACAGCCCGAGTCTTGTTACCCGGCGTGTTGGCTCACCGAGTGATGGCCTCAGGAACATGGCCAGCAAACGCGGGGAGGACGGGCATCATCCCAAATGAGCGCATCCGTTTCACAATCTTCATCTGCAAAACACCGCATCACAACAGCCTCACTAAAAATCACAAGAGTACGCGTAACGTGATTCGATAATGTTCAAAGCGTGGGCAACCGAACAGCGTGTTGGTTTGAGTCTGGGAAGGAAGTATTGCAGCTTCGTCTGTGTGCCTCTGTTACATAAACATGCATGGGGAAACATCCGGAGGCAACAACCTGAAGGGCGAGCTGTCCTTGTTGCCAGCTCTGCGGCAGTGGTCCTGCCCAGCTGTGCAAGTTGCCCATGCGCTGCCAGGCCAGAAAGGCAGGGCCCACCATGAACGCATCAAACTCTGCCTGCGTTAGCCCCAGCGCCAGGTAGACCTGGAGTTACACGCGAGGGAATAGGGATAGTATTAGCATGAGAGAACATCAATGTCAAGGCACCAAAACAAGGGCATGTGAAAATGCACTCAAACAATGGAAGGTTCTGCACTTTTTAAATGGTGTAACAAAGGTCAGCTAGTGTGCAAATACGTAATCGCAGATACAATTTACTAATCTGCACAAAGGTTATGTATTTACAGTACATACAGTAGATACATTGTCACATGAATTAATGATTTCTCAATCCAACTGAAAGTGCAGTTCGAAGGTCTTTATTCTCAGAGCAGTATTCCACACTGGCAAGCAGAACCTTCTGCCAAATGGCCTCCTGTCCGGTGAGGGCGAGTGGGAGGTTGATGCCATTCAGGGCCATCCAGTCGATCTCCTGCTGCCAGCGCTTCCAGCTCCACCACACAGCCGAGTAGCTTGGCGTACACACGTTCTGGTAATAGCGGAACCTGAAAGTGCACAAGCCCCGGGTTAGGGGTCAGGTTTATTTACATCAGGGTTCAGCCAATGTCCTGTTGCTATGGCTGCAAAAACGACATTTGGAGGACCAGGGAAAATGTCAGATGAGGTGCCCTGTGGCTCATTCTAAGGTCCATGATGTCCTTTTTGATGCCACCTTAGATCCGAAGACTGGGGCAAACAGATCCACCTGCCCCCGAACTCGATCGGGTCATGTCAGCGTCAGGCTAAATGCAGGACTATGCTCTCTTGGTGTTTTAATCGGGGTTAATGCCAGTAGGATGTGGCATTGTTTCTCCATCACCACATAACCGTGCAGGCTGATGGGCGAGGTTTAAAGGATTAGATGTTCACTTGAGTGTTGGGGTTAGAGGCAGGGCAATATTCTGTTAACATTGTTCCTTTGAATAGGGATAGATTTAGGACTGGCCAAACACGCCACTTCCCGTGAACACATCATAATTAGCGTAGTTGTGGAATAATAAACCAAAATAAATAAACACATCTTCACGTATCTGTCCGTCCACGTAAAATAAAGTCTTTGTTTACACTTCCCATCAACCACAAGGGCTTCTGAGAGTGCATAATGTAAGCAACATTGTGGTTCAACACAAGCAAACCTTTTTTATCAATACTTTCGGACAGATATATGAATATATATTTAGTTTCTTCACGTTAATGTCAGAATAATCATTAGATGCATGTCCATTTCTTATATTGTCCTCTAAGTGGGTGTTTCAAGATCAGTGTGCCATGGTGAATTTTTTTTCTATTTTGCACTCCTATTTGGATAGTTTGTATTGTTTGATGCTGTAACTTGCTGACCCGAAAACACGAGATATCTGTGAAAAACAGCTTCATAGCTCATCGGATTCCTCCAGGATAAATACAGATTTTGATTCGAAAGGGGTAGGTCAGTGTCAGGGCCCTGGGATGTGTCAGGATGAAGGGCAGGGCCAGTGTCAGAGTGAAGGGCAGTGTCAGAGTGAAGGGCAGGGTCAGTGTCTGGGTGAAGGGCAGGGTCAGTGTCTGGGTGAAGGGCAGGGTCAGAGCGAAGGGCAGGGTCAGTGTCAAGAGGGAAGGGCAGTGTCAGGGTGAAGGGCAGGGTCAGTGTGAAGGGCCAGGGTCAGTGTGAAGGGCAGGGTCAGAGTGAAGGGCAGGGTCAAAGTGAAGGGCAGGGTCAGGGTCAGAGTGAAGGGCGGGGTCAGTGTCAGGGTGAAGGTCAGTGTCAGTGTGAAGGTCAGGGTCAGAGTGAAGGGCAGGGTCAGAGTGAAGGGCCAGGGTCACTGCCAGTCAGTCAGTGGCGGTGCTGTCCCCGTGTTCTCCACCCCCCGCTCGCCTGTTGGGGCTCTCCACACGCACGAGGCCCGGCACCCGAGGCAGGGGCCTCTGCAGGCGAAGCTGCGCCCCGGACCACGACACGTGACAGCCGCAGTGGCGCTTCAGGAAGAAGTAGAAGCCCGAGGCGGCCGCTACGCCGCTGCTGCCCCGCACCTCGAGGCGGCCGTCGGCGCCGCTCTGCAGCTCGAAGGCACCGCCGGGTGCCGCACGGGCCACGGCCGGGTCCACGGACACCGAGAATTCGCCCGACCGGCCCGGCAGCAGCCGCTCGATCAGCAGCTGCACCGCCCTGGACTGCGTGCGCGGCTCGGTGGGGGAGGACAGGCCGAACACCCCGGACCCCGAGCCGGACTGGCCCTCCGGAGAGCCGAACACGACCCCGAGCCGGCAGAGGAAGAGGAGAGGCCAAGCGAGCCCCGAAAGGGCCACGCGGGACCGGGTGCCAGGGGACCCGCCTCGGTCCGGCGGGGACCTCGAGCGGAGGCATGGGGACATCGCAGGGAGATGGGCGATGGAGGGCAAGATCATCCACCACTACCGTTGTCCCTCTGCTTCTCTCTCCTTCCCCCTCCTTCCCCGCACCCACCGTGTTCAGGGCGGAGCGAGTAGAGGAAACACGCACGCAGAACCGCCCTGAAAGCAATGCTGGGGGTGGGTGGGGTGGTCTCGCTTGACATTTGGGGGCATGGCTAGTTTTAAACAATGCACAGACGTGTGTTCAACGAGCACTATTGCCACCGTCATGCAAAAAGAACCACCAACACTTCACGAATAACTGCATTGTGAACTTCCGTGTGTTGTTTGAAACGTATGCTTACTTGGCCTGCACTGGTTTATGATGGTTTGTTTCGTCATTTACAGATTTTATTATTGGGCATGGCTGTGTTACATGGGGGTCTGGGAGCATTGCTGGGATAAATTTAAGTCCCAAAGCTAGGGCCGGGCTACACAGGGGCACTGGTGCATAACAAGGTCCGATTGGGATGTAATTGGGTCTAGGGGCATGGCTAGATTTAATAGTCATCAGATTATAACAGATCATAGCCAGGCTGCACGTGATGGCAAGGTTACACACGGGTCCATGGACAAAGTGGTAAATTGTGACTATCCAGCCCAGCGTTCTTCATTGCTAGGCCCGCAAGCCACCTGCGGCCCCTGGTGGCCTTTAGTGCGGCCCCTGGGGACCTTCAGTGAGGCCCCTGGTGGCCTTTAGTGAGGTCCCTGGTGGCCTTTAGTGAGGTCCCTGGTGGCCTTCAGTGCAGCCCCTGGGGACCTTCAGTGAGGCCCCTGGTGGCCTTCAGTGCAGCCCCTGGGGACCTTCAGTGAGGCCCTTGGTGGCCTTTAGTGAGGGCCCTGGTGGCCTTTAGGGAGGCCCCTGGTGACCTTTAGTGTGACCCCTGGTGGCCTTTAGTGTGGCCCCTGGCGGCCTTTAGTGAGGCCCCTGGTGGCCTTTAGGGAGGCCCCTGGAGGCCTTTATTGCGACCCCCGACAATACACAAACGTGAAAACGCCTCATTATGCTGCAAAAACGAATGGTTTCAAATGTGGCGGCCCTCACACTGATGTCTTATCGGCGAAAATGCTCCCCCCTCGCCCCCTCTGAAAATTAGTGAAGAACACTGGTCCAGTCCATAATACATCAATCGTAACTGTCCAGTCCGATTAGCACGGTTGGCTAGGTACGGTGCGAAAGACGTTCAACATATACAGTACTCTACACAGGGTTTAAATTGACGGCTGTGTACGAAACACCACCTCTCACGAGTTTATAATTAACTTGCCATGTCTTAAAGATGTACTTCCTACAATGTTATCCACCTACACATTTTTATAAGGTACAGTATTTTAATGAGGACAATAGTCAAGTGTTTTTCAAGTTTTTAAAAACGTGTTCTTTTTACCTTTTTTTCTCCGCTTGTGAATTATATTTTACAAGGCGGAGAACACTGATGGACAACTCTTGTAAGACACACCTGGGAAATGTTGATTTTAAAAACAAAAGACTGGCAACTTAGGAGAAATAAAAGGTTATGCGACCAAAGGTGTGGTGTTAACGTGTTTCAACCAAAGCTCTATATAAACCTGTGCCACCAGTTGCCAAAATACATGACTAATTATAAATCCCTCATGGGGAATCTGCAGTAACACTTGCAAAGAAAACATATCCAACAATACATCTCAGTAAATTCTAGATTTTAAAAGGCAAATTGTATATTACAGATAGTCCACAGTATTTTTAAATTGGAAGAAATATATAATTTTCAATTGGCTACCTCCATCACGTCAATGTAATGCACCCTCCAAAGTGGATTCATTTTAAAAGCAGAGAAAATAGGTAATGTAAACCACTCTACTGCAAACATAAATGAAAATATTTTGATTAAAGTGTTGGGAAAGAAATCAATACATTTCATGAATTAAAGCAATATAGAACTCTTATTACCCATGACCCTATTATCCGTGGGATGTTGGTTCCACAGAAACTACAATTATCCGTGGCATTCTATTTAGTGCAATTCGTTTTTCCCATCCTGCTTTGCGGAATGGCTTCCGATTATCCACAGAATATATAGGGTTAATCAGCAAATTCATCCTATTATCTGCAATTATCCATGATTTCCCCCGCAGATAAGTAGTCAATTTACGGATTGCACAATGGATAATAGTGCATCCGATATTCGTCCCCACATCACCACGGATAAGAGGTGTCCGTGTTCTGTATTTGCAAAAGAGTGCACAACCGATGTATTGAACCCTTTTCCAGAAAATAATACGAAACACGCAAGACGCACGGGCTATGCAGAGTTTTACTTTATTGTATTCAAGTGGTGTACAGTGTTTTGATTGGACCATAGTGTTAGAAGGTGTGCAGTCCGGCACCTTTACTGCCGGGGTGGGAGGTGGGCCGATGGCACCACACAGCCCAGCGCTTTTGTGGAATGATGGGAAGCATTTTGCAGACAAAACACAACGAAAAGTATACTTCATTAAATAATACATCCAATAAAGCCCAAATTTGAAAGCAGGAAAAATGATGCCCCGGGCACGCACGCAGGGAGATATCTGAAAAGGTGTGTGAGACCACATGCTCAACGTTTCAAACATTTAGCAAAAACATTACACATTAAATGCAAAGAGATACTTTCTGTCGACGTTGTGAATTTTCTTCAACAGATCATGAATACAGATTAAAAGCTCTGTGACAATCTTGCAGAAATAAACTGTCATTCAAGGTGAATCGTAGGTTTTTACATGATTTACTGTGTCTCACTGGCAATTCTCAGATGATACACAACACATCAAACATACTCAAGCAGCAACAAGCTCTTGGGAGGTTTGCAACGTTGTGGCATGGCACTGCATTACAAAATAAGTTGTAAATAACTTTCATTCGATGTGTGTGAGCCACTCAGGCCTTTGTGCCAACATCAATTCCCAGAGCGAATCTGTGACCTATTCCATAGAGGTCAAGTTACTGCAACTACCGTACGAGAGAATAATACATTGCTAATGATGCTTGTGTTTATCATTTGCATAAGCAATTCAGTTTATTTTTAACTCCACTCCCCTGCAGATTCATTTTTACCATTAATCAAAAAGAGCTTATATGCAACGTTTCAATTTAATCTCCTTAAACTGGAGACACGGTAAACGTGATACCTGCGAGGTGGAAGACCTCTAGAAATGTAATTAAACACGGTCCTCGTAGGCAGTGAGGTGTCCAGTACCAAAAGGGCACGTGACACACGAAAACCATCCTCACCGCTCACTCCCACTTCTGACCAATTTTCTGAGTTATTTGCCACAGATGTTGCAACTGGCAAACCTACACTAATGCATTGGAATACTGCACTCAAGAGATGCAGTAATGGAAAAAAAGGCATGGGCTGTCGCTTTCCGATTTTCCTGCACGAATATGCACAAAAGAACCCATATCAACCGTGCTTTTTAATGCGGAAAAAAATTGGCAGGTGATAAATTACTCCCAAGAGCAAATTCTAAAATAACACATCAGTGAGCACGAGTGATGTCAGCAATGTGAGTTCCATATCAATATTGTTGTTTGCAACTACAACTTTGAAATGCATTACATGCCCAACACTATATGTGTTTACATCCAGTATTATGTTCATTTTGCCATGGCAGCATTGTATAAAAACATTTTACTGAACATCATAATGAACCATGCATAAAACTAAGACTCCAAACACAGTCAATTAATTGCACCAAAGAATTACTGTGATTTTCCCATTTTTACTTTGCATTACAACGGTCAACTAGCACCACACAGCGGCAATGCAGAAACGAAACATTTACATTTTCGAGTATGAGACTGAAAGCAAAACAATACAAAACGACTTGAAGATACTATTTTCTAGGCACTTATTTTGTGTACCAACATTGGCAGTAGAGACATTTGTGCACCCACTCTGGCAGCAGAGACAAATCATTCTTCAGCAAAAGTCACTTATTGACATTATTTTGAAGTAGCACAAAGCATGCCTTTGCATGCCAACGAGAACGGCAGTGATCTTGGCTTGGTAGCCAATCTTCATTGAGTAAACACGCATTCCAATGGAAGGCCATGAGAAATAACAAGGCAGTGATCTCTGGTTTATGAAATTCTTTAGACACGTCGTTATCACGAGAAAAATCACAGGACTTAAATACCCCAAAAAGGCACCATTTTTACTTCTCCAACATTGTTACAACAAATTTAAGATTTTAAAATGTTTTTTTTAAACACACGTGAGCAAGCAATAACAATTCCCATCAAAATGTTGATGACACAAGTTTTGAAACAAATTTTTTTTTTGATTTTTGGTAATGACAGTTAAGACCGTTATCTTAAACCCTTTTGCGGCAGTGAGGCAACATATGAGTCGGGTCCCATGACGAGACCACTCTCTGGTTCGAAGGGTTCAAGTATGGCTGTTGATGCTGCATCCAAAAGGCCTGGTTACAGGCCAGAAAATATTGTGTCTCCACTGTGGTGCAGGTTGGAAACAACAAAAACCAACGTGTGAAGGAGCAAACGTGAACACATAAGGCAAACATGTCAAAGACATGCAATTACCATCATCACCCTGCGACTCTTGTTAGCTGGTGATTTTTAAAATATCACTACGCTTGTACAGAAGTTGCATAAACATACAGCCTGATTGTACACTCTTCTTCCTAGACAATGGGATAGTTAACGAACAGCTGAGCAGTGTACATTTACTGCGTTGGCTCCAATTCACGTTTAAACAACCTGCAGCTCAAGTTTAATCTAATGAGCATAGTATGCACAAACACAAAAGCAAACCCAGACCAAACCACCAAGGCCCTCCCTTCGCCTCTATATGGAGGCGGCAATTCTGTGAGTAGAGCAGCGACTGTTACGGTTGAGCCTCTGCAGCGTTTATCACGGAGTCCGACCATCCGCTTACAATTACTGCAGTGTCATTCTGTACAAGAGCTCTAACACCTTTAGAGCTTACAAAAGTTGTTCCTGACAGTTCAATAGCAGCGTTAAGTGATTTTTTTTTTACGTTTTATGTTTTGATGTACACAATAAATACCTCATCTCTAAAATAAGCTTTTCCGTGTATTGAATTGGTTTGCTGTCTGCCCTGAAGTGTATAAGGTTTTGAATACCATTCCCTGTGTTCATGTGCATGTTAGATCAAATAAATAAGCCGGCAGTGGCTGGAGCAGCTACTTTGGTCCCTTTAGGTACGTTTGCGAGCGCTGTGCCGTTAGTTTTACCGTCTACATTGAGGAATTTGGTTTTTGCAGAACCGGGACGAAAAAAAAGATAACATTACAATTCCAGAGTCTGAAACGTACACACAGACTACTACGACATTTAATTGTGCAAATTAAACTGATCTTGTTGTTGTTGTTGTAGATAGCTGCCTGAAAGCACATGCAGGTTTTAGAAATGGTTTTCCAATTATCCAAGAATGGAAGTTAGTATGTTAGCACACAAAAACATCCCATTAGTTGCAGGTCGTAATATAGACACAGCGCATGTACTTATTAATTGGTTATAAAACCAACGGTAACATTAACAAAATGTCCTCTATAGTTTTGCATGCAATGATAAACCTGAACTGCATAGTAATGTACAGGTTCTACAATACCGCGATAGACAACCGGACAGGTGTCAGATTGAATGCTTCGAGTTTAACATTAGCACAGCAGTGCACGTACAATGCAATGCACAAGCAGCTGATGGTGCAAATATTCATGCTACCCAAGAGCACATCAGACTACACATTGACATTACGATCAGCTTCATGGACAGCCTCTTAGGAACGGCCTGAGTACAGGGCACCAGGCCACCCTCTCTCATGCGACTGTGCTCCATGACCAACAGGCACTTGTTTTCTGACTTGCGCACAATCAAGTCAACCCCTCCGAGAGTCACTCTGGTCCAGAAATCAGCGGCCCAGTGCAGCAACAACTCCACGAACAGAAACGGTGTTGGATGCACATCACAGGTTTCAAGTGACCCTGAGGAGGGACTCCCCCCACATCCTCATTTAATGCATAATTGACTTAGCAGAGACCATCAATGTTAATTGGAATTTAAATGGAACCTAGCTCAAAGGGCCAAAGGTATAATGGTGCGGTGCCACGACCATTGTAACCACTTTATGCTATCCAGGTCACTATTCTGTAATGATTAACAGTGTGTAATACCAAGTGTAAATTTAAGGCAATTTAGACACCGACCTATTTCGTGTTTTAATTTGTTTTCGTCTTGCCATTCTCACCAGTATCAGCCCAGTCTCAATAATAGGCAATACTGCAATAACGCAGAAGGCTGTCACCTCCACATCTGCTGGCATTCAGGGAGAACAAATGCATAACATCTTTAGCCCAGGTATCTGACATCAGCTGGAAGTGCAGCACTGGAGAAGCTGATTCGAATGCTCTACAAATTTAGCAAGGCACTTTAGCAAATGTATTGCCTGCTGAATTAAGATAAACTATGCAATGGAAGCAAAACTCACAGTGAATAATTGGTTTGATAATCAAGATTCATTAACTCGCAGGCAAGGCACAGATGGAGCTGCACATGCAAGCTCCTATTCTGGAAGCAAATGCATCCACGCTGGTTAGTAAGTGTTTTACCACAACATCAGTTCAGTGTGAACTTTTATATCCTTAAAAAACTTAATTGCAAGCCATATAAATCGCATATTTACTGTAAAAATAGTCTGTCAATTATATTAACGTCTGTACCCATGTGAGAGAGCGTGAAATTTAGGCCGACAACATCAAGATTGGGTCGAGGTGGCAGAGTGGCTTGAGATGTCCTGACTGGCGGCGATTCCTGGTGGAGGAGTAACACTGCAAGCTCCTCCACTCTCAAAACTCCTCGCTTATTTTTAAAGTTAACATTGATTGATCGTATTGTGTGAACTCAGTTACAATGCAACTGTGATGACATGGAAAATTTGTACGTTCAAAATAACGAGTAAAATTTGGGTTGAATTTTTAGTTTTTGGCACAAGAAAGCAAAAAAAGGTGGGTTTAATAAATCAGGAAAATGTTAAATTATTTAGCTTAATGCTCAACAACACTTATCCAGTATACAAAAATACAACGCCTGAATAAGTCAGTTTTTACAGTTGGCTTGAATCCCAGACAGACAGCTGACATGGCAGTGAAAGCTTGTCGGGGTAATTTATTGATAAAGCGACATTTTATGAATGTGCCTGTATGTGACATTCGGGAAGCATTTTCCAGGCAAGTGCGAGCAAAATAACCCTGCTCTTCAATTGGATCGATCCTGAAAGGGAAAATCTATAAAAACTCCTACAAACATCACCTTCTCTTCCTCCCAAACACATTCCACTATGACCCTACAACGTAATATTATTCAAGTAACAAAACTCTTATTTTTACACATGTGATCTATGCTGGTCAACTTTTTTCAGACTATTTATGTGCGTTCAACGCGGATGTATATGAATAGCCAGGTACGTGTCAACTATGCAAACTATGCCCACCATGCCGTCTTCAGACCAATCAAAAATGCATTGGCCTTGCCCCTCACCTGCTCTTCATGAATGTAACAATGCCATGAATGGCCGAGTAACCCATCAACTAAAAAAATTATGATGCACCCCCCCCCCTACCACTATCTCTGTTGACCTTGAAGTAGGCAGATGCCCAGGTTGGACGGTCACTTCACGATGCAGCAAACACAAAGAAGCAGCAGCTGAGGCCTCCAAGAAAGGAGTGCATTATTGCGAGAAGTCCCACTATGATGAGTTTGCCAGCTGCCACCTTGGCACGCAACACTCACACAGAAGGGAGAAAAGTGGACACTTCTGCTCAGGCCCTCAGCAGGGCACACGTGGCAGGGCAGAGTGTAGGAAGAATTTGCCTGTGTTGCTCCCGGGCAACCCTGCTAGTCACAGCTGATACATCCTCAACACCTTCTCCATACATTACATCGTCTGAAACACTGTGTTGAATTACACTGCAGTCACACACAGCCACTCCCTAACGACTTACACATTTGGAATATTTTTTTGTTCTCACAATTCTCCCTCTTTCGTGGTTTAAAGGCGACGCAATTGTAAAAATAAATTACTTGATACAAGGAAATAATTTAAACACAACCGCGCCTTTTTGCCTGTGCTTTCAGAACCAAAAGCGAGCCTCTAAGCCTATATCTTTGTCAAAAGAATGAGCAGTTATCCCAAAAAGGAATGCCATTTGTCATTCAAAGTTGGCCCTATATTGATGGAATTTTTTTTTATCACTAAAGAAAAGGTGTGGGTTCAATGCGTTATATTTAGAAAAACACATAGCTACACATTCGCTGTGGTTAGAGATCTCACCGAGATCTGAATTTGCTTTAACACGTAGGCTTTCGCGACCAATATTGTTCATAATCAACGATTTTTGGGTTTAGATTGCGTTATTTATAAATGTGTCGTAACCCTCCACCACCCGACACGGCCAATCAGTAAAAAAAAAAGTGTCACGTTGACAAAAGACAAATAGTTCACTGCTTTAGCCCACCGGTGTGTTGAAGCGTGAAACCACAACATTTACAATTTGAGTACGACGTTTCGCTGGTAATTGCATCCAGCATCATCGGGCAATTCGCCAGAATGGTGAGGCTCTGCTGTGTCTCCCGTTCTTATATAGAGCAGCAGCAGGGTGACGTCATCATTAACTCATTAACTCATCAGGTGCAAAGATTTGAGGGGGGGGGTTATTGTAATTATATACTTGATTAGTAATAAGGCTATTGTTACGATGCGAGTTGTAGATTAGTAATCATTTGGAATGTGTTCTATTGTGATTATGCTACATTAATAATCAGTTAGTGCTTGTTTCCCTTATAAGGAATTGTAATGCATCTTATTTAATAATACGCTTCCAGGCCGCACTAAGCCTGTAGCTGTCTGAGCGATTAAAGTTATTTCTGTTTCTCTCAATCTCAATGGATTCTCTAATTAGTCTTTGCCAGTAGTAACTAGTTTTACACAACACTTCAAGGTGTATATCGGATTAATTGTGTATGTGGCAGATGCTATATTGGACAGACAGGGCGTAACGTTAGTGTAAGACTAAAAGAACACCAGAGAAATATTAAACTATCGCAAACACAACTGTCGGCAGTGGCAAAACATGCTTGTCAACAGGGACACTCAATTGATTTTGACAACGTTGAAGTGTTGTGTAAAACTAGTTACTACTGGCAAAGACTAATTAGAGAATCCATTGAGATTGAGAGAAACAGAAATAACTTTAATCGCTCAGACAGCTACAGGCTTAGTGCGGCCTGGAAGCGTATTATTAAATAAGATGCATTACAATTCCTTATAAGGGAAACAAGCACTAACTGATTATTAATGTAGCATAATCACAATAGAACACATTCCAAATGATTACTAATCTACAACTCGCATCGTAACAATAGCCTTATTACTAATCAAGTATATAATTACAATAACCCCCCCCCTCAAATCTTTGCACCTGATGAGTTAATGAGTTAATGATGACGTCACCCTGCTGCTGCTCTATATAAGAACGGGAGACACAGCAGAGCCTCACCATTCTGGCGAATTGCCCGATGATGCTGGATGCAATTACCAGCGAAACGTCGTACTCAAATTGTAAATGTTGTGGTTTCACGCTTCAACACACCGGTGGGCTAAAGCAGTGAACTATTTGTCTTTTGTCAACGTGACACTTTTTTTACTGATTGGCCGTGTCGGGTGGTGGAGGGTTACAACACATTTATAAATAACGCGATCTAAACCCAAAAATCGTTGATCTGAATTTGCACAAACTTTGTGTGAATTTAAGTCGTTCTAATTATAGTTATCGCCATCACCGACGCTTCCATCAAACTCCCAGCAGAGGTCGCTGCTCTTCCATGGCTGCTCGTGCAGTCCTCGCCAGCCAAGGTGATGATGGCTCCCTGTAGAGGACGATTCATCCAGAGGGGTGGTCCTTCTCCTCTTGAGTTTTGCTTTTGAAACAGCAGCGCTGACGTCCCCACAGCCTCTGCCAGCTCCACATGACACGACCACCGCAGCTGGCAGGCGAGCAGCTCATGCCCTCCCCCCACCCCGCACCAAAACCTCCCCAGCCCACTGGCTCACCTGCACGCACCCTTCACACTCCCGTCCCCTACCGCGGGTCGGGAGGGGTGCGAGGTTCAGGAGGGCGGCGCATTCTCCGCCTGCCGCTCGGCACGGCGCAGCGGAGGGGCCGGGAGGTGAGCGCCCTCGCACTCAGCCTCGCCTGCATCGGAGAAGTACGGCTGCTGGAGAGCGCTCAACGCAGAGATGCGCTTGCTCGGGTTGAAGGTGAGCAATTTCTACAGGAAGCATGGCGCACAAAGGGGAGAGAGAGAGAGAGATAGATGAGATGCGGTCATTGCGGTCAGCGATGGTGTTGCGATACCAAGTGAAACGTTTGTGAGAGTGCTAAATAAAAATAGGAGGCATGTAACAATTCTGACGTTTAGCATACACGGATGGAATCGTTGATGTGAGAATTTATTATTTACAATGATTGCAAAATACATGCGATTTACATGCTGTTAGTTTTAGGCTAATGGGACAATTAAAACTGTCCAAATGAGACCAAAAAAACGAGGAACAAATGTGACAATAAACATTTGCCCAAAGAATTGTTAATTTAATTGTGACCCTGTTTCAATTAATCAGAACTCTGGAGGGTTGAATCACTAAAGGCTACAAAATAAAGGAACAAGTGTTTAAAAATGTTCTATTTCCTGGCAAGTATGGCTTGATAATCTTTGGGCCAACTCAACTTTCAGAAGTATTTCAGGTATTCCACAATATGGGAGATATGGACATGTTTCATGAAGCCATATAAAAACTACGGATGAGGAGACCACAGATCTACAAAGACATCGAAGATTAAAAGTGCACCACTAGCACAGGAAGACTTGCAAGTGTGAGGGTCCAAATTTGACAAGTTCTATAATTTCCTACAAATTAGTGACAGTCTCGTGCACCAAGTCACTCTCACAAATTATACTTCTCTTGGTCTCTTAAGATCTCACCTGGTTTAAGAAATTAAACTTAAAACTTGAAACACTGGGTAACACTAAGCAAACCGTCATTGTACAAAAATACAACAAGAACAAGGACGTGTATACACGTAGGCGCTGGTTTTCTGCACAGATCATGAAAGATGGCATAAAATAAAACGTAAAATTACGCTAGTTCTACTGTTGTTATCTTAGTGCTGGATGTGCTAAACGGAAGTGCTGGCGCTGTGACGGGAAGTGGGAATATGTTGCGCCGCCGGGGTAGAACAAGCCCCTCTCACCAGCAGCAGCTCCTCCCCCAATGGGCCCATCTCTGGCACAACGTTTTTGAGTGCCTGTGGGGGGCGGTAGGCAAAGGAAGTGTACGGCAGCGACACGTCCTGCGGCCAGTCGTCCCGGTTTGGCAGGCCCAGTAGACTGCACACCATGGAAGCGGCAGCAGCATTAATGTCGGAACACATTTTCAACATTGCCATCAGCATCGGCGTCAGCACCATCACCAATCAGCGTCATCATTCCAATCAGCATCATAATCAACGTCAATTATTTGTGTCACAATCTGCCTAAGCGTAACATTTCAACATGACCACCTGCAGCAACAGCCTTTCCATAAGCATCATCAGCATACATTTTCAACGTGACTATCAGCATCATCGGCATTAGCATCAGTGTCTGCATGTGCGTCAGCAGCACCAGCCTCTTATGTTGCTTGAATAAGTAGTCAGAGACAAAGGGGCATCTAAGCTTATTTTATATTTATAGAGTAACTTTAACATAATTATAAAAAAACGGTATAAATAAATAAATTATTTCGGTGGATAGGGGCGTTCAAGGGATGAGGAATGGGTGATCATGGTAGAGGATAACTAGAGGGTGAGGAAAGAGTAGGGGAGGGAAGAGAATAGGCGATGGAGGTAAATATGCAGCATACTCTAGCTGGGAAGATACAATTGGTATGATGTCACATATCCTGTCACAGAGTGACAGTGATTCATCTCAAAGAGCACAGGGACACGCACGGCGTCCTGTTCTTCTCTGCCAATGCCATGACCGTTGCTTTTCTTCCAATTAACATATTCCCGCGGAGAGAGCTGGTAGGAACTTTGGGTTGCTCGGTCAATGGCCAGGGTCAACGGCGGCGTGGTGTATTCCGCAAATATGGCCGACTGTGAGGGCAGGCACAAGCCGGCGTGAGTAGGTTAAACGTTGAGTTGTATAAGGGCACCACGGGGTGACCTGCCCCTCCCCTCCCAGCCCCACCCCTCCCTCCCACCCCCCACCCAGCCCCTCCCCAACCTCCCCACCCAGCCCCTCCCCAACCTCCCCACCCAGCCCCTCCCCACCCTCCCCACCCAGCCCCTCGCTCCCCACCCTCCCCTCCCCACCCAGCCCCTCCCTCCCCATCCAGCCCCTCCCCACCCAGCCCCTCCCTCCCCATCCAGCCCCTCCCTGCACGACGGACACAATAATCCCCTGTGGGCTGGTGTAACCAGGAAGTTCCTACTAGTAACAGCCACTTCTATGGGTCCTTTTAAATTCCATTGACTTGGCTCGCGATGTGGAGAAGTAGTCATTTACATTCCAATGATACCCCTTTGAAATGGTGTCAAAGTGGACACATTTGCTGGCTGTTCATTCACCTGCTTACGTTTCAGATACTGTACTTGAGTTGATGTATTTTGAAATGATGCACAAATACGACACGACAGTTCACCTTCATAAATTGCAATCCCTTACCAAGCTGCACAGAACACAATTCACATTCTGCTGCTGTGTTTTCATTTCCAGTTAAAATGCACGTTGCAAGAAGATGAATGCGCATTGACGCTTTTTGGGGAGAGCTGCTCGACTTTATACATGCATTCGCATTCAAGTGGAACACGCATGGTGCCTGTGCTACTCAGGCACCACATTGCTTCCTGTGCTCCGGTGTGGAGAAGTGAAGCAGTGGGTGAAGTGCATGGTTGAAACCAACACAATAACTCAAGGCATTTCCGTTGTCAAAACAATTCCAGAAACATTATCATTTTTGGCAACTGGGCTTGTCACGATCGAATCCTACTTGTCAAATGGGATGGATGCTGCAAATGCCCCCAGGGTGGTTTAGGCCACATGAGTCAGGTCGTGGTTTCTATTTTAAGTTTATAATGGAAGTTGCTTGTCCAACAGTTTTGCACTCATCAGCTGGGGCAGGAAAGGGCCAGTTAAACAACCCAGGAAAGGAGCAAAGGTCACAACCTCTAACCTCATACCCCCACTCGCCCCGCGTGTGCATTTCCCAGAACTCTCGCAGGCAAGCGGTCAACTCTGCAATTGGTTCATGGGCTTCCACACGTTGACCAATCAGGGCCGGTCCCATTAGTGGGGCACACCTCGCTCACAGGTCACAAGCGGGAGGAAGCTGCGGAAATGAAGCTCAATCTGCTGGACCCCACCTCCACTCGTGGACACCCGTAAAGCAGTAATGGAGCCGTTAATCTCTCCCGAGGAAGGCGCGTCCCGTTTAGAGGGAATTATCGGGCAGCAAGAATGTGAAGCAAGAGTTTACTCCCAAGTCACAACAGTGATCCAGAAACTGATTGGTTGAATGCACACACAGGCAGATGATGTTAAGTGACATTAAACTCACGTGTATCTCCACAAGTATATCTCGCTTCCATTATCGTCACTTTTATATGACAGAATATAACATATCCCGTGCTTAACATTACATTATTAATTGAGCAGCTGGTGAGGATATATATTTAAAAACTAAGTTTGTACCTAAGACATTTAGATTCAAATAATGGCAGGCGGAGCAGTGGTATAGTGGTGAGTGTACCGTGGTATGAACCCCACAACCCCAGTTTAAATCCTAGCCAAGGCTAACATAATCTATGAGTGATATTAAAACCGATACTGGGTACTGGCATCTCTTCCCCACCCCCTTCACCAAACCACACTGACCAGCGTGGTGAAGTATGATAACAAAAAACCAACATGGGCGACACGGTGTGAGGATGCCTTCATCTTTTGGTGGATTGAAAAAAGGGCTGGAATTTAATAAGATGCCAGCAATTGGCTTTTTTCCTCCTGAATGCTTCTGAAGTTTTATAGTGCTCTATTCATGAATGGAACAGACCACGCTGAACTTGATGTGAGAGCTGCTCATGTCTGACGTGGGGGAACGGAGGATTGCGTATGCACACAGGTACCAACGTGTTGACATGAGAGAGGAAGTCCAAGGTGAAAGAAACATAAAAACTAGAACAAAACCTGTGAGTCTCCCCCCTCCACGCTTGCAAAGGCAGGAAGTCGCGAGGGCTCGTAGATAAGCGTAGTTAACCCGCAACGGACACTTTTCCACCACCACCCAGGCCACACCTCCCCAGTGCTGCGCTCTCGCTGCCCCTGCCTCATCCCTGCCTTCCCTCCCGCACATGCATGGCCGCAGTGGCGGCAGCGCCATCACATGTGCTTGTGCTGTGACTCGGTTGTGCGGAATGCACTCAATCCTTCGGTTGTGAACAATGATATGGATGTTGATTGCTTCAAGTATTGTCCAGGCAACAATGGAAAAATAACAAAATGCTGTGGAAATAATGTGTTTTTTTCTTTAAAGAAACAATACTTACTCAAAAATCTTTGTCAGCTGATCAAAATCGGAGCTTCCGCAGAAGAGAGGCCTGTGAAGAAAAATGAGACACTTACTATAAACAGTGTCTCGGCTCCGAAAAACCAGGCTGCAGTCCAAGCCGTTAAAAAAGTGGAACTTTTTCAAGTAATAATTTAATGGGGAGAGGTGGCATAGTGATTAGTGCACTATGGACCCAACAACCTAAGTTTGACTGCCAGCTACAGCTAACATCTGTGGTGTGCAATGTTTAGACTGGTTCAGGGCCTTCCTCCATGTGAATAACCAGCCCTGCTGGGCCTGTGCTTATGGTATGTGCGGCGAGGTGGGTGGCCCGTGGCAAAGATACCTGCGTCTGAACATCTCGGCAAAGATGCAGCCAACGCTCCACAGGTCAACGGTGGTGGCATAGCTCGACTGCAGCAGGACCTCCGGGGCGCGGTACCACAGCGTGACCACCTGCAGCCCATGCCGCATATGCACACACAAGCACACAAGCGCACACACACGCATGCACCGTTATAAGAGTCCTTGGACATTACAGCAGCCACTGCCGGGACGGGAAGCACCTCCCACGCTTTCCACATTCGCCAGTCCACTCCGTCCACCTGTAGACATTGTCTAACGCCTTAGAAACACCCAACGGTCACGATCAGTAGACCCAAAAGAGGAGGCCACATCTGGGCACATGGTGTGGCAATGAAAAGGGGTCATGCTGCATTGTCAATACCACTAACATCCCCGTTACCATGTAGCCATGTATGTATGTGGTGTGGGTGAAGGACAGGCTGTCACAACCATCACCACCACCATCCTGTCCATCTTGTGCGTTGCACCCACCACAGTGAAACGTGGTAAATCGTGATAGTTGTATTCAAGATCAAGACGTCACCAGAGCCAAAACTGTTGATGCCACCTATGCGTCGGCAATGCTTTAGACCTTCCGTCAGATTCCGCAGTTGCTGCACAGTAGACACGTAACCTCCCAGATCTGTTCTCCACAGTATCCCACCATCGGGTCTTAGGTCTTCCCCTTGACTTAAAACTAAATCAAGCAATCAGAGGAGTCTCAGATTTGTGGTACGTATGTCAAGTCAGCAGAGGGCCACAAGCTACGTGGTATAAATAGGCCTGTTGCTGAGCAAAATCCTCCCATGAGTCACAGCGAGAAACGCAGCTTTGGCACTGGTGCCGATAAGGGGTTAAGCGTGTCATTGTGCGGTGGTCAAGGCGGCCTGCGGCCGGCCTTGCTGTTGACTCGGCAAAATTGACCTCAATCGGAAAAGCTTGCCTTCTCATGGCGGGCCTAGGCAGCAATCGCTGCCATTCACATTCCCATTGCCACACCTCTGCCCTTCGATGACTGATTTGATGATTCAGAAATGCATTCAAAATATATTTCTTACTTAATGTGTAACAAATTAAAGAACCAATGGATGGATGCATAGCTCTTCTCTTGGCTAAGCAACTTGCAGAGCTTCTGTGATGCTGCTAACAGGTTTTGGCGGTTTTCTTAGTAAATTTTCTGAACGGTAAACATTAACACCACTCAATGTAATGTGAACATTTTACACCAGTGTGCAAGTGAGTATGGACATTGGAATAGTTTCTCTTTACTAGAGTTCACGAGTTTACCGCATAAACATTCTCTGAACATTAAATGAGCAAAAGAAAAACACCCATGGCAGCTCACAAAAACACAATGTGAAAGTTACACACGAGTCAAAATCCAGTGTTAAATAAATTGCTGACGGGAATTTCCTGCCGGAGCAACAAAGGACACAGTTTGCTCAAATGCGCTCACACACCTAGTGCTCTCACTGGTATACTGCTGCCAATTTAACTGTTCAGACCAAAGGAGAAATTAATCTCTTTTTTGGATGCGATGTTCAGAAACGGCGCACAGGACTTCCTGTTGGAAGTGTGAGTGACACGCATCTTGGCCAACTCAGCCGCATTTGCAATCCTAGGTTTCACAAAACCATTAAGCCAACAGCCGTGACAGTATCTTGACATTATCTGGCACAGTGACACTCACACTGTCATGCCTCATCATTGCCAGGGGGACTTTTTTCTCTCCTGACTTTTGAAGACTGTCATTTAGATAATTTGTGCAATTCAACAATACACTAAAGTAAAAAAAACTCATCTGTGAAGCATTAAGACTTTGTGAACACTATCAAGTAAATAAAGTTGTTAGACCCTTTACACTTTGAAACAGAGGCAGCTCATAGTTGTAAGCCAGAACGTTGAAATGTATCTGCTGAAATTAATGCTGTTAATAAAGCAAATTGCTCAACAACGGGGCGTTTGGCGGTGGCTACACGATTCGCCCTCTTTATGCCGAAGGCTTCTCCGCTCCGCGCCCCAGGCCGCCTGCACTGTGGTCACTGCTGCTGCGCTCGCTTTCAAAGAAAACCGGTAGTGGCCCCCGGCCGGGCGAGGCACAGTCGACCGCGGCGGAAGCTGCAGCCCTAGGCCACCACTCGCAGGGAACATCCTGACAATAATCGGTCGCAACACGCGCGGCATCGCACGCTCACACGCACGCACGCACGCTCGCTCGCTCGTGGCGCCGATATCACGACGCCAGAACCCACAACGTTGCAAACCCCAGCCAATCCGTTCCTCTGCAGCCACCAGTGCTTCAAGCGAAGAGGCTTTCTCAGAAATCCCACAAACGTGGCAACGAGCCACCCCAGCACTCTCCCACCCGGCATGGTCTTAACGAGAAAACGGGACTCCCTAGAGACCGCAGTTATAATGCATGGGATCTAAACGCTACCTTTTTGCACGACCATATATACAATACCGCAGGAGCCAATCATGCACCAGCTTTGGCCTCATGTAACCTTCACAAATATAGATATGTCAATCAAGCAGCAGTGAACAGAATAAACACTAAAAGCAGTCTCCGATTCATACACAATCTGTACTGTATGATGATGATTGTCATCATTTTTTCATTGTTCAGTAGATAGTTAATGCTTTCCAGATAAAGGCCTCGACATGCTATTGCCTGCAGCAATGCATTCCCTCCGCATCGGCATGAACTTTACCATCTAGAATTCCCACTCAGCCCTGTGCAATCTGGAGCATTGGCCTCATGTCTCTGCTGGAGCAACTCTGCTTTGCCAGATAGCCTGCACACACATGCCTCCCTGCACAAGAGGAAGATCACCACTACAGGAGTACCATCAATGGCTTTTACGGTCAATCCAGCAATATTGCCCGATGAATCATCGCTTATCGTGTCATGCCACCGAGTGGCCGCCCCCTGATGCAGTTATCCTGGGTTAGTCACGAGTATAGGTTTTGTACGACCCATAACTACGCCCCCATCACTGCCAAGCCACTACTGTAAGAACCAAGCACAGGCTCCTTTAGAGTAGAGAGGCGAATGGCCTCTGTGCTCAAAATAACAGTTTCTGCATTTCATTTCTCAGTATTTTCTTTCGATTCCATATAATTCAGTTCCGGGCCAAGAGAACCGCAGCGTATTTTTGCAATGAGTGGTGCATCGGGTGGCAGAGCCGGGTTGGGGCTGAGTACGATCACCGCCTGTTCTCTTCCCCCACCCTCCCCACTTACTGTGCAAACACCATCGCATCCGGCGTGCACCAGCTGGCTGCGTGGATGGAGGCCCCACGCGAGCTCCAGCTCAAAGGGCGGAAACGGAGCAGCGGCTCTCGAGCGCATGACTCATAGCCAGGACCACGCGGCTCCGGCTGCCAGAATGGGACCCATGATCCTCACCCCGCAGCACCGCGGCATCGCACACACCGCACAGCGCTTGGCGGAACAGCACGCGTGCCGTCACGAGCGATATTGGCAACAACGAATACTGGATTTTTATTCGTGCTAACAACGTATTGTCCACTATCGCTGAGAACGTTGGCTTTGCTCATAACCAATTACTGGGGAATGAAGAGAAAATGTTGGATTAAGCAATACATTCGCTTAAATTCATCACACTAAATCGGGTATGTATCTGTTGCAACTTATTCTTTGTACAAATTGTTCCATCTTAATTATCATGCAGGCACATAATTATCATTCAACATTGCTAAACGTAGCGGGCTGTGCCCCCATAATAAACAATTAAATAACTACAGATGATTTTCATTGTTATGATTACGCTTTGCTATTTCAAGAGGATGCAAACTTTTTCCACAAAATTGAATGAGCTGCAGCTCAATGTAACCATAATTCAGAAGTGATCACCTACCATACTTAAAAGTGAGTTCGCACGAGCAGTGATGCAGTAGAACAGAAGGTTCCCTCTAAAGTGCAGAGAGGCGCTCAGCGACACCGGCTAAGGAGCTGCGCTGCTCACATGGGCAGCATGCCCGGGCAGGCTCCGCACTCGGCACCCACCGCCTCCATCACCGCCAACGCATTGAAGCCTTCACGTTGAAACGTCTGCTACGGCAGAGCTCTGCCTGCGCCTGTTGCTGCCGCCACCGCCTCCGCCACTATTGCCGCCGCTGCCGCCGCCACCCCTCACTGGTTGCGTACCGATCGCGATTGCCGTGAGTACCGCACGGCATGGCTGCCCGGCGCGCAAACGCTCCCCACTCCGCCCCATCGCAACTCGTGCTCAGGATGCGCCGTTCCGGGGATCACCTTCCATTAGTTTCCGCTAAAATCTTCGACGTGACTGCCGCAGCCTCCATCGCCCACCTGCGACGTTCCTACGAGCGACGTGCACGGTAACATCCTCGCGGTGACATCCTCATGGTAACATCCACACGGTAACATCCACACGATAACTGGGTAGCGGTAACATCCATGCCGCGGCGGGCTTCTGGTAGTATCCACGAGGACCTAAGCCGCAGTCGGCGTTCACGGCGCACAATGAGAATTGGCGTCGCGATCCGGGACTACTTGTACGCCGAAGTGCGTAAATGCATGGTCCCGTCCTATTGGTCGACCCGTAAATACGAAGGCGCCTTGCATTATTATTCGTCGAAAAAGATTCCCACGCGAGTCGTTTCTACACCAATCCTAACGGAGCCAAGCCGCCCGCCTGAATGTCCTATTAGGGCAAGGGATGCGACCGGGACCTGTTAGCGATGCACTTACCTAGGGTGATGCATTGATAGATAATCTACCATTTTATAATCAACTTCTTACTTTTTTCTTAACAGGTGAGTGAATATTCTTGGTTCTTTCGGTAAAGTCACGTAGAAGGGAAGCAATAAAATAATAAAAATATAAAACAATACAATTCTCACGACGTTTCGACTGCAACACAAGCAATCATCATCAGGTGTGAAAAACACAGCAAGAGCATTTGAAAAAAGTGGCACTTTTTTCAAATTTTGGCACTTTTTTCAAATTTTCTTGCTGTGTTTTTCACACCTGATAATGATTGCTTGTGTTGCAGTCGAAACGTCGTGAGAATTTTATTGTTTTATACTTTTATTATTTAATTTTTTCCCTTCTACGTGACTTTACCGAAAGAACCAAGAATATGAATCCCTGCAGTCACGAAAGCTTTAAATCAGGTGAGTCAATATTGCAAATTTGATGGCTCCATATCTTACAGAAAAACAGATAGAAGGTGGTAGCAATGATGGAGATTCATACATCTGTGCCTCACCCTACACACGCACTGTGTCTATTCCAGGAAAAAATGTGGGGCATACACCGACGCAAAAGAAAACTATACAAATTCCGTGACACCGGTTCAATTAAAAACGTGACACTAAAAACAGTAAAAACCCTAATAACTGAGAATGTGATGCTTGCAGGAGGCCATGCTTAGCAACCCTCAATCACTATCTATAACTGTCTCATTTTCCCATATTATTTAAGTGGAGTATCTATAAATGGATCACCCTGTATTAATGTCAACTGGTTCTTCACCTGCTGCTCAGTGCGGATTGGTGGAGGAGGAGCCCAAGGCTGATTCTTACATTATTTGCCAACTCGATATCGTACATTTAAGAAACGTTATTTTATGAAAACATTTAAATAGTTTAAACGATAAATGTCAAATGATAAAAAGAACATCAAACACCGGGAGGTTTTTCAGATTTTTTTTCTGTTGAATTCAATCCAAGTCACATGATACTTTGTGCTACATACACTGGCTGTGCTAGTCGGCAGATGTTTTACTTTGGGGTTTTTTAGATGTTTAAAAATTACATCAATGCAGGGCCCACAAAATGCTAATAATATTATAACGCCCTTACTAGGTTTTACGTTGATAAGAACTTGCCCAGATTGTGCTGGTAGCTTAAATTTTTCCTGCATCCAACAGGAATACTTGAAAATGAAAAGACATTGTTTTTCTTTAATATGTTACATCAATCCCTCAAGCTGATCATCCCCTACTCAGCTCAATATCAAAACATTGACAGTCCATCCACCTTCACCACGATCACACAACTCCTCTCTACACTGGCACGTGACACAGGTTTAACTGAGAAGGCCAAGATGACAGAAGATGTCCTCGGCACAGCTTGGCTACAACACAATTCACAACAGCGTCTGGCTGGACAAGTTCCTGGGCTCCAAATCGTCACGACAGTGGACCAGCGTGTGCTGCGCTGGCTGTGAAACTTGCTGACGTGCACATGCTGGATACTTCAAGACAAATTAATCACTTACCGTCCACGTCTAGCACCTGTTCTCCAATAATAAAAGTGCATAACTGGAACTGAATGACAACAAGCACAAGCGCGATTCTCTCGCAATGTTTAGCAGGTGGAAAACGGACTGCCAACACAGTGTCAGCAGAGAATTGGCCGCAGGTGAAAAAGGCAATAGATAATAATTGAAGAGCGGCAGGCATTTAGAGGTGAGGGGGTGGCGAAGAGAAGCAGCAACAAACATGCAAGGAGTAACTCAAAAGATTAAGGGCAACACAAAGGTGAGGAGTGGCAGGTAAAGGGAGTCAGGTGAGCGATGAGCAGCAAGTGAAGGGCGATGGACGGGCGAGAAGCGCGGAGTGAACAGGCTGGGGGGGGGGGGCAGGTCTACGCACACACACACACACGTGCGCACCGTCCTTCCCTGCGTCACACACAGGAAGAGCCTTCAGGCAAGGTTAGGTCTCAGCTGGGTTAGACCAAACAGTTTTCATGCCCCTCAAGGATAATTACCAGACTTTGACTTTTATTGCAAATAAGCCAAGCATTTGTACTGTCTGTGGTGCTTCAATGTAAAGGTTCCCTAAGCGCCTATCTCCTGGTTTGCTTCCATGTTCTCGTTGCCTGAACGTTTGTGTTGTTTAACCAAAGGCACTGGGCAATCCACCCCTAAATAAGTACTGGGACTTGGCGAGGCTCTTTTGATAAAACGAGCAAGGGACAATTCTAGATTTGAAGCTTTCGTGACTGCAAGGATTCATACTCTTAGTTCTTTCGGTAAAGTCACGTAGGTAAAAAATGAAATTAAAATTAATATAATTATTATTTTATTTTTATCAATTTTAATTTCATTTTTTACCTACGTGACTTTACCGAAAGAACAAAGAGTAAGGAACATTATTGTCATTCAAAGGGAAACAGTGGCGCAGTGGTAAGTGCCCCGCGCTAGGATCCCGACGACTTAAGTTAAATTCCCCACCACGGTTAACATCGGCAGCAACTAACAATCGAACCACTCCTGCCTTCCTCAACCCCCTTTTCACCAACAACCTGTACTGACCAGCATGGTGAAGCATGGTAAAAAATAAATATATTAACAACATAGCCTGGGGATGTCTTCATCCAGCAGTGGATTGAGGTTTGGTTTAAAAATGTTTACTATATATGAAAGAAACCAAACATAGCTGAGCACATTCTAGATTTGAAGTTTTCGTGACTACAAGGATCCATACTCTATGGTTCTTTCGGTAAAGTCACGTAGGTGAAAAAATAAGAATAAAATTAGAAATCAGGTTTTTATTACTATGGTTGTCCCACATGATGACAGAAGCTTGCGTTGCTTCCGAAACGTCGTGATTTAATTTGATTATTTTTATTTTTTATTTTTTCACCTACATGACTTTACCAAAAGAACCAAAGAGTAAGGCTGAGCACGTAATGCAGTGCACAAGCGCTGCATTGTCAGCACCGGCCGGGCACCTACCCCCTTTGCGCCGTCATGTGCCTCGGCAAGGGCTCTGCATCTTCACCCCACTCTGTCTGGTGCTCATTCACAGATGCAAAGTGCCCTCGAGCGGTGCGTTGGAAATGCAGATGTTCCATCGTTACACTATATTTTAGTTGCTATAAAAATAAATTTCCTCAACGAGCCGTCTGTTTTGAGTTACTGTTGAATGTGATGCACATTAACCCACTTTACTGTACCACTTCCTGGAGCTCATTGTTATTAAGTCACTGATTTGTGTCTTGAATTAAGTGCCAAGTTAACCCCTCTGCCATCACTGCATGTTTAATTTAATGTTGCACATTGAGGTGAGGAAACACTCACAACGACAGCATTGGATTGACACCATTGCTCGTGATCATCACATAGTTATCTGAATTCCTGCAGCGCAGCCATGCTAGAAATCTCTCGTGGAGCTCATCATGGGACCTGCGGCACCGAGTAGTGGATCGAGATCACTGGCTTCCCTGAAGGTTTGCAGGTTTTAAGTTACTGTGCTCCCCCGAACAGTGCCCGGGGGCCAGCAGTTGGTTTAAAATGGTAAAGCTTGAGAAGTAGAGATGAGCCGTAACTTTTTAAAGAATAAAAAAATCTGTTGGCATCTTTCACATTTAAAAATGAAAAGTGGTGGATTATTTTTAACGGCAAGTTGGACAAAGAGAGATTTTATAGCAACTCTCAGACCGAAATGCACTGATGAACAGGAGATACATCTGTGCGAGCGTTGCGTAAAGCCACACTTTGACCACACAGCAAACAGTTTGAGACTTGGCACGGGAGACGGGGAAAGCGTCTGGGCCCAAAACTAAAAGCTCAAGTAATTTGTGTTGTTTGCAAAAGGCAAGATTTACATTTTCGCACGGACCAAAAAATAATGCACCATTGCCATAAAAAGAAAACGATCTGGGCGCTTTTATGGTGTCAACGAACAAGGCACAATTTGCCGGCTCGAGGCCATTAGCTCCACTTGCATCTGTAGGTGTCGCGGTGCCAGCGGGCGGTGAATAAGCCTCCATTCACTCATCGCCAAGGGCTCCGGGCCATTTCTTGGTTCATCACCCTAACATAATCTCAACAGCTGTACCGAAATCATGTAAACAAGGGCGCTTAACAAAAGAGATGCTCCAGGACAAAAATTGTACAACTGTTATACATGTCCTGTAATTATATAATTACAGCCCTTTGTCAATTCACTGTTAGATTGCTGGATTAAGTCATCTCCATGCCATATCAGTCATGGGTGTTCATTGACCATACTTCACCACGTTGGGCAGTGTGGGTTGGTGAATAGGGGGTGCTCAGTAAACACTCACCACTGATGTTACCAGTGGCCAAAAATAGGACTCAGGCGGCTAGGTTTATAGCTCAGTGTGTGAATCGCTGCACTCTATTTGGAATAACACTGCTTAGGACTCACAAAGCTGAACGTGATCAGTCGGCCTCAAGTTATAAATATCACCAAAATGAAAGATCTCCATATTTTGGCCAACTAGCCTTTGAGCGTCTTTTAACTGATGCCTCAACTATTAAAACCATCATCTTTAAATACACATTGTTTTAGCTACATTAATTTTGTTTTTAATGTAAATTTCAAACTCGTAGCAGAAACATATTTCCATCAACTGATGGAGATGAGCCGTAATCACCCATTCATTTTATCTAGGAGACGCTTTCACTTTAAAGCATTGCAATATCTAAAGAGTGAACGTGCAAACATATCTGCCTTACCACCGAGGTAAGAGCCATCTGGAAGCTGTAGATGCGTGCGAGGCCAAAGTCGGCGAGCTTGACCTGCCCGTCGCTCGTCACGAGGATGTTCTGGGGCTTGAGGTCGCGGTGCACCACGCGGTGAGTGTGCAGGAAGTCCAGCCCGTTCAGCAGCTGGTGCATCATATCCTGGCCACCACAGGGCACACACAACGCGTCGGCATGGCGGTGAGACAGGAGGCGTTAGCTGTTGACGAGCGCCAGTTTAAACGCGTTCGCGTATCAAATGGAGAAGCGCCAAGATTCTAGGCAGAAGGCACCGCACTGTGTATCACATGCATGGTGGAAAATACAGAATTTCCGTTTCAAGTGTACATGCACAGCTGTTTATAGATGTAATGAAATCACTGCTGGTAGCGTGCCCATTTGACAATGCTTTCCAGTAATCCTCGCACAATTTGCTCTTTCTCTGCCAAACGTGGTCTTGATTATACGTGAGCTCCAAAGGGGCCACACGAGTGGTTTGTGTTATACTCCTTTCCTAGACAAAACCGACATTATTTTCAACAACAATGTTGCCATGGCTTTTGTGATGAATGCACTTTTCTAAGGCAATTCTGACATGTGGTACAAGGCTCATCTTGAAAAAAAATTGTAATACTAACGGGAACACGATGATGAGAAATTCTGCATCGCACATGGCCACAAAATATGATGATTTTGTGATTGATGTGCCTGAGCCAGTAACCACAGACACCAATTTCACATCACCTGTTCCATAAACTCAGCCTCAAGAGAGTCGACAGAGCAGGCGAGAGGCAAGGTGTTTCAGGTAAAGTAATATAATCGAAACATCACCGTAAAACAGCAGCGCTGGTACTTGAACATAACCTTGCCTGATCAAATAAAATCATATCAAGTAAAAATGTATTACTCAAATATTTAGCTATGTGCCTGTCTGTCCGTTACCACTATTATTACGTAGTATAACAATCACGTGGATGATAGGCTTCGTGCACAACACTCTACAAGGGTCATCATTGAATGAAAACCTATTCTATAAGTACGTGAGCGACTCCAGGCTAAACAAACCAGATGATCATCCAACACTGGACTTTCATTCGATTTCGTGACATTCAATTTGTAAATCAGCAGGTGGACATGGCAGGGACACGGGCCGCAAGGCCAGCCTGCCCGCGCTATCACGAGAGCCCCTGTCTGGCCTCGGAGACTCCGTCAGGTTGAATGGTTTGGGCCCCCCGAGGCCAGGCGTCGGCTGCGCTATGCTCGCGTCGTCGCATATAGTGGCGGCGTGAGCGGAACCGGTGCTCCCCAACTGTGGGGCCCCTGCCCCAACACCCACACGCCTTGCGCACCACCACGGTCGAACACATCTCTCCAACATTCCTCCTTTATGAGAATCCTGCCTAATGTGAATCAGATGGATGGAAGAACAAAATTACAACAATTACCGCATGTCTTTCTATTCAACGGCCTCGCAGTATTTTTATTGGCGAGCAGACCTCGATTGGGCCCTCTGAGCCCTAGGCATTTCCACCGACTTTTTAGGAATCTTCAGAAACTGTGTTATAAAGCACATTTACAAGGAGATATTTAGAGCAGCAGTTGGCTCACTACCAACACTGCCAGAATGAAGAAAAAGGGATTTATTGTATCACTGGGCTCTCAAGAGGTTAAATAAAGGCAACAAAATACTACAATGAAACTCCTTTTGCACACAAGGCTTCTCAAAAGTGCTTAAAGGTAGGCAATCGGAACAACTTATGTGCGCTTGATGCAAAGGCTCGTGTACCACTGAGCATCCCTGTCCCACCGCAGTCGCACGAGGCGATGGCTCTGTGTTCCATGAATTGATGGTGGGGGAGGAGGAGCTGTTCAGACTCCTGCCACGGATGGGGCAGCAGCAAGGAGGAGGGGAGAATTTTAGTGCGCTGAGGAAAGCAGACCCACCACGTCGGAGCTTCCGCTGCCAGAGCAGGCCGCGCCCGGCAGCCCCAACCACGTGGCCCTCTCTGGCCCGGCCGCCCAGCCTCGCACAGCCGCCGCTTTGTGCCCGCGTCAGCTCACATTTTATTAATTATGCCAAGAAGCGGCAGCGGCGCGCACAGCCACGGGGACCGGCAGCACCAAACTCCGCTCCGGCAGAAAACCACAGCAAATGAACAGCTGGCCCGAAATGTTAATTATTTATTTAACGGACAGAGCATCCGGGCCATCTGCCGTACTACAATTGTTTCCCGTCCATCTCACAATTCATTTGCGGGTTTTTTTTTTCTTGATCTCTCTCTCTCCTCCCCCCACAATTTGGCAGCCTTCTTTTCTGCTGGTGGCAACGCAGTGTCCCGTGCAGCTGTCATCCTCCTCCGACAGTTACCTCCTGACCCAGCAACCGCATTTGTAGATGAGTGCTCAACAGCAGGTCCATTGAGCACAGAGTGCTCCAACAGCTGTTCATTCAATTGTCCAGCTTAGGAGTTGACCACAAAGACAAGTTTTAATACCAATTCGAAAGGCTGTAAAAATGAACCCAACAACTGAACAGAAAAGCAGCTTCTCCGACACAAGCAATTGAATGCATTAATAAGTAATCAACCCCTATCTATATTTTATATCTCAAGCCAACTTTAATTGTAGTCTTGCTGCCAATTAATTGTCAAATTCATGAGCACGTGCCATTTAAGTTCACAGCTGTCAACTGGTACAACAATGCAGCGATGGTGCACTGAAGTGAAACTCCCCACGTTTGGATGCGCACTCTTAGGGGGCATCACATCTATTATAAAAGCCCGGCGTTCCGTTTGTCCGACAACTAAATTATAATAACATTTCAGAAGGCCTGAAAGAACCGCCCCCCCTTCCCCCCCCCCCAGAAGAGGGGGTCAAAAGTTGATTCAACAGGTTTACAACAATTGTCGACGACCACCCCCCCCCCCCCCAAAAAAAATAAGTTCACCCCCCTCCCCCCACAAAATGATTTTCACTCCCCCACCCCCCCTCCTCCCAAAAATAAATGTATTTTGTAGGCAAATATGACAACACACCCTACATAAAATAGTCAGTAGTATCTGCACACATTGGGGAGGGGGGGGGAGAAGAGGACATCAGTGGGGGCGATAGGCAAGGCGCCAAGCGCCAAGAAGCCCTCTGCAGGAGCTTGAATAAGGCCGTAGGCCGCTGAAATTCTAGTCAATAGAAAGTGACGAATACGGGACTTCGTGTTCAACCAGCCTGGAGCAGCAGCCGAGGAAAGCTTTTACACTGGACCAATGGCCGAGGAGACACCGAGAACGCAGGCAGATGCACACCCCCTTCGTTGCTGCTATCAGAGTGTGGGAACCAATGAGTCCTGCATATTCATGTGGTGCTAAGCTTCAAGAGAGCTGGTGGGAGAAGGAGGAGCGACGAGCCGTGGCTGCAGCAAGCGACTTCTCGATCACAAAACCGCTTATCGGCAGCGTGTGAGCCAGGTGCGAGCTGTAAACTTTTATGTCACAAGACCACCGGTGGTTTTGTCACACCTGAAAGTGGGAAAATGGGGTGTGGGGCCTGGGAGCAGGAGACGCGTTTCCCTTCCACCAGTCCCAATATGACTCTTTTACCGTACTCTCGTTAATAAATACGACTTCAAAAGAGGGGTGCACTGACACCTTACATTTTCGCAAAGAAGCCCCTCTTTAATACCCATGATCCCAGAGGAACTGTAAGATAACAGAATATTTTCGTCAGCGCTTCTTTATGGAGGACACGTTATATTCACAATTTTCCTTCCTAATTATTCAATGAATTTTTACCACTCTGGGTTGTGATTTGATTCAACTCTCATTTTTAATAACGTGGTGCATGCAGTGGCCACTTGTGGCTAGAAAGGTAACGTCAATCCACTGTATGCCATATATGTAAGGTTATAGATATTATGCGATGCACGTCTTAAGAATCGACGTAAACATTTTTATTGATGCAGCCCTAATACTGAAATGTAATATTTAAAACAGGCATCCAAATTGGTAGAATGACATCTCTCTTTTCTTTGGTAAACTTTGAAGGGCGTTATTGCTTTTAACATAATTTGACAAGAGACAACGCCGCTTGGTATAGTATAGTGTCCTCGGTGGTTTAAACCTCTACTCCAATGCAATTGCAGCATCTCAACAGGTCGTGACCTGTTCTCAATTCCTTCATGCAAGGCCCATTTACCTTCAGAACAATGCCACTGCAAACACAGGTACCACCCCACTGCAAGCATGTGCGACCAAAGTCGGTGTGAAAGGAAACACATACAATAGACTGCTTGTCCTGCGGAGTGATTTTATGGCGTTCAAGATAACACCAAAAAAAGTTAAAATCGGAAAATAAACACACACTTTACACCCACTGATAAAATTCATTGGCCCATTGTACTGATGTATTCCAGTGGGGGAAGGTGGGAGGGTCATAAACAGATGTACATGAAAAAAGAGCATGTTCAGTTGCTAAAGTACGCACACAAAGCCACTGCACAGTCTTACATGTGGGGCAACCAGTGCATAACTTACAGCATTTTTCTTATCAAAAGTCAAAGTGATTTCCTGCTCAAAATATCATTGAGCCAGTGTTTATCACTTTCTTACATCCCTGAGCCATTTGTGGAGATTCCATAGTCATATGGGCGCGACAGAGTCTCTCACTGTTGACCTCCATCATTTTATTGATCCCGAAGGGATGATGGGCTGAGTCAACACTTAACCAGGATTTTAACTTAAAACCTTCTGATTGGGGGCTTCTCACTCTACCACTGAGACACCTGGCACAATTTCATATCAAGTCCCTTATTGAACATCTTCACCAAGGGATAAATTAGGAAGAGATAAAAATTGCATTTTTTAAAATGACCTTCAAGCAACATGTTACTTACTGGCAATGATGATGATAACACGTTTATATTTAAGTTTTATTTTGCCAACCAAATGATGCATTTTTGCAAAAGTCAACAAGTGCCACAGCCATTTCACACCGGCACGACTCCCATTATCACTCTCAACATTTAACGCACGCTGCAAAAAACATATTTACAATTATTCGCAACTCTACAATTACTGTAGCCGAGGAAGCTCGAATCTGCATCAGTGTCCAATCACAGAGCAGATATGGGCAGAGAACTGTAACAGAGCTCAAGCGAGGCGTGCGTGCCACACGCAGCAAAGAAGAACTACCCACGGCGATCGGCGATGGCGAACCGTCAAGGGGGAACCCGAGTGTTGTCGTGTGCACGGCTTTCTGGCCGTCATAGGTGCAGGAAAAGGCAAGGCATCGCTCGGTATTTGAATCTCTTCATAAGCAACGCGACCCTTCGTGTTGGAGAACAGTCCACGGGGCTCTCGGAGGTTTTTACCTTTATCTTGTCGGCGGGGAGGCCGGGCGCGGGCGCCTTCTCCAGGTAGGTGGACAGGTCCTGGTCCACGTGCTCGAAGACGAGCGTGAGCCTCGTCTCGCGGTCGGTGCGGGACGTGGCGCAGACGTCAAACAGCCTGGACACAAGGGCACAGGTCAAGCTACAAGTCGTATGTTTAACTGGGTGAGCATTCAAGATACCATGATAGTCTCGTTTGGGTCACTTCAATGACAAAAGCATAACAAATAAAATTAAATACAGCAATGAAGCCAACATAAATCAAGAGAAAAAAAACTGCGCCATATGAGTAATAAAAAAACCCAATAAATCTATGATGAATAAGAACTTAATTTTAACATAAGTCGGCTCCAGCAGATAATGTTTTTTTTTATCTATGGGACCCTTTTTGCCGGTATCAAGATAATGAAAAAATAGGCTTTACCCTTTCCGGTAGATAATAAAGGTGTTAAGATATTAAAACATCAAATAGACACCTATTGCAAGGCATAAAGTCTGAATTAACCACACGTGTGTCTTAAAACATGCAAAAAAAATGCTATGATAATGTATGCATTGTCCTTGAAATTGATTGACCCACACTAAAGACTTTTCTTTTCCTTTATGGCCTTGTCTCACCAGGGTTAGGCCAGAGAACACGAAAGGAGCAAAAAGCAATGAAAATACATTATCGAAGGATGTTTTATGAAATGACAGGACAGTAAGTGGGTTTTTAAAACCGTCTGTGTTTTAAAAATAGTCCTGAGACTCGGTAGAGATTTCTTAGACAAATATAAATATATAAGTTTCTTGAGACCTATTGAGGGTTTTTTTCTGGATAAACAATGGACATTGTCTTATTAAGTAATATCTGTGTATATATACAGATGCACTGGAAACATGTGCCACAAGCACATTCCTCTTGTGTAATTGTAACCAACATTCACGACCACTACATATTACAATGAAGCTATAATTATTTAATTTTTTAAGTGTAATTTCCCTCAAATTTTGTCCAGACTGTGCTATCGGTTTCACTTCAAAAGGTGAAGAGGCCATTCGAATCTCTCACAGAGCAGTGCAACCCTTGATGTTTAAGAACGACCCACGGAAGCGGATGTCACCGAGCTACCTCTGAGATCCCTTCAAGTGGTCTCCGGTCCAATCACTGATTATTTAATGCTTCACAAGCCACTGACTGGTACGGGTTAAACAGCACAACTATTTGTGAAGCTTCGATTTAAAGCTTTCGTGACTGCAGGGATTCATCTTCTTGGTTCTTTCAGTAAAGTCACGTAGAAGGGAAATAATAAAATAATAAAAATAAAACATAATAAATAATTCTCACGACGTTTCGGCCACAACGCAAGCAGCCGTCCTTAGGTGAAGAACAGGTGTGTCGGAAAGACAGCGTCTGAATGACAGACAGACCTGTTCTTCACCTGAGGACGGCTGCTTGCGTTGTGGCCGAAACGTCGTGAGAATTATTTTATTATGTTTTATTTTTATTATTTTATTATTTCCCTTCTACGTGACTTTACCGAAAGAACCAAGAAGATATTTGTGAAGCGTTTATGGACACAGGCACAACAGAGCTGGCTGCTAACTCCTCGTCCTACCAGGCTGGCGTAAGCCACTGTTCGGGGCCTAACTGCAGCAGGTCTTCCAGTGGAAAAAATCTCTGCGAGGAGGCGCAACAAAGACGCTGCGGAGAGAACCTGCTCGCATGGACGCACACACACACGCATGCACTCTTGGCTTTTGTATATTTCTCCACCATCCTGGCGACCAGGCTGAGCTGAGCGTGCCGGTCATGGATTATCAACAGCTCCGCTTTGATCTGACTCTCCAGCCCACCCGGACATGGAGTGCAGGAGTAGGGCTCGAGGGGGTAGAAGACACCTACAGAAGGGGCTCTTTATCTGCCCGGTTACTCCTGGCAGGCCTGGTGTGGTCGCCCACAGAGATCGCATGTAAGAGATTGAGATATCAGCAAACACATGCCACTTGTTTTTTTTCTAGGAGGGGGGGAGGCAGACCCTAATCATTCATTCAACCGCAAAAACAATAGCAGGGTCTGGCCCCTGCTCGCTGCTTCACACCGACTCCTATGGGGCCTCTGTTAGGAACCCTTGCCAGGAGCAAGGGTGCTGCACCATTTGCAACGTAGCAACAGAGATGACCCACGGTCAACAGCCATCAGCTGCAAGCAATTCAGAGGTCACCCCAGTGGCTTTGCATTTCAGTTGCTAAAATTAGCCCTGTATATACAACCTCTGAAGCAGGCATGTTTGGTATTGTCTCAGTATACAATGGTGCTACACTGTGCCAACAAAACATAGATACTGAAGTCTCAATTTATGAGTCAATGGCTGGCACTCGTGTGGTTTCCTATGAATGTTATTTAAAATTGTTTATTTAATAATGTAATAGACAATTCTTATCGTATAGATGAAATGGATACACCTACACTTGTACTTTTTGTGGAAAATTAAAACAACCACAGTTTTTGGGGGGGGAAATCCCTTCATTGCAAATGATATATATCGTGCAGTCACTCATGCACGTAGGAACATTGGTATCTTTGCTACAATACACACATTGGTACATTCCACGATATTAGATTAATCTAACTAGAATATCAGTGTAGAATGAATAAATCGTAGTGTCAAAGATGGAAAAAGTGAGGGCAGGGAGAGCAACATGAGATAAGCGTCATTGCCTGGGAGGCAGGGTTCACCCAAAAAGACACGCGCCGGTGAAGAGCTGAGCACACGCGGGGAAGGAATGGCATTTCAGGATGGAGGGAAGATGGTCGTCTCTTCAAAGGTTAACAGCTCGGGTTGTTGAGGTCATTGGAGGTGGATAAAGGGTCACGTACAAAGCGTTGGGGGGTGGGGGGGGGTAGCGGATGACACGGCATCCTGCTTAGGGACTGGGGAGGCACCCCACACACAGCTCAGCCTCCTGCCCGGTGGCAAAAGTTGTGCAGGTCACACGAGTATTCGGCTGCTATAAATTTCCACGCAATAAGCCACTTCATTAGGCTATCACTTGTGGCCAGGTCGCTACTGAAAAAAAGAGCTACAATAGATCGCTCAGCGGCCCTCATCTGGTAAAATAATAACAGTTTTAGTTTAGCTTAGAGTGGGCAAAAGAGATGACAGGGCAGCTTCTGGGGTGAGACCAGTAGGACGGGAAGAGGCTGGAGTCCAGCAAGAAAGGGCAGGTGGCCGAATACGGCCACACGTTGGCGCTGGGATCAACTTGGCACCGCCCTGTGCACAGTCGCCTGCGTTAAGACTTGTGGAAACCCGGCAGGAACTGAAGACTGTTGATGTAGATAGCAGTGGTAGTGTGCAGAGCAAATGTAAAAATGTTTTTTTTTCTGCTCAACGATAATTGTAAACGTCTACAACCAGGTGACAGCCCTTGGTTGAAGACCATTGAGAAGGAGACCAGGCCAGATGGGAATGTGGCAACGAAAGCGGAGGTCCCGTGGCTGGTACAGTGTGGCAGACACAGGAAATCAGACGGTAAAAGCTGAGCTTATGACCAGACACATGCACTCATGCATACGTGTGGGAGCATACACACACTGGTGCATGCAAAAACAGACACGCTCGGACAAAGCTCCAGACATTTGCAGTGAACCAGCTGACAAGGCACGGCGAGTGAAGGGACAAACCAGTGAGATGCACGGCAAGTTCAAATTAAACGGGAGGTGGTGGGCGCTTTTGTGGACTGGACCACTTGGAGTGGTGAGCATTGGAGATGGAACAGGGGCCCCAAGGAAGCGGGGTGGGGGGGTCGTTCGGCACACACGGGAAATGGGCCGTATTCAGCGGTGTTGGTGGCAGCGGTGAGCTACGGGGAAGCTGTTATAAGAGGTGCGCACTTGCACTGGGGCCGCACAGGGACTACGCCAGAGAGGGGCCACGGCAGGGCCGAGCAGTCGGGAGGGCGAGTTGGAGCGAGTAAGCGAACGGAGCGACAGCGGCAGATGCTTGGCAGAGGCAGCGGCCGCCAACCCCTTGGATGGCCCCCACAGGAGGGGCCAAAGCGGGTTAACTGCCGCAATAGCCTGCAGAGTGCTGGGTGTGAAAAGAAGACCAAATTCAACATTTTCTAATGCGTGAAAAAAAACGGCCTGCAAAAACAATCGGCCGGCTTAAATGAATGGGAGCAAAGGCTTTATTAATCCTGCACTACTCGAAACCTCAAAGCTATAGTTTAGGAAGCACTGCATTGCACACACTGGTCAATGTTCTCACATTTTCTGACTAAATGCACTCGTGTATGGAAGAAAAATAAGCCCTATATATATTTGACGATGCCAGAAATTCCCCTCACAAGCGAGCGGGTGAGCAAACCCTCAAGTGTAAAACACTGCAACCTGCACTCGTTGGATTGCTCCAGATGACACACGCGGGGCGCACACAAACCCCTTCCTGAGCAGACACATTCCCGAGAACAATCGCTTATCACTGGCGCTCAGCAGTCTCGCCGCCGCCACTATGCACCCTCGTGCTACTGCTGCTGCTGCTGTCAAGCACTCCACGCCAGAAGCAGTGGCTGCAAGCTCAAGCCAAAGTGTCAATCCTCTCCACGACCAGTAATGTATATTCCGCATTTCCATGGCAAGGACCAGTCTTCTCCATACGACAAGAGTCACGCTAGAAAAGTATTATAGAACTGTACATCCATTACAGTTCAACAGTAATTTGAAGCCCGACCAATCGATCAACTTATCTTGTATAATTAAAGGCCGTGTTATCATGCGATTAAATATGGAGGCAAATAGACGTATCTCTACTGGGGAAGTACTTTGTCCCTGAAGATACATCCTGGATGCAAAACAAAACTACATTTAGTTTTCACTTCGTTTTCTCTATTACCAACTGGAATTTGTACTGCGTGGTGCAGAACCCTAGGCCCAGAAGACCTGGCAAGTGTTGCCGTGCAGAGGCGACGCAAATGTCCGTGGAGACATTATGAGGGTGGCAGTGCATGTGTCAGTGTGCAGCAGCAGCTAGAAGCAGTAGCAATAAGCAGCGTGCCCCTTGGTCCCCATGCTGTTGCGAGCATCACATCCATGGGAGAGAGGGAGCAGTGGCACCGTCACCGTGCTCCACTAATCACAGTGCGGCTTCCCACGCAGCGAGCGAGCAAGCCGACAATAATGACGGGAGGATCCACAATGCCACTTGCGCACAGCTCAAGGAGGAGATGAACTTGTAAAGAGAGAAAGACAGGGCATCGTATGCCGTTGTTCTCTTTTGCACACCGCTATCTCAGAGCTATTTTAAAATGTGTAACTTTTTCTCAGAGGGGGGAAAAAACCGACAGGAAGCCGCATGAGCAGTTCTAATGCCAAAGACGATGATTACTCAAACGTCACAGCCTCGTGCCTCACCACCAGCGCCATGAAATATAAAGTCACATTTAATCCTGAGTTCAATACCAGCTTAAAGACCGGTCACAAAAACAAACCACCCTTGTAACTGATTTTGAGGACATCAACTTTAGAAAATATGGTTCAGATGCAGGAAACATCTTTCCACGGAAAATAATATTCCGCTAAGGATATTGAGCACGTTGAAAATGGGGAGGAGAAACTGCTGGTGAGAGACGGATGAGAGAGATTTATGCAGGAATGGGATGCGGTTGATAAGAAGCTACTGATTGGGATAATGTGGAAGATTGAGTAAACAGAATCCCTGCAGGTTTATCTGACATATCACTCCTATGTGAAGTTATCTCTTGCATTTCAACATGATGTTTAACGGCCACTTGACTAAACACAAATCCAATTTCTGCCAGCATGAAAAGACAAAGTGTTCTGTTAACAAACAAACCTCGGCACATTTCTTCTGGACAGAGCCTAATTGCACAGCAAAAAATATCCCCCTTTCCACTGGCGCATTCAAGCCGAGCCAGTGCAGGGCTCTCACGGTACTGGTGGTTCTTCACTAGCTATTAGTGATAGCTAGAGCCACAATCAAATCGTGGTTATTGCCATTAAAGACATCTGAAACTGGCTCGGGGCGGGGGGACCAAGGAGGACCATGCTAATGACACGTTCATTGCGCGAAACATCAGTCAGCACAACGTGAGGAGACGCCGTCATCGCGCCATCTATATGCGTCTCGACTCATTCGTCGTGTGTGACGTCAGCAGCACAGCCCGGCTTTTGGAGTGGAAAAACAACTTGGCACCTCCCGAGTTGGCTCAGCACGGCCCTGGCACGGCTCGGCTTGGTTGCACGGTGGAAGAGGAACGACGACCTGGAAAGTCTTGGTGAAATGAAAGTGCGCATGTCGTACAAAGTGCGACTCGGCCTGACGAAGAGCGACCAAGGCCAAGTTGTGCGAAGACTCGCACAGGGATTACAAATGTCTGCACTCAGCATCTCCATGTAGAAACGCCACAACTACTGTTGCCAACTTGGCAAACATTCTGGCCACATCTGGATATTTTCGATGGTCGTGAAAATATTTTGGTTTCCTAAAAAGCTGAGGTGGTAGCTCTTGAAAACTGTTTCAATTCAGTGCCGCAGTGATGAAAATGTAATTAGTAACATGCAGATTTAGTTAAAATGCATTAAGGAGCAGGTTTGGGGCGCCATGGTGGCGAGACGTTAACTACCTCGCCTGGTATGCAGGAAGTCATGGGTTCAATCCTGACTCTGACGCCTTTAAATTTGGAATTTTCATGTTTGCCCTGTGGTCGCGTAGACTTTTCTCCTGGTCCTCTGGTTTTTCTCTCCACATTTAGAAACATGCATTTAGAGTATTTGGCTGTTATAAATGTCCACATGATAAGCCACTTCGTTGAGATATCATTTGTGGCCAGATCTCTTCTGAAAAATAGCGATATAGCTCAGTGGGCCTTACCTGGTAAAATAAAAATAGTTTAGTTATCATAAAAATAGTTTAGTTTTAGCTTTATTAAAATAGGCAGCGTTATAAATGTCCTGTCTGAATATGTACCAAGAAGAAACATTCACTTGCGAGCTGTAAACATGTCTTTTTCAATGGGGACTGGGAAATCTATAATTGTTTGCTTGATGTAATTTTCAAGTAATCACTGATCGACTATACACAAATAAAAAAAAGTGAAATGAAAGTGCGCATGTCGTACAAAGTGTGACTCGGCCTGATGAATATAGCCCACTAAGCCTCTTCTGAACTCTTCAAATGTGCCACAACCTTGCTTGGAGAACACAATAAAGGGTGAGTGGGCTACATTGTCACATTACACCTACACAAGATGACTATGTAGTATCCTGACCGTCAAACAAACCTGTTTAATATCGTTACAATGAACGCATTCTGTGACTATATCTGATTGGCCATTGGGAAAATTATTCTTGCGGAGACAACAAAAATGCACTTCACGTATGATGTAAACATGCATGCCCTGCCACTGCTGTACTGTATGTGCTTCAAATATAATGGTCAGGAGATCTGGAGAAAACAACACAAAGGAATAAGCAGGGCTAAAATCCAGCACTAATGGTCAGAAAGTAGGTTTAAACATGTTCTGCTTTAACCTTATGACATCAAGCAGAACAAAATGGTGCAATCATGCATAAGAACCACTGCACTGTGCAACTCAACATATATATATCTGACATAAAGGCAGAAATCCACTGTATAGCCTTTAACAGACTTTTGGGGCAAGTGCTGCTAGCGAGCACCTATTAAAGCCAGCACGGCACAAGAGAGGGTGAGTGGCCGCAACCCGGCTTCCTTTGTCTCCCTAGTGGCGATGTTTGCACACCACATCGGCTAATAATTTGAGGCTGAGTAGACCTAGGGGAGGCCCAGGACCAGTTCAGATAATCGTCACTGGTGTTGGCCATGAGCGGGAACTGAATTTTGGTCGCGGAGCTCGTAACACAGCGCACTATCCACTACACTACCGCTCCCCATCAAAGATCAAAGATCCCCCGTATAGCCTTAACAGACTGTAGGGGCAAGTGCTGTTAGCGAGCACCTATGAAGGCCAGAACGGTACACGAGGGGGTGGGTGGCCAGCACCACGCCCGACCGCCTTTGTCTCCCTAATGGCAATGTTTACACACCGCACGAGGTACTCATTTGAGGCTGAGTCGACCTAGGGGAGGCCCGGGACCGGTTCAGATAATCGTCACTGGTGTTGGCCGTGAGCGGGAATCGAACTCGTGTCGCCAGGTTCATAGCGCAGCGCGCAAACCGCTGCACTATCGCTCCCCATATGCACGCACACACATACATACATAAAGACGTGCCTTCTTTGTGTGTTAATGGATGAAAGGGGATATTCGGCGAAATGCGCCAGCCTTTCCTCTCCGAACCCCAGCAGCCGCATGGTAAACTGCAAGCTGTGTCTGGAGGCTTCATTTGGCATAAGGAATAGGGTTAGGCCAGGAATTGTCTCACGCCACAAAAATTCCAAAAATGTCAGCCAAGCAATGTAAAACCCACCAACTGTAGCAGTGCTGAGCTATGTGCTGGTAAAACATTTGTGACATAGACCTTTAACCTTGCTTGTCATGGCCACGATGCTCACAGCATTCCCAGTGTGTGCTTCTCACATCCAAACAATTAATTAATACGTACAACATGCACACATTATCTTACGTTGACATTAATTATTACGACTGAATTAATGTTGATTGTTCATATCAATAATTAATGTGGATTGGTTTTGACGGGCAATTCCGACACAAATTAAACAGTTATACAATATTTGTTGTTGATGACGACATCAAATAAGTCAGTATAACGTGCGTTTCAAATTGTGCTTTGGGACAGTTTGCATGGTAAATGTAGAGCACACAGAATGCAGTCTCACATTTGTATGACGAATGGCCACAAAATGCATAGATGCATGGAAAAGATGAATGCATCGATTTGGCAGCCCGTGTGCCTAGCAGGTGCAATGTCAGAGAACTGCACATTGGACTCTGACATGTCGATGTTTTTCACCAAGTTTTCAACAGCAACTATGGCAAAAAGTGACTGGAAGAGGCATCAGTGGGAAGGAGACGGGCGACTAGGCAGGGTTCACTGTGACCACAATAAGTTACGCATTACGCATGTTCCTGAAGCCCCCACAGCCACAGGAAAAGACAAAGCCCTACAGAATACTGGCTTTTGCGGGTTTACATGAAAGAATAATCTCGCGTGGTCGGTAAAGTATTTAAAGTCGTGCATTACGCAAACGGCAGAGGGTGGTGAGTCACGGTGAAAGGGGAGTGTGGTGGCGGCAGTATCTAGCATGTTGCGCTGTGTACACACAGCGAGCCCCTGCTCACATCAGTAGCAAGTGATATCTGAATCGGTCTTAGCATTGGCTAGTGTGAAGAATGGTGAAACAACCCATCTTGGTGTGGGGAGGCTATTATCCAGTGGTGGATTGACAAATAGCTGTCAAATATTAATTATTACACTAATGAAGCAACATGAATATTTATTGATTTTTTTTAATTGCCTGATGTAAAATATGAAATGATCAGCCCAATGAATCTAACTTGCCATAAACTTCCTCAAAAAGTATGTGGGAAATATTTATATTTTGTTTATCTATTTAAATTCATTTAATGAAAAAAGTTCTCTTTCCTTTACCCAGGAAAGCCTTTTGGAGCCTGAAGACTGTTTTTCAGGGGGCTTTGCTTGGCATTTTTAGGCAATCACATTGAAAATATTTACTTATGGAGGAAACAGGAGGGCAAATCTGTATGGAGAGGTCAGCGATATCCTTGCTGTGCTATCTACTGATCACTTTGCAGGCCTACAGGTAAAGATTGTCACATCACAAGATGCTCTGTATATTATCTCATTGGATCTTAGAAGCTAAGCAGGGTTGAGCCTAGCTTGTACTTGGATGTGAGGACTGCTCAGGAGGGAATAATAGGTGCTATCGGCTTGGGCTACGAGATGGCCAGGAGATGAAAACATAGAAATGGATTAAATATTTTTTGTGCGGAGCTTTGCATGTTATTATCTTGTCCACTTTGGTATTCTCTGGGTACTCCAGTTATCTTCCACATGCCTGACGCTCGTTAAAGCAATTGACCAAACATCTCAATTCAGGACTCCTCGAAAAAAGCACCTTTAAACAGTGTGGCTTTCATGTGTAAATAGCGTAGTATTATCACTAACTCGACATGATCCACCAGCCCCACCTCCAGAGCACTGTATAGATGTCGCGCATCACGGCCACCACGCCTGCTACAATTCCGAAACGTTCACAGTCAGGGGTGGTGGCACTGTGTGAGATGCGCACATCCTGCAAGGGGGGTTTACGCGGCGTGCGGGCGGGCTAGAGGGCGGGTGGGGGACAAGCAGCCTGGCGATCGTTAGCTGAGGAATGCACGCCCTGCAGACTTCCCATTGTTGTGGCGATCCTGCTCGTGTATGGGAACACTGCACGCGTGGAGCCGCACCCCCGCAATGCTACACCAATAAGAAAGGGGAAACTTGAAAGGGCACTTGTGAAGTCTCTTGTGTGGCCCAGCGGACAATGCAGTGGTGGGTGACCACAGAAAAAAAGAGTTCATGCATTGTAGATTAGAGGGGGGCGGGGGGGGGGTTTTCTTCCTTTTCTTGCTCTGCACGTCAAAGCAATTTGGTCTACTCGGGACACAAGCATAACGGAGTGAAATCACGAACTCCAAGTGGTTCACAGACAAGATAAAAAAACACTTTTGCTGCCATACATGTTGAGCCTGATGCAAGTGTCAGGGAAAACGGCTTTTTTGGGTGGGGAAGACACTAAATGGCAGCATTGGCAGACACTGCCATGCTGCCAACTCAGGAAAGAGAGCTTCGACATTGGTTACTGAAACAAAACCATTCCCACAGCACTCGCAATTGAGCATCTGAACCCGAATATCGTTTTATTGCACTGCAGGGGCATGTCACAACCTCAAAACTGTGGCGTCACAAAAACGAGGTGTATACTACAATGGCACAGGAAGCCTGTCGGCAAGCCAGTCATTATCCTCCTGTAGATTCTGGGGCTCTCCGCACCCGTCACTGCTCAAAACGCCATGCAGCATTGCTGCAGAATAATGGTGGATAACAACATCGGCACCATCAAAGAGATACATCAGTCATTATCAAGGTAATACATTTTAAAGGTAGCCAAAATGATGGGGGAAAATTACAGAAGAAAACAAAATACGCAGATGCTTGATGAGCAGAGCAGACTGGTAGATGAATGCATGTCAGAAAGTATGTTCCCCATAGTGAAGGAAAGAAATGTTTAAAACATAAGCGGAGTAACAATAAAATATAATTATCCCCTCTTCTATAGCAAAATAGAGGAGGGAAGCACTCACGCTGCCTGCACGGCTGTTGAAGAGAAGAAACTTAAGGATCATATTAGGTCACGTGATCAAGTGAGATCTACTAGAGCAGTGGTTCTCAATCTTTGTGGACCCGCGGAATCAAGGTCAACCCTCAAAGGATTTTCATGGATCACCAATCAGAAAAAGAGAGGACTGTGAAAAAAAATTGTATACACAATCGTTCCAAAACCAATGTTCATAGCCTTGCCGACCACCAGTGGTCGATGGACCACAGGTAGGAAACCACTGTACTAAAGGGATGTCTGGCTTTGGGATGGCTTTCCTAAACACAGTGGCAGTATGTGCGATACGGAATTTTCTACTCGAACTACAAACAAAGACAATGGACGAAAAAACACACAGGGCTGGCACGTCCACGGACTGCATTTATAAACAGGCGACAAAAAGGTTTGTGATCACAACAATACACACAGCGGGACAGAATAAAACGGTGTCGGAGTTTGCCCACGCATGCGGTCACAGTGGAGGATGCAGCGCATAAGCGAGAGCAGGAGGGCCGCACGTGTCGCACAGCGGCCAGGATGAGGGGCAAACACCAACCTGACGACGTTGGGGTGCTCGAAGGTCTCCAGCTGCCGCAGCAGGGCCACCTCACGGATGGTGGAGAGCGGCATGCCCTCCTCACCCGTCTGTACGCGCACCTTCTTGAGGGCCACAAAGCGGCCTTCATTCTGCAGGTCGCGCGCCTTGTACACCGTGCCGTAAGCCCCCACGCCGATCTCCGCAATGGGCTCGTACTGAAGCCGGATGTCGCCGCCGCACTGCTCCATGCCGCCCTGTGTGCCTCCTCGCTTGCCTGAAAGACAGCACCAACCCGCTGCTCGAACGCCAATCCGCTATCGAATGACCTCTCTGCTGGAACGCTGATCCGCTGCCGGATCTCCTCTCTGCTGGAACGCCGATCCGCTGTGGGAGTCACCTTCAGCAGCGATTACAGAGTACGGCGTTTACTGCCATCAGTCTGTCAAGAGACGCTTGTTTTGACAACGCTGCAAAGTTGACCAATTTGTGATCCATCCAAGCATGGTTCCTCCAACATCGGATAGAACATGAAAGGCTGCCTACAAAAGCCAATATTCAAACACTGCTTGAACTTCAAAGTGTTTCAATAGCTCTGGCTCTTTGTATTTATTTAAATCTCAAATATGTACACTGTATACACAATCCATATTTGAATTCACTGCAAATCAGGTTGGTACAACATGATCCTGATAACAAAACCGTTGTGCCTCCCAACTCTCATTTTGCTCCCAAGCTTAAGAACAACATGTCACTCACTGGACTATCTTCACTGAGCCACCGGCTGCACAGCAAATAACAAGGCGGCACATGCCACAGCAAGATGCCATGCATGCCTGCTGCCCGACATGAACACTGTCACTTTCAAGTACTGCAGGACGGGGGTTTGAATAATCCCAGTGTATTCTTCAATGGAATGTTACAGTCCCCAGCCTGAACAGTCGAATCACAGACAACATCAAATGCTAAATAACACAACAATTATCTGGGCGATTCTAACAACCAACACGGCAAATAACAGATTAGATTATACTGTCCGTTGATTTATTACTTGAGATTTATTACTCTTGCAAGCGGTTTACAGTTTTACCCGTTTGTTATCATATATACACATTCACTTTATAAGCTGGGAGGTCAGCAAGGGAGAGAGTATGTCAGACAGGCAGTGGTATGAAGAGGAAACTATCTGATTGTGCCCTGCTGTTCTCAGCATGAGTGAACGCTGTTATACGTCAGATCGCAGCCGAGACCGTGATGAAGTCAGCGCAGATGGTTGCCACTGCCGTGAAAATGACGTGTTATGTCTGTGTGTTTTATCACCACACTGCACCCGTGGACATATCAATCTGACAGCGGCTTGAACGCTGCTGCGATTGTACAGGAGATCTTACTTTTCCTCCACTCGTAAACATGGGTTAGTTTCCCAAATATTTATGGGGTATTGGTTGTCAATGAAAACGAATGCATGATCAAACGTTACAGCCCAGTACTGTACAGGGCAATAAAGGGAAATACATACACAGTAAATTCTTACCCATGGAAGCAGTTTTGGAAATTAGAATTCTACATGTGATTTTCACCTTTTGTGAGACCATGTACAATGCTGTACCTGCATCGGTCGAACACATGGCTACTGTCAGGTGTTTATATAACATTCGTGTCATAGCCCCAATAGAGTTTGCTCCTCCGTAATTAAAATGAAAAAAACGTTGGGCCTATCAATGTTGGGAGTTTCCTTGGGTTTATTGTTGCAACTCGTGCTTTCTAAATCCCACTAGTCAACTCCAGAAAGGCCTCGGATACAAAAAGGGGGCAAGTTTGTTTACAACACAGCCCTCCAGTGTTACCAGAGAAACACAAAAAATGTCAAATATTTTCCCAGCTCCACAGGGCACCGGTCAGACTCCACCCCCGAGGGAGGTGTGATCGCGGCTGGCGAGGAGAAGCAGGATTCCAGGCAAATCCCCGAGCCCAAGACTCGGGCTGCGCCTTTCTGCTGCTGCCGCAGGCACCAAGTGCTCACTCACGTGACAATCCACCACCACCACCACTAAAACCACAACTACCACAGACACCAAAACCAACCGCAGGAACCACCTGGACCGGCACCACTGCCACCATCACCACCACTCACCCCTCATTCCGCTTGCCTGGTCGATTCGCATTGAGGCCATTTACTTTACACCGTGTGTAGCGAAGAGCCACGGGCGAAGCACGTGCTACTAAAAGAACAAGGAGGGGAAAATACCTGAGACTCATTTTTAAAGACTAATCTATGGGGTACTTTTCAAGTAGCCCTGAATTTCCATTCACCTTACGTGCGCTACAGAATGATTCACACGTGAAGTCAGAGGGATTCATGAAAACATGCCAAGCTCGTGTTAACGTGGAGGCTGAAGTGATGATTAAGTGGAAAATCATTGCCGGTAAATAATGGTCCATTTACAATCGCTTTTCTGGTTTCCTTTATTTGAATAGACAAATTGGCCTTGAATAGTTTCTACCATTTGCAGGAGCGATGTGAGAGGCAACAATATACATTTTTTTTCCAGTTCGCTTTTTTGTGCCACTAGAACTTGGGTGCACGAGGGAAAAAACGGTGCATGGACGGAGAAGAAAACCAACGGGCACAGAGACGACACCGCCTGGAGGAGGTGGTGGCGTTATTTCAGGACATCCATTTTTAGGGCTCAAGATTAATGTCGCGATTAAAAATAGTAAAATTGCTTTTTAATAGCCCGGTATCATACCACACTCATATTAAGGATTTGTGGGGCATGAACCCTGTTTAGATGCAGGGTTATAAGCAGTGTTCATTTATGGCTGTACCAATCAAGCACAGCACAACTATCAGCCTGGGAATAATTTACCTTAATTGTTAAAAAGCAGCAATCCCCTGCTGTTTTTTTCTTCACAAACCCACCCACAGCTCTATTAAATTTGGTAAGAAAAATACACACAGACTAACTCAAGCTTGTTGGACCTTCCCAAGTCATTAAATCAAGAGCATCTCGTAAATTAATGAGAGAATTCTGCTAAATGTGGCCTGAGCTAATAGCTCACGTTACAGATCGCCCTCCCTGTGGTCCACCCCCTGGTGAACCGGCTCTGACTCACTGCAGAAAACTCCTTGGGGGGGGGCAAGGTGTTTGTTCAGGGTGTATAGCAACACGAGACACATGCACCTCAACCACATAGCCTGCACTTGCGTTACGAAGGCAGATGCTGTCCAGATTAACAGTACACTACTCAAAAATCGTACATTTGACATTTACATTTTGGCCAAAACTGATCTTTAAATATACGGGCACATTTAACTGTGCCGTGTATTAATAGTGATTTCGTTTTAAATAGCATTTATTTCACTGTATTTCCTGCATTCTAAACCACCTGTTCACTAATCGTAACTTGCAAAGCCATCGGTTTAAACAATACTGGCATTGCAATGAAACAATAAACGGTGGTCCTGCATCAACACTCCCTTAAAGCAGTTTACAGCAAAGTAAATAACTCGATATTTACATGTTTAGTATTCTGCAAAGCAAAGACCACGTAGAAAATACGACTCATAACGCCATGAAAGCCCTTAAGTAGTGTTTGATTGTAAGATTAACCGAACTTAAACTTTCATGTAAAGTTCTAGGTACTACTCAGTATGCTTATTTTCACAAGTTATACTTCATCCCCGACGAATACCATTTTAAGCTCATTATAATAATTCAGTGACGAACATGAAAATTTTCACGGGTCGTATATATAACAATAGGGCTGGGGAATTTACCACGTCCACATGCAGTATACCTAACCACGCAAAATACCATTCTGAGATCATCAATTCCAATAAATGTGCACATATTTGTAGAATAAGCAAAATGCCACGCATGGAATTTTCCCACAAAACTTTATATTCCACTAAAAAGCATGGGTAATGAATTAGCCTGGGATTTATTTAGGGGGAACACATTTCGATGAAATTGCACTGCACACTACGTTAACCCGTATGTGTATATACCAAAGTGATCTGCGACACACAGTTGTCCCTCCTTCAATGTGCATATGAATGAAGTTACATAATCACTAAAAAACCCATTAAGGAATTGGCCAAACAGCCAAATGCAGGACCCCTTCTGACTTATGCCCCACATGCTCATGAACCACACAGCTCAAGGCAACCACCGGCACTCCATTTCCACAACTGGAGTTGCCAATTGGAGCAGGAGCCTGCATTCTCCTGAACCATTTCTTTTATAGGGCTGGCCTGAATTCCACATCAATATTCAGACACAGCAGATCTAGGCACGTATGGTAAACACGAGCGCAACTCAAGCCATAACTCAAGTAAAATCATGGGAATTAAACTTTTTTGTTGCTAACTTCAGTTGTCTATCAATTGGGAGTCCTGGGCAAAATCGGGCTCGCTCAGGTGAACTCAAGTTGTCTGTCCATGCCCACGAGCCATTCATTTGGATGACGATATTATGATGAATATCGTCCCACTATGAAAAGCTAACAGACGCTCATGGACATGTTTGTAGCTGATCGCTATGCGTTACGGCACTGATCAAATCTGTGAATGACGAGATCAAAAAAACATCACAAGATAAAAAATGTACTTGTTTTAATACAGTAACGATTAAACAAGCACAAGGCGAGCACTCACAGCCTGCCGGTGTCCACACTGCAGCAGCCTGAGGTCACGCATTTCCCGTATAGTAACAGTATAAATTGCACGCCTGTCACATTCCTCAGTAACCTAAATAACTACTGTACACATTGTATGAAACACGAAGACAAAGATTCCCCGCGTAGCCTTTAATAGGCTGTTTGGGGCAAGTGCTGTTAGCGAGTAGCACCCATGAAGGCCGGCACGGCACACGAGGGGCTGTGGGTGGCCAACACCACCACGCCCGGCCGCCTTTGTCTCCTGCACAAGGTACTCATTTGAGGCTGAGTCGACCTAGGGGAGGCCCAGGACCGATTCAGATAATCATCACCGGGTGTTGGCTATGAGCGGAAACAGAATCCGCTACACAACCGCTCCCCATATGAACACACACACACACATCCTCACTCTCACTTCAAAACGATGTCTCTCTCGGTCCGTAATTATCCAAACTGTGTGCAGAATATCTCTGCTGCTTTTCACTTTTCTCGGCCATGTGCGTGAAGTGTACACCACGCATGCACAAAGACACCCCCCCCAACCCCCGTGTAGCCTTAACAGACTGTGTGAGCAAATGCTGTTCGCGAGCACCTATTAAGGCCGGAACGGCACACGAGGGGGTGTGGGTGGCCAACATCACAAGCGGCCGCCTTTGTCACACCAGGTACTAATTTGAGGCCGAGTCTACCTACGGGTGGCTTAGGACCGGTTCAGATGATGGTCACTGGTGTTGGCCATGAGCAGGAATCGAACTCGGCTGGCCGGGTCCGTAGCGCAGGACGCTAACTGCTACACCACCACATCCCCATACACCTGCAAAGACAAATATCCCCCGTATAGCCTTAATAGACTGTTGAGCCAAGTGCTGCTAGCGAGCACCTATGAAAGTACACACACAAACACAGGTGCACAATTACATGTGCCCGTACACACACACGCGTATACAGATGCATGCAGACGAGGCGCACGTGGGTGCAGACACACAGACAAGGGGCCGTCCATAAATGACGTCACGCACCTGGGGGGAGGGGGGGTCAGACATTTGTAACGATGTGTGACGATGGGGGGGGGGTTGCGAAATGTGACGTCACACCAAAATGCGCAACTTTAAATAAATATAGACAACACGTTCCACTTAATTAAATATACTTTTTAATAAACGTTTTCTCCTACAACATCAGAGTGCAGCGCCACATTAAATACGCACTACAATGACAATAGTTTAAAGCGATTTGAAGCATGCTTTATATATTTGAGGGGGGGTAGAGCTTTGTGGCGTCATACTTGAGGGGGGGGGGTCTGACTTTTTGTGACGCCGTGTGACGAAGGGGGGGGAGGTCAAAATTCGTCCAAAATCGCGTGACGTCATTTATGGACGGCCCCCATGTACGCACGCAGAAAAGGTCTTTTAACATTTTCTCACGTCCGCGTGTACACAAACACACACGTACAACAAGCTCACCCACTCACTCCTCCAGTATACATACAGCGTGCACACGTGCCAACCACATACTCACGTATGCACACACCGTGCATACAAACGTGGGCGCGCACACACACCCACACGCGCGCTGTGTACACAAAGACACGTGCGTACACATGTATGCACACACACTCATAGCAGACAGAAGCTATTGCTTTCACTTACCAAGCTCAGTGAGGCTTTCATTCATAAAAACACAGCAGCCTCTCACACGCACATTCACACACGCGCCCTCCTCCTCCTCCTCCCCACCCCTTGGGCATGTCCACCCAGGGAGATGTGGAGGCACAAACGCTCATTAAAACTTAACACACATACATTACATATACACATACTCTACATGCATTCATATCGTGCGATTAGTTTACACACACCACTGATATCTAACGATTCACGCGTACTTTTATTTTCAACAGGTTGGTTTGTTGCACATCTCACGGAGATACATGTGTGAGAAAACTAAGGCTGAACGATTAATCGATTTGAAATCGAAATCGCAATTTGAAACAATGCGATTAGCAAATTGCGAAGGCTGCGATTTTTTGCGATTTGAAAAGTCCGATTACTTTCTTATTGGAATTGTTTTATTTTTAGTATTATAACTTTATTTATTTAACTTAACAATTGTTCTGTTTGATTGTTCTATTTCAATTAAAACACTTTATTAAATACATGTTCGAAGCAATTCATATATTTTAAGTTCTCATCCTTGCATTAGAATATATAGAGCAGTTCATATTTTGATGGTATCATGTGGTAATGCTCCATCACATACTCACTCTTTGATTCTTTCGGTAAAGTCACGTAGGTAGAAATAAAATAAATTACGACGTTTCGATCGCGACCCTCCAACGCTCCATCACATGTTTTAAATCGATTACACAGTGACCATTGCACTGAAGCAAATCAAATCGCAATATCTGTCAGAAAAATCGCAATTAGATATTTTACCCAAATCGTTCAGCCCTAGAAAAAATCCCATCACCAACAGAAACAACTTCGGCCAACACGCGGAGAGTTATTTTGAGCTGCTGGGGCCGCATACGACCGAGTGAGACAGACGTTGTATATGCAACACAAAGTCGTTGTGTGTGCTTAAATCTCCACGTACCAATGCGTAGACTGTACCGGGATGGCTGGAAGACGTGACAGAGAATGTAATTTTTTTCTCAATTAATTGGCTTTCATTTCAGTGGGGAATCTGTAAATGTCTCGCCATTTGAAATGCACACACGCTCGCACACATAAAATACACAAATACACGATGCTATGTGCACAACAAACGAGTGCACATACAAATGAAGGACAATTCATGTACGTGCAATGCAATTAAGTGAACATGCAAATAGTTTGGAATGAATCACTGTAGGTGGTGAACTTTATTCAACCAGGTGAGAACAACCTCTTTGAGGCTGAAAGGCTCTTTCAACAAAGGGTGGCCTGAATTATGCATACCGTACACATGTATACAGCACATATATACAGCACACATCAGATTGTAAATGTTGTGGCTTGACCGGTGTGCTGTACCAGTGTGCTGTACTAGTGACGAATTGGCCACGTTCTGTTTACGTGACAACCCTTACTAGTTGGCTGTCGGGTGGTCGCGGGTTTTAACGACACATATTTATGCGATCTAACCCCAAAAAAACCTCTATTATACACAGATATACGTGAGATTGATGGTCACAAGCAATATATTGAGAACTTTACTTGCAAACAGACAAGACTAAATTATAATGATTATGTTTCGAGTTTTTTGTGATATTGTGCTTTGTGCACTGCCAACGAAGAGTCACCAAAAATCGTGTTAAGGTCTGAATTAAAGTTACTCACCAAAAGGTCAGACTGAATTAAGTTTCAATGACTTTGACACGGCACATGCTGTACATACATGCACACCAACATTTGACAACTCCATTTAATGCACTGGGTGTACGCACCCATTATTTTATAGCTGAGCCGACCTAGGGGAGGCCCATGTCGGGTTTAGATAATCGTCACTGGTGTTGGCCGTGAGCGGGAATCAAAGTTCGTAGTGCAGAGCGCTAACTACTACACTACCACTCCGCACACACAAATACATAACATATATGCACAGGCACTGACACACGCGCCCACACTGACGCCGCAATGCCCGGGACCACACAGGTAGTCGCAATCCGGCTGCCAAGTCGTGCGGAATGTCACTGTGTGTGTCATTGTCATTATTCTCTGCGCGACTCAATAAAACTAGTTGCCCGTGAACGGGACGCTTTAATGCAATTAATGCGGGCGAGTGGGGAGACGTGGTTGGGGAAGGGGGGGCAGGGGGGCAGGAGGAACAGGAGGAGGAGATGGAAGACGGGAGGGGAATGAAGAGGAGGGAGAGGGGTTCAACAGCGGGGGAAATACAAATGAAGAGGCACACAAGGAACAGAAGGAAGAGTGGGAAGAAGTTTCATAATCATTGGGAGGATGAGCAGAAGCAGCAGGGGAGAACAAGGGGGATCAGGAGAGATGGGGGGGGGGACAGCAAGAGTGAAAGGCTGAGCAAGGGAAATAGGCGAGGGGAGCAGGTGGTGCATGAGAAGAAGGAACAAGCATACGAGTAGGAGGATAAAGAGATGAGAGCACGAGCAAGGGGGGCATGAGTAGAATGGGGAAAAGCAAAGCTCAGGAGGAAGGGGGCATAAGCAACAGAGAAAGAAGAACAGGAGGGTAAGAGAAGGAACAGGAGGAAGATAATAATGAGGAAGAGGGGGAAGATGGAAGCAGCAGTAGCACATGGGGCCTCGCCAGGGAAGCAACTCTCCTCTCCCAACAAAGTTCGCGACAATCCCCGGATCACGGACATTTCCGCATTCCCCGTGAACAAAACCGGAGCACACGACCTCCCCCCCCACCCGTTCCCAAGGCTCCTCAATAATCCTGCCGGCCCCAGACCCGGCGGACCCCCATAGACTGACCCAGAGACCCGCAATGACCCCACCCACCTCAATGACCCCTAATGCCCCAAAGACCTCAACGCCAGAAAAAGAGTCCACAGCAAACACTGTGACCCAAATCTTCAATAAGGGCACAGTGACCCTAAGACCCCAAGGAGCACATTGCCAGAAAGTACTCTGAGAACTGGCAAACCCAAACCACCAACAATTTAAAAAGACACCCCCCCCCTCAAATTAACATCCCAGAATCAAGCAACTCAAACTCAAGACCCCACACGAGGCAAGGTCCGCCCACCCACCCGGCACCCCCTCCCAGCCACTCCCAGCATCGTGGTGTCCCTTCAATCGCACACCCGGCACATAATAGGCAACAACAAAACACAACTCTACAAACACATAAACTCACACAGGATCCTCACGGTACACACCAACTCACACAAACTTACACACAAACTCACAACACAAACTCACAGAATACACCAACTGGCACCGCATAACAATATACTATTTCACAGAACTCAAAACACACCAATACACCAGCTCATAACGTTTTAACTCTAAACACACCCACAACACACATCTCACCACCGGAAAAAAACACTCATAACACAGCACACTCAAAACACACCCCATAGATACAGAGGTTGATAACACACAAACTCCTCACTTCTAACATCGAGGCACCACGCTTTCCTTCACTGCTGCACTACATTTCATCTTCACAAGAACTCACCTCGTGTCTCATACCCCTGCTATTGCTATAAAGCCAGCACACCGCTGCATTATAGACTACACAACTCAAGTATAGACCACCCCACTGCAGTACAGAACACTCCATTGAAGTATAGTGAACATACAATACAGTGCACACCATTGCAAGGCACTACATAGTGCACACCACTACAACACCCTGCGCACCGCTACAATAATACTTTACACTATGGACACCACTGTAAAACACTACAGTGCACACCAATGCAATGCACTGCACACCACTGCAATAATACACTACATAGTGAACACCACTGCAACTCTACACTCACTATACGACGCACAAACACTGCGACACACTGCACGTTGCAAAGCACTGACACTCGTGTTGCATATCGTGCACTGCACGCACGGTGCATCAATTCAGAATCAAAATATGTATTGAGACTGGGGGAATCCGATGAGCCACGAAGCTCTTTTTCACAGCTCGGGATGTCAAATGACATCCGCGAAACCGGTAACAGTTTGCAGTATGGGTTACCGGTTTCAACAAGTCAACAGGAACCGGTAACCGTTATCATTAGAATTTTAGTCATTAAATCGCAAGAGTACACAAACGACACGGCCCTCGTTTCTCGGTGAACAGGTAACGATGCAATGGCTCACGCCACGGCACGCGGAAAAGCCTCCACTGGAGTGAACTAGAGGGGGTATTTTGGCCTACTCTTCCACACTGACGCCAGACGTATTGGCAGAGGTGGGAGTACACAGAGTTTACCCCACCACACACGACGATTGACTGATTGTTGAACCAAATTATACTGCTGGGCGGGGGGGGGGCAGAGGTTGATGGTTGATTCATGAAACTTTCCCAATTGCTTCACCTGCCGCGCCGGGAAATTGGAATTGAACCAGCGAACGTCGTCTGAATTTCAAGGGCAAGCGCGCTAAACCATCCCACCACTGTGGCAGCTGCCTTCGTTTATCAGTTTAAAAACAAGGTAAACTTCTTGCGCGTATCGCTCGACATGTCGACATTTGCGGCAAACCGGTAACCGTTTCCCACGTGGTGTTTTTACAAACCGTTTTTTTTTACCGGTTACCGGTAATGCAACAACAAAAAAATCCACGATTTCAAACCCACGTTTATCTTCATGTACAGTAACAAAATCAAGTGACCGTAACGAAATAACCAGGAATTAAGTTTAACACGGTGGTGGCGGGCTTTTGCACCCAACCCAAGCCACCCACCAACCCCTAAAGAACGGCGCAATGCCGACGGTAGGACCCACGTGGTGGGCCCGATGCCACCACGGTGGCCCCAACGCTGACCACCGTGAGGGGCACAACCCGGCCCACCGTGGGGGGCCCAACGCTGACCACCGTGGGGGGCCCATTGCAAACGTGAAGTCGGTCTTTTGCCGTGTGCTCTCTCTCCGTACTATAAACCACCACCACTTGCGCTGTTAGATTTGTCCGCGTTAACCCGCCCGTTATCAAACAGCTGCTGGGTGAGCAGTGGGTGATCGATCGATTCTCCGTCCTTCTCGCCCACGTTGATCAAACTCAGGTGGCGGGGAGTGCGCATCGCGCCGTGCGCTCATGCCGCTGATCGCGAACTTTGGTGGAGACCGCTTCAAGTAGTGTTCACGGGCAGACGATGGACTGCTGATGATGATGATGGTGACGATGCTACTGGTAATATGACCATTGCGATGATGGTTCTGGTGTGTTGTGCTGATGATGATGACGACGACGGTGCTGGTGTTGGCTGGTTGTGTTGCTGCTGCTGATGATGACCGCTGGTGCTCGGAGGTGGTGGATGATGTGGTGGATGATGATGAGGTGGTGGATGATGATGTGGATGATGAGGTGATGATGAGGTGGTGATGTGGTGGATGATGTGGTGGATGATGATGATGTGGTGGATGATGATGATGTGGTGGATGATGATGATGTGGTGGATGATGATGTGGTGGATGATGATGATGTGGTGGATGATGATGATGTGGTGGATGATTATGATGTGGTGGATGATGATGATGTGGTGGATGATGATGTGGTGGATGATGATGATGTGGTGGATGATGATGATGATGTGGATGATGATGATGTGGTGGATGATGATGATGAGGTGCGTGTCGCACTCACCGGCTCTAGGCGCACGCTCGCACCGCCACGTGCACTCGCATGGTCAGCGTCTCCCTGCCCCCGGTGCTGGGGGGTCCCCCAGCGAGGTCTCTCCTTGCCCCTCCTCCTCCCCCCTCGTCGCCCTCCTCTCTCTCTCTCTGACCCTCTCACCTCGTCTTTCCCTCTCGCCTCCCTCGTCTCTCTCTGTCTCCCTCTGTCTCGCTCCGCTCTTCGCGGCCACGCGCTGCGAGGAGCCGCACTGCCTCCTGGGTGCCGCAGCGAGCGCGAGTCACTCGGCCGGCCCCGCCTGCAGACAGCCGCCTCCAATGTGCACCCCCCACTCCATACACCCCCCCACCCCATACACCCCCCACTCCATACACCCCCCCCCCACTCTATACCCCCCCACCCCATACACCCCCCACTCCATACACCCCCCCCCACTCTAAACCCCCCACCCCATACACCCCCCACCCCATACACCCCCCCACTCTACAACCCCCACTCCATACACCCCTCCCCACCCTATACACCCCCCCCCCACTCTATACACCCCCCCCCCACCCTATACACCCCCACCCCATACACCCCCCCTTCTCTATACCCCCCCCCACTCTACACCCCCCCACTCTACACCCCCTCCCACTCTATACCCCCCCACCCCATACACCCCCCACTCCATACACCCCCCCCCCCACTCTATACCCCCCCCACCCCATACACCCCCCACTCCATACACCCCCCCCCACCCTATACCCCCCCACCCCATACACCCCCCACCCTATACCCCCCCACCCCATACACCCCCCACCCCATACACCCCCCCCCACCCTATACACCCCCCACCCCATACACCCCCCACCCTATACCCCCCCACCCCATACACCCCCCCCCACTCTAAACCCCCCACCCCATACACCCCCCACCCCATACACCCCCCCACTCTACAACCCCCACTCCATACACCCCTCCCCACCCTATACACCCCCCCCCCACTCTATACACCCCCCCCCACCCTATACACCCCCACCCCATACACCCCCCCTTCTCTATACCCCCCCCCCACTCTACACCCCCTCCCACTCTATACACCCCCACCCCATACACCCCCCCCCCCACTCTATACACCCCCCCCCACCCTATACACCCCCCCCCCCCCACTCTATACACCCCCCACCCCATACACCCCACCCCATACACCCCCCCACTCTACACCCCCCACTCCATACACCCCTCCCCACCCTATACCCCCCCCCACTCTATACCCCCCCCCCCCCCCACTCTATACCCCCCCCCCACTCTATACCCCCCACTCTACACACCCCACACACCCCCCACCCTATACACCCCCCACTCTACACCCCACACTCCATACATCCCCCCCACTCTATACCCCCCCACTCTATACACCCCCAACCCCATACACCCCCCCCCCCCACTCTACACACCCCCCACTCTACATACCCCCCCCCCCACTCTACACCCCCCCCCCACTCTACACCCCCCCACTCTATACACCCCCCAAATCTACGCCCCCCCCCCCAACTCTACGCCCCCCCCCACTCTATACACCCCCCAACTCTACGCCCCCCCCCCCCACTCTATACACCCCCCCCAGGCTCTACGCCCCCCCCCCCAACTCTACGCCCCCCCCCCCACTCTATACACTCCCCCCAGCTCTACGCCCCCCCCACTCTATACACCCCCCCCAGCTCTACGCCCCCCCCACTCTATACACCCCCCCCCCAACTCTACGCCCCCCAACTCTAAGCCTCTACTTTATATTCCCACTATACCCCCTACTCAACCCAATCCCCCCTCACCGCCATATACGTTTTCCCCCCTCTCTATACCCTACAACCCCACGCTATATCCCCCCACTCTATGCTACCCCTACTCTACACCCCTCTACTCCATACCACCCTCCTCGTTACTCCCCACTCTATATACTCCAGCCCCTGCAGCCCGATAACCCTCCACTCTACTCGATACCCACACTAATGTCTCTACCCCCCCCCCCCCCACTTTATACCCCTCTAATCCATAGCAATGTCTCCAAACTATAGCAACGTCTCTTTTCTAGCCCCCTACATTCTATACCGTGCCTTTATCCCCTCTACTATCTGAAGCCATTCTCACTACCTCCACTCTAGCCCCTCTTCTGTCTTTCCCATATAGAGGGACTACACTAGCAAGAGGCTTGTTTACCACCTCCTATTGGGCCCCTGAGTTCCCCAAACCAGCCTTGATCCCGTCTACCACCCTCTCAATCGCCATATACCCCATAATCTAATGGCCTAGTGCCCCCCTTTTCCCTACCCCTGTCCTATGTCGTATTTAGTGCCACAGGGACCCCTAATAACAGTACCTACCTACTCCAGGTCCAAAAAAGAACTGTTTACATTAATTAACAACCATCCCAATGCTGAAAAAATCTATTTAAATTACTGAGTTGTGTTTACACAAAGCAACATCTCCCACCATTGCGAAAACTTGGCAGGACCCTCCTGAAGAAGTCTTGAAACCCGGTGAAGCTTTTGTGGATAAACAAACGAGATTAAAGTAAATCACTCAAGGGAATAAAGTGGAGATTGCGTTTGTGGGTCAAATGTTATTCAACATTTTATAGATGTCGAAAATGTGCTCTGCTAGTCCCTACCACAGCACACTACTAGTAAAAATAGTATAATACTATAGTTCAAATACTATTAATGCACTAGACAAGCTTTAAAATAAGTCTACAATGACCTATATTCCAACATCTATTGATCACGAATAAAATGTTGCTGACATTGCATAGGACGACAGTGGCAACTTTCAGTTGAGTTGGCAGTTGGCCGGGTGGTTTTGTTATTTTATTTATAATTTACCACAGCTATCATCAGCGGCAAGTTATATTTGTGTAGGACTTGAAATGACACGCGTTTGGTTGCGCTAATTAAGGGGTCAGGTCATTAAGAGACGCCACAGGTGTTAAGGACAACTGAGGACATAGAGTTGTTGCGCCAATTTTATGAACGCGGAAAGAGCCCACTTTTTTCTTTACCAATATAAATCAGCAGACAAATATGTCTCCATATATCCGCCTCCCCACATTAAGTATTAAGTATTTTTTTTACTCAACCCATCGGTCCCATGGCTTTCTGGGAGGGCATAATTTCAGCAGCATTGATGAAAAACCCTGAACAGTGTTTTAAGAGCAAAGTCAAGCCTGCTTGAACCAAATATCTCAGAGAGGTGCCCTTTCCTATAACGTCTGGCAATTCACCAGCATTAATTGAAAAGCAGGCCTGACTGCGAATGAGACACTGTATGTCAAAACCGGCTCAAAGTTGGTTGTCTTGAACCAATGCTGTTGAAATTGTGTTAGGGTACTTTCAGAAGGCGTTGTCGTTGACATGCAGTGTAAAAATTAGTATTTTTATGTGGAGGGACAGATATTTGAAAGAAATGTATCATTGTCTGCTGATTGATTTTGTTGCATACACTTGGGCACTTATCTGGCAGAGGGGCCCAGGAATGCATTGCCACAATGGCCAATGTTCCAGTAAACATGTTATGATTTAATTCTCATCAGGCCCCATGGTGTTCTTTGAAATCTCCAAACCATCATGAACTCTATCCCTCTCTGGTCTCTATATTTACATGCTATGAAGAAGATCAATTGCCCGAAACGTCGCCTATTATATATTCGTTCTCTTTTAAAGGTCAACACACAGAGTGTTGTTATTGACGTGTTGCTAGTTTTTTTTGCTAATTTCTCTAACCCCTCTCTCTCCGCCCCCGCCCCCCTCTCTCAAGCTTTTACACCTTGCCTCTCACCGTTGCCACTCATGGACATGCTAATTTCTCTAACCCCTCCCTCTCTCCCCGCCCCCGCCTCTCTCTATTTAAGGCCTCGACACTGAGGCGTAGTTTCTCTGTGTGCCTATGTTTGCTCTCTCTCTCTATGTATCTCTGTGATATCTGTCTGCTTATATGTCTGTCTATATGTTTCCGGTTCTGTGTTGTATCTCTCTCTCAAATTTAGCATTCTCAGGAAGAACGTAATCAACCAGATAGGGTGTTGACTGTTATGTTATCCGACTCTCTGTTGTATTACATTACATTTCTAAGTATACTAGATTTGTGTTTCTATTTAATTTATACCTGATGATGATTGCTTGTGTTGCAATCGAAACGTCGTATGCTAGTATTTAATTTATTATTTTATCTTTATACGTGACTTTACCGAAAGAACCAAAAAAATAATTCCTGCAGTCACGAAAGCTCCAAATTAAGTTTGTTGAGAGTTTATTTTACACCAACATGGGAGGGGGGCGTGGCCTATCGGTGGGGGGCGTGGTCTATCGGTGGGGGGGCGTGGTCTATCGGGGGGGGCGGTGCCGCTGTCGCCACGGCAACGAGCAAACAGGAAGACGCCGTGGTGATCAGTAAGGAAGATCGCTCTCTCGTTTATCGCATTTACGCTGCTTGAACATTTGGCCATACGTCAACGCACTCTCTTGTAAAATGTCAGATATTTTACATGTATATACTTTTGTGTTTCGCACACGCGAGATCGGCGTTAGCTCGGTGGACACGCGGCTGGCCGGACGCTTCGGTCTGTGGGTGGTCTTCCTTATCCGGCGGGGAACGTTTAACTTGGAGAGAGGGAAAAACATCGCTTTGTTTAAATGCGCTGCCTGCAGCATATGTCAATGCGAACGTAAATTACTCTTGTGGGATTATACATCGCAATCACCCCCCCCACCACCCCTCCCCTACTGACAGACTAATGCCCGTTCGCAGGATCGGTGTGGAGCCACATTGTGCCGCACGGGGACAGCTGCCATTGGGGGGGGGCTTTAAAAATCTGTGAAATAGAGCTTCATAGCTCATCGGATTCCTCCAGTATGAATAAATATTATCATTTAAATGTGTTGAGATGAGATGCGACGCGCGCTGAGACCGCCCAGTGTATAGGGCGCTATATTAAAAGCAAATAATTAGTATTGTAACATTCATAATAGGTTTTTTACCCTTTTTTTCTGGCAGAAAAAAGGGTAAAAAAACTATTATTATATTTTGCTACTGGCAAAGGAGGCCTCATGATGTAAATATTGAAATATTCTTACCCGCCCCTACTGGACATGTGTGAAAAAGAGCTTAATATCTCATCGGATTCCTCAAATTTAAGTAAACGTGACCCCCATGACCTCCACGACCTCCACATGTGTTTCCTTCGAGCAGTCGTTACGAGCTTGGAACAGAAGGGTTTGTTTTTACAGACAATTTTATTTCATACGGACAGAGTTGAATGTCATCAACGGGAAGTGTGAACGGTCAATTAAATAAAGTGAGAGACCAAAACCCATACTACAATATGAAGACCAAGCCAAATGGAACAGTATTGTGCCACCCATGAAAAAAATCCTTCAACATACTATACAACACCCGAGCATTATGACCATACATTTACTGACATTACTACCAAACGCAGTGCAGCAAACTGAGGGCTTTTAAAAGTTTACTTTAATTGCCAAGGGAGAGGCTACATGGCAGAGAAAGAAAGGAGAGACACTTAATAGAAAGGGAGAGGCTACAGGGCAGAGACGGAAAGGAGAGACACTTCATAGAAAGATAGCCATAGACCGATGTGAAGGGGAAGGTCTTGAGTCTGGAGTTAAAAAGGGGAAGTGTGGATGACCAGGGGAAGGGAGTTCCAAACTACGAGCACAGCAGAGGAGGAGTAACTGCCCATTGAACAGAGGGTACTTAGTGTTCCACAACTTCTAGATAGAAGCCACTGTGAGGGGCGTTCTGCCTGTTGATGGTGTGGATTTCACACTTTACCATGCATTTTGCGTCCGAGTTACAGGCCCAAGTACAAATTGCATATTCATCATACAGTTCAGTCATCACTGTTGCATGACGGGTTCCCCAAGCTGACGTTATTTATGATCCTGCAAAGCAATGGCGGAGCCAGGATTTTCAGGTAGGGGGGCAACCCCTCCAGCAATGAAAAATGATAGAGTAAGGACTTGTCCCTTGCGGCGATGGCGCAGCCATCGATGGAGGGTCGAATTCGAACCGCGTTGTGTGATCGGCATCGCGCCCGCTGAAGGTGTTTGCCTTCAGGGAAGTCGTGTCCTGTATACGCAACTGCGCACAATTCTGAGTCACTTATAACTGCTTTGCCGTTACTTATTGCCAATTATGGACTTATCCTATCATCTCATAGAGTCCCTGGCACGTAATAATATGCTACAGTAGCAATGGGGGTCGCAAAATGCCGATTTATTACGAATACACCTCAATGATCCGATCAAAATGAGGGATTTCGATCGGATCATTGGGGGGAGGGGGGGGGCACGTGCCACCCCACCCCCACTGGCTCCGCCAGTGCTGCAAAGTGTTGTAATAATTATCTAAGTACCTGCACATGAGATGATTTCATCACTCTGTATCCTTGATAGACGTCAACTAGGACACATTCCAATCCTTGTCTGTCACTCCATCACTATTCTCGACCATCGGTCATCATCCCTCCTCGCGGCGTGTCCTGCCCAAGCCCACTTGAACTACTTTACCATATGTTTTTAACTGATATTTCTCTTTCTTCCCTCAGTGTAAATCTAAGCATGCCTCTCTCCATGCTTTTTTGCACACTGTTCAGATTTTGTTCTTCGTTCATGACCATGACTATGTTTCTAGTCATACCGACGATGTATTTGTATACTTCAGGGATAACAGCTGATGCTGGGGCCCCTTGAGCTGCTTGCAAGCAGAGTGAAGGTGAGGAGAAGGGATGTCTCGCAGTGTGCGGTGGCGGCGTGAGGCGAGCGACCTCGTGAGTTGGAGCCAAGACCAGGCCCTGAACACCACCATGTACATCCTGCGCCAGTTTGGACCCACCGGCTTCATGTTGCAGGAGGAGGGGCAGCGTAGCACTGTCAAGGTAACACGTGGCATGTGTCATTATGCTTCATTAATACACTTCTCATTTTCTTTAGCCCCCCTCCCTGTCGCTAGTCTTAGAAGTAATTAATGGAAGGAAGATATCACTCAAAAAACTGGTGCTTACCTTGTAGATAGTGTCATGTATTCTAGGCTGTCCGCCTTGAATTTGAAGCTCCGTTAATGATTTAAAAAATCATGTTATGATTCTACACATCATTTTGGGACTATGCTGATGTAACCGTGTTGTTCTTTGCATAATGTGTATTAGGTCACCACAGGGACGTCACCATAGTGCTATGATGGAGTGCCTGACCTTGATTTTAAATTATCACTGTTTTAATTGTTCGTGCAGTTGCAAACTCAAGTTAAAGAGCCTGCATGTTTAAACGAGCAATAGAGTGGCTCATTTCTGTTGGCGCTCCTTTGCCAGTGATGGAAATTCTACATTTCCATAGGTGAAGCTAGTCTCTCCCTAGGACAATGATGTTGACTTCCTACAAAGTGGTACTTATTTATAGAACATGTAGGGATGAGGGGTTGAGTCAATTCCAAGCCAGGACATTTAAAACAGTCTGCATCAGCAGCAGGCCATGCTTTCCCACCTGATGACGGATGCTTGTGTTGCGCCCGAAACGTCGTGATTTATTTTATTTTATTTTTATACCTACGTGACTTTACCGAAAGAACAAAAGAGTAAGGATTTGGAGATTAGTGCTCTGCCACAGTGCTATCTGGCTATGTGTTCTAGACACGGGTGATTTAAAACAGAGAACAAAATAATGCTGCTTTAAGTTTTCATATTTCTAATATATTCTTCATGCAGTTTGAGATAAACATATGACTCGTCATCACCACATTAGCAGTAATATAATCAGAAATAACATCAGCAATAGCAGCTACAGTAGCATAATTTAAATAAACCAAGTTTTCTACGGAAAATGACTTTGTCTTAAAACACATTTGCTCGAACACGTAACATCCTCTTCATTATGAAAACAGAGGTTTTTGATTAACACCGTTTACAGGAAGAATGTTCCATATCTAGAAGTAACGGTATATAACATAATCTTAACTTCTTAAAGAGTACAAAATGCGAATTGTTTTGATGTGTGATATCCTTACTTTGTTAACTGTTTAACCTTAAATATCTAGGTTCTGCTAGGGGACCCACACCACTGCAGCTGCCAAACATTTGTTAAAGAGAAGGACTTGTGCAAGCACATTTGCTGGTTGGTTGACTTCCAGTACTTTATAACTAATGGTTTCACATTGTCATCGCATTAAACACAATATGTTATTGACGAAGCATAAGGTAACATCAATAACTTGATTTGGGAGATTATTTTTGACATGCACAGCGTTCATTTTTCCTCACATGTCACACCTTCAAACACGTAAAATTGTATCACTTTTGTCTTTTAATGACACTTCACCCTGTTTTGCATCTTAAACATGAGTCCACAGCATCTTTAGATGCTTACGTATTGGACGCTATAAAATATATTCATTATTTGTGGTATTATTATTTACCAAAGTCACTCTTGCAATTGAGACTGGCTGGGTTTCTTGAATTCTTACCTGGTTCAACAAAATTAACTTGAAACTCGATTTACAACAACTATGATGTGTAAAATTACTGTCGCCACAGCGAGGCTAGATTGGGTAATGCTGTGAGGCTGCCACAGACAGATATCCACATACTATTTACTCATTTGCATGTGCTGAGTTTAGAATGTTGTCACTTGTCACTACATACCCTTTAACCTTAGAGTTAATGTCAGATTACTGTAGTCACCTTTAGTAAAACAAAGACAGTTCTTATTGTACAGTACAGTATACATTGCATAAACGCGTGTGTTGTTGTCAAAGGCTTCTCCTGAAGAAGTTTCGTCTGCCAAGGGAACATGAGTGTAAGAAACCATTTACGTATTTATTTTTTACACATAAGATTTATTGCAACAACATTGCTTCTCAGGATGTAGTACTAGAGTCCCAACATTCTAGACGTCTTTCAACAGATAGACTCACACATCCATGGTTGGTTGCCTCGCTGCTGCATGTGCAGATGCTTTTCAGGTTGGCTTGGTTGCACGGGAGATTGTGGAGCTGCTAAGTGGATTGCGCCACACGCAAGCTGCCCGGCCTGCCAACACCCAGCCCACGCACCTCTCCAACGTTGCCCATGCTGGCAGTCACGCCTCTATGGCCCAGAAGGACATCGGCATCAATGACATCTGTCCCATCTGTCAGGAGGAGTTTTTTAAAAGGAGGCTGCCTGTCACATACTGCAGGTCAGAATTACATGCAAGTGTTTATTCTCTTGGCTGCCACTATTTATGTGCAAGTCCTGGACCTATGTAAAATTACACGTGGAAACAGCCATGGTCATGTTGAGTGGATGATCTACCCCTTATGGTGTTACCTGTGACAGAAAAATGAGGTAGTTTGCACCTTTATTTTGGCCGTCTTGTTGATATGCTGTGAAAGCGTTACGCATAAGGATGCCCTATGATACCATGTTTGGCTTACAGCTTTTGTCTTATAAACATAGACCACTGTTGCATTCATATTTCCATAATGCCCCAAAAAGAGGGCACTGTTTACATTGGTGCCCATTAACTACATTATTAAGTTACAGTATCTGTTTGGAAAGGACCTCATCAGTACCACATATAATAAACAGTATTTTAAATAGACCCTCTAATAGTCATGAATGTACTGTTAAATGATATGCTTTCCAGTTAGGAATGTAAATGGCCAAGGCCATAGTTTGTATGAGAACTGCCTGAGGAAGTGGTTACTGGGACAGAGGGATGCATTTTCTTTATGAATACAACTCTCAACGTTCATTGCAGTTCATGGTGTGCTGGTTATTCATTGGGATGAATACTTATTTAACAGGAAATATACTGCACTGCTAAATATTTATTAGGATCCAATGCAGAAATTGCTGTAAAAACGTGTAACTTCTGAAACCTAATAAGCTCACTGTAGTCGTTAAACCAGTGGCTGGTAACAACACAAACTGTCACAAATACAAAATGCAGGACGCTATGCAGGCATGTTGCTCATGTGCTCCAGGCATGGCTGCGGCAACAGCGTGCACATCAGTTGCATGAAGATGTGGGCTGACCACCAGACGAGGGAGGGCGATGATGGCTCGATGACGCTCAGCTGTCCACTGTGCCGGGAGTGCTTTGGCACTTATGCCCTGCTGCAGGAGGAGGCAAATAATGCTGAACAGCTAATCACAGCTGCCGAGAGGGTCCGTCTACACATTCATTCTGGCATTGCGTGCCACCACTGTCAAATGCGCCCCATCCAAGGAACCTGCTACAGGTAGGATGTGGCTCTAGCATGGTCATCTGCATTGCATTCTCCTGCAGCATACGTTGTGAGTCAGCTTTAGGGAACCTTATATTTGTACAATGTGTTTTCTAGTTTGGTAAAAAACTTGGAAATCATAACAATAAAATATCCAGTTTGCTACAGGTTACAGCTGAGGTGTGTTTAAATGTGTTGGGGAAACTGTGCTGGTTCAGCTGCATGATTTACCAAATTGGAGATTAAAACAGGAAAAAGCAATGAGTGTTTTCATCAAAGCTATCATGCAGGAATTAAAAAAAGAGAAACATTGTCAAGTTAAGATGTACCGCTACTGGATTAGCTTTGCATTGGAATGCTTCAGTGTAGGACATATCCAGTTCATAGTTGTCTGACAAATGAAATGGGTTGTATTGACTTGCCCTGAGACAAAATGTGGGATTATATTTAAAATTCCAGAAACAAGTATGTCTGCATTTTTAAGTAAAATTTATATGGCTTCACTATCGTGAAATAAAACCTTTTTGTTCAAAGGGCAGTTTCAAGAACGATCAATTTGTAGTTCAAATGATTTAGTTCAACACCAACTCTAGTGTTAGGCTTAACACCGAAGTCCACAATTTTTATTTATACTGGAGGAATCCGACGAGTAATAAAGCTCTTTTTCACAGATGTCCAGTTACAGAATGTAATGACGTTTCAATTTGTGTTTAGCAGAGCGGTGTTTTGTCACGTAATAATTTAGAGTGAAAACTAATTTCACCAATTACAATACACCACATTCAGCAGTTGTTCATTGGGAGTCGAAGCTGACTTAACTTAATTTTACATTATAATCTTGTAGCACTGGATAGTGTCATGCATAATTTGACTAACTTGAGAACTCCAGATAACGTTTTAGGTCTTGAGTCATTATTTTTATATTTACCTACGTAAGTAAATTCTGAAAATCTATTTTCAAAGGTTAAAACAACGTGACCGTGAAGTCTTGAGTAATATAGATGAATCATGTCCAGTTTTTAATGATAACATTTGGAGTATGCGTTAACTAGAGCCTTATATATTTAACTGCATTGCTACTACGATATAAAAAACATGGCGTTACGAACCCAGCATTTTTCAGTGAAAATCCTTCAAGAACTTTGTTCTCTTTTAAAACCATTCCTTTTATTTTCCAAAGAAGAGAAAACTACACAATGCCACTAATTGGTACACATTACTCATCACTTAATCACGGGCCCCAATAACTTTTTAAAACAGATTCTTCTCCACTCGTGCGTCAGTTTTTTCTGTCATGTGAACTCAAGCTGTCCAGGAACATTTCTATCCATATGGTTAAGAATTATATTCACAGTATGTCATACATCAGTCATTTTCATGCACAAAATGTCTAGTGTGCCACCCGTCTTTCATGCTAGCATTGAACTATATTACATATTGCGACCACATTGAACGCTTCAAAGCACATGTACTGAAGTTTTGTTATACAGTAATGTACCGTCATAATTAGACATGTCCTATCAATTCCTGGATGAAGGCCTCCCGATGCCTTCACCGTCGCACATATTTCCATGAAGGAACAAGCAGACGTGAAACTTGCAGGCTTAGTTTACAAAATAATATAAAAAGTATAGTACTATACTGTCAGAATAATAATAATACAAGTTTTTGGGTTAGATCGCATAAATATAAATGTGTCATTAACCCACCACCACCAGACAGCCAATTAATAAGGTTTGTCACGTGAATAAAACATGCCAATTAGTTATTACTTTAGCACATTGGTGTGATGGCGAGTAAACCCACAAAATGTACACTTGAGTATGACGTTTCTCTGGTGATATTAACCAACTTCGTCAGGTGATTTGCCAGAATTGTGAAGAAGTCGTCCTGCTTCCGGTCTTAAATAGAGCAAGATGATGTCATGATTGTGAGCCTACAATATTGGTCATGAAAGCCTACATGTTACATTTACTGTACTGCCATTGTCAGCAAGCGCCAAGGTGTACAAAACAACATACTACATTTGATTTAGCAGCTGCCTTTACAGGTTTATAGGAGGGCACTACTTTGCCGGGTTCTGCCAGATAACCAAATGTATGAGAGCTATAATGGGTGGGTCACAGTGCTATCTTTGATTCGCTTATAGCACAGTGCCCTGCTAGTTAAAACATTTGCAATGTGAAACCATGTATTCAGGAGACAAATTGTTATTCATTAAGATTACTATGTTTTTCATACTATTGTGCATTTTACTCATTGGCTTGCAAGTTTAATATATATGATGGACATGACAGATGTGTTTTTAAGGATAATTGTACTACATTTTTAATGGCAACAAGCCCTCTTTTTACATGCAGTTATAACAGGGTTAAGCCTAAGTGTTGAACTAACAGGGTTAAAATTTGTGAATTAAATTAAAGGACAATGAAACATCAGTTTCTCAGCTAAACACAAATATGAAAGTCTTCTTTCACGTTGAATATGTTGCAGGTGTTTTACTATTCGCAACATATATATTTTTTTGCTTTACAATTACGTACATTTATGGTATCCATGGATGTGAAGAGCTTGAATTGTTGTAAATCTGTCTCTTTTAATGATTAAATCACACTATTAATGTTTGACGCTGCTATACATTGGCCAAGTGGTAAAATGTGAATACAGTAGAAAATGTTTTTCATTTGAATGATTCTGCAGTGTCATAGAAGTACTGCTCTTACCAAACACATTGTTTTTTCTGCTGACAGATGTGCAGAGTGCATGGACATACACCTCTGTCAGGAGTGCTTCTCGGCTCGCAATCATTTCCATCACATGTTCGTCTTTAGAAAAGTGAGGTTTTTTTTCAATTTAATGTTTCCCCTCCAATCATACCCATTTTTACATCCCTCTTGCAAACTACTGGTAAAGTCATTGTGTGTTTAAGTCTCAACATAGCTGCTCATCTGTCTGTCTATGCAGTACAGAATTATATAACCACATGGTATCACATGTGCCCATCGGCATTCAGATGTGGAAGCACATGTGCTCGCTGCTATTATGCATGCGCAATTCATGCTATCATGCAGGAAACACTTTGCGAAGTTTTGAGAATAGATGAACCAATCACTATAAAGCTTTGCACAAAAATATGTATGTATAATGGATTTCAGTTACTATTTGAGATATCTGAAGTAATATTACAGCAAAGGTGTTGTTATTTTACGTGATAATGTACATTGCGTTGATAAAGTAACATTCCCACCAATATATGTGGACTATACGATGCAAGCCATTTTCAATAGGGGAATAACAAAGGCATGGCACAGCCTGTATGCACAGTGTTTGCATTGCTTTTCATGTGACTTTGACTGAAACCTATTAGGCTGAACTGGAATGCAAGAACAAAGTAACGAAAAATTCTTAGTTTGCCGCATAAAGAAAATGCAGTGATTTTCACCGTTGGTTCCTTCCGTGGCAGAACTGCATGCCCACTTGTACCGACCCTTCATGTCATGCTCTTGCAGTTGGGACGCTCTGCTGAAGTATTTCAGGATTGAGTCAAGTTTGTGGTCAGGGCGTGTTGGGGCCGCATTGCCTTGACTGAGACTATGAGGGATTTCTATAACACTTAGGATTTTGTGCCAGGGATGCCACAATGAGTGCACACCCACGTCGACTGACTGCCTTCCTTTCACTTGGATGAGTGCAAACATGTAGGGATATTGTATTAACATACTTTGTTTCAATGGATAATTTCTCTTGAGTGGTAAAGGTTGTCTTTACATACTGTATTGCACTTTTCACAACATAAAAATTACCTACTGTAGCATCTAGGTTAGTATACATGTACTCAATTACGAATTTCCAAAATACATTGGTTGCGAGATGTTAACTTTCTCGCCTGGTATACACGTGGTCGTGGGTTCAATCCCGACCCTGACACCTGCATATTTGGAGATTACATGTTCTCCCCGTGGTCGCGTGGATTTTTATCCAGGTCCTCCGGTTTTTCCCTCCACATGTAGAATCACGCGTTTAGAGTATGTGGCTGCTATAAATTTCCACATGATGTGCCACTTTCTTGAGCTATCATTTGTGGTTAGGTAGTTTCTGAAAAATAGTTATATAACTCAGTGGGCCTTACCTGGTAAAATAAAAAAAATGTTTAATAGTTTTTTTTTCACGGAGTTGCACATCAGGACAGTTGACATGCATTGTGTTGCACTCTTTTACGCTTCGCTCCACCTGCTACTGACTTCCTGAGCTCTCGGGGTGTAGTCTTACCCTTCTTTTTGTCTTGTACCGAGCACCCTGAAACTTGGGCTAGGTATGCATTTCCTGCCCCAACCATTGGTAAGAAGGAGAGCTAGTAGGCAATTCTGTACACTCTTTATTCACAGATTTATTGAGGTACGTTGCCTGTGAAACTGAGACGGCTGCAGGTGTAGACTTTAAAGGCTCGGAAGGAAGCCAGTTGTCCACCCACTGTGCTTTGTAATCAGCCAGGCTTGCAGGTGCTGCCATTCAGGCATTAGTAACCATGCCAGTGCATGCATTTTTCAAACAATTTTTTTGACACAGAAATTCTATACGTTTAAGTACATAATGAGGGAAAGTAAAATATGGCTGTTGTGTGATATGTATTCTAGAGTATGTATAGTAAATGTTAAAATAGCTACATGAATCATTTTACGTAGTTAATTTATTTATTTTTCCTTTCTTCAGCATTAGCTTTTCCAAAATTATACATTAATCGTAATTCTAATATTAGGAAGCCACTGGAGGTATATACTTTTAAATCTGGATTGAAAACTAATTTCTTTTGAACTGTGTTTGTCTTTAGTTGGTTGTCCTTCCCCCATACCTCCGATTAGTGCGGATGGCTATATACGGTGCAAAAGACGTTCAACATATATATATAATTTGCTGTCAGCTAGCCCAGAAGGGTGGGCCCCCACATAGCAATCTGCGCTGAGCCTCCAGAAACTTCTGGGTAGCCCTGTTTGCACTTAATATGTGCTGTTTTATATATATGTGTGTGCATATGTATATTGAGTAATCCCATGAAAACGGGAATAAATCTCTGCCAGAAAAGAATGCAGCACACCCATATGTTTACTCCCTACTAATATTAATGGTGCTGAGCCAGCAGCAAGGGTTGCAAAGTGTTTAAACAGCGAGGCGATGTGTCAACCTAGTCTTTGTTCCACCACACCTGAGCATTATATATCAATCTAACCACGAAGTGAGAAGGTGCTAACTTTATCAATAAAGTCACAATGTGCAGGAAATCAAATTAAGTCAATGCAGTTTCATAATTGTTATTGTTATACATGGAGTACATTGTGTTCGTTTCATGCACATAACGGTTATACCATGACTGATTGATGGACATTACACTACCTTTTTTTTCAATTGTCTCCGAATGTTGTTTCACTAACTGTCAGTTTTTTTAAATAAGGCTACGGAAAGTAAGAGTGCAGCCCTGCAATTTCTTGTTCATACCACTGATATCGGAAAGGCCCCCACTAGAAGGCACTGTAAAGAGCCCCTCGAGAAGGTATTTTGATCTACTCCTCCATACTGCGACCTGCTGATCACCTAACTGTGATGTACCCGTTTATACTTCTGGGGGGTGGGGGGACAGAGATGCAGAGTGCTAACCATTACACCACAGCACCATGAAGACAAGTAGAACGTGGTAATATTATTTGTGTACACTATGCATATGCATCTGGTTGTTTTGTAGACACGATCCTCCAGCTGGTGTCCGGTAGAAACAGAGTCCGGGCAGCTGCTGCCCTCAGTGAAGCACCAGGGGACGAATGCCAGGGAACAGGGCTGTACCAAGTATGAATCACCACAGCGTCCTACGCAGTGCGCTTAAGCTGTACACACTTCACTTTGTTAACTGGCCAGGCATGGGAGAAAAGACTTCTTCTCTCCTTTGACCTATGAAGAGCAATTATTCGAGGTTCAGTTGTAATTGATTTATCCATTGCATTGCATTGTCTCAGAGTTTGTGAATTGCAGACACACCCACCCTTCACATCCACATTTATATTTTGCGCAGATCAAAGTTATAAAGTCCACGGTTTGGAGTTTGTAGCCACAGTCACGCACAGGAGAAAGTCTTTGATTTTCCACCTGTGCATTAGGTGTCCGTGTCTTCCATGGTTTCTGCGGATCCGGTTCAGCACAACCCATTGTTTCTTTGGAAGACCAAAGCCGAGCAGTGTAGTGGTGGTGGGCTCACTGAGTAGGTGTTTTTTGGGCACATTGCTTGAATGCCACGAGTTTATCCACATATTTTCCATGCTGAAATTCGCGTCACGCATCGTGTGTGGGTTTCCAAAACGGTTCTCGAGATCTTGGCCATGGACGTAGGATATTGTAAAGATCGGGTGAAAACCACACAAAGTGCTTAAATGCTTAGAGTAGAAGCTGTAACAAAATTAAACACTGGGACTTGTTATTCTCTTTGTATTTGAGCATAGTCTCCCTTGGAAAAGAGTCTTGTCTCACTGAGCTCTGACTTGGTTAGAAATGCTGCACTGCTATTGGTGCATTCAAATATTCAACGTAAAGATTGGTGATAATTCAATGTTTCAGTGTTGTACTTCCGCTTGAGCAGACATTGCACATATCAAACACAACCGGAATATGCTTATCTGTTCTGCCCTTTGCCATGCTGCACCACCCTGTCAGGTACAATAGCAGCAGCTCATTGTTTAGCTTGTCCACCAGAATGTTTGCTAATGTTAAATGATAGACACCCTCATTATTATCACTTGTTTGCAAATAAGGGTGTCGACAGCAAGGAAGGAAAACATGGATGTGATTGCTATTGCAAACATTGCCAGGATGTCGTGTGGTGTAAACACCTTTCACCTTTGTGTGTATCATATGACATGGGCACTCTTCGAGTGCCAACTCTTAACAACAAAGACGGGTTTCCTTATTTTAATACATGCATATATCGAGTAGCGCTGTTGGTAGAGCGTTTAATTTACAATCGAAAATTTAAGATTTAAAATGCTGGTAGATGAATTATGATCTGTGTCGGAAGCCTCGGCTCATCATTACTCCACATTGAGTACCACATGAAGGAGGTCATTATTGGAGAGACTGGCCCCCCACCAAGGGAATGTGGAATTTTCACCGCTGATTCGTGATTGCCAACCAAAATGCATGCAAACTCAATGTTCATTTGAGCATGGAAACTATAACTTTGACTTTACTCTTCTTGGTTCTTTCGGTAAAGTCGTGAGAATTATTTTATTTTGTTTTATTTTTATTATTTTATTATTTCCCTTCTACGTGACTTTACCGAAAGAACCAAGAAGATGAATCCCTGCAGTCACGAAAGCTTTAAAGCGAAATTAGACTTTACTCTTAACCACTCTTGAATGAAGTTACCCCAGTTGACATCTACTACTTTCCATATACTCTTGCACCATCTGCAGACTTCTCCAATGGCAAAACTTTGAAACTCCAACATGTCCAATATTTAGTTTCTCAATTACACTGTAACAAACCTCTTTCTTAAAGTCATCAAGCAGAATTGTTTTCTTTTGTGCATATTAGCCTTTTATCAAACATCCTTCCAGAACTTCCGCAATGAAGCGTGAACCTCTAAGAATGAGTCCAATCCACATCCTTTTCTGGGTTATTCTCATTATACTCCTCTTTGCTCTGTCTGCGCCTCGGTTGAGGAATTCCTTACAATTGGAAATTAGTTTATCCGATAATGTGGATACTTTTAATTATCGTCTAAAATTACATCTTCTTAAGTCCGTTTATTTTATTTAACTCCTTTTCTCTTGCCCTTCCTTAACCTTATTGTTTGTTACAAGGCACCTTACAAATGAATGTAAATTAAATTATTATCACCTACAGACATGTACATATTTTTAAAAGTTGTGTTCATGGAAGTCCCGTTGTTCACACTGTTATTCTTGTGCTCCTTTGCAGTGCAATTGCCTCTTGTCCAGGTGAAGCACTGCAGGAGAGTGCCCTGGCCTCGCTCCCCATCCTGTCGGTGGGTCCGCGGAGTCGGCTCATGGCTCCAGGACGACAGTGTCGTGTGTGCCTAAGGTCATTCAGGCAGGGACAGCACGTGCGCCCTCTACCCTGCCGGCACATGGTAAGAGTCTCTCTGCTCTATCATGTAGTTCATGGGTGGTTGACATGGTCTTGCGGTAGCACGTTCGCCACTTGTTTTTTACGGTTATTTTTTGCGTTTATTTCGTTGTCCTTTCTCCGTACCTCCGATTGGCATGGTTGGCTATGTACGGTGTAAAAGAAGTAAAAAATACATATATACATGCTTCAAATCCAGCAGCTACCCTCATTAATGCTGCAGTTGTATTAACCGTAATAATACGCACCGTCTGCTTCACAGCAGCTACCCTCATTAATACTGCAGTTGTATTATCCGTAATAATACGCACCGTCTGCTTCACACTGAACGTTAAAGATCTCACGCCATAATTTGCAACATCAGGCCCTTCATGTTCCGGTGCCATGGTCCAAATTTGTCAAATGTGCAAAATGACCCACAAATGACTAAATTTGGATTATATGTAACAATCATCACCCCTATTGCAAAACTTGGCAGGACCCTCTTGATAAAAGTGTCACGGGACTTGGCGAGGGTTTTGTCCGTAAACAACTGCTGATGTACACACGCTCCTGCGATATGCATATCTGACTGAACACACATCTCGTTACATTTCACTCCTGCTCACTTCGGGGATAAGCGACTTGTTTGCCAAAGTAGCTTGGCTGAAACTTTCATAAAGAACGACACACATGCAGGCCATTCATGCTCCGATGTAACCAGGCCTTAGTGGCAACACACTGTTGTGACTTATAGGGCAAAAAATAATGCACTTTGTACTTTATGTAAAATTGGCTCTGTTGTGCAATACATTATTGATTGACACTTATTGGTATGCCTGTGTTGTGCAATGAAATTGATTAAATGCCCGATATACTCTACTCCTTAAAATGTGTTAGAAACACAACCTTTTTTCTTGCGCAGGTATGTGCTATTCAAACCATAATAATCCCTTTAAGGCTATCTTTTCAACACCACCCTCCAGGTATACAGTACAGTATGTGGGAACCAAGCTTACCCTAGCTTCACAAAATGTGACCTCGCTGGTAATGCCTTCGTTCGATGGTATTTCTCCACGCGTGTGGGAAAGTTTATCATCACCGAACTGTGGATGCAAGTGCTTGCACAGGAGTGTTTCTGCAATCGTCAAGATACAAAATTAGATAACACTTTGGGCGATGCTAACGTCCCTCCTCTTAAAGGAAGCACGCACAAGCATAGCCTAAACATGTTTATGTCGCATTAAGTCTTATCACCCACTTTTTCACTCCTTTGAAAAATACAAATATTCACACTCGTTCGTTTTCATAAGAGTTAATTTAGTTGAGAAGTGTGTATACATTTTTGTTAAATTTAGGTACTGGTTCTATATAATACGTGACAAAATGAGGCATACTGTAGTTCATGTAATGTTCTTAATTTTTTTCTCGATTCATGGTTCCCATTCGCGTAGCTGAAGAGATGTATTTGGTTGAAGGTTAGTGTTTACTTAAGTTGCTTACCTATTAAGAGAAGCAAACAGCTTTGTTCATGAGAGATGTTACTGTTTGGTTACTTCACAAGAGATGTTATTTCTTAGAAGTATCATATGTAAACTGTAATAATGCATGGTAGTTTTGTTGCATGCCAATACAAAAAGCTTTATATGGACATATTTAATTATTTATATTGCAGTTCCACAAGGACTGCATTGACCGCTGGCTACTCAATGTGTCTGGGACATGCCCAGTGGATGACCTGCCTTTGACCCAGCCTGCATTGAGAGGTGCACACAAGGAAGAGGTGAAGTTGGGAGTGAGGCAGAGACTCCCAAAGCCAGAAGGCCTACCTGAAGGCTTCTTTCTCAGTGGGCTCATGCTAATTTCAACACACAAATCTCAATGAAATGTATATATGTGTCGTGGATTCAACTAAGTCGCAGACGTACTTCTTGGAGGCAACACATTTATTAACACCAACACATTTACACAAAGGCGTTACTGCCCCTTTACCAGATAACCTATGGTGGTGGACCACCAGGCTAACTACGCTAATTACTGGGAGTAGCTACAACGGACAGGACTCTGGCTTTGGTCCTCGTCCACTTGTTGGTGACTTCTTCTTGGACGTAGAACGTATATCGTAGATCTTCAGATGACAACAGCAACGCCGAGAGCCCCGGTCCCTGTGGGGACCCGGTTTATATGCTCCCAGGTCGTGGCTGGCTCCGCCCTTGGCCACGACCACCTTCGAGAAACCTCTTGTCGTTTCCCGACCCTTCCCGTAGGATCTCACCCTGACACGTGACCACCCCCATGCCCCCACCTGGGGCCCCTGTGTAGATCTTACTTGTCACGTGCATTACAGGGTCAACCAGAGTGCCATGGTCTAGGGTATCCTTATCCCATGGCTGACACTCTCACACTCCCTCCTGTAGGAGTCAGCACTGCACGCCACGCGTGGTGCCGCTGAGCGCTATCCCAGCGCTCACCGAGCCCCCTCTAGGGCTGGTACTACACCCACCTACAGGGTGTCCGCGATGTCAATGCATCACACACCGTGCCTCGCTAGAGCCGGCATTACTCAGTGACATTCATGATGTTGCTGCATACGTGATGTCTGCGATGGGAGTACATCGCACGCCGTGCCCCTCTAGGGCCGGCACCACACAGTGACATCCACAATGTCACTACATATGCATGGGACTTCTGGCCCAGGTGTCACAGCAGAGGGTAGTGCGTTTGGGTTAGACCAGTCGCCCCGTTACACAGTATTGACATCTGCTTATAGCAGAATATAATTTGGTGAGCATCAATGCACATCGGAACATTGATCATAGATACGGAACTTGTTCATTAAAATTAGCCCTTTCAGGTGGTCTTTTGAACACAGAAGAGTTGACACTGAATGAAAATTATGGCAAGCAGCAGGTGACAGGTATGCAGGTGGAAGCCCAGGGATTGGCACCCAAAGGATGGGGGGAGAGAGTAAGATCACTGTTGGAAAAACCTACAAAACCCCCTCCCACCTACCGGCACTCCAAATGGCTGTCTAAGGCCTTCAAAGGGAAAAGAGGAAATAACTCTTAACTTGGTATTTTGCCCACTAAAGAGGACACAGGCAGAGCTATGCAATGTGATTTTAGTGATCAGTCTGTTGAGAGCCATGTTTATGGAAACTCTAATGGTCCATACTTGGGAAGAGCTATTTCCAGAGACCTGCCAAATGTGATATGCCACATGAAGCACCAGAAAGCTGCAGCCCTCTTGCAAGACCGGGCAGGGTTCTCCCCTGCCACACCCATGCCTCATTGAGACTCTGGTCCTCGCAGGAATCATGCTGAGATACAGCTAAACATTACTTGTTAAGCAAAAAAAGACAATCACAGTCGTCCCTTTATTTCTACAGGCCTAAATTTACAACATAATGCCCATTCATTACTGGTGAAGAATCATCTGTTTAGAAAATGTTATTTTATGGCATCTGTTTTTATTTCCAAACTATAATGATGACAAGGGGATGTTTAAACATAATAATTCAGCTGAGTTCCAACTGAATAACCTTGCCGACATCATACTTATATGCATGCTGTATTTCCAGAAATATATTTAAATATATGTAGACAAATGCATGCACTTTGGTTGTAAAACATTTTGATTAGCTAAGCCTTGGAGTCATGCGTGTTCAGCCAGTCGTTGACCATAGCACCTCCGATTAGCACGGTTGGCTATGTACGGTGTGAAAGAAGTTCAACATACATACATACGCAGACCACCCACCCACATGCCTGCATTGGGTCAGAGGTACGCCTCGGGCTTATTCAGCAACTTTCACCCAACATTGTATAAGCCTGGATCCCTCAATCAAGGGACTTGAAGAATGTATAATTACAGTAAGGAATTGTGGACAGATAATAATTTACATTAGATTTGGTTTACATAAAACTGTCAAATTCTGATCCATTATTTCATATTTATCACATACGTGCTCAGTAATTTACATGTTTCAATCAAAGTGAGGTTTTACCTTCATTCAGCATGTGTGAGAACTCAGTTTGGTGGTTCACAGATGTTATCAACTGTAGCACAGTGATTATTGCTGCCTAACATGGTCACTATCTGCATTGGTGTGCATGATTAAAAATTACAATCTGAACAAATAATATAGCAATGCAATTTGCCATTCTACCAAGAGAGCAAAAGGTGCACCAACACAAATGTATTCATAAGATAAACCCACATAGGTGCCAATTGACAGAACAGCATTGCAACCTTAGAGACCACCATACACAATAAGGTGCTTTCTCCCTTCCCGTCCAATCTGACATGGCATGTAAGGAATGCGGGAGACTTTGCCTCCTTTTAACGTGGTGGTTCTTAATCCTTTTGTCATGGATCAGAGCCCAGCCTGGGAAAGCGCCAATTGCTGTTCCCAAGCCCACGGAGCAGGGAGACCAGCACGCACGCACATTTTATCCAGGGCAGTGTTTACTTCCTTGACCCTGCTGACACCGTCATGACAACAACATTGGGGCAAATATATATATATATTTATCTTCACTTTAACTTTATCCACATAAGTGTTGGTAAAATGCATAATCTGACCATACGCTTGCGACCAAAGTGGATAAAATGAACTGCATAAATGCATATATCCTGTCACACCAATATAGATTATGCACGGAAATCAGTGAACCAAATAATGGTCAAATATAGAGCTGAACCAGGTGAGGGTTAATAGGAAAGGTATTTCTTATTTTGACCAAATACATATGACCCTAGGACTACACCCTATAAAACAGTCTGCATTCACAAGCTTTCCTCCTGATGACGATCGCTTGTGTTGTGATCAAAACGTAGAAGTTTTTTTGTTATTCTTTGGTTCTTTCAGTAAAGTCACGTAGGTAGAAAAATAAAACAAAATAAAAATAATAAATCACAACGTTTCGATCGCAACACAAGCGGTCATCCTCAGGCAGTGGAACTGCAGGATTATTTTTTCTGCCTGAGGACGACCGTTTGTGTTGCGATCGAAACGTCGTGATTTATTATTTTTATTTTGTTTTTTATTTTTCTATCTACGTGACTTTACCGAACGACCCAAAGAATATGAATTCCTGCAGTCACGAAAGTTTTAAGTCAAAATGTAACCATTATGCCTGATGAAGTGAAAACGGATGCAGCCATCCAAGCTCACAAACCGAGGTCTTCAAAAATGATCAAAACTTTAGAAAGAAGGAATTGCTGTAATGAGATTTTCATGAAAAGTGTTACAATATAAATCTGAATAGATGTACAACCATTCATTCATGTGATACAGAGGCGAGTTGGGCAACACCTTAGTACAGGGTTAGCCACTGCTATGCACTGCACTTCTTGATAATTATATGAATACGGAATAGTTATGATGGTAGATTTAAGTTGTATTTGACATATATCCTTGTGTACTTGCATATTAGTGCAATAATAAGCATAAATCTGATTAATGTTTCTTTCACTTAATTTAACTGTGAATGGTTTAGAAGAAATGTGTCTAAGACAACTTACATTGCAGGAAATATGTTTTTTTAAATATAATTGTGCAACTTTTTCAATTTCTCCTGTTGTCTTTTAACTGATTTTCTATTTGCTTCATTGGTGTACAAATGAGACTATCTTGGTCTCAAGTTCTAACTGCTTAACAAATAAACTTAACTTAACAGTACTTTGCAAAGTCGTCTTTGAAAAGTTTGTTACCTTTAATGTTCGGGTATTTATCTCTGTAGGATGTCACATGGGCAATAATAATACTGAGTTATTAACCCAGCATGCCTTCAGGGAAATGGCAGCAATAGGATAGAGCCTACTGATGCCTGTGGTATCTTAGTGAGCCATCAAGCCTGGGCAGGCATTCTGCAGCCCAGCACAGAATTCCCACAACCGCTGACCCACAAAAAGTTGGTTCTATGCCATTTACATGAAGTAGACAAGAATCCACTTGAGACCTGGGGCCTGTTATTAGATCAAATTATATGGGAATAAGTTGTCTTTCAGAATATCAGACACCAGCAGATATGATCTCTTTTGTGAAGGGACATACATAGATGACCACTAACTGCCCTTTTAAAAAACTAGGATTTTGGAAGCAAAAATGATAATCAGTTATCACCCTCACCTGTGCCAGTGGATTCGTTGGTTTTAATCTTCTTCCAGGCATATGAGCATTTCCCAGCAACCAAGCACATTTGGTGATGCCTAAACAGTCGAACTGAGATCTCTGAATCAAGAAAGAGCTTGCTGTCACATTTTTCAATGATTGTTTTATCATGCAACTGTATGTGAAAATTATTTAATCAATTAAATCAAGCTTCTAATCAAGTTTTTACGTGTCACTTGCAAGCCCTACCACAAAGCCCTGACTTATTAAGAAAACAGTCTGAAATTAACAGATGGTTTAAAACAAAGGACAACACTGCTTCAAAGTGTATCCATTCGAAAAGTAGTTTTTTTTATTTTGAAACCTTTGTTGGGAATTTAGCATTTTAAAGATGTCTATCCAACGTGAAATATGGGTTCGCTGTAGTGACAGTAGTTTGTAAGTCAAGAAATAGATGCTCTTAAACAAGGCGCAGGGTTAGGATGCAACTTGGATGCCCAGCATTTTTGGGTTGTTGGATCTTAACTGTCAACACAATGAAATGTCAACATGACTTGCTGACAGCCTGCTCCTGTGCTCTGTTTGGGCAAGCCTTGTGTACAGCCACACCACATTCCTTCATGCCAACACCACCTCCTCCTTGTTTGGAGATTTAATGGTGACATGGGCTATGCAACAGGCTCCATTCAGCCTGATCTTCCATTCACAGCCATAATAATAAATAATTTAATCCGTCTATGAATGAATGGGGTTATAGTAAGCTACACGTACATATTATACAGTATATTAAATTAACAAGCATTAAAGTATTTGTTTACATAGATTTTTGTATTTGTCCAGGTAAATTGTAAATGTATTCCAGTACAAATGACAATAACATGCGGATTCATATAGCATCTAAATGCAGCTGCACTTCAAGATGCTATACAATTGATTTGCACACTTATCTATAAAGTTGTGAAAATGCTGCTTCATGCGTACAGTTAAGTTACAGGAATATTTTGTATGAACAAGTAACTGCAAAATACATATATACTGTACTGTATTTATGTTTAGAGATATGCAAACATGTTTGTAAATGTGTCTGCAAAGCTTCTACTCTTACAAAAAATACAAAAAGTCTAAAGTGATTAACTGCAGTGTTCATTTCCTACGAACAGTCCCGAGCCAGTAGTGAAATTTCCACATTACTATGACGGGGATTCGTCTGTCCACAAGAGAGCCACTTTTGACTTCCCTACAAAGTGATACTTATTTTATTGACCCTGGAGGAAATGATGAGCCTAGTCGACTCCCCAACCAGAATTTTGACTTGCCAACTTTCAATTGCTAGCCATTCACTACCACGGAGCCACAAGGCGGTGGTGGTCTTAATGCAGTCGGAATGAATGTCAAAAAGTCGCAGAATAATACAACTGGGTGGCTGTCCTTGAACATTCAAGGGGAAAAAAGGGGATCACAACATTAATTTGCGTTACAGGCAGCGTGCATTTCTGGCAGGCTTAAAAAGAATTTGGGAAAGTGAAAAATTCCTGTTAAAAATGCGGAGGGGTTTGGTTTGTAGTCTTAAGCTTTACTTTATCACCTCCCGCCTGCATACACATCTACGTTGTGATCAACACAACATTGGCCATATTTAAGTTCCTTGAGCCACTACTGTGACGGGCAGTATCTCCATCGCCATTCAATTCACCCAAACCAATTACTGATAAAAATCAAACTGTCAGTCCAGTCCAATGCACTTAATACAATGCTGTACAACACTGTATTCATGCTCTATTACAGAATGTGGAGCACACAATTTAAGGTTATAAACCAACATCATGTACTTATATTCTTGGTTCTTTCGGTAAAGTCACGTAGAAGTGAAATAATAAAATAATAAAAATATAAAAAAAAAAATTCTCACGACGTTTCGACTTTACTGAAAGAACCAAGAATATGAATCTCTGAAGTCATGAAAGCTTTAAATCAAAATCATGTACTTAATTATATATTTTGTAATCAACATCCATGTGGTGATATAGAGGAGCAATGAAGGCGTGTTATAACCTGGGTGGTCCCGTGGTTAGAGAAGTTGGCCCACAATCAGAAGGTGATGATTTCAAAAGCTAGTTGGTGACCAACTCATTCTGTCATCCTTACAGGGTCAATAAAATAAGTACCACTTTTGTAGCGATTCAAAAGTGGTTTTCATCTGAAGACTCGACCTTCGAGCATGGTAGTGTAGAATGTCGCCACTGGCTGTGGTTCTGCCCATTGCTGATCTGATCAGGGAGACACTTGCTGCACCTGCACACGAGTTACGGTGCATCTATCTTAATCCCTGGACCGTACAGCTTGCGTATCCCAATCGCGCCTGAGCAAATATAAGACCAGTAGATTGACTAAGGGCATACCATCTCCATTGTCATCACTTTGTAAATAAATCCACTTATTTAAGTGGTCAGGTTTCAATTGTTTAGATGCATTTATGGTGGCACAGCCCCCCGCGTATCATCTGCACAGACAGACCAATGTTATGAGGTCAAACATTGCGTACTAACCAGTTTGCCGGGTGTGCATGAACAACTGTGAATGTTCTGCCTGGGGATGTACACCAGGTGTTACGGGGAAAGCCGATAACACAGAGACACTGCCTGGGGATTCAGTGCGCAGAGGCTGACAAAGGAAACGGTTTCCCATTGCATAAAGACGCTGCCCACAGCTATCGCCCGTGACGTGGCAGTCGGTATCGCAGCGAAATTTACCTTCAGCTGTGCTTGTCTATGGCAGCGTATGAAGACGCTGTGGATGCAGGTGCCTGTAGTTCTTCAAACACGTGGTCATCGCCGGCCAGATGAGCATTGTAAGAATGAGTGATATATCTAAAGCAAACAAAAAACTCATTTGTTAATAACACTGCCTTAAAAGAAAAACACATGGAAATAGCGGACGTTTTGGGAAATGGCCCTTCGGCAAATCACAAGCTTTATTATCAGTGACTCTCATTGGGTTTACACTTCATGCTGCATTTCCTAACATTATTCATGGCAAATTAGATCATTACAAATGTTCAGGCACCCACGATATTCCAAATGCCATTTCACTCTGCCGTTTCAGTAGAAAGCCCATCGCTCCTAAAGTGAGGTTTGCTCAGTGCTGCGTGCTGAATGGGGAAATTGGCTCGGGCACAACTCTCCCCGGGGAATTTATCTCACCCCGTGGCTCCCGGCTAACCCACCGGTGTCTCACTCAACACCGTATTTCCGTGTCACTTTCAGTTGCTAGAATTTCGGTGGCCTGTGGCCGCCTTACCCTAACTCCTGCGGAGGGCTTCGTGTCTCGCCCGTCGCCCCACTGATGTCCTCTTGAACCCCCCCCCCCACAAATACGTGCAGATACTACTGACGCTATTGTATGTAGAGTGTATAGGCATATGTGCGGTCAAAATAGAATAAAAATGGGGGGGGGGGGGGGCAGTCGACAATTGTTGTAAACCTGTTGGATGAACGTTTTACCCCAACATCTGGGGAGGGGCGAGAGGGGGGTCCACTTTCTATAACTTTTTGATTCAGGCCTTCTGAAAGGCTCTCATAATTTAGTTGACGGACAAACGTAACGGCGGGCTTTTACAATAGATGCGAGCACTTTCACCCTCTTGCCATTCCTTGCGGACGCTGTCTTCATACACACCCATACAACCTACGCCTAGTAGCAAGTTTGTCAGGGCGACCTGCTCCTAATAGGATCTATTCCACACAGCCGGAAGGTAATATGCAGTCGGACTACATGGCTGATAACACCCAATCCAATTTTCTTTCTGTTCATTCTCCACCTTTGTTCTGAGCTAGAATTCCAAAAGTACAACCTGTTTTTGTTCATATTTAACCCTCATCATCACAAACATGTAGGCGACGAAAGCCCTCGTTGTGCCAACCGCAAGTGTCCACGTTTCACCGCGTTGTCGAAGGAGGCCTCCTGCGAGGTTAGGCGGCTGTCACGAGAGATCTGATGGAGCCACAAGTCCCTCGGATCGTCGACTGGACGGTGCCGTGATGGAGATGGACGATTCCCACTCTTTCCCTGGATGGATACAAGTAGGGCACGGTGTGCAGCAGTGACGTGCTCCATCCTCGACACGTGGCCAAACAAACGGATACGTCTTGAGCGGACAATGTCATCGATGGCGGGAAGACTGGTCCTTGATGAGACTCTAAGGACCGAACTATCTGACCCCAAGCAGCTGTCACTGACACTGCGTCTGGGCAGGAAGGTCGGCAGCCTGTTTGAGAGTGACTGCAGGAGACATCACATCTTTTTTTATTTTTGCCACACAGTAGGCCTGGCATCACATAAAGTCTCGTATATTCGGATTGTTATAGATGTGCTGAGGCGACCTTGAGGCACGATGTTGTGCAAAGATTGCAAAATGGATGCAGCTCGGCCGACCCTGTGGAGAATGTCAGGCTTGCAGTGGCCGAATGGCCGCTCGACGGCTACTTGCAACCGAGGTATTTAAGGCCCTTTTTGCCACCGTCAACAATGCTGGCATCGCCTGCAGTGTTGGTGTCAGGGGGGTCAACTGCCACGTTTTGCATCTTTGGATTCTGCCATTAAGACGGTGAGTCCAAGAGTGCATGCGATATCTTGAAATTGTTGGAAGCACACCTGGATCGTCCTGCGTCGTCAGCACAGTCGATCTCCTGAAATGACTGGTCTCACATTATTCCCAAGGATGTAGAGGCTAACTCCATTATCCAGCCCGATTCGACAAAACAAGGCTGGGGCAAGGATGCATTCTTGGCGTAATCCAGATTAGTTTTTTTAAAATCACAAAATACTTTCCCAGTGTTCCTCACAAGTGGGCGTTTGCTCACATCACGCCCCCTAGTGACTACATATTTGTAAGACCTCCACCACGAACTCCTCTGCAGCAGTCCGGACTGCTGGTGTTGTGGGTTGGATGTCTGTGTTTGTACATTCCACTGCCAGGTGTGGCGGAGGAGGTCACTTGTTGCTAGTTTACATCCTCCGCACCGCAGTTACGATTCCCGCAATATACCACTCCTCGGTTCCTGCAATTCCTCCAGCACGCACACTGCTGACCAATTCCACTGCTAACGAACCACCACCACTGTGGCACTGCTTCAGCCATAGCCTGGCACTTACTCCCATGTCCTCTCCGCATGCAGGAGTCCTCCGTTCACAATACAGAACATCACCCATCCAATTATCATGTGCTTACATTGAGGCTGCATAACGTGTACATACATTCATGTGCATGCAGAGCAGTGTTTGTATCCGTTGGGTGTTAATGGAAAAGTGAAATGCATAATTTGAAACGTTCTCAGTGAAAGTGTCCACTCTGAAATTATAATTTGGCGTTGTCCTTTTTTTAATGGTGGCCCTGAGCCAGGTGTAGACATTCCACATTCATATCGTGGGGCACAGTCTTTCCATATACAAATTGTTTGTTGCTTGCAGTGATTCAAGCGCAGTGCATTGCTAGGGTTATGATCTGAGAAGCGCCATCTCCTAACTTTTAAAGTGCGATATCATGAATGCTAGTTTAAAACGTAGTGTTTTGTGGTGAAATTAAAAAAAATACATTCCAAAGTAAATACATACTTTAAGCATGGCATGCAAACAGGCCGATATTAAGAGGATGTCGTACACATGCACCACAATGTACAGGATATTATGAGAGACGATAGCCCCCCTTTAAAGTCAATAAATAAGCATTTATAAGAGAGGGGCGTAACTCGGAACTGTAAGGCACTTGGGATGGTATGGCACGTGGGAAAGAAGCAGCTATTTTATTTTAAGAGGCCACGGAATGGGAGAGAGCACTGCAATGCGTATAGAGGCACAGTCAAGGCGAGCTGCCCTGTAAGGCATGCAACATTGGGCCAATGTTGCCCCAACGTTCCATGTTTACTGGGTGTACACGAGGGGGGGGGGGCAGACATGAGCTAAGGTGGCTCGTTACCTATCGTCGATACCCACGAACTTCCCTGGATTTTAATTAGAACGAGAGAAGTCCCCACCGCTTAACGATGCCCCCCTCCCCATCAACAAGATCCAGACATCTCCCTACCTCCAGATGCCCCCCCCCCAATCCAGCTGTACCCCCCCCCCTCCGGCCCCTCCCCTCGCCCCCCGTAGGCTGGACACCTTCCGACCCGTGCTGGACGTAGCCGGGCAGCCAGCGACGACGTTGGTGGACCAACGACGGTCAGCCACGGAAAATACTTCGTCATTTTCAGATAGACGATAGGATTAGGATTCGAGTACGAGCAGTGATGTTACGGTGTTTAATGGCCCATATGGTCAGTGTTACGAAATGTGTTACGGTTCAACACAAAAGGGAAGCATTGTTAAACTCCTAAAAAAGAAGAAATATTGCACATTTGCGTATGAACCTTATGGCGGGACGCCGGGGTCCCGAATAAACGGAAGTCAAAATCGTGATTAAAACATTTATTTTTGGCGACTCCGTCCCACCGCGCACATCAACGCTGCGACCCGCCTAGCGCGGATCGTTCTCGTGTCGTGTCGTGTCCAAGCGCAGCGGCGATGATGAATGCGCAGAAGAAACAAAGCGTTGAAATTTTGATTAGCGCATCGTGTAGAGCTCGTCGAGAGGAATAGATTGCCGCATCGTTCGCCTTCGACAGACATAAGATGACGTCGCAACGCGGTTTATGCGAGAGCCGGGGGCTTACGGGAGCCCGGGGTCCCGCCATAAGGTTCGTATAACACTGTAAAACAATGCGAAATCGAGTTTTGATGCTGGCTTGCTTGTCGGAAGGGGCGCAATGAGTCACCACAATTTGCACACACACACAGAAAAAGATCCCCTGGTAATACTTAACAGCGAAAGACGGGGTGGGTGGCCAGCACCACGCCCGGCCGCCTTTGTCTCCACAGTGATGATGTTTACATACCGTACCAGGTATTAATTTGAGGCTGAGTCGACCTAGGGGAGGCCCAGGGCTAGTTCACATACTTATCGCTGGTGTTGGTCATAAGCGGGAATGGAGCTACACTATTACTCCACACACAAAAACACGCGTGCACGTACACACACACGCGTGTGCATGCACACTAACTTTAACACACAACTTTAACACACAAACACTCATTCCCAGCGCGAGGCTGACTTATTACATTTCGCAGTTCCGTTTGCAAGTGGGAGTTTGCGTTTTAAGTCGATGTCAAAAACTATATTTCATGGAAACTGGTTCGTAAGTGCGGGAGTTCGTAAGTCGGGTGTTCGTAAGTAGAGGACAGTCTGTATTGAGTTTTTTTTTACAGATATTTCTAACACTGCCTTGCGACCATTGGAATTTTGTATTATTTCAACGGCAGTTTTTATGAAATCTTACCCGGTGACATCACCGACTATAGCGTGCTCGGTTTGCAATCATAACTTTAGGTGGTTTTAAACACATCATCCCTGGGTATGTTGATTTTAAAAAATCACTTCATTGCGGAAAGTCGACAAGTGGTGGTCCAATTGAGAGACTGCTCTTGGCCATAGGGATATTGAACTTCCACCACTTATACTCTCAGATTAGAAAATAAGGAAGATACTTCGATTTAACTTTACTCGGTTATGTAAACAATAATAATCCTCACAGTGGGCTGTACTGATATCACCGAGGAGGAGATGGAACCTGCCAAAGTCAGCCCTGACACTGAATCAGATGTGTCACCCCTAGGCGGCGCGTGAGCGGTGCGGTGGTGAATCCACGTGGCAGACTTGTGGCAGTGGTGGCAGCAGTCAGCGGCGCTCTGGTGGGTTTTTTTTTACCCAGGCTGTGCCAGACAACTCTACGCTTTGGCTGCTGCCCGGCAACAAGCCACATCATCGCGACTCCCGCCACGGGATTGGAGCAAGTTGCGCAACATTGTTCAATTGGCTCGCGTCTGATTGGAGAGAGACGGAGGGGAAAAAATTGGCCCTCGCACATGATGAAAAACTAACTTGGTGGTTCACACAGCCACTCTCGCCCACATGCTTCACACGGGTGGGGAGGAGGCTTGTGGGGGGAGGGAAACGGTGGGAAGGAGTCGTTTTTGATAGTGCATGTTGAAGCTTGATGCATTCCGGTGTGTGTGTGTCTCTCTCCCCGTGTCGCTGCGTACGAGTGGATGCAAGTTGTAAAACCTTGCGTATGCAGTCAATGTCATAATTTTCGGTACACACACCTTGTCAGCAATGTTTATCTGAAAATTATTTTATCGATTCGTTACTGTGAATTGCTATGGTACCAAGGGTGTTCTTGCAGGGCTCGGGCAGGTCATGCGCTGGCCATGTTCATGCACAGTTGGGTCAGCTGCAGAGGACTGATTGGTCAGCAACATATCTCGTCTCTGCAAAAAGATGACGATCATTGATTATCTGCAAAGTGGTAATTATTTTATTCATCTGAAGAGGTGATAGGTTGAGTCAACTTCTGACCAGGATATAAACTCTAGGACCTTACGATTATATGTCAAACACCCCGTTAAATTTCGATTTAAAGCTTTCGTGACTGCAGGGATTCATCTTCTTGGTTTTTTCGGTAAAGTCACGTAGAAGGGAAGTAATAAAATAATAAAAATAAAACATAATAAAATAATTCTCACGACGTTTCGGCTACAACGCAAGCAGCCGTCTTCAGGTTCAGACGACGGCTGCTTGCGTTGTAGCCGAAACGTCGTGAGAATTATTTTTATTATGTTTTATTTTTATTATTTTATTACTTCCCTTCTACGTGACTTTACCGAAAAAACCAAGAAGATGCACCCCGTTAAAGTCACCCAGCCAGATTTTATAATAATAAAATGTTTATTGCAGCCATCATTAGCGGCAGGCTTGCATTTTATGTCTAATTTAGTCGTTGGTAATATCTACACAGGTTAAAGTGAGCGTGAAATAAATGCATATACAGTGCATGTACTTATACGCAACCGTTTAGCTTTTAAAAATAATATTAACAATTGTTATTGAGTTGTTAGTGAGATTATATTGAGCGTGACTTGTGTCCCCAAACAGAGATTGCTCACACGGATCTTCATATCAAACTCTTCAAAGTTATGGTGCTCCCATTGCTTGAAGTTCTTGTATTTCGGAATGTGCAGATGATACATCTTTAAATTCTGACATATCACGATGGCAGTTTTAAAGATGATTTACAGCCGCAATGACTCGCTTCAGACTGCCTTCCACAAACAAGCAAAAACTGAAGGTTAAGGTCACCCTCCTGGCCTCCTTTAATGGGCTGCCAATGCCACAGGGTTGTGATAACATGGGTGGAGGGATCACAAAATCGCTGATTACTCAGCTCTTAATCGACAATAGCGCAGGGCAGGGCAGCATGAGAAGTCCACTGCAAGTAAAACCACATTTTCGTCCATAGCCGGGGACTCCCAGGGCAGTCGTGCGTGCGTTGCCTTGCGCACCACTTTCACTACCGCACCGTGCCACGATCGCCAGCTGCGATAGGAGTTTATCCGAGATGACTCCACATGGCCACGAGACGACGGGTGGCAAGTGGACCAGGCGTTTCATGTCAGGAGTGTCTTCCCATGAACAGGCACTGCAAGAGGGCACTGATGACCGAGGCACGACGGCGGTGTGGGAAATTGTACCATCGCCGTGCTGTTATAATGTGCCCCGAATGTGATGCAATTGTTTTAAAGTTGACGAGGCCGGGAGGTCTGATAGAAAAGTGGTTCCGGTCGCTGGCTTTGTCACTGGTGGAGGGAGTAAGAAGAACCTCCACAAAAAAGAGGGAAGATCTTCCCAAAATCCATAAAGAAGGCACCCCGCTACGACCCATCGTGTCGACGATAAACTCTCCGACGTACAAACTAGCCCGTTTTCTATCAGATACTCTGCTCCCCTTCACAGGCAAGACCTCTTCGGCAGTACTCAACTCAACCCAATTAGTCTCTATGGTTAAGGACATGGTACTATCTCCTGATGACATCCTCGTCAGCTTTGATGTAGTATCTTTGTTTACCAAAGTCCCAGTACCGGACACCCTAACAATAATTGAGGACTTAGTCCAACATGGATTGAATTCTGATGTACCTGTGCTGGTTAGGCATTGCCTCACCAACACCTATTTTACCTGGAATGGCACCTTCTACAAACAGAATGAGGGTACCCCTATGGGCTCCCCCTTGTCACCAGTTATAGCCAACATGTTCATGGAAAAGTTTGAATCAGACGCCATCCAGACATCCACCCTGCGTCCTTCCCTGTGGAAGAGATATGTGGATGACACTTTCGTCATCTGGCCACATGGCCTCCCAGAATTGAACCACTTCTTTGACCACATCAATTCTAGACACCCATCTATCAGATTCACCATGGAAGTGGAGAAAGACGGTAAACTACCATTCTTGGATATTCTGTTTAAGAGGAGGCTTGACGGATCCTTGGGACATTCTGTCTACAGGAAAGCCACCCACACAAATTCCTACTTGAAACCGGATTCCCACCACCACCCATCTCAAAAGAATTCTCTCATCAAAACGCTATACCACAGAGCTCATGGCATTTCTGACCAACACCACCTGACTGATGAATTAAGACATGTACATCGGGCCCTCAGGATGAACGGATACTCTGACCGCACTATCCGCCAAGCTGTCTCTCCCACCACACAGAAACAACCACATGAAACTCCGACCAAAACTATCACGTTACCATACATAGCAGGCGTGACCAAAAAGATCTCCAAAATTCTAAACAAACATAAGATCCAAGTCCGATTCAGTACAGTGCATAAAATCCGTGATCTGATTCCATCTGTGAAGGATGTCGTTCCTGATTTACAGTATCCTGGAGTCTACAAATTGAGTTGCATTTGTGGTGATTGCTACATTGGAGAAACAAAACGTCATGTTGCTGATCGTGTCCGCGAGCACAAGTCAGATCTGAAACACGGCAGAACTGATTCTTCGGCCGTTGCCGATCATTGCTACAACTCGGCGGGCTCTCATGAAATTGTCTTTTCCGAGACCAAGGTTCTCTGCAAACCTCCGGGCTACCATCAAAGGTTTGTACACGAAGCCATACAAATATACAAACACAGACATAATTTCAACCGTGATGATGGGTACAAACTCAGTAATCACTGGAAAGATGTTATTAACCACGCAAAAAAGACTTAATTACACTTTTTGGACCATCTTATCTGACAGGCACTATTTTAATTTACTTCACCGAGTGTTAACATCCACAGTGTTTAACAGTAATCTCTTCATTGTTCTTTGATCACCGCTCGCCACGTTTCCATTCATTGTGTTGAGCACTACGTGATGTCTTTGATCACCGCTCGCCCTCCGTCCCGGCGCGTCTCCATTCATTGTGTTGAGCACTGCGTGCAGTCTTTGATCACCGCTCCTCCTCCCTCCCGATACGTTTCCATTCATTGGCTACCACAGCCTGATAAGCTCTCCCCCCCCTCTCCACCTCCCTTCAACTTGCTTATAAGGGATTACATCTTGAATCATTGCTTCACTTGATGCAGCTAATTCGGCTGTGACGGTCCCACCTGATGACGGAGACTTGTGTTGCCTCCGAAACGTCGTGAATTTTATTTTTGTTTTGTTTTATTTTACTTTCATTAATTTTAATGTTTTTACCTACGTGACTTTACCGAAAAAACCTGAGAATATCAAAGCATATCCCTGTGGTTGGTGCCTGATTAATGAGCGTGCGGGCCGCGGGGTGGGGGGGAGGGCGGCATGAGGTTGGGGCCCCGGCGCCGGGAGATGAATGTGGGACCTGGGTGGCTGCGTCCGGGAAACCCACGCGTGCGGCAACAGAGCGGGGCCTTTGCAGCCTTTAAAAATAACACGGCGTTCCACGCCAAGACTCACAGCACGGAATCGCATGAGCTCACCGGGACGTGCGCCAGGAATTTTATTTGAAGGAACCCCCACATCCCACCCCACCCCACAAAATGAAGTGCATGTACAAACACAAAGTTCCTACTGTTGGGTGAGCTGTACCAAATCCCCCATGAAATTGTGCAGGGATTGGACGAGTGGCAGGCGCCAAAGGAGGATGCCTGCCATCGCTGTGCAGGGAGCTGCAGGCCTCTGCTTCTTGGAGACAAGAGTTACACCAAACAAGAAAAAAATGGACACAAACCTCATGACAATACAACTTCCTTGCCGCCTGCCACGGATGACAATGGGGAACGATGCAACGCAGCGTCCGCATTGTTTCAGCGGAATCTGCGCTGCACTGACCCAACGACCATCAACGCCCCACTCGCAGCAGCAACATTCCTCCTGCGGCTTGTGCCAGTTGTTTTGTTCCATTTGTAGTAAATGCCTTCCAAGACGATTCGTGTAGAGCAGGGGTCAGCAACCTTTAAGACATAAAGAGCCACTTGGACCCGTTTCCGAAGGAAAAAATAAACTGGGAGCCGCAAAACCATTGCAACTATTCAAACAAATATAACACTACATATATTGTTTCTTACCTTATTGCTATATACAGGATCGTGCAGTCAGCTGTCAATCTGAATAAAAAAAGGACTTTTTCACTTAACCATGTAAAATATATTTTTGCAAATTAATAGCTAAATTACCTGGTTAATGGGATTTTTGCTCCTGAACCTCAGTGCACAGTGTCTGCACATCAGGGCTGTAAGACGTCACCTTCATTTTCACACAGGCTTGCAAGCTGTCATCTGTGAGGCGTGATCGATGTTTGTTTTTAATATAGTTCATGTTGGAGAAGACCTGCTCACATACATATGTGGAGCCGAAGATCGACAGGACTCCAAATGCATACTTTTTCATGTTTATATAAGTGTTGGGGATGGCATTCCATGTTTTGAATACAAGTTTGTCCTGTTTGGGAAGGTTTTCAATATCACTCCATTTATGATTCTGAGCCAGAATGGCCTTCTGACGGGCAACATCCTCAAGAGTAGCGGTCAAGCATTTGAACTTGGACACCCATATATCTTTGTCGGCTATATCGGCCAGTTCCATCTCAAGATCAGGTTGACTTACACCTGCAAATGCAGTCATATTCAATAGGGATGGATCGATCGCCAGGGGAGTGACAGGGAAGGATAATGTCGTTTTTTCCTCTCTGAACTCACAGAATCGTTTCCCAAACGAACTTTGCATTGTGGTGATTGCAGACTTGAAATATTCCAAATTTATCGTATCATGACTTTGTTTGAACTCTCTCAAAGAGGGAAAGTGAGACAGTGTACCTCTCTGTAAATCTTTGACAAACACTGTCAACTTGCGCTCGAATGCCAAAACCTCCTCCAGCATGTGCAGGGCTGTGCCTCCTTTCCCCTGAAGGGTTGTATTTAGCGTGTTTAGATGTTCTGTCATGTCTACCATAAAATGTAATTTTTCCAGCCACTCTGGCTGTTCCAGCTCAGCAAAGGTGAGCTCTTTGCTGCCCAGGAAGGTTTTTACTTCTTCCAAACATGTGACAAAGCAACGGCAACGTTATTGCCTGTCACCGGGCGGGCAGTGTAGAGCGGAGCGGCGACCTGTCAGCAGCGGCAACGCCAGAGCAGGTGTCACAGTGCGCCTCCTCCCCTCGCTAGCATCCGCCCCGGAGCCGCGGTCAAGGTTCAAAAGAGCCGCATGCGGCTCCGGAGCCGCAGGTTGCCGACCCCTGGTGTAGAGGGTGCTTTCGTTCTTTATTTCCCAACTGCAGTACAGCACAGACCCCGCTCCTCCTCTCTCTCCGAATATTCTCCCGGATGGCAACGCCCTTAGAAGACGCGTATCTCCGATCCGCTGGCAGAGCCCATCCTGCTCTCTCGGCCTCGCTGCTGGCTGGCGGCGTGCCGGAGAGGAGAGGCGAGCTCCGCTGGAGATCCGCCACGTGGTCGGGTGGCGAAGAGAGGAGACGACGAGCAGCGACGTAGTTTGGACCCAAGGCTCCCCACACCGACCATGAGTCCTCCTCAGCCCCTGCTTATATCCTGCCGGGCGCAGCTAGGCTCCGCCTCTGGCCACGCCCTCTCATGGAATCTTCTCGATGGTTTCAGAAGCATCTCTCCCGATTCCGCCCATCACCTTTGGCCGAGATACTGTTCCCTCTTAGGATCGGATGGTGTTACATAATGGTGAATGTGCCGAGTTACCCTTTTACAACCAATAGATGGCGCGCTCTCATTACACATTGATAAACGTCGCAAGGTGAATGCAGAAAATAAGAGGGTGTGTAAAGTACCCCGCTACATTATTAGGGACTGTGGCCGAGTAGGAGGTGGCAGACACACAATAGCATAGTACGTCAAGTGAAGTTGCAACTTTTGAAAGAATTCCCGTCAACCCTGTAGCGTGACTGTTTAAAAGAAAGACATTAAACATGCCAAAAACAAATATCCCCCTTTATAGCCTGAATAAACTTTTGGGGCAAGTCAGAAAAATAATCTTTATTTATCCTGAAGGAATCCGATAAGCTGTTAGTGAGCACATATAAGAAGGCTGGAACGACACACAAGAGGGTGGGTGGCCAACACCACGCCAGGCCGCCTTTGTCTCTGTCGTGGCAATGTTTACACATCACACCGGGTACTCATTTAAGGCTGAGTCGACCAAGGGGAGACCCAGGACCAATTCAGGTAATCGTCACTGGTGTTGGACGTGAGTGGGAATCAAACTCGGTTCGCCAGGTTCGTAGCAAAGTGCGCTAACCACTACACTACGTATATGCACACACAGTGCCCACTCACTTTGACTTGGCTATGGGGCTGATTGGAGGCATGTCTTGTGATGCACATTTACCCTGTATATATTATCCTGCAGCATGGCCAATGATTAGGAAAAGAGTGGTTCTCCCACACCTAGACCGTTTCATATTCACCGCCCGTCCCAGTCGATGGAAATGCAAAACGTGAACGTGTGAGTGTAGGGATGTTCCGGCACTGAGCCAGTTGCAGCGCTAGGCCTGTCGTCAAACATGCCACGGCCCAGTGCATTGCAATGTTCCAGAAGCATCTTGACGGCCAGATTAGCGCTCACGTGTTTGTCCATAGTGAAGGACATGGGACAAATGCACGAGCGGATGTCATCCCTTGCACTCCTCTCCGGGGCCTCGTCTTGTTGCTGGGTGGTTTGGACCCCTTCCCCACCCACCCAGTGGTTCTCGGGTTACACAAACCACGATGTCTGCTCCACTGCGGCACTGGAGGCGATGGCCTCGTTTGCCCCGAGAGTGAGACACTGCAGCTGCTCCTGGACTCAAGGCTGGCCCCGTGCCCGACGAACAAGCCTCACAGCATATGTCCCCAACTGCACAAAAAATACCCCAAGTTGTGGATTCTCGTCCAGAATATTTCAGTCCCTGACATAATTGACGAACTAGCCATTTTTTAAGATAAAAAAAAATTCTACCCGCAGCAATGATCATGGTGCATCTGTCAAATATTTTCCCATGTTCTCCCTTGAATTAGACTTTTGGTCTGAATGGGTTGTTAACCGGTTATAAAGGTAGTCTGTCCAAGACGCCAGTGTTCTCCGCAAGGAAAACAATGATTACAGCTGTTCTGATGGAAGTCTTGCCTCCCACGATAGATGTCTGCCAAAGACAGCTGCTGCTGAGACCGTCATCCATGCTTTCATCACATTCTGACTTGACTACCGTAACTATGTCCTCTACAGCCTCACCAATTGCCTCATCTGAAAACTCCAGATGATCCAAAATGCTGCTGCCAGACGTCTCAGCCGAATCCTTAAACGAGACCGCATCACCACAAAAGTACATTCGCTCCACTGGTTCCCAATCCAATCCCAGATCAAGTTCAAGGTCGCATTTACTGTCTCCTGCCTACCTTTCCCCATTTGCATCACTCTACTTTCCCCTGTGCATTCTGTTCCAGCCACAAACACTTTCCATAAAAGTCAACAGTCGATCTTTGGAGGTCGCTCATCGTCGTCTCCTGCCGTTATAGTTTGGAACTCTCTTGCCCCAGCATTTCATGCTGTTGACTACCGGTTCCTCTTTAAGTTCTGGCTTCAGACCTTTTACCTATGACTGAGCACCTCTCTACACAATGAGCTATGCATATTCTGTTTGTACGCTGTCTTGAGATCCGTTCACAATTCGATGCTAAATAAATAGAAATTGTATTGTAAAGTGTAGGGTTGACGCCATATACATGTTCACGATATGATAATAATTTCCATGATATTACGACAATCAAAATATCAGTTTTCCGTACATTTGTAATTATATTTAGCATTTAGTCATGAAAGCTTCAAATCTAGAAATATTTAGCATTTGTATCCTCTAAATGTGTGTGTTTCACTGTACTTCCAGCAGAAATAAATATCGAAAGGTTATTCAACTGCAGTTCACTCAACGTACGCCTGCCATAATTTTACATCACGTACCAGCTTGATTAATGCATCTCTACCTCTCTACAGCGTTTGCAATCTATAATGCATATACCGCTCATGCTGGTAGTTACCCAGGAATCAATTGGGGCAATTAAAGACACCATAAATTATGTCATTCAATCACTGTTCCGTCAATTACGCCAGAAATCAGTTTGTACAGAGCTAATATGATGGGTAACATGTATTTATCTCGAAGTTTAAATATTGTGCTTGATTCTGATTTCATAAATGTTTCATCAGGATAAATAAAAAAATTCATAAACAATTATTGAGCAACAATAACCGTGCTCGGACAATGATTTAGCAGAGTGGATGATACATTTATTGTGGATTGTATATCGCACGATTTAGCATAGCGTCGCCATATCCCTGTTAGCGCTAGTAAAATTGTATTGGCCACTGTTGAGAGATGTGCGTCCTCTTGGAGATGTCCTCGCTGAAGATGCTGACCACTGAGCCCATTGACATTAAATAGGCTGCAAGATCCCGCCGTGCACAACAGACATGGCACAGCAGACGCGACGGGGTAAGGCTAGGGTTCATTTAAATTAAATTATGAAATTACGCCCCAAGGCTGCCACAGCACACAGCCAAGTTAAATACTGTCTCACCGAGGCATGTGTAAGCAATTTACCTCCGCAGTGGCGGCCTGGTCATGAGAGTGCCTTGCTCATGCACCATTCCTACAGCACTGCCTCGTGTTGCAGAGTCCACGCAAGTGGTGTTGGAGAATGAAGACAACTTCTCCACAAAGCAATCAAAGGAGAAATGTTGGAAAGATTAATTGATACATTTAAAATATATCAGTGAATACCGTACTTACATGACAGTGTGATGGTGAGAAATTAACGACCGAATGTGCCCGTGTTGATTTTGTTGATGTTTTGGCCTCGTTGCGTCGTTGCTCCCTTTAGAAGTCTTTAATTTATCAATTGGAAATGTGTTTGCAAAACGGGGCACGTGCTTTCTGGCAATCGTTCCATCGCCCACTCGGTGGCGAATGCTTAAAAATGCTTTTAGCAGAATTGTATATTTATTCCCAAAAGAGAGCCCTTTTACCAGCATGATGCAGTTCTGCAGATTGGATATATGCCACTATGCAATCCGGCTGGAAATGTGGCTGCAACATAAACAGTGGACGGCACAAAGTGCTTGACTGTTCCTTCCTGGGGTAGCAGTCAAGGGGGCCGCTCTGTGTGCCGCAGTTACTGCTCAATGCGGGACTCTACTGCCCTGCTGCTGCATGGAGGCTCCTACCCCAGGCAATCTCCAGACGGGGACATTGCAAAACTTGAGCAAATTCCTTATAATTTTCCTTGATTTGCATGTGGATCGTGCGCTATTTATAAATCACGCACTTTATCCATGGTAACTTCACTGTGATGAAAAAAAGCATCTTAACACAGATATTCTTGCTGTAAAGGGTAAAAAGGCTGCACTTTTTTCATCATATCAATATTTTGCAAAAAGGGTCCCATAGATATAATTGATCGACCCGAGCTATTAATTATTTAATATTTACATTGTTTTGAGCTGTTCGTCTTTTTTTCCGTTCTTCGGTCTAACACTGCTGAGACATTGCCACAAAGGAGTCTCTCGCTGGTGTAGGAGAATCAGTTTAAAGGACAATGCATATACGGTATTATCAAGGCATGTTTTACCACAAGCGTGTGTGGTAAATGCAGACTTGATGCCTTGTGATAGGTGCATGGCCGTCCATATGGGTGCGGGGCCCGGGGCATATCCCACCGTTTGGGTCCCTCGGCGCCTTCAAACTAAACCACTGTGCCCTAGGGGCGGCTCTGGATTTGTGTCTATTTTATATGTTTGAACCTCTTAACACCCGTATTCTTGCTGGACAGGGTAAAGCCTATATATTTTTTTCATCATTTTGATTCTGGAAAAAAAAGGGTCACATAGACACTTCACTGTGTTTTCAGTCTGAGCAACAGTGTGTGACTCAATTTGCACAGCCGTTTTGTAAGCAATCACTTAATTCCTCACAGGAGGGCATTCAACACGCACGTTTTCAGAATTTGACATCATGTATATATAATGTAAATGTGTGTGCAAGTTTAAACTCAACAGAGTGAGTCAATATTGAAAAAACATTCCTATTTGAGTCACAATTAATCTTCAAAGGTTACAGGACAATGATGTTGCTTGGGTTGAGCTTATACCTTAAACATATTCGTTTGAAAATGTATAGAGCTGAGCAACATCCAACATTACAATCGAGTCGATTATAATCTCCATCATTAGGAGGTTGTAAATCAACAGATGAGTGTGTATTGTTCATTAACTACTGTACTTTGGTTATCATCAGTGCTCACTTTTTCCACCCAGGGACAGACTTCTTACTCAGGAGATGCAGGACAAATCCGAACAATGTTGCCTCAGCAAGCTGTGAGCTGCGCTCCTGCCAGGCTCAAGCTGTACCGTGTTCAATAAATGAATTTTTCTCTTTGAGAACCTTGCCCTCAACAATGGCATCATTCTCTTCTCCCTTGGCTTTGACTTTTAAATATTGAGTTGTGATCTAACGTGAACGGCATGGCTGTGTCGTAGCCAGAGCAATTGCAATTCTCAATCGAAGTTCTGTACTCTGATGGACAAAACATGAAATACAATTTTCTCCATTAATCGTTGACCATAACCACCACCTCCCCACCGGTGACTCCAGATGGCGGGTGGGTATATTATAATTTTTGGGGAGGCTAAACAATGCTTGAATTATGATCAATTAGTTGTTTTTAATGTCCATAAACGAGAAATACTCTCGCAGCAATTTTTAAGTAAATTAAATGATCTGCACCTTCTGTTTGAAGACAAAGTGATGTGATCAAGACATTTCCCATTAAGATGCGTTATCTGATCGGAATTGTAAATGTCTGGTATTCTAACCACCACTAATCTGGGTGGCACTGTGGCACGGTGCTCGAATCAAAGTCGTAAACCCAGCTGAGGGTCAACTCAGCTCAACGTCCCTCCACTGTCAATAAACTTGCTAACACTTTGTGGAAGAGACCGGCCCTCAAAATCGGAGGTGCAATTTCATTCATTGCCTCAGAGGATGTGATGGAGATAAGCACGTGTGCTCGCATTGTTAAATAGGCTTCTCATTTCAATACGTTCTTCCCGAGTTATAAAGGTAATCTGTCGGTCTCGCAACGTTCTGCTTTTGTAAGCCGGGTTCTTCAGTTCAAAGAAGCCCCTGAATCAGGGGAACAGAGTCAAGTGCACGGTGCGTGATCAGCCCTGACGAGTCACTCCAGCAGGGGTTACTTACTGCAAGACGGCCTGCAGTCTACACACATTCGGCTTTAAGAGTCTTCTCTCAAAGCATACGAGCCCCACCTAGTGACGGCTCACTGTGTGGTGCAAGTCAACGCATCCTTTTTTTAGGCTCCCTTCCAAAGAGGAAGCAAACCCGTCCACAGGCAACTCGGGAGCGTAGTTCCTCCCACGGACTCTCACGCACCTTCCACGTCCCGTCGTTCCCCCTTTGCTCCCGAAACAAGTCTAGTCAAAGTCCACTGTCACAGTTTCCCTCCCCTCCCCCGTGTTTCGGCTGGCCGGGCTGTTACCTGCGACTACACGTGTTTAACTTTATGCCACGAGCTATCAGCAGTGACAGGTGCCACTGAGCATTGCCCAGGGCACAACTGGCACCACCAGGTGGCAGTGTCTACCAAACCCGCCAGCCCTGCAAAACTGAATCGTGTCGCCAGCTGACAGCCAGCGTGACTTTTGTGACTTTCACGAGCAGTCATCACATTTCATCAAAACGACTGGCGTCAACATTTGGTGACTTTCACTGCAGACGAACGTATGCAGATTCAGGAGCGATTCTCGTGTATGTGTTTAGGATCCTGTAGCAATCAGCTACGTTTAATGCTGTACTTGGAAAACTGTCAAGTGACATTTCGACGAGTTTCAGAGGTACATAGAGCGGCGTACAGAGATTCGTTTTCATACCTTTCGCTTAACGGAAAATGCTACATTGACAGTATTAGTAGTTCCATTTTTAATTTACCCAATTTTGGCCTAATTTAGTTTATATTGTAATACTATTGTAATAACACAAACTAAATTATATAGGAACTAATATATTATCGTAAAATGCATGGCAATGTACATCATCGCGGATATACATTCAGCCGACGAATTTTTTTAAAAATATTATTGGAACCGTTAAAAACAAGTTCGATAAATAATTGGAGATATATGCCGGAGGGGCAGAACTGGAACACACTGTATATTATATGTATATACCTAGGACAGCTATTGAAAGTGGACTGGAATAAAACAATACATTTATAAAGAGGTGAGAGAGCGCTGGCTGGAGTTCTTTTGAAAAGATAAAGTTGATCGTGGAAAACAACGTAGCGATGTGCCTAACTAAGAACGTTTTCAATCAATGTGCACTGTCCCTACTCTGACAGATGGATCACAAACGTGGGCATTTTAAAAGAAAACGGAAACAAAATTTTTAAAATGCACACAGACGCGTGGAGAGATGCATTGTAGTACCCCGGGATTTTACTGAGAAACGCAAAGAGGACGGCATTCACAATTTAGTGACATCATATCCACTGTTAATGAAAGTAAGTTGACTTGGGCAGGGGACATCCCTAGAAGGGAGGATGGCTGGAGATCGATAGGATCTACAGAACGGCAGATAAGGAATGGAATGCGTCCGAGAGAGCGTACACGGGGAGATAAACTATACTACTAAACTATCCTTAATTTTACCAGGTAAGGCCGACTGAGCTATGTAGTTCTCTTTCAGAAGCCACCTGGCCACAAATGAGAGCTCAACGAAGTGGCTTATCACGTGCAAATGTATAGCAGCCAAATGCTCTAAACGCACGTTTGTAAATGTGGAGGGGAAAACACGGAGCACACGGAGAAATATCCACGCCACCACGGAGGAGAGAGACATGCAAACTCTAAATATACAGGCGTCAGGGTCGGGATCGAACTTAGGCAATGGAGTTAACATCTAGTCACTGCGGTGCCCCATGGAGCGATGAAGTCGGCATATTTGCAGGTGCTCGGTAGGATCGTTACATTGCGAGATTGTGAGGGGCAGTGACTGCTAGGGGAGGTCTTTATCCAGCAGTGGATTGAGTATAGCTGCTGATGATAATTCAATGGCAATGCAATGAATACAGTAAAACTACGTAGAAAATATACTTAATTTTAAGTTAATAAGTTACAGGAAATCCAACACTAAATCTATAAAACACACAGTATAAACATTACAGTTAACCTTGATTCATATTTTCTCCATGACTGTACTTTATTGATTGATTTGCTTTGCTTTTGTCATTTAGATGTCCCAGGTCACACTTGAAAATGTGGTTGCCCTAGTCTCTTGAGTCTTCACCTGGTTAAACAAAATCCACTTGAAACTTGACGCTTGAATAGTGAGTAACAGAGTTGTGGCTTGCTGAAGCTTCGAGGAAGAATTGCTGAGCTTCTTTGGTTCTTCTCATGTGGCACGTATTTGTATTAACCTCCTTTTGTGGTTTGCAGTTTTGTTTGCCTCATTAGCCAGCCTAATTATAACATTAGCTTATCATGAGCGCACCATTTGAATAAATACATATCTATTCTTACACATGTGATTTTAAGCCTGCCAACATGAAGCAAGACCTTGATAATTCATATTAATCTATGAATCAAAGCGTATTTACACCCCTAATACATACATACTCATCTTATATAGATTTATATAGCACCTTCATCCAACCTCACTGATTTAACCAATTTTCAAAGCAAAAAATTGTCTAAAGTTAGCTTTGAAGATAAGTACGCAGTACAATGGGTTTAAAATTGAGATCCTACCTCTTGAATAGGAAGGGTTGGCAAGTGTGCTTCTGTAATGTAGTGAATGGCAAGGGCCGTATAATATCTTTCACCACAAAGAATATAATTACACACTTTGCATATTCGAAAGCACATCAGTGTGTACAGATGTCGCACTGGAAGCTGCTGACGTTATTATCGCCATGGAATTAACTTCATACGCCCAGCGAGAACCCTAATTGCGCACTTACATAGGACACAAGGCTGACTCACAAAGAGCATTGCTGCTTCATAATCCGGGCAATGATGCTTCAATCATACAATTACCAGTGGATGTGCCTCATTCATAAGGGTCAGAAAATATGAACTCTTTAGGGAGGTGAAACATAATTAATAAGCCACAGATGTTTGTTCAATTCTCCTGAGAACTCACCGACCCTGGTCAAGTTGAAAAAAAAACACGAATGAAATGAGTATAGCATCCCATAGGCAACAGGTGTCACTCAAATTTAGTTTTCTTCCAAACAGGATTTGTAATGCAACGTGTCAACAACAAGGGTCCGATTTACGTACTTTGGAAAAGCAGTTTTTTCCCAACTTTATGTAAAAAATAATAACAACCAAATATGCAGGATGTTGTGAAAACTTGATATTTTAGTGGAAACTGCTGCAAACTAAATTACCTCTGTCCCCAGAAATCTTTCACAAAGAAGCATTTTTTTAACTGACGCGTAAAACTTAATTCTGACTTCATCATTATATCACATTCATGACAAACTCACTCACTTTTGCACTGTGAAGCAGCGATATTACCTTTTCACTGTTCACATTCAATGCCACGCCAAGGAGGTCTCATTGTACATGCACAAAATCGTTCTTCAGCTTCTCTTCAGTTCTGTATTACACGTGACAGAAATGTGTCTGAGCTACGAGTAATCCTGCACATCCTCAAATTAACGTGACCACCGCTGGTGTGCCTGTAATTCCTCCCTCTGAGCTGATCACTGCATTTAAATCCACTGGATTAATCCTTGTGCACAACGCAACCAGCACACAAAGCTCTTAATATTAAACGCTTCTACGAAACGACCCTTCCCAAGAAATAAACTCTGGCGTCGTTTATCGTTGTAACATCCAATTGTCACACCGCCCTAAATACTGTATTCGTTTAACAAGAACGTGACCCCAGTTTGATTGTGAACAGGGCATGATTTGAAAATGTCCCAGATCGCTGGTAGACTGGACTGGTCACGTGACGAGTGGTCGCTGCCATAGCGAGAGCCAGCGCTTAATTTCTCATTCGTTATTGTCTGGAACGCTGCTCGGCTGACTTCAAGTAGGGATTATCAGCGTAAGCATACAAGGTAAGGACATATGATAACCCTGAGCAGACCACCGCACACACGACCGCTGTATCACGAGTCGAAAATGCGGCGAGATGGATGTGGCGCGGCACAATCATTCCCAGAACAGAGTTCTGGACTCTGCCGGTTGAAATTAAGCACTGACGAGAGGTTATACTGAATGTGTCATGCCGGGCGAGGAAACGTTTTCTGGGTCAGTCACTACCCAGACAGACAAACATATCCAGCTTAAAGTAAGTCCTCATTATGACATGAGGAATGGAATAGTCGTTTTTGACATTCGCTATGCTTAACGTCGGCTGTATCATTGCCACTCGCAGCCCCAGTTTGAATGTCTTACGCAATATTCCGTTTAAAATAAATAAAAATTCTGCTTTAGAATTGTGTAGATCTACTGCTGGCACCGTGGTTTCTGGTCAACTGCATTCTTGTTTGTTCCATCGCCTGTCCTGTGCCTCGTCTCCTACAGGGAGCCTCGGTGAGTATTTTAGCCCCACGGGACAGGTCACACGGGGTCACTTAACCCTACACGGGACAGGTCTCAGGATTCGGTGCTGACGCAGATGACTTTATGTGATCTCCAGTGACCAGCGCTCACAAAGCTCTCCATCCAACACATAAGCACATCGCTTTCTTTTAAGGACTGTATAAATATCAAACCTTGGGGAAAACACGCTCAGTTTTTTTAACGGTTGTGTTTTACGACAGTTGTTCAAAAATGCACACGTGGAAGCATGTAAACTGGAATGTAAATTATTACATGAATGAGGATCGATGATGGTTAATGATGGCTGATGAACAATTATGATAATGATGATGGCGGTGGTGATTAAATTACCAGAATATCACGAATCGATTTACCACATTATATGCATCTTCCGCTAATTATGTGCAAACTAGAGGTAGCTATATAGATGCTTTTTATAGGGCACCCTGGAACGTGACGTCTGACAGCAGCTGAAACGCCAACAGTTTGAAATGCATGCCAACACCAGTGCATCACCGCACGCCAACCAATGCCCCCAAAGCGGCACGGGTGGCTTGCCGCAGCCGAGAGTAGCGTGGCGCGAGAAGGTGCCTCCAACCCCCGGCACCACTCTCTCCATCGCACGTGGGCGTCCTTTGGTGCTTCTGCTGCTTCAAGTGCAACCGGCAGCTGAGAGCTGCATCAGCCCTGGGGAATGAGCGTCAACTCCATGAGACAGCGTCCGTGGATTCTCACAATCTCTTTACAATGCCAGCGGGCTGGAATAGACATAACAACGGGCGTAAGACGCTTAGGTGAGGATTGCAAAAGGACCGTAACTCTCTGTGATGGAAGAGGGAGTGGGTTCAGATGCCGGGCTGTCACGAACACAAAAAGCAAACACCCTCTTAAAGCCACGACCGCTGCACGGGACGCGTTGTCTAAAGTGCACTTTCCCCATGGAGACATCATAAAAAGGCACTTAAGAACTCTTTTAATCAATCGTTAAAAAACATTGTTGGAAAGGACCTCTTGGACAGGGTTCTGCACACTAGAGGCGAATGAGTACAAACAAACCGATGTCCGGGAAAGCGAGAGATCACAGCACTTACACTCGACTTTGGATAGTGGTTCTCCACGCTAACATTTACCCCGAAGAGTGTCTGCATGATTTTATTTATTTATTTACAATATGGTGCATATGCTGGCATACTTTAAGATGAAAGGTCGTACGCCAAAGAAAAGGGACACTATTGGACAAAGTCATCATCAGCCATGATAGTAATAGAGAATTGACATTACAAAAACAATTAACTTGTCAAAGTAAAAGGTGATAAGGTATTGTCAACGACAGATAAGGATACAAATTGTAAAAGATAGATGAGGATAAATGAGGTGAGGGGCAGAATGAAGGGGGGAAACCCCCATAGCAGAGGGGTTTAAGGGTGAAGATCCAATCACGAATTTGGTCAGAAATGTAATGGATGGCAAGGCTGGACCACGTGAGTTTTTCCACTCTGTAATGACAGAGCCAGGAGGCCAAGTCCATTTCGTGGCTAACACAAGACTCCATGCTATGGTGGCGATGTAAGCACTGTACAAAAATGTTGCGTTTCACAAAATGTATCTCAAACGAATGTCCCCCCCCCCAAAAAAAAATATCACACGTTGGCATCAAAACGTTCACCTCTGCAGATTAATTTATCCAAAGTACATTTGGCACGGTCCGCCGAGTTTACTGGGGACAGTGGTACGCCTGCAAATGCAATTCGCAATCCTTCCATGAAATCTGTCATGCATTTGCATTCGAATTCGTATGGTTGGTTAGTCTTAACATTGCCACGAATCCCCTTTGACAGGCAGAGGCAACAAATTGATGCCACCAACAACAGCCGTTTCATCGTTTTTTCTGTGAAACTCCCAAGTGTGAAGACAATGCCATCTGCATGCGTTTTTTGCTAACACGAATCCACCATAAATGCGACAGTAAAAATCACAGCAGTGAAGGCTGCAGCCACCGGCTACTTCAATCCATAAGTTGTCATCCATCAAAAATAACACCCCAGGGTTTATTTGCATGAGCAATGCGGTAAACTAACATATTACAGCATTGTTATATTGTGAACCCTTCAGCAATCCGGGGGTATTATTCTGGAAGTGAGGGAACCAAATGCTTACTTTTAATGAAGGGTAAACAAATGTTTTTGTTTCGTGAAATTACTGCATGCAGATAATGAAAATAAGTAGAGTACATCGTGTGAAGACTAGAACACTGCATGCACAGGATACAAGAAAATCGGCCACATACAGGACACAGCGTAATTCGGCTTTGGAACAAGGATGTTCAGGTATTGCTTGAAAATGAAATAACATGTCATGATGAGCAGCCGAGGAACGGAACGCATCCTCGAGGGGTCATCCAATGAAGGAGATGGAGCGATGAAATCAGCTCGTGTGTAGGTGCTAGGTGGACGTTTACGTTACAGGATCATGGGAGGTGGCAGTGGCTCAGAGAAACATTCATCCAGCCATGCGCGTTGCTCGTTCTAAGACTCAGCAGTCCAATCCGACTTACATGACAGAGAATTGATTTATGGTCGCACAATATTTTTAATTTCTCACATGACACATTGTTTTTGCTCTAATTAATATTTGCATAATTGCTGTACTTTATCTAACGTGTTTCTCTTTTGTTGCTTTGGAGACCCAGATCACTCTCGAAAATAAGGCTCCATCCTGACCTCTTGAGTTCCACCTGATTCAATAAATAGACTTAACTTGAAGGGTGATGATGATGAATAGGCTCTCAATAGGTTATAACGAGACAAGCATGCGAAGATAAAGCACTTATCTCATTATGAGATACTTTTTATTATTCGCCATTGAACGAGACATGTTGTGCTCTTGAGTAAATTAAAATGAGAACATTTATTCGAAATAAGTGCAACGGTAAAACAAATTAATGCTAAGCCACTTAAAGGCAATGTCTGAAGACAATAAAAACTGTTTTCAACTAATGACATTGTTATATCAACCCACCCCCCCTAGAAATTACGTGCAAACTAATACAATTCAAACACGATTTCACATTACATCTATTAGATGCCACATTATTTGTTATGTCGATTGGAAAACGTTCTCAAAGAGGACATTAATAACAGGCCTTCATGTGAGTTTTAATATGGCCCGCCCATGATGGAATATAACCCCTTTGAACTATATGATGTCACTGTCCACAGAAGCCCCTGCAGAAAAGTCACATTTAATAAGTATTGTCAGTGCCATTGGAAAAGACTAGATTGGAGTTGACACACTGTTTATATGTATACAGGGAGGGAGAGAGGCAATTTCTTTCCGTTAAAGTGGTATTTGAGGGCTACAGCACACACACATTTGGTGCGGTTACGGAAAAGTTAAGCCGTGCAGAGTGTGCACAATAAAACTGAGCTTTAGTAATGTCAACAGGGTGAATATTGTTTTATAGGGTGTGTTGTGAAGCCCAAAAAAATACCATTTATGGCCGCATACATTTTTATCAACATTCTTTGGCCGTTTACAATACTGCACATTTTTAGTCAGGGTGTACTCGTGATAAATAATACAAAACGCACAAAATAGTCTGAGGAGCTCAAGGTGCACAAGAAGCATTTGCTGAGACGAAATTGTACAGTGATTATTACCAAACACGGTTACGTTTCTAAAATGTACAATAATAAAAAAATGTAAAGCAACTTTGTACAATGTTCACAAGTTGCTGTAATCACGCAAACATAGGCAAGATAATAATCATGTAACTATTGGTAAAGAAATGTATAATAGATGGCTTCTGTGGCCTGAAGTCCCATGTTTCAAAGCCATTCTCATCCCACAACATTTTGTAGGAACGTTTCATTCCGAACCAATTCCACAGCCAAATGAAGAGCTCTTTACAGTGGCTTCAAATCTACAAATCCTTGAAGAGCCTCTACATTGCTCTGATGTCGTCTCCTCTAACACACTGACACATATTTACGACACAATTGCTGAGCAGAAGACCACATCGCCCAAAACGTCACGCGGTCCGCAACAATCGGCAATTTTAAAGTTGTCATCGATAAAAGTCAACGTGCTTATTTAATGAAAGCGAGGTTGCTGTAAGTGCTTGGGAAAAGAGACGACAGGAGGGCATTGTGATCAGCGCAGACAGAGAAGTGTTTTGACCGGCAGTGTTCTGAGTGAGTGAGTGAACAAGTTGTTGTGACCTGCAGTATAGTAGTTGGACACAGCATGGATGAGATTAAACAGTCAGTCTGGTGGACCGAGTTCTTCAGCATGGGTGGAGGAATCAGTGAGTAAAGTTCACAGAAACAGTAACCATAGTAGCAGCGATAGAAGAGTGATACCGAGGTGACTGACCGTTGGCGAGCGAGTTGCAAGAGTGGATTAGTGAGTGCTGGATTATCAATCACTCTGACCGTTTTATGTTAAATTCTCTTTGGTGCAGTGAGGTAAGAACGGGGTGCTCCAGCCCCAACACATGACAACAACATTCCAACTTTGGCTGAATGTGTCTCTTGCCTTGTATAGTCATAGTGATTGTTCGGAGTTACACGCTCTGGCATGGAAAAAAATGACCAAGCGTCTTCAATGCCTCCTTAGCCAGATTAGCAACAGCCAGTCCATGGGTTTACTGTGGATAAGAACATCGTTATTAAGCATGCTTGGAGGAATCGTGGTATTGCAAGCCCGCCATGAAATGCCCATGGATTGATATTTTCTTAGTGGAAGTCATCAGGTTTTTGTCACCCCAGTAAATAATTGGTTTCAAGATGGTGATGATTATGAAGTATTTGCACATTGGGAAGCTAAACGTCGAATACTTTCTTCTTGTGTCTTAAATTAGTTTAATGCATAAAGTGTGCTGTCATCTGCAAAGGCGTGGGTCATATTTTGAGTGGAAGAGAATGAGTAATTAACAAGGCGAAGAAATAATGTTCGAGACAAACCAGGGCATTGAGTTCATGGTCACATTGGCTTCCATCAAGCACCGCATATATTGACCTATCAGTTAGAAAGCTAGAAGTCTATGATTACAGATTAGGGTGGATGCCAAATAATTGTAGCTTGGCAATTGGCGTGCGGTGCAAGACACGATCAAATGCTTTCGGAATGTCAAGCGGTATGATCATTGACTCTTCAAAATAATCAAGTCTTGAACTCCAAGCATGAGTCACATTCGCGAACAGGTCCATCTGTAGATCGTGCATGACGTAACTCATCATCACGAAGAAGCTATAGTAACTCCAAGTGACGGAGGAGCTGTACTATCAGGCGGTCTGCGAGGGAAACCGTGTCGATGGGGCCACCCTCATGACAGGTCGTGCTACCATTAGAGGATGCACCGACTCCAGCGACAGTCGAAAAGTATTGGATCAAGTGCTGGCCGACAACCTCAACCAGATATTAAAACAAGGCGGAGTTCCTTCAGAATATCTAGGGTATGAGGTGGCGGTACTTGTATGTTGAACTTCTTTCGCACCGTACGTAGTCAACCGCGCTAATCGGAGGTACAGTACTTCCCTGGGCGGTACGTTTAGAGCGCACCGGTGGCTTAAGAGACCAACCACCTATGACAACGCATCTTGACATCTGCACTGGCGCACAGTTCGCTGGTATTCAAAGAAATCGGCTCCACATTCCAGTGCAAAGTTCAGCCATTATCAAGCCAAAGACAATCAGTTGCACAGTATCATTAAAGATAACCTTCCAGGATCTTGCAGCTGCAATGTCAAAGTCTGCCTTGCTAGAATGTTCAAAAGGCTTCAGGTCGTTGGCACCACCTGTAGCCCTCTCGCGTGTCTTGGCAGCACTGAAACATCTTAAGTATAATTTACTATACAACCCACGGTCAATGCTCAATTGCAATTATGATCATGAGAGACAGAGATAGTCACTCAGTGGTTCACTGATTGCGGGCTCTTGCAAAGAAATGTTACTTCGAGTCTCACTTTATTTCTCCAATTCGACAGAATCGTAAAAACAAACTCAATAACAACGTTGGTTCCTGTGGGAACAATATAACAATGATAACAAAATTGATATGCTATGCTAAGGTTCTTGCTTTCAGCACAATCCATTGATGGAAGTATTCACGTAATAATACTGTACACAGAATGCTATTCCAAAATGTATGCTGTTAAAACTGTAGGCGTAACATTCTAATTGTCGCGCAACGATACAAATGCGAATTATTTGGCGATGCTGCTGGCAGTGGTGTACAAAGACGATTAACAAAAAAAAACTCAACACAATCGTCAATAACACTTAAAAGAAAACGTATATAAAAGCCAATGGTTTGGACGATAGTCCTTCACAGCACATAAATAGAGAGGCCAAAGAGGTGATCCACTCTACTTACGGTCCACTCTTCCCCTCTGGCCTCTCTGATCCACACAATAATACAGATAGAGCACTCCCGCTTTAAATACCCATTTCATAACCCTCAGACGTATCTCTCTTCCCTTTCCAAAGTGGTTGTCATAGTCCATCACAAACCTGGTAAAGCAATACCCCTATTGGCCTCTTTCTCGCAAGAAGGGAGGGTGGGGGGGGTTGTGATGAGCATCAATCAATTGACAATCAGCATCAATCAATATCTGATTTTTGGAAAGTTCCTGGGTTCAAGAATATCCAACCGATTACAAACCTATACAGGTAAAGTAGGTTGATGCAAATGAGAGCGCATGTCGTGATGTTTTACACGCCGCACAATTAAATACAAGTTGATCCACAGGGAAGCACAAAGTTAAACGGTCAGAACACCCATCAATATTAGCCAATTATACTCTTAGGTTTTTTTCGGTAAAGTCACGTAGGTAAAAAATAAAATTAAAAGTTAATAAAAGTAATAATGGAAATAAAATAAAATAATAAATCACGACGTTTCGGAGGCAACACAAGTCTCAGGTGGGACCGTCACAGCTAAAATTATTGATGCAGTAAATTACTGATGCAGTCACGAAAGCTTCAAATCTAGAATTAGTCAATTACTACGACACACACACAAACGAACACTCCTTTCTGCACATTCCGCGTGCAAATCAGCGGACCTTGACCCCAGAGTGGTTGCGTACCGCTCCTTGCCCTCCGCGGCACATTTGCACCGACACGTTCACGGCTGTACCCTGCTGGTCGATTCAAACACAGATCGATGTGTGTCAGATGTGCGCACAATTCAGTAACTGTCCCAATTCTTGCGAAATTATAAAATGCAACCGCTCATGAAGAGCTGGCCATTCCAAGGAGAGCACGTGGGCAGTGAGGACCTCACGGATGTCTTATGTAAATATAATAAAATATATAAATAAGAATTTTTTTTATATAATTTGCATGGCTGCTCTGTAATTAAATAGGAAAATCCAAGATTCACTTTAAGAATAAAATAGCAAAAATGATATGTTATAGCCACTTTGTCAGCCCAATTATGCTGTGTCGGTCATGGGGGATGTTTGACCATGCTTCGCCATGCTGGCCAGCGTGGGTTGAATGAGATGGAGGATCCTGAACTGGTTCAGATATCACACGGCACTAATGTTAGTCGTGGTCAGGAATCTAACTCAGGTGAGTAGGTTCATAGAGCAGTGCACTAGCCACTGTGCCACTGTTCCAACCCAGCCAGATTTAAGCAACACAGACATTTGATTTTCAATCTGGAAGAGCCCGATGAACCATGACGCTCTGTACCACATGTGTGCAGGCCAAGTTGGGGGTGGCATTGGTGGAAAATTACAGGAAGTTACATGGGTAGATCGGTTAAACAATGATACGTAAACTCGAACAAAACAGCAGCATAATATCGAAAAAATGTACAGCAATAATTAAAAAAAAATACGAAAGAAACGATAAATCACACTTGCAAATCACTGTTGTAAGTCAAAGTTGCAAGTCACAGTTTCAGATGTAGCTGTAGCAAAGGTTGAATGTCTTCTATAAATATGTTTTCTGTAAATACTGTGCACACTTCATATGCATAACTGTCGCGGTTCATAACGTAGAACCGTGATGTTGGCAGGGAAACATGAAGCGTGATGTTGCATAACTTTTGAATGATGATGCAGTGAGTGCAACAATAGACCAGACACCTAGCTGCAGCAACATCCAAGTGTACTGGGTCGTTCGGATGTCTTATGCCACCCAATTAATTGACTCCTAACGTATTTTTTCCTCTTTGCATATTCATATTAAGGTTTTATAGAATTCAATGGGGGTCACAAAACATCTGGAGCACCCTATTCAGTGTATTGTTTTTTAACAACCAGTTCTCAAACTGCAATGTTAACAGTTGTTGAGTAAATCCGTTTGTTTTTATCTTTGTCAATGCATCAAAATAGCTACGTTGTGTTTGCACATTAATACACAGTAGTTTATTCGTACAAATGCATTGATATGTATATTTGCTGTTGGAGGCATTAAGGTGCTGTTAGCCAGTGGGCATCCATTTAGGCTAATGCAGCACAGCACGGGGTGATGTGGCACGGACCCAGAACAGCTGCCTTTGTCTGCTTCAGTGTTGATATTGAGCTCAAGAGTTAATAACAACAACAACAATAATGAGAACACGAACAATAATTTACATAGCGCTGTGACGTGGCAAGCTATTGCAGGTTGAGTCAACCCACTTTTAAAGCCGTAACAGCCTGTTGGGGCAAGTGCTGTTAGTGAGCATCTATGAAGGCCGGCACGGCACTCGAAAGGGGTGTATGGCCAGCACCACGCCCGACCGCCTTTGTCTCCCCAGTGGCGATGTTTGCAAACTGCACTCCTTGCCCTAAGAGTAAAACCTATTATTATTTTTTCATATTTTTCTTTTAGTAATCGTCACTGTTGGTGACCGTGAGCGAGAATCGAATTTGCCGAGGAGACATTGTGAATGAAATGTCCTGGGTTCTCAACGACAAACGTATAGTCAGCTGTCTTGGTCCTCAGCACATTCAACACTGGAAGTCATTATGGCGTGACATCAACATCGCCAATGAGAGAACAAAGTTAATTACAGGCAAGGGCAAGGCAGTCAAGAGGAGGCTGAGGGATTTGGACTGGATCTGAGCAATAAATGTTAATACACAGAGAAGCCAAATGATGACCTCGATAACTGAGAATGTAATGGCCAGTGCACCACAAGTTGAGGGCAGAATAAAAAAAAGGAGAGGACACGGTTTTTATCTGAAACCACAACATGCGTGTTGCAAGAACAGGAGAGATACAGTACTGTACTGTATTTAGGGATTAAAAATGCTCAATTAATAGATGATACATTTTAAATGAATATATTATATAATTAAATGAGTTACACAAATTAACATTAAAGTATTTGAATAAAACACGTTCTTTTTTTTACAATGTAAGTTTACAGATAATTTGTAAGAACCAGCAGCTCTTGAACTATAAGGAGCACCACCTCTTCCACCACTGCTGCGCTCTGTTATATTTAGGTGCTATTTGCTAAAGGGCAATGTCATATTCCCATCAATATTTCTGACAGCCACGTGCATTTCATTCCAGGCACTTCTCAAGTTCACTTGCTGTGTCGCTCGGTTGTTCTTGTCGGCGCATAGAAATCACGACGGCTCCACGCTCGGCACACAAAGACGACTGGCGACATTTCCCGAACCACGTCTCAGGCCACCGTTCACCAACCGAAAGCAAGGGAAACCCAGTGGAGGCAAATTCCTAAACTGTATTATTCTAGATTTGAAGCTCCTATCCTGTACACGGTCGACCTAAACGTGTCCCTGCTCTCCTCATAGCTTGCCTTTCCAAAACGTTTCCAGCAGGTTAAGGCTCTCCATTTGAAATTAATGTTCTCTTTTTCTCTCTCTCCCCCCACCACCATCATATCAATTGAGAAGAATTTCACGAGATGGATGCATTTCGATGGTGAACTTGGGCACCAAGGAGTTCACCGTTCTGTGTCACCCGGTCTCCTTGCAGAATATTAAGGTATCAACCAGGTTGTAATTTCCCGAAGCCCCCGCGTCGCTTACAGGAAGAAGATAGGTAAGGTGTGGAGGTGGGGATATTTTTTTCTGGAGCCGAGCCCAAGACAGGTCTGGCAAAAAAATAAATCCTGGGTACTGAAGGGATGATTTTGCTAACCATAGGCTACTGCACGATGAGAATTGCTACCTGTACGATTCAGGAATATCAACTCGGGAACTTTAAAGGCATTTGACTCAATACCCTTATGTCGAGCCTGCCTTGCAGGTCCTCTCTGCTCTTTGTGGGTAGTCGAGGTCAAGGGGTCGGCCACAGGCCTCTTGGCTACATCAGATCGACTGTTACTGTCAACAAATGAGGATTGGAATGGAGCTCTCCCTTAGGGAGTTGATAGGAGGGACCCAAGGGATTGGTGCCGGAGGGTCGATGGTGCCGTTTCGGCTTATGCTCCCACATCCGACTTGATTCCTTGTCAGAGAATGAGCCCAGGACGACGACTTCACAGGGCAATTTTTTGGAGCAACGTCAATAGGCCCGATTATGAAAACCCAGGGCACACCGTTTATGTGATCCTGTGAAGAGTGGTCATCACATGTCAATCTAACCAACATTTTCAAAGTTGAAATAAGCTGAATTTAGCAGAACAAAACCCCCGAAAATTTAGCAGATTGTCACAACCATTAAGATATTTCCAGCACAAAATTTCTCTATATACTTTTTTTTCAATTACAGATGTTGTAAAAATAAAACCACAATCATTCACGTAACAAAAAACCCCGTTGTATTTTGTCAACCTGTGTATTCAATGTCTGATTTAAATAATTGTTTGCAAGTCTACATTTAGGCATTTTATTACTTATTTTTTTCACTCATTAAGGCTTTGTTCAGTGCAGTGCTGCCACAATTATCAATGCTTATGAGATGGAATAGTTACTAATTGCTGAAAATGTGGCAAACTCCCAAATCATGTTCTCATCCACAGCTATTTGTGGAACATTGGAAGTGAAATCATGCATGAACACGCGGTCTGTCCAATACAGTGTGTGCTTGAAAGGCAGTAGTAATGCTGACATTGTATCAAAGTAAATTTCACTTGGATCACATTCTTTTAAGATGAGCAGATATGTTGAAATTAAATAATTCCCCGTAAACATGCTATGTTGGGCATACGTAAACATGCAATGTTGGGCAAACGTTTTCCCAGCATTGCATGTTTACTTGTGTCACGTTGCCTATCCATGGAGGGCTGACGGTTGGGGTGTATCACGGCAAGCTGTTGTTAGACCACTCAGAGACCTGGCTGTTAGGGATGTCAGCTTTTATTTCTACCTGAGCCCGACGCCGACCACTCCAAGCAGAAAAGTTATAGCCTGGTAGCAGGCTACCACAAAAAAATCAAACGAATAAGAATCAGCACAAAACCACTCACACACATCCAATCACACCTAGTGTTCCTGTGGTGCCACGTCGGCGGAGCAACTCCGCAAGCGCCGCGACTACCCCCTGGCCCCCACCCTGAGCACACCCACACGCAGCGCACACACGTAGTGTCCCGGCGGGGGGTCGCCTGGCACAACGGGTTTTCATCCGAAGGGCCCCTAGGAGGGAAGTCCCACGGTTTCCCGATGCCAGGAGATTGGCCGACCCCCACAGGACAGGCCACATTGCGGTGCCCCTAAATTGGCTTAAAATTGTATGGGCGCACAAAGGTTCACCGGGCGAGCAGCAATGAGTCGTGCACGACATCGGGGAGGGGTCTGGGGTGAAATATTAAGCGAGCAGAGCAGACAATGAGGTCAGGGGATTTCAACGCCACAGACCGAATGCACACGAGCAGGGTGTGTATTCGTCAGCCGGATGCCCTTCCAGATTAAACAGGCTGAGTCAGGAATTAATGAGTACGGGTGCAGGGACAATAGGTCGAGAAGTGACCATTGTAACGCTCCATGTAAGGGAAGAGAAACTATTGAAAATCACAGGTAGGCAAACGATGGGCTGCGCAGGATAACGTAACCCTGGATTTTTGAAGTCAAGTGGCATAAAAAGGGGAGGCAAATACGGTCCAAGAGATCTTATCTTCAACAGCTTGGTCGCCAAGACCCCCTCCTGCCGTCCTGCTTCCTCGAGCCGCTCGCAGTATCCGTGTAAAGCCAGCGAGTGCTGCTATGAGCCAGTGATAGGCAACGTTTTGTCGTCATCCTCCCTCCGACTCTCACAGCGGCCGTGCGACGCCGTGAGTACAGCTGCGAGGTACGTGATAGAGCGTGTGAGTGTTTGGGGACTTGGATAGCAGTAGGCTAGGCTCTGCTTGCAAAACATTCTCTACGGGCAGTGCAGGGTTTGCGCCGTGAATAAACGTTAGCACAGAGCATAGGTGTGGTGTCTGTGATTGATGTGTGGAGCGACTGCGTGGGCGGACGCACGGCGAGAGTGAGGGCGGAACCGCAGCACGAGTGCACGTTGAAGTAATCGCCCGCAGGTGCGAGTGTGTTCACGCCACTGCGTTAGCGTTAGTCGGGGTGCGAGCACTGCAGGTGGAGGCGCGTTCGCGGTGCCACACTAGCGGTAGCTGTGGTGTGTGCGCGTGTTAGAATATAATCGCCTGCAGGTGCCATGCGTGTGCTCGCCGCCACGTTAGCATTAGTGGTGGTGTGTACGGGTGAGTGATGGCTAACTCTGTATGGCGGTAAGCCAGTAGTTCAGTCATGTCTCTCCGAGAGCGTGCTAGCGCGGGAGGGCCGATCACTTGATCGGCGGGGGCCAAGCGGGAGCTGATCGATGCGGTGGAGGAGAAAGTGGAGGGAGCGAAAGTTGCGCCCCACCTGCCCAGCGAAGGCGGTGGGGCAGACGTCGGCCCCCACATTCCTACCGCTTTCCCGAGACTCACACAGAAGCTCTCCCGCAAGCAAGTCTGCTTCACAGAGTGCCCCGTGTTCTTCCTCCGGGGTTTCCACCCCTCACCTGCTAACCCCTGATGGCAACATACTCCACTCTTGGCATTGGCCAGTGCCAGGCTGCAGCCAACTTGGTTCCCCGCTCCTGCCGCTCCTGGCATGCTCTTGCTCCGTCCCAGACGTCCCACCTGCCCTGGCTCAATCCCCAGGTCGGCCACTGGAAACAGATAACAGTAACAATACTACCTCATTTGCCAGTAAAAAATATGCTAATAGTTTTTTTACCCTTTTATCTGGCAACAAAACTGACACCTTTTTTACGAGGAGTCATGTTTGCATAGACCACAATACCTGCAGTCATAATGCAAACAAAAAACATAACTCTGATAATGTATGCACTGTCCTTGAAGTTGATTGGTCCACACCCGAGACAGCTTTCCTTAGAGCCTAGTCTCACATGGGTTTTCCATTAACATGCTAATCTCTCACATTAACATGCTAATCTCTCACATTAACATAGCCACCTTGGTGTGCTCACTGTGGAGGATGCTCAGCGATCTTACATGAACATGCTAATTTTTTACCTGGCAGCCCTTTGATTGGTGGAAAACCCACCACCGCCGCAGTCGCTGCCCACCACTCACATTAACATTGGCTGCTGACATTTGGGCTACGCCCATTTCAAACCTTTATAAACAGTTGTCTTTATATTTTAAGTTTTCGTGACTGCTGGAATCCATACTCTTTGGTTCTTTCGGTAAAGTCACGTAGGTAGAAAAATAATATATCATTCTTTTTCTACCATCATTATTTTTCTATCTACGTGACTTCACTGAAAGAACCAAAGAGTATAGTTGTTTTTAGAAGCTAACCTCCCTTTTCCTGATGATGACCGCTTGTGTTGCGATCGAAACGTCGTAGTTTTTTGTTATTTTCTTTGAACCTATTTACGTGACTTTACCGAAAGACCCAAAGAATATGAATTCGTGCAGTCACGAAAGTTTTAAGTCAAGATTCATTGCCTTCACTTCATGATCAATTTGATCCTTCACTGCAATTGGTACAGGGTAAGGATTATGTCTCACGGGCATGTGGAGGGTAGCTAGTTCTGTACTGCCTGGTCTACTTGTTAGTACCCCCATTATACCTTTTCAAGAGGTTCCACACTTGTTGCTGTTGTTGGGGCATTAGGTCAATACCAACACTAACGTCCCCCCACCTCTCTTCTGGATCCCGTGGTAATGGTACCAAAATAATGTGCTTGTCAAAGAATTAGCAGAACCTCTGACAGGACAGACTTTCCCGGCAAAAACGACATATACATCCATTCCTTCTTGTGCGCTATTAAGCTTAGAGTGGATTTATACAGCAGCCTGAGGGAGCTTCACGGGAGAATAGTCTTCTACATCAGCCTCAATGAAGCCTCGACAGTTAGGATTACGAGCCCACAGGTAAACCTCGATTGACACTGCAGGTCGCAGTAGTGTGGGTGTGACTGTGCAGGTGTGGGGTATGCCATATGCAAACCTAAATCTATTTTTTTGTGCAAAGGTGATGAGATTGTCTGAAACTTGTTAGTAAATCGAAGTGGCACCTCACTGTGGAGTGTGACCTGGTTCGTTGTCACCCAAATCATGAATTCTTCTTTGCAGAATTCATTATTTGGATTGCAACAGCGAAGAATATTTGTTGCACTTAATATTGTTATTTTAAATTACAGCATTTTTATCAATGAATAATAAAAGCGTTGTTTTTGTTATCATGTGTCAATACCATGTAATATTAATTGATGGAAATATTGATAATGTGTGTAACTATTGCTTGAATTTATGCTTGTTATATTCACAATTGTCTGGAGGGATAAACACGTTTACCAAGAAGTGGGTGTGGTGAGGGACGGGGAGGGGTTAACCTGTCAGTGTTCTCAGAGTGAATCTCGCCACGGACAATCAACGCCTCACATCTCCAGGGCAGAAAGACCGACATGCACAATCATTGTTACTCCAAGACGAGGCAAGTGAAGTTGCATTGTTTAGTACGCAAGAGACATTAATATATCACACCTCCACGGTGTTTTATAATGTATTGATTATAAATATAAATTAAGGACACTCTTATTTAACCTTATTAAGCAGTTTGTGTGCAGTTGCCAGATTGATTTTTTTCATCACGGAACTGTGAGAGATGATAGTTTGGAAAAGCCTTCACCCAGCAGTAGATCGATCATAGATGGTGATGATTATTTGAAAAAGAGGCAGACTAGTTCATACTGGACTGGCCAATGGCTTAGTGTCCAGCAATTATATATCTCTACACATCAGGTGATGACTCTACTTCTGATATTGGACCATGTTCTGGTGTAAAAAAGAAATCAACTCATAATTAGAGATGTAGATACAGAATCTGAACTGATACAATAGTTATTTATTTATTCAGGAAAGCCTCACGGAGTCACAGGACCTTTTTTACAAGTGTCGTGTACTAATTCACAGACACTAGTAGGAGGTACTCTCGCTCTTTCATTCTGGCCTTCACAGCCTGAGGGGATAACTACACACCGGGTCGGGACAGCCAGCATGCTGCCAGACCCATAGCTTGAAGAGGGCGAAGATCACGACGACGACGGAATCACAATGAGTTCCATTCCAGATTGCAGCAGCCCCGACTGTGAGTCGGAGCTCGCCTTTTATCCTGCCCAGTGTGGCCAGGCTCCGCCCTCAGCCCCGCACCCTTCTGGATCCCCCAGAGGGCTCCGTGCCTCGTCCACGGGTCCAACACGTAGAACAGGCTGCTACCCCTAATTCCATTGTCTACCAATCTCCCAGCGGCACGCGCTACAGTGACTCATTCAATGTCACGACACAAGCATCTTGCATTTGATGGTTGGATAATTTATATTTCATGAGTGTTTTTCAAGTTAGAGTTACTCGTTACGATACCTCGACAAAATAACACGTATATTAGGAAATAGTACTTAAAATCTGAACAGATGGGTTCATGAACTCATTGCTGTACTGCCATCTCCCACCCACCTCACAGCCCTGCAGGTTGAGCATCTGATAGCACGTGATAATCTGGATGTGATTCATAAATCCCATCTCCACAGCACTAGACTCGAGCTGTGTGTCACCACCCGGACTAAATCCATAACTGCAACATGGACTGCCACAGAAACCAGGGCTTAATTTCAGCCAGTTCTGTACGCGTAAGCAACCCGGAAAATATTGATACATCTAGAATTGAAGCTTTCGTGACTGCAAGGATTCATACTGTTAGGTTTTTTCGGTAAAGTCACGTAGGTAAAAAATAAATAATAAAAATAACTAATAATAAAATAACAGAAAACATAATAGAAATTAAATAATAAATCACGGCGTTTCAGAAGCTTGTGTTGCCTCCGAAACGTCCTGATTTATTATTTTATTTCTATGATTTTTTCTATTATTTTTTATTAGTTATTTTTATTATTTATTTTTTACCTACGTGACTTGACCGAAAAAACCTAAGAGTATTGATACATCTGGCAAACCACATCCAGTATATGGCTCGCTATGACTGTGGCGACTAGTCACTTACCTGCGACTTGGAGTATATTTAGTGAGCAATGAAGGCCCCACTCACCACCCCGCGATAGAAACACTGTGGTGAGACTGACTGAGCATTCGTGAATTTTTCGTAAGGGACCATCCATTTAGTACGTACGCATGGAGGGGGGAGGGCGGGTTAACCCAAATGCAAACGCTTGCGTATGGGGGGGTCTACTGACAATGTACGTACGCATAGGAAACGGGTGGGGGGGGATGCCTCGATAATAATTATTATGTAGACAAATTATAATTTAATTATAATTTGTCTACATTTGATGTCTACATTGGCCATCAAATGAATTAGGTTGTCCAGCGGTGGACTATCTGTTTGCTTACACACGTTAATATTATTAATCCTTGATCGTTCGGGGCGGGGGGGGTCAAGCGTACGTACGCAGGTGGTGGGGGAGGGGGGGGGTAAAAAGTCCGCGTGCGTACAGGGAGGGGGGAGGGGTCAAGTTTTGACAAATTTTTGCGTACCTACTAAATGGATGGCCCCTAAAACATACGAGTACAGTCTTTCTCTCTGCGATGTACATTAACAAAGCACGTTTTGCACGTGACATTTGAGCGCGAGGCTTTCCTTGCAGAATCCCCGCGTGGACGGTGCTTCCACGTGCCTCCCGGTCCCCACTTCCTTCCCGCAAACCGCTCGAAGGTTTCCTGAGAGAAAGGTCACATTTGATGTGACTTTGAAAGGGGCAGGCACTGATGAGCTACTAAACGACCGGGTGACTGCACAATGGTACTCAGGCCCTCTCTGTCAAGACGTGATATTTTGCATTAGCAAGCAGATAAAAGTCATGTTACCAAAAAGCAGGCTAACTTCTAACATAAAGAGGCTCCTTCATTGGGCTGACTTTATGTAAAACAAAACACTTTTAATCGTTAATCTGTCTGACATGTATGCGCGTGTGGCGAAATCCATACGCGTAAACATTGCCAACATAGGGTACCAGCAGGCCAAAGACTGATTGAAGTACCGTTTTCATAGCAGATCGGATTAAAAATAAAGGCTCCGTATGATTGTTGCACAATGTGTTGTGTGCAACGATAAAGCAACGTTCAATGTTTAATGTCTGACAAATTGAATGTGGAGGTCCGTTCCCAACATTTGCTTGTGAGTACATCAGGGGGCATAGGTCGTGTTTGAAAGGGCACATTCCCACACTGATGTTGAAATGGTCGATCACACACACACACTGGGTGAGTGGGGGTCACACACACACACTGGGGGGGTGAGGGTCACACACACACACACTGGATGGGTGAGGGTCACACACACACACACACTGGGTGGGTAGGGGTCACTCTCACACACACAGGGTGGGTGGGGGTCACTCACACACACGCACACTGGGTGAGTGTGGGTCACGCACACACACACTGGGTGAGTGGGGGTCACACACACACACACTGGGTGGGTGGGGGTCACACACACACACACACACTGGATGGGTGAGGGTCACACACACACCCTCACTGGGTGGGTGAGGGTCACACACACACACTGGGTGGGTGGGGGTCACACACACACACACACTGGATGGGTGAGGGTCACACACACACACTGGGTGGGTGGGGGTCACTCTCACACACACACACTGGGTGAGTGTGGGTCACACACACACACACACACTGGGTGGGTGAGGGTCACACACACACACTTGGTGGGTGGGGGTCACACACACACACACTGGGTGAGTGGGGGTCACACACACACACACTGGATGGGTGAGGGTCACACACACACACACTGGGTGGGTGAGGGTCACACACACACACACTGGGTGAGTGGGGGTCACACACACACACACACACACTGGGTGAGTGGGGGTCACACACACACACTGGGTGGGTGAGGGTCACACACACACACACACTGGATGGGTGAGGGTCACACACACACACACTGGGTGAGTGGGGGTCACACACACACACACACTGGGTGGGTGGGGGTCACTCCACACACACTGAGTGAGTAGGGGTCACACACACACACACACTGGGCGAGTGGGGGTCACACACACACACACACTGGGTGGGTGGGGGTCACACACACACACACACTGGGTGGGTGGGGGTCACACACACACACACTGGATGGGTGAGGGTCACACACACACACACACACTGGGTGGGTGAGGTTCACACACACACATACTGGGTGAGTGGGGGTCACACACACACACTGGGTGAGTGGGGGTCACACACACACACACTGGGTGGGTGAGGGTCACACACACACACACACTGGATGGGTGAGGGTCACACACACACACACTGGGTGAGTGGGGGTCACACACACACACTGGGTGGGTGGGGGTCACTCCACACACACTGGGTGAGTAGGGGTCACACACACTGGGTGAGTGGGGGTCACACACACACACACTGGGTGGGTGGGGGTCACACACACACACACACTGGGTGGGTGGGGGTCACACACACACACACTGGGTGGGTGGGGGTCACACACACACACACACTGGGTGAGTGGGGGTCACACACACACACACTGGGTGGGTGGGGGTCACACACACACACACACACTGGGTGAGTGGGGGTAACTAACGTGATCGCCACGTCACTTTAACGTCGCATGTTTGATGCATGAAAGTCTAACTCCATAGCACGATGTACATTGGCATTGATCAATGATGCTTCAACATACTTACTGGATAAAAAAAAAACATTAACAAAATTTCGTTTCCAGGAGCTGATTATTATTGTTATAATAGCCTCTTACTTGATAACAAAAAAGTGTCCGTTGAAAGTCGGGTGTTTTGCGCAATTATCAATGCATAATCAGATAATGTCCTCGCTGTGTTTTCTGAGGCAATACTGTGCGCTTGCACTGTCTTTGCAAACTCGAGCATTTGGCTCCTTTGGGTTATTTACATTGTCAAGAGAACAATGGGACCCCCCCCCAGCCCTGCGCGTTTGCAGCCTCCCTTTCCTGATCGCAGGGCATTTGCGGCTCAGCGTTGACACCGCAAAATATGAACGCAGGTTTCTCAGCGGTGAGCTTGTTGAGACGTAGGCTCATGGGATTCTTAAAAAATAAAAGTGCATATTTTACCTTTGGGGCACTGATTCATGTTTTTGATTAATCAACCGCGTACTGGCCAGTAAAAGTTCGCTACACTTAAACAAAAAATTATTTTGGTTCATTTTATGACACTTACTCAGGTCTGCAATTGATGTCGAAATGTGTGTTTAGCAAGTAGAGCTATGATAAATTGCCTCTCTTATGTTTGTTAAGGTATATCTCACATCCTGGGTGTAACGACGGGTAATGTGCTTATAAAGTCCATAAAATATAATAGTCCTATGACAATCATCAAACATGGAAGTGGAGAGCCCATGATCCATTAGAAATTTCATTCATTATGAATGCTGCAGGATTTATGGTTTTATAAGTTCCATGCAAGCTGATGAATGCAGCGGTTGTCACATTTGTGCTCTGTGTCGTGTTCACTCAAACAAACGTGGCCCCTTACGCCACGCGCATCGTCTCGCATCGTCTCAAACTCAAAGGATTGCGCCACACTTTCGACGCTAAGAGGCATATCACAACGTGGGTGTAACGACGGGTCCACTCTATTTGCACACACGCGCCGTGCTTATTTCTGACCCGCTCACTCTGAACACAAAGTCAGTTCATCTCATCCCCTGTAGAGCGTTTGACTTCCTCCCCAAATAAAATTTCACTCGAGGCAGAGTGACATCACAGATGGACATTGCCGTGTGGTGCGGCGCTAATGGGGGGCCAGTGGTACAAAGGACAACTAAAGCCTATGGCCAAAACAGTGGCAGCTGCTCCGACACGGGTATGCTGGGTAATGAACCTTGCCCTTTGCTGGCGCTACTTTACTAAATACAGAGTGGAATTTTAAGGATTGCGACCTCTTGAGATACAACAACAACAATAAAAAATTAAGACATGATGAGTGGTGGTGGAGGTGGCTTGGGGAGGCCTTCATCCAGCAGTGGATTGACCATGGCTGACAATGGTGGTGATGATGATCATCAATGGAAGAAGAATCTCACAGTACCATAAGAGGGGAGAACTACGTGTCAAACGTTGTTTTGAGCGGTAAAGTATGATTTCGCAACTGACAATAACTGGTACAGCACTTTGAATGTCCCGGGACGACTGGCCGATTTCCCACAATGGACAGTTACCTCGATGTGAAGGATGTGTGAGTGTCTACTTATTATTTGGTCATTTATATTCTCCACAACGATGCGAATGATTTTTTGAATTTTGTATTACAAATTTTTTGCTGCTGAGACACTATGTTGAAACCGGTCCAGACTTGTCTTGAAACAATGCTGCTGAAATGATGCACTCTCAGAGGCCGTTTGTGCTGCTGATGGGTTTTCTAAGAATTATTTGTTGTTTTTTAAACATAGATATATTAAAGAGACTTTGTTTTTTTTATTTTGTCACCTCAAAAAGAGGCCAATCCTAGGAACATCAGGACAGTTGGCAACCTCAGTGTTACTCAGTGCAAATGCACTGAGCTTTAAATGACACAACTGCTTTAGCCGGTCTGCCTAGCGTCAGGACCATTGAGGGTTTATTTGTTGTATCATAGTGTGGTAAAACACACACAGCCATAATGCACGGGGGATATGGAAACAGTTTTTTTTTTCCCTTCTGTGGCACAATGCAATATTGCTAACATTTTAGCATTATGTGTGTAGCTACCAAAACAGGGTTATGACATGTCCTGCAGAATAACAAGAACACGTTCTTAATCATTAAAAAACCTTGATAAAGGAAATTGAAAATACCGTGATTCATTAATGGTGCGTCTATGTGAGCGCTTTGTGTCTGGCTTGAATTGAAGTTATAGCATTCACCTGAAGCGCAGGTCTGCCCACGTTTTATAGAGACAGATGCAACCCCATCTGAACTGCAAATTACACTCATGCACACATGTACTGTACATGCCGAAATAGTCAATTAAGTTTTCCATATCTGTTGATATCTGTGCACTCGTGAGGCACTATGAGCTGCCGCCTCCAAATATAGGATCACAGAGCGTGGGTAGTTGTTGGAAGCAGTTCTGGCTATCTCCTTGCTTGTCTGTGGTTTCCCAGAACTCTGAATCACGTTGTCTCTCTGAGAGTGAACGATAACCGCCCTTATAAATTGCGATGTATTGCAATTGTTACGAAAAAGGCAATTTCACAATGTCTTGAACTTAGAGCAAAGTGTTAAAGCCATTAAGTTGCTTAATTATTTATTTACGAGGAAGAACAGATAGATTTTTTACAAGGACAATTTTTTTTTAAATGTTGTAATGTAGTTATTGCACTGTGATAATGAGGGCAGCACAGTCACGGCTGGTGGCTTAGTCACATTTGAGTAGTAATACATCGGCATGTTCTGTTCACGTGACAACATTACTAACTAGCCGTGTTGGGTGGAGGTGGGTGTACGACACATTTATATTTACGCGATGTCAACCAAAAAACGTTTGTCGTCTTTGGTATTGGCCTCGAAAGCCCCCTACGTATTACATTTACTCCAGCAACCTTTTCAGAAACCTGCTGCTCTCCTTTCGGTCTGCCAGGATTTCAAAGGCTCTTTGCGTTTCGTAATTGGAACGGAATATCCCGTAAGTGAATTCCTGCCGTGAGGGTAAGGTGTTTTGACATTTACTAACTATTACACTACCGTATAAAATAGATCTATTATTCTTGATGCATGCTGGATTTTTGTTTAATCAGCCCAAGTGACCAAATGTGTGTTTTACAAAGTGTACTCAATTATACTCTGATAACATGAGAATGCTCACTTTACGATATTACCGGGTCTACTGAAAATCATGAATGTGATCAATGTTCCATAGAACAATGAATGGAGAGATGAATATACTTGTACAGTGCATTCATTTAATGTATGCATGTTGAACTTATTTCGCACTGCTCATAGACAACCTAATCTGAGAGGCTTGGAAAGCGTTTTAAATTTTGTCCATCAATACGTGCTATTTAATGCTAATAAAGAAGCCAATTTTCGCATGCAGTATTCTCAATGTTTAGAGACCATTTTAATATATGACACATGCTAATAATGATGCTCCACTTCGTAAATCTAACACTGTAATATATATGTACAAAGTATTTTATCTACTGTATTTTATGAACGACAGTACTATTAATAATCTGGATGGAGCAGTGGCGAAAGTGATTAACGCACTGCGCTATGAACCTGCCAAGTTGAGTTTGATTCCCAGCCACGGCTAACATTAATAGCGAGTGATATCTGAACCAAACCTGGCCCACCCCTTTACCAATCCGGACTGACCAACGTGGTGAGGTATAGTCCAACAACTCCCATGATTGACACAGTATTTGGAGGCTTTCATCTCACATTGGACTGACAAAGGGCTATACATTTTAAATTGTTATACACAATGCATATCACAGTTTGCCTGTAAGTACATATTTTATTTTTTATTGCAGTACATATCGAAAAATGTTCTATTTTTTAAACTATATTGCGAATTTATTCAACTGGGCCAAAACATTAATAAATCAAAATTGAAAACAATTTCATTACAAATCTCTGCAATCATCGCCTGTAAGTGTAATAACCAACCTAACATGATGAATTTAGATTATTCAAGTTAAATATAGCTCATTGAAGATTGACGTCAGGCAGGTTCAGTGCCTGACCTTATCCCCACTCATCCCAGCAGTCACAGAAACATTACATTCTCAATTCCAATTCAGAAATTTGGGACACATCCCCACACATTAGGGAAATGTTGCATGACCCATCTATTACAGCTTAACCGCTCATTTACCGGTTTTAGCTTTCATTTCTGTCTCAGATCAGTAATGCACCGATATATGCTACAACACAGCCAATAAACAGATGCACATTTCCCGATGTTGGTGCAATGAAGACAAATAAGCACATTAGGTTTCAAAATAATGATAATATTAATGTTTCGTAATTTAAAATGAACCACGCAAGGGTACAAGTCTGCAATGTTAATGGCAGGAAGAGAAGGTATCAACATGTATATGTTTGATGTCACCTTACATAGGGGTCAGTCATGTACGAACTGTACCGTAATAGGAGCTTGAAATTGTATCCCACAACACCAATATAGAGCTGTACGCATTTAAAATGCCTCTTCAGTCCACACGCCAGCCACACATTTGTGTTTTTCTATGCAAACAAATAGTGGTGTCGCATGTCACTTAAACATTTCAATTATATTGGCTATAGAGTAACTGGATAATTGCAGGAACCGTTATGTGTTAAGATTGTTGCACTTATTCTTGGTTATTTCGGTAAAGTCACGTAGAAGGGAAATAATAAAATAATATAAATATAAAACAATACAAATTCTCACGACGTTTCGACTGCAACACAAGCAATCGTCATCAGGTGTGAAATCAAACAGTCGAAACGTCGTGAGAATTTTTATTGTTTTATATTTATATTATTTTATTATTTCCCTTCTACGTGACTTTACCGAAATAACCAAGAATATGAATCCCTGCAGTCACGAAAGCTTTAAATCAAAATTGTTGCACTTGCTTAATCGACTAAATATTGAAAAAAACTCATTCACGCTGAGCATGGCTTGCACATAGCCCCAGGTCTGCTGTGCTATACAGCATTGCCAGTGTCAGAACAGAGGACCTGAAGATAGCTATGGGGTGGCCCAATCAAATAGGCTGAAATTAAAATAATGAAGGATGCCTTGAACCCCACCAAATTTCTGCCAATGGAACTCTATACCACGCATTTGCCGACAGCAATTATAATCTTCCGTGTCAGCATTCAAATTGTGATAGCAGTTGGTATGTGCATTCTGCACAGGATGTAAGATGCCAAAGTAAGATAGCCACACTGACTAAAGAACCATTCCCTGTTGTTAACGATGGCACCCAATTTTTAACTCAGATGATCTGTCATCAATTAAAGCCAGTAAATCATATCCTGTATCTCGTGGATAGTAAAATGGTTTTGCAACGATATTTTCCAAGTCTTGTAGTGCACGTATTTATACGGTTATAGTTGTGAATGTATTACAATAAGTTTCCAGTATATCCATTACAAAACGGTTCCATAAAGCAGTGCTGATAGCATTACACACTATTGACTCTGCTACATTGCCGTTGACAAAGCACACGTACAGGGCTGGTAATAAAGGTACTTTGTACATACTGTTATTAACAGCCAAAAGGTGTGCATCGGCTAAGAGAGAAATAAACAACCTCACTATCGGAGCAGGGACCACATGGGTCCAAAATAGAAACGTAGAATTCCGGGATGGACAGTTACAATACCGAAAAAGGGACGTTTTTTTTTACGAAAAGGTCACTTTGCAAACAACTGCGCAGTGTTATCACATGTGAAATTTTTCATGTCAGAAGGTTGAGCCCCTTCCTACAATTCCACAGTCCATCATCATAAACCATAGACCCAGAACTGGTCAGTGGCAACAGACATCCTCACAGAGGATTATGGTCAGTAGCTTTGGGTTCAAGTTGTTTTGTGTGGATGTCTTTGGGGGTTTGTGTTTTTAATGAATGTGTAGTGAGTACCACTGAGTCGCAGACGTTGTTCTTCAGAGGCAACACATTTATTTCACAACACGTATATACACAAAGGGGTAACTGCCCCTTTACCAAATACAGCCTAGGGTGGTGACCACCCAGCTAACTACACTACCATACAGGAGTCATGGCTACGATGGACCGGACCCTCACTCGGGTCCCGGGCCACGTGTTGCTGCCTCTTCAGATGTAGGACATGGAACTTCCAGCTTGCAGAACGAAGTGACCCCGGTCCCTCCCAGGGACCCACCTTATATCCTCCCGGGTCAGGGCCGGCTCTGCCCTCGGCCCCGCCCACCTTCGCGAGCGTTCCAACTCCCTCTCGATTCCTCACGAGAGCTCTCCCTGGACACGTGACCACCCCCTAGCCCCCCCCCCCACCTGGGGGCTTCTCTATGGACACTCCAAATCACGTGCCTATGGGGTCAGCCAGAGTGCCATGGCCCGGGGCAACCCTGTCCCTGGGCTGGCACTCTACCGTTCCCTCCTGTGGGAGCCCGCACTGCACACCTTGTGTGGTGCCCTCGCTATCCCAGTGTTTCAAGTATTGATTATTTCTCACGCAGGGTGGTTAATTGCACTGTTAACAGTTTATGTTTGGCTTGTTGAGCTGGCTGGCGGCTGGAGTCCACACCTCTTGGTGCCATTTGACTTCATTAATAACGAAGGCGGCACCGAACCCCTGACGGGGGATGGCAATTGCTGCTGCTGCAGCGAGCATGCATACTCCCACACAGACACCGCATGGACATGTGTGCCCTTTGGGGGATTGGAGCTAATTATAGATCCTATGGTTTCAACCTGAAACGAGCTTGCTTTAATGTCACTCAACAGCACCAGTCTATGGGTGTAATGTTGTTGTCAATTATATGACACAAATGTAATTGTAAAAATTACCAATATTATGTTCGTAGTTTGACAGATTGTATTAAGTGCAGGCTCTGGTGGATATTTTGTAAACCTCACCATGATTAACCTTACTGAATGGCATTCAACCCCGCTGTACGCAACGTGTTTGGTACTGTACCAGCTCAATCACTGTGTCCTGAGGGCATGACCGTGTCAAATAGCTTCACGTGAATTCGTAATTCTAAATGGTATAGAAAACTTATTGTACAGCAGATGGCGGGTATTTTTTGCACTGCTAAATAAAATTGCAATGAACGTATACATTTCTTTAATATGAAAAAAAATAAGGAGTAGTTTTGAAAAATATATCTAAAGCCAAGAGAGGTAAAATTACATGGAGAATGCAGCATGGAGAGGCGAGATCTGGCAGTCTGTGCATACCCACGAGATGTTCTTTCTACAGCTGTTAATGTGACCCTTTCATATTGGAGGTGCAGTCTGCTTTAATAGTATTACGAGAGCGAACACAATAAATAAAACATTCCCTTCCAAATCCATGTGGGTCATGCGGATTTTGAGTCCATACTTCTCCATGATGATCATTGCAGGTTGGTGAATGGAGGTGAGGGCAGGATCAGTTCTGATTTCACTTTCCAGCTGTGGCCCGAAGTTTAATTCGGGACGCCGAGTCCATAGTGCGCATTAGTCCACGTTAACAATCTCATTGATACACTCTTGTAGAAAATGTATTCAATTGCAAATAACATGACTATAAATACTATAATTGGAGGTGTGATTGTGAGTGCATTGGGAAGCACAGTCGGGCAGCAACTCCATCGTGGAATAAAGCCAGGTCGAGAGGTCGTTGTGTGATACCAGAAATGCCTACAGTACGGCAACTCTGGCTTGTGCTATTACATAAAAACAATGCGTGCAAATCCAATCAAATCCCTCAGGCGTGTAAGGACTTGCCTTGGCGCTGTGCAACTTATTTGACAGCTTTAAAAAGAAAAACCATTGCCTTCATCCTGTTCAGCGCTGCCTTTCCTTCACCCTGTTGATCGCTCTATCCCCCTCGTGGCTGATATACCGTCAATATACATTGACATGCTAATCTCTCACAATACAATGGCCACCTCCTCAGCACAAGCTCCAGTCCCCACTCTCTTGCCCGATGCGGCAACCCTCCCCCCCTCCCGGCTCTATAAAACACATTCCTGCGGAGGGAGCTGGTAGAAACGTTGGGTTGCTCGGTCAATGGCCAGGGTCAACGGCGGCGTGGTGTATTCCGCAAATATGCCCGACTGTGAGGGCGGGCACAAGCCGGCGTGAGTAGGTTAAACGTTGAGTTTTATAAGGGCACCACGGGGTGACCAGCCCCTCCCCTCCCCGCCCAGCCCCACCCCTCCCACCCCCCACCCAGCCCCACCCCCCACCCAGCCCCTCCCCACCCAGCCCCTCCCCACCCTCCCCTCCCCACCCAGCCCCTTGCTCCCCACCCAGCCCCTCCCTGCACGACGGACGGACACAATAATCCCCTGTGGGCTGGTGGAACCAGTGGGCTCCTACCAGTATAAGGACTTGTTTCAGCAGCCTGTTTCTCACTCCGACCTGAAGACGGCTGCTTGTGTGGCGATCGAAACGTCGTGATCTATTATTATTTTTCTACCTACGTCATTTTACCGAAATAACCAAAGAGTATGGATTCCTGCATTCACGAAAGCTTCAAATCAACATCTTTCAAAAGTGCAGACTTTCACCTCGTCAAAGCTGAAAAGAATGTGTAAATTGAAGTCAGCAAGGGCTATGTACTGTATTACACTGACGTTAAATGTTACATTATTCAGTGTTCCTACATGCAGGACATGAACAACTACAGCACGTGAATATGTTTACATGTTGGGTGTACAAATGCATCTTTGCCATCGATTATTTAGAATGCTCAGACTTTTCCGTATGTTTTTCCTGGAAAGAGATGACCACACGTTGGAAAGCCTGCACGAGGTCAACATATTTTGGTTCTTGAAATAAAGTTTGTTGTTTAAATAATTCTACATTATCCAGGAGGCGTTGTTCACTCACAATTGGATGAGATTGCAAGTTCAAATCCTCGTCATGGCTCAACTCAGCCCCTCATCTTCTCTCCAAGGTTGATTAAATTAGTTCCACTTTATGGGAGCTTTGGAGTGGTTGTCCTATGGAGAGACTGACTCCTGCCACGAGAATGTAACATTGTCACCGCGAGCTGTGAGATAAGAGTCGTACGGGAAGGCAGACAAAACCCTAGGCAGTGGGGAGGGGGCGAGCAAGAAGGTCTAAAGTTAAACAAAGTTAACACATTTTAAATGCCAAAACGTTATCACCTGATGTTTTATCATGTAATCTGCTCTGTTCTCAGCTTCTTTTGTACAGGATGAAAATCTGGGACAGCCATTACTTAATTGTACTGATGTTATATTGTACCAGCATTTTTTGACTTGACTATGGGGCTATGAACAGTGGCCCTACTGCTCGTCTAAGACGGGGGCAATTCTTGGCTTCACTTGCGTTAACTTGTCCGTGTTGTTGCAGAGTGTACAGACGAAGTGTGCTCAAAGCCCATGTGCTCGCTCCCCGCGCCTATGTGATCTGGGAGAGCGCAGAAGCCACCAGCCAGCTTTGTTGAGAAGGATACACCGATTAATTGGGGGCAGAATACATTTATATATGTATACAAACAACCATCACGATAATTTATCATTAGTCCATTTTATTTCAATAATTGTCTTCATCTCAATGAAAAATACCTTATTTACTGTATCGCATATACAGTACGGATTAAACTTCATGTCACATTTAAAGTATATACATTGTATGTACACACGCACAATGTTGTAATCCATACCGAGTACAATATCATACACTGTGCATGGTGGTGATTCGCGTGTGTATTTAGCAGTAACCTAGCTGTAATAAAATAAACATGAAGATCAAAAATAAAGTGGCACAGTTCAAAGATGTAGAAAACGCAACACATTCGTCAGTCGCAATGCCTGAAAATAACAAAAATATATCAACATATAACAAGCGCATCTTGTGCTACAAAGAACCATTTACCGCTGTTTCATCCTTTTCAGACCATACAATGTTGTTGATGAATGTGTTGATTTTTTTGTTTACTGTGCTAACTAGATCTTACGTGCAATTCATCACGTACACTTGCACACCAGTTGCACCAGACAACTGCCACATCCTATAGAACTTGGCTTTTTGCGGTTATGATAATGTTCATGTGTGACCTCGAGCACCGCATCTATTTATGGTGCATCAGCATGGCTTATGGTTTGGCATTGGCATAACAAAGCTTTGGAGAAGCAATTTGGCATTGTGTTCTGTGTGTGACAGGTGTTGCCTCGAATCTAATCAAGAAGATACAATTCTAGATTTGAAGCTTTCGTGACTTCAAGGATTCATATTCTTAGGTTTTTTCGGTAAAGTCACGTAGGTAAAACATTAAAATTAATACAAGTAAAATAAAATAAAAATCACGACGTTTCGGAGGCAACAGACGGAAGCTTGTGTTGCCTCCGAAACGTCGTGATTTTTATTTTATTTTACTTTTATTAATTTTAATGTTTTACCTACGTGACTTTACCGAAAAAACCTAAGAATAAGAAGATACAAACACACGTGGTGCTGACAAATAATCATGAATAATTTTAAGCTGCATCTCAGATATTTGGGAATATTATGCTATGGGACATGGTTGATAAAACTGAAAACCCACATAACATCACCCGGTGTGCATTGGCAACTTGTTAATATGTCGCAAAAAAAGGGAAATATCACCGCGCAGCAATTATACATAGTGACACTTTTAAGAGCATTATTGGGCATTTTATGCTTCGAGGCGCTTACAGCTGCCTTTGTTTGTTGATTGCCAAAAAGACCAGGTTACATCAAGTTGGAAAAACAATGTTATTACTGGTATTGTACTGATGTCAAAAACTTTTCAAGCTTCCGACAAGACACGGTCTCGATAAATCTTGATTGGTTGAAAATAAAATGTTCAGTAACGGCACTTTCATATATTTATTTTCGTATTCTTTGACTTACATTCAACTTCCACAACAAGCAGATCAGGTAAATAAGTTACAGCGTTCGGTTAAAGTTATACTTACGTCCAACGTTAGTTATAATGTTGCGGTTTTAATATCACTATAATTAGTTATTCAAATCGTTGCGGAATGTAAAGGTAATTTGTGCATTTACGAGAAGAAAAAACATGTGTGCTCTACTTGATGATCGACTGGCAGCAGGGCCCAAATAAGGCCAACCCCAGGCCATCTTACACCACCTCGGCAGCACAACCCAGGACAATAAGGAATCATAATTCGCGCACCTCTGACACATTTGCGAAATGTTTACTCCATGGCGTTGTCACCTTGACGAGGACAGCTCACCCCCGGGCCACACAGTCTGGGTCATCTTAATGCATTTTTAATTCCAGGGTACAGTGGAAAATAACTCCTCCATCGCGATTCGTGGAGGAACCTCATCTGGCTCTTCCAACAGGAGCTTCCCGTTCTCCTCCTGCTCATCGTCCTCTTGCGTTGGGTGGTGTTTTTTGGTGGACGGAGGAGTCGTGCTCGCCGCATACGCACGGCTCAGCTAAGAATCGCAGTCCGCCTCGATGTAGGGGATGTCGCTGTAGCGTTGCTCAAGCTCTGCCCATTGGAGCACGGCACGGCTTACGATGTCCTTGGCTAGGCGTTCGGCAAAGTCCATCACGTACGGCTGGACCCCGGACTCCTCCCCGGCCCTGTATTGCTTCTTGATAGACAATATCTCCACTGGCTCGGGGTCCGTGGACTTGTCCGCTCTGGCCTTGGATTTTAAGCAGCCCATGATGGCTGGATCACAGTGAAGCCACCAGGGACCTCCTGCCGTGGCACATTGAGCAGAAAACCCTAGAGGAGCGGGCACGGGAATGCATGGTGGCCTCAGTTTATTCTCACGCTCTGACCTGCAACGTGTGAAATTAATGAGAACACTCATGATAACAAGTATACATCGAGACATTATTATAACAGTTAGGTTTATGACGTGCAGTGAGTGAACAACGTATTAGGTGGGACAGGATGGTGTGACCAGTACCATGCCAGTCCGCCTTTCGCTCCCCATTTATGAATACGGTAACCACCCCGGTTTACATGGGGGATGTCTTCCTGAAAGGTGTGACGAATATTAAAACGAGGTAAATCAAAGCCAATTTTTTTCCTCCAAATTACCAAAATATTGTTGTCCTCTACATTACATTACATTTCTCTACGCGGCGACACAAAGTACGGCAGTTCGCGTACGGGGTCGTGGAGGCAAAGGCGAAGAGGTGACGGATACGAGAAAGGACGGACGATCATGTTAGTGACGTTGAGGCGACGCAAGTCAGCTAGTGGTTCGAATACGGTGACGACGTGCTTGTGAAACGACGTAAATTGGGGTATTACTATGTCATGATCAGACCAGACAAGCTAGTCCTACTATCTGTTCAGCGCAGGTTCAGGGTTCACCGATTGGCAGTGATGTGTATCATAGCCAGGAATGAACACTTCTTTATCCGCTGTTATTAGTAGCACAGTGCGCAACAACAACAAAAAGCTATGACACCACATAGAGTAGTAACGTGAACACGTAAGCGTCCATTGTTGTAGTCTGTCAGGGGACATTAACATCAAAACACGTGGCTCAAAATAACTTCAAAGACTGCGCCACATATAAAACCACGAACACAAAAACATCAGCCACCGCTCAGAACAACCGCATTGTGATTGCGTCCCGCCTCATTTTCATTCCCATGATGATGACCCTGATTCTCCCCATTATACAAAACGTTCTTCGTGAAGGTCCTTGCAAATTGATGTCGTTGATTACTGCTAGGCTCACACAGAGCCGTAATCAACTACAACAATGAGGATGACCGCAGTCTGGAATCATCATCATCATCCTCACAAGTGCGTGGCCTGATCATCATGGGTGTTGCACCCAACAAGTGTCAATGATTGATTTGTTTTTAGCACAAGGTCAATGAACTGGCAATAGCATTGGCACGTGGCAACGAGAGAGAGAGAGCATTGGTGATTGTACTGTGCTGCTGAGTCCTCATACAAACGAAACCCGGTCCACATTTGTCTCACTTGCTGCCCGTCTGCGGGTCACGTTTGCTCCAAACGATTTTGATGACAATAGGGCCACAATGCAGTTATTCAGGAACCGCCAATGAACAATAACCGAGTGTTATTTGTACACATGTTTGTGTGTTTCTTGAAACAAGAGACACCAACAACGTGGCTATTTTAAAGTAACGAAGACGGAGGTGCCCCGTGTAAGCAAGCGCCTATGAAAGCTTTAATAAACACGCACAAGAGAAACGACGTGTTTGTCACAAGAGGTTAACTTGCGGATGTGTACTAAAACCCGCCGTAAATGACCTTTCTGCAGTAAGCTACGACCTCCAAAGTGAACCGGTCATAACTGCTTATATATAAGTTCGGTAGCTTTCTTAATTGATTTCCTGTACACTCAAAATGCATTGAAGGAAATACTATACTGTACTCTGCTTAGCCGAATAAACTGAACATATGGGCTTATGATGCTTAAACCTTAGTACAGTCGAGGTGTACACCCTCTACAATAATAACACTGGCGTTAATGATTGATTCGTGTTAATGATTGAAATCAACTAGACGTCTGTGGATACTTTTCATACCTCCCCGACATATTTAAAACTTTTCAATTCCCTTTCGCAGTCGCCTGTAATCACTTTATGTGTTCAGCTTTACATTTATCATCTCATATTCCATGAATAATCGTATTTGCAGGTGGCGTTCGCTAGACACGGCGTATCTGTATTTAACTAAGGTGTCTTCTATTCAATTTACAACGTATTGACGCATTACATTGAGATGACAAAAAGTTTAAAGTGCAGCCCTACAATTAATTTCTCACGCCACTGCTGCAGGAAAAGCCCTCCCAAACAGGAGGAGCTCCAGAGCTCCCTCTCGCTGGGTATTCGGTTGAATCTTCGTCCACGCTGGCCAAACGTGAATCTCGAACGAGGTGGGAATACCCACACTTTACCCCACCATACGCGGTCCACCTGCCGATTGACTGTGGTGTATGAATGAAAAGTAGGAGGCATTTAAGAAACTTGCTCCATTGTTTCAACTGCCCTGTCCAGAGATGCAGCGTGCTAATCATCACACGACAGCATCATCATCATGCTCATTTGATTGTGTTATAACGTAATAATTCCCACCACTCTTAGATGAAGGCCTCCCCACACATTGTCAACTCAGTTTGACCATAGTTCACCACGCTGGTTCAATACGGATTGGTGAATGGGTAGAGGTTGCCTCGGACCTTTGTATTTATAACGTAATTTGCCACTCGTGTTAGCCGTGGTTGGGAATCAAACCATTCGTAGAAATTGCTAATATTCCAGACTCACGAAATGCATTTACATAGCGTAACCATATGAATCGTATTCTAAATGTGTAATTAAGATTGTGTTCACGTTAGTATTGTGTCCGGGTGAATGGCATCGAGATAGCGAAAGTGTGCTCATGGAATGTGTTCAGATAGGAGATAGGGCAGCGTTAGCTGTTGTGAGCTGGTGGGTGGGCATTGAATGTCACTCACCGTGCTGCGGGATGAGCCACGCACGGCTCCGACCAGCGGGGGGCCAGACACCAAGACACAAGACAGCCGGACACAACTCACGGGAAAGATCGAAAGCCGCCGGATAGAACGGCGATTTATACAGTCAGTTAGACAGACGGACAGAACACCCAGTCAGACAACCCGATACTCAAGTCAGACACACATACAGACAAGGCGCCGAGTCAAGACAACGCAGACACGCGGACAGATTGACACCCAGCCAGAAACACCCAGTCAAGCACGCAAAGAGCCAGAGAGACGCGCGGGCAGATGGTCAGACATCCGCGTGGACAGACATCGCCTCGGGTCTCCGTGCTTGTGTGGAGGAGTGGAGCCGGCGAGATTCAGGAGCGACGGAGGTCGACGTCTCATCAAACGGCGCGCGGAGAGAAACCGGCGCAATCTCCGCCGCTTGCGCGAGTGGTGGGAGCGGAGTCGGTGGTCGTCTGCCCCCACCACCACCAGCACCCACCCCCCCCCCCTGGGTTGGCTGTAGATGTTATTTAGTTATTTACTTTCAGCGTCCCAGTTTCGCGGAGCGCCGCCGTGGGGTTCGCTCTTTAAACTCCGCGACGCACGTGCGCGGGACGGGCTGTACGCCACGCATGTCATATACCATCACACAGACACACACCTCGCATGTCATATACCATCACACAGACACAAACCTCGCATGTCATATACCATCCCACATCACATCACAGTATGTATCACACAGACACACCTCGCATGTCATATAGCACATCACAGTATGTATCACACAGACACACCTCGCATGTCATATAGCACATCACATCATGTATCACACACACCTCGCATGTCATATACCATCCCACATCACATTATGTATCACACACACACACACCTCGCATGTCATATACCATCCCACATCACATCACAGTATGTATCAGACACCACACCTCGCATGTCATATACCATCCCACATCACATCACAGTATGTATCACACACACCTCGCATGTCATATACCATCCCACGTCACAGTATGTATCACACACACACACCTCGCATGTCATATACCATCCCACATCACATCACAGTATGTATCACAGACACCACACCTCGCATGTCATATACCATCCCGCATCACATCACAGTATGTATCACACACATCTCGCATGTCATATACCATCCCACATCACAGTATGTATCACACACACCTCGCATGTCATATACCATATTATATCACAGTATATGTCACACATACACCTCGCCATACACCATACCACATCACAGTATATGTCATACACGTCTCGAATGCCACATACCATCCCACAGCACACCACATCACAGACCACATTTCACACACGTTACATCTCATATACCACAGCACAGCATTACATCGAACACATCACAAAGACAAATATAAAGGCACCCCGTATAGCCTTGACATACTGTTGGGGCAAGTGCTGTGAGCTAGCGGGGTGGGTAGTCAACACCACGCTCGGCTGCCTTTGTCTCCCCAAGAGCGATGTTTACACACTGCACCAGGCACTTAATTTGAGGCTGAATCGACCTTGCGGAGGACCAGGACCGTTAGCAGGACCCGAACTCGGGTCGCCGGGTTCGTAGCGCAGCGCACTCACCGCTGCACCACCGCTCCCCACACACCACCCCACACAGCGAACCACAAATCACACACCACCACGCGTAACACACTACACAGCACGCATTTAACATTCAGAGCAAACACCCCACACACGAGTCATTATAAAGCTCACAAACCATTCCCCACCCAGCACATGATTGCATACCACACATCACCCCCCATAGCACTGCATAGAGCACACACCAGTCATCACACTTACACCTAACATGCAGCCACAGACAGGTAACTGCAGGCTTTCTCGCCTGTCAATCCAAATGCACTTAGAACTCTTCACCTGCCACGCATGGCTAGTGACAATCCACGGCTACTCACGAGTCTTACTTAACTCTTCACCTGCCACCAAAAGTGTATTATTAACAATTCACCTGCATACCCATGAGTTCCTAATGACTCTTCACTTGCCACCAATCTCTCTCATGGTAGACTCTTCGCCTGCTACCAAAGGTATTGCAGTTAACGCAATCAGTAGTTGTCTAATCAATATTGACGATGCATTGTACTCCGTACAACCACTGCAGCTACCTGCTCCCAAATTTCCCTCACAGACTCATCACTTTGCCACCTCACCTGGATGGGCAACGCGAAAGTGAAGGCTTTATCGACCAACATAAACAAAAATCCAACGCAAGCAGTTTCATAATTTTTGTTACATTTGCAGTTCCGTCTTCTTTGCACAATGCAGCAGCAGCTTTCACGTGCAAACAAAAATAAAAAATCTGCACTGCACCGGATCTCGCGTGGTAATAAGGATGTTTGTATGTATGCAATATCAATCCAGCAGTGGATTGAGAAAGGGAGCTGTAAATTATATTACATCGTTTTATGACGTTAATGCGGTCAGTGAACTTGACCAGGGTGCGTTGAGCCTGAAGGCCGCGAGTCACTTGTGCCCCCTGCCGTATAAATTAGGGCAAACACGATGGCAATTATTGAGTGGTCGGTGATGCACAGCATTTTGCCTGCTTACTGCTGATTGTGCAATATATTGTATTGCGCAGGAATAAAAATATTTATAAAGCAAACGTATAAATAAAACATGCGCACATTAACGCATTGAATACTTTTACACCGTTAAGAGGACATTTATCTTGTAAACCATGAACAGAACATTTTGGGGTTTATTTGGAAAACCATAAAACATTTTCACACAATGCCTAATTTAAGCGTGGTACAAAAAAAAATCGCTAAATATTTAGAAAACACAATTGTGTGATAGTATCAATGCCCTTTACCTTGCAAAGCAGTTTGTAATTTTAGTTTTTTACAAATTTGGCTATTATGTACCAGTCAATAATATCACTTCAGACAGCCTAGAGGCCACACACTTGAAAATCTCAATAAATAAATACAAAACATACAAAAATGTTAACAAAATAAATGTAACATTATAACCTGGTAAAATTCGAATCATTGTTCAAATGCATATTCATCATAATTACCGAATTACACTAATGCTCATTCACATAACCTGAACACTGCTGTAATATGCAACGTTTGGAAAATGTATTCCTTAAATATTTTGTACGTGTCAATTGCATCAGTCATAAATTCCACTTAACCAGTGCAGTTGCTTCACTCTCTACAAAAGGATGATACTTAAATTGGAGAAACTTTTAAGGAAAAAATTGAGAATCCAAAAACCTAAAATGCGCTTCAGAGTGAGAATCACTCTGTGAGTCTCTGCACTCAATCCGTGTGCGCTGAGAATCACTCTGAAGCGCTGGTCAAGGCAATGCACCTGTCATCTTTGTTTAAATTCGCTCAGTCGATGAGAGTGACGTACACCTCGAGCCAATTATTAACGCTATTACCAAGACCCCAATAAAGCCCTCATGTATTGCTTATAAGTAAGAAATAACGCGGTCAGAAACACATCCCCATGTATATACACTATGCCTAATTATTAACTATTTTAGCACTGTTTCGATTTGCTCTCACTTCTACAGGAACACATTTTGAGCGCTAAGAGAAGTCTGCCTCTATTTTTAAGCATGTTTCATGACGAAAAGGCCGCTTGTTTTCCAATTCGCAAGATGAATGTGTATTTTACATTGTGCACGTACAACTGTGGGTAATTGGCCATCCATTCCAGCTGAGCAGAGTTCCAAGTTAATCAAGTCTAAGAAGCTTTGCAGTTTGACAGATTCGTTTCTTAAGTAGTCCTTACTTTGTCATTGTGGTGACGTGACAGTACCCATACATGAGCATATGTGCCACGCCTGGTTGTTTAGCTAAACAGCAGCCTAACCTCCTGGAGTTGTGTATCTCTGCACTCAATCTGTGAGTCTCTGCACTCAATCCGTGTGCGCTACGTGTCTAACGTGGGGATGCTGGCGATCGGTGGGAAGAAGGGGTGTCCGTGAATGCAGTTGCTGATTCCGTCCGGCAGGAGGCGCCTCATCCTGCACAGCTTCTCTTCCATGTCTTCTCGCACGAGATGCCGTGGCAATTGCCGCGCCATGCGCACTGCCTCACCCTGTTCAATCATTGTCATTAATCTTGTCAGTAGGAACAACAACAAAAACTGAACCGTCACGGAATGCATACAATACAAATCCACCTTGGGCTGAGGGGTGTTTTGGTTTCAAGTTTATTTTGTTTCACCAGCTGAGAATTCAAGAGACTGGGATAGTCTCATTTGCAAGTGACCTGCGGCATCAGTCTGCCGGAAGGGACAACGATCACTATGTATAGAGTCTAAAGGAGTTAATTTGATGGTAAATTTGTAATCTTGACATCTGCACACAACGTCCTACTTTTGCGACTGACGAGAGGGAGTTTTTCACGTCCACTGTGAAGCAGCCGGTGGATATTATTAGTATTATTACTACCATGGCTGTTACACCTGCAGTGGACTAAGTACGCACTGGAATGTGTACCTGGAGGTAGTTGACGAGCTTGAGAGGGCGGCAGTGCTCGACCTCAGTGGCATGCTTGTGCAGAATGGCATCGAGAACCTCGCCCAGGTCAGACACTCCGTAGTAAGGCAGCGATGTGGCCAAGCCCTCCAACTCCGCCTCCCACTCACCGCTCACCCCATCTATGCCAGACAGGGCAGGGGGAAGGTATGTTCAACCGAGGGACTCAATCACGCAGATTAAAACTTTGCTGATTTGGACACACATTATTTCATACAAACTACTGTATAAGCTCTACAAATGCTATGCAAGCTGTAAATAAATTATAATTGTATCTGATGAGTAATATGTTTAGGTTCACTACATTAATGTCCTTGACTGGAAAGCCGATTGTCAAAAACTTAAACATGCAGGAGCGTAACTATCCTGGAGGCAGGGGATGCCTTGGCCCCCTCTGGTGGCCAAAGCTATGAATTGGGGCCCACTTGACAATCACCATGAGCGCCCCCCTACAGCGTTAAATGTTCGAGACCTTGAGCGTAATGATGTGAGGCAGGAGGAGCCGCGATATATAATAGCCTAGCTGTGACTGTGCAGGACAATCAAATATTGTGGCCCTACCTGACCAATTGCCCCGCCTCTGAGATGACAATGTAGTTATGCCACTGGATATATGGTAATCATTCTATACATTTTTATTTACGTTTTGATCACCAATTAATTACATGATTATCACCACCACTAATATACATTATAAGAACATGTTATATCTGAATATAATCTGCTTCAATTTAAACTATAGCATAGGGTCACGATAGGTATCTGACGCTCCCACTTGTCAAATGAGGAAAACAAAGGGCCAGTAATAAGGTTTCATCGGATGCAGTGGGCAAATGCAATTGATGTGGCCTTGCACTCACTGTTCAAGATGCGCACGTGGAAGCCGTTGGCCAGCAGCCTCTGGTCGGTGATGTAAAGGGAAGGGTCTGGTGGCCTCGTCTCACTTTGCAGGCTGGGCAGGAGTTCCAGGTATTGTGAACTACCAAGCAAACTGCATGCACATGGAATATTATTTAACTTATGGATCAAAGCTACGCATAATACATCTGTTTAACAAGTTAAATCTGCTGTGGTGGTCCCTGTGCCATAATGACCTCTGGTTGAGTGTGATGGGGATGCCAAGGTTCTCGATGGGCAGGACATGGCTCTGCAGAAGGCGCCGATACAGCATGGCCTCCTCCAGACGAAAATGATTTATTGCCACCAGGGAGTTGCCAGTCTGGCCCAACCAAGCGCCACGTGAGCCCAGCGGCATTAGCAACTTCACTGGCTTTGGACCATCATCGGATTTCTGGAGATAAGAAAGAGGATCATTAACAAACTTTCTGGTAGTTATACCATTGACTGAATTAACACATACGAATGTAAAGTAGCATTAAAGAAACATTAAATCTTAACTGTGCAGTGCTAAATACATATTGGGAAATTCAGGAAAAGGTCACTTCAATTAAAACGAATGTCAGCTTAAACATTGTCTCCCTTAACAAAGGACTTAAATATTTCAATGGGCTGTCGGCCCTCTGATTTTAATGAAAGTTATAATCTTTCACAGCCCAGTATTTTTGTAAGTAAAACTTGAAACTATATTTCGATATCGGTCAGCACATGGAATTCACAACAATATTCATACCTGTGACTGGCTGTACTCCCTGAGTAGCTGCAGCTTCTGCCTAATGGACGGCAAGGAGAAGGGCACCTCCCGAACGCAAGGCAGAACGGGAGCCTGGGCCACGCTCTTAGGCGCCAGCAGCAGCTGATCCAGACGGGGCTGGTTGTCTGGAGGGGAGATGGCATTCATCTTGCGTTTGTGAACCCCGTTCCTTGCTGCTGCTTTTGGAGTGCTCACTTGCCTGTTGTCACCCTGCTGGTGCTTCTTCTTGGAATACAGATTTGCAGCCATCTCCAGCTGTTTGTTGTAGTTTTCCAAGTCCTTGGTAGCCTTATCTTCATACCTGAACATTAAAGTTGTTAAATGCATTACAAGTATCCAACATAAAAACAAATTATCTCTACACTTTAAGTAACAGTTATATGGTCACACATTTTAGGGAAATGCATTTTACATGGTAAACAAATATACTATACGCAGTAAATGCAGTGTCCATTGTTAAACTGAGAATGCGTGTGTACTAGAAGTACTTAAATAATGTGAATACAAGGACAGGTACAATGCTTTTTCTTGCATTGTTACAATTGGGATTGTTAGATCACCATTAAAAGCTGCTAAAATGCTACGTCAACAAGCATTTAGTTTTTTAACCATTAATCAAGTCAAGAGTTTTGCTCCACTGTAGGGGTTTGCCTCTAATAACCAATAATCTACTTTCGGACGTCCACTATTTACGTTGCTCCTATTTGTCGTTTCCCTATAACGTCGCCAACGAAAAGGGGAATGTAATTTGATAAAAAATGCATCGATTCACTACAAGGTTATTTTGAAAGAATTTAAAGAACGCAGTTGTTTGGGCAGCGTGCGCGACAATGCACCACGCCACAGCACCCCCTAGCAGGAACTCAAGTCTCGGTGTGGACAACATCGCCATACTGCACATTGTACCCCCCTCTCTAAATCTCCAGCGCCATCTCTGGTGCGTACCCTGCATTAACTTACATTATACATTTAAATGTTACATATCTTTTTGGGTTTTTTTATTTTTGGTACTTATTTTTTCCCCCACAAAATTTAGAGTCAATGGAAAATTGGTTTCGATTTACGTTATTTCGCCAAACGTCGCGTTTTACAGGGACGTATCCCCGATCGATAATTGTGAATATTTCTTCATTTCATCGCCTTCACAATTAGTTCTCATTCCTCCCGACTTCACCCTCGCTGCCCCGTGATGCAGTACAAAGATGTGTCCACAAGGAGGGGTAGCCACAACCTCCGGCGCAGCTCGGGTGGCAGCTGCTCCCACTCGTCGAACAGCAGGATGCGCATCTCCTCAGGGCTCGCTCCCGGGTTCTCGGCCTGCAGGTCGGCACGTCGCTCTTTCAAGAAGAACTGCCTTGCCTCCTGCGGCTTACGCACCGCACGGTTGCCCAGCAGGTCGTACGCCGTCGACTGTCCAACCTTTCCATCGAGAAACCCAATCTTTTTTCTGGGGCTTTCCACGAGACATAGACAACAACAATATGCTGTAGTGGCAACTAGAAATGTAATATCCCTCTGGGTTATTCAAACCATGCAACATATGTTTGGTATTTTGTATTAAAAATAATTGCTTTCCTCAGCTTTTTCACAACTACAGAGGGAATATTGATTTCTGCATGTATACAATGAGCCCAATAACGTGATCATCAATCATATCAATGACATAACCATACCTTTTATTGAAGCTGCTGCCACCAGTACTCGTGAAAATATTTCTCTCTCCCGAGTCTGCAGATTCGAGGCCAGGGGTGTACACTTTCACGGGCTCCAGAGGACAGCCTGCAGAATCCTTCAGCCCTGTGCCTCGACTCCAGCTGTCTGCGGTAAGCTCCGGAGGGGATTTTGCTATTCCCACTTGATTATCACAACTGGTTTCTCGTTCTCCAAATGTTTCCTTGAAGTTGGGCTGTTCATTTTCTATTTCCTCCAGCTCCGTCGCAAGACTGCCTACACTCTCAGAGAGTATCAGGCCAAATTCATTTGTATTAACAACGGGGCAGTCATGCCCAAGTCCACTCACTGAGGACTCATCTGGCTTTTTACTCGTATAAAGGCAGTCACCTAAAATGTCATCAAGATTATCGAGTTCTTGATTTTCACCAACAAATGTATTAACACTTGTATTATTGGAAATGGTAATGCTTTTTGTTTCAGTATTCTCACCCTTACTTCGATGAGACAAAGGTGTTGGTAATGTTGTTGTGATATCAACTTGGGGGTCATCTGTCTCTTTGTAATTTTCACAACTTATGCCTATAGAGGCTACGGAAGCCATTCCTTCAACTTGTTCTTCATTTTGAACATTGAGAGGCCCATACACCTGCAGCAACATTTCATCCAGCTCAGCAAGGATAGCCTCCTGAAAAGCATACAACCATGAAGTCAATAACCTGATGGATTATACAAAACCTAAACAATTATCAATGTTTCGATTTAAAGCTTTCGTAACTGCAGGGATTAATCTTCTTGGTTCTTTCGGTAAAGTCACGTAGAAGGGAAATAATAAAGTAATAAAAATAAAACATAATAAAATACAATTGTATACAATTGTAATAAAATTGTATTTTATTATGTTTTAATGGTAATACAATTGTATTTTATAATGTAAAATTTGTATTATTGTTTTATTTCCCTTCTACGTGACTTTACCGAAAGAACCAAGAATAATTATCAATGTATTGAAAAATTGCCTGCAAATGCCCTTTCAGAAATATTATAAATGTACCATAATCATTGTAGATAAAATATGTGTCAGAGCATATTTGTCAAACAGCCACCACTATAGAGAGAAAAACATATGCAAAATATAAGTTCATATTATTGCAATGCATCACATCAATCATTAATTCTGGTATGACATGGTCAATGTGAAGCAATCCAGGCAGTTGTGCAGCATGAGCTGAATCCACGAAATAAACGGGTTTAAATTCATGGCAAGGCTAAGTGACAATCCTGTGGACCTCACCTTGTTGTGCAACATGACTTGCATCTTGTCTGGAGTCAGGTTGACATCTATGGTATTCGCGGGAATGCTCAGGCTCAGGAAAAAGACAGGGTAGTGGGTGTGTGTGGAGCTGCTGGGTGACGTGTTCCTGTAATACTGCCGCACTAACTGCACACAGCAGAGGGGAAGAATGAAACGCACCAACATGAAGCTCAAAAATGACTGCTCACCATAGTCAACCATAGTTACTGCAGTGTTGTATTTATAAATGACTCAATGTGTAGTGGTTATATACATATGAAAACTTTCTGACCTTGAGTAGGTCTTTGTAGTGCACAGGACGACCATTAATGGCAACGAGGCAGCGATCACTGCCGGTGCTGCTTGTGATTCCAGGATCGGAGCCAGGTTTTGGCACAAACCCACTAATACTCAGCTGCCACACACAAGTGCACACATTTGTTTAACACATTCAGAGTTATTGTATTTGCTCCATACTATCACATTGCATTTGCTGAATTCATAGTTGAGTGTTAGTTTGCAAACGCTCTGCGGTGGGACCTGCATGGTGGACGCTTGGTGCTGCACGGGTATCATGCCGCCCATCACAGTGGTGCCCAGGCACCGCAGCAGAGCAGTGCGCTGATCCGCCACGCGCGGCTTCTGCCACACCACAGCCTGCAGCAGGCATCGCCACATGTCAGATGTGGCGAAAATGACAACGAAGAAGACGGAAGCTTGTGTTGCCTCCGAAACGTTGTAATTTTTATTGTTTTATTTTTATTAATTTTAATTTAATTTTTTACCTACGTGACTTTACCGAAAGAACTAAGAGTATGACAACGAAGGTCACAGTGCAAGGCCTGCCTCCAGCAAACACCATGACCATTGTTTTCTATTCTATGTAATTGACCTATTAATTTGCTCACACTTATTCGAATTTTTGACCGGGCGTGCAATGTCAAGCGATAAATAGGTGGAAAAACAGCAATGTCTTAATCTGTAAAAAAAAACACAGAACAATGACGCAACATGCCTTGTTGTGAGCGAGGGAGAATCTGATGTCTGGGTGAATGACTCCATATGCGACAAAGAGGTCCTCAATCTTCTTCAACTCTTCTTTGCACTTTTTGGCCGTTGAGTAAAACTGCTTCCGTACAGGTAGGTTCTTGAACAATTTCGTGATGCACACCGTCGTACCTATGGACATTTTGAATATATAATTGTAAAACGTGAGCTATACAGAACAATGCATTGCTTATCCCAGTATGTATGTAAAGCGTAAATGTAAAGAGCATCACCTTTTCCTAAGTGAGAAGGTTTCTTTGACGTAACATGGCCTTGGGAATCCAAACTGTATATCATGCTGACCTCATCTTCAGCTGTACAGGTTGTGATGGACACCTACAAAGCATTATCAGTTGCACTCATAAAACAGAAATCTGTACAGATAGAATGAAGTGTGCAGTGAGAAAGCTGTCTATTCAGCATTAATACATGACACCACGTCAGATTACAAATGTTACATTCTACCTCAGTGACGACAGAAATGATTTGTTATTTAATTCACATGACCCAATGTCTTCCACTGCCTGGCTTCAACACTGCCATATATAACACACCACCGACTGAGCAATTCTAAGTTGTTCCTAAATATGGCCATAAATTACGTCTAACACAAGTGTAAAACAACTCTTTAACATAATACTCACATTCTGATCAATGAACATGAAGTACACGTGGCTAGTTTTCACGAAAGAGCGCAAGGCAGCCGCATATGAAGACACAAACCTCGGCAACAGCGCAGATGGAGCCCAGGCCCTCCCCTCGGAAGCCATACGTGGCGATGTCCTCAAGGTCCTCGTGGCTGCTGATCTTGGAGGTGTAGTGACGCACAGCCATGAATTGTGTATCTTCACTTCTCACGCCATCTCCATTGTCTCGTACCTCGATTTTGTCAAACCCATAATTTTCCTGGAGAGATGGGCACAACACTCCAACATCAACTCTTTTGTCAAATGTCACCCATACTCAAATCACTTGAAAATGCATGTCTCTATTTGTTGCCCTGAGCCAGTGGTGAAAATTCCACATTTTTATGGTGGGGAACCTGTTTCTCCATAAAACAACAGCTGACTTGTGAGAAAATAATACTCGATTGAGATTTAAAGCAAATATTACACCATTCATCCAGGTCTCCCTAATGAAAGGAACATCTTTATCAGCTGTAACCTAGTTAGGTTCACTATCTCTAAAGGCAAATGCAATGCTTTTAAGTAATGTATAAAGTTTGAATACTTGGAGCCAGTTTAACTTGTATAAACCATCCACAATGATCCCAAGGACAGCTGTGAAAAGTGAGTTGGTACAGATTGCTATCTTTGACATCAACCACAACTTCCTTTTGGCAAAGCTTTCCAGTCTTTGGAGTTTCTAGCAGAACACACACTTGAATATGACCATATTTTCCAAACATACCTCATAGGCTTTTTTGTTTAAAGAATATAATGGATAGCATACCACAAGACTGAGTTCCAGGCCCTTTCCTCTGCATTTTCCCAATAGAAGGCACTATGGAATGGTTCCTTGTAAAAAAAAAAAGCTGGAACATAAATGTTACTTCTATTCTATGCCACCATTTGCAGTACACCAATGGATGATGGCCTCCAACATGGTTTTTTTTTTACCAGACTTGTCAGTGTAGGGTAGAGAAGGGTAGTTGGGCCGGACTGGTTCTGATATCACTTGCCACTGATGTTTTCAGCGGTTGGGAATAAATCTCAAGTTAGCCGGGTTCATGAGGCAACGCTCAAAACACTGCATCACTGTGCTACCCCAGAGGTTAAAAACATGTTTTAAACTGTTCAGTTATCAGTGAAGCAGCCCTGGCCTCGGCTGGGTGTCACGGACCAGCTTGGTCTCCACGCTGGTGGCGTGGGCATCCAGCGAGTTCTCCAGTAGCTCCTTGACGACGCTCCACACCGAGGAGGCCACCTGCGCACTCGACAGCAGCCGCACCGTCTCCGCCGACAGCTGCTTCATCACAATCTGGTCGGGAGGAAGCGGACGCGAGAGAGCACATGGGGCAAAGGGAAGAAGTTCATCGTATCGCATTGTTTACGCTAATGGGTATGCTCATTAAGTGACAATTATTTTAGCGTGTCGCTTGAACACTTTAGTCAAACGTGATTTGGTGATACTGCATTGGCGTTGATGCAAAAGCACCGACAAAAGCTCACATTTTTCAATAACATTACCCTAAAACGAAACATATAAAACAGATGGTGTTTGTGGAAATGGCAAATCGACTTTAGCAACGACACGCAAGAAAGAGAAGAGCAGGCGACAGGGGAGCTACGGTGTTAACATCGCGCACGCGGCGGCGTTACCCCGCGGGTTGTCGCGACTGCAAGTTCCGCACCACTTTGGTTGGCGCGCGCGCGCGAATAACACGTGGGGAAAGTGACGTCATCACGTCAAGCTAGGCCGGTGGACGTTTAGCTTCCGGGGACGTTTTGATGCTAGTGACGTCATCACGTTAAGCCAGGTCGGGGGACGTTTCGCTTCTGCGGACGTCATCACGTCAAGCCTGGCCGGGGACGTTTTGCTGCTAGTGACGTCATCACGTTAAGCTAGGCCGGGGGACGTTTCGCTTCCGGGGACGTTTTGATGCTGGTGGCGTCATCACGTTACGCCAGGTTGGGTTAAACGTCACGACGTTAGGTTTGTTTAATGACGTCATCATCCGGTTGAGGGACGTTTCTTTGCAAATGGCATCGCCGCGTCGACGCGTTTTAGCGAATCCCCTCGCGCCTTCCACGCATTATTTATAGATTGTCCACTGCAGCAAATTATTTCTTGCTGTGACTGTCCTACCAGATGATGGAGGCTTGTGTTGCTTCCGAAACGTCGTGATTTAATTTAGTTATTTAAATTGTAATTTTATTATTTTTTTATTTTCACCTACATGACTTTACCGAAAGAAACAGAGTATGCATTATTTCTATTTATTTTCCCGTAGTTTGCTTACCTTGTCTCTATCTTACTCTTGTATCCTGGATTGCATTTTTTGTTGATGTAACTTGCTAAAAAAGAGCTTTTTAGCTCATCGGATTCTTCCAGGAAAATGTTTTTCAAATTTTGCTGATGGCATCATCACGTTAGCCGATGACGTAGGCACAGCAGCACGTTACGCTGGATTCGTCATCACGTTGCGCAATTTGCCGATGACGACATCATGACGTTAGAAGCGTTCCACCTCTGGGGGGGTGATCAAGTTGGTGTCAGCGGATGTCTCGGTGACGTAACTCCGCTATTACAAGTCGACAACGTCACGCCTCGCAAAAAACACGGGCGGAATTTTGAACAAATTACTGGCGTCAATTGTTTTTTTTGGCGGTTTTCATTCAGCGAATGATTTTGTTTGATTTTATTCTGCAAGCTTTCTCTTATTCTTAGGTTTTTTCGGTAAAGTCACGTAGGTAAAACATCAAAATTAATGAAAATAAAATAAAACAAAAATCACGACGTTTCGGAGGCAACACAAGTCTCCGTCATCAGGTGGGACCGTCACAGCCGAATTAGCTGCATCAAGTGAGGCAATGATTCAAATTGTAATCCTTTATAAGCAAGTTGAAGGGGGGAGGAGAGGGGGGGGGGAGCTCATCAGAATGTGGTAGCCAATGAATGGAACGTATCGGGAGGGAGGGGGGCGGGGCTCAAAGACAGCACGGAGCGCTAAGTACAACGCATCGGGAGGGGGAGGGGGGAGCGGGGCCAAAAAAAGGACGACGGCTTGGACGCGGTTGCTGCTGCACACGCCAACACAATGGACAGAGAGGGGGAGGGGAGGCCTGATACACATGATAGACAAAAGAACGAAAATGCCCATGTTTATACCAATGCTGGCTGAACAATGAAGAGAGTACTGTTAAACAACTGGGGATGTTAACACTCGGTAAAGTAAAGTAAAATAGTGTCTGTCAGATAAGATGGTCCAAAAAAGTGTAATTAAGTCTTTTTTTGCGTGGTTGATAACATCTTTCCAATGATTACTAAGTTTGTACCCATCATCACGGTTGAAATGATGTCTGTGTTTGTATATTTGTATGGCTTCGTGTACAAACCTTTGATGGTAGCCGGGAGGTTTGCAGAGAACCTTGGTCTCGGAAAAGACAATTTCATGAGAGCCCACCGAGTTGTAGCAATGATCGGCAACGGCAGAAGAATCAGTTCTGCCGTGTTTCAGATCTGACTTGTGCTCGCGGACACGATCAGAAACATGACGTTTCGTTTCTCCAATGTAGCAATCACCACAAATGCAACTCAATTTGTAGACTCCAGGATACTGTAAGTCAGGAACGACATCCTTCACAGATGGAATCAGATCACGGATTTTATGCACTGTACTGAATCGGACTTGGATCTTATGTTTGTTTAGAATTTTGGAGATCTTTTTGGTCACGCCTGCTATGTATGGTAACGTGATGGTTTTGGTCGGAGTTTCATGTGGCTGTTTCTGTGTGGTGGGAGAGACAGCTTGGCGGATAGTACGGTCAGAGTATCCGTTCATCCTGAGGGCCCGATGTACATGTCTTAATTCACCGGTCAGGTGGTGTTTGTCAGAAATGCCATGGGCTCTGTGGTATAGCGTTTTGATGAGAGAATTCTTTTGAGATGGGTGGTGGTGGGAATCCGGTTTCAAGTAGGAATCTGTGTGGGTGGCTTTCCTGTAGACAGAATGTCCCAAGGATCCGTCAGGCCTCCTCTCAAACAGAATATCCAAGAATGGTAGTTTACCGTCTTTCTCCACTTCCATGGTGAATCTGATGGATGGGTGTCTAGAATTGATGTGGTCCAAGAAGTGGTTCAATGCTGGGAGGCCATGTGGCCAGATGACGAAAGTGTCATCCACATACCTCTTCCACAGGGAAGGACGCAGGGTGGATGTCTGGATGGCGTCTTATTCAAACTTTTCCATGAACATGTTGGCTATAACTGGTGACAAAGGGGAGCCCATAGGGGTACCCTCATTCTGTTTGTAGAAGGTGCCATTCCAGGTAAAATAGGTGTTGGTGAGGCAATGCCTAACCAGCGCAGGTGCATCAGAATTCAATCCATGTTGGACTAAGTCCTCAATTATTGTTAGGGTGTCCGGTACTGGGACTTTGGTAAACAAAGATACTACATCAAAGCTGACGAGGATGTCATCAGGAGATAGTACCATGTCCTTAACCATAGAGACTAATTGGGTTGAGTTGAGTACTGCCGAAGAGGTCTTGCCTGTGAAAGGGAGCAGAGTATCTGATAGAAAACGGGCTAGTTTGTACGTAGGAGAGTTTATCGTCGACACAATGGGTCGTAGCGGGGTGCCTACCTTATGGATTTTGGGAAGACCATAGAGTCTGGGAGGTCTTGCCGCCGATGGTTTTAGAGAGGGACGTTTGCTTGGTTCGATTAGGGAAGTCGAACTCGTGATGATACTGTTGGTTTTCGTCATTAGGCTTTTAGTGGGATCGTTTTTCATTTTAGAGTAACTCCCATCATTAAGAAGGTCCAGGATTTTGTTGTTGTATGAATCTTTATCCATGATGACCGTGGCATTGCCCTTGTCTGCCGAGAGGATGACTATATCATCTCTCTTTTTTAGGTCCGCGAGTTCAGAGCGTTCGTTTTTGCTGATGTTACTAGTGGGTTTCTTAGCATTCTTAAGAATAGTAGCTATTTCAGCTCTTGCTACATCCGCATGGATGTGTCCTATGCCTCTGAAGGCTACATCAATCTCAGAAATCATATCCTCTACTGGTATATATTTAGGGGTGACGGCGAAATTTAGTCCTTTGGCCAGTACCGTTTTTAGAGTGTCAGAAATTGGGATGTTACTCTGATTAATCACGGTCTTGTTAACATCCAGCTTTGCGATGTGTGGCTCTGGTTTCTTCTTAGATAGGAGGTTGAATTTAGAAATCAGGTTAGCTTTGCATTTGGCTGACATTGAGTCAGCAGAAGCAGAAGTCATGTTATCAACGTGGTTCCAATCAGAAGGTGACATTTTTTGTGTTAACATTAAATGTGTTTGTAAGAGAGTCTTGTCTAAATTATTTAGTTCAGATCGGAGTAACCTTATTCTCTCCGAGATTAGTGATAGGCTAGCTTTAAATAAGATCTGTTTAGAGTTCGGTGAGGACACAGCAGCGGATGTGAGTGTGAAAGCGATGGGTATTACCTTGTTATCTCGGCATCTCTTGAGGAAGGCCAGCGTCTCGAGAAGCTGTGACTTCTTGTCTCGTTGTCTGAGTTGCATTTGTGGTGATTGCTACATTGGAGAAACGAAACGTCATGTTTCTGATCGTGTCCGCGAGCACGTCAGATCTGAAACACGGCAGAACTGATTCTTCTGCCGTTGCCGATCATTGCTACAACTCGGTGGGCTCTCATGAAATTGTCTTTTCCGAGACCAAGGTTCTCTGCAAACCTCCCGGCTACCATCAAAGGTTTGTACACGAAGCCATACAAATATACAAACACAGACATAATTTCAACCGTGATGATGGGTACAAACTTAGTAATCATTGGAAAGATGTTATCAACCACGCAAAAAAGACTTAATTACACTTTTTTGGACCATCTTATCTGACAGGCACTATTTTACTTTACTTTACCGAGTGTTAACATCCCCAGTTGTTTAACAGTACTCTCTTCATTGTTCAGCCAGCATTGGTATAAACATGGGCATTTTCGTTCTTTTGTCTATCATGTGTATCAGGCCTCCCCTCCCCCTTTCTGTCCATTGTGTTGGCGTGTGCAGCAGCAACCGCGTCCAAGCCATCGTCTTTTTTTTGGCCCCCCCTCCCCCTCCCGATGCGTTGTACTTAGCACTCCGTGCTGTCTTTGAGCCCCGCCCCCCTCCCAACCGATACGTTCCATTCATTGGCTACCACATTCTGATGAGCCCCCCCCTCTCCTCCCCCCTTCAACTTGCTTATAAGGGACTAGCGGAAGTACCCGGCTTTGCCCGGGTGAAAAATATATTTCTTAAAAACCTTACATATATATACACAGATACTAAGGTATTGTCAAAGCCCGGTGGGCTGTTTGTACATTTCTCCACCAACAAATATATAAGAGGCTTTCACAAGTCCAAAAAGTTGTAGAAAATGTGGGGTAAATAGTTGATGTCAAAAGGTTTCCGAAAATTGCGGTCTCCCCCCCCCCCCCTCAAAAAATATCTTTACCCCTCGTAGGTATATATACTAACAACACCTTACATACAACAGAGGAAGTGGTATCTATTGACTCTGTAGTAGTATCTACTGACTGTACCGTAGTATCTACTGAGCCAGTAGTAGCTACTGACTGTGTAGTAGTATTTAGTGACTGTAATAACTACTGACCATAGTAGTATTTACTGGGCCTACAGTAGTATCTACTGACTATATACTCGTAACGACTAACTGTATAGTATCTGCTGACTCTATAGTTGTATCCACTGACTATAGTAGTAACTACAAAATCTATAGCAGTATCTACTCACTCTATAATAGTATCTACTGACTCTAGTAGCTACTCACCGTGGTAGTATGTATTGACTGTATAGTAGTATATACTGACTGTAGCAGTATTGACTGACTGTAGCGGTATATACGGACTGTTTTAGTATTTACTATAGCGGTATCTACCAACTCGATAGCAGTATCTACTATCGCTACAGCAGTGTATACCGACTGAGGTCGTACCTGCTATCACTACAGCAGTGCATACTGCTGTGTTGGTACCTGTTATGATGACAGCAGTGCATATTGTGGTGGAACCTGCTATGATTACAGCAGTGCATACTGCTGTGGTGGTATCTGCTATGATGAGAGGAGTACATATTGTGGTGGTGGTACCTGGTATGATAACAGCAGTGCATATTGACTGTACTCATCATTCACCCTCACCATTCACCACTCACAACTCACCCTTACCACTCATCCTCACCACTCACCACTCCCACTCACTATTCACCATTCACCCTCACAACTCACCACTTACCAACCTCCCTCACCAATCTCCCTCACCACTCACCCTCACCACTCACCCTCACCACTCACCCTCACCACTCACCAATCACCACTCACCCTCACCACTCACTCTCACCACTAACCCTCACCACTAACCCTCACCACTCTCACTCATCACTCTCCCTCACCACTCACCACTCACTCTCACCATTCACCCTCACCATTCAGCCTCACCACTCACCCTCACCACTCACCCTCACCACTCACCGTCACAACCACCACTCACCCTCACCACTCAACTTCACCCTCACTACTCACCATTCATCGTCACCAATCACCACTGACCAATCACCACTCACCACTCTCCACTAACCCTCACCACTCAACCTCACCACTCACCCTCAAAACTAACCACTCTCTCACCACTCACCCTCACCACTCAGCACTCACCCTCACCACTCACCCCTCACCGCTCACCACTCACCCATCACCACTCACAACCGCCACTCACCCTCACCACTCATCCTCACCACTCACCCTCACAGCAACCACTCACCCTCACCACTCACTCTGACCACTCACCACTCATCCTCACCAATCACACCCTCACCAATCACCCGCACTGCTCACCCTCACCACTCACGCTCACCCTCACCACTCACCCCTCACTAATCACCACTCATAACCGCCACTCACCCTCACCACTCACCACTCACCCTCAACACTCACCCACACCACTCACCGTCACCACTCACCCTCATTACTCACCACTCATCCTCACCAATCACACCCTCAACAATCACCACTCACCCTCACAACTCACCCTCACCACTCACTCTCACCACTCACCACTCACCCTCACAACAACCACTCACCCTCACCGCTCAGCACTCACCCTCACTACTCACCCTCACTACTCACCACTAATCCTCACCAATCACACCCTCACCAATCACCACTCACCCTCACCACTTGCCACTCACCCTCACCACTCCTACCACTCACCCTCACCATTCACCCTCACCACTCTCCCTCACCACTCTCCCTCACCAGTCACGCTCACCACTCACCCTCACTACTCACCCTCAACACTCACGCTCACCACTCACCCTCACTACTCACCCTCAACACTCACCCTCACCTCTCACCACTCACCCTCACCACTCACCCTCACCACTCACCCTGACCACTCACTACTCATCCTCACCAATCACACCCTCAACAATCACCACTCACCCTCACCACTCACGCTCAACACTCACCCTCACCACTCATGCTCACCACTAACCCTCACCACTCACCCTCACCACTCACTAATCACCTCTTACAACCGTCACTCACCACTCACTCTTACCACTCACCCTCATCACTCACCCTCACCACTCACCCTCACAACAACCACTCACCCTCACTACTCATCCTCACCAATCGCACCCTCACCAATCACCACTCACCCTCACTGCTCACCCTCACCGCTCACCACTCAACCTCACCCTCACCACTCACGCTCACCCTCACCACTCACCTCTCACTAATCACCACTCACAACTGCCACTCACCCTCCCCACTCACCCTCACCACTCACCCTCACCAATCACCACTCACCCTCACCACTCAACCTCACCATTCACCCTCACCACTCACCCTCACCATTCACCCTCACCACTTTCCCTCACCACTCTCCCTCACCACTCACCCTCACCACTCACCAGTCACGCTCACCACTCACCCTCACTACTCACCACTCACCCTCAACACTCACCCTCACCGCTCACCACTCACCCTCAACACTCACCTTCACCGCTCACCACTCACCCTGACCACTCACCACTCATCCTCACCAATCACATCCTCACCAATCACCACTCACCCTCACTGCTCACCCTGACCGCTCACCCTCACCACTCACCCTCACCACTCACGCTCACCCTCACCACTCACCCCTCACTAATCACCACTCACAACCGCCACTCACCCTCACCACTAACCCTCACCACTCACCCTCACCACTCACTAATCACCTCTCACAACCGTCACTCACCCTCACCACTCACTCTTACCACTCACCCTCACCACGCACCCTCACAACAACCACTCACCCTCACAACAACCACTCACCCTCACTACTCACCCTCACCACTCATCCTCACCAATCACACCCTCACCAATCACCACTCACCCTCACTTCTCACCACTCAACCTCACCACTCACGCTCACCCTCACCACTCACCCCTCACTAATCACCACTAACAACCGCCACTCACCCTCCCCACTCACCCTCACCACTCACCCTCACCAATCACCACTCACCCTCACCACTCACTACTCACCCTCACCACTCTCCCTCACCACTCTCCCTCACCAGTCACGCTCACCACTCACCACTCACGCTCACCACTCACCCTCACTACTCACCCTAACCACTCACCACTCACCCTCAACACTCACCCTCACCGCTCACCACTCACCCTCACCACTCACCCTGACCACTCACCACTCATCCTCACCAATCACACCCTCACCAATCACCACTCACCCTCACTGCTCACCCTCACTGCTCACCCGCACCACTCACCCTAACCACTCACGCTCACCCTCACCACTCACCCCTCACTAATCACCACTCACAACCGCCACTCACCCTCACCACTCACCACTCACCCTCACCACTCACCCTCACTACTCACCACTCATCCTCACCAATCACACCCTCAACAATCACCACTCACCCTCACCACTCACGCTCAACACTCACCTTCACCACTCATGCTCACCACTAACCCTCACCACTCACCCCTCACTAATCACCACTAACAACCGCCACTCACCCTCCCCACTCACCCTCACCAATCACCACTCACCCTCACCACTCAACCTCACCCACACCACCACCACTCTCCCCCTCACCACTCTCTCCCCCTCACCACTCTCTCCCCCTCACCACTCTCTCCCCCTCACCACTCTCTCCCCCTCACCACTCTCTCCCCCTCACCACTCTCTCCCCCTCACCACTCTCTCCCCCTCACCACTCTCTCCCCCTCACCACTCTCTCCCCCTCACCACTCTCTCCCCCTCACCACTCTCTCCCCCTCACCACTCTCTCCCCCTCACCACTCTCTCCCCCTCACCACTCTCTCCCCCTCACCACTCTCTCCCCCTCACCACTCTCTCCCCCTCACCACTCTCTCCCCCTCACCACTCTCTCCCCCTCACCACTCTCTCACCACTCTCTCCCCCTCACCACTCTCTCCCCCTCACCACTCTCTCCCCCTCACCACTCTCTCCCCCTCACCACTCTCTCCCCCTCACCACTCTCTCCCCCTCACCACTCTCTCCCCCTCACCACTCTCTCCCCCTCACCACTCTCTCCCCCTCACCACTCTCTCCCCCTCACCACTCTCTCCCCCTCACCACTCTCTCCCCCTCACCACTCTCTCCCCCTCACCACTCTCTCCCCCTCACCACTCTCTCCCCCTCACCACTCTCTCCCCCTCACCACTCTCTCCCCCTCACCACTCTCCCCCTCACCACATGTTAAGGGGGATCCTAAAGGAATCTACAACCTTCGATGATTCCTTTGCGCGATTCAAAGAATCGATTCCTGGCGCATAGGAGGTTTCCATTTTTTATTACAGAGTTTTATTTTCATTCTTATGTTATGTTTTAAAGTTTTCAGGAGTTTTTAATTATATTTTAGCCCCGGTCAACGCCGGATATTTCCCATTCGTAGCAGTTTATATCAACTCTATAACCAACTAATATTAAACGGAAATAAGGCGATTCTAAATGAATCTACAACCTTCGATTCCTTTTCGTGATTCAGAGAATCGATTCTTGGCGCGGTCGGGTTTAGAGTTTTAATTACACAGTTGTATTTTCATTGGGATGTTATGTTTTAAAGTTTTCAGAAGATTTTAAATGTATTTTTCCCCCGGGCAACGCTAGGTATATCGAGTTTATACCACAAAGTCGACGCCTGACAGACTTGCGTGTCGAGGCCTAGTACCGTGCAGAGCCTCCGGCCTCGCCTAAATTGCCCACTCGGCTGAGGCTGGGTACTGGGGCCGTTAACCCCCCCCCCCCCGCGCTACAATAATACTGTCTAATCGCTATAATTTTATTATCTACCGACCCTATAATAGTAATTGCACACATTGGGGTGGGGGGGGGGGGAGTGAAGAGGACGTGAAACTTTGATGAATTTACCTCAGAGTCGTGTGTTATTGCGTGCACATACTTTTAACGGGAATTAAAAATGGCGTCCACCCCGCTGCGAAGTTGTTGCTACCCGTTGCCAGGGGCAACCGCCGTGGTCCGCGCCGGTCGGCGATATTAAATAAATAAATAAAGCTTTAAATAAATAAATAAATAGAAATCGCACTCAATCGATAATCGGTCCGATTTAAAGTTTAGAGACGAAAAATCGGAAATGCCTAAGTTTACCGCGGGGCCGGGGGCGTGCCCACCTGCAAAATTTAATCTCGGCGAACCCCACGGTCCGAGAGCTACATCCCCCGCAAGGGAGCGTACGCAGACGGACGGACAGACAGATAAACAAAAAATGAATTATATAGGTTAGATTACATCTTGAATCATTGCCTCACTTGATGCAGCTAATTCGGCTGTGACGGTCCCACCTGATGACGGAGACTTGTGTTGCCTCCGAAACGTCGTGATTTTTGTTTTATTTTATTTTATTTTCATTAATTTTGATGTTTTACCTACGTGACTTTACCGAAAAAACCTAAGAATATGATTCCTTGCAGTCACGAAAGCTTCAAATCTAGAATTAAGCTTTCTCTTTTTGTGTCGAGCTCATTATAGTTTTTCGTTGTGAGAAAAAATATTGGGAAAATACAATTGGAAAACCCTACAAAGTTTTAATATTTAGGGCAATTATTTAGATCGAACCAGGTTGAAGGTGATAAGGCGAGCGAGAGTTTGTTAAAGTGCAACCGATAAATTGCTAGCGTTCAAAACGTAACATCAAACCACAGCAACGTATGGTTAAAGTCAACACTTCGTGCCGATGGCGTCATCAACGCCTTCGTGTTGATGACGTCACTACGTCATTTAGTTTCGTCATCCCGCTCTACCCTGGGACGTCTGCGTTGTTATAAATGACGTCACGACGTTCATCAGAAAACAAACGCCTGTGATGCATGACGTCACTACGCAACCAACCCCGCACAACCTTCTCGTCAACTCGTTTTCGCCGACGTCACTTTGTTACGTGGCTACGTCATTACGTCGCACGTGATGACGACTCCAGCTGAACGTACGGCTGTGTTTTTACGTCATTACGTAAAAGGCAACGTGTCCGTGTCGCTCGTTGCCCAGGCTAACGTGCTGATGTCATCAGTAGAATTATAAAAAAAATGTTCCTGGAAGAATCCGACGAATCAAAGTAAATTTTGATTCAAAGCTTTCGTGACTGCAGGGATTCATATTCTTGGTTCTTTCGGTAAAGTCACATAGAAGGGAAATAAAAAAGTAAAAAAAATATATATATTTTTATATAATAAAAATAGAAAAAAAAAAATCTATTATTATTTTATTATTTCCCTTCACCGTGACTTTACCAACAGAACCAAGAATAAAATGAAAAGTAATTACGTCGCACGTACATCCAAAAAAACGTCATCACGTCGTGCCGGTGACGTCACGACGCACCTCACGCCACGCCCCCTGCTGCTGGTGACGTCACGACGCACCTCACACCACGCCCCCTGGTGCCGGTGACGTCACGACGCAACTCACGCCACGCCCCCTGGTGCCGGTGACGTCACGTGGACGGCAGGGTGGCTGAAGGAGGAACGCGCGAGCGCCGTCCGTGTCGCTCGGTGCCCAGCGTCGTCCGGGTTCCTTCGGGCTCCCGTTCATTACCGCCACAGGCCACCTCCTCGTGTCCTCCGCGGCTGTCGGTGTCGCTGAGCGGCGGCGGCGCGGACAGCGCGAGACTTGGCTGTGTCGCGTCACAGCACTGTACGTACAGTGTCCGTACAGTGCCCGTAGTGTTACCGCGCGGGTCTCTCCGCCTTCTCGTCCTGTCGGTGGTGGAGCGAGCGAGGGTGGACTCGGAGCAACAAAGGAGTGAGTTGGCACAATACACAGTCGTGTGTAACATAGTTGTGTGGTGGGCGCAGCAGTGCAGCAGGACGCCCCATCGTGTATGCGGTACTGCGTGAGTGACGCAGCGGCCACACGTGGAGGGCTTTGCCACGGGTTGACCGCAGGATCAAGCCCCTTTGTTTATGTTTTATTCACAGAGGGCAACGATACCTGAAGTATAAAGTTACGCCATTCCACGAGTATAAGGGTGGGTTACACGGCAGCCCGCAGTCCCATCAGCACCCGTGTTATTGGCGCACAGTGCGGCAAAGGGATGTTAAATGTAAAGTGTGTAGGCCGAGACAATCGCATAAAGTGGCGCAGCGATTAGCATGCAGGGCATAGTGCGTGTACACGTGTGTAGAGAGTACACGGTTCACACAGAGTGCGAAAGTGACGAGCGTAACGCTCTATCGTTTACAATATTTTATACGTCGCACGTGTGGTCGTTATAATAATCGAAATATCTTTAAAGGAATATGGAGTTATTTTTGTAGCTGAGCAATGTGTTTTTTTTAACAAGTTTTGCTGGCTGGATTTCTGGCTGGCTGGGGTGGAGCTGTCCTTAGCGCACGTCTGCGGAAATTCCGTCACCCGCATCGTGCTGTACAGGGTTGCGCCGGGTTCGTGCGTGCTGATGTCACGCTTCCCCCCGACTCTACTGTGGCCGTGCATCCCGAGAAAACATGCCATGGAGGAGGATGTGAAACGGAGAGGAAAGCGAGAGAGCAAAACGGAAAGATGAGAGCGAGGGAAAGCGCAGAGGAGTGGGGATTATGGAGAGGCAAGAGAGATTGAGACAGGAAATGGTGAGGTGGGCATCAGGAGAGTGACATTGATAAGTGAGATTAACGGATAGAGCGGCTTGGATACAGTGCAGGAAGGCGATGAATAGAGGAGAGAGGGGACGGGGATACACAAATGGTGAGAAGTCTAGATAAGTATGGACATACATTACAGAGAAGGCAAGATAGAATGCTGGAGATAAAAAGGGCTCTATGTAAGATTAAAGGTTTTGCTGGGATGGACGGACTGTCGCCTCCATTGGACGTGCGGTTTTCTATTCTGCATTAAACATTTCGCATCATCTCTAGCACTCCTTATAAACTGCATACGGGCATTTTAATGCGGCTAAACATATGACTTGTGCATAGTTTAATTTGATCACGCAGTAATATGCACAGCAATTTTGCTACACAGCTTGAGTTTGCACGACAAAAAAAACAAAGAATGTGAGGTGAAGGAGTGGTCAAGTGATGCTCAGGGAATTAAAGGGGTTTCAAAGATTATGATTGAGAATCTTTCTCTGGTGTATGGCCCTTTAGCTGTTGCCTTTGTGTGATCTGTCAGTTTTAAGTATATTACAGTATTTTTGTTAAATTACTGTTGTATTTATCTTCAGAAAATACTTTTTCCCCACTGAATATTTGGAGATTATATTACTCGAATACCATTAACCTGAGCGCTGATGATCCCCGTAGGATATAAATTATTCATTTACAGGGATAGTATAAGGTCGATAGATTAATTCGTTTTACCACGTTGCCAATAAAGGCTTACTTGATTATGCATTTTAATTGTTAAATTTCAAAGACACTGTTAATGGTTGGCCAAGTTAATTTAATGTTTACACGCATTTATTTCCATAGCCTAATTATAAGTGGCTTCAACAAGCTACATATAACTTGCCTTTTCAATTGTGATGAACACTCTTTTTGATGGCTTTTGTGCACGATTTTTTGTTACATATATTGTCCACTTAATAACTTGTATAACATAAGTACCCTTGTTTGGCATGCAATAATCAATGTGTCATAACAATAGAAAGGACAGTTCTTGTCTCCAAAACGCCCAGAGCACGTTCCACCAGTGCTGTCCCCAACTTTCCTGCTTATTGATGTTCTTTGTCTAGGCCAGGGGTCGGCAACCAAAATAACAAGAAGAGCCATTTGTTTCCAATTCGGTACAAAATTCAGTATTTCAAGAGCCGCAATGCATCTGAGTACGTACTCATCGTCAAGAAGCAGCTCGTAAAGAGCCGCATGCGGCTCCGGAGCCGTAGGTTGCCGACCCCTGGTCTAGGCCTGTTGCCAATGAATGCATTCCACATATTTTACTGAAGATGTTAGCATCTGTTTTTGTTAAAGTCTATGTTAATTTGAAACCCTCAAGCTGATGGGCCTGCATTTGGTGCTAGATTGTATTCATCTTATTTTCCTAATTATACGTACATATTTAAATTCCTATAGTATTAAACAAATAAGCACCCATCTGCAGTATCCATTTTATTTACAGTCAATTCTTAATGTTTGCCAAATGACGAGGCTCTCATCTAGTTTTAAATAGAGCAATGTGACATTTTAAGTATTTATAAAAAATACTGAATATATCCAGGAACTTAGTCTTGCAAGTCGCTTAAAAAAGACGTACTACAGAAGTAATAATTACCATTACTTAAAGCTTTTGTGACTGCAGGAATTCATACTCTGGGTCTTTCGTTAAAGTCACTTTAGAGTAATAATTACCATCTCAAGCAATTCAAGGATCCAAGATACCACAGTTAAATAACAGACCGCATCTCATTAATCTGAGCTGATTTCTAACAATGGCGTTTACATGTTTTTGTCCACGCAGGGGCAGAGTTACTCAGAAATGGAGGTGGGAACAGCCCACAGTGAGGTCAACCCGAACACTCGTGTCATGAACAGTCGTGGCATCTGGCTGACATACGTGCTGGCCATCGGCCTGCTGCACGTGGTGCTCCTCTCTATCCCATTCTGCAGCGTGTCTCTTGTGTGGACGCTTACCAATGTCATCCACAACCTGGTACGTATAACTTGTTCAGTAGTTCTTGTGTTCCATCCTATACTACATCATGTATTTTGCTCAAGATTTCATATGACACAAACTGTCAAATATAAAACAATGGTGGGAAATGGTATATGAACTTGCTACGAGGTTTTCGAAAACATGCACAGAATGCTAAATGTGTATTCAATTATTACTTCCCAGAAAAATACAAAAAAACTGCCTAAACTTAAAAAGTTACATTTCGAGGTACAATTTTTCGTCTGCTTTTTGGGCTCAAAGTACATGTTTATTATACGTGTAATATAACATCGGTGTTTTCATAAAAGTTTCTCATAGCGAATACATCTGGCTGGCTTTTTGAGCCTATGTTGCAAAAATACTGAGTGTTTTCTGCACAATGTTTGGTGTTTTAATGTGAATCAATTTGCTTTTTGTATTGTGCAGGGAATGTACATTTTCCTGCACACAGTAAAGGGTACGCCGTTTGAGACACCAGACCAGGGAAAAGACCGGCTGCTGACCCACTGGGAGCAGATGGACTATGGTGTGCAGTTCACCTCCTCCCGCAAGTTCTTGACAATTACGCCCATTGTGTTGTAAGTATACTGTATGTAGTTTCATCTCTTGCACAACTCTCTCTGGACACGCCTTTACATTTTCATATACTTTACTCAAGGAGGTTTCTAGCCATGTGCTGCATGTTTTAACGGATGTTGAATAATGGATAAGGCAGCCTGCGGTGTCTGTGCATGGCTGTCATACGGACATGCTGCAGTGCATTTTACTTGCCCGTAGAGATTAAACACAACAGTGCAATCATGTTGCTTTAAAATAAGTTTTGAAACAAGGCTCAGGTTGCTAATAATGTGAATGCATTACATTTCAAATGTTACACTTTTTAAGTGAGAATAAAAGACACGTACTACACAACACATAATGTTTTTTGCATTGTATATATGTACGTATATATAAAGCCTCAGATACAAGGATCATCAAGTCTTCCTTGACCTTGATGCATGTGTATCAGCTTGCACAGGTTGTATCAAAGCACATGGAGCTCTATGCCCTCTGAGCACCTGACCCTTTCACTGTTTTTGGATTAATACGCTCATATGGGATTTTTGTCTTGTCATGTTATGAATAGCCTTCTGAGGGGCATATTTGAGTGCTATTCTGGATTGAAGAAAAAAAGAGACAATGTTTACCACCTCTGCTTTGCTGATGGCGGTAATCATAGAAACTATTTACCCTAGGAGCAACCTTTTCTTAGGGCGGATTCAGATGAAAATTATGTAATAAGGAGGTGAAGGAGAGAATTTGGGTTATTTTAGGCATCTTAATCTGATAATGAACCAACATACCAATGGTTTCCAAGAAAATCTAGTTTTAAATCGGTGCATATTATCTGCTATGACATGATCATAAACTGTTAAAAAAAGATTGAACAAAGGCTGAAATGTATGCAAAGAAGCATGGAGGGATGCATGTTGAGAATCGTACAGCGAGGAAGAAAAACATGGAACAAAATAGTGACCATTTAGCAAAGTGGGCTTGGACAAGATTCGTTGTTTAAAGGGATGATGGTCAATGGAAGAGATCGGTCATGGAATGGGAGCCAAAGGTGTGAGAATATGCTCAAAGTGGAAACACTTTGTGGATATGGATTGATGAGATCTGCTTCTGTGCAGGAGTGAGTTGGATTGTATTGCAGGATTGAGGGATATGTTAGCACAGGGAGGCCTTCCTCCAGCAGGAAAAGAGATCATGGCTGTTGCAGCTGCTGACGATGCATGTTTGTATACTGTAATCTCACCTTTTTATTGTTTGCTCCTGTAGGTACTTCCTGACGAGCTTCTACACCAAGTATGACGCAGTGCACTTTGTGGTGAACACACTATCCCTCATGAGTGTGCTCATCCCCAAGCTGCCTCAGCTGCACGGAGTCCGGATCTTTGGCATCAACAAGTACTGATGGTGCTGAATAGTCAGGGACCCAGAGAAAGGGTCCTGAGTTGGAGGCCCAGAGTGGGGCGCTCAGAGCAATGGAGTCGGCATGAGAGGCCCGGCGTCAGGGGCCTTGGAGTGAGGGGCTTGGAGGTCAGGGGTCAGAGCAAGGGGACCGCACAACAGCAGGGGGTGAGGGGAATGGCAGCCATGTTGTGTGGCATACTGTGTGCAATGCGTACTCGGATTTAAAAAGGTAACATTTAAGATTAAATGTCAACCCATTAGGTTATTTAGTTTGCTAATGCGAATACATGCTGTTGACCATATAGTGTGCTTTTTGATTAAGGTTATTGTTTCCATGGAGATTTACTGTTTTATACATTTTATGTAAATTACAATTTGGTTTTAGTCACGAGGTGATTTGACACATTGGTTGTAATTGCTTATTGCCCACAAAGAGAGTGGCAAGTCATTTATTGGCATTGAGGTTTACTTTTTTGAGTGCATAGTCTTGTATATTTTTTCCAAGCACAACGCTGAATTGTGTTGCATTTTAGGTGTTATATGCAATGCATGACTGTCTATAGTTGATATATTCATCCAGATTTAATTTGAGGAGCTTGTAAATGATTTTGTTGGTAATTTAAACAGGAAATATTTTACACATGTTTTGCTATACTTTTGTCAAATCTGAAGGTAAGGCACATGACCTGTATAGTATTAACCGACCAGACTGAACCGAGATTTTACACAAAAAATGACATCACAACTTTTCTAAATAAAGTTGCGGTTGACAAACTTGGCTAATCTTGCTTCAAGAGGGACACCATGTTCTTTAGCTTGGTGCAATGATTAATATTAAATCAATCATGGCAGTTGTGTTCTCCATATTACCCAATAAATTATGCGAATGAGCTGTAATGTTGGCAAAGTGAACCATGTATAGCATCAATTGATGAACAGTATATTTAAGGTAGCCACAACTGACATATCTTGCTTGTACAGTGGTTGTGATTGGAATCCTTGAACTTTATGCGACCGTTTATACGTTCGGTTTTTTTGCATTGAGACACGATGGCATCTGGTAGTGCACATTAAGACGGAACTCCATAAAATTGACATAAGTATCACACTCGATGGTTGTACTGTATTATAAACTGGGCAGGTCCTGGTTCAACCTTTTGGAATGAGGCCTGCACTGCAGCGTATAAAACTAAATGGCTCCATATGTAGGAAACAAAATGCAACCCTTGAAGAATAAATAATTATTGTAAATGGTTGGAATATTTAAACCTCCATTGAACTAGAGTAACCATTACATTTTCTCTCCTACCAAAGAATTGTTTTACAGATTTAATTTGATCATGAGATTTTTTTATTGCCGTACTTAGTTTAAATCCTATGTAATTTGTTAAAACCTGAAAAAATAGGGTGTTTTAGAACATTGAAAAAAGTAAGGTCAGTAGATTTAATGCCCATCGTTAAGAGCTACCCAAAAGTTTTTTGATGATTGCAAGGCTTAATGTTGTATAGTAAAATTTGCAGGTGGTGGTATACGCTTACCTGCTGGAATTCCGCTTTATGCTATTGTATCTTTCCACAAACAAGTCTTGAAAAATCTTGCAGTCGCATAGATATGTGTACAGTACTGTGTAATGTACATAGCATTGTTAAGGTTCGATATATCTAGTAATCAATATACGTGAAGCTGTTTCATACTCCCAGTTCAGGTTTTGAATTGTGCATGGTTATAAATAAAGTGAACATATGGAAGGTACACGGAATGACCTGGGTTTTGTTTTAACGGTTGTCCCCAATACGTGACAGATGGTGAGTTGTTTTTTGAGAATTTATTCTCGGTCTTATAATTATCATGTCACACTGCCGGTGTACTGTATTTGGTTTTAATATTGATGGTGCCACAGGCTTATCACGTTTTAATTTTTGTGAGATCTGAAAGTGTTATTTGGTGTAGTGTTTAGTCTATTCCGATAAAATGTGAATATTTTTTATTAACACTTTGTAAGATGATACTACACAATAAATATGCAGTTATCTCACAAAATCCACGTGGTATTTGACTGTTCCCTTATCAAAAATTGTACACACCTTTCGTTTTAGCGATGTAGGCAACCATCAATGCATGCGTTCACACTCTTTATGAATACTTAAGTTGGTATCTGGTGTGTAGGTTTTGTTTGGCAAGCAGGTCATGAAGTTATTAAAATGACTGCTTTGTAAAGAACCATAATCTGTCCTGTGCATATATCATGACAAACATTTGTCATGAAGATGTTTACGTGAGTAAAAAATGTATGTCAGAGTTAAATGCACAATTCAGATATCTGGTGATTTTCCTGAGGATTCAACATTTACCAGTTGGAACCTAAGCTCAGAAATCTGTTGTAGAACTGAATCAGCATGCCTCATTTTTATAATTGCCAAATAAGCACAGTTGCCAATTTTTGTAATACAAACATTGCAAGCCGTAATCTGGCATTTTGGTCAATGTTAACACCTACTTTGGAGAATTACAGTAGGCCCACAATAGCTAAAATAATTACTGTGTGACCTGGGCACAAGCAAGGTTAATAATCCACTCCATTAATAACACACTTTTTTTGTTCCTGGGTAGTAAGTGTTATTTCCTAATTGCTTATGCCTCAAAAGTACAAAAAATGGCTATTATTCCCCACAAACTTTGCTTTTGTGACCAGGACAGTAATATTTTGAAATGTACCTATTTTAAATGAGAACGTGCATTTGTGTCATTCTTTCACGTAAAGTCCTGGTCACAAAAGCAAAGTTTGTGGGGAATAATAGCCATTTTTTCTGCTTTTTAGGCATAAGCAATTAAAAAAATAACACTACCCAGGGACTAAAATTGTGTTACATCGTGTAATTATTGTGTTTGGTATATATAACTTATAAAAGTTTGCATTCGAATTGAAAATACATGGTAACATTCTTTACTGTAGACGTTAATCTACAGGGAATTATTTTCAATATGAAATGTTTTTAAAATGTTAATGAAAAACTGAAATTTCAGCAAACATAGCATGTACATTATTTACCTTAAATGGGAGGGTGGGGCGGGGGGGGCGGTGTATTTGATTTGTTTAATTAGACATGTTATCAACATGCCCAATTAGTATACACAAAGCCTCTGTCATTTAAAAATTACATTCCGGTCAGGGTCACATGCAATGCTGGACAATTGGCCATTGTTATGCCCCCAGTGCTGCTCTTAAGAGGTCACTTTGCTCAACCCCTGAATGAGCCATTCACAGTTGCCTTGTCGGATGGGACATGCTGGTGGCGTGTAATGTATTTTACAGCGGACAAATATGTAGCCACCAGGAGGTTCTGAGTCTTGTGCAAATCATACATTTTATAATTGTCAAATGCATGTGTTGCCCGGAGAGATCTATCTCTTCCAGCTTTATTAGCTCACATTGGTATGTTTTAAATGTAAGCGTTTACATTCCGCTTCACTATTGACTATTGTGAGCAATTGCTCCAGGTGCACAATACATGATGAGAAGTCGGTCATGTTTGCGGTTGGGGCAAAGGACAGCATGACTTTGCTATACAGTTCATTCCTCTGGCTATATGTAGTGGACAGTGTGCTCTTATCGTTATCTGCCATGCGTGCCGTTGGTGTGTGGATATGGCTGGCCATTGAACATTAAAGATTCACACAAATGAAAACATTACCTAAGGAAAACCTTATCTTGCCCATAAGGAATGCATGAAACTTTTTTTCAATGCAAGTGTCTTATCAAATTCGACACTTTTATTCGAATAAGCTCAGTTGTTGTGCTGCCAGGCATTTAATCACAGAAAGTTGTAATAGATTCCACATTTTATTGCATGAAATACTTTTTCATGAGGCAGCAAATAACATACTTTCCATGTATTTCGACGTCATTCATGATGTATAAATGCACTGAAAAATGTACTTGCATGCTATATTATTTGCCTTTCATGGAAGCATTTTATCAACATTTGACATACCTTATTGTGCAGTAGCTGGCTTTTTAAAGATTCGGCGAAATTGTTGGTGTAATTAAATACTGAAAGAAAATACTGCAGTTATATTTTCTGGTAAGCATATTGCATAAAATCTAATGTAAGTCACCACGCCACAAATTACTTCAAACAATGTATTTTATGAGCTTATAACTGCGTAACGTGAATAATCCATGAAAAGTGGATTTATAGGAGTGGGGCACGTCAATAACTACTTCAATAATCTGCGGAAAAATCGCTGATTATAGGAGTTTTGCCTTTTTAAAGGAAACTAAAATGAATCAAATCTGTCATCGGTCTATAGCTAAGGAGTTATGCACGTTTGAGATGTAATATTCAAAACACATTGTCTTTGTCAACAGACCACGTCCGTTGACAGACAATGCAATATAAAAATACATCGTGCAATGTGGGAGTAGTGTCACGGCTATTTAAATCCGTGGAAACGCATGTGAATTTTAGTAGTTATCCAATTCCAGTAATAATGCAAGAAAGCATCTGCGAAAAACTTTTACGGAGTGCCACTTTCAAGAACAAATATGCTGAACAGTTACACAATCCATGCAACTTTGTATTGCGAATGTATTCTAAAGCTCGTGATAAAACCAATTACACGCACAATTTCACAGCCAATATCATGCTTCATTAAAAATATTTGGTTAGGCCACGTCATGATCTGGCCAAAATTATGTCGTTAAGCCACCACCACCCGACAAAGCCAAACGAATTAAATTGGCACGTGCATAGCGTTTTACGCTGCAGTTATTTATTGTTTCAGAACAACAATCCTCAACCAAATTTAGCAATTAGATACCAAATTTAGGAATGTATATAATTGCTAAATGTTCTTGTGAGAATTGTTATTTAACTTACTGATCATCTGAATCATAATTGGAACGTTCAAACGATGGTATACGTGACTATTTAATTTGTTAGCTTGTGCTCGGTATTTTAGGGTCGTCTAAAAGGCACAAATTTCACCGAATCATCACGTGGCCGAACAAAAACATCTATTATGAATCATTAACCAGTTGTGGTCAGCAGGTGGCATCATAGGTTTTAAACAAAATTACAACCACAATTCAAGCGATGTCCAGGATAGTTTTGTTATTATGTGTTCTGGGTTCAAACGACTGCTCTTCAAAGATGGCTTAGATGTCAGTCATGTTATGTGCGGTATGTTTATTCTGTGTCAAAGTTTCGAGAGCATTATTGATGGTTAGTTGCAGCTGCCAACACCTTTGAAGGTCCATTACTGGAAAATTATACACCAGCATTTTACAAGTACTCTGCAGTAGAACTAATCTCGTCCACGGTGAGGTGGGAGACGATTATCACGGATCCTATTATCTGATGTTAACAGAAAATTTACTCTTATCAGCCATGAGCAATCCACTGCTGGATGAAGGCCTTATCAAGCCATTGACAGCTCTCACGGGTCTGCAATGTAACTAACATTCCACCCAGCACCTGCACACCAGCTGATTTCATCACTCTATCTACTTGGTTGATGTCTTCTAGGACACGTTTTATTCCCTGGCAGCCACTTCTTCACAACTGTGGCCCATCTGCCGCCATTCGTTTGAGCGCTGTGTCCTGCCCAAGCACATTAATTTATTTATATCGTTTACTATCTAATCCATGCTTTCCCCTGTTTCTCAATGTAATTGCAAGCATGCGTCTCTATGCTTCTTTGGCAACCTTCATGTATTTGTTCCATTTGTGTTAATGAGCCATATGTCATAGCATGTAGTACACACTGATGAAAATCTTTGCTCTTGAGGCACACTGGTTGTATTACTTTTAATGATCAAGACCAGCTTTTCCAAAAGCCATGCAACATGTTTTCGTCTGCCTCTTTATCGTTTTCACTCTTTATTACTTTGGACGCTAAAAAATGACATTTATCCATGAACTGCACGTATCCATGAAAAATTATCAGATAATTCTAGCAATGACGTATTGTCCTGTAATTAATTCCAGGGAAAAGGGCCAGTAAAGACCAGGATACATTTTCCGTGCGACTCCACTTATCCATATCGGAAGCAGATAATACCGTCGCAGATAAGGAAAGTTACAGTGTATTGCATATTCTTAGCTTATTGACCTGCTGTATTATATCCTGTTTATTTAGAGGTTATACGTCATGGGAATGACAATTAAATCTTACCCACGGTTGATGACGGACTGTGTCTTATTTAAAGCTGGAATGGCAGCTAATGCTTCATCAGGTAAAATTTTGTATGTTTTGACATAGTATGACATATTAGTCCCTGGACTACACTAAAATAACACGTCACAATACTGCCATGCACCAATAACACACATTGTTAAACTTTTATTGAAATGTATACCCAAATACAATTGTACATTATTGTAATTCCCAAATGAACCTGCACTGTGGGACAGTAACAAATACATATTTTGTCCAAATCCTTGTAAGTGCACTTCATCCACTTTATTAAGCAACAATACACAAATTAAACAGATGCTTGCCTTCAGATTTACATAAATCACACAATGGGTGGTTTAACAGGCAATGAATCTGTCATTCTTGCTTGTGATTGGCAGCTTTTCTTGTATGCTGCCAAAGAGTGCTTATATGGGTAGTGGGTACAGAAATGACAATCTTGTTTCGAGATCTGCTTATATTGCCTGTGATGTCTATCTGTCATGCATGGGAAAGCTAACTGAGAAATATTATTCAGTAGAGTTGTAACCAACATAGTCCGAAGATAAATGTAGGAAATGTAAATGCAAGCAAAACACCTGCAAAAGAAATATATTGTCCTGTGTGTCACAGAAATTACGACGGATTTCTTAGATTCATTACGTGTACTATAATTCCATCATTTTTTTTTCTAATGACGTGTTGCGGAGATAAGCAACTGATTTTTGGAACAGCAATACAAGTTATAGATCGATGTCTACCGTCTATAGTCATTCAACGTTCTTCAGGGGCAGCCATTGACTCTTGCCATTCAAAGACAATAGCTGTGTTCCATTACCCGGTTATATCGTACTATTGTAAGTATACAATACTGATGATCAAGGCCCAAAACATATACATGTGCAATCTAAAACACTTCACAAACTTGGCAGTTTCAATATCGGTACTAAATTGAGTCTCAATGAAAACAAAACAAATGTATTGTAATACAATTGCAAGCATGCAATTGCAAGCATGCACTTGTATTACGTACAAATGCTGAAAGCATTCCCCACCCCTATTGGTTAGCATGCACTGATCCATGCAACGAGCACTTGAAGAGTGGTACAGCAAACGTTTAAATATGTGTGTAAGGGACTTGCTGAGGAGTCGAGCCCTATGAAGAAATTGACAGATATAAAGCCAACCGGTCTGATGGCTTGTGAGTTCAAATAGCGGCGCTTGACTCATTGGCGAGGAGCTTTCACAGCAGGAGCCGACGTAGGGCGAACAATCTGATTGGAAGGCGGGAGAACCGTTTAAGTCACATTTGTCTTCAGGGTAATTGAAGGAGGCCGGAAAAAAAACATGCAAATGAGTGGTCGTTTGGCAGACCGTTCGGAGAAACGAAGGGGATTGGTGGAGAGTCGGGAGAGTTCCAGAAAGGATGGGGAAGAGAATAAAAGGAGTGGATAGAAAGGGTTCTGAACCGAGTACAGGACTGCAATTCCCCAAAGTGTTACACGCTGTGCTGAAAGACGTAATAAAGTCCAAGTTCAAGACTTACCCGGGCCAGAACGTCACAAAAACTACAGCCAAAGGCCCAACGGGTCTAATGGCTTAATGTATTTTTGAATGAATGTGAATGGACAGCAAATTCAAGTTGCCTTGAACGTACACTCTCACTGGCCTGATTTCCCCAGAACTGGAATTAATGAGCAAATTGTGTTGAATAAATGTGACTTATCCATGATTACCAGTGTTAAAAACTCCATAAATTAGAAATTTGCCAAGCAAACCGCAAGAAGTCGTGATATGTTGCCAGATAGACCTTATGAAAGCACAATAAAGTGTCGCTAGACAATTTATCAGATATTAAACATAGTAAGCTGATTGTTATAAAGATGATGAAACATAGAACACTGATACAGGATCCTAAATTGCAGAATGACTTCCTATTCTTCGTGAAATGTTTGTGGTCCAGAAGAGACGGTCGGAATATTTGTCCACATTTTACCGGTGCAGTGTTGCAGCATAGGCTAAATTGAAATTATATTAACACGTAGGCTTTCGCGACCAATATTATTCATAATAAACGTTTTTGGGTTAGATCGCGCTATTTATAAATGTTGTGGATTCACTCTTCAACATACCGGTGGGCGAAAGTAGTGAACTATTTGTCTTTTGTCAACGTGACAATTTTTTACTGATTGGCCATGTTGGGTGGTGGAGGGTTACGACACATTTATAAATAACGCGATCTAACCCAAAAACGTTTATTATGAATGAAATTATATTATTATGCTAATGTTCATTTCAACTAAATCCTGTCGCCGATCGGAAAATTGATCAAAGTGGTCTTTTCTAGAACCGGTGCAAATTTATTTTCCACCAATCTGCTTCGGTCATGGGTAGAGCAGTGTATATTCAAAAGTCCATTCCAATGCTCATCCGAGCTCGGGGAAGAGTCTTTCGGAATGTGTGACTCTCCCTGATCTCGGGTCGTGTGTATGCACATTTGTTCAATCAGGCAGGGAGCACGCTCCACACGAGCAGCAGCACATACCCTGTATTTTCCACAAAGCACAGGTGCCACTCTTTTGGTGGGGTGTGGAGCTGCAGTCACAATGTGCTGCGTGCAACCCCTGTATTATGTGTACGCTGGGCTATGTGCTGGATTCTGGTCACCCATCATTAATTAATTCATGTTCCATTTACACATTCTTTCATGCATTCATTCACATGTTAATCAATACATTCATTTATCTCATTCAACCAATAATTTATGCATTTGTCTTATTCATCATGCATTCGTCATGATTGCATGCATTCATCATTACATTCATCCATCCATACATTCGTTATACAGTATAATTAATCCATCTATCAGTGAATTCATTCATGAGTGCATTCATTCACTCATTCATGAATGCCTTCCTCAATTAATTCAAACATCCATTCATTCATACGCTCATTGGAGGACTCAGGGTGACCTTAATCCTCCTTAATCCACTGCCGTTAACATCTGCACAGATAATATCTCTTGCATGATAGCGTGCGGCCCAGGAGGAGGGCTTGCAGCGTGCAGTGCTTGCAACCAACGAAGGTGCACGATGCCTTGGCCACGCTGGGAGTGCAGAGGCAGGTTCAATCAATGCACACGAGGCATACCACCCCCTGCCTGCATCTTGTGCTTGTCAGCCTGCGCCGCAATCCTACAAAGCCGGACCCAATTCCACTACCTACTCAACAATACTCAACACAGTACTATTGCAACCCGTGAGGAGTTCATCAGCGAAACTCAACCGAATATCAACAATGGTTTTCTCACGGATTAGTGAAGTATTTTTTTTATCTTCGTATCGCCACAGATAAACAGGAACCTGTCTGACACTGTTACAAATTACGATTTTATCAATTAGGATTCAGGCCTGTTCAAAAAAGTGATATAATTCCAGGAGAATTCAGGCTCCTGTCCGAATTGGCAACCAACTCTAGTTGTTTAAAAAATACACGCACATGGTATGTCGGCGGGGGGCGGGGGTGGGGGCAGGGTTTGGAGGTGGCAGCTAAAATGCAACTCAAATACTCGAATAATGTGGTTCATATATATTTGCCTCCCAACCCATAGGGCTCTCATAGGGCTCTCTGAACTGTATAAAGTCCTGCAAGATTGTTAAAATGTTATGTTTATGTCACGAGCACAGACATAGATACTGTCCTAGGCATAGATATGCAACTTAACATCATTAGGCTTAAGCTCAGGTGCAATGGACAACTGGGGAATTGGTTCTCATGAATTCTAATTGGCATTTGGACAGCTGATGCCTGGCATGTGGCTGACAGGTTGCACACATATAAGAAGCAAGTTTTCCTAACATTTGACTGTAACTGAAGCGAAGGTAATAAGCATTAGAATGATGCTATTCTTGATTCACGATGCACTGTACAATGCATGCACGTATGTCCCTAGTCACTGGTGCTTAATAATGCATATTCTCTGGCTGTTAATGTATTTTCAATACAGGTACACGTGTAATAAGTCCTTTTCACAGCAAAGGACCACATCAGTAGACTATTGGGACGTTGAGCAGATGGATAGAGGAGACCAGTGTTTGGGGATTGGTGGCTAGAGCGGCGTTCTGTGGATCTCTTTCTGCGCATTCTTCTTCAGTTCGGCGGTGCCCCTCTCCCAGCCCTGACGGATGTGAGAGAGTGGCCGGGCCAAGCAGGGCAGCGCCAGCAAGAAGCGGAGCACCAGCACCGCACACGGCAGCAGCAGGGAGACCATGTAGGAGTGCGGCATGCCCCAGCTGTATGACTGCACCGAGAGGAAGGACGTGCCTCCAAAGCAGATGGTGTGAGCAGTAACGAGGGCCAGCCCCAGGTAACCTAACGTCGACTGAGAATACAAGAAAAATGGAGAGAAAGAATCGCATGAATGCGTAATGATATTGCACTGCATCGCCAGCAAATGTTAACCCCTGTCGTATAATTTATTTGTGCCAGTTTTAAGTTAAAGAAAAATCCACCCCCTCCCCCCGTGTAAATTAGACATGTGGATTAATCCAGCAAGGGTTAACATAAAAATGTATAATCTTCACGAACATTCCACTGTTCAGCAGTTCACTGTTAATGCACGTAATGCTTCGTAAAGCTTCTTTTGCACACACAGGAGTAAGCAAAAAACTGGAGCAATCCATTTTATGTGAACGTTAGCATATCACTTATCTCCACTGGTGCATTACGCGCTATTAAAAAGGACGGTTGCTGCATGACTTGTGCGTAAGGAGCCTGGTTAGAATTTGTAATGGATCTAAGGGATGTAATGGTCTTACCTCAGTATAGGACATCACCTGCTCGTGATCTTTAATTAGTGCGCTTATGCAACAGCCTGCATTAATCTCGGCAGGAGATGTAATTTAACTATGGAACATGGAGCATATAGGGGAAATGTGATGTCAGATTTATCTTCCGTTTGTCACTCAGTAGAATATACTGTATTAAAATTCCATTATATTGTTTAGGATTATTTAAGAAAATATTTGTGACCTTGTCCAATTAATTCTGACCGAAAATAAATGTATATTTCAAAAAAATTGCAAACAAAAATGTATTTTTGCAATGTTTCTCATGCGATTCCAGGAATTATAAATATCTTAAAAAGGATTAAAATATTTTTTTGCAAGCCTGCTTTTCAACCTGCTTCAACCCTATGTTAGTTCGTGAAACCCGGCATATAAGGATATATAATTTAATCGATAAACTTGTATTCTTACGCTCACGATTCATACGTAGAATTGCTCATTGGAAAATTGATTATTTATGATTTCTGCAAATCACGTACATATTAAACGCTATTACATCTAAGCACATAGAATAACGGAGACAAAAAAACCCACAATAATGCAAAACGTTATCAATTATGGAATGCTACTCTGCATTGTGACGATTAATTAAAATACTTTGATGGTTAATCATTCTATATGTATTGGCTGCACTATTCATACATCATGTCATTTGATCTAGAAAAAAACTTTTGCTAATGTGAGTGGTTAGTTTGCAAGGCAGTGCCGTATTAAACAGTGTTAAAACGATCCGGTTTCATTGAAGCGGAGACGAGATAAATAGATGCGAAAGCTGCATTTTGAGCCATTCAGCTGTCGTGTACACGCATTTTCAGGAACAAAACGTCCCATATAATTTATTATTGTGTTTATGTACTGTTTACCTGCACAAAGCGGAATTCCCTCCAGTTCAAGCTGTTGCCCACTGAAGGCAGTGAAACGATAGCCTGGACAGCGAGAACACCAAGCCCAAGGATCCCAAAGGCAAGGTAAAGCTCACCCTGCCACAATTCCAGGTTAGACGTCTGGGTAGTCTTATTGGCAGCAATCTAGAAAATAAATTAGTCAGGGCCAAAGCCGTGTCATTTTCACGAAACATTAAGCATTACTTCCAAAGTTTTCGCTCACGGGAAGATGCCTCAATATTTTAAAAGTAAAAAATGGGAGACGAAACTTTTTCAATAATTACAGACCCATGAGTCTTCTGTCACATGTAAATGCATTGCTAACGACGATCTTAGGAAACCAAATCAAGGCATAGTTTAGAGGCCAGGTAATCATACAAGCAAGTTGGATGTATAGAATTATTGACTACCATTCACCACATACATACTCATGGTTCGATCCTGGAAAAGTCTTTTGTAGAAAATACATTTGTTTAAATGGAAACTGATTAAGTAATCAAGGCCCTCACAAATAAACGTCTAAACGAAAAAATATATAAAAATGATCAAATATTGTCTGTCGGCTTTCATCGCCAATGTTATTATTCAGAAGTAGTTTATTTTTTAGTTCAACCGTGTAGGTATGCCAATTTACAGACATAAAATAATTGAAAAGATATAACAACTAAATTTTTTATGATGAAAGTAACAATTTACAAATCAGAAGAGATAAAATATTTCAAGCAGATATGATATCACTCAGGCTATTTATAGGGACTTTACAATGATTTCTAAACATTGGATGAAAAGAAACAAAGGCATAAACATAAATGTTGAAAATAACAACCATATTAGTTTTGTGGATGACAAATGAATTGCAACAACTAATGCAAAGGAACAACTACAAAGGAACTACATTATTATTACAGATCAGATTCAAAAAGTCATTGGTTGGGACAAATTACTCTGTTGTTGCAAAACAATAAAAAATACAGACATACTATGTGGATGAATGGAAACATTCATTAACTTATGCGGAGTGGTTTTGAGATATTATCAACACAACAAATTGTGCTTCAGGGAGCAAACTATCTATACAGACAAACAAAAAAATGGATCCCCAGAAATTCAACACAATCAACTCCGTAACATTGTGAGCAGTTATTATGGCAGTAAACAAAGAAATGAAACAAACCGACTAATTTACCTGATTGATTATTCTCTGTGTAGCGCTATCTATGATGGGTTTTCGGATGGGCATGACGAGCGTGTAAACCGCATGCAGGCAGCACAAGAGGAAGGCGGCGATCCCCAGTTGCTTGCGGCACCGCAGCCAGCGGTCGAGCCAGCCGGGAAAGCGGCTGTACTTGGTGCCGCGATGCAGCTGCACGAAGCCGGCCAGAACGCCGGGCAGATAGACCAGAGCTAGCATCACGAGCGATGCGCATGGGAACGCATTGTTGGGCATTTGGATGGCGAGCTGGTAGAATGTGTTTTTGTCATTTTTCAGGTAGTAGTACAGGACATATATGACGGTGGAATAGATGTAAAAGAAGGCCACAACCCCCAGGGAGAGGGTTACGGTCAGCCTCCAGGTAGGGAACAGCTCCAGAGGGATGTTTTCCAATTCCTGAGATGTTGCCAGTGAGCCTCGGTCCACTGGCATAAGGCCCATACGGCTGACTAGAGCCTGCACTTGAGTCTTGGCATCGGGGTCATCACCGCAAATAAAAACCTGTGAAATGATAGTCCAGCGTGGCTAAATTGTGACAGGGCAGTGAATATAGAAGGGAGGCTGTTGACCATAAATACGCACACAAGGCTGCTCAGCCAGAAAACTCTTCAGTGATGACTCGAAGTTGAAGATGTGCAGTGTCAAACAATACAGCATTCTGAGTTGAGAAATGGCCATTTGACCCTATGCCACCACTCAAAAATTCTACTCGTGCTTCTTGCTGTCAATAAATATGTGCATGTACAATTATACATGATTGATGTATGAACACGGTATTTCGTTTGTTATGCAGACATTCAATTATTTAATGATCAGACATTGTAAATAATTAATGCAAACTACATAATCCATAGCTCATTTATTTGTGAGCTTTTAGGCACAAACCTTGGATATGATTCAAGTACAAGAAATAAACAGCGAAAGTTATAGTTATTCTTTTTGTTGTGGTAATAAAAGATCAATGCCCTTGAAACTTAAAGATGGTCTGCTGCTGTTAAATTATTGCCCTATCAGATGTAGGAGATGTGTGGTGGTGCACGCCGCTAACACAGCATCAGACTTTAGAGATCGGATTGATGGGTCAAGTATATATACAAGGTGTATGCCATAAACCCCCCTCTCCAGGGTATACAAGGTGGCCAGTTGATGAAAGCACGGAAGGTAGATTATTATCCTATCTTAATGGGTATTTAATGTTATTTTGCTGTACGTGTGGATCTCATCCGAGATTTTAACACAATACTCATTCATAGATTTACCAAGTTTTCCAATGCAGGAACGTCCTGAAAGTCCTGGAGGTCTCGAGGCTTTCGTGGCTAAATTAATCCCACATTATTTTGTTATATTGATATTATGAAATTCCACCTCTGGCTCAGGACTACCTACAGAGATCTCATCTGACATTGTACTGTGTAGATTTATATCGTGCCTTAGTCTAAGGCGCTTTACATTAATTATCTAATTGAACATAAGGTGATCGTGGTTAAAAATAGAGAGTGGGGTTATTAAAGTGGCGGTGTAGTTATTCTGACACTTGGGAGGACGAATTGGAGTGGTTAAGAAGGGGTTGAGGTAGGCCTGGACAGTGGCCTGCAGACATTTGATCATTGGCCTCTCTAGTTCTGTTGGGTATCTCACAAACAGGGGTACCGCTGCTGCAGAGAGTGCCGGGAGTATGCGAGCATCACCTGCTTGCTGGAATTCTCCAGCCCTGACTGCAGGGCCCATGCCGACAGCGTGTTGAGACCTTTCACCACGTGCGCCCGCGGGAACATTTTGGCCAAGTGCTCGGCATTGGAATCCTCATATTGCCCCTTGTACTTGTTATTGCTCAAGTCCAGCAGCGTCTTGCCAGCGAGGTCTCCCACTACATCGGGGAGGGAGCTGTAGTGATGCCGCATGACAGCTATAATCACCAGATCAGCCTCGCTAGCGGCATCAGCGTACGAGGCGATGCGGGAACTTGCGGGAAGCAGGGAGGATGCAGCCTCAGGGTCGCGGCTGCCCAGCACCACGGTGATGCCCCTCTGATGGAAGCACATGGCCAATGAGCGTCCCATGTCTCCCATGCCCAGCACGGCAATGTTCCTGCTATGTTTCTTCTTAGCAGCAGCTGCTGCTGCTGTTGTTGCACACTCGCCTTCGGGTGCGAGAGGAAAACCGCCGATATTCCCAGGTGTCTCCATACTCTGCGATGCAGATATGTGGGAGAAAAACAGAACGCAGGCACAGTAATTCATCGTTGGAGTTTGATTTTGTAAATAAACGCAGTAGTTGCGTAGGTTTTAGTGCTTGTGTTGTGTCACTCTCCCATGTGTTTTGGCAAATTCTATTCAGACAAGCTGAACAACACGCGGTAGAAGCCAAAAACACATTGAGAGGCTAAATTAATAATGTACTCTTTATTAATGTCACCATATGTGTGTGACTATTGAAAGAACAATACCTCTAAGGCATTTTGGAAGAACACTAACAGAGGTAAAATACCGATGTAATGTTGTATTATCTGCACGCTCGTTTTACAAATGACTGAAAATATATAAAATGTATCAATGTTTCACGGCTATGTCTTTACTTTTAACATTTTAAATTGTCGACATTTTGCGGCTCATTGTTTGTATATACATCACAAATAAAGGCCTAAATCATCTATGATATAGATAATTTGTTATAACCATGTACAAGAAGGCAACAGCTACGCTGATATTACATAAAGCAACAATATATACGTGAAGGAGTCGGACAAGGAGACACGCTTTCACCAAGTTATTCATACCGACATTAGAAGTTTTTTTTAAAAACGTAATTGGTGAAACAAAGGCATAAATATGAGTACAGAATATATTAATCATCTCAAATTTTATGATTACATAGTCTTCATTATCACGAAGGGGGAGGAACTGCAATAAATAATGGAATACATTAATAATCAGGCTGCAAAGTTGAGCTGAATACAAGTAAAACAAACGTCATGCTCAACAAGCTTGTTAAACAATTGTGCCCCACCAACATTTTATTCGTGGGACACAATTGGAAAACACATCAGAGTTTCGTATACTGCACTAAACTTGACTTGAAGCGTTCGTGACTACAGGAATTACTCTTTGGTTCTTTCGGTAAAGTCACGTAGAAAGAAAATAAATTAAATAATAGAATACGACGTTTCGATTGCAACACAAGCAACCGTCATCAGGTAGAACTACATTTTAGAGAGAGACAAAACACAGACACCGAGACACACAGACAGACTCACAAGCAGAGAGAGAGAGACAACACAGAGACACACAGAGAGACGCACAACATAGACACACAGAGACCCAATGCCTCTGTGTCAAGTAATTCCTGCAGTCACGAAAGCTTCAAATCAAGTTTGAACCACCTCTACGGGGAGGATTTAAGTTTGTTTTCTCTCTCTCTCGGTGTGTCTGAGGATGTAAGTTGTTTATCGCTCTCTGCGTGTCTCTGTCAAATTTCACAATTAACTTCAAATTTTGCAATCTTCGGAGAGGCTATGCGTTAACTGTGTGTTAGCCGACTCTCGGTGTTGCATTGCATTACATTTCCAATTTTTTTTCTAAATTTTGTTTTCTCAAACTGTCTATTTCTCTCTCTAAAATTTACCAGGCTCCCATAGGTCCATTCGCTCTTTCTCTCATTCGGTCGCTTCGGGGTGGATTTCCACACAACTCTCTCTAAAATGTACCAGTCTTGTTGGGTCTTTCATTGACATGCTAATTTCCCTGCTCCAGCAGCTGCTCCAGCAGACCCACCTCTCTCTCTGCCCCCCCTCTCTATTTAAGGCCTCGACACAGAGGCATTGGGTCTCTGTGTGTCTATGTTGTGTGTCTCTCTCTGTGTGTCTCTGTGTTGTCTTTCTCTCTCTCTCTGCTTGTGTTTGTCTGTGTGTGCCTGTGTTTTGTCTCTCTCTCAAATCTAGTTCTACCTGAGGACGGTTGCTTGTGTTGCAATCGAAACGTCGTATTCTATTATTTAATTTATTTTCTTTCGACGTGACTTTACCTCAAGAACCAAAGAGTATATATATACTGTATATCTAGGATAGTTATTGAGGGTGGATCTGGATCAAAGTGAGGAGAGTAGGCTTAGAGTGCTTTTGAAAAGTTGAACATGTTATGTGAAAGCTTTCAATCCGCATTTTGGTAGACATTCCATTGTCTACATACGTCAACATTACATTAGTGGTAAGTCAGAATGAACGATGTTTACTTTGAAAATGTGTTTTATTTCAGTACATCATTTATACCGTATAAATGCATTCAAGTGAATAGCTTATTTTTAGGATTTAATATTTAATTATTTATACAAATGCTTTCGAGTGTGAGCTACATTTACATATTCATGACAATTTGGAAAACACAATAAATAAATAAATATCATTAAATCAGAGTAACATTATTTGTCTGCAAAAATAAACATTAAACATTATGCTTGCTGTAAGGAGCAATACCGAAATACAATTCGCGAATATTTACCAACGTATACTATTTTGACAATGATATTGTACTTATATTTACTCTGACACAACAGTATGAGATATGCGGGTTGACTGAATTCCTGCAATGCATTTGTCAAAACATTCTGCCATGTGTGCAAGTACCTGGCTTCACGTTGTGGCCTGGGACATATGCCACTGCACCACACAGACTACTACACTTTTCGTGTTGTAAATTATGATATACCACTCATCCCTGAGAATTTGCTCCATCCTATCAGACCTTGGAAGTTAAGCTTGGTGTAACCTGGAACCGCTTGGATGGGTGACCACCACCATGCATAAAACCGACAGTGTAGGCTCTGCAGCCAGTCGAGGAGGGCAGTGCAACAACATTCATTGCTGCCCCGTTGTCCCCCCCCAACTTCATTAACTCGGACTGACCAGCATCGTGAAGTATGGTCAAATAACCTTCTCTGCCTGCATGGCCGTGGATTAGATTAATACTTAACCCAGCGAGGCAGTGGTCTGCCAGAGAGCTGCACTTACAATCGAAAGGCTGCAAGTTCACATCTCAGGGGTCAACTCAGTCCACGGTCACCGCTTCAGGATCGATGTAATGAATACCACTTTGGTCGAAGTCAACACTGGTTGCCTTGGACAGAAGCAGCCCTCCATAGGAATAAATCATTTCTATCACTAGATTAGAGTCAGCAGCCAATATGAACACTAACCAATGTTAAATTCAGTCGGTAGGTACTCTGACATTACAGTATTTATTCTGAGAGGAAACAATAAAACATGTGAAGAGGTGCAACCCTGCAATTCCTTCCTCAGGTCACTGCTGGCAGAAGAGCCCCCACTAGATGTCCAGATGTCACGAGATGTCAACCACAACCAATCCGTTGATCGACGAACTGTGATGTACCCATCTGTTCTGCTGGGTGGACAGAAACATTGTTTTAACTGTAATGCCGGCAGAACGAACTGTCAACATCTGGATTGCAAGTCCATTGTGCTGACTGTTACACTACGGAAGCTTCCCTATCCATTGGGACCATCTGCAAAAACAATAAAAAAACATTTTCACGAAACAAATTACAAACCTTTGAAGCAAATATGCAATGTTACCTACCTCTCTTCAGCTTGTGTACAGAGGTCTGTCTAAGACGATGACAAAAACAGCAAGGATCAGCGTTGCGGATGAATAATCCAGAGGAAAAAAATGGAACTGAGAGAAAAACAGCTCGAAGCCTTCCACAGGATAATACAGTAAATTATTCAGAAATACATTTATAAATTAATACACTTCCAGAACATGGCAGAGAATTGCAATAGTAAGCCACTGGTTTTTCAGGATTAGGTGCGGCCTCTCAGTACATGTATAACTTTGTCAAATTTACTTTTGACCACAGAAATTACTGGATGATTTTATGGAACGATAAAAGGGAGTGGCATTCATATTTGGGGTTTTGGGTGGAGTGATGTGGCTATGCGGTATGTGTTGAATGTTGGATTTTGAGCAGAGGCTAGCCAGCAATCTCTACAACCCTCTCTTTTTTCCACTATTAATTTACTAATATGTTTATTTACCGTTATGGGTTATTTGAGAATGCAACCCCTGCTAGGATGTTGTAAATTATACACCTAAGGTCTTCCCTGAAACATAACTTTCTCATTGGGCTATAACCATCAAAGGGAAAGTCTTTCCATGCTAAAATGAACATGCAGCTGTGTTTCGATTAGCACGGGTGGCTACGTATGGTGCGAAAGAAGTTCAAAATACACACATGATCCTGAGCTTGCGGCTGAAATGCCACATTCCTACAATTTGAACCATTGTACGGATAAGAAACATTGTAGGGGTTAGTCATAGAGATAGCTTAAGAAATGAAGAAAAAAACGAACAGGAGTCATTGATGCGGTTATTAAAGCAAAACAAATTAAGTGCAAATGGTCAGGACACAATATGAGAACAGAAGATAGATATCATCTGTTTAGAGGAGACTGAGGGAAGACAAAAAAAACAACAGAGGAAGATAGCAGAAGAGATGACCATAGCAAGACAACATCTACGAATTTGGAGACCACGACTGGATCAGAGCAACTAGGGAATGGAATAAATATTGGGAAGGCCTTTTCCCAGCAGTGGGATGGTAACAACAACGAAAACAACACTTACAACAGGCGCGGTTCGACCACTAGGGGCGTTGGGGCATAGCACCACCAAGCAGCTGGAGATGACAAATTATTATTTTTCTCATAAAAAATACTTTTCTTTCAATAGTTTTGTTTAAAAAGTTTTAAATATGATGATTATTTCAACGTGAATTGCCTAATGAAGATAACATTTTAAGTTGTTCATATTAGAAATCGCTGTAACACCACAGTCTGATTTGTGCCTCAGGCATGTCCCGGGGCAGCTGTGAATGTGTCCGAATTGAGAGAAATCCCTTCTTCATTCGGTGCGATCAGCTTCTAGCATTGTAGCGACGCCGTTCGAGACCCATTCAGGGCGGTGAAAAAGGCACCCGCGGCTGTAATGAGACGATGTCACGACGCGAGATTGCGCTGTGCAAATATAGCAGCTCACGGTCTACACGCTCCAGGAGGAAACAACAGCAATGACGATGGCAGCAGGTGCAGCGAACGAAGAATTAGAAGGCCAATAAGATGACGAAGTTTTTCTTCATTATAACGCCATATTTTCAGAGGTCACTCACAACAGCCCCACCTAGTGGAAATGTATCGAGCCGCCACTGACTAACTATTGTTGGCTTCCATGAACTAGAAAACAAAATGGGATCCAGCCTGGCAATAAAAGAGACTCCCTACCTACCATTCTATTCCTCTGCCAATATGATGTAAATGTTGCCACGAGTCATCCTATGGAGAGACTAGCTCTCACCATGGGAATGTACAGCTTCCACAACTGTAGTAGAGCTGCCACAGGAGATGATTGCTACCACGATGTTAATTTGGACAGCAAGATCCTACGATCCGACGACTTAACTCCGGAAGCCGCTCTACATTGCTTATGGTACTCCGTAGTAGGACTTCATGCTCCAAAAAGTTTTTCATCAATAAATCTTCAGCGTCATGCATTAACACTGTCTGAGAGCTCAGGCCAACATATGATGCGTGTGGCTCTGAGATTTTACGATTGTTGATTCAAACTCGACCCTAAGCCCACTGTGGTTGTCAACTCAAGTGTACACATAAGCGGAAGGGTGAGCCATCTCTGGGGAAGGCATTGAGCGCCTTGCCTGCTCTGCCTTTCACACTTTAAAAATTCCACGGCACATCACAAGTACGAAGTGCTGCATGTCATGGCACAGCCAAACCTAGCACCCACCGCTGGCTGAATTCCCCAAAGTAAAACAAGGACTCCCTTCTTTATCCTCAAATTTGACTGGTTGTCAATGCTGTATAAGCAATCGTTTCTGTATTGTGGTCGCTTAAAAAATATTTGTGGACAATAATATATTGTGGTAAGGAATACTTTGTTATATTTTAGCTTCTTGACATTTTCCTTAGTTTTATTTTCATAATGTTTGTTTCTAAGCCTGTAACTTTTGAGGAAGTGAAACTATTTAAAACAACACAAAATTACGCACAATGTATATTTAATTTGAGGTTTAATTTTTATATGAAGATACTCTAGCAGCTTAAGCAGCAATACTAATGTGTGCAGAAATAGCATGATGATACATGTATAGATGTAGGTTTATAACACTATCATAAGTCAGTTCTGTTTAAAAATGAGAAACGTGACTGGTTTCAGACATGAGAAGCCATATCAATCGGTGGCTTTCACCACTTTAAAAAATACAACTGCGATACACTTTTTTTATTCAACGAAGTCATCATTGCTTAGATTTGGGCAGTATTATTAATTCAGCTGGTATAACATTTTTGGATATTCGTACGAGGGATAGGAAAACATATTTGGGAACAAGATAATTCAACTGACCAACTAACCTAATGTGAGCCCTAAAACCGTTCATTTTCATCTAAAAATATTAGCCTTTTTCTTAAATCGCTAAACTATATGGACTGCATATATGAATATGTATTTAAAGTATTTCAGCTCATCTTTTTAAACTCATTTGCCTCCTGTTCATGTGATAATGGCTTTTCTGGAAAGTACATTATATTAAATAAGAGCTGACAACTAATTTATATGTACTTATTTTTACGACAGTATAAATATCTATGCTGCACGTGAATATACACCCATTTAACCGAGCGGCTTGCGAGAGTTCAAAACCCTATTGGATAGTACCAATTTAAGGAGAAGTAAAGACTGGTCATCCCATGGATAGACTCGCTCCTGCCATACGAATTTGGAATTTCCACCATTGGCTTAGTGCTGTCAACATGAGATGAGTACTGTTTCCATGCTCATTTGGGCAAGAATTCATTTTGACTTTGAATGCACATGATATATTCACTACGTGCGGGAAGTACCCAGCGTTGCCCGGGCAAAAAATATATTTTAAAACTTCTCTTAAAAACATAACATATGTAGTGGTTCACACCAGAGAGGCAGAGACTTCTTAGAGGCAACACGTTTATTTAACAATAAAGCCCTAAACACAAAGGGGTATATCTGCCCCTTCACCAGCTACCCTAGGGAGGTATCTCCTCCGGGCTAGCTAACCCTAGCTCACACGGGGTGGCGAGATCGGACTGGACCCCGTGTCTTGTAGTCGGGCAGTTCTTCTCAAGGTGACGGCTTCGGTCTTGATTCCTGCAACAACCAGTCGGACCCGTGGCGGGGCTTACTTCGCCCCTAGTCACGCCCCTATTCTCGAGCCTTCGAGAGGGACCTGGTCCTTGTCCCGTGGTCCCCCAGCCTCCTATTTGGGGCCCCCGGACCAGTATCTCTGGTCACCAGGCCCCCGGGTTCACATGGAGTGCCATGGCCCCCTGTGTACCCCTGCACCATCCCTGGCACTCTTGCCCCCTAACCTCCAGAGGCTGGCACTGCACGTGGAGTGCAGTGCCATCCATCCTTGATCGGCAATCTCAGCCGGCCCCCGCTAGGGCCGGTACTGCACTCCCACTGCAGTGCTGTAGGTGATGTGAGCGGTGTGTGTCGTGCCTCACACAGGCTGGCTTCACACAATATGCAGTGACATCTGCCGATGCCACTACATCACCCCCCCCCCCTCGTAGCACTCAGCCGTCCCGGCTGACAACTCCCCCCTGAAAATAAGCTGACCCCTAATAGCAACATAACAACGTGTGCTTCAACGAGAACAATAACAAAAACGATCCCGACAATAAATACCCCAGCCCACCTATACAAATGTACACTATTTACAAATATACATCGCGACCGGAAAAGGGCGGGAATATGAAGCAACAAAAAAAGATAGAGAGGACAAAAAAGCGCACATAGATACACACCGTGTATCGCCCTGTGAAAATTTGATAAAGGCAACGACAACAATGGCCCGACGAGTGAGACCTCAATAAATGGTGTGGGGGGGGGGGGTGCGTGTGACTGGGGTCACGTGAACCGGAAAGTTTTGGACCGAGTCCTCATGGCCGGTCCACCGGCGGAAGACCTGGGGGGAACTTGCAAGTGTTCTGGAGCAGCCGAATCTGCCCCGGGAGCCATCAGCTGGGCGGAGGAGCTCCCGGCATCCGGAGCCGGAGGAGCAGCAGATGGTGGCACCTGGAGGGGCGTCAATCGCGCGGCATCTGAGGATGAATCGACAGGCCTCTGCTGAGGATCTGCCTCGGCAGGCACACCCCTCAACTCGCCGGACACGTCACATACTCGGCCCCTGCATTTTGGAGGTGAGATGGAATCGCGTGGAGCCACGAAGGGCTTGAGGCGCGACGGGTGGACAAACCAGCACCGGCGGCCCCACCGAATTTTTACGCATTGCGGACGGACAACGCGAACGATCTCGACCAGCCCTCCCCAAGGTTTGAATAATTTTGGCAAAGTACCCACCGGAACCTGAGGGCAATGGAGCCATGCCCTGTCACCTACAACCCACTCATGGCGCGAAACATGCCTATTCCGCAGGCGCTCGTTAGCCAACTGGCACGAATTAGAATGCACCCTAGTAGCTTCGCGTGCTTCAGACAGCCTCTGAATGTTGAAGCGTGCCACCTCGGAAATTTTGGATTTAGTGAGTGGAGGCGCTATGCGCAGTTGAACGTCAATTGGGGGGTAGTGATCCCTTCTGTACATCAAATAAAATGTCGAATAGCTGGGACTCGCTGACCTGGTGACTCAACATTGAGGTGACCATTTTGTGCAGGTGCTCAACCATACCATCTGTTTGGGGATGGTATGGTGACGTGCGAATTCGCACGTCAATAGTTCGCACACCTTGATGCTCAGGAGCACCCTTATTGGATGTAACCATCCATAGGCCAGCATGAAAAATATTCCACCCCCACCAGTAAATATTTACCATATTTTCCCACATATAGCCTGCATACGCATATAACCCACAGACGCATATACCCCGCAAAAATAGCATTTTGTGTAAAAAAAGTTCAGATAGCCCGCACCTCCATATACCCCGCATGCATTCATATATTTAACGTTGTTACCGCAGCTTAGTTCCATCATATTAATACAAAGTTTACATTTGTAATACATTCCACTATCAATTGTTAACATTAAAATCATAACGTGCACAAAGAAAACAAACTAACCGGAAACGAGTGAACTTAAAACAGTAAATAAGTAACAAAAGTAAATATCCAATAAATAAGTAAGTAAGCTTACTGTTAGGCTTACCAGCATTCGACCTCATCATATCACCGGTAGTTACCCCTGTACAGTCTTAGCAATGGTAGATTGCACACTGCGCAGACAATAGCAGCACTACGGTAACGCCATTGCCTCCTGGCAACACAGCCATTGGAAGTTTGAAACAAAGCTCATAGTCGCGACTGTATACGGTAGTGCTCAGCCAATAGCAGCGGCCTAATGGACTCAGTAATTATGATTCTGCGTCTGGTAGACGCTTGTTAAGGCCCTTCCTATTGCGCAATCCATAGCCTCAGCTGAAACTTTCGCACCCCCCTACATCCACTGAAAGTATTACGGTAAACAAAGTGCGCCCACTTCAAACATTGTCGTTTTATTGTACAAACAATTCGAATGATTTTAAACGTGATAACATGTGCAATTTTAGTGTGAGTGGTTTATTCAGCAGTGCTTTAGTCAAAGGTAAGTGTTGTATAAGAAAAAAAATAACGAGTTATGACATATCACACCTGTAAAATATTTTTTGGATTGCCCGCACCTCTATATACCCCGCAGGGTCTTGTTTTGTTTGCAAAAAGTGGTATACACCGCGGGTTATATGCAGGAAAATACGGTATTACTCCGGGGGGTAACGGGAAAGGGACCCAGAATGTCCAGTGCGACCAGTTCATTGATGCGTGAGACGCGAATCGACTGCAAGGGTGGACAATAGGGCCTGGCCGGCTGGTTCCACCACACGCACTGTACACAACCCTTCAATAGATCAGCCACGTCCTTGGCCATGCCTGGCCAGAAAAAATCATGCTGGATCGTGGCGAGAGTTTTGTGCACGCCCAAGTGTAGAAGTTTTACATGAACAGTCCACACAACCCTCCCTCGCAGGGCCGTGGGCATGACAACAGCATAACAGCGTGCCCCCTTGTCCCATCACAGTAGCAGGCCATCCCTCAGGACAACTGGAGCCAGGCCCCTACGGCTACCATCATTATCAGCATGTTTGGCATGGCGACGCAACTTGAACAGGGACGTGTCCTCCATCTGGAGACGTCCCCATTCAGCGAGGTCAAGTTCAAGGATGGCGTCGTGTGCCACAGGACCGTCCATCACCTCCGTGGGAGCCACCTCAGCCGATGCTGCAAGGGGTGGGGCCGAATCATCAACTGGCCCCCTACAGCGCCCAGAGCCCGAAAAGCATGCACATTCAGTGCGCAACGGCAACCGTGACAAGGCATCAGCATTGGAGTGCTGAGTACCCTTCCTGTACGACACGGTGAAGGAAAAATCCTGGAGAATCTCCAGCCAACGTGAAAGTTGGCCAGATGGCTGGTCGACCTGCAGCGCATATTGATGCGCGGCATGGTCAGAGCACACTGTGAAGTGCCGGCCATACAAATATGGACGGTACAGCCGCACAAACACTACAATTGCCAGGAGTTTGCGGCACGTGACACAGTAGCATTGTGCGGCCGGGGAAAGTACCCTGCTACCATATGCGATGACACACTCCACCCCGTTGACTACCTGAGACAAGACTGCGTTAATGCCGGTGTCACTCGCGTCCGTATCGAGGACGAACAGAATAGCAAAATCGGGGTAATGGAGGGGAGGGACGTAGACTAGGGCCTCACGAAGTGCCACAAACGAGGCCTACTCCTCTTCCTCCCAATTAAACTTTTGACCTTTGATTGTCAGCGCGTGGAGGGCTTCGCGATGGTAGCAAACCCAGCAACAAGGCGGCGGTAGCACGATGCGAAGCCGATGAAGCTCCGCACCTCCCCCACCGACGTGGGGGTAGGCTACGTCCGAACGCACGCCATTTTCTCAGGGTCAGTGGAAACGCTGGACTTGCTAAAAATGTGGCCGAGATACCGCACAGATGTTTGCAGTAGGTGGCATTTTTGGGGCTTAAATTTGAGATTTGCCGCTCGCATTTTGGCAAAAACAGCGCGCAACCAATCGAGGTGTTCATCGAACGTGCGGCTAAAGATGATGACATCATCGAGATATATTAGACAGGAGTCCCACTGGTGTCCAGCTAGAACTAGCTCCATTAAACATTGGAATGTCGCCGGCGCGGAGTGGAGTCCCATCGGTAGCTGGTTGAATTCAAAAAGGTCCTGCGGCGTACGGAATGCCGTCTTGGGCCTGGAAGCTTCGTCCAATGGCAACTGCCAAAACCCGGACAGGAGGTCGAGCGTGGAAAAATACTGAGTGCCCGCTAGGGCGTCCAGGGAGTCGTCCATCTGGGGGAGAGGGTAACCATCAGCAACCAAAATTTTGTTGAGCTTACGAAAATCAACGCAGAAGCGCAAACTGCTATTGTGCTTCTTAACGAGCACAATATGGGCTCCCCACGAACTGGTAGATGGCGAAATGATGTCGGCGGCCAACATTTCATCAACTGCCAGCCGAACATGCTCTATTTCGGCAGGACTAAGCCTGTAAGGGTTTTGGCGGATGGGAGCGGCATCACCCGTGTCAATGTGGTGGCTCAATAATGTGGTGCGGCCAATATCGAATTTACCGGTGCTGAAAATATCAGCGAACTCTATTAAAAGCGACCTCAATTTATTCCTCTGGGCTGCCAGCAAAGTCCGCAGCCTCCGAGCAGAGGGAGTCCACCCAGCGGACATCTGAACCCGAACGCGGCATCGGACGTGACCCGGCCCCAACGCTATCCACGACGCAATCACCCCGAAACGACGCATGGGCAAGCACCATGACTTGCGGAATGACGGACATTTGTAGCCCGGCATTCAGGACCTGAATGAATGGTTCCCTATCAGCGGATACTAGGGTCTGTGCCCCCACCAGCTCTAGCCCCCGTACAACTGTGTTAGAGGGACCCAGGAGGATCCCCCGCGCCGTTGTCGCTGGATCAAGCGGCTTTCGCAAGTGCAGATGAACGAGCATTTGCGTGCCTGGGGGGACCCGAACTGTTTGCAACGCAAGCGCCTGTACTGTGGCATTGACCGTACACAAGCGAGTGGGAGAGGGTAGGAATGTCAACCGACGGCCAGATGGCAATTCGATACACCCCTGGTCAATTAAAATTTTAATCGGCATCTTCCCCAAGAAATCTGTCCCCAGCAAGTATGGGACAGCGAGGGACGAAGAGACAAGGATCGGTTCCGTCAATTTTATATCGGCAATACAAATTTGTGCAGTGATTTGCCGAATAATACCTATTGAACACCCTGTTGGCGGCAAAGCACGGTACTTCGACAGGGCACAAGGAACGGCATTTGTACGGCAAGATGTTATAAATGAGCTCGAAAATAATGGTCGCCGACGCCCCAGTGTCGACGAGCATTTGAAAATCGACCCCCTCAATGGATCCCACGACAACCAACGAACTTGTGGTCGCAGCGACCACCCTATGAACCAACTCCGTCGGAGTGGCCAGTCAGCCTGAACACGCTCTGTGCTCTCCCGTACCAACGCACGATACTCGATATAGGTACTCAAAGAAAAACTGATTTTGCCTGTGGCCTATTCTATTGGGGGTATGTTGTGCCTCTGAAACTAGGAGACTGACTCTGCTTGATAGTGTCAATCACATTTGCATGCGCTCTGAGAGAACTTGTTATAAATGTCACAGCTGCAAAGGGGGATCGTAAATGCAAAAAAGGTTTGTGTCATTACTGATCTGGTTTCAAACACTGGAATTAGTGGGAAATTGATCACATTACTTCTGTACATTGAAATGTAAAGACGTGAAATGCTGCAATAATAATGAAGTCGACAGTGGACACGAAAGTACTGAGACACTGGCCCTGCATTTTGTTTCCTGGCAAAGGCTGCTCCCATCATTTCGAATGGTGCAGTTGCTTTTGCCTCTGGCCAAAGAACATCGCAGTACAAAACTGATTGTTGTTTTTAATGTCGTCTATTGCAGATTGTGTCGATGTTTTTGTTGCAAGATATACTGTAGCAAAGAGCGGGATTGTTGTTTGGTCATGTAGGCATGAGGAATTTTAGTTTTTAATGTCAACTAATCTTTACCCAATATGAGCTCATCTTGATTTGAAGCTTTCGTGACTGCAGGAATCCATACTATTTGGTTCTTTCGGTAAAGTCACGTAGAAAGAAAATAAATTAAATAATAGAGCACGACGATATGATTGCAACACAAGCAATCGTCATCAGGTGGGACAACCACAGCAAGCAAGAAAAAACTGCTGAAGTAGGCATATATATATAACCTCGTGCCACGGCAGATCTCTCGCCTACTTCAGCAGTTTTTTCTTGCCGTGGTTGTCCCACCTGATGACGATTGCTTGTGTTGCAATAGGAACGTCGTGATATATTATTTTTCTACCTACGTGACTTTACCGAAAAAACCAAAGAGTATGAGCTGATTTGTTTTCATATGCCCCTACTGGATATCTGTGACCAACTCCAACTGAACATCTGTGAAAAAGAGCTTAATAGCTCATCGGATTCCTCCAGTATAAATATATATTCTGATATGCAATCTGAGCAGAAATTGTTTCTTTAGCTCGTTATTGTCCATCCAGCTCCCGATCCGCTTTAGGGCAGTTCCCCACATCTGCTCGAGTTCCAGATACTTTTACCACAAAAAACCCAAATCAGTCATGCATATTCTTGACAAAATGTATTGGTATAAATACATAATAAAAATATTAATACCTGTTTTAGATTAAAAGGAACAAGTGTATGACATTCGTTTTGAATAAATAATAATAATGAACTCAGAGCCACGGGTGACATTTTTTCAAGATGCCTTCTGAGGTTTGGCCCACTTAGAGAGAGAGATCTTGGGTCTTTATAAAAGAGTTAATGATGAATCTGGTTATTTATGTATATTTGTACTAGAGCATCACTGCTATTACAATCTTGTAATATATTATTTTAATTAAATCTGCAGAATAATCTAGAAGTTACATTTGGATATTTGAATGATTTGTGCATATATATGTAGGGGTGTTAGAGAGAGAGCCGTTATGCATGGCAGCTTATGGGAAACAAACACAGTCGGTGGGGCTACGTGAGTGCACGGGGGGGGGGTGCTCTCAACGACGTCCGCACCAGGCAGCCCGGGGCCCCACCCCTCAGCGGGGGTTGAGTATAAAGGGGGATGTGTCAGAGGGCTCGGGGCAGAATGTTAAAGCTAAACCAGTGAAGACCGAAGATCGTCTAGCTAGAGCCCTGGACTCCCCTGGGACGCCGCCCTTGTCAGGGCCGCGCAGGACCGAGCCAGCGGCGTGGTCCCGAGAACCAGAGCTAGTGCTCTGGGACTCCGGGTACCGTAGCCCGACTTACCAGTGTCGGGCCAGACAGCCTCCCCTAGCCCGTTAGTGGAGGACTAGGAGGTAGGTCAGAGATAGCTAGCAGTGTATTCCCAGCTAGCCGGGTGAGGGGGCCGATACCCCCTCCAGTATTGTATGTCCGCGGTTGTGACAACTGTTGCGGAATAAATACGTGTGCCTCAACCCCGGGTTTTCCAAGAGTCCTCAACAGTATTACATCTGGTGTCAGAAGTAAAAATCTATGAACATGGACACGCGCTGGTCAGCTCGGGTCAGGATACCGGGGGCGGAGGACACCGCTGCAGTCGGAGAGCCCGGGACGGGTGAAGAGAGCACGGAGCAGTCGGGGCCAGATACGGCTACGCCGCAGCAACAGGAGGGTGGAGAGGTGTCGGCAGAGGGGCTGAGGCAGGCGCACGCCAAGCTGATGGAGCTGCTGCACGCCGCTGCCAGCATGCTGGACCACATCACTCAGCTGGGGGCTGCTGGACCGCCACGGGGCGACGAAAGCCGACGACCACAGCGCCTTCCCGCCATTTCGGCGGAACACCAATTTGAAAATCCCGCCATCACCGCAGCTGCAGTTGAGGGCGTGGCCGGCCTGAGCATCGCGTCCAACGGCGGGCATACAGTACCTGCCGCGTCATCGCCAATGGACGGGACGTCACCACGGGTGCGACCGGTGATGCCATCGGTCGTGCACGCCGAAGCAGAGCCGGGTGAGGGGGACGAGGAAGGGCGACCTTCTGCGGCAGCCGCTGCGCTACATCAGCGACTGCCTCCACTCAAAGAATTTGTGGGCGAGGAAGGCGACTGGGGCGGCTTCCAGCGGCGCTTCCTCGCTCACCAGGAGATGGCGAAGTGGACGGACGCCGAGGCTCTCCGCGCGCTGCCAGCACTCCTCGACAGCGACGTCCTCGCCACTTTAACATCGGCACCGAAGGAGAGGCGCTCTACACTGCAGACGGCGATGCAGGTGCTGGCTGCAGTTTACGGTCCGCCGTCAGACTGTCGTCAACTCTTTTACGATCGCCAGCGGGGGGCAAAGGAGTCGCCTCTGGCGTACCGCACAAGCCTCCTGGCACTGGCAAAGGCGGCCTTTCCACGGATGGACAACGAAGGTGTCGACGCCATGGTTACAGAGAAGATACTCCTGCTGGCGGACGACTTGGAGATCGTCATCGTCGCACAGGACGACGCGGAGATGTGCTCCCTCCAAGCAGCACGACTCCTCCACGCAAACCTGCTCGCGCAACGACGCAAGGCCAGCAAGGCGGCGAGCGGGCGTACCGTGGCCGCAGCCACCCTCCCGGCGGAGGAGATCTGCGCCATCGACCATCAACGGCGGCAGGGAGCGGGAGTACGGGCGGACCGGGGTGGCTCGAGCCATCCCGATCATCCGTCGTCGTCACCAGCGCTCCCGCGCTGCTACAACTGCGGCATCCGGGGCCATGTCGCCTCGGGGTGCCGCTCTCCTCGGCAGCGCGGGACGACACCTCGACGGGACGCCGGCCCTCTTCCCAAGCTCCATCATCATAACCCGGCGAGTCGCGGCACCTCACATGTTTGGCCCACGCACACACCCGCCACACACTCATACACCGCACCGATTGGGGGGCCAATATCGCGCACCATCGCACCAACACGCACCGCTCTGGGTACTCAGATTGAACCCAGCCAGTGGTCCGTGTTGGCCCATCGTGTTGTAGCCGCGCTGTCGGGGTCGTCGGCCGTTGTGGGGCACATCGACGGGGTCGAGGTGCGCATCCTGGTCGATACGGGAGCATCGGCGACCATTATTTCGGAGTTAATTTACAATATTCTCCCTGCCCAGAGCCGTCCTTTGATGCCTGTTAACGTGCCATTCTTTGCTGCTAACGGGGGCTCACTTGGCATCATCGGACAGATTCGAGCCCTAATTTGTATCGGGGATATTAAATTGTCTGGGCCGATTTTTGTTTCCTCCTCGCTGGCGGTTCCGTGCCTGCTGGGGACGGACTTCCTGGCCAAAATGCCGATTAGGATATTAATCGACCAGGGATGCATTGAGCTCCCGTCGGGCCGACGCATGGCGTTTCTGCCATCCCCCGGTACGAGTCGGACGGCGTTCGCAACGGTGCCGGCGTTTGTAGATAGAACGGTGCGCGTTCCTCCGGGGGCACAAATGTTGGTTCCTTTGAAACTTCGGCGGCCCTTCGTTAAGGGCATTGGGGCCCAAGGGGTTCTGCTGGGGCCATCTAGGGCCGGGATTAGTGGACCTCATTTACTTCCGGTCCAGACCATAATAAGAGGGGACGGAGACCCCTTCATTGCGGTCCTCAATGTGGGCTCGCAGACGGTGGTGGTTCCGCAGGGGACCGTGCTTGCTCACGCGACGCCGGTGCCCTGTGAGGAACCCATCGCGAATCACGTGAGTGCTGTCCCTGCGCCGCGACCACATTCGGACAGCGATGAAGGGTGGCTCGAGGCGCTTTGTGCGGGATCGACGGACCTGTCAAATTCAGAGCGTCAACAGCTTAAAACGCTACTGCGGGAATTTTCCGACGTTTTCAGTCGGGACAAATACGATTTGGGTTGCACTCATCTGCTGCGTCACCATATTGATACGGGTGACAGCGCGCCAATACGCCAGAATCCGTTTCGGTTAAGTCCCGCCGAAAAGGACCATGTCAAATCGGCTATTGATGACATGTTAGCCGCCGACATCATTTCTCCTTCCACCAGCCCTTGGGGAGCACCGATCGTCCTGGTTAAAAAGCAGGGCGGCTCGTTGCGGTTTTGCGTTGATTTTCGGTGCCTTAACAAAATTTCGGTTGCCGACGCATACCCGCTCCCACGGATGGACGAATCGCTGGACGCCTTGGCGGGAGCGCGATTCTTCTCCACATTGGATTTACTTTCGGGATTCTGGCAGCTTCCTCTGTACGATGATTCAAAGCCTAAAACTGCTTTCCGTACACCGCACGGCCTGTTCCAATTCAACCGGTTGCCGATGGGACTCCACTCAGCGCCAGCAACTTTCCAGCGTTTGATGGAATTGGTTTTGGCTGGATTGCAATGGGATTCGTGCCTGATTTATTTGGATGACGTTATCGTCTTTAGTAAAACTTTTGACGAACATCTCCAGAGGTTGCGGGCGGTTTTCCTAAAGATGCGGGTTGCTAATTTGAAATTCAAACCCCAAAAATGTCATCTGTTACGCGATTCGGTGCGTTATTTGGGACACATCGTGGGGCGCTCAGGTATTGCTACTGATCCTGCCAAAACGCAGTGCGTCAGCTCCTGGCCGACTCCCACCTCGGTGGGAGAGGTCAGGAGTTTTATTGGCTTCGCGTCGTATTACCGACGTTTCATCGCAGATTTTGCGACGATTGCAAAACCCCTACACGCTTTAACATCAAAAGGGGTTCGGTTCCACTGGGGTCAGGAGGAGGAGGCTGCTTTCTGCTCCCTTCGGGACGCCCTGGTAAAAGCTCCTCCCTTGAGTTACCCCGATTTTTCTAAGCCTTTTTTGCTCGACACCGATGCGAGCAATACAGGTATTGGGGGCATGCTTTCCCAGGTGGTTGACGGCGTGGAACAGGTGGTTGCGTACGGCAGTCGGGTGTTGTCTCCGGCGGAGCAAAGATATTGTGTCACCCGTCGGGAACTGTTGGCAATTGTGTCTATTTCATCCAACAGTATCGCCCATATCTGTACGGTCGGCATTTCACCGTCCGCACAGATCATGCGGCACTGCAGTACGCCCTGCGAGTTCAACAGCCATCGGGACAATTGTCCCGATGGTTGGAGATCCTCCAGGATTTTGATTTTGAAACCACCTACCGTAAGGGCGTTCGCCACACAAATGCTGACGCTCTGTCACGCATGCCAACCACCTCCGAATGTGCATGCCTCCTGGGGTCGGGACGTTGCAGGCCAGTAGGGGACATACCGGTTCCGGTCCTGGCGGCCGCCGGCCACGACGAAACATTGGTTCCAAATTCAATCGCACAACAGGGAAAAGATTCCCTGTTGGGGATGCCCGTCAATGAATGGGGGCGCCTCCAGATGGAGGATACCTCTCTCCTCAGGTTGCGTCGTCGCGTCGGCTGTGCTGGGCAGGGCAGGGGTGATGCCGACGCATGGGAATTGGTGCATGGTCTGCTGATGCACTGGGATGGAAAATCCCATCGACATCGGCTGGTGGTCCCTTCGGGGTTGCGGGGCAAGGCAGTGTGGGCCGCACATGAGCGCCTCCTACACCTGGGGACCCAAAAGACCCTCGCCTTACTCCAACTCGATTATTTTTGGCCAGGCATGACGAAGGATGTCGGGGATTTACTGGGGTCATGCCCTCGGTGCGCGCAACAAAAACCGCCAGCACGTGTGTCTAACCCACCCTTGCAGTCAATCAAAGTGTCCAGAGTTAACGAACTCGTCGCGCTGGATATTTTGGGCCCATTCCCCGCCACACCCAGGGGCAATAGATATTTGTTAACTGGTGTGGAGTATTTTACACGCTGGCCTATGGCCTGGCCCCTTGCCAACCAGTCGGCAGCAGCCATCGTGGAGGCCTTTGTTCAGGGTTATGTCCTGGACAAAGGTGCTCCGGAGCGGCTGCTGACCCTTACCAGGGCAAAAATTTTTCCGGTAAATTGCTCAAAGAAGTCTGTGAGCTCCTGGGCACGAAGAAAATTTGTACCTCCCCGTCTCACCCGCAGACTGACGGGATGGTCGAGCGTCTGCATCGGACCATCGCGTCAATGTTGTCACAGCAGGTGTCGGACTCACAGACCGATTGGGACTTCACCCTTCTACCTCATGTACGGCCGCGAACCTGACCCGCCTGTTCGTGCCCAGCTGCAGATCCCCGCGCCTCAGGGAAAAACTAAATTGGCTGACCATGTAAAATTTAATTTGGCCAAATTGACAGAGGCACGGGATGCTGCCATGCAAAACTCTGACCTCCGTCAGAAAGCGAATGAGCGGCTCAGACTGAGTCGGGCGCACATGCTGCAGTGGAAGCCGGGGGACAAGGCATGGCTGCACTGTTCCCAGGTGCCACTCGCAACCTCCTCTAAGCTGGTGCGGCCGTGGCGGGGCCCTGTGGAGGTGGTCGAGGTTTTGCGACCGCAGTGCGTGCGCATCAAATGGGGGAAGCGGCGGTGGTTCGTCCACCCCTCTAGATTAAAACCCTTCGTTGCGGTACACATCCCCACTTCACACACGCGTGGCCAAACATGTGGGGGGTCGACCGACTCACTGGGTCCGTCTCCGTCGCGCTCACCTAATGCCTTGCCGGCTGTGCCACCTCCAGGTGCATCAGGAATGACGGGCTCACGCCCGATCACCCCTCCTGGGGATGCCAAGGGTCACGCGGCGTCGGATGAGGACTCACTCCGAGACGGACAGTTGCCACCTGATGGTCCACCACCCAGTGTTACCTCGTGTGAGGGGCCCGCTGCACGGACACGCGCTAAAATGTGCAGACTGTTGTGAGGCCGGAAGATGTGTACATAGGTTGTGTTCATTGCGTGTTGTGTGTGTGGTGGGTTCCCTGCAAATTGTGTATAGACTGTTTTTACGGAATTCGTATTTAATCGGGGGGGTGCGTCGGGTTGTTTTCTCTTCTTGCTGTTGCGTTCTTGTTGTGTTGTTCTTGTTATTGTTGAAAAATAGTGAGGCACACGCGCGGTCAGGGGGTAAATGCGCTTTTATTGTCGTTTTTTTTGTATGTTGGCAGACGGGACGGCTGCAAGCTATGCGGGGGGGGGGGGGGGGGGGGGTGATGTAGGGGTGTTAGAGAGAGAGCCGTTATGCATGGCAGCTTATGGGAAACAAACACAGTGGGCGGGGCTACGTGAGTGCACGGGGGGGGTGCTCTCAACGACGTCTGCACCAGGCAGCCCGGGGCCCCACCCCTCAGCGGGGGTTGAGTATAAAGGGGGATGTGTCAGAGGGCTCGGGGCAGAATGTTAAAGCTAAACCAGTGAAGACCGAAGATCGTCTAGCTAGAGCCCTGGACTCCCCTGGGACGCCGCCCTTGTCAGGGCCGCGCAAGACCGAGCCAGCGGCGTGGTCCCGAGAACCAGAGCTAGTGCTCTGGGACTCCGGGTACCGTAGCCCGACTTACCAGTGTCGGGCCAGACAGCCTCCCCTAGCCCGTTAGTGGAGGACTAGGAGGTAGGTCAGAGATAGCTAGCAGTGTATTCCCAGCTAGCCGGGTGAGGGGGCTGATACCCCCTCCAGTATTGTATGTCCGCGGTTGTGACAACTGTTGCGGAATAAATACGTGTGCCTCAACCCCGGGTGTCCAAGAGTCCTCAACGGTATTACATATACATAAACAGTACTTATCAAGAATAAAAAAAAAAACGAATTACTTATGTAAACTTAATGAGTCAGGCTCCAGAATGCTTCAGCGAGCTTAGCTCTGGCTCCAGGCACCAGCATGCTCCAGCGAGTCCATCTTTGGCTCCAGTGAGACCATCTCTGGCTCCAGGCTCCGGAGCACAACACAGAAAATTGGCAAAATCTGTTCTGACCCTGGGACCGAATAGCTAGAGCCTGGCCAATCTACTGTATACCATAGTTTATATGGAGTTGATTACTGGAATGTGACTCTGTTGCCAGTATCAAAATATGGAATGATGCAACAGGTGATTACTGTTGGTATAAATTCTGGTGTTGCATTATATTCACCAAACACACTTCTGGTGAAATACAATATTATGTATTATGCTACTATCGCTTCCATAAAGCTTTGCGGTCGATTTGTACGAGCCATTTTTTTTATGGGTTAACCTACCACTACTTTTCCTCTAAAAGGCAGCTGGGTCTGAATTGGCGCATGCTCCTTTCCAGGAAAGTGAACCAGCACATTGTGGAATAGTGAAACATGAGGTTTGCCTTTTGTACAGAGGGTTTTCAGGTGCACACCATTGTTTAAGCTAAGCCTCTGCTACGAAAGAATGTACATACAAATAAAGTCACGACGAATCACTTGATGTGTGGCCTCTGGCTAGTGATCACATGAATATCTAATGGGTTCAACTGAGTTGCAGACGTAGACTTTGGAGGCAGTGCATTTATTTAGTTCCAACACACGGGATAACTTCCCCTTAACAGAATATCAACCTCGGGGGATGACCACCCGGTTAACTACACTAGTTACGATGTAACTGTTACTACAGACCCGGGACCAACAGCATCTGCCCGGGTCCAGGTGCTGGAAGACTCGTAGAACGTAGATCGTCGACGAAGGGTTCTTTTCCCAGGATGAACAACCCTGGTCCCTCTCGGGACTCGGCTTATATTCTCTGCGGCGTGGCCGGCTCCGCCCTTGGCCATGTCCACCTTCCAGAACCAACGGGAAGGACCTGGGTCCCAATCACGTGACCCCCCTAGCCCCCTTTTGGGAGCCCCTCTGTCATCTTAACCGGTCACGTGTCCCCCTGGGTCAACCAGAGTGCCATGGCCTCACACGATCTTCCCCTTTGGTCGGCACCCACACACCGTGTCCTGTTGGGCCGGCACTGCACTTACAGCATGGTGTCATCCAGCGCCATTACTCAACACACACCGTGCCCCTCTAGGGCCAGTACTGCACCCACAGCATGGTGATGTAGTGGGTTCGAATTAGGTGCACACACACGCAGCTTGGAGGCAACACTATTTATTAAACGGTAAGTAATATAACACTGTACATGAGGTGGTGACCACCTTCCTCAACTCACTAACACTCTGGAACACGACACAGACTAGACCAGGCAGGCAACGGCCTGCCTGGTCCAGGACGACGACCCGGGACTTGAGGACCGATGATGTCTTCACTTCGGAGTACAACAGCCTCGATCTGCGTTCACATCACGCTTATATCTGCTCTGGCGTGGCCGGCTCCGCCCAGGCGTGGCTGGCTCAGTCCAGGCCACGCCTCCCTTCCCAGGCCACGCCTCCCTTCCCCCACCTCTGGGAAGGTCCGGGTCCCTCCACCACGTGACCCCCCAGGCACCCCCTTGGGGCCCCAAGCCCTCGTACGGGCCGACACAGTAGTGACCGTTCTATGTCACTACATCACCCCCCCCCCCTGTATAAACACCAAGCCGTCCCCGGCTGTAACACAACTGTGGAACATCGAAAAGGTGTGCCTCCGAACCAGCAACATCAATAAATGACCGGCGACCGATAAGAAATACAATCACGTAATATATACAGAATCGACGAGGGTAAAAGGAAGGGAACCGCATAGAAAACGGGGAATTAACAACAAATATACATGAAAACTGGCTAACCCACTCACGCTCCAGCACAGCCCCCCCCCCCCGTGAGAATCACGCATGCACCGACATGTGAGTGTGGCCATTGGAACGACGGCGTAGGCAATGAGCAAGGATTCTGAGAGGCATGTAGAGCAGCCAGTCTTCAACGAGTCCATGTGGCCGGGCCTGGGGAACCAGAAGCGGCCCAAAGGGCACGGCCCCTCCCCCCAGGAGTCAAGAACAGGAGGAGCAGGAGTAGCTGACGCATGCTCCACTCCCCCCCCAGTCCATAGCCGGTCGGCATAACCGGCGACTCCAAAGTGCCAGGTAGATACTGCCTCCTGTGACGAGAAACAAACCCTCCTGAGGCATCACTCAACGAACACTCGACTCCGCTCTTCGGACATGACAGTCACCCGTTAGCACCCCCCCGCCTTTCCGACGTGGCGTCTCCATCCTAAAACCGTGCACGTCGGCCATATCGGGGGGGGGGGAATTTCCATGTTACCACCCCACCGCCTTTCCGACGCGGCGTCACAACCAGTAGCACACGTCGGCCATATCGGGGGGATTTTAACCCAGTCTCTCTCCAAGACTCGCACCGCAGCATATAGCTGTACCGACCGAGCTGAGCCGACCCATCGTTCACTCACTGCACAACATGCACCCTAATAACTGAGGGATACAGTCCCAACGTAACGGGACAACTCCACCTGAACACTACGAATCTCCAGCCCACTGTTTCAACGCGCCTCGGAGTGTCTCACTCTCCGGGCCGTCAGGTCAAGCCGTCAGCCATAGCATGACGGGACCACACTCTCCGAGCCATGTGAGCGCACAGCCCACTAGGCTAGACATGCCACGGAGTGTTTCAATCTCCGGGCTGTCAGGTCAAGCCGTCAGCCATTGCATGACGGGACCACACTCTCCGAGCCATGTGAGCACACAGCCCACTAGGCTAGACATGCCACGGAGTGTTTCAATCTCAGGGCTGTCAGGTCAAGCCGTCAGCCATAGCATGACGGGACCACAATGTTCGTGTTAGACACGCAACACTCACTGGGCCATCCTGGTCAGGATCTGCGCCCCAAGATAGGTGACAGTCAGCACCACAATTCCAAATCCCTGGCAGCATGTCACCATCGCAATTTAACACCATCGCAACACATACAATTTGAATTATGATCCCCCACAGAACTGATCCAATGCCGAACAGGTACGCACAATTTGTGACGATCCCGAATATTCAATGGACACAACAATACACCTCACATCCCGTATCCGTACACATCATCTCCGAGACTCGCATTGCAGCATGCAGCTGTACCAACCGAGTGGAGAGAGCAACGCAATTTGACGGCAATTAACGGAAACGCACCCCCGATCCATGTAGAACACAAGGGGCATTCCCGCACAAAAGACATCATCTGTGCAATAATGGACAGGAACCAACCAGTGAGTTTGAACAAACCGAACCTGTCATTTCAAAATCCCCTTCAACATTAACCATGGGACTCAGGGCATTCGAATTTTGAGAGCAAAAAAACTAGACACAAACCCCAAGAATCGCCGAATTGATTATACAGTATATGCAGTATACGAAGTTCGTACAGTCAATCATATGGAGCAATGCTCCATCCAGTTCCCACATGGCAACACACACAATCAATACTCCAGACAATCCGTACATAGTAAATAATTACAAGCAAGTACCCAACAGTCCATGCACTGTTAACAATTTCAAGCAAAGCTCCATATGGTCTGTACCTTGGCAACAATAACGATCAAAGTTTCTGACAGTTACACGTGACAATCACGAGCGAAACTCCATACAGTATACACAATAACAATGGCGATTTCGCAACAAAACGATGTAACAACACGAGTCATTAACACGGCAACCTACAGGATATCACCGGAGCTCGGGACACCCAACAACGAATTAATCATTAACTACACTCAGAAGATACCGATGTCGATGCCGTAATTAACAACAACACTGTTACAAGCAGACACCCGCATGGACGCCGCGTCAATTTATCACGCACACAACCGGACGAACACGCTCCGCAAACCAGCGAGTTAAAAAAAACACACGCGATCGCAACCCGGCACACGCAAGATGGGTGAAGTTATTATTATTTTTCTTGGGGCCGGGTGCTTGTCATGTCACGACTCGCCTGGCGACTGTGAATAGCGGAGGGCGGCAAGGTGGAACACTGGGACGCCCCGAAGAATCTCGCATGGTGAATACGGCCTGCTCTTGCGAACCCATCCACCTCTCGCGCTCGAGCAGAAGACGGGGGCGCCAGCCGACGTGTGGAACTCCCCCTCCGCAGGCATTGATGTCGGCGGGAGCGGCATTTCGGCAGCAGGAGCGGCGTTTTGGCGGGAACAGCGCCCCGACCAGCCGCCGAGTTGGCGGGAACAGCGCCCCGACCAGCCGCCGAGTTGGCGGAAACAGCGCCATGACCAGCCGTCGAGTTGGCGGTAGCGGCGTTTTGGCGGGAACAGCGCCCCGATCAGCCGCCGAGCTGGCGGGAGCGGCGTTTTGGCGGGAACAGCGCCCCGGCCAGCCGCCGAGTTGGCGGCCCCACCACGTGGCCCGCATGCCCAGGCATCCCCCGCCAGCCCCCGCAGAGACGACGGTGTCCTCTCCCCGCGGCTCTATCGCTCCGTTCCTGATGGCGGCGAAGCAGCGATGCGATGCCAGTCCCACCGCTCCGCGTGCAGCGCCATCTCTCTCTCTCTGTCACCGGGGCTGCCATCCCCGGGGCTGTCCGAAGGATGGTCGTCACACCGTCCCCGTCGTACGAAGGCGTCCAGGTGAGTTTTGTATGTTTTTCGTGTGCCCATTTTACTTCCCTAGTATAACACCTAGCAATATTTATATTTCCACAACTTCTGACACCAAATGTAGTGGGTTCGAATTAGGTGCACACACACGCAGCTTGGAGGCAACACTATTTATTAAATGGTAAGTAATATAACACTGTACATGAGGTGGTGACCACCTTCCCCAACTCACTAACACTCTGGAACACGACACAGACTGGACCAGGCAGGCAACGGCCTGCCTGGTCCAGGACGACGACCCGGGACTTGAGGACCGATGATGTCTTCACTTCGGAGTACAACAGCCTCGATCTGCGTTCACACCACGCTTATATCTGCTCTGGCGTGGCCGGCTCCGCCCAGGCGTGGCTGGCTCAGTCCAGGCCACGCCTCCCTTCCCAGGCCACGCCTCCCTTCCCCCACCGCTGGGAAGGTCCGGGTCCCTCCACCACGTGATCCCCCAGGCACCCCCTTGGGGCCCCCAGCCCTCGTACGGGCCGACACAGTAGTGACCGTTCTATGTCACTACAGTGACATCCAGCGATGTCACGACACATATATGAACACTGGATTTTTATTATGGTTGGTGGCTATTTTAATTGAAGTAAAAATAGGTTTCGGACAAACACGCAGTCATGAAAATCATCTTCTAGGCAAGTCACAACAACGTTTTCACCAACGGGAACTGGCATACATAATAGATGATCATAAGTGGATAAAGAAATATGTATCTCAGCTTCGTTGCTGTTGTATCAAATTCTGGATTTTTTTTCCAAAAAGTAGATGCTTAAGGAGAACAGAAAAAAAAATCAAGGCCGAAGATGAACACAAGTCAAATTAATGCCATGTAAAGTAAAAGTTATACATTGTAAATGTCACTAACTGTCAACATCAGCTTTCACAGGACACCACTTGAAGAACTATGTTGGGGGCAGCAATGCAGAAGGGTGGTACGGAGAGAGAAAGAGAGACAATAGACATTTCCAAGCGCAATCTGGGTATTGATCACAAATAACACTGAAGTGAAGGGTCAGATGGCACGCAGGAAACTACACTGCTAAGCAAGACAAAGATCCCCTCCTATTTAGCCTTTTGACACTGGAGAAGAAAATGCTGTTAGCATCTATTAAGGGTTGTAGAGTACACAAGGGAGTGGTGCGATTAGAACCTAAGTGCTGGTGTTCACAGATTGAATCAGGCACTCATCTTAAGTTGCATCCACCTAAACGGTCTCAGGACAGAATCAGATACCACTTTCCACTGATGTAAATAGTTGTGTTCGAACCAAGGTATTTGTGATTATATTGAACAATGCTGGCTACTCTTAAATTGAAAATGGACTTTCAGAGTACATGTCATGATATATTTAAGAGGCATTTGGTGTCCTCTATAAAATACAAATACAACATTTTAGGGGCAAGGATAATAACTCAAATACACTGACCCAATTTTTGCTGTTTTCTTCAAGCCGTTTTTCAGGGATCCTGTCATCAGATCAAAAGCATGCAGTTGGCAAAACCAAATGTTAAAATAAAAAGTACTTTGAGAATTGTGCTCGCTTTGGCTATCTAATGCTTCAGAATAAAGTGTGGGTACGCTCTGTTTTGAAAGTACAAACGGTGACTCGAAGTAGAAACTCTGAGATGCAACTCAGAAAGCGACACAGTTAATTTGTCGGTTGAAGTATTGCATTTTCCTGCCCATAAACATTTCAAATGCTGTATATTAGCAGTATGAACCACCAACAAAGTCATGCATTCACAGATGATCGGTTTATATGCCAGAATATTAACGTAAAATTTACTTTTTATTTCCCCCTATATCGCCTTAACAGACTGTTGGGCCAGTTGCTGTAAGTGAGCACCTATGAAGGCCAACATGGCAAATTAGGGGATTGGGTGACCAGCACCACACCTGGTCGCCTTTGTCTCCCTACTGCTGGTGCTTATACACTGCACCTGGTACTCATTTTAGGCTGAGTTGGAGGCCCAGGACTGGATAGATATTTGTCACCGATATTGGTCATTTGCGGGAATCAAACTCGGGTCGCTGTGTTCATAGCGTAGTCAAGCCCACCATTATACTACTGTTCCAAAAACAATGACTGCAGTAAAATTTATAATCTATAATTTCCATTAAACTATATTGCCTCTGATCCCTGAATATGCTTTACCCGAAAAAACCAAAGAATATGAATTCCTGCAGTCACAAAAGTTTTAAGTCAAAATTTAATGTAAACTTCAACCACATCTCTGTCTACCCTCATATTGTTGGCTTGCTGTACATTGACGATGCCACTTATGGGTAAACTACATTCATTTGTTACATACATTGGAAAAATATAACTAATAGCAATTTGTTGGGATGCTTCTTCTTGGTTCTTTTGGTAAAGTCACGTAGAAGGGAAGTAATAAAATAATAAAAATTAAACATAATAAAATTATTCTCACGACGTTTCGGCCACAACGCAAGCAGCCGTCCTCAGGTGAAAACCAGGTCCGTCGAGGCGACAGAGTCTGAATGAAACAGCACACGAGCTTGGAGCCTATATATAAGCTGGGCGCCTTGACAAAGGAATTTGCATATCAAGAGGAATTTAGCATATTTATGGGAAATGCAGGAATGTGATTAGTACTACATATGCATGTGCATTATGCAGGATTAACAGCATCAAAGGGAGCTGCAGTTGCTGCTGCTGCTGCTGCTGCTGCAGTTGCTGCTGCTGCAGTTGCTGCTGCAGTTGCTGCTGCTGCAGTTGCTAAATTCCTCTTGATATGCAAATTCCTTTGTCAAGGCGCCCAGCTTATATATATGCTCCAAGCTCGTGTGCTGTTTCATTCAGACTCTGTCGCCTCGACGGACCTGGTTTTCACCTGAGGACGGCTGCTTGCGTTGTGGCCGAAACGTCGTGAGAATAATTTTATTATGTTTTATTTGTATTATTTTATTACTTCCCTTCTACGTGACTTTACTGAAAGAACCAAGAAGATGAATCCCTGCAGTCACGAAAACTTTACATCAAAATTGTTGGGATGCTGTCGTGGTATATCAGATAGCACACTAGCATTGCAATCTAGAAGTAACCGATTTACTTTTGAAAAATTGTGCAAATCTATTCAAATCTCTGTGCACCCAGTAGTATAAATGGGTTCAACCATGGTTAGTTTATCGGCAGACCGTGTGTGGTGAGGTCAAGTGTGGGTACTTCCACCTTTTACAAGATGAAGAAGAGGTCAAAATATCCTCTGGAGGGTTTCTCCAGAGCTTCCTCTCGTGGAGGCCCCCCTGCCAACAGTCACGTGAGCAAGCAATGCAGGTTCTGATTCATTGCTTTTACCCACCTGGCAATTTGCCATCTGATAATTAAAAAAAAAGTACAAAAGGCTGCAACTTTAGTGCATAAAGTATATGCGGATTTATCTCGACTTTGTCATCATATTTCACGAAGTACATGAGCAATTGTGAAAATTAAGCAAAATGTTGTAATCTCTCATGAAACAATAGATCAGAAGTAAAACCTGCTGATAAATGTTCTGTTCTGCAAATGACTATAATGTCCTTAATGTTGTGGTTCTTGCGGGTTGAAACTTACCTTGGGGCAATCTGAAAAAGCATGCACACGTGTTCACTTTGATTGTGAAAGCAGAAGCAGTGGGTGGTGCGGCGTATGGTGCGTCGTATGTGGCAACATAAATATGACACGTCGCAATGCATCCTTTAATTGCCTAAAATCGATCCTTTGCCCATCAAACCTTGCGCGCGTGAGAATATGGGTGGAGTAGTGGCGAGATGTAACTACCTCGGTTGGTATACAGGAGGTCGTGGGTTCGTTCCCAAGCCTGACGCCTGTATATTTGGCGTTTGTATGTTCTTCCTGTGGCCGCTTGGACTTTTCTCCACATTTATAAACGTGTGTTTAGTGTATTTGGCTTCTGTAAATTTGGACGTGATAAGCCACTTCGTTGAGCTGTCATTTGTGGCCAGGTCGCTTCTGAAAAAGATGTGTAAATATATAGCTCAGTGGGCCTTATCTAGTAAAATAAAAAAAATAGTTTAGTTTTATATATCATGTATCGTTTATACAAATGATTCGAAAATAATACAATATTGTTAGCTTTTGGATAATGGAGTGAACAAAACTGCGTGAGATAAAAAAAACGAGAAACAGTGCAAATGTTAAGGTAAAAATTATACCAAAATAATTGACGATTGAATAAAATCGTGACTGCTAATTGGAAGGCAGGTTTTAATCATGAAATACCTATTGCAAATATAGTTTTCCTCTACAGACATAATTACACTGAACCTCTAACTGGGCACTGCAGCTTCTTTCTCGGCTCCCAATATAGAGCTGTATATGGTAGTCACATCATACATGGCTCATTAGCTTACTCTGTAGCGTGGATGTAGTTTCTGTTTGATGGATGCTTGATAACTGGAGGGCATGGGAATGTTGTGTAAGAATAGTGTCAAGTGACTTAGCCAAATATAATGTAGCGGTAAAATTAATACAAATTCCTCTATGACTGGCATTTCCATATTAAAAGTTGAAATGCATTGGATCATATTTATAAATTCTTAGTTCATCAAATGTTCAGAATAATTAGTAAAACATGATATGTTAACCTTACGCGGCTCCTCTGTGTGTCTTTGTATAATCTACGGATACACTGTACGGTATATTTGTCCTGAGAGCTCTTCCTGTACCACTCCATAAATTTTAATGAACGAGGAGTCATTTGAAGCTCATGCTATGTAGATTGTAGAAACGGGGTCTGATTCTTTTATTTTGTTTTACCTTTGACCTATAATTTGGCTTGTCAGCTCAAGTGCTGCTTCTCAGCTCTACTATTTGAAATGAAATCCCGGCATGTGCGTAACCCTGTTTCAAAATCATATGAAGAACAGGCGTGTGTGGAGTGGTGAGTAGTGAAGGTCAGGCGAAGTTGATGGATGGTGTACGGTGAGTGCCACGTGAGTGGTGAATGTCATTTGAGTATAATGTGGCAGACTGCGTGGCTAAAAATGTAAAGGGTCCGAGTTCAAGTCCTAGGTTTAAAAAGTTACACATTTGTATCGCTCTGCACAGTTTCCGTGTATTCTGGGAGATGCGAAACCACAGACAAGCGGGAAGGCAGCCAGAACTAGCACCAGCAATTGTGCAAGCTACGCGGCCCTAAATTAGGATGTTGGCCAACTCCATTAATGAGTAATTATACAGCCCATCACCTACCCTTCACAGTAAAAAATATCCAGTTTTTTTTTTAAATGTCAGCAGTGATTGCAGATAGATAGATGTTTTCCATATAAATTTGGCATTTTTACGACTGGTTTAGAGGCTGCCAATATAAATTGGAGTATGAGATACGCTTTGAGATTGACTCCATTAAATGTAATAATTTACAGCCATTTATGAAATCTCTGCTGTACGAAGGCCTCCCCAGGTGTGCCGATCATTGTAGGTTGGTGAAGGGGACAAGGTCCACGAGAGGTTCAGATATCGCTCGTCACCGGTGTTAGCTTTGGTCAAGAATTGAACTTCGGTGATCTTGTTCACAGTGCACTGCCTGAACTACTGCGCCACCATTAAAAGGGGCTACGTTTGTTTCACATAAATAGACAAATTTATAGCCAAACGTACAAGGTACGTATACACACATCAACAATATACTATCATATTGTCTCTTCAATGGACAGTTAAACTTAGCATTAGGGTACTGTCGTACCAAAATATCAAACAGGTGACATCTACAGGATGTGACAATTGACAGCCTGCAATACTTGTGCCAAAGGTGTACGGAATTGAGTTACGCCTGCTTGGTCTGTCTGCGTGGTTACATCCATTGCCTAGAGGCCTTCATGTCTCCATGTCTCCTTATCTGGCTGTTCCTCTGCCTGTATACAATCCTGCATGGATAAGCATACGGTCTCCGCTTCTCTTCCTGCCTGTGTGCCTGTCATACATATTTTTGGTAATGTTTAATGTAAAATATTTCTGAGGTCCTCTATGGATGGCTACTTGTAAAAAGATGGCATTACTGCCATACCACAGTGTTTTGCTAAATAATGTGCAATCATTTTATTTGAACGTATGCATACACATTCTTTGTTATAATAACAAAACATAAAAGATGATAAACTCACCAAATTTCAGTTGTGTCTTTTTACCTTTTTAGAGAAAAATGTCTAGTTGGAGAGAGTGGGGACAGTCTTTCCAATAAAACAACTGTAAGCTATTAAGGGACAACAAGATGACAAGTATTTAAGAGTTGAACGTTTAATTTGGGTTCAAATCAACATTATGAAAAAAGGTAATGTGGAACACTTATGGTACTATCTTGATTTGAAGCTTTCGTGACTGCAGGAATCCATACTCACTTGATGACGGACGCTTGTGTTGCGCCTGAAACTTCGTGATTTATTGTATTTTATACCTACGTGACTTAACCGAAAGAACCAAAGAGTACTTATGGTACTCTATAGTAAGGAAAGTACAGTCGCTCTCTCAAAAATAATTAAAACATATTTGCTTCCTTACAGAATACACTGTTGGTACAGCTGAAGCAAGTTGTCTCCAGGTCCTCTTGTTAGCTGTACACTGCTCACAAACTCAGTCAGTTGCCTGGGGAAATGTTAATATATAGTAATAAATAAATGATAAACACGTGAGGTTGGAACACCAGCCAGACATTTCATATAGATGTTGCAGGAAACTTTCAATGACTAAAGTATTGGCTTCAATTAATGTGTATGTTCAGTTCTAGACACACTAAGCAGCAGTGTCTGTGACGGTTGGCAGCTGGTGTGACGGTGGGCGTGAGAACTGCTGTGAACGAGTGAGTGGTGTGAACTGGCATTAGCTCAGAATGAGATTATTCACTAAACGCTTAGATACACGATCCCCTTACTCATGCCCATATATCCAATACACGTGTAGGTTGTACCTTGTAAATGCCAAACGTAAATATTTAAATTACCTCGACTTAAAGCCTTCGTGACTGCAGGAATTCATATTCTTTGGGTCTTTCGGTAAAGTCACGTAGATAGTTCAGATCTGCCTTATGTTCATGAACCCGGTCCGAGACATGTCGCTTAGTTTCCCCAATGTAACTGTTGCCGCAGACACAGAAAATATCTAATAGTTGTGTGGAAACCCTCCCCGTAGAGGCGGCTAAATCTTGACTGAGAAAGACCAAAAGAATATGAATATTTACTGTGTCTGCGGCAGCGGTTACATTGGGGAAACTAAGCGACAAGTCTCAGACCGGGTTCGTAAACATAAGGCAGATCTGAACTATCTACGTGGCTTTACCGAAAGACCCAAATAATATTTAAATTACCCTTACAGTAATGAATCCTGTACAGCCTGATTACTTAAGAATTTGGACAAAACAGGGTTGTAGGTTTATGTTATTGTTTCCTCCGACCAAATGAACATGCAATGCTCGGAAAGGGTTAATATTCCCCGACTTAATTAACCAGCCATACGTCAGTCATAACAGCAGGAGGGACTTGCAAACAAAATTGAGGCTAAAAGCTGCCAAGGGGTTTATTTGGCTCAGTGAAACCAAACTTTAGATTGATCAGATATGCATCCTCCATCAAGAATCACTCATACATTGCTGTGATGGGTTATGCAGTGTTGTTAAACAATTGTTGTAAGTGATATTCAGTCATCTGAGTCAAATGTTTCCCTGCTGAAATGAGCAGTGAGAAGATGCCTATCTCCATTGATGGCTCTAAACCATGGACATTATACATTCCCATAGTGAGGACCAGGATATTCACAGAATGGCTCCTGTTAACTTCATTTTATCAATCCAGGAACAACTGATAAACCAAGTCAATACCGAACCAGGATTTGAACTCGTAACTTTCCGACTGCGAGTCAAGCACTCTAACCGCAGCACCATCTGGCTATTGTACATACACATATGTGGTGTCCTAATGTATGTAATGTATTGCAAGGTGTAGTGATTCTTTTACACGAGAGTCACATACAGTTACAGCTCCATTAAATTGAGGTTGGAATGTAATTGCTTATATTACATTTCAGATAAGATGAAGGGCATAAAACGAAGGACACCTATTCATAACAGCATTTGGAGCAAAATGTGATGAATTCATAGTACGAATAATTCATCACTTGACCAGACATGGTGTCAGTTCTTCCAGTACAGGTGGTCTTAATGTCAAAGATAAACCTTGACCTTTGTCAAGGTTTATTTATGTCCCTCATCCTAACTCATCCACAATGAATAGAGACAGATGTCATATATCTCCTATACCTGCTCATGTTTAAATATTTATTATATTTGTACAGTATAGGTACTATAATATGAGAGCATATTTATTGAGTGACTAGTCTCTAGGTGATTGCCAAGAATCCTAAATTTGAATCGCAATTTCGATATTGGAATCAATTGCGATTCTGTGCAGGATTGTGTGATTGGCCGACTCGTGGAATGGTGGTGGGGCTAAGTTGTGTGGAGCCTGGAATGGTGTTCAGGCAAGAAGATACTATCTGCGAGACCTGGCTAGGCTAGCGGAATCACCATTAAATCACATCACTGATACTTGTATAATCCCATTTAATAACAATTCTGGCCAATACTGGCTGGTTGGTATTGACCCTGAATTCTACCATGTTGGTATAGATAATAATCGTAATATACTCTAAGTGTGTGACCGATTCCTCATATGCATAATTGGCCCATGTCTACCGTGACCCAGTATAGCTTCCGTTTAAGATGGGAGTCAATTTGGTTTGACCAGTCGAATACATTTTATTATATATGGTCAATGCATATGTAGTGACTGGGTATGTCACTATGTGGTGCCGGGCATGCGAGGCCATGGCGGATAGTATGTTGCCATTATGTGCAGCCCGGTTACTGGGTGCAGTACCAGCCCTAGCGGGGCTTGGGTGAGAGCTGGTTAGCGCGAGGGCACCATGTACAGTATGCGATGCAGGCTCTCAGTGAGGGAGCAAGAGAGAGTGTCTGCTAGCCAGGGTTACGTTGGGGCATGATACTCTGGGTGACCTGCTGACACGTGACCGGATGATATTGGTGGGGGGCCACCGGTGGACGGGCGCCGCTGGGGGTTCACGTGGCATAGAGGAGCTCTCGGGAGCCTTGGGGAAAGAGCTGGAGAGATCGACAAAGTGGGCGGGCGAGAGGCGGAGCCAGCCCCGGCCCAGGCTGATATAACGGGGGCCCCGTGTGGGGCTCGGGGTTCTTGACTGTTGGTGAGTGAAGATCCACGTCGGGTTGAAGAAGCCTCTAGCCGTGCGGTCCAGGACCCAGCTCGTGGTCCGGACTGGGATAGCGGGACCGTGTCTAGGTTTGCATAGCGTGGTTAGATGGGCGTTCAACACCCGAGTGTAGGTTACGTTATGTTATGTTGAGTTGATGTAATAGATAGTTTTGCTCCCAATATAACGTCTGTGACTCAGTTGAACTCACTACAACTGGTGTCAGAAGTGGGGTTCGTGCCTGATATATTTGGACGACGTTATTGTCTTCAGTCGCACGTTTGACAAGCATCTGGATCGCCTGTGGGCTGTTTTCATTAAGATGCGTGCGGCCGACCTGTAATTCAAGCCCCAGAAATGTCACCTACTCCAAAAATCTGTTCGGTACTCGGGCTATATAGTTAGCGAATCAGGCATCGCAATAGAACCAGAGAAAACTGCTTGCTTTCGGACGTAGCCGACCCCCACCTCGGCCAGCGAGGTGCGCAGTTTTATCAGCTTTGCTTTTTATTATCGCCAATTTGTCACGGGATTTGCGTCTATTGCAAAACCTTTCCACGCATTGACAGCGAAGGGACAAAAATTTCATTGGGGAAAGACGGAGGAGGCTGCATTCTGCTCTATTCGTGATGGGCTGGTTAATGCCCCTCCCCTACGTTATCCCGACTTTTCGTTGCCATTCGTGTTGGACACAGATGCCAGTAATACCGGCATTGGAGCGGTGTTGTCCCAGGTTGAAATGGCGGGGAGCACGTGATCACGTATGGTAGCAGGGTGCTGTCTCCGGCCGAGCAGCGGTACTGCGTCATGCGCCGGGAACTATTGGCCATTGTGCTTTTTTGTGCAGCATTATCGGCCCTACTTATACGGTAGACATTTTGAGGTGCGCTCCGACCACGCGGCGCTCCAATATGCTCTATGTATGGATCAGCCCTCAGGTCAATTATCATGCTGGCTTGAAATCCTGCAGGATTTTTTGTTCCGAGTTTCATATCGTAAAGGTTCTCACCACATGAACGCCGACGCCCTATCACGTTTGCCTGCGGGCGGGGAGTGTGCTTGTTTTTCGGGTACCGGTCATTGTAGACCGGCCGAGGTGACCTCTGTTGCGTCCACCGCGGACACAATGGGCGGGTTGGGCGATGTCCCTGTCGCACGGGACGCAGTTATCGGGTTGGACTACGAGGTATGGGGACGCCTCGAGGCAGAGGACGCGTCTCTCCTTAAATTGCGCCGGTGAGTTAAGGAAACCGCCAGAAACTCTGCTCCGTGTGGTGTCGCCTCGTTTGTCCTGCGGGGCGGCCTGCTTATGTACTGGGACAGAGGATTGCGCCATTATGCTATTGTTGTCCCTACTGCCCTGCGTGGCGAGGTTGTTTGGGTTGTGCATAAACGGTTGTTACATCTCGATATGCAAAAGACGCTGGCCGCACTTAAATTTGATTTTTGCTGGCCGGCCATGGCTTCTGACGTTGAAAATTTATTGAAGGGCTGCTTACAATGCACCTGGCGGAAGCCACCAGCAAGATCTTGTTGCCCTCCGCTGCTTTCCATCCAGGTGTCGCGTATTAATTAAATAGTTGCCCTCGACATTCTCGGGCCGTTTCCTACTTCCGCATGAGGGAACAGATACTTGCTCATGAGCATTGAGTACTTCTCATGCTGGCCTATGGCATGACCGCTTCCGAATCAATCAGCTGTGACTATTACTGAGGCGTTCCTCAATGGTTATGTTCTTGATAAGTGTGCCCCCGAGCACATCATGACGGATCAGGGTAAAAATGTTCTTCAAAACTGCTGCGGGAGGTTTGCGATTTGCTGGGGATAAAACATGTGCGCACGTCACCGTACCACCCGCAAACTGATGGCATGGTCGAATGCCTACACTGTACTCTAACCTCCATGCTGAGTCACCTGGTCAGCGAGTCACAGGTCGATTGGGACTTGCATGTTCCTGCGGTTCTTGCCAACTATAGGATGACCCCTCACACGTCCACTGGCTACTCTCCATTCTTTTTGATGTATGGGAGGGAATATGATCCTCCCATTCACATGCAGTTGCAAGCCGTGCCCGCAGTGAAAGTATCCAAAATTTCTGATTTTGTTCGCTTCACTCTTGCTCAACTTTCTGAGGCGCTGGAAGCTGCCAGTGTTAACTCCCGAGCCAGACAGTGTGTCTCTGTGTGTCTCTCTTTGCTTGTGTGTCTCTCTATGTGTCTCCGTGTCTGTGTTTTGTCTCTCTCTAAAATTTAGCAATCTTTGGAAGAACGTAGTCAACCAGGTAGGGTGTTGACTGTTGTGTTAGCCGACTCTCTGTATTGTATGGCATTACATTTCTAAGTTTACTAGGTTTGTTTTCTCATTCATTCATACCTGATGACGGTTGCTTGTGTTGCAATCGAAACGTTGTATTCTATTATTTAATTTATTTTCTTTCTACGTGACTTTACCGAAAGAACCAAAGAGTACAACACTATTTGGACAGTAGTATTTCTAAAGTTCACTGCAAATTGGATGTAGTATTTCGTAATAAAAGCCACGTGGTAATAAAAGCCACGTGTAAGAAATGCTAACCTTGACTTATGTATGATGACTGTTTGTACATTGTAAACTTGTGTAATGTCAATAAATATATGAATTAATCAACATACACATGTATGGCACACGTACTGCTTGCAATTGAAAATGGCAATAAGAGATGCCTCCTTAAGCTGGATTTGTGGGTTGGAGTAGAGTCGAGCTGTGGATAGAAGGGACAAGACGATGTTTACAAATGTCACAAAAAATATACAACTCGTATGGATACTTGCAAAAGTGCTTCCAAATATATCTTCAGTGTGAGTGCAAAAGGCTCCAACAACCAAACTAAAGCAGCCATCGCAGATGCGAAGAGTCGTGGGAGGAACATCCCGAAGTCGTTATATTAGATTGCCTTGTTTAACTTTGTACGACTATAATATATTGAGAGAAGTTCATCACGGAAATGAGTTAACAACCAAATGGGAAATTGGGTTCACAGATTTCATTATAAAAAGTGTATACGGTTTAAAATAAATTTGCTTTGTAAATAAACAGTTGTTTAACTCAGCAGCAGTAACGCCTTTAATGTGATCTTCAAGAATTGACATTGACCATTTACCCAAAAAAGCGTCACTGAGTGTTAAGACCCCATTTCAGAAGGATCCCATACATTTTTGCAGGCGGGATCAATGTTGCTATGTGGTTTCCAAATGATCAATTGTAAGGTTATTTTTTTACATTTGCCAAATGTTGGACCACACGGGGCCTACTCTTTTCAATAACTGGAATGTGTTTGGTATCTTTAATTAAAAAATGCAACATTCCCGCCCCCTCCATTTTAATATGATGAATGAGGTGCAAAGAGCATGCTTAGACACATACTTTACTGTTTAATGGTTATCGTCATAAAGATTATGAAAACGTTATAATGTAATGATTTTATGTAATATTCCGAGGAGCTATAAGCTTAATACAGCAGCGAGAATGGTTAATGGTTGACAGGCCACAAAAGACACATATCTCATGAGCAGCTTATGTTGCTATCATCATGAACTTTACACAATTGCTCCTGTTTTGGTTTATTGAAAGGTGATTTATCCAGTTTTTTTGTCGCCTCCAGTTTAAAGAGGCAATACTTACTTTATAAGGCCAAATAGGGTCGTAACTTAAAATGGGAGAACTTTGTTTTAACGAAAATGGCGGATTGTTGTCCCAGACATGTCTTGTAGTGGCCATTTATATGTCTAGGAAATCTGTGTTCCCACGTTGTGATATTTAATGCCGGCAAATAATTGCGTGATTGGTAAATGAATACAGTAATTAACAGACCCATAAACCACATGTAACATCTGTATAAATTTCACAAATTGACAACAGATTTCTTCATAGATAATACATTATTCACAACAAAGTAATTGTAAGTTATGAGGAAATTACTGGAATTGTTGCTCTTTTTTTAAAATAATGATCATTATCATGATAGAATGCCCAAGGGTGTATTCCACTCACATATGTCTACTGACAGTCATGTTTCATGCACCTATCGGAGTCGTCTTGGTTTCAAGTTGGATGCTCATAAGCTTTATACACAACCCACTTCATTTATTATAAAAAAAAAAGTACATTTATATCACATTCTACGTTAAGCACTACACAATTCAACACTTCAGACATGTTTTGCCTAATAAAATGAAGACACACTAGTGATGAGGTGCTCAGTGCACTTTTCTCAAAAGTTTATATTTTATAATTTGGCATGTAATTGTAATAATCCTTCAGGAGACGGCTTCGGAATCGGTCCTTTTATTTCCACTCCACAATACACTTGCTCACTCACTCTCCGTTGCTGGCAGACAACGGAGAGAGGACAGACCACGCACTAAGTCCCCACCGCGCACGTGGCAACCCCAGCCCCCGTCCGCGCGTGACCCTGCTCTTGTCAGTTTCAGTCTGCTCCCGATCGTTCTCCTCCACTCGCTCTTAATACCTTCGTCACGTGGTTCCCCCAGCCAATCGTTCATGGACAGCTTCGACCATTCTCGATGGTTCCCTGTCAATCCCGGGACCACGCCCCTCATCCGGCTCCCCATTAGCTGGGGCCCCGAATGGCTAGGCCAATCACTCCTGATGACCTGTCGTGATGACGCATGGGCCATGGTCCCTATCTCAACCCTTATTGGCTACAAGCAGGACCGGCAAGCCAATCCCCACGTGAACCCTCTATGGCTGTTATTACATCACCCCCCCCCCCCCGGTGAAAAAATTTAGCCGTCTCGGCTGGGAAAAGGGTGAAGAACCAATTCCGCAACATCTTATTAGGGCACCAAGGTGCGTTTAACAATTTGAGGGTGAACCGGCGTTCCTGCGCCTAACAACATTTAAAACAGTCACCCATAATAATAAAAAAAAATCACAACATACATTAGGGCGCCCCTGCAGCGCGGTAATGACAGGGAATCAGCGAAACGATCAAACGTTAACGAAACGGAAGAGATTTCGACCACGTACGCGACGCGGGACCCTCTCCGCTCCCAGCGCAAGGTCGCTTTGCTTCCGGATGGACAGGAGGTGGCAGGCTCGAAGAAGAAGTCGGTTGTTGGTGCTTGGTCACGTCCAGGGCGGGCCCCGTTGGAGGGGGGGCAGCGGGGGCTTCCTCAGCCCTCAGAACCTGTTCATCTGCAGGAGGCACAACACAATCCCCCCTGGGATCAACGGGCGTGTCAAGCGGCGTAGTCGGCCCAGCAGAACCCGGCAGGTCAGCTATTGGGGATGAAGGACCGACACGCGCGTCAACATAGGGTTTAAGTCGTGAGGAATGAACATACCACCGACGTTTGCCGTATTGAACGCGGATACTTTGCGAGTTCCGAACTTCTACGAGCGTCACAGGCCCCCGCCATGGCCTGTGCAGTTTAGGGGATGTGCCCGCCGGTACCTGGGGGCAGTGGAGCCACGCCAGGTCTCCCACTGACCAAGGCATGCGAGTATGCGATCGACGCGCGTACCGTTCGTTCCTTGCCTGAGCACGGGCCGTCGCACACCGGGCAGCCTCTCGCGCTTCCGTTACTCGTTCAAGCGAGTCACGCACGTGGTCAGGCAGGGAGCGGGACGATTGTTTACTCGGCGTACCCAGTTGCACATCGATGGGTGGAACATTTTCACGGCCATACATCAAAAAAACGGTGAGTATCCCGTGGACGTGTGCGGAACCATGCGGTATGCCGCCAAGACGCCTGGTATGTGCAAGTCCCAATCGGTTTGCTTTTCACTGACCGTGTGAGAAAGCATAGCGGAAAGGGTACGGTTGAATCGTTCCACCATACCATCTGTTTGTGGATGGTATGGGGAGGTGCGAACTTTCTTTGTACCTAGCGCGTCACAAACTTCCCTAAGCAATTTAGAGGAGAAATTCCGGCCTTAATCTGTGAGCAGCCTTTCAGGTGCCCCCTTGTCCATGACATACCCGTTCAAGAAAGCGTCGGTGATGGACGCTGCCGTTTGGTCGGGCAGAGGCCAGGCCATCAGCCATCGAGAAAAATATTCCACCCCGACCAGAAGGTATTTATTGCCCCTAGCCGACGGGGGAAACGGCCCCAGAATGTCGAGAGCCACTAATTCGTTAATACGGGACACTTCAATGGAACGCAACGGTGGTACATAGTGGTTCCGAGGCGGCTTCCTTTTCGCACAGTCATGGCACGAGCGGACAAAATCATTGATGTCCGCCGTCATACCGGCCCAGAAAAAATCCTTTTGCATCGCGGCCACAGTCTTTCGGACGCCAAGGTGCATCAACTTATCAGCGTGCAGAGCACGGAGCAGGTCGTAGCGAAGCGAAGTAGGCACCACCAAGCGTGGTCGGTCAGACACCCCGTCGGTAAACATTAGCAATCCCGACTTACCCCGGAACATCTGCCACTTCCAGCCCGCCAATTGCGATTTCTGTTTCCCAACCAATTTACGTAGTGGAGACAGCGAGGCATCGGCCTCCTGCTCGCGCAACCAGACCGCGTGCGGCAGCCATAAGGTGTCATCGGTGTCCACCGACACCTGCTGGTCCTCCTCTTTCGCTTTCGCCCCTGCGTCGTCCTCATTCGCTATCGCCCCCATAACCGGGCAGGGCGACGTGGGCGGTGCGGCGCAGCGGTGCGTGCCCGTCAGGCAAGTGCACGGAGGAACGGGCGGCAGCCTTGAGAGCGCATCAGCGTTCGCATGACGGGCTCCCTTTCGGTACGTTATATCGAAGGAAAATTCCTGTAACGATTCCAACCACCGGGCCAATTGGCCTGACGGCTGATCCAATTTGAGGGAATATTGCAAAGCCGCATGATCAGTGCGGACCAGGAATTTCCGTCCATACAGTACGGTCGGTACAATCGAACAAAATGGACAATTGCCAAAAGTTCCCGCCTTGTCACGCAATATCGCGTTTCCGCAGGGGACAGAACCCTGCTGCCATATGCCACCACCCTCTCAACCCCATCCTTACGTTGCGACAAAACGGCCCCAATGCCGATATCACTAGCATCCGTATCAAGGATGAACAGCTGTGAAAAATCTGGGTAATCTAACGTAGGCGCCGTGGCGAGGTGGTCCCGAAGTGCCATAAAGGAACTTTCTTCCTCCTTCCCCCATTTAAACCTTTGATTTTTGCCAGTCAGAACGTGTAATGGTTTTGCCAACGTCGCAAAGTTCTTAACGAAGCGGCGATAATAGGAAGCGAATCCAATAAACCGCCGAACATCACCCACTGAAGTGGGTGTGGGCCACTCACGTACACACTTCGTTTTCAGAGGGTCAGTGGATACGCCGTCCGAACCGACAATATGACCCAGGTAACGGACGGAGTGTTGCAGGAGGTGGCATTTCCTCGGTTTAAACTTAAGGTCAGCCGCACGCATTCTTTGAAAAACTGTCTCAAGGCATTGGAGATGTTCCTCGAACGTGCGGCTAAAGACAATTATATCATCTAGATATATGAGGCACGTTTCCCACTGCAGTCCCGCCAACACCAATTCCATGAGCCGCTGAAACGTGGCCGGAGCCGCGTTCAGGCCCATCGGCAACCGATTAATTTCAAAGAGGCCTTGCGGCGTGCGGAATGCCGTTTTGGGTTTTGACTCGTCATCGAGGGGAAGCAGCCAGAAGCCCGAGGACAGGTCAAGGGTGGAAAATAATTTAGCACCCGATAAAGCATCCAATGAGTCATCCATCCTCGGTAAGGGGTACGCGTCCGCTACTGAGATTTTGTTCAACCGGCGGAAATCAACGCAAAACCTCGTACCACCATCTTTTTTCTTAACCAAAATGACGGGCGCGCCCCAAGGATTATTGGATGGCGAGATAATATCCGCCGCCAGCAATTCATCTACCGCCCCACACACGTGTTCCCTTTCCGCCGGGCTCATGCGGTGAGGGTGCATACAGACAGGTGGCGATGCACCGGTTTCAATATGGTGCGACAAAAGCGATGTGCGTCCGAGGTCCAAATCATTCCTGCTGAACACATCAGCGTACTGCAGCAACAGCGAACGCAAGGCGTTCCTATGTTCATTTGACAAGGAAGAATTCTCTCTGCATAAATCCGCGATCCAGCGTTCTTGTGAACGATCACGCGGAGACCCATCAGCAGGCATCCGAGCGCGTGGCGGTTTTTCACAAGAGGCGAAATCGGTAGTGGCGTGAGCCAGCACCGATCCCTCCGGAACAACAACGCGATCAAGTCCCCCATTCAAGACCTGTGTAATACCGTTGAGGACTCTTGGACACCCGGGGTTGAGGCACACGTATTTATTCCGCAACAGTTGTCACAACCACGGACATACAATACTGGAGGGGGTATCGGCCCCCTCACCCGGCTAGCTGGGAATACACTGCTAGCTATCTCTGACCTACCTCCTAGTCCTCCACTAACGGGCTAGGGGAGGCTGTCTGGCCCGACACTGGTAAGTCGGGCTACGGTACCCGGAGTCCCAGAGCACTAGCTCTGGTTCTCGGGACCACGCCGCTGGCTCGGTCCTGCGCGGCCCTGACAAGGGCGGCGTCCCAGGGGAATCCAGGGCTCTAGCTAGACGATCTTCGGTCTTCACTGGTTTAGCTTTAACATTCTGCCCCGAGCCCTCTGACACATCCCCCTTTATACTCAACCCCCGCTGAGGGGTGGGGCCCCGGGCTGCCTGGTGCGGACGTCGTTGAGAGCACCCCCCCCCCGTGCACTCACGTAGCCCCGCCCACTGTGTTTGTTTCCCATAAGCTGCCATGCATAACGGCTCTCTCTCTAACACCCCTACATCACCCCCCCCCCCCCGCATAGCTTGCAGCCGTTCCGGCTGCCAACATACAAAAAAAACGACAATAAAAGCGCATTTACCCCCTGACCGCGCGTGTGCCTCACTATTTTTCAACAATAACAAGAACAACACAACAAGAACGCAACAGCAAGAAGAGAAAACAACCCGACGCACCCCCCGATTAAATACGAATTCCGTAAAAACAGTCTATACACTATTTGCAGGGAACCCACCACACACACAACACGCAATGAACAATCTATGTACACATCTTCCGGCCTCACAACAGTCTGCGCATTTTAGCGCGTGTCCGTGCAGCGGGCCCCTCACATGGGGTAACCCCGGGTGGTGGACCGTCAGGTGGCAACTGTCCGTCTCGGAGTGAGTCCTCATCCGACGCCGCGTGACCCTTGGCATTCCCAGGAGGGGTGATCGGGCGTGAGCCCATCATTCCTGATGCACCTGGAGGTGGCACAGCCGGCAAGGCATTAGGTGAGTGCGACGGAGACGGACCCAGTGAGTCGGTCGACCCCCCACATGTTTGGCCACGCGTGTGTGAAGTGGGGATGTGTACCGCAACGAAGGGTTTTAATCTAGAGGGGTGGACGAACCACCGCCGCTTCCCCCATTTGATGCGCACGCACTGCGGTTGCAAAACCTCGACCACCTCCACAGGGCCCCGCCACGGCCGCACCAGCTTAGAGGAGGTTGCGAGTGGCACCTGGGGACAGTGCAGCCATGCCTTGTCCCCTGGCTTCCACTGCAGCATGTGCGCCCAACCCAGTCTGAGCCGTTCATTCGCTTTCTGACGGAGGTCAGAGTTTTGCATGGCAGCATCCCGTGCCTCTGTCAATTTGGCCAAATTAAATTTTACATGGTCAGCCAATTTAGTTTTTCCCTGAGGCGCGGGGATCTGCAGCTGGGCACGAACAGGCGGGTCAGGTTCGCGGCCGTACATGAGGTAGAAGGGTGAAAATCCCGTAGCTGCGTGGGGGGCCATCCGGTACGCCGCCAATACCCCTTGAATTTGCAAGTCCCAATTGGTCTGTGAGTCCGACACCTGCTGTGACAACATTGACGCGATGGTCCGATGCAGACGCTCGACCATCCCGTCAGTCTGCGGGTGATACGGGGAGGTACGAATTTTCTTCATGCCCAGGAGCTCACAGACTTCTTTGAGCAATTTACCGGAAAAATTTTTGCCCTGGTCGGTCAGCAGCCGCTCCGGAGCACCTTTGTCCAGGACATAACCCTGAACAAAGGCCTCCACGATGGCTGCTGCCGACTGGTTGGCAAGGGGCCAGGCCATAGGCCAGCGTGTAAAATACTCCACACCAGTTAACAAATATCTATTGCCCCTGGGTGTGGCGGGCAATGGGCCCAAAATATCTAGCGCGACGAGTTTGTTAACTCTGGACACTTTGATTGACTGCAAGGGTGGGTTAGACACACGTGCTGGCGGTTTTCGTTGCGCGCACCGAGGGCATGACCCCAGTAAATCCTCGACTTTTGTCCTTTGTCATGCCTGGCCAAAAATAATCGAGTTGGAGTAAGGCGAGGGTCTTTTGGGTCCCCAGGTGTAGGAGGCGCTCATGTGTGGCCCACACCGCCTTTCCCCGCAACCACGAAGGGACCACCAGCCGATGTCGATGGGATTTTCCGTCCCAGTGCATCAGCAGACCATGCACCAATTCCCATGCGTCGGCATCACCCCTGCCCTGCCCAGCACAGCCGACGTGATGACGCAACCCGAGGAGAGAGGTATCCTCCATCTGGAGGCGCCCCCATTCATTGACGGGTATCCCCAACAGGGAATCTTTTTCCTGTTGTGCGATTGAATTTGGAACCAATGTTTCGTCGTGGCCGGCGGCCGCAAGGACCGGAACCGGTATGTCCCCTGCTGGCCTGCAACGTCCCGACCCCAGGAGGCATGCACATTCGGAGGTGGTTGGCATGCGCGACAAAGCGTCAGCATTTGTGTGGCGAACGCCCTTACGGTAGGTGGTTTCAAAATCAAAATCCTGGAGGATCTCCAACCATCGGGACAATTGTCCCGATGGCTGTTGAACTCGCAGGGCGTACTGCAGTGCCGCATGATCTGTGCAGACGGTGAAATGCCGACCGTACAGATATGGGCGATACTGTTGGATGAAATAGACAATTGCCAACAGTTCCCGACGGGTGACACAATATCTTTGCTCCGCCGGAGACAACACCCGACTGCCGTACGCAACCACCCGTTCCACGCGTCAACCACCTGGGAAAGCACGCCCCCAATACCTGTGTTGCTCGCATCGATGTCGAGCAAAAAAGGCTTTAAAAAATCGGGGTAACTCAAGGGAGGAGCTTTTACCAGGGCGTCCCGAAGGGAGCAGAAAGCAGCCTCCTCCTCCTGACCCCAGTGGAACCGAACCCCTTTTGATGTTAAAGCGTGTAGGGGTTTTGCAATCGTCGCAAAATCTGCGACGAAACGTCGGTAATACGACGCGAAGCCAATAAAACTCCTGACCTCTCCCACCGAGGTGGGAGTCGGCCAGGAGCTGACGCACTGCGTTTTGGGGGGATCGGTAGCAATACCTGAGCGCCCCACGATGTGTCCCAAATAACGCACCGAATCGCGTAACAGATGACATTTTTGGGGTTTGAATTTCAAATTAGCAGCCCGCATCTTTAGGAAAACCGCCCGCAACCTCTGGAGATGTTCGTCAAAAGTTTTACTAAAGACGATAACGTCATCCAAATAAATCAGGCACGAATCCCATTGCAATCCAGCCAAAACCAATTCCATCAAACGCTGGAAAGTTGCCGGCGCTGAGTGGAGTCCCATCGGCAACCGGTTGAATTGGAACAGGCCGTGCGGTGTACGGAAAGCAGTTTTAGGCTTTGAATCATTGTCCAGAGGAAGCTGCCAGAATCCCGAAAGTAAATCCAATGTGGAGAAGAATCGCGCTCCCGCCAAGGCGTCCAGCGATTCGTCCATCCGTTTAGCGGGTATGCGTCGGCAACCAAAATTTTGTTAAGGCGCCGAAAATCAACGCAAAACCGCAACGAGCCGTCCTGCTTTTTAACCAGGACGATCGGTGCTCCCCAAGGGCTGGTGGAAGGAGAAATGATGTCGGCGGCTAACATGTCATCAATAGCCGATTTGACATGGTCCTTTTCGGCGGGACTTAACCGAAACAGATTCTGGCGTATTGGCGCGCTGTCACCCGTATCAATATGGTGACGCAGCAGATGAGTGCAACCCAAATCGTATTTGTCCCAACTGAAAACGTCGGAAAATTCCCGCAGTAGCGTTTTAAGCTGTTGACGCTCTGAATTTGACAGGTCCGTCGATCCCGCACAAAGCGCCTCGAGCCACCCTTCATCGCTGTCCGAATGTGGTCGCGGCACAGGGACAGCACTCACGTGATTCGCGACGGGTTCCTCACAGGGCACCGGCGTCGCGTGAGCAAGCACGGTCCCCTGCGGGACCACCACCGTCTGCGAGCCCACATTGAGGACCGCGATGAAGGGGTCTCCGTCCCCTCTTATTATGGTCTGGACCGGAAGTAAATGAGGTCCACTAACCTCGGCCCTAGATGGCCCCAGCAGAACCCCTCGGGCCCCAATGCCCTTAGCGAAGGGCCGCCGAAGTTTCAAAGGAACCAACATTTGTGCCCCCGGAGGAACGCGCACCGTTCTATCTACAAACGCCGGCACCGTTGCGAACGCCGTCCGACTCGTACCGGGGGATGGCAGAAACGCCATGCGTCGGCCCGACGGGAGCTCAATGCATCCCTGGTCGATTAATATCCTAATCGGCATTTTGGCCAGGAAGTCCCCAGCAGGCACGGAACCGCCAGCGAGGAGGAAACAAAAATCGGCCCAGACAATTTAATATCCCCGATACAAATTAGGGCTCGAATCTGTCCGATGATGCCAAGTGAGCCCCGTTAGCAGCAAAGAATGGCACGTTAACAGGCATCAAAGGACGGCTCTGGGCAGGGAGAATATTGTAAATTAACTCCGAAATAATGGTCGCCGATGCTCCCGTATCGACCAGGATGCGCACCTCGACCCCGTCGATGTGCCCCACAACGGCCGACGACCCCGACGACGCGGCTACAACACGATGGGCCAACACGGACCACTGGCTGGGTTCAATCTGAGTACCCAGAGCGGTGCGTGTTGGTGCGATGGTGCGCGATATTGGCCCCCCAATCGGTGCGGTGTATGAGTGTGTGGCGGGTGTGTGCGTGGGCCAAACATGTGAGGTGCCGCGACTCGCCGGGTTATGATGATGGAGCTTGGGAAGAGGGCCGGCGTCCCGTCGAGGTGTCGTCCCGCGCTGCCGAGGAGAGCGGCACCCCGAGGCGACATGGCCCCGGATGCCGCAGTTGTAGCAGCGCGGGAGCGCTGGTGACGACGACGGATGATCGGGATGGCTCGAGCCGCCCCGGTCCGCCCGTACTCCCGCTCCCTGCCGCCGTTGATGGTCGATGGCGCAGATCTCCTCCGCCGGAAGGGTGGCTGTGGCCACGGTACGCCCGCTCGCCGCCTTGCTGGCCTTGCGTCGTTGCGCGAGCAGGTTTGTGTGGAGGAGTCGTGCTGCTTGGAGGGAGCACATCTCCGCGTCGTCCTGTGCGACGATGACGATCTCCAAGTCGTCCGCCAGCAGGAGTATCTTCTCTGTAACCATGGCGTCGACACCTTAGTTGTCCATCCGTGGAAAGGCCGCCTTTGCCAGTGCCAGGAGGCTTGTGCGGTACGCCAAAGGCGACTCCTTTGCCCCCCGCTGGCGATCGTAGAAGAGTTGGCGACAGTCTGACGGCGGACCGTAAACTGCAGCCAGCACCTGCATCGCCGTCTGCAGCGTAGAGCGCCTCTCCTTCGGTGCCGATGTTAAAGTGGCGAGGGCGTCGCTGTCGAGGAGTGCTGGCAGCGCGCGGAGAGCCTCGGCGTCCGTCCACTTCGCCATCTCCTGGTGAGCGAGGAAGCGCCGCTGGAAGCCGCCCCAGTCGCCTTCCTCGCCCACAAATTCTTTGAGTGGAGGCAGTCGCTGATGTAGCGCAGCGGCTGCCGCAGAAGGTCGCCCTTCCTCCTCCCCCTCACCCGGCTCTGCTTCGGCGTGCACGACCGATGGCATCGCCGGTCGCACCCGTGGTGACGTCCCGTCCGTTGGCGATGACGCGGCAGGTACTGTATGCCCGCCGTTGGACGCAATGCTCAGGCCGGCCACGCCCTCAACTGCAGCTGCGGTGATGGTGGGATTTTCAAATTGGTGTTCCGCCGAAATGGCGAGAAGGCGCTGTGGTCGTCGGCTTTCGTCGCCCCGTGGCGGTCCAGCAGCCCCCAGCTGAGTGATGTGGTCCAGCATGCTGGCAGCGGCGTGCAGCAGCTCCATCAGCTTGGCGTGCGCCTGCCTCAGCCCCTCTGCCGACACCTCTCCACCCTCCTGTTGCTGCGGCGTAGCCGTATCTGGCCCCGACTGCTCCGTGCTCTTTTCACCCGTCCCGGGCTCTCCGACTGCAGCGGTGTCCTCCGCCCCCGGTATCCTGACCCGAGCTGACCGGCGCGTGTCCATGTTCATAGATTTTTACTTCTGACACCAGATGTAATACCGTTGAGGACTCTTGGACACCCGGGGTTGAGGCACATGTATTTATTCCGCAACAGTTGTCACAACCACGGACATACAATACTGGAGGGGGTATCGGCCCCCTCACCCGGCTAGCTGGGAATACACCGCTAGCTATCTCTGACCTACCTCCTAGTCCTCCACTAACGGGCTAGGGGAGGCTGTCTGGCCCGACACTGGTAAGTCGGGCTACGGTACCCGGAGTCCCAGAGCACTAGCTCTGGTTCTCGGGACCACGCCGCTGGCTCGGTCCTGCGCGGCCCTGACAAGGGCGGCGTCCCAGGGGAGTCCAGGGCTCTAGCTAGACGATCTTCGGTCTTCACTGGTTTAGCTTTAACATTCTGCCCCGAGCCCTCTGACACATCCCCCTTTATACTCAACCCCCGCTGAGGGGTGGGGCCCCGGGCTGCCTGGTGCGGACGTCGTTGAGAGCACCCCCCCCGTGCACTCACGTAGCCCCGCCCACTGTGTTTGTTTCCCATAAGCTGCCATGCATAACGGCTCTCTCTCTAACACCCCTACACCTGTATGAAAGGTGCCTGACCTGGGCGCACAATCGTTTGTGCCGCCGCCAAAGAAAAAGATTTCGATACGGAATTCGATGCCTTTCGCACCCCTTCCCATTTGAAGCGGTTTTCGGTAACGTAGCGGAATGAGCATTTGCGCTCCCGATGGAACTTCCACTGTAGCCGCAACTACAGCAGTAACTGCATTACCTGTAGGCGCCTTGGCCAGCAGGGAAGGCAGGAACGCCATCCTACGACCCCCCGGCATTTCCAAACAGTCCTGGTCGACCCGTATTCGCAACGGCATCCGGCGCAGGAAATCCGTCCCCAACAAGCATGGAACAGCTAGCGAGCGAGAAATTAACACAGGTCCTGCGGCGGTAATATTTCTGATAGCGATGCTCACATCCACCTGTCCGCAGATACCCATGCTCCCCCCATTGGCGGCAACACACGCATCATTAACCTTGCGTATTCTCGACGCAGGAATGGACAACAAATGAAAAATTACATCCGAAATGATGGTAGCCGATGCGCCAGTGTCCACCAAGATACGGATGTCAACGCCGTCGATGCTACCGCGTACCATCGACGAGCCCGACGCCGCAGCCACAATCCTGCGAGCCAATTTCTTCCACTGTGTAGCAGAGCGTGTCAATGGAGCAGGAGAGGTAAAATTGGCCTTAGGAGTGTAAGAATGAGTGCGAGTGGATGAGTGATGTGACACGACCTGCTGGGTGTCCGATTTGTGCCGACTCGCCAGAGGTTGTTGCAGCTCCGCGGCAGGTAGAGGAGATGGAGGTCCCCTTGGCGGAGGAGGCGACAGCAGAGGTTGGCAGCGGCAGTCACGGGCGAAGTGGCCCCGTCTGCCGCACTTAAAACACGCGGCCGACGTCGGCCGGTTGTCGGACGACCCGGCCCTCGCACGCGGTCGGCCCGTGTAGTCGTCCCGCTGGTCGCGCAGCCGCCGGCCCGGAATCCTATGCGGGACAGCAGCAGCCAGCATGTCGTCGTCGCCCGAGTCGTCGGAGCAGTGGACAACCAGTCGAGGAGACCACCCCAGAGGCGGCCCGTCGATCTCGGGTATCCCCGTCCACGCCGCCATCTGGTCCCACCGCTTGATATTAAACTTAGCGTCCAGGCAGCGTGCCACCCACCGCGATGAAAGCGGTTCATGGCCGCACACTGGTAGAGAGATGTTGAGCTCCTGAGACAACTCCAGCATGCGGGAAAGGATGAGTGGATCCAAATGCTCGGCCGTTGCGTCGGGGTAGGCGGCCATGGCCATCGCCATCAACGCCCCCCGATAGGCCAACGGCGATTCCTCCGGTGCCCGGCGACGCGACATACATTTTCTGGTGGCCGATGTCGGCGGGTCGTAAAATTCCGCCATCTCTGTGAACGCATCCTGCAGTGTCTTCTTCTTGGACGCCGGAATGGAGCGGAAGACTCCCAGAGACACATCATCGAGCAGCGTAGGTAGCGCTCCCAGCGCTTCTTCCTCCGTCCAGTTGACAGATTTAAAAGCCGACTCGAAGCACCACGTAAAAGCACTCCAATCGCCCCCGGCAATAAATTCTTTTATTTGTGGAAGGCGATGTCCGCGGTGGCAGGCGCGTGCCGCGGGAGTCTCCGGCCGCCGTTCCCGCTCTCCGCTCGGTGCAGACAAAATGGCGTCCGGCGGCCGCGTGGTAGCAGGCGCGCCCAAAATGGCGGCCGACGACTCCGGCGCAGCCGCCCCACCCAAGACGACGGCGTCCTCCCGCGTGGCAGGAGCAATGGCGGGTCCCGCTTCCATAGCAGGACCCCTTCCCGCGGCGTCCAGCTGATCGGCGATCTGGCGACCCACGGCTGGTGAGGACGCCACCGCGGTCACCAGGCTTAGCAGAATTGCGCGCAATGACTCAATCTGCTCCGCCATCAGCCGCCATTCGTCTCTCGGTCCTGCGGTGGTCGCATCTTCCCGCGGTCGACGCTGAGAGGCGTCGAGGCGAGCGTCGTCAGCCGGCGGCACCAGGGCTGTAGCTCCCAACAGCTCATCTTCCTCCGACAGAGGCACGGGCAGGTTCTTTTTTCTGAGGTGCTTAGACATCTTGACGATCGTCCAAACAGTCGCAGAATTACTTCTGACACCAGTGTAATAATCCTTCAGGAGACGGCTTCGGAATCGGTCCTTTTATTTCCACTCCACAATACACTTGCTCACTCACTCTCCGTTGCTGGCAGACAACGGAGAGAGGACAGACCACGCACTAAGTCCCCACCGCGCACGTGGCAACCCCAGCCCCCGTCCGCGCGTGACCCTGCTCTTGTCAGTTTCAGTCTGCTCCCGATCGTTCTCCTCCACTCGCTCTTAATACCTTCGTCACGTGGTTCCCCCAGCCAATCGTTCATGGACAGCTTCGACCATTCTCGATGGTTCCCTGTCAATCCCGGGACCACGCCCCTCATCCGGCTCCCCATTAGCTGGGGCCCCGAATGGCTAGGCCAATCACTCCTGATGACCTGTCGTGATGACGCATGGGCCATGGTCCCTATCTCAACCCTTATTGGCTACAAGCAGGACCGGCAAGCCAATCCCCACGTGAACCCTCTATGGCTGTTATTACATAATGATGAACTGGTTCAACAATTACTTTGTATTCTTTTTGTTCACAATAATACATCTGTAGTGGGTTCAACTGAGTCGCAGACGTAGACTATGGAGGCAGCATATTTATTTAGTTCCAACACATGGAGTAACTTCCCCTTAACAGAATAACAACCTCGGGTGATGACCACCCAGCTAACTACACTAGTTACGACGTAACTGTTACTACGGACCTGGGACCAACAGCGTCTGCCCGGGTCCACGTGCTGGAAGACTCGTAGAATGGAGATCGTAGACGAAGGGTTCTTTTCCCAGGATGAACAACCCCGGTCCCTCTCGGGACCCGGCTTATATTCTCTGCGGCGTGGCCGGCTCCGCCCTTGGCCACTTCCACATTCCAGAACCATTGGGAAGGATCTGGGTCCCTATCACGTGACCCCCCTAGCCCCCTCCTGGGGGCCCCTCTGTCATCTTAACCGGTCACGTGTCCCCCTGGGTCAACCAGAGTGCCATGGCCTCACACGACCTTCCCCTTTGGTCAGCACCCACACACCGTGTCTTGTAGGGCCGGCACTGCACTTACAGCATGGTGACATCCAGCGATGTCACTACACATCCATCAAAATACATGTGTAAAAAAGATCGTACTTCGCAAAGGTGATTCTGGTCGATATCGGCTGGCTAGTAAAAACCTCATTCCAGCCAGCCAGTAACGTTCACAATCACCAATGAATTGTTTTGCCAATGCCCATGTATTACATTTCAATGCTGACTACCACTGGAACCTCTTTGACCACCGCTCAAATTACCGACGCCAACAGAACTAGCAGAACTGGGATCATTAGTATTGTGGATTTACTGGGGCTTTTTAGTCTAAATTAACTCATCTGGCACTTATAAATTGTATGAAGGCATGTACAGTCACCAAAACTGTCGACGTAATTATATTGCATTAACCAACAGGACACTTCGATGACCACAAAGGCCTGTGAACTGTTGTGGCGCTCCAAAAAGAAAATATTGCAGCAATTTTGTGCAAAGTGAGTTTCCGACGTGCAACAAGGTTTTATTCCACTCACATCTGTCCACAGTGCGTGACAGCAGCATATAAATACTTAATGGGTTTGGTAATGGAATGACTTTGCACACATGGGTAGGCCACCTGACAAGGAGCAAGCTGAAAAAATGATTTCACTCACTTGAATTTACGTCAATTCAGGGTGGCTTGGCACTGTGCAAGGCAACATTTATAATGCAGTGCATTCCAATGGCATATTCAAATTTCTGTATGCAGTGTTATTAAGCTATTTCTGGATAAAGGGCATTATTATCAATTATAATTTTTAAATGTACTTAAGTATAGCATAGTATATGATTGAAACATATCATGGCATACTGTAGTTTACTTTGACTTTTTAAAAATACAAGTGACGTGACAGACATTTTTCTTAGCAATACACCCACTACGTATGTGGGATAGAAATTACAGGCAATCAGGAACACGTGGATTCGAGAACGTAGACCAGTTAGACACATCGTATTGACGATTAATACGAGTGAGTGGGCTTGGGCAGGGCACTTTTCTAGAAAGAATGGGGTGGTTAACACAAAGGTTAACACAAAAGATAGAGTGGCGGTCAAAGGAGGGAACGCACCTGAGAGTACATGTGTAATGGCCTCGAGGGTGGCACCATGGTGTAGCGACAGTGCCGAGTGAGGAGTGGTACTGTAAGGGCAGAGCCCGGGTGTCACTGAAAGAGAGGTTGCGTGAGGACGTGACAGCCAGTTGAACCCGAGAGGGCACGTGACCGGACGAGAGGGGCAGGGGGACCCCCAGTTCGGGGTGAAAGGATCAAGTGACCCAGGGTTCCCACGAGGGTTCTGGAGCAGTTATAAGCGGGGTCTCGAGAGGGATCTCGGCGGTTCAACTCTGGGAATGAAGTCGCCATCCTCGATCCTCTGTCTCTGGTCTTCACACGTGGACCAGGCAGCCTGTTAGCTGTCCTGGTCCGACTATATAGTTATCCCTCCGAGTGTTAGTTAAGTTAACCGTGGTGGTCATCACCCTATGTTGTTATCCTGTTAGAGTTACCTGTTTGTGTTAAATAAACGTGCTGCCTCCAAGTTCAAGTGTGCGCCTAAATTAAACACACTACACATGTGTAGTGAGTCACTTCGGAACCACTATTCAGTAGACAACAACGTTTATTCTACATTACATAACTCCGTTACACACAGGACTACAATACACCTGACTATAACATGCCTATCTCTTGCGCACACGGGATAACTATAACCGTGTCAGAGCAGCCAACGTGCTGTCTGACTCACGATGTCGGCTTCCACTTCACATGCAGACAGCCCCAATATGCGAGCGGAGCTCCCTTTTTATCCCTCTCGGCGCGACCTGACTCCACCCTCGGCCACGCCTCCCTCTGGAACATTTCCGAAGGTTCCAGACTACCTTGCATGTGCCACCTGCCCGGCTCCGCCCTTAACCACGCCCCCTTCAGGAACCCTCCAGAAGATTCCCAGCTACACTTCCCGTGTCCCCCCCTCCTCAACCCGGCCCATCACGTGCTTCACCGATGCCGGGGTGACTCGTCCTCACATGCCCCCCTCCGCCAGCAGCCCTCATCACGCTCCCGCGTGACCAAATATGCGGCAATTACTCGCTGCGCTGGCGGAGTGGCTGCTATTCCCTGTTTTGTCGGTAGGACTCATTTGCCTCTTTCTGCGAGCACCCAGTAACACGCCCCTAGTGACCCACTGTATGGTACTGCACGGTGTGCTCGCCTCTGCACCCATATTTTCTTGTTTTACAGCACTTCGCGCTACGCGCCGTAGTGATCCATTTTACATCACTACACATGCGTCGCAAAGGTGTAGTGATAGTGATGAACTTAGCTAATGTGTAGGTGAACTTAGCTCATGAGCTATCATTTGTGGCCAGGTCACTTCTGAAAAAGAAGCTAATGGCTCAGTGGGCTTTCCCTGGTAAAAAAGGATACTTTTATTTGTATATATTTTTAAAGTTATTGTTTACCTTTCGTATACTTTGCACTCCTATCCTGTTTTTGTATTGTTTGTTGTTGTAACGTTCTGACCCGTCCTTAATGGATATCTTTGAGAAAAACCTTCATAGTTCATCGGATTCCTTTATTATAAATATAAATTATCATCCTTATTCTGAGGTGCTAGATGCATTGTATGACTGAGAGATATAGGCATGATTTTGAAAGACCTTCATCAGTGGATAGATCGTGATTGATGATGATGTGTTCACTTTAATTAGCATTAGGATGTGTTGTAGAGCAGTTTTGGATGTTAGTTCAAAATCGGCACAGAATACGTAATAATTTTATTTCATGGGTTAAATTCATGAGGGGGAAAAATTATGGTTATAAATGCAGTGCAGAAAAAAAATCCGAAGTGATTCTCTGTTCAAATAAGCAATGAGGCGCAGTGCTCATCGCCTATTTAGAGCCCTGGGCCAGTGTATGTAATTCCGAATTCCTATGGTGGGGGCGAGTCTCTCTAGTGTATGGCAAGCATGTGCAAATCACACATCCAAGTTTAAGTCTGTGCACCATGCGAAAGCTTCGGGAGTTGTGCGACTAATACTGCTCAGTCGGCCGGATAGCGGGCGTAGGATGCAGTTATTTGCGATATGGTCCATTGTCTGGTTCGGGTGGCCACAGTCACACTGTGGGTTGTCTTTAATTCTCCACATGTGGAGGAGTTCTGCGCAGTAGTTTTCTTGGCAGATCAAAGCCGTGCGGAGTAATGGTGGGATTGTCGATGAGGCTTTTAATTGGAGCTTCCGCAAAACTCCATAGTGTTGGCCAGCGGTCTTCAGTTGACCCCACGTCATCGAATTGTCTTGCGTGATCCCAGATTGGTTTCCGGGATTTCAGACAGGTTCATGGAGGGTTGAGTAGGTCCCGGTATAACAGTAGAGGCACACTTCCTCGCATTTTTCCCAGTTGGTTTGATATCGCAGCATCCCAGCAGAGGTTTGCTGGAACAATGTTGGCCAAAACCGGTAGCTCAGTGGAAGTGCATTTCAGTGTGCCCGTTATTGTTTGAAGGACGCCGTTAATCTGGACATCTAATTTCTTTGTGTGGGCGCTTGATGTCCAGACTGGCATGCAGTACTCAGCACTGGAGTACACGAGTGCGAGGGCGGCCGTGTGGAGAGTTTTGGTGGCGGCTCCCCACGTTGTACTGGCCAGGGTGCGTATCAGAGTCCCTCTAATTTTTGTTTTTTCGCACACCTTTTCGATGTGCTTTTTGAATGTGAGGTTTTTGTCTAATGTTATGCCCAAGTACTTGGGATATGGCCCGTTTTTGAAAGGGTTACCACAGAAAGTCACTTCCAACTGGGCGGTTATGTCATAGTTATTGAGATGGTGGATTGAGACAATCGTTTTAGGTGGATCCAGCCGTAGTCTCCACCTTTGGAAGTAGTCTTTGTCAGTGTGTCACTAAAGGGTTTCAGGTTTGTTCCATGAGTAGCCATTGCTATGTAGTCTGCATAGACAAATTTGCGGGATAATGCCTTTGGCAGGTCACATGTGAAGTTGCTAAACAGGATTGGAGCCAGTACTGATCCTTGAGGTAACCCGTCGTTGACATACTTTGGACGGCTTTCATTACCGGAAAATGTGTACCTGGAAGTTTTGGTTGTGGAGCATCGAGTTCAGCAGATTCCGTGTTAAATAGCACTTGATGATGTGCACTGCCTTGAGTAGGAGCTCATGTTTCCAGATGGCGTGATAGGCGGATTAAAGGTCTATCGTGGCGGTACCAGTGTTTTGCTTTAGCTAGAATCCAGCTTCGATGTCGCTGGTGAGGGAAAGGACCTGCTCATATCAGGTTCTGTCAGGTCGAAAACAAACTTGTTAGACGGGCAGGTGTAGCTCAACTGTGGGCGCGATGCGTGTGAGCAGCGTGCGTGCCATCAATTTATATACCATGGGTAGCAGTGAGATGGGCCTGTAACTTGAGGCCTGATCTTCTGGCTTTCCAGGTTTCAGCAGGGTGACGGATTTTGCTCCCTTCCAGACTCTGGGGATTGTGCCACTTAAATGGACAGTGTTAAACAAAGCCATGAGCCAGTCTTGGCCGACAGGTCCCAAGTTATTGAGGAATTCGGGATAGATGTTGTCATTATCTACGGCTTTTTTGGCTTTAGTGGCCCGTAGTGCGTCAACGATCTCTTCCCTTGAGTACAGATGGGAGAATGTGGAGCTTATTGGTAGGCTCCTCTCGGTTGCAGTAAGGTATTTGCACACGTCTTGTTTGTGCTACTTGTTTATTGCGGCTTTTTTACAGGTGAGGAGGAGAGATGCGATTTGGTTGCCGGTGACTTGCGGCGCCCTTTTTATAGGTAGTACGCTGGCGCCAAGATGGCGAAAGAGATGCCACATTTTGCAGCTGGAGTGTGCCAAGTTAATTTCTTCAACTGTTTCTCGCCATCACTGTTGTCGGACTAAATTTAGAGTCTTTGTGAGTGCTGACGCCTTTGTCTCATCGTTAGTTATTTTTAATGCTTTCATCACTCTCCAGATTCCAGCATGAAGTGAATCGCTTTTGGTGGCCTCTGGGGATGTTGTTGGTGGCCGCTTTGATGATGGCGGTGACAAAACGTTGTAGTTATGTGGTATCGGATCGATGGCTTGCAGCGCGATTTCTGTTTCGGCCTGGAAGGCCAACCAGTTTGCCTTTCGGAAGTTGCAGCGAGCAACTGGTTTGGATGTGATCATCGGAATCTGAAGCCTGATGTGGATGACTGCTGGTTGGTGTTGGCTTCTGGGGAACGGTCCGAGGATTTTCCTCATTGCGGAGAGCGGGAGGCCATGGTGATCTTTGGACACAAAGCAGAGGTCTGGATTGGGGCGAGTCAATCAATAAGACCACCACTGTGTATTTCCCCCCACAAGGTGGTACTTATTTTAGGATCCGAGAGGAATGATAGGCTGAGTCAAACCCTGACTTGAACTCACAACCATCCCATTAAAAACCAGGTAATATAAATTGATACTACTAAGCAGTACTACTGTGTACATGTTTGCGGTTCATTTCCTAAAGAAGCTCCCAGCACGTGAAGTGAAACGTTGGACATCATGCCATACAACACGCGGTCCAACCTGGAACACACACTGGAGAGCTACTCGACAGAGCAGTGCTGTTGTTAGGCTTAGATGCTCTGATGCTCTCACTTTGTTCAAACACACATTGTATAAAAACACATTGTTGAACACTGTAGCAGATGATTTTGGATAATATAAATACATCGACCTATGCTCCGTATCTCAATGGGTAAAATATGTATATTTTGCACACAGATGCGAGCACACGTTCATATAGGCGTGTATTTTTCTGAAGGGGTTATGTTATAAGTCGCTGGAGAAACATAACAAACATAATTGTTGATATGATAATATAATTTGCAATTGAGTTAAACTCCACTATATATCTAACAAGTACCACGTAATGTACTCCGGATAGAATGAGGATATAAAATTATTGGAAGAAATAAAAGGAGCATTGCTACATCAGAATTGAAACATAATGTAAGTATCGTGCTGCATATGCAGAATAAAATATTTTACTATAATGGGTTTATTGGAATGAATGTCTCATCTGCAGAATGTAGACATTCGTTCCGATATAGCATAAAAAGACACCTCTTTTGCACGTACACAGATGAAAAAACTTGGACTTCATTTATTGTGACAGCAAAACTATTTCTAAAGTTCACGGTAATTTCGCGGTATTGATTGACAATAAAACATAGATATCTCATGATGTTAATCATAAATACATAAGCTAATTGTAGCCATTCTTTATTTGCTTAAGGAATGCAATTGTTTGTTTGGGATATATTTGCATCAGGATACATGGTGTGCGTCTTTATTTTGTCTTAACAGCACCACGCTGTCCTGGGACCAGCAGGGGGGTTGCAATTCTTTTTTTCTATAACCCCTCGGGATGTGCTTTTTGACTGCAATTTTGAGAAGGGAATTGTTCTCGGATATTTTTGGGGGGGCGGAGGGGGGCATATGGCGGATGGCTATGTCGGCCGCATTTGGTGTACGTGTTAACAGGTCGCTTTTATAAAATGCCTTCTCAGTTCTGGTTGCAATTTTATCACCGGCACCCCATTTCCAACGTGTATGAGGACAGGGCGACATTGGACGGTGTTTTAATTGGGCATAAGTTTGCCCGTGGTGGTCGGTGGTCCGGAGAGTCTTCTTTTTTTCAGTGTACAGAGTGAACGTCCCTCGCTGGGTTGAGTCGTCGCAGGAGGATCCATTCCTGCATTTGAGGCCCATCGTGTACGGTATTCTTCACCTTGTCATCTGCTGGGTAGCCCAACATACATTGAAAGGGTGGTTTACGTGCGGTAGTGAAGGCCATTCGTGATTTCATCGGCTTGTAAACGTTCGTGATGTGCAGGTCACCAAACTTTCGCCGTTGGCCGTCGTTCTGCAAATGTTCGCGAATTATTCATACGACTGCATAAACAACCTCGCCAACCTCTTTGGTAGAACATTCTGGGCAAGCTCCGGCAGAGGGCGCGCCACTGAGGACCGACATCATAGCCCGGAGCTCCGCTCGGGGGCCAGAACATCCCGGGGCCTCTCACTGAGCGCCACGTGCTCTGCTTCCGGCGTCGTCATAATCGATGTTGAAGCCAGTGCATTCCATTGGCCGCAATCACCATGCTGATACAAAGGTGGGGATATCCACTGCAGTATGGTATGTACTAGGGCTGAACGATTAATCGATTTCAAATCGAAATCGCAATTTGAAACAATGCGATTAGCAAATCGCAAAGGCTGCAATTTTTTTGCAATTTGAAAAGTCCTATTATTTTCTTATTAGAATTGTTTTGTTTTATTTTAACGTTATTAACTTAACAATTGTTTTATGTTTGATTGTTATATTTCAATACATTTTTAAATAAATACATGTTGGAAGAAATTCATATATTTTACGTTCTCATACTTGCATTAGAATATATTAATCAGTTCATATTTTGATGGTATCATGTGGTAATGTTCCATCACATGTTTTAAATCTATTACACAGTGAATATTGAACTGAAGCTTGATTTTAAAAAATTAATCACCAATCAAATCGCAATATCTGTCAGAAAAATCTCAATTGGATATTTTCCCCAAATCGTTCAGCCCTCGTATGTACACACGTAGTGGTATGTACAAATAACTACCAGGGCTTCGAAATTACAACGTTAATTTATAATTCACGTTAAGTTCTATATTTAACAATTTAACGTCATGTAGTGAGCCACAATTGCGAGGACAAAGTCAAAAATGTGCCCTGAGCAAATGTACTCAAGCCTAGGACTGGCCTTGAGGATCCAGGACTAATATATAATTGGCTTACCTGAAAAGTGTGGGGCAATTGATCATTGTTCATTCAATGGCAGGCACAGGCTGAACTGGCTGTTTGTCAAGTTTGAGATTCCATGTTACATTGTTTACACTCCAGATTCAATTTAGTCTTGAAAGGTTTTATAAGATTGACCAATGCACGACACTCGTCCGTGTGTGGCCGTGTGAATATAAGCGTCTTGGGGAATAATTGCAAACTAGAACAACATCTGTTAAAGTTTCGATTTTTAAGCTTTCGTGACTGCAGAGATTAATCTTCTTGGTTCTTTCGGTAAAGTCACGTAGAAGGGAAGTAATAAAATAATAAAAATTAAACATAATAAAATAATTCTCACGACGTTTCGGCTGCTTGCGTTGTGGCCGAAACGTCGTGAGAATTATTTGATTGTTTTATTTTTATTATTTTATTACTTCCCTTCTACGTGACTTTACCGAAAGAACCAAGAAGATGAATCTGTTAAAGTATTTGAATGTGATACATGTAATTTAGTACGTGAAAAAGTTATTCTATATTCGGGCAAATCGTTTCATTGCATTGCTGTTAACCGAATGAATATAGAAAATTAGGGAGCTACCACAGTTTAAGAGCACGCTAGAATCAATGGCGCCCGCCCCTGTCCACCAAGCGATATAAATGGGGACACCACAGATGTTATTGAGACGTACATTACTGTATATTATTCACCTGAGGCTTGCCATCATGTGGTTTACATGTTTGAGCATGCCGATAGGTGCGTTCACATTACTATAATCCCACTGGAATCGGTGATTAATTATTAAAATGGTTACCGGTTTTTATATAACACCCCCAAAGTTTATACGCAGAAAAACGCCTCAAGACATGAATATACAAAATACAGTATTATTTTCTTGCTATAACGTGTTTCAATTACTCAAATTGTGAAACTTCTGCTGGCTCATTACAGTAAAATTGTTTAGAAAAATCGGAAATGCCAATGAATGACATCGTATATATCTTTCCACAAATGGCTTCTACGTGTATGGCAGTAATCCATACCTTTTCCACAAATGGCTATATGCAAAACGCAACTGTATTTATATAAGTCTGGTGGCTCCAACATCGTCACTGCAGTTTGATTAAAACCCATACTCCACTCCCTCTAGAAAACCTGTGTGCAATGGTACAGCATTGGATTTTTTAATTATTCGAAATTATTAAGTATATAATAGAAAATTGAAAATATCACTTGTGTACATATTTATTCTGAAGTTTATTTTCTCATTAGAAGTGGATAATGAACCTGTATAAATTGCCTTTCTAAAACCTCCATATTTTTAAAATAATAATTTAATTAGCATTGAACAGTTGCGAAGCACATTCTGTTTATGTTGGTTGTCTTCACAGTGTTTATATTTATGGGTATGTATAATGCTTATGGGAATGAGCGTGCACATTTATAGTAATGTGTGCGAGTCTGATATGATGACATGATGTATAAGCAGCCGCTGCATTTGAATTATGCAAATATTTTGTCAGCCTTCTGTGACCAATGTAGATGTCCACATGTGTGTGTGAATGTGATCGCTATACATATACATGAGGCAGGCTTTTCCCCGTATGTTCAAGGAGGCTTTTAGACATTATTGCACTATTATATCTTTTTATTTGTTAAAAAAAATTGTTACACAGCTAAAAATCGGTTTATTTATTAAATAAATCTGCAGAACACACCAGCGACTGACTTGCGGCACTGCCTCTTAAATATACCTCATGTCATCTGTACATTGGTGTCATACACATGATATCATTGTGATCGACGAACCCAAACTCAAAGTTTCAGGATTACAGCTGTCTTGTACATTTCATAATGTCTTTAATCTGATTTTAATGGTTTTCAAACTGTTATTTCCTTAAGTATAATTAGTCATAAGTATATTTTTCAAAATCAATAACCATTCAGCATGTGGCCATCTCTCAAGATTCTGCATATAGATGTAGTGGTTCAACGCGCGCATATTCGAGAACGGCTGCATGTTCTCGCTGGGTAGCCAGAAGAGGTGGTTGGTGAGCATCAACAGCTAGGGTCAGGATCAGTGGCGGCTGGTGATATTTATTTTTGGGGGGGGGCGCATTTTTTTATTTTATTGAGGGGGGCTAATAAATATAAAGCAGTACCAAAAACCATTTTGACTACTTGAATATAAATTTTGATGATCTTTATTTACATTTCAGACCAAAAGAAGTACCAAAAAGCATGTTTCCTACTTGAACATAAATGTTTCTCTTTTATATACATTTCAGACCAAAGTACCAACAAGCATGTTTCCTACTTGAACATAAATGTTTCTCTTGTATATACATTTCAGACCAAAGTACCAAAAAGCATGTTTCCTACTTGAACATAAAAACTTTAGTTTCATGCTATTATCAATATGGCTGCGGCTACTTTCATGACGTTTGCATTTGTCAGAGAGATGTTTGAGGTCTCTTACCCCCGTCGTTGTCCACAAAACTTCAGTGCCGACACTTTGAAATAAAAGACAGGGAAAACAAAAAAGAGAATTGCTAACATCACATCCAGCCAGCCACCTCCGTTTCTCATAACAAGCGCGGGTGAAGCTTCGTGTGTAGCTTCGTCCTCTGTCACTGGCCTGCTGCTGGATTTGTAAATCGGGTTGGTCCGGTCCGAGATCCTTTATCTTTTTTATTTCTTCCAGCGAAAGCCTTGTGAAAGGGTTTTTTTGTAAATAAATTACAGAATTTGGATGAACTGCTGCCATTGTTTACACAAAAATTTGATCAGCCTAGCAAGTGTCGAAGTGGTGTCGCCTGCGCACTCGCAGTAGTGGCCCAGAGCGTAAATTTGAATGACAGGTGACGAGAACCAATCAGATTGGATAAAATAACATGTATCCAATTCTGATTGGCCAGGGACGCAACGACTTGCGCCCCGAGGAGAATCTTTAAGAAACCAATTAGTGACCAGCTTCAGGTCACATGCTGTCCGAAAATTTAAAGTCTCACATAGACATCCATTTGTCCGACGCCCCGCATGAAACACATTGAAAAACATAGAAAATAGTTGACCGATTAAAGCCAGTTTTTATTAAATGCTGATGCTTTTCTTACTACCAGCCGGCACATCGTATGAAAAAAATATTTTATTTATGTATTTTTATATAATTTTTGTATATGTATATTCTTGAATCTTGATGGGGGCGGCGCCCCTGCGCCCTCTATTGACGAGCCGCCACTGGTCAGGATGACCATTGGGGTCATTCTGTTGGGGTAAACAAGGGGGGAGGTGGACCGCAATTCAAAAGACCGATATCTGCCAATCATAGAGGGTTCTTCTGAAGAATGTTCTAGAAGGAGTCGCGAGGGATATATAAGATGGGCAAAAACGAGCCCGAGAGTCAGTATGATGAAGACAGAAGAGAAAATAAGCTGAAGCTGGACCCACCAAGCTAGTTAGAGTATTATTGGGCGAGAGTAGTCCTGTGTGGACCTGGGTAGGCTAGAATAGGGTCGCTAGGGGTAAGCACAGTCCGTACGTCGGCACGCTTGACCCCCGGGGCTACCGTGGTGTCGACCTGCTGAGACAGCGAGACACGGGCCCCGGACAGACCAGGAGTAGGACGCTAAAGGCGTGAGGGGTGAAACAAGGAGAGTAGAGAATAGGATAGGGAAGGAGAGTATGGAATAGGATCGGGACACGGCGAGTGAGGGAGCGAACGAGCGGCGGATCCTCGGCTTAACTAAAAAAGTGTTATGTAAACAAACTGTAATAAAGTGGCCCGGACAGAAGACAAGAAATTGTCCACCTTTATTTACAACACTACATAAACACTATGAAAACAACTTTAATTGAGAAAAACATAGTTCTTGCACCACCGATGAAGCTGCAGCGTGGCCTGTGAGAGGCTTCTATGCCAGCAAAAGGATGGGGAACAAAATGAACAAATACAGAGGATGGGAAAATAAAAGTTTATTGGATATGGTGCTGCTTTTTGGTACAATGATCACTTAAATGCACTTGGTTCTAGACTTGAGTATTGCGGTAACTCTGTCATCTATTTATAGTGCATAGCCTGAAACATTTAACAGCCATAATGTGCTGCTGAAAGGGTCATAGGCCAAAAAGCAATTAAAGTCCATCTCATTACGCTGCCTTGTAATTCCATAACACACCGTGGAACCAACCCCATCAGAATAATACACAACACTTCCGCAGAACACAGCACCTCAACCCCCCCCCCTAGCTTGTTCAATAGATTGACATAAGCTCCCCTAACGACACCATAAAATATTCAATTAAGCATTTTATTTGGGAGAGGAACAACGATAGGAAGCACACGGTGTCTTGCATCAGATTTAAATTAACATAGCTCAGTCACAGAGTGCAACGCCATTTTCCTACACTCCATGCCAATGATTCGTGATATTTTGTTTCAAAAACTCTATATGTTGTGACTAACAGTGATCATACATATGTTCGCGAATGTTTTATTGAGAGCTTTGAACATGCATGTAATTTAAAAATACAACTATGTTGATGGCTAAGCATACAACGATGTAAATGTATAGTTACGTTTTGTATATGCAGTTCTGCAGGAAACAAACATTATAATCAATTTGTGTCCTCACACTTAAGCTTCTCCCCATTGTTGGTCTGGAGTCAGTGATACTAATTTTTTTTACAACTTTTGAGGTATAATGAGCTGAGTCAAGCACCAATTAACCGCACTTTAAATGTCCTGTCTCCCAGTTGAGTCAAGTGCTCTGCTACATGGCTATAGCACCATCCAGATAGTGTTTAGTAACTGGACTATGCAGTATATCCAGGTACAGTTAGCTGAACACATAGGATACACATAAATCATGAAGGCACAGTTATACACAGTCCTTTTAATTTTGTACCTTGACGTGGATTTATTGTGTGTGTGTGTGTGCATGAAACCACAAAACAGGGACACACATGGCTGTATATTATGGTTATCTATTGCATGGAAAGGAAAGGCCTGCATTTAAATGAGAATTAAGGGTGAGCACAATTAAATAACTGTTATCTATATAATTCATAAACAGTTTCTTAAAACGTTAATTAAGTATCACATCAAATGTATTTGGTTTAATAAGATGGCTTAAATAAATGGCCCTTGCGAACATTATGTTCGCATGTTGCCAACTGCAGCGTTTTATTTTGTTAACGCTGGAATGTTTTTTTTTATCATGTAATGAGTCATTATTTTCATTCCAGCAATTAAATGCATGTAATCATATAAACCGTAATTAATTTTGTGATATCACACAATTTAATTATTGATACCGGTAATGCCTGATTGAATGTCACATCCCTATGTTACTGTTGGATGATTTGGATAAATGTCAACCACACAGCTCCCTGTGGGGTTCGCTCCTCGGCCACCTCATTTTAATCCTTTGTTCGTTACAGTTTGGCTGACTTAGCTAATATGCATTCCCCTACATCCTACCCACTGCGACCTGAGAAATAATTGTTCCATTTTACTGCACTTCACAGTGAACAATCTACAGAGGGACTAAATATGGAATGGAACAGCCTGAGTTAACCCGAATGACCCTGTATGGAGCATGTATGTGTACAATAATGCATATTTAAAGCAAACACTATCTATAAATTATGAGAAACTCTATCACAAAAGGAAATGTATGCTGGTATACTGTATTCTGAAACCAAATCCAAAGATTGTATGAAACTGTGTATGAAGAGATATCTACATATATGGTTTACTGGAATGCAGTTCTCATTTAATAAAAAAAAATGCTTGCTGCAAACATGATTTCACAATGTGCATCGTTATTGTGCTACTGAGAGCGAACACAGATTAATTATGCACTTGTTTTACCACCAAATTAAGATACTATTGGCATGAGCTCTCATAACCGTTTTTACTTACTCTCCATAAAGAGGTCTGTTGAGATTTGGGGCATTCTCAATATGTTCGTATTTATTTGGTGTGTTACATTTGCAAGTAATGCATACAGCATTGCATGGCACTGTCGGGTAAACTTACAGGCACTCTTGTCAGTGCGTCAACCAGTGCTAGTGCCGTGTATGGTGAATACTTGTGCATTGCAGGAAGGCACTGCAATAGATGAAGTACCTTGGCATGTTAAGCTCACATTAATATAATTTACAGAAAAGAAATTAAATTACAAATGCTGTATAGTTACCATGGGAGAATGAGTGGGTACTTCGAATTAATCTCCCAGATGTATGAAACATTTTAGTCAATTAATTATGCACCATTTATCCTGATTTAAACAAGCTGGATTCTGCCGTAAAATAACATTTGCAGAATTTGTATAAACTGATGAAAGCCGCGTTTGCTTTTTTTAATGCGATGCAAGCCCGTTGTTCCTATCGAAATTAAACTGTAACTGTGGCTAATATTCTAGTGTAATTAAAAACAAAGTCAACGTTGTTTTTAAGGCACTTTTAATGATAACCACACTGTTTTTTTTACTACTTCGGTGAACAATAGCCAAGAACACGTGGTGAGCAAGCACTTATAGCAAATTACTTAATAGCCAGAGCATCTTAGGTATGACGACACAAAAGGCCGAGCATTAGCGCTGCCCACCGTAACTCTCACAATCAGGTAGGAGCTGCTTAGAATGGTGCATGGATCACTGCCCAGCCACAGGGAGCAGGTTTGGAGTAATCCCTTTAGGTTTCAACAGGAGCATGCGTTCAGTGGGTCAAAGCTCAGAGAAAACCCAGCTTTAGCTGCACACAGAGCACTCCGGCTGTGCTCGCAAGGAGAAAGCAGTATCAATAATAAAGGTCATGTTCTCATTTACAAGAGTATTTTGCCAGACAGGTGCGCACCCAGCATGCTGCCTGATATCAGCAGGACATTCCTTTGGAGTGAAACATAATGCATTATTTTATTAAATTCACATGCACAGAGGATAAAAGATGCATAATTACTTCTTTTTTACGTTATCAGTAAATGGAGAGTATTAATGTTTCTTTTCAACGTGGAATGATTCTCAGTTTTATTTGTCACAATAGTTAAAGCCACGATTTAACCTCTTTTTTTGGAAATTTTAAGATTTAAAGTTGCACCTTCTGGCCTAGATCTTTATGTTAACTATCTCCGTTTTGCCTATAATTAGCTTTGCCCTCTGGTTATGTTGAAGAGCACTTGCATTGCACCAGACTACGATTGCTTCCTGTGTTGAAATTTCTGAGGACAGAAACATTTCTCTGAAAATCTGGGGTTTGGTCGACAGAATCAAGTCTAGCTCGTTCATAATTTCACTATTTGAATCAATCAATATTTATTTTACGGGCCAATATCGCCCTCATTAAAATAGGTAGGTATCAGTGCACATTACAACAGAATGGGAACGGCACAGGGGCATGAAACAACAACATTTAGATTTTTCCATGTCCATTTTCTACATACATTTATTAAGGTGTTAAGTTTATTAATAACGTGTTTTAGGCTCACGCTTTACCCTTTCTACAATGATTCAAATTCTTCGAAGAGCAAAACAATTATTGGCTGATGATGTTGGCTGGCATTGCTTTTTCTGCCATTGCCACTTCAATCCTTGCAACCTTGTGTCAGCACCAGGTGATGTTCACGATACTAATCTCAGCAAACCTTCACTGACGTGAAGGTAAATTCATGTTTAGTGCTAATTACAATTTTAGCAGGCTGTTGGCATAGCAACAAATGAAAACATGTGCAAATTTAATTTTAAATTTACGTAAAATTATGCCACCAGCTGTCAGCAAAATAAATTAACGCAGCGTTGCTCACGTGGACGTGGGTGTACACGATGCTTTGGCTGAGAAATGTGTTCGGTTCTAATGACTTGGGATAGGTACTCATATTTTTCAAGGGAGGGGATATTGTCATTCGAAAAAGTAAGGAGTATATACAGCAAGGAGTTTTGATTGCTGCCATGCAACCACGTGTAAGAAGAGCAGCCGCGTGACAGCGCGGCGCAATGCTGATATGTCTTAGCACACATTATGAATGTAAATGCATCATTGCAATGCTGAGGTATTGTAAGCGATGTACGTTGACATTCATACTCGCACATGCAATCATTAAAAGAGGCATAAAATGTTCATGAAGTAGACCTATTCTTATTGACGGGAGTCTGACTTATGCATCGTTGACGTAGAATATATTATTCTTTAAGAACCCATAACTATGTATGACTATAAATGCATTACTGATCTAATTCTATTTTCATTCACTCGAGTCAATTAGTTTTTTAAGTGATAATTTGTTCATGAATATCTTGACATTGATAACACAAAGTTGTGCCAATTATATAATTTTTGCCATTTTTGTAATTATTAAATAGTTTATCTGCAAACTGCATAATGTTTCAGCGTAAATTTCTACATATTATATTAATGCTCTCGCTTTTTGTGAGCGTTTTCATTTTCAATTTAGCTAAACTGCAAAAATATTTGGGATCACAGCGGTGCCTGTTAAAGAGTCCCTTTGCAGTGTGGCGACCTCCAGTCGAGAGGGGCAGCTCATTACCTCTTCGTGTTGTTCCAGGCATCAGACTTCACCACCGCAGAGCAAAACCTCCTATGGGCTGTTTACGAGCGAACAACTTTTCCTCCGAACGAATCCTAGCCATGGGAAGCAATTAAAGCAGAGACACTGCAGCAGAGTTGATGGCCCTGGCAAGTTTATTATTTTCTTCACCGCTCCGTGTTCCCGGGCACTATGAAATGTCCCACGACGCTACAAGCTGCGTTTGCGATTGCTACCCCGGTGGGCCTTTTCGCCGCAGCAAAATAATTCAAGGCTTTCCTCCGCCGCCCCCAACCACCCCCCTCAGCTCCATCCAAAGCTGCTGAGCAAAGTCTATTCCACAATTCCTTGGCAGCTACGTGCTTCCTGTTTAATCAGAGAGACCACGGGGGCACCTCCCATCTGCAAGTGCTTTATTATGAGGTGATAAATAATGCATCTCTCTCATAAGCAGCGGTCACCTTTCCCATCATGTTTGAGCAGCAAATACCCTTGGGCTGCTGGGCATAATAAAAAAAAAACTAAGCAAAGAATGAGAACTCACCAAAGACAACCATGTTCAATATTGTGCTTTGGAATATTCTTCCACTTTTTATAGCAATTTTTAATATTTTCAACGGTTTTGCATAGTTATATAGGTTCGCCAATAACTAACGCATCAAGTAGTTCAAAACATGTATTTCTTTAAATTTTGACTTGAAACTTTCGTGACTGAAGGAATTCACATTCTTTGTTTCTGTCGGTAAAGTCACGAAGATAGAAAAATTATAATAAAAATAAAGTTAATAAAAAAATGAAAATGAAAAAAACTATTAATGTAGACTGTAGCCTCGTTCTTAATCGGAGTGAGTGTACCGGCAGTTTATGATGTAGACTGTAGGCTGGTTATTATGTTTGGTGAGTGTACTGGCAGTCGATAGTGTAAACTGTAGTCTGGTTTTTAAGCTTGGTGAGCGTATTTGGCATTCTATAATGTAGACTGCAGCAATGGTTATTAAACTGAGTGAGCGTACTGGCAGTCTATATTGTAGACTGTAGCCTGGTTCTTAACCTGAGTGAGCGTACTGGCAGTCTTTAATGTAGACTTATTCTTAGTTCGTTGACAAGGTTGTTATTAATCTGAGTAATAGCCCAATTTCGGATGGTCTAAAGTCGGTTTTGACGAAAGAGTAGAACTTCGCAGTCACCCCCAAACACATACCAGTGGGTTACATTATTGCCCAGGTCGATGTAGCTCTTCAGGGTTTGGGACACATCGCTGCAAATGTGACAAGATCTGAAATCGCTGCAATCCTCAACAGCGCTAAGATACCAGTCAGCAACATCAGTAAGGAGGAGCATTTTGAGTTATCTCCATTGAAAAAGAGGGATGATATCGTCATCCTCTTAGCCGACAAGGGCAATGCCACGGTCATCATGGACAAAACCGTGTACAATAACAAAATTCAGGACCTACTTAATGATGGTAGCTACACAAAAATCAAAAGAGATCCCACCAACAGTCTTGTTACAAAAACGAACAGTATCATCACTGATTCAGCTTCATTAATTGAACAGACCAAACGGTTTTCCTTAAAACCTTCTGCTGTTAGACCACCCAGATTACATGGCTAACCATAAAGAAGGTACACTTCTTCGTCTCATCGTCTCCACCATTGGCTCACCCACCTACAAACTGGCCCGATATCTGCCTGCGACATTGCAGCCATTCACTGGTAAGACCACCTCTTCTGTACTTAACCCAGCTCACCTGGTATGGTCAATTAAGGACATCTCACTGTCCCCAGGTGATTTGCTCGTTAGTTTCGATGTAGTTTCTTTGTTCACCAAAGTTCCTGTGCCTGATACTATTGCAATCATTGAAGATTTGGTCCAACAAGGACTGAATGCTGATGTACTGGTCCTGGTGAGACACTGTCTCACGAATATATACTTCATCTGGAATGGAACATTCTACAAACCAACTGAAGGCACCCCAATGGGTTCTCCCTTATCTTCGGTTGTTGCCAATATTTTCATGGAAACATTTTGAGATGGACGCCATCCAGGCATCCACTCTATGCCCGTCCTTGTGGAAGAGGTACGTGGATGACACGTTTGTCATCTGGCCACATGGTCGACCGGCTCTGAACCAATTCTTCAATCACATCAATTCCATACACCCAGCCATCACATTCACCATGGAGGTAGAAGAGGATGGCATGCTACCTTTCTTGTATTGATGATTTTGCAAGTCTAGTAACGCATTCAGTGCTACAAAATTGGCACTTACTGCAGCATATTATGGTACAAACTTGTAAATATCATCACGGGATAGTTATGCACAAAATGTTACCAGAAGACGGAGGTTATGTTGTACGCAATGACTCTGAATTAAAGCCAAATTACAGAGCACGAGAGCATCTAACCATCCTATAAAACACACCCAGTGACCTCGGGCAAAGGACGAACGTCTATTAAGACATAACGGTACAAACAATTCCACATGGTACCAAGTGGGCCACATATACGTATCACAGTGCAAGATGCACAGTTTGTTGCTTTTACTGAAGACTGCAGCAACAACAAATTTGTATAGAAATTACAAAATGCTAATCCTGCAAGTGTGGATTAAGTTGGTAAGGAAATTACTTCACCACAGCGATCACTGTGAATGGTGTTAATTGGGAACCACACTGCGTCACATTTGGGCAATGTGAGAAACAAAATGTGCGAATTAATAATCTATTTACTGCTCAGTAAATTGCATGTATTCACACCTATAGATTGGTATGATGCATACTTATGCGCATTAGCAATGCATGAATTAGGACGATATCAGGGTCTGGTGTGATTGTTTTAATGGCGTACTGGACTGGGTTAAATGCTAAAAGAAACGTCCCTGTAGAAAAAAAACACAGTCCCTAAACATCACGTATTATCAAGGCTGCCTTGTCACACACAGGTGCTCTTTCACAAGTAGCAAAATGGTGGCACGTACAGGTGCAACGCATTTAACGAGGAATTGCTGTGGGCACCTTGACACGGCGACCAGGAGTGTTTGCTTAATGTGCTCACCTAAGATCAATTACGATGTCCACCCACCACTGCTTCCTGAAAGGTCTGCCACTGGGTTCTTCAGTGTCATGGGCTGTCTTTAAAATCCCTTAGAGTAATGGATATAATGATCTTCTCTAACAATGAAAGACCAAATGTATCTGGTATGCATTGGCAAAACAATTCCACTGACAGAAACATCATAAGGGGGCTTAGACTTGGTTCTATATTTTGGCGACTACATACTCCAGGGAAGCAACAGTTGAGATTAGATATCGATCGTCATGGACCTCTGTGAATGTTGGTGAACCAATCAAGCCAATAAGTCCTGTCAGACTTACACGCGTAGGTGACGATGTCAAACTATAGATTACACACACATCTGAGCCACTGACGCGGAACAGAGCTGTATGAGCACACATGTCACATCACATTACAATAAAGTGATAGTTTTCACTCATTTTCAAATGTTGGAGAACACTAAACAATACTTTTCTTTACTTTTTTTTATTTGGTGTTCATGAAACTGCATCAACCCATTGCAAATGTGAAAATGAAGTAATTGTTTTAAATAAGAAAGACCTTCATGGTAATAAATTGTATTATCATTTGGATGCTAGTTATACTTCTCAAAACTGGGCCAACCTAATTGACACTGGGAAAATGGGAGCGTGCTCAGTTATTGTAAAATGAGTTTAGCGGCACAGTTGCAGCACACCTCTCATATATATTATATCAAAACCTCTCTTTCCTCTCATCCTTCCTGACATTTTTCTTTCTGTCCATATTGATGCCCATTCGTTTATGAAGAAAAACATATGCTCTACATCAACGCTTTGCTTTAAACAACGTATTAAACATGTTTTTACTGGGATGCACTAAGGTATTTCCTCTCCATTACAATGTGGCCCACGTGGAATTGTGCGAGTTTCATTTATGACATGCCAGACAGTATACACTTTAGATGTGTTAAAATAGTTACAACAATTACCAACCAAGTTAAATGACCAAAATTTGATTTGAAGCTTTCGTGACTGCAGGAATTACTCTTTGGTTATTTCGTAGAAATATTTTTTGTAAAAATAAATGTATTTCTACGTGACTTTACCGAAAGAACCAAAGAGTAAGTTAAGTGATCGTCTGCTCTGGTAACGGACTTATTGTGGGGGCAGGTGCCAACATGCCAATACATCTTGGTAATCAGGACTGACTCCATTTATAGCATAGTAATTGATTGCAGCTCCTTAAAATTCCCCACACTAGTTTGGCCAACGGCTTAATATTGAATGCTTTGTTACCGTACCATTTTTCAATCGGCCATATATAGTGCGGGTGATCCTAAGGACCGTAATAGATTGCTCTCTTTGTTGCTGGTGGAGTTGAGAGGCAGCCCTGCCGCTTATTTAAACCCCTCGTCGAAGCCGCAAGCATGTTGTGTTGAGTGTACTTGATGGAGCTATTAAACGGAGTAAAATACTAAAAACACCATTCTCTCCCTCTCACCACCCATAGATTCCCCCCCGCCCCCTCTACTTCCCATATAAGCGTTATTCACATGTTACGACTGACACAGTTTAAACTGCAAGGGTTGCATACTACTGTTTAAATATGTTTCATATAAACACAGCCAAAGTGGCCTTAAACTAATGCATTTGAATTGGGCATTGGTGGGTTGCTTATGGTTTTAAAACCACCGATTATGATACAATCAATATTGTATAAAGCACACTATTCATTGTTTTCCTGCTTTTATAAGAGCGCTTTAAAATGAAAGTACAGTGGACAATGCGCTGACCCTAATCTAAACCCTGAATTATTTTGTACTGAACACAACATGATTCTAAATTACTTGTGTCACCGATGCTGGTTATAACTTTGGAGTTTGGATACATCATTTGTCAAACTGGCCGATATCATTCGGTAATGGGATTCCTGTTTGTTTTCACGAGTGTAGTTCTTGCACACGTTCATAATAAATTACGTTAAATATTTGTTGCTGGATTATGTGGATAGTTTTATTGGTCACATGAACAGGAACATTTTTAATTACTCTCCACACATTCCCCTTATTCTTATTTTGCAATCCAATTATGAACCAAATTCGTATCATGAAAGAAAAACACAAGACATGAACAAAATAAAAAAAAGTATTCGTGCATCAGCTTACAAGTGGATGCTACCTATTTATATGCGCATATGCTGTCCTAAATATATTTTAATAGAATACAACTATTATAAGGTGCAAATAACACGTATCGTATTATTAAATAATACACATAAAACAAATAAATATAGATAAATAAGTAATACAAACTATGAGCATCACGTAAACATTTATCTGCTGATGCCACTATGTGTGTGATAAAGTGAGCTCATAGTTGATGGCCATATTAAAACAAGAAGACCTTCATACAGGAAAATGTGGTCATGGGTATACATGGATTATTACATGGGGCCCTCTCAGCCGTGTGGTGGCTGACTGCTCTGTGGGGATCTTGAAGGTCCCTCTGTATCTCCGGACATACATCACCAGGTTTTCAATCTGCTCTGGTCAAGCCTCACGGCATCCGTGCAGTGGCAGCAGTTCAAAAGCAAATAGTGGCCATCCCAGACGCACACATCTAAATACAATCTGAGAAACTTTTCTGCTTACTATTGCTACCACAAAAAATAAACTTTTCTGCACAGCCTACGGTTTTGTTGAAGACTGATGTGCATTGTTGACATGCCACAAAACATACCGGATAGGCCATCTGTGCATGCCTATATAAATATGACTTCTGCAAGTGTTGCTTGTAACTTTTGTGCATAGTTCAGTTATATGTGTAGCAAAGTTATGTGTACAGTTTATTAAGCTATGAAACGCTGATATTAAGCCAGTCATAATACAATTTCAAGTTTATGTTATAGCTTGAATTGCAAAATATCATATACTGTATTAGCACTGTATTAACTTTGCATGTACGTTTACTGAAATCCAAAAATTGCAGTGGAACTAAAGGGAAATTGGCCGAAAGGCACAATAAAAAAAATTGTACAGAAGAATATTTTACCACTTCTCGTTTTGTAGATTTTTGCACGACAAAGAACATGCATGCTCCTGGACGCTACTATGAAATATGACACTCCTCACAATTTCTCAATGTACCTAAATTGGGTAAAAGATTATCAAACATAATTATATCCAACCATACAAATCCTTAATGCATCTGTCGAGGCCTGACAGCACAGAAATTGTTATAAGTTTTGAATACATGTGAAATGGTGCAGCTGAATAGATCAATTGGACAAGGGCTGAAATGTAATAAGTATACACACTGCAGCCAAATCGCATTACTGTGCATAAATGCTGGAGCATGAAAGTGGGAGAGGTCATTATCTTGGCCACATTAAGATGGTAATTGGACTCTATGCGGTTAATTAACCATTGTGCAATTAAGTGACCCAGTCTACCATTAAGTAATGTGGAATAAAATTGGACACAAATACTTAAAGTGATATTCTAGTGCTTGCAGAAGATTAATTCATATTCCTTTTTTATTTCCTTTTTAAATACATAAATTGGAAGGCTTCTCGTGTTGAAAAAACATTATACAGTAACTTAAATCAATGAAAGTACTGTACAGTTAATGGGCATGAACTGATTTAAAATAAATAGCATTTGTGATTTGTAATCTGATAATGCAGGTAACTCGAGCCATTCTTGTACATTAATTTAAGTTACTGTATAATGTTTTTATACAGTAACTTAATCTTAATGTTTGTCAATCCACTGCTGGATGAAGGCCTTCCCACACTGTGTGGATTGAAGTTTTTTTTATCATACTTTACAACTTGCCAGTGTAGGTTGCAGGCAGATGTGCGAGCATAGAAATACAATACAACAATGTTTTTTTTTCTGAACTGCCCTCTGCTGTCCCCAGTGTACCGCATAGCAGCCAATAGAACCTGTTCTAGCAATGCATGGTTGTCACCAATTCAAACACTATCCAGGCTCAACTCTCTTTAGTACCGAGATCTGATGGTATCGGGTGCATTCTGGGTAAGTTGGTCATCTTCCATCAAGATAAATATATTTACGAAATATATAAGTTATTTATTGGTGTGTAATGCTAGTTTTTGATCGGCCTTTTTCATGTAATCTCTCTGCGTTTTATATATTGTCAAAATGTGTATCACTTCATGGGAAGTGAATAGTCATTATCTCACGACTGTTCAACGCGAATATAGAATTTAGAATATAGAATGTCCACCAATACGCAAATGTAAACGTGTGCTGCCTGATTACGCTGTTGAGCAGTGAGACACGGGCATATCCATATCGTAGTAATTTTTTTTAGAAAATGTAACTTTAAAATGTAATTAGATACTCATCACAGTATACTTTTTAAGGCATACCCTACCATGCTCTTTAACGCATAGTATACAGAAAAATAGTACCTTAAAGTAAATTCAGCATTCGATTTGGTCTTGGAAATTACTTGTTCAAAATGCCCATTGTGATAGAGTAAATGGATTGCACATGTCACAAAATAATTTAAGGGCAAAGCAGGCTCTCCCAAGTGCTTGTCTGGCCGTCGAATAGGCATGACAACACAATCGATTATACACACACGTTGATTTTTCAGATTTTCAAAATTCGTCATTAATTCAAGGCAAATTATTAGGTACTTGGCGATTACAATTATATACATTTATTGCCTAATTCTGATCATTAGAGTTTGTGAACTTTGTATCGGATCACACCACATATTCATTTATATGAGAGTTGTGCTCAATTCATATACAATTTAACATTCAGAACGTGAATGTATCACGTTCGGGTGGGATAAAATTCAGACATCAGAACTGCTCATATTTTTTCCCACCAGTACTCAATAATCTGCATCCAGTTTGTAACATCAATTTGTTTAGTGAGCACTTTGAAGCCTCCGAGGAACATGAGTGGTAAGCCATCAGCACCAGGCCAGCCTTTTCACAGAAGTGCCATTTCCATTCCACTGGTGCCATTTCACAGATGTTTGCTTAAATTATATTCAGTCTGAAAGTAAATTAAAATGTATATATATAATAAATAAACAAATAACATCCACGAGCATGGCTACTATGAATGCATAAACGGCTTCACACTTCATCATTTGAGCAGTTTTGCCTTAATGTTAGAGCCATACTCTGCTGAAGCATGACATTGGCCATGACCATATAGAGATGTGTAAGCACTAAATGCCTTAAGCAGAACGGCATTTAATTTTGCAAAATGAATGCTTTCCTTGGCAAGTTTACATTTCACTTAACATGCACTTTTCTCACATGTCAATTTTGTTTTATTGCAAACACTGAATAACGTTTGTTCAGTTCACTCGGTGTCTAAAATGTTGAATTTGACCGAACGATGACGTTTATATTAAATACGTGTTGAATCTGGATTGAACATACAGACTTTTCCATGCATGAACAAACTCTAATTTTGACATTTAAGTCAACGAGGCAATCGGCTGAAGAGAGCTCGCAAGGCTGCACCGAAGGTCTTTATGCTGCACTCGATCAAAATCAAAGCCTCAACAAATAAAATGCGGTCACTGCCGTGCAGGGCATGTACTGTACGCTTTTGTTTAATAGCAGTATTTCGTTTGTTCTTCCCCCGCACCTCCGATTAGCACGGTTGGCTACGTACGGTGCAAAAGAAGTTCAACATACATACATTCATTTAATTACATTACATGTCATCCAGTGAGACTATTTAAATGGTGATTGAGATAGTGACCATACATTGATCGATAACCGAGGAGATGGAACACTGAAGTCAGAGCACGTGGCAGTTAAACAGCACAGCGCTGATTATGATAACTTACGACTGAATTTTCTTTCTCAAGAGCGGTGAACTGAAAGGATGAATTTTCTTTAAATAAGCAAGCTTTAATTAGCGTCTCTCTCTGTGTCTACGAGATAAACACAGACAAAAAGAGATGCAAAGAGACAAATGGAGATACTCAAAAAGGTATAGTAAAATAGCTATGGGACCCTTTCACCATCATCAAGCGATTAAATGATGCATATTGTCTCACAATGTAAAAATCATTAACTGTGGACCCATATGGCTGATTTTCTCCATTTGGGTTTTGGATAAAAATAGCAAAACTTCTGTAATCCGCAATTTTTTTTCACAAACCTAGGGAGTTGGGCATGGCTAAAAACTCCTAAAATACATAAAATACCATGATTTTTCGTAGTATTTTCGTGGTGTGCTGCAGATTAATGGGGTCCATGGGGAAGTCCCCCTACATTACCACACGTTTTGGAGGTTTAATCTGTTCCATGAAATATATTATGATCGTAAATTGACGTAGTTGTATTTGTACTTGGGTAATTTCCAAGTAGATATTGCAATACTTAATTGTATTTCAAGTACTCTCGTTCATAATATTTAATTACAAGTATCCACTGTATTGTTATATGTTGGCAGTAGTCCTGTTCTTCGTCATACAATGAGAAGCACAAAGGAGTTGACCAGAGCTTAAAGTAGGTCAAGGGAAGTTTTCAGTCTCCACGGACTATCCTTTTCACCTTGAGCAGAGTGGAATTCTCCAAAGTCCCTCTTATAGCTTATCACTGGATGCAGGGCTGGGATTTGGAGTTTAAGCAGAGTACAAATAAAATTCTGCACAGATATCAAAATAGAAAAAGTAGTAGGCATTTGGATAGCTCTGTCGGATAAACAACTTAATGAAAGCTTCAAGTTCATATGTGGGCATGGGTTTGATTGCTCATCTATGCAGCAACAACTATAATTTTACATCATGGGACCTCCTTTGCCAGTACCAATATATGTGAATAGGTTTTTATCCCATTTCTCTTGGCTACAAAGAACACATTTTACAAGGAATCATGTTTGCATTAACCACAATACTTGTGGTCAGAATGCAAACAAAAAACATACTCTGATAATATATGCATTGTATGTGAAACCTATTGGTCCACACCAGAGACGGCTTTCTTTTGAGCCTCGTCTCAAACGGTGTTAGACCAGAGGACGCGAAAAGGCGTACATCACAAAGACAATGCACCATCAGAGTAATGAGAGCTCGGGGTGAGCATCTAGATCATGTTTGTCTCTGTATGAGTCTCTCTCTGCTTGTGTGTCTGTCTCTGTGTCTCCGTGTCTATGTTTTGTCTCTCTCTCAAATTTAGCAATCTTTGGAAGAGCGTAATCAACCAGGTGGGGTGTTGACTGTTTTGTTGGCCGACTCTCTGTGTTGTATTGCATTCTATTTCCAAGTTTACTATGTTTGTTTTCTCATTCATTTGTACCTGATGATGGTTGTTTGTGTTGCAATCGAAACGTTGTATACTATTATTATTTTATTCATTTCTACGTGACTTTACCGAAAGAACCAAAGAGTAATTCCTGCAGTCACGAAAGCTTCGAATCTAACATGTCTACTTTTATGGAATTAATACGTGTCCATCCACAATTCTAAGGTATACAACCTTAAACTGATACAGCCATAAGCTGATAGAAGATACCCACCAGAATCCAGGTGCTATAATAAAAACAATGAATGAGTAAACAATCGAATACACAGTTAATATTATATTAAGCCCATTTCCTGGACTGCATAATGTCCTGTCTGACAACTTCCAATTTTAATGTGCATCTATTATGCCACTTCTTGCCTTTATTTGACACAATTACATTAACCTTTAGTTACGTCGACTTAGCTAACACATCCTAATGTTTCTATCAGTTAATGATTGTCACTTCAAGATAAATTGAGATTATTTCGGTGAGGATGTTGTTTTTTTTCCAGTGGTCTTCTTTGTCAAAACATGCCGTGAGAATTTGGTTTCCGAAAACAGATGAGATCAGGTGCTTTAATAGGACATCGTGCTGGGTGATGATTCATGCGGAAAGCTGCACAGGCCATTAGCTGGATGGATTGAGAAGACCCACCGGTGGATGATTTTGAAATCGGGAAGCCGAACAAACTCCCTCGATTCCAGTTGTTAGAAAATGTGCATTTTCTGTGCAGCTACAAGCAAGCAGTTAGGATAACAAAAAGTGATATGGTAACATAAATAGCAATACACTCATGTGGACTTTTCCAGATTTATATTCATATGATCCTCAACGATTTTCCCTATATCTCTCAAAATAATTTATATCAGATTGTACGCCTCATAACTTAAAACGTAATCGCATAGCATTCATACATATTGAAACAATTTTTATTTTGATCCATTTCAATTGAAGTATGCACGCGATATGAGTAACTAGTGGAGAATTATAGCACATGCCGTAATTCATATCATTGCAAATAGCCTGCATTATTCTCTTCATTTTTATCCATCTCAAAAAAACCCATGTATGGCAGGTGACCTTCCTGTGGTCACAGTTTAATCAGGCAAATATGCCAAAGAAACTGCGACCTTGTGCTTTCGCGTGAGAAACGGCCTGCCAGTCTTGTCATGCAGCTAAAATGGCATCACAGAAATATACGCCCAACATTAAAATCTGCTTTTGCATTTTAAGGGCATGGAAGGCACACTCTCCCAGCTACAGGTTTGCAAAATTGTATACCTGCAATGGAGAATACTTTTATTGCATTTTTCATATTGCATAGGGCAAGGGTTTTTTGAAATGCATGGCTACAGGTATATTGCGCCACTGGCTACACCATCACGGCAATGATAGCATTTTCCCCCTGAACTGTGACCACCATCCTGGATGTGCGCGTGTGGTTTCATTTGTGCTGGAAGGAAAACAAACATGAATTGTCATCTCACATTAGTTTGAGTTCATGTAATTTTTCTAAGTATAATTTCCTATACAAACAAAACGTTCGTAGTTAAATTCAAATTAAAATTTCTGACAGTTGGATGCTATATATTCCAAATAGCATATGAAAGAAAATGTTTTTTTTTAAAACAGGCTTTTGAAATTGCCGTTAGAATGATTAGGGAGCCCTGTGAAATTTTGCGGATAATATTTTGTGAGGTTAGAAATTTGTGACATTACAAAACCTGCCACATTTCTAATTTTTGCCAGGATTTTCTAGCCAAGACAGAGCAAGCTCTTATTTAGACGGTCACTTGTTGTTGTGATCGAAACGTCGTGATTTATTATTTTTTATACCTACGTGACTTTTCCAAAAGAACCAAAGTGTATGGATTCCTGCAGTCACGAAAGCTTCAAATCAAGAATCTTATTCAAAGTCACGTAAGAACCCCAGTGAAATTGTTTCTGGTAAAACCACCAGACTCCACAGTTAGGCTGGTGAATTAATCTGCTAGGAAGCTTGCAAATGTCACATACCAGCTGAGGTCGTTATCATTAGCACAAGGCTCGATACACACTCTGCAGAGAAATATAATTTTGATTCATATAACAGCTGTTCTACTCACATTACGTACAAATGCAACACAACCAGCATAGGGATAATTACATAAAAGTTATTTAAGATGGAAGTTTAAATAATTCAATTGAATGTAGAAAATGTAAAAATGTATGTACATGTGATCAACAAAAAATGTACTATCTAACATTGTCGAAGAAGTATATCAATAATAAAATGTAGTAGCTTCCAAGAATCTATGGTGATATGCGAGCAGGTTTTTGCAGTCCCTGTAATATGTAATGCCCCGCAATTTTATTGCAGAATGTTGCGAGAAAAACATGCAAATTTAGGAGTTTTTCACCACTTTGCTCTAAAATAGATGAAAAAATACGGATTACAGCAATGGCGTGGCAATAATCTTAAATGCATAAGCATTATAGAAGTGTTTTCCATTAGCCGCCCCCCCAATTATGGAGCAAATCTTCCATAGGGGTCCATACTGAAGAATGTTTCTATTGTTTAGGCTTGAATTCCAAAGTGCATTAAGGCTTCTGGTCAGCGGACCAGGTCAGCACAGTTAGTCTGTCCAATGTAAACCAATGCTTTTTGCATATTAATTTGTCTCTCTGCACCTCCTTGTGTCTCTACATCTCTGTCTCGTTCGGGATTTCAGAGACATAGGGAGAGACACGTTTGAAGTGCTGCAAACACGTGTCTTACTCTCTGTGTTGGGGGCAATGCGACGTTGTGTGCAATGGACGGCTGAGCAGCAAAGACATTGTTGTGCTGCACTTTTCTCTAATGCATGTACACACCGACCCTTACTGACCAGCATGGTGAGCCCCGCAGCATGGACAGACCCTCATTCAGCAGTGAACTGAAATAATAAAATAATACACACCCATGTACACAAGGTTAGGGCATACTGTATGTTTTGTTTCAATATAATCGTGCTTTCCTCATTTAAATATGCTGTGATGTCATACAAAGGGTGCTTACATGACCTCACTAAATATGGCTATGTATTTGGACTGGGACTTTTTTGCAGTCTATTATTCAATGTAAGCTTATAATTACGTGGGCGACCTTGCCCTGTGCTGAAGTAGACCTTCTAAAACCTACTGCTGAAGTCAGACACTCCAGAAGTCTCCGCAGGTATTATTAAACTGTTATATTTTAAATGTTATGCATACATGTTTAATAGAAGCGTGACACACCCACGTGCCCTATGCAATCTACAGAGATACATAATGCATATTGTGATGTTTCTCTAGGCATTTTGAATGTGGATTTCATTGAACCGCATTGGCCGCTGGGTCAACATAAGGATTGTATATTAAGCCTGTAATGCTCAGGATATCACGCCAATAGGCAGCACAAACAAGGTAAATCGATACGCTTTGAGAAAGAAGAGCAAGATTGTCAATGTTGTGGACAATTGGCCTTCGGCTGGTGTGTTGATTAAAATGTTGCTCGTGTTTTTCGTTGTGTATATATATATATTTTTTTATTTTTTATTGTCATACATAAATACATGTAGTGACTAACCGGTCAAGGTATATTTAAAATTCATACACCATCTTGAGATTATGTATACATGTTTTAACGACGACATCTATAATTCGTGTACAGCAGTGGCGCAAGATGCGTTCAGGCTGTGCAGTCCACGCAGTGTTGGAACCTCTATTATTCACGTGCCTGCAGGGCCACAGGTGTTGTCAAGAAGCGTTTATGACCACATCGTAGGGTGCTCTCAAACAAGAAATATACGTATCTCTACACTGGGAGAGAAAAAAAAACATCCTCGTAAAGTCTGTACAGGAATTATGTTATATATCATCTAGAATACTTAAAAAGGTGTATAGCAAAAAAATGTAATTAACGCAATAATGTTATTACTCATTAACCAATTAGAGATGATATAACAATGTCGCTTCCTGCTGTGTTATAAGAACAGCACTCCCCTGCACCTCACCTCAAGCTATATCACTCTGCCTAATGCAAAACAATTAAGCGGAGTTAATTTGCTCGAATTTCATTTCTAAATGTGGTTGATTCACGTGTGTGAATATTCCAATTCTGCGGAGTGCACTTTCCATCATATTCAACTGAGTTTTATTCCATAAGCCTATTAAATAGGGAGATGTATTTCTATATATCTTTCGTGGTAATTTGTTTGGCATCTTCAGTATAGTAATGGGAGCACAAACATTTGCGGCTTGTATTGTTGAGCGCAAACGAAAGTGGAGACCCTAAGTAGGTCATAGATTCTATAGGTCAGGCACGACGGAGGATTCTCATTGGGCTTCATGATCAAAAGAGAAATGGATATTCCCCTTGAAGAATCTCACAAAGAAACATTGCTGTGAAATCAAAGTATTGTGTTGTTTTGAAGAACATGCGCATTAAGTGAAATCTCTGGGGAGACAAAACTGTCTAAATGGGCATCCTCTATTGCATCATCAGGCCACTTCGTGCGAGTGTCTTTTATGGATTACAGCTCAAGACAATAGTGCTTTGTTTTAAAGCTTAGCCATATGTAATGCATCAACCTGACTCAAAGCTTTTTGATACGTACGTAACTATATACTGTACTCTTTGGTTATTTCGGTAAAGTCACGTAAATAGAAAAAATAACAAATAGATCACGACGTTTCGAAAGCAACACAAGCCATCTTCTTCAGGTGAAACAATACAGCAGGCCGACTGCTGAGGCAGGAGGAAATGTAGCGAGAGAGCTACTGCCAACCAAAGGTTATAAACGTTTGTGGTGGGTACAACCCAAGGGTGAGTGGGCGGGACTAGGGATGGAATTTGCAAGTCAATGTAAGATCGCAGGGAGGGTAAAGGGTGGGTGACCTCGGCTAATCCAAGGAGGGGGAGGGGGGCTGCCGCAACGGGCGAGAGGGTGGGGGGTGAAATTTAGAGAGAAAAAGGTGATAGAGATAAAAAAGAAAAAAGATATCAAACTTAGAAAACTTAATTCTAGATTTGAAGCTTTCGTGACTGCGAGGATTCATACTCTTAGTTATTTCAGGAAAAACACGTAGGTAAAAAATGAAATTAAAATTAATAAAAATGAGTAATATTTTTATTAATCTAAATTTCATTTTTTACCTTAGAAAACTTAGAAATGTAATGCCACTCAGAGAGTCGGCCAACACAACAGTTAACACTATACCTGGTTGATCAACGTCCTTCCAAAGATTGCTAAATTTTGCATCCATCTTCTCTGCGATTACATTTGCTTGCAAATTGCATTCCTAGTCCCGCCCACTCTCCCTTGGGTTGTACCCACCACAAACGTCTATAGCCTTTGGTTGCAGTAGCTCCCTCGCTACATTTCCTCCTCAGCAGTCCGCCTGCTGTACTGTTTCACCTGAAGACGATGGCTAGTGTTGCTATCGAAACGTCGTGATTTATACGTTATTTTTTCTATCTACGTGACTTTACCGAAAGATCCAAAGAGTATGAATTCCTGCAGTCACGAAAGCTTCAAATCAAGATTAAATACTGCACATTATACATAATGATGTACGAACAAACTACATATATGCACGGTTTAATATTTACACGTGACTTTGAAAATGTGTTAATCAGGCAGTGATGCACATACATTCCAGCTCTCTTGAAAAGGTACAAGTCTCGCAAGACGTCATTTTTTTTATTGGACTCAAACAGCATTTTGGACACCTACCTGACATCTTCTTGGTTCTTTCGGTAAAGTCACGTAGAAGGGAAATAATAAAATAATAAAAATATAACATAATAAAATAATTCTCACGACGTTTCGGCCACAACGCAAGCAGCCGTCCTCAGGTGAAGAACAGGTCTGTCGGAAAGACAGCGTCTGAATGAACACCACCAAGCTTGGCAGCGTATATTTAAGCTGGGTTGGAGGGGGAATGATTTGCTAATTCCTTTGTCAAGGCGCCCTTCCCCCTCCAACCCAGCTTAAATATACGCTTCCAAGCCTGGTGGTGTTCATTCAGACACTGTCTTTCCGACAGACCTGTTCTTCACCTGAGGACGGCTGCTTGTATTGTGGCCGAAACGTCGTGAGAATTATTTTATAATGTTTTATTTTTATTATTTTATTTTTATTTTTTTTCTACGTGACTTTACCGAAATAACCAAGAAGATGAATCCCTGCAGTCACGAAAGCTTTAAATCGAAATTTAACCTACCTGACACTTTGGGGTAAAAACGGCCATCCTTGGACGCGACCAATGATCCCATCTCCCAGCTGTTGCTCACCCCGGGACTCGGATTAATTGGGCGCCAACTGTCCTCAATCTGCTTAGCATTCAGGAATGCTTGAGGGCAGATTAGTAGTAAGAAGGAAATCTATTCTGGTGGGTAGATGTAGGTGATGGTGTCACGAGCCATGTCAATTCACGCAGCCTGATTAGGGAAGGTGGCTTATGGATATACTCGTTATAACTTGTTGATCTATTCATTTAGTGCTTGCAGAGAGTTTGATCAAAATAGCTTTAAGCTAAGCTTTTTAATTGAGTATAAATCACATCGTCATCAGCTATGACGACGATGATGATGGATGAAGCCCTCTCTACGCCGTTGCCATGCCACACAGCGCTGTTGCTCCCACAATTCATCTCACTCTGGCACCTGAGTGGATTTCGTTGCTGCACTCCAATTGTGGTTGTTCTCTTAGGATGTATTTTCTCCATTGGCTATCATCTCATCACCAGCCTTGTACATTCGTCATCATACTTTCCTGCCCAAGCTAAAAGTCAACATGTCTCCAATTTATATTTGTTCTCTGAGTCACGTGTTCCTCTTTCTGTTTCTCAGTGTTATTCCAATCATGCATTCCCTTTGTCAGTGTCAAACATCCACGGTATATACTGCATGGCATAGCAGCTTATATGCACTGATTGAAAATGTTCTTCTTTGAGAGACCTACACACTTTCAAGAAACAGCAACTCGAGTGCTGGAACGTATGTGCATCACTTGCTGATTGACACATTTTCAAAGGCGTGTGCAAATATGTATCCTTACATATATGTAGTTTGTTCGTACATTATTTATACGGCACAGTATATAGTTATATATGTAAACGCTTTGAGTGAGGTTGATGATTTACATATGGCCAAGCTTTTAAAAAATAAACTGCTTTTTGTGTTTAGTTTGTTGACCTTCCCCCACACCTCCGATTATCACGGTTTGCTGTGTACGGTGCAAAAGAAGTTCAACATAAATACATGCAAGCACATTTGTATGTTGGTTTTCATCGTCAAGTTTAGTACTCTAAACCCACTCCAACCCTCTCTTGTTCGACGCTTTATTTAGTCATTTTGACCCTGATCTGCCGTCAATAATTGCCATTGGCAGGGCCAGATTTATGGATCAGCAAATGGGACATTTCCCTCGGGCACAGAAGGGCCCACAGAAATTTTATTTTATTCAAAAATATATGACTCTTGCTTAATATCATCATCATTTCTATATGTATTTAATATGCTGTTGTATTTGGCTGTTTTAATGCAATCCTCCAGTTCTCTTTATGGGACGTAGATAGACCCTCCCATATTGCACCATATCAATCTCTTATCCCCCATCCATGCCTTGAACACGTCCCAGTGGTAGCAAGGGTTCGGAATTCTGTGTGTGTATCTGTATGTGTCTGGTCAAGGCTATATGGGGGGTCTTTGTCTTGAAGAATGTGTAAGGAGAGGGGGAAAAGAGGAGAGAAGAGGCTATCCTTGCCCAAAAATCCTAACAATGTTTTTTAATTAAATTTGGCCCTGACTATATATATATGAAAATCTGCACTGTTTTTCAATTTGGTCGTTCCAACAATTATTCTGAAATGTTATTCTAAAACTTGTTGAGTTACTTTTCATGCCAATATATAGTTTTGAGCCTAATTTGGCAGTCCTCTTTGTTAAGTTATTCGATCGTTTCCTGTAGTTAATTTGTGATGGTTGTTATCATGACTTTTGTCAGAACATGCGAGATTGTAAATGTCTTCCTCTGCTCATGTTTATATCTTTAACCAATACAAATTCCAGAAAATATATTGTTAATTTGCCTGGAACAGCCTATTCTGGATGGAACAGCCTTGTCGATTATGTATCTCCTTGTCTGACTCCCCTACTGATTTGTACTTAGTTACCTTCTTTGTGTAGTCTCATTGTACAATAGAACCCCTTTTATTGGCACCCTATTACCTGCAACGCCTGCTATCTGTGGGAATTGTAGGATTAAGGTCTGCGAAAACCCCAATTAGCTAGAGGCATATTGTTCCTGTTACGTGTGATAATTATTTGCGTTTTTACCCAAAGTGCATAGCAGAGTAATTTCTGTTTACCGGCATTTTTGTTCACAAGTCACCCAGGAAATTAATCCTATTACTCACAGGTTATCCTCACTTTTTTTTATTAAACATGTGTTATGATTAAATAAATGCAGGTGCAGCAATTTCTTTGATCACACACAGCACAATACACACAGGCACAATTCAACTCACAGAAACACACTGACTTAAACACACAGTCACACACTTATAAGGAGATACACAAATACGGAAACATGGCAGAGAGACATGGAGACACAGACATGGAGACAGACGCAGAGAAATACAAAGACAGATAAAGAAATGGAGAGAGAGACATGGTGAAAGAGAGACAGGAAAACACTAACAGGGATGATGGACGATGGTCAACAATAATATCAAATTGGTAGCCGAGTAATGGAATGTGTTCGAAAATATGTCCACTGAGGAGATGGAGCAATAACATCAATTAAGATGTTGGTGCTGGAATGTTGCATGTATGTATGTTGAACTTCTTTCGCACCGTATGTAGCTAACCGCGTTAATCGTAGGTGCCGTGGAAGGACACGAAACTAAACACAAAAAGCAGTTCTAAATAAATTAGTTTTCCATGTAGATTTAAATGTGCATAGCTCCAGTGGCTTCCTCATATCGGAAGGAAGAGCGTTCCACACGGCCGCAGAAGCGCATCTGAAAGTGTGTGATGCAATGACCATCTTTGTTCGATGGTGAGCCAAAAGCCGCTGCGAGGGTGAGTTCGTGTGATGGTTTGCATTACAGCTTCGTAAGGGGTTATGGTTGCTTGAGGAGGTCTCATCCAGCAGTAGATTGATCGTGGCTGCTGATGCTGATATAGTAATGAGACCAACTGATGGACGGCAGCGATTGGTGGTTCCATGTCTGTTGTGCTTGATGGTGGGCAGTGGCAACAGTTATTTACTAAAATAACAAAAAAAACGTGAAATATTACATTCACGTCGGCATGGGCAATAGTTTATGGAGACATTCTACATGGTATGTTTGGCAAAAAATAAACGATACTTGTACCTGTGTGGATGACTTTTGCAAGGAATAATTTATGGATATATTTTCTTAAATCATTGACCTGCATATTTTTTTATTGCATGGTGGGAGCATCAATGTGCTCAGTGGCAACGAGACCAGTATCAGCCCGGACTCAGCTGTCGCATCCGGGACTGCACATGGGCCCATAAATTCGCGACTTCACTTGTAAGTTGCAGGTTCCTTACACTGTATGATTCTGGCTTTAAACAATTGAAGAATAAATTTCGATTTAAAGCTTTTGTGACTGCAGGGATTCATCTTCTTGTTTCTTTCGTTAAAGTCACGTAGAAAGGAAATAATAAAATAATAAAATTAAAACATAATAAAATAATTCTCACGACGTTTCAGCCACAACGCAAGCAGCCGTCCTCAGGTGAAGAACAGGTCTGTCGGAAAGGCAGCGTCTGAATGAAACGCTGTCTTTCTGACAGACCTGTTCTTCACCTGAGGACGGCTGCTTGCGTTGTGGCCGAAACGTCGTGAGAATTATTTTATTATTTCCCTTCTACGTGACTTTACCGAAAGAACCAAGAAAATGAAGAATAATTACCAGTAGATGGCACTGGTGATACCTTGGCTATGTTACGAAAGGAACGTTCCACAACACTAACCAAATATTGTTTTCACCTGAGTAACATTTGAAATTAATTACTTATTCAATTGCCTCACAAAAATATATACATGTGCATGATCCTAATTTAAAGTTAATTGGAATATCGGATGTTTCAAAAATGCCAACTATACACTTACATCTTTCTCAAAACAATTAAATATAACGTATTAACATTTCAATGGCATTTGTTTTCATTACTTTAAATTGTTTAACTTTTCTCCAATGTCTTCCTCAAGTTAACCGGCGAAACATATTTGTTGTGCATTATACACGAGTAGTTTATCGAAATATATCTCATTTTTTACTTGCAGGTCAGTCTGGGGGTTAATAAAGATGAATTATCTGCAGTGTTTGGCATTTACAAACACCCTACTCTGTAGGCACAGGTAATTAACCAAAACAGTGTGCCAGCAGAATAGTTAAAGGTCGTACCTGTGGGGGGGGGGCGGCACGGTGGGGAAAAATGACCCCGTGCCCACACAACATGTTTACTGCAAACGATCGCATTTAATCAAATGCCCAAAGAAGGCTGAGCAAAAGCCACAACAGTGCCCCCTGGGTTGTGCCCTGTGCGATCTGCCGCTAAGAGTATTGTGATGGTGGCATAAACACAGAGGCGCTGTGTGGGCTGGGTGCAGTCTCTCTCTGCAGGGACGTGTAATTAATGGCCGTGGATCACAGGGTGTAATTCCCTCGATGCGGCAGATTGATGGCACTGTCATGCAACCCGTATGGCACAATGAGCATGCGTATCCATCATTTTTGCAAAACATTATAATAAAATAATAAAAGCAATCTGTTGAGAAGTGCCAATTTAACCATTGGGGGGGGGGGGGGGGTTGAAAAAAGCCTCAAATTGTATATCTGTCTCTGACAAGAGAATACTGTTTTTCATTAATTCACATTTTTGATGGTGCACACTGTGTGATACATGCATCTGTGCGTATGTGTGGATATGCACACCAACATTTATATTAGAGAATTAAAGGGAACAAAAATATATGGAGAAAATATTATCCACCTCATATTTGCTGACGAAATAGTCCGTATAATGCCCACTGGGAATGAACTGCAGGAAACGACAGGAAAAGTCACAAAAATATGTTCCTGCATGGTGAGCTCAAAATAAATATGAACAAGAGTTATGCACAACAAGTTTCTAAACAACTGGATATATCACAACTTGAAAACACAACCTGAGTCTGAAACGTGGACATTAAGAAATGAAATAGAACTAACTTTGAAAAGTCTGTAAATGTATCATGGAGAGGTGCTGCTTAGAGACAGGTAAAGGAAAACGGAGATTAGAGAACAACCAACATCATACAGAAAATGTCAACAAAAGTGGGGTTGGGCTGGATGCGATGCTGGAAGAGATGATAGCCAGTTTTCATAACTAATTATGGATTGGCAGCTAAAGGAGAGAACATGTTCAGAGAAAACGTTCACTGTGGAGATGGAGCAACGGAAATCAGCGAGATGGATTGTTAAATTGCAGGACTATGAGAGATGGCGACAGCTTGGGAGGCCTTCATCCAGCAGTGGATGGATCTTGGTTGATTGTAACGTGAATAATTAAGACATGCGGTACACACTTTATGTTAAGTGATATAGATTTATGATGCACTTTTTATTTAGAGAACAAATCACATCATAAAGCTTGGAATATGTAGTATTATGCGTCTATTCAGAGTAAGACATCAATGTGTATTTATGTTAAAATTGGCACTGTGCAAGCCTGAGGCTGAAATGGAAATTCCACTTATTCTCTGATGGGGGAAATAATTATGTAAAGACATGCACAGTGCTTAAGCAAGCTATACAAATAGCTTCATAGATATAGATACTTTTATAATTGTTGAGTGAAATGTTTTCCCAACAAGTTTCACCATAGGAAAAAAATCCACAAGCATAAATCTGTTAAGTCAATACTTTATGATCAATAGATCAATCACACATATCGAGCAATGCACATGCTCTGCCAAAACATTAATATATGTATATGCAATAGTGTGCAAGTTGTGTATATGCACTGTGTGAGGTTAAACTGTCATGTTTTTGTGGAGGGAGAAACGTTGGTTTCAGTCCAGCTCGCACATGTCAGTTATAATTGGCACTTGTAGCCAGAATGTGACTCCTCTAGGTCATCTCAGCCTAAATAAGTACCAGACACAGTGCCTGAGCACCCGCACCTGGGAATATGTTTTTTCGGAATGTGTGCCTGCCGACCCCATTTCATGCAAACAGCGCTGGCCTTCAAAGCTTCCGAATGAACGGAATAAAGATGTGGTATTTTAGAGTATGCTCAATATGTATACATATGAAGTACCGGTGAAGACGCTGGACACCCAGGTTGAGGCACACGTATATTTATTTTCAGCTTATCGGTACAGGACAACACTAGAGGGGGTAGCGGCCCCCTCACCCGGATAACTGGGGATACCCCCTAGCTAATCTCACCTATCCCCAAGTCCTCCTCTAACGAGCTAGGGGAGGCTAACTGGCCCGACACTGGTGAGTCGGGCTACGGTCTCCGGAGTCCCAGGGTCTAACCCTGGTTCACGGAACCACGCCTCTGGCTCGCTCCTCTGCAGCCCTGACAAGGGCGGCGTCGAGGGGAGTCCAGGGCTCTAGCTAGAGGATCTTCACTCTTCCTCCTTCGTTCCCAGACTGAGCCCCGAGCTCTCTTTGTCCTCCCCCTTTATACCCCCCAACAGGATCACAACCCCCCAGGCTGCCTGATGCGGACGTCGCTGCGGGCACCCCCCCCGTGTACTCCCGTAACTCCGCCCACTGTGTTTGTTACCCATTGGATCGTATGCACTTACAGCCCTCCCGTAACAGCCCTACATCACCCCCCCCATTACAGCTCGCAGCCGTCCCGGCTGCAACAATTCCAAATAAAGGAACAATTACCCCTCGACCCCGTGTGTGCCTCATTTTTTTCAACAAAATGCAAATAGAAGAACAACAACAAGAACAACAACCATACCCCCGAAGGGAATGTCCGACGCACCCCCCCCCCGCATAAATACGAAATCCGTAAGCACGTATGTACAACTAGCCAGGAACTCCCCCATCACACACAGCACACCCACGACACACAACGCACCCACAACACACACACCGCGCCCACACAACACAACACACTCAGTGTGCAAGGAGCACACCACCGACGCAGCATACAGTAACCATGACACGTGAAGGAAAATAATTTTTTTTCTTTTTCTTCCTGCTGTATATTATAAGAGTCTGCGCATTTTAGCGCGCGTCCTTGCCGCAGGCCCGTCACACGGGGCAACCCCGGACGGCGGACCATCCGGTGGCGGCTGTCCCATGCGAGGTGAGGTCGCGATTGAAGTCGCGCGACTGTCGGCATCACCTGTGGGGGTTCCAGGGCGTGAGCCCGTCATTCCCGGTGCACCTGTGGGTGGGACAGCCGGCAACACATCAGGCGAGAGCAGCGACGGACCCTCCGAGTCGGTCGACCCCCCACATGCTTGGCCTCGCGTGCGTGGCGTGGGCCCCCGCACCGCAACAAACGGCTTCAGCCTAGAGGGGTGTACAAACCACCGGCGCCTCCCCCATTGGATTCGAACGCACTGAGGCCTCAAAACCTCAATAACCTCGACGGGGCCCCGCCACGGGCGTACGAGTTTAGAGGAGGTCGCGAGTGGTACCTGGGGACAGTGCAGCCATGCCCTGTCCCCCGGCTTCCACTGCAGCACGTGCGCGCGAGCCAGTCTGAGGCGCTCGTTCGCCTTCTGACGCCTGTCAGAATTTAGCCTCGCCGCATCCCGCGCCTCAGTCAGTTTGTCAAGGTTAAATTTAACGTGATCGTCCAATTTAGATTTGCCCAGCGGCACGGGGATCTGCAACTGTGCCCGAACAGGTGGGTCGGGTTCGCGGCCATACATAAGAAAGAAAGGTGAAAACCCCGTCGCAGCATGGGGAGCCAATCTGTATGCCGCTAGAACCCCTTGAATTTGTAAGTCCCAATCAGCCTGTGAGTCCGAAACTTGCTGCGACAACATAGACGTGATGGTGCGATGCAGACGCTCGACCATCCCGTCCGTTTGCGGGTGATAGGGGGAGGTTCGAATTTTTTTCGTTCCCAGGAGATCACAGACTTGTTTTAGGAGTTTCCCCGAAAAATTTCTACCCTGGTCGGTCAACAACCGCTCCGGGGCACCTTTGTCCATGACATAACCTTGGACAAAGGCGTCGACGATGGCTGCTGCCGACTGATTCGCCAGGGGCCAGGCCATAGGCCAGCGCGTAAAATATTCGACCCCAGTAAGCAAATATTTATTTCCCCTGGAGGTGGCGGGGAATGGCCCCAGAATATCCAGTGCGACCAGTTCATTTATTCTGGAGACCTGGATGGATTGTAAGGGCGGGTTCGACTCCCGTGCCGGTGGTTTGCGCTGCGCACACTGAGGGCATGCCGCCAACAGATCAGCGACATCCCTTGTCATACCCGGCCAAAAAAAATTCAGCTGAAGCAAGGCGAGTGTTTTCTGGGTACCTAGGTGGAGGAGGCGCTCATGAGCAGCCCACACCACCTTACCTCGTAGGCCAGAAGGGACCACCAGCCGGTGACGCTGGGATTTCCCGTCCCAATGCATAAGCAAGCCCGCATGGGTTTCCCATGCGTCGGCATGACCCGTCACACGCCCCCTCTCCCCGGCGCGACGACGCAACGCGAGGAGGGAGGCATCCTCCAACTGGAGGCGCCCCCATTCATCAACGGGCAATCCAAGCAGGGAATCTCTCCCCTGTTCGGCGATATCAATGGGGACTACCGTTTCATCGTCGGCGGCCGCCGCCAGGACCGGAACCATCACGTCCCCCACTGGCTTGCAACGCCCCGACCCCAGGAGACATGCGCATTCGGAGGCGGTTGGCATCCGTGACAGAGCGTCAGCGTTGGTGTGGCGAACGCCCTTACGATAAGTGGTTTCAAAACTGAAATCCTGGAGGACCTCCAGCCATCGGGACAATTGTCCCGATGGCTGTTGAACCTTCAGGGCGTACTGCAGTGCCGCATGATCTGTGCGGACGGTGAAATGCCGACCGTACAGATATGGGCGATACTGTTGGATGAAATAGACAATTGCCAACAGTTCCCTACGGGTGACACAATATCTTTGCTCCGTTGGAGACAACACCCGACTGCCGTACGCGACCACCCGTTCCACGCCGTCAACCACCTGGGAAAGCACGCCTCCAATACCCGTGTTGCTCGCGTCGGTGTCGAGCAAAAACGGCCTCGAAAAATCTGGGTAAATCAAGGGAGGAGCCTTCACCAGCGCGTCCCGAAGGGAGCAGAAAGCAGCTTCCTCATCCTGACCCCAGTGGAACCGAACCCCTTTAGAAGTTAACGCGTGTAGGGGTTTGGCAATTGTTGCAAAATTAGCGACGAAGCGTCGGTAATATGATGCGAAGCCAATAAAACTCCTGACCTCTCCCACCGAGGTGGGAGTCGGCCAGGAGCTGACACACTGCGTTTTGGCGGGATCGGTAGCAATACCCGAGCGCCCTACGATGTGCCCTAAATAACGCACCGACTCGCGTAACAAATGGCATTTTTGGGGCTTAAATTTCAAATTAGCAGCCCGCATCTTTAGGAAAACCGCCCGCAACCTCTGGAGATGTTCATCAAAAGTTTTACCAAAGACAATAACGTCATCCAAATAAATCAGGCACGATTCCCATTGCAATCCAGCCAAAACCAATTCCATCAATCGCTGGAAAGTTGCCGGCGCTGAGTGTAAGCCCATCGGCAACCGGTTGAATTGGAACAGGCCGTGCGGTGTACGGAAAGCAGTTTTAGGTTTAGAATCATCGTCCAGAGGAAGCTGCCAGAATCCCGAAAGTAAATCTAGTGTGGAGAAGAATCGCGCTCCCGCCAAAGCGTCCAGCGATTCGTCCATCCGTGGGAGCGGGTATGCGTCGGCAACCGAAATTTTATTAAGGCGCCGAAAATCCACGCAAAACCGCAACGAGCCGTCCTGCTTTTTAACCAGGACGATCGGCGCTCCCCACGGGCTGGTGGAGGGAGAAATGATGTCGGCGGCTAACATGTCATCAACAGCCGATTTGACATGGTCCTTTTCGGCGGGACTTAACCGAAACGGATTTTGGCGAATTGGCGCGCTGTCACCCGTGTCAATATGGTGACGCAGCAGGTGAGTGCAACCCAAATCATATTTATCACGACTGAAAACGTCGGAAAATTCCCTCAGTAGCGTTCTAAGCTGTTGGCGCTCTGAATTTGTCAGGTCCGTCGATCCCGCACAAAGCGCGTCGATCCACCCTTCATCGCTGTCCGAATGTGGGAGCATCCGGGAAGCAGTGCCAACGTGGTTCGCGACAGGTTCCTCGCAGGGCACTGGCGTCGCGTGAGCGAGCACCGTCCCTTGAGGAACCACCACCGTCTGCGATCCCACATTTAGGACCGCGATGAAAGGGTCCCCGTCCCCTCTTACGACGGTCTGGGCCGGAATCAAATGAGGCCCATTAACCCCGGCCCTAGACGGTCCCAGCAAAACACCCTGATCCCCTATGCCCTTAGCGAAGGGCTTACGAAGTTTGAGAGGCACTAGCATTTGAGCTCCCGGCGGCACACGAACAGTTTCAACGACGAACGCCGGTACCGTCGCGAACGCCGACCGAGCCGCCGCAGGGGATGGCAGGAACGCCATGCGCCGCCCCGATGGAAGCTCAATGCATCCTTGGTCGATCAAAATACGAATGGGCATTTTACCTAAGAAATCCGTCCCCAGCAGGCACGGAACCGCCAGCGAGGAGGAAACGAAAATCGGCCCCGACAATTTGATGTCCCCAATAGAAATTTGCGCTCGAATCTGTCCCATGATGCCGAGAGAGCCCCCGTTAGCGGCATAGAATGGGACGTTAACCGGCAGTAAAGGCCGGCTTTGTACGGGCAGAATATTGTAAATTAATTCCGAAATGATTGTCGCCGATGCCCCCGTATCGACCAAGATGCGTACTTCTACCCCGTCAATGTGTCCGACTACGGCCGACGACCCTGACGACGCGGCTACCACGCGATGGGCCAACACGGACCACTGTTTGGGCTCGATTTGAGTCCCCGCAGTGATCCGCGTTGGCCCCACGCAACGCGACATCGGCCCCCCGTTTGTTGTGGTGCGAGAGCGTGCAACGGGTAGGTGCTTTGGCCAAACATGTGTGGTGCCGCGACTCGCCGGGTCATGTTGCTGGAGCTTGGGAGGAGGAGGCCCGGCGTCCCGTCGAGCCGTCGTCCCGCGCTGTCGAGGAGAGCGGCACCCCGAGGCGACGTGGCCCCGGACGCCGCAGTTGAAACACCGCGGGAGCCCCGGTGGAGACGACGGGCGGTTGAAACGGCTTGACCCGTCCCGGGCCGACCGTACTTCTTGCGCCTGTTGCCGTCGATGGTCGACGGCGAAGAGCTCCTCCGTCGGAAGGGTGGCTGCAGCCACCGCACGCCCTGCCGATGCCCTGCTGGCTTTCCGCCGCAGGGACAGAAGGTTGGCGTGAAGGAGGCGCGCCGCCTGAAGAGAGGTCATCTCGGCGTCCTCCTGTGCGACGACAGCGATGTCCAGGTCGTCTGCCAGGAGGAGTATTTTCTCCGTGACCATCGCGTCCACGCCATCGTCGTCCATACGGGGAAAAGCCGTCTTAGCCAGCGCTAGGAGGCTCGTCCTGTATGCCAGGGGCGACTCCTTCTCACCCCGCTTGCGCTCGTAGAACCGCTCTCTGCATTCCGCTGAAGGTCCATAGACCCCGGCCAGCAGCTGTAGTGCTTTCGGCAGAGTAGACCGCTTCTCTTTCGGCGCCGATGTGAGGGCGGCGAGCGCGTCTGCGTCGAGGAGCGCCGGCAGCGCGCAGAGGGCTTCATCGTCGGACCACCTTGCCATTTCTTGGTGGGCGATGAAGCGTCGCTGGAAGCCGCCCCAGTCGCCCTCTGCACCAACAAATTCTTTCAGCGGAGGCAGCCGTTGTTGTAGCGCAGCGTTCGCCTTGGACGTCTGTAGGCTGCTATCCCCGGGACTCGGCTGTGCGTCGGCGCGAATGGCAGATGGAATCGCCTGTCGCGGATGTGATGACGCTCCCTCCGCTGGAGATGACGCAGCTGTCCCAGCGAGAGCGGTGTCGGACCCAAGGTTGAGCCCGGCCACGCCCTCCGCAGCTGCCGTGACGATGGCGGGAAATTCAAAGTTTGAGTTTTCAGAAATGGCGGGAAGGCGCTCAGGTTGACGACTCCCCTCGCCCCGTGGTGGACCACCAGCCCCCAGCCGCGTGATGTTTTCCAGCGTGGCGGCAGCGGCGTACAGTAGCTCCGCCAGTCTCTCGTGAGCCAGCCGTAGCGCGTCTGGCTGCGGCCCCTCTTCATGCCGATGCCCCGGTAGGAAGGCGTCGGCCCCCGGCTGCGCCATGTCTTGGTGAGCCGCCTCGGGCTCAACGACTTCAGCAGTGTCCTCCTCCGGTACTCTGGCTCGAGCTGTCTGACGTGTTTCCATGTCCGTAGTACTTCTGACACCAGATGAAGTACCGGTGAAGACGCTGGACACCCAGGTTGAGGCACACGTATATTTATTTTCAGCTTATCGGTACAGGACAACACTAGAGGGGGTAGCGGCCCCCTCACCCGGATAACTGGGGATACCCCCTAGCTAATCTCACCTATCCCCAAGTCCTCCTCTAACGAGCTAGGGGAGGCTAACTGGCCCGACACTGGTGAGTCGGGCTACGGTCTCCGGAGTCCCAGGGTCTAACCCTGGTTCACGGAACCACGCCTCTGGCTCGCTCCTCTGCAGCCCTGACAAGGGCGGCGTCGAGGGGAGTCCAGGGCTCTAGCTAGAGGATCTTCACTCTTCCTCCTTCGTTCCCAGACTGAGCCCCGAGCTCTCTTTGTCCTCCCCCTTTATACCCCCCAACAGGATCACAACCCCCCAGGCTGCCTGATGCGGACGTCGCTGCGGGCACCCCCCCCGTGTACTCCCGTAACTCCGCCCACTGTGTTTGTTACCCATTGGATCGTATGCACTTACAGCCCTCCCGTAACAGCCCTACACATACTAAGGCCGTAATTATAATATATATTGGAGGGGGGGGGGGACACACATCCCCCCCAATATTAAAATAGGCTCAAAATGTCCCCCCCAATATAATGATATAAAATAAATGTATCTTTATATGATTGTGGTTATGGTTGTACTTGATTAATCCCTAATCTCTGCCAATACATACAATGAAACAAGAAAAGGTAAAAAATATAAAACGGCAATTTAATACAATACACTATTAGACATTATTGTAAAAAATAAATAAAAAGTCCATTCTATGTGTTAGTGAATTTTTTAATATTTCAGGCAGGAAATGGTAGGAAATTCGTTTTCAAATTTAGATTTTTTTTCTGGGGGGGGACCCCAGACCCCCTGGAAGGTTTGGTCCCCCCCCAATGTTGGCTCCATGGCTACGGCCTTGATACATATAATATCATGGGATGTGGTGGGACATTGGTTAGACCACTGCACTATGCACCCGGTTACCTGAGTTTGCTTCTCAGCCATGGCTAGCAACAGTGCTTTCTGAATCGATTAGGGCCCTTCTATTCACCACCCTGCACTAACCAATCTGGTGAGGGATAGTAAATAAACCAATGACCTATACAGGGTTTGGAGGCTTTCTTCCAGCAGTGGATTGACAAAGAGCTGTAAATTACGTATAGAAAATGTCACATAGTGTATATATGTAATGGATAACGTGCCCAAGGTTATGTATACAAGGCTATATATGTGCACAGTGGAATACATACATTAATACAGGGATATTCACTGTATAAATGTGTAAGTTGAAAATTTCAAGCGTTCTTTTACGTGTCATTACGTGTTTGCTATGTACGTGTCAATCAATAACCTTGCAAACGAGATGTTCGAGCGGTTTTTCCATTTGGATGTTATTTTAATTAACAAAAGAAGCTCACACGCACGCGCGTGTACCACGCAGACGAGGTAACATAATTGCCCGTGGAGTAGTTTCCCCCCTCTTGGCGCTGTGGCACGGGCTTCGCCCAAAAAAATCCCACGTCCGTGCAGGAATCCCACGCCAGATGGGCTTTTGCAGTGGCCCCCCGTGTGGCCTGGCCTCGCTGTTACCGCACTTACAAGGAGGAGCCTCGCAGCGCTACCGGGGGGCACCGTCTGTCCCCAGTGCCGCATGAGCCAAAGCGTCGAGTGCTGCTCCAGCACCGATCACTTTGGGGAGATTTATATTGTCGGCCCGAGTAGCACAGCGTGTTCTCCTTTTTAAACTTTCAATTAAAACTGCCAGTGGTATATTTTTGCACTTCTAGGCCTTGCGACATACAGCTTTGGCGTGGCCTATTTTTTGTTATGCCTATAATTCAGTGGCGTGCGTGTATCCTGACCTCCGTACTTAACCTGTGCTGGAGGTAATAAGTAATTCCTATCAATTTAATTCCAGGCACGCGTGCCATTGTACAATATGTTGATTTGACTTCAAGATTTTAGTGTCAAATGTGGGACAAGTACAAAAACAAGCATGATATATACACGCATGCGTGTGCATATGTGACAAAATATCCCCATATAGCCTTTAGCGAGCACCTATCAAGGCACCACAGTGCACGAGGGGGTGGGTTGGATAACGCCATGCCAGGATGCAGTTGTTAATATTTACAAAACGCATCAGGTACCTTTCTTGAAGCTAAGCCAACCTAGGAGAGGCACAGGACCAATTCAAATATTCACCACTGTTATTGGGCGTGAGCAGGAATTGAACTCGGGTAGCTGGGTTTGTACAGCAAAGTCCTAACCACTGTACTAGCACTCACTACACTGCACAGCCAAAGACAAAGATCCCCCGTATAGCCTTAACAGACTGTTGGGGCAATTGTTGTTAGCGAGCACCTATGATGGCCGGCACAGTACACGAGAGCTTCGGTGTCCAATACCACGCACGGCCGCCTCTGTCTATCCAGTGGTGATGTTTACATCCCTCATCAAATACTTATTTGGGGCTAAGTCGACATAGGGGAGGCCCATGACCGGTTCAGATAATCGTCACTGGCTTTGGCCGTGACTAGGAATCGAACTCGTGTCGCCGCCACGTAGCACAGCATGCTAACCGCTACACTACCGCTGCCCCACACATTTACACACACACACTTACATTAAAAATGTCCCAACATACAATAGAAATGGGAAATCTCATTTGGGCATTGTGAATTGGTGCAACATGAACTGCATTGATAATAGACAAACTGCAGTGTGGAAGCTACTGTTGCTGTGTTTTATTGCACAACACAATGTTTCACAGCTCTGTGGCTGCAGGGAAACGTGAATGAGGTTGACGTGAGCCCAGGTGCATGCCTTTCATTATCCGGCACTGGCACCCCGATACAGACCGTTTCTCTTTGCCGTGCTTCACGATGCATTTCAGAACATCTTTAATGTTGAAATTTTGTTCTTGAAATTTCTCTTGGGTGTGCATGAAAATGAATTGTGTTAGGCATCATCGTTGGAACGTCAATGGCTCTTGATGATGTTGTCCAGCTGTTACAAATGATCTGCTCAATTAACACCGTGCACGTTGAATATCTCCGCACTTTGTCAGCTTGCTGGCCCAACCTATCACATTGGTAAACATCCCTCGTCTTCCGCTCCGATGGAACCCTAGTCTTTGAGCAGATCCTCTTTAAACAAACCGCTTTCGTGCTCGTTTGCACCAGCACCGCACACATGCAAATTGCTGTCTTTAGGGTATTACAGTGATAATGGCATACTGATGCACACAAATGTAGTAATATTATAGCACCACCGCCATATTCATATATAAGCATAATTGCTTACATACTCGTTGTTTGTGCAGCGGTAATTAGACAGCAATTACAGAAAGGTCATGCGTGTACTTGTGTGTCTGTGTTCCATATTTTGAAGGCTCTCTCTCCACCTCCCTATGCACTGAACTGACCTTAATCGAGTACTTGTTATTAAATGGCACAAGTCGGTAAATCTGTTCAGTCCACTGCATGCACAATATTGTCTTCAACTGCATGCTTACCTTTTCTTGCCGACTTGCAAACGTAGCCTGTAATCCCTGGTATTTTATAGTATGGCGGAGTATTTTTTAACGTCAAATTAAATTTCAACATCGAAAGACGGATGTCTGTTTTGGTGTGCATTTACACTTAGGCCATCGGTGAAGCCGTTAGCCTTCACAAACTACTAGCAATGCACAGACGCTGTTGATTTAAAAGGACAGGTCAGTCCAGCTGGTTTGTCATATACAATGAACGGAGTCAAAAGTTAAACACCAGGATGGAACTCATCCCTGTTGGTGACCCTTAGCTAGCAGTGGAAATTCCACATTTCTATAACAGTGTCAGTAAATCCATATGGCAACCACTGCTGACTTCCTACGAATTTGTAGGCTTTTCCTTGATTCTGGAAGTCAAATGAGTCAAGCTGATCCTAAACTTGGATGGTGTATTAAATATCAAAATTGCACACAAGAGAAAGTTAAGAAGTGTAAATACCCTCTCGTGAAAACCTATCATGCATCCTTAAAACAACAAACCATAACTGTATTCAAGCAGGCAGAGAAAACGCTATTCAGAAGCCAACAATATATTTTTCAAAACGTTTCAATTTCTATTCACATACAATGTGCACTGTGAGTAGTACACTATAACATTCAATCAGGTAATGGATATTTTGCTGCTTGGCTTCACTTGGAAAAGCTAGCCTCTAGTGAATTCATAGAATGACATGTGCAGCTTAAAGACTCTATCAAAAACCCATTCCAGTCTCCAAGGTTGTTGATGCTCGTGTAACAATATTGGAATGTCGTTCACGTGTAATGCATTATTCCCCCATATTGGTTAGATACTTTGTTGTGTAAATATTGCATGTGAATTGAGTAAACAAATAGTATACAAAACCTAATGAAGCTGAACATGAGATGGTAACATCACTGCCAGCCAGTTGCTATATATTCCCAAATGCCAAGAGCAACATCAACAGAAAGTGCACTTTAAAAAATACAGCTACCATCCAACAAAAGTACTGTAAACTCGGTTTTACACAGAACAAATTAATGTTGTTGCTACTGCTATTCCCATCATGACCACTCTCTCATCACAGTCACCCCTACCACTTTGGGTTATCCTTTCTATCAGCAAAACCTACCTCACCCTGGGAGCCCATGGCCTTGAGTGATGCTCATTTATGGATGACTAATATGCAGTTAACTCAGAAACAAATTACCGTGCACACTTTGGTTGACAATAAACCTGATCGTGATTTCTCACCAAGAACTTCAAAACATCCCAATCTCCGATACCCGACCACCCTACTAATTCTCTATGTCTGCCTTGAACAGACACTCCAAGCCTCACCTTCTCTATCTTAAATGTGTACATCGATGACTTTGTCACCACTTACACTGCTGTTGTTTACCCTGATCAATATCGAGAGGTCATCACGGCAATACCACTGATGTCACCACACCTAACTTTTGCTTATGGTATTTCTGCCAGATCCGGCGAATGCCGCAAAGCTGACACTGAGCTTTCAAGGTCCGCTCTTGGAGTGTGGTTACCATCTGGTTTAAAAGGCAATGTATGTCATTCATTGAACCAAGGTGATCTGTAGCTCAGCTTTTGTTCACATGGGAGTGGTTGCTGCAGCTTGCCCCTCCTGTTCGCAATGCCAGAAGCATGCGTGAAAGAAGATTTCCCAATAAGCTCTGCCTCCTGAGGGCACTTTTATACATATGTGTACAATGCAGATAATGCAAGAGCTCCAGGCCTTTATGGGCACATCTCATTCACCTACCTCCACTTTTTTACAATTTACTTTATGTGCCTCTGGAAAACACTTCCATTCCAGATAGTTACAGTATTTGTTAAATAAATTCTGCTGATTGTTATCACGTTGTCAATGTCTATTTCAATTGTAAAAGGCTTCTATATTCGTATTGATTTGTGGGGTAGGCCTTGTAATGATATGACCAAAATTGTGTCGTTAAGACCCTCCACCACCCATCATAACAAATACAATACAGCAATTGCCCCAAGTGCATACAGTGTGATATATTTTGTGTTGAGTTTGTTGTCCTTCCCCCACACCCCCGATTCGCATAGTTGGCTAAAAACTGTGCGAAAGAAGTTCAACGTACATGCACATACACCCTCCGATGCATCCGGGTGATCTATCCGGATGCTGGTGTTAACATATGTTGTATATTATTGACGCTGTCAAATTTAAATTGAATTCATTCCTTATTTAGAAACATGGCAATTTGATCAGTGATTCCAGCAATAGTTTAATAGTTTCAACAGTTACGGGTTATTTGTCATCTATGTCATTTTTTATTTCTACTATGACTTAAACCTCTCTATATTTGATATTTACTCTACCCATTACACTGTAAGGCTCGTTGAACATGCTGTAACTCGCCTCTCAATTTCTCAGCAGCTGACACAGTATTGACCTGGTGCATGAGTGTGTTGCTGAGGGAGAATCGTTGTTTTTTGATGGTTAAATTATTACATGTTTTCTAATGATACAACTTTTTTTTTTTTACCATGTGGATTATGTCCCAGCAGAACATCTAGGAAGGGTTGAATGCTGCCTTTCTCGACCTGCAAGGTGAACTGAATGGCCGGGATGTTGAGAATTAAGGTGAGTAGGAGAATTATATAATCTATCCCTCCTGCGGGGCGGATGTGTTATCCACAAATCTAAACAAATGAGTTGGTGTTTTATTTTATTTGGTGCATTTGTGAACAACAGCCATATCAGACATCAGTACATCTAAATCGGCATAATCATTGGTTCACTGCAGGTAAAAAAAACTTACTCCTACAAGGCGTGTTGTGAAGTTAAGAGATGTACATGTGCTCGGCATTTGTTGAAGCACTTACAGCTTCGGAGAAACAAAACCCTACATTAACTGTTTGGCCACATGGTCATCATCATCATCACGATCAATGGGTAGATAGCCCCATAGGTGTCCACTGCACGTTTCCCCATTTGTTTCCACTTTCCTCTGCCTTGTGCCAATATGCTATGAGACCTCCTTTACCAGTGGCAAATAGGTATTTACCCTTTCAACTGGTACAAAAACTGACACCTTTATACAAGGCATCATGTTTGCAATAACCACAACACAAGCAGTTGAGTTGTACGCCTTTTGGCGTCATCTGGTCCAACACCAATGGAGACTAGGCTCTAAGAAAAGCTGTCTCGGGTGTGGACCAATCAACTTCAAGGACAGTGCATATCATTATCATTATCAGAGTTGTTTCTTTTTGTTTGCATTTTGGTTGAGAGAATTGTTAAACTCACCAGTGAGCTTAAACAATAATAATTGGAGTGATTAATGGTTGTACGCCACGTGACAATTTTATTTATATGGCTATGTCAGGTAGTGGAGAATCTTAACAAAACACATTGGCTAGATCATTACATGGCCTAACCCAAACATCAATTATGAATCATATTGGCTGGAAAAACCTACGTGTTAAGTTAAAATGCATGTTGTTGGGCAAATATATGTTTTATTCTCAGAAATATAACAAATTAATGTAAATTATATTAAAATTGTGGTTTCATAAACCTGCATGCATGAAATTATATTTAAATCCTACAGATTTAATCAATGGATTCCGTTTGGAGTGAAAGAAATGAGGTTGTGAGAAAAGAGAGAGGAGTTGGATACCATGATAAGAGGGATTGTGATCGGGGTGAATGAATGCACTGTTGTAGGCTACCATAGGGCACAAGGGAGAAGACAACGCATCTGAATTTATGAGCTGGTATAAACTGCACACGAGGTAGGGACGAGTGCTGAGTTGGTGGAAGGCTGACGGGTTCGAGTGTGGAAAGTAAGAGGAGGTGGTGAGGAGGGGAGGGTGTTTTTTTATTAGAGGAAGAACACGTTATTATGTTGTGGCCTATGGCAATATGTGCTTGTATGTGTGTGTGCATGCGGGTTAGTGTACGTGGCGAATATCTGAACTAGTCCTGGGGCTCCCCTAGGTCAACTCAGCCTCAAATGAGTATCTGGTGCAGTGTGTCGTAAACATCGCCACTGGGGAGACAAAAGCGGCCAGGCGTAGTGCTAACCACCCACCCCCTCATGTGCCGTGCCGGCCTTCATAGGTGTTCGCTAGCAGCACTTGCCCCAACAGCCTGTTAAGGCTATACGGGGGATATTTGTCTTTGTTAGTGTCTCAGAAGAGCTGGGAATAACAATCGTGAGAATGTAACTCAGGCACTAAATGGATTAATAAGGATGGACGCTTGCATACAATGAATACTCATTGGAGAGATCAAGTGTACATAAGTATATATGTCCTGTAGTGTCTTCGTATAATAATAAAATACAGCTTTTTTCCAATCCCCTGCTGGACCAAGGCTTCATTATTACATCGTTGATCATTTGGGTTTCATCACGTTTGCCAGTGCGGGTTCATGAAGGGGGATGGGGGCAAAACCAGTTCAGATCTGACTCGCCACCGATGTTCGCCTAGGCTGGGAATGGAATGCAAATTGTCGGGTTCATAGTGCAGCGCACGAACCACTGCGCACCTGCATACATGAGTCAATAATAAACGCTAAAGAAAACTAATTAGAAACGTCGTATTCATCTCTCGTTATAACGACAAACATGTACCTGGTAATGATTCATGAACTTATTTACTGAGTTTCGACGTAATGGGCTTTGCTGGCAACATTCAGAGAGCTGGTTTCAACATTCATAATTTATTTGATGTAATTGTGTGCGTTATTTATACCTGAATAGTAGATTTCTTTGCTTTTTAATTCGTTTTTTTTGTCATTCATTGCATAACATTTAAATACTGAAAAATATACATTTATACCTACCTACCTACCTACACTTGTCACGACGGCTGCGACTCTAACCAGGACAAGCAGATTGAGAAACAAACGAACGAACTACCTCGATTTAAAGCGTTCGTGACTGCAGGGATTCATCTTCTTGGTTCTTTCGGTAAAGTCACGTAGAATAGAAGTAATAAAATAATAATAATAAAACATAATAAAATAATTCTCACGACGTTTCGGCCACAACGCAAGCAGCCGTCCTCAGGTGGAGAACAGGTCTGTCTTCTCGACAGACCTGTTCTCCACCTGACCTGTTCTCCATCTGTCTTCTCGACAGACCTGTTCTCCACCTGAGGACGGCTGATTGCGTTGTGGCCGAAACGTCGTGAGAATTATTTTATTATGTTTTATTTTATTTATTGTATTATTTTCATTCTACGTGACTTTACCGAAAGAACCAAGAAGATGAACTACCTCCACTTTCAACGTCTATTTTTTCATGTTTTTAGCGTGGCTATTAATATTTTATATATGTTTAAATGTTTGCTTCTTCATTGAAATTGATGTAGATTGTGTCATTTAATTTTGCAGAATAAAACTAATCTTTAAGCTTGTGAACCCGGGTGAGTTTAATATTTTATTACGAATTATGTAATTTAACTAAATGTATATTTATAATATTTGTTATATTCAGTGGCATTACCAAACATCTAAATATTGAGAATCTTAAAAAAAAACGCTTTCATAATCTTAGGCAATTTTACAGTGTCTAATGTAGGGGATGTGGATATGCAGCAGATGGTGGCCTAGAATTTAAACATCAATAAAGCCGTCTCGGAGCTATAATTTATGGCTTTAATTGACATAACATTGCTATAAGTAGTGTTTAAATTACAATGGTGTTATACTCAAATCGATAATAAATACGTGAATTATATTTCAAAAGTAACTACTTCAATAAAAATATAGACCTGGGTAATAATTGTCATATATTTCCTAGCTCATATTTGATTGTTTGATTTACTTATGTGTATTTTGTCAGTCTGCTTTCATGGGTTACTTTATAGACGCTTTAAACTACAGTAAAGTGTCTGGCATTACATCTAATTTGTTGGCAGCCTCTTATTAACACTTTTGGCATTGAGTGGTTGATTCATGGCTAATGAGGCACTAGTGTGTGAGCGCCTTAGACCTAAACAGTTTAACGCTTTTATGGGGGGGGGGGAGTTCATGGCAAACCTTTTCCATAAAAGCTCCTAGCATGAACAAGCGGTCTCTGAAAAAACAAATCTATAGCTGGACTGATTCCACCTGCACTGCGCAGCTGATTTGTTCAATCGATATTGAGTAAAATTGCAACTTAATCTATTGCTTTCTTTCCTCGCGCTTTTTTTCTTACTCCAAATGCACACATTATTAAATGCTGTATTAGATGGGTTTCATTAACTCGTTCATATCCTTCAAGCCAGATGAGAACCCGTGTTTAGATGGCTCATCGCGGTGGACTCGGGAAAATACAGAGAGGAATTACAGGCACGAGTGAACAAATGATGTCATGTAACAAAATTGCTTAAAACACGCCAGTAAGCTTTTCAAAAACTTCATTGCAAATTATTTACGCTGCAAAATTACAAACGGCTGTACAGTGTTTAAGTTGCTGGCGCATACACGTCACGTGTGATCACCTGTTCTTAATGATTCTGGAGCAGACACTTTTTTATAATAAGGAAGGTTTAATAAGTAATGTAGGAAATTGATGCATTGCACCAAGTATCGCTTCTTAATGATGTATGCCAGGTTATATAATTGTACGAATGGTGCTATTCTTGCTGCACACGCAAAGCTAAAATGTCATTGTGCCTCAGCTCCAAGCACGTGGAGCATAATGAACGGCGATCGCTGCTCAAGTTCTGCATTCGGAGTTAGGGGCCGTCCATAAATGACGTCACGCGATTTTGGCCTCGTCACTCGGCGTCACAAAAAGTCAGACCCCCCTCAAATATGACGTCACAAAGCTCTGCCCCCCCCCCAAACCATATTTACATTTTGAAACTAAAACATGCTTCAAATCACTTGAAACTATTGTCATTGTAGTGCGTATTTAATGTGGCGCTGCACTCTGATGTTGTAGGACAAACACGTATTAAAAGGAGGCGTTGGAAAGCTGAAATTTAGCATAAATTTAATTTGAAAATATTCAACGTCTAACTAAAACTGCAGATGTTCAGAATATTATATTGAAATTATCTTATATTTTTAAAATATTAAAAGTAATTATAACTATTAAAAAATACTTTAAACTTTGTAGTAGAACGAAGCAAAATGAAGAGTACAATTATAACAATCACATATTCATTCCACATAATGAAAAGCCCTGGTAGAATCATTAAAATCTAAATGTTTAATAACAATCATTTTTTTTTTACAAAATGCATGCTTCTCCATTCTCCCATGGAGAAGCAAAACGGTCCTTCATGGAATAAATAAAAGGTGACCTCAGTAAATTTAAATAATCAAATAGTTAATAATGAAAATTGATCAAAATTAGTGTGATAACAATTATATTGTTTATATTTATTTAAAGTTGCTCATTTTGATGTGACGTGAAATTTATCAAACCCCCCCTCCCCCCCTCGCCACACATCGTCACAAATGTCTGACCCCCCTCTCCCCCCTAGGTGTGTGACGTCATTTATGGACGGCCCCTTAGGACTCGGCCCATGATAGGCTGCATACACTCCACCGCAAACCAGCAATGTTTCCTTTCCAGGGAAAGCAGTACAAATGGTAATCTACCTGGGTGATGCTTCGATTGCAGTGTTTGACTCATGACTAAGCGTATCATCATCCTCTCTGGGTTAATTAAAACATATAACACGTTGTGCAAAGTCAGCAGGAGTTGTCCTACGGGGAAAGACTTCCGACTAGCTGAAGGTCATCAACATTACAGTGAGGGAAAAAAGTATTTGATCCCCTGCTGATTTTGTACGTTTGCCCACTGACAAATAAATGACCAGTCTATAATTTTAATGCTAGGTTTATTTGAACAGTGAGAGACAGACTAACAACAACAAAATCCAGAAAAACGCATGTCAAAAATGTTATAAATTGATTTGCATTTTATTGAGGGAAATAAGTATTTGACCCCTCTGCAAAACATGACTTAGTACTTTGTGGCAAAACCCTTGTTGGCAATCACAGAGGTCTGACGTTTCTTGTAGTTGACCACCAGGTTTGCACACATTTTAGGAGGGATTTTGTCCCACTACTCTTTGCAGATCTTCTCTAAGTCATTAAGGTTTCGAGGCTGACGTTTGGTAACTCGAACCTTCAGCTCCCTCCACAGATTTTCTATGGGATTAAGGTCTGGAGACTGGCTAGGCCACTCCAGGACCTTAATGTGCTTCTTCTTGAGCCACTTCTTTGTTGCCTTGGCCGTGTGTTTTGGGTCATTGTCATGCTGGAATACCCATCCACGACCCATTTCCAATGCCCTGGCTGAGGGAAGCAGGTTCTCACCCAAGATTTGATGGTACATGACCCTGTCAATCGTCCCTTTGATGCGGTGAAGTTGTCCTGTCCCCTTAGCAGAAAAACACCCCCAAAGTATAATGTTTCCACCTCCATGTTTGACGGTGGGGATGGTGTTCTTGGGGTCATAGGCAGCATTCCTCCTCCTCCAAACACGGCGAGTTGAGTTGATGCCAAAGATCTTCATTTTGGTCTCATCTGACCACAATCTGAATGATTCAGAGGACCCAGTTGTCCTCTGAATCATTCAGATGTTCATTGGCAAACTTCATACGGGCATGTATATGTGCTTTGTTGAGCAGGGGGACCTTGCGGGCGCTGCAGGATTTCAGTCCTTCACGGCGTAGTGTGTTACCAACTGTTTTCTTGGTGACTATGGTCCTAGCTGCCTTGAGATCATTGACAAGATCCTCCCGTGTAGTTCAGGGCTGATTCCTCACCGTTCTCATGATCATTGCAACTCCACGAGGTGAGATCTTGCATGGAGCCCCAGACCGAGGGAGATTGACAGTTCTTTTGTGTTTCTTCCATTTGCGAATAATCGCACCAACTGTTGTCACCTTCTCACTAAGCTGCTTGGCGATGGTCTTGTAGCCCATTCCAGCCTTGTGTAGGTCTACAATCTTGTCCCTGACATCCTTGGATAGCTCTTTGGTCTTGGCCATGGTGGAGAGTTTGGAATCTGATTGATTGATTGCTTCTGTGAACAGGTGTCTTTTATCCAGGTAACAAGCTGAGATTAGGAGCACTCCCTTTAAGAGTGTGTTCCTAATCTCAGCTCGTTACCTGTATAAAAGACACCTGGGAGCCAGAAATCTTTCTGATTGAGAGGGGGTCAAATACTTTTTTCCCTCATTAAAATGCAAATCAATTTATAACATTTTTGACATGCGTTTTTCTGGATTTTGTTGTTGTTATTCTGTCTCTCACTGTTCAAATAAAACTACCATTAAAATTATAGACTGATAATTTCTTTGTCAGTGGGCAAACGTACAAAATCAGCAGGGGATTAAATACTTTTTTCCCTCTGTATATTCGACATTCTAGTAGGGAGACACTTTGAGCGTATTCCTGAGGAAACTCTCAGCCCGTAGAGTGAAACGTTGGACATAATGCCGAACAACACGATGTACAACCCTGAAAACCCAATGTAGAGTTAGCGCACCGCGATAAACCTTTTACAGCAGACACTTTGATGTTAACTTGACTTGATTAAAATGCATCCAGAGGGGTTAAACTGTGAAATGCAACACAGTAATAAATAATTGTAGTCGATGTTCTCTTGTGCACACATCTAATATCCCGTTAATAAAACTTTAACTTTCCTTCGTGGCATTTCATTACTAACGTCTAATTTTAATACCACAATATTTATTTTGAAAAGAGGGAACAGTTACTTTAATCTAATTTTTTTATTTGCACATATATTAGCTTTTGGCACGAGTTATGTATATGTATAAAAAAAAACTATAGCCACTACTGCCAGTATCTGTATTGTGTTATAACAAACGGAATAATAAATAAGAAAGCAGAGTTCTCAATCCACAAATGGACGAAAGCCTCCCCACGGTCAATGTGGGGAGACTCAGCGTCGGTTGGGGAATGTGGGGAGGGGCAGGACCCGTTCTGATATCACGTTGTTTGCCATGGTCAGGCATCAAACTCTGGTCGACCGATTCAAAGTGAAGCACGCTAACAATAAACCACGCCGCTCTTCAGTGGGCTAAAGTAGTGAACTATTTGTCTTTTGTCAACGTGACCCTTTTTTTGCTGATTGGCCGTGTCGGGTGGTGGAGGGTTACGACACATTTATAAATAACGTGATCTAACCCAAAAACGTTTATTATGAATACTTGCATTAGACAAAAGCAAGTGTCAGCCATAACTAATAAGAATGCTTGAGGAGCCATTTCATTTTTTGTGCCGTAGTCCATGTGGGATGCGGAGACCGTGGAGGGAACATGGTGGCTGTAAATGAGATGCCCCGCAGAATTTACAGCAAACGTGGTGGACGCTCACTCACTAATTAGGTCCCCAGTGAGAGGTGCTTCCGCTCTTGCAGAGTTTTTTTGTCTCTTGTGAGATGACATTAGTGAAGGAGGAGGAGGCATGGGTCCGAGTGCTTTTCTGTTTACTTTCTTTCAGAACAAGTTCGAGTTCTACTTTAGTTCCTTACAGGAAAATACAAAGATTACAGCTTTTGTAGTTTTCCTGTAACTCACCGATGCTGTTAGTGGTATATTAGTTTAACACATAGGCTTCCGCTACCAATATGATCCATAAGATAGTTTTTTTGGGTTAGATCGCGTAAATATAAATGTGTCGTTAAACCCGCCACCACCCGACACAGCCAATTAGTGGGGTTTGTCACATAAACAGAACATGCCAATTCATTACTAGTACAGCACACTGGGCTGTTGGAGAGCAAATCCACAACATTTACCATCTGAGTACGACGTTTCACCAATAATTACAACGAGCATCATGAGGCGGACAGGCAGATTTTTTTGATTTTTTTGCCAGTAATTTGTACTCATTGTAAATGTTGTGGATTTGCTCTCCAACACTGTGTGCTGTACTAGTTTAATAAAGGACTTTGACGACACACAGCTTAGTCTCCGTCTCTGTCTTTATTCTTGTTATGCCGTTCACATTCCGCCAGTCCCGACCGTGGACCGGCTGTTCCACTGGTTGCACTTCCGCACACCGTTGGCTGCCAGTGTGCTTGGAGCCGTCTCCAGCCACATGGCCGATGGCGCTGGAGACCTTCCACGGCTCGACGTGGTCCCACTTCGAGTCTATGCCAACTGCCACGAGCCTCTTCCGGATCCCCCTTGTATTCCCCTCTCTCGTCATCCCGTCTCCACCTTCCACCACGCCCTTTCCGAACCTTCCAGATCATGCCCTTCACTTAGCGCCCCCCCCCGGCTCCGCCCCTAGGCTCCGCCCCTGATCATCCGGGCATCCGATTGGACCGGAGGTGGGCGGTGGACCTCCCCATACGCTCGCATTACACTAGTAACGAATTATTATTTGTTTCTTTCGGTTAAGTCACGACTAAAGATAAAATAATAAATTAAATTAAATAATAGAATACGACGTTTCGATTGCAACACAAGCAATCATCATCAGGTATAATGAAATAGCGACATAAAATCTAACCAGAAAACTATAGACAGACATATTAGCAGACAGATATCACCAAGATACATAGCGAGAGCAACACAGGTAACAGAGAGGGGTGATCGTCTCTGTGTGGTGGCGTTAAATAGACAGAGGGGGGGGGGGGCGGAGGCAGAGAGAGGGAGGAGGGTTAGAGAATAAATTAGCATATCAATGAGTGGTCAACAGACGTGGTGCTGCGAATGCGATGGCACGGCAAGCAAGCCTGAAAATCAGGAGAAGCATGTATCTTGGTGATATCTGTCTGCTAATATGTCTGTCTATAGTTTTCTGGTTAGGTTTTATGTCGCTATTTCATTATACCTGATGATGATTGCTTGTGTTGCAATCGAAACGTCGTATTCTATTATTTAATTTAATTTATTATTTTATCTTTAGACGTGACTTAACCGAAAGAAACAAATAATAATTCCTGCAGTCACGAAAGTTCTAAAATTAAGATTGAACCACTTCTACGGGGAAGTTTTAAGCTTATCTTTTTTCTCTCTCTCTGGCGACTTGTTTTCTCTGCCTGTGTCCTCTCTTTAGATTGTTCACACTTAAATTCTAACTTAGCAATCTTTGAAATACGTAATCAACCAGGCTATGCGTTAATTGTGTGTTGACCGACCCTCTGTGTTGTATTACATTACATTTCGATATTTTACTAGGTTATTTAATTTTAGTGTGTCCTCCTCCTGATTTTCAGGCTTGCTTGCCGTGCCATCGCATTCGCAGCACCACGTCTGTTGACCACTCATTGATATGCTAATTTTTTCTCTAACCCTCCTCCCTCTCTCTGCCTCCGCCCCCCCCTCTGTCTATTTAAGGCCACCACACAGAGACGATCACCCCTCTCTGTTACATGTGTTGCTCTCGCTATGTATCTTGGTGATATCTGTCTGCTAATATGTCTGTCTATAGTTTTCTGGTTAGATTTTATGTCGCTATTTCATTATACCTGATGATGATTGCTTGTGTTGCAATCGAAACGTCGTATTCTATTATTTAATTTAATTTATTATTTTATCTTTAGACGTGACTTAACCGAAAGAAACAAATAATAATTCCTGCAGTCACGAAAGTTCTAAAATTAAGATAGTAACGAATTGGCACGTTCTGTTTACATGACAAACCTTGCTAAATGGCTGTGTTGGGTGGTGGCGGGTTTAACGACGCATTTATATTTACGAAATCTAACCAAAAAAACTACATTATGAGTGGTATATTAGGTTTACCACCATTGCGTTTCCTTAAAATAGCTTTGTTTTGTGTATTAAACCCCATATTGTATATGTAGAGTTAATAAATAAGGCTAATAAATTACTCATGACGACATTTAACCTCGAGTAGCTCTCCAATGTGTGTTTCTAGTTGTACCACGGGTTGTTTGTTATGATGTCCAATGCTTCTGAAGAAGCTCCCAGCAAGTGGAGGCAAAATGTCGGACATCGTGCCAAACAACACGCGATACGACACGAAATCACATTGGAGAGTTGTACAGCACAACCGTTATAATATTATATACGGTAGTAATTTAAACTTTTAAAAAACATGGCGAGATATATATTATTGTCAACGAAATTAAATTGTATTCATTAATGTTTGTCATGTTAAACACTTGTCGGGGAGATTCAAACAGAAACACACAGCAGGTTATTCTTACAAATTGTCTTCTGTATTAGCAAAACTTAAATTATTAATGACTGAAAACACACTGACCTTTCAATTGTGCTCGATGACAAAATGTAAATAATAAATCCTGTAAGAAATTTAATTTTAAATATTATTACCACTATCCTTCACTTATTGTGTCATAGTTGTCAGAGTTGTAAATAGTGTTTTGATGATGTTCATTATTGCAAATAAACTATTGATGAATTGTTGAGACATTACTGTGGGCAGGAATCAATCAGCCAGTCAATCAATAGCCTTTATTTGTACCAAGTGAGAACCCATTGAGACAACATTGAGATTTGGAGAAATTCATTGTGCAGGAGACGTGCAAATATCCAATATTCCAGGATAGGATGTTATGGAAGAGAAAAGTGGAATGATATATATTTAAAACAATCACGCAACTGGCATTGAATCTTAACATCTGATTTCATATGTATGCAGTGCGTTACCACAATAATGTCTTAATCAAACTGGGGTTCATTAATCAATATGATTTGCAGGCATATTTGTGATTGATTTCTATGGCTTAGAAATTATTGGAGCCCAGCTGTGACAGCAACTAATCATTGCTTGACATTTCCTTTGCAAAAAAATGAATAGGTTCCCTATCATAATAAAATATATTTCCACATTTGTGCATAAGGCATTAAACTAAAGCATGCGGGTCTTTTTAGCTCTCTTTTTATAGAAAATGTATGCGATAAGTGTTTCCTTTCAGTTGAACGACTCACTCATGCTCATAATTTACATAAATAGTGCATATATGTTCAGTACTCTACTTGATGTGCATTGCCATCTGTATTTGTATTGTCTGCTTTCTGTGTTTCTATATTTATTCCCATATCCTATAATGTATTGTTGTTTTTTTTAAACACATTTCATTATATATTCCGAGGATTGCATGCGATACCTGTCAACAAATCAAAATATATATTTATAACCAGGTGTATACATGTGTCATGTTTTAAAATATAATATAATTCTACCATTTTATTTTTTATGACTTGGTTTCATCATTGAATGCCACAACATATATTTCAATTCAAAAAGGACATTTGTAGAAATCCAATGGAACAGCTGAAAACGAGATGATAGCCGGCAATGTCGTAGCGTACCGTGCCCTCATGTGAACACGCGGCTTGCATCTGTAGAATGTTCTGTGGAGGCCTGTGGGGAGACTTTAGCTTCACGCTGCATATTGGCAGCGGTGAGCCTCAGTACTATTTACTCGCCATTTCTGTGCTGCTCTGTCCAAGGAATGGATGATCCCATTAGTATGCTTGGCATGCCTTAGAAAGACTGACAGATGTTTCTAAAGAACGTTAAGAAAACGTGCGTGTTTTTTTTCATTATAATTGATCAGCTGATTACAAAATAATATTCACAACCACATTGCACTGAATTGAACATTTGTTTTACGTGGGATTCCTCACGCGATAGCCTGCAACAGCCCCCCCGCCCCCCACCACGGGGAATTACCTACCAAGATGGAAATACATTTCAAGTTGGCGTGAACGAAATGAGCATTGAGAGAATACGTCACACAAGGTCTGCAAACTTAAATGGGTACGTGCCTCACTTAAGAATAGATACAATATATTACTGTATATTTTAGGGGTACTTTATCATCTATAATGACCAAATCGCACGGAATCTGACCGATGAAGGCAGAGCTGAAAGGCTAAGTAGGCTCTGAGCCTGGATTTTGACGACCATGCACAGCATATGTGGTGAGCAGTGCAGCATAATCCATTAATATACTCCACTTCTATGCTGCAACGTTTATGCTCAGCTGACCATTGTGGTGAAATATGGTCGATTAACACCCACAATATGCATGCTATGTGGAAGCCCTCATTCGGCAATATATTGGGATGTACATGTACACTTTACACAGAACCGGCCCTAGACCTTTGGGGGCCCTAAGCAAAATTTGGTTGTAGGCCCCTTTGATGTATGATTTTTTTCACCCACTAGCTTGCAGTGACTCTAGGGGGCCCTCTGTTGGCCACGGGGCCCTTTGCAATTGCAAGGGTCGCTTAGTGGCTGGGCCGGCTCTGACTTTACACATGTAGTTTTGGTGATCTGTGCCTAACGCCTGACACTGTGTACACTGAATGGGACCTTTTTGCCAGTATCAAAGTATAAAAAATAAGAATAGGGGTTGTCCTTTCTGGCAATAAAACAGGTGTTAAATGTAAAACCTCTTCATATTTTTCATACTTTGATACTGGACAAAAGGTCTCATTTTAAAGCTGCTCACCCCGAGCTTTAAATGCTCTGATAGTGGCGTTGTCTTTGTGCTGTTCGCCTTTTGGCGTTCTCTGGTCTCGGCCCTAAAGAACGCTGTTTATGGTGTAGACCAATCAGTTTCAAGGACAATGGGTATATTATATTTGTTTGCATGTTCACCACAAGTAGTGTGGTCAATACATGCTTCATTCCTAGCAAAATATTTCATTTGGCGTTTGAACATCTTAACACCTGTTTTATTGCCAGAAAGGGTAAACCTATTCTTATTTTTCATACTCTGTACGTTGTGTGTAACGCTGGGTATGCTACCTGTATTTTCACGCAATTTTTTATATTTGTTTGGTTTTCATGACAGGCTTATTAAACTTGTAACTAATTATTAGTTTCCTACAAGAATAATACATTTTCTCCCAAAATCTACCAGCGCCACTTTTGATAAAAGCGCCATTACAGAATAATACGAAATAATCTATTCAGTTAATTTGTGTGACAATAGTTTTTTTTGGCCATTAAATAGAAATTGAAATGAAGCAGAACATGAAAATTTGTCAAAATTAGTGAACACCGACCTCTCCCCTTCTGGTCAATAATAAAGCCACTTTTTTCAAATTCACATCAATTCAGAATCCAGCAAGTTATTGTAACTGAGTGCAAATTCATTTTGGTAAAAGCGACCTTCTGCTCACATTTTTTGCGAAAATTAGTGAACACCGGACCTGTCCTTCCAGTTTATATATAGTTTTTTTTGGTATTCACATCAATCCAGAATGCAGTAAGTCGATACTTATAAGAATGAAATAATTCCTACAGCAATTATACATTTGCAACAAATATGAGTCGAGAACCACGTGTTACATTTTTATTATTCACTCTCACAGGTGAGGACAATTTTCAGTTTGGGAAAACAATGTTTGATTGAAACATTTCCTTTACTTTCTTCTTGGTAGAAAGGTAAATCAAACAGCTCTTACAACGCTACGATAAAGGTGATTTACAATTGTAATTTTTTATTGACAGATTTGTAATAAATTACTCTCAGAAAGAGTAAATTACATTCAGTTCATTACATTCCCTAATTTAGATTTATCTCAGATTACTACAGAAGAGTCAGCAGAAGAAAGAAGACGTCGATTAAACAGAGAAAGACAGCAGATACGGTGTAATCGCCAAAGTAAAGAAATACTGGATCCTTTACGACGTGAAAATACCCGTCATATGACTGGCAATTACACTAGTTGTTTAATATTACAGTTGCACATTACATGACACCTCTGAAATCGAATATATTCTCACACATTCCATTCGATATTAATTGCTGAATCTATCCATCGCGAGACCTCGAGTAAATGTAAAAGATTATATAAAAGCAGGAGCAAAAGATGTGTTCTGTGGGGGTATATCTGGTTGTAGGGGTTTGAGGTCAATTCTAGCTTTGAAGCTTTCGTGACTGCAAGGATTCATATTCTTAGGTTTTTTCGGTAAAGTCACGTAGGTAAAACATTACAATTAATAGGTAGGCCAGGTTGAGTCACAAACCGTACCTCTCCATAACAAAGTCTCACCCTCTTAAGCCTCACCTTACCATATGAATAAAAAGTGTGCTGTACTTGGCCCTGCCCCCCTCTCCAACCATTATATAAACGGAGTGGTAGCTCCTGCAATCTCTCATTTACTTGATACAGCTGTCGTGGCTGTGACGGTTCCACCTGAAGACGGAAGCTTGTGTTGCCTCCGAAACGTCGTGATTTTTATTTTATTTTACTTTTATTCATTTTAATGTTTAACCTACGTCACTTTACCGAAAAAACCTAAGAATATTTTGAGGTAAAATTGAGCTTGTGGGAAGGTTGGCATGGTAAATTATAGTCTTTTTTCAAAGCCCCTAATTTGCACTGTATGTTTGACTGAGTTGCCTTAAGGAATATTGTGCATCAGCTTCAATCGGCATTTGAGTGGTAAAAGAAATTGTCTATTACCACACGCAACATGTTTTAATGTGTATCGTGTGATGGTCTATAACTGGATAGCGAACTGCTGCGAGCACTGAAGGGCAACCAGCCTACACCGAGAGTATATGTGCCGGCGGGTGAGACAATAGAGGAAATGAGAACCTTCAATGTCACACCGGTATTTTAGCCCGCAGCCTGGATGCCTCGTATGAAGACCATTGAATATGAGTCGAGAATTGTCTTGCAAGACTGACCAGGAGAAAAGAGGGCAGAAATCACATCAACCCACATCAGTCTGGCCTGGAATTTCTTTCACAATGTATTCTGGATGTTGGGATCCATTACACCGATTATGTTGCATGCAACCTCCCACACATATGGTTGGAACCGTTGGACCAATGTTGGCTCAACGTTCCATGTTTACTGGGCTATTGGTGTTTAAATATAAATGCTTACTAACAGTTAACATAATACAGGTGAACGAAATGTATTGTGTGCATTATTAAAGATGTTCTTACAATTCAACTGAGACGAATCAATTACCTGGCCTGGCCTTGCAGTTCGATGGTTGGAGCACTGTGCTATCGTGTCTTTCAAAACATGAAAACGTTGAATTTGTATTTATTTATATGGGTGGAGAGTTGTCGAGATACTTCTGGTTGATTGGCGGGGTTAAAGTCCCTTCTTTACCAATGGAAATGGTATTGCTGGAAAAATGTAATAATGGAGGCGTGACGAGGTGGTGGGTAAAGAGAGTTTGAGAAGGTGCGGGACTTACAAATGAAGACAGAGGTCTATCAGTGAAGCGTCACCATATTAAAGATAAACGCAGGCTTTCTTCCCATTTAAATTACAAAGACGTTTGACAAGGACCTTTCCTTACATTTAATTAAAATGACATTTTAAAAAAGCAGTGGGTCTTGAGTCACTGATGGGCGGTTTGGAGGGCAGGGAGACCTGATCACGACATAGCACGAAGGGTGGCTCCAGTCACCACTGAGAGGAGAGGGCCCTGAGTGTGGGAGGAAGGTCATGGGCAGCATCGCTGCTTTTGTCCTTGGCCCGGTGTTGCTCTGCGGCCTGAACGGCCCTTTTTTATCGCAGGGAATGAGGATCACAGAAACTCCACTTTTCACTGCCCACACCCCCTCAATATGTTGGGCTCATTTGGGATTTTCTCCAGCTCTCTATTTCAACTTCAGTGGCATAGCAGTGCAGTGCTGGAATGGAGAAATCTAATATTGAGCATAATTTTAAATATAAATGCAATGCATTCCATTTACGCATGTATTGCTTTTTTGTACTTGTTTCAAAGAGAATGCATGCATTCAGGTGCTGGTTATGACATAGCCTATTTAATAAAATTGACAAATGGCTGCCGCTTTTGTTTGTAATTTGATTTAGCACCTTAAGTTGCATCTAATAGGATTTGGCTGCGGGTCACGTGTAAGGAATGCTTCTTGCTGAACAGGTCTTGCTATTTTTATTCTTAACAAAAAAAATGGCAAAACACACGCATCCTTCATCTTCAGAGCATAACATTCATGGACATCCTGGAAAATAATGGCAAACATTAGAAAACAATTAAATTGAGTTGTATTCATGCGTGTAGAATAGATATTGGAGGTTGAGGCGATGAGTGTGAATGTAAGTCAGGTTATAGATGTGTAATTGAAGTGTACCAACGGGAATCGAAGCAGAAGATGTAACTTGGGTGCGTTTTGTTCCATGGCATGCTTAGCTTGTGATTATACCATTATATAAAATCAGATTCTTCAACATCACAACCTTATACGTTGTTTTAGTAAAATATGTGCATATGAATATATCCATAAATCGTTCAGAGTTGAGAATGACAAACATCATTTAACCTCCACATAGCTCTCACGTACTGTAAGACACTGAGCACTACTTAGCATAACGATTATTGATAGGCATAAATGTGTTATTCTGAAGAGCAAAAATAATTGATTTAATTTGTAATTCGTGTGGTAAAAAAACGTGCTCTCGTTATTTCATTGATGAATGTGAAACGGCAGTGCCACGTATACGTGTGCATGTATGGTGATTTGTGCAATAATGGGAAGCGGTAGTGTAGTGGTTAGCCAGCTGCGCTACATACCCAGCGACCCAAGTTCAATTCCTGCTCATAGTCAAGACCAGTAACGATTATCTGACTCAGCCTTAAATGAGTACCTGATATGTAAACATCGCCACTAGGGAGACAAAGGCGGCTTGTCGTGGTGCTTGTCAAACACCCCCTCGTGTGCCGTGCTGGCCTTCATAGCTACTCGCTTACAGCACTTGCCCAAAAAGTCTGTTGAGGTTATATGGGGGGTCTTTGTCTTTATGCATTAGTCAGGTCGAACGCACCAGCATGTCACTTTGCCTCGCCAATAAATCCAAGATTTTGAGTTATATTGGCAATTCCAAAGACGAGCACAATTTACTAATGCATATCGATGGCATTTAACTCAAATTATAAAGTAATTCTATGTATTTTATGTTTTTCGAACGTAAATGTTCAGATTCATTTATCAAAGTGACAACAAATTGCAAGAATAATTACAGAAATTTCCCTGTTTTAATATCATACCTACTTCCCAGATACACGCAATACTCTAATAGCACGTGAAACATTCCAAAGCAGTTTTTTTAGCATTGTTTCTCACCATGACAGACGAATCTTCTGCTTGAGTACTATAATCTCCAATCAGGATTCAAGCGCAAGTCTGCGTGAACAGAGGCTGTAAAATCAGTCTGCCGGCTCCCACGAGACAAGACTGTCGTGGATTGCTTGGGTTTCAACGTGTGCCTACTTGCCATATTCATATCCTCAGCTGCATGGATGGATTTAAACATATACATGCCTTATGCAAACATTAAGGAACAAATAAAATTTTATTTTAGTAAATGGAATAAACCATTCTCGTCGATTGGTGAATTTGTGAAGATACAGAATATTTTCGAGAATGGCATGTGGATGATAGTGCAAATGAAGAAGCAATAAAAGCAGCTTAGAGTGCGATAGCACACTTCATGTGAGATAAGACCAGCTGCCATTGTATAGTGCACCGATGCCAGTCACAGTTGGATGCCACACCAATGCGGATGTGTTTATGAGGCTCTTGTTATTGCTCAGTGAATGCTTAATGATGCACTAATAACAGTAGCGCCTGAACTAAAATAAACATTTTATAACCACAAGCAAAATTCCAGTCGTATTTATTGCTGTTTAGCAAAGTACTATGCCGAGCCAAATGTAGGAAGACCGTAATTTGAAACGTGTCTGTGATACAAACATTATCGATTTATTTTGGCATTAGTTAACAATGACAATAAAATTGTAAATACTCTTTCTCCTGCCCAGCCATCTGTGCGTGGTCTGGTTTACAACATCCTTAAATACACAGCCAAGATATAAAAAGCTGACCTGTTGGAAAGCCTTTTGCCCGTCCAAGGACGGGTGTATTGTAGTAAATTTTGAAACTGGCAAGCGAAAAGCAGACCGCGACGTGATATTCATTGCATCAATTCGTGTGCAATTTGTAAGGGCGCGTTGACACAGACCTATTTCATTTGTAAGGTTATAATTCTTTGTTCATCATGACGTCCTCTTTACTTCTATGTCTCAATAGCGTTACGGATATCGCGTGACGTGAGGGTTCTGCCTTTGTAGTGAGGGTTGTAAGTTGACGCCGAGGAGGGGAGAGGAGGCGCCTCGGCCCCCCAAGTATAGTGACGTCAGCCGCTAATTATTATGAATTGGGGGAAGGGGTGTCCATTTGGAGGACGTCACCTGCTCATGAGTATTAATGAGGGGGGCTGGTCCATGTGGAGTGCCTTCACAAGCGTTGACAGACATTCCTGGGTGATTCTAGTAGGGATGGGGGGGGGGGTCCATTTGGAGGGCGTCACCTGTTAATGATTATTAATGATGGGGGCTGTTCGATGTGGAGTGACGTTACGTGATCATGATTATTAATGAGGGAGTGTCCATGTGGAGGACGTAACCTGTTCATGATTATTAATGAGGCGGGCTGGTCGAGGTGGAGTGACGTGATGAGCGTTGCACACAGACATTTTTGGCTCATTATAGTCGATAATAATAATGGGGAGGGTGTCCATTTGGAGGACGTCACTTGCTCTTGATTTTGATTTAGTGTGCTGATCTTAAAGGTGGAGTGACTCATGCAGCCAGCTATGGCTGCAGGGTTTTGGTAGTACATGTTGTTTATGCCATTTATTGTGAAAATTCTGTCACAGTTCCTATGATTGCTTTTTCATTGCTTTCATGGCTTTATTTTGGTGATTTCGAAAAGTTTATTGGTTTAGCCATGTTTGTTTGTTGTAGTACAGAGTTAGACTGATGGCCTTAATTTAAGCTGTCTTGTGGTTGTTGTTGTTGTTGTTTGACTTGCATCCCACTGGGATTTTTGCACACAGCGTTGGTGTACGGTGTTTTTTCTGCAATATTTTGCTGTCTTTTCTTGGATTTTCTGTTTGCACTTAGTCACATATTCACTTTAAGATGTTTTTTTGTTCATGTTTTTGTTTTTTGTTTGTTGCGGTTGCACCCGATTCAAGAGCTGAATGGCTCACAGGGCTATACCTAATAAATGAACTTGAACTTGAATTAATGAGGGGGCTGTTCGATGTGGAGTGACGTCACGAGAGTTAAGAACAGACATTCCTGGGTGATTATAGGAGGTATTTAGTGTTGAAGGTGACCTAAATCTCTACCCCTTATGGCCATAAAGTTTCAATTCATTCATTTCTGTTCGTTACAAAAACAACAATTATTGTAATGGGAGCATTTTAGAGAAAAGTTTTAAACCAGAAAGTACATTTTGTAAAGGTTTTATAAAGTGTGACATATATATGTAACATTCTGAAATTGTGCAACATACTATTCTATCATCTTTTTTCTGGACAATCGCTCGTATCGTCTGAGTATGATGGTGACGCCAGGATAGTGTATACTTTCTACATTTTTGAAACATACATGAAATATTAGCAAACATACATTTTATATTCTGCTCCATGGCAGGTATGGGGGTGTTGATTACACAGCAACTTCCTGAAATGGTGTTGAGTTTGGTTACGTGACCAGGAAGTTATGATTTAAGATTCTCTAAGCCATGCGGCAGGGTGTCAGCCATTACACCGAGTACAAAATGGAGGCACAAATAGCCTCTCAGTGAAGACAGGTGCATCTGTTCATTGTGGGACTTTAAGAAGCATTTTCTGTAAGTTCGTTTATGTTCTTATAATACTTGGAATGCTGTTATAATGTTAGGATTGACGTTATAATGCTGTAAATGCATTTATAATGCTGTCATGATAAATATGAGGTCTAGTTAACAACGAAGCCTGCCACTTGCATTATTTTGAATGTTACTTATAGTTGGATTAGTAGAGCCAGACTTGTACCCATGTAACTTTAATGCGATCTTGAGAGCAAGGATGAAGAAGTATCTCATCCACAGTTCAGTGTTATGTGCAGCGCTGTACATTTAGGCTGCAGTATGGTGATTACACGATTGTGACCTTATTTAACACAGTAGCTTATGTAGGTGCCTGGTCCATTTAGGACCTATTGTTGAGTTTCATGTTATCTAAGACAATTTTAGGATGCTTCTTGTGTTCATTCATTGTATCGATATTGCAAGTATTAACAGATGCTGTATTTTTTGCTGTGTTTTCCCATCAGTTTTACCTCGTTCTAATCATTAAATACATCGGAGTCAGATTTTCACCCTGGCTCTGACAGTTTATTGAATGCGAGGTTAACTACTCGGATAGTGGTGCAATGCAGTGCACAGCGTGGCTGAGACATTTTATTTCAGGAGTGTTTTACATATGTCCAAGATAATGAAGAAACTAAAAATGGATTTTAGAGATTTAATGTACAATAACACGGACACCACAAAACATAGAATATTTTAAGAGAGTTACGGAACTAATATCAGCAAATGAGACTTTAATCACTATACGTCATAATTATAAATGGTTTCAAAATATATTGACTATGCAAACTATTAACAAGTGCCTATAAAACAAACTAGTTTGCTTCTATTAATATATAAAAAAGATTGTGGGTTTTAATTTGTAGCATTGCAGTTTGGAATATTGTACATTATAGAGTGCAGAAAGAAGCAGCTGTAGCATGTTTATTGAGACGAGTTTGATTCTTGGCCTCGGATAAGATGAGTGGCTCGTGTGGTATTTGAACCTGTCCTAACCCTCTCCTAAGTCAAATAAGGCTTACATGGCGTCTTATACAGTATACACACAGCACTTGCAATGGATCACTGTGGCGGTATGGGTTTGTGAATTACATATTTATTCATGAAACTCCAAAACATGCTTTGCTGGCAGATGGACAGGAGAAGAGAACACTGCAAGTGGGATCTTGAATCTGTTTGGATATTTGATTATCTCCTTTAAGCATCTATTTTCTTTGGGTACCCCATTTTCGCCCCACATGCAAAACTTTGAAAACGAGTATTTTCCTGGAACACAACCTCTTCTGCATCATCTTCATCTTCTTCATAATCATCATCCGCATCCTTATCAACAGCAGAAGCAACATCGGCAGCAAAGGCAAGTGGAAACAAAAATATCATTGTCATTCTCATCAACCTCACCATCAGATGTGTTAATAGTTATTCACATCATTATGAAAATTATCATTATTAAACTCATTGTTACCTTCATCACAGGCATGATCAAAACATCATAATCCAGATCATCATCTTTCATCTTCACCATCACTTTTATCTTCTGCACGTGCGCGTGCCTACCTCCATCCTGTCACTTTCCGCAAAGTTTGGAGCAAAACAAATCTGCTTTAAATGATGTGCAGGCATTCCACAAAATTTGGAGGCAATGGAGGCAACCTGAATTATGGCTAAGTGACTCACCGTGTCCTGCCAGTGCTGCCTGCGCAAGCCATCCCCTCAGTGTGATTGACGTGATTCTACATGACTGAGGAAAGTTTTCACATTCGCTCAAACTTTTCTCCATCGTTGGCCTCACCCCATCTCTAGCATAACCCTGGCCACTAAGGGCCATTGCACGCTTGCAGTATACACGGCTGCAGATGTGTGCAACTAGCCACACATATACTGCAACAGTGGAATGGAGCAAATTTTCTATAAAATCTGTAATTCCACCAAAAAATGAAAGAATGGCAGCCAGTAAGGATTCATGAACTGAGGTTCCTCTTGATAATTGTGACCTGAACTACTAAATTCCTGTTGTAATGTTGAGGCATTAGATCATTGTCTTTGTGCAATTTTATATGCATGTAGTGACACAGCGCTTACTGTTATACAGCAACTGGAACTGCAGGTGGACACTTAGCGCACACGCCATTGAGCATATACACGGGTGTACCGGCAGGGCAGAGGAACTGGGGCAAGGGTCACGGTAGACCTCGTGGGGAGGCTCCTGGAACCAACTAGTGGGTTCGAGAAGGGAGGCGCGGCTAGGGCATAGCCAAGCCGCACCGAGGGAAATATAAGCAGCGGAGAGCAAGAACTCTGGGCTGTCGGTTCTGGGAGTGGAATCGTCGTCATCATCGCCGCCTTTGTCGCTGCCGCTTTCGCTCGATCATTGTAAGGCTGTACAGTAGTTGGCTGTCTTGGTCAATGCTGTCGGTAGAATGTGGACAGGGTCATGTCTGGGCCGGATCGTACGGCAGCATGGTCGTGGGAAAGAGGGCGTTGGTAGCGTGAACACAATAAAAGGGAAGGACGGTGCTTCCTGCGGTGACCTCGTCTCCGATTGAGTGTGTGCATGACACACGCTACCCACACATACACACAAGCCTCGAGGAGAAGGAAAAAAAGACCTACAATACTACACGCGTATAACAACACACATAGAGGCCCCAGGATGTGAGCAGATATCTCTGTCCTCAAAAATATTCAACACAAAAAGTGAACGCAGGCTAGAGCGATGTAAGTTACAATTGAATATTGCCAAAGCGAGCACAAAGATAATTATAAGTAATACCAACACAACTAACATAAATAGTTCACAATAATTTGCACTGATTTTAAGTATATAATTAATCATTGGAAAATAAAAAAAACATGCAATGGATGTTGCCACAATAAATTAGATAAATAAACAGGGGTGTATATTGACGACAGGGCTTGAGCCATGGTGATTGTGACTCAACACGAATAAAGTCCAGCACAATCCTCTGGCTTTCCAGGCTTTTATCATCTGATGTATTAATTGACTCGCAAGTTTTTACACTAACGGTGGGCAAAGATACGTGACCGATCTAATAATATGCGTGAATGGAATATAATGGGTGCAGCCACACACCATTCATTACTAAACCAGTTTGTTTCCATCAATTATTGTTCCATTGTAATAAATGATATTAATTTGTATAACTTTGCGTTTTGGCATGTTCCTATGATTGCCAAATCAGCCATCCACTCGCACGTACTGTGGGGTGGCATCACCCCAGGGCCGTGACTACCGCGGCCGTCCGCTTCCCGGTCGCTGCTCTGCGGCGCTGCTATCACCCTCGCTTGAATATATAAATGTCTGTAAGAATCGGTTTTACCCTTTCTGGCAGTAAAACAGGTGTTAAGATGTTAAAACACCAAACGAAAAGGGTAAAAGCTATTATATTTTGATACTGACAAGGGAGGTCCCATCTAACCTATAAATGTATTTTTTTGTCTGTCTGTCTGTCCATCTGTCTGTCTGTGTGTGGCCAATACTTGCGAAGGATTTGGCTCGTAAACTGTGGGGTTCACTTTTTAAAAAGTAGCCAGGTACCATGCCATAAGCCCCGCAGTGAGCCGTCGCTATTCAATTATCTCATCTGTCAACTTTAAAGTAGTTAAAATGTAGCGCTATTTATTATTTATTTCCTTACGCCGCTCTGCGAGCGCCAGCGGTCGCAAACAGGTTTTTATTCCTTACCCGCACCCGTTCCCGCCCAGCCATTGCCTGCAGCGGGTACCCGTACCCGGTTACCTTTATGAAATCCTGTACCCGGCCGACTACCCGGCCGACTACCCGGCACACGATCGAGCTTAAGCAGTGTCTGGCAGTCAATAATGGTCAGAGTCCTTTTATTATCGACTGTTTTGGGACGAATAGCTCTAGTACAGGTCCGGGTTGGACTGAATGACCATGAGATTGTCCAATGCCGACGGCGAAAGCATTGTGCGTCGCTTGGAGAAGGTGTTGCTGGCCGCGGAAAAGTTGCACTCAGCTATGGAGCTGGAAGCAGGAATGCAGAGCACCGACCGTGCCACGCGAGCCATGATCGGTAGCTGAGCAGCAATTGTCGTGTGCAGAGACGTACCGCGCGTTAACCACCATGTCAAAATACCGTCGTTCGTGTCGAGCCACTTCTTCTCCGCCTTGGACAGTTTGATTTCGCGGTAGGCGGCCAGCTCCCGATCGACCTCATCCTCCAGACTCAATGCAGCATCATGGGCTTGAGCGCCCCGGTCCTCTTCGTCAGACTCTGATGAAGAGGAGTAACGACTAGAGCTCGCCGCTTGGGTCAGGTCGATGGTGCGTGAGGACCTAAGACGCTTCGCCGGATGCTCGTCCTCGTCGTCCGCGTGGTCAGCTTGTGATTTCCCAATAAAAATCATCATGGCTTTCAGCTGTTTGATCGCTGCTTGTTCTTGGGCAGGGGTGACGCCGAACTTGGCCAGGCGCTTCTGCAGGCCGGGGTCCAGGAGGGCGGCGACAATGACCATGGGCTCCAAAGTCCACTTGGCGTCCTGCGTCTGATTCAGCAGCATCTTGATGGCCGCAATGTCGTCCGAGTTGCTCTGCCGGACGGCAAGATGCTGTGACAACACGTGCCTCTCGTAGACGACTGTGTGGATCGTTGGCGACTTGAACACCTCCAGCCCTCGACATTTTGGGCCCAATTCCAACCTACCGACGGGGCCACAAGTATCTTTTGTCGGGGTCGAATACCTCACACGTTGGCCCATGGCGTGGCCCTTCAATATCAATCGGCCTCGTCTATCACAGATACCTTTTTGCATGGGTATGTATTAGATAAGGGTGCCCCTGAGCAACTGTTAATCGATCAGGGTCAGAACTTTTCTTCCTGGTTGCTCAAGGAGGTCTGTGATCTCCTCAGCACCAAGAAAATCCGGACCTCGCCCTACCACTCTCAAACCGACGGGATGGTGGAGCGGTTGAATCGCACCCTTACATCCATGCTGTGCCACTACGTGAGTGCGTCTCAATCAGACTGGGACCTGTTTATTCCGGGTGTCCTCGCCACGTACAGGTTGGCCCCTCGCTCCTCAATGGGGTTTTCGGCCTTTTACCTAATGTACAGGAGGAAACCAGAGCCCCCGATGCACGTGCAAATGGGCGTGGGGCTGTCTAAAAAGGGATCCGCTGTGCCTGCTTCGATGAAGGTCACGCTCGACAGGCTGCGTGACGCACGAAAGGCGGCTGTGGACAATTCAGCCAGCCAACAAGCAACTAACAAATGCTTATAAAAGCATCAGGGTTCTGGGGTTCCATGGGTAAAAGGGGAGAAGGCGTGGCTACATTGTCCACAGGTGCCCATTGGGACGTCCCTTGGCAGGGCCCCGTTGAGGTCGTGGAGGTCCGCCGGCCACAGCGTGTGCACATCCACTTCGGCCGCCGGCACTGGATTGTCCACCAGTCTAGGTGGACAATCCAGTGCCGGCAGCGCATACTGTCGTGCTGCATGGTCACTATGCAACACTTACCTTTGACTAAAGCACTACTGAATAAACCACTCACACTAAAATTGCACATGTTATCACGTTTTCAATTATTGGAATTGTTTGTACAATGAAACGACAATGTTTGAAGTGGGCGCACTTTGTTTATCGTAATACTTTCAGTGGCTATAGGGGGGTGCGAAAGTTTCAGCTGAGGCTATGGATTGCACAATGGGAAGGGCCTTAACAAGTGTCTACCAGACGCGGAATTATAATTGCTGAGTCCCTTAGGCCGCTGCTATTGGCTGAGCACTATACAGTCGCGACCATGAGCTTTGTTTCAAACTTCCAATGGCTTTGTTGCCAGGAGGCAACGGCGTTACCGTAGTGCCGCTATTGTCTGAGCAGTGCGCAATCTACCAGTGCTAAAACTGTACAGGGGTAACTACCGGTCCAGTAACTGTCATTTGATGAGGTTGAATGCTGGTAAGCCTAACAGTACGCTTACTTACGGTACTTATCTACCAGTTATGTGTTACTTATTTATTGGATATTTACTTTTGCTACTTATTTACTGTTTTAAGTTCACTCGTTTCCGATTAGTTTGTTTTCTTTGTGCACGTTATGATTTTAATGTTAACAATTCATAGTGGAATGTATTACAAATGTAACTTTGTATTAATATGATGGAATTAAGCTGCTGTAACGACGTTAAAGATATGAATGCATGCGGGGTATATGGAGGTGCGGGCTATCTGAAATTTGTTTTACACAAAACGCTATTTTTGCGGGGTATATGCGTCTGCGGGTTATATGCGTATGCGGGCTATATGCGGGAAAATACGATATTTATGCGATCTAACCCCAAAACACCTGTATTATGGATGATATTGGTCACGAAAGCCTACGTGTTAAACTTCTTATTCTTCTCCTCCAGTTGCTAAGACCTGGCCACGCCAGAGACCTCCTCCGCAGACTCCAGTTCCACCATGGACGCACTCACAAAGAGCGTTTAGCCACCCACCCGTCGCCTTATATAGCCCCCCAAACTGCTGAAATCCCCTACAATCCGGTAATTTGCATATCCAGGGGGGGAGCTGGGCAGCCAAACTGGATGACTCTCTGATGATTGGTTGCCTGGGATCTCCGCCATCTGCTGATTGTATGGCAACATCAGAGGGGTCCCCCCCCACCCCCGAATTAAAACTTCACAGCGATCTGGCTTTCCCTGTGCAGGAAATGTAAAGCTATAACATGAACGTTAAGAAATGTCCAATGCTCTGCACGTGATGGTTTAAGCAGTACAGTGATCCCTCGTTTATCGCGGTTAATGGGGACCGGAACCCCTCGCGATAGGTGAAAATCCACGAAGTAGGATTGGTCCCCTAGGAATTTATGTATATGTGTGTGTGGGTACCAGAATGTTTAAAATATGTATATTTATACTTTTTATATATATATATTTTACTTAAATCTATTTAATTATAAAACCTTAATATTATACATTCACTCTCTCTCATACGATACGTGTTATGGTGTTCTACACTCACCAATGACAGTAGTATCTTGAGACTTGACTCCAGTAATGACGACGACGACGATGACAATGACAATAACGACAATGACAGACCTGTGCAGTTCGATGAATGTGATGATGAATGATGATGATGATGGTGTTACTGCACAGGTATAATGAGGCCTTTAAATCAGTTCGAAAAATCCGCGATGCACTGAGGCCGCGAAACTTGAACCGCGAAGTGGCGAGGGATTACTGTAATTCCAAGTCAAATGATGTCAATATTTTTCGAGATATCTTTTTGAAGATATTAAATCACAATTACAGTTGTTTGAAAGTAATTTGTCATGATTATTAATTTATATAAATATGTATTGTGTCCTGAGTAATGCACCTTACTAATCTCTAAAGAAAAAAACATTTACATTACTAAAAGGGTGAGGGGCCAGATCACTAATCCATGCCCACTCACAATGGAGGTGTGCCCTAACCTCCACTATATTGATAAATAGAACATTCACCCACAGTGTCAGTTGCAACATATGTCACCCCTCAATTAAATAGTTCACCCTTAAAACAAAGTAATATATGGTGGAACTCATATATTTTTAATAGCAGACTTGCTACATCCACCTATCCTTCTTTACACCAATATTACAACACCTCATCTACTCTGAAACTACAGCAATTTTTCAAATACACCACCCAAGATACCATAGGTTTAGAATAAATATTTCAATTCCAACGTTTTGGACACGACTGGGGCTCCAACATGCGAGGGACCTTGTTCTTTTGGGCAGATTTTATGCTACCTACTCCACAGATTAGGAAGGAACCAAAGATGGCCATTCCTCCATTGTCTTCTTTTTAGCAATGTCATGACGTTTACACCACACAATCAACAGGATCCCCTTTCCCTCCCACATGGTGGTATCGCCCACTCAACACTTGGGAGTGCTTTCTTTAAATGTGGCTCGCCAGCAAAATGCACCCTCCAATGTTCTAACCTTATAAGCCAAACTGAAGAGTAACTGATTGGGCATACCCAAAATATTATTAAATATCATCCAGCTGTCGATAGGCCAATGCTAATGATGAATACAGCAACACTCATCATTTTACAATGTTGATGTAATTTTTCAATACGTGTTTTGAGTTGTTCATGTAGTAAAAATGTAAAAGCACAGTGTGTTTATCAAGAATAGGTAATGTATTTTCGTGGCTATAGTAAATTCCAAAATAGAGATTTTTCTACCTGTGCTCTGAAAAAACAAACCCTTTGCAAGATGTAATCAAAAATACAAATTGTGTCTTTTAACTTCAAGGCTAGATATGGTGGCTCTTTTAAAAGCTTAACCTGATGTTGGTGACGTTCATTATTTATGCGGTACTTTAAAGTTATATTGATTTTTTTGGTGATCTTTTGTGGATTAAAAGTGATAACTACATTTCCATATAATCTTAAACTTTAAATCATAAATGAGGAGCTTTTCAATTTTTAATGTCATTGTAGAAACCATTGAACATTATATGTATACCTTACACGGGTTGTTGTGAAATAAATAAATATAATATAGCTGGATTAAATAAACTGGTATTTTTTGTTGTTCACGGACCTTAAATCTAAATTCAAGAATGCCAGCTCTAATCAGTTCCTTGTTTCTGCTTATATTTCTTGATTATATAAAATATAAATACAGGTATATACTCAAAAAATTGTAGTTATATAATAATGTATATTCTAAATAAATACAGGTATATACAGTACGAAAGTGTGATGTCTGTATTCACATTGTGGCTATAGACTGTACTTCCCTGAGAAGTGAAACACCGTATTTATGTAAAGCAGAAGAGAGATATGCATATAAGATTTAACTCACTAACCCTGACCTTCCACCAGAGGTGTGGACTCGAGTCATGTGACTTGGACTCGAGTCAGACTCGAGTCATGAATTTGATGACTTGCGACTCGACTTGGACTTGCATAACAATGACTTTGTCCCACCTATGAGATGTGGACTCGAGTCATGTGACTTGGACTCGAGTCAGACTCGAGTCATGAATTTGATGACTTGCGACTCGACTTGGACTTGCATAACAATGACTTTGTCCCACCTCTGCCTTCCACATATCATACTGGTTGCATGCAAGTTATGATGTTGACTTAGAGAGTGTTTCAAATAAATGGCATCAATTGTAAATGTACTTTTAGCTGTGGTGCATTGTCTGAGACACAAGCTTGTATCCAAGAGCTAAATTGGAACCTGCGGTGCATATAGGTATCTGTTTTTGTAGTTAAGAATGTATAGGCATTTGTTACTATCCCACATAGCACAAGAAGGAAGGTACATTTATGCTACCCAATTATGAAGTGCATAGTTGCGCATCACTGAGCCATGCAGGACTGGAACAATGACTGTGCTGATTAGCAGAGGGGAGGTGACGAATGGGTGTGAATAGGGACAATGGAGAGGGCAGCATGGCTCTCAAGGTGATGCAAGCAGCAGCTGCTCCCAGCACAAAAGCCAGGGCTGCAAGGGACTCGAAATCAGCTTTCCCCATGCAAACCGAGATGATAAATGAATTCTGACCACGTAGAGTTCTAACATAAAATAAAATACAAATTTTAAGTTTGAGATATTGCAAAATTATTTTAGTCATTACTAAATGCCACGAACAGTGAACATAAGAGGAACGAGGTATTCAGTGTGTCGTTTACAGCCAACTCGTGGTATTTAACCTTAATGTTACTAAGACAGGGATCAGGGTATTCCAGTCAAGTGGCAGAGATCCAACTTTTACCAGGAACCTGCTACTTCACAAACTGAACTAAGTTGTCCATTTTTGTAGCCTACAAGTTAGTTACCATTTTGTGAACGTTGCATTTGCAAATTTTCAACAAATTTTGCAGATAAAGAAAATGTCACGATTGCATTTCATAATGTAAAATAGATTATTATTATTATGTTTGTGATTAACACGTGTAATGTTTGTTGATAAATCAGTGAGATACAAACAAAAATTTGGTAATTTTCTCCAAATTTATTCCAACTGCACGTTTGGTGTAATATCATTCGATAAAGAATCATTTTGGTAATTTCACGGAGCAGTGCATCCTGTATGCCAGAGAATGGTTGTAGAAGAGATGAATCATAGGAATTCTGTAAAATCCTTCAAGTGGCAATTTTAATCCTTTACATAGTAGGGGTCGCACTTTCTCATCCACTGTGCGATGAGATTGTGTTTGTGTTTGCCACGTGAAAGCCAAACTAGTCAATGTTGAGTGAGGTTACACCGTGAGCTCATTTATTCCAGATTTGAAGCTTTCGTGACTGCAGGGATTCATATTCTTAGGTTTTTTCGGTAAAGTCACGTAGGTAAAAAAATAAAAAAATAAAATACATTCAGTGTAAATTGACAGTAAATTTAGCTGTGACGGTCCCACCTGAAGACGGAGACTTGTGTTGCCTCCGAAACGTCGTGATTTATTATTTTATTTTATTATTATTTTACCTACTTGACTGTACTGAAAAAACCTAAAAGTGCCATGAGCTCACTTCATGAGTTGCTGCCTAAATTTTAACCCACGATCTCAGCAGTATTGGCTCATTCCTCTGAGCCACTTGGGTCATGAGTGACATTTTCCCAGTATGAATAATTTGTCATTGTGATTTTATCACAAAAGGTACTTTACTTTCGTATTAAGAGAAGGCTAAAGGAATTATCACTGGCAGCCACAAGCTTATTTTCAGGAATGTTGATTTACTCCAATTGCCAACAATCTCTCAAGAGTTTACGCTGGGGTTAACTTCTACTGGCACTGCCAAGTAAACACAAAACGAATTGATGTGTTCCCCCAACCTCCCCAATCTATGAAAGCCTATGGTATCCCAAGGAACTGCGTAAGTGTTGAGCAGAATATTTGGTTTAATGACCGTGGGCATAATGTGAAGTGTTCAGTCTTCACAAGTCACTTCAATACGAAGTCGCGTTTTTTATGTATTTGAAATTGAGCCAAACGGCGTGCTGTGTTAACATTAAACCGTGATATTAATTTAAATTGCACATTCAAAAACACTGCTTTAGCTATAATGGGCTTGTCATTCTGCAGCTATAAATGTAAAATTATTGCTTGTCTAGGTGAGCCTTGGTTGAAAGGAGATCAGACAGTTGCTAGCTTCGCTAGCTGGCAGGATATTGCATAGTGTTGTGTGTGTAAGGCATGGTTCTATTTCATGCGTTTCTCACAAGCAATATTAACAATAATAGTTCTAGTTATACAGTTGCAATACTGTTATTCTTTACACTGTTTGCCAATAACAGATCACTTCGCAAATAATTTTAAAAAAATTTAAATGTTTTTTTTTCTTTCTGCAGTCCTTGATGAGCTTGAACCATCAGCTCCCTCCACTTGAACAAACTTGAACTCAAATTTTCTGCCATAATGGCTTAGTCATTTGATCTGATCCAAGCCAATTAGGTATTCAGTGAGCCCTTTCCAGTGTTAATCATTCATCATCATTGCGCTTTTTTTACTGAAGTAGAAATTACATGCACAATAACTATGCTCAATATGAACATTTACATGCTGATAATAATGGTGGAGTGGTGGCCCAGTGTTTTGCACACCGCGCAATGAGCCTAGTGACCTTGAGTTTGATTCCTGCCCATGAATAACATAAATGTTCATATATATTTACGGTCCTTGCCTCCTCTTCATCAACCCACATGAACCAACATGGTGAAATAGGGGCAACAAGCCATCCAGAAGTTGATTGACATAGGGCTATACATTATTTAATTATAATCATAATAATAATACCAGATAACGTTTTTTTTTGGAAACAGTTCATTGCATTAGTGTGATTATCAACAAAATAATTGTTCACTAAAGATTGGGCAGTAGATGTAATATTATGATTACGAGCAATAAGAGTACTATATCCACTAACTGCCTACTATTCCAACATTATCAGTCAGTAAACTCGGCACACATTGCATTACATGTAAGCAGTGCTATACAAATATAATGAAGCAGATCTCTCAATAATAGCACAAACTAACTGATGTAGTAATCTATTATTTGCATTCTTAATTTCCCATTTAGTACATGGGTTGGAACACTGTTAGAACACAATATTCCAACGGCAAAGAAGTACTGAGCAATTTGGCCACAAAGAACCTATTGTGTCATGATTGCTAATACAGGAAATTATGCAAGCGTGCGTTTTATTCTCCATTGCACACATTTAGCACACAGTTTTAATTGCTTTGCAAATGCTTTTTAATTGGGTTCAGTTCCCAGTGAGAGTTTCACCCACATTCACTAAATTCAAAATGTGCACGCTATACAATTTTAAATGATGCACAATTGTGCACTGAACAAATACTGCACATAGCATTTATTGGGTCACGTAAGGTTTAAGGCAATATCACGTTCCTAAAACATTTCCACCAGTGAGATCCATCAAACCCATGTCCTTAATATTGGCACTTGTACTTGCCCCTGTCGATCAGAGAAAGTTTGCTACATCACGTGTGGATGGGCTAATGTTGACATATGTGCCAGATGTCAATTCAAATTGCCATATTCTCATAGCTTACTTAAATTGCATAACTATTTAGTTTCCACTCATATATGAAATGTTTAAATTTAGTTGTTATTTTATGCTTCAGCATGTAATTATTGATATGCAATTCAGCTAAATTTAGAATTGATCTTAAACAAATTCATACCAGTCAGTCAATGCTCAGTGTGTGACGGGGCACATCCTATTTAAATTGCTAAAACCACACGTGCCTCTACCCAGTGGGAAAGGTTACCGCTAAATGGGATCCAGATGTGCAAATCAAGTGAAGCTAACTGTCCTGGCTGATTAATGACTTGGTGTTCTGAATTGCAAATTTCATGTTCTTTTCTTTGGGTTGCATTTGCAGCTCTGTGGCTCTCATTTATGCGCTCAGTTCTCAGTTTTAACAATGAAGTTGGGCACACTGATGTTACACATTTTCAAACCTCATTTATCTGATACATTGATGCAACTCAACAGCAAGTTGCTAAAACTAGACAATTTTGCATTCATTAAAATGATAAAAGTTGGCCACCTCTTAAAATTCACAGAAAATGAAATCACGTGAAACTTGTGATATCCTTCCGATAATGATAATAATGAACATTATTTAGCTAATTACGTATGCAGCAGACACTCTCCTCACCAAGACACTGAGGCAGGTCTGGATTCCAGTTCGTGTATTCAACCTCCGTAACACACAGCTCCCTCCTTCATACACCGCTCTCTCCTCCCGTCCCTCCTTCGACGTGTCCTCTTATCCCAACAGTCCCCTCTCCAATTTCCTCCCCCTCCCCTCATCCCTGTCACCTAATTTCCAGGAAATCACGTATTGTCACATCTCGGTCCATGTCTCCTCATCACCCGCTACCAATTACAAATACGGTCATACCGCGGAGTTACTGCAGGTCAAGTAGGTGCAGGGATGGACATCAACGTGTGTAGTGCGGACCGTTATGGAGAAGGACCGTTACACGAAAACAATGCTGCTGATTGATGACTGTGATGTTTGTATTCGTCATGTTAACTACTTATAATTGTGTACAGTTGCAGTTAGTGTGTGATATCTGAACCGGTCCTGGGCTCTCCTTAACTAAGATGCCCTGACCACCGTGGTCGTGGTAAAGTATGGTGAAAACAGCCCTCGAATCCAACAGTGTGGGAATGCCTTCATCCAGCCGTAGATTGGCAAAGGGGTGGGAATTATTGTATCATTTTGTTTATTACAGGCACTAACCTGCACTGACCAGCATAGTGAAGTATGGTCAAATAACCCCTCATATGGCATGGGAAGGCCCTTGCCAAGCATATGATTTACACACTGCTGTATATATTAATAATATTTTAATTACAGAAAAATATGTGCAATAGAGTGAATTATAATGCTGCAATTGATAATGACTCATCAATTTTATAGATTTTTTTTAAGTATGTAATTACAATAGTAAACTAGGAATATGTGTTACTAACTTCACAAGTCACATCTGATGGCTGTGTGGTCAGGAGGCTGCTTGTCACTGTCCAGATAGTGAGATAAGCTGATAAGATTGCAGGTTCTCCCCAAGCTTACAAAATTAATCCTGGACAAACTGTCAATAAGCATGTCCAATCAGCTTGACTTACAATCCATGCTGAGCCAGTGAGGTCGATAAAGCAGCAGATAACGCCTGAGAAACCAGCAGGCAGCAAGCACAGAGATAAGGAGAATGAGATCTCTCAAGACAGCTGAAGAGATGGTTGTTGCTTAAATAATGTAAAAGGTATATAGTAAACTACTGTGTGCTGATTCTCTCATCAAGAAAAAAAAGTGTCATACTTCCTTAGCAGTAGGGCACAAGGACACATTTAAAAACTCCCAACACATTTATCAATAACACGGCTCTAAAGAATAAAAATAGACGTTTTAGGCACTGACCCTTCTCATTAAGTGGGTGGTTATGGCTTGTATGCAAAAATGTTTGTACTCCGCATACACTAATTCCTTACTCTCATGATTGGAGAAGTTGATGTTTGTTTTATTTTTCACGATTAATTATGTTTAGAGTTTGCATTCTTGCGTAATATATTTGAGTGCAATTTTGTCTGCAATTAATTGGGAAGTGGACCAATGTAACTCAAAATATAAGGTCCACGCGAAAAGTGTAACCAGGCAGAACATCCATAATTGTGACAATACTCGCCTTGACACGCTTGTGGGTCATGTGAAGATGTTATCAGCAATCAAAATACTTTACATCAGATGTATTTTCAAATATATTTTTGACGTTTAAATATAACTTGTTAATTAATCCAAGACACCCTTGCATATAAGACTATTTATGTTGTTGTCTTTAAGGCCTTTTGATCCATTTGGTAAAATATACTGTCCAACAATAGTACTCCTGGACGTAATATTAGTGAATTCTGCCGTGGTGTAATGATTAGCACACCGGACTTGCAATTATTTAAATGTTGCCGGTTCAATCTCCTGGTACAACAGTTGAAACAATCGGCACATTTCATAAATGCCTCCCGCCACTGTCCACCCAGCAATATGAATCGGTACACCGAAATTTGTTAATTGGCAGGTGGTGTGTGGTGGGGTAAAATGTGGGGATCGCCACCTCTTGCAAGATGTCTGGCCAGTGTGGTAGAGGAGGCCGCAATGCCGTCGAGAAGGTCTCTCTTGATCTCCCTCAAGAGGAGGCATTTCCGTCAACAGTGGCATGTAATTGCAACGTTGCTCCTGTTCTCGTCGCCTTTTACCAAACGTATTGTGTGCATGTGTCTGCATGTGTGGTGCATTTGCCATTTACGCCAGCTGCTATCTACGGCTGGAACGATGCATTAATGCATAGATGGAAAACGAATCTCAACCAACATAATACTGCTTTGAATCGCTTGCCCAAGGCACTTCGATACAGTAACTTTCATAGTGTCAAATACAGCAAGCTATACGATGTAATATGCGTGTCACGTGTAGCACAAATAAGTACCCAAGTCCTGTAGCAAATCTTGTGGCTGTTGCAACCAATTGGGAGCAATATATGCAGTATTTAGAGGGAATACTTATAGACTCTTGGGCTATACACTGCACTGTATACACATCTCTTTGCGTTACTGCACTGCATAAAGAGTGTGAATTCAGTCACAGTGTCTCCCTGCTCAGAGCAATAGGGTGGTGCTCATCCCTGTTGATGGGCCTGAGCCAGTGCAGTAATATTATTCCACTTTTTTGTATTGGGGGGAAATCCCTCCATACGATGTACCTTGAACAGAATTTGAACTTGCAGCCTACAGACTTTGAGCGAAGTGCCTGTCCTGGCTGGATGTGTCTGTATTTCACAGCATAAGGTTGTCAAATTATTGGGAACAGCAAATTGTCAAAGTGAAATATTAACTCCAGTGACGCAAAAGCCTTAAGAGAATTGAGAGGAAATAAAGATATTTAAATTATTGCTGCTGATAATCAACTGTTATGATGCTCTGTGAGGACTACAATAATAAAATAAAAGATTTACTCTATTACCTTAAAATTAAACGAGACCTAACAAACACCTTGGAACGTAAAACAACGGCAATCATTGCCAAGTCATCAATTTCCAAGAAAGAGCAATACCTGATCAAACCAAGGGCATCAAAACTACCAAGACTTTATGGGCTACCAAAGATTCACAAATCTCATGTCCCATTAAGACCCATATTTAGTACAATATATTCCGCTGCATACAAATGAGCACAATACGTAATTAAACAAATACAGCCCAACAAAGGTAGGACCTCTTCGTTCATCAAAAACTCTGAACATATTCTTGGTTCTTTCAGTAAAGTACGTGACTTTACCGAAAGAACCAAGAATTGAATGCCTGCAGTCACGAAAGCTTTAAATCAAAACTCTGAACATCTCGTAAATATAATTCAAGATATTAAGCTTAACCCTAATTATATTCTCGTAAGTTTTTAAGTGACTTCTTTGTTCACGAGGGTTACGGTGAACGAGTCAATTCAATTACTCGACACTCGAACATAGGTTTAGCCAAAGATATTCCACGACTAGCTGAACACTGCCTAAATAATAACTATGTATTTTGGAAAGGTGACTTCTATAAACAAATGGAAGGAGCAGCAATGGGCTCTCCTTTGCCTCCTGTGATAGCGAATCTGTACATGGAAGATTTAGAAACAAAAGCAATAGCTTTAAGCACACTAAACCCTCTGCTTGGTTTAGATATGTGGATGACACATTGGTGGTCTGGTCACATGGCAAAAATACACTTAGTGAATTTCTAAATCATCTCAACTCGCAAAACCCATCGATCCAGTTCACCATGGAAGTGAAAGCTGACAGAACTCTACCATTTCTGGATATTCTGCTCGGACGGGGTCGAAATGGTAAAATAACAGCGTTTACCGAAAGAAAACGCATACTGATGTTTATCGGAATGCAGTCACACCATCACCCCGCACAGAAATCTGCTCTCATCAAGACGCTCATTCATCGAGCTAAGAAAGTGTCAGATGGTGACAGTCTGAGAAGTGAAATTCAACAAGTTAAAGAAGCGCTGCAATTTAACGGTTACAATGATGCACAAATCAACAGGGCATTGAATGCCAAAACCAAATCAAATAACAAGAGCATTGAAACTGGTCAAGTAATTCAAACTATTAAAATACCGTACATTTCCGGAGTAACTGATAAACTAGCCAGATGTTTGGAAAAACAAAACATCTGAGTCAGATTTGGCACGGTACATAACATGCAGAAATTAATATCTGGTATCAAAATATGTATCACCGAAGCTATGAACAGAAGGTGTGTACTGGATTAATTGCACTTCTGGCAAATGCTATATTCTGCAAACAGGACGAATGATCAGCACGAGATTAAAAGAAGACCAAATAAATATGAAATACTCCCAATACAACTGTCAGGAGTAGAACACGCGTGCCAACATGGATACTCAATTGATTTTGATAATGTTAAAGTTCTGTGCAAAACCAGTTACTACTGACCAAAACTAATTAGAGAATCTATCGAAATTTAAAGAAATAACAATTATTTCAATCGTTCTTAGTGCTGCGTGGAAGCGAATCGTCAAATAATACATAGTTTAAATGCATGCCTATAGAGGCCACCATACTTCAATAGGGATTACCGTTGATACGGCTATTTTAGTACACACAATGAACAGGAAGGACAAGATCAATGGGCTCGCATAATGTGCATGCGTAATGTACGCGGACTCATTAATCCCCCCCCCCCCACTTTGCACAAGAAGGAACGAAGCAGGTGGACTTTTCCACAAATCTGTCGCCTAATGAAGCTATTTGTAATTCCTGACGAAACGTCGTACTCAGATTGTAAATGTTGTGGCTTGGCTCTCCAACACACCGGTGTGCTGTCCTAGTGACGAATTGGCCACGTTCTGTTTACGTGACAACCCTTACGAGTTGGCTGTCGGGTGGGGGCGGGTTTAACAACACATTTATATATTTATGCGATCTAACCCAAAAAAAACTTTATTATGCTAAAAACTCTGAGATCATTCAATATAAATAATGCACATTGAGTGTGTGAGGTAGAGTAATGGAGCAGTAAGTTGGCATACTGTGATATGAGCGCAGGGAACTGAGATCACCAACCCCTCACCAACTTGTACTGTCAGCATGGTGAAGTCTGGTTAAACAACGCCTTAGATTGACACAACACGAAAGGGCCATTATCCAGCAGTGAATTGAAAAAGTGCTATACATATTATAATTAAGTGCATAGTATATCTGCAATATAATTTCAGTAAGATATATGACCAGTTGGTCATGCATGATGAAACAGAGAAATACATATGTTTGTAGACTTAGAAAATCGCTTAATTAAAATAAATTATGTCATTACTTAGGCCTGCCAGTGGAAACGTATCAAAGCCTAATTCAAGTGTATGTTCGTGTGTACAGGCTCATAAGAGATAAACACACAAAAGTGAGTCCTGAACTGAGTCTCTGTGTGAACTGTGTTAATTTTGGAGCTTTCGTGACTGCAGGAATTATTCTTTGGTTCTTTCGGTTAAGTCACGTCTAAAGATAAAATAATAAATTAAAATAATGGCATATTACGACGTTTCGATTGCAACACAAGCAATCATCATCAGGCATAAAAGAAATAGCAACAAAAATCTAACTAGAAAACTATAGACAGACATACAAGCAGACAGACATCACAACGGCACACAGAGAGAGGACACAAATCGGCTGTGTGAGCAACAAACATCTAACTAGAAAACTATAGACCGACATACAAGCAGACAGACATCACAACGGCACACAGAGAGAGGACACATATCGGCACAAAGAGAGGGGTCGTTTCTGTGACGGTCCCTTAAATATAGAGAGGGGGGGCGGGGACGGAGAGAGGGAGGGGGCAGAGAAAATTAGCATATCAATGAGTGGACGGCAACGTACTGCTGCTGCAAGTAAGATGACGACGTGGCACGGGCACGCAAGCTTGAAAATTAGGAGAAAGGCACACGAAAATTAAATAACCTAGCAAAATATCGAAATGTGATGTAATACAACACAGAGAGTCGGTCAACACACAATTAACGCATAGCCTGGTTGATTACGTATTTCAAAGATTGCTAAGTTAGAATTTTAAGTGTGAAAATTACAAAGAGAGGACACAGGCAGAGAGAATAAATAGCCAGAGAGAGAAAAAAAAGGATAAGCTTAAAACTTCCCCGTAGAAGTGGTTCAATCTTAATTTTGGAGCTTTCGTGACTGCAGGAATTATTCTTTGGTTCTTTCGGTTAAGTCACGTCTAAAGATAAAATAATAAATTAAAATAATGGCATATTACGACGTTTCGATTGCAACACAAGCAATCATCATCAGGCATAAAAGAAATAGCAACAAAAATCTAACTAGAAAACTATAGACAGACATACATCGGCACAAAGAGAGGGGTCGTTTCTGTGACGGTCACAGAAACGACCCCTCTCTTTGTGCCGATATGTGTCCTCTCTCTGTGTGCCCTTGTGATGTCTGTCTGCTTGTATGTCTGTCTATAGTTTTCTAGTTAGATTTTTGTTGCTATTTCTTTTATGCCTGATGATGATTGCTTGTGTTGCAATCGAAACGTCGTAATATGCCATTATTTTAATTTATTATTTTATCTTTAGACGTGACTTAACCGAAAGAACCAAAGAATAATTCCTGCAGTCACGAAAGCTCCAAAATTAAGATTGAACCACTTCTACGGGGAAGTTTTAAGCTTATCCTTTTTTCTCTCTCTGGCTATTTATTCTCTCTGACTGTGTCCTCTCTTTGGAATTTTCACACTTAAAATTCTAACTTAGCAATCTTTGAAATACGTAATCAACCAGGCTATGCGTTAATTGTGTGTTGACCGACTCTCTGTGTTGTATTACATCACATTTCGATATTTTGCTAGGTTATTTAATTTTCGTGTGCCTTTCTCCTAATTTTCAAGCTTGCGTGCCCGTGCCACGTCGTCATCTTACTTGCAGCAGCAGTACGTTGCCGTCCACTCATTGATATGCTAATTTTCTCTGCCCCCTCCCTCTCTCCGTCCCCGCCCCCCTCTCTATATTTAAGGGACCGTCACAGAAACGACCCCTCTCTTTGTGCCGATATGTGTCCTCTCTCTGTGTGCCCTTGTGATGTCTGTCTGCTTGTATGTCTGTCTATAGTTTTCTAGTTAGATTTTTGTTGCTATTTCTTTTATGCCTGATGATGATTGCTTGTGTTGCAATCGAAACGTCGTAATATGCCATTATTTTAATTTATTATTTTATCTTTAGACGTGACTTAACCGAAAGAACCAAATAATAAGTGAACTGTGTTCTTTGCTTAAAGGAACAATACCACAGTAGCATCAGAGTGATTTCATTAGAAGGCATATTCGTTCACAATTTCACCTCAATAATACAGAGGATATAGTGTGGCACTGAGCAGTTATCTCAAGATGTATCATTCTTCAGAGGCCATTTAAATTGCTGCTGCCCTCTGCGCTTTAAAACAATGCAGATTTTATTGGCATTTCTGTTAACAATGGAGAATTGCACATTAGTCAATTGACCATTTTTTTGGTCAATTGACATTAGTCAATATATACTATTAACATACTATTAACATTCCTTCCCTTTATTAATGCTACCCCTATCCCCTCCCTTTGATGCTGCTAATCCTGCATAATGCATGGGCATAATATGACTTTGAAACCCACCGCACACCTCCTACGCATTTCACAAGTAGTACTAATCACATACCTGCATTTCCCATAAATATGCTAAATTCCTCTTGATATGCAAATTATTTGTCAAAGCGCCCTTCCCCCCTTCCAACCCAGCTTAAATATACGCTCCAAGCGTGGTGGTGTTTCATTCAGACGCTGTCTCTCCGACAGACCTGGTCTTCACCTGAGGACGGCTGCTTGCGTTTTGGCCGAAACGTCGTGAGAATTATTTTATTATGTTTTATTTTTATTCTTTTATTACTTCCCTTCTACGTGACTTTACCGAAAGAACCAAGAAGATCAATTGACAATGTTTAACGGGTGCAGAATTCTGCTGATGTACATTTAAATTTGGAATCATGAATCCACTCTGAAATAAGTAGCATTGAAATGTTATTCCATCTATCACTTTATTTAATTCATGAATACGTTTTTATCAAAATAAAAGTGCATATTTTAAAACAAAACATTAACACTTACATTGTTTGACAAGAGATTCCTAAATTAGTTGGCATTATGATTGTAGTTGGAAGTACTATTGATAGAATATGAATTTCAAATAAACAATTGGTGTATATGTAGTGTGCCTCAAACTTACACCTTCCTACACATCTATATTATGTTATGCTTCTTATAATTTCATGCTTGTGCTTTAATTTGCACATTACCACCATGAATCCATGCAGCAAATAATCGTATCTACATATTGACACTTTATTGAACTGAATATACTATTGTAGTTTAGCTTCTGATTTGGTATTAATTTTACATTTGCACCAAATATGAGCAATGTTTCATACTTTTAGTTTTTTCGGTAAAGTCACGTAGGTAAAAAATGAAATTTTTATTGTTTTATTTTTATTAATTTTAATTTCATTTTTTACCTACGTGACTTTACCGAAAGAACTAAGAGTATGAATCCTTGCAGTCACGAAAGCTTCAAATCTAGAATGAGTAATGTTGTCTAGGCAATCGGTCGAACAATGTTGAAGCTACATTTAGGATTATATAATTATCTGACATGCAGATTCATACACAGTGACACATGAGTCCCTTCGCGAGGGTCAGCACCACACGATTACCCTTGATCGTCATCTTGGAGCTAATGATGGTCTGCTATTTTGAGGACAAGTCCTGTAATGAACACTTTCAGTGGTGCCTGCATATTGATATTAGTGTATTAATCTTTTAATAATCTGCCTGAGAATGACACTTTGTAAAATATGTTGGATACTATCGTTTATATGAAACAAATAATCAGCAATAATGTTATATCCTTATCTCTGCTTGAGTAAAGATACCCTAAGTGGTTTTGTGCATTCCCTCCTTATTAGGTCCTTGTTGTTGGGAGTGTTTAGGAGAGATTAGACTTCCAACGAAGCCTGTAGCCAATAAATCAGCTTAAGATCCATTCCCAATTGAGGGATCCTGATGTGCTCTACTCGAGATAATGGAGCACTGGTCAGCGCTTGGTTAAGGGCCATGGTCTACCCGATCACAGAACAGGAGGCACCTTTGTGCACTTAATCAGCCAGACATCAGTGAATAGTAGAAGGAGGCCACAGCGGTAGCTTTGGGAGCTGCCTCATATAAATAACTTCCTCGATTGATGAAACACACAAGCAGTGGGCACACAGGAACTGCAAGACCAATCCGATATCAGATGTGCTTTCACCCGAACTAACCCCAAGGAAATCCACTCTGGTCTCCCAAATGACTCATGGTTATTGGGTCGTTGATGTGTACGTGCAGTTTTAACACTGCACTTTCTGACTCTAATGGCCTACATGTTTGAACATTCCAATATTCCATTTCAGTCTAAAGCTAATGAATTCCAGCACCGAGATGTGAGTGTGCTCATATTTGTTGTTCCATAATTGCACCTCTGTTAATACGTTAATTATTGTCCGTTTTGACCAAAAATATCTGCTGGCCGGTATTATGGCTCCAACTACTTTGATACAGACATACGGAGAATCTGTTAATATGGCGGGGCAAATACCTTCTCATTTCAGACCATAGATCATTCTCCCTCACAGTTCTTCGAGACCGTTTTGCTGTTTTTAACAACGTAGACCAAATTACGTAGACGTCTCTGGCACATTTTTCTCATGGTGCTACTCCCACCTGTCAAACTGTGCATTTTACATTTCCATAGAAGGACTGTCTTCTTCTCAGAAACCACTGCGCCTTGATGTCCCGTAAGGCACTATCTTCGCCCACTGCTCTTCTCAATATCTCTCCTCCGTCTTGGCAAAATCATCTTCAGTTTTAATGTCAACAAACATTATGCTGATGACACCCAGCTCTATATTGCCATTGATTCCGTGAACCCAGCCTCGCTGTGCAATCTCACATCCTGCTGCTCATTTCCTTCCGCTGCCCAATCTCAAACTCCTTTTCCCTCCATCTATCTCTGATGTGGCCAAGCGGTAGCACGTTTGCCGCTTGTTGCAGAGGTTCACGGTAAGAATCCAGCAGCTGCCCTGGTTAATGGTGCGGTGTGTAATAACCATAAAATACTCGCCGTCTACTTCACAGTTGAAGTTAAAGATCCTGTGACGTCATTCACAAGAGTAGGCCATTGTGTGTTGGCGTCATGGTCCGAATTTGTCAAATTTGAGAATTGTCCACAAATTATTCAATTGGAATCTACATAGCAATCGTTGATCCTCTACTGTAAATAATTGGCAAGAGCCTCCTGCACAAAGTCATGAGACTTTCATGCGTAAATAAATGTAATAATATTCTTTACAACTGCCTGACTCCTTGCCCCTGCTTAAGTCCAGGGTCAACATATTATTTTTTTCCCTTGCCTATGACTGACTGCCTCTTTCTACACTATATTAAAAATAACTTTGTTTTGTATTAATGGTACATTCTGATATCTAATGACCTTGAATTGACCTATCTAACACACTGAAATGTGCAGTAGTACTGTAAAGCAATGATACGGTATACTTAATTGCTTAATAAATAGTATTGTATTAATTGAACCACATGCTAATCGTATTATTTTACCTCTAGCGTTAATGTACAAAAAAAAACATCTCAGTTCATTAAAAGCATATCTGGCCTTCTAATGTGCTTCTAATGTGCCTCAGTTTGCCATGCAAATCAGACCAAACTTCAAGACCTGTGCAACTTTTTCCCCATTAGATTTTATTGCCTCGAGTGAATGTCCTTGATTTGCTCTGAAAAGGGCCAATGCTCAGATAGTGTTCTGCACTTACATATACGGTTACACTCTATTGTAGCACAATACAGAAGTGAGCTTAGTTGTCCACTCAGTTGACAATCAATTTAGTTTATAAATAATAATGTAGTTTAGTCTTTGTTGTTTGTTTGGAGGTAGCAGAGGGAGATATATGAACAGGATTGCTAAAAGACAGATCATGTTGTGCAGGCACTTACAGCTTAAACATGTATATCGACAACATATGATAATGATGTTTTGTTGACAATATTTAAGCCATTCGGAAAATAGATATTCTTAAATCCACAGTAGTTGACTGTTTTTTTTCCTTTTAAACAACATAGGACGTGTGCAAATCAATGTTTCTTTCCTGCATACAGTGTTTAATTTGTACTTAATAGAGACATCTATGGGTTAGTCAGTTAAACACGTAGGCTTTCTGGGCCAATATCATCCATAATAGAGGTTTTTGGGTTAGATCGCGTAAATATATAAATGTGTTATTAAAACCCGCCACCACCCGACACAGCCAACTAGTAAGGGTTGTCACGTAAACAGAACGTGGCCAGTTCGTCACGAGAGAGCCAAGCCACAACATTTACAATCTGAGTACGACGTTTCGTGAGTAATTACAACTAGCTTCATCATGCGACAGATTTGTGGAAAAGTCCACCTGCTTCGTTCCTTGTACCTGCAACTTTTTTGTGCTTGATGCAGCATGTGATCATTTAGCCACTGTCTGGCCAGTTTCCAAGGGCATGTCTCATGCAATTTCTGGAGGTGCTAAATTTTTTTTTTGGTATTCTCGAGGCATGAATTGCATTTTTTAATTAGTAGTGGCCTCCAAAATTATAACATCGGAGACTGTTATCCCAACAACAAACTGATGTGTTATACGACGAATTCTAAGAATAGCATGGATTTTGAGTTCATATAAGCTCTGCCTGATTTATTGCTGTATTTTGAAAAAGTTTAAAATGTTAATTAACATCTATGGTATTTGTAAAGCTCTAAATTAGTATCATTATATTGTAGAATTTTGGTCAATGGTTTCCTCTTTTGTGGCATTATTGCAGTTTCTTCTAATAACTTCAGAACGATTTAATTTTGTATGGGAAATGAAATTGTTCAATTTACCTTCAGATTATATTACAATCTAGCTGCAGTTACCTGTGTAATAAATCACCAAGTTTAGATCTGACGTGATTTTCTTCAGTACATACACATCAGTCAGCTGAATAATGTTGATCTGAAGTGATAACATACGTATTCTTTGGGTCTTTCGGTAAAGCCACGTAGATAGAAAAGAATAGAAATATCACAATGTTTCGATCGCAACACAAGCAATCGTCATCAGATACCAAAAGACCAAAAGAATATGAATTCCTGCAGTCACGAAAGCTTTAAATCAAGTGACAACATATGACTTAGCTGTCTTCCTTTTAAGATGAATACGTTGGTGTTTTGTCTGGCAAATTTAAATAACCTACGGTACATACTACTTTAGACACAGCCACCCATATCTTCCATGACGTTTGCCGTCTGTGGCTATGGTGAGTACCTACATCTATCACTACAGAGATCGTTCTTACAGTTCACATTGGGTTACAAGCACCGTGGTTTAGGCATGTCGGTATAGTTTGACCATACTTCACCATACTGATAAGTGTAGGGTCGTGGAAGTACATTTTGTCTCTCTTTTCAGTGAGTGCCTGATTGATATGGGTGGGTGCCCCTATCCACTATAGCTACTCAGTTTACTACATTAGAGCACAACCCATTTAAAAAACAGCATTGTATGCTTTCTACTTTTTCACTGTTCAAATGTCTTATTTGCCTTTGTGCATTTGTAAATACATAACAGTGCATGGAAATACAGATGTATATATGTGTAGTGACATAAGAAGGGAGGGGCTGCTGGGGGCTCTGGGTCCCTGGGAGGGCCAGGCGCTTAATCCCCTTGGCGCCAGGCGTGGGTTCTCAGGCGGGTCAGACGCTTAAGCCTCTTGGCGTCAGGCGTTGGGTTTCCAGGCGCTTAATCTCCTTGGCGCCGCCAAAGGGGGGGGGGGCTGTGTGTGCTCTGTGGGAGATCTGGGGGCGCACACGGCCCCACCCCTCGTTGGGGACTAGTTATAAAAGCGGAGCTCCCTGGACGATCAGGGCCAGTCGTAGCTCAAGACCCAAGACCCAAGACCAGCCATCTGAGGACCCTGGGACGATGTGAGAGCCAGTGGTGGGACTCTGGAACTCCCGACTCGACGACCTTGTGAGGGCGAGTTCCAGAGCGTAGCCAGAGTAGAGTATCTAGGCTGTGTACCTAGGCTGTGTACCTAGGCTGTAACAGAGTATCAGGACTGTTGGAGTGTTGTATTGTAATAAAGAAGTTACCTCTACGAGTGTCTCCGGAACCCGTTACATATGTAAGGGACTATGCGAGACAAACCCTATGAAGCAAATTAATAGAAAAATATTACCAACTCTATTGTAAGTTCAAATAACGTGTTGAATTTCCATTAGCGATTCGTCACACGGAGAGCTGACGAATGGAGTACACGATCTGATTGGAGTATGGGGGTAATTTGAAAAAGCCCGGGAAAAGTGAATTGTAAATGAGGGGTCGGTTGGAGGACCGTTTGGTTTAAAGGAAGGGAAAAAGAATACAATGAATTGGTGCAAGGGAATTTCGAGGCTCCTGCACGAAGTACAGTAATTCCTGGAAGTTTGCACGTGCTGTGGGCTATACGTGTTGAAGAGATATAAAGAAGAGTTTCGAGACTTATCCACAACTTTACATACACAGAAATCCCTACTATACATGAGGAAAGCATGCCTGGGAAATGCCACTTAACTCGAAATTACTTCAAGCGAACTCTAATTTCCCATATACATAATGTGAAAATCAGGGGTTGAATTCCTATTTGATGTTTTTGGAAACAAAATGTGTGACTAAATATCATAATGTTTACAAAAATACATATGATTATAAGTTGACATATTTTATCCATAATAAATCAAAATAATGAATAAAAATTACCAGAGATGGTTGAAGAGTTTGCTGATATTTTGCCACAAACCGTTCATGTTTGACAATTTTACTTCATATTTTACCACTGCCTTTTCACTTGCTTCAAAACGCTTTCAAATGTCTAATTTATCCTCTACATTAATACTTTCCTGTGCCTTTTCTTGCCATACACTCTTTCATCAGTTACTGTGTGTTAGGCACTCATATTTCTGAGCCCCATCACCTCACCTTGTATTTCTACCCAACACGTGCACAGCGATCACACAAAATGTTGGGCTGGCAGACGGAGAACTGAACACGTGGCGGAGAGGTTTTTGGTGGTGTGCGTTATGCGCGTATGGTATTGTATAGCAAAAATAGTTAGTTTTCACCAGGTGCACTCCTAATTTAGAAATAGCACAAACAACGTTCCCAATTTTTTGTTATTAATGTATATTTGAAGCATTATACTTATCAGGACATATGTTCCCTAATTAATGGCCAACGGGATATGCGAAACAACGCATATGAAGCAACTTATATAATTCAGTAACTGTGTCTCATTTAGATTATAATATATTTAGTGTAAAAACTCACATAGTAAGTGTTTTTTTTTATCAGATTGCACTGGTCTACAGCCAAAATACTTCCGAACTAAATGTAATCAAACTTTACTAATTCTGGGTCACTGAGACTGAAAATGATGCTTAAAATTGTTGATTGGCTCGAGTTTTCAAGATATGCTACTGGGTCAGTATATACGACCCTTGACTTGGGAATGGCAGAGGATAAGTGAGTTATACAGGTGTAATGCGGGCGTAAACGGCCTCGCGGATATGATGTCACGGGGGGAGGAGTTAGGTCACGTGAGAGAGAGGGGTGAGGTCTTAAGGGAGAGATACCGGAAGAGACGGGAGAGAGTTGGGAATAGAGACAGAGTGAGGCCACGCAGGGCGGAGGTTGGAGAGTGGCGATATCGCCACACACAGTAAGACTCGGCACCATCGGCCAGCGGTGACCGAGCACGGAGGAACAGGGAGCAGCGGTGGAGCTGCAGTGAGAGCAGCCGGAGGACTGCACAAAGGGGACCTGCAGCGGAGCTGCATCGGAGCGAGAAAGGCTACGGGAGCGAAGGCAGCTGTCGAGCTGCCAAGCGGGGAGGCTCTGAGCGAGGGCCGTGTGGGACAAGTGTAAAGAACCCAAATAAAGGACAACGGAGACAGACCCAGTGAATGAGTCCTTTATTACACTGGTGTCAGAAGTGAAACGGCATGTCAAAACAGCTCAGAAGAAAGAATATTCCTGCGCCATCATCTGCTACATCATCCGACGACGACGACCTTCCTCAGGCGGTGGACCTGCCTGCGATGGAGGAGGAGATCCGTGCGGGAACGAGTACGGGTCCGGGAGTCCAAGATGTCGCCGCGTCGGTGGACCCGTCTGCGCCGGAGGACGCGGACCTGCGATGGAGACAGATGGCGGCGCAGCTGGAGACACTGAAAATCGTGCTGGCGCAATTGTGCGAGCTCGTCACGCCGAGGACGGCGTTGGGGAGAGCCGATGGTGGTCTGCAGGCCGCCGCCTTGCCTGCGCTGTCGGCGCCATCTGCCACGCGGCACGAAGACGCCATCTTGGGCGTGGCAGGAGAAGAACGGCGGGAAGCCGCCATCTTGAACACGTTGCGATGCGACGCCATTTTGAATATGCCGCATGATGAGTCATCGGCTGAGGACGGCACAACAAGGAGTCGCAGTCGTCATTTCACAACTGTTAAAGAATTCTCCATCGGTGGCGGTTGGAGTGCTTTCGCCTGCAGATTTTTGGCGGCGGTACGCTCTGCAAGGTGGACTGACGCCGAGGCATTGGAGGTTCTACCGACTATTCTCGACGACGAGTCGGTGAGATTCTTCCGTTCCATAAAGGCCGAGAAGAAGAAAACATTGAGAGGAGTTTTCGACGAGATGGCAGATGCATACGAGCCACCGGATGATGCTCATCGCCGGTTTGTTCAACGCCAGCGAGCACCCCAGGAGTCGCCGGTGGCATACAGGGGTGCAGTATTGGAGTTGGCCATGGCCGCATACCCGGAGACGGAGCCTGACCTGCTCGAACCTCTCATTTTGGGAAAGGTGCTCGAGCTGTCCCGGGATTTGGGTATCCCTATGCCGGTGTGTGGCCACAAAAAGCTGACATCCCGGGCGGCCGCTAAATGTCTGGATGCCCAGTTCAACCTGCGCCGTTGGAAGCAAGTCACGGCGTGGACGGGGGGGCCCATCGTCGAAGGAGGTGCCGTGGGTTGGGATCCCAAGAAGGCGGTGTACGTTCCTGACGGGGGGGGGGGCTCGCAGGAGCTGACAGCCGCCTCTGCTCAGTGGTCGGCCCGCAGTAGGCCGGGGCCGCGATCTGCGCCGCCGACACGGGAGCGTCGGGACGGGGGGCCTGCGGCGCGGCGCAACGACATCGACTGCTTCCGCTGCAGTCGTAAGGGCCATTACGCTAGGGACTGCTGGGCCCGTGTCCCAGGTCTGCCCCAGCAGGAGGCCTCGACAGCGGACGCGCCGCGGAAGGATCCTCCAGGACAGGCAAGTCGGTGCGCACCAGACACCCGGCAAGGCTTGACACCTCACTCATCACCGTTGTCGTGCGATCCGGGTGTTGTTAATAACGGGAGGCCATCGACTGGGCCATGTCGCTCGGTAACGCAGTGGCGTAAATTGGCACGGCGGGTCGTCGCGGCCGCTACTGGTTCGTCCACTGTACCTGGTTCTATACAAGGGGTGGACGTGCGTATTTTAGTGGATTCCGGAGCGTCCGCAACCATTATATCGGATGTAATTTTCCATCTGTTGGGTATCCCACCAGAGGCCGTGCGTCCGGTTTACGATTCCTGCGTCGCTGCGAACGGGGGTAGCATGGGCATTGTGGGCCAGGTGGACGCAAAAATATCTATCGGGGGAGTGTCGGCCTCGGGAATTGTGTTAATTTCGAGGTCTCTTGCAGTTCCTTGTTTGTTGGGAACTGATTTTATGGCCAAGATGCCCATTCTAATTAGAATTAATGAAAACTGCATTGAATTACCGGGTGGGCGTAAAATTACATTTCTGCCGTCGCCCTGGGGGCGAGCTGCTCCGGTCGTCCAGGTGCAGGCGCTGTCCGAGGTATCTGTTGACATTCCACCTGGCTCGCAGATACTTATCCCCTTGCGATATCGGAAGCCTGTGCCTGGTCGTCAAGGTGCAATTGGGGTTTTGTTGTCGCCGTCCGCCACCATAACGGGCGGATCGGCGCTCGTCGGGGCGCAAACTATTGTCCGGCCGGACCAGCAGCCATTTCTGCAGGTGCTTAATGCAAGTACTGAAAATGTGTGTGTGCCGGATGGTACGGTTGTGGCACATGCCACTACGGCGTTTACGGCACAGGATTATCTGGGCAGCCAGGTCATGGTTGGCGGTGTTTCAGGCCCTGGGGCCGCAGATAATTGCTGGATCGCCGAATTGTGTGGGGAAAATCCTTCCCTTTCCGGGGAACAACGTTGCGCGCTTCGTAAATTATTATTGAGTTATTCTGATGTGTTTAGCTCCGACGATTTGGACTTGGGACGCACCTCGTTGCTTTACCATCACATTGACACAGGGGACGCTGCCCCTATTCGGTTAAACTCGCATCGGATGAGTCCGGCGGAGCGAGATCAGGTTCGAGGGGCAGTGGATGACATGTTGGCTGCGGACATAATATCTCCATCTAACAGCCCATGGGGCGCGCCTGTTGTTTTGGTTAAAAAGAAAAACGGCAAATTGCGATTTTGTGCAGATTTTCGGAAATTAAATAAAGTGTCTGTGGCAGATGCGTACCCCCTGCTGCGTATGGACGACTCCCTCGATGCCTTGTTGGGGGCGAAGTTCTTTTCAACGCTAGATCTCTCTTCGGAATTCTGGCAGCTTCCCCTTGACGAGCCCTCGCGGGAGAAGACTGCTTTTCGTACGCCGCAGGGGTTATTTCAATTTAATTGTCTTCCGATGGGGTTGAATGCTGCCCCTGCCACATTTCAACGTTTGATGGAGCTGGTATTAACGGGGTTGCAGTGGGAGACATGTCTGATATATTTAGACGATATTATCGTCTTCAGCCGCACATTTGAGGAGCATTTACTGCGGTTGGAAGCTGTGTTCGCCAGGATGCGTTCCGCTAATTTGAAATTTAAGCCTAAGAAATGTCACCTACTGCAACGGTCCGTGCGCTATTTGGGGCATATCGTTAGTGCGGATGGGGTGGCCACGGATCCTGGCCAACCCCGGCCACGGTGGTGAATGTACGTCGGTTTTTGGGGTTTGCCTCATATTATCGGAGGTTTGTTCCGAATTTTGCGACGATCGCGAGGCCCTTGCACCTCCTTACAGGTAAAGGACGGAAATTTGCTTGGGGACCACCAGAAGAGGCGGCGTTTCAAGGCCTGCGCGATCGGTTGGCTACGGCGCCGACGTTGGATTATCCAGATTTTGATCACCCCTTCATTCTGGATACGGACGCGAGTGACACGGGCATTGGGGCCGTGTTGTCTCAGTCCAAAGGTGGTGTGGAGCGCGTGGTGGCGTACGGTAGCCGGGTTTTGTCTCCCGCAGAAACCCGCTACTGTGTCACTCGCAGGGAACTTTTGGCTATTGTTTTCTTTCTCTGCCAATTTCGACCGTATCTCTACGGTCGTTCGTTTATTGTACGCACGGATCATGCGGCCTTGCAGTATGCTCTCAAGATGGACCAACCATCCGGCCAGTTGGCACGGTGGTTGGACACGCTGCAAGAATTTTCCTTCCAAATTCACCATCGGAAGGGGGTGCATCACGCGAATGTGGACGCGCTTTCTAGGTTGCCGCAGCGATCCCCTTGCGCGTGCGCGTCTGGGACGCATAGATGTGCGCCGATTCAGCATCCCCCTCAGCCTGTTGCGTTGGCGGTCGAGGTGCCTGAAGCTCCAATGGAGCCGGGACCGGCTGATGGGATTTTGAATCTTCCAAGGGCTGTGTGGATTCGGGAACAAATGTTGGACGATTCATTGGTGACTTTACGGAATCGGCCTGCGAAGGAGAGTGGGGGACCGGGTACGGGGGGTATGCCGGAAACCGCTCTCCGCGATGGTCTGCTGATGTGGAGGGAAGGGTTACAGGAACGCTGGCATCTGGTTGTACCGGCATCCTTGTGGTACGAATTGATTAGGACTCTGCATTGCGACACGCTCTTACATCTGGGGGTGCAGAAGACCCTATTGACGTTGCAGCGAGATTACTTTTGGCACGGCATGACAACAGATGTCGTCGGTCACGTTCGCGCGTGTCCCGATTGTGCCCGGCGGAAGCCACCTAAACACCCATATGTGCCGCCGATACAGTCCATTCAGGTGTCTCGAATTAATGAATTGGTGGCGTTAGATATTTTGGGACCCTTCCCGCCATCCGCTAAAGGTAATAAATACTTGCTGGTTGGGGTGGAGTACCTCTCCCGCTGGCCGATGGCCTGGCCGTTGCCCGACCAGTCGGCGGCGTCTATTACAGACGCCTTTCTATTTGGGTATGTTATGGACAAGGGGGCGCCGGAGAGGCTCCTCACAGACCAAGGCCGGAATTTTTCTTCTAAATTGTTGGGGGAAGTGTGTGCGACTCTTGGAACTAAAAAGATACGGACATCTCCCTACCACCCACAAACGGATGGTATGGTTGAACGACTAAATCGGACTTTGTCCGCCATGTTGTGTCACACGGTGAGTGTAAACAATCAGATTGCGATTTGCATATCCCTGGGGTACTTTCGGCATACCGGATGACGCCGCATGCGGCTACAGGATATTCGCCGTTTTTCCTTATGTACGGTCGCGAAAACGTACCGCCGATGGATGTGCAGTTGGGAACTGGAGTGAGGGGACCTGCTAAGCCTCTTCCTGATTACATTCAGGACACCGTTCGCCGTGTTACTGAGGCGCGGGAAGGGGCCCACATGGCTACGGCCAAAGCCCAGGCCCGGAACGAGCGGTGTGCTCGACGCTCTAAGGGGGAGTGCCCCTCGGAAGGTGGGGGACATGGCCTGGCTCCATTGCCCACAGGTGCGGCCAGGTATCTCTCCTAAATTACATAAACCATGGCAAGGGCCGGTTCGCCTCATCGAGGTTCCCAACCCACAGTCTGCGCGTGTTCGGTTTGGATCTCGGCGTTGGTTCGTTCACACGTCTCGCTTGAAACCATATGTGGCCCCTCGAACTGATGCGTCATCTCCTGATGTTACCTTGCCGGGGTCTGTTGCTGCCGACTCACCCTTGCCTGTGCCTGTTGACCTTGCAAGAGCGCCTGTCGTGCCTTTTACAGACAAGCCAGCTGTGACACTGCAGGAGACAGGGGACTCTGCTCGGGGTGTGCCTACCACGGCTGCGGGGACTCCGAGCCCCGCCGCCCTTCCGACCCCGCCGCAAACATGATTGCGGGACACCCCCGACGCTGGGCCTTCAGGGATACGGGACCGGGACGTTGGCGGGCCTCCAATAGCGACAGGAGGACTTCATCCTGTCCCTCCTAAAACCCCGTCACGTTCCCGGTCTGCAGGAGGGCCGCCGCTCGTCCGGGACGGACCGGCGACCCGCACGCGGTCGAAGTCCCTTACATTTCGTTGAATTTTACTGTTGTGTTCTTGTTGTTATTGTTATATTTATTGTATGCTTCGTTGTCCTTGCATGTGTGATGGTTGTGTTCGCTCGCATTACTTGTTGTCGTTATTGTTCAGCCGAGGTCGGCTGGATTTTCTCTACGGGGGAGGGTGGTGTAATGCGGGCGTAAACAGCCTCGCGGATATGACGTCACGGGGGGAGGAGTTAGGTCACGTGAGAGAGAGGGGTGAGGTCTTAAGGGAGAGATACCGGAAGAGACGGGAGAGAGTTGGGAATAGAAACAGAGTGAGGCCACGCAGGGCGGAGGTTGGAGAGTGGCGAGATCGCCACACACAGTAAGACACGGCACCGTCGGCCAGCGGTGACCGAGCACGGAGGAACGGGGAGCAGCGGTGGGGCTGCAGTGAGAGCAGCCGGAGGACTGCACAAAGGGGACCTGCAGCGGAGCTGCATCGGAGCGAGAAAGGCTACGGGAGCGAAGGCAGCTGTCGAGCTGCCAAGCGGGGAGGCTCTGAGCGAGGGCCGTGTGGGACAGGTGTAAAGAACCCAAATAAAGGACAACGGAGACAGACCCAGTGAACGAGTCCTTTATTACACAGGGAAGGGATCTCAATTTAAACCAAAAATGACTAAAATACATCTTTGACTGGATCTATGAATAAATATATGACTTGGACAGTACTTGATTTTTGAACAAAACAATGAATGATGCAATCTGAACCTGGTATTGCATCATACATGATATAAATTGCATCATGTTATTCCTAGAAGTCATTGATGATGCAATCATAACTAGGCTTACATTCCTCTGCTGAACAAATTGCCCTATATCAGCTCTAGAAATGATAGTATCGTCCTCTCTTATTTGTCAGCGTTTGATTTTGCAAAGGGACACATTTCCGTTTAGCAAAAGTGAGCAGCAATGCCTCGTACTGTACTTGTTTGAACAAAGCAGATAACTTCTGCTATGTTTGTGGTGAAGTGACTTTTGCATCACAAAAGCACCAGTATAACCACTATGGTTAAGAAAGCCTAGCACCTTTATTTTGGCTGTTAAATTGGAGATCAGGACAAGATGTGGACCCCACGCATATGCTGCAACACTTGTTCAACAAATCTATGCCACTGGTTGAACAGGAAAAGGAAATCTATGCCTTTTGCAGTGCCAATGATTTGGAGAGAGCCAACAGATCATATCAGCAATTGTTACTACGGCATGACGCCTCCAGTTGAGAAAGGTCTGTCAAATAAGAAAAAGTGTACTGTGCATAATTATCCAAACATTCCATCAGCTATACGTCCAGTACCGTTTCTTGATGCGCCAGAATCATTCTCACTTGAGTCAGACGAGGAAGATGATGAAACTTCTGGTCCTGAACCATCAAGGTCACATGACCCAGAATTTATCCCATCCTCCTCCTTTGAACCACACGTCATAACACAAGGTAAATTGAAAGACCTTGTCAGGGATTTGGAACTACCCAAGAGTAAGGCAGAGCTGTTGGGCTCCAGACTGCAGCAGTGGGGTTTCCATGTCCCATGGCCGTCAAAAGGATCTTGTCCCATTCTTCTTCATGGAAGATGATCTTGTAGCCTGCAACAACATCGATGGTGTGATGGCAGCCCTCAACATCGTTCATGATCCAGATGAGAGGAGACTGTTTATTGATTCATCGAAGATTAGTCTTAAAGTTGTTTTTCTGCATAATGGAAATGTTTTGCTATCAATTCCAGTTGATCATGCAGTCCATATGAAGGAAACCTACGACAACATAAAACAACTTTTGAGGTGCATAAGCTATGACCAACATCAGTGGCAGCTTTGTAGCGATTTGAACGTTGTTGCTCTCGTGCTTGATCTGCAGACTGGATACACAAAGTACTGCTGTTTTCTCTGTGTATGGGATAGTCATGCAAGAGATTCCCACTACATCAAGCTAGATTGGCCACTCCGACAGTCATTTGAGGGGGGAGAAGTGTTCAGCATCCACCACTTGTTAAATCAAGGAAGATTTTGTTACCACCCTTACACATCAAGCTAGGACTGATTAAGAACTTTGTCAAAGCCATGGACAAAACACAAGCAGCTTTCCAGTACCGTTGTGAAAGATTTCCAAGGTTAGGTGAAGCTAAGATAAAGGAAGGTGTCTTTGTTGGTCCTCAGATTCGTGAACTTCTTTAAGATGATGCATTTTACAGTGTAATGCGTGGCAAGAAAAAGACGACATGGAAAGCCTTCCAGTTAGTGGGAACACATTTTCTCGGACACAACAAGGCAGACAACTACAGGGAGTTGGTGGAAAACTTCAAGGTATACAAAAGCCTTGGTTGCAACATATCAATAAAGAGAATAGGGTTTTCCCCTTTTTTCTGGCAACAAAACAGGTGTTAAGTTGTTAAAACACCAAACTGAAACCTTTTACAAGAAATCATGTCTGCATTAACCAAAAGGCGTCCTCTGGTCTAACACCGTTTGAGACGAGGCTTTAAAGAAAGCTGTCTCTGGTGTGGACCAATCAGTTTCAAAGACAATGCATATAATATCAGAGTATGTTTTTGTTTGCATTCTGACCACAAATATTTTGGTTAATGCAGACATAATTCCTTGTAAAATGTTTCAGTTTGGTATTTTAACAACTTAACACCTGTTTTGTTGCCAGAAAAAAGGGGAAAAACATATTCTCATATTTTGGTACTGCAAAAGGAGGTCCCATGATGCCACTATAGATACATTTTTGCACTCTCACGCTCGTCGCTCACTGCATGGCGAGCGATTTCACCAGGACATTGCAACAATGTAGAAACGCTAATGGCAAATGGAGCCCATCAATGCTTGCAGACTATTGCTGGATAATGACAAGAGATGCTCCATTTAATGAATACAAGAGACAAGCCAAGAAGTGCCGAGCAGACACCGAATGAGGACTAAACTATGTACTTATATACACATAATAGTTTTTTGCCTTTTGTGTCATAGTAAAATTTATTCATATAACCATTTTGCTGATTTTTTAAGTGTTACATGAACAGGACAAGTGACATGTTATCATGTAAATCAACCATAAACACGTGAAAAGACCTAGGTTTACAATTTATGAGTAAAACTGTACGATCTACACTATCTACATAGACGTAAAATGTAAAAACTTAAATATCTTGGGAACAGTAGCCAATCAGTTGTTTTAAATGTCAGATTTGAATTCAGCACATCAAAATCCATAATAAAAAGCACATTAAATCTCTGAAGCAGACGACGTCTAAAAACATGTCGACCAGTGTTATCATAATGAAGCAGTCTATCACATTTCGATCATCCAGCAATGCAATCATATCAATATCGCTTGCAGTTGAAACACATTTAATAACACGCAGGAAAAATAAATGTTCTTACTCAAAGTGGGTTGGCCATGAAACCCACTAAAGCTTGAATAGAGTGTGATGCGTGTGTTATTCTGTTTTCAATGAATGCTTTAAATTGTCCAATTTTCACATCTAAGACTGCAAGAAACATATCTCATGTGACAAGAGCATCTTGTTCATTATCTGTGCTCTAAACTTTGGCCTTGTGAGTTTCAGTAATTGGGATTTTTTTTTTTACAAAAGTGTTTTTCCAAATGTTTTATAATTGTTGGTATGCCTTATCTTCGTACCACCTACAGTCACAGATAGCTAAGAAAACGTTTTAAAATTGTAATGGTATATACAGTATGTATATAACCTGAGTGGTAAGGAGTTCATAAATGACTTGATCTGATTCAGATTAAAGGGTAATCATCAGAATCATTATTTGCAAATTCCAGGGTTTACAAGGAATGGTATTTTCAGTACCAGGTGCATTGACAGCCAATTTACAGCTTAACGTTAAAATAAATAAAATAGTGGCTTGCTGACAAGAGTGAACACTGGGCATGTTCCTTGAATTTTAATCTCTTGGCTTACTTTCATGGGTTTAGTTGGCCTTAATTGGCAAAATAAAATGAGTTTTCCTGCCGACATAGAAATTGATTACTTCAGATAATTAGCAGGGGTGATTAGGCAGAGAGCCATGGTTATGATTTAACTATCCGTTGGTTTTTCTATTGGGAAATTTTCCATATTATAGGAATATTTGACCATGTCCATACCTTATTATATGCAAAATGTTGGCACGAATTTTAATATTTAATTCACAAACTGACATGCTACATGGCTAAAGATAGAAACAAAAAAATAAGGATTGCGTGAAAAACACAATTTATGTTACTGTAATTAATATTTCTTGCATATTGTACAGATTTTCATCAAATAATTTAAATAATGCTTGACCATTATTATAATCCATTGCTTTGATTCCTACTTTTCGTGCTGGTGCACAAGGTAAAGTTTATGATTACTTCTTGAAGCATTAACTCTGAGTCTTGGTTAAAGGGAAATATCATTATTACTACACTTGTTTACCCAGGAGAATCTCATCACTGAGGCTCAAGGCTCTTCTGAATAAGGGCGCTGCCAAGTATTGATGCTGGCTGTGTGTCATCCCAATTGAATAGTTTTGCAGCTCACGTTTCAGTCTTGGAATGTATTCCTAACTTTTTGTTTTAGCTTTGGGAGGAAACTTAAGGAGCCGGAGGAAACCAATGCAGAACAGGGGAGAACATACAAACGTAATGCAAAAAGCAGCCTAAATTGGAAATCGAACCCAGGCGCCTCCTTCCTGCGAGGCTTAAGTTTTACGTGGACCACCACGTATTACATCCAAATATTTGTTCTTTTAATGGAGTTTGCAAGTGTAGTGATCAGCAGTGTTTGATGTTCCTACTGTATGCCGAGTGCTCTCTGTATATCTGTAAGATCAAACGGTTCTATTTGACTTACACCGTGCAAGTTTACCTTCACCTCATTTTCAAACGATGCAAGTACCTCCAGGCCATTACTGCATGCCGTCACAACTCTCGTCTTTCCTATTCAATGGCGTGAGACAACCTGGCACGTGTACTTGTTTGAATTCACCCAGCTGTCTCTAGAATTTCAATTAGGCCCCTTTTAGCCAAGTAGAAAAAGGAAGCTGTGGATTGTAGCTAATTCTGAGGATTATCTGAGAGATTCGTACGTGATGCTACATGCATGGCAATTCATTCATTCAATTCGTGTCCATCATACTAACTTATATTAATTATGGCCATTTGTGGCTACAGGCCTGCACAGTTCAGTATTGGTGCTGAAATCATTAGCTGTACGTGGCTGCTCTAACAGATTTGACACTGGAGCAGATGGGCGAGGCATCCTCTGCTCTTTACTGCAAATGCAACTCTGGTCCTGGTCGAGATGGCCCCACTTCCTGAGGTTTGCTTTGCAGCGGCCGACACCTGCTGTAAGGAAATGGTTCACGTTATTTTGTTTACACATGGCAATGAGAACGTCATTGTCATTAAAAATTATCTTAAGTTTAAGTAATATGTGCGTGTTGTGCATTATGTATCTTTGTTGTGTTTGGTTTCACTTGACCGTGGCATATCCTGTTATATCTGTGATGGAATGCTATTTAAGCGTCTGTCATCAGGTGGGAAAGCATGGTCTGCTGCTGAGGCAGACTGTTTTAAAAAAGGTTTTAAATGGGTGTAGCCCAAGGGTCATAAAGAAGTGGCCATGGCTAGTGATGTTAATGTGAGAAATTAGCATGTAATTGTAAGATAGAAGAGCAGCCTCTTCGACGAGGGCATGGAAGTGGCTATGTTAATGTGAGAGATTAGCATGTTAATGTGAAATCGAAGAGTGGTGCAATCCAAAGGCATGAGTGCAACCAAAAGGGTGCAATCTAAAGGACATGTGAGTGTGATGCCGCAGCCGCGAAGCCGCTCTGCGGGCGCCCCACCTACGACTCCGCCACCACCAAGCGACGGGGCCGACGCTGCTTCCCCCTCACCAACCCCCCAAAACAAACACACACACACACCCACATAGAGCCTCGCGGGGAAGTCGCCTGGCCCACAGGTTTTCACCCAGGAGCCCCCCTCGTAGGGGGGGGGGGGGAACATTCTCCACGGTTTTCCCTGAGGCCAGGGAATTGACTGAGGCTTTCCCCAGGCTAAATTACACTGCGGCACCGTGGATCAATGTGGAAGCACACGATCACGACGAGGCTACGCAGCCACCACGGATAGAAAACACACATGACACACACAGATCCGCGGGCAGAGAGGGGGACAGAGCCACGAACGGTGGGAAAACGGGTCGCCCTTTTAATGTAGAAGGCAAAATGCGGACGTCGCTGAGATCAACGGTCCGAGTAGAACTAGAGTACAGGTGAGCGATTTGATTGGCGGGAAAGCCCAGCGATCTGATTGGCCAGCGGGTCGGCGCCGAGTTATTATTTGATGTAGGTAACAATAAAAGGACCGTAGAAAGGGCAAGAAACTCTCTTTTCCTCAAGTCAGCATCAGGACGGGCCTGCCGGAGCGCCGTAGGGATCGAACCGTGAGTAAGAGAGAGAGAGTTGAGATTTCGCTTAATAGCCGAAGAAGTTTAAGTCCTAGCAGACTAGGTAAATCGGGTTCAGACCATCGGGAGATAGGTTAGTCCTGCCTTGCTGATTCCGACTTAGTCGGTGAGAGTGACTAGCAGACGACATCACACTGTGAAAAGAAATCGGCAGCGTGATGTGGATATTTATTCCATGTTAAACGCATAAAATAAAATGTCCCCCGTGAGCTGGAGCGAACGCGCATCACTTGGCAGGGTCCGCCCCCCCCCCCCCCCCCGCAATTGGCGTCAGTTGGTACGGTCGACGGCGCGCAATAAGTAAATAATTAATAATAGAAACGGCACAAATTTGTTAATTAAACTACTTTAACATTTACGGATGAGAAAACGGAATAGCCTATTCCCACCGCGGGGCTTAGGGCGTGCCGCCCGGCAAATCTTTTTCTACGTGAAGGCCACCGTCCGAGAGCCAAATCCCCCGTAAGCGCGAGCGCGCGGAGACTTTTATATATAAGAAAACTGTATAGGTTTCACGATAATCATCCGTATTTGTAGCACAGTAGTCATTTTGATATCGTGAGTTTTGCTGTTTCTTTATTTCAAACATTTGAATTTGTGACAACATTTATGATGACGAAGCAAACACAATGGGTTCTAAATAAATAAGAATTACCCATTGAATTAGTGATTTCAAACACATTTCAATGGCATGGCAGATAAATGAAACCATAAATTTAGCCGTTTATTTTATTATTTCTATTTGCATAACCTTCAGGATGTAAAGCAAAGTACAAACACAGTACAACCTAAATGCTCGTAACATTACAACGTTATTAAGAAAGTCATACTGCGTTAATCGCCATATTGTGAAGATATACCATATTGTATCGTAAAAAAAATCGCGAAAATCCTCATGACAGCAGAGTTCCAGGCTGTATTAGGGGTCAAGTAGCCTGCTGCCAGGTGGCCCAGTCCAACCCTGTAATGATGTTCCTGTCATTTTACGGCCATCACGATCACACAGGCGGACGGATACATTACCTAAGGCTCTATCTACAATGCAGAGAAAGCATTACTTTCCCACTGGTTCACAACCTTTAGGCAGATGAAGTTGTGGATTGATGTGAATAAAGCGAATGTGCAGCCGTTTATTCATCTACTGTCATGGTCCTGGGGGTTTGCATAACCAAATTTAGCTAACACTGGTCATGTTGAATTGTTTACAATGATCTATTCAGACATAGTGGCTGAATCATCACTGGCTCTTAGAGCTATTTGCATAGCCCTTCTTCCCAGAGCCCTACTTCAAAAGCCTAGAATGCTTGCATACATGAATTAATTGTTGGAACTTCAAGTTGATTGATATTTTAAATGAGCTTTGATTTTCCCATTGGCACAGAATACACGAGCCCTAAATAAGCTATCTAAATTACTACAGTAAAGTTGAATGCTTCTAACAATTATCTCGTAAAGCTTGACGACACGATGACGTCTTCATTGTTATGTAAGGCCCTTTTACGTATTGTTAAATTGCTTATACCACAGACACCATATTGTAATCTAAAACTGCTGGCATTATTATCTCTAGAGTTCTGGTTCACATGTGCGCAAAACTGTATTCGAAGATTAATTGTTATTGTCCTCATTAAACATTTTTTTGCGTAGTATGTTAGACCTCTTTAATACTATTCTTTGGGTCTTTCGGTAAAGTCACGTAGATAGGTTGAAAGAAAATAACAAAAATAACAAAACTACGACGTTTCGATCACAATACAAGCGATTGTCATCTACGTGACTTTACCAAAAGACCCAAAGAATATGAATTCCTGCAGTCACGAAAGCTTTAAGTCAACACTTTAATAACGTCACAAATACTATTCTTGTTGCATTAAAATGAATTAAAACCTATTCAGCTCAGGATAGCCATTACTGACAGCAATGTATTATAATACAAGCGGAGGTCATTACCATTTAATGAATTTTACATTAATATATTGTGGATTCCAATACCATGTACACCATTGTTGCCATTATATATGACATGTTTTGCTGAATTTGAGCTGTAATTATCACTTTTTCTTACACTGGTTTTTAATATTAGCTTGTACATCTTAAAATTGTCTCTAAATCGTATTTTTATACATGCCTTTATATATATATATTTCTTATGAAATATACATGGTCTCGTTGATGCAATACAAACCACTTTTTAGAACATTGAAACTATTATAGATCAAAATTATAAATGTGATTTTTTAGAGTGATAAATATTGAAAACTTTCTTCGAGAAGAAATGTTTAAAAATGTACATCACCCTTGATGATAATTTAAAGAACTCAACTTTTTATTTCTCAACAAACTTATTCACCAACCTTAATATCCACCTCCTCCCTCACCCCCACCTTTGGCCAAAGTCACCCCTTTATTAGATTATTTACCATTCATTTCGTGGTATGGTACAGCACAACAGTATGGATTCTATGAATTATTCACTGCCATCATATTTCAAAGGCACCACAAAAACAACCTCTAGAAATACCGCTTTGCTGTTTTTCAAATGAATTATTAGATAAATGACCATACAATTCATTATATTACAAATGACCTCATCAGTGTAACTGTTTCCTGAGACAAAATAATTGCTTATCATCATCAGCTATGATCTGTCCACTTTCTATGCCATTATGATATGTCACAATCAATGTCATTCCACCGCATGAACTGATCTCATCGTTCCCTCACTGCAGTGATCATCATCTCTGGCGTTGTTCCCTCCTTCGGCTGCCATTCTGTCACCAATCTCGTCCACCAGCATCATCCCTTCTAAGCCCAATTACTGCTACCTGCTCTAAGATATTACCTGTGGGTCATCAATAAAGAGATCTTTGCTGAACACCACATGAGCTGATTCCCTTCACATTGTGGCCATGATCCACGTATTTTTCTTTCGGTTTCTTTGTAATTCCAATCATGCATCTCGCCATGTCCCTTTACACAATTTTCAGCTTTTGTTCCATTTTGTTTGTCAGTGGGAATGCTTCTGGGACATACTTCATCGCAGGCAATATGCACTGAATAGAAACAAAACAAATTGGAATGTTGATTTTCATTGGGAAGTTCAACCTTCTAAGAACACTCAATCGTACTCTTGTCCACCTCTTTATTTCATAATTCAATAACTGCCTTGGGTATCCATACACCAGTCATTTCCCTCAAACCTTGTTGTACATGACACTTGTTTCTGTTATGCATATCTCGTGCTCAACTTAGCATTCTATCCAACACTACACGTTATTTATTTTCACTGGTTATCTAATGAATGACTGTGTCACCAGCATATGAGATGGTTAACACTTCCTCCATTTATGTCAATGCCTTTATTTCTTTTATTCAATTTTCGGAGTATATATGCTAATATTGTTGTAAAAAATAATGTTCGTAAGAACGTAATATCCTTGCATCTGTCCTATTCTGATTGTTATCTTGCTGCATTATTCACCCGATCTCAGTGTGGCTTTTCAGTCCTTGTCAATGGTATTGATCATTTGTTTATATATCATTCAAATCTCGGTTTGTGAGAGCTTGGATTCCTGCATCGCTTTTCACTGACTTAAATGCATTTCATAGTTTATAAAAGCCAGATATCATGGTATTTAATAATTTGTCTTTTTCCAGGATCTCATTGAGTATTTAACGTGTTCGTGGTCAGTGGTAGAAAACAACAACATCTTTATAAATCCAGCTTGCGCATACGGATCTCCATAATCTTTGTGAACAAATGTTATGCATGTGTAATAGGAAGGGGCTTTAGGGGCCCCACCCTGAAGCCTTGGAATTTGAGGGTTCCCCAAAAAATATATAGTACCATTTAGCATACTCTGACGTCATTGATCAAAACACCACCACCAACAACAACACACGAATTTTGCTGTTATTCAGCTGGATCGGGCCAACTGATCATTTTTTTCCACGATAAAAAAAATCACGTGTCGGTTTTGTGGGTTGCGTTTGGGGAGAGCGTCATGCAATTTACTTACTTACTCCTCTTCATCCCCTATGGGACATAAGGCTACAATGAACTATCTACATCTTTTCCTGTCCCTGGCTGCATACTGTGCCTCTCCCTATCAGAGGTTCATCTCACCGACTTCTTTAGTTGCGATTTTTCGCGAGGTGGTTTTTGGCCTCCCCCATTTTCTTTTTCCCGGAAGCGTCCATCTCAGGGTAATTTTAAAGATGCGGTTTTGTTCCATTCTTAGGAGATGGCGCCCATAGCCATAGCAGTTTTCGTTGTTCTATCTCCTTTGTGATGTTTCGGCTTCGGGTCCTCAAGTACAATTCATGATTGTAAATTTTGTTTGGCCAAAATGTACGGCAGATATTTATTGTGGAAGGCCTCAACTTTTTCCATCTCTGCTTTCACGACCCTCCAACATTCAGAGCCATATAGGAGGATGTACTTGACCTTCAGGCCCTGTAAAAATAGTGGTCAAAGCAACTAGGAAAGTGGCATAAAAAAAACGGAAAAAATCGCAAAGAAGATATGTAAAAAAAAAATAAGCTCATAAGCTATTTTAAGAAAAGTACACTAAATCCTGATGGTAATTTGGTAATGAAAGTCATAGCATCACTTTTGTGTATTCCACCAGCTTTGTGCACAAACCATTATTTTTTGTTGGTTTTTATTTGGATTTTACTTTAGAATTCATGCATTACCTTCCAAGCCGAAAATTTAATTACTAAGAGATTGAACAATCCCTTAGTAAAATTGGGCATTGGTGGTAGTAAAACAGTGAACGGGAGGAACTGAATATTCAAAGAGGGCCTTCCAAAAAACTATAACAGCCTTGCCCCCCTCTGAACTTAATCTGGCCCTAAGGATAACATAACTTACAGGATGTTTATTTTTCTCAAATGACATTTTCTTTTTTCCATAATGTACCACGAGAGGTAACGACGTTACCTCTTATCTCTCGAGTTGGTAAGTTTGACAGTTAAGCCAATCGCCATTGTCATCTCATCGCATGACATCAAGTTTCATCAAATAACTGCTGATACCAAACTGTATGTATGGATGTTGAACTATTTTTGCACTGTACGTAGCCAACCGTGCTAATCGCAATGAAGTCAAAGTTATATATGCAGCGCCTATCCTTAAAGATTAAACGTGAGGGGTGCTCATGTTGTTTGCACAAAATTAAATGCTGCTTAATCCAGGTAAAATTAGAGGTTCTGCTGGTTGGCATTTGGGCTGAGGTTAAAGTATTTATATTTGTAGGAAGATCAGGTGTGGTGGTTGCAGACTCCACGATTCAGTTTTGTACTCATCAAGAGCATTGACACATGTTCAAACAGAATATGTCGTGTGAATACCATGTGCAAAAAATAGTCAGGTCCTGCAATTTTTACATCAGGGGTCTACGACACATTTGGCCACTATTGAGTCGTGACGTAGCCAACACGGTGAGGTGTAGCATAGTATCGACAAGGCTCGATTATTGCAACTCACTATTCTACGGGATTTCTGGCAAAGCAAGCTGCAGCATGTACAAAATTCTTTGGCATGTGTGGTGACAGGTACTGCAAGATCCTGCGAGCCGCATTGGCTTCCAGTTGATGAACAAATACATGATAAGGTCACACTCATTACACACAAAGTACTTGGCGCAAATGAACCACAATCTCTTGATGAGCTCGTCAAGGAGCATAAACCATCACGCAAACTCCGGTCATCCTCGCAGTCGCTTTTGCATAACCATCGACTAAAGACGGTCACTGCATCATGTGCTTTCAAATGCACTTCAGCGGCCGTCTGGAACGTTCTTTCTTCCGAAATTAGGAAACCACCAGAGCTATGCACTTTTAAATCTAAATTGGAAACTCAATTCTTAAGGACAAATTTTTGTGTTTTGTTTGTTGTTATTCCCCTGCACCTCCGATAAGCACAGTTGGCTCCGTGCGGTGCGAAAGAAGCCCAACATACCTACAAGCCGCTACGTCGGTAATACTTTTCTCTTCACTCGCTTGGATGGGCCACTTGGCTTCTGAGGCCAGTCCCTATGCCAGCTTATGTAGGCCCAGTGTCATTGAGTCTCTGCCAAATGAAATGAGTGTGGCGGTGCGTATGGAGTGCTCCCACTCGAATGCAGCTCACCAAGGACCAAGCCAGCTTATAAGCATACAGAAGTTTTCTGATTTGTATTTCTGTCTCGCAATCGCTGGCAATCCTTTATTGCTATGAGACATTAATTTACGTACATTCTTTTGCTGATTTTGAATAGATTTTTGGTATGGTTAGGGAAATAAACTCCATTACTCCAAAGTTGTCGGAATGAATATATCAAGGCGGCAATGTTGTATTGTTCTCCAAGTGTGTTATTAGATTATAATCATGTAACTAGATAATTATAATATGTCCTATTCTGATCGGTTTATGTTGTGATTTTTGATCCATTTTATATGTCAATGTTACCTTATAATGCATTGCTTGTTAAACTTATCCAGCTGTATTGTGACATTTAATAGCATAATTTATGTCATGAAATGCAACATGATGCCATGATCAATGCAGTTAATGAACGTCTAGAGGTCTCTTGAATACCCTGCTGTGGAATTATCAACCAATGACACGTTCTTATATTTACCGTGTTCACGTCAGAACAGCTAATTAATGGAGTTACCAGCAGTGTTCCTGTTGGCAATTGTCCTTGGTAAAATGTCATAGGAATTGTCATTTGGTAACATAATTTTTTCGCAAAAGTAACAATTCTCTGAGCATTAATGCAGTAATGCATTGTGCGTGTGTTGTTCCAGCTTAATACATTTTCCGAATAATTCTTAGGTACAATGGATTTTACTTTTCTTATTGTATTATTTGCAATATTTTGGTATTGTTCACTGATGGAGTGAGAGCTCTATTGTTTTCACTTCGAATGGTGTGAATTATAGCATGTGTGTATTTGAAGGTTATCCAGTGTGTGTGTGTGTGCACGCATGCAAAATCGAATTATTTCATCACAATTGGCTTGTTTAACCAAATGAGCCACACTGTTTCGTATGAGTCTTTTTCAGGAGGGTCCTGCATTGGGCTTTTATTTTAAGATGTTTCCAGCCAATTGATGAGTGTTTATACACGTGGAAGGAAACTCGAACGCATGCATGTACGAGGGAGCAACACTATCCCCATTTAGATGTCGATTTGTTCACCGGCTGCACTGCCTACTCCTGGCAGGCCAGGTTGTAGCACCCCATCGACGCCCATGGAAGGGAAGTTTCACAACATTTGTGTGATCCATCAACCCTCACTGCCTCCACATTGCTGGATAACAGGCGTGCGCATAGCCACCGACTTTTTAGTGAAATATATCTAATTAGAAGCACAGTATGCCCAATCACCATGGTGGATGCATTTTTTGGATTGATTTATATTGGTTTCAAATATGGATCGAAAAATTGACGCTTTCATTAAAATAGACAAAGGCGTTTACAAAAGGATCAACTGCTGGAAGAAACAAAACAATCTGGAATACTGTATATTGCATTTGAACATAGCACGGTATGAACAATTACGTGGGCAAAATTGTTAAAAGGGATACCAGTTTTTTTGACTTACATAATAATACAATTGTTGTGTACTATGAATTTGTGCCTTAAGACAAACTGCATATTTTGTTGGTTATATATGTTAATCTTTCTTGCCGCTGATTAAATTAAACAAATTCATAAACAAAAATGTACTACATTCACAGTAACAGCTTACCAAAACGGAGTATTCCCTCGGGAACTTAATGGGAATGTCTTTTAAGTTTGAATCTGAAAATAAATCTTATTTTCACTTGTTATTGAAATGTGTTCAAATTGATGGCTGGTTGGAATGTTTTCAAGGCTTTGTTCAATCATTGTAATGGTGTGGAGTCTCCGGCGAAAAAATTGAATTCTAGATTGTCTCTCAGTTGGGCAATGCATCTCAGCGTGTTGCTGTTGAGCCATTTTCTTTGGTTCGTTTAGCACATGCAAACACGTCCATATTTTTAGACACACCATCAGTGTACCTTGGATAATAAGGCATTAAACGGTATTAAATGTGAATTTTATTATTCAATATTTGTTGTTCTCAGCAGCAGAGGTAGAAATTAAACATTATTTTCACAAGGATCAAGTACATTTTTATTTTATTTTTTTAATTTGCTAAGAAGGTTGAGGAGCATCTGGATTAATTCGTGTGAGGATGGATTTTCGCTCCAAGGTGCTCAGGAATTAAATCATGGGGCAGCTTGGGCAGCTTGTAGGATAGGTGCTTTGGGGTCCCAGCGAACCGTGTCCCAGAGCCGATTACATTTACAAGAGTGAGCTGTCCATGCTTAAAACCATGAACAGAATGAACCATGAATAAGCTGTTTTTTATAATTTCAATTATACGTGATTTATTAAAGCTCTATTGTATATGTTTTTTTATGATGTGATGTATATTTTTACGCATTCAACAACCGAATGTATAATTTTAAATGGAGACATGTTTAGAGCAATCTGAAATACACTGATACGTTGTTATCCTTCCCCCGCTCCTCCAATTAACACGGCTGTCTACGTACGGTGCAAAAGGAGTTCAACATACATACAAAACTCCGTTATAGATACACTGCAGTTGCAATTATTATCATTTTCTGAAAATGTATGTCCTGTAATTTACAGAATTATTACACTATGTAACACAATTTTTGTTCCTGGGTAGTAAGTGTTATTTCCTCATTGCTTATGCCTAAAACGGATATAATTATTCTCCACAAACTTTCCTTTAGTGACCAGAACAGTGATGTTTTGAAATTTACCTATTTTTCAAGGAGAAATCGGGCGAATTTGTGTATTTTCGTTCACATAAAGTCAGAAAAAAACATATGAATCAAAATGAACATGTATTTATACTAAAGTAATACAAAAATGACTACAACAGATTTAGAAGTGAGTAGCTTTTCGAGATTTACGATTATACGATAAATCACTTTCACGAATCAGCCCCCAAATGTAGTCTCCCATCATGTTCTCGTGAAACTGTCCTTGGTAGCGGTGTTCAAAGTCCAGTATATCCTGGTGGAAGTGCTCACCTTGCTCCTCCGAGTACACTTCCATGTCCTCCTTTAATTTATCAGGATGGGCATCAAAGATATGGACTTTGAGGGACATCCTACAGCCCATTGTGCCATAGTTCTTCACCAATCTCAACCAGCTCCACATAGTTTTCGACCTTGTGATTGCCCAGGAAGCCATGAACCACTGCGACAAAGCTGTTCCAAGCCGCGGTATCCTTACTAGTGAGCTTCTTGGGGAATTCATTGCACTCCAGGATCTTCTTTATATGTGGTCTGATGAAGACACTGGCTTTGACCTTTGCCTCAGACAGCTTAGGGAAGAAGTCTTGAAGGTATTTGAAGGCTGCCGACTCATTATCTACAGCTCTGACAAATTGTTTCACAAGGCCCAATTTGATGTGCAGTGGTGGCATCAGCACCTTCCGACGGTCCACCACTGGCTCCCACTTGACGTTGTTCCTCCCCACAGAGAACTCGGTCCGCTGTGGCCAGTCCCGCCTGTGTTAATGTGCCTTGGTGTCACTGCTGTCCCAAAGGCAAAGATAGCAGTGAAACTTGGTAAAACCGCCTTGGAAACCTATCAGGAATGCCACCATTTTTAAGTCTCAGATGACCTCCCAGCCGTACTCATCATACTTCAAGGCGTCCAGCAAGGTGTTTATGCTGTTGTAATCCTCTTTGAGGTGCACCGAGTGAGCCAGGGGAAGAGACAGGAACTTGTTACCATTATGGAGCAGCACGGCTTTGAGGCTCCTGGATGAGCTGTCAATGAAGAGGCGCCACTCATTCTGGTTACAGGCGATTCTGATTGCCTCGACCAGACTGGTCACATTGTGGCAGAAGCAGAGCACATCTTTACGGGTGATGAAGCTGCAAAAAGGTTGGTGACGCTTCCTCTGATCTGCAACTTGCACACTTTCATCCAACAAGTTCCACTGCTTGAGCCTTGACGTCAAAAGCTTGGAATTGGACTTGGTGAGACCAAGATTTCTGATCAAGTCGTTGAGGTCTTTTTGGTTGGGGTAGTATGGGTTTCTCTCCTCAGCTCCACCTCTGAAATTGTCATCTGGATCTACAACGTCTTCCTCGTTCTCTGACTTGCTGCTCTCTTCTAAAGTTGGCTGCTCTCTCTCCGGAGGAGTGGGTATGGGGAGCTCATGGCAGTGTGGCACCGGGGCCATGGATGAAGGAAGGTCCGGATACGTGATAGCAGGTGCATTCTTGCCAGTTCGACGTTTGGAAGGGTTCACCATGCAGAAGTAGCAGTTGCTTGAGTGGTCAGTGCGTTCCTGCAAATTCTTGGGATAGTAAACTTCATGGCTCTTTTTTCTCCTATGTACCATCCAAAAAATATATATTTATTTTACCCATGACTAATGTGTAAGAGATTCTCGCAACATGTTTCACGTGATATATTTTTTCAATAACATTTAAAATTGTTAAACATTTTAAAATGTCAAACTTTTACAATTAAAAAAATTAAACACATTTTATAACTTAATTCTAGATTTGAAGCTTTCGTGACTGCAAGGATTCATATTCTTTACCGAAAAAACCTAAGAATATAAATTGTATAACATAAAATTCCAAGCAAACATTGTCCATCTTATCTTCCAGAGTTTTTTTGCATTGCTCACAGATGGAATGAGGTGCCCAGGGTTTGTCTTGATCTCCGACAGGCATGCCGAAATATGCCTTGTTGGCCTTACACATCTTAGCAGATGCTTCCACAGAGCACTTTTTCGCTCGTCTTGATAAATTGACCGCAGATATAGCAAAATGCGTCTGCCGGATGCTTGCAGCCTCTTGATGCCATCTCAGAAAAATGCAAATATGTCTCCACTTAGGAAGATGGAACTAAACTGAACTGGTGGGTTTAAGGTCCTTGTATTTATACCACTATTTATATTGCTGAAAAGTTCTAGAATGTTCTAGAATTTACTCCAAGTTTATTCAGCACTGAATCTATCTGGAATGTTCAGGAAAATAGGTACATTTTAAAACATCAATGTCCTGGTCACAAAAGCAAAGTTTGTGGGGAATAATAGTCATTTCCTGTACTTTTGAGGCATAAGCAATTAGGAAATAACACTTACTACTCAGGATCAAAAATTTAATAAAAATGTGTTACAGTGTTATTTATCTATACGGTATATATAAAAGGGATATTTGTGAATATGTGTGACTGTTCGAAATGTTTAGCATACTTCCCAACATGCAACAAACTTGAAATTTGGCATGTGGGTAGCTTCCAGACTGTACACAATGCAAAAAGTATAAAAATAGACTTTTGTATTTGGGGGGGGGGGGGGGGGCGCAATAATGGGTATATTTGCACGGCAAGTGAACGGTGACGTCACATCTGTGATGTCACCCGCATGCGGAAGCGTTACGCAGTGTGCCCGCTGACGTCACGCATCCCCCCTCACCCTCCACATTGACCGTGTATTAATCCAAGACAAGAATCCAAGTCTCGGGCAAGATATTTAATAGGGATACAACGATACATCAATTCATCGGCAAATATCAATTATTAAGCTTAAGAAATATCTATCAAATCTCATGTGTAAGAATGGCAAATGATCAATTCCTATATGTTATTTACTATGGAATAATATACCCGTACAACCGCTAAAGGTGCTCCACTTCATTGCAATGTAAAAATGTATTAAAAATAAATTAGTGTTCCATTAAATCACAAATCTGAATCGCAGCATTTCATGCAATCCCTGAGATTGCAAGGTGAATCGTTCAACCCCACATACTGAGTAGACATTCTTGCTTCCACCACAAATAAAAAGGAATACACTGTTTACTGTATTGTGCATGCATTGTTTGTTTTAGGTGAGGTGCAGTGGCATAGTGGTTAGTCGTTAGCGCATCGTGCTATGAACCCTGTGACCAGAATTTGTTTCTCAGCCAAAGACGACGAAGCATGGTGCCTACCACACCACCCCATCGTGCGTTGTTCCAGCCTTAATATGTTGTCGCTAATGGCACTCGCTCCAATAGCCTATAAAAGGCTGTACGAATGATCTTTATGTTTGTGTTCATACATACACTGCACAATGTCCTGTAAAATGATAAAGTTTCTTTCACTATTGATGAGATACTAGATGAAAACGGCATGGGAGGAATCAAGATTTGTTCATGTACCGTCACTGCTGTGTTCCTGAAATAAATTGTTGCCATCTTATAAGTTGCTAACGTGCTACCTGGTGTAGCGGAAATTACATTTGTAGTGACATCACAGATGTCACTGTGTAATGCCGGCGTGCGATGTATTGACATCGCGGACACCACTCATATGTGGGTGTAGTACCGGCCCTAGAGGGGCTCGGCGAGCGCTGACTGACAGCGCTGGATGGCACAACGCTCTGCGTGCAGTGCCGGCCCCTACAGGATAGGGTGTGAGAGTGCCGGCCACGGAAATGGGGTTACTATAGGCCATGACACTCTGGTTGACCCCAGAGGACACGTGACCGGTAAAGTCTACACAGGGGCCCCAAGTGGGGGCTAGGGGTGGTTGTGTGTCAGGGTCGAGATCCTGCTCGAGGATTCTAGAAGGTGGTCGTGGCTAAGGGCGGGGCCAGCCACGCCACAGAGGATATAAGTCAGGTCCTGCATGGACCGGCTGCTGTTGTTCATCCTGAAGAATCTACGTTCTACGTTCTACAGAGTCTCCAACACGTGGACCTGGACCCAAGCTGTGGTCCGGTCCGTTGTAGCTAGTTACAGTGTAAGTAGTGCAGTTAGCCTGGTGGTCACCACCATAGCTTGTTATTCTGTTAAGGGGCAGTTACCCCGTGTGTTGGTGTAATGACATGATGATACCTGCTGGCTGGGAAAGGGAAGCACGGGTTTGGGCACCGCAAAGACAACATCCAATCTGAAAGGGAGAGGTATCTGAGAGGTATCTGGGGCAAAGGTAATCGCAGATTTATCTGGGGCGGAGTTGGCCAAGATGTTCCGGGAACCTGCTTGAAGGTTCCACAAGAGGGTGTGGCCGGAGGCGGGGCCTAGCCACGCCTGTGGAGATATAAGGGCGAGGGGACCCGGGGCTCGGGGTTCGTGTGTGGATTCTTGGGTGCGGACTGCGTCGCTGCTCGCCGTCATCTCTCTCCGTCGTCCGGCCACATGGAAGATCTCCTGTGGGGTTTCCATCGCCATCCTCGTCCCGCCGCCAGCCACCGGCGTAGCCGAGTGAGGGTGGTGGGACCATGCCGAGTGATTGGCCACGTGTGTAGCCAGTAGAGACGTTAATATCTAAAGTGTTGTACTCAGAGTGAGAAGGATAAGGTTGGCCTGTGTTGTGCCCGTGTAAGAAATAAAAGAAGTACCCTCTACACGATGTGTCGCGGAAGTCGCTCATTACATTGGTATTAATAAATGTGTTGCCTCCAAGAAGTGCGTCTGCGACTCAGTTGAACTTACTACACATTGATACAATGCAATCACTACTTCCTTTCACACTATATCAAACAGCACAATTGAAGACAGGTATGGGCAATATGATATTATGAGAACAATCTTATGCATGTGAAATGTGTTGGTGTAATTGATCACAAATGCACATGTACCATGTGTCTGGGCAGCTTGACTTACAGCAAAGGCAATTTCAAGGGATTTATTGGCACTTACGTTCAGGAGTTGTCATCGTGTATTGTATAGCAACAACTGTTTCTCCATGCAGTAATGTCTATGTCCATAAACGCTGCCTTTTTTACAATGCACTTTTGGCAGTTGTGTGTTGATTACCGGAGTTCACAGGCCTTCGTCATGAATTGCATTGTACTCATGAAACGAGGCAAAATAAAATTAAGTTTTAAAATGTTTTCCTCTATTACAGATTTAGCCACAAGACAAAATATGTATTACGTTTCGGGAAAATATCAGTGGCAATAATTTCCAGTGCTGCTTATTAAACGCTGATTATATATAACACGAGTATCACCATTACCATATAAACTACATTATTAGGGCTGATCAAGAGCAATTCTTTCAATAAATACAGTATCTATATAACCTTCCCCTCCCCATGCCAACGAAGTAGTTAAGGGTAATTGGAAGCTATTGGCATTCTATATTTTGAAAGTTGGTCAACCGGAGTGTTTGACATTGCCAGTTTAAAAGATGGTGGAAGCAGTTTAAATATTGGAGGTGAAGCACAATGATGATGCATGGACCTATTGCCCAACAGATTTTCCACATCAAAGATCAATACCTTGCAGCACTAAACCTCCCCCTTGCACTTTTTCTGCACATGAAGGACCTCTTTGCCACTAAGTCCAAAGTGAAAACCTTGATCACTCGTTGCTGGCCACTACTGTGGTTTAAAGTAATTTTGTTAAGCAAGTTAATTAATAGTAAAAAAATTTGTTTCCCACTGAGAAGAGAGATCATTATGTTTCAGCTGATTGGCCTAAGATTTCAGTAATATTAAGCAATACTTTCACTGCAGTAATTTTCCTGAAGACCATCTGGCAATAAAGTGTACAGTTACATTTACTGTTAATGAGGGAGGAAAATCATATTTATACATTTACTTTAATCAATCTGTATATGGTTTATGAAGCAGAGACAATGCAGCCTGCCATAAATTTCATGATCCGTTTGACACACGTGATTTAGTAAAAACACTCTTTTCAACACAATTTGGATTTATATAGTGGCTTCATGTGGTCACATCTAAATATACTGGAGATAAACATATTTATTTTTTAGTCGGTCAGTGGCAAAGGAAAACGGAAGAAGTCCTTGAACCTGGACTTGAACACGAGCAGAGAGTCAGGGAACCAGCAGCACCGACTGCTGAGGTAATTGAATTCCAGATAAGGAGGCAGTGAACGGAGTGGGGAATGAGCAACGTCCCCACAAGGTTGATTGAAGGCTTTAATGGGAAACCTTGGTTTCTGGCATGTAAATTCCACAGGGGCGAGTAGAGGTAGGTAGTGCGGAGTCCATGGAAGATCTTAAATATGTTGAACGCGATCTTAAAATTAAGCAGGGAGTGGATTGGGAGCCAGTGGAGGGGGCTGGAGTATGGGGGTGATGTGGTCTTGTTTATGGGTGCGGATAGGGAACCTGCCAGTGGCATTTTGAATCCTCTGGGGTTTGGAGATGAGGGTTTTGGGGAGGTTTAAGAGGAGAGGGTTGCCATAGTGGGGTAGGGATGTGATAAAAGTATCAATAAGAGATATAGTGCAGCTATGGTAAGGATAAGATGGGGGCAGGAGATGTTGCGCAGAAGGTACGAGGTCCTGCAGCGATTAAATATTCCTTGATATGTGTGTGTGAATGAACATATTACTTAATCACTATAATCACTGAATTCAGTAACAATTTAACATCAAAATCCCAAGTCCTAACCCTATTTTAATTAGCATTAAGGGATTGGGTAGGTTAATAAGATCTGTATAGACTTTTGATTTAATCTCATCAGCTATGTGTCAATATATCCTTGCAGCAAGCTTGGGATGGGATCTTTTTTTCTTGTCTGTCATAATTTGCTGTTAGCACTGGTAAGTGATTTTTTAACCCATTATACAGGAATTGCAATTTCATGTTTTTAATTCATGATATCATAGCATCGGCTAAGTAAATTGTACAACAAATGGCTCACATTGATAATCTGCCATCACTGTGTTGAGTTCAGCCATTGTGTTAACAGAATTACCCTTGTGAGTATTTAATCTTCATGAAAAGTGTGATTGCTTGCAGACTATGCAGTAAACTCTTGACCAGATTTAACAGGAGATGAAAAGGCTGAAGCTAACTGACTTGCTTTTGTCCCTTTTGTTATCTAATGAGAACATTAGCATATGTAACATCAACAATCACACAAATTAGAACATTCGCGTGAATATGGTCATATATACCAACGATCACACTGCAGATCTGCCTAAATCAGATATGTGTTAATTATTCACGTACTTGAACAATTCACAATGTAATTTGATGAACGTCACAACACTGTTAGTTTCGCGTTGATAACGCTACCTTTGTAGCCAGAATGCATTTTCTGTTTCAAGAATACAAAAAGGGAGAGCTCAAAAACTCAAATTTTCCCCCCACTAATCTTTAATGAGAGTATTACTTCACGAATGAAATAGTTTACACTGTAATTGGTATGCAGGTATTGTAGTGAGATGGAATTGTTTGGACACATTTGAAGTTATGAATGGCATTCTCAGCTGAAAGTGTAATCACTGTGGAAACCCCAGCACAAAGTACCAAGTGCTGCATAAACTATGGGTATTTACAATTCAATACAATATTCAATATCTGATTAAATCAATGCAGCAGTTAATCCTGTAATACTAATGAAGCTCATTTTCGTGACCTGAGAATGAGCATTTCAAATCGTAATTCATGGTGCTTCATCATCATCATCCATGATCTATCCATTGATGGACGAAGACCTCACTACATCATCGCCATCCCTCAGAGTCGTTCGATGCCAACACTCATCTCACTCCTGCACATAAGCTAATGTCAACCATCTCCACAGTGGCGTTCCCTCCTTTCCCTGCCATTCCATCCTAACTGTTATTCCAATGTGTCCTGCCCAAGCCTCGGCTACCTATTTTTATTATCGGTAAATTTCTCTAATGTGTGTGTGATCGTTGTACTTCTCTTTCTGTTTCTCATTACAATTCCAAAAATGCGAGACTCCCTGTTCATGCAGTGTACTTCTCATCTATTCTTACATTTATCTCTTTCTTACACAGCTGCCTGGCATAGGCCCAAAGGCCCTAAAAATGAAGCAGCCAGCAACAATCAGCATGATCAAAGTTGTAATGGGTCAGAGTTGTCACTCTTCTTTTTTTAAATGAGAAAGGTTATACGAGCTTGAGAAAACCGACGATGTGAAGTCGAGCAGCGCGTGGGACGAATCACTTGCAGTGTTGTGGTTGAACAATGTGGATGAACGAAACGGTGAGTCTTCTTAACCGAGTCGTCAACATGGGTGGATGTATTAATGAGTAGAATTCATGTGAACAGTAACCACAGCACTAGTATCGGTAGAAGGGTGATAAGGAGGCGACTGACCACCGGTGCGCAAGTGACGGGAGTGAATCGATGAGTGCTTGATGATCGATCAAACTGACTGTTTTGCGTTGAATTCTATTGCGTACAGTGAGGTAAAAACTGGGTGGCCCACCACACAGATTTGGCGACAGAATTCCAACTTCGGCCGGATTGTGTTTCCATAGTCGAAGTAATTGCTCTGCGTGAAAGAACATTTCACACTGAAAAGAAAACCAAGCGAGAATTGCATTCAAGTCAGTGGTGATTGATTGTACCATGAACTTGTTGTTTGGTGCACATAGATACACATTTCTTCCATAAAAGTGATTTTCTTTAGAGACTCTCAAATTCTTCCATAGTATATCTGAACACTGTATTAGCTGACGTATCATTTTTCGTTTTATGAAGCTGTCAACGGTATATATTTTTCAAAAACAATTGTTACGTGTCAGACATTTACAAAGGAAACGATCACTGGAAACTTGGGTGATTGTTAAGAACTCGCTCATGCATATTATTGGCGTTTTCAACGATTGGAGTTTATAATTGTTGGTAAATCTTAACAACGATTGTTAAGAACTCACTCATGTACAATATTTATTTTGTAAGTGAAACGTACACAATTGTGCATACACCGATGAGATGGAGCAATGAAATCAGTTGGTGTGCAAGTGCTGGGTGTAAGTTTGTAAGAGGTGGCGGCGGCTTCGGGAGGCCTTCATCCAGCAGTGGATTGACCATGGCTGATAAATATGATGATGATCAATCACAAATTATGTGTCAGACATGAATTTATTTCATTTCGATTTTTATTCACATCATGTAATATGCATTTCAGTGATGGTTTTCAACTGTAATACTGTTCAGTTAAATGTTTTTTATCAGGGTTGGATTGTGTTATCTTTTTGCAAGATAATTAACTCAAAGGAAGAGCAGCGCACTAGACTTTGCTCTCTGTCGTGGATGCCAGTGCTGAATGTGACTGCCAATCTAAAAGTAGCATTTTTTGTGTTGCTTTCACACATATGTTGGTAGATTTTGTATAAAAAATAAAAAATGGATTTTTAAAATTCTCTTTCCATGACAATGCATCTTGCTTTCTTTCTTTTTATGTGGAATGCTAATACGTGCACCTAACTGTTGCTGACGGGTCTTGGTTCAGTGATGAATGTCTTGGGTCATTGCTGTACATTCATACCTGATTTTTCTTTTTTTTGTGAGGGTTTCTGCTGTACGTAGCTAAATCTATGAGGTCGTGCTCTCCTACATCACTGTTTCCCCTACCTCAGATGATTTATTGATTTGTCCCTTTCTTTCACTCGCTATCTTGATGACAAATGTGTCCATCACTGAGTGGGCTGAGCAGCCAGGCATAGTGGTTTCATGGGAACGCCCACAGGCGCAGCTTTCAATTTTGACACCATTTTTGTAATGGTCACACGCCCGTATTTTTTATAGATGCACTTGGAAGAACATAGTGTTTCCTTTTTCTGTCATTTTCTTCCACCAGCATCTACAGAAGATTCCCATTTCCTATAAAAGGCTCTATTATGTTCTGCTTGCCTTCTGTCTATGTTTCTTCCCGTTTATGTTCAATTATTTACTAACACGATGTGTCCGCATTCCATGCAATCATTTTAGACGAATTGATATTAAATTATAATTACCGTGAACAAAAAAATTCCTCTCTCCTAGGCTTTATTACGGTTAATTAAATATATGTCGTTTTTGAGTTTAAGATACAGTATGCTGAATACTTTTGCACATAAATGCCTTTACGGGGTTGAAAATCCGAACAAAAGACTATACTGTGTGTGTGTGTGATTTTGCATGTAAACTATAACAGTGCCTTATTTAGCTTTCATTGCTGCACAATTTATGATGTTGGGTATCTGCCAAGACCACCTGGGACCTTGTGAGCACTTGCCCTCAAGCTCACATGGCCGGCCCACACTCCCAGAGGACCTCACACGCATTCGCATCACTTTGCACCAAGAGGCGTTCCCATTTAGAATACGATGATGGCAGATGGATGAACGTTTAGTAAGTCAAGATTGTTTATATTTCTGCAGGAGATAAATGTAAACAAACGATCATTAAACGACATTAATTTTGTTCGTACGCCAAAACTAAGTGTGTAATTGATAAATATATATCAAAAGCAAGTAGAATGTTGGATGCAATATTACTTTTTGGCATTTCCAGAAAAAAACTAATCCACCGTTGTAATAATTATACATGACATATGAGCAAAAAACACATACATTTTTGCAGCACTTTAATGAAATACAAACATCTGTTTAATTTGATATCCAATGGTATTAAATTAAACACATGTAGATAATATTGATATGGTTGTCTCACAGAAATATCCAGCTCCCATGTAGCTCGTTTTTATAATTCATGTGAGTCATGTTAATAACACACAACAACATATTTTTATTAATAATGTCACTGGCTCGGTTAATGCCCACTATGGTATGGTATTACACATATTACTAAGCAGATATCGGTATTTAACTGCTTTCCCTGTGTAAACTCGCTGAGTGAAGCACACTTAATCTCTGGGCTACCCAGACATCATACGGCATTTTGTGTCGCCACTAAAATACTATTTGAAGCAATTTTTTCACATTTGTATGAAAAAACCAGAATATAGTTTTTTTTCCTCACAATTGTCTAATAAATTGTACTACAGTATTCGTTTGCCATATACTATGGCTTTGATTACACATTGCTAAGTTTTGTCTATAAATGTAGGGGCGCTTCAGTAATTGGATGTGGAGTGCATGGAATTGAAGTCGATTTCTTTGGCTGCACTGTTGCGTTTAACACCCTTTCTGTGCGTTTCAAGGGAGATTTATGCATGGACCTTACATTTATAGGCGTTTTCGTCCCTCAAGGAATGGAAGCTAATGACGCCTGCAGTTATTCACGTGCACTGCTGCTGATAGCGGTAAACTGATACGACTCCATGTGGTCATCTGGCTGCAGGGACTGCTGATGCCAAGCAAAAGGTTGATTAAACATGACGGTGGCAGTCGACTGCGAGCTGAGTAGTTTGTAATCGCCACCTGGTGCCACCCTGTGTTGCGTTTTATTTCCTGAGAACAGCACTGTAGAGTTGGGTGGGCGACGTATCCCCGTGAGAGAGTGTTGAATCGCCAGGGATATCTTAGCTCACATTCTCATTCCGGGTGACGCGATCTCACCGTGCCCTCCATCTCACTTTGACTGATCAATAGCATAATGAGATTTTCCCCCCCCTCTTTTTTCTACATTTCTGACCTTGTGAAAAGGCAAGCGGTATAAGGAAGGTGTGCACACACGTACGCATATACGTGTGTGTGTGTGTGTCAAATATAATGTGAAAAACATTCGAAAAGCAACTTACTAAATGTCAGTGGCTGTAATAGGCTTTGACAAAATATTTGGGAGCCAAGTACTAAAGTTGCCAAACTAACACTGGGTTTAATTGAAACCTTCATCTTCATGTTAAATTTGCATGTAATGTGTTAATAGAGATTTTTTAAAATGCACCAAAATAAAATACCCCATTCCACTTTGTGCTTACTTTTGATATTTAATTCTCAAAGATTCTTGACTACCCCTTAAACACTACTCGATCAATAGAACAATAAGAAGAAGAGTAGATTAAAGTAATGCAATTTTATTTTACAATAAACATTTGTAAGATTAAAAAATGTTCGTGATAAGTGGTTCATTATTGCTATATTTGATCCAGTATGACAAGCATTTTAATCGTAAATCTAGTACAACCAAAAGGCTTACAAATGGCTTAAGAAACGAAATAGATTTTGCCATAAATATATACCTCATAAAACAAATATACATAAAATATTTTCAAATGACATGCAAGTTTGCAAAAAAAAGGTTCACTCGAATATATAATAAGGGCCATGTGAAAATTGTATTAATCGATTGTGCATAAATCCTCGCTGATTATTATCGATCCCAGTTAGCTGCTGTCTTCGCTGCATGCATGTAATGTCTTATTTTGTTTCTGAGAGTGTCTTTTTAAGGCTGCTTGTCAGTTTTTGAACGAATTCAAATACTGTATAATAATCATTTCAAACTAGATTCGAAGCTTGCGTGACTGCAGGAATTATTCTTTGGTTCTTTCGGTAAAGTCACGAAGAAATAAATTAAATTAAATATTTGTAGAATACGACATTTCGATTGCAACACAAGCAACCATCATCAGGTACAAATGAATGAGAAAACAAACATAGTAAACTTGGAAATAAAATGCAATACAACACAGAGAGTCGGCCAACAAAACAGTCAACACCCCACCTGGTTGATTACGTTCTTCCAAAGATTGCTAAATATGAGAGAGAGACAAAACATAGACACGGAGACACACAGACAGATACACAAGCAGAGAGAGACTCACAAAGAGACAAACAGAGAGAGACACACACATAGGCACACAGAAAGACAACGTTTCTTTGTCGAGGCCTTAAATAGAGAGAGGGGGGGGCAGAGGGGGAGTTGTGTGGAATTCCTGCCCATAGCGACCGGAGGAGAGAATGGACTTAATATAAACAAGCACGAAACAAGCACGGTAGAAAGCAAAATTTGTCAAATTAGGAAGTGTAATGCAATGCAACACAGAGATTCGGTTAGCACACAGTTAACGCATAGCCTGGTTGATTACGTTCATCCAATGATTGCTAAATTAGAAGTTAAGCATGAAATAAACAAGCACAGCAAACTCTCCCCGCAGAGGTGGTTCTAACTAGATTCGAAGCTTTCGTGACTGCAGGAACTATTCTTTGGTTATTTCGGTAAAGTCGCAGAGACGTTGTCTTTCTGTGTGTCTATATGTGTGTCTCTCTCTGTTTGTCTCTGTGTGAGTCTCTCTCTGCTTGTGTGTCTGTCTGTGTGTCTCCGTGTCTATGTTTTGTCTCTCTCTCAAATTTAGCAATCTTTGGAAGAGCTTAATCAACCAGGTGGGGTGTTGACTGTTGTGTTGGCCGACTCTCTGTGTTGTATTGCATTATATTTCCAATTTTACTATGTTTGTTTTCTCATTCATTTGTACCTGATGATGGTTGCTTGTGTTGCAATCGAAACGTCGTATTCTATTATTATTCAATTTTATTTCTTTCTACGTGACTTTACCGAAAGAACCAAAGAATAATCATCATTTGTTTTTAACTTAAAACTTTCGTGACTGCAGGAATTCATACTCTTGGTTCTTTCAGGAAAGTCACGTAGATAGAAAACAAAAATAAAAAATGAAAATAATGAAATAAAATAAAAATAAAAAATTAAAATAATAAAACATGTTTTAAAATATATATAATAAAAGAAAAAACCACGATAAAAAAAGAGTAAAATTTAATTTAAAATAAATTGAAAATAATAAAAGCAAAAAACCCACGACGTTTCGATCACAACACAAGCAGTCTTCATCAGTCTTTTATTATTTTCAATTGATAATTTGTTTTTAGCTTTTTGCTATCTACGTGACTTTACCGAAAGAACCAAGAATAATAATCATGATTATCAGCAGCCATGTTATACCGACTGCTGGATGAAGGCCTCTCCTAGCCTTGCCATCACTCGTGGTGTATTTCGTGCACACGAGTTGATTTATAATTAAATAAAGAGGCGGATGAGATACATTTGGAGCGCATTTTGGAAAAATAAACTGCATAATGAAAGAAACATAGACATTGACAAAGAATAGAAACATAATAATATCAAATGTACACTACAGTATGATTATAAACTATTGTTGTTATTTTAAGCAAACACATAACACACGAATGACCCACAATACTACATTTTTGTTACTCTTTATATATGGCGAGAATATAATCCCGTGCTCTTATAATAAATGTTCTGCATAGTTGTACTGCCATGCATTGCGTATTTTTGTTTTCCCAGAAAGCCCAAGGGTTGAATAGTTTGGCTCAATGAAACGTGGACATCGTCAGTGAACCTTAAGAATTCAAAAGGTGCCTTAGTATGCCTTTGGCATGTTGATTCCTCAGGATGCCTTAGGCTGGCCCAGTGAGTTTTATGCATGTCCACTGAAACCGTATGGTGCCTTCGGCCTGTCCTCTGCCAAGCTTTATTTGTTGTTGAGACTAGAGTGGGAGCACAGTATGTCTCTAAAATTATAAGTACTGCATCAAAAGGCCCTTCAGTGGGGTAGGTGACAGGGGGTCGCTGCTCTTCTCAGGGTGGGCAACCTGCCCCTTTGCCTCAGAGCTGAGCGTTGCCACTGCGGTGGAACACGAGCGGATCCCGATGACAGCTGATGTGTAATTCGTTACAGGCTCAATTCAAAATCAACCTGTAATATGCAACGTAAACAACCATCTTGAGGAGGTAACGGGTAATTATGCACCTATCTGCAGGCGTATCTGCAAAAAAATCCATCTTTTGTCAAGACATTTTGAATATTAATTATCTTCTCCAGCGATGCAATGAGAAATGCAGTTTCACACATGGGCGGCACATTGAGGGCTTTACGCGGTTTATATTTTTTTTATGCAGGACAATCATTTCCACAAGCAAACGATAGGGTCACAAAGGCCACACATGCGATTGGCTCATCACGTGCGATGGCACAGGTCCTTGTGACATCTGCTGTGAGGGGGGTGGGTGGGTGGGTGGGGGAGGTGGACATGTGAAGAAAACTTAAAACGTAATAGGCTGATAATTCATGCAGAATGCGTCAATGGAAGGTTCTGTATTTTATATTTTAACAAGCGTTTCATACTCAAGCCATGGTATTATTCGTGCAAACATTCACAATATTATATTTGTGTTGTCGCTTTTGTCTGATAAAATGTCCTGCAAGCAGTGGCTCTGAAACGTCATGAAAGTGATTTAAAGCTTTCGTGACTGCAGGGATTCATATTCTTGGTTCTTTCGGTAAAGTCACGTAGAAGAGAAACAATAAAATAATAAAAATATAAAATAATAAAATTATCACGACGTTTCGACTGCAACACAATCAATCATCATCAGGTCTGAAAAAACAGCGAGAAATTTTGAAAAAAATGATTGTGTTGCAGTCAAAACGTCGTGATAATTTTATTGTTTTATATTTTTATTATTTCATTGTTTCCCTTCTACGTGACTTTACCGAAAGAACCAAAAAAGTCATTAAAGTGGTTACACATAAAGCTACTTAATAAGTGCCCCGTACATTCGGCTCACATTTCAGTGCTGTAGTTAAGTGCTTTAAATTTCCATCTCTTCTGCAGCTTGTTGACTATGTTACACCCCTCATTTAGCTGGTTCACATGCTATGCAGGTCAGAACATTGAATGAGTGGCCCACCATATGTTACTCACACTTTGTGAACTGTCAGTTATTTCATGAGATCACGTGTTATTACTTGTTGCGTGTATGTTGAACTTCTTACGCAACCGTACATAGCCAACCGTACTAATCGGAGGTGTTATTTTTTCGGCACTGGTATAACATGTTTCCAAGTATAAATAATCAATTTAAATAATTTTAACGTCATTTACTATTGTTAGTGGAATATTAAATTGTATATATTGTGCAGGAAACATGTGGTATTTCTTATCGAGTACGTAAAAACAAATGAATTTGCCACAATTTATAGAGTGCATGGGCAGCATTTGTATGGACTTTCCCATTTGCTTCCATACTCACGCTTGACATTTAAACAGGGAATTCATGTCCAAAACAAAGGTTACAATTTATAGAAACGCGTTTGCAAAGTCACGGTGTTTCTATTAATGTTAATAATGTGGCACCGTATCTGTGTGCTGTATATTAATGTAACGATATACCAGGCAAAACATCACACCGAAGCTTTACACAAAAGCCATCCTGAACAATTTTGTAGATAAATTGTTGTCTATCAACAGTGCCGCACAGCCACAAGACCAGCAAACAAACATCTACCAATGTCGAGCCAATATGTGGTGACAGTAGGTCTGTGTAGCAGTGACACAAACTATTTGTTACTCTACCCACTCCAAGACGAAGTGCAGTGTCCAGGTGCTGTAATAAGTCTGAGTCTGGACCTTACACTTTTAACCCAAGCAAGCTGTGTACTATCTCAGTGGGAACATTTACACCAGTGAAGCATTGGAACATGGATGTTGCGTGTCGTATCCTCATCACTGTTTATATGGTGCACCACCATATGGTGAATTCTCTGGAAACAGAATTGCAATTTTAAATTTGGAAATGTAGGCTGACACAATTAAAGCAGGATATTTGAAATGCAATCAAGTTCGAGTGTGTAAGTGGTTAAGGCTTGATATGTCACCAATGTTCACTCATCAGATTATCTGATCTGCGTGGAATTAATTATTTGAAATTGTTCAAAGCAAAATTCTCAAATTCACGTTTAAACCAGCATTTTTGCCAAATGTACACAATTCTACATACATACGTATGGAACTTCAGGGCCTGTGCTGGCAGTGATGTACAAATACGGGCGAAAACAAATGCCTATAAACCTTCATCATTTACACTGCCTAATAACAAATTGACAATACAGAAGGCCAATGTTTCGGCAGCGGCCTTTCTCAGCTGAAGGACCTTTGCCCAAACTATTGGTCGATAATATATCTGTCCTCGTGTAAGGGATTGCTAATGATCGGAGTGGCGACGTGTTTTTCACCCCGCACACATATTCTCTACAATATGCTCCCCACCCCTTGTCCCGCTAAAGTAAAACACTTCCCCCCCACCACCACCCTTCAAGGATTTAGAGTGAGACGGCCAGGAGATTGACAGCAAAGATGTATGCGAGGCTGCCTTTGCTTGGCTGATGGAGTGGAGATGTGGGTGGTTGCAGATGAGCAGGCTTGGGATGTAATTCATTACCTGGGCTTAACAGGTTTGGCTGCTTTGGTCACCACCCTCGCTTCAACCCTGCCATGAAACGCCACCTTTTCCCATTACGCTGTGCCGCCTGCCGCACAGTGTGTTTGTGTGCACGTGCGAACGCAAGTATGCAATTGCGCTTCTTGGAGATGTGCGTGTTGTTTTGTTTATTTGGTTGCCTGCCTTTCAGTCTGTTTGACTTTCATTCTCTCTGTCACCCCCCATCCCCCCATTCCATATAAGATTGTCTGTCATGCAAGGCTTCAGGAATTATCTATCTACCCAACAATGCTACTCCTCCACCCATGTTTTACAACTGGTTTATCGAACCGAGCGGAAAGTTATTTACTAGAATAACCACATTATGCATATGCCGCGCGTTCCATTGCTCTGTCCCCCTACCCACCCCATCTGCGCAGTAATGTGAGGGAGCTCACACGCTGTGCCCACGTCAGGTTCATTTTGAGCACAGTTGGCCACTACTGGGCAGCATGTGTCTTATTGTTATGATTGAGGCAGCTGGCAAATTCGGTTCCTACATTTCTACATTGTGCGGTTTTCTGTTCACATTTTCGAGTGCGTCATGCAGGAGATTGCCACTTATGCGTTGAACCATGTGATGATAATGACATTTCAATCGTATTTGCAATTCGTAATTTATTCGATGCTAATCAAGACATTTGTATAAATAAAAGCTCTGCTTTCTATCCCCCCCCGCCCCAGTAGATTTATTTTAACCTTTATAAATAAAGATCTGATTGAATCGGAGCTAAGTTGCCCTGTCTATGCCGACGATGAAATTCACGCACGCACGCGCACGCACGCGCGCGCAATCACACACGCACATTGCGCGCAATACACGGCGAACACGCAAAGCCACGTGCCAGACGTCCACAGGCAGCAGCAACAACAGCAGTAACAGCAGCAGCAGCAGCATGCTCCCAGACCACGCATTGCCAGTATCTCAGACTGGCTGTTTAGCTGAGCTGGGCTTGCTCCCATGTGACCATCTCCACAGCAAATGAGGCAACTTGATTTCACCGTCCTAAAAAAAAACAGCAGCCCTTATAGAAGAAGCCTGCAGCGTACGTTCCACAGTGATTCACGCGCAACGGAGAACGGACAGACGGAGGCAGGGAGCCACTGCAGATAGCAAGGCTGTCGAAAGCTTCTCCCTCCTGTTTAAAAGAGCAAAATAGCCAGCGTTAGAATTCCAAGCGAGTATGCCTTTGATTCACCACTTTTTTCCGGACGTGCTTTAATGTGTCTCGCATTGCCCTTTCGGTAGAGAGACTGTTATTACTTTCAACTGCTGCGGGGCGTTTAAGTGTATGCAGATCAGCTTTCTGAGAGCAACAGACGCCGCCCGCTTTACCGGCATGTGTACGGTTAACGCATTGAGTTGAGTGACAGTGACTATCTGAAGGGATTGGCAGCAGGATGTGTGAAGGGAATGCAGACGTGTAACATCGACAGCTGCGTCTCGATTTGCCTGGAGACTCGGTTGTCCCCGAGACAGCCAGTCGGCGGCAGCTCACAGCCGGGATCGTGCGACTGATAGAGGGAGAGTCACTTTCTGGGAAGCATTAATGCTAAGTGATAGGGGCTTAACGAAGAAATGGATTGTGAGCATACATCCTTAATACTTGCTCACGATGTAATTTAGGACAACTCGGTCAGTGTTGACGGATTTACGCGATCGATGTTTACGTCCTACGCCGTCGGCTGCAAAATATAGAACTGAGTTTAAAGTGTGACGCTCCAGGTGTTTCTTAGCCCTTCCCGGTCTTCTCAGCTCCTTTTCAATTTCACACCTGCAGCATGGCTTGCTACTACCTTGTCATCAGCTCCCCGCATCTGAGCAATGGCCACTTCCGCAACATCAAGGGGGTGTTCCGTGGACCCCTCTGCAGAGGTGGCAACAGAGAGCCGGTAAACGCTCTAGCGATGATCTCTCTTCTTGTGTGCGCGTGTGTGTGTATTCATATTGTTGAGATCCTGCGTGTGTGAGTGTTACATTATCGAGATATTTTGGGCATGTGTTGATGCTGTTTTTATTAATAGAGGCCACAATAAGTGCGTGGACAATTGAACTCAAAAATAAGCAAGTAAAATGTTACAATATTCATGAATGGAAAAGTGTGTGAGATGTTTATCAAAGTTTTTTTGCATGCTCAGATATTGTACCTATACTATTTGGTTGGTCGAACGTGTTGTTAACCCTTTTTAGAACGATGAAAGTTTAACACAAATGTGCACATTCTTACAAATGTTTGAAAAGGTACATTTTAATTTTGAAATAAATTGTTCACGTTACATTTTTGTACGTTTTGCTATAAGAACATTAAAAAAACTACCCAAAGAAAAAGTCCTATCAATTCAATAATTATGGAACGAAGTAAAGTGATTAACCTAGGGACAAATCACCCAGGAAGTGCCCGATTTAATTAGATATTGAAAGCTAAGCGAGTTTGTACCTGGACGGTGCTTGAATGGACAACCACCACCGTGCATAAACAGGTGCTATAGGCTTCTGCGTGGCTACGCTTTTGGCAGCAGAAGCAGTGCAGCAAAATCCATTGTTGTCCTGTACATCTATGCTCTCCACCTCCACTGACCAGCACAGTGAAGTATGGTCAAATAGCCCCCATGCTCCGCATGGGCCGGGAAGGTCCTTGTTCAGCAGTGGATCGTTCAAGGGCTGTACTTGTACATGTTCCGTGGAGCAATGCCACTCGAGTAAACAAATCAAAGTAATGTAGATATGAAGATAGAACAATAAAATTAGTTTGCGTACAACCTTGCAAATCCTTGAGCTGTGACACTTCCATGTAATTAACTTTGATATACATTGGTTTGCGAAGCGTGGGATATAATGTTTGGCAGTCTGGAGACAGTGGATGAAAAAGTGGTTTGATTTAAGAGATCCACATGCACTGCGTGACTTTGGTAATCTGCATGCTAATTGAATTGATTCAGCTTGTGAACAGAGAGGAACTTGTTTTACGAGTACCACTACTCGACACTGCAAACGGCGAAACTGGTGACGCTGGCACAATTGATGCAATCTGTGAAGCCATATGGTGACACTTACTCGTTGGGGTAATGCGGACAGAACCTCAGAAAATAAGACGTACATATACAGACTAAGTGGTGGAGGGGATAGTTAGAATAATTATTAATGAGTCTGCCCTGCACACAGTGTTCATGTAATTATAAGCACTGATGTAAACTTTTTACAAGGTGATAATAAATACTGCATATGAAAGATATTAAAGGCGCTTTATTTTCGGAGTACTCTCGAGTCAATTGATATGCACGGTTAGTGTGTCGGTGCTTGCATTCGAGGTAATCGCTTAATTGCAGGATAAGCACACCACGTTTCAACATCTTGATATGGAATATGTGACGACTGTATTGGCAATCACGGAGAGTGCTTGGCTAGAAGGGGTGCTAGGGTTGCTCCCTGCTCCATCCAAATTCCCCCACCGGAACACCCAAGTTCACTCTCCTAAGCGGTTTGTCACTGGTATGTATGTTAAGCTTCTTTCATACCGCACATAGCCAACCGTGCTAATCATAGGTGTTGAGGAAGGACAAACAACTAAACACAACAAACCGTTTTAAATAAATTAGTTTTCAATCTAGATTTAAAAGTGCATAGCTCCAGTGGCTTCCGAATATCAGAAGAGCGTTCCAGACGGCCGCAGAAGCACATCTGAAAGCGCGCGATGCCGTGACCATCTTTGTTAGATGACTAGCCAAAAATCCTCTGCGAATTATGTTTTATGTTCCTTGACGAGATCAGAAAGGTATTGTGGTTCATTTGTGACAAGCACTTTGTGTGTAATGAGTACGACCTTGTGTATTGTTCGGCAACTGGAAGCCAATGCAGCTCAGCGACCATTGGGATGGTAGCCTCTCTCACAATAACTCTCCTGCCCCCCATTCGAGAGGAGCTAAAGCCACGCCGATTGGCAATATGTAACTTGCTCAGGATGCGAAGGTCCTAACACTTAATAAAGCACCTTCATCGCAGCGGGAAAGACTTGGATTTTTTAATGAAATCAGCCACTATCAATGTGATATTCATGAAATATGTAATGCATTTAAGTACATTATAGAAGTGAATAACGAGCACAGTTTTCTCTGAAGGACACTTCCTTAAGATCAGCTTGCAAATGGCGTTATGTGTTTGTGAATACATCTTCATACTGTGTTTCTCTCAACGCCGAACATGTGTTGCTTAAAGTGTCTCATTTGGTACCACATTGTTTCCCGAGACACATTAAAGTCTGCGTAAATATTATTTAAGAGTAATTATAGCGTTGGTCAAAACACCCCCTCCAGATCTTCAGCTATTTGATCTACTAACAGATCACTCAGATAAAAAGAATTAACAATTTTGTGTTTGTCCCGACAGATGTCAAAAATACTTTGTTACCAACCAAGGCCCGTTATATTTGCAGCATAAAAGAAATTGGAATAAATAAAGTGATCCATGCATTGTTCATTCAAATTGTTTAAATGTGTGTTTGCTGCAGATAATGAACCATTCATTGCGATGAACTTATACTCAATGGCATAACATGCCGTTAAAGAATTTCGTAAATGTCGCAGAGCTTCTGTAATTAAATGTGACGTTTTACATGACTCCTGCTAGCAAGATTCTCATTTCACTTCATTTTAAACGATACATTGAACTTATCTGCCATTTTATATATGATACAATTCAATATTGTATCACTGAATATTCACTCATTGGGGTGAAACATTATTCTGTGTTAATTTACCAAAAATACAGAATGCCATTACTTAATGACCTCTTCCACTCCAATTCCATACGTGTGCCTTTGTCCAAATCACGCAGAAAGTGATTTCTCACATTAAAGAATGTACATTTTGCTGAGACAAAACTGCTGTCCAGTAAATAAAGGAGAACAATATCAACAGCTTCTATAAAGGGGTTTAGCGGTGGCTGATGCACTGTGCTATGAACCTGCTGACTTGAGTTTGACTCCTGACCACGACTAACATCAGTGACAATTGGAATCAGGGGCGCCACGGTGGCGAGATGTTATCTCCCACGCCTGGTATAGAGGAGTTCGTGGGTCGATCCTGACCTAACGTCTGTATATTTGGAGTTTTAATGTTCTCCCCGTGGTCGCGTGGATTTTTCCCTGGCTTTTCCATCCACATTTAGAAAAATGTATTTAGAGTATTTGGCTGCTAGAAATTTCCACGTGATAAGCCACTTCGTTGAGCTATCATTTGTGGGCCAGGTCGCTTCTGAAAAAGGGATACATAGCTCAGTGGGCCTTACCTGGTAAAATAAAAATATATAGTTTAGTTTAGTTACCTGGTTCTCTGGGCCGACCAGCCATTGAGCAACCAACACTGACCAACACGGTGAAGTATGGTCAAACAAGCCCCATGACCAATGTGTGCATTTACAAATGGCTGTAAAAATAAATACAGTCTAATGAAAGTAACTGCGTGGTGATGATCTGGCACATTGCACTGCTTCCCAGTCCAAACTGATACAGGAATTGTTATATTGGAACAAAAATCTAATTTATTGAACAACAGGTCCATTTTACATACTATTTCACAAAGTTACAAATATATTGTAAAAAAAAAATACATTATCCGCTGAGGTAATACATTTTGAAATGTTATTTATTTTAGACAACTTGCCCAATTAGCTTTTTCAGTCGAGCGGACCAAAAAAGGGGCTCGAAAAACAGCACTGTGGCGGCGTACTCAGCTTGGCATCAGAACTACATGGGTTCAAATCCCAGGTGTGGATCAACTCAGCCAATCATCCTTTTGAAGCCTCTAAAATGGATATTACTTTGCGGACAGTCAACAGTTGTTGTCTTATGGATACTATAATATAGGAATGCAGGATTTCACCAGCGGTTAAGTACTCCCAACAGAGATAAACATCAGTGTATGTGTTTTTTTTAGTCTTGGAAACACAATAAAGGGCTGTAGAAGACAAACACAGAACAAGTGGGGTTGGAGATGAGGGAACCTGCTGTTGCTGGCTTCTAAAAGCAGAATCTGGTTCATTGGAGGATTCTGAGTGATACCACTGAGATGATGGTAACAGTTTGCCTCCAGCAGCCACGGGAGAAGATATATAGCAACGCTTACACTCGTGAGCGTACTGCCAGACTTCTCAAATAGAACATTGTATGAATACTTTATAGGGCTAAGTTCATGCATATAGTAGCTGCATCACCGTGTAAGTCTACAAGACCTGAGTTTGTCCTGTGACCCCTTCTCAGCAAGCTGTCACCACACTATTTGGCCTTAAGAGTTCAACTTGCCTGGCACCAACACCTTATTGAGGTTACAGGGACTTAACAGAGACGGGCATTCACTGGATGTTAAAATATATTTTAATGGTGTCTCCTGCTTTTGTACAGTGCATTTGCATTCCAGAGGTGATGGCTGCAACCTAATTATACGCACATAAGAGCACTTTGCAAGGGGAGGAATACGTTTGGTTCAATGTCAAGCAGTTACTTGGATGGTTTTTCAGTCCCAGATGGAAAACATTTCAATGGCACTACCCACTCACTAGGATGTGGTGTGACGGTTCCAATGTGGGCAAAGCTCCCAAATGAGGTGGCGGTGAAGGGGGTGCACCTCCTCCCCCCCCCCCAGGTTCTGATTACTGAGACTCATATGGCAAGAGTTTGAGACAACCTATACTGGTAGGAACCTCCTGATTACACCAGCCCACAGGAGATTATTGTGTCTGTCGTGCAGGGAGGGGCTGGGTGGGGAGGGGAGGGTGGGGAGGGGAGGGTGGGGAGGGGGAGGGTGGGGAGGGGAGGGTGGGGAGGGGCTGGGTGGGGAGGGGAGGGGAGGGTGGGGAGGGGCTGGGTGGGGAGGGTGGGGCTGGGTGGGGGGTGGGGCTGGGTGGGGCTGGGTGGGGAGGGTGGGGCTGGGTAGGGAGGGTGGGGCTGGGTGGGGGGTGGGAGGGGTGGGGCTGGGTGGGGAGGGGCTGGGCACCCCGTGGTGCCATTATAAAATTCAACGTTTAACCTACTCACGCCGGCTTGTGCCCGCCCTCACAGTCGGCCATATTTGCGGAATACACCACGCCGCCGTTGACCCTGGCCATTGACCGAGCAACCCAACGTTCCTACCAGCTCCCTCCGCAGGAATGTGTTGGGTGCACCTTTACCCAGTTGCCGCGCATCTCTTTCAGCATCCGTATAGTAAAAACGCAGGTGGCGTTGGCTGCTGGTGATTGTGTGCACGCTGGTGTGCAGGTACTCCTTCGTTCGTGGTATACTGGACAGCGCGTGGATACATATTGAGCGTGTTGAATTCAACACGGTGTACGATTTCTCTCTAACGTTTCATACACTTTGATACATTTAAGGCAAGAGGTGTATAGATCCACTATAATTAAAACAATATTATTACAGTGTAGACTATATATATAGTATACATAGAAACATGCGTTGAGAGTATTTGGCTATTATACATTTCCACATGATAAGCCATCTCGTTGAGCCATCATTTGTGGCCAGGTCGCTTCGGAAATAATAACTGTATAGCTCAGTGGGCCTTAGTTTACATAGTTATAGTTTACTGTATAATTGCATCTCATTGACAGTAATTCTAATGTTCTGAATATAATGTGAGCACTCAAGAGGAGCATGTCTTAATTTGTTTGGCTGTGAATGGCTGAATTTGGTAATGATGGATTTTCAGCAGAAAATTCCCATCGAGACCGAGCTTGGAGAACCTATTGGATGATCTTGCTTTAATACACGTCCCCTCTTTTACAGGCACTTACTCTGTGGGTAATTTTGAAATGTTTCTGCATGAATTACAAATGAAGGCATTGGCGGGTAGATTGAAACAATCACCGTCTGTCCCTCAGCATGCCAATAAGGGGTGTCTGCCTCCAAACAAAAAAAAATCACGTAACAGCACTGCACAAAAGACAGGAAATTAATACGATGGCTCCACCAGGCTAAAGCTGTGCTGCAATATTACATTTTCACAAAAATATGTTTTCATCAAAGTAGTGGTGATAAAAGCGTGTTGTGGATCAAACATGATGCATTTAGAGTGTATTGAAGCACAGCCATGAATGTACCCCAATGAAAAAACTGAAAGCGTAGATTTATCGTCTTGTGCCATTTTCACATTATGTATCTCCAATGTGTGCTTGTGCTATCTCTGGTGACGTGTTACTCATGCAATACATGTTGTACTGTTCATATGACCAAATATTGAAAATAATTACACAACAAACTGGATCTGTATCAGGAGGAATTAAAGCATTAATACAGTAAAAAGCGCGCGATGCCGTGACCAAGACTTTTGAGCATTGCAAGTTTATTCACGTGAGTGCATTCCAAAAGGTAACAATGGGACAAACAAATATGTATATATGTTAAACGTTTCCTATTACTAAGCCAAGTTCGGAGCTCTGTGCCAGAATGGTTGAATTAAAAGTAACCAGTAGGTACACGAAGTAGAATATGTATATGTGTGTGTATAACTATTTTATTTATGCAGTGATAGAATATTTCTCAGTGGGATGAGTGGTGGTCCAGTGGTTAGCACACTGCACTTTTAAGTCAGTGAACTGAGTCTAATTCCTGGCCACAGCTAACATGAGTGGCACATGACATTTCAACTGCTCTGGACCCCCCCCCCTTTCACTTCCCACACTGACGAGCGTGGTGAAGTATGGCCAAATAAACCCCATGATGGACATGTTGTGGGAAGGCTTTCATCTAATAGTACTGACAAAGGGCTCTAAAGTAGTTATAATAGTGTAATAAAGGTCGTTGAGAACGTCTGGAATGCAGTATTCTTTATGAAGTTTCTTTCACAGCTCTCACTATACTCATTCCTCTGCTCTATGGCTCGTTCACGCTGTTGGCAGACAGCGTGAGAGGGAGAGAGGGAGAGAGAGACTGCCGTGGCCCACTACGTGGCAGGCTCCAGACCTCCGCACCAGCGTGGCTTCCACATTCGTTCCTCCAAGCTCTGACCACGTGCTGTCCGTCTCCGCCCCTTTTAATCCCTGGCCCACGTGATTCCTCGCAGCCAATCCTCAGCCACATCCCTGGAACCTTCCAGAGCCCACTCTACGGCCCCAGGGCCACGCCCCTAACTCGACTCCCCATTGGTTGTGGGCTGAGGCCAGCAGAGTCAATCATTATCATCCAGGTGTAACCAATTAATCATCCAGGTGTAACCCATTTATCATCCAGGTGTAACCTCACATTACATCACCCCCCCCCCCCCCCCCCCCGTGCAAAAAGTCAGCCGTCTCGTCTGGGAAAAGGGCGATGGGCCAACCCCTGTGACTAATATTTAGGGCGCCAATTACGCGTAACGAGGTAAGGTTAGTAGGGCGCCGAACAACATGCAGTTGAAAATAAACATTTTAGGGCACGAAACAATGTGCGCTGTAGGAGCAATACAACATTAGGGCGCCAACTGTAGTGCGGCATAACAGAAGAGGTTAAAGGTAAAACATGGCAACGGTGTTAACGAAATGGGAGCGACTTTGATCGCGTGCTCGACGCCAGTCCCTCTCCCCCCATGGAGCGTGGTCGTCTCGCCGACTGTTCAGTAGGAGGGGGCAGCGGAGGAGGAGCGGGTTCGGCGTCCTCCGTGGATGGAACGGGCCTCATCGGAGGCTGCTCGTCAAGGGCCTTGACGCTTTTCAAGGCCTGTGTGTCTGCGGGGGGTAGAACACGTCCCCGCTGGGGATCAATTGGCGAGGCAAGTGGCACGCCAGGCACATCAGACCCGGGCAGGTCAGCAAGTGGGGATGAAGGGCCAGTGCGTGGTTCGAAATAAGGTTTCAGACGCGACGAGTGGACATACCAATGACGCAGCCCGTACTGGATGCGAACACTTTGGGGATTCCGGACTTCTATTAGTCTCACAGGCTCTCGCCAAGGCCTGTGCAGTTTAGGAGATGTGCCCACAGGTACCTGAGGGCAATGGAGCCACGCCACGTCACCCACCGTCCAAGGCATGTCACGTCACGATCGACGCGCGTATCTCTCATTCCGTGCCTGTGTACGGGCCGTTGCACTCCTGGCGGCATCCCGCGCCTCCATAACACGCCGAAGCGAGTCACGGACATGGTCAGGCAAGGAAGGGGAGGGTTCCTTTCCCGCTGTACCAAGTTGCACATCAATCGGAGACACGTTTTCCTGCCCATACATAAGAAAAAATGGCGAATACCCCATGGACGCGTGCGGGACCATGCCGTACGCCGACAGAACACCAAGTATGTGCAATACCCAGTCGGTCTGCTTTTCGCTCACTGTGTGACAAAGCATGGCTGAAAGGGTACGGTTAAATCGTTCCACCATTCCATCCATCTGCGGGTGGTAAGGGGAAGTGCGGATTTTCTTCGTACCCAAAGTTACGTCCTTGATCCGTGAGTAATTTCTCAGGAGCCCCCTTATCCATTACGTATCCATTCAAGAAAGCCTCGGTGATGGATGAAGCCAATTGGTCAGGTAGAGGCCAGGCCATAGGCCAACGAGAAAAATATTCGACCCCGACAAAGAGATACTTATTACCCCTAGCCGATGGGGGAAATGGGCCGAGGATATCTAGAGCAACCAGCTCATTAATACGAGATACCTCGATCGATTGCAAGGGCGGAACGTAATTTTGACGTGGCGGTTTCCGCTTCGCACAATCTTGGCATGCCCGGAGAGTCCTGGTGATATCCGCCGTCATACCCAGCCAAAATAAATCTTGCTGCATCTTGAGCAATGTCTTCTGCACGCCAAGATGCATCAGCTTGTCGGCGTACAGCGTGCGGATAAGATCATGGTGAAGGGATGATGGCACAACAAGGCGTGAACGGTCCGACAACCCGTCCGTGCACATCAGCAACTCTTCCCGGTCAGTATATAACTGCGATTTCCCCCCCGACAAGTGAGATCTCGGCTTTCCAACCAGATCCTGCAGTGGAGCCAACGAGGCATCCGCCCTTTGTTCACGCAGCCACACCAAGTGCGGCAAATGCAGCGTGCCATCGGCCCCAACGGGCGTACACCGGCCATCATCTATTGGCATCGCACCCACAACCGGACAGGGAGGGGTGAGCGGTGCTGCGCAGCGATGTGTACCTATCAAACAGGCGCAGGGAGGGTTCAAGGGCAATCTGGAAAGAGCGTCTGCATTGCCGTGGCGGGTACCTTTACGGTATGTGATATAAAAAAAAATCCTGCAACAATTCCAACCATCAAACTAATTGTCTGGATGGTTGTTCCAATTTTAGCGAGTATTTCAAGGCAGCATGGTCAGTGCGCACAAGGAATTTTCTACCATACAGGTACGGCCGGTACTGGCGAACAAAATGGACGATCGCCAGCAACTCCCGACGAGTGATGCAATAGTGCTTTTCGGCGGGAGACAAAACCCTGCTGCCATATGCCACCACTCGTTCAACACCGTCCTTCCGTTGCGACAAAACAGCACCGATGCTGGTGTCGCTAGCATCCATGTCCAGGATGAACGGTTGGGAAAAATCGGGGTAGTCGAGTGTCGGCCCGGTGGCCAAGTGATCCCGGATAGACTGGAAAGCCAGTTCCTCTTCCGGACCCCATTTGAATCTCTGATTCTTTCCCGTCAGGACATGCAGAGGTTTTGCCAACGTCGCGAAATTCTTAACAAACCGGCGATAATAGGATGCAAAGCCTATGAACCGTCGCATGTCACCCACGGAAGTGGGCGTCGGCCACTCACGGACATACGACGTCTTTTGAGGGTCAGTGGACACACCGCTAGAGCTGACGATGTGTCCGAGGTAGCGGACAGAACGTTGCAACAAATGATATTTTTTTGGTTTAAATTTGAGGTCGGCCGATTGCATTCTTTGAAAGACAGCCTCCAGTCGTTGAAGGTGTTCTTCGAAGGTGCGACTGAATACAATAACGTCGTCCAAATATATGAGGCACGTCTCCCACTGTAGCCACGCCAGCACCAACTCCATCAGGCGCTGTAATGTCGCCGGCGCGGCATTCAAGCCCATGGGTAGGCGGTTAAATTCGAACAAGCCCTGCAGCGTGCGAAACGCCGTTTTCGGCTTTGACGCATCATTGAGGGGGAGTTGCCAAGAACCCGACGAGAGGTCGAGAGTATAAAAGAAAATGGCCCCCGACAAGGCGTCCAACGAATCATCAATTCGTGGCAGGGGCTACGCGTCTGCCACGGATATTTTATTCAACTGGCGAAAGTCAACACAGAACCTCAATCCGCCGTCCTTCTTTTTAACCAACACCACTGGTGTGCTCCAAGGACTGTTGGACGACGAAATAATGTCGGCCGCCAACATGTCGTCCACCGCACCACGCACATGCTCCCTTTCTGCAGGGCTCATGCGGTGCGGGTGCATACATATCGGTCCTGCCGCACCGGTGTCAATATGGTGTGACAAGAGCGAGGTGTGGCCCAAATCAAAGTCATCTTTACTAAAGACGTCGGCGTATTTTGACAATAGTGAATGCAATGCGTTCTGCTGCGTGGATGACAAAGACGTATTCTTATGGCACAATTCGGCAATCCATCGATCGTCTGAATGAGTGGCCCGAGACACGCCGGCAGCCATTACTCTAGGTTGGTCCCCATCAAGGCTAGTCGGTAGTGGCATGGGCCAATACTGCACCCGCTAGAACGATCACTCGTTCCGGGCCCCCATTCAACACTTGTAAGAACGGGGCCTGCCCCACCCGAACAATAGTCTGAGCCGCGACAAGGGAGAAGGCCTTAGCCACGGAGTTCGACGGGGACAGTAACACACCCGCCGCCCCATCCGTGGCTTCCAACTACTTCCGGTAGCGCAGCGGGATGAGCATCTGTGTACCCAGGGTATCTCCACAGTGACATCGGCCAGCGCGTGAACGGCATTCCCTGGAGGCGGCCGGCCCCACAGGGACGGCAAGAAGGACATCCTATCGCCCCCAGGCATCTCTAAACAACCCTAATCCACAAGGATTTTGACAGGCATCCGACAAAGAAAATCGGTACCCAACAAACATGGAACCGCCAGCGATCGCGAAATAAGAATCGAATCTGACGTGGCAACATTCCCAATGGCAATGTGGACATCCACCCGTCCTATGATACCTATGCCACCCCCATTAGCGGCAATGCATGTGTCGTTAGCTGGTTGGACCCGCGACGCAGGGATAGATAATAGATGAAAAATCACATCCGAAATGATGGTTGCCGACGCACCGGTGTCCACCAAAACAGGCACGTCTACCCCTTGAATCGTGCCCGGCACCGTGGAGGATCCTGATGCGGCTGCAACCACCCTTCAAGCCAATTTTTTCCACTGCGTAACCGTGTGCCGACAATTAACATCGGATAAACCTACGGGGGTGCAAGTGGATGCGTGAGGTGTTTGGACCTGCCGGGTGCCCCGATGCGTGCCGACTTGCCCGAGAATGATGTCGATCCGCGTCCGGTGGAGGAGATGGAGGAAGGCCCGACGGGAGCTGCGGAGGTCAGAACCGGCGCCCACAATCGTGGGCGAAGTGGCCCAGTGGGCCACACTTGAAACATGTGGCGGCCGCCCGACGGTCGGTCGCCTCGGCACCCGCTCGTGACCGACCGGCCCCATCGCGCTGCGTGTCCTGCTGGCGTTGCGGGGTCCAGCGAGGAGCAGCAGCCACCAACTCATCGTCGCTGCACTCGTCCGGGATGTGCACGACGCGACGTGGAGCCCATCCCAGCGGTTCAGCATCCTTTTTGGGGTCCCCCGTCCAAGCTGCCATCTGGTCCCAATGTCGCAAATTGTATTTGGCATATAAACATCGCGCTGCCCAACGAGACGTCAGCGGCTCATGGCTGCACACCGGCAGCGAGATGTTTAACTCCTGCGATAGTTCAATCATTCTTGCAAGAATGAGAGAGTCCAGGAGATCGGCGGAGGACTCAAGGTAGGCGGCCATAGCAAGCGCTAATAGCGCACCACAGTACGCCAAAGGTGTTTCTTCCAGCCCTCGACGTCGCTGCATAAATTTCCTATGAGCAGCCGATGATGGCTCGTAAAATTCCGCCATTTCAGCGAAGGCGTCCTTTAGCGTCTTCTTCCTACTCGCCGGGATGGAGCGGAAAACGGCCAAGGACACGTCGTCCAACAGCATAGGTAGAGCCTCCAGTGCCTCGGACTCCATCCACAGCACCGATCAGAAGGCGGATTCGAATCTCCACGTAAATGCACTCTAGTCGCCTCCGACGACGAATTCTTTAATATGAGGAAGGCGATGGCTGCGGCCACTGTCGGAGTCCTTGGCCATGCCCGTTCCCGCCACCCGCGCAGCACGCGGCTCCGCCAAGATGGCGGCCCCCGTCAGTGTGGCAGCGGCCCCGCCCAAGATGGCGGCCTCCTCCTCCGCAGCAGGTGTAATGGCGGACGCAGCCCCCCGTTGGAGGTCAAGGTCGTCCGCACTCGGATGCGTCCCATGAGGCCGACCCAGGGCGGCAGACGACGCGACCACCGTCACGAGATTGAGCATCACCGCACGGAGAGCCTCTATCTGTTCTGCCACTCGTTGCCACCCTTCGTCCATAGCTGGAGATGCCTCCGCGCCGGCCTGTCGTTTTTGCGCGGCGTTGGGGAGAGCAGTAGTCGGCGGTAGCGGTCCCGTTGCGCCCAGCAGCTCGTCCTCGTCCGCATTGTCGTCCTCTTCCGACGGCGGATCCGGTGGGTTCCTTTTTTTGACATGCTTGGACATCTTGGATGATGGTCCAAACAGTCTCAAAATTTACTTCTGACTCCAATGTAATAAAGGTCGTTGAAACAACGTCTGAAATTCAGTATTCTTTATTAAGTTTCTTTCACAGCTCTCAATATACTCGTTCCTTTGCTCTATGGCTCCTTCACGCTGTTGGCAGACAGCGTGAGAGGGAGAGAGGGAGAGAGAGACTGCCGTGGCTCACCACGTGGCAGGTTCCGGACCTCCGCACCAGCGTGGCTTCCACCTTCGTTCCTCCAAGCTCTGGCCACGTGCTGTCCGTCTCTGCCCCTTTTAATCCCTGGCCCACGTGATGCCTCGCAGCCAATCCTCAGCCACATCCCTGGAACCTTCCAGAGCACACTCTACGGCCCCAGGGCCACGCCCCTAACTCGACTCCCCATTGGTTGCGGGCTGAAGCCAGCATAGCCAATCATCCTCTTCCAGGTGTAACCTTCGCATTACATCAGGGCCACGCCCCTGGCTCGACTCCCCATTGGTTGTGGGCTGAGGCCGGCAGAGTCAATCATTATCATCTAGGTGTAACCAATTAATCATCCAGGTGTAACCCATTTATCATTCAGGTGTAACCTCACATTACAATAGTGTAGTGAGTCCAACTGAGTCGCAGACATTGTTCCATTTAGAGGCAACACATTTATTTGTAACATGTAACACAAGGGGTAACTGCCCCTTCACCAGATACAGCATAGGGTGGTGACTACCTTGCTAACTACTCTATACAGAGGCGTTACTGCTACGAAGGATCGGACCCTCACTCGGGTCTCCGACCACGTGGTTGCCTCGTAGGACGAAGAGCTTCAGACGCGAATCCTATAAAACTCCGCACCTCCCCCAACGACGTGGGGGTCGGCCAAGTTCAAACACACGCAGTTTTGTCCGGGTCCATCGCAATTCCCAATTTACTAATGATGTCACCGAGATACCGAACCGATTTTCGAAGGAGGTGACACTTTTGCAGCTTAAATTTTAGATTGGTTGCACGCATTTTGAGAAAGACAGCAGGTCAAGATGTTCTTTGAATGTACGGCTGAAGACGAGGTGCTTGGACATCTTGGTATGTCAAGCACGAGTCCCACTGAAGGCCAGCCAGGACCAGCTCCATCAATCGTTGGAACGTAGCCAGCGTGGAGTGGAGCCCCATCGGAAGCCAATTGAATTCGAATAGGCCTTGAGGTGTACAAAAGGCTGTTTTGGGCCTAGAGGCTTCGTCTAGTGGCAACTGCCAAAATCCGGACAGGATATCAAGAGTAGAAAAGTAGTAGGCTCCTGCTAGAGCGTCCAGGGAATCGTCCATCTGAGGGAGTGGATACGTATCAGCCACAGATATCTTGTTAAGCGTGCGGAAGTCGACACAGAGGCGCAAGCTACCATCATGCTTTTTAATAAGAACGATAGGGGCTCCCCACGGGCTGGTAGACGGTGAAATTACGTCTGTGGCTAGCAGCTCATCAACAGCTAGCCGAACGTACTCCTTCTCTGCAGGGCTAAGCCGGTAAGGGTTCTGCCGGATGGGAGTAGCGTCCCGCGTATCGATATAATAATAATGCAATTCATAACGCGTGCAAATTTGTGGGCACAATGGCCACAACTCACAGGCGCGGAGCCAAGCTCAGAGTCACTCAAAAGCGTGGTTGTAGAGGTGAGTTTTTAAGTGTCTCTTGAAGGAGACGATTGAGGTGATGCTGCGAATATGCAGAAGGATTGCGTTCCAGACTGTTGAGGCAGCCACGGAGAAACGGCGCATAGACGTGACCATCCTGGATCTTGGTATCAAGAGGAGGTCGTGAGTGGCACTGCGAAGGCATCTGCCATGTGCTGTGCTGCAAGTCGATAATAATGAAGAGAGGTACGGGTGGCAGGCAGATGTGAAGGCACGGTGGCAGAGCCAGGCGATCTTGTATGTGACCCTGCTGGTAATGGGTAGCCAGTGGAGGGCACGGAGACAGGCAAGTGAGTTGAAACGGCGATTAGTGTGGCCAATGGCAATGCATACCAGGTTGTTTTGTAGTCTTTGCAGTTTTTTTAGATTGCCAGAGGAGGACCGGACTAGGACGGAGTTGCAATAGTTGAGGCGAGACCCAACTATGCAACATGCCAATGTGTTGGCAGTTTCAGTGGAGATGAGAGGACGTAGGTGTCTGAGACCTGTGTATGAATGTCAGCAAGAACATCTGCACCAGAGCTAGCAGACCGTTAGCTTATGAACCCTATTCTTGTTGTAGCATTCATTTAACCAGGAGATTAAACAAACCTATTGAGACACGTGTCACAGCAATGTCTCTTATGCAAGGGCGACTTGGGTTATATCAATAACTATTGAATATTTTTAAAAGGTAAGCATTCAACAAATTTAGAATAATTTAACGATACGTTGATACGGTACAATGTGAATGAGGCTAATTTTAGGAAAGGAAAGTGAAGAGGAAAGCTAATGGAGTAAACTGCACAAAATATGTTAGAAGTAAACACCCTGGCTTTACGTAGTCAGGAATCATTCAAATAAGTAGCCAATCAAGACATGGTTAGACGTTAATGTTGAGCCTGTTAATACATTTCTCTTAAAACGAATGCAGTGATCTGTATCCAGCAGTGTGTATTATACTGAGTGTGAGGCACACTGGTGACAGTTTGTTTTTCTTATCAAATTTACAAGCCTTCTCCACCTCAAATTAGCACGATTGGTTATGTACGGTGCAAAATAAGTTCAACATACATTGTGTGAATTTTTGTAACATATTTTACATATTATAATTTATATATAAATTAGTCAGGGATTGTATTGCTTGAATATGACAATGTTGTAAGATGTGTTGAAGTGATGGAAATGTTTTTAAATATGTAGTTGTTGGTCTGTATGTAGAAGAACATTGTCGTATGTATTGTACATATGTTGTTGAAACTATCTGCAGATAAAACTCGTAGGGGCACGTATGATAATGTATTATTCAGGCAGAATGTAAGTACATAAAACACTCATTTAATGCCACTTGTGAAACATTAATACAGTCATCGTAACTTAAAGGCAAAATCGGTTGTAATTTAATTAAACACACTCAATACCCACACAAAAGGACTTCACAAGTTGATTTTAGAGGAATTGAAGACACTTATATTATAGTAATAACGTGAAACTCATGTTCAGCTCGTCTTGTTCAATCAGAACCACGATAAATCATTGTCATTGTGATTATTTTCTCAATGTGATGCATCATTCTTATCATGAAAAGGAAAAGCTTTCCCTCCTAAATTATTTCTGATTGGGCGTTTTACGAAAGCCATGACATCTGTATGCTTATTTTCACCAACCACCTTATCCCAATTCATATTTAATGTGTTATTCTGAGCAAGTGGTCGGTGCAATAGTGACTCTTGGAAGCTGTAAATTACACCAATTGCTCAGGTCCCGATAGGGAACCAATTAAGTCTGCGATGAGGCGTTAAAGCTGCAACAATCATCTCCCTGCAGAACAATCTGTCCTGGCAGATAATTCACACGTTTTGACCAATATTAATAATTTATCTTGTTCGTGTAATTGTACTTCTATCTTCAAATCACTTTACTCCTGTACGTATTGGATCCCAGAGAAGTTAGATAGTACTTTGATTGCCAGCCACAATGCATAACAGCAGAGGGTAATGCAGAAAACATGTTTTATTATACGCTTCTTGTGTACTCCCATGGCTAAGCTCCACATCTGCAACACATTTACACTAACCAACATAGTGAAGTATGGTCTAATAATTCCCACCATTTGCATGGTGTAGGGAGGCCCTCATCCAGTAGTGGATTGACATTTACATGTGCATGCATCATTTAGCAAGCACAACAACTCGGTGGGTTATTGGTAGCGACTAAATTATTTTCACTGCCTAGAATTATGGCCCTCAGCCATATCAGCTTCTTGGAAGATCTCAGACGACAAGCTGGTTGCTGCCCATTCCATGTGTGTGTAACATTTATGGAATGATTAGGCAGGTCCTATTCCAGATGCCACACATTATGGAAAATGTCTGTAACAATAAAAGATTAATACGGTTATGTTCAGCCTTATGACCCAGGAGCTCACGCTGCAAATAGCTTGCATGCAGTGACGTTTCACTTTGAGGGTGCCTCCTAGTGCCAACTGCTGGCAGGGACCTGAACACTGCAGTAATGCACATTTTCCAGCAGTAATAAATGATAGCTGCTGAAATTGAATAATAAATTAATTGCTATTTTAACGTGTCTACAAGGAAGGGGAGGAGGTGGGGGGTCTTACCATTGGTCCCTTTTAATCACATGTGGAAGGGAGACAACCAAACAATGACCAAGTCACCCGGAATGCAACCTAATGCCATCAGATCTCAGAAGCTAATACTGCAAAAGTGTTTTAGGCAATACAGTACAGCAACATTTATTGTTGTATTACACTTCGATGCATTCACGTCTATGCTTTAGACCTTTTGCTTTCTGCGTTAGCAGTAGAGAAAGGACATACTTCACTGGCCTGTCATTCAACTATTTCCGAGATGTACTACTGGATTGTGGAGCGCAGTGCATTGAGTAGTGAAACATTATATTTGATGTTCCTGATATGAAGCATGTAACTTGCATTTTTTTAATACATAACTTGCCTTCCTTAAATATACCTGTTATACTGAGCAAAAATAAAGAATAGAATTGTGCACGTGATTTCAATTCCATTAATTGAGTATTTATCTCATTTGCATTGCTATTTTATGTCTCTCTGGATTAGCTATACAGTTAAAAAAAATTTGACATTTTTGATGGAAAACATTTCAGGATAAAAACAGCTGTTACGTCAAGTTTTGTAGAATATGTATTTTGTTTTTATATCACATCGTAACTGTAGCTTTAACCCTTTGCGTCCGATATTATCTCTGTGAGACAATATATTAATCCCGGGCACACTGTGTTTTCAAAAGAAGAACCCACACAGATGTGGATTTTTATTGTTTTATTTTCAATGACTCACACTCATCACCGATACAGTTCAATTCCATTACGGAATACAATATCCATGCAACTCTGCTTTGATGCCATCGCTGTGTCTATTCTAATTATTTTTAATTGAAAGACAGTGTGATTTAAACATAATAAATTATTAAAATTCATTTCGAAAAATACATAGAATAGTTATTTATTATTTGGTTTTAATTTTACAGTAAAAAATACGCTCATATGAAGGTACATGAGTAAATCAATTCCATGAACGAGCATATCGAGAATACTTATGGCATTGAAGTCTCTGTACAATTGGTAATGATATAAATACACATATCAACGGAATTGACTGTGATATGCACAGAGATGATGTATTTTTATTGCCAGTGTCACATTTCAAGTCATTAAAATTATTGTTTTGTATATTGCACATTCAGCATGGTATGAACTAATATGGAAATACATCTGTAAATTCTTCATCGAATAATGTATTTAGAAAATAAGTATTGGTTAATTGTATGACATGAGAAATTAGTGAGCGTGTAAAATCCCATTTTGTAGAAATGTTCAAAAGGTCTGGAATTCAATTCAGTACAATAAGGAAATGGGCACAAGTTACTGCTGCCACGAAGAGCATATATATGGGTCTATCTTTAAATATGTACATTGACTGTTTTGCATATGTCAACGGATGGCAGGGGCTCAATTACAGTAGGTCAAATAATCCATGATAAATTTGATGCATAAGGAACCCATTGGTGTTGAGACAACACTGGTTTTATTCAAAGCATTATTGTGATATAACAAAATAATGCTAACCACTCCACCATAACCAGTAGCAATCTTTATTATTGGTCACAGTATATTAATGAATAAAAAATAGTTCATGAAATTTTGAGATTTGTATTATGTTGACTGCCTTAATTTCCTGGATTCTCAACATAATTTTTATGACAAGTTGGGTTAAAATTTATTATAAGCAAATTCTGCTGCAATACATTTCTTGAAATCCTTCAATTACATTTGGTATCCTTTTTTTCACATGGCCCACCTTAATTTCATCCCCATTCCACCTACAAGTTCAAGTTCATTTATTAGGTATAGCCCTGTGAGCCATTCGGCTCCTGAATCATGTAAATGTATGGACACATCTCCGATACTGTCTGTTGGTGCTGATGCGTTTTGATGCCCAGTTGATTCCTTGAGCAGACCAGATCTTGTCTTTATTTGTGCTGCACATTAAACTCAATTGAAGCTGTTGTGGGAACTTCTTGGAAGATTGTAATGTTACGTCAATGGTTTGAGTACATCTTGTACGTGTACCTATGTCACACATACTAAATCGCAAAACAAATATGGTTTACACACAGTAGATGTGGAATTCTAGCCACTGCAGATGTGTGAAAGTCATATCTGAGAGAGCACACATAATTAATACGGCAGTTATGGAGTGCAAATATAGAATAAAACTGCCTTAGTGGGTGTGATGAATTATTGCACCCAGCATATCTTAAATCCTTAGTGGACAAAGTTCAATAATGCGTGCTTCAAAGATACCATTTTTAGTTAATCCACTTACAAATACTGACCTTGATGTATGGGGGGAGCAGCTGACCTCGCAGCTAAGTGTGGCAAACAATGTCACTCATCCAGATGTTTTAATTGGTTTCTGTGCGAATGCGCAAATATTGCTGTATTGATATTCTTAGGTTTTTTCGGTAAAGTCACGACTTTACCGAAAAAACTTAAGAATACGAATCCTTGCAGTCACGAAAGCTTCAAATCTAGAATTGCTGTATTGCTTTTGTGTGTTTACGATCCACAATTGTGCACATTGGTGGGCACACACCATCTTGTCTGCTGAGCCATGAACAAGTACGCAATAAAAGCACATGGTGTTTTATTGGGCTCGTGGGAAAGGTCAGAGTAAAATGTGCCCTCGTGTGTAGCCAGGTTCATCGTCGCAGTCGACTCAACAATGATTGCACTAAAAAGCCCATCCAAGAATTGTAATTGAATCAGAATCTGCTATTCCCAATTCTGGAGGTATAAAGAACAGTATCCGAGGCAGAAAAAGACATGTGTCTTCTGAACAGCTAGGATGCCCTACCGTATATGGCTCAGAGAGATTAATTGAATAGACACTAAGAAGCTCAGCAACATCGGACAATAATAGTTATTCTCAACCAGGTAATCAGCATTGGTGGAAGGGAAGACGAGAAAGATGGCATGGCGATAATTTAAAGTCATGCTATTTGATTGACACCGATATGAGAATTGGAATGCAGCTGGAAAATATTCCTTAGCCCATTTGCTCTAATAACAGTTTTTGTATGAGATGGAGGGGGGGGGAGAGAAAACTGTTACAAACGATGTTTGCATCATCACAATAAGTATTTTCATACGTAATTTGGAGCAATAATCAGTTTAATTCTTCCATGCCCTTGATGATGCTTGCCAGTAAAATGGTACTTGTTTGTAGATATAGACACTTGATGGTTGGTGATTACGGACACACTCTCACACTGACATTGAATTATTTACACTCTCTGCACTACACCGTCACAATAAATTAATGCTTCAGCAGCAATATATGTATATTACATTGCTTTTAGCATAGTGGCTCTGGCAAGGTATGTCGTTTGCATTGCAGGCACAGCTTTGTACAAGTGCCAAGGTCAAGGAACAAAATTAATCCTACCTCACTCCAGCGAGCTTACTAATCCATAATTAGCACAATGGCAGGTGCTCCGCCATAAGCCTCTGTGCTTTATGTTACATGCACTTTATGTTAATGTATTAATGGACAATAGTTATGTCAATAACAATAACTGAATAAGGACTACATTGGATTGCACTTTAATTCACGAGTGAAAATTAAGATGATCATTGTTTGAAATTTTAATACATTACTTATACATATATGTATTTAGTCACTAGAATGCATATTCACTTTGCAAAGAGCTCTGTGAAATTTGTTCATTTGTCTCTCTGCATATCAATTTGTCTTTCTCTGCATCTCTATTTTGTGAGGTGCAGGCATTCTGTGAGCCAGTGACTGCTTTTTAAACAGAGCAGTTTTTTTTATTTACCATTGAGGATTCTACTCTAAATCATGCAGCATGCCGTGCATACCGATAACAATGTTAATAACAATTCAAAGATATTTCAAGTTATTATTTAAGTTATTACCACAGCCATCAAAACCATCACAATTAGTATCAACATCCTGGCTCCTCTTTTTATCTAAACCAGTCTTACTCTTAAAATATGTATCAATACTCCCTTGAGTATAATCAGTTTTACCATTACTTTAGTGATTAGAAATTAAAAAAAAATACACAATTATTAGTGTCATGTATTTCACTCGCTCGCAATGTATGGATAAGGAAATTGACAGGATTAGTAAAACAAGCATGATGACCTCAATAAAGATAATAACTTCAGCCTTGAGATTCATCACCACCTTCTGTAGTATTAGTCATTTTCACAAGAATATCTGCCCAATGTTTATGAAGCACAACACGACATGTTCTGACAGCCACCATCACTTCAGAAATGGAAAAAATTAATATAGTAGGTGTAGCCACGTCACATGAAGGCCACCAGCAGGCGTGATGGATTTGATACTGGTACAGTGTATTCTAAATTGACTTGTCATGAACTATGCTAGGCACTGCTTGCCCCAAGAGTTGAATGGCAGATGCTTGATGGGACACCCATGAAACCTGCCCTCTTAAGTGTTCACTCATCTTCCCCTGGATGAGTGCAGCTTGTCAAAAAGAGCACATCCATTCAGCTTCTCTTTTTCTCAAAGTGGAGACTCTTTCACTGTGCGATAGCCACAATAGCCAAAGCGGCAAGAGAGGCCCACAATTCATGTCACTTTTTTTAAGCCTGTTGCCAATTAATCGAGTTCTGGGTGCCTTCTCAACAAAATCCAACCGACATTTTGAGGCTCATAGTTGCATCATGCTATTACTTAAATTGCATACTGCATGTGAGGATTTGTACTACCAGAAGATATTTAGGCACAAAAAACTAAAATATGCTGCAAAAATGGCAAAAACCGTGCCACCACTGGCATTAACAGAGCCATATGACTGAAAATGTGTAATTGGTAAAAACTTTTGGGCAATGATTAGCCTTTAGAAATAGGTGATGATGATATGTTTTGTATGATTGACGCTTGTACACCACTGAAAATGCAGTCTTCTAAAAGTGTGCAGAGATTAGACAAAACACGGCTGTTCAGAGACAGGGCATACATTATCTAAGCAAATTCGTTTGCATTTTTTACCATACATATGTGTGGTTAATGCAGACATGATGCCTTGTAATAGGTTTTGGTGTTTGAACACCTACTTAACACCAATTTCTTGAAACTGGCAAAAGGGTCCCATAGACACTGGTGTTTGACCAGTCGGACACATTTTATAGAATTCAAAATTCCCCATGCACAATATGGCCAGTATGGGCAAATGAAGAGTGCATCATTCATAAGTTAGCAACATCCCATAAATCATTGCACTCTTGATTTACCTGTGCTCACGCTCTTGGTTCCAGGCATTTTGATATAGAAGGTAAATCACTAAAGATTCTATAAACACAGAGCGTTGCCAAATCGCTTACAATTATAGTAAAAACAAAACATACTGAGTTACATTATAATTCAGACATTCTCACACCATCTTTTTCACAACATTTTGCTGCTGTTGAATAGCAATGGGTCAAGTCGCCCTTCGCAAAACATTTTCAGCAACTCGAATAAGCCAGCAGTGTTGTTACAGTACAATCACCAGTGACAAAATCACCTAGAATGTGCGGATTTTATAAAATCTCAGAAGCAATGCAATTTTGAGCCAGGATAGTGCTTCGAGAGGTGACCACCATGCATTAAAAACAGGTATAATAGGCTTTTTTGGGGCCATATTGTCAGCCAAAGGCAATGCAGCAGAATCCATTGTTGTAATGTACTGTTCTACATTGCCCACCTTTAACCTGCAGAGGATCAGTGTGGTAAAGTATGGTCAAATGATCCCCACGACCCACATGTCGTGGGGAAGCTCTAACAGCACTGGATTGACAAAAGGGCTGTAAGTGTAAATACTAGAATCCACCCACTGCCTTATGGGCTATATATAGTCTCGTTTCAATGACAATTACAAAAGACTGCATTCTGTTACATCACATTTCAGAATGCGTGTTCAGGTATTACCAGTGTTCACATAAAACGAGACCAATTTTCAAGCATTAAGTGGCAAGAGCTTGCTCAGAAAGTGTCGCTATGCAATGTGGATGCCTTTGGTGCCATTCACTCCTAATTATGTGCGGCTGCTTGCATGCCTCAATGTATATACTATTTTTTGTTTTTTATTAAATCTATCATAGATACCCACATCTTTGCAACTGGAAGAGAAGATAGATGAAAAGAAAGGAGTTATCATAATACGGATCTTGAGAGTGTCACGCATATGATGAAAAAATAAGAATAGTATTTACACTTTCTGGCAATAAAACAGGGGGTGTTAAGATATTCAAACAGCAAATAAAAACCTTTTGCCAGACATCAAGTCTGCATTAACCACACATACGTGTAGCAAAACATGCAAACAGACATGCTCTGATAATATATGCATTGTCTTTGAAACTGATTGGCCTACTCCAGAGACGGACCTACTTCATGGTATTGTCTCACCAGACTCAGAAAATGCCAAAAGGCGAACAGTACAACGGCAATGCAAGTATTAAAGTACTGCACTAGCTTCTTTGCCCGTCCTAGGACGGAAGCTGTAATATTTACGAAAAAATTGAGCAGAGTATAATTGTATCTTGTGTAAATTTAATGACAGTGAATCTTGCACGAAAGTATGTCATCAAATACTTCACTGCATTTCACTGTAGCACTGTATTAATGGAAGTTAATCTGGCATAAAACGAAGTCATAAAACACTTCACTGCAGTTCACTGTAGCACTGTATATAATTGACCTTCAATTTGTTCAAATTCACTGCTCTGATACTTTTTTCTCTTCTGCTTTCGGTCGTTGGGGTTTAAATAAATTGGAAATCCATATAATATCTGGAAAATCACCCAGAAATGTCTATTTTACCATAATGTAAAAGCATAAATTAGACTTTCCTTTTGTCTCAAGTGCTGAAGAAATAAATAAAGACACCAAATCCACTGTGTTGCTGCGTATAATTATTTATTAGATTCACTTTCAATAAAGACACGTCAAACTTAAAGCGAATTTGCGAAAACATTATTTCCGTTCGACCTTTTTCTGCGTGAGTGGAAAAATCCACCCGCTCATGAATATTAATGATGGGGGGGGGGGGGTGCGGCATGTGGAGTGACGTCACGCCGAGACACACAAACAAACATTCTTGGCTCATTATAGTAGTAATTAATAGCTTGGGTTGAGCAGTTATATATATGATACCTTTTTGCTAGTATCAACATCTTAACACCTGTTTTATTGCCAGAAATGGTAACGTTACGCATATCTTATTCAGTTATTTACGTGATATGATTGGGGTTTTATCCTTCACCTATTGCGTAATTTATCCTTGGTAAATAAGGAAAAATGCCCGTGCATTATTTTATAAAACACAAAATACTGTGCTGTATATAACACAGCCATATCAAAGGTAAAATCGGATTTGATGTTATCACTAAAATTAACAAAAACAAGCATAAGTAGATAACATTATAAATGCGGCATATCCACGTATGTTTAGCACTTTGTGAACATTTCGCCCACAATAAACATGTTTACCAAGTAGCTGTATCAAGCAATAAAATCAGTGCTGTAGTCATACACCAAGTGTTTTTGCAGTCAGGTGTGGGGCTTGGAGATGGCATGGGAAGTGATGTCCTCAGGGTTGTAACTGCCCCTTGAAAATGCGAGGAATACAGACTAATGATGATGATGATGACAACAACTTTAGATATCATCTTCTTGGTTCTTTCGGTAAAGTCACGTAGAATGGAAATAATAAAATAATAAAAATAAAACATAATAAAATAATTCTCACGACGTTTCGGCCACAATGCAAGTAGCCATCCTCAGGTGGAGAACAGGTCTGTCTCCTCGACAGACCTGTTCTCCACCTGAGGACGAAAGCTTTACATCGATATTTAACTTTAGATATGAGAGAGAGAGTAAACAGTTTCCCATATTGCGTCTGCATACATTTAATATGAACACAATACACTGTTGGTGGCTGAATCTCTCCAGAGGCCAATTTCTGCATTAGGTAAATCAGCACACTTGGTTTAAAGCCTATTATTGACCAGTCAAGATAAACATGGTTCCAAAGCCATCGGTTTCAGAATCAAAATCTTTGTTTATCCTGTAGGAATCCGATGACATTTGAAGCTTTTTTTCACAGATGTCCAGTCGGGGCGGGTCAGAAAGTTACAACAACAAACAATACAAACACCGATATGAGTACAAAGTTGAAGAAAGGAAAGCAAGTCACTCAAAATAAATAAATATAAAGTTCATATTGGAAAAGTACATCAATTTCTGCCAACTTTTCAACACTAAATACAAGCTTTGGCAAAGCAGAAAAACAACAACAAAAACATTCCCAGATCACGCCAAGACAACACACAGTCCTTCATAACATATTAATGGTCTCATCCCAGTTACCAATGATTGCATAAAATGGCATCATAAAATTTAGATGTGTTGTTAAGTGAACCATCTTCTGCTTAAATTAAGATGTATCAGAGATGAAGTTAAACATCTCCGACTTTTCAGAAACTAGTCATTTTGTTTGTTTATTTTTGGCGCAGGTATAACCCATTGGGCAATACACGCTCAATTTCGATGGGAACCTGTTACGCAATAGAAGTCTGGGTACAGAAAATACACGTGAATAAAATAAGCAAAAAACAACTGTGCAAGGTCATGTTTTGAAATCCAAGGTTGTGCATTAGCACAATACAACCAGCATGAAGAATACAACAAAGCTGGGAGAATTGATCACATACAAAACATATATTTCTAACATAAAATCTGAAAAGTTGAGCGGTCAATTGTACATATATGTGAAGGAAAATGTGAGGTCCAAAGTGATTTAACGGAGGACAAGCATAGTAAGGTTTTAATCACAAACGTTTTCGCTCAGTTATTCCTGAGATGAGAGGAATCTAAACCGAGTTTGGTTCTCACGTTTGTGGACTTTGAGCAGGAACAAGCAGTAGTTTCTAACAATATGGGAAATTACCTGGGGATTATATGATGCGGAAGATATTTAGCTGACTTATTTTATAACACTTTGAGGATTACGATAGCACAATGCCTTTTCCTGCATACATCAAGGGGAGGCTGATTAGAGTTTCAACAAAGTTCACAGTGATGGGCACTGAGGGCAAAGCAGGGTGCGAAGTGAGATCAAGTAACTAGTTTGTTTAGCACTGAGCCAATACCAAGTCTGCAAATAAAATCACAATGTTTTGTCTATGGAGAGTATAGTGGTTATAATAAAATAATATGCAGTCGAATGTAAAGTTTATTTTTGTACGAGAAGACACATTTATTTCAATATATTTTTCTTGCAAATATGATCGTTATGTGCAGTAATTCAGAACCTCATTGGAAATGTTCAGGGAAACTCAAACTGAGTCTGATGTTGTATATTACCTCTTATGGTATATAAGGAATATCAAGAATGTAAACATAGATACATCTTTTTTTAATATGCAATAATTACATCTCTTGGAACTGTCACTTTACAACTTTACAGATGTTAACCAAATCTTATCATACACATCTGCTTTTTCCTTATCCGACTGCTTGAATATCCCTTTAAATGTTGATAAATTGCATGTGTTTGATAATTTCTTTTGTGTATACATTTAAGTGACATTGCTGGTATAAACAATACCACTGTGTATTGGAATCCTATACATTTGCAACAATGACTTCAAAATTCAACAGCAGCATCTAACAATTAATTTGTATTTATAGAAACAATTGATATAAAGGTGTTCATCTCTGCGATCCAGGACTGAAAGGCTGTCAGAAGCACTGGAGTGGAATTTCTCTGATCCTTTCCGTACTTCAAGTGCATTGCAATAATCGAGTCATCTGGCATGAAAGACATTTGTCTGCACGATTCATTGCTGTTTACTAGTGAGTGACTGCTGGGAAAGATAACACTATGTAACACAATTTTTGTTCCTGGGTAATAAGTGTTATTTCGTAATTGATTATGCCTAAAAAGTATTTTAAAAATGGCCATTTTTCCCCACAAACTTTGCTTTTGTGACTAGGACAGTGATATTTTGAAATTTACCTATTTTTAATGAGAAAACATGCGAATTTGTGTTTTTTCGTTCACATAAAGTCAGAAAAAACAACATATGAATAAAAGTTAACATGTATTTATACTAAAATAATACAAAAATTACTACAAAAGATTTAGAAGTGAGTAGTTTTTTCAAAATTTGCGATTATACTGTAAATCACTTTCACGAATCAGCCCCCAAATGTAGTCTCCCATCATGTTCTCGTTATACTGTCCTTGGTAGCGGCGTTCAAAATCCAGTATAACCTGGGGGAAGCGCTCGCCTTGCTCCGACGAGTATGCTCCCATGTTCTCCTTGAATTTCTCAGTATACATACATGTTAACTTGTATTCATATGTTGTTTCTTTCTGACTTTTTGTGAACGAAAAGACACAAATTCGCCAGTTTTTTCATTGAAAATAGGTCAATTTAAAAATATCACTGTCCTGGTTACAAAAGCAAAGTTTGTGGGTAATAACAGCCATTGTCTATACTTTTTAAGCATAAGCAATTGCGAAATAAAACTTAATACCCAGGAACAAAAAAAAATATGTTTCACAGTGTAATTCTACTCGTGGAAGTTGAAGTTGTTCGCACTGAGCGCTAAACATACATAGCGTGCATCGGAAAACAGAGTGCTGCCACAAACCGCATTTCACGTGACATCAGCGGAGCAGGCGAAAGGTAATGAAATGGCTCAGCAACTCAAGTTTGTTGTCCGTTTTTAAGGCGAGAAGTGAAATGAAGGAAGTGACATTTGGTCCGGCGTGTGCTGTGCCTGTGATTCACATTGCATTACCACCAGCCTGATATATATGAAAAGGTTCAATCTAGTGAGGCCGCATGTTGTTATTCAGTAGGGAGTGTTGGCTCCATATTTCATAATGCAGTGATAATAAGACACAGATGCCATGGATGAGACTGCCTGCGGCACTTTTGCAACTCTGCAATATTTTTCTGGCAGTCGGAGGACAAGCAGGCATTTCCCACATAATTGTGTGCTCATATCAAGCAATTTGCTACGGGCCAGTGGCTTATAGCCATTACACTGACACCTCGCAGAGGTGATTTGAACATAAATGTGAGTATAATCTATCTGCAGTCAAACAAGTGTGAGACACTGCAGCTCACTTTATTAAAGCTTTTACTTGAGGCAGACACCGTTAAAATATGAGCAAGACCATTTGTGGAGGTTTGTATGCATATGTACTTGTTATCTACTTGCATATGTACTGCATATGTGCTTGTTAACCGTGGGTAAAAGTTGTGGAATCCACAAATTATGCCATTCATTGTTTTAAGTCCTCTTGTTCAATGTAGTCGGATAATATTCTGAATTAGAATCCATATTTTGTTTGATTGCTATGCAACTTTCAACAAAAATGGCATACAGTATTTACTATTTTGCAACAATTTAGGTAGAATATAAGGAATCACATACATATAATTTTACATGTCAATAAGAAAAGTAAAACAAAAGAAAAGTCAAGCATTTGCATGAGCATGTTGATTCTGTAATGATTTCAATATGCGTTTGTCCACAGTCATATTTATATATAATTTCAATCCAAGCCACACAACATAATGTCATATGGCGTGTGACGTGTGACTTCAGGAGATGGCATCCCACTTACTGATGTCATGTGGAGGCATGGCATTTGACATCATTCTCTTGGCTGAAAAAGCTTACCCATTTAATGCTGCTTGTCTATCGCCAGATTTTGGGTAACCCATTCATTAATTTGGGCATTTTTTTTAGAAGGCAAGTCCTGAATAGTAACACATCTTTATACTAAAATTGAATTTGTATTGGATCATTCATACAAAAGGTATCATGATCTTATGTTCCAGACAGAGACAGATGGACAGAGCTAATGCATTAATGCTTTCAACCTTAGTTCAATGCATAAAATATACTCTTCATCAAAAGTCATTGTGTGTATGAGGCATGCCAAATCCCATTAGTTTTCCAGATGCACTGTGCCATGCTTTTAGACAAGCCCAATGAAGCATACACCTGTAATTAATTTCATCCACATATTATGCACACAGTATATTACTGACCAGACATTACGTCAAGGGTCTGCGATGCAATGAATACAGCACTATTGGGAATTCTTGATATTGGTTAAATATATGTTATAATATTGAAAAAACGTTCATTCATGTTCTGTATACGTTTCAAAAGTTAAGTGTTTTAACTGTGACATGTATCCCATTCCATCCATCAGATGAGCCGTATCCCTGTGGAACGTTTCATAATCAAACATAATTTCTGAACAGATGGAAGTGTTATATTTGCGTCAGATATGACAAATTGATGGGGTTTATAATGTATCACCCCTTTATGACTTTTTCACCTCTCCAATATAATTCCTACAAGCTATTCGCATTGAACGCTGAGATTAAATCACCATACAATGAATGAGTGCCGGCTTGTATCAATATTTACTCTATTTTAATGGTGAAAATATATCTCACTTATGCTTTCGAGATACATCTGTGATATGATCACAAAACTACTTAATTTTCATTATCAAATAGGTACTCAATAGATATATCCATATCATAAAAAATAAGGTACAGAAGTTGACATACTGGGCTGTGTACTTTTGTATACCTCAAAAACAATAACACTAAAACCATAATCAATACTAACAAATGGTATCATTGACCAAACTGTCATTTGAAATGCTCTCATGAAAATAATCCAGATGGCAAAAGAGGGACATGCGATAATTTGGCTTGTACTCATGTTCACAAGATGGTTCAATTCAATAGGCTTGTGTGTCTCGAGAGACAATTCCTTTGCACCTTACGAGGTCAGCTGTAGGTTTTGCAGTGCCTAGAATGACTTAGGAGGCCAATCCTTGAGTGGCAATCCTTACCACAGCAATTGCAAGTGAATGCGGTGGCAGCTCCAGAGGTATTTGTTGCTTTTTATTTACGTCGCTCCCTCTTGGTCTGCCAAGCAGTGTGTATTTTCTCCTCGCCTTTCCTGAGGCCTGTTTTCACAGCCTGCTGCCAGCTGAGTCGGTCGTCGGCAGTTTGCTCTCAGTCACCTGGGTTGATGTCGCAGCTCTTCATGTCCCATTTGCAAGCATCTTTTAAACGCAGGACTGGACGAGCAGTGGCCCGTGTGCCTGATGCCAGCTCGCCGTACAAGACATCCTTGGGTATTCTGCCATCTTGCATGCGGCGCACCTGTCCAAGCTATCTCAGGCGCCTATGACTAAGTAGAGAGTACATGCTGGGAATGTTGGCCAAGTTGAGCACTGAGATGTTGAGAATGCGATCTTGCCATCTGATACCGAGGATGCGCCTGAGACAGCAGAGGTGGAATGTGTTTAGTCGATGTTCTTTTATGGGCGTACGTTTCCCAGTACTCAGACTCATAGAGGAAGGTTCTAAGGACGCAGTCCCGGTACACCTGCACTTTGGTGTTGAGCGTTAGGGATTTGTTCTCCCACATTATTTTGGTCAACCTGAACATAGCTGTACACGCTTCCCAATGTGCTTGTCAATCTCTGTGACAAGGGACAAATTGCAGGTGATGGTGAAACCCAAGTAGGTGAAGTATTGTACGGCTTCCAGGGTGTAGCTGCCAATGTTTATGGAAGGGGTGTCTCTGACATCCTGGCCCATGACATTGGTCCTTTTCAAACTGATTGTCAGGCCAAAGTTGTTGCAGGCATTGGCAAGGTGGATGATGAGTGTCTGCGGACCTTGTTCTGTGTGAGCTGTCAGTGTAGCATCATCAGCAACATAGGAGTTCTCTGATGAGGACTTTGTGGACTTTGGTTTTGGATCTGAGACGGCCAAGGTTTAAGAGTTTGCCATCAGATCTTGTATGGAGAAAGACTCCCTCTTCTGCTGTCCCAAAGGCATGTGTGAGAATAATTGAGAAAAAGATGCCAAACAGTGTTGGGGCAAGCATGCACCCCTGCTTTACACCGCTGAGTATAGGAAATGCCTCTGAGGTGGTGCCGCTGTGCTGTATTGTTCATTTCATGTTGTCATGGAAAGAGGAGATGACTGCTAGCAGCTTCGGTGGGCAGCCGATCACTTTAATGAGTTTGAAGAGGCCTCGCCTACTGATGAGGTCAAAGGCCTTTGTAAGATCAATGAATGCCAAGTACAGGGGCATTCTCTGTTCTCAGCATTTCCCTGTAGCTCACGCAAGGAGAAGGTGCATATCAATCGTGGACCTTCCTGCTCTGAAGCCACACTGAGCTTCAGGATACGTCCTCTCAGCTAGTATCTGTAACTTGCTGAGGACCACACGGGCAATGGTTTTCCCCATGATGCTCAGCAGGGAGATGCCGCGGTAGTTATTGTAGTCCCCATGGTCACCCTTGTTTTTATATATGGTGATGATGTTGGAGTCTCTCATGTCTTGAGGCACTGCTCCTTCTTTCCAGCACTGGCAGAGACGTTAATGGAGTTTTGTGAGGATGGAGGGTTTTGCACATTTCAGTACCTCAGGTGTGATGCCGTCCTGTCCCGGGGAATTACCGCTGGCTAGTGAGTTGATGACATTGTCAAGTTCCTTTAAGGTTGGAACATTGTCCAGTTCGTGTATCATTGGTAGGGGCTTTACAGCAGGAAGGGCAGCTTCTGACACACCGTTGTCTCATGAGTAGAGCTCTGAGTAGTGTTCTACCTACTTGGCCATTTGCTCTTGTTTATCAATGATGATGGCCCCTGTGCTCGATTTCAGAGGGGCAGTCCTCCTGATGTTTGGACCAAAGGCTGTCTTGATGCCTTCATACATAGCACGGATATTACCAGTGTCAGAGGCGAGTTGGATCCTACTGCTGAGGTTCAGCCAGTAGTTGTTGGCGCAGCATCTGGCGGTCGTTTGAGCTGCACTGCGGGCAGCTTTCAGAGTCCTTAATGATCCTGTACTTGGGACTTGCTTGTACTTCAGGAGTGCCAAGCACTTGGCTTGGAGGATGGGTTCCAATATAGCCAGGTGTTCCTCAAACCAGTCTGTGTTCTGCCTTGTCTGCTTGCCGAAGGTATTGATGGCTGCATTGAAGATGGCATCTCTGATATACGCCCACTTTGTCTCCACGCTTCCATCTGGTGTGTCATGTAGAGGCTGTGTTGGAATGATTGAGTCAGCTCTGGGAAGGAGGTCTTGGCAGAGTTGATGCGTAGGTAGCACTTTTGTTTAAGGCGGTGTATCTTTTTGGGGTGTAATCTGACCTTGCTGGATACCAGTGAGTGATCGGTGTCACAGACTGCACTGTGGTAGCTGCGTGTGATGAGTACTGAGTTGAGGAGGGCTTGTCGGGTGATGACCAGGTCCAGTTGGTGCCAATTAAGAGACCTTAGATGTCTCCATGACACTTTATGGCAAGGTTGTGTGAGAAAGAATAAGTTTGTGATGCAGAGATTGTGGTATGAGCAGAGCTCCAGTAGTCTTTGGCCACTGGCATTCATCTTTTCCGATGCCGTGATAGCCAAGGCATGTGGGCCATGCGTCGTGGTCAGCCCCAACCCTTGCATTGAAGTCTCCCAACAGAAACACGTGCTCAGAGCTGGGGATTTTGCTAATAATATTGTGAAGCACTTCATAGAACTCGTCATGAATCTCCGGAGGTTAGGAGAGTGTTGGGGCGTAGACACTCAGGATTTTTCCATGGCCAGAAGCAGTGAGCAATCTCATTAGCAGAATTTGCTCAGAACCTGCGGTTAGTGGTTATATCATGCCAAGGAGTGTGTTTTTGACGGTGAACCCAAAACCGTGTTGCCTTGGTTCGTTCTGCTGTTTGCCTTGCCAGTAAAAAGTGTTGTGACTCTCTCATAGTGAGCCACTGCCAGCAAGCTGGGTCTCCTGCAGTGCTGCAATATCCACACGGAATCTCGCCAGCTCCCTGTTGATAACTACAGTCTTGCAGATGTCCTCAATCTGCAATAGATCTTCGGAGAGTTCAAAACACATTGTACGTACATTCCAGCTTGCAAAATGAAGGTCTGGTACCTTCTTTCCTTTTGTTTTGCTTTTGTCTGGTGCAGGTGTTGCAGCCCACTTGTCTGGTGATGAACCATAAGCTTCAAGCACCCATTGGAGTAGGTGAGCCGTGGCGGGAAAGCACCTTATTGGCCGGGGGCTGCCCAGCTTGAGGCGGGCGGTAGCTATCCATTTGGGTTCAATGACCCCGCCCACCGACAATGGCAACCCGTGGCGCCCATTTTTTATGCCCATCCAAAATGAACTTATAACCCGTGACTGCTGCCATCCATGTTTCTTGGCCACGATTAGGTGGCCGAGGAGTGTCCTCTCCCCATTTTTGCACCTCTTGTTGGCCGCAACGGTTTATCTGGAAATCCTGAGTTGCCAACGCTTCAAGATCTCCCCCTCGGCCTTGCTGGTAAGGTCCAAAGGTGTGCGTAGCACGACGTTTGGTACCGGTTTGGCTTCAGGGGCTGCCAGGAATGTGCCGCTGTGCATCACAAAACCGCCTAAGGGTTCCACTCCTGATTTTCTGTAGGGGTTTACTCCCTTAGCGATTGACTCTCCCTAGACACTCATAAGGCAGTGAGAAAGCCGCGTAACCCTGGGAGAGGGGCCCTTACCAGGCACTAACAGCCAGGCCAGCTGTGCCTGGGACTCGCGAAAGGCAGGGCCGTCACGCCCTGAGGTAGTTTATCGCAAAATACCCGCTACCAGGTTACATGTACACTAACCAGTCTCTAAAATGCAATCAAGTATAAACTAAAAGTCACTAATTTTAGGATGAAATTGGAGGTGACTCGACTTAAAGCTTTCGTGACTGCAGGAATTCATATTCTTGGGTCTTTCGATAAAGTCACGTAGATAGGTTCAAAGAAAATAACAAATAATGACTAAAAAAACTATGACGTTTCGATCGCAATACAAACGTCATCTTCAGGAAGACGTCTTCAGGAAGATGGCTGCTTGTGTTGCAATCGAAACGTCGTAGTTTTTTGTTATTTTTGTAATTTTCTTTGAACCTATCTACGTGACTTTACCAAAAGACCCAAGAATATGGAAGTGACTCATCATTGTTCCCTCAGCTCGACCATGAAGTATATATTTGACTACTTGGCAATTCCATGTATCTGATGTAAAAGAGGAAACATCAGTAACATTATTATTTTTAAGTTGGATCAAAGAACACTTTCTATTTATGTTTTGTCCCTGGAGCCTATGTCTGTTTTAGTGTTTATGTAGGCAGCAGTGGCGTAGCGGTAAGCGCTCTGGGATAAGAACCCAGTAACCCGAGTTCGATTACCACTCGATGGCCAACACCAGTGACGATTATTTGAATAGGTTCTGGGCGTTCCCAAGGTAAACTCAGCCTCAAATGAGTACCTGGTACGATGTGTAAACATTTCCACTCGGGAGACAAAGACAACACAGGTGACCGGGTGTGGTGCTGGCCCCCCACCGCCTTGTGTGTTGTGCCAGCCTTCATAGGTGCTCGTTGGCAGCACCTGCCCAAAAAGTCTGCTATGGCTATATGGGGGACCTTTGTATTTAAGACACACAACAGCACTGGGTACCATTTGGTGCGATAAAGTGCTGCACTCTCTTCGTGAGTACCACACAGACTGCTTTGTTAGAATTGAGCTGCCTTGCACTGAAATCATATTTTGCTTTGATGATGATGTACTCATCATTTATTTAGTTGAGTTAGTGATCGTGATGAATGTTCCATGGTGTTAAAGCTATTTTTAAAGAACATCTTCTGATTCTCGGCAATTTATTTTATCTGCTGGTGCCATGGATACTGACAGAGTTAATGGACTAAAAGCTGAAAAGTGCACAAAGAAGCATGGAGAGGTGCATGCATGGATTTACACTGAGAGACAGAACATTACATGGATCAGGGAACAAACACACATTTCAGGCATAATATTGACCAGTGAGTAAGATTGAAGGATTAGATAATAATAATAATAACAGTTGTCGGAATTCTAATTCATCAGCGATGATTAGCACGGTTGGCTACGTATGGTGTGAAAGAAGTTGAACATACATACATACATGCTGTTATGATCGTTTACATTTTTTTCTTGCTAGCATTTAAAGTCGTGTTACTGTTAATTTCTCACTCGTGAAAAAAACTGTCTTCATGGAGATAATATGGGGGATAATCCAACACGAGACTGTGAATATCTGCATCAATTTCCAGCTCCAGTGACCAGGCTAATAGGAGAAAGCCATGAACCCTCGATATCCCAGTCCTGTCAAAATAAATGAAAAAGTCCACGGAATTAACCGAACTTGCATTTCATTGAAGAGCTCTCATAAGCAGACATCTAAATTAAATCGTTATAGCTTTTAGAAAAATGACAGATACATTCATTTAATTATGTTTTGAATAATTAAACAATGTGTACTTGTGTCCATGTTGGATATTTTATGGTGAAACAATGAGTATGTATACTTATATGTTGCGTGAATGTCTTTAACAAACTTGAGGTTGTGTATTTTTATATACAGTATGTTCCTATATTGCACATGTATATAAATACAATGGACTGCTTTCATTTTTTGGTATCTGCTGTAGTAATTGCTTTTCATTTATTTAGCTTCACGGAGGTGCATTGTGCAGCATCAAAACATAATTACTGCTATTGCTTATATTTGTCGCCAACCTTTAGTTCAATTATAAGTCATCAAAATCAATAACACCTGAGATGTTGTCCTATTTTTAAAAGTCATTCAGAAAAGGCTTTTGAGGTTGAGTACTTTTTGTAATCCAAAATAAGTATTTTCCAATGATTTCGCAACAAAAATCGAAACAGAAATGTAGGTTGTGACATAATTGCCAAAATTGGGATCTCACCAAATTGGGATCTCACCAAAAATATTGTAAAAAAGGTCAATAAACACTACAGTGCATCATAAATCAGAAGGACAATTTAAAAAAAGAAAAAAAAACAGCAAGGGAATTGGCTACAATGGTAAATTACTAAGCCGCCTATATTCCCACAATGTACATTATTGTTCCAAGAGAAACCTTGAACTGTGTTTTGAGAGCATGTGCAAAGGTAGCATTCAATGCATACAGGACGGGTTACCTTTCAAAAAGGCAATGGTGTTCCAAAACCCAGAAAACCTACGTGCATAATAGCTTGACCAACGATTTTACATCTGTTGCACAACATTTTCCATCGACTTATTGCAGCATTTAACTAGGATGAATCTTCGTGCTATACACACTGTACAAAATAGTGAACACCCGCTGCACACTGAATGCACCGGTCAACTGAATAAATGTTAGGATTCTTTTTTATTGCCACTTATTTTGAAAGCAGTTGCAGTTATTGTGAATTTGTCAAATAATGTGCTATTACTGAGCTGGTTGGTAGCGAAACAGGCACAGGTATTTTATGTAACCTTCCATTTCATACTTGAGGTATTATTTTTAACTGTGGCTATTTGCAATGTTTACAACACCCTTTTGCATCTTCAGTGCAGTCACACTCTATGACACAAAGTGACTCATCCTTTAATACAGAGCATTAGGCTGTTCGCACACAACCTAATTAAGCAGGTGACAAGAGATGCATTCGATGCTCATTATTAAAGATATGCACAAATAAAATGAGCTCTGCAACGACGAGTGACGCAGTGAAGCAGGTCCCCTGTCACATCGACCATTAACTCACCCACCTACACACTGGCCCGATTTACGTCTGAGACCCTGCTTCCTTTCACGGGCAAGACCACCTCAGCTGTACTTAACTCAGCTCACTTGGTTTCTCTAATCAAGGGCATCTCAATGTCTCCAGATGATTTGATTGTCAGTTTCGATGTAGTCTCCCTGTTCACCAAGGTACCTGTACCTGACACCATTGCAATCATTGAAGACTTGGTCCAAAAGGGACTGAATCCTTCTAGATTTGAAGCTTTCGTGACTGCAAGGAATCATCTTCTTAGGTTTTTTCGGTAAAGTCACGTAGAAAGTAAAATAAAATAAAAATAAAAAACAAAAATCACGACGTTTCGGAGGCAACACAAGTCTCCGTCATCAGGTGGGACCGTCACAGCCAGATTAGCTGTATCAAGTGAGGCAATGATTCAAGATGTAATCCCTTAAAAGCGAGTTGAGGGGGGAGGGAGAGGGAGGGGGGAGCTCATCAGACTATGGTAGCCAATGAAAGGAACGTATCGGGAGGGAGGGGGGGGGCGAGGCCAAAAGGGTGGGCGACGGACGTGGAAGCGCTTGTGCGCAAGCGGCCAATTACTGCACACGCCAACACAATGGAGAGAGAGGGGGAGGGGTCTGATACACTTCATTGTTCAGCCAGCATTGGTATAAACATGGGCATTTTCGTTCTTTTGTCTATCATGTGTATCAGACCCCCCCCCCTCCCCCTCTTTCTCCATTGTGTTGGCGTGTGCAGTAATTGGCCGCTTGCGCACAAGCGCTTCCACGTCCGTCGCCCACCCTTTTGGCCTCGCCCCCCGCCCCCCCCCTCCCTCCCGATACGTTCCATTCATTGGCTACCATAGTCTGATGAGCTCCCCCTAAGTTTGTACCCATCATCATTTTCGTTCTTTTGTCTATCATGTGTATTAGACCTCCCCTCCTCCTCTCTGCCCATTGTGTTGGCGGGTGCAGTGGCTGGCCGCTTGCGCACAATCGCTCCATTGTGTTGGCGTGTACAGTAATTGGCCGCTTGCGCACAAGCGCTTCCACGTCCATCGCCCACCCTTTTGGCCTCGCCCCCCCCTCCCTCCCGATACGTTCCTTTCATTGGCTACCATAGTCTGATGAGCTCCCCCCTCCCTCTCCCTCCCCCCTCAACTCGCTTTTAAGGGATTACATCTTGAATCATTGCCTCACTTGATACAGCTAATCTGGCTGTGACGGTCCCACCTGATGACGGAGAATTGTGTTGCCTCCGAAACGTCGTGATTTTTGTTTTTTATTTTATTTTACTTTCTACGTGACTTTACCGAAAAAACCTAAGAAGAGGACTGAATCCTGATGTACAAGCTTTGGTGCGGCACTGCCTTACCAACACTTACTTCACCTGGAATGGTATAATCTACAAACAAAATGAGGGTACCCCAATTGGTTCTCCCTTATCGCCAATGGTAGCGAATGTTTTCATGGATAAATTTGAGACAAATGCCATCCAGACATCCACCCTACATCCCTCCTTGTGGAAGAAATACGTAGATGACACGTTCGTCATCTGGCCACATGGCCTGGCAGCACTGAACCAATTTTTTCAAGCACATCAATTCCATACACCCATCTATCAAATTCACCATGGAAGTGGAAAATGATGGCAAGCTATTCCTGGATATTTTGACCGAGAAGAGACCTGATGGCTCGTAAGGACACTGTCTACAGCAAAGCCACCGACATGGATTCCTATCTAAAGCTTGATTCTCACCACCATCCAGCCCAGAAGAATTCCCTCATCATAACACTACACCATAGAGCCCATTGCATCTCCGACCAGCACCACCTATCCAGTGAACTGGAGCACGTACGCCAAGCCCTCAAGATGAATGGATATTCCGATGACGCAATCCGCATAGCTGTATCCCCAACCATGGGTAGAGAACCATTTGAGGACCCAATCAAAACCATCACCTTGTCATACATAGCAGGGGTTACCAAAAAGATTTACAAAATCTTAAACAAACACAAGATTCAGGTTCGATTCAACACAGTACACAAAATCCGTGACCTGATCCCATCTGTAAACGATGTGATTCCTGACATGCAATACCCTGGTGTCTACAAACTAAGTTGTGTCTGCAGTAGCAGTTACATTGGGGAAACAAAACGACATGTCTCGGACCGTGTTCGCGAACACAAGGCAGATTTGAAACACGACAGAACCAATACTTCTGCCGTGGCTAATCACTGCTTGAACGCAGTCGGCTCACACGAAATTGTTTTTTCCGAGACCAAGAGACTTTGCAAACCTTCGGGCTACCATCAAAGATTCGTTCATGATGCCATCCCGATATAAAAACACAGACACGATTTCAACCGAGTACAAACTGAGCAATCATTGGAAGGACGTTATTAACCAGTTTAGGTCATAACTGGCAGTGATGTTCCCTTCCTACCTGCCTATGTTAGCAGTTATTTGCGACTCTCTGAGTTACATTCACTAACACAGCCACCATCGTGTGCTTGCTCCGATGTGGCTGTGGTTCTTTCCGAGCTTTTTTTGATCTTACATTTACATGCAGTCATCAATGTGAAGGCGCGCTGCGAGCTTACATTGACATGCTAATCACATTTACACAGTACATATACATGCAAATTTCTCACTTTAACATCACTAGCCACCCCCACTTCGTTTATAACTCTGGGCCTACGCCCACCTTTAAAAGCAGCCTGCATCAGCAGCTTCCCCCTTTCTTCCGCCTGAAGACGATTGCTTGTGTTGCGATCAAACGTCGTGATCTATTATTTTCTCTACCTACGTGACTTCACCGAAAGAACCAAAGAGTATGGATTCCTGCAGTCACGAAAGCTTCAAATCAAGATTGATTAGTAAATAATTAAACATGTTGGGAGGTTGACGTGCAGAAACCCTGTTTGAGCTTAAATCCAGAGCAAACAACTCAGTCTTTTGCTACCAGGCAGGGTCCGAGCATACTTGCTTAGAAAAAGTTTAAAAAAATAAGATTTTGCATCAGACAAGCTCCAAGCTGCTCTGCTCGTAAAATAATGGTTTGTCAAAGGCTTCTTCAGAGGGTAATAGCTCACAAGCACATGTAATGCATTGCTAGTGAAGTAAACAAAGCTGTTTGCCCTCGTAAAGCTCTGAGCAAGACTGATCGTAAGCTAACTTGGCTTTCATGCCAATTCATGCTTCTCTATCTGAAAGCCTCTTTCTAAGCTGACTTCAAACTGAGGCATCCCTTACCTTAAGATTGATTGAACAGTAATTGTAACAACGCTTTTGGGCTTTGAGCACCTCTCTCCCTTTTGGTGAGCTGGTAATTGAACCACGCTTGGGGGTCTCAGCTGAGGAGCATTAAGCCATTGGTTTCTACCATCACAGGGTGTGTGTTTTATTAAGTTTTTGTAAATAGTGGCGTTGCGATTGGCATGCTTACCAATGAGCGTGCCACACTAATGTGTGCATACCTCAATGCCATTCATACAAGACCGATTTTGTTTTGAACGTACCAGTCTGAAGTAAGGCGAACCTGTCATTGAGTCAGCAATATGTGATGTCTAACTGAGTGTGACAAAGGAGTCTCTGTGCATGACACCAGAAGCAACACTGAGAGGCACTATGAGCTGGACAAATGTGAAACAGCCATCCATCAGCACAGGCGGGGACAGAGTGGCCAACTGTAGCCCCATTGGATGGTCATGGTCTTCAAACAGCAGAGAAAGATATTTCACACAGGAAGGAATCGCTTGCATGGATAATGAAGGTGTTTTCGCATACAGAGAGAAGATCTTGCCTTCCTAATCCCAGCAGGTTTCTGCTATCCATACGAAATCACCAAATCACAACTTTTATCTTTCATTTAACCATCTCACTGAAGGACATGTTGGTGTCTTGCCACCTCAACTCCACACAAACTTGGACACCACTATCTTACCATTGTTGCGTATGTGTTTGCGTGTGTGTTTGCTTGTGTGTTTGCGTGTGTGTTGCGTGTGTGTTGCATGTGTGTTGCGTATGTGTTTGCGTGTGTGTTTGCGTGTGTGTGAAGTACCGAATGTTAATCTGAAATATTATGTTACTCAATGCTGAATCTGTACCCTACTGATAAGATGTATTAAGTTATGGCCACTAGGTCTTATTATTGATAACATAGAAAAAACCATACCCTTAGTTGAGGAAGAATAATACATTAATAAGACCAACCTACACAACATGCCCCATCACACGTGTGGGTTTTCTATGGGTGCTCCTGTGTCCTCCTACATATAAACATCCATTACATTCATTTATTGGTCGATAAAACCTTCATATATAGAGGACCAAAAAGCTTGGGGGTGGAATTTGGCACCGGCTCACCACGTGTGAATCGTTTTCCCTTTTCATGAGCGAGCGAAGTAATGTGGGCATGACACGTCTAGATTCTGATCATCATTATATATGTAACACGATTTTGTTCCTGGGTAGTAAGTGTTATTTTCTAATTGCTTATGACTCAAAAGTAGAGAAAATGGCTATTATTCCCCACAAACGTTGCTTTTGTGACCATGACTTTACGTTAAGGAATGACACATGCACACGTTTTCCCATTGAAAATAGGTAAATTTTAAAATATCACTGTCCTGGTCACAAAAGCAAAGTTTTTGGGGAATAATAGCCATTGTATGTACTTTTGAGGCATAAGCAATTAGGAAATAACACTTATTACCCAGGAACAAAATATTTGTTTTAAATGTCACACAGTTCCACTGTTATTAATGGAGTGGATTATTAACTTTGCTTTTGTGTCCTGGTCACAAAAGCAAAGTTTGTGGGAAATAATTGCCATTTTCTGTACTTTTGAGGCATAAGCAATTAGAAAATAACACTTACTACCCAGGAACAAAAAATATATTTTTTAAATTACACAATGAATTATTTAAAAGCAGACAACTTTATTAAATTGTTATTCTTCATTTTTATCCTGCCAAATTACTGTTTAATTATTGGGAGGATTTTTTTTATTGCCTACTTCTTAATGGCTGATATAAAATCTTGACAAATACTGCTCAATTAATTGCAATGTTTGCGTGTGTAGTTAGAAGAGAGTGTGTTATGAATTGTAATTGCTTTTGACAGCAATAAAAAATAATGAATCGCATGACATCACAAGGCTGGCCACCAACATTACTCCTCTTATCTCTGTCCAGCAGATAATAGTGGCTTTTGCAGTAGGTTTTTTAAAAGAGAGATCAATGTCTCAGGAAAACATTCAATATATCCCAGGTATCCTTATCGCTTTCCCAGCCTCGCTGGCAGTGTTATTAAGGGATTAGCACTTCTTGCTCTTCTTTATTTAGTTTGCTTTAGTGACTTCTCTACAGATGGGATTCGCACTGGCCATGCTTAGGGTACCTGATGGATACACAATGTATTTGCACAAGTAAATCGGTCCGCATCAGCAACTGTTTTGGCACTGCCAGAGACCATGCAGCAGAACATTCACAATTCCTATTCCTTTGAAACGTTTTGTTTCGTTCGCAGGTCTGTGTTACTCTGCAATTTTTCAACATTGGTGCAAAGGTCCAAAAATGCAATTTACTTTGTAAGATTGTGAGGAATCGTTAGGGAGAGGAAAAAGTAATAAAACTGCAACTTTATTTCCTTACGGTTCGAGAAGCTGCATTTGATCAATGTCCTGCTGTAGTGTGCATTCACACAGCACCTTATCTGCACTGCACAGTTCTGTGTAACATGTGGTGGGCAATCACTGCTTGTGTAATGAGATTTAAAATGAAAAATCCTTTGCATGTTAATATATTCATATGAACTGTTGTAAGCTGGCTACAAGACAGAGATACAAAAAATAGGCAAGTAGGCAGTCGATTAAATGTTTAGGTATTACCGTCAGCCACTCTCAGTCTACTGCTGGATGGTAATCTATCCACGGAGCCACCACCAAACTTTACATATATGGCTATAAACTTGCTTTAATCACTGGCGTGTTTATGCATGAATTTGTATTCCTTCTAACGGCCAATCTTGCCAAATTCATTTTGTATTAATTATTAACTATTTTGTTTGAGCTTCTTTTCATTCTCTAATGGAAGAAAATTATGAAGTGGAAAAATTAGAACAAAAAACGATTGAAAAGAAATTGTATAAATGAGAAATACAGAATAGAAAACAAGAAACACTGTATTAATGGGAAGATGTGGCAATGTGCCTCTGGTGCATCATTAATAGGATGAACAGAGACTGTCTGGCACAGTTTAACTGGCTTTCAGGGTCTAATTAAGGTAGATGTATCATCTATGTTGCCTGCTAGGCGTAATTAATGCTGCAGAGCACCTTCTTCGGGTACAGAAGGCAGCAATCAGGTGCTGCACCACAGCCTCCCTTTATGACAAATTAACAGAGAGTAGCTTGAGCGCTGATCGTGTCTCGCTGATGTCATGCTCTGCCACCCACACAAAAAAATTTGTCAGGGTTGAAGCCTCAATGAACACCGGGGCGCTCATTAAAAACCATGGACCGAGAGAAGCGAGCATTAGCACCCGCTCTGTTTAATTGGCCAGCTCCACACATTAAGATGCCAGAGTGACATTTGGTCTAATGACAGAGTCGGGCCAATCATTGCAGGTTATGAGGTTGTTGGCGGAAGAAAACTATTGCCATAAATATTTAATTCAAACAGTCTGATAATGTATTTTGCTAAAAGTGCAAGGATGCTGGTAATTGTATTATTTTTATTTATGTGTACGGAGAATAGTGTTTCTTTGTTGGTCCTGGTTATTTATTTTCTCTGTTTTTAACAGTACCTCTGTTAGTGATTTATTTACAGCCCGCAGAATAACATCGTGTGTATCCAAAGAATAATTGCTCTCACTATGTCGCCAGAGATAGAGGAACACACAGATTAGAGAACCAACACACATTAGGAAGATGATATTGAATTACGACAAAAGTAATCGGGCTTTGGCAGGAAATATCATTCACCGACGGTGGCCATTGAATGAGATTCGTGACGGAATGTTTAACCAATAGAGGAATTGCAGCCAAGAGGATGACCACTCCAGTGATCGAGTGAGATCAGCTCATGTGCAGGAGTGCTATAGATTGCGACATCAACATTATGTGGGGAGGCCTTCGTCCAGCAGTGAATAAAACATGATGGATGATAATGAAGAGGCTATCATATTCAAGAAAAATATTTGATGTTTTACAGAATTATATTTGGATACATGATCATTTGAATATCACATGAACTAACATGTGTAGATTAAATATTTTCGGATATTACATTAACTGTTAATATTTTAAAGTTAATTATTTGAATCCAGAAATATATTGATAGAAATGTTGAATAAAACAAATAGTAATATACAGTACTAACAACTATAATCATTTTACCAGTCTCTTGTTGTGCTAACGCAATTAATCATTCTTCCGTGATCATGGCATGTTGTATAAGATACTGCCATAACATACATTGCGTTGTGATATCACAGAGGATCACAGCTAAAGTAAGGAATGCCATACATGAGAAGAGTATTCAATGCATTATTTTCGTCATACTGCATTGGCAGTGGAGAAGCACAACAAAAACCAACACATTCAACTATAACACTTCCTGAAAAAGAAAAATGTACAATAGGTGATGCTTGGGGCAATAATGGCCCTTCTACATAGCATGTAAATAGCTATTATGTAGCACTTACGTGCAATTAAAATAGTGGAGTAAGTTGGAACGAAAAACACTTTCGTCAAAATAGTTTCCTTGTCCTCTTGTGATGGTCTTCAGCATCTGACGTCACAGATATTGTGCACAAACATAGCATGCCAAGTATACTTATTTTAATTTAGGTAGGTATACAGTACATAGTTAAATTAAATTTGACAGCCATGTAATGTGTTTAACTATCTGACATTCCAGTATAAATTATTTCTACCTTTTAAATGAAAAGTTCAACAGAAATTCGATGCTCCAATAATCAGTGAATTTCTGTTATTCGCAGATTACCCATGGTTCATGGCTCCTCCAGATCTCTGTGGGACCGTTGATCCTGAAATCCGCAAAAATATATTTATGGATCTCTACCGGAAGTGGCTATTTCCTCCCCATGGATCCACAGAACACCACATCAACAGCATCTGTGGATTGTTATAATTAATCATATCATCTTGACAATTTTTTATATTGCAGAATTATTTGTTTAAGTGTAGTGCATTGCAAAGCAGGCAGTGACCTCTTTAAAATAAAACTCTGAGAAGAGTTTTAAGAGTGGAGATGAAGATACAATCACAGTGGTAATCACCAGTTTTTCCATATAGGCCATGGGCACAAAACAAGTGTTGAATTGTTGGTACCACCTGAGATGGCTACACTGGAGTAGTATCAACTTATTTAGATCACCGATAAAAGTGAGTCATGTAATAAGTATGTTGTTACGATAAATATATTTTATTAGTCATATACAATAACTGGTATCACTAAATATTTCCTGCCTTCAGCAGTTCTCAATTCTGCTTTGGCCCGTGGAGGAATGGGGCAACCACTGTTGTCAAAGCAGTGTGGAATGCATTGTCTGAAATGGTATAGCTTTGCATGCCACATGTGTGCTTGCATAACGAGTCATGTGACCATGAATACATTCCACACAAATAACTCTAACACTTTAGCTCTAATTATGAAATTCTTTACTGATGATACCGTCCCCTTAATATATTCTACATATTATACCCAAATACATGTATTTGGTAAATAGTAAGAAATGGTAATACACTGTTCTCTTTTTCAACACATGTATGGAAAATTTGTATAGGGATCATAATTTATAATGATCATAATTTAGTTCTACATCTGACAATCTGACAATGTAAAGTCTACATGCTTAATTTTTTTCTATCAGCAAGGCTTTTTGGATGTGTTGTGTGTATTTGTCGTAAAAAGTATATATTTGACATTGCTGGTTGAAAAATATGATCCATATTTTCGTGTTATAAAGACTAAAAAATAATTTGAAAGTATTGATATATAAGTTAAATTACACATTTCAATCCACATCCTGATTTTAAGTGTGCATGATAAAATGTCATTACCTTAATTTAAACATTATTTCACAATTACTGGTAATTATCAAAATCCTTTGACATAATTTCTGTATGTGATGGGTACATTCTATTTTCAATTACGACATCTACTTACACTTATGCATGACGAGAGTGTAGTGACATGTTAGCTGGCTTGCTAAACAAAACGTATCAGGTTTGATTCCTGATTTCTGGTTAAAGTAGTTGAAATATTTCCTTTCCTCCGACATAGCATCTGTTCACCCAGTAGTAAATAGGTAAACCCAATTCGCACATCGCATGTGATGGCACAAAGTGTGGACGCTCCTAATTCTTACACTTGGACCACGGTGGGTCCAACTTCCCTCGAATGTGGGAGGCAGTCAGCCAGCAGTGGTTATACAGCACAATGTGCACCACTGGATGCATTTGTTAATCATGAATACCCTATACATTCATCATACTGAAGTTCAGCCCCTTTGTCAATCCACTGCTGGATGAAGGCCCGTGTTGTTCCTGGGATTATTTGACCACGCTTCACCACGAAGGTCAAGTTGGGTTGAGATATCACTCACAACTGATGTTAGCTGTGACAAGGAATGAAAAATGTCATGGCGTTCACAATCCAGTGTGATAGCCACTGTACTATCGCTCCCCCCCCCCACTTAGGTATACCTACTATAATCACCCAGGAATGTCTGTCCTTAATGCTCGTGACGTCACTCCACATCGAACAGCCCCTCTCATTAATATTCATGAGCAGGTAACGTCCTCCAAATGGACACCCCCCCCCCCCCCATTATCCAAGAATGTATGTGTGCAACGCTCGTGATGTCACTCCACGTCGACCAACCCCGCTCGTCATGAACAGATTACGTCCTCCACATGGACCCCTCCCTCCTTAATAATCATGAGCGGCTGACGTAACTCCACATGGGGGGCCGAGGAGCCTCCTCCCCTCTCCTCGGCGTCAACTTACAACCCTCACCACAAAGGCAGAACCCCCACGTCACGCGATCTCCGTAACGCTGTTGAGACATCAAAGTAAAAAGGACATCATGATGAACAAGGGATTATAACCTTAAAATTAAATAAGTCTGTGTCACCGCGTCCTTACAAATTGCACGCGAATGGATGCAATGAATATCACGTCGCGCTCTGCTTTTCACTTGCAAGCAGGGGCGATTTCTTCATTAGGGCGATTGGGCGACGCACCACCAATGTCATTCAACCACAGAGTCACGCTAGCCGTCACTTTCAGCCTCTGGATATAGTCCAATCAGCGTCATGTCACGTTCTGTGGAGTACCGCCTCTTTTTGGGCAATTTCACTACGGCTGAGAATCGCCCCGAGTGGCCCCATAGACTTACATTCAAAGATGTTTTTTTTCGAACGGGGGCGCTGCAATGCATTCTCTATGGCTTCCGGGAGGGCATGCACTAACGTGCTAACGTCATCATACGTAAGCACGTTTCATCCAACAATATAATTTATCGCCACCTAGTAGAATCTTTAATAAATAAACTTGAGTGGTTTGTTTTAATAGTGAGTATATATACAAACAAGATGTATTGTAAGAGTCACTTTATTTTTCATTAATATTAAAGAAGTGAAGTTGCCTTTACATGCTTAAGCTGTTAATTTATTCATTGCATGGGTGGGCCTTATCAATCATCCAGACATTTGCCCCCCCTGAGAGATTTTGCAGGAGCTGCCACTGCTTGCAAGTTTCAGATTTACTGCAATACACCCGTCCTTAGACGGGCAAAAGGCTAGTATTATAGAATTTACTTTACACGAGCGCATAGTGAATTCGATAACCACTACACACCCATTTGAGTATATTCTAATGTCACTGTGAATGATACACATGTGTAGTGTCAACGATTCAGAGACAGAATTTATAGGAGGCACCTTCTTTACTAACAACTTCCATGGTCTCGTCCACACACTCTCCACAGTAGCTTAGCAAAGCCTGTACACAACACTAGCCGTCTAACACTGACGGCGCTGACTGAGATAGCCAACTACTATCCTTCATGGCGCAATATCTAGCGGAGATGTTCAGCGACAACAGCGACGAGACGACAGCGACGACGAGACAAGTCCACTCCCAGAACCGGCAGCCTCGAGCTCCCCGCTCTCGGCTCCTTTTATGCTCCCAGCGTGGCCTGGCTCCACCGTGACTGCACCTCCGTTCTCGAACCCGCCAGCAGGTTCCAGGGCCTCCAGATGGGGTCCTCCATGACCCTTGCCCTAGTTCCTCCTCTCTGCCAACACACACCGTGCACACCCTCACCGGCGTGTGTGCTGTCTGTCCACCACAGCTGCTGCTGCTGCTGTCCACCAGCTGGCGCTATTACACGACACGTGTATATACATATATGACCAAATCACTCAATGCAACCATTCTAATCAGATCTTCAAAGTTAAGTGGAGTTGAGCCTGGATAGTGCTTTGATGGATGACTGCCGTGCATAACAGGTGTTATAGACTGTCAGAGCTATATGGTGGGCAGCAAAGAACAGTGCAGCATAATCCATTCTCTTTGGTTCTTTCGGTAAAGTCACGTAGGTATAAAAAATATATAAAATAAAAAAGTACATAAAATAAATATAAAATATATTTTATACCTACGTAACTTTACCGAAATAACCAAAGAGTATGGATTCCTGCAGTCACGAAAGCTTCAAATCATAATCCATTGTTGAACAGTAGTTCTATGTTCCCGTGAATATGCTGCCCTTCACCAACCTGTTTTGACCAGAATGAGGAGGTATTACTCTTTGGTTCTTTCGGTAAAGTCACGTATAAAGATTAAATAATAAATTAAATAATTGCATACTACGACGTTTCGATTGCAACACAAGCAATCATCATCAGGTATAAAAGAAATAGCAACAAAAATCTAACCAGAAAACTATAGACGGACATATAAGCAGACAGATATCACAAAGATACACAGAGAGAGAACACGCATCGGCACAAAGAGAGAGAACGTCTCTGTGAAGAGGCCTTAAATAGAGAGAGGGGGGCGGGGGCGGAGAGAGGGAGGGGATAAATTAATAATTAGCATGTCAATGAGTAGGGCGACGTGTGGTACGGTACGCAAGCTTGAAAATTAGGAGAACGGGAGAGAAACACACTAAAATTAAATAACCTACGTAATCAACCAGGCTATGCGTTAATTGTGTGTTGACTGACTCTCTGTGTTGCATTACATTACATTTCGATATTTTGCTAGGTTATTTAATTTTAGTGTGTTTCTCTCCCGTTCTCCTAATTTTCAAGCTTGCGTACCGTACCACACGTCGCCCTACTCATTGACATGCTAATTTTTTTTTTACCCCTCCCTCTCTCCAACCCCGCCACCTCTCTATATTTAAGGCCCCGTCACAGAGACGATCTCTCTCTTTGCGCCGATGCGTGTTCTCTCTCTGTGTATCTTTGTGATATCTGTCTGCTTATATGTCTGTCTATAGTTTTCTGGTTAGATTTTTGTTGCTATTTCTTTTATACATGATGATGATTGCTTGTGTTGCAATCGAAACGTCGTAGTATGCTATTATTTAATTTATTATTTTATCTTTATACGTGACTTTACCGAAAGAACCAAAGAGTAATCCCTGCAGTCACGAAAGCTCCAAATTAAGAATGAGGAGGTATGTTCAAATAACCCCAATGACCAGCATGGCATGAGAAGGCTTTAAAACCACGATTGGATTGACAAGGGGCTGTACATGTACATATTTACTGATAAAGGATTACGAGTACTATATGAAGACTACATGTTAATTATAAGCAAGGCTATTAAAATAAATAAAAATGCACTCTCAATTGTTTTAATGTAATTATGCGAGCCCAACTGCAGGCATACTTCTCAGTAAAATGCAGGCACAAAAACCAGGCTTTTGTGCTGCGCGTATTGCGTACAAAGAAGCACAAATGTGGCATTAGGAAGGGAATTACCTTGTGCACCATTGGGCATGCTGGCCTGTAAACAAATTTAAAACCAGTGTCGCGCGTTTTACAAAAACAATAACGTACAGCCAGATCCCCAGCTCTCTCTCTCTCTTTTGCCTTTGCAGTGTCTGGAAATTGTGTGGCGTTTTGACTATAAATCCCAAGTCTAGGCGTTATCCTTCTTAGTGACGAGTCTGAACCTCTAACACCTCACCACTGAGTTGTCTGCTTGTACTCTAGGTAAATATGGGGCGCCACGGTGGTGATATGTTAACTACCTCGCCTGGTATACAGGAGGTTGTGGGTTTGATCCTTACCGTGGTCATGTGGATTTTTCTCCAGCTCCTCTGGTTTTTCCCTCCACATTTAGAATCAATATGCGTCTAGAGTATTTGGCTGCTATAAATGTTCACGTGATAAGCCACTTCGTTGAGATATTATTTGTGGCCAGGTCGCTTCTGAAAAAGAGCTATATAGTTCAGTGGGCCTTACCTGCTAAGATTTTTACAAATTGTTTTTAGTTTAAAAAGTGAACGCTATACATGCAGTGATGAGTAATTCATACGTTTTAAAATCAAATGTTGAAAGACGGGTACAGTACTCATGTGATCTTGATTTGAAGCTTTCGTGACTGCAGGAATCCATACTCTTTGGTTCTTTCGGTAAAATCACGTAGGTAGAAACGTAATAGATCACGACGTTTCGATTGCATCACAAGCAATCGTCATCAGGTGTGACAACCACAGCAAGAAACAACTGCTGAAGTAGGCGAGAGATCTGCCGTGGCACGAGGTTATATAGGCCTCGGCAGTAGGGGGGGAGAGAGAAGGGGGGGGTAGAAAGTGGATCCCGCAACACTTTCTGCGCCCGCCTCCTCCCCCCCCCAAATGTGATGATGATGGTGGTGAAGAGGATATTTGTATAATGTGCATTATAAGTGACATTTTTATAACTCTCAATCTGTTTGCCCTGAGGTTGGATTTTTATAAGGGGCCGTCCATAAATGACGTCACACACCTAGGGGGTCAGACATTTGTGACGATGTGTGACGAGGGGGGGGGGGTGAGAAATGTGACGCCACATCAAAATGCGCAACTTTAAATAAATATAGACAACACGTTCTACTTAATTAAATAGACTTTTTAATAAATGTTTTCTCCTACAACATCAGAGTGCAGCGCCACATTAAATACGCACTACAATAGCAATAGTTTAAAGCGATTTGAAGCATGTTTTATTCTTTTTGGAGGGGGGGCTGAGCTTTGTGACGTCATATTTGAGGGGTGGGGGTCTGAATTTTTTGACGCCGTGTGACGAAGGGGGGGGGGTCAAAATTGTCCAAAATTGCTTGACGTCATTTCTGGACGGCCCCTAAAATATTTGTTCCATTCAGAGCTGAGTGCTGCCTTCATGCAGAGAGCCCTGTTGTGAATGGGGAACAACCTTGGATGGCTGCAAATCGGTAAAGCAATTTGGAAACAGATTGTTGTGGTCTCACGAGGCCTTCATCTCTTCAGAAAGAGTGGAGTTGATAATTCATTGACTGTACGCGATCCATGTTCACTGCTGATGATATATATACCTTCATTTATATATGTGCATTACACATCAATGAGGTTTGAAGAATTGTGTTTAGTAGATATTGCAATTAACAAAAACCTGCCATACCCTCTCCCTTTTGCTCTCCCTGAAACACCTCTTTTCTATTGAAAATGATTTTGCGACTACATCTCTGCATATCAATGTCAAACCTTCTTTTTATATAAGGTTAGCAAAATATACATCAGCAGCAGCCATGATTTACTGCTGGATCATGGATTATGATCCACCTCTTTTCTGCAAGCCAGCAGATCTCATCCCTCAATTTCCGCTGTCGTCATCCTCCCTTTCTTTGGCTACCATTCCGTCACCAGTCTTGTCCATTGACGATCATCCCTCCACGTGTTGTATCCTTCCCAAACCTACGGTCAATATGCCTCCAATTTGCTCTCTAATCCATCGGTATCACTTTCTGCCTCTCAGTGCCGTTTTAGATTGTCATCTCCGTATACTTGTTTGCACACATATCAGACTTAATTTAATTTTCTTGTCAAATGTAAATTTCTTTTAACTATATCATAGCAGATAATAGGCACTGATAGAAACTTGTCCTCCTCAGGCACATTTCTATGCTGATTTTCATGATTAAATCAAGTCTCTCAACAGTGGTCCAATCTGCTTTTGTTCCCATCATATGCATCATTTGTATTTTCAAGAGTTTCAAAAGATATTTACAGGCTGTATATATTTTTTTGGATTCCCTGTATATTGAATAGGAGCAATATTATGTAATAGTTGTCCGATTATGAAGCAGCAGCTATTTGTCTTGGATGTTGTTATTTGTCAAGATTTTAGATTTTGCTAGTCTGGTTACAATTGCATGTATGTGGTGTGTTTGATAGTGACATGTTTTGATCTCTTAGTTGCTGCATTCTGTACAGCGCTGTGTTGTGGGCAGCCTGTTCCATTTGCTTACTGGTGATGCTGGAAAAACCCTAAAAGAAATATAACAAAATGTAAAATAACATGTATGCGGATTGCTCTGATAAGGAAAAAAAGCCGTAATTTCCTCAAATTGTATTCATCGCAAAACATTCTAGGAAGAGTAATTTTGTGGCAGCAAAAAGCACGCCAAGTTCAGCCTTTTACATTTTTTTTACAATTCATGTATGCAAACAAAACATTAATAAAAAAGGAATTATTCAACGTAACTTGCTTGGAACTGACTATAATAAATATAAAATGTATTTTGTCCATTGCTTCTTTTGACCATGGTAGCACGATAAGCCGACTGCCCATTCGTTGTGTGTGGTGTTGTCAGTGGAATATATTGTACCTGGCAACAAGGGAAATTCAATGTAATTTTAAAGTCCATGGTCAATCATTCAAACACATGTTGTGTGAAAGTACTGCATTTGTATGGATAAATGTACTATTTCAGTGTTTGTGTTTTGTGCACGCCACAGGGGAATGAGTATTCTTATTACAGATTTCCAGATATGGGCTTAATGACATGACATCTGTCATGCTACGTGCTGTACATTGTCTACAGTAATTGGGTTCGACTGTGTTGATATTTTTTTCTTTAAAAATGTACAGAAAAAAAGTATTTTCTTTCTCAGTGAAGGCTTGGGGGGTGGGGGGGTCTTCACCATTTGTATCTATGAGCCAGTAGTCGAAATTTCACATTCCCATTGTGAGAAAAAAACATGGTTAAAATTGTTATTGGATGCACTTTTTTTATGAAACTGGGGTTTATGTGAGTTCCGATGACATTGCCATTTGCAAAAATTTGACTGACCAACAATATGATTGCTTTAATATATAATACTATTGTTACATAAATTCAGTAGACCTAACTTCCGTAGGATTACACATTTTATTCATAAAGTTTATTTCTGATATGTTGAAATATTTAAATGACTTTCTGAATCACTTGAAGATCAGAAAATTTCTGTTTTTGTCTCAGTAAAACTAAAGCCTTGTGTTGCCCCCAGGAAAATTGTTCGAGTTAACATCAATCACTCACAATCACCTGTGTTATGAATATCCAAATTATTTTTTATTGTGAATCACCTCAAAACATAGCCTCCCCACCTTGTTGTATGTAAACACTTCAGCATATAAAAATCTGTAAATTGCCTTAATGTCAAAATCATCAGCTTTTTTTTTTATCCACTGCTGGAATGAATATCTCCCCTTGCTGGCAAAATCCCTCACGGTTTTAGGTTGCCACCATTAATCTTACTCAGTCTCTTAGCGGCGTTCCCCACCTTTGATATGATTCCTTCACTTATCTTGGCCTTCAGCCATCATCCTTTGAAGTCTCCTCCCCAAGTTCACACCATATTACTTGGCGACAAATGCAACACTTTTCTACTTCTACGTTTTGTTAAGGTAAATGGGTAAAAATTAAATTTAAATTAGATGTAATATTTTAATTGAGGTCTCCAAAAAGATCAAGTAAACTGTATTGATATATGACAAATATATTGTTTGTTTTTAGTTGTTCAATATTCCTTAAGTACTTGGTATCTGCAATATTGATGTTTTTGTCTTTTGTTTTTGTCGTTGCTGAGCTCACAAACCACGCATCTGCCTTGTAACATAGCCAGGAAACTGGCTAAATGGGATTATCTGTGCAATAAATAAAATAAACGTAATCTCAATGTATTTGCATGAACTTTTTAATATGCTGCTCATTATATTTGAGAGGGGAAAAAACCTTAATTGGAGGTTGAACAAACATATCCTTGTATTTCAATGGACACAGATTATTCCATACAATAAACATAGAGCATTTCAAGGTTTAATTCAAGAACTCTGATATTTTATTCACTAATACTGCGAAAATAGTGCACCTGATCCCTATCCAATGTTGGGTAGTTATATTAAAACATATATCACCACATTGAAACATGCCAATATATGTCTAATCTGCTGGCCAGACATTTGTGTCCTATGGAAATTTAATTAATTATTAAACGTAATTATGTTAAAGTTGCTCAGTGCATTTCTGGCGTTATGAACAGCAGAGTTACCTGCTAAGGATGTTATTTTAATTGTCACAGTTATTTTAAAATTCGTATATCGACATCACAAATGATGCACATCTTCCGTGAAGTAATTTCAACCCTTCTCCACACAGGACTTTCCTTCTAAAAGTCATGTAAACTAGGTGATTATTACGAACTCAATTTGTAATATGTAATTTATGTAAACTAAATTTCGATTTAAAGCTTTCGTGACTCTTGGTTCTTTCGGTAAAGTCACGTAGAAGGGAAATAATAAAATAATAAAAATAAAACATTATTAAATAATTCTCACGACGTTCCGGCCACAACGCAAGCAGCCGTCGGGTGAAGAACAGGTCTGTCGGGAAGACAGCGTCTGAATGAAAACTAAGTAAGACAAAGGTTACAATATCAGGTAAAAATGGACAACACCGGATTACCCTTTATATGTGACTAGCTTTACTACCCGGCTTCGCCCGGGACTTGGATTCACCACGCCCGGCCGCCTTTGTCTCCCCAGTGGCGATGTTCACACACACCAGTTACTCGTTTAAGGCTGAGTAGACCTAGGGGAGGCCCAGGACCGGTTCAAATAATCGTCACCGGTGGTGGCCGTGAGCGGGAATCGAACTCGGGTCGCCGGGTTCGTAGCGCAGCGCGCGAACCACTACACTACAATGCGTTACACGTTCACACGCGCGGGTCACGTGACAGATATGACGTCACAGCTGACTTGGCGTGCAAAAAATCTATGCATTATTGAGCTCCCCCCCCCAAAAAAAAAACAAGTCGATTTTTATAATTTTTGCATGGTGTACAGTCTGTAAAGTACCCACATCGAAAATTTCCAGTTTGTTGCATGTCGGGAAGTACGCTAAACATTTTGAACAGACACACATAATCACAACTTTGCCTTTTATATATATGGAGATTAAACATTCCTTTCAACTTCAACTGTAATTTGTGCTACAAATGGGAATTAATTTGAGTTTATTTTTGCACAACATCAGGTTCGTTTGCATTAAGGAATGGACACGAACTACTCTGAGTCATTTCATAACACAGCGATGTGATTTTTTGCTTTAAATATGATGTTACTCAATTCCATCATTAAAAGTTAAACTTAATTTGTGCCAAACAATTTTTATTAAATTAAATTAAAAGTCACTGATAAAAGTTGAAATATGCTGGTGATGCTTTCAACTTCTAATCATGTAAAAAATAAATAAAGGACCAACAAATATTTAACTGTGCATTCTGTTCAATTTGAAAGCTCAATGAATGCCCTCGTGAACGTAAATGCTGTGAAAATATATATAGGTTAATGCGCCACCGAATGTGCTTCAGACCATTAGTATATAATGTACTGTATTGTGTGAATCCCATTAAATTGTTGAAAAACCTTCACCGACCACAAATGCTGCTTCCTACTTTGAAGCCTGATTAGACCATTGTTTATCTTCAATAAACAGGCCTCATAGCTATATTCTTAGGTTTTCGGTAAAGTCACGTAGGGGCTGCTCTTCAGTTTCTACGTTCGTTCGTTTCTCAGTCCGCTTGTCCTGGTGAGGGTCGCGGCGGCAGCGTGTTGCGTAGGGCAGTCCAGACCTTCATTTCCCTGGTGACAGACTCTAGCCCTTCTTGGGGAATTCCCAGGCGTTCCAAGACCAGCTGAGCAACATAGTCCCGCCAGCGTGTCCTGGGCCACCCCGGGGTCTTCGCCCAGTGGGACGGGCCCGGTAGAGTTCCAGGGGGAGTTTACCGGGGGGCATCCTTACCAGGTTACAGTGGTAATACACCACGGGTCATACATATAACCAGACAAATAATGTCAGAACCTAAGGTGACTTGTAAAGCACTTGACATTCGACTATATCATTTTCTATGAGATAGAGACTACAAGGACATGTTTATGATTTCTCAATGCATAGCTACCGATAGTGCATGTTTTTTATGATGTCTGCCACTTATGTTCCCAGGGGGACAACATAATGTAGTGTGGTGCCTGTAATATTGAATTCCCTCCCTTTCCACGTAATTTCTACTACTTCTCCCGTCAAGTTATAGGGTACCTAGTTCCGTGCTCTGAGAGCTTTCAGAATTTTAGTCTGCCACCAGCTCAGCTTCGCCACGCTGTAATTGTGGAAATCCAGCCAATCCAACCACTTTCACTCTTCAGTGCAGATCACTGAGGGGGCCCTCATCCTCTGAACCCACAGTCTTCCCTTGAGGGAAGAATTTCTACCCTTCTGACTCTTAGTGGCTGTCCTTGTGCTTGGCATTGTGTGGTTGACAGATATTGCCTTCAAACACAATTTTTTCATCACCTAAAATATTGACAGACTAAATAGAGGCAAATTGCAGTAATTCAGCGGATGAATATGTAAAAGTTAATAAATTTAAATTCTGTGCTTTTTTTTACTTGACTCGACGAACAAAGAAAACATGTTTTGAAGGAATATATCTGAAAAACACCATAGAATATGTAAATCTGGGGCAGTTATTGAAGGCAGGTCATGATAAAAATTATTAAATATAGAGCTTTGAGCAGGAACAAACATGTTTTGAAGGAATATATCTGAAAAATACCATAGAATATATAACTCTGGGGCAGTTATTGAAGGCCGGTCATGATAAAAAAAATTATTCCATATAGAGCGTTGAGCAGGAACAAGTTGGAGTGCTCTTGTAAAATATAATTAAATCATGACAATCAACATACTAACGTGCCGAAAGAGGCACAATTTCAATTGGGAACATTTACCTGCAATAAATAGCTCAAAAATATGGACAGGAAGACAGCTGGACGGTGCACAACGAGTCACGAAGATAATTACATTTACAGACGTAAAAGAGATGCGTGAATATGAGAACAAATACAAATAAGAGATTTTATTGTGACTGTTAATAGCTATAGATTCATATTCACGCGAAGAGATGCTGGCCAATGGATGAGATTGGAGATGGAGTGGTGGCCAGGGGAGGGATCACGCCTGAGTGGATGACCGCTGGAAGTGGTGATATCAGCTGCCGTTCAAGAGTGTGATGGATTGTGACAGCGTTTGAGATCGTGGGGAGTGGACTCAGGATGTTTATTTTAACTGGGGAATCCGATGAGCTATGAAGATATTTTTTTCACAGATGTCCAGTAGTGGCTCGTCAGCGAGGTACATCAACAAAAAAACATATAAAAGTTAAGCAAGTCACTCATGAATAATTATAAATAATGTAAGTACAAATTAAATTTCGATTGAAAGCTTTCGTGACTGCAGGGATTCATCTTCTTGGTTCTTTCGGTAAAGTCACGTAGAAGGGAAGTAATAAAATAATAAAAATAAAACATAATAAAATTATTCTCACGACGTTTCGGCCACAACGCAAGCAGCCGTCCTCAGGTGACGCTGTCGCCTCGACATACCTAGTTTTCACCTGAGGACGGCTGCTTGCGTCATGGCCGAAACGTCGTGAGAATAATTTTATTATGTTTTATATTTATTATTGTATTACTTCCCTTCTACGTGACTTTACCGAAAGAACCAAGAAGATAAGTACAAATTGTTGACAAATCTGCAGGTATTTATGTACGAGTGCAAACATCAACATCAACTGCAAGCTTGGGCAAGGCAAACAACAACAGTCCAAGACCAGCCAAGACAATATAATCCCTCGATTACATTTCACTTGCAAACGTAACTATAGATAAGTAAGGTCCATAGTTGAAACAAATTTACTCATTAAAAACATCAAATTTACATTTAATAAAAGTTTCCCAGCAGTATATAGAACATAGCTCATGATGATGATTAACAGTCTATGATATCCAAGACAATTGTCATCTGCTTTACAGAATTATAGTTGGGAACACAATCATGTAGTATATTTTATTAAATAGGACACTATAACACAGACTATTGCAGCTTATTGTTGTGAATGTACACGTAGCTAGGAGCGCACGGTGACTCATTTTCCTCAAAATAGGCATCGACTTCCCGATGTCTCTATAATTCACCTGAAATGGGAGAATTTCGACTGTATATACTGTACAAGACTGCAACGTACACATATACATGAGGCTCCTCATTATTAATGTAAATAACAAAAAAAACGCGCTGGACTAAATTGTATGAATAATATTTATTACGTTACTTCCTTTATTGATTTCAGGTTGGAAATATATCCAAAAAAATATGGCAAATCTTTCTATTCCATTCTTCAAACAAAGATCTCATATGGCAGTAACCAATGTGCCAATAAAGTGTCTCTATGAACAATGTCTTACAAAGCAAAAATGAAAAATGTGAGGATATCAGCAGCATTGATTCAACCCAAGCAAACTCCGGACTGATTTCGGCATGCAGTGTTTTATCAAAGACGGGCTTGCTTGAACCAATGCTGGTGAACTGCAATGTGTTTATAGGCAAGGACCCTCCCTGTTAATTATGAATCCTCGTTCTACATACACTTCATAATACATCGTCAAAGAATGATGGCAAATCGTTATATTCCATTCTTCAAACAAAGATCTGAAATGGAAGTAACCGATGTGCCGGTAAAGTGTCTCTATGAAAAATGCTTTACACAGCAAAAAATAAAAATGTGAGAAAATGCATTGCCCGTTCCAAGCCATCTTGCAGAACTTACACGACTTGCCATTCATGCAGGGGCGGTTTCTTCATTAGGGCGATTGGGCGACGCACCACCAATGTCATTCAACCACAGAGTCACGCTAGCCATCACTGTGCCTCTGGATATAGTCCAATCAGCGTCATGTCACGTTCTGTGGAGTACCGCCTCTTTTTGGGCGATTTCACTCCGGCTGAGAATCGCCCAGAGTGTTCCCATAGACTTACATTCAAAGATGTTTTTTTTTCGAACGGGGGGCGCTGCAATGCATTCTCTATGGCTTCCGGGAGGGCTCGCACTAACGTGCTTACGTCATCATACGTAAGCACGTTTCAGTCAACAATTTTATTTGTCGCCACCTAGTGGAATCTTTAATAAAAGAAACTTGAGTGGATTGTATTAATAGTGAGTATAGAAACAAACAAGATGTATTGTAAGAGTCACTTTATTTTTCATTAATATTAAAGAAGTGAAGTTGCCTTTACATGCTTAAGCTGTTAATTTATCCTTTGCATGGGTGGACCTTATCCTTATAAATCATCCAGACATTTGCCCCCCCTGAGAGATTTTGCAGGCGCCGCCACTGCATTCATGTATGATAATGAATTAATCTAGTAACATTTCAAGTCTGTAGCGACCTATTGAGCATCCTCCTCTGGCTCAGTCAAAAAAAAATGTGTCTGTGTTGGCCAAGGTGCCCAAAGTAATTAGCTTTTACCTGCACCCTGCTTGGCACTCGACCCTTGATACTCAAAGGAACACAAAGATAAAAAAAATGTTGACCTTGTGCACAGAGCGGCAAAGCTAAACCAATTACAGTGAAAACCGTGAAAGGGTGCGACTACTCGCTGGGGGAGACTGCCCCTTGGTGTGTCATGGTTAGCTCACTGGACTTGCAATCCAGAGGTCACCGGTTCTATTCAATCTCCCAGCGTGGCAGTTGCAACAATTGATAAGGTTTCACAAACGTCCCCATCTCTGCCCACCCAGCTGTACATAACAGCTGCGTAATGTAGCTCTCAGAGACGCCGTCTTGTCTTCTGTATATTATTAAGAAAGATAAAGTCCAATGACAACTCAACACGTAACCGCGAGTGACTCTGTACACTTGGGTAGTGGCACAACTCTATTCTGAGACAACAGAGCTTCCGATCTCAAGACAACTCGCAGACGACGGAGACGACCCGATCCAAGGGCAACTACGATGACGACGACTGCAGTCCCCAACACCAAGCAGCTCCACACCCTTCATTCCCAAATTCTCACCGCACGTGGCCCTGTCGACCACCGCCCTTATTACACTTTCCCACCATTGGATCCCGTGCTCCCCCACACCTGATCTTGTCAATGCTTGCCTCGATAATCATCATTAGCCCGGCCATTAATAACCATGGTCCCGGGGAACCACACTGTTATATAAATGGGTAACACCACAGTTAACCACGTGCTGTGGGTTGTATTATGGGTACTCCCCCATGTCTTCTAAAATCATAGGCTATAGGAAATTTACAGTGCAACCCTTCTTAGCCACTGCTCCCCATCTGTTCGAGAGACGCAGCTTTAAAGGTTAAAATAACTTGAAGTAGAACACAAATGAAAAAGGAGACATTTTACATAATGAAGATTTTAATATTTCCATGCGAATCGCTCACGGATCATAGCCCTCACAATTGCAACTCCAGTGCCAACACAGACGTACATACGATTTTCTATTGCTGTATATTTATGTGATAGTTTTACGTATTTGCATTGCATGAATACTGCCACATTTGAATATTATAAACACTAACCATGCATGCACGCATTCTGTCTTCAAATATTGCACATTATGATGATTAATTTTGTTCTACCAATAAGTAAAAAAACGTTACCCAGCTGAATGTTCTTCCATTTCATGACGCATCACGACGACTATTTAACTAATACCTTAATTTAGTCTCATCGGCCATAAATGAGCAAAATACATTTGGCAGTATGTTTTTTACAATTACTTTTTAGCTGACTATAAAATAAGCATTCGTTTTTAATATAATAATTGCTATTTAGTCTTGTTTTAAAGGTTACTTGTTCTTCACCTGATGATATATTTATTTCACTTAAAGGGAATTTAGGTGCTTTTCCACAATACTAAAATGTCTGGTCCCAATACTTCAAAATGTCTGAAAAGATACTGTATATGTTTTTTCTCACAAGAAACAATTTCTAGAATGTTTCCCTCGTTGTAAGAGTTCAAGGGCCACAAAATAGACCATTGTGGCCTCACAATTCAAGTTTAGACTGGAGCCGAGGTTTCCAAAAATTGTGCCAGGCATAGTAATGAAATGGAGCCTCTTGGGAAGAAGACATTCGTGAATGTTTCATAGGAAAAGTTATCCAATGCTTTATATATGATACAAGATAGGTCATAATGTGTCCACGTGGCTATTTTTTTTCAAGATACAGTATATAAATGTGTTCGTATCTCAGGAATGGAATAAATGTTTATATAACCATCAGCAGAATGCAGTGATGGAACCACTATTCAAACTGCCACCACATTTAAGCTGCGTCAATGGCTATACACAACGTACAAATTAACTAATTGTTGCTTCATTCGAAGTATACATAATATAGCAAATGCTCAAAAACAAAAAAAAAATGTTTTATACATCATTGAGGCTGAAAGGAACATCTTGACATGTTGGCCCACTAACCTTCTTCGGAAAATATCGAGGTGTACACACAGAACAGAAGAGTCCTCAAATAGTTCTGATAGATGAATGCATTTGGATGGTGGGTGCTGTTGGACGATGGGGTGCAGTAAGTCATCAGCGTTTGAATATGTTTAACGCATTCTAGAAATAAATACGGGTGTTCGGATTGTCTGAGGGAAATGTAAGGCGTTTTCTAAATTTGTGGACATCTAACAGTTGTTCAAATGTAACTGATGGCATCTGTTGTGATGACGAGGAATGTGGACGTGAACAAGCTCTTTGAAGAACAAAAGCCACACGTAGTGCATGTGTACTCTAATATATCACTGCAGAGAGACGAGACTTGTCTTAATGTAAGACTTGACATTAGTAGAGGCTTATGACATTTCCACTAGGTGGGGCTGTTGTGAATGACCTCTGAAAATATGGCGTTATAATTAAGAAAAACCTCGTACTGGTAGGAACCTCCTGGTTACACCTGCCCACAGGGGATTATTGTGTCCGTCCGTCGTGCATCCAAAAATGGGAAGGGTGGGGCTGGGTGGAGAGTGGAAGGTGGGGAGCGGCTGGGTGGGGAGGGTGGGGAGGGGCTGGGTGGGGAGGGTGGGGCTGGGTGGGGGGTGAGAGGGGTGGGGCTGGGTGGGGAGGGGCTGGTCACCCCGTGGTGCCCTTATAAAACTCAACGTTTAACCTACTCACGCCGGCTTGTGCCCACCCTCACAGTCGGCCATATTTGCGGAATACACCACGCCGCCGTTGACCCTGGCCATTGACCGAGCAACCCAACGTTCCTACCAGCTCCCTCCGCAGGAATGTGCTAATGTTATTGGCCTTCCCGTGAAAGTGATATAACTGTCTTATCAACCAACGGTAAGAATTTATAAACAATACGAAACAAAACAACAAATCACTCAAATGCTGTCCCCATGACCCTCAAGTTCACACTACACAACCCCTTTGACACTGCCAAAAGCCGTGACCTGTTATATTTGCACAGCGCATCCTAGCGTCGTGACATCGTCTCACTACAGCCATGGGCGTCTTTTTCACCACCCGGAATGGGTCTCGAACGGCGGGGCTACAATGAATGAAGAAGGGACATCTCTCACTCGGACAGCTTCACAGCTGCCCCTAGACCTCCCCGAGGCACAAATCAGACTGTGGTTTTGCAGCGGTTTCTAATACGAACAACCTAAAATGTTATCTTCATGACAAAATTCACGCCTCTAATAGACGAACCGCGCCGGTTTGTCCTCCTCTTAACTGCACAGTTCATGTTGTTACAGGCACACCAGGGACGTGCGGTCAGGGGAGGCAGGGGAGGCAGAGCCTCACCTGTCATACTCCCATGAAAATAGCTGTTACTAAAAAAATCAAATTAAATTAATATTAAGATTTTTACACTGATCTGTGTTATAAATGTCATTTCTGTACGATTCCAATCATTTTTATAGTCAAAATTGCCAAATTTGCAGAAACTCCGCTGCAAATACAGGAAGAGACGAGAGGTGAGGAAGAGACGAGAGGTGAGGCAGCGACGAGTTCAGCCTCCCCTCTGATTGCGCAACCCCTCAGTAACTGGATGGAGCGCGGGCAATAAGCGCGTGCCTGCTACTATCTCAGTATGTCACCAATGTAATGTTTGTAGACCCCTTCATTTCATTTCCTCGCCTTCCATACTCCAGGTAACTTATTTCACCTATGTGTATAAAGATATTTAGGCTCGCTGGTCTCGTCATAAAATTGCAATAAAAAAGCACCAGGGGAGGCAGCTATCACATCTGCCTCACTGAGGGGGACGTGTCTAACACGCCCCCCTCAGTGAGGACACGCCCCCCTCTGTGAGGCCACGCCCCCCTCTGTGTGTGACTCTGGCTCTGACACTAGCCAGTGCCTCCCCAGCCATTGACCTCACCGCACGTCACTGAGGCACACACTTGCAGGTTGAGTGCAAATCCAATGTCTATGCATGTTCGTATGTCACAGATATCCTGTGGGTTATACATGTATGGTTGGTGACTTATGTATTCATCATTTGGGCTTAAAACTAATAATTAAAGCTGTAGTTCGCATTCCAAATAGCCCGATTCAAACATGAAGGAATATACGTGCAGGCCATTTCTTCTTCAAACATGCTTATTCACATTGACCATTCTATTCACGAAAACATGTTTAATTAAACAATCACATTTGGCCAATGTTGGATGTCCAACACACTGATAAAACATTACAACTTCAGGAAATCCTCATAATAACGTTTTTTAATGCGTTAACAAAAAGTGACAGGCGCCAATTACTCTTTGCACCCCCATTGAGTCCAGCATCTGACAGCACCAATGGAAAGGAAGAGCATGCCCAAGCTCTCCAAAAATGACAATTCATATATTTCTTAAATGGATAAAATGTTTCGATTTAAAGCTTTCGTGACTGCAAGGATTCATATTCTTGGTTCTTTCAGTAAAGTCACGTAGAAGGGAAATAATAAAAATAAAACAATAAAATTATCACGACGTTTCAATTACAACACAAGCAATCGTCATCAGGTGTGAAAACCATAGCAAGAAACATTTTTCTTGCTGCAATCGAAACGTCGCGAGAATTTAATTGTTTTATTTTCATTATTTTATTATTTCCCTTCTACGTGACTTTATCGAAAGAACCAAGAATATGGATGAAATGTTGTTACTTGCAACGTGTGTTTATTATGTTCTATTTTGAACCACTTTTAAAGTAAACATGGAGCATGATAATATATTGCAATGGTTAAATTAACAAATTATGTAAATTATTCAACAAATATTGCATGTCAAAATAATAAGTTATTATTACATTTGACGGTGCACTCTCAAGGGTTTAATCGTGCTTGTGCCAGACTTTTTTTTTAATTCACCAACTTCTAAACAAATGCAGTTGCTTCAAAGAACCTGCGTAAATAAAAACATGATATCCATTCAGCAGTTTGTGAACTTTATTGATCTTCCATAATAGAGTTGTTTTGGGGTTAGATCGCATAAATATATAAATGTGTCGTTAAAACCCGCCACCACCCGACACAGCCAACTAGTGAGGGTTGTCACGTATACAGAACGTGGCCAATTCGTCACGAGTACAGCACACCGGTGTGTTGGGGAGCCAAGCCACAACATTTACAATCTGAGTACGACGTTTCGCCAGTAATTGCAACTAGCTTCATCAGGCAACAGCCAGATTCTTAACGACACATTTATATATTTACGCAATCTAACCCAAAAAAACCTTTATTATGGATGATATTGGTCACGAAAGCGACCAATATCAGAGAGAGCCGCCTCTTTGGTTCGATTCAAGAGGTCGAATCAGTGATGACATTGTTGGTTTTCGTAACGAGGTGGTGGGTAGGATCTCTATTGATTTTGGTTTAGCAGCCATCATTAAGTAGGTCCTGAATTTTGTTATTGTATGTGGTTTTGCCCATGATGACAGTGGCATTGCCCTTGTCGGCTGAGAGGATGACGATGTCATCTCTCTTTTTAAGTTGAGAAAGCTCAAAACACAGCCACCATTGCGGTGGTTTTCTTACATTGACATGCTAATCTCTCACAATACAACGGCCACCTCCACAGCTTTGTTTTCCTCGATGTGACGGTGGCGCCCGGTTTTCTTACATTGACATGCTAATCTTACATTAACAGGCTAAATGTCTCGTTAACAAAGCCACCGTTGCGGTGGTTTTGCTACATTGACATGCTAATCTCTCGCAATACAATGGCCACCTCCACAGCTTCGTCGTCGTGGAGGTATATCAGCTCTCCGATCTTACATTTACACGCAAATTCCATCTCTAGCCCCCCCCCACGTACCCTTGGGCTACACCCATCTCAAACCTATATAACAGCCTGCTTCAGCAGCTCTACCACTAGATTTTTTCCTGCCTCAGCAGCTCTCCCGCTATATTTTTTCACCTGATGACGATTGCTTGTGTTGCGATCGAAACGTCGTGCTTTTTATTTTATTGTTCTATCTACGTGGCTGCACTGAAAGACCCATAGAATATGGATTCGGAATGCAGTGTCTCATCAAAGACAACCAATGCTGGTGAACTGCAAAAGTATTTATAGGCAAGGACGCTCCCTGTTATATATGAATCCTGGTTCTACATAAACTTTATCATATATAGTCAAAGATCATCTATATAACCACAATATACTTTTTTGGGGCAAGTGCTGTTAGCTAGCACCTATGAAGGTCACACAGCACATCAGGGGGTGGGTGAAGAGCACCATGCCCAACTGTCTTTGTCTCTGTATTGGCGATGTTTACACACTGCACCAGGTACTTATTTGAGACTGAGTGGACCTAGGGGAGGCCCAGGACTGGTTCAGATAATCGTCACCGGTGTTGGTGACAATTATCTAACCGCTGCACTACTCCTCCCCTTATAATATATAGCACAAATATAATTTGCGTCATTGTGGAAATATAAGTAACAACATAAATCAACAGCCAATACGCCTCACTCTGTTATAACTGCAGAGTATACATTTATATAAAAGCGTTGTATCCCAGTTTTGGGCGATTGTACTCTCACAGTCGCCTTTTCCTCTTTATTTATCAAAATCTGAATCTTTATTTATCTTGGAGAGATCCGATAAGCTATGAAGCTCTTTTTCAGAGATGTCCAATAGGGATGAGTCGGAGAGTCACAACAACAAACAATACAAAAAAAACTATAGGAGTGCAAAGTATATGGAAGGTAAGCAATATAAAAAAAACGATAGGAGTGCAAAGTATATGGAAGGTAAGCAATACAAAAAAAAACGATAGGAGTGCAAAGTATATGGAAGGTAAGCAAATCACTCAACATAGGTAAGGCCCACTGAGCTAGTATTTCTTTTCCAGAAGCGACCTGGCCACAAATACCTGGCCACAAATAATAGCTCAACGCATCAGTTGAGCTCATTGGTGATTTTGTTCGGCATTTTAGTCACAGATTTCCAATCATAGAGTTAATCAGCTGCAAATTCATCACCAATTAAGAAAAAAGTGCTCCCCAAGATGTAGTTTAGTTTTCTAATGCTATGGAGCATTTACAAATCAATACCAGTTACTCAGTAGATTCATTGCTGGCTAAAATAGCCAAACCATTAGAATGACTAGCTGTTGTTGTCTGACAGCATTAGAATTGCATTCAAGGAAATCTACTGGTCTGGGGTGAGGGTGTACAATTCGATCATTATGAATTTTGTGTTTGTTTATATTCTGAGTAAAAAAAAACTAATGTTTTTTCCCATTAATAATTCTAACGTTTTCGTACAGAACTCTTATCCACGGCAGTATTACCCACGACTCATATTTTCTATGGGACCTCCAGGGTCTGTGGAACTCCTATTATCCGTGCTCCTATTCCTCCTATTCGAGGTGATTATCCATGATTTTCCTATCCTCCATTGGGGAACGGCTTCCTATTATTCACAGTATTTGTCGCAGATGGAGTCAAGCAGCATACTCATTCTATAATCCGCGTTTATTTGTTGGTCTTGTATGGAACAGAGTGTTGCCCCCTATCACGCGTGGGTTTTTCCCCCGGGTGCTCCAGTTTCCTTGCACGTATAAACCGTCATTAATTGAGTTGTAACACCTTAAAAAATAGAGAACCGCACAGCTTGGGCAAACGGTGGTGGCATTGCTTCCCCAGTGGCTATACATTTCCACGTGATGAGCCACTTTGTTGAGCTACCATTTGTGGCCAGGTAGCTTCTAAAAAATAAGTTAATACCTAAGTGGGCTTTGCATGGTAGGATGGGGATGGTTTAGTTTTATTTGTATGTTTTTGGATTATTCGTTTACCTTTCTTGTATTTTGCACTACTATCGTGTTTTTGTATTGTTGTTACATTTTTACCCACCCCTACTGGACATCTGTGAGAAAGAGCTTCATAGCTCACTGGATTCCTCCAGTACAAATAAATATTCTGATTCGGCTCATGCGTGCATAATCCCCCCCCCAAATTTGACGGACTCATTTTCTCGTGCCAGAGCGCTGGCTCACTGCATGAGTGCCATCGCGCCTCTGAGTAATTTATTTCAAGAGTATCGATTACAGTATTTGCAGTATTTAATGTAAGTATAGTGAAAATTTGTTTTCCGGGGACATCTGTGCAAGTCGCTCATTGAGCCAGCAGCCCAACTTGTACTTTGTTCGCTAATTATAATGTCTGCAATGCCTATTATTGGAATATTACGTGAGGCTGCATTTCGTTCCCATTGTTCCTGAGCTAAGGTTGTCCTAGGGCTCTCGGTCATATTCGTCGAAATAATCTAGTCGGCAAAATACTTTATACACTGTTGGGTAGAGATCTATCTCCCGACCCTCAGGCTCCAAGATGACATCGACAATCATGATATATATATACGCTAATATACTCCCCAAGCCTTTTATCTTACAACTTGGAAAATGTAAAAACTGCTGTGCAGCGTGCAATTAAAAAAATGTAGCTAACGCTTAAAGATATAAAACATGTATTTTTCATAGATATCACAATTTTTTCGACTATTTTCCTCCAAGGGTTTGATCAGCTGCCTAATAAAATGATTACTTGTGGAAAAAAAGTGTACAGAATAAATTTATATTAAAATACATTGTAAATGTCGTGGAGGATTTATGGTTATGTAAACATGTGAAGAGCATTAGCTACTTTTCAGATCATTAAAAAATGTGGACCCATCAGACTGAATATCCTTCCCAATTTATAAACGACAGTGTTACAAGGCACTGATGGTGAATTGCACAATGTGTCTGGCCTACTGTACACCACTTAGAAACATGTGGTCATATTAAAGCGACTTTGACGGTCGAAGACTGGAAACATTTATCATGTCTCAGCAATACATTGTGTTCACGTCTGCTTTGTGGGCCCTCATGTGACCTTGTTGTACATCTTCTGGCTTCGGAAAATGACACCTCGACAATGGTATTCACAAATGCATTGGTATGTCTGGCCAATAAATCCATGCTTGGATTATAAAATGTACTGAACTGCCTTCGGCTTTTTTTATTAGTTTACCATAATAGATTGAGTATCTGGGCAGAATTTTTCGATTTAAAGCTTTCGTGACTGCAGGGATTCATCTTCTTGGTTCTTTCGGTAAAGTCACGTTCGGTAAGGTCATCATTCAGACGCTGTCTTTCCGACAGACCTGTTCTTCACCTGAGGACGGCTGCTTGCGTTGTGGTCGAAACGTCGTGAGAATTGTATTTTATTATGTTTTATTTTTATTATTTTATTATTTCCCTTCTACGTTACTTTACTGAAAGAACTAAAAAAATGTATCTGGGCAGAGTTGTGGAGAAGTGTGTATTTGCCCGGATTCTATTCAAGCCTAGATATTATCACTGACAAGACCTCTTCAGAGGAGCACAATGTAAATAGAAAACTGATTATAGCAGTGTCCATAAGAATAAGCGTTTCTTGTACGAAAGCGATAAACACATGCAAGCCTTAGTAGCACTTGACTTGTACCTACAGTGAAGCGTGGCAGGGTTTTCCAGGTTATCCATGCCAAGTGCGTTCTATTCATCATCATTATCCACGTTCAGTCGACGACTGATTGATCGACAAGGTGGCATCTCAGTGCGATCGCACTGAAGGCCAGACTGAATGTGATATGGCTGCACTGGTTGGTAATTAACGATGCTCGCTATGCCTGTGTGCTTGTGCAGTCGTATGTTAGCATTGATAGAATACGCAAATCTGTTTGGAAAAGGCATGTTCTGTAAAGCGGACAAGTGCAATGTTGAAGAGCATTGCTGGAGACTTGGAATCCATTGTGTTCTCTGTATAGCCCCAGCAACCAGGTGCAACAACGAGGATATGATATTCACTAAGATAGAGGGAGACTGTTTTGGGTTGCACTGGGTAACAAGGCCAGCGAAAAGTGCAGGGAAATGTCCTAAGAACAAGTCGACAGGAATTGACATTCAAAAGTTGTCTGACTGAAAGAGAATAAGCAATGTTGACCATTTAAAAAAAAATAATAAATGTGACGTTTCAGAGGATATCTAAAATGAAATTCGTAGCTTTGACCTCTGAATTGTCTGCAGGGGTATTTTTTTAATAATGCTCGCTTACCATGCAAGGCACATTGCTGCTGTCGCAAATAATCATTGCAGTTGTCAGCCTTATACAGGGTCCATACATGTTTTGCTGTGTCCTATATTAAACATGCTTTGGTCTGCTTATTCTCTAGAGATTTGGATATTTTTTGCTTTAGAATCTTAATACATTAATCTAAAAATGAAATGTCAAACCGAAAAGACTGCTATTTCACTTCGTGCAACTTGCTATCTGCTAACTTTTATACGGCCATCGAGTTCGCTCCTCCACATGCCGTGGGATTGTAAAAGATACCAAAGTAGTTTCATATAATATTCCTTTCAAGATAGCTTACATCAGCTTTTTGCAGAAATATGAAGTGAATGTTAAATGTGATGGCATTTTAAAAGAAACTGGAATGTGCTTGTTTTCATATAGCAGTTCTGAGTATCTGAAGCTAAATGAGTCACCATTTTCAGATTAGTTGACGTGAAAATCCTGTCCCAAAATATTTGCAGTCAACCGGGAGGGGATGAAATGAGAAGATGGAGCGAGCACAGAAAATAATTAGTCAAGACGCCCCAATGTTTTCAGTGAAAGCTAATCCATTGCAATTTACCAATTAACATATCCTTACCCCACCCACTCGCTCACCCGATTTACAAACCTATTCAGCCTCCCGTGGTGTTAAAAGTAAAATGTTAGCAGTGTTGCTATTATTTTTATACTTGCTTGGTAACCTTATAACCGGCAGCCATTAGAGTATTAAGTAAGCAAATCAGTTGAAAATATGATAAATAACATTATTAACGAGACAATACGATTACAGCACTGGTGTTGATGTGCTGTTAAATTGGTGGAAACAATTCTCGAAATGTAAAAGGACGATGTGCATGATATTAACAATCGCAAAAGTATTACTAAAATGCTGTGTCAGAACTCAAATTTTCTACTGCACGCTTTAGTGAGACTACGCGTCCTGGTTTGACACAACATATGTTTTTTTTTTGTGAATGTATTAAATCCATAAAAAAAATTGCCAAACATTTTCTTACTTAGAAAGCCTTGCTCAACAAACTGGAAACGTGAGAACTTGCAGAAAATGGTAAACCAAGTAAATTTGCTTAGGCAGCCGTGCAAAGGAGTAGCGATGTTGCGTCTATATATGTGCGGTCACATTACTCTTCTCCACATTTGCAAACCCAGCTCCACACCACCATGTAACGGGGCATTCAATTAAGGGCCGTGAGGCAAAAATGTAATGTGATGGCTTGCTGAGCTGTGCTGTTCCCCTGCAGAGAGCCTGAATATGGTAGCCTTATCAGCAGCAGATGATAAGGCTATGCGCATTTTATGTCTTTGTTTTATAAACTTACTCCGTATGGAAAAGCTATACCACAATTATAAGCATCACTTCCAGCAGTAAAAATAACCTCAATTTTATTTGCTACTCTAAAATCATTCTCAGTTTGGCCCTTAATTTGTATAATTTAAACATTTGGAGACAAGAAATGACACTACAACTCATTATTGCTTCTGTTTGTTTTTCATCATTACGCATCAAAGTCAATGGGGGTACTGGTGACGTCGTGGTTACTGCACCGTATTATAAACCTGGCGACCTGAGTTCAATTCCTGGTCACATCCAACGTCAGCAGCAAGTGATATCTGAATCACCAACCAAGTATGGTCGATATGGTCAAACAATCCCTGTGACTGACGTGACATGGAAAAGCCTTCATGCAACAGTGGATTTGCAAAGGGCCTGAAAAAAAATCTAAGTCAATAGAGGATTCTGGACACTTTTCAGTTTAATCCCTGAATAGTGTCAGAGATCCAGTTAATGAACGACCATTTCTGTCATACACACCAGACTCAATACTTCTGGTGTATGTCACATATTGGCACCTAATATGCCGTCTGATGCATAAAACAGTAACGCCTTATGTGGCAAGGTCAATGTGATAATGTTTAAAGCATAGGATTTGCTTCTGTGGATTATCTTTTTATCCCAAGGACATGTACAGATTTACAATATCAGCACTGCAGAAATGAAGAATTTAGTTAGCATTTTTGTTTTGTCAGCTACAAATTTAAATAACTTCAATCCAGCCTATCTCAATTGTATACCTACATTATCTCTCCTGTAACTTATTTAAAAACGGGATTCTATATTTCAAGATTACTTTTAAATTATTATTTTCCATTTTCATAGTATATAATAAAGCAGCAATGATAACCTGCTATAAGCTTTAAGTGTTATTTATATTATACCATTATTTTTTTACACGGTTATAATTTACATAATAACATTAAATGATTTTTCTGACAGTATTAAATTATAACGCCTTTAATTATCATAAAGTATCAGTGCTCCAGGAGTATTTATGCTATATATTTTAATGCAAATGAATATTGACTTTTCTATCAAACCACTGGGTCAAATATGTACCTGCTCAAGGAAAATATATATATTACATTTTTTAATCATAAAGCTGCAGGTGTTGGTTTTTATGTGTCAAGCATATGATGATGACGTACATGACACCCGCTAATACATAACCCTAATAAAACTCAACAAGGCAATATTCACGCACCAGTCAAGCCTGAACTATTCTAGACTATACACTTATACTTTGTAGATCTGATACGTCTGGGATCGTTAATATTTATTATATCTCTTTATATAATTCGTATTATTGTAACATATGTATCCGTATCCTTGTTTAAATGAGCTTAGCCTGCTAAAGACACTGCAGCCTGCCAACCTTACAAGATATTGTTAGACCGTTTGCCTCTCAAATATTATCATGTGCAGCCCAGAAGTTGGGTAAATGACCGCGATTTGCTTTGTTTGTTTTAGCAATCTTCAGCCCCTTTCAAGTTAAGTCGGTTGCCAAATTTTGACAAGTATGAAACGTACATGGGCGGTGGTGACAACAAAAAGTTTTAGAACAACAGGCCGACGCATTTAACAGCTGCCAAATTACCGTATCAAACTCATGGCTGGGCATCACTGAGCCATGCAGGACTGGAACAATGACTGTGCTGATTAGCGGTGGGGAGGTGACGAATGGGTGTGAATAGGGACAATGGAGAGGACAGCATGGCCCTCACGGTGATGCAAGCAGCAGCTGCTTCCTCTGCAAAGGTAAGTCTGCACATACCTTTGGCAAAGAAGGGACAAAGTAAAATGCAATAAAATTAAAGCTGGAAAATAAACAATGCGCGCTTTATTTTAATGAAGCTATTTTTTAATTTGCTGCCCAATCTCAGTGGAGGTTTTATATATATATAAAGAAACGGGTAGCACGTTGCACTGATAATAGGTGCGCGACTTTTGTGAAATAGACCTAATCCATCTATACCCCCAACGTGTGATACAAGGGAATTCACGTGGGGTGCGGTAAATTACTTGTGATACTTGACATCAAAGAATGTATTCTATTTCTGGGGTGATTGAAATGGCAATTAATAGTTTCACATTTATACTGCGATTGAAAAAGTTGATTATTTCTGTGTAGTCAGAAGTGCAACAGAACATGAATTTACTTTCCATTTGTTTGGGTCATGAATATGGAATTTTGTTTTAAAAGTATTAGTGCTGTTAATTATTTTTTTCAGTCATGGCAAGTTTAGGTTATTAACCGCATTTTAGCGTGGGATTTGTTTTCATTGGTAGGTCTTAAAGTTAAGAAGATTACTGGTGGAAATATAACTCTGTGGGAGCAATTAGAGAGTTCCAACTTGTTTATACAGCTGATATGCTGCTCTGCCCAACAGCATGAACAATCTCCTATTCTAATCCCATTCAAATTTGAAACCACAGTAACCTCAAATTTGATTAAATTGACCCTCACTGCGATATACCCTCAAGTTTGCGAATGTCCTAAAATGGGCACTTGACCCAGTATGCATTGCTGCGCTAGGGCGGCTTCAATGAAGCTAGGTGTCTAAGTAAATTTCATGGAAATTGAGGAGGTTTGAAATTTAAATTGGGTAGACATGGATTTGACCTCAATTCTCATTTTGCTGTGCTTTGCATTGACTGCTATGCCGTTACTAATATTTTTTTGGCTGTGACCATGCGACTAAGATAATCAGCTAGCTGAAGATTGGCAGTCATGGATTTCCAAATTAACTTACTTTCCTTAAACATACGATGCTAGGTCATTGATTTGAAAGTGTATACTAATTTTCACTTTTTAACAACGGTGTGGCATTATAACAAACAGCAGGCACAATGTAAGCTTCTGCTCATGTTTATATATGACCAGGAGGTGCTCTTTCAATCGCATGAATATTGATGTGAACAACGTTTGAATAATAATACGTGTAAAGTTTTTAATTTGATGCACGTGTGGTAGAGGAAAGCTGCTGAATGAGACATTGCAGTTACAAACAAACAATGTTAATTCGTGCCCATCAGTAAAACATACAGGGTAAGGTACTAAACTATTACTTTTATACATAAGCTTGACTTATACATAATATCAGGAAAAACCATGGTGAAGGTTGCCACAAGTAAATAACAGACAACCATTTTATTATAGCCAGTTGACATGTTAGTCATCAGATCCCACAGGTACGAGTAAAATAAAACGATTGTTTGATTGTAATGCCACACTGAGAAGCTGATGCAGCACCATGGTTACATAACCGAGTTCAGTTTAAATCATATTTCATGAAACACCGCATGGCAGCAGGAATTACTGTGCAAATATTTATCATCACAAAACAAAACTCAAGACACCTCCCCAAGGGCTGCAATGCCCTGTAACTGTGCGTTTTTGACCCGGAGTAAATTGAAACTATGCTTAACCCTACTCGTTCCTGACCTGGCTAATAATGGCATTGGGGCAAGCAAGACCTTGGGCAGATGAGGTAGGGCTCAGAGTAAGCTTTGGGTAAAGAGCCTGCGTGGAGTATCAGCGAGAGGGCTGAGTGGCAGTCATAAAGGTTCGGCAGGGGTGTGAAGATTCTCCCCCGGCCCCCCCCCCTGCCCCTGCAGCTATTTGATGAATTGTGATTCATGGTTTTCATAATTCCTTCGATACTTTTTTTACATTTCCACGAATGGTCATGGCTGCAGAGATGATGTGAACCCATTAGACGTGCGATTCTATGCATACGTAATGAGCTTAAGAATCAATATTAATGCATCGTTCCACTAAGCATGTAAGTATATTGAACTTCTTTCGCAGCGTACGTAGCCAACTGTGCTATTTGGAGGTGTGCTATCAGTTTTGGCATAAGGGAGCTGAATTGGGGAAGCGAGGTGTGCATGGTCTGAATCTGGCTGGGACTTACTGGCTGGTGACAAATGGAAGGGATTGGCAGTAAGATAAAAGAGGCATGAGAGGGTATATGGAGAGTGGAATGATGGGGTTGGCACAGTCATCATCACTATTTCTCAGGAATCTGGTGGTTTTTAGTTGCTAAGTGGCCTCCTTAGCGTATCCACACTGTCCTGTAGAAGAAGCCTGGCATTTGTGAAGAGAGCTCAGGACATAACTCTCGAATTGACTGTACATGTGGGGGGAAAGAAGACAGAATTTAAAAGCACAAACATCCATGCTGCTTTAAAGAACAAGCAATCACTCCACAATGGGATGTGATTTGTGCACAAAGCATGCAAACAGATCAATTACTAAAGCTTGTCAAGGTATCTGCATGTGCATGCATGAACAAACTCTTGTAATGATTAAACCCTAGAAACTCAACAACCTTTTCTGTTATTTGATATCAGAAGTGAAATAATTAATGAATGTGTCGATGAATATCAATCCTCAAACTCGCGATACATAAATCGAATTGCTTTTGTAAGAATCAGTGTTTATTATTTATATATAGTATGTAATGGGTTCACGTGTCCCCTATAACCACCAGTGGCCACTATATTCCCCACGATGTTAAACACAAAATTTATTATTGCCTGTTCAAAATGTGTGTTCTAAAACAAGTGTCTGGTTAAATACATTAAATAAAACAAGAACTGTAAACTGAACTATTGTTCTGTGCATAAAATGTGTTAAAGTAGATTTTTTTTTTTACCAGGCCATTCTCAGAACAGGAACTAAAACGATATCAAATCAAATCATCAATATCTGTCCCTGGCTCTACATGAACTAGACAAGGCTGTGGCAACTCATTACCAATCAAATGAAATCCTTCCCCCCCCCCCCCCCTTCATGTATCATTGGGGTGATTAACCAATAGCTCATGAACTTGATGTATTTTCTATTAGGATGAAACTTGAATTAGTATGAGATCGATATCAGCATTTATATGAACTGTGATAAATCAGGCTGCACCTCGTATGTGTCCTCCTGCTACTCTGAATGAAGCAACGGTGATAACCCAGAGACGTGCAGATCATTTTTACCAATACATTAACCTTCTGATTTTGTGTGTTTTGAATTCACATGTTTGACAACTTGCATCATCAATATCTCACGATCTGTTTGGATGCTATACCAGATTTCTGTGTAAAGTCCATTAGCCTTTGCAAGACAGAATTGACACATCTTAACGTCCACCTGTGTATGATGTAACTATCCCATTTAGACTATTATGTTCAGACTGTATGTAACAGAAATGATAGCTGTGTCATATTAGTACCTACAGTCTGAGAATGTGACACACATTTTAAAACACATAATTCGGGTTCTTGTACAATTTGGAGTTATTCTAATAGTAATTTTATTAAGGTTTTTAATACATCAATGAGTTACACATGAAATATCGTAAAATACAACACTGTAAAAAAGGCATTACTGTTGTTCATATATCTTTTATAACACAATGAATAAGCAAACAATGTCTCCTTCATATATCCATCCATCCACGTAAAATAGTAAGCATATTTCTTAGACAACTCAGCATCCACACGGCCTTCTGAGAGTGCAGAATTTCAACAGCATTGATTACAGACCAGAAAAACTCTATATTCTCCACCTTTACACCGATTATTATTTTTTTCTGTGTATTACAAGTTTGCTTCGAACTAGGACCCGTACAATCAAGAGAGAGAGAGAGAGAGCCCTTGCCTGCAAGATCGGGCTGTTCACCAGCATTGATTCAAGTAAGCCTGACTGCTGATGTATGTCAAAACCGGTCCAGAGTTTGCTTGTTTGGAATCAATGCTGCCCAAATTTTGCACTTCCAGAAGACCATGCAGCAGATGGGCTGTGTTATAAATACTTTTATTTTATTATGTTTAGAGACGAATATGTGAAGGGGACATTGCTTATTTATTTTGTTATGTATATTCTCTTTTATTAGTTTGTTCAAACAAAATTGTTGAAACAGCTTACATGTTCAAAGTGTGGCATTGATAAGTCTATTTAATTAAAAATAATTATCATACTTTATACATGTCAGTGTGAACACTATTTTTTCATTGGAATTTATCCAAGTGTGTGTGTGTGTTTTTTTATCTGAAGATATATTATATATTTTTAAAAACTGCATTTTTGTATGGTCAGCTAATTAAGGCCAGAATATAAAACTCAACATACGGTTTTATAGAAAATAATAATTATATATTTGAGAGGGAATTGGATTAATATTGTTTATAATTTTTTACTGGTTTATAATCAATTGAATAAACAAAGTGCATACTATGCTGTAACCGTTTGTCAACACTGCACATTTTAGTCAAACAATATTTCAGTCTCCTCTTCGGTGCCGTTTTATAACATGAAAACGTTTCGTTGATCTAATTTTTTTCTGAACGTATCTGTTGCCATTGCAAATTTGACACATGTGCCAACGTTAAAATGTAATAGATTTTGAAAAAATTCAATTTATACATCATATCTTCACAAATTTTGCTTGACAGGTCCACTCAAGAGCCCTCAATTCTTACATTGTTGGCCTTTGCAAGTGCAGGATCTCACGTCTTAAGCAGCAGAGCTGACACATTACATTTTGTGACATGCATCTACACTACTGTAGTAAGTTAAATGCTGTCGTGAATTTGAGATTTCTGACCCTACTCGCGCTGGTATTTTCAATTCACAATGGCATCGTAAATTGTCAGAAAATCTGTTTTTCATGGCTCAGTGGTGTCATTTACTTTGGATTCATGGCACTGTCACAGACCTGGAGACTACAGTAAATAACCTCCCATTTAAGGATGAGCAAAAGAAATTCAAGAACGTGACAAGGCCATTAAACCCAATGTATGGCTTCAAATGAAAAATGTAGACCGATTGACCAGATCCACTAAAATGCTCCCTTAGTCATATCTATGAGGGTTTTATGTCATATTAGTCCTTTGGAAATTATTCAGTGCAACTGAATTTAGACTGCAAAATACACAAGCAGGTAATGTACATAATAAAATACTATATCAATTAAATCATTAATGGCTTGCCTCAAAGCAACGTTGTGTGTTATAGCGATATGGTTTCAGGGTTCAAGTAATTCGTAGAACCAAATATACTGGGATGAGACCATGATAGAATTGCTTTGGGAAAAAAAAAACAATGAGCATATTGTAGGGTCACTCCTGTCATTAAGAGTGAGTTGAAAGTTTAACAAAACACTTCATTGGATACATAGTTTGAAATCAAGCCTTTATATATTGAAACGTTCGAATGTTTATTTTAAGCAGGAGTGAAAATGTCAAGGTTTTTGTATTTTCATAACAAAAACAACAGCAGGCAATATCTCCTTTATATATGTCTGCACGTAATAAAATAAAAGTATATTCTTTACACTTCCCATCGGCCCCATGGCATTTAGGGAGCTATTCATTTCAGCAGCATTGAATCAGTGCAAACAAACTCTGCATTTCCATAGACTGATACATTTGAATTACGAGTAATTAATCTTAAACATCTGATAAAACACAGTAGCAAAAACACTTGAAATTATCTATATCCCCATAGTCTTGGCCATTTGAAATACACGCAAGTAATTTTTCATAGGTGATATTAAAACCCTTCTTGGAATTGGCAACTTGAATGACTGGAATGCACCTGTGATATTTGTGACTTTGTTGAAAATGTACTGTATAATTGTATTCAAAATAAAATGTATAAGTACATTTGTATAAAATATGAAGTTCTGGGCCCAATTCATATCACTCTGTTGGCCATTATGTTACCATTACATTTTGGTGGATTGACAGCCATCTTTGCATAAAAACAGTTCCATTCAGAAATGATAAATTTACGGGCAATTCCATTGAAAAAGGTACCTATTGCGCCACTGTCAATACAACAATGGCATAATGCCCCAGAGTGGTGGAGTTATGGTGAAGCGAAAGCTGGCAAAAATGCTTGCAATTATGCGGCTTTTGTGTGTGGAACACTGAGAGGACATGGCGCTGATTGGAGTCATGCATTCCACAATAATTATTTTGCCTTTGTACGTTAAGTGTTGAACAGGATTTTTTATATTCTTTGGGTAATTCGGTAAAGCCACGTAGATAGAAAAAATAATTTAAAAAATATCACGACGTTTCGATCGCAACACAAGCAATCGTCATCAGGTGAAAAAATATACAGTGTTGGACCAAATCTTCAATGATTGCAATGGTGTCAGGAACAGGAACTTTGGTACACAAAGATACTACATTGAAACTGACAAGCAAATCACCTGGAGATAGTGAGATGTCCTTAATTAACGATACCAAGTGAGCCGAGTTAAGTACAGCTGAGGTGGTCTTACCAGTGAATGGTTGTAAAGGTCTCAGACAGAAATCGGGCCAGCTTGTAGGTGGGTGAGTCAATGGTGGAGACGATAGGCCGAAGTGGAGTACCTTCTTTATGGATTTTTGGTAAGACATAAAATCTGGGTGGTCTAGCAGCAGAGGGTTTTAAGGAAAGCTGCTTGGTTGGTTCGATTAAAGATGTCGAGTCAGTGATAATATTGTTGGTTTTCGTAACCAGGCTGTTGGTGGGATCTCTATTGATTTTGGTATAGCTACCATCATTAAGTAGGTCCTGAATTTTGTTGTTGTATGTGGTTTTGTCGATGATGACAGTAGCATTGCTCTTGTCGGCTGAGAGGATGACTATGTCATCTCTCTTTTGTACTTGAGAAAGCTCAAAGCGCTCATCCTTACCGATGTTGCTAATAGGTGTCTGAGCGTTTTTGAGGATTGCAGCGATTTCCGATCTTGCCACGTCTGCAAGAATGTGTCCCAACCCCTTTTAAGGGCTACGTCGACCTGGGCAATTATATCATCAACTGGGATGTGTTTAGGGGTGACTGCGAAATTCAACCCTTTAGCTAGAACCGATTTTAGGCTGTCGGAAATTGGGCTGTTACTCTGATTGATAACAATCTTGTCACCGTCTAACTTTTTAACGTGTGGATCTGGCTACTTCTTGGACATGAGGTTGAATTTGGCAATCAGGTTATCTTTGCATTTATCTGATATTGAGGCGGCTGGCGAGGCAGTCATGTTATCTACATGTTTTCTGTCAATGTTAAGTGTGATTGTAAGAGAGTCTTGTCTAAATTGTCTAGTTCAAATCGGAGCAATCTTATTCTCTCTGAGATCAGGGCTAGGCCGGCCCTGAACAAGATCTGTTTAGCATTAGGAGAAGTGACAGCAGCAGATGTCCATGTAAAGGTGATCGGTATTACCTTTCATGAACTCTTGGAAGTGCTTGCACAAAGGATAGTAACATCTCATCCTGTGTTCTTAGGAATCTGAATATCTGGACTTGTCCAGTGACTGCTGAGAAAGATCAGCTGACAACAGGGGAAAGTCCTTGTGGCGGCACGGAGAGACGGCTGACAGGAGGGAAAAGACCCCACCGGGACAGTCATGGGTTAGCTTCCCATTTCTGTAGTTTCCCATGCTTCGCAGTATGTTGGAAACACCCGCTTTAGCTACAGCAAGTCAACATACGAGAATACCCCTAGAGTCTGCGAGAGCGGGGGTGGAAGATGACTCATCGACTGACAACATGGTAACGACTGGACCGGAAACGACTACGAGTAATGAGAGCACAGCACAAGAGAACACCACAGATTATGTTTTTTGTTTGCATTGTGACCACAAGTATAGTGGTTAATGCAGATATTATTCCTTGTTAAAGGTTTCAGTTTAGTGTTTTAACATCTTAACACCTGTTTTGTTGCCAGAAACAAGGGGAAAACCTATTCTCATATTTTGATACTGGCAAAGGAGGTCCTATGAAATTACTGAACAGTTTAAGGATTGGTATTTAACTTTTGCACTTTGAAAAGTATTATTTACTTTAATTCAGGAGACTTTAAGCTATCAGGTAGCATAGTTTTAGGGGGTTTGTTTCTGTCTCCCCTAACGTAAACACATATATGGTCGTTGTGTGGGCTGGTAATGTGTGTGGCTTCTTTCAAACCCACTTGAAGCTTTATAAATTTTCAAACATGATCAAAGCCCAGCAGATAATTCATGCAAGTCAGAAAAAAATTATAATAAAGCAAAATGTTTGTGACGCACATGATGCATTGCTTTTTTGTTGATTGAAACTATTTTATGAACAAGTACAGTTAAGGTTGGTGGCAAAATGCTATTTTTGGGAAGACAATAAAATCTAAATCTAGAGATTGTTCTCACCAATCGTACCATTGTCTTCTTATAGTAGACCATCATAAGTGAATCTGAAACGTTTTCAAGGTTCAGGAATACAAAGTTGAGTTGAGGAATCGTATTTCCGGATCTAGAAAATAAGAAATATCATGAATCCATAATACTCTGTTTCCTCTCCTACTCATTAATTCACGAATACAATTCTATAAAAAAAAAATAACATTGAAAAATCACACATATAGTACAGCCGCTAAAAACGCATGCTTTTTTCATTAAATTTTGTTTTTCACATTCTTATTGGTCATAATGCCAGTTGACCTTTATGATCAGGAACAGGTGTAATCCAAAATATCAAATTTACACTTTCTGACTTCATTGAGACCTGTTAAATATTTAAAGTACATATTTAAATGTATTTCTTAATCAGATGCCATTTTAGCACTATTAATACTATAAAGTGGTTTAAGTTTCTTCAAGTTTATTGAATGTAAACTAAAGCTTCTCCATTACTACTGTAGTGAGTTCCAGGGAGACTAACGACAGAGTCGAGGCACACTCTTTTATTAACTCAAGGACAGATACAATAGTTGAAGGGGTAACGGCCCCTTCACCCGTACTGGCTGGGAAAACACCCCTAGTACTAATTCCCCTGTCCTGTTCCCAGTCCTCCTCTAATAGGCTATGGGAAGCTGTCTGATCCGGCCCTGGTAAGCACAGATCCCGGCACCCAGCTAAGCCGGCCTTGCCCTTACAAGGGCAGCGAGACAGGGGAGTCCCAGGGCCTATTCTGCCGGTCTTCAGACTTCACTGGCAAGCTTCTTCTTAAAACTGGTCACGAGCTCTCTGGCTCCCCGCTTTTTATAGGGATCCCCTCGGAGGGGCGGGGTTATGGGGGATCACAGAGCCCCCATGGCCCCCCAGTGGTTAACGGATGCAGACGTAGGTGTAGCCACCCGTGTGTGTGGGTGCAGACACCCTTGTGTTTCCCGTCCGCCTTTTCACCCCGTAATAACCCCTACATCACCCCCCCCCCCCCCCCCCCTGTACAGCTCACAGCCGTCCCGGCTGCAACAACCCCTCAAAAACCAACAATAAAGACTTAACACAGTCAACACGCGTGTGCCCCGTAACAATAACAAGAACAAGTGTAACAACAACCGACGGTCCCCTATAAATACCCACCGCCCCCACATGCAACATATGTACAGAGTGTGGTTCCCCCTCCCCACCCACAAAAAATAAAAAAAAAGGTGAGTGAGCCCTCCAGCAGCGGAACACGCGCGGAAAGCAACTCACAACAACCGGCGCGTCTTGGCGCGTGTCCGTGCAGTGGGCTCGTCACAAGGGCCCGACCCAGCGGGGTCGGCAGCAGGTGTTGGAATTGCAGGTGCACGGCTGTCCGGCTTCCTTGACGATCCAGCACCGACCCCCTCGGAGGAGGCTGGCGGCCGAGAGGGCGTCAGTCCTTGGGCCCCTGAAGACGGAACAGTTAGCAGCGGATCAGAGGCTGGTGGCGACCCCGCCCTCCAGGAGTCAGTGGACCCCCCACATGTTCGGCCATAGTCATGAGAGGAAGCATGTGGCGCAAAGAACGGCTTCAACCGTGAAGGGTGCACGAACCACCGACGCTTCCCCCATTTAATGCGAACACATTGAGGCCGCATAACCTGCACAATTTCCACGGGGCCCCTCCACGGTCGCACCTGGGGACAGTATAGCCACGCTCTGTCGCCCGGGTGCCATTCGTGCGTGTGTGACCGGCGCGATCACAACCTTTCATTCTGCTTCTGGCGAGAGTCTTTGCATAGCCGCCTCCTGTGCCTCAGCCAACCGGAGGATGTTAAATTTAACATGGTCCGCCAACTTGGATTTAGCGTGTGGTGCGGCAATTCTCAGCTGAGTCGCGACAGGCGGGTCAACTTCGCGGCCATAAATTTAAAAAAATGGTGAGAATCCGGTCGCCGCGTGAGGAGCCATCCTGTATGCTGCCAGGACTCCCGGGATCTGAAGGTCCCAATCGGTTTGGGACTCAGATACCTGGTGGGACAGCATGGACGTAAGAGTCCTATGCAGGCGTTCTACCATCCCATCCGTTTGTGGGTGGTAAGGCGAAGTACGAATTTTCTTCGTACCCAGAAGCTCACACACCTCGTGTAAAAGGGCACTAGTGAAATTCTTTCCCTCATCGGTCAACAACCGTTCCGGAGCGCCCTTGTCGAGGACATAGCTCTGGACAAAAGCCTCCGCAACGGCTGCTGCCGACTGGTTGGTGAGGGGCCAAGCCATAGGCCATCGCGTGAAATATTCCACGCCAACCAGCAGGTACTTATTACCCCTCGGCGTGGAAGGAAACGGCCCCAAAATATCAAGAGCGACAAGCTCATTAACCCGGGTGACCGAAATAGACTGGAGCAGTGGGCTGGCTCCCCTCGCTGGCGGCTTCCATTGAGCACACTGGGTACAAGACTGCAACAGATCGTCCACATCCCTTGCCATGCCCGGCCAAAAGAAATTAAGCTGGAGCATGGCAAGGGTTTTGAGGGTGCCCAGGTGCAGGAGCCGCTCATGAGCGGCCCATACAGCCCTACCCCTCAACGCGGAAGGCACCACCAGCCTGTGGCGGCGAATCGTTCCATCCCAATGCATGAGGAGGCCCTGGCACAACCCCCATGAGTCAACACCCGACTTCCCCTGACCGGATCCTTCCGCGCGACGCCGTAGCGCCAGGAGGGAAGTATCCTCCATTTGGAGGCACCCCCACTCCGCACCTGACAAGCCCAGTAGGGAATCCTTCCCTCCCATATCAATAGGGCCAACGTCCGAAGGAGCCTCAACGGCGGCCGCAAAGACCCGATCCTGGCCGTCGCTCGCCGATTTGCAACGCCCCGAGCCCAAGAAACAAGTGCAATCAGAAGCGACCGGCAGGCATGACAGGGCATCGGCATTAGTGTGGCGAATCCCCTTGCGATATGTTGTTTCGAAATCGAAATCCTGAATGATCTCCAGCCATCGGGACAACTGCCCCAATGGCTGGTAAATATGCAGGGCATACTGCAATGCCGCATGATCTGTACGGACGGTGAAATGCTGGCCGTACAGATATGGCCGGTACTGTTGAATAAAGAAAACAATAGCCAACAGTTCACGGCGGGTGACGCAGTATCGCTGCTCGGCAGGAGACAATACTCTACTACCATAAGCCACAACGTGCTCCACGCCACCCACAACTTGGGAAAGCATGCCCCCAATCCCCGTGTTGCTCGCGTCCGTATCGAGCACGAAAGGTAGAGAAAATCGGGGTAACTCAACGGTGGGGCCCCCACCAGTGCGTCACGAAGAGAGTTAAAGGCGGCCTCCTCTTCCGGCCCCCAATGAAATTTCACCCCCTTTGCCGTTAAGGCATGTAACGGCTTAGCGATGGAAGTGAACTCCGCGACAAACCAGCGGTAATATGAAGCAAAACCGATGAAGCTTCTAACCTCCCCCACCGAGGTGGGAGTCGGCCAGGAGCTGACACAACGCGTTTTGGCGGGATCAGTTGAGATACCTGACCGGCCGACGATGTGACCCAAATATCTTACAGATTCGTGTAGCAAATGGCACTTTTGTGGTTTGAATTTCAAATTAGCTGCGCGCATTTTGAGAAAGACGGCCCGAAGCCTATCAAGATGCTCCTCGAACGTCTTACTAAATACGATCACGTCATCTAGGTAAATCAAACATACCTCCCATTGCAAGCCAGCGAGAACCAATTCCATCAGGCACTGGAACGTTGTGGGAGCGGAGTGGAGCCCCATAGGCAACCGATTGAATTGGAAGAGGCCGTGCGCGTACAAAAAGCCGTTTTGGGCTTCGATTCGTCGTCCAAGGGAAGTTGCCAAAACCCTGAGAGCAAATCCAAGGTGGAGAAGAATCGTGATCCTGCTAGGGCATCCAGAGATTCGTCCATTCGAGGAAGCGGGTAAGCATCGGCCACCGAGATCTTATTCAACCACCGAAAATCAACGCAGAACCTTAGGGACCCATCGTGCTTTTTAACCAATACTATGGGTGCACCCCAAGGGCTGGTCGAGGGAGAAATAATGTCAGAAGCCAACATGTCATGTACAGCCGATTTGACATGATCCTTTTCGGCGGGACTTAACCGAAAAAGATTTTGGCGGATAGGAGCGTTGTCACCGGTGTCAATATGGTGGCGCAGCAAATTTGTACATCCGATATCGTATTTGTGCTTACTAAAGACGTCGGAAAATTCTCGCAAAAGGGTACGCAATTTAGCACGTTGTGAGTCGAACAGGTCAGGTGACTCAGCACAAAGCGCCTCCAGCCAACCCTCGTCAATGTCTGAGTGCAGTCGCGGCTGAGAAGCGGTGGCCGCCTGGCCAATGATCGGCGTTTCCGCAGGTACCGGAATCGCATGTGCGAACACGGTTCCCTGTGAAACCACCGCCGTCCGTGTCCCGACATTGAGGACCGCGATAAATGGGTCCTCATCCCCTTTAACAATAGTCTGGGCCGTCACCAAATCTGGCCCATTCACCCCGGCCCTAGACGGCCCCAGCATAATGCCCCGGTCTGAGACCCCTTTAGCGAACGGTCGACGCAACCGCAGGGGCACAAGCATCTGTGCCCCTGGGGGTACGTGCACCGTTCGAGCAATGAGCGCCTGTATCGTTGCACAGGCAGTACGCAAGGCAGGGGTGGAAGGCAGGAACGTTATACGTCGGCCCGATGGAAGCTCGATGCATCCCTGGTCAATCTAAATTTTGACAGGCAATTTGGCCAAAAAGTCCGTCCCCAACAGGCACGGATTTGCCAGCGAGGAGGAGACCAACACCGGGCCAGATAATTTAATGTCCCCGATAGAAATTTGCGCTCGAATTTGGCCGATGATACCTAACGAGCCCCCGTTTGCAGCGTAACACGGTATGTCGACGGGGAGCAACGGGCGACTCTGAACGGGCAGGATATTATAAATCAAATCGGAAATGATAGTCGCCAATGCTCCCGTGTTGATCAGTACCCGTACCTCCACCCCATCAATGTGCCCTGTGACAACGGATGACCCCGCCGACGCAGCCACAACACGGTGAGCCAACTCGGACCATTGGCCCGGTTGGAGCGCCCTCCCCATCAAGCCGCGACCCGACGCACCAGCACCCGAACCCTGAGAATCGTGTGTCGGGCCATGTGAGAGGGATGTGGGTGTGCGTGCAGGCCGAACATGTGGGGTGCCACGACTTGCCGGAGCATGTTGTGAAGCCTTTTGAAGAGGACCGTCCTCAGCCGCAGTTCTTGCTCCGCGCTGTCGAGGAGCCCGGCATCCCGAAGCCACGTGGCCCCGGAGGCCACAGTTGTAGCACACGACGAGTGCTCCAGAAGACTTGGGCTGCTCTCGGTGGCTCGGTACGTCCCGAGCCGGTCGCCCGCCAGACCGCCATCCCGCAGAACGGCCCGCAGCGAAGCCCCCCTCAGATTCGGAGGTGGTCGCCGCCACGGTGTGTCCCACAGCTGCCTTGTTAGCCTTCCTCCGCTGGGAAATCAGATTGGCATGAATGTGCCTTGCAGCCCGTAATGACGACATGTCCGCATCATCCTGTGCCAGGATGACGAAGTTCAAGTCGTCGGCCAATAGCAAAATTTTCTCGGCCACCATCGCATCGATCCCCTCCTCGTCCATGCGCGGGAAGGCTGCCTTCGCCAACGACAGCAGGGCCGTGCGGTACGCAAGTGGTGACTCCTTGTCGCCCTTCTGCCGCTCGTAGAAAAGCTGGCGACAATCGGAAGGCGGCCCATAAACCGTGGCCAGCACCTGCAGCACCGACTGAAGCGTGGAGCGTGCCGACTTGGGTGCAGCGGTGAGGGTGCCAAGGGCGTCGCCATCCAGCATCGCCGGAAGAGCACACAGCGCCTCGTTGTCCGTCCACCCAGCCATTTCTTGGTGGGCGAGGAAACGGCGCTGGAACCCACCCCAATCGCCGCCGCTCGATACGAACACCTGCAGGGCCGGCAGGCATTGCTGAAATGTCGGCTCCGTCTCCGATGATCTCCCAGCACTCGTACCGTGTCCATGGACAGTATGGGGAGCAATGGCGGACCCTAATGGAGGTCGCGCCGTTGGTGACGCGCTGGTTCCAGCTTGGTCGGTGCTGTCGTCCGCTGGTGATGACCTGGCGACCGCTGATAGGTAGCCACTGCGACCCGCCCCCGCCGACGATGTGGCGCACGCTGGTTGGGCCCCGCTGCCCGCGTGACGAGCTGGGGCCCCTCCTTCGGCTCCTACTGTACCCATGGCGGGAAGTTCAAGCCTCCGGCCCATCGCAAAGGCGGGAGTTTCTGGCGGGCGCTGTCCGTCTTCCCGCTGCGCCGCTCCCCCCGACCCCAGGCGAGTTATCTGCTCCAGCATGGCGGCCGCTGCATATAGGAGCTCCGCCAGTCGGGAGTGGGCTAACGCCAACTCATCAACCGACGTCCCGACCCTCTCCGACTGCACCGCAGGTGTTGGAGCCGGCAGCGGTTGGCCAGGTACGTCGGCGGCGACGTCTTGCACCACCTCTCCCTCGTTGTCATCCCCTCCGGGGTCTTGGGCACGAGTCGTCCGTCTCGTATCCATGCTTTGGACCACTCCTGACGCCAGATGTAGTGAGTTCCAGGGAGACTGACGACAGAGTCGAGGCACACTCTTTTATTAACTCAAGGACAGATACAATAGTTGAAGGGGTAACGGCACCTTCACCCGTACTAGCTGGGATAACACCCCTAGTACTAATTCCCCTGTCCTGTTCCCAGTCTTCCTCTAATAGGCTACGGGAGGCTGTCTGATCCGGCCCTGGTAAGCACGGATCCCGGCACCCAGCTAAGCCGGCGTTGCCCTTACAAAAGCAGAGGTCCGGAAGCTCTTGGGCTGCGCCGCTGGCTTACCCAGCTTGGCCCTGACAAGGGCAGCGAGACAGGGGAGTCCCAGGGCCTATTCTGCCGGTCTTCAGACTTCACTGGTAAGCTTCTTCTTAAAACTGGCCACGAGCTCTCTGGCTCCCCGCCTTTTATAGGGATCCCCTCGGAGGGGCGGGGTTAAGGGGGATCACAGAGCCCCCACGGCCCCCCAGTGGTTAACGGATGCGGACGTAGGTGTAGCCACCCGTGTGTGTGGGTGCAGACACCCTTGTGTTTCCCGTCCGCCTTTTCTCCCCGTAATAACCCCTACACTACTATAATGAGCCAATAATGTCTGTTTGTGTGTGACGTTAATATTCATGACCCGGTGAATTTTTACACTCACACAGAAGGTCGAGAGAAATGTTTTTTCCGCAAATTCGCTTTAAGTTTGACGTCTCTTTATTAAAAGCAACTCTAATAAATAATTATATGCAGCAACAAAGTGGATTTGGTGTCTTTCTTTATTTCTTCAGCACTTGAGACAAAATAATAGTTTAATTTATGCTTCTACATTATGGTAATTTCAAGTTTGTTGCATGCCAGGAAGTACGCCAAACATTTTGAACAGACACACAAAATCACAACTTTACCTTTTATATATATGGAGATTAGTAATCAGTTAATTGTTATGATTAGATGGCGGAGAGGGGGGGGGCAACGTGACCACAACGCACGCCGCAGGTGTTACCTATTGTTGATGAGTGCCCCCTGATCGGATTCGATGGAAGTGTCAAGGCCCTCCCTCCATCCTGCTGATGAAACGGCTGTTGCCCGGCTCAGCAAGGCGAGCGTACGCTAATGATAATAAACCTACGATGAGCGTCCAGCTTGCTATCCCAACCTATGTGTGCACATAGCAAGCATCTAAAGGCACACGTAATATGCTTTCGGAAATTTCATAATTAGCAATGCAGCTGATAGCCACACACCTGGATAGAAACATTGGTAATGTTAGTTGGCATATAATATAATTATAGTTGGCATATAATACTTATTCTTATTAAATAAATTTGCAATAGCACCTTGGAGAAAAGCTATATACCATTAATACCAATATCCAACATATTAAAAGCTAAAATTGTATTATACAACAAAAATTCTATTTTACTGCTGTTCAAACAGCCTCATGCACATCCGGTGTAAAATATGACAATAAATTATGCCAACGTGTAACGTCAACACAATCCTTTTCATTGGGCTCAGGGATGTGACGGGAATTCACAAGGCCACGCGGTTTGTTTTGGGGCGCGCTGAGCGTAGGTGTCAGTGCCATGTGTCATGTCGCAGCCGGTGGCCACCAGATTTATGTTTCTATTAAAGCTGACAGGGGGTCACTGCTCCTGAACCACCGGGGTCAACTCTACATTCTGTAAACTAACATATGAGCATACGCACCTTTTTGTCTGGCTTTACATTTGTCTGTGGTATACGTGGTCAAAGTGTGCATGTAATATACAGTGCATGTTATATGTTTACTAGTGAACACTCCTAGGTACGTGAGTGAATTATGTTGTTGTTGTTATTATTATAGTATGCACATGCACGTGAGTACCGAATATGCATATATTGTATGTGTATATGCTTATACAGTATATGTAACATGTATACATGTGTATGTATAAACCAATGACGCTCAGGTGCCACTAATATCCATTATAGGTATTTCCTATTACTGCTTGGAACAAACAGCCTAGCCAGGCTATAAATCTGTCTTTATCTAATTATGTCAGGCAGAAATCTCCTGACTGCATTTGCAATTTCATTTTAATATGCACTGCACAAATATACAGTCTATGCATTAGCATGCACGACAAAGTGCAGCATGAATCAACCCGTTCAATGGAATATAATGGTTATCTTGTTTGTCTCTTCTGCAGTATTTATTACTTCTCGAGAAGATCAATTCACCTCCTTCTCATCTGCAGCGTGTTAATTGATTAATGGCCACTGGGGTGGTCGCAGACGGCCTGGCGAGCCAAGAAAACAGTACACCACAACCTCGCCTGCCAGATTCTTGTCAGGATAGAAAAAGTTGCTCCAGCCAAACAGAACAAAAAAAATTCACCGCCTTGTCTGGTCACATAGCACGTTAACAATCCCCTCGGAATCACCACTTACAATTACTTGTTGATATCCGTTATTGACGCATTCAAATAAATCAGGCTGGGATCTGAAATGATTAAAGGTATGCCATTGAACACATTTATTTGAATGCTATTCAGTTGACATTGTTGGGTTTCCGACAACCTTTTGTAAAAGCCATGAACATCCTTATATACACACAAATAGCATCTAAGTCTGCAAATATACATAGTATGTAATGCAATTAATGCTGTTTTCCAGTATTTGTTCAATAGAGGAATGAAATTGCAAATGTAAAAAAATATATTCATGCATTAGCATATTCATAGAAAATATGTATAATATTTAATGAATATATTTTGTACTGCATACTGTATAGATAAATATGTAATATGTACATTACTTCTTCATCCACATTAAATTCATATACAATGCATACCTCTTACGTGTCTCCATTCATTTGTTCCTTTGACACTGACAAGAGAAAACGCAATTAAGCAAATTGTGTTTAGTGGTTTTCTCTGTATTTTTAAGTCTGATTCATGCCACCATTTGAATATATTTTACGTGTCCGTTTATTAAGCCAATTTGTGTCACTGTAGAGTGCATTTTCTCTTTACTCATGATGTTTTAAAAATTTAATTGAAATAAATTAGTTACCATCGTCACCTCAACGCATGTGCAACGTAATGAGAAGGAAATTATCAGCAAATGGGGATGCAGAATTGCTTCACAACACTTTTGTTCTCATTTCAGTCCATTTGTTGTTATAGTACAATAAATACAAATTAGCCTTAGAAACATAAACACAGAGAGCAATATGCTGTTATGTCTTCAATACGTGAAGACTACTCTTCTAAACACATGTTAATGCGAATATGTGTCATTTAAAACTATGAACATAAGTACATGCTTGTGGATAGTGTGTGTATGTTTATGTGCAGTGGTGGAGCAGTGGTTAACTCACTGCGCAATAAACCCGACGACCTGAGTTAGATTCCCGCTCACGACCAGCGGCAAATATTTGAACTGATCCCTGGGCCTCCCCTAGGTCGACTCGGCCTCAATTGACTACTTCGTGCGGGTGCGTAAACATCGCCTCTTGGGAGACAAAGGCGGCCGGGCGTGGTGCTACCCAACCCCACCCCCCTCGTGTGCCATGTCGGTCTTCATAGTTGCTTGCTAACTGCACTTCCCCCAACAGTCTGTTAAAGGCTTTACGGGAATATTTGACTTTGTGTTTAGGTGTGCGTGGAATATGAATAACAGCAAGGCTGCAGTGAGCACATGTTATGGCCGAGACCAAATCTGCCTCGCTAGGCGTTGTAATGTATTCTCTTTTGTTGAATCGTTGAAACCCCAAGGCCTCTGTGGCCATGCCAGCCATTGGAATATTATTCTCCGAAGTGGCGCTAGTCTCTATGGAAGTAATTACTTGGCAGCATGTTGTCTTCCCAGCGTTTGAGTCATGAGTTCGCAAATAAATAGCTTTGGCCTCCTTTACATGTTCCCACCTGCTTACGGACAAAGCGATTATTTATCACTGGTGGATTACAATAATAACAGCATTACTCATGTCAAACCTGCCCTGCACTCGGCACTGAGATGCAAAAAGTGAAAGGTCAATACAGTGTTATGGAAATGGAGAGAGGGCTGCATAACTCACGCAGTGTGGTGGCAGGTAGTTGTGAATGTAGAATAGCATTGGAGAATCTACGCACTGGTGGAGTACTGCACACAGTTTTTGTTGTAACTCCTGAAATCAATCGGGAAAGAGGGCAGCGGGAGGGGTGGGCTCTTCTGCTGTTAAGATCTAGAGCACTCTGGAGATCAGCAGGGATGGATTGGGGGGGGGGTGTTTATGTGTTAAACTAGTGTTTCTGTTGACAAGCCCATTAAACGCTATGGTAATGTCCCTTCGGGAAGCATCTCACTGAGCCTATCTGGAAACACTCAGAGGCACTGTGAAGCACAATAAATTCCACACTAAGCTATGTGTTGCATACCATTCCTTTCCCCCACTGCCATTGGAAGTCAACAGAAATTCACGGTGGAGTTTAGCAGCGTGGCTCTCCATTGTATCAAAAAGTTGATGTGATGGAAAACTTCATAATGAATGGCTCGCTGCTTTAATGCAGTATCATACATCTTGGGCTCCTCTTTCTATGCATACGATGTTTAACCATTATCCAGGGTATATTTACAAATGGAAGCATACAACTTGAAAATAAAATGCTTTACTCTCATGAAATTGTCCCCGAGCTTGCCAAGACAAATCTGAATATATATCTGTGCAGAGTTTTTTTTTCTATAAAGTCACAAACTAAATTTCGATTTAAAGCTTTCGTGACTGCAGGGATTCATCTTCTTGGTTCTATCGGTAAAGTCACATAGAAGGGAAATAATACAATAATAAAAATAAAACATAATAAAATACAATTCTCACGACGTTGTCTTTCCGACAGACATGTTCTTCACCTGAGGACGGCTGCTTGCGTTGTGGCCGAAACGTCGTGAGAATTGTATTTTATTATCTTTAGTTTTTATTATTTTATTATTTCCCTTCTACGTGACTTTACCGAAAGAACCAAGAAGAAGTCACAAACTGGTAAACAACAGTATACCCATGACTGTGATACGTGTGCAACGCTTATCACGCAAAGTAAACACTGTACAAAGTACATGCGTTGACAGTTGTGCTGCAGCGCAGACGGCACGCTGCCGTCGAAATGCCCGCTGTGCGTTTCCAACACAACAAACTCCCGATCATTAAACAAAACTCAATGCCACACAAGTAAGTTTTCGTGCCGTTATCTATTATACATGTTTAATTCAGTATTTTTTTCCTTCCTTTTATTAAACATGAATCTGCATTATATTCTACAAGAATGTAATGTTTTATTCATGTACATTTCTGGAAGAAAAAAAAGAGTATGCACGATTGATGTGTTGGCAACCGTGCAGGGCTGCTGGTTGCCACTTGCTCACCGTGTCGACCTGCACGCGGCTCTCTAGGGAGCGTCTTGTGGATGGACTGCTCGTGCTTCCTGCCAATATTCGAACAACAACTAAAAATATCAGGTTTTAAAACGTATCCCAAGCAGCAAGGTTTTACCACATTCTCTATTGCTTCGATATTGTCTTTTATTTGAGATGTGTCTCAGCACTGCACTGTTTGATGGACATTTCCAGTAAAAGTTAGCAAGTGTGTTTTTTTTTATGGAGGATTCAATGAGTTTGATACTATACTGCTGCGGGAAGAGGGTATGCAGGGTGGTGAAGTCGTACTATGAACCCAGTAGCCTGAAATCGATCCCCAGGCATGACTAACATCAGTGACGAGCAATAACTGAATTGATCCTGTGCTCCCCACCATTCACCTACCCGCACTGACAAGTGTGGTGAAGTATGGTCAATAAACCCCCACTATTGACAGTGGGCGTGTTTTCGTATATTTCGAGTTTAACAAAGAGCTGTAAAAAATATTTTGGTTCTATTATTATACAGCACTGCATTTGTTGGAAGTCGCATGACAGACATCTAAGTATGATTCCTGGCCATAGCTAAAATCAGTGGTCAATGATATCTGAACCGAGCCTGTGATGCACCCCCCTTTACCAACCCACACTGACCATCGTGACTGATATAACGTGGGGAGTCCTTTATCCCCCCCCCCAAGGTGAATTAACAAAGGGGTTATACATCATTATTTGAATTAGTAAAACAAATACTTCATCCTATTGGAAGTTAGGAATTCCGTATGTTGCTTTTGCACGTGCGTAAATGATCTAAGGCGATGTGTTATATTCTTCGGACGCATTCATTCTTCTCCTTCATTATTTTTTCTTAAAAAAAAAAATGTTGTATTTTTTGTTCCAGTCCTATCCCGATTATCGTCGCGTATCCATTCAGACCTCTCGTAGGGCAATGCAACCCTGCATGTTAGGGAGCAGATCACAGAAATGGCTATTACATGGCTACCTCTGAGGTCACTTCAAAGTTACTTATTGTCCACGTAGTACAGGGAAACACTCTGAGGGCAATGTCCATGACAGTCAAACTAATATTTGAATTCTGAGTGCTGGAATTTAACCAAAGTGCAGCACCAAATTGAATGTGATGGTTTTACTGGTAGGAACCACCTGGTTCCACCAGCCCACAGGGGATTATTGTGTCCGTCCGTCGAGCATCAAAAAATGGGAGGGGTGGGGCTGGGTGGAGAGGGGAGGGTGGGGAAGGGCTGGGTGGGGAGGGTGGGGCTGGGTGGGGGGTGGGAGGGGTGGGGCTGGGTGGGGAGGGGCTGGTCATAACCTACTCACGCCGGCTTGTGCCCGCCCTCACAGTCAGGCATATTTGCGGAATACACCACGCCGTCGTTGATTCTGGCCATTGACCGAGCAACCCAACGTTCCTACCAGCTCCCTCCGCAGGAATGTGTTTTTGAGTTCAGTCATTGGTGACCGCCTGAGACCATCATCTCAATACACTTAGGTACCCTGTTTAATTACAGGCTGTTGGTTGCCTGCATTCATACCTAGGATCTCATAATCATAATCTTTATTCATCCTGGAGAAACCCGATGAGTTCTAACGCTCTTTTTTCACGGATGTCCAGTAGGGGCGGGTCAGATGTCAACACGGCACTCCGACCTCTGAGCCGCCGGGGTCACTTCAACATAAATGCTTGCTCCTGTAATCCAGTGCCGTCTCCGTTTTGCAGGAGCGGGGTGAGGAGCAAGGGGTCACAAGGGCCCTTGAGGATCTAAAGGCCAACTTTTACTGCAAGCTGTGTGACAAGCAATACTACAAGCACCGCGAGTTCGACAACCACATTAACTCTTACGACCACGCACACAAGCAGGTCCGTTACAGCCTCGCTGGCGACTGACTGTGCACAATGCTCCACTCCAAATAGCGACTCACTTATTAAAGTAAAGGAAAAGCCGTTTATTCATACTGGAAGAATCCGATGAGCTTTAAAACTCGTTTTCACAGATGTCCAGTAGTCTCCCTCCTTGGCAGCAAGGCATGCTGGGCAAATATCTGAAATGGTGTGCTTATATCAGAAGTTGTCCTCGGCCTCCCCCTATAATTATACTACCCGGTGCAATTAACTACTTTTTAAAATAAATCCAACACGTTCATCAATAACATTTGATTAAATGGACAAACAATACGTTACATACAATTGTTATATAGCATAAGGATGTGTTCTTTAATTTGAATCTTGTTTATATAAGGTGCGCTTGTATGCAGTTTACACTTTGGTAAACATTTATTGTAGAATTACTTGGAATGTGTTTGTCTTACCATGATAGATAACATAATCCCTTGTTCCCTGGAAGTGCACTTCTGAAACTCTAGAGGCAAAGCTCTGCTTGTCGTGCCTATGTCCCCACCACAGAGGCTGAAGGAGCTGAAGCAGCGGGAGTTTGCGCGGAATGTCCTCTCTCGCTCTCGAAGGGAGGAGAGACGACGGGGACGAGCCCTTCGGCGTGTGCATTGCCTGGCGGAAATCAAACAGCTGCGCTGGTGAGCACATCCTTGCAACTAGCCACCTCAGCTGCAGATCACCCGCGCGATAGCCCGCAGCTTCGTGTGTCTTCTCTCATGGTTCCAAGCAGCATCTACGTGGCCGCTCAAACGCCTTGCCATATGCAGGATGCAACGCCGGACACACGTGCCCTGATTCACCTGTTTTCCCGGAAACCTTTTCTGCCGATTGTCAGCAATACAGGCAAGGAGAAGCAGAAATTAGATGGTTTTGTGCCTAAAATTAGGGTAAAGTTATTTTTTATCTTGCGTGTGAATTAGGCCTATGTTTTTTGCACGTGATCAAGAGTTAATATAATTAATTGTATTTACACAAAGAAAAAAGCATTCTTGTTTCACCTGTTGTGTTAAAAAAAAACTGCATACAATATTCGCATGCAAATAATGCATAACCATATGATCGCATGATAGCATTAGTGACATAATATGCAAATGAGCATTTTTTTCTAGACTCTGGAGGGTGAGAAAAAACTTAATTGTGAACAGCCCGTCACTGATTTAATATTTTACACAATTGGGTTATTGAATGGACAGTTATTAATCTAATGAACAAATGCCACCGAAATTCAACAGTTATGTCTTATATAGGTTATTATGCCCTCTGCCTGGCTATGATTATCTTTGGCCTAATAATAATACCTTGTTTCAACTGGGATCCTGTGAATTTAGAATATATTATGGATGTCACCAATTGGTCTTTGACTTCACAATCTGGGAATGATTTGCCCATTTTATTTCCATTTAAGTGACCCGGTAAAATGGAAACTATCATGTAAGCAGAATCAATCACCCATGCTACCACACATTCTGCAGGTTGCTACATTACTCCTCTTACACACATTATGCAGGTTGAAACATTACTCCACTTACATTAACATTAGCTGCCTCGCCGTTGCTGCGACACCTGAGCTACGCCCATGTTAAACCTTTACCTGGCAGCCGTTAATTGGTGGAAACCCACCACCAGCACCATCGTTGTCGACCACTCCCTTCACTTACATTAACATTAGCTGCCCTGCCCATGCTGCTGACACTTGGGCTACGCCCATTTTAAACCTTTATAAACAGTTTGCCTTTTAGTGGCTTACCCCCATTTTCCTGATGACGACCGCTTGTGTCGCGATCTAAACGTCATGGTTTTTATTTTTCGATTTAAAGCTTTCGTGACTGCAGGGATTCATCTTCTTGGTTCTTTCGGTAAAGTCACGTAGAAGGGAAGTAATAAAATAATAAAAATAAAACATAATATTTTATTATGTAAGGTCACGTAGAAGCAAGTAATAAAATAATAAAAATAAAACATAATAAAATATTATATTAAAACATAATAAAATATTATGTTTTATTTTTATTATTTTATTACTTCCCTTCTACGTGACTTTATTCTTATTTTTCTATGTGACTTTACCGAAAGAACCAAAGAATATTACTCCTCTGTTAGGCAACAATAAGCATTTTCTGAGATAAAACTCAATGCACTCCGTAAAAGTGGTTGAATTAAAGTTTTGTAATACATTTTGTTAGTCAAGGTTGTAACACATTTTTGTAACCATATTGAAATTGAACTTACACTTTATTTTATTCTTAATGTGAAAGTGGATCAGTGTTCATTTGGTGTAAAATCTAATTTATAAACGCAGAAATGTATTTATGTCATAATTGTAAAGATTGTTTGTTTCTACTTCAGAGGGAAACTACTAATTTTGGGTCTGGTGATAAATACAATATATATTTTTGTATCCCAATCAGCTTGCTGGCTGCAAACATGAGCAGATGCTCACTTCTATTATTCTTCACTCCAATGCCAAACTTACTAATCATTCTATCTCTGAATTTGTTTTTATCAGTGTTTGCATAAGTTACCCTTTGAAACTTTCAAATGCATTTTATCTTTAATAGTTGCTAAAGAGAAACAACCCCCTGAGACGCCGATCAAAACCATCACGTTACCATACATAGCAGGCGTTACCAAAAAAAATTCCCAAATCTTAAACAAACTCAAGATCCAGGTCCGATTCAGTACAGTACACAAAATCCGTGATCTAATCCCATCTGTGAAGGATGTCATTCCTGACATGCAATATCCTGGAGTCTACAAACTAAGTTGCACCTGTGGTGGGTGTTACATTGGGGAAACAAAAAAACATATCTCGGACTGTGTTCGCGAGCACCAGTCAGATCTGAAACACGGCAGAACTAATACCTCCGCCGTGGCTGACCATTGCTATAACGCTGTGGGCTCTCATGATATTGTTTTTTGTCGAGACCAAGGTACTCTGCAAACCTTCGGGCTACTATCAAAGGTTTGTTCATGAAGCCATCCAGTTATATAAACACAGACACAACTTCAACCGAGATGATGGGTACAAACTGAGCAATCATTGGAAGGATGTCATTAACCAGGTAAAACCTTAACTGCTTCATGGTGTTGCCTTCATATCCGCATCTCCAGTCTTCAGCCTCCCACTCCCAGCCCCGCCCACTTCTCCCCCCCCCCCCCCCCCCGATATTTTGCCGTGCTCGCCCTTTAATCCCTTCCAGCAGCGCCTCACTTGGCAGCGCTCCCCTACCCCACACCCCCCTCTCTATCTCTCCTCCCTGGCTCCTCCCCCTCTCTGGCTCCACCTATATAGCCTCTTGTTACAGCAGCCCTTTTGCCCACTTCACCAATTGTTTTATTGCTGTGGTTGTCCCACCTGATGACGGACGCTTGTGTTGCGCCCGAAACGTCGTGATTTAATGTATTTTATTTTATACCTACGTGACTTTACCGAAAGAACCAAAGAGTATCGTATAGCCACACTTAACTCAGTGATTAGTGAGGTTGTTTTTTTAAAACGCGTTGCCTCAAACAATAGTGTGTGCGCCTCTGTAATAACACACTACACTAGCACGGGTAAAGAAGCTTGTATTAAATAGTTTTCCTTCTGAGTTCATACACACGTTGGTTTAAAAAAAAAGAGTAACTTTAATGCCAAATAAAACTATTTTGCTGCCACGGAGGAGGAAAAGAGTTGACGCTTTATCAGACTGAACTGCTGTGTTCATAATGCGCATGCACACACACTGGCGCGCAGATGTATTCAAATTAGATATTGCCTGCATAACCACAGGGGCCTTCTAACATTTGCATTGTCTGTTTTCATCACAGGAGAATGATTCAATTTGCAGATGAAATTATCTTTACGACAGATATCGCTATGAATAGATTCTCTATAAATTCACATTGTATTAAATTGCTAATTGGATAACGTGTTTTTTTTGTCTTCAGTATATAGGTCTTTGTTGTTTGATTGTATTAACAGTTAGAAGACTTCACATATAACGGTCCAATTTAAAAACGTGTTCATATAGTCTCTAAACGGCGAGTTATGCGATTCGACCATAATTTGTTTACTTCTGTACATTTGTAAACAACAATATGAATGCCCCCCCACCTCCACCAAGATGGCTTGTCTGCCTTAAATACAGCGCAAAAACAAGACACAATCAGCGCTCGCGTACTCAAGTCGTGCTAAGACGGACGATTGACCCAGGCGCGTCGTGTACGTGCGGTGACATTTCATTGCTGCTGCTGCTGCTGCCGTTGTTGTTATCAACCTGCAGTATCCCTGGGAGCGACTCTGCCGCCCAGTGCAGACAACCAGGCAAGGAGACGGTCCTGCAGGGCGAGTCGCGAGCAGCTGGGGGCACGCAAGGGACCGGCTGCACTGACGAGACGGCGGAACCCCGTGCCCTCGGAGGAAAGGGAGATTCAGCCACGAATGATTCTGCGAGCGGATCAAAGGGCGCAGTTCAGGGCTTGCGGGTGCCAGATTCTCCGCTGCTGAGATCTGTCACGCGCTGCCCCGCGGTCTCTGCGCCCAGGGTCGGCCTCTCGTTCTCGTTTGCTCGAAAAGTTAACGCGAAATTGGAATCGTCGGCAGCCGTGTTTAGCGAAGATACAGAGGAAGTCGTCGGAAATAGGGGTGTGAGGATGCTTGCAAACAATGGCAGACTCACATCAGTGCCTGGGCTGGTGAAAGCGGATATTAAAACTGGAAGCAGATTAAATATAACTGAGGATCACACGTTTGCAAAGTCAGAAAGAAAGAAAAATTCCGTGGAAAAATGCCAAAAAGAAACCGCACACCTGTGTACAGAGAAGCGTCAAGTCTTGAGCTCTTCAACGGCATCAAACATACAGAATACATTGTCTGTTAAGAATATTACCAAGGCGTCGTCAGAGCAAATTATCAAAATAAAGGAACATTTGACAGACAAAACTAAAGATAACATTTTAAGCAGTGGTTCAAATTCCATCAAACAAACAGTTGATTATAATAATGATCCTGCCAGAAACAAAAATGTGCATCGAAAACAAGCTCCGACAGAAAGCCATAAAGCTGGCGCCCCACGGGATTTAGACGCTGATCAACTTTTCCCCAACAAGAACTGCCTTCTGGAGGAAGCGTCGAAAAAAATACCAGAGATGTTTTTTCCTGTGACTAATGCGGACGAATCCGCCACATTGCAGTGGCCAACAGAACTTGTACAGTTCACCAAGACAGAGCCATCTCTCTCTTTCAGCTGTAATCCACTTTCCTTGAAGTCTCCTCCTGAGCAAATGAGGTTAAGCCAAGCCTTCGATTGTCAGCAATGTCATCCATCTGTCATGGCAGACATCAGTATTGAAGCGCACACTCGACAGGACAGCAAGAAGTGCGAACTGACAGGACTCTGCCTTGAAACGACACATGGCCACAGCCTAGATCCGGAGCCGTACGTTATACAGGACTCTGAGACAAACGGTACAACGAGCAGCGCCAAAGATCACCCTTTGTGGCACGAGGGAGGTAATTTGATACAAAATGAACTTTCAGATTGTTTTTGGAAAGAAAAGAATCGTTCAAAGCTGAAAAACAATTTTAAAAGAAAATTTGATAGAAAATGCACACTCCCGGGGGAGAGCAGAGACAAGGATTCGGGTTTTGCTAAAGAATGGTGGGCATACAAGCACAGAAATAGGAATACAAAATCAATGGAGCATTATGTGAAATCAAAGGTAAGTAAAACAGAATCACAGTTGGAGGAAAACACACAGAAGAAAGTTGAGAGTCAAAATCAAACGGCTATAGTCTGTCGTTTTCATTCAAAGGAGTCTACCGACAATGCTGAGATTAACTGTAATAACAGCATTAGGGAGGTGGAAAGTAAATGCAACGATTCTGCATGTAGATCAGCATTAGGATTTGATGATGTTATTTGTCAGAGGCCCAATGGCATGATGCATCATTCTGTATTCTCCAGCTACTCTCTGCATAATGACAGCCCTCGCTCAATGCTGCAAGGAAACTGGAGGAGCAGTTACAAATCTGTGAGTTACTCGAACTCATCTGTACGATGCAGCAATAATTTATGCGGAAGGAAACACCACACATCAAACGGAAACCATGACGCCAATGAATGTTACGGCAGCCATTTCTGGAGGAGCAAACGTAATCGGCATTGCTGCGTCACTGCCAATAGGACCGAGCAAAAAGGCGCGGCCACAGTTGAGAGTTTGAGCTATGTTTGTAACTCGGGCTGCCAGGAGCCCAGCAGTATCAGCCACGCCTGTCAGTGTCCTACGCAAACACAGCTTGCCTCTAAAGTGAGAAAAAACAGTTTGTGTCATGATCATCTAAAGAACACCGGCGTAAATAAGAAAAGCTTGTTTAAACAACATTATCTTCATGACAGCAAATCTCATTCCCATTTTGGAGTTTACAAAATGTCCGAAAAGAAGAGCATTCAGGTGGATGGTCCGTACGTGGAAAACGCCAACGTGCCTGTCCACGTGCCACAGATAAATTGTGAGAGCCAGGACTTCATCGAAAAAGAAAGCTGTGAGACAATTCAGACAAAAAATGTGGATTCTCACAATAATACAAATGAAAATGAGAAATGTACAATCTCAATGCTCAAATCACAATTTACATTAATGGATGTATCTAGACAAAATTGTGGACAGACTCTTTCACATGGTGCAGACAATTTGGATTTCGATATGTCCAGAAAATCGTATTTGATCAAACACGTTGCTGAACAAGAAATGACCACTGGAACTCCACAGAATGTGAGTATACTTACAACAAAAGAAGTAAATCCAGACGTCATTGTGTCCCAGAGAGGGAGCGTGACCGACGCTAAAGCAACCGTTTCAAACAAGCCCGGTATATGCCGGGTAACAAATACTCTTGAATTAAGTCCAGCTAAGAATACCTACATTGCTGATGGAACTAACAGGGCTGGAAGTTGCAACCCTTGTTTAGAAAATGAGCCTGCTCAAATGGAAACCATTCAAAATGCAATCTCACATAATTTGGCAATGGCAAACAACTCATTCCCATGCTCCATAGCCCAAACAAATAACAGGGTCGCACTGGAAGCAGAGCATAGCGTGAATGGCCATTTATATTCTGCCGACACAATTTCCTTTACAGTTGAAGAAACAGAAAAATGTGGACATTTGCGACATGAGGCTCATCTACACTTTCAGCAACAGTTGTTTCCCAGACTGAACATCACTTCAAATACCCAGCCGCAATTTCTCAAAGCACCTTGTCACAATCCTGTTTACTACCAGGCGCCAGTGCCCCAAACAATAGCAGCGTCCTTTTCCAACGTGAATCAAACCCTCTTGCAACATCAGGCATTGATTTATACAGCACAGTTTCCGATCTCCAATGGGCATATACACCAAATTCAGCCCTTCGTTCATATGCAGCCTTGGGGACAACTGCACGCAATTCCTCAGCAAAACGTGGCACGCATTTCTATTGCACCGACAGCAATGTTATCACCGCACCAAGCCATTGTGGCAACTCCTGCTTTGCACTTCATCCCAGCTTCTAACACGCTCAGCCAAGCCATATTCAACATCCATCCAATAGGGTCTCTGTGCCCCACTATACATGGCCTGACACATGACAGCATTTCCATGCACCCATTGTTGCACCCTGCATTTGTAAGGCAGGATGTCCATCATCAACCACATTCGTTGCTACATTTCGGAATCAAGAGACAAGAGATGTACATTAGACTTCCGGCAATGTAATTGTATATGTTCTTGAGACAAATTACTCCAGAGTCATTGTCAATTGAAGATATTTACGCACAAAATTAACGACCAGGTTGGTCATGGTTAAATTGAGTGGCTCGCAGTCAGACGGTTGCAGATCCAAATCCTTGTTGGGGTATGGCTCAGCCCATCAGCTATCCGAGATCATTAAATAAGTACTGTACCACTTTGTGGAGAAGTCAACAGTATTATGTATGGATAATCTCAACCCTGTCATAGGAATGGGGACTTTGGTTCATGCCTGTTAACAGGCTCATTCGAACAAGAAATTACTTTGACTTTTTAAATTTACTTATACAACCTACATGTTTTTAACGTGATTTCGCAATTGTATTGTTTGATATTTTTTCATATTGTAAATATTTTAAATGGCTCTGAAGCTTTGATTGAAGTTTCAATTTACATGAAACAATTAAATGTCAAACTTCATATTTGCATTAAAAGTTGATACATAAATCACAGACTGATTACAAATCCCCTCAATGTCAAAAAAGCTAGTCATGTGTTTGGTTATTCTTCGAGCTTAGGTTTTAATGCACCCGGTGGTCTGGAATTCACTTTATGATCAAATGTACTGCCATTATAAAGATATTAAGGAAAAAGCACAGAATATATTAATTCAATCTGTTGTTGAAAATGTTTAAGTGGTATTTAATTATGAAATTAACTTAATATATTCCCACAAGTTTGGCTTAGAATCACGCAATTCCATAAAATAAGAAAACCATGTTCAAAGGTGTGTTCACATTTCATCACCCTCAAATGAACCAGGAGTATAACAAGGTTGTGATTTTGAGACTGTGAATTATGGAATATTTATAGCATGGTTTGAAAATATTTGACCTTTGCAGTGCCATTATCTTTAATGTAGAATATATGTAAATAAAAACATGTGTAGGTAATTTCACCTGACTGTATGGGAGACATGTGCTATGTTCATGATAAGGTATTCCACATTGTGTGAATGTTTTGTCAATCAATTGCTACTTGCTTCATATGTAAATGCCAGGTTTTTGGAAATTAATGTGTTCATAACAAAATATGTTATTTTTAAACCAAATTATTTGAAAGACTCAAGAGTATTTACAGATTCTTAAACGAGATAAAGTATGAATCTTTTCAACCACCGTACTGAACTTTAAGCTCAGTTTAAGCAAATATTTAAGCCATCAAAGTAATGTTTATTTAAAGCATGCTTACTGTGCAATGCTTTTCGAGTGACACTGTTTATCAAAAATACACTGTACATGCCCAATTATTTAAATGACATTTCATCATTTATTTAGAACCGATATAAAAATGCACACTTCTTGTTGAATTCTTATTAAGTACATAAAACATTTATTTTCCAGTATTTAAGCCATCCTGTACTGTACTCTTGTAATTCGGCAGTGCAGCGAAATCTATGTTGTTCTGTACACCCCCCACTCTCACCAACACACAACTGACCAGTGTGGTGAAGTATGGTCAAATATCCCTCCTTGCCTGCACGGCATGGGGAGACCTTCGTCCAGGAGTGGATTGACAAACAGTCTGTACATGTACTTATACATTAGTCATTAAAGCTGCATGAGTGAACATATAATTGTTGTACTGTACTGTCATAAAAAAAAAAAGCTTTTCCCCAGTCCAATCCCATCCCGACAATGCCATCGTTTCTTTTAGACGAGCTGTCTGTAATTAGTAATGGGTATTTGTTTTTTTGTTATTCCATAAACTGCAGTATCTTTACATTTAGAAGTCTGGGTATGGAAAGGAGTGTGAACTTTGGTGTGTGTGCTTTTGGCTGCCACGTAAGCCCAGTGAATAATTTCATTGAAATAGAGTTATTTTTTTAATGAAATAATAGTACTCTCGTATTTATTGTAAACTCGTAAATTGGTTGTAAATAACGTATACAGTATGTGGAAATTAATGTCACCATGGTGTGTTGAGGTACACATGTTATTCTCTAAAATACTGTGGTGTACGTGGAAATTAAATTGCTACGTACTATATAATAAATAATGTTGATACCTTGAAAGAGCAAACGTCAACCAAATTAAATCAAGTTATTACATGACAGTATATACTTATATTCTTGGGTCTTTCGGTAAAGTCACGTAGATAGGTTCAAAGAAAATAATTAAAACATTTATTTTCTTTGAACCTATCTACGTGACTTTACCCAAGAATATGAATTCCTGCAGTCACGAAAGCGTACATACTTAATTTATTTGAACCATCAATTATAATTCAACATTGTTTATTGCTTCGTGTACAGCCGAATTCAACCATCGCATTTCTGGACATTTCTTTACACCTGTGGGTGTTCTTTTGGTTTTAAAATGACATTTACGGAAAATATTTTGCATCAATGTGTGCGCTTCATCATATAGGTGTGGGTGCTCTTAAGATGCTGCCACCGTTATCAATCCACTCTTCTACGAACTTTGCATTGCTGACACCATCACCTCCAGTTACATGCCCTCCTGGGTGCCTTCATTTAATCACTGCATCTTCTGGTTTTCTATCGATTTTTTGGTGTTTTGTTAGAGTCCTCTTCCATAACTCAGTTTGTTCATCAATTGTCTTTACAGTGGCCATGTTGTTCCAGCCCAAGTCAACTTCTTTTTCACGATAATAATGGTTGCAACGCTTCAGATTCATTGCTTACACAGTATGCTGTACTGGATTATCAGCATTTTATTTTACGTAAGAGCAGTCTCTCCAGCAAATTCATCTAATTATACGTGCGTTTTCACGGATAATTGGAGTAAATTTGCAGATAACATTGCGGATAATGGGACTTGCGATAGCCCCCCACCTGCGGCCCTCCACATCGCCACGGATAAGATGAGTTCTAATCTACTCCCTGGGGTGACACATACTGAACAGCCAGCATATAATGTTTATATCCACCTTGTGGGTAAAATAACAACAAAAAGATAAGGGCAATTTCACATGTTTTGAAACTGATTTTGAACTGAAAATTGGAATAGAAAAGAAAATGCATGCCCAATCTTGTACATTGATTGCTGTTAAGACAGAGTTTATGATAAAGATAATGATCGCGCTGATGATGACATGTGTTAGATGTGGCAAGCGTGCGATAAATTATTACAGAGTTTGCTTGCACTGTCAGCCTGCAGCCATGCAGTGACTTGAGCTGGTTACATATGCATCAGCTGAGAGAGGCTAGTATGTTACCATCACTGCACATGTCATGAACGTTGTTCTCTTGCATGTTTGATGTAATATTTGATCACTTAATGCAGCAAACAGGATGAGTAATTGCAGTAGCTGATGTCAACGTTGTAACTCGTGTCAATGTATCCGTGAAAGCTTAATGGCTTTGGCTGTATTCGTTGCGAGTTGCAGTTCCGTTTCTACCGTGGCTCGATCTTGGGGAAGGACAAGAGCCCGTTTCTGTCTTTACAGAGCACAATGTAGGTGATCACTAATGGTGCCATACATCACAAAGTTGCCATGCATTATATTTTTATTGATTAAACCTACGAGAGTTCATTGCAGTGTTTGATTTATTATTGTGTTAATGTGTGGATATGATGGCAAATTTGTACCTCTGATGTATGTTATAATAACATAAAGTAAAGTGATTTTTCACTGGTGTGTTCTCACGTGGGTGTTTTTTGTTGACCGGAATAAATACAATTAAATGTGTTGTTGTAGTACACGTTGCTGTACTTTGTAAAAAAAATATACACCAAGATATGTATACTGTATATTAATTTTTGCTGTACAATAAAATTTAAACGTCTTGGATCAAATTCATGCATACTGTGCGAAAATTCTTACAAAAGCACAATATTTAGTTTCAAGTCAAAAGAATGTTTCATATATTGGATAGTACTTTTGAGACTTGGAAATTATTTTAGAAACGCAACAAAAAACACAGAAAATAATTAAAACATGCACCTATGGCTCACCTAACCCGATTTTAGACTGGGTTATATACTGTACGAAAGCTATGCAGTGTGTATGCATCATGGTTTGAACGAGACCTAAAATACTGGCCCCATTGTGTATGTGTATAGTGCATAGCAGTAGTGCAGTGGTTAGCACACTGCGCTACAAACTCGACGACCCGATGTCGATTCCCGCTCATGGCCGGTCCTGGGTCTACTCTAGATCGACTCAGCCTCAAATGAGTACCTAGTGCGGTGTGTAAGCATCGCCGCTGGGGAAACAAAGGCGGTCGGGCGTGGTGTTGGCCACCCACCCCCACGTGCGCTGTGCCCGTCTTCATAGGTGCACACGAACAGCACTTTCTGCCCCGCCCCCTCTCTCCCCCCACCTCTTCTCTCCCTCCCCCTACTGCCGAGGCCGACTATATAACCTCGTGCCACGGCAGATCTCTCGCCTACTTCAGCAGTTGTTTCTTGCTGTGGTTGTCCCACCTGATGACGATTGCTTGTGATGCAATCGAAACGTCGTGATCTATTATTTTTCTACCCACGTCACTTTACCGAAAGAACCAAAGAGTATGGACTCCTGCAGTCAGGACAGCTTCAAATCAAGATAGTATGTTAAGGCGATACGAGGGAGCTTTGTCTTGTAGCCGTGTTATTTTGTTATAAATAAGGGGCAGACCGTAGAGGAGGTGGCTGGACAAGCTGAAGTTCGACTCCTCCGGAACTCCGACGGGCAGTGAGGGATAGGATGTGGATGGTGCTGGGGTCATGGATGCCTCCATAGGTTGTACTCGACCTCATGGTACAAGGTGACATATGCGTGTTTGATGTTTGGCCTTCATCCGTACGTTTCATCTCATATATTTGACGGTAAAGGGTTGCGTTTGTTTATTCTGTAAATTTCACTGGAATTGTACATGGAGCATCTACTCAATGCAGTGAAATTAAGAAGAACAAGAAAATATTTTTCAAGTGAAATTCATCCCTTTGTGTTTTCCCGACGTTAAACACTGAAAATAATAATAACGTGATATCGGCCCAATACAATTGATCTTAACACCTGTTCGTTTCAAAATAATTGTATGAGGATCAAAATGTTGAATGATGTGAGGGAAAAGCAAAATATAAAGTGACAGAGATTGTGTGATTGTGGAAGGAGGGGCAGGGGGGTCATGGAGAGAGAAAAAATGGAAAGGGATGGGGAGGAAGTGATTGGGTAGTGGAGTGGGTTGCAGGTGAGATGGGTGGATGAAGGAACAGATGTACAAATGAACAGAATGACAAATTCCAAGGCAGAAAGCAAAATGGGAATGGAAATAGTGTGATATAAGGGAAAAATGAAATTGGATGGTCATCATACACCGTAGACTAGTGGCCTAACAATATAGTGTCCTATTATTTTTTTGTTGTTGTTGCAACAATTACTGCAAAAAAGTGGAATTTTTCTATTGCTTTTCCACAATACATGTAGAAAGAATATTGCCTAGCAAAAATAAGATCAGAGGCCAGTATGATCTGCATGTTTTAAATAAAAACAATACATTATTATTCTTTGGGTCTTTCGGTAAAGCCACGTAGATAGAAAAATAAGAAAAAAATATCACGACGTTTTGATCGCAACACAAGCAATCGTCATCAGGTGAAACAATAGTAGCTCTCCTGCTATTTTTTTCACCTGGTGACGATTTCTTGTGTTGCGATCAAAACGTCGTGATCTTTTTATTATTTTTCTATCTACGTGGCTTTACCAAAAGACCCAAATAATATGAATTCCTGCAGTCACGAGAGCTTTAAGTCAAGATTTTATACATTATTAAATAATAAAGGAACTCGGTGGGGTACTCATTTATAAAATGAGAATTACTTATAAATTTATAAAACAAGAATAATTTTCACTTCAGCTTTGAGTTTGCAATTAACGAGCAAATAAAGTAGGACATTACTCTGGGTAATTGTGTAGTGACGCACTCAGAGACACTAGGAGTAGGAGGCACTCTATTTATACTGGTAGGAACCTCTGGTTACACCAGCCCACGGGATTATTCTATCCGTCCGTTGTGCAGGGAGGGGCTGGGTGAGGAGGGAGGGGCTGGGTGGGGAGGGGCTGGGTGGGGAGGGTGGGGCTGGGTGGGAAGGGGAGGGTGGAGAGGGGCTGGGTGGGGAGGGTGGGGCTGGGTGGGGGGTGGGAGGGGTGGGGCTGGGTGGGGAGGGGCTGGGTGGGGAGGGGCTGGTCACCCCGTGGTGCCCTTATAAAACTCAACGTTTAACCTACTCACGCCGGCTTGTGCCCGCCCTCACAGTCGGCCATATTTGCGGAATACACCACGCCGCCGTTGACCCTGGCCATTGACCGAGCAACCCAAAGTTCTTACCAGCTCCCTCCGCAGGAATGTGTTTAAGAGCCTTCACAGGTCACAAGGGATAACTACAACTCTCAGTCAGGATAGCTGGCAGACTGCCTGACTGACGATGCCGAGAAAAGGTGAAGACGTTGACAAAGACTCCAGCAGTCCGGCGGGATTCCCTTTTATCCTCCCAGCGTGGCCTCGCTCTGCCCTGGCCACGCCCCCTTCTAGAACATTCTAGTGGGTTCCCGGGCTTCCCTCACGTGCCCCCTCTCTCACCTTTGCCCTACATCCCTCTCTCCGGCTTATCACGTGACCTGCTGACAGACAGGGCTGCTGCAACTGCAAATCCCCTTCTCTGCCAGCAACCCGCGCTATGCTACGTAGTGACCCATTCCATGTCACTACAAATGTGTGCCTTCACAGAAATGACAAGATCCCGCAGATATATTTTACATTCAAAGAATGATACCTCACTTAGAGCTTCAAACTAAGATCAGGGAGCCCAGATATATATAAAGTGACAATGGTTATGTATGTGATATTTAAAATATTAAACGAAAACAGTGACAACAGTAAAAGTGATTAAATAATTTTGCTCTATCAATTTGGCTCACGAACAGTTACATTAAAAAGTAGCATGGTAAGGCAAGTGGTGTGGGAAGTTTATATTCAAATATGCTTTCAAATTGATGTAAGATAATATACGAGGACAAGACCTTCACAAATGACGAATTCAAAATCTATTAATCAGATCATGTATTATTAGATCCTTTTTAAATTGCAGTCAGTTTTATTTATTTCATTTATCAATGTATAAAAAAGGATGTACATTGTATAGATAGCAAAGGCTGAAACGTAATTAGAAGGGGATATATAAGTTCATAACTTCTCATCAAGACAGCATAGAAAGTTGTGCCCTGAGGGGCAACATTATATAATGTACCACTTAGGCTTAATGTATACGACTTACAAATGAGTCCACGTGATTACAGATCTTTTAATTCTATCGTAGAAAGGTGCATGGCTTTGGGTGATCTTCATTAACTTAGCTCAATTGGAGCAGACATATGTAAGGAATGTAACCGTTCTGTTATAATGGTCAGAATTTCCAAGTCAAAGTATTTCTGCAATCTACTTTCACAATCACAGTACAACTGTAGTGGTGGTATTGACGTGCGCCGACTGTGACAGTGATGGATCACGGGGCGGCGCGGGGTGCGGGGTTGGGCACGCGCAGTGGGCGTGGTGTGGACGCGCGCGCCGGGAGTGACAGATGACGAGGCAGCGCGGAGTGAGTGGTGAGGCACGATGAGATGTGGGAAAAGAGGATCGTAGCCAGCGCCCGGCGATTGGTCGAATAAGTGGGTGCTCGCAGCGACGTCCGCAGGTGGGGTATAAAGGGGGACGCGCGAGAGCACTCGGGGAGAGTTACCCAGTTGAAGACCCGAAGACGGAGCTGAAGACCTAGTGAAGCCGAGTAGCTCAGTGGCGTTAGTCGCCGAGTAGCTAAGTGGATGTTGGTCATCCGAGTAGCTCAGTGGCGTTAGTCGCCGAGTAGCTAAGTGGATGTTGGTCATCCGAGTAGCTCAGTGGGCGTTAGTCGCCAAGTAGCTAAGTGGGTGTTTGTCACCCGAGTACTAAGTGGATGTTGGTCATCCGAGTAGCTCAGTGGCGTTAGTCGCCAAGTAGCTAAGAGGATGTTGGTCATCCGAGTAGCTCAGTGGGCGTTAGTCGCCAAGTAGCTAAGTGGGTGTTTGTCACCCGAGTACTAAGTGGATGTTGGTCATCCGAGTAACTCAGTGGGCGTTAGTCGCCAAGTAGCTAAGTGGGTGTTTGTCACCCGAGTACTAAGTGGATGTTGGTCATCCGAGTAGCTCAGTGGGCGTTAGTCGCCAAGTAGCTAAGTGGGTGTTTGTCACCCGAGATACAAAGTAGGTGTTAGTCACCTGTAACCAAGTTTGATAAAATAAAGAGTGTGTTACCCGTGAAGTCGTCTCCCGTGGAGTTACTACATTACAACTGGCGTCAGAAGTAAACCTGTCTTCAAGAAGTATGGACACAAGGAAGACTACCCGTACCCACGAGCGAGGTCGGGATGACGACGGCGTACCGGGGACACCGACCTCGGGAGTAGAGGACGAGGAGTTGCCGCCGATGCAGCACTTCGCGGTGATGGCCGACGCTCCGCTTGCCTCCGACACCGGCCTCCAGGACGCGCACGCCCGCTTGGCGGAGTTGCTACTCGCCGCCGCCGCTGTCTTGGCCGACATCTCCGTTCCGGCGAGCGGAAAAACGGCTGCGGGGGTCGTGGAGGAAGCGACGGTGGAGGATTCCCGCCAAAGGGCGCTTCGCGCCAAAAGCCTGGAAGTTGCCGCCGTTTTTGGGGGGCCGCCACCGATTGGCGGGAAAGACGGACGCCACGTGGCCGGACACCTCCGCGCAGCGCAGCCCACGTCATCGGCGCGCGCCGGAGCCCTCCATTTTGCGCCTGACAACCGAGCCGACATTTTACACAACTCCAGCGGAGCGCGGGAAAATCTCTCCGACGTCGACGACGATCGGGTCCTCCAGCAAAGATTGCCCGCGCTGTCGGCGTTCAAGGCGGATGGGGGCGACTGGGGAGCCTTCCAACGAAGGTTCCTCGCTCATCAGGAGATGTCGGGGTGGTCCGACACCACTGCCCTGCGTGCGTTGCCAGCGATGCTTGACGACGACGCGCTTGCAGCCTTCACATCTGCTGCAAGGTCGTCCCGCTCTACGCTCCAGGCCGCACTACACCTGATGGCGAAGGTGTTCGGGCCGCCCTCCACGTGCCGCCACCAGTTCTACGATCGGCGGAAGGTGGCTGGGGAAACGACGCTAGCCTACCGCACGGCACTGCTCGCCTTGGCGGACGCGGCTTTTCCCCGCATGGATAAGGAGGGGAAGGACGCCATGGTGACGGAGCAGCTGCTGGTGTTGGCCCACGAGTTGGGGGTCCCCATCAACGTGGCAGACGAGATGGAGATCTGCTCCCTGGCGATCGCCACGAGCATTCACGCGTACGAGGTCCTCAAACGCAAGCCGGGGGTCGTCTGCAAATGGCCGGGGAATGCGGCACTGGCCGCCACGATCGCCGAACCTCAGCCAGCTGCGGTGCAGGAGCGGGGCTTCGCTGCATCGTGTCCGGGGGAGTGGAGAACGGGAGGTCGTTCGCCCACACGTTCGCCCCGCAAGCTGGAGCAACCGAAACCTACGACGTCCGTCGTCTGCTACAACTGCGGCCTTCGGGGTCACGTCGCAGCCGGGTGCCGGGCCCCGCGTCCGCGCGCCGCAGGACCACGTCGGGACGACGACCAGGGCCACAAGTCATCCCAACAAAACCCGGCAAGTCGCGGCACCTCACACGTTCGGTCCACAAACACGGCACATTCGGGTCGCCGCTTCGCGGTGGGGGGTTCGCGGCTGGGTGCCGGGGGTTCAATTCGGCGAGGGGGGTCCGTACGCGGCCCGCAAGCAGTCGAGTGGTCCGAATTGGCCCACAGGATCGTGGCTGCGTCAGCCGGGTCGTCCGTGGTAACGGGGTTCATTGACGGGGTTGAGGTCCGGGTGCTTGTTGACACGGGTGCGTCGGCCACCATCATCTCGGACCTTATTTATAACATTCTTCCCGTCCAAAGTAGACCCCTTCTGCCGGTAGACGTGCCATTTTATGCGGCGAATGGGGGATCCCTGGGGATCATCGGCCAGATTCGGGCGACTATTTGCATTGGGGACATTAAATTAGCGGGCCCTATTTTTGTATCATCATCGCTGGCCGTTCCCTGTTTGCTAGGTACGGACTTTTTGTCAAAAATGCCCATCAAAATTCTTATTGATCAGGCCTGCATAGAGCTTCCGTCAGGTCGGCGGGTTGCCTTCTTGTCGAGCCCTATCAAAGTGCGCACGGTTTGTGCGACGGTGCAGGCGCTGGCGACTCACACTGTACGGGTACCCCCGGGATCGCAAATGTTAGTACCCCTTCGGTTCAGGAAGCCACTCGAGGTGGGTGCGGAGGCACAGGGGGTGCTGTTGGGGCCGTCAAACAGAGCCAGTAAGGGCCTCGACTTAGCGGTTGCTCAAACCGTGGTGAGAGGGGACAGTGAACCGTTCGTAATGGTCCTGAATACGGGGTCGCGGCCGGCCGTAATTGCGCAGGGAACGGTGCTGGCTCACGCCGCGCCGCTGCCCGTTGAGGAACGGCTCGTGGCTCAAGCAGATTTTACTGTCGAGTCGCACCCTCAAAGTGATGAGGGGGCTGAGTGGTTGGACTCGCTGTGTGCGGGTTCTGCTAACTTGTCCGGGGTGCAATTGGGAGCATTGAGGGGTTTGCTCATCGAGTTTGCTGACGTGTTCAGCAAACATAAGTACGATATCGGCTGCACTGACCTGTTGCGCCACCACATAGCTACAGGGGACGCGGCCCCTATTCGTCAGAATCCCTTCCGGCTCAGCCCGGCCGAGAAGGAACATGTGCAATCGGCGGTTAATGATATGTTGGCGGCCGATATCATTTCGCCCTCTTCTAGTCCGTGGGGTGCTCCTATTGTCCTAGTAAAGAAACAGGACGGGTCCTTGCGGTTTTGTGTCGATTTCCGCCGCTTAAACAAAATCTCGATGGCGGATGCGTATCCGCTCCCCAGGATGGATGAGTCGCTGGATGCCTTGGCGGGAGCGCAGTTTTTTTCCACACTCGATCTGCTTTCTGGATTTTGGCAATTGCCACTCGATAACGAGTCTAAACCTAAAACTGCTTTCCGGACACCTGGGGGCCTTTTTGAATTCAACCGTTTGCCCATGGGCTTACATTCCGCTCCCGCCACGTTCCAGAGACTCATGGAATTGGTTTTGTCGGGCCTCCAATGGGATACCTGTTTGATTTATCTTGACGATATTATCGTCTTTAGTCGGACTTTCGAGGAGCACCTCCAGCGACTGAGAGCGGTGTTCCTCAGGATGCGTTCCGCTAAGCTAAAATTTAAACCGGCTAAATGTTTTCTGCTTCGGGAATCGGTCAGGTATTTGGGCCATATCGTGAGTCGTTCAGGGATCTCGACGGACCCTGCTAAGACGCATTGCGTCAGCTCATGGCCAACGCCAACCTCGGTCACGGAGGTTCGTAGTTTCATTGGTTTTGCCTCCTATTACCGTCGTTTTGTCAAGCAATTTGCCACCATAGCCAAGCCCCTGCACGCTTTGACGGCTAAGGGTGTGAGGTTTCACTGGGGGGCAGAGGAGGAGGATGCGTTCTGCTCCCTCCGTGACGCTTTGGTGCAGGCTCCCCCCTTGTGTTACCCCGATTTCACACAACCGTTTTTGCTTGACACGGACGCCAGCAATACGGGTATCGGGGGGGTGCTCTCACAGTTGGTCGGGGGGGTTGAACGGGTGGTCGCCTACGGTAGTAGGGTTCTTTCCCCCGCAGAACAACGCTATTGCGTAACTCGTCGTGAATTGTTAGCCATTGTGTTTTTTACACAGCAATTCAGGCCGTATCTTTACGGCCGTCATTTTACGGTCCGGACGGACCATGCGGCTCTACAATACGCTATGCGCGTGGCGCAGCCATCGGGCCAATTGTCCCGATGGTTGGAGGTCCTTCAAGACTACCAATTCACGACGATTTACCGAAAAGGGTTGCGGCACTCAAACGCGGACGCCTTGTCGCGGTTGCCGCCGTGCACGGACTGCACATGTTTGTTGGGATCAGCGCGGTGCAAACCCCCGGTCGCCGGCACCCCGGGAGTTGCGCTCGCCGCCACTGACACCCCGGGAGAGGACGCCCCCACGGGGAGGGATTCGCTGTTGTCGTTGCCCCTCATTGAGTGGGGCCGCCTCCAGATGTCCGACAGCTCCCTACTTACGCTGCGTCGGAAAGTTGGCGCTCCCGAACAAGGGGAGGCGCGGGTCGGTTCCTGGGTGTGCAGACAGGGCCTGTTGATGAGGTGGGACAACATGTCCCGGCGTCACGTGCTCGTGGTGCCTGTTGCTATGCGGGGTAGGGTTGTTCTGGCAGCTCATGAACGGCTCATGCATCTGGGTTTTCACAAAACGCTCGCCCTAATCCAGCGAGACTATTATTGGCCGGGGATGGGTAACGACGTGGCGAATATTCTTAAGGGATGCGTAGGGTGCGCCAAAAGGAAACCGCCACCATTGGCAGCTAATCCACCGCTGCAATCCATTCAGGTTTCGCGTATAAACGAATTGGTAGCGTTGGACATCTTGGGGCCCTTTCCGGTTACACCAAGGGGAAATAGGTTCCTGCTGGTTGGCGTGGAATACTTCACCCGATGGCCTATGGCATGGCCGCTCGCCAACCAGTCGGCTGCGGCGGTGGCGGACGCCTTTGTCCAGGGTTATGTGTTGGACAAGGGCGCCCCCGAACGCTTGCTGACGGATCAAGGGAAGAATTTTTCGAGCGTTTTGTTGCGCGAGGTGTGCGACCTGTTGGGTACAAAGAAAGTGCGTACTTCCCCCTACCACCCGCAGACTGACGGGATGGTTGAGCGTCTGAACAGAACGATTACGTCTATGTTGTGCCAACAGGTCTGCGACGATCAGGTTGATTGGGACTTACAGGTGCCGGGGGTACTCGCGGCCTATCGAATGGCCCCTCATGCGGCGACAGGGTTTTCCCCATTTTTTCTCATGTATGGGCGGGAGGCCGATCCGGCCATGGACGTCCAACTGGGGATTTCCCAGCCACGTGCAAAATCTAAATTGGCAGACCACATCAAATTTAATATCGCCAAATTGACTGAAGCGCGGGAGGGGGCAAGGTTGAATTCGCGGTCGCGGCAAATTGCAAACGAGAAATTGCATGAGCGGAGGGTGCATACGCATGATTGGAAACCAGGCGATAAGGCCTGGCTGCATTGTCCACATGCACCGTTGGCTACGTCCCCCAAGTTGTTGAGACCTTGGAGGGGACCGGTGGAAATTGTGCGGGTTGCACGGCCCCAGAGTATACAGATTAAATGGGGGAAACGCCGTTGGTATGTGCACCCCTCCCGACTGAAGCCCTATGCGGCACCGTGTGACCCCGTTCTGTGCCGTGACGACCGGGCGTGTGATGTGACCGTCGACTCGGGAGGGAGGTGTCGCAGGCTGATCCTCACATGTCTCCACCTGACCCACCCCCAGGTGCCTCGGGCTTGACGGCTGCTGACCGTCGAGAGCCTGAACCCCGGGGCACGCACGAGTCCTCGATGCCTGGCCGATGTCTTCCTGAACCGCCGGCACCACCGGACGTTCAACCGCGTCTGGTGCCGTACGACGGACCGGCAAGGCGGACTCGGGCTAGGTCTCAACAATTTTCATGAGGACGGTTTTTTTTTGTGCTCTACACCGAGCTCGCCCGGTGTTCCCCTCTGCCGGGGTAATGTCCCGTTGTAGGGACGCTCGGAAGAAAAGGGGACACTGCACGAGTCGAAAGAAAAAAAAAAAAATTCCATTTATTTTATTTTTGTATACACATTGCTATTGTCACTCGCCGGTTTGTATATATTGTTCTATTGTCGCGGTGGCATTGGTTGAGGGTTGCGGATGGTGGTGTTCGCGTCGTGTTGTGTTGTTAGCTTAGTTGTTGTTCTTGTTGTTGTGTTGTGTTACGGGGCACACAGGGAGGGTTTGTATATTTTTGTAGCAGCCGGGGCGGCTGCGAGCTATGTGGTAGGGGGTGATGTAGTGGTGGTATTGACGTGCGCCGACTGTGACAGTGATGGATCACGGGGCGGCGCGGGGTGCGGGGTTGGGCACGCGCAGTGGGCGTGGTGTGGACGCGCGCGCCGGGAGTGACAGATGACGAGGCGGCGCGGAGTGAGTGGTGAGGCACGATGAGATGTGGGAAAAGAGGATCGTAGCCAGCGCCCGGCGATTGGTCGAATAAGTGGGTGCTCGCAGCGACGTCCGCAGGTGGGGTATAAAGGGGGACGCGCGAGAGCACTCGGGGAGAGTTACCCAGTTGAAGACCCGAAGACGGAGCTGAAGACCTAGTGAAGCCGAGTAGCTCAGTGGCGTTAGTCGCCGAGTAGCTAAGTGGATGTTGGTCATCCGAGTAGCTCAGTGGCGTTAGTCGCCGAGTAGCTAAGTGGATGTTGGTCATCCGAGTAGCTCAGTGGGCGTTAGTCGCCAAGTAGCTAAGTGGGTGTTTGTCACCCGAGTACTAAGTGGATGTTGGTCATCCGAGTAGCTCAGTGGCGTTAGTCGCCAAGTAGCTAAGAGGATGTTGGTCATCCGAGTAGCTCAGTGGGCGTTAGTCGCCAAGTAGCTAAGTGGGTGTTTGTCACCCGAGTACTAAGTGGATGTTGGTCATCCGAGTAACTCAGTGGGCGTTAGTCGCCAAGTAGCTAAGTGGGTGTTTGTCACCCGAGTACTAAGTGGATGTTGGTCATCCGAGTAGCTCAGTGGGCGTTAGTCGCCAAGTAGCTAAGTGGGTGTTTGTCACCCGAGATACAAAGTAGGTGTTAGTCACCTGTAACCAAGTTTGATAAAATAAAGAGTGTGTTACCCGTGAAGTCGTCTCCCGTGGAGTTACTACATTACACAACCATAAGAAATCATTGAATGTCATAAAATCCATTGAGGGTAGCCAAGTCTTGTTTGCTACCTACTACAAAAGCCTCAATGCCAAACAAGGTAAAATATAATCAATGGGCTTAAGACACACTTTGTTTCAGCATGATCATTTGGTACAACAAAACATTCCCAATATTGGTACGACCAATTCGCTTGATATTGGCATGACTGCTATGCCCGCAGATAGCGAGGTTCACTTTTCATTTGGTGGAATCTCTGAATTGGATATTCGCTAAGAAATCCATAGCCTTAAAGAGCCCTCATCTCCTGGAACTGATAACATTCCCCATTTTTGCTCTCAGTATGGCAGCCCAATTCATCTGCCAAACTTTAACTCACATATTCAACATTTTCAACCTTTTCCTACTAAAAGCAAAGGTTTCTGGAGGTTGAAAAACGGTATCCATCAGGCCCTTTGATAATGGTAGTCCCGTTGATCCAAATAATTATAGACTGATATCCATACTCTCTGTTCTTCCTAAAATTATTTAAAAATGTGTGAACGACCACATTATCAAGTTCATAAATGAAGATAATCTTTTTAATTTCTATAAGTCTGGTTTCTGGTCCAATCACCGAACATCCACGACAGTTATTTATACACTACTAGCGGAAGTACCCGGCTTTGCCCGGGTGAAAAATATATTTCTTAAAAACCTTACATATATATACACAGATACTAAGGTATTGTCAAAGCCCGGTGGGCTGTTTGTACATTTCTCCACCAACAAATATATAAGAGGCTTTCACAAGTCAAAAAAGTTGTAGAAAGTGTGGGGTAAATAGTTGATGTCAAAATGTTTCAGAAAATTGCGGTCTCCCCCCCCCCTCAAAAAATATCTTTACCCCTCGTAGGTATATATACTAACAACACCTTACATACAACAGAGTAAGTGGTATCTATTGGCTCTGTAGTAGTATCTACTGACTTTACCGTAGTATCTACTGAGCCAGTAGTAGCTACTGACTGTGTAGTAGTATTTAGTGACTGTAATAACTACTGACCATAGTAGTATTTACTGGGCCTACAGTAGTATCTACCGACTATATACTCGTAACGACTAACTGTATAGTATCTGCTGACTCTATAGTTGTATTAGTAGTAACTACAAAATCTATAGCAGTATCTACTCACTCTATAATAGTATCTACTGACTCTAGTAGCTACTCACCGTGGTAGTATGTACTGACTGTATAGTAGTATATACTGACTGTAGCAGTATTGACTGACTGTAGCGGTATATACTGACTGTTTTAGTATTTACTATAGCGGTATCTACCAACTCGATAGCAGTATCTACTATCGCTACAGCAGTGTATACCGACTGAGGTCGTACCTGCTATCACTACAGCAGTGTATACTGCTGTGTTGGTACCTGCTATGATTACAGCAGTGCATACTGCTGTGATGGTAACTGCTATGATTACAGCAGTGCATACTGCTGTGGTGGTATCTGCTATGATGAGAGGAGTACAGATTGTGGTGGTGGTACCTGGTATGATAACAGCAGTGCATATTGACTGTACTCATCATTCACCCTCACCACTCACAACTCACCCTTACCACTCATCCTCACCACTCACCACTCCCACTCACTATTCACCATTCACCCTCACAACTCACCACTCACCAAACTCCCTCACCAATCTCCCTCACCACTCACCCTCACCACTCACCCTCACCACTCACCTTCACCACTCACCAATCACCACTCACCCTCACCACTCACTCTCACCACTAACCCTCACCACTAACCCTCACCACTCTCACTCACCACTCTCTCTCACCACTCACCACTCACTCTCACCATTCACCCTCACCATTCAGCCTCACCACTCACCCTCACCACTCACCCTCACCACTCACCGTCACAACCACCACTCACCCTCACCACTCAACTTCACCCTCACACCTCACCATTCATCCTCACCAATCACCACTGACCAATCACCACTCACCACTCTCCACTAACCCTCACCACTCAACCTCACCACTCACCCTCAAAACTAACCACTCTCTCACCACTCACCCTCACCACTCAGCACTCACCCTCACCACTCACCCTCACCACTCACCCTCACCACTCACCCCTCACCGCTCACCACTCACCCATCACCACTCACAACCGCCACTCACTCTCACCACTCATCCTCACCACTCACCCTCACAACAACCACTCACCCTCACCACTCACCCTGACCACTCACCACTCATCCTCACCAATCACACCCTCACCAATCACCACTCACCCGCACTGCTCACCCTCACCACTCACGCTCACCCTCACCACTCACCCCTCACTAATCACCACTCATAACCGCCACTCACCGTCACCACTCACCACTCACCCTCAACACTCACCCTCACCACTCACCGTCACCACTCACACTCACTACTCACCACTCATCCTCACCAATCACACCCTCAACAATCACCACTCACCCTCACAACTCACCCTCACCACTCACTCTCACCACTCACCACTCACCCTCACAACAACCACTCACCCTCACCGCTCAGCACTCACCCTCACTACTCACCCTCACCACTCACCACTAATCCTCACCAATCACACCCTCACCAATCACCACTCACCCTCACCACTTGCCACTCACCCTCACCACTCACCACTCACCCTCACCATTCACCCTCACCACTCTCCCTCACCACTCTCCCTCACCACTCACCAGTCACGCTCACCACTCACCCTCACTACTCACCACTCACCCTCAACACTCACCCTCACCTCTCACCACTCACCCTCACCACTCACCCTCACCACTCACCCTGACCACTCACCACTCATCCTCACCAATCACACCCTCAACAATCACCACTCACCCTCACCACTCACGCTCAACACTCACCCTCACCCATCATGCTCACCACTAACCCTCACCACTCACCCTCACCACTCACTAATCACCTCTCACAACCGTCACTCACCCTCACCACTCACCCTTACCACTCACCCTCATCACTCACCCTCACCACTCACCCTCACAACAACCACTCACCCTCACTACTCATCCTCACCAATCGCACCCTCACCAATCACCACTCACCCTCACTGCTCACCCTCACCGCTCACCACTCAACCTCACCCTCACCACTCACGCTCACCCTCACCACTCACCTCTCACTAATCACCACTCACAACTGCCACTCACCCTCCCCACTCACCTACACCACTCACCCTCATCAATCACCACTCACCCTCACCACTCACCCTCACCATTCACCCTCACCACTCACCCTCACCATTCACCCTCACCACTTTCCCTCACCACTCTCCCTCACCACTCACCCTCACCACTCACCAGTCACGCTCACCACTCACCCTCACTACTCACCACTCACCCTCAACACTCACCCTCACCGCTCACCACTCACCCTCAACACTCACCCTCACCGCTCACCACTCACCCTGACCACTCACCACTCATCCTCACCAATTACATCCTCACCAATCACCACTCACCCTCACTGCTCACCCTCACCGCTCACCCTCACCACTCACCCTCACCACTCACGCTCACCCTCACCACTCACCCCTCACTAATCACCACTCACAACCGCCACTCACCCTCACCACTAACCCTCACCACTCACCCTCACCACTCACTAATCACCTCTCACAACCGTCACTCACCCTCACCACTCACTCTTACCACTCACCCTCACCACGCACCCTCACAACAACCACTCACCCTCACAACAACCACTCACCCTCACTACTCACCCTCACCACTCATCCTCACCAATCACACCCTCACCAATCACCACTCACCCTCACTGCTCACCACTCAACCTCACCACTCACGCTCACCCTCACCACTCACCCCTCACTAATCACCACTAACAACCGCCACTCACCCTCCCCACTCACCCTCACCACTCACCCTCACCAATCACCACTCTCCCTCACCACTCTCCCTCACCACTCTCCCTCACCACTCTCCCTCACCACTCTCCCTCACCAGTCACGCTCACCACTCACCACTCACGCTCACCACTCACCCTCACTACTCACCATAACCACTCACCACTCACCCTCAACACTCACCCTCACCGCTCACCACTCACCCTCACCACTCACCCTGACCACTCACCACTCATCCTCACCAATCACACCCTCACCAATCACCACTCACCCTCACTGCTCACCCTCACTGCTCACCCTCACCACTCACCCTAACCACTCATGCTCACCCTCACCACTCACCCCTCACTAATCACCACTCACAACCGCCACTCACCCTCACCACTCACCACTCACCCTCACCACTCACCCTCACTACTCACCACTCACCCTCACCACTCACCCTCACCACTCAACCTCACCCTCACCACTCAACCTCACCCTCACCACTCAACCTCACCCTCACCACTCAACCTCACCCTCACCACTCAACCTCACCCTCACCACTCAACCTCACCACTCAACCTCACCCTCACCACTCTCACCCTCACCACTCTCCCCCTCACCACTCTCCCCCTCACCACATGTTAAGGGCGATCCTAAAGGAATCTACAACCTTCGATGATTCCTTTGCGCGATTCAAAGAATCGATTCCTGGCGCATAGGAGGTTTCCATTTTTAATTACAGAGTTTTATTTTCATTGTTATGTTATGTTTTAAAGTTTTCAGGAGTTTTTAATTATATTTTAGCCCCGGTCAACGCCGGATATTTCCCATTCGTAGCAGTTTATATCAACTCTATAACCAACTAATATTAAACGGAAATAAGGCGATTCTAAATGAATCTACAACCTTCGATTCGTTTTCGCGATTCAGAGAATCGATTCTTGGCGCGGTCGGGTTTAGAGTTTTAATTACACAGTTGTATTTTCATTGGGATGTTATGTTTTAAAGTTTTCAGAAGATTTTAAATGTATTTTTCCCCCGGGCAACGCTGGGTATATCGAGTTTATACCACAAAGTCGACGCCTGACAGACTTGCGTGTCGAGGCCTAGTACCGTGCAGAGCCTCCGGCCTCGCCTAGATTGCCCACCCGGCTGAGGCTGGGTACTGGGGCCGTTAACCCCCCCCCCCCGCGCTACAATAATACTGTCTAATCGCTATAATTTTATTATCTACCGACCCTATAATAGTAATTGCACACATTGGGGTGGGGGGAGTGAAGAGGACGTGAAACTTTGATGAATTTACCTCAGAGTCGCGTGTTAATGCGTGCGCATATTTTTAACGGGAATTAAAAATGGCGTCCACCCCGCAGCGAAGTTGTTGCTACCCGTTGCCAGGGGCAACCGCCGTGGTCCGCGCCGGTCGGCGATATTAAATAAATAAATAACGCTTTAAATAACTAAATAAAGAAAAATCGCACTAAATCGATAATCGGGCCGATTTAAAGTTTAGAGACGAAAAATCGGAAATGCCTAAGTTTACCGCGGGGCCGGGGGCGTGCCCACCTGCAAAATTTAATCTCGGCGAACCCCACGGTCCGAGAGCTACATCCCCCGCAAGGGAGCGTATGCAGACGGACGGACAGACATATAGACAGACAGAGAGATAGACAGACAGACAAAAAATGAATTATATAGGTTAGATTTCATAACGATGCTCCTGTGACCGTGGTGTCTAAGCTAAGTCCAGTGTTTCATTCTGCATTGAGATTCGTCTTAGATGTACCATTTAGAGCACATCAATGTGTAGTGAGTCCAACTGAGTCGCAGACGTTGTTCCTTTTAGAGGCAACACTTTTATTTGTAACACTGTAACACAAAGGGGTAACTGCCCCTTTACCAGATACAACCTAGGGTGGTGACCACCCAGCTAACTACGCTATACAGAGGAGTTACTGCCACGAAGGGTCGGACCCTCACTCGGGTCTCCGACCACGTGGTCCCTCGTAGGACGAGGCGCTTCCAGCATGAGACGCCGAGCTTCCAGCTTGTAGAACGAAGAGAGACCCCGTCCCTCTCAGGGACCCGCCTTATATCCCTCTACGGTCGGGGCCGCTCCACCCTCGGCCCCGCCCGCCTTCCTGAACATTCTTGTTCCCTCCCGATCCCTCTCAAGAGCTCTCCCCGGACACGTGATCACCCCCTAGTCCCCGAACCTGGAGCCCCCTGTGTGGACACTCGGGATCACGTGTCTACAGGGTCAACCAGAGTGCCACGGCCCGGGGCCGTGGCACTCTGGGAGCCCCCACCACACGCTGTGCGTGGTGCACGCACTATCCCAGTGCTCGCCAATCCCCGCTAGGGCTGGTGTTACACACAGCCACCCACACGGCGCTGTCTACGATGTAGGAACATCGAACAGCACGACCCTTCTGGGCCGGCACTATAGTGACATTCCCGATGTCACTACAAATGTACCACTCAGCTGACCTCCCTCCCCTGACTATCGACAGAGATGATCATTGGGCCATGTTCATATACCTATAAAGCAATCATGAGCATATCTACTTGTGAGTCATAAACTTTGCTGCCAAGCCCCAGGAACCTGCGCTGTGCCTCCAACCTGACTACTACATGTACCCAGATGCAGAACTCAATATGGTTACAAAATCTTTCGCATGCAACACCTGTAAGAGCCATTTTGTGTTCAACACAATGTACAATGCACTATTTAGTAGAATATGTACATTTTATTTTGAACATTACAAGGGTAAAGTTTTAAACAAATGCATAATTGGCTGCCATGACGTAGACTACAAACGTGGATACTGACAAAGGAAATGCAACAAAAGAAGTCTGGAGAGGTGCATGCTTTAAATAACAATGACACATAGGAAGGGAAGCACATGTATCTGAAAACAAATGGAATATAGAGACACCATACTGACTTTTAAGTGCGTAGCCAGCCGATTAACAAGGTTGGCTATGTGCAGTGTGAAAAAAGTTTAACATGTGGGCAAAATCAGAGTAGTGGTGGAACGGCAACCAAAAACGGGCCCCCAAGAGGATGACCGCCACAGATGTGATTGAAAGAGATTATCTCGTGAATTATTATATTGTAAGGCAATGAGAGCTGGCGACAATGTCAAGCAGTGGATTTACTTTGCAGGATGGTGATGATGATGACAGAGGCTGTGTTGGTATAGGCATGGCCATATTGAAAATGTAAATACGGTGAGAACTTTGTGGTGTAATCATGCAAGCTGCAAACATGTATTATTTAAGTTTGTTATAATGGTAATTGGGATTTAATATTATTATGGTAACGTATTTAAAGAGTGGGATTTAATTACCATCAAGAAAGACAACATGCTATTTGTTGAATACAATAAAAATGAATAATTGGTAGCACCTCCAATAAAAGTACATCTCATTATCGAAACGAAATTTCACCACCATGAGCCATGGATGAAGGTCTCCCAAAGTCATTCCTTCCCTCACGTTCTCACAATGCCACAATCCTTCGAGCTCTTGTACTTGGGCCGATCTCATCGCTTCACCTCTGAAAGTGGACGACCCTTTGCACATTTCTTCGCTCCTTTGGCTGCCATTCTGTCACCAGTCACGTCTATTGGCCATTATCCCTTCAAATTATGTATCCTGCCCATGGCCATTTACTTTTATTTACATTCAATATGATGCTTCTAGTTTGTGTTAGTTCTCCGATCCATGTGTGTCACTATTTGTCCCTCGGCGTAATTGCTGTCATACGTGTGTCTGTGGTGTATATTGCGGTCTTTGTTCCATTATCATTGTCAATGTCCAGGTTTACAATCCATGTGTCATAGCAGCCAATTTCCACTGATAATGCACTGTTTGAAAATGTCTCTCTTGTCATTCCCAAGAAGCTATTTTACAGTTTCTGCCAAATATGACACCGACTTTAATTTGTACAAAAGTAAAACGCCTGCACTAAAAATACATTTTATATTAAAATGTTTTTATTACATGTAAAGTTTGTGTCATGAGCAAGTGGAAAAGACTGCATAGAATTTGTTAAGAGCAGATAAAGCCTAGACATAAATCCATACCTCCATATACTAAAACATCCAACCCAATATTGAATTAAATTGGGCTAACATAGTTTAAATGCATTTTTCGTGCAAAAACCCATAATTCACGTCAGTTGTTAGTTTGCACAGATCCAAGTTATTTCGTGTAACCTGAGGCAATCTCTGTCACCCTTAGGGTACATACATCAAATTACCTGTCTATATTGACCAGGCCCCTTTGGCACTATATTGACCAAGTCCATATGTAATCCCTCAACTACTTTAACCTTTGCCACTAATCAATATTGCAAGCTTTTCATATGTAATGTAAGTACTGTAGCAACGTTTAGGGTTCCGATTTTTTTTTTGGTACGGAAAGATAACCGTTACAATATTTGAACAAAACAGTTTTCTCAAATCTAAATACCATATTTGGTTGAATATTCAATTAGCTAAGTCAATATTGAAATTAACAATGCAGTTGTATACTTAGCTGGTTAGTTTCTCAGAAGTATTGTGCTTGCATGATCCATAGCACTCACGTTAATTTTACATTTTATCATGGTGTTACAATAGTTGAGAAAATATGCCTACATGCGTATGGATGCCAGAAACTTTTTCCCACGAAAGTTGATTCTGTTTGACTGATAAATGCCACCAAATCTACGGAATGCAACATTACATTGTTGCCAAGAAAAAAAATCACCATACACATTGCGCAGCACCACAGCTGCCTCGTTTTCTCTTTGAAGAAACAAAAAAATCCTGCGAGAGGAGATGATGCTCGGGGCGCAGAATATGTGCATGACTAATGCTCAAATGGATCGCTGGCTGGCCTCGTTTGTGGGAGCGTTGTCATTACATTGTTAGCGAGCCACGTGTGTATTGGCTTCTACGCACGCCTTGCTTGTGCTGGGCACAAAGTATAGGCAATCGTAGCTGTTGAGATCCTCTTTTATTTGTGTATGTAGATTCTGCTACAAAGCATGCAATTGTCAATCGCTTACACCACCAAACATACATCCAATGAAATGTCAAGTGGTGGTCGTAGTAAATATTAGCTAAATATATTTTACATTGCATCATCATAAGACATGACGTATCCACTGCGGGATGAAGGCCGCCTCCCAGACCATCGCAAACGCAAATGCGCTTGCGATGCATCAAGGGCTCTCTACCTCTTGCAGACAACTCATCTTATCGCTCAATCTCTGCAGTGGACATCGTCTTCGGCGAACCCACTTGCTTTTCTTAATATACAATGTAATGTCTCTAGATTGTGTTCCAAGCATTCTCTTTTCTGTCCATCAGTGCAATAATTGGCAGCATGCATATCTCTATGCTTCCTTTTGGCACTTTGCAGTTTTTATTCCATTCCATGTTAAAGCCACATACCTGTGTTTCTAAAGAAGTAGGTTTCCATTCAGTGCATATTGCCGGCGATGCCCGTGGACACATGGACACTGGACAATTGTAGATTAATTACAAATTATAACACAACCATGAACATAGATGGAGAGATTTTAAAAGATCAAAAGTAGTCTGCTGTATTGATGCTATTCTTCTGAATTAAAAAAAACTAAGACTATACATGTTTGAGCATGAAATCTATTTTACAATTGCATTCTATATTAACACCTAAAAAACTATATAAGCATCTGAAAATGAAATAAAGAATTATGATGTCATTTTCATTTATTCAAATAACAATGCAATTTTAACTTTTTTCTTTAGTCTTCCGCCCCTTTGCTTTGTCCCAGCATGATGCCCCCTGGCTGAAGAGACAAGGCATTAGGTTCATTTCACTGAGCACTGACCCAACTCTTGACAGGGCATGCTCAGACCCTATGGACTGAGTGCAGCCAAGCAAGATTCAGCACATCTGTGAAGCTCAATGCCTCCGAGCTGTTTTTGCTATTGCCATGCACTGGAATGGCTCCACTCCAACTGCTCAACATTATTCACGTGAAAGACTGAAATCAGGTCACGCGAAAAGCAGGTGCTCAGCTTTTCAGCAGATATTTAAAGAGTGCATAATACTTTTGAAGATGTATCGTTATAATTGTCACGCTGCCCTTGAACAGGAATATGAAGGATTGTGCATTTGCGAGCTGCTGTTTTAATTTCCCATTGCATAAAAATTAATGTTCATATGTTATTTTACACTGTAAAATAAGATATTTTTTCCTGTAAAATATTATTTAAAATGCTATTCATTCACAAAATTACAACAGGTTAATGGTCAGGATAATGTACCGCTAAATTGGCTCATTTCATACAAGCCCAGTTAATTTCCTTAACACTCAACATAATCTCTCTAATTTGCACTATGGGTAAAGAGTGGTTCAGTGTTTTGTGTGCCGCACTATGAACCCGATGACCTGGGTTCGATTTCAGGTCACCGTTATAATCAGTGACGGGGGTGATATCTGATCTGGTCATGGCCCCACACAATCAACTCGTATTGACCCAGCAATGGCAGTGGCAACATCTCTGCCTCAGAGCAGGAAGAACCTGCGTTCGACGATATAGAGTTGTATGTTCTCCCCCTGTTCTGATTTGGTTTCCTCCAGCGTGTCCGGTTTCCTCCCATACCTAAACTGGTATTGACCAAACATCCCAATGCTAATATATTGCATGCAAATTGCTAAATTTCAGAATACCCATAGCAATGCTGCAAAAAATCTGGACTCGCCCAAAAAAAGAGTCCAAACTCTGAGGCTTTCTTGCGTAAATAGCCGTAATAATAATTACTATGTATAAGGCTACCTAAAACAATATATCTCAGGGTGCCATTCATACAGAGGAGGAAAATAAGGGAGAAGTAACTGGGGAGAGAAAGACGAAAGAGACCAAATGGAGAAGTAGAGAGAAAAAGAGGCATTTTTAAAAGGTTGGTGGGGTCTTAAGCCGGCTGTGAGTTCCTAATAATAAAATAAAAAGCGTGGTGAAGTATGGTCAGACAACATCCATGACTTACTCGGAATGGCGAGACCTTTGTCCGCAATGGACGCAAATATTAGTATTATTATCGAAAAGTTTTTTGTGTTCAATATGAATTTTCCATAAACAATTCCTCCACTCATTTTATGATTCCATCTCATGCATTCTTATTTTAGCATATATCATAATTCACATCATGGAATTGGTGGTGATATACCAATCACAAACTTTCTTTTTTCTGTTTTCATGCTGCTATTTTCTCGTTAGGATATCCTAAATCATACTCTTTTGTTCTTTCGGTAAGTCACGTAGGTAGAAATAAAACCAAATAAATCACGACGTTTCGATTGCAACACAAGCCATCGTCTTCAGGTGAAAATCGCGACAGCCGCGATGTCTGCTGTGAGCAGCACGATGTCTGCTGCCTTGTGAAGAGAAGCTGTTACCAGCAAAAGTTGATATACGTTTTTGAGAACAAAGGTAGCCGAAGTAGTGTTAACGGGGTATTATAGTGTAAAGGTAATAAATAGCGTGGCATGTTATAGGAAATGAAATATAGTGCAAAGTTAATGACTTTCCGTAACGCATAAGAGCTTAGATTAGCATGTAGGATTAGCATATGTATTTTGATGAGAGAAGCATGTAAAAGTTAATGTTAATATCCTAAATAATTTTAGTTGTCTGGTCACTTATTTACGTCCAGTCTTTTCATGAACATTTCACACTTTCTACGTATGCGATTTTTTTTCAATTTTCATCCCTATTCCTATCTCTCCTTTTATTTAACATGCTTTTTGTTTCATCTTCTTGGTTCTTTCAGTAAAGTCACGTAGAATGGAAATAATAAAATAATACAAATGAAACATAATAAAATAATTCTCACGACGTTTCGGCCACAACGTCTTATCCGTCGATAAGACTCTGTCTTAAGACTCTGTCTTATCGACGGACCTGTTCTTCACCTGAGGACGGCTGCTTGCGTTGTGGCCGAAACGTCGTGAGAATTATTTTATTATGTTTTATTTTTATTATTTTATTATTTACATTCTACGTGACTTTACCGAAAGAACCAAGAAGATGAATCCCTGCAGTCACGAAAGCTTCCAATCGAAAAATGCTTTTTGTTTGTTTCATATAATGGTAATGACTTGTGGATAGAGCATAGCTGATTATGATGATGATGCAACTTTTCACGTCAGCAAACTGTTTTAAGGATAAACTGTATCAAATGGATACATTGCAGCAGTGCTATATTCTCTGTAGAGTAAAATTTCAATTAAATGTAACCATTTTCTCATTATGTATTTCATGAAAGAAAAATTTAAAACCAAATTACCGATATGTTTAAATCATCAGTTTCATATTTTAAAGCTTTGGACCCAAAGAGTTACTTACATTTTTTATTGGCATAGCCGTTAAATATAAAGGTTTCTGAAGATGTTGCTCATCTCATTAAGCTGTCTAAAATCTTAGAATGAGGAGATACATATAAACATAATTACGAGTGTAAATTTAAATGGGTGTCTGGGTGAAATATTTAAATTCCTCGTGGCAACCAGATGCAAATCAGGCCAAATAATGATTTATAATGAACTGCATTAATATGATTACATTACAATATTAAGATTTATAAAATTTTAAAATTTCAGTGACTTTTTACATGTTTCAAAATGACTTTGACATTTGCAAAGTCGCTTAATGATTAATCTGATTATGATTTATTGCACTTTAGATGATAGTAAAATGAAAATATAGCCTATGTAAAGACACACTTATATTTTAAGAGCTTGTGTTTTAGTTCAACACTAACTTTTTTTGCTATCTTAATTTGTAATGCCATCATTTGACGGAATGTCTGCCATACTTTACATGTACACCTCTGTGATTATAGAAACCATTTATCTCAATTTAAATTTGTTTCTTACATGACGATGGTCAAAGTGTGGGAGGTTCAATAGAAGTTAAATTGGAGTATATCTAAATCCGTGTTTTAAATACTTGCATTTATTTTAGCGTATTTAATCATGGACAAAATGTTTCACGTTATTGGTGGTACTCGCTCAGACTTACATGAATATTGTAAAATACCCAATGATTTGTCATCTTACCTGCATGAGTCGAGGCAACTACGGCTTATGATACATCACTGTTATGAACCCACTCTGAAGTCACCTATATTTTTTCAATATCTGGAGAGTTCATCTGGAAAACCTTGCACAGATCGCTGAGTTGGTCAGAAATTACCTCTAAATCGAGCACAGCATGGGGGATGAACACAGTCCACCCAATGCACACCCACTCTTAACTCGTAATCAAAGAGGACCGACCCATTGCTTTTATCTTATAATGGCATCCCTGCTGACTCAAGACTGATAGAAATCTCAGGCAGGTAAAGTACACATCCAACCCATATTTATCCAACTGAGAACACGTGAATTTAACCCGCGCATTGGAATTAAATGGAAAACCATACGGCCAAATAGTAACATAGCCCAGTAAAACTGTCAATGTTCTTCAGACTAGTATTTGTACTAATCTATTCAAAACAATCATACAATGTAATATCGATGCTGTATTTACAGAACACCGATGCACATTTATAAAACAGAAAAAAATCGATAAATTGTTGGTGTTTATGGAATATTTTTCAGGTAGCATTGTGAACAATTTAAAAGCATGTGATATGAGGATATATTTTACTAGTCTCTTCGTGCAATGTCAGTGTTACTGCTCTATTATTTTACATGGATCAAGAAGTATTTGCATCAGTTTGTCTTCCTTTTTTACATAATTATTCAGGCATCATATCATGACTGAAGCACGGTGTTTCATTTACGTGCAAAATTTTTGTGAATAGGTCCACTGATATTGATCCAATGCTTCTTTGATGATTTCCAGTTTATTCATCGAGTCCAGGAGTTTTCTCTTTTTTAATACCATAAAGGGCACTCCTTACCAATTCGGATGTGACATGGAAAATCCTCCTCCTTACCTGAAACATTTCTTTTTACCGAGCATATACCGTTTTTTGGCGAGAAAATCGTCGTATAATTATTCCACTTGTCCATGATTATCTCTATGATGGGTTGGCATAGAGGTAACACGTGTGCCTCACAGCAAGGAGGTATTTAATTCGATTCCTGACTCATACACCTATCTGTGTCGGGTTTGTATTTTCTCCCCCTGCTCCGATGGCTATAGAATATATACAATGGAAGAGGTATTCGCGAAAAACATCGCAATGATGAAAAATCTACATGTAATTTATTTGATCGTGATTACACGTACACGTAGTAGCTGCAACATTTTGGCAAGAACCTCCTGAAATATAGTCTTCAGACTCACCGAGGCTTTCCTGGGTAAACAAGCGAAATACTACAATATTTAATTGTCATCTTGCTATGGTTCCATCTTCCCATCAAAAGGCCATCACGTAAGAGTGTTTCCATTCACTTTATTTTATTTTCTTGTTATTTTTTTCTATCTACCATTACTTTACCGAAAGAACCATGGAATAAGAGTGTTTCCACTTTACCAATACAATATCTTTGCTTATTTTAGGCTCCCCTTTATAACATTTTCGGCCATAATTATTGTGTATTTTCATTATTTTCCAATGATATCATTATTGATTCGAGAACAACATTAAGCCTACTTTGCAATCGCAGTAAGTTGTATTATTAGTGTAATGCAGGTAGGTTGGCCTATAGCGCCATCTGCTGGTGATGTTATTTATTATGTTATACTCTTAGGTTTTTCGGTAAAGTCACGTAGGTAAAAAATAAATAATAATAAATATAATTGAAATAATAATAGAAATAAAATTGAAATAATAATATTTATTTCTTTTATATTTTATTTTATTTCTATTATTATTTCAATTATATTTATCATTATTTATTTATATTTGTAGTAAGTTATGTATTTAACTTTCCTATACTTTGCACGCCTATCATATTTTTGTATTCTTGTTGTTGTCACGTTCTGTCCCGCGCCTCCTGGACATTTTTTTTTAAAAAAGCTTTAAAGCTCATTGGATTCCTCCAACAAAAACATAAATGTTTAGATTCTGTTCCCCCACAATCTGGAGGGAGAAACCTTTAACGAGGGAGAGAGGGAAAACCTCTGCACTAACATCCACGTGATCTAGAGGGAGGGAGAGAGGGAAAACCTCTGCACTGCCACCCACGTGATCTAGAGGGAGAGAGGGAAAACCTCTGCACTGACACCCACGTGGTCTAGAGAGAGGGAGAGAGGGAAAACCTCTGCACTGACACCCACGTGGTGTAGAGGGAGGGAGAGAGGGAAAACCTCTGCACTGACACCCACGCGATCTAGAGGGAGGGAGAGAGGGAAAACCTCTGCACTGACACCCACGTGATCTAGAGGGGGAGAGGGAAAACCTCTGCACTGACATCTACGTGGTCTAGAGGGAGAGAGAGAAGGAAAACCTCTGCACTGACACCAACGCGATCTAGAGGGAGGGAGAGAGAGGGAAAACCTCTGCACTGACACCCACGCGATCTAGAGGGAGGGAGAGAGGGAAAACCTCTGCGCTGACACCCACGTGGTCTAGAGGGAGAGGGAAAACCTCTGCACTGACACCCACGTGATCTAGGAGGGAGAGAGGGAAAACCTCTGCACTGACACCCACGCGATCTAGAGGGATAGAGGGAGAGAGGGAAAACCTCTGCACTGACATCTCACCCCCTTGCCTCATCGTCGTCCCCCTCCCCTCCGCCCCGGAAGCGGCGTGTCGCGGTGTGCTCTGGGTTAGGAGGAGGCGGTCCTTCCCCGGCGTGCACCGCGCGTCCCCCCCCACCCCACCCCCCTCCGCCGCCGCCACCTCGCCCGGCCATGCCGCCCAAGAAGGTGTCCGCGCCGGCGGCTCCGGGGAAGAAGGCGGATCAGAAGAAGAAGGAGAAAGTGATCGAGGTGAGTCTTGGCGGCGACGGCGGCGGCGGCTGCGGAGCCTCAGTGGAGGCCAACCCGTAGGGGGAGCGCGGGAGGAGGGGGAGGAGGACGGACGACCCCCGGAGCGGAGCGGCTCCTCGGGCCTGGCCATTGTGGACGCGTGGCCCAGCGGCGGCGGCGGCGGCGGCGGCCTCGTCCAGAGGAGTTGTCGTCGTGTGTCTGACAGTGCGACCTGTGGGAGTGTAGAGTCTAGAGTCTATGCTGTGTAGAGTGGCGAGTGTAGGCTCTGCTGTGTAGAGTCTCCAGTGTAGAGTCTACTATGTACAGTAGGCTCCTGTGTAGGCTCCTGTATGGAGTATCTTGTGTAGAGTAGTCTCCTATGTAGAGTCTATGTCCTGTGTAGAGTATGTCCTGTGTAGAGTGTGTCCTGTGTAGAGTCTATGTCCTGTGTAGAGTGTGTCCTGTGTAGAGTGTGTCCTGTGTAGAGTATGTCCTGTGTAGAATCTCCTATGTAAAGTATTCTCCTGTATGGAGTCTCCTATGTAAAGTCTATGTCCTGTGTAGAGTATGTCCTGTGTAGAATCTCCTATGTAAAGTAGTCTTCTATGTAATCTTCTATGTAGAGTCTTTGTCCTATGTAGAGTATGTCCTATGTAGAGTATGTCCTATGTAGAGTATGTCCTATGTAGAGTATGTCCTGTGTAGAGTATGTTCTGTGTCGAGTATGTCCTGTGTAGAATCTCCTATGTAAAGTAGTCTCCTATGTAGAGTCTTTGTCATATGTAGAGTATGTTCTGTGTCGAGTATGTCCTGTGTAGAATCTCCTATGTAAAGTAGTCTCCTATGTAGAGTCTCATGTATAGAGTCTCGTGCCGTCCACAATCCTGTTTAGCGGCTCCTTTAGAGTAGCCTGTCCATGGTCTATGCTCTATAGAGGCTTCTGTAAATGTTCTCAGCAGTGTAAAACGTGGAAAGTAGAAAACTTAGTGCAATGTCCCAATTCGTATCTTGTATCGTCTCTTGGCTAGATTCGCATGTCTTTGCTTCTGTGCTTATGTCAGTCTCCAGTCTCGATTCCACTGTCTAAAGGCAGTCCTTAGTCTATAGTGGTTAAGCAGTCTAAATTGTCGTCTCCTGTCAAGAGTTTACCTCCCTTATAGAGTAGCCTGTGTGAGTCTTTTAAAGGGGTCACCAGTCCAGGATCTGGAATGTAGAGGCTGTAGGCTAGGCTCTAGGCCTGCAGTTTAGGATCTTTATTTTGCATTCTAAAGTCTTCCATTATAAGATTTAGATGTATCAACTCAGGAGTGTGCAGGGTGTGATGCTGCTGAGCTCCCCGTATGGCGAGCATGTCTCTGGGTGACGTGATAACCTTGAATGTCATAACCCCGGTTGTGTGATGAGGCTCTCGGGTTAATGTGTTTGTTACTGAGCCAAGTGGAACACCAACACCAGGGAACTCTGGCCATCTTGACATGTTCTGTCACCTGCCTGTCATTTGTTATGAGGTTTGTGTTGTTGAATTGTAGGTTCGTCACGAACCGTGTGCAGTTTTCTGAGAATAGTGGAATTTCACCATCCAATATAATCTCAAATTATAAAGTGATCAAATTAATTATCCTGTTTTTTTTATCAATTGTGGCTTTGACTATGACATATATAACTTATAATCCCTGTATTCTTTTGGTCTTTCGGTAAAGTCACGTAGATAGGTTGAAAGAACATTTTTTTTATTTTCTTTGAACCTTTCTACATGACTTTACCGAAAGACCCAAAGAATATGAATTCCTGAAGTCACGAAAGCTTTAAGTCAAGATTTATAATCCCTGTCTTGGAAATATTGACTGAAATGTGTCTATCCTCTTACCCCCTAGGACAAAACCTTTGGTCTTAAGAATAAAAAAGGAGCCAAACAACAAAAGTTCATCAAGCAAGTTGTTACTCAAGTGAAAAATCCAGGAACCAAAGTGGTATGGTATCTGTTTCTAAATATGTATGTATAACATGTTTCAATTATATGCACTCCGCCAATTACAAATGTTTGCTGTACTGTATTCGATATATTAAAAATAGCCAACCTTGTGCAGTGGAACATTTAAGTAATCTTCCAATTAAAGTAATCTTCCAATTAAATAATGTGAAATTAAAATGAGCGAGGGTAAAATTGTGCAAAACGCGCTCATTGTGTCAGTCGGAAACACATCTGATTATTCCAGGTACCAGCAGCAGATGACAAGAAGGGTAAAAAAGATGACAAGCTGAAAGAAATCGAGGAACTGAATGCACTTTTCAAGCCAGTAGTTGCTGCTCAGAAAGTAAGCAAAGGTAATAACAAGCCTTAAATGTTTCATGCGTTTTTTTATTATGTCTCAATATTCATTTACTAAAAAAATAAATGGAACTTTTCTGTTGTTGATTTGGTCTGATGACATTTTATTCAGCATTCTGGAGAATTGAGACTGAACCTTAACTGTTTCTTTACAGGTGTGGACCCAAAATCAGTTGTCTGTGCCTTCTACAAACAAGGACAGTGTAAAAAGGGAGATAAATGTAAGTTCTCGCACGACCTGTCGTTGGAAAGGAAGGCAGAGAAGCGCAGCATGTATGTGGATGCACGAGATGATGATCTTGAAAAAGGTAAGTGGCCTCCGACTCATTCATCCACTTCAGTGAAAGTTGGATTATACTTTGCATTTTGTGAATGAACACAATTGAAATGCAACGTTGTAATGGCACTTTTATTTAACAGATGACATGGAGAACTGGGATGAGGCAAAGTTGGAAGAGGTCATCAATAAGAAGCATGGTGAAGATGAGCTGCAGAAAACCAAAACAGAAATTGTATGAGCTTCAGTAATTAATAGAAAGCAGTTGAGTTTTACGGTGTTAAAATGTGTGCTATTTGAAGATAGGATTATTCTTATTTCTTACATGACTTACAATGTTTTACTGTAAAAGACAAATAAGTCTGATTAACTCTAATCTGCATGTAATTTTTTTCCTGCAGGTTTGCAAATTCTTCCTGGATGCCATTGAGAGCCAGAAGTATGGCTGGTTCTGGAGTTGCCCCAATGGCCCAAGCTGCATGTACCGACATGCCTTGCCTCCTGGATTTGTTCTCAAGAAAGAAAATAAAAAAGATGAGAAAGAGGAGGAAATCTCACTGGAGGACCTCATAGAAAAAGAGGCAAGGCAGACATGAGTCAGAAGTAGAGATTTGAAAACCTACAATATTCATACTGAACACTTGTAACCTCAAGATGCAAAATTTGCATTGCTGTTACCATTGCCAAGGAGTTTTTTGTTACATTAAACTTAGCTTTACAAACTGTCCAAGTAATCTTTCGTGAGTTGGTCCACTTGGATTTTCTTTTTTACTATTTTTGTGGTGTATATGTATGATATTGTCTACTTGTACCACGTGTTTTGAGTTGTAAAACAAGCTCTACAACCGGAAACCCCACCAGAGAGTGTTGTTTGAACATTTAGAAGCAAGCTCTTAACATTTAAAGACCTTCACATGATTGTATGACTTTGTGATAACAGAACTGCTGTCTTTTATTTTCCATCACATCATTACAAACAAAATGGTATATCTAAAATGGTTTGGATGTTTTTGTGTTTTCTCAGAGAAATGCGCTCGGTCCAAATGTGACAAAGATCACATTGGAAACCTTCTTGGAGTGGAAAATGAAAAAGAGAGAGGAGAAAGTCGTGAAATTTCAAAAAGCTATGGAGAAGAGAAAAGCAGATTACAAAGCTGGAAAAACACTTGGGGTGTGTATAGATAGACATGAGATGGTATTTAAATCTACAATTTGTATTACAGTGATTACGAGTGTTTTAATGCTCTTGTTATGCGTGTGCAGATTAGTGGACGAGAGGTGTTTGAGTTTCATCCAGATCTGGTCAATGCTGATGATGAAGAGGCAGATGAGACAGAATATGCACCACAGTCAGATGAAGAGGTATGTCGAGTTAAATTTTAGTCACAAATACACACTTTAAAAAGCACATGGTGTTATACGTCAACAAAATGTTTCTTTTTTTTCAAACGTTCCATTGAAAGTTATAAGCTTTGCTGATTTTTTGTTTTTTACAGATGGAGGATGAGGGGGATGTGAATGAGATAGACGAGAGCAGGTTTGTGGAGAAGGAGGTGGACATTTCAGGAATATCGGTCTCTCGGAAAGAGGACAGGTTCAACAACGTGCCATCCCGAAATGCAGTATCTGCTGATCAGGGTGCGTTAAGAGTGCAATATACACACACACACATCCACACACATCTATTTTATATGTTTTTGGATTTTGCAAGTGCATAAATTGCAGTAGAGTTTAGCTTTGAAGAGTTATTGGATGGTGAGGTGACTTCCCATATTCCCAAACACTCTATTGGTGCTCTATCTAACAATCTTTCCATGGCAATATAGCACTCAGTCGAGTAGCTCCACATTAAATTTCGATTTAAAGCTTTCGTGACTGCAGGGATTCATCTTCTTGGTTCTTTCGGTAAAGTCACGTAGAAGGGAAGTAATAAAATAATAAAAATAAAACATTATAAAATAATTCTCACGACGTTTCGGCCACAACGCAAGCAGCCGTCCTCAGGTGAAGACCAGGTCTGTCGGGGAGGCAGACCTGGTCTTCACCTGAGGACAGCTGTCGGGGAGACAGACCTGGTCTTCACCTGAGGACGGCTGCTTGCGTTGTGGCCGAAACGTCGTGAGAATTATTTTATTATGTTTTATTATTATTATTTTATTACTTACCTTCTACGTGACTTTACCGAAAGAACCAAGAAGATAGCTCCACATTACCTTTCCAAACTCGCCATTATCTTCCCAATGTAATAGTTATGCAAGTGAATACGATATGTTTTTTGTGTCATTCTGAGTGCCTTTTTCAATATTTACCGATTAGCGGTATTCATTGAGATACTTTTTGACGCAAAACAAATTGAAGTCTTATTCCAGCATTGGCACGTGAAAATGTTCTCATTAAACACAAAAGGGCCACATTGTATCCCGCAGAAAATATTATTTGACACGTCATGTAGGATACAAAATAACTGTCCTCTTAAGTCATTGTATCGTGCTCGGCTTGGGGTTGTCTTATTAACTATTCATGTGTGGTTCCGATACAGAAAGCCACAAACTTGCAGAGGCATGTGGTGGCTCTGAGGATCATGCCAGCAATGGAGAGCACCTGGAGCCATCACTGGACAGCGGTCAGATTGATGGTGTGCCTGTGGACGAGAATCTCTTCACTGGAGATGACCTGGAGGACTTGGATGAGGAACTTGAAGACCTTGATGTTGACGATTAGAAATTAAAGAAGAAGAAGACATTTACCTTTTTGAAAAAGCAAAACAGTGCTAAATTTTCATTTATTTACTGCATTGATAATTAGATTCCGTTGACCACAATTGAAGCCACAGATGCCCAAATGCTACAGCTAGGACTGGATGGTATGAAACCTGTTCATCAATGATGGTATTAAATAGATGTCAATCAAATGTAAATATGGTGGGTAAGAGCCATTGCATTATTTTTCCTTCAGCAATTAGCCAGCATTGACAACGTTTATTTTAATCGGTAAATAATACAGAGCCTTGAGTTTATTTTAAGCTCCTCTTATGCCGTTTTGATTGGATTTAAGCCACTGAATATGTTTTCTTCACGAGTGAAGCATGAGTGTTTTAAATTTGAATAAAGTTCAACCATAAGTGATTCCATATAAACAGACTGGCTATTACATGTACATTCTACCATATGTACACTGGTATGTGATGGATTTAGGTATCACCCATTACAGGTCTGTTAAAGATTCTGAATAAAGCGATGCAACAACATTCATGCTTTTGGTGGTGCACCGTACAATTATCTAAGCCATGTATTTCACAACTTGTTATACATTTAAATGAAGTAGGCTGTCGTGTATATATGTATGTTGAACTTTCGCACCGTACGTGGCCAACCATCTTAATCGAATGTGCGATCAAACTTTTACATTAATAAAATTTGTACTGTACGTAAAATTATGGCCAGTTAATGGAAAGTTGCTGATTCATTATCTATCCATAGTACTAACATGTAAATATTGATCAATTAAGAGTGTGGCTCATGTATATTACATTGAAGCACGCAGTTTTACAGTGCTGATATAACCAAAACTACTTTATGCGCCTTATGACCAAATCATCTGGAATTAACCCGAACTCCATCGCTCCTGGATAGAGCTTTGACCACCATGCATAAAACTACCAAGAAAACCCTCCCCCTTTGTCAATAACACTGCCTTAAAATTATAAATGTACAGGACAATAGATGTTTGGGGCAATGGATTTTCATGGCACATTGGTGATGCGTACACACAAAGGGCCATACAACGTTTCCTATGTTTACATTCAAAGCAGTGCTAACGAATGTGTGGTTTTTAGTGATGTGCTTGAGTACCACTGCCAACACAACATATACATGAAAGTCGAGCTCTTTAACGACCACCGGTAACCGTTTTCAGAATCGATTACGGATTTAAAAATGTATTTTTTAAGTAATTTAACTAATGCCTCTTGGCATGCACGAACATACAAATAGCACGGTGTTACATTAGTCCTGCTTTCTCAGTGATCAAGTTAAAGGTACATTCGCTCATGCTACTGCTGGCGGAGAACCCTCCACTAGATGGAGCTACAGGAGGTAATTATTCTACTTTCCCACTGATTAGACGTGTTGGGAGAGGTGGGTGTACCCACACCACACGCGACCTACCAAACAACTGTTGACCCCAATTATACTGCTAGAGAGACGGCCAGGGGAAGGGATATGGGATTTCGGAACCTTGATTGCTTCAACTAACGCGCTGGAAGATGGAATCGAACCGGTGACGTCTGAATGACAAGTGAAGCGTCTGGAAGCTTCCTTCGTTTCACACACTACAGGCAGACCTCACTGAACGCGGGGGTTACGTTCTTGGAAAATGCCGTGTTGGGGAAAACCGGGTTCGACAAATAATAGACCTTAAGGGAAAACTAGGGTTGTGTTCTTGGGTCCAAAATTATCACCCCATCTCTAACTCATTCTACATGATTGCCACTTTTGTTATTGTCTAAACTCTAAAGGATGCCGAGTCGCTCTGCATTCCTTCTGTGTGTGTACCCTCTGTATTTTTCAAGTTCACAACACAAAACTGCCGTCTCCATCCCTCTTCCCGCACTTGAACGTGTTGATGATTCACCATCGAGGTGTCCGTCTGGCTGACGTCCTCAATGAGTGGACGGCTACATGCATGCTGTAATGTGTGAACATTTGCGTTGTGCGTCTTGGAGCGAATTACATTATCACACAAAACACACGCACATGGTAAATGAATTGTTCTCTCGGTCGATGTAGCACTCACAGGGTACTGCTTTTCGACGACGAAATAAGAATCTGTGCGGGCGCCAAGTCACGTACAGCCGAAACATCAACCCCCGCGTTCGGGGAAAACGGCGTATAAGCGACACGTGTTTGATAACGCCGCGTTGGACAACGTTTTTGTTATTGTTGTTACATAGAGTCCTGTTTAACAAAAAGTTATGTTTGCTGGCGTGCGGGCTGGACAAGTGCACGTTGGTGCCAGCACCGTTTAAAAAAAAGGTTTTAAGGAATGTCATGTTTATTGCTCGACATTTCTAAATGTCCAGCAATAATTCTGTTACCGATAACGAAAACAATAATGATGTCGACGACCCTGCAATAACAGCATAACTCAAAATAAGCAGCGTTCGCGTGGAGACTATCCACAATATAATTAGGCAAAGTCACCTTATTTATTTTGTGATGCATATTTGCTATGAATGTTCTCCAAAAGGACGCCAATGGTTATTTTAAGTTAATATTTTATTGCAAGCTTGTTGACATCGTTTGTGATGGGTCGAAGCGCGCGACCCCCCAAAGCACGGGGCCCGGGGCGATCGCCCTGATCCGCCGTACCCTAGGGACGGCTCTGTTGATACATAAAAACTGGTGTTAAGTGATGACTTCACTTTCAACTAACTCGTTGGTATCATCCCTGTACTAACCAGAGTGGTGAAGTATGAAGACGGAAGCTTGTGTTTCCTCCGAAACGTCGTGATTTTATTTAGTTGTTTTTCATTTATTTATTTTTTACCTACGTGACTTTACCGAAAAAACCAAAGAGTATGGTCAAATAACCATGATTTGTAATAGCATGGGGGGTGAGGCTTTCATCCGTCAGTGGATCGTCAAGCTGACATTTACATGGTGGTCCAGCTGTCTTGTGACCTCAATTAATTGACCCCCAAATGTTATTTCCTTTGCATATTTATTTACGTTTTAAATAAACCTTACTTTAAATATTTCCTGTATTATGTTATAGAGAATACACAATGGGGGGCATAAGACATTGACCACCCTGTAAGATGGGATGTTCTGCAGTTGTCGGGAAATCCTGTTTAGTCTGTGAGAAATATTTACCACCAGAGGTCGCCACCTCCCTTGCGTGTCCTGCATGTGGACCACTGGAGTGTATGTACCGTACTTGAGCCCCCTTTTAGCTAATTACGCATCGGCCCAGGGAACAATTCTTGGCCGGCTCAAAGCTCCATTCTGAACTTAAGCTGGCTTTGAGTTTATGCTTCCAGGATTTTCCATGAGCCCCAGCCATGGCTGAGCCAACTTTTATTTTACCAGGTAAAGCCCACTGAACTGTGTCGCGCTTTTTCAGAAGCGACCTGGCCACAAATGATAATAGCTCAGAGAAATGGCTTATCATGTGGAAATGTATAGCAGCCAAATAATCGAATGTATGCTTCTAAATGTGGAGGGGAAAACCGGAGGACCCGAAGACTCGACCACGGGGAGAGAGACACTGCAAGCTTCAACTAAACATCGAACCCACGACTCTTGCATAGCAGGCGAGGAAGTTAACATCTTGCCACGCTCAAGCCAGAGCCCAGCCGTCACTTAAGAATGAATACGAACCACCCAAGACATGGGAAGAGAGAGACAACTCGTCTGCGTATTTATGTTATACTTCTCCACAACGACGCGGATTATTGTGTTACTTCGTTACGTTGTTACCTTAAAACAAATACCGTATGTACATATTTTATGTATTGGTCCACTGCGTATCTTTACTGTGGAGAGTTTCGCTGGGTCTCATTACTTTTTCTGGAGCGGCCTGACAAACGTTTGCAGTAGGGGGCGATTATTGTTCTGTACGGTACAGAGTATAGCATTACAATTGAGTAATTTGCGGGTAATGTTTACAATTTGAACCATGATGCCGACACACAATGGTGTACTCTTGCGGATGGCACAGGATCTTTAACATCCACAGTGCAGCAGACGGCACGTATCTTGTTGTTTAGTACACTTGCAGTATTAACCAGAGCAGCCGCTGAATTCGAACCGTGAACCTCTGCAACAAGCAGCAATCGCGCTATCACTTGTCCATGTCACCACCGCCTTTATAAATACTGTAGAACACCAATACTGTACCACCCCCATACCCGAAAGCATGTTATTTCAACAATTATAATGGTTTAATCGGGCCTGAAACACGATGCATAGTAGCTTGTATGAATCCGAATTTGTTATGGTTGAGATAGCATTATTTCCCAGCCTTCACATGGGAAGCCTACTGTTTTGGATAATAATGCATCAACAACATTGGCCGAATTTTGATTAACGTGGAATTAAAGGGTAAATAATAACCCCGCACGAAAATGTCACGAGAGAAGCTTTGATCACCTCGATTGATGAGTTTAAACACATGTTGAGAGCGATCACCTTCAGCTCTGATGCTCTAAACTCAAGATGATCAACCCCAGATGTCTCCCGCCTGCAGATATTTGTATTCAAAGTGATACTTTTTTGCCGAACGGAAAGATTAGGGAGGAATGCTCATTCTGCCAAGCCCCACAGCAGCAGCATCACAGATTCAGATGAAAATACTTGGAAATAGTTTTGTAGGTTTGGTTTAACAATACAGATGTCCAAGGGTTGAAGTACCATCCAAGTGGTTGGTTTTCTGGGCGAGCAATCTAAGCACTGAACTGAGATAGCGGAGGTTTGGTTGAGTGTGTTTTGGGGACAAGTTGTTGGGCCAAGCTGTATTGAAATCGAGTGCCCGCCTACCAAGGTTATAAAAGTCCTGGGCTGGGAAACACTGCTTAAAGGATCATAGGTATCAAGGGTTCGTGTATTACGGCCCCCGTGTATCATCCCAAGGCATCTGTACTGTATTTGTTTCTCAGGGTTCGAAGTACTAAAGTAGCAATGTATTTGGTCCTGGTGTATTGGTGTCAAGGTACTGGTGTATCAGGTTCTTGGAGTCCATGATATCGGATATATGGTCCCAGTATCCTATTTTATTAAGGTCCACGTGTCTCCGGCTATGAAGATCTTTGGATCCCAGGTCTCGGGGCCCCACTGTGTCAGTGTTTCTGTTTCCCAGGTCCTAGGTCATGGGGCATAAGTGTGTCAGTTTCTGGGTCCTATTGTCCTTGGGTTCCATGTACTATACCTGGCTTTTCGTTCTCAAAGCATTTCTCTTTGTTCTGTTGTCAGGGTCCCAGGTCCAAGTGCCTAAGTCTCAGGGCCTAGTTCCCAGGATCTCAGGTTTGCTCTCAAGTTCTAGAGTTTGAGCCAAATGGCTGAAATCCCTGGCCCAAGGGTCCAAAGTCCCAATTCCAGTGCTCAACGTGTCAGGATTCCAGCCATGCAGCAATCTCTGGGCCCCGCGGTTACAGTTTCAACGGATTCTAGGGTCCCAGGTTCCTATGTTCCAGGTACAACATTTTCAGTCACCAGGATCCCAGGTCGAAGCGTCTCAAACTCCTGGCCTCAGGTGCCAAAGGTTCCACATTCTAAAGTTCCAGCCATGCAGCAGTCCCTTGAGGTCTGGGGTTCAAATTCCAAGGTTCAGAGACCTGCTGTAGTATCAGAGACCCGCTGTAGTATCAAAGACCCGCTGTAGTATCAGAGAGACCCGCTTTAGTATCAGAGAGACCCGCTGTAGTATCAGAGTCCCGCTGTAGTATCAGAGAGACCCGCTGTAGTATCAGAGAGACCCGCTGTAGTATCAGAGACCCCGCTGTAGTATCAGAGACCCGCTGTAGTATCAGAGAGACCCCGCTGTAGTATCAGAGAGACCCGCTGTAGTATCAGAGACCCGCTGTAGTATCAGAGACCCGCTGTAGTATCAGAGAGACCCGCTGTAGTATCAGAGACCCGCTGTAGTATCAGAGAGACCGCTGTAGTATCAGAGAGACCCGCTGTAGTATCAGAGAGACTCCGCTGTAGTATCAGAGACCCGCTGTAGTATCAGAGAGACCGCTGTAGTATCAGAGAGACCCGCTGTAGTATCAGAGAGACCCGCTGTAGTATCAGAGACCCGCTGTAGTATCAGAGAGACCCCGCTGTAGTATCAGAGAGACCCGCTGTAGTATCAGAGAGACCCGCTGTAGTATCAGAGACCCGCTGTAGTATCAGAGAGACCGCTGTAGTATCAGAGTCCCGCTGTAGTATCAGAGACCCGCTGTAGTATCAGAGACCCCGCTGTAGTATCAGAGAGACCCGCTGTAGTATCAGAGACCCGCTGTAGTATCAGAGAGACCCCGCTGTAGTATTAGAGAGACCCGCTGTAGTATCAGAGAGACCCCGCTGTAGTATCAGAGAGACCGCTGTAGTATCAGAGACCCCGCTGTAGTATCAGAGACCCCACTGTAGTATCAGAGAGACCCGCTGTAGTATCAGAGAGACCGCTGTAGTATCAGAGTCCCGCTGTAGTATCAGAGACCCCGCTGTAGTATCAGACCGCTGTAGTATCAGAGAGACCCGCTGTAGTATCAGAGACATGCTGTAGTATCAGAGAGACCGCTGTAGTATCAGAGACCCCGCTGTAGTATCAGAGACCCTGCTGTAGTATCAGAGAGACCCGCTGTAGTATCAGAGAGACCGCTGTAGTATCAGAGTCCCGCTGTAGTATCAGAGACCCCGCTGTAGTATCAGACCACTGTAGTATCAGAGTGACCCGCTGTAGTATCAGAGACATGCTGTAGTATCAGAGAGACCGCTGTAGTATCAGAGACCCGCTGTAGTATCGGACCCGCTGTAGTATCAGAGAGACCCGCTGTAGTATCAGAGAAACCCGCTGTAGTATCAGAGAGACCCGCTGTAGTATCAGAGAGACCCACTGTAGTATCAAAGACCCGCTGTAGTATCAGAGTCCCGCTGTAGTATCAGAGAGACCGCTGTAGTATCAGAGAGACCGCTGTAGTATCAGAGACCCTCTGTAGTATCAGAGAGACCCGCAGTAGTATCAGAGAGACCCGCTGTAGTATCAGAGACCCCGCTGTAGTATCAGAGAGACCCGCTGTAGTATCGGAGAGACCCGCTGTAGTATCAGAGAGACCCGCTGTAGTATCAGAAAGACCCGCTGTAGTATCAGAGAGACCCGCTGTAGTATCAGAGAGACCCGCTGTAGTATCAGAGACCCGCTGTAGTATCAGAGACCCCGCTGTAGTATCATAGAGACCGCTGTAGTATCAGAGACCCGCTGTAGTATCAGAGAGACCCGCTGTAGTATCAGAGAGACCCGCTGTCGTAACGGGGTCCCTCTAAGACCCCGGGCGGGGCTGCGGGGTGGTGAGGCTGGTGGGGAGGGGGGTGGGGGGGTGAGGGTGAGGGAGGGGAGGAGTGAGGGGGGAGTGAGGGGGTAGGGGAGTGAGGCGGTTGGGGGTAGGGGAGGGGGGTGAGGGGTGAGGGGGGTAGGGGAGGGGGTGAGGGGAGGGGGTGAGGGGGGGTAGGGGAGGGGGATAGGGGAGGGGGGTGCGGGGGATAGGGCAGGGGGGTGAGGGGGATAGGAGAGGGGGGTGAGGGGGATAGGGGAGGGGGGTGAGGGGGATAGGGGAGGGGGGTGAGGGGGATAGGGGAGGGGGGTGAGGGGGATAGGGGAGGGGGGTGAGGGGGATAGGGGAGGGGGGTGAGGGGGATAGGGGAGGGGGGTGAGGGGGATAGGGGAGGGGGGTGAGGGGGGTAGGGGAGGGGGGTGAGGGGGGGTAGGGGAGGGGGATGAGGGGGTGGGGGCTGCTGTCGCCATCTCCCCTCTCGGCTCCGCCATCACCCCACCCACCACCCACCCCGCCGCTGCCTCACAGCGGCGTCTCGCGTCTCGCCGTTCACGCAACCAAAACAACACCCGCCTCGTCATCAACACCACCACCATCACAACAGCAGCAGCATCATCACCAACACGAGCTCAGGCGGACATCTCATCGCTGCTTGGACAGGGGAGCGAGCGAAGAGAAGCAATGGCCGGGGACGCGGCGCGGCTGTGCGCCCCGGGCTGCGGGTCCACCTTGAGCGAGAAGCGCCGCTGTGGCGTCGAGGTGTGACGAGGTGTGAGCTCTCCCACACGAGCTAGTGGAGGAGAAGACGACGACGACGAGGAAGGAGGAGGAGGAGACAAGGCGAGCGGACATGGCCGTGGCCGCGTTGCTGCTGCTGGTGGTGGCGCTCGCCGGCCTCGGGTCGCCTCCACCCGGTGAGGAACACGGCCGACTCGTCTCGTCTATGGGTGTCTGTGTCTGTCTCTCTCTGTGTCTCTCTCTCCGCCTGTGTCTGTCTGTGTCTCTCTGCTTGCTGCGTGTTGCATGGCCGCGGCCATCTGTTCGCCCTTGCGGAGGCGCTTGGGCCAGGAATGCGTTGGATGAGATGAAGCGACGGAGAAGCCCTCCACCATCATCATCACCACCATCATGACCATCACCACCACCATCATCACCACCATCACCTCCATCATCACCATCACCACCATCACCTCCATCATCACCATCACCACCATCACCTCCATCATCACCATTATCACCACCACCTCCATCATCACCATTATCACCACCACCTCCATCATCACCATTATCACCACCACCTCCATCATCACCATCATCACCACCATCATCATCATCACCACCATCACCACCTCCATCATCATCACCACCTCCTCCATCATCATCACCACCTCCATCATCATCACCACCTCCATCATCATCACCACCTCCATCATCATCACCACCTCCATCATCATCACCACCTCCATCATCATCACCACCTCCATCATCATCACCACCTCCATCATCATCACCACCTCCTCCATCATCATCACCATCATCACCATCATCATCACCATCATCATCACCATCATCATCATCATCACCTCCATCATCATCACCTCCATCACCATCACCACCATCATCACCACCATCATCACCATCATCATCACCACCATCATCACCATCACCACCATCTCCATCACCACCACCATCATCACCATCATCACCATCACCACCTCCATCATCATCACCACCTCCTCCATCATCATCACCACCTCCATCATCATCACCACCTCCATCATCATCACCACCTCCTCCATCATCATCACCACCACCACCATCATCACCATCATCACCATCATCATCATCACCTCCATCATCATCACCTCCATCATCATCACCTCCATCACCATCACCACCATCATCACCACCATCATCACCACCATCATCACCATCACCACCATCTCCATCACCACCACCATCATCACCACCATCATCACCACCATCATCATCGTCATCACCACCATCATCGTCATCATCACCGCCATCATCACCACCATCATCATCGCCATCATCACCACCATCATCATCGCCATCATCACCACCATCATCATCATCGTCAACACCATCATCATTACCATCATCACCATCATTACCATCATCACCACCATCATCATCATCACCATCATCACCACCACCATCATCACCACCACCACCACCATCATCACCACCACCATCATCACCATCATCACCACCATCATCATCACCATCATCACCACCACCATCATCATCACCACCACCATCACCACCAGCTCCACCATCATCTTCCTCGCACCAAAACGCAGTCGTGGTGGTCACTCTCAGACGTCGCCTCTCTCGCTCTGCGTTGTGAATTCAGAGTCGTTTGGTAGAAGCTTGCAGCTCGGCAATGCACGCGGTGCATATCCTCGTGGGCACGCGTCCCTCCGAGCCTTGTTGTCCTTGCTTCTCTCTCGAAGACATTGCTGGTGTGCAGACGTGTCCGTGGGGAAGAGTGCTTCAACCCCGGGCAATGGTTGAGTGCACTTGAGCTATGTATGTGTATATATGTCTGTGTGTGTGTACGATGTGACGCACACTGATGCTGGGATTTTTTTTTGCACGTCATGGTCGGCGGCACACTTTTGTGTGTCGGAGCAATTGGGGGGTTTTTAAGAGTTCACGGGAGATAGTGATGATGGTGGACTTCTGTTTGACTTTCAATACTAGCAATAACAAAATGTCCACGATCATAATCGCATGTTTGTACGTTGAACTTCCTTTGCACCGTACGTAGCCGACCGTGGTAATCGGAGGTGCGGGGGAGGGAAGGGGACACTGAACGATTTGAAGCAGCAGTCCAGATGGTTTAAAGTGCAGAGCTCCCAGTTGCTTAACGGGACATCCTGCACCATAGGTAACAATTCTACAATGAAGAACTCAAGCAATATAATATACAAAAACTGTTAGGAGCACACAAAGCCCGTCAATACAGTGGGCTTTGGAATATGCGGAGGTACTTTACATTATAAGACCGATGTGCATTGATTTACTGTGAACGTGTGGTGCATTCAGTGATGTATAGTGTTATTAGTGAAATTCCAAGGTTTTGAGTGGCAGCAGATTTTGCCACGTATAAGCAAAGTACATCGAATGCAAAATATTTACGAAAATTGACACTCATTTTTGCAGTAAGGGGTTGAGGCCAAAACCATTCTTCAAATACAGGAAATACTATACCGAGGGTATGAGTAATTGTAAGAGAAAGTCATGTTTATTAGAATCGTATGAATATTTTCAGTGCAATATTTTCAGGAGTATAAATCACAATTAACATTTAGAACACGATGTAAAACATACAGAAGTATCATCTGTCGGGAAAATCGTACCAGTGATTTTAATAAACCCCTTCAAAAGCACACTAGTGATTTTTAAAGGGGTTTATTTTAAGTCTTTGAATATACAGTGTTGTCCACAACAATTGTTAAAATGAATCTGAAGCTATGACACGTTTGAGATGTTCATTACATGCATGTTAGTCCATTGCGAAAATTGCCAATACCTTTTGAGATCTTGGTTTCTGACAGAGGTGTGGACTCGAGTCATGCGACTTGGACTCGAGTCAGACTCGAGTCATGATTTTGATGACTTCAGACTCGACTTGGACTTGCCTCATCTTTGACTCGACTTGACTCGGGACTCGAGAGCAAAGACTTGAGACTTACTTGTGACTTGCATAACATTGACTTTGTCCCACCTCTGGTTTCTGATATCAAGTTACCAGCGAGAGTGAAAAATGTCTCCCACGTACAGCTAAATGGATATCTTCAATCCTGCCACCGCAGGCTGTAAATATTGCTGCAACTGCATCCAGCTCGACCATCTTTACATTGGGTTAGCTATTGAATAAAACCTACAATCTCCCCCTCAGCATGAGAGCACCTTCTGGAGGTCAGTTAAGAGAAGGCCATTGAGTATGCACCAGATTCCCTGTGGTGTCTCATTATGAAGAGAATTCTCAAAAGAATAAGAAACCAGATTTTTTGAGAATGCTTGTCAGTTTGCCATAATTAGGATTTTTTTTTCGTGATGGAATAAGCTGCATGCGGGACTTGATGACATTCGAACTGGCAAACACTGAACAAGGCAGAAAATGGTGGCTTATAAGAAATCTTTAAATGCAGGTCAAAATGTCTCAACACTCGTACTGTTAGTACTGTCCCACTGTCTGGGGAGATAAACAGCAGCAGCAGCTTCCATATCACGCTGCCTTGCAGCTGTTTGAATTATTGCATTTTGGTATTTTCAAATCATAACGTTTCTACCCATGATCCAAAGACCAGGAGTTTGAGGTTTCATCTTTAGATAATTATTGCACGTCGGAAAACGATACGTTTCAGTGGGTCACATTTGCTCATTATATTTGATTGTGACTTAAGATAAGATGATGACTGCAGTTGTTCAGGGTCTTATGATGATTATTAAGAATATGAATTCCTGCAGTCACGAAAGCTTTAAGTCAAGACTTGTAATGTTTTTTTGCATAATGTACAAATGCAGAGTGATTTTTTTACACATTTAACTATTATCAAGTCCTGAATTTTGGTATTAAGTTTCAGCGAACTAACTATACATAGTTATACTCTTTGGTTCTTTTGGTAAAGTCACGCTGGTAGAAAAAATAATAGATCACGACGTTTCGATCGCAACACAAGCATTCGTCACCAGGTGGGACAACCACAGCAAGAAAAAACTGCTGTGGTTGTCCCACGAAACGTCGTGATCTATTATTTTTCTACCTGCGTGACTTTACCGAAAGAACCAAAGAGTATGGATTCCTGCAGTCACGGAAGCTTCAAATCAAGATTATACGTAGTTATTCCTGTGCAAAATTATATTTTATTAAAGTAATTTCTGTGCTCATTCATAACGTCGTGAACAATATTTACAAATCACTGTTAAATACACTGACCAAAACAATGACATGAATTTGTGTTTATTGATTTACATTTTAAAGCCATTCGGTGATATTTACAACAACAAACATTTTTTCGATGAACATCCATACATTGCATTTCGAAAGTATCAGCAGGAAACAATCGCTTATATTCAATATGTAAATGTCAGACCTTTTTGTGCTTTCTAACGGTGATACAATCTGTACGTGTTTATACATTTATGGACTCAGGAAATTTGCTTCATAGTGGATCTCTTCCATGTCAACATCTGCTGTATAATAATGAGACCACAGTTGTGAAAACCATGGGTTTCCATGGCGTTCTCAAATGAGGTAGAGCATGCTCTCGATTGACTGGTGACAATTTTGCAATCCTGGCCTGGATCATTTGATCCTAACACCACCTGGAGTGCTTTTGCTACCCCATTATGGGCACCTGCTTCACTTTAAATGTATGGTTTATTGAAGCCATTGTCTAGACATCCTGTTTGAGATACATTAACGTTGATTTAAATTGCAAAAGTAATATTGGTTAACAGGTAAAAGGGTGGTTTGTCAGGATATGAGGTCCAAGTGTTTAGCCCTAAGGCATCTTAATCTAACCTATATAATTCATTTTTTGTCTGTCTATCTGTCTATCTGTCTGTCTATCTGTCTGTCCGTCTGTCTGCGTACCCTCCCTTGCGGGGGATGAAGCTCTCGGACCGTGGGGTTAACCGAGATTAAATTTTGCAGGTGGGCACGCCCCCGGCCCCGCGGTAAACTTAGGCATTTCCGATTTTTCGTCTCTAAACCTTAAATCGGCCCGATTATCGATCTAGTGCGATTTCTATTTATTTATTTAAAGCTTTATTTAATTATTTAGTATCGCCGACCGGCGCGGACCACGGCGGTTGCCCCTGGCAACGGGTAGCAACAGCTTCGCTGCGGGGTGGACGCCATTTTTAATTCCCGTAAAAAATATGCGCACGCATTAACACGCGACTCTGAGGTAAATTCATCAAAGTTTCACGTCCTCTTCACTCCCCCCCACCCCAATGTGTGCAATTACTATTATAGGGTCGGTAGATATTATTGTAGCGCGGGGGGGGGGGGTTAACGGCCCCAGTACCCAGCCTCAGCCGGATGGGCAATCTAGGCGAGGCCGGAGGCTCTGCACGGTACTAGGCCTCGACACGCAAGTCTGTCAGGCGTCGACTTTGTGGTATAAACTCGATATACCCAGCGTTGCCCGGGGGAAAAATACATTTAAAATCTTCTGAAAACTTTAAAACATAACATCCCAATGAAAATATAACTGTGTAATTAAAACTCTAAACCCGACCGCGCCAAGAATCGATTCTCTGAATCGCGAAAAGCAATCGAAGGTTGTAGATTCATTTAGAATCGCCTTATTTCCGTTTAATATTAGTTGGTTATAGAGTTGATATAAACTGCTACGAATGGGAAATATCCGGCGTTGACCGGGGCTAAAATATAATTAAAAACTCCTGAAAACTTTAAAACATAACATAACGATGAAAATAAAACTCTGTAATTAAAAATGGAAACCTCCTATGCGCCAAGAATCGATTCTTTGAATCGCGAAAAGGAATCATCGAAGGTTGTAGATTCCTTTAGGATCGCCCTTAACATGTGGTGAGGGGGGAGAGTGGTGAGGGGGAGAGTGGTGAGGGGGAGAGTGGTGAGGGGGAGAGTGGTGAGGGGGAGAGTGGTGAGGGGGAGAGTGGTGAGGGGGAGAGTGGTGAGGGGGAGAGTGGTGAGGGGGGAGAGTGGTGAGGGGGGAGAGAGTGGTGAGGGGGGGAGAGTGGTGAGAGGGGGAGAGTGGTGAGGGGGGGAGAGTGGTGAGGGGGGGAGAGTGGTGAGGGGGGGAGAGTGGTGAGGGGGGGAGAGTGGTGAGGGGGGGAGAGTGGTGAGGGGGGGAGAGTGGTGAGGGGGGGAGAGTGGTGAGGGGGGGAGAGTGGTGAGGGGGGGAGAGTGGTGAGGGGGGGAGAGTGGTGAGGGGGGGAGAGTGGTGAGGGGGGGAGAGTGGTGAGGGGGGGAGAGTGGTGAGGGGGGGAGAGTGGTGAGGGGGGGAGAGTGGTGAGGGGGGGAGAGTGGTGAGGGGGGGAGAGTGGTGAGGGGGGGAGAGTGGTGAGGGGGGGAGAGTGGTGAGGGGGGGAGAGTGGTGAGGGGGGGAGAGTGGTGAGGGGGGGAGAGTGGTGAGGGGGGGAGAGTGGTGAGGGGGGGAGAGTGGTGAGGGGGGGAGAGTGGTGAGGGGGGGAGAGTGGTGAGGGGGGGAGAGTGGTGAGGGGGGGAGAGTGGTGAGGGGGGGAGAGTGGTGAGGGGGGGAGAGTGGTGAGGGGGGGAGAGTGGTGAGGGGGGGGAGAGTGGTGAGGGGGGGAGAGTGGTGAGGGGGGGAGAGTGGTGAGGGGGGGAGAGTGGTGAGGGGGGGAGAGTGGTGAGGGGGGGAGAGTGGTGAGGGGGGGAGAGTGGTGAGGGGGGGAGAGTGGTGAGGGGGGGAGAGTGGTGAGGGGGGGAGAGTGGTGAGGGGGGGAGAGTGGTGAGGGGGGGAGAGTGGTGAGGGGGGGAGAGTGGTGAGGGGGGGAGAGTGGTGAGGGGGGGAGAGTGGTGAGGGGGGGAGAGTGGTGAGGGGGGGAGAGTGGTGAGGGGGGGAGAGTGGTGAGGGGGGGAGAGTGGTGAGGGGGGGAGAGTGGTGAGGGGGGGAGAGTGGTGAGGGGGGGAGAGTGGTGAGGGGGGGAGAGTGGTGAGGGGGGGAGAGTGGTGAGGGGGGGAGAGTGGTGAGGGGGGGAGAGTGGTGAGGGGGGGAGAGTGGTGAGGGGGGGAGAGTGGTGAGGGGGGGAGAGTGGTGAGGGGGGGAGAGTGGTGAGGGGGGGAGAGTGGTGAGGGGGGGAGAGTGGTGAGGGGGGGAGAGTGGTGAGGGGGGGAGAGTGGTGAGGGGGGGAGAGTGGTGAGGGGGGGAGAGTGGTGAGGGGGGGAGAGTGGTGAGGGGGGGAGAGTGGTGAGGGGGGGAGAGTGGTGAGGGGGGGAGAGTGGTGAGGGGGGGAGAGTGGTGAGGGGGGGAGAGTGGTGAGGGGGGGAGAGTGGTGAGGGGGGGAGAGTGGTGAGGGGGGGAGAGTGGTGAGGGGGGGAGAGTGGTGAGGGGGGGAGAGTGGTGAGGGGGGGAGAGTGGTGAGGGGGGGAGAGTGGTGAGGGGGGGAGAGTGGTGAGGGGGGGAGAGTGGTGAGGGGGGGAGAGTGGTGAGGGGGGGAGAGTGGTGAGGGGGGGAGAGTGGTGAGGGGGGGAGAGTGGTGAGGGGGGGAGAGTGGTGAGGGGGGGAGAGTGGTGAGGGGGGGAGAGTGGTGAGGGGGGGAGAGTGGTGAGGGGGGGAGAGTGGTGAGGGGGGGAGAGTGGTGAGGGGGGGAGAGTGGTGAGGGGGGGAGAGTGGTGAGGGGGGGAGAGTGGTGAGGGGGGGAGAGTGGTGAGGGGGGGAGAGTGGTGAGGGGGGGAGAGTGGTGAGGGGGGGAGAGTGGTGAGGGGGGGAGAGTGGTGAGGGGGGGAGAGTGGTGAGGGGGGGAGAGTGGTGAGGGGGGGAGAGTGGTGAGGGGGGGAGAGTGGTGAGGGGGGGAGAGTGGTGAGGGGGGGAGAGTGGTGAGGGGGGGAGAGTGGTGAGGGGGGGAGAGTGGTGAGGGGGGGAGAGTGGTGAGGGGGGGAGAGTGGTGAGGGGGGGAGAGTGGTGAGGGGGGGAGAGTGGTGAGGGGGGGAGAGTGGTGAGGGGGGGAGAGTGGTGAGGGGGGGAGAGTGGTGAGGGGGGGAGAGTGGTGAGGGGGGGAGAGTGGTGAGGGGGGGAGAGTGGTGAGGGGGGGAGAGTGGTGAGGGGGGGAGAGTGGTGAGGGGGGGAGAGTGGTGAGGGGGGGAGAGTGGTGAGGGGGGGAGAGTGGTGAGGGGGGGAGAGTGGTGAGGGGGGGAGAGTGGTGAGGGGGGGAGAGTGGTGAGGGGGGGAGAGTGGTGAGGGGGGGAGAGTGGTGAGGGGGGGAGAGTGGTGAGGGGGGGAGAGTGGTGAGGGGGGGAGAGTGGTGAGGGGGGGAGAGTGGTGAGGGGGGGAGAGTGGTGAGGGGGGGAGAGTGGTGAGGGGGGGAGAGTGGTGAGGGGGGGAGAGTGGTGAGGGGGGGAGAGTGGTGAGGGGGGGAGAGTGGTGAGGGGGGGAGAGTGGTGAGGGGGGGAGAGTGGTGAGGGGGGGAGAGTGGTGAGGGGGGGAGAGTGGTGAGGGGGGGAGAGTGGTGAGGGGGGGAGAGTGGTGAGGGGGGGAGAGTGGTGAGGGGGGGAGAGTGGTGAGGGGGGGAGAGTGGTGAGGGGGGGAGAGTGGTGAGGGGGGGAGAGTGGTGAGGGGGGGAGAGTGGTGAGGGGGGGAGAGTGGTGAGGGGGGGAGAGTGGTGAGGGGGGGAGAGTGGTGAGGGGGGGAGAGTGGTGAGGGGGGGAGAGTGGTGAGGGGGGGAGAGTGGTGAGGGGGGGAGAGTGGTGAGGGGGGGGAGAGTGGTGGTGGTGTGGGTGAGTGGTGGTGGTGTGGGTGAGTGGTGAGGGTGAGTGGTGAGGGTGAGGGTGAGTGGTGAGGGTGAGTGGTGAGGGTGAGTGGTGAGGGTGAGTGGTGAGGGTGAGTGGTGAGGGTGAGTGGTGATTGGTGAGGGTGAGTGGGGAGGGTGAGTGGCGGTTGTTAGTGGTGATTAGTGAGGGGTGAGTGGTGAGGGTTAGTGGTGAGCATGAGTGGTGAGGGTGAGTGTTGAGCGTGAGTGGTGATTGTTGAGGGTGTGATTGGTGAGGATGAGTGGTGAGTAGTGAGGGTGAGTGGTGAGGGTGAGTGGTGAGGGTGAGTGGCGGTTGTGAGTGGTGATTAGTGAGGGGTGAGGGTGAGCGTGAGTGGTTAGGGTGAGTGGTGAGGGTGAGCAGTGAGGGTGAGTGGTGATTGGTGAGGGTGTGATTGGTGAGGATCAGTGGTGAGTGGTTAGGGTGAGTAGTGAGGGTGAGTGGTGAGCGTGAGTGGTGAGCGTGACTGGTGAGGGAGAGTGGTGAGGGAGAGTGGTGAGGGAGAGTGGTGAGGGAGAGTGGTGAGGGAGAGTGGTGAGGGAGAGTGGTGAGGGAGAGTGGTGAGGGAGAGTGGTGAGGGAGAGTGGTGAGGGAGAGTGGTGAGGGTGAGTAGTGAGTGGTGAGTAGTGAGTGGTGAGGGTGAGTGGTGAGGGTGAGTGGTGAGGGTGAGTGGTGATTGGTGAGGGTGAGTGGTGAGGGTGAGTGGGGAGGGTGAGTGGCGGTTGTTAGTGGTGATTAGTGACGGGTGAGTGTGAGTGGTGAGGTTGAGTGGTGAGCAGTAAGGGTGAGTGGTGATTGGTGAGGGTGTGATTGGTGAGGATGAGTGGTGGGGGTGAGTAGTGAGGGTGAGTGGTTGTTGTGAGGGTGAGTGGTTGTTGTGAGGGTGCGTGGTGAGGGTGCGTGGTGAGGGTGAGTGGTAAGAGTGAGTGGTGAGGGTGAGTGACGGTTGTGAGAGGTGATTAGTGAGTTGTGAGGGTGAGTGGTGAGGGCTAGTGGTGAGGGTGAGTGGCGGTTGTGAGTGGTGATTAGTGAGGGGTGAGTGGTGAGGGTGAGCGTGAGTGGTGAGGGTGAGTGGTGAGGGTGAGCAGTGAGGGTGAGTGGTGATTGGTGAGGATGTGATTGGTGAGGATGAGTGGTGAGTGGTCAGGGTGAGTGGTGAGCGGTGAGGGTGAGTTGTGAGGGAGAGTGGTGAAAGAAAGTGGTGAGGGTGAATGGTGAGGGTGAGTGGTGAGGGTGAATGGTGAGGGTGAGTGGGGAGGGTGAGTGGCAGTTGTGAGTGGTGATTAGTGAGTGGTGAGGGTGAGCGTGAGTGGTGAGGGTGAGGTTGAGTGGTGAGGGTGAGGTTGAGTGGTGAGCGGTGAGGGTGAGCAGTGAGGGTGAGTGGTGATTAGTGAGGATGAGTAGTGAGGGTGAGTGGTTGTTGTGAGGGTGAGTGGTGAGGGTGAGTGGTAAGAGTGAGTGGTGAGGGTGAGTGACGGTTGTGAGAGGTGATTAGTGAGTGGTGAGGGTGAGTGGTGAGGGTTAGTGGTGAGCATGAGTGGTGAGGGTGAGTGTTGAGCGTGAGTGGTGAGGGTGAGTGGTGATTGTTGAGGGTGTGATTGGTGAGGATGAGTGGTGAGTGGTGAGGGTGAGTGGCAAGTGGTGAGGGTGAGTGGTGATTGGTGAGGGTGTGATTGGTGAGGATTAGTGGTGAGTGGTGAGGGTGAGTGCTGAGCGGTGAGGGTGAGTGGTTGTTGTGAGGGTGAGTGGTGAGAGTGAGTGGTGAGGGTGAGTTGTGAGGGTGAGTGGTGATTGTTGAGGGTGTGATTGGTGAGGATGAGTGGTGAGTAGTGAGGGTGAGTGTTGAGGGTGAGTGTTGAGGGTGAGTGGTGAGGGTGAGTGGCGGTTATGAGTGGTGATTAGTGAGGGGTGAGTGGTGAGGGTGAGCGTGAGTGGTGAGGGTGAGCAGTGCGGGTGAGTGGTGATTGGTGAGGGTGTGATTGGTGAGGGTGAGTGGTGAGTGGTCAGGGTGAGTGGTTGTTGTGAGGGTGAGTGGTGAGGATGAGTGGTGAGGGTGAGTGGCGGTTGTGAGTGGTGATGGGTGAGTGGTGAGCGGTGAGAGGTGAGTGGTGAGGGTGAGTGGTGAGGGTGAGTGGTGAGGGTGAGTGGTGAGGGTGAGTGGTGAGTGGTGAGTGGTGAGGGTGAGTGGTGAGAGAGTGGTTAGTTTTGAGGGTGAGTGGTGAGGTTGAGTGGTGAGGGTTAGTGGAGAGTGGTGATTGGTCAGTGGTGATTGGTGAGGATGAATGGTGAGTAGTGAGGGTGAAGTTGAGTGGTGAGGGTGAGTGGTGGTTGTGACGGTGAGTGGTGAGGCTGAATGGTGAGGGTGAGTGGTGAGGGAGAGTGGTGAGTGAGAGTGGTGAGGGTTAGTGGTGAGGGTGAGTGGTGAGGGTGAGGGTGAGTGGTGAGGGTGAGTGGTGAGGGTGAGTGGTGAGGGTGAGTGGTGAGGGAGATTGGTGAGGGAGGTTGGTGAGTGGTGAGTTGTGAGGGTGAATGGTGAATAGTGAGTGGGAGTGGTGAGTGGTGAGGATGAGTGGTGAGGATGAGTGGTAAGGGTGAGTTGTGAGTGGTGAATGATGAGTACAGTCAATATGCACTGCTGTTATCATACCAGGTACCACCACCACAATATGTACTCCTCTCATCATAGCAGATACCACCACAGCAGTATGCACTGCTGTAATCATAGCAGGTTCCACCACAATATGCACTGCTGTCATCATAACAGGTACCAACACAGCAGTATGCACTGCTGTAGTGATAGCAGGTACGACCTCAGTCGGTATACACTGCTGTAGCGATAGTAGATACTGCTATCGAGTTGGTAGATACCGCTATAGTAAATACTAAAACAGTCAGTATATACCGCTACAGTCAGTCAATACTGCTACAGTCAGTATATACTACTATACAGTCAGTACATACTACCACGGTGAGTAGCTACTAGAGTCAGTAGATACTATTATAGAGTGAGTAGATACTGCTATAGATTTTGTAGTTACTACTATAGTCAGTGGATACAACTATAGAGTCAGCAGATACTATACAGTTAGTCGTTACAAGTATATAGTCGGTAGATACTACTGTAGTCCCAGTAAATACTACTATGGTCAGTAGTTATTACAGTCACTAAATACTACTACACAGTCAGTAGCTACTACTGGCTCAGTAGATACTACGGTACAGTCAGTAGATACTACTACAGAGTCAATAGATACCACTTCCTCTGTTGTATGTAAGGTGTTGTTAGTATATATACCTACGAGGGGTAAAGATATTTTTTGAGGGGGGGGGGGGGAGACCGCAATTTTCGGAAACCTTTTGACATCAACTATTTACCCCACACTTTCTACAACTTTTTGGACTTGTGAAAGCCTCTTATATATTTGTTGGTGGAGAAATGTACAAACAGCCCACCGGGCTTTGACAATACGTTAGTATCTGTGTATATATATGTAAGGTTTTTAAGAAATATATTTTTCACCCGGGCAAAGCCGGGTACTTCCGCTAGTGTAATATATATGAATTGAGGATGGTAGTATTGCAAAAATCACAGGTTTGGTGGATACTTAAATTAAATGTGCATGCTAGTGTCATGGTCACATGGCGACTCAATTTCTGTTACATTTGGCCATTGATGAAATGTAGGCCACCTATGAAAAATGTTTGATCTGTGTTGTAGATGACTAAAGAAACAGCTTTCATTTAAATATTGTAATATTTTACTATAGGATGGTGACGGTAAAATTCGGCAGTGCCTGATGGTTGCTTGCTGGATTGTATTTTTAATGACTGCTAACGGTGGCTTGGTAAATGGCTGTATAAAAAGTATCTACTTCATTTGGCAGCAATCTTCAGTACAATATCGAATTTTAATGTTGAGTACTTCAGGAGGTTGTTCGTATCTTGTAAAGTTTTGCTTTAATTTAGCCAACAAAAAATCTACAGTTTTGGAGGGCTGCTGGTAATTTCACTGGATTTGCACTTAATCATATACTATACAGTATACACTCGTTTGACCCATAGCTGTTGAATTTCACAGATGTGGTGCTGGAATAGCAGTTGCCATTATTCAGGCCAATTACCTTCCTGGGGATATGTGTTTACTTGCCTAGGATTGGCTATACCATATCCTTACCGCACATTATGCATTTCCGCCCGCATGAAATGACTGTTGATAATAATTGGGTATATTTATGTGTGCATAATTTGTTCGGCACTGAATGAACCTGTTCAACTAAATGTGGATGACCTGCTCTTTTAAATGTGAAAATTGTTTAAAATCTCAATGTGTTGGAATTATTTTGTTCCTGTGTACTGTACTAGATTATGATCAAATAGGAATAGGAAATACACGTTATTTTGTTCGTAAAAGTACTCCAGACTATACCAAACACTGTCTTCTGACGTAGTAAAATCGTGGCTTTGTATTTATAACATTTATTGATTTAATATTATGATTATAATTTGTTTCGTTTCATATCTTTGTAAATAATCACCATGTTATTGTTGTTTTATTTGGAACTTGACCAAGAAGGCATCTTCAAAAAATATATTTCCATTCATGAGAGGCATTGCTTTTCTATGCAAAGTTGCCTCTCCATTAAACCTTTTGATTTAATGATGGTACAAAATGTCATACATTTACAAATTACAATGATATGTGATTCATGATAGGATACCAGTGCAAAGTGGATGCTCACAATACTCAGGCTATGTTTAAATTAAATGTTTTGAGAACTACTGCTCGTATCAATAAAACATAGATCATTATATTCAAGTAAGAAACGCTGATACTTTTGCATTGAAAACCATTAACTTTTGGGGGATTTGATGTTGCTTTGGGTTTTAGCTGCTCTACGTGAATAATGTGACTGCTCAAGACGGAGAAGATTATTGATAATTATTTGTTAGCTTGGTTAAAATGTTTGAGATGGTTTGAAATGAAAGTGATCAAGACACATCGTGTCCCCATAACTGCGGGGGTCTGTAAATAACAAAACGAAACGCACGTTTTAAATACTCATGGCATCGCGGTAAAACATCTCCTGTAGCATTATATTAGCCAATAGATTTAAATTTAAAAGCAACTGACTTGGCTCTGTTTTGCCACACGATCAAATACATGAAAACACAGGCGGGCATGTGCTGAATTCTTGCCGCAAATGCCCAGGTGTTTAGCTTCAGGGTTGATTACTTTCTCTTTGCTGTCGCCAGAAGGGGACATCGCATGAGGAATGCTTGATGATAGATGTTTTTTGACAGCACTCCGCATAATATACATAGATCATACAAGAAAGTCAAACAAGTGAACATTTAAATGCTTCACTTTAGGGACAACCCTTAAATCATGATATATGTACGCTTATAACTTCATAGCTAAGTAATTTTCTTAAAAATATAAAATTTTTCCAACTTAATGAGTTTAAACTTTTTTGATATTGTTCGTACTTTTAGGAAAAATATCGTAATAAGACCATTGATTTATATTGTTCACTGTCTTATTACCTTGGTTATGACTTTATCAAACAAATTTCCAAGTGACACCTACCTCTCTGATGAACACGACTAAGCATTGAACTCTTTACACGTTTTGTACTTAAATGGCTTTGGCAAGGATATGTCTGGTTTCCGCTTTCATGGGGTGCTTCTATGATTTTTCCATCACGTTTGATGGCAGGTTTGTCAATGTAGATTATCTAGTAATAGAATTATAATGGCGGAAAGGGAATCTTGCTGCTGTCAGAATGGAGGACAGAGCGGCTTGATGCGCTCAGCATTAGAATAATTAATCTTTGCGTAGGCATTGGTCCAGAAGAATTGTGGGAAGGGCTTGGGAATAGCCAAAGGAATGCTGCAGTGCTGCAGTTTTCTAAAACCGTTGGCAACCAGTGATTAAAGCAGGCACTAGCCCAGCTTGCTTGTTGGAAGGCGGCCAACATGGGGTTCTTTCAGGGGACGGTTGGTTGCCGATGCTGTTTTGCAGTCTCTCCACACAGTGCCACAAACAAAACCTGATGGCTACGCTTTTGTATTGTTTCAGAGTGTGCTTGTGATAAAAAAAAAGTGTGTGTATACATTTAGAGGTTTATGGAAACAAACATGCAATGTCACTTGTGATTATTTCAATTAAAATATGTTTAGTGTATGTACAACACATTTTTACAAATGCTGAACTATAATGCTCTTGTAACAAGAAAGGGAAATCATTCATGGGTTATATAATGCTTTCCAATATTCGTATTCCTCTGGCTATGTATGAATTTATACTACCTGAAATGACACGACTGATATATGGGCATTATCTGACAACATTGAACACAATCTGGAAAGTGTGCAAATAAACATGCAGAGGAGCACATTTGGAATGACATTGAGAGACGCAGAGAAACAAGAGGATTAGGAACATATGCAGGTTAAATATATAATGACCGTTGAGAAAAGTAAGAGGGCCTTGGGCGTAGGACACGTTGCTCGAAGGCTTGGTTTGTCGGTGGTCAAGAAATACGATGATTGGCAGCCAAGGAAGGGAAACTTGCTCAAAAGTACGTTCATCAACAAAGATGGAGCGATGAAATCATCTCTTGTGCATGTGAACTTTTATATCATGGGATCGTGGGGGGATGGTGACAGCATGGGGTCTTCAACCATCAGTAAATTGATCATGGCTGTTGACAAGATGATGTCACACAGCACATGATCTGACGTCGGGAGCAAAGATGCTCGCTTCTCGATGCTTTTGACAGATAACGACGTGGGGAGGCACGTGCGTGGCAATGTGGCATCATCGCCTTGGCCGAAAAGGCTTTTTTACCTTCAGTGCAGTTTTTCGCTCACTGACTTTTTGGCAACCCTTTGATCAATATAGCTGGTTTTCAATAGCATAAGTCCCCAATAGCAACCCAAAGTTTTACAGAAATGTTGTTATAATGGGATCATTTTTTACGAGAGTTTTTCACTGCCTTGCCAGACAGATGGAATGAGTTAAAATGCATGTTTTATGGCATGGGATAAACAGTATTTAAAAATACATGTTACTGTAATGCATGCATGTATTGTTTAAGATATCAGCTCTAATAACGAATAAGATTTATATATTTGTATTGGTAAAACCAATCATATGGTTGAATGCACATTCAAGGGCAAGTATTGGCCCTTTTTGAAACACACATAGCACAGAAACATAAATATATTGTTGGTGTTGGACAAGTTAATCCAACTGTTATAAATTGAATTTGTTTATTGAATCAGTTCGATGTGGTTGTGCAACAGAAGAGGACAGGCATTTATATGAAAATAAGGTAAGGTTCACAGACTAATGTTATTAGCAGTTAAATGTCAAGGTTATGCATTGATGTCAGACAGTGATAAATGAAGTGTCTGCCGCATGTCCCCTACTGTATGTGAGAATCGCAAGCAGGGATATGTGTATACAAGGTGTTTTAAGTCATTTTAGCTGCATAACATACCCGGTGCTTCACAGGTGAAATTAACTAAACTAAGATATATTAACACTATAAAATAATATTGAAAAAAATATATAGGTTCGATGTGTGAACTCCATTGTTTAAAATTTGTGGTTAAAACAATTGCGTTCAAATGACTGTCCTTTACAATGTAGGACGTGATCCTTAACTACAACTTTGTAGAACACACATTAATTTTTTTTTACCATATGCGGTGTGTCTTCCAAGATGTATACATATTTAAATGCTATCTGTGTATACAGTGAGTGCAAATGTATTTAACAGTGTTAAAATCTTCGCCAAGATGAAAGGGAAATGTAAAATTTGTTAAAAAGATTGCCCTAAGGCTAAATATGCATTCATTAAAAATCATGTAATAACTGGCTCAGGCATATTCTTGGTTCTTTCGGTAAAGTCACGTAGAAGGGAAACAATAACATAATACAAATATAAAACAATAAAATTCTCACGACGTTTCGACTGCAACACAAGCAATCATCATCAGGTGTGAAAAACGCACCGAAAGAACCAAGAATATGAATCCCTGCAGTCACGAAAGCTTTAAATCAAAATTTGGCTTGGGCATGTTTTTTATATTTTCGTGGGGTTCGTTTGACCATACTTTCCCACACTGGTCAGTGCAGGGTCGTTGAAGGGAACACCTCGGTTATGTGCACAATCGGCAATCCACAGTGCCACTGCTTCATTCCCATCCTACCACATCCATTTTTGTATTCTGATTTCCATGATGTTTGCATTTTTTTATTCTGACTGCAAATGTTTATTTTATCCATAACAGAGTTTTTTTTGTTTTGTTTTTTTACTAAAGCAAAACTCCTCTGGTTTAGGCTAGTGGCACATTTATCAGCTGTATAAAATATATAAATGTATCTATCCAACACTGAATATATTATGATGTATTGGCTTGCATATTGTAAAAATAAGAGTGTATTTTGACTCTGCTATGCATCTGTTGTTCTTTCCTCGTGCAGTGCTGTGCGGGGCTTTGGAGACGGTGTGCGCATGGTCCGACTCCATTCCCAGCCAGAACCCTATTAGCCTGGGTAAAGACGATGACCTCATTCTCCCTGAGAACGGCACGGTTCTGTGCAAGGGCACCAGCAACTGCTTTGGGCTGTGGGCCAAGGAAGAGAATGGAGAGAGCAGAGTCCTCAAACAAGGTACAGCTCCTCCTACCTGCGTTGTTGGCGATTGCAAGCCAACTATGTAATCCCATCGTTCAATTTTTTTCTAACGGTAATAGTGTACAGAATTTTGGCTTTGTCAAGCCGCTGCTAGATAGATGATGGTCTTCCCACACCGTTTGGGTGTTGTTTGATTATGGTCAAACCACACTGCTCCGTGTCGGTTGACGAGGATGGCCAGGAGAAGTTCAGATATATCGCACGCCACCGGTATTGTCCATAGCTGGCAATCTTACACAGATCACAGTTCATGAACATTTCTGCCATCTCTGCCCTGGTACTCTTTTATATGGTCTAAAATCCAATTATCATTCGCTCTCAATAGAATTAATTTTGGAAGTGCAGTTTTGAATTTCTATGTTATGTTGATTAGATTTGTTATTTCAGTATTGGAATTGCTCTGTGCTTTACATTAGCTGAAGAGCACGGTGATTTATGTTGCATAAAAGTACATTTAGAAAATGCATGCCATATTTTACAGTCTCCTTCCCAACCATGTGTCTTTTGCCTGTCTGGGAATGGTCGGAATGCTCCAGGCTGCTGGTATCACACGGGCGAGTCAAAAGAGTGCACACAAGATGCGTGCAGGGTCACCTCGCCTCCAGCCTTTGTGCGCAATGGGACCACACGCTTCTGCTGCTGCCATGCACACATGTGTAACACCAACTTCACAGAGGACTTTGCCGACTTGCCATATCTACCCACAGACCCCAGCCAGCTAGGTATCATGCGTTTGTGTGTCTGCGTGTGGGGCTCTTAATGCTTGCAACTCCACACTGGCTCCTTTGAGAATTGATTCTCATTTGCATCTGAATTACTGCGGTGGTCATTTCAATAAAATAGTTAATGTTGATGAAAACATGTGTCTGGGATTTCTTCAGTGACAGGTTGTGAATTTACCTTATTCTCAGGTTTTTTCGGTAAAGTCACGTAGGTAAAACATTAAAAGTAATGAAAGTAAAATAAAACAAAACAAAAAATAAAAATAAAATTCACGACGTTTCGGAGGCAACACAAGTCTCCGTCATCAGGTGGGACCGTCACAGCCAGATCAGCTGCATCAAGTGAAGCAATGATTCAAAATGTAATCCCTTATAAGCAAGTTGAAGGGGGGGAGGAGAGGGGGGGGGGAGTTCATCAGAATGTGGTAGCCAATGAATGGAACGTATCGGGAGGGAGGGGGGTGGGAGGGGGAGGGAGCCAACAAAACATTGTTGGGTGGGAGGGGGAGGGAGCCAACAAAACATTGTTGGCTCCCTCCCCCTCCCACCCCCCTCCCTCCCGATACGTTCCATTCATTGGCTACCACATTCTGATGAACTCCCCCCCCCCTCTCCTCCCCCCCTTCAACTTGCTTATAAGGGATTACATTTTGAATCATTGCTTCACTTGATGCAGCTAATCTGGCTGTGACGGTCCCACCTGATGACGGAGACTTGTGTTGCCTCCGAAACGTCGTGAATTTTATTTTTATTTTTGTTTTGTTTTATTTTACTTTCATTACTTTTAATGTTTTACCTACGTGACTTTACCGAAAAAACCTGAGAATATGAATCATTGCAGTCACGAAAGCTTCAAATCTAGAATTGTGAATTTACCGTTTATTCCATATCCCTGAATAACTGCCCATGTAACTTCACTGACAAAATATATGTGATAAAATTGCGAAGCACATTTTTACAGTTTCTATATAATTTAGTTTTTTTACATCAATGTGGGGGATAAAAACATATCGGATAAAAATACTAACAGGCATGAAGTGTTCCTCTGGAAGTGTGTGTTTCTGTAATGCCTGGGCATGGCTCTCAGTGCATTTAGCGATTGACTACAGGTGGCCACATGCCTGCCCTGCGGCTCACAGAGGCTCAGGTGTTTCCCTCCTGGTATCTCAAAGGAATGCTTATTTGGCTGCTCTTAATCGTGCTCTGTTCAACCACTGTGTGCTCAAGTGAGCTTTCCTGATCTGTAAGCCCAGAGGGGTTTTAATGGCTAGGAGTGGTCATTACTACACCCTGTTATGAACCGTTGCTTTTTAAAAGTTATGCTGCAGTGTTTCTGTATGTACACTGAATTGATAAACAAGCTTTTCATTTCAACTACTGTAGTTATTTAATGTGGTAGTATAAAAGTATAAGTGAAGAGAGGTACACTTTTCAATTATTGGAATATATTTTCTTTAATGTAACTTATGCTTGGGCAATGTGACCACTTATGCTTGGGCAATGTGACCACTTACACTTAAGGAAATGCAATGTGTGTTATTCGAAACATATAGCTTTCCTCCTTATCTCCAGTGATTACTACTGTGTGCATAATGATCATACTTAACTAGAATATCAAAAGTTCCTGTTGTATATATTAAACAGTTGCTTTACCGTTTATCCTGGTAAGTTTTTGTGATCCGCTAAGAACAGCTATTAATTTCATCATCAACAAGCATTATCTATTCACTGGTGGATGAAGGCCTTCGCAAGCCATCACCATTTATCATCATCTTGGAGTGCAACAATCCATCTAGTAACTGCGCAAGAGCTGACTTCATTGCTTAATCTCTATGCACCCGAGTATGATTCCCGGCCATGGAAAACATCTGAATCGATTTTGCCCCCCCATCCCTCTCACAAACCCACATAGAACAGTGTGGTGAAGTGTCGTCAAATTTTACTAGTATCAACAATTCATAACATTTAGTATCAATTAATCCTCAATACACTAACATCTTACACATGAAATTTCAAGTAATTCTAATCGAAACATCTTGCTTTAACCTCTGTTTAAAATAGTATAACTTATAAAGCTTGCTTTATGTGTGACGTTTATTTCATAATGAAGTACTTTCTGGAATTTCCTCCTTTGCTTGGGTAGTGTTGTTTTGCAGTGTGCCTGCACTGTTTCATTGTCTGTGAGAAACGGCACTGTGTAAAGGCCCAAGCTTTCAGCCAGCTTCTGCGTCAGGCACACTAGCCCCAAGGTCATGTTCCTGCACAATGATGTGTGCTGTGTTTGCTTACTAGATTAGCTAAATTGTGGACATTTCATAGATGCCACACAAGGCCACTTCTAATGATTTTGGTTCAAGGGCATTTTAAATTCTGCTACTGCTATTTAGCACAATTTAGGGAATGAAAACATTGTGTTGTATGAGGCAGGCTAAAATGTTTCTACCCTTATACCAAAAAAATGACATGGTAATTTTCCACAACTCGTCAACAAGAATACAATTTGGAATACAGTACTCTTGACTATTTTTTGGGAGGTGGGGTTGGAGTCGTGGCACGGTGATTAGCGCGCTACACCTTGAACCCAGAAAACTAAGTTCAATTCTCAGCCATGGTTAACATAAGGGTTGAGTGATATGTGAACCAGTCCTGCCACCCCCCACCCTCCTTTCTCCAACCTACACTGACGAACATGGTGAAGTATGGCAAAAACAATCCCATGACAACACTGCTTGGAAAGACTTTCATTCAGCAGTGCATTCATAAAAGGTCTAAGATATTATATTATTATTATATAACTTATTATATAACTTAAACCAACTTGCTGTGCTGCAATAAGCCACTGTGATGATATTAGAGAACCATATTTAGTTGCCATGCAAAAAGTAAGTGCAAATGGTTTATATTCCATCTCTGTCTATTCCAATGTGTAACATAGCAACCAGTTATTAGATACATTACAATATAATTATGACATTCTCCATTGAGACGAATTTGTGTGTGTCTTAACAGTGTCTCAAAGCAAGGAAGAGATGGTGATATTTACATTGGCTGCCATCTGTTTTGTGGCCGTCCTTACAGCGGCTGCCTTCCTGTTCTTTAGGTTGTTTACAGGTATGATGCACTATTTATTATATTATTTCAATAACGAATTATTTATTGAGCATCATTCATAAGTAAAGTAACTCTACAGCATTACCTTGCAGTGAAGGCTTTTCTCCCTCTTGTAATTACTCGTGTATGTAATGTAGTTAACAACATTTTAACTCCATACTATAGACCTCGCCATGTAACACCAAAATATGAGTGCAATTGAAAACATTTCAGAGCAAGAATATGAACTGCAGTCCAATGTTATAAAACTGACATTCTGATTTAATGATACCTCTTAACTTAAAGCTTTCGTGACTGCAGGAATTCATATTCTTTGGGTCTTTCGGTAAAGCCACGTAGATAGAAAAATAATAAAAATATCACGACGTTTCGATCACAACACAACCAATCGTCATCGGGTGAAAATATACAGCGGGAGAGCTACTGCCTCATTTACTGCCTCGGTGTATTTTTCACCTGATGACGATTGCTTGTGTTGCGTGATATTTTTATTATTTTTCTATATACGTGGCTTTACTGAAAGACCCAAATAATATTAATGATACCTGTCAAGGTATATTGCCAACTGATATAATAGTGTCCTGCTCACAAACAGTCGATTCTACATTATAATTCCTTTTGTAGCAAGAATCATAACACGTACATAAACATTGAATATCCCAAATATTGGATAAGTATCAAAACGGCAGTATACAGAAGGGTATTTTGACAAACATGTTTTGACAGTTCTCTTTAAATAATGAAAAGAATAATTGTGGTTACTATCAAAAACGTTTTAGAGCAGGAGACTGCAATTGTTTGTCACTCAAATATGGTATTACAGCCGTGTTGTTTCTTCCTCAAACCTCATGAGTTTGGTAGGGCAGACCTCAGAATCCTCGGTATCTAGCCTGCCGCAAGATATGCTACTGTCACGTTGGGACTGCAGTATTCCAGCCAGTGTTTCCTTTCGATTCTCTGTCAATTGGTAAATTAAGGGAGGACAAGAGCTGACATGAGGGCAGGCCAAGTGTTTAGGTTGGTCTGGTGACTCATCTGCCTGTCTAATGAGGTTTGGGGATGAAACATCTCTTGAGTTATGATGCACGCAAATTTAGACTTGTTGTGACATTCTCTGTAATTGTTTATTCAAAATGCTGTATTTGCATAGTTTGGTATTGCAACTGATGTTAATGATTGCATGGTTCATATAGCATTTGTACTGGTTTAGTTGAGTTAACATTTTAGGGTTGATAATTTTTTCGCTTTTGCAATATAATGGCACGAATGTAAATGTACTAAGCCTGTATGATAAACTAATTTTCAACTGAAACAAATGTGATTTGTCTGGAAATGTTCACAGGAAACAGAAAAGGAGGGTTTCATAACATTGGTCTAATCGAGGCCCCACAGCCAGAGTCTACATTTGACTTGGACAGCCTCAAGCTCCTGCAGGTGTGTATTGTCTGTAAAGCAGAGGTCGCAAACGGGTTTTTATTCCTTACCCGTATCCGGCCGCACCAGAGTCACAAACGGGTACGGGTATCGGGTACCTGATTGTGACCTCTGGGATGATGCCATGTTGCAGGCGCGGGTGGGTTGATTCTAGGAACTTGAATTGTGAGAAGAGACAAGACGTTGGGAAATGAGTGACAAACAGTAACTCACCAGTGACTCACGGTCTACCCGTACACCCGTACCCGGCCGGGTACGGGTAGCCGGGTACGGGTAGCCGGGTATCGGGTAGGGTACGGGTATCGGGTACCCGATTGCGACCTCTGCTGTAAAGTTAAACACATTATTGAGAGTGGAGGAATTTTCCACTCAGATCCAGTATCTTAGACCAGAATAAACCCCACAATTTGTTTGTCCCAAATTTTCAGATGTTTTTTTGTCAGAGTTGCAGCGATAGGCTACCAGTGGTGATGGCTGGTACTAATTTAAAAACGCTTTCCTGCTGTAACTTTTACTGACCTTTTTTTCTTTCTGTTACAACATATGTTTTGCAAGCATGCATTAGGAAATGTGTGTGCGTGTGTATATTTTGTGAGATGCAACTTGTATACAGTTAATTCGTTTAACATTTAGGGCAACACCTCCATGACTGCTTGCTGTGAGGGCTGCAAAGTGGCTGATAGAGGCTCTGCCCTCAACAAGCACTCTTTGGAATTGTTTGGTAGTCATAAGATCCTCTTCCAAATGTATGACTAATGTCATGTGTTAACCTTCCAAAAAATGGTGTTTATTCTTCTTAATTTGAATGATTCTATTGGGCGTGCAAATGAAAATTGTTACGTGACAGTACATTGTCATTTGCACATGTCTGAAAAATGAGATGCATTAAGTGTGTGTATTATATTTAATGAATGACATAGACGAATTTTTTTTTTTAGTAAGTCCCTGTTTGTAGTTCATTGTCATTTAATTGTGACTATTGACATTCACAGCATTTTTTATGAAGGGTTAGATTTCAATATAATAAATACAAAACATTGTATTATTAATTTTCTACATAGTTGTATAATTTCGTGGCAATTTAAATTCCCATTTTACTAAATGTACTTTTTTTATGTAATGCTGTTTTTGTCACAGGATTAAAGTAATGAATGTGTATAACATGAACTTCATATTGCTCCTTGAATTCTGGAACAAATATTTTTGCTCCATTGCAGCTATTTATTCAAGTTTTTGTATCGTTTAAGATAACGGAACATTGCGATGCATTTTCTATATATCAATGAAGGTCATTAAGAGTGCCCCTGTTGACATGCTGAGCTCCGTATACTCTGTGCTGTTAATATTTGTGGCCTGTAACAAAATAATAATGAATTTGGAAGGTTTAGATTGTTGCTGTCCTATAAGGGCTGCTGACCTAAAGATTGGGATGAACCGCATTAAATCAACTGGCTGCAGTCGTGTTCTTCCGTTGCACAATAATTCATGGGAGCTGCAAACCAAATTGCCAATCAGTCCCCAAGGGAGAAATGAGGAGCACTTAGAACATGGGGACATACTAGCAGTGTAATGTTCTTCCCTTACCTTTTTTAAATGTAAAGTGGTTATTGTTGCAGATATATACACTGTGAGTTGAAAAATAATTGGCTATTGAACATCAAATGTCTTTCTGACCGGACTGATGTTTACATGCAAAGCATTTTATAGGATCTATATTTTACTGAGAAAAACCTCTGCTTACGCAGCAGATATCGAGCATGAATGTTTAAACATTAGAACATCACACGTTCATGCAGCTGTATTGTTGCAAGTATTCTTGGAATGCTCGTACATGTGCATTTAGAAATGTATTTTCATTCAACTGTGCCAACATTTTTACATGAGAGAGTGCATTGAAAAAAATATGCATTTTATTTAATTAAAATAGTTCACATGTAGAATTCCCATTATCAGCCATTTTTTAGGATGTATTAATATATTTACATATTGTTAATTTATGAAGATATTGTTAATTTATGAAGAAAGCATGAGATAAAATTTTATTAAACATGGGTATTTGAAAAACTTAAATGAGTTCAATCGGTTCACAAAGATATTCCTAAAATCGACCAATTATCCAATTTCTCTTACATATCTTGCAGCATCTCTCTATGTTGTTCAGTTTTTGGTGGTTGGGTTTTGTCTTTTGTAAACTGCTGAGGTTTTATTTTATAAATATTTAAGCATTCATTTTGTATAAAATCACATTTGTGAATAATATAACTTCATAAGCTGTGTTACTTGTATTGCCAGCTATTAGCATAATCACATTTCATACCAATAACTTTTTAGCTGAATGGCATTGTGGCATAGCCCTCGACTCAAATCAAAGATTTGCAAATTCCAGTGTGGTGGTCAGCTTAGCCCATCATCCCTTGAAGGGTTGATAAAATTAGTGGTGATCCTATGGGGAGAATGGGCCTAGCCACAGCAATGTATAATTTCTACCTCTTGTTATGGACCATCATTAAGAGGAGCACCGCTTTTACTCTTGATGATAAACGTTTATTTAAACTTTACGGCAACAACTAGCAATTATGTGTTTAAATTGAACATCTTGAATACATGTTCTGAACTTTAACTGCTTATGGATAAAGGTCTTGCCCATGCAGTGTCGGTCAAGGGGGTTGATTGGCCTTACTTCACCACACTGATCGGTGGCCTTTGGTGAATGTGGGGCCCGGCACCCGTTCTGATATCACTCGCCTCTCGTGTTAGCCCATTGGTGGCTGGGTTTTGGAATGGCTCATGGAAGCACTGCACGTTTTTGCAGGTGGTGGGGCGAGGCAGGTACAGCGTGGTATGGAGAGGATCTCTGGATGAGCTCCCTGTTGCTGTGAAGGCTGTCGCTGTTGCACACCGGCAGTACTTTCACAACGAGAAGGACATATACCGCCTGCCACTCATGGAGCATGACAACATTGCGCGCTTTGTGGCAGCCGAAGAGAGGGTGGCATCCGAGGGCCACCATGAATACTTGCTCATCCTAGAGTATTACTCTCATGTAAGGATCCACTTGCAAATGATATACATTTAAATGTTTGGTGTGTACTCATGCCAGTACACAGTGAGTTTTGTATTGCTGTGACATGACAATTTCCATGGCAGTCATGTTCAAAACGATGGTAGTATACACGTGTTGCAAGGTTAGTGGGAGACTTTGGGGTTTTCAGAAGGAATAATGAGACCATAGGATCAACTGCAGTCTGACACGAAAAAAATGAATTTCGCAATAAAATTTGATAACTAATTTTAGTTCTTTGTGTTTTTAGGTTTTGCAGCATGTTGTTTGGCATAATGTCTGACGTTTTGTTCAATTTGCTGGCAGTTTTTAAGGAAGTGAATATAGAACATGTATGTTGAACGTCTTGCGCACCGTTTATAACCAACTGTACTAATCGGATGTGCGGGGGAAGGACAACAAACTAACGTAAAGCAAAATGTTGGACATAATATCCAACAACACGGTACCGCTCAAAAACACATAAGAGCGCTATGAAGCACAAATACCAATACCTACGTAGTAACGGTCATTCTCTTGCATCTGTTATGAATTTCATTCAAATGTGAGAGACAAAATATGAAATGTTCACAACATCTACATTAAAATTTAAAACAGATGATCTTGTGAATCACATGACATGGGATAGTGTTTACTGTGTATTTTCCAGAAATCGATTTCACAATATGTTTTGTTATTTGTAATTGGCTTCCCTTATTACACTGGGGTAAAAGTGTCGAGAATAATAATTTTGAATGAGGTTTGTTTCATATTTTATTCCTAAAGGGCTCCTTGAGTAATTATCTTACCCACCATACAAGCGACTGGATGTCAGCAAGCAAGCTGGCTTATTCCATCACCAGAGGCCTGGCATACTTGCACACAGAGCTACAGCGGAACGGTGGGTGGCTAGTCACGTATGCACAGTCTTGACAATGAAGGATAAAGTTAATTGCTAATCCATAATTACATGAATCACCAGAAATAAATATTAATGATTAAAACAATAGTAAATACTTAAATACTTTACTCCAGAATATTTACTTTAAAAAAACTATGTATAAAATAAAAAGTTTAAAACAAACGTTTTTTACTGAATGTGTTATGTCTTCTGTTTCTTGTCGACACGAGAAAAATAATGTTCTTTGATCAAAGGACAATATTGGAGACTCCATTGATGTTTTGCGTGCACTTTGATGTACAGACCAGTACAAGCCAGCAATAGCACACCGGGACCTCAACAGTCGCAATGTGATGGTGAAGAGTGATGGGTCGTGCGTGCTGGCCGATTTTGGCTTTGCTATGCGGCTGACGGGCCAGCGGCTCGTCCGCCCAGGGGAGGAAGACACAGCTGCGCTAAATGAGGTACATCCTCCTTCATTAATAAACACAACAAAAATGCATCTAATTAAAGGGGAACTTAATGTACATCTCCATTATTGCCCGATTCTGCATCTGCTTATTGTGAGAATTAAGTGTCATGTAAACATTATTCTCTTATGTACTTTATTATGCTTATGGAAATGTTAAATCTCAGGCTACTGCATGATCATCGTCAACTTAAAATTCTTGGAAATGTGTGAATCTGTAAAGTGTAAAATTCAGGTGTTTTGTCCGCCGCATGAATTGGCTGTAGTTCATAAAACAATATCCGTCCCGCTTTGTCCATAACTTACAAATTATTTTTAGCTCATCTCACTGTGGGATTGATTCTCTGTTGTGGCCGGGTCACTGTGTGTAGGTGGGCACGGTGCGGTACATGGCGCCTGAAGTCCTGGAGGGAGCAGTCAACCTGCACGACTGCGAGTCAGCCCTCAAACAAGTGGACGTCTATTCGCTAGGCCTTATCTACTGGGAGATATACATGAGGTGCTCCGACCTATTCCCAGGTAGGACACTGGTGTTGAATGATTTAAAAACTTCTCAACTGAAAAACATAACATATACAAATGCAAATAAAACTTTGATCATTACAACCTCACTAATTAAAATAAAACCCAACGCGCGGTGGAAAAAAAAACTTATGCTCGCGCGCCAAGATTCGATTCTTTAAATCGAGCAAAGGAAGCGAAGATTGTAGATTTATTTAGAATCCACCTATTCCCGTTTAATCGATACCACAAACGCTCGGCAGATATCAATTCTTGCCAGTCCTGTATGCGGGTTGACGCCATACACTTCATGGTCATTCCCCCCCCCCCAAATACAAAAGTCTATTTTTATACGTTTTACATTGTGTACAGTATGGGAGCTAGCGACATGGCAAATTTTAAGTTTGTAGCCGAGTATATTATATCCATTATTTCCCCCCCCCACCAGCTGCGCATTTGTGCGGGATACACAGAGGGTTTGGGGGGGGATGCGTGACGTCAGCAGGCACACTGCGTAACGCTGCCGCATGCGGGGGTGACATGACAGACATGTGATGTCACCGCTCACTTGCGTGCAAAATATATCCATTATTGCGCTCCCCCCCACCCCCCAAAATACCAAAGTCTATTTTTATACTTTTTGCATTGTGTACAGTCTGGAAGCTACCCACATGCCAAATTTCAACTTTGTTGTATGTCGGGAAGTATGCTAAACATTTTGAACAGACACACATATTCACAAATTTCCCTTTTATATATATAGATTGCTTAAAGTATGTCATAACGTTCTACTCAAAAGATGTGTAGAAATTAAGTCCCGAGTTTTCTTTGAACCTAATATTTAGCCTTGGGAGTGTTTTAATCATATTTAGCCTTGGGAGTGTTTTGGCGTTTTAATCATGACGTGCTGTTGTGTGTGCAGGCGAGAGCATCTCAGATTACCAGGCGGCATTTCAGGCTGAGCTGGGAAACCAACCGACAATCGAGGACATGCAGGTGCTGGTCTCCCGTGAGAAGCAACGTCCAAAATTTCCTGACGCATGGAAGGAAAACAGCCTGGTATGGAATCTCATGTAACGTGCATTGTCGATTACTTCAGTTTTTTTCTTATGGTGTGTTTCTTAGGTTGCAAATGTGTCAAAGCTGTTGCAATACTCGGGCATGACTGTACTTTGCTCTCTAGTTTGTTACAGAAGGGCAAAGGCAATATATACCAAAAGGCAATATATACCAAAAGGCAATATTTACAAAGAGGCAATTAAAGAGAAAATTTGATTGCCCCCGTGTTTGCATTCTCTTTATCACTTGCAATGATTTTGCTTTACAAGAACACAATAAATGTCTATACATGCGTTGCAAACTTGGTTCATTTGTAACAGCACAGAAATATGCCAGGAACATTTGCTGAAATTGGGTGGCGCTCTCGCCTCTTTTCTGGCCTGAGAAACGCTTAGAATGCAAGTATAGCAATAAACAATTCCGTCTGCATAGTTTCATTGACCCGTATCCAGGCATGAGTGGCACACACTGGCCATTCATCGTCTAACAGCCACAGACATGTATGGAGAGAGCGGTACCCAGCCCCATTGTGTGACTCTGCGGGGGATGGGGCTGTTGTGGGTTGTGATGGTCTAGACGTGCCCTGCTGGTTTTCTCACATTAGCAAAAGGGGCTCTGAATAGTGCTCGATGCCATTAGCTGCCTCAAGTGATAGGATTAAATCTTGATACCAAAACTAGTGATTCTAAGACTGTTATTTGTTTTCCAAGTTTCTCTTTTGTGTTTTTTATAACTTGGGGGAAAAATGCTTCAAGTTGAAAGGCTTGCTCTCTTTCCATGTGGTTGTTCCATTAACCAATTGTGGGCCCATTTGCTGAGTACTTTTGGCCATTAAGTTAGGTTTGGTGACTTTATTTGCACAATTTTTTTGCATGATTGTTCATTAAACGGTTAAACCACTTGCCTGGCCGTGTGGTGTTACAACATAAATTCGTAAATTGGACTTGGAAAACTATATTCTCTGATTATCTATGAACTTAGAACATGCCGATAAATATTCCTTGTTATGTTCCATGTTTGTTAGGTTTTATAACCTTGGTTGCAGAACATATGCGATGACGTTTTGCATTTATTTAATAATTGTACATCTCCACGCTTTATTAAGCACGTGTTATTTTTATGAAAGGAAATTATTTAAATGCATTAACCTTGTGTAATAGACATCTGATAAGAGGCCATTACATAAATCCACTGCTTGATAAGGATCCCCAGACGTTGTGCAGGTCATGGGGTTATTTTCTTTTAACACGTAGGCTTTCCCGACCAATATTATCCATAATACAGGTTTTTTAGGTTAGATCGCGTAAATATATAAATGTGTCGTTAAACCCGCCACCACCAGACATAGCCAATTAGTAAGGGTTGTCACGTCAACAGAACATGCCATTTCGTTATTAGTAAAGCACACTGGTGTGTTGGAGAGCAAATCCACAACATTTACAATCTGCTTACGATGTTTCACCACTAATTACAACTAGCATCATCAGGCGGACGGCCAGATTTGTGGAGAAATCCTCCTTTTTCGTTCCTTAAATAGGTTATTCTCCCATACTTCATACTGCTGAATACTGGTCAGTGGTGGTGGGTGAAGGTAGGGAGCATATTTGGTAGCATAGAAGTACGGTGGTAGCATAGAAGTATGGTATAATAATGGAATTTGCTGTACTTCCCTCTGCTGACCACCGCATAGCACAGCCTAGTAGCTGCCGATGACATCCTGGCGTTTCGTGGTGGTCGCCCAACCCAAGCACTATGCACACACCCCTGAGATCTGACGAGATCGGTCACATTCTGTACTTTGTGTATAACATTAACAGTGTTAAACTGGTCTCAAAAAGGCTTCCCATTGCCAAAGCATAGGGCCCATGTGACGCGATGTTCAAAGTGAAATGGGGTGGTAATTCCTTGAGCCTCCCAAATGCCACTTGGCTAGGAATGCGCACCACTCACTGGGCAATGCAGTGTCCCAGAATACACGTGTTTGGCGGTTGGCATGATACAATGTAGTCACTGTATTTAGGAGCTGGGGTGGGGGTGAAAGGCTGCCAGCATTTCCAAAGCACATGAAAAGCTATTGTGTTTAGGGGTGAGGAGGAGGGACAAGGTGGGGAGGGGGTATTAATTTGTATACAAACCAACCCATGCATTCACGCGTTGTGGGGGTTGGGATTTGCGTGGTGGGTGGTGTTGGTGCCCTGTGTGCATTGGATGATGGAGATGGGAACGCCAATGGGAGCCATTCTTTGACTCTTCCTGTGAGGCCAACAGGGAGATATTGCAATAACTGGTCGGTACGTTTGTATTGGGGGTTTTCTCGTAAGTAACATTGCAAGGTTGTAATTATAACACAATACTTAGATCAGTTTCAAGTAAAAATGAATATGGAAGTTCAAGAATGATGTTACACTGTTTTTTTTATACTTCTTAAATATAGTTACGAATGTGCTCATGTTATTCCTCTTGCATACAGAAATTATTGCTGACATTTTTAGCACGACTAGGTGATGACACTTGCCTGTGGTTAGCCACACCTTAACTGGGTTGGGCTTTTCGTCATCAGAAAGCACGCACAGAGAGACCCGTGTTTTTGCTTTTCTGCGGAGTTTTTTTATGAACAGTGATGATATATGTTGTCTTCGTGTTGGTTGAATAATTATAGATGAGAGATTAGGACAAATAAACCAAGCCTCTGATAAAAAAAAGTATTACTGATTTTGGAACAGCAATCTTACATTAGGATTGAAACAAGCGCTGAGGGTCGTAATTTGATGAACTGGGCAGTGCTCGGTAAAATCTTGTTAGACTAGTTTGGGATGCTGTAAGAAACGATGCATTGGAGCGGGCAGCCATTTGTGTTTTTGTTACGCATCGTGCGACTACAACCTGTTAAACGATGTTAGGTTAGCGCATGGTCCCTCTTTTACAAAGAACACAATCCTGCAGACATCTTCACCATAATCAACTGACATGACATCCAAGGGACGACAGTGGTGAGTTGAACCTGGAATATGAGCGAGCGATTGATGACTTAAGATTTCGTTTAGTGTATTACATCTACTGTACATGTACTGTTTAATTTAGTACCGTTTCATTTAGTAGGTGAAGAGCTGAGCTTATTTATATACTGTTCAATAATGTTATTGACCAATAATAATAGCCTTTACTACCATACAAAGTATATAGAAATGTGGATATGGGAATGACCAGTGTTGCTTTTCAGGTTAAGGCAATAATTTTATGCGGTCTTTAAATGTTGGCTTTGGTCATTGGGGGGATTTAGGAAATTTACCCAATTCAACTTTTCTACTGGGAGATCGAACCAACAACGACTTAATAAAACCCAGAGGTCGTTGGTAAATCCGGTGTGCTCATTACACCATGTGGCAACATCTCTCCAACAACCAGGGTAAATCTCCCGATGATGCTGGTTGTAATTACCAGAGAAACGTCGTACTCAAATTGTGAATGTTGTGGATTTACTCTCCAACACACTGGTGGGCTGAAGTAGTAACTCATTGGCATTTTGTTTACGTGACAAATCCCTTACTAATTGGCTGTCAGGTGGTGGAGGGTTACGACACATTTATGCTTACGCGATCTAACCCAAAAATCTTTATGAACTATTAATACTTATTATTTGCTCTACAGGAATTTGTGTGAAATGTGTATTATTTATTCCAAAGCCTTTACAATACAGAACACGGAATGTAAAGTAACATTCAACCTAGCATACCATGCTTTGTTTGATAAGATGCCATAAATTTGTATCCAGTAACTCTGGATCCCATTACGTTCTTTCCAAAAAACATTAAATAAAGAAACAATGTGGGAATGTGCACCATGATAAAACTATTAACCATATTTAATCATGAACATACATGTGTAATGCGGGCGTAAGCGACCTTCCGGATGTGACGTCACGGGGGGTGGAGCCATGTGACGTGGGTGGAAGGTTCGGGTCCTTAAGCGGGTAAACCGGAAGGGGAAGTCAGTCGGGGTGTGAGCGGAAAAGAGTGAGGCCACGCGGGCGAGTGAGAAGAGGGGGGGCACCGACGGCCATCGGGAGCCAACCCCGAAGACAGGAGGAAACTACGGAGTGGTGTGCAGCTGCGGAGAAGACAGCCAGAAGGGCTGCGTGTTAGAGGCAGCGGTGTGGCTGCCAGGTGTGGCGGGAGAGAAGAGGGAGAGACAGCACGAGGCTGTCAGAGCTGCAGAGAGGACGAAGGAGAGAGGAGTTGCAGCGAGTACAGCCAAGGGGGGCTGTGTGAGAGTAACAGCAGCGGGGCTGCTGTTGTGGATCGGGCCGACATCGGAGTCAGCACCGTGGAGAAGCTACAGAGTAGAGACAGCCGTGTGGGAATACAGTACGAACCGAATAAAGGACACTGAGCCAGACATCGTGGTCCAGTCGTTTATTACACTGGTGTCGGAAGTGCAACGGCATGTCGAAACAAGTGAGGAAGAAAGTTAATCCGGCGCCTGCATCGGCTTCTTCGTCCGACGACGACGAACTCCCTCCAACCACGGATTCTGCTGGGGTGGTGGAGGAGAGCCCTGCTGAGGCGAGCACGGGGACGGGAGTGGAGGATGTCGGCGCGGTGGCGGGTCCGTCGACATCATCAGACGCTGATCAACGATGGCAAGAGATGGCGGTACAACTGGAGGCACTTAAGGACGTCCTGACGCATTTATGCCATCTCGTCGCGCCAGGGACGATGGAGGACGCAGTTGGTGCTCCGCGGGCCGCCACGTTGCCTGTCCTGCCGCCGCCATTGGCCACGCGGCAAGAAGCCGCCATCTTGCGCGCTCCGCGGCGCCAAACCGCCATCTTGGCCACGCCGCGAGCCGACGCCATTTTGAATTTGCCACCACAACCACCACCATTGGAAGACGGCGGGAAGAGGAGTCGGAGTCGCCACCTTACCACAGTTAAAGAATTTTCCGTCGGTGGGGACTGGAGCGCGTTCGCCTGCCGCTTCTTGGCGGCGGTACGCACAGCAAGATGGACCGATGCGGAGGCTTTGGAGGTGTTGCCGACTCTCCTGGACGACGAATCTGTCCGATTTTTCCGTTCCATAACGACCGATAAGAAGGCAACTTTATGTGGTGTTTTTCAAGAAATGGCCGACGCTTATGAGCCACCAGATGATGCGCATCGGCGATTCGCTCAACGACAACGAGCACCAGAGGAGTCGCCCGTGGCGTTCAGGGGTGCGGTGCTGGAGCTGGCCATGGCAGCTTATCCTGAGACGCCACAGGACCTGCTCGAGCCTCTCATATTAGGGAAAATGTTGGAGCTGTCTCGGGGTCTAGGGATCCCCATGCCTGTGTGTGGGCATGAGAAGCTAACTTCCCGGACGGCTGCTAAGTGTCTCGATGCGCAATTCAATCTCCGTCGCTGGAAACAAGTGACGGCGTGGACGGGGGGGCCCGTCAAAGAAGGGGATGCGCTGGGGTGGAACCCTGCGCAGGCTGTCTACGTTCCGGATGACCGGGGCCCTCAACAGCTGACGGCCGCCTCCGCTCCATGGACGGGACGCGGCGGGCCGAGGCCGCGCGCGGCGCTACCGGAACGGGGCCGTCAGGAGGCAAGGCCTGCGCTTCGGCGCAACGATGCCGAATGTTTCCGCTGCGGGCGTAGGGGCCACTACGCCAGAGACTGCTGGGCCCGCTTCCCGGCTCCGCCGCAGCAGGAGGCCTCGGTACCGGACAAGTCGACTAAAGATCCTCCGAAACAGGCATGTCGGCACGCACCAGACACCCGGCAAGGCTTTACACCTCACCCATCGCCTTCGTTGCGCGATCCTAATGTTGTTGTTAAAGGAAGCCCTTCGACGGGGCCTTGTCGCTCGGTCACGCAGTGAGTGGCGCAAGTTGGCACGGAGAGTCGTCGCGGCCGCTACGGGTTCGTCCACTGTACCGGGGTCTATACAAGGGGTGGACGTACGCATTTTGGTCGACTCCGGCGCGTCTGCGACTATTATTTCGGATGTCATTTTCCATCTGTTGGGCATCCCGCCGGGGGCTGTGCGTCCGGTTTATGGGTCGTGCGTCGCTGCGAACGGGGGTAGCATGGGTATCGTGGGCCAGGTGGATGCTAAGATATCTATTGGGGATGTGTCGGCCTCGGGCGTTGTGTTAATATCGAGATCTTTGGCGGTTCCTTGTTTGTTAGGCACCGATTTTTTGGCTAAGATGCCCATTTTGATCAAAATCAATGAGAATTGTATTGAACTGCCGGGGGGCCGTCAAATCTCGTTTCTGCCGTCGCCCTGGGGGCGACCTGCTTCGGCCGTACAAGTGCAGGCGCTGTCCGTCACATCTGTGGACATCCCACCTGGTACACAGATGCTTATACCCTTGCGGTATCGGAAGCCCCTGCCTGATCGGCTAGGGGCAGTAGGGGTCTTGTTGTCGCCGTCCGCCACGATAACAACCGGGTTGGCGTTAGTGGGGGCACAGACCATCGTCCGGCCGGATCAATTACCGTTTTTACAGGTGCTTAATGCGGGGGGGGAAAACGTCCGTGTTCCGGCCGGTACGGTTGTGGCACATGCCACTACGGCGTTTGCGATGCATGATTGTCCGCATAGCCGGGGAGTGGTTGCTGGGGTTTCCGAGCCAAGGGGTTCGGATAATCGTTGGGTTGCTGACTTATGTGACGGAAATTCTTCCCTGTCCATGGAGCAACGTGGTGCGCTGCGTAAATTGTTGTTGACATATTCCGATGTGTTCAGCTCCGATGATTTGGATTTGGGCCGCACATCGTTGCTTTACCATCACATTGAGACGGGCGATGCTGCCCCTATTCGATTAAATTCGCATCGGATGAGTCCTGCGGAGCGAGAACACGTGCGGGGGGCAGTGGAAGACATGTTGGCTGCGGACATTATATCGCCATCTAACAGCCCATGGGGCGCTCCGGTCGTCTTGGTTAAGAAAAAGGATGGCAAATTGCGATTTTGTGTTGATTTCCGGAAATTGAATAAGATATCGGTGGCAGATGCGTACCCCCTGCCGCGTATGGATGACTCCCTCGACGCATTGTCGGGGGCTAAGTTTTTTTCCACACTGGACCTCTCTTCGGGATTTTGGCAGCTTCCCCTTGACGAGTCCTCACGGGAGAAAACCGCATTCCGTACGCCGCAGGGGTTATTTCAATTCAACTGTCTCCCGATGGGATTGAATGCGGCCCCTGCTACATTTCAAAGATTGATGGAGCTCGTTTTGTCGGGGTTGCAGTGGGAGACGTGTCTTATATATTTGGATGATATTATTGTCTTCAGCCGCACATTTGATGAACATTTGACGCGGCTGGAGACAGTGTTCATGAGGATGCGTTCTGCCAAATTGAAATTCAAACCAAAGAAATGTCACCTACTGCAACGGTCCGTCCGCTATTTGGGGCACATTGTGAGTGCTGAGGGGGTGTCCACGGATCCGGAAAAGACGGCGTGCGTCCGGGATTGGCCGACTCCGGCCACCGTGGGGGATGTTCGGCGGTTTTTGGGATTTGCCTCGTATTACCGAAGATTTGTGCCGGGTTTTGCGACGATTGCGAGGCCCTTGCATCTCCTTACGGGTAAAGGACGGAAGTTTGGTTGGAGAAAACCGGAGGAGGCGGCCTTTCGGAGTCTGCGTGATCTATTGGCCACGGCCCCAACATTGGATTATCCCGATTTCGATCACCCATTCATTCTTGATACGGACGCGAGTGACACGGGTATTGGGGCGGTATTATCACAGTCTAAAGGGGGTGTAGAGCGTGTCGTGGCGTATGGTAGCCGAGTCTTGTCTCCTGCGGAAACCTGCTACTGTGTCACTCGCAGAGAACTATTGGCGGTTGTTTTTTTCCTACGGCAATTTCGACCATACCTCTACGGTCGTTCTTTTATTGTGCGTACGGATCATGCGGCCTTGCAATATGCCCTTAAAATTGACCAGCCATCCGGACAGTTGGCACGTTGGTTGGACACGCTACAGGAATTTTCCTTCCAAATTCAACATCGGAAGGGAGTGCGCCATGCGAACGCTGACGCACTTTCCAGATTACCGCGGCGCGCCCCTTGTAAATGTGAGTCGGGGACGCATAGGTGTTCGCCGATTCCAAACCCCCCTCAGCCGCTTACGTTGGCCGTCGAGAAGTCGGACACTCCGATGGAACCGGGACCGGCTGACGGGGTTTTGAATCTGCCGCGGTCTGTCTGGATCCGGGAACAGATGATGGATGAGTCGTTGGTGTCCTTGCGGAAGCGGTCTGCTAGGGACAATGGGAGTTCGAGTACGGCTGTGGGGCCGCAAACCGCTCTCCGAGATGGTCTGCTTATGTGGCGGGAGGGGTTCCAGGAACGTTGGCGCCTGGTGGTACCAACGTCCTTGCGATTCGAGTTGATTAGAACTCTCCATTGTGACACTCTCTTACATTTAGGGGTGCAGAAGACCTTGTTGACGTTGCAACGTCATTATTTTTGGCACGGCATGGCGACAGATGTCGTAGGGCACGTGCGCGCGTGCCCTGCGTGTGCACGACGTAAGCCGCCGAAACATCCTTACGTGCCGCCTCTCCAGTCGATTCAGGTGTCTCGAGTCAATGAATTGGTGGCACTGGACATATTGGGACCTTTTCCACCATCGGCGAGGGGTAATAAATATTTGCTGGTAGGGGTTGAGTACCTCTCCCGTTGGCCGATGGCCTGGCCGTTGCCCGATCAGTCGGCCGCGGCCATTACCGACGCCTTTTTGTTTGGGTATATTATGGACAAGGGGGCGCCTGAGAGACTCCTCACGGACCAGGGCAGGAATTTCTCTTCTAAATTATTGGCGGAAGTGTGCACGGGCCTTGGGACTAAGAAAGTACGGACATCCCCATACCATCCGCAGACGGATGGTATGGTTGAACGGCTGAACAGGACATTGTCTGCCATGCTTTGCCATACCGTGAGCGAACAACAATCAGATTGGGATCTGCACATCCCCGGAGTGCTTTCGGCGTACAGGATGACGCCTCATGCGGCTACAGGGTATTCGCCGTTTTACCTTATGTATGGTCGGGAAAACGTGCCGCCGGTGGATGTGCAATTGGGAACTGGGGTGAAGGGACCTCGTAAACCATTTCCTGAATACATTCAGGACACGGTTCGCCGAGTCACGGAGGCGCGGGAGAATGCCCGCGTGGCTACGGCCAAAGCCCAGGCCCGGAACGAGCGATATGCGCGACGGTCCGAGGGGGAGTGCCCCTGGAAGGTTGGGGACCTAGCCTGGCTTCATTGTCCACAGGTACGTCCGGGAACCTCTCCGAAATTGCACAAACCCTGGCATGGTCCCGTACGCCTCATTGCGGTTCCCAACCCACAGTCAGCACGCGTCCAAATTGGGTCTCGTCGCTGGGTTGTGCATACGTCGCGCTTGAAACCATATGTTGCTCCCTTACATGATGCGTCATCCCCCAATGTTGCCTTGCCGGGGTCTGTTGCTGCTGACTCTCCCCTGCCTGCGTCCATTGATCTTGCTAGAGCGCCTGTCGTACCTGTTCCAGACAGGCCGGCCGTGACATTGCGGGGGACGAGGGGCCCTGCTCGGAGGACGCCTGCCAGGTCTGCGGGACCTTCGAGCCCTGCAGCCCTTCCGACCCAGCTGCGGGCACGGTCACAGGACAAGCCCAAGACTAATTCTTTAGGGACACGGGACGTTGGTGGACTTCCAGCTGCGGCAGGGGGATTACCCCCTGTCATTCCTCGACTTTCATCGCGTTCCCGTTCTGCGAGTGGGCCGCCGACCGTCCGGGACGGGCCGGCGACCCGCACACGTTCCAAATCGCTTACGTTTCGTTGATTGTTGCTGTGTTTTTATCTTTTTCTTACAGTTGTATTTATTGCATGCTTTTTGTACGTTCGTTGATGTTAATTGCGTTGTTGTTCTTGCTGTTACATTGTATGCTTAGTGTCCTTTAGGGGGGTAGGTCGATTCGCCGCATTACGATTGCTATTGGTCAGCCGAGGTCGGCTGGGATTTTTCTACGGGGGAGGGTGGTGTAATGCGGGCGTAAGCGACCTTCCGGATGTGACGTCACGGGGGGTGGAGCCATGTGACGTGGGTGGAAGGTTCGGGTCCTTAAGCGGGTAAACCGGAAGGGGAAGTCAGTCGGGGTGTGAGCGGAAAAGAGTGAGGCCACGCGGGCGAGTGAGAAGAGGGGGGGCACCGACGGCCATCGGGAGCCAACCCCGAAGACAGGAGGAAACTACGGAGTGGTGTGCAGCTGCGGAGAAGACAGCCAGAAGGGCTGCGTGTTAGAGGCAGCGGTGTGGCTGCCAGGTGTGGCGGGAGAGAAGAGGGAGAGACAGCACGAGGCTGTCAGAGCTGCAGAGAGGACGAAGGAGAGAGGAGTTGCAGCGAGTACAGCCAAGGGGGGCTGTGTGAGAGTAACAGCAGCGGGGCTGCTGTTGTGGATCGGGCCGACATCGGAGTCAGCACCGTGGAGAAGCTACAGAGTAGAGACAGCCGTGTGGGAATACAGTACGAACCGAATAAAGGACACTGAGCCAGACATCGTGGTCCAGTCGTTTATTACACATGCAAGAAATTGTCATATTTTGTTCCTTTTCTGGGATAAGTATGGCTTGCTAGTTATCTGCTGTTAACTCTCATTTAAGCTGCGTGTATTTTGCTTGGTAGCCTGTCAATACACACCCTTACATCACCTGTAGGACATTCTTAGTCTATCTTGTGCTTATTGCTTCCAATGTTTGCATAATGCACAACCCCATATCCAATCCACGTTTCATTTACATTTAGAAACTTTGTTTATCCAGAACAAAGATGGTGATGCACGGATGCAAAAAAATACCCATAAAAATGTATGTTTAACTTATTTCGCACCGTATGTAGCCAACTGCTAATCGAAGGGACGGAGGAAGGACAATAAACTAAACACAAAAAGCAGTTCCATCAATATTACAAAATTAAATTGCGTTTTTTTGAGCAATGGTAAGAAAAAGTGTTTTTACCTTAACACAGGAATGTGTACTCACTATGACATTGTCCATGTGACTGGCTGTTCCTGCGTCCGCTGTTCAGAACTCTCTTGAGTCTTATCTGTGCATGTTTGCGGGCGGGCTGTGTGGCGTGCAGGCGGTGCGCTCTCTGAAGGAGACGATGGAGGACTGCTGGGACCAGGACGCCGAGGCACGTCTCACGGCCCAGTGCGCAGAGGAGAGAATCACCGAGCTGATGATGCTCTGGGACCGCAACCGCTCGGTCAGCCCCACTGTGAACTCCACAGCCCAGGCCAGCTCGACTGCTGTCCAAAACGAGAGGTATGGCATAAAAATAAATCATCAGCAGCAGCAGCAGCTGTCATGCTTTATCCACTGCTATATGAAGGCCTCGCCAAGTAATTGCCATCCTTTGCAGTCCTGTAATACACTGTTTTAGTGACGACAAAAAAACCTGATTTCATCGCTTCCATCTCTGCAGTGGTTATATTCTCCTGCTCTTGTTACCTCCTTGGCTGCCGCTGCATCAGCAGTCTTGATCATTGGCCATCAAACCTTCTCTTTGAAGTGTTCTGTTCAAGCCGCTTAATCTTCTTAACTGTATTCTTGGTTCTTTTGGTAAAGTCACATAAATAGAAAACCAAAAATCTAAGAAAAAGAAAAATTATACATTTTAAATAATACAATTACAATAAAAAAAAAACTTGACTGTCTATATGTGTCTAGTTTTCATGTGTTCTTGAATATACGTGTTTCTGTTTCTCAGTGTAATTCCAAGAGTGCATCTCTCACCGTGCATCTGTTCACACTTGTGAGCTTCCGTTCCTTTTTATTTGTCAATGTTTCTGATCTATACATCGTAACAGTTCTTATTCACTGATTGAACAGACTATTCATGCACATTGTTACGTAGCTTTCATTATGAAGTTCAGTTCTCCAAAAGCACTTCAACATGTCCCCTCGCTCGCTCCTTGATTTTCAAATTTTTATGCCAGTCCGCCTTCAATAATGCCATAGGTATCCATACTCTGAAGAGTTTTCCAGTTGGGTTCCAGAAACAAATATCTTCATTTGTTAAGGTGTGCTTAACTTTAGTTTTACTCCTATTTATCATGAGCCCAACTTTGTAGCCTTTTTTAATATGTTTAATAATTTCCAGACTTAATATACATTAGTTAGTTATTGGTTGAACTAATGACTATCCGTATCAGAAATGAATATGAATGGTGTTTATAGAGCAAAAAAAACGAAATATCAAGAGATAATCAGAAGAATCATGCATTGGAATATTTGTCCAATTTATTTTTAAGCAGTGTATGTCACATGTGAAGTCTCTGGAGAAACCCACACATGAGAGAATGACACTTAAAAGTTCACACAGATGGGTCATGAATCCCAACCCAGTGGATTTGAGAATCTGATAGCACATGATGAATTCTCTGCGCTTCCCTAATTGTGCTTTGAAAGACGTATGCAAATATATAACAAATATACTCTTTGGTTCTTTCGGTAAAGTCACGTAGGTAGAAATAAAATTAAATAAAACAAATCACGAAGTTTCGATCGCAACACAAGCAATCTTCATCAGGTGGAACAACCACAGCAAGAAAAATTCTGAAGTAGGCGAGAGAGCTGCCGTGGCAAGAGGGTTATAGGTTAAAAAGGGGGGCTGGATTCCTGCAGTCACGAAAGCTTCAAATCAAGATATTTTTAAAAAAAATGCTCTCTTGTGTGTGTCTTATTGTATTTGTAGCAAGTCCAGTCTTGTCACAGATGAGATATTTGTGCTCTAATATTTTCTTAATTGATTATATCAAGGCGTTTTGCAATTAGGAATGTTACCACGTTACAAAACTATGTTATGCCTGTTATTTTATTTATGCCCAATGAGTTGGTTTTGTTTTCCAGGAATCTGGCAAGCATGTGGCGTTTCCCACGACTCGGGCCTTTCCAGGAGTTTTCATCATCTTCGTACATCGAAGATGCAGGGCAGCCCTCGGACGGATTCCAGAAAAACCTACCCTCGGATCATTCCAGCTCAGGCACCCAGCCTGCCATTGATGCCAAGAATCGCAATTCCATAAACTATGAGCGGCAGCAGGCACAGTCACGAGCATTCAGCCCGGACACCAGCCTTACCAGCCTGTCGGCCTCACACACACAAACACCAGGCGTGCCCACCACATGCCTCAATCCCATCCTCGAGGTGGCACCAGGTGCCATTGGTCAGGTCACACGCTCACCCATTGTTGCACATGTGCCGAACCCTGCCTGCCTGCACCTTACTGAAGCAGACCTCAAAGCCATCAAGATTGATCCTAAGGAGGCAGACAAAAACCTGAAGGAAAGCTCAGATGAAAACCTTACAGAGACCTCATCCAAACAGTTTAGTGGGAAAGATCCACTAAGCAGCAGCAACCCGAATTTGCTTTATCCACTTTTTAGGCTTGCATCAGAGTCCAGCACTCCAGCTGAGCTGCAGCCTCAGGTGTGTCAGGTTCCTAATGCAAGTGCAGAACAGGCATCCCAGCCCTTGCCAAAGCAACCCAACCTGCCATGTCGTCCTACTAGTCTACCTTTTACTGGTCTAGTGAAAGCCAGAGCAATGCCACATGGAGACAGAGCTGGTGGCAGAGCCTCAAGCAGTGGGAAATGCAATCTGCTGCAGGTGGAAACGGGTGTGGCCAAGATGGAACTGCAGCAGGTGGCCAAGGCACAAGCAGTGGTCATGATGGTTAATAGTAACGCTCCTCGCGTCAATGGTGTCATCCCTTCTTGCAACAGTATTGCTGTAAATGCACCTGCCATGAATGAAGCAGCACTTGGTGCAGCAACGCAAGCACTTATGGTTGAGATAACTGCAGAGCCCTCCACGAGCACAAAAGTGAGCGGCGCAAAATTTCAACCACAACATGCAGAAGAGAATGGCCTAAGCAGCCAACACTCAAGTCCAGATGAGAGCCAGCCATTACTTGGGCGGCCAGAGAAAGAACAGCAACCTTGCCCTGTAAGGGACTCCTGCTCTGGGAGGGATCAACAGAGCTCTGAGCACTTGGCAGCCGATGAAAGGGTTGCAGCATTGCCATCAGGCCCAAACGTGCACCTTAACAGCAACAATAATAACAGCAACATGGCCGGGGTAGAAAGTGCCTCCACAATGGTAGGCGCTTCCCTGGATGTTGAAGCGACGTCGGAGAGGCCCCACTCTCTCACACTCAACGTCTATGATGCAGATGCTGAAAACTCATCTAGCTCAGGTGACTGACATGTAAGCTTAATGTATTTTTTTCACCATTTAATGTAGCACTGGTTACATTCCCTTTTGTCAAAAAGTATAACTGGCATGTAATTTCATAAATATATCCTTTTTATTTCTATATGTAGGAAAATTTAGTTTTAAGATTTTTTTTACATAAATGCTGCTTTATAAAACAATGTAAGAATACGTTTTTTACTTTTAACTATAGTAAACGGAACATGTGTTCATCACATTGCATTTATGTTTTTGCTATAATCTTGCTAGTATGACACTTGCATTATGTTTTTATAACATGTGCCCAGGTGAAGAAAAGCCTCTGTCCGGTGAAAAGATCAAGAGACGCGTGAAGACGCCTTACTTGATAAAACAGTGGCGTCCCACTACCTGGGTCGTATCTGCAGATGCCAGCGGTCCCGCACGATCGCTGGGCGGCCTAAATGGAGCCAAGGCCCCAGTAGCTGCAATGCTGCTGGCAGAAGATGGGGGCCCAATGGTACCACAGTCATTTGGAGGCAGCATGGTGTAAACCTTGCCTGGTTGTCCCTTGTGACAGGCACGGCCTTTATCTGCAGCACTTAGTGAAATTTTATTTAATATTTAAGAAATAAAACAGTGATGCATTAGCAAAAATCTACTTAGACCTTGGGGGTTTTGGATAATCAAAAGTTCAGGTAATCGTGAATGGAATTGAAAGTTTACTTTATAATGTGATTGCTGTCTGTTTGAGGACATGTAGTGACAGGTTAAGTAACTTGTTTGGTTGTCATTCAGGAAATTGAGGTACCTGTATCCTTAGAGCTCAGCGGGCTCATTAGTGATGTGTCATTTCTTTGGTATGTATGGAAATGTGGAATTCCCTCAACATAGTTAAAATAGTGAATGTAATATCATGTTGCCATAATGGCTTGTCCTCATTTACTGATATCATAAAAAATATCTTTTTAAACATGAATATAATTTTAAAAGCAGCGTCAGTTATTGTTTGTTTAGTAACTGTGAAAAAACTGCTTCGTAGAATGTTATTGCATTGTGTGTATTATTTTCATGGCTCACAAAAATGAGGCATGCATGGAAGTGCTAAAGTATATTATTTAATTCTACGCAGAAGAAAAATCGTGGTTAACTACATGAAAATAAACAGAATAGTTTTCAGAAAAAAGTAACAACATTTTCATGCTAGTGTAGGTATAATAACAAAAAATATTCGGATGAAAATATAGGCGTTAAGATCATTTGCTTGTTGAGCATGTCAACCTATTTCTTCGTTCTGTTCACCTGTCGTTTCGTTCTGTACGTGTTCCATTGGCCAGTGTGCACTTATTGGCTTATTGATGTTGCTCAGTTTAAAAACACACATTAGTTTGATCTGGATGTCTCCTTATGTACAGATTGTGCTTAAGTCTTGCAATGCCATACACCCAAATGTGTAATGTTTGTTGACAATGTGTCATTCATGCAAGGAAAGAGATGTGAACAGGTTGTCATAAAAAATTATACATGCTATAATGAAGCCCTATTTTAACATCAAATTTGCAATACAAGTGCTGGTTGGAATGGAATTAATTATATTTGCACATAGACATATGGTTAAATGTTATTGTAACAAACATTGATTTCGATGCGATTTTATAGTTGCAGAAGCTACACTTGGATTTGTGTTGCGCAAATTGTATCGGTCTGTCTCAATCTACTGTAGTTTTACGTTTGGCTTTGCACTTCTTTTTTACCCATGTATAACCTTTAGTTTTTGCTGAACAGTGATCACTTTATGGGGTCTAAAACTTTTTTAGGCATACCTTAAATTTAAAATTTGTGCTTTTCTGGGTTCTTAACTGCATTCGATGTGCAATAGCGATTCTTCTGCATGCTATGCAAATATTGCCCTGTTTATGATAAATTTTTTTTGGCTACTTGGATACTAGGTACGTACATAACACAGGTTATGTACACATTGTAAATTTCCGTACAACGTATAGAGTAAAATTAGAATTGTAAAATATTTGTATTTTTTTATTTGTATAACACTTATTGAATTTCCCATCACAAGGAGGAAAGGCTTGTGTGATCTGCAGGCACTAAGGATGCAAAACGTAACCCCTCTATATATTGTATATTGCTGTTTATTTGATGATGCTGAAACACAATTGTGACTTGCTATGATACATGGAGGCCTGGGTGTGTTAAAGTTTCGTTATACATTACACTACGTACTGTTCCACCTCTACATCTTGTTGTACAGTGACCATCTTAATTGAATTAACACTGTTGTGCTGCTCTCTTCATTTCGTCAATTCATATTTACTTTCATGCAGTCTTTTTAAGCTAAAAGATTGCACTGGAACCTGCTCTGAAGAATATAGCATATTGGATAAAGTAAACCACTATGCGACCAAATAATGCAATGTGCAGGATGATTTGAAACTGAGTTTATCTCATGAAAAAAAAAATAAGATAAAAATGCAGTCTGCTATATTTTTATATCAACTCCATACAAGCTTATCAGGAAATGTGATGTACATTTTCTGACATCTAAGCCATGTCGAAATATCGTGTACAATGTTTATATCGATCGAGAGGTACCAAAACTTTGGTATGACTTCAGTAGCTCATACATTGGTGTACTATTAGTCAGCTGACTAGCTTTGAACTTTGTGTGTGGGTGTCACCTTGCTTGATAATTATAAAACTGATAGTCCTCGACCAACATGTGAAAACTTGGAGGATTTCACATTTGACTTTACTGTTATATGAATTGAAACAATTGACATGTATGAAGTTGCATAGTTTTGCCTCTGCTTTAACTTGCAAATAAAAAGGTCATGTTAACTACATTGTTTATTTGCATTATTACGAGATTTTTTTTAAATCACCCATTTGGAGTTATAAATTAACACTTGTAAAATGTAATTTTACAAATGCTGCCAATTTTGACTCAAAATATAGCGAGTTTAAATCCTGGTTGGAGGTCAGCTCTGCCTCTTACCCCTCCGGGGTTTATGAATTTGAGATCGACTGTGGGAATTCAATAGTGATCAACCTGCATATAGACTTGGCATAAAAGGTGTATTGTGCACGACTTGCTCAGTCGCCAAATAAGATGAGTGTGGGCCAATGCTTATTTAAGGAGCGTCGCATCGACTTGCTGCATCGAAATGAGATGCAGCAGCAGTTCACAAATGATGTCCACCTGAATTTTATGTTCTTAATCAGTCGGTAAATACTATTGCTGTTAAATTAGGAGAGGCTGCGTGATAATCTTCACGGGATTTGTCCTAATACAGATTAGCAGTATGGAGTTTGAGAAAATGCTCAGCCACACCAAGATGTCTGATAGGGCCCAGTGCCTTTGTAATGACAGCCATAGAGGGTTCACGTGGGGATTGGCTTGTCGGTCCTGCTTGTAGCCAATAAGGGTTGAGATAGGGACCATGGCCCATGCGTCATCACGACAGGTCATCAGGAGTGATTGGCCTAGCCATTCGGGGCCCCAGCTAATGGGGAGTCGGATGAGGGGCGTGGTCCCGGGATTGACAGGGAACCATCGAGAATGGTCGAAGCTGTCCATGAACGATTGGCTGGGGGAACCACGTGACGAAGGTATTAAGAGCGAGTGGAGGAGAAGGATCGGGAGCAGACTGAAACTGACGAGCAGGGTCACGCGCGGACGGGGGCTGCCACGTGCGCGGTGGGAACTTAGTGCGTGGTCTGTCCTCTCTCCGTTGTCTGCCAGCAACGGAGAGTGAGTGAGCAAAGTGTATTGTGGAGTGGAAATAAAAGGACCGATTCCGAAGCCGTCTCCTGAAGGATTATTACACCTTGATGCTTCACAAACTGCAGCATTCAGTGAAAGTATTTGGAAGCAGTTCACTGCTGCTGGTCCAAAGGTTATGTTCAACTTACTTTGTGTGCAATGTGCCAATAAAAAATAACTGGTTAATCATAAAATACAATTAACGAGTGTTACAGTTACATAATAGCTTTGAATTAGTGTTTACAATTATACAAATGATTTGGTGATTCTGCGTTGGCAGCGGTCAACAGGCACAATTAGTGTTATTGATTAATATGTTGGGTTTTGTGTTTCTAATTATAGGATTTACTTTGCAGAGTAAAGTGATAGTCTACATTTAATAATTTTATAGGCTGCATTATAAAGTGATGATAAACTCGTGTATGGTGAACTGAAGCTATTAGTAATCGAGGTTGTCCTCTTCCTCAACATACCTGACCAAATATATTTTAAAAATAACTGAATACATTTTAAAACTTCAGATGCTTTGGGCAATAAATGCATGCCATAGAATTCAACACAATTGGCATGTCGGTCAAATGTCTACTGTTGCAGCTGCCTTAAAGGATCTTAAGTGTTCTACTCTTGCAGTGTTTGAAGTTGAAAAGTCATGCTCTACATTCTTCAATATGGAGGCCAAACCTTTAGAAGGGCATATTACCTTCAGGGTCATGTCCACAAGGATATTGACATCCAACATGCTATGACATGTCGTTGCTTGTGTGCTCAAGTCTTCCACAGGATGATCAAAGAGCAACCATTAAACAGGGAGATTGAGTTGGCTTTCAATCATTTCCCACAGTCGTTGGTCTTTCACTTTCTCCACAATGATGCTACTAGTTATTGTGTTATTTATTGTATCGTTTTTTTGTCGAACTTGGACCCATCGAACAGAGTCCTAATTTGTAAACATGTTAGGTCACTCGCAATAGTTTAAGCACGTTTGGTTACGTACGGTGCGAAAGAAGTTGAACACAAGGCTGATTGCTGATGAGACTCGAAACTGGTCCAATTTGCTTGTATTGAATCAATGCTGCTCAAATTAAGCACTCCCATAAGGTCATGCGGCTGATGTGCTGGGATAGATATGTGGAGGGATATTCTGCTGATTTATGTTATTTAGGAAATGTAAAATCGTTTACTCAAACATTTTACACGTAAAAAATAATTAAAATTCAATGTACTACCGACAGTGTTCGTGTAACTAGCTGAATATTAACGTTTGGGACGCGTGCACATTTAAAACGCATGTTTCGGTAACAAAAATGAGAAGTCTAAAAACTTTCCGTAGACATATCTTGCAAAAAGCGGTGTCACTTTTGGTCCTATGCACTTCACACAAAGGCCCTCTTAGTATTGTGAACACCGCCTGTCACTAGGCAATGGACAGCTCCTCTACTTGACATTGCCACTCTTTCTCTCTGCCCTGCTGAGTGGAGGAGTGTGGTTTTTGTGTGCGGAGTTACTCGTGCAACGCACTACGACGTTCGCCTTATTCAGGTTACCTACAGGGAACTAAAGGTAAATGTGTGTTTATAATGTGTTGAACTTATTTCGCACTGTGCGTAGCCAACCGTGATAATTGGAGGTACACCGATTTTGTTAATCGTGTAAGGAACGTCTTTCTAGGTTATTCAAAACTGTTTGTCTTTATTTGAAATCTTCCTGTAGTAATAACACAACTTGTATGTTGCTTGTAGAACGTTTCGTCTTAATTCCGACATTGTCATGTGTTCTGTATAGTACGTATTGTGCATTCATTCGGAAAAAGGCAAAGTTTGGTGATGCTATTTTGATATTTCCGTGATTGTGAATGTGCTAAAAGTCACTTGACAGCTTCACAACAAACGTTTCTTCACCAAACTTTGTACGTTATGTACATTTAATGCTTGAAAATAATCCACTTTGAAATGTGACCTTCGTGACATGTATTGTGTGCTGCACAATTCTTAGCTAGTGTCTTTAAGAAGGAACATTTATATATATGCATACCCATGTCTTCCATACCTGTCAACCCCTTATCAGTGCCGACCTTATTACAGACCAATTCAGATCTTATTGGTCACCCCATGCCCTTATAAATCTCTACAAAGTCCCATCACAATGGAGAAATACAAACAAATAAACAAAAAATGTTCCCGTATTAAAAATGCTGTACGCCGTATGGACCTGAAAACTCAAGTTCCCTGTACAAGAATACGGGGTAAACCGTATGGGTTGACAGGTATGGTATGCTGAAACACTTTTCACCATCTCTTTCTGCTGATATTTTTTGTTGTTGTTAACCAATGAATGCATATTACCTAATATGCATGCAATGTTGGCTGATGTTGGCAAATGGTTTGAACCGTACGGCCAACGTTGGCTCAACGTTCAAATAATTCCTGAGTACCTGCCGACATGGCTAAGCAATAAGTGTAGGTTTTAACCTTTCTTGCAATAAAACAGGTGTTAAGATGTTCAAACACCAAATTGAAAGCTTTTGCAAGGAATCTGGCAAAAAAGGTCCCATTTATTTGGCTAAACATTGGACAATAGCGAATAAACCACAATGCGAGGTGTGAACTTGGATGTGCAACTGAGATACACATCGAGGGGCTCATGGATTGGAGAAGACAGGCAACTTAACACGCATCGTTTTGATCCATAATAGAGGTTTTTGGGTTAGATCGCGTAAATATATAAATGTGTCGTTAAAACCCGCCGCCACCCGACACAGCCAACTAGTAAGGGTTCATAATCAACGATTTTTGGGTTTAGATCGCGTTATTTATAAATGTGTCGTAACCCTCCACCACCCGACACGGCCAATCAGTAAAAAAGTGTCACGTTGACAAAAGACAAATAGTTCACTGCTTTAGCCCACCGGTGTGTTGAAGCGTGAAACCACAACATTTACAATTTGAGTACGACGTTTCGCTGGTAATTGCATCCAGCATCATCGGGCAATTCGCCAGAATGGTGAGGCTCTGCTGTGTCTCCCGTTCTTATATAGAGCAGCAGCAGGGTGACGTCATCATTAACTCATTAACTCATCAGGTGCAAAGATTTGAGGGGGGGGGGGTTAATGTAATTATATACTTGATTAGTAATAAGGCTATTGTTACGATGCGAGTTGTAGATTAGTAATCATTTGGAATGTGTTCTATTGTGATTATGCTACATTAATAATCAGTTAGTGCTTGTTTCCCTTATAAGGAATTGTAATGCATCTTATTTAATAATACGCTTCCAGGCCGCACTAAGCCTGTAGCTGTCTGAGCGATTAAAGTTATTTCTGCTTCTCTCAATCTCAATGGATTCTCTAATTAGTCTTTGCCAGTAGTAACTAGTTTTACACAACACTTCAACGTTGTCAAAATCAATTGAGTGTCCCTGTTGGCAAGCATGTTCTGCCACTGCCGACAGTTGTGTTTGCGATAGTTTAATATTTCTCTGGTGTTCTTTTAGTCTTACACTAACGTTACGCCCTGTTTGTCCAATATAGCATCTGCCACATACACAATTAATCTGATATACACCTTCTGTTGATAATTTAGGTAATTCGTCTTTAGTGCACGTTACTAGTTGTTGAATTTTGTGTACTGTACCAAATCTTACTGTAATGTTTTGCTTTTGCAAAACACGGGCTAATTTGTCAGTTACTCCTGAGATAAATGGTATTTTTATTGTTTTAATAATCTGATCGCTTTCAGCAGTGTTGCTTTGCGATCGTGATTTGGCTTTTAGTGCTCTGTTAATTTGAGCATTATTGTAGCCATTCTGTCTTAGTGCTTCTTTAACATGTTTAATCTCTCTCACTAGACTTTCATCATCACCATTCTGGCGAATTGCCCGATGATGCTGGATGCAATTACCAGCGAAACGTCGTACTCAAATTGTAAATGTTGTGGTTTCACGCTTCAACACACCGGTGGGCTAAAGCAGTGAACTATTTGTCTTTTGTCAACGTGACACTTTTTTACTGATTGGCCGTGTCGGGTGGTGGAGGGTTACGACACATTTATAAATAACGCGATCTAAACCCAAAAATCGTTCATTATGAACAATATTGGTCGCGAAAGCCTACGTGTTAAACTAGTAAGGGTTGTCACATAAACAGAACGTGGCCAATTCGTCACTAGTACAGCACACCAGTGTGGTGTATAGTGTAGTGTATAATAGTGTAGTGTGTATAGTAGCGTATAGTGTAGTGTGTAGTAGTGTAGTGTATTGTGTATAGTAGTGTAGTGTATAGTAGCGTATAGTGTAGTGTGTAGTAGTGTATTGTGTATAGTCGTGTATAGTGTAGTGTATAGTAGTGTATAGTGTAATGTATAATAGTGTAGTGTGTAGTAGTGTATTGTGTATAGTGTAGTGTAGTGTGTAGTAGTGTAGTGTATTGTGTATAATAGTGTAGTGTATAGTGTATTATACTAGTACAGCACCACACCGGTGTGTTGGAGAGCCAAGCCACAACATTTACAAACTGAGTACAACGTTTCGCCAGTAATTACAACCAGCTTCATCAGGCGACAGTCAGATTTGTGGAGAAGTCCACCTGTTTCGTTCCTTATATAGAGGCATAGATGTGAAGTATTCGGAATGACGGCGGGAAACCACTTGACGGGTAGCACACTTTATTAAATCTTGTCTTTCCACAATAACACGTGTGGTCACTATTTCTCACACTACACACTCCACTTTACACGTGTGGTCACTACAACTCACGCTGCACATTTCACTTGACACGTGTGGTTACTACGGCTCACGCTGCACGCTCACGCTACACGCTCACGGTGCACGCTCACGGGCACTCCAGTCCCGTAGCGTCCGTGGAGCCTACAGACCCACCCCAGCTTGGGCGTGGGTCACGACCTCTGGGTCCCGCGGGCCGGCCCTCACACGGACGTTCGGCCCCGGGTCCCAAGGTCCCGCCTCTGAGCCACACAGGGCCCCGGTCCCCACAAGGACAGCGGGACTAGGTGCCTCAGGGCCCTATCTCTTCCTCCTCCGTCTTCTGTCTTCACTGGTCACCAACTCCCCGTGCGCCTGTGCGCACCGCCTTATATAGCCTCCGCTCCCGGGGGGCGGAGCGTATGCGGACCGCGACGTGAGCACCCCCTTAGTTGACCAATCCCCACGCGCTGCCACACGATCCCCTCGTTGTCAGCGTGCGTCACCGATACCCAGCCAATCACTGCCTCATAACCCATGACCCCGCGCTGACCCATGATCCTTCACCGTCAGCGCGCGTCACCAACACACACAGCCAATCAATACGCGCTGGCACACGATCCTTACCCCAGCGCGTATCACCACTACATCACCCCCTCCCACATAGCTCGCAGCCGGCCCGGCTGCTAAACAACACAACAACAACAACAATAGTAACAACAACAAAATCCCCACCCCCCAGTGTGCCCCGTAACACAACAACAACAACACAACGACACAACACCAGACAATAACCTATGTACAAACCGACGAACAGTACAATAAAAAGTCAACAACAACATACAACACCAGACAACAAGCTATGTACAAACCGACGAACAACACAATAAAAGTAATTCCAAGAAAAAAACGTGTCCAGTGTCTCTGTAACTATCGATCCCCCCCTCCGCTCGCTCCTCAACCGGGGTGATAGAGCGGTCGAGCGGATGAGGAACGCAGTGACGAGACGCTCCGGCCGCATCGGCCCCTCATTCAGTTGGTCAGGAAAAGTTGCGCGACTTAGCGCGAGTCCGCCTGGCCGGTCCATCGTACGGGACGGGACGCTGACGACCGTCTGGTGGCTCCGGCAGCCCCGGAAGGCACGGATCGGGCCTGGAAGGACCGGCCGTGTCGCGGGGATCCGGCCGCCGGTGGTCGGCAGCTGTCAGTTCCGAGCAACCTGGGAGCGGATCAGGCGGAGACATGTGAGGATCAGGCGGAGACATTTCCCTCCTCGGGTCGTCGGTCACGTCACATGCTCGGTCCTCACGACACAAAGGGAGGCCATACGGAGGCGAGAACGGTTTCAGCCGGGAGGGGTGGACGTACCAACGGCGCTTTCCCCATTTTATCTGAACACACTGGGGGCGTGCAACCCGCACGACCTCCACGGGTCCCCGCCATGGCCTCAATAATTTAGGCGACGTAGCCAAAGGTGCCTGAGGGCAGTGCAGCCAGGCCCTATTGCCCGGTTTCCAATCGTGCACGGACACTTTTCGTGCACGCAAGCGCTCGTTGGCGATTTGCCGAGACCTCGAATTAAGCCGTGCGGCCTCCCGTGCCTCGGTCAGCTTAGCAATGTTAAATTTAATATGTTCGGCCAATTTTGAATTCGTTCGTGGCGCGGAAAATCCCAGCTGAGTTTTCATGGGCGGGTCGGCCTCCCGACCATACATCAGATAAAATGGGGAAAATCCCGTTGCTGCATGTGGGGCCATTCTATACGCGGCGAGGACCCCCGGAACCTGCAGGTCCCAGTCAACATGTGCCTCGCACACCTGCTGGCACAGCATAGAAGTCAAAGTCCTGTGGAGTCGCTCCACCATCCCGTCCGTCTGTGGGTGGTACGGGGAGGTACGCACCTTCTTAGTACCCAAAAGGTCGCACACCTCCTGCAGCAATTTACTCGAAAAATTCTTTCCCTGGTCGATCAGCAAGCGTTCGGGAGCCCCCCAGAACGTAGCCCTGGACAAAGGCGTCCGTCACAGCCGCCGCCGACTGGTTGGCGAGTGGCCACGCCATAGGCCACCGGGTAAAGTATTCCACACCAACCAACAGGTACTTGTTACCCCTAGGCGTGACTGGAAAAGGCCCCAAAATATCGAGCGCAACGAGCTCGTTAGTGCGCGAGACCTGAATAGATTGCAGCGGTGGATTTGACGCCACGGGCGGTGGTTTCCGTCTGGCGCAGTCTACACACCCCTTTAGTATATTTACCACATCGCTCCCCATCCCCGGCCAATAATAGTCACGCTGAAGCAGAGCAAGCGTTTTGTTTACCCCCAAATGCAAGAGGCGTTCGTGTGCGGCCAGGACAACTTTTCCCCGCATAGCGGAAGGCACCACGAGTGCGTGCCGCCGGGACAAATTGTCCCATCTCATTAGCAGGCCCTGCTTGAGCAGCCAGGAGCCAGTTCGCTTCCGGCCCTCCTCGGGACCCCCCACCCTGCGACGCAACGCTAGCAGGGAGCTGTCAGCCATTTGGAGACGGCCCCACTCAATCAGAGACAGTGAGAGCAGCGAGTCCCCTCCCTCAGGGGTAGCGGGAACGTCACCAATCGGCGCATTCGCAGTCGCGGCCAACGCACCCACGCTTACAGCACCTGGCGGTTTACAGCGCGCCGACCCCATTAAGCACGCACATTTGGGACAAGGCGACAATCGCGACAGGGCATCCACGTTAGTGTGGCGCAACCCCTTACGGTAAGTGGTCGTAAACTGATAGTCCTGGAGGACTTCCAACCACCGTGACAATTGGCCCGAGGGTTGGGCGACCCTCAATGAATACTGAAGCGCCGCGTGGTCCGTCCGGACCGTAAAATGACGGCCATAGAGGTACGGTCTAAATTGCTGTACAAAAAAAACAATAGCCAGCAACTCACGACGGGTGACGCAGTAGCGCTGTTCCGCCGGCGACAAAACCCTGCTACCATAGGCGACCACCCGTTCGACTCCCCCAACGACCTGTGAGAGCACCCCCCCAATGCCCGTGTTGCTAGCATCCGTATCTAGCAAGAAGGGACTTGTAAAGTCAGGATAACGTAAGGGCGGGGCACCCACCAAGGCGTCCCGGAGGGAGCAGAACGCGGCCTCCTCCTCCGGTCCCCATCGGAACTTGACTCCTTTTGCCGTTAGAGCGTGCAAGGGTTTTGCAATGGTGGCGAAATGCTCAACGAATCGGCGGTAGTAGGAAGCAAACCCAATGAAACTGCGTACGTCAGAAACCGACGTGGGCGTTGGCCATGAACTGACACAATTCGTCTTCGCGGGATCGGTAGAGATCCCCGAAGAATCGACAATGTGGCCCAAGTATCTCATGGACTTCCGAAGAAGGTGGCATTTGGCCGGTTTAAACTTTAATTTAGCCGATCGCATCCGCAAGAACACCCCTCTCAACCGCTGGAGGTGTTCCTCAAACGTTTTACTGAAAACAATGACATCGTCTAGGTAAATCAAGCAAGTTTCCCATTGCAGACCCGACAAAACCAACTCCATAAGGCGCTGAAACGTCGCGGGAGCGGAGTGAAGTCCCATGGGTAACCGGTTAAACTGGAACAGGCCCCCTGGAGTCCGAAATGCTGTCTTAGGTTTAGACTCGTCGTCGAGTGGCAGCTGCCAGAATCCCGATAATAAATCAAGAGTAGAAAAATAACGCGCACCAGACAATGCATCGAGGGACTCGTCCATTCTGGGGAGCGGATACGCGTCAGCCACGGAGATTTTATTCAGGCGACGGAAATCTACACAAAATCGCAAGGACCCGTCTTGCTTTTTAACCGGCACGATAGGTGCTCCCCAAGGACTGGAAGAAGGCGAAATGATGTCGGCCGCCAGCATATCGTTGACGGCCGACTGAACGTGTTCCTTCTCAGCAGGACTCAGCCGGAAGGGATTCTGCCTGACCGGTGCCGCATCGCCTGTTTCAATATGGTGGCGCAACAGGTCCGTGCACCCAATGTCATATTTGTGCTTACTGAACACATCAGAGAATTCTATCAGCAAAGCACGCAGCGCACCCAACTGTACCCTTGACAAATCCTTTGAGTCCGCACACAGCGAATCGACCCATTCAAGGTCCTCCCCCGATCGAATTTTCTGCGCCGGGACCGGATCAACATGCGCAACAAGGCGCTCTTCCGCAGGGACCCGTGCCGCGTGAGCAAGCACAGTGCCCTGCTGAATAACGGCCGGCCGCGAACCAGCGTTTAGAACCATAACGAACGGGTCCTTGTCAGCCCGAACCAACGTGTGAGCCACCGACAAATCCAGACCTCCGACAGCCCTATTTGATGGACCCAAAAGCACGCCCTGTTCCGAGGTCTCCCCATCCAATGGCTTCCTCAACCGGAGGGGAATCAACATCTGCGAACCCGGGGGCACGTGCACGGTCTGTGTCGCCAGCGCTTGTATCGTAGCGCACGCCGTCCGAATTTCCGTAGGATTCGACAAAAAAGAAATACGGCGACCCGATGGTAGCTCAATGCAACGTTGATTGATGAGAATTTTAATGGGCATTTTAGCCAAAAAATCTGTGCCCAACAGACAAGGAACCGCTAAGGAAGAGGAGACGAAAACAGGTCCCGACAATTTAATATCCCCTATGCAAATGGACGCCCGAATCTGCCCGACAATGGCCAACAAGCCCCCATTTGCCGCGTAAATTGGCACGTCCACCGGAAGCAGAGGTCGACATTGGACGGGGAGAATGTTGTTATGAGGTCTGAAATAATAGTCGCCGACGCCCCCGTGTCCACTAACACCCTGACCTCGACCCCGTCTATGAATCCCGTAACGACCGATGAACCCGCCGACGCAGCCACTATTCTGTGACCCAACTCAGACCATTTAATGTCCCCTCGGTCCCGCACGAACTCCCCTCTCCGAACCGAATCCCCGACCCCGAATCGGCCCTCCTCCGCCGCAAAGCGACGGCCCATGTGTGTCGTGCATGTAGGCCGAGCATGTGAAGTGCCGCGACTTGCCGGGGGTAGTAGGGATGACTTGGGGCCTTGGTCGTCGTCCAGCCGAGGTCCCATAGCGCGCTGACGTGGAGCGCGGCAACCGGACGCCACGTGGCCCCGGAGGCCGCAGTTGTAACACGTGATGAGGGACGTCGGAGGTCTCGGTTGCTCCAGCTTGCGGGCCGATCGCAGAGGCGAACGACCCCCCGACCTCCAGTCCCCCGGTCGTCCAGCGGTGAACGCCTCCTCCCGTGGGCAGACGACTTGGGGCTCGGTGACCACCGGGCCCGGAGCTGAGGCCACGGCAGCAGTGCAGACGACCCCCTGTTTACGCTTGAGAACCTCGTACGCCTGTATACTTGTTGCGACCCGCAATGAAGATATGTCGACTTCGTCGGCCGTGTTGATTGGGGACCCCCAGGTCCTGCGCCAACTTGAGCAGTTGCTCCAAGACCATCGCATCCTGGCCCTCCTCGTCCATACGAGGGAACGCGGCGTCGGCGAGAGCCAACAACGCCGTGCGGTAGGCGAGCGCGGTCTCCGTGTCCGCCTTCCGTCGCTCGTAAAACTGATGGCGACAAGCCGAAGGAGGTCCATAGACCTTGGCCATGAGGCCCAACGCAGCCTTAAGCGTGGAGCGGTCCGACCTCTGTGCGGACCTGAAGGCCGCGAGCGCGTCGTCGTCCAACATGGCAGGCAGTGCCCGCAGCGCCGTAGCGTCGGACCAGGCCGACATTTCTTGATGCGCCAGAAACCTGCGTTGGAATGCGCCCCAGTCCCCGCCTTCCGCCTTGAAGGCTGTCAACGTGGGAAGGCGCTGCTGGAAGATGAAGTCGTCCTCTGCCACATGGTTCCTCTCCGCCGCACCGTCGGTCTTCAAGATGGCGGCCCCTATGGCGGGTGGCTGATGGCGGTCCGTAGCGCGCGCTGATGACGTAAGCGGGCGCGCTTGGAGAACTCCCGCCACGTGTTGCTCACCGTTCCCGCCAAAAGATGTCCGCGTGGTTGAAATGGCGGGAACTGCCAAGTCATTTTGGCGGGAATCTGCGAGGCGAGCCTGTTGAATGTCCGCCGACGTCCCCGCTCCTCCCGACGTGGTGATCTCCGCCAGGATGGACGCCGCGGCGAGTAGCAGCTCTGCCAGACGGGAGTGCGCCTCGCGGAGTCCGGCATCAGCCCCCAGCCGCTCGTCCGGCGCCCCCGGTGGGTCCTGCGGCGTCGGCATCTCCTCGTCCTCTCCCCCTGATGCCAGCTGGCCCGAGTCGTCGAGGTTATCCTCGTGGTCAATCCCGTGAGTCCGACGAGTCTTCCTTGTATCCATGCCTGGAAGACTGTTTCACTTCTGACGCCAGATGAAGTATTCAGAATGACGGCGGGTAGCACACTTTATTAAATCTTGTCTTTCCACAATAACACGTGTGGTCACTATTTCTCACACTACACACTCCACTTTACACGTGTGGTCACTACAACTCACGCTGCACATTTCACTTGACACGTGTGGTTACTACGGCTCACGCTGCACGCTCACGCTACACGCTCACGGTGCACGCTCACGGGCACTCCAGCCCCGTAGCGTCCGTGGAGCCTACAGACCCACCCCAGCTTGGGCGTGGGTCACGACCTCTGGGTCCCGCGGGCCGGCCCTCACACGGACGTTTGGCCCCGGGTCCCAAGGTCCCGCCTCTGAGCCACACAGGGCCCTGGTCCCCACAAGGACAGCGGGACTAGGTGCCTCAGGGCCCTATCTCTTCCTCCTCCGTCTTCTGTCTTCACTGGTCACCAACTCCCCGTGCGCCTGTGCGCACCGCCTTATATAGCCTCCGCTCCCGGGGGACGGAGCGTATGCGGACCGCGACGTGAGCACCCCCTTAGTTGACCAATCCCCACGCACTGCCACACGATCCCCTCGTTGTCAGCGTGCGTCACCGATACCCAGCCAATCACTGCCTCATAACCCATAACCCCGCGCTGACCCATGATCCTTCACCGTCAGCGCGCGTCACCAACACACACAGCCAATCAATACGCGCTGGCACACGATCCTTACCCCAGCGCGTATCACCACTACAGATGGGTTGACCACACTTCTGCGCTCTTTCACGATGATGGGGGGCGGAATTACTGAGGCAATATACATTATGCATTATTTTTTATTTAAAGCTTTCGTGACTGCAGGGATTCATATTCTTGGTTCTTTCGGTAAAGTCACGTAGAAGGGAAATAAAAATATTATTTTTTTTCTTTTATTTTATTATTTCCCTTCTACGTGACTTTACCGAAAGCACCACGAATATTATGCATGATGTTCATGCAGCAGTGGATAGAGTACGATGAGGATAAACTATATGATGCATGCTTGGCAGTGTCGGCGACAATTTATAGTGCTTCATCCAGCAGTGGAGATAATAAATGGATTCTAGATTTGAAGCTTTCGTGACTGCAAGGTTTCATACTCTTAGGTTTTTTCGGTAAAGTCACGTAAGTAAAAATAAATAATAGAAATAATAATAGAAATAAAAATATTTTTATTCATTATTAGAAATAATAATTTTATTTCTATTATTTTTATTTTTTATTTAATAGAAATAAAAGTATTATTAATTATTAGAAATAAGAAATGTATTTCTATTATAATTTCTATTATTTTTATTATTTATTTTTACCTCGGTGACTTTACCGAAGAAAACCTAAGAGTATAATGAATGGATGATCGTGGGAGTGACTCCGGCCTACTCCGGCCTCACCCTCGATCCCCTTGCCTGGAGAAGCGCTCGATCCCGGGCAGAGAAACTAGGAAAGGGAGGCACCAACCCATGGGGCACTAGGCCCCAACTGAATTTGTTTTATGCTTACATATAATTCACTACGTACGTACTGCATGTGTTTGTAAGTGTTTATGCCTCTATCACAAGTCGTGGGAGTGTATTCACGAGTGATAAACTGTGTGACCATTGTGGGCACAGCTAACGCATCAAAGTATTGCGATATTTTACGATGCTGGACCATCGATCGCCAAATCGTTTGGATTAACGATTATCGTATAGAATGTATGACACTTACGCGGAATGTAGATGAGAACAAGTTGTAAATGTATGCTAAACTTTAGAAATATTGATTCGCAACAGTGCAGACAATTATACAGGATGGTCCAGATGTCTAGTGACCCCCCCCCCCCTCTTCATGTTTATTCTCCAAAACGTCTCGTTTTTATTCTCCAAAACCTAACATTTTTTAATTAAGACTTATTTAAAACATAAATTTACATGAAAAGGGAAAGCAATTTCGATTTAAAGCTTTCGTGACTGCAGGGATTCATCTTCTTGGTTCTTTCGGTAAAGTCACGTAGAAGGGAAGTAATAAAATAATAAAAATAAAACATAATAAAACAATTCTTGTGGCCGAAACGTCGTGAGAATTGTTTTATTATGTTTTATTTTTATTATTTTATTACTTCCCTTCTACGTGACTTTACCGAAAGAACCAAGAAGAGGGAAAGCAATGTTAGGGGTCAATTAATTGGGGGGGGGGGGGGCGGAGGGGTCACAATACATCTGGACCACCCGTGCACTCAAATGGCCGTGCCATGTTTGCGTTGTGGTTTATTGATCAGCATCAATCCCACGATGGCGTGGAGAGTTGCTGACGACGACGAGGAGGAGGATGCGGCGGCGGCGGTGGCGCCATCATCATCGTCGTGGTGGTGGTCTCGGCTCGGTGATGACCACCACCACCATTTCGTCGAGATGCGCTCCCCTCTCCTCCACCAGGAGCGCCAACAGCGCCCCCCACTCGAGAGATTTGCGAGACGGCCACCGCAGCGACCCACAGCCCTTGCCACCCGTGCCACCCACGGCGACGATGGCCGTGCGATGTTTGCGGTGCCCACCACGTGGGGGGCCACCCCCCACCGCGCGTGCCGCTGCCACCTCGCTCCGGGGGGGGCATCGGCACGATACGAGCCGCTGCTGCCACCTGGCGAGCACCGTGGGTGCCACCGCGTGGGACCAGGAGGGGTCCTCCTACGGATCGAACGCGACACCTCGCGTCGAAGTCTTGCGCGGCTTGCAAATGATGTGGCAGCAGGCACACGTGGCGCACGGCTGCCCGAAACATTTGGCGGATTTCCAGCCGTCGGCGGCGGCGTGGTCGTGGTGAAAGAACCGAGGCGTGCTCGCGTTGGCACCGATGACATGAGAGGTGTCGGCAATGGTGGTCTGTTGGGAACGAAATGTCCCAATGGGTTTTTACCAACTCTTGGGCAGACGAGCGTTGGGCCACAATGTGTGCGGGACAAACGTGCCGAGCCTGTGTCCTGTGAGAAAATAGGCGTTGCAAATGGCTTACGTATGAATGTCAAATTACGTTCAAAGGCATGGGGTCACTCTGGGTGTATGTTTTGTTGTAGAAAACAAACGGATGAATATAATGCTAAGTCATCGAATAACAATTGTTTGATTGAAGTGAGATCTCAACCAAGGCTGGGTCATTGGGATAAAAGTGCTGATCAAGCTCTTGAAGAAAGTCTAGAAGTTATTCGCACAAGTTCAGCATTGAATAAAATTACCAACGTGGAGGAACAAAATAAAAATACATGTGAACATGATTCCCATCTTCCTGAATGCTCTATTTCCAGGCGCAAGATTGTTGTTCAAATGCCACTTGTTCCAACATGGACATCCTTAACCACACACAATCCTCTGGACGAGCCAACAGATCTGGACTGAACTGTAAAGTTGGTGCCGAGAAAGTAAATACCATTGTCACCTGTTCATTTATTTGTGATAGAAATTGCATTTTCATCAGGTCTAGGATGACCTTATGTTAAGTCTTTGACCCAGGATTTCCTGCAAAAGGAGAATTGTGTTGGTATAGTATCGCGGGCTCTTGCCTGGTTATGTCTCTGCCTTTATGACATCAGATTATGAGGCTCAATTTCTCAAGATGTGTCCTGTGAATTGCACAAATTGTAAAACATTGTTATGGATGTTTTATAATTAAATTTCAATTGATGCCACTTTCAAAGTGTAAATGTGTCCTTTATTTAACTTTACTTGACATACAGTACATTGATTTACATTTAAGTCAACAAACATGATTGTTAAGACCATTTTAACAAACTTCATACAAGCAAAAGCACTGTCAAAGCAATATATATTTTACCAAGGCGAAATTATAACAAGGATAAATGAGTCACAAACACAATTACTGTAATACACTTACAATAAAAGGTTAAGATGGGGCAGTTAAGTGTTTGGAGTTTACTCCATAATTAACTTCTTACGTTTCTTGCACTGCAACCAAATACATGTATTAGCTGATATGTAGTCTGCTTTTTCCTAAATAGGGTTAATTTAAACTTCATGTCACATGGTGACGAAGTATTATATTTACAAAGGATGCTCATTAAACTTTGCTCTTTGTAAAAATGTAATATAGTACTATACAGCACTTTGATAATCCGTGAATCAGTATTTTGCGGATTACCCACAGTTCGTGACTACTCCCATAATCATAAGCTGCGGAATCCGCAAATCATTGCATTGCGAAATAAATGAAGTGCACACTCCAGTGTTTGAAAAGCTGAGTTGCAGAAACGCAGAGCTGCATTACTGCAGATAGAAACACGTGGGAACTGCAATTAGACAAAAAGGTGCTGCAGAAATAAACGGAGAGTTGCAGATAGAAATGTTGGCGGAATATAATATTTTTCGCAAAAGATTTCTGGGTTTTGCATCAGCACAGACAAGCTGTCAGTATAGAAAAACTGTTGACATCTGATTTTTACGGAATATCGAAGCCTAAAAAATGCGACAGAGAAAATACGCTTGACCCATATAGCAGATTTGCTTCATTTGGGCGTTGAAAACAATCGTAACCTCATAATCTAGAAATATATCCCGGATTGATGGTGGGGCGAGTCAAGCGACCCGTTTCCTTGTAAGCCACGTGGATTAAGAGCGGCCAATTCCTCAAAAAAATGTTAAGATTATGGGACTAACCTCTGCAGTGTCCCACGCATTACAGGTTAAGTGATATGGTCCCCATATCAAGACGGATTAATAGAGTTCTGCTGTACATGCAAAACCTACCCAAAAAAATCACTAGTTTAACAAAAATATTTGGTCAATATTTCAACTCGGACCTGAGATATTTAACTTTCCACACATGTACACACTCATATATATCTCACATATAATAAAACTATCGACAAACGTTATTGGCAAAGTACAAAATATTCCAAAACTATACTTGTGTATAAATGTGTATGAACTTCTATTGCACCGTACATAGCCAAGCATGCTAATCGTCACGTTATCTTGATTTAATATTACAGCATTGTGTAATTTTGTCAACTGTTTCCAGAAATACATTATTGGTTATCATTTGGTCCAAAAGGAGACATGACTGTGGTCTGCTTTAGGCACATAAGTTACAATAGAAGCCCTTATGTTTACTAAACATTCACTTCTCTCGTTTAGAAATGTCTTGTCAGGCAAAAACAGTGAAGCAGATGAAAAAAGGAAAGACAGCAGGAATTTGGTATTACTCCATAAATGCTGAAAGGGGGTGAAAGCATGTTGAAGTTGCACAAGATAATCAAAGCTTCCTGAAATAGGAAACAGCTGCCACAGGACTGGAAAAGGCAATAATCATAGCACTGCAAAGGGGGATATGGAGTACAGTAACTCTAAGGAATAAGTATATTGAGCATTCCAATTATGGCATTTACCAGAATGTTGCCAAATTGAATAAAGAACCAGAATAATCCTTAAGGGAAAATCAGTGTGGATTTAAATCAGAGGGTTTGTTATTCTCAGTTCTTTAAGGTAAAACAGCTGATGAAGAAGAATTGGGAGTATGGAGGGAATTTTCGATTTTCTTGTAGACCTTAAACAAGCCGATGATTTTGTGAAGCGAGGTGTGAATAAGTTAGCTGATTAAAAACGTGCCTGTGTAGACAAAGTATAGACATCATGATTTCATATCGGGGCAGGTATGTCAGGGTTGTATTGTTTAGCAGTTCATTTAATGTTGTGCTTTAGTATGTATTCATGATCATCCATGGAATCAGCACAGGAGAAACCCCAGGAGTAAATAAAAGGACGAAGATGCATGTACGGGGCTCTTTGTATGCAGATGAAGCAGGTTTGTTGGCTGAAGCCATACGGCTGTTGATGACATTAGCCAGAGGCTGGACATTGGGGTCTGAAGATAAACTTTCCTGAGACAGTTAATGGCAGTAGTAAGAAATGAGGCTCCTGTGGTAGGTTCACAAGTTATGGTAGCAGAAGACTGGGAGATGACTATTTCGGCAGTTATGTCCATAATGCAACGTAGGCATATTGCTTTAGTAGGCCAGGTTTTTTTACGAATATGAAAACCACTTTGGACCAGTATCTATTATCGTACGCTCATTATGCTGAAGCCAGGCGGCGATACCCGCTTCATCAGCAGTGTGGAGGGCTGAGACCACTGTTAAGTCGAGTAAGGAGGTACTCGTCAGTCTGACGCTGACCACATCCAGAGTGGGTTGTCAGGTTGGTTGCACACACACCCTGGTGGTACAGAACCTGTTGAAAAGAGCCCATAATCAACATGCCAGTTTGAAGTCAGGAATACAGTGGAGTTGGCAATTGATGCCACCGCCGAGTCTCGGTGTGGCATTTTGGAGCTTACGGGCACCGCAGTGACAAGCGGCCTCATGGAGGGTCGACTATGGCCAAGTGTATTGTGAGACTTGTGTACAGTATTTTCACAAATCTTGGCCTTTGCCTCATGACAATTGTAATGACAGTCGTAATTGTAATGGGAAGTGATACTGCTCAGCACTTAGCATCCCTGGGAGTGCACACGATTGAATGCAGTTGGGTGTCAACCAGGTTTGTGTCCAATACTTGGCAGTTGACTAGCAAAGGGTGATAACAGTTGTGCGAATCGTCTATAGGTTGAGCCGACTAGTTTCCTGAGGTTGTTCATCATTCCGGTTTTGGCTGCCTTCTTCAGGTGGTTGTGAAATATCAGATCTGCCCAATGTCACACACAGGTAGACTGGGAGGTTGTCTCAATTCAGACACTGACCATTTAGAAGTATATTTAAATAATGGGCTGTGCTGGCATTGTTTACATTAGTCTGAGTGTAAAGGGACATTTGAGGCAGAAATGCTATCTGCATTATTACTATATGGATCAGAGCTTGATGCTAAGCAGCATGGAAATACGTTTCTCATTTATGAGCCCAAGTGTCTGAGATGGGTGCCCGTAATTTCATGGCAAGACAGGATGAGCAATGCAGAAGTCAAGAAGAGAACATGACAGGAAGGTGTTTTGGATATGATTATGCAGAAATGAGAATACTGAGAGGGACACGCGTGTCAAATGCAGGAGGGCCGTTTACCAAGACAGGCAATTAAGAGTGGTCTCTACAAATCTGGCTACGAGTAGGAAGAAACCCTAAAGACCAGATGGTGGTGGAAGTTCTGTGCCTACTCTGTAGCAGCTGTGGGATCTGGCGGAGGGTAGAAAGAGTTGGTGAGCTGTGGTGGCATTACATAGGCATTGGCCATGATGACATCTTGATCTTGATTATATCACAATTTTAAGAATGTGGCCTACACATACAATATACATTTTTCTTGCAGCGTATACAATATTTAAAGATAATCAATGATCTTGGCAGTAATGGTTGTAAACGGATTTAACCTGCATCAATTATCTTCTTGGTTCTTTCGGTAAAGTCACGTAGAAGGGAAATAATAAAAAAATTAAAATAAAACATCAAATAATTCTCACGACGTTTCGGCCACAACGCAAGCAGCCGTCCTCAGGTGAAGAACAGGTCTGTCGGAAAGACAGCGTCTGAATGGGCACCACCAGGCTTGGCAGCGTATATTTCAGCTGGGTTGGAGGGGGGAAGGGGCGCCTTGACAAAGGAATTTGCATATCAAGAGGAATTTAGCATATTTATGGCAAATTCAGATATGGGATTAGTCACTACTTGTGGAATGCGTAGGAGGTGGGGGAGGGGGGTTCAAAGTCATATTATGCCCGTGCATTATGCAGTATGCAGGATTAGCAGCATCAAAGGGAGGGAGTAGGGTTAGCAGTAATAGAGGACGGCTGCTTGCGTTGTGGCCGAAACGTCGTGAGAATTATTTTATTATGTTTTATTTTTATTATTTTATTATTTCCCTTCTACGTGACTTTACCGAAAGAACCAAGAAGATGAATCCCTGCAGTCACGAAAGCTTTAAATCTGCATCAATTACTTTAGGTTATACATCAAATGCAAATGCCCGAATAATGCACTCTGGCATCTTGCTCTCAATCAAGCTGCTTCTTCTTCACATGCATTCACTCCATTTGGTTCTCCTGTACTGGCATCTTGGAAATCGTGTTTCGATGGAGCAAGGATGGTGATGGCAGAGTAAACTTTAAAAAATACACTCTCTTAATAAAAACAAAAATTTTGAGGCTTGGTTAAAGGCACTTTATATGCCGATTCTTGTTTTGAAGCAATTATTTCCACTTACAATGTTATTTCTGGTTTGTATGTCTGAGAGTAGCTTTAAAAGCTGCATCATCTCAGATTATCATCAGGAGGCGTGTATAAAAAATCGCTGCCCATGAGCTGTTGGGAAGGGAAGAAAAACTGTGATCCGTCACTTGATTGGGAATTCAGACACATCTCTTCCAGCTCATTACAATGTAGAACCTGTGCAGAAAGAAATACACACTTTAAAGCATATCCTCCCAGACATTCTATCATGTAACAGCAGTTGTATAAAAACATATTATTTTGAAATCTGAATAGGCATTTCTTATTGTGATCATTGAATGTTTTCATCAAGTGTTGTAATGAACCATATGCTAATATCTGTCAATATAAATAGCAATAAAGAGGACATCCAAGGACATGAAACTTTGGTCTAAACAACATGCCAAAGTCCTGTATTGTTGTTATTACTACATTATCCTACTTCTGTACGCAGCAATTGCAAAATGTGTGTTTCGATTTAAAGCTTTCGTGACTGCAGGGATTCATCTTCTTGGTTCTTTCGGTAAAGTCACGTAGAAGGGAAGTAATAAAATAATAAAAATAAAACATAATAAAACAATTCTCACTAGGTGAGAATTGTTTTATTACTTTCCTTCTACGTGACTTTACCGAAAGAACCAAGAAGAAAAATGTGTGTTGTTATACCTTACGCAGATTATTGTCATCTTTTGGGACATTGCAGCCTGGAAAAGCATTCACAGGAGACGCACCCAAATTGTGTGCTACACCTGGCACTACCCCTGCTGCTGCTGCAGGAGAATCAGTCGGAGGTTCCATGGACGTGATTAAGTGGTGTTCCCCTAAGGCAAAGTTGCCCACCTCATGAGCACGTCCTTCCCCCCGGCGGCCGGTCAGATCATCATCCTCGCTGATGAGGTTCTCTAGGTACTCCATGTCAGCAGGAGGACGTTTGAGTCCAAGCGTTGACAGGGACTCCACAGTCATTAGCAAGCTGTCATCAGCTTGTGGTACTGCAGCAAGCACAGCCAGAGGGGTTCTGCATTCCATGTTAGATTCAGTTGGCACTTGTTCGTGACCTCTGTTGGGCGAAGTACCTTTTCTGCTTCCAAATGATGCAAGTGTTTGTTTACGGTGATCTGTAACATCCTGTGAATTAACAACAGCTGCCAGGCCTTCAGCCATTTGGCGGGGTAGCCTTGTATGGGCAGTGACCTGGATCGAGTCTTCCATGTCCGTGCACTGGATAGGTATAGATTCAGGGTCTGTGAAAAAAGTAGGCAAAATATGAAATGCTTTACTGAATATAAAAAACAAGTGATTGTATGCGTATATAATAAATGTCCAACTGTATTAATGTGTTTAGGTTTTAAAAGGTGAGTGCACGTCATTGAGGCAACACTTACAAGTCAATGGAGATTTTGGCCTCAGAAATGCCCTGAGCAGGTTGGACTGTTTCCGTACCACCATGTGCAGCTTTTTAAACTCCTCCTGCAGATCCTGGTAGGCAACCTCCAGCTCACTCCTACACCCATCATCAATTTGTACACAGGAAATTCACCTGAGTTCAAGTATATAATATACAGTAACTATGGGAAAAACAACAATCTTTTCATATATTTTCATTGCATTTGTTAATTATTTGGAGTTAAAAAGGCATTAACTTGTATTGTGGATTATATGCAGTTGGATATATAGATGTTATTCAATTGAACCACGTACCGTTCACCTGGAGAGGAACATTTCGTCATAAACCTCTCTTGAACTGGCCGAGTCTTTCTTTGTGAGACTTCTGTCGATACGACATCATACACCTGCACAAAATATTAAGAGTGCCTTTAAAGAGAGATCACGACTACGTGAGTTTGGCCATGTTAACTATTATTCAGAATTACAAACTGGAACACTTTCTGCATGATAAGCACGTGGATCTGTAATTCTTCATGTGTGTTTTGTCTCCATTTTGGAATTAAATAATGATTTAGGCATCATTCCAAGATTGAGGTATCCAATTTCTATATAAACATTTAGTAAAAATGTCTGGTCCCTCTTATGTTATCCCATCTGGCTTGGGAGATTGTGCATCTTCATACTAGAGAGGGAAGTGGTTACCTCTTCAGATGTGACATTTGGAACATCCTCCTCACCAAACACATTGTTTGCTGGGTATATCATATTTATTTGATGCTATAATCATCTGCATTACATTCCTCCTAAGTTTTGTCTGTAATATGCATTATAAACTTCCATCTTTCTCTCGAATAATCTTCAATACAATTTTCAATTTACGAATCAATTTAGTTTTTTCTGATTTAATGATCCCACCATTAATACATTTTAGTTTGTGTCGTCTAATTTCTTTCCTCATTAGTTTCCTAATGGTTGTACAGAGTTGTGAACATGTTGTGTTTTAATAATGCATATATGTGTCCATTACAATGTTTTCCCCTGATTAAACAAAATTCAAATTCACGTAAATGTAATATGTTGTATCAAATGAAAGCCCCCATAACAGTCTACATCATAACACCATGTTTCAGTTTATACAAACTATTAAAATGCATGTTTAAGGACATGACAGATCGAGTATATTATTATAGGCAGCTGTGTTATGTACATTACCTGCTCATATGGCCTGTCCTCAGCATAATGGACTTGCAGTAATGTTCCATCGTGTTAAAATATACCATTGAAAAAAACATGACGAAGCATTAATACTTTATCCTATAAGGTAACAATTAAGATTTTAACATAAACACTTCCAATACAAACATCTAATTTGCATGTGTATAGTCATACAGGCTGCACAGTAACTATAGTTTGTCCACGTGTGCAGTCAAGTGTCACATAACAGGCTGCCCACTCATTTCACACTTGTTGCTCATTCACTCCATTCAATTCAATGCTCAAGCAAATATTTTTTTATAAACCGTTTTTTACAAGCCTTTGCTAACCTACCATTGGATGAATGCCTAACCATGCCATGTCAGTCCGGGGTTAATCTGACCATACCCCATCACACTCGTCAGTACAAGTTGGTGAAGCTCATTTTGTATTTTACAGCAACATTAATACTTCTTTTGTTTCTTTGTGGGATAAAGATGTTGCTATTATTTAATTATACTACATGAACTATAGAGTAAACCACTGTAATAAAGGTATTTCTTTTGGGTTAGATCACATGAATGTTTGTAGTTAGACCCGCCACCACCTGACACAGCCAATTAGTAAGGTTTGTCACGTAAACAAAACGCGCCAATTCGTTACTACTTCAGCACACCGGTGTGTTGGAGAGTAAACCCACAACATTTACAAATCGAGTATGACGTTTGGCTGCTGATTACAACCAGCTTCATCAAGCGATAGTCATAATTGTGAAGAAGTCTTCCTGTTTCAGTCTTAAATAGAGGAAGTAGAAAGGTGATGTCATCACTGCAGGCCTATCAAGTGCGAAGACCAGAGGGGGGTTAATGGCGGTGTCGGTAGGTGGCGGGTTTAACAACACATTTATATTTACGCGATCGAACAAAAAAACCCTTTTTTATGGATATTATTGGTCGCGAATGCCTATGTGTTAAACTAAATCACAGTAGTCTGCGCTTCTTCGACAGAGGAAGAGCAAAGCTACCTTAACATTGGCATTTAGAACCTGAACACATTGCTGACATACACAAGAATAGCATAGCCAAGTTGGCTTATTATTTTAAAACTAATTTAACGAACACCAAAACATCAAGCTCATATGACAAATATCACAATATAATTTTACTCATGCATACATACCTGTGTTATTACCCTCTTCAGCACGATGCTTCAATTGTTTACCGAACTCCTGTTTGGCATTCAGCTGTGCCTGTAGCCTCCCAGCTTCTTGCTTGTACAAATGAAAATCATTTTTCTGCAGGTGATATCATGTAAGAGACTAAGGTGCTGCTTTTTTACATTCAGTATCTTAACAAACTTGTCTTTTGATCATTGAACGAAAAACAAAGCAAACTATAATCGGTGCACATTCGAAAATACCTACCGTTTTCTCCAGTTGTTCCTTGTAGCAATCTCTCTCTCTGCAGGCCACGCTGTATGCCTGGTATGCCTTGTTGAGATTGACATCGTTCACCACCTTGTCCATGCTTTCTTTGTGGTTGCAGTGATTCTATTCCACAAAGATACGATTGTCACATGTAGCTGGCAGTCTTGTATTTAAAGTTGTGCTCCAAGACTGCACACAAGCTAACCATAATTTAAGCATGTTCTGTTTAAATGTATATACTGTATAAGGCAAACCACGTATTCCCAGTAAGTGTACTTTCATAAAAGTTCAATAACTAAAATGAAAACCAGCATAGAGAAACAATTTCCAGTTTAATCATCACTGCATCTTGAGAAAGCACATGCATGGCTCAAGAGATCAGCGCAATAAGCCAGTATTGCTTATGACCCTAGGTTAAAATCTTGCCAGCTGTCTGTGATTAAACTGGTTAGTTGATCACCAATAACTGCCAGAAATAGTCATCATATTAAGCATTGTTTTTGCACTCGATTTGGATACATTCCTGCTGTAAGAATTACAAATGTTGGTTGAAATACCACGCAGTCTCCAAGGACTGTTCGTTCACACGTGGTGCACGCTGCCCTGTGATTTTCGTGGATTGTCTCACGGCATGAAGCCCATTGCACAATTGGTATACATTTGTTGGGGGGGGGAAGACACAAAAAAAGAATTAAAAAAAATATTGCCTCCCCTCTCTACCACAGTACATGTTTTAATTCATAATCAGCTGTTGTGTTTAAATAGACTTCTCACACAAGGTTCTGATGCCTTACCACAACATCTCCAAAGGGCTTTCCCTGGACCAGGTGAGAAGCTGCACCTGGCTGCTGAGTGAACATTTCCGTTTCTGAATGTTCCTGTGGTCCACAGTCACCCTCGCCAGACCTGTGTCGTGGCCGGAATTCCATCTCCGTTGTCACTCCAACGTACGCCTCACTGTTGAACTCCGTCATTGCACAGTCCACCTGCAGCGTGTATTGAGAAGTTCTCTCAGCCAACTCAAATCCTCGATAGCATCTTAGGCTACATCACAGAACTCACATAAAACACAGCCATTCAAAAAAATCATCATAAGTCATGATCTAAACACTGCAGGATGATGTCCATTCAGATCAATCACGTTCAATATACATAGCTTACGGTTTTACAATGCAAGTCCATCAAGTGCTTGCACAGGAGCTCTGATGACATCGCCCCATCTCTGCTGTGAACATTCTCCCCGGGCATACTTAATTCCATAATTAGTGGCGACGTGTCCTGCTGAAACTCACTTACAGTACTTTCCTGAACACAACTTCTCTCTCTCTTAACTTGCGTTTATCATATCCGGGGATAGCGTCACTCCCACACACACACAACATGACCCACATCGCAGTGGGAAGAGATAATGAGAGACAAAGACCAAGCGATTGCGAGAAAGACGACTATGAGATAGCGAGAAACAACAGAGAGAAGACATGAAGGGCGATTCCTCCATAATATCCCAATACGGGATTTGGTTGACTGCTTAACCAAAAGGTGCCATTCGTTGTAGAAACGCAGTAGGGACTTTAAAGTCGACACTCCACTGCTACACCGTATTCACTTGAGTAATGTACTTGACCCGGGCCTGCCAAACACTAAGATCCCCCAATCGTATAACCTTGAACAGACTGTAGGGGCAAGTGCTGTTAGCGAGTAGCAAGCGCCTATGAGGGCCGGCAAGGCACACACGAGGGGGGTGGGTGGCCAGTACCACGCCCGGCCGCCTTTGTCTCCCCGGTGGTCAACGATTACACACCGTACTCATTTGAGGCCGAGTCCACCAAGGGGAGGCCCCAGTGCCGGTAGGCCTACACAGCGCCACCACCACTAGCACTCCACGTGTGACCTCACTTCCAAAGCCACCAAACACCACCAAAAAAACCCACCCACACCCCCTGGCTGACACTCACACAGCGACACAATAAATCAAACAAACACCCACAACACAACACGAACAAGTGAGCCGCAGTTCGTTCGCGAGCTCACGTCAACGTCTTGGGTTGTTGTCTGGCTGGATGATTGACCGACAGTCGTCTTAGCCGGGCCGCCGTGGCCCTCTGCGTGGCCCTCCTGGCTGGGCCCTCCTGGCGAGGCCCTCTGCACGCAAGGCCCGGGGTGGTGGCGGTGGTCGCGGAGTCGTCCACCCCGGCAGTCACCTCTCGACGGTGTCGTCCTTGTCCACTCGCTCTCTCTCCCCTTCGCTGTGGGGGCTCAGCTGACGGTAGATCAGTGGTGGTCGTCGTAGTCGTCGCTGCTGCTGCTGTTGTCTGCTGTTGTTGGCAGTCGTGGAGGGAGCTGTGGACGCGAGTGAAGGCGGCGTGAGGCCTCCTCCTCCTGCCCTCCCCTCCTGGCCCGGGGTATTCCCGGCCGTGCGTGGCTGTGGGTGGGTCGGGGTGGTGCTGCCGCTGCCGCCGCCGCCCAGAATAGCACGGGGAAATTCCCCGGCCGAAACTACCACCACCAGCAAACTACCACTACCACCAAACTACCACTACCACCACCAAACTACCACCACCACCAACAAACTACTACCACCACCCGCAAACTACCACCACTACCACCAACAGCAAACTACCACCACCACCACCAAACTACCAATACCACCAAACTACTACCACCACCACCACCACCACCAAACTACCACTACCACCAACAAACTACCACCACCAGCAAACTACCACCACCACCACCAAACTACCACTACCACCAAACTACCACTACCACCACCAAACTACCACCACCACCACCAACAAACCACCACCACCAACAAACTACCACCACCAACAAACTTCCACCACCACCAAACTACCACCACCACCAAACTACCACCACCACCAAACTACCACTACCACCAAACTACCACCACCAACAAACTACCACAACCACCAAAACCACCACCACCAAACTACCACCACCAACAAACTACCACCACCAACAAACTACCACTACCAGCACCAAACTACCACCACCACCAACAAACTACTACCACCACCCGCAAACTACCACCACTACCACCAACAGCAAACTACCACCACCACCAAACTACCACTACCACCAAACTACTACCACCACCACCACCACCAAACTACCACCAACAAACTACCACCACCAGCAAACTACCACCACCACCAAACTACCACTACCACCAAACTACTACCACCACCACCAAACTACCACTACCACCACCAAACTACCACCACCACCAACAAACTACCACCACCAACAAACAACCACCACCACCAAACTACCACTACCACCAAACTACCACCACCAACAAACTACCACAACCACCAAAACCACCACCACCAAACTACCACCACCAACAAACTACCACCACCAACAAACTACCACCACCAACAAACTACCACCACCAACAAACTACCACAACTACCACAACCACCGCCACCAAACTACCACCACCAACAAACTACCACCACCACCAAACTACCACCACCAACAAACTACCACCACCACCAAACTACCACCACCAAACTACCACCACCAACAAACTACCACAACTACCACCACCACCAAACTACCACCACCAAACTACCACTACCACCAAACTACCACCACCAACAAACTACCACAACTACCACCACCACCAAAACCACCACCACCAAACTTCCACCACCACCAAACTACCACCACCAAACTACCACCACCGCCACCAAACTACCACCACCAAACTACCACCACCAAACTACCACCACCACCAAACTACCACCACCACCAAACCACCACCACCAAACTATCACCACCAAACTACCATCACCAAACCACCACCAAACTACCACCACCACCAAACTACCACCACCAGCAGCAGCAGCAAACAGCACGAGTTGTAAAGAGGAAACTGTGTGAAGAAAACACCCCACGTTGCACACAAAGACAAAGATCACCACCACCGCCACCCACGTGTAGCCTGTAACAGACCGTAGTGGGGGGTGGGGGGCAGGTTGATGTTAGTAGCGAGTAGCAAACCGATGAAGGCCGCCGCTACTGTGACACACGAAGGGGTGGACAATACCACGGCCGAACGCCTTTGTCTCCCCCCCCCCCCCCCCCCGAGTGGCGATGTTTACCCACCGCACCAGGTACTAGGGAAAGGACCAGGGACCCGTTCAGATAATCGTCACTGGTGTTGTCTGCGGGGTTACGAGTTGTGAAGAGGAACCGTGTGAAGAAAGCCCCCCACAAAGTTTAGACAAAGACCCCCCCACCCTGTGTTAGCCTCTAACAAGGCCCATCTTCTATGTGCGATACAATGCTACGCTGTCAACTTGCACCGATGCCCGTCATAGGAATGTGGAATTGCCCACCGTTGGTGCGGGGACGACGAGCATAGATGAGCGTAGGTCTCGCTTGAGAGAAATATGCGCGGGATAGGGGGGGGGGCACTAAGGTTAAGTTGCCCCCCCAATCCCAATGTTAACTTGTCCCCCCCCCCCAAATCTTAATGTAAAGTTGCCCCCCCAATCCTAATGTTAAATTGCCCCCCCCCCCAATCCTAATGTTAACGTGCCCCCCCAATCTTCATGTTAAGTTGCCCCCCTCAATCCTAATGTTATGTTGCCCCCCATTCCTCGTGTTAAGTTGCCCCCCCCATCCTCATGTTAAGTTGCCCCCCAATCGTCATGTTAAGTTGCCCCCCCCCCAAATCCCTCCCATCTTGTTCTATTATTGAAATGGTCATCAGATAGAGCAATACAATTACTGTAAGACTTTAGGAGTGCCGACCGTGGTGTAAACATGGTGGTGTCACGCTGCACTCACAAGTGCTTGCCATTTCGATCTCCCGGAGAGGCCTGCGACCCAATGCAGTTGTACTCATGTATTTTTTTAAACGTCATTCATGCAAATTACCCCTCGTTACGGATATAAAACATTAAGAGACGCGTGGACGTTCATTGGGCAGCTTCTCAACATAACCCCGTGCTGTCCTCCACCCGGCAATGTAAATGGGCACACGATCATTGAAGAAAATCGTCAGGTGGTGGGGTAAAGCGTGGGCACTTTCCCACCTCTTTCAAGACGTCCATCCACAGCGTGGCAGGAAGACTCAGGTACTGCACTCTGGACAAGAGGGATATTGGAGAGAGAATTCCAGACAGCGCCCTCCAGCGTTGGGTCTTCCGCCAACAAGGCTGCAAGCTTGACCTGTCACGTTTCGGTTTCAGTTTCATTTATTTGGCATAGCCCTGTGAGCCATTCGGCTTTTGAATCGGGTGCAACCGCAACAAACAAAAACATGAACAAGAAAACATCTTAAAGTGACTACGCGCAAACAGAAAAATGCAGAAAAAAACAGAAAAGTCTTCCAGAAAAAGCACCGAATATCAATGCTGTGTGCCAACAATCCCAGTGGGATGCAAGTCAAACAATAACTATAAGACAATTTAGATTAAAGTTATCAGTCTAACTCTGTACTACAATAAACAAATATGGCTATACCAAAACGTTTTCTAAATCACCAAAATAAAATTATAAAAGCAATGCAACAGTGATCATAGAAACTGATTGAAATTTTACAATAAACTATATACATAACATGTACTACCAACTTTGCAGCCATAGCTGGCAGCATGAGTCACTCTATAACAGCAGGAGTATCAGTAGGAGTATCAACATTTTTCAATGCACCTTTAAGATCAGCACACTGTAATCAAACACAAGATCATACTTTGCAGCGGTCATCCGGAGCGAAACATTTGATTTCAGGCCACTGAATAGCAGTGGCAGCTAAGGGTGTACAACTCCTCTAGAGCATCATAAGGCCTCCTTTGCCAGTAGAAAATATAATAATATAGGTTTTTTTACCCCTTTTTCTGGCAACAAAACTGACACCTTTTTTCAAGGAATCATGTTGGCATTAACCACAATACCTGCGGTCAGTATTGTGGTTAATGCAAACATGATTCCTTGAAAAAAGGTGTCAGTTTTGTTGCCAAAAAAAGGGTAAAAAAACTATTATTATCCTCTAGAGCAGTTTTGAGTGAAGATCTCACAGGTAAATTTTGATTTAAAGCTTTCGTGACTGCAGGGATTCATATTCTTGGTTCTTTCGGTAAAGTCACATAGAAGGGAAATAATAAAATAATATAAATATAAAACAATAAAAATTCTCACGACGTTTCGACTGCAACACAAGCAATCATCATCAGGTGTGAAATAGTGGACTGCAACACAAGCAATCATCATCGTGGATTTCACACCTGATGGTGATTGCTTGTGTTGCAGTCGAAACGTCGTGATAATTTGTATTGTTTTATATTTATATTATTTTATTATTTCCCTTCTACGTGACTTTACCGAAAGTACCAAGAATATATCTCACAGGTAGTGATCCAAGTTGCAGTTTATTGGTGATAGCATTCCAGACCCTGGGGGCATCAATAGCAAAAGCCCTTCCTCCAGTATTTGTACGGCAATAAGGAATGTGAAGCTGGTAAATGAGTGAAGACCTTAGGTCACATTTGCTCTTCGAAACAGAGAGGAGATCCAGCAGGTAGTCTGCGGATTTTTTTGTAAGTACATCGGTACATGACACGAGCAGGCAACTCGCCACCCCACCACTGGTCCGACACAAACACCATTGACCATCGCTTCGCTGGACGGTCCGCTCATGCCCTCGGACCAGCGGAGTTCTTCATTGCAAGGCAGGCCCTGGGGCCCCTAACGCAGCCCGTCAATGATGTCAAACCAAAAAGTGCCCCCCTCTGAAAATGAGTGAAGAACACCGCCCAAGACCACCACCCCCCCCATCCTGGGGGAGGGGGCCGATTGCTCCGCACTCTGAATGCTGGAAGGGGTGGGGGGGTGGACTTGGGGAGATGGCGAGGGGAGCTGGGGGGGGGGGGGCTTGAAGCGAGAACTGGGGAAGAAGAGGGGGGCTGGGGGGGGGGCTTGTGGGGAGAAGGGGGGGGCTTGGGGGAGGGCTTCAGGGGAGAACTCGAGAAGGGGGGGCTTGGGGGGGGGGTTGAGGGGGGAACTGGGGGAGGGCTTCAGGGGAGAACTAGGGGAGAGGGGGGGGGGACTTGGGGGGGGAACTGGGAGAGAAGAGGGGGGGGCTTGGGGGGGAGGCTTGAGGGGAGAAGGGGGGGGCTTGAAGCGAGAACTGGGGAAGAAGAGGGGGGGCTGGGGGGGAGGCTTGAGGGGAGAAGGGGGGGGGGGCTTGGGGGAGGGCTTCAGGGGACAACTCGAGAAGGGGGGGCTTGGGGGGGGGGGTTGAGGGGGGGAACTGGGTGAGGGCTTCAGGGGAGAACTAGGGGAGAGGGGGGGGGGGGGCTTGGGGGGGGGGCTTGGGGGGGGGAACTGGGAGAGAAGGGGGGGGGGGAACTGGGAGAGAAGAGGGGGGGGGGGCTTGGGAGGGACTGGAGAAGAGGGGGGGATGGGGACTCGGGGGGAGAAAATATCTTCAGCCTTCCACCTGGGCCTCATGGTGCCAGTTAAGAGACTTAGACTAAATTGTAATTGTTCCGCTGTATAATTGTTTGCTGTATGTCAGGCATCCCCCACAACCCCGGAGGCTTGCCCCTATTTAGTCCAGCTTACAGATGTCTTAACCACTTAGCTGCGCTTCCAATAACGTTGTGTATTATGCACTGGAACCAATATAAACTTCGGGGCCGTCCATAAATGACGTCACGCGATTTTGGACAATTTTTGACCCCCCCTCGTCACACGGCGTCACAAAGTCAGACCCCCCCTCAAATGACGTCACAAAGCTCTGCCCCCCCCCCCCAAAACCATATTTCCATGCTTCAAATCGCTTTCAACTATTGTCATTGTAGTGCGTATTTAATCTGGCGCTGCACTCGGATGTTGAAGGAGAAAACATTTATTATAAAGTATATTTAATTAAGTAGAACGTGTTGTCTATATTTATTTAAAGTTGCGCATTTTGATGTGACGTCACATTTCTCAACCCCCCCCCCCCCCCCCAGGTGCGTGACGCCATTTATGGACGGCCCCTTACACTCAACCTTGGATTATTTTGTTCATGGTTTCAATGGGATTGATCAACAAATAGTACCAAAAACATCCGTCTGCGTTTAACATTGAGTCACGATAACTTCTGAAAAGGATCCACTATATTTTTTTAGGCGTGGTGTTGGTATTAGACTCACCCTATAAGAAACCTGGCAAATTTCACCAAAACCTGGATAAAAACCAATGATGGAGAAGCCTTTTCCGTCAAGGCAATGACATGACACACACCATGAACCCATGTGTCATCTCATTGTGCGGTTTGAAAGGTCATGTTGCTATTGAAATACTTCCAAGGACACTCGCACGCTGGAAAAAATGCAATCCATGTTTGTATGATTTTTCATGTGTATGCTGACAAACAATGCTTGTTTTAATGAGGTATGTTTTATGTTTTTGTTGTACTATTACTACATTAAACATCGTTTTTGTCAAAACAGGAATCAAAACTCAGATGTTATGCTGTATTTAATTGTATGCCCACATACACTTAACTTATATTCAGTTTATATTTTATTAGATAATTTTGCATTTAATATAATGCATATATTTAGGCATAAAACAAAAGAAACTGGTTTTGCTTAGATTTCAGGCATTTAGCTACAATTTATATGACAGAAATACAATACAGTTTGGGTTCATTAAGCATCTCTAACTGTATCTCAATGCGAAACTTTTAGAAGCAACGGCATTTTTCGGCTATTCTGTTAGCAAAAAAATGCCATACATCACGATACAAAAACTTGAATGTATTATTACTTTTATCACCAGCAGTGTGTAGTTGAAGTCAGCATTACAATAACGACTTCCAAATCGAATTGTAACTTGGCCGAAAGGTTTTTTTACACAAAATATAAACACTTGAATTAAAATTGGTGAAATACGTGGTGCAATTAATACTATAGGATGCCCCAACATGAATGTTGGTGACAACTGTATAAAATAATTTCTACTTATGAAAAAACGAACAACAACAAAAAAGAGAGGCAAAACTAAAACATAAAAAAATCACTATAGTTGTCTGTGCACATTGCAAACAAACTGCTCATGTTCTGCTCGCACAGATAACAACAATGACATTCCATGTACTAGCTTCTGAGCGAGCAGTGAAGCATGTCATTGTCAGTTGTCCAGAAAGTGGTTGTTGACATGATGTGCCCTCTCAATCTCGCTGTTATGTGGAGGGAAGCTCATGTGGCAGACAGGGCAATCGCGCAGCAGGTTTGGCGGGACAAAACCATTGCTGCCTGCCCCTTGTTTCTGTAGAAAAAAAGAGAAATTCAAAATGCATTGACATTTCATCAGGATCATTTTGTCTTCGTTTTTTAATATGCTCATTTTCTATCATCATTAGCCACCGTGGTTAATCGAATGCTGGATGAAGGCTTCTCAAAGCCACTTCATGAAATCTAGGTCTTACATAATTTAGAATGAAGATTGGCCACAGAAAAATGCAAATTACAGTTTAACTGGAATTTTGCAGATTGGATTATTTTTGCTGTATTCCATCCACTTATTTTCCTGTCATAAAACTCAAGCTGCGTTGAACTTACGCTGCTCTTCACATATTTACATTCCAAAATACAATGTACTGAAGTGATGATAATTGTGTATACCGTAGTGTATTCCATTTATCATGACCTTCACCTTTAATCAGAAAGCCGATCAACAATTCAGATTACCAATTCAATGCACAAATCTGGATTTTGTTAGTGCCTTGACAAAATGACAATACCTAACAGGTTATGTTTTACATGAACTTAAGATGCAAACCTTTTTAATTGTACATGTATTAATATGCATACACGTAAAATATGTATCGATTAATCTCAAAATTTGTTGATTTGCCAATATGTGGGATCATGACTTGATTCAAGAATCAATTAAAGTTCGTCTATTTACCATCTCATTTGCGTGTCATTTGTACAAAAACAGCATGTTGTTTTTTACAGAATTCATTGTAAATAGTCTTATACAATGATGCTTAAATGTAAGAAAAGACATTCACCAATTAATTTGTCGTTTTACATGCCTCGTAAAAACCCACTTTCTGCATTAAGTGATTATAAACAGTAGGACACGGTAAAATAAAAATGTGCTGAAAATTAAATATAATGCAGGCAGGTCCTCCACGTGAGGCTGTGAAATGTACCTTGTGACGCAGATTTAAACGAAGGTTCTTGATCGGATTAACGAGCGTGATTTTTTTAACCGGAGGATAATTCGCCAAAGGCTCCCCATTAATGACCTGTCTGCGTGGGGTCATTTCTCCATTGAGTCTGGTCACACTAGCCTCGTCGATGTGTTCAGCTTGAACCATACCGGCCAGCCCAAGGGATGTTGAACGTTCTGGTCGATGGGGTGGCTTCTCTGGATTTTGTTGCATGTGCAGGATCTCAGTTTCAATGGGCTGAACAGAGCCATTCACCTGACCGCGACGAGGTGCAAGTGAATCTGACTGAGAAGACGCCCTTCTAGAGTTGCCATGTATCGAAACATGGTTTGCATGTTCAGTCTCGACCGACTGCATGGAAAAGTCAGACATTGTCGAGCTATTCCGCTTGTGCTCTTTGCTCACAACGCTCTCCAAATCTGTAGCGTAAATGGATTCGCCATGTGCTGCTTCAGCTTCTCGCGAAGCTTCAAGGTGAGAAGCATCATTGTCTTGTGGTGCTTCAATGTACCCGTTTTCATGCTTGCGAATGCATATTGTCTTCACCGAGTTGGAAGACTGAAAAGCAGCAGGTCACACTGGTCAGTCTAACATGTGTCACAAATATACAACTGCAGGTGTGCAAGACACGAACTGAACCTTGTTTTTGTAGCCTGACAATGAATACACATTGTGATAGGTCTGCCTTTAAGTTTAAATCAAGTATGGTGTGCATTTAATTGACCCTTATGTACAGTCCTGGAGAAAAGAGTATTTTTTTCCAAATTAATTGCATCACTTACCAATTGGTCAAAAATGGCCACTTCAATCTATTGTATAAATAATGAAGTAACACATTCCTGCGGAGGGAGCTGGTAGGAACGTTGGGTTGCTTGGTCAATGGCCAGGGTCAACGGCGGCGTGGTGTATTCCGCAAATATGGCCGACTGTGAGGGCGGGCACAAGCCGGCGTGAGTAGGTTAAACGTGGAGTTTTATAAGGGCACCACGGGGTGACCAGCCCCTCCCCACCCAGCCCCTCCCCACCCAGCCCCTCCCCACCCAGCCCCTCCCCACCCAGCCCCTCCCCACCCAGCCCCTCCCCACCCAGCCCCTCCCCACCCAGCCCCTCCCCACCCTCCCCACCCAGCCCCTCCCCACACCTCCCATTTTTGGATGCACGACGGACGGACACAATAATCCCCTGTGGGGATTATAGTTTTTTTTACCTCGACGGCTTGCTCATATATCTCCAAACGCGGCTCTTCATATTTCTCCATTTGGGTATAGCTTTCATTTGTTGTTGTTTTATCACCTACATGACAAATATTGATAAATCATTGCACAGTATTCACAAATCACATTTAGCAAACTTTATATAATTTTAAGCTTTTTCCCAGAATGACATTTTTAGATGTAATGTTGTATTTTCCATATTGAGCATTATGTGCTCGTGCTATTACCATAACCTACAAAATTGCTACGGATAAGACACCATCTACCACTGGCTATTTACAACTGTAATACGAATGGTAAAGTATAATAATGATTGCTCTCCACAGGGATATATAATTTATCTCACTTGTATAGGGCCACCAACAAAGATGACCACCACTGCACGTTTCAGCATGAAGATAGTTTTGATTTTGTTCAACACGTGGATGCTGTTTGTATTTAACGGCTGACTAAAATACTTATAATTTATACAAATGGTTGTAGTTAATAGTAACTGTTGTATTTGAATCATATAGCAAAGTAGCAGGTGGCAGCACCTTGCAGTGTTTTAGTATTCAACATAGGTCATGTTATCTAAACTTTGTGGTCATTGTTCATTTTATTTTATGCAGCATGACACAATACAATGCCTTCCTAAACATTTGTATTCTTCATGCAGTTCACCTTTTAGTTTTAGGATCTCCACCTGCTGCTCACAGACATTCTCCAGCAGCTTGTTGTTAAGGCTCTTCTGCACCTCCAAGTCTCGCTCCAGCAGCTTCACCTGCCTCTCCTGCACGCATTACAATGAAGCAATTGCATGGTTGGTGATTGAGGGGTTTTTCGGTTTCACCCAACTAAGTGTTATATTTCATCTGCTTGGTTCTTTCGGTAAAGTCACGTAGAAGGGAAATAATAAAATAATAAAAATAAAACATAAAATAAAATTCTCACGACGTTTCGGACACAACGCAGGTGAAGAACAGGGCTGTAGGAAAGACAGCGTCCGAATGAACACCACCAAGCTTGGCAGCGTATATTGTTATATTTCATTCACGTTTTACCAATATGTTAGTTAACCAACGAGCTTTATTCGCAAAAAATCCAGACATGCACATAAGAGATAAATTGTAGTTCTACTGGACACTAGCATTATTCAGGCATAATTATAATATTAGAATGGCTAATACACTTAGTGTATATGGCCACAGTGGTGTGGTGGATCGCAGCTGGCCTGGTTTGGAATATTTTGATTAAACCATACAATGTGAAATGCTTTACCATTCCAAGTATATCTCTATCGGTTTGTAAGTGAATGATGGCATTTTATTTGTGCCATAGCCACACCTTGCGCAGAGGTGCAAAAAGACAATGGGAGCTCTATTGTTAATTTGATTAGACAAACCTGACTTTTGTATTATTATTACACGCTTTTATTTAACTCACTGTCTGTTGTTGTTGTCGTCTTATCCTCAAATCTTCTAACTCAATTTTAACCCACTTCCCAATATGGTATCGATTGCAAACTTCGTATACTTATGTCTTACTGATGATAATACTATATAGTATTATAAAAAATAAGTATTTTTAAACATTATTTTTTATATGTTATGTTTCGGCTTGGGTCTAATTATTCACGCTCAACTGACGTTGGCTGTAATGACCACGGTCCCTTACGTTATGGCAAGCTTCGGGGCCACTTCCTGGAGTCGTGGAGTTCTGCCATTGCTAGTACATTTCATTAAAGCGTGTTTGAAAAAAAAGTATTTTTAATATTACTTAATTTACATATATAGCTGTTTAAGTTAGACCCATTATAATTAAGAGATTGTGGTCAAACCATTGACCAAGCCATCTGGGTAAGATAATGTAATAAATACTGTACCTCAGGAGATTTAAATAACCACATGAATAACCATTTGATTATTTTGGTACCTTTTGGAGAATATTGTGAAATTATCTAACGACATGTGCACATATATTACACCATATTTGGAATAAAAGTCATTTTTTTTTATTTCACAGTTTGAGAAGGTCAACAAAAGCAATTGTCAGGTTAATGGTGCGGTTGAGTGGAGTTTAATGGCCATTTCCTGTACTTGAAACGTTCCTAGAAACTGGAATGGCCACCTCTAAGTTTTAAATCCAAAGCCAAGTTAGCTGTGGACGTGTACTAATCTGCACTACAATTACTTTTTTAATCACATACCTCACATGTTTTGGATAATATAGTTTGTGTACAAAAGCTGTCTCGGGTGTGGACCAATCAACTTCAAGGACAGTGCATATCATCATCATCATCAGAGTTGTGTCTTTTTGTTTGCATTTTGACTGCTTGTGTTGTGGTTATTGCAAACATGATGCCTTGTATAAAGGTGTCAGTTTTTGTACCAGTTTGAAGGGTAAAAACCTATCACTATATTTTTGCTACTGGTAAAGGAGATGTCTCATAGTGTAAATGCTTACCCCGAGCTCTCAATACTCTGATAGTGCGCTGTCTTTGAGTTGTGCGCCTTTTGGCGTCATCTGGTCCAACACCAATGGAGACTAGGCTCTAAGGAAAGCTGTCTCCGGTGTGGACCAATCAACTTCAAGGACAGTGCATATCATCATCATCAGAGTTGTGTCTTTTTGTTTGCATTTTGACTGCTTGTGTTGTGGTTATTGCAAACATGATGCCTTGTATAAAGGTGTCAGTTTTTGTACCAGTTTGAAGGGTAAAAACCTATCACTAAACTGCAACTGTCTTTTTAAAAACAAGGACAGTGCAACCTCATCCTTGCCAGATCACATGCGTGTGTTTGTTTTCTATCCCGAGAACATGCTTTGAGTAAGACACAATTTTATTGCCTTTCAGGGTGAAAAGGTAAAGTTAGCAGCCCTACAATAACCTTCTCATGCCGCTGTTCGTGGCAGGGCCTCCACCTGAGGGACTCTAGAGAACACCTCGGCAGGGCCATTTGTGGCCTACTTTTCTACACTGGTTAAACGTCTTTGAAGAGGTGGGCATACCCACATTTTATTCCACCACACGCTACCTGCCGATCAACTAACTGCTGTGTACGCATTCATACAGACGGGGGATTCAAATATATAAAACTAGTCCACTGTTTTAACCGAGGTGCCAGGATATTGAACCAGCTGGCTTCTGGATTACAAGTCCAAGAGCGCTAACCATTACGCCATGACATCATCCCCCATCATCATAGTATCAGTTGACAAATGTCTTTCGATTGTCGCTATTCCTATAACGAGGTACAATTAAAAAGAAACAAGAGAACAATATTGCCATTTCATTAAATGCTTTCACAAGTCTGTGACACAAATATATCAAATGGGTGATTATTTTATTATTACAAACAATCTAATTGTTAGTTTGCTTCACAATTTTTCAGATCAAATCTGAAAGAAAACAACATCGCCTCTCTTAACTCATCATCATCACATATATTTTTTGCTATTAATTATTGTATCTTGTAAATCTCATTATGCCTATTTATGCAGTTTTCATTAAACTTTGGAGTCATGGCATCATACAATCATATCATAGTCTTTGAGCTGTGGGCTAGGCAATTACAGTACTGGCTGCATTATACGGTGACCGACTACCATACATTTATCTTGTCCAATTGAAATTCCAAAAACATACCACTTTGGTGCGACTAAACATACCACTTTGGTGCGACTAAACAACAGATGCCCAATTACTTTAAATGTCTGAACTATGGCTATGTGATTTAAATGTGGATACCCACGATTAAATCATGCCATTTGACCTTCAGGTCAATGAGTTGCCCTCTTGCAAAACTAGTTCATGGCAATAAATGCAACTTGTGATTACATTTTTCTCTTCATATTCATTGGGGATGCAGAATGTTTTTTTGATTTGGAATACAGTCCAGGGATTTCAAAGTTCATAAAGGTTTCCCATTTCTATTTTAAATGTGGGAAATATCTAAATTGGAAGGCACTTTGTGTCAGCGTTTTTTTCAGTTTAACATGAAATATTCATTTTAAATTATGGTTATGTGAAACTCGCATAGAGAAATAGAGGTTACTGATCTTTTGTACTGCCAGTCCATGAAAGTATATACAGTTAATTCTGGAAAATACAGTACAAGGCATTTCTGAATATCGACCCGTTTTAGCTGTTGTGCAGTGAATGCAATGGCAGTTATTTATACCCCAGCCCGACCAGTCAATCGTGGCCATAACATTTATATGCAATTGAGTAATACGTGGCCAACAAGTTTCACTTTTAAATTTCGATTTAAAGCTTTCGTGACTGCAGGGATGTTTTACTTGTATTATTTTATTATTTTATTATTTCCCTTCTACGTGACTTTACCGAAAGAACCAAGAAGAAGTTTCACTTTTGTTTGTGAAAATTCGTTCTACACTGTTGCCGCTTTAATGGTTCCCCAAGACAATTTTTTTCATTAAGATTGTCATTTGTCCGAGATGTCTCATTCTCTTAACACTTTGCTTGAATTACTAAAGTGACAATAGTTGTTTTTAGCGATTGAGTATGTTCGCTCTAAGGTTATTGTCCCGCACCCCACCTACCCTTCCCCAATCACAAGCCGATTGAAGCACCTTTTCTTGAAGGAGCTGATTCAAGCTCTCGCAGACACTTTGAAGGTCGTGACAATTAGGGCAGCTGGAGCCATTTCGCAGCAGTGCCCGAGCAGATCCTCCCCCACGCCCTGTGTCATCGCTCCAGCTTGCTCTGCAACACTCGCACACAATAACCAGCAGCTTGTGTGTCAGCTTCACTCTCGAACGGTCTGTGGAAGTAAAGTTTGATACGGTCTGTGGTGGGGGGGGAAGGCCTCAATGGCTGCTCCCTCATTTTGGAACGCCGTTGCATTAGATTTGGGATTCAAGCATTGCCGACCACGAGAAGCCTTCAACTGCTCTTGAAACTCAAGTTCCTTTTAGATGTAGCTGTAATAAATATTCAGCAGAGAAGCATGAGCCCAAGTCTATGTGGGTCGTACTTAAAGTTCCCGGTTATCAATTCTGTTTGTTTTGTTAAAATGTAATTTTTCCCCCTTCCTTTATTTTTGTTTGTAAAAAGAATGTAGTCATGATTTATTCTTTGGTTCTAATAATTTATTATTTTATCTTTAGACGTGACTTAACCGAAAGAACCAAAGAATAATTCCTGCAGTCACGAAAGCTCCAAAATTAAGATTAGTCATGATTTGTATATTTTTAGCTTTACGTGTGTGACCGGTTCCCTATTTCTGTGAAATGTAAAAGCACGTGCCAATACTTGCTGTTTGTACGGTATTGTAACCATGATGGTTAGTTAATCTTTATTGTACAACACATTTACCCGTCGTAGGATGCCCACGAAATAGAGCCGAACGGCTTATTGGGCCTTTGCTGCTGAAATAAAATATATCAAACAAGGCTCATTTCTCAATTTCCTTGGCTGCAGTGCTCGTCCTGCTTACATCCAAACTGCAAAAACTTGCTATTGGTAACCCAGGTGTAGTTTGTAACTTTTATCAACTGGCAATGGCCATTTTTCTCCAAACATGTTGTGTTGCTCATTTCTAGCTTGCAATGGTGCATTGTTTATCTCAAACGTGCACTATAGGTTTGAGTTTCTAGAGTGATATATTTTATACTGGTAGGAACCTCTGGTTACACCAGCCCACAGGGGATTATTGTGTCCGTCCGTCGTGCAGGAAGGGACTGGGTGGGGAGGGAGGGGCTGGGTGGGAAGGGTGGGGCTGGGTGGGGAGGGGCTGGGTGGAGAGGGTGGGGAGGGGCTGGGTGGGGAGGGGCTGGGTGGGGAAGGTGGGGGTGGGAGGGGTGGGGCTGGGTGGGGAGGGGCTGGTCACCCCGTGGTGCCCTTATAAAACTCAACGTTTAACCTACTCACGCCAGCTTGTGCCCGCCCTTACAGTCGGGCATATTTGCGGAATACACCACGCCGCCGTTGACCCTGGCCATTGACCGAGCAACAATAAAATGTGTTGACGCTTTAATTTTTAAAGGGGAAAAGTGTATTAGTTGGGTTTCAGGGGTTAACTTCAGACTCTGCACTAGTTTTTGGCTGCACAGAAGAATTGCAAACTTGGTTTCAAGTTACGCCATGTGGGTAAAGTTTTGTCATACGGGGAAAAAATCATATGCCAAAGATCGGCACCGTATAACATACTGGATGTATAGCCATAACGACGAGTCGGGTAACTGTTAGAAAGCAGAAATGAATAACAACCCACTTTGCAAACTTCAGCAGGACTCAATCCATAAAAAATGATACCTGCTAGACGCCAAATAAATGGCTCAAAATGTCTCACTGACTGTCAAAATATTGTGAAATCCTTCAATGATTGCACATTTTCTCAGAGTGAAGGCAACAGATGAGTGACCCCTAAGGTGTGAATGATGCCTGAAGTGGGGAGCACAGTGCTTTTGAAAGTTGGGATGTGGTCAGAGAGGTAAGAGTGCAAGGTCTTGAAAGATATGCGAGATAACGAGGTGTATTACACGGAGCCATTGGCGTTAGGTAATATTTTGTGTATTTTTCCCAAGGCATGCAAGTAATGGGTCCCTTTATGATGCAATCACAAAAATCGAAAATTATCTATCGAGACTTAAAGCTAGTGACGTGTCTCCGTGCTCCTATTTCTGTCTCGCAGTGGAAATCTTCTAGCTTGCATACTGCATATCCATGCTGCTTTTCACCTTTTCCATTTCATTTGTTAATTGTAGCATGAGGCTTTGGGAAATGGAGGCGTAAAGTTATTTTAAAGACAAAAAGTAGACAATTCGTGTACAGTACAGTTTTACCAGTTTTATTTACAAATTGACATGCTAAGAATTTAATGTTTTCAATTGTAAATTTTCTTTCAATTGTTATCCGAAACGGAGACAATACTTCATAATAATCATAACTGGCATGCTGATGTAAATCAAATGCAATTAATCATGTGGCCATCACAGTAAAGTCACTTTTGGGCCACCCTCTGCCATGCACTCGCCCTATGAAACATTCGCACAAACTTCTGTGTTGTGAGGCTTGACCCAGTCATGTGCCGTATGGACTACGGGTACGCCATTGTAAAAAAATACACAATTGCTGGTTATTGTCAGAAAATGCTGTTATCGCAGTATGGGTCAAATGATTATTTTCCTATCCACGCCTTTCATTGGATTAAAAATGTAGACAAAACATCACTCCTTAAATATAATCACTCACCGTTTTCTGCCATTCTCAGCCACCCTCCGCATTGCAATAGCACCACTTTAATTCCCAGTTGATTGCAGCGTTTATTTGTTGTACACATTTCTTTGGAACAGCTCAAAATCAGTGAAATCAATGAGCTATGTTACCACCAATAAGAGTGAGTGGGTTTATGGTGCAGCTTGGGCTGGAGAAGCCTCAGCGCTACTCCGTTCTCACCTCGACATATCGACGACGCGCCACGGCGTCCCCCTCTGACTGAAGGAGGAGTTCCGATGTTGTTACTCCGTGTAAGGTGTTTGCAGTACAACTCTGGTGAAAGAAACACACCACGTCTTCACTCGGGCGTGCAGAGTAAGTGAACCAATGGAGCAAACCTTATATCGAGATTACAGTAGTCAAGCAAGCCTGAATCTTCTAGAATATATGTGTGATGTCGCGGTGGAATCACTCCAGGTTTGTTGTGAACAGCTGAATCAAATGATGGTCGTCTATCATAACGCAAAATGCCCGCCCTAAGCTGGCCGGGGCAGTGGCACTTTGCCTTTTAAAGCCCCATTATCTCATAGCATCGCGGTGAGCCGAGTAAGCGATGCGCGGTATGTGCTTGGGGGGGATGGGTGCAGATGGCATTGAGCTGCAGAAGAACCGACCAGACCAGACCAACCACCCCCTGCTAAGAGAGAGAGAGAGCATCAACACCCCAGGACCAACAACCACACCTTGAATTTTGATTTAAAGCTTTTGTGACTGCAGGGATTCATATTCTTGGTTCTTTCGGTAAAGTTACGTAGAAGAAAAATAATATAAATATAAAACAATAAAAATTCTCACGACGTTTCGACTGCAACACAAGCAAACATCATCAGGTGTGAAATCCACAGCAAGAAAATGTTCACACCTGATGATGATTGCTTGTGTTGCAGTCGAAACGTCGTGAGAATTTTTATTGTTTTATATTTATATTATTTTATTATTTCCCTTCTATGTGACTTTACCGAAAGAACCAAGAATATGAATCCCTGCAGTCACGAAAGCTTTAAATCAAAATTTACCTGTGAGATCTTCACTCAAAACTGCTCTAGAGGATAATAATAGTTTTTTTACCCTTTTTTTGGCAACAAAACTGACACCTTTTTTCAAGGAATCATGTTTGCATTAACCACAATACTGACCGCAGGTATTGTGGTTAATGCCAACATGATTCCTTGAAAAAAGGTGTCAGTTTTGTTGCCAGAAAAAGGGGTAAAAAAACCTATATTATTATATTTTCTACTGGCAAAGGAGGCCTTATGATGCTCTAGAGGAGTTGTACACCCTTAGCTGCCACTGCTATTCAGTGGCCTGAAATCAAATGTTTCGCTCCGGATGACCGCTGCAAAGTATGATCTTGTGTTTGATTACAGTGTGCTGATCTTAAAGGTGCATTGAAAAATGTTGATACTCCTACTGATACTCCTGCTGTTATAGAGTGACTCATGCTGCCAGCTATGGCTGCAAAGTTGGTAGTACATGCTATGTATATAGTTTATTGTAAAATTTCAATCAGTTTCTATGATCACTGTTGCATTGCTTTTATAATTTTATTTTGGTGATTTTGGTGATTTCCCTACTACGTGACTTTACCGAAAGAACCAAGAAAATGAACCACACCTTGGCAAATTATTTGGTGAAGTTGATGCTGCTGCGTTGGCGGTGGTGCACAAGCACGAATAACAATGGCAAAAAAAACGTCAACACATTCGTCCACAACACTGTGGTCTTAAAAAAATAAGACGAAGACATTTTGGGCAATAGCCTTTCTTCAAAGTACACCTTTAAAATGACCTTTAGTTTGAGTTATTTTTTGTGTTACTAAGTTTCCACTCACTTGTTTGGTACAAAAGTGGAATAGAACACAAATACGCATGGAGGGATGAAGGAATGCACGCTTGGAATAAGGGGAATTACACAGGGTCAGTAAGAGGAACACATGGATCAAGGAACACATGGGAATTAGAAGTACGTGTTCTGTTCAGGAAAGTAAGTGGGCCTGGGCACGTCGCCAGAGGGGTTTGATGGCCAATACTAATAACTCGTGTTTGTATATCGCCTAATCCATGCCAGCTGCATCTCTTAACGCTACACCATCAATATTTTTGACGCTATAAATCCACAAACACGGAGGTGCATATACAGTAGAGTCACTTAAAATGTTTAAGCAAATGAGTGTTGATGAATTTGGAAGGAAGCTGCAGCACCTGGAGAAAACCAACACGGTCGATACTCATATCTGATGCAGGGCAATCAAGCGTTATTTAATATAGCGCCCCTCACAATAAAATCGTGGCAGAGCGCTTAAAATGTAAATATAGCATTACATCACTAACATATGGAATACACAAAATAGTCAATAGTATACACAGTTCTAAATGTTTAAAAGAGATTATAAAAATGCATGTTTAGCCTAACAACAACAAAAACCTGCAAACCCTTCCTTATTGGATGAAACAGATGGACATTAGGCCACACTTTGCTGAAACCACCTCGTGACAAAGCCAGGTTATGGCGACTTCGACACCTCCAGCAAGGTCGTTTTGCAACAAGATGTATAACCCACCAACCCTCGCTGCCAACCACAGTGCGGATTACAGGTGTGCGCCACCACTGCCCGGCATGCCCGAGGGCATTGGCAACGGCTAGGGTAGAAGGCCTTTGTCCAGCAGTGGATAGGCAATGGCTGATAATGGTAGATAATTCCTGAAGCAACCACACAATCATCCCTGTACATGTTAAGTATTTAAAATAGCTGGGCTGCCATCACCACTCAAACAACCATCCCTAGACAACCACTCTCTGAAAAGCACCTTGAAATTACAACCCCAGAACCATGAACACACTCCCACACAACAGTATTTTAACAAATGTTTTTTTTGTTATAAAAGCTCTACATACAACCTCACTGTACACGTGTTAGAATTGATGCATTTCAATAGATTGAAGAGGAATTCGTGGAAATGTTGTTTTTTGACGGAATGGATGTAGGGGCGGAAAATGAGATACAATATTACAGGTGAGGAAAATGTTAGATTACAGTACTCTTGTAAAAGTGTGACTGAAAACACATAGAGGAGAGAGGAAGAAGTTTAGGTACAGGAGATAATTCACGTCTTGAGCCTGGACTTGGCCAACAACCAGCAAAGACCAATAACACTGAGACATATCCACAGATCCACCAACATGAACACACTCAGACCATCCACTTCCATTTCCAGAAAACCAATCTTAAGGCAGAAAACAAAGTGAGCCTGACAGTCTGAGCAACACCCCTTTGATAATGCAACCGCTCAAAAGATAGCACAGATCATCACGGCTCACCGCCTCACCCCCAACTCCATTCCGTACATTTCATGACTGCTTCTGTTGACAACACGTATGCCATTATTGTTTTACCTCCATCACGTGCAGGTATTATTAACATGAGCAAACTGCCCTACCCATGTATTATTGCCACACCTGACGAGAATACTCTCTGTGGTTAACCAAATGTTTGTCGTTACTGTAATATCTATGGGACTTTTTTTGGCAGTATCAAAATTATGAGAGAAAAAAATAAAATGCGTTTACTTCTAGATTTGAAGCTTTCGTGACTGCAAGGATTCATATTCTTAGGTTTTTTCGGTAAAGTCACGTGACTTTACCGAAATACGTTTACCCTTTCTGGCAATGATTCCAGGTCAAAATAAAGGTGACAGCATACGGCATTTTTATTGTTGGTCGTTAGTATCTGAGGGTATCATTTCTCAAAGTGGATGCACGTTATACACTAAAACGACACATGGATTCTATCTTTTTGTATATTATTGGTTATTCTGTCTCACACACACATGGACGACTTTGGTTTGTGTTCGTGATGAGGCGTCGGCGAGGGTGATAGCCGCGGCAAAGCAGCGATCAGAAAGCAGACAGAATCATCTTCTTGGTTCTTTCGGTAAAGTCACGTAGAATGGAAATAATAAATAATGTCTACTCGACAGACCTGCTCTCCACCTGAGGACGGCTGCTTGCGTTGTGGCCGAAACGTCGTGAGAATTATTTTATTATGTTTTATTTTTATTACTTTATTATTTCCATTCTACGTGACTTTACCGAAAGAACCAAGAAGATGAATCCCTGCAGTCACGAAAGCTTTAAATCGAAATTTAAATCAGACAGAATCAGTATATTTATACTGGACGAAATCCGATGAGCTATAAAGCTTAACAGATTTCCACATTAGTCAAGTCGCTTGGGTGATGCATCCCCGCCGTACGAGCGAGGGGATGGCAGTGTTAGCGAACATGCCAACACACAAAGTTATGAAAACGATATTGTTAATTGCTACAGAACATTGATACACCAGTTGGTGGATACAATATATTACAGGATTTGGTATGAGTTGCACTCACGAATTTACGTTCAAATATATTGGATTATTCTGTCAATATTTTTGTTCACATGGGATTGATTTCAATTACAGCAATATCCCGGTTTACGTTGGGGATGCGTTCCCAAAATGTGCGACGACGAATATCGAAACGACGTAAATCAAAGCAGTTTACAGGGTAGGTGGAGGCGAAGGCCAAGACGACGGATACGAGAGAGGACGGACGATGCTGTCAGCGACGTAAGTGTGGGCTTGAGGCGACGCAAATTGGGTAGCGGTGTTCATAAAGTGACGACGTATTTACAAAACGACGCAAACCGGGGGAGACGTTAAACGGGGTGTCACCGTACATAATTGCAAATGCTCAAGCGCTGTGAATTATTTTGCTCGTCAATTACGACTGACCAATTGCTGTTATCTATAGGTCGACCTGCGCGTTGGTCATTTGTTATTTGGAGACTTTGCCTCACGCTGCTACGACTATCTTCATGAGTCGAGGTGTATGCGAATAACTCATTTAAATCTGCAAGTATACATTCTCAGGGTCTCCGTCATCATTGGTACAGAGGTAGTTGGGGTATAACAAAAACGCTGCTCAACCCAACCTTGATCTGTAATGAGTCTTCTAATGCTCCATACTCTTTGTTTTTTTTAGGCACACTTAAGCGGTTGTGCTTTCGCTGCGTTGTCCCCACCTGAAGACGGACGTTTGTGTTGCGCCCGAAACGTCGTGATTTAATTTAGTTGTTTTAATTTTAAATGTATTTAATTTATTACCTACGTGACTTTACCGAAAAAACCAAAGAGTTATGGATCCTTGCAGTCACGAAACTTCAAATCTAGAATCTTCTAATGCTTTCAGATCAGGCAATGTTACAGCGTTATAACCTCCAACACGCTGCTCAAGTGCGCCTGGGGTCAAGGGTCAGCAACCTTTGAACCCTACTCTCAATTGCTACAGGAAACAAAGCCAAGCCTCGAAAGGCCTAACTTCACCACACGTCTTGTAGGAACTGACTCTTCGAGCTGCAGTGAACCAATGATTGTGCCGATTAAGATGTACTCATGTCTGATATGCTATTGTTCACAATTGCACCCAATACAACAAAAAGCAGAGGAGGTTGCGTCGTGAGCAACCGTTTGTAACCTGAGAATGTAACCAAATTTAAGGATAACTACAGTACACAGTATGTTTTACTTTCGAAATGAAACCTGATGAAAACCATCGCAACAAATAGTGTAGTTGGCACGTATTGTATTGAGTTGCTTGGAATCAGAATGTTGCAAATCTTAACTCAGCCAATCATCCCTCCGGGGTCAAAAAAAACAAGTAACACTTTTTGAGGAAGTCAACAGTGGTTGTCCCGTCGACAGACTCGCCCCCGCCATATGAACGTGGAATTTGCACGTTCATATGGATGAGCACTACCTCAATGCTCATTTGAGCAAGAAGCCACCTTCTGTATGCTAATACACTGACCCTAGCGAAAACAATTCAAACTGACTCAAGCCAAATAGCTTCTACAGTATTGCCCTAACTATATTTGAGATCATCTAACCCAGGGGTCGGCCAACCTGCGGCTCCGGAGCCGCATGCGGCTCTTGAAATATAGAGGGTTTTCACACTTCAACACACCGGTGGGCTAAAGCAGTGAACTATTTGTATTTTGTCAACGTGACACTTTTTTACTGATTGGCCGTGTCGGGTGGTGGAGGGTTACGACACATTTATAAATAACGCGATCTAAACCCAAAAACGTTGATTATGAGAGGGTTTTTTGATCGAATTCGAAGTATTTTTGTGTTGGTTACTGACCCCCGATCTAACCTCTCCATATTTTAGTCACACTTTTTTTTAAGTGATGCTCGTCATCGTCATTATCATCTTACTGGCTGTGAACTCTGATAGATGTTCCCCTCTGGTATGCCAATTCCACCAATCATTCTCTCGTCTTTGCACCTTTTACTTTGCTTACAGCAGTTCAATCAGCTTGATCAATAGCAGTTGTGTATTTATATAATTGCCTATGACCGATGCAGCCAGAACGCGCCTGCTCTCGACATATCTGGTGAAGCTAAGCAGGTTGAGCCTGGAGATTGGTCGACCAACATGCATGTTGTTGCAGGCTATTGACTGTGCGACTGTGTGGTGGCCAGCAGAGGTCAGTGTAGAATAATTGATTGCTGTACATATTCTTGGTTCTTTCGGGAAAGTCACGTAGATAGAACAAAAAATTACATTTTAAATAAAAGCCAAAAACTTTACTTCGCTGGTTCCACATCTATGCTATTTGCTTTCACCAACATGAAATGGTCAGCGTGGTGAAATACGGTAAAATAACCCCCACGACATGGGGGGGGGCACTCATTCAGCAGTGGATTGACAAAGGTGCTATACATGTACAGTGCTGTATCTGTATATTATATAAATACGAAGCACGTTAAATGGATGCCATATGTACCATAGAAGCCAAGCTTCCTACATTTTGGCAACATGTCAAAACCACGAAATTTAGAATTTCAGTAAAGTAAAAATAATAATAAATATGTAAACAAATAAATATGATATGGTAATGGTTAACCATAATTTGCAATCACAATTCATGCAGAGGAAAATATCAAGCCCACATTTAGAAAAACTACCGTCATTTAAAGCTTCCCTGTAAAGATAAATAGCTCACACAATACATGACTTAAATCAAACAGAGAAAAAAACATTTACACGCACAGGATGGTGAAACAATATGAATGACAACACATTCGTCAATAACACTGCATTAAAAGGATACAATATATACGAGACAACGTTTTGGGTAATGGCCCTATTTCAAAGCACATAGGTCAGGAGTGAATTGACAAATGTGTTGCCAAAAATGTTTAAATGGCATCACAGCATGCCTTCGAGCACCAGTGCTCCATATCCTGCCTAGAATACTAACCACATAAAAAGGCCTCTTCTTATTGTTCACACAGTTGTTCCAATTAATTTTCTGTCAGTCAAGATTTGAAAAGATTCTCTACAAGCCAAGAAGGCATTTCCTTTTTGTGATTTACAACAGCCATAGATTTTATATTCCTGTAAAATCAGATGCCACAAACTGACACGAGGCTTATTATTTCTGAATCTTATTTCCTTGCAAGTAAAAAAAATAGAATTCAATATGTTTAATAAAATGGCACTTTCACATGTGGAAATGTACTACCACAACACTTTATTCCCATCATCTTGGATATATGATATTTATTAAGATACAGAGCATGTGTTGAGAAAACATCATCTTCATTATATTATATTCAAGCTACTTGTATTGAAGGCCAGCAGTGCCACAGTGGTGAGTGCACTGCACTTTCAATCTGGCAACAGGAATTTGATTCCCGACCTCCTGTCTCCAGCACCCTGCACCTGCGACTCTGGGTCTGATCCCGTGACCCAGCACCTGAAGTGCAAGAAAGAGTGCCTTGGACCTGAACGTCGAGGATTGTCCAACCTCCCTGGCTACCTTGTAGTGTAAGTACCTTAGATGCTTTAGCCCCTTTAGTTCTATAGACTAGTTTGGCCCCATAACTATAAGCCTCTTTCCCATGATTTAGACTTTGATAGCCATCTCTGGAGCTCGAGGCTGTGCCCTCGATTAACTGGAAGAGGATTAGGAATTTTACCAGAAGTACCTTTGCCCTGATAAGATCTTGTCCTTGAGTAGCCTTAATATGTTTCTTCGTACCTTGGATCTCCTTTTGATTTTCGTCGTTTATCCTGCATGCCCTGTTGATATTGTTATATCCAAACTCAAAGTATGTTTGGCTATGATTGTGTCGATTTAACATGTGTTTGTAATTGCTGAGTAACCCTCAGATACCATTGCATACTTAATTATATTGTTCCTTGCGTTACTTTTTCCTTGCCTTGTATCTTTGACCTGGAATCAGTTTTTTTTTTCTGGAGAGATCTGCTGCTTGAGACAAATTCAGCCAAGACTATATATAACTGTTTCTATTTTGTATTAATTTCCATTATAGTAATCTATGAGTTTCGAGTAAAAATACATTCATAGACAAACAAGTTGTGACTGGACTACGTCTCGTGTATAACGGTGGCTTGTTGGTCTGTCTGTGGAAAGCCCTTTCAGAGGAAGTTTGGTCTGAGACCTATGTCGGTGCTTAAATGTAGCCTCCGAGAGGTGATATCACAGACTAACCCTTGCAGGCCAGAGCTGGCAATGGCAGTGTGCGTGCTGTGTTACATCACAGCTCTGCACATGCAATCGTAGATAGTTATCGGTAAATGTGTTCAACAGCACACTTGTTTTTTCTAGGCAGGTTATTTAAGAACTGATTATATATATTTACAACACATGAGGTTTCATGGCATTCATTTGTGGCACACGTTGCAGTGATTTAGATGTTGTTTTCAGTTTGTGTTCAATTGATCTTCATTCTATTGGTGGAATATTATCATAGGCTGGAAATGTTGTTGCTTGGAAGGTTTTTCAGAAATGAGTGGTATTTGCTTACACACCCCACAGATATGCGTGCTCGATCACGTTCTGTTTACTTTATCTGTTTACCAACGAAAAAGTACCCACTGGCATGTTATCAGAGACCATTGCATACTTTATTGTATTGTTCATTGCATAACTTTACTTTGCCTTGAACCTTTGCCTTGGAAGCTGGTTGTCCTCCAAGGTTTGCTGCTCGAGACAAAATCAGCCAAGATGTTGTATAACTGTTTTTTATTTTGATAGTTGTCACTTTAGAACCAATGTACTGTAGTAACTAGAATTCCAGTGGGTGAACTTGTATGTGGTAGATTACATTTCATAATAAAGTTTGTTAATTAAGTTAAACATATGGTCGTTAAATATATTTAGCTACATCCTGCATATATAGACGATCGTGTATGGTAATTATGTTGAGTTTCAATAACTAAACAACATCTATTACTCAGAAAACCTTAGTTAGCATCAACATAACACGACTTTCTCCAAACAGTAATGCATTTCTAATACCTGTGTCCCAACTGCCCACAACCGTCCTAATGTCAAAGTCAAAAATATGTCTTGCTCTCCTGTTTACAGGTCTGAGCCAGTGATAGAAATTCAACATTATAAAATTTTATACCTACATGACTTTACCGAAAGAACCAAAGAGTATGGATTCCTGCAGTCGCGAAAGCTTCAAATCAAGATTATTATGTCTGTTGACTTCCCTACAAAAGTGACACTTATTTTAGCAATCCCAGAGGAATGATCGAATGAGTAAAGTTTTTTTTAACTCGCAAGCTTCCAATGGCAAGCCATTCACTCTACTGTTGGGTCACCTGACCAGTTTTCTACTTTAACTTTGTCTTTAAGCCAAGAATGCACAGCCTCATCACTGTACAGATTTTCCAGAGGTCGGCAGTGATGGAAATCTGAAGAGGCTAGGTCTGGGCACTATGTTGGATATTATAGAAAAAAGGTTTCCCATGAATTCCATTGTTGCGCGTGCAAATTATGTTTACTTTATTGTCTGCCATTAACATTTTAGCACCCAAAAGACACAAACTTTTCAGAAATTCAACTCATCATGGATTTTGATTTAAAGCATTCGTGAATGCAGGGATTCATATTCTTGGTTCTTTCGGTAAAGTCACGTAGAAGGGAAAACAATTTTAACAATAAAAAAATTTAAACAATAAAAAAAATTAAACAATAAAAAAACATGGATTATTGAGTACACTGTCACCATACTAACCCATGTGACTGCTGATAAGTGATTAATTCTTACCCGACTATTATTTAAATGAAACCTCTCACCATGAGCAGAGTGAGATGGCTTTGAGGCGTGCACTCATCTATCTACATTTTTGTCATGATAACAACGATGCCATTCTTCACATCCTGATTGTAGATGTCCCACATAGTTTAAATGTCTTAAGTATGCAGTCGCCACTACATCACATTCTTTGTTAAATCTAACTTGTCTCTACAACGACGGATGATAAAATAGAATGGCTTGTCGCTCTGCTATAGGCAGCTGTGCAAGGACATGGCCATCTTTGAGCAGGTGACATCTAGGACAATGCTCCATTTACTAGCCTTTAAAAAAAATTTAGGTTACAGAATTATTAAACATATTTTTGAAACATCATCATACATGTACTTTAATGTACGGAATTATATTACATTGTACAGTGTCTTTTCTAAAATACTAAAATACCACAAGTAAAAAAGTAACGAGTAACTTTTTTTTACTGACATTGTCTCGTGCATATTAATGCGTGTTACAGCAGATCTTTAGTGGTGTGCCTGTGTGTCATAAATGTAAGCACGCACGTGATAGTTTTATTTTGCTTTTGTTGATTGACTGATGAAGGCTTCAAGTTAAAAAAAATATATTACAGTGTAATATAACAGGTACTTTAACACGTAGTAATCGTTTGTATGGAAAAATTCACGAATAATAAGTACGACTTATAAATTATATTCTTGGTTCTTTCAGTAAAGTCACGTAGAAGGGAAATAAATAAATATATAACAATTAAATTATCACGACGTTTCAATTGCAACACAAGCAATCATCATTAGGTGTGAAAACCACAGCAAGAAAATTTTCGAAACGTCGTGAGAATTTTATTGTTTTCTATTTATTCTTTTATTATTTCCCTTCTACGTGACTTTACTGAAAGAACCAAGAATATGAATCCCTGCAGTCACGAAAGCTTTAAATCGAAATTTTACTTATAAATTACCACTTTTTATCTACGTAGTGTAATCCTCATAACTCAGGGTTGATGTCCATGACGGATGCATTCATATACATCGTGATCTTCAGTGTCTCTCATGGAGAGTGACGTCCAACTGCTAACATTATCCCACCGACTGATCCGTTTCTTTCCTCTTCCATTCCACTTTCCCTTGAATAATCATCTTCACCATGATTAACACTACGTGATAGTGATTATGTCCACACAGACACAGCCAAAGACTCATACCGATTAATCATGTGAGGGTCAAATATATTTTTCCATACAATACTTTGACATTTGCAGAACTGGTGGATGAGGTTTTAATCTCTTCGCTTGTTATTGGTTTATTTTATCAACAGGGGGCTCTCTCGTATATACGTCGGGTGTTAGCATAAATCCAGCATTTTAAAAATCACTTCAATAATAATATTAATATTTTAGCGCAAACACAATAGTTAATGGCTTAAACTGAAAAGTCTTAACACAGATTATGAAACTGCCAATGAATTGCCAGGAAACTCCAGACCGAGTATAAGAGGTTGCGTTGTAAATCTGAAAATGAAGTTCTACTATAAACTTCCTCAGTAATGAAGAACTGCACTGTATCACAATCACACCTCAGACATGAACACTTTATCTTCTTGGTTCTTTCGGTAAAGTCACGTAGAAGGGAAATAATAAAATAATAAAAATTAAACAGGTCTGTCGGAAAGACAGCGTCTGAATGAACACCACCACGCTTGGCAGCGTATATTTAAGCTCGGTTGGAGGGGGAAGAGCGCCTTGACTTAAATATACGCTGCCAAGCATGGTGGTGTTCATTCAGACGCTGTCTTTCCGACAGACCTGTTCTTCACCTGAGGACGGCTGCTTGCGTTGTGGCCGAAACGTCGTGAGAATTATTTTATTATGTTTTATTATTTTATTATTTCCCTTCTACGTGACTTTACCTAAAGAACCAAGAAGATGAATCCCTGCAGTCACGAAAGCTTTAAATCGAAAAATGAACACTATACATAGAGCTTCTGAATTTTCGGTGTTTATGTAAATGTTCAGTGTATTTGAAGTTTTCGACTCTTCTCTGTATATGTCTACAAATCAGGGGCTTGTCGTGCTTTCACTTTTCATATCATGCAAAGGGACACATGTTGTCCTCTACTTATGAAAGAGTTCGGTTCTAGAAGTCTGTTCGTAAGTCGATTTGTTCGTAAATCCTACTTTACTCCCGTCGATTCCGAACATGTTGTACAGCATGTACACTAAACACGGGGAATGGCTTTAAAAGTTGTATACTATCATGCAGATGTAGATGCCAGTGGTTCTTATTTTTCTGAAGATGTAGATGCCACCACGGCCGTCTATTACGTGGCGGTTGAACTTATGACTCTCGGTCCGAACAGGCAACTGGACATACGGACAGGTTTGTTCGTATCTCTGAAAGTTCGTAAGTAGAGGAATCCCTGTACATGTTTAAGCTTATAGTCCCTATAAAATCAGTTATTTCATGATTTTGAAAAAATGTTGTCGACGAACTGTGCACTACTGGATGAAAGTCTTCCACAATCTGTCATCGTTTATCATGGTTAGGCAATGCAGCAACAAGCAGTCTGGTTTCTATGCGCGAGCTGATGGATGTGTTCGTTCCTCTGTCTGCCATTTCATAACCAGTGTTGATAATTAGCCATCATCTCTTCTAGCATTGATGTGTCCCGGCCATGCATGCTTTTTTTAATACTAAACATGGTATTCTTTGGGTCTTTCGGTTAGTCACGTAGATAGGTTCAAAGAAAATAACAAAAATAACAACACGAACGCTTGTGTTGCGATCGAAACGTCGTAGTTATTATTTTCTTTGAACCTATCTACGTGACTTTAGCGAAAGACCCAAAGCATATGAATTCCTACAGTCACTAAAGCTTTAAGTCAAGACTAAACATGGTGTCAGGTGTTCCTCGTTCTTTCAACGTACTTTCAAGAGTGCACCTATTCGTGTGCTTTTGCGTACTGTTAAGCTTTAGTCCCAGTTTATTTCTAATTGTCCAGGGTTATCTTTATTCATAACAGGTAATGCAGACTAAGTGAAAACTTTCGTCTTTAGGCACATTGATATGTTCCTAGGTAACCATAATTTATTTCAGTTTTAAGAAAGCACTTCAACTTCCTCCGGCTCAACTCTTTATTGCATCAAATAAATTCTCATACAATCATTTAATAAATTCTGGAATAATGTCTAATGAAACGAGGAACCCATTTATGGTGTTTATTGGAGTATTTATTGGATAAACACCACTTACATGATTTTTGTATAGGGGATGTTTTATAAGGATACATCTGATAAAACTACCCCTTGTAGGTTCAGAGGAAATATATATTTCGATACGCAAGTTTGTGAAAAATGCACCCGGAATATTTCACTTACTGCATTGTAGGATTGTGGAGAATTCTAGATTTGAAGCTTTCGTGACTGCAAGGAATCATATTCTTAGGTTTTTTTTCGGTAAAGTCACGTAGGTAAAACATCAAAATTAATGAAAATAAAATAAAATAAAAACAAAAATCACGACGTTTCGGAGGCAACACAAGTCTCCGTCATCAGGTGGGACCGTCACAGCCAGATTAGCTGCATCAAGTGAGGCAATGATTCAAGATGTAATCCCTTAAAAGCGAGTTGAGGGGGGAGGAGAGGGAGGGGGGAGCTCATCAGAATATGGTAGCCAATGAATGGAACGTATCGGAAGGGAGGGGGGGCAGGGCCAAAAGGGTTGGCGACGGCGTGGAAGCGATTGTGCGCAAGCGACAAACTACTGCACACGCCAACACAATGGACAGAGAGGGGGAGGGGAGGTCTGATACACATGATAGACAAAAGAACGAAAATGCCCATGTTTATACCAATGCTGGCTGAACAATGAAGAGAGTACTGTTAAAAAATAACTGGGGATGTTAACACTCGGTAAAGTAAAGTAAAATAGTGCCTGTCAGGTAAGATGGTCCAAAAAATTGTAATTAAGTCTTTTTTGCGTGGTTGATAACATCTTTCCAATGATTACTAAGTTTGTACCCATCATCACGGTTGAAATTATGTCTGTGTTTGTATATTTGTATGGCTTCGTGTACAAACCTTTGATGGTAGCCGGGAGGTTTGCAGAGAACCTTGGTCTCGGAAAAGACAATTTCATGAGAGCCCACCGAGTTGTAGCAATGATCGGCAACGGCAGAAGAATCAGTTCTGCCGTGTTTCAGATCTGACTTGTGCTCGCGGACACGATCAGAAACATGACGTTTCGTTTCTCCAATGTAGCAATCACCACAAATGCAACTCAATTTGTAGACTCCAGGATACTGTAAGTTTTACCTACGTGACTTTACCGAAAAAAAACCTAAGAATAGGATTGTGGAGATTTGAGTAAAATGCCTTCATTCACCAATGCATTGATCACGGCTGATTTTGAGCATAATAATGGATGGATTTCACCAACGTGGTTAATGCCCAGGACCGGTTTCAATGCGACGCTCTGCACACGTGTCCAAGTTTCGAACTCAGGTTTCGTGGTCATCACGCATTGTGGTGTGGAGGCAGCGGTGCAGTGTAGAGATAGGACAATGAGTACAATGTATGGTTTTAAAATACAGTAGTTAATTGTTTACCAGAGTTGTAAGTAAATAATTAACAGTTCTAAATTGAAAGCAATGGTACACACTACAGTACCTGGCCTCAGAGTTCAAGTAAGTGCATGAAAGTAGTATGTTCAATATATGTATGAAAATTTTATGAGTTTGTGCTGCAGGTCATTGATTATAGCTATGTGTATTATGGATATGTAAACACTGTAGAAAACATATACTTCCCGATGTATGTAGTTCTACTTTGTAGCACTGGAATGGTAGCTTTATACACTCTGCTAAGCAATTACTGTTATACAAATACTGTCTATGTTAAATGTATTTCATTACATGAACCATAAAATTAATCATCCGACTCAACATTTATACATATACAATAATTGTTATGCATATGATCATGTATCTAATAGGGTCATTAATCATTGGTGTAAAAACAACAACACAAAATAATGACTTCATGAAATTACAGAAATAGTTATTGTAACTGAGGTGCCCAAGTTTTTCAGGGAGGCCAATACATCTACAAATATTACGATACTGCGATTTAAAATTACGGCATGCACAATCATATTTGACCAGTTAAACGATAACTGGTAAAATGTACATTGTGTTCGATTGACAAGATCAACATTATTACTTGTGCATTGCCATTCGTTTCCTCTGTTTTAATATATTTTGAGGAGATTAGATTGATTTCGTTTATAGATTTCTGGCAATACTGACATTCGTTTTACTGCATATCCATGAACAACATTGGCAAGGTACTAAAAAACACATATATCTCTGGATATAGCATGACTAACACAATATACACAGCAACATCTTGAAGGGGGTAATGGTCCTCACAATACAAAAAATATGGAATTTATACCGCCGGTTCAGGGACGTTAACGGAGATGCCCACTACTATCCCAATGCTTGTTGGTGGACACCGTCATTTAAATAGTTGTTATCAAAATGTGCTTATCGGGTAAATGTGGTCCTGCTGCTGTACTGCAGTGTGGGTACTGGGCGGTGTGATTTGCTCACGTGGCCCCTTGCTTCCCAGGCTTACGAGAAACCCCATTTTTGGGTTGTCCTGCCTTAGGGATCAATACAAACGGACTCTTGTAACAATATTTAACAATGCTTTTCATGTTATTGTGTTATGCACAATCAAAATACAACTTTAATCTCTCCGGACTATGCCAGTTAAATTACGGATGCAAATTCTTGGTTTTAGGTGATGAGAACAGATGTATCTTTTTGGTTCTTTCGGTAAAGTCACGTAGAAGGGAATTAAAATAATAAAATAATAAAACATAATTAAATAAATAATTCTCACGACGTTTCGGCCACAACGCAAGCAGCCGTCATCAGGTGAAAAACAGGTGCGTCGGAAAGACAGCGTCTGAATGCAGATGTAGTTTTAATGTAAGATTTCACTCTTGCTTTACCAATCCTGTACCATCCCGGGGGGGGGGGGGTTCAAAGGGACGACGCCCCCCTCCTGCTGAAGGCTCAGGCCCCTTTACAAATTCTTATGCCGTAGTCAAGTCAAAAAAGTTGGTACAATATTTAACACCAGTGGCAGATTATTCTCATACATATGGGGGTGGCGAGGGCTAGGGCATGAATGCAAGATAGACAAAGGCAGATTATATCTGTTTAACATTTCTTTAATGTTTGTTTAACATTGCTTGTGTCGTGCCCCCCTTGATTTTTTGTATGCCCCTCTTTAAAATAAGGTCACACTACAGGTCCAGTACACATACAAGGATTGGACCAATGATTAATGTTGACTAACCATTGCATGTTTACTGGGGAGTTGCTTTTTACTCTATTTTATATTAGTGCATAAGGCACCGACCTACAAAAATGGATGTTGGCATGTTACCGTATTTATTGTGTGCTTCACAATTTTGGATAATAGTAAACACTCCCTTACAATACCTCTTTGATTTGTGATTGTCAGGACCTGTGAAATAATAGTAAAAATGTATCTAATTTAGCAAGAGCTTTACACACGTTTTAATTATTAAACCATGATCACATGACAAAAAAATAACCATAATAAACATTGCGATCGAAAATGTCAGTGGTGTCATGTTATGGATTGTGCAATACATGAATTGTGGAGGCTATATGTGGTTGAAAATAGATGTAATGGTGAAAATAACTCACAATTTTGGGAAACATCAAAATCACTAGCAGAGGCCATGTTTATGTTGTACTGTTGGAAAGATGCTATATCAATTGTTCCACTTTGTAAAAAACAATTAACTAATTGGATTGAGAATGGCTGGATTACAAGATCAATGAGAATTTTAACATTTAAAATCTTTAATAATGTGGCGCCACTTCCAGTGCAGTCTTGTTGAAGGGCGCCCTTCTAAAACGAATGGACCATGAAAGGTAATTAAGGCAATGAATGTGAACTTTTTTACGCATTCTGCACAGTGCAATAACAGTGTCTGCGTAGAAAGGCTATCAAGACATCACTGTGTGACTATTTCAAGAAGTCATCCCTCTACATGAACACTTTAACAATGGTAATTTGATGTGACATAAATATTGCGGCCGAAAAAAACTTGCAAGAAATAACAGACAAGGTGGACAGATAAGGCAGAAGCCTGAGAATCAATCCAGACAAAATAAAGGTGGTGTCTGTGGCAAAGGAAGAACAGAATCATGATTAAGTGCAAGGAAATAGTGAACTGCAAGTACTTGAAATGTGAATGCTTGAGAGGCCTGATATGGTGGGCAGAAATATGCGAGAATGATATAAAAAGAGGATCGGTCTGACTGCCGTGACTGTTGACAGATTAACAATATCTGGAAAGACAAAAACACATCGATAAGGAGCAAGGTCAAGGTGTACGAGTCGATGGACCGTTTAAGAAGGATGTGGGAATTTCTACACTGCAGAGACTGACAAATTTTGAAATAACAAAATGGCTGGAAGTGAAAACAACCTCGGACAGACGGATGGAAATAAGACTAAAGTGGTCCGTACATGTTACAATAATGAACTGGGATTAGATTCTGCACTTAGCGATGCCACATACACACGCAGAAGGAAACAGGAGCAGGGGAAGAGAAGCAAATGGAGACATGACGGAGCAAGAGATTGAGAGGAAAATGAGTGAGAATGAATGAAGCAAGGACGTTGTCTCGCGAATGAGACACGTAGAGTAAATCATTCGGCCCTATTATCGTTGATGAATGAGCTGACAGAAAGAACGTATGAATTTGATATGTAGGGGGCAAGTGGCATAGTGGTTTTTCCACTGCAATAAAAGCCTTGTTGCCTGAATTTGATTCCTGGCCATAGCTGACATCAGCGGTGAGTGATATTTGAAATAGTCCGGGCCTCCTACTTCACAAACCTGAATTGACCAGAATGGTAATGTATGGTCAAACACCTGCTATGACCAACATGTCAAGTTTGGATTGACACAGTGCTGTACATTACTATATAAATTACGTGTCTCATCAATGAATTGAAAAGCAATCATTTCAACAAGATATTGCAGTAAAACTAGTAAGAATGTTGCAATAGCAATCTACCCATTTGGTCATAAATTCAATTGCTAAAATGAGCTTTTTACTTCTTTCGTGGCTCAGATAAAGTCACACTTTTAATTTGAACAAGAATTATAAGTGATATATTACAGTGCTACAGTCATGCCCAGGTTATTTGAAAATGTTCGATGGCTCGCCAAAACCCGCTGAGAGGATGACCGGATCACCGAAAATGTGGCCGAATCCCGTCAGTTCTCAGAAGATAAGTCGGGTTTGAGCCTGGATAGTCCTTGTATAGGTGACCACCAAGTACACAAAACAGCTGTAGTAGGTGCTGTGGGCAGCAGAGGGAAATGCAGCAACATCCATTGTCCTGTTCCCCCCCGCCCCCACCTTCACCAACCTGCACTGACTAGCGTGGTGAGCTTTAGTGAAATCACCCTCACTGCCTGCATGGCATGCGGAGACCCTCACCCAGCAGTTGATCGACAAACAGGCTGTATGTGTACAATGTAATGTATCATATTGTTCGTGCCATAAAGTTATTCATTTCAAGCCACGCTAAAATGGGAAGCTGCCATTGGAATAATAACGCGTAATTTGAATGGTATGGATTCAGACAATCCATTGGATCGATAATTAACTGTGTTCCATTTGTGATACCTGGGAGATAGGGAGGTTGATGATGAGGATTGCGGAATGGGTGTGCATGCGATTGGTGCCTGATTGGAAGGTACAAGGAATTTGGGCTATTGACAAGACTACTCAGACCTCACTGCAACATGCATCCATTCTTTTATTGTTATTGACTTCCGCCGGGACCAAGACCCACTGATATAAAAAAAAAATACAACTCATGTACACATTGTAATTTGGTAGGTAAGACCAAACAATCTTGCGTGCAGACACTACATAAATTCTTTACAATAATCATAATCTTCACCCCTTTGTCAATCCACTGCCAGGTGAAGGCCCAATATGCTGTAAGTCATTGGACTTTAATTACCCACACTTCTCCACGGTAGTCAGTGCAGGTTGATTAAGGGGGGGCGGGGGGGGGGGGTGTTCGAGCCACGCCCAGTTAAGTTATCACTCAAGTAGTACTAGCCATGGTTGGAATCGAACCCAAGTGGCCAGTTTTATAGTGTAGTGGACTAATCACTGTGCCACTACTCCTCCTATATTCTTGCATCAATGTATACATACTGTTTTGTGAGGGAGTTTATGCTTAACAATGGATTTTAAATTTAAGACGTGGCTGCCATGCACGTTTGTACAATGTCGATAATTGGAAAATCTGATCCGCATTTGTATGGGCCAGTGGTGATATGATCAGTTTATTAAATGAAGTGAAATTTGTGAAATCAGTGGAATACGCGACAAAGGGCTGAATGTGTCATACATGTTAATAGTTGTAGATTACTAAACTGATTATGTGGAATCAATGACTGAAAATTATAAATAAGCAACTCAAACATAAACAATTATAGTTAATTACCTGTGCAGTAGTTACAATACATTACACATGTGTAGTGCACTCTGATGCAGCAAAACTGGCAAAAATAAGCACTTAAAAACATTCAATGGAGCTTCATCTTTATTGCACTGAATGTTTAGCAACTTGCTGTACAACTGTGGAACATTGCAAAACTCACTTTGTTGTCATCAGGCACTAGTCAGTCACAAGCCACTCTACTCTTCAGCTGCCACATATATTTGAATACAAAGTGTCTATCCGTCCGATTTACATTTTTAAATGTGTATCGACTACAACAAATGTATTTTCCTGTTTCCAAAATGCTTGTGTATGCCATTCATGAAGTCCCATAAATACAACAGAACTCATCCTTGTAGTGTGTGCTCACCCATTGATTAATTTGCCCAGAGATGTCCTCTTACCAAAATGTGAAAAGAGGCACTTTCTTACATCCAGTCTGCCTAATCTGTTGGTGACCTACACGATGTGAGTGTGCGTATGCGTGCACGTGCGTGTGTATGTATGTAAGTGTAGCTGTGGTCAGCTCAGTCAGTCGACCCGTGGCACCTGGGTCTGCCCCGTGACCTCGTGCCAGCGGGCGTTCGACACTTCACGTGGCCTCAAGGTGCACATGGCCTGGCACAAGCGTCGTGGTGACGTCACCGCCACTTAGTGGCGAATGGCGGTTGTTGTTGTAGCTGTGGGGAGCAGTAGTGAAGTTTTTGTTTCAGAGGCTTGGTTTAGTCCAGAATTTAGCATCAGAATAACGAGGTGGTGGCACAGTGGTTATTACACTGCGCTTTGCCTGACCACCTGAATAAATTTTCCGCTCATGGTCAACATCAGTGGCGAAAGTATGAACCTGTCCTAAGTCTCCCCCAGGTCGATTCAGTCTTAAATGCGTATCTGTTGTGCTGTGAAAACATCAGCTGTGCTGGTCTTCATAGGCACAACGTAAAACAGATCCTGTCTCAGCAGCCTGTTCAGGCTATTGTGGGGGATCTTGTTTGTGTATCTGCAGGGATCAGCATCACAGTTTATTCACTCATGAAAGCACGCAGATAAAAAAAAGTGTTTCTACGTGTACATACAATGCTAAACTGTAACCCGAATCAGTGCACATTTGTAAAAAAAATGTCAATTGAGAATCGGGCATGACCCTTGTACTCATGTGCTATATGTTCCAGATTGTGCTGCTAGATGGCAGATGTATTATGTGATCAAAGATGGAATGAACTTACATTTACAAGAGCAGTAAGCTGTTATGTGTTACTTTATATCCTCTAAAAGTGTAAAGACAAGTGAAATTTATAGAAGTATTAAGCTGCAACATGGTGACAACTGTGTATGATGCGGTAATGTTGACAAATGGGTGAAAGAGCTGCAGGAAAAAGTAATAGGCCAGCTGATTCTTCAACTTCAATAAACATTGCTCGTCTGGCAGGTGATTTTTTATGGCATGGGAATAATAATTAAATATCTAAGTATTTCAGCTGTCATAGAGATATGTGGGGACAGTTAATTCAACAATCCAGCCCAGACCTATTCCTCCTGGGACTCCCATCTGTGTGGACATCTGAAAGTGTCTTATATCGATAATGGGTTACAGGAGGCTGTGAAAGTAGTGGTGTGGTCATGGCTTAAAGACCAACCAAAGGTTAATTTGCTGCTTGCATTAAGAAGCTTGCGGGCTGTTCGGACAATTGTGTTTCAGTATCGGGTGATTGTGTCGAGAAATAATCTTTAATGCTGACGCTAACAAATATTCATACAAAACTAAACAAGCATTTACGTGTTATCTGTATGAGTATCGTAATGGTATCTGAGTTTTTAACAGGTAGATGTAAAAAAGGTTGCATTGAGAGGCTGTCTTTAAGGGGATGTAGTAATTGCGTTGCAAATAAGTACCTGACAGTTGTTGCAAAGTTAGTTTCAAGCTTCGCCAGTTTCATGAATTTTTGAATTGTTAAGCAGGACACAACAGAAATGTGCCTTGTTTGGCAATTTTCCATAGCTTGGGTCACTGAGTCTTGGCAAAACCATTCAATCCACACACACATGCACAATGCACTGTGCATTTTTGGATATGATCCCAACATAGGAAGACATGTTTTCCCCCTTTTTTGATGAAAAAGAAACGAAATACATTTCCAGACAGGCTTTGCGATTTTTTCCACTCTTAAAATATTTGTTAAGTACTGCAATTTTTCACTCAAAACTTTCGGTAAAGTCACGACGAAAGTAAAGTCGTGACTTTACCGAAAGAACCAATAATATAAGTATTATAATGTTTGTGTTCGTCAGAAATGTATTTTAAATATACAGAACATGTATTAAAACGAATATAATATCGTGTATAAACCTGCAATTATGTTCTGAATATTTACTCACACAGCAACCATATGTTTAGTACAGTAATTCGTACTAGATTCTGTGTAGTTTGTATGGCCCATACGAATATTTAGGATTTAATATCTCAATAGATATTCCAGCAAGCTGCTTGGCAGGCTTAGAGTAGGGGTTGTGGATGTAAGGCACTGCCACTAAATTAAGCACTGAAAATACTGTAAATATTCCTCAACAATGACTTTCTCCACATTTCGATGACTGAAATTCTGTATTACCCATATTTAAACAATGCAGTTATTATATACTAGCTTGTTTGCCAGTCCTAGGACAGAAGCTGTAATATTTACGAAAAAATTGAGCAGAGTACAATTGTATCTTGTGTAAATTTAATGGCAGTGAATCTTGCACGAAAGTATGTCATCAAACACTTCACTGCAGTTCACCGTAGCACTGTATTAATGGCAGTGATTCTTGTGTAGTGTATGTCTCACGAGGCACACACAGAAGTCTGGAGGCACCACGATTGATTAACAACTGAACAGGGCTACGGGTTAACAATACTGGGGGTTACTCTAGACCCCCAAGGGGTCTCTATGTCAAACTGAGTCCCCGACGACCGATGCTCTCAGACCCCCGAAGCAACGCCGCACGGTCAGCTCCCCCGCCTGACAACAACCACGATCGCTCCGCCCCGTCACTCTTATCCTCCCGAGCGTGGCCTCGCTCCGCCTCCGGCCACGCCCCCTCCTCGGTCTCTCGAGACGGAACCGGAGCCAGCGTCACATGTCCTCCGGGGCCCCCGTTTTCGGGCCCCCTTCACTCCCCTGAGTTGGCACGTCCCCTCTCTCTCTCTCTGCGACGGGACCCTGCTCTGTAGGGCCTGCTTCTCCGCCACGTCTCCCTCGGCTCCTTCGAGAGGTACGTGCACACTCCTTTACCATTTGTAGTTGTAGTCGGCATATACGCCGTAGAGACGCTATTTACGTCTCTCCATCACCCCCCCCCCCCCCACTTTATGAAACTCAGCCATCTCGGCTGACTGACATATAACCAATATAACGTTTGGGCCTCCAATTAAAAAAAAAAACTTAGTTGCAACTATTTACAATAGACGAGCCACCCCCCGGAGAGGCTACGACTACACCTCGCACATGCAACACCGCACTCGAGCACAAGATGAGCCCGGGTCAGCCATTGACCCATCTGGCTCGAGTGGCGGCCGCGGACTACGGGTGTAGGTGAACTTTGACGCCGGAGGATGGTCATTTAAATCGAGCCATCTTTGCCCGAGTCCTTGATGTCGGCCCGTCAAGCGAGGATGGTGCGGGTCCTCTGGAGGCATCAGGGCCAGCCGCAAGATGGCTCGACAAGCACGGCACCTCCTGAGCCGAAGAACCCCCATATGGTAGGGGGTCGGGTGATGGTGGCTCAGGACTCTCCCGTTCCCCCCGGGCCGATCTGACTAGTGACGATGGTCTCGTTAGGCGCTTGGACCCTGCGGGCGGAATAATAGAACTGTCCTGAGGAAGGACGTCAGCCGATGCGCGCCCCAGCTCATTGGGCTGACCAAACACCCGGCCCTTGGGAAGTGTAGATGAAAGACTAATGGCAGGTGGAAAAAAACTTTTAGCTGCGACAGGTACACAAACCAGCGGCGGCGACCACACTGAATCCGCACGCACTGTGGACTCCTCACTTTCACCACTTCGACCGGCCACTGCCATGGCTTATGTCATTTTGGGGAGGTACCCATCGGGACATAGAGGCAGTGGAGCCACGCCTTGTCTCCTGGAATTCATACGGTAGTGGACTGGCGAGGCTTGACGAGCCGTTCGTTAGCCGCCTGCCGCAAGACCGAGTTCCCCCGAGACGCCTCCCTAGCTTCAGCCAATCGCTATAGGGTAAGCCGCATGGGGTCCGATATCCTAGTGCACTTCTCCTTTGGTTTGAGCTGCACATCAATTGGTGGGTCACGCTCCATTCCATACATTTAAAAGAACGGGAAAAACCTGGTAGAAGGGTGCAGGGCGGAATTGTATGCTGCGAGCACGCCTGGAACGTGTAAGTCCCAGTCCGACTGGGCTTCATTAACACGTTGGCACAACATTGAAGTCAGGGTTCTGTGTAACCTCTCCACCATACCGTCCGTCTGGGGGTGATAAGGTGATGTGCGCACCTTTTTGGTACTCAATTGCTTGCAAACCTCCTTCAACAGCTTGGACGAAAATGTTTTGCCGTGGTCTGTCAAGAGACGTTCAGGGGCGCCTTTATCTAATACTAGCATAAGTACCCGGCGTTGCCCGGGTGAAAAATATATTTCTTAATAACCTTACATATATACGCACCCTCACCACTCACCACTCACCCTCACCATTCACCCTCACCACTCTCCCTCACCACTCTCCCTCACCACTCATCCTCACCAATCACACCCTCACCAATCACCACTCACCACTCACCCTCAACACTCACCCTCACCACTCACCACTCACCCTCACCATTCACCCTCACCACTCTCCCTCACCACTCTCCCTCACCACTCATCCTCACCAATGACACGCTCACCAATCACCACTCACCACTCACCCTCAACACTCACCCTCACCACTCACCCTCACCATTCACCCTCACCACTCTCCCTCACCACTCTCCCTCACCACTCATCCTCACCAATCACACCCTCACCAATCACCACTCACCACTCACCCTCAACACTCACCCTCACCACTCACCCTCACCACTCACCCTCACCACTCAACCTCCCCTCACCACTCACTAATCACCACTCACAATCGCCACTCACAACCGCCCTCACCATTATATTTTTTCCCCAGTCAACGCCGGATATTTCCCATTCGTAGCAGTTTATATCAACTCTATAAGCAACTTATATTAAACAGGATTAGTCCTTTGTGCGATTCAAAGAATCGATTCCTGGCATGTTGGGGGTTTACATTTTGAATGATAGAGTTTCATTTTCATTGTTATGTAATTTTTTTATTTTTTCAGGAGTTTTTAATTACATTTTTGCCCCGGTCAACGCCGGATATTTCCCGTTCGTAGCAGTTTATATCGACTTTAACCAACTTATAGTAAACGGGAATCGTCCTAATCTAAAGGAATCTACAAGCTTCGATTCCTTTTCGCGATTCAGAGAATCGATTCTTGGCGCGTCGGGTTTAAAAGTAATTACACAGTTGTTTTTTCATTGGTATGTAATGTTTGAAAGTTTTCATAAGATTTTAAATGTATTTTCCCCCCGGGCAACGCTGGGTATATCGAGTTTATACCACAAATGCGTGCGCATATTTTTAACGGGAATTAAAAATGGCGTCCACCCGGCAGCGAATGCGTCGCTACCCGTTGCCAGGGGCAACTGCCGTCCAATGAAACTGCGTATGGTCCTGCGACACACAGACACACACACAGACAGACAGACAGACAGATTTGCGATTTTATATATATAGATGTAGCCATGAAGAAATGCGTCTGTGATGGTCTCAGATGACTGGTTTGGTAACGGCCAGGCCATTGGCCAACGCGACAAATACTCCACCCCCACCAATAAGTATTTATTCCCCTGCGGAGTGGTGGGGAATGGACCGAGAACATCGAGCGCGACGAGTTCGTTCACCCGGGAAATGCAGATGGATTTTAGCGGTGGGTGATCTGCTCTCGGCAGAGGTTTGCGGCGAGCGCATTCCGTGCAACCTTGCAACACATTATAAATGTCGTGGGCCATGCCCGGCCAGAAGGTTATTCGTGCTCCGCCCGTATAACCTTCCAAGGTGCATTAACCACTCGTGCTCCGCCCGTATAACCTTCCCCCGCAGAACAAATGGCACCACCATGGCGTATTGATGGGATTTCTCATCCCATTTCATCAGCAAGCCCCCATCTAGGATGACCGACACAACACCTTGTCTGTTACCCTAGCCCCCTGCTTTACCGATACGGTGCCGCAACTTGAGCAGGGAGGCGTCCTCCATCTGGAGTCGCCCCAATTCATCATGCGTGAGACCAAGCGTCCTATCACGCATGTGAACCGTGTCCGGAGGCAGAGCGTCCATGGACGCCGCCATAGCCAGAGGCAACTCCCCAGCATGGGGTTTGCAGCGTCCCGCCCCCGAGAGGCACGCACATGAGTCTCAAGGTGGCAGTCTCGAGAGTACGTCGGCGTTACTATGGCGAACGCCCTTTCTCTACGAAACTTTAAAGGTATAGTCCTGAAGGACCTCTAGCCACCGCGAGAGCTGCCCGGATGGTTGTTCCACACGTAGCGCGTACTGAAGGGCCGCGTGATCTAACTGCACCTCAAACGCCCTACCATAGAGGTACGGATGATACAATTGGATGAAATAGACGATGGCCAACAATTATTGTTGCGTCACGCAGTACCACTGTTCTGCAGGGGACAACACCCGATTCCCATAAGCCACGACCCTTTCAACCCCGTCCACAACCTGGGACAGCATTGCGCCAATTCCAGTGTCACTTGCGTCCGTGTCGAGGAGAAAGGGTCGGGAGAAGTCAGGATAGCGGAGAGGAGGTGCCTTGACTAAACCTTCCTGCAGTGCGACAAATGCCGCCTCCTCTTCCATCCCCCAACGAAATTTCCGGCCCTTGGCAGTAAGGACATGCAGGGGTTTTGCGATAGTCGCAAAGCCGGGCACAAATCAACAGTTATAGGAGGCAAACCCGAAAAACCTTCGCACTTCACCCACCATATGCCGTTTTGTCGGGGTCCATCGCTATTCCGGATTAACTCACAATGTGGCTGAGATATCGGACCGACCTCTGAAGAAAATGGCATTTTTGCGGTTTGAATTTAAAATTGTCTGCCCACAACCATGTTCCTCGAATGTACGTGCAAAGACAATGACGTCATCGAGATAGATGAGGCACGAGTCCCACTGGAACCCTGCTAAAACCAATTCCATAAGCCGTTGGAATGTGGCTGGGCTGGAATGGAGTCCCATGGGAAGCTGATTAAACTCAAACAAGCCCTGGGGAGTACGAAAGGCCGATTTGGGATTAGAGCTATCGTCAAAGAACAACTGCCAAAAGCTGGAAAGCAAGTTAAGGGTTGAAAAGAACTGCGCCCCTGACAAGGCATCCAGGGAATCATCCATCCACGGAAGTAGGTACGCATCAGCAACTGATACTTTGTTTAACTTCTGGAAATCCACACAAAATCGCAAGGAGCCATCCTTCTTTTTGACAAGGACAATTGGAGCCCCCCATGGGCTGTTGGAAGGGGCGATAATATCCGCAGCTAGCATCTCCCCGACTGCATGGCGGACATGCTCTTTCTCAGTCGGGCTCAGCCTGTATGGGTTCTGCCGAAGGGTGGCCGCATCGCCCGTGTCGATATGATAGTGTACCAATGACGTGCGGCCAATGTCGTATTGGATTTGCTGAAAACGTCCGAAAATTTCCTGAATAAGTGCACGCATTGCGAACCTCTGCACCTCGGACAAGTCAGGGCTCTCGGCGCAGAGTGCGTCCAACCACGCGTCATCGTAACTCTCCCCCCCTCTGCAGCTGCGACCATCTTGACGGGGTCCATCCCTACCACATCGCCATCTGCTGGCGATGCGTGAGCTAGGACCATGTCTGCCTGTATGACCGTGGGCCCAAGACCAGCGTTTAAAATTTGAATAAAAGGCTGCTGATCGTTCCTGATAATTGTTTGGGTCCCTACCAACATAAGGCCATGGCTGACTTTGTTGGATTGTGTTAGAAGAACACCTCCCCCAGTGGCATCCCGATCGAGCTGCTTCCTGAGGCGCAAAGGCACCAGCATTTGCACTCCAGGGAGAACATTAACCATTTTCCGAGTGAGAGCCTGGATCACGGCGTTCGCTTTACACAGCCGAGTTGGGGAGGGCAAAAAGGCCATTCTACGGCCCAACGGCAACTCCAGGCAGCCCTGGTCAACTAGTATTTTAATGGACATATTCCCCAGAAAATCCGTTCCCAACAGGCAGGGCACGGCCAACGATTTGAAAACTAATACCGGGCCAATTATTTGAATATTGCCAATGGCCACGGTCGCCGACATTTGCCCCATAATGCCCAATGAGCCGCCGTTGGCCGCAAAGCACGGGACATCTACCGGACGGAGGTTAGCCAATTTAGCAGGTAAACAGTCAAAAATCATTTCAGATATGATGGTGGCAGATGCCCCCGTGTCAATTAGCATCCGCACCTCCACATCTTGCACGGTGTCAATAATGGCCGATGATGCCGCGGCTGCGGCCACAATGCATTGGCCCAACGCTGACCACTGACCAGGTCGCCGCGGCCATCTGTCGGCCGCCAAATTCTGAGCTACCCGCCCTGTGCCCCGAGCGGACAGCCCCACATGCAAACCAAGACCGATGCACGAATCGGATGAGTGAGGTAAGTGCGAGGGCCGGGTGTGCGGTGTAGCCCGACTCGCCTGAGGGCCCTGTGGAGCGGACGACGGTCGGCCGAAGGAAGACGACGTCCTGGAGGGTCTCCCACGCTCGGTCCGGCACCCTTTGGAGATGTGGCCCCGAAGGCTGCACTTGAAGCAAACGACGGGAGAAAATCCGGGTCTGGAGGAGGCCCCCGTCTGTCAATCCCGGTCATCCCTCTGTCCCCTCTCGGCCCGCCTCCACCTGCTGGCATCGAGCGATACGAAGGCCTGGGACGAGTCGACCTCATTGGGTGCTGCTCCCTCCGCTACCACTATTGAGCGGCGCTTGATGTTGAGGTGGGGCTGAAGGCACCTCGCGACTTTCATCGACGTCAAGTCATCTTCGTCGGAGGCTGGTAGCACAACGTCGAGGTCCTGGGTCAGACCAAGCATGCGATCCAGGACCAAAGCGTCCAGGCCGTCTTTGTCCATCTTTGGGTATGCAGCAAACTTATGGTGCATGCTAGATGGTGGGTCGAAAATCTGTGTAAGAGCTTGTGCCAACGTCACCTGATCCTCAGCTGGTATGGAGTAGAACGCTCCCAAGGCGGCGTCATCCAAGACAGTTGGGAGAGCTCGTAGTGCATCCCCTTCTGTCTATCCCACCAGGTCGCATGTAGCAGTGAAGTGGCGGCTGAAGGCCACCCAGTCCCCCAGCGATGAATTCCTTCACAAAGGGAAGGCGCCTCTTCAGAGCAGGCCCCTCCGTTTGCATTTTTGGCGGGACGCTTGCAATGGCGGGAACCTCGTCCCAAAATGGCGGCCGCTTGCGCGGGCTGCGTTTCCCACGCTTCCCGCGTTTCCTGCGCGCGGGACGTAGCAGCGGCGGAGTCGTCGCCCCGCGGCCCGTTCAGCCGGCTCGTCCAGGTCCATCTCCGCGATGAGCACCGCTGCAGCAGACAGTAGGTCGGCCAAGCGCTGGCCACGCGCCCGCCTGTCTCTTCCCGCCGTTGGCGGCGTGGCGAGGTCACGCTCCTGGCACTGCTCCGCAGGCCCAAAAACCCCTCGCGGTCCGTCTCTGGGGCCGCCTCTCTCAGGGCTGTCTGGGGGATCACCCCCTGTTCATCTTCTTCCTCTGAAGAAGCCCTCGTGGGTTGACATCTTCTCGTGTACATTTTAAGCCTCCGCCATCACCTAGTTATGAAGTATTTTCACTTCTGGCACCATATGTAGTGTATGTCTCACGAGGCACACACAGAAGTCTGGAGGCACCACGATTGATTAACAACTGAACAGGGCTACGGGTTAACAATACTCGGGGTTACTCTTGACCCCCAAGGGGTCTCTGTGTTAAACTGAGTCCCTGATGACTGACGCTCTCAGAACCCCGAAGCAACGTCGCACGGTCAGCTCCCCCGCCAGACCACCACAATCGCTCCACCCCCATCCCTCTTATCCTCCCGAGCGTGGCCTCGCTCCGCCTCCGGCCACGCCCCCTCCTCGGTCTCTCGAGACGGAACTGGAGCCAGCGTCACATGTCCTTCGGGGCTCCCGTTTCCGGGCCCCCTTCACTCCCCTGAGTTGGCACGTCCCCCCTCTCTCTCTCTGTGACGGGACCCTGCTCTGTAGAGCCTGCTTCTCCGCCACGTCTCCCTTGGTTCCTTCGAGAGGTACGTGCACACAACTTTAGCATTTGTAGTTGTAGTCGGCATATGCTATTTACGTATCTACATCTGCACAAAAATACTGTATGTCATAAAACTCCTAACTTCATGTCACTGTAGCATTGTATATAACTGACCTTCAATTATATTCTATGGGTCTTTCGGTAAAGCCACGTAGATATAAAAACAAGAAAAATATCACGACGTTTCGATCGCAACACAAGCAACCGTGTTCAAATTCACTGCTCTGATACTTTATTCTCTTCTGCTTTCGGTCGCTGGGGTTTAAATAAATTTTAATTCGATACAATATCTGGAAAATCACCGAGAAATGTCTATTTTACCATAATGTACAAGCATAAATTAGACTTTCCTTTTGTCTCAAGTGCTGAAGAAATAAATCAAGACACCAAATCCACTTTGTTGCTGCGTAGAATTATGTATTAGATTCACTTTCAATAAGAAACATGAAACTTAAAGCGAATTTGCGAAAAAAAAAATTCTTTCCGCTCGACCTTTTTCTGCTTGAGTGTAAAAATCCACCCGCTCATGAATAATAATAACGGGAGGGGGGTGCGGCATGTAGAGTGACGTCACGCGCGTTACACACAAACATTCTTGGCTCATTATATTATTAATATATATTTTATACAAAAACACACCAGAAAAGTTGCATTTGAATGCAATACAACGCTAGAGAGAGTCGAACTTATTGTCGGAAACAGGGTTAACCAAACCATATTGACTCGATTACGCTGGGTAAATCGGTTCAAAACGGTCTCTAAATATTCGGTACAAGATATCCATTTGGTAAAGAACAGTTTAAACCGGTTCAACTTTGCATACTGTACAATATGAGCAAACAAACAACAAACAAAAGATCTCCTAGCAGCAGCTTACATTGTAGGCATTGCTATTGTGCAATGTCTGTGTGGCAACATACAGAGATGCACAGCAACAAAAGAGGCAATGAGAACTGCATAGAAAATGGAGATACAGTTCTGAATATCGCGGTATTGACTTTTCGCGGAACTTTCAAAGAACGTAACTCCCACGATATTTAAGGCTGTCCTGTATTATATAAACAAACGGAAAAGATGAAAAATAAAATTTCACAGGAATTTATTTTTTTCATCGTAGGGGTTAAATGTATCGTTTCCTACAACATAATAATTCGTGCACGGATTAAAGCATATTTGAATAATGCTGTTGCAATGTGTATTTCCTGATTAGATTGCTTACGGTGAACGCATTAATGCACGTGCTAAAGTATAGTACTGTACATACAATTTTTCACATGCAAATCAATACACATTGCAGTGCTTAACAAGCCTACTTTGTTCCCTATATTATTTTGTTGATAATTGTACAGTTCACCCCTTAAAATAAAAAAAAGATATATGCATGTCAAATAATGGTGAGAAAATATATTTGATAAAATTAGCAATAACTGGTGGCTCTATCCGTCTGTTCTTGTGAATGTCTTTTGTACCTACAAGCTTGTCTCGCTTAACGAGCGAGATACGTTCCGCGAAAATTGCTCGTTACGTGAATACTCGTGAGATGATCATTATTTTCCCACGAGCTTGTTTGACTGTCCGAGGACGGAAGCTGTAATATTTACTAAAATATTTAGCAGAGTATAATTGTATCTTGTGTACATTTAATGGCAGTGAATCTTGCACGAAAACTATGTCATAAAACACCTCACTTCATGTCACTGTAGCATTGTATATAACTGACCTTCGATGTTCAAATTCACTGCTCTGATACTTTATTCTCTTCTGCTTTCTGTCCCCGGGGTTGAAACAAATTGGAATTCCATACAATATCTGAAAAATCATCGAGAAATGTCTATTTTACCATAATGTAGAAGCATACATTTGACTTTGCTTTTGTCTGAAGTGCTGAAGAAATAAATAAAGACACCAAATCCACTTTGTTGTTGCGTATAATTATTTATTAGATTCACTTTCAATAAAGAAACGTCCAACTTAAAGCAAATTTGCGAATTTTTTTTATTTCCGTTCGACCTTCTTCTGCGTGAGTGTAAAAATCCACCCGCTCATGAATATTAATGATGGGGGTGCGGCATGTGGAGTGACGTCACGCGCGTTACACACAGACATTATTGGCTCATTATAGTCGTAATGGACTCCCATGTTAATAGCTGAGATACGTTTCAGCCCCAAAATGTTCCACTCTTTAACTATTTTTTTAACATGAGAAATAATAATGAACTTTAAAAAATAAAGTATTAAATTTAACACTTACTACACATGAAGAGCCACCGTGATTGCAGGTGCCTGGCATTTGTAATTTGAAGGGTAAGGTGTTAGTGGGTGGAGGGAGCAGCAGGGACCATGCAGGACCGCTGGTTCAAACATCACTCGTTACCGATGTTTGCCGTGGCTGGCAATCGAACCAGGCTTGCTGGGTTCGTCGCCACTATGAACCCAGCAATTTCCTGTCCTCAGCGTCTGCAATTCATTCATGCCGACACGAGGTTCCCTCCACCACACGACGAAACACGTGGACATTCAGGACAGCCCATCTGGTAAACAGTTGCGGGCCTCCGTATGCCCCATACCGCCACAGAACGGATATTGCTCGATCAGTCTCCTTGCTAAGAGAACATTTTGCTCGTTTTAGGAACAGATTAGTCTCAATTAAAATAGATTGTTATAGGGAATTCTCGCAGAAAGAACGCGCGTTAAACGAGACTCGCCTGTATGCATGTCTTTAGCGGTGTCTGAGTGTAGCCATCTCACCTTATAGTATTATAGTATTCTTGTCATTTTTGTGTCCACTGCTGAGTGATGAGCTCCATGCACAAGTTATCTAACCAAGACACGGAGCCACCACGGCTAACACGCCCTCTAGCATCCTAGGCGATAACTATAACAATTAAAATTGGCCGAAGGATTGCAGTTATTGTCACATTTAACGCCCCAGCTGCAAGGCATTTCTTCTCCAGAGCCAATCTTACTGCTCGTCCCTGTCCCTGCCCCCAAGCTATGACCAGGCGTACCCCAACCCATCAATAACCTCTCCCACCTGTTCTACCGTCACCATAACTACACCACCACTTTTAATAACCCCAATTTATCTCAACCGCTATCTTATGCACAATTGCTGTAAAGCGCCTTGGAAAAAGCACGCTATAAAACAATGTTGTAATGGTTAAGACCAGTAAACAAATGTAATGCTGGTTTTCTGTTTCATATCGCATTTATAGCGGTGGGGCAGTGGTTAGTGCACTTTGCTATGAATCCGCCGACTTAAGTTAAATTACTGACCAGGGCTGATATCATTGTCGAGTGATATTTAACCGGTCCTGGAACCCCCTTCACCAATCTATACTGACTGGCATCGTGAAGTATGGTCAAACAACCGCCATCATTGAAACGGTGTGAAGTATTCATACAGGAGTGAATTGACAAAGCTATGAATTAGTATACTTTATACAGTATGCGAACACGCCTGCATACAAATGTGCAGTACTTGATTTAAAGACGCCAAATGGCTCTAAGAAGTATGATGAAACACTAAAAATAGCATATTAGAGCTGTAGGTTTTCACATTGACATCCTTGTTTGAAAAGGCTTCATTCGTATTGAATCTGATGTCAAATGTAAACCTTAATTTACCCCCTCCAGGTGACATCTAGTGATTATTAAATGTCATAAAACCTGGATTTAATGAGTATGCTGGCTGAAAATCTAACGATGTACGATGAATGAGCAATTAAAGCATCTCATTTTCTGAATGATTTGTATTCATGGACGAAATAAATTCTTCATGTCAAACTTAGATACAAAATTGGCCAAACCTTGAAGGGAAAACTTTATTTTACCATGTAAAAATATGAATATGATATTAAGTAATGGTCGCATGTGTAAGTTTCATGTTGCAAATATAAATTACTGCAGATACTAAAATAATCAGAGTAGTTTTCAAAGGGTTATGACTTACATCTAAACCAGACTTTCATCTCATGCATGCTGTGTTCAACGACCATACCGCAGGTCAAACACTTCTCCGATTCTTCCCTTAGTTCAACTTTTCCCAAGCTCTTATAATCTTACTCAATTCAAGAAACATGCTAGCGCTTACTTATTACTTTACAACTTTTATATTGCTGTTTGTTGCCTCCGCTTGTTGTTTTGGACATGTGCTCAGCAACTGTGTAAAAAATATATATATATACTGTATACACAAGTTTACATTTTTGTCCTTACAAATATTCCACCGTATTCGTTTCAGTTACATAAATCAACTCTGTTTAGTGTGAAATGTGTAAGGGTTTGTCTCGGAAACTATAATGGGGTTGACTTCATACATTTTTGCTAAATAAGGGGTGTCATAGTCATCATTACAGTACTTGCTGCTCATTTTTATGCAGTTCTGTACTGTCATTTGTGCATGTGTTTTATAAACACAATGTTTGTGTTTTAAATTTCATTACGTTGGCAGTTAATAAAAAAATATCACGATCAAATTAAAAAAATCTTGCTTGCAAGACTGTTCTAACACATTCTACTCTCACTCTGAATGACATTACAGTAATTGTATATTCTGAAGGATAATTATCAATGTCATATCGGATTTTGGATCCAGCATCTCCAATTTTTTTCCACAAAGCATTAAAAGCTCTTCTTGCATTTTTAAAAATGTCCGTGACATCTTCATATGCAAGAAAAATACCTCAGCAGCACAAATGTAATTTTAATAAAGATAACATTCCCAGGTTAACGAAATATGGTTTTAACCGACACAAATACATTATTTCAACGTCGAGGCATATTAATAATTTAACTCGAACTATATCCAAAAAATAATCCTTTATTCCGTTTCCTTATATATAACACGGTATTTATTACATGTAAATTAATATGCATTTCATAATTAAAGGAAATGCGTATCAAACGTGAAATTGTCCCCATGCAATCACACTCTTAAATTTCTCAGAGGTCACATTGTTGGCATCAACGCACACTGTTGCCAACTGAGTGAGCAACAGCGAATCCCAAAATAAAGTTTGTAAGTCTTCAGGGAGTCGATGAGATAAAGACGTCCCCGCCACAGAAGCAGCACACAGATCACAGATGATGATTCCTGGCCCTGTAGAGATACGAACAAGACGTTAAAGTTATATTTCACAATCATGCCTCGTGGTAAGTGCCAAGATTTTCCACACAAATGCCACTCCTGAAAGAATTCAACCAACACTTTCTCTCCTCTCAGACACCTGCGTTAGCACAATGGAAGTCAAACTTTTAAGACCCCCCCCCCCCTCGAAACATAACCTCTCCACACACGCACACAAAGTTCCTACTGTTATCGAACGCGCATTTCACTGCGGCAGAGGCTTTTACAACAACGTGCAACATCAGCGACAGCTGTGGACAGTCCGCTATCTAAACCAATCGCATCATCACCCTAATAATAGTGCCGTAGTAGATGCACGAGTAAGTAGATAATGGGATCACAAAGGCGGGTGGTCGTACGGTGGATGACAGAGCAAGGACATCACCTAGCCCAGCGTGACACGAGCAGCAGGAAGAGGGTGGAGGAGGGTGGTGGTGGTGACACTGCTACCGGCCGCATTCCGCGTCATCACAGTGGCACTATATTTAGGAGGTGGCAGTGAAGCGGGTTCGCTTTGTTTATTGGGGAAAGAGGCGTGCACCACCGCCACCACCACCACCATCAGCAGCAGCATCAGCAGCTCCATGGTTAAGAGTAGAGGCACTGTACGTGCGGCACTGACCTTCACGCAACTCAAGGTGACAGATCTCACAGGCACGGGGCACCACTGGGGGGGCTTTCGCGCACAACGCGCGCTGCAATTCCCCCACCACCACCACCACCCCCCAACCCACCCCACCTGCCATTTGTAACTCCCCGCTTTATATACCGCGGTTAATGATAAATCGGAAGTGTTCAATTACACTCCGAATGTTTTATCCGTCGCCGGCGCGCCCCTCCCTCCCTCCAAACCGGGTCACCCTCGGGCGTGCGTGACAGACGCTTTGGCGTCATTGGAAGCGGTCGCCTTCTTGTTGCTCTTCTCGTTCGTCGGCGTCGGCGGGTCTCGGTTGCCCGTTGCAGGGTGCCTCATGGTCTCCCCCTCCACCCCTTCCACCACCAGCAACCACAACCACCAGCAGCACAGAGCTCCGCTGATCAAGTAAAGCCCCGCGCGTTCCATCCCCCCACCCCTCCACTGCACCTCCAAGCGCTCTCCCCTCTCTCTCTCTACCCACGAGAGTCTCGCTGGGTTTGTGTTCTTCCAACACACTCCACCCCCCCACCCCACACCAAACCCATCGCCACCGAAGTCACCACCTCCTGCTCACACACCGCTTGTGGTCTGTTGCCAAGCTCGGCGCGCTTCAAGCCCAGGGCTGCTGCGCGTGGTGCCGTTGTCGTCGTTGTCGTCGTAGGCAGTGCGCTGTTCTCTAGCCCGGGGTGGGGTCCTGGGTGCGTTGTGGGTGTGAGTGAGTGGTGGGTGTGTGTTGTGGGTGGGTGTGAGTGGCGTGGGTGTGTGTGTGTGGGGGTGTGTGTGGGTGAGTGCTTTGTGTGGGGGGGGGGGGGGCGTGAGTGTGCTGTGGGTGTGTGTGTGTCTTGTGGGTGGGTGTGTTGGGTTTGTGTGGGTGTATTGTGGGTGGGTGTGTTGGTGTGTTGTGTGTGTGTGTGCGCGTTGTGGGTGTGCGTTGTGGGTGTATGTGTGGGTGGGTGTCTTGTGGGGAGTGTTGTGTTGTGTGTGGGTGTAGGTGGGGGTGTTGTGTGTGGGTGTAGGTGGGTGTGTTGTCTGGTTGTGCGTTGTGGACGGGGGTGTGTGAACGGGAGTGGGCGGAGGAGAAGCCTCGACCGGTCAGCATCAAAAAGCCACTGAAGCCAGCCGCCAGCCTCTAAGGTTTTCGGGGTAGGGAGGGACGAGAGGAGTCGTGGCAGCAGGCAGAGACGGGCTTGAGAGAGAGAGTGGGTGGGTGAGCTCCTTCTCTGGATGCATACAGCGCAAAGCCCCAGCAGAGCTGCCTCCTCCACCGCTCTCATCCAGCAGCAGCGGCCACGCCACGGTCACCCCGCGGTCACCACTGCACTCTGGCCATGGTACGTTGCAACACGTCCCAGTTCTGGACCTGGGATGTTTGTGTGTCCCTTGTTGTTGTTGTTGTGACGTCCCCCCATCGATTGTTGTTGTTGGTTGCTTGCTTGCTTCAACTTTTGCGGTTCGTGGCGTCTTCCCATGTTCGAGGTTTCTCGTCTCGCCCTCCGAAATCGGTAACCGGCTCCCCACGCAGCCCTCCTGCAGTTTTAGACGCCGCTTCTTGTACCTGGGTTTGTCGTGCTGTCCGGCACGTGAATGAGGAAGCTCGGCTTTGTGGGGTGTTTTTGTGTTTGTTTGTTACCGTGAACTTGTTTAACCGGCTTCGCACGACATGGAATTCTATTGATCGTGATGGTGGTGGTGGTTGTGGTTGTTACCCAACTACACCGGGCGAATAAGGAATGAGTGACTCGTCCATCAATCCTCTTGGTTTGTGTTAGGAGGAGTTCAGAATCAGAATATGTATTTATACTGGAGGAATCCGATGAGCTTGAAAGCTCTTTTTTTTACAGACGTCCAGTCGGTGTTCGTTGGGTGTCCCCGTCTTTTGAGCCCTCTGTGATAACAGCCAAGATGTGCGTTTAAGGATTGCCAATTTTTTTAAAATAATGGAACGCCCATACATGAATATCCATATTATTTTATTACATTTTTTTTACTGTCTTATCTCTATTTGGAGTGAAAAATGTCATTCCATTTTAACATTGTGTGGATCGTATAAACGATCCACACGATAATACCCAACTACTGCTGTGTTTTTAGGCAAGCGGTCCACCAAATGAATTGTTTATTTTCATCGTGCTTACTACATAAAAATAATTGGATGGCGTGACGATAAAGTTCGTGGTTTGGAAATGCTATTTTATACACGATGCAAATTGCACACTGCGCATCTTGTGGGAGTGATGTAACAGGTAATGTGTTGCATTATTGGCTAAAGCAGTGCATGTATACGCAATATATATAAATAAGCACGAAATATAACTTTTTTTAGCAATGCTTATAAAAAAAAATGAGTTAAAATGTTCACGGAATTATTTCTGAAGTCACCTCTGAGAAATAACTATTGGTTGAATTTTTTTTACTACAGTTAATGTATTACGTCTGCGATCGAATTTAATGTGCAATGAAGAAGGTCCATTGCCCGAAACATCGCCGATCATATTTTTTCTTTTAAGGCCACATTGTTGTTGAGTGTTTTTTTATGCATTATGCTTGTGCACCACTGCTAACCCAGCAGCAGCATCATCACCAAATATTCTGTGAAACACAGATGTGTCTTCTGAATAAATCGGTCACTGCTGGAATACGTAAACCGTCATGGAAAGGAAACGTGCTGTAGATATTCATAACATTGTATCCTGATTCAAAGAGTTCTTCTTTATACGCTTGAGGTGTTGGAAACATTCATTATAATTTCAACCTACACCCATATAGGCAGTGTTTGGACACAGTACTGTGTGTATGTACATCACATTTGCCACTCCACTGCTGGATGAGGGCCCTCCCCTCGCCACTCGGGTCATGGATGTTATTTGACCCGCACTGCGTTGTGTCAGTGCAGGTTGTAAAGTCGGGTAAAATATACGGTTAGAGCATAGCACCACCACCAACACTGCTGGCAACATAGCCCGTGATGCAGCAAGAGCCTCTACCAGCACCTATTTTATGAATCGCATATTGCAGTACTAGCCTGGCCATACACTTGCTCGGCTTCTGAGATCTGGTTATATCCGATGCATTTTGGTTGATTTGGTCAAGTGTGTGTATATATACCAGAGTAATTGACACGCTTGCCACCAAAGTGGCCAATTGCAGGGTTTCGAGTGAAGCCATGATATTGCTCATTCAAACTCTACCTATTAATGTTGGCAATTTATACATTGATAAAATGTGGAAAGAATAATTTGAATTTGCTAGAGAGCGTGTGCCAACATTCACGAAGGTATTTTACTGATTGTAGCGTGCACCACATTTTACATTGGCCAGATGTCTTGGAAGAGTCCAGTACTCACTCTTTACCCCACCACACATGCCCATCAACTAACCACGGTGTACCAATTTATACTGTTGTAGCTGGATAGGCAGTGGGATTATGGAAATGTACCCGTTGTTTCATCTGTCGCACTGGGCGATCGAATGGAACTGCCGACCTCTGGATTGGAAGTCCAGTGTGTGATTCTAATTTCAGAATCGGAATCAAATCGGAAGTTTGTTTCTCGAGTAAAGCTCATTGAGCCAAAAAGCTTTCTATCAAGGGCAACTCGGCCGGCAGACAACATGAAAGCATTCTACAATTACAGATAAAAAAGCACACTTATTAGCAATTATTATACCATGGCAGCACCATATCCGCTAATATAATCTAGTAATTTCTAAATAAATAAATTATATAATGATAAAAACTGTTTTTATATACATATGGGATGGAGCTGTGACTGAGTGGTTGGCTCTCTGGAGTTCTGTTTTCCGATTATGGCTTGCATCAGTGGGGAATTACATCTAAACCAGGCCACGATTCCTTCCCCCCTCCTCCACCAACTCGTACTGACCAGTGTGAAGTATGTGGCTTGAGGAGGCCTTGATCCATCTGTCGATTGACCAAAAAAGATGTAACACAAAGTTATTATTTGCTTGCCAACAAGTAATTTATAATCTAGAACAGTTTTTTTTCTAACGTATCTGCTTATTTTATTTTATACCTACGTGACTTTACCGAAAGAACCAAAGAGTATGTTGCAGTAAAGTTCAAACCGGAATCACCCAGTGTTTGTTGTAAAATCAAAGAAAGCGACTGCAATATTTCAACAGCTGTTTTATTGTTCAATTGTCATTGTAGTAAAACCATTGGTAATATAATCACGGTTAAACCCTGGCCTTGTATGGCTGGTTTTTTTTCGGGTGCCACTTCTTTTTTACGAATTAAATTCGTTTTTACCATCCATAGTCTAAAATCTTGACTTAAAGCTTTAGGTAAAGCCACGTAAATAGAACAAATAATACAAATAATAACAATCACATTTATATCACACAATATCACAGTGATATTGTTATTATTTGTATAATCTGTTCTATCTACGTGGCTTTACCGAAAGACCCAAATAATATCCATAGTCAACCACATGAGGTTTCACAGCACGAACCTCGCTCCTTTATGAAGTAGACCAGGAAAGTGCGTTTATGTGGATACAATAAAGTTTTCATGGTACAGTACTTTTTATCATTTGGTTGGGTACTTTTTCAATTTACAGTGTTGTGTGTGTGTATTTTAGTGAATGATGTCACAGCCAATCCCTCGTGCCTGTCAGATGGCATGCGGTGGTGGTAGTAACACGTTGTACGTAGCTCAGGAATCTTCACGGTCACCGATTAGGTCAGAGATGAGTGTGCATATTCTTATACTCAGGTTTTGTTGAACTGTATTGTATCACTGTGCCACAGACCCGTATACACTCGATGCTAACTATTTTGTGCATTCATTTGTCTTTATTTACTGGTGTGCAGTTGTTAGTCATGTCTATTGGCTCCTAGATATTCAGTCGCATTCGTGTTGTGGTGGTCATCCAGCAGTATTTGGGTACAAGTTGATAAGGAATTTATTTATTGGCCCGGCATTTATACTGTACACTACTTGTATTTTATACATCTTGCCTGTACTGTATTTTGGCAATCTTTACTCATTGTTTTAAATACAATTTAAAAGTGAACCGCACACTTACAATACCTATGTGGGATGCATGATTGGTAACAGCTCATAACCATGTTTTGACACATTTGCAGTAACTCTGTACAATCTAATATCCTAATGATAATAACCTCAATACACTTATGAACAACAACTTAAAAAATATAGCACTTGTAATTGTTCATTTAATAGTTCTCCGAAGTGTATACAATCTCGGGGGGAGGTAAAGACATTGCATTTAATGCACTCATCGGACCTAGGAAATATTTAAAGGTTGTCATGTGGAATATGGCACTGTCTCTGATATTGACAAGCAGCTGCAATTTAACGTGCCAGTCCCACACACAAATGCGTGCTAGTAATATTTTTAACACTAAACTACTTTTGATTTAAAGCTTTCGTGACTGCAGGGATTCATGTTCTTGGTTCTTTCGGTAAAGTCACGTAGAAGGGAAATCATAAAATAATAAAAATTCAAAAACAATAAAATTCTCACGACGTTTCGACTGCAACACAAGCAATCATCAGGTGTGATCTACGTGACTTTACCGAAAGAACCAAGAATACCAAACTACTTGTTAAATGAGACTCGTGTGAACACTACAGATTCAGTCAGATTCAGTCTTATGTTGATCAGATTCGCACAGATGTAGTCTTTATCACATAAGACTACATCTGCCATGTAGCTGCAATAGGAATTAATTTGCTTTCCAATTAATAATACTTATCTCACTCCAATTTTGAGGGGAAAAATCGTCTGTCACGAAATATCCTTCTGATTTCAACTTAATGGCTGAAGCGTCATTGCACGAATAATTTGATAAATAAGTTCCCGAATTTTAATCCAAGAGCTGGTCCTGCTCATTTGAAGTCTAAAGTGATTACATCTGATGCCGAATCTTTTTATTTTAATTTTCATATTGTGAAGGGCAGAGTTGACGACTTAAAGTGTAACACGTAGAGCATCCTCCTCTTCATCCGATTTTCTTTTTTACTATGCTGTACGAAATAGTTTGCTTTCGAGATCTAAACACAATGTTAGATGTGTTTTTCTCTCCAAAAATGTATTGGAGAAATAGAGGTGCAGTTTAAACATAATCGAAAAAGTATTAACCATTTCAGATGTGTTGATGGCATAGTTTCGCAATAAAGCAAAGTTGAGAAAAACAAAATATATCGTATGTCTATAAGAAGCTTCTTGAACAAATGGAAATCAAATGTTGGAGACATCTGTAAAACAAAGTAAAGTATGTCTACCTCCGGCAATTATTGAAGGTAGACACGGATGGACATTCTGAAACTAAGGAGGCAAGCGAGAACATGTTGGAGTGCTTTTTTGGATGTATGTACTTCACACTGAACAGCAACATACATGTATATGAAGAAGAAAGTTTTAAATCGGTGCCTAGCATCTGCTAAAGTTCTCTTACGTATTTTGTTAAGTCCGGCAAGCTATGATTGCTGTACAATCCTGAATGCTGTAAGAGAAAATGTATTGTAAGGCAGAGTACATATGGGTGCTTTTAGTGAGGTTGTGCCTCTTGTAAGGCTCTTCCTATGGATTACATCATCACTCCCATTGCACCAGTCAACCACCTGTTAGGAAGACAACCCCCATGTCACGTGGCTGGCATGACATCACTCTGTGAGCTTCAGCTAGCTTGTGTTATTATCAATGTCACTAATTGTCATCCATTACGCTATTTATCCACTTATTTGTTACAATTGACTTATGAGTGGTCCTGAACATTCGTAAGTTACAAGAAATCGTATCTTGAACAAAACTTACAACATTGCTACCATGCCGTAAATTGTTATATACACTGGCCCCAAAAGAATGGGTAATTACAAATCGAACAAAGGCTTAAGAGTTTGCAAAAATTAAGCCGTGCATAGATGCCTGCTTGGAATTTCACTTGGAGACAGAGTGAAAATACAGACATCATGTTGGCTGTTAAGAACAGTAGTATATGTGGGCTTTGGCAGTACACACTGCTATAGGAAGATGATGGCCGTTGGATGAGTGATGGGGAAATGGTAGCCAACCGAGGAAAGATGTCTGAAAAGGTGATCACCATGGAGATGGAGTGATGAGATTCACTAATTTGCAGAAGCAAGAAGGGTTGTTGCACGGGGTGGTAAATATGCATGGATGCTTCTGTCTAACAGCGGATAGATTTTGGATAATATGACGCAATTCATAATTACTACCATATTTTTTGCGTGCAATTGTTAACAGATTGTGGTCTAAAGTCATCCTTCTCAATACCCATTGCATTCGTGTCTAACCTCAAAAACATAGATTCTTATGAAGGCTAATGTAACATTCATGGAGAAAAATATATGTTTGTCACATCCAATAGCATCAGCCACGTAAAGTAATGATCATAAATATAGATGTAACCAACAATATTTTGTCATATGTGTAGCCACACATTATTAAGTCCTAACTAATGATTCATGTCTTGTTGAAGAAACTGACAAAATGCATTTATAGGGACGGTAAGTAAATGGTCAATACACAGTGTGTGAACACAGGGTCACCTTAGAGGAGTCTACGAACACACTGTAATAGAGGCAGTCTGGCTACAACTCACCACATTAACTGATGCCGGTCACTGTAACACAGAGGTCGCAACCGGGTACCCGATACCTGTACCCTACCCGATACCCGGCTACCCATACCCGGCCAGGTACGGGTACCCGTTTGCGACCCTGGTGCGGCCGGGTACGGGTAAGGAATCAAAACCCGTTTGCGACCTCTGCTGTAACATCAGATTGCTAAACTCTTAAATGTTATGTTTTTATGCTTCGATGTAAGGACATGTACTTAGGAAAGAAAGAACACTGTATGTTGATCTTTGGCATTGAGGGTTTGGAAGAACATCTTTCATTTCCATCAGCCATGCCGACCCAAGCCATTGCCATCTCTTACGGACCGACGATGTCACAATCCATCGAGCCCCTGCACACGAGCTGATGAACGTCGCCTGGGCACGTTTTCTCATTTGACTACCACTTTGGTCGTTAGTCTCGACCACTGGCCATCATTCTTTCGCATGATATATCCTGCCCCAAGCCAACTTGGGGTAGGACACATCGTGAGGAATCCGATGATGCTCTTTTTCACAGGTGTCCAGTAAACTGACTTTAATATATGTCATTTTATTCTACTCCCATGTATTCTGCGTCTATTGGTACGGGATACCAAGTGGGGGGAAATCTTGTAGAATTGGTTAAAGAACGAGAGAGGTGGTTGATAATTTCGGACCCAGGAACGCAACCTTATTTTCCCCGTAAGATCTTATTTGTCAAACGAGGTTTTGCTCAACACTGTATTTTCCAGAAAAGTAACCTCTGCATTCGGCGAGGCATTTGTATTATTTCAAAGTGTTTTATAATTCGACCTTGGTTTTAGAGAGTTACTGCATCAATTTACACCAAGTCAAATATCATTTTTATAGTCCACAAAAGGTATTTGATATTTATGAGTCTCAGAATTGGATTGTGAGAACTGTCTGTATGTTATAGATTTTTGAGAAACCCTACTTAAACACTGTTTGCTCATGTGGTTGCTTGTCACCTGCATTTTCTATCAATCTGTGAACATGTATATACATGCCATACGAGGCTACTGGGTCTGATTGTTTTTGGAACAACATTAACAAACCTATTTACAATTGTTTGCACAGAAATGAAATCCAATAACCTCAATCGTGGATTATGCCTCAATCAGTCATCATTTCGGAAAGGGAAACAAAACTTGCTTGAATAGGAGAATATTTCGTAGAGGAAAATTTGAATGTTATCGTAGAGGAATGGATACGTTTAACTCAATGTAAATATAGTTATTGAAAATGTTTGCATTTTCAGCGTGATCTTGAAAATGACATACATGGTTGGAGGGTTGTGTGGCATTATTGCCATGGTGACAAAATTTTAATGTTGAAATAAACCATAATTTCAAAGCACCTGAGAACACATAATAAGCAAAACAGTGGTATTTGAAAGGATTCCTAGGGCGCTAAACATTAATAGAGTTGTGACTTAAATTCTCATTTGAATAAAATGTATAATTGTATTAATGCAGTGCATTTTTGGAAACGGATAAAATAAATCTGTTTTGAAGAAAAATTTCCGTGCATAAAAAATGTTGGTGCTGATTCAGTTAAACAGTAAGACAATAAATCAAATAAAAGATGTTCTCATAGCATATGTGCCTTGCCTCTTTAGAATGTAACTGTTCATTGATTAATGTATTAATTCGGTTCTTACGCTCATGATAAATATATTGAATCATGCATGTAAAAACGGATTATTTCTGAGTTATGCAGATGAAATGCAAATGTTACCTTTAGGCTAATGGGATAAATGAGATTGTACAGGTCAGACAGAGCAAATGAGAAATTACAACTGAATCATGGCGACTCATCAGATCATTGCTAAGGGGAGCGAGGGTGAATGGTTACTTTTCCACTCCCCATGTGTTGACTATTGAAGAGGGAGCAGTGATGATGTCAGTTGCATAGGGCTGGACAGTATCTCACGGATACCGTTGTACATTGACGTGATACATGATAACTTGTCTTGTTCGCGGTGATATGGGGGACCAATGTTGTAGGTCCTATCCACAGGGTTATCCGAAATTTGACTCCTGTTATCCACGGGGTAACAAGCATGAATAAAGCCCATGAATAATAGGATTAATTGTATGCGTGACTCCTTATCCACGAAGAAATTGTGGCTAACGGGAGCAAAAACCGAATTGTATACCTCGTAAATTATGCAGTGCACTGCACTACGTACTTTACATACGGACACTTTATTTATTTTTTGTTTTAGAAGTATTTACTTTCGCGTTTTTATTCCGTATTTGAAATGTGATTCATTATAACCTTTACTCTTGGTGGGTTTGTACACGATTTAGATTGCATTGTGATATTCAAAGTTGAAGTAAGCAGTGCCGAGAGAGAGAGAGCTCGCTCGCGAGCTGCCTGGTAGCGGCGGTGGTGCAAGACGTATCCAGGCTGGGGGCACCTGCCGATCGCCACGCCACGAGAGACGGAGCGCTCCGTACACCTTGTTCTGCCGCACAGGTGTGACGGCCCCCTCCCGGCGGCGTCCTGGGAGGCGAGCACTCCCCTTCCTGGATACCACAGTACAGGGCAAAGCCAAACACGTTGCTGTGAAAGATGAATGTCGTGGCTGTAATGTAACGGCGCAGCTCTGCGATTCTTTGGTCAAGCCACTGCTGGCGAAAGAATCTCCGACAGGAAGCTCAAGCGGCGAGGATACTTGGTCTACTCTTCCACGCACGCTGGCCAGGCATCTTAAGAGAGGTTTGAGTACCCACACTTGACTCCACCACACAATGCATTAACTGTGGTGTATCCGTTTATACTGCTGGGTGGACAGAGGTGGGTGGGGTGGGGGGGCAGTTAAGGAATCTGCACAGTTGTTTCAAGTGCCACACCGGGAGATCAAATTGGTGACCTCCGGATTGGCAAATCAAATGTCTTGACCATTCTATCGTGGCGTGACTATTATTGGCATGACTACGGTACAGTACCAGCGTTATTATCATTTGTCTGTGCATTTATTACTTATTTGTTAATTTACATCACTCAACATTTTGACCGTTGTATGTGTGAAAAGGATATTTTGTGGAGGAAGCATAATCAATCTTACATTTCTACATGTTTACCGTCATGTAATGAGACCACTGGGTATACATTTGCTGTTGGTTTAATGCAATGTAATTTTACACTTTAACTACAATTAGTGGCTGTACACAGTGCATACCATTTCCAAAAACAAATTCTGCTGTCACGCAAGAGCAAGAATCTTGTTTTTACATTCTCTACATCATAACCACAAGCCGTAGCTCACAACAAATACATAACATTTAGTGACATTTTTCATGTAGGCTTTCGCGACCAATATTATTCATAATCAACGTTTTTGGGTTTAGATCGCGTTATTTATAAATGTGTCGTAACCCTCCACCACCCGACACGATTGGCCGTGTCGGGTGGTGGAGGGTTACGACACATTTATAAATAACGCGATCTAAACCCAAAAACGTTGATTATGGACATTTTTCATGTTTAAATATGCGTGGATTTTCAACTTACAGCACAATGTTACTTCATGGTTAAGTTAGATAAACTACCGTTCCCTCATAATTTTACTACTATTAATACTGGTACAGGAAAATAAGTTTCTGCTTTCAAACTTTTCTCTTGTAAGGATGATGATCCTTGTATAAGTGAACATTTTTACTACTTCGTCATTTTGGGATTCATACTTGGAAATTCATGGAATATTTTGACATTTGTTACACAAGGATCCTGCTTTTGCATTTAAAGTATGCATTCAGTTAAAAGTAATGCATGCTCATTGCAAAGAGCTTAATCCCATGGCTATTTAATTTAATTCTAAACACGCATACAATATTACAAAAGTATTATAAATGTTTGCCTGCGGATGTAATTTTTTTAATATACAACAATGGCATGGGCCAAGCTTTTTTTTACTTAATAATTGCAATGAGTTTGATTATCCCAGTCTTGATTAAATTAATGTTCTGAGCCAGTGTGCCACCAATGCAGCGGATTTCAATATTGTGTGCACATTCTGTACATCTCATCAATGTGTGCGCATTGACAAAGGCAGCCACAACAAGGACAAGGCAGCATCCAAGATGAACTAAATTTTAAATCTCAAACAGCTGCACACATCTCATTAAACCCTAATTGTGCTTATAAACAACACGTAGACGAAATCACATAGAGTTTCAGGACATTGCTGGCTGGTTATGCCATTATCTAATGAGTACTCGATTGCAAATTCATTGGAAGCTTGTGTCAGGATTTAGGAATACTAATTTATTTTGGTCTTAGTCTAGCCTTCAATATGCATTCCCAATACGCTGGAGTTAAATTGGTGCTGTTGAATTTTTTTGTATGTTATACAATGTTTGCTCATGCAATTGACGTAAGCGATAGACTTCAAAGTGTCTTGAATTTGAATCGCTTCTTATTCCCCGTAGTTGTTGGACAACTGACTTGCCTTTGTACTGTTGCATGAATATCACCTGGGGGGACTTGCGTCTTCCTTTGAGGAGATCTGTACAAAGACGGTCACTAGGTATTCTATTTACAGCCAAAACAGGAAGACTTCTTCACAATTCTGGCTAATCGCCTGATGAAGCTGGCTATAATCAACAGCGAAACGTCGTACTCGAATTGCAAATGTTGTGAGTTTACGCTCTAACACACATCGGTGTGCTGAAGTAGTAGTAACGAATGGTCACATTTTGTTTACGTGACAAACCTTACCAATTGGCTATGTCGGGTGGTGGTGGGTTTAACAACGCCTTTATATGTACGCGAGCTAACAATTTTTTTTATTTTACGGATAATATTGGTCGTGAAAAGCCGACGTGTTCAAAAGAAGTTCAACATGTAGAAATGTTGACGGAGCCTTTTGTATGTGTGTGCTTATTGGCAAATTTCTGCTTTCAGCAGTCATTGATATGTCACATCCTGCTGGGCATTAGCATAGAAACTGCTAGTGCCGTCTGCTGGTTCACTTAACAAAATATGTTCAAGAGAAAATTAAGACATCAGCATGTTTAGAGTGTTTACTTTTACCCCCGATTGTATTGCCAAGCATCATATTTGAGATGAATAAATGTTGAATCACAACTCTTGAGACCTCACAAAGCAGCTCATCACATTGTGCAAGAAGACTGCTTCTGAAAGCCCTTCATGTAACCCCTTATCCACACCAAGGCAATGCACTTTTCCACACACTTCTATAACAGAGCTGTTCGTCACGTAACAGTCAAACTAAATAATTATCATTCTCAGAGCTGTATTTTTTTTTGCCAAATGAAGTGAACACCCAAATGCAATACTGTATTGTCATTGGTGATTGGGGTGAGCCCGTCAATTGCACGCACGTGAGATTGTGGAAGGCAGCTGCCTAGACGTGAACCCAAGATCTGAGCGTTGCCGGCTCTGTGCTCTGACCCCGGAGTCGCCTGGCCACTTCCCAGGACGCGCTTATTCTAACCACTGTAGGGACAACATACGAGGTTATATCACTTAAAAACTCACCTCTACAATTATGCTTTTGAGCGACTCTGAGCTTGGCTCCGCGCCTCTGAGTTGCGGCCACTACGTCTGCAAATTTGCGCGCGTTACAAATTGACAGAGGTGGGACAAAGTCATTGTTATGCAAGTCCAAGTCGAGTCGCAAGTCATCAAATTCATGACTCGAGTCTGACTCGAGTCCAAGTCACATGACTCGAGTCCACATCTCATAGGTGGGACAAAGTCATTGTTATGCAAGTCCAAGTCGAGTCGCAAGTCATCAAATTCATGACTCGAGTCTGACTCGAGTCCAAGTCACATGACTCGAGTCCACACCTCTGCAAATTGAACTATTATTATTATATTTTGATTTAAAGCTTTCGTGACTGCAGGGATTCATCTTCTTGGTTCTTTCGGTAAAGTCACGTAGAAGGAAAATAATAAAATAATAAAACTAAAACATAATAAAATAATTCTCACGACGTTTCGGCCACAACGCAAGCAGCCGTCTTCAGGTGGAGAACAGGTCTGTCAAGTAGACAGAGTTATTATTATCACAAGAAGATGGGTTAAAGGTTGTATACCAATATTTATGTTCTGAAAATGTGATTTGCCTTTATTAAATAAAGGCTGTATATGTAACCAGAGAAACAGCACACTGTCTATACAAATGCTGTAGATGTACTCGTGGTCACCATGCCACTAAGCCAGGGTTTGATAACTGCAACAACCACAATCAATAACTTTAAAAAAAAACAATCCGTGTCCTGAGAGGTATAATTGTAAAATGGTTGCATATATTTCAAGTATGAGGTGCATATTGGAGATGTGAATCACAAAATGCCATATTGTAAACATAAATTACTATGACGATACATATGTAGCCATTGCTTTTTGTGAACCGACTGTACATTACGTGTATATATTTTTAAACGTAATGCAATTTTGACTGGGATATTTCAGGTGGAGCATTTTTCATCAAAATGTGTACTACCCTTTACGAAACGATTTAATTTAATTTCAAAAGCCAATTTAAAAATTACAATTCACTTAAATCACCGACAGTAAAAAAATATATAACAAGTCTGCGTTCGACATATTCCTGGGGGTAATATGTCTTCTTTGAACTGTTTCTGAAAGGTTTGCGCTGTTTTCGAACTTGTCACAAATGCATCGTAGTCTTTTACAGTGTATTGTATCAATTGAATGCGATGTTTGCAAATTCTGTCATCATTAGCCAATGGTTTATCTGCTGGTCTCTGATGCCACAATGGATCTTACTCTAATAAATAAGTTTATTTCATAGCTCCATTTCCATGAATGAATTCCTCTTGGGCTGCCATTTCATCGTCAATCTCAACCACCAGCCATTATCCCTTCTTTAGATGTGTCCTGCCCAAGCCCACTTTTCTTAAGTCTTTTCATTTACATTTGTTCTTTTGTACATCTTTCAGCTTTCTGAGCTGCCTCAAATATATAATTGTTCTAGTTATATGTACACACAGTACTCTGTACCCTGTGATATCAAATGGTGTCACTCCAAATAATATTTCATTTTGTAAAGAGAACTTGCTATAGAGTACATTGCTTTTTCTCATTCATCGTGAGCCCAACATTTCAGATTTTATTAACCCAGTAACCATGCCTACGTTGGACCTACGTTCGCATGTGAATGAAACCGTTGGACTAACGTCGGCCCATCATCATTTGTTATAATGACTATACCATCCGTAACTCTGAGATGATAAGTAATTCATCCATTTTCTCCGATCAAACTTTTAATAAAAAACATATTCTCAAATTCCTGTTAATAGCCTTGGTGAGAGCATATTTACTTGTACAACTCCGGTTTTTGATCCGATGTAAATGATGTTTAACCTCTTCATAATGTACTCCAATATCCAGTAATTTTAAAGCGCAGAATACTTTATTATATTCCTATGTCCCAGAATTTTTTTAAAAGAATTACTAGAAAAAACTGGTTATATTTATGTCTTTCCATAATCTTATGACCTAAGTCAGATCAATTGCCTCCCTGGCCAATACACCTCAATGTAATGCCTGACCAAATGAATGATGATGCGAATGCTGATACTATACATAATATGTATTCAAAATATATTATTAGATTTAGGCATCTGTAACAGACTGGTTATTACTTGCTGTATCTCTATACATTTTAAACCGTTTTTTAATACAGTTTTGGTAGTTTTATGAAGCTGAGCAAATTCAGTGTATTTTTGTGGGGCCATCTGTATGAGAATACAGCATGGAAATGACACCGATTTCTCTCGCGGAATCTCATACCCGCAGAGAAGTGTTATTGAGTGGACTAATACCAAGAGGTTGTCACTTGGGATTTTTTGCTCAGATTTGTATGTTTAAAGTACTCTACAGTAATATACAGTCGTACTAAAATACATTTCTACGCATTTAAAATAAGGTTTTAGCGTTCGTCGCATATTTTTTATTCTTAAATTTTACTGTACATTTTTTTTCCCGGCATTCCATTTTTGTAACCGTTGCTTGTATTTTCAATGCAAATGTTTTTCAATTACTTTGCCCATTTTACATTTCTGGTGTGGAGAAAGTTATGTGTAATGAGTCATTGCAATGCAATTCTAAAATCTGCTTGTGCGTGACAGATGTGTTTTTTTTGGTGGTCTTTAGAGGTGCCCCTCTTGGTAATGGTAAGGCACATGTGGTTGCATCATAAACAGAGAATGTGATTAGGTACATGTCACTTTTTCAAATATGCTTTCTCCATACACCGTCAACTTGGTTTTGAACATATTTCTCGAACAGGGCTGTGGAGTTAATAAATAAGGGCGTGTACAATCCGCAAGTTATATTGGGCCATAAACAATGGCGTGACGATCAAAATTGTATTTAATTGCATACGTTGTATGAGAGTGCTGCATATATGAATTGTAGGGATTATTTCCGGAAACCGATATGAATTCCCTGCAGTGCCTTTTAGTAATATTTCCTTCATGGTATTTCGTGTGCTTGACCACAGAACCCGGTGCTGCACCCATTCTGGAATCAATTTCTGCATTTATTGTAGCCTGCTAGCGGTCGTGATACTGTAGCTTCACACTAATCCGCCTGTGATGGGAATAGCTCAGCCTTGAGCCTGCTTTCCCTATGCATGTTAATGGCCTGCTTTAGCAAGATTATTTTTGGGACCAAGGTCAGGGAAAACTCACTTCTGGCAGCATCTTCCTGTGTGACTGAAAAAGCTGCAGCCGTGTTACAGTGTCCCAGCACATTTAATTTTGTATTAGCATTTTCAACACGGGATCGTGTGATCGACATTTGCTCATTCAGATTAGGCATGTTTCCAGTCACAAATATAATGTCACTTATCCAAATTACCTTGAATCAACCTTGAGCTTGGTGAGAATTCAAAATCAATTGCTAGCATTCTATGAGCCAGAAAACCACCGCTATACTTTAACAAATCAACCAGGACAACAAGCCGTTGTGTGTGTCTCTGATGTCTCTGTAATGATACCTATTACAGTTGAATGCAAATTGGTTAGTGTGGACCTTTGCAACAGTGTTAACTCTTTCTTCCTGTTGTGATGCAATCGGGAGAAATGACTGGAAAGATAGAATCGGGACATCAAATTTTACGATGCAATTTTGTGCCCGGAGGTGCAAGTGATTTTGTAGTGCGAGTACAAGACATCATCTGTGTGCATGAATAAGGCAATAAAGACAAACTTGACACATTCTACTTGGTATTCACAGTTGAGTCTGCATATAACAGCCTCAAACTCTGTAATTATATGGCGAATGACACTACCATATATGAGTTTATACGACATGTTGATAGTATATTTATTTAAAATTGTTTCTGGGCTTAATTTTGAGAACTTCTGTTTACATGTAGTTTATTTATTTAGAACTGCTTTTTGTGTTTATTTTGTTGTCCTTCCCCTGCACCTCCGATTAGCATGGTTGGCTATGTATGGTGCGAAAGAAGTTCAACATACTTGTACATACATACATAACCGTACTATCCGCCAAGCTGTCTCTCCCACCACACAAAAACAGCCACATGAAACTCCGACCAAAACCATCACGTTACCATACATAGCTGGCGTGACCAAAAAGATCTCAAAAATTCTAAACAAACATAAGATCCAAGTCCGATTCAGTACAGTGCATAAAATCCGTGATCTGATTCCATCTGTGAAGGATGTCGTTCCTGACTTACAGTATCCTGGAGTCTACAAATTGAGTTGCATTTGTGGTGATTGCTACATTGGAGAAACGAAATGTCATGTTTCTGATCGTGTCCGCGAGCACAAGTCAGATCTGAAACACGGCAGAACTGATTCTTCTGCCGTTGCCGATCATTGCTACAACTCGGTGGGCTCTCATGAAATTGTCTTTTCCGAGACCAAGGTTCTCTGCAAACCTCCCGGCTACCATCAAAGGTTTGTACACGAAGCCATACAAATATACAAACACAGACATAATTTCAACCGTGATGATGGGTACAAACTTAGTAATCATTGGAAAGATGTTATCAACCACGCAAAAAAGACTTAATTACAATTTTTTGGACCATCTTACCTGACAGGCACTATTTTACTTTACTTTACCGAGTGTTAACATCCCCAGTTATTTTTAACAGTACTCTCTTCATTGTTCAGCCAGCATTGGTATAAACATGGTCATTTTCGTCCCTTTGTTCTATCATGTGTATCAGACCTCCCCTCCCCCTCTCTGTCCATTGTGTTGGCGTGTGCAGTAGTTTGTCGCTTGCGCACAATCGCTTCCACGCCGTCGCCCACCCTTTTGGCCCCCCTCTCCCTCCCGATACGTTCCATTCATTGGCTACCATATTCTGATGAGCTCCCCCCTCCCTCTCCTCCCCCCTCAACTCGCTTTTAAGGGATTACATCTTGAATCATTGCCTCACTTGATGCAGCTGTGACGGTCCCACCTGATGACGGAGACTTGTGTTGCCTCCGAAACGTCGTGATTTTTGTTTTTATTTTATTTTCATTAATTTTGATGTTTTACCTACATGACTTTACCGAAAAAAACCTAAGAATATACATAACAAATCTGTTCGGATGCACAGAACATTTAAATTATTATATAAGAATATTCGTAATTCATATATATATTTTTACATTATCTTGTGCTGCAGCAGCTACCTCCACCACTATAACTCAATGTTCTTAAGTCACTATCTCTAAACAATGTGTATAATTAAATCACACAATTAGATATTTTGAGATCGAATCTGACCCGTTGTGCATATTGAAAAGTCAGTGATGTTGCAGTAGTGGGATGAAGGCATCCATGCATGCACATAAAGAATACAACTGATGATAAAGATTAAGAAGATGGGAAAAAAGGACAATGTTCCTGTTATCACTGTTACTTCTGCTACGTTGGACGATGATGGTGATGATGCGGAAGAGGTAGTGTCCCCAGGATTCCCTGAGTCTGAATACAGTATTCTCTTTTGAAGGGTTTGCATGTGGGTGTAAATTGGAGTATCCAGAGAAAACCCAATCTTAAAGGGGATAACTCCCAATCATCTGCACAAATAAACTCAATAATCCACTTGCCGTACTGTATTCTGGCTATCTGGTAGCCCAGTGGCTATGAGAGTTTCATAAATCATGACTCAATCCACGTAACTTTGCTTTCAAAGTAATGAGTTGCAAATGACCGTTGTACACTGCACCAGGCACGCATTTGAGGCTGAGTCGACCTGGGAGAGGCTCAGGGCAGGTTCACGGACCACTCGCTAATTATTGCAGTGGACCTGGATTTAAACAAGTCGTTGGGTTCATGCCAGAGTGTATGAAGCACTACACTCCTCACATTTCATACACACAGCCATTCACAAAAACACACAAGCACATTTACAAATACAAAGATCCCCCTTATAACCTTAACAGACTGTTGGGGCAAGTGCTGTTGTTAGTAAGCACCTATGAAGGCCGGTATTGTGCACAAGGAGGTGGGAGGCCAGCACCACTGCCGACCGCCTTTGTCTCCCCAGTGACGATGTTTACAGACCACACCAGGTACTCATTGGACGCTGAGCCGACCCAGGGGAGGCCCAGGACCAGTTAAGTGAATCGCCGCTGGTGTTGGCCATGAACGGGAATCGAACTCTGTTCACCGGGTTCGTAGTGCAGTGCGCTAACTACTGTGCCACCGCTCTCCATTACATATATACACCCATTAATTCAGGTAACATTGGCACACGTGCGAAGCCACAAATCCCAAGTGTAGTATTTCAGGCTGTTGACATAAGTCACGGGCTGGGGTGCTGTGTGCGGCACTGTGCTCGCAACTCAACGATGTTGATTTGATTTTGGGAAACATCAGTGGCTCCTGTATTGAGCCTCTTGAAGGTGGCTCACAAGTCGGCCTTAAATAGGTAGTGCGCATAAATTGTAGGTACACATTGGTAATCCGACACTTTGGAGACGAGAATTGGTGAATTGCCATGAGATAGGGCTTGGTGTGGGTCGATAGACTGGGAGTTGACGTATCATCGTCAGCTGAAGCAGCAGCAAGAGCAGTAGGACCTTTGTCATCATAGTTATCATCGTCATTGCAATATGATTGCCATCAACTCCTGTTGTCAGAAGCAATATCATTGTAATCACTGTCAGCATTTGCATAATATTAATTCTTTATCCTCGTCCTCATCGTGATAATCATCACTATGATCATGATTCATTATCATCGTGAATGATTTTTCAACAGCACAGTATTTTTCTTGTCATGGAGCTACAACACCACACCTTAATGGATGGCAGAGCCACTCACACATGCATAGCAAGTGTGTGAGAGGTGGAAGAAGCCTAATTGAACGAACTTGGTTCATCAACAGAGCGAGCGTGATGGCATCAGCATGCACAGCCTTGAGTCTCCGTTCACAATCCCTCGCCAAGTGATTGGCTGCAGGATTTTGTGCGGAATGAGACTTCACAACTTCTGCTTTGTGAACTCGGCCTGAATCTTCTTGTACATGAATGTGTCTGTGCCAATCGATTTTCACCTATCAACGTAATTCTGCAAAAAGCATGAAACCAAATTCTACGTAAATCGGGCCCCTAATCTCTTATCTGTGAAAGTAAAATTGAGTGTGCAGTGTTCGCACATCGTACGGTGTAAACTTACAGAGCTTCTTTCAAATGAAGAGCTTTGACACACATCAAATTAAACGGCATGGAAGCTGGACAAGGACAAAAACTTTGGGAAAGGCCAAACATGACACCACAGCCATCACTGGTGGAGATGACGACCGTGGCAGGCTTTCCCACCCTCGGGCTCACGCAGATGAAGATGGCTGAAATGTCAGGTCATTGATATGAAAGGATCTGCCTCTAATCCTAGCACACGAGCACACACGAGGGGAAGCACCATGCACTACACCCACAGGCACGTTCCTTCTTCCAGATGTTCCGACTGCCAGGCTGACAGATACATAGATTGCATTCATTGCTTTAAAGTAAGTGGGTTGACAGATTATGACATTAAAATGTTATTTTGTTAATATAAAATTAATGTACAAGCATATTTATACATATTGTAAATGTGCACGCACATATCGAGATGTAACTCGCGCATATATATATATGTTTTACCATGCACATTTACGTGAAGTATGCAAATACATCAAAAAAAAATGTTCCCAAAATGCCGTGCTTTCATTAATATATACATGTACACTCCACCTTCGTGACATGACAGTGTTTGAGATTGCTTCCCGCAGGTTATGCATTTAATATATTGCATATAAATATGGTTTGTAAATGGAAATGTCAGCCCTGCACACGTTTGCAAGGCCCCCTCCCTTCTTGCGATGGTCGTTGGGCCAACGAACATTCCTATGCTGTGCTGACAATTAGGAAGCTGCTGGATTAACACTCTTATTTACTTACTTCAGTAATGCAGTTTTCTCTGCGTATATCACTGTACATTTTGTGCTCCTTTGAATATAACATATAAATGTGCAGCCTGCAATTGTTTGCTTATGCCACTGCTGGATGAGAGTTTTCCACGAAATTGAGCTCTATCGGGTATTTTGGCTGACTGTCGCATGCTGCTCGGATGTTTTTTTAAATCATATATAGTATGGAAATTAGAAAATTTTAAAACCAAGAAATCTCTCAAAGCTGGACTGTAAAGTGAAATTCAAGGCAAGCCAGAAAGCCAACCAAAATAAATGAATAAATATAACTCCAAAATGTTGAACCTCAAACCGCAACACTGTTCGCGTACTAATTAATTAGCGTTGCTCAGTCAAAGACAATGCGTGTATGTGGACTAGACATTCTAAAGCTGCATGCACACGCGGCACTTATCTGTTGCATGAAATTCGGTGAACCCATTTCTCACATTTATTTGAGACTTGTGCGCCTTTTGGCGTCATCTGGTCCAACCCATGTGAGACTAGGCTCTAAGGAAAGCTGTCTCGGGTGTGGACCAATCAACTTCAAGGACAGTGCATACATTATCATAGTTATGTTTTTTGTTTGCATTATGACTGCAGGTATTGTGGTCTGCAAACATGACTCCTTGTAAAAAAGGTGTCAGTTTTGTTGCCAGATAGAAGGGTAAAAAAACAATTATCTTATTTGAGACTTGTTTTACAACAGAACTAAATAGATCTTCTTGGTTCTTTCGGTAAAGTCACGTAGAATGGAAATAATAAAATAATAAAAATAAAACAATAAAATAATTCTCACGACGTTTCGGCCACAACGCAAGCAGCCGTCCTCAGGTGGAGAACAGGTCCATTCTACGTGACTTTACCGAAATAACCAAGAAGATGAATCCCTGCAGTCACGAAAGCTTTAAATCGAAATATTGAAGTGTTATTAAGTTGTAAATATTGAATTGCCAACAGTTATCAGTTAAGTATTAATTAAATGTATGACCTGTAAATTTGATTAAAATGTGTAAATGCCATATGTGAGTTCCTCTCACTAGTGTCATGTATAATGTTATTTTGTATTGATGAATACTTTTCCATTTTACATATTTATGGTTGGTTATTAATTCTTGCTATTTTTCATAGATAATGTTTATAACATTTTCGTGCTATAGTACTGTACGATGCAACCCCTGGAAACCTTCCCTTTCAATGTAACGTGCTCACCACTTTGGCCAGGTCATCATTAAAAAGGGCTTCTTAGCTCAGTGAGCCTTACCCCAAATAAACTGACTGGCTGATTACACATTCGTAATTATCTATTTGCTAAATCATTCTCCATATGTTGGACATCCTCCATAACCAGAAAAAACCCTCCCCTTCAATGACTGTGGCTTCGTCAGGTATCACTACTACAAAACAAATCATCCTAGGACCTCCTCAAGCCAATATTTAATTCTCAGTCTCAAATGCAATTATATATCCATGTAATTTGTCAACCCCCATTGCTGACCATGTGCTGCTGATATTGTGGTTATCAAAGACCAAAACCACATTGAAGCATAGCATACAATGTGATGTGATCTAAGCACTTAATAGCCAGGAACCTAGTAGGCCATTTCTAACAGTAATTATTATCCCTGGGTGTAAGGTTCAGGGGGCCCTAGCAAACTCTGAAATGGAGGCTGCATGAAATTGCATTTTATATTACTTACAATATGCTCATTGCTCAGGTTTGAAAATGATTTGCATGGTTGGCTACATATGGTGCAAACTAAATTCAACATACATAACATTGAGTTGTCTGCCACAGTCACATTTTTAAGAATTTGTTTTACATTGAGTCCTTTCCAACTGATCGCTTTCAGGAAATATCGTTCAGGTTTTGAATATGATACGTGCATATGTGAACACACCTGTCTGTGGCTGTTTACATAACGTGTTCTTTTGTGTCTTACTACATACATAAGAAAGCGTGTGAATCATTTAATTCTACACAACTGCCACACATGCAAACAAATTGGAACACTAAGTCTAAAACGAGGTATTCTTATTCCATGTACACATGGCCATTCCACCTAATGCAACAACAACACATATATTCCAGAACCTTCACAGTAAACATGTCAACATTGGGTCAATGTTGGCATGTGTTGTGAACCAACGTTGGACCAGTGGTGACCCAATATTCTATGTTAACTGGGTTTACATCATCATTAGCTGTAAACAATCCACCGCTGGATAAGCAAAGAACTCTGTCTTACCTATTAAAGAGTTCAGTCCGTTTAGTGCTGATGTTGGTATTTGTAGTAATAAAGCCTTTAACAGTCAGCTCCACTATATTCTCACCAGACAGCTCGTAGAGAATTAATTATTGGAGGCAGCGTTGACCATAAATCAGAGACACGTATCTGCCCCTTGCCTTGGCATCTAAAGTTTAGATTCCGCTGAAGTTTGAGGCATCTTGGGGCATGCAAAACATTCATTTTTCAAAGCAATAAAAATGTGACCAGCAAAACGTTGTTTTTTTGTGCTCTAAGCTGGTGCCAATAATGCCCTTTATATGTACTGTATGTCCCTGTGAAATTTCCAGATATACTGTACACTATTACAGTCATGCAGCCCTTTCTGATCTGCTGACATTTTAAAAATATAATTCATATTTATATACCTGGAAAACAAACATTCGGTTTACACATGCAATTACAACAAATCTGTCTAATTTGTCACGTTGTAAACCCAGAGATTAAGTCCTAAACATTTCTGAATGGCAAGAATAATGACTTCGATTATTTTTTTCTGGTGGAGGAATTTTTTTATGGGAAAATGTAACATTTTCACACATTACTACATTCAGTGAAAAGGTTACAAAAACACGAAATTGTTTATGTCACAAATAACATTTTCAAACAAGAGACATCACCAAAAATGTGCATGTATTTTGCACCGTTAAATTGTCAGCAGTCATAAAGTTAATAATATCAGATTTATGGGTTTTCTCTTGTAATATCTTCTCATATTAAGTGTGTATATAGTTATTGAGTCTCTTTGGACCGAATGATGCAGTTCAGATTGGGCCCTTATCCAATCCCACACAATCCAATCTGACCGCGATCAATTGGGATAGGACATGTGTTGCTCAATGATGTGTCGCGCAATTCTTTTAGATTTGAATGAGAACATAAATAGTTTTAAGATACAATTTTGTGAAGTGTAAAAAAAAAGTGATTTTATTTACCCAAGAAAGTCTCAATAAGTTTTAATACTCTTTAATGCAAGAGAGTCTTGCATTGGGATGTTTGACAAATTCCTTTCGTGAGTATTTTTCTCCTGTGGGAGGAAGCCTGGAGTACCCAGAGTAATTAAACAGTTTCAGTTTTATTTATTTGGTATAGCCCTGTGAGCCTGTCGGCTCTTGAATCGGGTGCAACCGCAACAAACAAAAAACAAAAGCATGAACAAGAAAACATCTTAAAGTGACTTTGTGCAAACAGAAAAATCCAGGAAAAAACAGCAAAGTCTTCCAGAAAAAAAAGCACCGTACACCAACGCTGTGCAAAAATCCCAGTGGGATGCAAGTCAAACAACAACAACCACCACAAGACATCTTAGATTAAAGCCATCATTCTAACTCCGTACTACAACAAACAAACATGGCCAAACCAAAAAACGTTTTCTAAATCATACATACTATCCTAGTCTCCAAGAGGCGTTGTACACGAGGGGACTATGCTCTTTTGCCGCTGTGCGCCAAGTCTCTGGAACACTATTTCCATTCACTTCAGGACTTTTAAATAAAGCTTAAAAAATATTTGTATTCATAATAGAGGTTTTTGGGTTAGATTGCGTAAATATAAATGTGTCGTTAAACCCGCCGTTAGCACATTTATATTTACGCGATCTAACCCAAAAACCTCTTAAGGATAATATTGGTCGCGAAAGTCTAAGTGTTATAAAATATGTTTTATTCAATGGCTTTCCTTGCTGGTTGATTGGATTTTATCGAGATTGTGACATTTTAAATCAGTTTTTTAAATAGCTTGGCTGGGTTCCACCTATTATCAGTTGCCCATGTTTCTATTTTTGTCTTATCTTTGGTTTTATTGTATTATGATTGGGGTTTTACTGGTGTATCAGTGTTTCATTTTAAAATAGTTTTACCTCTGATATACGGCACTTTGAGATTACAATTTGAAAGGCGCTTGATAAAACGGAGTTTATTATTATTATTATACTTGGGTATAACTCAAAGGTTCACACATGGGTCCATGAACCCACTTTTGTACCAACACCTCCTGACCACCTGACAGCCCAGCAGTTTTGGCATTGTCACTCAAAAAAATTCATGCGATCTACCAACCTTTGCCTCCAAAGCACTGGATTTCAGACCTGCATCACAGCTTGATAGAGTAAATACAGTTTCGCGTGTATATTGATTTGCAATCCGAATTGTGAATCCAGCATGCTGTCGACTCTTCTACTAGTCTTTATCAATTCCATGACTAAATGTTGTAAATATAAATAAATTTGCATACCAAACATACATTCGCATTTTTGTCACATTACAAGTATAACCTAAATATGTGCGTTTTACAAGTTTTGCAAATTAATTTAAATGCCATTCTAATACTGTATATACAATAATTGAAACTATATGTTGCCTTAAAGGAATCACCCTAATTGTGATTATTCATATATTTTTAGGCATCATACTGCAATACTGCATTTTGTAATAGTTTTTTTTTAAATAACCGAAACTAAAATGCTTAAACTCCACCATACTGCAAATCGCTCCAAATGTAATTGTGTAATGTCCTGTAATTCAGTGTGAAATTCCGATATTGATGGCTGCAATACTTTTTTCTTTATTACAGATTAAGTCTAAGTTAAAACTGTTATGCAAATGAGTTTATCGTTCTCAGAATTTCAGTACAGTACAAAACAGCAGATAAAAAATGTAGGTTTTTACATGGACAGGATGGAATGCCCAAAATTGGAAGAAAAAACAAACATTTGTAGGTGGAAAAGGAACATTCCCTTTCAAAAAATAACTTTGCTGTCGTTGGGCGTACTAGTTAACAACAACACTGTACATTTTATGATTGTATTTATCGTAAGTCATAGATCTAAGCCAGATAAACATCGCATTACGTTTATCTTTGTGGCATTTGAATAACAAAAAATATATTTTTTTAAACATCACTTAACTTGTTTTGCTAATATGAGCCCAACTTTGCAGCTTTTCTCAATCCGTTATTTAATTTTCTGCACCTGACTTCCATTGGTTATTTTAATGCCATCAATACATCTGACATGGATGACATGTTAAGTATTTACAGTTATCCATTTTTATTTGTTAACTACTGTGCAATTTTATTTACAAAAAACTGTCACTGTGCATGATATAGGCAAAAGCATGTCTTCTTGTCTGATCCCATCTCTAATATGTGATTTGTTGTTTTCTTTATGTAATCTCATTGCAGCTGTTCCATTTATTATTATAAATTATTATTGTGATTCCTGAATATTTTATTTGGGCGTCTGTGAAAGCCTGGATGTACACTGAATCAATACCTTCTCAAGGCAAGGCATAATGATAATTTACATAATTTGTCTTTTGTAAAATCTGATTAATAGTACTGTGCGTGATCCATGGTACAGGAACCTTTCCTAAACTCGGCTTGCTCAAGTAGTTTTTTTGGCCTCTCAATTTTACATTATTGCTCCCAATGACCACAAACAGTTTCTAATAAATGTGTTTATTAGAAACTGATTTATAGGCGAATAGTTCCGTAATTCTTCAAATCACTTCCATCAACTTTTTTTTTTACAGATAAACGTTTGAGGCGTCATTATATGATTGAGGAATTTATTTTATTTACTTATACATATTTTATAAATACATCCCCAAATTCTGGCTCAAACTCATGTCACACCTTTGATGGCCAAAGTTATACCATCCAGTCCAGGAACTTTCCATTGTTTTATACTGTGAAGGGCCGCGTGTTTACTTCAAGTTTTACATTGGAACTTCCTTCTTTTAATTTGAAAAATGATTTTATTCCTGGGATATTTGTAGATTTTCTTTTTTACAATAACAAAAAAGTGTCACATTTCTATACAAATTTCAAGATTATATCTCTTGTCACGTGCAACGATTCCATGTTTCTCCGTAAGGACGAGCATAAAATTGTGAATTTCCAATTTTGTCTCTATCATAATTTATGGTTCCATATTTTTCCCAAAATGGCTACGACCATTTTTTTTATTGCTAATTGTCTACAATTGTTGCTGCTTTATTGCCCTCATGTTTGCTATGACGTCTTCCATCATTTTTGTTCTTCGATTTTTCTCATCCTTTTCCCAATTACAGAGTGTGTTCAATCTATTGCCAAGCCATCTTTTATCCAGCAGTAGATGGATCATGACCGATGATTTAACCTAGACACCATAACGAATCACTAAATCTATAGTATGCAATATTTATGCTTACAAACTATTTTATTGCCAGAAGCAACTACTTTATATTGTAAGATATACAAATCACAAGTACTCTGGGTAGGAGACTCTAATGTACGATGCAGTGACACATTCGTGACATGAAAGGCTGTGTAAAAAAAAATGTAACGGTTCATTATTTTTGTTAAACCCTTTGGCAGAAAATGCTAATTTAGTAACTTTTCTTGGCACCTTTTTAACGCTTTACATTTACTGCCTGCCTCTATACTCGTGTAACCTTGGCTGGTCTGCATTATCCACCAGTCAATACCTATTGAGCTACTTGCTCAGTGTAACAAGTTATTTGAATCACAATCAAAGAGCAGAAACTGAATACTTATGAGAAAGCCTTTTAGCTATATAAGTAATTAGTTTCCTCTCTGCTCATTTAGTGTAATTGCATTTGCTTTGTACAGTATTTTTTTTTATAGAGTAGCAACTAATAAATGCTCACAGCTGCGAAGCTGGCTGGCTCCATTTCAATAGGATGTGCCTTTGCTGTATGCAGATGCAGAATTGATTTGGGCACGCTACATGGGCATCTTATGTAGCGTACCCAACCTTATGACCATAATTGCCATTTATGGCGCTACGATTGGTATTCTTTCTTGACTAATTAAATGCAGGATTAATCATTATTGTATAGTGGCAGTTGTGCACTTTACTGCTGGGGAAATCTCATTGATTGAAACCGTCTCTGCGTTGTATACAAAATTAATGTATTCGGTGAAATTAAAATGTGCCCACGATATTTATTACATAAAGAAAGCAAAACTGAGTGCTTTAGTGTATTATGCCAGCAAAATCCCATCCCACATCAAGCGAAAGTGCACAGCAGTAAGTATATTGTAATATAATTCTTGCTTCATAAAAGACCCTCCGTTTTCCTGTTTGGTGAATTTTTATGGATATTTACCACATTATGTAGGTCATGTTTAATTAAATTCATTTATTGTCTCTAAAAGTTACGATCGTTGTGTTATGCAAAAACGACTTTATGGGTATTGCCCAGGCCATACAGGGCGATATGTCAAAGGCCAGCTGACATTCCATTACTGATGAGGGATCCCGAAAATAATATTCACAGCATTGTGATGAAAACATGAACATATAATCGAAATTGTGACACGGTTTAACTGTCTTGGAGAAAAATCATACCATTATCTTTTTACAAGCATACAGTTTCAATTACCACGTGGTAATAGCTACAGCTGAGCGGTGTGGAGTTGGGCAAGATGTGCTGTGACTCGGCAGCTCTGGCACTGTGCGCGTTCGTCGTGTATCTTTTGGCGGGTCACTGCTTTGTACAGATTTGCAGGCGTAGCCGGTCCGCCCTTCCCCCCCCTCTCCTCCCGTGAATCAAAACAAAGGGGGGGACAGGTCGGCTAAATAGACAACAACAAAAATAATAAAGTTTCGGTGACGATGAGTAGATGTTCTGCGTTGTGTTTTGTCCTCATGAGACGTGGGCGACGCCACGAACAATGAGCGCACAAGAGGTTCGTGAAACGGCAAAGGTTTATTTCAAAGTGTTCTTCCAAGGGGCATTTGCATCATCTGAAATTCATGACCAGACAGACCCTCGTCAACCTCCACGTTACGCAACACCTCGGCTCAGTCCCTCGGCACGTCGTCCACCCCAAATCTAAAATTGGTGCGCTCTCTACTCCCAAAAGTCTACACACAGCGGGGCGTGCCCTGCTGTGCACGCAAGGCTTGGGATCAATTTTCTAATCATCATTGACTTCACTTATAATGAAAAAAAACGCACGTGGCTCTCCGTACCAATTACAGCAACGTGTAGCAGAGGGCACAATTCTAAGTGCGGTTCTTTACCAGGTAAGCTCACACCCGGCTACACAGGTGAACTGTGTGATGGGCATCACAGTAGCCCTGACAAACTTGCGTGGCTTGCTGATAACCCACTGAAGCTGGATTAAAAACGAGTATGCCTCTGCCTCTGATTTCCCATTGGCAGTTAAATTTGCACTTGCTGAAGGTCGTGAGATTCACATTAGCCACCCAAGTCTTCCAATTTGTTCCATGATGGTGACCTTCAGACAAGGACGATGTGTCATTTAATTGAAAACATGAAGTCATGCTTATAATTGATAAAGTATGCGCATGCACAATTAAATAATTATTCAATGTACATGCTGAATGGAAAAACAAGTACAGTATTTGTTTTATTTAGTTGGACTTTCCTGCATTGAGTTTTATTTTAACAAGAAAAAATCGTGATGACAGTTGTGATTCGTCCCTTGGATTGATAATTATCGACAAATGTACACACAGAGAGTTAACTTATACAATGAGCTAATACTCAAAGAAGGGGTTATTGTATACGGTGGGTTCAAATTACTTGAAAAGGTTATGTCAGCAATGTATGATTTTACGTGGCAAACATTCCAGATCAACATCGAGTCGTGAGATATGCTGGCGTCTGGAGATGATTCCACAATGCTTTGCAGCCTGTTTTGCACTTTTACATTTCTTACACGTCAACGAGATGTAGATCCTGTAGACAAATAGTTCATATTTATTTATTTTACAAGCCTACAGACTGTGCTCACGTTACCATTTGACGGAGTGTTACGCTGCGTGTTTTGACAGCTGGCCTCCAGCAGAATTTGCCAAGTACAAAATATCAACAAATGGTTGCTAATCTATACTCTACTGATGATGAGTGCTGCATTAACCTGTGTTGATGATTATGTGATTGGTATTGGAAGCTTAAAAGCTCAACGCTCTCACATTTGAGCCCAACAAGTCCGTGACCTAACACAGGCCTGAGTGGTGCTGTGTTGTAGAATATTCCAGTTTTCTTTTCAGCACGAGAACAATAAGCCTGTTTCCCCTTCCTCTGCAGTTTTCACATGGATGTAGCAATAAATGCTAAGTGTATAATAAACAAATATTTAAACAAACTAATAAAACTGAAAAAAATGCATACATTATCAAACCATATTTGTTAGTATGTTGAACTTATTTCGCACCATACGTAGCCAACCGTGCTCATAGGAGGTGATGTAGAAGGACAGCAAACTAAAGACAAAAAGCAGTTCTAAAGAAATAAGTTGGTCAATTTAGATGTTTTAAAATTGCATAGCTCCACTGGCTTCCTAATATCAGTAGGAGCACTCGAGACGGCCAGCTGAAGGGCATCTAAAAGCACGCGATGCAGTGGCCGATCTATGCATGTTTTACCACAAGTGTGTGTGGTGTTTACGCACGCTGGATGCCTTGTAACAGTTGTCTCGTTTGTGTTTCAACATCTTAATTCCTATACTGTTGCCAGAAAGGGTAAAGCCTATCATTTTTCCCCCATCATCTTTATACTGTCAAAACGGCCTCATAGAAACAAGGCTGCAACTAATTATGCACATTGAAAAGCGAACTTATTTTAATTTGTATATATCTAAGCTGGCTCGTGAAACAAAATGAGCCAGCTCGAATTTGACAAAGTGCTCTCATTTGTTAATACAGTCATAACTGTGTGGCGGGATGGTATTTGGCCTACTCTCACATACTTATTAGATGCCTCGGGAGTGGTGGACGTGCCCACACTTTACTAGTCCACTTGCTGATTCCTGACTGGTCTTCCCGTGCTACTGCTGAGTGGACAGAGGCAGGTCTTTTGTAAAATATAAACTTGCACCATTATTTAAACTGCCGCACTGGGAAATTGAATCGAACTTGCGACCTCTGGATTGTAGATCCAGGGTGATAACCATCACAATGTGGTAACACTGTTAAAGAAAAAAATAAAATGTATAAGCAACTCACAGTTATCACTCTGGAATAGCTGTGTTGGCTAATTTTATTTTGGTATAAAAGTGGGGTCTAATTAATTCCCCGTGGCGTACGAATGTCTATTTGCGTTGGCCTGTGTGTACACAGCCAGGAGGCACTGTGCGTGGAGGGCGGACACTGGCTGGCCCCAGGCACGGTATGGAGACCTCCTGGGGTGCGACGGGCACGGGGTCTTACAGGGGTGGCACGCAGCAGCAGCACCACGGCTACGTACACACGCACACCAATGCCACGGTCAGTGCATGCCACTCGGCACCATTAACCCCTTCTCTGTGTGACCGCACCTATGAAGATGTGTGATTCTGTTACAATTAATCTGCTGTCTTTTCGAAACGTTACAATGTTTGGCTTTTTCTTCATATTTGGTGGGAAATGTGATTGTTCGTAAACAAAATGAATTTCCATTTGCAGACCTAAGCTAGCCATGGATATTCTTTATTCCCATGGCAGAGGCCAGTCTATTCATAGGGCAACCACTAAAGTTAATTTGATTATGGTGAACCAATGGAATGAAAGCTGACATCAACATTGGCTTTGATAGCTGTTACCCAGGCACAATGATGATGTGTGATAAACAATGTGCATGTGTTAACTTAACATGTAAATTTTTGTTACTCAACAATATTGCCACTAATAATTGATCGTTAATTAATGTGGCCTAACTCAAAATAAAGTGGAGTATTCATAAATGTAAATGCATATCTGTTTATTATTTCATAAAACTGCACATTGTATTGCACAATATAACCAGAACTGTGTTGATTAATATTTGTTTCTAAGGACCAACTTGTTTCGGAGATTAACTCAATCCAACTAGAAAACCCCGTAATTTTGTCATCACCTCTGGTTCATCACCCATCTTGCTTACTGTAATCCCAGCCCATTTCCTCTTATGCTGTTCTTACTACCGTACGAATCCAAAACGTTTCCAAATATAAATGGTTTCAGTTCTCAGATTTTGAGAGACTTTTCAATGTTTCAATGCGCTTTTACAAAATATATAAAAGGGATCTTGATATTTATTTGTTAATATCTGGGAAAACACCCTCCCAGTGCCATACAACTGTGTTCATTATGCAACTTGAATCGGTGCCATCTGAACCATAAATTCGACCACTCTAATCAAACATGTATATCACCAACACAGCAGTAAGCAGCCCTGATGGCATATCCTCGATTGTGTGCTGTGCCATCTGCCACATCACTATGATCTCACTAAGTGTTTTCTGTAAGAGAATCCCAGTCACAGTTGCTGCTGAAAATGTAACGCCTTTAAGCTACCTTGCACATCATTATCAACTAGCTATCTATCCACTGCTCGATAAAGGCACAGCTCAGCACATTGTCATTACACTGGTCAACAAAAAAAAATCTGGCCTGGACTTTTGCAGCTGTTTTAGACTAATTTCAGGGTGCTGATTCCAAATCTGATCTCAGATTTGCTCTATCACATCTCATTTTTATGCTATCGGCATACCCCATTTTCATTGATTTTACCCGAAATTAACTCTGTCACTTATGATTGCAAGTTGTTGCGAGTCAGTGACTGCTTTAGTGTTAAAATGTGGTGCTGTATTTTTAGGATAGTGTGTTTATAATATCATTTTATGTAGATATCCACATTCATTTAATATTTTTCTTCTGGAGTTTTTATTGAAAATGCAATATTTGATATCTCAAAAACCTGATGTGATACCCAAAAACTGATGCCAGATTTGGAATCAGCACCCCAAAATTACCTCAAAACCGTTGGAATACCTTATGCCAAAAAAAGTGTGTTGACCAGAGTTATCCCTCACAGAGCTGCGATGCCACAATCCATTCTAGATTTGAAGCTTTCGTGACTGCAAGGATTCATACTCTTAGTTATTTCGGTAAAGTCACGTAGGTAAAAAATGAAATTAAAATTAATAAAAATAAAACAATAAAAATCACGACGTTTCGGAGGCAACACAAGTCTCCGTCATCAGGTGGGACCGTCACAGCCAGATTTGCTGCATCAAGTGGGGAGGGATTCAAGATGTAAGCTCTTAAGTACCAGTTAAGGGGGGAGGGAGGGGAGGGGTTTATCAATCCATCTCCGTCCTGCACTCGAGCTCGTATCGTCGCTTTATCACTGCAGTGGCTGCCAGAGGTCGCAACCGGGTACCCGATACCCGTACCCTACCCGATACCCGGCTACCCGTACCCGGCCGGGTACGGGTAGCCGTTTGCGACCCTGGTGCGGCCGGGTACGGTTACGGGTAGACCATGAGTCACTGGTGAGTAACTGTTTGTCACTCATTTCCCAACGTCTTGTCTCTTCTCACAATTCAAGTTCCTAGAATCAACCCACCCGCACCTGCAACATGGCTTCATCCCAGAGGTCGCAATCAGGTACCCGATACCCGTACCCTACCCGATACCCGGCTACCCATACCTGGCCGGGTACGGGTACGGGTAGCCGTTTGCGACCCTGGTGCGGCCGGGTACGGGTACGGGTAGACCGTGAGTCACTGGTGAGTAACTGTTTGTCACTCATTTCCCAACGTCTTGTCTCTTCTCACAATTCAAGTTCCTAGAATCAACCCACCCGCGCCTGCAACATGGCTTCATCCCAGAGGTCGCAATCAGGTACCCGATACCCGTACCCTACCCGTACCCGGCCGGGTACGGGTAGGATACAGATACGGCCGGGTACGGGTACGGGTACCCGTTTGCGACCCTGGTGCGGCCGGGTACGTGTAAGGAATCAAAACCCGTTTGCGACCTCTGGTGGCCGGTCCTCTCAGGTCTATGACCTCCTTTTACAGGTAGGAACAACAGTTCCACACTGCCCACCAGGGATTATTTGTCTGTCGTGCATAGCCCCTCCCAAACATGTAGTACGCTCCCGGATTGGTTGAAGTGCGTCACGTGACCGCAAGCTTTCTGTCGTGCACGAATGCACTGTCCAACCAAGTTCCTACCTGCCCACTCCGAAGGAACGTGTTTCTGCCACTCCATCACCAGCCTCATACATCGGATCGGCTGTCAACCTTTTTTGCCCGATCCCACTTTCTTCACAATACAACTAATCTACATTGCTTATACTTTACTTGAACAAGCTACATTCTTTTTCTGATCTCTGTTTCCTTGTTTATGTCATTTTAGTGTAATTCCTAATGTGCATTTATCCATGCAATGCAGACGTGTTAGCTCTTGCTCCGTGTTCTTTGTAACCGTGCATGTTTGCCGATCCGTATGTCTCTCAGCGGGTGATACGCGTGATTGAAGAAGTTATTATTTAGGCTCATTGGTACTTGGCTTTTCGTTTGAAGCCATTTATAAAGATGGAACAGCTGAAATGAAATTGCATGTAGAAAGTTAAGAAATAGTTATCAGAGGAGTCAGGCAAAGGAGATGTGCTCTCAGCAAGGCAATTCACGGTGACACGAGATGATACTTTCCAAAAAAAAGATGGGAGAAACAAAGACTTAAATATAACTAGTAAAAGTATTCACCACATTGAAAGCCCAATCTCCCCCCTATCCTCCTGACGTCATGGTTTGTGCACTGTATTGGGCTTCAACTGAAATATAATAAACCAATTTTTTTAAAAAGTATTAACCATATCAGATGTTCTGATAACCACATCATCGCAGTAGAACAACAAATGGCAATGCATTACAGGAAATTATAGAAGAACCCAAATACAAAGGCTGAAAAGTGTGGCTGAAAATGAACACTGTTTGAGTCATGGTCTACAACCTCACTTTTCTCAACTAAATAAAATAATTGTCTGAGGAACTCGTATCTAAAGCACAACATATCATTATATCTAGAGTAGCTATTTAAGGTGGCCTCGAATAAAAAAATAAAACAAAAGAGCAGAATGGGGTCTTTTTGGAGAAAACAATAATTTCATTACGAAAAAAGTTACGGCTAACGAACCCAAACGTGGACCCTGATTGCCCACAGGGATAAGTGGGTCCATCATAAATAAATAAATAGAACCCACAAAATGTTGCCCATAGTTATGTTTACAAAATTGTGCTGAGCATAGGTACAAAATGTTAAACGGCCAGCAACAAACAGTGTTATCAAAGTTTAAAGAGGTCACAGTAACCACATGTCTTGAATTGAGCAAGGGGAATTCCAAAGTACAGCAGTGTGAGGGAAGAAGCATAAATAGAAGAGTATAGTAGTAGGTTTTTACCCTTTCAACTGGTACAAAACTGACACCATTATACAAGGGATCATGTTTGCAATAACCACAACACAAGCAGTCAAATGCAAACAAAAAGAAACAACTCTGATAATGATATGCACTGTCCTTGAAGTTGATTGGTCCACACCCGAGACAGCTTTTCTTAGAGCCTAGTCTCCATTGGTGTTGGACCAGATGACGCCAAAAGGCGTACCTTGTATAAAGGTGTCAGTTTTGTACCAGTTGAAAGGGTAAAACCCTACTACTATATTTTGTCACTGGTAAAGGAGGTCTCATAGCATAAATAGAAGAGTTTTGACTTGCAGTGTGGTAATTGGACACAGTGTGGATCGGACGAAACTGTCAGTCTGGTAGACCAAGTCCTCAACATAGGTAGAGGAATCGATGAGTGAAGTTCACGGTAATCGTAACCCATGGTAGCAGCAGTAGAAGAGTGACAAGGAAGCCACAGGCTGCTCGTGAATGAGCGAAGGGTTGGAGTGAATGAGTGAGTGCTCGATCATCAATCCGATTAGCACGGTTGACTACGTATGGTGCAAAATAGTTCAACATACCATACGTACTGCCCATAGACGCAACACTGCCCATAGACTCAACACTGCCGATAGACTCAACACTACACCTCCGATTAGCATGGTTGAGTACATACGGTGTGAAAGAAGTTCAACATACGGACTGCTTTGCGTTCACTATTACGTCTGCTCATTGCACAGATGTCCGTGCATTATTGTGTTATCGGTGTGAAAGCACAGGAGAGTTGCAGTCCATTAACATTTGTTTTACTGAAATTGTAATAACAGGAAGATGATTTACAATCCTTCCACTGGATGAAGGACTCTCCATTTTGTCAGTCACTCGAGTTGTTTTCACCATACTGCACCAAGGTGGTCAGTGTGGGTTGGTGAAGGAGGGAGAGGCCCAGGACCGTTTCAGACAACTCGCCACTGACAATAACTAGCCAAGAACTCGGGTAACTGCCTTCAAAGGACAGTGCACGAACGACTGTGCCACTGCTCCACACCCAATCCAGGCTGAACTTATCCTAAAAAGCGAGTTATGTTTACGTGTCTATCTTTGGCAAACATTTTCAATCCATTACTTTTGTAAAGATCGTGATTTTATGGGATCTCTGCCATTGCACGTATGCGTGAACACATGCCAAGTGTGAGGTCCTGCCAGCAACGTTATCTCGTGCGACAAATGGGGATGCTATTGGTTGGGGATTTTCCAAGAGAGCTGCGATGACTCATTTCAATTCTGCAGTGAAATGAAATGTCAGATGTGTGAGAGTAAAAGTTTTAACTTGAACAATTTTTGATATGAAATGTCCTTTTAGGTGTCCTTGTCATTTTTTAGCACTTACTTTTCCTGTGATGTGGCAACCCATTAAATGCCTAGAAGTACCGCTCAGCACAAAGGGGGTAATTTAGTAGAGGGATTAAAAACCCTCCTAGTGGGACATTAATCAGCAAATTCCCATCATCTTAGGTTAAACCATTTGCCACTGCTTTCGGTATTGGTCCTTGTTGTTTTAAGAAAAGCTTTTGTCATAAATGATTTTTTGGGGATTTTATTCTCCAACTTTAACAATGAGTACTAATTTTAATATATTAACGAGTTTCTGATTAAATACAACGTTGTGATGGAATTGCATTAATACTGCAATGTTCATGAACATAGTTGTTTTAGGATAAAAATACTGCATATATCTAACACTCGTAGTTAACAGCCCCTGTCTTGTAATACTATTGAAGTACTGTACTCTTTGAACGTGAATTCTTTTGAATGAAAGTACCATAATATTATAATTGGTTTTTTATCCTTTTATCTGGCAACAAACCTGACACCTTTTTTTACAAGGAGTCATGTTTGCATTGATCACAATACCTGCGGTCGGAATGCAAACAAAAAACACAACTCTGATAATGTATGCACTGTCCTTGAAATTGACAGCTTTTCTTAGAGCCTAGTCTCACATGGTGTTGGACCAGATGACGCCAAAAGGCGCACCATGTGAGACTAGGCTCTAAGAAAGCTGTCTCGGGTGTGGACCAATCAATTTCAAGGACAGTGCATGCATTATCTGAGTTGTGTTTTTAGTTTACATTCCGACCGCAGGTATTGTGGTAAATGCAAACATGACTCCTTGTAAAAAAAGTGTCAGTTTTTTTGCCAGATAAGAGGGTCAAAAAACCAATTATCACGTTTTCAATCAGTTTATATGACCTGATGTGACATGGATCAGAGACATGGACATTGAAAAGTGCACAAAGAAGCTTGGAGAGGAACTCGTAGATCAGGGAGAAACCGATTACGTAATATATTTTTACTTTTAATTAAACTCGTACACGATGAAGTTCATTTGCAAGTATTGTCACGGCATCCGTAATGTGAGAAGATGCGTCGGAAGCCAGTATGACGAATACCGAATTTAAATTAAAGTAGGATATTACTACGTTAGCCAAAAGACAAATCTTTGAAGTGGAATCTAAAAAAAAATTCATTTGAGCAAAAGGACAGCTCGATAGTAAATGGACGGTCCGTTGCTCTTGTATAATTAGCATAAGTAATTTCATATTCTTCAGTGTGACGACTTCTTTACCTTTCATTGCATTTCCTCGTGGTCCAAATATATTTTAAGTAAAAATAAACTGCAAATATTTTTTTTAATTCTCTCAGCTAATATTGTGGCCCTTTTTTGGAAACCTCAACTGAAAGGGCCAATTACATGATGCAAGTGTTGTGGTGGTGTTTTGTTTAGTTCCCAGTACAGCACTGCATATAGTGTGCATGCAGTATTTATTCTAAACGCCGTAATTTTGTAAAGGTATTTTATTAACTTGCAAGTACTTTTGGGATTTACTGTACAATCATAGGTGAACATATGGCATAACCAGGATGTTCAAAGGAGGCTTAATTAGTGTGAATGATAATGCAGATTACAATGCAGTTATGTGCTGCAAATTACAAATGATTATTTTTTATTGAGAAAAATGGTGAATAATATAACCATTTCAAGGCACACTCACCTGGTGTGTACTATATAAATGCTTGTTTGTGTTAGTATACACAAATGCATTATGCATAGTTGTTTTACCTTCAATGTTGAGGCTTAAATGTGATGGTGTATATATACTTTATGATCTGCTGCACTTTAATTGAATAAAATATACTTATTTAATTGCAATTGACTTCGTGTATAGCACAAGTTACCACACTGTGTGTTTGCACAGATTAGGCTGTATTATACCAGTGCTAAACAATACTGCTGGAATGTGTAATGAAGTGGTTAATCAATGTACATGCCTCACAAATGTGGTAGCAACTGTGTTTTAATTGCCACCCACATTAAGTGTTGCATATGTATGCAAAACCCCACTGCTCACACCACTACCTCGAGACCAGTGGCCTCGGGGAATTAATTTCTCAGCAATATTATCATTACTACTACTGCTCCATCTCCGCTAATTACAGCCTTCCAACATAACCTGGCAGCCAATTTCTGTTATTCATCAAATTGAAAGCACTTTCATTGAGGACAGCAGCTTTTATTGGTGTATAATATGCTAGAGACTGCAAAGGCTCTACAAGTTATATGGCCTTCATCCAGGAGTGGATTGAACATGGCAGATGATGATTATTAATCGCATGCAGAAAGAAAGACTTTCTGTGATCATGAAGTGGGCACTACTCCCTTGAATACAATTACAATCAAACCAGAACTAATTAGCAAAAATGAAACAAATTTATCATGACCTCTGAAAAAGGGCTTTCGTGATAATTATATACAGTTTATGCATATATACATAAATGCAAGCAGAGAAAAATATACTATTCGCATTGTTTATCATGGTCTAAAAAGTAAACATTTAAAAGTAATTGAAAGGACATTTGATGGAGTGTCAAACCCTAATAGCTTGAGATGCTATCCTGAGATGCTATCCTGAAGAAAGTCAAATAGGTTTTGCTTGCCTGGGGTAAATGCATTTCTTCAGGTTCAGGCATCAAATTTAATCCGTATTCAGCCATGAAACAGTGCATGTCCAGTTATTTATCCAATACACTGCTAGATGAGGGCCTCCCTATGCCATATAATCTGTGGGGGTGGAGGTGACTATACTTTCCCACGTTCAGTGCAGGCTGGTGAAGGCAGGGAGCATGGAAGCACAACACAGTGCGATAATAGATGTTGCTTTACCGCCCACCAAGTAAGGCCCCACAAGCCCTATGATGACAACCTGTTTGTGCTGTGTGGTCGCCCATCCAAGCACTACCCAAGATCTGAGGTCAAATTGCCTTATTTGGTTATAGGTGTAAAGGAGAGCCAACACAAGGTTACAGGGGGTTCGTCTTTTATTGCTTCCCCCAGTCCGCACCCGTCCCCAGCCAGTCCTCTCTCTTATCTCTCCTCACCTGCTCCTCCACCTTCCACTGTCACCGTCCCACTGTCCCCCTCCTTTTGGTGGGAATCCTTCCCCTGACATCCCTTACACCCCCCCCCCCCCCACCGGATAAAAGTCCTCAGTTCTGCCTACCTCATCGACCATTTCAGTCTCCCCATGAGCCCCCCCCCACTTACAGTTACAACAGCCCTTAACCCCCCACAACCATACATCAACCATTTCAGTCTCCAGCCAGAGCCCTGTAACAGCCCGGGTATCCACAGGCTGCAGATGACCGCGGCGGCTCCCTCCGTCGGAGGCCCTCTGGTCGCGGTCCCCGGTTCAGTGGCGCCGGTGTCGCCTTGTCCGGTGCTGCTGTCTCTCCAGCCCCTGCGACCCCCGGTCATGCCGCCTTTCCGTCAGGCCTCACATGGGGCGCTGTAGGTGACAAGGGAACACAGGGCACCGAACCTCCTGCAGGTCGGCGAGTGGTGGCTGGCGACCTTGGCCCAGGTAGGGGTGATGACGATGGCGATGACGATTGCGGTGATGGAGGTGGAGAGATGTATGGCTTAAGGCGGGTGGGGTGCGCAAACCATTGTCGCTTACCCAGTTGGACCTGTACGCACTGAGGTCGGAGTGCTTTAACGACCTTGACCGGCCCTTTCCAGGGTCGGTGCAGTTTTGGTGAGAGGCCGACCGGCACCTGAGGATAGTGTAGTCATGCCTGGTCCCCGACTTTGAAGGGCTTGGCTGTCGCTGTCCTCTCCCATATCCATACATTGCTCCCTTGGCTGGTGGCCGATGCGGCCTCGGCTGCTTGGTGAGCCTCCCTCAAATAAATGAGGGAGGTCTTTAGTGCCTTTGGCCATGCGTCGGCTCTCGCGGGAATGTCAGTCAGCTGTACCTCAATAGGCAGGATGGGATCTCGTCCGTACATCAGGACAAATGGCGAGAACCCTGTCGCTGCTTGCGGGGTCACCCTGTACGCCGCAAAGACCGATGGGATGTGGAGTTCCCAATCAGAGTGGTTCTCATCCACCACTTCGTACAGCATGGCCGCTCTGGTGCAGTTAAGCCGCTCCACCTTCCCATCGGTCTGGGGATGATACGGAGATGTTCGGACCTTTTTAGTGCCCAGGATAGAGCAAACGTCCTTTAGTAGCTGTGAGGAGAAATTCCTGCCTTGATCCATGAGCAACCACTTCGGTGCCCCCTTATCAAGAACATAGCTCCCCATGAAGGCATCGGCAATGGTCTGTGCCGTTTGATCCAGGAGGGCCCACGCCATCGGCCACCTCGTGCAGTACTTGACTCCAACCAACAGGTATTTATTTCCCCGTGGCGTGACCGGCAGCGGTCCCAGGATGTCCAACGCGACTAATTCGTTGACCCTGGTCACCATGATAGGCTGCAGGTGCGCCCGGGTTACCCGGGATGGTGCCTTCCGGCGCACATTCGACGCAGGTTGCGACCCATCGGTGCACGTCAGAAGTACCGACCCTGTAATGTGGACAGTGTCTTCTGCCCAGCCAGGTGTATCAGCTGGCGGCAGTGAACGTCCATGACCAATTGTCAATGCAGCGACTCCGGAACCACCAGGCATCGCTGGCGTCCCGCCGTGTCCAATCGCATGAGGAGGTCCTCTCATATGACATACTCCTCCCCCCCTACCCCCGCTGAGGCGCGTAGCACTCGCAGGGGGGTCTCCTGCTGTAGACGTCTCCAATCCGAGGTTAGCCCCAGGTTGTGGTTGGTCAGCTGGACCTCACCCTGTGCGCCCTCTGCCGTGTTTACGGGAGCGATAACCATTCCCTTCGGCATTGCCTCTTTGCAGCATGCCGCGCCTGTGGTGCATGCACAAGGGCCCTGGGGCGCCAGCCGGGACAATGCGTCCACGTTGGTATGTCTTGTCCCCTTGCGAAGCACCACCTGGTACCTGTACTCTTGCAGGTGCTCTATCCACCTGGCCAGCTGGCCCGAAGGCAGGTCGATACGAAGCGAATACTGCAAGGCCGCGTGGTCAGTGCGGACGATAAATTTGCGATCATACAGGTAGGGTCGAAATTGCTGCACGAAGTGGACGACCGCCAAGAGCACCCTACATGTGACACAGTACCTCTGCTCCGCTGATGACAGGCGATAACCACCTCCCGACCCTGCTGGATATGTGACAAGATGCTGCCGATGCCGACATCGTTGACGTCCGTGTGCAGGATGAAGGGGAGGCCGAAATCCGGAAAGGCCAATGGTGGTGCGTCTGTCAGACACGAGCACAACTGCTGGAATGCCTCCTCCAGGGGTCCCCAATAAAACCTCTGGTTCTTTGCCATCAACACGTGTAAGGGCTTCGCAATGGTTGCAAAGTTGGGTACGAACCGGCGGTAGTCTCTCTGCTTCACCAGCCCCCGGATCGCCGCGTAGACTTCCCGCAGCGATTGCTCCGGCTCAGATGCTGGAGGTCCATTCCCAGCTGCCACGTAGACAGCATGCGGCGACAGTGCAGGTCCGGCGATTGGCGTCGCTGGCCCTGGTAGCACCGCGATAACGGCCCGGCTGCTCCCCCCCGCCACGCCAGCCACCTGGCCCACAGGTAGCGCCCGGCCCATCACCTGTTCATGGGCTTGTATGATCCAGGCGGCCCACAGCGAGGTACGTTCATCCGGCGTCACCACCGGCATTACGATGCCGGCGCGGCAAGCGTAGGCGACGAGGTGCTCGACCACGAGGTTCTTGAGTGGAAAGCGCATCGTCGTCCAGAACGGATGGCAGCGCTCGTAGCGCCTCTTCATCTGACCATTCGAGAGCGTGGAAGGCAGCCTCGAATCGGCGGATGAACGCCTCCCAATCACCTCCCTTGGCCGCACATTTTTCGACGGGCCCAAGCCGGCGCGCCCGTCCTGCCACCTGCTCCCCCTGTTGGGTGTTTAGCCCTGGCGGCTTTGGCGGGAGCGGCGGAGGCGTCTTGCGTGACGGGGCTGGTTGCGGCTCGTGCCCGGCTGGCTGGCTGGTCGGCCGCCGGGTCTCGTGGCACCTCCCGTATTACGAGTGAGAGAGGGGGTCCCGGCACGGGCGGGCCCCCCATAGGGAGCCAAGGCAGTAGCTCCTGGAGCGCCCTCTCCACGTGGGCCATGCGGTCCTCCATGGGGTCCTCCATGGGGTGCGGGCCCCCTGCTGCTGCTCCTGGTAGCAGGCCCCCTTGTTGTCCTGGACGTCGGGGATCCCCGGACCCTGCTTCCTCTTCTGTTGGCTCTTCTGTTGGCTCCACGGAGGTTCTTCCTTGTAGCCATTGTCGATCCTACCACTGCCACCAGATGTAAAGGAGAGCCGACTCAAGGTTGCAGGGGGTTCATCACCGTCCCACTGCCCCCCTCCTTTTGGTGGGAATCCTTCCCCTGACATCCCTTACATTGGCATAAAATATTATTGCTTCACAAATACTGTGTTAAGCTTTAGGATTCAAGGTCAAATAACTGAAGCCATTTAGTAATTTATTTAGGATAAACTGCCATGAAATAAAAACAAGTACAAAATAACGTAGATTTTCAGTGCTATTTTAGGCTATGTATTTACTACGTAAACATGAATAGCTGTGTTTCAGATTACATACATTTCTCGATGAATGCTTACCGGCCAAAACAATGAAGATTACAGTGTTCATTTGCATTCAAGCATGTGTAATGAGCGACTTCTTCTTTATTACTCACACTGGGCACAACACAGGCTAACACTTGTTCTTCCTCACACCGAGTATAACTCTAGGTATTAACACCTCTACTGGCTACACACACAGCCGATCACTCGATGTGCTCCCATCGCCCTCACTCAGCCACGCCGCTGGCTGGCAGCGTGATGATGACGGCGATAGAAACCACGCAGGAGATCTTCTACGTGGCCAGACGACGGAGAGAGATGTCGGCGAGCAGCGACGCAGCCAGGACCCAGGACCCCACACACGAGCCCCGGGTCCGCTCCCCCTTATATCCCCCCAGGCGTGGCTAGGCCCCGCCTCCAGCCACGCCCTCTTGTGGAACTTTCGAGCAGGTTCCCGGAGTATCTCGGTTCGGTCACCTGTTACTTTTGCCCCAGATACACCTCCTTAACTGTGCCGGTACCCGTGATTCCCTTTCCAGGCCAGCAGGTGTCACCCTGTCATTACACATGTATGCTTTATAAATAAAGATCCATATACAGTATATGTTGTCTTGTACTTTAGGAAAATTAAAGGAAAGAAAATGTACATTTCTCTCTCTACACAGAATGTGTAATCAGCTTTTAATAATTGATAAATAAATATATCAGTTTCGAAAATCCTTTCCTTTATACAAATTGCTTATCTTAAAAAGACAGAAAACCACCTTTAAAACATTGTTTACTCTCACGTTAAATGATAAGCATTTGTCGTTCGTCGTCAGACTTTGATTCCCTACTCCCCCCCCCCCCCCCCCCTATTTAATGATGAAATATAGTAAACATTTTATGGCGCTAAACTAGAAGGCCTGTTAGGTTGTCACATAATGAGCGTGACGATGGCGATAAGTGAAGTGAAGAGTTAACAGATTTTACATTAGTCGATGACCTTTGTAAGAAGACATGCTGTGTTAGACACAACCCCTCCCACCTCCTCCGATACATTCCTCCTGTAGCCATGATTATGGAACCTGCTTTCTACGACCCTGACTTTCATTTGCCCGGCACTTTGAAATTTACTTGAGTTAGCGGCATGCTACTGCATGCTGTGTGAATATGCATGAGCTTTCCATAACATATTGCACACGTCTACTTTGAATATTTCCGAGAATGTATGTATTTTAAAAAAAGATAATAAAATAAAGCAGGGTATATTTAACACCTTGTCCGAAGGTCACAGTTACACCTTCGATAATATAAGTGATTTTTTAATTATATTTGCTTTTAATATTCAAAACCACTTCATTTGGAAAAAAGACGTTAGTGTAAGTGCAGAGGTATAATGATGTGCCAGGTTGACATTAATTCAAATTTCTACTTGTGTTTATGTGTTTCTGTATAAGTATGTTTAGCTAAACAGTATTTGCTTCGATGTGTAGTCTGCAAGCATAACCTATTTCTTGGTGTCTGTGGTTGTTTTTTACGTCTTCAATCATATTCTTTGCCCTTGTATCTAATAACTACCCAGTATTCAGCTGACTTGGTGCATTACATTCATCATCAGCACCTCCGATTTAGCACAGAAGTTCAACGTACGTACATCTACTGCTGGATAAAGGCCTCCCCCATGCCAGTGCAATTTGTCACATGACACGGTCTCATCGCTCCTCCATCCCTGTGCTGGTCAACCTCTCGGGCTTCTTCTCTCCTGTGGCCGCCACTCTCACCAGCGCTTCCATCCATTGGGTGGTGCCACGGCCCAGCGGTTGCGCGTTCACCGCTTGTTGCAGAGGATCACGGTTCGAATCGTACAGCCTGCCCCCGGTTATTATTACTGCATGTGTAATAACCGTCATTATATTCTAGATTTGAAGCTTTTGTGACTGCAAGGATTCATATTCTTAGGTTTTTTCGGTAAAGTCACATAGGTAAAAAATTAAAATTAATAAAAGTAAAATAAAAAATAAAAATCACGACGTTTCGGAGGAAGACGGAAGCTTGTGTTGCCTCCGAAACATCGTGATTTTTTATTTGTATTTTTTATTTTACTTTTATTAATTTTAATTTTTTACCTACGTGACTTTACCGAAAAATCCTAAGAATACCGTCATTATACTCGCCGTTTGCTTCACAGTGGACGCTAATGATCCTGTGACGTGATTCGCAAGAGGAGGCTATTGTGTCCTGGTATCAGCGTAAAAATTTGCCACAATATACTTATAGGGCAGCTGTGTAGTTCGCGAGAGTTCATTCCTCACTCTCATATATGAGAATGAGTCACTAATCACTGGCTTGACCTTGTGGTGCAGTGTCCCTTAACCTAGACTGATGTTTCATAACTTCTACCTATTGTGTTAATCTACTTAAACTCAGCAGTACCAATTCACACCAATGTGTTTATGGTAAGTTTATCAAAATCACTGCAATCGTTTTTATTTTATAAAGTACTTTAGAAGATCGCATCATTGAATCGCTTTGTACGTAGTCAAGAGATGGGCAGTATCCAAATGATATGTAATTTTAACATATAATGGCATTACATTTGTGATGTAATTGGCAATTTGTCACTAAGTTATTACACGAGAAACGGTTACTTTGTGATTTGTATAAACATTACATGATACCAGTATCTTGTCATTTGAATGTATATTGCCTGAGCCCAACTCATAGAAAGTATCAGGTTGGAATTAACGCAGATTCTTAAGTCTCCAAACTTTGAAAGCAAGTTACTTATATCTCACTTGTAAAGCACTTCAAAATAAAAGTATCACTTTCTTCGTCAGGGGATATACAGTGTGGTAAATCTGCAGGGCGTTACGCCAATCAAAGTGGCAGTCTGCAGTGTTCCCTGTGTGTGGTTACAACATCAACGCCGCCAAGTAGACATTAAGTATTCTGAGCTTTTTTCATTGCCTTGCCCGCAGCAATTGATTTGTTTGATTGCACTGCAACTACACAGCTTTAAGGCCTACAATTAAATCAACTCATCCAGTAGTTGTGCTGAGAAATTACAAGAGATTGTTTTTGACACTCATTCGTTATCTGATACATCAATGTTATGGAGCACAAAGCAATGCTTAGCATGGTGGATGTAAAAAGACCCATTGGCAGCATATTAAGGAAAATTCTGCCTCTGATGTCCGATGTATTTTATAGCAGTGCTTTGCAACTACTTTTCATTTTGATATTTGTGTGGTATGCGAGTTCATTTTCTTGTATACATGCTGGTTGAAAGAGTTTTATTGTATAGAGCACAGTTTTTTTTAACTGGCAGTAAAGATATTTTTTGCAACATAAACATAAGACGAACATATTTAGTATAATTATTAATGGGTGTCATCACCTGATGAGCAGGTTAACGTTGAGCACATGCTGACTTCTTGCTAGATAGATAATGTGCAATAATTACAGTATCCCAAGTCCTGACAATGCACATCAGTGCTTGTTTAATTTTATATCTGCTGTGTGTTTTGGCGCAGCCTAAAATTGTGCTTAAAATAAGTATTTGATGAGATTCCTTCATTCGGGAAAGGCTTGGTGAGTTCACAAATTATTTTTCAGCAGGGTCCCACATTGGGATGTCTGACCAATATTTTTTTTTAATGTGGTAGAAATCTTGAGTACCTAGACAAAAGCAACACTTAAAAATCTACGCGATCGATGTATTTTTTCCTGATGAAGGTCACATTACTATGGTTCACGTGTTAGCTGGTAATGCCCTGGCTACTAATTGGCTGTGGGATTTTTTGTGTGGAATAGAATCTCAACCATTACACACAAAATAGAAGACAAAAATAGCTTGGCTTAATTAATAACTGGAAATTACGCAAAGTTATTAAAAAAATTGCACATTGATGGGTCACCTTGTCTGTTTCATTGAGGCACCTACAGGCTTGCAAATGCTGTCACGTTTTTCGGATGTTTTACCAATACAGTAACCGCATATTCCACATTGATGGTACAATAACTTTACAAAAAGAGGTTTACTTTATCCCCAGGTACTTGTCCTTCCCCCTCACCGTATGTCGACAAGTTTTACAAACATACGGGCTGCATGCAGCTTAATGAGACCTGGTTGATGTAAATATGGCACCAGTAAATAAATTGGATGTTTACTAATGCCAGTGTGTTTTTTTGTGTGGGGCAGTGGCATCTTGAAGTTGTGGTGAAAGGTATGTTTGACAGACCAAGGAGTGCCACCCCTTTAAAAAATAAAAAAATCCTAACTTGACCATAACTGCGAGCTGTGTGGAGTTACTCGTGAATGCTCCTCTACCGCATGCCTCCACTCCATTAGCACGACTGGGATATCAATTAATTGTAGGCAAATTTCTAAATTCATGATATAAAATTAAAATGACCTTATTAAAAAATGGTTAATATATGTTGGTAATACCGTGGTGCTCCCAAATGATATTTACTGGAGAATAATGAAAACTAGCATACCGCTGTGCCTAAAAAGAATATTGTTTTTTAATTGGTGTGTGCTAACTGCTATGGCGTATGCTTCTGAAACATGGTAGTTAAAGAAAAACAAAAAATATGAAAAAAATATTAAGAGTGCATCAAAAAGCATGGAGTAGGTGCACGGTTTGAATTATTATTTGGAGACAACAAGAGGAACACGTGGAGTAGAGAACAAACGCAGGTTAATGAAAGAATTCAAACTGTTCAGAAAAGTTAGTGGGCTTGTGGCACAACGCATCACGAGATGATGACCAATGGTGTCGAATAATAACAGAGTAGCAGCCAATGAGTGGAACATATTGTATGGAGGTAAAACACACAAGTCGAAAATCTCTGATGATGAGACTTGTTACTAACGTTGCATTCGATACGTTATTGTTATGTAATAAAGGATTTAACAATTGCTGATCATATTTTACATCTAGTTACGTTATATAGCATTGAAATGCAGGACTGCGCTCAAATTGATAATTTTAACATTTCTAATTTCACCCTGGCCTCCAGTTTTCACCAAGGTCTCAGGAAAGGTTACATAACCGAGGTGGCAATTTCCAGACCCAGTAGTTCGTTAATTTAATAACAATGTTACAATGTAAGCGTGCATGTCAATCAAAATCTATGTAATGCAGCATACTTTGTCACTCGGTCTGTCTGAATGGGATAGACACTTTGATTGCCGCAACTGTCCTTGGTAATGCTGGGCTGCGGTGTGAAAGTATGCATGTAATGATGCGATAAAGAAGACCTTACAGACCATGTAATATGATTCACAAATGTCGACTGTTATGTGCTGGGGGCATAGTTTCAAGAAGGGATGACAATCACACACAGCTAAATAACTAAAGTAATTAATAATACGTAAGCTTGCCTTTAATGATAATTGTTATTTGTTAACTTTTTTATCCTCATGATGAAATACTTTACTTTGTAAAATTGAGTCATTACAAAGTCTAAACTTTTTTATTTTACATATTAGGTAAAGGTGCAGCCCTTCCAATAGCTTTGCTCATGCCCCTGCCGGGAGAAGAGCTTCACTAGTGGAAGCTCACAGTGCACCTCTGTAGAGCTTATCACAGGGCTCTCCCATCAAATTAAAGGGCAAGTGACTTTGTGGGTCCCAGAGGTTTTCCATTGCACTCACAATATATGCCTCAAAGCTTGCACAGACTCAATTATTCATCGCTCACATATTCACCGCCTATTGGTGCAATTCAATGCTGTATTGTACGCACGACCAAAGTACAACGTTGAATGAACCTTGGCTGTTAATTGGCGCGTGGAAACCTGGTGGGTTCATGGAAATGTTGAAATTGCTGGGGATTCTATATGCATCACAATGCGCCAAAATAATTATTGTGACAATGCATTGCATCGTGGGGGGGGCGTGGATTCTTACGTGCATGCTTTCTATGAGCCTAAAGCAATACCAGGAAATCACAGATTTATTCCTTTTTAGCCTTTTCTGTTTCAATTTACTTGAACTGTGTAACCTTCATGTAAAATAACGGATTTTTGCTATAATTTGCCCACGCTGCCTGTGAATGGGCTGTGTGCTGCTCAGCAGCAAATGCCAGCGTGTGCACGATTGACAGTGTTTGCTCTTTAGATGAGCTCTCATCGCTACCCCACTGGTTTTGTATTATATTGTTATAATTATGTTTTTAGAGTACATCTTTTTGGTAATACATTTCATCCAAGCTTAACTGTGAAGAACTATACTTATGTACGCTTAGAAATGCACCGTGAACGATAATGTAAATTGTTAAATGAAACACCTTTATTTGAAAGGAACAATTCGATGCTTTAGCTGCCAGATCATCATTAAAGCTGAAGGGAAGTTGGCAAATTACATATTTTAGTTTTAAATCAAACGTTTATTAATTTGTGTTAAATTTATACAAAAACTACTGCATTTTGTCCAATATCATGTATTTCTATATTATTTAATGTTTGCCTTTCATTTCGTACCGATCTTATTGGAGAGGAGCACGATTATATGTTTTTACACCGTGACATATATTTGGTGATATCTTGGTAGCCTTTAGCTAAACTGTTCACAAAAACGTACACTTACGAACTTTAAAATAACCGAGCAAATGGAGAGGTAGAGTGAGAGGGAAGCACCCTATCTTAATTCGCCTCCCACCATGTGTGGAAGGCAGCTCAGTTAAAGCTTTCGTGACTGCAGGGATTCATCTTCTTGGTTCTTTCGGTAAAGTCACGTAGAAGGGGAGTAATAAAATAATAAAAATAAAACATAATTAAACAATTCTCACGACGTTTCGGCCACAACGCAAGCAGCCGTCCTCAGGTGAAAACCAGGTCTGTCGAGGCGATGTCGCCTCGACAGACCTGAGGACGCCTGCTTGCGTCATTCAGACGCTGTCGCCTCGACAGACCTGGTTTTGACCTGAGGACGGCTGCTTGCGTTGTGGCCGAAACGTCGTGAGAATTGTTTTATTATGTTTTATTTTTATTATTTTATTACTTCCCTTCTACGTGACTTTACCGATAGAACCAAGAAGATGAAGGCAGCTCGGTTAAGCCAAGTGAGGAATGGGTTACCCTTGAAAGTCTGCCAAAGCCAGTTGATGTCCCGCAGCGCACACAGTGTTCCACAAGCATCGGTGCAGCGGTGTGGAGATATGCAACCGGGCAGCTCGCAAGGGCAACTGTGCTTAGCATGGGGTCACCACTGTTTGTGGTAAGAGTGGAATCGACCTGAGACCACGTCTTAAACGTAATGGAAAAATAATTTAGAGACATGTAACATCAAGTCCACATATGTAAAAATAGATGGTAATAACGTTGTTTTGCATTGTACATGTATCTGTTGCATAGGGATAAATGAGATTACTCGTGTTAATTGTAAGATAAAGTGTGACCACAATGTGCTTTTACTGCTGAGCGCAAACAAGCCATTATGTTGATATATAAACGAATAAGTTATTCATTACAATGTCACCCAGCGAAAGTTAAAAAGTGTTATGTGAAGATGAAAAAATTGCATTGTTTATTCACTGAAAAGTATGTGTGTACAGCTAGACTCATATCTATTGAGCTCATCCTCTTTCAAGACTTTAAACGCGAAGAAGACATCCATGAAGTTAAGCCAAAATAACGTATTTTTAGATTTGGCTAGAAAAATAGTGGATTTAATGGAAGTGGCTGACTCCGAGCTCAAAAGCCACTACTTAAAATATCCACAACCAAACGCCGGTTGTGTTTGTGACATCAACCGAAACAGCTCAATGTGCCCTCCGTAACCTTCCTAACGCACGTGAAAAGACGTGGTACTATTCACTTGAAATATTTCAGGATCTTTAATTACTCTCTGTAGGCGTAGGCCACCTTATGCTGATGTTGTGGCCAAGCATTATTCATTGTTGAAAGTATCTTTTTTCCCCTGAAAAGAGTGTTGCACTTAATTCATTGTTCCCATGCACGGCTGAACATTGCCCTCCTGCAGTGCTGTAAAGAAATAATTACAGTACATGCATGTAGCAAGCACCAACTATGATTTAGCACGGGATCTTGCAGCGCATTCATTAGTTTATTTACTTTTGCTAAGTACTGTACATGTTACGTTTAGTGGTTATGTTATTTTTATGATGTGTATATATTATGTTTACCCATGGGCAAAGGTAATAAAGCAAGCCGAGAACAAACTTCTGTAACCCCAAACAGTGTGGCGAACAGAATAAGGGGTATGCAACGAGGTGATAATGGAAAACTAAACAAGGAATGAGAACCGAGATGAGAGAAGACAACACAAAAGTGATTTAATATTTCATAATAAACAGGAGCATGCAAGCAGCAAAAAGAAGGTCGATGACTGGAAAATCACAAATTGGGAGCCCTTAGAGAGCAAGCAGGCACTGCAATGCATGATGGGGACACCATCGTAAAAAATAATTGAATGCAGATCTCGATAGCAAAAGTTTTCACGAAAGTTATTGAAGTTTTAAAGTTATCACTACTGTGAAGGTGACACAACATTAATCACCGATCAATGACTGAGCAGCAAAGTAAATTGTAGTTGGATTTATGCATCTTCAGTGCCAAAGGCAACATTCATGTTTGCAGTCTCTGGGTGAATTTGGAAAGTCGTGGTTGATTCCAGGGGCAAGTTATATCCCTGAAAGTGTTCATGGCAAATTGCCTTCATGTCTGGCCCGCCTGACGTCTCCCCCCCCCGCCGCCCTCCATGGCTCTTAGCTCGACGGCGTCTCGCACACGCAAGACCCCCTCTGGCAGCTCTGTCTGGAACTATCCAGCTTTCGTTTACTGAGCACCATCCAACTGCGACTGGTGAAATCCCAGTGTGAGACTTGATTGAGTCAGTTCATGTCTTTACAACGAAGGTTAAAGATCACGTTACGACAAGATTAAAAATGTACCCACTAGTGCCCCATTTGGCTTCCTTCCATGCACTTTAGTTTATAAACATTTCTGACATTTCTTTCATCATGTTGTAACACTTGTTGATTTTTGTTGATTTCTTTCATTAATGTATTCTATTTTATTTTGGTCTGATATGTACAGTGAGGGAAAAAAGTATTTGATTCCCTGCTGATTTTGTACGTTTGCCCACTGACAAAGAAATGATCAGTCTATAATTTTAATGGTAGGTTTATTTGAACAGTGAGAGACAGAATAACAACAACAAAATCCAGAAAAACGCATGTCAAAAATGTTATAAATTGATTTGCATTTTAATGAGGGAAATAAGTATTTGACCCCTCTGCAAAACATGACTTAGTAATTGGTAGCAAAACCCTTGTTGGCAGGGGATCAAATACTTTTTTTCCTCACTGTATCGGTTACGTGCTGCTGCCGTTTTTCCAGGACCACATTAGAATATTAGTGTGGATTTTAAGGGAATTTTAAGGGAATTTTATCCCAGTCCAATAAATAATTTTAATCATAAACTAGAATTCTGCATATACCATGGACGTAACCCCCTCCCCTCCTGCATTTGCGTGCGTGGGATCCATATCTTGGGTGAGTGAAGGCGTGTGACATCAGCACGCATGAACCCAGCTCCATGCTGTGGGAGGCGGGTGACATCATCACGCAGATGTGCGCGGTTCCATTACTGCCGCGTCCACACACTTGCGCGACAGCCAGGCAGGCAGGACTGAATCCAGGCAGGAAGCCAGCCAGCAAAACCAGTTTTCTAATATGGTATATGGTGAAATGCACACAACCCAGGAAACACATGTTTGTTTCAAATTAACAAGAAATGGTTGTAGATGTCACACTTGAAGAAGCTAGCTGTTGAAACAAAATTAACAAATGCATTTTTCTAAATGTATGCATAGAAATGATCTCAATCGTTGAACGATTCCTCGCTTATCTTTGTAAACAAAAGGAACAACTGGTTTAAATAATGACACACTGATAGGCCTAGTATTACACGTATATAAATTGTTCACGAAGATCATTGGGAACAGATTTATGGTCAATTTAGAGGCCAACCAACTACATGGGCAAGTCCGATTTACAAAAAGTAAATAGTGGGCTTGGACATGGCACATCCAGAAGAAGACCTAAGTCCAGATGGTGGGATATTGTCAGGTAAGATCTGGGAGGTCACATGTCTACTGTGCCGCAGCTGCAGGATCCGGCAGAGGGGTAGAAAAGTTGGCGAGATGTGGTGGCATCCAAGACTTCGGTCATGATGACATCTTGATCTTGATAGGTAACAAACAAACAATGGTTACATGTCCCAATTGTTTGAACGTCACTAAATTCAAGCCCTTACAAGCATATTTACAGTTAACCCATTCATAGTATATGACCATGCTGACATCATGTTTATCAAAAATATATATTTAACGCAAAAAGTCACGAAGAGATTGGTCTTAAAAGGTTGAGAATGTTTTATCCCCTAGTACGGACAAGCTGTGTTCACATGATTAGGAATTGCCTCTTGTCAGCCTCCTTTAGGGCCTGTGACTAAGCGCCCCATTCTGGCTCCCATACTGAGTGCAATAGGTCAGCTGGAGTTAACCATGATTCACAAAGAGTGGCTAAGGGTTACAACAGCTGAGGGTTTTAAGATGACATTGAATGATCATTGTTTTAATTGCATATGGATTTATAGATTATTTACAGCCCTTGCTGCTGCATGTATGGAAGTTAATACTGGCCCGCTTTATGTGCTGTTACATGGGAAATAAAAGGTTGTGTGGTTTATTAATTTTTTGCAGCACCGTTTTAAAATTACTTAACCATTCTCTCAAATGCATGTCTTGCTGTATAAATGTCAGGCTATGAAATGACATTGGGGGGCTTTGTTTTATGAGTCGAGTTAATGTTGTGAAGGGTCATGTGGCCTGGCATGTGAGCAAAAAATGAAAGTATATTCCTATGATCATCATCCAAAACATTCCGTGGCAGTCATTCCCTTACCTCCCCCTTCACTGTGCACATTGTATGATTATACATTCTTACATTAGTATTACACTTATTTACCCAGGAAAGCCTCACTGAGTCTCGTAACTCTTTTGCAGATGGTTCCTTTAAGATTTTCGCAATAGGGCAGCAATGGTTGCTACGTATAATCCCAATTGAGAAAATTGTGGGTATTTTAAAAAGAAAAATTGCAACTTTGGACCATGATGCCGGCACACAATGGCCTACTCTTGCAAATGACACTGGGATCTTTAGAGTCTACTGTGAAGCAGACGGGGTGTATTTTTTTTAAAGGACCCTAATTCACAGGCCATAAAATGTGGCAGTAAATCCATGCCCACGAGATGTATTACCAAGGGCATCACCACATTCGCATCCCTATTGCCCAAATTATAAGGGCTTGGAGATGGAGCACCAGTGGACAATCCGTGCTTGGGAGTGGATTTGTTTTGGATATGGCTTATGGACACCAGGGTCGGTAAGCTGTTGATTATATGTGTATTTAAATAGGAGTCACTGATCACTGAATCAATCTCGAAGACCTACTTAGACATTACAGTGCTCACGAAAAAAACACAACATGATTACCATGTAATAAAAATAATTATTCCATCAGGGTTAAAAAAGATATCACAATCTTGACGATAGGCATGTAATGCTTAATTACACACCTAACATAAAATGTAATGTTATTTAATGGTTATTAGCTCGAGTATTTTTCAACATAAATCATCAATTACCACGATACTTGATTAAGTATTATAACCATTTTCATGATCTACCCATAATAACCGTTTTGACACTGAGCCCTTTCTTGTTAATAGTTCCACACTCACTTGACAGGACCAAGCATTTACAGAGCCCTGCTTGGGTGAGTCTCAATTTACGATCTGTTGTGATGGGTAGCTGAGCCCTGACACACTTGTTAGAGCCAATCATCCATTTCTATAAGAAGATGAGCTTTCATTCAATGGGTTTGTGTTTCCATATTGAGCCCTTTGTCTGCATTGCTGTTTTTACAAGAGCAATGATCTGTGAACACAGTGGCGTTATCGTGTTCATAATAAAGGGTTGGCTCTAAAAAGTATGGTTGTATTACACTTTGCTCTTGTCATTAATGTTTCAAAATCTGAGCCAAAACTGTGGTGACATCTGATAAGTATCCCATCACTGACACACTTTAATTGTCTTCATTATTCCACTGCACATCACATAACTTGGGAGGTAACATAACCATTACTTCTGTGAATCACAACATTAAGAGTAGCCAATGTTGTCTATATTTACGAGGTTGCAAGTGTGAGAAATCAGTCACAATTGTAGTTCACAAAAAAAATTAAAGTTTCTTGTCATCCCTCGCCACATCTCAAAGATGAAACAGGTATTCATTCGTTTTAAACAGTGACTCTGTGAAACTGATTTTGTTTTTTGTAGCTGTGCCCTGTTTAGCTTGCACATTATTGTGTGGGCCAGTTTAACAGTCCCATAAATCTCTCAAGAGTAAGCGTGACTAAAAAAAATAGGCTTGTCGAATAAGAGCCAAATGTTACACATATTGTATTTACATGCTCTATGCTACTTTAATGATGCCAAAAAAGGAAAGTGACATTGAATTTGCACTGAAATTCATATGGCCTGAAATATGTGGCATCTAATGTTCAAGACTTTCACATTAAATCGTCCATTCATTCATTCAATGCTTATTGTATATTTTCTGTAAATTAAAAACAGTAGCTATAATATACTGGAACAGGTAACAGGTTTTTTTTTTTGCAATGGTATGACCAACGAATAAATGGTTATGTAAATAGAAACATTACATTAATTCGCAATTAACATTTTTGGTCATTTTATGGATGTATCATCACACGTGGTAATTCATTTATCTCCTGCGCATGAGCTGGTCTCCTTGCTCCACCTCTGTGCTCATCGTAGTCTCAGAGATGTTTTGTCCTTTGGCTGCTACTCCAACATCACTGCTGATCATCAGCCATCATCTCTTCCAGCAATGCATATCCAAGTCCACTGTTATTTATTAACAGTTCATATGATGCATCTAATGTGTATTTGTTCTCTGATACCTGTGTTCTTCCTCCTGTCTCTCAGATATTGCTTCATTTTATTTGACAGTGTCATCATTTCTGACCCATGTGTCAAAGCAGATAATATGCATCGATGGAACACTCTCTTCTTTGGGCACAGTGGACTGTTGGTCTTCGATATCAAGTTCAGTTTTCCCAAAATGCTCCCAACCTGCTTCTAATGGCGTGTTTATTTCTCTATTTTGCTCCTTGTCCAATTTCAATAATAGTTATAGGTGTGATTTCCAGTTGTTTTCATTGACAAAGTATTTTTTTAAATACGTAAATGTACACTGCATGACTTTTGCTTTTCTCGTGTTATCTCTCACCAAACTATACATCCTCCTTTGCTAAGTTCTTCAGTAACGTTCTGCCATTCATGTCCATTGCTTGTCATGATAACTGCCATCATAAAATCTGACGTGGTTAACAATTTCTCCATAAGAGGAACACATGGATTAGAGAACAAACACAACATATCAACTTACTATTGAATGTTTAACACGTGTGAGGCTTTCGCGACCAATATTATTCATAATCAACGTTTTTGGGTTTAGATCGCGTTATTTATAAATGTGTCGTAACCCTCCACCACCGGTGTGTTGAAGCGTGAAACCACAACATTTACAATTTTTTTGTTGTGGTTTCACGCTTCAACACACCGGTGGGCTAAAGCAGTGAACTATTTGTCTTTTGTCAACGTGACACTTTTTTACTGATTGGCCGTGTCGGGTGGTGAAGGGCTACGACACATTTATAAATAACGCGATCGAAACCCAAAAACGTTGATTATGAATTACTATTGAATGTTGAAAAATGTTAATTGATTTGGATATTTTATTTCTACCTACGTGACTTTACCGAAAGAACCAAAGAGTATGGATTCCTGCAGTCACGAAAGCTTCAAATCAGGAATGTAAATTAGCTTGGTAGGGCACTTTTCTCGAAGGGACTTTGGCCAAAGGACGACATTGGTGATGTAATTCCTCTGTTGATATGTAAACTCCTTTGTCAAGGCGCTCTGCTACTCCCACCCAGCTTAAAATACGCTGCCATGCTTAGCAGTGTTCATTAGGACGCTGTATTTCCGACAGCTCTGTTCTTCACCTGAGGACGGCTGCTTGTGTTGTGGCCAAAACGTCGTGAGAATTTAATTGTTTTATTTATTATTATTTTATTATTTCCCTTCTGCGTGACTTTACCGAAAGATCCAAGAATATGAATCCCTGCAGTCACGAAAGCTTTAAATCGAGATGTAATGGTAGTCAAAGGAGGGAGCACACCTAAGAGGACAACCGCCATACAGAGCAATGAGATTAGCTCATGTGCAGGAGCGAGATGAATTGTGACATCACTCAACTGTGAGCGATGGAATCTTGATGAGGCCATCATCCAGCAATGTATAGACCATGGGTGATGATGATGATGGTGATGAAAATAATGATCATTTCTATGACTTTGTGCCCAACAACACTTGGCTCATTATATTAGGTAAAGTTGCAGTGTAAAAGTATGCTTTTATTGTGCATGTTACTCTATTCTCCAGATTATAATATGTACGTTTTACCCTCTATTATAAAGCATCATATGGGAGTGCGTATTATAATCTGGATAAAACGTTGCCTTCTGGAAGACGTATTTTAATATAATTGTTCAAATTCATCTTCATAGCAATACATTACTACCTAGAGGATAGAAGACACCAGCCATTTAGACAAATTTTCCAGAAAACCCCTCTCCCGTTTTTAAAGCAATATATATCTAATTTTCCTCCGGAGGATGGCTGTCCATCGCAATGTCCTATTCTGCCGAATATAAAACGCACCGGTTTTTTTTTCCAAAATGTCCACAAAATATGGGATGCGTCCTTGCAGAACATGTTATACTGTACTCTTGAGAATACGGGGATGCTAGTTTGCTCCACATGTATACAAAATGATGCTCATCAACGTGGCTTTACTCGTCACTTTTTTCTTGTTGCTCAAAAAATCGCACAACTTATGAAATGGAAAAAGATAAAATCCTTATTTCATCTCTAAATGCTTGTTTGCACCTCTTGCATATTTGCTTTCAATTTCTTGCTGGGCCAGTTGCAGTGAAAATATAAATGGTGGGAGAGGTGATTATGGAAAGGAAATCTATGAGAACATTCTAGATTTGAAGCTTTCGTGACTGCAAGGATTCATATTCTTATGTTTTTTCGGTAAAGTCACGTAGGTAAAAAATGTAAATTAATAAAAGTAAAATAAAACAAAATAAAAATCACGACGTTTCGGAAGCAACACAAGCCTCCGTCTTCAGGTGGAACCGTCACAGCCACGACAGCTGTATCAAGTAAATGAGAGATCACAAGAAATACCACCCCCTCAACCATTATATATACGGGGTGGTATTTCTTGTGATCTCTCATTTACTTGATACAGCTGTCGTGGCTGTGACGGTTCCACCTGAAGACGGAGGCTTGTGTTGCTTCCGAAACGTCGTGATTTTTATTTTTTTATTTTTTATTTTATTTTACTTTTATTAATTTGCATTTTTTACCTACGTGACTTTACAGAAAAAACCTAAGAATATGAATACGAATATCTATGAGAAGAAATATGTAATTCTACTTCCTGTGCCACATAAACAATGCATGAGTTCCGCAAGGTAACAACATAGCCTTGCATTTCGTGCTATGCAGCATTTCATTCTCTGCATGAGAGTTCGTGCGCAGGACCTATGTGGTAAGTGTGTGTTTCTCGAGTATATTATTATTATTAGCGCTCCTACTATGCAGTGGGTAATACAATTGATGGTTTATGCTTTTAAAATCATAGTTGGTCAGAATTTTAAGTGCTCTGTAAGTGGCTAATTAAGGTAATGAAAAAACTCTTCAATTAAGGATGGACATGTCTTTTTACTTGTGTGTAATACAGTTTAATGATATTGGCATAATTCATTATTTCCTGTTACATTTTAGAATACGCAGTACTGTTTGATAACAAAAAAATACTGGTACTGGTTTAACTTACCATTTCTATTAACAACATGCATTAATAAGTTGATTTAAAATACAACAATGAATGGTTGTGTGCCAATATCATTCCTAATTACTGCAGCGTTATTGCAATCAGGCAGCGAGGTGTATGCAGCATATAAAAGCCAATAATTTTCAAGGTTGGTAGAAATGTTGTTTGCTGATAGTGCCTGGTATTTATAATGAGCTAATGATGTCCCTAGCTACCTTTACAAAGGCAGAAATGGAGATATAAAATTCTTCTGTAAGTGTCCATGGGTCATTTCGATGAGACACTTCCAAAAAATGAACACGCAACCTTTTTCTTCTCATTAGAGTGTCGTCAAAGACAAATTGTTCTAAAAGCCGCGCACATATGTTGGTGTTACAATGAGAGCGTTTAATCATGTAACACATGAGATATGACGAAACCACATTGCTTTCTCATGGGTATTGCTGCATGTTTCATTATTCCTGAATTTTGCATTTGCACATAGTCTTAAATATTGGGCACATATATATTGTGTGAGCAGTCATATATTGGTAATTCTGTCAGTTGCATCAAGCAAATGTATTAATGTATAAAATTCCACTTTACATTTCATGGCGTGGCAGTGATGCTTTAAATTCTCTGTGGCTTGTGATACACTTTAGCATGCAGTAGCTGATGTAGTGAGTCATGCCACTCAGTTATAACAATGAGAAGTGGCTCAGATATCCTACTTCCAAGGAGAAGGCTGGGCTGAATAAGTCTGCCCAATAACGTAATTGATTCTATGAATACATGCCAGTGCTGCATAATATTTAACAACCTGCGGTGCATACAAAATAATGTATATGTTGGGTGGAACTTTTTCAAGCCATAGAGGAAGTAAAATGTAATACGGATGCCACAACAGCAAGATGGTAATATATTTACACATTTCTGCGTGATGTAAGTCATATGCAAATGATATAATTACAGGAAATAAAAACATAACAAAAATAAGCAATCGTTCTTGAGCAGTTAGAAAAGTATAACTTGATAGGTTTACAGCATAATAGGAAATGTAGTGCAGTATGATATCATTAATACAAATGTGTTGTCATGGGTTTCATTATGGCTTTGAGTAAAAATGGAAATACTGAGAAATGCATTAGTAGAGCATATTTAATAATGCAATATATGATAATAATATTAATGTGAATGCAAATTGATAATGATTTTTAAGGTAATACCTCACCTCCATGGTGTACCGCGGATTACAGGATTCACGATATGGTCCACCCCATATCAACGCAGATGATTGGATTTTTGCTGTAATATCATTGTATAATGCAGGGAAACCCATGCCATGTGACCTCTGCACTACAGGAAGGCACTGGGGCAGCCAGTGGGATATAAACTGTGCTTGAATTGATCATTTGTCTTGACCCAAAAATAATCCTTCATTGCACCACAACCAAATTACTGTATATACTCACGATACATCCATGACATGTGCCACACATATAGTTGCCACCTATCCAATGTTTTTCCAGGACCATATTTGTGAGGTAGTTGCTGCCCTGGGAATCTGTAAGTCCGTAAGTCTTCCCAGGACGTGAAACCTCCGTTTTTGTCAATTACCCTTTTCTGATGTTGCAAGATATAATTTTTCTTCTCATGTTCCATTTTTTTTTATACCTCAAAGGTTGGCAACCCTTGGTGTAAATTCCATATAAAGTACAGGCGTCCCTCGCGTAAAGCACACCCCACCTCCCATAACGTGGATTCGCAGTTACCAGATTCATTATTTGGGGACGTACTTCATACTACACCTACGCTCTGCGTTTCAGTTACGCGCTCAAAAAAAAGGTTGAAAATTTAACATTTTCGAAATTTTAAATAATCTTAACTTATAAAAAGTACAGCATTTTTTTATGTCATCGTTTTGTCTTGGCAGTGCCCAGTGTCACGGTCTGGGCGTAGCCATTGTAGATCTGCTACCTTTGTTTGTATCACGTGTGCTGCTGCTGCAAGCAGCTCACGGAATCGGTCAAGAAACCCTGAAGTTACTCATTATTAAGGAATCTTTGTAAGTAGTAATATTTTTTAATATCAATTATTATTTGTTATTAAACTCCTTGTTAGTTCGTATTCTGTTAATATTATGAAGTATTTATACATATTTTGTAAATGCAGGGCTAAACTAATGCAATGAAATGATACTTACATTTTCTTTGGCAATGCACCGACCCTTATAACACGTCTGTCTATGGGAACATATGCTTCATGCAGCGCAATTCACCTTGCGCGCTGTTTTTCAGGAATGCATGTCGCACGTCTTGCGAGGGACCCCTATAATGTGAAGTATTTTTAAATGCAGTGCAGTATTTTGTTTATAGTGTATACATTGAACTACCGTATAAAATAGTTAACACGGGCATTTATTATCAGTTTCTGATATGGGTTTTAAGGTTATATTCAGTCATAAATGCTTGGTGATGAAAAATATGGAAATGTTTTCCAAATGTTATCCCAATTGTGCTCTTGTGTCAGTCATGTCTTGACAAAGAATTTATTCAGAATCTCCCAGGGCAGTGCAACCCTTCCCGTTAGAGATCGGCCCACATAAGCGGATGTCACAGAGCTACCTCTGATATTCTTTTAATTGACCTCTGGTTTACATCGTAGGGGGCAGCACTTTCCCACCCAAGCTGCTACAAAGAGTGATGTGAGTTGCTCGACGGTCCAACCAATATTATTGCTTCGAATTTAGCCAAATGAAATGAAGAACCAAACTTCATGTAAATGGGTTTGTTTGTTCAGGCATTGGTGACCAGATTGACAGCATCAACTCACTACACTTAACGACCCACTGCACTTGTTTAATTTACATGCTGCTGTCTGGATTCAAACCCAGGATCTCCGCAGAGCTGTCTCAGCACTGTGACCTCTGAGCCACCCGGCGACCTCGGCGTCACCTATTGTCCTCGGTAACAAAGGTTGTTACTGGTAGGAACCTCCTGGTTACACCAGCCCACAGGGATTATTGTGTCCGTCCATCGTCCATCCAACAATGGGTGGGGCTGGGTGGAGAGGGGAGGGTGGGGAGGGGCTGGGTGGGGAGGGTGGGGAGGGGCTGGGTGGGGAGGGTGGGGAGGGGCTGGGTGGGGAGGGGAGGGTGGGGAGGGTGGGGCTGGGTGGGGGGTGGGAGGGGTAGGGCTGGGTGGGGAGGGGCTGGTCACCCCGTGGTGCCCTTATAAAACTCAACGTTTAACCTACTCACGCCGGCTTGTGCCCGCCCTCACAGTCGGCCATATTTGCGGAATACACCACGCCGCCGTTGACCCTGGCCATTGACCGAGCAACCCAACGTTCCTACCAGCTCCCTCCGCAGGAATGTGTTTTTTAGTGGCTAGGGGTGTGTGAATGACTACACTGCCCTGTTCAATCATAGGAGCAAGTGCTATTAGTGAGCAGCACCGATGAAGGCCGGTGTGGCACACGAGGGGGTGGGTAGACAGCACCACGCCCAGCCTGCCCTCGTCTCCCTCGTGGCAATATTTGCACACTGCACCAGGTATTAATTTGAGGCTGGGTCGACCTAGAGGAGGCCAAGGACTGGTTCAGATAATTGTCACTAGCGTTGGCCATAAGCAGGAATCGAACTCGGGTGGCCAGGTTCGTAGCGCAGCGAGCTAGCAGCTTCGGTACTGCACTTGCTCCAATGATCTGAGGCTATACGGAGGATCATTGTCTTTTTGCTCAATCATTTGACATTGGTTTCGTCATGGCTGGCTACCCCTTATTGATGTTCCTGTTCTCATGCTTGTCACCCATTACCTATGTTTGGTACATTTACATTTCTCAAATCATCATGACGTCTTGGGAAGGCAGGAGCTGGTCACACACGAAGAAATGGTCACGTGATTTTTCAGGATATGGTACTTTAGAAATGGAGCATTATGAATATTGAATATTATTAAGGACAATTCTGAATTATCGACGGTATATTTATAGAAAATAATTAAAAATGCGTCGATTGAATTGTACTTGATCTACAGTAAATAACTTTTGGTCCTGCTGATAGTTTATTTGCGATTGCGCGTGCATGTGCATCTAAGCATATTCCTGTGTGCGCGCCCGTGCACGTTCTGCTCGCACGTGCTCGTTAATTGGGGCGTGTATGAACACGTTCATGCAAATCTGTCCGAGCCCTCCGTTTGTCCCTGAGCGGCCCTTCCAGCGAGAAGGGTTGCGCGTGTGTTGTGGATGAAACTCTGTCTGCGCACTCCCCTTCCCCCATTCACTGTTGCTGACGATGGGAAGCTGCTGACCCTCCTGGAGGCCATCCAAACACTCAGAGGGCTTTTTTGTATAGTTGTATGGCTTTGCTTACACTTGCAGCGAAATATTCAAAAGCAGGATTTGAAAGGAGGAAATTTAAAACCAGCGATCGCGTCACCTGAGACACTAAAAGCAATTTACATACACGCGGGCTCCGCTGCCTGATTGTAATATCCCTGTAGGGTTTTGTATGGAAATTGTTGCAATTAAGGAGCCGTTAATTACAATGTATGTCCGTGACATGCCCGGTGTAGATGGCCCAGCCTCCATTTTTGCTGTAGCTGGTCAATGTGCCCAAAATGGGCTTCGTTCGTGTGTGCAGCAAACTCCATGGAATAGAGAGGTTGTTCTTACCTCTCTGTCATTTGGTGATATCCATGGGAATGGAATAGAAGAAGGCGATGTGGTCTGGCTCTCTTTCAAGAGTTTCTTTGGGGGGGATGGGGGGAGGACATCTTGAAACAAACTCAAAAGATGTTTGTTGTTGTTGTCATATCGCCAGTGATGGACTGTGGAATAAGGCGTCATTGTTTCCACAACACTTTTACTGCTATTCCCATTGCCTTCTCCACAAGGTTTGGGCGCAACTGCCTGGTTCCACCACTTGTGTATTTTCCTGGAATGTTTTTGTGAAGGATGTGGGGAGACTTGTGATTCCATTTCAGGTCACGCCACCGCCTGTGACTTGACCCCACAGAAAGCTTCCCAGTAGAGTGAGCAAACGTAAAAATGTGTGATAGAAACTCATCTGGGAACTATTACCGCATGGCAGGTTTTTCGGTGATAATCAGCAGAGTTATTTTGATGAATGCTTCAACAGAGACTTAATGGAATGTGAGGGAAAAATAATACGTAACATATGTAGATACTGTAAGCACTTTCCACCATTCGAATCACATCAGATGTAAGCCTTGATTCCCCATTATATCTCAACATGCTCATCCATTGTTACGATGCATTTTTACGTCAAAAAAAATTCCAAAAATTTAACACTTTTTTACACCAGTGTTAATTATATTAAACTGTCATTTAATAATTTAGCTTGTGTTGATTTGGGTGTATGTTTTAATGTAGACACAGATGGTGTTGTTAAAGATGTTTTAAAAAAAGAGTATCCTGGCAAAGCAGAAGAAACTGAGGATACTTGTGGGCTTAGGAAGGCATCCGATAACACCATCTTTTGTTTTTATTTTAGCTCAGTGCAGGATTCAGGCGATGGTAGAGAGGGTGAGTAGGAAACCGACAGAAGCAGGAGGATTGAAGGAAACTTTGGCCACATTGGTGAAGTAGGATGTGGTGTCTTTGCAAAGAATAAAAATACTATTTTGAAATGGTCCCAGATTCTTGACAACCATAATCATAAGCAAGTGGCCAGCCTGCTAAGACTGCGCTGTTCTACACGTAAACTCACTCTTAACCCATTCCGATGACGTACGTATGTGTTCGAACATGTACGTTATTGGAACGGATTTGGAAGAAGGCCATGGGGGGGAGAGCTTGTGGCACGGTTTGGCGCCAGCTATCTGAGAGTTGGGTTGTGTCGCTACAGTTCTCTGCGGTGATTACAATGTCTTTAAAAACAACGGTGCTAGGCCTCCTCTAAATAAAAATAACGCTGAACCACTTGGGCATTCCGAGATTCAGCAGTGAAAGGGACCTACCCTGCAACTTGCAGACATCTCGGAATGGGAAAGGGTTAATGCTCATTGCAGCCTTTTGTGCAAAGAGCTTTGTTTTCTCTTCTTGGTTCTTTCGGTAAAGTCACGTAGAAGGGAAATAATAAAATAATAAAAATAAAACATAATAAAATAATTTTCACGACGTTTCGGCCACAACGCAAGCAGCCGTCCTCAGGTGCTGTCTTTCCGACAGACCTGTTCTTCACCTGAGGACGGCTGCTTGCGTTGTGGCCGAAACGTCGTGAAAATAATTTTATTATGTTTTATTTTTATTATTTTATTATTTCCCTTCTATGTGACTTTACCAAAAGAACCAAGAAGATGAATCCCCGCAGTCACGAAAGCTTTAAATCGAAGCTTTGTTTTCCCCATCGACAGCATTGTCTCTTAATGTGTTTTAATACATTTGAAATTGTTGATATGTTTGAAGATTAATCTTTTGTTTTCCAGTTACAGCAAACTTGTTTGGCTTAGAAAACTGCAAAACCATCTTTACGAGGACAATTCCATGTTCTGTGTGGTCTTGCATTTATCAGGTTTTTGTGGCATTGGATATTGTGAGTTTAAATTCGGCCAGAGGTGGATCCATGATTGCCTTGCTACTTTGTGGGAGGTCAGCAGTGGTTGTCCTATGGAGAGACGGATCCCTGCCATAACAATGTCACGTTTCTGCTGCTGGCTCAGGGCAACCAACAGCGACAAGCGGCGCCCCAATGCTCATTTGTGCATGGGTTTTGATTTGTGTGCGCATGCCCTCCGACCTCAATAACGCATCCGATTCCAGATTTTCTGGTCATGTACATCTGTAACAAATAGTAATGTATCCACACCTGGTGTGGACAGCCTCTCTTGACTGAAAATTAGTACCTTGTATGTGTCAAAACCAGCACCATGGAGACAAAGGAAAAAAAGCGTGATGCTGGCATCATGCCCAGCTGTTTCTTGTGCAGACTGGCTATTAGTGAACACCAAAGGCCATAGGTGATCACGAACAGCCCTTGCTCCAGGCTAAAAGAGGTTGTGCATTTATACTGAGTATGAACTCTACATCGCGTATCATGTTACTGCCCCATTTTCGGACGCCAGGATGAAATTAACATTTTGTTCGGTAACCTTGATGTGCCAAAACTAGATTGACTAAGCTCTGCATGTTTGTCGGCGGCTTCAGGTAAACGAATTGTGCCACGCACAACTTGGTGACCGCTAAAGCAAGTTATGAAGACGTGGTGCACAGACGCCCACAAATACACTTTCAAAAAGGCATCACTCTAACCTGTGGTGTGTATTTTGATGGAGAGCATTCCGTCGTTATTTGCGAGAGATGTGTTCCTGAGATGCTTGTGAATAGCAAATTTCGTGGATTATGATATTGGTCTACAAAAGCTTATCTTTTAATGACTTACCTTAAATAAATACATAAACAAGCTATTCAATACATGAACATTATCATAATAACACACAAATAAAAATGTGTTATAATAAGCGTTAAAGTATGAAATAATAGTTTATAAATGAGTTTACCTTAAATTATCTCATCACTTTATCTAATAATTTTATTTCTCTTGATGCAGCCGTGTAGAGTTCCAGATGCGATTCACAGATAGCCAAAATCGCTGATAGCAAGTTCGTGAATAAGGAGGGAATACTGTACTGTATGTTTATCACTCGTGGTAGTTTAAATACATAAAGAATTCCTTCAGTACGAAAAAGTAGATAAAAATTCTGAAATTATTCCATTTAATTTCAGACTGTCAGAACCACTTGACTCCGCTTTCACCCTTATTACAATTAGCTGATTGTGCCTGTGCTATTGATAACAGTCTCATTAACATGCCCTGCTGCACTGTGAATGTGCTCGATATGGAAGACTGGCAGTTTGCTAAATTACTTTGAGAGGGAGAACAATGAATTAAACAATAACTTTCACAGGAAGATTTTTTTCTTATTCTATGAGCTGTTCTAAGTTTGCTGGAAGAGTGCATGGATGTCAACAATTTTTTCGATTGCTCTAAAATATTGCCTCTGAGATAACCATCATCTGTCAAATTGCATAGTTCATTTGATTATCAATAATTAAAACAGAATGATCCTCGGTTACACTTATTTAAAAAGCATACTTTTCATTTTGTAAAAACTTCTCTTAAAAACATTACATATACAAACACAGATACTAAGCTATTGTGAAAGCCTGGTGAGCCGTTTGTCCATTTCTCCACCAACAAAATTATAAGAGGCTTGCAGAAGTCCAAAAAGTTATAGAAGGTGGGGGGTAAATAGTTGATCTAAAATTTTCCGAAAATTGTCGACCCCGCCCCTCAAAAAAATATGTATCCCCGCGTAGGTATATATACCTACACACCCTACATACAACGGAATAAGTAGTATCTATTGACTCTGTAGTTGTATCTACTGACTGTAGAGTTGTATCTACTGAGCCAATAGTAGCCACTGACTGTGTAGTAGTATTTACTGACTATAGTATCTACTGACCGTAGTAGTATCTACTGGCCCTACAGTAGTATCTACCGACTCTACAGTAGTAACGACTAACTGTATAGTAGTATCTGCTGACTCTATAGTAGTATCCACTGACTATAGTAGTACCTACTAACTCTGCAGCAGTATCTACTGAAACTAGATTAGAAGCTTTCGTGACTGCAAGAATTACTCTTTGGTTCTTTCGGTAAAATCACGGGGAAAGAAAATACATTTAATAATAATACAATACACAAGCAACCGTCATCAGGTATGAATGAATGAGAAAACAAACCTATGGTCTGGAATTCCACACAACTCTCTCATTGTTCCGTGCTTGTTTGTTTATAAGTCCATTGTCTCTCCTCCGGCCACTGGTCAGGAACTCCACAACACTCCGTGCTTAAGAATAGGGTTTTTTTCCTTTTTCAGGGGAAAAACTCTATTCTTATATTTTGGTACTGGCAAAGGAGGCCTAATGATGTAGATGCTAACTCCATGCTTGTTTTTTATAAGTCCATTGTCTCTCCTCCGTCCGCTATGGGCAGGAATTCCACGCAACTATTTCTCTATTTAAGGCCTCGACCCAGAGGCGTTGTCTCTCTGAACCCCCGAGCGAAGACTACGGTAAGCCTCATTCTCCGACATGGGATGCTGTAGCCGATGAGAGTGGGCCTGTCGCTTTTTCTCAGCCAGCTTGAACACCAAATTTGAAAAAGTGGTGTTTTTTTTTTAAATTTTCCGGCTGTGGATTTCACATCTGATGATGATCGCTTGTGTTGCAGTCGAAACGTCGTGATAATTTTATTGTTTTATATTTTTATTATGTTATTGTTTCCCTTCTACGTGACTTTACCGAAAGAACCAAGAATATAATATTCCTTCCATTGTCCACCAAAGCCATACAGGTCATTGGTTCACAGTTCTCTCTCCAGAATTACAAAACCCAGGACAAGATTTTGCCACCACAGCTGCTGCAAAACGCATACACACATCATCAGCTCCACCTTCGTGTAGAGGCCAAAGGAACATTTCCACCTCGGACGTGAGTTCACGCGAGCCACGACCAGTGAGATGTACTGCGTCTTGTGCAGAAACGTTCGCTAGGAATGTTAATCAAATGTAGAGAAGGACGGCGAATGGATTCGGGGAACAACTTGTGAGGCGTCGCCATTATCACCTTCACTAAACCATTCGCTGAGCTTGTCCTGGAAGAGAGCAGCTGGTGAAATTCGATGGTTGACACCAGGTGTTTGTAAGATATCTCCCCTGTCATCTCTGTGACCCTTGATGCAAGCCATAAATATTATTTTGACAGCACATTTTAAATGTGTTGTCAAATGTGAATTTAAATGCTATGTGCTATTGGTGGAGTGAGGGTTGCCAATCATATTTCTGTTTCAGATAACGTTTTTTTTCCGAACACAAATTTTCAACAGCTATTTTATGAAATTTCTAACTCGTATTAAAACAAATTATTTGAAATAAGGATATTTTACCAGGGTATTATTTGAAAATGCGTATTCTACAATTTCCCCATTTATTCAAAAAATTGGAGCAATTCTTGGCTTTGGTTTCAATCAGAATAGATACTTTAAAATATAAATGAGTGCAGTACCCTTGATTAAAGATGCCTTAATTGGGGCTTTTAATTCAGGGAATTAAATGGCAGAGAGATCCCTGATTTTATAATTTAACTCAATTCGCGGAACGTGCCTATTCCCAAGCTGTGCAATTACTGTGAGAGCTGTGCGGCCTCTCTTTGGCACATCAGCTTCTACTTGACATGATCAATGCGTTTGTCTTGCGTAAATCCTGCCCTTTTGGTGCTCGTGAAGCCACATAATAAACACGTGAAATCATACGAGCAGCGCCGTGTGAGGTGAGGATGGCTACCGCTGGGATGCAGTGATGAGATCAGCTCATTTGTGGGAGTGGGTTGAATCGTGGCATTTTGGGACCTTGCGGGAATATGGCCTTCATACAACAAGCAGTGAATGGACACTGGCTTCTGATGATCATGATGAAGACTATATGTGTGTAGATTACATCATTAGAATGGCCTGTTTGTTTAAATATTCACACTTTTCTTTGTTCAAATAGTTTTTACTTCATCCACAACAAGCTTGATTCTTAAATTACACTGAACTATGTTTTTCACTTTTGAGGGATGCCACGGTGGTAAGATGTTAACTCCCTCACCTGATTTCCAGGAGGTCGTGGGTTCAAACCCGACCCTGATGCCTGTATATTTGGAGTTTACATGTTCTTCTCGTGGCCGCGTGGATTTTTCTCCTGGTCCTCCGGGTTTTCCCTCCACATTTAGAATCAACATGCTTTTAGAGTATTTGGCTGTTATACATTTCCACGTGATAAGCCACTTTGTTGAGCTATCATTTGTGGCAAGGTCGCTTCTGGAAAAGAGCTACATAGCTCAGTGGGCCTTACCTGGTAAAATCAAATATTTATATTCATATCGTATACACAGGGCATTACTGCAGTACTGTATGATTTTTACAAAACATGTGCAAATAATACAACAGATTTTTTTTTTCAAAGAATTTAAAATGTCTTTACAGGAATTGCATGTATGAGGTGGAGTCATTGGGCATTATGCAAAGGCAAGTTGATAAAGATGTACTGTAGCACTACTGCGATTGGTGTCTGCTCAGTCCCCGGAGAGGCATGCTTGCAGCAGTTAAGCTGTTTACGTCTGTTTGAGCGACCCCGATTGCCATCTGTGACATCCCTGATGGTCGTAGCGATGGTGTGCTCGACCGTGCTCGTGGTTCTCAAATAAATATTTCAGCGGCCAAATTTGTAAAAACGTGTTGGCAGGGCCTAACGCTGATTATCGTTGCCTGCGATGTGCTGACAGGGTGTGTTTGTGTTATTAATAATTAATGGCTGCAAGCATGGGAGAGGCGGGATTGACAGAAGCACACTAGAAAGCGGGGCAGCTTCATAAATAATAGGTGAATTTACTGCTTTTGCATAATTATCTGATGCGGTGGACAGTTTGAAGTCATTAGAACAGTTATTAGTAGTGGCCGTCGTCTTTTCTTGCTACATTTGTTAAACCAGTTATCTGTATGTGGCCCTCTGACAAGCTCCTCAAGATATAAACGCCATCGAGTGGCCCTCCACTCCAGAAGTATAGGCACACAAATACACACACGTGCTCCGTGAGAATAGCCAGGAGGTGGTGGCGCACGTCTATAATCCAGCACTGTGGAGGCCGAGGGTTGCTAGATCCGACAAATATCATCAAAATCTCTTTCACATTGGCATCATGCTGCCGTACCTTGACTTGCCAGGAGAAGGCGGTACAGCAAATGTGACTCCACCTGCCTCTTCTGTATGGTATGGAGTGTTGCCCCCTCGCACGTTTGGGTTTTCTCTGGGTTCTCCAGTTTCCTCCCATGTGTAAACACTCATTCATTGGCCGACAATACGTTCATATATAGAGGACCGCAGAGCTTGGGGTGGAGAGGGGAGGGGGAATTAGGCGCTGGCTGCCTTTCCCGTCTGTCTGTGATTCCTCGTGCCTCCGAGTCATTCTAGATTCGAGAGGTGAGCGTTACAAGTTCAACTTACTGTGCATCGCTATGCCTCTACGTCACTTCCACCCATCATCGCTTGGTTGTGTGCCTCCTCCACTAACGTCAGTTTGGTACGGCTTCATATTGTGAGGAATGTGTCAACGGGCAGCAGCAGCAGCAGGTGAACTGGGCCGTCGGTGCGTACGTCCAGCCTCGTTTTCGTGAGGTGGCCGTCAGTTGACACGTTTTGTTCCCACTCTTCCTCCCCACGGTTGTTCAATTGTGACAGGGAGCAAGGGTGGATAGGGAGGTGGGGGGGTGTGCTTCACGGCTGCTTGTGAGGTGCTGGTTTTTTGGGCTGCCACTGGGTTTTGGGTTTTAACATTGGTGTTACTCGCAGGGCTTTGACTCATCCGTTTCTTCTTGGCCTTGTTATGTGAGTAATGTAACGTCGGGTCGAAGTGGCATCGGCGAATAGTGCTTCATATGCATATTTCCACCAGGGAGTGAGTGCATGTGCTTTCGTGTTGAGATTCCTGTGTACGCTGATAAACATGCAAATACATTACTATTCAATTCGCTCATGCAGGACTGTCTCCTTTAAACTAAACTGCCAGTTTCTGAACGTGTCCAGTATGACTTTCATTCACACAAAACTTCAAAACTATAGTATATGTTAATGCATACTCCATAATTTTTCTATAAGACTACTGAACCAGAGCACATTTCAAGTTGTATAGAATCTGGTAATTTTGATAAGTACTCAATGTAAATTGTGTATGTGTGGTGTAATACATACTTTTTATTACTTTAGGTAACGCAACATCAATTATTTTGACTGTAGAAATTAAATTTGAATTTTACAAGGTTAAACAAAAAGATGGTACAAGATATTAGTTTTCTGGGAATTTCACTGCAAATTGTTCTGCTATTACACAAGAATGGCAATTATTTTTCATACAGAAACTGGCAGAGTGTATTTTTGTGTTCGTTACTCGAACTGCAATCTTGTGTAGAGAGTCAACCGCGCCATGTTTTACACTCCTCACTTTAATTGTGCCTCTGGCGATGGGGAATACTAATAAGAATGAAGGCATGCTAAGCTACTTTTAGAAATTAATAATTTTCAACTAAAACAGCATGTGCTAATCACCGAAATGAAAATAAAACTCATAGTACTGTATTGTAAGATTTTATTTATTTTAATTCTTCAGAGTCGACTTTAAAACCTCACAAGAGGCATAGAAAACTAACAAACTGCAAAACACGAGGAAGCGATTCACTATACCATTTTGAGTGGCTAAGCAACAGCATTAATACATTTTCTTAGTTCTTTCGGTAAAGTCACGTAGAAGGGAAATAATAAAATAATATTTATATAAAACAATACAAATTCTCACGACGTTTCGACTGCAACACAAGCAATCATCATCAGGTGTGAAATCCACAGAAAGAAAATTTGAAAAAAGTGGCGGTTTTTCTTAACGTCAGCACCACAGACAGCGATTTGGCAGTTGGCCAGATGGACGAGTCCATCTATGTTCGGAAAAGAGGAGGGGGGAGCAGAGAATGGAATGCGGTCTGAAAGTCACCGTAAGCGTGAACACAATCAATTAAGACCCGAAATGGTTGATTAAATCCTTCGAATGATTGCTAAGCCAGAATCCATCTTCTCGGTTGAAATTGTCTCTGTTTGTATATGTGAATAGCCTCATGAACGAACCTCTCATGGTAGCCAGATGGCTTGCAAAGAACCTCTGTCTTGGAAAAATTAATGTCATGTGAGCATTAATACATTTTCTTAGTTTTTTAGGTGGCATTTGGTAAGGTGGCAAAAGTGCATTTAGAGCATTTTCACTTTTAATTAGCTACACCTTTTTAGAGAGAGAAATTGCTTGCTGGAGGTGAAAGGTTATTAAGTCAGACGACTTCCATAGATTTTTATCACTGCAGCTAACTGGATCTGTGTAATGATCACAAGACACACCGCTTCTGTTCTCTGCCATAAAATCAGTTCGTCCCTAATTGGCAGGTACATGCTATGACGTTCAAGTCTTTCGGGAATTATTTTATTGGCCGACTTTGAATGACTTTTAAAGTTAGGCAAACCACTTGAATTTATTTCATGGATCTAGTTTAACTTCCTAACTTTTAGTGGTAATAATAAACGATGGTGATGTATTGCTCAATATGAAGTAAATACGAACAACTTTATTGACGGTGCATCAAAGACTTGCATTTATATGAAAGGTTACGATATAAATTGTGATTTGTCTGTCTTTAATCAACTGAAACTTTCGTTACAGTTGATTAAACTCCTAGTTTAGTCATACTCTTTTCATTACAGAAAATAATTTCACAGTCTCAACATGTTTCAGAAAATGCACGACGTGCTTAGAAATTTAACCGTGACCTAATTTGGTCTTCTGAATGTTCTTCAAATGTTAACAACATACATTGTAGGGAACCATACATTTTTATAATAATGCTCATTCAGTCATTTATCTTGGAAAAATGACCGCTGTTCCAGAATAAAAGAGGACAGCTAATCCATTGGGCAATGTGAGTGCACTGCCGTGAGGATGTTTAATGGTCACACAAATCTGCAGGCGAGCTGCATGCCTGGCCATATTTAGGGGTAACACGATCGGAACTCGTCGCGAACTTTGATCCAAAAATGATAGAGGTTGAGTTGGTGCTCGTTGAGCCCAGAACAATAACAGAGTCCAGGGTCAATGCCATGGGAATTTGGGGTTCTTGGTTAGCTTGTTTGCTGTACATTGATTTTGGCGGTTAGTCAATTTGGAGAATTGGGTTATTGTGCATGGGACAGTCCTCCCGTGACTAATAATTCCTCATTGGAGTTCATATTGGGTTGTTGTGTGTTCCCTAAAGTCAATCACCTGTATTGCCATTCAGAGAAGCTACAATATGACTCGTAAGGTTTTGTATAAATTCCCTAAAGCAACAAAACACAAGCAGTATTGGTAAACATTGATCCACCTAATAATTCACAGTCAGAATTACATCAAATGCACATGCTGTTCCATGGCAGTGCGTGTTATTACTACTGCTACACTAATTTACCTAGGAAAGCCTCGCTGAGTCTCAAGAATCGTTTTAGAAGGCCCCTGCCATTATTGGGCGATGTTGCAGTGTGTAATCCCCATAGAGTGATTTGCAGGGTTTATTCAGGATTGGGTAATATGCTGCAAAAATTGAGGCCACAGTCGTGTTTCATGAGAGCAGCAGGACTCTTGTAGAGCATGGCTCTCACCGAGGTGTTAAAAGTGGATGTTTGCTATGAGGATCGTCGCCCAATAAGGTTAATCATCCTCACGCTGTTACCAACACCAACAACAAAGGTGGCCAAGTCAATGGACATATAGGGGCATTTGTTGTGATCTTATCTGTGATTGATTTATGCACTAAAGTGCATTGTGTCTCAGGTATTCACCCAGCAAAGCCATATTTATTTGAAATGTTTGTGAAGGGTCCGAATGGCCATGTTAAACATGAACAAAAACAAAAAACTTTCCGGATTGGAATAAAACAATTCTAATGGCTCTATTAAGTGGGTCAAATGGATCAACAAAAACCAAATGAAGTCACTGGTACATTGATTAAAACAGATGTCTAAAAAAAGTGTTTGAAAAATACATCAACTGGACAGTACAATAATATAAGAAATGAAATCTCAGGAAAATGTTGCGCACTGGGAAAGCCTTTAAAAAAATCTGAAGTGTTTTTTTTTACGATGGAATTGCCTGCAGCAGCTCACAATACAACGAAAGAATTTCCAAAAGGATTAAATGCAGATCAGCCCTGGTGCGGGGAGGCTCACTTATTGTCTGAGAAAAAGCCCAGTGTGGAGATGTTTTAATCCATATTTAGCTCGCACTGTTTGCCATACATTCCTTCGCACGCGAGACGTGATTGTGGCCCAGATGGTAACATTCAATTTGTTTTTTTCCCCCCTGAAGGTTAGAACAGCATAAGCCCGTTTCCGTGGCACTGTCATTGACATGTGGAACTCGGACGATGAAAAAAGTGCCTGCCAAATTTAATCGGTGATGCAGTAAAAAAAAACCCTGCTGTGCTCCATCTAATATGTTCAACTCATTTATGTGGTTTTGTTGTTTGAAATACTGTTTGTGTATAGGGGCGATGCTCTACTCTACATATTACATATCCATAACTGAATAAAGTTATACAATTGTGGGTTAAAGAAGTACGTTATACACACAGTCACGGTTGTGAGAATGTATAGTGCCGCAGATGATGTAGTAACCACTCGGGATGGATCTTTCCCTGCCTATGGCACCATTCAAAGTACCTACAATAAACCTGCATTTCTCAAGTAGTGTTGAAATCAGTTTTAGAGGCACTCTGATGCACACAATTTCGTGAACTAATTATCCAAAACATGGACGGGGAGTTAGAAGCAACACCCCATGTGCATGTGACATTCCAGCTAACATCATCAGCAACTGGGCACTTGGGAGATTGCTATTACACGGAAAAAAAAAATGTACTTGTGATTATAATGAGGCTGTAATTTTATTAACTCAAATTGTATATGAAATGTTAATTGTCTGGAAAACAAAATAACATTTAATAAACATGTTCACAAATAGGCTAAAATCATTCCGATTGCACAGTGTTTCCTAACAAAAATGGGTGGTTAAAAAGAAGACGCTTAAAATCACGATTTGTAATGCAGAAATGGTAAAGATCATAATCGCCCAATGCCTGTGGGATTAATTAGGTAGAATGCTATATTTGTGCAAGGTTTGTGTTTGACATCAAATGTATTGATGATGCAAAGTTGCTCACAATTCAACGCCTTAAATCAATAGTGGGACTGTCAATGGCTCTAATTCCGCTTTCCCAACCACCTGCAGAAGCAAAGCTTCGAGGACACAGAGTTGTGGGCTTCCTATTGCAGAAGGGATGAATATATATTTACATCACACATAAACTCAACACATTCATTAATAACACTGCCTAAATCATTAATAGTGTATAATAGGCAAGAGAAATAGTGACAGTGTCTCTAAATGGGCAGTTTGAGTGGCTGTATCTAAACGGCCTCTGTCCTGTGAAGAAGTGTGCTTGCCCGAATTATCACCCACTACATACTTTATTGTTTTTTTCTTTTTTGTGTGCACTACTGCCAATGTAGTACTGTATTGTATCAGCAAATAATTGGTATTTTTACATCACAGATTTTCAATTAATGTAACGATGTGAACATGTGCACCGTGTGGGAGCTGGTGTTCAGTTTGACGAGGCCACATTCTTGTTTTGATATATATTGTTCAAGGCCTTCATTAAACTGTACTTGTTTCTTTTTTTATTTAAAGCTTTCGTGACTGCAGGGCCGAAACGTCGTGAGAATTATTGTATTATGTTTTATTTGTATTATTTTATTATTTCCCTTATACGTGACTTTACCGAAAGAACCAAGAAGATGTACTTGTTTCTTTCAATACAATTTAAAAGCAACAACATTAAAGCACTTGGAATATATTTTTTAAAATGCACGATTTTCTCGTGAATGTAAGACCACAGAGGAATGACAGCTTGGAGGCTTACTGTCTTAGCACTGTCATCACTCTTGGACTCCATTATACGCCATCCCTCCTTCTGCCCCACTCAGATCAGATGCTCTTTGGTGCAGCCTTTTGTAAATGACCATAAAAGGCTACAAATATTGCATCTTGTAACCACATGCTGCATGAAAACCATGCCGAAGGCAGCAAATGGCAAGACAGAATTTTCATTACCCCAACCTGCCTAATATGGTTACAATTGAACATTTTGCTGGTTGAACGTAATCATGCTGCAAATACAATTGCTGTGCTCATGTTTGATAATGACAAGTATCAACTACTGTATATACTTGGAGCAAAATACGTTCATTGATGTACATTAAAGGCTGAACCAGTTAAGGTTGTAAGATGAACATTCCTACTTTAAGTTTCACAAAAAGATTGCCACAGGTTGAATAGAATTGACATTTTATATGGCAGCCCCTAAGGCTAAGAGGAGCATTCTCTATGCTTTGGCCATTCCCCTCCATAAGCAGCATTTCCAGTCAGCTTCTTTAACTTATTCCACTGCTTGGAAACTGTAACGCAGCCACGCATTCCAAGATAATTTTAAAGGTAGTAAATTCAAAGACAATAAAAACACTGTCCATCGGGTGGCGTCATATTTAACTATTAATGGCGTTTGTGTGCAGTTTACTGCATGAAATAGCTTCAACTAAAAGTATACTTCATTGTATGTATGTTGAACTTCTTTCGCACTGCACGTAGCCAACCGTGCTAATCGGAGGAGCGGGACATTTGGAGATGCAGTAAAATCCTGGCTAGCCAGACTAATAGCGGAGAGCCCTCATTTGGATGGCTGGAAAGACTGGCTTGCTACAAATGTAATGAAAAGAAAGATAATAAGACTTAAACAACCCTTTACATCATAAATCACATTTAAAACACACGTACAATTAATGAAAATTGTTTCAAAAGTAAATGTATCATTCTCTCGAGGCTAAACATGTAATACATATATCAAACAAAAAAAGCACTGCGCTATAAAAGTAGTTGTGTGCTTTGTAATGCACCAAATGGTTATGTAGAATTATATATATTCACTATTGAAGCATTGACTCCATCTGAGAATGTAGGAAAGTGAGATATACCCCAAACAGAGTGAAAGAAAGCAAGAGGAACGAAAATGGAGGAATGTCAGGAGCAGAGGTCGAAACCGGGTATCCGATACCCGATACCCGGCTACCCGTACCCGGCCGGGTACGGGCACGGCTAGCCGTTTGCGACCCTGGTGCGGCCGGGTACGGGTAGGCCGTGAGTCACTGGTGAGTCACCGTTTGTCACTCATTTCGGGTAGGGAACGGGAACCCGTACCCGGCCGGGTACGGGTACCCATTTGCGACCCTGGTGCGGCCGAGTACGGGTAAGGAATCAAAACCCGTTTGCGACCTCTGGTCAGGAGACAGACTAAACACGTGGCCACCCACTGTGCAGGTGCGTGCACTGCATCCATGTGCTTGAGGTGGCCATGCAGGAGGCTTGCGCGAATATTTATTTATTTATTGTTTCGCCAACATTGGTCTTTCTAAACGTGAAAACGGCTTGACGGAGCCCCAGCTAGTTTAGTTTTATTACAGGTGTATCGCTGTGGTGTTGTCGTCCACTGTTCATGGTTAAATCCATAAGTACAATGATAATTAACGTTGTGGTTATGACATTTGTATGGAGATTCAATGTTTCATCATCATAATCATCAGCTATTGTCATCTTCACTGATGAAGGCCACTTCCAATGCCATCACCATTCTTGGTGCCCCCTGTGATTCCTGAATCCCAACTGACTTCTACAATACAAATCGAAACTATCCATCCATTAAATTTCGATTTAAAGCTTTCGTGACTGCAGGGATTCATCTTCTTGGTTCTTTCGGTAAAGTCACGTAGAAGGGAAATAATAAAATAATAAAAATAAAACATAATGAAATCATTCTCACGCAAGCAGCCGTCCTCAGGTGAAGACCAGGTCTGTCGGGGAGACAGCAGCCTTCCTCAGGTGAAGACCAGGTCTGTCGGGGAGACAGCGACTTCAGACGCTGTCTCCCCGACAGACCTGGTCTTCACCTGAGGACGGCTGCTTGCGTTGTGGCCGAAACGTCGTGAGAATTATTTTATTATGTTTTATTTTTATAATTGTATTATTTCTATCCATCCATTTCCACGGTGGTTGTCCTCTTGAACCCATTACCTCCTTTGGCTGCCATTCCATCACCAGTCTTGTCCATCGGCCTTCATCCCTTCTATTCTGCCCAATGTCAATGTATCATCTCTAATTTGTGTTTGTTCTCCGAATCATATGTGCCCCTTTGTGTCTCGCAGTGTAATTCCGCGCACGCATCGCTCTCAGCCTTTTGGCACACGTTTGAGATTGTGTTACTTTTGTTTGTAAGTGTCAATGTATTTCATCCGCGAGTTATAATTGGAAATAAGGAGCAACTCAGAGCTTCCCTATTCAGGCACATTCCATTTTTGCTCTTTAATAATCTAATTCAGTTCTACAAAAGCACTTCTTTATTATCTCGTTCGCATTTTTATTTCATAATTTTGATATCGATCCACCCTCGATAATTTCCATTGCTATACATATTTTGCTGTGTTTTTCAGCCGTGGAACTATCATTCTTTTGCTTTGTTTCACAAACTTGTTTTGCTCATTTGTCTTCGTCATATAACCCTGTAACTGTTACTTTGTTCAAGTACATTGGTAATGCTACATGTATATACAACACTGTATATACATGTAATTAAGACACATTGGTGGCTTAGACTTCTGTGTTTAAATACACGCAATATTATGAAGCATTATGTTATATAACACACATTGGATCCATTTATCAACACAGTAGCAACAATTATTAAAATGAGGGCCTAAAAGCATTTGCTTATACTGTCATTCAGCACGCCTTATACTGTATTGTGTATCGTCATTTGTAAACCAACTGCTGGATGACAGCCTTCCTACACAGCGCAGTTCATGTGGTTTAATAATCATACTTCACCCGTTTGAAGGCAGGGAGCATGGAAGTACATTAACATTGATTTTACACGACTGCCCACTGTTGCTCACCTTGTGGAATCACTGTAACTTACCTCTATGAAATATGTTGCGTTTTAAACATTGCATTCCAATAATTCATTATTACTACTGTATTATCCGTCTTAAATTGTTTTACTCTATATCATCGGAAGTCAAAATAGACGCTTTCTAAACATCCATGTAACAAATTGTGCACAGAGCGGAATTTGCATGCTGAAATGGCATACACATCATCAATATTAATTCGTTTTACTTCTCCGGCAGCATACATTGACATTATGACTGCACAAAGCGAGTCTCTCTCTCTGAAGAAACACAAGGCAGTGATCTTAACACAGAATTAACTCCTTATGGCTATTCCGCCATGAACAGAGGCGAGCCATCCTCACCTGCGTGCCCTTTGGAGATGGAGTCTCCTTGGCCCTGTTGATTCCTCCCCCCCTCATAGAGGACAATGGTTCTCTGGGGAGAGCCAATTTCCACAAGGACTGGCCTCAACTAATTAAGCTAATGGGTATTTTTGTTTGGGAGCTCCATAATGGCCGTTGCCATAGCACCCACAACATACTTCGATATATAATTAATGAGTTTGTGAAAAGTGAACATGAGAGTTATGGCTACGTTACTGTTTTTATTCTTAACTGAAAAAATGACATTTATTTCACATCATTTGAGAGGTGGGTTTGTTGCTTGCAGTGGTAGTGGTGCACGCCTGCATTCGATGCTATTTGTAACTTCAATTCCATTCAGTTGTATTTGGTTTACCGTTATTTTTGTTAAGGTAATATTAGCTGTTGATAATAAATTTTGACCTAAAACTTTCGTGACTGCAGGAATTCATATTCTTTGGTTCTTTCGGTAAGGTCACGTAGAGAAAAAAAAGTGAATAAAAGTAATAAAAACACTCATGGAGACTGTAGCCTGGTTCTTAACCTCGGTGAGTGTACTGGCAGTCTATAATGTAGACTGTAGCTTGGTTTTTAAACTTGGTGAGCGTATTGGAAGTCTATAACGTAGACTGTAGCAATGATTATTAAACTGAGTGAGCATACTGGCAGTCTTATAATGTAGACTGTAGCCTGGTTTTTAACCTGAGTGAGCGTACTGGCAGTCTATAATGTAGACTTATTCTTTGGTTTTTTCGGTAAAGTAAAAATAAATAAATAGATATAAAAAAAGAAAAAACTACGACGTTTCGATCGCAACACAAGCGGCCGTCATCAGGAAAAGGGGGGTTAGCCTTTAAAGGTAAATAGTTTATAAAGGTTTCAAATGGGCGTAGCCCAAGTATCAGCAGCATGGGCGGGGCAGCTAATGTTGATATAAGTGATGGTCATAGTGGGCAACGGCGGCGCTGGTGGTGGGTTTCCAGCAATTAAAGGGCTGCCAGGTAATCATTGCACCTCGCTTTACACACAGTGTTGACGTTGGAGGTTACTGCTAGAGGTGATGGTAGTAGTGCGTAATGATGGTACTGGTGGTGGGCTTCCACCAATAAAGGGCTACTGCTAGTGGTGATGGTAGTAGTGGGCAGTGATGGTCCTGGTGGTAGGCTTCCACCAAGTAAAGGGCTGCCAGGTCTAGAATGGAAACATTATAGCCAGTTATGACTTGAAATGGTTGATAACGTCCTTCCAATGATTGCTCAGTTTGTACCCATGTTCTAGGTTGAAATTGTGTCTATGTCTGTATATATGGATTGCTTCATGAACGAATCTTTGTTGATATCCAGTGGGCTTGCAAAGTACCTTCGTCTTAGAGAAATACATTTCGTGTGAACCAGCCACATTAAAATAATGATCAGCCACGACAGAAGTATTGGTCCTACTGTGTTTCAAATCTGCCTTATACTCACAAACGCTGTCCGAGACATGTTGCTTAGTTTCCCCAATGTAACTGCTGTAGCAGATACAACTTAGTTTGTAGATGCCTGGATATTGCATGTCAGGGATCTTGTCCTTCACAGATGGGATCAGATCACGAATTTTATGTACTGTGTTAAATCGGACCTGAATCTTGTGTTTGTTCATGATTTTGGAAATCTTTTTGGTTACCCCTGCTATGTATGGCAAGGTGATGGTTTTGATTGGATCATCAGATGGCTTCTTTCTCACGGTTGGGGTGATGGCTTTGCGGAGTGTGTAGTCTGAGTGTTCATTCGCCTTGAGAACTTGGTGTACGTGTTTGAGTTCACTGGTTAGGTGTTCATGGTCGGATATACATTGAGCTCTATGGTGTAGAGTTTTGATGAGGGCATTCTTCTGGGATGGATGATGGTGGGAGTCAGGTTTTAGGTAGGCATCAGTATGGGTTGCTTTACTGTAGACAGAATGGCTCATTGAGCCATCTGGTCTCTTTTTGATTAGGACATCCAAGAAAGGTAGCTTGCCATCCTTTTCTACCTCCATGGTGAATTTGATGGCTGGATGTATGGAATTGATGTGGTTGAGGAATTGGTTCAGAGCCGGTCAGCCATGTGGTAAGATGACGAACGTGTCATCCACGTACCTCTTCCACAAGGACGGGCATAGAGTGGATGCCTGGATGGCGTGCGTCTCAAAATTTTTCATGAAAATATTGGCAACAACCGGAGATAAGGGAGAACCCGTTGGGGTGCCTTCAGTTTGTTTGTAGAATGTTCCATTCCAGGTGAAGTATGTATTGGTGAGGCAGTGTCTCACCAGGGCTGGTACATCAGCATTCAATCCTTGTTGGACCAAATCTTCAATGATTGCAATGGTATCTGGCACAGGGACTTTGGTGAACAAAGAAACTACATCGAAACTAATGAGAAAATCACCCGGGGACAGTGAGATGTCTTTAATTGACGATACCAGGTGAGCTGAGTTAAGTACAGAAGAGGTGGTCTTACCAGCGAATGGCTGTAAGGTCTCATACAGATATCAGGCCAGTTTGTAGGTGGGTGAGCCAATGTTGGAGACGATGGCACGAAGAGGTGTACCTTCTTGGTAAGCCATATAATCTGGGTGGTCTAGCAGCAGAAGGTTTTAAGGAAAACGGTTTGTTCTGTTCAATTTATGAAGCTGAATCAGTGATGATACTGTTCGTTTTTGTAACGAGGCTGTTGGTAGGATCTTTTTACGTTTTTGTGTAGCTACCATCATTAAGTAGGTCCTGAATTTTGTTGTTGTACACAGTTTTATCCATGATGACCGTGGCATTGCCCTTGTCGGCTAAGAGGATGACGATATCATCCCTCTTTTTCAATGGAGATAACTCAAAACGTTTATCCTTACTGATGTTGCTGACTGGTATCTTGGCGCTTTTGAGGATTGCAGCGATTTCAGATATTGTCACATCTGCAGCAATGTCCCAAACCCTTAAGGGCTGATAATATTGGTTTAAATAAATTTTGCGTTTAGGTAACACTGTATATGTTACATTTAAGGTGGTTAACTAAGCCTCGGAGTACATTTTTGCTGTTGAGTGAGTACAAAGGGATTTTTTTTACTGAAGGTGTTTCGTAAAAACATTCACAGATGAGATAAATTCAGTACGTTTAACACATAGGCTTTCCTTTATTTTGGATAAATTCAGTACATCCACAAACGCTGTGAAAGTTTAAGTGTCTTTGATTTTACATGTTATTAGTTGCTCATGAGTAATCCAACGTATTGGACACCACCCTCTGGGAGGAATACATATGTATACATCCCACTGTAGGGCATGAATTAGTCACACTTTATTAACCAATGAAATACTGAAATGTGAAGATTGGCTATACGTCTGTTTATAACGTTATATTATTTTCCAATCCATGAGAAAATGCAGATTTACCCTATCCCCTGATGTGAGTTGTATGCACAGTAATTTTCTTCATGTGACCGAGTATGAATTCATAAGGTCATTGAGGTATGGGTGTAAAAATGTGTTTTTGTACTGGGTGGGCTGGAGGGAGCCAAGAAATAGCAATCTCTAGCTCTGGCCTCTAGTGGGGACGCATGCTGGCAGATTATATTGCTAGGCTCAACAAGGGTCACATGGAGCAGGCCCAGGCAGGCAGGAGTGTTGTGTTGCCTTGGTTGGGCACAGATTAGTCTTCGCTTGCTATTATCTTCACATTTTTGTCATTTGGAGTCTCCCTAATCCTGCGTGTTTTTAGGGGTTGCTTGAGGTAAGGGGATGATTGGGAAATATCCCTTATTTTTTTATGAGAAGGGCATTGCTGATGGTATAAATATGACTGTTACATTATTTTGGTTCTTTACATACCAAAATAATGTGATTTGGTAGCAGAGGGCAGCACAGCAAAAATCCAAAGTTGTATTGTACTCCTGTGCTCCGACATCTTTGCTCCTGCATTGGGGTCAAATAACCCCTGTGACCCCGACCCGTATGACGTGGGGAGGCCCCTCCTCCAGCGGTGTACATGTGCATACGACAGCTCACATTATTGCATTATATAGTCACGCTGACATGGTTAGGGGTCAAGCAAGCTCCAGTCGCTCTTTACTTGCATTGTTAGCATATTTCTGAGGTATTTGCCCAAGAGATTTTGCCCATCTGGAGAATACTGTCAAGCCAAACAGGAGAAATAGTTGTTTGTTTAACACGTAGGCTTTCGCGACCAATATTCATAATCAACGTTTTTGGGTTTAGATCACGTTATTTATAAATGTGTCGTAACCCTCCACCACCCGACACGGCCAATCAGTAAAAAGTGTCACGTTGACAAAAGACAAATAGTTCACTGCTTTAGCCCACCGGTGTGTTGAAGCGAATTGCCCGATGATGCTGGATGCAATTACCAGCGAAACGTCGTACTCAAAAATTGTAAATGTTGTGGTTTCACGCTTCAACACACCGGTGGGCTAAAGCAGTGAACTATTTGTCTTTTGTCAACGTGACACTTTCTTTACTGATTGGCCATGTCGGGTGGTGGAGGGTTACGACACATTTATAAATAACGCGATCTAACCCAAAAAGTTGATTATGAAATAGTTGTTTCTCGGAACTGTCACACAAGCAGTGCACCTCAGCACGCACACACTCTTATCTCCTCAATTTATCGAGGTGTTCATTGCATTGTTGTGGTATTTAAAGTTGGAATGTTATGGAGCAAACACATGAAACCTCAGGCTTTTTTTACATAATATAACATTAATGCATAAATATATAGCTGGGATGTGGTGGTACACGCCTGTAATCCAGCATTGTGGAGGCGAGGGTTGTTGCATGTTTTGAAACTCCCTTCCCGTGCGCGTCAAGGTGCTATACCCTGGCTAGCCAGGAGAATGCGGTACAGCAATAAATCTGGACTCCACCTGTTCTGTCGTCTGCGTGGAATACAGAGTTTTCCCCTCACAAGTTTGGCTTTTCTACGGGTGCTCCAGCTTCCTCCCACGTGTACACACTCATTAATTGCCCGATAACATCTTAGCATATAGAGGACTGCAGAGCTTGGGCAATCTTAGGTGACAGCTCACTGCATGGGCCTCTGAATAATTATCTGTCTTTGAGAGTAAATGAATACCAAGCAGCACATTACAAATTTTTACGTGATTATTTTTACAGTATATACAATACAATAGATATGTTTTATATATACGATAGCCAATTACTGTAAACATTAACTGATGTTTATGGCAGAGTGGTTCTAAATATAACATGTTCTCTAAAGTTATAACTGGTAAAAATTGACAATGCCTGAGGGTGAAAATCCGTTTAAACCTGTAAGTATACCAAATACTCTATTCTCACTTAAACTAAGAGTCACAATGTACGTTTTGGGCAGAGCATGGAGCAGATGCTCCTCTGTGGTTTACTCTCCAAATATGATGTATACTGCACTTTGCCACTTTGACTGAATCCCAAGCCTCCAAAAGCTCATGGAGAAATATCGGCACGTGATTTGACAACTTTGGTTCTGATGGGCAGTCCAATAGAGCATTTCAGTTATTTGATACTTCCACTGAGGATTTTAAAAGTTTAACTTTATTTCTCGTTCATCTCTGAGCTTCAGCTGGAATTCTCAACTGGGGATATTGATACCCCTAAACATTCTCTTTGGCAGGTTTTAGCCTTGGGAGCATTTTACCCGTGATATTTATTCCACAAAAGAGGGATGACATTCTAACATGTGTGCGATCGTGCCTTTGAGGCATTGTTCACAATATACTGAGGAAACTCTCACTATTTTGTCCACCTTATACTTTTTAAATATTGTAGTGTAAAACAAGTTAGTCTATTTTATCTTTTGGAATATTTTTGTCCTTAATTTCTGCTCTTTTCAGATGCATAGTTCAATGTATATCCTTTTAACATCCCCGTTAAACAAGAACACACAATTTATATGCACTGGATGCATCGCTTCTGACATGACCATTATCTGCTCTTTTGTTGAACTTCACCGATTCATTATTTAGCTCAGAGGTGAAGGCAAGACTTGTATTGAGCCTTGGACCCAGCAAGAATTCTGGGCTCAATGGAAGACTTGACCTCTGCTAACTTCCTGTACCGTTGATGCCTTTACATATACACACGTGCAAGTTGAGTGCACGTGTCACCCGTGTGTGCGTCTACACCTTTGACATAATATCAATAAAAAAAATACAGCAGTTAGCATTCCACATAGCACCATTCACACATGCAGGAATGTAGTGCACACTGTGCAGATTTATTGTATTTCAAAAGGCAAATTCAAATTCACAATTATGTTCATTAGAACAGGAATAATTATTCACATGTGGCTAATTGTTATTCCTACTGAATGGGAAGTCTACACAATGACAGCTTATTTCACTTCAGCCAAACAATCTAAACATTACATTTTGGAATGCATTAAAAATAATTACTCATTGCACAACACTAAATAAATTATCTGACAAAACCCACTATCCAACTTCATTCACCAAGACTATTTAAGACCATCTCTGTGTAAATATCAATATTGTAATTCCTGAAGAAGGCAAGTAAGAATAAACGCCAATATTCCTCCAAAAATCCGTGCTGCAATAATCTGCAAATTCATGAAATTCGTGAATTACCCGCAGATTGCGGTTTCTCCAGAAATCCGCTGGACCATTGATCCTGAAATCCACCAAAATGTGAAATTCTCTATATATTTCGGGAGCGGCTGATTCCTCTCGTAATCCGCAGCGCACTGCGCTGGTGCGAATTTTTGTGGATTTCCGGATTAACCTTTTGTGGCGTGCCATGGATTATAGAATCCGTGATATGGTCTCTTCTTATAGACACAGATATGCCATTGTCATATTTACGTTGAAGATGAATTTGGCTTAAAGATGATATTATTGTCTAATGAGTAGTATATCACTGTTGTTGTTGTTTTCCCATGTTGGCCTTATATTACACTGGATTAATAACACTTCATTGTTGATACCCTTTCAGATACACGTGCTGTATCTCGTTACTTAATTTTACCAATACAATACAGTATTGTATTACTGTCTTGTTATACATTAATTGCATCATTTGTAAAACTGTTACACAGCTAGTGCTGTCTCCAGTATTTTGATATCGACCATGGACAAAAATTGCAGCTTTGACTCTGTAACAAAGGGTTCTGTTTTAATTAATTCCTGGGCTGGAAATGGGAAGAAATTACTGGGGGAACCCATAAATGATTCCCCACACCCTCCGCTCGGTCTAAGGAGGAAGAGCTTTGCTCCGTGTGTGGGTCTCTGAGCGCGTCTGTAGGTCTCCGTGCGTGTCTGTGGGTCTCTGTGTATTTATCTGGGGTTCTCTTTTAGTCTAGGGGTCTATCTGTGGGCCAAACAAGAAGATGAATCATTGATTCCTTCCAGAACTCGGTTAAGTTCAAAATATCATGCCCACCATGGAATTCCAGAGCATTCTGGCCAATTTCCACCACTGTTAAATTAATTTGTATGCTGTTTCCTTGGGTGCATTACGTAACTTCAGGTGAGGATGCTGTACAGTATTTTAGTTAATGTTGTGACCGCATACTGTAAATTAAAAAATCTGCCGTGGATTAAATTGTCTCGGCACAGGCAGTATACACTCCCAGACCCCTGAGCCAACGTTGAAGACGTTTCAGCCATATTCATGATGTTGATTGGCAACCGCGAAAAACTGGCTCAAGACCGATGCATCACATGTCAGTGTAAACTGTCTCTGCCATGAAGTTCAAACTCCAGTAAATGTGCTCGTTGGGAATTGAGCCGACATTAAGTAATTATATATTTTTCCCTTTACTGGTATGGACATTTTAAAAGTATAATTTTTATTTTAAGATAATGGAACTGTGCAGCATATGAAAAGTAGCTATCCCCAAAGGCTTATGGAAATAGATTGCTTTGCTGCAGGAATATCTCACTCTTTTTTTCAAATGCTGGCACACTTTACACTGGCCAAACTCCTATTTATTGTTTGGTGGACTATTCATGAATCCTGGCTCAACCAGTTGCTTCGGAGCATTGTATCCGAACAGTTAAAATATTTAACAAAAGAACTGGTCTTGTCAGCAAGCCACCAAAAAAGAACAAATCCAAAAGAAGACTACAGTTTCTAGCAGCAATGCCATTTCATTATGGTATGAAATGACTTATTACAAAGTTACATCTGAACGAGAATCCTTTGGAATAATCAAATCTGTAAATGACGTAATCCTATTCATAATAATGGTTTTATGGGTTAAATCGTGTAAATAGAAATGTGCCCTTAACCCACCATCACCCACAGCCAATTAGTAGTAATTAATTCTATATTTGAAGCTTTCGTGATTGCAAGGATTCATACTCTTTGGTTTTTTCGGTAAATTCTAGATTTGAAGCTTTCGTGACTGCAAGGAATCATCTTCTTAGGTTTTTTCGGTAAAGTCACGTAGAAAGTAAAATAAAATAAAAAACAAAAATCACTACGTTTCGGAGGCAACACAAGTCTCCGTCATCAGGTGGGACCGTCACAGTCAGATTAGCTGTATCAAGCTAATCTGACTGTGACGGTCCCACCTGATGACGGAGACTTGTGTTGCCTCCGAAACGTCGTGATTTTTGTTTTTTATTTTATTTTACTTTCTACGTGACTTTACCGAAAAAACCTAAGAAGATTTTTCGGTAAAGTCACGTAGGTAAAACAATCAATAAAATAAATTAAATGAAAACAACTAAATTAAATCACGACGTTTCGGAGGCAACACAAGCCTCCCTCATCAGGTGTAAAAAAGGCACAGCGTTTTTTTTCTCACGACAGTTATTTTGCTGTGCCTTTTTTTACACCTGATGAGGGAGGCTTGTGTTGCCTCCGAAACGTCGTGATTTAATTTAGTTGTTTTCATTTGTTTTATTTTATTGATTGTTTTACCTACGTGACTTTACCGATAAAAGCAAAGAGTAGTAGTACTTAGTTAGTCGTAACTAATTGGCACGTTTCATTTCTGTGACAACCTTAACTAATTGGCTGTGTTTGGTGGTGTGTTAACGACATTCATATTTACGCGCTATAACCCATAAAACATTTTTTTATTAATGATATTTGTTGCGCAAGCCTACGTGTTAAACTGACAGAATTAATAGTGCAGGCTGGAAAGCCACAAGTATCAAAGAACATACTAAAATGTGCCAAGAACACACGGCCACTGCGAATTTGCAGCAGAAAAACATCAGGATTTTCTGAAGAAGTGCATTGTGGTCCTTCCTGTTGTCTTTGGGCACCATCAAAATACATTTGAGCAAATGTGCCAACTGACAGCAGCAGCAGCGATAGCCACCTGTGGTGGTCCAGTTGTTATTCTTATTAAGACTCATCGGCACAGGAGAATCACCGATGCTCATCTACAGATGTGATTGTTGTTGGCATTAGCCAAGCTAATGGGCTCCATATTGTGGAAGTGGGCACTCTACATATATGGTTTCCAGAGGCAAACTTTGGGGAAGTGAGCAGCAACTGATAGCATTCACGGTTGTGTTCGCTTTTCAGTAAGAATGCCTCATTAGGATCACGTGCACTAATGTTTTACTCTTACAGTACAGCATGCTGGTCTTAACTTGACTGGTGAATTAGTCCACGTGAATATCATATTTTAAGATTATCATGAAGCCAAGGGATTTGACACAATTATAGGTACTGTACTCATGTGATACTAAAGAGAAGTAAGAAGTATGTTAATTTACCTCTCCACAATGGTGATTGATGCCACCGGCACTACCTGGGAAAATCTGTGTTTGTGTGCTGCACATCTGTGTGTGGGCGTATGCAATATTGTTGCTGGATAAGCTGCAGTGTGTGTGTGTGCTAAACTTCCACACATTTGCATGTATCGTTTTTGGAACATTGCTGTGCACACTGAGACTGACAGTGTGCTTGCTGCTAGTGACCTAGAACTGCGTAGCGGCAGCTGCTGCCCATGTGATGCCCTGGCAGCCCTCAGAAGCCAGGTGCAGTCGTTACTTCTGCACCGCAAGGCCGCTCATTAGCATCCTCTACAGCTTTGTTATGCCAAATATATGTTTTATTCTTCCAATCTTCGCGATTCACACATTCTTAAATTGGTGCCTTAGTAATGTAGCACCACTGTCTGAAGAAGGGGCGATAAATAGGGCAAATAATTTGGGTGCGAAACAGAACCAAGAACTCGCTCCTAATGAGTACACATGATGTAACATTTTCATGTGACGTTGAAATGTGATGCTTCAAGATAAACGTCTAATTATAGTGATTTATAAACTACTGTAGTGCAGTTTTGAAAGGAGGCACATATGAAATGCAGCGTATATGGGCGTTAAGATTTGTTTTTAATTGCAGTATGAATATTTAATCTCGAAAAATTGTGTTAAATGTTTTAACAATCTGCAATGTGTTGGCAAAATAATACACTTCGTGTTCTCAAGTTTAAACTAAAATTAATTTTACAAAATATTTCCGTTATCATTATAATAACATACACAGTGGTTGCCACAACAGATGAGACATTCTTACACTTAGGTTAATAACAAAAATTGCCATGTAAATACCGTTGGCTGTGTGCCAAGATCTCATATTAAGCACAATACATTGTAGGCTCATTTTTCTGCAGACAATTACCGCATCTCCAATGCTATTGCAGTCAGTGTGTTGTTATGCGCCTATGTTTTTTGTTATTTAAACATCAGTCCAATAACTTTTGAAATTTTACATTCAGCATATTTTGTGTTGATCTCATTTCAAGACATTGTGGGATTCAGAGGGGTGTGCGAGTATCATGCCTGCTCTCGTGATAGCTGGAATGTACAGCGCCAAAAAATAATGTTGTTTAAATTGCAAAGCATTTTTATTTTGCACGATACTTGGAGTGTTTTTATAAAGCTTGCACGACAAATAATTTTTCTAATAATTGTTCTTTTAATCAGTTGTATGTGGACACAGTTAAGAACTCATATGTCCTTAGAATATTGTTTTTTGGTAAAGGCTGTTGTTTGCAATCACCGTAAATACGGTAAAATCCAAGATAGAACGTCAACATATTATCATCAGGAAGTTGATTCACCTACAGTATTTTATGTTCAGCATTGATTTAATGAATATTTAATTCAAAAATTAGTCCATACTAGAAAGTAGCCTTTGTGAATAACGGGATGGTACTGTATTTTTAAATCCTTTATATTAAGTTTGCTTGCTTGCTTGCGTGCTTGCTTGCTTGCGTGCTTGCTTACGACCGTGCAAATCTTTCGGTCGTTTTTTAACCCACTTCCCGTGATCCAATCGAGCTGACATTTTCCACACAGACTCGTTGTGCGAGACAATTAATGTTCGTGAAAAAAAATTCCCAAAATTTTACACTTTTAGGCAAAAAAAAATTATTTTACATATATTCAAATAGAACTCATTCACAGTATGAGCCCAGAGCGTAACCCCTCCACAGGCCGTGGCGGAGTAGCGCAGTTGGTAGCACCCTCGCTTCCCATGCCAAAGGTCGCGGGATTGATCCCCGCGTCCTCCACAGGCGAATATATTTTTAAATCCTTTATATTAAGTTCGCTGCCACGTATATAAAGGATTTATAGTGAAAAACTTTGTTTTTACGGGTTATACTTATTAGCAAACAGTGTTAAATGAGTGAAAGTCCAATATAGCGTTTGGCAACAATTATTAACATTGGCAACCTTGAGCTGGTGATGAACATTCCACATGTCTGTGGTGGATGTTCAGATTAAATACTTGACATTCGCCCTGGTATAAACATCATAACCCTCGTCAACTACAGATACCGATGCTGGTGAAGAAGACTCAAATCCAGCAGTCACCTTTTTAGCAAACTTCAGAAAACAGCTCTTATGTCACCGATTAGAAGTGCGAACCATAGCAATACCAACTTTTGCTGCCATCCCAATAATATATTAACATTTGGTGCGTATATATATTTTCCATTCCAAAAGCTATCAGCACCCAGGATATTTGAGCCCAGGTAGAGAATGTGAAAGCCTGGAAGAGGTCCTTTCCATGTTAACTTACGTAATCTGAACCTACGTTGGGGCTTCCATATACCCTGTTCCCTCTAATTATATCTCTAGCAAATTCAGGTGACCATTTGAACTGAAATGGTTCGATACTATGTAGATATATTTTCACGATACAGAGCATATACTCATTCTCCAGGTTTCACTCTGGCTTTAACTTTGTCAAAACTATTTATATAACAGGGGATACAATTCATTAATGCATAGTCATGGAATAAAATTGAGATCATATTGGGTTATCATTATGAGAGTTATCATGACCACCCTCCGCAGACAGACTGACGACAGAGCTAATGTATGAATGCTTTCAACCTTACTTGGAAAACGTTGAAAATGGATATTGACGGTATCGCTGAAAATATGAAACCACATCAAAACAACGAAATGAGCTAAGAAAGAACCGGCAAATATGAAACCACATCAAAACAACGAAATGAGCTAAGAAAGAACCGGCAAAGAATACGAGGCTTAAAATTACTCCTTGTATTTACGATATATCTTTCAAAGCTGGTCCGCTTACCCTTGTAAGAAACCCACGGCTTGATTGAATGTGCACGGGCAGTGGTTTGCATGCTCTCTGATGAAGCGATAATATTGGCATAGGGCTGACGTAGGTCACAGTGGGCAGACAGATCAGAGACACTCATCATCCCATTATCGACCCAGTCGGTAAAGCGACTCTTGAAGCCCTGCAAATAGCTTTCACCGTTCCCTTTGGCCGGGTTGAGTGTCACTGGCTCCCTCTTAGGGGTAATTGGAAACCTGGACTTCCATTCACAGGCAAGCAACTAGCGTGTGGTTGAAGATTGTGTAGTGTTCAACCGAGGATACAGCTAAAGGTGTGGTGGGGACTGATTATGATTTCAAGGTTTACCCGATTATTAATCGGCGTCGGGCTCAAATATTTTGTTTGTACAGTCCTTCACCAGTATGTGCACCAATTAGTTAAAATACAAAATAAATATTGTGTCTCTCGTAAATGTGAAAATACATTGTCAAAGGCGCTATAAATGTGAGCACAAACAAAAGCAATCCATACCAAGTTTTCTCGCATAAATAAAATAAATTTTGAAGGGATATAACTGGAAAATGCAGCATAATAAATATACCTAAGGCAATTGTTGAAAGTGGATTGTGATTAAAACAATGCAATATAGAGGTACACAAGAGGAGGACTGATTGCTTTTAGAAAAGTGAATTAATACAGTATTGCGGCTGAAGAGGCATTACTACTATAATGAGCCAAGAATGTGTGTGTCCCGTGCTTGACGTCACTCAACATGAGGTCCACCCCGTGTGACGTCACTCCACATGAGGCCCACCCCCCTCATTAATATTAATGAGCTGAACAATTTTGTATTTAATATTTCACATTTCCTGCAATATACACCCGTCCTTGGACGGGCAAACAAGCTAGTATTTCAATAATTGTATATTGACATCTATGACAATGAACCATGAACATGGACATTGGCAAAACAATGGAACAACATTTGATAAGTTCTCAAAGAAGTAAAGAGATATACAGGTTTGGGTGATGAAAGGGACACATGATCAACACATTAGAGGCATAATGGCTCTGCAGGAAAGCTCGTGGATTTGAGTAATCACATCGCTAGATGGGATGATGGTCGAATGGCAGCCAAACAAGTGGTTGTGAGTGCGGTGACGGAGCGATGAGGTCAGCCCGTGTAGGAGTGGGATGGATTGTGGCATCAGAGGAATTGTAACAATTTAGCTCAGCTTTCATCCAGCAGTGGAAACACATTGGCTCATGACAAAAAATATTTCATCATATCAGAAGACTACGCATATTGTTATCGTCCTCTGAAATACCAATGCTTAACAACCTAAAGTTCGAAACACACAGTTATATTTGTTAAAGAAAATGTCAGTGTTCTGACTGGTGCATATGTAATCGGAGCATTGTTTTATTTTTAACGTTTACGATGTACTCACTCCCAGCTCGCTAAAAACAGTCTCCCAGCCAAAGCTTTAATGATTCCATTGCAGGTCATGTGACCATAGGAATTCCATCTATGCATTCGGATTCCACCACTTGATATTTACACAGGGCTGTGGCGAAAAGCCCCTTCGCTTTAAATATCAACTCGTTTCTTAAATAATCACTGCCACGCTCATTTGACAAATCAACGTGCTGCGTCGAAATCGAGTGGCACCGTTAGGCAGGCACGAACACGCGTACTTGATGGACTTTAAAAACATTGGGACGAATTCCTCCAGCACCACCACCACCCCCCTCTCTCTCTCTCGCGGCCGCTATTGGTAGAGGCCGCGGTGAGAGAAGAGGGGAGGGGTTGAGAAACGTGCGCGAGTTTCTCCGCTCCGACTCGCAGAGACCCTCGAAGGGGTGAATGGGAGTCGCAAGGCACGGTAATGAAAGTTGCGTCGTGAGCGCAGCGCAACATCGGAGGCACCCCCCACGACTGGCTTATGTTGTCGATCGCCCCACCACCACCACCACTCACCTCTCTTTGTGCTTCTTCGAGTGGAGAGGGGGGTTAGCGCTGCGAGGAGAAGGCTGAGCAGCTGGGGGGGGGGGACGGTGCTCGTAGACGTTAGACCGACGCCGCGCGCCCACCTCCTATTGACAGGCCACTCACCCTCGCACGCTGTCGCCACAAAGATGATCCTGCCACAGAGTCCTAAGAGGGCATCGGCCAGTAAACAGGTAGGACGAAGGCGTCGCTTTACGTTTCGGTGTGCTTTAATGTAACGTGATGTTATTTTATTTACGACTTTGAAACATTGGTTTTTAACGTTACCGACCGCTTATGTGAGTGATGGGCGTTAAAGTATTAATGTATTGAATGCAGTTTTGCGCTGAAATCTTTTAAAAACGAATTTAGGTTTACCCTTTCTTGTGAAACTTGATTTAGCAGATGTTGTTAATAACAGTTATCGAATTCTATTCCGTGTCATCTGTTCACTAGGTGTTTTTTTAAATATACCGTATTACATTTAGCCAGACGTATCCTGCGTTTAATGGTATTAATCGTGATTGTAATACTGTAAAGCATTCCAGATGCGATATTCCCTGCCCAGTTACCGCACACCATTTTCATGAGCAGCAGAACATTCGAAAGCTTTTCTCATGCTCGTGTCACTTAAAGCAGTAGAGACGGCAAGATAGGCTTTTTTATACGCCGGGAGTACCACCGACACAGCACCTCTCGTTGAGCGTTTGATGTGCCCTGATGTGCCCTGTGTGCCCTGGTGTGCCCTGGTGTGCAATGTGTGCCCTGGTGTGCAATGTGTGCCCTGGTGTGCCCTGGTGTGCAATGTGTGCCCTGGTGTGCAATGTGTGCCCTGGTGTGCCATGTGTGCCCTGGTGTGCCATGTGTGCCCTGGTGTGCCATGTGTGCCCTGGTGTGCCATGTGTGCCCTGGTGTGCCATGTGTGCCCTGGTGTGCCATGTGTGCCCTGGTGTGCAATGTGTGCCCTGGTGTGCCATGTGTGCCCTGGTGTGCAATGTGTGCCCTGGTGTGCAATGTGTGCCCTGGTGTGCCATGTGTGCCCTGGTGTGCCATGTGTGCCCTGGTGTGCCATGTGTGCCCTGTGCGCCATGTGTGCCCTGTGCGCCATGTGTGCCCTGGTGTGTAATGTGTGCCCTGGTGTGTAATGTGTGCCCTGGTGTGTAATGTGTGCCCTGGTGTGTAATGTGTGCCCTTGTGTGCCCTGGTGTGTAATGTGTGCCCTGGTGTGCCCTGGTGTGCAATGTGTGCCCTGGTGTGTAATGTGTGCCCTGGTGTGCCCTGGTGTGCCCTGGTGTGCCATGTGTGCCCTGGTGTGCCCTGGTGTGCCCTGGTGTGCAATGTGTGCCCTGGTGTGTAATGTGTGCCCTGGTGTGCCCTGGTGTGTAATGTGTGCCCTGGTGTGCCCTGGTGTGCAATGTGTGCCCTGGTGTGCCCTGGTGTGCAATGTGTGCCCTGGTGTGCAATGTGTGCCCTGGTGTGCAATGTGTGCCCTGGTGTGCAATGTGTGCCCTGGTATGCAATGTGTGCCCTGGTGTGCCATGTGTGCCCTGGTGTGCCATGTGTGCCCTGGTGTGCCATGTGTGCACTGGTGTGCAATGTGTGCCCTGGTGTGCCATGTGTGCCCTGGTGTGCAATGTGTGCCCTGGTGTGCAATGTGTGCCCTGGTGTGTAATGTGTGCCCTGGTGTGCCATGTGTGCCCTGGTGTGCCATGTGTGCCCTGTGCGCCATGTGTGCCCTGGTGTGTAATCCTGGTGTGCCCTGGTGTGTAATGTGTGCCCTGGTGTGTAATGTGTGCCCTGGTGTGCCCTGGTGTGTAATGTGTGCCCTGGTGTGCCCTGGTGTGCAATGTGTGCCCTGGTGTGTAATGTGTGCCCTGGTGTGCCCTGGTGTGCAATGTGTGCCCTGGTGTGCCCTGGTGTGCCCTGGTGTGCCCTGGTGTGCCCTGGTGTGCAATGTGTGCCCTGGTGTGTAATGTGTGCCCTGGTGTGTCCTGGTGTGCCCTGGTGTGCCCTGGTGTGTAATGTGTGCCCTGGTGTGCCCTGGTGTGCCTTGGTGTGCAATGTGTGCCCTGGTGTGCCCTGGTGTGCCCTGGTGTCCAATGTGTGCCCTGGTGTGTAATGTGTGCCCTGGTGTGTAATGTGTGCCCTGGTGTGCCCTGGTGTGCCCTGATGTGCCATGTGTGCCCTGGTGTGCCCTGGTGTGCCCTGGTGTGCCATGTGTGCCCTGGTGTGAAATGTGTGCCCTGGTGTGCAATGTGTGCCCTGGTGTGCAATGTGTGCCCTGGTGTGTAATGTGTGCCCTGGTGTGCAATGTGTGCTCTGGTGTGCAATGTGTGCCCTGGTGTGCAATGTGTGCCCTGGTGTGTAATGTGTGCCCTGGTGTGCAATGTGTGCCCTGGTGTGCAATGTGTGCCCTGGTGTGCAATGTGTGCCCTGGTGTGCAATGTGTGCCCTGGTGTGCAATGTGTGCCTTGGTGTGCAATGTGTGCCCTGGTGTGCTCTGGTGTGCCATGTGTGCCCTGGTGTGTAATGTGTGCCCTGGTGTGCCCTGGTGTGCAATGTGTGCCCTGGTGTGCCATGTGTGCCCTGGTGTGCTCTGGTGTGCAATGTGTGCCCTGGTGTGCAATGTGTGCTCTGGTGTGCAATGTGTGCCCTGGTGTGCCCTGGTGTGCAATGTGTGTAATGTGTGCCCTGGTGTGCAATGTGTGCCCTCGTGTGCAATGTGTGCCCTGGTGTGCCCTGGTGTGCAATGTGTGCCCTCGTGTGCAATGTGTGCCCTGGTGTGTAATGTGTGCCCTGGTGTGTAATGTGTGCCCTGTGTGCCCTGGTGTGCCATGTGTGCCCTGGTGTGCAATGTGTGCCCTGGTGTGCAATGTGTGCCCTGGTGTGCAATGTGTGCCCTGGTGTGCCCTGGTGTGCAATGTGTGCCCTGGTGTGCCATGATGTGCCCTGTTGTGCAAAGTGTGCCCTGTTGTTCAAAGTGTGCCCTGGTGTGCCCTGATGTGCAATGTGTGCCCTGATGTGCCATTTGTGGCCTTTGTGTAATGTGTACTCTATGTGCCATGTGTGCAACATTGAGTTTGCCGTGTCATCAGCAGCAGCCAACAACGTTGCCAATTGACACATTTACAAGGATCCTTTACGGGGAAAGGGAGGTGCGTGTGGGTGTAGTGTAGCGATTGGGGTGCTGCGCTACAAACTCGGCGACTCGAGTTCGACCCGGTGACGATTATCTAAACAGGTCTAGGACCTCCCCTAGGTCGACTCAGCCTCAAATGATTACCTGGTTGCGGTGTGTAAACATCGCCACTGCGGAGACAAAGGCGGCTGGGCGTGGTCCTGGCCACCCACGCCTTCGTGCGCCGTGCCGGCTTTCATAGGTGCTCCTCGCTAACGGCACTTGCCCCAACAGTCTGTTAAGGCTACACGGGGGATCTTTGTCTTTGTGTCTTGGCTGGCACCGGACACATTCAGATAAGTGCAACAAGCCACCCCCCCCCCCCCAAGGCCTTCCTCCATACAATGCTTCAGTGTCTGCCACAGCTGCCTACATTCAGCTTTGCGTGACAGGAAAAGGGGGGGGGGGTGCAATGAAAACACCCTGAGCCTCATCCGTGTTGAGTGCTGCTGCTGCTGCTCCCAGTGAGGAGCGCACTGAGACGGCGCTTGATGCCGATCTTCAATGCGCTCCCCCCCCCCTCGGGGCAAGTACGGTGGTGAAAGTGTGCGGTGGGCACTCTTTTGCACGGTTGTTAAAGGTCAGCGTACGTCGTTTTAACATTTGAACCCACGGGCAACGTTGTGCTTGTGTTTTCTGATGTACGTGCGATGAACTTATTTCGCGCACCGTACATCGCCCCGACCGTCGCTAATCAGAGGTGCGGCAGAAAAGCACAACAAAGGGAACACAAAAAGCAGTCATAAATAAATGAATGTATCGTTGAATTATTATTGTTTCGGTAATAATGCAATTTTAATTCATCAAGATAAGTCTCACCGAGTCTTGGGACTCATTGTCTGGAGGGTGGTGGCATTCGGATGTTTGTAAAATTCCATTTTTAGGGGAGTTATTTTGCATGTGGAAGGAAACTGGAATGCCTGCACAAAGCTCTCGTGCATATTATTGGGACGCACTCGAAGGTGTGCGCAGAGAGGTTGGCGAAACCCGTTTGCTGTACTGCCAACTCCCGCCGGGTCAGCGTGCTGCAGCCCAGTGGATTTGAGAGTTGCACAAATCTGCAATCCAACAATGCACCGGAGTGCAGGATTTGCACCACCCCATACCCGGCGCTGCAATCCTCAGCTCCAAATACACGCTTTGCTTGGATTTGCGTATTTATGCTTTGTTTGAAGGAAAAAAAAACAGTACTGTATAGAGAATGGGAAATTGTGAGTAGGCAATTTGTGTCCCTGTGTCAAACTGTTCTACATTTGAAAAAATTATCTGCAAATTACTCAATTGGGATTACACATAACAACATTCGCCCCTACTGTGAAACACAGCGCCTTCGTGTGATAGCCTTATGCTATGAGAGTGGTGCGAATACCAAATATACTAAGTTACTATGAATTAAATATAATGCTGGGCTTGTGATAGAAATATGATGATGATTAATGCCCAAAGTTCCATTGCTTCGTATGCTGGTGCTAAACTCTGTGTGTAATTGTCATTTACTTGGTAAACAGGGAACATCTACGAACAACATTTCAAACGTTCACTGTTAGAACACATTTTAAATAAATGTGACACCATACCCTTGTATTCCATATGCTTCTGATGTTAAGAGTTAATGTTTGTAATATGCAAGTACAGATGTTATTTTGTATTTACTGTTTAGGTACTAATTATTGTGTCTGCATGTTAGTGCTGTGACAATTAGAGACTAATGGATGTCTCTATAAGTTGGACGTTCCATTATTCAGACCTATGTTCTGCATTTACAGCTGCCAACCCTAGGTGCAGGTTTAAACCCAACTACACTTCGTTTACGTTCGATGGGAATACGTTGGCTGTTGACTTGACGATTAGTCTTAGTTGTGTAAATTGGCGAGTACAATTAGAACAATATCATACGTAGCCTTTGCATTCAAAAACTAAAATTTCTTGCACGCTTTCCTTAAAATTATGCTGAACGATGTGCGAATAACAAAAAAATTAAAAGCGCAACTAATCGCCTTTTTCCTGTAATTGCGAAACACAACTCACTAATTGACTGGCTTTGGATTGTATTTGCGCTGTAATAATTTTGAAAATATTGTTTTGTACTTCCCACGATGAAACTCGGGTCATGAAAACTGTGATGAGCACATTGCACAAGCAGCTATTGGAGGACAAATTTGAACCTAGCACGTGAGATGCAAAAAAAAAACCTCGTGTGCGTACGGCAGGGAGGGAGTGAAGTGCTTACTGAACACGGGGGGGGGGGTTCAGCCACTCTCCGTGGAGTGTCTGCTACAGCAGTGCTAATTGGAATTGGTACTCAGTTACTGCGATGCAGTTAGCCAGGGTGAAGATTGCTGGCAGCGGTTTGTGCCACGCGATTCTCTTCCTTTCACGGAGAGGAGATAAAAAAAAGAAACGTTGTAGGTGAAATGGTAACGGCATGTGTTCTCTGAGTTACAGCTTAACCTGTAGCCCTGTTTACCACGCTGGCCCTGCGATTATCAAGTTCATACGCTATTGCAAGGGTATGCTGTTGTCATGGTGGGTGGAATACGTTCATATTTAAGATTATAGCAAATATAGACTGTATTTAATCACGCATTATGTGACGGTAAATGTCAATTGTGATTGCTGTTTACGAATGTGGTGTTTGTATGAACGCTGTTTGGCAACGTGTATTTATATTATCACTACACTTGTGTTTATCCAGGAATGCCTCCCGGAGTCTCACGACTCTGTTTGGGAGGATCCTGTCATGTCTTTTTTGCAGGAGGGGACAGGGATTACTCTGCATGATCCCAATTCAGTTGAATAATATAAACGACAGTGGAATGGATGCGCAAGACTAAAATGGAAGTTAATATAATATAATCTTCAGCGTTTCATCTCTGACTACTTGTGTGTTCCTTTCAAGTTAATACTATTTTTAAACATATATTATGCAGGTAAAATATAAATGCAGATTGCCGCCCTTTTAAATTACTAATTATAGAGATGGCTGAGTAGCACATGGCTACGAATTACCTAAAGAGGTAACATAGTGAACTCTTATGATACATTTCAATACATTTTCTGTATTCCCAAAAGGATACTTTTGTGTAAACTCCAATGCTGCAGGACATTAAGTAAACAAGTTTAAAACATTATTTTGGGGTTTTATGAAAATGTATAAGTCTGTTTTAATATCCCACTTTCAGCAAACGTTTGCATTTTCAAACACTGTGGTTTAGATGACATGTATTTATTTTATCTGAATATCCATTATGAGCAGGACACAAGTAGAATACACTGTACACGTGCATGTATTTTTTTGATATCACAAAAACATTGGCCTCTGACCTCTTCATTTCTGATCTATCGCGTTTAGCTATGCTTCATAGCCAGTACTGTTATTTAATAAATGCAAGTACAAGATTTAAACAACACATGAATCATCATGACACTGCTGTATTATTCCCTTGCTCTTATTTCAAACATTCCCATAATGTGGGGCTGTATTCCCAGAGGCGGCGGGGACCGATGGTGCACTAATAACCGACCCCAGCCAAGGCTAAGATGAGTAGTGATATCTGAACCATATTCTCCAACCCACACATCAGCACAGAAAAGTGTGGTCAGACAATTCTCTTCACCGACACGATGTGAGGAGCCTTCATCCGCCAGTGGATTGACAAAGGGCTGTACATTTTAGATTGTATTACTACCGTATGTAGACTAAGATGCTTACATGTTATATATAATGAGTTGTACGTTCCTCACAGGGGAAGCATTTCGTCAGGACACTGGTCTCATCGCGCTGCATTGTGGTTTTAAGGCCGGGACAACTGATGTTGAGATGCGTTTATTAAAGCGTGCCAAAGCATGGTTAATATTCAAGGGTAGACATGGCTAAATTTATCGGGCAATACACGGCAAATCCTAGAGCATGATACACCCTGTTTTTTGTGCATGGGGATTGCTTTCAAGGAGAATATCTATATCAATAAAACTTTCGAATGGCTTTCAGTAATTTATGACGAAATGTAAAAGTACTTGGAAATATACACGTTCGTTATGACATGCAGTTGACAGTGTAATTGAGCGGCTAAGTTTGTGAACGACAGTGATAATAATTGTAGCTGGAAGCGCGATGACTGCGACGCACATTTTCGGAAGATCACATGCTTGCTTCCTTGTGTATAGATGCGTTCAACGCGGCCATGTGACTGGCCTGCAAGGCCGTGGCTGGGCGAGGTGCTCACTTCAGTTGTGAGGCCGGCCTAAACAAAAGAGCCCCCTGGTGAATGCTGCCATCAAAGATGCTCGGGCACAAACACATTGTCCTGCGGAGGGAGCTGGTAGGAACGTTGGGTTGCTCGGTCAATGGCCTGCAGGGCCAGCGGCGGCGTGGTGTATTCCGCAAATATTCCCGACTGTGAGGGCGGGCACAAGCCGGCGTGAGTAGGTTAAACGTTGAGTTTTATAAGGGCACCACGGGGTGACCAGCCCCTCCCCACCCAGCCCCTCCCCACCCAGCCCCTCCCCACCCCTCCCCACCCAGCCCCTCCCTGCACGATGGACGGACACAATAATCCCCTGTGGGCTGGTGTAACCAGGAGGTTCCTACCAGTATTATATAAACTATCAGATGAATGCCTAATTTTGAACAAGGAGTGCACTTCTAGAATACAACGTAGGACATTGATCTGACCGGGTGGTGCTGTGGCAGTGTACCAAGTGCTCTCCAATGTGTTTTCGGGGTCGTGACCACGTGCCGTTCGGCACAGGGTCCAACGATTCTCTCCACATGCGGTACACCGACGTGAAAACCGCATCGGAGTGTGTATGCAGCACAGCCACAAAAACCTACGCAGCCCAAAGTATAGAAATGCTGTCAATTTAAATCCTGGTCCAGAGTCAAGTGGGTAACATTTTGGAGGGAGTCAAAAGATTTTCATATGGCAAGACTGACAACCTTCCATATGAATGGTGGAATTTCCATCTATAGGTCAGGATAACCATTGGAAATGAGTACTGCTCAATGCTCATTTGAGAATTGGCGACACGTGCTGACTTGTGTGACTAGCACTTTTCTGAAGCTTATTTTTAATATTGTAAGGCAAGTTAATTAATGAGGAAAACTTACCATACTTCTTCAACATCTAACTCCACGGCTAAGGAGATGGTGTCTAAGAAATATGGCACTGTACAATTGTATATTTACAAGCTTGCACATGTCAGTGTGTGTCTGTTGTACGTGTGAGCATGCGTGTGTTGTGATAAGGGAAACCTTGAATTGTGGCTTTGTGCTGTTTGGCTTCCGACCGATCTGAGCCCGATCTGAGCCCTCTTTCTTGCCCTGCTTGCCTGTAATGACCGCGTGCAAATGCCAGCCATTAAGAGACCTAATAGCAGGGAGGGGCCTGGCAAAACAATGGCGACTTTCTTAATGGCTCACAGAGGAGCACTTGTTTGGCCGAGGGAGGAGCCTCGTGCTTTGGTGATAGTCAAGAAGTCTTGTGTGAAAACGAGAGGGCTTTTCCACTTTATTGGGAGACATACACTCACTTTGCTCTCACTACGTAGACTGTGTTCTCATCAAACAGCACGGAACAACAACCACCATTCGCCACTAAGTGGCGGTGACTTCACCACGACGCTTGTGCCAGGCCATGTGCACCTTGAGGCCACGTGCAGTGTCGAACGCCCGCTGGCACGAGGTCACGGGGCAGACCCAGGTGCTACGGGTCGACTGACTGAGATGACCGAGATGACTCACACACACCTACATACATTCACACACATACACACGTATACCAATGGTGTTCGCGGCTTTTTAGAGGCACCTTTCAGATGCGTATCTTTACACTTTTGTCACTTGTGCAAGAGTGCAAAATATATAGATTGCAATGTCCTCCCAATGGTGGGAAAGGGTGGCTTGGTTTTGAGTGAACCTGTGTCTGTAATTACAGGGCAAGAGGCAGCCGATTTGCAGGTTGCTTCATCCAGGCACCGCATTGGGAAAGCCAGGCATTCTTGTTTTTCGTAAGATGGTGTTCATCTGGGTCAGCATATGGCAAGTGAGGGGGAAGCAAGAAACTGTCAATCTGTGGGGAGAAAATGATTCTGCCCTGGTGAATCAGATGCTAAAGTCAGCCTGGTGCGCAGTTTTCATGGCGTAGCATGTGTCAGCTTTCATTACTTCTTCAACGTGTGTTTGTCTCCAAGAATGGATCAAAGGCAGCACAGTTCCACTACTGAAATTCCTTTGAGATTGCCTCAAAGATGCAGCGGAGATACGGTTAATAACAATAGGGACTTTCTTTTTTATGCTATTTTAGTCAACGTATCATGAGAAATATCTTCGAAATAGACAATAAAAATTGATACCTGCCACATTAAATTAATATTGAAGATTAAAATTAAGATGTAAAAATTACGAAAGCACCCACACAAATTTAATGATGTGATAACTGCCTCAATGACATGAGTTATGCTACTGGATATGGGTGATTTGCTGTATTGCCCACGTGAGTATTTTATAAGTTGATTAAACTATAAGATATATTGATATTAAGCACGGAAAGATGATACCGTATATTTATTGTTTACGGCTTTATTAATCTGTATTATGACTAAGCAACAGATCGGGCAGTCTTAAAAATGTTAAAAGCTTTTGAATTATTTTAATTAACACAGTAATGTGAAGTGATATTAATTTTAAGTGGTAATTGTAAGTGGTGTTTTATTAGCTAGCTCATGGATGTTTTTTTAAATTTGGCAAAGTTAATTCGTGGCTTTCAACTCTATAAACTTATATATGTAAATTAGCTGCTGTACCGCATATAAAGTACTTTATTTATTTTCTTCAACTTTATTTTTCAACAACAAAAACTACCGCACCGCCCGTTAGCACGTCGGCTACACACGGTGCGAAAGAAGTTCAACATAAAACAAATCACAACATTCCGTTCACGTCCAAGGTAAAAAAATAATTGACAAAAAAGGGAGGGGAATGAAAAAGGGGAGGGGGGGGAGAACAAATCAAAGGGATTCTCGGTGTTACTCAACAGTGATGGACAACAGCGGTGTTGTTACACTGCGCTCCATGTGGTCGAGTCTATCAAGCGATGTGTGTGTGTGTGTGCAAGAAGCGCTCCCATACCCTCCTAAATGTATCTGTCTCCTCCACTTATGGCAGATCCCAGGGGTTCCAGTTGCAGCTGCATTGTACAGTACATCTTATTTATTAATCCCCATGTGCAGTTGTCAGCATAATATGCTGTTCCTGATCGTTTAAAGCTGCGAGCCTCTCACAGTGTGGCACAGTGAATCTGTAGCTGTCTCCACTGACGTTTGGACGTTTTGGAGACAGAGTGACCGCTCCTGAGGTTGAGAAGACAGACTTTTGGTGTAGGAGAATCTAGTTTGGTTGAAACGCTGAATGTTCTGAAGGTTACTGTGTAGCTTTTCACGGTTAAAATGCAAAGCTCTCGGATATGTTTTCTCATTATACCACGTGTAATTCAGCATCATATCCAATGTGGAGCAAATTTAATTTCAGCTCCTGAAGAAGCAGAACGTTGGACATGATCTGAACAATATGCGCGCGATACAACCTGAAACCAACATCACAAAGACATAAATGTTTGGCACGTCCTGGCACAACCACGTTCATGTGTTTGCAAGGCATGCACTGGCAACACTTGGAACAACAGAGGTCTATCAAATGGGATTATTTAACTTACGTGCGCTGGAAGGATAACGTGCTTTAGAATCAGACGGTATGAAAACCACCACATCCTTCGTCACGGATAACATTTCCGAATGCCACCGTTGCACGGAAAATTGTCAGACCTCGCGTCAGTACACTGCTGGAACTGACAACAATGCCTTTGCGTTTGCTGGCCAAATGGCGCATGCGAAAACAAGAGCGTGCAGGAGCAACGAGTCCCCTGTACAACAGAGCAAACATGAAATAACCCCATTTCCATTTCAAACAGTTTGGAAAATTCACATAGCACAATTACTGGTCTTATCTTGGCTTGATAGAGAGGATCAATGAGAATGAGGAAACAGACTGACTGGTTGAATGTTTTATTTATATTCTGAATTTAACACAACATATAATTTAAAAATGTAGTACTGTAACAAAATTGTAACTCATAATTAAACTGCATAGAATTAAGGCTTTGCATATTTTAACTGATACTCATGTTGTCTATAAACCACGTTAAATGTGCGTGGCATTGACCTGATTTCTGCCGTAAAATATATGAATTGGGATAATGCTTCAATGTGGTAGAACTGTCCGATCTGATAATGGATCCAAGAAGTTCACAGACCGAGTGAGATGGCACCATGTCTGTGTGGAGGGGCCATGGGAATTCTCTACGCTTCCTTTATCCTTGCACCTCGTGCATTACGGAGGTGATGAAGGTTTTTTGATGGTTTCCACGGTAGCCGATGGTTAGAAATGTGTGATACCAGAAAACTGATATGTCAACGAGCCATTGCTTGTTGTGAGGCTGAACTGTCATAATAATTATTTAAGTTTTGCTGCTGAATAATTGGAAGGGGGACTTTGCTTAAATAATGTAATTTAAGGATTATTTGACCAAATGAAGACATGCACAGATACACGCACAAATAAAGCTCTCTGGAGGCAGCAAAGTACAACATCTGAAACTCTGTCAGCATTCCACAACTAAATACATCTTTGCTTGCTCAAATATTACACCAATATGTGCATGTATTAAATTCAATGACTTTGCATTATCAATTATTCTGGGGATAATCATATTCAAAGAATGCATTGCAACGATGCTTTGTTGATGTAAAATAACTGCAAGAAATCCATTATACTTGTTTTTATAAAATCAGCACATATTAATGAGCCAGAAGCCCATGGGAAGGATTGTACTGTGAAAAAGCAAGCATGCCAGCATGCCAGTATAAGCTATACACATCATTACACTTCTGCACTTGTATGTGCACATATTTTGAGAGTTGTTCTTCAAATGAAACACAATTGATGACTCATTAATGGAACTGAGTTAATGCGTCCAAACATGACTGATATACCAGACATCCCAACGTTGAATTTGGCTTGTATATCGTATTAAACAAAATGAAGCAATATTATACAGTGAAATGTAAATATGTATTTTATACAGCAATATAAAACATATAGAGCCATTGTTTCACAGACATAACTGTGAATGGCAAATATAGCTCCAGTACAGTAGCTCATATTCATGCATTCGGCTCATTTAGACCAGAAATATGCTCTTGGTGTTTGTGCAAAATGATCAAAGATGATGAGTCGCATATCTCTAGCCCTGAGGAGCGTAATTCCTCAGAGTCATTTCAACATTCAAAGAAGTTTTCATGCTTATACTCATTTATCGACAAGGGCACCCTTGATGAATGTGCTAGGCAAGTGATGTTGAGGCCGTTATTGCTGAGGTGGTGCTGCTTATCCATTGTAGTTAAACGAGGTTTTGTGACCAACAGTGGTTCTTTGTGGATAGTATTCTAAGTGTGAGTGTGTAAGTGTGGCGTTTGTATATTCTTCCCCTGTTCTGCAGGGAGCAGTGGCACGGCGGTTTGCACAGCACTTCACTACAAACCTAGCAAAGACTTGAGTTGGATTCCCGCTCATGACCAATATTAGTGACAGCAAATGCCAGAACCTGTCCTGTACCCTCCCTTACCTAGGTCGGCTGAGCTTTAAATGAGTACCAGGTGATATTTGGAGTAAACATCAGCAATGGGGAGACAAAGGCGACCGGCGTGGAGTTTTCCACCCATCCCCTCATATATCAACAACACTTGCCCCAAAAGACTTGGGGGACCTTTGTCTTTGTGAGTTATGAGTACTATTTTTAAGCATTTATAGATGGATTTGAGCAACTCTATTAGAATATTGTGAGGTCAAATCCCCGATGGGTTCAAATCGATCTTGGGAGTTGATAATGAGCATAAGATTGTGATAAGTTATTTTATTCTGGGACTGGCCCTCGACCGTGAGAGTGACATCGACCATTTCGTGGTTTGAATAGGGAACCACGTTTCCCTTATCTACTGTACAACTGAGCCAGGTTGTTTTTCCACTGCAGGACCCGAAGCGTGCTGCTGACGTCGCGTGCATTGAACGAGTTCAGTTGCACGTAGACGACGGACGGGGTAACGCGGTGTCCTCACACTTTACCGACTGATGTCACATGCAATGTACTTGTCGCTAGGCCCGCCGTTGGCCTAGTTTGACTGTGAGGCCAGAATATCACGGTTGTGTTTCCTATTTGGCACGGGAAATAGCCAGTGGAAAACCAAGTGTACGACGGGGTCCCTGTGCTGGCAAGGCTCAGAATTCCAGTGGAAAAGAAGATGGTGCCTGGAGAAATAAGTTTGCATCTCGTGCAGTAATTCCAATCAGAATTCTTCTTTGCTGTGATAAAAAAAAACACTTTCAGAGATTTGCATAGGAATGTATTTTAATCACAATATTTGCTTGTCTTTTGTTGTTGTTGTTGTTGCAGCAGTCGTACACACAAACTTCCAATCAAATGGCTCCAAGCCCCAGTACACACAGCAGTGCTAACAGCACCAGTGGTGAGCAGCTGAGCAAGACAAACCTGTACATACGGGGGCTTCCACCCGGCACAACCGACCAGGATCTTGTCAAGCTCTGCCAGCCGTGAGTGTTTTACTTTATTAAAGACTCTTTGTTTTCAATAATTTATTTGTACGTTATTGTTTTCCATGATAGTTTACACACACGTAATGCACGATCCGCTTTGATACTTTTAATGATTTGCATTAGCTACCTACACACAAGGTTCCCGTGTTAAATATGATGGGACGGCTCATGCTGCAGAGGATATTCCTAGTGGCTCCCTTTGCTGACTCTAAATGTAAGTAATTTTGAGTATTTACCTTCAGTAAGGAACCAAATGCAAATGTACTATTAGCCATATCCATTCGATAGTTGCAGTGCATAGCTTCTCCAGACCAACACAATTAAATTAATTTTAACTAACGAATATAATCTGCTGTGTCATATAGCTATATCCACTGTATGGTTGTACTTGGAATGCACATTTAAAGCAATTCGAAAAACGTTGTTTGCTTTAGGCAAGTAACGATTCACCAAATAAAACAGTTTTGTAAGCTCTTGACATATGCGTGCAATAGTGCATCTTAGAAATACTTCTGATTAATGCAAATTGCTCTTATACTGCATAGTGCACTATCACTAGTGTGCTCCGTAAGGTGAATAGAACGATCAAGACAACAAATGACGATAAATATCAGAATCGGAATTGTTATTTACCCTGGAGAAATTCTAAAACATAGGACATGGTAAAGCAATCTATGTAATTATGTAAATGGTGAACAAATTGTGTAAACACTTTCATACAATCATAATCTAATAGAAAACACTCATGTAAACAGAGCAATTAATTAATGCAGTAATATCAAGGCAATAAAGAAAAATGATCCTGGAGAAATATGAGCAACCCCGCAGCATGAGCTTGACTAAAGGTGGCGGCCAAGAAAAAAAATTCAGGCAGGGCACGGCACAGTCCGTGTGAAACGATCTTTAAAGCAGTGTTAATGGGTAATGCCATGACCTGATTTTTGTAGTATGATGCACTCTGCTCCACCTCTCAGCCAATATGTATACGAGGTAGGGTTGAAAACTAAAAAGTGTGGCGTTAAATATTGTGGCGACATGTTTTGGGGCTGTGTAGGAGTTTGAAAATGTGAATTAGATGCTACAAGCAAGACAAAAAAACAGATCGGTTCTTGAATAAAAAAAAACATTACCTTGAATCTTGACAAGTCAGTACATTGTCAGCAGGAGCAATTGTTGGCATGTCTCGTGCACATGGTGGTGGTGTTCTAAACCCACATACCTCAAATCGCCTATGGTGGGGGTTTCATGGTCCTTAAATACCATTAAAACATGACTTTAAAACTGAGCTCAGTTTAAAAATGTAATTACCGTTTATTTTACTGAAAAAGCAGTACACTGAATGTATTTTAATGGGTGCAGTTAGACACATTTAGTAAAATTTGAGACTAAATATCCCCAATCTACCTTCAGTATACTCTCTCTTTGTGTTTATGGTTGTGTTCTCAACCCTGTACTCTAATCTCAGCTGCCCACGCAATCAAGTTAAATGTTTTTTCATGAAGTATGCAGATTTTACCATAAACTGTCTGTGCCAATTGTCCCCACTGAACTGTAAACCATCAAGAAATCAAGTCTCGCCTCTCTGTTGCATCTTCTATGAGTATCCAGGAATTACCCATTTAAGACATTTCTCGGGCCTGTATATTTTTTTTATTTTTGGCTTGATTTTACTGCATTCAATGATATTGATATGATTTTTTTCTTCTATTATTATTTTATGACAGTATTTACACAATGTGTTCACCATTTTCATCATTACGTTTATTGTTTTATGATGTCCTATGTTTTTGAATGCATCATATTTATAGTACAACATAAGCATATAAGGTTTGTGTTGCAGACATTTGTTTAATCGTTGGTGGTATGCTCGACTGTGGACCAATGTAGACTACTATTTGACTAATTTCAGAAAGCTCGTGATTGAATTGTATCAATATAAAGGCCATTCATGTAAATTCAGTAGATTTTGGAATAGTTTGTATTACTTAAACTAGGAACATAAAAACTATTGCCACTAATATCAAATCATCTATTTTCTTTATGATGTATGTGGACTTAATTCAATACATTAATAATGATGGTATTTGTTAACGTCCGGCAGACATATAAATGAAAGGATTCACGCAAACATATCCAATGACTTGGATGCATAAAGGAAATTAGAATTACGTCTACAAAAGAGACACTCACAACTGAAGCAGAATGATTGTTTCTTAAGTGCAAACTAATGTCATCATATTGGCCAAGCCATCCATTCAGCTTCCCCCGAGGCTATTTCAGAGCTACCGAACCTGGACATGGACTTATGAGTTGCTGCACAAATCCATACTCGGAAGGAATCCATAATTATTAGTTTGACTAATGGAGCGCATGCTAAGTTTGCGTGTGTCGCAGTACCTAATTCCCTTGGCGCCAACCGTGCAGAAAGCTCTCCAGCTTGCCAGCAAGTGGGAAAGGTGGAACACAACGAATCGCGCCACTAGTCCGTACATAGTTTAGTTCGGTGATAGGTATGGCTATCATCAGCGATAGGTCCATATCCTACTCATGCCGGCACTGGTCACGGCTTTCCTTTTGTTTGCCTCTGGATTGGCATGTGTACCAAGTCCATGGCTGACCTTTACCTTTTATTCGGGTATGCACTTTAGTCAAGTCTGCAGTTTACTTTAAATATGTACCAAACACAAAACAAATGTACAGCACAAGGTCACCTGTTTTGTCATGCTTGCGCTAACCTCATTGGACGCTGACTCTGCAGTATAAACCCACGCTTCCTTCCAGGTCGCTTTGTCTTAACTCGGCAGCAACAGTACATTTTGTTCCTTGAAGTCGAGCACTATGTTACAGCTGTTTACCTTATCTGAGCATGACTGAAAAAAATTGGTTTCATTTCATATGACAAAAATAATAAAAAGGATGCACGTTCAGAATTTGACTATGAATATAAATAAGTTCCTGTTCCTCCAATGTAGGACAATTCATTTCCATGAGTTTAGAAAATGTATTACACAAAGCCACTTCATCATGAAAAAAAAACATTCCAAAAAGATGCTTTTTAGAAAGGATGTGTCTGAAGATTAGATTGTGATTGAGTCGGTTAGGATAAGTTTGACATTGTGTGTTCAGTAATGTTTTTTTTCCATCATTATAGTACAGTAAAAAAAACATACAGCATTTACTTTAATCTTTATCCGTTTTCCCGCTTTTTCACATTTGAAAATGGAATAGAACATTAAACGCACATACTCTACATGTAAGCGATGTCACAGAAATCCCTGGAGGTACTATTATAGATGAAACTGGTCGAAAGGAAATGCACAGAAACGGCATCGAAATAAAATCCCTCATTTGAGAAACAGTTGTGCAAAATGCCTGTGGGGAAAGAAAAATAACACATCCGGAATACATATTTTTGGTCATAATTTTTTTAATTCCAAATTTTTGCATAAGTTTTGAGCTTTGAAGTAAATCTAGTATTTATCCACGTGCGCACAGATCTTCCTCACAATGAAGTCCATTCCTTTTAAAGACCCATCACTCAGTTCTAAATCAAATAAATGAATTGACAGTTTAAATAAACAACTGCATTGGCTTTTTTCTCGAATTGCTTTTATTTATTATCTTTTCAAATATTGCATAGCCCCCGGTGTATGTGTGGCATATATATATACGCGCTTAAAAAGGCGAGTAGGCCTGCTATGCATCTGAAAAACGTTGTAATGGATACGATAACAAATTAGTCTCAGAGTTACCTCGGGGTGGTTTTCCCCTTCATGCCATAAGTCAGTCTAAAAGAGCTGTGCTCAGTGTGTCTAGGAGCAGACTTTGTTATTAGAATTCTAGAGCACATGGGTCAGTGCACCTCATTCGTGCATGCAAAGGGCAAGCATGAGAGGCATTCGAGAGATTTAGCACACGTCACTGATTCCCTTGCCTGCACAGACATATGAAGTGGTTTTAGCATTTTGGTTTAAGTGTACAATTTTAACACATTTCTAAAGGTTTTCTCCCATAAATAAAATAATTATATGCACTATGTACAATGTTTGAGATGAACAATTCGTTATTTTTTTCAATAAAATGAATAATTACCGATGTATCATTAATACGTTGCAACTTTAGAAGTCATATATATGCAGTTTGATGTTGTGAAAACAGCACAGGGATATGTTTATTTTTCTTTAGAGGAAATATAAACCTGGACGTTTTGGACAGGTGGCCAACTTTAATACCATAGGCGATTATTCTTTTGTCTAAAACAAAAAAGTGTTAATTTTGTTGACAAAAAAAATGTAGAATAAGAAGTAATTTAATATATAAGTAAGAGGGACAGTTAAACGGCCACATCAGAGTACGCATATCTCGTTGTAGATGGCAGAGTGGGAACTACGATGAGAGGCAGATGAGAGTGGGTGCTGGTGCTTTTGAAAAAGTGCAATCGGTAATGAAAGAAACCTAACAGTTTTCTTTAAAAAAATAACGTTGGATCCGAAACACGGACATTGACAAAGAAAATGAAACAAAAACTGGAAAGTGTGCAAAGAAGCATGGAAAGGGTGCACGCTTGCTTGTATTACAATGAAGTAGAGAACACAAGAAAGTTAAATACACGATTTGTCTGCGAAGAAAAATAGGTGGACTTTGGCAGGACTCGTCACTATAAGGCATGATGGGCAGGTGGGTGACACTAACGACTGAGTGACTGCCAAAGGAGGGAACACGCTGGCAGGGATGTCCGCAAGGGAGGTCTATCGATGAATACCGGTCGGTTCTAGATTTGAAGTTTTCGTGACTGCTAGGATCCATACTCTCTTTGGTTCTTTCGGTAAAGTCACGTAGATAAAAAAAATGAAAATAACTAAATTCAATCGCGACGTTTCGGAGGCAACACAAGCTTCCGTCATCAGGTGGAACAGCCACAGCAAAATTACGGAAGCTTGTGTTGCCTCCGAAACGTCGTGATTTAATTTAGTTATTTTCATTTTTTTCATCTACGTGACTTTACCGAAAGAACCAAAGAGTAATACCGGTCGTGTTCAGCAGCTCGATGGATTTGTTATATTGCAACGCCATAAGAAGCGGTGCAGGCTGGGGTAGATCTTCATCCAGTAGTGGATAGATCATGGCTGCTCGTGCTAATCACAATGCAGGTTTACAGGATAAATATCAATGCAATGGATTATTCCAATGAAATATATATATATACATTTTTATACTTGATAAATTATAGCTGATGGTGGTTGGTTGTGATTAAATGACTGCAGGCTCTGTGAAACACATTCCTGCGGAGGGAGCTGGTAGGAACGTTGGGTTGCTCGGTCAATGGCCAGGGTCAACGGCGGCATGGTGTATTCCGCAAATATGCCCGACTGTGAGGGCAGCGGCGTGAGTAGGTTAAACGTTGAGTTTTATAAGGGCACCACGGGGTGACCAGCCCCTCCCCACCCAGCCCCACCCCTCCCACCCCCCACACAGCCCCACCCCTCCTACCCAGCCCCACCCCTCCCACCCCCACCCCCATCCCTCCCACTCCCCACCCAGCCCCTCCCACCACCCACCCAGCCCCACCCTCCCCACCCTCCCCACCCAGCCCACCTAGCCCCACCCTCCCCACCCAGCCCCTCCCACCCTCCCCACCCAGCCCCTCCCCACCCAGACCCTCCCACCCTCCCCACCCAGCCCCTCCCCACGCTCCCCTCCCCACCCAGCCCCTCCCCACCCAGCCCCTCCCTGCACGATGGACGGACGGACACAATAATCCCCTGTGGGCTGGTGTAACCAGGAGGTTCCTACCAGTATTAATGTGAGAGTAACTTAGTGCCAATGGTGCATTTTTGGAATACGTACATGAGTGCACAGAACCAACACTGCCTTCCCACCACCATCCCTGTTAAGCTGTCAACTTATAGAGCCACTATTCATCTCTTCCCCTCATCTGGAAGCCCCCCCACCGCCACTCTCGTTTCTTTATCAGACACTTTATTTTTCAAATAAAAGGTTCACCTTTTTGGCAACGGTCACTTTGAAGTCCACAATAAACATTCCTATCAAGTGAGAGTGCTTTGGCCATTCTAGGACTATGGGAATATTTAGTGAAGTAATATTTCTACCGCAGTACCTTTGCTTGTTATAATGCTGAGGTGACATTTTTATTCGAGCGACCTTTCACGGGCACCAGTTTTACTAACTGAACACATTAATTAGTCGCGTGTAATGATTTTTTTTAAAAATGCACGAAATACTATTTACCGCACAGTTACGGTACTGCGTTTGCGTGTTTTAATGTGTAAACTACAATAATGCCATTCGTCTTGGTCACCAAATGCATTCTGTAATGAGCAGGGTTAAGCGTTGTGAGATGATATGACTCGTAGCTTCTCTTGCATACCAGAAATTGCATGCGAGTGCCAAGAAGAAATTTGGACTAGTAATACAGGAATTGATGTTCACAGTATTTATTTAAATTATTGTATCACTTGCATACAGGAGTTGAATTAACATGTTTTGCGTATGAAATATTTTAAATTCCAGAATGACTTATGTTGTATTTTTACCAAGTTATCAGTTCCTACATGGATGATGATGGCTGCAAAATAGCTATAGCCAACTGATGACTGTTGTTTGCTTTCCTGATCCATTGGATGAAATTTGTTTGGAAATTCTAATTAAAACTGAGTGGTAATCTCACCAGTGAAACAGTTTGCCCAGTATGGACAGGAATTTTAAAATGCATACATAAATCTAAAACAATAAAAAATAATATATTGATTTTTCGCTACAATAGTTACAATTTTAATTATGTATTGCAGTAATTCTGTGACCAGAAATGTAGCAACCGTGCAATGGATCATTTACAGATATAATTGAGTTGAAAAGAGAGATTTGATGTGAAATATATAAATGTAAAATTAATTACATTTTAAGTCTTTTATATAATAAAACATCCTTAAAGTAGGGCAAGTCCTCACTTAACGCGTGTTCACACAGTGCATTTTCGCTATAACGCAGTTATTCCATCATGGAATGCTTCACACAACGCGGAACGCACACCGTTATAACGCAGTTTCTGAGCGGTTGACGATTAACTACAGATAGTCCCCGAGTTACGATGGTCCGACTTACGATATTTCGATCTTACGATGGCGATACGACAAAATTGTATGTATGATACGTAGCTTTAGCGATTTCATTTTAGGGTTACCACGATACGATACGTTCAATGCATGTTAAACGTTTTTATATCAGATAGGATTGTTTCCTCAAAAAACGTTCTATTAAATTGCAGTTCATATAGGTAGGCTAAGAATTTACCTTGTTCTTTTTACTTTACATTTTACTGTGCAATACAGTATTGTAATTAATAAATACATACAGTATATAGTTTATACAGTACGGTACTGTAGATTGTTCTGTTTTGCTAAACTATCACCATTCTTTAAGACTCCTGGGTAGGCTAGGCCATCTTCCACTTACGATATTTTTAAATCTTTTATATTAAGTTCACTTGCTTGCTTGCGCGCTTACGACCGTGCAAATTTTTCGGTCGTTTTTTAACCCACTTCCCGTGATCCAATCGAGCTGACATTTTGCACACAGACTCGTTGTGCGTGACAATTTATTTTCGTGAAAATGTTTTTCCAAAATTTTGCACTTTTTAGGGAATTTTTTTTTCATATTTAATTTAAAATACCAATGTGATAAAAATGAAACTCTTACTCAAGAAAAACAGAAATGAATAATAAAATAAAACCGATGCCACGCATATAAAGGATTTATAGTGAAAAACTTTGTTTTTACGGGTTACATTTTTGACTTACGATGGGGTCGTCGTAACGCATCTCCATCGTAAGTAGAGGACTACCTGTATTTTCTTGAGCTGTGCAGCTGAGCAGTATGAGACAGTATGCGGAATGACACAGTAACACGGTGGCATATACCCTCAGTTATTTGTCCCGCCGTCTGTGTGTGCGTCCATCGTATCTTGCCAAACGTTATCGTGACATTATTCATGTGGAAATTGTTTTCACTTAACAAGACACTTTGAAGGAATGCATCTACCGCGTTAAAGGAGGACTTACTGTGCACTGGTATTATGTACAGTATTGTCAAATTGACGTTGGCCCATACATCTACTGACCAAAGTGTTAGCTCTATCTTAATACTGCAACATTTTATAACCTCACTTAAGTTTTCGCCAATTTGAATAGATTTTCATATAGGAAATCTAGAACACAATTGTCTGATACATTCTTGCACGTTAAAAAAAAATTGTTATTCCATGAATATACCTACCAGGGTGAATGGTAGTTTTCAGTCATATGCGTGCTATCTGAAGGCCATGGTCCACTGCTTTGTGATTATTTCATGCCTTTGTGTGCAAAGCAGACTGCACAATTTGCGCGCGTTATTTTTTGACTCGAGAACATTTTCCCGCAACTGATAAGTTAATACGCAATAATAAATGTGTTTTTTCTCATTAATTCTTGCTTGTTAAGAAGCAAGGCGTGTTGCTACGAAAGTAATTTTTTCCCCTCCTATTTTGTTGAGACTTTAATTGCTTGCTTGTGTTGGGGATTATTGTCCCTGAGCAGATGTGTATGGGTCGTGATTGACTGCGTGTGGTTGATACTCACGAGACCCGGGGCGCGTGCACGACACTCAAGGATACGTTGCGCCAGCGCAAGCTGTGTTCCCTCTGCACGTTTAGGGTAACAAAACATGTGTGCAGCCAGCATACACTCATAAGTGGTGACACACGCACGCAAAATCAATCGAGGTGCGTGCACGGTGATTACTTTTCAAAGAGAATAATTTTCATTTGGCGTTGGAATAAAGTGACTCTGGTTAAATAGATTTATAAATTCGTTTTGCATCGCCTTTGCATGTTTTTAAGGTACGAATATGCGACTTGTAGTACTATTTACACTATATTGACTGATATTGATAAAATGTCTGAAATCGTGTGAAGAATGGAGGACATTTTCTAAAGAGCTGAATTGTAAATTAACAATTTAAAACAATCTGCACGTAATTAAATCAAAGTAAAATTTCATAAATTTTCGTTGAGTTAAAAACCAATAGTTTGCAGAAACAAATTGTCATTACAAATTCAGAGAAGTCACGTGAATGAATGTTGTGAATATATCAATGTGGCGTAAGTTCTTGGGGATGATCCGCCAACATTATGCCATGTCATTTGATGAGATCCATCAATTGATCTGCTCGCCAACACACAGCCTGTCCCGAGAGGCACATTATCACGGGTGAATCGCCAGCGAGCAGAAGGAGCGAGGGGGAAAGGGTACACGTGTGGAAGGGAAATGGGATTTACGGTGAATGACCCACCAAGCCAACGTTATACAAAACATTGTGCAATCACATTATGCTCGCTATTAGAGCACTTTAGATTGTTATAAATGGACCCCATTCCAGTGAAACTGTACTTGACATTTTAATCAAAAGGTATTTGGAGCTGTGTAAAAGCTTGCAGAATTCTAGGCTTGTTTAAATTAAAGTTTTGTTCATGGACGTCTGCAAATTATCCGTAAACAAGATCTACACAGACACAAGCAAGTAAAGCTACACATTCGCACACTGGAACTAAACACGTTTTTAAAAATTGTCAATTCACACAAGTAATGTATTTTTAAAGCAAGCAACGTTGACAAATCATTCTCTTGGGCAGCAGCTTGTGATCTGCACAACTACTGTAAGACTGGAGGTCAAACTGTCCCTCGTTTGGGCAGCAGCTTGTGATCTGCACACCTACTGTAAGACTGGAGGTCAAACTGTCCCTCATTTGCATCGTGCCCCTAGCGCCCTACCTCAGTATGGCCAAGCTGAATGCCAAGTCTTTCTTAGTTCATCCCTGAAACCTGATAGTACCTTGAGCCCCTTGAATGAAGGGATTGCCTCTCACGACAAGGCCGACGCTAAGCCAGACAAAGGTCTAAAAGGTGATACAAACAGGTATTCTGTTTGGGGGCACAGAAAGTTGCGGCTTTTTGTGGATGCACGTGATTCGCGTGCAAAACGATTCCGCGATCTCGGCTTCTGCTGAAACGGTGTTGGCATTGGCCCAAGTGCATCTATACTTTTCTACACATTTCAGTATCAACGAAAGGCCATCCCAAAACAACTTAGTGGATATTTTAATTTCTACCTCTTGACGTATGAACGCGGAAATAAAACGATTAGGTGATTGTGTTGCCTTGAAATTGCCCGCTAATTGCCCCTGCTGACGGAAAGGCCTACACTAGAGAGAGGTGTAGAGAGCCTCGCTAGAGAGTATTTGGCCTACTCTTCCATGCTGGCCAGATGTCGTGGAAGAGATGGGAGTTCCCAAACTTTACCCCACCACATGTGACCTGCCAGTTGACTAGCTCCCCCATAAACTAGATTGCACAGTACCATATGCCAATCCTGGAAAATAAAGCAGTTGCGTTTGTATATACAGTCTGTTAAATATCTCAATCAGGATATTTTCATCTCTGAAATGCAAAAATCAATGCAAATATCTAAATAAATAGGAAAGGTAATCGTTGATATGATTAATACATTCATTAGACAGTCGCCACATTTCAACAAAAACTGAAGAGCGCAGTTTTGATGTCACATTGAAATACTGTTTAATATTTTATTATTCTACCTGATCTACCACATGTTTTCTCTGGCTTCAACATTGTAAGAAACTGTTAAAATATATATGTTCAACTAGAAGACTGGGCAGATTAAATAATGAAGCGTCCTATGTTTTTTTAGTTTAATACTTAAACAAAGCATACCTATTTTACTACCTTGGATTTGGTATTGGTAATAAGAGCGCGTGATGCATTTTTTTATAATATGGGTTTGTTTTTACGTGGGTCATCGTGACCATTTCAAGTGCTCAGCAGATTTGTCCATTCCAATCCATTCTTGGCTTCACTCGTACAACTATTTCTGGAATATCTGTGATGACTTGACTCAGAATGATAAATGCATATGTAATCAATACAAGAATAGCTGTGCATACAGTTAGCGGAGGCAGCACTGTGTGTCATTAAGAAAAAAATGTACCCTGATGTGTCACTTTTTGAAATGCAAAAATTTAAACCTTTCCAAATAGTCATAAATATTCTTGGTTCTTTCGGTAAAGTCACGTAGATATAAAATAAAATCAAACTAAAAATGAATAAAAAATCTAAGCAAAAAGACCCACGAGGTTCCACGTTTTAAAAGGCTTGAAAAATTACAAATTTTACAATGGCGAATGGATTTTATTCTACTTTTGTGTTTTTTTTCAGCTCGGAATTCTAAATTAGCATTTCTGATTCTACATTTTTAAATTGACATTTGCTTTATGCATGCATATTTAATTTACTTTGATTTTCATGACATATAACACGAATATCTGCCAAATTACAAACCATAACTTGCACCAGGTAGATTTGCCATTAATGTTATATGCATTTTTTAATTTGTCTTGTTGAATTCTTGTTTGTAATTTTTCAATCCTTTTTAAACGTGGAACAAGCCAGCCCTTGCAAGAATTAGTATTGTGAGAAAACAGGACATTTGTATCTGGAAAGCTTTTACATGAACTTTCTATTGCAAGGCAAGGGCAGCAATAACGCAGTTTCCATGTCGGTCCAAATGGGTTTCGACTATTGTGTGTATTAGTACTGTAATGTGTTTTAATACAACACTACATTGCATTAACCACATTTATGTTCTCAGATATGGAAAAATTGTATCCACTAAGGCCATCCTGGATAAAACTACCAATCAGTGCAAAGGTGAGTTTTCACACGTCTATGAAAGTAAACCATTTCAATTTACTTGATTATTTTAATGTGCCCTTTAAATCAAGGCACAATTAATTACAAATTTAATATTACATTGCAGATGACATTTACTTGGATAACATGCATTTAAAAATAAATTACAACCATTTTGAAAATGGATACAGTTGAAGTTGCTTGTAAGAACATAGGCATTCATTTCGAGCAGTGGCCCTTTTCCATAGGACATACAATCTTGCTTTGTTATTTGTGCACCACTGCCAATGCAGTATCACCAAATCAACTGTTATAAGAACAGTTATCACTTACATTCCACTCATGGGGGTGGGGGGGGTATGCAGAGGGCAACTTCTGTTACAAGCACACTACTTAAGATTTAAACACGCATAGACTTGCTCTCAAGATGTGTGCTTACATCTAGTTTCTGCTTATACAATAATCCTAAACCAGTGGTTCTCAAAGTGTGGTGCTGGGACCACCAGTGGTACTCGACGGTCCTCCAGGTGGGCCGTGGGGCTGTGATGCAAACACAGTGGTTCTCAAAGTGTGGTCCTGGGACCACCAGTGGTACTCGACGGTCCTCCATGTGGGCCGTGGGGCTGTGATGCAAACACAGGTCGATCTGGAAATAATCTTAACGTTTTGGACATTAATTTATATTGTATTCATGATATGTAATAAAACAAATGTAGGTAAACTACCCTGATTAAACTACCCTAAGATCTACATGCCTCCTCCTAAAAAAAAAAACCTTATATCTGTGTTTTTTATATGTTGGTAATATTAATTTATTTTGTATAACTGGCATTTAGAGATAAGTTAATGCGTTTTGTCACCAGCGGTGGGGGGGGGGGGCTGGGTGGTCCAGGGAAATGTTTGCATCGGCTGAGTGTTCCTCGGGCACAAAACAGTTTTTAGAAACACTGCTTTAAACTCAATACCAAATATGAATAGCCACCTATCGATGTTACGTGGTTATGCGAATAGCCCTTATTGTACTTGTGACAATATGGTTCCCCAATATATCAGCACAAACATGGGTTATCTGTGCATGGTACCCCTTATAAGTGTCTTTCACCATTATCACAATCGTTCCTTTCTGTTCTACAATAGCTTCTGCTCTGCTGGTGTGTCTGAGTGCAATGGCCATGGCTGATCGTGTGAGCAAGGCTTGGCTCTGCCATGACATGCACTGATAGCAGGGTACTCACAAAAGCCATATTTTAGCTGTCACAACCTTTTCTTATCTGTCACTCCTTTTGTTTCTGAGGATATCCTTTATTTCCTTCACTCTCTGATGCACCACTATCTTTGACACAGAATTTCAGTCGTACTTTTATTTTGCATGTTCCTACCAGCATGTGTCAAAATAGTCGGCAGATCATCTGTTGTAAATATTTCATCGTTTTACCTCTTTTCACAGGCCTTGATAACAATTATTATGTTTTAAAGAAGTTTAACAATTAAGAATCGATATCCCTGCTCGGTGGAGTCAGGCCTCACTAATGTAAATTAATAAAGCCCTCGACATGCCAACACCCTCGCTGCTGTACACCCATCCTGCCTGCTCCCTTCTTTCTACTCCTGTCTCTGCTATCTCTCCGCTTGTGATGTGGCAGGTCAATTGTCCCGGGTATGTTAATATCTGTATTTTATATACGAATGCCTGGAATTCTCAGATCGTATTTAAATTAACACTGCATGGAATTTATTTTATGATTATAAATTGCCACCAAAACACAAATATCAAGATGGTATCTCGATACCTTGTTGGGATCTACTGTGCTGTATACTAACACCGAGCCTTTCTTCTTCACCTCTGGCTTCAGACCACTGGTTCGAGAGCCCAAGCACAAACGTTTCCTTGGTTCAAAGTAATTTATTTACGTGGCTAACGTGGTTTAAGACCGGTCACTTGCGGTTGCACAAAACTGGCTGGAAAGTGGTCGTTGTACTACTGATGGCCTTCAAAAACTAACATTATGCAATGGGTGGTAGGTGCAAGTGGAAGGAACACTGTTAGTCACTTATTTTTGATCCGGCAATTAAGTCTTTGGCAGGCTGATGGTACTGGAACTGCATGTGAAATGGCACAATTGATTGGCGTAGGCCCAAGAGTGCCGTATGTGAATTGAAGGACATTTTTGTTAAATGTACTTTCACATTTCTCTCGCCAGCTTTGAAATGTGAAGAATACAGAGTAGGGAAGGGCATAATTGCGTCAACAAATTGAATGACACTAAACAATATTTATGTTGCATACATGCTATAACATTGTATCGAGTTATTTCTATCGACTAATAATGCTGGTAACCGTTAGAAACAGTCTCTATGGGCACAGTTTTATTGACACTTAATTTTAATGTACATATTGTATCGATGCTTAATTGCTGTCATAGTTTGCGTTGAAATTAAACGGTGTACCTCAAAGCCACCACTATGAAAATTATACGTTCGTAAAATGTTTCAAGTTTTACTTTCCAGAGGTGTGGACTCGAGTCATGTGACTTGGACTCGAGTCAGACTCGAGTCATGAATTTGATGACTTGCGACTCGACTTGGACTTGCATAACAATGACTTTGTCCCACCTCTGAGATGTGGACTCGAGTCATGTGACTTGGACTCGAGTCAGACTCGAGTCATGAATTTGATGACTTGCGACTCGACTTGGACTTGCATAACAATGACTTTGTCCCACCTCTGTTACTTTCACTTTTGTGATAGGAATTAAGGTGAAGCTTAACAATACTAATGCAATCTGTACTTGTCAAGACACATAATTATTATCAAAACTGATAGGCGGTTGTGTTCATGAAATACTCTACTGCAAGTGAGATCAGTTTAGTTTCATGAGTTTTACGTTGATATTCGTCAAATGTTTTGCAACATTAACCAACCTTTGGTCATGATTTAATGTTTTGTCAACGTTTGGTTTAGCCTGCTCATGTTTACTGATGCATTGCATGGTGTAGTATTGTTATATTGTACGTACAGTGGTACAAACTCAGGACCGCCTTTCGTTCATGAGATGGAAGCCTAAGTATTTAATGGCCTACATTTATATTCGAGTCATTATTATTATTATGTCCACTTAAAATTGTATTTAGGTGGAAATGTTTTATGACATAGTTTGACCTTTGTATGATACACAAAGCTTCATAGCAACTGCAATTGAGAATATACCACTTATTTGTGTGCCTTATTACAAACCAACAACTTTCTAATAGTGCCTTGTGGAAAACGAGCATTTAATTAGACTTCATTTTATTAACTTGCATGACCATAAGTATAACATTTCGTATTTACTCAAAATATATAATGTTATTAAGTGAAATAGCAGAACAATAACACGTTTTTGCTCTCACCCCCATACTCAATGGGGAATACTGTACAGTTGTATTTGCCAAAATCCAGTGCTACTCTGCCAGTTACCCAAGAACATTGCCCGTGTATATTATTATCGTCACACACTCCCGGAACCTCAAAGGTGGCTGCTTAGTCACTGCCATCTCCTTTGCTGATCGAGAATAATAAGTGAATGCCACAACAGTTGCATGCCCTTCAGCCCTGACCTTTTTGCACCTCGTCAGGATGTGTGAATTATTTTCTGAACGCTTACCAAAATATCATTTTATTCACTTCCGATGTATTTTCTTTCAAGGTCTAGGTTCCAGTTTCTAGAGTTCAGTATTATCAATAACATCAAGTCACTTGACTTTATGTAAAGGAGATTTCATGTCCTGCCATTCCTCTTTTCCAGGCTATGGGTTTGTGGATTTTGACGGCCCATCTGCGGCACAGAAGGCTGTGGCAGCCCTCAAGGCCAGTGGGATCCAGGCGCAGATGGCCAAGGTGAGTGATGCGGTGAGCATTTAAATACTTACTGGATTTTTTACATAGAGATTGCAGACATCCATACACACTTACCAGGGCCGCGTAAGCATCAGATATGATTTCAATGGCGGTAATCGGTCAAAAGCCTGGCCCACTTTGATTTGCCATGCCAGAGGCAGTAAAATGAGGAATTTTGATAGGCGTGTTATTTGTGAGATGTTTAATTTCATCTATATATGGTGGTGCTCGTGGTGCGTGACATTTATGATTGATAATATTTTGCATTTTGAGAGTTTGAAATATATTGTAACGTCACATGAGTGTTTTCATATATATATTTACTGAATATCTATATTAGAAAATGTTAAACACTATAAGTTAATTATTTACCATTAGATATTGTGCATCACATGTATTTCTTAATTCATTAGGAATATCTTCTTTAGGCATACCTTTTGGTGGTGTGCAAGTTAATATTGCTTGGTCATTAAATCAGTATCAGCAGATGCAGTATATATAAATACTGTGTGAAAACTTCCCTACAACAAAAATACATTTCATAATCACATCATAAGGATTTACTTCGTAGAATACTTATATAAATTAAGTTAATAAATTAAACATAGACGCAATGTGAACAAATTATACCCATTTTTTTATTGCACCATGAAAGTTACCGCACGTAGATATGTTGCCGTACTGTATAACACGTGGTTTTTTTTTGTATCATGTGTTATTTTAACTTTGCTAAGTATAATACGATGCTAAGGCATAATTGAGTTTTGAACTCTGTGCAAAGTGTTGAAATATAATTTTGGACGTCAGTGGGTGAAGCACTCATGCGCTTCTGTGATAATGAGGTTTTCTCTGCTGCGAATCAGGTGCCGTCGCCCTTGTGACTACGCGTTTTTTTTATTAACGGTTATTAATTGCGAAAGATGGTGTGTCAGTGAAAATTTAATATCGTCAACTTGAACGGAGACATTGAAATCTAAACGATCATAGCAATATCACTGAAGCGTTGCTGAATTAAATTATGAAAGGGTCCATGGAGTATTCAGTCCAAAGTATTAAACTTTGGCAAGAGAGCCGAATGCGTGCGTGCTACCGCAGTACAACATTTGTGATGCATGGCGCTATGCGCATGCGCACATATTTACGCATGATTATAATAACATGTACAAATTAGGAAGGACCATTGCCCGAAAAGTCACGTGACTTTTTTTTTTTCGGGGGAGTTAATGAGGAACGCCAGTGTTTTTATTTCTCTGATAATACGTACATCTTTACGCATTTTCAATAAATTAGACTGTCCTCGCACACATGCTATGAAATGTTTGTAAGACATCGGGGAAAGACCTTAAAATTAACGGGGACAATCTCCATCTGCAGTGGTACAAGCACCGAACATAGACCATTTGTTTTTCACATTTTTACTTGCGATGCGGATAACATTATATGGTAACATTCAAAGATGATACATAAAATCACAGGTATACTCTCATAGTTTTAGAGTCCGCCTGCGTTTCTGATAGTTCAGCACAGGAAGAGACAGAAATTGAGCTATTGGGAAAAAATATTTACAGTCATCAGCCATGATCAGTTCACTGCTGGATGAAGGTGTTCCCAAGGTGCCGCCATCCTTTGGGGTTCTCCTGAGATGTCAAAATCCACCCAACAGCTGATTTCATCGCTCCATCATCTTTAAAATGGAAAAACATCAAGTTAAAACTGTATGAACTTTCGATTTAAAGCTTTCGTGACTGCAGGGATTCATCTTCTTGGTTCTTTCGGTAAAGTCACGTAGAATGGAAATAATAAAATAATAAAAATAAAACATAATTAAATAATTCTCACGACGTTTCGACAGACCTGTTCTCCACCTGAGGACGGCTGCTTGCGTTGTGGCCGAAACGTCGTGAGAATTATTTTATTATGTTTTATTTTTATTATTTTATTATTTCCATTCTACGTGACTTTACCGAAAGAACCAAGAAGATGTATGAACTTTTTACTTCTGTAATTCCATTAAAGTAAATAAATACGATATATACGTTTAACCATATATGCCAAACTAATTGCCTCATTTCAGAATCTAAATGTTCAGCAAGTTTCCTTGGAAATGTAACCAATCGCCAAATTTATCTTAAACGGTCACTTCCATTAGATTACGTGCAACATCTTGCCAAGTTTGCTTGCATAATTTCGGTTGGCTGACGACACCTCAATGGAAAATGTGTTATACAGTATGTACAGCCTTGTTTAACGTTGCATTGGTTCAGTGTCTCCCAGTCACAGTAGTGGAGAAGTGTAATTAACCAGCCACCTACATTACGCTCCTTCCAGCTCTCCATGCATTGATCTCACTAACTGAGCAGACGGCAAGTCAGGAATGATTAGGTCCTTCATAAATCATCACAATTTACTCTACTTGCAAAATATCAATGTATCAGAAATTCGATTCTGTCTCCTTTAATTTTTAATAAGCCACTGCACTGCTATTTAAGTTTATTAGGTGATATTATTTATTTTTATTTGCACAAATCGCCGACCGTTTATCCAGATCTCGGAGTGATTTGATGGGTTAGGGATGTGTGGGATGCAACTGACTTGGCTCTTTTCACGCCTGGGACTGCACGTTCAGTTGTCATCCCTGGGGAGGGGGATACATATTCTTAGGTTTTTTTCGGTAAAGTCACGTAGGTAGATACAGCTATCGTGCTGTGACTGTTCCACCTGAAGACGGAAGCTTGTGTTGCTTCCGAAACGTCGTGATTTTTATTTTATTTTTATTTTACTTTTATTAACTTTAATTTTTTACCTACGTGACTTTACCGAAAAAACCTAAGAATATGAATCCTTGCAGTCACGAAAGCTTCAAATCTAGAGGGGGATACATACATTTAATCCCTCCCCAGGTGAAATAATTTTTAATTCACATGGTTGTGCTCAGTCAGTAACTGTACTTGAATAGTAGGACACTGCTTGGGAAGAACAGGTTGCTTGCTGTAGGGTTGGAGCAGGCTTGGGAGGTGGTCAAGAGCAGCAGCAATGGATTCTTAAAAGTGTTTGCGAGGCTTTGAATGTGACCCCCTCGTGTGTGTGTGGTGGCTTTTCTCCGAGTTCCTTCTACACTTAACCAAACTCTCATGGCATTGGAATTGGCCAAACATCTTGAGACATCTGTGTCAGGAACATGGACTCTGTCCAAGAACACGTGAACGTGATACATATGTTGCACACTGCCATATTTTTCAAACACCACAGTTTTAGGTCACCATTAATGTATAATCAGAATAAAATATCCTCCATATCAATACATGAGCATATAGTGAGATTATTTTCTTGGCATTTGCTAGTGTACTGAGGTGTAACTAAATACATCCGAGGGATGAATGGAACATCACTTCCGTCACACAGAATCAAAAGAAGCCATAGAAGCATTTTAAAATGTAACAAAAAATTATTAATGAAATCTTGCCCAGCTCCCCCCTACCTCAATTAATAAAACTGCATTCACAGCAACTTGCGCACAGATCAAGACACACTTTTCCATTACGAATGTACAAAGCCCGCCAGTGCATTATCAGATATTATCCTACGGTATTTATGCAGTTAGTGACTTGCCTGTGAATACTTGTTTCAGTTGCATGCTTCTTGGTATGAGCCAAGCTGGCAGAGTTTTGATTAGCCTTACAGTTGGATATTTCCCCCCCCCCCCCCTTGTTCTCAAACAAAATCAGACACTTGTTTTCACAAGTGGTTGATAGATGTTTTGAAAGATATAACCAATGGATCGTCATACAGAATCCATCATATTCGTGTGCAGAAGAATGTTTTGCACATTAAAAACCAGTTTTTTTTCCATAATACTTCTGAATAACATGCCCCTGTAGTTTGTTGTCATTCTGTGGTTGGTGGTGGAGATTACTTAGGTGACAGTTGTGGATTATGTTCGTGTGTGCATGTGTACGTGTGTGCGTGCAATAATCACATTCCAACGTCAGTTGTACTGTGGTGTTATTTCTCTTGCATAGCCCTGTAAGAATGTAAACCACACCCAAACCTGAATGGATTTTCAACGATAAAATGTGATCACCGCGACTGCTTAGAATACCAATGTGGATATTTCAGTGATTTCGTTTATTCTACGTTCCTTAAACTAATAAATGTTTGCTCATGACAGTGTCCTTTGATATTAATACGTAAATATACATTGTGCTGTGTTTATTTTTACACATGCACACACATGTTGTCAGTCTCGTGCAGCCATGCCATGCTCTCATTTTGTTGTTTTTCAAGAAAGTCCTTTGCAACGATTTTTTTGCAACATTCATGATTTCCCAACCCATAATTGGGTCTAGTTCATAAATAATCAAGCCCCATAGCAATGCCCTTCAATCAGACTCCCAAATGTGAACTTGGAATTAGGCATTGCTTCCATTTACTTGCATGCAACTTCCTACTCCACCACTGTTATTTAAATATATTTTAGTGCCAGATTCAGCTGGAGCTATTCATTAGTTTTTTTCTGCATATGCACCTAATATTGTGAAAACCTACATAAATGGTATCTTTCATGACGGATATTAACACAGCCTAGCTCACAATACCATCTTACCGTCTGCTGATTGGAAACTATCCACAATGTACTTCGATGCTTCACTTTCCAATCTATAACACTTAAATGTGGAGCTGTAACAGTGCTGTAATGACCACTTTCGATGCCCGAAAAATGTACTATTAATTGCTGCCTGCTGAAAGCAACCTTTGCATCACAAAGACATCCAGATATGCTATCATGTAGAAATGATTACTCACATGTCAGTGCTTTTATAATCGCCCAAAGATTATGCATATGCCATTAGATCTGCAATCTTTTTCTCCAAAAGTTTAAACTCAAACTCATTTCTCCCTTGAGCCACCAAATGATTTGTACACATTTGGTCAAATCTGATTTGACTCTCATCACGGTCAGCCTATCTGGGCGGGTGATACATTTCCAACATCGTTTCCATTGGGCCATTAAATTGTGTCTCAAGCATGTGCGGAATATCAACCTGTTTATCCAGTACAAAAGAAGATACATCAAATACATTGGCTATGTATTTGCCTTTTATTTACTATTGCATGTGGGTGACCTAAACCCTCTGCTTATTACAGTGCCTAGCCAACATTGTTCCGTGAAACATTATCGTTGAAAATATTTCACATAATATACTTTAAATGAGTGCTTTGTTGCATTGTGGGATCACGAGAGATTGCAATGGCTTGGGGAGGCTTTCATCCAGCAGTGTATTAACCATGATTGATGATGATTATTATAATGGTAAAATGAATGCCTATATTCTAGTCGTATTTCCTTAAGATGCCATTGTGTCCGGATAGCTATACAATGCCATGTTATTGTTCTCGTAACGAACAAAGCACGCGAAAATAGGATAGTGTTGCACCGTGTCCTTTATTCATGCAGTAAAATGAAATGCAGTGGGCCACACCTTAGCTCGACTGCTGTCGATTTGAAGCCTCCTCTGCCTGGCTGCAGCCGAGCAGTCATTTGTCATTATGTCCAGTTGAATTCATGTCCTAAATCTATTTTCACTGCTTTACCTATTCAGGCTAACCAGTCAATTGTGCTCCGAACTCCTAAACAGTTTGTATAAACAAATTACAGCTTGAGGTACGGTGGGGGTGGGTGGTAGTCGTTAGAAACCTTATTTTCAATGGCAGAAACACAAAGCTTTGTGTGGGAGAGGAAACCAACACACTGGGCTTTCAAATGCATGTGGATTAGACGAGGGGCTGAGCAAACATTTGCCTTGCCAGGGACAAAGCCCTGTAGCATATAGGAACAGAGCACTATTGAGGCTCGCAAGGAATGCAGGGAAATGTGATTAGAAGCCGCTCGAGTGCGCCCAGGCAGACAGTGACCGGACACCTCCCCCAAGTCTCGGTTCCACGACGCGCCTCGCCACACCTATACCTTTGACATTGTTCTTACCTCCGTCCCAGGCTCCTTTTACTGCAGTTTTTTTTTACTTTAACTGCTGCATTCACGCTCGGATTATTTTTGAAAAGAATGAATGCTTAAATGCTTTATTGAGAAGGTCATCGTCACTGTTGTGCCGTAAAAATGACAATCTTGGTTTGGGAAAAATGGTTTATGGAAGTGCATTTATAACATTCTACTTGTGTGTTTTTGCAGTACTGTATTCAACTTTGAGAAACGTTTAAACTAAAGCACGGTTTTAATATGTGAGTGCCATTATTCAGAGAAACGTATTAATACGTTTCATAGGGCTCACAAGTTAGTTAGTAATAAAATGTTCGAGGTAATTGTGGTGCATTCTCTTCTCATACAACTATTTTCGTCAACGCTTTGATTGCAAAACAATTCATAGCATGTACATCAGAGCCTTTTTTAGAAGGCATAACCAGTACATCACAATGATCTGGTTAGGCCTATGCTATAACTGGAATCAATGCAGACAAGCAAGCCCCATATAGTTTGTTATATGCCAGGCTGTAACATGTGTATTTTAAGAGAGTTTCATGCATCACACACAGTGATCTAGACTACTGAATTGCATAGTATTAATATCTTCATCCAACTGATTTCAGGTTGAGATTACTTCGAGACTCGCTGGGCAAGGTAGACATTTTTTATTTTTTGTGCAAAGTACTTGACTGTTAATTTTAATTAATTATTTTTCAAATGCTGTTTTAAAGATGTTTTTTACGTGATAAAAGCACCAATGCTGGTAACAAATGTAAGTATTTTAGTACTGGACACAATTTGCATAGTGCTGTGATGTCATGCAAAATAAGGAAAAGTGTTCAAGAAAGAAGTGAATTTTAAAAAAATGTCCCACTGTATTAACAGCATCATATACTTGCCTCATACAACCTATAACACATTGCTTAGCATACAGCAGCATTACATTTCACACGTGCACGCAATGAAGAATGGTTGATAATATTCTTTGGTTCTTTCGGTAAAATCCACCTAGGAAAATATCTATCCCATGGAGCTCTCATGCAGCGTGTTCAGTGAGTTGTTATCAAGGCTTCTGCTATCCAGTCTGCCTGCGTTCGAGGCCAAACTCACGTAGACTTTATTTCAGTTGTTGAGGCCCATTGAGCTGAAGTGCTCTTTACAAGGATGACCAGGGCAATGTGTTTACGTCCACAGCCTTCTCCTGATGGCTGGGGTTGGGAGCAGGCTGAGCATGGACCCCACAGTGGACAATCCAGCCTTGAAGCCAGTATAGCTTCCTGTGAATGCATACATTGTAGGTCCAAGGGAACATGTCAAATACTCTGCAGGTGCTTCCGAGCTATCTCCTCTGCAGGCCTCTGTGCATGTGTTGGACAATGCAGCAGACTTAAGAATTTAGAATGCATTTACGTGGACCATTGCAGTATTGTGCACATGTGTGTAATGTAATATTGAATGATTAGTGAAATGTTTGCTTGTGTCAGCTGTCATCCACATTTCCCAATTTCTTGTAAAGGACCCTTTGCGAAAAAGTTAGATTTTTGCATGGCTCCTTGAAAACTACCAGATCTTGAGCTTCATCACGTTTTGAATGTTCTTAACAGCTGCATCATAACGGAGAGATAATTATCTGTGTCTGAGCTCTGGCAGAGACCATCTTTGTTTCATACAAGTCCGATATCTTCTTGGTTCTTTCGGTAAAGTCACGTAGAAGGGAAATAATAAAATAATAGAAATAAAACATAATAAAATAATTCTCACGACGTTTCGGCCACAACGCAAGCAGCCGTCCTCAGGTGAAGAACAGGTCTGTCGGGAAGACAGCGTCTGAATTCAGTCTGAATTCAGGTCTTCCCGACAGACCTGTTCTTCACCGGAGAACGGCTGCTTGCGTTGTGGCCGAAACGTCGTGAGAATTGTATTTTATTATGTTCTATTTGTATTATTTTATTATTTCCCTTCTACGTGACTTTACCGAAAGAACCAAGAAGATGAATCCCTGCAGTCACGAAAGCTTTAAATCGAAATTTAAGTCCGATATCTTTGCCTCTAAATATGGGCAGCCTCTGCCCACTCTATCGTATGTCCTTTCACCCACCCCCCTTTTTATTTCACGCTCTCCAGCGGTCAAGAGAAGAGAGGCAATCTTAATTTTGGAGCTTTCGTGACTGCAGGAATTATTCTTTGGTTCTTTCGGTTAAGTCACGTCTCAAGATAAAATAATAAATTAAAATAATAGCGACGTTTCGATTGCAACACAAGCAATCATCATCAGGCATAAAAGAAATAGCAATAAAAATCTAACTAGAAAACTATAGACAGACATACAAGCAGACAGACATCACAAGGACACACAGAGAGAGTGTGTGTGTCCTTGTGATGTCTGTCTGCTTGTATGTCTGTCTATAGTTTTCTAGTTAGATTGTTATTGCTATTTCTTTTATGCCTGATGATGATTGCTTGTGTTGCAATCGAAACGTCGCTATTATTTTAATTTATTATTTTATCTTTAGACGTGACTTAACCGAAAGAACCAAAGAATAAGAAGAGAGGCAATTTAACACACTCTGACTAATACCTGCCATTCGGTGAAAGAAGGAAATGACCATTGTGGCACAAACCGCCACTGGTGTTGCTTTTCATTTAATGCAAACGGCAATGGGGAAACATCAATTGTAATGCAATTGAAATGCTGCGTCAAAAAATAAGGTGTAGAGAGGATTCCAAGATTAAATATACGTTCAAAGAGCTTCAACGTGTCATTGTGTAGTTTGACATTTTTATTGTTGAAAATAAATTAACTAAATCTCTCTAAACTGATGAACACCAATGTAGTTAATCATCAAACTTAGGCAATCATGGAAACCATACATTTCTGCTCCTTGCATCAAAGGAGAGTGCAGTACCTGTTTATTTACAGTTGAACACAGCTCTCTTCTACTAAAACTAAATGTTAGAAGTACCCAAGGGAATTCTAAATAATTGAAGAAATACTCTGCTGTTTGCTTAAATGTCATGCCAACGAAATATAAAACTCACACTGAAAATAAATATGGTAAATACTCTTCATGGAAACCACACCCTGTTACAAATAGGCACAGTACTCACATTAGTATAAGTTAATTTTGTTATATTTTTCCTTACAAACTAATATCCCCAGTTGTGCATGTTGTTTGTGATAAGCACGAGTGATGCTTTTTTATTGCTGGCATAGTGTTGTCTGTAACATGTTTAAACAAAAAAAAGAGGCCAAATAATCACCTGTTATCCTTCGACCAAAAGGTACCTTTCGGCATGATGAGAAAATTATATATTGAGTGTCACTCCTCTGCCCTCACTCTCATCTCTTTGAAGGGAGGTTGCGACTCGCGTGTTAGACTTCAACTGTTATTGCCTACTGCTTATTTGATATTCGTTTCCTTCATCCTATTTAAATCTGGTGTGCCCCGACAGATCATACTCCTATGCTAGAGGACACTTTGAAAAAAATCAAGCACACCATAACGACTTCTAACACAGTTGATCTCGCATTACTATCGAGCAAGTGGGTTACTTAACGAGTAACAATTTATGCCCCATAACGTACAGGTTATGCTCTACAATTATAGAATCACACTTATTTATAACATACACATTACGTACTGTATGCATAATGTGTACACGCAGAAGACAAACATACATACCTGCAGTATATTAAAATATTACATTATTTTCAACAGAATTAATATGTAACATTTACTGTTGAATACAATTTATTGCGTGTTCTAAGAACATTTTTGGACCCATTTCAAATTAGGCGTGAGGATGGGAGGGACATTTGGTCGAGAATTTAAGGCATAGATGTAAATATGCCATGAAGGTCCACAGGGACATGGGTTTTATATACCACAAATCTTAAGAAGCTATTATTCTGACCTTTCTGAGAATTTACCATTCACAAGGGGCACACTGTTCCGTGAAACCAAGATGGCTAGACAACAATTTCCAGAGCTGTCATTTGCCATCGGAGTGATATGTTGTTGAGCAAAATTCTCCCTACTGTGTGTGCCTAGCTCTGCTATGGATATCCTAAAACGTCAACACACTAATCAATGACGCTGCCTTAAAAGGATACGCACATAATAGTTTTTGGGTAATAACCCTTCTTCATAACATATGTTTTTTTTTCCTGATTAGCATAACTCCAAATTAAGGTTCAGTGCAATTAGATGCCAATAGAAAATTATATTTTCATAAATCCAGCCATTATCAATCGGCAAATGGGTTAAGGGACTTTTCTGTGCCATTCCGGTCAGGGGGGATAATTTGATTAGACCATATTTCACCACGCTGGTCAGTGCATGAATTGATTTCGGGTTGCTGGATTCATAGCACAGTGCACAAACCACTCTACCACCACTCCAACCACTGTGGCGAGTACGATTCCAAATTGCAGACAGATCAGTGGGAGAAAAAGCAGATATTTTACATTGTTTTAGTTATGGTGAACATTTATGGTTATTTTTAATCACTATACAACATAATTTAATAACATTGTTAATGGTGAAAAATGCTTTCGTACATTCAGGAATGCATGATGTGTGGGTGAATTTTAGTTTCATTCTCTTTGAAAGGTGGACTTTATTCTATTCACATATTTGACCTGACAAATGTGCTGTAAATTGTGTGATAAATTTATTTTTGTAAAATGCATTATAGACGTGAATATATACATACTCTTAAAATGTGTATAACCTTTAAAGTAACCTAGCAACGGAAGTTCTGAGCACATGGAACACTCGGCCAATATTTTATACTATGAATGTCATCTACAGTAACAATGCAATTTATAACCAGGTGAGAATCCATTGAGACTTTTTCAAGGGAGGCTTGAGTCAAACTACGTCAAGCATAACAATTGTAGATTACAGCAATTATTAATGTTGCATCAGATAATAATAATAAAATAATATAAATTGTAGAAGGTCAAACATAACAGCAGAACAGAAAACTAAATAAAAATGAAAGAAACACAAATCTTGAAGTAAAGAAATTTAATTGAAAGTGTAATTCTGGCTCTCAACAACAGAGACCAAAGCAATGAGAAGATACAAAAACAATTGTGCATGGAAATAACGAGGCAATAATGAGACGTTTTAGTGATCTCATTGCTGAGGATCGCTTCCATTTTTTATGCCAAGACGCTGAAGGAAATGTTCACACGTGTTATTATAAATGGCTATGGTACTGGCCATGAGCATAGCACGTGGAATGCGCCCAGTTGTGTCAGATTTTCAGAGCTAGGCATTGTTTGAGCTTGCGTAGTACTTGGAATGGGCAAGCGCCGTGAACAAAATCATGTTGTGTTCCACTGCTGGGCTTCCTTTTGGGCAGCAGAGGACCATGCGACGTAAACCACCGTTGTACTGTACTATGCTCCCATGTCTTTGCTCCCCACCTTTGCCAACCGACACTGACCAGCATGGAGAAGTACAATGGATTGCTAGAATGACTGCAAATGTTGTGGTACTATTTGCACATTGTTAAGTATAACCATTTTATACAATTATTAAAGTTCTTAGACATGAATTTTATTTCGATTTAAAGCTTTCGTGACTGCAGGGATTCATATTCTTGGTTCTTTCGGTAAAGCCACGTAGACATGACAGCGTTGGTGTACGGTGTTTTTTTCTGCAATATTTTGCTGTCTTTTCTTGGATTTTCTGTTTGCACTTAGTCACATATTCACTTTAAGATGTTTTTTGTTCATGTTTTTTGTTTGTTGCGGTTGCACCCGATTCAAGAGCCGAATGGCTCACAGGGCTATACCTAATAAATGAACTTGAACTAAATACTATCATTGAAGATGGAGAATTATATACCGGGGTTAGCTCTGTGATGTCATTTTGGGTTGTCCCGTGTGTTGTTCGGCATGGTGCTGAAACAACACGCGGTGCAGTCTGAAAGCACCTTGGAGAGCAATGCAGCACGACCGCCAACATCGACGCGGTATCACGCTGTCACAGAGCTCAAGTGTCGTGTCTCAACGGTGACGAAGAGTTTCATAGCTCATCAGATTGCTCCACTCTAAATAAAGATTCTGAGATTGTTGGGTTGTTTCCACCCCACCCCTTATCCCTTTCTTCCACATTCTTTGCAGCAACAGGAACAGGATCCAACAAACCTGTACATCTCCAACCTGCCAGTGACCATCGATGAACAGGAGCTGGAAGGGATGCTCAAGCAGTTTGGCCACGTCATCTCCACTCGTATCCTGCGTGACATCGTGGGCACCAGCCGGGGAGTTGGCTTTGCCAGGTGAGCCGTGTGGAGGCTTCGTCTCTGTTTTGGAAAAGGAAAATAAAACCGCAACCAGCTTTATTCATCCATAAATGGAGGTTTTTGTTTTCGTGTTCGATCGCGTAAATGTGAATGTGTCATTATACCCACCACCACCCGACAACCTATTAGTATAAGGCTTGTCAGGAAAGCCTACGTGTTTAACAGCTTTATTCAGTGGGAATTAAGATAGTGCAAAGCGTCAGTGCCATGTTGCGGTGTGGGTAGAGTAATAATGTGGAAATCGTGACAAATAAGTTACGTTGCTTGGCCTGTAGAACTGGGAAAGTCTCATTACTCCTAGCTTGGAATCACAATTCTATGGTCAGAATCTAATATGATTCCCAGTCGGATTGTGGAATCGGCAACATCATCGAATCATGGGGATGCCGGGCTGTGTGGAAACTGACATGGCATTCAAGGCCTATTCACCAGAAATGCCATTGAAATATATGACCAATGGACACAGGAGTGGTTCCCTATCAATGTTATCAATATCTCCTTATTCTTGATATTTTTGCCACTTCTGGTGTTTCTGTGGACAATTGGGAGGATATAGCTGATGATAAAGTCAACGCAATCATTTAAAAAACTACTAGATATAGAATACTGTGATGTTGCTGTTTGGAATTTAGTTTGAGATTCAAGCTCATGGTTACCAACTTGACCACTTTGACACGCGTATATCTGCGTACTTAACATCAGAATGTTTGGATGACAACTTGTTAACACAATGTGCGACGTTCTATGTCCGGCATATATCTCTGCAGAATGGAGTCTACTGAAAAGTGTGAGGCTGTCATTCAGCGGTTTAATGGAAAGTTTCTCACCTCCCCTCCTGGGGTACCAGGTGGGTTCTGCTTGCCACTTAATAATGGTTTTACAGAAACACATTCCTGCGGAGGGAGCTGGTAGGAACGTTGGGTTGCTCAGTCAATGGCCAGGGTCAACGGTGGCGTGGTGTATTCCGCAAATATGCCCGACTGTGAGGGCGGGCACAAGCCGGCGTGAGTAGGTTAAACGTTGAGTTTTATAAGGGCACCACGGGGTGACCAGCCCCTTCCCACCTTCCCCACCCAGCTCCTCCCCACCCAGCCTCACCGTCCCCACCCAACCCCTCCCCACCCAGCCCCTCCCTGCACGACGGACGGACAGACACAATAATCCCCTCCTGGTGTAACCAGGAGGTTCCTACCAGTATAATAACCTGAATACAAGAAAGCACTTAATAGTAAAACATTAGCAGGCATCTACTTGTGCACCAAACACAGCACATGCTTAAAACCCGCACTCGTCTGGCTCCAATGTTGGGTGGAGGAGCCAGTAGGTCTGTAAAACGATGCCTTGACAGCCCGTAACACCCCTATGAGAGTGGTCGCCAGGCCATGCAAAAGCAAGCAATTGGCATCCATAACATGGCAGTCTCGCTGCAGAAACGGCTGCATAAGGTCAGCGGCAGCTTTATGGACTGGAACTGGTCGATGTTGCCTGACTAGAGTGCTATGCACTTTTAAATCGAGATTGAAAACTCATTTCTTTAGAACTGCTTTTGGTGCTTAGTTTGTTGTCCTTCCACTACACCTCCGATTAGCACGGTTGGCTACATATGTTGTGAAAGAAGTTCAACATATGTACATACAAAATTGATGTATTTCCGTTTTAGATAGTTTGATCAGTGATGCCGGAATCAGAGAGAGAATTGTGCCTTAGCAAGGGTAAGAGAAAAATGCCCCCAGTGTTCTGCATATTTGCAACATATACAATACGTAACTATTTTTGCAACCTAAAATGTAAAAAAAGTTATTGTTTAATATCTTTGTTAGAATATTTAGTTGCCTTCTGCTGTGCTGAATGGCACATTGACAGTGATAGGCCTGTTTAATGAAATACTGTATACCTTTATTTTTTTATGTTTTACTTATTTGGTTACCAGACGTACTCGTATGCATGTTACTGACCTACTTCCCATTAAAATCTCTCCTTCCAGAATTAATTTGATTGGATCAATTATGTGCTCCTCTCTGTTACTATTTACAGCACAGGATAAGGCATAGCAGATAAAAGCATTAACACATGCATGGATCTCTACCTTGAGGCAATGTAGAGCTCAGTCAATACTTGTGCTCCACTGGTTAGCGAGCATATAGAAGAATAGTGCCTAGTTTCCCATGCGAATAATCCTTCTGTAATATTACTTATAAATACTGCACATAATGGCATTACAAATTTAAGTATTAAATAAATATACACTCATAGTAAGGCTACTGCGTATATTAAAATATCACTAGAGTGGTGGTGCAGTGGTTCGCACACATGGGCACCTAAGTTCGATTCCTGGCCACGGCTGACATGGGTGGCAAGTGATGTCTGAATAATTTCGAGCAAACCCTCCTCCTGCATCAACCAGCAGTGACCTGCACGGTGAAATATGCTCAAACAACCTCCAGGGCTGACACAGCATCCATCCAGCAGTGGATTGACAATGGGCTGTAGATCATTATTATTATTGTAACTTCATGCATGTCTTCAGTGACATATTTCTTGGTCATATTGTATATGGTTTATTGCATATTTCGCCAGTGTGTATTTTTGTTTAGATTACATCAAGCACATATGTATAGGGAATGCAGAGTTAGTGTATGGAAATGCACATTAATGATTGCAACTCTCCCTTGGGGCTCTGGATATTCCAGTTGCCAGGAAATTGAGGTAACCACATCCTGGCCCTTGTGGCTTGACCTGGAATAAATGAGGATGCATTTGCTTAATCTCCAACCAAACTATTACGCTCCACCTCTCGCATTACCTTTTATGCTTTACCCACCTCTTGCCACCATATGCATGGGATAGTTGTGGTATCTAAATTTGAACAATTAAACACCATATTGCATAACATTCAAAATAAGCAAAATACAAACATTTTGATCGTGGTAATTTTATAAATGTACATTGGTGATAAAGTGTAGAAATAAAAATATGAAAAAACACAATGTGCATCTATCTGAATATATTCACATACAATTTGACTATGCGGCCACTGCAGTGAATATTGTGCTGGTCTATGAACAATCGTATTGTTTGCGTGTCATCTACGGCCATTGTCAAATAATGTTAGCAAATATGTGCTTCAATAATGTACAGTGCATGTATGCTATAATAATTCCGCCTCTTAACTGGAACATTTTAGAATAGTAATGCTGAAAAGTTTGTTATTAGGCCGTTAATATATTGATGTTACTACTGTTATTAATGATGGTTGTATACTTAATTAAACTACTTGGCATCAATATTGAATTGTTTTTTGATTTATTACGGCATTCGGCAGCATGAGAAGTAATGATTTTGAGGTGAACAGTGCTCTGAGTGCAGCAATAAAAAAAAATCCCATTCAGTATATACATTAATTTTCTTTCTTCAGCCTGTTCTTACTATGCATTTACATAATGTTTGTGGGCTTTAGTACGATATTAAAATACCTACATTTATGCAGTATCCCAGGGTAGGATTACATTTACATAATATATATAACCACGTAGAAACTTATGACAGATATATAAATCTCAAGGTTGTACTCCCACTGGTATTTAAGAACATTGTATTGTTATAGCCCACTCCTCGGGTGATCGGGCAATGTTCTTCAGTGTTACAATTAAGCAAGGTTCTTTAAGGCAGGGAGCAACTCCACCTCATCCCTGCACCATTGTACATCGAAACTTCTTGCCAGATACATAGGCATGCTGGAGGCTGGATGAAATTGGGGTTACGGTTGAGGAGTTCAGCCAAGGAGCAACCAAAGAGTCTGGTGAAGTGGTTACATGAGTGTGGACCAAGGTCACATGCTGTAAGAGCTTTACCGTGAGATTAACAGTGATAGTGACGACTAACTTAACCATTGTAGGATACAGGCAAAAACAACTGCAGAAAAGATTTAGATTCATGCAAATTCAGTGTATGTATCCTTCTTCTTGGTTCTTTCGGTAAAGTCACGTAGAAGGGAAATAATAAAATAATAAAAATAAAACATAATCGAACGCTGTTTTTCCGACAGACCTGTTCTTCACCTGGGGACGGCTGCTTGCGTTGTGGCCAAAACGTCGTGAGAATTGTATTTTATTATGTTTTATTGTTATTATTTTATTATTTCCCTTCTATGTGACTTTGCCGAAAGAACCAAGAAGATGAATCCCTGCAGTCACGAAAGCTTTAAATCGAAATGTATGTATTCTGTTCCCTCTTACAGTGCCCAGTGAACCTCTGCTGTGCAAGTTTGCAGACGGGGGTCAAAAAAAGAGGCTAAGCCATAACAAATACCTGCAGAATGGACGGGCATGGCAGCGCGAAGCTGAGGGCCGCATCGTAAGCTTTCACTTCTCATGCCCACACGCAACGATTGCAACACATCAAATGAGCTAACGTTGAGAGTGAAATGGAACGTAAAATGCATTAGTGTCATTAAAGCAAGTAAGGAACACATTACTATCTTATACTGCTGCCATTTGTCTAATAATTAACTTGTATTGTTTTATCTGAGATTTTTAATAAAATTGTATTGATGCCCTCTTTTTTAAACCACAGACTGGGATGACCTTAACGTATGATCCTGCAGCTGCTTTACATAATGGGTAAGCTTAATTGCACCAATTGTGCACATTTTATGAAATTATGCCCTTGTGGTTCATGCAAATTCAGTTTTTTTTTACCAAATGTTAACATATTTGAAATTCTGTGCCTACCTCTAATTTAGCAGTCTTTTCATTTAATTAAATTTCTTAATCCTAATTTTTACTACTGGTGTTGAATATCGTGTTGAATATGGTGTAAAATATATAAAATCATTGTAAACAAAACTTTATCATGCCATTGTCAATTCTTATTTCTGAAAGTGAAGTTAAATTGATGACAAATCCCGACTCAACAAAAACAAGTAAAATGAAAACTTGAAAATGCTAAACAACAGCTTTACTTTCTCGATTTAAAGCTTTCGTGACTGCAGGGATTCATCTTCTTGGTTCTTTCAGTAAAGTCACGTAGAAGGGAAGTAATAAAATAATAAAAATAAAACATAATACAATTATTCTCACGACGTTTCGGCCACAACGCAAGCAGCCGTCCTCAGGTGAAGAATTCTTCTTGTGGCCGAAACGTCGTGAGAATTATTTTATTATGTATTATTTTTATTATTTTATTACTTCCCTTCTACGTGACTTTACCGAAAGAACCAAGAAAACAGCTTTACTCTTGGTATAATCATAACCCTGATTGGAGTTGTTACACTTTGTTGCGTGTCATAGGTTTTATTCTACACCGTACAGCATGGCAGCTAACCGCATGGTGTCCCACACTCAGATGGCACCGTACCTGGCTGCTAGCCCCATCTCCACATATCAGGTACCACAACACCTACACTCGAGACTGCATTACGCAATTCTCATTTCCAGGAGCCATGTAAATCGAGTTCGAATTAAAAAAATATTGTATCCTGCCAGCACGTTGCAATTTGTTTGTGTCAACTGGAGTTGGCTGTTAATTAGGGCGTGGTCAGAATTCTCTTTGGCCACGGTTTTTTCAGGGTCTGGCTTGAATTCCCGAAGTCGGAATTCTAACTGAACGGGAACACACACCACGAAACATGTTTTAAGACAAAAAGGCTGTAAGCGGTGGGATAATAAGAATAATAATTTTACATTGATTTTAACATCAAACAATTGACGTTTAATTTTGTCAGTGATATGGTCTTGACATTTTTCCTGTGGGAAGTCTTAATCTGGGAGTGTTTCTGGGAAAGATTTCCCCAACTGGTGATAACTCGACCTGCTCAGCAAATCATGAAAACGCCAATCTTTATTTGCTAACTTGAGTTGTCACTCGACTTTAGTTCTGGGAGAAGTAAGGTCAACCCAGTCCAACGCAGGGTTACTTGAGTTGGTTGTTCCATGGACACAGGGTACAAGTGTGCTAATAGGTGTGGGTAATGTGGTCTGCTTGAAAACGATTAATTTATTGATCGGTGTTTTAAAAAGCTAAAATAAGACAAATGTTTACTAAACAAAGGTTTACATAACTACAATACAAATAATTCCAAATCAAATTCATTACACACTCATAATTAAAAATGTACAGTATTTGTTTCCCCATTAAAAAAAAACCTGCATATACACTTCAATTCGAGTAGTATTCAACACGATGTTGGACATTACCCAAAGGTGAAATGATGAGTAGAATATACCAACGCTCTAAGCTTAGCAACACGAACCATTAATTAGCACATTGGGAATTCTGGGATGCATGCTTTTCATGAAATGTTCATACTCACAGTGAGGTAAGTGGGAAGCAAGGCATCGAAATAGCCAAACGAATGTGTACGTACGTGACTCTCTCGCAAGCATTGCAATGTTTACATACATGGTGTGTGACTGCGAGTATTTTAATGTGCATGTACATGGTGGGTGAATGTGCTCTGCAGGTTCACAGCACGTCCTGGATGCCCCAGCAGCAGTATGTAATGCCACCAGCGGTAAGCCATATCAGCAGGAACAGAGGTGCAATAATTCCCTCAATTAGGGAGCAGGCACACAGAGCCAAACCAGCCCTCCTTCAGGCACACTGGCATTTCTTAATGGATTAACATCACAGGTGACATTCACTAAACTAGGCCAAGTTATCCCTTAAATGTAACGCCAGTGGGTATACTTTTGTTTACAGCATATCAGTCAAAGTAATATGTTTTGCATGAAAAGTAATTGTGTGGAAATAGTTTATTTGATCGAATTATGTTTATTTTGCTGGACATTTTCTTTTCCACTACATGTCCTTAAATTAATTTCTCCACGTATATGTTGTATTTATCTACAGCTTTCAAGCTGTCGATACATAATTTATTGATACTATTTTAATAATAAAATCAAGGTTGGTCATGGAAGAGTCATTTCTCGTGTCCTCATAAATTAATCAAGGACAGTAACATCTCCTGTGCATACTGCTACACGCAAACATGTTTTCCATCTTCCTGTCATGATAGCGTAACACTGCACTGTGTGGCTTGTATGGCCTCCAGGGCGCTGTGATATCTCCTTCCTTGGATCACACCATGTCCTTGCAGCAGGCGGGAATGATGGGACCCCTCGCCCAGCAGATGAGTCACCTGTCATTGGGCAGCACACCCACCGTAAGTATCGTGATAAAAGCACAGACGCGGATGGCCTTAAGAAAGCCAGCGTTGAGCTCGGATAACAAAAAAAAAACCTTTCATGAATAAAAGCTACCCTTTATTCATTTTCTTGTTATGTTTATTGGTCACATATCACAAATAATGTTTCGTTTTTCTGCAGTTGACATCTAATTTGAAAAGATGCAACAAAATATACCTTTATTTTTTTTTACTTTTTCCATATTACCTGTGAAAATATTATTTCGTTTTTACAATTAATAACACACTGTGAATGCATTACTATGCAGTACTAATTTAACGTGCAGTATCTTTAAAAATCCCTGTGATCTCCCTTTCCCACACTACATGTTATTTCTAACAATTCCATCATACAGCATAAGCAAATCCATGTATCTATTTAAGCTAATTATACATTAACCAAGTAATTAATTCTGTTCTCTAATTATTAGGCACACAGCCTAATCAATAATTTATGCATGCTGGAATTTATCTAATGGCTTCACATTTGAGTGGGTTAAATTGACTTTTTTTGAAAGCTGGAAGACATGTCTTTGACACCTGTATCAAAGACTGCCACCTGGTGCACCATCTTAATACAGCACCTGTAGAGATATGCTGGTCAGAGACAAAGGTCATCAACAAGGTTGTGACAGTTGAGAACCACGGCTCTGTGGTTGCAGGTATAGCTACATAAGTAATAGACTATATGGAGAGTTTTGTATGATTAAGGTGGGCTGTTGTGGATTAAATATTTACCCATGTTGTTTTTTTTGACAGTACATGACAACCGGACACCAGGGCACTTACATCCCCCAGTACACCCCTATCAATGCCTCATCAATCGATGTAAGTTTTACCTTTGACTCTTAGATTATTTGATATGGCCTTTAATAATACACATGTGCTGACATTGCCTATCAGAATCATTAAGTACACTAACTACTGTGTACTTATTGTCTTTTACAAAATCATAACATTGTGATATTCTCTGGGAGGTTGCTTGCCATCTACTCAAAAAACCATCTCAAATGTACTTAGTTATACAGTTGAACTCTGCGGCCATATGGGGATGGTTTTTTAGTGGAACCTGTAATCTGCGACAAACTAATAATTACTCCAAAAATCCACAACAAATATTTGCAGGGACGTAGATAGAGAAAATAATAACAATAAAATAATAAAAATACAAATAAAGTGAATTCAATAAAAATAAAAAATAAAGTGAATTCACTTTATTTTTAATTAAAATTTTATTGTTGTTATTTTCTATCTACATGACTTTACCAAAAGATACATAGAATATTAATTCCTGCAGTCACGAAAGTTTTAAGTCAAAATTTTAACATTTGCAGATTAAAGGAACTGCATGGAATGTGACTAATAAACACTCCAAATGTCTCGATTTAAAGCTTTCGTGACTGCAGTGATTCATCTTCTTGGTTCTTTCGGTAAAGTCACGTAGAAGGGAAGTAATAAAATAATAAAAATAAAACATAATAAAATAATATAATAAAATAATTATTTTTTTATACGTATTTTATTATGTTTTATTTTTATTATTTTATTACTTCCCTTCTACGTGACTTTACCGAAAGAACCAAGAAGATGACTCCAAATGTCGTGAGAATATTACAAATTGTAGGATTTTCACTATTTATTTCCAAAACCTAAATGTAGAAAATATCCCGTCATCTCATTCCCATCACAGTGTCTCCCGAATTTTACGAAGAATTCGCCACCCTCCCCAAAATGTGAACTTTAGAATTTTCAAAATGCCCTCAGGAGAGGCTCTCTATAAAGCTCCATCTAGTGGAGGCCTTCCGCCAGCAGTGGTGGGAGCAAGCATTTGCAGGGCTGTGCCTAAATTTCGATTTAAAGCTTTCGTGACTGCAGGGATTCATCTTCTTGGTTCTTTCGGTAAAGTCACGTAGAAGGGAAGTAATAAAATAATAAAAATAACACATAATAAAATAATTCTCACGACGTTTCGGCCACAAGAAGGATTCTTCACCTGAGGACGGCTGCTTGCGTTGTGGCCGAAACGTCGTGAGAATTATTTTATTATGTTTTATTTTTATTATTTTATTATTTCCCTTCTACGTGACTTTACCGAAAGAACCAAGAAGAGGGCTGTGCCTGTTTAAGCCTCTTTAGATTCTGAGTTCCTTTCGGATTTGTTTTCTTTATAACAATATGCATTTCAATCTTGATTTGAAGCTTTCGTTACTGCAGGAATCCATATTCTTGGTTGTTTCGGTAATGTCACGTAGGTAGAAAATAAAATAACATTTTATGCATTTCTTTACATTGGAATTCTCTCTTTTAGGACTCTAGCGGGCAGCAACAAGGAGTCTCTATGGAGGCCACAGAGCATACCCAGTACTCATACCAACAAGCAAAGTGATGCAAGGTATGAATATATACTGTTGTATTGAGATATTGTACCACATCGCACACTCCCGAAATTTGGAATTAAACTGTTTGAACATAGCTGTTTCTTTTTGATATTGAGCGTGATTGCTTTTTTTCTATTAAAAGTACGGTATTTTTTTTCAGATGAAGCCTGACTTGAAAACTGGCTGATGAAGAGATCAAAGTTGCCTTCAACCTGAAGTGCTTTTGGCATGGATGCAATTTTATTATTATTGTTCACTACGGAAAGGTTAAATTTTAATATCCACGAAATGTCAATTCAAATAACTTTTCCACATCCCTACTTTCACACCATCTGTACTTGTAATATGTTTATTTTACCAAAAGTCATTTAAAGAAAAAAACTTGAAATTATCAAAAGATATATTTTATAAAATCTTTGTTTTGTGGGTTCTGATGGTGCTTATATTACCGTGATAACTGATTTTTTTTTTAAATCAGTGTTACATTGACTCTGCCAGGATTTCCTAAACATCCTGGAACATTTACAGCACAGTCTTTGGCTTTGCTACATCCATTTATAGCATAATCAGAACTTTTCTGGGTCATTTTGTTTGTGGGAACTGGTGGGGCTTTAAGGCAATGGTGTTTGTGATTTGTATTTATTTATTTTGTCATTGGTGTTGTAAATCTTTCAAAGAATGTTCAAAGAAAATGATCAGCAGTTGTTTTCGCCTTATTTTATAGTTTTGGCTTTTGTGTGTCCTCTGAAATATTGATTGCAATTAAAATTTCTGTCATTGAGACTGTAGGACATGCGAATTGCTGGTGATTGGTGTATATTCTTGCCGTGCTGTAGGTAATGTTTTCGATGTAATAGTATGTTACGTCATTGCGGTCTTCATTCTTAGAAGATGTTTTCCTTCATTGTTTTTGTTACAAAAGTAAATTTATGGATTTTTCTGATTTAACGTTTGATACTTGTTTTAAATGGGAAAACTAATTCTGAAATCTTGTAGGATAGATTTTATGAAAAAGAGATACTGCTATTTAAATAAAATGACAAAAACAACAAAAAAGCAAAACAAAAAAACCTAAAAATACCTTTGTGAAGCGGGATTTGGAGTGGAAATCTGTATGTTTAGATATGAGTGCTGATAATCTAAGTGAGAATGTTTTTGAGAAGTTATTTTGAACCAATCATAGACTAGTTTTAATAGAAATAAGGTTTATCTTTGTGTTGAATACTTCCTAAACCTTCACAGCAAGAAGACGGTCAACAAACTTTAGTTGATTTCAAAATAATGATGTTTTTAACAATGCATTAAAAAAAAACGTTACAGTAATGGTAATAATATATATTAGTTTTGAACGTGTAAGGGCTGTGTGCTGGCATGGAATCAGACTGTCACTTGTTTCTGGAAAACAACAATGAGGACACGATTATTAGGATTGTTCAGCCAGAAGAGGAGAAAATAGCACTTGTGTGAGTTGCAGTTGTGGAACATGCTTTGGTCAGGTTGGGTCATTAACCAAAGACTTGGATGTTCTCGTAGCTAAGTAAAATCTTTGGTTTTGTTTTGGCATGAATGTGCAGGGCAAGTGTGCGCTTTTGTTTTTCTAGGTGCATTTAAATGAAGGCTTAAAACAAATAAAAAAACTGGTGTGTGCACCATAGTTATTGAAAGTTAAAGGGCAGTCTCTCCCAGGTTTGTTCCCTTGGAATATGCAAAGGCTTCCATCATGCTTCAAGCTGGAAGGGTTACTGGGAATTAAGTCTTCCAGTGGGGATACCTCCTGCTTTGTACCAGGAGATGCAGATGATGATATCTACCTCAGATTGTTTCTTCAATGTCGGCAGCTTGCGTGGTCACAATGGGCACGTGTTGTAAGCGCTGCATTCATGAGTTTGAAGTTGTGTATGTGGGCACGTCTTTAAAGCAAGCCTGATGTTGTTGCACAGAAAAGAGTATATCCCAAGGAGCAATGATGGTAATACAACTTGTGGAGAGTCTGCAAGGTGTGCTTTTACTGAAAAGTGCTTCTCGTGTGGCTGCCTATCCAGATAGCATTGCCCTGTTCTTTAAAGAATGGGAAAATTGTCCTGCTCATTGTGTTCGATTGTAAATGTCAAATTACCTTTTTAAAGCTCTACAATTTATGCTGCTATATTTTCAATGGCCAGTTAGTCACAGATCGATTGGTTAAGCTGGCCGATTCGAATAAACGCAACACCATAGCCACATTCACCGCGTTTGCAATGTGGAATAGATTAATTGATATTGGATATATGCAGTTTAAAATACATTGACTAAAGTAATTATTAGAAATATTTTAACATACCCATTGATGCTGCTTTAAATTATGCGACTTTGTTGTTTACGAACAATACACCATTTCCACCATGTCTTGTTTTATGTACATAGAGCAGCTTCCACTGTCGTATGTAGACAGATGTTAAATTATCAAAAGTATAATTTATAAGAAAGGCCTTTTGTACAGAATGAGATACGTGTATATGATCACAAGAGTGAATGATTTGTTTTTTTAATTTGTGTTTGTGCTGCCTGGACTTGCCAGTGGGAATTGTATCAGTGCCCCTTTTGGATGATTTTTTGAATTTTCACGCTGATGGTAAATGACTTTGCTGTAGAATTGTGGGGGTTAATGCTGTTTGGAGCTCAGAGTGAAATGCTCTGTGCCAACAAAAAAAAACGAATAAAAAGAATATTTCATTGGTTGTGGTGGATGTTTTTTTTTGCAATTGTAGTACCGTACTGTGTTTCATTGCGTCGAGTGATTGTTTTGTGTAGTAACATTGTGCGGATAGATTTTAGCACGTGACTGTCCACACACCACATGAGTGTGATGTCTGCAAAAAAAATAAACTGCTTCTTTACATATCACTTAAACTAATAGTTACAAATTTTTCTTGAACCCAAATTTTACAAATGTGCTATCAGTATGTATATACCAGGGACGTACGGTCAGGGGAGGCAGGGGAGGCAGAGCCTCACCTGACATACTCCAATTAAAATAGCTGTTACGAAAAGTAAAAAAAAAGAATCAAAATAAATATTAAGATTTTTCCACTGATCTGTTATAAATGTTATTTCTGTACGATATCCAATCATTTTTATAGTAAAAATTGCCAAATTTGCGGAAACTCCGTTGCAAATACAGGAAGAGAAGAGAGGTGAGGCAGCGACGAGCTCAGCCTCCCCTCTGATTGCGCAACCCCTCAGTAACTGGATGGAGCGTAGGCAATAAGCGCGTGCCTGTCACTATCTCAGTATGTCACCAATGTAATGTTTGTAGACCCATTCACTTCATGTCCTCGCCTTCCATACTCCAGGTAACCTATTTCACGTATGTGTATAAAGATATTTAGGCTCGCTGGTCTCGTCATGAAACTGCAATGAAAAAACACCAGGGGAGGCAGCTATCACATCTGCCTCACTGAGGGGGATGTGTCTAACATGCCCCCCTCATTGAGGCCACGCCCCTCTGAGGCCACGCCCCCCTCAGTGTGTGAATCTGGCTCTGACACGAGCCAGTGCCTCCCCAGCCATTGACCTCACCGCACGTCAACTGGTATGCACTGCATTTTGAACTTTTGTCGCACGAAACGTATTCAACCGTGCTAATCGGAGCATCATGTCATTAGATGAAATGTCCATCAGATCTGAGAGCATTGTGAGGCTTCGTCAGGTGACGACCCAATGAAACTAACACCACAGAGGTAACTCTATCCCTTGGATTCAGTCGGGGGAAGCACCTCCCCTCTCCGCCCTGCATGCAAAAATAGAGTTCGTCACTGGACAGTCAACCCGATATTTTAGTTCTCAGAGCTGGCATTTATCCACATCAAGTGAAGTCCAAACTTTAATGTAATTGAGTTTTTTTTTTGTATTCGTGCAGTGTGACCAGTCTGAGACCATTAACTCGCCACACTTGAGAACCCAGTTTACATCACAAGCAGCTTGGCCTGGATTTTAACCCACGTAGCTCGGTCGTGCAAGCTCAGCACTCTGACCTATTGAGCCCCTCAAATCTAAAAACCGGTTCAAATATCACCACACCTGTCAACCCAGTGAAGGAGCTCAAGAAGAACATGGAGGTCACAGATAAGAGCAAAGAGGTTTCGTTTATTCGTGAAATATTGAAAATCTTCGACTTATTGCCAAGGCTACATGTAGTACAGTTTCAGTGATACTGATCAATGGACTGCATTGGTAGTGTCATAATCAACACTGCCAAATAACAGTAGGAATTCTGTACTATAATAGGCAATAGGCCTTAAAAGTCATTACCATACTGCATCACTGATACCTGTCAACCCCTTATCACTGCCTACCTTATTACAGACCAATTCAGAGCTTATTGGTCACTTCGTGCCCTTATAAATCTCAGCGTCCATCCTACAAAGTCCCATCACAAGGGAAAAACACAAATAGACAACAAAAATGTTGCCCGTATTGATACGGGCTGTACCTCCGCATAGACCTGAAAACCCAATTTCCCCTGTACAAGAATACGGGGTAACCCGTATGGGTCCACAGCTATACACCAACCACCACCAACCACCACCAACCACCGACATCATCATCATTACTCGCCACTGACGTGACCCGCGAAGTAGCCGGTGCTGGTGGTGGCCAGAGGTCGCAAACGGGTTTTGATTTGATTATTGGTTTTTTACCGTTTTATCTGGCAACAAAACTGACACCTTTTTTTGCAAGGAGTCATGTTTGCATAGACCACAATACCTGCAGTCATAATGCAAACAAAAAACACAACTCTGAAAATGTATGCACTGTCCTTGAAGTTGATTGGTCCACACCCGAGACAGCTTTCCTTAGAGCCTAGTCTCACATGGTGTTGGACCAGATGACGCATTATGACTGCAGGTATTGTGGTCTATGCAAACATGACTCCTTGTAAAAAAGGTGTCAGTTTTGTTGCCAGATAAAAGGGTAAACAACCAATAATCATATTTTGCTACTGGCAAATGAGGTTCCAATGGGGTTTTGATTCCTTACCCGTACCCGGCCGCACCAGGGGTACCCGTTCCCTACCCATACCCTACCCGAAATGAGTGACAAACGGTTACTCACCAGTGACGCACGGCCTACCCGTACCCGGCCGCACCAGAGTCGCAAACGGGTACCCGTACCCGTACCTGGCCGGGTACGGGTAGCCGGGTATCGGGTAGGGTACGGGTATCGGGTACCCGATTGCGACCTCTGGTGGTGGCACAGCCCACGGTGACCCCCATCCGTTTGCTGCGTTGTAGCGAATTGATGACTGTGACAACCGAGCCGCCCAGAAATTGACGGCGCGATGGAGGAGGAGGAGGAAGGGGTCATTGCTGGGAAACCCCGGCGCAGACAGACAGACAGCAGGAGAAGCAGCTCGTCGTCTTCCACGTCATGCACTCATCACCATCGCCCCCAGAAACACTCGTAGGACACTAAACACGAGTCCCGAAAGTAGCAATCGCGATGGTGTATAGAGCAGACAGACAGACGCACGTGCATGCGTGTGTGTGTGAGAAACGACGTGGCCCTTGTTCTGAGAATAAGACTCGTCGGGTAGATTTTACTACTGTCTATCCATTGTGCCGGGAGATCACTAACAGCTGACTCATAGCTGACTCATATGTGTCACCTGTGTGGCTATAGCTGACCCATAGCTGTCACCTGCCTGGCTATAGCTGACTCATAGCTGTTACCTGTCTGGCTATAGCTGACCCATAGCTGTCACCTGCCTGGCTATAGCTGACTCATAGCTGTTACCTGTCTGGCTATAGCTGACCCATAGCTGTCACCTGTCTGGCTATAGCTGACTCATAGCTGTCACCTGTCTGGCTATAGCTGACTCATAGCTGTCACCTGTCTGGCTATAGCTGACTCATAGCCATCACCTGTCTAGCTACAGCTGACTCATAGCTGTCACCTGTCTGGCTATAGCTGACTCATAGCTGTCACCTGTCTGGCTATAGCTGATCCATAGCTGTCACCTGTCTCGCTATAGCTGACTCATAGCTGTCACCTGTGTGTCTATAGCTGACTCATAGCTGTTTCCTTTCTGGCTACGGCTGACTCATAGCTGTCACCTGTCTGGCTATAGCTGACCCATAGCTGTCACCTGTCTCGCTATAGCTGACTCATAGCTGTCACCTGTGTGTCTATAGCTGACTCATAGCTGTTACCTGTCTGGCTACAGCTGACTCATAGCTGTCACCTGCCTGGCTACAGCTGACTCATAGCTGTCACCTGTCTGGCTATAGCTGACTCATAGCTGTCACCTGTCTGGCTATAGCTGACTCATAGCTGTCACCTGTCTGGCTATAGCTGACTCATAGCTGTCACCTGTCTGGCTATAGCTGGCTCATAGCTGTCACCTGCCTGGCTACAGCTGACTCATAGCTGTCACCTGTCTGGCTATAGCTGACTCATAGCTGTCACCTGTCTGGCTATAGCTGACTCATAGCTGTCACCTGTCTGGCTATAGCTGACTCATAGCTGTCACCTGTCTGGCTATAGCTGACTCATAGCTGTCACCTGTGTGGCTATAGCTGACTCATAGCTGTCACCTGTCTGGCTATAGCTGACTCATAGCTGTCACCTGTGTGGCTATAGCTGACTCATAGCTGTCACCTGTGTGGCTATATCTGACTCATAGCTGCCACCTGTCTCGCTACAGCTGACTCATAGCTGTCACCTGTGTAGCTACAGCTGACTCATAGCTGTCACCTGTCTGGCTTTATCATCAGCAGCAGCCATGCTCATTCAAAGGTCCATCTTGCACAGGGTCAATGTTCCCTAACGTGGCTGCCACGCTGTGGTTTGTCTTCACCGCCGGCCATCGTCACTTCTCGCCTTGTTCCCTGGCCACGCCCACGGACTTACTTTTCCTAGCAGTACAAATTGTCTCTAACCTTGCGGGTTCTCTCTCATTAATGTGCTCCGCTTTTCGTCTCCCAGTGTAACCCCAAGCATGCACACCGCCAGAACCGGCCCTAGACCTTTGGGGGCCCTAAGCAAAATTTGGTTGGAGGCCCCTTTGATGTATAATTTTTTTCACCCACTAGCTAGCAGAGACTCTAGGGTGCCCTCTGCTGGCCACGGGGCCCTTTGCAATTGCAAGGGTCGCTTAGTGGCTGGGCCGGCTCTGCACACCGCCGTTCGAAACAGAGCAGCAATGAATGTCGTAAATGTGAGCCAGTCATTTGTCATTGTGGGATAACGATCGGGTTTGCAACCAGATGTAGAGAGCATTTGAGCTGCCAACAATATTTGTTTCCGACAATGTGTTTACAAATCGTGCGCGTTGATGTACCTGCGTTTCCATGCCTCCGTCGTAAGCAATGGAGCTGGAGGGATGCTCGCCAGAGTCTCGTCGCTACCTGATCGAGTGCTTTATGCCAGAAATACAAAAGCTCGTGCAGCCTCATCCTGTGTTGCCTCTTTTAATTGTCACATTGAGCGAGTAAGAACGCCAGCAGGTCGAGAGCGTGGAGAAAACATGTAAGAACAAAGCCGCGAAGCTTCTCTTTGACAAGATTAAGATGAAAGTCGGAGAACATCGCTGCTTTGCCGAGCTCCTGATGCCCCTGCGAGCAGAGCCGGCCCTAGACCGTTGGGGGCCCTAAGCAAAATTTGGTTGGAGGCCCCTTTGATGTATGATTTTTTTCACCCACGAGCTAGCAGTGACTCTAGGGGGCCCTCTGCTGGCCACGGGGCCCTTTGCAATTGCAAGGGTCGCTTAGTGGCTGGGCCGACTCTGCCTGCGAGTAACGAATCAATTGCACGTGGCGGCATATATTTCTGACGACTCGAATGGTTGTGTCGACCTTCCTCTACCCGAGGAGGAGAACGTTTATGAGATGGAAGTCGAGCTCATTAATCTTTTGGCTCCGATGATCATAAAACAAATTAAGTACTATGAAGTGATGATGGATATGTATGATGTGTTCGATGAAGAAGACATCCGTCAGGTATTAATTTGTCACGTATAGGCTGTGCATCTTGTCATGGTCTACGGCTTGTGAGGCTGCCAATGAACAAAGCCACTTTTCAAGTTTTCACTTCAGTGCAGTAAACAATCACTATTTTTACAATAGGTTGCTTAAGAATGGCTTGCAGAAAAAAAATATTTTGTGTTTTGTCTGGCACAGACTACGGCCGGCACTGGATTAAGTGTTTGAGGGCTGAGTGCTGTTGTAATTGTGGATGCCCTCTTTGTGCAGTACAGGATAATAATGTAATTCCCTGGGACTGTTTTGCTGTTAACCCATACCCAAAGCCAAACACTAATTTGATAGGTACCATGTTTATTTTAGTTCTGGTGTTTAAATACGATGTATGGATTGCAAATATTTTAATTTCAACACGCAACTTATTGCAACACTATTGTTTTAGTCAATTAAAATTGACATGAAAAATCCCTTGAGGTGGAAGATCTCATTTGCAAGGGTGTCGATTGACATACATAGCAAGCACGTAATGACAAACATTTTAGATCTGTTCAGAACACGGTTTACATTTATGCAATGAATATCACATCCAGACATGTAAATAAAGAAGTAAATACATAATTTAATTGTGCACATCGCAAGCTCATAGATAATTCACTCTATAATGATGTGCAGGTGTGTTTTAATGAAATATTTAATAGGTTGCGGCTGGTGGCATATTTTAGTGCACCTCTAGAATTTATTGCTGTTGGTGTATTAAAATCTCTTGTTAGCTTCAGTGTTATTTTTCACATGGTCCTTGCGAAGACATTTTAATTGATGCCCTTTCCTATTTTTGACGCCACTATATCCTGGCTCCTTTTGTCAGACATTTCCACGGGGTCTAAACGGTTGTGTTTACCCCTTGTTGCAGCGGACAACGCCGTGACTTGATCACAGCTTCAGCGATAACAATCAGGCACTCTGGCCATGACAATGGCCCAACGACACATTAAATGTAGCCCACGGCATCACTCCAATCTTACAATTAAAGGCCTGCTGCAGCCTTTAGACTACTTTTTTTCTGGTAGGAACCTCCTGGTTACACCAGCCCACAGGGGATTATTGTGTCCGTCCGACCGTCGTGCATCCAAAAATGGGAGGGTTGGGGCTGGGTGGAGAGGGGAGGGTGGGGAGGGGCTGGGTGGGGAGGGTGGGGAGGGGCTGGGTGGGGAGGGTGGGGCTGGGTGGGCGGTGGGAGGGGTGGGGCTGGGTGGGGAGGGGTTGGTCACCCCGTGGTGCCCTTATAAAACTCAACGTTTAACCTACTCACGCCGGCTTGTGCCCGTCCTCACAGTCGGCCATATTTGCGGAATACACCACGCCGCCGTTGACCCTGGCCATTGACCGAGCAACCCAACGTTCCTACCAGCTCCCTCCGCAGGAATGTGTTTTTAAACGTAATGTATCACACTCGACTCTGAGAGGGCTGCCCAGGCGTGGGATGCTCTGCCCCAAACAGCCTCCGTGGCCATTCGAGATACGAGCGCAGGGAACGGCAGCCTGCGGCTCTTGAAATATTGTTGTTGTTTTTTTACACCGAATAAATGTTTTTTTTATCTTGTTTTGGTTGCCGATACCTAATGAATAAACACATTCCTGTGGAGGGAGCTGGTAGGAACGTTGGGTTGCTCGGTCAATGGCCAGGGTCAACGGCGGCGTGGTGTATTCCGCAAATATGCCCGACTGTAAGGGCGGGCACAAGCCGGCGTGAGTAGGTTAAACGTTGAGTTTTATAAGGGCACCACGGGGTGACCAGCCCCTCCCCACCCAGCCCCACCCCTCCCACCCCCATCAAGCCCCACCCTCCCCACCCAGCCCCTCCCCACCCTCCCCACTCAGCCCCTCCCCACCCTCCCCTCCCCACCCAGCCCCACCCAGCCCCTCCCAACCCTCCCCACCCAGCCCCTCCCCACCCTCCCCACCCTCCCCTCCCCTCCCCACCCAGCCCCTCCCCACCCTCCCCACCCAGCCCCTCCCCACCCAGCCCCTCCCTCCCCACCCAGCCCCTCCCTGCACGACGGACGGACAGAATAATCCCCTGTGGGCTGGTGTAACCAGGAGGTTCCTACCAGTATAATTGCTGCTGATAGCTCTTTGTCTCCGCAGATTCTGGCTGAACCCGAGACGAGGGCCAAAAAGGAAGTTTCTGGCAATTTTAGTGCGCAAGCCACCAGGATGGTTTGACAAATTTATCAATGCGCTGCACCGTAACTGCCACGGAGAACTCGCCATATATCTGCTGGGAAGTGACTCAGGTATGTTTAAACGAGTCTTCACTTTTATGAATATGTTATAATCACATACATTGTTACTTGTCATTGTTTTAAAACCAACAAATATTTTCAGGCAATAAAGCTCCAGCCAAGAAAAGTCCAATTTTGGTGGGCACAGCATTTATGAGCTCTATCATGGTAATGATGTACATTTTTGTTTACGTCTCTTATTTCTTTAGGTTCTAATACAACTGACCAAAAAGCCTGAAAAAGAATGTGAACCTGTAGTTCCAGCATTGGAAGCACACGGAAATCCAGAAGCACGAAACACTGGCACTGGCATCGGTAACAGTGACTCTGCGGAGAATTCGATCGTGTTCTTAGGTTTTTTCGGTAAAGTCACGTAGAAAGTAAAATAAAATAAAAACAAAAATCACGACGTTTCGGAGGCAACACAAGTCTCCGTCATCAGGTGGGACCGTCACAGCCAGATTAGCTGTATCACAGCCAGATTAGCTGTAACTTGATACAGCTAATCTGGCTGTGACGGTCCCACCTGATGACGGAGACTTGTGTTGCCTCCGAAACGTCGTGATTTTTGTTTTTATTTTATTTTACTTTCTACGTGACTTTACCGAAAAAAACCTAAGAAGATGATTCCTTGCAGTCACGAAAGCTTCAAATCTAGAATTAATTCGATCGTGGATGCCGCCTCAAACAATACATTGGAATGTAGCGTGAAAGACCGTGTTGGACCAACGTGCAATCCATCCCGTGAGTATAATAACTACTGTATCGTTTTTAATCAGACGAGTGCATAGGCCGTAAATGTTGCACGTTTATCACTTTTTTTCGTTTCAACTTCCATAGCTGATCAGAGGCTGTCCTAGTAGAGGATGTAAGCACCAGATGCCTGCCATTCATGTCAAAAAATACTTGTAGTAAAATACTTTTGTTGATCTTCTTGGTTCTTTCGGTAAAGTCACGTAGAAGGGAAGTAATAAAATAATAAAAATATAAAAATATGTTTTATTTTTATTATTTTATTACTTCCCTTCTACGTGACTTTACCGAAAGAACCAAGAAGATGAATCCCTGCAGTCACGAAAGCTTTAAATCGAAACTTTTGTTGATGTTTTTGTTATTGCAACTACTGTACAATTATTGTTATTGTGTTTGTTACTGGAAAACAATAGCATGCCTTTTAAGTGCAACAACTGTATCCTCTTATTGCAAATACATCATTAATGTATGGGGAGTACGTGTGATAAAATGCTAATAGTGCTGTCATTCTTATTATAATTATCAGTCTTATTTCCCAGTTTGAATAGGTTATCAATTGAGGTACAGATCGTCCCATGTCAGGTATTTAATTTCTGTGGAAACAATTAATACTGTAAGCAGGTCTGTAAATGTTGGTCCAACAGCTGGTCCAGTTTATTTAATGGTATCCACAGATATTTCGTCTCGTCTTAAATTATTTAGTGATCCTGCGAAGGCAGTGGTGCAAAAGCACAATTAACAACAACAAAATGCCAGAAACTTCGCCTATCATATGTAGTTTTCATATTAAGGCAGCATTATTGAATAATATGTTTGAGTCTTTTATTTTAATAAAGATAGGCTTCAGGGTTTGGCTAAAGATAAAATATAGCAAAACAACATTCATACACAACAAAGTTCACGGAAGATAATATTATAATTGTTGGAGGGACACAACGTATTTAAGGCAAACTGGGATCAAAATCGTGTAATATCGGTAAGGAAGAGCAGTTTGCATTGGGAAAGCATCAGATAGAGACTAAAGGCCATATTGCATTGTGATACGGTGTTTCCTTTTCAGAATTAAAAGAGGATGAACAAGGTGCCGGCTCGTCATCCAATGCGATAACCCTGAGAGGTGGCGCAACTGGCACTTCATGGTGAAAATGTTATCATCTGCGTCCCGACGGGTAGTGGGAAAACCAGGGTGGATGTGTACATCACTCAATATCACTTGAACAAACTGCAGGGCAAAGGGAAAGTCGTCGTCCTCGTGAACAGGGTAATTATCAGTGGGCATTGAACATTCAGTACATATTACAAAAGTAAACTGTTGTTGGTTTTATTGAGAGATGCATTACAATCTGAATGAAGCACCGTTCTTAAAACTATCTATGATGCTTGTAGGGTCATTCATACTTACGTGTTAAGTTATGACTTATGATGTGTCATAATACTGTACTGATCAGAGGTGAAACGATTGACCTTTTGGCAATTTCATAAAAATTGTTAGGATTCAGGGTCGCGATTCGATTGAAGCTAGTGGTTGCAGCTGTTACTTAAACCCATTACACAATTCCCGAGCACAGGCCCAAAGGCTCAAAAACATCAAATGGCTGGCAACAGCACGACAGTTGACATCGATAACATTTAAAACGTCTCTTGATTTCAGCGAGGTTACAGGAGCTTGGTAAAAAAAAAAGACAATGGGAGGGCATTTCAAAGTCGAGCAGTGCGAGGAAAGACGGAGAAAGATAAGTGCTTTGACCTGCACTATTTTTGTGTATGTTATTTAACGTAATATTGTGAGCTTAAGGGTCCATATTAGTTAATGCATTGATGCATTGTTATACTTTATTCTTTATTGTACGAAGATTGTACGTTTCACTTTCATGATGGTGTTGTTCAGGTGGCACTGGTGGACCAGCTGTCAAAAAATGAGTTCAAGCCCCCGCTGAAAGGCTACACTGTGCAAGCCACGAGAGGGGACCCTCCACTCAAGGAACCACTGGATAACATAGTGAGGCAACATGACGTGCTCGTCTACACTGCTCAGACCCTGGAAAATTCCCTTTGCAAATTGGACAATGAGGAAAATGATGGAATCGACATCAGTGGAACATATATTCACTCATCAGCAAGACCTTGTGTTAGGCGGATGTGTTGTGGGTATTGCTTGGCAGTATTGTAACGTCGGTATTTTAAATCAAAATTCTGTGATTTGAAGTTACGGATACATGAAAGCTCTATATCAGGTATGCATCTGCCTGTCAATAGTCTGTACATTATATGTACTGTAACTAGTAGCTATTTTTCATACACTTGTATATTAAAATTACCACATGCTTTATTGTATAAAAACGCATTAGGTGTTGTTGTGGACAAATCTTGGTAAAAACCTATAAGCAAAACTCTATTCTCTGTGTCCAAATATAAATATATTTAAGTTAATTGGCCATTTGGCTTTCCAGACCAATATTATTCAGCAGCATTTGATTAAGCTAATGTTGCTGGATAGCATTGGTCTGTAGACAGAAGCGACTATATGCTTGAGCTTTACAAATGTAGTGTTCTCTTTCTACAGTGTTTACCCTGCTCATCATTGTCGAGTGCCACCACACACAAAAGGAGGCTGTGTATAAACACATTCCTGCGGAGGGAGCTGGTAGAAACGTTGGGTTGCTCGGTCAATGGCCAGGGTCAACGGCGGCGTGGTGTATTCCGCAAATATGCCCGACTGTGAGGGCGGGCACAAGCCGGCGTGAGTAGGTTAAACGTTGAGTTTTATAAGGGCACCACGGGGTGACCAGCCCCTCCCCACCCAGCTCCACCCCTCCCACCCCCCACCCAGCCCCACCCTCCCCACCAAGCCCCTCCCCACCCTCCCCTCCCCACCCAGCCCCACCCAGCCCCTCCCCACCCTCCCCTCCCCAACCAGCCCCACCCCCCCCCACCCCCCACCCAGCCCCTCCTCACCAAGCCCCTCCCCACCCTCCCCACCCAGCCCCTCCCCACCCTCCCCTCTCCACCCAGCCCCACCCCTCCGATTTTTGGATGCACGACGGACGGACACAATAATCTCCTGTGGGCTGGTGTAACCAGGAGGTTCCTACCAGTACCAGATGTTGTATCGCTACTTGGGGGATAAACTCAAACACCAGAAGAAGAATCTTCCGCAGATTTTGGGCCTCACATTCTCTCCTGGCGTTGTTGGGGGCCAAGAAACAAAAACAGGCTTTGACCCATATCCTCAAGGTTAGTAAGTCGTATACTCAGCAGGGTACACAGTCATATGGCATGTACCACCACCTGAATATATACGGCCAAAGGTGATGTGGCATACAATAGTGTGTAAAACCACATTACTTGCATGTTGTTGGTTTACCAGATATATGACTCAAAATTATTTTGCGACCGTTATTTTTTTAATATGTACATCTTTGTAACATACAATCCTGTCGGCTGGTACACAGGTATTCTGCATTGCATACTTTATTATACTGTGCTTTTATTGTTACATTTTTAGATAAAAAAGCCTATACATAGTTTTTGAATTGAGTTGGCTACTCTTTTTTTATTTCATTGTCATATTTAATAGAGTGAACAACAAGATGTCATAAAACAAATATTCCGGATGGGTCAACTGAATCTGCTGGTGTCCACCGCTGTGGCTGAGGAAGGCCTGGACATCAAATAATGCAATTTTGTTATTCGTTACAGCTTGGTCACAAACGAAACGGCTATGGTACAGGTACGAAATGCCTTTGTCACACACAGGCTAACACATTTGCAAATTACTGGCATTAATGGGTTTGTAAAATGTGTTATAGAATAGAAAATATTAACTTTGTGATAGTTGTGGGAGGAGATAACATTATACATTTCATAGGATGGACACGAATTATGAATGGATATTTTGTTAAAACACAAGGTATGGAATAGTAATATTAAAAGTAGATTGTGGTTGAAAACAAATGATTGCTTCTTCTTGGTTCTTTCGGTAAAGTCACGTAGAAGGGAAGTAATAAAATAATAAAAATAAAACATAATAAAACAATTCTCACGACGTTTCGGCCACAACGCAAGCAGCCGTCCTCAGGCGAAGAATGAGAACATTATCAAGCTAGGAGCTTATGTAGGTGTAGCGAGGAGGAGCGCCTTAACAAAAGAATGTGCATATGAAGAGGAATTTAGCATACCAATGGGCAATGAGTAGGAGGTGGGCGGAGGGGTTTCAAAGTCCCATTATGCCCATGCATTATGCAGGATAAACAGCACCACGGGGGGGCGCAAGGAACAACGTTAATAAAGGAAAGGAATGTTAATGATATGTAGCTGCATTTACCCAACAACCACGTAGAAAACCAAAGTAAAAACTACATAAAAAACTAAAATATAAACGGATACTTACTATACTCTACAATAAGCTGAGTTGCTAACAACAAATAATAACTTACAATTCTACGTCGTAAGAAGTATATAATATACTTCCATCTAAACTTTATTCTCTTAGCATATACAGTACTATATACTGCCATAGATAAACCCAACATAAAATTACATACTGTATTGCTGTAAACCACCCTATACTTTATACATTTTAATATAACACTATGTATTATTCAACTCACCCTAATGTGTATCGAAATGGTTTATTACGTCCTTCCAATGATTGCTAAGCCTGAATCCATCTTCTCGGTTAAAATTGTCTCTGTGTTTGTATATGTGGATCGCCTCATGAACGAATCTCTCATGATAGCCAGATGGCTTGCAGAGAACCTCCGTCTTGGAGAAGTCAATGTCATGTGAGCCCACTGAGTTGTAACAGTGGTCTGCCACGGCTGAGGTGTTTGTCCTACCGTGTTTTAGATCAGCTTTATGTTCACGAATGCGGTCTGAGACGTGTCGTTTGGTTTCCCCAATGTAACTGCTACCACAGAGGCAACTTAGTTTGTAGACGCCAGGGTACTGTATGTCTGGAATCACATCTTTTACAGACGGTACCAGATCACGGATTTTATGTACTGTGTTGAATCGGACCTGGATCTTGTGTTTAATCAGGATTTTGGAGATCTTTTTTGTGACCCCAGCAATGTAGGGTAAGGTGATGGTCTTGAAAGGCTCCTCAACAGGATCTTTCTTGATGGTTGGAGTGATGGCTTTGCGGATTGTGTAGTCGGAGTAACCATTAGCCTTAAGAGCTTGGCGTACGTGTTTGAGTTCACTGGAAATGTGTTCATGGTCGGAGATGCATTGGGCTCTATGATATAGAGTCTTGATGAGGGAATTCTTCTGGGATGGATGGTGGTGGGAATCCGGTTTTAGATAAGCATCCGTGTGGGTGGCTTTCCTGTAGACAGAGTGGCTCATTGAACCATCAGGTCTCCTTTTGATTAGGACATCCAAAAAGGGTAGCTTGCCATCATTTTCGACTTCCATGGTGAATCTGATGGCTGGGTGTATGGAATTGATGTGGTCGAGAAATTGGTCTAGAGCAGGCCGGCCATGTGGCCAGATGACAAAAGTGTCGTCTACGTACCTCTTCCATAAGGTCGGGCGTAGAGTGGCAGTCTGGATGGCGTCCGTCTAAAATTTCTCCATGAAGATGTTGGCTACAACCGGAGATAGGGGGGAGCCCATTGGGGTGCCCTCAATTTGCTTGTAGAAGGTTCCATTCCAGGTGAAGTATGTATTGGTTAAGCAGTGTCTCACCAGGGGGGGTACCCCAGCATTTAGTCCTTGATGAACCAAGTCTTCAATGATTGCGATGGTGTCAGGCACAGGCACCTTGGTGAACAAGGAAACCACATCAAAACTGACAAGCAGGTCGTCTGGGGACAGGGCAATCCCCTTGATTGTCGATACCAGGTCAGTAGAGTTTAGTACTGCAGAGGTGGTTTTTCCAGTGAAAGGCCGTAGGATTTCGGACAAAAAACGAGCCAGTTTGTAAGTGGGGGAGTTGATAGTAGAGACAATGGGACGAAGAGAATGTATAAAGTATAGGGTGGTTTACAGCAATACAGTATATAATTTAATGTTGGGTTTATCTATGGCAGTATATAGTACTGTATATGCTAAGAGAATAAAGTTTAGATGGAAGTATATTATATACTTCTTACGACGTAGAATTGTAAGTTATTATTTGTTGTTAGCAACTCAGCTTATTGTAGAGTATAGTAAGTATCAGTTTATATTTTAGTTTTTTATGTAGTTTTTACTTTGGTTTTCTACGTGGTTGTTGGGTAAATGCAGCTACATATCATTAACATTCCTTTCCTTTATTAACGCTGTTCCTTGCGCCCCCCCGTGGTGCTGTTTATCCTGCATAATGCATGGGCATAATGGGACTTTGAAACCCCTCCGCCCACCTCCTACTCATTGCCCATTGGTATGCTAAATTCCTCTTCATATGCACATTCTTTTGTTAAGGCGCTCCTCCTCGCTACACCTACATAAGCTCCTAGCTTGATAATGTTCTCATTCTTCGCCTGAGGACGGCTGCTTGCGTTGTGGCCGAAACGTCGTGAGAATTGTTTTATTATGTTTTATTTTTATTATTTTATTACTTCCCTTCTACGTGACTTTACCGAAAGAACCAAGAAGATGAATCCCTGCAGTCACGAAAGCTTTAAATCGAAATGATTGCTTATGATAACATCGTTTTGAAGCATTTTTTTTTAAATATCAGAAGTAATAACTTTTTATTATAAAGGTGCAAATTTTCTTAGTGCTATGCCTATTGTAAAGGCGAGCAAATGTGCTGTATCTGAATTTGAGAACGAGTTCACAACGTTTAAATTTCGATTTAAAGCTTTCGTGACTGCAGGGATTCATATTCTTGGTTCTTTCGGTAAAGTCACGTAGAAGGGAAATAATAAAATAATAAAAATTCTAAAAACTACGTTTGTTTGTCATATGTGCTTTTGAGTATCAACAACTGCATTTACCACCTTATCGTATAATCAGTGAAGGCACAATATATTGACAGCCACTGAGGATATCCAACTGCACCTGGTGACAGAAGTCGGTACGTGTGTTTGTTGTCTGGCAGGCACGTGGGAGAGCTCGGGCCCTCGTGGCCATGGAGGGCACAGGTGTCGTGGAGCGTGAAAACACCAACATTTACCCTAATTTTCAATTTTGCGTGCCCCTTCCACATTGTCATCTTACTTGCAACAGGAGTACGTGGCCGTACACTCATTGATATGCTAATTCTCTCTGCGCCCTCCCTCTCTCCATCCCCGCCCCCCCTCTCTATATTTAAGGGACCGTCACAGAAACGACCCCTCTCTTTGTGCCGATGTGTGTCCTCTTGCTGTGTGCCGTTGTGATGTCTGTCTGCTTGTATGTATGTCTATAGTTTTCTAGTTAGATTTTTGTTGCTATTTCTTTTATACCTGATGATGATTGCTTGTGTTGCAATCGAAACGTCGTAATATGTTATTTTAATTTATTATTTTATTTTTAGACGTGACTTAACCGAAAAGAACCAAAGAATAATTCCTGCAGTCACGAAAGCTCCTAAATTAAGATTGAACCACTTCTACGGGGAAGTTTTAAGCTTATCCTTTTTCTTTCTGGCTATTTGTTCTCTCTGCCTGTGTCCTCTCTTCGGAATTTTCACACTTAAAATTCTAACTTAGCAAATTTTGAAACACGTAATCAACCAGGCTATGCGTTAATTGTGTGTTAACCGACTCTCTGTGTTGTATTACATCACATTTCGATATTTTGCTAGGTTATTTAATTTTCGTGTGCCTGTCTCCTAATTTTCAATTTTGCGTGCCCCTTCCACATTGTCATCTTACTTGCAACAGGAGTACGTGGCCGTACACTCATTGATATGCTAATTCTCTCTGCCCCCTCCCTCTCTCCATCCCCGCCCCCCCCTCTCTATATTTAAGGGACCGTCACAGAAACGACCCCTCTCTTTGTGCCGATGTGTGTCCTCTTGCTGTGTGCCGTTGTGATGTATGTCTGCTTGTATGTCTGTCTATAGTTTTCTAGTTAGATTTTTGTTGCTATTTCTTTTATACCTGATGATGATTGCTTGTGTTGCAATCGAAACGTCGTAATATGTTATTTTAATTTATTATTTTATTTTTAGACGTGACTTAACCGAAAAGAACCAAAGAATAATTCCTGCAGTCACGAAAGCTCCTAAATTAAGAACCAACATTTACCGTGAAAACACCAACATTTACCGTGAAAACACCAACATTTACCGTGAAAACACCAACATTTACCGTGAAAACACCAACATTTACCGTGAAAACACCAACATTTACCGTGAAAACACCAACATTTACCGTGAAAACACCAACATTTACCGTGAAAACACCAACATTTACCGTGAAAACACCAACATTTACCGTGGAAACAGCAACATTTACCGTGAAAACACCAACATTTACTGTGAAAACACCAACATTTACAGTGAAAACACCAACATTTACCGTGAAAACACCAACATTTACCGTGAAAACACCAACATTTACCGTTAAAACACCAACATTTACCGTGAAAACACCAACATTTACCGTGAAAACACCAACATTTACCGTGAAAACAGCAACATTTACCGTGAAAACAGCAACATTTACCGTGAAAACACCAACATTTACCGTAAAAAAAACAACATTTACCGTGAAAACACCAACATTTACAGTGAAAACACCAACATTTACCGTGAAAACACCAACATTTACCGTGAAAACACCAACATTTACCGTGAAAACACCAACATTTACCGTGAAAACACCAACATTTACCGTGAAAACACCAACATTTGCCGTGAGACGATGATGCACAAAGCCATTGAGACCGTTCAGTCTATGAAACGCGACGATTATCTTAAAAAGGTAAATGTGGAGTCGCGAGGCATAGGCAACCTGCATTGCACACTTCACAGTTTATATACCTTATAATAGTAATAGCTTCACAAAGGCATTCAGGTAGAACTTAGTTAAATATTCATTCCTAATCGTTAATATAATATCCTTTTCCGTAGAGTAATGTGGATGTTAAGCATTAGACATTGTCATATATGTATGCAGTCAGACAAATGTAATATTTAGAAATATGACGTTATATTACACGTGGCAGTGTGGGGACAAGCATGGCTTGTTTTATCCATAAAATTGGGTTATAATCATGTTAGCATAAAATTTAGAGACTTTTTTTTCGTGTATTTCCTCAATACAAACATAACTTTTTTGCTTTCATTTATTATTTGGGAAATCCTATAGGTCAAAGATCTGCAGAGACAATTCATGAACGAGGAACAAAGGAAAGACAGAAGAAGATCAAGAGTAAGACCATCCAGGCGAGAGATGTGATATTTCATTGCCGACACTGCAATGGAAAAGTTTGCTGTGCCACAGACATCAGGATCATCAATGACATGCACCATGTGAATGTCCAGGAAAACTTTAAGTAAGTTTTATTGGCAAATGTTTTGTAATTCATATGCATATATGCTATACTTGCTGTCTGATAGTAAATGCTGATTTATTGGTAATTGATGTCAAACAATTTCTCTCCTCAGGAATGGCACATGTGCAAACAAGGCATCTTTGCTAAGCGATGGAGATAATTACATCGGTGGACAAATCTTATGCCCCAACTGCAAATCTGTGAGTGTGTCGCTCTCACTTTAAAACATTATTATTTTGACTCTGCCTAATCCCATGTTATTCACTGGATAATATTCAAATTATGTTCAAAAATAATATTATTGTCTCATTAACTATTGTGATGATAAGCCAGAATATAGGTTAGTTAGTAAAACATTGGGTATTTAAGTGCAATATCATGCAATCTCTCAGAAACTAACCTATTGTGCCTGAAATGTCAGTAAATGCATGCGTGCTATGTGGTGATGAAATCAAATTTAGATTGGCCCTGTCATAGCGATCAGAAATTCCCACGAGGACCTCAGGGTGCCTTGAACATGTTGCACCCTTGGATGAAGCCACCCCCGCTCTTAAAGCCCCTAGGCTCTCGTCATCGACGTCAAAACAAAGCAGATGTTCCCTCATTAGCCTGGTCAGACCTTGCAGTCATCCTTACTACCCCGGCTACATCAATTCGCCAATGACTCCCCTCCTGCCGCTGTCAATGAGACTTGGGCATGCGCAGAGCTCGTCAGGGATCAATATCTAAGTATGTACTCGGGCCAGCGGTGACAGGGCCCAGCACTGGTGTGTTTGCAACTCGTTGCAGAGGTTGCAAATCAAGCCCAGTCACTGCCCTGGTTAACCATTAAAATACGCCGCCGTCTGCTTCATAGTAGACGCTATAGATCCCATGACGTCATTGTAAAAGAGTAGGCCACATCTACTGGCGCTGTGGTCCAAATTGCAAAATTTGACAAATTGCTTAATTGGGAAGATACATAGCAGCATTGCCCTTACTGGCAGAGTAATGCCCACTTGCTGGCTCGTGCTCTGTTCTCCGTGTGCCTCAGAGACAGCACCAGGGATCCCTTGCCACAGGGTACCCCTCAAGATTACTGCATGGGCAACACGATGTACATATTAAGTGATGATGATCATGATAATACAGTATTTGTTGCTTGACCAATGGTTGCGCTGCTTTGTGTGTAATGCCCCAACAGCCTTGGACATCTTTGATGTTGTTTGTGGGGGAGTTATTTCCTTGTCTGTCGGTTGAAAACTTTCTGCTGAAGATTTCCAATGGACGCCCACTTTTTTGCAAGAAGTGGACAGAGATTCCCTTCAAAGTGGAACCTTTTGACTTCTCGGAGTATTGCACAAAGAAGCAATACTCTGAGTCATCGTGATGGTAAATGCATTATTCAGAAACCTGCTTGATCGTTGCTTGCTCTGTTATAGATGTTACATGTATGTATGTTTTGAAAGTTGACAGATTTTAAACTACTGTATTGCACTGTTTGGATGATTTTCTTGCAATGTGAAAAATATATGTTTAAAATATATATTATGAAGGTTAAATAACTATTAATTTGAACTGGATGTTATTAGGTTCCGTGATTTTAGTTCATCTTTAAAGTACATGCATATTCGTGGCAAACAGCACCTGAGTCAACACTTTTGTTCATTATCAAGTTGATTGGTTAGTTATATTTGTTTCCTTGTGTCCACGATTGTCCATTAACTGCAAATTTGCACAATCGGTGTACCTGTTTAAACTTGAGCTGTGCTCTGGCATAACTAATACACTTCCAATAAATTTTGTCTTAAAGATAGTGATGAATTCAATATTCTAGCTCTTGACTGTGCAGCCAGTATGGGCTTAATGTAAATTAACCACAAGTATAATTGTGAATTAAAGTTATAATGACCATGGATAAGGCCCATAGGGTCACGTGAGTGCACAGTAGGCCACGCCCACCAGTAGAGTAATCAATTCAGGGTACAGAGCACCGATTCAGATTCGGGTGGACGCTGTACAGTACAGGGGTTGAGCAGTGAGATGGTGTGAATTGGGGTTGATTGTTGTGCGTCTGGTCATAATTACGGATGCACGAATGCTCATCAGAAGAACACTTTGAAATAAAGAGTTTCAGTCACACAATCCTCTGGTGTCCCTTGGTGGTGGAGTCATCCTATTCTCAGGAGGGCAGAACACAACCCAGAGTATCCACTCAACGCCTCCGAACTCATCTATTATTGTTGTTGGTTTTTTTTGTACTTATTAACCGGTCTTTCCCCTCGTAACGAACACGGGAGGAGAGGGATAGGGCGGGCCGGTTACATCTGCATTAACGAAGCCTGCTTCACCTTTCCACTGGGAACGCCCCAAAAATGCATGGGACGTTAGATTGCATACCCTTATTATGTAGGAATGACTGTACGTTTGCTGAAACTTTATCATTGCGAAATCCTTGTTATGGTAAGGAAATAAAAATAAAATAAGTAAAGAGTCATTGTGCATTATTTTCCAAATTAAAGAAAATAAAAAGTTACATTTTGCAGTAATTTACAACTGAGAGCAACGGGACAGGTAGCATGTGAAAGGAACTGTATCTAGAAAAGTTTACAAGAATGAATAGGGAGTTTGGCATCATGCCAGATGTGGGTTTATAGTTTACACGTTGAGATTCAGTGGCAGGGCTGGTACTGGTGCAGTGCTTCTCAGCATTTTCCATTCCACCGACCTCTCTCGAGCTTGCTCGATCTTCGCGGCACACCAAACAAGCAAACATCATCGTGGGCCCTTCATCCAGCAGTGCATTGGTCATGGCTGATGATGTGTACGTGCACACGTCATGGAAGTGTGGAATTTCCACACACATCGCTCTGCCCTCAATGACCGCGTGTTCCACCATGCCTCGACGCTACTCAATTACAACTGCAGACACTTGATGCTCGGGTTTCATCACTCACCCTGCTCAGCCAATCAAGTGGGGGTGGGGGGGGGAGTTGTGTGTTTTGTGCGTGTCTTGTGTTTAATTCGTAATTGTTAGGATGGCCATCTGTTCCGTCTATTTCGTGGTTTTATTTGGATGCCCGTTTACTGTGTCCATTCCAATGTCGGTGTTGTGTTGATGTAATTGTTGTACATTGATGACTGGGGGTCTATGCGTTTATTTTGTTTGCGTTGATCATTTCAATATTGCCGTGACACACCTTACATTCTGGTGTGCTGCGGCACACTGGTTGCGAAGCACTGTTTAACTCATGGATGGTTTTCTCATTGGTTAGAGATAGTAGCTAGTGTTAGCTAGTGTACGGATCATTTATGGTGCATATCGAGCACTGCCGACTTCACCTTGGGTTGATATGTCCAATGAGGTTGCAGCTGCCCTACCCAAAGCTTCAAGAGTCACCCCCTCTACGTCTCTGCCACTCACATTTTTGTTATTTTGTTCTCAACCTCGTTTATTTTTGTTCCACCCACCATCGCTGTACCTAACCCCCATGCTGCCTCCTGGCCCTTGCCCAACCTCTCATCTACATCCTCACTCCTCAACCCTACCACCTCCCCATCACTGTCTGGGAATTTATCTGTCAGTGCTGCTCCCTTGCCTATGATAAACTTTGCTTGATTTCTCCAAGCCTTGAACAGCACTATAGTTTAACTCTTAAATGGGTTTCAGTGTTACCAGAAGTGTCTTTGCTCAAGAGAGAGCCTGTTTGATTTCCTTGATTCCTGAACAGTATTTAGCATTTTACTTTAACTACTTTGTTTGCATCTCTTCGAACATGTTATCACGTTGTTCCCTTGGGCTACTTAGCTGGCAAATGTGGGTATCAGGGTTACTGGGACAGGAAATGTTAAACATGGTTGAAATTACTTTGCTAGAACCGAATATATACATTTGACATGACTGTTTCCTCCGAATTATGTTTCAATTCGTGATTACTACTCTTTGGTTCTTTCGGTAAAGTCACGTAGGTGAACATAAAAAGAATAAAATAAAAAATAACTAGCCCAAGGGTCAGTGGGCGGGGCTAGAGAATGAAATTAAGCCCCGCCCACTGACCCTTGGGCTACACCCATCTCAAACCTTTATAACTCCCTGCCTTAGCAGTGCTCCCACCATATATTCTCAGCAGCTGTCCCGCTATATTTTTCACCTGATGACGATTGCTCGTGTTGCGATCGAAACGTGATATTATTATTTTGTATTATTTGTTCTATCTACGTACGTGGCTTTACCGAAAGACCCAAAGAATATAATGTACTTCTATAATGAGTCAAGAATGTCTGTGTCCCGCACGTGACGTCACTCAACGTCGGCCAGCCCCACTCATTAATAATCATGAACAGGTGACGTCCTCCACATGGACCCCCTGCATTAATAATCATGAGCGGGTGACGTCACTCCACATGTAACACCCCCCCTTATTAATAATCATGAGCAGGTGACGTCACTCCACATCGAACAGCCCCCCTCATTAATAATCATGAAGAGGTGACGTCTTCCAAATGGACCCCCCCCCCCCCACCATTAAAAATAATTAGCGGCTGACGTCACTCCACATGGGGGGCCGAGTCGCCTCCTCCCCCCTCCTCGGCGTCAACTTACAACCCTCACTACAAAGGCAGAACCCTCACGTCACGCGATCTCCGTAACGCTGTTGAGACATCAAAGTAAAAAGGACGTCATGATGAACAAGGGATTATAACATTTAAATGAAATAGTCTGTGTCACCGCGCCCTTACAAATTGCACACGAATTGATGCGATGAATATCATGTCGCGGTCTGCTTTTCACTTGCAAGTTTCAGATGTACTGCAATACACCCGTCCTTGGACGGGCTCTCGGCTTGTTGATTATATTTACCTTGATGATTGCCCTAAGCACTGTATTGTTTTGACAGGTTTATCGTGAGTTACATATTAAAAGCAGATATACATGCATATTCGTAATCAATCTTATTTATCAAGTAGATTCAAGGCGTAGCCATGGAGTCAACATTTGGGAGGACCAAATCTTCCAGGGGGTCGGGGGGTCCCCCCCCAGAAAAAAAATATAAATTTGAAAACTCATTTCCTGCCTAAAATATAAAAAAAAATTCACTAACACATAGGATGGCCTTTTTATTTATTTTTTACAATAATGTCTAATAGTGTATTGTATTACATTTCTGTTTTTTCTTTTTTACCTTTTCTTGTTTCATTGTATGTAATGGCAGAGATTCGGGATTAATAAAGTACAACCATAACTTTCGATTTAAAGCTTTCGTGACTGCAGGGATTCATCTTCTCGGTTCTTTCGGTAAAGTCACGTAGAATGGAAATAATAAAATAGATGAATCCCTGCAGTCACGAAAGCTTTAAATCGAAAAATAATAAAATAATAAAAATAAAACATAATAAAATAATTCTCACGACGTTTCGGCCACAAAGCAAGTATCCGTCCTCAGGTGGAAAACAGGTCTGTCGACGAGACAGAGTCTGAAGACTCTATTTCCATTCTACGTGACTTTACCGAAAGAACCAAGAAGATACAACCATAACCACAATCATTTAAACAGAAATACATTTTATAGCAATATATTGGGACATTTTGAGGATACAGTATTTGAATATTGGGGGGGATGTGTGTCCCACAATTTTGTTTTTTATAATTACGGCTTTGAGTAGATTTCATCGAGAGAGTGCTGAGGATTCAATGCAGATTCTAGGAAGACACAGTCAGTGACAGTGATTGGGCGCCACGGTTGTGAGATGTTAACTCTCTCGCCAGGGATACAGGAGGTAGTGGGTTCAATCCTGACCCTGACGCTTGTATATTTGTAATCTGGAGGTCTCTCTCCCCGTGGTCGCATGGATTTTTCTCGGGGTCCTCTGGCTTATCTTTCCGCGTTTAGAGTATTTGGCTGCTATACATTTCCACATGATAAGCCACTTCGTTGAGCTATGTAGCTCAGTAGTCCTTACCTGGTAAATAAAATAGTTTAGTTTACACTGTGTTGTCTGGGCCGGTGGGTTCCTTCAGAGGCACCGCGGTGGTCTTCCAAATCTCCCTAATTTGAAACGCGAGCCAAGATTAACTCCCAAGTTTCAAGTTGATTTTGTTTAACCAGGTGATGAGAACCCAAGAAACCATGATAATCTCATTTACATTGTACGAGGGACATGGGTCATCAAAATTAAAACAGTCCAGCAAATTAATTAAATATAAATCATAGCAAAAACAATTGTCACAGTTTTTTTGTATTTTGGAACTGCGCAGTGTTTTAGAGTAAGGGGCCGTCCATAAATGACGTCACGCGATTTTTGACGATTTTTGACCCCCCCCCCCACTTATCACACGGCGTCACAAAAAGTCAGACCCCCCCTCAAATATGACATCAAAAAGCTCTGCCCCCTCCCCAAAAAAAAATTAAACATGCTTCAAATCGCTTTAAACTATTGTCATTGTAGTGCGTATTTAATGTGGCGCTGCTACTCTGATGTTGTAGGAGAAAACGTTTACTAAAAGTCTATTTAATTAAGTAGAACGTGTTGTCTATATTTATTTAATGTTGCGCATTTTGATGTGACGTCACATTTCTCAAACCCCCCCCTATGAGCGTGACGTCATTTATGGATGGCCCCGAAGAGCAAACGTTACATTCCCACAAGGGGAAACACTGCTACCTGGTGGCTAACACTATGCAGAACGTTGATGGACTTTCCTGCTTAGATCTGCGCACTTTCAATCGAAATCTGAATATTTTACTGGAGGAATCCGATGAGCTATAAAGCCCTTTTTCACAGATGTCCAGTAGGGGCGGGTCAAATCGTTAAAACAATAAATACACAAACACGATAGCAGCTATTAGCTTCTTCTTCAGCAGCGACCTGGCTACAATGGTAGCTCAATGATACGTGGCTTATCATGTGGACATTTATAGCAGCGAAAATAATCTAAATAATAATGGTTTACTTGAGCGTGATGCACATTTCCCGCGAATTTTTGTCATCTATTTTAAATCAATACTGTAACAAATACAAATGCTATTTTTTGTTTTGTCCATAAATGATGTCACGCGATTTTGGACGATTTTTTACCCCCCCCCCCTCGTCACACGGCGTCACAAAAAGTCAGAACCCCCCTCAAATATGACGTCACAAAGCTCTGCCCCCCCCCCCCCCAAAAAAAAAGATGCTTCAAATTTCTTGAAACTATTGTCATTGTAGTGCGTATTTAATGTGCCGCTGCACTCTGATGAATAAACATTTATGAAAAAGTCTATTTAATTAAGTCGTGATAATTTTAATATTTCCCTTCTACGTGACTTTACCGAAAGAACCAAGAATATAAGTAGAACGTGTTGTCTATATTTATTTAAAGTTGAGCATTTGATGTGACGTCACATTTCTCACCCCCCCTCCATGTGCGTGACGTCATTTATGGACGGTCCCTTAGTTTAGTCGAGAATGTGAAAGTGCAGTTGTTGCTTTGGATCTCCATCGGCCGTGAGAAAGACGACTGGGACAGGACCCAGTCTGTTCTCATAGAACGTGATAATTGCGTTCCCGAGGAGCACCGCGTTATAGAAATATCGCGTTATTATATTTCGATTTAAAGCTTTCGTGACTGCAGGGATTCATATTCTTGGTTCTTTCGGTAAAGTAACGTAGAAGGTAAATAATAAAATAATAAAACAATTTACGCGAAGAGTAATGAAGCTCTTGCAAATTATGAACATGATATGCTTTTATTCTTGGTTCCTTCGGTAAAGTCACGTAGAAGGGAAATAATAAAATAAAAGAAACGCCGTGAGAATGTCATTGTTGTATTTTAATTATTTTATTATTTCCCTTCTACGTGACTTTACCGAAATAACCAATATAAATATCGCGTTAATATTCAATTTATTTCTATTATTTCTATTGTTTTTTACCTATGTGACCTTACCGAAAAAACCCAAGAGTATATAAATATCGCGTTAATATTCAATTTATTTCTATTATTATTTCTATTTTTTTTTTACCTATGTGACCTTACCGAAAAAACCCAAGAGTATGAATCCTTGCAGTCATGAAAGCTTCAAATCTCGAATTTTCTATTTAAAAATCGCGTTTTGTTTGACCTACCCCCACCAACACCCGCGCCTGCGCGCGATCCGTAGCGGGCGTCTCTCCCGCCAGTTTGAACAGAGAGCTGGAGCCGTGAGGGGACAGAGAGACTCAACATCGCAACATCGCAAGTTAAACAAGGTACAGTACGTTCGTTTAACTGTGGCAAAATATTACTAACGAGCGCGTGTGCTCATCTGTATCGTCCTAGTGTTGCTCGAGGAACATTGTGCTCGTGTCTCTGTGTAAGGTCGACGCGTTATCTCCGAGCTCACGCACCACGGATTTCCGATTGTCACTTAATTGGCAGTTTTCGTTTGAAGCTTTCGTGACTGCATAAATCAATACTCTTTGGTTCTTTCGGTAAAGTCACGTAGGTAGATAAACTAATAGATCACCACGTTTAGATCGCAATAAAAGCAATCGTCTTTTTCACTTGAAGACGATTGCTTGTGTTGCGATCGAAACGTCGTGATCTATTTATCTAACTACGTCACTTTACCCAAAGAAGCAAATTAACGTTAAACTTTGCTCGGACATTGTCGATTAGGCCATGTTTATACAGTAATAGCTTGCGTTAACACGTGCAAGGAAACTGTCGACATACAACAACAACAACCGCCATTCGCCACTAAGTGGCGGTGACGTCACCACGACGCTTGTGCCAGGCTAGGTGCACCTTGAGGCCACGTGAAGTGTCGAACGCTCGCTGGCAGGAGATCACGGGGCAGACCCAGATGTCACAGGTCGACTGACTGAGATGACTGGCTGATGCACCACCTGTGCCCCCTACTGTGTCCACTTGCTGTGCTTTTGGCACCCGGCACTCCGCTCGTTGTGAGCGTCGCTCCTCCGCCCTCCGTTGTTGTTGGAGGGCGACTGCCTCCAACTGCCCAGTAGCGTCCTTCACCAGCCTCCTCCACAGAGGCCGATCTTGACACCACTGCTCCCAGTCATCGGCAAGTCCACTCAGCTCCACGTCCTCCTGTACCACATCACTCCATCTCTTCTCTAGCCCGTGCTGCGCCTGTTTAGCCCCCTCGATCCGGCCGAACAAAAGCTGTTTAGGCATGCGGTGGCTGGGCATGCGGTGGCTGGGCATGCGGTGGCTGGGCATGCGGTGGCTGGGCATGCGGTGGCTGGGCATGCGGTGGCTGGGCATGCGGTGGCTGGGCATGCGGTGGCTGGGCATGCGGTGGCTGGGCATGCGGTGGCTGGGCATGCGGTGGCTGGGCATGCGGTGGCTGGGCATGCGGTGGCTGGGCATGCGGTGGCTGGGAATGCGGTGGCTGGGCATGCGGTGGCTGGGCATGCGGTGGCTGGGCATGCGGTGGCTGGGCATGCGGTGGCTGGGCATGCGGTGGCTGGGCATGCGGTGGCTGGGCATGCGGTGGCTGGGCATGCGGTGGCTGGGCATGCGGTGGCTGGGCATGCGAGCTACATGACCCAGTCAGCGCAGCCTTGCCTGCCGGAGGAGCTCACCGATGGGACTTTGTCCACTTCTTTCAAGGATTTGTGAGCTCCTCACACAATCCAGCCTGGTTAAACCCAGGATGGATCGTAGGCAGGCCAGCCTAAATGTTTCCAACCGGCGAAGATGTTCCATTAGGGGCCGTCTATCAATGACGTCACGCGATTTTGGACGATTTTTGACCCCCCCCTTCGTCACACGGCGTCACAAAAAGTCAGACCGCCCCCCCCCCAAGGTGCGTGACGTCATTTATGGACGGCCCCTTAGGGGGGTCCACGTTTCACAAGTGTAGTGACATAAGAAGGGAGGGGCTGCTGGGGGCTCTGGGACCCTGGGCGGGCCAGGCGCTTAAGCCTCTTGGCGCCAGGCGTGGGTTCCCAGGTGGGTCAGACGCTTAAGCCTCTTGGCGCCAGGCGTTGGGTTCCCAGGCGCTTAAGCCCCTTGGCGCCGCCAAAGGGGGGGGCTGTGTGTGCTCTGTGGGATATCTGGGGGCGCACACGGCCCCACCCCTCGTTGGGGACTAGGCATAAAAGGGGATCTCCCTGGACGATCAGGGCCAGTTGTAGCTCAAGACCCAAGACCCAAGACCCGCCATGTGAGGACCCTGGGATGCTGTGAGAGCCAGTGGTGGGACTCTGGAACTCCCGACTCTACGACCTTGTGAGGGCGAGTTCCAGAGCGTAGCCAGAGTAGTGTATCTAGGCTGTGTACCTAGGCTGTGTACCTAGGCTGTGTACCTGGGAGTTGTTACAGAGGATTGGGACTGTTGGACTGTTGGAGTGCTGTTGGATTGTAATAAAGAAGTTACCTCTACAAGTGTCTCCGGAACCCGTTACACAAGTATAGAGAAGTGAGGGAATGACCGTGGCCGAGAAGACCTGAAGCTTCGTGCGGAGCAACAGACCAGGTAGCTTCCACACAGCGTTAATGACCGTGGCCGAGAAGACCTGAAGCTTCGTGCGGAGCGACAGACCAGGTAGCTTCCACACAGCGTTATGCAACCGATGAAAATATAATGCCGCTCGACTGATTCGGAGTGAGACCTCCACTGTTAAACCGGAACCGGTCATGACCACACTGCCCAGGTATGGGAAACTCTCTACTCTCTCCAGAACTGCCCTATCACTAATTGGGAGTTGTGGAGTGTTCGATGGTACAAAATACCCAGGCAGGTGCTTAGTTTTGGTGGGGCTGATGATAAGGCCCCACCTCTCCGTGGCAAGCTCCAGGTTCTACAGCAGCGCCTCCAACTCCTCCTCCGAGTGAGCAGCAATTACCAGATCATCGGCATACATAACATAGTTGAGCAATAGGGAGCCATCCCTTGACCGCACCCGGGCATCGATCAGCCTCCCATTGTATCTGTAGATACAATGCATTTGCATCGTGTGCTTTCGTGATAAAGTGACGCTATTAAACGTAGACAAGGGACTTTACGTGCAGTGCAGCTCGCACTCTGATACCATTGTATGAGAGGATACAAACAACGTGTGGGACCAACATTTGTCACTATTCTTAAATTGTTCACAATTCTAATACATTATGGCCTTTTTACTTTCCAGATCCTTCAACAGTTGCAAAGAGGAGTTGGCATCTGAAGCAGATTGCAAGAGCTGCACGAACAGACCGCTTTTCGTCAACGCGTCGAGAGACAATGGGTGCATTTTAACAAAACTGTAATCCAGCAAAAAAAGCAGCGTATTAAGTGCAAATATAAGAGACTTCTACTAGACAAGCACAAGGCTGGGCGTTGATGCCGAGAAGATTGATTTGAAGTAATTTACGAAAACGGGAAACCTTTTTTTGGAAGATTGTACATGTCCATTCATAAGATTTTGACATGTTCAAAATACTTTTTATTTGAGGAAACCCAATGTTTTACTCGTACAAGAACTTGTTAATGTGCTAAGTTTTTTCAGAAAATAATTGGCTGGTGAAAAAGTTAATACGAGTGCACATATATTCTACAAAAAGGATCAAAGGCTGCAGAGACAGTTTTGCAGTTTCTAATTTAAACATTTAATTTGGGAGCTGCATATATTTTAAATACACCATATTTACCGGAGTATCTGCCATTGCTAGGCATATAACAAAGCATAATATCGATTTGTATGCAGAAATGCATGCAAAAATATCGGCAAAGAGGCTTAATAGCAAGATCGATGCATCACCCCGTAGGAAGTTTACTCAAAGGTCTGTGTCACGGGAGTTTGAAATAAAACCTGGAAAGCAATCCACTGGAAAACAAACTAATTTAAGGAGTTCTACTGTGAAAAATGCAATTGATAAACTGTTTAGCTTTTCTCTGAGATCGAAGAGATGTTTGAAAACTGTAGACTACATTGAGAAGTTTAGTTCAGATGAAGATTTTGAATCTCCTAAAGAAAAAAAGATTAGAATATTGAAAAAGGTGACCAAACAAGAACATTTAAAAAAACAGCATGGATCCCCTTTGAAAACAAATCAAGATAAAATTGCACCTCGTCCAAGCAGTGATGGTTCAACAGCAAGCAGTTATGGTATGGTCTCTCATACAGGTTGCATCATCTGAAGTAAAATAATGTTAATTTGTCGTGCGTACAATCATGAACACTTCCAACTGGAGTTGTGCCATAAAAGTTGACATTATATTAGGGGTGTACCAGATGTCCACTTTTGTTTTTAATTGATTTCCGGTAGAGCGTGTCCTCTAAATCACGTCGGCGATAAACCACATACCACACTAATAGGGATTTTTTTTGGGGGTGGGGGATGACCTCAAAAAGAAAATCGCAGTATGCAAAGCAATGCAGAATTGTCTCCATGATGCTCAGAAATATAATATACTCTACCAGGATAGTACATTTGACCGGACAGTTTGACCGAGCAATTTGACTGCTTGGTGGGATGTCACTACAGGTATCCTTCGATTTACAGAAGGGATGCGTGAAACAAAAACATGCATAAAACGAGATTTTCATACATCGAAATGGCTTTCCCCATTAATTTAAGACTTTAAATTTAGAGATGCGTTTCGGACAGTTTTCACAGCTCTACTCAATTAAGAATATACGGATATGACTTTTCACAATACAAAATATAACATAGAACAAATATTTAAAGGATTGAATAATAATTTAAAACGGGGAACTCGCAAAAGATCTACATGTTGGAATGATTGCAATGGTGAAGGGATACCGTAACGCTGTCGCTTTTGGATAACTAGCCTTTTGCCCGTCCAAGGACGGGTGTATTGCAGTAAATCTGAAACTTGCAAGCGAAAAGCAGAACGCGACCTGATATTCATTGCATTAATGCGTGTGCAATTTATAAGAGTGCGGTGACACAGACCTAATTAATTTTAAGGTTATAATCCCTTGTTCATCATGACGTCCTTTTTACTTTGATGTGTCAACAGCGTTACGGAGATCGCGTGACGTGAGGGTTCTGCTTTTGTAGTGAGGGTTGTAAGTTGACGCCGAGGAGAGGGGAGGAGGCGCCCCGGCCCCCCCATGTGGAGTGACGTCACCTGCTAATTATGATTAATGGTGGGGGGGGGGGGGTCCATTTGGATGACGTCACCTGCTCATGAATATTAATGAGGGGGGGATGGTCGATGTGGAGTGACGTCACGAGCGTTAAGGACATTCCTTGGTGATTATAGTAGGTATATACACCCTCCTGGGTCTTCTTGTTTTGTTTCATGGGGCGTGCCATGCGAAATTTCGTTTACCTGGAAATTCGATTTCGTCCACAATTCGTTGAATGAACGTTTGTAAATCTAGGGATACCTGTACTGTGACCATTGGGTTGTGCTTTCCAGAATTGGCTCGTGATTTTTGGTGGTTTCAGTAAATTGTTTAACCTTTTGTAGATTTATTACATACAAAACAACAAATAATACCATATTTTTGTTATTTTCTTTGAACCTGTCTATGTGACTTTACCGAAAGACCCAAAGAATATGAATTCCTGCCGTCACGAAAGCTTTAAGTCAAGATTTAATGTTAATTTAGTTGTGGAATTTTTTGAAAAAGGAATATATATACCTGTGCATCTCACCCTTCAATTATAATCAGTGTTTAGTTTTATTTGGTTTAATGCGTGGAATTGTTTGACATTAATGAAAATGTGTATCTTGAGTCTGCCTTTTAAAGGTTTACTATTCGTATTTGACTTAAGAACCATGTTGACACCAAATTAAGATGTTCAGTATTCAATCGAATCTTTTTTATTTGGTGCACCCTTAAGTAATATCAAAGCAAATGCAACAAAATCTTCAAATGTTTCACATAAGGGATTTAATTTGTGGGCTATCTCTTTATCATTTCAATTTCAAGAACAATTTGGAGTTTCCTAAATGTGAATTTCAGCTCCAGCTCAGTGTCTTGTGACTCTTTATGAACCTTTGACCTTGCAGATCCCAGTGATTTATCTTGTGATCAGTGGGTGTTGATTAAACCCAAACTTCCTTATTCTGGACAGAAATATTCTGGAAGGTAAGTCTAAAAAACAATGTCATTTAAGTTTTGATTTAAACTGTCTCCTGTTCCTTTAATTTAACCGCATTTTTGTTAATTATCTATGTCACACAATTGAAATACTGCAGTAAGTTTGTTTTATTTAACGATTTAAATGCAAATTGTGCATGCACTCGTATTAACATTTATTTAAAATGTTCTGCATACCATATTAATATTTATCTCCTTTGCATTATTGCTTTGTAACTTTTATTCGTAATAGAAGTGTGGATGAGGTGTCAAAGAGACTGCGGGATACATCCATGTCCATCCAGCTGAAGGAAAGGCACAAAAGGATACATTTGATTAGTCGTGCTGTCTTCCTGAAGAGGTATGCATTGTTCTCTGCGTTGTTAATTTTAGGTAAAGTCCATTGAACAAAGTAATTTTGCCGTCACGTGTAATATTTTATTTAACTTGGTTATGTTTTAAACTGGTCGATTTTCTAAATAGAGTAAAATTTGTCTTGTGCACAACCTTATCTGCATTTCCTATTAGTGGGGCTGAACCACAATCTTTCCTATTGCTTACCAATGAGTTTTCATTTGAATTTTTGCCAACAAGAACCTTTGACAACTGCAAGATTCCCCCCATTAACCGTTTCCATAGATAATGAAAGCATCAAACAGCAGCTAACATTCCTTTTTATAGTTATTTGTGGATAATATAAATGATGGCAACTGGATAATTAAAGACAAAGATGAAGATTATAGACCATAGTTCTTAATTGCCAGGCCCACGGGCCACTGACGCCCCCTGGTGGCCTTCAGTGGGGTCCCTGATATGCGGCCTCCAACAATACACACATTTAAAAACACCCCCTCGTGCCGTCAAACCCAATAGTTTCAAATGTCTAGCAGCCCTCACACTGATGTCTTATCGGCAAAAGTGCCCCCCCCTCTCTGAAATTGAGTGAAGAACACTTTATTAGACATTGTCACTACCATAGCCACCATCCTCTAATGTCGTTGCTGGCATTAATACTTGTTGTAAGTTACTGGTGGTTTATCATTTCCACTGCTTTCACGTCACTGCTGCTATGACAGTATACTGGGACAAGTGTTAGAAGGGCACCCAGAGAGGTTAGTGACCACACATGATTCAAATACAATACTACTTTATATTATGTCGCTGTGGTCAGTTACAGCCTGGATAAGGATTACAATTAGGAGTGCCAATTGCCACCGGTCTGAGATGGTGGTGAAGACAATGGATGAAAGTGGTTATGGTAATGTTGATGAAGATTATTATGATTTTGTATATTTAAAAACGTTGAGGATGTCATCTTCACAACGTTTTCCAAGTTACTGCGTATGCAACTGCATTTGTAAGTTGCTGCATCCTATCCCCTTTATCTGTGATTTTAACAGATAATTTCAGACGATACAGTTTTTTTTCATCAGACAGGAAGAAAATTGCTATTTTATAAGAATGTGTTAACCCATGATGGGGGTCCTCCCAAACCATCACAGATATGAGGATACTAACTGTATTGTCAATATCAAAGTGTTTTCTGCAATTGTACAATTTTCTGTGGTTACCTTCAAATCATCTGCAGATGTAACAGCACCTGTTTGTGATATATGGCATGAAGTTAAATCTGACTTCAGAGCAGACAAATTCACTTCATAAATCTGAATTTACTATTTTGTGTATAATTTGTAGATAACCCTTTGTAAGATTCTGTGATGCCGTCTGTGAATGTAAAAATATGACAACTAAATCGCAGTTATATGAAACGTAATCAGGTGCTGTTAACGTTAAAGATGGTTCCATCCGAAAAAAACCAAGTCGTTCTATATATGTGAAGTATTGGAAAATGACGGCAGGAAACTCCTTGACGGGAACACACTTCTTTTATTAAATCTTGACTTGTAACAATACAACGCGTGGCCTCTCTTCTTCACAATGCGCTTCTCTTGACTCTGGATTCTGTGCTGCTGGCTCTCTGTGCCTCGTGTAGACTCCGCGCCTCGGCTACACTCCTCTCTCGCCTCGTGTAGACTCTGCGCCTCTGCTACACTCTCCACTCGCCTCGTGTAGACTTTGCATCTCTCTCTCTGGCTACACCGTATGCATACTCGGCTCGTGTAGACCTTTCTCTCTCGCTGGCTACACACTATACATTACTCAGCTCGTGTAGACCGTTCTCTCTCGCTGGCTACACACTATACATTACTCAGCTCGTGTAGACCGTTCTCTCTCGCTGGCTACACACTATACATTACTCAGCTCGTGTAGACCGTTCTCTCTCGCTGGCTACACACTATACATTACTCAGCTCGTGTAGACCGTTCTCTCTCGCTGGCTACACACTTATACCTTACTCTCCTCTACTCTCCATTACTCTCCTCTCCGGGCTCTATCTCTGCACCTTCGTCTTCATTCTTAGATGGTTCCACTTCTCCCTCTGCTCCTCTGTGCATCACCTTATATACCCCTTCTTCCCGGGAGACGGAGCGGATGCGGACCTCAACGTCGGCACCGCTCCTCAGTTACCCAATCCCCACGCGCTATCCCTACGATCCGGTTCCGCTCAGCGCGTGTTTCCACTCCCCGACCAATCACACCGCGCTGCTACCCGATCACTCCCTCTGGGCGCGTCACCGGCACACAGCCAATCAGCAGCACTACCCCCACCCGCGCACTGACGCCTGCTCCTCCCCGTCAGCGCGCGTCACCACACACACCCGTACATACGCGCTGGCACACGACATATACACCCAGCGCGTATCACCACTACATCACCCCCTCCCACATAGCTCGCAGCCGGCCCGGCTGCTAACAACAACCAACCGCGACGATAAAACGACAACCAACAAAAAAAACCCCGTAGCCCCCCGAGTGTGCCCCGTAACATAACACAACAACAACAACAAGAATAACTATGTACAGATTGACAATGAACCCGAAAAGTCAACAATAACACGATACGAGCAAATTCGAAACGAACGCGCCCCACGTCCCTGCGACTACACGCAGTGACGAGGCGCTCCAACTGCCCCGACTCCTCACGAGGCAGGTCATGCAAAGTAGCACGACCTGGCGCGAGTCCGTCTGGCTGGTCCATCGTATGGGGCGGGACACTGACGACCGTCCGGCGGTTCCGGCTGCTCCAGACGGCGCGGAACGGGCCTGAAAGGGCCGGCCCCGCCGCGGAGATCCGGCCGCCGGTGATCGGCAGCTGTCAGTTCCGAGACACCTGGGAGCAGATCAGGCGAAAATACGTGTGGATCAGGCAGAGACATTTCCCCCTCTGGGTCGCCGGTCACGTCACACGCCCGGCCATCACGACACAAGGGGAGGCCATATGGAGGCGAGAACGGTTTCAGTCGGGAGGGGTGAACGTACCACCGGCGCTTTCCCCACTTTATCTGAACGCACTGGGGCCGTGCAACGCGCATGACCTCCACGGGTCCCCTCCACGGTCTCAACAATTTAGGCGACGTAGCCAAGGGTGCCTGAGGGCAATGCAGCCAGGCCCTGTCACCTGGTTTCCATTCGTGCATGGACGCCTTCCGTGCCCGCAACCGTTCATTAGCAATTTGGCGAGCCCGCGAATTAAGCCGCGCGGCCTCCCTCGCCTCTGTCAGCTTGTGAATATTAAACTTAATATGTTCTGCCAAATTAGAATTAGTTCGTGGAGCGGACAGGCCAAGTTGCGTTTCTATTGGCGGGTCAGCTTCCCGACCGTACATCAAATAGAATGGGGAAAACCCCGTAGCTGCATGGGGGGCCATTCTATACGCGGCAAGGACTCCCGGGACCTGCAGGTCCCAATCTACATGTGCCTCGCACACCTGCTGGCACAGCATGGAAGTCAAGGTTTTGTGGAGTCTCTCCACCATCCCGTCAGTCTGCGGGTGGTACGGGGAGGTACGCACCTTCTTGGTACCCAACAGATCGCACACCTCTTGCAACAATTTACTCGAAAAATTTTTACCTTGGTCGGTCAGCAGGCGTTCGGGAGCCCCCTTGTCCAGGACATAGCCCTGGACGAAGGCATCCGTCACAGCCGCTGCCGACTGGTTAGCGAGAGGCCACGCCATAGGCCATCGGGTAAAGTATTCGACCCCCACTAACAAATATTTATTCCCTCTCGGCGTGACTGGGAAGGGCCCCAAAATATCGAGTGCAACGAGCTCGTTGGTACGCGAGACCTGAATAGATTGCAGCGGTGGATTAGCTGCCACGGCCGGTGGTTTACGCCTGGCGCACTCAACGCACCCCTTCAGAATATGCACCACATCACTTCCCATTCCCGGCCAGTAATAGTCACGCTGAAGCAGGGCAAGCGTCTTGTTAACTCCCAAGTGCAAGAGGCGTTCGTGTGCCGCCAAGACAACCCTCCCCCTCACAGCGGAAGGCACCACGAGTGCGTTCCGCCGGGACAAACTGTCCCATTTCAATAACACGCCCCGCTCAAGTACATAGGAGCCGGTACGCTCCTGGTCCCCCTCGGGACCCCCAACCTTGCGGCGCAATGCTAGCAGCGAGCTGTCCGCCATCTGGAGGCGGCCCCATTCGCTGAGCGACAGCGAGAGCAGCGAGTCCCGACCCTGAGAGGCAGTGGAATCATCCCCGATCGGTGCGCCCGCTGTCGCAGCCAGTGCCCCCATCTCCCCCGCAAGCGTCGGTTTACAGCGCGCCGATCCCGACAAACACGCGCATTCATCACAAGGCAACAACCGCGACAAGCAATCGGCATTCGTGTGTCGCAACCCCTTACGGTACGTAGTCGTAAACTGATAGTCCTGGAGGACTTCCAACCAACGCGACAACTGGCCCGAGGGCTGGGCGACCCTCAATGAATACTGTAGCGCCGCGTGGTCCGTTCGGACTGTAAAGTGACGACCATAAAGATATGGCCTAAACTGCTGCACAAAAAAAACAATGGCAAGCAGCTCGCGACGGGTGACACAGTAGCGCTGCTCCGCCGGAGACAACACCCTACTACCGTAGGCGACAACTCTTTCGACACCCCCAACGACTTGGGATAGCACCCCCCCAATGCCCGTGTTGCCAGCATCCGTGTCCAGCAAAAAGGGACTGGCAAAATCGGGATAACACAAGGGTGGGGCACCCACCAAGGCGTCCCGGAGGGAGCGAAACGCGGCCTCCTCCTCCGGTCCCCATTTGAACTTCACTCCCTTCGCCGTTAGAGCGTGCAAGGGTTTTGCAATAGTGGCGAAGTGCTCAACGAACCGCCGATAATAAGAAGCAAACCCGATGAAACTACGCACGTCGGAAACGGACGTAGGTGTCGGCCACGAACCGACACAATCCGTCTTCGCGGGATCGGTGGAGATCCCCGAAGAATCGACAATGTGACCCAAGTATCTAACGGACCTACGAAGGAGGTGACATTTGGCCGGTTTAAATTTCAACTTAGCCGATCGCATTCGCAAGAACACCCCTCTCAATCGCCGGAGGTGTTCCTCAAACGTTTTACTGAAAACAATGACATCGTCCATATAAATCAAGCATGTATCCCACTGCAAGCCCGACAAAACCAGCTCCATAAGTCGCTGAAACGTCGCTGGAGAGGAGTGAAGTCCCATGGGTAACCGGTTAAACTGGAACAGCCCCCCTGGAGTCCGAAATGCTGTCTTAGGTTTCGACTCTTCGTCGAGCGGCAACTGCCAAAACCCCGATAACAAATCAAGAGTCGAAAAATATCGCGCACCAGACAATGCATCGAGGGACTCATCCATCCTGGGGAGCGGATACGCGTCAGCCACAGAGATCTTATTCAGGCGACGGAAATCAACGCAGAATCGCAGGGACCCGTCCTGCTTCTTAACCAGCACAATAGGCGCTCCCCACGGGCTAGAGGAGGGCGAAATAATATCGGCTTCTAGCATATCGTTAACAGCCGACTGAACATGTTCCTTCTCCACGGGACTCAGTCGGAAGGGATTTAGCCTGACCGGCGCCGCATCGCCCGTTTCAATGTGATGGTGCAACAAATCCGTGCACCCAATGTCATACTTATGTTTACTGAATACATCAGAGAATTCAATGAGCAACTCGCGCAGCGCACCCAACTGCGCCGCCGACAAATCGTCCGAGGCGGCACATAACGAATGGACCCACTCAAGGTCTTCCCTTGGCTCAACGTTCCGCGCGGGGCTCGAGCCCACCTGTGCAACCAACCCATCATCCCCAGGGACCTGCGCCGCGTGAGCCAGCACGGTGCCCTGCGGAATGACAGCTGGTCGCGACCCCGCGTTCAAAACCATCACAAACGGATCCCTGTCAGCCCGCACCAAAGTGTGAGCCACCGATAAATCAAGACCCCCGACAGCCTTGTTAGAAGGACCCAAAAGCATACTCTGTCCCGAAGCCTCCCTCACCCATGGTTTCCGCAACCGGAGGGGAATCAACATCTGTGAACCCGGGGGCACTTGCACTGTCTGCGTCGCCACCGCTTGTATCGTAGCGCACGCCGTCCGAATGTCAGTAGGGCCCGTCAAAAATGAAATCCGGCGACCCGATGGCAGTTCAATGCATCGTTGATCGATAAGAATTTTAATGGGCATTTTAGCCAAAAAGTCAGTGCCCAAAAGACACGGAACTGCCAAAGAAGACGAAACGAAAACGGGTCCCGACAATTTGATATCTCCAATGCAAATGGACGCCCTAACCTGACCGATAATGCCCAACGATCCCCCATTAGCGGCGTAAAATGGCACATCCACTGGAAGCAGCGGACGACATTGGACCGGAAGAATATTATAAATGAGGTCCGATATAATAGTTGCCGATGCCCCCGTGTCCACTAACACCCTAATCTCAACCCCATCAATAGATCCCGTAACAACGGACGAACCCGCCGAAGCAGCCACAATTCTATGCCCCAATTCCGCCCATTCAATGTCTCCCTGGTCCCGGCCGAACCCCCCTCGCCGAACCGAATCCCCGAACCTTAACCGGCCCTCCTCCGCCGCAACGCGGCGTCCCATGTGTGCCGAATAAACAGGCCGAGCGTGTGAGGTGCCGCGACTTGCCGGGGATTGTAGAGATGACTTGGGCTCTCGGTCGTCGTCCAGCCGAGCTCCCATGGCGCGCTGCCGCGGAGCGCGGCACCCGGACGCCACGTGGCCCCGGAGGCCGCAGTTATAGCACGTGACGAGGGTCGGAGTAGATCTTGGTTGCTCCGACTTTCGGCCCGATCGCAGAGGCGACCGGGCCCCCGGCCTCCAGTCCCCTGGTCGTCCCGTGGCGAACGCCTCCTCTCGTGGGCTGACGACTTGGGGTTCGGCGACCACCAAACCCGGGGCTGCGACGACAGCAGCGTTGCAACCAACGCCTTGCTTCCGTTGTAGGGCCTCGTGCGCTTGAATACTCGTGGCGACTCTCAAAGAAGAAATATCAATCTCGTCAGCTGTGTTGATAGGGACCCCCAGGTCCTGCGCCAACTTGAGCAGCTGCTCCAAAACCATCGCGTCTTGGCCCTCCTCGTCCATCCGAGGGAACGCAGCATCAGCAAGAGCCAGCAACGCCGTGCGATAGGCCAGCGCGGTCTCCGTGGCCGCTTTCCGTCTTGCGTAGAACTGATGGCGGCACGTAGAGGGAGGCCCGTAGACCCTAGCCAACAAACCCAGCGCATCCTTCAGCGTGGAGCGGTCCGACTTCCGTGCAGCCCTGAAGGCCGCGAGCGCATCGTCGTCCAGCATGGCGGGCAATGCCCGCAGCGCCGTAGCATCGGACCACGCTGACATCTCTTGATGCGCCAAAAACCTTCGCTGAAATTGGCCCCAGTCTCCGCCTTCCGCCTTGAAGGCTGACAACGTGGGCAGGCGCTGCTGAAAAATGAAGTCATCCGCCTCGTGGTTCCTCTCCGCCTGTCCGTCGGTGTCTAAGATGGCGGCTCCAGCAGCAGACGTAAGATGGCGGACCCCCTCGCGCGCTGATGACGTCGATGCGCGCGCTTGGGAACCCACCACCACGTGGCGCTCGCCGTTCCCGCCAAAAGTAGGCCCAGGCGCAATGGCGGGAATCCCCCATTCGTTTTGGCGGGAATCTGCGGGGCGACCTTGTAAAATGTCCCCCACCGTCCCCGCTCCTCCCGACGAGCTGATCTCCGCCAAGATGGACGCGGCGGCGAGCAGCAGCTCCGCCAGTCGGGAGTGCGCCTCACGAAGCCCGGCGTCTGTCCCCGGTCGCTCGGCCGGCGCCGTCGACGGACCCTGCAGCGTGGGCAAGTCCTCTTCCTCACCCCCCGCCACCAGCGGCCCCGAGTCGTCCAGGTCTTCCTCGCGGTCAACCCGTGGGTCCTACGGGTCTTCCTCGTCTCCATACTTGGAAGCCCGTTTCACTTCTGACGCCAGATGAAGTATTGGAAAATGACGGCAGGAAACTCCTTGACGGGAACACACTTCTTTTATTAAATCTTGACTTGTAACAATACAACGCGTGGCCTCTCTTCTTCACAATGCGCTTCTCTTGACTCTGGATTCTGTGCTGCTGGCTCTCTGTGCCTCGTGTAGACTCCGCGCCTCGGCTACACTCCTCTCTCGCCTCGTGTAGACTCTGCGCCTCTGCTACACTCTCCACTCGCCTCGTGTAGACTTTGCATCTCTCTCTCTGGCTACACCGTATGCATACTCGGCTCGTGTAGACCTTTCTCTCTCGCTGGCTACACACTATACATTACTCAGCTCGTGTAGACCGTTCTCTCTCGCTGGCTACACACTATACATTACTCAGCTCGTGTAGACCGTTCTCTCTCGCTGGCTACACACTATACATTACTCAGCTCGTGTAGACCGTTCTCTCTCGCTGGCTACACACTATACATTACTCAGCTCGTGTAGACCGTTCTCTCTCGCTGGCTACACACTTATACCTTACTCTCCTCTACTCTCCATTACTCTCCTCTCCGGGCTCTATCTCTGCACCTTCGTCTTCATTCTTAGATGGTTCCACTTCTCCCTCTGCTCCTCTGTGCATCACCTTATATACCCCTTCTTCCCGGGAGACGGAGCGGATGCGGACCTCAACGTCGGCACCGCTCCTCAGTTACCCAATCCCCACGCGCTATCCCTACGATCCGGTTCCGCTCAGCGCGTGTTTCCACTCCCCGACCAATCACACCGCGCTGCTACCCGATCACTCCCTCTGGGCGCGTCACCGGCACACAGCCAATCAGCAGCACTACCCCCACCCGCGCACTGACGCCTGCTCCTCCCCGTCAGCGCGCGTCACCACACACACACCCGTACATACGCGCTGGCACACGACATATACACCCAGCGCGTATCACCACTACATATGTACCGAGGGTGCTTTTTCCACATGACACACGTTTTGAACTTCGTTCACAAGCAAAAATAAACTTTTAAACTACGGTCAACTTTTTTTTCTACAATGTTTGACACGTGCCAGATAGTATGGGACGCAAGAGCTGTTTTTTGGGGGGTTTCATCTTCATTTTATCAAATGGTACTGATTGATATTTACGCAAAACTTTAGTTTTATTTGAAAAGCAACCTAACGTTGGTAATGAGATTTTGTAACTAAATGGTACTGTTTATGTTAATTTTTTTAACAGCAAAATATTTAATACGTGCATTTTTAATGATGGGCTTGCACAAACTGTTTGAACCTTCAATTTTTTTTTATACAAAAAAGGTCTGATTTCCTGCTCTAATGAGCATGGAGCAGGTGCTCATCTATTTACAGCCCTGAACCAGTGGTGGAAATTCCATATTCTTATGGCTGCCATAAAGGGCTACTGATTTTATTCACCCTGGAGGGATAAAGCTGAGTCGACCCCCAAATCAGGATTTGAACTTGCAACCATCTTATTGCGAGCCGCTCCCTCTTACCACTCAGTCATCTAGAGATTATTGAATATGTTCAGTTGTCAATTAATTGAAGTAAATTTTGTTTCAATTCCTGTTCACAGAAATCTGAAATTGGGAGAAAAGACTGTGCAGAGGTTTTTGAATGAGAATATCTCAATCAAAATCCACGGTCAACAGCAGCATGAAGATTCACCAAAACGGAGCACACTCGCCCAAGAAGTGTCACAAGATACAACAGATGAAGAAAAAAAGTGCGCAGAAAAATCCAAGCAGAACACTTCTGTCAGTGGCATTGCAATTGCTGTTGGAGAGTCAATGGCAACTGCCAATGCACCTTTGAAGGAAGATTTTCTGTTAAACATCTCGGCTAATGATCCATGTTCAGTTGAGAATGACACAAATATACAGCCTGAGCACAGTTGTCAACGACAGCATGTATCAGAGTTGGAGGGGCAGCAGATACTCAAGGTAGCCTTAGATATCAGGTCGTCAGCATTGGATCCTTCAAAATGTAGCACACATGCAGAGCAGTTGAACAATAATGCTCCTTTATCGAGAAAAAATTTGCTTTCTAGGAAAATGAAAAATGTCTCGCCTCCAAATCTTGATGTGTTGAAGACGTCAACAGGTACAACTTTGGATTGTGATGTAAAGCAAACACTTGATGAGTTACCAAAAGATTCTGAAATAGCTGACACAGTAATTCAAAATGAAACTTCGAATAACATTAGTTCGCGACTAAGAAAAAGACCAAATGACAGTGGGCTTAGTGGTGATCAAAGTTTCCATGGTAAACACCTCAATCCAGATAATTCAATCAGAGGAGCAATTGATTTCCAGACACCCGATAACACACAGTCTGCAAAACGGTACAAGCTACGTTCCCACACAGAACTAGATGCACAGCCGCAGTCAAGCAGCATTTCTATACAGAGTATCAAAAGCTTGTATGGTTTACCAAAGAATATCTCACCCCTGAAGCAGAGTGTGCCTGTCGACTATATTCTTGCCAATGAAGATGACAGCCCTATTTTACAAAACAATGGGTCCAAAATGGATACCCAAGAAAATGGGGATGATGAAGCAGATGCAATCTCTGCGTCTAGGCAAGTGAAAGTTAACAGTACGTCTCATTTCCAGGATGAGGATGAAGCATTTTCCCTCTCCCAGCAACCAATTGTTGCAGGACCATTTCGTTCTTTATTTTTTAGGGCCATTGATTCCAGAAGAAGTACAATGTGGTCTTTTGTGAATGAAAACTGATACTTGTATTCTTCAGTGTTGTGCAATTTATTTGGATAATTTTAGTGGAAATCTTTTTTTAAATGTTCCTGACGTTCTAACATTTGACTAGACTCCTGTCTCATTCAAACATTTTATTCAGGAAGAATAGTTGTTATAAAACAATATTTTATGATAAATTTGACATTGTAGAGAAAGTGACAATATTTGTTTACATTGGCTTTGATCAATGTGTTGTTTGAAATAGATGTTAAATACGCTGTGATGTAGTTGCAATTCATTTTGCCTTTAAACAAAAGCTTTGAGACCTATATTATATTGGGATTTCATCAAAAGGACAGTGATTATTTGATATGTTCCCACGTGCATTGCATACGTTTTGCTTTGTTTTGTATGCATGTTCAACTTTCGCACCGTAAGTGAAAACGCATTTCTTTAGAACTATTTTTTTTATGTTTAGTTTGTTGTCCTTCCCCGCACCTCCGAATAGCACGGTTGGCTATGTACGGTTTCAAAGCAGTCCAACAACATACGGAGCCAACTTTGCTAGGGGAAGGACCACGAACTAAACACAAAAAGCAGTTGTTTTTTTATATGTGCTTGAAATTGTATTCACATCTAATTAAACTATTGTACATGTTGTTTTGTGTGCCACCATGTATATACTGACTTAAAATATGTGAAATAAAGTTACTCTTGTTTTAATAATTAAATACACGTAATGCCTTTTCGAAATTGTCAGCAATCAGTGTCGATACCCCATGACAGTTCATTCAGAAACATTGAGGTGTTTTAATCTCTAAAACATGGTCCTTGAAATTCAATTCTGCAGCCCACATCAATTTGTGACTTGAACTCACCTCCATAGCTACAGATGAACATATTTGAAGGTGGAAAGTGCTGTACAGCTAATGTGTTCACTGCGGACGCTGATTGTGTTTAGCGAAAGTGTATTGCGATGAGGCGTGGAGGCTGGTCTTTCTTTTCATCACGGCGCCTTTGTTCAGTTGTGGGCACATTAATCCAGTCAAACAGGGAGAGCTCCATCAATGAGCGTTGGGTGACTCGCTCCACAACAGCTTCCTCTGGATGTTCACGTGGAGATCTGTTTAAAACATGCGGTAATTAACATTTGCATGCTGTGTTATGCAATCGTGCTTTAACCAAAAAGCCAGGGAACGCGACTTGCATTGCTGGGTTGTGGAGGCCTTTATCGAGCAGTAGATAGATAAGGTATTTGTCTGTGCCCCGTTGTCTGTATTGCAGTGTCTTCATCTTGGAGTGCTTAAAAATAAATCCCATCGTGGAGTCTCGCAAAATTAGGGGGAATTAGTTGCTACAATCCACACATTTTTGGCAAACTTGGGTGTTTTATTTTTCTAGCAGCCCTCCAACAAAAACCAACAATCTAAACTTGTGGATTTTATGATTTTTGCACCCTGTGTATTATGGGAATTGCTGGAAATTTTGGGGCATCGCATTTTTTATTTTGAGGGATTCGACTTCTGATTTCGTTATCTACTGTACAGGGCCGAGAGATGTGGAAGAAGGCACAAACTCTTCCTTGAATATCGTACAGTAGTTTTTTTGTGCAGCATTACTTTAATGCTGTACATATATATAGTAGTCAGAGGTCATGTCCTGCTTTTACAATGCAACACCTTTTTGGTAAAACACATCTACTTGCAGCATACTTTGGGACAAGTTTACGACTACATTTAATTGCAGTATCACTTGAAAACAAGCAAAGCGATTGACAAGTAGAACATGGTATGAAAAAACATCGAGCCTGAGTGCTTGAAAAGTGAAAATGCGCTAACCGTACAGCACTTGATATTATTTTACTTGCCTTTTATAGTGGTTAGCAACCTCATAACCTACAACAACAAAAAGTTGAATTAGAATATTTTTTAATGTACACAAATCTAGCATATAATTTAATAATAACTTTTATAACTCGCAATACACTTATATGATCCTTAACTAAAGGATAGATTTATTGGCTTTCCTTGTGCTTTTTATTGCCATGATATTGAGATCCATATGTTCTCATAGTTGTGCAGGTACAATTAACATTGAGTAAATGACAAAGAAATTGTATGATGTCACTTAATACCCAACCAGCTGCTAAACCAAATTATTATACAACGTGCATTGTAATGTATCCAAAAACAACTGCATCCTGAGATAGTGTACAACAGGACGTCCAGAAAGTGGACCAGGAAATTCACTTCATTAAACTATACAACTAAATTTTTATTTTGACAGGTAAGGCCCACTGAGCTATATAGCTCTTTCAGAAGCAACCTAGCCACAAATGATAGCTCAAATAAGTGACTTATCACATGGAAACATTACAGCTAAATTACTTTAAATGCAGGTTTCAAAATGTCGAGGGAAAACCCGGAGGACTTGGAGAAAAGTCCACGACCACGGAGAGAGAGAACATGCAAACTCCAAATATACACGCATTATTAGGGTTGGGATTGAACCCACACGCTCCTGTTTGCCAGGGGAGGGAGTGAACATCTTTTGCTAAAACTACAAGGATGCCGGAACAAGATGGTGCCCATTTAACGCTAATGATAAGCAACCCTCGCATATTCTCACTTGGTGCGGTCGAGGCTGCCTTGGCCGGCCAACACGGAGTGGGGGGCAACTCTGCCCGTCGGCCGAACGCCACCGACAGTCTCACTCGTTCTCTCTCTCCCTCGAAGTGCCTGCTGCCCTCAGCCCTCTCTTCCTCTTTAACCTCTGGGAGATGCAGCACCATGCGTTCATATAAAACAAGAGAACATACTCGTAGTTTTTTCGGTAAAGTCACGTAGGTAAAAAAAATTAAATTAATAAAAGTAATAATAGAAATAAAATAATACAAATCACGACGTTTCGGAGGCAACACAAGTCTCCGTCATCAGGTGGGACCGTCAGCTAGATTTGCTGTATCAGGTGAGATTTGCTTTATCACTTGATACAGCAAATCTAACTGACGGTCCCACCTGATGACGGAGATTTGTGTTGCCTCCGAAACGTCGTGATTTTTAAATCCTTTATTTTAAGTTCGCTTGCTTGCTTAGGACCGTGCAAATCTTTCGGTCGTTTTTCAACCCACTTCCCGTGATCCAATCGAGCTGACATTTTCCACACAGACTCGTTGTGCGTGACAATTAATGTTCGTGAAAAAAAAAATTCAAAAATGTTACACTTTATGGGGCAAAATATATTTAATTACCAATTGCTTAATGGTGCAATGCAATCATCTGACCCATAGGTGGCATCCATCTCAAGCCAGAGGACGAGAGGACTCTAGCCGCCACGCATATAAAGGATTTATAGTGAAAAACTTTGTTTTTACGGGTTATACTTATTATTATTTTATTTCTATGATTACTTTTATTAATTTTAATTAAATTTTTTTACCTACGTGACTTTACCGAAAAAACTAAGAGTATGAATCCTTGCAGTCACGAAAGCTTCAAATCTAGAACAAGAGAACAATTTGTTATTTGAAAGACCAGTTTGTCAAAATCAGTATGCAGTACAAATGTAAATAATAAAATTGTACACCCATCTTACCGCATCTGTCCAGGAGCTGAAGGGATTGTACGTGGTGAATTACGGTTGTCCGATAGGTCAGCTCTTGGGAAAGTGGATTGTGAAATAGATCTATAGGAGTCAAAGTTAATTGACAGCGTTTACGAGCAAGAAAGTACGAGTTAGTATGCATAGTACTGCTGTTTGTAGAAACGGCTGGAGAAGAGTTGTAATACTTAGATAATATATATTTCAGCTTAAATTGCTATTTATTAAATGCACATGGTATATTCCAGGGACGTGCGGTCAGGGGAGGCAGAGCCTCACACCTATCATACTCCAATGAAAATAGCTGTTACGAAAAGTAAAAAAAAAGGATAAAAAAATAAAATAAATATTAAGATTTTTCCACTGATTTGTGTTATAAATGTCATTTCTGTACGATTCCAATCATGTTTATGGTCAAAATGAAATTTGCGGAGCTCCGCTGCAAATACAGGAAGAGACGAGAGGTGAGGCAGCGACAAGCTCAGCCTCCCCTCTGATTGCGCAACCCCTCAGTAACTGGATGGAGCACGGGCAATAAGCGCGTGCCTGTTACTATCTCAGTATGTCACCAATGTAATGTTTGTAGACCCCTTCACTTCATGTCCTCGCCTTTCATACTCCATGTAACTTATTTCACGTATGTGTATAAAGATATTTAGGCTCGCTGGTCTCGTCATGAAACTGCAATGAAAAAGCACCAGGGGAGGCAGCTATCACATCTGCCTCACTGAGGGGGACGTGTCTAACACGCCCCCCATCAGTGAGGCCACGCCTCCTCAGTGTGTGAATCTGGCTCTGACACGAGCCAGTGCCTCCCCAGCCATTGACCTCACCGCACGTCACTGGTATATTCCCAGTATTCTATTTTATCCCCAGTAGCAATGCTCCTTCAAATATGAAAATGGCCATAGCCCTGAATTACAGTATTGTCATTGATAACACTTCTGCCAGAATATTGCTTTGTTGCATGATACTTACTAAGTGTTAAAAGGCAGGTCATCCTGCGGAATTCCATCAGCGTGTTCTCCAGGCTTGTCAGCTGGTTGTTGTTCAGGAACAGAGTTTGCAAGCAAGAAAGGTGGAACAAACATCCTGCTCCCAGGAAACACAATAAAGACGTGGTGGTTAGTGTCATTGAGTCAGATCTTGTATCACCACTGTTGCTTGGTATGTTGTTGGCAACAAATCACAATGCTGTATCTGTTGTTAAGTAAATGCCTTGTGCCATTGTAGCTGAAATTATACAATTTAGCATAATTGATAGATATCAATGATCAATTGTTATTGCAATGATGAAAATGTATTGCGTGCTGAATGTACTGTACACGATTGTACTTGCAACTTTGAAATGTATTACCTGTTATATCTTTCAGCTTGTTATTATTCAAATAGAGTTCAGTAAGTCTGTAATTCGTTTTCAAGAAGTTGGCAGTTTTCAGCTGTGAAATAAACACGTGTTTATTAATGAATGTGTAGACAAACGGACAGTTATTGTCATTTTTCATTACTAAACATTGCAAAAACTTACAGAAAACTATCCACTTTCATAAAGAGATCAGCTCAAGTGTGTTTTCCCTAAACGCTGATCGACTCGAAAAGAATGGACTCAACACTGGAGTCACCACTGGCCTTGAGCTCTCGATCTCTTGTTACACATTTGAAATAAAACAGTGCCTACATGCTCCCGCATCTCAAGATGCTGTACAGTTAATGTAATGAATATCTAAGCTGGGTATCTTCCATTGTCTAATCGAGCCTGTTACCAGTCACGTTTGGTTCGCGGAGGGTAGGTGTGAATAATAATTCGCATTTTTAAGGCGCAATTCATCCACGGATCTTAGTGCGCCATGCACGAAGTTAGGAAATATAAATGCTACAAATGTATATGTATCTATGGTTAACTTCTTTCGTACCGTACGTAGCGAACCGTGCTAATCGGAGGTGAACTGGAGGACATAGGAAGCTCACAAAATATGGGTCTTTAGAGGGAGTGAAGAGGTCATTCAGAGCAGTGGACTGGGTAACCTGTGTACCATAAACAAATTCAGGACTTACTTAATGATGGTAGCTATACCAACATTAAAAGAGATCCCACCAACCGCCTCGTTACGAAAACCAACAATATCATCACTGATTCGACATCTTTAATCGAACCAACCAAGCGGTTTTCCTTAAAACCCACTGCTACTATACCACCCAGATTGTATGGATTTCCAAAATCATGAGCAAACACAAGATCCAGGTGCGATTTAACACTACGTAAAATTCGTGATCTGATCCCATCTGTGAAGGATGTGCAATACCCCAGCGTCTACAAACTAAGCTGTGTCTGTGGCAGTAGATTCATTGGGGAAACTAAGCGACATGTCTCGGACCGTGTTCGTGAACATAAGGCAGATCTGAAACACGGTAGGACCAACACATCGGCCATGGCTGATCATTGTTTTAATGGGGTGGCCTCACACGAAATTCATTTCTCCAATACGAAGGTACTTTGCAAACCCACTGGCTATCAACAAAGATTCGTTGATAAAGCCATCCATGTTTATAGACACCGACACAATTTCAACCGAGAAGATGGGTACAAACTGAACAATCATTGGAAGGACGTCATTAACCAGTTTAAGTCATAACTGGCTGTGATGTTTCCATCCTACCGCCTTCCGATGTTATTTATTTGCGGCTCTCTGATTTTACATTAACAGGTTACATTTCTCAGCCACCTCGTGCGCCAATGTGGCTGCGGCTCTGCGATCTTACATTACATGCTAATTTCTCTCACATTAACAGAGCCACCTCCGTGCGCTTGTCGTGGAGGTCGTCCTCGGATCTACCATTAACATGCTAATTTCTAACATTAACATTATTAGCCCCGCCCACTTCGTTTATGACCCTTGGGCTACACCCATTTCAAACCTTTAAAACAGTCTGCCTCAGCAGCTTTCCTATCTTTTTTTATCATTTATATTAAGTTCGCTTGCTTGCGTGCTTGCGTGCTTGCTTGCTTGCTTACGACCATGCAAATCTTTCGGTCGTTTTTTAACCCACTTCCCGTGATCCAATCGAGTTGACATTTTGCACACAGACTCGTTGTGCGTGACAATTTATTTTCGTGAAATTTTTTTTCCAAAATTTTACACTGTTTAGGGAAAACAAATTAAATATTTAATTACCAATTGCTTAATACTGGCAGACAATCATCTGACCCATAGGTGGCAGCCATCTCAAGCCAGAGGACGAGAAGACTCTAGCCGCCACGCATATAAAGGATTTATAGTGAAAAACTTTGTTTTTACGGGTTTACTTGTAGAGCAGTTAAATTGAAGCCGCCAGGTTCTTGAAAGTGGTAAAACGGGTCAACGCTAGTGCCCTCGGGAATATACGGGGCATGTCAAGAGGTGATCTTTCATTTTTAAATCCTTTATATTAACTTCACTTGCTTGCTTGCTTACTCAAGACAAACAGAAATGAATAATAAAATGAAATCGATGCCACGCATATAAAGGATTTATAGTGAAAAACTTTGTTTTTACGGGTTAATTTTTTCCTCCTGATGATGACCGCTTGCGTTGCGATCGAAACGTCGTAGTTTTTGTTATTTTTTTGTTATTTTCTTTGAACCTATCTACGTGACTTTACCGAAAGACCCAAAGAATAGCCATATATATGTTTAGGGCAATTAAGATGGTAAATAATCAAAATTATGAAATACATGAGATCAGTTTCAAATGCTTTAGAAAACTGAACTGATAATAAGTAAGTATATCTTACCTTATTTCCATTCAGCCACAAATAGTTTAAATTGTGGAATCTTGATAGATCAGATAAATGCGTCAAACTTCTGCGCAGACAATACACATTTAATGAGTTCCATTGTTCCATGCTCGAAACTCAAAAGTATGATATCGATATTACATAACAGTAAGTTAATAAACCATGGGGCAGGCCAATGCTACTTCCAACTCAACCCCAATCACCATATTTAGCATGTACCATTGCAATACTATAAAAAATATATTTTACCAGGCGAAGCCCACTGATGTATACAGTATAGCTCTTTCCAGAAGAAATGACAGCTCAACGAAGTGTAATATCCATTTCTCTTTGGTTTGCAGTCACGAAAACTTCAAATCTAGAATTAATATCCATTTCATTCATGTTTAAATATTGCTTCATGGTGAGTGTCAACTGAGCTGAACTGGCACCGCTTAGCTACTCAGCTAAAAACCTCATTTTGACACTTGAGCTTGCTCCAGACCTATTGCAAAAGTAACTGTCAATCACACACTCATTAAGAGGGGAAATGTCTCACGCTTTCACTTACTTGTGCGACAGACAAAGTTCATTCACATCTGCCACCTTTTTAAACCCCTGTCTCTTCAGTTCATCACCAATTTCCTACAAAGGAAAGATTGTTAAAATTACATACTCTACTGTAATCTTATAATGTCATTTTGTGATATCTACTGTGCAGTATAGCAATTATTGTTCGAAACAATACTGTAACTCACTTTATAATTGGCTGACACTGTCACATTTTTGCATGAATTTCAGACTGCAATTGCATTACATGTACTCTAAATGCGTTATCATCAGGTACTTCTGCGCGGCCTTGTATGGCACACTCGATACAAATCACCTTTGTCTCCATGATAACTGCCATGTCCAAGCCTCCAATTGCACTGCTAAGGCTTGCATGGCTTTCATAGCCCATGACATACTTTATTCACTCAAAACATGCGGTGTACGTATAGTTAATGCTCGTACTGAATATACAGAAACTTTTTAAGATTGCATTGACAATTGATATGTTTAGCCGTACAATAAATCTGCACATCGAATCTCAATGCAACAGTATCTTGTATCCTACAATTGGAATTAAATACGTACAACCTGCTCCACAAACCTACATGGACTGTTGTTGTGATCGAAACGTCGTAGTTTTTTGTTCTTTTCTTTAAACCATCTACGTGATTTTCTTTGAACCATCTATATGACTTTACCGAAAGACCCAAAGAATATGAATTCCTGCAGTCACGAAAGCTTGAAGTCAAGCTATTGGCGGTGTTGAGTTTTTCCTAAATCGTGTCTGAATTGACTCCACCACCCATATCACGTATTTCTTGAAGATGCAGTGCAACATGCACACGTAATGTACACAAATCCGTATACCATACGCACACAGAGCAATGGCGCAGCGGGTAGCGCACTGAACAATTACGCTGGCCACCAAAGTTCGATTCCCAGCCACGGCTAACCTCTTGCGAATGATATCTGAGACGGTCCTGCATAACCGCCTCCCTTCCTTTAGCACCCTGCACTGACCATCGTGGTGAAGTTTCGTCTCCCCAGCGGTGTTTACACACCGCGCTTATTTAAAAGTCTTGAGTCGACCGAGATGACACCAAAGACACGTTCTGATACCACTCGCTGTTGATGTGCGTCGTGGCCGTTAGTCGAACTCAGCTGACCGGCTTCGCACGTGGTTATAATGTAGAAAAAGAACCCCCCCCTCCCCTATTATAGCCTTAACAGACTGTTGGAGCAAGTTTAGAGCACCTATGAAGGCCATCATGGCAACACGCCCGGCCGCCTTTACCTCCCCTGTACTCATGTTTAGGCACCGCGCCAAGTACCCGTTTCAGGCTGAGTCGACCTAGAGGTCGGCCCAGGACGGGTTCAATCAAATATTCGCCAGTTATGGCTCGTGAGCGCGGATCAACCTCGGATCCACAAGTTCGTAGCGCAAGGCGCTAACCGCTGCGCCACCGCTCCCCCCAGCCCATAATTCCTGGGCTTCGTTTGACAATTCGCCAGTGGTTCCGTGTGTAAGTGGATACTCATCGCGATTAAGCGTCGTGCTTTGTCTCGTCTCGTGCGTTCAACCCCTTGGCCACGTTAACGCGAGGCTCGAGCTTAAATCGACTGCATTGGCGACCAAGGGAAGCCGCTCTGTTCCAAGCGAAGCCAAGCGACGCACCTTGTCCTCTGCCATGCTGGCTGGTTTGTGATGGGTTCGGTTGCCCACAGTGACAGCGATGACTCAGAGAGAAGGGGGGGGTCGAACGCCGCAAAACAACCACACACATAACTCGGGCTGAACGTATTCTTGGGTCTTTCGGTAAAGTCACGTAGAAGGGAAATAATAAAATAATAATAAAATATTTCCCTTCTACGGGACTTCACCGAAAGAATAATAATAAAATATTTCCCTTCTACGTGACTTTACCGAAAGAACCAATAATTTTAGTTTCTTTTTCAGAAGCGACCTGGCCATTAACGATAGCTCAACGAAGTGGCTCATCGTGTGGATATTTACAGCAGCAATGTTATAGGGTTGGTGGTTTATCGCACACACGCACACGTTGTGAAACTCAACCTCCCGTGGGCTTCGAGGAGGTGCCATAACCCCTGGCTTGCCAGGAGATGTGGGTACAGCCACAAAGTGGACTCCACCTGTTCCGTCTGTGCAGGATGGTGTGGATTTCGCACGTGTGGATTTCTCCGGGTGCTCTGGTTTCCTCCCACATTAAAAACACGAATTTGCCTATAACACCTTCATATATAGAGGACCGCAGAGCTTGGATAATTATTGTCGTCGGCTCACCACGTGGCTTTCCTTTTTACTCGTCTGTGGTTCCTCTTCGCGCCTCTTGAGTAGTCCTCTGTCCTCGAGACTGAGTGAATACTGGGAGTGTTGGCATCATTAGTTAAAATAGCTCTTGCATGGTTAACGATTTGTTTAATACAGCGCCTTATAAGCGTCTCAGCGTGCTCTGCATCACACGGCATCTCAACACTTTTGATAGGGCACCCCCAGTGGCAGCTGGGGTCATAGACAGCAGCACATTGCCGACAAACGAGCATTCTTCTGTCAATAGGGGGACATCGTGTTTGCTATGTACTGTATTCGCGTACGGTATTCCAATTGAGTAATTTGCATGACATTTTCTCTCTCAAATGTAGCAATTTTGAACCATAATGTAACTGGATCTTTAACGTCCATTGTGAAGCAGATGGTACGTATTTTTACCGTGAATCCACCCACATTATTATTCAGGGAGGTCAATGGATTCACACCGTGAGCCTCTTGCAACACGCAAAGATACCGCTAAGCCACGTCACTGTGTTGTGAATCCGGGTTGTTAAAATCGATTTTTTTTCAATACCGGTAACCGCATAGCAATAAATATAACAATTTAACCTTAACCCCCCTCCCCTAAGAAACAAATGGAGCTTCTACAGTTGTGTCATGGTTAGCACGCTGCACTTGCAATCCAGGTCGGCGTTTCGATTCCATAGAAACGGCGACCTCTGGGCAACTTTCTTGTTGTCTTGCTGCCTTGCCCAGTCTTGCACTTGGAATGTACGTACTCGTGCAATTTGTACTTCCATGTGTAATTTCTATTGTATTTATTTCTTTAAATTACTCGTTTAACTTTTCTCTATCTTGCTCTAGCTTCCTTTATTGTATTTTTGAATCGATGTACTTTGCTGACCCGCCACTTACTAGAAATCTGTTATAAAGTTTTTTCCCCCATAGCTCATCAGATGCTTCCTCCTCCAGTCTTAATACATATTCATAATCAGAATATTTATTTATACTGGAGGAATTCGATGAGCTGTAAAGCTCTTTAGAGGCGGGTCAGAACGTTGAAGAAACATTAATTTTTCTGAGTTATCATTCGTGGCTTGGTCGCTTCTGAACAATAAGTTCATACCTGTGGGCTTTACCTGGTAAGATAAAAAAAATATATAGTTTAAGTTGTATTTGTATATCTTTAAGCAATTTGATTACCTTTCCTATACTGTGCACCCCTATTGTGTTTTCGTATCGTTTGTTGTTGGAACGTTCTGACCCGGACGTCTCTGAAAAATAACTTCATAGCTCATCGTATTCCTCCTCCAGTCATAAATACATATTCCGATTCGAATCCCCTCCGCCTCCACTGCCTCGATTTGTTATTTTTGTCGACGTGGAAGACCGCGTGCTCGGAAGGGCGGGCGCGAGCGCGCGTTGCCACGTGACCCCCCCCCTTGCGTGTGTTGCCACGTGACCTCCCCCCTCCCACCCTGCGCACGGGACAGCACGTGATCGCTTGTCGCGGCTGCGCATGCGCGTGGCGGGACCCGGCACACACGTGGCGCGCACGACCACGTGGCGGGCGGTGTGAGCGGCGATGGATTCTGGCGGCAAGGCAGCGACGGGTACAGCGCACACGCACGCACTTTGTATATGTATAAAAATACAAATACCACGCAATAACTATCGTTTATTTCACCAAGGTAAGGCCCACTGAGCTGCTATAAAGCAATTTTTTCAGAAGCGACCTGGCGAAAGCAAATTATAGCTCGGCGTCGTGGTTTATTATCACCACCTACGTGATATGCGTTTGTTGACTCGCAAATGTTGAGGGGGGGAAAGAAACCGGAGGACCCGGAGACAAAATCCACGCCACCACGGGGCGAGAGACACCACAATATACGGCGGTCGTCGGGGTCGAGATTGGACCCACACGACCTCCTGTATTCCTGGCGAGGTTGTTGACATTTCGCCACCGCGTTGTGAACGCTGCCCTTTGATAAGGAAGACGTAACCCACTGAAGAACGTGGGAGCCGAAGTTTACAACCACAAATGCCAACGTTGGGATATTTTTTCCGGAAAGGCCGCATTTACAGTAATCGGGTTTGAACGTTGGTTTAATGTTAGTACAACAACAATGTTAGTATAACAACAATGTTAGTACAACAACAAGCTCCGCGTCTTACTCATGCCAACGTGTAACACGCCACGCAGTGTTCGCTCACTCTCGTGGAGATCGAGGTAGAAGAACGGGACGTGAGTGACGGAACCACTGACAAGGTCTCCTACATTACACGGGGGGGATGCTCTGGTCACTGTCGTGTTTGGCGCCGTAATCTGCAAGCTCGTGGTCGGGACAGTTCTGGACGCGCATTGTAAATTGGTTTTAATTTCGTCTTTGAATCTCGGAATTAGGGGGGGGGCGCCCGGGACGGTGCCCGGGATGGCACGGGACGGGTGAGCTCATCGGGCTTTGGAAATCCGCTGCGATTTTTTGTCTCGCCACGTTGTTGTAGGGGCGCGTTGAAGTGGAGGTAACGAAAATGACTCCCGTTTGAAATGTGGCCGCTTTGGCTCTCCACGGCTCTCTCGCGGGCCGTCATCTGAAGTTAACCGTGTGACTGTCACACGGTTACCTCCGATTAACACGGGTTGGCTTACGTACTACGGGTGCAAAGGAAGTTCAACACACTGCACGTACATACACACACGCCATTCGCCACTTAAGTGACGGTGACGTCGCCACGGCGCCTGTGCCAGGCCAAGTGCACGTGAGGCCACGTGAAGTGTCGGAAGGCACCCAGCTGGAGGAGGTCACGGGACAGACCCAGGAGGTGCCATTGGTTGACTGACTGAGATGACTGGCAGGTGCAACAGCTGTGCCCCCCCCCCCTTACTGTGCCAACTTGCTGAATTTTATCCGCCCGGCCCTCCGCTCGTTGTTGTGAGGGCGTCGCTCCTCTGCCCTCCTCCGTTGTTGTTGGAGGGCGACTGCCTCCCAACTGACCAGTAGCGTCCTTCATGAACCTCCATACATTCGTACAACATAACATGTGTTCGTGCATTGGTCGCGTTCGCTTGGACGCTGTAGTAGGACGCGCACGTTCCACAATAGAGAGATGAAGATCACAGTTCTGCAATCTACAGGGTGGTCCAGATGTCTTATGACCCCCCCTCGCCCCCCCAATTTAATTATCTGAAATGTAATATTGTTTTAAAGTAATGTATCTAAAAAAACCCCGAAATGAATGCGCAAAGGAAAAAGAATAGGGGTCAATTAATTGGGGGTCATCAGACATCTGGACTACTCTACATCGACGTCAGCCACGCGAAGACGAGATACGGTTATGTATGGTATATACTCTTAGTTCTTTCGGTAAAGTCACGTAGGTAAAATTAATACAAATAAAACAATAAAAATCACGACGTTTCGGAGGCAACACAAGCTTCCGTCTTTAGGTGAAGACTTGTGTTGCCTCCGAAACGTGATTTTTATTGTTTTATTTTTATTAATTTTACCTACGTGACTTTACCGAAAGAACTAAGAGTATGAATCCTTGCAGTCACGAAAGCTTCAAATCTAGAATAAATATGTATGGTATGTTGAACTTATTTCGCATCGTACGTAGCCAATAGTGCTGATCGGCTACTGGACGGGGTAGCGTTTTGTTGTGGCTCCCCAAGTCGTTTAGTAAACACTTATTGTTCAAGAGCCGTTTACTGTTTTTTATTTGCTTATTTCAGAATCCGAGTATTTATACTGGACAAATCCGATGAGTTATTATTTGTTATGCGTTAATTGTGTGTTGACCGACCCTCTGTGTTGTATTACATTACATTTCGATATTTTACTAGGTTATTTAATTTTAGTGTGTCCTTCTGATTTTCAGGCTTGCTTGCCGTGCCATCGCATTCGCAGCACCACGTCTGTTGACCACTCATTGATATGCTAATTTTTTCTCTAACCCTCCTCCCTCTCTCTGCCTCCGCCCCCCCCCTCTGTCTATTTAAGGCCACCCCACAGAGACGATCACCCCTCTCTGTTACCTGTGTTGCTCTCGCTATTTATCTTGGTGATATCTGTCTGCTAATATGTCTGTCTATAGTTTTCTGGTTAGATTTTATGTCGCTATTTCATTATACCTGATGATGATTGCTTGTGTTGCAATCGAAACGTCGTATGCTATTTAATTTAATTTATTATTTTATCTTTAGACGTGACTTAACCGAAAGAAACAAATAATAATTCCTGCAGTCACGAAAGTTCTAAAATTAAGATTAAATCCGATGAGCTATAAAGCTCTTTTTCACAGATGTCCAGTATTTATCGTCACGTGAGGCCACCCCCAGTGTGTAATCACATTAAACAACTCGATTAGTAAGGTATGCTGCAGGAAAAAGTACAAAAATAATAGACAATACCAGTGCCCAACTGGACACAATTAAAATTTACGTAGAAATGTGTGCGGAACTGATCTGATTTCGTGTAATCATTACAGCTTCGATTAATTGTTAATATGGTTTACTGTACAGGACTATGAACATGGTCAGCCCATTGTTTTATTAAATCGTTGATGAGGGCCTCCTACCATGATGTGATTTTGTTAAAAGGCACGTTATTATTATACTACCACTAAATACGAGCCGATAGTATATTTGCTATTATTAATGCAATCATTATTGATATATATATGACTGTTTTTGTGTTTTGGCTTTTTGCACTCAACCGCATTGGGCCTAGAATGATTTATGTGCCATGTTTGTTTAGCTTTGTGCCGTGAAGGTGATCTGGAAGGCATGGTACAACACGTCCTCTCAAACCTGGAGCAGGCTGAGGAGCTACAAACGGCAATCGTTGCAAGACTCTGCAATATCCTGCAGCCTGTGAGTGTTTACATATACGTGGTGGATTTTGTTTTTCAGTAACTGGACCGCCTAGTAAACATCTCCATTGCATGAGCTTTTAGCGTGTTGTAATACTGTCGTAAAATTTCGCAGTTAAATTTGCTGCAATACTGAACATGACGGCCTACGTTATACACGATGTATATCAGGGTTCATATTCTTAGGTTTTTTCGGTAAAGTCACGTAGGTAAAAAATTAAAATTATTGAAAGTAAAATAAAATTAAAATCACGACGTTTCGGAGGCAAAACAAGCTTCCGTGTGTTGCCTCCGAAACGTCGTGATTTTTATTTTATTTTACTTTTATTAATTTTAATTTTTTACCTACGTGACTTTACCGAAAAAACCTAAGAATATGAATCCTTGCAGTCACGAAAGCTTCAAATCTAGAATATATCAGGGTTCTTAAGCTGGCAGAGTACGGGACATATTTTAACTTTGAAGGCTCTTCGAGTGGCCTGCTGTGAGACATGATTATTGAGATGAAAGGAAGGTAAACCAGCGATGAAGAGACCTGGAGTCGAGAGGGTACAGTATGTAGGAGTGCAGTGGTTCCCAACCTCAAATCAAGCCCACTGGTCCTTGTGCCATCCTCCCAGCCGCCAAAACAACTTGGGTTACTCAGGCCACATGACAGGGAGACGTTACGTGTCCACATCTATAGTCATCAATGCGAGGTTAGTAAGGCTTATTTGATGTTGTGTATTAGTGTGTGTTTTGTCACAGCAGCATGGCTCCGACAATCACCGTGAACATGCGAAATGTGTCTTGCACGGAACGGTCATGTGAATAGGATGCATCCTAAACATAAAAATTAGCACACACAAAAGTACGTAGACAATCATGAACAGCTTCATTCCTCCATTTGTAATTTCACTGAGAGGCAGAAAGAATGTGGACCAGAGAGCAAAGGCAATTCAGAGGCTTGGGCAGAACCTGTTGCTAAAAGGGATGATGACCGGTGGTTGAAACAAATGACAGTAGTGGCATTAAAAGGATGTAACATGCCCTTGGTGATGTCAAGCAATGAAATCAGCTCCTGTGCATGAGCTAGGTGTGCCGCAGTGCAGATATGGTAATTATGAATATTGCTCATGGTGTGGTACATACAATCAATGTTAGGACTGCTAGGAAGGAAAGTGTAGTTTCTTCATAGTGAATCCAAACCACCCTCAACTGCGGAAAGCCCAGAGCCAAAGTCATATTTTTTTGTGAATGATCTCACTTAATCTATGCCAAAACAAATTAGCCAGTGCCATCATTTGATGATGTTGACACTGCACACTATTCAGGCGATGATGCATTTTCACCTTTGAACCTTGACCATGTAGAATTATTCTGGAAAGTTGAGAACCATGGCTCTTGTGCCAAGAAAACATTTTTGCTTGTGGTCATTAGAGATTAATGTTTTTCAGTACAATACGTTTGTTTTACGTAACTATTTTGTAGGTGATGGACGAAGTTTCTCTGCCAATGAAGGAACTTTTCCGCTTCAGGCAACAGTATCCTGCTATAATTCAGAATTTGCAGAGAAGCTCTGAAATATTCAAGCAGATTTTGAAGTGGCTTGATGGACAAACGGGTAAGAACTTGACGCAATTCACACCCCAAATGGATTTATGCACCCCATTACCAAAGTTAACTAAGAGTCGTATCCCTTTTAGCCTAAAACTTGTCCACGCACACATTGGCACTAAGAGTAATGAAGCTCTTGCAAATTATGAACATGATATGCTTATATTCTTGGTTCTTTCGGTAAAGTCACGGAGAAGGGACATAATAGAAATATTTAAATTTTTTATTGGTGTGGATTCACACCTGTGATGATTGCTTGTGTTGCTGTCGAAGCGTCGTGAGAATTTGTATTGTTTAATATTTTTTTTATTTCTCTTCTACGTGACTTTACCGAAAGAATCAAGAATATGAATCCCTGCAGTCACGAAAGCTTTAAATCAAAATGATATGCTTGTATCAATAGTTTTTCATTTTGTGTTGGAGCTGTTTGTATTTAGTGTGTGTATGCACATGTGCAACATTTGTGGGTATGTGCAGTCTACGTGTGGTGCTCGTGACTCATCTGCATGATTTGTGTTTTTACTGAATTTTATATCTGCAGAAGGAATTGGTGCATCCAACCCTGTGAAAAAGAAACCTCATAAAGCATTATCCCTTAAGACTGCAAATCAGTGCAATGAACATTCAAATGTTTTGATCGAGAGCAATTCATCTTCAGATAGCGTAGAGTGTACAGTTTCTGATTATTGCGAGATTTGGGATGATTATGTAATTTGCAAGACAATTTCATCAAAAGGGAAACATGATATTTGTCCTCAAAGTTATGTTAAAAACAGTGATGCAAATTGTGGTGAAAGAGGCTTTGCGACAGGCTCATCCTCAAGGGAAATGGTGTTCAATGATGAGAATGGCTCTATGGGATTTCAGAGTGTTTCAGGATTGGATTCCTGCAAACGAAATGCAGTTCAACATAACAGCAGTGATCGGTACACAAGTGAAATGGTGAAGCATCAAAGCATCGAAAGCAACATTGACAGCAGTGTCACTAGCGAATGTTTTGGCAATGCTGCGGCCAGCATGGACAAATTGGATCTGGACAGGCCAGGTGTTATATGGGAAGAAAGGTCATTGCTTTCCAACACTCAACACAGAGCAGAAATCCAGCCTCTTCTCCTAAAGGATGAGTTCGAGATGGAGGTCACGGTGTGCTACCTCGTGAACCCATCCTTCTTCTACATCCAGCCCTGTGGATCCCAACTCTACCAGATGATGGAAGCCTTCAAGTGCGTGCAATTTTCAGCATTTCTACCCATAAACTGAATGGTGTAGCACCTCTTGTGGCTGCAGCGGTCACATTAACCCATTGTATGTAACCTAGGGGAAAAAAAGACATTGATTAATTATTATAAGTCCAATGCGATGCATGTATCGCGAGTTAAATTATGTTAATTCATTGTTATTGTTTCACCCCCTGTAAATCCATTTCATAGAGACAAATCTTTTACCATATAATTAGTATTTTCCCCTCATAGCAATGCAGAACACAAGACATTTATATAGTGATGATTTGTAACTTAGTTTAATTGTGGGTGGAGCATGAGTGAGGCTACGTTGAAAGCAGTCTCACAGTCTCACTGTTGTAAAAGCAGTTAAATGAAGGAGACGATAAACTAGCCTAGTTTATTACTGTAAAGACCACTTTTTACCCCTGTTTCTGTTGGCAGGTTACACATTTGTAAACATTCTTCCAAAAATAGAAACAGTTTATAATATAACATTCCAGATCTTGTTTTCTACTGTGCAAATATTCTGGGATTGTTGAAGTAAATAATGATGGTTTTGAAGTAAATAATGATGGGATAAGTATTTAACCTATACCATTTCAAACATTTTGCGAGATGTATTTGTGAAATATATAATCTAACGACAGTGGTTTAGATGTGTACTTCGCTAATATACGACTCATTTCAGTTTAATTACTCCAAAAGGAAATTCGTACCTCCTGTCTGCTCTGAGTGGGCGAGTCTATTGTTCAACTGACCTTGAATTCCTTGTGTACAAACACAGATGCACAAAAACACATACATATATACATGCAAGCAGACAATCACACAGCCAATCGTATAACTGGTTAGTAGATGCATGAGCGGATGGAAAAATGTACATTTCCTCTCTAATGGATATTTAGTAACAATTTTGTAATGCACAAGTGTTTAGTGTTTCCTGTTGTATTTTCTGTAACTTATTAAGCATGTTGTAAAAGTGCAAATGTATTGCGGAATTATTTACTATTATAGGATTTACAAGGTCATGAAGATATTGATGTACATGTGTGTGTTTTGTTAGTTGGGAAATCCAGCAGAATGAACACCTTGGAGGGGGCATCTACCCATCTGTCGGGTTGTACGTTTTGGCAAAATACTCCGAAGATGACTATTGGTACAGGGCTCGCATCATGAGCGTGACTGACATGCAGAACGTCTCTGTGTTGGGTAAGGCGACGAGTGTCATCCTTTGTTGATGGGTAAAATTTTGTGATTTTATTTTAAGTCTGGCAAGGTGGTTCTCATGAGAAATGGGGTCCCTGCTACAAGTAGAATTTGCAGCGGTGGCGAGGGCCACTAGCCGACACCACCAACACTGCACTTCGCTTGAGCGGAGAACTATTTTGAGAGGAAACATTTTTTGATGTTGGCGAAATGTTGGAAGTGTGATTCACGGTTCATTAAAGTGTTTTAATTGATTGTGAATGTGGCTAACCTAATGCTATGATTAATACTCTTACTCTTTGGTCTTTCGGTAAAGTCACGTAGATAGAAAAATACAAAATCACAACGTTTCGATGGCAACACGAGCAAATCGTCTTGAGGTGAAAAAATACAGCAGGCGAACTGCTGAGGCAGGAGAAATATGATTAATGTTTAATAACGGTTAGTAATTTTCACCAAGCAGTACGTCAGTTCAGTCTTTATGAATCAGAATATTCCTGGAGGAATCCAATGAGCTCTGAAGCTCTCTTTCACATATTCTTAGGTATTTTCGGTAAAGTCATGTAGGTAAAAAATTAAAATGAATAAAATAAAATAAAAATCACGACGTTTCGGAGGCGCAACACAAGCTTCCGTCTTCAGGTGGAACAGTCACAGTACGATAGCTGTATCAAGTGAGAGAAATTCCAAGAAAAACCGTATTTTTATATATATATACTGGTTGAGGGTGGGAGGAGCCAAGGTAGGCCCTGAATATTATTTTTGTGAGGTTCGGTGCGGCTGAAGCACGCTGTTAGGAATTAACCTTTGTTGTGTAAACTAGGTGCGGATGATGTGAAGGTGCGTGTAAAAGGGTCTGAGCCTTTTTTTGTTATGTAGAGATGATGCGGCTGAAATCACTGCCAGGAAATTAGTCTTTGTTGTGTAGAATGGTTGACTGAGCCTACATGTCCAGTAGGTGCAGGTCAGAAAGTCGCAGGAGAAAACTACGAAAACCGATAGCGCAAAATATAGGAAAGATAAGTCACAAAAAATTAAAACAAGTGCCGTAGTAATTTTTGTTTGTATGTTTAACTTAGTTCAGACTACGTAGCCAACCGTGCTAATTGGAGGTGTGAGGTGCAGCCCATTGGTCTCTCCGTGCCGTGTGGGTCATGGGAGTTAATGGGGGGGGGGGGGCACTTCATGCTGGTCAGTGGGATGGTGAATGTGAGGAGCACAGAAACAGTACAACTGCATTTGGCTGTACTCCCTCTGCTGTCGCAGCTTTAAGTATGATGTGAGCAGATTGAAGGATAGTACTTGGTTTAATAACGGCTTGTGTAAAATCAAGAAAGTGAAAAAAACCTTAACTGTCCAGGATCTTAAGAATTCATAGTAAACTTGCTTTGTAAATCAAACATGGCGCATTGTAATTGAGAAACCATACTGAAGAATAAACATTTGATTTTTGTCTCTTTCCACGCAAGATATACACCCGCTGAATTTGGAGAAGCTGATGGTGCATGTGCTGTTTGTCGACTACGGGAATCGTGAGCGTTTGCCAGTGTCGAGGATTCGCCACCTCAAGTCCGAGTTCTGCCAGCTGCCACAGCAATCCATCCGTGTGTCTCTAGCCTACGTACGTTATTTATACACTTCTTTACCCAGGAAAGCCTAACTTAAGTTGCACGCCTATTTTCAGGATGGTCTTGCTATTTTGTCTCGGTCGGGGAAAGAAATCTGCTATGCAATTAAGTAATTTGCAATTCATTTTTCAAATGTTGGACCATGACACCGACACACAATCATTTACTTTTATAATAATGTCAAGGGATCTTTAACGGCCACAGTATGAATCATTGAATTGCGAACCTCTCTGCGAGTGGTGAAGGGGCATGTGTCTTGGATGCCCGATTTGTCTAGTCCCCTCACCTGGTGCCTTGTAGGATGGTTTTAGATAGTTTTCCGGATCTATTGATATTGCCAAAGGACTGCAATTTTCTTTGTATAATGGTAGCTGAAAGTTGTTAAGCGTGCTGTCAATGGGATTCGTAGTAACTTTCAAAAGCTGTTCTTTTCAGTAGCCTAATTCATATCATCCGCGGCATGCATTTCTTTACGATTCGAGTATATTAAAGTGGCTTCTGTGTTTTCTCTACAGGTGTCTCCAGTAGAAGAGGTGATGTGGACAAAGTCACAGATAACCTGGTTTGCTGAGCAAGTGGAAAATAAGACCTTTCATGCTCTCCTCCATCACAGCGAAGGACGTACCTCTGTCGAACTCTATACTGCGCCCAAGGTGAACGGGAAGTACAAGTGAGTTGGTGTCAGTCAGCTTTGGGCATTACTGGTGTCATCTGAAAATAATCTTGTGGCATATTGCGCAAGTCGTTATTGTTTGTATATTGCTCTGTGTTGTAAGCAAGGTGTCATGGAAAGAAATGTCCTTGTTAATGTTGCAGACATGGAACGAGCATATCTGACATGATGCTTTGTGATGGAATAGCAAGCAGAAACGGACTGCATGGATCATCAGGTGGTGCATCCTACATTTGTGATTTTGGCTTGTAGTAAAATACACACTACCGGATATTATATAATGCTTTTCGTTTTTCGTTAGTCATTTTTATGAATATATATTGGCTGTAGAGAATGTGTTTAGAAGTAATATCTAAGAGCCCAACTGATACAACGGTTTAACTGATTTATCGGCCGATATTCGGCTTTTTAAAAAAACATAGGTATCGGCATTCATGTCACTGATGTGCCTCGATGTTTTATACATAATGAACCAAGAAATAAATCGATTATTGGTTCTGTAAATATATGGTTGGCAGTTGGTATTGCTATTTTCTAAAGGATCCGGTAGAGGGAGCTCTAATGCAAGTGTGAGGTGGAACTAGGCCTCGGCAAGGTAAGGTAATTTACCCTTTTGACTGGGTAAAAAGGTAAAGGTTTCGACATGCCAAGGGGTAAGGTAAAGGGTAGGGTAAAGGTAGCTCAGAAGAATTACCCGGTAGGGTAAAGGTAGTGTGAAGTATTACCCGGTAAATACGGTACCTTGTTTACTGCTAAAAGCTCCGTGGCGCAGTCCGTGGCCTCCATTTAACAAGTAATATTTTAAAAACTTTTTTAAACACGCTTTTATTAAATGTACTAGTAATGGCAGAACGCCACGACTCCAGGAAGTGGCCCCGAAGATTGCCATAACGTAAGGGACAGTGGCCAATTACAGCCAAGAATATAGTATTGTCATCAGTATGACATAAGTATACCAAGTTTGCAGTTGATACCACATTGGGAAGTGGGTTAAAATTGAGTTACAAGATTTGAGGATACGACGACAACAACAATGACAACAAGCGTATAAAATTGGAATCATCGAGAGTATTCTATATGAATAAAGCGCTCTACCTAGCATTTACCGTTATAAACCTTTTTCATGTGTAGTTCCCTAGTAATTGCCCTGTAATCAGGTAATTTGTATGAGGTAAGGGTAAAAGGTAGGGTAAAGGTAGGCTCGTTGCTTTTTACCTTTTACCTTACCTGCTAAAGGGTAAAAGGTAGGGTAGAGTGATTGTATTGTGGTAAGGTAAAAGGTAAGTTGAAGGTAGGCTCGTTTTTACTTTTTAACTTTTACCTTACCTTGCCGAGGCCTAGGTGGAACAGGTGAGGGCGTGCACGTCAGTGGCTAGCATATTGAAGTCATACACTTGGGAAATGCCGCCGCCTTACTGTAGCATTCCCCATACTCTTATCATACCGCTCAGGTGCGCAGCTCAAGAAATTAGTTGGTCATCAACCGCTCGGATACCGCGGTATAACGGTGCGCGTTCCGTGTTGTAACAGATCCGTTCCGCATTGTGCGAAAAGTGTTACCTGATGGTAGAACCGCATAATAGCGAACACGCGTTGTGTGAATACGCATTAAGCGAGGACTCGCCTTGTATATATCTTTAAGAATGTTTTTTTTATCTACTATGGAGCCATGTAGAATTTGAAAATATACATTATTTTGGGAAGTACCTTAGGTCATTTCATGTCTATACCTTCTCAACATTTTAGATCAGCCGTTTATTGGTGATTTCGTTACGTTTCGAAAAATGTATTTTTCCAAGCAGATAGTGGGGCTGTCTATCAAAGTGTAAGCAATAACATCCTGAAGTGTTACTAACTTGATTGTGAACTTTAATTAACAAATTGCTCACAGGTCTCTCTCAGTGTCATCCAAGCAGGACTAAAGTCAGTCGTACTTTTATTAAGTATCTGAATCACTTGCAGCAAAGCAGCAAAAATAGTTTCATGAAGGAAAAATGTCGCCGTACCATCTTCCCTGGAAAGGTGATACCCCACTACACACTGCATTATTACATGCATTACATGGGGCGTTTTTAACCCCTAGCTTTGTGCCTGTGAATCTTTAGCATATTTATTATAATGTATTTCCTTCATGAAATAGAGTTGAATAATGCACTCTTTTGTAACTAACAATGTTTATGTTGTTTTTTACAAGGATGAAGGGCAAGTGCCTGCAGGGATGCCTTGCCAAAATGACTTGGAAGTGGAGAGAAAAGCTAAGCATTTATTGACAGCAGGTAAAGACAAGGACAGGAACAACCATTACATGCCTGTCGGTGACCCAGATGCCACTAAAGCAGTGAGAAAATCACACAACTTGGAGGACAGCGAGCCGCTGACAGGGAACAAGCCTGGCGGTTGTTCTGATGTTCCTAAAATCAAAAGAGGTCATCATTTTAATGGCGAGAGGCAAGCGTCGCAGGATAATGCAGATATTGCACATTGTTACAATTTTACCGGTTTCAATGGCAAGTTCAAATGCGCGGAAAGCACAAGGCCTGCCCCTGTTGGCTTGGAGTCTGAATTCAGTTTCAAATATCCATGCAGTCCTCGTGACAGCCACTTGGAAAGAGGTGTTGCTGATGAGCACGAGCTAGCTCAAGATCGCAAGTCTACGACCAAAGAATATGGGTTGCCATCGTCAGAAAGTAGTTGTATGCAAGTCCAACAGCAGAGTTCAGGAAGAGTGGTCGCTATGGATATACATAAAAGTAGCATCAACAGCATTTGTCAACAAGGTGGTCAACTTCAAGCGGAGTCTGCAACGGACACCTCTCCGGGGGCACTGAGCAATCCGAAAAGAATGGATTCTGAGGACAGCATCAGGCTTTCAGAAGATATCGATGAAAAAGTAGCAGTAGAACTTGATCAGTTCCTTAAACAGTACACTGGAGACCAAGGTATTGCATCTAATATGAACACTTGCTTACGCTTATGATAAAGATGTTTAAAGGTCAGTCATAGATTGACTAAGAAGTTAATTTCTACTTAAGATAAAATGTAATTTATGGTGCCTTTCAACCGACTGTTAGTTACACTGCACGAATTTCTGTCGCCATGCAAATTGTTATTTGCAGTCGACAGACGGTATCAATACATGTTCCATTCCTGCCTAGGCAATATATTCAAGAGCTAAATACCATTGTCAGTGTGAGCTAGTCACATGAGGTCTTTAGGAGAGAGATCGTGTAGTTGTGCGACTGTTGAAGGAGTGCATCAGACTACAGTGGTTTACTAAATGGTCTCCCACCCATAAATACCATTCTTGACTTAAAGCTTTCGTGACTGCAGGAATTAATATTCTTTGGGTCTTTCGGTAAAGCCACGTAGAATAGAAAAAAATTGTAACAAAAATATCACGACGTTTCGATCGCAACACAAGCAATCGTCATCTAGTGGAAAAAAAATTACGATTGTGTTGCGATTGAAACGTGATATTTTTATAATTTTTTTTCTATCTACGTGGCTTTATCGAAAGACCCAAAGAACATAAATACCATGTTAATAGAATACAACTTTATTTACTACTAGCTTTATACTACCCGGCTTCGCCCGAGACTTGGATTCTTGTCTTGGATTAATACAGGGCCTACGCGGAGGGTTGGGGGGGTGAGTGACGTCAGCAGGCACGCTGCGTAACGCTGCCGCATGCGGGTTACATCACAGATGTGACGTCACCGCTCACTTGCCGTGCAAAATATATCCATTGCGCCCCCCCCCCCAAAATTAAAAAGTCTATTTTTATACTTTTTGCATTGTGTACAGTCTGGAAGCTGCCCACATGCCAAATTTCAAGTTTGTTGCATGTTGGAAAGTATGCTAAACATTTCGAACAGACACACATTCACAAATTTCCCTTTTATATATATAGATTTAACTTGCCGGCTGTAACAAGAAGAGAGACGGGGCCTGCGTCATACCCTCCTTGACACCTAGATTTGAAGCTTTCGTGACTGCAAGGATTCATATTCTTGGGTTTTTTTCGGTAAAGTCACGTAGGTAAAATTTTTAAATTAAAATTAATAAAATAAAAATCACGATGTTTCGGAGGCAACACAAGCTTCCGTCTTCAGGTGGAACCGTCACAGCACGCTTGCTGTATCAAGTAAATGAGAAATTCCAAGAGGATCCTACCCCGTATATATACTGGTTGAGGGGGGAGGTGCCAGGACAGGCCTCCTTTTTATTATTTTGGTAAGGTTGGTGCGGCTGAAACTACGGCTAGTCTACATAACAAAAGACTGAGCCTTTGTTATGTAGACTGGCTGAGAGGGGGGGGGCGGTGCCAGAGTTGTTAAAGTGCAACTGCTGCTAATGGGACCAAGCCCCTGCCATGTAGACCTGCTTTTTTGCTTTTACCGAAAAAACCCAAGAATATGAATCCTTGAGACCTGCCCATTCCTTGAATTTTCCAAGGGGATGGTGCAGGCCTGTAGGCTTCCTGGCCAATCTCTTCCCTCGGGGCTACTGAGAGCATTTTTGTATGGTGTTAGTATTACAATGTTTAGTGAAAACGGCCCAATATGTTTCACTCTGTCAGTATTATTGCATGTTTTAATTGAAATGTATTTTCTCGAAGCACACTTAAATTTTCTGCAAATGTAATAGGCTTCGGATTTTTTTAAGTTAAGAAAGCAAATAAAACTACAAATGAAACTAAAAAAGAAAACCAATGCAGTCTAGACTGTAAATACCAAAAAAACCTCGTTAAATCGTGACCATGAAATGTTCAATTAATCATTGGGGAAGAGTTGCATTACAATGTCGTTTCCCTGTGCGTAATAACACGTTGTGAGTAATTGTCTATTAACAGAGCCGTCCGCGGCAGGTGGAGGTCATGACACTCCTGTGTATCCAGAAGTGGAGCTTGTTTCCCCCTCACAGGAATACTTCCTGTGCACCTTGATCTGTGTAGGTGAGTTAATACCAGGGTGCAATTTCGCACGTCCAATTCGCAGGGGATACTTGGGTTTGAAGGCAAGATGTGTGAAAAGGTCAAAGAGGTCACTAGACAAATATTAAAGCATGGTCCGCTTTAAACATGAAAACTGCTTTTACTGTACTTTAGAAGCAAGCGAATGTACACGAGATTAAACGAATGCATTGCGTGGGAAAGTCGCATTTGTGAACATCTGTAGAAAATGATAGTTGCTCCATGCATAAGTACTCCACCAGTTGTAGATCGTCAAGTGATCAGAACGAATATGTGATATACTCTGCAAAGATTAATTTGTGAGAGGCATGTTCCAGTGGTTGCATGTTGTTTAGCAATTAATGTGGATACGCTTGTTTCAGTGCTACACCTCTACATATGTTGAACTTCTTTCGCACTGTGTACGTAGCCAACCGTGCTAACCGAGGGTGGGGGGGAAGGACAACATGAAACACAAAAAGCAGCTTGAACGAAATTATTTTTACATGTCGATTTAAAAGTACATAGCTCCAACGGCGTCCTAACATCGGAAGAAAGAGCATTCCAGATGGCCGCAGAAGCGCATCTGAAAGCGAGCGATGCAGTGATGGTAATTGTTCAATGGCTAGTCAAAAGCCGCTGCGAGGATGATCGGAGTTTGCGTGAACTCTGGTCATTCGGTCTGGGTCACATGGCTGTATACAGTTGCTTAAGCAATGGATGGTAATGGTTGTGAATTTTAACTTCTTGATTAGGCCTATATTTCCTTTATTCGCACCTGATAGCTTCCATTAATAACAACACGAAGCTTTGAAATTGTGTTTTTCAATTACCATCTTATTTGTATGTGGTTTTGAGTGTTAGCTACTTGTCTAGGTGTCTTGAGTAATCAGGTTTCCTCCAAAATGTACATATACAGGAGACTCTTGAATATCGCGGGGATTACGTTCTTGAAAAGTACCGCGAAAGCCAAAACTGCAATAAGCTTACGACCTTAGCTAAATAACGGGGTTAGATACATGGCAACCAAAAATAGACATCACAATTCAAATAAGTACTGTATGCAAAATAAACTAAAAACAAAATAATTTGAATAAACATGTACAAACCCTATTCAGAAAACATTTTTAGACAATAACTAGTAGTATAAATGTTAAATTTCCCGATGATAAAAAGCAGGTGTGTGTGTGTGTGCGCGTTTGCCCGCAAGTAGGGAGCGATAGTGTGCAGCGCATTGCGCTACAAACCCAGCAACCCGAGTTCGATTCCCGCTCACGCCCAACACCAGTGATGATTATTTGAATCGGTCCTGGGCCTCTCTTAGGTCGACTCGGCCTCTAATGAGTAACTGATGTGATGTGTAAACATCGCCACTAGAGAAACAAAGGTGGCCGCGCGGGATGCGAGCCACCCACCCCTCGTGTGCCGTGCCGGCCTTCATAGCTGCTCGCTAATCGCACTCGCCCCAAGTCTGTTCAGGCTATACGTGTGGAGGTTGGGTGGTCTTTGGCCCCATGATGCTTGCACAGCAAGGGTTCAGGTGCCACTGACTGCCTCGTGTCCATATGCCCAGCCCGTGACACTGAGCACCACCACAAATATATATTTTTCTTTTCTTATTTACAAAAATGTATCATTGCTATTTTTTATATAACTGTGAAACGCATAGCGTAAGTGTGACGTATGTCCCGAAAAGCTTAATCTCGTAATTGCAAATGCGCGCTATTGGGGAGGGGGAGGGGGTGCGTGTTAAGCGAGGGAGGCCTGCACTGTATTTCAGTATTTTAATATCCAAATGTAAGGTTAATTTGTCATCGTTCCATAAAAAAGCAATGTTTAACCTTCGTTTAATTCACTCAGTTTCATTAAAGTGCATTTATGATTTTTCCTTAAAAAAAAAACCTCTAACTATTTAACACCATTTTCAGTCTCGCCAAAAGAATTTTACGTGCACATCAAAAACGACTGGGCCTCTGATATGGAGCAGGTGTTTAAAGATCTTCAGCAAACCTACAGCACTTCAACAGATAACCTGGAATTGGGTGAGTCAAGATTATCTTGCGACAATGCGTTTTAGCTTGTGCCCATGGCGAGCCAGCCATGTGTGGATTAACGTTTACCCCGTGTTTGGGATTGTCCTTTCAGGTGGTGCGACGGAGGATCTTATTGGGAAAAGTTGCTGCGTGTGCATTTCCCCAGGGCAGTGCTGGTTCCGAGGCCTGGTCACCATGATCAGCTTGCAGAATGAGTACTCCCCAGAGCAGGTGCAGGTGCTACTGGTGGATGTCGGCCAAGCCGATTGGTTCCCACGGTAACGTTCTTTTCGTTTGCGCACTTCTAAGCGACAGTAAAACCTTGGATTGCAAGCATAATTCGTTCCGGAAACGTGTTCGTAATCCAAAGCACTCGTATATCAAAGCGAATTTCCCCATAAGAAATAATGGAAACTCAGATTATTTGTTCTACAACCCAAAATACTGTATTCATATAAATTGATTAATACAAAATACCTTTTTATATTTTTATTATTTAAATGTAATAAAAAGTAATCTAATTAATTAAATTTTATCGTGGCTGGTGTGAGGGAGACGAGAGGAGAGGAGGGTTATTGTGTAGGACGACTTTCACTTGCAGTACAGTTACTAAAGAACAGTCACTACACTTGGATACAAAATAAATAAAATGCTTTACGCACACACACGTGGTCACAACACTATACTGTAGTAAACAGTAAACGCTCGCACGGATGTTGACTATATACGAGTGAGGCACGCCGACTGAGACCGAGCATGGGAGACGATTACCCACAATCCCGCAGCGAGAGAGAGAAGAACCAAAGGCTCAGTTGTGATCACGTGACGCTCGGCAGACAAAGCAGATACTGTATGTACTATAGTACTCGTATTGCAAGACATAGCTCGTTTATCAAATTAATATTTATTTAAAATGTTTGCTCGTCTTGCAAAACACTCGCAGACCAAGTTTCTCGCAATCCAAGGTTTTACTGTACTTAAACATTACCGGAGTGAGACTATGCAGTGTTTTTAACAGCAGTCTTTAAATACATTTAAATAGATAATGGTTAACATATTCACTTGTATAGTTATTTTCTAAACTATTAAAATTGCTTTGAATGTAAAAAAATATTGAAAGAAATGGTGTTCTATGCAAGTTTGTTGCACTATTGTGCTTTGTTATGCTTTTGTGTTGATGCTTTTCTGAGATGAATCCATTTAATCTCTACAGGTTTGAAGTGAAAATACTTTTTCCGAAATTTGAGAAATATCCAGCTTTTGCTCAGAGATGCTCAATGTTCAACATCCAACCCACGGAACAAAATGAGTAAGTGATGCCTGTTGTAAAGAAGGCTTTATTTTATGGACAGGAATTTGTAAATAGTTTTAATACATGATATGTTCTCAAGCAGCTGCAGTAAATATATTTAGAATAACAAGTTAATTGCATGTAAGAACTGTTGTTTTTCAGCCTTAACTGAGGGATTAAAAGATAACTTGCACTCTAAGATCACTCACACTTTCCTCTGTTCAGTTGCATTTCATCCGCTTCACAGTAACGAATGCCTCACACTTTTTCCTGCCTTGAATCAGTCTTGCTGCTTTAGAGGATTCCTCCAGACTTTATTATTTCAGATCTGTCCTTACTATGTCTTTGATCTGTTTCTCTGACTTATTGCTTTCCATGTTCCATCAAGATTCATATGTAGCACCAAATTGGTATTCTGTCTGGTTTCATTTACACTTTGTGTCAACTATGACACCCGTTTCTCCGAGTTTCTCCATCGTAGTCGTTTTCTGTCTCTGTCTTCGCTCATCGTTGTTAACTGCGGGTTCGGAGGTCAACATATGCCAGCACTTACTCTCAACACGGGCTTTTGCGATGCTTCTCACATCCGCTGCCACCTTTGGCTTCCTCCTTGCCGTTCTGCCTTTGGTTATTCCGAGGAGGCTGCACGGCAGTCGGGCACCCCTGTGAGCCTCGCACTGCATCCATTTTTAAATCCTTTATATTAAGTTCGCTTGCTTGCTTGCTTAGGACCGTGCAAATCTTTAGGTCGTTTTTTAACCCACTTCCCGTGATCCAATCGAGCTGACATTTTGCACACAGACTCGTTGTGCGTGACAATGCATTTTCGTGAAATTTTTTTCCAAAATTTTACACTGTTTAGGGAAAATGTTTTAAATATTGAATTACCAATTTAATGCTGCCAGAGGACGAGAGGACTCTAGCCGCCCCGATGCCACGCATATAAAGGATTTATAGTGAAAAACTTTGTTTTCACGGGTTTACTGGTTAGTTTGTCCTGTTCTCAACGCCCTCTTAAAACCACAATTCTCATCCGTGTTACAGTCCCTTTGACCACACGAAGCACTTGTGGAATCCAAGTCGAGTATTTACATTCGGTCCTCGATCATCAGCCAGCAATTTTACTGGCTTTACTCTTGGTGACTGTTTTATTAGCCTGCTGTTATTTTTTATTTAATTGTTCTTTTAGTGTTTATATACTTCAATAATATGATGATGATTGTGGTTGGTTAAGTACAGATTTTTTGTCCCAGGTTTCCCTTCGTCATGCTTGCTGGCTTCATGTATTTAGTCTGTGGGAAAGAATGTGTCCAATGTTTTAATATGCCAGCAAGTCCTGTGCGCTATCTTTTACATCACAGTGGCTTTACGTGTGTGCTAAATGACCTGCATACATGAGCACTTACCATAAAACTAAATCGTGCACATGGATATAAAAAAAATACAATATTCAGCCCAAAATACAAATGGCGCTTGCAGATACAAGGCTGCGTGTCCTGGTTTTGGGTCACTCGGAGTTTTAAGCTTGAGTGATGAGAAAATCCACTTTAAATGGCCATAAAATGTCTCTGCCATAGTACTCTGAAACGACGTGACTATTATTTGGTGCATTAAACTCTGCAAGTGATATCACAGTGACACGCGAGCTTATGTTGGAGAGCCCAGGACACAGCCTAGTGTACGTATCTGTGAGACAGGAGTTATTTGGTGTTTTGAGTTGTTTGCTAATTTTACATTTGACTTCTAACATGCCATTTGATTTATTTAGTGAAACATAACGTGCATTTCTTTAATGCAAAAGAGTGGGTTATTCCGATGGCTATGATCTAATGTAATGTAATGTGACTTCTTTCTACGTGACTTTGCCTAAAGAACCAAAGGGTAATGTAATGTGGTTATACAATGGAAATGTTCGTGACTGCTTATAATATTCTAATTGATATGATTGTGGATATTTAGTGTTATGCTGTGCAAGTTTTCTTTACGTTTACCAACGTATTAGTGTTGGAAGCAACACAAAAGGTCCACATAAGCAATGTTTCACGGTCACTCGTTCTACAGCAGTGGCAGGAAGTGGTCCCAAGAAGCTCTATACCACTTTGTCCAACTAACGAGCAACAATAAAAGCTTCATGGGAAAAATCTGCAACAGAAAGTGAGTACAGAAAGTTTACCCTCTTCATTAACAATGCTTCTCATAGGCACACAATTACCCCGTGATGTTTACACTAAACATTTTCAGATACTAACTATGGCGCCCCTGCCCTGTAAAATGAAATTCATTCACATGAATTGCCCATCATGAAGTATTTCCGCACGAGCCACTCTTAATTGTCCAGTCGTGCTGATTGTTAAGTTAAGGACCCCCCGGGTGTTGTACGGTGGTACGTGGATATGCTGTGTAACTTGAAATTTTACACTAAATCTATAAAATGATACTCATTGTGTTGAGCATGTGTTGAACTCTGTTTAAGCCAGGGTCTTACTGTCTGTCTTCTCTGCTGAACTCGATAATCTCAGGCTTGGCAATTGTCTACTCGTTAATGTTTGCTTATGCACTGCCGTGACTTGTGATCTGTTTGTTTTTCAGTATTCACTTGCATGTTTTCACGTGGTTTTAGTAAAGCACAATATTTACTCATTTTCAAATATAGTTTTTACTTGAATCATTTGATAATCCATTGACACAATGCATCCCTTGGAAGCTAGGCTTGGACAAATCTAGATCGGTGTGTGTGGCATTGCATGTGGCTAATCTTTGTTATTGTTCTCGTGCACTAGTGCTTCAACAGGACTTGACATTGTGCTGCTGGAAAGCTCAGAAACCCAATTCATCAATGTGAATGAGTTTATGGTTCTCTCAGGGTATGCTACATACATTGTACCACCAACCACAGGGAATTCAAGCAACTCCTTAGACACACGGTCACCCGCAAGCTTCTCAGGAGGTTTGTCAAAATATAACGCGTGCAACAGTCACCGAAATCTTGGAGAAGCGAGCCGTAAGGGTGCAACATCGGATGAAAAGCCAACCGAAGGAATCCAAAAGGTGCCTGACAAAAGTGGCACAGTAATGAAGCATAGGAGAAGTGGCTCCCCTCACACTGCACACTCTGGTAAGGGATGCAAGTCGTCTATTTACTGGACATTTGACTTAAAATCGCATGCAAATATGTATCTACAAAGGCTATCGAAAAGTGTTATTTTTTGCACCAAGTTTACATTGCTTTCATTCATTTTTGAGCCACATAAATAAAAAAATGTGTAGATTCAGAAAATAGACCACATAATGAGATGGCAAACGTCCTCCAATAAGACTATCCGACCACACGTGAGCCTGAGGACATCTGATACTGTTATAGAGGATGGAATGTCTTGTGCAATAAACTCGCCATACATCCAACATCTACACAACATTTTCATCCGTTTGGCTCTGTGCAAAGATGTGAGTGATTATGAAACTTGCACTGCTGTTTTGTAAAGTTACCTAACTCGGGTGAATTCATTTTCCACGATAAAATGTTCATCCTTGTTCTATATTGGCACAGGTGCAGAGAAGAGCATGGAGGGTTTGTCAAAAACAGTCACAGGTTCGTGATATTCCTTCCAATATCCGAAATTTATATTAGTTGATTAAATAAGTTTATTGAGGAACAAAATAGAAGGGCAGTATCTTCCCGACAGACCTGTTCTTCACCTGAGGACGGCTGCTTGCGTTGTGGCCGAAACGTCGTGAGAATTATTTTATAATGTTTTATTTTTATTATTTTATTATTTCCCTTCTACGTGACTTTACCGAAAGAACCAAGAAGATGAATCTCTGCAGTCACGAAAGCTTTAAATCGAAAAATAGAAGGCATTGATGAGTCTAATGATTCGCACCAATCAGCGGTGGTGGGCCAACAAAATTATGCAATTGCACCACTCTGCCGTTGTTTAGAATCGGAGAGGGCCTTGGTCTCCCACTTCAATACGGAAGGAGCCGTGCAAGCGGGCGACGAGCACGCGGGAGACGCGGACGACCGCCACGCACTGGACAGCTGGGATTCACGCGCCCAGGATTTCCTCTCCAAAAGGAACAGCTATGCCGTGTCGCCGGACGACCCTGGTGTGGCGATGACGAGCCAACACGCAACCTCCTTCAGCCGGGAGCTCTGTCGAATGTGGCGGCGTGGAGCGTGCACGTTTGGGGTTACCTGCCGCTACTTGCATTGCTCGCCGAGCCACGCAGCCTCCTCCAGCCCCGAGCTCTGTCGAATGTGGCGGCGAGGGGCGTGCACGTTTGGGGTTACCTGCCGCTACTTGCATTGCACGCCGATGTCACGCGGTGAGCGGCGCACCAGGGGACATTGTGGGCATTAGAGTTTGGTTTAGTTGGTCGGGGAAACCGTTTTTGCGGGTATCTTATCTACAGCCGTTCCCTTTTGTATATTTCGAATTTAGTTTTTGCGTTTTCTGTCTTCCATATTCCGTAGTTTGCATATTTATGGCAGTTGTGTTGAATCGTGCGTAATGTCTAAATGTTAAAAGTGCAACATTTTTATTCATATCTAAAGGAATGATTTAAGGAAGTAATGCTGTGATTCAACTATTGAGGTTTTCTTCACATTTTATCAAACCAGAACAGTTGTCTACATTGGTGCAGTTATGAGAGTTTCCCCCTTTGTGTGTTTTTTGGACAAGCTTTACTTACAGTGAAAATGCACAAAGCGTTTGGTTGTAAGATGATTTGAGATGAATGTGACGGATCTTTTTCGAATTGGAATTGTCGTTAAAATAGTGATTGTGTAAGAGTTGAGGGAGTGGTGGAGAAGTGGTTCGCGCACTGCCCTCATAAACCACGGCTAACGTCAGTGGCGAATATCTGACCTGGTTCTGGGCCTTACCTAGGTTGACTCGGCCTTAAATGAGTACCTGGTGCAATGTGTAAATGCCGGCCCTTGGGAGACAAAGGCATGTGTCCTTGGCCACACGACCCCCTTCATGTATTGTGTTACACTTAACAGGCGCTTGTGAACAGCAACCATCAACAGTCTGACCACAGAGGGTTCTTTGCCATTTGTACAAGAGTGTAACAGCACTGCTGTTATTTGCATTGCACGTCCTGAACTGCAGATGCGCTGATGGAAGGCACAGAGAAGGTGTACTGCAAACCCTTCAATGTGCAGCTGCCCCAAGAAGGATCTGTGGTGTCCCTTTTCATCACTAACATCCAGGACCTGTGTCGCTTTTGGGCTTACTTAACGCCTGAAAAAGTGTCCCACAACACAACGATGGTCACAAGTGAGTTTTCCTATGCTGTGCTAAGTTTATTGAAACATAGCATTAAATATTATTTGGTTATTGAGGAAATCCTCACTGCTTTTTTAGACACTTTTTAAGACCTTTTTTTGAAGAGGGTCTTGTTTTGACATAATGTCAGTTCCTTTCTGAGGAGCATTTTGCATTTGGGAGGGAATTGAAATGCCCAAAGAAACTCGAAGCTACTTCATTGAACCACTGCTTGGTGCAATGATGCTTTGAGCACCTATCAGGCCTGAGTAGCTCTACTGGATATGGGCACCTGTATCAGTTAGATACTCGGGGAGACAAAATGTGTTCACTTCACCCAACCCACATTGACCAGCATTGTGAAGTATGGTCAACCCTCCCGCCATGATCGACGCACCTAAACCACGGCTTTCAAGTCCCCAGCGAATCTAGATTCAACAGCCACGACAATATCTGGGCAGGTGAAAAGGACCAGGGGAGCTAATTTTCACTCGATATGAATTAGACACCTGAATTCCTGGATTTGACCATCCCTACGCACAACACAGACTCAAACTTTGTCAAATTGGAGACATAAATTGGGACGGTTGCTATCGGCAAGGAAAAGAGAGAACCCCATAATTCTGAAGAGGGGCAGCCTTTTTTTATTAGTGGTGATAATAGTTATGTTGAGATGTTGGTTTTTGATGAAAGGTGAATTGCATTTCTTTAATAAATTGTATTGATAATATACTGAGGTGTACAAATGGATTGGCAGTCAGAAAAATGCATGGGAGTCTGTTTAAGTTACGATTGAATGGGTTCTTTAAAAAGACCAACGTTTCACTCATGCTACTTAAGTTTGAGGAGCCTATGCACTCATATTTTAGACGTTTCCATGCAATAATTCAAAATAATTGAAAGTTAAGTGTTCAGAATTATATTGTCCATCTAATTCCAAGGGTTTTCTTTATATTACTGTACACCATAAAATACATTTTCGCATTAGGTGTGAAATATATTCCGTCTGGAGGTGTCTCTAGTGGTGGGAGGGCCTCTTCGCCAACAGTAGCATGACCAAGAAACCGCTGGACTGCACCTTAATAGTTTCCCCCCCTTTTTTTTACGCCTTGATTTTACTCGCGCAGACGAGCACAGCAAAGGCGCAGTGGATGCTGTGGTCACACACCAGTATGACCTAGACACGTACAAAGAGATGATAGCCGACCTGCAAGAGCATTACAGCAAGTATAGCCTCCACGAGGCCACCACGACACTGCCAGCGTTGGGCGAGCTGGTGGTGGTGCGCCTGAGCTCAAATAACCAGTTCTATCGCGCTCGCATGTGTGAGCTTCACCCAGCGCCCTTTCAGGTCAAGGTAAGTTGTAGGGCCTTTCTCACTGTGCTTCCACATACTGGTGATCGCAACTCCAAACTGATTTACCAGTGATATTGTGTTTTATGGACAATCTGTATATTTTTGAATGTGATTTATTTTTGTTAGCATTTTTGGACTTTTGTCTTTTTGGCACTGTTTCCTGTTAATTCCTGATGTTTCATGCTTGCCTTTGTACATTTTCACCCCCTGCAGTGGGTTGTTTGCCTGGTTAAAGATGGTTTTGATATGTCATTATTCACTTGCAATATTTTGCTGTCTTTTCTTGGAAGTTTTGTTTGCACATAGTCACTTTAAGATGTTTTCTTGTTCATGTTTTTGTTTTCTGTTTGTTGCGATAGCACCCGATTCAAGAGCCGAATTGCTCACAGGGCTATACCTAATAAATGAACTTGAACTTGTAAAATTTGCTCCTAGTAATGGTGTGCCCAGATAATCGTGCTTTGTGGGATGGGGACATTTCGTTTTGGAGACCTATCTTTCAAGAGGTAAACCTTCCCCTGTAGTATTATTTGTTTCTTTCGGTTAAGTCACGTCTAAAGATAAAATAATAAATTAAATTAAATAATAGAATACGACGTTTCGATTGCAACACAAGCAATCATCATCAGGTATAATGAAATAGCGACATAAAATCTAACCAGAAAACTATAGACAGACATTAGCAGACAGATATCACCAAGATACATAGAGAGAGCAACACAGGTAACAGAGAGAGGTGGTCGTCTCTGTGGGGTGGCCTTAAATAGACAGAGGAGGGCGGACGCAGAGAGAGGGAGGGGGGGTTAGAGAAAAAATTAGCATATCAATGAGTGGACAACAAAACGTGGTGCTGCAAGTGCGATGACACGGCAAGCAAGCCTGAAAATCAGGAGAAGGACACACTAAAATTAAATAACCTAGTAAAATATCGAAATGTAATGTAATACAACACAGAGGGTCGGTCAACACACAATTAACGCATAGCCTGGTTGATTACGTATTTCAAAGATTGCTAAGTTAGAATTTAAGTGTGAACATTCCAAACTAACTTAGCAATCTTTGAAATACGTAATCAACCAGGCTATGCGTTAATTGTGTGTTGACCGACCCTCTGTGTTGTATTACATTACATTTTGATATTTTACTAGGTTATTTAATTTTAGTGTGTCCTCCTGATTTTCAGGCTTGCTTGCCGTGTCATCGCACTTGCAGCACCACGTTTTGTTGTCCACTCATTGATATGCTAATTTTTTCTCTAACCCCCCTCCCTCTCTCTGCGTCTGCCCTCCTCTGTCTATTTAAGGCCACCCCACAGAGACGACCACCTCTCTCTGTTACCTGTGTTGCTCTCTCTATGTATCTTGGTGATATCTGTCTGCTAATATGTCTGTCTATAGTTTTCTGGTTAGATTTTATGTCGCTATTTCATTATACCTGATGATGATTGCTTGTGTTGCAATCGAAATGTCGTATTCTATTTAATTTAATTTATTATTTTATCTTTAGACGTGACTTAACCGAAAGAAACAAATACTAATTCCTGCAGTCACGAAAGTTCTAAAATTAAGATTGAACCACTTCTACGGGGAAGTTTGAAACTTATCTTCTTTTTTCTCTCTCTCTGACTACTTGTTCTCTCTGCCTGTGTCCTCTCTTTGGAATGTTCACACTTAAATTCTAACTTAGCAATCTTTGAAATACGTAATCAACCAGGCTATGCGTTAATTGTGTGTTGACCGACCCTCTGTGTTGTATTACATTACATTTCGATTTTTTACTAGGTTATTTAATTTTAGTGTGTCCTTCTGATTTTCAGGCTTGCTTGCCGTGTCATCGCACTTGCAGCACCACGTTTTGTTGTCCACTCATTGATATGCTAATTTTTTCTCTAACCCCCCTCCCTCTCTCTGCGTCCGCCCTCCTCTGTCTATTTAAGGCCACCCCACAGAGACGACCACCTCTCTCTGTTACCTGTGTTGCTCTCTCTATGTATCTTGGTGATATCTGTCTGCTAATATGTCTGTCTATAGTTTTCCGGTTAGATTTTATGTCGCTATTTCATTATACCTGATGATGATTGCTTGTGTTGCAATCGAAACGTCGTATTCTATTATTTAATTTAATTTATTATTTTATCTTTAGACGTGACTTAACCGAAAGAAACAAATAATAATTCCTGCAGTCACGAAAGTTCTAAAATTAAGAACTTCCCCTGTAGTGGAAACCACTGTATCTAGTTAAGTTGGTCAGGGTGTAATGATGCGTGTTTTAATCGATGTAAATAGGAAATGCAGCGATGGTTCTCTATCAAGCTCAACCCCCTCCCCCGCACCCCTTATTAGCGTGGTTGGCTACGTACCGTGCGAAAGAAGTTCAACATGCTGCTGTCTGGAGTCAGTGAGTTTTCTGCTTTGCAGTCTCCCAGACCCTGTTGAGTGTCCCCCCCCTCCATATGTGTTGTGGTGTCAGAGGAGCATATTGTGATCTTCTTGCTGCAACTGTTGTTTGCGTTGGAGGTGTTCCTCGTGGACAAGGGCAGGATGGAATGCGTCCTCGAGTCGCAGGTGCACGCCATGAAGCCCGAGTTCCTTCACGTGCCTTTCCAGGCACTCGAATGTAGCTTGCACGGTGTTTCTCTGACTCGCGAAGGGACAAGCGATCTCGCTAAGTAAATGGCAGCAGAACTACACCGATGAGTTATAAAGCTGTAACGAATAATGATGAAAAGAAAGATTACTAATTTTTTATGAGTCGTGTTGTGAAGGATATATGTTGCATTGTATGTAATTAAACACTTAGTCAGTTTAATACGTAGGCTTTCGTGACCAATATCCATAAGAGGTTTTTTGGGTTAGATGGTGTAAATATATAAAAGTGTCGCTAAAATTCACCACCACCCGACAGCCAACTAGTAAGAGTTGTCACGTAAACAGAACATGCCAATTTGTCACTAGTACAGCACACCGATGTGTTGGAGAGCCAAGCCACAACATTTACAATCTGAGTACGACGTTTCGCCAGTAATTACAACTAGCTTCATCAGGCGACAGCCAGATTTGTGGATAAGTCTAACTATATAGAGGCGTAGTTGTGGTGACCACACAAATATTTATATTATAGATAAACATTAAGTAATTCTATTGGTATCATTGTAATATGTTTCTAAATTACTTATACATTTTTATCAATATATAAAATTAAGCTACGAATTTATATTTGTTGTGCATTCGTGGATTGTGTTTACGGTTAAAATATCGTAACATTTTTAAAAAGGTTGTCATGGGTTGACAAATGGTTAATTATCTCTTTTTGTAATTACACTACCAGTTAGAGGTCACAAGTGGCTCTGCTGTGTACAAGATGGTCATTACAATACAAATCTGAACATCTCACCATTGGTTCATTGGCCATTGAAGATTTCACTACATCTCACTTCAGCATGGAAGATAGCTTTGACTTTGGCTTTATATTTTCAACTTTGTTTAAAAAGCAACACTTTAATAATGTAAAATCCTGAGATGGTTTAAGATTTCACAGTTGTATTTTGCAATATATTAAAGAAAAACCTAAACCTCTTTCCTTTCCGAGACATCTGCTAGTTGCAGTGTGGGTGTCCCGTTCACCACTGAATCTCGGAACGTGCAAGCGGTTAACATGAATTTTATTTAGAGTGGCATTGCGCCATTGTTTATAAAGACATTGTACTCACTGCAGAGAACTCTAACGACACAACCGCACCCTATGATAGCTGGCGCCAAACTGTCACACGCCGTCCCGCATGGCCTTGTGGGAGCCGCGGTACAGATTATATTTTAGTTCTTCCAGTTTTGTGTACGTCATTGGGACAGGAAAGTGTTAACTTCGGCTTTCTTTTGTTTATTTGCACAGGTCAATCTTCAGGGACATGGTGCTTGACAGAGTACTGGTTGCCCGCGTAGAAAGCGTGTCACCCCTGCACGTCGTGTACGTCACCGCAGACATCGAGTGTGACGGCCACAAACAGGAGCTCAACTGCTGGCTGGTGCAGCAGGGCTGGTGTCAGAAGGTGTGCTGGGCTAGTGAGCGGCTGGTGGCAATGACCTCACCTAGAACCACGTTGGACTATCAATGGCTTCCAGGCTAGCTAACCTCCCCGAGTCACCGGTCAAGTCCTGCGCAGGTCTCTAACTTTGAGACCTGTCCCCCACCCCCGCTACTGCCTCACCCAACCCGACCCCGCAACCTTCTTCTCAACATCGCTGTCTTATCTGCAACCCGACCCGCTTTAATAAGACCCCCAATTTGACCCAACCTGGGTCCACTTGTTATGTATGTTGAACTTATTTCGCACTGCACGTAGCCAGCTGTGCTAATCGGAGGTGCAGTTACACCCCCGACCCATCCCGTTTTCATTAGACATACGACCCTAACTTGCAAATACCTCAATTTGTTTAAATTAGGATAAGTTCTCAGAGTTCAAATACTGGATTTTTTTTAATAAAATCTAAATTTTCCAGAATTTGTATGAAATCGAAATACAGTATAAAGAATGAAAAACATTTAACCACATGGCGCACATACTTTACGAATAGTACATCCTGTCTGTTAGGTGTATGTATCTCGATGTGTATCTGTGTCTTTAGGGGAGAGGTAGCGCAGTGCTACGAACGCGGTCTGTCATGCAGGGGTCGTCTTCTGGGACCTGTGACGTGCAGCAGCTTCGTGAGTGTCCATCAGTAGATGATGTTCACCTGTAACCGTGTAAAGTGTAGCTGTGTGCGTGCTGCGGCGCTACAAGCCCGGCAACTCGAGTTCGATTCATAGCCAAGACCAGTGATTATTTGAACCTGTCTTGGTCCTCCCCTAGGTCGACTCGGCGTCAAATGAGTACCTGCTACTGTGTGTAATTGCGACGAGCGAGACAAAGGCGGCCGGGCTTGGTGTTGCCACCCACCCCCTTGTGCGCCGTGCCAACCTTCGTAGTTGCTCTTTAACAGCACTTTCCATAAGTCTGGTAAAGGCTATATGGGGAATCTTCTTCTTATGTGCGTGTATCCAAGGTTCTTGCCAGAGAGATTTCGCCACATCGCATGACCTCAAAGTGCATCTAGCGTGGCACAAGCGCTGTAATGTCACCGCTACTTACATGGCGACTTGCGTGTCTGTATCGGTGTCTGTTTTTGTACCTGTGTGTATGTAGGTGTCTATGTGTGTGTATGTAGCAATGAGACAAACAGACATTTTCACAAAAACTAAAGGGAATATGCACTTGTATTAAGTTAATGTTAAATGACTGTGGAAGACATTGTTAATATCAACAATCTGGCATACAAGCCCTACACCGTCCCTCAATTGAGCACGTGGTTCCGCCCACTGAACGAAAACCGCTCTGCCCAATTCAGCCGCGGGTCACCGCCGACCCGCGATGAATGTGACCCCCGACGTGTTCCGGAAACCGCCATCCTTAAGTTTTTGGACCGACCCGAAACCGGGCCGGCTTTATGAGTGACCCGCAGGAACTCGACCTGTGAATGCAGGATTCTGGTCGCCAGCACAGAACGTCAAAGCTGGTACAGGTCCCATTTCAAATTATCTTGGCTCTTGTCGATTAATTTCGCCCTTCCTCCCTAGAAATGTTTGTATGTCATATGAAGAAGGTACAGTAATCCCTTGCCATACGTGGGGGTTACGGTTCATGTAAAAGGGCTGTGGTAGGCAAATCCGTGGTTGGTGAAGTGCAGGGCCTATGGGAGATATTGGGGGTGAGGGGAACCACGGCTGTGGTCAGACTTGTCATGGCTGAACTAAGTTGCCTGTTCACTAAACACTAATACAGTACATTACACAATAACAAATATACATTACGTTCGCTTTACATACCTTTAATATTGAGGGTAGAAATCCATGGTTGTGATGTTAATGACATTGAGATTATGGGGGAAGGGGTTGTTAGAAGGAGGAGAGGCTCAGCCCATCCTCGTCCTCCGGGTTATCAATGACATACAAGTGGACAGGTGAGGGGGGCAGGCACAGTGGCGCTGCTGCCTGTATTGGTGGTTGCTGGTTTTGAAACAAAAGTAAGGATGGATGGCAGAAGCCTTTTTTGTGTAAGTCTCGGAACACCTCTGTATTGTTGCGATGCGACGCAGTGTATGCGCTGCGACGATCGCAACATAACAAACGGAACGGCTGATGAGCTACGCAGAGCCATGGGTGGTGCGGTGGCGTTGGAGGAGAACCACGGCCCCGCAAAATCTGTTGTACAAGCCTGGCATTCCGTTTGTCCAAATAAATTATGAGAGCCTTTCAAAAGGCCTGAATCAAAAAGTTACACAAAGTGGACCCCCACCAGATGTGGGGGTAAAAAGTTAATCCAACATGTTTACAACAATTGTCGACCCCCCCCCCCCAATTGTTTTTATTTTGTAGGTATATATTCCTACACACCCTATATATAATAGAGGCAGTAGTATGTGCACAAGGGGGGGGGGGGCGGGGTGAGAAGAGGACATAATGGGGGTGAAGCGCTGAGAAGCCCTCCGCAGGAGCTTGTTGCGGACCAGGCTGCGTTTGGTAAATTGGTATACAGATAAATTTTGACTTAAAACTAGACTACTGGCTATAGCTTGCTCTATCCACTGCTAGCCTAGACTTTTGTGCCCCGCCCACTCAGTTCTGACACTTGGGCTACGCCCACTTCTAAACCTTTATAAACAGTTGCATTCGAGGCTTTACCCCCCCTTTTCTGTCCGCCTCATGACAACCGCTTGTTTTGCGATCGAGAAACGTCGTGAGTTTTTGGTTTTATTTATTATATACATTTTATACTCTGGTTCTGTCGGTAAAGTCATGCTGGCAGAAAAATAAATAAGTAATATATTTTATTTTGTTATTTTCTATCTACGTGACTTTACGGAAAGAATCAAATAATATGGTATACAGATGTAGGACTCGTACTCTCGTTGTCTTTCTCGTCTCGTTTATTCACGCTTTAGAGTTCACACCTCCTCCTCATCATCGCTCCGTGTCTCTACATTCGCTCCGATGCACCACCCGTCATCAACAACACTCCATGTCTCCCCATTCGCTCGCTCCGCGATTTCGCTCGCTCTCTATCCCTCTCTCCCATGGTCCGTTACTCCGCTGCTACCCTACTCTGTACTCACTCCGTACACTCTATTCTCTCTATCCACTGCTACCGTACACTGTATTCTCTCTATCCACTGCTACCGTACTCTGTATTCTCTCTGTCTACCCTTATCGTATCTATGCCTGCTCACTGCTGCTCCGTCTCTGTCCCGGGCACCAACCACTCCAACTCCAACCCCAACCAAGACTGTCGTCTCTCCGTTACGCTGTGCCCTTTATCCCCGCACCAATCAGTCCCAATCAATTATCTCACCCCCCACCCTCCTCGCCCCCAGGCCCCCAGCCTCACGTGACCATGTTATTGCTGCCAGGCCGGCGCCTGGTCATTAGCCACTCACCCTCCTGACCAATCACCGGCCTGCTTCCTCGGTTACCCCTAACACCTGTCGCGTCTCTTAACGACGTCTCCCTCAATGCCACGACAACAACAACCCCGTCCTCAGATGCCCCCCACTGTACGCTGCTCGCTTGCATAGCAACAGAACGCGTGGCGTGATATTTCAAGTCCTACACAGATAATAAACCGTGTATACATGAATCCCGCGGTTGGCGACGGATTCCTGTATATAATGGGCAATTTGCTTAATTCTACAATCGTAAATTTAGTGGATCTTAATCTCCACGCGAACCTTTTTTTTAGGGAAGCTGGTATTGATATTGGACTTGGTTGTTTGCGCAGACTGTTATGCGTATGTTTGCAGTTAATCTGTGTTATAAACAGCAAGTTAAATGGCTTAAATGAGCTGTTGTGCTCATCTTGGAAAAATAAAAATGTGAGTGTGGGATAGACTGCTGACATCCACTTTTGTCTCATTTGTGATGTTAACGTACAACATTCTCCATCGTGTTGCAGCAGCGTGTTTTTTGTTGCCATATTGTAGGTGGTGCCCTTTTATGCACAGACCTTTTCTCGTCAACCACTTCAAGATAAGAACATTTCCACGCCGTGCAGGTCATGGAGGGGCCTTAGTTTTGTTAAACAAATTTAACTTGAACGTTTCTAGTCTGTGAACAGAGAACTGGCAATCGGGACAAACGGATAATTTTCTAGAATCGAAGCTGAAAACCAAATAAAATGTTTTTTTGCCGCAATGAAAAGTGACAAAAAACGTGGCAATTTATATCTGGGGTGTTAAAAGTAAAACATGGCCACGAGCCCCCCTGACCGAGACAACTTTTGCTCAGCAGTTGGCACAAGATGATCACGTGATGTGGACGCACTGAAGCTCGACTAAAGACGATCTGGAGAGTGACTATTGCATTGGATAAAAACTTTGCATATTTGACTTACATTTTAAAAGGGTTAACTTGTTACCGACAACAGACATTCAATTACGAATTAAAGTAAATTTTCTAAACTGCAATATTGAACGTTTATTGATTTGTGTGCATTATTGAACATGTACTTTAGCGTTTGCAAAAATGCATAGACGAAATATGAATACGTTATCGATCTTATCGGTAAAATTAGCGCTAAAATAAAAATAGTGAAGGCTTAATATTGTTTTGCAGTTCCATCAATCTGCAGTGATGTGGGCACTGTACCACCCTCGCCTATGGCCATGAGCTTTGGGTAATGACCGAAAGGATAAGATTGCGGGCAGAAGGACCCGTAATGAGGTTTCTCCGCAGTCTTGCCGGGCTCACTCCGTGATTGGGTGAGGAGCTCGGTAATCCGGGAGAGCCTCAAAGTCGAGCTGCTGCTCTAGATCGAGAGGAGCCAGTGGAGGTGGTTCGGGCACCTTGTAAGGTTGCCCCCCGGTAGACTCACCCCCTGGAACTCTACCGGGCATGTCCCACTGGGCAAAGACCCTAGGGCCGGCTCAGGACACTGGCGGGACTGCCTGGGAATTCCCCAGGAAGAGCTGGAGTTATTTGCCAGGGAAAGGGAGGTCTGGACCGCCCTACTCGGTATGCTGCTGCCGTGTGACCCTTACAAGGACAAGCAGATTGGGAAACAAATGAACGAATCAGTGCCACTGTCTGGTCTCCGTTTATCTGAATGTCTACTCTTGCATCTACGTTTTTAGCCGTCTCATCCTTTCTTGCAACACAGACATACGTGTTTGAAGTGATTGAAAAAAATCTGCATTCCAATAAACATTGTATATTATCTCCAAACATCTCTGCAAAGTAGCTTACAATTTAGCTTAATATTTACCATTTTTTACACTGTTAACCGGGACCTAAACTTCCGAGACCATTTTTACCCGATCTATGTTGTACTCGGGTAGTACAAAAATGTATGACCCTAATGAAGCTGTAAATGCTAGAGGCCACCGATGTTGCAGCTGTTTATAAACTACGTTGAGTATACAATACTCAAGAGCTCGGGGATCACTATTCTCGATTGCTTTGTTCAGGATGGTTTTGTTGTCTATTTTAGATATAACGTGATGCATGCTTCAAATCATAAAACCACACGTGCTCTTCATCGCACTGCCGTGTGCAGCAGTCACAAGGGGTGGGCTTGCAGAATTCACCATTGACTCGTGGAAGTTGACCCCAGGTCAGGGAGTCCTGTGACTGCAGAGAATGAGAAAAAACCCCATCAAGGCTGTACAATACATAGTTTTGGAAGGCTGCCGTGTTATTACTATTGCACCAGTTATCCAACACCTTGGGGGGCACTCGGGAGGGGGGGTTCGTGTCAGTCTTGCATGGGCAATTGTGAATGAACAATGTGTGCTCGTACACACGTGTTTGGTCACCAGAATAATGAAACGCAATATCAAGAGGGGAGAGCCTCCTTTCTGACGACAACTTTTCATGGCAATCTAGACCCGATGAAGGCAAACTGGGACAACGGTTTCGGGCGGTGGTTCTTAACCTGGGGTGCACGCTTCCCCTGGGGATAAGAGAGATGCCCTTTCTGGGGGTGCGAGGCATGGCGGATTTTTTTAGAAGGTAAATCATCGAAACAAATTAAGCACGCGCACGTAAGTACAACTACTTTATTTTATCAAACCTGCGTATTAACATACATTTTTTACGATTGAGAACTAAAGGGGTGCAAAGACTGCATTCAAGGTTTATGAACCACTGGTTTAAGCTATTCATGGCTGGTTATGAGACGGGGATTTACCGTCATGGCCCCAAAGTCTCTAAACCGCAATCTGTGCCGCGTTTAACTTCTTCAGCACAGGCAATTCAAGTCCTGAGTTCTCTAGGCAAGGTAAGATCGTGCAGACTACATGTTTAGGTGAAGTTTCGTTTATATAAAAAAAAAACTATCAACCAAAAAATGTGATTAAAACCCCGAGTCTGAAACGGAAGTGCAGGGAGGGTGAAAAGTGGCAAACACGATCGGGTGTACCGTAGAGATTGCGAATAAGAGTAGGCAGGTGTGAGGGGGGGCCCTTGCTGCTCTCCACTGAGCTGTATTGCTTTCCAATTTTCCATCGTTGCCTTTGGGAATGAGTGCTCATGGGAGAATCAGGGTTTGAGTAATCGCGCTGTTGCCACACATGAGACTAATAGGCACTGCGTCTGGGTTAAATCTGAGCCGTCTTTAGGCCGAAACTATACTTAGTTATATGCCCATTATACCCAACGATGTTCCATAGGCGTTTATATATTGTGACGACTGGAATGTTCTATTCCTGTAAAACGCAGGAGTAGTGAACACATTATTTGGGTGATGCCGTTGCGTTGGTAGTGGTGCACAAATACAAAAAATCAATACAGTCAATAACACTGCCTTAAAAGGAAAACAATACACTATAAAACATCACGAGAACTCGTCATCCTCGCAGCGTCGTTTGGCTTGCCATCACCGCATCGCGCGCTTTCAGATGCGATTGTGTGGCCGCCTGGAACGCTGTTCCGATATTAGGAAGCAACTGGAGCTTATGCTTTTTTAAATCTAGATTGAAAACAAATTTCTTTAGGACGGATTTGTGTCTTGAGTTTGTTGTCCATCCCTCCGCACCTCCGAGTAGCACGGTTGGCAACGTAGGGTGCAAAAGAAGTTCAATGTACACGCAGTAGCTATATGGCCACCAGATGGCAGAATTGCTGTGTCCCGGTGCCAGCTGTTGTCACTTTGGCGCAGTTTCTTTAAGGTGTGGATACACAAGCAGTGGCTTGTCGCCGTTGTTAATTGACGAGCACTTATAGAGAACCTCATTCTCGCCTTCAAAGTAGGGCAAGTAAATTTACGCCAGCGCGCATAATAAAAACTAGATAACCTTGTGCAATTTACGGCACTTTATGTTGTAATATTTTATAATCCGATAACTTGTGTTTATTTGAGTGATGCACTGCCGCGTGTTTGCGATTGTGAAAAAGCAGAGTATGCATTTATAGTCAATGTAGTACGTCTGTTAAGTTTTGTTGAAATCACCGTTGTTTTTTTACTTTGTAGTGGTGGTTTTATTTTGGATGTAAGCAGGGGCGGTTTCTTCATTAGGGCGATTGGGCGACGCACCACCAATGTCATTCAACCACAGAGTCACGCTAGCCGTCACTGTGCCTCTGGATATAGTCCAATCAGCGTCATGCTACGTTCTGTGGAGTACCGCCTCTTTTTGGGCGATTTCCCTCCGGCTGAGAATCGCCCCGAGTGGTCCCATAGACTTACATTCAAAGATGTTTTTTTTCGAACGGGGGGCGCTGCAATGCATTCTCTATGGCTTCCGGGAAGGCTCGCACTAACGTGCTTACGTCATCATATTGCATCCAACAATATTATTTGTCGCCACCTAGTGGAATCTTTAATAAAAGAAACTTGAGTGGATTGTATTAATAGTGAGTATAGAAACAAACAAGATGTATTGTAAGAGTCACTTTATTTTTCATTAATATTAAATAAGTGAAGTTGCCTTTACATGCTTAAGCTGTTAATTTATCCTTTGCATGGGTGGACCTTATCCTTATCAATCATCCAGACATTTGCCCCCCCTGAGAGATTTTGCAGGAGCCGCCACTGGATGTAAGACCAAAACAAATTGCTAAGGAGTGTATTCTATCCCGCCTGTTTCAAAATAAATGTTCGGCTTAAAAAGATGACGAATTTCTTCCCGTAGCATCGCTCATACACAGACTTTTGTTGATAAGGTGAAACATACATTTTGTATAATACAGTTAACTTCTGGTGTATATTTTGGAAACCAAAAGTATTATGGTAACATGTTTTATGTTGTGCATCGCATGACTGTTGCCAAAGCAAGCACTTTCTCAATGGATGTGTTTAGTTATGGGGGAAAGGGAAAACCATTGTATAAATAAGATGAGTATTTTGGCATATATAATTGTATCATCATTTGGAACACTCTGTGTAAGACATGTGTCAAATCAACTGATGTATATGGTAGCATAATTTAAAATAGTAACTATGACAATGAAAGTTATTTCAGTTTTGTCTACAGATGAATGCAAGCAAGCAGACATTATTTTATTGTCTTGAAAAGAAAAAAGAGATTTTTTTTTTTAGTTTTGCTCTGCAATTAAAGCCTTGGTTTTGTAAGCAGGATGCTGAATGAGATGTGGCAATTCATTTTTGAGTGTGGAAAATTGAAATATGCGGGTGGGGGGATGCAGACTAATCCCCGGATTATATATAATTCTCCGTAAAGTAATATGTACCCCAAAATCTGCGGTCAATTTGCAAAAAAAGGGTGTATTATGATTGTGAGAAAAAAGGTACTACGGTAGGCGTCTTCCAGAAGACGATTATGAATGCTCCGCTTTAAAATGTGGAGAGGTGGCTTCTGAAAATGGTGGTGCCTTCTGTCCAGTGGCGAGTATATTGCAGAATCATCTTTTGTAAGAGTATCTTCTGGAAGATGATTCTGCTGATTTAGGACTCAACATTCCCACGTGATCTACCAACCTGGTCTCCAAGTTACTCGATTAAAGGTGCGTGTCACCGGTCACGTGAACATGAATATACACATCTTAGCCATACACAGTAATTTAATATAAGATGTGAGTAAACATGAAGTGATTTGAAGCTTTCGTGACTGCAGGAATCCATACTCTTTGGTTCTTTCGGTAAAGTCACGTAGGTATAACAAAATGAATCACGACGTTTCGGGCGCAACACAAGCGTCCATCAGGTGGGAAAGCCCCACCTGATGATGGACGCTTGTGTTGCACCCGAAACGTCGTGATTTATTTTATTCCTACGTGACTTTACCGAAAGAACCAAAGAGTATAAACATGAAGTGATTTTCCAGATATAATTCATATCGCCACAAGCCCACTTAATTGGAAACAAGAAATGCAATGTACTACATAACTAAAAGGGTTATTGATGGAACAGATGAAAATCAAATTGGATTTCTTTTAAGCCCTAATATGATATTGTAGTTAAGGGGTAACAATACAAATGAAATTTATACATTATCCACAATGCTGTAACAAATGCACGAATGACTTGGATGCCTTTGAAAAAAAAATGCCTGAGCTCAATGTTAATATACTGGATAGAAGCAAAGGCAAACAGCACATTAGCTATACAGGGCCTGCAAGACGCACCTCAATCAGACTTACAAGTGATTTAAAGAGGGAGGAATTCTATATTGAGGTGGAATGGTTTCCTCTGGAGGAAAGCAGAAACATCTTGTTCATGTGAAGGGCCACATTTGTGTGTAATATAGGAATGCACGGAGTCCTTTTTTGCAATTCCTCCTTTTCACGAGACAAAAACAATGTGTCCTGTTAACCTGTCACAAAACTGAAAGGTGTATGTTTACGATGAAAGTGTAAACTGTTATCAAAATTGGCGCACGATTGCATATCTCTGCACCTGCCGCGAATGTCCCTCCTTTGAAATATTTATCATCCATTTTGAGTTGAATATTTTGAGCCATCCATGCAGAGTGGTTTTCAGATTGCATGACTCATCCAAGGGCAGTCACGATTTGAGAAATGCCTTGTTATGTCTCGACGAATGAAGCTAAAACCACCTGCACAGCTGTTTGTCTGCTGTAGAAATAGACAAGAATCGGTTGTTAAAGTGGCCCTTTCAGAGAATTTGTATTGAATTTACGAGGTCTCCACGAAGCAGAACTTGCAGATTAATTAAGAACATCCTCAAAGCTAATCGCGCTCACAACAAGGTGCATTTACTCACGCTTCTCCTCCGTGCTGTCGTTTAGGGATTTATGAAGTTGAAACACAATTAAAAAAGAGACAAAATTGTGCCAGTTTACAACTGCCAAAGGATATGTGCGACTATAAACGCAGTGATGCATTTGTGTAAAAGCACACTCAACTTCATACAAATAAATCTACTTATTCGGTCATTGGAATTGAAGGTGTCCCATTTTTTACATTTCCTTCTGGTCCATCATTTTTAATTCAAAGTGTAATTATTAACAGCCCTCTCTCAAGCCACTGCTGGATTGAAGGCCTTTCCACACCTTGTCGGTCTTGGCCAGGAATTTAATCAGGTAGCCGGGTTTGTTTTCAAATTGTTGGAACTACTGTACAACACCGCTGCTCCAAAATGTTGATGAAGGACGCATTAATCTTGTCACAAATGGTTGTTTTGTGGGAACCTATGGAATACTGGAATTGGACGATTACAATCGAACTACCCGGTTTCTATGTGTGTGTGTGTAACCGGTCTGCAGAGGTCGTAGGGTTATCGCTGATATCCCTTGTTTGTGATGGATAGAAGATGCTGTCTCTCCATACTGCCAGATAATCATCCAGCGTTGCCCTTAGGAAATTACAATGTGCAGAGATAGGAAGAGAAAGTAGGATGGAGCAAGGGACGGAATAGCGCACGTGATAATGCTTCTGTCATGTGTGTGTGTTGCATTGGTGTAGCGCATGATTCTCCCATCTAAACCTACCACAGCCTCTGAAGAGGGAGGAGCAGGAAAATAAATGTGCGTTGACAAATATGTGATTCATGTTGTCTGCATGGCAATTATAACTTCCATTCGACATAGAGTCCATGGGCCAGAGCAAACACGAGTCATACACATTTATTTATTTGGCTAATAATTGTGAATTATATCACATATTGAACTGTCATTGACCACGATGAAATTGGAACCGCTAAAGTTATGCCACCTAAATGTGGTAGTGATGTTGGCCTGGGCTCTTGGACCAATCGTGTCATTTGTCTCTGACCCAAAGGGTTGAGTCAGTAATTTGAATGAACAGTCGGTGTATCCGAAGTTCGAACAGTTACAACGATATTTTAGGTGGTCCATTTGTAGGCACCCCACTGATTTACAATGACCCTCATACTCTCTTCTCAACAGCTGAGTGAAGACTGTTTTGTAAAAATGATGGCTCCATATACGACAGAGGAGAGTGGTAAAACTTATAACATGTGTCTTGAGATTGGTGGGAGACGTGCAGGGGATTTTAAATACAATTATGTTTTTTCTATAATGCCCCCTTTAAATGGGTTATCAATAAATGGATCGCCCCATATAATGCATACTTTATTTGTATAAAGAGTTTATGTGAGGATGGGTTGCATATTGTATCCTGGCTTTCAATGTTGACATTAAATTCTACTACAATCGTGTTGGTGATTCTTTGTAATAATTTAATGGGTTATTAAATGTTCCTCCATTTTCGTAATTTGCTTATATCATATAAAAGGCTCTAATGAGCAAACACAATCAGGAGGTATCAGAATAAATATTGGAAACCAATATTTAGTTCCGCACTTAGGCAATTTTGCTGCAACAACAGAATAAAATCTCTTGACGACCTCTGCAACTGTAGCTGTGACTCAAATGTTAACCTCGATGCATACAACACAGGCATGCAAAGCTGTGGAATCCAGAGGATATGTTATCCGAAAAAGATCAGCTTTTAAAAACTGGAAATTGGTGATGTGTGAAAATTCTAGCATTCGTTTGAGTTATAAAATTAAAACATGGCTAACTATGGAACAGTCTTTGCATGTGTTGTTGTTTTTGCTGAAACTGCAGCCTGCAAGTTTGTCCAATTCACCTTTTTACTGAAGTCATAGAATTGTGAGATACAAATTTTTTGTTTGTTTATTTTACCAGGTAAGGCCCACAGAGCTGTACATCTCTTTTTCAGAAAGGGACCTGGCTACAAATGATAGCTCAACAAAGTGGCTTATCACGTGGAAATGTATAGCAGCCAAATACTCTAAATGCATGTTTTTAAATATGGAGGGAAAACCGGAGAACCCGGATAAAAATCCACGCGCCCACGGGGAGAACACACAAACTCCAAATATACAGCAGGCGCCAGGGTCGTGATCGAACGCACGACCTCCTGTATACCAGGCAAGGTCATTAACACCTCGCCACCGTGGCGCCCCAATACTATGCAGGCAGTGGAATAAAAAAAAATTAGGCAATTAAAAAAAATAATTTTATTATTTCATGTATTGCCCATCCAGCACAAAAGAAAAACTGCACATTCCAGCCATATGCGTTTAACATCGACAGAAATGCAAGTGTCAACACCATGGCCTAAAGGCATTTTGTCAAGTACGTGTTTACTACCGGGATGTTTTCATATATCTATCTTACGTACAAAAAAAACTAGGGAATGTAAGATTTATACTCGGAATGTACAGAAGGGAACTCTTCTTATCTGCAGTGATGTAGGAAACAAATGATCCTTATGGCGGTACCCCGGGTTACCAAATAATACAAAATAGCCGAGGCAATTAAATATTTTATTTCTGGGACACTATTTTTATCCAGGGGTGTTACTTCATTCCGCGACTGGGGTACCAATCAATCCGAATTCGGTGGTGCTACTCCACGATGTCGAAACGCAGCGAAGACGATTGCGCTGAAACCCTGAACGCCCGTACGCACCGTAGCGGTGCATCGTGTACAGCTCGTCGAGATGAGTCGATTGCCGCATCGTCGACCATCAACAGACTAAAAATGACTGCATCACGAACATTAAATGAGAGTACTGTGGTACTATGTGGTACCCCGGGGTACCGCCATAAGGTTCAATTGTCACATCCAATAAACCATGGGGTTATCTGCAAATTTAAATGGAACACTTCGAGAATACAATGGCACTAGAAGCTGGTATTGCTTTGCTGTGGGTGACAATACTGCACACATTTCGGTTGTGCAACTAATGTTTCAATAATTTCAATAAACTTGCTGTTGTGCAGTGTGCGATAATTGGAAATGGTTTAATGCACGAAGATACCGCCTTTGTATTTTGTGCATTTCTGTGGGATTAAGTGTCTGTCTTTTTGTGGCAAATTCTATTCAGGTATGTTTATTTGAAGATTAGCTAAGAACCAAAAATTCACTGCTTGAATTGGGTTTTACAACGCGAACACTATTTATTTGTAATGCTTTTGTCCATGTGTGCTGAACAGGAAACATTCCACACAGCTTGCTGTTAATGTATTACAGGTCATTGGAGGACCCAAAATGCAAAAATTCCAAGCATAAATGTGCAAAGAAAATAGAATCAATCAACAGTGAAACGTATTCATTACACTGTATTGTATTATTTTTCCTATAGAATTGTTTGAATCTTTTTGTTAAACTCCATTAGATTTGAGTCTCTAGAGGAATGAAGTCGTGAAAAGTATACATTAAATATCAGTTCGTGAGTGAGTATTATGTTTGCACAGTTTATAACAACAGATGTGCCAGAAGATATATGGTATGTAAAATGTGGGCAATTTCTCAACTCTAATTGATAGTCCAGATGTTTACAATTTTATTTTGTTAAAAACAATTAGAAAAACACTTAATCTTACACCCAAAAAATCATTTCAAATAAGCAACGCTGAAAATGTAAAAAAAAAAAAGTTTTTACCAGAAAAATTACTTGGACATCGCGGCTTATTTTTCTTTTTAATATTTGTTCCTCATATTAATTTACCCTATTAATGTGTTTTTACGGTGTGCTGCCAGTGCACGTAACACAACAGAACCTTTCAATTACTGTTTTGAAAAAAGCTTTGGCCAAGGACACCACAGCCCTTACATTATCTCATCCAGATGGTGCCGTCCAGCTACAGAGGTACATTTATTACGGTATTGTGTACTCGAATCGTGGCATCATAGTCGAGTGCAATGAGCTCATTGGACACCTTAATATACTCAACGGTCTTCAGCCAAACGGACCTGAAAGGAACCGGCGATATAAAATATGTGATAACATTTCGATTTAAAGCTTTCGTGACTGCAGGGATTCATATTCTTGGTTCTTTCGGTAAAGTCACGTAGAAGGGAAATAAAAAAAAATAAGGCAATAAAATAATTTTTATTTTATTATTATTTCCCTTCTACGTGACTTTACCGAAAGAACCAAGAATATGTGATAACATGTTCATTTGGAAGTACTCATTACACACATCTAAATGCTTGTTTTTTTTGTACATGTAATATAACTCTTGGTTGTAATGAATGTGTTGTTGAACGGCAAGTTGATTGGTTAAATGTCACATGAGGGCAAGGTGTAAAAATAAAGTGTTATCATTTGCGTGTGCTGCCAGGGCTCCTCAGCAGGTTGGATCTGACCCGGGCCCTCTCCTGCTGGTCACTAATGAACTTGACCTTTGACGTGCCACTTTCTTCCCCCTGAAGGCGCGCGGGCTTCCCCATAGGATTCCATGGCGTGCAGCTACACACACACATCGCTAAGCTCTGTGTGAATGGTTATTTAAGACGAATGCGCTCGCCACGCTGAATGGAAAATTGTGTATTTTTAAATGCTGCTCATTTTTGCTTTGGAAATTACACAAGTGTTTATTTGCGCCCATGTTTGTTTTTGTTTTCATGAATAATTGGGGAAATTCTAGACGGCATCTCAACGACTGCGAGTGGTGCTCTAACTGTGCTTTTGGGAGGTGACCATTTGGCCAGGAACAGAGTGGTCTCAAGCCATTAAAAGTTTTCTTCAGAAGAAAAAAAAACTTGGTGCACGTACAAGATTTATCACCAACCTTTTTATGTCTATTATGATGCTGAGCAGAATATCTGAACACTCGACTGGCCAATTTTATTGGTATTCAAGGTTTACTTAACGTAGCTCGCCCAGTTTCCGTTACGCCATTCCTTAAAAAAACACATTAATACCCTTACTGGGGACCCCTAGGAGTAAGCAGCCAATGGAATTCCTTGCATTTCCTCCACACATCTGATTGCATAGTGTAATGGAAGGGGTATTGTATTCAATGCAATTTTGTATAAAGGAAACTGCAGCTGGCCATAAAAAAATATATATTTACATGTTAAATATAGCCCCGAATTTTTTTCACAATGAGCATTAACTGCTTTTGATGGCGTGATGCCATAACGACGGGAAGCCTTGTTTTCAACGTGATGCAGACAAGGAAAGAAATTGTAATTTCCTTTGCGAGTTGGGAAAATTAGAGAAATCCGGTGGGGATATGAAGCTTCTAACAATGTCTCTGCACCTTGCTCTGTCAAGGTAAATCAGGCCTGGGGGACATGGCTGGAAATAGAATTGTACTGTCACTAAAATGTTGATTGAACATATTGCATATAGAGATATCATTATTCATACCAGTGGTGTCGATTCAAACACCTCGGTATTGTAATAGCTGTCGTTATAATGGATACAGTGTAAACAATACGATTTTCATTCCATTAATTCTTATCTGTTAATAAGCGGAGAACGTATTATCTGCAAGCACAAAAGACATTGTGGAAAAGGAGATATGAAATTGACAGAGGAGCTAAACAAAAGATTGAACATACAAAACCCTGTAAAATATTGGCTAAAGAATGAGAAAGTAATCAGAGAACACAACCATGATTGAAGACATCATAGCAAACAATGAGAGCAGAAAAGCAGCAGCAGCAACAAGGAGGTTAATGGTTGTCAATTCACAAATGGGAACCCGATCAGAGAAAGGTGGAACTAAAACTCATTATAGAGACAGAATATTAAAATGAGTGGGCGGAATGTTCTGGATATCGGTGGAGAAAAATGTATACATCTAAGGATTGAAGCCATTTCTCAGATGAAGAAGAGTAAGCTCCTACTTTTACACTCGAAGAAGTTAAGACTGCTTTTCGCTGAACGAATGAGATGGCAATAGAGTCGACAATCGGAAAAGTGGGACCAGATGTTGAACTCAAATATGAGACTTATTTTAAATGCTGACACAGAAATGAAAAGCCTCAATCATGTAACAATATCTTACTCGCTGGATCAAAAAAGGGTGATGGAACTGGCTTGAAGAAATGCGGTTGCGTCAGCCTCTTAACGCGTGTACATAACAGTTGTTTATGATGATCAATTTGAACGGAATAATGGAAAAACGCAGATGACAACCAGCTCCATGGACTAGGTAAGTTTACGGGAACTTTGCCTTTACCATTGACCATGTACAGTACAGTAATACCCCGATATTCGAAGTTCCTACAGCTTCGTTCATGTATTGAAATTTCGTATATTGAATAACTTAGAACTAAACTATTTAACTACTTTTTTATTTTGCCAGGTGAGGCCCACTGAGTTATATAGCTCTTTTCAGAAGCGATCTGGCCACAAATGATAGTCCCTCGAAGTGGCTTATCAAGTGGAAATGTATAGCAGCCAAATACTCGAAACGCATGTTTCTAAATGTTGCGGGATGAGCCGGAGAAAAATCCACACGACCACAGGGAGAGAGACATGCAAACTCCAAAGATACAGGCGTCAGGATTGGGATGGAACCCATGTCCTCCTGTATACTAGGCAAGAAAGTTAACACCTCGCCACCGGAGTACATTAGTACCATTTCATACTATACATCCTTCATAACTTACATTCATATTGTAAACAAAGACAATTTATATTGAAAATAATATATTTTATACTGCACAGTAATACAATTGAAAACTGACAAATAAAAGAAACATAGTGAAGAAACATAACTTTATTCTCATTAAAATAGCACCATAGATCGATGTTTACATTTTTATCGATTTCAGTGTATTTATTTTTTATATTTCTTTGTAAAATAATGATACAAAATGCAATGTTCGCTATACCGAAACTAGTTTATCGAACGTATGCATAGATAACAAAAAAAGCTAAAATGAACAGAAAATACCATTATGCCTGGCCTTTGTAGTCTACGAAAAGTAATTTGACTCAGTTGAAAGTGGCAGAGTCATCCAAGCTTCCACAAAGCAAGGCCTACATAAAAACATTTGAATAATAACACCTGTATTATTGCTGGAAAGGGCAAGAGCCTTTTCTGTTTTTCATAACTTTGATACCAGCAAAAAGGGCCCCATCGAAATAATAAAACCATTTGCAGTCTCAATATATGTATTGGCATGGGAGTTAGACAAGCAGACACTTTTTCACCAAAGTGATTCACAAAATTCCAATAATTTGGTTGAGAAATAAAAGAGTGGACATAACGGGAAAGAAATACGTTAACCGTGTCAGATTTGCCGATGACATAGTTATTACATTACCTGCCATAACATGAATCAGAAACATGGACAATGTCAAAGGAAATGGAAAACAACGAAAAGTGTGAAAAGAAGCATGGAGAAGTGGATGCTTGGAATTCCACTCAGAGATTGAAAGAGGAACACTTGGATCAGAGACTATGCACAAATTCGAGGCATCGTAATGACCGTTAAAAAAAAAACAAGTGGAGTTGGGCAGGACATGTCAGTAGAAGTGATGACGCCCAGTGGTCGAGACTAATATCAGAATGGCAGCCAAAGGAGCAGAGGTCGCAAACGGGTTTTGATTCTAGATTTGAAGCTTTCGTGACTGCAAGGAATCATCTTCTTAGGTTTTTTCGGTAAAGTCACGTAGGTAAAACATCAAAATTTTCATGTTTTACCTACGTGACTTTACCGAAAAAACCTAAGAAGGGTTTTGATTCCTTACCCGTACCCGTACCCGGCCGCACCAGGGTCGCAAATGGGTACCCGTACCCTACCCGAAATGAGTGACAAACGGTTACTCACCAGTGACTCATGGTCTACCCGTACCTGTACCCGGCCGCACCAGGGTCGCAAACGGGTACCCGTACCCGGCAGGGTACGGGTAGCCGGGTATCGGGTAGGGTATGGGTATCGGGTACCCGGTTGCGACCTCTGCAAAGGAGGGAACGCACCCGAGAGGAGATTAAACGATATTAGCTGGTGGTGCAGGACCTTCATAGATTGTTGCATCAAGAGAATGTGAGAGATGGTGACGGCTGCAGGAGGTCTTCATACAACAGTGGATAATACTCGTTGGTTTTGTCGGTAAATAAATGAAAACAACTAAATTAAATCACTAATTTAATGTAGTTTTCATTTATTTAATTTTTTACCTACGTGACTTTACCGAAAAAACCCAAAGAGTATGAATCCTTGCAGTCACGAAAGCTTTAAATGATACGAAAAAAAATTTCTTCCCATTTCCAAGTTTTTTCACCCTTCAGTACACACGGCAAAATATACAACCCCATTACGCTGATAAAGCAAACTCGATTACAGATGCATTCTTCCAAAGTTGTTATGACACATTCCCATGTCTCACGAGCCTGCTGCTCGTACGGTAAACGTGGCAAGGCACAACGCGTGGGCAACGCTTGGCTGCAACGTGAGGGCAAACTAGTCGACTGTAAAACTTGCAGAGAGGGGAGCACACAGTCTGATGTCATCGTTCCCTGGGAAACCTTTCATGACATTGAGCAGTTGATAATAAATTGAGGCCATGTTTCTAAAAATAATCAGAGGATTAGCTCCGCCCTCAAGCTTTGCAGATATTTGTAGATACTGTGTTGTCCCTCAGGTTTGACGTGACTTTCCAAAGGGCAGCACAGATGTTCATTCTGGGGCACTTTAGCAAAATATCGATTTTCATTCCACAATTGGTCGTCAACTTGAATGCTTATTTAGTGTGTTATTTTGAAATGTGTTATTTCACAACCAATTTTTAAGAAATTTTTCAAAGTCATATTTAGAAGCACTCAATTTAAACTGTTGTGTTAACGAATTTAAATTTTTCCAGTTTTTTTCAACACATTTTTCTTGCTTCCTGGATATTCAGAAATGGCAGTGAAACGTTTTAAATGTGAGCATACTCCCTCTCACATCCCATCAGTAACAGTCTATCAGCTGCTCGCATTGTTTAAATTGTGGCCATTATATGAAATATTATTCTATGATTGAAGCTGAAATGGAAAATTTTTAATTAAAAAAAGAACAGATGCTTATGTATAATTTGTATGCTGGGAATATCACCAGTGACTCATGCTAGAGCCTGCAACAATCTCTGAAGACCATTCTTGACTTTACTCTGATATAAAACTCCAGCTGACATGTATTGCCAAGGCCACATATGCAGTTTTAATGTGTTCTGATAATGCACCCTTCATCTCAATGTAATTTATTTTCGTGGCATTTTGGATTACCTATCACATTACGATTAATGTGCACTTCCTCGTGATCGGATTACCCATGATTTCAGCGTAATCTGTGACAGTTTATTTCTACTTCCACATAATAAGTACAAATCCTACTGTATGTATAAAAAGAGTAGCACATCATACACCTAACAAATGACAGCTTATTCATTTCATAAAGCTACTGACACTAAGCTGAGATGGCCTATTTTTAATTGCACATTCAATGCGATCTGGATGATCATCATCATCATCAGCCATGATCAATCAATTGCTGAATTAAGGCCTTCCCAGGCTGCGATGTTCAGTAATTACGTAGCACCTGCACATGAGCTGATTTCATTCCTCAATCTCCTCAATATGCGTTTTCCCTTGACTGCCACTGTTATTATTCTTTATCATGAGCCATAATCTCTTCTCGTGAAATGTTCTGCCCAAGTCCACTCTACTTTTCCTCAAAATATGAAGGATACCATTAAGCTGCGTAATGTTCTATTATCCACGCGTTCCTATTTTGGTCTCTCAGTGTAATTCTCAGCATGCATCTCTTCAAGCTTCTTAGCGCAATCGAGCTCATTGATGAAAACAGTGAACGAGTTAACCGGCCCAAATATTCTTCACAAAAAAGTATAGTTGTATAAATTCTCCATTACTGTCTTGTAAGGTGAGTAATGTATCAAGTGATTTACTTCATAATGTTGAAAAATGGTTAACCCCAACATCTAAATCTATTCCGCAATTGGCAGTGATGTGGAAATTTCGTTATCGTTGAACAAGCTCCTCGTGGGTATAACGCCACATTCTCATCTGATGTGTATTTGTTGTTCTTCCTTTTTCCTGACACACTCCAGTTTCCAAAACAGGGCCAGATACAACACTCGCCCTCATTGCAGAAACTCCACTGCTGCGTAAAACACGAGCGGTTCCCAACAAAGTTCCTCTCTGCACCGAGCGTCCCGTGACCTTGCGCTGCTTTGTACCTTTGCGAGTGAAGAGAGGTCGATTTACAATAATATTTCCCGTTCAGGTTTTATAACATCCATTCACCTGAGATGTGTTTGCTAACATGGATTTATGTATGCATGTTGAACTTCTTTAGCACCGTACATTGCCAACCGTTCTAATCGGAGGTGCGGTTGAATAATACCGTACTAATAAAATAGGAATATATATTTACAAATGAACAATATTGTAAGAGCCTTGGAGAAACATTGGATAAAGTAAGGCGTCACTTAAGTTCGGGTGGTGAGATATGGACGTGAACAAATCTCACGGTGAAAATTACCCCGTGGGCATGATAGAAAACAAAACAATAGTCAATTACACGTTCCCGTCTATTTATCGACTACAAATTGTAATCGACCGCTTCTATGCGGTCAACTGCTCTGGCCGCTTTAAGTATGGTGGCCACCTCAACATTCTGCCTGCCCAAGTCAAGAAGCCCCCTTGCAAGCCACGGCCATCGCGGCTGAAGATGCCGAGAGCTGAATCGAGCAACGCCAATCACCTCGCGTCCAACAGCGCACGCGAGCACAGACTGAGAGGCCTTCTTAACAGTTTGCATGTTTTCTGATTAGTCCAGTAATTGAAGCTATTCGTATGTATGCATGTTGAACTTAATTTCGCACCGTGCATAGTCAACCGTGCTAATAATCAGTACGGTACTATAACCAAGAAGCTAAACAATAACATGACCCAGCTCTGATCCACAGATAGATATTTGGATCTGATAACAAATACGTGTGTGACGAAAACGCCCTTTTTTGTCTCCAATGCACGTCAGTTTATATTTGACGCAGTGTTGTCCTATGATGCGATTCATTAAAAGCATTGCACGGAAAACACACACCTTGTTGCAATGTACGTTAGGTTATCGCTCACTTAGATGGCATATCCCCTGAATACAGTGTTGCGGTGCATGGCAACGCATCGCTGGTTATAACCCCATGAAGGGTGTGAACGGCTCTTGGGAATAGCGTGTGACAGGCAATGTAACAGATCCCGAAAATTGAAATGCAATCTGCTTTGGTTTCCATTCAATCGTTGTCCCCTTAATGCCATCTCATCTATCTCAGCCGCGACCGTCTCTCAGGCCACACTAGCAAAGCAGCAGTGATGTAGGGCTGCACGTTTCAAACCAGCTGTGTTGTTAAAAGCCCTGTACAGTTCTTGGCCTTTTGGTGCACTGGGACATGTCCAACGTCTGAATATGATGGCACCATATTGTAATACTATAGCCGTATAAAAATAGCAAAATAAATAAGGAGGCAATGTGTCTCCTTTATATGTCCGTCTCTCCGTATAAAAATAAAAGTATGTCTTACACAAGTCATCATCGGCCACTTGTGTTGGAAATACCTTTAAAAACATTTTTATGTGGAGACAGGAATATGTGATGGAAACAATGTCTGCTTATTTCTTCTGTCATATGGAGTAAAAAAAGTACATATGGTATTGTAAATTAATTACACTGTAAAACAATTAAAACGAATCGTTCGTTATTAACGTTGTTATGTTGACAGTTGTGGACGACATTTTCAGTGGCGCAGCCAGATACATTTCGTGGAGGGGGGAAAAAATGATCCAAAATCTTTGGGAAACAAATTTATTGCATATAACTTAAGTTTTCATGAAAAAAACATGACATGTATCCAATATGTAGCATGCTGTACATATCCATGAATTAATTATGATTTCATATTTATGAAAAATCTCATTAATGGTCTACTGGTGTACATTTAACAGTCAGGGTGTGGGGCCTGTGTAGTGGTGGTGTTGACGCGCGCCGACAGTGATAGATCACGGGGCGGCGCGGGGTGCGTGGTTATGCGCGCTGACACAAGGTGGGAAATAGGATCGTGGGCAGCGCGCAGTGATTGGTCAACTGGGGTGGGTGCTCTCAGCGACGTCCGCATGAAGGACTATAAAGGGGGACGCGCGGGAGCACTCGGGGAGTTGATAACCAGTTGAAGATCGAAGACGGAGTTAAAGAGGTAGGGCCCTGAGACCCCTAGTCCCGCTGTCCTTGTAAGGGCCGGGACCCTGTGTGGCTCGGAGGCGAGACTGTGGGACCCGTGGTCTGACGTCCATGTGGGACGAGGCTGTGGGACCCAGAGTCGAGACGGACACCCCAGCCGGGTGGGTTCCGAGAATCTACGGGGCGTAAGAGCCCGTGTGGGTGTAGCCAGGGGAACCCCGTGGGTTAGGCTGCAGTTAGCCACCCGTGTAATATAAGTTGGTGTTAATAAAGAGTGTGCTACCCGTAAGGTCGTCTCCCGCCAAGTTACTACATTACAACTGGCGTCGGAAGTAAACCTGTCTTCAAAAGGATGGATACTAGGAAGACTACCCGTACCCACGAGCGAGATCGGGAAGACGACGGCGTACCGGAGCCACAAGCCTCGGAAGGCGAGGACGAAGAGATGCCGCCGATGCAGCACTTCGCGGCGATGGCCGACGCTCCGCTCGCCTCCGACACCGGCCTCCAGGATGCACACTCCCGCCTGGCGGAGTTGCTGCTCGCCGCCGCTTCAATTTTGGCAGAAATCACCGCTTCAGGAGGCGGGAGGACGACTATGAGGTTGGAGGAGGGAGCGTGGCCGGAGGGATCCCGCCAGAACGCGCTCCGCGCCGAAAGTTTTAAAATTGGCGCCATCTTTGAGGGTCCACCATCGATTGGCGGGAAGCGTGGACACCACGTGGTCGGGGACCTCCACTCTACACAGCCCGCGTCATCGGCGCGCGCCAAAACTCTCCACCATGCGCCTGCCGACGGAGCCGACATTTTCGTCAACCACAGCGGCGCGCGGGAAAAGCATTCATCGGAGGACGACGACCAGGTCTTCCAACAAAGACTGCCCGCGCTGACGGCGTTCAAGGTGGACGGGGGCGACTGGGGGGCCTTCCAACGAAGGTTCCTCGCACATCAAGAGATGTCGGGGTGGTCCGTCACCACTGCCCTACGCGCGCTGCCAGCGACGCTCGACGACGACGCACTTGCGGCCTTCACATCCGCCCCAAGGTCGTCCCGCTCAATGCTCCAGGCCACGCTACATCTCATGGCTAAGGTGTTCGGACCGCCCTCGACCTGTCGCCACCAGTTCTACGAACGGCGTAAGATGGATGGAGAAACTACGCTCGCCTATCGCACGTCGCTGCTCGCCCTGGCGGACGCCGCTTTTCCCCACATGGACAAGGAGGGGAAGGACGCCATGGTGACAGAGCAGCTGCTGGCGTTGGCTCACGACCTGGGAGTCCCCATCAATACGGCGGACGAAATGGACATCTGCTCCTTGGGGGTTGCTACAAGTATCCACGCACACGAGGTCCTCAAGCGCAAGCGGACGGTCGTCTGTGCATCGGCGGGGATCGCGACACCTGCCGCGACGGTCGCCGAGCCTCAGACTGCTACGGCTCGGGAGGAGGCCTTCACCGTGTCGAGAACGGGGGAGTGGAGATCGGGAGGTCGTTCGCCCATACGATCGTCCCGCAAGCTGGAGCAACCGAAACCTACGACGTCCCTCGTCATGTGTTACAACTGCGGCCTTCGGGGTCACGTCGCGTCCGGGTGCCGGGCTCCGCGTCAGAGCGCCACGGGACCACGTCTGGACGACGACCAAGGCCCCAAGTCGTCCCAGCTAACCCCGGCAAGTCGCGGCACCCCACACGCTCGGTCCAAATACACGGCACACTCGGGTTGCCGCTTCGCGGTGGGGGGACCGCGTATGGGTACCGGGGATTCGGTTCGGCGAGGGGGGTTCGTACACGGCCCGGGAGCAGTCAAATGGTCCGAGTTGGCCCACAGGATAGTGGCTGCTTCGGCCGGGTCGTCCGTAGTAACGGGTTTTATTGACGGGGTTGAGGTCCGGGTGCTGGTGGACACGGGTGCGTCGGCCACTATCATTTCGGACCTTATTTATAACATCCTCCCCGTCCAATGTCGACCCCTTCTTCCGGTGGACGTACCGTTTTACGCGGCGAACGCGATATCAAATTGGCGGGTCCTATTTTTGTGTCATCATCTCTGGCAGTTCCTTGTTTACTGGGTACGGACTTTCTGGCTAAAATGCCCATTAAAATTCTCGTCGATCAGGCCTGCATTGAGCTTCCATCGGGTCGGCGGGTTGCATTTTTAACGAGTCCTTCCAAAATACGCACGGTTTGTGCAACGGTTCAGGCGCTGGCAACTCAGACTGTGCAGGTGCCCCCGGGATCGCAAATGTTGGTACCCCTTCGATTGCAAAAACCCCTCGGGGTGGATGCGGCGGAACAAGTTGTTCTGTTGGGGCCGTCAAACAGAGCTGTTGGGGGCCTCGACTTAGCGGTAGCTCAGACCATGGTGCGGGCGGACAGGGATCCGTTCGTTATAGTTCTGAATACGGGGTCGCGGCCAGCTGTAATTACACAGGGCACGGTGCTGGCTCACGCGGCGCCGCTACCCGTCGATGAACGGCTCGTTGCACATGCGGATTCTAGCCTCGATACGCATCCTCCATTGGAGGAGGGGACAGAATGGTTGGACTCGTTGTGTGCTGGGTCTAGTAGCTTGTCTAGTGTGCAGTTGGGAGCGTTGAGGGGCCTGCTACTCGAATTCGCTGACGTGTTTAGCAGACACAAGTACGATATTGGCTGCACGGACCTGTTGCGCCACCACATAGCGACGGGTGACGCGGTCCCTATTCGGCAGAATCCCTTCTGGCTCAGCCCAGCCGAGAAGGAGCATGTGCAGTCGGCTGTTAATGACATGTTGGCTGCCGACATCATTTCGCCCTCTTCCAGTCCGTGGGGTGCTCCCATCGTCCTTGTTAAAAAACAGGACGGGTCCTTGCGGTTTTGTGTGGATTTCCGCCGCCTAAATAAAATCTCGATGGCCGATGCGTATCCACTCCCCAGGATGGATGAGTCGCTGGATGCCTTGGCGGGAGCACAGTTTTTTTCGACGCTTGACCTGCTTTCGGGATTTTGGCAATTGCCCTTCGATGAGGAATCGAAACCAAAGACCGCTTTCCGGACACCAGGAGGCCTATTTGAATTCAATCGATTGCCCATGGGCTTACATTCCGCTCCCGCCACGTTCCAGAGGCTCATGGAATTGGTTTTGTCAGGACTCCAATGGGACACCTGTTTGATTTACCTCGATGATATCATCGTTTTCAGCCGGACTTTCGAGGAGCACCTCCAGCGATTGAGAGGGGTGTTCCTCAGGATGCATTCCGCTAAATTAAAATTTAAACCGGCTAAATGTCACCTGCTTCGGGAATCGGTCAGGTACTTGGGGCATATCGTTGGCCGTTCAGGGATCTCTACAGACCCTGCTAAGACGCACTGCGTCAGCTCATGGCCAATGCCAACCTCAGTCACTGAAGTCCGCAGCTTCATAGGATTCGCCTCCTACTACCGCCGTTTTGTCGAACATTTTGCCACCATAGCCAGGCCCCTACACGCTTTGACGGCTAAAGGGGTAAGGTTTCACTGGGGGCCGGAAGAGGAGGCTGCGTTCTGCTCCCTTAGGGACGCCTTGGTGCGGGCTCCTCCCTTGTGTTACCCCGATTTCACGCAACCGTTCCTGCTTGACACGGATGCCAGAAACACGGGTATCGGGGGAGTGCTCTCACAGGTGGTCGGGGGGGTCGAACGGGTGGTCGCCTACGGTAGCAGAGTTTTGTCACCTGCGGAACAACGCTACTGTGTGACACGTCGTGAATTGCTAGCGATCGTTTTTTTTATACAGCAATTCAGGCCGTATCTCTACGGCCGTCATTTTACTGTTCGTACAGACCACGCAGCTCTCCAATACGCAATGCGGGTGGCGCAACCCTCCGGCCAATTGTCCCGATGGCTGGAGGTCCTCCAAGACTACCAATTCACGACGATTTACCGTAAGGGATTGCGGCACTCGAATGCGGATGCCTTGTCGCGGTTGTCGCCTCGCTCGGAATGCGCATGTCTTCTGGGATCGGCGCAGTGTAAACCCCCTGTCGCCGTCCCCGCGGAAGTTTTGCTCGCCGCCACTGACGCTCCGGGGGTCGACGCGCCCGCCGCTCCCACGGGCGGGGACTCGTTACTCGCGTTGCCTCTTATCGAGTGGGGCCGTCTCCAAATGGCCGACAGCTCCCTACTCACGTTGCGTCGGAAGGCAGAGGCTCCCGGTGGGGGGGGGAGACGCGGGTCGGTTCCTGGGTGGTCAGACAGGGCCTCCTGATGAAGTGGGACAATATGTCCCGGCGTTATACGCTCGTTGTGCCATCTGCTATGCGGGGTAGGGTCGTTCTGGCTGCTCACGAACGACTCATGCATTTGGGATTTCATAAAACGCTCGCCCTACTCCAACGGGACTATTATTGGCCGGGTATGGGGAGCGACGTGGCAAACATCCTCAAGGGATGTGTGGGGTGCGCTCAAAGAAAACCGCCACCAATAGCGGCTAATCCACCGCTACAATCCATTCAGGTTTCGCGCACGAACGAACTGGTTGCGCTCGACATCTTGGGGCCCTTTCCTGCTACACCTAGGGGTAACAAGTACCTGCTGGTTGGCGTAGAATACTTCACCCGATGGCCCATGGCGTGGCCACTCGCCAACCAGTCGGCTGCGGCAGTGGCGGACGCCTTTGTCCAGGGCTATGTTTTGGACAAAGGCGCCCCCGAACGCTTGCTGACGGACCAAGGAAAGAATTTTTTGAGCGTTTTGTTGCGCGAGGTGTGCGACCTGTTGGGTACGAAGAAAGTGCGTACCTCCCCATACCACCCGCAGACTGATGGAATGGTTGAACGTCTAAACAGGATGATTACTTCTATGCTGTGCCAACAGGTCTGCAACGATCAGGTTGATTGGGACGTACAGGTACCTGGGGTACTCGCGGCCTATCGAATGGCCCCCCATGCGGCGACGGGGTTTTCCCCATTTTTTCTCATGTATGGGCGGGAGGCCGATCCGCCCATGGATGTCCAACTGGGGATTTCCCAGCCACGTGCGAAATCTAAATTGGCCGACCACATCAAATTTAATATCGCCAAACTGGCTGAAGCGCGAGAGGCTGCGAGGTTGAATTCAAGGTCTCGCCAGATCGCTAACGAAAGATTGCATGCACGAAAGGTGTATACGCACGATTGGAAACCAGGCGATAAGGCCTGGCTGCACTGCCCACATGCACCGTTGGCTACGTCCCCTAAATTGTTGAGACCATGGAGGGGACCGGTGGAAATCGTGCGTATTGCGCGACCCCAGAGTATCCAGATTAAATGGGAAAAACGCCGTTGGTACGTACACCCCTCCCGGCTGAAACCCTTCGCAGCACCACATGGCCTCCCTTTGTGCCGTAACGACCGAGCGTGTGATGTGGCCGTCGACTCGGGGAGGGATGTGTCGCAGTCTGATCCTCACGTGTCTCCACCTGACCCACTCCCAGGTGTCTCGGACCTGACGGCTGTTTACCGTCGTGAACCGGAACCCCGAGGCACGCGCGGATCTCCGATGCCTGCCCCGTGCCTTCCTGGACTGCCGGCGCCACCGGACGGTCAACCGTGTCTGGTGCCGTACGACGGACCGGCCAGGCGGACTCGTGCTAAGACACGACACTTTTCATGAAAAATAAATAAATAAATAAAAGAGGGGGGGCCCGAGATTGCAGCTCGTCGCCGCGTTCCCCTTCTGCCCGGTATAATGTCCCGTTCAAGGGGTGCTCGGAAATGAAGGGACGCTGCACGAGTCTTTTTTTTTTGCATACGCATTTATTGTTGTCGCTCGCCGGGTTGTACATATTGTTCTTGTTGTTGCGGTGGCATGTTCTGATTCTTGCGGATGGTGGAGTTCTTGTTGTGTTGTTGTGATTGTTGCTTGTGTTACGGGGCACACACGGGGGGGGGGGGGTAATAAACTTTTTTTTATAGCAGCCGGGTCGGCTGCGAGCTATGTGGTAGGGGGTGATGTAGTGGTGATGTTGACGCTCGCCGACAGTGATAGATCACGGGGCGGCGCGGGGTGCGTGGTTGTGCGCGCTGACACAAGGTGGGAAATAGGATCGTGGGCAGCGCGCAGTGATTGGTCAACTGGGGTGGGTGCTCTCAGCGACGTCCGCATGAAGGACTATAAAGGGGGACGCGCGGGAGCACTCGGGGAGTTGATAACCAGTTGAAGATCGAAGACGGAGTTGAAGAGGTAGGGCCCTGAGACCCCTAGTCCAGCTGTCCTTGTAAGGGCCGGGACCCTGTGTAGCTCGGAGGCGAGACTGTGGGAGCCGTGGTCTGACGTCCATGTGGGACGAGGCTGTGGGACCCAGAGTCGAGACGGACACCCCAGCCGGGTGGGTTCCGAGAATCTACGGGGCGTAAGAGCCCGTGTGGGTGTAGCCAGGGGAACCCCGTGGGTTAGGCTGCAGTTAGCCACCCGTGTAATATAAGTTGGTGTTAATAAAGAGTGTGCTACCCGTAAGGTCGTCTCCCGCCAAGTTACTACATTACACCTGCATGTGCCTCTCTGTGCAGCATTACCGTGGTAGGGGGCCAATTGCCGCAGGTATCAAAACAATGACATGGGACAGCTGGCACAACTCAGGAATAATTTCTGTAGAACTGATTTTTGTGTTTCGTTTGTTGGACTTCCTCGCACCTCCGATGAACACGTTTAGGGCTTCGCACGTTGAGAAAGAAGTTGAATATGTACGGTGCATACCAGGGTTTATATACAGGCAGCCAATCCCTGGTTCAACCACATTTTCAAGTGTGATGAGTTGATCTAAGGCTAGTCACCGATTCCTGGTCCACATATCGCTTGTCTCTGATGTTAGCTGTGGCACTTGTCACCATGTCACTGACAAAAAAAGTACGATAAAAAAACACGGTACGATCTGAAATCGAGTCAAGTACTTTATGTGCACACATGTGCACAAGTCTAAAGCTCCCACATGGTCTGAATTCAAAAAGCCTCTACTGGTGTCATGAAACTTATAGTTTAACATTTTCTGGCGTCATGAATCACTATGTGCAAAGGGCATTACTTTCAAATTTTATAATCCATTAATTATCAACTTTTGGCACAGAATGTATGTCAGTGCAGAAAAATACATTTTTAAGCGTTTCACACAATAAATCAATGTAGTCCATTACTTTATTAAAACGGACAATGTGGTGATTTGATTTTCTGAACGAACAATAGTGCTGTATGATAGAAATTGTATTGTATGCCATACGTCACTGTGATTTGGCACATCTGTGTAACACTGGACCCAATTAATTTGACATGAGAAAAATATTTCCACTCTCCCAGACCTTTTGAAAAATGAACACCCAGAACTGCTGTAAACGATTCCACTCACCAAAGTGCTCTTGAAAATATTTCCCTGTTACAGAAGAATGTACAATTAGAATGCTAACTAAGGCAGCCTAGTGGTGAGTGGATCCCTCAGGTCCTCCAGTAATGGCAATTTGGTGGTGCCAAGGGCCAGGACTAAAATTATTGGGAGGCAGCCTTTCGCTGCTATGGTCCTCGCCTTTGGAACGGCCTGCCGGAGGATCTGAGGGCATGAGAATCAGTGAATGTTTTAAACGACATCTTAAAATATACCTTTTTAGGTTGGCTTTTGATTAGGATGCCCTGATTGTGTGCTTATTATGCTTTTTAGTATACTTTTGGTTAATTATGATGTGTTGTATTTTTGTACGTATTAATCTTCGTGTTGTTTCAATTGTCAGTCGCTTTTCATTGGTCTTGTAAAGCACTTTATATATAATTTTATGCACGAATTGTTACTTTATAAGTAAAGTTTGACTTGATTTGAAAGCTTGTGGAAATAACAAAACTCAAAATAATTGTAATAAGTCTCATCACCGGCATCCATTTTCAACGTAATGCCGGATGAAGGCCTCCATCACGTTGATGTAACTAGCCTTGCTCCTGTGCAACAAACCATCTCATGTCCCAACTGTGTCTGCCATTCAATACTCCAGCTGCCCTTTTAGCCGTCCCTTTATGCTGCCATAACCATAGACGAATTCAGCATTGTACTCCAAAATGAAAATAAATGTGGCGTTTGCTAAATTATTTTCAAAATTGCGGTACTGTATATGTAAAATTGCACAGAAAACAATAATCATATTCAGCAATAATACTGGCGACATAGCTACGTGTAACTCCAGTGAATCTTTGTCTCGCATTTCACTGATGGTCTGAAGTCACATGGAGATTATTCATACAACAGTCACTACTCGGTAACTAAATAAGAAACGATTCTGTCACATTGCATGGCTGTTTTCTGTCACATTGCATGGCTGATTATTTGCAAGGTCTTTGGAACTCTATTATCCATTAGGGAGGAATTTGCAGCATGTCATGCTACGCCACTTACAGGCTCTTGTCATTCAGTATGTTGAAATTATTTCGCGCCGTACATAGCCAACGGTACTAAACATTAAACAGGAAATAGACATACTGATTGGTTCTTTCGGTAAAGTCACGTATTTATACCTACGTGACTTTACCGAAAGAACCAATGAGTATGGATTCCTGCAGTCACGAAAGCTTCAAATCAAGAAGGAAATAGACATTCTGGAAATACTAGATGTTTTTTTTTTTTACAAAATCACAAACCAAAATGAAAGTGTATAGATATGAAAATACGCACTTGAGCGATAAGAATGAGATTTCATTATAAAGTGTCGGTGGAGAGCGTTTGAAAGAGGGGCCGCTGGAGAAATAGGAAGGAGATGTTTGCTGAGACACTTCTTTAATATTCACTATGCATTGTATATTCTGTAGCACTCCGTGTTCATATGCTGTGCTTGGTGAAAGTCAACCACTTTAGTTCAGAGGTGGACAAAATAATTTTGGAGCCCACTGTAAATGCAGTTTTGTTTAAACACCTTGATAGGCTTGAACTTTTTTAGGGTAAAATCTATGCGATAAGTGTGATTTCACAGGTTTTTTTTGGAAATCTTCAACTGGCTTTTTATGTTTTACACAAGCAAGGAATGCACTTACCCGTACACTCTTGCTAGGGGATTGAAAGTAAAAAAAACGATATTTTTCTTTCTCAGAGGTGGAAAATTTACCAAAACAAGTGCTAAACCAAATTAATTGGTGACTTTTGCTGGGGCCATCAATTCACTATACTTGAAAACAAGGTTTAATCATGGAAGAACACGACACATTGCTTGTCATATTCCGTGTTAGGTGTGAAAACGGAACAAATACTTTCAAATCGGCGACAAAACGCTCTTAACCGACCTACTGCTCAGAAAAGCAACGATGATTACAACGTGAATGACCATGTTCAGGGCCACCTGTTCGACTTGCCACTGCTCACCATCGAATGCCTGTTCCACGCCGAGTACCAACACCTCACCCGGCTACGGAGGATCCAAAACATCAATGTCTTTGCACTACAAGAAGCCCACGCGGAGAGTGAAGGCCACTGCGATGAGTTGGTACAATACAGTTTATGCAAAAAGTACATGTACTTCAAATAAATGGACCTTAAACTATGAAAACATTAAACGATACATTTTAAATGAGGTTCAAATGTCAAATTCTAAACTTTACATTGTTTTAAAGTCCAGATTATTCAGACCCATCTGCTATGGCAAACAAGAATATGTATTCATTCAAGAACATATTCTTTAATACACAAAATGACAATTATAGGGTAAATTCATCTTCTTAGGTTTTTTCGGTAAAGTCACGTAGGTAAAAAATTAAAATTAATAAAAGTAAAATAAAAAATTAAATAAAAAACCTAAGAAGATGAATACTTGCAGTCACGAAAGCTTCAAATCTAGAATAGGGTAAATTGTCTGCTTGGCAGTGTTTACATTTGTCCATGATAATATATTGTGACCATGATACTATAACACTTTCATATATAGACGTGGGATAATTGCAGTTGTATTACAGCATGCATGAACCAGTGAGCTATTGCTTTACTGTATGGTGTTTTTGTAGCGCACGAGTGATTATGGCGCCGTACGATGATTCATCCACCTTTAATTAGTGGCCTTCTAATGGAAATGCTGTGCTCTAGTTTGCCCCCCAATAAGAAATATATCTTCTGCATGACTGTGAACACAATGCAGGTTATATAATAATCCCTGTGAAAATTTCACACATTATTAATGGGGTGTACTTAAGGGGGCACTTAAGAGGCTTCACTTACATCAGGGGTTGGGTGACTGTTGGGGTCAACATTTATTCTTGGCCTACCAACTTGCCTTAGCTGTGACCTATTTAGAAGGGCATCTTGGGCAAGTGCTGTGTTTTAATTAGGCACACATCCTCCCCCAGGCCCCAAAAACAAAATGTGCTGCTGCACCATGCACTCGCTAGGAGAATCAAGGCCACCACTAATGGGGAAGCAGGGGACAGTCATTTGCTGGTGGAGAATTCTGGAATATAGGAGGGAAGGTGTGTTAAATCTGTGGTAATAAGGGTTTTCGGGCTCTAAATTGTAATGATGAGGAAGGCATATGGCATGATAATTATGTTGAGTGAACTCCACTTGCAGAATGTGTAATCACTCTATAATCGTAATGTAAACACTGTAACACGAAATATTGTGAGAGGGTTAAGCGAACTGACATCACGATAATTGTCATATCGTGAATTGTAGAAAAAAAAATCACTTAACGTATCTTGAAGGACTACATTGGAACGAGCGAGCCCAGCGTGCCCTGTGTAACATTAATCAACCCTTGCGTCCACTTGGATGGCAGCAGATAACCTGCGGGTGCAATTCCCAATTTGTAGGAATCAGCAAAAGAGCGACTCCCAATAAAACGCGAGCGGTGACCGAGCGGAGCATCCCCATTGCCGAGTTCAACGTTGCCGATGCAAAATGAGGCATGATATCTCATTCCAGTTGAGATCACTTTCACCTCACGACAGTTTGACTCCTATTTGAGCTGTGTTCGGGCACCCAGGTTGAGAACGTGTTACAATTAGTCACAAACCGTACCTCTCCATAACAAAGGCTCACCCTTTTAAGCCTCACCTTACCATATGAATAAAAAGTGTGCCGTACTTGGCCCTTCCCCCCTCTCCAACCATTATATATACGGAGTGGTAGCTCTTGCAAGCTCTCATTTACTTGATACAGCTGTCGTGGCTGTGACCGTTCCACCTGAAGACGGAAGCTTGTGTTGCCTCCGAAACGTCGTGATTTTTATTTTATTTTACTTTTATTAATTTAAATGTTTTACCTACGTGACTTTACCGAAAAAACCTAAGAATATTACAATAACACGGCCACGTCTTATTTGCCGGGCAAATGTATGATATGTATCTACAGTACAAGAAGTGAATGTATCTACAGCACGACTGCGGACATTCAATCTTTGTTTAACGTGCCAAAATCGCCCTCAATAAAGTAGGCATCGGTGCACATTACAACGGAACGGGAACAGTACAGGGGGCGTACAGCAACAGGAATGAAAATAGAAACCCGTCAGCCCTCAGTGGCTAACATCAACTGAGCAAAGTAAATTGCAATAAGGTGCATCCGTGTGCAATGAATAACATTAGAAAGGTAAGTAGTACATGAAAATAAATAAAATAAATGAAAAGCAAAGAGACAGTTTTTATTTAAAATTTTAGATTTTCTGAGAAGGCAAATTTGAGTAAATGTGCCTTGCACAGACCACCGGGCCACTATGATCCGTGGTCCCGTTATCTGGGATCAACAGAGCACAGATCGCTCTTCCAGTTATCTGGATAATGCTCAAATCCAGTTATCCGGTGTTTTTACCCTGCTTGTGGATTGTCCTCTTTCTCCATATTCCTTCTCTGTCGAACACTACCTCTCTTTTTCGTGTATCTTTGATATACTTTCATTCCCTACTCCCCATCCCTCCTTCATTACTCTTCTCTCATTGACACAGTCTCCTTTACCTGTAAGACTAAAGAGTACTCACCACATTCATCATTACATGTAATGCCTACATGTTTGAGCACTACTCCATCGCACAATGCAACCGAACGCCGGTCACCAACCTCCTCGGTCAGAAGAGCAACGTTTTAAGTAATCAAAAAGGTCCTTCTCACAGCTATACCTTTCATCAAATTTCCCCCAATGTTGAGGGCTTTTTTTGGGCGAAGTGTGAGTATCTCGTTAAGATACTGAAGATGAACAATATGGACGTCCATGCACTCCAAGAGACACACGTCAGTAATGGACAAATATGCTCTCATCAAATGCATGGCTACAAGCTCATAACAAGCCACCATCACTTGAAGTATGGCTTGGCGATCTATACAAGACAGGACATCACCTATCTCACAAACCTATCTCACCTGAGTCTCTGCACTCACGCAGATGCCCGTGGTGGATTGACTATACGGAAAGCATCGATTTCACACACTCAAGTTGCAAAGCCTTTGCCTTGCTCAGGCGCCTGGGTAATGTAAGTCCGACACAAGATTAATCCACAATTGAAAGCCAATTACACAGTTGAGAAGCTCAAAGGATCCTCTTAACCAACACCACAAGTGGGAAGTAAAGCAGCAGCTCTGCCAGGCAATGTCCGACACATGCCCTCAATCATCGTCGCTATTGGCCGCTTTTCATGCACACAGAACCCCATGCCGCCGTTGGGGCCATGCAAGGATGGCGTGTTCCTGGAACTTCTGCAAAACCTGTGTCCAGAGCAGGGGATGGTTGGCCACATTTTTACCATGCTCAAGACTCGCCCTTCTGAAACCTGGGGATGATTCAGTGAGTTATCGGCCTATATCACTTCTGTGCATGACCTACATTCTCCTGGAATGCCTGATGCTGGGAAGCATCAGGGCCATTAGGTTTAGGTCGCACTGAAGCAGCTGTGATATAGTCCTGGTTCTTACAACAAACATCGAAGCTGGCTTTGAAAGAATAGTCAAAACGATGATGTGGCTTGAAGATGCACTGGGCCACTTGGGTTGATTCATTGACATGTCTGCAACTAAGGTTTCATGCTGAAGTTGACCAGAAGGCTTCAGACATTGGCCATTGCCCTGGCATACTCAACCACACCCAGGTTTCGGCAAAAAGCTACCACTTTTGACTCATCGACACCCAACTGAACATTACGATGTGGAGCATTACATGAACTTTCAAATCTATGCCAGTGCCTTGGTTTACTGGACTGTCATATATCACCAAATGTCCATCATGATGCTTGCAACAAATTTTGAGCTGCACCTGTCATAGAGTGGACCAACATCCCATGACCCCGACAGATCCATAAAGCCATTTTGAAAACATGCACAACCTTTGCATATGACAAATTTCTGCATGGAAAGGGGCCGTCCATTTAGTACGTACGCATGGGGGGGGGGGGGGGTTAACCCAAATGCTTACGCTTGCGTATGGGGGGTCTACTGACAATGTACATACGCATAGGAAACGGGGCGGGGGGGGGTGAAGCCTCGATAATAATTTGTCTACATTAGCCTTCAAATGAGCCACAGTTCAGTTTCTTCAGCTGTCAGACAAGTACTACTGGGGGAATAAAACTGTGGGAGAGGTGTCACTTGTATGCCACCATACCCCTGACTGCGAGCTATCACGCAGCTCAGCAGTGAGTCTGACATAGTCTGGCGGCCTGCCCCGTGGATGTTTACACATCCTTCAATCTGGCCTCACTGCAGACTGCTGCTGGCTCAAGATTTTAGCTGCCGCGGTGCTCTGTTCGTGCTACTGCTGCCCGGACTTCAGTACTAACACTCGTCTGTACATCGGTCTACTGCAACAGCAGATGTTCAGTCGACGCACTTCATATAGAAACTAGTTCACCGAGATTTAATTGTGTTTTAAAATCATAATAGACGTGTTTTTGAATAACCAGTCAGGATGCATAACACGGTCAAGTATAACTGTTTGTACAAAGCTGTGTGTAAAGCTAGACCGATATTTAATATGCGTGGATTAAATATCGGGGGGGGGAGGGGGGGTGTAAAAAGTACACGTGCGTACAGGGAGGTGGGGGCGGGTCAAGTTTTGACAAATTTTTGCGTACGTACTAAATGGGTGGCCCCGAATGGCACGCATTAACTCATGGGCTTTAAGTCACGTGCTCAACAAATATATTTATTATGTTTTGTGTTATATTTCAGTAGGTTTTGATGCAGCGCACATACCGTGATGTGGTGGGGAGGGCGGTGGGGGGTACATAAACTCCATGGGAGATTGGGCTCGCTGCATGCCCAACAAATATCTGATCAGGGTCCCCACTACCACACTATCCCGTTTTGATCTTCCGTGGAAACAATGAATAGCACTTAACTATAACCGCAAAAAAAAACACAGATGTAGATAGTTAATGCCTCAGTGGAAAATAAAATACTCTCCCGGGTGTGACTGAGGTGATGAACTCCTAAACACGGACCATATAACTCCACACTGCGCAATTCACCAACTCTTAGACAAAGCAATAAAATAGCTCAAACACTTACAAGTTAATCTCTAACAGTTGCTCCTTTATAGGTCATATGAAAGATCTGACACTATCTCTCAGCTGCTTGTATCCTCCTGCCTATCTCCTCTATTATCTTTCTCACCATTAAGTTGTACTCAATCACCACTACCAATGCAGCACCTTATTTTTGCATGTTCTCGCTCCTTATTGGGTTCCATCGTATCGGGTCCCACTTGTTTGCATTGGTTTCATCCCAGGTCTCCTGTGATGACGCATTCCTCACCGTGCCGTCCTTATCTGTTTAATGCCACTGCTGTATCTCTCCCTGGCGCAGACTTCAGCACGGAGTTGGATGTGGAGGCGATGATGTGGCTTGAACGTGCGCTCGGCCACTTGGGTTGATTGACTAATAACAACTTGATTACACTTCCCCAACAAAAAAAGTATGTAAATACGTATTTATATTTCTGACGTTTAAGGAAATGGCCCTTCTTCAGAGCCCAAGAGTTAGCCTATTCTACGTTGTTTTATGTTATGAAGCAATCCTAAAGAGAAACGTGGCTTAATAAATTAGAGGAAATATCAATGCAGACTCGTAATTGTTTGACTAAAAACAAAAATTGGTTTCGATAAAGACTCATGCGACGCGACTAGTCACTTTGAAGACGCGAGGCGCAGAAGCAAAGTTCCGCGTGTACGCGTGACGTCTTCGTGACGTCACAGTAACCCCAAGAGAATCACGTTATAGGCGCGCGTGGGAGGGGGCGGGGGAGTCCTCGGTGAAGTCACATGTGATTCAAAGGGGAGGGCCTTGGTGGGCGCTACACGGTCACCACCATAGTGGCGTCATTCTCTTTGCCTATTACTTCGGATTAAGGAGCTGTCACCAATTAAATTTGTGCTTTGTCAAACGTTTCTTGGACAAATTGACATCATTGGTGGTGGTACAGTGCTGTACTGGGGCTTTCCTAAATCATGTCGCGCACTGAGAAGTCACATGTTCTTTCACTTTGTTCTTCTCAAAAATGTTGCACGTTTATAAGGGTCGAGGACTGTGACAGCAGAGAAAAGAAGCCCTTGCTGAAAATGATGTATAATTGTTAACATTTATGTATTTATTTTTGTTCCCTACACACGGCGCTTTTGTCAAGAGCTCCCGGTCATCAAATGTAGCTCTGCAGTTTGATTGATCTCATGTACAGTTCATGATTAGGTGGCCATTATGAGACTAAATATGTGCAAGAGTTGTTATATATTTACTGTTTGAAAAAAAACATTATCTTTGAGATAAAACATTAGAATCCCACATCCTTTTTCTGTTCAATAAGTATACAGCACATCCCAAAAAAAATTTCTTCCATGTACTGTACCGTACCGCGTCTTTAAATATTACATTTGCCACGATAATTATATGACCGTATTGTGTGGGTTTGCAATCCAAAACAAATAGTTTACTGCGTTCAGGATATTTTAAGCATTATATTCAGCAATTCTTGCCGTTCCCCAACCCGCTTTGACCCCGCGTGATGACGTTCGTCAAAACAACCCCCATAACTGAAAGGCCTGGGCAGGTCTCTATCCAGTAGTGGATTATGGGCTTTTACAAGCTGACCGCATTGTATTTTCTAAACGCTTTTACGGCTACGATTAATTGTCGCAAATGTAAAAGTGGTCGCCAAAATCCTGAATTTGAACAATGTCTGTGAAATCTTGGGAATGGCTGCATAAACACGGCACTGCACTGTAGATTAGGCGCTTCCTTTATTGCATTACAAAGACGCTACCGTACGTCTTGTTCTGAAAATACGAGGCGACCGTGGGGGGAGGGAGGAATGGGGGAGGCTGAGGGCGGGGGCTAAGGGAGGAAGGGGGGCTGGATAGATGCTCGATGACAAAAATCGTAGCCTTGGTGTGAAGACATGTATGTACGTAGTATGTCTTTAAGCTAATGTGACATGTCATCATCAATTACCTTAAAATGTCAAAGACAAATGACATTTTCACAACGCACAACAAATTTTCTAAGTGTCCTGTCTTTTTGAGACATTATCAATGCTGCAAGGTTAATCATTGTCAAAAGTAGCATGACTGGTGTCTGCTCTGAACTACTAAAAGACTCCTGCTTTTGTATATGCTGAAATTATACTAAAGAGCCCATATTGATTCGTAATGTTTGCTATAATATATTTGTTGTTCTTATGACTGAACAACTGTTATTCGAAATAATTTTTCTGGTTATTTTGCTTATATAGACTATGACTTTACATCTGACTAAAGCTATTTCTTTTGTTCCTGTTTGTGCGTATTACCTTATTCTAGGTATTGCATTGATCCAACCATTAAATATGGATGAAACATGATCTCCATGTTTATGTAACTTCTATTATTTATTGTCATCATCTTCAACACATAATCAGCAAGTTGAATATGCTCCTGTGCCCTTTATTCTTCATAGATCCAATGACTCTCGCGAGAGTAACCAATGTTCTTGAAGTAGCCAAATCCCAACAAATGTATCTGTTAAAGAGATGTCTTGCCCAAATCAACATTGAGGCAGTGCAACAGCTCCTCTTTACAGACCTGAACGGGTGGTGGAAATTCAACTTTCCCATAGCAAGACTGAGTCTTAACCATTGGGCAACCATCGTTGACTGCACCACTAATTGATACCTATTGTATTGACCCGATAGGGATGATAGACATATTAAACCCACAAGCAGAATTTGAACTTGGAACTTTCCAATTGCGAGTTGCTCGCTCTCCTGCTAAGCCTCCTGTCCGGTTTTAGGTAATACTTTAGTAGTGCACCAGTGAATGAGACGATATTCACCATCAAATGTAAAAGTATTCCCTGAACAATTCGACATAATTAGTCGTTTCTTGTGATGTTACCATTTAATAGTAAGCTCAACATTGTCTTCTTAACATTGCTATGTTATAGGTGAGCATTACTGAGATAAAACAAATAATTCATCTACAAATACTACCATATGTGTAAGACCAGAAATGATCAAATATCAGCAAAAAGTAATTTGCAAGAGCTCTTAAGTTAAAATGTTAAGCTTTTACTCACCACTACTATCATCATAGTGTAATTCACTATTTTACTCACCTCTATGGTTGTCATATTTCTGTTAAGCAAACATTTAAATGTAGCTTTAGATGGGTGATGTGCACAACTTAGAGAGCAAAGATTTAATTAATACAATTTCTGATTTGACACAACCAATACAATGCAATTGTTTTTAATGAGGAGAGATGCTATCTTGAAATTACATTTTCAGGTTTTTGTACGAAATTGTAAAAAAAATCATGTTAGTGATTCTACATGAACGTTTCTGAATGGTCCTACAAAATGTGAATGGAGTTAAAAGGTTGCAGAAAATGGAGATATGAAAAGGGAGATGGAACATGATGATACAACAACGATAGATAAACGGGGGTGGTAAGGGCAGATGATCACTGTACAATGCAAAAATCATATCGAAACTGCGCTGAAAATATGGGGAGGTGTTCTCACACAAGAGTAGGTTATAGTTGATACCGGTTTTAGATTACAAGGGTTATGGCATATCAATTTGTGTAGGAAAAGGAACATAAAAAAATATATATGTATGTATGCTACTCACGAAAACATTTTGTATGAAATTATTCTATATCGAACACCTTTGATAAAAACGTCACGTTTTGAGCCCTCCATATCTGACATAATGGTGCCTTTGACATCATTATCATGACAGAGAAGCGCAAGTTCAGATATCTCAAGGTTTTCATTGGCCTGACGTGTACAGGGTGGTCCAGATGTCTTGTGACCCTACCATTTAATTCTCTAAAACGTAATGTATTTGCATACCAGTGGGTGTGAAAACAGGAATTAAAAAGCAAAGTAAAACAACATTTAGGGGTCAATTAATTCGGGGTCACAAGACATCTGGACCACCCTGTACATCTATTGTGAGGCCATCTTGTGTTTACACAAACACCTCCTGATCCCCCCCAACATACACTACCAAACGGAGATGAATCGTCGTGTTTACAGTGTTTCTCACGGTAAATATAGGTCTGCGTGACATGTAAGTATTTACTGTTTGTGTAAAAAAACACACGGTGCAGTCAACAACACGTGGCAAAACAACTTGTATTGCTATAAATGTAGCAAGCCATTTACAGCCATAGCCCCAACATTATGCAGCATATGGGAATCGACATATTTTGTCATTAAAAAAGCAAGTATAGCGTGCACGCTCAGCATGGTAACACTTGTAGAAAATAAGTGTTGCGGGCGAGCAATTCCATATCACAGCCTGTTTTTTTTCCATCGAGCCGGCAAATGGGAGGTTATGGCATTAATCAGATGGGGATTATCTGATAATGCAGGCAGCTGCCAAGCTGTGGCTACCAAGATGGGGGAAACCCCTGGTGTTGTTATTGGTTGTGCCTGTTGGAAAAATCTCCTACACTCTCCATTACAAGTAGCCAGAGTTTCCGCATGCTGCACAGAAAACAAACGTGCACAAATGTGGTTCTTGGAAATCCCACGTTGACAATAAGTAGTTAACAGGTTGAATGACTCGCAGATCCCACCCCACAAATGCCATTTATCTTATGTCATTATGAAAAAGAAAATCCTAACCGACCGAAATGTCTTGATTTGAAGCTTTCGTGACTGCAGGAATCCATACTCTTTGGTTCTTTCGGTAAAGTCGCGTAGGTAGAAAAATTAAATAAAATAAAAAATAATAAATCACGACGTTTCGATCGCAACACAAGCGGTCGTCCTCAGGCTTAAAATAATGATCCAGCAGTGGAACTGCTGAACCAGCGAGAGAGCTGTTCCAACAAGAGGTTATATATGTGGCGAAGGGCAAGCAGGCTGGAAAGAAATTCCATCCCCGGACGCAAGCACGTCAGTTGTGTTAATGGGGGAGATTAGGGAGAGAGAGATTCTGGAGAGAGATTAGCATGAAATTAGCTTCCGTTTCCGCATAAGAGTATCATCCCCGCATATGCGCACAACAACAGTGCTAATGGGAGATTAGCACTAGATTAGGCAGAGAGATCAAGTGGATTAGCAAGTTAATGTCATGTCTATGTGTAAAACAAACTGCGGCACTGCCAACTGCGCTGTGAGAGGCAAGCGTGTCCACGCAAGAGAACCACCGCAACGGTGGTCGTGCCAGTGAGACACGCAGCCCATCACACAGCCAGATCCAGAGTACCTTGGTCTCGGAAAAAAAACCTATATTGTGCGAGCCCATTGCGTTATAACAATGATCAGCCACGGCAGAGGAATGGTATATTCTACAAACAAAATGAAGGTACCCCTATGGGTTCTCCCTTATCACCAGTGGTAGTGAATGTTTTCATGGAGAAATTTGAAACAGATGTCATCCTCACATTCACCCTACATCCTTCCCTGTGGAAGAGATACGTAGATGACACTTTCGTCATCTGGCCACATGACCAGCCAGCACTGAATCAATTTTTCAACCACATCAATTCCATACACCCATCCATCAAATTCACCATGGAAGTGGAAAATGATGGCAAGCTACCATTCCTGGATGTTTTGATCGAGAAGAGGCCTGATGGCTCGTTGGGACATTCCGTCTACAGGAAAGCCACCCACATGGATTCCTGTCTAAAGCCTGACTCCCACCACCATCCGGCCCAGAAGAAGTCTCTCATAAAAACATAGGGCCCGCTGCATCTCCGACCAGCGCCACCTAGCCAGTGAACTGGAGCACGTACACCAAGCCCTCAAGATTAATGGATACTCAGACCGCACAATCAGCAAAGCTGTATCCCCAACCATGGGGAGACAACCATCTGAGTACCCAATCAAAACCATCACATTGCCATACATAGCAGGTATTACCAAAAAGATTTCCAAAATCTTAAACAAACACAAGATCCAGGTCCGATTCAATACAGTACACAAAATCCGTGATTTGATCCCATCTGTGAAAGATGTCATTCCTGACATGCAATACCCTGGTGTCTACAAACTAAATTGTGTCTGCGGCAGCAGTTACATTGGGGAAACAAAACGACATGTCTCGGACCGTGTTCGTGAACACAAGGCAGATTTGAAACACGGCAGAACCAATACCTCTGCTGTGGCTGATCATTGTTATAACGCAGTGGGCTTGCACAATATTGTTTTTTTCCGAGACCAGGTTACTCTGCAAACCGTCAGGCTACCATCAAAGATTTGCCCTTGAAGCCATTCAGATATATAAACACAGAGACAATTTCAACCGAGAAGATGGATATAAGCTGAGCAATCATTGGAAGGACGTTATTAACCAAGCAAAGTCGTAACTTGCTGTGGTGCAACTCTCTGAGTTGCGTTGCCCTGTTGGGTGCCTCTGCATTAACGGGCTGGGGTCTCACTAACATAGCAACTCTTTTCCCTTAGCCTCGATGTATCGATGGTTCTGGCTGTGTGATGGGCTGTGTGTCTCACTGGCGCGACCACCGTTGCGGTGGTTCTCTTGCGTGGACGCGCTTGCCTCTCACAACGCAGTTGGCAGCGCCGCAGCTTGTATTACACATAGACATGCCATTAACTTGCTAATCCACTTAATCTCTCTGCCTAATCTCTCACATCACCATAGTGCTAATCTCCCATGAACAATGCTGTTGTGCGCATATGTGGGGACGATACTCTTATGCGGCGACGGAAGCTCATTTCTAGCTAATCTCTCTCCATAATCTCTCTCTCCCTAATCTCCCCCATTAACATAACTGACTTGCTTGCATCCGGGGATGGAATTCCTTTCCAGCTCAGACCCCGCCTGCTTGCCCTTCACCACATATATAACCTCTTGTTGTAACAGCTCTCTCGCTGGTTCAGCAGTTCTACTGCTGAATAATTTTTTTCCGCCTAAGGACGACCGCTTGTTTTGCGATCGAAACGTCGTGATATATTATTTTTTTTTCTACCTACGTGACTTTACGGAAATAACCAAAGAGTAAGAACGACATGTCGTAGAGGATTGGCTGGGCGATTTGGTGCACTGTATCAGGGTACTTATCCATTCCGCTTTAATTCTGAGTTGGATCCCTCTAGGCCCTAGGGTAGAGAGGAATGCAGTTGGATGTGCACATTGTGTCAAACACAATTCTCACTGTCAGTGATTTATATGATCACAGCTCAGTCACTGGTGACTTTACAAAGATGCACGGATGGGTTGTGCTTAACTTTAAAACACTATACATGAATTATTGTACGTAACACTTTTACAGTAATGGGGAATAGGTTAGAGCCCATTCATACAAAATGTTACAGTGTTCGTAAGATCTTCTGAGCATGAATTGAATGATCTTAACTAAGCCCTGATGGTGCATTGATCGAGTGTGGGAGTAGTTTCTTGGTAAATAACGTGTATGTATGTACATTATGTTGAACTTCTTTTTCGCGCAGTACGAAACCAACCGTGCTAATTTGAAGGTGCGGAGAAGGATAACAAACTCAACACAAAAAGCAGTTCTAAAGAAATGAGTTTTAAATCTAGATTTCAAAGTGCATAGCTGCAGTGGCTTCCTAATAACATGGCAGAGTATGTTGTTCAGAACACAAGCACACCCATCGTGCAGTGTATGTTTGTCCTTCATAAATGTGCAGGTATTTTGTGTGACAGATAAAATAAGTTAAGTGACAAAGGTCTGTACGCAAATGGAAAGGCTTTGAGAAAGTTACGAATGACCTGTTTTCACCCATTCTATTCAAAATTAGGCAAATATATTATAAAGTTATTTCACAGTCAACAATACCAAAACCATCGGCAACAATCACATGAGGGACATTTGTCATGGATTTAACAAGTGCTGCAATGTAGGGCAATTGACGCCATATACTGTACTGTTGAAGTGCTGTATACCGTGGGAATCATGTTATCTGTGCTATTATTCACCGCTTCTCTTACACGCGGGTGGAATCTGTCTCGGTAAATTCCTATAAAGGTGTGGGATGGATTCCTTCTGTTACCTGGAACCGGTTTGTGGCTAATAAGAGGAGTAGCGTGCCAAAATTTTGCTATTATCCGCATTTCGTTCGTGGCTGGACAAATGTTCTGCTGCCAACGATTCTCTACAGCTATTTCACGGATAGCAAAACATTCCTCCGATTGTCTGCGTTCATGCGGAGGTGTCCGCGCAGATATGGGCAGCGATTTTCTTGAAAAAAAAGGATCTGCAAATAGCCGCTCTTCACATCTACGCAGATACAAGGATTCCTACTTGAAATGTAAATTGTGATATCACAATTATATTCATCAGTACAGTACTTTATAATCGTCAAGGTAAAAAATTGTCATATATTTTTTCCAAAAGTATTTTCCAATCAATAGCGTCAATTAGTTCATCTAATATCGACTCTTAAGCTTGTGCATGACACAAGCAATTGATCATGTATGTAAGATTGCGTATTTTCCAAATTATACGTGTTGAATGTAATGCTTTCATGAGAGCTCTCTATCCACTAGAGGCTACTGCATCACCACATTGTAAACCAAATCTATTCTTAGGTATAGCCTGGTGGCTGAGAGACCAGAGTACTGAGGCTGTCACTGTTAAGGCCCTGAGTTTGAATACAGATTAAACCGGGTTTTCAAGTTCATGGGCTCAGCCTGGTCACTGATGATTGCACAAAAAAACACCATTACATTAAATTTGGTTCGATACTTAATGGAGGCAAATTCCAACTCTCTGAAAAGTAAGAGATTGGTTTGACTGTGACATACATTACTGTACTCTCAAACGCAGAGTAGGTGGGGAAAGTGATGCCCTCTACGGTTTGAATCAGAGGTCATTTTAAGGGATCTCAGAGGTATAAGGTCTGTATTTTACTGCTCATGAATGCTGTAACTCTGCGAGTAGATTTTCCAGTCTGGGCTTGTCCTTTTGCAGCGAGAATTCTTGTAAAAAAAAAGTTGCACATAATGTGCCTCTGCACGCCCATAGCTTTCAACAGAAGATGAACCGCATATCTTTCAAGAATTCATTTAATACAATTTAATTCTCAGTTTTAATCGTTTACGATGTTTTAAAAAGGCACACCCTTTCTTATTCTGCGTTTGCCAAATGCCAAGTTTTCCCCCACTGGTTTACATTATTAAAACTTCAAACGGCAAAGCTCTGGTGTGCTTTCCACAAATTTACCAGTAGCACTCGTGCGACATGAGTGACTAAGGCAGCTGCAAGCACCAATACCCGAATTTATTTTTATGGTGGGTTTTGTATGGATTAATAGTAATAAAAAGATTACTCCTGTGGATGGTGGTAAGCTGCTTATGTACTCTGGAGAGCTAGTAGCTTACCGCACACATACACAGTAATAATGTTTATTTTCAAAGTGACCCCCTCTCCAGAGGCAAATATAAATAAAACTAAGTGCAAAATGCATGAAAGCTGTGCTCAAAATCAGAATGATTTGTTGTTTGTTTCCTATTTATGGATTGGTGTCATTACCACCATCAACAGCCGCATTTTATCCAACATTAATTTTGCACAGACACAATTAAACCACAACCCTAAGTGCTAACCCCTTCTGGATCCGTCAACCAGCCAGCGGAACGCAGGACGGAGATGGGCTGCGTGTTTCGAGAGCCTGGCTGTAGCCGCGTTACGAAGTTTATCGCCCTGTGTGCTCTTAATAAATAAGAAGCCTTCTACTAGACGTGTGTCGGAAGTCTCTCGCTACACATGCATTCATGTTAATGGCAGTCAGTTTTGAAATTTTGTTAGGTGATTAGTTCGAATTTATAATATAATAATAACCCTGTGTCCTGACTATTGGAGCTTCAGAAAAAAATACGAAAGGAAGTCTGCCAATCCACTCCATGTCTCCTACTCTTATCCACACTCTCTCTGGCCTCTATTTATTTGCTATCAATGGCCATTACCCATAACGTTACCTTGACATATTTCCCTTTTAAGGCAGCGTTATTGACAAATGTGTTGAGTTTTCAGTACGTGTATGTTTGCTATTAGCATAAGCATGTACTGTATGTAGCAAATGTAGCTAACATGTGTAGTGACATCGGGGATGTCACTGTATGGTGCCGGCCCGGAAGGGTCGTGCCGTTCAATGTTTCTCCATCGTGGACAGCACCGTGTGGGTGGCTGTGTATAGTACCAGCCCTAGCGGGGCTTGGCGAGCACTGGGATAGTGCGGGCACCACGCACAGCGTGTGGTGGGGGTTCCCCCGAGGGGGAGGGGGTGAGTGTCAGCCCAGGGGCAGGGTTGCCCCGGGCCGTGGCACTCTGGTTGACCCTGTAGACACGTGATTGGGAATGTCCACACAGGGGGCCCCAGGTGGGGGGGCTAGTGGGTGATCACGTGTCCGGAGAGAGCTCTTGAGAAGGATCGAGAGGGAACGAGAATGTTCGGGAAGGCGGGCGGGGCCGAGGGCGGAGCGGCCCCGACCGTAGAGGGATATAAGGCGGGTCCCTGAGAGGGACGGGGTCTCTCTTCGTTCTACAAACTGGAAGCTCTGCGTCTCAAGCTGGAAGCGCCTCGTCCTACGGGGGACCACGTGGTCGGAGACCCGAGTGAGGGTCCGACCCTTCGTGGCAGTAACTCCTCTGTATAGTGTAGTTAGCTGGGTGGTCACCACCCTAGGTTGTATCTGGTGAAGGGGCAGTTACCCCTTTGTGTTACGGTGTTACAAATACACGTGTTGCCTCGAAAACGAACAACGTCTGTGACACAGTTGGACCCACTACACATGTACAGCCCTTGTACCACTGCTGGATGAGGGCCTTTCTCATGCTGTTAGGGTCGTGGAGGTTATTTGATGACCACACTTTATACCACGTTGGTCCATTGCAGCTTAGTGAATGTGGGGAGCATAGACGTGGAAGCACACTACAGTACAACGATGGGTGTAGCTGGACAGTCCTCTGCTGCACACAACGAAGCCATGTAGTGCACTCTCCGTGATTGCAGTTGTCCAAACCGGCATTTAATGAGCAAAGGAAAACTTTCAATCCCCTACGTTGGAACGACTTCAGCACTCCTTTCATTAAGAAACTCTTCTCGTGCATTGCCGTGTAGAATCGGCGTGCCAATAAATCAATCATAATTACGACCCATTTACAGCAGCAACGCGCCTTAAACTGCAACATTACTTTAAGAAACTGTGTTGTCTCAAGCACGCACTGTGACTTGTGCGCACATTGTGGTGGTATGCACTTGGTTCACGTTGAAATAGAACATTTCCCTTTTAACTGCTGGAATTTTAAAGGCCACGTGTGAGGCATGCGCGGTCTTGAAACCAGGAACGAGGTGGCTTGTTATGTGCGTGGCTTTTAATGCCACGGAAACACCCCACGCAAGAGCTCGTGAGATTGTCGCTGTGTTGAAAACAAAAATGTTGTCGCAAAAGTATTTCACCCCCCAAAGGTAGCAAAGTGCAATTGAAATGTCTTCGTCGCCGCGTGCACGATGCAGTAGTGGTATACGTATGTGTTTCCCATAATATTCAGAGAACATTTGTACGTGCAAAGAGTAGGTTATTTTTTCTCTCTGATCTGGAATATGCATCGTCGTGACCTAACCCACAATCCAAATATGACTCATTGTTTTAGCATACGCTTTAAGTTATAGTATGTTGATGTGTATTTTAGTACAGTATTTTCATATTTGTAACTGTAAAGCACGATATTATATTTTTCATTCATGTGTCTGGGATTCGATGGAATATTTTAGTTCTCTGGGACATGTTTTTGGAGCGTAATATTTTTTGTATATATATTTTTCGCCATCCACGGTGTTACACTTGTCTGTACTCTTTAGTATATTATTGTCATTCGTAGCTCAGGTTTTTATGAGATTGTATTTCGTTGTATTGTATTGTAAACATTGGCACTTTAATAACATTATGTTGCGGACGTGCCTAAATGTTTTGCTGCGCGCTGTGGGTCAGAGCATCGCAATACGATATATTTGCATGCCACATTCACAAATAAATATCGAATGTCATGCTTTTAAAACGGCGTAATTTTCTCAACGTATAATGTGATATGTGTGTACGTCACTACGGATATGCTTTCCTGCGCCTGGTTTAGCTTCTGGGTGCGGGATGGATGTCAACCCTGTAGTTTGGAAGGATGTGTGGTTCATCTGGTCCACGTAATCATGCCATTTTGTGCAGCCAGCATATCAGCATAAACAAAATGGAGAAAAGAGAAAACCTTCTGTAGTTCAGTTAAAAGCTGATAAGTGTTCCCTCATGACTATCTGCAAGCTGCACTGATTTAGATATTCCTGAAATTCAAGAGGATAAGAGGCAATATTACGAATGTCCGTGCTATTTGTTTTCAAGCTCTCAATGCAGAATGATTTTGTGTTCAATACATTGCAGTTTAGTCAGAGTCATGATGGTTATAAATATTTGAGGGAAACTAAAATGTATAATTCTGAAATTACAAAAAATATTTCCCAAGGAATGTAATACTCGTATTACCAAACCTAGCAGCGTTAATGTTTGAAAGCGTGGAAAAATAAATATACCAAATATGATGCCGTGTAACCTTTAATTACCCAGCAATTCTTTCCCGTATCCTTGCTTGCCTAATCAATTATTCATATTCGCTGGCCACATGTATGCTATTAAAAGTAGTAACATAACACCCACATGAAATATAAAGCACGTATATGACCTAAGTAACAGATGATCGGGCACATTAAAAAGTACCATTCTCAAATACATTTGCTGTGAAATTATTTTAAAAAGTATTGGTTACATGTGTACAATAACCATACATTAGAATTATAAATGATCCTAAAAACTTTACTTTACTGATTTTGTGTTATATTTGTCATAGGTAATTATTACTATTTTGTGCATAGGTACTCAGTGGTGAGGCCTTTCGCATGAGAAAACGAAATGCAAACATTCCTGTTTGTGAAGGCTTGGCCACGTGGCAGTATTTAAGAGTTTAGAGTTCACGTGCAATTCTGTGTTATTTTTAGTCCGTTCCGTTGTTGTGGAAAATTCCTGTGGCGTTTTTCTACCTCAACACAAATATCATGTAAAAAATATTTTTTTTTAGCAACCAAAATGTAAGTTTATCAGCGGCATAATAAGATATGATAAATCTAAGCGTGACCACAGGGTTATAATACAGAATAACGTGTGTTTTAGACACATATACTCCCACATCTTTTATTACACTAGTGGCGTTGTTACACAAAATATTTCGAGACTCATAAAAAAAATATTTGTCGTGAGTGCTGAGCCAGATGTTTTAGAAAAACCAGAGCTGTTGCATTTTTCAAGAAATGGCAATGTATTTTTAAATAAAAATTGAGAAAAGCCCACGTTACTGCGGAGCTGCTTGGGCATCAATGATATCAATCAAAAAAGGGTTACAGTGTACATGTGTTTATCTTATATCTGTGGAAACTACCGTTTTGTGGTTTTCTCATTTCCTCATGCCAACTTTCCCCCCCCCCCACCTGTGCGTGTCTTCCCAGCCCATCCCTTCCCTGAATATCATGCAGGCCAGCCCCTGAGATCTCCTGTTGAGAACTGGATTGTGTGGTTCATCTACATTCTCCACCAGCTGGTTGTGCACTGTAACGGTGTGGTGTCCAGGCTTCATGCTCAGACGAGCCATACCAACAAACGCCGTAGTGGTAAGACAGCGACATTTACATCTCACACCACACACTGCTACATTTCATTTTTGAGATTTTGTTTTGCTGCAACTCGAGCTCGACACCGTGCCAGCAGGCTGTCTAATATCGTAATTGATGTCAGTGCATGTGTATATTGGCTTCATATTAAAAGTAACTGCCATGGTACTATTCCAGTAATGCTGCTATCTATTTTGAAAGTGGCCATTGGCCTTTACACTTTACATTTCTCGATTTGCTTGTGCAAGCTATTTTGAAGCTACGCAATGCATGATGTCACCCATACAGCAGGAGACAGGCCACACGATGAATGTTGTTGTGTGCTTTGCATCTTATTCCAAAATGAAGTCTGGATTGTGTCCTGGTGGTTTTGATAATAGAAGGACACAAATGCCTCGAGTTATAGTGCTTGGCCTGATGCAATTCAGTAGAGAATGCCATCGTGCTTTGGGAGGCTATAAAAGATCAGTGGTACGTGGCAGATTGAAGGGGGGAGCATCCACTAAGTTGTCCTTTATAGCTCTTGGCGCCCAATCAGTTGGAGTGACAGAGAGCGCTGACAAGTTATGCCCTCACCCCACCTTGCTTCCACCCAGGCAGTATAGAGACTACATTAATCTTGTTAGGCTGTGTGCTCATTGATCCCACTTCGCACATGGGCTGTCTTTGACACGGGTGGATATTGGCACATGTTGTAATGCAATCATACGTGGTAATCATACGTGGTAAAAAGACTAGATTGGGGTGGTTTGAAAGCAATTTTACTTTACCGGTGGAGTATGGAGTAATTGCAAACAAAATCCCTCGAGTCTTTGCAAGCGTTTAATTTGTGCATTCAGCAGGAGCTATTGACGAGTATGGATGGACGCTGGAGGTGGCATTGTGCAATGTGGTTATGGGGCGTGCAGGTAGCGCAAGTTAAAATATTTGTAACAAAAAATATATTATTTGGGTCTTTCGGTAAAGTCACGTAGATAGGTTGAAAGAAAATAACAAAAAATAACGTCGTAGTTTTTTGTTATTTTCTTTCAACCTATCTACGTGACTTTACCGAGAGACCCAAAGAATATGAATTCCTGCAGTCACGGAAGTTTTAAGTCATCGTTTTTTTTATTGCGCTCTTTCTTATGAGTATAAGGTTTCCTGGTGAGAGTCCTGGTTCCAAGACTTTAATATTTGGCAGCCTTCTTTTTAAGACACTGTAATCAATCTTGATTTGAGGCTTTCGTGACTGCAGGAATCCATACTCTTTGGTTATTTCGGTAAAGTCACGTGGGTAGAAATCAAATAAAACAAATCACGACGTTTCGATCGCAACACAAGCAATCTTCATCAGGTGGAACAACTACAGCAAGAAAATGCTGAAGTAAGCGAGAGAGCTGCCGTGGCAAGATGTTATAGGTAAGAAAGGGGGGAGCCAAGGGGGGAGAGAGAGGCGGGGGGGAGAGAGGACGTGAGGCTGGGGGGGGGGGAAGTGGGCGGGGCTAGAAGTGGGAATCTGCGTGTGGGACACGGGGGGGGGGGGAATAAAAATGTACTAGTAACCGGCAGGTACGATGGAAACAACCACAACCAGTTCAGGCATTACATGGTTAATAACATCCTTCCAATGATTGTTCAATTTGTATCCATCTTCTCGATTTAAGTTATGTCTATGTTTATATATCTGGATGGCTTCATGAACAAACCTTGATAGTTGCCCGAAGGTTTGCAGAGTATCTTGGTCTCGGAAAAAACAATATGCGAGCCCACAGCGTTATAACAACGGTCAGCTACGGCAGACATCCACCCTACGTCCTTCCTTGTGGAAGAGATACGTAAATGACACTTTCGTCATTTGGCCACATGGCCTGCCAGCATTGAACCAATTTTCTCAACCACATCAATTCCATATATACACCCATCCATCAAATTCACCATGGAAGTGAAGAAGGATGGTAAGATACCATTCCTGGATGTTTTGTTTGAGAAGAGGCCTGATGGCTCTTTGGGACACTCTGTCCACAGGAAAGCCACCCACACAGATTCCTATCTAAAACCTGATTCCCACCACCATCCGGCCAAAAAGAATTCCCTCATCAAAACACTACACCATAGGCCTCACTGCATCTCCGACCAACACCACCTAGCCAGTGAACTGGAACACGTACACCAAGCCCTCAAGATGAATGGGTACTTGCACCGCATTATTCGCAAAGCTGTTTCTCCAACCATGGAGAAACAATCTCCTGAGAAGTCAATCAAAACCATCACTTTACAATACCAAACAGATTTCCAAAATCTTAAACAAACACAAGATCCAGATCCGATCAATACAGTACACAAAATCCGTGATCTAATCCCATCTGTGAAGGAGGTCATTCCTGACATGCAATACCCTGGAGTCTACAAACTGAGTTGTACCTGCGGTAGCAGTTACATTGGAGAAACGAAACGACATGTCTCGGACCGTGTTCGCGAACACAAGACAGATCTGAAACACGGCAGAACCAATACCTCTGCCGTAGCTGATCATTGTTATAACGCTGTGGGCTCGCATGATGTTGTTTTTTCCGAGACCAAGGTGCTCTTCAAACCTTCGGGCAACTATCAAAGGTTTGTTCATGAAGCCATCCAGATATATAAACATAGACGTAACTTTAACCAAGAAGATGGATACAAATTGAACAATTTGTATCCATCTTCATTAAGAAATATATTTAATTTGAAATGAATAGCATGAAGTTTAATCATTATAATTACAGTACTACGAAAACAATGTGAGAAATATCCAATTTTGTATTCTTCTGCGAGCAGAATACAGTACTTGTGTTTAGCCCTATTGCTGTAATTATGTTAAATACTGGGAGCAGAAAACAGTGTAATGCATTCTGAGTACATTAGTCATAGCTGCTGGTGATTACTGGTGCCTACCCAGGGACTGCGGTCCAAATTGCTCGTATGTCTTATGTTTTATGGATTTTTATTATTCACAAAACATTAATTTGTTAGCTAATCTTAGATTAAAAATATTAGAATCTCTGCATTGTTGAAGTATAAATGATCATTATTCAATTCAGTTCTCAATTATTAGAGCCTATGCATTGTACAATTAATTGCGTGCTGAAACGCCTCTCGTAAAATGTTATACTAAACAGGTTTCAGTCTAATCTGAGGAATGCTTATAATAATTGCCATTGTAATGCCTTCACTAACTTTTATGCCCTGCAGCTCACACTTGCAACAATTACCATTCGTTGTGTTGAAACAATATGAAACTGTGCTGTGCTTCAGCAGTGCTGGTGAACTCGGTGAGCAGACTGGATTATGAACGCTGTGATCGGAGGTTGATTTCCTGCCACGGTTAACATCAGTGTTGAGGGATATCTGAATCGGTCCTGGACCACACCCACTTCGCCAACACTCGGTGACCCACTATGGTATCATATGGTCAAACATTTTCTATTACCAAGAGACATGGGGACCCCTTCACACAGCAGTGAATTGACAGACGTTCTGTAAACATTTCAATGCATTATCATTGCCGATACCACAGCATTCTGGAATTAATTTTAAAAAATGTCATCAATTCACTACTGGATGAACGCTTCCTTCCCCATGCCGTCTCAGTCATGGGGATTACCTTGAGATACTCAATTACTCTGCTCTGCGTAGGTTGGTGAAGAGGATCCCCAGGACCGGTTGAGATATGATTCGGCATATTCTTAGGGTTTTTTTCGGTAAAGTCACGTAGGTAAAAATTTTAAATTAATAAAATAAAAATCACGACGTGACTTTACCGAAAAAACCTAAGAATATGAATCCTTGCAGTCACGAAAGATTCAAATCTAGAATTAATACCCTCTACGGGGAGGAATTCCACCTATCTGTTCCACCTGAAGACGGAAGCTTGTGTTGCCTCCGAAACGTCGTGATTTTTATTTTTATTTTACTTTTATTAATTTTAATTTTTTACCTACGTGACTTTACCGAAAAAACCTAAGAATATGAATCCTTGCAGTCACGAAAGCTTCAAATCTAGAAATGATTCGGCACTCACGTTAGCCATTGTTAGTCACTGAATTCAGGTAGCCCTGTTCATAGCGCTATGGCGCAACATAAAGAAAACAAAGTGGGTTTCTTTCATATACAGTACCGTACTTCCTTGTTTCTCGAACTGGTCACCTCCTGCACAATTTGCCCTTTTGTTGTGTTTGATGAAAAAAAAATGGAACACGAATAGAAACTGTTAATTGCTGATACCTTCTCACACAATGTATTGCATTAAACTCTTATTCAGATATATTTGCAGTATTTTACATGGTTTGTTAGATAAAATGATCAGACAGAAACGCTGTTCATTGTATATTTACTTGATGTTGAGATTACCATGATAAGATGAATCGTGTTATGTAAAAATCCCAAATGTTATTCCCAGTGTGCTATTGGCATCGTATCAAAAGGTGAAGAATTCATTTGGGATTCTCGCAAAGAGGTGAATATTTTACATTGAAGGAGATATCTGTGACATCATTCTAATCTCTCTTCCACACACAAAGAAAGGCACTTTCCCACATGGCTTTCAACAGATAAATATTTGGCACATAGCAATCAAAAACATAATTATATCAGAGCTAAAATTAAGTGGACAATTCAAATGTATAACTGGTTACTGAGTTTATAAAATCAACTTGCCACACTTTAGAGGCCGGTTTCATCACAGGTGGCTGCCCAAATTCGAACACAGGGTCTCAGCAGTGCTGGCTTAGATCTCTGACTCATGAGCAATCTATCCTCCAAACAATGTGTATTAATACATTTTCTTATTGAGATAAACAAATATATACTCCGGATTCTTCCCACATGCAAATTTATATTTAAGACTTTGTCAAAACATCGTAATGCAGGAACTTCTTGAAAAGAGATTTCGATTTAAAGCTTTCGTGACTGCAGGGATTCATCTTCTTGGTTCTTTCGGTAAAGTCACGTTGAAGGGAAATAATGAAATAAAAATATATAACATAATAAAATAAAAGTCTCACGACGTTTCGGCCACAACGCAAGCAGCCGTCGAAAAGACAGCGTCCGAATGTCATGTTATTCGGACGCTGTCTTTCCGACAGCCATGTCATGTCATTCGGACGCTGTCTTTCCGACAGCCCTGTTCTTCACCTGAGGACGGCTGCTTGCGTTGTGGCCGAAACGTCTTGAGAATTTTATTTTATTATGTTTTATTATTTCCCTTCTACGTGACTTTACCGAAAGAACCAAGAAGATGAAGGGGTTCTTGAAAAGAGGCTTGCAACTCAATGAGGGTGTATAAATGACATTGTTATATGCAAGTATTTGTAGTACAGGTTTAATTATGCATTTTAGCAGGTGATAATTCAGGCAATGAAGGTTTTTTGTAATGGAAACCTGGTAAAATGCAGAGGAAGAAAAAAACGGTCACGAAAGAGAAACTGGTGGAAAATGTATTATCTACCCTGTATGTCAAGATGTTTCATCTACCTTGACAACATGTTAAGGAATGTGTGATGGAAGCACTGTCTGGGATTATTTTTCACGTCAGATATCTGAACGCTGCTCAAGCCTGTCATTTTCTGTTTGTCTTTGCAATATCTATCTCGGCCTCGCCGTGCGCTGCGTTGCACCGCTAGTCGAGTAGATAACCACGTGTTCAATAAACCCTCGGAGCCAGGATGACCGTCCAACTCCGATCGTCATTTATTGATTGTAACAGGTAAAACTGGTGAGAAAACACAGATACAGCATCTGTTATAATTCGGAAACACCCACACAATGAACACCACAGCATCAGAACATTGTCTCAGATAACAATAGATCCTGGAAGGACCAGGCCCCCACATTACCCCTGAACAACTAGACAAAGGCACAAGCTGGTGCGTTGCATACAGGCACATAGTGTATTCATCCCACTGCACCCCAAATGTACAGCATTACACTTAACACTAAACTGTGGATAAGATACTTCGTCATCACTCTCAGGATCGCAACATAGGCACAAGTCTGACTCGACCTACTAAATCACAAGTAACATCCACAATAAGGAAAGTCACAGGCTTCGTTACTAACTAGGCCTCGTATTTACTACAACAACTTAACGGCACCATAAAGGCATTTACATTGCTATAACGGTCATTCCAACATTACAACAGCATTTCCAATATTATAGGAATATAAACAAGTTACAGATAATGCTTCTTAAGCTCCCACAATGGACAAGTGCGGCTGTGGTCTCACTGAGATGCGATGCGTGCCGCCATCTTGACTTATCTGTGTAATGGCCGACGCCCCCGTGGTACAGTGGAAATCTAACATCGTCACTTCCTGGTCACGTGACCAACATTAGCATCAAAAAACAGGAACTTCCTGTGAACACACGCTCCACATCTGCCGTGAGGCAAGACAATATCTGTAAAACTGGACAAATGATAACCACGATTTTACCTCGAAAAGATGGCCAAAATGTAAGCCCATGTAATGTACAAATGATCACTTATGTTCACGTGACTTTACTTTCATTCCTCACGTGCACAGAGTTGCATCGCGAACGTCGACTTTACGGGAAATCGCGGCACTCGAAGTGAAACCTCGGCACCATCCTTCAATAAACACTCCACATGCGGAGGATCTGGTCCTCTTGGTCGTAAAATAAAATTATGCCAAACCCCACTGACAACTGCATTATTTATTGTTACTTTGTTACTGCTCGTGCACGCCTGGGGTCGAATGTTTCTCCACTGTTCCAAGAACGCTGTTATTGTTCAGCAGCAGTGATTGGCAAATAACAAAGTAGCCTCGATGTAATTACCATTATTGTGCACACGTAGAAAAGCATTGCCATTTATATTGACTGTCTCAAATAATGCACAATAAACTGTTCAATATCCTTTAACATAAAAATAAAGGAATGTCATGTTCTTTTTTTAAATACTGCACTTGTAAGGTATGGTTTATACCTTACAAATACTGTACCATGATGGTATGTAATGTGTATGCTCGAATGTTTTTGAGGACAGTATAGTACATGGTAAATAACAAATGTTTCCCCTCTCAGAGACAAATAGTATTTTCCCAAAATTTCCAAAATATGATAAGAGGAATGTTGATGATTTACCCAGGAAAGCCTCAAGCTTATATATTTTTAATGAGGCTGCTGCCTTGGGATGTTTGGTGACTGCCATTATTGAGTGTTGGGATTCATGTGGGAGGAAAACGAGAATGCCAGGGTAAACTTGCCGTATGTGATGGAGTGACGCTCAGCACTGCCACCACCTACTACGCTGCAGCCGCTCGCCTACAACATACCTGTCAACTCATACGGTTTACCTCGTATTCTTGTGCAGGGAAATTTAGTTTTCAGGTCCAAATGGCGTACAGCCGTTTCAATACGGGCAAAAATATCTACACTATTTGTTTTGTGTTTATCCCTTCTGATGGAACTTTGTAGGATGAACGTTGAGATTTATAAGGGTACGGGGTGACCAATAAGATCTGAATTGGTCTGTAATAAGGTAGGCACTGATAAGGGGTTGACAGGTATGCTACAACACCTGGCAAACCGTCACCATCCAAAGTGCTGAGTGCCGAAAACTGCATTCCCAACTCTGCTTAGCTTCTGGGATTCGACAAGATCTCAGAAACTTGACATTTCTGCGTCTGTCACTCGGGTGTGTTTTATCTATTGCGGAAAGCTTCGGCAACAAATGTTTTCATATGGTGTACTAGAAAGTGTATTAGATATGTACACACCTTTTTACTACAGGCTTTGTCCATAACTTAGGCTTTATGTAAAGCGCTTTGAGGTCATGTGCGAATTGTGCAATAGAAACCCGAGTTTATCATGATTATTATACATGTACAGTAGATAATTTTTGTTCATCTACTCCTGGATGAGGGCCCCTCCCTCTTATCTGGGACATGGGGTGTATTTATTTGATCATATTGGTCAGCTCGGGTTGGTGACGGGAGTGAGCATATCTGTTTGAGCAATGAGAGATGCTGACAATGTCTCATAAGAGTAGCCTACAACACGTGTTTTTTGCATAGTGGTCACCTGTTTTTTTCTGTTTAGCTTCCGGGATCTGATAAGATGGGGTAGATTGTCGGTGATTTGGTTATGAACAGGAAACCAGGATGCCAGGGAAAACTTTCCGTATGTGATGGAGTGACACTCCAAACACCCCCCCCCCCGCTGCCACTGCTATGCAGAGTGGCCTGAAATCAAATGCACCGCTCTGGATGTCCGCTGCAAAGTATGCTCTTGAGCTTCGATTATTGTGTGCTGATCTTTAAAGGTGGATTGAAAAATGTTGATATTCCTGCTGATACCCCTGCTGTTATGGAGTGACTCATGCTGCCAGCTATGGCTGCAAAATTTAGTCGGACATGTTATGTATATTGTTTATTGTTCAATTTGAATCACAGTTCCTATGATCGCTGTTACATTGCTTTTATAGCTTTATTTTGGTGATATTCGAAAACGTATGGTTAAGCCATGTTTGTTTGTTGAAGTACGGAGTTAGCCTGATAACTTTATCTAAATTGTCTTATGGTTGTTATTGTTTGACTTGCATCCCATTGGGATTTTTGCACACAGCGTTGATATACGGTGCTTTTTTTTGGAAGATTTTACTGTTTTTTCCTTGGATGCTTCTGTTGCGCTTCGTCACGTTAAGATGTTCTTTGTTCATGTTTTGTTTGTTGCGGTTGCACCCGAGTCAAGAGCCTCATGGCTCACAGGGCTACACCTAATAAATGAAACTGAAAACATATGGGTCTTTAATCAGGTGTATAATGTACTGTGTAGAGTAAAATACATTGCTACTGCTGCAATGGCTGTACAAATATAGAAATAAAATATCAAGCACGAACAAAATGTCGCTGTAGTTTATAGGTATGACGTGGCAAATCACGTATATAGACATTTTTCAAAATATGCAGACCGCGCATATACATTCTACGGTATGTTGTAGGCTTGTACAGTTTACCTTGCAGCAATACACATCTTTTTATATTTTTAGCCAATTCAAGGAAGTAACTGGGGGTGATGGTGGCAAAAATCCATCCGACTTGTTTTACTTGTGTTATGCTCCAGCGTTAACACTGCAGCTGTCAAAAGCCAGGATAAGGTGACTGCAGAGTAGAGAGATGTTTAATATTGTAGCAACGGAGCCACGGTGATTCCCCAACAAGTCAAATGTGACGGATGGGTTCTCACAAGCCTGACGTCATCACTGCCTATTTGTTGTTGGGCCCGGACTGCGGGGTGGGGTGATCGAGTCAGGGAAATCCGGTCTATGTGGGTGGGCCTTAAGGATGCTTGCAAATATGAGTTATTGCAGCTTTTCTTCAGCAAAAGCGTGGATTTTGCCTGCGCCACCGCTTTCTGTATTTTATCAAATGAAAATTCCTCTTTTAAATGCAAGATAACAATCAGGTGTGCCCGGATAACCACTTCAGTCTTGCATACATAGTTGATTTGTGCACGTTTACTCGTTTTGTATGGCAATGCAAAGGTATATTATTCTCAAGTTACTTTAGTTTTTACCCAATGTTTGTAGTATATGTGAAAAATCACCGCAAACACCAAGTTAAGTGATTAGAGGCAAAATATAACTGTGTTGATGCTCACAATTTAATGAGATTTAATTGTTTTTACAAAGAAAATTGATTTTATTTCCTTCCCTCGGCTCTTGTGACTGTTACTTTTTTTTTATTGTGGGTTCAAATTATTGCACTAAAATAGGTTTATTTAGACATTGGTTTAAATAGAAAATTCACTAATTGGGCCCTCTTTCACTTGGAAGATGGGGTCCCGCGACGGTTTTACAGATTATAATTTACCATTACATTTTACAACATGATGGGATCTATGGGTAAATTTTTTCTTATAACGTAGAGCACCATTGGCACAAGTGATTCACCGAGCGTGCGATAATAGACGCACGTTGTCTTTTGGCAATGATGATGGTGTGCTCAAATTTCTGCATTGCAACTGAAGGTGAGTGGTTGTGCAGTTATGGGCAAGATGAGAGGAGAGACGGTTGTCAATGCAGTGGGTGTGAAGCAGTAGCGTCGTGACTACATTCATTATCAGGTCAGCGGGTGCGGAAATCGTTCAGGTTGGGCCCTAACATTTGGGTTGTCTCTCATGGTGATTGTCAAGAGGGCCCCAATTCGTAGCTTTGGCCACCAGGGGTGGGGAGGGGGGCAAGGCACCCCCTGCCCCCAGACTCATTACGCTGCTGTTGTGAAGACATAAAACACGTGTTATTTGTATTGTTTCCGAAAGGATTCAATGTACTTGCCCACGTGTGTGTGGTCATATTGCCACCGACTTAGTGGCTCTTAATGAGTGAGAAGCAACTGATAATTAAACCAGGGCTCAACAAATATATGTTTCTTTACAAACGCAGTTTCTCAAAAACCCAGATAATTCACGCATGCACGGATAATCAAGGGCCGTCCATAAATGACGTCACGTACCTAGGGGGGGGGGTCATACATTTGTGACGATGTGTGACGAGGGGGGGGGTGAGAAATGTGACGTCGCATGAAAATGCGCAACTTTAAATAAATATAAACATGTTCTACTTAATTAAATAGACTTTTTAGTAAATGTATTCTCCTACAACATCAGAGTGCAGTGCCACATTAAATACGCACTACAATGACAATAGTTTAAAGCGATTTGAAGCATGTTATATTTGTTTTGGGGGGGGGCAGAGCTTTGTGACGTCATTTGAGGGGGGGGTCTGACTTTTTGTGACGCCGTGTGACGACGGGGGGGGGGTAAAATCGTCCAAAATCGAGTGACGTCATTTATGGACGGCCCCTTACATAATAACAATGTAAACAAGCCCGTTGTTATTAGCACTCACACTGCGCGAGCCAATTCACACACGATCCACTCTTTGTATGTCCTGTTACTCACATCGTGCACCTCCTTGAAAGGTGACACCGCTGGCGAGGAAACAATGTCCTCCGCCAATGAGAACCTTAACTGGGGGGTGTGCATGACAGAGGTTTCCACAATGTCACTGTGCCACAGACAACTTTGAATTCGTTTTTTTGTATTCATTAACCTGGCCACCTGAGCGAATTTGTATCAGATTTGAGCAAGGCCGTAGTCATGGAGTCAACATTGGGGGGACCAAATCTCCCAGGATGTCTGAGGGTCCCAACCCAGAAAAATATATAAATTTGAAAACTCATTCCCTGCCTAAAATATAAAAAAAAATCACTAACACATGGGATGGACTTTTTTTCTACGATAATGTCTAATGGTGCATTGCATTACTTTGCTCTGTTTTTACTTTTTTTTACCATTTCTTGTTTCATTGTATGTAATGGCAGAGATTAGGGATTCATAATCATATAAACAGAAATCTATGCATTGATTTATATGAAGACAAGTCCAGATATTGTGGCGTAAGGTTCAGCAAATTGTTGTTTTTATTTACATAGCATAGCAATTATTTGATAGCAATATGTTGGGGGGGGGGACATATTGAGCATTTTTGATTATTGGGGGGGATGTGCCCCCCCAATATATATTATAATTACGGCCTTGGTTTTGACAGAGAAAGGACTGACTAATCTGTTGCATATTTCTCAATAGAATTCGATATTATTATAGTGCCATTCATCTACACAATTAAAGGAAAATGTATTGTTATAATTTTTTTTATATTATTGATATCTTGCCACTAACTGTACGCTATAAATAAACATCTAAACATTGTAACTGTTTACATCTTCACAGTCAATTTTCTTTGGTATTATACGTAAAAAAAGTATTTGACTTCTTTATTAACCCGCTATACTTGTGAAGACTAGAACACTCTCAATGAAACTTAGAGCGCGCGTGCGACATCGCCGTGAACTTTCGCACGACGACGCAGAATGGACCGTCGCCCGCGTCGACGCCTTACAACGTGCTCATTCAATCGCTCACATTCCGAAAGGGATGGACGAGCATTTGGGAGAACGGAGGTGCTTTTTAAATCCTTTAAATTAAGTTCACTTGCTTTTACTTGCTTGCGCGCTTACGACCGTGCAAATCTTTCGGTCGTTTTTTAACCCACTTCCCGTGATCCAATCGAGCTGACATTTTGCACACAGACTCGTTGTGCGTGACAATTTATTTTCGTGAAAATTTTTTTCCAAAATTTTCCACTTTTTAGGAAAACAAATTATTGCATATTTAATTTAATATACCAATATGATAAAAATGAAACTCTTACTCAAGAAAAACAGAAATGAATAATAAAATAAAACCGATGCCACGCATATAAAGGATTTATAGTGAAAAACTTTGTTTTTACGGGTTAATTTTTTGTGGTCTGTTGCAGCACGTTGCTCTGCGCTTGGCCGCGTGTCATCCTTAAGACTTGGCCGTTTAAAGGGCTCCCACGTGCTCCGCCCCAGTGTGACGTCGCCAGTGGAGATTCGCATCCCCCCGTTGGGGGTTTCTTACCTTCGCTGGAGTGCTGCTCTCCGGCTCTTTGGTCTCCCGTGCCATCGTTGGTGAGTGGAGTTTTTTTCATCTCCCTCTCTCTCCCATTCCTCTTCTTCTTTCACCCTCCCCCCTCTCTCATCCATTCCCTTCCATCTGTTTCCCCTCCTGTGTACGTCCGCGAGCGTTAGAATCCTCGTAGCTTTCACGTGTCCCGTGTCTGACCACAAACCTCTCCTCCTCTCCTCGGGTTGCATTTCTACAACGGTGCAATTAAAGTGCACGCTGCCCACGTTTATTGCGAGCAGACGCACGGGATGATGCTCTGATATTGCATTGCCGTAGCGCGATAAATGCTGTACTTTATACCTTACATGTGAGTGAGAGAGAGAAAAAACGAGGCTTAATTTAAATTGTGATTGAGAAACGCCGGTTGTAGGTGTGCGAAGCGGTGGAATGGATGATGCTGGTCAATGACATTTTTGGTGGCACATTGATTGCTGTGTTTTAATCTGTGAATTGTGAAGACAAGACGGGGTTTTTGTTGTTGTTGTTGTAGAGGACAACGAAGCGAAGGTGTTAGGAGAAACCCTCACCCCTGTCACCTCATGTGGAGAATGTAAACATGTATTGCTTTGTAAAGTTTGCAGTGTTCCCTGAAATGTTACCGGTGGACGGTGTCAGACAGCCGATTGGCCGATAAGGGCTGCGATGTTTGAACGTAAATGTCAATACAATATTGTAATTTATCTTGTCAAATACATCGTCTCATTGAACGTAAACGAACGTGGATGCTGTTCAAAATGTTTTTTTTATTTTCAGCTGCTTTGCGAAAACTCGTTTCTCGTTTGTGATTTGGCGTTTACGCCTTGGGCGACCGGATGACTCATTGGGGACATTTTTGCTTGACAGTCCTGGGTTCGATTCTCAATTTCTGGCACCTTTCTGTGTGGTGTTTGCACGTTTTCCCCATGTTCTGCACGGGCATGCTTCCAAAGCTGAAAAGAATGCATTGGCAATACATCCCAAAGTTGAAAAAATACCGGCGAATTCATCGATTGGGATTACACGTTGCAACATCGCTCCCTACTGGGATAACCTGCAGCACCCTCCTGAAAAATTGTATTGAGCATCAGTGAGACTTTCCTGGGTAAACAAGTATGAAACTATATTCTTAGGTTTTTTCGGTAAAGTCACGTAGGTAAAAAATAAAAATTAATAAAAGTAAAATAAAAATAAAATAAAAATCACGACGTTTCGGAGGCAACACAAGCTTCCGTCTTCAGGTGGAACCGTCACAGCACGATAGCTGTATCAAGTGAGATGGTTCCACCTGAAGACGGAAGCTTGTGTTGCCTCCGAAACGTCGTGATTTTTTTTTAATTTTACTTTAATTTATTTTAATTTTTTACCCTACGTGACTTTACCGAAAAAACCTACGAATATGAATCGTTGCAGTCACGAAAGCTTCACATCTATAAGTATGAAACTAACCAGAATATGCCTTTATTGTGCAGTATATGTTTCTCAACTTTTCCAGAACAAAAGAACGTGACTCATTGAGATTACGTTTAATGTACTACAGTATAGTTTAATATATATTTGTATGTCCTTGTTTACAAACCGTACGTTAAAATAGTTTCCATGATGCACAACTGAGAAGCGGCATCTCACTTACAGCCCGACTCTAATGGCAGCGCTGAGTGACGTATGGGACACCAGAGACTAGGGGTTTTAGTGTTTCAGATAACATTTCTTACAAGTAGCACTCCTTCCTGTCGTGGGTATTTGAGCATTTATACAAGTCCCTTTATAGACATTAACACACCAGCCCATTCATTTTAAATACCATGTACAGTATGGCTTAGGCAACTTGCTCCCACTGAAATCGCTCAAATATGTTATTCATGTATACAGTATGTATAACTGTATATTGCTTTAGATCCTACAGTGTTCATTGTTTATTTACACGTGTAATGTGCGTGGTGTAATATGCACAATATACATTTCATTTTGTTTCTGTTGCATTTGCAGGTGTCTGCAAGTCTCTTGAATGCCATTTTAAAAGCCTTTAAAAATAACACTCACGTTTTGTTTGATAGGAAAATATAATTAGCCTTTTTATTATATGGATGTTTAACATAGTCATTTTGGCAGTAGCTTGGCAAAAAATGTATATCCTTAGTCATCCACTGGATAGCGCAATTTAATATTCACAAAGTTGAATGAGACCTGTTAAATATATCATTGAACTGTTTTTTTTATAGATGTGTTATCCATAGCTTACATGAAGTAAAATATATAAAAAATAATATGATAAATGAGGCACAATGCGAAGTTAATATATGTGCAGGTAAACAGGTGGTACAATTAACCTTTAGAAAATCAATGGAGGAGTCTTTTTGGTCTGGTTTTCATGACAAATAGGACGCATCAAATATGCAGAGGTAATGACAGCTCCCAGCATCAGTGGAACATCAGCATGGACGGTGCTACAAATGACAGCACATTCAAAAATTGCAAACCAAGCCAAAGACCACGAGAGATCAAAGACAAAATACAATTGGGGTAGGCGTATCAGGAAACCGACTGTGCCATAACCCTAATTGCTAAATTGAAAACTGCGGTAAAATGTGCTTGAGCATAGTATAGCCAAACTCCCTACCCCTCACCATTATTTTATATAAATACGTAAATGTATTCTGATAACTGTTTGAATTTTAAGTCAATCTATGTGAGGGTTATAGTCTGTTACCCAAGCAAGAGTGGTGAGATTTGGCATTGTGGGTACACACATGCAGGTTGCTGCCACCTGTCCTGGTTTTCTCAGGATGTCCTCTTTTTGAGGTCCCTGTTCCTGGAAATCTCATAAGTTTTCCCGGGAAATTAACAGGTCCAGTTTTTGTCAGGAGTGTAACCATTAATACACCACTCAAGACGATGCATTTACATGCATTGCTCTCCACATCTGGTCGTGTGAGATATTATTATTCCCATGATATCTCCCATTTTTTGGTATTTGAGAGGTGGGAACCCCAAATGCACTCGCTGGATACCTCAGCACACTTCCCAAGTAGCTGTGGGACTCTGGGAGTTCATGGAAATCATTCCAAAGCTAGGCCAATCGGGGATGTTTACATTCACCAGGTGAGCTCAATTACATTAATTTGCGAAAGCAGGCTTTCCACTCAATCACTAACATCTTGGCATATATCGGCATCATTACTACTGTATGCGTCTATTGCATTTCCAAAGGATGACTGTAATTGGTGAACATGTATATTTTACTGTGAACTGGAAGAGCATGAATTAAGTGTCATTACAATAATAAGAAAGTGAGTATTATGCAACTTCATTGAAATTGGTTTCGTGAATTTGTTCTTGCACAGCAAAAGCTGTATATACTTCATATGCACATTACATAGACATTTGCACCTATTCCAAAAATGTCATGTTAAAATAATGACTTGGCAATGGTGTCCTTAACGACAATGTGCATAGCACCATCTCGTTATTAAACTATGAATCAACTCTGTCATATCTAGTAAGCATTGTTTTAACCAGACTATCAACGTCATTTTCATTCCTCTGATATGCTTATCAACCCTTGAATGGCATAGGACCAATAATACAACCATCGTATCAGTAGCTATTTATATTCCGTGTGCAACATTATATGAATCCACATATGCATTGTGCTAGACTGTGTAAGAGTAAATTCAAAAGCATGAATGGCCTAAAACACATTCCATGAAATCCTTAACATATTGCCATCAACATGGAAAAAGCAGTGTTGCTCATGTGTTGTTCATGTGTTGTTGCACACATGAGCAGGGTGACATGGTTATACCCATTTGAATTGTTTTGCAGTAAGTTGACAGCACTAATCATCTTCTTGTCCTAGTTAAATTGTTAAATGAAGCTTGAAAATGCTTGAGATGTGAGATAATTGTTATAATCATAGCGTCTCAATCTGGAAACAAGTTGTGACAGGAGCATAAACACGCATTTGAATGAGAGAACACTGTTGATTATGCAGTTAAAGAGCACTGTCATCATGCAATACCTTTTAAACTACGAATACAGCTTATTGAATTGCAACAGAGCGGTTTCTGAACTTAATTCAATATGGTAATCTCGTAAACTAAAATACATTGATGTTTCTCATTTAGATGTAATATGGGCTTTGGAACCATCATATCAGTTTTATTTCTGTATTATTATATTGCATATCTTTGTTTATGTCTTGCTAGGTTTTTGTCATTTTCTTTTAAAATTGTGAGAATTGAGGGGACTCATCGTGTAAACACAGCTGCTGTGCCTTGCACTGAATTTCGTGACCTCAGAATTCCATTCTATGCCCCACATTCTATAGATAGCATTATGTAGGTTTCAAAGCCAAGTATGTGCCTGTTAAATCGGTAATGGATTCTTTGTGTGCTTTAAAAAACATTTGGTTTTTCTGTTTTTAATCGAAACTTGTATAAAAAAAAACATATTTATGGACATGACAATTTTATTGCAATATCATCAAATAATTTTAGAGGTAAAGTGAAATAAATGGGCACTTTGTCTGACCTGTCAAAAATATGACAGGCCTACAGATTTTACAATAAAAATGTGATCTACTGTAGTATGTAATTGTACACATTTTATGTCACCTTTTTTCACATGTTCCAATGTGCTGTGGCACACCATTTTAATGAAAGTTGCCACCTACAATTCATGTCGGAAGTACTTCATACTTATCTTTATCTCTATCTCACAAGATATAGAGAGAGATGTAGATAAAGGGAGAGAGAAGGTGATACGGAGAGAAAAAGGGGGGTGCAGATAAAGGGAGATGCAGAGATACAGAGATGGGGAGAGACAAATGGAGATGTCACGTAGACTACTGATATGGTCTGTTGAGTAGCTAAGGGTATTTTAGTATTTTTTACTTAAATATTAAGTCTTAAAACCATTACCTATAGGCTCATGGCCTCCATGCAAAGATATATACATAGTCGACATTTGTTAAATCGATTTAATACTATTTTAAAACATTCTTGAAAATTATATCACTTTAAATTTCGATTTAAAGCTTTCGTGACTGCAGGGATTCATCTTCTTGGTTTTTTCGGTAAAGTCACGTAGAAGGGAAGTAATACAATAATAAAAATAAAACATAATAAAATAATTCTCACGACGTTTCGGCTACAACGCAAGCAGCCGTCTTCAGGTGAGTGTCTGGCAGTCTCATTCTTCACCTGAAGACGGCTGCTTGCGTTGTAGCCGAAACGTCGTGAGAATTATTTTATTATGTTTTATTTTTTATTATTTTATTACTTCCCTTCTACGTGACTTTACCGAAAGAACCAAGAAGATATATCACTTTACTCTAGAATCGTGATTCAAATAATAAGCCTTTGCTAGGGCCTCATCGGACTGGGTGTCTGTACTTCGTTTGATTTTCCTGTTTTACTACCTAGCCAGTTTGCATCGAGTGAACCGTTTTATGACTACAAGAAGGTGAGTACGTGACTTAAACGACATTTAGATTAATTGAATGAGCTAACTGGGAGTCGTAAAATTTCCCACAAAAGCCAGTCAGTGGCATGTGCAAACGTTTTCTTCAAATCCCGTTCGATCGATAAGCACATTACACATAGCGATCCAGCCTTCCCATTATATATTTTAACATTTTTTTAAATTGCGTGTTCAAAGTGGTAACAAAGAAAGAAATGTAGACTGACAATATTTGCTATGGGTGTCCGGTGACACAACCATCGTAACGTGGTAAATTACTAAAAATATAACACACTTCTTCAGAGTTAACATATGAAGAGATTTTTATGCAATACTGTGCTATGCTATGCTTATTTTTCCACTATTGGCCCCCAAATAACAGCCGGCATAGAGTAAGTACCGCATATGGGCAATATTTTATGGGAATTTAACAAGGGTTGGCCTGTGGAACAACTGGCCCCTACCAGATGAACATGGAATTCCATCTTTAGTTCTGGACTTCCAATAGAGACGAGCATTCTAGATTTGAAGTTTTCGTGACTGCAAGGATCCATCCTCTTTGGTTCTTTCGGTAAAGTCACGTAGGTGAAAATAAAAATAATAAAAATAAAATAACTAAATTTAGTTATAATAAAAAAAATTAACTAAATTTAGTTATTTTCATTTTATTTTTTATTGTTTTTATTTTCACCTACGTGACTTTACCGAAAGAACCAACGAGTAGAGACGAGCATTTCGTTCAGTCCTCCATGAGCTTTAAAACTGTCCCAAACCACACTGTAAAGTGACTAACATTTACCATAAACGTTAGTTTTTGGTATATGCCACACACTGATGGCAGAGCGTACACTTAAACCTGGGCAGGTGCCCTCTTAAACTTTTGAGCCAGGGCACTACCCCCTTGAAAAGTATTCCCACTTTAAAATGTTTCCAAGATAATGCATAATCAAGTAACATACAATAGCTACGCATGCTTCTACTTTGTCAAGCATCCGGCCTGTAGACTACAAGGTCGTGTGATCTGGGGGGAACTCTACCGCTGCCGACTACCCCCCCCCTCTATTCTCAGGATTCAAATATAGACACAATCTCACACTGCGACCAGGTCTAGCAGTGATACAATGATTTACTTATTCGTGCAACATTTTAAGTGCACGATGCGCTACCAAATCGCACGTGAAGAATCAATGTTTTTGGTTCGCATATATACAGTGGGGAAGGAGGCGGAGTGGTGGCGCAGTGGTCAGTTCACTGTGCTATTAATACGCCTGTTGAATTGTGGCCACAGTTAACATCAGTGGGGAGTGATATCTGGACCGGTTCACCAATCTGCATTGACCAGCGTGGTGAGGTATCGTTAAATCACCCTCATGACCAATATGGTGTGAGGAGGCCTTCATCCAGCTTTGTACCACCAAAAGGGCTAAAAATTACGAATATAATTGCCATTTATATTATTGTTATCGTTATTTATATATGTATAATGGATATTACACTGACCACAATAAATAAAAAACAATCTGGGATCAATTTATGACCATGAATTGTGACAATTCATCCAATTGCTGGGGGTATTCAGCATTACATCTAATCTTTTTGGTCTTTTCCTGATCTTTTACACTTTCAGATTATATAATATTGAATATGACGTTCGTGGGCAGCTAATAGCATTATAACAACCCTGTCAGGGTATTGATTTTGTGATAAAAAGCTGTCATTTGGTTTTCATCTGCCCACTGTGTTGCAGCGCAGGAGGCGGATGAATCAGCAGCAGCAGAGTTTTCCACACCTTCCCCACTGATGTAAAGCCTCACACCACATCGCCACATCACCACATCACTCCTAGACACATTGAGGGATTTGTAAATACACGAAGTACTGGCAATGGGTGCAATACAAAAGATGCGCAACACGCATAGATCAAAGTTTTAGTTCTGTAGGCTGTTTTGGAACCTACAGCTCCAATTAGAGCCGGTTTTGGCACACGAGGGTTTGAGGTGTGGCCAGACCCATGCACTGCTGAGTGCCCTTTGTCATCGCAGCACTCACATACTGGATTTGTTGAACACTCAGGCAAAGTTCCGATATGATTTGCCACTTGCAATGCTCACGGCCAGGAATTAAACCCCAAATTACTCGGGTTGCTCACTACTACCGTATCTCCTTATTCTTCTTCGGCAATCCTTTACAGTCGAGGATGATTGTCTTCCACCATTGTCTTATCTGTGGGTCTGGGTGGGATGGGTGGCCCCTGGGTTTCTGCCGCTCTCGCTTTCCCCCCCTCTTGTTCTCGTCGTTATCGGGTTCCGAAATGCTTAGATCCTTGCAGCAGATTCTTCCTTCATCTGGGACGATCCTGAGCAATAGTCTTCCACGAGCTGGTGTTGATATTGTAGTGCTTAATGTTGGCCTTCAGGACATCCTGGAAGTGCTTTTTCTGCCCTCCTCTTGAGGGTACGACTTGGCTGAGGTGGGAGAATACATCACTTCCTTATGTGCCCACGTAAAAAACGTGTGCTTCTGGTTAACCCATTGATTAAGACATATATCTGGATATGTGTCTTAGGATGTAACATACAGCATTTACTACGTCTTCAAGTGAATTGAGCAAGCAAGAATCCTAATAATTCTCAAATACACATTTATGTGATATAGATATTCTAAGAAAACACATTCTAATTTATTCTTAGGGTAGGTGGATTCAGAGTCTCTAGGTAAACTGCAAGTTAATTGAATGAAGTTTCTCATATCCACAGTCCTATTAAGCATGACTCCTATTATCCGTGGCTTTTTCAGTCCGCAGCAAATATCCATGTGTAGTGAGTCCAACTGAGTCGCAGTTGCCTCCGAAACGTCGTGATTTATTATTTTATTTTATTTCTATTATTACTTTTATAATTTTTTAATTTAATTTTTTATCTACGTGACTTTACCAAAAAAACGTAAGAGTATGAATGATTGCAGTCACGAAAGCTTCAAATCTAGAATTGAGTCGCAGACATTATTCTTTAGAGGCAACACATTTATTGTAACACATATATACAAAGGGGTAATTGCCCCTTTACCAGATACAGCCTGGGGTGGTGACCACCCAGCTAACTACACTATACGTAGGAGTTACAGCTACGAAGGGTCGGACCCTCACTCAGGTCCCCAGCCACGTGTTGATGCCTCGTAGGACTTAGAGCTTCCAGCTTGTAGATCGGAGAGCTTCCAGCTTGTAGAACGTAGAGTTTCCAGCTTGTAGATGGAGAGCTTCCAGCTTGTAGACGTAGAGCTTCCAGCTTGTAGAACGAAGAGACTCTGGTCCCTCTCAGGGACCCACCTTATATCCTCGGAGGTCGGGGCCGACTCCGCCCTCGGCCCCGCCCGCCTTCTAGAGCGTTCTAGCTACCTCCCGATCCCTCTCGAGAGCTCTCCCTGGACACGTGATCACCCCCTAGCCCCCTCACCTGGGGCCTTCTCTGTGGACACTCCAGATCACGTGTCTACGGGGTCAACCAGAGTGCCATGGCCTGGGGCAACCCTGCCTCTGGGCTGACACTCTCCCGCTCCCCCTTGTGGGAGCCCGCACTACGCGCTATGCGTGGTGCCCGTGCTATCCCAGCGCTCACCAAGCCTCACTAGGGCTGGTACTGTACGCGGTGACGGTGCATCGCACGCCGTGCTGTGCTAGATCCGGCCTCACACAACAACCCACCCGGTGCTGTCCGCGACGGAGGAACATCGCACGCCGTAATCCTCCCGGGCCGGCACCATACAGTGACATTCCCGATGTCACTGCACATGGATGGACTCTTTATATTACTGTACATGCATTTCACAGATGAGTCCCCCCCCCAAACGGCAGCAAATTCATCTTTTCCAACAAGTGGCGATCTGGAAGCACTGGATTTTCTCTATTTGCATTTTTGTCTTTCACAGATAAGAGGAGTGACCCAGAGCTAGTGGCAAATTCATTGTTTTAATTCTAGATTTGAAGCTTTCGTGACTGCAAGGATTCATATTCTTAGGTTTTTTCGGTAAAGTCACGTAGGTAAAACATTAACATTAATAAAAGTAAAATAAAATAAAAATCACGACGTTTCGGAAGACGGAAGCTTGTGTTGCCTCCGAAACGTCGTGATTTTTATTTTATTTTACTTTTATTCATTGTTTTAGCCATGTTACATCTGGCAGGAGATAGTTTCTGGGAATAGCTGTGGATAATGGGATCTGCTTGGAGCACGTTTTGTGTTGCTTGGTGAAGCGGTGCCACGCGGTGGTTAGCATACGGACCTATGAGTCTGGGGACCTGAGTTAGATTCCCGGCCACGGCGAATAGCAGTGGCCAGTGACAACTGGACCAGACCTGGTTCCATCGCACCTTCTCGAACCGACGCTCGCCAACGTGGTCAATGAAGTGTGGTGAAACAACCCCTCCATGGCTGAGACGGCATCGGCACGCCCTTCATTCTTGAGCAGTGGGTTAAAACGAGCTGTAAGATATGATTTCATTTTTTGTGATTGTTATTTCTTTTCTCATGGATTACTGTAGCGTCTGTGCACCCCTTGCAGTGCCGTGTTTGAGTGGAGAATTAGAAAATGACGTGCTTTTTGTGAGGCTAAGGCTGATTCCAATGCAGTACAGCAGGTTCGTCTACTTCACTAATAATGGGGCATGGCCATCCACGTGACTGAATATATGACAAAAATACTGTGACAGATCGGTAAGAATAAACAGTATTGTCTACGTGTTTTTTTTTACTGGACCCTTGGGAACGAGTATGGTTGAGAGCCAAAAGTTATCCTAATTATTCTGCAAATGATGGGTTGGATTTTGTTCATGCACCACGAAATATGTCGAATTGAGGGTGGGTGAGGTGCATTGTATGTGGCATTGTCAGAAGTGGCCAGTTTTGTTGCAGATGTCATACATCTCTTACGTGTAAATGAGTCTATAAAATTTGAATGACTGGAGTTATTTAAGAGTGTAATAATCACGTGTTCTCACAATGGCTAGTTGTGATGCTGTAGGTTATTAAATACACGCAATTTTCATTGGGTGTTTTGTGGACTTCTGCAAATGCATTTAAGGCAGTGCGAATTCAATTGAACGTGTTAACACGACCACACACTTGCATAAAATCTAACCCAAACATCATCTGTGCAGTATATGTACATCGACACGTGCACACAAACCATGTGCAACATCGTACATCTCGATTGTGTTATCGCATGTTTTGGCCAGCAGAGGCGAGGTACGGCAACCATAAGTATAACTCGTAAAAACAAAGTTTTTCACTATAAATCCTTTATATGCGTGGCGGCTAGAGTCCTCTCGTCCTCTGGCTTGAGATGGCTGCCACCTATGGGTTAGATGATTGCATTGCACCATTAAGCAATTGGTAATTAAATATAATATTTTGATCCTAAAAAGTGTACAATTTTGGAAAAAAAATTTCACGAACATTAATTGTCACGCACAACGAGTCTGTGTGCAAAATGTCAGCTCGATTGGATTACGGGAAGTGGGTTAAAAAAACGACCGAAAGATTTGCACGGTCCTAAGCAAGCAAGCGAACTTAATATAAAGGATTTAATAATATATTGTACAATCGGACTTGTATGCTCCCTGCCTTCACCGATCTGCCCTGGCGTCTTTTGGGGGAAGTATGATCAAATAACTCCCGTTACGAAAACACAGAGTGCGGGGAATCATTCATCCATGAGTGGATTGAGAAATCGCCACAACGCGTGCGTGGCACTCGAGTGCAACACACCACCGGTCCGGCGAATTCCCCCCCCCCAATATCGTGCGTGGAGAACGAACGCGTGGACACGATACACTTGACGTGTATACACACGCCACCCCATAGGGGCACACCCTCGTTTGTGAAGGTGTGGATTTTGTATTACACGCTTTTAACACATTCCTGCGGAGGGAGCTGGTAGGAACGTTGGGTTGCTCGGTCAATGGCCAGGGTCAACGGCGGCGTGGTGTATTCCGCAAATATGCCCGACTGTGAGGGCGGGCACAAGCTAGCGTGAGTAGGTTAAACGTGGAGTTTTATAAGGGCACCACGGGGTGACCAGCCCCTCCCCTCCCCACCCAGCCCCACCCTCCACTCCCCACCCAGCCCCTCCCTCCCCACCCAGCCTCTCCCTGCACGACGGACGGACGGACACAATAATCCCCTGTGGGCTGGTGTAACCAGGAGGTTCCTACCAGTATATTTAACTCACTCTGTCGTATCCTCAAATATTGTAACTCAATTTAACCCACTTCCCAATGTGGTATCGACTGCAAACTTGGTATACTAATGTCATACTGATGACAATACTATATTCTATCATTAACAAAAATATTTTTAAACATTATTTTTTACATGTTATGTTTCGGCTTGGGTCTAATTGTCCACACTCAACTGACGTTGGCTCTAAATCACCACGGCCCCTGACGTTATGGCAAGCTTCGGGGCCACTTCCTGGAGTCGTGGAGTTTTTTCATTACTCGTACGGTACATTTCATTAAAGCGTGTTTTCAAAAAAAGTTTTTTTAAATGTTACTTATTGCATTGAGATCGACTACTGAGTGACTGGGTCAGGTATGTTTACCGGTGCTAGAGCAGCAGTCGGGGGAACTATTGCTGTTTTAAACAGATACACTTCAGTGGGCGTTATAATGCAACTGTCACCCGTAATACATTAACAGGCGGCAATAATACGGACAGTTTAACGTGTTATTGCACACAGACAAAACACTCATTGACTTGTACAGTGATTGGATTTCAGCCTGAGACAGTTAACACTGAAGCCTTTAACAGAGACATTTAAAGGCTGAGGCAGTTAAACCATAAACAAATCCAGTGCTTTTAACCCAGGATTTGTTCATGGATTTGAACTGTGTTCTCCCCAAACAGCCATGTAGCTCTCCATTGAGCATATTTAGTGAAAACTAAACAAAAATACACGCTTGCAATTTGCAAGACTTAAAAAAAAATATTTGTCATCCTAAACATTTTGGCCCAAACAGCTACAGTGATATATGATTATTTCACTGTGCCGATGTACCATGTTATATCATACAACTGCCGTGAACAGTGATTCATTCGACACTTGGTCAATAAACGACTCATTGCTTCATCCACACCTTCAGAAGAGGACAACGCAAGCCGGCTGAATTTTTTGTTGTTGCGTCTGTCAATGGACGAGACTGCCTTCGGCGAAGAACATTGTAGGGGACTGTAACGCAGAGCCTGGGACCTTACTGACTCACCTGTACGTTCCTTGCTGCCCCACCCATCTGCAGCTGAACAATCGTCGTGAATGTTCAGTCGCACAGCTGCTGTGTACGCTCATCTGTGAGTCAATCGTGGTGGCGGCGGGGCGCCCAACTGAAATGCATTGGTGTCAGCAGATTGCAAACAAATACACTGTTAACACACTGCTGTGCTCTAACATCGAGCGCTAAGCTCCTTTTTGTTTAAGTCAATATACATTCAATTCGCTTAGTGAAGGCGTAATTTCAGCAATAACAAAAAAAAACCCACCCATAATGACAGGCTGCAGTGGCTATAAACAACAATAATAATAATGCAGCATCAGTTATATCTCTCATGGGAATTCATGATTTATGTTCGACTTGTTCAAAACGATGAGTCCAAAATAATTGAGAACGATCTGGAGTAATGCTTCTAGCAAGGATAAAGCAAGTGCACTGTTTGCATTTTCTGGGACCGAACAAGGATCTGCTCATAGCTGTAAGAAGGAATGTTTGTTATATGGTATCTTCGAAGCCCGAGTTAATGCAGCGTGCACCTTATACCACTGGCAGACTTCTGCACGAATCATATTGGAGTTCAACAGTTCCACGCTGAATGAGAGCTGCCCGAATCTGAAGGTCTCGATAGAGTCTTGAGTCCAAAAGTCAAAATGTTTCTGAAAGATGATTATCCTATGGATGAGTTCCATTTTAAAACTTTAATTCATTTGAATTGAACTCTAACAGGCTTTCTGTCATGGACGATGTGTGCAGCGGAATTGGATTCCATTGCGCACATATAACTTAGTGAAGCTTCAGTTATGCTTAGATTATCTAAACATTGCTGGCTCAAGCAGACCAAAATCGCGATTCAGACCAATTCCAGGTGGCCAGAATTTCCATTGAAATGCATCACTGATGCCTAGTGCGTGGAATTGACCAAATTTAATCACTCTATTCAAATGGTAAAATGCATATTTTATGAGAGTCAAAAGAAATATTTCAACAATGTTGACAGTCAAATGTGGAGACATTAGTCTGAATTAAATAGTCGAATACATACCATGTAGCATTTATTCAACCTGTGCCAGAGTTTCATTGTATTTTAGTGACACTTCAAGGAGCTGAACTGGTTGCCAAGAAATACAAACAAAGCATAGACATGAAGAGAAATATGATTGGATGAAGATAATCAAGTGAAATATCGGTTATAACGGGTTTATTTTATACATTCTGAACTTTTGCATGCGCCCCAAAACATAAAAAAATCACTATTGTATATTTACATATATTTGTCTTAGATATTCACATTGATACTTGGTACATAGTGTCAAAGATCGAAATAGTAACGCATCGTTTCAAAGAATAAACTTTTCAACTTGATAGAATCTTTGTTTGGCTTTCGGTCGTACAGGAATCTGCTCGGCAAGCCAACGCTGTCTCCTGAGAAGGCATTCATGGCCACTTTTGGCAACATCGTGACCTCCGCATGCCGCCACGGCTATTTTCTCCCCAAACGTCTTACAACTGTTGCAACAAAGGTTTTATTTTTATCGGCATTTACTTTTATTCTGATACACTCGTTCACTGTAAACAGCTCCCGATAAGAGTATGTAAGTTATTCATTTGTAAACACACTGAACGATCAGAGAGATAGTGCCCACTGGGATTCATGCGATTACCCCAACCCTGTGATATCGTTGTGGACATTTGAATGCACATGGTACAACAGGGAACTTTAGTTTATATGTAACTTGTATAGACTGTTATGTGCAGTCAACTAAGGTGAAATAGGACTACAATACGTAATCAATATGTTGAGGCCGTACGTTTTAAATGTATCATGCAGTGAATGTTAACTTTAAATGTACATATGTTTCAATTCAATCTTGGTAATAAACACGTTGGCTATTTTCCATTGTGACCTAATTCAGTGTAATTAATTTCAGTATTTATTATTGACTTGGATCATATATCAGCCGGTTTGTGCAAGTGAAGAAAATGAAACCAAACAATTGATGGCTTTGAGCTCAGCCAAGAAACACTACACTGAACAACAATAACAGAAAGGCACGAACCTTACACAATTACCTAAACTATTTACGGCAGTATTAGCATTACTTTATAATATTAATAGCATTAAGTGCATTATTCCAAAAAGTTATGGTATGTTTTATTTTGGCTGTCATTTGTCATCATTATTTACACAACCCAATTTTGACAGTTTTAAACCTTGAAAATAATATTACAGAATAGAAGTTCAAATGTAACCCCTCTGATTTATGTGTATAAAATATAATGTTTTGTAACTTGACACTTTTTTGGGTTCATTATCTTCATGTTCCATTGAGCAGATGGCACTGTTTATTTAAGTGAATAGGGTTACTTGTTTGACTCCAAACCTGAGCACCTTGGCAATAAGTGTGCCATCCATGTGGTCATGTTAGGGTTAATGTTTCAGCAACCAGTGACCCATGCCCCAAAAACAAAAGACTGAGATGCAGCACAATGGATTGCTCCTTCTTTTGATTGACCGATGCTTGGTGCTCCCATAAGAATTGTCAGTTTGTGTTAATTGATCGCGTAACAGCTCAACGATGCAGTGACCACAGGGGAGTGGGTGTGCCTGAAACTGTGCAAGTATGGGCATAGTCCACGTTGGAGAATAATGTGATTACCGCATATCGTAACAAAACAAGTGTACATGCTCATGGAGGCAACAGAAAATGTGGGCGTTGGTAATATATCTTCTTTGTCGCAGCATTGCAAATACTTTTCCGTGCCATGTTATGGATGAATCAAGAAGGTTGCGGTGACCGCCCTGGGAAAAATAGTATGCTATTGCCCAAACAGTTTAATGATTTTTCTCTTAAAGAGAGAGTTCAGGTTTGAAGAGAAAAAAAAGCTCACTTCCACTTTGCTCTGTGTTTTCCCCAGGTCAACATAGTCAGTTACTTATTCTTATAATGACCCTGGCCAATGGTAGTATTTTTTGTTGTATTTACATGTAATGTCTATTTTTCATCAATATTCTCGTTGTTAGCCGCACATTTCAGTGTTCCTCATGCAGATAATCATATATTGTTGATATGATTACAGTAATGGTACCACGATCATGGAATTAGCTATTTTATTCTATGCATGTTTATACCTTCCTTAATCCAATTCAACTTTAACATGTTTTTTTTTTAATATTCACTTGCAACAATTGTGAGAAGGTGGTGATAATTTGGTTTCACTACATTACACGACACATTTCTCTGTTACTGTCCCCTCCATTGGGCATACTTCTCAGCGTGTGCCATGATGTTAGCCTCTTATGGCTGTCACGTGTTTAGTGGTTGTGCTGATTACAAATTATTGTACACATTGAGGTGAAGTGATGCTCATTAGCGCGCCTTCTGTTTAGCAATCTGTGAATTACATGTTACTTCTCACCATCTTGAATTCTGATTAATTTGTATATTTACTTATGGATACTTTGGGTAAATGTCTACGTGACATGTGTTTGTGTCGTATCATACCATACCATAATTATGATTTTCAATTATGTTTACAGGCCTGCTGATGAGCTCTCATGCATTATAATTGTAGTAAACTCTCAACATGCTCTAGTATTGCCATTTATTAACATTTGAAAGCAAGTAATTCAAACCCAATCTTAGAAATGTTGTGTTTGTATTTCCTCTTCCCAACACAATACCCAGTTTTATAATCAGCAATTATACGGGATTTAAGAAGGAGTAACGATTATCATGGTTGGCTACGTATGTTCCGAAAGAAGTTCAACATACATACACAATTTAGATAAGTTTTGCTTAATATGTGGATGCCCTCTGTTCACTTATGTGGTAGAAATGACAACTAAACTGCAGCCATAATCTTGCTGTTTTGAGTTAAATGCTTGGTCCACCTTTGTCGCTTTGCTAATTAAAACATGAGCAACACACACACATTAAAATGGGGGCTGCAACGCAGAGTTTAAAGAGGTCTCACGAATTTCGCAGGAAATCCGGAGCCTATCCCACAAGGCCTAGAGACACACATAGAGATGCCAGCAATTCAAATATACGTTTTGCTCTTTAAAGTCTGCTTGCATTGTTTAATTTAATGAGGCATATTTATCATCATTCCTTTAATGTACAGCCCCATTGGCAGAGGTGGGACAAAGTCATTGTTATGCAAGTCCAAGTCGAGTCGCAAGTCATCAAATTCATGACTCGAGTCTGACTCAAGTCCAAGTCACATGACTCGAGTCCACATCTCATAGGTGGGACAAAGTCATTGTTATGCAAGTCCAAGTCGAGTCGCAAGTCATCAAATTCATGACTCGAGTCTGACTCGAGTCCAAGTCACATGACTCGAGTCCACACCTCTGCCCATTGGTATGACGTTTCTACGTGTGTGTGGGTATGCCTGTAGAACTATAAGATTCATGTGGTAATGTTTAACCTGAAGTAATCAAACACCTTATCATATTTTGTTATATGCTGCTATTATCGTGTTCATTTATTTGCAGCACACGTATTACTTCCTCATGTGATCATTTGATTATTTTAAACATTAACAATATGCATACTGGACCTTGTCCCTGATAAGTGGTCTCCAGGTTTATTTTCATAAGCAGGGCTGGCCACAGATTCCTGGAGGGCTGGGTCTGGAGGTTCAGTTCTGGTCGGCCAGAGCAATAAAACACAAGGTAGTTGTGGAGCCCTCTATTGTATGTGGCCCAGGACCAATCTTGTCCATAAGTATGTAAAACTTATTCTTTGGTTCTTTCGGTAAAGTCACGTATAAAGATAAAATAATAAATTAAATAATAGCATACGACGTTTCGATTGCAGCACAAGCAATCATCATCAGGTATAAATGAAATAGCAACAAAAAATCTAACCAGAAAACTATAGACAGACATATAATCAGACAGATATCACCAAGATACATAGAGAGAGCAACACAGGTACAGAGAGGGAGATCGTTTCTGTGGGGTGGCCTTAAATAGACAGAGGGGGGCGGAGGCAGAGAGAGGGAGGGGTTAGAGAAAACATTTACATGTCAATGAGTACGAAGAGACTAGTAGTAAAGTACGCAGGCTTGAACATTAGGAGAGATGGAGAAAGAACACATTAAATTAAATAACCTAGCAAAATATCGAAATTTTATGTAATACAACACAGAGAGTCGGTCAACACACAATTAACGCATAGCCTGGTCGATTACGTATTTCAAAGATTGCTAAGTTAGAATTTAAGTGTGAAATGCTACGTGTAATTAAATGAACAAGTTTATTCCAAAGCCTGTCAAATAAGGTTAACCGTTGTCAATGTTCTCTGCTCGTGTTTCAAACCATCCACACACACACACCTCATTTAGCATACATTTTTCTGAGCCGAAAAATGTGGTACAGGTATGGGAATTATCTCACACCACCTGCCTTTTCATCATTGTTTTTGGTAAAGCTTTTGAAAAAGGATGATCCTCCATTTGAATCCAATATTTTATTTACCTTTTATAGATTTTTTATTAACAAACGTGCTGAGTTTTTTTGTTATTTGTGCTTGTGCATCACTGCCAACGCAGCACCGCCCAAATAATTTGCTACGTTTTAATATCTACGCATAAAATGTGACACAGATCATTACATCTTATAGAATAGAATGAAATTAAAACATGTTATGCATACGTTGAAGATTCTCGTGAGGTTTCATACAATCGGAATAATGTTTCAAAGTGTGCTGCATTAAAAACTGTGCCATCCATACCTTCTGATTGAGTCGATGCATAAAGCTGCGTTAAATGTGGTGTCGTAAAATGTGCTGAGCAGTAAATATAATTGACCGTTTTCGTAGATTTTCGTAAATATCAGTTTTCTCACCACTGGTCTGCACACTATTTGAATGATTGTTATCCATACCCATCCATGTTTTGATCTGCAGAACAAGGTGCCTGATGCATTGAATGGCCTCATCTCATTCTCAAGCCTCTATGATTAAGTCCCCACTCAGATGTCCTGTGCACATTGGGAACCTCCACAGCACCCAATCTGGACATTTATATATCAGGAAATTGGAAATGAGGAATTGCTTCCTTTGCAGTTTCCTGTAGTCAGTATGCCCGTAGTGATTTCCCATCCCACCTCCTTGCCTTGCAATTCGATGGAATGTTACAATTCAATTAAACCATCAATCGATTCAAGATAAATTATTGGGTTGGGCCACACAATGATCTGTGATCTGACCAAAGTTATAATGTTAAGACGCTCCTCCACCTGACACTGAGATAATAACATTAATCGTGGTAGAGTAGTGAAACAATAGTTAATGCTCTGTGCTGTTATCCCAGTGACCTTATTTCGATTACTAGCATGAGTGATATCTGAACAGGTCCTATGCTGCCCCTTTCAATTACTGCATTGACCAGCATGGCTGACAGTGTGGGAATGCTTTCATCCAGCATTAGATGGACAAAGCTGTGAAATGTTTTTTTAACTCTTCTGAAATATATATTTTTACAGAACTCATCTTACCTGCAGCCCTAGAAATGTTACCCATAATGCATAGCGAAGGATAGGGATGCAATTATTCATATTATGCGCAGGGTTTTTCTACAATTTTCTACCTCATGGATAAGAGGAGTGAATTTGCAGATATTCTCGTGGAAAATAGGATCCACGATCTTGGTCCCCCATATCACTGTGGATAGTCGAGTTCTTGTGTGTTACCATTATTTGTTCATGTCAGTATCTGCTGTGGTGGTATAGTAGTTAGATTAGTCAATAATGAACTTCAACCCATTTTAATACAATTATTAACACGTTCTGTGAAGTGAACAGTGATTGCCTTATGATTGACTTACCTAGAGCACATGCATGTATGCTGCAGCACAGACTTGAGGCTGGAAAGAGGGGATGAACACCTGGAAGTGGGGCATCTCTGTGACGTGGATGGTATATTAGTGCAGCAATATCGTAGCAAAATACAAACAGGTCCCAACAGATCCTTCCAAGGGGCCATTTGCATTTTTTAAAGAAGGCTGGTGATATATTTGACTGCCCCTTATTTTATGTATATGTATGTATATCTATATAAAAGGGAAATTTGTGAATGTGTGTCTGTTCAAAATGTTTAGCGTACTTCCTGATATGCAACAAACTTGACATTTGCCATGTGGGTACTTTCCAGACTGTACACTATGCAAAAATTATGAAAATAGACTTTGGTATATTTTTTTTGGGGGGGGGGGGGCGCAATAATGCATATTTTTTGCACGGCAAGTGAGCTGTGACGTCACATCTGTCATGTCACCCGCGCACGTGGAAGCATAACGCATTGTAGTGTAGTACTGAGCGCGCTGCGCTACGAACCCGGCGACCCGAGTTCGAATCCCGCTCACGGCCACCACCGGTGACGATTATTTGAACCGGTCCTGGGCATCCCCTAGTTCGACTCGGCCTCAAACGAGTAACTGGTGTGGTGTGTGAACATCGCCACTGGGGAGACAAAGGCGGCCGGGCCATGGTGAATCCAAGTCCCGGGCGAAGCCGGGTAGTAAAGCTAGTATATTATAATTCCCAGAGTAAATGATGACCTATTAGACTCCAGTGCAATAAACTGATTCTTCTGGGCTGTCAGTGATATGGTCAGCACCCAGTTTATGCATGTTAGAGCTTTAAGAGTTGCAGCTGCATGTTTAGACAGAAAATTGTTCATTTAGAGCAGTGAGTGAAGCCATATATTTAATTATAACATAACTATGCCCTGCTTCAACACGATGCGATGAGTGAGTATTATCTGACACCTCGGGGGTTCACAGAACTTGACTTAAAATGTTTATCATTATTTCATACTTCATGTTATCATTGGCTTTTTAATCAAGTGGCAGGAATGTGGTTATTGAACTTGCTGTATGTGGACTGCCATTTTGTTTATATCTTTGTGCCAGAGGTACAATAACTGACTTTGGATTTAATTTAGAACCGTATTGGTGGTATTGTATAACTTCATAATGCATCAATCATATGGAACGTTTGTCTAATGGAGAAGAATGTTGAAGTATAAGAATATACCAAATATACCAAAACATATTTGTCTGTATCACCTGCAGTTGTAAGCAATGGCCATGGAAATGTTGCACTTTGTAAATATTTTAGCGACACACGAGCCATGCTTGGCAGAGGAGCCCCGGTTATTTTAAGCATGTAATGTTTAGACAACACTTGCCCCTTCGCACCAGCAAGCTTCATTTGTGAGCAAACAGCCAATAAAAGCCCTCCTCCTCCTCCTATTGTACAGCTTGTGTTGTGAAGCACCTGAACCTCACCATCCTTACTTTGTTACTCGACAGATTGATTAAGGTATCCATAATTGGCCTGTGTTTATTTTCTTATTTACAATCAAAGCGGTTTCCCCTTGTGTGTCAACAAACACGTGGTAGTACTTACCTCGGTAATATCTGCACTGAGCCAGCGGTTAATATTCTTTGATAGTACATGACAACCACTGTTTAGTATTTTGTTTATTGATCCCTCAAGGGATGATGTGCTGACGATTCGTGATGAGTCTGGCCTCGTCAATGTAAGACACTAAATTATAGCGTTGGAATTGTTCGTGTCAAACTCCTTTACCATCTCTTATCAGTGTTTATGTTGCTTGTATATCTATATATAATTACGCTGCATATGTAAGCACATGTCCAAGCCACACATCGCATACACAGTACGTGAAGACCAATGGTTATACGATTATGGAATAAGCATTGGATATATGTCGCATAGATTAAAAAAATAGGGTTTAAAAAGGAAGGCTAATGCATCATCTGTAACAAAGGTGTATTGACCTAAGCACGGTGTGAAATATATTTACAATGTCGATGTAATGCAATTGATTTATTTTACTGATCATATTTTCTGTTAATAAACCCCAGCGGTATTTCTGGATGGGGGGGGGGGATCCCAGTGGCTCCTCCTCTGCTGCATATTGTTGTGAGCAGCCTTCATTAGTAATTCATTCCCTTTTTTCATTGCTATGTCATTACGTATCTCTCCCTCTTCCTCAAACCCAACGCCCCCACCCACCCCGTACCTCCCTCCTCCCCCTCTTGTCTCTTTAGAGTCTGCATTCGGTGCGTGGATGACCAGAGGGAGGGAGTTTCTGGACAGAAAATCGTCGGTGGAGGGTTCCTTGCGGCGAAAGCATTGAATCGACGTCAATATCCCCTTCTGCTCACCGGGGGTGCTTGTGGTTTCTTCGGTGAAAGGGAGCGGTTCACGAAGAACCGCGGGGGTTGTCAAGTCAAGTCTGCATTGAGTGGTGCTATCGGCGGGCTGCTCCTAAGCATCGCTTCTTGACGACATGATGGACATTGTGTGTGCAGTGTAATCACGCCACCTTCAATTTACGTGGACAGTGTTGAAAGGAGATAGCAAGATGAGTCAAGATAAATGGACAACGCTGAGCCCTGCCGAGTTCTCCCAGCTCCAAACATACACTGAATGTGAGTTGTGTGTGTGTTTTTTTTGTCTGCTTATTTTTGCTTTCACCCTGTAATGTTGATTATTTGTGGAAACAGATATTTCTGTATTTGTATCTATGGGTTGTATACACGAACATGATGTATATTCTTTTGGTCTTTCGGTAAAGCCACATAGATAGAAAAAATAATAAAAATATCACGACGTTTCGATCGCAATGCAAGTAATCGTCATCAGGTGAAAAAATAGCAAGAGAGCTGCTGAGGCAGGATGTTATAAAGGTTTGAGATGGGTGTAGCCCAAGGGTCATAAGCGAAGTGGGCGGGGCTAGTGATGACATTTGCATGTCAATGTAAGATCGGAGAGCCACCGCCACATCAAGGAAAACGAGCAACAGTGGCTGTGTTAGTGAGACATTTAACCTGTTAATGTAAAGGCATTTAACCTGTTAATGTAACACCAGAGAGTCGAAAATAACTACTAAACATCACAGCCAGTTATGACTTAACCTGCTTAATAACGTCCTTCCAATGATTGCTCAGTTTGTACCCATCTTCTTGGTTGAAATTGTGTCTGTTTATAGATCTTGATGGCTTCATGAACGAATCTTTGCCGATAGCCAGTGGGTTTGCAGAGTACCTTCGTCTTGGAAAAATCTATTTCGTGTTTGCCCACAGCATTAAAACAATGATCAGCCACGGCTGAGGTATCGGTCCTACCGTGTTCCAGATATGAAACACGGTAGGACCAATACCTCAGCCCAGCTCTCTCCGATCTTACATTGACATGCAAATTTCATCACTAGCCCCGCCCACTTGACTTATGACCCTTGGGCTACACGCATCTGAAACTTTTATAACATCCTGCCTCAGCAGCTCTCTCGCTATTTTTTTCACTTGATGACGATTGCTTGCGTTGCAATCGAAACGTTGTGATATTTTTTTTTACCGAAACACCCAAAGAATATGAATTCCTGTAGTCACAAAAGCTTTAAGTCAAGATATAATAATGTATATTTTAAAACTAAGGCTGGTGCTGCACCACTTGTAGGCAAAGCATATGTTCCAGTTTTTTTTTATATTTAAAGCACACACAAAGTAGATGTTTACTCACGTTTAAAAATGATAAAAGTCTGTAAGGTACAATTCCATGTAATGTATGGAAGCATTGCCAAATGTGTTGGTGACAGGCGGACACAACGGCAGGTGTGCATTGCCCGTGTATGTGCTTTGAGCAGCTTCCCACGGTATAAGTGCAGAGGTTTGGATGTCTTTCTTGTCTACACCTGTCTGAGCCCGTCTGAGGGGCCTCACAATATAGCCTGCTCGTGCAATGTAACCTGCTCGTGCAATGTAACCTGCTTGTGCAATGTAGCCTGCTTGTGCAATGTAGTCTGCTTGTGCATCTCGTCACCATGCTGCATTCGACCTTCCACGTAGCCTGACGACTCCTATACTGGACTTTGAAAACTTTAACACAGGGAGAGTACTGTATAAACAGATTGATAAACTGTTAACATGCGGTCTTGTATTGTAATTTGGCCATTCTGTTGTGTATTTTTTTTGCCAAAATCTATGGAGGCCTCCAAGTCGTGTTCAACTTTCAAATGGGAGTATTGACTATAAATACATAACTTATCCCGTTTAGATCTGCATGTTCAGTCTCGTGTTGGTGAGAAACTGCTTGCATCCTAAAGGAACTAGTTGTGAAATTATCTAAAAATAGATGTACTTATAAGGGAATTGCATTTAACAGAGTATTTTTAGGTTGTTTAACCAAAACATGTGATTATTTATTTATTTGTATTTGTTATGCGCCCCCAAGCACACACATAAAGACAAGGGTCTGCCAAGTTAGTCTAAAATACTGTCGAAGCATTTTCTCCCGAATACAGTTTACTCACAACAAACTTTCTGTGGACTGCTGGGGCAAGTGCTCTCTGAGTGAGCACCTATTAAGGGCAGCTATAGAGGGGTGTCCACGACCTCAACTTTGTTTCCTCAGTGCTGCTTTAAAAAAATCCACCATGTACAGGTTTATGGCCAGGATGTGTTTCAGAAAACCACAACATAAATCGAAAGTTCTTAAATCGAAGCATTTTTGGTGGATCCATAATGTGGTACAGAACCTAAACAGAGGGATGCTCAGTAACCCATTGCGCATGTATACTGTTCAACCATCGGTTTTAAAAAACAAGTGTATGTTCTTGATATATTAAGATATATGACCTTGTCTATTATACTGTAGGTATTATTATTAGTTTATCATCTACAAATAGTTTACACTTGAAAAAAAATAGTTACCATAAATACAGTATGTGGGGAAAAAATATTAAGAGTACACATGAAAGAGACTATAGCTAGTGAGGGACGCTAACGCTTGGGCACTATTTGGCATCTGAATGTTCTCCGTGAAACGTAAAAAAATTGGGCCTGAATGGCAAAGTTTGTAAATCTCGAGTACATGATGGCGAGGCACATGGTACGTTAAATGGGATTTGGTATCAATAATTTGAGCACGTTATAGCAAAAATTCATAAAGCGGCAGGGCGTAAATAAGGGTGTTACTCTATTTGTTCAAGGCTGAATCAACTTAGGGAAAGCCCAGGACAGATTCAGATACGACATGCTACTAGTCATATTCATAGCTGGGTATTGAACCCAGGTAATCAGGTTCGTAGTGCATTGTACTAAAGATTGCACCATCTTGCCTCAGTCACACACATTCACAAGCAAACGCACGCTTATCTTCCATTCATTGAGTCGCTTATTTATTACGTCAATATGTTGGGAGCACAAATACAGATTTTTTCTTGTAATTTATTGAAACTCCTTATCAGAAAAAATATTAACTTTCTGGCTCGAAATGAGTCCCCGTGTGCGACAGCACTGATTATATTTATCTGCTGTTTGGTCTGGAGTTTGTGGCCTAGTGATCACCAAAGAAGCCAGTTGCTGAAGCATGAAGTGATTGTAATCACTCAGACATTATTCATAACATGAGGCCACATTCCACTATCCATTTCAAAAGTCATAGTGTCTCCGTGCCGAAACAAGCACGGCACGATGCTCATCCCTGTTGGCAGTCCTGAGCTAGTGGTGGACATTGCACATTCCCATGGCAGTGAGTCTTTCCATATAAGAGCAGTTGCTGACTTCCAACAAAGTGATATTTATTTTATTGACCATGTAAAGATGATGGGATTTCTTGGACTTTGACCGAGATTTTAAAATGTGCCCTTCCAAGTGCCGGTCAAGGGCTCCAACACGGTGCCACCCAGTTAGGCCTTTGTGAGTGGGTGGATATAATAAAACTCACTGTGCATGAGAAGTCTCTGAGATCAAATAGTCATGCCATTTTAATATATTTCACCCACTTGAGACTTGAATTTAGGATCTCATGGGTTACTGGCTGAATATTTTAACACATTCTTCAGCTACTAGAGCCACCTAGCTATTTCGTAGGAAATATTCTCAATATAAGCACCCTTAAATCCACGTTTTGCATGATCTAACTATGTTGTAAAAGCAATTAAGTGACTTAATAAAAACACAATTCAAGCCCATACAAAGTAAACACAGATGTAACATTTACTGTTGGAATTGTTATATATACTGTGTAAATGTGTTTGAACTCACCGCACTACTGTTAATGTGCAGTCATAAGTCCTGTTCTCTCAGTGGCATTTAAACAACGGGGTAAAGTAGAAGGGCATCGTGTGAAATTCCCAAGGAGTGCAGAAGTTCAAAAGCGTATCTTAAATTTCAGACAAAGTGATGCCTGCCACATGGTTTCATTGGGCCCCTCAAAGGCGGTGACAGAATTTTTTTTTCTATTTTAAATGTTTGCCTCTACTTAAACATGGATTTGATGAAGACATTATTTCATATATAGCTTTTAAATACTTCACACACAAAATGCGAAAGACCTCAGTGTAATGCAGTTGTAAATAGCCAAATTGTACACAAGGCTGTTTGATAAATGTCCTTGTTTTCTTCCAAGCAAGATCAAGTTTAAGCTAGGCAAGCAAGGCATAGCGTTTTTGCTTAGTTGAATTCATTCTGCAAATGGTTGCTTGTCCAGTATATAGTGCCCTTCTATTGAAGGACACACTGAATTTCGATCTAGAATGAATATCCCATTATTACTTTCTGGTAACTCAACGGTTTTAATCCTGTGGAGGCATTGCCCACAACCTTGGAAATGTTGAATTTCCACTACAAGCCTAGGGCCACTGAAAGAATTGAGCACTAATCATAGGCTTCATTGAGATACAGGACAATTTGACTGAATGAAGGGCACAAGGGGTTAAGAAATATAAATGGAGAGTGAATAATGTCTCAGGCAAATGCACACAATAGCAAAATGTGTGCTGACACAGTGGATTAAATGGTGCACAGTGCACTTTTGAGATAACAAGTGGGCGTATGCGATTGTGTATGTCTGTCAACCCCTCCTCAACCATGGAGCTGCCTATGCTTTTTGGTCAGTATTGGCACGTCAATTATTTTGCAAGCATGGGGCCCACCAAACCCAACTGAGTAGTTTAATGTAAGCACTGGAGTTCTAATGCGTTAATAGGCAAGAGGGGGTGCTGAGATGTGTGTTTGAGAAATCCCAGTTGGGTAGTCCTATGTCCGTGTACCAGTTGCAGGGGGTATTTTTAATGTAAAGTGTGACAGCTTGCCGGTACAGACTAAATCAACTCTTTCAGCCCCACCTGATGTGACTTCCGAAGCACCTTGAGGCGGGACGGCATTTGTGTCCATGCATGGCATCTGTAATTTCACACACACTGATGAAAAATGTTCATACAAATATGAAACCCAAAACACAAATAAATATTACATTTTTTATTCTCACGTGCATTGTGGGGAAATAGATTCACAACTGACCTGTACACTTACCGTATTTTCCCGCATATAGCCCGCAGACGCATATACCCCGCAAAAATAGCGTTTTGTGTAAAACAAATTTCAGATAGCCCGCACCTCCATTTACCCCGCATGCATTCATATATTAAACGTCGTTACCACAGCTTAATTCTATCATATTAATACGAAGTTTACATTAAAATCATAACAGCAGTGCTTTAGTCAAAGGTAAGTGTTGCGTAGTGGATAGTCCTACCATGAAAACATTAAACGAGTTATGACATGTCACATGTGTAAAATATTTTGTTTTGTTTGGAAAAAGTGGTATACCCCGCGGGTTATATACAGGAAAATTCGATAATGCATTCACCCTACAAAGTCTACCACCACTGCGAACATTCATTTGCTTTAACCACGGATCTTTGTTCAAACACACAACGCACGTAAACATCATGCTTATTATTATAATTTCAATATATTTCATGCAGAACACAAGCAGAGGAAGCAAAAATATACAATAAATGCCTTTTTAGTTTTTTTATCGAGCATTTCCCATGAGTGAGTGTGTAGCATTAGGCTGCATTCACTCTGTGCAGATTGTACTAAACGCACAGCAATTCCCCACTGGGTTATCGAAATCAAACCGTCACCGCTGACCCTGCTTGAAAGCCGAGTGCGGAAGGCGGGACAATTGCCCCATCCAGTTTTGTGAACAGCATTAAGGCGAGTGCTGTGCTCGCGCTGCATAAATGTGTGGATTTGCTGTCTGCACGGACGCAGCACACACATGTCAATTTCCCTGTAACATCATCAAGCTAATTGGTGAGCGATGTCTCCCATTGCTCATGACCCTGTGAATGGAGTGCCTTGTTTAAACGAATGATACCGGGCGAATATGAGTTTTAGAAGGACGATAGACAAATTGTTTAAATATTAGTAACTATCACCCACAGCGTTTAGACTTCCCATATAACACTGGTTTAACATATTTAACTTGCTGATGAGATTGAATTCAGTCTAAACCTGTCTGAGGTTGACCATTTTAAATTCAGTACCGTACATTTTACTGGGAAATATCAATTGGCTGATGATTGCCATGAATCAACAAATAATCAAATAGTTGTAGTGTACTGAATGCTTTATTTGTTTGCTTTCCGTATTTCGTTAAACACTGAAATGTTAAATGTGTCAGTGAACATCCCTTACAGTGTAAGGTTCCTCTTTGTTATCTGTATTAGGTTGTCATTACACTTTGCTTTGCAGTTGCGTTGAGTTAAATGTTGTTCAGACAAGCTCATTTGGCAAAGACTGCTACTTTGCCAAAGAAGCGGACAAGCCCCAATATTTACAGCAGCTGGTTATCATGGGCTTGTAGTCAAGAAGTGGAGGTGGGGCAGTTGATTCACCATGCAATGTCAAGATATCATTCCTATGATATTATTACACTTGTTTACCAAAGGAGGAGCCTCACTGAGTTCCATGGGATTCTTTTTTCCAGAGGGTTTTGCAAAGCGAGACCCTAAACAATAACAAATTAGAATGTGCTAGTGACAATACGATCACATTTAACTGTGTCACTGACATCTCCAGGACTTACTGAGAAGTATGCTTTTTAAGTTCAGTAGGTAGGCAAAGTACATTTTTAGATCAATGAAGTTAACTTACTAAACAAAAACTGTATTAATATGGAGAGAGTACATAGGAGGTTTCTCTGACGGTACCCGCAATGGGTGAATATTCTATAATCAGTAGGTATTCATGTAAAATAAAATGTGCAAGTACGAGTCAAAACAAAGCATACAAAATCATTGCATAGTAAAACAATCATCAAATCACCCAGATTGCATCCGATCTCATCGGATCTCGGAACCTCAGTGGTCTCGAGCCGAGATGGTGCTCGGTTGGTGACCACCGTGCATTAATCAGGTGTCGGAGGTTGCTGCCAGTTACATTACAGGCATTAGAAGGCAGTGAAGAAAAATATCATGCTATTCTATGCCCCCGTGTTTATGTTCCCTGCCTTCGCCAACCCACACTGACCAGTATCTGGTGGCACAGTGATTAGTACACTGCGCTGTGAACTCGGCCACCTGCACACCCGAGTTCAATTCCCTGGTCATGGGTAACATTCGTATCAAGTGATGTCTGAATATCTGAACCAGTCATGGATCCTCCCCCCTCCCCTGCCATCACTGACCAGCACGGTGAAATATGGTGGGGGGGGGGGGGCTCAGTCAGCAGTGGATTGACAGAAAGGGCCATACCCACACGTGTACACATGGTAAAACAATATATAGACAGCACCATGCAAGCCCAACAAGGGGCATATACACACATGTACCCTGAACCAGTAGCTAGCCACACTTCTGACCTCTTAATAAGGATCACGGGTGAATAAAACCATAATGTATTTATATATTCTTTTGGGATCGGATGTTAGAGTTTTTTCAATTGCAATCAGTTTAGATAGTTTTATTTGACTAAACTATCATTGTGTAGTGACTTGTTACGTCACAACCGTGCGAGTCTGTACACACACATGACGTCACTACGTATGTGTGTGTGTGGGAATGACGTCACGGCCGGGTCGGGGTGTCTGGAGGCTGTCGGTCAGTGCCACGGGGGTTGTGTGAGGCCGTGGCACTCTGTATGAACCCGGCCGGACACGTGACCGGATCAAGGTGGGGGCCCCAGGGGGGACCTTTGGGGCCACGTGGCCAGGAGCAGAGCCTTCTCGAGGGTTCGAGAAGGTGGGCGTGGCCTGGGTGTGGCCTGGCCACGCCGAGGCGCATATAAGGGGGCCCCGCACCTTGAGCGGGGCTGCTCGGGTCCGGGATGAAGATGCCTCATGAAGAAGTGAAGAGAAGCCTCAAGTTAGCGTGGCCAAGCAGTAGCCCTCCTGACTTGGCCACGCCAGTTGTTATCCGAGTGTCAGTGTTAGCGAGGATAGGTCCGGTGGTCACCACCCTATGTGTAGTGTAATTACAAGTTGTGTTCATAAATACTGTTGCCTCCCTATAACAGTGTGTGCGCCTCTATCAAACCATTACAATTGTAATGCGTTCTGTTATTGTGTTCTTTATGAAAACTCTGCATACTGTTTCTCATAGTCGGCTTTATTGTATCCGCTGCAACGTTACTTGGAAAAGTGTTATTCTATTCATCGAGTAATTATCTTTTATGGATAGTTACGTAGGCTCTACCACTCACATAAAGTGACCTATTTATCCTGCACGAAGTGTGTTTGGGATATTTATGAGCACCCACAAGGGAATTAAACCCAGGAATAATAAGTTATCTTTTATGATCAGCTTTCACTGTACACCATCATGGAGAGAAAAAAAAGCATTATGACCAATGTTGGATGTACCAGTAGAGGCAGGGGCAAAGGGCTCGAGCAACCATTAGCAAGCATGTAAGGGCCCAAGTTGCTCAAGGAGCTACACAGTCATAAAAAAATGTTGGAATGCATCAAATATCAGCTCAAATTAAAATCCTAACAAACATAGCAAGATGATTAACATTAAACGTCAATTATTATTCTCTATCTTGTCAGCATCTCTGTTCTCTTGTATCAAAACATCTCTCTATCTCTGGCCATTTCACTTTTTAAGTTGAAGGGTCCCCCCAAATTGGGGGGCAGTTCCACACGGCTGACTGAATTGGCAGGTTGGTGGTAGAGTGGAGGCAACGGAATGTCCACTGGGTGATCGCGTCATCAGTGGTAAAATGGGTCACATCTGTGCAATGGGGGGAAAGGAGAGGTGTAAAACGTTATCCTGCTCATGTGGATTTTGGTGTTCTCACAAGGGTACACTTTCCCAAAGTACGAGATGGTCTTTGCATCAATGCATTGTCACATGAAAGTTGGGAGGAAACTTGAAAATCTTGTCAATTGTAGCAAAAATGTACCATTCACTTTAGCGGTGTGAATGATGTAACGATATTTGTGAGTGTAGTGGGAGTTCATCCACACTTCCTTCCCCACCTCACAATCCCCAGACTTGTGTGTGTGTGTGTATATATAGTGGAATCTAACTGCATGTCATCTGTTTAAATGACAAAATAATGATGATGCTTGTTTGTAAACAATTGGAATTAGTTTTCCTCGTAGAAATGTTTTAAATCTATGACACCACTTGCATGTTTTCAATATTAATTGATTTATGTTTATTTTCCAATGGAAGATTCAAATCTTGCCAATATACGGTATGCAAACAGATCGATTTCTATGGCAGGCAAAACAAGGAAATGCCCCAAGCACCCATTGTTCTCATTCAATTATGATGCTTCTACTCAATATTGCCTTTGCATAGTCATTGACAGAAGTAAACGTGCACTCTAATGGGCTGTTTAGTGTGTGCATATTATCAGGGCAACGGTTATAGACATGCATATCCTGTGTTCAAATTACCAGCCATCAACTGTTTAAAGGATTGAATTTTTTTACATTAACAGAATACAATATTTCGATTTAAAGCTTTCGTGAATGCAGGGATTCATCTTCTTGGTTCTTTCGGTAAAGTCACGTAGAAGGGAAGAAATAAAATAATAAAAATAAAACATAATAAAATTATTTTAAAGCTTTCGTGACTGCAGGGATTCATCTTCTTGGTTCTTTCGGTAAAGTCACGTAGAAGGGAAGAAATAAAATAATAAAAATAAAACATAATAAAATAATTCTCACGACGTGAGCATACAAACGAATTGGAAAATTGGAATAATGTTTTGGTCTATGAACTATAACTTTGAAACACTCATTCGTGATTGTGTTGCTTACACCTAATGGTATTTACATTAGTGGCATGTTTTAGCCATTGATTATTGTCAGGTGAATAACAAAAATAAGCCAAGTTTTATCCATCTCCTTTTATAATTTTTGTAAAATAAATTTAACTTGCTATGTTTTCCTCTACTGGTCGATTTAAAATTAAATATGAATCACATGTTTAACCAGGCGTTTCAGAATTTGGGGACATGAACTAGAATTGATGTTGCATAAGTCATGTGGTGTTTTCATTAAACATTCAAACTGCCAATGCCAACATAGTTTCTTGTATTCACATGCCTTTTGTGAGACAAGGCACACATACATTCTGTAATTGATCAATAATGCCGAATACTGTGTGCATTGTTTAATATTTAGGCTGCATGTTAATTATCTACATTCAAACTGTTCCACCAAGAAAAAATATTTTTCAAATGACAAGGGAAAATAATTGGCATTTTCAGTTTAAAGTGGGTCTCAGAAGTCCATGCTACACAATCAATGAATTATTTTTCATAAATCCAGCTGAGAACACATTACGATACAATATCTCTTTGTCAGACCTGAGCTGTAGTTTCACCTTTGTGATCTCTGGTCACATAACATTGATTTTACATTCTCAAGGTGAAAGTAGCTTACATTCCACTTTAGCATGCACTTGTGTGCCACAAGGTTTTTATTCCTCGAGTCTTAAAAATAATGTCTGAGTGTTGTTGTTGTTGTTGTCTGTGTGAATGTAATGCATAATAGGAGGGCGTGCAGTAATATCAAGGAGTGTAGTTATAACTCCTTACAAATATGGTCAGCATCCAGAATTCCCTCAAGACCTTCACATTGTACAAAGGTCAGGTGCTTTAAAAAATTTTTTTTACAAAATCTCCAGCAAGAATTTGAGGGGCGCCCCTTCAATGTGACCAAATAAGCAACAAAAACTGACTGGGGGAATTATTACCTTTTTCGCCTGCTTTGCTTCAAACAGGACGTAGATAGCCTCTGTGTCAACCAATGTGTTGCTGAGTGTCTTCCATTGTCTCCCACAGATACCAACAAGAAAGTGAAGGATGTCCTTGGGGAGTTCCGTGAGGGTGGAATCCTTTCCAAGTATGACCCCGAGCAGGTAATCTCCGCGGGTCATTATTTTGGTTGAACCGTGCTCATTGCAATTGTGATTACCGGCCGCGTGCTTTTTCAGGGAAAACTGAGATGAGATTAGCCAGCCGGTGCCAATGTCTGATCTCGATAGAAATTGACCATGGCTTGGTTTTTGTGGTTATCCTCACTTCAAAATATCTTGTTGCAATTCCAGTTGGATATATAAAAAAAAATATCCTATGAATTTTGACATTTCGATTCTGCATAAACCTGCACTTTCAGCAGTCACATAGGACAAATATTGTATTTTATGGTAAGTTGCTTATGCAGACTTAAAATTATGATGGTTAGAGCTATAGAGCACTGCATGGGTGTTCCAGGCAATGTAATGCTCACTCAATCATCCGTGTAATAGCACTGTATCTGCCGTGATGCATGTTGTTTACTGCTGCTACCTTGAAATGAGCGAAGATGCATCCTTTTGATTAGGTCGTGCTTTTGCACCGAACTTCATGATTGAGGAAAATACATTTGTGTCCATGTAGCCTATTATCGCCGAGATGGAAAATTATTCCCCGTACATGAATTGCAACTGCTGTTGAATAATAAATGTGATGAAAAAGACATCAAGCCTCGCAGAGGAAATGTGTCTTTTTTACACTTGTGCTTAAATAAAAGTATTTTTTTATAAAATTATATATATAAATTAAGTACAACATTTTAAAAAAACATAACTATATGTTCGTTTAGTTCAAAAGCAGGCAGCATGAGGTTTGAAGTTCAGAGCATTACATAGTGAATAACCATGCAATTGCATTCGAGTTAAATGTAATTTGCAGCAGTTAGAGCACATCATTCTTCGATACCTGCATGCAGACACATACTTATTAAGAGGTCGTAGAAAATGTTTCTCATTGCAAAATAGGATTTTGTTATTGAACATATAGAACAATACACCTTCCCTTCAAAACACTGGAGCATATGTTTTATTTTAATATAATTACTCCTGTGGTTCCATTTGTTATTCACACAGCTTGTTCAGCAAGAGGCCATTTTTTCTCCCTTTTGGAACACTATGCTAATGTTTTCAAATTTGGCATGAAACCAACCATTGAATGCACGCAGTGAAAAGCACAGGCATAAATTTGCTTCTCTGTTGTCATTGAGTCATCCCTTTTTCTTCTATTGAAAAGGAAGCAATAACTCCGTAATTTAGAATCAGATTTTATTCTTGGCAAAGCTAAACTAAATCCATGGTATCCATGTTTTTTCAGTGAACTATTTTTTTTATGTTAGATTTTAAATGTGTTTCCTTTGCCTTCTTTAGTAACTCAATCCAAATGATCAATCGCTCATGTATAATTACAGGGCAAAGCATTTTAAATTTAGATGCCCTCTGCAGAATGTGAAACCACGTATAGAACTTGTACATGACCCGGAAGTGAAATCATCAGCCTTATTCAGTGTCTCATAATTGGTTCGTCCTGCCAGCTGACTGTACTCTTTCACCATGTGCGTGAGTAATAATTTTAGATTTGTGAGCTTTCACAATGGGGATAAACAAGAGGTTCAATGGCACACTTCTTTGCTGTTTTCTACACTCGTTGGTGACTGAGCTGAGACTAAACAAATGTCACATCTCTGAACCTTTATCTTTCATCTCAAGTAGCCACTTGTGGCTCATATTCAAGACCTTAGTAGGACTGGATCAATGTCCTGCCAATGGAATTAGTCACCTACCTTCTCGTGCTAAACAGTATTTTTGTCAATTTTATGACATTTAAGATGCATTGTTAGTATTCACTTCTTCAAGCCGTGTTTAGTTGGATTCAATATTCCATAATAGCACATCTGGACATGCCATTCCTCATTTGCAATGAGTGATGGTGTGGAGCATCGGATGTATAAGCAAGGCTTAATTACATGCAGGGTGGGGCATGTGGAGGCTTGCATTTAAAGTTCACCATGGAATGCATTTAATTGAGTCGGAGCTTTTACAGTCCACAAATTTGCCTCAACAGTAATTGCATTGAGTAATAACATAAACAAAGCTGCCTACTTCACCATAATTCTTAGCTTTCGACACAACCTATAAATAGTTCAAGACAAGTGATGACATTCGAAAAAAATATAAAATATAACATTTGCGATAAGGCTGGAGGACTGAACACTCGTCTGACATCGTAGCATTTTCTCCAAGCAGGAGAGGGGGACCTTTTGGCACCCGTAGGCCATAGATGACCCATATCACTTTGTTTCATATGGCCCACAGCCGCATGAGGCCTACCACTTTGAAATGGCTCGCAAACTATATTTATCCATCCAATTTACATCAAATAACATTTACAGCATGTAACATTCTTTGATGATAGAGTTATTGCAATCTGCTGCCTCCGTAAAAAGTGTATCCTTCCACAGAGTGGCTTTACCTGGAAGCTAGGTCGTGTTCAGCTGGTTGTGCATATATTGCAATTGTGGAAGCCTGCTTTAGAATGCTGGGGGCATCTATTCTTAGGACTACAGCTGCATGAAATATCGTCGGTGGGGTTCAACATAGTGTACAAAATCTGTTTACTATTTACTTATACAAAATCATCAAAAAACAATGCATTGTTTTTGCACAGTGGTGTGTATCCAGCATGACATGCAGGTCTGGGCTCACTGGATTCGAGCCTTATGTCTTGACGTGCACTTTTATATCTCATGGATTGACATTTGGCCTTTTCTCTGTCTACAACTATATAAGCTCTTGTTATAGTTTCCTATCCTGGTATAAATCACTGAATATTGAACACGCCAATGAATGCATCCATTTCCCCCCCCCCCAGCCGCCTTCCAAGCCCTCTATCATGAAAAACCCCCATTCACAAATTAAGCCTGCTGGAAATATTGAGCCTTGCCCTCAAAGGACCTCCTACACAGTAATGATGGTGTCCCATTAATATAAACTGAATGGCTAACACAATGAGCTACAGATGTGCCTCGTATTTGATACATGTGGCTATATTAATTTCTACTGGTAAATGTGTGCACACTTAGAACATCAAATCATACCCTGCCAATAAGTATGAGCTCACGGCGAGCTATTTCCCGTGCGTGAGATGTACACTTTCGTATTCTGTTGTATTGACGTGACAATGTCTACATGCAATATATATTATTTTATTTTAACATTATTTGAAGGGGAAATTACAATCTTAGCAAAATTTGATAGAATGCACAGGAGGTATTCTCACATAAATATAAATGTTACTTAAATGACCGGGAAAGATATCCACCGGACACTAATGTTCACGGATGGTCACAATCTGGACATATGGACAAAATATCATAACAAATAGGACATTGTGTGCAATAATGCTTCGTGGCCTAAGATTATCATCAGCTGCTTGCACAAATTGCCACAATTAAAGAAAACAATTGCCAAGTGTTTTATAGAGTAGCAACATTGCTGTGCGATGCATGCTTTATATATTTCGAAGACAAATACTTTTTTTCCACGTCTTCAATGGGACACTTTCTTCATGTGGCCAAGAATATTTTGTGGGCCTTGAAGGCCTGAGGAGCTATAGTGGAGAGGGGCACCCATCCAGTATTGCTCCACCATGACCTTCATAATGTGAGGAGGTCTTCATCCATCAGTGAATATAGAGTGACTGATGATGATGATGACACTTTTACAAGATTTTATTGATTAAGTATTTAACATGTGGTGAAGTAAGTTACAGTATTTGTATAGATGAATGGAAATGTTAGCATACGCAATCACAATCGCCTTTTCTTTTCAATGAATACACCAGGCATGCACGTAACAAGGCAACTGCAATTGATTCATTTTACAGAAAAGCAAATACCACTATATGTACACCCAATCTAGGTCTATTATTCATACACATATATCCATGGACTCCTGCTCACACATGCATTGCCCTAATGTGGGTGATAACAATTCTGGCAGTATGTATATTTTCATTTGTATAATTATACAGTATGTTTTTAGTATATCTTCTTGGTTAGAGCAGGTCTGACCTGCTTTCCACCTGAGGACGGCTGCTTGCGTTGTGGCCGAAACGTCGTGAGAATTATTTTATTATGTTTTATTTTTATTATTTCCATTCTACGTGACTTTACCGAAAGAACCAAGAAGATGTTTTTAGTAATTTTCCAGTGTTTAGAAATGTATATTAATGCATTGCTCTACCAGTGTGGATATTGATTTGCCAACTACGTTTACACATTTACACATATACAGCCAGGTGTGCATATGTGAAAGCACCTCACATATTCAGATGAACACTCGGGTGGATGTGCCTGTCATGAATAATGGCCCTTAAAGGTCAGGTTTTGCTATTGTGAGGCACGGCCACGAGGAGCATTTAAAATGTGCTTCTTGTGTATGCCTTCTTCACGTCGCACGCCGCACGACACAAGAACCAGTTGCGTTAACCCTACCAAAGTTCAAAGTTCAAAGACCACTGGAGTGAAGGCAGCTGGGCACGGTGTCTGCTAGCCCCCTGTGTGTGCACAATACGTAGTCAGGTGTTTGAAAACAGGGCCTTGCTTATTCGCACTTTCCATATGAGAGGCACACTCCAGTTATGGTCCTGTGTGATAATACAGTCCTTTCAGAAATGACGAAACCACACAAAATTCACTCTGTCCTTATGATCCTTTCACACTGATGACTCACTGCCATTTTTAGGTTATTTTAAGCCTATAATAGAGTGAGGGTTTCTCTATGAAAGCCTTTTATGGATTGCTGTTAAGTGTACATAGCTTACCGCTTGCACAGATTGTAACCAAAAAGCATCCCCTGCGATGCCCAATGAAGGATTGAGTGTGGACAGTCCTGAGCCAATAAACACAACTCAGTGCTATCATTGAAAAACTGTCTTGTTATAAATCATCTTCCATCACATTGGACGCAAGAGCTATATATTTCCAAGCATCATAATTCAAAAAGTCTACCTTCCAAATAAAGAGCTCAAACATGAAACAAAAATGGCATTGCCCATACTCATACAGGAGATGTTTAATTTTAAGGAAATATGTTGATTTTACTCTGCGGACATTTACTGCATATGCTGCCATGGTGTACTGGTGAGCACACTGGACTTTCAATCCAAAGGTCGCCTGTTCAATCTCTCGGCAGTTGAAACAATGGACACGTTTCTTAATTCCACCCAACAGTAATAATAGGTTTTGCGTGTGGCTGGGAGAAAAAAGTGTGTGTGGGTAATAACATCTCTTCCAAGACGTAGGCCAATATACCCTCTCGTGGTGCCCTTTAGAATCCCCTGTAATGAAGACCCTTACGCCAGCAGGGGTACGAGAAAGAAATTGCAGGGCTGCACCTTTAGCTCGTTTACTTCATACAGGGTGAGAGATAGAAGTGATAATGGTGTCTGGTCGAACTAAGCTAGCACCTTTATCACGCATCACTGGGAAGCTGGTAAAAGTGTATTGATAACTTGTTTGGAGAACACCTGTAGGATGGTGTCTTCATTTGGAACTGTGCATGGCCATGTGAGTCCCTAGATACTGCGAATAACACTTAAACTAATGGTAAGTGCTTTCATGCTCTGCCTTAGCACGTCACGCAATTTCAAATTTGCTAAATCTCTAAAACACGAATGTATGAGTCGTGATCATTTAAACATACCTTTATATTAGATTGTTCTACAACAATGTGATTTGTTTCCAATAACTACCACAACGCTGTTGTCCGTGAGCGTTACCTATCCATCTTTAAACTTGGGTTAAAATCCTGTAAAAATGCTGTTTCATGGTTGCTTAAACAAAATAGATCACATTAAATCACTCACTGTCTTCCTACTCACCAGAGCATTAGCTAAAAAACAAGACAATCTCTCTCATTATAATGTAAATGCTTACCCCGAGCTCTCCATACTCTGATGGTGCTTTGTCTTTGATTTGTGCACCTTTTGGCGTCATCTGGTCCAACATCATGTGAGACTAGGCTCTAAGAAAAGCTGTCTAGGGTGTGGACCAATCAATTTCAAGGACAGTGCATACATTATCAGAGTTGTCTTTTTGTTTGCATTTTGACCGCAAGTGTTGTGGTTAATGCAAACATGATCCCTTGTATAAAGGTGTCAATTTTGTTGCCAGGTTAAAGGGTAAAAAAACTATTATTAATCTCTCTCATTCGCTTCAAAATCCATGACTCCCTCTCCTGCGTGCTTCTTTCTTCTCATGTTCATTCCCATCACTTCATCTCCCTCCTCATCTGCCTTTCCCCGCTCCCACTGGTTCAGTTATACGGCACTGCCTTCCCAATCAATCTCATGGTTTTTGTTGTTGTAGAATGTAGCGTTTCTCTTTCTCCTCTGATACTCCTACAGTCTGGAAAATTCCTTGCATTGTTTGTCTATTTTGGACTCAGTCTATTTATGGGACCCTGTCACGGTGTACTGGTGAGCATGCTGGACTTGCAATCCAGAGGTTGCCAGTGTTTGGTTAATCTTCCGGTTGAGGCAGATTAGAAAATGGTGCAACTTTCTAAGATTGCCTCCGCAGTTTCTAAAATTCTACCCTTCCCCCTCAGACATATAAATGAGTGCACCGCAGTTCGTCGATTGGCAAGTTGTATGTGGTGGAGTAAAGTCACTCAATCAATGTTTATTTTATGTGCCAATATCGCACTCAGTAAAGTAGGCATCAGTACACATTACAGCAGAATGGGAACGGTACAGGGGCAAAGAGCAAGAGGAATGAAAAAAGTGCGGTTACTCGGCCAGCAGTGGCATGAACAAGCAGTTTCAGGGCTGTACCTTTGTCCAATGTATTTTGATATAATGTTATCTATTTTTAATAGCTGAAGCTTCATCAAGTTCTCCTCAGTTTATATCTGATTGCATGTGGTGTTTAAATACTGTCGTGTACCGTATTTATCCAGAGAGCTTACCTGAGAATCAAGTTTAAATAAAGTTTATTTTTCGATTTAAAGCTTTCGTGACTGCAGGGATTGATCTTCTTGGTTCTTTCGGTAAAGTCCCTTCTACGTGACTTTACCGAAAGAACCAAGAAGAAAAAGTTTATTTTATTTGGTACACGGATGTGCGTGAGCACAGCAATAACAAAACACAGACATCAATATTGCACAGAACGAGCAACAGGGTGCTTAGGGAATATTGGACACCTAATTTTTTTCACGTATTTAACAGTTGTTTCAATGAAACACACGAATCAAAAACTGTGCAAATGTAATCTTAAAATGATAGGTACAGGGTGCAGGTAAGCTCTATATTTTAGTCTAACTGAACCATAAACACACGCAAATCAACAAGGACAGTGCAACATATGGGAGCAAGAGGTGGCACAAAAGTTACATACATGTGCAAGTATGCTCTGTGTTGTGAGTATTGTGTAGCATTTTTTTTTTGTACTTGACGGCAGGGTGAAGCAGTGTTAACACTCTTTATTTACCATTTCTCCTTTGCTTATTGTTGCATTGCGACAAAACACTCACATACATGTGGGTGGTTCAGCAGCAGCAGTCAGAAACTTCTAAAGATGGGTCAGCATTCTGTCTAAATCTTGACTTAAAGCTTTAGTGACTGCAGAAATTCATATTCTTTGGGTCTTTCTGTAAAGTCACGTAGATAGGTTCAAAGAAAATAACAAAAAAACTACGACGTTTTTTTCTCCTCCTGATGACGATCGCTTGTGTTGTGATCGAAATGTCGTAGTTTTTTTGTTATTTTTGTTATTTATTTGAACCTATCTACGTGACTTTACCGAAAAACCCAAAGAATAAGCATTCGGTCTACTCTGCTGTCTCCTGCATCCACCTTGACAGTTTCAAGCCTGCCATATCGAAATGTCCTTATAAGCAATACAACACATGGCACAATTTCACACTCAGTTTTACATTGTTGTGTCTTGAAGGTCAATAACTATTCTGTAATACTGAAAGAGTGTATTGAAAGTCAAACCAGGCGTTCGCTTGATTGGATTATTGACTGCTTGTTAATATTTTCGGTGTGGTGAGTAGAGAATACTGTACTCCCTTTACAACTACAACGGTGTTTGGCAAACTGTGCCTCAGCACATTTGCACATATTTTGATCATTTGCTCAAACTCTCGAAATATTGAAGTTTGAACCATGCTCATTTTAACGAGGCAAGGGTCTATTGATGCAGCCTGTTTGTGAACGGTGATCTGTGGGAAATTCAATGTGACGTAAAAAACTAAATTACAGCCGGTCATGCCGAGATGATGCTTGTTTGTATTTTATCGTGCTTTTAACTCTGTGAATTCATGCTGAATATCTATTAAAACAGTTAAATCAGCCATAAAACAACATCACGTGTTTGTTGGGAAATAGGCAGGTTTAGTAAAAGCCAGAAATGCGTTCAATGGAATTCACCATATTTTATGTAAAATTCACATTATTTAAATAATTCCACTGTATTTTTTTTTAAGTGTAACAACACCACTTTATGGTGCTAAAAATATATTTGGAAAAAGTGACTGCATGTTCTGTGCCCTTTGTCCTCGTATGAATGTCTGTGATAATCATTTCAACAATTTCATTTGTCCAGCCAATTGACTTTGAGGGATTCAAGCTGTTCATGAAGACATACCTAGAGGCAGAGGTCCCAGAGGAGCTGTGCCGACATCTCTTCATGTCGTTTACACGCACGGACAGGCACCCGGCTCCCCTGGGTCAGTCACAGTGTACGAGCACTTCACAGATCATCGAGACCGGTACCTGCCAGCACACACACGCATGCTTTCATTCACTTGTGATCTGTCAACTCTGCCACCCCTATGGGCCGGTATTACAGGGCTCATAAGTGAGTTTATTTGGGGTCACAATAACCCCCAGAAACATTTCAGATTCTAGACAAAGTACCTGATTTAGTTAAGTGCGGCGTAAATATCATATGTCTACATTTCTTTTTTACAATGTTTGCATTTTGAGTTCTGCTGCTTTAACCACGTAAAACAGCGCTTGACAATAAAAAAAACATTGAAAATGTTTAATGATCAAAAATATATCAGTAAAATTGTTACCAGGAAAACAACTCGTGTTACCGTGTTTGGAGTGCGCAAACCACTATCGCACCATTGTCTGTTTAAGCAGACATGCAACGTGACACTAATGCACTTTTGCACATAAACACATCTGTGCGACAAGCTGTGGCTCTCCTTTGCACAAATGCCAATTAAGCTGATATGTTCACAGCGCAATTGTCAGTTCGGTTATTTTATGAAACACTGTCAACAGGAATTAGACAATGATTTGTGCGACAAGTTTGTTTTCATTACATTGTCTCAATAATTTTTCGTGTGTCTTTCCGTACCTTGCAGACACAGGAAAAGCGTGCATTTCTGCTTGTATAATTTCATCATATTTTAGGGTTGCTTTCTCTAAAGTCATTGTATTGTGAATGATATGTATTGGGTAAACAAATACAGGGCAGTGCTCATTTGATCGCCTTCCAGATTCTTATCTCGAAATGTTACTTTTCATTTGGGATCAGATAACTCTTTTATTGAAAATTTCAACTCAGCAGGTTACAACACTTTAAATAATAATTGATCTCCTCTAATACAGTGCTGTCACTTTATTTAAACTGGCATAGCCGAATAGGATGGAATTCAAAGCAATCATAAACTTTGCAATGATTTTCTGTATTTGTCAGTGACTGAATGGGCTTAAATAATCAAATTGGCTAAACCAAAATATTGCAGATTGAGTGGATACTATTTCCATTCTGCGTATATGTGTCTTGAGCTCAAAAGACAGGAAATGCAAGTGCCTTGCCTGGCTCAGTTCCCTGAGAAGATGCAGTTGATCAGTGTTTCGAAACTCCACTCCTCATGACCCCTCCACTGTCTGCCTTTTATGTAATTGCCGATATTTCCTATTTGTATGCAAATGAAGCATTTGCACACCGCATGTATCTGATGGTTGGTAATTACGGAAAGCTGTGTACAGCTGTACCATGCATGGGGCTGGAGTTGACTCACTGGACACCCGTGCAGTTGAAACAACTTTCACTTCTGAGCTGCATCGCACAAGTACACTATAGTAATACAGTTTGTGGAAACAATACATCATTTGGACAACATCTCAGTTAACTAAATACACTCTACGTGGTGTACCTGGGATCCTGCATGTAATTTATCATGCAATTCTAGTTGTGATTATCCATTTTGTATTCATATCCCGGCCCAAATGTAGTGAGGTGTAGGTATGGCACTGATAAATATATTCGTCTAACATTATTGCACTCTTACTTTAGTCAAACACAGCTTTGCAGTTTAAAATGAGTAACTAACATCTTGTATTTTCTTTTTTTTGATGACGCCGAAATGAAAATATGGTATTACTTCACAAAAGCAACTTAATAATTCGCATTCGTATTTGAGGTCTATGATTATAATTATTGATAATTATTGCGGCCGGAAATAATGCAATGAAATGGTGACATTATTCTCCCAGGTGACCATTGTATTGTTGTCACATTCAGTCATCTGGAAGAAGATACAAACAATTGATGCCCTCCAACGTAGCATTGCTTATTTATGTCGTGCCTCATTGCTGTTCAATCATACTGGTAGGAACCTCCTGGTTACACCAGCCCACAGGGGATTATTGTGTCCGTCGTGCAGGGAGGGGCTGGGTGGGGAGGGAGGGGCTGGGTGGGGAGGGGAGGGTGGGGAGGGGCTGGGTGGGGAGGGTGGGGCTGGGTGGGGAGGGGAGGGTGGGGAGGGGCTGGGTGTGGAGGGTGGGGAGGGCCTGGGTGGGGAGGGGCTGGGTGGGGAGGGTGGGGCTGGGTGGGGGGGTGGGAGGGGTGGGGCTGGGTGGGGAGGGGCTGGTCACCCCGTGGTGCCCTTATAAAACTCAACGTTTAACCTACTCACGCCGGCTTATGCCCGCCCTCACAGTCGGGCATATTTGTGGTATACACCACGCCGCCGTTGACCCTGGCCATTGACGAGTAACCCAACGTTCCTACCAGCTCCCTCCGCAGGAATGTGTTTCTTACAGACCAGAGGCTAAAACACACCAACACCTCTCTGACTTGATACCAGTATTATTGCGAGAGCGTTTCCAGTGGAGAGCTTATTCTTTCAAAAATACGCCTGTGCCTACATAGCACTGATCACATGTGAAGGCAATTAATCTCAGCCAGAGGCCAGGTTTTTGAAAGAGATGGCAAAACTATAATTAATATCACCGTGGTCAACAAAAAAAACCAGAATAGATGTACATGATACAACCATTCTGCATCACTGTCTGGGAAAGCAGCCTCAATCATTAAAAAAAATACTCGCTGAAGATTGTAAATATTGTGAGGGGACCTATATACTGCTGATGGAAATTATAACTGATGTAATTATTAGGATGGATAACTAGCTGTTTGCCACACCTGCCACTGAAGCAGTTTGCACAAATCTGACAGTTCAATTTAAGCATGGTCTGATAATGCTTCAGGGCTATTCAGGGCAATATAAATACCGTACACGGTTCGGCACTTCTGTATGTGTTACTGAATCAGAATGAGCACATGGAGGCCACTGCTAAGCTTTTAACTTGACGAAATGTTTTATTAATATAAAAATGAATGTTCGGAAAACTGGTCGGATTAAAGCATGTTTCGGGCGAGTGATAAGAGGGATCAATGTGCGTCAAGTGAGACGTGATTTATTTCACGTGTGCCTTGCCTCATTGTGAGTCTGCGACGCTGATGATAACGTGGGCACGCCTTGCAATGCAGCTGCTCTGGATCACCAGTGGTCTGAGGCATGGGTTCAAAACATCTTCAAAGTATTCTCCTCTGGTTAAAAGTGACTTCCTGCTCAAGTGAGTATGAATGTGGTGCTCATCTCTTATTAACGACACTGAACCGGTGGTGGAAATTCCTCATTCCTATGATAGGGGAACATCTTTCTTCAGGAAAACTGCCATTGCCTTCCCCACAAAGTGGTACTCATAGTATTAACCCCAGGGGGATTCTGGGCAGAGTCGACTCACAACCAGGATTTGAACTTGCAACCTTTTCCAAAATCGACTGCTTTTGTTCATGTTTTGGTTCTACATTTAGCAACTCGTGTGGAATAAGAGGCCAGGTTACCAAACAGAGGAGCTCTCTACAGCTCCCTCTAGTGGAGGCTCTTTCTGCCAGCATAGGCATGAGCAATAATTTGCAGGGCTGCACCTTTACCTAATCAGTAGCTATTTCGTCAGGAATTGTGCTGTTTATTCCATAAATAGACTTCACCGATGTATGGAGATGTAAAGCTATAGTGAGACAGCTGTGATACAGCATTAGGGGGTGGGGGCGCGGGGCAATTATGAGAGACATGTCTGCAAATTTGACCATGTCCATTTGGCTGTAAAACCGTGGCCTTTGCAAACATTTTTCTCCACTTAAGTGTCTTAATAGCCTGAGCAGATAACATTGTAGCCATAGCTTTCATGTGAGCTTGTGTGCACTTTAGATAATGCATTGGATTTGGGTAATACGATAAAAGCAATCTAAATCATGATGTGTACCAAAATGTATCTCATAACAATTTCAATCCCTCATTATGAATATTATTTAAAGACAGAAATGTAATATCGTCCGTTATTTTTATCGTCCCTTTTTATGCCTCTTAACCTAAGCCATGGGTTTTATATTAAGGATAAATACGACGAATTGGATGAGTGAAGTGCTGCATTGAATGGCAGGCTGTGTTTTAATTGTGGATTGAGGCTCACCTCTCCTATTACCCTTCTTTTTGTAGACAGTGGCAAGGCCGGTGAGAAGAGGCTTGGCCAGAAAGGCGGTGGGGTCGGTGGACCGAGTCTTGTAAAGTCTGCTTCTCTGGGGGATGTCAGCCAGACACAGGCTGTGCACCTCAAGGATATTGTGTGCTACCTCTCGCTGCTTGAGGGCAGCCGACCCGAAGACAAGCTGGAGTGTAAGTTATATTTTACCATTCACATGGCCACTCGTGCAGCCCTCCTGCAGTTCGTACATCTGCCCTGTGCACTAATGCAGCTTTACAATCGTCCTTCCACGCAGCCATCCGTTCACTCTTTTCTTTCACGTAGCTACAAATCCATTCATTTAATTATCAAATCCTCCGTTAGATTAAGCAAGCAGTCATTTGTTCACTCATATAGCATACATTCATATTAATCTATTAATTTGTCCGGTAATCCAGTCATTCATATATTAAATCATAATATTACTTCACCCATAAATCCACCTCTGCAGCATTCTTTGAAATACATAAATTACTTGCTTTTTCTGACATAGCCTGCTCAGCATGAAATCCAAGACTCCTCAGTTTTATCCTCATCTCATTCAAGCACGATATTTTATGGATGCATAGTTGTAAAGAATGCTATGTGGCTATTTTTTTGACTTTGATGCCTTCTGCAGAATCAATGTTGTATAAATTATGAGATTACACGGAGAAAATTCTTAATTATGTGGGAGCACCATCAGGGCCAGCACTACATATTGCATGGCACACGTCAGTTTCTTTATATCACCTTGAAAGGGCCAGGGGGACATTATGAAGAGGGCCATGTCTTGATACGCTCCTCATTTATTTGTAAATGTTAATTCTCATTGTTTTAAAATATGGTTACAAAAGGTAAATTAATGAGCATTGTTTTTAGTATTCTTTGGATCTTTCGGTAAAGTCACGTAGAACAAAAAAATTACCAAAAAACTACGACGTTTCGATCGCAACGCAAGCAATCGTCATCAGGAGGAAAAGAAAAGGAGGAGGGAAAGCTGCTGAGGCAGGCTGTTTTAAAGGTTTTAAATCGGTGTAGCCCAAGGGTCATAAACGAAGTAGGCGGGGCTAGTGATGTTAAAGTGAGAAATTTGCATGTCAATGTAAGATCGGAGAGCTACCTCCACGATGAGGGTATGGAGGTGGCCATTGTATTGTGAGAGATTTGCATGTCAATGTAAGATCAGAGATTAGCATGTCAATGTAATATCAGAGATTAGCATGTCAATGTAAGATCAGAGATTAGCATGTCAATGTAAGATCAGAGATTAGCATGTCAATGTAAGATCAGAGATTAGCATGTCAATGTAAGATCGGAGGGCGAGTTCCACATCGAGGGCGTGGAGGTGGCTATTGCAATGTGGGAGATTAGCAAGTCAATGTAAGATCGCAGAGCTACCTGCACGACTACGAAGCTGCGGAGGTGGCTATTGCAATATGAGAGATTAGCATGTCAATGTAAGATCAGAGATTAGCATGTCAATGTAAGATCGCAGAGCCACCGCCACGTGGAGGACGTGAGCGACAGTGGCTGTCTTAAATGACATTTAACCTGTTAATGTAAAATCAGAGAGTCGAAAATAACAACTAACATCGGAAGGTAGGATGGAAACATCACAGCCAGTTATGACTTAAACTGGTTAATAACGTCCTTCCAATGATTGCTCAGTTTGTACCCATCTTCTCGGTTGAAATTGTGTCTGTGTCTATTTATCTGGATGGCTTCATGAACGAGTCTTTGTTGATAGCCGGTGGGTTTGCAAAGTACCTTCGTCTTGGAGAAATCAATTTCGTGTGAGCCCACCACATTGAAACAATGATCAGCCACGGCCGAGGTATTGGTCCTATAGTGTTTCAGATCTGCCTTATGTTCACGAAGATGGTTCTTTTTTCCTCCTGATGACGCCTACATGAACATGCTAATCTCTCACATTACAATAGCCACCTCTGCGCCGTCTCCGTGGAAGTCGCCCTCCGATCTTACATTGACATGCTAATTTCTCACTTTAACATCACTAGCACCGCCCACTTCGTTTATGACCCTTGGGCTGCACCCATCTCAAACCTTTAAAACAGCCTGCCTCAGCAGTTTTCCCCCTCCTTTTTTTGCTCCTGATGACGATTGCCTGTGTTGCGATCGAAACGTCGTGGTTTTTGGTAAATCTTTTTGTTCTACGTGACTTTACCGAAAGACCCAACGAATGTGAATTCCTGCAGTCACGAAAGCTTTAAGTCAATTGTTTTTAGTCTTCGAAGAATGTGTCGTCGTTAAGTGCGGCGGCCTGTGGAATGAACAAATGGAGCAATATGTCACGTCGTTTTTTGCTGAGTTTCTATGACACCTGCTTGATCATTGAAATTAAATGCTCCCATTGTCATCCCCAGCATTACCAGATTACTAGAGAAATCATTTTAGCAATTGAATCATATGGTGATGCTTAGAAAATGTGATGCCACCAGCTTCATGACCCACGGCTTCATTGACCATATGTTAACGTTTGCATCAAGATGTACTACTGCGTGGTATAGCGCATTGGGGATGAGGGCCGCCCATTGTATGCAAAGGGGTAATGGTACTCAGGGGGCTGGAGTGTGCATCTATTGGTAGATCATAAGTGGTGATGTGAAGCATGGGTTTCCGAATTATTGAATCCTTTTGTTGAGCTTTAAAACTGAACCAAATGCCCCAGTGACGATGAGACTTTTACACGCAGAGGCATAAACAAAGCTCACGGTGCATAAGTTCTATTTTGATCATAACTAGTATCTGGGGTGGAGCTGTGGTACAGTGGTCAGTGCACTGCACTCTGAACCCACGGATCTGAGTTGATTTCCCGCCATGAGTCACATCAATGGTGAGTGACATCTGGGCATGTCCTGGGTCCTCAATTCATCATCCCTCGTGATTAAGTATGGTCAAACAACCTCAACATGGCTTAGGGAGAAGACCCTACGTGTGTACGTATGTGGATTTGACAGAGCGTTGTAAATGTAATATATCAATATAGACTTGTTGAGTCATATGAACTTAGATATTGATCCTTCACTTTTTCTGTTTGTCAGCCAAACAGTTTACCAGCAATGTGCTTTAGAAGCAGAATGTAGCTCAGGTGAAAAAGAAGATCCTTACAATTTGCACATTACGAGGCTAAATTGCCAAGTTACTTGGGATAAATATATCACAGCTGGATTAGTCTCGCTGACGTTCTGGCTTGACTCGTACTGGAACCAGACGCTGGTAATGCCCCTTTTTCCGTGAAATAAAATTGCCTTAATTTTGTTGTTGTTCACGGACTGTCAATTTCTCTGGTGCTGATCATGTGTGTGGTTCGAGATCCTGCATTGGTAAATATCATGAGTACCCCCGTTTCCATTATACAATCATTTAAACAAAAAACACATTGTTAAGCAAGCATTGCATGGGCTCTGCTTCATGGCTTTCATGATGGGGACTGAATGAGTATTGATTGGTTGACAAAGGTGTTTCTCCATAATAGGAAAAGGGGAAGACTTTTCTGGTTTTGCTGATTGTGAGGTAATTTTTGGTGTCCTGTGCAAATAGACAGCATTGGGCGACACAAATTCAGAAAGCTGTAATGATCCAAGTCAGACCTTTAATAGATCACTATTTTTTCATGTTGAATGAAATGGCATTTTGAAATGCATTTCTTTACATTTTGAACAGTTTAGATTTTAAGTTTTCGTGACTGCAGGGATCCATACTCTTTGGTTCTTTCGGTAAAATCACGTAGGTATAAAATAAATTAAATAACGACGTTTCGATTGCTGTGGTTTTCCCACTTGATGATGATTGCTTGTGTTGCAATTGAAACGTCGTGATTTAATTTATTTGATTTTATACCTACGTGACTTTACCGAAAGAACCAAAGAGTTGAAACAGTTTGTTCATGTGTATTGTTGCAATGTGGTTTGCCTCTACAAATTCATTATTTATTCTGCACACAATGGCACCTCTTTTGCATACTGCAATGAACAAGGGGCATTGTACAACACTTTAGCCAACTACCGTGCAGAATGTTCCGTTATAATAGTAACAATATTTAATAGCCTTTTGCCAATCAATTTCTGGATAAAGGCCTCTCCATGCTATAAACTATAAACAGTTTTTTTTTTATTTGACCAAGTAAGGCCCACTGAGCTATATCGCTAATTTTCAGAAGCGACCTTGCAACAAATGATAGCTTAACGAAGTGTATAGCACCCGATTACTCAAAACGCATGTTTATAAATGTGGAGGAAAAAACTTGAGGGCCCGGAGAGAAATCTGCGCGACCACGGGAAGAACATACAAACTCCAAATATACAGCAGGCGTCACGGTCGGGATCGAACCCACGACCTCCTACATGCCAGGCGAGGTAGTTAACATCACACCACCACGATGGTTGGTGCAGGTTGATGAAGGGGGGCGGGGGGGCAGGACTGGTTCACGATTCACTCACCACTGATGCTAGCCACGGATGGGAATCCAGCTCAGTAAAGTGGGTTCATGACACAGTTCATGAATCCACTCACTCACCACTCCACCCCAACGTGAGGTGTTATGTTTTGCGTTGTGTGTTTACACAACACTACCAACGCAGTCCTTTATGGTTTTCATTTATACTACATTGGGGAAAAAAATATTTTTTAACCAAAAAAACGCTTTGTGGGAGTGGGTAATTGTGTATGCATAGGTGGTATTTACTCATTGCTTCCCACACAATTAGTGAACTAACCATTGCATTTGCGTGCTATACACCGTGATGGATTGCTTTGTTTCAGGCTGGGACAGCCAGCTAGTGCTCGTGCCAAATACCCCAGAGCAGGGGGGCATTCGAGGGGGGTAACTTATGAGATGCCCAAGCAGCTCAGTTCCTCACTCGCCCTCTTCATTAGCCAGTGCCCTCTGCGTAGTCACTCCAAGCCCATGCACTGTTGTAGTGACCACAATTTTACAATGTAGAGTCGAGCATATCAAGTATAGGGCGCTAATGAAGGGCCCTGCATTGTTCTGCGGACACTTAGTCGGTCAGTGTTGCATGATATGTTGCATTATGTATAAGGAACGGTCATTACTTCGCAAAGTTGAATTAGAAGCCCCCAGATGTATTGTCTATTTATATGGAACGCACTTTCAAACTTAACTGTTGGTGTTTGGGTGCATTTGTGTGGCTGGATTCTATCTGGTTCCTGCAGGGGGCCCACAAATGTACATGTTTTCACTGGCAGTAGCCAAGCAGACAAGGGACTTGCCTCACTATTCCATGGTGAATATTAGGTGGATAGAATAACTCTATTCTTGATTTTACTTTACATAATATTGGAAAAATTTTCGTTTAAAAATACATTAAAACCATTAAGCCTGAGAGAAGCACTTTACAGATTTGTAAACAGTAGATGTAGCGAATTGGTAAAGATTTTTTTGTAGAAGTGATACATTTTTTTAAAATTTGTTACAGTTGGTGGTGTAATGGTTAGCGAACTGGACAATCCAGAGATTGCCAGTTCGATTTCGTGGCATTGGGGTTGAAACAACGAGCACGTTTCTAAATTCCCCCCTCCCCACCTCTGTCGACCCTCAGCAGTATAAATTGATACAGCACAGTTAGTCGATCGGCAGGCTACATGTTATATATATGGGTATTTTCACCGTTTCAGATATGTCTGGCCGGCGTGCAAGGGTCGGCCAAAACACCATCCAGAGGGCTTCTCTAGAGCTCCCACAAGTGTGGGGGTGGGGGGGCTTCTACCAACAGTGGCTTGAGCAAGCAATTGTAAGGGCTGCACCTTTAATCTTACAAAAACATGTTTATAATTGTAATAAATGGGACAGGGCATGGAGAGAATATTTCGTTACCTTTCCAAAAAAATAATGGACCTTTATAAAACATAAAGGTCACTTATAGAGGATTTTGGAGTCGCAATCTTTGTTCAAATGTATATTTTATCATGAGAGATTTGTTTCTAGAAGTTAAATGGTTAAAGTGGAACGCAACATATCACTATATTATTCGTGCAGGTAGCAACATTTAATTGACATGGACAACTAACCACCCATGTCACCAGTCCCAGCAGCAATTAGGGCTTTCTTCCTTTGCGTTTGTCTTGTAAAACAAGCAACGGATACTTGTCCCCATTTCAGCTGCAATACAAGAAACCAGGTCATATGTAAGGTATATATGCAGTAAATTCAATAAGTAAATAAAAAAAATATATTTTAAGGAGAAATATGCATTTCATGGAGAGAAATGGGATCCTCTCAAAAGGTACGATTATACTATATGATAGATCCGTATTGTTCCTAATTTCAGATGGATGGAAAAAGATGAACTTTTATTTGGATGGTCTAATCTTTCAGGGTAACAATCACATGATTTCATGATTGTTAGAATGCAATTTATTTGTTAAAAACGCAATTCTCTTAAATTATTTGCATACATTTTAAGAGCGTCTTGTGTGGTATATATTTTCTGCGTATACCCACACAGCTGCAGAAGCCTGACGTTCATTGTTGAGAAACTCAATGAAAATAAATGTTTTTATTACATTTGGTGAACTTTATTCATGTATCCTTTGCCAATACAGTGCTAGCAAGTCTACACACTTTCCCAGCTTGTTAAAGGCTCCAGTGATGCACTAAGGATGAAAAAGGGTCCATGCACCATTTTTAATTCGTTGTTGCTTTGAAACAAAGCTAGGGACAGGAGGGGGGGACGCAAGTTGCTAGTATTTCACCCAGAATTTGGCTACACCTTGAATTTCATTATAGTTTAGTCACGGAGCCTGATTCTGGAAGCATTCGTCCAAGAAAAAAAAAAACGTATTTTTGTTCAAAGGAGGATAAGGCCCATTACAGCATGCAGCATGGCTCAGAAGACCAGATTCTCATTTTATATATTTATTTTATTTTATGGTGTTACCAGCATTTTATGTTGAAATGGCACTCTGCCACATGATGACAAATATCCAATAATATATTGATTCAGTGGAGGCAGCTGCAGAAATCTGATGTGGAATTGTGAAAATATAACCGTGGTCATCTTGAAATGATTGCTTGTTTTCAGTATCTGGTTTCCAGCAGCACTGAACATATATCAACCCTTGTTGACGTTTTGGCGAAATTTGAAGTTGACGTCCGCTTATCTATGCAAACGAGACATCAACGTTTGGCTCATTCCACAAGTCGTAGAAAACTGGCTTCTGTGCCGCCACGATGAAACAGCGAGGTTAAAGGAAAACATCCTCAAGTCTCATTGCCTTTTTTTCCTAAATATTACAATGCCCTAAGATGTTCACAGAGACATATTTTACATGGGTAACAAAAAGAAATCACAAGCAGAGTGATTCATTCACGCACAACAGGAGTGCTTTCCACAGCGTAGACTCTCAACACAGTGTGACTGAATGCCGCACATAAATAGGCCTGCCGGCTGGGTACATGCCCTGCATGCTAACGGTGCTATCCTGCAGCCCATGCTGATGAGTGGCATTGCCTGCCAGCTCGAAAAGCCTGCACACTGGGCACAAGTGTAAAATGCCACGTGTACAGGTTTCCAGGGCAACCACAGCATTAAGAGATGGTTACATGTTTGTTATGTGGGTGAGCCCCAAACAACACAGAATACAGAATATTGCTGCTCCGATGCTTATTTGCTTATGCTCAAATAGATGGGGGGGGGGGGTGGAATATATCGTGTTACATTTCAAAAGAATAGCCTGCTGTATACTTGAAAAAACAGTGCTGTTAAGGGATTACTGACAAACCACATGTTTTACATGAATTCTAAATTGTTTTAAAGATAGGAACAATTTGTATATTTTCCATGTATTTATGCTGCACAATGACTCTTCCCAGAATTGACAGAGGTGATGTTTAATAATGACAGCGGCAAAAATAATGCGAACATAATGTGTATGACGAATGTGGCACTAAATGCATTGATGGAAACGTCCAGAACAGGGAAAATCCAAGCAGACATCCTGAAATTTGAGAACCATTTGCAGTGCTTTGCAATTTCAACAAAACGCTCTTCTTAATTAATTCTGCAGAGGCCACATGCATGTTCCCCACTAACCATATCACTTTAAAAATACTAAAGTCAAAGTGTAACCTGGCTTAAAAAAGCCCTTTATTTATTGAGAGTTGCTTAGAGTAACCAGACTTCACATGTGATAAGTACAAGTGCCACGATTATTTTTCTCTACTTTAGCAGAGGCCCATTCAGGTACACAGAGGTTTTTAAAGCTTGCTATGAAATCCGTTTGTAACAAACTTCACCTCCTTTCCGTGTGTCACCGATTCCAGTCATTTTCCCACACGTTATGGGCATCATTGCCCCTCTTGCTTATCACTGTGAACTCAATCATCCCCCTCCCCTCACTGTTAAATGTTAATAGAAAAATTGATGCCATCAATCAAATGTGTTCAGGTCTATTCAGCGTTATTTTCGTTGAGGTATTCAATCGGCATCCTGTGAGTTCTTTGAGCAGCAGTAATGTTGTGTTCAGTCCGACTTATCGATACACACAAGTCTCTCTCGTGTGAAACGCATTGTATAACGCAGTTTAATTGGAGTCACGTTGACTCCAATTAACACAGAGATCTGATTGTCTTGGTCAGTGGCAAACACCCACTGGCAGGAGTCTATTTCTGTAGGAGCTTTCATCTGAATCAGCGGTGCTGTTTGGAAGAAAACCACTGGGGAAAAACAAGTTTATGAATTCAGATTAGCGTACATGGCCAATGAGGTATCTTTCTATCACAAACATAAAAGCGATAGAGTAATTCAGGAATACATATAACATCGCTGTACTGTATTGCATTTGGATCGTGCTTCGTGTGTTTATGTTTTGTGTACATTTATTGGTATTGGAACTTCACTGTCGGAAGTTTTGCCTATCCTGGGGTAAAACAAACCAACAGTAGTGCACTGTCTTAACTTCCCATCTCAAAAGCCATACCATATAATCCCACCTAGAGGTTATCGGCTGGGATTGCTCTTCGAGTATGTATGATTATTTATTCGTGGTTCAACATCGCCACCATAGGTTTCAAGTTGGGACTGCAGACATAGAAGAGGCAAGGTTGCTGCTTGCCAATCTTGAGAATGCACACGAATCTGAAAAAATTGTTCGTAAAAAACACCCTTAATTTTTTAATACATTTCATCGAAATTTAGAATGTAATACGTGTCGCCCTTGTCAATGACATTCATCATCTGAATGGGTTCTCACTTGGTTACATTTAAATGCAATAAATTCCGTCTGTTCTCAAGCCACCAAATTCCCAAATGAACATACAGTGTCGCATCCAATACTGTGGCATCTGATTTAAATAGCTGAGCAATGTAGACTTTTTTTAAAACGATGCTTGATTATGTTCTGTTTTTCAGTTATGTTTCATCTGTATGACACCGACAGCAATAAACTGCTCGACAGCTCGGTAAGAAAAGCGCACTGTGGCCAAAGTCTTGATTTGTAAGTCAATGGTCGTTCCGATTTGCCCTGAAAATGCATTATTCCTGTGATGTTTGGACAGCTGCTGTCAATCCACATAATCATTCTAGATTTGAAGCTTTCGTGACTGCAGGAATCCATACTCTTTGGTTCTTTCGGTAAAGTCACATAGGTATAAAAAAAAAATCACGACGTTTCGGGCACATCAGGTGGGAAAGCATGGCCTGCTGCTGATGCAGATTGTTATAAAGGTTTGAAATGGGTTTAGCCCAAGGGTTATAAAGGAGTGGCTGGGTCTAGTGATGTTAATGTGAGTAATTAGCATGTAACTGGCTACGGAAGTGGCTATGTTAATGTAAGAGATTAGCATGATTTTAAAGTGAGAAATTAGCATGTAACTGGGCACGGAATAATCCTATTCTCCTTCTCTTTTTTTAATGTTTGCATTCAGGAGGTGGACCGCATAATCACACAGATGATGCACGTGGCTGAATACTTAGAGTGGGATGTTACAGAGCTGAAACCGGTAAATATTAAACGAGACTTTTATCCGGGAAATGTAAATGCGTATTGGCTCTTGTAGAATTTTGTAATTGTTGAGACAAAGCCCAATTTGTGAACCGTTTCCTTTTTTCTTGCATAATGTCCTGCAGAACTTTCAGTTTGAAAAGCACCATATTTGTTTTGAGCAGACGGATCATTTTATTTGGGTAAATTATTGAGACTTCATAACAAAGGAAGATGATTAGTCTTTTATTTATTTTACACCTTAAGCCTGGATTTACTACCCCGGAGAGAGCCAAAACTGAATCTCAATACTTTAACAAAAAATTGAGAATCCTGCTTAGAATGTTTTGCCAAAATGTTTCTCTTATATATTGCGTAGGGCAGGAACCAGAGTGACAACTGAAAACCGACATGCATGAGGGGTTAACACTCACAAATGCCACAGAGATCTGTGAGCAACATGCCCGCTGTACTTCAAGAAGTACTTTAATGCACTTGTGACCCTTGTCAATGCTATTTACCATTTGAATTGGTTCTCACGTGGTTGTAAATATATACAATAAATTCCAGCCATTCTCAATCCACCAGTGGATGAAGGCCTCTCCAAGCCATGTCAGTCATGTTTTTTTTTACCATTCTTCACTGCACTAGTCAGTGTGGGTCGGTAAATAGGAGGGAGGGGAGAACTGGTTCTCATATCACTCGTCACTTTGAAGTTAACCGTGGCCAAGAATCCAACTCGGGTTGCCGGGTTCATTGCACAGCAGGACTGTAATACACGTCAATGCATTCAGCCACGGGTGTTGTGTACTTTGCAGATCCTTCGCGATATGATGCAGGAGATCGACTATGACCAAGATGGCACGGTGTCTCTGGAAGAGTGGATACAGGGTGGTATGACGACAATCCCCTTGCTCGTGCTTCTCGGCCTGGAGTCGGTTGGTAGTGCATGTGCACATACGTACACTGATACAAACACCCCCCCCCCTCGTCCCCTGCATCCACTTGTACCTTCACACATCAACAACACCCGCAATTCGCCACTAAGTGGCGGTGATGGTCACCACAGCGCCTGTGAAGTGTTGAAGGCTTGCTTACAGGAGGTCACGGGACAGACCCAGGTGCCATGGGTTGGCTGACTGAAATGACGTGCAGCTGTGCCCTCTACTGTGCCAATTTGCTGCATTTTAGCCGCTTGGCGCTCCACTGGTTGTTGTGAGCGTCGCTCCTCTGCCCTTCGTTGTTGTTGGAGGGCATCTGCCTCCAACTGATCGGGAGCGTCTTTCACGAGCCTTCTCCATAGAGGTCGATTTTGACACTGCTGGTACCAGTCTTCGGCAAGTCCACTCAGCTTCACATCCTCCTGTACCGAATCAGTCCATCTCTTCTGCAGCCCGTGTTGTGCCCTTTTAGACCTCTATATTGAGCCAAAGAGAAGCTGCTTCGGCATGCGGTGGCTGGGCATGCGGGTTACATGACCCAATCTTCACACACTCACTGTCCCTCAAATAATTCAGGATGGATTTGCACACCCACACTCATGGGCACAGACTCTCATTGTACTTGAGCCATATCGAAGTTTCAGCCATAGTTCAGTCAATGTATACACGTTGTGATTCCATATAATGCCCCATAAAAAAGATATTCGTCATCTAAAGAACATTTTTGTTACTCTTCATTTGAAGACCTTGACAAGCGTCGCAACACAAATTTTGCAAAAATCACAGCCTCCTTTTATTTCATTTTAGTATCGTCTATAACGTGTTATAGAAGGTCGACAAAATATAAAATGCCTATCTTACAATGGTTTAGTATTGGTACAGTCGCCATTTGCATTGTGAGTGCCTTATGTTCATTGCAATTGCAGCACAAACCCATAGCTGTACACTTGAGTTACGAAGAAAGCTGTGGCAATGCAATACAAATGTTTCCTATCAATATTTCGAACGATCTCAGTGTGTTCAGATGAGTTAGATTGCAGTCATGGTTTGAATTTGTTCCACGCCTTTGCATTACTGTACACAGTATTGATTCTATGGCTGACGAACGTTTCATTGCATATTTTAAGTGTCTGAAGCAATAAACGTTGCCCGCCAATGTCCCCTCAGAACGTGAAGGACGACGGACAGCACGTGTGGAAATTGAAGCACTTCAACAAACCGGCGTACTGCAATTTCTGCAAGGCCATGCTCATTGGCCTGGGCAAGCAGGGGCTCTGCTGCACATGTGAGTCGAGAGATGCTGGGGTAGCCTCTCCGACCGCAAGCTCGCGAAGATGTAGGGTGTGTCGACGGGTTCCGTGCAGTAGCATTTACAAATGGGTGCACTGGCTGAAATTAGGACATGAGTGTGTCTGGGATTATGACAGAGTTGGTAGGGCAGTTAATGCTTCAATTCCCAAAAAACATCTCTTGTATTGAGAGTTTGAATTTTGCTGACGGGGGAGTAAAAAAGTAAGTTCACATCAATGGTCACAGGGATAAGTGTGGAGCAAGTAATTAAATATTTAATATCACTGAATATCTAGAGTGTGTGTCTGTTAATGGCAGAGTATAAAGCATAATGGTTTGTTATGCATTAATGGTCATATTCCTACACGAAGGCAATTCATTTTTTTTATCTTATTGCAGTGATCTACCCATTTGTAAACATTACTACAATTAATTTAGTTGTGACCATTTTGTCGCTTCATTATTGTTTATAGATTTTTTTTGATTTACATTCTCAGAGGACAACAATGAAGATCAATGTACAGCTCTTCTAATGTACATTTGTACAAGGGCACCACCATCTTTGATTATGTGATGTGTCCACTATCTAGTGGGCAAATCTCAAACAAATTTTGCACACGAGTATCACGGATATGCCCCCTGGATTTTTTTAAACATACCAAATCGACAGTCGTAGAATCACCCTCGTATTTAGGACTAGCTAGATTCACGAATTAACCGCCACATGATGTGGTGCGGTGGTATAGAGGCGAGCACTCCGTGCAATGAATCTTGCAACCTGAGTTAGATTCCTGGCAATGGCTATCATCAGTGGCAATTGATATCTGAAACAGTTATGCCCTCTCCAACTTCCTCAACCACACCATCTGGCACTGGTAAAAAAAAACCCTGGCTGATATGGTGTTGGGGAGGTTTTCATCCATTGGTAGATTGAGAATGACTGGATTTTATACAATAGAAAAAAACATTTGGTGCAAACAGTTTGGAATATGCCACAGTACTATTTTAACACTTTTGATGTCCATGTTTTCCCGTGAATATTTTTCTTACAGTCTGTAAATACACGGTCCACGAGAGGTGTGTAGCTAAGGCGCCGCTAAACTGCATCAGCACTTACGCCAAGTCCAAAAAGAGTGCCACCGTGAGTATACTGATCTTTACTCATCATTTCAAACATTCACTCGAATAAATACTTTCATCCCAACAATAAAGACTTCTGCTTGTCCAAGTGAACACGACGCGTAATTGTGTACCTGTACATACGTGTTATTATTTTGACGATAAAAATCTTAAGGATTTCGGATTTCAACACTCGGCACTTGTGCAGCTGCATTCTTTGGGACTTTTGAGATTGAAAGTGCCAACGGATGATGTGATCATGCATTCTCTCTGTCTTGTGCAGGTGATGGACCACTATTGGGTGGAAGGCAACTGCCCTGCCAAATGCGACAAGTGCCATAAGAGCATCAAGTGCTACCAGGGCCTTACGGGGCTCCACTGCGTATGGTGTCACATAACGGTCAGCACTTGTCATTGCTTGCCAAAGTTAATTGGTTTTGGTCGTTTCTTATTATCATGCCATTCATTTTTAGCCAGATATCCACTTTAGTGTGTGTAACACTTTTGACAACATTACTTTAGCAAATGCACAAAATCAGCAGCAATTTTTATTATCATTGCGAGAAGAAATAGTGGTGGGTAAACGGGTGCTAGAGTATGAAATGTAAATGCATGAATACATGCTGTCATTTGATAACGTGTTTCACAGTGCAAATTATTAGGCAAGGACTGACTCAGTAATGCGTGAATTTAAACAATTCTCACACTCGTGGTGCTTGCATGCAAAGTCTATAATGATGTTACCTTTAGGGAAAAATAGAACAAATGAGATGGAACAAACGAGACAAAAAAATTGGAAGCTGAATCAAATTGCGACCCCCAAATAATTTGTCAATTAGTGGGATGGATAAATGATAAAATGACAACAAACCATAGTTTTATAAATAAGGGAGCTGTGTACATGCATATATAAAGGTGTAAATACAAAATTAATATTATCCGCAATAAATGCTCATGATTAGTTGTGTAATGTGTTATATCGTTTTGCATAAAATTCAGACCCATAACTTACAGAGGGGTTCTCGCTTTTAAACAGCTGGCAGCTCTCACCAGCATTGGTTCAAACAAGCCTGAATCTGCTGATGAGGTACTGAATGTCAAAACCAATCCAGATTTTGCTTGTGTTGAATCAGTGTTGCTGATATCATTCATAAGGCTGCAGAGCTGATGGGATGCGTAAAAATAGTTACGTTTTTGATTGTGCAGGGATTTTAGACGAAGGAATGCATGTTGTATTGGTTATCTACCGTGAATAAGTTGAATACATTTAAATTTCGATTTAAAGCTTTCGTGACTGCAGGGATTCATCTTCTTGGTTCTTTCGGTAAAGTCACGTAGAATGGAAATAATAAAGTAATAAAATAAAACATAATAAGATAATTCTCACGACGTTTCGGCCACAACGCATGCAGCCGTCATCAGGTGAAGACCAGGTCTGTCGGGGAGACAGTGTCGGGGAGACAGCGTCTGAATGACGCTGTCTCCCCGACAGACCTGGTCTTCACCTGATGACGGCTGCTTGCGTTGTGGCCGAAACGTCGTGAGTATTATCTTATGTTTTATTTTATTATTTTATTATTTCCATTCTACGTGACTTTACCGAAAGAACCAAGAAGTTGAATACATTTCTTAATGAATATACAGTACTCTTGTTGGGATTTTTATGTTTAATTTCTGAATGCCGATTCTATTTGCGAGCACATCCTGTATTGGAGGGGAGAGCCTACAATGAGGAATAAAGGATATTAGACGCAACTCAAATGCCCCGTATAGATTCCTAAAATGCATGACTCATGACAGAATAATACGCTTATAGATGAATGCATTAATGAATGACAGCACTATTGTGTTTTAGTACTCTAAAAAATGAGTTGTACTGGGTTCACATTTGATAATAACACATTACCGAAGAAGTACAATTTTTTTGTATTGTAATTTCATGTTGGTTTAAATTATTATTTTCCCAAGCCTTGTTACTGCATGATGATACTTTTAAAACCACAATGCTTTAAATAACTCTTTAATGTCCTGCTCATCTTAAATAACGTGCTGTTTACACATGAATAAAATATGATGTTAAATGAAAGCACACACATTTAACATCTTACGTGTTGTATTAATATCTGCAAATCTATTTGCATGGTGGAATCATTTATTGCCGCGTGTTCCATTATATTCTTGCATGTGGAAATATGTTCAGCGGTTAAATGCCAATGTCGAGGTCTGCTAGCTACGAGAGAGAGTTAGTGTCGATTTGAAAAACTCCACTGAAGGAGCGCAGACTACACTGGTTACTACATGGCCCTTTTTACGTGCTCCAGAAAGAGCATGATTGCACCAGGATGTTAGTTGTAAACGCAAGCCTGTGCACTTAAAAGATATGTGTGGGGACAAACCAGGGCCACCGAGAGGTGGGCAGTGGCAGCAAAATGGGCAATTTGACTTGAGCCTCACACAAAAGAGGGCGGCACAACGGGCCTCATTTTTAATACAAATAAATAGGGGGGGGGGGCTCACGTTGGAATTGCCTCCAGAAACCTCTGTGGAAGCCCTTGGAGAAACTGCCTTTAGATGACTTGTATGACTTGCCTTGTTGCATCCTGCCTTGCAGCTGCACAACAAGTGTGCTTCGCACGTGAAGCCGGAGTGTGACTGCGGTCAGTTAAAGGACCACGTCCTTCCCCCAAACTCCATCTTTCCCTTGGTTCTGGTGAGGCGATTTGCATGATTCACGCGAAGACACGTCCGTCTCATTTCATTTATTACGCTTTTGAGCCAGCTGGCCAGGAGAGGGCAAAACTTAGCCAACTTAACTTAACCAAATAGATTTCTTGCAATAGGTATCTATTTGGTGTTTGAACATCTTAACACATGTTTTATTGCCAGAAAGGGTAAAACCTATTCTTATTTTTCATACTTTGATACTGACAAAAAAGTACAATGATACAATGTTTTAAACTTAATATCTCATAATTGGTACTCATACCGTCCTGACATTTACAACATAGTGAGCACCAACTGAATGCTGCGAGGAAAATGTTTGCACCACCAGAACCCCCCCCCACCATCCCCCCCGCCCACACTACAATAATACTATCTAAGCGCTATAATATTAATATCTACGGACTCTATAGTAGTAACTGCACGCATCGGGGTGGGGGGGGAGGACATCACGTTGTGAAGAATTAACCTCAGCGTTTAGTATTTTATTTTATAGCATGTTTAACGCTAAAGCAAATTTACCCCTCGCCCCAACCGAATGTGTGTGACTTGGTAGTGCCCTTCCCCACCACCGAATGCGTGTGAGTTCGTATGGTCGATAGCACGCTATTAAATACATAAATTAATGAAAACTGCACAAAATCGCTAATTAATGGGAAAAAGGAATAGCGCTTGCTCACCACGGGGCTTACGGCGTGGTACCTGGCTATTTTTTTACGTAAACCCCACCATTTGAGAGCCAAATCCCTCGCAAGCGTGCGCACACACACACACACAGACAGACAAAAAATGACATTTACAGGCAAGAGAAGATTAAATATTTTTTTTAAAGAGTGATCAAAGTACACGTAAAAAAATATTCACAGCCTGGGTGAACTGAATATGGAAGTAACCCTTGGAATAAGGGACATACAGCCCAATAATTGCATTGTGTGTTCCAGGACATTTCAACCCGTTGGGTTATAATTGGAAGTCAAAGGTTCCCAATTTCACCAATCACCGGGAATACATGATAAAACAGTTCTGCCTGCGCGGTGACTTTTTTGGACGCCCTGTACATTCTATAAATATCAAAGCTGGTTACAGACACCTGGCATCTTTCGACGCTAAAGCTCCGTTTTCCCCCGTGTGTGCACGTGTGCGTATATGGACATGTGAGCCACAGGAGCGACAGATGTCGGTGCAGAGGACAGACAGTGGTAGCGGCGTGTCGCTGGACGACGACGTACTGCGGCGTTTTCAGCGCACCAACTCGGTGACAGGCGACGGGCACGCTCTGCAGGTCTGTGTCTGGTGCAGCTGTGGGGGAGTTGGCCATGGCCACTGGTTTGGTAGTACACAGAGCCCTGGATGCTGCTGGTAAAAAAAAATGGTTTGGTAAAAAAAAACATCTTTTAAAACACAGATACACAGAGCCCCCAGATGCTGCTGGTAAAAAAAAATAGTTTGGTAAAAAAAAGATATCTGAAAAAAGCACAGATACACAGAGCCCCGGATGCTGCTGTGGTGTAATGGTCAGCACACTGGGCTTTCAATCCAGAGGGTCGCCGGTTCCAGACGTGCTTTTGGGTGGTGCAGCAATCAATCACTCAATATTAATAACACACAGATGCAAAGATTGACTCACTGGCACTTGTGAAAGTATTCTTCCTCTGGTATTACTGTTGGTGTTTCTTTGTTTGAAAAAAACAACAACACATGCATTGATGACATTATGTTAAAAGGAAAAGTATAGACTAGGCTTCAAATTAGCACGGTTGGCTATGTACGGTGCAAAAGAAGTTCAACATTCATAAATACATACTGGGCAATGGTCTACATTACATAACACATAGCAAGGCCAGAGAGAGTAGATATGGGGCCAAATTAGAATTACATTTTATGATGCTCTGTCGCAACAGATGCATCCCAATCATATTTGAACCATTCTGTCAAATGTCAGTTGAAGTATAATGCTCACGTTTCTTTATTTTATTTGCATTAATTATAACCGCCCCCCATTTGTAATTAACCTGTACATACAGGAATGTGCCAACAACATTTACTGCCTATGATATTTTTCTTCTTCGATGCATTGGCACCATCAGCATTTGTCAAGCCACAGCAACATGGTGTGCTCAAAACACCGCAGAGTGTACACACACACACACACGTTCGCCGAATACGTCTGATATGCACGTTGTCCATCAGGTACAGCATATAGAGCATGAGATAGTAAGTTTCACTCTCGACCACTGTATAACATTCAAACATGACACTGCTGCTCAGAATTTTTTTTTATATCTGAGACTTTTGCACATGTCACCCCAAATGGGTGCATGCTTGGTAGATTGAGGGAGTTTATTTTGCTGGAAAATGATTTTGTTTGTGGAGCCTGCACTGAAAGCCAATGCTTCGAAATAGCTAAGTTCTATTGTGTGAAATTTGTTACGACATTGTAGCTATGCAAACTTAATATCTAGTCGATAAGTATTGTGTTATAGTTAAGTAGTGTATATTAGGTAGCAGCTAATCATGTGTAAGAGTTCAACACAACCGATGTCATATGTATCACCGTACGGTGCCGTTATTTCTTTTCTTCTGTCGACTTTCTCAACTGTTGCACCGTCGACATTCGACCGACCCCCAAGTGCCACTCTTACATCATCACGGCATCTTACTGAGCCACATATATCTTGTGTCAAGGCAACGTTTTGGTGAACAACATTTAAAGCATTTGAAATTAATTGGTTTCCAAAGCAAAATCGCAGCGATGATTTTTCCAACTTTACGTTGAATGTGTGGTTTATTATTGCATGATGATCTTTTCTTGCATGTGTCTGTAGATTACACCTACTACTGGCACCCACCCCTTGCTAGTTTTTGTCAATCCAAAAAGTGGAGGCAAACAAGGAGAAAAGTAAGAGAGCACTGACAATACATGGCGAAACAAACTCATTTGCTCAAAGAAACCTTTGGATATGTTGAATTCCTCCTTAATACTATTTACATAATTAAATTGTATATGTTTGTTCCAATAAAATACATATTATGACACATACACAGCTTTAATTAAGCTTGCTGTAGTTACCCTTGAAGTTCAATTATAACCTTAATTTTGCTTAAATGGCTTTAACAATATAGATAATTTAATTTTATATTAATAAAAAAATAACTTTGCAATGCAGTATGCATAAATATCTAAGCCGATATGTTTCAAACATTTGTTGCACCGTGTGACAAAGTTAATATTTTTGCTTTATTTTATAGGCTAATCCATCAATTGCTGACAATCTCACGTAGAAATGCAGGTTAATGGTTTTGTAATTCATATTTGTATTATAGTAAGTTCAATCTTTTCAATAAAAGTTCATAAAAAATATTTGAAAGTGTAACATTTTCCATTGGGTATTTGTGTGAACACTATATACATGTATTTTTGAATAAATGTATTTTGGATGCAGTAAACAAATGTTTTGTTATTGAAAGCAACTACATGTGACATTTTCTACCCAATCACAGACAGTTATAATATGGCACAAGTTATAAAATACATAGAAATCATGGTACATGGCTTGTGTGGTAATTATTAAAGAGAACCGATTCGTAAGTTAATCAGCTTGAATGAATACATTTTGATTCACTTCAAATGAACTATTATTTCTACTTTGTAATGCAAAATCAGTGTATTATAAAATCAGCAAAGTACATCAAAATATAAGCAATTTTTATCAAAATTTATTGTAATTTTCTTATTTTAACACTGAAGAAGACATTGCATGCACAGTACTGTCATTAGTAATTTGAACAAAATGGATATTTTATATTTAAGACTGTTGTAACAGCTATAAAGCATTGTCACAACTTGTGAATATATTTTTTATAACCAATGATTTGATAGATAGAAAACGTGCATTCCAAATTTTTGCTTTTTCATTAACGTTGTTTCACTCAATTTTTGCAGAATTCTCCGAAAGTTTCAATACCTTCTCAATCCTCGGCAAGTGTATAACCTCAATAAAGGTGGTCCATTTCCAGGGTACGTGAAAATGCAAAGCATACAAAACCACTGAAACAGAATTGCATGGAGGCCCCTGCATGATCCAACCAGTTGTAACTGAATGTGAGCGTCAACTCTGCAAGTCTTGGTCTCAATCGTATACTCTGATTTATATACTTATAGTCTCTCTCTCTTAATTTCATGAATCCTTATAGATGATTGGACATCTGTGACAGCAGAAGTTATTGTTAAAAAGTTAGTAGCAGTACAGGGAAAATCTATGAGAAAAGCAAGTTTAGTCGTGCGGGCGCATATGCGCGTGTGTGCGTGTTTGCGTGTTTATGTGAGCGGAGTTATATGAAAGCTGGAGAAATTGCTTAATGGTTAACGCACTGCTCACCGCGTTATGGCATCAGTGATCCAGGTTCGATTATTGGCTATGCACAACGCAGACTCTCACTTATAAGAAACGTTTCAACGCAGATTTAGTTTAAACTAGCGGGAAGTACCTGGCGTTGCCCGGGTCTTAAAAATATTTCAAAACTACTCTTAAAAATCTAACAGCAGTGCTTATTGACTGTGGTGGTACCTGCTATGACTACGGCAGTGCATACAGCAGTGCATACTGTGGTGGTACCTGCTTTCACTGCAGTAGTACATGCTGACTCTATAGCAGTATTTATCGACTCTATAGCACAAAGTACTCACATGACAGAGTGGTGTGGTGAGGCCTAGTCCCGTGCAGAGCCTCCGGCCTTGCCTAGAATGTCCAGCCGGCCGAGGTGGCACCTTGGCAGGCTGGGCTGCTTACACCTGACCCCCCCCCCCCCCCCAGCTACGATCTCCCCGGCCGCTCTGCAGTAATATCTACGGCCTATAGTGGTAGCATCTAGCGACTGTATAGTAGTAATAACTGCACACATCGGGGTGGGGGGGACATCACACAGTGAAGAATTAACGTCAGCTTTTAGTGTATTTTTATAGCATTTTTAAGGCGCGTGAGTTGGTATGGTCGTGCACGCGTCATAAATAAATACATGTTAAGCGCGCACACATCGCACTAAATCGCTAATTAAACAAATTTTAAGTTGACGGATGTGAAAACGGAATAGCACTTGCTCACCACGGGGCTTACGGCTTGGTACCTGGCTATATATTTTTCACGTAAACCCCACCATTGGAGAGGCAAATTGTTCGCAAGTGCTTGAAGAGACACAAACCCACAAACAAACCCACAAACAGACAATAGATGGTCCGTATAACAGCATGTTTTGTTGAATGTCAGTGTTTTCAAAATACTTAGCATGCAAATGCCAGGAATCTTGCAGATGACGTCTTGCATTCCATCAAGACATGAACCAATGATAGATCACTCACTGTTCAGCCACTGGTCTATAAAAAACATTTTGCAGATGTGACCCATATCGTTAAAGCCATTTCATGAGAACATAGCTCTTAATTTTTTACATGTGGTAGTCGCACATATACTTTTGACAAATTAATGAAGTCCAAGGTGGATAACTTTGCTTTTTCTTTCCACATCGTGTAATGTTTTCCTTAATTCAGTGGCATTTAGTCTTCATACTAATGGGCCTAGTTCTGTTACTAAGCTGCTGGCATGACACACAATGGGTGGGTGTGGTAAAAACCATAGTTGGATGATTCTCATAATTTCTAGCCTGGAGTCGCCAGCCCAATCTTAGTATCAAATACAATTGTCTCTGGGATGGTGGGATTGGCTGCATTATGGAATCGCTGTGGGGGAGCAGGCTGTGCGGAGTCCAGCATGATATTCATGGAAGAAGGGTGGGCCCTTGGCACCTGGAGGGCCTATTGAAATCACGATTGAAATGAATGGCGATGCCTATGTAATGTTACAATGGCAATTGTGGTGATACTGGCTGGCGGGTATTGGTGTTGATACTAGCCAATAAACGTATTACCTAAGTATCTGCCATATATTTTAAATACGTTTGGTGCTGCCGGTCTGCTGGAATTGACTGCAATACCTGCCGACTGGTATTGATCGGAATATCCTTTGAAATAGAATTTGCCTGATTCCCAGCATGATCCCGATGTGGTGTTCAGGCAAGACGGGAGGGCGCGTGGGGCATGATTGGTCTAGTGGAGGCTGGCCTGGGCTTGGCTCTTACCCGTGCCAATGCATGGCTGGGATGCACAGAGCAGACACAAGCCCAAGCTACACACACATAAACTTTAAGTGTAAAGCCTCGAACATATACTGAGGAGCTACGTGCATATGTCGCCTTGGCTACAGCCTAGCATATACATGGAGCAGCTATGCTTATATTGACTGACTATACAGTGCATTGTATGTGAGATCGTCCCTTAATTTATGCTACATTTTTTGACAGATTGAACTTCTTTCGTGACGTCCCCGATTTCCGAGTGCTCACTTGTGGTGGGGACGGCACTGTGGGCTGGGTTTTGGACTGCATCGGTATGTAACAAATGAATGAATTTCCTATCGGCACTGCAGAATCATACGTCATTATGACAACTTTGTCAAAATAGCGTTCGATGTAGTGGATGAGTTATATCTGTACTGACACCACTTTCTTTTCCAGACAAACTCTCTCTGCCAAAGCGTCCACCTGTAGCAGTCCTTCCTCTTGGCACAGGGAATGATCTGGCTCGGTGTCTGCACTGGGGTGGCGGTAAGCGACGGTCCTCCAATGCTCACATTGACGAAACCTACATGCACTGTAATCTATTAACATGGTTCTAGATTTGAAGCTTTCGTGACTGCAAGGATTCATACTCTTAGTTCTTTCGGTAAAGTCACGTAGGTAAAAAATGAAATTAAATTTAATAAAAAAATTAATAATAAAATCACGACGTTTCGGAGGCAACACAAGTCTCCGTCATCAGGTGGGACCGTCACAGCCAGATTTGCTGCATCCCTGCCTCACTTGATGCAGCAAATCTGGCTGTGACGGTCCCACCTGATGACAGAGACTTGTGTTGCCTCCGAAACGTCGTGATTTTTTTTATTTTATTTTTTATTAATTTGAATTTCATGTTTTACCTACGTAGTGACTTTACCGAAAGAACTAAGAGTATTAATATGGTGTCTGTGCTATCCTGTTATTGGACCTTTTTCTTGGACATCATTCGTTTTCTGGACTGTGGCATCCTGTGTTGTGTGTAGGTACAGGTGCCTTTCATGATTCCATTCCCCTATGTATGCATGTTCAGCTTTGTTCGCATCATGCGTATCCGACTGTGTGAATCGGAGGTGGCGGAACAGGCGGGACAACAAAAAAATGTCAAAAATGTGTTTCTTCTTCAGTTTCTTATTCCTCTTGAAATGTTCTTTTGTTTCCCTCGATGTGTTTTTTTATTCTTGTTTGCATTGTAAAGTTCTTTAAGATGCCATTTTAGTGTTTAAGCACTCAATAGCACGAATCCATTTCCAATGCTAACTAAAATGCCTTGAACATATTAATGTTCATATATTTGGGATACACCATGTCTACTGCAACAAACTTCATTAACCATTCAAATAACAGTTTGTTGTGAGTATTCTGATAGTCATTAAATAATTTACAGCCCTTTTGTTAACTTTCTGCTGGAGATTCCTACACCATGTCGATCACGAGGGGTGTTTAACTATACTTCACCATGTTTGTCAGTGCAGGTTGATGAAGGAGGCATCTAGGACTTGGTTCAGATTTCACTCGCCAATGATGTTAGCCATTGCCGGGAATCGAACTCAGTTTCCTTTGGTTCATAGTTCAGTGTACGAACAACCACTGTGGGAACGGTCTACTCCTGTGAATATTATTCTTAAAATTCTGTTATGTTTAGTTGCAGGCCGAGTGAGATTGGGCTTTGGCACAGCACACAATGCCCTGCTTTTACAGACAAAGCGCAATGAGGCGGCACTTATCTCTATCAGTAGCAAATGGTGGAAATTTCACACAGTTCTGGTGGGGGGACCATTATCTGCACATTGTTACCACTCTACACGTCCTACAACGTGGTATTTATTTTATCGCCCTCAAAGGGATGACAGGCTTAAGATGTTGGTCTGTTTCAGGTTATGAGGGCGGCAGCCTGCGCAAGACCCTGAAGGACGTGGAGAACAGCACTCCGCTCATGCTGGACCGCTGGAGTATCGAGGTCGTTGCCACGGATCTCGACGAAAAGGGCGACCCTGTACCTTACTCCATCATCAACAACTACTTCTCCATCGGCGTGGTAAGTCCCACCCTCCACCACATCGTCACATGCCCACACATTTTCACGGAAGCTCTTATTCTGGCATATTCCTTGTCCTATGGATAGACTGGCCCCCTCCCTGCCTTAGGAATGTAGGATTTCAGCCACAGACTCTACCACCAACAGAGATTAGCACCTGACTATGCCGGCTTGTGCATGATGCCTTGACATTTTTTTCTATTTCTTGAATCACCAGCTCGTTTTAAGATTTTGAGTGTCTGTAGGTGTTCACCTATGATTATATGAGGTGTTGCCCTTCTAATCACGATCATTATTCCATGTCGTCTGGATGCCTCCTTCATGCACCCTTACATGGTAGGACTTGACTATTATCCCAACTCTGGCTTTGCTGCCATTGATGTGTGTCCTGGTGTTTACGTTTTCAAGTTTATTTTTTATGATGCACCAGGTGGGAAGTCAAGAGACCAGTATGAGTCGGTTTTGCGAGACTGACCCTGGGTAACCAACAAACAAACAAAATTACAGCAACGAAGTAAACAGCAATCAGAACAAACCTAAAATAAAATAAAAATAAAACTACCGTATAACGCAAGGAATCGAAAATATTACATAAACACAAATCAATGTTAAATCAAAGTTAAATATGAAATTCCCTGCAGTGAAAAGTGGATTAGATGAATTGTCTCCTGACTGATCACAGGAATTTTAATTACAAATCTAGGCTTCTCGGAAAATTAAGCAGATATAGGTTGACTATAGTACAGTAAAATTTTGGATTGCGAGTAACTTGGTCTGCGAGTGTTTTGCAAGACGAGCAATTTTTTTTTATAAATATAAATTTGATTTAACGAGCGAGGTCTTACAATAAGAGAAGTACGGACACGCTTTGTCTGCCGAGCGTCACGTGATCACAACTGATATAGCGCTTTGATATACGAGTGCTTTGGATTACAAACACGTTTCCGGAACGAATTATGCTCGCAATCCAAGGTTTTACTGTACTATCATGTAAACCAACAAGGGATACAGCAATGTTTGTAAAGACTGTACAAAGGGAACTGTGAAGGACAGCAGGGAGATTTTTTCCAGCTACCCATAGGATCCTCTTTCACGTTGTTTTAGTTTGCCAGTTTGAGCCTCGGGATCTTCGCTGTGACAGTTTATTTTTTCTTTGAATTCTAATCGCTTAATTGCTGCACCCTATCTTCATTGTTTTGCTTGTGCCGTGTTTTGTGACACGCAGGGTCACTGCTGCAAATGAGACTCATCCTGGTCTCTTGAGTTCACACCTGGCACAATAAATAAATGCGGATTGGGCAACTTGAAGCGACCCACAGTACACTCATCTTCATTGTCTGACCCTAACCATCGTTATTTGTCCAAGTGGTCTTATTGCGATGCACACGCTCGGGTATCTTCCGCTCGTCCACGGTGGCCGACGTTGATACTCCCACTGATGCTCCTACTGTTGTGGAGTGACTCATGCAGCCAGCTATGGCTGCAGAGTTTGGTAGTACATGTTGTTTACGTCGTTTATTGTGAAAATTCGGTCACAGTTCCTATGACCACTGTTTCATTGCTTTTATGGCTTTATTTTGGTGATTTTCGATAAGTTTTTTGGTTTGGCCATGTTTGTTTGTTGTAGTACAGAGTTAGACTTGTGATTATTGTTGTTTGACTTGCATCCCACTGGGATTTTTGCACATTTTTGTGTACGGTGCTTTTTCTGCAATATTTTACTGTCTTTTCTTGGATTTTCTGTTTGCACTCAGTCACATATTCACTTTAGGATGTTTTTTGTTCATGTTTTTGTTTTTTTGTTTGTTGCTGTTGCACCCGACTCAAGAGCCGATTGGCTCACAGGGCTATACCTAATAAATGAACTTGAACTTGACTCACCGTCGCAGGCCGATCGCTTCCCGTACACCACCAGTAGGCGGCGCTCTCTCTGGCTGTCGTGTCATTTTTAAAAATATTTGGTAACAAAAAAAACACCACTCGTGAATGGTTTGCATTCCCGCAGGTGACATTTAAAAATGAATAGCTTCCATTTGATATAAAACTTATGTCTGTAATGTGTGGATGAAGGAGATTTGGATCCAAATATGAAATAAAATAACCTTGCCCGCCCCCCCCCATCAAATCTATTTCTCCATATGAGAGGAACTAAATATAGGGAGGACCACCAGAATGACGATGACGCCCGAGTTGAGCTCAACACATTTGCTGCTATGGCACACAGTGAGAATGGGCAATCGCGTATTTCTGGATTAATCTTCCCCGTCCTTCTTGCTTGTACATTCACACGTCTCCAACATCCTGTCATGGGCATATCATTTCGAGTTTCCAGCCGATGCAGTATTATTACAGCAGGTGGTGCTCCAGCTACAAATGTGGTGGCCTGGATTTTCTTGGAAGTTATTCACATTGAAGAAAAGTAATAATTCCTTGTGAGAATATTCGACATGCGAGGTTTCAGTACAACAAACTTTGGATTGATTACCATTATTTTAATGATTTAAAGCTTTCGTGACTGCAGGGATTCATCTTCTTGGTTCTTTCGGTAAAGTCACGTAGAAGGGAAGTAATAAAATAATAAAAATACAACATAATAAAATAATATAATATAATTCCCTTCTACGTGACTTTACCGAAAGAACCAAGAAGATTATTTTAATGGTTACCATACATTTTTTACTAAAATAATTAGCCAAATAACTGAATAAACATTACATTTATCAATCTCTGGTACTATATAAATGTGAATAAAATTAAGTCTCTTCAATATATTTATTCTATTTAAGTCAATGTTTTATTTTCATACTGTACAACATAACATGTCATTTTATTTTCAATATAAATTATCTTTGTTTATAATATGAATGGTAAGTTATGAAGTGTTTATAGTATGAAATAATAAGTTACGAAGGCTGGGAACGCATCCTCATAGTACAAATGTCATAACATATTCAGTATACGAAGTTTAAACATACGAACGAAGCTCCAGAAACGCATTTACCTCGAATATCGAGGTGTTATTGTGTATATTTTATTCTTTGAAATCGTAGTGATTCAGAATATATTGAAATGCTTAATATAGTTCCATTGAGAATCACATGAGACTAAACAGTGAACAATAGCTGCAGTTCTTCCACTTGCAAACAAAAACTTGTAGTAGTAGTAAAACAGGCAGCTTCGTGATGCTGATTTTTTTTTATGTTATGTTGACTAAATGAAAGGAGCCATACTTTACTAGTTTTCAAACATTTCGAGTTGATGTAGTTTGGGAATTATAACTTTAAGCCACTGTTTTGCACGTTGGTGTCATACAATTGCATGTCTTGGGTCCTCAAGACCAGCCCTCGCCCTCAATGCCAGCTTCAGGACATTTCCTCAGGTCTTGTCCTTGACCCCTGTCCTCGGGTGTGTGGCCTCGGTCCAAGAACTTGGCTTCGAGGTCCTAGCCTTGACACTGGCCTCAGCCTAGAGGATGCAGCCTTGAGGTTACAGCCTTGACTGGCCTTGACACTGACCTTAATCTAAAATACTCCTGGCTTTGAACTTGGCTTGGCCTTGTGGCTCAGCCTCGGTCTCATAGGTCCTGGCCTTGAATCCAAGAATGGAACATTTACAAGCGACAGGTCACAAACTCTAAGCCATTAAAGCCGAGAGATAATATACAGCCACAATGTAATGCGCTCAGTGCAATGATTACGACTGTTATGCAAAAGCCAGTTCTTTAAAACATGAGGATTAATGACGGATTCCAAATCTTAACTTTTTCCCCAAGTGAAAATAAAAGCTAAAGGTCTTAATGTGTGTCTGATGCATGACACGGCGTTTAATTTTATGTTCAAATGAGCATAAGTTGAATTTTCAGTGCAAATGGATGGCAATATCTTGAGACCTTGGTGTGGGCTCAATATTTTATTTCTTGGGGAAGTTGTGAAATGACTAGCATTCATCACAGTGTGTGTGGTAGCAACAAAGGGCCATGGTAAATTGTGTACAGGCTGTGCTTTGTTTTATTGCCTCGTTCTCTGAAGTTTTAAATTCAAGTTGGACTCCTTTTGTTTACAACAGCTGTAATTTGTTGTGTGTCAGGATATATTATGATGAGCATCCTTATTTGTATCATTATGTATCTGCCCAGTAACTCTATGCTGTTGTCATGTAGAAATGTGTGTTTGTGTGTAGTTGTGTATTTGATGAGTATAGTATATGAGACAGAAAGAGTGGGGGGGGGGAGGTGCAGAGATAACAGAGTGATTTGCGGATCTCACTACGAACCCATTGACCTGAGTTAGATTCCTCGCCATGGATGACATCTGTGTCAAATGGTATCGGAACGTGTCCTGGGCCTCCGCGAGGTTGGCTCGCCCTCAAATGAGTACCAGCTGCAGTATAAACACCGGCACTGGATAGACATTGGTGGACAGGCGTGGTGCTGACTGCACCACCAATATGCAGGCTTTAACAGCAGCACATCCACCGAGAGTCTATGGACTATCTGGGGGATTCTTTGGCATATTTTATGCTCACACGTGTGTTTTTGTTGTTGGATCTTCTTTAGAATAAGAATCTGTATTTATACTCGAGGAATCTGATGATCTATGAAGCACTTTTTCACAACCGTTTTAATAACAGAAGCATTTGTCTTGCAAGCCATAATTTTTCTGAAGAGCCTTGTAATATGATAATGAATTCAGGGCTTGCCTTCTTAAACAAATGCTCCTGCAAAATGTTGGTCCAAGGAACCTTTTGGTTGATTGTGCCTAAATGTCATTTTCCTTTTGGCTACGAAGCAGACGCTTTATATTTATGCTGTATCAACAGTGAATTCTAATAATATAGATTATGAGAAACGTTTAATATTGATAAAATGTCAGGCTATTAATTCAGTTAAACTCCTTTTTTCAACAGTGTCCTACTGCATATACATCACAAAACACACATTTTTCACATTATGGAACTGGCATTATATTTCGAAAATTAATACGAACGTATCAAATACACATTTTATGTTACAAATATAAAAGTCGGTGTTCAGCATGTATGTATACTTTGTTTTATAAACAGACACAACTTGAATGCAGGTAAAGTTTTGTGAAACCAGTTTCACGTGTAGATTTTCACAGCCACTCATAATTCATGCATGGCCTTCAGGGTTTAGTCGTGAGATGAGCATTTCTTGCACTTTTTCCATGCACTACCGCGAGCATCTTCAGGAGTTGAATTAAGGGGCATCACCTGGCCCACATCCTGATTATATGTTATCTGCTTTGTCCTGATTATTCTGCAAGACTCATGTGGTTGGATTATAACTGGCTGGTCACCTCCCCCTATTTTGATTGGTTGAAAATACACCACAACCTTTTAGGAGGGTAGAATTGTAGGAGTCTTGGGGGGCCCAACAGGAAAAGCAGAATTAATAGGGTGGACACCATATGACATTCCTCACTTCAACGCCTGAAAAGTGTGACAGGCGGAAAGAAATGCCCAACGTTCGGCCTGACCGAGAACGCCAAATTTGAGGTTAAAACCAGTTTGGGTAATGAAGGAAGCATCTGTTCATTCATCTAATCCAAATGACACGAGCAAAAGTTATTTACTGGGAATACTTGTGGAATAACATATCCTGATATCATGTTTATTTCTTACTTTCCCCACATGAAACTCTCTTTGAAATCCCAAAAAGTGCACGTGTATTTTTAGTTTGTATTTTGGTGACATTTCATGTATTTAAAAGCTGGACATTACTAAGTTGAGTACAAATGTAACTAAAAATGGTAACTTTATAAAACCATCATCATTTTCACGTAGAAGGGAAATAATAAAATAACAAAAAGAAAACATAATAAAAAATTATCACGACGTTTCGACGCTTTAAATCGAAATTCATCATCATTTTGGATGAAAGAGATCATAGACATTTTATTAAAACTTGCTTACCTTATTTGTGCCTGGGAAGTTACCCAGAGCAAAAAAAATGGCACTTGTCCCCAGGGTTGTTGTATTTTTGTTTCTCTTGTGATGGGTTTTATTGTCATTTACAAATTTGAACTAGTGACGCTGACATGGCTATTAACCCACTGAAACAGCCATCCATGCATGCATACTTTGTTGTAACCATTAAACAATCATAAATAATTATTGATTGTTTACCCAAGAGAGCTTGACTGCATGTAAACATAATTCAAGCGCGCATTGCTTGTAATTTTTGGTCAAATAATGCAACATGGAGTGCCGGTAAGAAACATGCATATAAGCGAAGCACACTGAAACTCCACACAAGCAGGCTAGGATCCTACTTAATGTACTGCCACACCTATAGGCACCTTACAACCTATGCAGTGTCATGTTTCATATATGATCCCACGATGACCAACACATCCTGACCCAAGTCAGTGGATTACAGGTGTTTTCCACCACACTCAGTTGGGCTTTGTAAAATGCTGAAGGTGCCGTAATTCAAAGCACATTGTATGCCAATCCTAAAAACCCCGTAAAAAATGACATCCCAATTGTGTTATCAATCATGTCATGTTAAGTGTAAACCACATTAATATTTTCTAGACATTAGATAGTTGATTTCAATCACAATGTGTCATGGAGCTGTCCATCAAACCCAGTGTCCCTGCAGAATGTTTATATTTCCCACAGCATGTTGCGCTCATTTTCTTCATCAACATGATTGATGAATGATGAGCTTAGGAACACCCACAGGATAGGAACACTCGTGTGTTTAGAGCAATCGCAACATAAGTTCACTAGTAATACTCATTGCAGTAGCTGTCAAACTAATATACGTAGACCTCAATCCAACAAAGTAGATTTGGCCCTTTGTCCAGCACATCAGCTGTACTCGTTGAACGAACGTACAATGGGCAATGGCAACTTGTATGTTGGGCACGTGATATTGCTTATCTCACAAAATGACTTGCATGTGTCGTGGTTTGTAAATCCGAGTTTCTCGTCCCTTGTGAACAACACAATGCATCCTACTTTGCACTATACGGCATCACAAATAACTCTGCAGCGCAACGCATGTGATATTCATTTTTATATTTCTGACAATTTATGAGTATATTTGTGTAATGTTATGGATGTGGGTGTCCTCGATAGAAGGACATTGTGTTCTGTTACACGTTACGCTGAATCGGCCAGGTCAGCGCTCACCGAGTCTCAAGCGCCCATTTTAGGAGGGTCCTGCCAGGTTTTCGCAGGAAGGGGGCGATGTTTGCAGGGGATTTTTAAGCATTGGACATGTTGTTTGGCCAACACCAGTTAACATTTCTACATGTTTCTTTAGCTGCGTGCATGAAACGGAGAACCCGGAGGAAACCTATTCAGTCAAGATTTGGGTCTGGAATTGCTTTGCCTTAAAATAAGGTGAAGACTTTTAGGTGAATTATCAATCATATTGACTATCATATGATTGTTTTTGTTATCCGGCATACAGAATAAACATAAATCCACAGACATGTAATAATCGATAACAAAACAGCAATTTACGAATGCATAAATATATGGATAGGTGAAAAATTACCGTACTACATACATAAATGGATAATTTAATGTTGATTAGGTAAGCATTATTTTACAATATAGTACACACGGTTAGAACACAGTATATACATGATTTTTAGAACGTGGCGACATCATATGCATCACATACTCCAACTGTGTGGGCTAGAGAGAGGAAAAAAGAGATGGAAACATTTGAATTAAAATAAAAATGGCAATTATTGATTTATGGGAGCTATTTTACATATGATTGCTCATGGAGGATGGCCTAAAGCATTGCATTAAGTACTGTGGGTCACAATGTTTCAAAGTGGCAGTAAGTGTGGGTGATACATCTGGAAGTCTGGGGATGTGTGGCATTGGGCAGAGTAGTGGGGGCATTCCCTCACGTTACTGGCTGACCACAGCATCCTGAGGCCAGCCATACCCTGTTGTCTCAAGGTTGGTCGTGGTGACGTGGCTTTTTCACCAGCTACCAGAATTAATTGCAGCCGTCATTGAATAATATCTGTTTAGCTAATGCAGGGCTGTGCTTGAGCACGTGTGTGGGCATTGGGCACAATAATAATATTATATTTACCAGCATATACTAAATTAATAAAATATATCACACTGCCATTACAACATGTAAATAAAAACAAAACATTACCTCCTGTGTAAATAATGAATACAAAATGAAGTCATTTATACGACGTAACCACTTATTTTCATTTACGAGTCCGCTAAAGGGACTGTGGATTTTTGGAAATAAATACATAAATACATACATAATAATAATCAACACTGGGAGTCATCTTCTTGGTTATTTCGGTAAAGTCATGTAGAATGGAAATAATAAAATAATAAAAATAAAACATAATAAAATAATTCTCACGACGTTTCGTTATTATGTTTTATTATTATTATTTTATTATTTCCATTCTACATGACTTTACCGAACGAACCAAGAAGATGAATCCCTGCAGTCACGAAAGCTTTAAATCGAAACACTGGGAGTGTGAGGCATAGAGTTGACAAGTATGATATAGCAAATGCATGTGCTTGAAAAGTTTATACTTTAAATATTTGACTATCATTGCACTAAAGCCTCGTCTTAAACAGTGCTTAAACACAGTGCACTTGTGAATGATGGAAAAGATGTACAAATCCCAACTCGTGTATTTTAAATAATAACCTCTCAACATGCGATAGCACCGTGAATCCAAAAAAATGTATACATGACTTTAAACAATAAATATTAAATATATTCATTAAAATAAATTAACAAAGATAAGAAGAGTGCTATTATTCACAAGCAATGACATCCTCAGGGATGGGTAAGTGATAATTAAATATTTACAATTTCCTGTGCCTTTGACCTTGCAGTTTTCCTATCCAGCACTCCGGTAATCATTACCCATGCATTGTCTTCAGTGCTGAATATTCCACCAGCGAGACGGGTGAGGATCAGATGTCTTAGCAATCACGGATGCCGCTTTCACAGGTGCCTGTTGCTGTTTCATAGCAATTCCGGAAGCGCAGATAAACCCACAATCTCTCTCCAGGGTCTCTCATTCCTTATTTTATCCAATACATTTGAATAGCCGCCAACCTTCGTTAACAAAATTATTTGGCACATGTCGTGATGGGTACTGCAAGATCCGACCATGTCTGTCCAGTGCTCGCTAGGCTGCATCGGCTTGCGGTTGCTAAACGAATACATTTAAGGTCGCGCACATTACACACAAAGTGCTCGCCACAAATGAACCACAATATCTTGCCAATCTTGTCAAGGAGCATACACCATCACGCACATTCTGGTCACCCTCGCAGTGGCTTTTTGCAAGCCATTGAACAAAGAGGGCCAGTGCATCGCGTGCTTTCAGATGCGCTTCTGTGGCCGTCTGGAACCCTCTTCTGATATTAGGAAACCACTGGAGAGATGCAATTTTAAATCTAGATTGAAAACTAATTTCTTAAGAACTGCTTTTTTGTGTTTAGTTTGTTGTCTTTCCCCTACACCTCTGATTAGCACGGTTAGCTACATACGGTGCAAAATAAGTTAAACATACATAAAGCAAGTAGAAATATAACACATTCCTCCTGTGGAGGGAGCTGGTAGGAACGTTGGGTTGCTCGGTCAATGGCCAGGGTCAACGGCGGCATGGTGTATTCCGCAAATATGCCCGACTGTAAGGGCGGGCACAAGCCGGCGTGAGTAGGCTAAACGTTGAGTTTTATAAGGGCACCACGGGGTGACCAGCCCCTCCCCACCCAGCCCCACCCCACCCGGCCCCACCCCTCCCACCCCCCACCCAGCCCCACCCTCCCCACCCAGCCCCTCCCCACCCTCCCCACCCAGCCCCTCCCTACCCTCCCCACCCAGCCCCACCCTCCCCCCCCCAGCCCCTCCTCATCCTCCCCCCCCCACCCAGCCCCTCCCTGAACGACGGACGGACGGACACAATAATCCCCTGTGGGCTGGTGGAACCAGGTGGTTTCTACCAGTAAAACTAAGTGAGTGGAAATACATACAGGGCAACTGTACATGTTTAAACATAAAGTGACATGTAGCTGATTTATGTTATCACTGACTGTTTTTATGAATTGTCAAGTGCTGGAATTAATTATTTCTTGAAGAAAAAATATTATAAATTATATAAATGAATATAAATAGAATAGTAGCAGTGCATTATTAATATTATTAAGATGAGATGTAAGGAAGGCAGTGTAATAGAGTTTTACGCTTATCAATACTTGTCACTTGTGGTTAGTCTCATACCACATATGCAGTTGTCAATATCAGGTCAATGTCTTTTTTACATTTATTAGCCAAAAGGGCACATAGCCAGGCCCATTGTGTGGTAAATTGCAATATTTATGGTATCCAAGATACATTCATTGCATCTTTTTGAGGAGGTCTATACGTGGAATATATTGCAAGCTATTATGCATACATGGACAAGACAGAAGCTTGTGTTGCCTCTGAAACGTCGTGATTTTTTATTTTATTTTTATTTTACTTTTATTAATTTTAAATTTTTACCTACGTGACTTTAGCGAAAAAAACCTAAGAATATGAATACATGGACAAGATTGTTCAGCTGTTGTAGACAGATGTTTCGTGTTGAGGGACACTTATGACTCAGGAAAATAAGCAGTAACATTTTCAGGCAATGCTTCTCCGTTGAAGTTAAAAGAGTTCATCCGAAGGGTCATAAACTAAACCATTTTTGCTTGTTTTTCTTTATCACAGACTACGCATTTAACTTTCAAATGACGTTGGCCATAAGTGTTTCTATGTATAATGTAAACACTGGTATTTTTTTTTCACACACCAAGGATTCTCTCACGAGCAAATATGAAACCTATTTTGCGGGATGTCCTTTCCTTTCATGCCTACAAAATTGTTAACTTTGAAACAAATATAGGTGACAGCACAGCTCACAATCACCTGTTTCTAGATAAATAAACTCACGATAGTTTCTTCAATTATTTTTAGAGGCGTGCTTCGTGTGCAGATATAATAGAAAATCATTCCTTCACACTGGCACACAATTGCTTGCTCATATTCAGAGTGACGGGGTCGTTTTGGACCCACAGTTTATAAGAGAAGACATGCCATATAACGACGCTACTTTAATGTCAAGACATTCCACTTCACATTATGTAGGAGTCAAGAGGCGACTTGAACCAGTCCAGAAACTGGCAAAGCCTCGAACCGTGAGGCAGAAATGCTTGACCTGGAGATATCCATGTTATCCAGTTGCAACCAAGCAATACACATGATGAAATAGGAGTGCAAATTATGATAATAATTTACCGTTTGTTGTTAATCCACTGCTGGATGATGGATTCCTCATACTGTGTTGCTTGCAGGGTGGTTGTTTGGTTGTTTGACCAAATTCCACACCACATTGTGTGTATTGGTCAAAGACTAGTACAGATAACTGTGGCCAGGAATCAAGCTCGGGAAGCGATGCTCATAACACAGTACATGCTAACCACTGTGCTACCGTTCGATCTTAATTAGTGCTTATTGGTCTGAAAATTAGAATACTAAATTAGAGTGTTTAAATGCACATGACATTATTCATTATATTGGCTCCATATTTTGCATGTCATGGCTCGCCATGTGGGAATTTATACAGGAAAGAGTGCACAACATTTCTATTTGTCAGTTTAAAAAAATAAATACGTTGTGTTTTGGTACACGTTATAGGAGCAGACTTGCAAAATCACTGGTGCTCGTTGAGTTTTGTCAAATGAGTGATACAAAAAAGTTAAACAAAGCTTAAAAGCTAATTCTATTGCAAGCATGAGCCAGCCCCATCAGTCTACACAGATTTACCAGAGATTTGACAAAGCACACTGTGGGTAGATTGTGCTTAGAACTGGCCAATTGGCCCAACTCAGGATTGTAAGGTTGTGGATTCAAATATTGGTCAGGGGTCGAGTCAACGCATCATTTCACTACGGCCAACAAAATGACCATCGCTTTGTGACAACAGTGATTATACTGTGGTCCTACCATAGGAATATAGAATTTTCCACCCACCGGCTCAGGGCCACCACCAATCACCCGAGGCTTATTTGAGCAGGGAGACTCTTCAACATTGACGTTTGAATTTAGATGAGATCCAGATCCGATGCGACCACATATCCTCCTGCGTGTCTGATTGAAAGCTGTGTAATGCACTGTGGGTAACTGTTTTGCGTTGTATGAGCAGGGGCCGTGTACATACTAATCAATGCTGACACCCAAATTTGTTGCAAAATATAATCACTCTGACATTGCATGAACTGCTTTGATGTAGTGTGATTGTGTACAATAAAAGTTAATGCGGCTGTTTGTACATTGTTAATCAATTTAATGTTCAACATTTACAATGATAATGCACATGTCCAATGTGTTATAATGATATAAATGTAAAACATATACAACAAGATTTTTTATACTTATGAAATGAATGTATATTTTAGGACAAGAATAGAATTGCAAGCATGCTTGGTCTAGCTGTATACGATCACTGTGAGAGATAGGGCATATTATTTTTTGATGCACGATTGTCATTTATTTCTACTCTAAAAGCATAGAGAAGCAGAGTATATTTGGACTGCATAATGTGTTCACTGATAAAAGGGAATTATGGTTAAAACATGTTTCCTATATTGTACAATCAGTACAATATAAAATAGTATATTTTTCAATGAAAGGTGCATACAAATTGACAATTATCGTGGCTTAAATGAATGTTTAAATTAATGTGTTTTTGCATTCTCTTTGTATGCACATTTGAATCATGTTTTAAAATTAATTACCAGTTTTATCACTTGAGTGGTGTATGGGGAATAACAAACACAGCTTCTCACTATTTTTGTATTTGTTGATTGGCCTCTGAAAACATTATTGACAGTTTCATTGTTTCTTCACACCTAGGATGCCTCAATAGCTCACAGATTTCACCTGATGAGAGAGAAGCACCCAGAGAAATTCAACAGCCGGTAAGATCACACACATCCTCTAGGGTCCTCATTCAAACAGTCATCGTTATGGTCTAGCCAGGGTGTCATTAAAGTCATTTCAGGAGCTGTGAATATGTATATTAACATTTGTTATATATTTTGATGTCTAAACATGCTTACGAGATTAATTTTATATAACCATGACAACATTTCTCGATTTTTCTGTGTGTACCATAATATTTATAACTTACATTATTTTGGTAATCCACTGCTGGATGAAGGCCTACCCATGCCATGTTGTTCATGGGTGTTATTTGACCATACTTCACCACACTAGTCATTGCAGGTTATCTCATAACCACTATGGGAACCTCATTTGGCAGTAAAAATATGATAATTGGTTTTTTACCCTTCTATCTGGCAACAAAACTGACACCTTTTTACAAGGAGTCATGTTTGCATAGACGCAATACCTGCAGTCATAATACAAACAAAAGACATAACTCTGATAATGTGCACTGTCCTTGAAGTTGATTGGTCCACACCCGAGACAGCTTTCCTTAGAGCCTAGTCTCACATGGGTGCGCCTTTTGGCGTCATCTGGTCCAACCCATGTGAGACTAGGCTCTAAGGAAAGCTGTCTCGGGTGTGGACCAATCAACTTCAAGGACAGTGCACATTATCAGAGTTATGTCTTTTGTTTGTATTATGACTGCAGGTATTGCGGTCTATGCAAAAATGACTCCTTGTAAAAAGGTGTCAGTTTTGTTGCCAGGTAGAAGGGTAAAAAACCAATTATCATATCTCATAACCAGTTCCAATATCACATCACTGTTAGCTCTGGCCAGGAATCAAACTCAGATCTCTGAGTTAATAGATCAGTGTGCTAACCACTATGCCACCATTCCACTCCATGAGCGTGCAAATATTCCATACAGTTGAATTTGGATAGCAGGGATCGCTACTTATTTATAGACAAAGAAACGACTATACCGGTTCATCTTCCAGATACACCTATTTTTAAATTATGATCCTGTATCCATTTACTTTGAAGAAGCAAGGACATGTTGTTTAACGCATCTAACGTTATATAGTAATTTATTCAAAAGTTAATGGGAAAGTGGTTATAATTTTATATTTTCAGTAGCTTACTTAGTAATTACTATTGATAATTCCTTTTTGTATTTATCACCTTCCAAGCGCTTGTCTAAATTTAACACGCCTGCTTTTGCATGCATACATTGACTGGTACTGTACGCGTAACAACTGTGGCCACCTTGCCAGTAGAGCTTCACATAGTGTGTATGAGCCATTTTTTTTAAGGTTTGAAAGTGGTTGCGAGAAGACCTGTGTATTTGTCACTTTATAATAAAAAAGCAATTCAGGAAGTGTGTTTCATGTCTTGAAGTTTGGAAAGTTTAAACAATGTTGTGGCAATGTATTTAGTAAAACTAAAACAGTTGGTTTAGCAATTTGAATGACTTAAGCAAAAAAAACTGCAAATCAGGTGAAACGTGTTTTACTTTTGTAATTCGCTTTTTATGCCCCACCAAAATAATGTATCGTCATCAGAAGCAATACCGCTCGTCAGAATATAGAATGTTTATTTCACATTTTGACTTAAAATTTTCGTGACTGCAGGAATTCATATTCTTCGGTTCGATCGTAACACAAGCGGACGACCGCTTGTGTTGCTTGCTACAGCAGCCCTTTTGCCCACTTCAGCAATTGTTTCTTGCTGTGGTTGTCCCACCTGATGGCGGACGCTTTTGTTGCGCCCGAAACGTCGTGATTTTATTTTATTTTATACCTACGCGACTTTACCGAAAGAACCAAAGAGTATGGATCCCTGCAGTCACGAAAACTTCAAATCTAGATTATGCACTTTATTCTTATTTTCTCTATCTACGTAACTTTACCAAAAGAACCAAAGAATATGTTTCTTTAACATGTTTTCATTGTTATGTAAGCCTTATTAGCAATCATTGTAAATATACTTAAACCACTTACTGGCCTCAAATACATTAAAACACCAAGTTGTGATCAAGACCCTAAGTTATCCGTTGAAAGGCTAATTTCTCTGCTCCAGCAGCTGCCCCAGCAGACCCACCTCTCTCTCTGCCCCCCCCTCTCTCTATTTAAGGCCTCGACACAGAGGCATTGGGTCTCTGTGTGTCTATGTTGTGTGTGTCTCTCTGTGTGTGTCTATGTTGTGTGTGTCTCTCTCTGTGTGTCTCTCTCTCTGTGTGTCTGTGTTGTGTGTCTCTCTCTCTGTGTGTCTGTGTTGTGTGTCTCTCTCTGTGTGTGTCTGTGTTGTGTGTCTCTCTCTGTGTGTCTATGTTGTGTGTGTCTCTCTCTGTGTGTCTGTGTTGTGTGTCTCTCTCTGTGTGTCTATGTTGTGTGTGTTTCTCTCTGTGTCTGTGTTGTGTGTCTCTCTCTGTGTGTCTATGTTGTGTGTCTCTCTGTGTGTCTGTGTTGTGTGTATCTCTCTGTGTGTCTCTGTGTTGTCTCTTTCTCTCTGTTTGTGTGTCTGTCTCCGTGTCTGTGTTTTGTCTCTCTCTCAAATGTAGTTCTACCTGATGACGGTTGCTTGTGTTGCAATCGAAACCTCGTACTCTATGATTGTATTTATTTTATTTCTACGTGACTTTACCGAAAGAATCAAAGAGTACGGATATTTATACTTTTCTTAAATGCTATGCACATTCATTTTTTTAAGTTCACACCGGTTACAAAATCAGACATATATACAAAAAAATATTGCACCTACATTCTATTTTGGGGGATATATATATATATTTTTAAGAGAATCTAGTCATGAAACTGGTAAAAAATAATGGCATCTTAAATGCCACAGGACCCTTTATTTTAACACGCACTGTCACACAGACGAGAGAGAACGGAACGTGATCGTAGCACAACCATTGGATTATCATGCACCTGCAAGGCATTACTGGGAAAGCCAGTGAGAGTAATCAAACCAACTTAACCTCTGAAGCTAAGTGTACGCTGTTGGCCCCCCACGGCTAAGCTGTCATACTCTCATCTACAACACTTTGGGTGTTTGTAGCAGTTGATAGCTAGAATGCTGATAAGCTCTCATGAAATGTATTTGTATCTCCCCATTCAGCAGACTGCCCATATTGTTGTTCTTTAATACCTGTTAAGATATAGGGTTGAACAAACATGTTCAGCTTGAAAAGTTACAGTTTTCTATTTCATATGTGTTCTTACGGTGTATCAGTTTACCCTCCAATAACTTTTGTGGACTCAAGAAAAAGTGCACAACAGTTTACAGGCTTTTTCAACTTCTAATATAGATGATAAAGAATTATAAATGAACTTGGTGATATTAATGCATGCCAGAGGTTCTCCAAGTTAAAATATAAAAGTGTCTCATAAAAGCTGAAATCTAGATGTAAATGCATAGTCTTGCAACTCCATGACCCTCTCCCTGTCAGGGATATTGTAAGGTGTTCTCTAAGCTGGTGAGCTCCTAAAAAAACTATAAAAAATCCACCACTGACTACAAATAGTTTATTTCATGCACACATCATAACTGTATGCTGGATAGCAGACAGAAGCGTATGGCTGCAAGCAAATATGCCGTGGTGGTGCAAGTTTCACATTAATAATGAATTACTGCAGGGATATTTTCATGAGGACCTTAAAAAATGGAAACAAATGACACATTTTTAAATGTACTCAAGGTTATTTATTGTGATGTATCTTTCAGGAAAAAATGAAATAAATTAAAACACAATTATTGACTAATATCTCAATTCAACCTTTGATAAATAAAGCAAAATGTAGTATATTTGTCGAATTATGAAGATGGATCAACCTATAACATATATAAACATTCCCAATTAGCATAAGCAAATAGAATGTTCAGTTCACAAAGTGTAGAAAATATATTCTGTATTAAAAAAATGATGTGTTGCTCGAGGCCTGTATACCCGTTAAGAGTGAGAGAATCGCTTTACTAACAGTGTGTTCCTTTCCACCAATGCTTCTCAAAATAGAACAAAGAATCCTGCAGTTCCCTGACAGTGCCAGTCTGATGTTTCACATTGGTTTTCCCTCTGGTGAAGAAGCTCCCATTTCAGACGATTAAATTCCCTATCGTAGTGAGCAATGTGAAAAAAAAAAACCCAACACGACATTTACGTGGTATTAAGCTGGTGTGTTACAATAGGTGTGAATTGACTAACACGACCTCGAATAACATATTAGAAGTGCTTTAAAAATGTTTAACTGATATGTACATTTCAGCATTGAAATACTCACTTCCTTTTCATATCTGTTACTGTAATTAAATTTTTCTGAATGTTTTTTTTTCTCAAGAAGCCCATCGATGCTTATTTAAAACTGCATTCAAAGTTGTGTTAGAGACCTAAATTATAGGAATTAAAATATAAACAGCCCCAAATTTTGCTTAAACAGGCAACAGGGGTATATGTTGGCCTCATATGCCTGCATGTTTTCAAAGTGTCACGTAGCAAGCCAATAGAAATACACATGTGCTTTTAATGTTTGAGGTGGTATGTTGACATTAGAAGAGATGTGCACATTATATAACAAAAAATAGAAAGTGTGCCCCAGAGTTCTTCAATGCTCATTCTGAATGTGAGAATATTTATTTAAATCAAGGTAAGGCTTTGCTGGGTCTGTGTTGCTGTGGGGCTTGGGACATGTAAATAGAGTGACTCGTCCCTAATTGCTGTGATGAGAGAACACGTTGTTCTGACATTTGTAGGGCAATAGGGCTTTCACAAGCATCACTCGGCTGTCTTTCTTTAAAAATTATTATGCCAGCACGTCACCAAGACGTACAGCAGCTATATAATAATGTGGTTATCATGCAATAATCGCACTATAATGAACAGAAGTGGTAAAAGTTCAGTGGCTATAACATCTCAACAAAAGAGTAAAAAAAAAAATCACATTATGCTGATGAACACTTATAAGCATGGACACTTATTAAGGCTCTGCTTCATGCCATGGATAATGTGAAACTTCCACCATTTGCTCAGGGTGACTGATATAGATTAGCGCCACTGAACACTCGTTTGAGCAAAGAGACAATACGACTTATGAAGAACAGCTCGTGTTAACAGAATATATACTTCCACATTAGTGCCTCTGTGACCTAAGCAGCTGTGGATTCCACGATCCTCTCCTTGGTAATCTGGGTACAAGGGGTTGTTTTATATGACAGTTGCTAAGCAAAGTATCCACGTTGGTAAAATGCGAGCTAATTAATTTAAGTGTAAGGAAATGAGTGTTCTTCAAAGCACCATTGTGAACTATTTCCATACATTTACATGGCTATCTGGTACAGAAAATCAGGCTGTTGCCCTCACTGTTGTCCGCAGAGCTTGTTGACATATTTCTGTGCGTATGTGAATGGTAGCACCGCCTGCAAGTGGAGTTTCTATTGGTACTCTTGATTTCCTCGAACATTCAACAAAACAGTTTATTTGCCAAGCATCCCCAACATAGCCCTCCTGAAAATAAGAGTCTTTGGGCTCAGTGAGGTTTTCCTGAACAATTAACATTCAAGATCATGATCCACGGTCAGTTCACTGCGGGATGCAGAGGCCTCCCCAGGCTTCTGCCATCTCTCACAACCCTTGGGATCGTGTATAACAAAGTCAATCCACCGAGCAACTGCACACGAGCTGATTTCATTGCTCTGTCTCCCCCATTGGATGTCCTCTCCAAAGTGGTTCCTTCCATGTCTGCCACTCCATCATTGTTCTTTGACCATCGTCTCTTTGAGTGACATATCATGCCCGAGGCCGCTTACTTTTTTTTTAGCAGTTTGAATGATGGCATTCATCTAGGCGTATTCTCTAATTCAGTAAAATTTATTCTGCGAACAATAATAGTTACATTTATAATTCAGCCTCTAAAGATGTTTTTTACAGAGGCGTTATGGTTGAATCTTCTTACTTTACATGTTTAGAACATTCGAGTAAATTATATGATGCATATCGTACTGACAGCCCATCCAATATTTTGTCTATTTCACTGGTCAACAAAATTTTTTTTTTTTCTGGCCTGGACTTTTGCAGCTGTTTTAGACTAATTTCAGGGTGCTGATTCCAAATCTGATCTCAGATTTGCTCTATCACATCTCATTTTGATGCTATCGGCATACCCCATTTTCATTGATTTTACCCAAAATCACTTATGATTGCAAGTTGTTGCGAGTCAGTGACTGCTTTAGTGTTAAAATATGGTGCTGTATTTTTAGGATAGTGTGTTTATAATATCATTTTATGTAGATATCCACATTTATTTAATATTTTTCTTCTGCAGTTTTTATTATTGGAATCAGCACCCCAAATTTACCTTAAACCCGTTGGAATACCTTATGCCAGAAAAAGTGTGTTGACCAGTGTTTTCATTGTTGCAAGAGTGGTTAAATCTGCTTCTGTCAAAATCGACTGGAGAGATTTTTTTTTGCATTCAGCCCGTGTTGTCAGGCTTGGCTTTATCGCATTCATGATGCATTCACAGTCCCCAATGCTAAGTGCTCACACATCAAGGAGCATGCTGCTGAGTCCATTTATATAAAAAAAAAACACAGTAATGAATCACACCTTCCAAAACAGTTTCTGTACTTTTCAAGCCACGAGTTAGTGCTGACTGACCGTGTTAGGTTTAATATAAGATCAGCCAACTCATATTCCACTCAATAAAATTCTAGGTCTTGGTACATTTATTTACACAATTATCGCCTCTGTTAAGTCTATTTTATGGAACTGCAATGCCAAAGAAAGTGTGTTAAACTTGTTATAAGTGCTGTGCTGTCCCCTGCAGTTCCTAAAAAAACCATGACCGTTTTTGAGCATATTTTTTAGAGATGGCAAATATGTGGGGAAACCCACAACCAGCAGTGGATTGATGGAGTGATCATGGCTGTTGATAATCATGATGACCATGACATTTTATAATACACTATCCAGTAATATATCTAACCCGGCAACCCGAGTTCGATTTCCGCTCACGGCCACCACCGGTGACGATTATTTCAACCGGTCCTGGGCCTCCCCTAGGTCGACTCAGCCTCAAACGAGTAACTGGTGTGGTGTGTGAACATCTCCACTGGGGGGACAAAGGCGGCCGGGCGTGGTGCTGGCCACCCACCCCCTCGTGTGCCGTGCCGGCCTTCATAGGTGCTCGCTAACAGCATTTGCGCCCTACAGTCTCAGGCTACACGGGGGATCTTTGTCTTTATCCTGTGTGTGGGGGGGGGGCAGCGACTGCGTAGCGATTCGCGCGCTGCACTACGAACCCGGCGACCCGAGTTCGATTCCCGCTCACGGCCACCACCGGTGACGATTATTTGAACCGGTTCTAGGCTTCCCCTAGGTCGACTCGGCCTTGTGTTGTACCATGACAAGGTACTTTTTAAAAAGTCATTTCCAAATAACAGTTTTGAAAGAATATGTATTCAGACAAATACAGACACATTTAGTGCATGTAAAAATACCAATGCAACATTGAATTTAGGCATACATTAGGTTGGCATGCATTAACGGATGATGTGTATACTTCATATTATATTGATGATAATATTATTTACATGCTTCTTTATACATATTAAATGTCTACAAGGCATATTTATAATGACTTGCCAGTGCCTAACTGGCCCGTGTTATACTGATGGCTGATGTATGTTGTGCTTTGTTAGGGTTAGGTTTACAAAAAATGGTAAAACAAAAAAACGTACAGCAAAACAAGAAGCTTCAATTGAGCCGTACCCAATGGTAATTGGTGAGTTTGCTTTGTCCGAAACAATAATATTGAATTAAACAATATCAGTCCAATGAATACATTACACTACAATTTGGAGATATCTTAGGGATGGCAACTGCATCTGAAGACGCTGTACAAAACAATGTGCCGTACAAATGGAGTTGTTGCATATGTGTATAAAGCGTATGTTTAGCTTTTCAGTAACATTGATTTAAAATAATTTTCATGATTTTCACATTTTCTTCCGGAATACAGGATGAAGAACAAGCTGTGGTACTTTGAATTTGGGACATCAGAGACGCTGTTTGCTACCTGCAAGAAGCTCTACGAGTTCATGGAGGTGGAGGTGAGAATGGGATTTGTGACATCAACATCATCGTCATATGTTTGCTGAAAATGAACACACGCCAGTCATGCGCGACATGAGGATTGCACGCAGTCCTACTGCATAGGAGAGACGCAATTGAGATCGGTGTTTGTCATTGCTCCGTGTAAGGCGCTAAGCTCTACAACAATATCCTGCCTGTGCGTAGACAGACTGGTTAGTTTACATAGTGTCGTTCATGGAAATTGCATTATATTGTGTCGGTCATGCAAATTGCAATTGCTGAGGAAACACAGACAAGCAGGAAGGCAGCCAGGCAAGTGGTGAGCCGGTGCCAACAATTGTCCAAGCTCTGCAGTCTTCTATGTATGAAGATGTTTTTAACCAATTAATGAGTGTTTTTAATAATAGTAATTTACTTACTTTATAGGAAAGTCGCAGCACTCTTCTATTTTTAGGAAGGTTCCTGGATTGAGATTTTTATTTTAAGTGTTTTCAACAAATTATTGAGTGGTTAAACATGCGGGAGGAAACTGGAGCACCCGGAGAAAACCCATGTGTGCAAGGGGGGGAAACATTATCTCCCCGTGCAGATGGAAACGGATGGAGGTTTGTCCGTTTGCTGCACTGCCTTCTCCTGGCAAGCTAGGATATGACACCTCGACGCCTATGGGAAAGGAATTTCACGAGATTTGTGTGATCCACCAGCCATCAACAGTGCTGGATTGCAGGCCACCTGGCAGCACAGCCACCACCAGACAGTGTTCTCCATCACATTGCCTCTCTGTGAAAAATAACCTTAGAGCTCATCGGATTCAAATTTCGATTTAAAGCTTTCGTGACTGCAGGGATTAATATTCTTGGTTCTTTCGGTAAAGTCACGTAGAAGGGTTTTTTCTTAACGTTAAGAAAAAACCGCCACTTTTTTAAAAAAATTGTCTTGCTGTGGTTTTCACACCTGATGACGATTGCTTGTGTTGCAATCGAAACGTCGTGATAATTTTATTGTTTTATTTTTATTATTTTATTATTTCCCTTCTACGTGACTTTACCGAAAGAAACAAGAATATGAATACTCATCGGATTCATCTTCTTAGGTTTTTTCGGTAAAGTCACGTAGAAAGTAAAATAAAATAAAAACAAAAATCACGACGTTTCGGAGGCAACACAAGTCTCCGTCATCAGGTGGGACCGTCACAGCCAGATTAGCTGTATCAAGTGAGGCAATGATTCAAGATGTAATCCCTTAAAAGCGAGTTGAGGGGGGAGGGAGAGGGAGGGGGGAGCTCATCAGACTATGGTAGCCAATGAAAGGAACGTGTCGGGAGGGAGGGGGGGCGAGGCCAAAAGGGTGGGCGATGGACGTGGAAGCGCTTGTGCCCAAGCGGCCAATTACTGCACACGCCAACACAATGGAGCGATTGTGCGCAAACGGCCAGCCACTGCACCCTCCCGACACGTTCCTTTCATTGGCTACCATAGTCTGATGAGCTCCCCCCTCCCTCTCCCTCCCCCCTCAACTCGCTTTTAAGGGATTACATCTTGAATCATTGCCTCACTTGATACAGCTAATCTGGCTGTGACGGTCCCACCTGATGACGGAGACTTGTGTTGCCTCCGAAACGTCGTGATTTTTGTTTTTATTTTATTTTACTTTCTACGTGACTTTACCGAAAAAACCTAAGAAGATGATTTCTTGCAGTCACGAAAGCTTCAAATCTAGAACTCATCGGATTCCTTCAGTGTCAATAAAGATTTTAATTCTCATTATTATTTGTGTTCCGTGCTTGACTGCCATGACAGGACAAACAAAAAAAAACGTCCAGTGTTAGGCAGAAGATGGCGACCATGTATGAATAACATTTCATATGTGGTGCAGGGCAGTCAACGAACATTGGTAACTCCCCATGTCCATTTGAGCAATGATACACATTTGGATTTTATTTTTGCGTGGCTCCCCTTAAAGTCGTCATTTGTTTTTCTAAGAAGGAAAACAAGAAATGTGTTAGACGCTCGATATGAAGTGAACTTGGGAGCAACGCTCGGTGTGCGATCTGAAGTGTGCTTGTATTACGAGTTGCCCATCACCTTCCACTCCATCAAGTGTGAAGTAAGGATGTGTTCCTAGGATCAGAACTGTGCTCATATCCATCTTCTATTTTAATACAATTTCAAATGGGCGAGGGAAGTTTTTTTTCCCATCAGGGATTGATAAACATTGTCCACGCACCAACAGGTACACATGTATAAAATATGACTAATTTTTTCAGGCTGCTCTGTATCCTTTGGGCCAGCAATTAGGGTCACTTTATAATCATGTGTGAGCTCGTTGAGACAAGTCGTATTTTCAAGGAAAAGTTTCAAAGCAAATTTAGTACCGCGAACCACATGTTTTGCAGCATAAATGTGGTTTGGAATGAACAAAACTACATGCAAGTTTGTATGTTATGTTAAACTAATAGAGTAATACAACATCATTTAAATGAAAAAATACTACAGATTATGCAAAAAGGGAATAACGATGACTATAAGTCATAAAATGTAATCCTGTAATTCAATTTAAATGCAATATAATTGGGGTAATTACGATTGGTTTTCTACGTGAGTAGCTTTTAAAACATTCAGTTCGGATGGCCAAATAGATATTCGATTTGTGAAATATAATCTGACTGAGATGGTGCAATAAAAAAGGGAAGTGCAAACACAATATTATACCGTATAACTGAAGCATTATACATGCAACACAAGGCACATTTTTTTCACATTAAGGGCTTAGATTTAGCGTGAAAGTGGCAAACACTTTGTCTGGCCAGTTGAAGAAACTGTTTTCTCTTGTGACTCAGGTGCACATCACATTGAAGACTCATTTCTTTAGAACTGCTTTTAGCGTTTAGTTTGTTGTCCTTCCCCTGCACATCCGATTAGCACGGTTGGCTAAGTATGGTGCGAAAGAAGTTCGACGTACGTACGTCAACATACATGCATACAGCAGTGGGCCGTGCCAATGACCTGGGTGGCTCCTACCTCCGTGCCTTCTCTAACACGGAGCAATTGACTGCTTTTGCTTATATTCACAAATAAAAACTGGGCCTAGAAATAGCATGAATGTGACTGTCATGAATGTCCTTATAAATAGGGGTCTAAATAATTAAGGTCAATGTTTCTCGTTGTCAATTCAGTAAAGTAAATGGGGAAAAAATCGAACGCAAGGCACTTAATAGGAATCCTCATGAGATTAATTGATTGGTTGCCCATGCGTTTTTCTCCCTCCAACAGTGTATGTACGCATGCGGTACAGTGTTAAGCAACTCTGCAAGGAAAAGCCATGTAATATCGCACTTAATATGAAGAGTGAAGGGGAGCTCCGCAGCTGAGCTTGCGTTGTACTCTCGCAATTTGGACACAATGATTTTTACATTCTCTTAATGCATATGAAGTCAATGTGTGTATCGGTAAAATCGATGGTTAAAAAACGAAGTTATTTTGTAAATACGTGGGGTTTTTTCATGGGGTTTCGATGGTGGCAGAGAGGTAGGGGTGACATTTAGAGTGATATGCAAGAAAAATATTGCTTATATTAGTTGCCGATGACAGTAAGAGAAGCACGGCTATTGAGCAAGTAGAAATTGTGATGAAGACATCACCTGCCTCCACCTTCGTTGTGGCTAAAGAAACTTCTTCACCACAGCTCAACTGAGATGGCGCTTTCAGCCATTGCCGCATTAACTTAATCTCTTTGGCTAAGTACGCTTGTCTTTTCGGAGCTTGAGTGCAACCAAATTTAGGTGTGAACACCAACACATCAAATTTTTGCAACTTACATCTAATCTAAGCGGTGTAAAGTAAAGAAGTAACGATGCTGTTACCATCACACAGTGTATGGGAAGAGCCCAGTAAAGTGGAAAGCGCATTTTCATTTTCTATCACAGGGCACTCAAACCCAAGATCACGTAGGTGTTGGCCCCATTCCCTCAAATGAACATTGGCCCCAAGACATCCAGCCACCTTGTCACTTTTAGTCATTTAGTTTCTTAAATTAAACTTTTAAGGTTTAAAAATTGCCACAGCTGGATGTAAGATCAAAGGCTTCTAGGCCTGGCTGACTCTTGCCTATTTCTGCATTCCTTCGTAAGAATAATGAGCGCGTAGAGAGAGAGCAGCAGATACGAAAAGCATGCCTGGGCACACAGCTGGGAGGCTGCTGCTGACTGATTATTACTGTATTTTTAAAAATGACAGAACACAAGCCAGGACCAAAAAAAAGTAGGGTTGACTGCCAACATTTAACAAGTTGAATGAACATCCGGGTAAACACTATCCTTTATAGTTTTTTTTTACAAGTTTGGGTATGTTTGTTGCTTAAATTCTAGGAGAAAGCTGTGAAGGGTGAATATATTATCCTCAACAATATAATAGGAGACTATTATACCTACAGAGTTTCTTTGATCTCAGAGATTTAAACGTAATAAAATGTTGTGTATTTGCACAGGGTGTTGTATTTTTTGGTGGATCGAGAACGATTTAAAATGTCACGTGGGCACCGTCCTTGTTGAACGTTGAAGGTGTTACCTGACATCTTGTCATACATTTTGCCAATCACCAGTGGGATTTTGTACGTAACCGTTTTCAAAGGGGAACTGAAGCCTTGGTAAACCAGGTTAATGCGTAATGTTATGTATGCAGAGGAAGGCAGGTATATTTACATTTACTGCAGTGCATAACCATGTGCTATGGCATTGTTAGAAAAAGAGTAACGATTTCAAGGCATGCTGACGGGTAGCAACAAGCAATCCTGGCCATTGTGCATTAGTTTAAGTACCATGTGATTGATGGCAAGGTCACAGGGTGAGGACAAACTATATTCTTATGCGTTTTTCTGAGGAGGAGCAAATGTGTTTAGATATGTAAGCCATAAAATCGGGCACACTTACATAATGCAGTACAATAATGGAAGGCAGTATATTACATTTGTGTCCACAATGTTTTTTTTCTTTTAACATGCCCGCTAAAGTGCCATAACCACGTTGCGATAGGGCCAGGAAGCACTAGTCTACCAGCATCTGTCTGTGCAGACATGGCACTTGCTGTGTTGCAGAACCATCTACTCAAAAAACGGGCCGTACCCATGATGGCACCACTTAGTTTAGGGCGATTATGACCAAAGCTAATTCAGGAACGCTTTGTTATTTGCTTGACCTTGCCGATGCACCACACGAGGGGCACTCCGCTAAAGTATACGATCGAAAGAGTGTTGCTTTAGTAGATTTCTCACCCATCTGTACGGCATTTTAGAGGTTCAACGCTGGTTTCCTCCTTCTAGATGTGAAATACTCGAGAAAGAAACTGGTAGAGCTTCTCGACATGGGACTCTACCTTCATAAAAAAAACGTCTTGAGACACACAGAAGCTTTCATAGATAAATTAATAATGATCACTATCGTAAAGTGTCTTGTTGCTTGATATAATGCGTGGGAATTACACCCGTGTTTATTATCGAGGTAATTACTTTATAGAAGAAGTTATGCAATGGAATACTTTTGTTCGAAGATGTTAGCACGCAGGCTGATCAATGTGACACACGTCCATTTTTTTTCCTCAGCTGCTTCTGCGCATTTCTCACATTTCGTACAATGCAACACGTTTTCTTTGAACAGTGAATGTTACGTTTCTTGATGGCTCAAGGCCTGGGAAAAAATAACCCAACATAGTTATTCATGTTTTGGGAAATGTTAACATTAATTGAAAATAAATAACTGAAACATTACATGCATGTCCTGATAAACAGTGAGTCCCATATGCAAAATTACAATATAACACCGTGGTGTGTTTAGAAAAGGATTGCCTTGTCGATGAAAAAAATAGCATTTCTGAAGCCACGTCTATGCATATAGCTCGCAAACAAACGTTTAATTGACATGTTACATCATTAAACACGAGTGCAAACATGAAAACAGCTTTGGATTGAGACGAGGCTCAAAAGAAAGCTGTCTCTGGTGTGGACCAATCAGTTTCAAAGACAATGCATTTATTATCAGAGTGTTTTTTGTTTTCATTTTGACCACAAGCATGTCTGCATTGACCACAAGCATTGTGGTCAATGCAGACATGATTCTTTGTAAAAGGTTTCAGTTTTGTGTTTTAACCACTTAACACCTGTTTTGTGGCCAGATAGAAGGGGAAAAAACCTATTTCAGCTTTGGATTGTTGATCAACTGAATGGGGAAAAAGCCTGTAAAGAGGATTTTGTTTCTTAAAAGCATATTAACATTCCAGAAACATGGGGAAACTCAAGAGGTATCTTTTATTCCCAGCTGATTTTATTCATTTCAATGAACATCCATTTTTATTTTTTTATTTAAATACTGAGCTGGGTACTTAACGGGGCTGAAGTGGTAACAGCATTGAGGAGAGCGGATATTGTGCAACATATATAAATGCGCCATGATACAAACATTTCCATTATAGACTGAAATAAAATGCAACTGCCACTGTGCTCATATGCAAATAATTAATACTGGTAGGAACCTCCTGGTTACACCAGCCCACAGGGGATTATTGTGTCCGTCCGTCGTGCAGGGAGGGGCTGGGTGGGGAGGGAGGGGCTGGGTGGGGAGGGTGGGGAGGGGCTGAGTGGGGAGGGTGGGGAGGGGCTGAGTGGGGAGGGTGGGGAGGGGCTGGGTGGGGGGTGGGAAGGGTGGGGCTGGGTGGGGAGGGGCTGGGTGGGGGGGTGGGAGGGGTGGGGCTGGGTGGGGAGGGTGGGGAGGGGCTGGGTGGGGAGGGGCTGGGTGGGGGGTGGGAGGGGTGGGGCTGGGTGGGGAGGGGCTGGTCACCCCGTGGTGCCTCACGCCGGCTTGTGCCCGCCCTCACAGTCGGCCCTATTTGCGGAATACACCACGCCGCCGTTGACCCTGGCCATTGACCGAGCAACCCAACGTTCCTACCAGCTCCCTCCACAGGAATGTGTTTTACTCTGGCTGCCCTTGTTTACGACAATTATAGTGGAAAGGCTTGATTGGTGTGGAAAATTCTTTTTTTGCAGGGCAACATTTATTTGTTGTCCAACATGCGCCTTTCGGCTTTGCACGCTCACCTACTATTTAAATGGTGTGATTCCCTTTCAGATGCGACTAGAGTGGTGTTCTTCATTGCAAGGCCTGCGGGCCACTGGCGGACAATGGTGGCCTTTAGTGAGGCTCCCGAAAATACACAAATGTGAAAAAACCTCCATAATGCTGTCAAACCCAATGGTTTCAAATGTATGACGGCCCTCACACTATCTGCGAAAGTGGCCCTCCCCTCCGAAACTTAGTGAAGAACACTGGACTAGAGCGTTGACCGAGGATTTGTATGCCACGCATCCCCTTGTGCCCAGTGCGACGGCGTGCAGCTGGATCTGGCCAACAGTTCCCTGGAGGGCATCACAGTGCTCAACATTCCGAGCATGCACGGCGGCTCCAACCTCTGGGGTGAGACCAACACTCGACGGGTCAGCCGACGCAGCAGCATGCGGAGGAGTGGCCGAGAGAAGGTTCAAGCCACCATTGCCGACCAGCGCGAACTCAAGTTCTGCCAGCAAGGTCATTGCAATCACTCGCGTGCACTCAACACAAAGATCCCCCGCATAGGCAAAACAGACTTTTGGCTCAAGTGGTGTTCGCAAGCACCTATGAATTTCGATTTAAAGCTTTCGTGACTGTAGGGATTCATCTTCTTGGTTCTTTCGGTAAAGTCACGTAGAATGGAAATAATTAAATAATAAAAATAAAACATCAAATTATTCTCACGACGTTTCGGCCACAACGCAAGCAGAGACTCTGTCTTCTCGACAGAAGACAGTCATTCAGACGCTGTCTTCTCGACAGACCTGTTCTTCACCTGAGGACGGCTGCTTGCGTTGTGGCCGAAACGTCGTGAGAATTATTTTATGTTTTATTTATTTTATTTATTATTTCCCTTCTACGTGACTTTACCGAAAGAACCAAGAAGATGAATCCTTGCAGTCACGAAAGCTTTAAATCGAAATTTATGGAATTATTATTTAGGGATGTACATCCATCGTGTCGGCAGCAAGTGGTGTTCGCAAGCACCTTTGAAGGCCGGCATGGGACACATGAGGGGGTGGATGGCCAGCACCATGCCCGGCTGCCTTTGTCTCCTTAGTGGCGATGTTTGCACACTGTGCTAGGTACTAATTTTGAGGCTGAGTTGACCTAGGAGAGGCCCAGAACCAGTTCAGATGATATTAATTATTGTTATTCGGGTTTGCCGGGTTCGTATTGCAGTATGCTAACCACTACGCTACCACTCGCCACGCACATCAGCGTATGTCCACCAGCACGCATGATCACACACATATCACATGTGTGATTGTCCAAATGTGTTTGTGTGAGCACATGAACACTGCCTTAGGGGGTCTCATGCTCCATTCCTTGCACTCGCGATTGATCCATTCCTCATGTTTACCAATATTCCTCATTTATATGTAAATAAGGTCATGATGTGTTGCGCACAACTGTTGATTGGGGAAAATGGAAAATGTTGACCCTGTGAAAGCACACGAGCAGTTGTCTGAGGTGTGTTACACTCACCACCTGCATGAACTGACACACGCACTGTGCACCAAAAGCACACAAACACGGATTTAAACTGAACTGATCCCTGAACATACTGGGGGGGGGGGAGCGGTGGCGCAGTGGTTTGCACACTTTGCTATAAACCCAGTGACATGAGCTTGATTCCTCGTGACGGCTCACATCAGTGATGAGCGTTATATCTGAATTTGTCCTGGGCCCTCCCCCGCAATCCTCCTCCCCATCCTCCTTTCACAAACTCACACCGTCCAGCAGTGAATTGACAAAAGGTTGCTGAGGTTCATGTAATGTTTTTTTACCGTAAAAAAATATTGTACGTGCATAAAGATGTTATATTATACAGGAAATACTCAAACCCTTTTCAGTTGAGTCATTAATTTTAATGTCTGGCCAATTCATGTTTAATAAGTGCTTTACATGTACGGTATAACCAAAAAATCACCAGTCTGTTTGACCGAGCATGAATACGTGTATATATATACATATAGAGTGGAAATTAGATATTGTATTGGTGACTCACTCAAACCCTCCTGGACTATCTTAGCAACATCTACACACCTTTGTTCTACACGTCACATTTCCATGATCACTGGCAACAGAGATTTGTTGGCCAGGAACAACCCAGGATCAGCACCACATAGCAGACCCATGTTCCTTCTACGTCATGAGCCACACGGCTTCATCCCTTTCACTTTCTTCCTCTCTATTATGGGAAGTTGTTTTAAAAATGCAAAGTGTTTTTAAACATACAATTAATAGAGTCTTGGATGACGATACGAACCCAAGCTACAATGTCTTATTTTGTAATTTTTCTTCTTTCGTATGGCATTGTGAAAAGCAGCAGTTTAGATTTTTTCTCAATGACCATCATAAATGAATGCAAATGTTCCTCATCCAGTCCAATGATGTGGTTGAGGCAGTGTGGATTTCAGCGATACCGCCAGGATGTGCATGGATGGAGCATTCATCGGTGATGTGCTTGATGGTTTGGACTTCTCCACAGTCGCAGTTGGGCGATTTTTGATCTTCCATTTATGGAATGTGTAAGCGCATCTGCCGTGTTGTGTTCGAGCGCGGTTCAATGTGATCCATAGTCGTTGTGGAAGAGAGAATCCCAGTATTTTCACCGCCGGATCGTGAATGATGTTTTTGTTTGACACGTCTATCGCCACCCATAATTCAGACCACCAAGTGGCAGTGTCTCTAATGTTTGTAGCAGACGCTGAGTAGGGAGATAGGGCAGTAGTTTTGAGCGTCCGATGCGTCCTTCCCTGGTTTCAGAATGGCTATTATCCTTGCCTCTTTCCACTCTTTCGGAATGATGCTTGTGGAATGGATGTCAGTGAAGAATGTGGCTAGCCATTTTCTTGCTCTTGGTCCCAAGTTCTTGATGAATTCTGGATAAATATTGTCAAGACCTGAGGCTTTCCCGCATTTCAACTGGGCAATACCGGCATCTACTTCCTCCACTGAGAATGGACGGGAGAATTCAGAGGTTTCTTGGCAGCTATGAAGTGTGCAATAAAGTTATTTGTAGACTTGCCGTCTTGTACTTTTGTCGATTGAAGTTCGTGAATTGTTGATAAGTTGCCTAGCAATCTCGTCAGGACTGACTTGCCGAGGATTATCGGCTGGCGTCGCGGCAGCTCCCATCAACCTCAGGAGGCGCCAGGCTTTACGGCTCGATTTTGCAAAGTCAAGTGCCTCAACTGTTTCACGCCACCTTTCTCTTCTTTGCAAATTCAGTTACTCGAGTATAGCTTTTGCAGTCTCCTGCTTCTTACCAGCATTGAATTTCCGGAAAAGTTGTTTGCTTTCTTGAGTCCAACATGGAGTGAAGACCTTTCTGAAGCCTCTTACGATGTTGGCCTTGGCAACTGCCTCGATGAGACCAACGAAGCGAAGGTAGTTGACTGCGCGTGGAGGCATCACTCCAACTGATTCTTCCAAGTCCGCAGTGAAATTCACCCATTCAGCTGATCTCAGATTCCGACGCGGTATTGGTGCGCAGCGGAAGAGTGGAATCTGTAGACCGATATGGATCACTACAGGTCTATGTTGGCTATTTGGAAAGCCGTCTAGGATTGTTCTCGTCGACGGCATCAGATTTCTCTTCTGGTCCCGAGACACAAAACATAAATCGGGCGTTTCGCACTTTTTCCAGCTCGCTGACTTGAAAGTACCGCGGTCTTTTAAGTGCTGGTCTTCTGCCGCTGCCCATGATGTCAGTTGTTCACCAGCTCTATCGTTGGCGCTATAGCCCCACAAAGTGAGGTGGCTGTTGAAGTCGCCTATGTGGATGATAGGGTGGCTTGGCTTGGGTAATGCCGGACACGACCATTCCATACCTGGAGGCTTGTAGACATTGACCACTATCACGTCGTTGATCTCGATGGTGATGTAGTGTGGCGAGGTGTGTGGCACGACCTGAACTGTGTCCTTCAGGTCGTTCTTTACGTATGTTGCAAGGCCATGTTTCGGATGGTGGCTTGCAGCAATGAGAGTGTATTCGATTATCTTTGATCGAGGGCACTGTCGATCCAGATGCGTTTCTTCCAGTGCAATGACGTCGACGTCTTTAAACTGGAGAATGTTCGCAATGTAATCGCATTTCGCACTGTAGAGGCCCTCGATGTTAAGCTGCATGATTCGCAGTGATGGGACTACATTCACATTGCTCTGACCTTGTGAAATGCTCTCTGTGCTGTTGCTTTTCAGGCCGGGATACCATTGTCGGGCATTCGGCTGCCGGTGTGATGACATTTGTTGTGCTTTCGCACGTAGCAGGGAAGACCGCGAGCAGGTTGTCATCTTCTTCCCCATTTTAAACTAAAACTAAATTAAACTATTTTTTATTTTACCAGGTAAGGTCCACTGAGCTATATTGCTATTCTTCAGAAGCAACCTGGCCACAAATAATAGCTCATTGAAGTGGCTTATCCTGTGGATATGTATCGCAGCCAAATACTCTTAAACGCACATTTCTAAATGTGGAGAGAAAAACCGGAGGACCAGGTGAAAAATCCATGTGATCTCTGGCAGAACATCCAAATATACAGGCGTCAGGATCGGGATTGAACCCACGACTTCCTTTACACCAGGCAAGGTAGTTAATATCTCACCACCTATGAACCCTCAAAACAACAATAGAGCCCCGAAGTTGGAACAAGCAAAGTTTACTGTTGGCTGCGCATCCTGTTTCCACATTGATCCCACGATGTCATGACTGGTTTTGAGCTTTGCCCAGATAAAATGAGCCCACTGGTGTTTTGTCTCTCAGCCTGGTTTGCCAGGGAGGACGGCACGTTTCCCTGTGGTCATGAAAACACGGCAGGGGCTGAGCTGGAACTTGAATTTATTCCAAGTAGCTGATGTCATCCTCGATGACCATACTCATCACTGGGCAGATTGCCCTCTACACACATGGCAATACACTCTCCTTATACACAGGCACACAAAGATGTGCTACAATGCCGTGACAAGCACATATGTTCAAGCACATTATCACACGCACATCAGAACCAGCACGAATAAACAAGCACATGTAACGAACTACAATAACTCACATTTGCTTGTCGAGCACTGTTTTTCATCTCATGTTAGTCCATTCTAACGTGGATGATATAGTTGTGTCGATTGAGAAAGAGGCAAATGACGTTTGCTGTTCATTTATTTCCACTGGTTTTGAATGGAAAAAGGTGGCATCATAAATTATATCCAGAAGGAACATTGTTTGTAATGCAGAGGAATGCAGAATCATCGAATTGCACGCACATTTGTGAGCGTGTGCATGATAGGTTCACTGCACACGCTTGATTAAGCACACAGAGATAGGAATCAGGAATACCGGCACATGTTTATGTGGTGAGAACTGCAAAGAGACATCGCCTTCCCTGAGGAATTTCTCTTGAGACGAGAAAAAACCCCAATGTATGTCTTAAATACCATCGTATTATTTAAATTGCAAACAAAAACAGTTAATATTCCACTGTTAATTAAGTCCACTGCGGATTACCTGAAAGACAAAACACTTATGCACGACCATTTGCAGTTGAATTTCAGTGCCAAGAAAGCTTATACAATTATTCCGAGCATTGCCAGCGTGAAATGTGTGAGACAATCTGGCAAAACAATGAACAAGTGTTCCTCTCTCAATTCAGCGCTAGTGTTCTATTGCAGTACATTTCTTCTCATTATTAATTTGTGCTTTGAAGCTTAGTAGAGCATGGTAATTGAAATAATTGTCACAAATTAAATTAGACCCAGATCATACAGCACACGGGGCGGCAGTTCAGCAAGCAAATGAGCAACCAACTCCCAATTATATAACAGCATTATCCTGAGAGGGACTCATTAAAGAGGAAGTCTGCCATTAAAGTATGCATTGAAAATAAATACTAACCTGTTGCAGCCCTTGCAGGTCATGACTGCGTGTCACCTGAAAAAGTATTAGCACTCATTCATAATAAATTGCCTGCAGCTGCATTGCCAAAGGAATCCTCATGAAAAAGAGGCACGTCGTGCACTCTTACCGTGTTGGCATAGCATGTGTCTTCCTCTGAGTTTTGATCTATCAAAGACAAACATGCCCCACATAGCCTTCACAGACTTTTAGGACAAGTGCTGTTAGTGAGTACTGATGAAGACCAGCATGGCACGCAAGGGGGTGGGTGGAAAACACCACTCCCGGCCGCCTTTGTATCCCTAGTTGGCGATGTCCACACAACACTCCAGGTACTCGTTTGAGCCTGAGTTTACCTAGGGGAGGCCCAGGACCTGGTTCAGACCATCTCCACGGGTGCTCGCTGTGAGATGGGGCTCAAACTCGAGTGGCGGGGCTTCGTAGCGTAGAGGCACTACCACCACTCCCATCTATCACACGGAGAGGAGTGGCTCCTGCACGCCTTTGCCTATAATTCAATGAGCAGTTGTTGCTTTGATAGCCGTGTGCCGTGTCTGAATGAAATACTTAATTTATTTGCAATGTGGTTGTCATGTTATGAAGATACATTTAGCACTCTCGCATTGAAACACCTTAGCGTGTTGACTCTTTAGCATGGAGCACACGACACGTGAGTGTCTGAAGCAATGTGATTTCTAAATGTAATAAAGTACTCATGAAAAAATAAACACAGGCTGAGAAACACACTGCCAGCAACCACCGTGATAATAATCATCACGTGTATTTAATAATACAATATTTTCAGCTGTGTCCCACATGCATGACAGTTGTGGAGTGTATTTATTCTATGTTTATACACCACTGCCAATGAAGTCCCTTTAGCTTTATTTTAAAGTTGATAAAAACAATTATTTCCTACTCACACACATAAGAGGATATTTTCACATATGCGCTGCAATATACGATGAAATATAAGAAATGAAAAAACAAGTTCTTAGCTGCAGCAATAGATTCCATTATTGAACGTTTCATTATTTTTCTTGTCATTTTATTTTATTTGTAACCCATACCTTTCAAATACATCGTGACTCACCAATCATTTCATATCGGCTTTCATTTTACAGAATGGTGCTCATTTGACAAAAATCAGTAACCCTTTGTGACAAGCTGGTGTGTGTGATTTGTAATTCGAGTGTATGCAGAGTGTTGCATTCACATATATCCTACGGTCAATTACGTCCGAGTTGAATATTCATAATGTTAATCATAAGCGATTGCCTATGCATTATTAAGGGACAATCGTGGAATTGTGTTTAATGATTATGGAGTGGCACTTAACTTGTGAATATTGATAATAAGTTGGCTGCATGAGAGTTGTGTTTCGTGTCACGGTGGCACCTTTGTTAAACCATAAATTAACACCAATTACACAGAATTCCCTTCCAGGACCCGTGATGTCATGAGGGGGAAAAAACACATTAAGTGGCAAATCTATTTGAGTAGTGGAACGTGCACTCCATTACACGCGTTCACACCTCTCTGCACATTCTGAGGTACACATGCTCATTCTACTGATACGCAGCATACTGTTAACATCTTATAAATAGAAAAAGCTGCTTCTTTGAAAGTGTGTTGTTTCCCAGTGTGCCTCAAATATAAACACGCATTGGTATTGTTCAGTTGAATTGAGATTGGTTTAAGGGATTTGAAGTTATTGTTCAAATACGTCTAGTTTCTGTCCTTATACGGATGGATAGATTGACAGACTATGAGGGGCATTCATAATATTTCCTAAGCATACGCATAAGTAGCCTGTATGTCTCCATCAATGCCAGTCTCTTGAAACCTTGTTAAACAAACAAAATTACTCAAGCTGGGAAGATATATATGAAGCATATACTATATGCGGTATATGTGTAAGCATAAACTTACAGATACTGATGTAGCATTCATCTTATTTGTTAAGTATATATTTAAATATATAGCTGCAATAGTACAGCTACATTGAAATAAGAAATGCATGCAAGACAACGTATTTATTCTATTTGTTCGTCAAACTGTCAAGTTATATTAAACATTTAATATCAAGACAATGTATGCATGCTCAAACAAGAGCGAGACAGTGCACATCTTCTTTTGAAATTGCTAAGCCAGTGGTAGAGAGTCAATATTTCAATGTAATGGTGTTCCTTTCTATAATATTATTACGTTGGGTCAAAAGATTAGGGCATTTCTAATGGCAGTGCGGCACACACCGCGAGGGAGAATTGGCCATGGAAGATATCACACAATTTATTATAACGTCCATTCAACAGGTCTCCACTGGTGGCACACCTTCACCACAACCTGCAAAGGGTATCATCATAAGTGAATCAATCTCACATTGTAAATGCTCAGGACGTGAATTCAAGCTGAATTAAGCTGAATTAAGTGCTGATGCCCGAGATGCTTCCTGGATCTGATCATAGAATGTTCTAGAAGGTGGAGTCGTACAAATTCATTGTAACAACCCCGGGTGGATCAAGGGCTGTGCTCACCAACGTTGAAATATAAATATGCTAAATTCCTCTTGATATGCAAATTATTTTGTCAAGGCGCCCTTCCCCCCTTCCAACCCAGCTTAAATATACGCTCCAAGCGTGGTGGTGTTTCATTCAGACGCTGTCTCCCTGACAGGCCTGGTCTTCACCTGAGGACGGCTGCTTGCGTTGTGGCCGAAACGTCGTGAGAATTATTTTACTATGTTTTATTTTTATTATTTTATTATTTCCCTTCTACCTGACTTTACCGAAAGAACCAAGAAAATGAATCCCTGCAGTCACGAAAGCTTTAAATCGAAATTTCACGTTGAAATTTGTTTTATTATTACGCTTGTTCATCCAGGATAGCCTCACTGAATCTCAAGACTCTTTTTCCAGAGGGTTCTGAAAATTCTAGATTTGAAGCTTTCGTGACTGCAAGGATTCATACTCTTTGGTTTTTTCGGTAAAGTCACGTAGGTAAAAAAATACAATAAAGTAAATGAAAACAACTTACTACTGTGATTGTGGCTGTAACGGTTCCACCTGAAGACGGAAGCTTGTGTTGCCTCCGAAACGTCGTGATTCAATTGAGTTGTTTTCATTTATTTTATTTTAGTTTTTTTACCTACGGGTTCTGACAATGTTTTTTCAGTAGGGGGCGATATTGCTACGTTTCATCCCAATTGGGGTACTATGCAGGTATCCTTACATCATTGGGCTTTATTGGCCATGACCAGTTACATTTGTGTTTTTAGCAATGGGAGGAAACTCGTGCAGAACAGGGGGGAGAACATACAAACCGCACAGAAAGACGCCCGAGTCGGGAATCGAACCGAGGTGATTCATGCTGTGAGGCACAGTTGTAACCACGGTGCCATCCCGCCACCCTGAACCTGACATCTGAACCCGATTGTGAGCCACAGGCTCAGCGAAATATTGTTAAAGTGTAATGTACATAATGATTGGGGGATTCCAGCAGCCCATACGGTCATGATATTTGTCTTACAAGGTTGATATATTTTTCCATATATTAATTTTTAAAATGTAGCTGCTTCAGAGGTTACAAATATGTTAATTGATGTGTGTTTTTTTTAAATGTACATACAGTAAATGGAAAACATTAATTGTGTATATTTGCTGAGGATGAAGGAAAGAGTAAGCGTGTTTGAATCCAGCCGAGTAATACAGTCTGTATAAATACAATGACAAACACCCCCATTGAACCTCAGATTCTGTAGAAACAGGTGCTTTTAACGAGCACGTTTTACGGTGAGCATGACACACTGGGGGACGATGTTTGGCCATCACCAACAATGCCCTGCCACCTTTGTCTCCTCATTGCTTACACTGACATGACATCCTTCTTTTAGGCTGTGCTGACCTAACTGCTTACGCACCTCCAGTTCACGTATCGTTTGTCAGTAATGCAAGAATGGAATACTCGTAGTGCGCTGTGCTGTGCCAACTACCACATTAAGACATGACAACAATCCTCCCCATAGAATATTGTGGAAAGTGTTGTCAGCGAGCACCTATTAAGGCTAGAATTGCACCAGGGTGTGACTTGCACCGTGTACAGTTGATATTACCTCCCCAGTGATGAATGTTCACATACCACAGCAGGTTCTCATTTAAGCCTAAGTGAACCTAGGGGAGGCCCAGAAATGTTAAGGTGTCACTGATGTTGGCTGTGGCCGGGAAATCTAATTCAACTAACCAGATTTCGATTTAAAGCTTTCGTGACTGCAGGGATTCATCTTCTTGGTTCTTTCAGTAAAGTCACGTAGAAGGGAAATAATAAAATAATAAAACTAAATCATAATAAAATAATTCTCACGACGTTTCGGCCACAACGCAAGCAGCCGTCCTCAGGTGAAGAACAGGTCTGTCGGAAAGACAGCGCCTGAGGACGGCTGCTTGCGTTGTGGCCGAAACGTCGTGAGAATTATTTAATTATTGTTTTATTTTATTATTTTATTATTATTTCCCTTCTACGTGACTTTACCGAAAGAACCAAGAAGATCAACTAACCAGGTTCATAGCTCAGTGCACTAACGGAAGCGCAAACGATCCGCAATAAAACCTAACCAGACTGTTGGGGAAAATGTGTTGCGAGAACCTATGAGGCCGGCGCATAAAAACGAAGGGGTAGGTCGCCAGCACCATGCAGAGGCCGCCTTTGTCTTCTTCGTGGTGAAGTTTACACACCGCTTAGTCGGCCTAACCAAAGCGCCACCACTCCCCCCACCCACGTGCACGCAAAAATGTAAGCTATAATTTCTTCATTGATATAACGATGTCAACATTTATCAAGCATTTGTTGACGGAGGTTCCTGTCCGATTATTTTGTTATTGATTCTACTAGCCCCGTTCTATTGCCTTTATGCAGATTACACCATTACATACAATTTATATGTTTTTTTTTGCTAATTTGTTGGTTAATGGGTGCCTTTATAATAAATATGCTCAGGTTATTATTTGAGCTCTCAGATTCCCACGTAAGTGTGCAATACTTTTCGTAGAGGCAGTGGTTTTATTTATTTTTGCAATTATCCCAGACTCGGGATAATTCGCATCTGCATTTTGACAACTCAATGGGATAAACCAAATCAATTTAATTCTGGACAATTTGCACTTTATTACACCGCAGGCTCTGAATGGATTATACAGTCATATATATGTAAACTGCAATATTTTTTAGATATCTGTTGAAGATATTGCTGCTGCTACCGCCATGAGCTACATTTACTTTATTGCACGTCAAACCTGTAACACACAAGTGACATTTACAAATTGTGTTTGATATAAATCGGTCACAAAAAGAACACGGTGTGTTGTAGGTGTGTGTGGAGCGTGCAAGTTGGGTTTAACTCCCTAGACAAACGCTTGCCTTTGAGTTCTTGGGTACAGCTATATAATTAGCGTAACATGTTGAATTAAAACGTTATAATTCACAGTGTTTGGTGGATACTGCTTATAAAATGTATCCTTTATAAAAGGCAGACATTTTATAACAGGTTATAAATAGATTAAAATTAAACCGCTCGTTAATTTGAACCATATTTTCTTAAAATCTAAGTTACCTGAAGAGTTCGAGATCTTGGGATTTGTAGCAAAAGCCGCATACAACGAGTGATTTGTCATAATATCCATTTTGTATGCAAGAACATAATTGAATATACAGTATATTTTTAGTTTAATGCAAGTTTTCACCGGCATGGTGTATCATGTGTTAGAATGAGGCTAAGCATATTATAGTGGAATGAGGTCACGTGCCACTGCAAAAATAAGTTGTCTATTTAATTATTTGTTTATCCCTATAAATAAGGCAACTGGTGGATGAATAAAAGAATGAAATAAATAAAAGAACAGAGTGAGCCAGTACCCTTGTGTGCTGATTGCTTGTAGGCCTCTCCCGTCTTCTATCACAGCAACAGCGTATACATTCTCAATTCTGAGCTCGGGCCCATCAACTTGACAGCCGTGGCTTGGTAGTTCACTCCCGGCCGTAATTAGTTATTGGGAACTAAGCCCAAGGATTAACCCACATGCCTGCTTTGTGCACATCACTGCATCTGAGTGGCTTAACAATGCACAGAGAGAGGGGCAGGCAGGGATTAAGAAATTTCCTCGGCAACGTGTGCGCTAGGGTTGAAGGGCATCTCTCGGGAGACCTACGCACTTCCACTGGCTTCATGGCCCATTCATAAAAACTGGCTTTTTTAAGCTCCATTTTTTTTTCTTTTTCCACAGAGCTTGAGTATACTAGGGGCATTATGCCAGAGCTATGTGCAGTCGTGCATTGCACAGTTTAGTTAGGAATTAAAGCAGCTGTACATACTACATAGACTGTGGGAGTTTTCCTGCTTTTATTACACAGAGCTACAGTACCAGCCATGGTTTTTTAGTTCAACTGCATGTTTTTTTATAAACCAACGTATAGAAATGAGAGTTTTTAATTGCAGTGAATAATTTAAATTTGTTAATACCAGCAGAACCATTTCTCAAGTATCATCATGGCAATTACTAAATTAAAATGTACAGCCCTTTTTAGATCACTACTGGATGAAGACCTCAACGTGCAATGTTGGGTATGAGTGTTTAACCATGCTTCACCATACTGGTCAATGTAGATTGGGATGGGAAAACAGCCAAGGACTGGTCGAGGTATCATTCACCACTAATGTTATCCATGACAAAATCTTACCTCGGGTCACTGGGTTCATAGTGTTGTGCACTAACCACTCTGCACCACCACTTGCTCCAAGGCAATTACTATGCGTGCCTAAATATTCTTTGTCGACCAAAAATAATTCAGTGGTTTAAAGATAATGTTCTTTATAAATAATTATTATATAGGAACTTCTCGAAGTGGAAATGCATCGTCTGGTTTGTGTTGCGATAAAAGCCTAATGTGCTCACTCTTTTAAAATAGAATAAGTTAAACACCACGATTACACATGTCCCTATACGAAAATGCCATTTTCACTTGAGTGTTAGCACGGGCACAATGAGATGTGACAAGTAATGGCGCAGAGACAACAGTGATAACAAATGCTTTGGCCTGGGGCAGGTACATGTTGTTAGTGCTTCCGTGTAATTGGTCGTCAGTCACTGCGTGGTCTACCGAGCTGACGCACTGATGCTAAAAGTCGTCTGGGCTGCAGCCGGAAAAGCAGATTGCACCAACCTCCCCCCCACCCCCCACAGTGACCACGATTGTCAAGCCAAAATTATGCCACCGCCTTATCATATATTGTCGATGAATAATTAAAAACCATGATGAACTTGGCCGTATTAGTGTAGCACATAGCCAACATGTGCACTCTGTAAATTATCTGTACATTAATTCTTTAACTGTGGGTGCAGTAATAGGTAATGACAAAGCCCTCGGCAACATTTTTATTAAATGAACGAGAAAAAGAATTAATCTTGAGCAGTAACTAAAACTGGAAAGGAATATAACCTCAAGGATACAGTTCATGCAAAAACAGGTTCTGATCTATTTGGAATTTACTTTCACTTGCAACCGTGAATGAATCGTTAAATGTTTTTTTGTCGCAACTGCAATGCTGTCCATATTTTATGGTATTTTGGCACCATCTCGCCCTGATTTGCGTTGAATGTTGCAATGTTAAATTTTAAAGTAAGTGTTCATTTATGCATGTTTTTCATTTAAATGTCCTCTACCATGTTGGTAATTCCAGGTAAGTTGGAAAAAAACTAAAAACACATTTAAATCATAATTTTCAGCTTTTGGTTGAATTTATTGTACACCTCTGTGTGCATAGCTCATGGTAAGGTGTATTGAATAGTAATTCCACAAGGTCATATGCATTTATATGTCACACGTGGACCACAAACCTGACAGATTTTTTAACACTTTTTAAAACCTTTCTCAGAAAATAGATTTTTTTCTTTTACATGATGGTATCATATGGTGCTATCCCATCATTTTATAATAGGTACTTTCACATTTTGCAGAACCATCTGTTGCCATGTTCTATTTTAACTGTGATTTTTTTTTAAGCGTGTCATGATAATTCATATAAGTCATTGCTGTGTCCTGCAAGGTACGAGTTATTTTAACATTAATTTTGAGAAGGGATTCTTACCTTTTATTGGTTTCACCTTGTCCCCAGCTACATCTATTGTATCTCATAACACTGTTTTGAGCACATTCAAGATGGTTAAAATCATAAATAAATGATAAATAAATGACATGATTCATAAATATTGCTTCTCTTTGCTGATGGGTTGTCTTTCAAAGAGTATCAACAGCCGTATTCTATCCGATGTTGAATGAATACATACTATTGTGCCTAACATTCAGCTTGGAATAGTCTCAGTTTAACAACAAAGAGATGTATGATTGACATGAGTGAAGGGCATTTGAGAGTGGATGGGTGGCTACAGACATCTATTGCCTGAATCAGTGATCTTTGCCAGTACCACTTAGATTCTACATTGAAACCTGAACAGTCACCTGTTTTAAATCTGGTATGCATTGATAGGCTCAGCCCCATTAACAATGATTGGAAGAAAAAAAGCTAATTGCTTTAAAAATGTGGGTTTTCACTTAAATCAGTATCAGCAAGCTCTGCGACATGACAATTTCAAGCTCGTTTGATAAAAATTCAACACATTCATCAAAAAACTTTGACTTAAAAAGGAAAATATAGAATAGGTGACATTTCTGGCAGTGGTCCTTCTTTATAGCGCATAATAGCTTTTTATGTGGCTGAAACATCGCCCATCCTTGTATATTTGTTCATTTTAAGGCCACAGTGTTATTGACGAACGTGTTGAGTTGTTTGTTTATTGCTCTTGTGCACCGCTCCCAACGCAGCGTCGTACCAAATAACTTGTCAAACATGTTCGAGATGATTGATGTTGCAAACAGCAGAAGTACTGCGGCGAGATTCCTGCGATTAGAATAGAGAGGCTGAAGTGGCTCCAGAAGCAGTTCAATACTGTAGTGTGGAGTCTTGTGGAGCCATCCTCTAAAATGACATGAGCTCCTGCTCATTGTCGGGTCTGAAAGGGTATTTATAATAGCGCATTGTGAAATCCAAAAAGTTAAAATATCATAAAGGATTCATCTTCTTGGTTCTTTCGGTAAAGTCACGTAGAAGGGAAATAATAAAATAGTAAAAATATAACATAATAAAATAATTCTCACGACGTTTCGGCCACAACGCAAGCAGCCGTCCTCAGGCGAAGAACAGGTCTGTCTTTTCGACACCTGAGGACGGCTGCTTGCGTTGTGGCCGAAACGTCGTGAGAATTATTTTATTATGTGTTTTTATTATTATTTTATTATTTCCCTTCTACGTCACTTTTCCGAAAGAACCAAGAAGATGAATCCCTGCAGTCACGAAAGCTTTAAATCGAAATTTATCATAAAGGAGTTTACTGGGCCAATTTAGTTTTCCAAGTGAGATGCCAATGCGACTATCTGTTTTGTAAAGGAGAGCTTGGATAGATACAAACTCTAAAGAGAGTTCAAAGTCGCATATCCAACATCACATTCACCACGATTCCTTTACGCAAACAGGCTTGTATTCTGATTCTCTACATCTGGTACTTTTCGGGCCACCGAACAGAGACGGTCACTGCATCGCGCGCTTTCAGATGCGCTTCTGCAGCGGTCTGGAACGCTCTTTCTTTCGATATTTGGAAGCCACTGGAGCTATGCCCTTTTCAATCTAGATTGAAAACTCATTTGTTTAGAAGTGATTTTTGTCTTTAGTTTGTTGTCTTTCGCCCGCACCTCCGATTAGCACGGCTGGCTATGTATGGTGCGAAAGAAGTTCAACATACATGCAACATAAATTACGTTGTTAAAATATGTTTTCTTTCTTTAGGGTAGCATAATTTTCGCCAATAAAATCTTCAGATCACTTATCATAAATAGGAAGATGGTCATTTGTGTGGAAATATACTCTCCTGACATTACAGATTCATGATTTCTGGCTATATTTGAGGTTCATTTTTTAAACGTATATGTTTAGTCATTGGCATTTCAATTGTGAATTAGCTCAGGTTTCTGTTGAAGCAGTGGATAAAGTTACTGTAAATATGTGACTACCTCAAACAAATATTGGATATTCGGGGTGTAACGATTCTCCTGCCATGCGATTCAATGGGCTGTCACGATTCAAGGCGTCAATTCAACTGAATAATCCATTCTTCTAGGAGCATTACGATGAATACTCGTTCCTCTGGGCAACAGGGGGTCGGTCGTCAAAGCCCAGTACATACATAGTTCACGGATTGAAACACATAGATTCTTACACACGTGATTTGACACGTGCATCGTTCTATTAAACAATGAGTTGATGCATCACTACACGTCTTGGTTATAGTAATTTCATGCTTTTCGATTTAAAGCTTTCGTGACTGCAGGGATTTATCTTATTGGTTCTTTCGGTAAAGTCACGTAGAAGGGAAATAATAAAAATAAAACATAATAACTAATTATTTTATTATGTTTTTTTCCCCTTCTACGTGACTTTACCGAAAGAACCAAGAAGATAATTTCATGCTTTTACAAATGACGAAAATTTGGCCAAATGCTCACTTGTGTTGCATTTTTTATGAATAACATGCACAAAATATTACCGTACCGCAGTAATTTCAAAATACCATTCACCTAATTTTCATTTTAAAAATCATATTGTTTCTAAGATTTGTTTATTGATAACTTGTAAATTAAAACAGAGTGCAACATGTGCATTTGAACAAATGCTTAAAAAAAAACAGTTTTTTTTAATCCTAAATGTACTCCAAGTAAATGTACTCCAAGTAAATGTACTCCAAGTACATTTGCCAAGAACTCTGCCAGTTTTTTGTTGTTGCAGGAAATCAGCTCTGAGTTATGTATTTTCAAGATGGAGACAACTATTCTGGTTCAGTATTGCCAAAATAACATTTAAGCCAGTTTTTCTTCAAAATAAATCTGCATGCAATAGATGCAGACTACTCATTTCTTCAGCTTGCTTTTAAATGTTTGTTTGGTATGAACTTTGACATGGTATGAAATGTGATACAGTATATCGCATTTGATACCAAAATGAAACCACTCAAGAGGTTAATGGGTATTTTGCATGCGTATTGTAAGTTCACATTCAGCTATATAATTATTTTTAATCGTTATCGGATGGTTTGCAGTTTTTCACATTATTAAAAGTATAATTTTTTACATTTCTCTTTATGTTTTTTTCTTCAACGCTGTACTGTATTTAAATCATATGTAGGCAAGCCCTGTCTTTCATTACATCATGATGGAACGATTGTGTAGCGTGTACACGTTTTACTTGCATATGTGTAGCATACTTAAACGAGTTATGGTGCACGGTAGTAGACATTGCAGTAAACAAAGAATGAGCACTGCTTCACAAATGCTATAAAGTACTTGGAATTTCTGATATATTATCCAAGACAATTTAATTATATGTACGGTATAACCATTTTTGCATTTATAGACCACGGGGCTTACGTTCTCACTCAACATTTTCTGAAACGCCGCTATGCTGGCTTGTAGTATGGATTACAGTATAGGCATCAGGCTCTGTCACTAGTACAAAATATGCCTATCCATCGTAGTCGTATATTGTTGTGCCCTATATGTATTATAGTCCTACGAACATGTTTATAAAAATGAAATGGTTGTGGCTCTAATTCGTGGAACTGCATTCTGAACTGGCCCAACTGAATTTTGTATAGACCATCGTTTAAATAATGTACCACATATATCTTATAAGATCTCCCACTGGTAATAATACATGGACATTCCTTTGCCAATCAACTGCTGGCTGTGGGTCTCCCAAATCACATGCACGTCTTGGATGTTGTTTGACGATACTTCACCATGCTAATCAGTACAGGTCAGTGAATGTTTGGGAAGCATACGTGCAGGAGCATTAAAGTACAGTACAACAATGCATTTCTCTGCACTGTCCACCATGTAGCCCCACAACCTATAACACCTGTGACGCATTGTGGTTTCCTGTCCAAGCATTATCTAGGCTCAAAACCTGCTTAGTGTCTGAGATTCGACGAGATTGGGTGCATTCCGTGTGATTCGTTTAAAGGCAGGTGATAGTTGGATCTAAACAAGGTTATTCCTCCCCACCCCACGAGAATGTATTGCTGTATGCTAAACATTACCATCAAAGCATAACATTGCTGCACGCGTGAGATAGACATTGGTCAGATATGTATTTGAAAAACATTGCCCCACAATGGAACTGCCCTCCCAAATAAGTCTTGTAATTGCTGACATTATGGTGTATACTCAGGGTGTTGATATGTGGAACTCTTTCAGGAGCTGTCAATGAGTGCTTTGTGATGAGGTCACGCGATACGTGTGATAACAGTAGCAGGTCAATGAAGTGAGTGTTTGCGCACTGTACGTGCGTGTGTGGCCACACAAATTGGAGCAATATCACTGACGTTTCACGGAGCTCGGGTTTTCTACTTTTACCATATGAATCGCATCAGTGCTGCCCACTCAAAATAAAAAAAAGCGTAATTTGCTTTCAGAGAAATTTTACAGTTGCAAAATCGTGAACTTTAAATGTTAAATTACGAAAATGGAAACCGCAATTAAATGAAAATATTGAGTTAAACATTGGCGTTCAGGAATTACATTTCTTTTAAGCGTGTCAATAATATATTTATAAACAAAAACGTATTTATTTCAGTCAATTTATGGAAGGATGTGTGGCTCGCATGAAGTGATGTCATTCACGTGACTCATTTGGATAGCCATCAAACTTGTTTTTGAAAACGTGTTTTTGAAAACAATGTGCCATCAGATCGCTTTTAATGTTAACACTCCCTTGTTAAAGCCAAACAGCCACCTATGGTATCAATTAAATAATTGGATTTAGCAATTCCAACCATCTTACATATCGTGAATTACCATGCTGTTTTTACACATCCTACAAGTAACACACTCAAACGGTGTAAGAAGCAATGGAAACTATGTTTATTAATGTGCACTTTTGACAGTAAAAGCACTGTCAACTACTTTGTAACGCACACTACATTTCGACTAAGCATCCACTTGTTACATCTGTGGGTTTTACAATGGTGTATTTTAATTAGCGATGTATGCATGCTTAAATGTTTGTCGAAGCTGTGCTGCATAAAATAAAAGATTCTACCTCTTTGTATCCGAGGCCCTTTGGCAATTAATTGTCCTGAAGTGGCAATATTGAACTGTGTGATCAATAATGACAATGTCAGGGAGATTCAATGTTTTTTTTAATAAACATCCCTGAATTCACCTGGACTCTTGCGTCCCGATGAAAGATGGAATGGGTCTATCAATGTCTATTATAATTGGTGGGCCTGGTGGGTGTTTATAAATTATTAATGAATGTCACACAATTGCTTTGAAGCCCCCACAGCCCACCCCCCCACAGATTGACGCAGTCGAGCCGGAGACACACGGTCTGGAAAGAAGAACCGTCTGGCCTTATTTAAAGAATGTTCTAAGCACAGATATGGTTATATTGTGGGTGTGCATGTGAATGAAAGCTGATAAACAGTTTGAGCTCATTATTTTATATTGCAAATGCAGGTGTCTTCCATGTGAATGGATTTTTTATTTTACCCCTTATACAACCACAGACAATTTATTGAAGCGAAAAGACGACACACATGAATTGGTTTGCTCGGTGTTTTCTCTACAGTACTTTCATAAGTGTCTTACCCCCATAAATGATGAGTAAAGCAGTTCGTCACTTGACACAATTTGAGACTCGTTTAATAATGTTCGCTGCAGTTACAGTGATTATGAAGAGGCTGCATAGTTTTGTGATTGCCGATTGTTCCGGCAGTTTGCTAGAACTGAGATCTAGCAGAGCTTCTAAAGGCTGGTTTCTGTACAATAATTCCAGTGATGCCTTCTGCACCCATGTGTTTTCAATTGTCTCTGCCCACAAGCCCAAAAGACAGCTATACTAGAATCTGAGGCATTGTGTTCAAAATGCATGCCAGAAACTTATTTAAAAACGTGTATATATATATAAAACTACAATCAAAACAACGTCAGGTTATAAATCCATGAACAAAACAAATCCAACATTTAATTTCATATTTGGCTATTTTCTAAATGACCAACGTGTTCTATTTGGAGAAGCGGCAATGTGTAGGGGTGGAACAATGCATCAGTTAATAGATTAATACCGATGATTAAGCTCACGATACATGCGCATAAAATACTCCAGATTTTTTTCAATCAAAATTTGCCGCAGCCACTGGAGGTGCTACCATTCACTACTATGTTGAAAAAAGTTTTAGATTCATATCATGACCCTGATGGTTGAATTGTTCCACACATCAGAATGACTTGCCACATTCCATGTGTCATTCTCCTGAAGAACTTGTGCAAAGAATGCAAAATATTTTTTTTTTACTGGGATTTGATTGCAATTGGTATAGGCAATGAAGTGTGTCTCCCCTAAAAGTACTCGTGCTATGATACTTGCCATTCCGCGTGTTATATGCATTGGCTCTTGCGTCCACAGGTATATCGCCTATTAGTTTCACACATTCAGTCAACGATTCGAGAAATGTTTACTTTATTTACAGACTAGCTCTGCTCACCATACGCATCCGTTTTGTCTCATGTGCAACAAAAAAGAAGAGAATTGGGCAAACCTCCAAAGCAGGACCATCCCGAAAGTCCTGATTTAATTCCAGATATTTGTGGGTATAGGATTATCATCATTATTATTGTTATTGCACATGCACATCAAGCGAGGGCATATATGATGCTGTTGGCTCTCCCATAATTCCTTGAATATGACTTCTGTTCAGGCTTAATGAACACGTTTATCCAGTGAGATGGGGATCTCTTATCATCTCTCATTGACTGGAGAGAATTGTAGTTTTCCTGAACATCTTCTTGTAAAGCCTGCTTGACCAACAACACTGTGTGATCTGCCTTTCAGAACTCAGTGACCATCTGCTGGAGGTGGTTGGGCTGGATGGAGCTATGGAAATGGGCCAGATCTACACGGGGCTGAAGAGTGCAGGTTCCCGCTTGGCCCAGTGTTCCTCCGTGACCATCAGGTAGGCACTGTTTTTTTAATGGACAATTTAACAATGTCCCTTGTTTTTAACTGTGCGTACCTTGTATACTTATTAGTGTGGTGGTCAAATGACCCCCGTGACCTGCATGGCAGGGGGATCGCCCTCATCTAGCAGTGGATTGACAAAAGGGCTGTGCGTGAAGATTATATATATTTTTTCTCTGGCATGGTTTGTTCAATCTATATGAATATAATGTCATCGTAATAATGTGTGACACAGCTCAGGATATTTGGGCGAATGGGACTCTCTGAGTTATATATTTGGAACTCTTAAAATACTAGACGAAGAGTGTTGGCGCAGTGGTGAGTACACTGCGCCATGAACCCAGACATGGCTAACAACATTGGTGAGTGACATGTGAACCATGCCTGCTGCTACCCACCCATCACCCCACCCTTCACCAACCTGCATTGAAAATGATAAATAATGGTCAAACAACTTAGTTGCAAACGTGGTCTACGGAGGCCTTCATCCAGAAGTATATTTACAAAGGGCTGTCAGTCGTTTATTTGGCTGTTTCAGCATTATAATTTTCACATGAGCTTTGCAGTATTTGAATACAAATGATTACTACAATTAAATGGCATCCACGTTTTTTGATGGTCCAGTAATGAAACAGAGGAACCTGAAACATTTCTTAAATGAGCTTGCGGAAAAGTATGAATTACCTAAGCTATATTAATACACGCATACAAATAAAAATAATAATAATCCCTTTTCTGTGTGCATTCACAGAAGTGTAAGTGCTCAGTTTCCCCAAGCACATTTATAGAATTTTTAAGATTAATTTGTTCCACACACTTAAACCTATTATTGTCTAAAACCCTGTTTTCCAATAAGGGAAAATATGAATATTAAGCAGTGAACACCCAACATTTTTTTTCAATTAACATGTACAGCATACTTATTGTGACACAAGTGGAAAACAAGTCACACATGTACGAACAATCAAACTGTTTTTATAAAGTTCACGCCGCCATGTAATTAAACTTAGTGGAGAACAATTCAAGACAAAAAAGGTACCTTATCCAAACATACACAACCGTTTGGCTCTGGTTTATGCTGTTGACACATTCCATCTCGATGTAGCAGCAAAGTGCCATCACTCATGCTGTCAGCCGACATCAGTAGCTTGGTATAGCGCCAAATGTGGCTTCCTCCAATTTTAGGTATGAGAGTAGTGCATATCATTGAGCTCACATTACAGCTCTGGCAAAAATGGATTTTCCACTTTGCAGACATTGTCAATTTGCTTTACATATTTTCCCAATTGAGGACAGTGTTTTTTGGCAGGAGAGACTTCCTGCATAAAATCTAGAAGAATAGGAAAAAAGCTTTTCAGGGCCCTTAAAAAAATAAAATATCCCAACATTAGTTTTGCTTTTTACAGGAGCAGTTGTGGACCAAGGTTTAGTAAAAGGCATGTTGAAATGACTTTCTGGAAAACTCATTGAATAAGCAAGTCTTGTGGCTTTTGTTTGCGCTCGGCAAACTCGCATTGATTCCAGTCCTAAAGTTAAATGCAGTTGAATTGAGGCGAGACATCCATGGAGAATTTGTGGATCGGCAATAATTAAATACATCCTGTCTCTGTGTATTGGTCATGTCAACAAGCTGGCTTTAAACAAAGGTTACGGTTTTTGTTTTTATGTATTCTGTTTGCACAGCAGAAGAGTGCATCCTTGATAGATGATGACATTGTTGCTGCTTTGCAGGACGACCAAGCTGCTACCTATGCAGATTGATGGAGAGCCTTGGATGCAGCCACCCTGCACAGTAAGCGAAATATGCACACTTTACGGCACATCGCAGAATATTGTAGAATAAATAAAGTGCTCATACATGCCAACGTCAGGCGAAGCCTTGTCAAGACCACTTAAATGAGATAGTTCTGATTTGGGACAATATGTCTGTTAAATAAATAATATTTCTTGCAGCGGAAATGATTGTGTATGATGATTCAAAATAGCACTCTATCTTATTAAAATAAACACGTAGATGGAAGGAAATTTTCACAAGTTGCTCTTGAGTGCCCATTGGCTGAATGGCTATTCAACTGTTAAGCTATACAACGTATATTTAATAACAGTTTAGCCTAGATCACGGGTCGCCAACCAAAATAACAAGAAGAGGCATTGTTGTCAAATTTGGTAAGAAAAAAAGCTCTATTTCAAGAGCCGCAATGCATGTGAATACGAGAAGATGGTCCTCAATAGAAATAACATTTTGAAACAGTCCTTAAAGAGCCACATGCAGCTCCAGAGCTGCAGGTTGCCGTACCCCTGGGCTCGATCATCACTCCGTAACTGCTTCTATGTTTATTGTTTGTATGCTGTTATACATCAGAAAGCAAAACGATAACAAATTATGGTTTGTCATTTGTTTTTCGTGGCATGTTCGCTTCCACAAAATAATTTCCAATATCAATTATTCACAGTAGATTGCAGAATAATTGTTTTTTCTCAATTGGTCATTAGGCTTTCTAAGAAGCAAATCTAGAAATAGAATAAATATAGTAATTTTAAAGTTAGTTCCAACAATTATGGGCTTAACTTACAATCAAGCTATGAGAGTAAATTTTTTTCAGAATGAGGTTGTCTTAGATATGCACACCCAAGTTGCGCATCTCTTAATGTCACCCACAAGAGAAATGTACATGGTTTTGCAGGTACACCTGCATTCATAAAAATGCCCGTGGCTTTATTGTAATGACAAGTTACATCTTGTACCAACCGTGCCAATCGATGATGCTCATCACACCTCCAATTAGCACGGTTGGCTACGCACGATGCGAAATAAATTTAACATACTCTTTGGTTATTTCGGTAAAGTCACGTAGGTAAAATAAATAAAAAATAACAAAATAAAAATAGAAATAAAAAATAAATAAAAGTAAATTCAATCACGACGTTTCGATTGCAACACAAGCAATCATCATCAGGTGTGAAAATCACAGCTAGAATTTTTTTACTAAAGTGAAAATTTTAGTACAAATTAGTAAAAAAAAATAGCTGTGATTTTCACACCTGATGATGATTGATTGTATTGTAATCGAAACGTCGTGATTTAATTTACTTTTTTTTCACCTACGTGACTTTACCGAAAGAACCAAAAAGTATGGATCCTTGCAGTCACGAAAACTTCAAATCTAGAATGAAGTTTAACATTCATTAATTGTGATGATATGAGTGTGTTGCTAATTATATTAAAAACATGGACGAGATACTTACAACTTACTCACTTCAAAGATAACACGACCCCTCAAGTCCCGCTGAGGCCTTTACTATATTTTTAATATTTAAGTGGCTTAAAATGTCATTGGGCACTTGCAATATTCTTAATTATTTAGGGTGCCCATAACTGTTGTCTTAGTATATTTGTACTTTTGATAACACTGGAAATGTTGACTTTATTTAACTATCACTAAGAGTGCCTTTTTACTGTTGTCTAGATTTGTATAAAGAGAATACCAAAATACATATTACTAGGGGAGATGGACAAAACACACACTTTTGCCAAGGCTAATAAAGTGTTAGATGGATTAATACATAAGAGATGGCGATGGCTGAGGAGGTCTTTGTCCAGCATTGGCTAGATATGGCCTAATGACGATGATTATCATGAAATGCACAAGCATAAAAACAGCAACATTCAGTAGTTTCATTTGTTACGTAACACTTAAACCTTCTGGTAAATACCCATGGAGTGAGCATGGAGGATGTGTATGACAAGAAGTTGGTGAAAAAACACAATATTGAGTTCGTGACATTAGGCCAAGGAATTATTTTGGGATATGCTGCATACATAAAATTGCTTTGTGGTTACAATTGTTGAAGCAGTGGTACATGTTTCAATTAACCTCAAGGGAGCAATTTTTGTTGGTTAGGAAAAAACATTGTCCAATTATATTTAAGGGTGAATTTATATGACTCTAATTTTATTGAAGTTGTTATTACTCTTGTTATTATTTGTTTATTTATACTTGATATTATCTTTGCAAATGGTACACACAATTGGGAGTTTTGCACACACCATAGCTCGAAAACGACCTGAACGCAAGTAGACGATGGCCATCTCATCACTGCGATACTGTACATTGCAAAATGTTGGCTTGCTTTTATGTACAAAATATGCTTCGTAATTATAGTGCTTAGCCAGCATACACATTGATATAAATCTAATTAAGTACGCCGGGGAATTAAAAACTTGCTGTTCTAAAAAACAGGCAAATTAATGGTGATTTTTTTTATTATGTAAGCGTATTACAAATTAATTGATGTAAATTTTCTAGTTAATAAGTGTAGACTAATGAAAGTGTGGGTAATTTAGTCCACTTGAGTGTTTAAAAAAATCCTTCCATCGTTGTAATGTTTCCATAAATGATGAGTAGGATGGTCAAACCTGACTCATAGGCCTACTTCGTTATTTGATGTTGAATTGTTGCAGATCAAGATCATACATAAAAACCAAGCGCCCATGTTGATGGGACCGCCACCGAAGACTGGCTTCTTCTCTTTCCTGAGACGGAAGAAGAACTAAAGGGCAGTGCTGCTCAAGATCTGTTAAACTTTGCAGATGGTGCAACACAATTGCTTGCACAGCACACACACACTATGTCATATCTAAAGATTCAACTACTTCATCATACAAGACGACAGTGATTGACAGTATGTAAGATGTGTAAATCACTCTCCGCCATACACTCTCCACGCATAGTCGAGGCTTATGGCCTTCCAACACTACACAACTTAATTGTGAGTAGTTGTTCTGGGTAAAAACATTAATTGCATTCCATTTGTCGGATATATTAATGATGCCAAATAACCCTAAATGTAAGTACTGTATTTTAAATGCCCATTAATATTGCATATATGTTCAGATAATGCGTTGCATTGAAGAAAAACAAACATGCATAATTACCTTAAGTAAAGTAATCATAGACACGGGTTCTTGATCTTTTTATGCTACAAAACAACTTAAACTGCATATTATTACAATCCTAGTACAGTAATAATGTTTTAAAGCGCCATTATACTGTCTTTTTAAATGCAGAGTGCACTTCACCAAAAGTAATTGGTAAATTCTTTACAATTCTTTTTTTATATGAAAGAAAGTTCATTACACTTAAAACAGCTTATTTTAATGAAAAAAAAATCTATACATGCTGTTTTATATTAATTTACTCCAATTGGTTTTATTTTGGGCGGGGATGAAGACATTTTGCTGCAGGATCGTTTTTGTAAAATGTGTTTTTTTCTCTCGCAATTTGTCGTACACGACATGGTTTAATCATAGCATATTCAGGGGATGTGGGTGTAATTGTGAGGGGGAGGGTGTATGTTGGACATTATTATTATTGTTAGATAAGCTTGTAACAATGCCTGCTTGTCGGTGAACAGTTGTTCATTAAAATGTTTGCATTAGGAACAAATTTATGATATTAGAATCCTTATTTTTTTTCACTGTCGTGTGCTTGACCACTTTTGCAAATATATGCACATACACAATATTTGTTTTTGCTGTTTTAGCTATTATGAACAGTTTTTTTTATTGTATTTGAATAAGATGTTTCATATGTGTTCCACATGTGTAAAGATACAACTTGTTAAGGAGCCTAACAAATGGAGCCTTGGCCAAAATCGTTATCTTCCCACATTCTTACAGCCCTGTATAACTTATTATATTATATCAAACACACACTGACACAACTCATGCACTGTAAATATTATTGTAAAGGAACATTTTAAATATCAATGTTTAATACAGAAAATATTAACGACGTGCTCAGGGATTAGGAACCCCCCCCATCAACATCTGAGTGCCACAATCTCTAAACAACGTCACACATGGGATGTGCCTTCATGTTCCCAATCCCACCAGTCCCAAAAACCTCACGCTCCCTTCCTCTTGACACAACACGTGTCACCCAAGCCATTACGCTCGTCAGCCAAGGAGTCATGCATGATGCCATACATGTGCTTTTCTTTGCTAAAGCAACATGCAAGTTCCGCGTCTATGCTGCGTGGCCTGGTAACGTAACCTGTGATTTGAAGCCAGGTTAAGTAATATGACACGTTGAAGCTTGTCAGATTTGCTTGATTTTATCTGATGCAAACTTTCATTAACCAATCTGCGAGGCTCGCCAACAGTGTTGCCACCACCACCACCACCACGTGGCAGTGTACATTAACATGGAACATTTACATTTGTTTGGATCAATCACGTGTGTTGACAATGCAAACTGTGAGTAACCTTGTAAATGTGATACGTATCAATTGCGTTTTGGTAGGTGTCTGGCATGCTGCCAAAATCTGTTTCGTGGTAAGCATGGTATAGGTTCATAATGTATGTTGCTGCTGAGCAGAAGCACCTTTAATATTGAAGCTGCTATTCTGTCCAGTACTATGTATAAAATAACTATGCATGTGCACACCCGTACCACGATGCCTATTAAGATAGTCGGCGTATCAGTAGTACATCACAATTATGCGGATCATTCCAATGTGCAACATACACTGCAATGACGATACGTGGCTCCAGGTTCAGAACAGAAACAACAACAAAAGCTCCACCTCAGGTTTTTCCAGTCCCACGTGACACGTGCAGTTGAGCCAGGTCACTCTTGCAAATGAGACGATATCCTGATCTTTGGAGTTGTCACCCGGTTAAACAAAAGTAACTTTAACGAATTTATATGTGGAACACAAGGGCATTGTGTGACGTTGGTGGTGATGATGTTGATGCTGTTGCACCCGGTTTCTCACGGAAAGCTCCGTGTTTTGCGTGGGCTCGCCTGGTGCGGGAAGCCCCGATGATGAAGCCACTTGGCAGTGCATCCCAGTTTGTCAATAAATCCCACGTCGCAACGTTCTTGCTGGAGACTTCAAAGAAAGACCCGAGGCGCACTTTGTTACTTCCTCAACCTGGAGTCACCAACTGCCACCCGAATACTGACCCGTCACAACTAATCGTAGGGGCATGCATTCTGCAGTAACGTTATCATAACTACTGTGATATCACGGTAAATGCGCACTAAATTTAACAAGGTTCTAGTGGTGTTTTTACGTGTTTTTTTAATAGATACTTCAACAAAAGTTGTTTATTATTGCACACTAACAAAGGGAAGTGGACTTTTTACCATGCAGCAGACCTGGTTACTAGTGGCATCGACATTAATGTACATTTTAAGGTTATCTGCTCACGAGTTAAACAGATTCCTGTATGAGGTCATGTATGCTGTTTTTGTCTTTTACCCATGTGATCTGTGCATTTTGCGTCAGTTTTGTCGTCCGTGCGAATTAAATAAGCACAATCTTTGTTGGTGCGATTTTAATGTGACTTGTGGACAGTTTGTATGTATATTTTATGCCTCGCCTTCGTGTGTTAAACTCTGTTTGTGGCATTTACAGCTACAATAAAAAAGTTCAACTTTGACATTAAATTTGTATTTTCAGTTGTATATTGTGCTAAGTTTTATGTATCACTGCAATATACATTGATATAGGTATGAATATATTAAGGGGTGGAGTGGTGGCACGTTGGTTAGTATACTGCACAATGAACCCAGCTTCCTGAGTTTGATTCTCGACCAAGTATAACAGCAGTTGTGAGATATCTGGACCTGTCCTTGGTCTCCCCTTTACCAACCAGCCCACACATTCTGAATTCGTGGCTGTGTGCATGTTTAAACATGTACTATACTGGTAAAGTCACTTAGAAGGGAAATAATAAAATAATAAAAATAAAACAATAAAATACAATTCTCACGACGTTTTTCAGACAGCTCTGTTCTTCACCTGAGGACGGCTGCTTGTGTTGTGGCCGAAACGTCGTGAGAATTGTATTTATTATGTTTTATTTTTATTATTTCCCTTCTACGTGACTTTACCGAAAGAACCACGAAGATGAATCCCTGCAGTCACGTAAGCTTTAAATCGAAAAATGTACTATACTGTTTCAGTGGCTTGCAATCTGTAAATAACATTAACCATTCAGTATAAATTAGACGATTCTGAATTTACCACAAGAAATACAAACCAGGGATTTTATAATAAAGCTTTGCACTTTAGGCAAATACAGATAGGTCAGACTAACCATGAATAATTTAAAACTAATAAAATGGTAATATATTTACAAGCGTTGCGATCGACACGTCGTGATCTATTACTTTATCTACCTACGTGACTTTTACCGAAAGAATCAACGAGTATGGATTCCTGCAGTCACGAAAGCTTCAAATCAAAAATGAATATATTTACAATTACCTCGTTTTCGCTTTATTGAGACCATTGCATGTTTATGCATCTTTGCATCATCTTGCTTCCTCTTGGCTATGAGAAATTGGATATCAGTTCAAGACTCGAAAATATATTGTCTTGCACACAAATCTTGAATTTAATCATTCATGTGAGTATCCCATTAAGATGTTAGAAAGTACCGTATTCATTGCAATAACTTAATGGAATGTTTGACATTTACATTGCGTGCATCAATTGTATATTAAACATGCGTTATTGAAGGTGTTTTTTAAAGTTTGCCAATCAATGTACGTAATTGGCATATATATATGACAGACACTATATACCGATCATCTAAATGCGGTACTTAATCTTATTGTTTTACTGGATTTGTATTATTATGCAATGTTACTCAACAGGAAGCGTCTGCTAGTCCTTTTTCATTCTGGGAAATAGATTTTCAAACTGGTGACCAATCTTAATAAATTGTGTTGCCAAGACAAACAGGATACTCAAGGCTTTCCAGTTTAAGTTTGGCCATATATTTGTACAGATAGGACAATATCTTAGACAAACAAATGCATCATTTATGAAAATAAATTACTGCCACCAATAATAGTCATAAAATACGTGCTTTTGAGCACGGAATATGTTTTGTCTTTGCGATAATAATAATAAAAAATCTCAACAGCACTCTACAATTCCATCTCTAAATCAAACAAGTACGGCCAAGTATCATTCGTCCCCTGTTACCATCTCACAAAAAAAACGAGTTTCATGTTCGGTTACTAAAAGCAATTCAGACCGTTGCAATGGCTCTTTTTGGTAAAACGTGAGCCTCCTGAGAAGTATGTGTGTATGTATGTTGAAGTTCTTTCGAACTGCACGTAACCAACTGTGCTAATCGGAGGTGCAAAGTATGGCTGGATGAGAAAGTCTTCCTGCTATGGACCGTCGCCATGTGTTGTGCCACTACATGAACACATTTGCGAAGTTTCTGTACATGGCGCTATAGTAAAACCATCTGCATATGTTGACAAGTCCATGGGCTTGCACGGTTGAAAGTCACTATTATAATCACTTTCCCGTGGAAATGTTACATAACATCATTCTAAATGTTGTTTTCCAACCGTATGTATGAAGTAGTTTTCTGAAGAGGCTAATGACTAAGTGGCTTATACATTATAGTTTGATTTATTATTTTTCTCTGTAATTAAACATTAATTGCACCCACAATTACAAAGTACATTATGACATTAAGAAAGACAATGCTACAAGCATGATAAGTACTGTCTACCGCGATACTGCGCTTTAAATTCAAGGTGTTGAGACCCATGCCCTATGTTCTTTTCATTATACACATCATATTAATATGTAAATCATGTGTTAGGGGCCGTCCATAAATGACGTCACGCGATTTTCGACGATTTTTGACCCCCCCCCCCTCGTCACACGGCGTCACAAAAAGTTAGACCCCCCTCAAATATGACGTCCCAAAGCCCTGCCCCCCCCCCAAAGAAAATTAAAACACGCTTCAAATCGCTTTAAATTATTGTCATTGTAGTGCGTATTTAATGTGTCGCTGTACTCTGATGTTGTAGGAGAATACATTTATCAAAAAGTCTATTTAATTAAGTAGAACGTGTTGTCTATATTTATTTAAAGTTGCGCATTGTGATGTGACGTCACAATTCTCAAACCCCCCTCTCGTCACACATCGTCACAAATGTCTGACCCCCCCACCTCTTCTCCCCGCAGTGGCGTGAGCAAGCCCCCCCCCCCCCCCCCATTCACGATAGCACCTTTGGGGCCGTCCATAAATGACGTCACGCATCTGGGGGGGAGGGGATCAGACATTTGTGACGATGTGTGACGAGGGGGGGGGGGGGGTTTGAGAAATGTGACGTCACATAAAAATGCGCAACTTTAAATAAATCTAGAATTGTTATAACAACACTAATTGTTATGTTGTAGGAGTGTTGTTATAACAACACTAGTTGTTATAGCAAGACTCCCACAACATCAGAGTACTAGCGCCACATTAAATACGCACTACAATGACATTAGTTTAAAGCGATTTGAAGCATGTGTTATTTTCAAAATGGAAATATGGTTTGGGGGGGGGAGGAGCAGAGCTTTGTGACGTCATATTTAAGGGGGGGGGGTGTCTGACTTTTTGTGACGCCGTGTAACGAGGGGGGGGGGGTAAAAATCGTCCAAAATCGCGTGACGTCATTTATGGACGGCCCCATTACCTTTCACCCCGTAGCGCTGCGGACAGTTTTCCACTGGGCTTATTTTACACCCGTGCGTGCAACAGAACGAGCACATGAAAGAAAACTCCCCCTCCCCCATGAAAAGTCTTGACCCCATGAATGTCCTCCAGCCAGAGTTGTTAAGTGCGGTGTTTGTCAATGCACAGAGTTTGCTCCGTGCTAAAATTAGACCTGTCCCCCACAACTCACCCTCCCCCCCCAAAGACATTCTCTGAGTTCAACACTGAGGGGTTTCTGCGGCACTGGGTTTTTTAAAAATCAAACTTGGTACACCACGAGAAGATCACCTAATTGAACAATGTGCAACTTCGATTATGACAAGTCCAATGAAATACTGCATTGTAATGTGGGTTAATGATAAGTTGGATCTTTGTAATGCTCTTAAAGGTAATCTGTACCTCTGCAACAAGCACCAAACGCGATACCGCTAGGCCACGTCGCTGATGATTGCTGACGTGACATACCACGGATTAAAATGAAGAGCACTCTCTCCATCATGCGGGGCATATACAACAACAGCAGCCTCCACTCCGTGACATCACCGCAGTACTTGGTCATGGGACAAACATGGGCTTGATGGGCTAACTGACTGAGATGAATTGCAGATGCTGGTGTACATGTACAAACCCAGACAGCACAATCTGCATCACATGCGTTGTGTTTTGCAGTCATCGGATATATGCAGCATGTCACAACTTTATTTTTATTTGCATATAGATTATTGGTAAACATGGATGATGATGTTCAGATGCAAGGACTGGTGGTTTGGAAAATCCTAATTTGGCAGAGAAGTGCATTTTCATAATTAAAAAAATGTCCATGCATAGCTTAACCTTATACGTGTCCTGTATTGCAAAAGGGCATGGTTTAGCAACACTCTGTGGTATCACATCACACATTTATGACATAACATCGGTGCTGATACAGAGTGTATTGTAATAGGACACATGTTCACGCAATAAAACATTCATTTTATTAACGGTAGTTCACAGTGACAATGTCCACCAGAACTCTGCAAAGAGAAGAGGAATTTTGGGCACGATGCCGATATTGCCAAACATGTATTGTATTGCTCGTAGCAGCAGAACGTCCAATTCAAAGCAGGTGCAGATTGTAGATCTCATCTAAGGCAGAGCAATGCTACTATTCACGATCTATTGCTTCCACAATCATAAAGTTAGTTGGAAGGAGAGCAACGATTTCAAGTTCATAACGTAGGTAATCATAACAGACATATGACAGTCCAGGCAGTAGAACCATATGTCTACTTTATCGCATAATGTGTTTGCCATGTATGTGTATACTTATTGCCTCCAGTAAAGTTTTTTACTTGAATTGCAAGATAGTTATTTTGGAAAATGAGGGAAACTACAGGGTGTGTTTTTTAAAAGTACTGTACAGTATATCCAAGTATACTGAGAGGGAAAACACATTCCTGCGGAGGGAGCTGGTAGGAACGTTGGGTTACTCGGTCAATGGCCAGGGTCAACGGCGGCGTGGTATATTCCGCAAATATGTCCGACTGTGAGGGCGGGCACAAGCCGGCGTGAGTAGGTTAAACGTTGAGTTTTATAAGGGCACCACGGGGGGACCAGCCCCTCCCCACCCAGCCCCACTCCTCCCACCCCCCACCCAGCCCCACCCTCCCCACCCAGCCCCTCCCCACCCAGCCCCACCCTCCCTACCCAGCCCCTCCCCACGCTCCCCTCCCCACCCAGCCCCTCCCTCCCCACCCAGCCCCTCCCTCCCCACCCAGCCCCTCCCTGCACGACGGACACAATAATCCCCTGTGGGCTGGTGTAACCTGGCGGTTCCTACCAATAAAATAATTTACTTGGGTACACTTTTAAAAGACACAACCCCGTATAAGGCCTTTGTTGGTGTTGTTATATTGCAATAGTTGTTTATAACGTACATATTACCACCTCGCTATAGTCAGGGTTTTCATTTGATCTTCCATCATTGTTTATTTAACCTTGGAGTGTGGAAGTAAGACATGTATTCGCTGTTTGACGAAATGTCAGCAATGAGGCATTTCACTGCCTCATTTACTTGGTGTTTAATAACAAAACGACGGCTGTCTTTCACTACACGAAACATTCCCATACCTTCAAAAAGGCTATATATTTACACTTTTGTTTTCATGTCACAGGACACTTTCTGTCATTTTTGCAGTCTTTCAGCAAATTGTTATCACAAAAACCTCTTGTGAAAATGTTAAAGGCGTCGACACTGACATGTTCGTAGCTGTGAACTCACCGCGACAAGCCAATTAGTCATAGCCTCATCATGCTGATAAAATGTCTACCTATTGCATTATTCAAAAATTATAACCTCTCTCCCTACTCGACTGTCCTTATTTTGGATTATCTAATTATAAATAATAATGTGCTGTGCTGAGATATTTTGGAATGCATTAACCCACTAATCTTGTATCTTGTTGCAATGACGAAACATTACAATTCTTTTCAGATTTGGAGTTAATTGTTTTCGGAGATTTAAGTGCTTTTAAAATTACATATTATAGCCCACGTGATGGTGGGTTGGTGGTCTTGTAAGAGAAACACAAATTGAGCCCCATCCTTGTGCTATTAAAATGGTCTCAGTAGACGATGGTGTGCCTCGTGGTTCAGCTCCTGAAATCTCATATGGTGTCAATAAAAGTGTCGAGCTAAAGCAATTAATCACTGATACATTCAACAGAGCATTTACTTGTGCAAAATGTTGCAAGGAGGACACCTGAAACTTGTGAGGCATGTTTTCACATATAGGTGCAATAGTTTATCCGTACATAAAACATATATACACGACACTGACGGAGATCAGCAACACTAACGTGGCAATCAGAAGCATTTTCTCGTCGTTTTGGTTCAGTGACCATTGCCCAACATTTTTTATGAATGGATCCTAGGCAGCAGGGCCCTTTGCACCGCCTTCAACGCTCTTGCACACAGACACTCCCATTGATTTACGCCAGGACACCCCCCCCCCCCCCGTGTCTCTATGGTCTCACGTGTTTTTTTTTGTTCCCCACCACTTGATTTCATTTCCACAATGTATTTCCTTCCATTCTTGGCAGTGGGTTCCTGACCAATGAATGGCTCGTCGTGATTTTTCAAACGGCTGAGGTGGGTTAATTGGGTTCAATTGGTATTGAATGGGGGTTGGAATGGGGGATATGTTGAGCAAAGAGAACACGGGGATGGTATTAATGCAGAGTGAGGCTTTTATGTATTCAGTAAATGTGTTTCAAGTTTGAAGTTCATTTATTAGGTATAGCCCTGTGAGCCATTCGGCTCTTGAATCGGGTGCAACCGCAACAAACAGAAAACAAAAAGATGAACAAAAAAACATCTTAAAGTGACTATGTGCAAACGGAAAATCCAAGAAAAGACAGCAAAATATTGTTGAGCAGGGAGGGGCCATGCATTGATGAAGAAGAAGAGGAGGCGGCTAAGGGGGTGAAGTTGTAAAGGCGTAAGTAGATAGTGTAATAATTGTTTTTTTACCCTTTTATCTGGCAACAAAACTGACACCTTTTTTACGAGGAGTCATGTTTGCATAGACCACAATACCTGCAGTCATAATGCAAGCAAAAAACATAACTCTGATAATGTATGCACTGTCCTTGAAGTTGATTGGTCCACACCCGAGACAGCTTTCATTAGAGCCTAGTCTCACATGGGTTTTGGCGTCATCTGGTCCAACCCATGTGAGACTAGGCTCTAAGGAAAGCTGTCTCGGGTGTGGACCAATCAACTTCAAGGACAGTGCATACATTATCAGAGTTATGTTTTTGTTTGCATTATGACTGCAGGTATTGTGGTCTATGCAAACATGACTCCTCGTAAAAAAGGTGTCAGTTTTGTTGCCAAATAAAAGGGTAAAAAAACAATTATCATATTTTTAACTGGCAAATGAGGTACCAATGGTGGTAGATAATGTTAATAAGGGATATATCATCGAAGGGATTGTGAGGACTATGATCATAAGTATTTGTTTACTGGATGCATGGGGTTCATGGGGAAATAATTTAGCAGCGAGAAGAGGAGAGTTTGGGATGACACGGATCAAGAACTGATGACCCGGACACAAAAATATTGTATTTCTAATGGACAATTGTATCCCCTGCTGCCCACAAGTGTTCACCCGATGCATGTGTAGTGGTGGTATTGACGTGCGCCGACTGTGACAGTGATGGATCACGGGGCGGCGCGGGGTGCGGGGTTGGGCACGCGTTGTGGGCGTGGTGTGGACGCGCGCGCCGGGAGTGACAGATGACGGGGCGGCGCGGCGTGGGTGGTGAGGCACGATGAGATGTGGGAAAACAGGATCGTGGCCAGTGCCCAGCGATTGGTCGAATAAGTGGGTGCTCGCAGCGACGTCCGCAGGTGGGGTATAAAGGGGGACGCGCGAGAGCACTCGGGGAGAGTTACCCAGTTGAAGACCCGAAGACGGAGCTGAAGACCTAGTGCCCCGAGACCCCTAGTCCCGCCGTCCTTGTGGGGACCGGGGCCCTGTGTGGCTCGGAGGCGAGGCTGTGGGACCCGGGGTCCGACGCCCCCGTGGGTCGGGCTGGGGACCCACAGTCGAGACGGATACCCCGGGCAGGGAGTGTCCCGAGTAGCTCAGTGGCGTTAGTCTCCGAGTAGCTAAGTGGATGTTGGTCATCCGAGTAGCTCAGTGGCGTTAGTCGCCGAGTAGCTAAGTGGGTGGTTGTCACCCGAGATACTAAGTGGATGTTGGTCATCCGAGTAGCTCAGTGGGCGTTAGTCGCCAAGTAGCTAAGTGGGTGTTTGTCACCCGAGATACTAAGTGGATGTTGGTCATCCGAGTAGCTCAGTGGGCGTTAGTCGCCAAGTAGCTAAGTGGGTGTTTGTCACCCGAGATACAAAGTAGGTGTTAGTCACCTGTGAACGAGTTTGATAAAATAAAGAGTGTGTTACCCGTGAAGTCATCTCCCGCCGAGTTACTACATTACAACTGGCGTCAGAAGTGAACCTGTCTTCAAGAAGTATGGACACGAGGAAGACTACCCGTACCCACGAGCGAGGTCGGGACGACGACGGCGTACCGGGGACACCAACCTCGGGAGGAGAGGACGAGGAGTGGCCGCCGATGCAGCACTTCGCGGTGATGGCCGACGCTCCGCTTGCCTCCGACACCAGCCTCCAAGACGCACACTCCCGGTTGGCGGAGTTGCTGCTCGCCGCCGCTGCAATCTTGGCGGAGATCTCCGTTCCAGCGGGCGAGAAAACGGCTGCGGGGTTGGAGGAAGGAGCGAGGCTGGCGGGATCCCGCCAAAAGGCGCTTCGCGCCAAAAGTCTGGAAGTTCCCGCCGTTTTTGAGGGGCCGCCATTGATTGGCGGGAAACACGGACACCACGTGACCGGAGACCTCCGCTCAGCGCAGCCCACATCATCAGCGCGCACCGGAGCTCTCCATTTTGCGCCTGACAACCGAGCCGACATTTTACACAACTACAGCGGAGCGCGGGAAAATCTCTCCGACGTCGACGACGATCGGGTCCTCCAGCAAAGATTGCCCGCGCTGTCGGCGTTCAAGGCGGATGGGGGCGACTGGGGAGCCTTCCAACGAAGGTTCCTCGCTCATCAGGAGATGTCGGGGTGGTCCGACACCACTGCCCTGCGTGCGTTGCCAGCGATGCTCGACGACGACGCGCTTGCAGCCTTCACATCTGCTGCAAGGTCGTCCCGCTCTACGCTCCAGGCCGCACTACACCTGATGGCGAAGGTGTTCGGACTGCCCTCCACGTGTCGCCACCAGTTCTACGATCGGCGGAAGGTGGCTGGAGAAACGACGCTCGCCTATCGCACGGCACTGCTCGCCTTGGCGGACGCAGCTTTTCCCCGCATGGATAAGGAGGGGAAGGACGCCATGGTGACAGAGCAGCTGCTGGCGTTGGCCCACGAGTTGGGGGTCCCCATCAATGTGGGGGACGAGATGGATATCTGCTCCCTGGCGATTGCCACGAGCATTCACGCGTACGAGGTCCTCAAACGCAGGCCGGGGGTCGTCTGCAATTTGGCGGGGAACGCGGTACTGGCAGCCACGATCGCCGAACCTCAGCCAGCTGCGGATCAGGAGCAGGCCTTCGCTGCATCGCGTCCGGGGGAGTGGAGAACGGGAGGTCGTTCGCCCACACGTTCACCCCGCAAGCTGGAGCAACCGAAACCAACGACGTCCGTCGTCTGCTACAACTGCGGCCTTCGGGGTCACGTCGCAGCCGGGTGCCGGGCCCCGCGTCAGCGCGCCACAGGACCACGTCGGGACGACGACCAGGGCCACAAGTCATCCCAACAAAACCCGGCAAGTCGCGGCACCTCACACGTTCGGTCCACAAACACGGCACATTCGGGTCGCCGCTTGGCGGTGGGGGGTTCGCGGCTGGGTGCCGGGGGTTCATTTCGGCGAGGGGGGTCCGTACGCGGCCCGCAAGCAGTCGAGTGGTCCGAATTGGCCCACAGGATCGTGGCTGCGTCGGCCGGGTCGTCCGTGGTAACGGGGTTTATTGACGGGGTTGAGGTCCGGGTGCTTGTGGACACGGGTGCGTCGGCCACCATCATCTCGGACCTTATTTATAACATTCTTCCCGTCCAAAGTAGACCCCTTCTGCCAGTAGACGTGCCATTTAATGCGGCGAATGGGGGACCCCTGGGGATCATCGGCCAGATTCGGGCGACTATTTGCATTGGTGACATCAAATTGGCGGGCCCTATTTTTGTATCATCATCGCTGGCCGTTCCCTGTTTGCTAGGTACGGACTTTTTGTCCAAAATGCCCATCAAAATTCTCATAGATCAGGCCTGCATTGAGCTTCCGTCAGGTCGGCGGCTTGCGTTCTTGACGAGCCCTACCAAAATACGCACGGTTTGTGCGACGGTGCAGGCGCTGGCAACTCAGACTGTAAGGGTGCCCCCGGGATCGAAAATGTTGGTACCCCGTCGGTTGAGGAAGCCACTCGAGGTGGGCGCGGTGGCACAGGGGGTGCCGTTGGGGCCGTCTAACAGGGCCAGAAGGGGCCTCGACTTAGCGGTTGCTCAAACCATGGTGAGAGGGGACAGTGAGCCGTTCGTAAGGGTCCTGAATACGGGGTCGCGGCCGCCCGAAATTGCGCAGGGAACGGTGCTGGCTCACGCCGCGCCGCTACCCGTTGAGGAACGGCTCGTGTCTCAAGCGGATTTCACTGTCGAGTCGCATCTTCCAAGTGATGAGGGGACAGAGTGGTCGGACTCGTTGTGTGCCGGTTCTGCTAACTTGTCCAAAGTGCAATTGGGAGTCGACGCTCCCACGGGGAGGGATTCGCTGTTGTCATTGCCCCTCATTGAGTGGGGCCATCTCCAAATGTCCGACAGCTCCCTACTTACGCTACGTCGAAAAGTTGGCGCTCCCGAGGTAGGGGATGCGCGGGTCGGTTCCTGGGTGTGCAGACAGGGCCTTTTGATGAAGTGGGACAACATGTCCCGGGGTCACGTGCTCGTTGTGCCTGTTGCAATGCGGGGTAAGGTCGTTCTGGCAGCTCATGAACGGCTCATGCATCTGGGTTTTCACAAAACGCTCGCCCTAATCCAGCGAGACTATTATTGGCCGGGGATGGGTAACGACGTGGCGAACATTCTTAAGGGATGCGTAGGGTGCGCCGAAAGAAAACCGCCACCATTGGCAGCTAATCCACCGCTGCAATCCATTCAAGTTTCGCGCACAAACGAATTGGTTGCGTTGGACATCTTGGGGCCCTTTCCTGCTACACCGAGGGGAAATAGGTTCCTGCTGGTTGGCGTAGAATACTTCACCCGATGGCCCATGGCATGGCCACTCGCCAACCAGTCGGCTGCAGCGGTGGCGGACGCCTTCGTCCAGGGTTATGTTTTGGAAAAGGGCGCCCCCGAACGCTTGCTGACGGATCAAGGAAATAATTTTTCGAGCGGTTTGTTGCGCGAGGTGTGCGACCTGTTGGGTACAATGAAAGTGCGTACTTCCCCCTACCACCCACAGACTGACGGGATGGTTGAGCGTCTGAACAGGACGATTACGTCTATGTTGTGCCAACAGGTCTGCGACGATCAGGTTGATTGGGACTTACAGGTGCCGGGGGTACTCGCGGCCTATCGAATGGCCCCTCATGCGGCGACGGGGTTTTCCCCATTTTTTCTTATGTATGGGCGGGAGGCCGATCCGGCCATGGACGTCCAACTGGGGATTTCCCAGCCACGTGCAAAATCTAAATTGGCAGACCACATCAAATTTAATATCGCCAAATTGACTGAAGCACGGGAGGCGGCGAGGTTGAATTCGCGGTCGCGGCAAATTGCGAACGAGAGATTGCATGAGCGGAGGGTGCATACGCATGATTGGAAACCAGGCGATAAGGTCTGGCTGCATTGTCCACATGCACCGTTGGCTACGTCCCCCAAGTTGTTGAGACCTTGGAGGGGACCGGTGGAAATTGTGCGGGTTGCACGACCCCAGAGTATACAGATTAAATGGGAAAAACGCCGTTGGTACGTGCACCCCTCCCGACTGAAGCCCTATACGGCACCGTGTGACCCCGTTCTGTGCCGTAACGACCGGGCGTGTGATGTGACCGTCGACTCGGGGAGGGAGGTGTCGCAGGCTGCTCCTCACGTGTTTCCACCTGACCCACCCCCAGGTGCCTCGGGCTTGACGGCTGCTGACCGTCGGGAGCCTGAACCCCGCGGCACGCACGGGTCCTCGGTGCCTGGCCGATGTCTTTCTGAACCGCCGGCACCACCGGACGTTCAACCGCGTCTGGTGCCGTACGACGGACCGGCAAGGCGGACTCGGGCTAGGGCACAACAATTTTCATGAAGACGTTTTTTTCTCAACACCGAGCTCGCCCGGTGTTCCCCTCTGCCGGGGTAATGTCCCGTTGTAGGGACGCTCGGAAAGGATGGGACACTGCACGAGTCGAAAGAAAATTTTTTTTTCCATTTATTTTCCTTTCTGCATACACATTGCTATTGTCACTCGCCGGTTTGTATATATTGTTCTATTGTCGCGGTGGCATTGGTTGATGGTTGCGGATGGTAGTGTTCGCGTCGTGTTGTGTTGTTACGTTAGTTGTTGTGTTGTGTTACGGGGCACACAGGGCGGTTTGTATATTTTTATAGCAGCCGGGTCGGCTGCGAGCTATGTGGTAGGGGGTGATGTAGTGGTGGTATTGACGTGCGCCGACTGTGACAGTGATGGATCACGGGGCGGCGCGGGGTGCGGGATTGGGCACGCGTTGTGGGCGTGGTGTGGACGCGCGCGCCGGGAGTGACAGATGACGGGGCGGCGCGGCGTGGGTGGTGAGGCACGATGAGATGTGGGAAAACAGGATCGTGGCCAGCGCCCAGCGATTGGTCGAATAAGTGGGTGCTCGCAGCGACGTCCGCAGGTGGGGTATAAAGGGGGACGCGCGAGAGCACTCGGGGAGAGTTACCCAGTTGAAGACCCGAAGACGGAGCTGAAGACCTAGTGCCCCGAGACCCCTAGTCCCGCCGTCCTTGTGGGGACCGGGGCCCTGTGTGGCTCGGAGGCGAGGCTGTGGGACCCGGGGTCCGACGCCCCCGTGGGTCGGGCTGGGGACCCACAGTCGAGACGGATACCCCGGGCAGGGAGTGTCCCGAGTAGCTCAGTGGCGTTAGTCGCCGAGTAGCTAAGTGGATGTTGGTCATCCGAGTAGCTCAGTGGCGTTAGTCGCCGAGTAGCTAAGTGGGTGGTTGTCACCCGAGATACTAAGTGGATGTTGGTCATCCGAGTAGCTCAGTGGGCGTTAGTCGCCAAGTAGCTAAGTGGGTGTTTGTCACCCGAGATACTAAGTGGATGTTGGTCATCCGAGTAGCTCAGTGGGCGTTAGTCGCCAAGTAGCTAAGTGGGTGTTTGTCACCCGAGATACAAAGTAGGTGTTAGTCACCTGTGAACGAGTTTGATAAAATAAAGAGTGTGTTACCCGTGAAGTCGTCTCCCGCCGAGTTACTACATTACACATGCAAGAGACTCTTCTGCGAGGTGCTCACATCACGCAGGACATGGGGGTGACATTTGGGAGTATTGCTTTTAATTTAGATGTCCTGATAATAATATCTTGACTTAAAGCTTTCGTGACTGCAGGGATTCATATTATTTGGGTCTTTCGGTAAAGTCACGTAGATAGGTTGAAAGACAGTAACAAAAATAACAAAAAACCACTACGTTTCGATCGCAACACAAGCGTTCGTCAAAAAAGAGCAATTGTTTTTCTTCCTGATGACGAACGCTTGTGTTGTGATCGAAACGTCGTAGTTTTTTGTTTGTTATTTTCTTTGAACCTATCTACGTGACTTTACCGACAGACCCAAAGAATATGATAACAATATGTTACACTTATTGTTTACAGTTGACTTGTACCTACTATGTATGTTGAACTTCTTTCGCACCATATGTAGCCGTCCATGCTCATCAGAGGTGTGGATTTGGGATGGTCGTATAACAGGGAACTGAACATTTGCAGAGCATTTTCGTGAAAATGAACTGCTGAAAGTTGTTTTGTTCTTGCACATGTGCTTACTTTGCTGATAAAGTTTCCTTTCATTTTTGTTCATTATTTTCCACGAAAAACTGTTGCATTGCACTTTATTTGTGTTATTATATAGCCATTAAGCTGTCGTTAAATAACATGTAAAGGCCTTTGTTAATCCACTGCTGAGTGTGAGACTCCTCATGTCTTGCAGACCTTGGGGGTTATTTGACCATACTTCACTATGATGGTGCGTACGGGTTTGAAGGTAGGGAGGGAGCATATATTTGCGACAATGGAAGTACAGCACAACAATGAATTGTTCTGCAGTGACCTCTGCTCCCCATCACGTAGCCACTCAGCCTATAACCGCATGGCATGCATGGTGATCACCGTTCTAAGCTCTGTTCAGGCTGGAATCTGTTAGGATTATAAAATCTTACGATATCAGCTGCATTTCCGTTGATTTGGTCATAGGCTGGGCTGTCATAAAATATTACTATCACAATATATTTGCAAGCAAGGGGATAGCCCATTGAGACAAAATATATTTTCCATCAAAATCTCAGAAGGGAAGGATATAACTGCAGTGCAGTATTTTAGTTGCGTTTGTTAATTAACACCACATTTCCCCCTCCAAATGCCTTTACAAAGTGCAATGTGTAAAGGACACACCACAAATTATTTGCACAAGTACAAATCGTACGAAAATAACCACGCACATTCATCAACACTGCCCTTAAAAGGAGAATAAAATATAATAGGTGACGTTATTCGCAATGGCCCTTCTACATAGAACATACAGTAGAATCTGGGAGTGGTGGTGCACGCCTGTAATCCAGCACTTTGGAGATTGAGGGTTGGTGGCGTCAAGGAGATGCCATACCCTGGCTCGCCAGGAGACGTAAATGGACTCGTCGCCATCCGTTTCCATCTGTATGGGGATAGAGCGTTGCCCCTTGCGTGTGTGGGTTTTCTCCGGGTGCTTCGGTTTATTCTCGCATGTATAACCACTCAATAATTGGTTGAAAACATCTTAAAATAAAAGCCTAATCCAGGAACCTTCCTGAAGAAGGCCCTACAACTCAATCTGGCTATCCTGGAAAAAAGAAGTAAATTATTACGAATTAAATTGATAGGTTCCCAGCTGCCACTGCTCATGTGCTCAGGTCGTCGTTGCATCACGTGGTCTGGATGCTTCCCTGTGCACCTCGCTGGCTGCTTTATGCCAATATTGAATAACCTGGTGTTGTGGTCACATGGGCCCCATGCATGCCCGACTTAACCAACCCCAGGCAATCATAATAAGTGGGCGGCCATGAAATGATAAAATTGGCAGTGACATTTAGGCTATGCGTTGTACTTCGCAATAGGGAAGCACAATATATTTTATTTTAAATTATTTAATTACCGTCTTTGCATTGTGAAGTCAGCCTGCGAACTTACTGCGCTTTGCGATTTTACCAATTCAATGACAATGTATATACAATACCGTGCAGTGAATTGAATGATACATTTGTATAATTTTGCACACCTTTGCCCACCTCCATCTATCGATCCATCCAGGTGTGAGCCTGTGTGATGCTTTGAGTACGTGGGCCTGTGTGTGAGTTTGTTGTGGCAGAGCCTAAATAGGTACTCGCTTACAGAACTTACCCATTCTAGATATGAAGCTATCGTGACTGCAAGGATTCATACTCTTAGTTTTTTCGGTAAAGTCACGTAGGTAAAAAATGAAATTAAAATTAATGAAAGTAATAATAGAAATAAAATAATTTCTATTATTACTTTTATTAAATTAAAATTAATAAAAGTAATAATAGAAATTATTTTATTTATATTATTACTTTTATTAATTTTAATTTCATTTTTTACCTACGTGACTATACCGAAAAAACTAAGAGTAAGAACTTACCCAGTCTACAAGTTAATGAGAGAGTGCGTATATGTATGCATGGGTGGATCAGTTTAGCTGGAGCATGTGTGTGTGCATGGAATATGCATGAACCTGTATACATATGCATGGGCACGTGTGTGTATTGACACATGTGGTGGCGCATATCAGTGTGTGTGTATCTTTGGGCATAAGCAGGCGTGTGCTGGCCTAAATAGACGCTTGCTTAGGGCACTTTCTCCAACAGGCTGTTAAGACTAACTTGGGAATATTTGTCTTTGTGTGCATGACCATCGTATGTCTGAAAAGTGCAAGCATCTGTTTGAAATATGTGGGTGAATGTGTGAGTATGTGCATTGGCGCGTGTGAGAAGAGTGTATGCATGAGCATCTGCGAGGGTGCGTGTGTGTGAGAGCGCATGTGAGGGAATGTAAGCTGCAAGCACACGTGTGTATATGTGGGGAGCGGTGGCACAGTGGTTAGCGCGCTGCGCTACGACCCTGCAAACTGAGTTCGATTCCGGCGCACTGTCAACACCAGCGACGATTATCTCAACCGATCATGGGCCTCCCCTAGGTCGACTCAGCCTCAAATGAGTACCTGGTGCGGCGTGTAAACATCACCAATGGGGAGACAAAGGCGGCCGGGCATGGTGTTGGCCACCCACGCCCTCTTGTTTGCCGTACCGACATTCATTGGTGTTCACTGACAGCACTTGCCCCAACAGTCTGTTCCAGGCTATACGGGGGATCTTTGTCTTTGTTGTTTATGTTTGTGCGTGAATACATGTGTGTGAGAGATAGTGTTTAAGCACATGTGTGTGAGTACATACACGAGTACGTGTGTGAGTGGGCACACATGTCAGTGTGTAAGCACGTGTGAGTACATGTGTGTGAAAGAACACACATGTTAGAGAGGCGTGTGTATGTATGTGTATGTGAGTACATGAGTGAGTACATGTGTCTGAGAGAGTACATGTGTGTGAGAGAGTACATGTGTGTGAGATAGCACACATGTGAGAGAGAGAAAGGGAGAGTGTGTAAGCACACACATGTGAGAGAGTGTGTAAGCACACACACGTGTGTATGTGAGTACATGTGTGTGAATACATGTGTGTGAGTGAGCACACATGTCTGAGAGTGTTTGTTTGTGAGTAAATGTGTGAGTACATGTGTGTGAAAGAGTACATGTGTGAGAGAGAGAGTATGTAAGCACACATGTGTGTGTATGTGAGTATATGTGTGCGAGTGAGCACACATGTGAGAGAGAGAGGGAGAGTGTGTAAGCACACACATGTGTGAGAGAGAGTGTGTAAGCACACGTGTGTGTGTGTACATATGTGCGGGTGAGTACACACATGTGAGAGAGGGAGAGAGAGTGTGTAAGCACACACACATGTGAGAGAGAGAGTGTGTAAGCACACACACTCACTCACACACACATGTGTGTGTGAGTGAGTGTGTAAGCACATGTGTGCGGGCGAGTACACACATGAGAGAGAGGGAGAGAGAGTGTGTAAGCACACACACGTGTGAGAGAGAGAGTGTGTAAGCACACACACACGTGTGTGTGAGTGAGTGAGGGAGCCACTGAGAGTCACGGGCGGGGTTGGGGCGGGGGTTTTATGAATGGGGCCGGGCAGCCGCTGTCGCTGCCGCCGCTCTCTCCATTCATAATTCGCCCACTCCGAAGGGGTGAAGCCGCGAATCGCTTCACTGCCACGACTGGGAACCCGGCTGCGGGAAGAGAAAAAGAGGGAGGGAGAGACGAGAGAGGGAGAAGGGTGGTTGGTGGTGGTGGTGGAGGGGGGCGAGTTTGCGAAGCAATCGGCCCGCATTCCACATTTGTAGCCATCAACTGCGCAGCGCGATGGAGCCCTACCTCGATCAGCAAGTGCCTTTGACGATCACCTGCAATGTGAGTATACATGCACTCGCTTGTGATGATGTGTGTGTGTGTGGAAAGAAAGCTGGGCCGTGCCAAATGGCCACAATGCTCCGCGTTGTACTCGATAAAGAAGGCAGTTAAGTAAATGGCAGCGATTATTCTCGCTCGCTCTCTCTCGCTCTTTGCAAGCAATGCAACCCAAAACTGAAGTTTCTAGCGCGTTGCCGCTACGTGTTGCCTGCCAATCTCCATTCCTCTTACGGTGAATTGTTGCTGCGGAGCAACAACTGTGATGTTCTACATCGGGGGTGGTTGAGCCAGATCATTGCACCGGGAGTAGAGGTGGCATCGCTGTGATGATTCCACTTGGTCATCCTCCTCCTCCTCCCGTCCGTGTGCATCGAGTCCCTTTGCGTTAAGTCCGCCGATTTTCCGAGTGAACAACGGTTCGACGCAATCTTTAGGGGGGGAAAAAAAGTGAAGTGGATGACACTGGTAAAGCGGCATAGTCTAGTGGCAATTATTAACATCCTACGCCGCACTGCAAAGGATAACAATGGGTTATGTTGGAGAATTAGAGTGATGTATGATTGCGCGCTCGCGTGTGTGATGGTCAGGCAGTGATAAGATGAATGCGCTTGACGGTGTATTGCTTTGGTTTTGTCTCGTGGTGTGTTTAAAAAAAAGCCATAGTAACGCCCGGCGAGAATGATTAAAGTCTATACGCTTGTCAGACACTGTCGCTTGTCAGGTACTGTCACGTACGTATAATGCATGTCGCGTGTGCATGGCGCAGTGTCGGCTTGGGGTATTCCTATGATAATAAATTGCAGCCCTTGGTCAATCCACGGCTGGATGATGATTTCCTTCCCCTCGCCATGCGGATCGTGGGGGGAGGTTGTTTGTCCATACTTCACCCACTTTGGTCAATGCGCCCCACTGGTTTCTAGACGCGGCCATGAATCGAACTCGGATAACCGGATTTCACAACGCATTGCGCCAACCATAGATCCACGGCTGGCCTCTCAAATATACATGTACCACCGATGTACTGACACAATTCTACGTCGATGTCTGTAACACATGGAGAGAATCGCGTCCTCTCCATGTTCAAAACGAGCGGTGCCCATCTCCGTGGGGGAGACCTCGGAGCCAGTGGCAAAAATTCCACATTCTTTTACGGCGAGACTAGTTCATCCACAGGATGTACCGTATCATTTACTCTTGCCTGTTAGTGCACCATCAGTGACCCCGTAAGCAATGAGAACAATTGCGAATTAAGTGCACCGTTCGCAATTGGAGCCGTTTGATGCCAAAGTTCTTGAGTTAAACATCACGGGCGGAGCGCAATGGAAGGTCGTGGTGGTGGTGGGTCGACGTCTTCGAGAAGGGGACGCGTGGCTCGCATAGCTTCGCGAGAGAGAGAGAGAAAGAGCGATATGATGGAGTCGGTCCATCCGCTTTGCCCGCTTATTAGGGGTGTAACGTGTGCGGGCTGCGTGCGCGCGTACACTCCGTGCAGTGTTCGAGGGGCGTTAAAAGCGCCGCTTGTTCTCTGGTGTGTGGTGGGGTGGTGGTGGTGGGGGGGCAGGTGCCAGTTCAGGGCATTCAACTCTCGGCCGATTTCACTGCGCGCAAAAAAAAATGCGTTTTTTTGTTGTTGAAATTTCAGAGTTTTTACAAAGGCGTGTTTGTTGCTCCGCGCGCGGGTTCGTTAGCGCGTTGATTCCTTTAATTCTCTTTCCCTCCACCCCTCCTTTCACTGCCCAGGGCATAATGGCTTTTTATCAAAACAAGGTTATATCTAACACATGTAGACGCTTGCGTGACGGATTGAGAGCCATGCGAGTTCTAATGATGCCCGAGAAAGGGCTAGAAAGTTGACATTTGAATTGTAGCGTCGAGTCTTCTCATGAAAAGCGAAGATCTGAAAGTTTTATTTTATTTGGGCATCCAAATATTACGACTGGGAATTTTCTTGGTTTCACTCCCATAACAGGCTAAATTCTAAATTGCTTAAATCATCGTGCTTTACACTTACAGTATCACCAGTGAACTTTGTAATTTTCCTCTTGCGGAGTGTTATATTAAAGCCATGAGTGGGGTGCTGTAATCAAACGGGTAGCGTGCTGCCCTACGAACCTGGCGACCTCGATTCCTGCTCATGGTCAACACTAGTGACGATTATTTGAACTTGTCCTGGGCATCCCCTAGGTCGACTCGGCCTCAAACGAGTACCTGGTGCGATGTGTAAACATTGCCACTGAGGTGCTTGCTCAGCATTACCACCTGAGGTTCTCGTTAAAAGCACTTGCCCCAACAGTCTGATGAGTCTAGACGAGGGCTCTTTGTTAAAGCCAATAGAAAACCTCATGGTAGGTACTCCTATGCGATATTGCTTATTTGCAACAGAAATTCCACTCATAATATATGGACTGATTTTTTTTCATGCACATTGTGCTGATGCACATAATCCATAGTCCAGTATAGATACAATGTTTGTGAATGTAATTTTTTGCCATAAACACTTCATGAATTACAAATTATTACCCATGAAATGTCACAGGGTCATGAGTGATGACAGTGGCTTGGGGAGTCCGTCATCTAGCAGTGGCTTGATCATGGCATGGCTCATGACGATGATGAAACAGTGGTGTTAAATTAATGGTTGATGTGGGAGAAAAACTTTAATTATTGTACTGCACACCACTTGCAGAAAACGTATTTGGACAGCATCACATTCAATAGAAAATTATATTAAGACCTGACACTTAAATCGCAGAATTTTGCACCGGAAGATTATTCGATTGAGGTCATTAAACATCAACAAGGTGGGTGTTTGTTCTTTCACTTGGCGCTTGGGTTTGTGGAATGAGCGGCCGCAGGCTGCCAGTAAAGCTGGCTGCGTGTCTTGCCTGCTTTTGTGACCTTGTCCTCCTGCCTCCATCGCAGAGGGTAACTTCCCATGAGCTGCAGTGTCGTGAATGTGTGTGTGTGTCCTTGCCTCCCTTGGTGCGTGCAGGGTGAGCCGGACAAGGGGGGCGGAAGGGCATGTGGACAGAGCAGAAAGAGGCGCTTGTCCCAGACCGACCTGGCACAGGACTCTGAAGGTAAGGAGTTTTGGCAAAGCAGAAGTTGGGCCATGCCTACCGGGCACGAGGTTGAATCTGAACTATTACGCAGCATGTCCCGGTCATAGTTTCCGTAAGCTGCCCAGTTGGGTTTGGTTTTCAGCTTAAGATGTAGGAGAATCGTTGGTTGGATGAGTTGTGACTTGGGAAATGTTCCTCTTGTGTGGTGTGTCCTGCGTTGTAGCTCGCTACGTATTTTCCTACCACCACAGGCACCACCATGGTGACATTTCTTGGCAATGGTATGGTGTTTTGTGGCGGTGGTAATGAACATAAATCATCGTCTTTGACCATTTATAACCAGAGCTAATACATGCCTATTATTCTGAATACGTATATGCATATTATGGTTACTATATACGTAACAAATTACTTTATTCCAATATAATGTACATAGCAATCGTTGCGTCTCCAGCAAAATCTTGGCAGGACCCTCCTGAAAAAGTCATGAGACTTGGTGCGGTTTTCCTGTGTAAATATGCATAGTAGCAATAACACATTTCACGTGTGTGCATGTCAGCTAATTCTTGAGAGCTAATTGGGTTCTTTAACTCTCAACTTGCAGTGCAATGACGCAGCGTGAACTTTGCCTCCTTTCTGCAAATGAAAGAATGTCATTAATATTTTATATCATTTTACATAATGCGTCATACCGTTAAGTAACTGGGAGTAATATACAGTGATACGAATAATAATAATATATATACAATATCTCCTTCCCATTTGTTCCAGACCTTTTCCAAGACTTGAGTCAGCTGCAGGAAGCTTGGCTTGCCGAAGGTATCTTTCAATTTCTTACATCTGTACATTTTCTAAACATTTTCCAAATAGTGGATAATTTATGGTGCTTATAATGAATTCCCCGTTGTATGATCTGTTACGAGAGGTGCACGGTTGAGATTTCCTGTTCAATATGAACACTGTAGTCGATCCAATACAACACAGATTACGTCGACTTTCAATGAATAGTTATATACTACAGTACTAATAATACAATCTGGTACATGTACAGCACTTTTGTCGATACACTGTTGGATGAGGACCTTCCCCCTGCTGTGCGGTTTGTGGGTGTCAATTGACCATACTTCACCACGCTGGTCAGTGTGGGTTGGAGCATCGAAGTACAGAACAATAATGGATTTTGTTCTGTGCCGCTGTTCCGTTCCTCGTTCTGTTGTAATGTTGACTGATGCCTATTTTATTGAGGCGATATTGACACGTAAAATCAAGATTGATTGATAGCTTCGCTGACGTCCTGCTGACATCGTAGACAATAATAGACTAATCAACTCTTAACGCTACGAGAATAACATATTAATAGTAGAAATTAATTAATTTAAAGGATAATATAAAATTAGCATGTGTGAAGAAAACATCTGTACCTTGATGCTTCTGCACAATGGAGGCTAGAGTAGACACGAGTAATTTAGTCCACGCGGCCGCTCCAGTGATGCACACTCGGCAATAGGCTTGCATAGATTCATGAACTGGAATTGATTCATCGGGTTATGCACGCACAGATTTGAGTGTGTATCCTTTACGATATTTATGATTTATGCAAATGATGTGCAAGTAGTATGAGAGGGAAGCAAAAACATGGGACGGTGCGACGGAAACAGACGCGACAAATGAGCTAAAACAGATTTTATTTAATCAACTTCGTATCCCAAATCAACACAAATCATCGAATGATGAGGGTGGTGCGTAATTACATGTTTGCAGTCCATTTAAGCATAGCAAAATCACAGTTAGTGTCCTGAAAGCCAGGATAGGATGAATTACCATTTGCTATTCTTGATCGAATGTTTAGTACATCTGTTATTGATTTTACGTAACATTTGGTTTTGAAAAACGTGATACAATTTTTAAACATAGATCGGATAAAATAAAAATTCAGTTGATATTATCCGATGCAACAATTTCCCTACAATTCAAATTTTCATTATGATCAATCCTAATACAGTATGTCGCAACGTTAATCCGGTTTCCAAAAGCAGCAGATCGGATGGGTTGGGAACTGGCAAGTTTCCGGTAATGACCCAATCCGATGGTACATCCCATTTAGTTTCCGATACAGAAATTGTGCAATCGTTGAAATAGCATGTGAAAAAATATACGTAAACAAATAAGAATGATTGGTTACAGCTGGGTGTAAGATGCTGTGCAGTGATACACCAATGACCCCCACACAATCAGCCGTGATATTATTTATTTATGTGTGTCCACATGTTGTTTATGAAATATGTTTCCAAAATGTATTTTTCAGCTCATTTAAAATGCTCTTTATTTCACTGAGTAAGAGTGTGTTGAGTTACATTAGCTTTGCAATGGATATTTGGAAATATATTGATGTTTGTGATGTTCATTTTCGAATTATTACACTTATCCTTTACAGGTTTAATCTTAACAGTGTTATATATATATACACCTTTAGATACTGGTCATGTGGGAAGCTTGCCCAAGAGGCATTATTGTATACGGTAGAACATTTCAGCTCCATCCCATCTTCACAACTCCTCTAATAGACTTCAGTCGTCTGGGAAATGGCACAACCATTTATTTACACTTTGAATTATGATAAATTCCCAAAAGAACAAGTCAACAGATTTAGTCTACAGAGTTTTTGTTCTTTTATTTTATATATAAACTAGGGGTACTTAGACAATGGCATATGTGCACAATGGTGCATTTAATATTTTTCCGTTGTCTTATTGGACAGGCCATTAAATATGATTAATGCATTTGCAATCCGTAAATGAAACACATGTTGTGATCCGCTCGGTGCGTTGTTATATAAATTGTGCTACCATCATAGGGACTTTGTAACCATGTATGTCCAGTACGAAATATGAACCGAAGAAACAAGGACCACAGAAAATATTGTTCACGACATACATCTACTTGTCATGCAGCAGAATAATTAAAATATAATTTACCCGAGAAGAGGTATCGTTCTTCGTTGTTTTGGTCATAGCGTGGTCTGCCACGACAGAGTCGGTTGAAGTTCACAAGTATTTTTTGACGGATGCCACCACGTCACAAACACTAGGCCTCTGTGGCTCCTCAAGTTGAACTTCAGCTGTGGCCATCGTCAGTAGTCTTATTTATGGAGTGTCTGATAAGTGCCACATGTCTCAAGATGTAAACATTGATGAGTAGGCAGGTGGCATTATCCTTAAAAACTGCAGCTTTGAGGAATTGACCTATGGCGCTGTAGTAGCTGACATGTAGCTAAGAAGTGAATGCAGATGTTACGATCCCATCACCGCAGGGTCTGTGTGTATTGATGGATATTTCCTCCAGTGCACTGCAAAAATACATTTTTGCCCAAGTGTCCAGTGCAGGGGCTCCTTTCCAATCAATGGCTGGCCTTGTAATCCAGAAGCCGTCGGTTTTATCTGCTGGCACGGCAGTGGAAACAATTGGCAAGTTTCTTAAACCCCTCCGCTTTGGTCCCACCCATCGGTATAAATGGCTTCACAACAGTAAAGTCGATCGGCAGGCCATGTGTGGTGGGGTAAATTGTGGATACTCAAACCTCTTCCAACATATATTGAAGAGAAGGCCACATCCTCCATTAGAACCTCATTTGCCAGTAACAAATATGATAATTGTTTTTTTACGCTTCCATCTGGCAACAAAACTGACACCTTTTTTACAAGGAGTCATGTTTGCATAGACCACAATACCTGCAGTCATAATGCAAACAAAAAACACAACTCTGATAATGTGCACTGTCATTGAAGTTGATTGGTTCACACCCAAGACAGCTTTCCTTAGAGCCTAGTCTCACATGGGTTGGACCAGATGACGCCAAAAGGCGCACAACTCAAAGACAATGCACCATCAGAGTATGAGAGCTCGGGGTAAGCATTTACACCAATTATCAAGGCCACATCCTCTTCAGTGGGGTTCTCTAGAGCGCCCTCTAGTGTAGGCCATTCTTTTTCCTAATTGTTTATCTAATCTTAATAATCCCTCGCAGACCAGTGCTGCTTTAACCTCTCGCACCCCTGTAGATGAAACGATCCCATTGTTCCATGTCGCCCTCATGGATGCATTCTTTCCTTTGCCTGCCGTTCCATCACCAGTTTTGCCCATCAGTCATTTTTTTATAATTCTGTATCTATGATCTATTGTATACTTAATCTTGATCTCTTTGAGCCCCTCTGTTGGTGGTTTACAGTTACTAATGTTTTATTTCTTCTGATCCCATTCTTTATTGTGACACCGTCAATCATGTTCGTGTGGTGTCTTCCTTCTGTTCGAATTATTTTCCTTGTGGTTTTACAGAGGTCTGTAAATGTATGAGGGTGAGTCGCCACATTTAACTTTTTAGGAGATCACATTTGTCGGGGGTTTTTGACCACATTTCAGATTGCATTTTCTATTTTCACAATGTCATAATACATGTAATACGTCTAAATAACATTAATTTTTAAGCATTAAATGTAATATATTTTTAAACCTTCATAATTTAAGTGTAATCGTAAACATGAAGTTTTGTCGGTAAAATAAGCATATTTTAACGTAATCGTTAATATTTTTTATGATTGAAGCAAACTTAACGTTGCATGTGGAATACAATGATGTCACATCATGGCGCTTTTGGTGGGAAAAGCCCTGACGCAAAGTCATGGAATTGACATCGCTGCATGTGACCTCCCACTTCCAGATGAATCTGAAACCATTTTCTTTTTTCAGATGATCCGAAATTTCATATCTCGGCCTGATATTAGAATTTGAACTATCAATCTGAAAATTGAGAAGACATCCCAACTCTGTTGGAATTTTCAGGGGTTTATCCATGAGAATAAAGTCTATTTCATGTTTAATTATCTAATTCGGCTCCTCCATGTCCACCTTGTAGATTTTTAAAAATGCATTCATCACCTAAATGATTTCCAATTCTAGGAGGCATTTTGCTCTCCCCTTTTTCTTTCTAATGCCACATCCTTTCCCATCTCCATTCCTCTTGCCTACCTCTGTACTAAAGTCCCCGTTCCATTGGTTTAGTGTGTGTAGCTTTCATTTATAAGTTGTGTAATTATCTTCATAAATGTGTTTTTACTTGTACATATTCATGGAGTTTTATATGGGCATTCATATTGAATTACTTTTTACATATAGTGATTTGAGAGTCTTAATATAAGTTGGGCAAAGTACATTTGAATTCTAAACTTCTACACTCGATTCCCATAGATGCTAAGAAGCTGACCCCTCCATAATTGCTGTAATTTTCCCCCTTTATCATAGAAAACGTTGCCACTATTTAAATGAATTGAGGTATCTCCTTTCGTCAGCACTGTGTCCGGTTCAGCAAGGTTTGATACACCCAAAGTAGTGGTCAAATTCAGAGTGAGTCCTGTTCATACCCAGCGATGCTTGGCAATCCCTGCTCCTTCAGCATCCCAACTGATGCCACAGTCGATGGATCCAGAGCTGACTGGGACTGGGGGTTTATGTGCGCCGGTTATGGTTGTTGTTTTGACCACAATTCACAACACTGGGCGGTAAGGGTTGGTGAAGGGGGCACACTTTGTCTTGCCTCTCGCTGACTGGTATGGGTGCTTGACTGGTATGAGGTCTTCAAGGGACCCACATTTCCTCACCTTGTCAAGATATATGCCAGTTTACAAACATTGTACATACAAGAACATCTGCTGATGGTAAACAGTATGTCCATGTAAACTTATATTCTCTAAAACGTTTTTATTGCACATCAATTCCAATCCTTAGGAAATAAATCCTCCAGAAAAAAGATCCGGTTTCATTTTTGAATATGGGTCCCCATGATGTGTATGTCTGACATTTGACTGACACCTTTGAAAAAAATTCCCATGGGTTTCATTAAAAAATATAAAATACGGTAGGTGAACGACTGTTTGCACACAAATCTTCTGCTGTTTATTTAGGAGAGAAAGCTGACAGCATTGGAAAATTTGACATACCAGTTGATGTGCCAGATGCCATGTAGTGTTGCATATGACCTTTGAGCAATCGAAAATGGCACGACGTGGGATCCAAGCAATAGATCATCCAAATAGCAGCTTAAAGGTTTAATAAAAGCCAGTGGCTGTGACTGAGCTTGGCTGAGGGAATGGCAAAAGCAGCTGTTACTGCCTGGATCAGGACAAGACCTGTCCCATCTTGCCCCGTGGGTCTACTTGGGAGCTTGCGTTACTTACAGTATGGGTGGAGGGAGAGAGAGCCACCATACACTCTGCTCTTGCTCGGTCGCTGAGCAAAGTGGTCTTCGCCATAGAATCATGTGTCTGGCGCTAACATCAGTGGTATAATTCTGGGAAAAGAGATGTTTGACGCCTGGCTATCCGATGCGGCATGCCCTCCTTGCAAACAAAAAAACTTGTTGCGTGCTGTTTACCACTCGGCATGGGAACTGACGCCTGGAATAGGGCATGGCTGAGTCTGGCTCGGTGCCCAGCTGGTTCTGTGAATCGCTACATTTAAAAATAGGCTCAAGCATTTTATGAATGAAGGGGTCTTGGAACTTGGCTTTGCTCTGGCTGGACCAGTTTACTTAAAAATGAGGCTGTCTTTCTAAGTGCCTGAAGTCATGCAAAATGGCATCTTTTAGACCATTGGGGCCCAGAGACATTTGTCAACATAAAGCATGTACTTGTTTATTTGTGTAGCTTCTTTCTCTGTGTTTATCTCACTATTTCCCTCGAACCCATTCCACTCTCACAGCCTTCTTCCTCCACCCCTTCTCTACCCTTCCCTCATTCTGTCACTCATGTGCTTGCATTGATATTGTACCCATGTTTTATCTCATTGATGTGTGATATCCAGTACATGTATCTTTCATTACAAACCCTTTGGATGTTATTGTTGAACTACAGTAGTATTAAGCCATCATTTCAATTGCAAAGGCCCTATCCCATGTATTATTATTTGAAGATGCTAAGACTTTTTATACTCTTTGAAACATTAAAAACACCCGTGTTTGCATAAATGTGTACAAATGTATGGTTATATGCACAATAATACACATTCTAAATAATAATGAAATAATAATCTATGGTTCTTTTGGTAAAGTCACGTAGATAGAAAATATAACAATAAAATAATATAAATAAAGTGAATACAAATATCACGACGTTTCGATCGCAACACAAGCGTTCATCATCAGGAACCTGGAGGTTAGCCTCTGAGGGCAAGCTGTTTATAAAGGTTTAGAGATGGGCGGGGCAGCTAATGTTAATGTAGGAGAAGGCTCCGACACCGGCAGTAGGTCTACATCAATCAAAGCATTGCACCTCGCTCCACACACCCACACTGCTGACGGTGGAGGTTGACAAGAAAACACAAATCAAGTCATGACCCAAAGTGGTTGATGACATCTTTCCAATGATTGCTGAGTCTATAACCTTCCTCTCGGTAGAAATTGTGTCTGTGTCCGATGGCTTCATGAACCAATATTTGTTGATCGCCAGTAGGCTTGCAAAGTACCATCGTCTTAGAGGAATCAATTTTGTGTGAGCCAGCCGTATGAAAATAATGATCAGCCACGGCAGAAGTATTGGTCCTACCGTGTTTCAAATCTACCTTATGTTCACGGACACGGTCCGAGACATGTCGCTTAGTTTCCCCAATGTAACTGCTGCCGCAGATACCGCTTAGTCTATAGATGCCGGGATGTTGCATGTCAGAAATCTTGTCTTTCATAGATAGGATCAGATCACGAATTTTATGTAGTGTGTTAAATCGGACCTGGATCTTGTGTTTGTTCATAATTTAGGAAATCTTGTTGGTTACCCCTGCTATGTATGGCAGGGTGATGGTTTTGATTGGATCCTCAGATGGCTCCTTCCTTATGGTTGGGGTGAAGGCTTTGCGGATTGTGTAGTCAGAATATCCATTCGCCTTGAGAGCTTGGTGTACGTGTTTGAGTTCACTGGTTAAGTGTTCATGGTCGGAGATACATTGCGCTCTATGGTGTAGCTGAGTTAAGTACAGAAGAGGTGGTCTTACCAGTGAATGGCTGTAAGGTCTCAGACAGATATCGGTGTGTAGCTACCATCATGAAGTAGGTCCTGAATTTTGATATTGTCATCCTCTCAGCCGACAAGGGCAATGCTACTGTCATCATGGACAAAACCGTGTACAATAACAACATTCAGAACCTACTTAATGGTGGTAGCCACACACAAATTAAGAGAGATCCCACCAACAACCTTGTTACAAAAACGAACAATATCATCACTGATTCAGCCTCATTAATTGAACAGACCAAACGGTTTTCCTTAAAACCTTCTGCTGCTAGACCACCCAGATTATATGGCTTACCAAGAAGGTACACCCCTTCGTCCCATCGTCTCCACCTGTTGGCTCACCCACCTACAAACTGGCCCGATATCTGTCTGAGACATTGCAGCCATTCACTGGTAAGACCACCTCTTTTGTACTTAACCCAGCTCACCTGGTATCCTCAATTAAAGATCTCACTGTCCCCAGATGATTTACTCGTCAGTTTCGATGTAGTTTCTTTGTTCACCAAAGTACCTGTGCCTGATACCATTGCAATCATTGAAGATTTGGTCCAACAAGGATTGAATGCTGATGTACCGGCCCTGGTGAGACACTGCCTCACCAATATATACTTCATCTGGAATGGAACATTCTACAAACCAACTGAAGGCACCACAATGGGTTCTCCCTTATCTCTGGTTGTTGCCAATATTTTATTAGAAAATTTTGAGACGGACGCCATCCAGGCATGCACTCTATGCCCATCCCTGTGGAAGAGGTACGTGGATGACACGTTTGTCATCTGGCCACATGGCTGACCGACTCTAAACAAATTCTGCAACCACATCAATTTTATACACCCAGCCATCAAATTCACAATGAAGGTAGAAAAGGATGGCAAGCTACCTTTCTTGGATGTCCTAATAAAAAAGAGACTAGATGGCTCAATGAACCATTTTGTCGACAGGAAAGTAACCCATACACCTACCTAATACCTGATTCCCACCACCATCCATCCCAGAAGAATTCCCTCATCAAAACGCGACACCATAAAGCGCAATGTATCTCCGACCATGAACACCTAACCAGTGAACTCAAACACGTACACCAAGCTCTCAAGGTGAATGGCAGAGGTGGGACAAAGTCATTGTTATGCAAGTCCAAGTCGAGTCGCAAGTCATCAAATTCATGACTCGAGTCTGACTCGAGTCCAAGTCACATGACTCGAGTCCACATCTCATAGGTGGGACAAAGTCATTGTTATGCAAGTCCAAGTCGAGTCGCAAGTCATCAAATTCATGACTCGAGTCTGACTCGAGTCCAAGTCACATGACTCGAGTCCACACCTCTGGTGAATGGATACTCTTACTACACAATCCGCAAAGCCATCGCCCAAATCATGAGGAAGGAGCCATCTGAGGATCCAATCAAAACCATCACCTTGCCATACACAGCAGGGGTAACCAAAAATATTTCAAAAATTATGAACAAACACAAGATTCAGGTCCGATTTAACACAGTGCATAAAATTCATGATCTGATCCCATCTGTGAAAGACGAGATTTCTGACATGCAATATCCCGGCGTCTCCAAACTAAGCCGTATCTGTGGCAGCAGTTACATTGGGGAAACTAAGCGACATATCTCGGACCAATACTTCTGCCGTGGCTGATCATTATTTTTATGCGGCTGGCTCACACGAAATTGATTTCTCTAAGACGATGGTACTTTGCAAGCCTACTGGCTATCAACAAAGATTCGTTCATGAAGCCATCCATATTTTCAGACACAGAGACAATTTCTACCGAGAGGAAGGTTATAGACTCAGCAATCATTGGAAAGATGTCATCAACCACTTTGGGTCATGACTTGATTTGTGTTTTCTTGTCAACCTCCACCGTCAGCAGTGTGGGTGTGTGGAGCGAGGTGCAATGCTTTGATTGGTGTAGACATACTGCCGGAGCCTTCTCCTACATTCACATTAGCTGCCCCGCCCATCTCTAAACCTTTATAAACAGCTTGCCCTCAGAGGCGAACCTCCCTGTTCCTGATGACGACCGCTTGTGTTGCGATCGAAACGTCGTGATATTTTTATTCACTTTATTTGTATTATTTTATTGTAAATTTTTCTATTTACGTGACTTTACCGAAAGAACCATAGAATATGAATTCCTGCAGTCACGAAAGTTTTAATAATGTTTTAAATAATTAAATAAGGTTGGCATATTTTTTTACTAATTGAGACCATTGGTGTGCGTGAACATGTTGTGATGTGTGTGATATTGCTGCATAATTCAGTATGGCATGTACCCCTCAGAATTCTTTACAGGGATGGAAGCTGTGCTTGTACTCGCTGCAGTGAATGCCATTTGTATGTTTTACACGTTATATCGATGTAGTAAATTGGCACACTGCAGCACGTTTTGGCACTGGCACAGAGAGAACGCTGGCTCGGGGTAAACATAGGACTGAACACATTTTCTGGTGTACTGAAATAAATTAGTGAATACGTGTAATAGGATTTTAAAAATTCCACTGTAATTACAAGATTCCTTTTTAGATACAAATGTACAGTACAAGAGATTTATTGTGGGTTGTTGTTCATCAAGCAGTGTAATTCGTATACCAGACAGTATTTACGTTATATCTATTTCACTCCCAACTCTAACATTTAATCATGTTTTGCTGAATACAAGACATCGAGAAAATGCTGTGCTGTGTATAACCACAAGCTAAAAACAGTGCATCACCTTTCCCATTTACACATCCTTATAATTCAAATACTGTCACATATGCAGGGTGCTTCAAAAAAATGATAACACTTCTGAGCATTTGCAACAATACCACAAGAAATGTGCCTACGGGCTTTTGAGACCACCTGATGAAGATTCCAGGCACGCGTTGACAATGATGGGAACAAGTGGAGACTTGACTTTTTGAAGCTATTAACATATATTTGTTATCATGTTACAGTGTATTATCCGTTCTTTTTCCATTAAAAACGAGAGTCCCATGTAAATGGTAATGTGTTTTTGAAGCAGATGTTTTCTTTCTTTAAATAAACACAAACATTCAAACTCTTTTCTGACGTTTAAGTGTTGATGCCAAAGTTAAGTCTGCTTTTGCTGTGCAATTTACCACTTTAACGTATTCATATGTATCACCCTGTCTCCAGCCCAGGTACCAGATGATGATGAACAATTCGTCCCAGATTTCCAGGCTGAAAACTGTAAGTTCCACACTTTGCTTCTTTGGCTGCAGCTCATTCGTTCTGCTTTCCATTTTCATTATCTTTTGTGATATTTTGTATAATGAATATATAGCATTTCCCTGTTCCAAAGGATGCCCATGACAAAAACTTGTGTGTGTGTGGCATTTGTATTTGGAAAGGGTCAACTGTCTCGGTCCACAAATATCGCATTCATGTTTCCTGAGTGGAAATTTAAATATTAGTGCATTAAACATTTCATTTAATGTATTATGAGCATGATTGCTTTGTATGTACAATGGTCACAACATTTTCAAAAATTTTGTTTAACACTTTGCAAGAAATCATACATTTCGTGAATCAGAGCATCAGGACAATGCACACATCTCCGTCATATATGTGAAGTTAAAGACAAGCGACAGCAGTGCGATGCGATTGTGGCCATACAACCCAAACTATGAGCCATATAGTAAACCACTGTAGTCTGCACCCCTTCAATGGAGGATTTGCAAGACTGCATTATCTCTCTCCTGAAGCCCTCTCGTGGATAGCAGACCTTGACATCGGCAATTAGCGCCTGCATATATCACAAGAACAGAATGTAGCAACCCACACCTTTTTAAAATATGTACAACATCAAAGGGCTTTTCGTTGCTTAAAAATGCAATTGCACGATGAAGTACATTTTAATGAACTACCATACTCTTATGATCATAGTATTTTACATTCTACAGCACTGACTTTATTGGTGTTCCATATACATGGGGTTCCCAAGCGATCTTAGTGATACGCTGAGCTCGGATGATACGAAGCAGCCAACGTACAAGGAATTATGGACACGGTCAACACACTTTTTCTGGCATAAGGTATTCCAACGGGTTTAATGTACTTTTGGGGTGCTGATTCCAAATCTGGCATCGGTTTTTGTCTATCACATCAGGTTTTTGAGATATGAAATATTGCATTTTCAATAAAAACTGCAGAAGAAAAATATTAAATAAAGGTGGATATCTACATAAAATTATATTATAAACACACTATCCTAAAAATACAGCACCATATTTTAACACTAAAGCAGTCACTGACTCGCAACAACTTGCAATCATAAGTGACAGAGTTAATTTTGGGTAAAATCAATGAAAATGGGGTATGCCGATATATAAAAATGAGATGTGATAGAGCAAATCTGAGATCAGATTTGGAATCAGCACCATTAATTTAGTCTAAAACAGCTGCAAAAGTCCAGGCCAGAAAAAAATGTATTTTTTTTGTTGACCAGTGTAGTAGGAGGTGATGCACGTTCATCGTAGACCTACGTAGGAACATGCTTTAGTTACCTACAGGGCTTAGCTTTCTACTGAATATGACTGGAGCAGATACGTGATAAGTTGCCATGAACCTTTGCGAGAGGTATAGCTGATGTGGGGGGGTATGCGGGTCCCGAAATTATTTCCGTGTCACAAAAGGGGACAGACCCGGTTGAAATCAAGCTCTGGTTACCTAGCAAGTTGAAGGCAAGCGGTAGGTAAAGAGAGGACAGAGAAAGATACAAAAATAATTACTGGTTCACTTGTGATGTCTAAAGATCGGTGAAATGGTTTGGTTGTTTGGAAAGCCAAACTGGGCCAGTGAAAGGGTGATTGGGGGAGAATGAATAGGAGATTGAGGATATGTTTTACTCGTATTAAACAGGAAATGTATTTGTTTACGAAAATGCCATCGGATATTTTTGTTCATTTTCTTTTTTCGTCAGCTCAGACTTTCAAACGTGAATGGCATTCTTCGTTTTGTTTTGATAACAAAGATTGTTAAGATTGCTATTAACCTTCACCTTTAACCCTGTTGATAATGTTTGGGGCCACCCTCCAAGAACCTTGCGAGTTAACTAATCCAACCGAATGTTTTTAGGCGCATGGCGCTCCACCGTGTTTATGTTTAAATGTTACTCAGTGTGTGGGGCAGTGCAAAATTTGGTTTCCATTGACATTTCTTTTTCGCAAAGAGTTCTTTGGAAGCATTTATAAATGTCGAGCTTATTTGTCCTTTGCATTAACCTTGCAAATCCAGATTTATTTTTCAGTGTTGAAGGATCTTTTTCCATATGTGCAAAATCTCAGTTCATACGCAATACAGTATTTTTAAACTTGTGAACAGGCGCATTTTCTGACCATGCAATTATATTTAAACTGTATTATCTGTTTGTTTTGCCTAATGACATATACGTTACACTGGTGTGGTTTTATTTAATTCTGGAAAATACCTTAGAATAATTTATGTCCCATAGTTCTGTGAAAATTTAACATTCTATTCTCAAACTCATGACATATGTATAATGTATTTCAGTGGCTGCTGTTTAATACAAAAAGGGATTTTCTGTTCTTGTTTTTCTGTTATTGGCACCGCTAGTGTTTTGTGGTAGCCCATCTGCTGCAGCCCACTCATTCATTCACATGGCCGTAATCCCATTTCCATTAATGCTTTTCCTGCTGGGCCATGTGAAGGCATTGCATAAATGTCTCCTATGCCTGGCCTTACATTCAGCAAAACATGTCCATCTGATTATAATTTCTATCGACACAAAGATGGTCGTAGAATGGTGTAGCAGGTTATGTCTGAGGTCTAGGGTTTGTAATTTTTTTAAATCTTAATTTACCCCTTTAATAGTATTCTGCAAAGAATAGTTACAAAATAAGAGCACATGGGCACACACACACACAGGTTTTGACATACAGTACACTAGTGTAGGTTATTGTCTGCAAGTATTGAAGCTAAGGTTCATTGTGTTAAATGGTTACTCATTTGTCACTATGAATGCTTTGTTATGATTAAATGTATCCTTGTTGATCATTAAAGGTAAGTCTTTTCGGCAGGTTTTACAGTTTGATAATTAATTACAATACTGTCGTTTAATACGTAGATTTATAGAGAACAATATTATCAATAATAGGTTTTTTTTGGGTTAGATTGCGTAAATATAAATGTGGCGTTAAACCCGCCACCACCCGATACTGACCATTAGTCAGGTTTTGGCTGTCGCCTAATGAGGCTGCTTGTATTTACCGGTGATACATCGAACTCGAATTGTGAATGTTGCGGGTTTACTCTCCAACACACCAGTGTGCTGAACTAGTATCTAATTGTCATTTTTTGTTTACGTGACAAACCTTACTAATTGGCTGTGTCGGGTGGTGGTGGGTTTAATGACACATTTATATATTTACGCAAACTAACCCAAAAACACCTCTTATGGATAATTTTGTAGTTGCACAGTACTACAATTATATCTTAATTTAGGAGCTTTCGTGACTGCAGGAATTATTCTTTGGTTTTTTTCGGTTAAGTCACGTCTAAAAATAAAATAATAAATTAAAACAACATATTACGACGTTTCGATTGCAACACAAGCAATCATCATCAGGTATAAAAGAAATAGCAACAAAAATCTAACTAGAAAACTATAGACAGACATACAAGCAGACAGACATCACAACGGCACACAGAGAGAGGACACAAATCGGCACAAAGAGAGGGGTCGTTTCTGTGACGGTCCCTTAAATATAGAGAGGGGGGGCGGGGACGGAGAGAGGGAGGGGGCAGAGAGAATTAGCATATCAATGAGTGTACGGCAACGTACTGCTGTTGCAAGTAAGATGACAATGTGGAACGGGCACGCAAAATTGAAAACGGGCACGCAAAATTGCTAGGTTATTTAATTTTCGTGTGCCTGTCTCCTAATTTTCAATTTTGCGTGCCCGTTTTCAATTTTGCGTGCCCGTTCCACATTGTCATCTTACTTGCAACAGCAGTACGTTGCCGTACACTCATTGATATGCTAATTCTCTCTGCCCCCTCCCTCTCTCCGTCCCCGCCCCCCCTCTCTATATTTAAGGGACCGTCACAGAAACGACCCCTCTCTTTGTGCCGATTTGTGTCCTCTCTCTGTGTGCCGTTGTGATGTCTGTCTGCTTGTATGTATGTCTATAGTTTTCTAGTTAGATTTTTGTTGCTATTTCTTTTATACCTGATGATGATTGCTTGTGTTGCAATCGAAACGTCGTAATATGTTGTTTTAATTTATTATTTTATTTTTAGACGTGACTTAACAGAAAAAAAACCAAAGAATAACTACAATTATAGTCCTTTAATAACATTCTGCATGGGCACGAAAAAGCTGACAATAATTAATGCATGTTAACTCTGCTAATTACCAAATCACACAGAATATGCCCAATCTCGTAAAATGTTAAAAACTAATCATATTTGAGTCTGGACGACACTTGGTTGGGTGACCACTATTTACAAAAGACAGGCTTTGTTGACAGTAGAAAGCAGTGTGGAGAAATACACTCATGTTGTACCCTTCCTCCTCCACCACGCATACTATTATCAACCCTCGCTGGCCAGTGTGGTACAGAATGGTAATATATTTCTCATGGCCCATAAGGTACGGGGAGGCCTTCATCCAGCAGTGGATTGAAAAAAACTGGCTGTACACGTACAGTACACATGCAACTCTGTCGAAGCAAAGAGATACTCCAAGTTTACATGTAAAATCAATGAGGCTGTTTGAATGCTCATAAATATCGACTGATAAAAAAATATGATTGTCTTTACAGAAAAGGGCAAGATGTTTAAAGGCAGTGTTCAAAGATTATTTCAGCGACGATGGGATGTATTAGCCGTCATAAACATATACAGGCAACGACTAAATAATGTACAGAACACTGACTGCAGGTATTAAAAAAATAACATTGTTGAGGGCTGTTGTATTGTCAAGGTGTTTAAAAGCCCTCGGGCCACATTCTCATCCATCTCTGTACTCTCCGCACAAAAATAGTGGATCTCATGCTGTTGCTACGTAACAGCTGTTTGCAGGCAGATGTCTGTGATGTAGGTGTCTTTGTCTGTACAAAATTCTAAAAACTTCAGACATTTACAAAACCACACAATGGCATAAATTGCTCTGGCACAGGAAATCATTTTGGAATATTTTACAGGATGAGGTGATAATGTTTTCCTTTGTGTGTGTGTGTATGCTCTCATAAGATGTACTGTTGCCAAAATTATTGCGGCAATAAGCAATCGTACTATCATGTTTGCTTATGTCAAGATAGGGTAGAGTAGCATGCTGTTTGCCGAGTTAAGGGACACTCAATTGCCCAGTCATGCCCATGGTGCGGTTTTATTTGCTGATGTAAAACGTTTGTTAAACGACAGCTATTATATCATTGGAACCTCCTTTGCTAGTAGCAAAATATGATCATTGGTTTTTTACCCTTTTATCTGGCCACAAAACTGACACCTTTTTTGTATTAACAGCTATTATATTAATTAAAGTACTTGCGTTAATAACTGAAAACATTTTAAATAAACACATTATAGATTTAAGTGTAATAAGTACAACATGCAGGGATGGTAGTGATGGAGTGCAATGCACAAAAAAATGCACTATGAACCTGGTGACTTGAGGTCAATACTCAGCCAAAGTGGAACGTGAGTGACGAGTGATATCTGTATTGTTTGCTGGCCATGCTGTGTAAACCCGCACTGTCTAGCGTAGTGAAGTATGACCAAGCAATCCCCATGACTGATATGGAATGGGGATGCATTCATCCAGCAGTAGATTTATAGTGCTGTTAATTGTGAATCCAGTTTCAACATTATAATGATGCCAGATTACAGTCGTGTATCCACATTCGTCAAAGAGCAGAATAGAAAACCCAGAGTACTTTATTTCAACAATCCTTGAATGAAAGAAAAAACTTGCTTTTAAATACACATTAATTAAAGTGTAAAATAATAAGGGCATAGTAACTCGCTAAGAACTGTGAATGACAGCTCATAAGCCATGGGTAATTGCATGAACATGAGACAAAAAAGGTGGACACCAAACAACCATAGGGGCTATAGGTTACTGCATGAAGCCAAGCAAAGACTTCCGAGTAGAGTAAGTGGAAACACATGTTGGTTTTGTTTTTCATTTACAGTGCAGTAAGTTGAGTATGGATGCATTACGTTAATAATGCCTGTTCTGTTGCACAGCAAAATATGAGCGTCCCATTTTTAAATCATAGATTCAAGTATTTATAGTTTGGTAATTGTTTTTATTCAGCGATCTGTGACAATAATCCGTACAATCCCCTCTTTGGGAACCCTTATTGTGCCTTAGGTAACAACGCCACATTTGTTTTCACGACGCATTTTTATACAATACATGTGAAATGATACAGGATACCCATTGATATCGCTGTCAATTTTTTAAACATTCAAAGCCCCTTTAGCCTTGTTATTTGACCTTTATGAAAGGGCACACCTGTTTTTCTTCCTTTTTTTTTACTTTTAAGAAACCGGTCTGCTTTCCATCAATCTCGTAGGTCACTTGACTACTTGCAAGCCAATTGGTTCTCTGGCCAAGGGTTCGTGCAAAGCTTCCTCAGCATGTGGTGATTACAGGATCTGGATGTGGGAAGTGTTTCATCACTGTTTCTATGGGGGATTTCCCATGAATGTGATACATTGCAAATTAACGGGACAGCGGGCTTGGCACATCCATGGAGTCGGTGTAAAGCGTGAACAACACTATCCCTTTTGTAAAAAAAAAAGTATCACAGAGGAGTTCACGAGGTAGGATGGAATACACAAACTGATGGTGTCATTTTTGTCTCTGGACAATGCATGCAAAAATGTGCACATGTAAAGTAATTTGTTCATTTCCACTGAGAAGTGTGAACCGCTGTTAATAAACAAATACTACAGATTAGGTCTCATTAAAGCACGTCACAGAAAACAAAGAAAGGGTCCCACATTTGTAGTAATGGCCATATGTATAAGCGGCACAGATGAAGTAATTTTTATTTTGTAGAAGTGGCTCATGGAGTCTTGTATTTGCATGATTACTATTTTTTTCTGAACTCAAAATATATTTATGACTTTAGTAAGAGTGTAAACTGTATCCGTAGAAACGTACATGTAACCTGCACAACATTTGGTCAGCGCAGCTTTGCATACAATCCTCTTGTAAAAAAACGCTTTAAATACTGCCGGTATAATGTAGTTTCATGAAGTTTTGCAAGCATACGATTGTCGAATTGCCTCCTATTCGTATGTTGTGTATATATTTGCAAGTCATCTTGACAAAATTAATATAATTTATAGACAATTGTCAATCCACTAGAGGGGGAGGGGGGGGAATAAACGCTTCGCCACGACACGCTGTTCATGGGGGCAGTTTGACCATCGTTCACTATGCTGGTCAGTGCGGCTTGGTGGAGGAGGGCGTCAAGACCAGTTCAGATATCATTCGACACCGATGTTAGCCGTGGGTGCGAATCTGACTCGGGTCATGGTGTTCAGCGCGCAGTGTACTAACCACTGCTGCCACTCAATACACATAAAAAAAACGTGTATACGTGAATGAGTGTGGTTATGCATGTGTGCCATTTCACCCCTTCATAAGCCACTGTAAATAGCTAACTAATATGATTTTAAATAGGGAATACAAAGCCCGATCTCGTCATGTCTCTGCAGCTAAGCAGGTTTGAGCCTGGCGACCACCCGGCATACAACTCCTGTCCCAGGCTACTGCAATGCCAGCAGAGGGCAGTGCAGAAAATTACATTGTTGGACTGTAGCATGCTCCATCCAACATCTATCTTGCCTGCCTTCACCATCGCACACTGAGTAGGATGGTGAAGTATTGTGGAACGACCCCTACGATATGAGGAGGCCTTCATCCAGCAGTGCATTTATGAAAGCTCTTTATGTGTCGAGTAAATGTATGGATTAGTGAACATCGTTGCTAATGTAAGTTGTGTGAAGAGTATTACTACTTTTTGGAAGTTGGCACAGGACTTCGCTGGAAAGGAGAGGACAACTGACAACTTAAAGTAATAATTTATATCCCAAATGGTACCTTATAACCCTGTATGGGCATAGCTTGCTAAGCCGTCTTGCTGTTCATTCCGATTCAGCAGCAGGAGGGGAAGCATTGGAATGTGCCCCTCCAAATCTGGTAATCCCTTTCCGTGTGACAGTTTTTGGAAGCATTATGTCATTGACCTATTCTCATTTGACTTTTAAAGCAAGCTTGTGCATAGTTTTGTTTTAATGCTTGCATAAGTAAAACAAATGTTGAAGTAAATTTAAAACTGTAGGCATCGGAAGGTTTTGGTTTTGTTCGTCTTGTGGCCGAGATTGCAACAACCCAGTAAACATTCGACGTTGGGCATGTGGTTGGAATCGTTGGACAAACGTTGCCCCAATTTTCCATGTTTACTGGGAATTCGTCAGATTAGTTTGAGCTACTAGCAAGGGGGTAACGCTGAAGCTCAACTGAGCAGCGAAGGACCGAGGGGGAATGTGCCCTCAGTAAAATAGGTGTAAGGGGCCATCCATTTAGTGCGTACGCATGGAGGGGGGAGGAGGGGTAACCCAAAATGCGTACGCCTGCGTATGGGGGGTTACGAACAATGTACGCATAGGAAACGGGGTGAAGCCTCGACAATAATTTTTTTATGTAGACAAATTATAATTATTATCGAGGCTTCACCCCCCCCCACCCCGTTTCCTGGACAAATTAAATTGTCTCCATTTGATGTCAACATTGGCCTTCAAATGAGTTAGATAGTCCTGCGGTGGACTATCTGTTTGCTTTATCACGTTAATATCATAATTCCTTGATCGTTTTTGCGTGGACTAAATATCGTCCGTTCTATAGGATTCGGGGGGTGGGGGTGCGACAAGCGTACGTACCCAGGTGGGGGGGGGGGGTAAAAAGAACGCGTGCGTACAGGGAGGGGGGGGGTCAAGTTTTGATAGATTTTTGTGTACGTACTAAATGGATGGCCCCTAAGGGACACGAATCACTGTGGTGCTAGGCTACACACGAGCATGGTTAGAATATAAGTCGCTTATTAAGCTGTTCAACTCAATGTTCACGAGATAGAGCCCTGCAAAAATAAACTAGACTGTGCAGTTATGCTTGGAACCTCGGAATCTTACTGCAGAACAGTTGTTGTTATATCTTTTATTTAACCAGGAGATGAAATAAACCCATTGAGATGTATGGAGCCGCAATGCCCTTTTTGCAAGGGCGGACCTGGGTTATATCATGTGCCCGTCAAGTGACTACGTGACCTTGTCAGAAAGAGTAAACCATACAATACTTGCCCACTGTATTGTGTACTGTGTAATCTTACTCTTGCAACCACCCACGGACAACTTCCATTACTCTTCTTGGTTTTTTTCGGTAAAGTCACGTAAAAGGGAAATAATAAAATAATAAAAATAAAACATATTATGTTCACGTAGAAGGGAAATGATAAAATTATAAAAATAAAACATAATACGTTTTTCTTTTTATTACCGAAAGAACCAACAACCAAGAAGATGAATCCCTGCAGTCACGTGACTTTACCGAAAGAACCAAGAAGATGAATCCCTGCAGTCACGAAAGCTTTAAATCGAAACTTCCATTACGTTTTCTTGGTTCTTTCGGTAAAGTCACGTAGAAGGGAAGTAATAAAATAATAAAAATAAAACATAATAAAATAATTCTAATAATGTGTGAGAATTATTTTATTATGTTTTATTTTTATTATTTTATTACTTCTCTTCTACGTGACTTTACCGAAAGAAACAAGAAGATGAATCCCTGCAAGTCACGAAAGCTTTAAATCGAAACTTCCATTACGTTGCATTGAACCAACCGCATCGGAGAGAATGTATCCAGCTCGAGGAACATTAACAATGAGCCACGATTACAACCCATTTAGAACTCGGATGTTACTGCCATGACCTTCCTGGAGCAACTACTCATGAATATCCATAATAGAGGTTTTTGGGTTAGATTGCGTAAATATATAAATGTGTCGTTAAAACCCGCCACTACTTGACACGGCCAACTAGTAAGGGTTGTCACGTAAACAGAACGTGTTTAAACTGTTGTGGCTTGGCTCTCCAACACACCGGTGTGCTGTACTAGTGACGAATTGGCCACGTTCTGTTTACGTGACAACCCTTACTAGTTGGCTGTGTCGGGTGGTGGCGGGTTTTAACGACACATTTATATATTTACGCGATCTAACCCAAAAACCTCTATTATGGATGATATTGGTCGCGAAAGCCTACGTGGTAATTCTCATTAATAACCCACCCCAGTTTGCATTTAACCAACAGTATGCATGGAAATGTGAAGCTGCGGGGAATTCAGCAGTGTGGGCTACGATTATAATCGCCTCAACACTCACGACTCGGTATTATAAACGTCTATGCTCACGATAGCGACCACTCACTCCGACAATAAAATTACTCGGGTGAGGCAAGTATAAAGCAAGGTCTGCTCACCTCGAACACTGCCAATGAAATGTTACCCAAATACAGCAGTACCACACCTATATTTAGAGGAAAGGCAAGGCACCGCCAGGATGCAATGCAACGTTTATTTTTAAATTACATTTTTAACTGCCTTCGCTCCACCACCAAAATGCACCTCCTGCCACCAAGCTACTGCTCGACCAGCCCTGAATCCCGCCCGGTCCACCAGCACCCCCCCCCTCTCTTCTCCTCCTTGAATTTAAAGTTGTAAATAATTATTTCAGCCCATTGGCTGAGCACCAGGTCACGTGACCATTTACCAATTGACCAATATTGATATTAGGCCACCCTTGTACACTTAAAATTGAAATGTAACCACAATTTTATTGGACTGGAACAAACTGAACATGCAGGGGTACAGCCAGTTCACTTTGGGGTATCCGTTACAAATGGGGAAACATACAGGCTTGTTTTCTCCAAGCCATAACTATTACCCTATACAAAAAAAGTCCCTCGCCCTAAGGTAAAGGACAGGCCCTGTCCCCTGCACACAAATCAATGCCACATATCTGACATAAATAGAATAATTTAATGCAAAAAATGTATGTGCACTATTGCACACACAGGTAGAAGATTGCATTTTACCACAACAAGCATAGCAGTGATGCCCATAGCCGCAACACATACAAAACCAGATATATGATATCCACTAACACAACAGTGGCACCCACTGCTGCATTACTCCTGTAATACGATTAAGGGTCAGGAAATGGTAACATGAAATTTACCACAAACCAAACTTAACACAAACAGATCGCACAATAGAACAGTTCCCTAACTTACACCCTACACATCAGACGAGGCATCACGGAGCCTTTGGCCAAAACCTCTCGGAGAACCACTGAGGTGACAACGTCCCCTAACAGCCTTCCTGCGTCCATCAAGAGCTGCACCAACACCTTTGGGCGAGACCCTGGATGCGAAACCCTCAGTGCACCGATGGGGCTGGTAGATGTTGGCACCGTTGTTGTCGCATCCTTTGAAAGAGCTGGTTCACACCCAGTTTAACCACAGCAGCCCACCGATAGCGTCTGGCTGAGGCATGCTGGCCGCAGGGTTAATTTGCAGGGGGTGAAATTAGTTTTGCCCAGGCCGAGATCACAATTGGAAGGCAAAGATGCATTAATTTGAGCTCCTAGGATCATTCAAGTAAAACCTCACTTCTAATCTTCAAACATGGAAAGTATGTTAAAGATCTAGCATTAAAAATATTAAAACAAATGTGTAGTGGTCTGAAAATACATAATGTAGGCTACGTTTTCAGGCTGTGACTCCCACAATCTAGCACTTTTCTTTTTTGCCACTGGCTGAAGTGAATTCTAATGCATCCGTTAGATATGACCAGCACTTGAACACATTTATTTAACTATTGAACCATTGTAGGACTGATGCGTAAATGTAAGAATTATTCTGAAATGTTTGTATAAGTGTAACATTAAATCTAGTTAAAAATGTTCATTCAAAATACTGTATCCACTAAATTCTGAAGGCGTGTCTTAGTGAAGCAGTTAGTTTCACGATGTGCGCCTTCATGTATAATTCTGTGTACACGTTTGTCAAGTACAGATAGAGTGTATTTGCTTCAGGCATGTGTGGTGAAAAAAAAATATATGTTTTTATCGTTGTAGAGGCTATGTTTAATATCGTACAGTGGCCGAGGCCTTGATGTTTGCACTGCGGGCTTCCGGATGTTTTGTCTGCTGCGGCTCAGGCGGATGAAGCAGAGCGTGGAATCATCTGGGGTTTGTTATATTTTGTAGGCGCGCACTTACACAAGCCGCGGTGCATACCAGGCCATTGTGAGCACAGTTTGGGTTTTTGGCAATGTGAGTACTTAGCAGTGAATGGTGGAATTCTGCTTTCATGGGGGGCACGATGACCAGTCCATAATATTTCATTATTGAGCTTCAGATTTCATGGTTGAGATATCTAGATTATATGCACATTTGTGAGATTATTTTAATACTTCTTCAATGGCCATTGCATGTTTAAAATTCAGCAATTACGACATATTACAAGTTACAAAACTATTCAGAGATGGAATCAGAAGTATACTGTATGATAAATGAGTCCATTTGAAAATGCATTGGCTTGGTAAAATCCATTTTAAATACAGTACACATCTGCATTAATCGTATATAGCGATTAGGATTATTTGGATTGTATATGTTAATTTTCAAATACTGTAATGGGGTTATATGTTGAAGGATTTATTCTGCAGACGGGACAGCTGTTTTTATTTTTATTTCAGTAACTGTTTTACTTCATTCTGATAAAATCATGAATATGTTTGCAATGTAACATTTCATTAAATCTTTTAATGGATGGTTTTTTGGCATGGCAAAACACAATTTTACATTGAGAGCGATTACTTTTTTTAGATATTGTGTTTCAATAGCTGTTTAAGTCTGTTAAGCCGGTTTAATAATTTTTCGGTGCATTCCTTTGTGAGTGCCGATGAGTAGTTTAACCTTGGTTGTACATTTATACTAAAACCTACACTGTTAACTATTCATTAAAATACAAATGGCAGCATTTATTTAGTTTTACCCCCCCCAGAGAATTTCAGAAGAGGGAAAAAACGCCAATGCCTGTGCCCTAACAGGAAAGGCATTGCCTAAAGCTGGCGGTAAAGGCAGCGTTTTGTTGAACTTGGCAAACGGAGAGGGCTTTGGCGCTGGTTTTTCTCTGAGCGGGTGATCCCGTGTGGCTGGCGTTTGCTCACATGCCAGTGTTGCAGGCTGACACCTGCATCTCAGACTCTGTGCAGGGGCCAGTGGACACAGAGAACGCTCTTTGCTCGCCTCGCCGTGCAGTCCAGAGAGTGCGGCGCCACAAGGCCCGACTTTATGCTGCCGGTCGAGAGGGGGGTCACGATTCGGTCAACACAAAGAGGCCCCCTGCTTGTCTCCTCCGGCGAGCGCACGATATGAAACGAACGGTTTATAACAGAAAATATTTTCTATCCCACTTTGTGCATAAATTGTGTTATCTGTGTCGTGTTTAGTTTTTCGTCGGTGCACTGACAGCGGCTATTCATGACGGGTAAAGCATTATAAATGGGAATGTTTATTCTTTCTCCGTCACAGCAATAATCCACCTTAATTGTCATAGCTACAGTTTGGTGATTAATTCTAATTGCAGTGTTGCCAGTATATAGTTTATTAAATGCTCTCTACCAGAGATGTCAAAGTAATTTATTAAGTTAGAGAGTACATTTCTCAGACATCCTTAAGGTTAATAGCATGATAGTGCTGACCAAAGCATTTGAAGTGGACATACACAGATATACACCGTCTCTTTAGGTGCATGCCTATGTGTAAATGGCTCAAGAATAGTGGCCTCCTACATAAATACACAATTATATTCCATTCGCCCGAATGCGCCCTTGATTACACGACACGTGATATGCTAATTTACATATTTTGGTAATATGTCGATCTGACTGGAGTATATATTGCATTTTCTTAGGCCTACACAACATGTTTTGCCTCAGCCCTGTCTATTACCGTAGACATTTTTGGCACAAATAGTATTCCCTCAAGCTAGCATGTTTTTTTTGTTGCAACCATGGATAATAATCATGGCCTCAGGAGTAAAAGCAAGAAAGCAGATTTCATGAATGTAACATTGATAAAAGTGTCTGATGAATCCATACTGGATAGCCCATAAATACCTGTAATGTATTATTAAAAATGTATTCCACTTTCCCATGTAACTAATGGCCACATAAGCCTTGGGTCTTTAGGACTTGACACACATTGGAAATGGACCCTTCAGGTATATTTGTGGAATAAAGTAAAAAAGAAGAATTCTGTCGACTTAAAAAAATAAGACTTATGAAATGTGTGATTGTTATATTGTTGTGTTTACTCACATCTGCTAGTCGTTTCATTGGTACTTTGTCCTGAACATCTATGGAAGTTATTGGAGTTAATCTTACAAATGCATTGACCATGCTACGCTTCTAGCCAGATGGTCTGTTCAATTGTTGTATCCCATAATCATGCAAAAATAGGCTTTCTTAGCCAGAGCAGCAGATAATGAGCTTCAAATGTCAAGTAAGCGGTTGGCATTAGATTAATACGAAATACATTTGAAAAATTGATGTTTGTGTACATTTTTTTTCTTCTTCAGAACGTCAACTTATTTATTTTTTGTGAGATATTTGTTTCCAATCTCAACGTATTATTGAATTAAAAAAGAACCAAAATTTACTAAATAGCAATATACAGTAGATTGATGGTTCTGTTGTTTGTAGTGGTGTAATTTTTACTTTACATTGTCATCTGAAATAATGTATAATGTTTTGGCAATAATATTTTTTAGATTAATCATGTTTTTTCGTATGCTTTTGATAAATGTGTTTCAGTGTAACCGTTCGTAATTATTAAACATTTTTATTGAATAAATAATTTTGAACATGAAAATATGTATTCTTAACAACTGCGGGGTGACCTTACATCAAAATACATTTTTAGGAGCATTTTTGGTCTTCAAAGTTAAGACGGCACACGTGCCTGTATTTTACCGTATATAAAGTGACATCGGTGGATCACACTTCGATTGTACGAGAGACACCCGCCTGCAAATTGCAGTGAGGTGTAAGTATGGCAAATGGGTTGCTGACTTTACTTCTCGTACTTTTTTTTCGTCATAACCTCTTATAAGCCATCGCCTCTCGTAGAAACTGCAGTTTCTTCCTACCCGCAAAAATATTTGACCAAACGTCTCAAACAGAACCCCTCCGGTAATCCAGCACTGTGGAGGAGAGAGGGTTAGTACCTCACAAAAATGTTGCAAAATTCCCTGCCCATGGGCATTGAAGTGCCATAGAGGGATAGAGTGCTGCCCCCTCACACGTGTGTTTTCTCCGGGTGCTCCGATTTAATCCCACACTTATAAACACTCATTAATTGGCTGAAAACATCTTTTTAAAAAAACCTACAATACAGTGTGGTTTCATGGATCAAAACATGAATAAAAAAGCTTTTGTGGTATATTTCTCTGTGGGTTCTTGTGGGGGGACAGTGGTTTTCCATGGCCCTCCTTCGGCCAAGATCAAGAAGGAATCGTGTGGCTCCACATGCGCCCTGGGTCCTAGCTCCAGCTGTGTGCGGCAAGCCGGGCTCATGGGCAACAGGACAGTCTGCACGAACTCTTGCCAGGCTGCGTCCAGCTGTAGCCCAAGGTATGGCGCGATGTGGCCGTGACGATGCCTCATTGGCAGGCGCTCCAAAAAAACTCCACTTTCACCAACGTCTAGCTGCACAAGTCCGGTGGCGGGAGGGAATAGTGTCGCACAATTGCAGGCTGCTGTTACGTTTTACAAAAGCTCTTTCTTTGACAACTATAGCAATGCTCCAACAATGTACAAATGTTCTTGGTTCTTTCGGTAAAGTCACGTAGAAGGGAAGTAATACAATAATTAAAATAAAACATAATAAAATTATTCTCACGACGTTTCGGCCACAACACAAGCAGCCGTCCTCAGGTGAAACCAGGTCTGTCGATGCGACAGCGCTGTCCTCAGGTGAAACCAGGTCTGTCGATGCGACAGCGCTGTCGCATCGACAGACCTGGTTTCACCTGAGGACGGCTGCTTGCGTTGTTGCCGAAACGTCGTGAGAATTATTTTATTATGTTTAATTTTTATTATTTTATTACTTCCCTTCTACGTGACTTTACCGAAAGAACCAAGAAGATGAATCCCTGCAGTCACGAAAGCTTTAAATCGAAATGTACAAATGCACATCTATCACATTGTGCACAGGCGGGTAAAGGATCCCACTCATGCCGTTTGAATTGGTGGCGCATTTTATACTACCGTCATCAGGGTTTGCTGTTTCACCGTCTTGAATGCAATGCGTTGCCGTTATTATCCACCTCTAACCTACTGCTGAGCATCATTAATGTCGTTCCTTACATCTAACAAATAAGCAGAGTTATTTTATTTAATGATTTACTGATTGATATATAATCTATTGTACGTCATCTATTTGAAGATACATATTACACGTGTAATCTATTTTAAGTGCGTAATTATAATAGCAAGAATACATGAACATCTTAACTATTTTCCTTAGTGGTTCAACGAATCTTACATTTAACAGAGAATATGTGAGCACGTGGTGTTCATGCTGAAAGCAATAGTGATGCCATCTTCAAAATCATTACGGAAAAATTATCCGTCACTTTTTTTTGGAGAACAGTCATCCAGATCTGCTCCTGGAACACTGCCAATTAAGATGAAATCCAGATGTATGTTTCAGGTTCAGTGGGAACACGTGTGATATTATCGCCAGTGTGGTAAATTAGCCAACCTTTATGATTTGACATGCTGATATAAACTGTTACATAAATCTTCCAAAGATATGAATTTAATCTTATGTCATGTGTTTTAGCGTGTTCAGGAATTTATTTCGCGAGGTGTGTCCCCCATCAAATAAGCAGCGTCTATAATACGCTAAATGTCAGGACATCTCTGTGTTAATTAAAATGCCAGTTATCACAGAAACTGAAATTGGCTACATGATTCGACAAGCCGAGGAGGAATTAGACATAGTAATCTTCTCTTTGTATGCGTTAGCCATCTTTGCTTTGCATCGTTAATGAAACAGATCTGAAAGATATAAAGGTAGTTAAAATTAGATGGATTTCCAAGACAAGTCATGGCAGGCTAAGCTCCCCTTATCTTAAAAGATATTTAATATGATACTTATTGACGTAATAACATCAAATGGTAAATATATTTAACGTGAATCTTAGATCTACATAATTAATATGTCTTAACGAGTGTCATGTGAAATGCATTTCCATTTGTAAATCCAACGGAATTAAATGTTTGGCAGTTATCCGTGCATAACATTTTAACTGTGTTTTATCCACCCCCTGTTGTTTTTGCCTTCCAGGCTCTGCGATCAGAAACAATCGGCGATGTTGCCACCGCCTACTCCTCCTTGCGTCCGTGTGGCCACACCCATGCATCCCGGCTCTATTCAGTCCACGCACCACGCGGAGATGAGATACCAAGTCTCGCGCTCTCCTTTGCCGCCGCCCACTCCACCCGGTGTCCTCTCGAGCCAGAGCCATGTGAATCTCATCTCTCCCACCGGCCCAGCTGGCTCCATGCTCAACCGAATCACACCCGCTAACCGGTCAAGAGCATCTGTGGGAGGAGGACCACCAACTCCAATGGGCCTCCCTCCGCCCGTTTCGACGCCTCTGCCCCTGTCACCCCATATTCCTGGAAAGGAGCGGAGGTTTCAGCTTTCCCACCCTCCCCCTGCCTCTCCGTTTCCACCTGTTCAATGCCAGTCCGGACAGGCTGGCACTCACCCACAGTATCTGCCCGAGCACAGGTGAGGCTCCTTGTAAGTGGACACCCGGGTCCACCCGGAATGTTTTGGCTCCTGCTTCCTGCTTCGCTAACAGACCGGAAGCATCGTTTAACAGAGTCAACGAAGTAAAGCAAACCAAGAGGAAAATGCCCACCTGCTGCACATTTGCTATGCTACACTGTGACAGGTTGTGGAGTAAGGTCATCTTTCTTGGCATGGAAGGGATGGGTGGTATCATATGAGATTGGCGTATCGCCTGATTCTCTCTCCCATGTAGCGTGGGTGCTAAAGTGGTGTCACATCTGCAAAAGGAGTTATTTGTAAAGCATGTGCTAAACGGGCATTTTTATCATCCTTAGCATCATTCCTAATTTCAATAGTATGCATCCAGCCCAATATTAAATACATGAGCGAAAGATTGTTAATTTTGGTGAATAACTTGGATATTTAAATGTAAATAAACCTGAACCAATATAACTTTAGCAAGGTTTGAAAACGTTACTTGAACACATTATATAATTATTTAATGTAATGCACTATGGCCCACAAAGTAGTGATGTTTTAAACATCAACGTCTACTTGTAAAGATAATTCTTTACAACTACACAGAATGCATATTACAAAAATCAATGTGTATGTAATTTTACGTTTTAGAACAAAATACGTCCATGCATATCATTGGGGATGCTTTGGTTTTCACACTGAACTAACATCAGTGGCAAGTGATATCTGAACTGATCCCAGGTCACCGCCTTCACAAACCAGTCATGTCTCGCATGGTGAAATATGGACAAACAACCCTGACGATTGACAGCATAGGGGGGCCTTCATACAGCAGTTTATTGAGAAAGGGATGTAATGTTCAGCTAAGTTAAACCTGATGTATTTCTTGCAATGAAAGTACTGCTGTTTGACACTAATCTTTCATATCGGCTATACAACCCAGTGGGCTCAACTTGTACGTACAGTTTTGCGCTTTGCAATATATGTAAAACTTTCAATAATTGCAAATCACCTAATGAATTAAGGAACCTAGTTACAGCATATACAAATCCACGAAAACCCCTCTTATTTAAGCAGTGGGCATATTGTGAAATATTTTGTTGATGGTTCGTTTGGTAGCTATTTGCATTATTCCACATTAAATGGAGCACACATAGTTAATACAGTGAGATGTGTTGTGTTCAGCATGGGATATGTAAACTGTCACAGTGTTTGCACTAGCTCGTCTAAATTTAAGTCTGGTGAAGCTTGCAATACCATATATTTCTGTAATGGAACAGACATTTTAAGCATGTTTGCAGCTATCTTCAGAACGTTATTTGCTTATTTATAGTGTGTTTTGAATATATTTCCACGTAAGTGAATGTATGCCTTGCAAACTGAAATTCGATGCCGTTCGTATATTTCTCGATCATTTCATCGCGAGACATTCTCCCATCTCATTCGCGATGGCAGGGTGCAGAGGCAGCTGTCGGAGCCATGCCACCTTTACCCAGTGCGCCGCGGGGCGCCCTGCGTCGAGCGGCCGCCGTACCAGCGCCAGATGTCCGAGCCACTTCTGCCAGGGGCCCCCGCAGTTCGGCCTCTGCCTTCGCTCCCCTCGCAGGCCCCATCCCTCCCTCAGCTCCCACAGCAGGCCTCTTCCTTGCCTCGAATCCCAGCCCACGCTTCAACTCGGCCTCAGCTGACCCTGCCAGCACTGTCCCTGCCGCCTCCGCCGCGTGCGTTCAAGCAGGAGTACCGCGACGCTCTGTACGACCGCGGCGCTGCTGGGGGTGGGACGGACGGGCCTCCCGAGGTTCCCTTCCCGCCACCGCCGCCGCCACCTCCGTCCATGCACATCAAGCGCGAGCCGTCCGACTTCAGCTACGAGCACGGTCAGCAGGCGTCTGTGGCTGGACCTTTGCCGACATCTTCACTCGTCTTTCACCAAATTTGCTTCAGTTATGCATGTGCGCTTTTAGGTATTGAATGCCAATCGTAAATATATAAGGGGGAACATTCGTAAATATGATTGCGAAAATCTTTTCCTGAGCGCAGGAGGTTTATTTTCATAATACTGAAGAATTTTCAGACCATTTGGCTGAAAGGACGAGATGTGTGTGTTTGTCTCCTCTAACTCTACAATAGAAGAGGGGATGCAGGCATATCAAGGGAAATATTGAACACTCGATATAGTAATGGTTTCAAGTCATTATGAAGTGTGCTTTTTTTGGTGCTGAAGCTGGCTGATAGATTTTAGAACTGCTTTACAACTGCACGCTGCTGGTTCAAAGAAATAATTGAAAGTGAATTTTTTGTTGTTTTCCATAAAGCACTTCATGAACCAAAACCACAGCCAAGCAATCAAACAGAGTGACTGTAAAGAGTGGATCAAATATTGGTAGCAGCTTGTGATTTATGCACGCAAGCAAATCCAACATTTATAATATGGTATTCGAGATGCGTTCCTCCTCTCTCTACGTTTAAATAACGAATCTCCATTTCAAGAGCCTTTTCCCAAAACAAATTCCCACTGAAGATTACTTAAAATATTTTTATTAGCCACCAGCTGCTCAATTTGTAGAAAGTCGTGCAAAACCAAAGTAAACATTGACTTGATGGCACAGTGTATGTATTCTGCCTATTTATTTCAGGAAAAAGGTGCAACTAGTTGCTTGTCCATTAAGAGCTGAATGCCAGCTCCACAGAAATCCCCCAATGCAGATTAATCAATTCGCTTTTTCTCGGCACAGAAGGCACATTGCCCTTGAAGCAAGCCATCCAATTGGAAATGGCTCTCCGAGTCTCCATTTCACATCTTCGGTTTTGTTGATCGCAGCACTGTTTTGCGAATAAATCTCATTGATTTAAAGACGACTCTGTCACGAGTAAATTATGCATGCTATATGCACGTCAAGCATATATGCACGAAAAGTTAATTTTCGAGTAAAAGCTTTCTTCGTTGTGCAACATTCTCACCTCGCAATTTTTTCATATGTATGCATTTTCGTGATGTACATTGCATACTCTACTCTTTTAATGACAGAGCTGCACGAGTAAAGCAAATGTGTGTGTGTGTGGTGATCTCATTAATGCCTCACGCGTCACTTGTAAAATGCATTCGATGAGCTGAAACGTTAAAGGCACTTGTTGCTTGTTCACATTTTCCAGATCTTTCCTGCTGCCCATCCACATACCTGACAGGAGACAGCCATGCCCATTACCCAACCATTCCAGAAGGTATGCTTTTGATACTATTAATACTTAAACCAGTTAAACCATTCAATGTGCCGCTGTCATGCCAATCTAAAAAAAACTGCTTGTGAAAGTTACTTCCGTAATGTTCCATTCTAGTTTTATTTTACGTCGTCGCCATGTTCATCCGCCCATGGGTCAATTTATACCGGCAAAATGTTTGTGCGAGTAGAGTTCTACGTTGCGGTGTCCAGTGGCTGGCAATGTGGCTAATGTGCATGTGTGCAGCGTTGTGAGAGAATGCTTCGTTATCTGCATGTGCACCAGCAACCAAGATTGAGAATGGGCGTTGGCAATGCCCAGATGAAGCTTACCTCCTGTGTGTGTGTACACAGACCTGACGTATACAGATGGTCCGTTTTTAGAGATTCTCTACTAAATTAATATCACAAGAGAACTCTTCTTATCTCTCTCGATATGGGGGATCCATATCAAGTATCCTATTATATGCAGGTTATCCCCGGGGTTTACCTCACTTATCTGTGGAGGTAAATTCACGCATAATAGGATAAATTTGATGCATGGCCCCTCTTATCTGCAACGATCCTGGATAAGTAGGAGCTGTGACATGCAGTGTTTGCCAGAAAAATAAACAGCCAATGCTCGTGGATAACCTGCAGATAACAGACGTTATTTAGTGAGCAACTCCATTTATCCGTGTAATAATTGTGCTTAAGTGGAGTCTTCAATCACAGCAGGAGGATCTCTGAAAAGCGGTGCGTTTGCTTTTGCACAAAAACAAGCTGTGCCTCAAAGACATGTGGTTGTCTTCATATCTCCGCATGTCTCTGTGTCTCTCCTTGTGTCTATCCGAGAGACACAAGGCGAGACACAGAAACGAAAATACAGAGACAAACGCACACAGGGACACAAAAAGACATGAAGACAGACAAAGCCACACAGCCAGACAGAAACACCCATTCGTGTCAGTGGGCTTGAGCAGGACATGTCATGTCAAGAAGGGACGGTGGATGATGATCAAGAATAATAATGGCGCAGCAACCAATGAATGGAATTCACACAAGAGGACGTCCACCAAGGATATGGAGTAAGGAAATCAGATCATGTGCAGGTGCTGAATGACTTATTGCATTCAAGATCGACCAGGAGAGGTGGCAACAGCTTGGGGGGGTGGGGGGGCGAGGGGGTTTTCATCCAGCAGTGGACTGACCATGGGTGTCAGTGTACTGCGCAACGAACCCGGTGCCCCGAGTTGGATTCCTAAACTAGGGAGACAAAGGCGGCCGGGCGTGGTGCTGGCCACCCGCCCCCTCGTGTACTCGGTCGGCCTTCGTGGGTAACAAAACTAATGTGCCTCTTTCACATATCTGCCCCTCCACATAGAAAAACAAGTATTTTTATTCAGCAGCCATCCGCAGCGGTGGCATACTGCATTTGCCCCAACAGTCTGTAAAGGCTTAATGTGGAACTTGTGTCTTTGTGTGTGTGTGAATGAGTGTGTGTGTGGTGATCTCATCGGTGAACAAGCACATTGTAAGCCATACACCAATGTTCCAAGAGTTGAGTTGGCTGGTCTTAATGCCTTTTTGTTTTGGGCTTAGTGTCCATTGAGATGATTATAGTGGCTGATTCTCCACTGTGGTGTGCTTTATTATAGACAGTGCGAGTTTGTGTGTGCGTGTGTGTTTGTGTGTGGAAGTGATTAGTGTCGTGTGGTGGTTAGTGTGTTGCGTTGCGAACCAGGCAACCCGAGTTCGATTACTTGCCGATGAACAATAACATTGGAGAATATTTTAACTGGTTCTGGGCCTCCCCTATGTCCACTCATTTAAATAAGTATCTGGTATAGTGTGTAAATAAGTATCCGGTATGGTGTGTAAAAATTGCCACTGGGGATGATTAAGGGGGCTAAGCTTGGTGCTGGCCACCCACATGCTCGCGTGTCGTGCCGGTCTTCGTAGGCGCTCGCTAATAAATCTATGTCTCTTGTTAACTACCTCGCCTGGTATACAGGAGGTCATAGGTATATTTGGAGTTTGCATGTTCTTCCGGTGGTCACTTGGATTTTCTCCAGGTCCTCTGGTTTTTCCCCTCCACGTTTAGAAACATGCATTTAGAGTTTTTGGCTGCTTATCAATGTTCACATGATAAGCCACTTCAATTGCACTATCATTTGTAACCAAGTCACTTCTGAAATAGAGCTATAGAGCTCATTGGGCCTTACCTGATGAAATAGTTTAGTTAATCGTTTTACATGGGTTGATGCAATGTTCTATGATTTTGGTGATCCAGTTTCTATTGCTGCTCAATCAGACAGCACCAGTCACAACCGTTATCTCGTCTGTACAATCACGGAGTTGACTCGACACAAAAGCATACTTGACGTGGTGTGTAACATCAGCACTTTTTGAGGCAAATGTGGCTGGACATTGTGCTGGCCACATCACACCCTCATGTCCCGTTTCAACCCTGGCAGGTGCTCACTGCAGCACTTTCTTTGACAGTTTATAAAGGTTAAATTGATGACCTGTGTGCGTGTGTATGGAGAACTTTATATATGTACACAGATAATGAGTGTGTGAAACATAACAGATTGTGTGCCATATAGATATATATATGAATAAGAATCACAGTGTGTGTGTGTGTGCTTACGGGGAGTGGTAGTGTAGTGGTTAGCACGCTGCGCTACGAACCCGGCGACCCGAGTTCGATTCCCACTCAGGGCCAACACCAGTGACGATTATCTGAACCGGTCCTGGGCCTTCCTAGGTCGACTCTGCCTCAAATGAGTACCTGGTGCGGTGTGTAAACATCGCCACTAGGGAGACAAAGGCGGCCGGGCGTGTTGCTGGCCACACACCCCCTCATGTGCCGTGCCGGCCTTCATAGATGCTTGCTAACAGCACTTGCCCCAACAGCATGTGAAGGCTATACGGGGGATCTTTGTCTGTGCTTGTGCACAATAAAAGGTTCTGTGCTTTGTCCCGGTTTAGTTCATGGGAACAGCCAGGTGCTTTGCTTGGCAAACAGACGGGCAGGCGTGCCCACATCAGGGACTCTTTCCAGTTGGAAAGTACTGTACGTGTTTTAAAAGGATATGGCGAAATAATGAGAGAAAACAAACAACCAGATTCTTCAAAATAAAGTATTGTGTTGTACTTCCTTTGGTGCTTTCGTATTACATTTGTGTGTAAGCGATACTTTATTTTGATTTATTTTTAAACCACGTGCTATATTATTGCACTGTTATGAAATATATATATACCTTCGCAAAGGTTGAGGTGTTAAAACTATCAGTTCACAAAGGAAATTTCTAACACTACATACTTTTTTGTTTGCCTTCGATGCCCCAACCAAGCATTTGTATCCACACCTCTTCCCTCGAATCTCCCTCTCACTGCTCCTGACTATAATTGAGATAAATAGTTGACAAGAGCACGACTATGAAATGTAATCTCATGCTGAGACAGGAAAACACACTATTGTTGACATGTTGGCAGCTGGCCTTTGCAAGAGCAATGACATATCGTGATTGAGGAACCTCAGCTAAACTCTTCTGCATTATGTCATTTTATTTGCCAGTGTGAATGTGATTTGATTACATTTCTGACGACTGCTAACAACACAGACACAACAGCAGGGCATGCTGTTTAGATGAAACATTCTAAAACAATCGCATGGACACAACAAGAGGACATGCTGGCTAGATTTTCCCAAACAATTCTGAACGACTTTGCCTCGAAACTGTCAGCAGTGAGCATAACCACACACTTTTTAACATCGTGCCTTGCTCATGTCCCACTTTCCATTCGGTTTTTGCAATTCTATTCTTGGACGTGGTATGTGAAGAATACGGGATACACCTTGGAGTATATTTGTTGCGGGTCAAATTGTTAATGTGTACATCCCAACCCACAGGATGTGTTGTGGGATAATTTAAGCATTGCCACAATGTATTGATCGTCAATATCCCACAGTCGCTGATCATATTGCCCTGTATTTTGATGACAGTGAGCAAGCATCGGCATGAAAGAGAATAAACGGTTCGACCCCCACACACTTCTTCAACGCACATGCGCTTACTCTGGCCATGTGAGCGTGTACAATTTAAATGAATGATAAAGGTTAAGTATTAATTTGACCTGGTTGGACTGCCTGTTGCAGGGTATCTGGTGGAGGGCAGCAACTTGAGATGTGTGTATGACGACACTTGTGTGGTGCCAGAGACGTATGAAGGTGAGGCATTCACTTATTTGACCCTTTGTTGGTAAATCAGAGATTTGGCCTGCCTCATGCAATGCCCAGCATTGATGGCGCTTTAGCATTTCACTCTGTCTACCGGGAAGAATGAAGTGTTGTGATCGGAGGACTTTGCACTGTTGAAATGCGAGGTAGCTTGAAGATGTTGCATTTCTTACATTGTTCCCTGGATTTTGCTGATGTGTGCGTATTATATCAGTAGGCAATCTAGACAATGTAATCTTCTCCAAGGTTACCAAAAAGTTCAGTGCAATTCTAAACTATGAGTATATTCAGATTCTATGTACGTATCTTTTTCGTATGAAAATCCATTACTGTATTGGGATCCCTTGGCATTTCCTGCAGGCCCCCCTACCCACTCATACAATGCAATACTGGCATTGGAAGAGAAACGGATCAATTTATTTTTGCAGAGAAATCCACGAGATTGAATTAACCAAGGAATATTACCCACAGATAAAGCGTTCAATATCCTATTCCCACCTCCGACGTAGCGCTATGACTCCAGACATGCTAACAATACCAATTATCCTGAGGCGCCAATGTTTTGTGACGCCAAAGCAAGTGATGTTAAATTAGTCACAGAATAAAAAAAATACAAAGAACAAGCCAACAACTGAGTTATGTTCCTGATAGATTCTATTCTACGGGGATTTTGAGTGTGAGCTTTCTCACTTGTCAACAGCTTGCCAGCATCAACAAACTGCCATTGTGCATGTCCACACGAGGCTCTTTGATGCCTTGAGGTGCGGTCCCAATTCAGATGATGTTTGCCTTTAAAGCCGCGCGCTATTTTCCATTTAATTGCAAGCATGAAGTGTGAAGTGTCGCTTTGCCGACATAACAAATTTTTTTTAGCCAAACTACACAAAATATATGCCCGAACGTGTGTAAGAACAATTTATATGGAAAGGAGATGTATTTGCATTTTCAGAAAGATATGGAAAAGGTGAGAACCACAATTTCAGCCATGTATTAGAAGGAGAAAGTGTGTTAATTTAGAAGATAGACAAGGTAGCATTCTCTTCAGTCAAAAAGAACCAATTAATGAGGGGAAAAACCCGTGAATGTCTCCTATCGTAGAATAAATACCAAATGGAGATTATAAAATCAATACATTGTCAATGGATATGTTTCTATTGAGATGTGCTAAGTTGGAGAGGTAGGAGACATTTTGTGCCCGTCTCATCCTTGGTAAATGGCCACCTGGTTACGTACACTCTTCTTGTCTTTGACCTGTGCCCACATGGCCCAGCGCATGTGGCCATGTGTACAACAAAGCCCGTTTACGAAACAGCGACAAAGCAAGTGTCACCTGTGAGTCTGCAGGTGTGCATGTGGGATGACCGTGTCCGTCTCTGTTATACGACAAAACCAATGTCATCGAAAGCTGTCTCCGAGTCCATTCGACAATGTGCATTGCCTGCGTAACAAATCTTGAAAATGCTTACGTAACATCGGCCTCGTCGTGCATAAAGACATACGGTATATGTAAATGACAGTGTTTCAAATGCCGTAATGGTCTGTGATTTTACTAATGAGTGGTAGCAATCCAGGGACTGTTACCATTTTCACCATGTCAGTTTCAAGTCAATGCCAATTTACTTGTCAAGGAAAATGGCGAAAATGAATCTGGTCTCCTGTGATTGCTGGTGTGGGCAGCGATTGCTGCACATGCATTATTATGGAAGCCCTCATTACCAACTCGGGGATAGAATTCCCGTAACATTATAGCAACCCGCAGTGCTCGCAGTAAAGTACGAACTCAAAAAATCAGCCCTTCATGCAGTAGGACATATTTTTGCAGTGTGTGTAGCGGGTTGGATAATTTGCCAATTACATCAGCTCAATGTAAAAAAAAACAGACGTCTCGAGGTATTTACTTTTAATGTCAAGGGTGCATTTGTTTTAATTTGGCCATGACACAACAACAGTAGTTTTGATCCATTTGTAAAATACCATTTAATCTCTTCAGAAATGTATGTTTGATTTTTGATCTTGCATAGTCATCATAATCATCCACTGCTGGATGAAGGCACCCTCACGCTGCCGCCGCATCTCGTAATCTTGCGATGTGCCAAAGCCATCCAACACCTGCCAGCGAATTGATTTCATCACTCCGTCTCCTCGGTGGGCGTGCTCTCGGGCACGGTGAATTCCTTGGCTGTGATTTCATTGCTATTGATGACTACACTGTGTAGCACAATATTTGTTCCTGGGTACTAAGTGTTATTTTTTAATTGCTTATGCCTAAAAAGTATAGAAAATGGCTTTTATTCCCCACAAACTTTGCTTTTGTGACCAGGACTTTACGTGAAGGAAAGACACAAATGCACACCACGTTTTCTCATTGAAAATATGTACATTTCAAAATATCACTGTCCTGGTCACAAAAGCAAAGTTTGTGGGGAATAATAGCCATTTTCTGTACTTTTGAGGCATAAGCAATTAGGAAATACCACTTACTACCCAGGAACATTTCTTTTTTGTCCAGTCATCCGCCATCCCTTCTAGCCATGATGTGTCCTGCCCAAGTCCACTTACTTTTCTTGATAGTTTGGATAACGTCAATAAGCTGCCTATGTTCTGTCCCATCATAATGCAAGCATGCATCTCTCAATGTTTCGTTACACACTTTTCAGCGTTTGGTCTATATTCGTTGTTAACGACCATGTTTCTGAAGCACGTCATAGCTGGTAGTACACACCGATTAAAACATTTCTTCTTTAGGCAAATTGCTTTTTTGCTTTTTATTTTCAACTTTAACTTAACGAAATCAATTAAACTTGCTCTTGTCTGCCTCTTTATTTCATCTTTTTTATTTCAATTCACTGTAAATAAATGTCCAGGTACATACAATACACTCTGCTGTGATTTCCAGTTGTGACTCTCTGATAGACATTTGTAATTGTTGAGTGAACTCATTGTGCTTGACCTTTGTTTGCTCATATTTATCCCAAGCCCAACCTTGCAGCCTTCTTTGATAAATTATCCTCACATTTCCTGAAGTTCATTCCTATTCTCATCACTCGTGTGGTCAGCAAATTAAAGATGGCTGATATTTTCTCCATTATGATGTATGCCTTTGTCTCTCCAATCTAAACAATCACCATAACCAACTTGGCCTGATGAGGCCTTCATCCAATAACAGATCGACAAATAACTTAAAATATGAAAAGATTAATGCATAACAAGGGATATTTCTATTGGTTTTCAGTATACACTTTTAAATAATAATGATAATCCAGTTTGCTTTGGGAAGCCTCACTGATTCTCAAGACTCTTTCAGGAGGAGTCCTCCTACATTGGGATATTTGTCTGAATGAGTAATGAGTGTTTGGCTGCTTATGGCAGGAAACCAGAGAACCTGGAGAAAACCCACCATACGTAGAATGGGGTGATTTATGTATCTACGTTGAACTTTTCCCACACCCTACGTAGCCAACCGTGCTAATCGGAGGTGATGCTCAAAGCTCCGCACAGGCAGATTCAAGACACCGTTGCTGTACCTCCACCTGCTATTCGCAAGCAGTGCCCATCGACTAGGCTCCATCCTGACATTGTAAATTCACAATATTTTATCTGGGCAGGGTATAGAATATGGTTATCCTCCCCAGGTAGGACAACTGAAAGTTTAGTCCTGGGGATTTAAAGAGCACAGCCAAGGAAATTCCCCTCGTAGGCCACAGCAAATCACGCCCTGCAAGTCTCTCACTCATAAGACAGGTTTTGTGGGTTAGATTGCGTAAATACAAATGTGTCGTTAAACCCGCCACCACCCCACACAGCCAATGCGTAAGGTTTGTCACGTAAACAGAACATGCCAATTCGTTACTAGTACAGCACACCGGTGTGTTTGAGAGCAAAACCACAATATTAATAATCTGAGTACGACGTTTCGCCAGTAATTACAACTAGCATCATCGGGCGGACAACCAGATTTGTGGAGAAATCATCCTCCTGTTTCATTCCTTAAATAGAGGGTTAGATGTGATGATGTGCAAAACGTCGTACTCAGATTGTAAATGTTGTGGCTTGGCTCTCCAAAACACCAGTAACAATTGGCATGTTCTGTTTACGTGACAAATCTTGCTAATTGGCTGTGTCGGGTGGTGGCGGGATTAACGACACATTTATATTTACTCTATCTAACCCCAAAAAAAACCTGTTATGGATGTTATCGGTCGCGAAAGCCTCCTACTTGTTAAACTAAGTCTCTCACTTTTTAATCCCTTGCCTACAGTTTACTTGTGTTGGAGGCAAGAGGCCATGTCTGTGTAAAAAGTTATTACAATCATGCACTTTGGCAAAAAGAAAAATTCCACTAAGATACACCTCATTAATGATTGCTATCCAAAATAACATTTCACAGTTCACACTATCGTCTGCGGACGTGACGGCATCCCCATCAGGAGTTGGCGTTCATATTAATAGCGAAACGGCTCGTGTGCTGGGAAATACATTTTTATCGGGGAAAATTGTACCCTCATGGCTCTTACAATCTTTCTGGAAATCAATTTAGTCTCATAGCAGCACTATTCGACAGGTATTCACGCGTTTTCATGCAAGGCACGTGTTTTACAGAGAAATGTGACAAATTAATGGAGCATTTCATCACTGTGCGTTTAAAAGTGAACAAATAAATAGAGGTGCTGTCAGAAGTGTCTATTTTTCTCTGCATCCTAATTTGAAGTGAGTTTCCTAACCGTAGTTCGTTAAATGGATATTGGCTTTTATTCAATTGGTTAAATTGTTGCATGTAGTAAAATGATGTAATTTTAAAAAGCCTATGTGAAAACCTTCATTTCTAACATTTTGCACATCCCAATGTTACATAGCAATTCATGAACTACACCACTGCGTAGGTGTTTAGCAGTTGTGCGCGATAGCTCTTGGATGTGTCTTCTCGTTGTTTCGCGTGTTGTTGAGTATGTTGTCCGATGTTTCGCTCCACGTGGTGAAAACATCTTTAGCAACTGAATAATGAATTTACCGAATAAGCTCCCAGCATGTGTAGACGATCGTTGGACATTGTCCCAACTAACACACGCGGTGCAAACCCGACAACACATCTGCGAGTAAATCGTGGATGGACTTGCCGTATTAGAGGCTGGTAATTTTTTTAACAAAAAAAAGAGTACTTAAAATTTAACCCGAACAAAATGGCCTGTGAGAGGTTGCTTCAATGAAATCGATGCAAGAGCTAAAAATGATCTGTGAATAACAAACGAGTGCTCTGCAGCAGGCCCTCCATAGTTAATCAGATCAGTATCATCTCACAAGAACCACACGCTTATAAATGGCCCTTGCTTACGATACTGGCAGAACATTGCACATTTGACCATTTGATACGAATGCGTTTTTTTAGGATGACCGGTCACAAGGCAGGAAACTTTTTCGGGAACATTATCCTGAAACTTGACTTGAGACACTGCTCTGTAATCCACTCTTACGGATCACAACGAGTTTTATTTTAGTAACATCACGAGGAAACCTTGTCAGACTTGGCTTTACACAGGGCAGAGCTTAATCGCACATAATCCTGCCGTTTCTTACAAAGTGCCGCTTGGTTTGTCCTGTGAATAATGATTATAGTGTACGTGGTGTACTAATTAGACAGCCGATTGTACCGCATGGTTGGAATGTTGGCCACGTATAGTTTATTCATTCAAATATAAAGCGTGCGCCATAAACTGAAAGTCCTTGATTGATCTTCAGCAGGACTTAACGGAAGCATTATAAACATTCGCACCCAACATGCGTTCAAACACCTGGGACTGTCTCAAATCTCGACGGAATGTGTCGCCAACTCCATGGCAGACACGTGGAGGTTGAAAGGCATGAGGATACACATGATGACATAATCACACTGCCAAGCATTTGTCTGTTAGTGTTATTGACCTAGCTGAGATCCTTTGTCTAATCATAATTATTTAATAAGTATGTGCTATGAAGGACAATTGCCCGAAATGTCACCTTTTATGAATGCGAGTTTTCGTACGGTACTTTAACGGTTGAAAGCAGTGTTATATTAATAACAAAGCAGAACGTGGACATTTGTGAAAAAGAGCTTAATACCTCATTATATTCCTCCAGTATAAATAAAGATTCTAATTCTGGTTGTCATGTTGATTACTTAATTCCAAATGTGATGCCTCTGTACAGGTAACCCTCTATTTACAAAAGTGATGAGCTATATATAAAAAAAAACGTGTAAAACGAAATGTAATAAATCAGAAAGGCTTTCCCCATTAATTGAATACCAAACACGGGGAAAACAAAATAACAACATGAATATGAAAATATTGAATAATGATTCGTAAAAAAACACGTATTCCGGGAACTCGACAAAAAGATCTGCATGTTGGAATGACTGGTAAGGTGACGTGGAGGCGTTACTGTTGTACTGTAGGAATACCGTGACGCTGTCGTGGTTGGATGATAAGGCCTCCTCGTGCTTGTTTGATCTAATGGCCCGTGCCATGTGAAATGTTGTTTACACGGAAATGCGATTTCGTTCATCGAAAACTGTCCGTCAAACCGAACGTTCGTAAATCAAAGGATACCTGTATATGAGCACACCGTTAGCTTTGTCTCCGATGATCTTCTGCTCTCACGTTGGCCTGAAAATGCATTTAAAAAAATGTTCTCTCAAAAGGAAAACGGTGATTGAATAGCCCATTGGCCTTCCGTGTTGTCACTGAAGCTCACTTGGGCGGCAGGTGTATTGATGAAATTCACACAGCGAATAGTACAGTCCCACATCCTCTCAGGGGTTCCATTGAAGCTCAATGATTGAGCGAAGGGAAGAGGTCCCGCAGTGCCTTGTTACCGAGCTGTGCACGGGTGATAATTGTTCCGTGCCTGAAATGTCTGCACGTGGAGTGACCCAAACTCATTATGTAAAATGATAGATGTTGACATTGACAATTGCGAGTTGGGTGGTGGAAAAGCAAATGACATCCCTAACAGAATACAGTCAACATCACCAAGGATGTTTGATAATAGTTACGCGTGTTTGATATAATTTAATTTTTGAACAGTCTGAACAGTGAGAATGGGAATATATTTGCGTAAGATTTTTTAAACCAACATTGTCATGTGAATTTTGCCATTATGTAATATTTACAACTATTTTCTAAAGCCATTGTGCTTAACGTTTCATAAATGTTTTAAATTGTAAGCCTATGTGTTAAGTACAATAAGTGTTTTTTAAATGTAAATTATTATACATTGTTTACGCATCATACATAATGAAGGTACACATGTTTTTTTTACTGAAGAAATGTGTTTTACAACATGTTGGCATATACATGTCAACAAACATTTAGTAATGTTGTTACATTACCTATCAGTGTTAAAACGACGTTACTGTGGCGATTGAGTTAATGCTGATGATATAAATGTACTCTTCATGCCATCATGTCCACACTCTGTGCATTTATCATGGTTTGTGTATAAAAACGTTGCGGTATAAACCACTTACATGATAAATATCTAGATTTGTTGCTTTTGTTGCGAGGCCGAAATCCAATTTTCTCCAGAATCAAGATGGTTGTTAGTCTTCATGTTGTTAGCAAGCCATGTCTGTCATTAAAGTAATGCTCTGTGCTGAGACTAATTGAATAAGGGTGCGCTGGGTATGTTTTCTAATTTTTGTTTGGCTTATTTGATGATAAAGCCAATTCTACTCGGATTTTAATGTCTTCAATAACTGGGCTTTATTTTTGCTGTTTTTGTACAATGCTGAGTGGTTGAACTGTTTTTGATTTACATTCATCAGTGGCTTTTCCAGTCAAACTTATGAAACATTGTCAAATGTGTCAGCCATTTGTATTTGTCACATTTTTTTCATCTCATGTTAGTGATAAGTAGAACCATTCTATATCCCTTTTATTATGCATATTTTTTTGGTAGTTAAATATTGGGCCACATGGCAGTTTATTCACATACTGTATTTTTTCAAGGAGAATTTTTTCAAAAAATGTACGATTAAATTCAAGTAAACATATCTCAGCTTAAATATATATCTCAAAAAAGCCCAACGATACAACACCCATCAATCAACGATGAAATGACTTCATAATCCTATGCCATCCGGAGAAAATGAATACATTGTCACTTTTAAGAAGTGAGGCCTTTTCCTAGAGCTTAATGCGTGAGGTTTTCACTGGTCTAGCCATCGGACGTGTGTGCCGGTTGTGTAACGCCGCACGTGCAGGGAGCTTCTTCAGTTCCCTCTTCATCTCCTGAAGGAGATCGAAGTATATGTGGAGTGGAACGTCTAACATGGCGCCGCGTGGAACAACCTGAAATGCACACCTCCAAAGTTCATCCTCGAGCTGTCTAAATTTGTGACCTGCGTGTGCGACCGCACTTCTGTGTGCAGCTCTGGCACGCGACGTGAAGCTGGAGCCGGGCTCCGTGCAGGACGGCTCCTTCTGTGAGCTGGGTGCCCGTGCCTGCGGCCCCTACCGCCACGTGGGGGTAGGTGGCCTCTCCGGCCCCTTCCGGGACGGGCCGCCCCCGTACCAGCGGCGCGGCTCGCTGCAGCTCTGGCAATTTCTTGTGGCGCTCCTGGACGACCCGGCGAATGGACACCTCATTACCTGGACTGGACGCGGCATGGAGTTCAAGCTTCTGGAGCCGGAGGAGGTACAAGCACTGAATGGCAATGCACAAGCCACCACGATTGGACATAGGTATTCAATTGCACTTCTTGTACGTATAATTAAGAGGTTTAATGGCATCCTTAGTTTAAATGAAGCCCGTTAAGCTATGCATTTTGAGGTTTTCTCATGTGGGCTGCTAAGGAATTATTTTAAATGGGAGGGTTTAAATCCCTTCCCATCACTTGATATACTGAAGCCTGCTTAGGCTATGCTTTGGAACCTATTGACCATTGTGAGTTTGCTAGTAAGGCAATATTTAAATAGAACAGGACCTGTCTTATTCTATGGGTCTTTCGGTAAACTTGCGTAAATAGGTTCAAAGAAAATAACAAAAATAACAAAACTACGACGTGACTTTACCGAAAGACACATAGAATATGAATTCTTGCAGTCACGAAAGCTTTAAGTCAAGGACTTGTCTTCTTTGTCCCCAAGATTTTTTCCGATTGAGAATGCTATTCCTGTTAAAGTGAGGTATTTATCTCTGGATGAAAAAAAAATCAGTGTAGCACTGAACTACATCAAACAGTTTGTGCACTGAACTACAGTTGAAATGAGACCACGTGATTTCAGTCCACTCAAGAAGCACGGGCTGCATGCTGGATGTTGATCTATTAAGACATAATTGTTACCATACTAACAAACGACACAAATGCTTGCTAGTAAAATGCTCAACACCAGTCTTCATTTTGATTTTCAATTTTATATTACTGGTGTTATTGCACAACAGCTTTTTTTTTTATAATTCAGATGACAATATCCTTTTCTATAAATACAAATTGCATTTAAAATATTGTGCAAAGGCAGATTGTAATCCAGTGGAAATATTATTTATTAATGTATTTGATTTTAAAATTGTATTTGTTTCTTGATTATACAAAAAAAAACGTGTAATGTGCATATAATACATTTTAATGTAAAAAAGAAATACGTGATTATTAAATTATATTAATATTTCTAAGAAAGTTGTATTTGAAACATTACACAGTTTGAGAGTAACAATGAAAAATAATTTGTACTACATATGTACGTGATTTCATATTTTTATTTCGATTTCTCATGGTAGATATTAAAATGCTGTATTCTGGCCCTAAACACAAGGAAACACAAGGAAACAAACAAAAGAACTAACAAATGTACCATTTGACAGCAAAGAATGTAGTAATATTATTAAATTGGTACTGACAGAAAATGAATAATACAGCATTGCATGCATGCAGCAAGAAATGAAGTTGGGCATACATGTGAATGTCGCACTGTGTTTGTTGAGGGCAAAAAAAAAACTGTTCAATATTTCATGTCTTCTGTCCTATTTGTAGGTTGCGAGAAAATGGGGTGTCCAGAAAAACCGGCCGGCCATGAATTACGATAAACTAAGCCGTTCCCTTCGTTACTACTACGAAAAGGGCATCATGCAGAAGGTGGGGAGATGCACTGCAACCAGGCACTCACTAATGAGCCGACGTGCATTACACTTTAATTAATGAATGTCTCTGAATTAAAAAAAAACGAACAATATTTTTTTAGCCGACAAAATATTTCTCGGCAAATTGTAATTGCAATCACACTTGGAGCAATAACAACTATCACGTTGATCTGAGCGTTAGCCGACATTTCCTCATCAAGACACTTTTGTTTTAATTGAAAGCCCGTCTTCCACCCACATAAACCACAATGTGTACAAACACATAAATCCACGTAGACATGCACTTTGACGTCCAGAGTTGTTTGTGGATTTATTTTGTTCAGCCTATCACGTAGAATTATAACCGGTATTCTCATGGCTCCTTACAGGTGGCTGGTGAGAGGTACGTATACAAGTTTGTATGCGACCCGGAGGCCCTCTTCTCCTTGGCATTCCCGGACAACCAAAGGCCTCTGCTCAAGGCCGACATCGAGCGGCAGGTCAACGGGGCTGACACGGTGCCCCTGACACACTTCGAAGAGAACACCACTTACCTGCAGGAAGTTGGACACTGCAATCCTGTGCAGTACACCGAGGGCTACGCCTACTGAGACTGGCCTCGTGCCACAGAGCTGCCCACCGTCTGGCAGGTTAAAACTGGTGTGTGGCATGACGTGTGCTTTTCAAATGACCTTAGGTACGTTGATTATAGAGGCATGGCTATGAATTCTCACATTTTTGTAGGGTATTATGTGCTTGTTATCAGGCAGGCTATAGCCACTTTTCTTGTAATAAAGGGTCAGAAATGCCTCTTGATTGTACGTGACACGTTTTTCATGTTCAATTGGTAAATAACCTAACCCGTTCGGTACTTCTATAATTAGCTTCGAGAGCGAAGCTCTCTTTAAGCTTTACTACGCTACATAAAGCCATAACGTGCTACCTAAGCAGGTGGTGAAAGCTTTGCAGTGTTTTCATCTGAACCTTTCGCTCTTTGTAGCGGAGTGCATCAAGTCGATGCACATTTGTAACTAAATCACCCTGAAGTGCGGCGAGAAGGCCGGATGTGGCTTAATAGTGGCAGTGGCTTGACTGCACGCTGCACGCCGTGGCCCCACGGCTCATTTGGACTTTGTTTGCGGTGACACGTTTGAATTTGTATTTTTCAACCTTTGCCCATTCACGTGCATGCACACCAGTTGAGAACTCTTTTGTTTCCTGATTAAAAAATATATTTCTATTCAAAACCTTAGCGATTATCTTTGAGCTCTTTAAAGTACTTGCCAGTATATTTCACATGTGTTTGATTCAAATTTTCTTAAACACGAGGAGAAACGTGTTTTTACACACAATTTAAAATCCGTGATAGATGTTTTTGGGTTAGATCGCGTAAATATAAATGTGTCGTTAAACCCGCCACCACCCGACACAGCCCATTAGCAAGGTTTGCCACGTAAATAAAAGATGGCAATTTGTTACTAGTACAGTGTGTTGGAAAGTAAACCCACAACATTTACAATTTGAGCACGACGTTTCACCAGTAATTACAACGAGCATCATCAGGTGACAGCCAGAGTTGTGGAGTAATCCTCCTTTTTTTGGTCTTAAATCGAGGGATAAATGTGATGTCGTCACTTGTGAACCAATCAGGTGCGAAGGCCAGAGTGGGGGGTTAATGTATGCAGATAAATTACAATGGATATCCATTACCGGTTGGGTTGTTCATAGGGTAATCAACAAACATTATGCATGCACACCATGCCATTATGGGTGCAAGAAATTGCAATACCTGTTATCTCATATTTAATCACCATCGACCTGTATAGGCATGCAGTTAAAGTGTTTTACTTTAACACGTAGGCTTTTGCGACGAATATTATTGATAATAAAGGTTTTTGGGTTAGATCGCGTAAGTATAAATGTGTCGTAACCCTCCACCAACAGACACAGCCACTAAGGAGTAAATCCACAACATTTACAATAGTAAATGTTGTGGATTTACAACACACCGTTGGGCTGAAGTAGCAACTAATTTACGCGTTTTGTTTAAGTGACAAACCTTACTGGCTCTGTCGGGTGGTGGAGGGTTACGACACATTTATACTTATGCGATCTAACCCAAAAACCTTTACTATGTGTGTATTACTTGATCATTTGCTTCCAAGCAGCACTAAGCCTGTAGCTTTCAAAACAGGAGGATTTCTCCACAACTTTAGCTGTTGCCTGGTGACGCTCGCGGTAATTATTGGCGAAACGTCATACTCGAATTGTAAATGTTGTGGGTTTACTCTCCAACACACCAGTGTGCTGTACTAGTAATGAATTGGCATGTTTTGTTTACGTGAAAAACCTCACTATTTGCTGTGTCGGGTGGTAGCGGGTTTAAAGACACATTTATATTTATGCGATCTAACACAAAAAAACTCTATTGTGGATAATATTGGTTGTGAAAGCCTCCAACGTGTTAAACGATGTACAATGTTGGCCCTTCCGTACACCTTTGATCTGTATTTGCTTCATAGAAGCCATCAGAGAGGTTTTGTCTTGTTGCATACTTAAAGCTAAGTGTACTACTATGGCCATATGTGAAGCATGCAAAACGTTGCTTTCGCTTGACTTAATAATTGCATTTTGCAATGTGACAGAAATCTGCAGGGTCATAATTTTCGAGAGAAGACACGTGTACGCTATTTCATACGTCATGAATGCCCTTTTTTAAAATAAAATGTGCAGTTTATATTAGCGTTCGAAAATGTGTTGCCTGTTTCACAGGACAACTGACAATCCTTAAGAATATATTTGGACTATTATGCTTAAAGATAGCGAGTGCGTGTATGTACGTGTATCTAATTCGGATGTATTGTTTTTATCCCAGTAGCTTTTTATAATGTTTGTAAATTGTATATATTGCCTTATTTTTGTGCTTTACTTGCTGTATAGATGATGTTTTAACTGATGAATGTTAACATAGCACTAGGTTTATCACTTTATTGTAGTATAATGGCCATTTTCGTGTATTTTGAAATGATGTTTTTGTAATTTCTGCTTTAGATATTGCTGAACAATCAACGGTATTGTGGCATAACTTGTAAATGACCTTGGCAGTGCCTGCTTTGCAAAAAAAACTAAAATCTGCATATTTAGTTTCGTTTCTTCATATTCTGTAATAATTATATCTGTATCATCACCCTTTGAGCACTGGTTTGAAACATCACAAACTACATGACTAGAATTACTCTATGCAGTTTTCTCGTTGGTTCCATGACCTGCCGTAAATTAATCGTGTATCGAGCATTCATCTTTAAAAAAAGATATGTAATTAATAAAATAAATGAAAAATGTTATATTTCAGAAGATTTTTTTTCTTCCAAGTTTCCTTTGTACAACTTTGTTTTTACATTGCTGATAGTCCAAGTGACGACATGGCTCTCTCAGAGTTGAGTCGGTTGGCTGAATTCCTGCTGCTGCTGCTCTCCGCTCATCCGTGCGGAGCAACCACCAAAGTATGCCAGCCGTGAAGAGGATACTACAGACCCGTTGACGTAATTCCAAGAGTAGAGCTCTGTGTGACTGTGTAGCATGCCAATTCTCGAATGGAGAAACGTTGCTATGTTACTCGGGTGTCCCTTGCAAACGAACTATTGAGAATACCACAGCAGCATCCTGAAGTGGCAGTGCATTGGGCAGTCCTCTCCAATTGTGGTCCCTAAGCCAGTGATGGTCGTGTAAATGTAACATTCCTGTGGAAAGTTCCAATTCATGCAAAGGCAAGATACTTGACCTTTCACAAAGTGCTACCAATGTCATCAACCCCACAGGGATGATATAAGCCGGGTAATAAATACTGCAAAGCAATCCGCATTTTGACTGTCATCCAAAAGTGTGTGTTTTATGGCAATATGCGATCTTTATTTAAGGACTCACCTTGACCGGCTGTTGCGAGCGTGCGCAAGTGGCCTGCCGATGCCACTCAGCTGTCGGGGAGCGGGGACGGTGGCCGCTTCCGCTGCTGCTTCTCCCAAGGGCTTCTCAAATGGCTGCACGCTCCCTTTCATCCGCCCGGATTAATCTGACATCACACCCACCGCACATCACCAATACTACACCGGTGCAGTCGTTTAGTGGCGGCATGCTCGCAGCTGCTGATGTGTAGTGTGTTTCCTTGATTACATTTTTAATACCCCACGGATGTATTTTTAATTTTCTTCACTGCTATTTAGATTATTCATCGTTCGTACATTAGGAATAGAGCAATTAGTTTCAAATAAGGGCGTCTCATTGATTGTTTGAAATTATATCATTAATATAGCCTTCAAGATTGTCTTATATACCAAATGCTTTTTTCTGATTTTATATCTTTGCAAAAATGCAACCGATTTAAGTCAAGGTAATTTATCCAAATACAGTAAAACCTTGGATTGCGAGTAACTTGGTCTGTGAGTGTTTTGCAAGACGAGCCATTTTTTAAATAAATATTAATTTGATAAACGATAAACGAGGTCTTGCAATACGAGCAGCACGTGCATAGGCTTTGTCGGCCTAGCGTCACGTGATCACAACTGATATACGAGTGCTTTGATATACGAGTGCTTTGGATTACAAACACGTTTCCGGAACGAATTATGCTCGCAATCCAAGGTTTTACTGTACCTCATTGTCGAGTGTTGGGGGAAGCAGAATCAAATTCGTGTCATTTTCTTAAAATTATTTGGTGTCTGACGTAACTTTTGGACATGGCTAAGAGTGTCTTCAATAGAGTCGGTTGGAAAATATTGTGCGCACACCCTTTTACTTTTAACATATCTGGCCTAGTGGCACTAGTTAGAGAGATCGGTTCGCAATTGCAAACTTGGGAGCTGAGAGTCTACTTAAAATAACACACCATCATCTCTCCTGAGTAAATCAATTAAGTTCCACCGTGTTTTGGAGTAAATCAACAGTTGTCCTATGGTGAGACTAACCCCTCAAACATGGGAATTTTCAACAATGGGCCACGGACCACTCCATTGCTTGTTGGAGCAGAGAGTGCGTCTTGATTAATGTTTCAATCGAGGTTAATCGTGAGCACGGTTTGGTATTGACGGTGAGCGTATTTATAGCAGGGGGCTTGGCTTGTTCGCGTTGCCCAGCGCGCGGTCCCTGCTGACCTCGGATGGCAGGAAGCAGAAGGGAACAGGTGGTGAGCCATCCATGGATGAGGCTACGCAGATGAAGGCATCGTAAGCATCCAGCCCCAGCCCTCCGACCACAAGCCCTGTGACACCTCATGAATTCATCGCTGGCAGCAGAGGGGAGGCACCTTCCAAAACATCAGGAATATTTGGCACTGAATAAAAGGTGATGCTTTATTTTAGGGGTGTGTACGTGTGTGTGTGTAAGAATTATGCATGTCCGGTAGTAAATTACCATCTTTGTGATCATTATGATATGTGTTTTTTTTGTAAGCACAAGATAGATAAGCTTGTGTTTTTTTTATGAATTCATGTTTATAAATGTGCAGGTTTGCACAAATAAATAGGCCAGCTCACCTGACCGAGCACTAAGCAGTACTGTCAATGGTCAACACAATGCAATTTACGGTTGTCGTTTTAACAAGGGTTGTCTGTGATGCTGAATGGGCTTGACACGGGCAAAGCATCCGCAAAAATAAACTGAGGCACTGGTTGAGTGTTACATAAAAAAGCCATAAAATATTAATTATCAAAGAACCTTTTAGCAATCTCTGGGGAAGTCGCATGTGACAACATTCCGTATTGTTTTAGACACACTGTGTTGTGTTTATTGCCTGTTAAGGGCATTGGTCATGTGTCGTCTGGATGCATATCGTGAATACACGCTCGAATGATTCGTCGTGATTTTCTGAGTGCGCAGGCCCGCTTTTCCTGATGACGACCGCTTGTGTTGCGATCGAAACGTCGTGGTGTATTTTATTTTTTTATTACCGAAAGAACCAAAGAATAAGTCTACATTGTAGACTGCCAGTACGCTCACTCAGTTTAATAACCATTGCTACAGTCTACATTATAGATTGCCAATACGCTCACTCAGTTAAATAACCATTGCTACAGTCGACATTATAGACTGCCAGTACACTCACTCAGATTAAGAACCAGGCTACAGTCTACATTAGTGTTTTTTTATTCGCTTTTTTTTCTACGCGATTTTTCTGAAAGAACCTAAGAATATGAATAGGCCATGTAGAAGTTCCATATTCTCCAAGTCTACAATTCTGAAGTCTGTGAACTTGGTGAACTGTATGTGTGTATGTATGTTAAGCTTTTTCTCACCATACGTAGCCAACCGTGCTAATCGGTGGTGCAGGGTAAGGGAAACAAACTAGACACAAAAATCTGAACTTATTTATAACGTCAACGTCACTCTCTAAAGAACGACACGACCCACTTATTGTCGCTTTTGAATTCCCTTTGAAAATATTTACTTGTTGGGTAATCATACAATACGAAATTAACAAATATTTGTTTCTCTTTGTTTCAATGTGAATCAGTCATAAAGGGTATTTTAAAATATTATAGAAATATTTTTTACAAAGCTGGACAAAATCATTGGCATAAAACACGCGATTAAATTGACCAGCATAGGGATAGAGCACCAAGTGTGGAATGACTCCATATCAAATGTCTACTGGACATGTGAAAAAAAGATTCTTAACTCATTAGATTATTTCAGTCTAAAATGTTATTACTCTGATTCTAATCATTATCTGTAAGTATAGATTTAATATAAAACAAATATTACTTTTGCATTGGAACACAGCAATTCGTCCGGGAGTAATTGATGATTCATAAAGCGACCTGTCCACTTTAATGCCACTTTCGCCACTCTGCGTTGTTATCTGCTGATTTTTTTGTAAGTCAGCATTTGCACTACTCTAAAAGTGTAGCTACAGCACTACATATGGAGTTGTAAAATATAGCTACCACCTCATTGGATTTCAAAATCAATTTGTTGTTGTTGTTGTTGTTGAAAAAGTGGACATGGCTTGCGATAGCCACAATGCAAAAATTTCCATTCTCTTGACCTAAATACAAATTGTTAGAAACTCAACGCGTCTGTCAATGACACTGTGGCCTTAACATATATGAGGCGATGTATTGCACAATGGCCCTTCTTCATCGCACGTATAAATCGAGAGGCCAGAAAGAGAGTGGAAGACACTTGGAGACGACACTTTATACCATGGGGCCTGATTAGAATTACATTTAAACAAAAATGTTTCTTGATGAGCAATTTTAAATTGGCATATGAATAACTACTATTAGTAGCTACTGAATGAAGGGTCTGTGTGTTACTCAAAAGCTATTCATTAATTGACATGGCAATACAAAAATGTTAATCAGACAACGCATTTTAATTGTATTATTTTCAGGCTGCATGGTTTAGAGTGCAGCCTCCAACTTATCCATCGCCCAAAACATAGCATGTTATGTATTTTTCCTTTTAAATCAGTGTTATTTATGAATATATATGGATGTTTTGTTATTTGTGCATGTGCACCACTGCCAGCAGCATCACCAAATAACATGTTTAATTATCAATCTTGGGTCATCGTATACTGTTGTGCATTTCTATCACTATTTATTGCTGGTACACTTTGATGGACATGTTTGTGTTTATGGAGTTGCGAGCGCGTGATAAATTCAAGGACGCATGCTAAAGCAGCCAATTAAAATCTATCCAATTTGCAGAAACACACGTAGTGACTCAATATCTCCACAGGTTCTTTCATTATTTTCTGAATGATCTTAATCATTATACTCTCAAAGTTTGCCTGATTTAATAAGGCACTTATTTAGGATGATGTTGCCATGCTAATGTTGTGAATTATAGCTTTGTGACAGCACCTGCCACTTGTAATTGCCATTCGCGGATTAGTTGCCAGGAAAGAACACGAAAGCTTGTTTACAACTCTGAATTGCCAGGTGGATAGCTATTTCCAGTGCTTCATTTCAATGGGGAATGTCAGGCCATCACTGCCAGTGCTAATCTGAACTCCATAACAGTGGCAATGTGTGATTGATGCTCTTTAGAGTATTCTGTTTGGTACATGACATTCTATTTATAATCAGATTGTATGTATATATTGTCATCATGGAGTGTACCCTGAAGATTAGTTGTTGCATCTGACTGTGAGAAGGAATCAACTGTGGGTGGAATTTTCTTTTTGGAATCAAGAGTCGAATTCGCTGCAATATACGAACCAGAGAGATTGGCCTCGTTTTTTTTGTGTCAAGAATTATAGAGCCATGTTCATCTATATTGGTGGAAATGAAATGTTTAAAACGGCTTTGGGGGACGACCAGAATGGACACAAACCAACTGGACAGGATGGTGCCAGTTTCTTACTTTTGGGATTTACAAAGTGACAGTTTCCCTTTTTAATCACGCTTTTGCGATTGTTCCTCACAGCTTTTTTATTTGGAAATAAATTAGAGTGACTAACAGTGACACCATCTATTTTATCATCTGTATTCAGAAGAGACTGATCCTTGGTTGTACCAACATTTCTGAAATTTTGGATAAAGGTTTGACTTTCCCAGTAGTAAGTGCAATTATCGTAAAAAAAAAATACTTGATGGACACATGAGCATTGAACACAGCTGGAGATGGTTCACGTGGTTGGAATGTACTTTACAATTAAAATTCACTCATTGCCCAAATGTAAATAATTTTGAGGGTTTAAGGACCTTGTCCTTATTCCTTGATTTAGAAGAAGAAGAAAAAAACATGTGTTGCTGCAAAACATTGTGGGTACGATATAAATGCGGCTTCCATTCATCTCTCCACATGATATGCTGTTTAAGTCTTGGCCATATGGGCTTTTAACACCAAAATTATCCGGCAGAGTTTATTTAAGCAATCAAACTTTGGACTGGTTTTGACCTTTCGGGTCTCATCATCATCAGCAGCACCATCAGACGTGTTAAACAGATAAAGCTGTGTTGCCAGATGTTATTAGAAAGTACACACCATCTCAATGACAGCGCCCTGCTCACGGGTCGTTAAGGAGCATTATGAGTAAATATTTAAAGATTCCCCTGTTCTTCGCTGCAGGGATTTACAAACTGATATTATTCCACACTATTTGTTTGACTGTGTAATACCCTTGGATTTGATCATACTGGTCTAAAAATCCGAATAGGCTGATTGATGGACTAAAGCGTATTATATGTGGAAATATAAAGGTCAGTTGTTTCGGATTGTTGAATACACCGTGAATGTACCTAATGAGGATTCGTTTGAAGGCAGAGGCAGATGACAATGCAGTCATAAGCATCTTGGTTGAGTTAAACCGATTTGGGGACTCAAGTGTGACAACGCAAGGAGTCCTTTTAAACAGGCTATGGATGTAAAAGTATGGATGAGCAGAGACTGCCGTTCATTGACGAAAATGATGCTGCGTAACTTTAGCACTGCCCCCGATGAAGAAGAAGCCATTCTTAGTGTTCACTCAACCACACTTCCACAAGGGCAAGTTTTAGTGTTCTTAACACTGCACTGAACTGCTATATAACTCGTCACAGTGTCGGTTAGGTGCCTTCACGGGCAGGATTACTCATGGGGAAATGTGAAATTTGGAAAATGTTAACTACGATTGTTTTGTGTGTTTATCCTCTGAGTGTTACACGATCATAATCTGCCATTATCTAATTAGTACACATCGTGTGAAAAAATATATTGAGTTCACAGACATCATAATAGTCCGTGAAGTTTAACTGGCAATGGGAATATTTTGTGCAAACCATATTCAAACACATGTTAAGTGGTAGAAAGTAGCAATTATATTACCTGTCTATTCAACCCCCGCCTACAATTTGATTCATATGTAGACTTGCTGCAGGTGGAACCTTAATGAATGTGAAGTATTGAAAAATGACGGCAGGAAACTCCTTGACGGGAACACACTTCTTTTTATTAAATCTTGACTTGTAACAATACAACGCGTGGCCTCTCTTCTTCACAATGCGCTTCTCTTGACTCTGGATTCTGTGCTGCTGGCTCTCTGTGCCTCGTGTAGACTCCGCGCCTCGGCTACACTCCTCTCTCGCCTCGTGTAGACTCTGCGCCTCTGCTACACTCTCCACTCGCCTCGTGTAGACTTTGCATCTCTCTCTCTGGCTACACCGTATGCATACTCGGCTCGTGTAGACCTTCCTCTCTCTCTGGCTACACCGTATGCATACTCGGCTCGTGTAGACCGTTCTCTCTCGCTGGCTACACACTATACATTACTCAGCTCGTGTAGACCGTTCTCTCTCGCTGGCTACACACTATACATTACTCAGCTCGTGTAGACCGTTCTCTCTCGCTGGCTACACACTATACATTACTCAGCTCGTGTAGACCGTTCTCTCTCGCTGGCTACACACTTATACCTTACTCTCCTCTACTCTCCATTACTCTCCTCTCCGGGCTCTATCTCTGCACCTTCGTCTTCATTCTTAGATGGTTCCACTTCTCCCCCTGCTCCTCTGTGCATCACCTTATATACCCCTTCTTCCCGGGAGGCGGAGCGGATGCGGACCTCAACGTCGGCACCGCTCCTCAGTTACCCAATCCCCACGCGCTATCCCTACGATCCGGTTCCGCTCAGCGCGTGTTTCCACTCCCCGACCAATCACACCGCGCTGCTACCCGATCACTCCCTCTGGGCGCGTCACCGGCACACAGCCAATCAGCAGCACTACCCCCACCCGCGCACTGACGCCTGCTCCTCCCCGTCAGCGCGCGTCACCACACACACACCCGTACATACGCGCTGGCACACGACATATACACCCAGCGTGTATCACCACTACAAATGTATGGACGAGTAGCACCATATGATTAACATGTACGTGTGCCAAGTGAAAATGACAGAGCAGCACTGTGCAGACGCTGCTGTAGGCAGCAGTTGTAAAAAATACATGGATTAGAAATACCGTCATGCCATCGCCATCATCCATCCTCCTCCTCAGTGTTTTCTAAGGCAAATGTATGGGTTGGTCATAATGACACAGCACGCAGGACCCAAGGTGCATTGCATGTCTTCGCCAATCCGCTCTGCGCAAGGCAACATAGCCCGCAGTTGACTTGCCGTGATTTCTTATGACATTGTTCTTGAATGACCTTGACGTGAACATGGAAATCCCTTGATAATGTGCTCGGAAGTTTTACGCTCAGCCAATGAGCACTTATAGTCGTGATGATGAATAATGGCAGCTGACATCATGATTGATGACTTCCTGAGTCAAATGGATGGCTGTATTTGGTAATGAAATGCTCGAAAATAAGTTTTTTCCAAACAAATAAATGCCATCAGGCACGCTTGATTAAACGTGAGTTATGAATTAAACTTTTAGAAAGTGCACATGTCTAGGAATTTAAAGTGAAAATCGTTGCATTGTAAGCCAAGCTTGGCTCCAACGTAATGCAGTTAATTTGCAGAGTGCCATACGGGGTGTTTGCGGTTTATAGTTACTGCTATTGAGCCCTTCAGTCTGCAATGTGATGTTCACTTCCTTATTCTACAAAATCCCAGGATGAATACTCATCTCAATCAGTCAATGTGCTGTGCTTGCATATGTATCTTCAACAGACGTTTGCACGATGTTGGCATATCTTTTTAGAAGTTTCCAATTGATGGCATTAGGGACATTCCATGTACGAGAGCAGGAGGGGCAGTTGATCTCTTTGACCTCCATGGGACAGAGTCTTGCTCTGCGTGCCCTCGTCCTCAAACTGGAAATTATGGGGGCAGAGGTCACTGTTGAACAGAGACGTTGCAACTCCTAATATGCCAGCTACTCCACATCATCGCCCTCATTAAGATTTCTCTGGATACAAAACTGACTATAACGTCAAACAAAAAAATCACTTTCATTGAATTTATTATTTTTACATAAAAATAAACTTTCGAAAATAATTTAAAATTTGATGGTGTTAATTTAGCTAGATGTTTGATGAAAATTGCTTCCTGACATACTCCACTGGAATACAGTGGTTAATTCACTTAGCAGGATCAGCTTATGAAAAAAAAAATCTATAAGAGTAATGGCAATTGCTCTTTTGTAAATTAGTTAATCTATTTCCTTTCCAGGGTACATTTAACTACACATTTAATAAATGTTTAACTCCCCTTTTCTCTTCATTTCTTTATACAATCTATTATGTATTGGTGAAATGAGAAACTGTTGCATTCAAGAGGTGGCCAGGTGGTGCATGGAGCTACATTAATTCAAAGCACTGAGCCGGTGCTACTGACACGCTGGGTTTGAATCCAAGCTGCAAGCCAGCGTTAAATCGGCTTCTCAAGCGTAGCAAGTTGCACATGACTGCAGACAAAAAAAAACGCATACCACGTCATTATATTTTTTCACTTATAAAAAAAAGCACGTATAATACATAAAACAAATACATCTCATTATTTCGCTACACACGAAAATCTGTGTCCGGGATAAATCCTACTTTAGTTTGAAGAGGCTTTCATGAAAAATAATGCATGAATCTTACGTATTTAATTAATTCAGCATAATCCACCTGCATGGGCTGCACGTTTTAGTTTGATTGCCATTCGACAAACACGCCTAGTCGGGCAAGGTGCCCCACCTAGTGTTGATAAGAGGTTTATTGTAGTAATTTCGACAGCCAGCTCGTAGTATCCATATGTTGAAGGGACTTATCAAGTTATGTAGATCCGTGATGTCATCGTCTGTCGGCTGCTCTCTGACACAAGGTGACGCGTTGCTTTCTGAGAGCTCTGAACGGATTTGGTTTGTCTGATCACACTGATTGGGAAACAATGCAATATAAGTTGGGAGGAAAAACAGACTTGTTTCACTATGACCAGCACACGTTACACCTCGTAAGGCTGAATAATAATACTGAATATAATTTAGCTGTAGCCATATTTAACCTTTAATGAATGTGACTAACATAAATCATAAACACCGTCATATTCATGTAACTGTCACAGAGAAATGCAGCCCTCCGTGTGAGTGAGAGAACAACCAAAGAAGCAGACATATCGCAGAACTACCACTGAGATCCTTTAAAGTGACCTCTGGTCCACGCAGTAGGCAGGAACACTTTCCCACTTATCCGGCCACAGACAGTTATGTACATGATAATTGTTTTTTTACCCTTTTATCTGGCAACAAAACTGACACCTTTTTTACAATGAGTCATGTTTGCATTGACCACAATACCTGCGGTCGGAATGCAAACAAAAATACACAACTCTGATAATGTATGCACTGTCCTTGAAATTGATTGGTCCACACCCGAGACGGCTTTTCTTAGAGCCTAGTCTCACATGGTGTTGGACCAGATGACGCCAAAAGGCGCACAACTCAAATACAATGCACCATCAGAGTATGAGAGCTCGGGGTAAGCATTTACACCATTGGAACCTCCTTTGCCAGTAGCAAAATATGCTAATTGTTTTTTTACTCTTTTATCTGCCAACAAAACTGACACCTTTTTTACAAAGTTAAGCCGATATTTATATATTTGTATCCGTCTCTGAGCTGAAATTCAGTCAAACTACACGCAGAATCAAATTTGATTTGATTTAGATTTCTGTTTAGTCATTCATGACTGCACTGAGACCATGACCTCACTACACTTGAGAACCCCGTTTAATCACAGGTGGCTGTCTGGGTTTGGACTGAAGATGTGAGCGGTGCCAGATCAGCGCTCTGAGTTCTGGGCCATCTGGCCACGTCCTTAATTGTGTTTGCCTTAATCATCTCAATGATGAATCAATTGCACGTTCTCTCCCTCGTCATCGATCCCAGTAATACGTGACAACTCTTGCATGTCCTCCGCTATACATTTTTGTTTGAACCCTATGACATATCAGCGCACGCATATACTGTCGACACAGCTATAATATAGCAGTGGAATTTTAGGTACATTGAATGATACACTTGTATATTCATCTTGTTTCCTTGGACAAGCAAGTAGAAGCTATAATTGTGAGTACTACATTAAGTGTACAATTCCTACATTTGCTTACCATTACAGGTTGCCTCTGTATACAAGCTTTTTTATACAATCTGTTCTTCTATAACGCTTCTTCTACATAGTTAGCCTGATAACTTTATCGAAATTGTATCATGGTTACTCTTTGGTTCTTTCGGTAAAGTCACGTAAAAATAAAATAAATAAAATAGAATACGACGTTTCGATTGCAACACAAGCAAACCGTCATCAGTTAAGAATGAATTAGAAAACAAACCTAGTAAACTTAGAAATGTAATGCAATACAACAAAGAGAGTCGGCTGTACTCTGCTTGTACCATTCCACATAAATCATTATATTTATTTCTGGAGGAGACAGGTGCTTTCAACCTATCTGGCGAGCGCTGCGATTAATAGAGAGCTCCAAGCCAAGAAAGCTGCTTCATGATACGCTTTCGCAGGTGCCAACTGTTGCATTTTAGATCTGCTTTAACATCTGGTTTGCATGTCTAGTTTAGTTCTGTATCCATGGTGCCTTCATGGTTTCAATACCTGGCATGGTCACACGAAAACAAACAATAGGCACCTTATTTTCCACCTTATTGTCAGTGGTTATTTTACACAGGGTTGTCTGTGGACAAATCACCCACAATGTGCCGGGCCTCATGCTTTATGGAAGGAAAGCCGATTTTAACCTCGATACTGTCGTGCTCGAATGGACAACCAGCACTCATCACGGCCCACGAGGCTCCGTGATAACCCAGTAGGGGGCATTGCAGCAAACTCCATTGCGCTCGACAGGACTATACCTCCAATGTGTGATGCTGCCCGACTTCACCAACCCGCATTGAACCAGCGTGGAGAGGCCGTGCTCAAATATCTCCCCACGACCTGCAACAGCGTGGGGAGGTCCATAAACAGCAGTGGGTTGACACATGTACATGCAGCTTAAAGAGTAGGTTTGTATTGCTAATGGAATGCTCCATGTTTGTTTTATGGTCAGTGGTAGTTTTATGCCATATTTCTTGTCGGGAGGTGAAGGGTTACTGACGTGAATTTTGACATCGAACTACCAACGTGTCCGAACTCAAAAATAAATTCGGATCATGTTAACGAACGCGCATGTTATAAGTGTCGGTAAAGGTATCATCCATTATGAAACTACATGATTTTAGAAAGCATTTTGATCTGAGTGATGTTAAAAAAAATTAATCACGGGTCTCATCCCTTTAAACTTCCACATGACCGTCATGGAATTTGCGACACATCGTATTGAGATTTGAGAGAGGCCCAGGTCTTAGCCAACATCTCATCTGTGATCGTTTCAAATGCTTGGTATGTGTCGTTATGTTTAAAATGCTTATGTCCCGTTATGGTTCTTTTTGCAAAAACGTATTTATCTTAACCCAAAATATTGAATCAAACTGCCGTCTAATTACAATTATTTAATATATGTATAGTACAATACAGACGACAGTATTTAACAAAACGTTGTTCATGACCTATTTCAATACAATGTACAGCCATTTGCCAATCCACTCCTTGATGAAGTTCTCTCCACGCCGTGTTGGTAATGGAGGTTGTTTGCCCATACTTCACCATGATGGTCAGTGCGGGTTGGTGAAAGGGGTTCCAAGAAAGAGTTCCAATATCACTCGCCACTGATGGTAGCCGTGGCCAGGAATCCAACGCAGGTCGCAGAGATCATAACACGTTGCGCTAACCACTGCGCCACCACTCCACTTCGTATTTTCATACAGCCTCCATCAAAACAACATCAACTCATGCTGGAAGTATTTTTTTAAAGGGAGGGCCATGTCAGTGCAAAGTGATGTTCGCCAGGCCGGGCAATGAGAGAGGGTGTATATTTCAAACAACAGTGTACAGCTTGTTTAATGGTTCTGTCTGATGGCTCCTGTTTCGCAATAGCAGTTACATACATCACAGTAATCAAACTACTTTTCAGCACCCCCAATACATTCAAACAAGGCCACTTTGTTGTGGTTATTGAATGTGTTCCTTGAAGAAAAGTGTTGTATTCATAAAAGCAACCGGGAGTTTGAAGGTGCGTGTGTGTGTGTGTTTTATTTTGGTAAAAGACTGGCTTCTTTGAGCGAGTGGAAGAAAGTAAAATGTGGGTCGGTCCATGTGGAAACCATTCATGAGCGTGGCCGTCAACAGCGCTGTGGGGTTGGAGCCTCAAGTGGTCCGATCGTGGGTTTTTGGGCACGTGGCCTATTTTAGGTCAATGAATAATGCAAGCTTGCTGTCGTTTTATTTAAACGAATGAATGCGTCAATGACATATTTTGGCTTCAATTGTGACGGGTTGTTTGTACGTTTAGGAGGGCATTCACCCTTACAACCACTACACATCGTACTGATGTAAATTACAAAGATGTTTGCTTCAATTCACACTATATATAGGTCGTTACCTGAAAAAAAACCCAAACATATAATGTAGACTAGGAATAACCCAAGTGGAGATGTTTTTTTTTCCTTCTACAAATTGCAAACGCATACAGATAATGACATACTATAACAAGTATATTTTCATATGCTATGACATAAGAGTTCCGCAGAGCAAATCATTAAAGCATAGGAGCAGACGTCTAATAAAAATAGCTCTTTGAGACTATGGCAAATAGGAAGTAGTTGTAAAATTTGACCTCCACATTTTTGCAGCTGCGTCTGAACGTGCAATTATTTGCGTGGTGAGAGTTCCACTGAGAGCCATCATATTCGAGTCAATGTTTGGTCGGAAAGACAGTTAACACAGTAACAGATCGTTGAGAGCTCCGTATCCACAAACACGAGAACAAATTAAAAAATCTAAAGGCTGCCAGAACAAACATATACAAAAAATGATGGCAAAGGGAACATCCAAATTAATTATCGGAAAACAAGATATCAGTTCAAAATCTAAATAAATGTAATCAATCTTGTAAACATTGTTGTGTTGTGAGTTGTATATGATTTTCAACATTACAACATATCTTATGCCAATGGATGAGTGCATTCTCATTAATGTGAATGCAGTATAACAAACAGTTAATTTCCAGAATGTGATTTTTTAAATTTACATTTCCACGAAAACAAATTACATCAGTTATATCTTGCATAATATGAGAGTGCATGCCATAAAAATACTTGCATCGAAATATTTAAACAAAACAATAGTTTAGATTGTTTTGTATTTCAGCGTGATGTTTTTACAAACGTGGAACACGTGTCTAAAGCAAAGACAAAGATCCCCCTATAGCCTCAACTGATTGTTGGGGCAAGTGCTCTTAGTGAGCACCTATGAAGGCCGGCACTGCACACGAGGCCATCACCACCGTTATCTCCCCAGTGGCGATGTTTACACACCGCACCAGGCCGAGTCAACAGAGGCACCGTCAACGGTGTGCGCCGTGAGTGGGAATCGAACTTGGATAAACCAAGGTTCGGAGCGCAGCGCGCTAACCGTTATACTACCACTCCCCACACGTGTGTGTGTAAATACACCAACACCCGCCATTCGCCACTAAGTGACGGTAACGTCACAACGGCGTCTGTGCCAGGCTAGGTGCACTTTGAGGCCACGTACAATGTCGAAGGCACGCTGCTGACAGGAGGTCACGGGACAGACCTTGCAGGTGCCATGGCTTGACTGACTGAGATAATCGGTAGATGCACCAGCTGTACACCTGTGCCAACTTGCTGCATTTTATCTACCCGACGCTTCGATCGCTGTTGTGAGCGTCGCTCCTCTGCCCTCCGTTGTTGCTGGAGGGCGACTGCCCAGTAGCAGCGTCCTTCACGAGCCTCCTTCATATAGGCTGATCTTGACACCGCTGGTACCAGTCGTCGGCAAGTCCACTCAGCTCCACATCCTCCCGTAACCGCAGCAGTCCATCTCTTATCTAGCCCGTGTCGTGCCCGTTTAGCCCCCTCTATGCGGCCAAACAGAAGCTGTTTGGGCACGCAGTGGCTGGGCATGCGGGCTACATGACCCAGCCAGCGCAGCCTTGCCTGCCGCAGGACCTGTTTACAGATCTTTAAGAATTTGTGAGCTCCTAACACAATCCAGCCTGGTTAAACCCAGGATATATATACACAAATATATACACACACAGATATAGGATCGCAAAGCTTCGTTTGAATCTGCTCTATGAACGCTGTGTCAATTGCTGAGCGCGTCACGTGGGACGTGTTTAAGAATCATCAGGCGCGTGCAACGTGGAATGACTTTCTTTGCATTTGGGGAGTAAATAGGCAAATGTGGAAATACTGAGCGTGGCGGGTCGCGCCGATTGGCGTTTTCGAAAACCTGGTGTATCTACATGACCACCTACCTGCCTGCACTGCTGTTTAATCTGTGGAGAGTTGTCATTTCCTGGAATGCCACGCCATACACAATGTATTCCTCTCCGTTCAATAATCTCAAGTGTTTGCACACAAAGTATAGAATAGTCTATAGTAGTTTTCGCATGGAGTATGTTGCTGTTGATGCACTCAATCCACACAGTGCTTCTCATCACGCTGTTTAGTGGCCCTGTGAGAAGTGTTTAGTAGTTTCAGTCCGTCAGGCTATTTGCATCACATCGTCCCATGCAACTGTAAAACGTGATTCTGGGAAGGGTTGCCCAATGACAATAAATCACTTCAGAGAATCTGCATCTATAATAAAAGTGTTGGAGGTGGAATGGTTTAATGGTTTAATAAATGCCGTATTCAAACAATGCATGCAATTAACTGTGCATGGATGCAATTAAGCCAATTATAAAAGATGATTTTGTGGTGCTATAAAAATAGAGGCTTTTTGTGTCTTCAGCAACAGGCAGAATTACCTTTTAGTGTACAGTATACATAGTTGAATCGAATCTCTCACAACCATCTCAAAATCCTCCCAGCTTCTACACTCCTCCATCACCCCACCCCCACGTTTTCCTTCCAGCCTTTTCCACATCCCATCACTCGCCATCACCCACATCCTCTCCTCCACCACCCATGCGCGTTGCACGGCAATGAAATTGGTGTTGTCCGCTACATGTTGGCGGGCAGCTTCTGATTTTTAAAAATGTGCGGGGAATTTTTGATTTCAAGTTTGCGTGTAGCCTATTGATTATCTTTAAAAATGCAAGGGTTAGGGAACAGCCAAGCAATCAAGAGATAAATAAATTATAATTCCAGCAAGAAGTGTCTGACCTCACTGTGTAGTATTGGAGTGTAATCATATTTGTTTTTCTCCTGTCACTGCAATTGCCTCCCATACGAATATAACACGAGACATTGGTACCACATTAAATAGTACTGAGAGAGTCGACACATTTCTTGGTAAAGGATTGTAATTTGTATTTAAATTAGGATATATAGTGCAATAACATTTTATTTTGGAAATCGTACAACGAAGCAGTGAAATGATTATTCACGTTGATGGCTTCGCCAATCACAAGCTTTCCCAAACTCTAGTCGGCACGACCATTCAAATTAATTAATTTCACGATGCATTCGCCCGACGATTGTCGAACACGTTACACGTGCCGCACTCATGAATAATTATCATCGCGTTAATAGAGAGCCGAGTACAGTAACGCTTGAGATCTCGGTGAGCGCACACGTGTTGCACGTGGAACACGTGATGCAGACAGCGTTCATTGTTTAGCACGTCACTTGGAACGCGTTTAACAATGATCGGGCGCGTGTAGCGTCGAAGGGCTTAATATTTAAATAGGGAGTGCATTGGTAAAACGCGAAAAGACGGAGCGTGGCTGGTCGTGCCGAGTTTGGGAATGCTAGGCCAATGATATGCAAGCTCAAGCCGGGAGGATTCTATCTAAAGATGGAGACTTCCATTCGCCCCTGAGGATACACCGGAGTGGACGAGTGTAGCTCTTGCACACGAGACCCTCGATTACTGCGACCGCAGAGAGAGAGAGAGCTAGAGTGAGATAGTGGAGTGTATTAAGTTAACTTGCAAATATGATCATGTAAGAGCGGAAGCTGTGCGGGGGTGATACAAAACGCGAGAACGAATCAAATTACTTTGGAAACAATATTCTGTTTAATTTAGACCGTGGATGGTGAGTCACACTTTCGATGGAATGTATTAATACTTCTCTCCTTCGGTAAAATGCTCAATTAGAAGTTTAAGCAAGGGGCACAGAGACAACGCACACCTGCAAATACTGCTGTTAACACGACGAAGTATCAAGGTGTAAGCACTCGCGTTCACTTTACAGTACAGCGTATTGATTCGCGGTTCCCGATTTAAGGGAAGGCAAATTGAGTGGGGTTGTGGATGGAGGGGGGGGGTGTGGATGGAGGGGGGGTTGTGGATGGAGGGGGGGGTGTGGATGGAGGGGGGGGGTGTGGATGGAGGGGGGGGTGTGGATGGAGGGGGGGTTGTGGATGGAGGGGGGGTTGTGGATGGAGGGGGGGGTGTGGATGGAGGGGGGGGTGTGGATGGGGGGGGGTGTGAATGGAGGGGGGGTGTGGATGGGGGGGGTGGAGGGGGGGGTGTGGATGGAGGGGGGTGTGGATGGAGGGGGGGGTGTGGATGGAGGGGGGGGTGTGGATGGAGGGGGAGGGTGTGGATGGGGGGGATGGAGGGGGGGTGTGGATGGAGGGGGGGGTGTGGATGGAGGGGGGGTTGTGGATGGAGGGGGGGTCGTGGATGAAGGGGGGGGTTGTGGATGGAGGGGGGGTTGTGGATGAAGGGGGGGGTTGTGGATGGAGGGGGGGTTGTGGATGGAGGGGGGGTTGTGGATGGAGGGGGGGTTGTGGATGGAGGGGGGGGGTGTGGATGGAGGGGGGGTGTGGATGGAGGGGGTGTGTGGATGGAGGGGGGGTTGTGGATGGAGGGGGGGGTGTGGATGGAGGGGGGGGTGTGGATGGAGGGGGGGGGGTGTGGATGGAGGGGGGGGGGGTGTGGATGGAGGGGGGGGGGTGTGGATGGAGGGGGGGGTGTGGATGGAGGGGGGGGGTGGATGGAGGGGGGGGTGTGGATGGGGGGGGGGATGGAGGGGGGGGTGTGGATGGAGGGGGGGTGTGGATGGAGGGGGGCGTGTGGATGGAGGGGGGGGGTGTGGATGGGGGGGGGTTGTGGATGGAGGAGGGGTGTGGATGGGGGGGGGGTTGTGGATGGAGGGGGGGTTGTGGATGGAGGGGGGGGTGTGGATGGGGGGGGTTGTGGATGGCGGGGGGGTGTGGATGGGGGGGGGGGTTGTGGATGGAGGGGGGGTGTGGATGGGGGGGGGGGGGTTGTGGATGGAGGGGGGGTTGTGGATGGAGGGGGGGGGGTGTGGATGGGGGGGGGTTGTGGATGGAGGGGGGGGTGTGGATGGAGGGGGGGGGGTGTGGATGGAGGGGGGGGGTGTGGATGGAGGGGGGGGTGTGGATGGAGGGGGGGGTGTGGATGGAGGGGGGGTGTGGATGGAGGGGGGGGTTGTGGATGGAGGGGGGGTTGTGGATGGAGGGGGGGGTTGTGGATGGAGGGGGGGGGGTGTGGATGGAGGTGGGGGGGGTGTGGATGGAGGGGGGGGGGGTTGTGGATGGAGGGGGGTTGTGGATGGAGGGGGGGTTGTGGATGGAGGGGGGGGGTGTGGATGGAGGTGGGGGGGGGTGTGGATGGAGGGGGGGGGGTTGTGGATGGAGGGGGGGTGTGGATGGAGGGGGGGTGTGGACGGAGGGGGGGGGTTGTGGATGGAGGGGGGGGTGTGGATGGAGGGGGGGTGTGGATGGAGGGGGGGTGTGGATGGAGGGGGGGTTGTGGATGGAGGGGGAGTGTGGATGGGGGTGGGTGGATGGAGGGGGGGGGTGGTTATGGATGGGATGGTTGTGGATAGGGGGGGGGGGTTCAGAAGCCACTGCGTGCGTAGCATGGCCGCGTCGTGGCGCGCGCAGATGGAGGTGTCGGATTCCCGTCCGCCGCCGCCGCCGCGGCTCTGGCTGGCGGGGCCGGACACGGGAGAGGCGCGGGCGGTGCCGCTGCCAGCGGCTCGGCAGCTCCGGCGCGTCCGGTCCGCGGCTCCCGATCGGCCCGCGGGGGAATTCGTGGTGCGCGCGGGTGGCCTGGCACCGCACCGCGCACGCAATTGCGCACTTTTATTTCCTCTTGCGCTTCTTTTTAACCAGGATAGCCTCACCGAGTCTCTTGACTACTTTTCAGGAGGGCCCTGCCAAGTTTTTTTTTTTGCAGTGGGGGGGATGGTTGTGCAATGATTGCTATATATATTCCAACCGAGCAATTTACGGGTGGTAGTTTTTTTAAAAGATAAATTTGGACCATGACGCCGGTTCACTCAGGATATCCTCACGGGGTCTTGTTACTCTTTTCAGGATGGTCCAGCCAAGTTTTCGCAGCAAGGTGGAATGATTGCGATATATTGTCCAAGGGAGTAATGAGCGGGTACATATTTTATCATTATAAATATATGGCAAGTTTGGATCAACGCCGGCTTAGACTTGCGAATGATGTCAAGGGCTCTTTAATGTGCTACTGCGTCAAGCAGCCGGCGCGTATTTTTTGTATTGTTACTGTCAGCACACCCACCAGCTAGCACGCCAATGTACAATCTAAACGAGGACACGTTCATGCGTCCATTCATGCATTTGTCCCTGCAATCATTAAATAAATAAACATGTCGGTAATGACTCTATATAAACTATGTTAAGTTGGGTTGGACTGCCTTTGTGTGTGTCTGCATGCAAGGAAGAGCCCAGAAAAGGCAATGAATGTGCAGGGCAATTAAGGTTCAGAGTGTTTGAAAGCGCACGCGTTTTGCACCCAATCAATCGGTGGGGTGATCAGTCTTCGTTAAGCCAGGGCAGAACATTGACACAACGAGCATTTTTCTCTCTCCAAGGGGAAGACCCTGGGTAGGAACAGGTGACGATTAAAGGTGCGCATTTGTGCGAACGCAATGTTTAATCCTCCCATGCATTCATTTTTGAAAGCTAAAAATTCCGTGCGTTTAATGTGATTTATTATAGGACTCCTTACAATTGTGCTGAATGCCAAAAACTTCACAGCAGTCACAAATCACAGCAGTCGACAGTAGCTGAATGATGCGCGACTAGATGGTTATATAATGCTAATTTTGAAGATGCTATACTCGTTAATATTACACCTCTTGCTTGGACTGCGTTTATGAACGTGCATAATTATTGTATTTTTATAACCAAATATTTTTGATAACCACTTTTACAAAGCCAATGATCATTTTACACTTTCAGTTTTTTTTTAATGAAAATACATTGAGTGATAAATGTATTATAGGAAATGATACGATTTCCACGGAATTATTAAAAGGTAGGAGGGTAACTGAAACGGGAGTTCTGATTATTCAATTGTATATCGATGATGAAAGTCGCGGGGGTCTCTATACCGGGTGAGAAAATGCTTAGAAGGGAACGTCTGGCATTGCTGGTTTGACCACCTACGATGGCAATGGGGAGACAATACCGCCACCACTTATATTTGTCTTTAATTACCCGGGTCACTCCGCCAGGGTGACCTCCTAGTGTTTCACACTGAATGCATAAAATAACAAAACTAACCCCCCCCCCTCTTACGTTCGTGGCCAGGAATTGAAATGCTGTCGTGTTGGGATTAGCGTTGAAACCTACATGTGCACACAGATTAGTGGAGGAAATGCTAATCATGATGAATAAATTATAAAACTAAACTATTTTTCAGATTATTAACCAGGTAAGGCCCAAAGCTATATAGCTCTTTTTCAGAAGCGACCTGCCCACAAATTATAGCTCAAAACGAAGTGGCTTATCAAATCCATTTTTGTAAATGTGGAGGTAAAAACCGGAGGACACGAGGCAAAATCCACCCGACCACGGGGAGGGAGACATGCAAACTTCAAATATACAGGCGTCGGGGTTGGGATCGAACCTACGGCCACCCTTTCACGAAAACTTCAATTCTAGCTCCACGACCATCCTGGCGAGGTAGTGAACACCTCACCACCGCTGCACCCATAAGAGAAGCATACGCTCGACTCTCGAAAGAGAAAGAACCAAATAATATTAATTATTGCAGTCACGAAAGTTTTAAGTCAAAATCTCTAAAGAGAAAACAAACAACACATTCTACAATTGCCAGAAATAGGTATATCCAACAAATGCCACACGGTACTAAACAATCCTCTTCCAAATGTGTAATGCCTTTTGATAAAATAAAAGCACGTGCATAACTTGCCGTGGTGTAATGGGCCTTAAAATCCAGAGGTCGCCGGCAGTTGTAACTTATTGTAACAACGGGCACGTTTCTTAAGTCCCTGCACCCCCTGTATCACCCAGCAATATAAATGGGTACAATAGTGTTAGGTGGGTTGGCAGGTCCACGTGTGTAGGGATAAAGTGTGGGTACTTCTACTTGTTCCAAGACGAATAGGCCAGCGTGTAAGAATCGGCAAAACACCCTCTATGATTAAATATGAATCATCGCAAAATAAAAAAGATTTCGCACAGTACTTACAAGACTGTGGTGATCGTCGTCTGAGGAAGTACTACTTGCTCTAGTGTCTCTCGTTTGCGCTGCTGTTATCGCTTTCACTTGATGGCCTCTTTCCAGACATCTTGACTTTTACTGAAGTGAGAACGTTGGGAAAGGGGAGGCCGTGGGGGAGGGGGGGGTTAAGTTCCAGGCGTGGTCGACGCAAAGGACCGAACCCCAAAGCTCCCTGAGCTTGGGGGCCACGAGGAGCGTCCCGAAACCATCGGAGTTGTCAAAAGGAGCGCCGCGAAAACCACGTGGGAGCAGCAACATGAAACGCCCGCCTCGGACAAATGCCAGACCGCGTGTATTGTTCAATCCACGGAGTGGCGCTATTTCATTAAGCATTTACACTTCCACACCGAGTATGGTAAACTTCAGCCCAATGAGCCTGGGGTGTGAAAAGAAAAACCGAGTGGCTTTTTGATAATTATTTACGATGTCCATCCAGTTGGCTGCTATAAATTTCCAGACGATAAGCCAAATTTCGATTTAAAGCTTTCGTGACTGCAGGGATTCATATTCTTGGTTATTTCGGTAAAGTCACGTATAAGGGAAATAATAAAATAAGAATAATAACACATAATAAAATACAATTCTCACGACGTTTCGGCCAAAGACACCGTCAGACGCTGTCTTTCCGACAGACCTGTTCTTCACCGGAGGATGGCTGCTTGCGTTGTGGCCGAAACGTCGTGAGAATTGTATTTTATTATGTTTTATTTTTATTATTTTATTATTTCCCTTCTACGTGACTTTACTGAAAGAACCAAGAAGATGATAAGCCACTTTGCTGAGCTATAATTTGTGGCCAGTTCGCTTCTGAACAATTGGCTAATCGTTCGGTGGACTTTACCGGGTAAAACAAAAGTGTATTTTTATTTGTATAATATGTTTAACTGATTTGCTTACCTTTCCGAAACTTTACACTCCTATCGTGTTTTTGTATTGTTTGCTGTAACGTTATCACTTGCCTCTACTGGATATGTGATAAAGTAACTTCATCGCTCCTCGGATTCCTCGAGTATAAATGCATTTTCTGATAACTTATGTTTCACTACGAGTCCTGAGATTTAGTGTCCGTTGAGTTCTGCCTTTGGTTGGGGAGGAGGGTGCGAGGCGGGCGGGTTGATGTCGTGTTCCCATTTTAAATGAACAGTTTAGGACTTTCTTTTGCTCACGTGGAGTGCGGGGAAACGACATGCCAGGGGGAATGTCTGATGGGCACATTCAAATTTATAACATCGAAAACGTGCTGACAAAAATAACACCATTCTACACGATCCGTATTCATACCTATCACCCCTTTATAAATGTAACCTTATTACAGACCAATTCAGACTTTATTGGTCACCTCGTGCCCTTATAAATGTCAAGGTTCATCCTACAAAGTCCCACCACAAGGGACAAACACAAACAAATCGACAAAAACATGTTTTTGCTCGTATTGTAATGGATGTATGCCGTATGGACGTCAAACTTAAAATTTCCTGTACAAGAATTCGGGTTAACCGTATGGGTTGGCAGGTATGCGTATTAGAGTGGTTATTTGAAAGGATGCTGGGGACAAAATGCACAATAACATTATTTCCCCAGTTATTCGACATCCCAAATTTGTGCAACTAAAGTGTAGCTATTCTAGAAATAACTACTCTGCTGGGCCTATGTCAAGGAAGATGAACAGTAACATTTCTGCTATCTTTTTTGTTTATCCACAATAATCATAGAAACCAGCATTATTTTTGTAACAATTTCAGGGTCTTGATTTGATGCAACAATTCATTATTGAACACTGCTCAATGACAATGGCTTTAGTGGCGACAGGAGTGGCGTCAACCGATTGCATACAATGTGCAATTCTCTCGGGCTTGTTTTGAGCTGGTGGTCTGGACAAGGCTGACACATCATTGTACATGACGTGGTGATCATGTGACATGCATGCAATGCATAACGGGAGTTGTGCCGTCCTGCTGTTTATGAGCATATGTGTTGTTGAATTTGTCTGTTTCCAATCTCCACACACTTTCCTGTTTTGCTTATGGCTATGGATTGAGTCAGCTGTTTTGATGCGTTTTTCATTCACAGAAAGTATTGGATTTGTACCTTTTGCAGTATCTGAAAGCCGTCCCCCATAGAATAATTTTCTTATTTGCAGGGACGAGTGAGTAATGGACTGTCTCCAGCAACCAAGTTCATTGTCGCTAACAAATCTCCCCGAGTGAAAAGAACGTCGATGGAGCATTATGGGTAAAACAAATATTTGCATTCCAGACCAATAGACACGCACCAAATAATAGTTAAAATGTACAGTTTTTAATTCAGAAACATCTAAAATGAGATGTATTACAGGCATTTAACAAATATTAGTACAACTTTAATCATTTTGGGGAAACATAAAACGTAACACTATGGGAACCTCATTTGCCAGTAAAAATATGATAATTGGTTCTTTACCCTTCTATCTGGCAACAAAACTGACACCTTTTTACAAGGAGTCATGTTTGCATAGACCGCAATACCTGCAGTCATAATACAAACAAAAGAACATAACTCTGATAATGTGCACTGTCCTTAAAGTTGATTGATCCACACCCGAGACAGCTTTCCTTAGAGCCTAGTCTCATATGGGTTGGACCAGATGACGCCAAATAGAAGGGTAAAGAACCAATTATCATATTTTTACTGGCAAATGAGGTTCCCATAGTGTAGATGCTTGCCCCGAGCTCTCATACTCTGATGGTGCATTGTCTTTGAGTTGTGCGCCTTTTGGCGTCATCTGGTCCAACCCATATGAGACAAGGCTCTAAGGAAAGCTGTCTCGGGTGTGGATCAATCAACTTTAAGGACAGTGCACATTATCAGAGTTATGTTTTTTTGTTTGCATTATGACTGCAGGTATTGCGGTCTATGCAAACATGACTCCTTGTAAAAAGGTGTCAGTTTTGTTGCCAGATAGAAGGGTAAAGAACCAATTATCATAAAACGTAACGTTTAAGTAAAACAAAGGTGGGATAAAGCAGCAGGAAGTAATCTTGTAGCATATGAACTCAAGGCTGACGGTAGGTACGCGTGTTTTATATGCACTTGAAATTATGCTGCATGCATGCCCCGGTGGTGGGAGGCTTGTATTGATTTTGTAATTCACGTCCATTAATGTGGGAATTAGAAAATCAAAGTTGTTAACCAAAACATAATTTCCCAAGCGAATGCCCCCCAAAGATACTGCCTGTGCCTATGTTATACCGTACAAAATAAATTAATTTCGTAAAAATGTACTAACATTTACAGTAAATGTATAACAAATACGACAATGTTAAAGTAACAACTGATTGTGCACTCCTTAACATTATCAGCAGCCATGGAGCGATGAGATCATCCCGCGTGCAGGAGCTAGATAAGTAATTGCATCGTGAGACTGAGGAATGGCAAAGCTTGGAGAGGCCTTCATCCGGATCATGGCTCATAGTTATGGTGATATGTATTGCATTTACGTCCTGAATTTCGTAGCTAAACAAGCACAATAATACTATAGTTCCCAGCATGGCTCAATTCATGCAAATTTATGAAATTTTGCTTCACTTGCCACGCATTTTCGCATTACAAGCAGGTATGAATGTATGGTTGTTATCTGTCAGCAAACAGGCAGGAAGGATTTTACGTGGCGCTGGAGCTCCCCCACACGACCCTGAATGCAATCGTCATTCCCGCACCGCTCGTGAAAGTGTGTTTAGCCGTCGAACTAAACCGTTGATGTTTCAAGCACTTAAATGAAATAGGGTGCACAGAATGTGAGCCAACATATGTTAACGCATACGCCCAGCATATCATTTAAGCTCTACGCATTCGCTAAATGAACATTCTTGCCCATGTTTATGCCGCCAGTCTTCCATCCCGTGTAATCATCGCATGTCATCGTCCTCCATTATATGCCTGGTTTATGAAAATACAAGCTGATTATGTGTAATTTGTAATTACCCCACCGTAGATATAAAGTGAGAGAACATTGTTGGGGAGCCAGCATCTGTGTGTAAGAATCACAAGTTGAAATTAATCGTTTTAGAGTACTATAGTTTAATGCTCACGATACATGCATTGGATCATGCATGTAAGACTCGATTCTTTTCAATGTAATGCTTGCAAGCGCGCACGTATTGCCTGCCCCCAATGAATTGGTGGAGCACACAAAATCGGAGTCGTATAGACAATAAAGTATACACGATTTGGAAGGGACAGAATGAGACGGAAAAGGCAGAGAGCGCGGATGAGGCATAAGTCGATATGGATGATACACTAGAAGCAAGACAAACGTGCGAATTTGATTCCTGAATCGAATCATTCCCCCCAAATGATGACAAATATATCGAGTTGATGGGGGGGGGGGAATGAGTAAATAGTTATTAATTGACCCAAATTGTTCAGGATTGCGTGTTTTGTTTACTGTATTGACTGTACGAGCCACCTACGCTGGAAGAGGGAACCGATGATGAAAAATCTTGTCTGCACAGTGATATGAACTTTAAAACAGTTGCTCGGGAGAAGAGATATACAAGCCATATATGGTATAAAATAACACATTTATCGTACACCTTTGACCCGCAATTGCTATAAAAATATCACGCTCGGTATAGACAAGGCCTATGTACAATTTTAGTGAGATACAAATTCGACATTTTCAGCTCCATTTTTATGTTTGGGGGTATTACATGAGCATGATGGACAATCGCGACGACGGCGCGTGCCGATCATCCAACACTGTGGAGGCGAGAGGGTTGGTGTGATCGCACAACTGTTGCGAAACAAACTCCACTTCTCCATGGGCGTCGGTGCCATGCCCTGGGCATCGCCATCTGTCTCCATCTGTGCGGGGATGAGCGTGTTTCTTCCTCGTGGCGTACGCGGTGGGGTTTTCTCCGGCTGCTCCGGATTCCTCGCACACGTTAATGTTAACACAATCAACACCAGTTTAACACGTAGGCTTTCGCGACCAATTTTATTCATAATCAACGATTTTTGGGTTTAGATCGCGTTATTTATAAATGTGTCGTAACCCTCCACCACCCGACACGGCCAATCAGTAAAAAAGTGTCACGTTGACAAAAGACAAATTAGTTCACTGCGAATTGCCCGATGATGCTGGATGCAATTACCAGCGAAACGTCGTACTCAAATTGTAAATGTTGTGGTTTCGCGCTTCAACACACCGGTGGGCTAAAGCAGTGAACTAATTTGTCTTTTGTCAAGGTGACACTTTTTTACTGATTGGCCGTGTCGGATGGTGGAGGGTTACGACACATTTATAAATAACGCGATCTAAACCCAAAAATCGTTGATTATGAACAATCAACACCACCCAATGCTCCGAGGAAGCCTCCTAACAAAGAGACCTTACGACTCCAGTGTGGCTGACCTGGATAATAAGCAAGACTAATTGTGAGTGTTCTTTTTATTATTGCGTGTTGTAGCATGAACTCAATTGCAATACAACATTCAAAGCGTCAACCCAGTTAATGTAGAGGTACTCGTCACCAATGTTAGTGGTCCCGAGGTCGGTGTTGGAAATTGCACATTCCCATAGGGGGGTCACCACTGTCGATGTGCACAGTGGTCGCTATTTTATGAGCCCCGGCGAAATGATAGTCCGACTTTTGATTGCAATTCAAGTGGTCGAATGACAATTCCTCTCCGGCCAGGCTACATGACATTTATTTGTAACCACAGAGGACAGTCAAGTATATCACTCAGAATTTGTTACGGCAAGCACATACAACCCCCCTCCCTCCCCTAAGAATGGGAAATATAATATCCCTTAAAATAAACATTATCGCAGGTTTGACGAATTGTACACACCACATCTGGGAGCTCTGAACAATAACCAAGCTCTTCTAAATAGGTTCCTTCACGAGTCAAATTGCCCTCGTGTGTGAACCCACCTTCATTTCGTCTTTTGGGGGTCTTCAGGTCTGATGATCAATGGGAACTGGAGATGACCAATAATGATTGCATCGCTGCGGCACACGAAATGTCGATACAGTCGTAGATTAATTGCGTAAGAAATGCACCGAGTGGCGATTCTCGAGAAAGGCAGAAATATTTATCGACGACGCATTTTGTGCTCATATTGCAGGGGAATGTTTGAAAATATGAACAATTCTGAGCGTAGAGGAGTGATCGATGTCTGCGCTGCTAAAAAAAAACAAAGGCATTGTACGACGCCAAAGTGCGGTGCTCCAATTTCCGAACGTAATCACGCTGCTGCCAAGCTGGTAATACCATTACTCGAGTGCCTATCCCTCTCTTGATAATGCATCGACTGTTATATTCACCCTGAAATATGCCATTGGTATTTTTTTTACACATCCAAGTGTTTTAGGACAACGTGTGCACGCGTGCTGTTGTTCTACAGGTCAACGTGAGGATTTGTACGACACATGCTGCTGTTGATCCATTGCAAAACAGCACCCTGGGAGGTGGTCTCCCTATTGCACAACCTCACGCTATCAAACTTTGATCTCTTCCTCAACCCAAGAGACAAGCCCTCTGCGGACATTTTCACTATCAAATGACCTTCAGAGGACCGTCATGGGCTCTCAGTCAGTGTACAGTATCATTGCCAGCTATACACAGATTTGTTTACAATCGTATACAGTAAAAGAAGAACTTTGTTGTGAATCTTCAGATCGGTATATAAACAATAATAGTTCATAAATCTTTCCAGACCAATATTGTCAAGTGGCATATATATGTTTTATTGAGGAAGGAAACTCTGGGCTTGTTTTGACGTTCTGTGTCTCATCAGCAGAGGAAACATGCTGCTCTATGACCAGGTGTTATTTGCAAGAGCGCTGAATGTAAAACTATGGGTACCCATTCAGCCCAAAAAGCAATACCATACCCAACCTCATGACACCAAGACTAATATGACACCAAGACTAATATTTGGCACATCCTTTGTTTTCAGGGAGAATTAAAAAGAAAGACAAATCCACGGTAAAATGTGTTACAACGGACACACATTCTCGCCTTGAAGTTCATCGTTCGTTGAGTTTCATGTTTTCTTTGGCAAGGGAGAAATGTCAATTTTCCAACATTTGCTGTGTCAAGTCACGGCACAGAAATAAATGGCTCGTCCAGGCAATGACCCGATGTCTCTATGGGAACGATTACGACAAGAAATTGCACAAAAGTGGTACCCGGTGGGGGAGTGGGGAGATTTGCTTCAGAGGTTTTTTTCTCAAGTCACATTACAAGGATGGCTCCTGCACTTCCATCACTCCCGTATGTGTATACTTAAGGCGTGACTTGTTCTTGCTAATCAATGGTATTATTAATGAATAATGACAAAGCTGTGTTTATTGGATGTGCAGCAGATGCGTCCACTGGGTGTGCTTTTATGTTCACTTGAATGTGGCCCAGTCACCCAAGGTACCAATCTATAAGGCTACGCCATAAACTGCAAGTAAACTGTAAGCTGTGATTTTTGATGGCGTGCAATGACTATCAACTACATGTACACATTTTTAATTGCCGTGTCTACAAAGACGCTGGGCATTTACAGTGCTGTGGTCGTATCTGTTGCAATGGCTTTTAATAAATGATGAGAAACGTCTTTCAGCATTGAAATTATTCACATGTTCAAAGCTATAACCATGAAAAAAAGCGTTAGTTTAAATATAAGGTAGTTTAGTTGAACACTAGGTTGCTGCTTGGGAACAGACAGACGTAAAATTTCGATTCAAAGCTTTCGTGACTGCAGGGATTCATCTTCTTGGTTCTTTCGGTAAAGTCACGTAGAAGGGAAGTAATAAAATAATAAAAAATAAAACATAATAAAATAATTCTCACGACGTTTCGGCCACAACGCAAGCAGCCGTCCTCAGGTGAAAACCAGGTCTGTCGAGGCGACAGCGCAACGTCGTGAGAATTATTTTATTATGTTTTATTTTTTATTATTTTATTACTTCCCTTCTACGTGACTTTACCGAAAGGACCAAGAAGAAAAAAACAGACAGACGGTTTGTATATTTATACAAACTCATACACAAATTGTATGCATCCATGTCAAGTGGCCATCCTTCGTAGTTCGATTTTACTACAATATTCAACACAGGCCAATGCCTGCTATTAACTGCATTGCTTATCTCAAGAATATGCATTTTATTTGTCTTCGTTTTGGCACATTCTACCAGTGTGACTGTCCCTTATCGAATTGGATTTGCATGACAAAGGCTGGGAAAGGATTCGATAAGCCACGGGTGACAAGTCGCCTGCATTTTGCTACAGTCAAACAGGGAAGAAAAGCACTGTGCTCTACTTCAACAAATATACATATTTAAATGCAGTACATATTCAACAGTTTATTTTAGATATACGTTGCCTTGAAGTGTAACATTCTAAACACGTTATAGATCTAGAATTAGAATTTTGTCATCCTTGTCAAACGTTCAGTATCATGAGAATTAGCCATGATCTATTCACTGTTAAATTAAGCCCCTCCCAAAGCCATCACGATCCATCGGTTTCGAAAATCAACAATAAATCTAGCGCCTACACACCAGCTGTTTTCATTGCTCCAATAGAAGTCCTATCAGACATGTTCCATACGTCCTATTGGCTACCATTCCATCATTTGTCTCGACCATCGTTCTTTCTCGTGATGTGTCCTGTCCAAGACCACATACTGTTCTTAACGGTCAATATTTACATCTCTAAATTGTATTTGTTCTCCGATCCATATGTTCCTTTCTATATCTCTCTCAATCTCTCTCTCTGTAATTCCCAGCGTGCACCTATCTGCGTGTTTTTTTACCCACTTATCAGCTGTGACCCAGGTTTCCCTGACAAGAGGCAATGTTTCACGTGTCAATGGGTTTGTTTTGTCTCCTCGTTAAATACACGAAGGCAACTGTTCTATATATTTTTTTGCAAATGCCCATGTTTATAATCCGTATGTCAAAGCAGGAAGTTTAAATCGATTGAAAACGTAAGCACATTGGTATGTTGCTTTTAATCAATCAATTAATTTCCCTTTAAGCGCTGGAACTTGCTTTTCCCTTGAAATCATTTTCATCCTGGTCCACCTTAAATAATTTACCTAATGTGTACTTCCAGGCAAGGACGTAGTCATGGAGTCAACATTGGGGGGGACCAAATCTTCCAGGGGGTCTGGGGGTCCCCTCCCCCCCACCAGAAAAAAACCTAAATTTGAGAACGAATGTCCTGCCATTTCCTGCCTAAAATATTAAAAAGTTCACTAACACATACGATGGACTTTGTATTTCGTTTTTTACAAACATGTCTAACAGTGTATTGTATTACATTGCTCTGTTCTTTTTCTTTTTTACCTTTTCTTGTTTCATTGTACAACCATAACCACAATCATATAAACAGAATCTATTTTATAGCAATATATTGGGGGGGGGGGGGGCATTTTTAGCTTATTTGAATATTGGGGGGGGGGGGGGGGGGGTATGTCCCTCCCAATATATATTATAATTACGGCCCTGCATCCAGGACTGTAATGTGTTTCCAGTTGCGCCCCCTCCAACGAATGTATTGAATTGTTTAGTGAACTTAATTAAGCCGTGTTTACAACGGCTTAATTAAGGCATGCCGGTCGTGAATAAACAACGGGAGGCGATGACGACAACGATCTTGTCAACAGTAGCAACGCTGGCCCCCACCATGGGAATATATGACTATTGTTAATGAGCATGGAAACATGTTTTGGGTGTATCCAGTGGTTGTCCTAGTTGAAAGACTGGCCACTGTCATAGGATTGTGCAGTGGCCACCACTGACTCTTGGCTATTTTTTTTGTACAATACTGTGTTTCCAATTCCTGCTTTGAAGCCTGCTTTCGGGATTTCGATTCATTAGAGACATGCGTTCTCATCTGTATCACTTATCAGTACATTGGAGTGACCCCGTGCCTAATACCGTAATTATTCTCCGTAACGTGCGGTGAGAAATAATGGATAAGATAATCTGGCATCGCTAACTTGAAAAGCACTACAGCCACGTACACGAAGGCTTTTTATGCCTATGATGTAACGAGTTACCTGGAAATATATAACGGGGTAAGATGTATGTAATGGGTGTGTTAAATCCTACTTCCAGAAATATGACTGAACTTTGAGAAATGTGATTTCATTGTAAAGAGGTTGATTATCTGGTTTCCATTTTATCTGATTGTTCCCCATTTAGGGGTGATATTCTGCTAGTTAATGTGTACTATAAATTTAGCATGTAGAAAAGTGTCTGCTTTCGGAATAATAACAGACACTGAACGTTAATTTACAGTCCTTTGTAGAGCCACTGCAAGCGATTTTGGTTAAGTGGGTTTGTGTGACCATAGTTCATCACTGTCAAGTTTGAAACGTTGGAGTCGTGAGAGGCAAAGCCAGTTCAGATATAACCTGGTCACTGATATTATAGCGTTGAATGTGAATCGAACTCCGTTAGCCAGGTTCACAGTGCATTATTCTAATCACTGTACACTCCGACCACCCCAATGTTAGCAATAATTAATTAATTAAACTCCAGAATATAATTAGTTTATATATCTTGACTTAAAGCTTTCGTGACTGCAGGAATTAATATTCTTTGGTCTTTCGGTAAAGTCACGTAGATAGATTTCGATGTAAAGCTTTCGTGACTGCAGGGATTCATCGTCCTCACCCGAGGACGGCTGCTTGCGTTGTGGCCGAAACGTCGTGAGAATTATTTTATGTTTTATTTTTATTATTTTATTTTATTATTTCTCTTCTACGTGACTTTACCGAAAGAGCCAAGAAGATCACGTAGATAGGTTCAAAGAAAATAATCAAAAACAGAAAACTACGACGTTTCGATCGCAACGCAAGTAAGGTCGTCTTCAGTAAATGGGGGGTAAGCTTCCTTGGGAAACTGTTTATAAGGGTTTGAAATGGGCGTAGCCTAAATGTCAGCAGCCAATGATAATGTAAGTGGTGGGCAGCCCAACCCGACGGTGGTTCGTTTTCCACCAATCAAAGGGTTGCCAGGTGAAAATTAGCATGTTAAAGAGAGATAAGCAAGTTAATGGGAGATCGCAGAGCCGCAACCCAAGGGGTCGGCACGAGAAGTGACTGTGAAAGCGCAAGTTTGAAATGGGCGTAGAGCACAACTAACATCGGAAGGTGGTAGGATGGGAACATCATAGCCAATTATGACTTAAACTGGTTAATCACGTCCTTACAATGATTGCTCAATTTGTACCCATCTTCTCGGTTGAAATTGTTTCTGTGTCTATATATATGGATGGCTTTATGAAAGAATCTTTGTTGATGGCCAGTGGGCATGCAAAGTACCTTCGTCTTAGAGAAATCAATTTCGTGTGAGCCCACCGCATTATAACAATGATCAGCCACGGCCGAGGTATTGGTCCTACTGTGTTTCAGATCTGCCTTGTGTTCACGAACACGGTCCGAGACATGTCGCTTAGTTTCCCCAATGTAACTACTGCCGCAGACACAGCTTAGTTTGTAGACGCCGGGGTATTGCATGTCAGGGATCACATCCTTCACAGATGGGATAAGATCACGAATTTTATGTATTGTGTTAAATCGGACCTGAATCTTGTGTTTGCTCATGATTTAGGAAATATTTTTAGTGACCGCTGCTATGTATGGCAAGGTGATGGTTTTGATTGGGTCCTCAGACGGATCTTTCCCAACGGCTGGGGTGATAGCTTTACGGATTGTGTAGTCTGAATATCCATTCAGACTACACAAGCTAACCCCCCTTTTCCTGACGACAACTGCTTGCATTCCAATCGAAACGTCGCAGTTTTCTGTTATTTTTTTTTTATTATTTTCTTTGAACCTATCTACGTGACTTCATCGAAAGACCCAAGAATATATAGTTTAAAAATAGTATGAACACACAAGCCTTTTGTAGTTGTAAAAAAATTTACGTTATATTACATGAATGTTAAATTACAGGCTATGAAAAAATATACTTACGGGGCCAAATTGATTATTTTGCTTATTGGAATTACGTGTTTATTCGATATAGTTGGTCATGGGATATGAAATAGCAGATTATTAGATTGTTGGTTTGCAAAATTACCTAAAATGCAAGAAGCAATGCACAATGTGAGATTATGTTATTATTTACTGTAAACGGTGTTTTCCAATGTTCAAAGTTTTGGTTCATTGTTTTCATTAAGTTGAATATCGGTTTAATTATATTTCATTGATACTTGTATTTTGAACTATATTGAAAATGGTTGCTAAAGCCCTACAAATGTTGTTGCAATTACACTTTAATAATATTAAGAAAATAAAGCTATTAAAATAAAGTTAAACTTAATGTTCACTTTACGCTTGCTATCCTTTCTTCAAAATGTATCGCCTGTGTGATGACATTGTACACTTAATCTGGCTCTGTCATTGAAAGCATTCGTTTTCTATAAATGACGGGAATTTGGCGACAGCAGTTTTCTCATCCAAATTTACATTTTAACATGCATATAGTACAACATTTCAGTCAAAACCTAATGATGAAATTGCCTTCCTAATACATTACGAATTTAATATGATCATGGCCACTCCCACAATAAGCTCTTCTTCCACGCGTTTGTCCCACTCACGTGGGGTTTCGCTGTCCTTGCCAACCTTCTCCACACTGCCCTGTCCTGCGCCAACTCTCTTTCCGCTCCTCGGGCCACCAAGTCCGATCGCACCACATCGCCCCCCACCTCTACTTCTGCCTTCCTCTTCATCTCTTTACTTCTACTTGCATCACTTGCACCTTCTGACCCACATCATTTTCCTGTTGTCTCTCCAAATGACCGAACCACACCAGAGCCTTTTCTCTCTCTTATTTGTGATTTCAACCACCTTGGGTCTTCCACTCATTTTTCATTTCTCATCCTGTCCTTCCTTGTTAAACTCAACATCCACCGCAACATCATCGTCTCTGTGACTGCCATAGCTTGGTCCTTTTTCTTTCTTATGCCCCAGCACTCGGCCCCATACAACAGCACCGGTCTCAACACCGTCTTTTCCCTTCAACCAAACTGGGACCCTCTTATCACCCACCACACCAGTCATCTCTTGCCATTTCAGCCATCCAGTTCTTGTTCTCATCTCACATCGCCCCACCACAATTGCAGCAACTGTCCTACATGTGTTTACAAAGCCTAATCTACAGACTTGCTACAACAGTTAATTAATTTGCTAAGCCCATAGATGAACCATTGTAATTTCAATGCTGTTATGGATTTATGTGTCATGTTCCAAATGTTTATACAAAATATGGCAAATTTTCTTTCTATTGTGGTGCCACTCGTACCTTGCACCTACACTGCATTATTCCACCACTTTCAGGTTTCAATATGCTATTGGAGTCACTACCAATGATGTTTTTAGATTTTAAAAAAATGCAAGCACCCATATAATGCATTTCCATTTATCTTGCTTAATTTTCACTGTTTAAGAACTCTTACCATTCATTTAATATATTACAGCCGTTAGTCATGCCACTTGCAGGATGGTAGGATGAAGTCCTCCACACGTCGTGGGTTTATTGGACCATACTTCACTATGCTGGTCAATGCAGGTTGATGAAGGGGGTGGGGATGTGCAGGAGCTACCCTTGCCAGTTTCATAGCACAGCACACGAACCACTGCACCAGGTATAGGTATATGCAGCACTGCACTGCATATCCTGTGTATGTAATATTAATGATATGTTCTTCCGTTTTATTTAACCCATTTAAATCCAGTTTTCATTTGCAAAGTGCATTTTATTTTTCCATGTTACAAATGTCGATTTAGACTAATTTAAGTACTGTACCTGAACAAATTGCATTTATTATTTACAGTAGTTTATTCAACTCTACATGTATACCTGCAACGATAAACTTAATGAAGATGTTATATATAATTCCACTGGGACAAGACATCGTGTTTTTTTAAAGATGTGTAGTTATATTTTATGGAAAGAAATTATGCAACACCGTTGACGATTGTTTTAATTGCCTCAAATCGCGAGTCCTTCCCTGTGAATTGAGCAGCTCAAAATCGCGGTGGTACATTGTTGGGATATGCTGGTTTCTTCTCGGTGACCCAATAAGTACATGTAGCATGCGTGTAGCAAAAATTTCGCACAACCTCGCAATTCACGGTCACGATTCGACTCAATAACCGCATGGGATTTTCTGTTTTTTTCTTTTTCTAACCTTGTGGTGAACGTAGCGGCCTCTCGTGGCTGGAGGTCACTTAAACCAATTACACGCACCACATATGCGAGTCAAAATCTGAACTCTTAACACGTACGCTTCAATGCGCATATGCCTGAACTTAACAATCGGACATAAATTATGGCAAATAGCCTGATGAAGCTGGTTGTAATCACCAACCAAACGTCGTACTCAAATTGTGAAACACACCGGTGTGCTGAAGCAATCACTAATGGGCATGTTTTGTTTACGTGACAAACCTTACTAATTGGCTGTGTCGGGTAGTGGCGGGTTGAACGACACATTTATATTCACGTGATCTTTCCCCCCCCCCCCCCCCCAATATGAATCGACCAAGTGACGCATCCTTACAACACCCACAGAAGGCAGTGGCGTGAGCAAGACATTGCAGGGGCTGCGCCTTAACCTAAACCCAACGGTGCTTGTAGCTTAACACCGATTAAGGGGGGGGGGGGCAGGCTGTGGTGTGACGGACGAGACCAGCCCGTGGCCACGAAGGGCCTCTCGCTCGGTGTTAGTCGTGACTCGGGGGGAGCTTAGACGGCGAGCAGCATCACGCAGAATCAGAATCGGATTTATTCATACTCGATGAATCCGAGGAGCTATAAAGCGCTTCATCACAGATGTCCAAGCGGGGCGGGTCAGAACGTTACAACAGCAACAACGAACAATACAAAAACACGAATATCAGAGTCGGCGTCTGTGGCGGCGGCTATAACCGGACCCTCCTCCCCGCGCCACCCCCAATATCCCCGTGCGTGCGTCTCACGGGACGATCGAGTCAGTCAGTGGCGGGGGTTGGGTTGGCGGGGTGGCGCAGGGAGGGGAGACGGGGTGGGTGGTGGGCAGCGGTCGCAATCGCCACGGACCGCAGCTGCTTGCCGCTTCGCCTGCCGGTCGCGCGCACAGGAGGGGCCGGTGGTCTCCGTGCCGTGCTTTACGCATGAACGTGCAATCGTTGTTAACGCGTTACGGACGACTCGATGTTGGACGTGGAAGGTGACACGCATCGCGACTTGTTGGGGGGGGGGGAGATACCGGCACGAGCCGACCGTGATTTTGAACTGTGGTCCCCAGGAGCGTAGCGATATTACTAACGGGGACGAAATAGCGCAAGACACAACTGCAGCAACGTGGCTTTCTTCGTGTTAATTGGCGCGCGAGTTAATTTGGGCGCGCGCCGAGGAGGCGCCACGTCCTTTTAAAGTGCATCAATCGCGACGCGCAGGAGGTCCTCCTCGTCATCCTCATCCCTCCTGCCGGTGCCACTGCTCCTCCTCCTCCACGTGTCTCGCCACACTCGCGTGTCGTCGTCAAGCAATAGCTGGCGGTGTTTATCGCCCCCCCACCTTCCCTCTCTCTCTCGCTCTCTCTCGCATCAGCCCCAATCGGCGTTCACATCAATTAACTTTCACGCGAGCCGCTGCAAATCGGCGAGCGCACGGGCGAGGGAGTGAAAATGAATAAATAAACAGACGGAGATGCCGCCGGCGCCGGTGGTGGTGGGGCGAGGGAACAAGTCACACAGACGACTCCTGTCGCAACACCGCTGAGTGCTCGCACTCGGCAGCGCGTGGTGGTGGTGGTGGAGGAGCGACTTGGACATCCCTGGACATCGAGCTTTTACAGCCCATTCGGCGGATTCCTCCAGTATACATACATATTCTTATTTCTCAAAGAGGAGGACACACACACCTATGCACACACACCCACCCCCATCCTCCTCTTCCACCACACCCCCCGCTTCTCCCTCCAGTCCCGGGGCTTGGGAGAGAGTCGTTCACGAGGGTTGGGGATGACGGCCTTTGGACACGGCGGGGTCCCTCGGCCGGACAAGGTGGACCAGGCGCAAGCGCTCGCCCGCAGCTGCGCGGGGGGTCCCGGCTTCCAGCAGTGCGACCGGGGCTACGCCACGTGCGCCATCCACACGCACGGCAAGTGCTGCAAGCTGCACTGGAGCTGCCACATGGGGTGGTGCCACTGTGAGTCTCACGCGCGCACCCGGGGTGCCACACACACACACGCGCACTGCACTACACGATCGACGCGCACTTCACTGCACACACCCACACACACTACACACACACTACACACACGCTACATACACACACCGCACCGTGCGTACACAATGCACGCGCGCTACTTGTATTTATGTGATGAATTTTTGTTCGCACCGTACGTAGCTAACCGCACCACGTCCAGTCTCCACGCGTGCACGACACACACTGCACGATACACGCCCGGTACCGTACACCGTGCCGACACTACCCACACGCGCACTGCATGTCACACTCAAACGCACACCATATTAGCACGGTTGCCTATGTACCGTGCGAAAGAAGTTCAACATACACATAAAGGGTTTCCCAAACTTCAGTCCTCGCGAGCCACCACGCTACAGCGTCCCGCGTTCGCCAAATTTCTCTCCATTCAAATGCAAATTTACTCGTTCCACGCTGCACGCGCCCGATAATTGTTAAACACGTGCCTTACGTCACGAGCAAAGCAATTAACGCCGCGTTAATAGAGCCGATTTCAATGGATCTTGAGAGACAGTGTGGGAGTGTACACTTGTTCCACGTGCGTATGCACACACGTGGAACACGTCACACCGATAAGATTAATAGCTAAGTGTGTCACGTGAGACCTGTTTGACAACCATAGGGCGCGTGTAGCGTGTATTTTGAATGTGGGGGGGGAAGTAAATTGGTGAACTCGGAAAGACAGCGTGGTGGGTGGCGGGGCCCTGGATTGGAGTTTGTCAAACCCAGCACGACACACACCACACACGCGCGACATTTCCCACCCGGCATACAGTTTACACTCACTACACACTCACACTACAAGCCGTGCATACACACTATACACCTCTTCACGTACATCTAATTTTAGAAATGTGTGGCAAGCAGCGGATGCGCGAATGACTTTGTTTTTTTTGGTTTTGCACTCCACTTGAAAAAGAGTTGTCGAGTTAAGGAATGTGTGAAGAATCCAAAGCGTGACCCCGTTGGAAAGAGTCGAGATTCATTGAGACTCCCGGGGAGGGGAGCAGAAATCTTGACTATCGGCATCGCGATATCAGTTTTGCTTCGGGTTATTTAGTTGTGGAGCACCGCTGATAGTATGCAGCACCATACCAACACAATCCCTCAAATGAACGACTAAAACAGCAATCGGGGGGTTGTCGAGACCGAGCGATGGAGTGGAAGCTACAGGAGGGTGAACCACGCTTCCGCGGAGGATAACGGACGCGTAGGTGGAGTGATGAAATCCGCTGACGTGCGAGTGGGAGATGGATTGCTACTTCCCAGAACCGCAACGGGCAGCTTGGGGAGGCTTTCATCCAGAAGTGGGTTTACAAAGGGCTGTAAATTCACTCTTAATTATTTCTATTACTGCTAAATCAGCGACTTTTCTACATTCATTGAACAGAGAGTATAGTCGGCTAATTGCCAATAGGCTCGTGGTGTTTTCCCATATTTTATAGGTGAAATAATCACAAGGAAAGTGGTGAGCAATAAAAGGGTTGCAGGTTGTTCGAGAATTCACCAATTACCTTTATCGCTCCATGTTCATGAAATTATTAAATTCATGTATTTGTCAGTCATTGCCAAACACCCATTTATAAAGAAGAATGTATGTACAGTTGGAAAATGTTCAAATTTATATTCTAAGGGAATGTTCGTTTCTAAGATGTAAATTGTCTTGCAAAACACCTTAATGCACACTTACTAAGTCACACCATACTGTTGATTTATTTCACTTGTATCATGTTTATTATGGGTCTGTCCTGCTGGTATCATCAATGTCACAATGACCCCACACGTCTTAAAGCATCTGGTTTATCAGTGCTATCCTGCCTTCGTAAGTGTTGAGATTTTCCTGAGTTACAATTTGCATTATTTTTATTGAATGGTGTTCGTATCGGTTTTTTTTTAGTCCCTAGCTTAGAATGAAAACTGCATACCTCCTCGTTCATGTCTAGCAGAGACCTTGGGTTGACTCCTCAGCAAAATTTGTTTCTAACGACGGCAATGGTTTTTTTTTACCTGCCAGAGAGATGATTGACTGATTTGACGTGGACCAGAATTTCATATGAGCAAATGTAAATTGTGAGTCTGTTGCTAACGTAATAAGTTAAAACTGGAATGTGATAAGGTGTGCTACAAATATTTATTGGTGGCTTGGAGCTGGTTGTTGAAGATCCCACATTCTCACAGAAAAAGCTACTTTCGTCTTATCCATAAATCAACCCTCGTTGACTTTCCACAAATTTGAACGTGCTTTTTTTTTATCAACCCTGAATGGATGAATGGCTGAGTAAAAAGAAGGCACCTGTCGAATTGTTCATCAAGTACTCTACTAACGCAAAGTGCAATCCTATCCTGGTCCACTCGTTGATGGAATATTTGGACATTCAAGATACATTCTTGGTGGGATAAAACAATGTCCATGTCACTGGCAGAAGATGGCTTCCTATTGCACAATTTGTCTGGTGAGGTTTTTTTTTTAACAATCGCAAAGAAGCAGAAGAGATGGCGGGCTTTATGTTTCCTCTGAACAGTGCACAGCTTTTGATAACTGACATAGAATGGAAACGGCATGAAAGTGGTGCGTTTCAAGTTGCAGCTCGCAAAGCTTGTACCAGAAAGTCACGCACACTACGGGAAATGCAGTGTCGGTGGATTTGTCCTCTTCAGATTTGGATGGCTACAATAACACACTGTACGCATTGCATTTACGAAGTTACAGCACGATGTATGGCTTTTTAAATATATTTCATGTTTTCACATTTGTGGATAGCACATTAAATTATTATATCGGTCATATAATACATTTGCTTAATGTGGCCTGCGCTAATTATTTTAAAATTGTCGAGCCAAACCATTTGCAAGTGGCCTTATATTGTAAATAAAATGTAAAGGTGATGCTTAATTTAAAAACTTGAATGCTTGAAGGTTCAGGATATTGGTTATAAGTTATTTTCCATTGGTTATCGCAAATCATATTTCAAAAAATCAATAGTCGTTGTGTATGCCTGCTTATCTTTCAATTTGCATATCCTTTAAATAACTAGTTTACATGTTAATTTGTTATGATTGTGAAGCACTGGTTAATATTTATAAGTAGGCTTTCTTGACCAGTATTATGATTCGTAATTCGTTTGTTTTGGGTTAGATCGTGAAGATAGAATTCCAATCTTTAGCTATAACCCTCTCCCGCCCCACAGAACCAATCAATTAAGTTGATTTTATTTGTGAAATACTGGATGAGCAGCAATGTCACAATACCATTCCATGTTTTGTTGGAATGCTTGAACCACACAGCTGAATTTAAACTAATCAAGGATTGTTCTTTTTTATTTTTCTCGGTGTAATCTCTGTACGGCAGCGAATCGCAACTGTTCCGTCAAACAGGCTGCATTTTAAATATAATCAAAACTGTCATTATTATCAGCCGTTCACCCACTGATTTAAAGTAATTACATTTTTTTATATTTTTCCTAGATTTTTCTGTTTGCAGTTAGTCACTTTAAGATGTTTTCTTGTTCATGTTTTTGTTTTCTGTTTGTTGCGGTTGCACCCGATTCAATAGCCGAATGGCTCACAGGGCTATACCAAATAAATGAAACTGAAACTGAAAGATAATGCTTGCAATGACGTACATACTTATTAATTGAGCAGCACACTTGGACTATGCGGTATCAATTAATAAAAAGGCGAATGAGGTTAATATTTAGTGGGACGTAAATTGTTGAATGCTTGAGTCATTTAATGAACAACAAAATACCGAACACACCCTTTATCATATAGGCCTCTGCAGTTACCTGAAGTGATTGTGACTGTATTGTTTGTTGTGACAATCTGACCCGCCACTACTTGACATGTATGGAAAAGAGCTTTAGAGCTCATCGGATTCCTTCAGTATAAAATAAATATTCTCATGTATGAACGCGTCAGTCAATCCACTTTGCACCCTAATGGTATGGAACAACTCGTGCAATCTTATTTCACTATTGTCCGTGGCTATTATTTTTTGACAAAAAGAAAAATATTCCCCATCCAACTTGCATACAGAGTGTGCACAGTTGCATATAGCATTCTCTGGATGCGTTCACGTGCTCCGCTGAATGACATTTTGCCAAGCGGAATTCCGCTTAAATCCTGCGAAAGAGAAACCAATTCTGCGTCAAACATTGCATTCACTATCGTCGCCTTCGTCGTGCTAACGATGTGAGGCAATCAACGAGCAGTTTGTTCTCTTTAAATGTGTAGGTATGCTTCCTGCCACTGGTATTAAAGACAATAAAGCAGTGACACAACATCTGCAGAAACACACCGACTTCGCCGACAACGAACAATATTCCGGAGAAAACAGGAGCGGCATCTGATAGCGGACAAAACACCACGGCCTTCCGTGACCAAATGGCCCTGGAGCACTTTACATTTGCAGGTCATTAATCCTCGTATCGATTCTGTAGCACCAACCCCATTATCCCGCCACCCCCCCACACACACATGTGTCACGGTCCCCTCTTGCGCGTGACCTGCAGGCAAGTACGTGTACCAGCGCATGACTCCCGTGGAGCAGCTACCCAGCACCGTGGTGCCGGGTGGCATCACGCCTGGACGAATCCCCGCGTGCTCGCTGCTGATCTCTCCTTCGAGATCCCCTTGCGGTGCTCGGGCCACGATGGAGAGTGGTGGTGGTGTCGACGCTTCTAGAGCAGCGGCCGGTGGTGCTGCTGCTGCTGCTGGCACCAAGCAGGCGATTTTAAGTGAGGGCTTCAAGATCAGGCGCGTGAACGGTACGCTGTGCTATGTGCAGCACCTGCTGCTCTCCCCACGTTGCACCAGTGCCTATATGGTGTTGGATGGTGGCTTTGCGGACAGTACTCCTATCTGTGGTAGAGGCTGGCGTCAGCAGCAGCAGCAGCCCCTTGCATCGCTGATCGTCAGCCCTTGTTCGTCTCCGTGCTCTGGTAGCGGTAGTGCGGGCGAGTCGGCTGACTCTGGAATGCCAGCGTCTCCGGACTCTGCCGAGGAAAAACGCAGCGACGCTGAGGAGGAGACCGAGGGAGAAGGAGATGAAGATGATGGTGGTGGTGGTGGCGGCGATGCAAATGATGATGATGATACCTGCAGTCTGCAGACTCGAGCAAGTGGTGTGGGACTTGGTGGTGAAATGCCACAATTGCGAGCCAATAGGCTGAGAGGCATATCAGAGGTTGTTGATGTGATTGAAACGACTGTGTAGCTTTTAATGTATGCACAAGACGAATGCGTGATCTGCGCATTTCATAACTCATTTAATTGGCACGCTTTAAAGAAAAAAGTCGGCTCGGCCATCAGTAACACTTTGTTGTTATCAACCAGTGTGTAAGTTTGAAAATTGTGCAAACACGTAAAAATATTGTAACCACACATAGATCCGTTGAAACATTTATAATAGGTATTTATTTGTTGCCTTCTGTGGCCATGTTAAACTACATGCACACTGTATAGCTGTCAAACAATAAACGCAACATCTGAAATCGTTCATTTGATTTGTTGACGTGGCAGTGCTCATGCTTCTGTATTCTTAATCAAATTGCCTTCCTAAATTAAACGGTATAAGACATAATGACTCTTAATTGCTTATCAAGATGCGATATGTCAGGATATTGAAAACAGTGTCCATATGCACGCTCCAGTCGCCAATGCGTGGCCAGTGTTTTCTATAATTGGTCTATTGCAACAAGAGTAACAAAGAGAAAATCGGGTTAGGAGTGAGTCACATTGCAGCCTGAAATGGGGGATGTATAACGCACATTAGTTGGAGTGTTCTATGTCATGGCTTTTGTGTTCAAATATTGATGTAAATGATTGCCGGTCATTGGTAGCGGCATGGGAATCGTGGTCATAATGCTGCTTTGAGCCAAAAAAAGTGTAGGGCTCAGCCATGCAGTCTCATTAAACCCCATGCGTCTACTATGGCTTTCCTTTTACGCGAGGGAAATAAGGTTCTGGGCAAAATGCTGTTTCTATTTACCCAGCCCAAAATATGTACGAATGAGCACAGATCTTTACATCCAAAACATAACTTTCACTACTATTTTTCCAGAAGGATGAAAAAGATTAAGGACAAGTAAAGCCTGAGTCTAGTCAAGCATGGTTATCGTTTCCGTTTTGTGAAGAAGCATTCATTAAATTACTTATATCATGGTATGCGTGTACATGAGGCAGTGTAAATGTACAAACTCGTGAATAATCTACATGTAATGTGTTCACAAGCAAAGGCGTTAAAAGACAAATGTGTGATTTATTGCTCAAGCCACTTACTGGTGGAAGGGCCTCCACTGGGAGACATCCACTCTAGAGGGTATTTTGTCTGACTCTCCCACGCTGACCCAGATGTGTCCAGAAAGGCTCGGTTTATCCACGGATTTTTTTTACATTTGTACTTATTGTCATTCTTCTTCTTTCGTTTTGCTGATTGTAGATTCAGAGCACCGTACATTCAGATGGTCAAGCCAGATAACTGTGTCAGGAGCAGAGGAGTGCATTACTGTGATGTCTCCTTCGTGTTTGGATCGGGCATTACATAGTTATATGTTGTATACATAGTCTGTTCTGGATGACTACAGTCATACACTGAAGAGTTTTTAGTTTTCCATGTGTGAATCAGGTATCCGCATCTCCTTCCATGGTTTGTGTGGATGCAGTTTAGGGTGGTCCGAGAGCTTTGTGGAATATTAAACCCAGGGATCTTCTGCTTTGGGTCTTTTTCACGAGGTGTTTGATTCATAGGTCTTTTGAACTCCATTCAGTTCTCCAAGCTTCATCGGGGTTGAATTCGCATTGTTGAATGTTAAAGAACCAAGAATACAATGTGGATTTCAAGAAGAGGGAAAAAACCCACAGATAACTTGTGTAGTGACGCAGTCAGAGACACTAGGAGTAGGAGGCACTCTATTTATTATCGCCTTCACAGGGTACAAGGGTAACAACACTTTCAGTCAGGACAGCTAACAGACTGCCTGACTGACAACGCCAAGAAGGTGAAGACGGTGATGAAGACTCCAGCAGCCCGACGGGATTCCACTCCAAGCAACAGCCCCGAGCCTTCGCTCGGGGTCCTCTTTTATCCTCCCAGCGTGGCCTCGCTCCGCCCCCGCCACGCCCCCCTTCTAGAACCTATTAGTGAGTTCCTCACGTGACCCCTCTCTCACCTTTGCCCTACATCCCTCTCTCTGGCTGCTGCAACTGCAGATCCCCTTCTCTGCCAGCAACCCACGCTATGCTATGTCGTGACCCATTCCATGGCAGTACACTTGTAACAAGCTCAACGCGGTAGGATGGTAAGCCCAGATGCCCTGTTTCGTATTACGTCGAGAGCAGTGTATTTAAGGGGGAGGGGAAGAAAATGAAAAAAGGGAAGGGGTGGGTGAAGCCACGCTTTATCCCACCACACGTGACCTGCCGGCTGACTAACTGTGGTGGCAACCATATTCTTGGTTCTTTTGGTAAAGTCACGTGGGTAGAAAATAAAAATAACCATTTATACTGCTCGGTTTGACAGGCCTGGGGATATATTTGAGCAAGACATGTCACTCAACAGGAACTCATTACAGATAATGACATATTTGTATATACACTGCAATTAAAGTAGTTAGATTTTCTAATTATCATAATAGTTTTTTTTTCCTCTAATCATGCCTTGATTTACTTTATTAATTTAAATGTTAATTATTTTTAAACAGAATTGGCAATATAGGGTTTTCAAAGGTGGGGCTTCAATAAAAGTCTCAAATTTTAATCGTGTAATTAATTTTGTATTATGTCCTCAAACAAATGTAATCTTTTTTTTTTGAAAAAAATGTGCGCATAGTATGTGCTATATAGAGATAGGCATTGTGCATACTTTGAGTTATGGACTACTATAGCTGAAATAAAATGCATTAAATGTTATCTCGTAACATCTATATCTGTGCCAAATGGGGTCCATGATTTTAAATCTTTGATAATGCTTGCTAATATGTTCACAGACATGTGGAATTTGTGCATCTTCTTCCGTGCTCGCTCACCATTCGCATGAGAATTGTGAGGAGGCCCAGGTCTATGCTTGTCACCGGTTTTGCGGGAACAGTGGCGATGCAGCGTTCCTTCTTGGCATGGCTCCCAGGGGATGAAGCGGGCAGAAAGCAATTTCCCATAAATATTGAATTTACTTTTTAAAAACCAAACATTTGAAACATACTATATGAAGTGAAAGCATGGGGGGGGGGGGGGAATAAAATAAAAATCTTATTCTTTGTTGGCAACAGAATTTTTGCGTTGCCGTATTTTACAAGCACACTGCAGGTAAAAAAAAAATCATAGTCTGTTGAATAACTCTAATTATAGACTTTTCCTTGGAAAAAAAAAGTTTCTATATTTGGTCAGCTAGTTTAAACAGTTTTTTTCTTCTTCTTTTGTAAGATCAGATCATACATAACATATTTAATCAAAGATGGGTTTCTGAATTTATTAAAAGTTTTTTCACATAATTCACTTGCGTATTATGTCTGAAGCGGCCACTAATGGGGTTCTATTGCATAGAAATAATGCCACTTGTTTATACATCTGGAAGGGACACATTTTATCACGCAAATATTTATACATAGTAGTGGCTTGGTAATTACGTCGCCAAAATTATCCTCCATATTATTTGTCTTCATGGTTTTCTTAGGCAACTTATATGTGCAACTTAATTGGGGTTTAGGCCCTTTGATTCTAGTTGTAGCCAAAACACAAAAAGCGAACTTTATATTTAAAACGGTTTAATTAAAATGCTATTTTTCTACAACTGAAGGTGGTTCTGTTGACTTTGACTATCCATGATTAATATTGATAACATGAACAGCAAGAAATTAATAAATGTAGAAACAAATACATGTACTGGAATGTCTTAGTGCAGCAACAAACAACTATATAATTTCACCTTCGACTTCCATATAATAAAAGTTGCATACAGATAATGTTTGTACAAATGTTAAGTAAACATTTAACTTATCTGAATGTGTACATTAACCGATGTAGCAGATAGAGCTTGTATAAGCAATAATATAAAGCTTAAACATTGTGAAATGTTTGGGAACATGATTGTTGTCCAATTTCAGAGGAAGCGATTTTGCATGATTACTTCGGGTGAAAGTTACCTCGCGGCTTTACGCCTCCATGTGAAGTATAGCACGTTTATCACAACTGGTGACGATAAAACTACACAACAGAAATTGCTTTTGATTTTACCTCCTAGGTATTCGGTTAAACAGCTGAACAAAAACTAGCTTTGCCAATTACAATACTTCGTTCTTCAATCACAATAGATCTGTCAATCCAGCATACGCGATGGCAAACGGTCATACACATTATGTGCTCAGGCGATTACCTGCAAAGGGATTTTATTGTATAATCAATCCATGTGCACCTTTCGAGTGAGGTAATACAGTACAGTGCCTAAATAAGACTTCAAGTAAATGCAGTCTCGGTCAAGATCCGTTTAACGACACACTCCCAGTGTTGCACACAGCTCGTACAAACACGGGACAACTTAGTGTACAGTTAAAATAATTAAACAATAAATAATTTGCAATATGTAATTTGAACAAGGCCCCTTCAAATGGAGTGTATTATGCCGCGATGTTAAGGCTCCTTGAGAGTAATCATAGAAAATGTTATTCGTATGAACGAACCTGCTACCTGCCAAATTACAGCTTGTAAAAAAAACACAATGTCCTGTATGTCGATGCTGTAATTACAGCTAGATGAGTGAATGGGTTTTGTCAATTTTATGTAATTTCATATCGTTAATATGTAAAAGCGCCTCTGATTATGCAAAGAGGCTTGCTTTTTTTCATAATCAAAAGAAATATGCATTTATGCAAGTAGCATTGCACCAAGCAGTCAAATAATGAGGCCATATCCAGTCTTAATGTCATGGTTCCAATTTATGGGACACATAATTTTTCAGAAAAATACTTAATTGCATATTTTGTTAAAAAAAAATTAATCAGTAATCCTTTATTCACATTGTATTGGTTCGGCAGTTGAACGGGCCTTAACTGTTGGCGTATTTCAATAGTAAATGGAATACTTATGTGTTCAGGCTCATCAGACAATGTTCCTTCATTATATGCCAAGAATAACTACCATTTTGGTCGATGCACTGGATGAGAGGTTTCTGAAAACCAATGCTTGTCTGATAAAGATTGTGGGAGATTAACGTACACATGAATATGCATGTTTGTGTGCACTGAATGTTAATGGTTTGAAAATTGCAAAATGATCACAGCAACCTGGGTTCAATTCCTAGCTAATTACATTAGTACATAGGCTCTTGAGTTTTAGCTTTGAGCTCTCATTGGTCAACTCGGCCTTAAATGAATACTTCATGCAGAGGGATACATATATGGTTGGGCATGATAGCCCAAATACCACCTCCCATGCCATGTCGCCTCGAATGGGTATTTAAAGGCACTTATAAAGGCTAAACGCAGATATTAGCTTTGGGGGTGGAGTGTTGATGTTCATCCATCACAAAGATGATGCTGTAAGCGCAAGAGAAGTTTGGTTGCCATGTCGTATTCCAGTCGCGAGTGGCAAAAAATTCCGATTCTGAAATGAGAGTCCTTATCACAATCAGTGCTGGTGTAATGCACAGGTCCGGAGGATAAGGCCGACATGAAGGCAGGAGCTGAGTCCGGTTGCACATTTGTATGTATATATGTAGAACGTATTTCGCACTGTACGTAGCCAACCATGCTAATCGGAGGTGCGGTGGAGGGACAACATACTAACACATGAAGCAGTTCTAAAGAAACTAATTTTCAATCTAGATTTAAAAGTGCATAGCTCCAGTGGCGTTCTAATAGCAGAAGAGCGTTACAGACGGCAACTGCATCGCGTGCTTCTTAGGCTGGTTGTTTTCGATGACGAGTCAAAAAATGTTGCGAGGGATGACCGGAGTTTGCATAATGGTGTATGCTCTTTGATATCAGCAAGATATTGTGGTTCACTCTCTCTCAAACCAAGTTTGTTCAGCCTCTTAGGCTCCCTGGCTCAGTGCAGCCCTCTACTGTGGCATGTCGTTGGCTGTATCAATCCCACTTGTTAAACATTTCAAGTCCTCCTTGGAAATATCCTTAAAACGGAGCTTGGCCTGACCAAGTGGCCTCAGAGTATTTGCAAGTTCTCCATACAATAGAATCTTTAGAATGCATCCCTTTTGGTGAAGATGACCAAGCCAACAAAGACACATGTTTAATAATTGTGATTAGAGTTAGCAACCCAGCTCTATTTCAAACACTTCAGTGTCATGAACTTTGTCTTCCCACTGGAAAACTAGGATACAGTTAAGACAGAAGATATGGAAGCTGTTTGGCCTTGTGTGTCTCCCATATGTGGTCCACGTTTCACCACTCTACCATAATGTGCTCAAAACACATGTACGTTAGTTCTATGTTACCCGGGACGGGTTTGGTCAGTCAGTTGGTTGCCTTTCCAATGCGTCTGTTCACCATCTACAGGTAAGTTATACAGGTAGGAACAACAGTTCCACACTGCCCACCAGGGATTATTTGTCTGTCGTGCATAGCCCCTCCCAAACATGTACGCTCTCGGATTGGTTGAAGTGTGTCACGTGACCGCGAGTCAGCAGCCAACCAGAGGTGCGCCCCTCCCAAACATGTACGCTCCCGGATTGGTTGAACCAAGTTCCTACCTGCCCACTCCGAAGGAACGTGTTCTGGACACGGGTTTAATCCTGGATAGAATATATCGAATATTTACTGTATATAGATAATTAGTGGCGTGTAATATTAGCAAATATGTTGTCTATCCTCTTATGGTATAGAGCACAATGCATTGATTAAACCCACAGTGGACTTTAATGAATACCTGACTTACGTTCTACTACAGCACAACTGCAGTGTCATAGAAAGCACTTGATATGGAACGTTGAAAATGATTGTATGCTGCAGATTAAATATTTCAGCAAACATACCATATTACAGTACTACATCACACATCATAACATTTCTTAGACAATTCTCCCTGGAAATATGGTTGAGAAGCGTAGAAAATAAGTGTGGTGTGTGTTCAGGCAGAACAAAACCTTGTTTTCGCTGCAGTAGCAGTTGCGATACGAAGTGTTTTTTTGTCAGGAACTCAGGAAAATATTGGTTTTCATCGGTGTTTGTTGACTCGCTCCATCTTCAAAGGTGCTCCATCTCCATAGGCGTGAACGCCTATCCATGCTAACAATATTGACACAGGGCCCTCCCCGTGGGTTGATAAGGGGCTGGTCTGTACTGGGCAGCTTCTTATCAAATGACCACAGGACCTGCTAAACCAGTCGCATTCTTGCCAAGCCAATTACTATAAACTAAACTTTTTATTTTACCAGGTAAGGCTCACTGAGCTTCATAGCTCCTTTTCAGAAGCAGCGAACTGACCACAAATGATAGCTCAACAAAGTGGCGTATCGTGTGGAAGTTAATCGCAACCAAATACTCTAAACGCATTATTTCTAAATGTGAACGGAAAAACCGGAGGACCTGGAGAAAAATCTACGTGACTACTGGGAGAAGATGCAAACTCCAAATATACAGGCCTCGGGGTCAGAATCGCACCCACGACCCCCTGCATACCAAGCAAGGGAGTTAACATCTCACCACTGCGGCGCCCCATTAACCTGAGTTCACCAATTTCTCACTTGCACCAGGCCGGTGTAGTTAGCACAAACCCCCCTCCACGTCCCCTACCACCTTTCAAATCATACTTAAGTAAATCACCAACTCTCAGAACCAATCTCTTTCATTAGGGCATGGAGGGAGGGAAGCAAGTGGTTTGAACATTATTATCTGTGGTCGAATATACAAAGTAATTCGACAATTTCTCATAGCGAGTGAGAAGTGGCTTCACCTTGCTTTGTGTGATTTATTACTGGTGGAATGTGAATTAAATAAAAGGGCGCTGAAAAAAGGTTATCTGCCACAATCACCAAGATATACGGACCAACCACACATCCATTGCCGTGCATCATTAGTGCTGCTATTGCATGACTTACTCACAGCATGATGCTGTCAGGTTCAGCTTATTTCTGTACAATTGATCACACTATGGAACATGTTGATTGTGAAATATGCAAACAGGCCCCATGCTTCTGTGTGACATGAACAATGTATTTTGTTTTTATTTCAGCCAATCTTGTTTCTAAAATATTTCATTGGAAGTACCTCTTTACTAAAATAATGACTTTAAGTCCACATGTTTTGTTTTGGGTAGAGTTGTACACACTGTCGTGTATTAACGAGAAAACATACTTTACAAAACTACTTATTCACTTTGTGATAGGTTACATATCATATAACATCTGCATGGGAATGTGGGCTATCAAAATATTTGTTGCAGAGTTCAAGGTTAAGGGGAATTGATTGTCATGGCCATTTCCTTTGATGCCACTAATCCTCCAAATTGTTTCCTTAAGCTGTATCCATCAGCTGTGACACAATCATTACGTGACTTTCCAGGGCTGCCCCTTAGCTTTTCACCATCTGGCTTTCGGCTTTTTTCTTGATGACTCGCCTCATGGTGCCAATCAAATAGCTATCTCGGTGACTGATCCTCTATCCTGCACACCCATCTCCACTTCTGTCTGGTTGTAATATCTTTTGGTCTTTTTCTTGTCATATCTAAATGGAATTTTCAAGTTGCTCCATCCATTTGGCTACAATGTCACCAAATGGATGATATCAATCGAGACGGATAATGATTTTATTAAATGATCAAAGTTATAGTTTTGTACTACTTGAAAAAACACAAATTAAGTTGTGACACAAAGGGCAGAGTCGACCCAAGAGGACAACTTCCATCGATATGAAGTGATGAGATGAGCTCATGTATAGGAGTGAGATGGAGTTGTGGCATAGCAGTAGCGTAATGGACTTACATTATGGGGAGGCCTTCATGAACCAGTGGAGAGATTATCGCTGATGATGGTTGATGATGAGCATAATGATAACAATGATGGTTTAGTACTACGTCTCTTAAACATAGTGGTCAGCAAGATTCATTGCAATACATACTGCATTGTGTAATATTAATGCAGACGAACTTATGCGCCTTGACCAAGCCTGTACCACATATTCCATGTTTATCAAGATGATGACCTGAATAATAAGGAAAACTAATTGGTTGATATAATCAAGTACCATTCTTTGAGATATTAAAACGTCTGCGTGTATGAGAGGGAAGTAAGACAATGTGTCACTCCAACCACAATTATTGGGAGAAGTTGTGAAGTTAGAACTGTTGGCAACTCTATTATCAATCTAGGTGTTTCAGTAAAATACGTTTTTATATATGTACAGTAGACAGCCATGAACTCAGCTTTCAAGCCTACATTCAGTTTGAAGCAGTCAAGCCATCCGTTAATAATTTTGGTAAATCGGACTGAAATAAAGTAAAAGTCAACTCGCTTACAACGTAATGTTAGTATCACTTTGCCTACCTTAAAGTAATTTATTCAAGTTCGACAGCACTGGACATTGAATTGTCTGTCAACATTTTTGATTTGGAGTTCCCTTCGTCATTATTTGAGAAAATGATTGTTCAACCTTATTTGTAAAATGTCTATGTTTGCAGTTGTTGCTATGATTATTCCTAAAACAATACCAACACTGCCAGCCAGCGAGGTTGGCACTCTGTTACAGAATCCATTTTTAATCACACAATATAGCTCAGTAGCTAGCGACAGCTACAGCCTTCTCTGGGGCTCTGAACTAATAGGATGCAGGTGTGGGTTGCTGTGGATGAGTCGGTGAGCGAGCGTGAGGTTTAGAGATTACCAGAGGATCCTGATGCCAATGCTCAGAGGCCTGGCTCCCATCACGGTATTAGCATGTCCCAACGGTATCTGCTCACTACTCACCTTTCACCTTTTCCAGTGGCTTCCAAATGTTACTTTCATTGTGACGGTCATCAATGTATTCTTTGGGGGAATGAGCTGAACCGACCCAGCCATGAACAATGTATCAATGTCGTGGTGTTTATGGTAGCATGGACCAAACATATATAAAGGTGTAAAATTTGCTATAGCAGTATATATATATATTTAAAGGTACACAGAAAAAGTAATGTTCGTCATTGCCTTCCAATTATCAATTATTCCTCTTGTCTGACATGATAAATGCTCATTTAGGAATGGGCCAAATGGCCCAGAAACTTAAAAAGACCCAGTGAAGCCTTCCTGGAAAAAAATAACTAGAAGATTACGTTTTCTGGATAACCAAAGGCATGACGTGTGTGCCATATATTCAAACAATAAAAATGCAAGTAAAATTATGTAATATGGCATTAAACTTGGTTGGAATATGATGTAAAAAATGTAACATTTGTAAAAGGACACGAAACATGATACCAAGTTATGGGAATAATGCCACAAAAAATGTATAATTCAACATGGAACTGTACCCCTATCGTGAGGATGCTTGCAAATTGTCCAGGTTGACGCTTGTGTCCCCACTGCACATTACGCATGCCTTTCAGTGCCGCTGGCTCCCCAGTTGAAGCACAAAGCCTATTAGGGGTAATTTGAACCCACGTTGATGGTTTCCTTGGTATTGGATAATTGTGCATTATCTCGAGTTATCCTGTTTTTAACATTTTTACTAATCTACGTAAGCATGCTTTGTGATAAAATGTTATAGTGAGTTGATACATACACAGGTTTAAATAATAGTGGACGTAAGGGCATGAGCATGTTATTTTTGTATTATTTAGTGTTCAAACGTTACAGCATCTTAGAATTAATTAACAATGAGTAATCCCATCGAAATACCAATGTCGTTAACCGTTGTTACAGTAGTGCTATGTTACAGACCACGTATAAAGGAAATAATATTTTCACAGATGATGAATAATTATGTTTTTGATAATGGATAAATAAAACGTAACTTTTAGTAAATGAATGGCACGATAATTGACATTAAAAATAGCCTTTAAGGTATACAAAATGAGACATGCCCAATATTATTAACGATGGGGCAGCGATTGTAATCCATGTGGTCATTTGTTTGATGAGCTAAGCGACATTAACAGCTTAATCACGACACCTAATCTGTACCGGCTGGGGAACACTAAAATATACTCTCGTATTTAATTGGTAGAACATCTGTGTTCTGGATTCTTTTTTTATGTATTGAAAGCAGCGTACATGACAGTATAAAACATACGTGAACATGTTGGCTAAAACCAAGGATACTTAAGGGAATTTGTAGAATATGCTCTCGATGTATAATGGTGAATGTAACCTTAATAGATTCGAAGCTTTCGTGACTGCAGGAATTACTCTTTGGTTCTTTCGGTAAAGTCACGTAGAAAGAAATTTAATTGATTAATAATATAATAAGACGTTTCGATTGCAACACAAGCAACCATCATCAGGTACAAATGAATGAGAAAACAAACATAGTAAACTTGGAAATATAATGTAATACAACACAGAGAGTCGGCCAACACAACAGTCAAAACCCCACCTGGTTGATTACGTTCTTCCAAAGGCAACTGCCAAAATCCCGACAGTAAATCAAGCGTGGAGAAGAACCGCGCCCCCGACAAAGCATCCAACGAGTCGTCCATCCGCGGAAGCGCGTATGCATCTGCCACGGAGACCTTGTTTAGTCTGTGGAAATCCACGAAGAACCTCAAACTGCTGTCCTGTTTTTTAACAAGGACGATGGGCGCCCCCCATGGACTGTTGGAAGGAGAGATAATGTCGGCAGCCAACATCTCGTCAACCACTTGGTGCACATGGTCCTTTTCCTTGGGACTCAGGGTTTTGACGAATGGGGGCGGAATCACCCGTATCAATGTGATGGCGCAACAAAGGCATGCAGCCAATATCGAATTTGGATTGCAGAATTCCGTTAAGAGCGCACGCAGATTTAGCCTCTGTGCCGTTGACAAATCCTTGCATATCCAACCATGCCTCGTCACAGTCCTCACCCTGCCCTGCAGCCGCTGCAACACCCATATTCCCGCCGTTTTTCCCCTCGCAACATGCAGCCGATGCATGAGCCAAGACAGTGCCCTCCTGGATCACCGACGCACGCGGACTGACGTTCAGAACCTGAATGAAAGGTTGTCGATCGCTTGCCACCAACGTCTGTGCGTAGACTAAATTTTGGGTGCGATTCGCCCTGGTGGAGGGGATCAGCAACAACCCGTGCGGAAATGATTGGAGATCAAGATGTTTCCTCAGACGCAAGGGAATTAGCATCTGTGCACCGGGAGGAATTTTGACCATTTGGTTGGCCATCGCAGGAACCGAAACATTCGCTGTGCGGAACAGAGTCGGCGATGATAAGAATGCTATTCGGCGGCCTGACGGTAACTCAAAGCAGCCCTGATCCATAAGGATCTTGAGCGACATTTTACCTAGAAAATCCGTCCCTAACAGGCAGGGTACGGCTAGGGATTTTGAAATGAGCTCCGGCCCCATCAAATGAATGTCACTTACGCAAATTGTAGCTGAAATCTGCCCAATAATTCCTAACGACTGTCCATTTGTGGCAAAAAACAGGGAATCGAAATGGGTGAAATGGTGCGCGATTTAGGCGGCAAGCACTCGAAAATCAATTCTGAAATGATGATCGCTGATGCACCGGTGTATACACGGTGCATGCAGTTAAGCGGGTACAACTGAGGACAAACAGGTGTGCGCGTTGCAACATGAGGTTTTGCATCGATAAACCGACAGTAATTAAGGGGAGAAGCAAGTGCAAATGAGGTCGAGCAGTTGGGAACGTTGAGGCCGGAGGTTGGTGTCGGGGTGACGGGAGATGGAGGGTGATGATAAGGGATTAATGAGGACACCAGTCGCCGGGCAAGCAGCAGCTTAAGGGGAAACACGTGAGGACTCGGAATGAGGAGGGGGATATAAGCGGGAGTGTGCGTGAGCGGGGGGAGAGTTGCCCGGGAACCAAGAGTGAAGACTTCTCGCCGCTGCCGCTCAAGCCGTCAACGAAGCCTCAACCCTCACACCGTCGGCGGGCGGGTGTTGGCTGAACCACCCACCCGTGACAGACGGGTTTGCAGGTATGAGGCAACGTAGGTAGCAGTGGAGATGCAGAGTTCTAAGAGTCGCTGAGTGCCGAGTTGCTGTGTGCAGAGACGTTGAGTGCGGAGTTGCTGTGAGCAGAGTCGCTGAGTGCGGAGTTGCTGTGGGCAGAGTCATTGGGTATGGAGTTGCTGAGTGCAGGATAGGTGAGGTGCAGAATAGATGAGAGCGAGGAGAAGTCAAGTGTATGTTACAGTAAAGATAGATATAGGAGTGCCTACAACTGGAGCATGAACAGGAGTAATAAAGTGTAAGCAGGTGACTTATTACTATGTGTCAGTGTGAGCAATTTTTAAAGACACTACAGGAGTATCTACCGACTCGATAGCAGTATCTATTATCACTACAGTACTGACTATAGTAGTATCTACTATCACTACAGTAGTATATACCAGAGGTGGGACAAAGTCATTGTTATGCAAGTCCAAGTCGAGTCGCAAGTCATCAAATTCATGACTCGAGTCTGACTCGAGTCCAAGTCACATGACTCGAGTCCACATCTCATAGGTGGGACAAAGTCATTGTTATGCAAGTCCAAGTCGAGTCGCAAGTCATCAAATTCATGACTCGAGTCTGACTCGAGTCCAAGTCACATGACTCGAGTCCACACCTCTGGTATATACTGACCGTAGTATTATCTACTATCACTACAGTAGTATATACTGACCGTAGTAGTATCTACTATCACTACAGTAGTATATACTGACTGTAGTAGTATCTACTATCACTACAGTAGTATATACTGACTGTAGTTGTATCTATACTTTCTCTAGAGTAGTATCTACTGACTGTAGTAGTATCTATACTAACTCTATAGTATCTACTAACTCTACAGTAGTATCTACCGACTCTATAGTCATATCTACCGACTCTATAATAGTATATATCGACTCTATAATAGTATCTAGTAACTATACAAAGTGCCGTGGTAAGGCTTAGTCCCATGGAGAGCCTCCGGCTTTGCCTAGATTGCCAAGCTGGCCGAGGTGGCACCTTGGCAGGCTGGGGCTGGGCTGATACCGCCCCCCTCCCACCCCCCCAACATCCACCCGCTCTACAGTAGTAGTAGTATCTATGGACTACAGTAATAGCATCTACCGACTTTATTGTAAAAACTGCACACATTGGGGTAGGGGGGTAGAAGAGGACATCACACTGTGAAGAATTTACCTCAGCGTTGTGTATTTCTTTTGCATTTTTAACGCGAATGATAATTTTTCTATGCCTCCACCGATCGCTTGTGTGCTTTGCTATGGGAACCACGAGTCAGCTTTCTCTCGCATGCGCAGATGCATGCTTCGTAATATAAAAATAGTAATAAATTATTAATTTAACTACATTACATTTGACGGATGGGAAAATCAAATAGCAATGTTTCATTTGGGGGCTTATTGTGTCGTATGTGTGTAATTTGTTGAAACGTAAAGCCAGCAGTTTGTGAGTTTAAAGCGTCACAAGGTGTGTCCGCACACACTGACACACAGACAGACAGACAGACACACAAACAGACAAAAAAATTATTTTATAGGTAAGATAATAATATGTGGAATATATAGACAAATATATGGCAGTGCATTTATAATGAGATATGAAAGTATAAATCATGGTTGCCGTCATTTACTTTTAGAATTCTGGTTCAAGTGCCCCTGAGATTGTGAAGCGGATAATGCACACCTCGCCTCTCTGTTGTAGTGCCTAACAATGGAAATACTCAACTGCATTTTGCTTTCAGCGGTATAAGCAATCCCCTGGGTGCCAGGAGTGCTCGCATTAATTCCACCCTCCCGCTGTTGTCGCTTTGTATTTCAAGTGACTTATGACTCTGCACCTTTATTGCTCTGATATTTTGATGCCGACTATTGAGCACTATAATGCACAAAGTACTTTAATGGGGTCTGAACCATCTAACCCAAAACTCCTTACCTCTGGGTTTAGTGCAGATATTACGGGTTTTGTATAGAAATATAGAGGTCATTTTGAGAGACATAGTGGTCCACGCCTAAATCCGTGCTTTGGTGGGTCAGTGGATCACGTGAACAAGACACTAGTCTTCAGAGCTACAAGGTGGCCTGTGTATTCCATTACACCAGCGTAGATGTTTGATCTATCCGTGCACTATACATATTTTTTGTGTTGTGCCAAAATATGGGACATTTTCTCTTGCAGAACCCAGCTACTTTGAAATATTCAAAGCATTAAGTCTTCAGACCTTCCTGTGCATACATTATATTATTGTAATGCTTTATTGTTTTACTTATTCATATTCTTTGGGTCTTTCTATTGCCAAGTACAAACGCTGTCACATGCCAGATAATTATTTAAATCCAACCTTGAGCTAATTCTAACATCGTTTAGACTATCGTCAAGACAATATATATCCTCTTGTAAAATTATTTACTACACCCTATTATTGTGGACGTATTTTTTGTAGAATAATGGAAGAAGCATCAAGACCATGTATCTTGAAACATGCATATGGCATTATTAGTTATGATGGCATTCTTGAGATAATTACCGTACAGTGGCTGGTTTACATTAACTGTGAAAGACCTGTATATTTTGAAATTAAGCACCTTGTGTGATTTTCCTGGGAATTAACAATACGTGAGGAAGTTGCCTGTTTACAATTAGCATGGTATTTCACCTCCGATTAGTATGGTTGGCTACGTACGGTGGGAAATAAGTTCAACGTACATTTTTTGCATAAAAGGGTTATTCGGAGCCTATAATTTTATATTATCGCCTCTACACTGCAATGTCACATCATGTAAAACCCCCGTTACTCGAGTGCAATACCTGGCTACTGAACCACTGTCACAAGGCGGATTGGTTTCTCAGTGCAAATACACGAGTGAACATGGTAGCCAGATTATCAAGTAGCATTGGGAAGCCACAGTCTTTCATAATTTGGAGGGAGGAATATTGCGTTTGTGCCAAAAAGGTCTGAGTGTTCCGTGGGTGCCTAAAGGACAATATCGGCACGGTAGCTGTCCTGTTTGTTCACTCGCACTTGCATGCCACCAGTCTTAATTGCCCACATGCCATGCTCTCATCATCACGATATGATTGGTTGCTTTCCTAGCAATCGGCGTCGTTACGTTGTCTGAATGTAACAATGTGCACACGGCCATATCAGACAATCAACTTGGCACACGCTTGGTGAAGTTTTGCACAAACTCGTCAGTGGCTGTGGGCTCAGCAATACATTACCTGTGCTGTGTGTTGTTGTTATCCACGTGCGTCTCCAAAGCAGCGTGGCACTGCCTGAATTACCTGTGTTCATGCTGTTTTTATGTAGTTATTTAACAAATTAACCGCATACACCAGTTATGGTAATGGTCCAAATTTGATCATGACCGGCACAATGTGTTTTAGTATCATGTTTAAACAAGCAGATGGAGGTCGTGCGGATATTTAATTGAAATAGTTACGTCTTAATTGTTAATTCTTTAATTATCACGTTTATTATATATTACAAACCGGACTGTATCATAGAAGCAGATCTCTTTGGAAGAAAATTAGTGGCTATATTTACTAAAAAAGTGTTACACATAAATTAAAGACTCCCATTCATGGAATGATGCCTCAATCATTATTTTGTTCAAAGAAGGAAAACAAATTGCGTTGAAGAAGTAAGTTCCCATTCCTCAAGTACACATTTGAATTGATCACGAAGATCATGGTGCAATGAATATAAATGCTTTTTCTAAAGATGACTACATACATTGGGGTCACAAAAAAACAAATAAGCGTCCAGTAACATTTTGCCTCGCCTTTGTTGACTGTAAAAATGCATTTGACCCAGTTATTCAAACGCTCACAAACCAACGTCAGAATGAAAAATACTCAAAAAGAATTGCACATTCATTTTCACCAAAAATATGACGGCTACATTGAGATTTCACAAAGAAAGTTACAACAAAATTTTATTTAAAAAATTAATGTATGACGATAAATGGATATTAACCGTTCATTTCAGATTTGCCAATGATATAATAATTACGTTAACCACTGTTAATGAGCTACAGGAACTGAGTTTGCTTTACTGTACAAAGAAGGCTGCAGATGTGAAGATAAATAAGAGCAAAACACAAGTCAACTTCACCAAGTTCAAGAAACAAAAGTAAATATATGCCAGAGGGACACATGGAAAACCTAAGAGAGTGTTTATGCCTAGGGCAATGTTCATATGGATCAAAACAAAGAAAAAACCGAGGTGAGGGACGCAGGTTGCAGTGATTTTTTAAACAACTTGACACTAAAATGCAACGTGACAATGTACCGAAAGGATACTTATTTAAAGCAGTGCCTATTACCTGCTACGATATGTGGGCAGACAAAACAATGCTAAAAGCTGAAAAATAAGCAGAAGAAACGTGCCTAGAATTACATTTAGAGATAGAACAACATTGTACTTCAGGTCAAGCAAAGAACGTGGACAGAGCTGGAAGGGATGATGGCCAATGGTAAAGGCTGGTGATGGAAATGCAGGGAGAGGTGAGATCACACCCGAGAAGAAAATGTGATATCGCATATTTGCAGAATGTATATATGACTATGATGAAACAACAAACCAATTTGCCATAATAAGAATGTTTGCAATCGTTACGTATGTATGATTAACTTCTTTTGCACCATGTTAACCGTGATAATCGGAGGTGCAGGGGGGAGGACAACAAACTAAACGCAAAAAGCAGTTCACAAACATAGAACAAAATCTGCAAAGAAGCATAGAGAAATGCACATGCTGGGAATTACATTGAGATACAGAAAGGAGCATGCAGCAATCAGCGAGCAAATGTAAATTAGAAACATCATATGGACTGATTTAAAAAGTAAATAGACTTTAGCAGGGGCAGGAATGATTACTTTTTAGGGATGGCAGCAGGTGAACGAGACCGGTGACAGAATAGCAGCCAATGGAGAGACCCATCAGTGAAGATGATAACCTGTAAATAGAGTGAGACCCCCCTAATGCATGTGTAGTGACTTATATGGAGTCATCTTCTTGGTTCTTTCGGTAAAGTCACGTAGAAGGGAAGTAATAAAATAATAAAAATATAACATAATAACATAATAAAATGTGGCCGAAACGTCGTGAGAATTATTTTACTATGTTTTATTTTTATTATTTTATTACTTCCCTTCTACGTGACTTTACCGAAAAAACCAAGAAGATGATTCCCTGCAGTCACGAAAGCTTTAAATCAAAATTCATATGGAGTTATTATGGTGTTTAGCGCTAGCTACTGTCATAAGAGTGGAACTGTACGTCTTGAGTCTCTCTCTGGCACCAGAGTGGATATGGCATAGAAGCGGGCCCTAGGGGGCATAGTTCTGGTGAGGGTCGGTCAGAGAGAGCAAGTGAGGACGTGATACTCTGTGTGAACCCGAGAGGGCACGTGACCGGAGCAGGGTAGCAAGGGGGCCCGAATGGGGGCTCGAGGGACACGTTATATGGCCTAGAGCCTTCTAGTAGGATCGAGAAGGGGGCGTGGCCGAGGGCGGAGCCAGGCCATGCTCAGGGGCATAAAAGGGAGGTCCCGAGAGCCAATCGGGGCTGTCTATTGGAATGGAACCCGTCGGTGCTACGTCTCTTCAATCCTCGGTCTTCGGTCTTCGATGTTATGCTCGGCATTGTGGCTCAGGCAGTGTGTTACTGACTGACCCGGTTATGTAGTTACCCCGTTGTGATCTATTTAATAGTGTAGTTATCACCTAGATGTAGAACCAGTGTACCTTTATGTAGTTACCCTGTTAGGGTGTTGTAATAAACGTGTGTCTCCTTGTTCAACACTGCATATATGAGCGAGATGGCATCGGAGGACTGTGATGGATCCTGACGATGTGGTGAAGCCTTCATCTAGCAGTGGATAAAACAAGGCTGCTGGCTGATAATGATTATACACTTTAGTATGGAACACAAACTCTAATGAATATTAATCATTTACTAAGCAATAATATCTTTCATTGTGCATTTGCCAAAGAGATTATTAGTAATTCCATTTAAAGCTGATGCTATTAAAAAGCAATGTGTGCCCTATATGCAGTCGAGGATTAGCCCATGTTGTACTTTAAAAAGGAAAAAATCCTCCATACAGCAATTTTCCCTTTAAAAAAGACAGATTGGATGTTTATTATTGCAAACATCTGGAGGAAAAAAATCAGGAATGAATGGATATGAACGATTTAATATAGCGTGGACCCAAAACACAGCTATACCTTCATTGCTGAAATTTAGAGTGTAGTAAATTATACATTTGTGTTTCTGTCCCTTAGAGGAAAATGTGTTCCACAGTTTTTTGTTATTTGCATTGTACAAACCCCTTGCATAGTAAATTACCACAACATGATTTTATTACTCTTTGGGTCTTTTGGTAAAGTCTCATAGATAGAAAAATAGTAGATCACGACGTTTCGATCGCAACACAGGCAATTGTCTTCAGGTGAGAGAGAGAAAGCTACTGAAACAAGGTCTTATAAAGGCCTGAGATGGGAGTCCCCTCAGGGTAAGAGGGCAGGGCTAGAGATGGTCTGTGGAAGTGGCAGATCTGAAACACGGTAGGACCGATACCTCAGCCGTGGCTGATCATTGTTTTAATGCTGTGGGTTCACATGAAATAGATTTTTCCAAGACGATGGTACTATACAAACCCACTGGCTATCATCAAAGATTTGTCCATGATGCCATCCAGATATATAAACACATACACAACTTCAACCGAGAAGATGGGTACAAATTGAGCAATAATTGGAAGGACGTTATTAACCAGGTAAAGTCTTAACCTGCTGTGATGTTTCCATCCTTCCTGCCGATGTTAGCTGACTCTCTGAGTTGCATTACTAGGTTGGAAGTCTTTGTATTGACAGGCTGGATGTCTTACTCGCTCTGTCACCGATGCATCATTGACATGCTAATCTCTCACAATACAATGGCCACTTCCACAGCCTCAGGGAGACCATCTCTAGCCCCGCCCTATTACCCTAAGGCTGCCCCCATATATTTATCTGTAGTGATTTGCTTGCCTTTCCTATATTTTGCATTACGATCGTGTTTTTGTATTGTTTGTTGTTGTAACTGTCTTACCCGCCCCTACTGGGCACCTGTGAAAAACAGCTTCAAAGGTCATCAGATTTTTGCTGCGAGCCTCCTTCCACCGCAGGAGGCGAGCAGCACTCTCCTTGATGTTTGGGTTGTTAATGTTGTTTGTTTGAACACTATTAATAATCCTATTAAAAAAAACAGAAACAACAAATGTATTATTGGTTTAGCTGAAACTATCAAAATGACTAATCATAAAGTAGGCTAAAAAGTTGGGCTCAGGATAAATACAAACAAAACGAAGGCCGTTTACAACAAGTTCGCTAAACAATTGACTTTCTGTCAGAGAGGCAATTGGAAAACACAGCAGAGTGTATACATCGGACAGCTATTGAAGATGAACCAAAGAACAAAATAATGATGTAAAAATGTGGACGGGAGTTGGGTTGCTGAGCTTTTTTAACAAGAGCAACAAACCAATCTGCCCCAAGAAGAACCTTTTTAAATGTGTTCATTAGCTGTTAATGGCATATGGATCCAAACATTACTCTTAACAGAGAAAGAGGAACAGCACAATGATTAGACAACATGCACACGATAAAGACGATACATACAGTACTGTTAATGAGTAGGCTTTGGAATTACACTTTGCTCGAGGATTGTGGCTGTCAGCCAAGGCAGGTAATGCGTGTAAGAGGATATCCACCCTTGAGATGGAGCGATGAAATCAACTCATTTGCAAGTGCATGGTGTATTGTTAGATTGCAGGACCGTGAGAGATGGCAATGGCACGGGGAGATCTTCATTCAGCAGTGGAATTGTTACGGCTCATTATGTATGTATGTTATGCTTTTCGCATCCTACTTAGCCAACCGTCATAATGTGTGTGTATTGGGTCGAATGTTGCATGTGGTGACTGATGAGAGCCGTGCGATTTGAAAGTTTGCACGTGACAACTGGTTTATTCGTTACCACAACTACACCGCATACCATTATTAATTCTATACATTTGGAATGGAGAATCGAGTCAAACTGATAATCAAGATATCAATAATTACTTAACAACCTAACTCAATGTTTGCCCAAAATCAATGTAACTCTAGTAATGTCTTTGAGATATTAGACTGATATCAAAGCTGCAAACGAACGTGCAGTTTAAATGATTTGGACAAGTGTGAATGTAAATGATTAATGTAAATGACCAATCGAAGGCACAGTATTCATAGTGGTCAGTGCACATTGTGAAGCTAGTTGTTTTCCCAAGTGATTTAGCTGCAAGCGCTGGTTAAAACATTATTCCTGTTGGACAAAAAGCCAGGGGTGAGCAAACCAAGAGCCCTTGTCTCTCTCTCTTCTTGTCCCTCGGGTTGGTCGGATGACATGGACAATCGTAAGTTCCTATTCTGAGTCTTCACATGGCTCCACAAACCAATACGGGAGATACGGCACTAGCCGCATGGGATGCAGAGCCGTCTGCCTGCACTAAAGGGTGGCTGAAGGGTGATTTAAAAGGGAATGGAGTGAGCCGATGGCTGTCTTTCATCCATACGTGGTGAATTGAAAAGACAGGACATGTAAAACTGTCCAATGTCGGTTGCTGCTGATGCAGCCTGATTGCTTTTTTCACCCTCAACCCTACCTCCTGTAGCCCCCACCTAACTTCCCATCACAATTCTGCTAAGAGTATCAATTCAAGGCATCTTTAAAAAAAAAATTCTGAAAATTACACAAGCAGCTCCAGATGTCATTTTTCTCAATTCCAGATGACTTACATTGTAATATTTGCTTATAGGTCCATAGGGAGATATTCCATGTGCAGTCAGCAGGAAACACACTAAAGGTGTCAAGATAAACATCACAGATCCCCGTTGATAAATTGAGATTGACATAGCGGCATGTTTCAAGTTAATGCCTGGCAATCTCATCAACTGAGGTTACAAACAATAGTTTCCACTCCATCCACAACATTCGTATTTTGATCATTGTCTTTCTCAGAATGAATGAATACTAGCCTTATTTAACGTAATTTTACGTCATATTAATCTAACATTGTGTTTATATTTTAAATGTTAAATATAATTGGATTTACTGTACTTCATTTATAATTTATTATTTTGATTCTGACATTTTTTACTTGGGCCTTCCAAAACTTGAGCAATTACATCCCAATATGTATATACCTTTCCATATTTACCAAGCTTCTTCATTGAAAAGCACTTCCAGTCATTATACATGCATCTAATGAATGGCCACAATCGAAACTTAGACCATGGTGGGATATGAGGCAATGGGAAACAATAATTTTTTTTTTAATTACTGTGTTTTCTGTGCGTTTACATTTCACCTTTTGCCTCATGGTTATTGCATAACTCTGTGGAATTCCTCCATACATTGATCCCAAATATTTCCAAGTGTGCATAAAATACATCTCTCAACACACCTCCAGCGCTCCGACCTGGTTATACATTACTTGAATGATACATTCAAAGAGGGTACTGGTTTGTACCTTTAACCTTCCAAAGCTGTGCAACCCAGCCTTTATCCACAGTTACACTATGAGATCTCTTTTACCAGTGGCAAAATATAGTAGTAGGTTTTTACCCTTTTTAAACCGGTACAAAACTGACACCTTTATTCAAGGCATCATGTTTGCAATAACCACAACACAAGTAGTCAAAAAAGCAAACAAAAAGAAGCAACTCTGTACCAGTTTAAAAAGGGTAAAAACCTACTACTTTATCCACGGTGATTATAATGTCCCCTATGACACTAACGCATACAATTCTAGCTTGCACCTCTGAGAAATTACTTTTATATATATAGCCCAGCGACTCGAGGGGTTTGGCGTCTTTGAATGAGAAGCTCACATTTGCACAAAATAAGTGGCGCTGAGAGACCTGGGGGACAATACTTTTGCCCTCTTACTTGGGGTTCATTGCAGTCTATGTGTTGCAATCACTACAGAGCAGGGATGACCTCAACGCTTCATTTGCTGCCATACAACGAATATCACCTCCTAGATGTCATGTCACTTACACCATAGTTGTATCTGTCCATCTGGCAAAAGCATTGTTGCAAGTTACAAAGATCTGTGCATGCAGCTGTTTTGCCCTAAGCTTAAGAAAGTACATTTGTGGAACGATATGAATAAGCAAACATACAGAATTGCTAATACTGGTAGGAACCACCTGGTTCCACCAGCCCACAGGGGATTATTGTGTCCGTCCGTCGTGCAGGGAGGGGCTGGGTGGGGAGGGGAGGGTGGGGAGGGGCTGGGTGGGGAGGGTGGGGCTGGGTGGGGGGTGGGAGGGGTGGGGCTGGGTGGGGAGAGGCTGGTCACCCCGTGGTGCCCTTATAAAACTCAACGTTTAACCTACTCACGCCGGCTTGTGCCCGCCCTCACAGTCGGGCATATTTGCGGAATACACCACGCCGCCGTTGACCCTGGCCATTGACCGAGCAACCCAACGTTCCTACCAGCTCCCTCTGCAGGAATGTGTTTTAAATGAACACACGAAGAGCACTTGACCCATATTATTGTTGCTCGCGAATGTTCAGGAGAATTTAACAATGAGCAAGACAATTATTTGAAGAACACTATTTGTAGAAGATTGCAGAGTTGTATACTTTAATGATATCTTCACTAATTAAAAAAAAGCATGAACAATAAGCGAGAACATGTAAGATACGTGGCCTTGTTGCTCAGAGGTCAGAGTGCTGAGCCTGCACTCCTGAGATCATGGATTCAAATCTGGGTAGACATTTGTGGTTTAAGCAATTTCTCAAATGTGGCGGTGATTTTATTTCGATTTAAAGCTTTCGTGACTGCAAGGATTCATCTTCTTGGTTCTTTCGGTAAAATTCGTAGTTGTATGGTGAATATGCAGCAGTGTGGTGTGCAGTAGGGTGGGTAGAATAATACATAGTGTAATATTACATAAATATGCTAAATTCCTCTTGATATGCAAATTATTTTGTCAAGGCGCTCTTCCTCCTCCCTCCCAGCTTAAATAGACGCTCCAAGCCCAGGACGTCTCATTCAGACTCTGTCTTATCGACAGACCTGTTCTTCACCTGAGGATGGCTGCTTGCGTTGTGGCCAAAACGTCGTGAGAATTATTTTATTATGTTTTATTTTTATTATTTTATTATTTCCATTCTACGTGACTTTACCGAAAGAACCAAGAATATGTGGCGGTGATGTTAAAGTTTCAGCCCAGTTCACAATGCGTGTACAACAAGACATCAATTGTAGTTTTGCACTTTTTTAATCGCAGAGTGTGTGGGAAAAGTGTGACACCTCTTTTAAGGAAGTTTAAAATACCAATTGAAGGCTTTTCAGAAAAAGTCCTCTGAAACTAATTCCCATGGCTCTGTTTGGCACACGGGGACACATTGATTCGTGTGAGTTCTGAAGTCGATTCTTCATCTTTTGATGTGAAGTCAATTGCACACCGGGAATAAAACTTGGGACAAACAACAAAAATGGCTTAAATGTTAACTGCACATGCAGCTACACCATCTCTGTAGACTGTGACAATTATTTTGTTTTTGGGTAAAAAAGAAACGCCAACTGGTAATACAAATTTCCCTTTCATTTTGTAACTGCAAGAAACATGTAACTTTCTCACACATCAGGAATGAAAAAAATATGCTATCGTTATGACAATTAAACTCATCACATTTTCATTATTTCAACCTGTATGTTGGAATCTGATTTCCAATGTCATTTATTTGTTAGCAACCAACTTTAATGTCAGACTTTATTGTGAGATAAATAATACAGTACAAACATGTGTACTATTAATACAAAACTACATTTACATATTTCACTTGGACTCCCGTTTTTGTTTCATCTGATCTCATTGACTCAGCTACTGACCTGAAAAGAGCAGATTAAGTGAAATTGTTGAGAACATAAGCACAGAATCCAATGCAATGCAGTTAGTTTCGAACTTCTAGCTGTTATCCTCGAAGCGCTCTCAATTCTGAGCTGCTGCTCCCGAACCCATTGGGATTTCTTTACCAAACAAGAAACGAGAGCGTGGATTTATATTCCACGTCCATCTTCCTGCTCTCTGTTCAAAAGCCAAGGGCTACACAGCAATTAAAGGCCAAGCTCTGAATAATGCTTGGCCATGCGCTCTAGATTAAGTTGGCGAACACCAACTGCTCCACCAAATAACATTTGAGGTGGATGTAAACGTGAAGTGTACAGTGAATGTTGCAGACCTGAGGCTATCGCGATGCTTTTATGAATGTACTAGCGGAAGTACCCGGCTTTGCCCGGGTGAAAAATATATTTCTTAAAAACCTTACATATATATACACAGATACTAAGGTATTGTCAAGGCCCGGTGGGCTGTTTGTACATTTCTCCACCAACAAATATATAAGAGGCTTTCACAAGTCCAAAAAGTTGTAGAAAGTGTGGGGTAAATAGTTGATGTCAAAAGGTTTCCGAAAATTGCGGTCTCCCCCCCCCCTCAAAAATATCTTTACCCCTCGTAGGTATATATACTAACAACACCTTACATACAACAGAGGAAGTGGTATCTATTGACTCTGTAGTAGTATCTACTGACTGTACAGTAGTATCAACTGAGCCAGTAGTAGCTACTGACTGTGTAGTAGTATTTAGTGACTGTAATAACTACTGACCATAGTAGTATTTACTGGGCCTACAGTAGTATCTACCGACTATATACTCGTAACGACTAACTGTATAGTATCTGCTGACTCTATAGTTGTATCCACTGACTATAGTAGTAACTACAAAATCTATAGCAGTATCTACTCACTCTATAATAGTATCTACTGACTCTAGTAGCTACTCACCGTGGTAGTATGTACTGACTGTATAGTAGTATATACTGACTGTAGCAGTATTGACTGACTGTAGCGGTATATACTGACTGTTTTAGTATTTACTATAGCGGTATCTACCAACTCGATAGCAGTATCTACTATCGCTACAGCAGTGTATACCGACTGAGGTCGTACCTGCTATCACTACAGCAGTGCATACTGCTGTGTTGGTACCTGTTATGATGACAGCAGTGCATATTGTGGTGGAACCTGCTATGATTACAGCAGTGCATACTGCTGTGGTGGTATCTGCTATGATGAGAGGAGTACATATTGTGGTGGTGGTACCTGGTATGATAACAGCAGTGCATATTGACTGTACTCATCATTCACCCTCACCATTCACCACTCACAACTCACCCTTACCACTCATCCTCACCACTCACCACTCCCACTCACTATTCACCATTCACCCTCACAACTCACCACTCACCAACCTCCCTCACCAATCACCCTCACCACTCACACTCACCAATCACCACTCACCCTCACCACTCACTCTCACCACTAACCCTCACCACTAACCCTCACCACTCTCACTCACCACTCTCCCTCACCACTCAGTCACTCACCACTCACTCTCACCATTCACCCTCACCATTCAGCCTCACCACTCACCCTCACCACTCACCGTCACAACCACCACTCACCCTCACCACTCAACTTCACCCTCACTACTCACCATTCATCCTCACCAATCACCACTGACCAATCACCACTCACCACTCTCCACTAACCCTCACCACTCAACCTCACCACTCACCCTCAAAACTAACCACTCTCTCACCACTCACCCTCACCACTCAGCACTCACCCTCACCACTCACCCTCACCGCTCACCACTCACCCATCACCACTCACAACCGCCACTCACCCTCACCACTCATCCTCACCACTCACCCTCACCACTCACCCTCACAACAACCACTCACCCTCACCACTCACCCTGACCACTCACCACTCATCCTCACCAATCACACCCTCACCAATCACCACTCACCCGCACTGCTCACCCTCACCACTCACGCTCCACCTCACCACTCACCCCTCACTAATCACCACTCATAACCGCCACTCACCCTCACCACTCACCACTCACCCTCAACACTCACCCTCACCACTCACCGTCACCACTCACCCTCACTACTCACCACTCATCCTCACCAATCACACCCTCGACAATCACCACTCACTCTCACCACTCACCACTCACCCTCACAACAACCACTCACCCTCACCGCTCAGCACTCACCCTCACTACTCACCCTCACCACTCACCACTAATCCTCACCAATCACACCCTCACCAATCACCACTCACCCTCACCACTTGCCACTCACCCTCACCACTCACCCTCACCATTCACCCTCACCACTCTCCCTCACCACTCGCCCTCACCACTCACCAGTCACGCTCACCACTCACCCTCACTACTCACCACTCACCCTCAACACTCACCCTCACCTCTCACCACTCACCCTCACCACTCACCCTGACCACTCACCACTCATCCTCACCAATCACACCCTCAACAATCACCACTCACCCTCACCACTCACGCTCAACACTCACCCTCACCACTAACCCTCACCACTAACCCTCACCACTCACCCTCACCACTCACTAATCACCTCTCACAACCGTCACTCACCCTCACCACTCACTCTTACCACTCACCCTCATCACTCACCCTCACCACTCACCCTCACAACAACCACTCACCCTCACTACTCATCCTCACCAATCGCACCCTCACCAATCACCACTCACCCTCACTGCTCACCCTCACCGCTCACCACTCAACCTCACCCTCACCACTCACCCTCACCACTCACCTCTCACTAATCACCACTCACAACTGCCACTCACCCTCACCACTCACCCTCACCAATCACCACTCACCCTCACCACTCACCCTCACCATTTACCCTCACCACTCACCCTCACCATTCACCCTCACCACTTTCCCTCACCACTCTCCCTCACCACTCACCCTCACCACTCACCAGTCACGCTCACCACTCACCCTCACTACTCACCACTCACCTTCAACACTCACCCTCACCGCTCACCACTCACCCTCAACACTCACCCTCACCGCTCACCACTCACCCTGACCATTCACCACTCATCCTCACCAATCACACCCTCACCAATCACCACTCACCCTCACTGCTCACCACTCAACCTCACCACTCACGCTCACCCTCACCACTCACCCCTCACTAATCACCACTAACAACCGCCACTCACCCTCCCCACTCACCCTCACCACTCACCCTCACCAATCACCACTCACCCTCACCACTCTCCCTCACCACTCTCCCTCACCACTCTCCCTCACCACTCTCCCTCACCACTCTCCCTCACCAGTCACGCTCACCACTCAAGCTCACCACTCACTACTCACCCTAACCACTCACCACTCACCCTCAACACTCACCCTCACCGCTCACCACTCACCCTCACCACTCACCCTGACCACTCACCACTCATCCTCACCAATCACACCCTCACCAATCACCACTCACCCTCACCACTCTCCCTCACCACTCTCCCTCACCACTCTCCCTCACCACTCTCCCTCACCACTCTCCCTCACCACTCTCCCTCACCAGTCACGCTCACCACTCACCACTCACGCTCACCACTCACCCTCACTACTCACCCTAACCACTCACCACTCACCCTCAACACTCACCCTCACCACTCACCCTCACCACTCACCCTGACCACTCACCCTGACCACTCACCACTCATCCTCACCAATCACACCCTCACCAATCACCACTCACCCTCACTGCTCACCCTCACTGCTCACCCTCACCACTCACCCTAACCACTCACGCTCACCCTCACCACTCACCCCTCACTAATCACCACTCACAACCGCCACTCACCCTCACCACTCACCCTCACCACTCACCCTCACTACTCACCACTCATCCTCACCAATCACACCCTCAACAATCACCACTCACCCTCACCACTCACGCTCAACACCCACCCTCACCACTCATGCTCACCACTAACCCTCACCACTCACCCCTCACTAATCACCACTAACAACCGCCACTCACCCTCCCCCCTCACCCTCACCACTCAACCTCACCCTCGCCTCTCACCCACACCACCACCACCACTCTCCCACACCACCACCACTCTCCCACACCACCACCACTCTCCCACACCACCACCACTCTCCCACACCACCACCACTCTCCCACACCACCACCACTCTCTCCCACACCACCACCACTCTCTCCCACACCACTACCACTCTCTCCCACACCACCACCACTCTCTCCCACACCACCACCACTCTCTCCCACACCACCACCACTCTCTCCCACACCACCACCACTCTCTCCCACACCACCACCACTCTCCCACACCACCACCACTCTCCCACACCACCACCACTCTCCCACACCACCACCACTCTCCCACACCACCACCACTCTCCCCCTAACCACTCTCCCCCTCACCACATGTTAAGGGCGATCCTAAAGGAATCTACAACCTTCGATGATTCCTTTGCGCGATTCAAAGAATCGATTTCTGGCGCATAGGAGGTTTCCATTTTTAATTACAGAGTTTTATTTTCATTCTTATGTTATGTTTTAAAGTTTTCAGGAGTTTTTAATTATATTTTAGTCCCGGTCAACGCCGGATATTTCCCATTCGTAGCAGTTTATATCAACTCTATAACCAACTAATATTAAACGGAAATAAGGCGATTCTAAATGAATCTACAACCTTCGATTCCTTTTTGCGATTCAGAGAATCGATTTTTAGCGCGGTCAGGTTTAGAGTTTAATTACACAGTTGTATTTTCATTGGGATGTTATGTTTTAAAGTTTTCAGAAGATTTTAAATGTATTTTTCCCCCGGGCAACGCTGGGTATATCGAGTTTATACCACAAAGTCGACGCCTGACAGAGTTGCGTGTCGAGGCCTAGTACCGTGCAGAGCCTCCGGCCTCGCCTAGATTGCCCAATCGGCTGAGGCTGGGTGCTGGGGCCGTTAACCCCCCCCCGCGCTACAATAATACTGTCTAATCGCTATAATTTTATTATCTACCGACCCTATAATAGTAATTGCACACATTGGGGTGGGGGGGGGAGTGAAGAGGACGTGAGACTTTGATGAATTTACCTCAGAATCACGTGTTAATGCGTGCGCATATTTTTAATGGTAATTCAAAATGGTGTCCACCCCCTAGCGAACGCGTTGCTATCCGTTGCCAGGGGCAACCGCCGTGGTCCGCGCCGGCCGGCAAGAGTAAATAAATAAATAAAGCGTTAAATAAATAAATAGAAATCGCACTAAATCGATAATCGGTCCGATTTAAAGTTTAGAGACGAAAAATCGGAAATGCCTAAGTTTACCACGGGGCCGGGGGCGTGCCCACCTGCAAAATGTAATCTCGCCGAACCCCACGGTCCGAGAGTTACATCCCCCGCAAGGGAGCGTACGCAGACGGACGGACGGACGGACGGACAGACAAAAAATGAATTATATAGGTTAGATACGGTAATACGGCCCGGTTCACATCCTAAAGTACTCATGGAAAAAAATATATAACACAGCACCTTCAAAATGATAAATATAATGTATATCATTTCCAGGTGATGTTCAGGGTTATTTGAATGTCCTGGAGAAGAGGCATTTTGTAGGTAGCGTAATGCAGCAATCACTCGAGCAGATTAAATGAATATTGGCAATTGGATGGCTTGATAGGGAGCTGCCTGAGGCAATGCACTATGCTGACAAGCCACATTATCATACAGCAACATTTGGATATGAGTACCCCAAGGTTCGTGGCATAATCTTCAGCTCGTTTGCCATGCAATCGCTTTATCAAGAAATCACGATGCCATCATACCATTTGTACGAGTACGGGATTAAGTGTTGGGATTTTAAACTAAATTTTAAATGAATATGCTACTTCTACTACTATAATGTGAATATGGTTAATAGTAATCTGGCTTATTTGTAGCATTAACCTCCTACTCTTTCATTGCAAACCATACATTATTCAATGGGTCGTAACTTATTTAAATGAAAAAACCAATGTAACTAGAATAGGGGAAATCTTGTCTAAAATAGATAAGGTTAAATTTGATCCATAAGTCATTTTACAGCCTTAATTATAGATCTTTACTTTATTCCATTATGATCTCTGCGATGTGAAATTAATTCTAAAAGTGAAACTATGAAAAAACACCCGTAAACAGAAGCATCAATCGTGATGTCGGTGCAAAACATTCATAGCAACATGCATTAATTTGCCATTATTGACAATGGGTCATTACACTCTGCAAAGGCTCTCGCCAAATGTCACATTATTTTTGCAAACCACATTCAATTGCACTCTTAACGTCAATGGTAAGGCAATGGTCGATATTTGTGTGAGTCATGCTTAGAGTTGTGGCCAGGAGCCACAACAAACCAAAGCCATGCCTCTTGTTAAAACAGGGGCAGCACCTGGCTGTTGTTATTGCAATTCCAATATTTTAGCAGCATTGAAGAACCACCCATTGTGCTTATGTTGTATTGTAGAAGATTTTGCTCTATTGTCTTTTGAACGGACTGTTTTTTAAATGATGAAAAATATTTTATAAGGTAGTTTTGGCAGTTTTGAATAAAAAAGAAATTGTAAATGTTGTGGATTCACTCTTCAACACACCGGTGGACTAAAGTAGTGAACTATTTGTCTTTTGTCAACGTGACACTTTTTTTGCTGATTGGCCATGTCGGGTGGTGGAGGGTTACGACACATTTATAAATAACGTGATCTAAATCAAAAACTTTATTATGAATAATATTGGTCGCGAAAGCCTACGTGTAAAACTGAGTTTTGAAGACAAATTCAAGTTATTTCCTTAATGAAAAACTGCTTAAAATGCAGCTTAATATATTAACACAGAGGTGCACACGTTAAATATATGAATGCACATATATTGTGGGTCTATGATAGATACGCCAAGAGGATTAGCTTGCCATTACTAGCAACTGTTCAGCATAGCAGCAGGCTTATTACAACTAACGGTGCATATGGGCCAACGTAATTTTGGTGACGTGAAATATTTTAGTGAAAACATGTATTTAGTTAATGTGTTTTTTGATGCCAAGGTACTGATCACAGCAATCCTGCCGAATACTGACATAGCCACTGAGTGTGCCTCTGCATGGAGACTGTTGCCAGGAAACATCATTCGTGCAAACTTTACATATCCATGTGTCCAGAGAACAAAAGGAAGTAACCTTCATGTTGAAATATGATTGATTGCCCTTACAGATAACATCGTAAATGGGAAAATGCGAATGTAATGATTCAGCGGTAATATAATGTGATTGTTATTTCATTACAATGTAGTGGTGCTTTATCACTATTGCTATTGTCTGAGCAAACTCGCTCTTTTGATTCCTGAAAATGCCGATTACATGCGTATGAATTTCAAATATATTACTGCAACAAATGTTTCTTCTAAATTCTGAGTCATGCAAAAATGAATGGCAAACACAACCTCCGATATAAATATGTGGCGCATAGGCTTCTGAAAAAGAGCTATATAGCTCAGTGGGCCTTACCTGGTAAAAAAAAAAAATTGTTGAGTTTTTCATCAGATTTAGTATATGAACACTAATATTTGCCACTAGTTAATACAATCTCGTTAACCAACACGTGTGACGTTGTCTACACATTTAGACTTGATTTACTCAAACACTTATGCTGCCATCCAAGGTGCATGGAGAACAGAAATCCATTCTTGGATAACGAAAGGAGGGCAGGCGATGTGGCAGCACTGGGACATTAGATGAGGCTTACAGTGCCGTGACGTCACAACCCCCATCATGTCTCCAAGTGGGAACCCAAGGGACACGGTGGAAACCCATAACATCGATCCACTGCCCAGAATCCGTTTATTTTTTTCTTGAAGTCCGATTTCCTAACGACCAGATGTCAAGCTCAGAGGTGAGTTGCATTTAAATGAGCCAGATAATGGTGTACAAGTATAAGTGCCATTATACTAATAGACCATTCCATGCCTCATTGCCTTAGTTTGTAATAAATGTTCGCTGCATGTCTGCTTTTGGATTTGGCTTTTAAAGCTGTCAATGCCCACGCAGGGATTATTAATTGGGGCACATTATTGGTGTCAATACATTCTACTTACATGTGTTTTATTGCAATGGTCTATATTTTTCAGTGGGTTGAATGGACAATCATGTTCATTGAAATAGAATTTGTAAAACTAGTCTAATTACACATAATGTACTTAAACAGTGAAAAAGACATATGCATGCAATACGGTATTAGCTTTGTTACACTTAAAATGTTGACCTTATTTCCAGCGTCTAAAATGTAATCACTTTGTTAAAATAAATTCCTGCCAATTTAGTAATAATGGAACAATCACACGAATTTGTATACTGTATGTGTCAGCAGGGCATAATTAAACTCCAAATTCATGCATATTTGTAATACATTTTGAGTGACACCGACATATATCAGTGTACAACCGCTTTCTTTCTGAACACGTCGGTTTTCACAGCCATAAATGATGAATATTGTTTTTGGTTAGGCACCATGTAACGCTCTGATCGTTCTGAATTTCCTGCATCTTGTCCTGATGATGCTTGACGTAGGTTTACACAACATTTCGTATCTTATGGCTAAATTTGGATTGTAATGCATGTTGAACTTCTTTCACACCCTACGTATCCAACCGCGCTAATCGGAGGTGCAGTTGTAAGAATTGTTCTTGAACTTACCGGTGAGCTAAAAGAATAAAAACCGACACGTTAAACACTTGCAGACTCGATAGTTGAATATGTTTGTCACTAATTCGGTCAGATCGTGTGGCCAAATCCTAAAAGTCTATGATGAATCAGGTGTCTTCTTGATGACAAAAATTAAGCGGCTTGAAGCTTCAGAGCAAGGCTCTTCAGGAGTGATCCAAACAGGCTATCTTGGCCTCATAAATTTAGCCTGTGGTTGCCGCACTGCAAGCAGAAACATGCCAGAAAGGTTTTGGAAGAGGACATCTATTATATATTCAGTCAAAATTATAATACATATTCACTGGTTAAACGATGATCAAGGAGCGGTTTCAGGCGGCGTTAACAATTAGTATTTATAATAAATGATGAAAGCTCAGTCAAAATAGCACGACTGAAAAATACTGTTATGTCCTAGAATGTGCATTTTTAACCTGCAAAACTCATCGTGCATCGTAATCAGTACAATTATTAATTTTATTTTGGTTGGTAAACAAATGACATACACAGCAATGAATGGTAAACTTCTATTGTATTTTATTTTTTTCAACTAAGTGGCATAAACGGTATGCTATGAAAAATGTATCCCCAATGTTTGGAGTTGTGATTAATTTATTTAGCAATTAGTGAATTGTCAAAATAGCAGGGACCAACACCATGGCAACATTTATGAATGGACATTTCAGGGCCAAAATAAAACACATTCCTGTGGAGGGAGCTGGTAGGAACGTTGGGTTGCTCGGTCAATAGCCAGGGTCAACGGCGGCGTGGTGTATTCCGCAAATATGCCTGACGGCGTGAGTAGGTTAAACGTTGAGTTTTATAAGGGCACCACCGGGTGACCAGCCCCTCCCCACCCAGCCCCACCCCTCCCACCCCCCACCCAGCCCCACCCTCCCCACCCAGCCCACCCAACCCCTCCCCTCCCCACCCAGCCCTACCCTCCCCACCCAGCCCCACCCTCCCCACCCAGCCCCTCCCCCCCCACCCAGCCTCTCCCTGCACGACGGACGGACGGACAGAATAATCCCCTGTGGGCTGGTGTAACCAGGAGGTTCCTACCAGTATTAGTGCTCTTCATAGACTCCCACTGCTCTGAACAATCCAATGTGTTATATTATGGAGACCGAGCAGAACTCAACATTTGCATTTCACCCCTGAATATATTGCCATATGCAGGAATATAATTTTGGATTACAAAAGAGTCCATGACATTCGCATGAAGTGTAATGGACTCCTTAATCCACATGTGGATGGTATGCATAGCTATGGCTCATCTTTGCACTTCAAAAAGCAAGAGAAGCTTCAATATAGAACCCTTGACTCTTGCAGGAATTGTAATGCCAGTGAGCTCATCGTGTAAATGGCATTGGCTTTGGCAATGATCCAGGTGCCTCCTGTTGCATTTGGGAACACTAATTTAAGGTTCAATATAAGCACTTTGAGCGCCTTCGTAAGGGTCACACGAGGTTAAATCAGGCTGGGTGCTATCAGTATAGTACCCGAAGACCAAACATCTGTTTGTAGCTCTGTAGAGCATAGCTGTCATAGGGCGAGATTGAAAGATGATGCTGTGGAATAATGTCTGAAGTCACTTCAATATTCAGGTGAGAGGAACACCATCTCATGCCTGCAGAGAGAGTTTCGTGGCAATTAAACTCAATTGTTTCAAGTGGCAGAGTTGGAAACGATTGAGTACCACATTTGACAAGAGGCGACTGAAACACAGATTTGAACCAAGGGTCTCTCTCTGTCTGTTTTCACAAGGCTCTGTGAAGAAATTGCTTTTTTAACAAAAATACAAACGGAGCTGTAAAGAGAAAAACTGATGCACAATATGGATTTTTTTAAAATAGATTTGGTTTATATCACACAGAAAAGCTGTGCTGCTGTGTTTTTTTGAATTTTTAAGGATTGTTTACATTTATCCGACTGAAAATCCCAAAAATGCTCAAATACTATAACATTGACCCATGTGACAGATTTGTTTTTTACTCCATTTAGGTCTGAGAAGAAAACTTGGCGAAACTCCCTAATAATTCGCAATTATTGTGAAGACGAACGGAGTCACAGGTCACGTGCCGCACTTTCCCCTGCAATACGCGATTCTAGCGCAGATGGCACGATTTTTAGCACAGTCCGCGTCTCATTCCTCCCATAACCCAGGAGCAGTCACCTCCCAGCAGGGGATGCAGGCAACGTTGCCACTCCTAACAATTTTTTATTTTCTCACCGGTGGCACGCCACGCAGCACGGTATATATATGGATATTTTATTGCGGATTAGAGAATCAAATTCCGTGGTGGGCGGGAGACATTTCTGCTGTACAAAGAAGAAATGCAGTCCATCTGTTCTTACGAATTCGTCATTGAACTTAATACCCCAGGGATGTGAGACCCAAAGAGGCAATACAAGGATTGAGCCACTTAGCTTCACACATCTGCTCCTGGCAGTATCCTATGGTGGCAGCATTTGACTATATTGCTTTGATCCACAGTACATAAATACCCGTTTATTTAGTGTAAGCAGGTCTCAGGCACACTACATATGGAGAGCTATGGAAAATACACTGCGTGGAAGATGGTCATTGGCTCAACACATTGAACTAGAAATGCCTAATTGGGATATTTTGTAAAACAGGAATGTTCTCAGATGTGTTTTTTTTCTTCCATCGCCATGCGATCGCTGAACCTCAAAGTAATATGTACATGTTCACAGAATTCTTGAACGGAATGTGTGTTGAATTTAAAATACAAACTGACTAGAAACATGTCAAGCTGACATTTTTATATCTTTAATGGTCCTTTAGTCGTTTGGAAAATGCAGCACAAGACAACATGTCATATTTTATGAAAAGTAACTAAGGTATACCAAAAATAGCTGTAACATTTACTAAGTAGGTTTGCAATTCCACTGCATATATTACCACTATCTGGGACACTTCTAAGGTAAATATCCTCATTCAAAAATAGGAAACGACTTTAGGCCATTAAATACATCCTAATGTTTAACTTGCAATTTGAAATGGAGATTCACCTACATACATGTGTAGTGTCAGTGATTCGGAGACGAGGTTTGTAGGAGGCACCTTCTTTATTTAGAACATTCACTGTCTCGCTTGCACACTCTCTACAGTCGCTTAGCCTCGCCTATACACAACGCTAGCCGTCTAACACTGATGGCGCTGACTGAGACAGCCAACAACTCTCTGGCAGCGCAATATCCAGCGAAGACGTTCAGCGACAACAGCGACGAGACGACAGCAACGACGAGACGAGTCCACTCCCAGAACCGGCAGCCTCGAGCTCCCGCTCTCTGCTCCTTTTATTCTACCAGCGCGGCCTGGCTCTGCCCTGTCCATGCGTCCCTTCTCGAACCCACTAGCAAGCTCCAGGGGCTTCCAGACAGGGTCCTCCGTGACCCTTGCCCTAGTTCCTCCGCCCTGCCAACACACACCCGTGCTCACGCTCACCGGCGTGTGTGCTGTCTGTCCACCACAGTTGCCGCTGCTGTCCACCAGCCGGCGCTATTACACTACACATATTCTTGGTTCTTTCGGTAAAGTCACGTAGAAGGGAAAAAATAACACTACACATGTTACAACAATTCTAAAACAGGCAACACATCGCGGTGAGCTTCGTACACAACCAACAAATGTTGACACGTTGCTTATAACACTTCCAGGTAAAATTTTGCAAAAAAGTTAGCATTTTGGGGGTATTTTCCCCTGTTAGCCTGCTGTCTTGTGCAGGGTTGCACTTATGGTGTGATTTTGTCAGCTAAGCTGTGCTCTTTACGTTCAAGCTCAGGGATAACACATCACAGGATAGGACTTCAATGGGAAATATTAGTTGTTTGTCTAAGATGGTAAAACCATCAGAAATTTTCTTAACATTGTGGCCAACTACATGACCTCACTCATCTTGCATCACTCACCGCCACTTTCCATGGGGGTCCCAGCTTGTCAGTGTTCACGGCACACTCCACAGTCCACATCCTTTAGTAGCATGATTGTACAAGGGCACTTGTACCTACACAGATGTGGCATATCTACTTTGGATAATTAAAATTTACGCTAGAGCTCCCGCAACCTGAACCTCCACTATGCTCAGTGTGCCATGAATGCACGCCTTGTCATCCATCCACAAAATCATAATGCAAATTTAGGCAGCTGGATATCCCAGTTAGGGCTGCTGTCACTGTGGCAGGGGGCAACAGTTTCATTTTCACAGTCATCTGATAATGCTGTGGGTATTAATGAAGCTGATATAATTCAAATTCGGTAGAGCAAAATGCGTTGGTCTCATAATGCAAATCATATATTTGAAGACTTACTGTACAACGAAATAGTTGCAACACTTACAGGCATCCAGATCAATCTCAGGTGCATGCAAATACAACAAAACATCAGGAGTTCTCGCAAATAGTATACATTGTGATTCTAATCATGTTAATCGGGCCAACATTTAATTTTTTTAATGATTGCATTATCATACATAAAAAAATATATTATGTCCGACTGAACCCTCATGATTGAAAACACTTTTTTGCGACCTGCATTACAATAGCCTGAGTGTAACGCCTGGTTGTATCAGACAATTCATTTCATGAGTCACACCAGGCATGGTTTCATGGAAATTATCAATTTATCATCTAACATTGACATGGCAGGCCTCTTTAGAATAATGGTGGAAATGTCTGAAGGACTTTGATCATCCATGGCGTTGAGGCCAATGATTAACAGGTAACATCTGTATTCTTGTGAATCCCTGCAGTCATGCAATCTTTAAATCAAAAGGTAACATCTGTTGTAGGCCATACATCCCCCCTATCCAAATCGTTTTCTCGTCCAATAGCTAACGGACGGTGCAAGAAAGTATTGAGATTATTTTTGCAAGAATTTTCAATCTGAGTGCAAATGTAAATAACCATAGCTACAGCACACAAACTTGGATTGCCATGCTTGGCAGCAAAGTTCATGACAAGAAATTTCTTTGAATATCTGACACCACGTCAAGAGGTCAGCTGGAGGGGGTAATGAGAAATAGAAAGACCATTCTGAATGCTAACGATGGCCAATCGGAAACAGTTTCAGGCAAAAGTGCGTCGATGAGCTTTATTTAACCAGATAAAAGGGCAATATTACCGTAATCGAAACCTTTGTCTTCATAAATATACTACAGATGAGTTACACAATGTGATAGATTAACCAATACACAAGTATGAGATTGACCAAACCACATTTCTTAAAAGAAGTTCTGATTCATGTAGCTGCAACAGCAGTAGCACATTTTGCTTTATGTGCATTGGGGACAGTACATCACAAATTGGTCGGCAGTGGTGCACAAGCACATTTTTAAAAATAAGTTAAAAGCTTTTAAGGCAGTGTTAGTGACGAACGTGGTGATTTTTTTTGTACATGTCACAGGCTATATGTGTGTATGAGAGAGGTGGTGCAGTGGTTAGCGCACTGCGCTACAAACCCGGTGCCCCGAGTTTGATTCCCGCTCACGACCAACAACAGTAGCGATTATCTGAACTCGTCCTGGGCCTCCCTTAGGTCGACTCAGCCATAAATAATAACCTGGGGCTGTGTATAAACTTCAGCACTGGGCATACAACGGCAGCCGGGCGTGGTGTTGACCACCCAACCCCTCGTGTGACATGTCAGCCTTCATAGGTGCTCGCTAACATAACTTGTTCCAATAGTCTATTAAAGGCTATTACGGGGCATCTTTGTACGAGAGAGAGGGAAGGAGAGAGTATATTTATATAGAACTTGTTAAAGGCTGGGATCTCCATGATTGATTCGCACAAGTGTACCCAAACATTCTGACGCTCTTGAGCAGATGTGCTGCCAGTCTCACCACTTGATGGTACCATTGTCTAAATGATCAATCCCAGTGGCAATTTCAACGTTTTATTGTTCATATATATGAAACATTATTTTATTTTTTCTGTCAAGTTTTCCAATATGGCATGGAGTGCAGCAGATCATCAAAAGATATCTATGCTAGGTGTAGCGTTGCAAGGGTAACGCACACTTAATATTGTAATTTATAATATACAGCCCCTTATCAATCCACTGCTTAATTAAGGCCTTCCTACACCATGTCGGTCATTATCCGGGCAGGTCTCATTTGTATTTATGTATGTTGAACTTTTTTTTTTGCACCGGACCTAGCCAACCGTGCTAATCGGAGGCGCAGGGGAAGGGAAACAAGCCACTGATTTTGGAGACTGAGAAAAAATTCCCCAATGCCCAAGAGCGCAGGACAAACCACACTGTCACAGCCACACTGTTACCCATTTTGTCTTTTATGAATTTTTTTACATTTATTTTACCATCAACACTCTCTCAATCAAGTCTACTTTTTCTCTTCTTGGTTATTTCAGTAAAGTGACGTAGAAGGGAAATAATACAATAATAAAAATAAAACATAATAAAATACAATTCTCACGACGTTGTCTTTCCAACAGACCTGTTCTTCACCTTTTTATTATGTTTTATTATGTTTTATTTGTATTATTTTATTATTTCCCTTCTACGTGACTTTACCGAAAGAACCAAGAAGATGAATCCCTGCAGTCACGAAAGCTTTAAATCGAAATTTAAGTCTACTTTATAAATAAAATAAAAACGCCTGGTTTGGATATGTAACTCACAGCAACCCTGTAAAGACAACACAGGTCACAGGGCGGTGACCACGGCAAAAGTCAACAAGCAACTTTGAGTTTGCATGAATTACAACAAAGTAACCAAGAAATCACTCAGTATTACTCGCCAATGGATACACAGTTCAGAAGAAAATATGAAAGGGAAGGCAAGTACTTACATTTGCGTTTGGACAAAGTAATTGCAACACAATCACTGGATTTGCCAAGTGTTCATAGTCGGCCACAACTCCGTTTTATGTTATCGAAATTTACCAGCGAGGTCGCTTGAGGCAAAACAGAAACAAAAAGTTAGAAGACATTTGTGAAAATCACGCATATCTAATTAAACGCAAAACACCGTTCACGAGTCGACCAATCGAAATATATTGTAGGGAAAAACACTTCTGGCATCACTAACCCTGTTCAAATTAAACTACACTGATAATGACTGCAGGTATTGTGGTCTATGCAAACATGACTCCTTGTAAAAAAGGTGTCAGTTTTGTTGCCAGATAGAAGGGTAAAAAAACGATTATCATATTTTTTAATGGCAAATGAGATTCCAATGGTTAAACTACACTGGTATTTTTTTGCTCAGGGTATTCTGGGTGGTGTTCTCGATATCCCGCAGACAAAGGAGGGCTGAGAACCTCCAAGTCCCAGTTCCAAATTACTCTCTCCTGCTGTTGTGGAGTGACTCATGCTGCCAGCTATGGCTGCAAAGTTTGGTCGTACATGTTATAGGTATCGTTTATTGTTAAATTGGAATCACAGTTCCTATAATCACATTGTTTTTATAGCTTTATTTTGGTGATATTCGAAAACATGGTTAAGCCATGTTTGTTTGTTGAAGTACGGAGTTATCCTGATGAATTGAATCTAAATTGTCTTATGGTTGTTATTGTTCGACTTGCATCCCACTGGGATTTTTGCACACAGCGTTGATATACGGTGCTTTTTTCTGAAATATTTTTACTGGTTTTTCCTGAATGTTTCTGTTGCGAAACGTCACTTTAAGATGTTCTTTGTTCATGATTTGTTTGTTGCGGTTGCACCCGAGTCAAGAGCCTCATGGCTCACAGGGCTACACCTAATAAATGCAACTGAAACTCCCAGGATTCCTGTGCAAGCTCACAGAAAACAATGACGTAGTTGATCCCTGTAAAAGCTCACAGAAAATAATAACGTATTTAATCCCTGTGCAAGCTCACAAGAAACAATGACGCAGTTGAACTTGCAAGGCTCTTGTCGCAAGGCTGCAGCAGCAATAACAAGGTGGCACTCGCAGAGATCTAGTCATAGGATCACAACAGCGATAAGATGCGGTCGTAGGTTCGTAGAACTCGGTTGCAAAGGTCAAAGCAGCATTGACCTTTATATTCTGCATGATATAGGATGGTCAAACAACTCGGGAGGCCTTCATCCAGCAGAGGATTGACAATGGATTGTGAATTATTATTGCTACCTCGCCTGGTATACAGGAGGTCGTGGGTTCAATCCCGACGCCCGTATATTTGTAGTTTGTATGGCCTTCTCGTGGTCACGTGGACTTTTCTCCAGATCCTCCGGTTTTTCCCTCCAGATTGAGAAACGTGCGTTGAGCGTATTTGGCTGTTATACATGTCCACGTGATAAGCCACTTCGTTGAGCTATCATTTCTGATCAGGTCGCTTCTGAAAAAGAGCTGTATAGCTCAGTGGGTCTTACCTGGTAAAAAAAATGAGTTTAGTTTTAGTTTAGACCAGGTCGTAGGTTTGTAGGACTTGGGGTCGTAGATGAGATGTCACTGTTGCGGTAACTTCAGTTATCTCCAGACACTGGCAAGGGTCGGGCTCTCCAGGGAAGTCCAGTAAAGTACTGACAAAATATCACTGTCCAAGTAACTCAAAGCATTACCTGACACTCACACTGTAGTGCTTACATGTATCACATCATCCGGTGGCACAGTGGTTAACACCCTGCGCTATTAACTTGGCCACCTGCACCTGACATGAATCAGAACTTATTTTAAGTGATATCTGAACCAGTGCTGTGCCCCCCCCCACCCCCCCAGCATCACCAGCCATCACTGATCAGCACGGTAAAGTATGGTGAAACAACGCCCATGACTGACACAGCATGGGAGGTCTTCATCCAGCTGTGGATTGACAATGGATTGTGTATTGTTCTTATTATTACTACATATTATGTATTTGCCAACACAAATAAACCTCCCTGACGAATGAGCATCCTGACGTCACTGACCATCATGATATTAATTGGCCAAAGCATCCTGTTGCACTGCTCTTTCAAGTGACTAATGCATATGTTACCTTGGCAATCCTAACGATTGCTTTGGTAAAGCACTGAAAAGCAGGTGTTTATTCTGATAAATGATTGTCACAAAGAGAACATTTAATCCTTGCAAATATGCATTTTTTGATGCATAAAATTCAACTACAGTACTGCATCACATTTGGCATGTTCACCATTGAATTTATGTGTAATTTCAGCTAGGAAGCTTGAAATTCCAGTTCACAACAGATGTGTGCACATAACCAAGATTGCATACAATCTATGAAATGCTCCATACAATGTATGGATCCCAGCATGGGGTGTTTCATGTTTGACATGCAAATGAGGTGTCAGTCTGACACAGGCAAGGCGGACATTATCGGTTCCCTGTCGCAGATAAAATGTGTGCACCGTACATGAAAGGAACTGCGCAGTAAACACTGGCAAAATGGCCATCAAGGGGGTGGGGAAAAATGTTAAAAATGTCCATTATTTAATATGAGCAACGAAAATCCGCAACTAGACAGGACCTGTTACTGGGTAGTTAATGAAAACGATGTATCTTTTTTAAAATATAATCTTGCAAACATATCTCATTAAAACTGACCTAAATGGGAGTATAATTGGTTTTACCTCTGAGTTTGTCGTATTTATTTGATTGAATTACTGCAGCTGTTGTTCTGCATCTACATCAGCCATATACGAAACAAGAAGACTGAATTACAGTACTTCTTTGCAGAAAGGCCGACGGAAAGGAGTCTCACTGAGGAAACAGCACATTAGTGTATTCGTTCCCCTGTTTAAGCACAATACTTGTGGGTGCTTACCGTTTATATGGAGTCCTCAAAATATGTGAAAATATTGCATTTTGTATGGCCAGTGATCGCTCACCATGATAATGAAAGCTGCAAAATAGAGAAGCAATTTGCTTTTTGGAGCAAAATAATGACCATTTCTATCGTTCCATACCATAGCTAGCCTAACAAGGGCATGATTGGAATGAAAAGGTTGACAAAATATTTTACGAACGGGATATATAACCGACATAGTTTACTGAAACAGAAAACTGTATGAAGTCATATGAAATGAACGTTATGTTGTAGTTTAAAACGCAAATACATTGCGGGGAAAAAATATATATTTATAATACCAATCTTTCAGGCGGCTGCCCTGTTTTCCGACTCAGAAATGGCAATGGTTAGTTTGATGCTCCTTACAGCTGCGGCCCTTGTAAAATTCTGCAGTCTGATCGGTCGCTTAGATTTGTGTCGCAATCCCAACAAGTGCTTTGCTTCATGTTGTGTTATATATTCGAGCAGGTTACATCGTTTGTGGTTCTAACCACAAAATTGTGGATCACTTGTGGTCCCTGGTGTCTCATAGAGCACAAGTCACTCCTTTACTGCGAAATCACATTGTGCACCTCCTCTGAACTGCAAGGGGAAATTTTTTTTTTTTAACCTGCTCATAAATCTTCACATATCAAGCAAAAACAACGTAAATATATATATTTTTTATTCGACCACCTAATAACATCTAAACATCCATGCAAATAAAAATCTCAAATTGTATCGTTGTGGGTTTTATTTTCAAGTACAAATATATGGTGTACCATTTCCACAGTTACACCAAATACTAGTCCGATGAGCTAAAACGTGATTTTTCACAGATGTGAACAAAATATGATTGAGTGAGATGTCCCCTTTGCTTCACCATCTACATTCGAATCAATCACGTGGCTCAGATTATAATATATTACATTCTGTCCTCTATGCAGAATGGAAGGCCATACATACAGCATAGCAGGTGAGTTTGTGTCCATCTGCTTGCAATGAACAACGCCATACTTTCACAGAAATGAACAGAGGTTTTTTCTTGCACATACAGTATCCCCATTTTCCCGCATTAACGCCTCTGATAGTTTGGCATGCAATCTCTGTGACTGCTAAGAAGACTGGCGACTGGCAAAGATATCAGACAAGATCACTAAGTGGACGCAGGTTATTGAGCCGTAATGCGTTCAGAAAGAAAAGAGCATCGGAATGCAAGCAGGCATTCATACTGTGCCAAAAGTACAGTAGTTCATCTTGAAACAATGTATGTATCTTTGGCTAATTCTCCACGAATACCCCCAAGCGTTAACGCACATTAATTTTCAGCTTCGTTCCATTAAATGAATGTGTCCTTTGTCTCTCTCGCGATCAATTTAGTTTTAACTCTTAATTGCCATTGAAAGCAATATACAATATTCTTTGGGTCTTTCGGTAAAGCCACGTAGATAAAAAAAAATCACGACGTTTCGATCGCAACACAAGCAATCGTCTTCAGGTGAAAGAGAGAGGGGGAAATCTGCTGAGGCAGGCTGTTTATAAAGGTTTAGAGATGGGCGGGGCAGCTAATGCCGATGTAGGAGTAGGAGAGATAACATTTGAGGAGCGAGTAGGAGAGAGAAATTTGCTTGTAAATGTAAGCTCGGCGAGTGGCAAGCCGCCATTTACTAACACACCTCAAGGTTGGCTGTGTTAGTGAATGTAACTCAGAGAGTCGAAAATAACTGCTAACATAGGTAGGTAGGATAGGAACATCACAGCCAGTTACGACCACAAACTGGCTAATAACGTCCTTCCAGTGATTGCTCAGTTTGTACCCATCTTCTCGGTTAAAATTGTGTCCGTGTTTATATATATCTGGATGGCTTCATGAACGAATCTTTGCTGATAGCCAATGTGTTTGCAGCAGAGGTGGGACAAAGTCATTGTTATGCAAGTCCAAGTCGAGTCGCAAGTCATCAAATTCATGACTCGAGTCTGACTCGAGTCCAAGTCACATGACTCGAGTCCACATCTCATAGGTGGGACAAAGTCATTGTTATGCAAGTCCAAGTCGAGTCGCAAGTCATCAAATTCATGACTCGAGTCTGACTCGAGTCCAAGTCACATGACTCGAGTCCACACCTCTGGTTTGCAGAGTACCTTCGTCTTGGAAAAATCATTTTCACGTGTGCCCACCGCGTTAAAATAATGATCCGCCACGGCTGAGGTATTTGTCCTACCGTGTTTCAGATCTGCCACAATTTCAACCGAGAAGATGGGTACAAACTGAGCAATCACTAGAAGGACCTTATTAGCCAGTTTGTGGTCGTAACTGGCTGTGATGTTTCTATCCTACCTACCTACCTATGTTAGCAGTTATTATCGACTCTCTGAGTTACATTCACTAACACAGCGAACCTTGAGGTGTGTTAGTAAATGGCAGAGGTGGGACAAAGTCATTGTTATGCAAGTCCAAGTCGAGTCGCAAGTCATCAAATTCATGACTCGAGTCTGACTCGAGTCCAAGTCACATGACTCGAGTCCACATCTCATAGGTGGGACAAAGTCATTGTTATGCAAGTCCAAGTCGAGTCGCAAGTCATCAAATTCATGACTCGAGTCTGACTCGAGTCCAAGTCACATGACTCGAGTCCACACCTCTGGTAAATGGCGGTTTGCCACTACGTCATCCGGGCCCTTGCCGAGCTTACATTTACAAGCAAATTTCTCTCTCCTACTCGCTCCTCAAATTTTCTATCTCCTCCTTGCTCCTCAAATTTCTCTCTCCTACTCACTCCTCAAATGTGTCTCTCCTATTCGCTCCTATATTGGCATTAGTTGTGCCGCCCATTTATAAACCTTTATAAACAGCTTGCCTCAGCAGATTTCCCACTCTCTTTTTCACCTGAAGACGATTGCTTGTGTTGCGATCGAAACGTCCTGATTTTTATTTTTCTTCTATCTACGTGGCTTTCCCAAAAGACCCAAAGAATATGAATTCCTGCCATCACGAAAGCTTATATATATATACAATACTGTACGTTTAGCTTCCACCTCCTGCTCTATGGTACGTCCCCCATATATCATCAAATTGACAAGCAATTATCAGATACAACACTCTACGTGAAGATCTGTCAATTTGTCATGTTTTTTTTATCTTAATGTATTTCATTTTTCTGCCAGTGCTCATCCTTGAAAAGGTATACTGATTTTCATGCATCTTGGCCCATTTGAGGAGTGATTTCTATTTCAGGACATTTATTTGAGCCATTTTCCAATCACCTTTGTTCTTGTTATTAAATAGATTTTTTTGTATAAATATAGACAACGATAACAAAGACAAAGACAAGCGCACACACAATGCACAAGATGAGATGGCAGTGACATCAGTTGCAGCTCATGGCTGCAGGCCGAGGACACGACAAAGTCTACCTCAAATCTTCCAGTCTCAGGCGATCCATGCAGGTAGATTCATTCATCATCTGGAAACTAAAATTTGCTTTAAATCCACAGCACCACCAGTAAGCAGCAGCAAGCCATTCAAAATGCAGAAATTATCTTTTGCCCCCTCATGTGACCATATAGTAAACCGGGCCTGAAACAAATGCTTTTGCGACATCCCTGCTGCTACTCAGCACGGAGTCTAGTGGCTGTTGTTGCATGTTATTATAAGAAATAACAGGACCCTGCGGGGTGGGCTGGTAGGAATAATACTAATACCTGTACAGGGATATCGACCGCACACACACGCGCACACACACACGCACATATGCGCACACACGCACATACACGTACACACAACAACAACAACAACAACCGCCATTCGCCACTAAGTGGCGGTGACGTCACCACGACGCTTGTGCCAGGCCATGTGCACCCTGAGGCCACGTGAAGTGTCGAACGCCCGCTGGCAGGAGGTCACGGGGCAGACCCAGGTGCCACGGGTCGACTGACCGAGATGACCGAGATGACTGGCTGATGCACCACCTGTGCCCCCTACTGTGCCAACTTGCTGTGTTTTAGCCACCCGGCGCTCCGCTCGTTGTTGTGAGCGTCGCTCCTCCGCCCTCCGTTGTTGTTGGAGGGCGACTGCCTCCAACTGCCCAGTAGCGTCCTTCACGAGCCTCCTCCACTGAGGCCGATCTTGACACCGCTGGTACCAGTCATCGGCAAGTACACTCAGCTCCACGTCCTCCTGTACCACATCACTCCATCTCTTCTCTAGCCCGTGCCGCGCCCGTTTAGCCCCCTCGATCCGGCCGAACAAAAGCTGTTTAGGCATGCGGTGGCTGGGCATGCGGGCTACATGACCCAGCCAACGCAGCCTTGCCTGCCGGAGGAGCTCACTGATGGGACTTTGCCCAGATCTTTCAAGGACTTGTGAGCTCCTCACACAATCCAGCCTGGTTAAACCCAGGATGGATCGTAGGCAGGCCAGCCTAAATGTTTCCAACCGGCGAAGATGCTCCACTAGGGGGGTCCATGTTTCGCAAGCGTAGAGAAGGGAGGGAATGACCGTGGCCGAGAAGACCTGAAGCTTCGTGTGGAGCGACAGACCAGGTAGCTTCCACACAGCGTTACGCAACCGATGAAAAGATATTGCCGCTCGACTGATTCGGAGTGAGACCTCTGCTGATAAACTGGAGCCGGTCATAAGCACACTGCCCAGGTATGGGAAACTCTCCACTCTCTCCACAACTGCCCCATCACCGATTGGGAGTTGTGGGGGTGGAGTGCCCGATGGTACAAAATACCCAGGCAGGTGCTTAGTTTTGGTGGGGCTGATGGTAAGGCCCCACCTCTTAGTGGCACGCTCCAGTCTCAGCAGCAGCGTCTCCAACTCCTCTTCTGAATGAGCAGCTATTACCAAATCATCGGCATACATAACGTGGTTGACCAATAGGGAGCCATCCCTTGATCGCACCCGGGCGTCGATCAGCCTCCCATTATATCTGTACCAAATGGTAATTCCCCCGGTACAGCTATTGAAGGCTTCACGAACTACGCAGTCGAAATAGATGTTAAATAATGTGGGAGCCAGAGGACATCCCTGGCGCACCCCAAGGTGTACAGGGAAAGGCTCCGACTCCCGGCCACGTAGTTTTACCCGGGCCCGCTCACCATCATGAAGGTCCTTAATGATCGTGAGCAGAGGGTCAGGGACTCCGAAAGCACGAAGAACAACCCAGAGCCCAGTCCTACTGATGGTATCATAGGCCTTGACCAGGTCAATAAAGCAGAGATGTAGGTCTTTTTGGAATTCCCTACACCTCTGCTGGAGCAGACGGACAGAAAATATGGCATCTGTGCAGGACCGCCCTTTCCTGAAACCGCATTGGGGCTCCGCAAGCCTCTCCTCAGCGTGCCTAGCAAGGCGATGTTGAATAATCCTTGCCAGGACCTTACCCGGCACACTGAGGAGTGAGATGCCCCTGTAGTTGTTACAGTCGGTACGGTCCCCCTTCTTAAAGAGGGGGACCACCAGGGCATCCTTCCAGTCCTGCGGAACCCGTCCAGTGGTCCAGACTGTTGTTATGATGTCATATAGGGCAGTCTGTGCACAAACGCCACCCTCCCTCAGCATTTCGCTTGGGAGATCATCTCTGCCCGGTGCCTTCCCTGGTCTCAGACTCCGGATCGCCCTCAGTACTTCCTCAACAGCTGGCACCTCAGCCAGCCACTCACAGGGGGTGACCTCTTCCAATATTTGAGGCACCGCAGCCTCAGCAGGGTTATCCCCACTTTGTGCCATGATGTTTTCCTGGCTGAGAGATTTTCCCTCCCCCAGGACCTCGCAGAAATGCTCAGCAAATCTGCAAACCTGTTCCTGGGGGTCGGAGATTGGATCACCGTTTTTTACTCTAATGATGGTAATAGGTGTGGCGCTGCAGGTTACTTTTTTGATGGAATTAAATAGTGATTTGTGATCGCGGGCCACTGAGGCAGACTCTATCTCCTCAGCAACCTGCGACCACCACCTATCCTTACAGCGCCTTACGGCTCTCCGAACCTCCGAGCGAAGGCTGCGGTAAACCTCCTCATTCTCTGACATGGGATGCTGTAGGCGATGAGAGTGGGCCTGTCGCTTTTTCTCAATTAACCTGAACACCTCCTCTGTCAGCTAGGGTTTCTGGGGAGGTCTGGACCGCGTACCCAAAGCAGCCATTGCAGCTGCATGAGTCACAGTCTTAAACCTCGCCCATTTACCCTCGACATCAGGTGGAGTGGGGGACGATGCCAACCCCAGCTGCAAGCGATGATGAAATTCTCGCTTGCAACTTTCATCAGCTAACTGAGACCAGGCCACTTTTGGTTTGAATGGGGTCCTAGGTGTACACCCACCACCGGAGTGGAAAAATGGCAGGCGCATCTTACAGATGACTAGTCGATGGTCAGAGGGCAGATCAGCTCCACGGTAGGTCCTGGTGTCAAGGACATGGGCTCGCATCCGCTGGTCCGTCACTATGTAGTCCAGCAGATGTTCTTGCTTGGACCCGGCATGTATCCATGATGTTGTGTGGATGCGCCGATGCCGGAAGAGCGTGTTGGTAATTACAAGCCCATGGGCTGCACAAAAATCTAGCAGCCTTCTACCGTTATTATTGAGCTGATCTGGCCCATGCCTTCCAATCACTCCAGACCAGGTGCCAGCATCATGACCAACTCGGGCATTGAAGTCACCCAACAAGATGACTCTGTCCCGAGTGGCCACTTTAGCCAGCACCTGTGACAGGAGGTCATAGAAAGCGTCTGACTCATCGGCTTTGCCTGCATCCCTCCACGGATGTTCGTCTTCAGTGGGGGCATAAGTAACCACGACCACCACTCCTCGCCTCTGGTTGATGGGAAGGCGAGCCCAAAGTATCCTGAGGCTTACAGCTTCCCACACCTCACCGCCACGCTCCCACGCCCCCTTCATTCTTTTGTTCAGAAGAAGAGCCACACCCTGTTGTTTGGCAGTCTCCTGCCCCGAGTAGAGGACTGTCCACCCCTCATGGTGGCAGGAGCCAGAACCGGTCCACCGGACCTCCTGAATGCCACAAAGATCCAGGCGGTACCGGTCCAGCTCCCGACAGAGGAGTGGCAGCCTCTCCTCCGCAGTGAGCGTTCGAACATTCCACGTGGCCATCCGCAATGGTTTTTCGTTGTTTCTGGAGGAGCCCCGAGGGTGAAAATTCAATCTCCTGGCTCCGCCAAATGGGGTTTGGCCAGGAGACGTCATAAAAGCCTGACCCCCCGGGCCTCCGGCACAAGTTTATTAATTACAGGTTTATGTTTAATTCGTAGTTTAGTGGTGGTTAATTGAAGGTGGAGGGGTTACCAGCCCCTCGCACCCGTCCAGAGCCCCCGTTTAGCCACTGTGGTGGTCACAGACGCCATGAGGGGAGAGGCCAATGGGCATTGGCCCTCCCCCCACAGCACTGCCCACGACAGTGTTGCCCGTCCGGCACCGCGAGGAGGTAGTAGGTTGTTTTGCCGGACACGTACACATGCACACACACACACACGCACACACACCGCACGCACACACACACACACGTACACACACATGCACGCACGCACACGCACACGTAATGAAGTTGTGTTGCTACGCTTCCAGTTCGCCGTGAATAACGATCCGAAGCCCAATAGCGCCCATTCATCACGCCGCTCGAGTGGGCCGGACACGCACACACGCACGCACACACACGCACACAGTCACACATATACACACACGCACGCACACACAGATACGCACACACGCACGCAAACACAGACACGCACACACACGCGCATACACACGCACACACACGCACGCACGCAAACACACACGCACACACACACACACGCGCATACACACGCACACACACACGCACACACACACACACGCGCATACACACGCGCACACGCGCGCACACACACACACGCACCTCTCACCTGCAAGGCAGCGGTCGCCGCTTCTCCTCCCACATCTCTCGTCGCGGCAGCTGTAACGATGGTGCAAGTTTGTTTTTATCATCAATTCCTCCTCCACCCCTCCCCGCCACTGTTCACCCACCAGAATAAAAGAGTTCGCCCATAGTCAGTCGATCAAAAAGTTTCGCCGTGAGGCGCCGGAAGCGCCGGCCATCTTGTTTAATTCACAGATCGCAGGGGGAGCGGGCGGCCATCTTGTCGGACAGGGTCATGCCAAGTGTTTGCAGTAGGGGGCGATGTTGATACACGGACGGACGGACGGACGCATTAATCTATTGGTGGTCTGGTCCACTTCGTTCCTAATATAGTACAGTACACCTCCTACATTCATGTACTGTACTATATTACAGCTTTTGACCAAGGCACCCAGAATTCGCTCGATCTCATCAGATCGTGGAAGCTAAGCCTGGATAGTGGTTGAATGGGTTACCACCATGAACAACGTACACTTGCAATAGGCATTATGGGCTGTAAAGCAAGAGCCATTGTTTCGCACTCCCCCCACCTTCACCAATCTACAGTGGCCAGTATTGAAGTATGGACAAATGACCTTAATGGCCCACAAGGCATGGGGAAGGCCTTCACTCAGCGGGGGATTGACAATAGGCAGTAAATTGTTTCATAATGATAACAATATTTACCAGGTCCTTGGATTATTAATTGCAACTATTGCAGTGCCATGTATTCCACTGTAGCAGGGCAACTACTGCTAAAACTTATTTTCGGTTAATCTATGTGTAGTGGGTAAATAACTGGAGGAGAGTTTATTTGAGTAACTGCTAACACAAATGGGTAATGGCCCCTTACACCCGATACGCTGAGGAGGTAGCACCTCCGGACAATTATGCCTCTCACTGACTAAAATACATTTTCTTGAGTGAGGCTTGGGTCTTCACTGCCATAAGCTGGAGCCGACCCTTGCCAGGGGTTCGGCTCTGCCCCTTGGACTCTTCTCTTCAGGAGTCCTCTTCAGTCTTCAGGCGAACGATGACTGCCAGGACCGTTCAGAGGTCCGGCTTTTATACAGAGCCATGGCTCGCTCCGCCCCCCCCCCGCCACACCTTCCTTCTCGAACCTTCCAGCAGGACCTGGGGGTGATGTCATTCCCCAGCCCCCTCCTGGGGTCTCCATGCCGTTCCATAGGAGTTACCGTTGGGCCCTGTGGGCCACAGTCCCTTAACACTGGGGCTCAGCCTCTCTTCTGCCCCCTATTGGCATGTGGTCGGTACTACCGGTTCACTGCATGGCGATGGCACATCTTCGCCCAATACTGTAATAACTTTACATCTGCACTCATATGTTGGTTTCAAAATACAGTAGCTATCCTGTAGTATGTTTTAAAACGCATTTAATGATTTAAAATGTCATTGTAAACTTGTATTAGATGTTATTTTATTGAGAAAATCACTTATTTACATAATTGTTATCCCATTTCCATTATATTTTCAAATTTTCTGAAGTTCTAGATGTCATTAAATAGTATACTTTTGAAAGTCCATGTGTAATAATTACCATGCTCGATTGCGCCATTGTAATTTTTAAAGTATGTTCAGGTACGTAGACCTATAATTACAGCCTGGAATGTGTTTTATTGTTCTTTATTTAAAAAAAAACGACTACTGTTAAATGACACAAAACCTACAAAGTAACAAAATACAGAATACACACGACCAATACTTGTACTGTATGTTCCTGTCATTGGTTTTGCATAGATTTAAAAGTGTGGCTCATTTATTTATATGGTCAAACATGGTATGAATGCTTAATATGTTAAACAATCCGAGCATTCTTACATTTGTTATGAAATGCAAGAATGTGAAATGACATGCGACTTAATATAACTATTTTTGACGTAGAGATGGAAACATCCCTCACGTAAAAATATAGTTTTATAAGGTTTGATTTAGATCCCTATTTTTCTTGTAAACAGTACTTCGTGCAACCAAAGTATGTCCTTGTTGTTTACCAATAACCGAATATATACTGCATTAAAATGTAAATGTTCATCGTAAATATATTAGAAATGCGAAGACAATTAAAATATTAAACATGGGATATTAAATCAGATTATAATAAAAGTATTTGTGTCACTTTTTATTCCTTATTTGCATTTATATTACCGAATAAAAATAACTAAATTGATCAATTGCATGTATACCAGCACTTTACCCCAACCCACACACAACTACGACAAATGGGATGAAAATAATTACACAACATTGACAATATGGCAACACACTGATCTTGGATGAGAAAACTACTCTTCTGTTTGCAAAACTCAAATGAAAAGAAACGATTTGTGTTCTCAAGGGTGTTCAGATTAGCCAAATCACCAAGACTACTTCATCTGAGAAGATGAAACAATAAAGGACAGCCCCAGAGGCAGGGGGAATGTAATTGCCACCCTCCGTCCCAGCATGCGGAGTCTGTTGCCCTTACTCGGAGAAACGGGCCCAGAGGGTTCTATCTGAGCTGCTGCATTATTAATCAATTCCAGCGCAGGTCACCAACACCCACAGGGCCGGCACTATTACATTATTTACCAATTTTCATTCGGCTTAAAGAATTGCATGACCTGGTTTAAGGACTGTTCAGTGTAATACAGATATGCTGTTTTTTTTAAACATCCGAGAAACAATTATATTTTTTATAGCCATTCTTCCTTAATGCAACATTACCCTCAATGTAACGAACATAATTTCCTTTTGCAGTGCCAAACAGGAACGGCCTGTGGTAATATTTTTGCTGGGGCGGAGCTGGCAATAAGTATTAAATTAAACAATCAATTACTGCTCATCAATAGCACAGTAGTGTGCATCATCACTACACCACTACTATCGTGACCATCATCATCACTACTGTGCCCCACCAACACCACCGTCATAATCTCTATCGCGACAATCAATCAGTCGCAGGTCCCAGCCGGCGGGGGTGTAGCAATGAACCCCACGATGCATCACCATGCAACTCTGCTCTATGCCCAGATGCCACGTTGAGTGCAGGCCGCCAAGATTGCGAAGTCTCAGATCGGCCTCAATCGTTCGCATGCAGGTTAGCCTCGGCCTGTCCCTGGATCGCATTCAATCCCAAGGAAGGCCATCGATCATCATCAGCAGCAGCAGCCATTGTATATCATCATCAGACAGTTCATAATCAACGTTTCATCAGACAGTGCCTATCATGATAATCATTAACATCTATACTAGACTGAGCACTATTAACATATATAATTTCATGCAAATTTACTCGAAGTATCTTGTGATTGGCTATGGGACCGTCAGTAGCTCATCATTCGGGGAGGGGAGTAGATTGAATCGGCTAGGGGTTAAATTAGTAAACCCATCAATCCAGGGTTAAATGAGTTTTCCATCTATCCAGGGTTAAATAGATATACCCATCAAACCAGGGTTAAATAAGAATACCATCTATCCAGGGCTGCATGGGTATACTCATCGACCTGAATTGCCCCAGGTCAACTCAAACTCGATGCGAAAAGAACGTTTTTTGAAAACAAGCGAGCAGCCCATGCTTCCTTAGGACATCACCGTCCACCCCCAAATCCAACCCAAATGCCAGCCAGTCAAAACTTTTTTGTTGCAATATGATGTTTTTTATTAATTAAATGTTTTAAGCAAATGTATCTCGGCCTCGCTGTGCGCTGCGTTGCACCGCTAGTCGAGTAGATAACCACGTGTTCAATAAACCCTCGGAGCCAGGATGACCGTCCAACTCCGATCGTCATTTATTGATTGTAACAGGTAAAACTGGTGAGAAAACACAGATACAGCATCTGTTATAATCCGGAAACACCCACACAATGAACACCACAGCATCAGAACATTGTCTTAGATAACAATAGATCCTGGAAGGACCAGGCCCCCACATTACCCCTGAACAACTAGACAAAGGCACAAGCTGGTGCGTTGCATACAGTCACATAGTGTATTCATCCCACTGCACCCCAAATGTACAGCATTACACTTAACACTAAACTGTGGATGAGATACTTCGTCATCACTCTCAGGATCGCAACATAGGCACAAGTCTGACTCGACCTACTAAATCACAAGTAACATCCACAATAAGGAAAGTCACAGGCTTTGTTACTAACTAGGCCTCGTATTTACTACAACAACTTAACGGCACCATAAAGGCATTTACATTGCTATAACGGTCATTCCAACATTACAACAGCATTTCCAATATTATAGGAATATAAACAAGTTACAGATAATGCTTCTTAAGCTCCCACAATGGACAAGTGCGGCTGTGGTCTCACTGAGATGCGATGCGTGCCGCCATCTTGACTTATCTGTGTAATGGCCGACGCCCCCGTGGTACAGTGGAAATCTAACATCGTCACTTCCTGGTCACGTGACCAACATTAGCATAAAAAAACAGGAACTTCCTGTGAACGTACGCTCCCCATCTGCCGTGAGGCAAGACAAAATGTGTGGATCGCCCGAGCAACCCCAAGTGACCAACCGCCAATGCTACCAGAAGCTATTTTGAAACATATAAAAAGTTACATTTATATTTTTCTCACAATACAGTGTACACCAGAGCACAATGTAAAGTGATAAGAAAGTAACATTCCATTTTGTTCTCAGAATAAGTGAAGCAAGTCAACTGCTTGCTTGACTACCTTTGATTGGCATCCTTGCGCCACTAATTATAGAAGAACTGTACACTTTAATTACATCAGTGTCCAATCTAATGACTCAGTTATAGAAGACAATTATAATACCGTGCATGGGAATGTAACGCGGTGAGGGCAGCTCCCCTTGCTGGTATTTTGACAGGAAGTTTAATCATGCACGGAGCAAATATATATAAATAAAACTTGATCCCGCTATGCGTAGCATGATCACATCTTGGATAGACGTTACCGGGAAATGCTGTTGATAAGCATTAATTATAGAAAAAGGCAGGCCAATGGTAGTGGAGTCCACAAATCACCTGACCATATTTGTTTTTACAAATTCTACCTACAACCACATTGCACTGGGTACCTATTGTAGGCTGATGCGATGCATCAATGGCCACTGGCAAACCAGGTTCTGCGGCCTCGGACCAGTTCACTTACATTTCGATTTAAAGCTTTCGTGACTGCAGGGATTCATCTTCTTGGTTCTTTCGGTAAAGTCACGTAGAATGGAAATAATAAAATAATAAAAATTAAACATTATAAAATATTATATTATTTTATTATTCTTATTATTTTATTATTTCCATTTTACGTGACTTTACCGAAAAAACCAGGAAGAGAGTTCACTTACATTGCAGGATCAGCAGTAGAGTGCGGATCTATGTCGCCACACTTCACGAGCCATCAGCCCAGAGGTCGCAACTGGGTACCCGATACCCGTACCCTACCCGATACCCGGCTACCCGTACCCGGCCGGATACGGGTACGGGTAGCCGATTGCGACCCTGGTGCGGCCGGGTACGGGTGCGGGTAGGCCGTGAGTCACTGGTGAGTAACCGTTTGTCACTCATTTCGGGTAGGGTACCCGAAATGAGTGACCCTGGTGCGGCCGGGTACGGGTAAGGAATCAAAACCCGTTTGCGACCTCTGCATCAGCCTCTACAGGATCAGCCTCTCTCACTCCACCCACCCCTGCTCCATCCCCCTCCATACCTTTCTCGATCAGGGAATTGGGTCAGCGAGCAATCTTTAAAATAAAATAAAGACACTAAACACAGGATTGTGTCTATGTTAGGTGATCACAAACTCGGGCATATAAATACAGTGTATTATTTAACAAAGACACGGCCTTGATGTTGAACTAAGCGAGGTGAATTACACCGTTAAATATTTTATTTATACAGCAATTCCAATTAGAACCTTAACCTTATAACTTCAAAATTATTCCCAATTATGGAATAAGTACACAATTACAGCAAAACTTACAAATGTAAATAATTACTCATAATATCTGATTGCCACGTGACATGTTGTATTGTAAGCTTTTGATTTGAAGAATAGGTACAGAGTCGTGTCTCAATTATGTTTCCTTTATTGTGGCTTTTTGTCTGCCGACTCCAGAATGTGTACATTGCCACATTGAACGACATCTTGGCCTCTCATCTTTGTATTGGGGCGCCACAGTGACGAGATGTTAACGACTTCGCCTGGTATGCGGGTGTTTGTGGGTTCCATCCCGACCCTCACGCCTGCATATTTGGAGTTTGGATGTTCTCCGCATGGTCTCATGGATTTCTGGAGAGATTAAGAATATCACACCTGTATACCTACTATCAACTCTCCATTTGTGATTGAAAAGATTGTCACCATTCAGATGTATGGAGTTCTTTCCTTTTTTTCACACCTCACTGATAGCAACTGCGTCTCAAATTATTTTCGTTCAATTCTGTCTCCAATTGGACAAACTTTAATTCGCCAGACAGTGTCCGTGTGTTGAATGTAGGAATGGTCAAATCTTGTTCATAATCGATGATTCTTAGCTCCCTCTGCTCCGTCGCCTGTCCATACGATGTCGTGGCTGCTGGATCCAGAGCCGCTGCCAACTGGAGGCCGTGGTTCAGGTGCATCGGTCATGGCGGCACGGGAGGGTTGGCCATACCTCACTATGCTGGTCAGTGTGGGTTGGTGAAGGGAACACATTTCGTTTCACCTCTCACAGACTACTTAACTGGTATGGGTGCCCCTATCCAGTCGAGCTACTCCGGTCTCAAAGGAAAGGCACTCCAGCTACTTTCCCCCGACAAGACAGTGCTCTTTCTAGATTTGAAGTTTTCATGACTGCAAGGATCCATACTCTTTGGTTCTTTCGGTAAAGTCACGTAGATGAAAAATATTTTTTTTTAGTTATTTTCATTTTATTATTATTATTTTCATCTACGTGACTTTACCGAAAGAACCAAAGAGTAAAGACAGTGCTCTGTTGAAGGAGATGGTGAATTAATTCGCGCATGGCACAATATGTTTGATTTATATCTGAACAAGCACTATCCGCCATCCTCCCCACCAACCAGCACTGATAATTGTGGTGAAATATGGTCATATATCCCAACGACCCACATGTGGGGAGGCCCTCATCTAACAGTGGATTGACAAAGAGATGTTAATAATTAGTATTTTTTTTATTCATGGAAAGTCACAGGTGTGATACAATACAAACAAACCTACCACGTAATTTTCTCATAAAGAATGCCCAGATTTAAAATGCCTTACGAGAGAGAAACATTGTAAGGGACTGATTTAAAATCATAGATGGGACAATCTGCCAGAAGACGGTTCCATTTAAGTCCAATTTGAGCAAATTTGACAAAAGCCCTGTCACTGATATATGTGGTGGCATCGCTAGGAGACAAGAACCTGCTGATAACAATGCCTGCAATTATTTTTTATGTGATCTTATCTATGCTTCTATATAGTGCTTTTATCAAAGCGCCTTACAAGAATAAAAAAGGGTACATTAGTATTGGCTGATGCAGAAAAATGAATGGGAGTTGAGTGTTGAGGAGGGGAAAGAATGGGAGGGAAGGGTGATGATAGGGAAAGTGAGGGGCGAGATTAGTCAGGGGAAAGATGGTTAAGGTTTTAAGGATCAAGACAGGATGTAGTAGAGGGATGCGCTTTTAAAAAAGATGAGTCTTAAGGGAGGAACGAAAAATTGTGATGGTAATGTAAAGAAGATGTGCAGATACAAGTCCAGGGATTTTGTTTTACGTCAGCAATTTTAAATAGCTTCTTAAGAAGTTTGTTTGGCGAATGTTAATCATAAAATGGTAAATTCATTATCTTGAGTAAAAACGTAATTGTATAAAACTAATTTAAAGTTTTACAAAAATATTCATAAATCAAAAGGAAATGGGACAAAATGCACAACGACTCTCAATTGGTTTCTGTGAGGACCTCATGGAAATTGCCAATTGCATCAAGTTGAGTTTTGCCATTGAGTTTGATGATATTATTAAAATCAAACAGTATGCTACTTTTTGGAAGAAAAAAAATCTGCTTAATTTTATGTTATTTGCAATGTAATATTTTTAATTTTTTTCTGTATAAGCAGAAAGACAAAATATATTTTAAAAATCCAATATCTTGACCGTTTTCTTTCAAGCTGAGACGTAAATTGTTATTTCATGGCAAAAAAATACACACTTTTACTTTAAATTGAAAAAGAGAAGCGTTAAATATAAACTCTCTCCTGGCCTAATTTGAAGCATCATACTGGGATTGAATATGTGCCCCCAGAAATAACTGCAATATAGCGAATTAGGTATTTGCGAGATATAATGGACATCTATTTATAAAGTACTGCTATTTACTGATTGACAAGCTAAATGCATCACCATCAGAGGTGTACTTTTGGTTTGAAGAAAACTGCAATCAGTCTTCAACAAAGTATTCATAGAATTTCACAACTATGTGTTGCAGCTTTCGTTCATGAAGTTGAGACTCATATAATATTTTACTGTCTCCAAATACTCATTCAACCTCCTAAAATTCCATGAGCACATTGGCTCATTGATATTTATTCCAATACGACAATTGATGGCCGCTTACTCACCCTACCCATCAGTAAAGCCTCAGAGCTCCTTGCTAAGAGGGAGCCTGCAGCTCTTCGTAAACCCCAAAGCCCCATTGGACATCAGTAAAAAAAAGCCAACTTGCATTAAACGTGAAAACAACCCCTCAGGGCACTGACAAATGATGCTGACATTTTACCTTTCACATCCCCATGCCCCTAAGTGAGTATGGCTATTTTTGCAAACATAGTCAAACATATGCTATATTAGTTCAGTTTTTTTCTTCAAATTTTCTTGCTGTGGATTTCACACCTGATGATGATTGCTTGTGTTGCAGTCGAAACGCCGTGAGAATTTTATTGTTTTAAAATCTTATTATTTAATTATTTCCCTTCTACGTGACTTTACCGAAAGAACCAAGAATATGAATCCGTGCAGTCACGAAAGCTTTTAATCGAAATATGCTATATTGTCAAAGTAGCCCATATCTCATAAAAAATATATGATATATAAGTAAGATTGAATGGTCTTTGGTTTCATTATTGGCCAATAACATTCCGTCGCGATGTTATATTGACTTAAAAAATGTGATATTTTTCCCCGAGATTCAAGGCCACTCGGTAGTCTACAATACTTATTTTGGTTTAAATGAAACGTGATTTGAATAATGCATTCGGTAATGCACTTTGTATTGTGTGTAAAATACAAATCAATATCTACCGAAATTCTACTTTTTAAAAGCCAACCCATGTTTCAGATCATTATGTTTTACACTTATTGGTTATGAAAATACAAATGATGTTGGACCTCAATTCACACACAATAATGGCAGCATCATACTCTAATGAATTTTCAACCTTATCATTCTTGGTTAATATCTGCCAACATAGAGCTAAATGTATTCATATCGGAATGCAAGCATTTGTCGATTAAAAATGTTGATGTAGAAAATGTGACCAGACGAATTCTTTGCAAGAAACCCAAAACGAGTAATTCGGCATATGCTGGTGTGCTTTAATTGAAATCCCTGAATATGAAGGGATCATTCTCTCAACAATGCTTCATTATAGAGAGAGAGATATTAAAATAGGTTATTGGTGCAGGCTTGACTGAAAAGATATTAAACACAACAACAATTACACAGCCATCCTTTATAAGTTGGCACTGTATTTGGAAAGGCAAATACTTTAGCCGCCCATTGACAAACTGAATAATACATTCTAAGGCGCCCATACACCAAAAAACATTAAGCCGGGGTGTAATGAGTCACCATCTTCCCTGGTAATTTGATAAATTGCTGTGACTCAAGTTGGCATTTTGCTAGAAAAATATGTTTTTAACCCATTATCATTCAACATATGGGGCTTTCAATTGAATTAGGTCTGGTCCTCGCATTGAGAGCTTGGGAACTGATATTAATCAATGAATTAACGCATCGTTATAGGCTTAGTACTTAGTAAATAATGTTAATTTATCCCATTGTTAATACACGAATGGATGAAGGCCACTCCCCCCCCCCCCATTCTGTGTTGCTTCTGGGAGTTGTTTTTACCATTCTTCACTTTGCTGGTCAGTATGGGTTGGGACTGTGTGAGATATCATTTGCTATTGATATTGACCCTGGCCACGGATCAAACTCAAATTGTCGGAGTAAATAGCGTGTTGTACGAACGACTGTGCCACAACTCCCCCACCCCAGTACATATTAAGGCATTCTTTGTTAAACAAAGCAACAGCACCATACGTATTCAATTAGAATTGTTTTAGATGAATTATGATTAAACTCGAGCAAACATTGCCTTGCAATTAATACACTAGCTGCCAAATTGTTGTATGTATGTATGTTGAACTTTTCTCGCACCGTACGTAGCCAAACGTGCTAATCGGACGTGCTAAATTGTTCCATATAAAGTATTGTAAAAACAATATTGACCAGATCATAGCGGAACAAGTTTGAGATGTTAAAATAACAACAGATACCATTTTAGCATGAACCACACACTCAAGAGTCAAACAACCTTTAAATATATGAAGTATACCAAAGTGAGGCATTCGGGTATAGGAAAACAAAAATCACTTGACAATGTAATTATCATACTTTAAAGCCCGAGTGAGATCAAATACATACAAGCCTAGAAGTCAGTACATGTATTTCTTGCACAAAGATGATTATCCAATCCCTGTCTGGTTTTACCAATGGAAATGAGAACCTCAAATTACTATGACAAAGGTTATTGTAGCTATAGGTGCTATGGCGAAATGCCTCGACTTAAATAAGGCATTTACAAAAATAAAAAGGGTCGCACAGGACATAAAATCTATAACAATTGCATTCTGTGCTCTTTAAAATAATTACTTTGTTTAAAATACGTTTAATATTAGAATTAATGGAAAATCAAATGTGTTTCATCAATTTCAATTTGACCTTTTCCCAGAGACAGATAACTCGAATCTCATAAACCCAGAGCCAACTCACCCACCTGTGTCGATTTAACATATTGTACGAGTACAAGTTGATAAGGTGTGAGACAGCCCCATTTTATTGCTGACTTTGAAGGCTGTTAATGCTGGAAAAATACACGAATTGGAAAACACAATCATAGAATACCTACGTAGGTCAGGCCATCCTCACCTATTCTACTTAAACTTGTATTCAGTTCCCGTCAAAAATTGCTTAAAGTGTTGCGGTATCTTGCTCTATTGTTTCACGTGCACACACATGACTCATTCCGTTGACGGTGCTGAAAGAGGAACCAAAGATGATGGGGATGTATCATTCATCAATTGTAACACTTCATATGTAGTTAATTTAAAAGGCCAAGCAACTAAAAATTGATGAGATGTGGTGTGTCTAAGAATACTGACTGTTCATGTCATGTAGATTTGTGGAGTTGCTCTTTGCAAAAAAGGCAACCACAAAACTAGAGATGATGGCTTAGTTGTAACTGATTATTTCTGGGGAAAGACAGGCAAAAGTTTTACGTGAATTAATAATCATAACGTAGTTCTTGTTTGATGTAATTTGTGACAACTTTTTGACATTTCTAAAATAAACTTGGCAAAATGTGATAGATATAATGCATGTTCAAATGATTCCTGAGCAACTGCTTAAAACGAAATACTCAAAAAAAGTATTTGAATAAACCCACACGTGTAAATTTGTAGTTACTTTAATTGGTTTTCATCTTTTGCCAGCAGATTTCAGAAAACAAAAAATGAGGGTTAAAACAACATTTGTTGACTTCGAAAAACAAGTAGAATTAATTTGCTCACGTAATATTACACTATGGTGGTAGGGAGTGGTCGTGCAGTCATTCACGCAGTCTGCTCTGAACCCGGCAACCTGAGGTCAATACCTGGCCACGGTGGTGAGTGACATCTGAACCTTGGGCCCATCACAGCTTTTTCCAACCTGTACAGACCAGTGTGGTGAAGTATGGCCAAACAACCACCACGACTGTCAAAATGTGGAGGGGGTGTTCCTCCAGCAATGGATTGACAAAGGGCATTAAATGGATTCATAATTGCGTTTTGGTGAGGCCTCGTAATATATCACTTTGGAATTCCCGACCATCGTCTCTTTTCCCAAGCTCTTACAGTAACCTTGCTCAATTCAAGAAACATATTACAACTTTGATAGTGCTAAGTTTTGGGCCTTCAGCCCTGTGCTCAGAAATTGTGTGAAAAAATATATTGTCTGAGAACATTGAGGTGTCAGGTTATGAATGATAACTATTGAAAAACGTGTAATTTAAATTATACATCGGCTTACTGTATACTATATAAAATTCATTATAATGTCCAACAGACCCAATGATTAACAATTAGTGGTACATTGTCATAGATGCATTTATTGCATGATAATTTAATTCCAATTTACAATTTATAGTTTGGTTCCTGTAAAATGTACAGCAATTGCTACTATTAAACTACTGCAGTACATAACATGGCACTACACTCACCCCCCTCCAGTGGGATGTTGTCTAGTGCTTGTACTCCCTTTGTAAAACCTGCCACTTATTCAACATTTCCCCCCACAATATTTCCGTTCTTCCACAGATCAGCGTTCCGTTGATGTGTGATCATTTTAAGGCTTTCTCTAGCCTATTTATCCTATCAACCAATGGTGTCTAAGGATGATCACCGTAAATACACTTCGGTTAGTACTTGAATGGGTGACGTTTCACCAACATGGAAGAGTAGGCCAAAATAGCCATGAGAGGGGTTCACCAGAGCTCCCTCCAGTGGAGGCCCTTCTGGCAGCAGTGGCGTGAGCAAGAAATTGCAGGGACTGCGCTTTCACCCTTTACTAAATTGATATTCCACCTGCTACAAACGTTTGTATACCCCGTACCTAGAATGAATCTCTCTGAAGATGAAACACTACATGGTAGGCACATGCCACTCATGACCAACAGGAGTCTCTTTAGGACAAATATTGAGTGATGCAAGCCTGCTTATCTGACGCAAGCCTGGTTATCTGACCTACCTACTGACCCCGTATTAACATTACACTTTGAGTTTGTGGATGGTTATTGTTCAATGTGCAATTACGCACACGTATTCAGAGGTTATGGCATAGAGCATAACACAGATGCAGTGCATTTGCAATTCCTTTTAGCACAGCATAAATATTAATGGTTTTGAAAGTACTGTACATATTACGATTGCACTTGTAGATACACAGCACGCATTAACTGCATTGTGCACTATTATGCAGTACAACATTATCTCACCAATAAAACCAAAAAGAGTTTGTCCATGAAATGTATATGGTTATTCGTAATTTTGGGAAATATTGTCTTCATGATGGAGATTTGCTGGCTTGTAAATCAAAATTGATCGAACTCGTTGTTAATGCAATGATGCGTTTTTGCCATGTTTAGCTAAAAGTGTTTAAATACCCATCTTTCAACATTGAATTACATTTCGATTTAAAGCTTTCGTGACTGCAGGGATTCATCTTCTTGGTTCTTTCGGTAAAGTCACGTAGAAGGGAAGTAATAAAATAATAAAAATAAAACATAATAAAACAATTCTCACGACGTTTCGGCCACAACGCAAGCAGCCGTCCTCAGGCGAAGAATGAAACACCACCAAGCTTGGAGCGTATATTTAAGCTGCATATTATTTTGTCTAGGCGCTCTTCTTCCCACCTCCCCCCCTCTAACCCAGCTTAAATATACGCTCCAAGCTTGGTGGTGTTTCAAGAAGATTGAATTACATGTCAATTGTAATTACCCAAAACAAGGTCTTGTCTCACAGATGCGCCATATGCACGTGACAAATCACAGAAGTGTATGAACATGCAATGAATATTTCTCTTCTCAGCATGATGACAACAATTGAACGATGAAAGCTTCAAAAAGAGTGCAAATTAATTTGAAATATGAGGCAGCACCTCCGATTAGCACGGTTGGCTACGTCCGGACTGAAAGAAGTTCAACATACATACATTGCTGAGTGGACAGTGCTGGGTGGACAGAGTCAACGTTGTAATGTGCCCATTACAGCATTGGCCAGCATTGGCCAGCTTTGGCCATTCATTCAATTAGGCCATGCAGATCACATATTGAGGGAAATTGCCACGGCGAAAATCTTGGTCGTCAGTAGATTATAAAAAATTACCAGAAAAAAACCAACTCGTGTCCTATACATATGAAGTATTGGAAAATGACGGCAGGAAACTCCTTGACGGGAACACACTTCTTTTATTAAATCTTGACTTGTAACGATACAACGCGTGGCCTCTCTTCTTCACAATGCAGTCACCATACAACGGTACAACTCGTGACCTCTTCTCTCCGCCCTACGCTTCTCTTGACTCTCGTAGATTCTGTGCTGCTGGCTCTCTGTGCCTCGTGTAGACTCCGCGCCTCGGCTACACTCTTCTCTCGTCTCGTGTAGACCTTACGCCTCTGCTACACTCTTTACTTGTCTCGTGTAGACTTTACATCTCTCTCTGGCAACACCGTATGCATACTCGGCTCGTGTAGACCTTTCTCTCTCTCTGGCTACACCGTATGCATACTCGGCTCGTGTAGACCTTTCTCTCTCTCTGGCTACACACTATACATCGCTCAGCTCGTGTAGACCTTTCTCTCTCTCTGGCTACACACTATACATCACTCAGCTCGTGTAGACCTTTCTCTCTCTCTGGCTACACACTATACATCACTCAGCTCGTGTAGACCGTTCTCTCTCTCTGGCTACACACTTATACCTTACTCTCCTCTACTCTCCATTACTCTCCTCTACTCTCCATTACTCTCCTCTCCGGGCTCTATCTCTGCACCTTCGTCTTCATTCTTAGATGGTTCCACTTCTGCCCTCTACTCCTCTGTGCATCACCTTATATATCTCTTCCTCCCGGGAGACGGAGCGGATGCGGACCTCAACGTCGGCACCGCTCCTCAGTTACCCAATCACCACGCGCTATCTCTACGATCCGTTTTCCCCCCAGCGCGTGTTTCCACTCCCCGACCAATCACACCGCGCTGCCCCCCGATCACTCCCTCTCAGCGCATCACCGGCACACAGCCAATCAGCAGCACTACCCCCACCCGCGCACTGACGCCTGCTCCTCCCCGTCAGCGCGCGTCACCACACACACACCCGTACATACGCGCTGGCACACAACGTATACACCCAGCGCGTATCACCACTACATCACCCCCTCCCACATAGCTCGCAGCCGGCCCGGCTGCTAACAACAACCAACCGCAACGATAAGACGACAACCAAACAAAAAAAACCCTGTAACCCCCCAGTGTGCCCCGTAACATAACAACAACAACAACTATGTACAGATTGACAATGAACACGAAAAGCAACAATAACACAATACAAACAAATTCCAAAAAACGAACGCGCCCCACGTCCCTGCGACTACACGCAGTGACGAGGCGCTCCAACTGCCCCGACTCCTCACGAGGCAGGTCACGCAAAGTAGCACGACCTGGCGCGAGTCCGTCTGGCTGGTCCGTCGTATGGGACGGGACACTGACGACCATCCGGCGGTTCCGGCTGCTCCAGACGGCGCGGAACGGGCCTGAAAGGGCCGGCCCCGCCGCGGAGATCCGGCCGCCGGTGATCGGCAGCTGTCAGTTCCGAGACACCTGGGAGCAGATCAGGCGAAAATACGTGTGGATCAGGCAGAGACATTTCCCCCTCTGGGTCGCCGGTCACGTCACACGCCCGGCCATCACGACACAAGGGGAGGGCATATGGAGGCGAGAACGGTTTCAGTCGGGAGGGGTGAACGTACCAACGGCGCTTTCCCCACTTTATCTGAACGCACTGGGGCCGTGCAACGCGCACGACCTCCACGGGTCCCCTCCACGGTCTCAACAATTTAGGCGACGTAGCCAAGGGTGCCTGAGGGCAATGCAGCCAGGCCCTGTCACCTGGTTTCCATTCGTGCATGGACACCTTCCGTGCCCGCAACCGTTCATTAGCAATTTGGCGAGCCCGCGAATTAAGCCGTGCGGCCTCCCTCGCCTCTGTCAGCTTGTGAATATTAAACTTAATATGTTCTGCCAATTTAGAATTAGTTCGTGGAGCGGACAGGCCAAGTTGCGTTTCCATTGGCGGGTCAGCTTCCCGACCGTACATCAAATAGAATGGGGAAAACCCCGTAGCTGCATGGGGGGCCATTCTATACGCGGCAAGGACTCCAGGGACCTGCAGGTCCCAATCTACATGTGCCTCGCACACCTGCTGGCACAGCATGGAAGTCAAAGTTTTGTGGAGTCTCTCCACCATCCCGTCTGTCTGCGGGTGGTACGGGGAGGTACGCACCTTCTTGGTACCCAACAGATCGCACACCTCTTGCAACAATTTACTCGAAATTTTTTTACCTTGGTCGGTCAGCAGGCGTTCGGGAGCCCCCTTGTCCAGGACATAGCCCTGGACGAAGGCGTCCGTCACAGCCGCCGCCGACTGGTTAGCGAGAGGCCACGCCATAGGCCATCGGGTAAAGTATTCGACCCCCACTAACAAATATTTATTCCCTCTCGGCGTGACTGGGAAGGGCCCCAAAATATCGAGTGCAACGAGCTCGTTGGTACGCGAGACCTGAATAGATTGCAGCGGTGGATTAGCTGCCACGGGCGGTGGTTTACGCCTGGCGCACTCAACGCACCCCTTCAGAATATTTACCACATCACTTCCCATTCCCGGCCAGTAATAGTCACGCTGAAGCAGGGCAAGCGTCTTGTTAACTCCCAAGTGCAAGAGGCGTTCGTGTGCCGCCAAGACAACCCTCCCCCTCACAGCGGAAGGCACCACGAGTGCGTTCCGCCGGGACAAACTGTCCCATCTCAATAACATGCCCTGCTCAAGTACATAGGAGCCGGTACGCTCCTGGTCCCCCTCGGGACCCCCAACCTTGCGGCGCAATGCTAGCAGCGAGCTGTCCGCCATCTGGAGACGGCCCCATTCGCTGAGCGACAACGAGAGCAGCGAGTCCCGTCCCTGAGAGGCAGTGGAATCATCCACGATCGGTGCGCCCGCTGTCGCAGCCAGTGCCCCCATCTCCCCCGCAAGCGTCGGTTTACAGCGCGCCGATCCCGACAAACACGCGCATTCATCACAAGGCAACAACCGCGACAAGCAATCGGCATTTGTGTGTCGCAACCCCTTACGGTACGTAGTCGTAAACTGATAGTCCTGGAGGACTTCCAACCAACGCGACAACTGGCCCGAGGGTTGGGCGACCCTCAATGAATACTGTAGCGCCGCGTGGTCCGTTCGGACCGTAAAGTGACGACCATAGAGATATGGCCTAAACTGCTGCACAAAAAAGACAATGGCAAGCAGCTCGCGACGGGTGACGCAGTAGCGCTGCTCCGCCGGAGACAACACCCTACTACCGTAGGCGACAACTCTTTCGACACCCCCAACGACTTGGGATAGCACCCCCCCAATGCCCGTGTTGCTAGCATCCGTGTCCAGCAAAAAGGGCCTCGCAAAATCGGGATAACACAAGGGTGGGGCACCCACCAAGGCGTCCCGGAGGGAGCGAAACGCGGCCTCCTCCTCCGGTCCCCATTTGAACTTCACTCCCTTCGCCGTTAGAGCGTGCAAGGGTTTTGCAATAGTGGCGAAGTGCTCAACGAACCGCCGATAATAAGAAGCAAACCCGATGAAACTACGCACGTCGGAAACGGACGTAGGTGTCGGCCACGAACCGACACAATCCGTCTTCGCGGGATCGGTGGAGATCCCCGAAGAATCGACAATGTGACCCAAGTATCTAACCGACTTCCGAAGGAGGTGACATTTGGCCGGTTTAAATTTCAGCTTAGCCGATCGCATTCGCAAGAACACCCCTCTCAATCGCTGGAGGTGTTCTTCAAACGTTTTACTGAAAACAATGACATCGTCCATATAAATCAAGCATGTATCCCACTGTAAGCCCGACAAAACCAACTCCATAAGTCGCTGAAACGTCGCTGGAGAGGAGTGAAGTCCCATGGGTAACCGGTTAAACTGGAACAGCCCACCTGGAGTCCGAAATGCTGTCTTAGGTTTCGACTCTTCGTCGAGCGGCAACTGCCAAAACCCCGATAACAAATCAAGAGTCGAAAAATATCGCGCACCAGACAATGCATCGAGGGACTCATCCATCCTGGGGAGCGGATACGCGTCAGCCACAGAGATCTTATTCAGGCGACGGAAATCAACGCAGAATCGCAGGGACCCCTCCTGCTTCTTAACCAGCACAATAGGCGCTCCCCACGGGCTAGAGGAGGGCGAAATAATATCGGCTTCTAGCATTTCGTTAACAGCCGACTGAACGTGTTCCTTCTCCACGGGACTCAGTCGGAAGGGATTTAGCTTGACCGGCGCCGCATCGCCCGTTTCAATGTGGTGGTGCAACAAATCCGTGCACCCAATGTCATACTTATGTTTACTGAACACATCAGAGAATTCTATGAGCAACTCGCGCAGCGCACCCAACTGCGCCGCCGACAAATCGTCCGAGGCGGCGCATAGCGAATGGACCCACTCAAGGTCTTACCTTGGCTCAACGTTCCGCGCGGGGCTCGAGCCCACCTGCGCAACCAACCCATCATCCACAGGGACCCGCGCCGCGTGAGCCAGCACGGTGCCCTGCGGAATGACAGCTGGCCGCGACCCCGCGTTCAAAACCATCACAAACGGATCCCTGTCAGCCCGCACCAAAGTGTGAGCCACCGATAAATCAAGACCCCCGACAGCCTTGTTAGAAGGACCCAAAAGCATACTTTGTTCCGCAGCCTCCCTCACCCATGGTTTCCGCAACCGGAGGGGAATCAACATCTGTGAACCCGGGGGCACTTGCACGGTCTGTGTCGCCACCAAGCTTGTATCGTAGCGCACGCCGTCCGAATGTCAGTAGGGCTCGTCAAAAATGAAATCCGGCGACCCGAAGGCAGTTCAATGCATCGTTGATCGATAAGGATTTTAATAGGCATTTTAGCCAAAAAATCAGTGCCCAAAAGACACGGAACTGCCAAAGAAGACGAAACGAAAACGGGTCCCGACAATTTGATATCTCCAATGCAAATGGACGCCCTAACCTGACCGATAATGCCCAACGATCCCCCATTAGCGGCGTAAAATGGCACATCCACTGGAAGCAGCGGACGACATTGGACTGGAAGAATATTATAAATGAGGTCCGATATAATAGTTGCCGATGCCCCCGTGTCCACTAACACCCTAATCTCGACCCCATCAATAGATCCCGTAACAACGGACGAACCCGCCGAAGCAGCCACAATTCTATGCCCCAATTCCGCCCATTCAATGTCTCCCTGGTCCCGGCCGAACCCCCCTCGCCGAACCGAATCCCCGAACCTTAACCGGTCCTCCTCCGCCGCAACGCGGCGTCCCATGTGTGCCGAATAAACAGGCCGAGCGTGTGAGGTGCCGCGACTTGCCGGGGAATGTAGAGATGACTTGGGCTCTCGGTCGTCGTCCAGCCGAGCTCCCATGGCGCGCTGGCGCGGAGCGCGGCACCCGGACGCCACGTGGCCCCGGAGGCCGCAGTTATAGCACGTGACGAGGGTCGGAGTAGATCTTGGTTGCTCCGACTTTCGGCCCGATCGCAGAGGCGACCGGGCCCCCGGCCTCCAGTCCCCTGGTCGTCCCGTGGCGAACGCCTCCTCTCGTGGGCTGACGACTTGGGGTTCGGTGACCACCGAACCCGGGGCTGCGACGACAGCAGCGTTGCAACCAACGCCTTGTTTCCGTTGTAGGGCCTCGTGCGCTTGAATACTCGTGGCGACTCTCAAAGAAGAAATATCAATCTCGTCAGCTGTGTTGATAGGGACCCCCAGGTCCTGCGCCAACTTAAGCAGCTGCTCCAAAACCATCGCGTCTTGGCCCTCCTCGTCCATCCGAGGGAACGCAGCATCAGCAAGAGCCAGCAACGCCGTGCGATAGGCCAGCGCGGTCTCCGTGGCCGCTTTCCGTCTTGCGTAGAAATGATGGCGGCACGCCGAGGGAGGTCCGTAGACCCTGGCCAACAAACCCAGCGCATCCTTCAGCGTGGAGCGGTCCGACTTCCGTGCCGACCTGAAGGCCGTGAGCGCGTCGTCGTCCAGCATGGCGGGCAACGCCCGCAGCGCCGTAGCATCGGACCACGCTGACATCTCTTGATGCGCCAAAAACCTTCGCTGAAATTGGCCCCAGTCTCCGCCTCCCGCCTTGAAGGCTGACAACGTGGGCAGACGCTGCTGAAAAATGAAGTCATCCGCCTCGTGGTTCCTCTCCGCCTCTCCGTCGGTGTGTAAGATGGCGGCTCCAGCGGCAGACGTAAAATGGCGGACCCCCTCGCGCGCTGATGACGTCGATGCGCGCGCTTGGGAACCCACCACCACGTGGCGCTCGCCGTTCCCGCCAAAAGTAGGCCCAGGCGCCATGGCGGGAATCCCCCTTTCGTTTTGGCGGGAATCTGCGGGGCGACCTTGTAAAATGTCCCCCACCGTCCCCGCTCCTCCCGACGAGCTGATCTCCGCCAAGATGGACGCGGCGGCTAGCAGCAGCTCCGCCAGTCGGGAGTGCGCCTCACGAAGCACGGCCCCGGTCTCCGGTCGCTCGCCCGGCGCCGTCGACGGATCCTGTAGCGTGGGCAAGTCGTCCTCCTCGCCCCCCGCCACCAGCGGCCCCGAGTCGTCCAGGTTTTCCTCGCGGTCAATCCCGTGGGTCCTACGGGTCTTCCTTGTCTCCATGCTTGGAAGCCCGTTTCACTTCTGACGCCAGATGAAGTATTGGAAAATGACGGCAGGAAACTCCTTGACGGGAACACACTTCTTTTATTAAATCTTGACTTGTAACGATACAACGCGTGGCCTCTCTTCTTCACAATGCGGTCACCATACAACGGTACAACTCGTGACCTCTTCTCTCCGCCCTACGCTTCTCTTGACTCTCGTAGATTCTGTGCTGCTGGCTCTCTGTGCCTCGTGTAGACTCCGCGCCTCGGCTACACTCTTCTCTCGTCTCGTGTAGACTCTGCGCCTCTGCTACACTCTTCACTCGTCGCGTGTAGACCTTACGCCTCTGCTACACTCTTTACTTGTCTCGTGTAGACTTTACATCTCTCTCTGGCTACACCGTATGCATACTCGGCTCGTGTAGACCTTTCTCTCTCTCTGGCTACACCGTATGCATACTCGGCTCGTGTAGACCTTTCTCTCTCTCTGGCTACACACTATACATCGCTCAGCTCGTGTAGACCTTTCTCTCTCTCTGGCTACACACTATACATCACTCAGCTCGTGTAGACCTTTCTCTCTCTCTGGCTACACACTTATACCTTACTCTCCTCTACTCTCCATTACTCTCCTCTACTCTCCATTACTCTCCTCTCCGGGCTCTATCTCTGCACCTTCGTCTTCATTCTTAGATGGTTCCACTTCTGCCCTCTACTCCTCTGTGCATCACCTTATATATCTCTTCCTCCCGGGAGACGGAGCGGATGCGGACCTCAACGTCGGCACCGCTCCTCAGTTACCCAATCACCACGCGCTATCTCTACGATCCGTTTTCCCCCCAGCGCGTGTTTCCACTCCCCGACCAATCACACCGCGCTGCCCCCGATCACTCCCTCTCAGCGCATCACCGGCACACAGCCAATCAGCAGCACTACCCCCACCCGCGCACTGACGCCTGCTCCTCCCCGTCAGCGCGCGTCACCACACACACACCCGTACATACGCGCTGGCACACAACGTATACACCCAGCGCGTATCACCACTACACATAGACAAACCATCGATGTAATTGTTTGCTTGGGCTGTTAAACGAGAGTTGTTAATCGTAAACTGGCGATAATTTTCAGAACAGATTATTAAGTAAGGCATCTGTAATCAATGCCAGTGGAAGTGTTTAAATCGAGCGATGCATGCAACTCCGATTGGTCAGTAGCAGTCATTTTAAGGCACCAGCGGCAAACCTAAGTCACCACGTGGTACATTTTCCCTCGTTTAGCTAAAATGTAAAGGTGCAGCCATGAAATTGCTTGCTCATGCTACCCACATTTTACGCCACCATACGATCAACTGACTGCTTGTACCCATTGCACTGCTGGATGGACAGTGGCAAGGGGATTTTAAGAAACTCACGCATTGTTTCAATTGCCGCGCTAGGCGATCGAATCGACATTGCCATCTCTAGATTAAAAGTCAAGGCTTATAATCGTTAAATCGTTGCAGCACCCTTCGTTTTTCAATTAAACAATATATTTCCTCATTGCAAGACATTTCTAAATGTGCGGCAAGGCCAGGAGAAGGTTTTATTTTACAATTTATTCATGTGATTACTGGGAACGCAAAAACCCGATTTTAACAAACCTACAATGTCCTCGAAAAACAAAGGATATAACAAATATCTGCAGATTTTTCAGCAAATGATCTTGGCTTCAGTCAATGACCATACCACAACGCCCTGACCTCCAATTGTACATCACCATCGAACTACAGCAAGAAAAAAAATGATTCTTGTTTCAAATGCACCGCCTCCTCATTACATATGTCATTCTGTTAAGAAAAGTGTGGCTCCAAATAGAACAATTTACTCCCATGCGTAGGCAACTCAAAGTGTGGGTGCTTTATGCAGACGGAACAGCATGTACTTTGCTTAGAAGCGTGGCTCGTCATAGGTGGAAAAATCACCGTTAAATAATAATCATGCAGCTGTGTACTTACGATGGGACTACTGACAGCGACGGACATGCAATGAGCATTATATTCTTACTCGTTCATAAAGCCTGTCTTCGCCAGGCAAAAGTTTTCAATAAAGATAATAATGAACCTGATATTATTTTTACAATTTTTATCTCTGGTCAGAGACTAAGAACTACAAAAAAATCTGCATTTTTCTACAAAAAACTTAAATTGTTGACTTGATTCAACTTCTTATATTATATGGTTCTTTCGGTAAAGTCACGTAGATAAAAATAACAATAAAATAAGAGAAATGAAAATGAAAATAAAGTGAATAAAAAATTATATCACGAAGCTTCGATCGCAACACAAAGCAATCGTCATCAGGAGAAAAAAGAGGGGGAAATCTGCTGAGGCCGGCTATTTATAAGGGTTTAGAGATGGGCGGGGAAGCTAATGTTTCAAGTTTCATTTATTAGGTATAGACCTGTGAGCCATGCGGCTCTTGAGTCGGGTGCAACCGCAACAAACACAATATGAACAGAGAACATCTTAAAGCGACGACGCGCAACAGAAACATCCTGGATAAACCAGCAAATCTTCCAGAAAAAAAACCCACCGTATTACAACGCTGTGTGCAAAAATCCCAGTGTGATGCAAGACAAACAATAACAACCACAAGACAATTTAGATTCAAGTTATAAGGCCAACGCCATACTTCCGCAAGAAACATGGCTTAACCATATGTTTTCGAAATCACCAAAATAAAGCTATAAAATACAATGTAACAACAGTAATCATAGGAACTTTGATTCAAATTTAACAATAAACGATATAAATAACATGTACGACAAAACTTGCAGCCATATCTGGCAACATGACACTCCCAGTGTATGATGTGTGAGTGAGTCAGTGGTAGTGTGAGTGAGTGTATGATGTGTGAGTCAGCATATGAGTGAGTCAGTGTATGATGTGTGAGTCAGTGGTAGTGTGAGTGAGTGTATGATGTGTGAGTGAGTCAGTGAATTATGAGTGAGTGTATGATGAGTGAATCGGTGTATGATGAGTGAATGGGTCAGTGGTTGTGTGAGTGTATGATGTGTGAGTGAGTCAGTGTATGATGTGTGAGTGAGTCAGTGTAAGATGAGTGAGTGTATCACGGCCTCCTCCCCGCCATTACGGCATCCTCCCCGCCATCACTGCCTCCTGCACGCCATCAAGGCCTCCTGCCGGTCAACACAATAGTCAACACCCCACCTGGTTGATTACGTTCTCTCTCTCAAATTTAGCAATCTTTGGAAGAACATAATCAACCAGGTGGGGTGTTGACTGTTGTGTTGGCCGACTCTCCGTGTTTTATTGCGTTATATTTCCAAATTTACTATGTTTGTTTTCTCATTAATTTGTACCTGATGATGGTTGCTTGTGTTGCAATCGAAACGTCGTATTCTAGTATTATTTCATTTAATTTCTCTCTATGTGACTTTACCGAAAGAACCAAATAAGAATTGTTCCTGTTGTTTGTGTCCTAAAAGCTACCTATGTACCAAATGTCAGCTTTCTACCTTGTCGGGAAGTACCCTAGTGGGTTTTGAGACACACAGATTAAGATATTTATTGATATAGCTATTAAATCGTAGTGTAGTAGAACGACACTACTGTATTGGCTCGGTATGGGGTTTGTAGGCAGGTGTCACGGGGGTCGTGTCGGGCTTTGACACTCTGCATGAACCCAACAGGACACGTGACCGGATAAACAGGGGGCAGGGGACCCAGGGAGGTCACGTGGTTTGGGTTCGGGCCTTCCCGAAGGATCGGGAAGGGGGGCGTAGCCTGGGGCGGAGCCGGCCACGCCGGAGTGGTTATAAACGGGGCGTGGACGGAGAGCTGGGCCGTTTTGTGGTGTTCTGCTCTGCTGCTGGGTCATCTCTGGGATGAAGCTCTCCGGTCTCCGCTAGTGGACCAGGCAGCATGTTGGGCCGTCCTGGTCCAGTGATGTAGTACCCCCGTGGATTAGCTAAGTTAGGAACGGTGGCTACCACCTGAAGTCGTTATGTTAAGTGTTACCTGTTGTGTTAGCTAATAAATAGTGTTGCCTCCGAAGTCCATTGTGCGCCTGAATTTAACCCACTACAAAATGAAAAAACGAGAATTGTTGTTTGTGAACACGTTTTTCAGTGCTATTAATTTTGTTGGATTTCAAATGAATATTTTGGATGCACTTGCATTTAGTGATGATTCGCATCTTTTTAATAATCACACCATATCACCAGTGAATAGCTTTTGGTTGAAAACCTAGACATTGTATGTCTAAGTATCATGTCTATATATATGATTTCATAAGAATTGTATTGGCCTGAAGTTTCTCGTGTGTTATTGTATGAAGAACAGTAAATGCAATGGCAACCTATCTTACTGTTTTCGTCATTTAGTTTTCGAAACACTCTCTATTGCGCTTCCAATTGGCCAGGGATGCTTTAAAATTCTAACTGATCCTTTACGTTGCAACTGTCTGCTTTTAAAGTTGCTAATTTAATGTAATCTACTAAATGAATATTAGTATATTACATTGGTTGAAAGCATTTTGGAAATTAATTGCTTGAAAGCCTCTTTACAATTCTAATAACTTTTACTTCATTCAATTTACTGAGACACACTTGGCCCTCAACCAAAATAAAAAAATGCTTTAAATGAACATAATTGGTAGTTGGGACACTTTATAGATAGTAAAAAAAACCTGTATAATCTAATTACAGTACGGTGGCTTGCTGCCACTCACGTTTTGGTCCTTTTATTATATTATTTAAGAACGGAGGGGTCATTATTATATGACTCGATTCATTCTTGAAAACCGTTCAGATAGCACAGTGGCAGAGCTCTCTTCACATCTGTATCGTTTCACGCTCAAATCGCCTCAGCCATCAATCAATAACATTATTACTGATTTGTAGGAAGTCAACAGTTATTGCACTATCCATAGATTCAATATCCTACGATATAATTCAGATTATTTGAGAATGGGAGGCCTTTGACTTATGTGTAAGAGCATTCTGAGTGAAGACCACGTGTGACATGATCATAGGGCACACTCCCATTATAGCCTTTATTAGACTGTTGGGCAAGTGTTGTTGGCGAGCACCTATTAAGGCTGGCATGGCCCACCAATAAAAAGTATTGTTAGATAGCGGCATAAAGTGTGAAGACCCAAAGAATATGAATTCCTGCAGTCACGAAAGCTTTAAGTCAAGATGTGAATGTAGTGTTATGCTATTTACTAACAACATTTGTTTAAACAGAAACATTGTTTAATAATTATTGTCGACATACATTTGTGCAAACTTTTGTAATATAATTATAAGGTGCTTGTAGAAACTGCAAATGCATAATAGCTACAACAACAAAAAACACAACCCATCCAAAACCATTCTCTAATACATTAAATGTATTGTGACCATTTAAACCAAGTAATGAAATGTAATGTTTTCTACATTAATTGGGTTTGACATGTTATGCATTTTTAACGGGCATCCATAAGTACATAGTCTTAGATTGCTAAGTGCTCAACAAAATATAACGTTAGGATTATCTGTGAAAAGTATAATCATGACTCCATAGCAGTGTCCTTTGAAGATTAAACGAGTGCATCAACAGAGCCCTTTATATATTTTAACTCTGGCAACAAGTAAAAATACCATGGCACTGTCTTCCTCTTCATCCGGTGTGGTCCCACAAAGTGATTCTTTTTGTAAGGCACAGCTGCACAGCGAGTACCATTGAAAGGCGGCAGACAGAAGGTAATGACAGCGGGGTGGAAAGCGCCTAATGAGGAAAATGGCTCGCGTGACATTTTTGTGATCGCACGTGCCAAGCGCCTACTCACATTTGGTTCATACATTAGACGTTTGAGGTTGCTAAGGCGCTTATGAGGACTCCTCTGTTTGTCACGGCTTAACACACCGCTTTGGCGCCTACTTTGCCAACCAACCCTTAGCAATGCCCCCTCTACCCCCACCCATTACATTGCGTTCATTATTTATACAAACGGTCTTACCGTATTAATTAATAGCTGTCCTTTTATAGACGTTAACCGGTTCAAAGAAAACCCAGCAGCAGCGGCACCAATACCAGTGTCTGTGGATACCACTGACCGCACTGGTAATGTTATGCTTACCATGTGTTGGATACCATTTCCATAAACACGTTCAGATGATAAAGGCAGTTGAAACAATGGGATATTTTTTTTTAATCCCCCCACCTTTGTCTGTTCACCCAGCAGTATAAATGGGTGCACCACAGTTAGGCAATCGGCAGGTTACGTGTAAGTGGTGTGAAGAATAGCTACCCCCACCTCTTTCAAAGACGTTTGATCAGCATAGAAGAGAAGATACATTCACTTTGAGAGCTTCCTCTAGTGGAGGTCCTTCTGCCAGCAGTGGCACAAGATAGCAATTTCAGGGTTTCACCTTTAGATGTTAACCGAGCAACTACAGTCATTACTAATATTGTACGTGAAATAATGACCGGTTCCTGATTTTAAGAACTGCTCATAGATTCTTAAAACATTTACCGGTCACCGGTTATCAATTAATAATCCGATGTGAATTAATAGCATTATGTTCTCACGATGCTTAACCGCTAATTTAAATTGAATTGGCCATGCATCCCAATGCTGCAGGCTGGACAAAATTCTTCAGATTCAGTGAGGCTTTCCTGGAGATAAATATTACGTTATTATTACTATCTATAAGTGCACATAGGATAGGGGTGGCAACCATCCAGCAGTGGATTGAAAAGAGAGGTATACGTGTAGATAAGACAGGCAAGTGGATGGGTAGGCAGGAGTTCAAGGTAATGGTATGAATGTGAAAATAAAATACTGTATTTGGTTCGAGGATGAATTATTATGAAAGGCAGTATGATTGATTGTGTAGTATGCAGAATATTAGGAATATGGATAAAAATGATTTAATTATTACATACATGTATTTCTGAACAACCAAGCTTGCAAACAATGTTTCAATATTTTTTAAAAGCTTCACCAATCCGATAATTTACTCCGCTTTTTGGACCATTACACCTCATCTCAGCCAGTTCCTGATACTCTTTTACCTATCAATGCCCCATTAGTGAGAAACAAACAATAACTCTCCAGATAAAATTATCAAACAGTGAAGTGGTTACAATTCCCGTAATTCACCCTGTGTTTGATGACATCTTCTGGAAATGTGTGTATGTTGAAGTTCTTTTACACCGTACGCACCTTACTAATCGGATGTGTCGGGGAAATCGGAGGTGTGGGGGAAAAGGGTCTTCCAGTGGACCAGACAAATATTGAGCTTCACCGATAAAGCACCTCAGGGCTTAAATGCCTAGTCTAGGGTCATCCGTGAAATGTATCATTTTTGAGCTGTGATCTCAAGGCTATGGGTGATGAGGAGAAAGCCACCCAAATCACACTGCAAGAAATATACGATTTATCACAATCGAATGAGTTCAAATCATTCTGCCATTTAAAAGATTGCCTTTGCTACCTCAAGACACGTAGAAATGTGTGCCAAATTGTATCCTTGAGAACTACCATTTAAATGTACCATACACATACATGTTCACAACTCTGTGTTCATTAACTTTAAGTGTATATTTTCCTCTTTTTTACACATCGTTAAAAAAATTGGTTGCAAGTAAATGTTAAACAATTCTATGGAATAAATACAACACCTAAAAATGAGTGGTCTGAAAACAAAAGTTTTATAAAGTGGTTTACATTTGAGAAACAATTTAAACTACAAGTGACACAACGGCATTTTATAAGGATCCTTAAAAGCATTTTCAGGTTTTAAAACTCAGATGCTAAAGCATTTCATAATAATTTTAAGGCTCTATTAACAATAATAAGCCAGTATTGAGTGTTGCAAATATAAAACAGAACTAAAATGCATGGACTTTAGCATCATGTTTACCCACTTTTGTCAGGGTGTAAACAATCATTGGCAATATTTGTAAACAAAAATAAAGTTTTCGGACAAAGTTTTGCATAGTAATATATTACCCATGATCAAATGTATAACGTGCCAATAATAATTATAAGACCACATCATAACTATTATTACATATATATCTAAACCCCCTGGCACTGAGTATGACTCCCACCTTGTGTCACAGCACACACTGTGTTAGTCACATTTCATATATTCAGGTGTCTATTCATCCCTGAGAAGGACTACTAATGCTCCTTATATTCTTGGTTCTTTCGGTAAAGTCGCGTAGATAGAAAATACAAATAAAATAAAATAAAAAACATACATTAAAATTAAAAGAAAAAATGCTCCCTAACTCAGTCATCACAAAGTTAATCCGAACAGCGAAATACATATATCTAGAAACATATACATACAACACACCCTTAATATTCGCGGTTGTGTGTGTGCTTTATAATCGCGGTTTTGCGTATTCACGTCAATTTTATTGTACGTAGTACTTGTTTGAAATTAGCGGGATTATATGGCAATGGGAGTCGGTAGCTATATTTGTCTGCTTTGAAACCCATCCCTTTAAACTGGCCTTCCCTTTTAAGTTTAGTCGGTTGCCCTGGTTTTGTTTTTATATCCTGCTGTTAGGATCCTCGCATGGAATGCGCATTATACATTTGAATTATACTGGTAGGAACCTCCTGGTTACACCAGCCCACAGGGGATTATTGTGTCCGTCCAGCCGTCGTGCAGGGAGGGGCTGGGTGGGGAGGGAGGGGCTAGGTGGGGAGGGGAGGGTGGGTGGGGAGGGGCTGGGTGGGGAGGGTGGGGAGGGGATGGGTGGGCTGGGTGGGAGGGGTTGGGCTGGGTGGGGCTGGGTGGGGAGGGGCTGGTCACCCCGTGGTGCCCTTATAAAACTCAACGTTTAACCTACTCACGCCGGCTTGTGCCCGCCTTCACAGTCGGGCATATTTGCGGAATACACCACGCCGCCGTTGACCCTGGCCATTGACCGAGCAACCCAACGTTCCTACCAGCTCCCTCCGCAGGAATGTGTTCATTATATTCGCGTCCTTGGCTCGCGAGTACCCGACAATATGTCATGACAGCGGTGAGACCGCGAATGTTTGCCCCCACGACGATCCCTCCCCTCCCCATAGAGATCCCTCCTCACTCCGCCTTTGCCCGCACCGTTTGCACGCCAATGCTTCCCATTGCAAAGTTTTTGGGAATTACAACACGCAACACATCCATGTATGTATATATTCACGCGTTGATATTTTCACTTTTGAATATGTTTATGTTAATCATTATTAAAGGTTAGCTAAATAACACAATACGATACAATATAATTTGCATTAATATATACATACATACAATAAATATGTTCATGGTTTAACCCAATCTATGTTTATGTCGCCTAAAGCCTATTTTTCTTATGAGCTTTAAGTATTAGAAAAATATTAAAGTATTCAAATTCGCGGATTTAATATTCGTGCCGTTCTTCGGGAATATTAAGGATTTACTGACTGTGGACTATACAATGTGTTTATTAGGAATGCAAGAATAATCGGCTTAAAATCCGATTGGAGCAGGGGATAGGACCACCCACGTGTAAATCAAGACTTTGTCTGGTTAGATGAGAGGCAGGGGGCAATGTTTCCTATTTGTGCCTTGGCATGTGAAGGACTCTTGTCATTTCACTCTGGAATTAAGTCTTAATTACACTCACTTAGCATTCACAACCCCCTCAGCTAGTGCACCCCTTGGCTGAGATAAACTTTGTCGCCTACTTACTGTTGCCAAGAAATAAATGGGCTTTTACTTGTATATCTAAAAAGTTGTTTACACGCTTCCCTGCTATTTAAGTTACATAGTAACATGTAATGTGTATACGCTTTCTGTGTAGTTTATTTTATGAGTAACTGATAAAACACATATTAAGTATTTGGAAATTATAATTATAACTAAATTATCCTGTGGAACGGTGATCAATTATTGCTGCATTTATCCCATGACGAACACGATATTTAGTAGAATTCTTGATCTGCAGAAATTGCAACAATAGTGTGGAAAGTTAAGCAGCTGTTACAGAAAACAGCTTTAATAAAGGGCATGTATGACATATTTAAATGTAGAATACATGCATATTGCAATGTACGACAATGTATATTTTTATTGTAATATAAATGACTAAAATACCAGCAAACAAGCACAAATCCATTTTGCTTAACACAGCATATATATGTAGCGTACTCCAACTTAAGACGTTCAACTGGGAGCAAAAGAAATGAGCGGACCATGCTGTGGAATGAAATATAATCACTGGGATTCCTCCCAAATAACTCCACAGCGCAGACCCTTGCCCCAATTTTCCTTTGGGTGAAATTTAAATGTTAAATACTGCAGCGTAAACAAATATTTAATCACCAAAGGCGAATCACAAGGCTTGTTTATGTAATTGTTGCTGTGAAAAGAAAAATGTTTGCGTGCTTTACTATGTATACGTATGCGGCATTTCATGATCACATTTGTAATATAGTGAGAGATGCTCTTTTATGATGTTTTGTTTTGTAAAACATTGTGCGTGAATTAGGAAAGGTTGCAGATATTCTATAATAATAGGTGACAGTAAAATATATGAAGTCTGTCCCTTAAATTTGAGGATTTAGAAACAATATACACAGCATATCACCAGGTAAAAGGCTATTCCTCATATTACATATGTGCAATGAATGGGAATTGGACAAGCAACTGGATAGAATGGAAAGATTGCTGGAGCAGGGAGAGCAAGAGATGGTGTTTGAAAGGCGATTAAAATGCAATTGCCATTTTGTGGTGGTGCAGGCGAGTGTGATCATAGAGAAAACACAGGCCCCAGTGGACAGACTTGAATGTGGATTCAGTGAATCTAGACGACTGAGGAATATTATGTACATCATGAAGGTTGTTGAGAGGCTGCATTAGCATATCATACAACAAGAAAGACAAGAACGATGAGCAAGGGGAGAATGGTTAAATTCCATGGAATATGACCGAGATTTTGATCAATATGAATTCATAGTTAATTTTGTAAGGATGGACAAAAGAGGTGAGTGAACGATAAATCTGGATGAAAGGAATTGGTTTTATTGTTGAGGGTAGATTTTGGAGGAGGAGATCTGGAAGTGCATGGCAAGCTCTGCAAGAGGTAGCCATAGACCTGGGGAGAGGTGGTGTTTGTGAAAGTGGGGCTGTCGAGCAGAGGTCGCAACCGGGTACCCGATACCCGTACCCTACCCGATACCCGGCTACCCGTACTCGGCCGGGTACGAGTACCCGTTTGCGACCCTGGTGCGGCCGGGTACGGGTATGGGTAAGGAATCAAAACCTGTTTGCTACCTCTGCTGTCGAGTAGGCTGAGAGACCTGAGGCGAGATAGACCTGGGAGAGGTGGTGGTTGAGAAGGTGGAGTTGTCGGGTGGGGTGAGAGACCTGGATGAGGAAAGAGCCTGTGGAGAGGTGGTGTATGTATGTTGAACTTCTTTTGCACCGTACGTAGCTAACCGTGCTCGTCGGAGATGTGGAGGGACAACAAAACTAAACACAAAAAGCAGTTCTAAAGAACTTAGTTTTCAATCTAGATTTAAAAGTGCATTGCTCCAGTGGCTTCCTAATATCGGAAGGAAGAGCGTTCCAGACGGCCGCAGAAGTGCATCTGAAAGCACGCGATGTGGTGACCGTCTTTGGTTGTGAAGGTGGAGCTGTCGAGTGGGGTGAGAGAACTGATAAGATGGGATTAAAAACACCTAGAAGCAGACTGTGATGGAAGTGAAGGCAAGATACTTATACATTTCAGAACTACTCATTGTCATTGCGAATGAAATAAAGTCGACGTTTATCCTTTGTCATGGACATTGTTTTGTCGGGTCTGCTAAAGCATTCAACGCTACAATTTTACCAATTAAAATGTCATGCAATGTTTACATAACTGACTTGCATACATGGTATAATTGTTATGGGATTATTTATATAATGAATAATGAAGTATTAATATTATTATTGGTTTTAGATTTTTATGATTTTAAGTTTTTATTTTCAAATACATGGTGGCCTCTTCCAATACATTTTTTATATTTTAACTGAAAATAGCTATTTTGAGCATATCATATTTTCAAATCTTGGTATTACACAGAGAACCAATGTTTGTTCATAAAACTATCTTTAATAACACTGTTTTAAAAAACAAAATCCCATCAGACCATTTCGAGTAAGTGAAACACTGTATTATAATTTACGTCATTGCTTTCACTATTGTTAATTTAAAATGCATCACGAAATCAAGAAACACAATGTCATTAAATTCTTAAACTGGTCTTTCTTATAATTACAAATACATTGCATTTGAAATTCATGAAATATACAGTAGATACTTCCCATGGGAAGTCAATTGCATACATTTTTCATGCAACAAATCTAAACCTGCCAGCCTGATGAATGATTATGGAATATGTCAATCAGCATGGCCAAGCAATCCTCATAAGGACACGGCTGTGTTTGTAATTAGCGATGGAACGAGCCACATCATGGTGAGGTGTTTATTATTCAAAAAAATCATCCTGGATATGTCCCTCACATGAGACAAGCCGAAGCAAATATAGTTCATATGCACAGCGTAATAGGTGCACTTCGCCGATTCCCAGCTGGCTACAGCAGGGATGTCACCTTCATTGTGACCTGCCTCTCAAAAATGTATTTCCTGCATTAACCCAGACTTGTCGTGCAAAAATGTGCTTTTGCATGTTTAATATTATCTTCTCCCAAATTCTATATCTTGATGCACAGCAAGATGAAGAGGAAACTTGTCTATCATATGTGACGTCGACCATTGTGCTCTCAGATCTGCTCGTGCCTAAACGCTTGTGTGTATCACTCAACCAAGCTTGGTCAGTTTAATGCGTAGGCTTTGTGGCTGTCGCCTGATGAAGCTGGTTGTAATTACTGGAAAACGTCGCAGTCAGGTTGTAAATATTGTGGCTTGGCTCTCCAACACACTGGTGTGCTGTACTAGTAACGAATTGGCATGTTCCGTTTACGTGACAAACCTTACTAATTGGATGTGTCGGGTGGTGGCGGGTTTTAAAGACACATTTATATATTTACACGATCTAACCCCCAAAAAAACCTGTATTATGCATGCTAGGTCAATCTCACGGAACATAATATTCACCAGCACCCTTACTCTCTCAATGCAAGCACTCATGTCTCTAATGTGCACATATTCAGAGTGTGCACTGATGACTTTCTTTTTAATTCAGGTACATTGGTGTGCTCCATTTCATAATCGTGCTCCATTTTCCAAAGGCTCTCCAGCCTGCTCTCGTGCTCTTCTTTATTTCACCATGTTGATCCCAACAATGAAAACTATGGAACAAAAATCTGATAAGTGCACAAGATTCGTGGAGATGGAGCATGCTTACAAATGTATTTATGTTGAATTTCTTTCGTACCGTACGTAGCGAACCGTGCTTATTGGAGGTGCGGGGGGGGACAACAAACTGAAATAAAGGCTTTTCAATCTTAATTTAGGAGCTTTCGTGACTGCAGGAATTATTATTTGGTTCTTTTCGGTTAAGTCACGTCTAAAAATAAAATAATAAATTAAAATAAAATAACATATTACGACGTTTCGATTGCAACACAAGCAATCATCATCAGGCATAAAAGAAATAGCAACAAAAATCTAACTAGAAAAAACTATAGACAGACATACAAGCAGACAGACATCACAACGGCACACAGAGAGAGGAGCAAGCTGACAACGCGGCACGGGCACGCAAGCCTGAAAATTAGGAGGCAGGCACACGAAAATTAAATAACCTAGTAAAATATCGAAATGTGATGTAATGTTGTATTACATCACATTTCGATATTTTACTAGGTCGTAATATGTTATTTTATTTTAATTTATTATTTTATTTTTAGACGTGACTTAACCGAAAAGAACCAAAGAATAAAGGCTTTTCAATTTATATGACTCGTGCCCACTGTGTCTCGTTACAGACCAATCTCTATTCTTTCACGAGTTTAGAAAATATTGGACAGCCCTAGTGGGGGTTTGGGTGAGCGCTGGTTAAGCGCGGTGGCCACACTGCACGCACAGCGTGCAGTGTGGGCTCCCGTTGAGAGAGAGCGAGAGAGTGTCAGCCAGCTGGGGTTACGTTGGGGGCATGATACATGTGACCGGATGATACTGGAGGGGGGCCACCGGTGGAAGGGGCCAATGGGTGGTCACATGTGTAATATCGTTGAAGACTCTTGGACGCCGGGGTTGGAGGCATACGTATTTATTCCGCGTCAGTTGGCACAACCACGGACATACAACATTGGAGGGGGTATCGCCCCCCTCACCCGGCTAGCTGGGGATACACTTGCTAGCTATGTCTGACCTACCTCCTAGTCCTCCACTAACGGGCTAGGGGAGGCTATCTGGCCCGACACTGGTAAGTCGGGCTTACGGTACCCGGAGTCCCAGAGCACTAGCTCTGGTTCTCGGGACCACGCCGCTGGCTCGGTCCTGTGCGGCCCTGATAAGGGCAGCAACCCAGGGGAGTCCAGGGCTCTATCTAGACGATCTTCGGTCTTCACTGGTTTAGCTTTAACATTGTTCCCCGAGCTCTCCGGCTCATCCCCTTTTATACCAAAACCCCCCGCTGAGGGGTGGGGCCCCGGGGGATCACAACTCCGGGTCAGCCCCCCAGGCTGCCCGGTGCGGACGTCGTTGAGAGCACCTCCCCGTGCACTCACGTAGCCCCGCCCACTGTGTTTGTTTCCCGTGTGATCCCATGTATACAGCTCCTCCGTAACACCCCTACACATGCAAGGGCGAAAGAGATCTAGAAGGTGGGCGGAGCGAGAGGCGGAGCCAGCCTTAGCCCAGCCCGATATAAGGGGGCCCCGAGAGGGGCTCGGGGTTCTAACTGTTGGAGAGGTAGGAGATCCACGTCAAGCTTGAAGAAGCCTCCAGCCACGCGGTCCGGGACCCAGCTTGTGGTCCAGATCGGGATAGTGGAACCGTGTCTAGTTCCGCCGTAGCGTGGTTAGTTGGGTGGTCACCACCCGAGAGTATGTTGTGTTAATAGCCTGGAGTATGTTGTGCTAAGAGTTGAATAAAACGTGTTGCTCCCAAGACAACGTCTGTGACTCAGTTGGACGCACTACAATTGCAAGAAGAGCTCCAGGACCGTCATGATCTTAGTGATGCCCTCAGTCTCAATTTCTGTGGTGGGGTTTTCTTTTAGGTGGAGTCTGAGACTATCCTGGTCTGGTGAGTTCTCACCTGGCTAAATAAATAAATACAATTTTAAATGGAACCTTGACCACAAATCGTGATAATCGAATCGCGGGATGTGATGTCAGGTTGGCTGAGCAAATGATGAGGGCGGATATATTTCCTTGGACAGCGCTGCTCAGTCATAAGAACTTTATATTCTTTGGGTCTTTCGGTAAAGTCACGTAGAACAAAAACATTAACAAAAAAACTACGACTTTCTTTTGTTCTACGTGACTTTACCGAAAGACCCAAAGAATATAAATTCCTGCAGTCACAAAAGCTTTAAGTTGTAAGAACTTTGTAGATTTTATTTATTTTTGTGTAAAGAATGTATCCAGGACAGAGAGCGCTATAACGAATCAGTGTTCTACGGAGTCATGCTGAGCGAGGTCTGCCCATATTAATGTATGTGTAATCACTGAAGGATGACGCCAGGCCAATGTGCAACCTAACGGCTATTTGAAAATAAAAAGGTCTCCTATTGGTAGAAGGAGGCCTCCACGATGATTGGTCGCGAAGCAGACTTTTAAAGGGATTGGAGGAAAAACGTTTGAACGAGATCAAATCGGAAAACAGAGAGTATCCTTTAGAGGGGAAGGACAGGGATTGGCTAAGGGAAAAACATGGACAAGAAGGTTCAAGAAAGGGGGCTGAGGAATATAAAAGGGGAGAGGACGAGGAGTGGGGACGTTCGGAGGAAGATACAAGCTGGAAGACAAGCACGAAGCCTAGGATCCCTTATTGTGGCTGTGTCCAAATTTTAAAGTGTATCTTACTACATCGTCATCAGAGTTGTTACATATGTGCAGTGACTAACTCGGAGACGATAAGACTTGGAGGCACTTTTTTATTAACAAGCACCATCGGGGTTAACACACTTAATAATTAGTCCGTCTATTGCCGGCAATTCTACTCAGCCAGAACAGTTAGTAGGCTGCATGACTAGCGACGCCCGAGATGGTGAAGACAGACGACGACAAGAAGAATGGTTAAGACGACGAGAAGATCGCTGACGAAGGACTTCAGCAGCACGACGGGGATCCAACTCCAACAAGAGCCCCAAGGTCCCCTACAGGGGCCCCTCTTATACTGGCCACGCCCCCTTTCTGGAACCTACTAGCGGGTTCCTGGTGTGCCCCTTCTGTGACCTTTCCCCTAGATCCCCCTCTCGTGTATATCCTGGCCTGTTGACGTCAGGACTGCCGTACGCCGCAGATCCCCCTTTTCTGCCAGCAGTCAGTGCTATGGCACTACATCTGTATAGTTTTATATATACTGTAGTTCTAAAACAACATGGATTTCATTTTTTAAATGCGTGCATTTTTTTCTGAATTACTGTATTCTTGAACATTTATATATATTTTCTGAGAAATGTGTATGATTTATTTGTGCAAATTTAATATAGACTAGATCACCTAAAGTGCAGTAAGTGTCTTGAATATGTTTAATTTATTATAATAATGTTTAGTCGAACATAAATAAAGGACCTGTCCTTTTAATGCTGTCTGCCTTTGTGCAGATAAGCTCTCAGAGGTGTACACATCTTCATTAATTGCATGCCTCTGCTGTTATGGCTTGAATTCACGTGAATGCATTGCTCCTATGATAACACAGCAAAAGAACATTGCCATTCAGAAATGACATTTCAAAATATAGGCAAGGGCTTTTAAATATGCAATAAATATTCCCATGACAATGCTAAATTGTGCTGTGTTTTATTTGCACAAACTAATTTGTAATAAATAAAAATGATAAAGGTTAGCTAATCTACAAATGCACGTACGAGAGTTACAGTAGCTTACTTGTGGCCTTATGGGGAGTTTTCTTTCAGAAAATATATTTATTTGATAATTATCATTGGCATCATCACAGTGAAATAGTAATTTCATTCCAAGGTGAAATATATTCCCTTACTGCACAGGTTAATAATTTAGTCATAACACTAGCAAATATTGTTATGTAAAATATGTATTTAAATTCAGATTCCAAAGAACACAGGATGAGATGTTACTATCCTTTGTGCAAGCAGTTCCAAGAGTTCATGAACAGTGAGCCTGGTGAAATTTGGGGAGCGCATCGTCAGTAGTGAACCTTTGGTTCCTAGGGTGTTTCGGCCTTTCATACTATACACCCTCCCCAAAGGCGGCCAGCGACAGGGTGATCAATCCTACGCTTGCGTCCCATTCCCAATTAGTCATAGGAGTTGCCTTGTTGGGACTATGCATGGCAGGGGCGTCCTCCTCCCTGAGTCAAGCATTGTTGACTGCATACCTCCTGGCCCTCTCACTTTGGGGCCCAGCTATTGCTTCAGCTATATATAATGGGAAATAACATTGCACATCACCAAGACAACCCCGACGGCCCTAATATTGATACTTCGTATGCACTTCAGTGAGCACATCACCAACGCCTCGGTCAATCGTCGAACAGCATTCCCGGTGGTGACTCAAACGGTCAGGAGACCTCGCCTCTTCGCACCCACGTTGCCTGGAGGGACACCTTGGGTGACGCACCAGAGCCCTGTGCACCCACCACCGTCAACGGCGGCAGTGGCGCTACCGCAGGACCGAGGCTGACCTCGGATAACATGGACGGTCACTGTTGAGGTTGACGTCAAACACCGCGGTCTGGGACTGTGCTCAGAGTGGTGGCCCGCTCTGGATAGTAAGGGCGCTTGGCAACGTTTCATGAGGACTGCTATGCACCAGCCAGGGGCAAGCGACTGATGATGATGATGCATCAATAACATTATTGTTATTGTTACTGCATATATGCCATGCATTCCATCTCCAGAAATACTTCTGTTGGCCAAATAGGATGTCAGCAATTTGTGGTGTGAAAGATGGATGGGCTGTGACGTCCCGAACAAGCAACGAATGCAAGACCCGACACAGGAATTACCCCCGGCTTCAGCTTTGCCCATAATCGTGTTTGAACAACACAAGGCAGGTGTGGCTATTTCCTCCCCAATGTGAATGCATTGAAGTGCAATCTGTTCATTACGTAACAGACCACTGCTCGTTACACACACAGGAGGTACGGACACTATACATGAAGTACCCCCTGATGCAATCGAATGGATATTGAAACTAAAACACACATTTGTGACATTTTGTCGGTTACATTTCAAATGCCATGAGAAAGAAAGGGGAATTTTGGTGATCCGGCTGAGACCAATAATTCACTACACTTGAGCAAAAGTGTAATTTCTTGGCCAACTGTGATTATAAAATAAAGATATATCAGAGGTGCTGTCTCCTGCAGTGTCACAGTATGCAGTGTTTTGAACATATTCCACCCCCTTGTTGTTGTGGGTTTCCCGTGATGTGCATGCCCTGCTTTTTGTACAGAAGATGCTATATAAATTGAAATTGGATTGGAACAGAGTCGTCTGCAAGATGTACTGTATTAACTTCCTGGGCTACGCATCCACCTCTACATTGATTCAACAACGACTAAGACACACATCCCCCGTATAGCCTGAACAGACCTTTGGGGCAAGTGCTGCTAGCGAGCACCTATTTAGGCCGGCGCCGTACACGAGGGTGTGGGTGGCCAGGACCACACCAGACCGCCTTTGTCTCTACCGTAGAGATGTTTACACACCGCACCAGGTTCTCATTTGAGACTAAGTCGGCCTTGGAGGAGGTCCAGGGTTGGTTCGGATAATCGTCACTGGTGGTGGCCATGAGCTGGGATGGAACTCGGGCCGCCGGGTTCGTTGTGGAGCGCTACCGCTCCCCACCTAATTTAACACATTCCACACATGCACATACAAATTAAATGGCATTCTCCTGCATCCAAGCGGTTGTTTTGATGTGCAATTAAGAACAATGTAATATGTCTCACACCATTTGATTAAGACACACCACCTTAATGTCTTGACATGGTTTATATATTTTGAATCACCACCTTTAGTTTCCATCGACCCCATTACCCAGTTGGCAGGATTGCATGAGGTGTACATTAATGTAACCTTCGCACGCACTGAGCGAAACAAGAATTTACACTTACATGACAAGACCCCCGTTAAGGTAAAGCATGTTTTAAACAATTTTAATGAGCACATTCTCTTCTATGAAGATAACAAAGGCAGAGGGTTGGGACGACTGCGTCGTCAGTTAAAAAGCTATAAAACATTGTCAAATGCAATTTACAAAATGGACAAGACCAAGGATTTACTTGTCAGTATGTATTCTTCAAAGATAATCGATTTTTTTTCGTATTTCAACTAATGGCTTCAGTCTAAAACCGCACACAGCTGGGTGCATTGCCAATAAATGGGTTTCTACACTGGGGTTGTGCAGGCAAACGTAGTAACATTACCATGTGGTATAAATGGTTGTAATGAAACGATGTAAAATGTATAATTTACATACTCCAAATTGGATATTCCAGTATAAGGTTGTATGCCTTATCTAAGATTGCCAATAAACAGTATTGCATAGAAATATAAACTTAACAAATTGGTTTTATATAAAAGTTATTTCATTCATGTATATTCATGAGATTTCATGAACAATGTTAATTAGAGATGATAGCGACAAAGACGATATTACATTTCCGAATGTACCGTGTCCTGCCTAAGCGAGGATACTTTTATCAATTTAATATGATGTCTCTAATTTGCACTTGATTTCTGATCCATGTGTTCCTCTTTATGTATCTCAGAGGTAATTCAAGTATTCCTCCATGCATCTTGGCATACCTTTCAGCATGTCTTCCCTGTCAAAGTCCATCTTTGTAGTCCATATGTCATATCATGCCATATGGATTGATTTGACAGGCATTAACAGGAATTGAACATTAATCCGAATGAAATATAATAATTATTATTTTTACCAAATGAAAATTAACCATCTGGCCTGATTTATTATTTATATGGTTTGTGTTTAAAGCATTTCGATAATATCTTCATTTATTATTGTTTACCATTTGGAATATGTGTGGTATTGATGTAATTGTAAATGGAATTGTAAATATATATTTAAATAATAAGGAAATTTAATAAGGAAAATAAAAATTCCAGTTCCAAACACTCTGAATAACAAGGTCAACATTTAATGCATTCATGCAAACTGAATATTGAATGTGAATGATAAGCTACATTCACATTTCTAAATGATACATGCAGACTCAACTAGAGTCCAATCATTTATTAAGACTTGGCACACTGGCTTTTATAATTATGATAAATTGGACCAACAATTATGACATCTTACAAGAATAATATGACATGGCAGTTGATTTACAACCCACAAAAAAACACAAAATGCATTTGCAAACGCCATAACAATGTCACGCCTTGGGAAATTAATTTCAAGAAAACATTACCGCACTAGACTGCTGTTTTGTAAAAAACATACCATACCATTTGTATCTGCTGTAACACAATTCAGACGTAATGTCTCTACGTCAGCCTGTTCAGATATAATGTCGGCCAAATATTACACTGTATTAATAAAAGACAGGTTTCACTTTTCTACAATACTGCATGTCAACATTTGTATATGTGCTGTTGCCTACTGCACCGTATTTGCTTTGTGGGGTCAGGAGACATCTTGAGAACATAATTTTTCAGGTTCACTGCTGTCTGTTTGGATCACAGTGATCTCACATGGGAATACCATTGATTTTTCTCACGTTGGGGAATGAAATGCAATGCAGATAACCTCATCGCAGACTTTCCTTGTAATTACTCTTATTTGGCCCATCGATGACTGATATATAACAACGTACAGCACTCCTACATGGAATACAGTACTAGTAAGTATGTTAATGTATGGTTACGTTCAAGACTGAATACTTTACAGCACATTTGCGTGAAACATTTCAAGAATATGCAGAAAATAACAGCACTTCGAGAAAAAAAATATGCGTTATTTATTTTATTTCTGCCTCAAAAAAGTCAGATCGCTCTCCTGCTCAGGGGAAGTACTCATCTCTGTTGGCATTACTGAGCAATTCCACGTTTCTATGGATGAATTCAGCCTCTCATGATGATGACCCATGTTTCCTTAACGCCAGATGGTGCTATCCAGGTGGTGCTCATTTTATCCACCTCGGACGGATAAGCGATTCTGTAAACCCTGCATATTTTAATATGTACGGTGCATATTAGACACGCATTACTAAGCATTCACACGTTGGGGAGAATATGGAAATAAGTGGATGAATATCTTGACCAAAACAACACGCAGAATGCAGCCGAATTCGTGAGACCTCCATAACTAAGCAGGGCTGAGCCTGGATAGGGCTTGGTCATGTGACTACAGTGCACAAGCGGGTTGCCATAGGGTCAAAGGTCGCAAACGGGTTTTGATTCCTTACCCGTACCCGTACCCTACCCGATACCCGGCTACCCGTACCCGGCCGGGTACGGGTACCCGGTTGCGACCTCTGCATAGGGTTTGTGTTGCTACGAGGTGGTGGTGGGCAGTCGAGGGCAGTGCAGCAAAATGTATTGTTGTACTGTACTTCTATTCTTTCACATCTATGCTCATCTTCACGAACCCGCACTGACCAGCGTGGTGAAGTATGGACTAATAACCCTCACAGGCATGGGGAGGCCTTCATCCAGCAGTGGATTGGCAAAAGGAATGGACATGTATACATACACGGATGAATATGCATGTTTATGACTTTACATTTTCTGAATTGTCACTGGCACATGCAAAAGGATGGCACATAAATCACTGTGGGTCAAATCTGCCACAAGGCTTTGTTTAGTAGGGGTGGACCTGACAATCAATAAAACCATTAGCTGATTCTTTGAACTCACATTATAAGTATCTATTCGCATGTGTAACAATAAATATTTTTAAATTTGTATTTGCTGTAATAGGTTCACATCACCCCTGCAACCACTATAGGCACTGCAATTCACCACTAAATAATGGATTTGTTAATCGAATGTCAACCCTGAAGTATGCCAATTAATTGAAACATTCAGTGGATGTGAATTATTTCACCTTCAACAATAAGAATTATGAAAACAAACATGCGTTATATATATATAAAATGCTGAATATGTGTTGTATGTCAGGTATTTACATTCATAATAGAGGTTTTTGGGTTAGGTCGTGTAAATATATATGTGTTGTGAAAGGTTTGGCTCCTATATTGTATTATTGTTATTGATCGTCGATGTGCTTTTTGCTGTGGAGTGCCTCCAAGCATCAGTGTTTAACTTGAGCCTCCGTATATCATCTATACATCACTGAGCTGCTTGCAGAAACATTTTAAAGGTCATAGTTGTACCGATGAATAGAAGGTAGGCAGAGGGTGATTTGATCATTTAATCCATAATCGTTTTTTGAGGTTTGATCGTGTAAATCTAAATGTGTCGTCAAACCCGCCACCACCCGACACAGCCAATTAGTAAGGTTTGTCCAGTAAACAGAACATGCCCATTCGTTACTAGTGTAATAAACGACTCTGTCAGGCTTTGTTGGTCTCCATTGTCGTTTATTTAGGTTCTTCGTATCGCACCCCGCTGGTCCTCGGCCAGACACGCGCCGCCTCCGCCGCGCCAACCACACCGCTCGCTCCGTGTGCCCCGCACACTCCGCTAGTCACTCACTAGCCACGTGTGCCCCGCACACTCGGCTAGCCCTCACACCCCTCTAACCCCGTCGACCAGCGTGGTTTCCCCCTATTCTCGCTCCGTTCCAACTCCCGATCTCTTCCGGCTCTCCCCCTTTATCCTTCCCATCACGTGATCCTGACTCCTCCTTCCCGTACTGCCCCCGTCTCTGCCCCCCGTTCACCTCGTCTCCCATTGGAGCCGAGATGAGCAGTGGCTCCTCCCACACGCTCCGTTGACCAGGCTCCGCCCCCCAATGCTCCGGCCCGCGTAATTGGCGCGGAGGCCAACAACCACCCCGTTTATGCTCGCATTACACTAGTACAGCACACCGGTGTGTTGGAGAGCAAATCCACAACATTTACAATCTGAGTACGACGTTCCGCCAGTAATTACAACTAGCATCATCAGGCGGACAGCCAAATTCGTGGAGATAATCCTTCTGTTTCGTTCCTTTATATTTACACGATCTAACCCAAAAAAAACTTATATTACGCATTATATTGGTCGCGAAAGCCTACGTGTTAAATTGATCATTTAATGTCTACAACAACTTATTTTTGTGACAATGCAGTTATCTCGTAATATGTTGATTGCTTTTTATCAGGCCACAAAAGTTTATGAATGAAATGCAAACATAGTTAGATTTTTTTTCCATGTTAGGCTAGATATTCCTGTAGTATTACATACGTATTTGTGTTGCATAACGTATTACGTAAAATGTAATTAAGGAAAGCTGGCACTAATGAATATACTTTTCTGAACTATGCAATAAATATTTGCAAAAACGAAACAATACAACTCAAATACCTAAAACACTATGTGTATTGATTTATATACAGTACTGCATAGTGTAGCTCATCATCATTATCATCGGCCGTCATCAATGAATGCTCTCGCACAATGTTGCTATACCTTCCCGTCTTGCAATGCAGTCATCTCTCTCCAGCAACAAAGTTGATCTCATCAATCCATCTCAGTGGTGGACATCCTCCGCTCGGGGGTGTGCCCTCACTTGGCGGCCATTTTCATCAATCGGCCATCATCCCTTACGGCGACGTGTCCTGCCCATGCCCACAAACATTTATTGTAGCTCACGGCGCTTAAAATAACTATCAATCAACCTGCAAAAATAACCCGAGGCAACGCTCTACATATTTGCTCGATGATGAAGGCACTATTCACAGTATCAGTGCATTTATGTGCTAATGTAATCGAAAAAATGCCCTGTCAAATAAATGTAGAATTTAACATTTATATGCTCTTGTAACTTGCCTTTTTTTACACTTTACTTATAGATAAACTTTTTATTTAAACGAAAGAAATATAACACCGTTTTTTTTACACCATTATTGTAAAATTTCAAATAAGTGCACAATAAAAAAATGTGAATAGTTTTCCAGCCGAGGTGAAATGAGTTCATTTTCTTTCAAGAGAATGCTAATGGAGAAGCTCAGCTGTCCTGTCACACTTGCTACGCAGCCCTCTACAAGCAATCTTGCATTCTTTCTGTCACTCACACCTGACTTCACAAGCCGGGCATCTTAGCCTGTCAAAAATCAAATACCTTCCTCTCCACCGCCAGCGAATTTCACAGGAGAGTGTGAGCTTCACATGGAATTGTGTCTACCGGGGGTTCTGCATTCATGCAGAAAATGTCGGAAGCAACCTAGAAAGCTTGGAAAGAGAAATATAGTTTCAGTCAGAAATATAAACAAACTTTTAGTTCAGGTTATTTTATGGTTCATAGGTGCGCAACCACTCGTGTTTATTTTTGTAACAGTTATTTACGGAAGTATGGTTTTAGCATGCAAAATGTCTGAGTTCCTTGGCAAAATTTCAAACAACTTCACAGCACATTCTACTTCGTTGATGAAGAACTTTATAAAGATGCATCTTTAAGGTCATAGGTGCACATAATACCATGTCCGTCATGTAGTAGTGTGACAATACTTGACGGTGCTGGTCAAAAATGCAAGTTGGTAGAGATAGGGTGGCTCAGGACCGATTCAGATATCACTTGCCTTAGTGGCAGATGTTGGCGCTAACTATGCCACCGCTTTACCCAGAGCTTGTGAAAATACAGTACTCTAAACAGTAATCAAAACCTCCACCCTTTAGAGTCAGGAGAGTGGTTTATGTTACATGGTGATCCTGCCCAAATTGGCCAGGTCATGCTTGTCTTCAGATTTAGAATTGCTATTAATACCCGCTTATCCCATGACAACATGCAAATGTGACTAATTATCTGAGCATACTGGCACATCTGGTGCACAGGGCTGTCCACATTTTACTTCAGCCCTAATAATGCATTGAGATTCAAGATGTGTGACAAATCTTGACAAGTAAAATACTTCGTGTGTGCAGAGCAATATGCGAAAGCCACCACTTAAATTCTCATTTGGAAACTCCGTTGTGTTTACTTAGCTTTTTTCGTCTCATTCTCAAGGGATCTCCTCTAACAATCCCATATCTATACCGCATGTCCAATGTCATCCACCCTGATTTTTTTAAATCATGAGTGTCTTATTACCTACAGCTCACCTTGTAACCAAGCCATGTGCAGGTAAGATTAGTAGATCATCGAGTGTGAGACACACACCTCCAAAGGTTATGAAATAAAACAAAATATGCAGCTACAAAAAGTAAGTTGCTAAACTACAAGCGAGCAATTTTGTGTCTTTTTTTCCATCGCATGCATGTGGTTTCTTTTGGCACCCTCATTTCCTTCCACTTGAAACACATCCTCAATGAATAATAACCCGAAGAGCCCCATGTGCCCTGCCAGTTAGATGAAATGTGTTCGTCAAGATTTCCTTTTAAGCAAAGCATTTGAGAACTGAACGTCACCACTAGAGTTGTTGTACTGAAACAGGAGTTGATCATGTAAATATATTACATTTGCATTTGTTTTCGTTAAGCTCTTTTTGGTGGTAATTCGACCTGTTTATTATGGTAATTGCACAGGAGAGGATGTGTGTCCTCTCTACCCACCTACATTTTTTGCAGAATTGGGACTGCTACCGCCATATTTCTCTTCATTTATTTATTGCTTAGAAAAAGTGCTGTTTGGATGCTGGAAAGCAATAAGTAATGCATACAGTTATACTCCTAAGAGTAGCTGCTGGGGGAAATGTTAGTTATGGTCTTCTTCCATCTCAGAAGATTTTCCATTATGTTACGTTGAATATTGTATGCATTTGTCCTTGTGTCCCCCATACAACCACCGCTACTATGACCACCCCTCTCCCTTCATAAATATTCATAGCTCTGCTCTCCTGGCCAAAGCCACGTTAATATTTTTTTTCATTACGAGGATGCAGACGCCACCTGCCACCAAGCATACCATGTGTGTCACTTTTCCCAAGGGATTCTGCAATCTTCCATTTCCATTGCGTGAAGGTCACCACCGTTAAGGCGTCTTTCTATGGGTTCCTAAGGCAGGAACGAGCCAAGCCAAACACATTGTACTCTTGTATCCACGCATCCAGTGCCCTCTTGTGGTTATTCATAAATTACATCAACACGTGTCAAAGTGCGATAAAAAAAAATATACGCATGAAAATACCATAGCCATATTCTGCAGTTGCAACATAATATTATGGCTTCAGTCATAAAACTCGGAGACATTTTTTTAAATGAAAAATCCAATAGAAAACTTGTCCTTTTTGGCACATTTCTCCACATATCATCAAACACCTAAACGATGACGAAGACAGCAGTACACGTGCCATGGCAATGTCAAACTATTTTGTGTAATTTACGACAGGAGATTGAAATTCACTTCAAGTGACACTGTTCTTGAGAACCCAGGACGAGGGGCAGAAAAGCTTCCCTCGAGACGTAGTAATTCCTTATCCTGTGTGTGGTGTGCATATGTAGCAGAGGAAACGAATTGTTATCCAGTTTTTAATCCACTGCCATTCAATACATAAATGTTCTTCTAACATGTAAATAAATAAATGATCGGCGCCATAAACCAACCCCCTCTGACTTGTAGAAATACAGCTGACCTAAGTCCGTCCTTAATGTTGACATTCCAAAGCTAATACCACAACACCACTGCAAATTTTTTTGTGAATTCGACCTTTACAATTCCAAGTCCATTGTGAACTAAATTAGGGTATGAATTAGTGTTCCATTTTCTGATTGTGTTGAAAATACTGTAGCATCAGGAATGATGTTCCATGTGTTACACCAATGTGGTTTGAGGTTTCCTTAATTCACGACACTTTCGCGCACACACTTTCATTACCAGGGGGATCGCTGAGAAATGTTGGCTTTTTAATTCACAGACACATTTTACAAATTAATCTTGTCCACTGCCAAAGCAAATACTGTGGTGTAGCACATTCTTTCTGCATTAAATACAGACCTTTGTGTCGATGTTAGCATTTAATTAATTCTGTTCCAACTGAAAAACAACTGCGTTTCTTCTTTTTGCTGAATGCTCTAATGAATACATTGCTAAAGCGAAATTGTTTAATTTAAAAGGGAGTTGAGGTCTCTGTGTTGAGAGACTCTGGCAAAAGGGGGGGGGGGCTTGTTTTCTTGCTGCGGTTTCAAACACGCGTCCCCTCTCTCTGTGTGCGCAAGGCCCTCCTCTGCTAGCAAAGTGCTATTTTTTTAAAGCTTGGAAGTTCCCTTGATAGGAAGCCTGCAGCGCTTTAAACATAAAATCAGCGCTGTGCAATTTAAAACGAAGCCAGCGGACCACTTTGAAATGCGCAGCGCTTTAAGACAAAATATAATCAAATTTTTGGCGCGGTGTACCGCACATGACTGGGAGAATGCGTCGCTCCCGAAACGGATCCAAAAACCTGAAATAAAGTGCAGATTTGAGGATCTCTACCCCACGTGGATTACACAGATAATACTGGTCAAAAAAAAAAAAACATTTTTTTCTGGCCTGGACTTTTGCAGCTGTTTTAGACTAATTTCAGGGTGCTGATTCCAAATCTGATCTTAGATTTGCTCTATCACATCTCATTTTATGTTATCGGCATACCCCATTTTCATTGATTTTACCCAAAATTAACTCTGTCACTTATGATTGCAAGTTGTTGCGAGTAAGTGACTGCTTTAGTGTTAAAATATGGTGCTGTATTTTTAGGATAGTGTGTTTATAATATTATTTTATGTAGATATCCACATTTATTTAATATTTTTCTTCTGCAGTTTTTATTGAAAATACAATATTTGATGTCTCAAAAACCTGGTGTGATAGACAAAAACTGATTCCAGATTTGGAATCAGCACCCCAAAATTACCTTCAAACCGTTGGAATATCTTGTGCCAGAAAAAGTGTGTTGACCAGTGTTATTGGAGGGTGGATCAGTGGAGCTCTGCTGTATCATTTTGCGTCGCACTAGGAATGATTTCCTTACACAAAGGGCCCTTGACTATAAACTTCGGGTAGTTCACCAGCATTGGTTCAAGCAAGCCGGAGACACTTCAAATGTGCCTGTATTAAGCCAAGGCAGCTGATAAGATGCACTCCCAGAAGACTGTGCGGCCAATTAGGATGCGTATAGAACACATGTGTAAAGACAATACGGAGCGATAGCGGAACAGTGTGGTTCCCCTGGACCATGGTTACTAATGGATGGGCTAATGATGATTATGGAGATAAGCATTGACAGGGTCACGTGAGGGGGAGCACGGGATCCAATGAGGGGGGGGGGGTGTAATTAGGGCGGTGATTGACAGAGCCAAGTGCGGCGAAGAGAATTCGAGAATAGGGGCGTGGCCCGGACGGGGCGAGGTATAAGAGGAGGCACGAGCCAGAGCTGGTGGCTGTTGGCGTGGGGGAATCATCGCCGTCGTCGGTGTCGCTGCCTTGGACGGGTCGTCGCTATCGTCTTCGAGATGTCTTGAGGCTAGAAGCTATGTTGTCCCAGAATAGAGTCGTCTAACTAACCAAGTGTATAGAGTCACTCGTGGGTTACTCGTTGAGTTGTCAGTGGACTTTATTCTAATAAATGTACCAAAAAGACAACACGGTGACTCTGAGAGCTACATTACACATGTATCTTTTAAGTGGTGGGGAAAAGATTTCGTTTTTGTCACTTTCCGCAACAATGCTTAATTATTATTTAGCTTCAAATCAAGATATTATTTAGTGTATTGTAAGAATGCAATAATTTACAGGAGAATTGTGAACACCATTTCATTCGCATGGAAAACGTTGTTGATGTGCAGACATTATTTAAATATATTATAATGTCCTTATGATGATCTGCTTTCTGGTGCCCTCTGCATCCATGATGCATGCAGAACAGCCATTAAGGATGCAATTTGAACCAGGGTCTATTTCCATCACCCCAACCCCGCCCCCTTCATTTGCACATTTCATATTAATGCTGTCCTTAACAGAGACGTGTGTAGTACCATAGTTTGAGATCTACATAATCATTTGCTTCAGGCAGTGGTTGGGATCTCCATAATAACAAATTGTAGGGTTACAGGACACAACGACATCAATATTATCACTCCAATCGTGCATAATTTTGAAAGACGGCAGATGGTGTACAGAGCTCTCAGTTTCAATCGTTCGATAAGTCCTCTATCGTCATTAATTCGTATCGATCTCCACCATCCCACCCTCCTCCGTCCCTGGTTTTCTACGATTTCTGGTAACAAAAAAAATATCTCCTAACTTCGTGGGCTTTACCTGGTAAAATAAACCATAGTTTCGTTTTATTTGTATTTTTTTTACGTGATTTATTTACCTTTCGTATACTTTGCACTCCTATCGTGTTTTGTATTGTTTGTTGTTGTAACGTTCTGACCTGCCCCTACTGGACATTTGTGAAAAAGAGCTTTCAATATTCTGATTAAATTTTAGGCCACCCCATGGTCAAATTATCGAAAATTGCCCACCCTCAGTCTTCTGTTTTCTAGATTTATGAGACGATACTGAAAACCTGACGCATTTTTCGAAAAAAACTATCATAAAAGTGATATATGTTGACTTGCTCACACCATACATAATGGGTGCTGTATTGTTGTCAGTAATCACCATGAGTTGAAACCTTTATAGATTTTGGGGAGGAAATGTGTTATTCACGACACTGAGAACCTGGGTTTGAATTATGGTTGTTAATGACATGAAAATAAATGTAAAAAAAGCTACTGGTTTTCTCCATATATATAAAAGGCAAAGTTGTGAATGTGTCTGTTAAAAATGTTTAGCGTACTTCCCGACATGCAACAAACTTGAAATTTGCCACATGGGTACTTTCCAGACTGTACACCATGCAAAAATGATGAAAATACACTTTTTTAGAGGGGGGGGGGGGTGGGAGCTCAATAATGCATATATTTTTTGCACTGCAAGTGAGCTGTGACGTCAAATCTGTCACGTGACCCGGGCATGTGGAAGCGTAACGCATTGTAGTGTAGCGGTTAGCACGCTGCGCTACAAACCCGGCGACTCGAGTTCGATTCCCGCTCACGGCCACCACCGGTGACGATTATTTCAACCGGTCCTGGGCTTCCCCTAGGTCGACTCAGCCTCAAACGAGTAACTGGTGTGGTGTGTGAACATCGCCACTGGGGAGACAAAGGCGGCCAGGCGTGGTGGATCCAAGTCCCGGGCGAAGGCGGGGTAGTCCAGCTAGTTCACACATATAGAAATGCCTAGCAGTACACATTAAATGTTTACATTTATACCTGAGAAACGAAGGGAGTTGCCATGGTGTATTGGGATGTTAGGATGGAATGCGCATTATAAATTTGAATTATATTATTATTACACCGGACTTCCACCAATTCAAACCGATGTGCCAGCACGCGTTCAGTAATACATGTGCTAGCTTGATTAGATGCGAATTGATCCATTGTGCCAAATGATTGAGATTTGTCAAGAAAAAATACCTGCTATTCTCGCTCACATTTCAGACTGCTCATGTCAGAATATATCTAGCACTGATGCTTGCAACAGGATAGCATATATACACACATGCGTGTGACCTTATTACAGTTAAGTCCCCTTCAGAAGGCTGTCTAAATATGAATAAAATCAAAATATATTTCTTAACACTGATAATTTGAGCATTTTAAACACCAGAGATTGTGTCAAATATGATTACAATAGATATATAATGTACTCTTGAGAAGAGTAATATGAAAATTAACACATAAACATATCACAGACGAATTTGAACAGGGGACTGTATTTGAGTTACCTAGATATTGACGTGACATGCATTATAGCTACAGTCTAACACTCCAATTTATTTTTGCACAGTAATTGTTTATTCCGGATACAAGATAAGGTCAAAGGGTTTTTATGTGTGTGTGTATGTGGATTTATGCTTTTCTACGGCCAAATTGTCCACAAAATATGCAGATGACAATCTGCTGTCATGAAAGATCCACAACGAAATTGCTGATTCGGCTGGATGTTGTTGCATATGAAGTATTGGAAAATGACGGCAGGAAACTCCTTGACGGGAACACACTTCTTTTATTAAATCTTGACTTGTAACAATACAACGCGTGGCCTCTCTTCTTCACAATGCGCTTCTCTTGACTCTGGATTCTGTGCTGCCGGCTCTCTGTGCCTCGTGTAGACTCCGCGCCTCGGCTACACTCCTCTCTCGCCTCGTGTAGACTCTGCGCCTCTGCTACACTCTCCACTCGCCTCGTGTAGACTTTGCATCTCTCTCTCTGGCTACACCGTATGCATACTCGGCTCGTGTAGACCTTCCTCTCTCTCTGGCTACACCGTATGCATACTCGGCTCGTGTAGACCGTTCTCTCTCGCTGGCTACACACTATACATTACTCAGCTCGTGTAGACCGTTCTCTCTCGCTGGCTACACACTATACATTACTCATCTCGTGTAGACCGTTCTCTCTCGCTGGCTACACACTATACATTACTCAGCTCGTGTAGACCGTTCTCTCTCGCTGGCTACACACTATACATTACTCAGCTCGTGTAGACCGTTCTCTCTCGCTGGCTACACACTATACATTACTCATCTCGTGTAGACCGTTCTCTCTCGCTGGCTACACACTTATACCTTACTCTCCTCTACTCTCCATTACTCTCCATTACTCTCCTCTCCGGGCTCTATCTCTGCACCTTCGTCTTCCTTTCTTAGATGGTTCCACTTCTGCCCCTGCTCCTCTGTGCATCACCTTATATACCCCTTCTTCCCGGGAGACGGAGCGGATGCGGACCTCAACGTCGGCACCGCTCCTCAGTTACCCAATCCCCACGCGCTATCCCTACGATCCGGTTCCGCTCAGCGCGTGTTTCCACTCCCCGACCAATCACACCGCGCTGCTACCCGATCACTCCCTCTGGGCGCGTCACCGGCACACAGCCAATCAGCAGCACTACCCCCACCCGCGCACTGACGCCTGCTCCTCCCCGTCAGCGCGCGTCACCACACACACACCCGTACATACGCGCTGGCACACGACATATACACCCAGCGCGTATCACCACTACATCACCCCCTCCCACATAGCTCGCAGCCGGCCCGGCTGCTAACAACAACCAACCGCGACGATAAAACGACAACCAACAAAAAAAACCCCGTAACCCCCCGAGTGTGCCCCGTAACATAACACAACAACAACAACAACAAGAATAACTATGTACAGATTGACAATGAACCCGAAAAGTCAACAATAACACGATACGAGCAAATTCGAAACGAACGCGCCCCACGTCCCTGCGACTACACGCAGTGACGAGGCGCTCCAACTGCCCCGACTCCTCACGAGGCAGGTCATGCAAAGTAGCACGACCTGGCGCGAGTCCGTCTGGCTGGTCCATCGTATGGGGCGGGACACTGACGACCGTCCGGCGGTTCCGGCTGCTCCAGACGGCGCGGTACGGGCCTGAAAGGGCCGGCCCCGCCGCGGAGATCCGGCCGCCGGTGATCGGCAGCTGTCAGTTCCGAGACACCTGGGAGCAGATCAGGCGAAAATACGTGTGGATCAGGCAGAGACATTTCCCCCTCTGGGTCGCCGGTCACGTCACACGCCCGGCCATCACGACACAAGGGGAGGCCATATGGAGGCGAGAACGGTTTCAGTCGGGAGGGGTGAACGTACCACCGGCGCTTTCCCCACTTTATCTGAACGCACTGGGGCCGTGCAACGCGCACGACCTCCACGGGTCCCCTCCACGGTCTCAACAATTTAGGCGACGTAGCCAAGGGTGCCTGAGGGCAATGCAGCCAGGCCCTGTCACCTGGTTTCCATTCGTGCATGGACACCTTCCGTGCCCGCAACCGTTCATTAGCAATTTGGCGAGCCCGCGAATTAAGCCGCGCGGCCTCCCTCGCCTCTGTCAGCTTGTGAATATTAAACTTAATATGTTCTGCCAAATTAGAATTAGTTCGTGGAGCGGACAGGCCAAGTTGCGTTTCTATTGGCGGGTCAGCTTCCCGACCGTACATCAAATAGAATGGGGAAAACCCCGTAGCTGCATGGGGGGCCATTCTATACGCGGCAAGGACTCCCGGGACCTGCAGGTCCCAATCTACATGTGCCTCGCACACCTGCTGGCACAGCATGGAAGTCAAGGTTTTGTGGAGTCTCTCCACCATCCCGTCAGTCTGCGGGTGGTACGGGGAGGTACGCACCTTCTTGGTACCCAACAGATCGCACACCTCTTGCAACAATTTACTCGAAAAATTTTTACCTTGGTCGGTCAGCAGGCGTTCGGGAGCCCCCTTGTCCAGGACATAGCCCTGGACAAAGGCATCCGTCACAGCCGCTGCCGACTGGTTAGCGAGAGGCCACGCCATAGGCCATCGGGTAAAGTATTCGACCCCCACTAACAAATATTTATTCCCTCTCGGCGTGACTGGGAAGGGCCCCAAAATATCGAGTGCAACGAGCTCGTTGGTACGCGAGACCTGAATAGATTGCAGCGGTGGATTAGCTGCCACGGCCGGTGGTTTACGCCTGGCGCACTCAACGCACCCCTTCAGAATATGCACCACATCACTTCCCATTCCCGGCCAGTAATAGTCACGCTGAAGCAGGGCAAGCGTCTTGTTAACTCCCAAGTGCAAGAGGCGTTCGTGTGCCGCCAAGACAACCCTCCCCCTCACAGCGGAAGGCACCACGAGTGCGTTCCGCCGGGACAAACTGTCCCATTTCAATAACACGCCCCGCTCAAGTACATAGGAGCCGGTACGCTCCTGGTCCCCCTCGGGACCCCCAACCTTGCGGCGCAATGCTAGCAGCGAGCTGTCCGTCATCTGGAGGCGGCCCCATTCGCTGAGCGACAGCGAGAGCAGCGAGTCCCGACCCTGAGAGGCAGTGGAATCATCCCCGATCGGTGCGCCCGCTGTCGCAGCCAGTGCCCCCATCTCCCCCGCAAGCGTCGGTTTACAGCGCGCCGATCCCGACAAACACGCGCATTCATCACAAGGCAACAACCGCGACAAGCAATCGGCATTCGTGTGTCGCAACCCCTTACGGTACGTAGTCGTAAACTGATAGTCCTGGAGGACTTCCAACCAACGCGACAACTGGCCCGAGGGCTGGGCGACCCTCAATGAATACTGTAGCGCCGCGTGGTCCGTTCGGACTGTAAAGTGACGACCATAAAGATATGGCCTAAACTGCTGCACAAAAAAAACAATGGCAAGCAGCTCGCGACGGGTGACACAGTAGCGCTGCTCCGCCGGAGACAACACCCTACTACCGTAGGCGACAACTCTTTCGACACCCCCAACGACTTGGGATAGCACCCCCCCAATGCCCGTGTTGCTAGCATCCGTGTCCAGCAAAAAGGGACTGGCAAAATCGGGATAACACAAGGGTGGGGCACCCACCAAGGCGTCCCGGAGGGAGCGAAACGCGGCCTCCTCCTCCGGTCCCCATTTGAACTTCACTCCCTTCGCCGTTAGAGCGTGCAAGGGTTTTGCAATAGTGGCGAAGTGCTCAACGAACCGCCGATAATAAGAAGCAAACCCGATGAAACTACGCACGTCGGAAACGGACGTAGGTGTCGGCCACGAACCGACACAATCCGTCTTCGCGGGATCGGTGGAGATCCCCGAAGAATCGACAATGTGACCCAAGTATCTAACGGACCTACGAAGGAGGTGACATTTGGCCGGTTTAAATTTCAACTTAGCCGATCGCATTCGCAAGAACACCCCTCTCAATCGCCGGAGGTGTTCCTCAAACGTTTTACTGAAAACAATGACATCGTCCATATAAATCAAGCATGTATCCCACTGCAAGCCCGACAAAACCAACTCCATAAGTCGCTGAAACGTCGCTGGAGAGGAGTGAAGTCCCATGGGTAACCGGTTAAACTGGAACAGCCCCCCTGGAGTCCGAAATGCTGTCTTAGGTTTCGACTCTTCGTCGAGCGGCAACTGCCAAAACCCCGATAACAAATCAAGAGTCGAAAAATATCGCGCACCAGACAATGCATCGAGGGACTCATCCATCCTGGGGAGCGGATACGCGTCAGCCACAGAGATCTTATTCAGGCGACGGAAATCAACGCAGAATCGCAGGGACCCGTCCTGCTTCTTAACCAGCACAATAGGCGCTCCCCACGGGCTAGAGGAGGGCGAAATAATATCGGCTTCTAGCATATCGTTAACAGCCGACTGAACATGTTCCTTCTCCCCGGGACTCAGTCGGAAGGGATTTAGCCTGACCGGCGCCGCATCGCCCGTTTCAATGTGATGGTGCAACAAATCCGTGCACCCAATGTCATACTTATGTTTACTGAATACATCAGAGAATTCAATGAGCAACTCGCGCAGCGCACCCAACTGCGCCGCCGACAAATCGTCCGAGGCGGCACATAACGAATGGACCCACTCAGGGTCTTCCCTTGGCTCAACGTTCCGCGCGGGGCTCGAGCCCACCTGCGCAACCAACCCATCATCCCCAGGGACCTGCGCCGCGTGAGCCAGCACGGTGCCCTGCGGAATGACAGCTGGTCGCGACCCCGCGTTCAAAACCATCACAAACGGATCCCTGTCAGCCCGCACCAAAGTGTGAGCCACCGATAAATCAAGACCCCCGACAGCCTTGTTAGAAGGACCCAAAAGCATACTCTGTCCCGAAGCCTCCCTCACCCATGGTTTCCGCAACCGGAGGGGAATCAACATCTGTGAACCCGGGGGCACTTGCACTGTCTGCGTCGCCACCGCTTGTATCGTAGCGCACGCCGTCCGAATGTCAGTAGGGCCCGTCAAAAATGAAATCCGGCGACCCGATGGCAGTTCAATGCATCGTTGATCGATAAGAATTTTAATGGGCATTTTAGCCAAAAAGTCAGTGCCCAAAAGACACGGAACTGCCAAAGAAGACGAAACGAAAACGGGTCCCGACAATTTAATATCTCCAATGCAAATGGACGCCCTAACCTGACCGATAATGCCCAACGATCCCCCATTAGCGGCGTAAAATGGCACATCCACTGGAAGCAGCGGACGACATTGGACCGGAAGAATATTATAAATGAGGTCCGATATAATAGTTGCCGATGCCCCCGTGTCCACTAACACCCTAATCTCAACCCCATCAATAGATCCCGTAACAACGGACGAACCCGCCGAAGCAGCCACAATTCTATGCCCCAATTCCGCCCATTCAATGTCTCCCTGGTCCCGGCCGAACCCCCCTCGCCGAACCGAATCCCCGAACCTTAACCGGCCCTCCTCCGCCGCAACGCGGCGTCCCATGTGTGCCGAATAAACAGGCCGAGCGTGTGAGGTGCCGCGACTTGCCGGGGATTGTAGAGATGACTTGGGCTCTCGGTCGTCGTCCAGCCGAGCTCCCATGGCGCGCTGCCGCGGAGCGCGGCACCCGGACGCCACGTGGCCCCGGAGGCCGCAGTTATAGCACGTGACGAGGGTCGGAGTAGATCTTGGTTGCTCCGACTTTCGGCCCGATCGCAGAGGCGACCGGGCCCCCGGCCTCCAGTCCCCTGGTCGTCCCGTGGCGAACGCCTCCTCTCGTGGGCTGACGACTTGGGGTTCGGCGACCACCAAACCCGGGGCTGCGACGACAGCAGCGTTGCAACCAACGCCTTGCTTCCGTTGTAGGGCCTCGTGCGCTTGAATACTCGTGGCGACTCTCAAAGAAGAAATATCAATCTCGTCAGCTGTGTTGATAGGGACCCCCAGGTCCTGCGCCAACTTGAGCAGCTGCTCCAAAACCATCGCGTCTTGGCCCTCCTCGTCCATCCGAGGGAACGCAGCATCAGCAAGAGCCAGCAACGCCGTGCGATAGGCCAGCGCGGTCTCCGTGGCCGCTTTCCGTCTTGCGTAGAACTGATGGCGGCACGTAGAGGGAGGCCCGTAGACCCTGGCCAACAAACCCAGCGCATCCTTCAGCGTGGAGCGGTCCGACTTCCGTGCAGCCCTGAAGGCCGCGAGCGCATCGTCGTCCAGCATGGCGGGCAATGCCCGCAGCGCCGTAGCATCGGACCACGCTGACATCTCTTGATGCGCCAAAAACCTTCGCTGAAATTGGCCCCAGTCTCCGCCTTCCGCCTTGAAGGCTGACAACGTGGGCAGGCGCTGCTGAAAAATGAAGTCATCCGCCTCGTGGTTCCTCTCCGCCTGTCCGTCGGTGTCTAAGATGGCGGCTCCAGCAGCAGACGTAAGATGGCGGACCCCCTCGCGCGCTGATGACGTCGATGCGCGCGCTTGGGAACCCACCACCACGTGGCGCTCGCCGTTCCCGCCAAAAGTAGGCCCAGGCGCAATGGCGGGAATCCCCCATTCGTTTTGGCGGGAATCTGCGGGGCGACCTTGTAAAATGTCCCCCACCGTCCCCGCTCCTCCCGACGAGCTGATCTCCGCCAAGATGGACGCGGCGGCGAGCAGCAGCTCCGCCAGTCGGGAGTGCGCCTCACGAAGCCCGGCGTCTGTCCCCGGTCGCTCGGCCGGCGCCGTCGACGGACCCTGCAGCGTGGGCAAGTCCTCTTCCTCACCCCCCGCCACCAGCGGCCCCGAGTCGTCCAGGTCTTCCTCGCGGTCAATCCCGTGGATCCTACGGGTCTTCCTCGTCTCCATACTTGGAAGCCCGTTTCACTTCTGACGCCAGATGAAGTATTGGAAAATGACGGCAGGAAACTCCTTGACGGGAACACACTTCTTTTATTAAATCTTGACTTGTAACAATACAACGCGTGGCCTCTCTTCTTCACAATGCGCTTCTCTTGACTCTGGATTCTGTGCTGCCGGCTCTCTGTGCCTCGTGTAGACTCCGCGCCTCGGCTACACTCCTCTCTCGCCTCGTGTAGACTCTGCGCCTCTGCTACACTCTCCACTCGCCTCGTGTAGACTTTGCATCTCTCTCTCTGGCTACACCGTATGCATACTCGGCTCGTGTAGACCTTCCTCTCTCTCTGGCAACACCGTATGCATACTCGGCTCGTGTAGACCGTTCTCTCTCGCTGGCTACACACTATACATTACTCAGCTCGTGTAGACCGTTCTCTCTCGCTGGCTACACACTATACATTACTCATCTCGTGTAGACCGTTCTCTCTCGCTGGCTACACACTATACATTACTCAGCTCGTGTAGACCGTTCTCTCTCGCTGGCTACACACTATACATTACTCAGCTCGTGTAGACCGTTCTCTCTCGCTGGCTACACATTATACATTACTCATCTCGTGTAGACCGTTCTCTCTCGCTGGCTACACACTTATACCTTACTCTCCTCTACTCTCCATTACTCTCCATTACTCTCCTCTCCGGGCTCTATCTCTGCACCTTCGTCTTCCTTTCTTAGATGGTTCCACTTCTGCCCCTGCTCCTCTGTGCATCACCTTATATACCCCTTCTTCCCGGGAGACGGAGCGGATGCGGACCTCAACGTCGGCACCGCTCCTCAGTTACCCAATCCCCACGCGCTATCCCTACGATCCGGTTCCGCTCAGCGCGTGTTTCCACTCCCCGACCAATCACACCGCGCTGCTACCCGATCACTCCCTCTGGGCGCGTCACCGGCACACAGCCAATCAGCAGCACTACCCCCACCCGCGCACTGACGCCTGCTCCTCCCCGTCAGCGCGCGTCACCACACACACACCCGTACATACGCGCTGGCACACGACATATACACCCAGCGCGTATCACCACTACACATATAATAACCACGTTTGAGACTTAAAACTGTAAAAAAACACCGTTTGAGAAATATACAAGGGTGTACCCTGATTCACCATTATAAATAACATTTTATGGAATGTATTACTTGGTCTCAAATGTCCGATTTGGGTGACACACGGACACTGATGTATTATTGTGTACAAAATCATCAGGTTTAACACATTCGTGTATTTTCTGGGTCAGTTTAAGTATTATAAGTGGAAATCAGAACGTATATTTTTTCACCTCCAATCTTGATGAAATTTAGGACAGTCGTAGGATTATGGAGATATGATACAATTCCAAAATTGAAGGCCAGTGGGTCAAACGGCTTCCACGCTTTGCTACAGGGGTAAAGTTCAGCGTTGCAAGCCATAACATGCTTATTTCTGGTGCTACACATTAAATTAAGACATAGTTGGAAAGCTTTCTTTTAGACTTTCCAGCCAAAAATGACAAAAACCCATACAAAGGTGTTATTATTTTCAGAATGCTTGATGACCTTGACCGTGACCCTGACCAAACGACTCATGTTGAGTTTTTTTTACTATGGGGTAATAGATTCCCCAAACCTTGGGCAACATAGATAGCAAATATGAACATTCGCTATAATATACATCAAAGTTTTTTAAACATGTTATTGATCAGTACCTGTATTTGCATGCATTTGTAATCGTTAGTTACTTTCGACAAATATTTTAGCTCCATTCTAAGGAGAGTGCATTTCAGTGTAGCTTACCTTGGTAATCAAAGCAAAGTACTGTACTGGACCTTGAGCTTAAATAGGGGATTGTATATGAAAGACAATGGGTACAGTTTAAACTATTGGAGGTTTGATACCTTCAACTGCCGCCAGGCAATGGTGGAGCCAGGATTTTCAGGTAGGGGGGGCAACCCCTCCAGCAATGAACAATTCTAGTTGTTAGTGGACTTGTCCCTTGATTTTTATTCGACGCGTGTGCGGCGATGGCGCAGCCATCGATCGAGGGTCGAATTCGAACCGCGTTGTGTGATCGCCATCGAGCTCGCTGAAGATGAATGCCTTCAGGGAAGTCATGTCCTGTATACGCAACTGCGCACAATTCTGAGTCACTTATAACTGCTTTGCCGTTACTTATTGCCAATGACGGACTCAGACTATTGTCCTATCATCTCATAGAGTTCCTGGCACATAATAATAATAATATGCTACACAGTGGCAGTGGTGGTCGCAAAATGCCGATTTATTACTAATAAACTACAATGATCCGATCGAAATTAGGGATTTTGATCGGATCATGGGGGGGGGGCACGTGCCACCCCACCCACTGGCTCCGCCAGTGCCGCCAGGGGAAGTTGTATGTATCTTGAACTTCTTTCGCACCCTACGTAGCCAACCGTACTTCTCGGAGGTGCGGGAGATTGTGTCTGTTGCTCCAGAGGATAATAATGATCATTCATTGTATTATAGTACTCCACCACGTCTGCCACAGGTCACAATATCACGCGTTCCAATGCATTTACTTAAATATCACGTCACGTTTTGTATCATACATCAATTTATTGTGTTTGTTTGCATTTCATATAAAATTATATAATTAGCTGACAGTCCAGGTTTTTTTGTATTCTAGGTAGCCTGGGTCTGGCTAGCTGGGACTTTACTGCATGTCTTCATGATTCTAGAGTTTGTTCAGGGCTGTGTGACATCACAGCTTGTTCTGTGACGTTATAGCCGACGTTATTCTCTTCGACATCACAGTGTGCTCTGTGACATCGCAGCATACTCTCTGATTCGCACGGATGGCTACGTAAGGTGCGAAATTAGTTAAACACACATACGTCCGTACTCTGTGCAATTTGACATCACTGCGTGCCTCTGTGACATGACTTGATGTGAATACTATTATACAAGAGTGGAGACGGACGGTTAGAGGCAACACGTTTATTAACAATGGCTACGATACAGCACGTAGCGAACCTTAACACTTGAAGGGGTAACGGCCCCTTCACCCGCTGCCTTAGGAGGTACCGCCTCCAGACTGACGTGCCCTACTACTTAGGCTACGGTCTCTGGGTCCTCCGGCTAAGGGTGACCTAGGGGAGGCTATTCTGATCTGACCCAACCAAGGTACAGTTCCCGACTACTGGGCCGCTCGGTCCCGGCCCTTACAAGGACGTCGGGCCCCGAGAGTTCTAGGGTCGCACCACTGGCCGACTCAGACCTGGCCCTTACAAGGACGGCAGGTCAGGGGAGCCCAGGGTCCTGGCTAGCTAGTCTTCAGTCTTCAACTGGCTCCCAGAGCCGTCCAGAGGTCTGGCTTTTATACAGCTCCGGAGGCGTGCCCGCCCCCGGCCACGCCTCCCTTCCAGAGAGTTCCAGGGGGGGGGGGGGGGGTCTCGGGGGATTCCAGCACACCCCGCAGCCCCCCCTTGCCTGGGAGCTGGGGAATCTAGCGGCCCCTATCCCGATCCGAGGTATTGCCCCTGGTGGACCCCGTCTGCAACTGCAGTTAAGTAGCACGACCCATTAAGTATACAGAGGGAAACAAGTATTTGATCCCCTGCTGATGTGGAGTGACGTCACGAGCGTTATTGACAGATATTCCTGGGTGATTATAGTAGGTATAGTGCAACAATAAAATGGTGGGGTTATTTAAGACAGAGACTCTATGTTTCCCCAGGGTCCGATTTACATTCAGGCCAGGCCAGGTGTAATATGCACACAGTTAACTCACTCTCTGCGTGATCCAACAACGCCACCTATATATAAGTAATTGGAAAACAGGCTACCACTCTGTAAAAGTATCTGCATACTAAAAGGCCATGCATGACAGATGCTATCGTTTTGTTGACTTAACAAGTGCTGTCGTGTGGTCAATGCATCATCAAAGGGTGTAAACAGTGAACATTCATGCAGCATTGTGGCTGAGAAATGTGTAGAATAAACCACAGAGATTCTACGTTTTTAATCATGAGCAATGAAAGCCAATCTGAACAGACAGTAAACAAATATATGACACCAAAAGGGGATACATTTATTACGTGCTTAATCGTCTAAGACCGTTAGTACTCTGATGTTCCAATGCAAAAGTCTAGACAGTTTGTAAACTCAGCATTTACGAGGCACTCAATAACGTGTCTCCAGTGTAGGAGCTTAATTGGACTGTGGGAAAAAGGCAAGCATTTACAGCTGATATAAAACCCGAATATGGAAGACCCTAGCACAGTTGCAAAATATTAATATAAATAATTAACCTCATGCCTATCAGCCCAATGATCAACGCCATGGTATAAATGAGCAAAATCACCTTTAACCAATATGCATTTTCATTTTCTCCCACCTGCATCCTGTTCAATAAACATAAGGCCCATACTACTAATAATTTTGTAGTTTTTATATAGATAGCTATTTATGCAGCTGCAGCGCACAACGCTGTGTGATCTGTACATGTGGAGAGGCGCATATATTGAGATGTTTTCAGCATACATTTGGGAGGAAACTGGAGCATCCTCAAATAAAGCCACGTGTGGAAGGGGGAAACAACACATTTAAGCCACAGGCAAAACCACAGGCTTTTCAATTCTGCACAATATGCATGATTCGCTGGGACAGTATACATAGCTATAACTTGACATTGTGGAAGTCTCAAATGTTTATTAGCATACAATATCAATTTCATGTACATCCCGGCAAAAACCCCATCTCATACATTTATAATTTAATAATTTCGGATCTTAATTTCATACGTAGGCTTTGACGACCAATATTCTGATTCACAATTACTTTCTTTTGGGTTAAACCATTTCGGTATAAGCTAAGTATCCATATTTTCGGATTTTGTTCGGATCATTTACATTGTGTACAATTGTTCTGTAAAAAAAATGTGTGCCAACAGTAGTGACATCATCCAATGTGAAGCAACGCAATTTTTTCCGAGAAAAGTAAAAATGTCCTCATCAGATCATTCTGAATATATTAATATTTTCAGATTGTCCGAAATTTCGTGCCTAGGCTTAATGGATTCAATAAATACCGTAAAAAACATCGGAACACTATGAAGCCAATTAAATCCCTGACCTGTACACAATTTGAAGCAGAGTATTGACACTTTACTGTCTGTTGCAAATGCAGTAAATTTAAATGATGATTGAACGTACAACTGCAATGCACAGTCAGTCATAAAATATGATTTAGTTAATGGATATAGTAAAATCAGTGGTGGCATCACCATGAGAAGTATAAATGTAAAAAAAATGCAGTACTTAACTGCACATTTTATTTTATTTTATAAACTGCATATTATTTAATGTTTAACACTACAGTTTAAGTGTATTTAGTCTAACCGGGTGAGAACTCTAAGAGACCAGGAATTAGTCCAATTTGCAAGAGTGACCTGGGTCACCGAAATGATAAACGCAAAATAAAATTAAATTCAGAACAAAAGCAACTTCATCTATCACATGAGAGTTTTTAATATTGCTGACATAATTGCCTGCAGTGCAAATCGACTCGGGCAGAGATTACGTCCAGATCGAATTGAGATGTACAATATTGCAAAAGCCGTAGCTCATAACTGGAACAAAATTAGTTAGCACTCTATTAAACAACTGTGCGCGATTACTCAAGATTGATCATTACTTATCTATGGGTTTGGTCCCAACCGCCTGCTGTGATGCGAATACACTCTACAATATGTCCCTGCATATGTCAGTAATATGTTAAGGAGCTAAATGCCAATGTCGAAGTCTGCCAACCACGACAGGGCTTCAGGAAAGCGTTCTCTACATTAAAACAGCAAAAGCCCGCGCCTTCAGTGGGTTTTATCTGAACAATGAAGGGGTCGGTGATGCTTGGCGATCCCTGCTTGGTTGTGGCTTGCTGTACTTGCATTGCGCTTGTTTGCTACATGTATTTAATTGACTATTATTCTTGTTTACTCAGGAAAGCCTCACTAAGTCTTATGGCTCTTTACCGGGAAGGGCCCTGCCAAGCTTTCTCAGTAATCTGCGGGTGAAATTGTTGATTTTTTTTTGTACATTTGGACCATGACGCCGGCACACAATGGCCTAATCTTGCGAATGACGTCACGGCATATTTAACGCATAATGTGAAGCAGAGGGCGTGTATTGTTTTACGGTCAATACACTCTGCAGTAATAACCAGGGCAGCCGATGGGATTCGAATCGTGGAACCTCTGCAACAAGCGGTGAAGGCAAGGTCATGTCACCCTTAAGAACTTCCCCCTTTACCTCCCAACACTTACCCCCCCCATCCGTCACCCGTGCAGGCTTCCGTGACCCATCGATATATTTTGCACATTTACCACTACCACCACTGAATACAATTGCTGTATATTAGACGTTACGGTTGTCCACACTACACTCCAGTAGTACAATAACTGTTCGTAATTGTAACGCAATTTAATATAAAAAAAACGTACATTTCCTATGCTGAGTATTGCAGGTCCACGGTCAACTGATATCTGTGTTGACTTATTCGACTGTACATTTTTAATGACCCGTTTTCAAACGTGCTATAAACACGGATACTGTGTAATAATAAACTGTGCACCGTACAGTATGTCATTCTTGCATGAGAGCGCTTATTTGAATGCTACTCTTTTATTTTCAAGGACTGTTGCTGTTTAACACTTTCTGACCCCATCTAAATAAGGTTGGCCTCTTTTGGCAATGGAAAGTCATCCGGCTTAAATGACAGCTGAGGACAACTGTTGACCTTAACACTCACCCTAAACAACCCAAAGCATAGCTTTAGTCGCTCGTGTCTTGAATACAATACAGGACGAATAGCTTTTCTCCATCTCAACCCGAATAGCATCAGGTCAATGTCATACAAAATAGGAAAACCAGAGATTCCATAATCACCACATTCTCTGTAGTGTAAGTTCAAATTCAATGTATATTGTTCAACATTACATTTTTAACTTGAATAAATGTGACCAACTGATAACAGCAGGGATGCACTGACAGACAGCTGCATGTGGACAATTTCATGCGTATTAGGACTCATCAGCTCAGTATACGTCACCAATACTCAAATATTGCAAAGTCTTCATCTGAGAACCATGATATCGTACTTCCACACCATAGGGCCCATTAGCTTTGGCTTATAGAAACAATAATCGTCTGAAAATAACTACACAGATTGCCCAACAACCCAATCAATATATATACACAACTATTGAAGTGTGTTAGTCATAGCCAATTCCATTAGGAATTCCATTACATATTCATTAATGGGCCATATGGGCATCTCCTGGCCGGTGACGTCACTCACATAGAACATCCATGGGCAATGCCTGGGTGTAGACGTCATTCACATAGGAGAGCCATGGGCAATGCTTGGACAGTGACATCACATCGTAAAGCCATGGGCAATGTCTTGGCGATGACGTCACTCACATAGTAAATCCATGGGCAATGCTGGGCTGTGACGTCACTCACATCTTAAAGCCATGGGCAATGACCTGGTCTGTGGCGTCACTCACACAGTAACCCATCGGCAATGCCTGGACTGTGACATCACTCACAGTAAATCCATGGGCAATGCCTCGGCTGTGACGTCATTAACATAGTATAGCGATGGGTCATGCTGGGCTGTGACGTCTCTCACATTCCACTTGATACAGTAATTTTGCTGTGGAGGTGCCACCTGAAGACGGAAGCTTGTGTTGCCTCCGAAACGTCGTTATTTAATTTATTTTTAATTTATTTTTCACCTAAAAAAACTAAGTATGTCTCTCACATCGTAAAGCCATAGGCAATGCCTGGGCTGTGACGTCATTCACACAGTTCAAGCCATGGGCAATGCCTGTGCTGTGACGTCATTCACATAGTTCAAGCCATGCGCAATGCCTGTGCTGTGACGTTCCTCACACAGTAAAACCATCGACAATGCCTGGGCTGTGACTTCACTCACACAGTTAAAGCCATGGGCAATGGCCTAGAGCCCTAGACTGTAGGCCATTGCCCATGGCTTTAACTGTGTGAGTGACGTCACACCACGGAGTACAGTTGTAAACCATATCCGATGACGTTCCCTCACACAGCCCACGCGCGAGAGAGCGAGCGGCACAACCGTCGCGAGATGACGTCATCTCGCGATAAAAGTGACGCAATGTTGGTCCGGTGACAGGGTGGGGGAGAGAGAGACAGACACACACACTTTGGTGACGTAACGCGGAACGCACCCGGGTGTCACGTGGGGCGGGCTCGTCCCCGTGTTGACGCGATTAGGAGCGGTGGCGGTGTCGGCGGTGTTTGGCGGCGCATTTGCAAATCCATTTTTCTTGTCTTTATAACCGCGGCGTTCTCTCTCGCTACGTTTACCGACCCACCGGCACTCGGGCGCGATGACGACTTGCTAAGTCTTGGGTTTTTTTTTGGGTTCTCTGCGATCGGCTGCGGGAGCGAGAGTTGTGTGTGTGGGGTGGGGGGGGAGAGACATTAACGGGACATGGAGGCATCCGTGGTCAAAGATGAGTCGAAGGGGGGCCCCGTGCTGCACGTAGCCGTCGTGGGCTTCCACCACAAGAAGGGCTGCCAGGTGAGTAAAGGGCCTCCGTTATCGCTCAGGGCGCGTTGTTGACCCAACCATGCGGACCCGTCGCACATTCAGATGAACACCCTTTCATCTTAACAACACCTTTTCAAGAAGCCATCGCTCATTCAAAACTAACTACGCGTTTAACTCATTGCCATCGTCAGGTGCCGTCCAGTTATCGCGAGAAGGGTCTCGCGTTGCCCATTTAAACTATCATCCGTGTCCCCCGATGTTCATTGTCACCGCAGTCGCATGTTTCAATCTACCACAAGATGTTCTGTCAGGCGAGAGGGGCTCTTGGCCACGTTTTGATAGGTTATCGTTCAACACATTACCAATACAAGCCATCGCTCAATGACGTTTTAAATGATCACCCTGTGAAAAGTGACCATCCACCTTAAGGCGGACCAGGTGAGCACCTTCATTGGCTTCATTGTCCACGAGGCTTTACCTCCCGTCACCCATTCTGCAGAACGTATCTATACAATCCACCACATCGCAATTGATCACCACCAAAACACCTGCGAGGTGAGGCTTTCCCTCATCACTGCTTGTTTGTTACCCATTCAACACATAACCAATTTAACCAGTCAGCCATTCACATGATCACCCGTCATCATATTCACTCATAAGCATGTTAGACCAACATCCACCATTAGAATGGCCAGAAACTGGTGCCACTATCCAAAATTATGCTTATTGTCGATTACCCTTAATGGACTTCCTTTCTTATAACCTCATTACCCACAACCATTTCTCTCTCGTGATCAATTACCTGTTTTACTTGTGTCATTACCACCTCCATCATTAACCCCGTTCCTTCACCGAATCCCTTCATCGCATTTCACCCACTCAACAACCTCTGTGATATCGCCACCTTTAACTAATTCATCCCTTCTATCACCCTCTCCCATTATCTTTCGCATCATCTTTTCCGTCCACTCCATCGAGGCTCCCGCATATCCATCCAATATCCCGACATCGTCCTTTATCATGCTCTCTGCATCCACCTTCCATTGGCCCCTTTCTAATGCCTCGGGTACTTGTATCGGTCAAAACGGAATCCCACTCTGGCCACTCCATTCCCCAGTCCACTCTTCCCTGTCCTCTGCTTACTTAATCTCCTTTAGAAACGACTTCTCTTCAGGATTATTTACTTTCGTGCAAGTCTCTTCATGGCCTGCTCGCCCGGCTAACCTCTTGTCCAGACTCCCTTGTTCCCTGTTCCTTTAACCCCAATTATACCCAAACCAGCATTATTTAGTTACAGTCTCAATAAAATGATCCTTTCAAGAACCCTGCCTCAGTCGGGTATCTATTGACTCCGCTGCCCCTTGGACCAAACAACGTCTCATTGTAACAACTGTGTTCTCCCACTCACCGGTCTCTATCTGCACCCTTTTTACAAGCATTGTTTATCTCACTTGCAACTTAATTGCCACGTGTAAAGCTCGTCCGATAATAATCTATCTCTTGAGAATCCTTGACGCAAGGTGGTGTTGCGTTTGTGTCCATTGTGAACTTGAGGAACCAGTTTGGCAACCCACGTGACTATCCCACATCAACAGTTTCTCTTACTCTGTGGCCCATCATGTAATTGTATTGGTTGATACAATTCCTGTAACTTGTAATACAGGATAGAAAATGTACGCAGTTTTGAATTGCCCATTCGATTAAAAGATCATCAGTGTCAACATTAGCCATGATCCACCCACTGCCAGAGGAAGGAAGGCCTCTCCATCAATTCCATCACTCATCTGATGTTGGGATGCCACAATCCATTTTCCTTCCGCACTTTAAGTTGATCTCATGGTGAAACGTTTGCAGATTATTCCTGTTAGGGTTGTACAAGAAATGGGGCTGACGAGCTGTGTGTGTGTCGTCCCATGGGGAGGTGGTGACCATTATATCCCACTCTGCTCACCTTACATGTCCTATCCTGACAACTCATGATTGTTTAACTATATTTCATGCCTATTTCAGAGTGTAATGATTCTGAGGTCAACAAGTCCAGATGTTAACACTGTTTGGAACGCAACTAACACATTCTGGGTTTTTTCTCCACTTGAGCATTCGTTATGAATGGCATTGAATCAAAAACAGCATGAGATTTTTTTAAATATTTATAATGTGCTAGTGTGGAATGTTGCTTTTGTCGCATGGATTTTAAATTGCTGGCTGTGTAAAAACGCTAGCCCTTGTAATGTCGGTTTTATTTACTGTGAGAGGAAAGAAAAGGTAGCAGATGGTAAGTTTACAGAAACACAATGTGAACATAACCATTTTATTTCCTCAGTTTGCCTGCAAGTTTGAGTCTGAACATGTTGGTGCTATAATTATTTGCTCCATCGACCTTGATGTTTCGTACCAATATTTGACAGTACATGCATAATGGTACATTCACGATTAAAATGTGCCTTTACAGATAAATTAAGACCTCAAACCACGTGTTACCATTACATTTACCTAGGGTCATAGAATCACAAATGTCATGTATAATACACTCTCAGCCCAGGTTGCTTCACACTTAAATAATTACCTTCAGTCTACTGTACTGTTCTGCAAGTGCTAAATGTAATATTTAATACATTTGGTATTTGTCATTCTCATAGTGCAAAGCCAAGTCTGCGGTAGTTTGACAATATATGGCCAAGTTGCTATATTTAATCAGAATCTAGTCATTTGCAAGTAAGTTTTGGAATTTGGCAAATTTATGCTACGACTCCTGCCAGCACACTATGGCCCCTCCGTATTTCAAAAGACAAGGGGGACCCTTTTCACTTCTACTGTGAAGCAGACTGTGCGTATTTTATTGTTAATACACCCGCAGTAATAACCAATGCTGACTGCCGATTTTTGCACTGAATTTCAACAACAACCACCGCTTGGCCATGTCACCATTTCAATGGATGGATAAAAGTGGCAGGTGGGGTATCAGGCTGTGATGTGTCAAGACGGTGAACAAGTGCATTGTGGTCATCCTAAAGACCATGAATGGGGATTATTTCAGTACTTTTGTAAATATACAGCAAGCACATGCTGTACTGCATATGTGAGTACATCTAATTGTGTGAAAGTAAGTTTGGTGATGTTTTGTACATAAAGCAGGTGCTTCCAGATACCTTTGAAGCAGCAATGTATTTAGGCAAACATATGGATCAATATTTTGTAAATTCAAGGTACGTGGTTTCTGGCTTGGGTTTAACTGAGGTCAAGTCCAAGGCCATATTTTATTATGAGGTACTCATATTTAATCTCAGTATGAGACGTGTAAACATAAAATTAAATATTTACCTTGTTTGTCCACTTAAATATATGTTTTGACTCAGGTAAATCTAACTGGATTGCTCAGTCTGCATAAATGTATGCCTTAGGACCCATTCTGTAGAGTGGTTTGTTGCCAATAGTAAGCATACGTCTCTAGGGAATCAAGTTCTAATAGCCTGATATTGATTTTTGTGGCCAATCATTAGCCCTCCTACCCAGAGTATGTTGCCAGGAGGACATGGTGTATGTTTAGAATTTTTGCCAACACCTTTAACCCTGAGCTTTTGTGGGAATTCATTTGGAGAGTACTTACAAGTCAGGATTCTCGGTGTCAGGTGAGGCCATTGGAGTTAATGTGAGGCGACCCAATTATGTCTGTTGATTATGCGCAATTGAGCACTCCAACAAAGAAGCAGCAGGCTATTTAAATTGTCTACACATGACAACCTGCTCGAGCGGATTAGTCTTCTGTACATGAATTCTGCTGCAGTTTGTCCTTCGAAGGGCAATAATTGTATTACGTTACGTTCACATACAAGGCTGGTCTTGAAAAATAAATACGAACAGCCATATATATTGCATATGTTTAACAATTGAGTAAATCAAGCAATTGATTGCAGTTTTAATTAAAGGAAGTGTGACCAAAATTTGTGCTCAGGTACTGGACTTGTTTGGCCTGAAACATTGTTTTTTCCCTGGAGGTTGCGTGTCCAGTACACTATTCAGTGTTAAAACCATTTGCAATGTGGAAAAATGTTCCTATTAACTCGTCTCAGCGTATTGTAGATGCCATGCCTATTTTTTACCTTTCCAAAGTCCACTTTAGACCTATTTTACTAAGGTTTTGTTAATTTAAACTGTTATATGTAGCCAATAAAAACATGGATTTGACAAAGTCTTCCTCTTACAATTAGCACATGAAAGAGTGAAAACCTTTCACGTTTCTCACTTTTCAAAGCGATTGTTAGAGATTAGAAGCAGTGAGGAGTATAACACTTGAGTTATTGCAGGATGATGAATAGGAAATACAGTATATTGCTGTCAACTAATTAATTATGAGTTATTAAAGGTCCATTTATTATGCTCATAAATTGGGTAAGAAAACCTTTCACAATTGACAAGGTAATCGCTCATTAATTTTCAACATAAGTGTGCCTTTCAATTAGCAGCCTTGGTGTAATGTTAGGGTGTGAAAATTGCCTAATTTTACATATGTTTTAACTCGGAAGAGATTGTGTGGGATGGCACGTGCCCTCCCCCCCAATAATCCGATCGAAATTAGGGATTTATTAGTGATAAATCGGCATTTTGCGACCCCCACTGCCACTGTGTAGCATATTATTACGTGCCAGGACAATTGTCTGAGTCCATAATTGGCAATAAGTAACGGCAAAGCAGTTATAAGTGACTCACAGAATTGTGCGCAGTTGCATATACAGGACATGACTTCCCTGAAGGCAAACACCTTCAGCGAGCGCGATGCCGATCACACAACGCGGTTTGAATTAGACCCTCGATCGATGGTTGTGCCATCGCCGCACACGCGTCGAATAAAAAGCAAGGGACAAGTCTTTACTTACTACCAACTCCTATCATTTTTCATTGCTGGAGGGGTTGCCCCCCTACCTGAAAATCCTGGCTCCGCCATTGTGTGTAACGCGTGTGAAATTAATACCATATTAAAGATGCTCAAGGGAAAAATGTGGTCTTTTTTCATTTTTTGTCACCAAGTAAGCTCATGAAGATATTTTTTTTCAATTGTATCTTGTACATTATTGAACACATTTAGTTTGGAAAATTTGTAGTGTAGGGCACCATCCTTTTAGCTCCCCATTCTAAATAGCCCACTGTAGAAAAACTAGCATTTCGGTTGTAGGTTTTATGCTTTGAAAATCGTGGACATGCAAAAAAAGTTCCTTTCTAATTGTTGCTGTTTAGTATCTGAGATGAATAGCTAAATTCTGAATACATTTCTGAAATGATAGGTAAAACATACTTTTTGTCAAGCATCTAACTTGCATATAATACACTTAAATTGTTATTTCAAATACAATACTTGGGTAATGAGTTGTAATTTCAAGGTCAAAGATCAAATTTTTGAAGGGTCATCCCAGAAAAATATGTTGCAGGCACCTGGAATGTTGGTCAAAATCATATAAGTAAGTTTCTCCAGTTAATGTATTTTATGAGAATCTGGAATGGTCATATATTGGTCCAGGTGACATATAATGACCCCGCAAAATGCATAGAGGGGCTGAATTACTATTGCAAAGTAGTGGAATGTGACCTGCTGGAGAATAAATGCGCTGAATAAGTCATTAAAGTTAGTGGTTCTCCTTATTTTAACTCCGGAATACTGGCCCTGCCCTTTATAAAGTGACATTTTATGTCATTACACCCATAAATACAAATTTTCCACACTAAGGACCCAATGTTGTCCTTCCGCACCTCTGATTAGCACGGTTGGCTTTATACGGTGCGCAAGAAGTTCAGCATACATGTACGCACTTGTACAACCCTTGCAAACGAAATGTTCGGGTAAAATATCTTGATTAAAAAGGATGGTCTATAAGGAGTCTACCATAGTATGTGTGCTTATCGGAACAATTACACCATTAGATATATCTGCAGGAAACATGCATAGTTTACCATGTTTTCACATGCTGAATAAAAAAATGGCTAAATATATGCAGAGCCCGCACAATCCCTCATCTGTGCTCATGGAAGATTTGCACACATCTCTTTTTATCAATTAGATGTTTCATATATTGAACCCATTGTTTCCTTTTTAATTGTATAATTTGAAAGGAAACAATTCGATACTGACAAAGGTCGATACATTGTAGTGCAGTATTTAAGTTTTTTATGTAGACATTGCATTACTTTGAATAACATAATCGGTTTATTTTTGTAGGACACATGCGTGTATAGATAAATTGTTTTGAAATCCATATTTTGTTTCGGTGGCTTCTTTTTAAATAAATGCATAGAATGAAATGTTATTGTTTATACTGCAAACATGCTCGCGTTTATATGAAATGCTGCCATGTGTAACGATGACATTTTGCGTGGAAAAGGAAAAACTGGAAATAATTATTATTTTCATAAGCCTGGTAGTGTATAAAAAATTAGTCCTGGACTTGCATCGAGGATTCTAACATTTTAAACTTGAAATGTGTTCAAGATATCTGAGTTTCCCTGCAGTGGACTGGCTTGGCAGTGTGCAATTTTGCAGTGGAATAAAATTTTGCATCAATGTGCACCTGAAGTGAAAAGAAAATGTGATTTTAAAATAATATAGTTGTGTTGGACAGTTATGGTTACGATCTTACACGCACTCTCAGAAGTTTGCAAGATTAATTTCATGGGAAAAGATTTACATAAAATAAGTAACGCAAAAGTAACTCGTACATTCTGCACCATTGACACGTTTTCGATAACTGTCACTTCACTGGAAACAGTAAAGATTTTAGTTATTACCTCCATTCTACACCACTATAGGATTCTCTTTTTTTTAGTTGGGTTTTATGTAATTGTTAAAAAAAATTGTTTATTGTAACCTTACATTGGCTGTACAAGTGGGCTTTTATGGAACTCGGGAGTAGTCTTCGTATTTTGAGGAAGCGGTCTCTGATGATATATTTTCAGTATTTTACGCCAAGCAATCTGATCGTGTCACATAGGCCCCGGCAAGGTAAGGTAAAAGGTAAAAACAACGAGCCTACCTTTACCCTACCTTTTACGCTTACCCCATACAAATTACCCGATTACAGGGTAATTACTGGGGTACTACACATGAAAAAGGTTTATAACGGTAAATGCTAGGTAGAGCACTTTATCCATATAGAATACTCTCGATCATTCCAATTTTACACGCTTGTTGTTGTATCCTCAAATCTTGTAACTCAATTTTAACCCACTTCCCAATGTGGTATCGACTGCAACCTTTGTATACTTATGTCATACTGATGACAATACTATATTCTATCATAAAAAATAATATATATATTTTTAAACATTATTTTTTATATGTTATGTTTCGGCTTGGGTCTAATTGTCCACGGTCAACTGACGTTGCCTGTAATTGGCCACGGTCCCTTACGTTATGGCAAGCTTCGGGGCCACTTCCTGGAGTCGTGGAGTTCTGTCTGCCATTACTAGTACATTTCATAAAAGCGTGTTTAAAGAAAAGTTTTTAAAAATATTACGTATTAAATGGAAGCCAAGGACTGCGCCACGGAGTTTTTAGCGGTAAACAAGTTACCGTATTTACCGGGTAATACTTTGCGCTACCTTTACCCTACCCGGTAATTCTTCCGAGCTACCTTTACCCTACCCTTTACCTTACCCCTTGGCATGTTGACACCTTTACCCTTTACCCTTTTACCCGGTAAAAAGGGTAAATTAACTTACCTTGCCGAGGCCTAGTGTCACAATATACATTCTTAAATCGCAGATTTAAAACACCCACACTATTATACTTTGTATTATTCAACATCAAATGCCAAATGTTATCACTTGTGTTGAATTCCGCTTGGTACTCTTTATCTGTACAAGCAATATGGACCAATGTAAATAGAAGAGGTTGCAGAATTGTTAAAGGGTGTTTTCTGAGACAGACATTGGGATGGATGACGAGAGTGCCACAACCAAAGCCAAATGGTGGAAATTCACTCTAATAGCGTACCTTTTGAGCACAGGTGTCGGCTTTGCAACAGATATATGATCTGGGTGATGGAAGAAAGTGATAACATGGTGTGGTTGCATCAGCGGCATTGGCCATAGTTAAATATTGCTTTTTGGCCCGTGTCAGACACGCATTTCCAAGACGGTGTTGAGACGGTGCTGCATAATTCTCTCTGCTGGTGCAGGTGGAGTTCTCGTATCCGCCTTTGCTGGAGAAAGAGGGACATGACAGCCACAGCCTACCCGAGGAGTGGAAGTACCTGCCCTTCCTTGCGCTACCAGATGGAGCTCACAACTTCCAGGAGGGTGAGGGCCACACTGTGTCTCTACTACCGTGCCTTTAACATGTGCAACATTTATTAACCCCTAATGAGGCTGTGACTGCATCATGCAGCACTGATTTAACAGCGTTGTCTTGCACACGACATTTTCAAATGATTGAATGCATAATTAAATTAAATGGGTGTCCATTGGAGAGTTTACACTGTCAATTGAACTAAAAATACATTTGTTAGAGCCTTATCTGTATTGTAAAAGGTAACAGTGCAGCCCTGCCATTGATTGCTCATGTGACTGCTAGCTGAAGGAGCACTAGGGGCTGTGTTCTTCCACACTGACAAGATGTGTTGCTAGAGGTGGGAGTACCCACACTTTACCCCACCACACACAAACCTGCTGATTGACCCTCTGTGGTGTACCCATTTTTACTGCTCGGTGGACAGTCATGGGGGGATTTTAAGAAACTTGTGCCAAAAGATGGAATTGAACCGCCGACCTGTTAGATTGCAAATCCCATTGTGCTCTCCAATTACATCACGGCAGATCCCTGTTTATATAGTGCCACGGTAACAGTCGAAACACATTTTCATTTTGTATCGTTGCCTGCATGCTATTTGTAATGAATGTGGTTAATTATTTATTGAATGTGTGGGGTTTTAATTTATAAATGTCATGTGTTTTAATGAATGGAAATAATGTGTTCTCTACGTTGCAGCATCAGAGGCAGCCCAGGTTTTCTGAAGTGCTGGTCAAGTGGGGCCATTAGAAAACATGTATTAGTGTAATGGCTTTTCATGAATGGAAATAATTTTTTCTCAATAGTGTGGAACCAAAAGGGGTGAAGTGGAGTTTAAGTGTTCCCCTTCAAGTGGGCAAATATATAACCTGCAAAAATGACACTGAAAACGATCAACATATAAATGAAATCTACTGGATGAACCTGGCTATCGTTATGTTAAACCCATTGAGGATCATTTAAGGAAGCGTAAATCTTTCTCAGCCGACAGTAAGCAAACATTACTTTCAGTGCCAATTTTACCTGTAAATAACAGCCTCGTACATCGATACGAGGATAACAGGTGTTTCTGATGAGAAGGCTGCAGCCCTGGAACCTAAACTATAACATTTAAAGTCACGTAAATACACACTTAGGGTATGGTGATATTTTCCACAGACACGGTGTTTTTCCTTCTTCCTGCCCGTGACGGAGAGAAAGGAACGGTGTATGGCGTTTCCTGCTACAGGCAGATTGAAGCAAAGGTTAGTAGAAATGAGATTTGCTGAAAAACATCTTGTGCACGTTATATGATCTGGCACCAAATAGCATACTTAAATTTTGTACATAAGGCATATGCTTCAGTACAACATTCATCAGTGCTGGCAGCTAAATGCCTCACTTCTAATTTGCAAAAACAAGCTTTAGAAAAATACCATTGCAAGTCCAGAATATATAAAATTGGAATTCATTTCTCATCCAATCTATGGTAGTGTGTTTTAGCAGCCTTAAATACAGTGAACATAAATTTTGTTTATTGTTAAGAAACCATATTGCTCACCACATTAAGTGCAACGTATCAGACTTGTTGGGATCGTACAAGCCAAAATGATTGATATAGCATCCAATACAGAAGATTACTTTTGCAGATACTCTACACACGCATCGTATTTATTGTAACACCATTTCTCATTGTGTGCTTCATCTTTTATAACAGCCCAGTACTCCATTTGTCCGTTTGTACGTCAACTAAATTACGAGAGCCTTTCAGAAGCACCGAATCAAAAAGTTATAGAAAGTGTATTTTGTAAGCATATATGCCTACATACCCTACATACAATAGTTAGTAGTATCTGCACATGGGGGGTGAGGGGGAAGAAGAGGACATCGGTGGGGACGACGGGTGAGCACCAAAGTATCGAGAAGCCCTTCCGCAGGAGCTAGAACAAGGGTGCCATAGGCCACTGAAATTCTAGTCTTGTAAATTTAAGTTGGCTTATTGTGCATTAAACTGTTGAAGTAGTATAATTTTTTACTTGCTATTATATATATAAATATACTCAAGCATTGCTGCCAGTGTGTTTTGTTCTTTGAATAGTATGTCCGTTTAAATAATATCATGTTTCATCCAATATATATCCTGAATTGAGTGACTAATTGAAATCAAAATCACGTGAATGAAGGCTGACATTTGACAGAAATATAGTTGATTCTATGCTTATAACTAGAGAAATTCGAACATTTAACATTTTTGGTCTGCCAAAAAATGTGGGTCTCACAATTAGGAGGCAAAAGGTGCATTGAACCTTAGCTTCTGAAAGTTTTCATCTGGAGGTTTTGAAGAGTGCAAATGCAAACATCATATTTTAAAATCCAAAAATAGAAATGTTGCAATTTAATCAAAGTATGACATTTCCATCATTGAATTGTTTGGGTAGCTTTCGGAATAGAGAAGCAATCTATATGCAGTCTTGCGTAATACATTTCTAAGTAACAATTTGTTCACTTACACAGACACTGAAAGTCCGTGAAGCAGATGTGACCAGGGAGACGGTGCAGAAGAGTGTCTGTGTGCTCAGCAACACGGTAAGTGGCAATTTTGATGCAGTGTAGGAGAGAGGTGTGCGAGAAACTCTCCTGGAAGATGAGTGCTTTCCAGCTACTAATTTGCTCTTTCCATGAAATGTCAGCCTATAGAAGGTCATATATTTTTTTCAACAAAACTCCATTTGGTTTATTTGCATGTGCATTCTTTTAGAGTATGAAAGAGTTGTATTTTTGTATTCCTTTGGTTTTGGGTAACATTATTTTACATTGTGAAAATAACAACACGCAGCAGGAGTTGGTTTGCTGTATGGTAACACTAGGGTGATTGATTTTACTTTTTTGGTTGATACATGCCTGCTCATGCAAAAGCAATAGATTCAATACTTCTTTCGGTGTGTGTCTAAAATGTATGCACACTATTATAATAGTTTGTGAATAGTTTGTGGTCAAACTTGAGAGGACTCTTAAGAATTGACAAAATTGTTATAAAAATAAAGCAGCAAGAATCTTTAAGATTTTCACACCTTTGTCTAAGTTATTATTAACAGTGGTGCATTTATAATGTTCATAGCAATTACTGTCGTTTGTTACGTTAATTTAAATACCGAGCAGACATCTGTATAATGCCTTAACAGGACAGATACAAATTATGTAGGTGCTTTTTTGGGACACTAATTATGGTATTGTCTTCTCAAAGGGAAATACTTGAACCATGTACAGCATCACAAAATGGCTCTACATTTCTAACCATTCTCCACTTGGTGAAATAATTCAGAGAAGTATAATGACATGTTACATATTTATCTTGATAGACAAGAGGTTTCCTATGGTATCATAAGTAGGAACATTTGAAAAGAATAAAGCATGCAAATGAGTGAGAAAGATCATACTGATTGAGATGGCTTTAAGATAATCAAATGTAGGTATCTGAGAAAATCATGTGCTGTGTGGTGTGTGAACATCGCCACTGGGGAGACAAAGGCGGCCGGGCGTGGTCAATCCAAGTCCCGGGTGAAGCCGGGTAGTAAAGCTAGTTTTCTTTTATCTGAATACTCAGATTGTAAATGTTGTGGCTTGGCTCTCCAACACACCAGTGTGCTGTACTAGTAACGAATTGGCATGTTCTGTTTACGTGACAAACCTTACTAATTGGCTGTGTAGCGTGGTGGCGGGTTTAACAACACATATATTTACGCGATCTAACCAAAAAAACACTGTATTATGAATTATATTGGTCGCGAAAGCCTACATATTAAACTGTTAATTTTGTGTTTTTTTCAAACCCATAGTAATAATATTAATTCCCAAGATTGTATTAACATAATCGTGCCTTGAAAAGGAAATTGACAATTTCGGGTTTTAAAACTTGATGTTAATATGGGTTGATGTTTCATATGAATTACATGGACAATTTAAACAGTGGTCGTGATAATTTCTATGCAGCAGGATGCATTTTAAGCAGATGGCTAGTGGATGTGTATTCAATGAGCAAGTGTCTAACTACAATCTGGTAGTTCTATGTCAGCAAAATTATGATTACAATTGAGATAAAAACCTCAGTTGAACGTTAGCTAAAGGTGATAACAGTACGCATGTTTAGCTTAATGCCCACGTTGACCTACAGCACCAGCTGTGCATAGGCCTCTGCAAGGTAAGATAGTTTACCATTTTTACCGGGTAAAAGGGTAAAGGTAAAGGGTAAAGGTGTCGACATGCCAAGGGGTAAGGTAAAGGGTAGGGTAAAGGTAGCGCGGAAGAATTACCCGGTAGGTATTATTATAATGTTTTATTATTTCCCTTCTACATGACTTTACCGAAAGAACCAAGAATATGAATCCCTGCAGTCACGAAAGCTTTAAATCGAAATATTACCCGGTAAATACGGTACCTTATTTACCGCTCGCTAAAAGCTCCGTGGCGCAGTCCGTGGCCTCCATTTAAAATTTGAATCATCAAGAGTATTCTATATGAATAAAGCGCTCTACCTTGCATTTACCTGTTATAAACCTTTTTCATGTGTAGTACCCCAGTAATTACCCTGTAATCGGGTAATTTGTATGGGGTAAGGGTAAAAGGTAGGGTAAAGGTAGGCTCGTTGCTTTTGACCTTTTACCTTACCTTGCTAAAGGGTTAAAGGTAAGGGTAGAGTGATTGTATTGTGGTAAGGTAAAAGGTAGGGTAAAGGTAGGCTCGTTGTTTTTACCTTTTACCTTACCTTGCCGAGGCCTAGCTGTGGACTCACTCGTCAATATCTCACTATGCTTGTTTTTATGTCGTTCAGCCACTGTTTGGTCTGCTGCAAGCAAAGCTGCAGCTCATTACGCATGCCTACTTCGAAGAGAAGGATTTTTCTCAGATTTCAATCCTCAAGGTAGGTGATTGCTGTGGCTACATCACCTCAGTTTTATTGTTCCTATATAAGTAAACAACATTCTGAAACCCACATTTGCGAGCGGATCTACTTTTACTGTATAAAAAATGTATGGTAAACTTTGCATCGTTACATTGTCATGTTTTTCATGTATGCATAGAATTAATTATCTCACTAATACTGGGAATTTCCACAAGCTACGCAATCTGTAACAAATGTTGAATAGTCTTAATGTATACTTTGGGTGTAAATAATTAGCATGTGTTTTTTTCGTGACAAACCTTACGAATTGGCCGTCGGGTAGTGGCGGATTTAACTACACATTTATATTTAGGCAATCTAACCCAAAACCTTTATTATGGATAAATTATTTTAACTGACAATCGTATAAAAGCAACATGTAATAAAAAAAACTTTAACATTTTTATATAATTTTAATGATGAAGACGATAATAAAGTATTTAACCTGTACTGTAATATGTTACTAGTTCTATAATGTTTTGCTGAAAACGTGAGACCCTGATAGAAATGATCTACAGTGCTCACAGCATTGTACGTAACACCGCACTGCTGCACTCTACATTTTGGTTTTACAAAGCTGTATTGTTTTATGCTGTAGGAGTTGTACGACCATGTGAACAGCTCCCTCAAGGGAAGCCTATTGGAAGGCTCCCAAGCGTTCCTCGGTGAGTCAAAGCTTTTACTTAGTCTGGCGCTTTGTTTACCCTTATTACAGGCCTCTGAAGGATTAATAAGTTATCTTACGGAATTCATACATTGTCACTCACCTGCTTAGCTTATATAGTTTATGGGTATACACTATATTGATTATAGCAGCTGTGTTTTACCATAACAACCAAATTAATAGGTGCGTACAGTACTCCAATCCTTAAGCTCCTTTAAATATGACATATCTCATAACCACATGGCTTAGCCTGTTTTAGTGCATATATACTGTAGTGTACATACATAACGAAATAAATAAGTATCAATACTGGAAACAAATGTAATCTAGGCATCCATTGATAATGTGCTTGTGGTGTTCTGTTGCTGTTCTGCTCTTTAATTGGTAATTTAAGTTGACAAAAGGTTGTCCCTGCTATCCCCTGTGTAGGTCTGTCTGCACGTGATCTGGTGTTGCGTTTCAAGCACAAGGTAAAGCAGCACCGATACGGTGTTGCCTTTCTCTTACATCTCGCTGTCGCTGCCCTTTGTTTAACAGCTGTTGTTTGAAAAGGCACGGTGTGCAACTCGCAGCGGCGAAGCTGTACAGCTTTGTCATCGTCGGGATCATACATGGTGGTGACATTTGTACACGTCCTCCAACAGAGCTTATGTTACGTGGCAAGCAAGGCCCACATTGATTATGAAGCATAGGCCTGAATGTTGGAGGAGGAGTGACTATACATTCAATAGTCTCCTAGCAGTGAGCCTTTTGGGTGGAATAAGTGGTGATTGTGGGTCCACCTGGATCCTGAATGTAAAATGTGGACCTATCTCATTGCCCTCAACTATTGCCCCAATAAGTTTATGCTTTTGCTCGTACCTTTTTGCCTCAGAATATGTAATGATTGCAATCTTATTGAGCGTTTGTATCGTAAGTATTAATGTTGTCCTGGCATTCAAAGGTTTGCTGTATGTTAGAGCGCATAGTAAAAGTATTTGTGGCGTTAACCTCTTCAGCAGTGCAGAGGCACGTGTTTGGAAAATGCAAGGGGAAGTGCTTAAACTTGCGGATAGAGGCCTCGATGTGCTGTGACGAAAGAGGCCAAGGAGGACCTTTGCCTGAAATGTTGCTCATTATATATTATTCTAAGGAAAAGTAATGTATTCATATGTTCAGTGTATTTGCTGTGTGGTTGTGGTACCACTGCAAATGAGTATCAACAAATAATGTGTTTTAATTGGAACAATAAATTAGCTAGTATTATTGGCTAGTGTCCTTACTAGAATGCATATTCGCTTTCATAAGACACGAGGTCATGTTACCAAAAGAGTAAACACTTTTTAGGCATTGTCATTTTTACAGAAACATTTGCTTTACTGAAAGAAGCCATGTGTTCAACGGGGCCTATATTATTATAAACGCGCGAGCCCCACGAAGAACTCGATGTATAATACACGTAAATTGATATCCCTATTCAGATTTCATGGGTAGCATCTGGCACACGTACCACGGGAGATTGTGCTGATTGTTCGGTAATGGTGGCAATGGTGTAGTTGTCAGTGAAAAACGGGAAATCCTGCTTTTGTAGGAGGCTGCTCCGGGAAGGTTCATGCATTGCACGGATCTGCCCTGGCAGCTGCCTGCCAAGCTGTCAGCTGACATACAGTGCTTAAATACTTATTTATTTGTCCTGAGCTTTTTGCCCCATTGTACACTGGTTTCAATGTATAATGGGATAAATTGCTCGACCGCTGATTTACATTTTCACGTAATGGTGTAGTTTTACGTTATGAATTGTGTCTTAATGTAGATAAGTGTTAGGAAGGGCACAGGAAAAACATCAGTTTTATGGTAGGATGCATTGGCGGAATTATCCACAAAATATTCCACATTAAATATTATCCATGTTTGTTATGGATTGCGGTTGGGCTACAGTATTTGGTCTCTGTATATAAGTTCTTAACAGATATTGGAGCAACTGCGCTGTTTAAATTGCAGCACTCAAGGTTAAGTAGCATAACAAATATAATTAAATGTTCTGAAATATTTAATAGTTTTTTTTTAATGATTCGACCAATGGGCATGTTTGTCTTTTTTAATATGTTGGAATTATTAAAGGAATACGGCTGAACGTTATGTTTAGAACAGGAAACAAGCCTCTTTATTTTTTGTAACAATTTAATCAAAGAAATACAATGTTGCTGAAATCAATAGACTCTGAAACATGATATAAACTGGAGCATGGGGCATTGCAAATGGTGAGAGAGTGCATTGTGTGTGATAACAGTTGAGGCGAAAATGTTTTTGTCAATACTGCTCATTGAGGAAGCTATGTTATGGCATAGTTTTTCTTAATATATGTTGCCACAAACGTATCCATTCTGCAGTTTGTGGTGTGATCTTACATGATTAATTTAGTGGTATTGATTGTATGTACGTTGAACTTCTTTCACACCATACGTAACCAACCCTGTTAATCGGACGTGCGAGGAAAGGACAACAGACTCTCTAGACCAGGGGTCTGCAACCTTTAAGACATAAAGAGCCACTTGGACCCGTTTCCGAAGGAAAAAATAAACTGGGAGCCGCAAAACCATTGCAACATTTAAAACAAATATAACACTGCATATGTTGTTTCTTACCTTATTGCTATATACAGGATCGTGCAGTCAGCTGTCAATCTGAATAAAAAATGACTTTTTCACTTAACAATGTAAAATATATTTTTGCAAATTAATAGCTAAATTACCTGGTTAATGGGATTTTTGCTCCTGAACCTCAGTGCACAGTGTCTGCACATCAGGGCTGTAAGACGTCACCTTCATTTTCACACAGGCTTGCAAGCTGTCATCTGTGAGGCGTGATCGATGTTTGTTTTTAATATAGTTCATGTTGGAGAAGACCTGCTCACATACATATGTGGAGCCGAAGATCGACAGGACTCCAAATGCATACTTTTTCATGTTTATATAAGTGTTGGGGGTGGCATTCCATGTTTCGAATACAAGTTTGTCCTGTTTGGGAAGGTTTTCAATATCACTCCATTTATGATTCTGAGCCAGAATGGCCTTCTGACGGGCAACATCCTCAAGAGTAGCGGTCAAGCATTTGAACTTGGACACCCATATATCTTTGTCGGCTATATCGGCCAGTTCCATCTCAAGATCAGGTTGACTTACACCTTCAAATGCAGTCATATTCAATAGGGATGGATCGATCGCCAGGGGAGTGACAGGGAAGGATAATGTCGTTTTTTCCTCTCTGAACTCACAGAATCTTTTCCCAAACGAACTTTGCATTGTGGTGATTGCAGACTTGAAATATTCCAAATTTATCGTATCATGACTTTGTTTGAACTCTCTCAAAGAGGGAAAGTGAGACAGTGTACCTCTCTGTAAATCTTTGACAAACACTGTCAACTTGCGCTCGAATGCCAAAACCTCCTCCAGCATGTGCAGGGCTGTGCCTCCTTTCCCCTGAAGGGTTGTATTTAGCGTGTTTAGATGTGCTGTCATGTCTACCATAAAATGTAATTTTTCCAGCCACTCTGGCTGTTCCAGCTCAGCAAAGGTGAGCTCTTTGCTGCCCAGGAAGGTTTTTACTTCTTCCAAACATGTGACAAAGCAACGGCAACGTTATTGCCTGTCACCGGGCGGGCAGTGTGGAGCGGAGCGGCGACCTGTCAGCAGCGGCAACGCCAGAGCAGGTGTCACAGTGCGCCTCCTCCCCTCGCTAGCATCCGCCCCGGAGCCGCGGTCAAGGTTCAAAAGAGCCGCATGCGGCTCCGGAGCCGCAGGTTGCCGACCCCTGCTCTAGACTATTAAATGTATTCCTTTTGGGAATGTTGAAAACATCAGTGTTTATAGTGCACCTACCCCATAACATTCACAGGTACAGTAATGTTACTTTTCAAATAAAGCAAATTTGCTAGTTACTACTTGATCCATTTCCACATAAAAAATAAGGCCTATGCATATATCTACTTTGTGATTGGCTTCCACCTGCATATTAACACCTTCAGGGTTTTGTCCCAATAGGCCTTGAAATTATCCATATGAAAATGAGTAATTTAAAGTGGTAAAATTCTCTGGCTTAATAAAGTTAGCCTTAAGGGAGTGCTTATTTGTGGAAGTAAGGGATATTGATTGCTTCTGTTGATCTTTATGTAAGCCTTGGAATTATTAGTCTATGCTTGTGTAAATATGTCTGAATGAAAGGGGATGGACTGAGCTACAGTATTGTCATGGATAGTGAGATAATTTAACATACAGTGGTGATACATTAATTGATAATTGCAGGTTTCTATAACTACAACAGTTTTCTTTTTGTGGTGACAGTTTGTCTAAGTTAAAATATGTAAATTGGAATAAGAATTATTGTTACATCAATGTTATAATATGATTTTGTGCAGTGGTTTCAGATGTTTTAAACAGAGGTGCAGCACAAATAACCTCTTGAGTTAAATAATGAATTCAGGCTGACGTGAGATGCTCTTTCATGTACACAAAGGATGTAGTCTGAGGACACTTATTGTTGGGGGGCTTTCCTAAGTGTACAAATGCCATTTTGCCAAAGCCAAAATGTCAACAACAAATAAATCATAATTTACAAACACCTTGTCAAAGGTAGCTTTCAGTCGTTGCCCGAGATCTCAAGTGATGGCCTCCGATGTCACGAGAGGCTTCACCTGAGAACAGTGTTTGAGAATGGCAACTGTAGATGATCGCAGGCGATGCGCACTGTCTTTTACAGTTCATTCTATCACCTTCAGAATATTTGTAGGTGTTTTAAACGATATTAATGGACACGTAAATATAGTTTTCCATAGAATGTTATTTTAAGTAATACAACATTTTGTTTGAAATGTTTTACTGTGTGTGTGTGTGTTCATGCGTGCATGTCAGTGTGTTGTACGGAATGTGTGTAGAAGCCATTTCCTAAAATATTCATGGACAGGCATGGGTTTTAGCCCAATCCTTTGTTTTAGTCCTTAAGCATTCTAGACCATTGGACATGGGATGAAAATCGTGAATGTTTGTTTACATGCTATTAAGTCCAGATAGATATGCTTATCATTCGACCAATTTTTCCCTCGTACAGTAATCTCTCTATGTTTTAGTTTATTTAACATTTGTCAAATATAAGGGAAAAAGTTTAAATATCTAAATCTTGCAGTTCTGAATATCTCTCTTCTTTTGAAAAGTAAGAACCACATAATAGCCTTAACCATTAAAATATGATAAAATACTAACTATAAGGATTTTTGTCATTTTAAGAAATATATATACACATATTGTTCCTTTGTTAAATGGGAAATACCTGAATCACATTCATATATACAGCTCGTGTTTACTACTCTTGCAAAGTGTCTATAGTTTTTGCACATTTATATTTTCTATTAATGTTTCTTCAGGCATTAAAATAAAAAAAAATTGCCAGGTCGTTCGTTATTACATATCCTGAATGGAAACAACCTTGGACTTGGACAAAGATGCGGCTTTCAGTTGCGCAGCTGATTTGCTTTTTCATTATCCTTTTTAATGAGAGCTGCCTCTTGCCACACAATAATTTCACTACATTTGTGGCTTCATTTGAAATCTCAATGCTGAGCAAACTAAATCAACTGATGAACACGTCTGCTGACCAAACTGGGACCATAAAAACAGACCCTCAAAGTAATGTTTCACTTTGAATGAGCTGGTGTTATTACTTACTTATTGCTCTGGCTCGGGGCTTAAAACAGTCATTGTTGCAGAGCACTTGGATTAATTCTGCTACTTGATCATCAAACAACAAAGCCCCTTACAGCATGTTGTTTATTTTGCTGAAAAATGCCATCACCAATGTCCATGCAATATACATATATGACTATTTAAAACAACAGCAGCACTGAAGACACACTTAGAAGGTTTCTGATCAGGGGTTCATTCAGCCCATCATCCCTAATGAGGCTGATAAGATCAGTACTGTATTTTGGGAAGTCAGCAGTGGTTATATCGGAAGAGACTAGCCCTTACTTTGGGAACATAGGACTTTCGCTGCCATCTAAGGGTCTGCACGAGAGAGGAATGTTTTCCAATGTTAGCTTGAACAAAGAGATGCTTTAACTTTACTTTGGAGTGCTATACATGGTACAGTACAATCATTTATAAAATAAACACATTCCTGCGGAGGGAGCTGGTAGGAACGTTGGGTTGCTCGGTCAATGGCCAGGGTCAACGGCGGCGTGGTGTATTCCACAAATATGACTGAGGGCGGGCACAAGCCGGCGTGAGTAGGTTAAACGTTGAGTTTTATAAGGGCACCACGGGGTGACCAGCCCCTCCCCACCCAGCCCCACCCCTCCCAGCCCTCCCCACCCTCCCAACCCAGCCCCTCCCCACCCTCCCCACCCAGCCCCTCCCCACCCTCCCCTCCCCACCCAGCCCCACCCTCCCCACCCTCCCCACCCAGCCCCTCCCTGCACGACGGACTGACACAATAATCCCATGTGGGCTGGTGTAACCAGGAAATTCCTACCAGTATAATCTCAGCCCTTTGTTAATGCACTGCTAGATGGACTCCCCATGCCGTGTCAGTCTTGGGGGTTGTTTGACCATACTTCTCCACGCTGGTCAGTGCACAGACCGGTTCAGATATATCGTTTGCCATTGATGTCACTTGTGGCAGTGTATCACTGAGATCGCCAGAATCATAGTGAGGTCATCTAACCATTACAACACCACTCCAGTATATATACACTTTATACTGGGTTATTTTTTTTATATGACAATTCTATTATTGCCCAAATAGAGGACTGTTTCTACTAATTACGTGCTGTTTGCTCTGAAAAGTTACGAATGTTGATGGATAAATGGTTGAAGCTGTATTCCATATTTTCGCACTCGGATTTTGTATTAAATATTATTGCGTGTTATTAAAGCAACTGTTTTTGCAGGTTCTCATTTTATTCAAGCTTCTGCTTCTGGAAAAGAAGGTAATCTTACAATATACATCATGGTTCTTTTGGGATTGAGAAACATACTGTAAATGCTTAATAAATACTGCTTCACAATTGAGACACTAAGCTTAGTTAGGTGATGTCAGTGATATTTTTATAATTGTCAAGCATGTTTTGTTGCAGTATTACTCATTACTAACGTGTAAAGCTATTGCATATTTTATTATGCAGGTATGCAAGTAGTACAACGATGAGATTTTTTGGTATGACTGTGACTTATCATCCAATAATTTTGTGTTGTTTTTATAACAATGATTGCATCCTTATGGCCTTAACATTCGTATGTTCTTTTTCACAGGTCATGTTTGTAGGCTCCCCAGTTCACAAGCTAGTCTCTCCAATGATTGCTCTGCTGTCTCTCTTTCCAGGTGACGTATGCACCAGCAACCCAAATATGAATGAAAAAGGCTTGGCTGGGGTTTTCTTTTGTTTGAGAAAAGTATTTTGAATTTTGATTTAAAGCTTTCGTGACTGCAGGGATTCATATTCTTGGTTCTTTCGGTAAAATCACGTAGAAGGGAAATAATAAAAATACAACAATAAAAATTATCACGACGTTTCGACTGCAACACAAGCAATCATCATCAGGTGTGAAAACCACAACAAGAACACTTTTTTTTCTTGTTGTAGTTTTCACACCTCATGATGATTGCTTGTGTTGCAGTCAACATCGTGATCATTTTGATTGTTTTATTTTTATTATTTTATTATTTTCCTTCTACGTGACTTTACCGAAAGAACCAATAATATACAAGTATTTTGGCTTTGTTATTACCAAAGCTGGCATAGTTTGTTGATTTATCTTCAGTGTGGTTATTAAATTGTATTTAAAAATGTCAAGTGGACCAACTCCTATTTAAATTGAGTGCAACACATAAATGTCCTCTGCTAATCTATTGTGTACGATCCTGCCTGTGGTTCACCTGCTAAGTAAAATGTTGGTGTTTGTTTCCCTCTTAGGCATGATAGAGTATGGCCTACTGGAATCGTCATGGTACAAGCCACACAACAGTGTGTCCTCGGAACGCGACGTAACAGACATCAGCACGGATGAATTTGTGTCTGTGTCCGCATCGGACATCCCCGAGCCTGGCGAGTCTCGTTCCCAGTCGGAGGACACCAACGGGCAGCTGGACGAGAACAGCCCAACTCCGGACAGTGACACGAGCCTCGGCCGAACGCCCACGGCAGTCGTGCTGCTCAGGCCAGAGGAAGAGTCGGCACAGCGCTCCCAGGACCGGCTCAGCCCGTACCGCTCGCGCAAGACCCGCCCGTCGCCGGCTTCCTCCGAGAGCGACTGGGAGACTCTCGACCCTGGACTGGAAGGCGAAGACCTGGGACCACTTGCCACAAAGGCACAGGAGCAGGACTACTCTGTGGAGCATGGCGTGGGATCTCTCATCTTGTCACCGGCACAGGATGAAGAGAGCGCAGCGAGGGCGACGTCCGCTCTTCCCGTAGCGCCGTTAGGCCCGGTTCATGCGCAAGTTGGCAAGCAGGATGATCAAACGGCCAAGCGTGACGTTCACGTGCCGGGAATTGTATCTGGGTTGGAGGAGGACCTACATGGTATGCCGTTGCCCATCTTCACCAAGGTAACTCCATACAGAAACAATTTAACGGAGTGTTGAAATGTGGGTTTTCTAAATGTTATTGTACATATACTAATGGCTCAAGAGTATTCACTGTGCATGCCGTGAGTCTGTCGTTCGTTCAAATTAAGGTTAAGAATGAAAACGCCATGGAACTGCATCATGTTTGATCAAAGTTTAAGTGTATTTTAATACGTTGAGCTGAAATTAATGATCATTATGGATCTGCTGTTTTATCATGCATTAAATCATGTCATGCTTCTAAAATGAGATACAGATTTTTAGTGCCTTTTATTTTAAAAGGTGGAATTTACCCAATTATTTTTTAATGGCAGCTTTTATTTGTATGTATTTGTAAACAAGAATTGTGACTCGTGTATTATATCATATTTAATAGTTTAGCCAGCATATAGCATAAAACAGTGATTAAAATATAGAGGATTAATGTATAAAACCAGATGATTGAAATATAGATAGCAACCATCACCCCCTACTGCGAAGAGCCTCCTGAAAAAGAGACTAGAGATTAGGTGAGGCTTCCCTGGGTAAACAAGCGTCATAATCTTAAAAGTGTCAAATGGAGTGCTAAGTACATGTCATTACTCGTGCTGTGGTGCTCCAGGGCTATCTGCTGCTGCCCTACATGGCTCTCCAGCAGCATCATCTCCTCTCGGACGTGTCGGTCCGCGGATTCCTCGCAGGTGCCACCAACGTCTTGTTCCGCCAGCAGAAACACCTCTCGGATGTCATCGTCGATGTACGCGATTGTCGAAACGCAGCACCACTCCCGCGCACATGCACAGCATTTCTCTATTTTGCTCATAATTTCAACAATCATTTAATAATGCGTATCTCCTATTTGTCACTCTACTTGTGACTTTTGGGCTAACATTGACTAATCAGTAGTTTCATTTTTTATGGCATTTGCCAAGCATAACACCTATAATGTGAAAAGTGTAAGAGTGAAGATTGTTGGTGGGTAATGAAAAGTGTCTTGAACAGAGTAGGTTTACATGGTGTTTGAAGAACAGATTCTATTCCTTAACATGCTGAGCATATCCTGAGCTCTTGCAAATTCAGGGGTTTAGCAGAATACCACTATCCCGAACAAGCACATGATTGGCAATCCCACTAAAGAACCTCCTGCATCTAATCTCTACCTCAAAAATAAAGTTTCACGTAAGGGTGAATCCGCACATCTGACGGGCACATCCTGCCACTGCTTTCGCAGGTGGAAATTTAATGGAATCCCACTTTATGCGCCTGTAGAAACACCCACCAGACCATTGGCCACATTGTGTACACACCCACTAAAGCCATTCCATGGTTAAGTAATCTGGGCAGAAACTTAGAAGTTTATATTCATCCATCCATACGTAATAAACATTCATCCAAAAGTGAGATTTGCGAGATATAAAATTTTAAAAGTGTTCTCTTATTGCGAGGCACTGTTTACAGAGCATACGTCAGTTATAGCTGTACATAGCATGATTGTGTTGCAATAGCAGTTACACAGATGTGTGTGTTCTCACTAATTACAGGTGGAAGAGTGTCGGCTGGAAATACAGGACCCAGAGCTGCGGCGCATGCTGGCGCTTGGCACGGCTGATCTTCGCTTTGCAGACTGGCTGGTGAAGCATGTAGCGGATAATCGACAAGACGTCTTCCTTGACGGCACGGGTTGGGAGGGTGGCGATGAGTGGGTGCGGAGCCAGTTCTCCTTCTACTTGCTGTCGCTCCTGTCGACCACATTGCAGCCAGGTAACAACAGAGGCTACCCTGGATGCCCACACTACGTTGTGAAATGCTTGAAGGCAGAATTTGCGAAGTAGTTGTACATGCCAAAATGTAATGGACACTTGTAAGCTCTTAATTATATGCGGATAATACACAGCCTGCTGTCACCTCTGCTATTTAAGTGTTGGTAATTTAGTTATATTAATCCATGTATTAAGATAACTGCATGTGCTTTGGTATGGGCGATAGGAAAGTAACATTTATTGAAAATGTAGTTTTGGAATTATTATGCAGTGGCAGTTTTCTTAATTGAAAATATTTCACGAGTTAAATAGATTTTTTTAAACGTCTTAAAGTTTCAATTGTATTTAAAATAGATACATATGATAATTACACATGCATTGTAGGTACACATTTAATTTATTTCAATGATTCCTCAAAATCTATTTATAAAAACCAGTGAATGAACTATTCAAAAAGTCTTCCAAATAAATATATTGTAAAGGTGATTAGAACCTGGCCAATTACATGTCTTTTTTGAAGGAGTAAACCAATAAATTGCATATTTTGACTGGTTTAAGTAAAAATTCAGCCCTAACTTGTAACATGAAGAAAGCTACAAAGTGATATTGACAGTTATATAGATATATATGTTGGCCTTCATAATGCAAATTGATTGTCTTTACTGCTTTGGCTGAAATTCCATTATATAAAACAGAGTGCTCTAGTGCCCACATGTCAAAATAATCCACATGTGATCCCACAATACAGTAGAGGCAGGTTTCATCAACATTCAAGGTCCAACATCTGTACAGAGTTCTCATTATGAACGTTTTGTCCCACAGACAATGATAAGCTTTTGGCTGATTTTGGTATGGGCTTTGTGACTGCTTGGCAAAACACACACAATTATCGTGTGTGGAACAGCAACACGCACCCTGGAATGGATGATGTCCAAGCAGGGTAAGTCCTTTAATTAAACCATTGAATCCCTATTCCGAGATTCAGGTTTGTAAAGCTGCTCATAGAGATAATATGCAATATTAAAGATGCCAATGAAATGTGTATTGTAATAAATTTAGCTTAAGCCCTTTTTAACACTGGACAATTATACTTCAGTATCATAAGTGGACCATCTTATGTAAGGATTGTTTAATTTGCAAAATGCTTTTATAAATCAATTTCCCACCGATTCATTGTTTTATAATCCATATTTGTAAGACATAATTGGCAAATTCTCGAATAACATTTTCTTTGTACGATATAATTTTTTTACATAACTTGATAATGTTTAGTGGCTCCATGCAATTGCTATAAAAATGCACTTTAGAATGTTTGCGTTGTCTACATTCGATGGCAAATTGGTCTAATGTGTCGCTCTCTGTACCACCGACCAAGCATACATGTCGCTAAATCCACAATCAATATTCTCACCATGCTTTCAATTTGAGGCAACAAGAGTTTGAGGTGCACCTCATTCTCGTGGTAGCCTTGTCACAAGTGTGACCCTTGCATTGTAATAACCCTCAAATGCTCGTGGAGATTCCTCAATGCGTTATTAAACTAAAAAGTTAGTTTTTTGTGCATCCTAATGTATTGGGTTTTTTCCTCCCATTTCTGCAGACATGCTTTTCATGGGCAGTATAGTGTGGCTGACGTCAAGTTGCGTCTTGCTCAGTGAGTGCATTCTCACCAACAATAAATGAAATGCATTGATGCATGATGTCTAGCCATAATGGCGTGTCGTATTTAACCCATTCACCTATAACGATATTTCTCTTCCTACTGCATGTGCTAACATGCTGGTGCATTGATTATGAAACTTGCATTGCTAACTTGCTTAGTTTATTCGTGCTTTCAGGATGTCAGTGAGAATGTGTTGAATACAGCTGAAAACATGACACTAAACATTTCAGTTTTGAGATTTTCTTCGTCACTTAAAAGTGTAATTGTTGATTTAAAGCTTTCGTGACTGCAGGGATTTATATTCTTGGTTCTTTCGGTAAAGCCACGTAGAAAGTAAATAATATGAAATAATATAGTTTTATATTACTTTATTATTTACCTTCTACGTGACTTTACCGAAAGAACCAAGAATATAGTGTCATTGTTATTAACCTTGGAATGCCTGTCAATGCTTTAAATGCTTTTTTGTAATATAATGACTAATCGGAATGTTATGCTAAAAACAGTAATTGCATTTGAATGTAATGTTTATGGCCAGTGATTGCACCAGCTAAGCATTCAATTGCATGCATTTCCAGCTCTGTGTCAAACAGTGAGCGGGGCAAGAAGATTGGGAATGCTGTGATAACTACAAGTCGCTCCGTAGTGCAAACCAGCAAAGCTGTTGGTAAATCATACGTTTTATATTCATTGGCAAGTCTAAGAGATGTGAAATGCTTATCCCATGTTTTCTTTATTTTCAAATAGGTATACGGTAAACCCCGGCTAGCCAGACCTCAGCTTGCCGGATTTTGTACTTAGCCGGACCTGGTTGACTTAAGTAGAAGAAGAAAAAAAACCCATCAAAAATATATGTTAACTGCAAAAAGATTATAACACATTACAATACTTTACGTATTTAATACCTTGGAATATGCTCTGTAATATAGAATTCACTCGGAAAACGTCATAGTGTGTATAATGTTTAAAACACAGTTCAATGTGTTCCTTTACTTGTGGCGATATATTAAGTCCTGTAGTGTGGGGCTGGTGGGAAGGGCTGATAAGGGAGGGGGGTGGGGTGAGAGGGGTGTGGGTGGGAAGAGTGGGTGAGATGTGGGGGGTGATGGGAGTTGGGGTGAGAGAGCCGACACCCTCGGATTGACAGATAACCACAGTTCTGTACAACACACCGTCGAGATTTTTACCTGTACTGTACTCACTGCACACACTCTATAGTGCACGTGTAAAGGAAAAACACATACACGTGTATTGTTTTTTTTTATATGGACAGTATATAGATTTCATTGAAATTTTGGCTAGCGAGACTTGCCAGCTCACCGGAACAGAGCTGCCTGCCCCCTGTTAGACCGGCTAGCCAGGGTGTTCCTGTCCTTTGTTCGTTTAGTGACAACATGGAATGTTGTTAGGATTGGATAGATTGTTAAGAATAGTTGTGTGCTGCTCATATATTCAAACATGTCTTTATAATTGGTTTATATCAGTAAGGTGTTACGCAGGAATATCTGGACACTTTCTGCTGTCAATTCCACGGCAGTGTTGAGCGTTTGTATTTTAACAGGAAGAGAATCTACCTAAAACCCTCCTAATTCTCAGTGTACTTGGTCATGTAGGTGTAAACAAAACAATGATATGCCACTCTATATCTTCATACAACAGTTGTAAATGGAGATGTACACATAACATTACTTGCATTTCTGTAGTAGAACCCTGAAATAAGTGACATCCGTGGCCAGTGTGTTAAACTGAAAAGCTGGTGTCTTGTTCCCTTGCAGGCCATTCCGTTGGGGGAGCCCTCACCAACGCCAAGAGTGCAATGTCATCTTGGTTTACCAACCTAACCACACAGCCAGCTGAAAAGCAGCCCGACAAGGACTGAGGACAAACCACGTGACCCGATTGGAGGCATCACTTTCTGAATGTGGGCCATAATGAGCAGTCCTATCCACTCCACTGCCCGTAGTGTCAGCCTGTGTGATTAACTCTTGCCTTGCTTCTCGATTTGCAATATTCTTTTTGTTTTCAACTTGTAATTGTGTTGCGAGGCATAGTCTGCCCAGTGGCTTTTTTAAAATGGTATCTCAGCATTTGCAACTATGTCCAGAGTCTCTGGTTTATTACCTGAGATAGCCTTTGCAAAAAACATGAGTAGCTTTGTGTTGTACGACTCTTTGGTTCTCCCTCCTCCCACACAAGTATGGCTTCATGTTGACTGATGCTTAGTTACATGTTACATTTTCTTTCCTTCCTGTTAAAACCTGACAGTGCATCCGAGTTATTAATCATTGTGATGCTCCATTTCTGGATGATTGAATAACTACACTGCGATTGACACCATTACATTTGTACACTCATTGTATAATCGTAACTGTTTAAATGCAGCTCCCAAAATAATGGAGTGCTTTCACATTATGTGAGCATCATGTGATAATTTATAATGAATGTGCAATCAGTAGCTCTTGCAAAGCCTCGTATAGCAGTTTATACATGAAACCTTTGTTTACAGCTCCCTGTCACTTGGAGACATGTATGTTTTACTGTATAGCCATGCAAGTTCATGGGGATATGCATAGCACTTCTCAAGAAATATTGATCCTGTCAAGTCCATGTTGATGTTGAGTCTTCTAGATTAGCTATACATAATATTCAAGACGAAGCACGTTAGTTTACGATAGTGCTACAGTAATGGCTCTAGCAGATAAATCCACTTGGCAGTACAACATTAATCAACCACAATAGTTAATAAATCAGATAATAGTGAGGACTGCTGTACTTTGTGTCACCAGTATTTATAAAGATAATAATTGGATTAATCATGGGCATTATCTTGAAAGGTACACTTCTCTAGCTCCTAACACAGATATTTGGGTGAAAAGTAACATTTCAAGAGAAATTTCATATAAATTGGTAATTTTATACATACGTGTATGAGTGAAATATCTGACTTGAAGCTATTTGTGGTTCCAGAAAGTGTTCATACTGCATAGTGGAAATTAGGCATTCCACTTAACCCTTGGTATACACTAGGCCACTTCATACAATGTACGAAAATAAGCTTCTCTACTTATTCCTTTTGAAAGCAGCTGAGAGGATAATTAATAGATGTGTGCAATATTGAGTGATTGCTGTGACATTCCTGTCTCAAAATAATAATGGATCAGTCGAAACAGAATGGGACCCATGATGTGGCAAGGCATTTTACAGGTTGCTTTTGTTAGTAATTGTTTTACTGTAGACCTCAGATATTTATCATCTGTATGGTATAATACAGTTTTGATGACTCAAAGATTTGTGTAGTTTTGGGAGCTATTTTAAGTGTGTATGGGTAAACGGGTAAACTGTAGGGTAATTTTATTAAATAATATTTATAGTCATTTTGGGTTTTGTATGCAAAATACGAGATACTCACATTGCATTTGAGCTCTCCTATGACTTCTTTTTTGGGTTGTATTGTGTCTTGTTCGTCATGTCCATAGTTTCGCTCCACGTGCTCGGAGCCTCTCCAGCACATGGTGTGAAACATTAGACATCATTCCGAACGGCACATAGTAGTACATCCTGAACACCCACGGAGAGCCGTACAGCATAACTGCAAAAACCTACAAGGTAGTATATTGCTTTTAACATTCGCAGTAATCTTGGATTCATACGTGAAGGTGTACTTTCTACATTGACACGGCCAATGTGATGCAGATATTGCTCATGTCGAATTGACCACTCCATACTTTAATCCTTAGGCCTCAGCCACTATCGTAGTATTGAATTTATGTTGTATGTGTTTATCACTACATCGGTCATCAATTACATTATTAGTCATCTGTATTCCAGATAAATAAGTATACAGTATTCTCTTAAAATGAACCATATATTGAGCAGCTCATAGTTCCCATGGACCAAAGGAGTGACTGCCACTCGCTGTATTGGACATCATTTGGGTTTTACACACTTTTAGTTGGCACTAGTAATCTAACAAATGGTAGTCGTAGAAATATTTATAGTTGACAATTGTGGCTTGTATAGTAATAGCGTAAACAAAACGGTTTAATATAAGCTAGTGATGTTACTGCCTCTCGTAGGTTAGAGCCCAGTTGTGATTTTGCACATGTTCCAGATTGAGGTGCAGAATCAATGTTAAATGTTGTACTAATGCCATCCTACAACTAGACCAAACGTGTATCTCCCATGTCATGGTGTATTTTGTGCATTTTTAAATGAGCCTCCAGTTAATCAAATTGAACACGTATCCCACTGATTATAAAAAAAAATATTGCATCGTGTGTGGTAAGTTTCAAAATATGCATTTCCGTTTAATCTTGCAAAACAGTTGATATTCGATGAAAAATGTGTACTAGTGATGTGTTCTGTGTTGTCCAAACAGTACAGGTATTGCTCGTTTTAACCTATTGCCGTCAATTTTTAACGAATATAATTTGGTTAAATAATGTTTTAGGTGCCGTTTAATAAACTCGTAAACTTTTCCACGATATATATACTCTTACAAAAATTGTTATCTTTGGCATCATGAAACCTGCATTCAAACTTTAACTTGTCATGAATTGTGCCTGCTGCACGTATGAACTTATACAGGATAATGCAGTTATTTGAATGTTTACCTGACTTAATGTTGCAGAATACATTCCTATGAACACCAATATATGGTAATATGCTATTTGTTAAGTCTTGCCAACAGCCTGCATAAGATGTACTGTATTTGTAAAGCATATGGTAAGTACTATGCCCATCTCGTTGACTTGTATATAAAAATCCTTCAACAATTACAAATATTGTACTTGATTTTTCGTTGGGGTGGGGCTGTTATTGCTAAATCATACTGATGCAATTGGTAATATCTAACGATGTTCTTAATGTTTATACCTTGACTTTGCTTTACACGTAATACGCTACTCTTCATTCACCATGCACCACCAGACATTTGGTACAGTACCACAACAATTCAGTGGTGCAGCCAGCGTCAGCCCAATATTCTAGGCGATGTCATGATTATTTCAAGTGCTCTATATCGTCTGTGAGACGACTGCAGTTGGTGTTTGTAAAATGTAAAAAAAAATACCCCGTGTGTCATTGCTACTTGTTACTGTCAACTATATTTCAATGAGCGTTACCTCTGGTGATTGCTGAGTGGTGACATTGTAAATACTGTACATGTAATGGTATTGTTTATCTGTGAGGATGTTACGGAATGATGCCCAATGTGGATGCGCAGTGATTTCTGAAGAAGTACATTGCCAAGCTTGTTGAATACCAATGCCTTCTAGTGGCGTAATGAGGCTCAATTCAGTGCTGTTAATGTCAGCTTGTCCAGGATACAGCACTAAATGGTCAATGGTCAGAACTCATATCGGAATGGCACTTAAAGGAATGCACCATTCTGGAGATGGATTGATTCAATCCGCTCGTGTACAGGTGGTAGATGACTTGCTACATTGCCAGACCATATAGCTGGATTGAGGAGGGCTTCATCCAGCAGTGGACTAATATAGCTGATGATATTGATTGATAAGACTGTTATGCAGTAGCCACCTTTCGTGTATATTGAAATGTTTCTTCTTAAAAGCCTGGATTTGGAAGGCAACTGAATTGCTGAGAATGTAGATTTTCAAATATTAAAGATATTAAAGTATCACAGTCTTTGTTTAAAAATATATACGTTTAAGGTATTTAAATTTAATCTTCTAGTTTTGGAAAGACTGGAATCCCTATAACTTTTCATTTAAAGGGTAAAAATGTATACTTCAATATTATTTTGGCAAAAAAAACAAGATTGTAAAATAAATATCGAGGAAAACTGAGACTACAATAAAATCATCACCCATTTTTGTAAAAGTTAAATAAACAATGGAAAAATCAAACGATAAAATAAGTGTACTGTGGTGTTGCATTGAGACGTATGAAGTAGTATTGTAAATTTATCACGTGTATAATGCATATGGAAAACTTAAGAAATTTAAAGTAAAATATATTGTTCCCCCGTTAAATGTCTGCTATCCTTGGAAGGAAATGTCACGATTAAATATGAATAAAATATGAATGCAATGCATTTCAATTGTTACCTTGAAAAAAGTATGGAAAAATACATTGAGAATGGATCCAAATATAACCATTTGGTTCGGGAAAGTAAAGCGACACCCAGAGGTAGATGGCTTGACCCAATTTAAAATAAAGGATATGTTATGAAGATGCAGTTGTGGAGTAGTAAACATGCTGTGCAATACGTTGCATTCTTGGTTGCATAAATAGAACAAATAGTGATCTATAGTGCTATATAGAAAATGAGTATTCATGTCTATTTTATTTGGTGTCACATTTTGCACACTTTTTACATCATTAAAACAGTAATGCTGGAACCCCTAGTGAAGATAATTAGACTTAAATGAATGCATATTTCATGTTTATTTGAAGAAGAAAAAAACATTGTAATAAACAACCGGAAACCTAAGTTAACTGCAGTATTACAATAAGCATCGCAGTGTACAATGTAACTGTTAGAAACCAGAGCCTTATACTCTAGAGGAGCCCCATAAACTGATGTTTTTGTTTACACAGGGATTTCGTTTTAAACAATACTGAATTGGCCCTGAATAAATTGGCTCTCTGAAAAATGTATTTTAAGATGTGCAGACCTTCTACACATTTCTGGGTTGCGATTATAATTCTGAAACAACCAACTTATTCCCCCTGTGACGTGACATTGAGGGCTTGCCCTGGCTATTTTTCAAATTAAAGACCTTCAAAGCCAACGCGGGCAAAAAAGTGTGTCATTGCCACTTCAAAAAGAGTCATTCGGGGAGCCTAGCTCTCGCCCATTTGCCTTTGCAGGCAAGGGTTGTACTCGCTGAGCTGCTGCATGAAGCCGGTATTGGGATGCGCTGCAGGACGTGCCCTCTTGACAAGGGAGAATGCATCCTGGAAGGAGAGTCCGTCCTCTTGGATGAGATAGCCAATGACGACACTGGCAGCACGGGACACTCCTGCATTGCAGTGCACCAACACCACGCCACCCTGTGGCAATACACATCAGCAGGCTACAGCGGCGTGCTTAACATGCCCCAATATTTCATGCTATGCTCCCCTTTTCCCTGTGAACAGCTGTACCTGTCGGTGAGTACTTAAACCATACAACTGCCTACTGAGACGTGTATGCAATCGTGACAGCATGAAACTGCGTGTTAAACACAACTATGGAGTGTGAACAGCAAATTAATACTATGGATATCGATTACAATATACACATCAGACATCAATAACTTACCAATTCCTTCTCGTAATTTATAATCACGTTACATTCATAAGCAGACATTCAGATAAGTTGCCAAACATATTCGTAGTCAACTCGTCACGTAAGTCGGGCCTGGGTATGGTTCCAGATGACTGGTAAAACAATTGCCCTTTTTTATTTGTTGGGCAATACATTGTGGAACTTTCAAATCCCTGCTACTCCAGATTTTTTTTTATTGAATAGAAGCTAGATAAAGGCAACACATCCTTTCACTGTTGGTGTGGGGGAAGATAAAGTACAACTTCTGATACAGACTACTTGAGATATATAACCGCACCTGGCTTTGCTCCAAAGGTATGTGATTATATTTAGCTTCAACTTCCTGAATGCATCTGAAATAAGTGTGCTGTGGTTAATTGAGTAATTTTCCGCACCTGTTCGTGAGCCCTTGAAATGAAGTCGAAGCATTCTGGAAAGTAGTTGGTCAGCTTCGTGTCTGGAACATCCAGCATCGTCACTGTCTTGTAGATGTAGCTATCGGGAAATGCATTGTCCACTCCGTAGGCCACGTTCAGAATGTGTGAAACCTTCAGTACACATTAAGAGTTAATATAGACCATACTTTTATGGTAAAGTACTGTATAAATACTGTGAATGTAAGATATGAACTCTCCAAAGGCCAAGCACAACAACACAGAATTTCTTAAACTTTTTTTTATAGGTTATCGAGTGTAACTTGGCAATCCTGTCATATTCATGCCATTTAACCTATATGTGACATTCAGAGAGGTTCGTTGTTCAAGCCCCAAGGCCAACCAGGTTTTGGTCGGTGGGTGATGTTATTAAAAAAAAAGTAGTCCCAAGTGTTCTGCAGTCATGGTTCAAAACTCAAATTGTTTAAATGGATTTCCCAAATTACTCGATTGGAAAATGCAAAACTAGTGCAGACTGTGTTTTTGAAATATAGTGCATCCGCAATTGCCTTGTGCTATAAGAATGGTGTACATACCAAATGTCCTTTTGATTTGATTACTTGGTCATGGATAAATTACATCATGGGACCTCCTTTGCCAGGACCAAAATATGAGAATAGTTTTTCCCCTTTTTCTGGCAACAAAACAGGTGTTGAGATGTTAAAACACCAATCTGAAACCTTTTACAAGGAATTATGTCTGCATTAACCACAATGCTCGTGGTCAGAATGCAAACAGAAAACTCTGATAATATATGCATTGTCCTTGAAACTGATTGGTCCACACCATAGACAGCTTTCTTTTGAGCCTCGTCTCAAAACTGTGTTTGACCAGAGGACACTAAAAGGCGTACAGCACAAAGACAACGCACTATTAGAGTAATGAGAGCTCGGGGTGAAGAACTACATAATTTTGTTGCCAGAAAAAAGGGGAAAACCTATTATCATATTTTGATACTGGCAAAGGAGGTCCCATAATGTAGTTGCTCACCCCAAGCTCTCATTACTCTGATAATGCGTTGTCTTCGGGCTGTACTCCTTTTGGCGTCCTCTGGTCAAACACCATTTGAGACGAGGCTCAAAAGAAAACTGCCTCTGGTGTGGACCAATCAGTTTCAAAGACAATGCATATATTATCAAAACATGTTTTTTTGTTTGCATTCTGACCACAAGTATTGTGTTTAATGCAGACATGATTCCTTGTAAAAGGTTTCAGTTTGGTGTTTAAACATCTCAGCACCTGTTTTGTTGCCAGAAAAAAAGGGGAAAACCTAATCTCATGGATTAATTATTCAGCTTATGCAACAAACCTTATGTTGCTGTAGTGTCTGGATGTCTTGAGCCACGTCTTGTGAACCTGTACCCCGGGAAATGTATAACAGAACATGAGCAATTTAACCATGTTTTATGTACAATGTTCTGTATATGCTGTTTAGCCTGATAAAAAAGGGTAAATTACACTGAAAAACTTTTATTTAGCTATGTTTTCGCATTCATATTGTGTGGTGTTTCAGCACGACTTTCTGAGCCACAAGCATTGTCAAATAAAAATTAAGAATTCTATTTTACAATTATAATGTAAATCTATTTAGTGTTGATACCATTTAACATTTTAATGCTGAAATTAATAAAATCAATATGTTATAGTGACAGAAAATATTTAATGACTATACCCAATTCAATTTTTCTGGGTATTAACACTGACATGGAATGTAACTTCGGTCAATGTAATATCACCACAACTTGGACAATTGTACTAGGTGGAGGTGAACACTCAAAATATAACACGTCTGCGTGCTGCAATATGCACATCTCTTAACTTTAGTCCTTGCTCTGTATTAAAGTGGGCATATGTGTATGACACAAACAACTATGCTTGCAATAAGAAATAAAAGTAAAGTGTAAAGGCTATATCCTATCCCTGTATACTGTATATAAACAGGGTTCGAGTCCTGCAATTTACCAAATTCAGAATCTGCACACCTTGCACGTAGTCACGTTTGTAACCATTAAACTACACAATCAAAATGTAACGTTTGTGCATTTGCATGAAAAAAAATGTCGTTATGCAAAACGACAATGATGTTATATTATCCACATCTCTGTGAATGGTTGTCATGCAGCTTGCCACCACACGTCTGTCCCACCTGTAGTCAGCCCCACCAGCAGATATGCTTGCTGACCCTCCCCCATCCTTCCCATCACACGCCATCTCCTATGTTATTCAACGACCTCAAAGTGCAATTTTCACCATATGCACTGCATAATTATCGTTGCTATGCAATTACACTCCATCTGCTCCAGCCGTGTAAATGGATTTTCTGTCTGCCCTTCATCCCGATTTCTAAACCCTCCCTCATCCACACTGATGGCACAGCCACTCTGCATATACATTCGGGAGTTAAAGAGATTTCCACTTGTTCCCAAGGCAAAGGCAACTGTGTCAATATGCACAGCCATTATAATTGGCCTTGTATGCAATGTCCTCTTATTCGCACTCATATATGGAACCAATATCGCGGATCCGATTATCCACGGCATTAATTATTATTTTACTCTTAAATACCTTGGGTAACCCGTGGGCATGAGAGTGAATGAAAGCTGGAAATTGCAATTTTTCACTCGGCAGAATGAGGTATGGTTGTCCCCCAATCAACACTCGTTCCCAACCAACCCCAACTCCAGCTACCCTCTATTGACATGTGCATAAGTTGCTCAAATGTATTGATTCAATTGCGGTGGCCACGTTCCCTCCTTTTGTTGGCCCTCCATCGTTAGTCTCTATAACTGGCCATCATCCCTTCTCGTGACACGTCCCCAACGCCCACTTCTATTGTCATTCGATATGAAACATCCCTTAATGTCCAATTCTCCTAGTTTAAAGGAAAATACCAAACCATTCTTAGAATGTGGCTATTTACTTTTTTTAAGGAAGGACCTCTGTGCGAGTAAATGCTTGGAGGCACTTTTGGCTGAGAACCCATCATAGTAATAGGTTTTTACCCTTTCAACTGGTACAAAAACTGACACCTTTATGTACCAGTTGAAAGGGTAAAAACCTATTACTATATTTTGCCACTGGTAAAGGAGGTCTCAAAACCCATCATAGGTTAAAGCTTAAAATGGTGGCAGTTGCCGTGAATGTTGATCAAAAGTCTAGAAATAATCAATAGTTGCACTGGCTGCGTACAGAACTACATATGTTGGGATGTCCTTCTGATAAACTACACGTGGCTCAATCTTGGTCAAGTTGGGGGTGTTGCGCAGTTACACGATTAACCTATAGGAGGCTAATGAGCCCTTTATAAGTAACTTGTCCTGCACGGCATCCATGCCGCAGCCTGCACCACCCTCCCCCCATCATGAAAGGATGGTTGGGGGTTAAGTGCTGTGTGCGAGCCACATAGCTTGGACCAGTACCGAGGACATAGAGATCTCATGGTTCCCACTCATTCTCTGCTATTGCCCCGAACAGCTGAAATTCCATCGATTCAAAATTTATTTGGTGACTACTCCCATCTGTCACAATTTGATGCCGAGCTGTCGATTCTTGATCATTTCACTTGCAATTACATTTGACATATATCATCGTTTACTTACACATTAGTTGCCCAATATCTCTTGCATTTTGTCTGTAACTTAAACGTACAGTATACTGAAATGAGTCTGAAAACCATCTGCCCAAGCCGACTAAGACAACATCCAATGCATTTCTGTATTGAACACTTGTGCAATTGTTTGCTCTAATTTCTGTTTGATTCATTGCTGTCCTTTATTCGTTATTGCTTCTGCCATGTTGGTGATCCCAGGTCACTTTTGCAAATCAAACTCATCCCGAGTTCTCGAGTTCTCGAGTTCTCTCACAAAACTTAGATCGGCAGTGCTAACTTCAACCACCAGGCGGGACTACAACACAGAGTGGAGAGGACAATCTAATCCAGTGCAATGTCAAAGCCAGTAAGGCCATAGGGGTTATTATTAGGCTAGTGGTTCCTTATAACCTTTACTGTAGCATTTGGTGTTGGTGGTGGTGTTGGTGGTGATGTTGCTGTTGCTGGTGTTGGTGTTAGTGTTGGTGGTGGTGTTGCTGTTGTTGGAATAGAACTCGGGTCGGCTGCGCAACGCAGCAGCGCGCTAACCGTTGCACCACCACTCCCCGCTCACACACAGATGGACACAGCGATGAAGGACACAGCGATGATGGACACGGGGCAAGACCCTCACCCAGCAGCAGCCACGGCTTCACCGCCCCGACCTGCAGGTCGACACTCCAGTCGGGCACGAAGCCCAGCGAGCGGCCGCCCGGAGCCCCGCGGGCCTCTGCCTCCCCCCCCGGGGTGGTGCCCCCCGGGGGCCCCTCGGTGTAGCTGAGGCCCCCCGGGGTGGTCACCCGCGTCCTCTGCGGCCGCAGGGAACCTCGCGCGAAGGCCCTGATGCCTGCCGAGAGAGACGGCTCCATGCCGCCACGGGCGTCGGCTGCGTGTGCTGCCTAGGCTGCGTGTGTGTGTGCTGCGTGTGCGTGCGCTGCGTGTGCGTGCGCTGCCTAGGCTGTGTGTGTAGGCTGTGTGTGTGTGGTGCTGCCTAGGCTGTGTGTGTGTGTGCTGTACGTGGGTGCTGTGCGTGTGTGCTGTGTGTGCGTGTGGTGTGCGTGTGCTGTGGGTGCTGTGTGCTGTGGGTGCTGTGTGTGTGTTTGTGCGTGTGCTGTGTGTGTCCTGCCTAGGCTGTGTGTGTGTGCTGCCTGCAGGATGTGTGTGCTGTCTGTGCTGTGTGCTGCCTGCGTGATGTGTTCGCAGTTCTTAATCTTATGTCATACGCAAAGCACACACACAGACGCACGAGCAAATTGATGAAATCCACACAAATCACACCGATATTAACCGCGTGCCACTGCACTGCGAGTTTGTGTGTCACTTTTGTTGTCAGCGTTGCATTCGTTTCGTTTGTTGATGCGAGTTACAAATTGTTGTGTGTCCTGCACGGTCAGACTTGTTGGTTTAGTGTGTACTTGGTGTTAGTTTATAATATTCTACAATACAGGTAATGTGCACCGTTTAATTGTGTTAAAAAATAAATACATACCGGAATGTCGTGAGATGTATCAAGCTTATTGTGGGTTTCACCTTCAAATCGGTGCACATGTTAAGCGTATACGCCAGGTGGCGGTGCAACACATGAGTACGTATTGGTCTTCAGATCTCAATTCATCTTAACCTGTTAATTATTACTATGACTGTAACATTCTGAGAAATGTAAAGATGATAAATAATCAGCATGCCTGTCAACCCATACGATTTACCCGCATTCTTGTACAAGGGAATTGAGTTTTCAGGTCCATACGGCGTACAGCCCTTTAAATACGGGCAAAACTAAATATTTTGTCTATTTGTTTGTGTTTTTCCCTTGCGATGAGGCTTTGTTGGATGAACGTTGAGATTTATAAGGACACGGGGTCACCAATGAGGTCTGAATTGGTCTGTTATACGGTAGGCACTGATAAGGGGTTGACAGGTATGAATCAAATACGTGTTGATTTCCATAATGACATTTCTCTTATGTGGAATTTGATGGGGCGTTTCGTCTCTGGTATATAGACAGACCTGTCATTGCCATTGAAATAGTTTTCAAGTTTACATAGTCGCCTGGTCTGCAGGAAGGCCGTGGGTTTGATCCTGACCCTGAAGCCTCTATATTTGGAGTATATGCGTGTTCTCCCCGTGGTCGCTGGGATTTTTCTCCGGGTCCTCCGGTTTTTTTCCTCCACATTTGGAAGCATGCTTTTAGATTATTTGGCTGCTATAAATGTCCAGATGATAAGCCACTTCGTTGAGCTATCATTAGTGGACAAAGCCCTTCTGAAAAATATATATATAGCTCAGTGGGTCTTACCTGGTAAAATAAAAAATGTTTTAGGTTGCATGTGCAAAAATAAAAAAAATCATGCTGTGTCTGCTGTTAGTGTCCACGATTCACAACCGCAAATTGCAATGACAGTTGTGTTCAGTAAATGGATGCTAAATTTGATCGATATATATTTTCCAATCCATTTTATCTCAAAGTTAGCTCGTGGCCTCTTTGCACTTGCTAACCTTGCTTTCACTTAGGAGTCTGATCTACTGAAAGTGTTGATGCTTCCGAGCTGCTTGGAATGATTACAGTATACACATTGAGGTTCCTCTCCAATAAGGATTGACACAGAATCTGTAGTTTCATTTCTGGTTGCCATCAACTTGCTTTTCTCAACACTGATTTACGCTCTTGCTGCTTTGTCTCGTCTAGATTTTAAGTATTCTACTTCAATGTCATCTGAAATTAGATCTGTTTTTCTATTAGATCAATGTCATCTGCTTATATTATATTGCTGACTTTCCTTTCCTTTAACTGTGTCGATCATCATCTTCAAAACGAATGAAACATGCAGAGTGACAGCTGGTGGCCTTGCTGTACTTCGTGCTCCATTTTCCGTGTTGAACCATTCGATGAGTATACTCCTGAAAATAACTCCACTTTGTGCATTCCTGTGTGAGGGCCTTGATACTATTGCTTTCATTCCTTGAATGATATTGTGTTTCCACACAATTTCACATGAAGCCTGGTGCCAGACTTATTCAACTTCCTTTTTTTTTAATCGATGATGTTCCGGTGGATTTTCATTAGACTGTCGATGCATTTTACATTCTGACATTGAAAACATCCTCTTGTGCTGTGTACAGCTGTGAAACTGGCTTGTGCTTCAACTAGTTGCCTGCTATTAATCTATAAAATTACTTTCTCATTATATTTCAAACTTACGTGTTTGATGTTTTGAGTACTTTTTACCATGCTTTCTCTGAATTCCGATTGCACTGTTTAATGGATTGTTTTGACATTGCGATTTCGCATATTATATTGCTGTTCTCGTCAAACAGGTTTTAACATTATTAGAATGTGGAGCTTTTTCTTTGCCTGCATACCATTACAGTTTTTTAAAGTTCCGTGTTTTATTAATGTATCATTGTTTTGGTTCATGCATAGATTACTGAATTAATGTATTGTGAGACATATTTACATTTTAAAAAACTAGGTATTCCTTTATTCATGATTATAATTGTCATCTATTGATGATTATTGTATTACTTGTCCATCACCTTCATAATTATTTAAATGTGAATTATTCAACATCAATAATCTACTCATCATGGCCTCGTTAAACATTTAATCAACGTATCACCATAAATGTACTTTCTAAAATTCAGCACACCTAATCATTTTAAACGTGTACATTGCAGTGCTCTCAGCGACACACATTCTGAAATTCTTTACAAAATATATCTCGGAATAAAAACTGTGATCCAGTACAATATTGACACCTGTTATTATCACACACGTCTCCAGTTCCTTAGGGCTTGACACAATCAAAGCATGTCACCATGTGCTAGATTTATGCATTTTTATAAATGACACCTACAGCTTTAAAGATGTACGGACATTTGTCATGGATATTGATGGCCAACGAATTACAATCATTCTGGTAGCTTCAAGGATGTTTGTCAGAAGAACCTTATGGAAATTAAATGGGGTTCGATTGTGGAAAGAGCATTCCATACAACCTTGAAGTCAATATATTGTGTTATGTACAATTCAGTAGGAATATGCTTTTCAGGCAATTTTAAATTTCTTACTTCTATTTCTTACCTCTATTAAAATGCTGTTCAATAATGTATAGGGCAGAGGAGGTTAACATAAACAATACATCTACATTTCTATGGGAACTAGCATCTGACTTGTGTTAAGTTTATCATTCCATTGCTTTATTTTTTTTATCATCTGCCTTGCGTGCAGTGGACAACGAATTTGACGTGTCAAATACCTGATGTCATAATAACGCACAAAGACTTGCAGTCAAACCTGGCAGACTACAGTATATGAACTTGAGCCTCAAACAGGGAATTATCAAGAAATGTTATCAGTACAGTCCAGGGGTTTGTGAGAAAATGACATGCCTGAGTTTGAAAAGTTATTTTACCTTCATGACAAATACAAGGTGTTATACTGTATTCTTAGCTCACATAAATCCGATAAAGCCAGAATGTGGATTTGACTGATCCAACTGAAATGTGTAAAGATACTATGTAAACCTAACTTAGATGTCTTCTTGGTTCTTTCGGTAAAGTCACGGAGAAGGGAAGTAATAAAAGAATAAAAATAAAACATAATAAAATAATTCTCACGACGTTTCGGCCACAACGCAAGCAGCCGTCTTCAGGTGGAGAACAGGTCTGTCAAGTAGACAGAGTCTGGAGCGTGCCATTCAGACTCTGTCTACTTGACAGACCTGTTCTCCACCTGAAGACGGCTGCTTGCGTTGTGGCCGAAACGTCGTGAGAATTATTTTATTATGTTTTATTTTTATTATTTTATTACTTCCCTTCTACGTGACTTTACCGAAAGAACCAAGAAGATGAATCCCTGCAGTCACGAAAGCTTTAAATCGAAAATTAAACTTAGATATATTGTGCAAAGATACTACATTAGTAACACTTTTAAACAAAAACAAATGAAATGTGTTCCCTACAAAATACATTTATTATTATAAAGTTGAATCATCAGCTTGTCCATTACTACAGTACAACACAATAACAGGGCACTTTTATTCCTGCCATATTTTACTGTTATTTTGTTTGCTGTGCATTGATGTACAACAAATGATAACGAACATACAGTATAAATACAATTATTTTCCATTACTGTACTCTAAATTAATAATTTCATCATCTACAGTGTAGTAGTAGCTATACGGTACTGTAATTTTCAGCATTTATAAACAATGGTACAAAGATGCCAGATCTGAATGGCTTAGCAAAACTACACTTTTCTCTATGCCCTGATGAAGACCGCTTGTGTTGCGATTGAAACGTCGTGGGTTTTTTGCTTTTATTATTTTCTATTTAATTTTATTCTACTATTTATATTTTTATTGTGGGTTTTTTTTTGCTTTTATTGTTTTACATTTATGATTTATTTTCTTTTTTTTATCTACGTGACTTTACCAAAAGAACCAAAGAGTATGGATTCCGGCAGTCACGAAAGCTTCAAATCAAGATAATTAATCTTATCTGTATTTTAAAAAATGTAACATTTCAAACTACTTAATGATCATGAAAATTCAGTCCCCTGATTGAATGAACACAGTTGCAGTTTAGAACTCATAGTTTATGTGTAGCAGAGTTCATGTTGTGAAAATAGATGCGTTCAGGTATATGGAAGGAGATTTTTAAAAAATATCCATAATTATGCACTATAATTCAAGTTCAACGCAAAAGTTACAACTAATGTGTAATATAATCAGCCATGATCTGTTTACCGCTGGATGAAGGCTTCCTCAATGCACCATCCCTCACGATCTCGTGATGAAATAATCCTGCACGTGATCTGATATTAATACTCAATATCAGCAGTTGTCATCTAATATGTGTCCCCTCTTTTGGCTGCCATTCAACTGTCAGTTTCGACCATTTACAACTCATCCCTTTTCGTCCTTCCCCCGCACCTCCTATCAACACGATTGGCTATGTACGGTGCGAAAGAAGTTCAACATACATGCATAAATACGTGGCGGCGTGTCTTGTCCAATCCCACTGACTTTTGTTCACAGTCAATGTCCATAATGTGTATCTGTACCCCGTTTCATTTGTTCTTTCAATCAGTTCAAATCCAAGCATGCATTTTCCATGCTTTGTATACTTGTAAGCTTTTGTGCCGTATATATGCCATGTGCTCATGAATTAGTGCAAATCAACAAAACAATGTAATAGTGTTTTTATTATTTTAACTAATCCATCGCTATGAAATTCATACTTTTTTGTTAGTTAAAAATTTGCCGTTCTATACAATGCCATACAGAGAGAGTACTCTACGGTAATGTATACTCAGTATCGAAGAATGGCGTTGTCAAAATACATTGTACAATCTTTGTAACTTATATTAATTTGAAGGAATCTTCACGAGGATAACTGGCATTAATGAGATGATGAATATTCTTTTAACAAGCGTAGTGCTATATAAAAGCAAACGTGCATATGTCACGGTGTAGAATTCACAAATAAATTCACAAAACACCCCTTTATCATAATAGTTTCAACTAGTCAAACCCATGTTATTCCACTTCTATATTTTTCATAAAATAAACCACCCAATACATCAGTCATGCATTTAAAAAGTACTTAGCGGGTATATCATTGTACTCTCTGCTGGCACAACAGAGCCGATATTTTCAGAAGCCTCCTTAAGTCCAGCAAGAAAACAAGTTGAGCATAGCTGTCCGAGAAAAGGCTGTGCACAATTCAAATTCACAGACGAGATTGGCGAGGCACTGCGCCTGATGAGGGTCTATGCTGCGTGTGGGTGTCTTTGAGGTGTTGCCGCAGGCTTGATGCAAACGCAAACATGATTTCTGCAAGGCTCTTGTTCACCAAATAACGGGGAATACTGCCCTGCATCGTTCAGAAAACAACACATAATTGACGGGCGTTGTGTGATGGACCAGAATTGTGCACAAATTACAGTACTTTATACAACAAATTGTTTAAAAACAGAAAATATATTCATATGAAAATGGCAAAGTAGAGCAGGATTGTCCTACAATTGGAAAATGTACGTTTTCAGGTAATCTTGCATTATTATTTGGTTCTTTCGGTAAAGTCACGTAGATAGAAATAATAATAATAAAAATAAAGTGAATAAAAATGATTTTAAAAAACACTAATGTAGACTAGCCTGGTTCTTAATCGGAGTGAGTGTACTGGAAATCTCTGATGTGGACTGTAGCCTGGTTATTAAGTTTGGTGAGTGTACTGGCAGTCTATAATGTAGACTGTAGCCTGGTTTTTAAGCTGGTGAGCGTATTGGCAATCTATAATGTAGACTGTAGCAATGCCAGTACACTCACCAAGGTAAAGAACCAGGCTACAGTCTACATTATATGTTGCCAGTACACTCACCCAGCTTAACCATTGCTACAGTCTACATTATAGACTGCCAGTACACTCACCAAACTTAATAACCAGGCTACAGTCCACATTAGAGATTGCCAGTACACTCACTCCGATTAAGAACCAGGCTTCAGTCTACATTAGTTTTTTTGTTTATATTAATTTATCATTATTATTATTTGTGTTCACTTTATTTGTATTATTTTTTTTTATCTACGTGACTTTATCTAAAGAACCAAAGAATATGAATTCCTGCAGTCACAAACGTTTTAAGTCGAAATTTTATCTTGCATTAAATAGTTGTAAATCTCTTACCTTTATGTCTGTGTTAAGGATCCATATAAATGAACAGGCATTGCGTTGCTCAGAATTCTTCTGCACAATGAAGCCTCCAGAGTCATTGTTGCCCCTGGAATGTAAAGTACAAAGCTTCATTATAAACTGCACAGAATGGCGTCAGTAATATGGCATTACAGACGTTGATTTATTAGTGATGTGTTGTGTAATATGAAGGTTGTCACTGATCTACACCCACGGTATTACCGAACAAAATCGGAGGACGGAGGTTTGTCTTCATGCGATGTGGACATCCCAGCTGAGATGTATCGCTGGCCTTGCTTTTCAATCCTTCTCACATTCACAAAGTCCCTGGGAGAAATAAAATATATATGGTACTGTAATTACTTCAGTATATTCTTAACATTTATGGGAGATCAGTTTCATATTCTTGTTTTTTTCGGTAAAGTCATGTAGAAGGGAAATAATAAAACATTATAATTGCGTAAAATAAAATAATAAAAATAAAACAGAATTATGTTTGATTTGTATTATTTTAAAATAAAATAGTAAAAAATAAAACATACGTGACTTTACCGAAAGAACCAAGAATATTAATCCCTGCAGTCACGAAAGCTTTAAATCGAGATCAGTTCCAGTAATGCATTCTTTTACTCAACATCAAAAATGTATGAAATAATCATGAGCACGACTTCTTTGAATAGGATCCTATTCATAACGGGATCATGAGATTGTGAGAGTCGCACATGGGTCCACCACTGGGACAAACAACACTGTCCCATACTACCACGCAGACGACTGGGAATCTCTCAGAATAACCAGCACTATAATTTTGAACATCTGGTATCAGTGATGCATAGCTAAGCAAGGTTAGCAATTGCATTGCAATAAAGTGGCATTCCATTGTACTCATCTTGCATGGATGAATCCCTGGTAGAATGATATGCAAATTAATTGTAGATTAGTATTTGCAGAAATCATTCAGGGTGCAACTTTAGGAATCAAATATGATACCTCAAAATTTCGCATGCCCACATTGTCCTATCGTATTCTTCAAAACACATTGTCAAAAATCATGGTCAACACAGTACAGTTATCACAATGCATTGTTCATGTTTTCAGTAAATACAATGACTGTTCTTGTAGAGATATAATTTTAATAGTTATGATTGTGTTTAGTTATTTTGTGTGTGCGTGTGCGTAGAAATTGTTCCTTCCATTACCAGAATGGTCAAACAGTTGAACACGTGCTGCCAGACTTTGGAATAGAGCATTTGCGAAAATGTAGGATCTCCATTATTGCAATATTAGAATATGACCTTAAATCACTTGATTGTAATATTTTCTCACAGTTCGTTGCAAGCTACAGTTTTGACACAATACAAATGTTGTGTTTGTTTTACAAGCTCAAAGTTTGGGGATGAAATCCAGTCGCATTTTACTAATTGCATCGAGATACTCCAGCACAGTATTCGTAATGCATTGGTCTTCTTGGTTCTTTCGGTAAAGTGACGTAGAAGGGAAGTAATAAAATAATAAAAATAAAACATAATAAAATAATTCTCACGACGTTTCGGCCATTCAGACGCTGTCGCCTCGACAGACCTGGTTTCACCTGAGGACGGCTGCTTGCGTTGTGGCCGAAACGTCGTGATAATTATTTTATTATGTTTTATTTTTATTATTTTATTACTTCCCTTCTACGTGACTTTACCGAAAGAACCAAGAAGATGAATCCCTGCACCCACGAAAGCTTTAAATCGAAATTTAATTCTGCAAAGTTTTGTAAACACAGGTACTGCTTATCTAAGGTTAACTACGAATTATTATGGTGGATAGCATTAACATTGCTATGTAATTTATTTTCCTGTTGAGCATAAATACCTTGGTTTGACATAGCCATTAGCTGCTCCTGCTGAGACATCATATGTAACAAGTGTGTGGTCACGTATCCTCATCAGCACCTGCAAACGTGATTAAAAACACGTTCCTTCGGAGTGGGCAGGTAGGAACTTGGTTGGACAGCGCATTCGTGCACGACAGACAGACAAATAATCCCTGGTAGGCAGTGTGGAATCTGTTATTCCTACCTGTATACAAGATAACTTGACTTGAGGTAGCCAGGCAGACAGCCAGGTAGCCAGCCCCCTTCACTATCGGCCCCTCCCCCTTGCTTAAGCACCTCCCCTTACCCCCCCCTCCCTTAGGCCCCTCCCCTGGCCACCCCCCCATATCCTCAGGCCCCTCCCCTGACCCCACTTCCCTTAGGCCCCTCCCCTGGCCACCCCCCCATATCCTCAGGCCCCTCCCCTGACCCCACTTCCCTTAGGCCCCTCCCCTGACCCCCCCCCCCTCCCTTAGGCCCCTCCTCTGATCCCCCCCTCAGGCCCCTCTCCTGACTCCCCCCTTCCTTAGGCCCCTCCCCTGACCCTCCTCCCTTAGGCACCTCCCCTCTCCGTACCCGGCAGTCGGTCTCCACCAATCAAATAGCTGTTTGTAAGGTCTCCACCAATCAAAGAGCTGTGTGTATTATATATTTATTTATGCACGACAGACAGTCAGACAGACAGACAGCTAAATAATCCCTGGTGGGCAGTGTGGAACATTGTTCCTCCCTGTAAAATATATACATGACTGTGTATCCCATCAATTTTATGCTAACGTTCCACGAAACAATAACAAAACAAGTAAGTACAGAATATAGAACAATATTTTTAGGCACCATTGCGGTTCATTGGCACACAGCCAATTTCAAAACAGGAATAGTTGTGGGAACGCAGACATTGTAATATTCTGTAGAATTTTCAGATATTACATTGTATACATACAGCGTGATTTGAATTCAAACATTATTTTAGCTGTTTTACATTTTACTTACGTATATAATTTGCAAATGTTGGCCATACAGATTGTCCAATAATTAATTTATGATACTGTACGTAAATGGAACAGTAATGATTTTGCATATTCTTGCCACTAAATTCTGTTTGAAAAGTCGTAGTGCCTCCTTGCTCAAACAAGCATGCAGGCGTTCTGATCTCTGGCAGAACTGAGTCAGCAGTGGAAATTCCACGTCACTATGGCAGGGACCAGTTTTATATGACACAACCACTGTTCCCATAAAATGGGCAATTGGTGCTATTTCTTTGGACATACAGTAATTGCATCTCCGTCATTTCACGTGAAGCAACCGAAGCATGGAATAGAATTAAGTGCATGTCTAGGTAAAATGAAAAATGTGCTTTATTGTCTCTTCCAAGCCATAGTCATTTTAGTTTATATGAGTTACATTAGCAATTCATTATTTAATGCATTTCTTTCAAGGGCACAATAAAAGTAAAAAAACACAATCTAGCTGTAGATGTAAAATGTTCGGTAGTGACAGAATAAATCTTTGAAAAATAAATTATGTTTCTATTGCTGATTTACTCCTGCCTCACGTAATCACAAAGCGGTTTGTTCAAGGCCCGTGCTATAATTTAAAGCTACAGAGCTGTTTTGTTTTGTTTGGCACGGATGCAGGAGATTACTTATTTGCTTGTCTCTACGACTCTAAGTTTATAATCAACACCTTTGCTCTCCTGCTTACATGCTCATGCATTCATCTATACAAATATACACTTGACTAAATAATATTATTCAGAAGCAAATAAGTTGCATATTATTTGGTTAGCAATTGTAGAATTAATATTCATAAACTGCTGAAGTTAATTACGTGCTGAACTATGTTCGGTACACAGTACTTATAATTTAAATCAATTGTGCGTGTTACGAACCATTATCTTCAGGAACTTTAATGATCTCTAAAAGCATTGCACACTTACATATTTCACCACAGACACTTCCACATTTTTACGTGCAGTACTGTATTTTGATTGTAAATTCACCTACAATGTCTAACTGGGACCCAATCACTACTCATTCCCATTCGTAATGCTTCACATTACAATCGCAATTCTTCATTATACGAAGTTACTGCTTAAAACATATAATCACATCAACGGCACCCTTAGTTTGGAATTCAATGTGTTTTTTCCATGTACTCTGAGCTGTCAAATAATACCTATCCTGTTCAAACATTTGCTCGCCTCGTAATCCTTGAAGATTCAGACTTTGGTTTACCCTCAGTTATCCTCACGAGGCCTCCAAAAATGTTGCACTGCACATGCATTGCACTTCTCTGTGCTTAAAATAAATGCTGTTATGGAACTAACAATTGAACCATTTCGATTTAAAGCTTTCGTGACTGCAGGGATTCATCTTCTTGGTTCTTTCTTGCGTTGTGGCTGAAACGTCGTGAGAATTGTATTTTATGTATTATTTTTATTATTTTATTATTTCCCTTCTACGTGACTTTACCGAAAGAACCAAGAAGAGGAAAATGTAACCATGTTTTTTAGCTTATATTGAAATCTGGGAAGTCGTAATTCAGTTGTTAATCACTACGCTAGGAATTAGGTAACTGGAGTTCAATTCCCGTTCACGACCAACACTCGTGACGATAATTATCTGAAACCCCCCGGTCGACTCAGCCTCAAATGAATACCTGGTGTGGTGTGTAAACATCGGCCACTGGGGAAACAAAAGTCGGTCAGGCATGGTGCCGGGCACCCCTCACCCCGTCGTGCACCGTGTCGGCCTTCACAGGTGCTGCCAAACAGCATTTGGCAGCACCTGTTACATGAGAGAACTTTCTGTTGGGCTTGTGCGCATGCTCACCTGGCAATCGATGACTGCACGGTTCCAGCTGGGCATCCTTTCAGGCCGTAGCATCACCTCCTCGTAAACCACTTCGGGAGGGCACAGCAAGGACATCTGCTTGCATACAATTTAGACAGCTCTGTTGCATTTGCTCTCTTGTAAGGATAAATAATTGTAGGGAAAGGTCGTTGATTTATTGAACAATTCTAGATAATTTACAACGTGATTTCATATTCACAGTCGCACACAATGGGCTTGTTTTGCAAATGTTATCACAAGGACGAATGTAAAGCTTGTAACAGATGGCATATGTGGGTGATTCCTTGCAGAAATAAATTAAGCAGTAAGTAAAGCATGGTGAAAATGCTAATCAGTAGGTTATCAATGCTGTACTTTCAAAATATTACCCACGTTTACAATTCATATTTGAAATTCACCAGAAAAAAGTATTAGAAACATTGTGTTTTATATACGTTTGGAAATTATAAATGCTGTATGGCATGGTAACCTTGAGTATAAATATCTTCATGTTATTTGGTCCAATTAAAGTATACACATCTCCATCATCCTGAGAAAAAAACAACAGGCATTATTTATAAACTATACTTACATTTATTGTCATCAATATTCATATTTTGATGCATTTACGTTGTTAGCTTCCAAACTATAACAGCTTTGTGATCCTGTGAATTTCCATATTCAGCTCATTAACTGGGCAGCATTTCTCTGCCTGTTGACAGTATGGATACAATAATATAAACCATAAATACACCCAAACATATTGTAACTGCTTGCGAGGCAATTTTCGATTCCCGTTCACCTCCACAAAGCAGATCACTTCAATTTAATGAGCTGCTGAGGCTGATTATAATGACGACTCACCCTGCTTTTTTCTTTATTCCAGACGCTTTCCATACCCAACATAGATATCACATTCCGCATAGCATCTTCCCCCTGCTGTACGTACTGGCGTTCCTGCAACAACAACAAAAAACTCCATTATAATCAGTCATCTTTTTATGTGCATGACTAAACGTCCTTTAAAAAAAATCCTTTTCATAAACACCACCGCATTAGATGTGGATGGGTGGCTCAGTTGGATAAAGTTGTGCCCGTGTCAGATACTTGCAGCAGCACTGGGATACTGGATTAAAATCTCAGAGACACCCAAAACGAAACAACATTGTTTTTAATGCAGCACGTGTATAGATTTCAGTGACTGGACTAAGAACTTTGTATTTAGTTAAAATTTGTCCATGATTAAAGGCAGGCTAATTTTGAGGATTCGCGGATAAGATAAGACGTTCTTATGGGCATCTGCACGACAATACAGTGGCATTTTCACAAGTTGAACAATGTCAGACAAACGCAATTCGAAGCCCGTCAAATTGACGTTCTGCTTCGATCAATTATGGGAGTTTTGCAAACGCTTTGCTCAGTGAGTAGATACCTTTGTGCATATACGGAATTTTTGTCAACCCACTGCTGGAAGAGGGCTTCCCCACGCCATATTGGTAACGGGGATAATTTGACCATATTTCACCATCTCGGCCAGTGTGGGTTGGCTAAGGTAAAAGAGTACTGTACTATAAGGTCGGAGAATTGGCGTACTGCTCATCATGAAACTCTGCAGCCTCTAACAAATGTTCTTCTTATGGTTCTCAACCATGAAAGCACCATCCAGGCGCTAACCTGCTTAGCTTCTGTTATCTGACAATATCGAGTGCATTCCGGATTATTTAATCTATACCTATACAGTATTAGCAATACTATACACCGTAACTGGCGAAAAATAAGCTAATCAAAATACGTACGTATAGTGCCTATAAGAATAAACTTGTTCAGAGATGTTATCTGTAGTAGTTTTTTTTATTATAGTAGCTTTTTTATTGTGTCAAATATAGTAATCTCGAATGTAAGTACTGTATATGATATAAAGAATGGAACTACTCTTTTGTTCAAACCGCTGAGCTTGTGCGAAAAGTGTCATGTGTTTTTAAGAACTTTTTTAATTTATGGGAAATACCTAGGGCTCAGAAAACCATGGAGTAATCGTGTATAACACTGGATAAAATGACACAAGTGAAGTATTAAATACAATGACTTCCACAGATGCCACAATCATGTAATCTGTAAAACCGGAAATACCCCCCCCTCCCCACTAAACATAAAAATAGCGTATGTTAAATACGTAACATTTAAATATTTGATATTAATAGTTACAGATACAAAGGGTAGAGAAATATTTGACGGCTAGGCACTTTTAAAAGTAAGGACAGTCACATTTGATATCACTAGTTTTTCGGCGATAAACCCGTAGGCATGTGTATATTTGGCCAGCAGTGATTGCTTGCCAGGTCACATTCGCTTGGCTGTGTCCTCCAGATATGAAATGCTTTCTGACTGGTTTCTGTAACATCTCACTGAGCGAGCCACACAGACATGACTGCCTTTGTTTTGCTGGAAAATGTTAATGGATAACTCTCCCATAAAGGGGGTCAACCGGTCAAGGCAATACAGCAGTTGTCCTGAAGCTCAGATGCAGTAAAATGTGTATTCCTACCGCGTCTAAATGCAACCATTTCCCAAGATCCTGTACATAACAGTGGGACATAGGTGTATAGGGGAAAGGAGACATATGTTAATTTAATTAATAGAGAGAAAGAGACATTCAGAAAGTAAAATTGGATGATGTTATTACGAGACTTGAGTCAACAGCACAGATGGCTTGGGAAAGTGAGTCCCAGACCGTGGGTGCAGCAGAGGAGAATAAGTGACCTCCCACTGAGCTAAGGTTGACCGGGGGTTTTGATATAAGGCATTTCTTGCTAGAGCAGAGAGGGCATGAAGGGGAGTAGATTGAGATGAAAGCGGAGAGGTAGACATGTCTCTCTCACTGAGAATATTAAATTATTTTTAAATGGAATGTGATGTTCCTTGTTTACCTCATTGGACAGGTGACTGATGTCTTCAAGATCCAAATCTAGATCGTAGTCGCCTTCGTCCATACCTGAAAAATAATTAATTGTAACATCCGAGTGTTTGCCAACAGGGGTCTTAGTGTTATCATGACATCGGTTATTTTAGGAGTTTGTATTACTATGGATCAGGCACCTGGATATTAATTAATAGTTTTTTCCAAGACCAAGGTACTCTGCAAACCTTCTGGCTACCATCAAATATTTCTCCATAAAGCCATCCAGATATATAAACACAGAGACAAATTCAACCGAGAAGATAGGTATAAGCTGATCAATCATTGGAAGGGCGTTATTAACCAAGCAAAGTCGTAACTTGCTGTGATGCTTCCATTCTTCCCTGCCGTTTGGCTGTTTTCTCCGACTCTCTGAGTTGCATTGCCCTGTTGGGTGCCTCTGCATTAACGGGCTGGGGTCTCACTTAGCCTCGATGTATCGATGGTTCTGGCGGTATGATGGGCTGTGTGTCTCACTGACATTGCGGTGGTTCTCTTGCGCGGACGCGCTTGCCTCTCACAGCGCAGTTGGTAGCGCCGGAGCTTGTGTTACACATAGACATGCCATTAACTTGCTAATCCCCCTAATATCTCTGCCTAATGTCTCCCATCAACATAGTGCTAATCTCCCATTAACAATGCTGTTGTGCGCATATGCAGGGGCGAAACTATTATGCGGCGACGGAAGCTCATTTCATGCTAATCTCTCTCCCTAATCTTTCTCTCCCTAATCCCCCCCATTAACACAACTGACGTGGTTGCGTGCGGGGATGGAATTCCTTTCTAGCTCAGACCCCGCCTGCTTGCCCTTCGCCACATATATAACCTCTTGTTGTAACAGCTCTCTCGCTGTGTTTCTTCCTGGTTCAGCACTTCCACTGCTGGATTATTTTTTTCCGCCTGAGGACGACCGCTTGTGTTGCGATCGAAACGTCGTGATATATTATATTAAATTTTTCTATCTACGTGACTTTACCGAAAGAACCAAAGAGTATGGATTCCTGCAGTCACGAAAGCTTAAAATCAAGATTAATTAATCAATTTGAAAAAAAGTTTACATTTGAGCACAGGTATCTGAAATGGATGCTGGGAATTTCATCGCATGACCGTGAAGCAATGCACATTCTGGAAGTGACCATAAACACTAAAAGGCAAAACTTGTTGCGTCTGCAGGATGGGGGATGGCCAATAGCCGAGACAGGCATTAGAGTGGTCTCCACAATCCAGCTAGCAGGAGGAAGACCTAATAACAGATGATTGGAGACCAGGGGCGGTTTCTTCATTAGGGCGATTGGGCGACGCACCACCAATGTCATTCAACCACAGAGTCACGCTAGCCGTCACTGTGCCTCTGGATATAGTCCAATCAGCGTCATGTCACGTTCTGTGGAGTACCGCCTCTTTTTGGGCGATTTCACTCCGGCTGAGAATCGCCCCGAGTGGCCCCATAGACTTACATTCAAAGATGTTTTTTTTCGAAGGGCGGGCGCTGCAATGCATTCTCTATGGCTTCCGGGAGGGCTCGCCCTAACGTGCTTACGTCATCATACGTAAGCACGTTTCATCCAACAATATTATTTGTCGCCACGTAGTGGAATCTTTAATAAAATAAACTTGAGTGGTTTGTTTTAATAGTGAGTATAGAAACAAACAAGATGTATTGTAAGAGTCACTTTATTTTTCATTAATATTAAAGAAGTGAAGTTGCCTTTACATGCTTAAGCTGTTAATTTATCCATTGCATGGGTGGACCTTATCCTTATCAATCATCCAGACATTTGCCCCCCCTGAGAGATTTTGCAGGAGCCGCCACTGTTGGAGACTGTTATGCCAAATATTTAAAACGTATTATCTTTAGAACTGTTCTTTGTGTTTAGTTTGTTGTCCGTCCCCTGCACCTCCGATAAGCACTGTTGGCTACATCCAGTGCGAAGTTCAACATATTTACATACTTCTTCTTGGTTCTTTCGGTAAAGTCACGTAGAATGGAAATAATAAAATAATAAAAATAAACCAATAAAATAATTCTCACGACGTTTCGGCCACAACGCAAGCAGCCGTCCTCAGGTGAAGAACAGAGTCCATTCGGACTGTCTTGTCTACAGACCTGTTCTTCACCTGAGGACGGCTGCTTGCGTTGTGGCCGAAACGTCGTGAGAATAATTTTGTTATGTTTTATTTTTATTATTTTATTATTTCCATTCTACGTGACTTTACCGAAAGAACCAAGAAGATGAATCCCTGCAGTCATGAAAGCTTTAAATCGAAATACTTACATACTTCCTGTGGGGCAGCTGTGGGATCTGACAGAGAGTAGAAAGCATTGATGAGGTGTGGTGGCATCAAGGGCTTTAGCCATCAACACATCCATCGATCTCTTGGAATGTCCCGAGCAGAACCCTCCTGGTAAATATTCCATTGTACAAAAGGAAAAACATCGGTAGAGACTCACCGTCCACAAATTCTGAGAGCGAGTGGAAGTCATCTTCTTGAGTAGGTGGGTGTTCTCCTCTTGGAGACTGGTGTTGTCTAACATGGAGATTGTGTTGATTCTGGACTCTTTGTGTGGCTCGCTGCTCCTTAGGTAGCACACGGTAGTCCATAAACAATGCCTCAAACCAGGAAACCACGAAGATTGTAATGGGCATCATAATTGCAAAAGACTTATAATAGTTTTCACCTGAATACTGTTTGGGGGTAGGGGGGGGTATACATATACAGAGTATATTGGAAGTTAATAGAAATTTGTGTAAAATAACATTACTTGCTGGCACTCTGAGTTGGTGTCTTCACATCAATTATAATTATGAAAAAGTAACATAATCCTAACCCCGAAGTCCTTCAGGAGAGTCAAGAGGTCAATCAGCTTTGAGGTAATGGAATAGTTCAGGGTGTTCGAGCACTGAACCGGCACCGGTGATATCCTGGATATAATTGGGGCAGCCATCCATAATGAAACTCTTCTTTGCAAATGTTAGTGAGTTTATGGTCTCAGCATGGTCACCATGGATTTCACACAAAAACTTCAGCATTAAAAAAAATGGAGGTTAATATGTGACCGTATTATTGTTTAGGCCAGGAACTGAAAACGAGTTCATGGCATGTTAAGCTTATGGCTTCGACAAGGCTCAGATCACTCATTGTACATGCAATGGGACATGCATGCAAGGGGACGCTGTCAGTCATACTGTCCTGCTATCTTGGAGCATACCTGTGTTGTTAAAATCTATGAGTTGCACTTCCAGACTGTTGAGTTTTGGTTTTAGACTGGTGGCTACACATTTATTGATTCGTTCGCTCGGACTCTTGCACGGTACAGGAGCGCACTTGGTTGCGCTGACTTCAACCGTGTTTATTTGCGCAGACAATTACAGACTCTGCACACACACACACGTACACGCTTCTTCTGGTGCTGCTGCCGGTGCTGGTGCCGGTGCTGATGCTGCCAGGGCCACTGCCGCTACCGGTTCCCCTCCTGCTGCTCGTCCCGGCGCTGCTCCTGCTCCTCCTGCCGCACCCTGTGGTGTTCACCTGAGCTTCCTTTATAGGGTGGTGCCCCCCCCCCCCACCGGGGTGCCCCGCTCCCACCGGGGTGCCCCCCACCACCCCTTTTGTCTTGGCCGGTTTCAAAACCCGAATCTCTGCCTGTAACGACTTATGAGCAGAAAGAACTCCCCTGCACAAATCTACAGGTTTCACTGTTTTAAGAATAATTTCACTGTACTGTCAAATTCAAAAAGGGGAGAGGACTAATCACAATCCATTGTGCTACATGTTTCCAGCCTGCACGCATTTTCCTGTTGAGGAGGGTTTTCTCATAATTTATAAAAAAAAAAAAAATTAGTATTTTAATTATTGTTCCCTATAGACAAGCACTATCACAACGGGTCTCCATAGTGCAGAGGGAAGCCCTCTTCTCCATATATGGGCTCCCAGATGCATAAGGTAGCAGTGAACATTGATGATAAGGATGCAAACAGTTGACAGTTGTCTCTTTATTTCACTGCTTCCTGTTGGGATGGCCACATTTGCAACTCTTTTTAGTTTCTGGCTTAAACTCTATTGCCACACATTCAGCTCTGTTGAGCTGGTGGCTTGGACAAGGCTGAGAGCAGTGTATGTGCAATATGGTGGTCGCTTGACATTCATGCAAGGCATGATGGGAGTCGTGTCTTCCTGCTGTTTGTGAGTGGACCTTTGTGCGCTTTTCAAGCTAGTACTTACATCTGTATGCAAAATCTTGAAAAAGGCATATCCACTTGTAATACATGTTGTCGACTGTCGCAGAAATGGGAATAAATTATACATTTAAACATACATCATATGTCTGATTCAGCATTACTTTGCATATAGATCATACTTGCTGTTCATACAATACACCAGGTGTATAACATTTAAAGCAATATTTCTAAAATGTATTATTACCGATTCATGAATATTTCACGGAAAATCTATACTCATATACATCAACACATCGCATGTTGATTTAACTCTATCTACTTATTGAACTCCTGCTTAAACAAATTCATTTAACTTTAATTGTCTTAATTATCTTGTGGGAAACAATAATGTACGCGAATATACGTATCGCTAAGTCAAAGTGTTTCCGATAGGCCTGCGCCAATGGTGAACATTCAAAGTTCAACCCTCCTATGACAGGGCCAGTCTCTCCAAAATTGTACACATATTAATCAAGAACATATGGTTCTCTAATGTGTTGTTGGGTTGTAGCACGCCTTTCTCTTAAAGAACGAAAGTCCAGTTCCTGAAAAAGGTCCCAGCACATGGAGAAAAACTTCAGACATAGCAAACAACACAAACAAAAACCACATCAGAACGCCATATGTGACGTTGGCAAAAAGCTCCACGGTAGAATGTTAGACGTACAGTACGTCGTACTGTAAGAGAGCCAAGGCGACTCCTGCTGCAGTTGCAATGTGTAACAAGAGACTTCCCAAGAGTCAAAGACCACATGATGCATTCTCGAATATGCATAATCCGCACAAAATATCGTGTTTGACATATTATGAAGCTCTCCCAGCCAGATCTGTAGGCAAAGGGACATCGAGGTCACGGTGTGGAATACGCCTTCATGTGTCTGCGCGTTGTCGGTGCCTAAAAGTGCCGCCCGCTGTGATTGAGGTCATTAATCTTCATTCCATGGGCTCACATTTTCCCGGCATGATTTTCCACGTTGGGAAGTATAACAGGATCACATTTATATTCAGCTTATCTGAAATGCCGAATGGAGCTTTCACCTGTGTTGACGTCAAGCCCTATGCTGTTTAGCGTATAGAGAGTATGTGTTGATGGTTCGTGACATTACTAAGCCATTTTGTCACCCATGTTCGATCTCACTTGACACCCAGTTTCATACTCTTTTGCAATGCTGAGCCATGCCTTGTGCATGAATAACATGACTAGAAGTTTGATGATGTTAATTGTGTGATTTTCATTCATGGTACATTTGCCTTTGCCAACTTTACAGCATTTATGTACATTTAGTATCAGAATCTTTATTGATCCTGCAGAAATCCGATGAGTTTTGAAGCTCTTTTCCACAGATATCCAGTAGAGGCAGTTCAAAAAGTTACAACAACAAAAACAAGATGAAAAATTATCGGTGTGCAAAGTATAGGAAATGTAAGCACATTAATAAAAATAAATACATCGCAAAAAATGAATACAAATTCCAATAGGATGGCTAATAAGGAAAATATACTTCTACCCTGATAGTTGTTATCAGATGTACCCTGGATATCAAAATCATGCATATCCCGCTTAGCCCTACATCTAATTCAGAATGTTGAAAGTATGGGTATTGTTTAGACCTATTACTTTCGTGACTGCAGGAATTCATATTATTTGGTTCTTTCGGTAAGAACCATTAGCGAAAGAGCCAAAGAATATAGGTATTGTGGGAGAGTGAGATTGTAGTACAGATAAGTCACACAAAAGCAGTTGACACGAAAAACCAGTGGTAAGTGAAAAGTGAAAATTTCGCCTGTACACGGAACATATACATACTATAATTCTTTGGCTCTTTCGGTAAAGTCACGTAGATAGGTTCAAAGAAAATAACAAAATAACAAAAAACGATGACGTTTCAATCGCTTGTGTTGCAATCGAAACATCTTTCAACCTATCTACGTGACTTTACCGAAAGACCCAAAGAATATGAATTCCTGCAGTCACGAAAACACTTTATACTGTCCGTCTAAAGTGTTTTTTTACATTATATATTTTTTTACTTGCTTACAATAACTCTGTACAGGACGATTAAAACATGACTTTGTTACTCCTGGTGAAAATCGGCAAAGTGGCTCTGGAGTAGTGAGTGGCTCGCAATAACAAGGTTCTGAGTCTCAACCCTGATTTGAGGTTGACTCAGCCCATAATCTCTCTAGGGTTCATAAAATAGGTACCACTTTGTAGGGAAGTCAAGAGTAGTCCTATGGAAAAACTGACAGCCGTCATATAAATGTGGAATTTCTACACCGGCCTCGGGCTATAAACATTAAATGGCCACCGCCTCTATGCTTATCTGAGCAGTAAATATACTTAGGATTTGGTTTTGAATACATTTCCTGGAGGAAATGTTTGATATGTTTGATGCCTGCTTGGTTTGTGGATAAAAAACACCAGGTGATGTTGCTGTGGTCTGTGGGTGGTTTCTGTGTGCCGGCTCACCGCGACAGGAAACCTGCATTTCCATTTGCACGCCGCGTACGCCAGCAACAGCACTGTGGCCCGGAAAATTGCCAGCCACTGTGGGGGAGCACACAGCATGTGAACATAAGCACTGCAGTCCCATTTAATTACAGCCGAACTTGTTCATGAGGTATGCGACCCACATGTGTGAATTGTGGGAAAAAGAATCAGTGGCATACATGGAAATTTCACCCATTTGCCTGGGCTGTCATGATACAAAAAAAAATCATTTTTACGTGTTTTTGAGGCTCACAATACCCAGAAAAGCTGGGGGAAATTGCATATAGCACATTTGTATGCCAGGCATTTTCAGCAAACCAAGCATTTGTAAAGTCCTGTCATTTACTCATTCATCATCTGTGTGCCAGTATTTGCACTCTGCCAGTCGGATTCGTGAAATGATTCCTTTATCACTTAGAATAGTTAAAACCCTGCACGCAGAAGTGGAGATGGCTCAGAAAACTATGTTCAAAAAAAGTTATAATTGCCAAATCCAATCGCTTTAGATGGGTAATTATTTGGAAAGTTATTCAGATAATTTCTGGTCAGCTATTACATTTAAAAAAAATACCATGTTTGCACATAATAAAATATAATACACTGAAAATGCTCATGACATGTTAGATTACATACACCTGCATTATCGGTGACTGAAGTTAAAACAACATTACATTTTTATTAAGGTCCTTGCATCCTCATGATTTTTGCTGAATGCAGGCCATATGTACTGTTTAACGCACTGACCAGCGTGATCAATTATCAAGTAATGCTCATTACCCACACGGCAGGAGGCCTTCATCCAGAAAGTGGGCTAACACAAGGGCTGCAGATATAAATGGTGTCATATTTGATTACCCAGGTTTGCCTTGACAAATATACTTTTTTTTACTTAGTGTGTTTACCACGGGTTTAAATAAAAGCGAGTCGTAGACCAGGAAGGAGGTTTACCCAATTTGGCTCAATTATACTGTGTGAGTAATGTCAACGTTCATACTTGGGGTCAGATATAACAGGAAGCCTAACTTGTTACTTCAAGAAAGTTAGAGTTGTTACATTGTTTTAAAATGAAAATAAAATATTTCACACTGTGAAAGTTAATATTTATAATTATCGTTCACCATGGGGCTCAGCTCAATCCTCCCGTAAATCACGTGACTTATGTTTGGCCACCCCCACTCTGAATCCCCTCTCTCTCCCCGCCGCCCCCTGTGAAAACAGACGCTGCTCCGTGTAGCGTTGAGGACCTTGTGCAGTCTCTTCCTCCCCTTTCCTCGTCTCTCCGAACTCTATGGTCCAATTTCTCTGCTCCTATTCCATCACGTCCCTCTTTCTGTTGTCTCTTCCCTTACCCATTCCGTTTTCTTTTTTCCACATATTATATTCTTAGCTCTACTCTCCTGTGTGTGTCATGGGTAAAACGTTGCTCGTGTTCAACCGAATAGAAAGAAATGACAATGGATGAAAGGCTAAATGGGTGGGGTGCAGAGACGAGCAGGGGATTAAATTGTGTAATGGTTTTTAAAAATATATGAGAGAATGTGCCAAATACACTTTCATCTTATAAAATGCATTTCCCTCATGTGCCGTTGCAAGATAAATGATTTAAAGAGATCAGAGATATGCAGCTAAACTTGTTTGTCGGTGCTCATATGGGAAAAATATATGCATCACAAGATCCTTCAGTTTTCATTCCTACAAATGCTAATTAAATAACATATCTTAAAACACACTACCACCCTTGTTTCCTCACCCTCAAGGTACATATATCGGGAGGACTATGTAGTCGTTTGTACATGGCCCTCTTCACAGAATTGGGACATTTATTACTATACACATGCAATTGTAACTGAGTGAATGACCAATGTAAATGTTGATGCTTTAACTTAAAAAAGGCATTCCCATAGCATTGCCATATTATTTCATTAGGGTTGGACTGAGGTTTAGTGTCAACGTTTTCGGTCAAGAGTAAATGCAAAAGTTCACGTTTGCGATGGCCTTATTAAGGTTAAGTACTTGCAGTATGCTGCAAAGGGATATCGTGCAACACACGTCGTGCGAATTGGCATTCATGCGATGAAACCATGATGCTCTGGAATTATTGGGTAGCATGAATACAGCACTCAAATTAATTTCGATGATTAGCAATACTTTTATTTAAAAAAATAGGTGAAAATATGTTTGTGCGATACTCACAATTATGTCAAACGATGTTTTGCTCACATCAGTCTGTATCACTTCTTCGAGGACAACTGCTGTATAACTGATACCTGTCTGTGATAATAATAATCCAATTCATAAAGCACCTTTTATCGAGGATCTCAAAGCGTTGCACAATACACAGCAAACAAACACTCAGCATAAAACTTATGAAACAACAAAATTAAGTAGTGAGAAAATAAATGCTGAAAGACATTTTATGAATTCATTGATAGTTGAATCACCAAAAGAATATGAATACGTTTTAGACACGTTTAAAAAAAATCTTATCCAGACTCAGAATTTAGGAGTCTGACAGCTGCATGGGAACAAGCTTGGTTGCCCATAGACCGAAGCCACGACTTGGAAACACAAAGAAGATCTGCATTCCAAGATCTTAGATACCTTGAAGGGGAAGTATCAGTTCTGCATGTCTCTGAGGTTTGCCGGGACAATGTGGTTCAGAGCTTTGTTAGTTAGCAATATGAGTTTAAACTGAATCCTATGTGAAACTAAAAGCCAGTGCAGAGAGGCCAATACTACGCCAGGGAGCAATACATTGCAATAGTCGATGTGAAATGAAATGAATGCATGGACCAGCTTCTCTGCATCTGACGTGGAGAAGGGATTGGATGTGGGAGATTTACCAAAAATAGAAAAAATTAGTGTTTGTATTATTTTGATGAGCCTCCAAGGATGGTGTAAGTAACACATATCATAATATCTGATTATTCTCAGAGATTAAAAAGCCAAAAAATCGAAGCTATTGATGTGAAATGTACTCGTGTAAATTTTTAAACAAAAAAATCACAGCCATGATTTTACGTCGGGGTAAAACAAGTGTGAACAAATAAAACACAGGTTGTCTATTATTTGCTGTTAGGATTTTTCTTATATATATCTTTTTCAGGGTCCTCAATGAACAGGTGACATAATTTTGATCGTATGACTTGGAATGGTGCGGAAATGCAAGAAAAGTGATGGTTCTGCTCATTAATGATGCTGTCCCCAAAATCTGCGATTACAGTTGATTAAGTTGTGCTCATGTTTGGACATAATCTAATTTATATTCTTGGTTCTTTCGGTAAAGTCACGTGACTTTACAGAAAGAACCAAGAATATGAATCCCTGCAGTCACGAAAGCTTTAAATCGAAATGATCTAATTTAGTTAGCATGCTGACAATGTAAATCTTAAGTTCATCCATATATATACGGTATGTATATATTTGCACATCCATTTGACATTTTGAAACCTTACGTTTTACTGGAGTCACTGTAAAAACCCTCATTTGCATTGCAGGGGCGGTTTCTTCATTAGGGCGATTGGGCGACGCACCACCAATGTCACTCAACCACAGAGTCACGCTAGCCGTCACTGTGCCTCTGGATATAGTCCAATCAGCGTCATGTCACGTTCTGCGGAGTACCGCCTCTTTTTGGGCGATTTCACTCCGGCTGAGAATCGCCCCGAGTGGCCCCATAGACTTACATTCAAAGATGTTTTTTTTCGAACGGGGGGCGCTGCAATGCATTTTCTATGGCTTCCGGGAGGGCTCGCACTAACGTGCTTACGTCATCATACGTAAGCACGTTTCAGTCAACAATTTTAGTTGTCGCCACCTAGTGGAATCTTTAATAAAAAAAACTTGAGTGGATTGTATTAATAGTGAGTATAGAAACAAACAATATGTATTGTAAGAGTCACTTTATTTTTCATTAATATTAAAGAAGTGAAGTTGCCTTTACATGCTTAAGCTGTTAATTTATCCTTTGCATGGGTGGACCTTATCCTTATAAATCATCCAGACATTTGCCCCCCCTGAGAGATTTTGCAGGAGCCACCACTGTTGCATTGGTTACTTGAGTCAAGTGAAATTTAAGCTTCTAAAGTCCTGCATAAAACACACTTTCATGGACAAAGTCAACTTTCCACCTACATCCACGACAACAAAGGTCTGCCCTGCCCCTATCGTGGGTGTGCATGCATCACACCAACGATGAAAATGAATGCATGTAACGAATAGTGTGCATACAATATTTACTCACACTTTGTTCACAGTACTGAAATTAATTTTAACAAAATTAAATCATTTTTTTTTACAAACCAGCAGCATCTGTTCTACAGGTCATACTCTGCCGAGGAGACTCACAAGGTCCAAACCAATCCAGAGTTTGCCTGCTTATAAACACAAATGTTGCATTGGTCTGAAATACTTTTGGACCAAAATTCTGTACTCTATTTTAAAGGTTTTTTTTGTGTTCCAAGAGCCTCTTGTCTGTATATTATGTTATTGAACGAACGTTCTACTTCCCACAAAGTGGATTGCGTCATGGTCTTGGTCAATGAACCAGCTCTTTTCCCTCTCACAAATATATTGAGGGGTCATGGGAGTATGCTTCTCCAGTCTACCTCTGCTTTGTAGACTTGGAGATGGCATATGACTGTGTTCCCCGCAATGGATTTGTGGGAGGCGCTGCGGAAGTACGAGGTACTGGTGCCGCTTTTGTGCGCTATTCGGTCCGTCTATTTCCGGAGTGAGAGCTGTGTCCGTATTCTTGGTGTTAAATTAAAGTCGTTCACTGTGTGTGTTGGATTCCGCCAAAGGTGCGTCTTGTCTCCACTCATGTTTGTGATTTTCATGGACAGATATCAAGGCGCAGCCAAGGCATGGAGAGTATCCAGTACAGGGGCATAGAGTTGGTGTCGCTGCTTTTTGCAGATGACATTTTCCTCTTTGCCTCGTCAGTCTGTGATCTCCAACGTGCACTTGAACGGTTTGATGCCAAGTATGAAGCGGCTGGGATGAGGTCCTTTGTGGTGGAGTTTAAGTACCTCGGGGTCTCTTTCGCGAGTGATGGTAAGTCGGAGTGGAAGATATCGGCAGGGCATCCACAGTATTGCAGGCGCTGTAACGTTATGTGGATAGTGAAGCGGGAGCTGAGTTCTTGAACTAAGCTCTCCGTTTACAGGTCGATCTATATCCCCACCCTCACCTATGGTCATGAGCTTTGGGTAATGGCCAAAAGGATGAGATCGCGGGTACGAGGGGCCAAAATGAGGTTTCTCCGTAGGGTTGCCGGGCTCACCATTATCCGTGATCGGGTGAGGAGCTCGGTAATCAGGGAGAGCCTCAAAGTCGAGCCGCTGCTCTGGATCGAGAGGAGCCATTGGAGGCGGTTTGAGCACCTTGTAAGGATGCCCCCCGGTAGACTCCCCCCTGGAACTCTACTGGGCATGTCCCACTGCGCGAAGACCCCGGGGCAGGCCCAGGACACTCTGACGGGACTATGTCGCTCGGCTGGCCTGGGAACGTCTGAAAATTCCCCAGGAAGAGCTGGAATCTGTCGCCAGGGAAAGGGAGGTCTGGACCGCTCTACTCAACATGCTGCCGCAGCGACCCACACCGGGACAAGCGGATTGAGAAAGGAACGAAAGTTCTCCCTCCCTTTCGAAGACAATTTAGGAAACATTTTTTGGAAGATCCGAACTTTGACTTTTGCCTATATAAGCAACAGATTTCTCCTGATAAAGAAGACACATTTACCAAAATATCTTGTTGGCATTGTCACCTTATGATTGTGATCATGTACACTGTCAGTTTGTGTGATTCGACCTTTTGAAAAGAGTGCATACAGACCGTACCGTCCATTCACATATTTGTCAACCCTGGTTAAGTGGCATAGTGAATAGTGAGATGTGTACTGCAGAAAGACTCATGATGTTTTGACAAGCAGTTGGATGTACTGTTAGGTTATGGACACATGAATATGTTTATGTTCATAGGAAGGCCAGCAACTACATTGTGTGATTGAATTAAAGTCCAGTACTATGACTTTGATACAAATTAGTGGGAGAAATCACTAATGCTAATAAATGTAACTTTTAAATTGAAACTACATGCAAATCGATGCATCAACTTGGCACCTAATGTGCTGATCAAAAATTAAACGTACCTATTGCATGTACAATTAGTGCCGCCTTGTACCTTTTATATTCTTAAATAAACACGTCAGTAGTAAAACAGCGTATATTCAATGATATTATTACGTTGCGATGTTTGTAAAATTGTTCCGTTCTGAATTTTTTTTAAATCATACCTGGGAACTTTTAATGCTGACCATAATCAACCACAGCATGACGATGAAAATGCCATTGAATAAAGTAAAGAGGCAGAACGTTCGCCGCTCTTTTGACACGTGGCCAGTCCTGGAGTCTGGAGAAATCCCAGGTGACAGCAAGGCTGTGCTCTCATCGTCGTCGCCATCGATGTGGACAGATGAAGTGGGCTCGTGGTCCACACGCTCTCGGTTGTACTCGCGGTCTTCGGGAGAATTCATGATCGGATTTCAGGTGCAGCGAAGCGAGACGTTTTCTTCTGTACCGCACCCGTGCTTCATCACAGCTGTCCCGTGGATTGTCCGGCAGCAACGCCGACGATTCCTTAAAGCGAAGAGAGCCGGGGTTGATTCTGCCACAAACGTGTGCCTACAAGTGGAAGGTGGAAAGCACCCTGCTCGTAAACACACTTGGAGACACGCTGTTTATGATGGGTATCTCTGTTGACAAGTCGCAACGTAGACTGCTTGTCTAACAGGTATAAACCTTGCAGAGAGAACGCTTGATGTCTTCACCACGACTCGGCTCGAAGCAATGTTGCACAGGAAATGTTTTTCAAATAAGTTTGTACAATTTCCCTACAACTTATCTTTTTATTGTTATAAACTATATTTACGTAAGTGTAATAAAAAATAAACAACGATCAACACATTGTAAAGTACAGTAGGTGTGTTTGTTTGCATGTTGCCACCACACTGTTGTAATATAATAGTGTCACAAGACATTATATTGACCCATTATATTGTGCAAACTGCTGGACTTTGACTAGATGCACTGTTGGGTGTTTTAGCATTGGGTATAAATGTTACGGTTAAACAGTCACGAGACTCAGTGATAGTTAAAACTGTCTGTGTTTCATAGTTCACACGGTCACACTTTATCACAAAGAGACGCAGTATTATTGATGTGTAAATCATAATATAATCAAATACATCATAATAACCAGTAGTACTATAATGATTAGCACAGTTGGCTGTGTAAGAAATTCAACGCACATACAAGTGACAAAAAAGGCTGAAAAGTGGCTTAAGATAAATATGAGCAAAACGCAAAAAAGAATGCACAAGTTCGCTGAACAAGAGGAAACATTCTGAGGGACACAACTGGGAAATAACAGCGCAGCAACACCGCGTCTAGGGCATTTATTGAAGGAGGATTCGGATGAAAATTATTAAAACACATTCCTGCGGAGGGAGCTGGTAGGAACGTTGGGTTGCTCGGTCAATGGCCAGGGTCAACGGCGGCGTGGTGTATTCCCCAAATATGCCCGACTGTGAGGGCGGGCACAAGCTGGCGTGAGTAGGTTAAACGTTGAGTTTTATAAGGGCACCACGGAGTGACCAGCCCCTCCCCACCCAGCCCCACCCCTCCCACCCCCCACCCAGCCCCACCCTCCCCACCCAGCCCCTCCCCACCCTCCCCTCTCCACCCAGCCCCACCCCTCCCATTTTTAGATGCACGACGGACGGACGGACACAATAATCCCCTGTGGGCTGGTGGAACCAGGTGGTTCCTACCAGTATAAAGACGTGGGCAAGATCAGGATGGAATGATTTTGCAACATGAAATTTGATGTTGAAGTAACATACCTACGTGCCGAAAAAAGAGAGTTTCGATATTGCCCGCCACGACGTACGGTTCGGAAACATTGAAGCTAACAAATAACATGGAACGCAACTTGAAAAGTACACAAAGAAGCACGGATTAATGCACGCGGAGAATTACACTGAGAGAAATAGAAAAACATGGATCACGAATGAAAATTACACGACGGAGATGGAGCGATGAGATCAGATCATTTGCAGGAGTGGAGATGGATTGTGGCATTGCGGGGCCGTCCGTGAGTGATGCTAACAACGTGGGGCAGATGCCTTCGTATTGAAGTGGAGAGAACATGACTGGCAATGATGAATTAACAGTGTCTTCACCATGCTGGTCCTTCACCGCAGTGCACACACTTCGCCACACTGGTTAGTGCAGATTAAAGGTGGCCCATTAGTACAACTCAGCGCAACTCCACACCTGTATGTATGTTGAACGTCTTTCGCACCGTACGTAGCCAACCATGCTAATCAGAGTTTCACCGAATGTCATTCATTATACTGTAAATTGCTGCACACTGATCTCAACCAGAAGCTTGGTGGAGCTATCAGAAGGTGAACCTCCAGCCTATGCCTCATATGTAAATGTAATATAAAATATGCGGGAATTTCACGTGTGGATAAGTGTGATTTACCTTTGTGTTTTCATATGCTTGCACTTCAGTCAAGGACATTTTTTTTAAGATGTTGTTTTTTTAAATCATAGGCTGCTGCACTTGTTCTCATGACAGCATAACGGATTTGTATTATTAAAAGTCTGTTGTGATTATGGATTCCATTTGCAGCAGTCTAGGCTTTTGTGCAATAAATGCTAAAACGTCGCATTATATGGCAAAATTGCACTAATTTACAGTTAGAGATTGCCAGAGAAGAAACGCGCAGAGTTGTGATGCAGACAGTTCGCTCCCTACGCTCTAAACCCAACCTACCTGAGTTAAATTCCCAGCCAAGGGTAACACGAGTGGCAGGTGTCATCTAAACAGGTCCTGGGGGGTGGGGACCTCAAATCACCAACCCGCACAACGTTCATGACCAACACGGTGTGGGGACGGATGCCTTCATCCAGCAGTTGCCAAAATGTATAAATGATAATGTACTTAAACAAATTAGCAAATGACTGTAGTATGCAGGCTAACTTGACGTTTGGCTTGTATGGTTTTTTTCCCGAAACATTGATTACCACAGAGTCTCCAAACCTCCTTTTTATGCAGCAAACCAACAAACGTTTAAGGAACTCATCCTCGCCGAAACTCCGTGCAGAAATGAACAGTGATCACCACTCTCTTCATCTGCCGCCTGTGGCAGATGGCCATTTGTTTTAACATTACCAGTGATCGAGTACTCATCACTGCGAGCCTGTACATCAACATCACACAAACAAGCACATTAAGTATATACACACACAAACACCAGGGTGTGTTATACGTGATTAAAGCTGTGTGGTAACTTACCAGAATGTAACAGTAGGTTTTTACCCTTTTAACTGTATTCGCAGCCACTGGACCCGGTTGAAACAAGAAAATCAAGAATCTTGCTAAGTTTCACATCATGTATATGTGTGCTTCTACTTCCGTGTGACGGGCCACCACACATCAACAGGCTGCTTTGGAATTTCCAGTGATTTAACCCTTCCACCCTCCCCCTCTGTTGATAAGCAGGACGCCCATTCAAGGTCATCGCACCTAACTAAAGGTGCTTTCACGTCAGAATTTCCCATTTTAAATGAACGTCACGCGCGGTGCAAAGGGTAATAAAGGCGCATCCCTGCAATTGATTTCTCTCGCTCATGCCACTGCTGGCGGAAGAGCCTCCACCAGGATTTTGCTCTGGCGAGTGGTGGGCAGGGTATTTGGTCTACTCTTCCACGATATTTTATTGTTGAGTGTGGCAGCAATACGTTCAGGAGCTGTCGATGTCTGCTGGCCATGACGAGAGGGCTTCAGGAAGAAAGTTCGTGGAGTTTTTTGCTCTTCCTCCGTTGAAGGAGCTCAGACCACATTTGGGTTTATTATATGGTCCGTAGTGTTGGTTGCGTGGCTACCCTCGCACAACTGTGGCTTGTCTTTCATTAATCAGGAACCCTTCCATACCCGCATCGATTTCTTCCGTGAAAACGGCTTCTAAGTCCAACCGACACTAGCCCGCCCAGGTGCCTTCTGGAAGGGTATTCTAAGAAGAGGCTGTACAATTGTTATCTCTACCTATCTACCAGCATAGATATGACTCAGCACTTGGGGGCGTTAGTCGTGTCCGGGAATCAAACTCGACTCCCCGGCTAATTCAGGGAGCTGTGAGCTATAAAGGTTTTTTTTCGGGTTAGATCGCGTAAGTAACACACCTTACAATTGTATGCCTTGTAAGGGCATCACATACTAATTAACTGTGATCAACAATCTAAATTGCAATAAGCCCCTCCCCTGCTCTCCGCACATGATTGAATCACAGTGGCATCTTGCTCTGTTTAAGACTGGAAGCAGAGTTGATCTCCATAGAGATGTTTTTTTTGGGTTAGATCGCGTAAAACAGGTCCCTGCGGGGTGGGCTGGTAGGAACGAACAAATGAATGGCTATAATAAAATGAAATGGCGGGGGTACGATACGAAGGGAGAGTTTGAGGCCTAGTTCTAGGCTTTAGGCCTAGCTGTAGGCTTTAGGCCGCTGTGAGTTAATTTTTAATTTAAATGTTTTAATTAAAAACTATCTCAGGGAATTAAGAGGGAATGTTACACTTGTTTAGCCAGGAAAGCCTCACTGAGTCTAAAGGTTTTTGTAGGGTCCTGCCAAGTGTTTGCAGTAGGGGGCGATGTTGCTACACCTAATCGGACATCGGATGGACGGACGGACGACATAATCTATTGTAGGCTGGTTCACTTCGTTCCTACCAGTATAAATGTGTCGTTAAACCCGCCACCACCCGACACAGTAAACTAGTCAGGGTTGTCACGTAAACAGAACGTGTTACTGGCGAAACTTCGTGCTCAGATGGTAAATGTGGGTTTACTCTCCACAACACTGGTGTGCTGTACTAGTAATGCATTGGCATGTTGTGACTTAAAGCTTTCGTAACTGCAGGAATTCATACTCTTAGGGTCTTTCGGTAAAGTCACGTAGATAAAAAAATAATTTTAAAAAATCACGACGTTTCATTCGTAACACAAGCAAGCGTCCTCTATCTACATGACTTTACCAAAAGACCAAAAGATGATGGCACGTTCTGTTAACGTGGCAAACTTTACTAATTGGCTGTGTCGGGTGGTGGCGGGTTTAACGACACATTTATATATATTTACGCGATCTAACCCAAACCCACCTGTATTATGGATGCTATTGGTCGCGAAAGCCTCCGTGTTAAAGTGACTGGCTGGATTGGGGAGGTCACGTCAGTGTTCAAGAATAATCATGGAGGGGCAGCCAAGGATGTCCACTGAGGAGTTGGGGCAATGACATCAGCTCGCGTGTAGCTATGTAGATGATTACTTCGCAGGATTGTGAGAACAGATGGTGACAGTGGGGAGGCCTTCATCCAGCAGTGAATTGATCATGGTTGATGATAATGTATTGCAGTGAATATAATGTCGACGCTCATTGATTGAAATAAATACACAACCCTAGAGGAAGCCAGGAATCGGTTCAGATATCACTGACCATTGATGATAACGCTGGTCGGGAGTCGAACCCAATCCACTGGGATCACAGTGAAGTGTGCTAACCACTGCGCCACCACTCTCCATACACAACGACGGTGTCAATTCCCCTTGCCTTCAGCAACATCTACCTTCACACCGGAGGTAGTGCACCGATGTATGGTAGGGTTATACTGATATATTTTCAATTATGAAAAGTACGCTCACGCGATCGGGTGAAAAAGTGTAGGAAATAGAACATGATCGTGGTACTGACATTTGTTTTTTTTCTCTCTAAACAAATTTGGATACAGACGTATCACATGATCAAATACGACCTCGCCCGTGCACAACCTTATCATGTTGTGTCATTGTTCTCCTAGGGTGTAAAGCAAGACCAATGTGTGGAAGACTGAATTAGCTGCAACATTTACAAATGAATTGCAATCAAATCGCCAGCATGTAAGTGGTGTCAGAGGGACTCGTGGAGCCAGTTTATTGGTCAACTCCAGATAAATTTGCTCGTTTTGAGATGTTGGCTTTTGACGGATGTCAGGCGAATATTATTTCGGCTAGGAAAATCCGTCGTAGTGATATGTTTGGGATCAGTTGACTCAATAATCCGCGACAAGTTGACTTCCAAAAAGTGCTTTCGCCCTTTGCGAACCGAAATGTTGCCTGAAGACCTTAAAGCAGTTTGCATTTGTCGTCCCTTATAGGCCAAAACACATGCCAGAAGGCAAATACATGTTTTTGGTTCAATGCAGCCGTTCCACATATATATAAAAAAATAATTGCCACGATGCATTATTATTAACACGTTTAACTTGTAATTTCAGATGAAGTGGCAAATTAAAACTTTGCCTGGAAACTATACAAAAAAAACATCCTCAACACATTCGTCAATAACACTGCTTTAAAGTCACGTAGTTAGAAATAAAATAAAACAAATCACGACGTTTCGATCGCAACACAAGCGGTCGTCATCAAGCCTGATGACGACCGCTTTGTGTTGCGATCGATGACGACCGCTTGTGTTGCGATCGAAACGTCGTAATTTGTTTTGTTTTATTTTATTTCTACCTACGTGACTTTACCTAAAGAACCAAAGAGTATGGATTCCTGCAGTCACGAAAGCCTCAAATCAAGACTGCCTTAGAATGTACAATATCTTGGGCAATGGTGCCTCTTCATTGCACATACATATAGAGACCAGAGAGAGAGAGAGTGAATTGGAGATGGAGACTGTACAATACAGCATGGGGCCTGATCAGAATCGATTGTAAAAAAATCATAGGCCACCTCATTCAACCTGAATACATTTCACCCAGCAGGGCTGAATGAATGCCTTACCTTCACTCAAAAGATAGCTTTGTTATTGAGTGCTTGGCAACCCTTATCCTTATAGCTCCGTTTGGAACACATATCTGCTTACATAACACACGATTTCTCAGTAATCTGTACTAAATCAAACGACACTGAATTTTAAAAAAAAATGTTCCATATATATCCCTCTACCCTACTTGCATGGTTTAGAAATTTTAAGCATTTGAAAGACCCTGTGCGAGCCAGTTGGATCCGATTGAAATTATAACTGAGCCCAGGATTGAGTCACTAAGTAGATAATGCTAATGTTTATTTTTGTGTGAAGGAGATCAGTTTCAGTTTCATTTATTTGGTATAGCCCTGTGAGCCATTCGGCTCTTGAATCAGGTGCAACCGCAACAAACAAAAGACCAAAACATGAACAAGAAAACATCTTAAAGTGACTATGTGACTGTGCAAACAGAAAATCCAGGAAAAAACTGCAAAATATTCCAGAAAAAGCACCGTACACCAACGCTGTGTCCAAAAATCCCAGTGGGATTCAAGTCAAACAACAACAACCACAAGACAACTTAGATTAAGGCCATCATTCTAACTCCGTACTACAACAAACAAACATGGCCAAACCAAAAACACTTTTCAAAATCACCAAAATAAAGCCATAAAAGCAATGCAACAGTGATCATAGGAACTGTGACCGAATTTTCACAATAAACGACATAAACAACATGTACCACCAAATCCTGCAGCCATCGCTGGCTGCGTGAGTCACTCCACAACATCAGGTGCATCAGAAGTAGTATAAAAATGTTCAATGCACCTTTAAGATCAGCACACTAAATCAAAACACAGATCATACTTTGCAGCGGTCATCCGGAGCGAAACATTTAATTTTTTTTATTTTAGGCCACTGAATAGCAGTGGCAGCTAGGGGTGTACATCTCCTCTAGAACACTGCAACAGGGTTACCCAAAATGCTATGCGCCAGCAACATTTAACATTTGTACTTTTACTCCAAATTATTTACGTAGTAAATATATTTTATTTATTGAAGGCTATGTTCTCAAATCTACTAATCGGGTTACAATTCATGTGGCGATTTAAAACTGTAATCTTATCCGGCCCCATGGCGGTACTGTGCAGTCTCCAACACTTATTCCATCTCTCAGGACGATGTATGCGCCTTGTGGACGGCTCATTGGTGAAAGCAACACCTCTCATATATTATTATCTTCAAGGCAATGTTATTGATGATTGTGTTGTCGTTTTTTGTGTGTGTTATTTTTGCTTGCTGCACCAATGCCAACGCAGCATCACCAAATACTTTATTTAATATACAAACATGTGGAACGTTTGGTTTTGTGAGTTGTTCCTTAACCTCACGAAAACTTCACCGCGCTGGTCAGTGAGGGTTTGTGAAGGGGGAGGGGAAGCATGTCAGCACAGAACAGGAGTACTCGATTGCTTTTATAGCACTGCCCTCTGCTGCTCACCACTTCAGCCCTACAGCCTATAACAACCAGCTGTGCATGTTGCTGAGTCCATCAACAGCACTATGCATGGATTTGGGGTAGCGCGTTCGCTGCGTGTTGCAGAGGATCACGGTTGGAATCCAGCAGCCCCCCCTGGTTAATGCTCCTTCTGTTTCGTCACTGTGTCGACGCCAGGCTTAAGATTTTCCCAATATGAGAAATTCACAAGCAAAATTACCGCATAGCAACCATAGCCTCCTGCTGCAAAGAGTTGGCAGGACCCTCCTGAGTCCTAAGAATATTTCCTGGGTAAACGAGCATCGTCATACAAATACACATTCCGGGTGATTTTGTCGTATTCACCAGGGTCCAAACATCCCATGTATAGCCATATCAGACTTGTGGGCAAGTGCTGTTAGCAAACGCTTATAATTGCTGGCATGGCACACGAGGGGGTGGGTGGCCAGCACCACGACCGACCGCCTTTGTCTCCAAAGTGGCGATGGTTACACATCGCACCATACACTCATGAGTCCCACACCATGTGACATATTCCCATTGACCTGTCCACTGAGATCTCTCATGAAGCCACTGAGTGGATCGCCAAACGAGACGTCTGTGAAACTACTGGACATCTGTGAAAAAGAGCTTCATAGCTCATCGGATTCCTTCAACATGAATACAAATTCTGAGACGACCCATTAGGAGTGGTTGCCGTCATGCGAAAGAAGAAGAATATGTACTCATTCGAGGCTGAGTCGGGGAGGCCAAGGATCGTGTCAGATAGGTATTGGCGGTGAGAGGGAATCGAATTCGGGTCGCCGGGTACATAGCGCAGCGCGCTAACCACTGCACCACTGGTCCGATAGGTCCTGCACTGCGTGTGGTGTGTGTGGTGTGCTGCACAACGCGTGGTGTGTGTGGTATGTGTGTGCGCGCTGCACACAACACGTGGTGTGTGCGCTGCACACAACACGTGGTGTGTGTGGTGCGCTGCACAACACGTGGTGTGTGTGGTGCACACAACACGTGGTGTGTGTGGTGCGCTGCACAACACGTGGTGTGTGTGGTGCACACAACACGTGGTGTGTGTGGTGCGCTGCACAACACGTGGTGTGTGTGGTGCACACAACACGTGGTGTGTGTGGTGCGCTGCACAACACGTGGTGTGTGTGGTGCACACAACACGTGGTGTGTGTGGTGCACACAACACGTGGTGTGTGTAATGCACAACACGTGGTGTGTGTGTGGTGCTCTGCACTACTACGCGTGGTGTGTGTGGTGCACAACACGTGGTGTGTGTGGTGCACAACACGTGGTGTGTGTGGAGCACACAACACGTGGTGTGTGTGTGGTGCACACGACGCTTGGTGTGTGTGTGTGGTGCTCTGCATTACAACACTTGGTGTGTGTGTGGTGCTCTGCACTACACCACGTGGTGTGTGTGCTGCACAACACGTGGTGTGTGTGCTGCACAACACGTGGTGTGTGTGTGATACACACAACAATTGGTGTGTGTGTGGTGCTCTGCACTACAACACGTGGTGTGTGTGTGGTGCTCTGCACTACAACGCGTGGTGTGTGTGTGGTGCTCTGCACTACAACGCGTGGTGTGTGCTGCACAACACGTGGTGTGTGTGTGATACACACAACAATTGGTGTGCGTGTGGTCTCTGCACTACAACGCGTGGTGTGTGTGTGGTGCTCTGCACTACTACACGTGGTGTGTGTGCTGCACTACAACACGTGGTGTGTGTGTGTGATGCACTACAACACGTGGTGTGTGCTGCACAACACGTGGTGTGTGTGCTGCACTACTACGCGTGGTGCGCGTTGAGCGAGGCAGGCACGCACGTGGGGGCGCCCTCTCAGGCACGCGCGTGGGGCTCGGCGCAGCGGGCGGGGGGCAAAGGGGATGCGAGCGGAGGGGGTTGTGCGAGCGGTTTGGGGTTCGGGGGGTGGAGAGAGAGAGAGAGTCGTGTGGGACGTGTGAATAAGAAGAAGGCGCATGCGCCACCCCCCACCCAGTAAACAGGCGGAAACCAGCCCGACTACAGCCCACGAGCCCACGTTGGGGCGGCACGACGCCGCCTCCACCACCAGCACCACCACTCCCCTCCCCTTCCTCATCTTCATCCTGCCCTCCCCCTCCCCACACACACACACAGAACCCTTCCTCGTAGTCGTAATCATCATCTCTCCCTTCCCTACCCCTTGTCTCCCCCCCACCACCACCTCTTACTTCACCAAACACCACCACAACCACCGCCAACATCGTCGTCGTCGTCATCATCGTCGCCGTCGTCCACGCTGTTTGTTGTGCGTGTGACCGGCAGAGTCTCTCTCTCTCTCCCTCTCCATCCGTGGCTGCTCGGCACAGCAGAGCTGACCGTGCTCCAGTGCCGATTTGAGTCGAGGAGGAGGGAGGAAGGGAGATGGCGCGTCCAGCGTTGCAAGCGCAGCTCAAGGTGGCCGAGAAGTTGAGCATCCTGAACGACCGCGGAGCGGGAATGCTGACCCGTCTCTACAACATCAAGAAGGCGAGTGCGCGTGTGTGTGTCTGTGTGTGTGTGTGTGTCTGTGTGTGTGCCTGTGTCGCCATGTGTGTGTGTCTGTGTGTGTGTCACCGTGTGTGTGTGTGTCACTGTGTGTGTGTGTGTCTGTGTATGTGTCACTGTAGGTGCTCGCTAACAGCACTTGCCCCTACAGTCTGTTAAGGCTATACGGGGGATCTTTGTGTCACTGTGTGTGTGTCTGTGTCTGCGTGTGTGTGTGTCTGTGTGTCACCGTGTGTGTGTCTGTGTTTCACCATGTGTGTGTGTGTCTGTGTGTCACTGTGTGTGTGTATGTGTCTGTGTCACCGTGTGTGTGTCTGTGTGTCTGTGTGTCACCGTGTGTGTGTCTTGTGTGTCTGTGTCACCGTGTGTGTGTGTCACTGTGTGTGTCTGTGTCACCGTGTGTCCATGTCACCGTGCGTGTGTGTGTGTCTGTGTGTCTGTGTGTGTGTCTGTGTGTCACCACGTGTGTGTGTGTGTGTCACTACGTGTGTGTGTGTGTGCTGTGGAGAGCTGGCCACCCGAGTTCGAATCCCGCTCACGGTCGACACCCGGTGACGAATAATCTGAACCGGTCCTGGGCCTCTCTCTAGGTCGACTCGGCCTCAAATGAGTACCCGGTGCGGTGTTGCAAACATCGCCACCGTGGGGAGACAAAGGCGGCCGGGCGTGGTGTTGGCCACCCACCCCCTCGTGCGCCGTTGCCGGCCTTCATAGGTGCCACTCGCTAACAGCACTTGCCCCAGCAGTCTGTTAAGGCTACACGGGTGATCTTTGCCTTTGTGACGGTGCCGAATCCCAGTGTTTTGAGCTTTCCATGTGGAGGCGTTATCAGGTCTCAGCGGCCACTATTAGTGGCGTCGACTTCACCACGGCGCTTGTGCCAGGCTAAGTGCTCCTTGACGCCACGTGAAGTGTGGACGGCTCACCGCCGGCAGGAGGAGGTCACCGGAGAGAGACCCCCAGGTTGCCGGTGGGTTGACCGAGATGACTGACCAACAGATGGGTTCACCGAGATGACTGAGATGACCGAGATGACTGACCGACAGATGGGCTCACCGAGATGACTGAATTGACCGAGATGACCGAGATGACTGACCGACAGATGGGCTCACCGAGATGACTGAGATGACTGAGATGACCGAGATGACCGAGATGACTGACCGACAGATGGGCTCACCGAGATGACTGAGATGACTGAGATGACCGAGATGACCGAGATGACTGACCGACAGATGGGCTCACCGAGATGACTGAGATGACTGAGATGACCGAGATGACCGAGATGACTGACCGACAGATGGGCTCACCGAGATGACTGAATTGACCGAGATGACTGACCGACAAATGGGCTCACCAAGATGACTGAGATGACTGAGATGACCGAGATGACCGAGATGACTGACCGACAGATGGGCTCACCGAGATGACTGAGATGACCGAGATGACCGAGATGACTGACCGACAGATGGGCTCACCGAGATGACTGAGATGACTGAGATGACCGAGATGACCGAGATGACTGACCGACAGATGGGCTCACCGAGATGAAGGAGATGACTGAGATGACCGAGATGACCGAGATGACTGACCGACAGATGGGCTCACCGAGATGACCGAGATGACTGAGATGACCGAGATGACCGAGATGACTGACCGACAGATGGGTTCACCGAGATGACTGACCGACAGATGGGCTCACCGAGATGACTGAGATGACTGAGATGACCGAGATGACTGACCGACAGATGGGCTCACCGAGATGACTGAGATGACTGAGATGACCGAGATGACCGAGATGACCGAGATGGCTGACCGACAGATGGGCTCACCGAGATGACTGAGATGACCGAGATGACCGAGATGACTGACAGACAGATGGGTTCACCGAGATGACTGAGATGACTGAGATGACTGAGATGACCGAGATGACCGAGATGACTGACCGACAGATGGGCTCACTGAGATGACTGAGATGACCGAGATGACTGACCGACAGATGGGCTCACCGAGATGACCGAGATGACTGAGATGACTGAGATGACTGAGATGACTGAGATGACCGAGATGACTGACCGACAGATGGGCTCACCGAGATGACCGAGATGACCGAGATGACTGAGATGACCGAGATGACCGAGATGACTGACCGACAGATGGGTTCACCGAGATGACCGAGATGACCGAGATGACTGACCGACAGATGGGCTCACCGAGATGACTGAGATGACCGAGATGACCGAGATGACTGACCGACAGATGGGCTCACCGAGATGACTGAGATGACTGAGATGACCGAGATGACTGACCGACAGATGGGCTCACCGAGATGACCGAGATGACTGAGATGACTGAGATGACCGAGATGACTGACCGACAGATGTGCTCACCGAGATGACCGAGATGACTGACTGACAGATGGGCTCACCGAGATGACCAAGATGACTGAGATGACTGAGATGACCGAGATGACTGACTGACAGATGGGCTCACCGAGATGACCGAGATGACTGACCGATAGATGGGTTCACCGAGATGACTGACAGATGCGCCACTTGCGCTCTGCGCTGTGTTAACTGCGGTTGTATCCGCTCGACGCTCCGCACGTTGTCGTTATTGGAGGGCCACTGCCCTCCCACCTGGCCCGGTCGCGTTCCTCGCGAGCCTCGTCCACAAAGACAAAGATCCTCCCACCCCAACCAATCACCCCGTACGGCACCTACGAAGGGCTTCGTCCACACGCACACGCGCGTACTCAAACACCGCAAGTGGAATTCACACACGAACGCAAAAAAAAACCAAACGCACGGCACTCTTAAAAACCATTCGCACGTTACTGCAAGCAAACACGCAAATCGTGGCTCGTGGCATGCACAGACGACCGCTGCATATCGACAACATCAGTAAGCCGTGCGTCAGCACCCTCCCTCCTCACGGATGAAGGAATCCCCGAGCCGTTAGCTGTTAAATTCATACCATTCCGCACGTAAGATCTTAGCTAGGGTGTCACCTGCACACAAACAAGGTGGCATTGTACCAAATACCAAAAGCTGTCGATGCTTTTACAGATACACTTTGTACGGTACACGGGTGTATTCTTACACCAGCATGTAGTTCGTGCATGCACATCCACGCATTAAGCGTATGGAGTGAATCATCTCGTTGGGAAATTAGACAATGATTGTATACCGGTCTGCGTTATTTGATTGTCTAATTAGGTAAGAATATTAAGGCACATCTATTGTTGGTGATCAATGCCCCCATTCTTCACTGTAATTAAATACACCCCCCATTTAGCCTTTAACAGATTGTTGGGGGTAAATGTGGTTCGCGAGCACCTATTAGACTGGAACAGCACACGAGGGGGTGGGGTGGCCAGCATCACGCCAGGCCGCCTTTGTCTCTCCAACGCTGATGTTTACATACCGCACCAGGTACTGATTTAAGACCCGAGAAGACCTCCGGGAGATCGAGAACCAGTTCAGAAATTCGTCAGTGGTGTTGGCCGCGAGTTGGACTGGAACTCGGGTGGCCGGGTTCGTAGTGCAGTCCGATAACCTGACTACATATTCTTGGTTCTTTCGGTAAAGTCACGTAGAAGGGAAATAATAAAATAATATAAACATATAACAATAAAAATCCTCACGACGTTCCGACTGCAACACAAGCAATCATCATCATCGTCGTGAGAATTTTTATTGTTTTATATTTATATTATTTTATTATTTCCCTTCTACGTGACTTTACCGAAATAACCAAGAATATGAATCCCTGCAGTAACGAAAGCTTTAAATCAAAATTTAACCTGACTACACTTTCAATCCCCACGGTATTCACTGCGAAACTAAGACTCACTGTGGATCGCATTCGTGAGACTACGGTCTTGGTAAAAAAAAAATTGTGCTTAAAGGCATGCTTTATTTTTTATATTTTATTTTCTGAAGAAATGGCTCATGGGCATGAACACGCTCGTTATTCATATCGTGCTCTAATCAACCCAGTAGTGCATCAGTGCGACTGAAAAGTGACATCCCACTGCCCTGTCATGTTCAAAGGCATGATGGATAGGAAAGAGGAATCAAATGTGGCCACAGTTTGGCTTTTGGCAGATTATAGCTGAACGTTCCGAAACGTATCCACAGTATATTTGTTGAGTTTTTTTTATACTGGCTGTCGTGTATTATGGCAAATTACAGTTAGTTGTAATCATATGCAGTGCTTTCATCTTTAAATTAATGCTTTGAAGTGTGTCGCGATTTTTGAAATTCTGCGTAATTTGTGTCATTTGTATTGCTAAGCCATGTCGGCTATGGGGCTTGCTGTGCATGCTGTTTTTAGGTACGCTGCGGTCATCTGTAAATGCCTATTGTTAACCATGCTCCTGTAAGCGTGTTCTAGAAAAAATCATCTTTTGGAATGTTCTGCTCGTAATTAAATGCTTGCAGTCGGTGGAATGTATGATCTAGTAGCCCGTATTTTAATCACCTGAACATGACTTTTTAAAAGCTACTGTGTAGACCAGTATTGATTTCGGCGTATTTCACATAACGTCTTGCATCGGGTTTTTTTTTATATAGGATGATGACTATACAATGCCTCTGGGTACTTGTATCAAATCTTTCTTCACAATATGCAACAGGGATCCATTGACCACACAATGGGTTTGCTCACTGCATCCTATAATTGAATTGCCATTTGACGCTTGGACATTTTTTTCAAAATGCACAATGAAAACATACAGCAGCCTAGCGGTGAAGTGACCCACCCTGGCCGGAGGCAACAAGTTGAGGAATGTGGACCAGTGGCTTCGCGGTGCCAGAACGCTCTCTGCGTTTCTCATAGAGACAGACACAGGGACAATGTTCATGCCCCATAGCTATGTGTGAGAAAGTTCAATGTCCGAGCACGTGCGCGTTATGTGGGGAATGCTTATCATCCCAAGGTGGTATTGCCCGTACGTGATTCCAAACAGAAGCTTGACACTATACAAAGCTGGCTTTCTTGCAACATTCCAGCGGTTTTCACTTTGGGTCTCTCTGTGTTTGCCGTTTGTTTCTTGCTTTTTTATCACGTCGAGGCCACTCTTACCCATGTGAGCTCTGCCCAATACACCACAAATGTATGAAAGGAATAGATTACAAGTTGTCGTCGTGATAATGGGCAGCTGCCAGTGTGCATGGTTTGGCTGCGTGACAGGATTTAAGGCAATCTGTGTTTGCGTACTCAGGATATATGTTCATATTGTTTTTTTGCAGTTTGTATAAATAATGTCTTTTTCATATGCATGTATATTTCAAATACACAAGGGAGCATGTTTGGATATTTTAATTGCATTAAAACCATGCTTGTGTGGTGATTTAAAGATACGAGAGCCACGATTTGCCTTGTATTTATTTAACCAATGATGCTTTAACATGTGCATGCCAGCAAACCCCGCTGTCGACTTGTTTATGGGCCAAGCATTAGCAAGGGAAAATTGTCCAGCAGTACGTTAGATGTTGCTTTACTGTACATGACACAGATTAGCGGATTATGTCTCCTTCACATATCTGTCTCTCCACAAAAATATACAAGTCTTTTTTTTCATACATAACCCATTTGCCCCACCGCCTTCTGAGAATGCATCATAATCTAGCAGTTGAACTGCATTGATACAAGCAAGCCTGGATTTGCTGATGAAACTGAACGTCAAAACATGTCCAGTGTGCTTGTTCTGTACTGAATCGGTGCCGCTGGAATGGACAGGTATGTGAAGGATCCACATTGTCTGCTCGTCAATTGGGTTACTTATATTCTAGAGAGATGCTAATGACTATTTACTTGAACATGACATACCACTTATGGCTATTTGCTTTTGGTATTGTATGCGTGTTAGTGGATTATTTATGTGTTAATACATATCCAGTAGAATAATTCAGTATGTTGTAATTCAAGTTGGAGGCTGTTTATATTTGAGAAATCTCTTAACTATGACTGAACCGATGGGTTGATTATTGATGCATTATTGAGCCCACACTGAAAGCTTCGAATCACGTGTATATGAATTGATATTTCAAGAAATTATTGACTGCTGAATTGAATTGCAACCCTAAGTCAAACTATCAAATTGCAAGCAGGGAGGGACATGTGAATCATTCCACCCTTACTACCACCCCTACTACTCCTCACTGAGCAGAGCAATGATTGTGGGTTATTGTTGTTTATAAAGGCATTACAAATTGTAAGTGATCAGGTAGAACTCAATCAAATTGAAAGTGGTTATAACAATTTCATGACTGCAGCATAGATGAGTTTAATCGAGCACGTGCAAAATGGATTTATCTTGTTGAGAGCCATGGTGCTGTTATCGTTGTTGCTGTATATGGATGTGGTTGTAACCCGTTAGAGTACTTGGGCATAATCGAGGGGAAATGTTCATTTGAAAAATGTAGGCCCTTGGGATAAATATGTTAATATATTTTTTTAAACACTCTACGATGTGCCCGACTGTGGAATGTGGACTTACAGTTTACCTGCTCAGCTTACAGCACTTGCTCCTGGAAATACAGCCATGGGCTTCGTTTCATGTTCATGCACGGATTGAAGAGCGTAAATAATGATTGCAAAAGAACACGGAATGAGTGAGGACAGCCTCCTCCCCCACAGCAGACAACTAGAGTACAGCGAAACTCCAAAAATCCACGGTGATATGGGGATGGGTTTTCGCGTATCCTACAATTTGTGACAGAACATGGAAAAAGTATTAAAACGGGGGTAATAAATGATGCATTTCGTTAAGTATATGAGTTGTTAGCTGCGAAACTACAAATATGTTGTACGTTACAGGAGTTGCACGGCATGCGATGAAACACTCCAAAAATGCGTGAAATTTGTTCCCACAGAGGTGTGATTTTCAAGCATTTTGTGGTGGTACGTGCCTTGAAGTCCAAGCTAGAGAATGAGTGAAACATGGCTTTGTTCAAATCTCATTGTGGCTACACGTGATTCGAGTACCACCGTTTCACATTGACAGACATTCAGGCACGGAGGCAGAGAGACACAGATGGCAGAAAAGACAAAACATGGAGAGATGGGGAGAAATGGAACAACAAAAATTTGCGCCTAAAAAGGAAAAAGTTTTCAATCAGTGTTTTATTTACTTCGTATGAAGACATTATAAAACGAAATATGGATTGTTGTATTACTGGATTGGAGAACCCTTAAGGTTTTCTATATCTGTGTGTGTCTCTGTGTCTCTCTCTCTCTCTGTATCTCCCTGTGTCTATCTCCATCTCTGTCTGTCTCTCGCATATTTTGTGAGTTTCGTCCCCGTAAATTCTGGAAGTTTCTGAAAACCATGGGGGGCATCGCAAGTTTTAGGATTTGTGGATTTCTGGAGGACAGATGTGGACCTCACTCTACATCACTTTTTCGATGTGTGCAATTGTGCAAGACTATTTCCCATAAATAAATGTAACACAGTGCATCACCTACAAATATACAATTCAATATTGAATAGCTTCTTCATTTGGGAATTAACCGAAACTAAATGTACGGCACAAATGTATGAAAACGTGAATAAATTCGACCATCCTTTAACATGTTTACCAATGGAATGCCTGGCTGTTTAGGGCATATTAAGCTTGCTATTTTTAAAGGTAAGTCAGGGTGAGGAATTATTGAGAGCTCGAGATGAATAGAATTTGGTTTGTGTGGCTCTCGCGGTTGCTCGCTGAAGGATTTTCTCCCGAGGCATCTCTCCACTTCGGTTTTGTGAGTGGATTGTGGGCTATGAATTCTAAGTAGCTCGAAGACTATCTTTGACAGGTGACATTATCCAGGCTCAAACAATCTGTTCAACCTCCAGCTTCGTGGGTGCATGGCATGGGAATGTTGCATATCTGTAGGGAGATTTGATTTATGTTATTCAGTCACATTAACTGGTGTAATTGAAAATGATTTGACTTTTTGGTAATTGTAATTATAATTGATTGTACGTTTTACAGTAATTAATGAATGAATTTGACATTGCTGTAATTGTATTTCCAAATGTTATTGTAACTTAACCTCAAATTATTTCGGGTGTAGGCATGTTTTATTTGTTCGGTATTAAAAACATGATAATCTGATCGAGTAATTGGCTGGATTGAGTAATAATTAGATTAATCGATAATTGAATTGAATCTCATCAGATCGATATTGCAGCCTGTCCCAATCGGATTGATTTGTTTAGGTCTTTTTACATGTCTATTTTAAGTGGGGCTTGAGGGTCGGGCATATTACCTGCCATGAGTTTGTTGTCCTTCCCCCCCGCACCTCCGATTAGCACCCGTTGGCTAGGTAGGGTGCGAAAGAAGTTCAACATAAATATATACATGACATGAATTTGAAACATGAACTCTGACGACAAACATAGAACAAATGCTGAAAGATATGCAAAGAAGCATTCAGAGATGCATGTTTGGTATTGCACTTAGGGGAGGCCTAAATCCAGCAGTGGATAGTACTTGGCTGCTGCTGATGATTGATGATGATATTAGTCAATAACCTAACCGTCCATAATGTATAATGCAGTGATGTCCTTGCAGGCATCAGTCATCATGCTTCAGTGACAGTGTTCTGTTCAAATGTACCAGCACAAGACCGAGAGGCACTTTACACCTTCGTCACTTAGCTCCATCCATTTTCAACGTAATGTTAACACTGCTCTATTTTCATAAATTCAAACGTATTCATTTGTATGGAACCGGGTCCCATGAATACAAATCGGCCATCATCAGTGTTTCACATTTTGCTCTGTACTGTATGTTGATAATGGTTCCACACAATGAGTTGAAAGGCAATGGTGTCACTCCCAACATCCTAAATAATCTTAATAACGATTTTCTGCAATGTCTGGCAAACTCCTCATCCAAGCCTTCTTTCGAAGGTGATTTTGGACAAAATATACGTTTTCTTCAGTACCCTGTTCCCTTTAGATGTCTTTTCCTGGAACGATATTTGTTCTCCAATGCCATTAAATCAATGCTGAGAAAAATGTATACTATAAATTATGAATGGGAGTTGGTGCAAAAATACAGAACTCATAAGTAATGTATGTGTGTGAGATGCGTACTACGATAATTAATACTGTATGTTTAATCACCCTTCTGTCCTGGTTTTGCACAAATTAAGGTGGGCGATGTTCATATGTTATTTATGAAAGGCTTACTGAGCATCAATACTCTTTTTAGGAGGATCTTGCATTGCGATGTTTGATCCGTTTATATTTGACGGGTGTTTTTTAATTGGTAATGATATACAGTATGTAAACTATTACAGTCATCGGAATGGACACAGTTTATTTAATATTTGGCACATTTTCTATGGCATTGATTATATTCTATTAAATTTTCACAGAAAATGGTAATACTTTTTTAGATAATGTTGCTCATGAACTTCACAGAGACAAATTGATTTTCATAATTCAAGTAAAAACATTCTTGATATATTATATGGCGGAGTGCCCATTTGCCAGATAACTACATTACAGTTTAGTGTAATTTTCCTAAATATAGAAATTAATGTCATTGGTAAAATCCATATCAAAATAGTTTTCCTAGACAAATCGTGGTTCGTGTTATAATAATGACTAGTATGGCATATTCCTTTTCATATTTTAACATGTTCATTAACATGTAGCAAGATTAACATAATGTATGCCAAAAGGAGGGACCAGAGCACTCGGCTTGCACTGCTTAAATCCGGAGTTTTAATCTGAGCAGCCACATGTAATTAAACTGGGTTCCACAGTGCAGTGAATTGACATTGTCAGTCCGTGCCAAACAATGACTGCAAATAAAAATGTATTACATAATTTTTTGTGTGCTTAATTTAGCAAAATAATTAAGTATTTTGCTTTAATTTCTAGTGACACATACCTGTATAGCAGGGCACCTGGGAAAGTGCAGTGCCCCTTGAATGTATATGTGGTCACTTCAAGAGATCTCAAAAGTAGATTTTAAGTTTTCGTGACTGCAAGGATCCATACTCTTTGGTTCTTTCGGTAAAGTCACGTAGATGAAAAAAAATGAAAATAACTAAATTAAATCACGACGTTTCGGAGGCAACACAAGCTTCCGTCATCATGTGGAAAGCCACAACAAAATTACTGTGTTCACTACAGGAATTTTTTCATCTACGTGACTTTACCGAAAGAACCAAAGAGTATCTAAGAAGTAGTTACGTGACATCTTCTTTTATCCAATACAGGGTGATGAACTACACTGTGAGATTTCAGAATGTTGTCCAATAGTTCCTAAGATACTAAAATAAAAAATGGTATAAAGTTAGGGAAGACAATCACCAAACCACCGCTATAATGTAAATTTTGCAGGTCTTCTGAAGACCAGATATGGTATATGTCGATATACAGAGGGTGGACTATAGTGTTCTGCGAAATACAGTAGAACTCTGATAATATCATCTGTGCTACAACAATCTGCGAATCCTACAATTCGTGGCTCCCTCTCACGGTCCTTGGCAACTGCTGTAATCCTCAACGGTGGAGATCCTGAATCTGCATTTCTGCCACGTATTTTTGGATATCTTTTAACAAAAAATCAGTTGTGTACCTCTGTTTTTGTCCCTGTGTTTGTGTTTCTAGGTCTCGATTTGTCTCTGCGTCTCTGTTACTCTGCAACCCGAGTTATGTCCTTGTGTCTCCCTTTCACTGTAGTTCTTAGCTAGCTTTGACATGCCAGAAAGCACTTATGACACCGAAATGTGTTTGAAGCTGTAGATTGTTAAATACCTTTTTGTAAGGTCTGTTGGCTAAAAAGATTGGCCTGCATTATCAATGTGTAAAACCTCAAATATTGTACTGCATTAAAACATATATATTTTTTTTTATATGATGGAAGATATTTAGAAAATAGTAAAAACATATATTTAATTTTAACTTTCGATTTAAAGCTTTCGTGAATACAGGGATTCATCTTCTTGGTTCTTTCGGTAAAATCACGTAGAAGGGAAATAATAAAATAATTCTCGCGACGTTTCGGCCACAACGCAAGCAGCCGTCCTCAGGTGAAGAACAGGTCTGTCGGAAAGCTGTCTTTCCGACAGACCTGGTCTTCACCTGAGGACGGCTGCTTGTGTTGTGGCCGAAACGTCGTGAGAATTATTTTATTATGTTTTATTTTTATTATTTTATTATTTCTCTTCTACGTGACTTTACCGAAAGAACCAAGAAGATAATTTTAACTTATTTCAGCCCTTTGTGAGGCCACTGCCGCAGGAAGGTCTTATGCCATGTCAGCTGTAGAGGTTATTTTACCATACTTCACCATCATCGTCAATATAGGTTGGTAAAGCAGGGCACGTGACCTGATTAATGTAAGCCATCGCTGTAAATCAAACTAAAAGTTTTAGGGTTCATCATTATTCTATTTCTGTTTTTATTAATTCTGTGAATCATTGTGGAGTAGAGCCTGAAGGCTGTACAAAATAAAGTTTTTAAATGTATGCCAAAGAATGAATTAAGTGTCTCTGTCTTACAAGATAAAACTTTACTCTTGAAATACTTTATTTCTGCATATCATGGATACGTCAGAATGCCTTGCAATTTTATTGTTTTGTGACGATTACCTCCTGGCAATGATCATGTCTGACTGCACACTTTCTAAAATTAATCCGGATTAAAAAATCCATGATAAATGTTTAATTTTAGTTAAATGCAGTCATTTAATTTACTGAATGTCAGTATTCAAAGTTAAGTAATGTTTGAGTTGATTTGCAAATAACGAAGCTATAATACCCACTTATGTCATGCTGTAAATATTTTATACACAAGTATAATACAAATCACGTCATACATTTCTCAAATACACATTATGTTTTACTATGTGTCTGCATACTATTGCCAAACTATAGTCCTGTGAATGTACATTTCTTTGAAGTAAATTACTAAAACGTATAATTCTGTATTTAAATGCATCTCTAAATACAAATCTCATGCCTTGACATTTTCTCTATGCAGTATTTGACTGCCGACGTATGTTCCCTCATCTCCGTCCTTCATCGCTACTGAATCATCACAGCCACCGGAGTAAGCTGGCTGTTTGTTCTGAACTCATGTCGGTATCATAAACCTAAAACAAGCCATTTGTGAAGAAAAATAACCCATATAGTGTATTAGTATTCCTTGCATAACTTAGTGGTGTGGAACATAAAACAAGTTTTTCCCATATTTGCAGTCCAATTAGGAGAGTCTTGGTTGTGATCTAAAGGACAAGTTTAGAACATTTCACATGAAGAATTGTGTGACAATTTGTTAGGATGCTTGTAATTTTCAAACACATTACTGGCAATAATTTACAATTGTGTAGTAATACTTATCCAGCGCATAGCATATGCATACCATTTATGATTGATATATGTAAAATGATTGGTTATATTTATGTCATCACAGTGAAAAACTTATTTTTTGGGCACAAAAAGTATAAAAGTTTTCAGTAAATAATGTTATATCTTTGGGTTAGATCGCATAAATATAAATGTCGTTAAACCCGCCACCACCCGACACAGCAAATTAGTTCAGTTTGTCACGTAAACAAAACGTGACAATTAGATGCTAGTTCAGCACACTGTGTGTTGGAGAGTAAAACCCACAACATTTACAATTCGAATACGTGATCTAACCCAAAATCCTCTATTATGGATAATATTGGTCACCAAAGCCTACTTGTATTTTTAAAAATCCCGTTTCATGAGAACATTATAAAAATATGCCAATATACCAAGGTTTTTTTCCCTTTAATATCAGAGGAATGTAAATAAAATCCAATTTTAAGTTATGTTTACTTAAAACAGCCCTCTTTTGTTTACCAATTCATATTCATAGAAGCCCTCTGCGGTGAATCTCTTTGGAACAAAAACTAAATCGACCGTGAAATTGCAAAGCGTCAACTTGACCTACGGTGAATATCGGAGGCTTGTTGTCGCACACAAGGCCACTAATAGGAGTCCGCAAACCTTTTCACACCTGGGGTGTCAACACTCTTTTTCCTAGTGACCTAAAGCCGTGCACGGCCTATGACCTTTACATCAGACCCTTTTAAAGAAGAGTCCCCTGTTTCTTTATCCAATCTTGTCTCACCGACTTAAGTAGAAACCAATGTTAGGACAAGCAATGTGTGTTTACCCTGGAGCGCATAAGTATTTTACTTGAGTTGTATAATCGTCTATAGTAGTCTGGAGAACCATATTTTCTGACGTAATAAAATACACATTTATACAAAGACTGCCTACTTATATCAACCTAATAAATAAATATATTTCCTTTGCCCGATAGCAACAAAGTCACATTTTGACTGAATGCCCTTCCTTGCTTCAAACAGCACTTGATCCGACCATTTAATCCCACCACAGATAATATCCACACACGTTGACACAGGATATAATTGTGTAGCATAAATACCCTGCTCGAATGTCTGCCTCTATCTTCCTTATACTTTACTAGCTTTACTACCCGGCTTCACCCGGGACTTAGATTCACGACGCCCGGCCACCTATGTCTCCCCAGTGGTGATGTTCACACACCACATCAATTTCCCGTTTGAGGCTGAGTCGACCTAGGGGAGGCCCAGGACCGGTTCAAATAATCGTCACCGGTGGTGGCCGTGAGCAGGAATGAAACTCGGGTCGCCGGGTTCGTAGCGCAGCGCGCGAACCACTACACTACTGCTCCCCCCACACACACACAACTTTCAGGGTGCGTACGGCAGGTAACGACTGAAATAATAAAGCAATGCTGCGCGAAGAACGCCTTAGACCTGCAAAACATTTGTATTTCACTTTACCCGCGATCAGCAGGCACACTGCGTTACGCTTCCCGCATGCGGGTGACATGACAGATGTGACGTCACAGCTCACTTGCCGTGCAAAATATATGCATTATTGCGCCGCACCCCCAAAAAAATAATAAAGTGTATTTTTATAATTTTTGCATGGTGTACAGTCTGGAAAGTACTCACATGGCAAATTTCAAGTTTGTTGCATGTCGGGAAGTACGAGAAACATTTTGGACGGACACACATAATCACAAATTTCCCTTTTATATGTATAGATAGAAGAAGATCACTTTCAGGTAGCTGGGTGGCTCAGAGGTCAGGCCACTGAGCTAGCATCGCTGTGATCCTGGATTGGAATCCTAGAAGCTTTTATCCCCTCATTAAACCGGAGTTCTCATTTAGCAAGTTGGTGGTCTCTGCTTGGCCACCAATGACTAGGTAAAAAAAGTTACATTAAATTGGGATTTTCATTTAATTCGGCTATATTCCTGCTCTAAGACGAAAAAAATTGCTTCATTATCAAGCCTTGAACATGTTTTCACGAGCAGTATGGGTTGAAAGATGCTGCTGCACGGTGTGGATAGTAGGTCACTTAAAGATATGTGAACCATTCCCAAGCATGGGATGATGAGTTATAATGTTTTATTTATTTATTGCCGTAATAATTATTACACAATTGGAGAAAAAAAAGACAAACACATAGGTGTAATGTTTGTATTATCAGTATTTACATTAATTTGACTCCTGGAACCAACTCCACTGCAGCCAGAAGGGCATAGTTTGTCTTCACCATGGGAACGTGAGATTGCCACCAATGTTTCTGTGGGTGACTTACGGAAATCAAACTGTTCTGTCCTTATTTAAATAGGGATATGCATTGCCTATGTGACTTTATAATGTGTACGGTATTGTGGCTGTGTATGTGCATTATAACATGAACCCCACTAAGTGCAGTGCCTTTTGGCAGGTATTGATGCACCATGATGTAGACCTTTGGCATTTTCCTCTGAAAAATCTATCTCGACCAATTTTTGGTGGGTGAAGATTATCACTGATTATTTATTTAAACACTAAAATCGACATTGAGACAGAACATTGCAATGTAGGTAAAACACGTTTCGTAAAAAATCATTGCTGAACTGATCTGCCCCCTTTTCTCTCTCTCTGACCACCCGACCTGGGAATCAATCCCACGTGACATTTCAAAGCTCTGGGCCATTTGCTCAAAATGCCATCAATATTGGACTCATGATGTAATAGATTAAGTGAAGGCAGATGTAGAAATAATAAATTCTCCTCCCTTTCATCTTTGGTAGAGAACAGCTGTGGTTAATCTGTTATGAAAATCAACCCGAAGGTAACGCTTGTAAACTGAAACGGAACAAGTGTTGGAATTTTACCTTTTCCAGATTATTGGAGGGCATGTTTTTGGAGTTTTATATTTAATAAACCCAAGTTATTATAATGCACCCCTTTAATCTTTTTTTTTGTTCGTCATATACGGTCATTTACGGTCATTTTTAGAGCCTGTTTTCAACCAAGAGTCCACACCGTGTTTTGTGTCAATGTTATATTTGTCATAAGCTGGACATGTAAGCACAAGCGAATCGCACACTTGGGCTTTGGTCTGTCCTATGCACATTGTGGAACATATATTTGGTTTATTGCTATTGATATAAATATTCAGAAATGTAATATTACTTGTGCATAACCCATATGACATTACGCATGCTCACCCCAATGAAGCAGAGACGGGTATATAGTAATACAAAACTATATACAGTACATATACACATTACGTAATGCTAATGATATTTTCATCAAATATATATTGTAAAATCACTGAATAAAAAAAAAGCTTAACGTAAGCTGCATTATTTGACGGAATTTTCATCACTCACCGATGAAGTGACCATCAGGGCTCTGCGATGAGCACAGGGCCCACTGCTTAATGGATGTGATAAGTGCATCGGCAGCAATCCCCACAGCTCCATGAGTGCCATCTGACCATGCTGTAGCAAAGGGGCCCCTCTGGGTGAGAAGAGGAATCTGGGGGCCTGTCTCCCTCGCACATTATTTCCCTCTCGAACACTTATGCTGACCAATAGTGCGAGTGATGTTGTCGAGCATCATCATTGGTCATTTTCAGTCAACTGCTGGGTTAGGAATTCCCGTCGCTGATGCCCTGCACCCATCACCTAGGGTACTCTTCTTGCATTTGCCCTCGTTTAATTGTCCCATGTCTTACGTGTGTGTATTCCTTCTTTGGGCTACCTTTTATAATCCAATTTTTCCATGCCTTCAAGCAACATGTCCGAATGGAATCTCACAAGTGTGGTGCTGAATATAGCATGCAGATTCCAAATATGCAGGGTGTTATGATACGAACATGCATGCCTATTTGAAGATGTCCGAGTTTTTTTTTCCTTAAATTTAGTTGCTTTTCTGTATTATTAAACTCAATTAAGTTTCATTTTGATACAAACTGATAGGTTGGGTATTTAATTAGCCGAAAGCTAGCAAGTCTATATGTGCTGATCCACAAATATACAACATAAATACAATACTATTTCAATATATTGTTATGATTACTATGGTATTACTAACCTTTTTACACCGTACCTTAACAACTATATGCTTAATTAGGCTAGGATTTACAGTCATGGTTATGTCAGTGCATTATGTGTAGCGTAACTTTTGTGTCTAAGTGTACCAGTATAACTGAATAGCCATGTCAGAAGGCAAGAGGTAAAGTAGGTTTAGCAAGTCTGTCATTTATAGGCAATACGGTAGCAAAAATGACACATGAGAAACTATGACTGCATTAAGAGATAATGACGTATATATATTTTTTAAACAATTGTTTCATGTGCTAGCCGATGAATTTAAATGTGTGTTACGTTTGTCTCGCCTCCCGTTTACGGCATGCAGGCCTGTGGTGACCCAAAGGCAAAGCCTACCTACCTGCTCGACAAGAACCTGGAATCGGCCATTAAGCACATCGTCCGCAAGTTTCCCAGCGTGGACACGCGCAGTGGCACAGTAAGTTCGTTCCTTCTACCGTGCACACAATCCCGCTCGTGATGCTGTGACACACGTGAAAATTGACGTTTTCTTCAGCCTGTATGTATGTTGAACTTCTTTCGCGCCGTACGTAGTCAGCGGTGTGGGGGAAGGACAACGGCCTGCTTGCTTGGCTGCACTCTGTATGTTCGCACAGTAGAGGATTATGGTTAAAACGACAACAGTTTAGGGTAAATGTGTGGATGGTGGTTTGTGCCACGTTTAGCAGAGTGTATTTCTTTAGACTGGCATCGTATAATATTGCTATGACACAGTCACCTCTCGATTATCCAGGGTGGTGGCGTTAAGGGGGGGCCCCGGAAAAACTAAAACACGCAAAATGTATGAAAATTAGGCTATAGAAACGTATTGTTTACCTACGTATAATGGGGGAAAACATGGAGCATGCGTCATCTGTTGTTGTTTGTGAAAGTAATCGGTTTACTTACCGGCCCGCAATAAATGAGGAGCAGACAATAATAATATTAATAATAAAATCAGCACATGGAAAAATACTCACATATTTATACACAACTGCAATTAATTAGCAGCGTAGCTAATCCTCTCATTGATAACTGTGTAGTACTAACACAGACTATGAAAACCCTACACCTTTATTGCCTTAAACAATGGTACATTTTTGCTAAATGGGGAAAAATGCATCTTGTGTTCTTGACATGTTTGCACACACGTTAAACCATGGTTGGCACGTCCATATTAAACATGGGAGGCTAACTGTTCTGTTTTTGCATATGGCGGCAATCTGTTCGGGAGCTAAATGCCAATGTCGAGGTCTGCTAGCCATGAAGGAGCTTTCAGGAGAGAGTTCAGGAGGTTAACTGATGCCACACCATGGGGAAGTGAGGAGAGAAGATTACGGTGGGGCGGACAGGAAGTGTTTTTGGAAACTTGAAATTAAGAAAAAAAGAAGTGTCTGTTTTAATCATGGAGATTCTCTCGCTGAGGTAGCAAGACACAAGGCTGGACAGTTTCCCACCTTAGTTGACGTCTTAAACAGCTCAAAACAAATGTCAAGCTACAATTAGCACTCACTATTTAGTATGTATTGTTATATTACGGTAATATATTACAATATATATTAGTGATTTGCGCACCTTTCCTATACTTTGCACTCCTAACTTGTTTTTGTATTGTTTGTTGTAACATTCTGACCTGCTCCTCGTGGACATCTGTGAAAAAGAGCTTTACAGCTATTGGATTCCTCCAGTTTAAATTAATATTCTGATTCTGAAATAAGGTTGGTCTTTACCTGTAAATAACCTTAACTTGCTGCTAGGCCGTGGTTTGCCTTGTGATCCTACCCGCTCAGCTACAGTGTCTACAACTGATCAATATTTTTTTTTACTTAAACTCAAATACTTTGCACTCTAAAATGTGCTACTCTGCATGGCTTTATATTTACAATAAATAGAAGGTATATTCATATATAACACCTCGAAACATTCATCAGTAACCTTGTTATTTCCCACGTGGATGTTTCTTGTGAGGGAGGGTGAAGGCCAATTCTATTGTTCAGTTTCCCACGTGGGCAGACTTTATCCTCCCTACACTCACTGTGGCACCACCTGTGGGAAACTAAACTTGTTGTGTTTAGTTTGTTGTCCTTCCCCCGCACCTCCGATTAGCACGGTTGGCTACGTACGGCGCGAAATAAATGATAAAAAAAAATACATGTGCAAAAACACAGTTCTAAAAACAAGTGGATTATTTTGAATTTAAGCTTTCGTGACTGCAGGGATTCATATTCTTGGTTCTTTCGGTAAAGTCACGTAGAAGGGAAACAAAATTATAAAAATATAAAACAATTAAATTCTCACGACGTTTCGACTGCAACACAAGCAATCATCATCAGGTGTGGAAAAACACAGCAAGAACCAAGAATATAAGTGGATTATTCATAACAAATACACGTAAAAACAGCACAACTCTCGGGCTATTACAAGGAAATTTGAGTTTGGCAGCCAGCATATGGACACAGGATGTATGGCCATACAATGTGCACTCATTGGTTCTTTCGGTACAGTGTGTAGTCATAAAACAATTGAACAATGTAAACTAAAGCAGACACAGATGTAGTTATGACTCAGGCTGACAAAATGGGAACTTGGCTGAGCAATGGCAATGCCCATCCCATCTTGTGCTGGGCAAAGTATCAAGAACGTTTCGTCTTCGCTCGCGTGGAAAAATGTGTACAGGGTGTTTGTAAAGGTGTAGTGAATCGCTGAAGCATTACATTTAGGCAGACGTTTGAACTGTGTGGCTCTGCTTTGACATTTGCCCTTGGGAATATCTGTTTTGCTGCTGAAGAAATGCAACGTGCCATTAGACAATACTGCAGTGTGCGTGGAGGCGTCCGTGTGTTATGTGTGGTGAGCGGTGGCGTAGTAGTTTAGCGTGCTGTGCTATGAACCTGGCGACCCAAGTTCAATTCCCGCTCACGACCATCACCAGTGACGATTATCTGAACTTGTCCTGGGCCTCCCCTCGGTCGACTCATTCTCAAATGAGTACCTGGCGCGGTGTGTAAAAACATCGCCACTGGGGAGACACGCATCCCCTCGTGTGCCGTGCTGGCCTTCAGAGGTGCTCGCTAACAGCACTTGCCCCGACAGCCTGTCAAGGCTATACGTGGAATCTTTGTTATGTGTGGTATATTAAATATGCAGGGTCATCTGACCCAAACCTATTCGAGCAATGATATTTCATGTATGGTAACGGTGCATATTCAATTGTGCTTTGCAATGCATTGTACAAGCGATATTCATTGCAATGAGAGAAAAAGAAAATGCAAACAGTTTGAATACGTTTCAAATTTACATGTACTTGCATGCATATTAAAATGGACATTTTTATTTGAATGCAAGGAGATATTTTTTTACATTGTGTATATTGTGATTATGTAAGTAACAAAACATAATCATTATCAGCAGCGGCAGCCACTGTTTATCCACTGCTGGATGAAGGCCTTCATGCCGTTGCCATCCCTCGCGACACTGCAGTGCCACGATTCATCTCACTCCTGCCCATGAACTGATCTCATTGCTCCAACTCTATGTTGTCATTTTACATATTCATTACCACTCTGTCTTTATTCAGCTATGCAGCATATTTCATGTATTTATGGCATTGCACCTAGCTGCAGATTTGGATAAACGTCACATTTGTCATATCCATTGTATCTCTTATTTGCTCAGAGAGAGCATTTACATGTGACATTTTGCGTGGGATGAGATATAAATTTTACTAAAACCAATCATAGGCTCTTTTTCTAAGTTATATCAAAATTCACCGTTATATGATTATCCCTAGTCATTGGCTCGATGCATCATATCACTGTCCTGGAATCGACTGACAGCTTAAGTTGAAATTAAACTTTACAGCTGTCACGAGCATGTCATGGAAGAATTCATATTTTAAGTGCCTGAATGCAGCATCGGCCCATGTTGGCACTATTTTTCTCTCAAGGGAGTGGCACCCAGCTCAGCTGCCCTCTGTGCTCCTCCTCTCGCAATGCCATGCCCTCCACAGCAATGTCTTTGAAAAAGCTAGCTGGCAATAGCTGGGGCTGTGATGCTCGGCTTCTTTGTACAGCGGCCTCGGCCTTGGTTTACTCTGCGGCTAAATACTGCCTGACTGCCTGCCTGCCTGGGAGATGAGTTCATGCATGAACCCCTGCTGCTGTGGCCCTCGACGGTCAAGCCTTCTGGATTCGCACTCCCTTTGCCCCCAGTAGTCGACGGCGACGAACAACCGCATGAGAACATCACACGGGTTGCTTGCGGATAGCTCGTGCATGTATTGAGACTCGAGGACACTCCACTGCAGATGTGTTGAACAACTTAACACAATGGGACATCTCGTAAACACCTATCCACTGGAACTCATTCCTGGGAAACCTCTCTGAATATCACACTGCATCTCCTGAAGCTCTTGACCAGAAGCCTAAATGTAAAATCATACTGTAAAATGTTGCTATTCTTCCATCTTCATTAATGCTTCGTCTTCTCTGTTACTCACTAGCCACCTGTTGTAACATGCTCTCTCCGAGCCACTCTCCCTCATGCTTCACCTTGTTCTTTTCCCTGTGCCCTTTTCATACGGTGGATTTGTGACACACTTCCTATGGAACAACGTCTAACCTGTGCATTCGATTTTTGCCAAATTAAAGAAAATGACTAAAACTACATCTTTAATGTCATGATTCATGCTGCAATTTAGGTTTAGGCCTAATAAGGACTGGGCCAAATTGGTGTTGTAAGACCCTCCACCACCCGACATAGCCGAAGAAATCAAATTGCCACGTGGTGTGCAAGCGGCAGTGAATTTTTATGCTTGAAATAGTTGAGCTTGGCAAGTTGTATTATGCAAATACCGGGATGGTTCATATGTTTTCACAATGTCAATGATAATGGTAGGGGCCCTTTAAGATTGTCAAGGGGTTAATGTTTGCAATCCATTCTAGCTGAACCACGACCTTAAGACTAGCTTCATGTTAAGTTCCTTGGAGTTTTGTGAGTTGCGCCACATGCAGACAATAAGCTGTGAAAATAAATTAATTGCAGCGAGGGTTTTCTTCCTGGAAAATGTGTGCAATGTTTTGTTGCTTTGCCGAGACTGCATTAGTCACCTGGGTTAGGAAATCCTTAACTTTTATTAATTTGTTTATTTAAATTCGCTACTTTAATACAGTATTCACACCGCATGGACTTGATATTAACATCCGATTTTTTAAAAATAATCTAGATATAAAACTTCACATTAAGCATGCAAATATCACACCTTATTAATCCTTATTCTGATAAAACAATGGCTGGACATTTAATCAACAGTGGCTTAAAAGCTTCTCCTATGAAGTGCATAGTTGAATGATTTTGTCATTTAATCTTGGTTTAATTCTAATGTCATCTGTCCATCCAGCACTGAATGTGTAAACTCTGCTATTCTGCACATTGTTATTGCAGAGCAGATGACAACAGTTTCCCATATTGGTTACGTGGATGTAATTCTCATTCCCAGTTTAAAAGAACCTGATGCAGTTATGTTCTTCCGACTTAGATAATCAAACGCTTCAAAATACCTTTTTAATATGAATGAATTAATCCATAATATAGGTTATTTGTTTGGGGTGAGATTGCGTAAATATATAAATGTGTTGTTAAACCCGCCACCACCTGACACAACCAATTAGTGTAAGGTTTGTCACGTAAACAGAACATGCCAATTCGTTACGTGTGTAGTGAGCAACTTCCGACACACGTCTAGTCGAAGGCTTCTTATTTATTAAGAGCACACAGGGCGATACACTTCGTAACGCGGCTACACCCAGGCTGTCCAAACACACAGCCCATCTCCGTCCTGCGCTACGCTGGCTGGTTGACGAGCGTAGCGGCGGAGCTGGTCTTGCAGGTAGAATAGCCACGTGGTCAAAGACGAAAAGATGACGATGACAGCGACGCAACCAGGACCCAGACCCCCACACGAACAGCCCCGAAGCTCTGGTTCGGTGCTCCTTATATCTGCCTGGCGTGGCTAAGCTCCACCTCTGGCCACGCCCCCTTTCTAGAACCTTCAGGATGGTTCCCGGAGCTTCTCGACTGACTCCTCCCTTCACCTTTACCTCCGATACGGCCCTTCATCATAAGGCATTATGTAATTATGTAATGCAGCCATAACCGTAGTTACCCCTTCAGGCCGGCAGGTGTCACCCTGTCATTACACTCGTACAGCACACCGGTGTGTTGGAGAGCAAAGCCACAACATTTACAATCTGAGTACGACGTTTCGCCAGTAATTACAAATAGTTTAATCAGGCGACATAATTAAATTCTTGTGAACAGCAATAGCAGTTAGAGTGGGCCATCACTGTGTTGACAACGCAATAAAATTGCATCATGGGGTGCCACGGTGGCGAGATGTTAACTACCTTGCCTGGTATACAGGAGGTCGTGGGTTCGATCTCAACCCTAACGCCTGTATATTTGGAGTTTGCATCCCTCTCTCTCCCTGTGGTCGCATAGTTGTTTTCTCCAGGTCCTCCGGTTTTCCCCTACAAAATTAGAGACATGCGTTTAAAGTATTTGGCTGCTATAAATGTCCACAGGATACGGCCGCTTTGTAGAGCTATCATTTGTGGCCAGGCCACTTCTGAAAAAGAGCTAAATAGCTAATCGGAGCCATACCTGGTAAAAAAATAATAACCACAGTGTATATTTCATTCATATTTTCTGCTTGTGTCTTGCCAAGGTTTTATTAGCTTGGCAGAATACAGATCTTTCCAGTTATGCACTGAATGGAAAATTATTCTTGGAAACTCAACAACGCAACGCACGTACTCTGCTGTGAGTTATTAACTGCTGGCAATACTATGCATATCTGTAATGAGTATGCGTTAAACAAAATGTATACATTGTGAAGATGTGCATTTAAAAATAATGTAGGTACCTTTCTTGTTATGTTCTGCATTTAAGAAAGTGTAAATTTCTAAACAGTGTGTTATTAAAATATCTAGTACGATTCGTATAAAAATGAGGGCTGTGGTGTATGTACAATTTTTCATGTAAATTTCATTTAAAAATGTGATTGATTATTAAACACAGTCTGTCTCCGAAATGTTAAGCTTTAATTAAATTAATATATATATGAAAATAAATATTTTGAATGTGACAGTATAGCTGACATACCATTTCCACGTGGCACCAAGAATATTTAGTGTTAACCGGCCTAAGAAGAACCAACCATCTAGCATAGGCTATTTAAAATAAGCACTTTTTTTGTTGAAAATAAAAAGCAACTCCTTTGACTACATCATTTTTAAATGTTATATAAATCCCCATTTTTATAATAATAAACTGTTATATAGCATCAATCAATCCAAGATTTATAATGCATGACATTCAGCAAAATGCAGAGACGGAAGTGTGAATCGCACCTAATTTTGAACATTTCAGAAAAAAAATTCATTTCTCGATTATTTACCTCGGAAGGCCTATCTGAGAGGTTCATTTGAGTTTACACGAAAAGTACGACCCTCTTATATATTTGGCTTTATAGGAGAGAGGATTTGTAGTAGGTTCTCAGCAGCATAGAAATACTGGAGCACATTTATCAAACCTAATTTTGCTGCATGATTACCCACTGAACATACATCAAAGACTCCCTCTTGGGTGTTCAGAATGGCGAGCTATGATATTTCTGCTTTGCTTGGCTCGGTAAAATGGAGTGCAGGGGTTTGGAGCCATCCTTGCAGAGGTGTGAAAAAATGAACATGTTTCCTGGTTCCCTACACTGAGTGAATTATTATTTCTGTCCCTGAGGCCTAGGACGTTGTTGAGGCCTTGCATACGGTACTGCATATGCTGTATGCATTATTTGTGAATATCGGCTTCTCAACAGTAGTTTCCACTGTTACTGTGGAAAGGAAAAGAGTCATAAAAGCATCGTTACTGTGTCTTGCATCAACAAAGCTGTGCAACGTTTCACAGGGGGATGCAATTACAGTGACAAAAGGCAATACTATTTAAAGTAAAGATGTGTCCAGATATTTTCACCGAATTGATCTTGCATTGCCTCGGCTGTAATTCAGTGCAATACGGCTCCTTTCTTTAGCTGTAGATGATACTGTGTGTGAGTTGTGGGAAATGAATGTGATATTTATATCTGGAAAATGTTGTCGTTTCAATGCCTTCTTTTTTACTTCAACGTACAAGGCAGTGACAGCGGTGTTTTATCATTTTCATTGCCCACAGATTGAATTGCATTGCTAAATGTTCAATTTTGTGGCAGCTAATTTAGGACAAGGCCCATTAATGTCATCACTCATCACACGTTATGTACATAAACATGGAGCGGAGCACATTGAAATAGATGAATATATGCTCTATTCTGAAATGTACCGACGTGCTCTATTTACTAAAAGGAAAGTCACATTTGTACACGATTCTTTGTTTGCATCCAAGATTGAATTATAAAATAGTGGATTGCTGTGTGATGTGTGCTGCATGATGTTCATGTGAAGGGAATAGCATTTCACAATACATTTCCCACGTAGTTTTAAAGCAAAACAAAAATGCTTTTAGGGAATTTTTCTGCGGCTCATATTGATAATTGAATTTTTCAAGCATGTAGGCAGCTCTTTTTCTCCAAAACGTTTGTAATGTTCATTTTGGTTTTCTTTTTTCTGCTTCGGTGAACATAAGAGGTAATGCTATTAAAGCTGTCTGTCCTATTATGTACATATGTTGCACTTCTTTTGCACCATACGTAGTCAACCGTGCTAATCGGAGGTGTCAATCACAGCAGAGTTGACAAATGTTGATCAGGGAATTCATTGCAATTAATTCCCGGTGTAGCGGTTCAATTTCCTGCACCATCATTATTTATTCACGTTACTTTCCTGCAATGTATGTATGTTGGACTTCTTTCTCAACTTACGTAGGTGCGGGGGACGGACAACAAACTAAACTTAAAAATCAGTTCTAAAGAAATGAGTTTTCAATATAGATTTAAAAGTCCATAGCTCCAGTGGATTGCTAATACCACGAGGAAGAGCATTCCAGTTGATCGCAGAATCACATCTGAAAGCACGCGATGCAGTGACCATCTTTGATCGATGGTTAGCCAAAAGCCGTTTCTGCGAGGATGACCGGAGTTTCCGTGATGATGTATGCCCCTTGACAAAATTAGCGAGGTATTGAAGTTCATTTGTGGCAAGCATTTTGTGTGTGTAATGAGCACAACCTTATAATGTATTAATTCGGTAACCAGAAAATGAATAACCATAGTTCTGCATTATTTACGTGCGCTATTCTTGGACGCAATCTTTTGGGGTGTTTTGAATGATGAGATAATTGCCGGAGACCGAGGTTGGCTGCGATTTTTGCGTTCAGAATGCACGGCCACCCTTGGCGATGCCGCACGGCAGTGAGGGTCGATCCGCAGAGTGAGGGACGGTGGGGGGGGGGACACCGGGAACAAAAGTATGCTTGTGTGAAAGTGGCTGCGGTGGGTTCTTTTATCAAAATAGATTTCACATTCTGGTCAGGTTCCCTTGACACGGGGAGGACAAAATAAAGCGGCGCTCAACAGCAGCGTTGTGATTGTGCTCATTCGCGGATCACTTCTGCGGACATCCATTCATGCTGTGCTCACCAAAAAGGGTTTTATTTTCTGCAAAAAAACATTGCTGGATTAAAATGTATAACGCTACTATTATCGTGGTTTTGCACACTCCTCTGCATGTACGTGGTGTATTTAATGCATTGGATTGGATTGGTTTTGGCGTATATCATATGGTATAATTCGATTGCCTTACTGACTGCTTCTGTCACTTCTACATATTCTATTGGTTCCCATTAATGTGCTGCGCCCACACACATTTTATAGTCCTCTTATGATGGTGGCACTTCAACGGGTGTGCTGCAACTGAACAATTCTCTTTATCCACACCAAAACAGTAACAATAAACACAATATGTTTTGCGAGCCAATGCAAATGGCTTGTAAGTGTTTTGAAGACAGACATCATAAGTGTGGTGCTTCAAAGAGTATTTTGAGGGAGGATGTTTTGTCGGAATTTTTGTATGCAAAAAACGGATATATTTTTTTCTTTCATTTTTGAGCTTTTGTCACTGATTTGTTATCAAATGAATTACATGTAAACAATGCACCTCGTTTCCTTGGTACAATTGACTCTACATGCCAACAAATAATTGTATTTGTACCTGTTTAACACGTAGGCTTTCGCGACCAGTATCATCCATAAGAGGTTTTTTGGGTTAGATCGTGAAATGTATAAATGTGTCGTTAAACCCACCACCACCCGACACAGCCAATTAGTAAGGTTTGTCACGTAAACAGAACATGCCAATTCGTCACCAGTACAGCACACCGGGTGTGTTGGAGAGCAAAGCCACAACATTTAATTTTGTACTCAGATTGCAAATTTAAATGTGGCTAATTATATATATAGCCATACACGCAATTTGTGGTGAGCTTAATGCTCTTTGTTCTGGCCATTAATTTTTCAAAAATATATAATTAAACAAGTGGACTTGAACTTTTACATTGTGCATGTTTCGTTTTCTTTTAATGCTTATTCCTGTCCAGTGGGTAGATGTCTGAAATAATTGTCATACAATAGGTGACTAGTGAAGGAAAGGTTATTTATTTGAAGCTTGATGAAAGTTTGACGAAGTGTCTCAGGGGACACACATGGGGAAGATAAGTATGCGAGGGACACGAGGAGTGTTGAATAATGGAGGTGGGAAACCGTTACACAAAAAAAACATTGAAAGCAGAAGATTGCACATTCGGTCTGAACTAGGGTCAAAAGGCAAATGAAATTCACTACCTTGGAAAATGCCTTTGGGGAAATGAGAAAGCGAAAGCAGGAAGAAGAAGTCAAAGGAAAATGCCTTGTTGAGAATACAAACAGTATTTGGATACTAAGAAACTTATCTCTTAAATTTCGATTTAAAGCTTTCGTGACTGCAGGGATTCATCTTCTTGGTTCTTTCGGTATCTCTTAAGTTGGGGAAAAATCAGGTCCAATGGAAATGAAGTGTTTTTCTGAGTGAAATACTGTTTCCGTGATAAACAATACATTTATTTCGTTGTCTTTTCAATTGGTTAACTCCATTCTTTCTTATAATAAAGTGTTATTGCTCAGCGGTCAAATGTCGAACAATTAATTTTCCTTTCACCTTCCAACAACCGTTCTTGTTCCTATGAGACATTTGTCAATATACGTTATTTCTTGAGGAGTGTCTCTAATAATCCATGCTCCACATAGGAATGAAACTGACAGCAAATCATAGGTGTTTGATTTTGATCTGATGACTTGTAACATTGAATGTTAAGATTGTTGGAAAACGATGTCCATCGTATTGAAGACTAGCTTTAATGCCCGGCTTCGCCCGGGACTTGGATTCACCACGCTCGGCCGCCTTTGACTCCCCAGTGGCGATGTTCACACACCACACCAGTTACTCGTTTGAGGCTGAGTCGACCTAGGGGAGGCCCAGGACCGGTTAAAATAATCGTCACCGGTGGTGGGAGGGAATCGAACTCGGGTCGCCGCGTTTGTAGCTCAGCGCGCTCAGTACTACACTGCAATACGTTACGCTTCCACGTGCGCGGGTCACGTGACAGATGTGACGTCACAGCTCACTTGCCGTGCAAAAAATATATGTATTAATGAGCTCCCCCCCCCCCACTAAAAAAACCAAAAGTGTATTTTTATAATTTTTGCATGGTGTACAGTCTGGAAAGTACTCACATTGCAAATTTCCAGTTTGTTGCATGTCGGAAAGTACGCTAAACATTTTGAACAGACACACATATTCACAACTTTGCCTTTTATATATATGGAGATAACATACAACCTTAAAACTCATAAGAGGGTTGTATGTATGTTGAACTTCTTTCACATCGTATGTCGCCAACAGTGATAATTGGGTGACTGAAATATAATTAATATATACTGTATGATTAAACAAACGTAATTTAATGTACATAATGAATGAAATGGTCATGCTTTGATCCACATGCAGTGTGTGTGTGCTATTCATGTTCCATTTCCGATACTAGACATAGGAGGATGGCAGTGTGATGACTACACATCATTATAGCTGGAAAAGCTTGAGCTATGCTTGAATATACACTGAATGACTTTGGTGAATACATCATTTTAGGAGATACTGTTTAAGGAAGTTGCTGAGCCACACATGCGCTTGAGATATTCAGTCTTGGCCCACGAGAGGAAGCTGCACGTTGTGAAAGATGAACACCATCAGCTGTTTAGAAACATGCTTCCTGTACTGTTAGGATTACTCAAGTTAGTGTGGTAGATGGAAAACAAGGTCATTAATCATTGGTGCAATTCACAAATATAAAGGGAGGTTTGTTCTGTGCTTGATCATTTGGGCTCAGTTTTTTTTATCCAGCCACAGAATAAAGTCGGGTATGTGACAAGCCTGAGCGCTGCCAAACATCCCGCTGTTGTCATGAAAATGGGGATTTTGTTGCAGTTAACTTCTGGCTTCATGCTCTACTCAAAATGCCAAGCAAATGGCCAGATGTTGGGCAGAACGGTAGGGTGGGGCCTGTGATCAGTGGGCGGGGCCTGTGAGCAGTAGGCGGGGCTTGTGAGCAGTAGGCGGGGCCTGTGAGCGGTGAGCGGGGGATTGAGGAATCTTTCAATTTATGTATTTTGTTCAATTGTATTCAAAGGTATACATGAAGCCGCAAAATAAATGTACTGTACATGTTTCATCCGTGTATATGGTCTGATTGGTGCCGCCTGGATTGCTGATTGTATTTGTGCACACCTTCTATGCACCCAGCACTCCCGATTATAAAACCCCTTTGTGCTCTCCCTTTACAGGCAGTCCCCAGGTTACGGAAGGGTTAGGTTCCCGAGAATTATCCGTAACCCGAATATTGCGTATGTCGGAAACTGAACAATTCCCCCACCACAATCAAGATACAGTAAAACCTTGGAATTGCGAGCATAATTCGTTCCGGAAACGTGTTTGTAATCCAAAGCACTCGTATATCAAAGCACTCGAATATCAGTTGTGATCACGTGACGCTCGGCAGACAAAGCGTATACACGTGCTACTCGTATTGCAAGACCTCGCTCGTTTATGAAATTAATATTTATTTCAAATTTTTGCTCGTCTTGCAAAACACTCGCAGACCAAGTTACTCGCAATCCAAGGTTTTACTGTAAAATCCCATAGCCCGAAATAGTTGTGCCTCCCCCTAACCGATTACTCGCTCGTTTTCTCTCAGTGCTGTTGCACGCTCTCGTCTGTTTTCTATCGCTGCCTGTATCGTATCGCGATGCGTATGCTCTGCACCTCCTATCATTCTTTAATTTTATCGAATAATCCACCCAAACATTACCCATAATTAACCCAATGGAACATATACTGTATTCAGAAAACAAACAAGAACGTTATTCTAAAAAATGAAAATAATTACGTTCCGCTATAAAAAGTTCCATTTACCTTCATCCTCGTGAAGCTCGGTGAAGGCGGCATTTTCTGTCTTCATCCGAAACCTCACCGCGCTGCACTATTTGCGCATTCGTAACTAACGTGTTAAAACATTTTTATATATTATATATTTTTCATGATTTATGGGAGCATTTCCGTGAAGTCGGATTTCCGTATGTCGGGTCTTCCGCAACCCGGGGACTTACTGTATCTGGAACTCTTCTGATCTTGCATTGAAACATACAAGTTTATTTTAGCATGGACTAGGTTATAGGTAAAAAAAACCCAGCAGATATCTCTGATCTTTAATTTAAATCCTTGACTCCTATTACACTTGCTATTTTATATTTATTGCCAAAGAGTTAAAGTTCAGACAGGAGAGGCGATATCATCTTGAGGTAAACAAAGCATTTGATGATTTAAAAGCGATTCTGTGGCATAGCACATAAACCGGCATTGTGACGTGAGGAATGGGTGTCCATTCACTCTTGTATACTCTGTTTAGCACGATAAAATCTATATAAATTATATACATGTTGGTCATCTGTATGTACTTTTGCCCAGATAACTCCGAGACCACCCCCCACCAATGTCAATTCACAAGGAGTAATTTAAAATATCACATGTAGTTTTTGGTAATGAGTCAAAATTAAGAAAATGCACGCTTGCCTTTAACCTGTCAATTTCACTAATTCAGCCTCTTGTGCCTGATTATGCTTATGTGGTCTATCATTTGGAATTGACTTGGATGTGGCATGAGTCCTATTTCAAAATAGTACAATGGATAGACATGTGCCATTAAGGATTTGTGTGTAGGTGGGGGAGGAGCAGTTATTATTAACTTACTTTTCAAATTTACAATTTGCAGATTTTATTTTTTACCATAGATAATGTAAGCCAACAGTGTTTCATATTGGCAATTAAAGGACGTTGAGATGTATTTATTTTGTGAATTTATATGCTGGAAGCGTTATATAGATGCGGAACAGTATATCACATTTAGTGATGTGGATTTAGCACATACATTACTGAATATTAAGTTCATGAATGTGGTAAGTATGCTACACACACAACTAGTTGTGGCAGATATTGTTGCCCTTCCACAATGGGGGTTGGATGCATTGACACGTGGTTTTGTTTTACGCCTCAATGTGGCTTCATAGCAGAGTACTTCTGTGCATTTTCAATTACCTTCCCTTGGTAGAACATTGTTGCTGTCCTTTCACACAACCTTACCTTACACTGTGCTACTAACAATGCATTTCTATGTTGCACTGCTTCTGCTACACTTTCTCAGATAAATGAACCTAAATATGACTCCTTGTCTTATAGAAAATGGTGCGTAGCTAATTAGGCTGTGTGAACTGCACATATGCTGCGCTGACCAACATCTTTCCTTATAGAACATTGCATTTCCCGACCGTCTCACTGCCACTCTCACCAATGCAATAACGGAACTTCACAACCACTCACTACCAGCCAGAGCTTACTGAACGAAAAAAAACAGCTTTAATGTCTGACTTACACATATTAGGCTGTAGTGGTCCCATCTCGCTGCCTTTAAGTCTCCCCAAAGAGCTTACCTTCTACACCATGCTTATTTTCTCCCCTTCCCTTGCACAATCTCTCCCATTCCCTGCCATTCCATCCTTTGTCATTCTGTGCTCTCAGAGATTTGTTACGTTTAAGGGCACATTATTATACATGGAAGATGCTGTTTGAGTGTCTTCCCGTGGAGTGCAATCTACCGTTCATTACACACATTGTCACCCTGTAAGTGCTGTGTGTGCATGTCAGCACTCGCAGTGAGTGCAGTCTTCCACCTACTGGAAGGCAGATCCAGCTCAGTCTCATCTCAACAGCAGGAATCCACTGGAGCTATGCACTTTTAAATCTTAACTGAAAACAAATTTCTTTACAACTGCTATTTGTGTTGAGTTTGTTGTCCTTCCCCGCACCTCCGATGAGCACGGTTGGCTACGTATTGTGTGAAAGAATATTAACGTACATACAAAACAAAATCCGTACAAGTCTAATTACAGTTCGGTTACAAAATCTACGTTGTTTTTGGCCACAGCAGTCCATAGGCTGAGCAGCTAGTGCTGGTTAAAGCAATTATAAAAGTCAGGAGGGAGGAGAATTGTCAGCATAATGGAAGCGCACCTCTTTGCAGGCCGATGGCAGGGAGGCCTTGAGAATATCTCCCTGTTGCTCTGTCTCGTCTATCTTTTGGCAGTGCTTGGGCGAGTCCGTTTTGTTTTTCCCACAGCTTAAGTTGTGCATCACTGCCCACAACCATGTGGTTGCACCGTGTGTCTTTGATGCGGCACGAAGGGATTTTACCAACTATCTTCGGCCATTCGTGACTCATGCAAGGTCATTCTGGGTCACTCTCCCATGCTCCCTATAGTGGGTGCACTTGCCTCTACAGGGCACTTTGGCTGCAGCCTTCTTGCTTTGTTTGATGTGCATGGCACACTTAACATTGTTCCCACTTACCTTGCTACAGGCACCGTGTAGTGATTTTTTGTGGGATTTGGTGACAATTGGCACATGTCTTCTGATCGTGGCAGTGATTGAGGGCCCTTCAAATGCATTTTTATCCAATGCTATAGTTGCGCGTTTGGGCCGAGTAACTCCTTGGGAGTTTTGATGCCAAAAATTAAGTTTATTTATAAGGTGGCTTGTCGACACACTCCATATTGTGACATGTGAATACCATTCTGTGCTAGGTGCTAACAGATGGATTGGCCCAAAACAATCCCAGGCCTAAAGGCCACCTGTTGGATATGTAGGGTGTGAAAGAAGTTCAACATGCATACAACTCTCGCCAAGTGGGCTGAGCAAAAAAGTGTACCCCCCCCCCCCCCCCCGTGTTGGTGTGGGCGTTGAGCCGGAGAAGTGCCCTTATTGAGCAGTGCTGCCACAAACAAACAGCGAGTGCATGTGGTCACGATGGCGAGACGGCTAGGCCTCGAGCAGTTCGCTGTTGGCTCGTGTGCAAGGGCCCTGACGGAGACGAGCACGGCCACCAACGGCTCAGTTGTCATCAGACTGCCGTCATCATTCCTCCATAAAAGTAGCATCAGGCCTTCACTTGGAGCAGGAGACAGTGTTTCCCAACTATTTTGCTCGGTCCCTTTCTGGTTCTTATGTGGTGGGGAACTGCACAAGGCGCATGTTAACAAGGGTGCATGTATTTTTTGCTGAGAGAGGACTGAGCCCTACTTCAAGAAATACAGGCAGTGATTTGACCTACTTCAAGAAATTGTCAACGGTTTACTTGTCTCCAGAAGTATGGTTCAAAGGTGTATTCTCTCGTGCGATGGATGAGGGGGCCAAGCCCCTTCAGAGCAGGATTGGAGCCAACTTGATGAGGTCGATGGTAACCTTTTGGAGCATGCAGATCCAGTCCCTGCAGTAAAGAAACGTAAGATCGCGACTTTCAAGACGGTGGCACTGTCGCCTGGACACGTTGGTGTCGGCAGAGGCCTCCTGCAGGAGGATAGCTACGTATGTGGCCATTCAGCTAACTTGGATCTCCACCCTCCTCCCAAGCGTGAAAGATTAGCAAGTTTATGTTGCGGAATTGGTGACAGTTTCAGAGGCACGATGGGGAAAACTCGTTTTTTCACACCACCAGCCTCGCATTGCGCCTGCCTACTCCCCAGGGAGATCTTTCTGACGATCTCTGGACCGTGACATCTCCAAGGATCCCTCTGTATGTTAGGAAGGAACCGCAAGGGACCGTCTGTGGATGGAATACATCCACGTAATGCTTGACCATGGTGACTCACCCAGCGGTCGATTACACTGCATGGGGACACACTATAGTGTAGATGCTAATATGGATAGTTACACACGATATTTAGTTTCGAGATGGTACTGTTGTTGAATTGGCACGTGTGGCAGTGACGTTTGTTGGAAACGCATTTGACAGCGTGGTAGGAAAACTACTCTGCCCTTACGCTCACCCACTGTCCTTTTCAATAACCAAACCACCTTTTTCTGAGGTATTTGTCAAGTTCTATGAGCCCTTGTCATTTAGCAACCGTGTGTGTGTTGTGTTCATAATTGTGTCTTTGTAGATTTTTATTCAGCTTCAAAGTGTGTATGCATTTGCAACACTGTAACTGTATCAATGAAAAAGTGGCCCTGATACCAATGGTGCTGTGATAACTGAATCACATTGATAATATGAATGTAAATGTAATTGAAAGAATCCACACAAGCTTATACTTCATTGCCTTATAATTATAATATTGAACAAAAAAATCCTGTCACCTTTTATTTAAACAGTTGACCGTATTTTCAACATTTCTGATAGATTTTTGCTGGCTATTGCTTTTGTCATTGTCTTAAGATTGTAGTCCGTGTCACCTTTTATACCCTTTATCATTGCATCTCATATGTTCAGTGTATACCTTGTACATGTCAATTTGGGGGGTGGGGCGGAACAGTGACACACCGGTTAGGATCAGCGTGCTCTGAACCGGTTGCACGACTGCTCGCAATTCGGTGAGTGGCAAGTTGTGGAACTGATGGCTCAGATGTGGGTATTCAGTGTTTCGACCATGGCTTTGAATCTGGCCTGCCATTTGAGCAAAACGACCCCATAGGTTTTAAGGTACAGGTTGTTTCATTGTGTCAGTCCCAATCAGCAAGGAACTCCAATTAAATCTGGAATATCTATAAATTTGAGCTGGTTTAGCTTGAGGGCTTACATGGCTGATAGACACAAGAATAGCTTTCATCATAAAAGCTATAGAGCTGTGTTTAAAGGTTATATTAAGACAACCAACTAATGATGTCAGTTAAAAGTATATTATATATATGTTGAACTTCTTTCGCACCGTACGTAGCCAACCGTGCTATTGCCAGATTTAGGTGATTCCCCAGTGTATCATGTGGCTCTGCTGCCATAAAGAGTCGAGATATGGGAGCACGTTTTGCTCTCTGCATAGTTTCTGATGGCACAATTAACATACAATTGGCAGACAATGCAAACTGCTAAATTAAGATGTAAAACAAGCTCTAAAAATGTCCATATGTTGAATTGATGCATTTTAATAGGGAACTGTAAAAAGAGATAAAGGCACAGGAAATGGGCTTGGTCCATACTCGCTTCCTGCCTGAGCCAGGGACAACTGGGACCCCGTTCCACACGGGACCCCCCACCCTTTCCTCTTGGCGCTTGCAAATGAGTTGAAATCAAGATTTGTGCATCGGTGTTCTTGTCATTAATTGTGAGAAAAAAATTACGTCAAAAACTCCTTCATGATTGGAAAATTAAAAACAAAGCCACGGTGCGATTGTGGCCACGAAAGCCAAACTCTGGACCATATCGAGTATATCACTATAGGAGTAGCAAAACTACACAAACTCCCTTCACAAGCTGTCTTGTGGTAAGCAAACCTCGACATTTATCTCATGAACATATTGCTGCCATTTGCAAGAGTATAATTGAGCGAAGGAACATCTTTGTGGACAAGTGGCAAACAATGTACCTGGTGATGCTGTCGTAAAAAAATAATGGCTTATAACGTGAGTGGCTTCCACAAAACAACCCCTGAAATATATGCGTTGCCACAAAATCAGAACGAGGGTGTGCCAATTAAATTGTTTCATCCGTGTTGTGATAGCCCTTCCACTTCCCACAACACCCGAACGCTGACAGCTTGCTGGGAACTTACAGTACTAAGGAAGCCAACGTGAACAATCCCGCGGCCAACTCAGAGCCATTTCCACTCATAATTAATCTCTCACAGCCAGCCGCCTACTTTGGTGCGTATATTAAGTGGATATGACAGATTGAAAACCCATGCAGCCTTGGTTTCTGATGCATTGTTGCTTATGTATATTTAGAGTAAATGTAAATTCCATGAAAAATAAGATAGATAATAAATAAATAAATAAAACTATGTAAGGACATTCGAAATGTATTAACGATGAAGGTCATTGGCGAATATCTGAACCAGTTTTACCCACTCTCCATTTAAACACCCGCACAGAAGACCAGTGTGGTTGCAATATGCTCACACAACTGATATGTAATGGGAAGGCCTTCAATCCAATCCAGCAGTGGATTTACAAAGCGGGTAATCCTTATCCCCACACCATTCCCACACGAAATTAAACATCCCCGGTTGCTTCGCTACTGCAGCCAAATCAGATAAAGAATGGCATGGAAAGGATGCTTCAGCTATTTAATTTGAAGTGATTATTCTCTGCAATAGCTACACCAAGTATTGTACCCCATGGGGCTGTGAAACTGGATGAATAGAAATCCAATGTTCTTATTAAGACTCAACGACGACTTCTGATCATGTGATTGTTAGAGGGTTGTCATGAATTCCAGTTGATAGCCTTGAATGGAAAACTACTTTTGCTTGATGTATACTTTAAATTCTGATCCTCATCCCTAATGATCAATACGGTTCTGAATCATTGACCTACGTACGTACCCTGTAGATATGATTACAATTCTGCTGCTAATCCCACTTTATGAATAACTGCAAATTTAATGTTATTTTTGTTGCATGTACTTGTTCATGATAAACTCACTCACATGCTGCGAATAAGACAATAATGACGTAGTGTGAGATTATTATTTTACATTGTTTAGCTGCTTTAAATGTCCACATGATAAGCCACTTATTTGAGCTATCATGTGTGACCAGGTCGCCTCTGAAAAAAAAATAATAGCTCGGTGGGCTTAACCTGCTAAATTAAAATAGTTTAATAGTTTAGGTTAATTTCTGCCTCCCGCACCACTCCATACACCCCCTCTATTATGTCAGCCATGTAATTTATTACACATTGCAATGTGTATACATGACTTTAGACTTCTGATTCATCATTCATTTGATATCGAGGTGGTAACTGGTGGTGAGATGTTAAAGGTACTGGTTTATTTATTTAGTTTTAGCGCTTTTCTTACCTTTGCTACACTTTGCACTGCTATCGTGTTTGTATTTTTTGTTGTTGTAACTTTCTGACCCACCCCTCCTGGACATCTGTGAAAAGGAGCTTCTTAGCTCGTCGGATTTCTCCAGGATAAATAAAGATTATGATAGCTGCATGAAGTAAACACATTGCTGTATCTTAGTAACAAAGCAGACAATATGTATCCGTCATACAGATGTATCTTCATATAAAATACTAAAGTATTTTTTACACAACCCAACAGCCACATGGCCTTCTGGGATTGCATAATTTCAGTAGCATTGATTGAATACAAGCTATATCTGGACTGGTTGTGACATACAGTTTCTCATCACCAAAGTTAAGCTTCCGTGAAGCTCCATATGTTTTAGAAAAGGACCCTCTCTTTAAAATACAGGTCCGAGCTTGATGCAAACTTCTCAAATACATCACACTTAATAATAATTTGCGACATGGAGAATCTACGTTGCTTACACTCTCCAGCAACGTGTTGTGTCTTTGTTATGTGGTGTTTCTACTTATGCTGTACTAAATTTAGCTCCAGCCAATGTTATTAAAAAAAAATCTGGCTGCTATGTTCTGCCAATACTGAATGTCTGGCAGCTTCAATAATTATGAATGTGCATATTGTAATGTGCACAATAATGCATTCATCTGTCTAAGCCGTCCCTAGCTGTTGGTCCCATTGGGTGTAAGTTCACAGTTGCTGGAATGTATACTGTATGTTCATTTTTTTCTTAAAACATTTAGTTAGAAAGGCACTGTCCCTTAATTCATGGTTAGATGCACAAGTGTTGCTTTTTCATGCTGATCACTTTGTTTCCACAAGCAATGCACATTTTTATCTTTAGGGTACACTTCATCATGTATGCATATACAAATTAATCACGCACCTTCTCTTGATTGGACCACTGAGAATATGCACCATATATCCTGGCTAAGTATTTAATGACATTCTGATCGAATTAAGATTGGGAGAATTTTATTCTCATTCAGGTATTTTATACACGAGAGAATATGGTAAACATGTTTTCTGTGAACACACAGTGGCATGTCAATCACAGACATTGACAGGAAGCATTTTCAAACTGCGGTGGATTCTTCTTATCCCAATCCTTAAAATCCAAGAAGCATAATCACCCTTGAAAGATATCTCCTTATATAGTACTGGAAACATGTACCATTGACACATTATGGTAATTTCTCATCCTGTTTACATGGCATCGTTTTTTTAAATCTGTGGTCTCTTGATAAACACATGCCACCCCAATAAGCTGTGATTCAAGTAAGGATTTTTATCAGTAAACATACAAAAATAATGGCATTTATGCCATCATAAAATGGTAATGTCTATGGAAATATACAGTAGCCATGTCTAATAACGACATGCGTGTACTGTTCAACAATTTTCAACGTAACAGTTGAGCTCAAGAGTCAACTCATCCTGTAATCCCGCCGGGGTTGATAAGACAAGTGTGAGCTTTGTTGGAATTCTACTAGGGGTCATCCGATGGGGGAGACTCGCCCACACCATGGAAATGAGGACTCTTCGCCGCTGGGGTCACGGCTGCGCATTGAGATGTCAACCACTGCTTTGTCGTCCTTGATCATGAATACGCTGCCCTTTTATTAATATTATAAACCTTATTCTTGGTTCTTTCGGTAAAGTCACGTAGAAGGGAAATAATAAAACAATAAAAATAAAACATAATAAGATACAATTCTTACGACGTTTCGGCCACAACGCAAGCAGCCGTGCATTGTGGCCGAAACGTCGTGAGAATTGTATATTATTATGTTTTATTATTTTATTATTTCCCTTCTACGTGACTTTACCGAAAGCTATAAATCGAAATTATAAACCTTGACAAAAAAACATCATTTTATTGAAAAGCACTTGAAACAATACATGAGTGTAAATGGTAAATACTGAAATAGCATATCTCAAAAGGAAAATAAATCTGTCATTAAATATTTCATTAAACAAATATTGTGCAAGATTGTATTGATCATTTGGTTTGTGTTTTGTATATATCCTAATATGCGGTGGTCATGCAATGTGTGACACAACAATGCTCGTACTCACTTCAGCAGTTGTCCTGGACACACGTGGACATCAACGTAATCCCAAAGGCATGCTGTGATAAATGTGAGGGGAAAATAGGAAAACATACACTTGGCGTGCAATGAGTGCTGAATTACAAGTGTCCTGCCTTTTTTTTCTTTCTCAAGGCAAGAGCTGAACTGGGCACTGATACAATCGACTCCCCAGCACCATTTGATAAGACCGCTAACAATGCATGCATGCATGCCAAGCCTTGATTTAGTATGCATCTATATTTTCTCCTGCATGCAAATCTACGCGTGAAGAGTTTTAAGTTCATAAATTTGGAGGAAAATTTCATGAAACTCTTCTTTCATTTTGCCAGGTAATGTGCACTGAGCTATATAGCTTTTTTTCAGAATCGACCTGGCTACAAATGATAGCCTAATGAAGTGGCTTATCACGTGGAAATGTATAGTGGCTAAATACTCTTTGGTTTTTTCGGTAAAGTGACGTAGGTAAAAAATGAAATAAAAAAAATGAAAACAACTAAATAAAATCATAAGTAGTGATTTAATTTAGTTTTAATTTTTCATTCATAAATAGTGATTTAATTTAGTTGTTTTCATTTTTAATTTATTTTATTTTTTACCTACGTGACTTTACCGAAAAAACGAAAGAGTATGGATCCTTGCAGTCACGAAAACTTCAAATCTAGAAGTAGCTAAATACTCTCAACACATGTTTCTAAATCTGGAGGTAAAAACTGGAGCACCCGGAGAAAAATCCACACGACCACGGGGAGAACATGCAAACTACAAATATAAAGGTGTCAGGATCAGAATTGAACCCACGACCTCCTGTATACCAGGCGAGGTAGTTAACATCTCGCCATCGTGACACCCTTTACATGGCAGTGCATGTCACAAGGCGTGATTCTCTGCTGTGTGCTGGTCAGCTGGCATTTAGAAATTCGCCATCTATTTTTTTTGTATGACATCTATAAATTGGTCATCAATATGAATGAATATTATATGGTGAATTTTTTTTTTTCGGATATATTTTGTGATAAATTATCTGCAAGTTGGTTTTTGGAATGAAGTGTGTGAAATGTATAATTGTGCTTTATAAGTACAGTAATTACCTATTTAGTGGCAATTCTGAATATAGCTAGAAGATCCTAGCTATATTCACTTTGGATAATAAACAATGTATTTGCTCAATGCAACTTTAGACGACCATAATTATTTATAATGAGGAAGTAAAACTAATCAAGTCAGCAAACCCTCATCAGCTCTCAAATAGGTGACTATACCGTTTCTGCAATGATGAAAGGCAATTGCTGGAAACGTCACCAATTAAACATTTTCTCTCTTTTAAGGCCACAGTGTCATTGACAAATGTGCGAGTTTTGTTCTTGTCAATTGTGTTTGTGGTCCACTGCCAAATCATCATCAGCATCAGCAGCCTCAACAAATAATTTGTTTAACCATTCAGAAAATGTTGACACAGCGGCAAGCAAGGTTCACCCCCATCACTGCATCATTCGGTGGTAGAAGTGCTATTCGACAAGCGTTTATCTGCACAGCAGTTGGAGGAGGAGCATCTCTGTGCTCTCGCGGTCACCGCTGTGAAATGCATGCACAATCACGTTTTTCTTCTGACAGTTAACGTGTGATCTTGGTTTGGAGAAGAAGGCCGCTCCATGATATGAATTGGTTATAAAAGAACCCCGTAGCACTTTAACTAGCCCATGTTTGGAGAGAAATAAATACCCAGAGGGTGCAACTCCTCGATATGGAAACCCAGCATGTACGATTTTATGCCCTCTGTCATGATTGCGGTTGTGGGTTCAATTAAAAAAAGAATTTTTTTTTATAAAAAACGAAAATATTTACACATGCACATTTGTGTTGTACATTTTCTACATTCGAATTTTCTGATGCACGGTGCACTTGCAACAATACACGTACGGATCTTATGTGTCCTTAATTATTGGAATTTAAAAGTGTCGGTCAGATAATTTTTTTAAAATAAACTAGGCACTGCCCATGTATTTACACGGGGTGCATGGCCATGGTGGAGGGTGGGTAGAAGGTGTGGTGATGTCCGCGTTACGCATGAACCTGGTTCCACGCTGTGGGATGTGAGGGATGTCATCACCGCCAGCCAGCTAAATATTTTTCTGTTGTAGTATGACATGATGAAAGGTGGGGGGGGGGGGCATTATTTCTCTTTTGTAAGAAGTGCAATGTTCTTTATTTATGCTCCCAGTTTTGTTTTAAACAACAACTGATGTGGGCATTGGGAAATCTGTATCGTTGGGTTAAGTGTAATTCAAACTTTCACGTCATAAAACATGGGTTTAGCTGAAATCAATAAATGTAATATGGTTATCCATATGAGCTTAGTTTATGATATAAATATTTTTCAAATTCTAAAATGCTACTACTATTATATTCAATTAATCCCAAAAAATTATTGATTACACAGAACATTAAATTTCGATTTAAAGCTTTCATGACTGCAGGGATTCATCTTCTTGGTTCTTTCGGTAAAGTCACGTAGAAGGTAAATAATAAAATAATAAAATCATAAAACATAATAAAATAATTCTCACGACGTTTCGGCCACAACGCAAGCAGCCGTCCTCAGGTGAAGAACAGGTCTGTCGGGAAGACGGTTGCTTGCGTTGTGGCCGAAACGTGAGAATTATTTAATGATGTTTTATTTTTTATTATTTTATTATTTCCCTTCTACACAGAACATATATTAATGTTCATGTACATCGATATGTCATCCCAGTGCACTGTGCAGACCATGGTGTTTTTTTTACATATTTCACCATGCTTGATCATTGTGGGTTAGTCAATGGGAAGTATTGATTCATCATAGTCCAGTACAACTTGATTTTCCCATTTTTAATCATATAGCTCTGGGGCATCCTGCAGTAACTTTTTTATATGCATGATGATCACCCATCTAAGCATTGTCCAGGCTCAATCCTACTGAGTTTCTGAGATGTGATGAAATAGGTTACATTCTGGGTGCTTTGGTCTTATAAATTTGAACATTAAATGCTCAATATATCCAGCACACATCGACATACCAAGATCGCTCCACTCAGTAACAAATATGACTGAATCGCAATAAAACAACAGATATGTGACAATGGTCCTCTTATGGATAGACTAGCTCCTACCATGGGATTGTGGAATTTACATCACTGCCTCAGGGACTGCCAGCAGAGAGGAGCATCATTCCACACTCATTTGAGCAGGGAAACACTTTTACGTAAAATAAATGTTTACGTTAAAATGACAATCGCATCAGCTGCGTGATATGTTGTAGATACATCATGAGTAATGTATTGAAAATGCAGTATGTCTATGTGTAAATGAACCCACACTACATAATGTGGGTTAATGTAAACTCATTGAAAAATTATGTAACAGTGTTGTGTTTTGAAATACAGTGAATAACATAAAGAGATTTTGTAGAGTGGGGAAATCATGGAAATATTTTTAATGATCTGTTTTTTTTAAAACGAAAGATGCCTCCAAACAAATACAGTGCAGGAGTTGATATTTGCACAACAAAATGGTACTTCACAGAGATTTGTTTATAAACAGAAGCCTGGGGCGTAATTTTAAAAATTATTTACAGCCTTCACTTGATTTGTATTCATGTGACTCCTCATTTGCGTAATCATGCACGACACATACATACACCCAGGCTTTGGTGTAATGCAGCAGCAAGCCATGAGCTAATGTTATGTGTGTAGTGAGCGACTCCCGACACACGTCGAGCAGAAGGCTTCTTATTTATTAAGAGCACACAGGGCGATACACTTCGTAACGCGGCTACACCTAGGCCGTCCAAACACGCAGCCCATCTCCGTCCTGCGCTACGCTGGCTGGTTGACGAGCGTAGCGGCGGTGACGGAGCTGCTCTTGCAGAAGAACAACCACGTGGTCGAAGACGAAGAGATCATGACGACAGCGACGCAACCAGGACCCAGACCCCACACTAACAGCCCCGAAGCTCTGGTTCGGTGCTCCTTATATCTGCCTGGCGTGGCCAAGCACCACCTCTGGCCACGCCCCCTTTCTAGAACCTTCGGGATGGTTCCCGGAGCTTCTCGACTGACTCCTCCCTTCACCTTTACCTCCGATACGGCCCTTCATCATAAGGCATTATGTAATGCAGCCATAACCGTAGTTATCCCTTTGTGCCGGCAGGTGTCACCCTGTCATTACACGTGTATGGCCCAACCCTTAGTCTTGGCTCAAACCATAGCCATGGAACGTGCCATGTGAATTGCACAGCAATTTTGTGCCCAATATCACCAGATGCCACTCTTATATGACGCAAAAATTAAAATTTTACTTCATTCATTCAAATAAATGCATCCGGTGATATTCTAGCAAGACAGCACTATGGTCTGGGAATGGCTTTATAGAATCGAATTGTGAAATTGTAAAAAAACTTCCACCTCTAACGTAATAAAACATTTCGTGGTTTTTATATTTGCATTTCCGAACTGTGTAAAACGAAGAACAATGTAAAGATTTATTGGAAATGTATTTCCTGACTTGTGGTTTCACATCGAAGTCGAGGAATGTAAAATAACATGCACGTTTGTTTGTTGTCAGTCTGCTTGAGTTTTTTGTAGACTTCCTTTGAGCAGATGGGGGTTTTATCCCTCTGTGAATGGTGATATTCCTCGAATTGCCAGCACACTTTTTATACTTAATTAAATTCATGTACACCGATAAGCAGTGACTACATCAGCCTGCAGCAAAAGTCAAGGGATAAAGAGATTATCAATATTGTTGTTTTAGTTTTTTTTTATTCTCTGCCATTTTATCATGTTACCGAGACCTAATATTTCACTATTAATTCCCATGCACAGTTCGTCAGTCCCTTGACTCTATGGTGTTGCACAGCAGCAGCAGCAGCTCATAAAAAAAAAACTCTTAACAGCAACTATTCACACATTTTACAAAATTAGCTGTGGTTGTGCCGTGGTAAATTTAAACACGTGTGTGGTCTGCGGTAACACCCCCCTCCCCCATGAAGTGTTACGCATTTACACCTGGATGGGTCTGGGAATGGTTCTCACGAGGTAGAGATCCCTAAAATAAATGTGTGTGTGTAATTATACTAATTAGGGTACGAGATCAGTACAGATCCCTTCCATTCGAATGAAGTGTCGAGTGGATCGAGTGGTCGGTGTGAAGTAACTCAGCCCGTATTGAGAGGTGGTGGCTGGGAGGGCTTCTGGTTGGCGCGCTCGCCACCGAGTTATTTGTGCCAGAGGCAGCAGTTTCCTTCCCGCAGCCACCCAGTAATTTGCAAAGCAAATCGACAATGCAGAGACGACAATGATGAGCCTGTGGCATCATTCTCAAGAGTAAGCTACATTCTGTGTTTGTGTTATTGCCCAACTTTTAAAACTGAAGGATAACCTCAGCTGCGGTAGATTCCAAAGCATGACTATTTGAAAGCAATCATGATCATCATTTCCCAGGTCCCTCTTGTAAATTAGGTCATGCATCTCAATAAGTAAATAATGTCGGACAGAATTGCGTTACATTTTTTTTTATTTAAGGAGAATGTTTATGGCTGACTCGGCTTTGATAAAGTTCTTCCTCCGTTTTTTTGTTGTCGCAGCATTTGTGAACAGGTTATAAGTGTGGAATTAATTAATCTATTTTAAAATGTTCTCTCCACCAGCAACAGCTGGCTCCTGTCCAAAACCAAAAGTCAGACATCCTCAAGAACCTGGCACTTTACTACTTCACATTTGTGGATATCATGGACTTCAGGGTGAGTGCATTTATATACATACATTAAATGTGTGAAGCTTTCTGTGAACAGCTGCTTGAGTTTTCATGGAAAAAAATGTGCACGCTAAAAAACTTGCTTGTTTTGCTCAGATGCAAGAATAACTTTTCTCAAAACATCCTGGTGGTTCCACGAATTTAAAACGTAATTATTTATCCAAATCACAACCAACGTAAATATTAATTTAGGCACATACATGTACAATGCCCCTCCATATGGTTGCTTTTGTCTGCAGGATATTGATGGTTTTGTGGTACAGTCTGAGCCACCGAGGCCGGCATTTATTCTCAAATGGACATGGGAAATGTCAACATTTATTCTATGGCTGGAAGAGTGCTCATGTGCAGCGATGCAGATGGATTGAGCTCACTCAGTCTTAAAAGCCCATCTCAAAGTTAGAGTTGTCTTGACTCAAAGACCAACATTGCCATTTACTGCAAGATTAAAAACAATTAATTCTCAGCAAATATGTTACATGACACGTAAAGAGCATGTTTTTTTTATTTGTAATTAAACTAAAAATAGTATTGTGAATGTTCATTTTACATTCCTTTGTCAGTCCACTGATGTATGAAGGCCTCCCCATATTGTGCCAGTCATGGGAATTGTTGGCCCATACTCACTTCACTTGCCAGTGCAATTTGCTCAAGGAGATGGGAAACAAGAACTGGTCCAGAAATTGTTGCCACTAACCACTTTGCAACAGCCTTCACTCCCTTACATTGGCATGAACACTTTGGAACAAAACAATCCTATATATGTATACTGGTCGAGGCATAAAACAGTAATACATTGATTTAATGTGGACCTTTGCTTTTCAGCTTAGTCAAAACTGTTGTATTGACTTACCAATGCCATCACTGTGTATACTTGTTGAAGAGCTGCTTAAATATAGAAACGTCAACTAAAGTTAAGATCAAATGACCTCCCTTGCCAGTATCAAAATAAAAGAATAGGTTTTACCCTTTGATTTAAAGCTTTTGTGACTGCAGGGATTCATATTCTTGGTTCTTTCGGTAAAGTCACGTAGAAGGGAAATAATATATTTTTATTATTTTATTATTTCCATTATACGTGACTTTACCGAAAGAACCAAGAATATAGGTTTTACCCTGTTTTTGTTTGCATGTTCACCACAAGTATATGTGGTTAATGCAGACACGATTCCTTGCTAAATGATTATGTTTGGTGTTTTAACATCTTAACACCTGTTTTATTGCCAGAAACGGTAAAACCTATTCTTATAAAGTTAAAATGTAAGGTTTCAGTGTTATAATTTGGTCTCTCAGTGCACATTTAAAATGCTGACCTCCGCACACAATTGTGTAAAAGTGCTTAAATGTTTCTGGCAGAGCCCCATTTGCAAACATATGAATTAGTGCTGATAGCATCAACCCAAATGTTTAATTACCGTTTTGAATTTTTTTTATAACGGAAGACTGGAACTTTGTATTTTTGTCGTTATTAAATTTGCAGGAAATAACGTATCTGTCTTATCTATACTGAAGTTCAGAAATAGGTCACTGTGAATTTCGTTGTTGTGCACAGTGGCATTTATTTTTCAGTCAATCGTATCTCTTGGAACATTGAAAGGAATCATGTCAACGTGCATTCCTTGGGAGAATATTGTAGAATGAATGTACATTCAAAATACTATTCGTTGACACTGTTTTCGAAGCAATCTTTATTGCTGTTTGTAACAAAATTATTGGACAATTTCATTAACGGTCATTTGTGTTTTTTCATGAGATATTGCAGACTTGTTCAATGTTCTGGTATGGATCACAATGTCTAATACATTCAAGATGAATGTAGAGTAAATATGAACGCGTGTGTTTTTCTGTATTGCAGGATCACGTCACTGAGCAGCTGAACACCATCGATGCATCTCAAATATATTTTGACATTGTAGGTAAACACAAAGTATACTTTCTGATCACAAACAAACCTTGTATTTTCACTACGTTGGTTATCTTAGTATATGTGATATGCACACAGCAGCCATCAAGGATCTGGTGTAGATTTACATTTTTCAGCAGTAATCTTGGTCATTATAAGCATTCAGACAGATAAATTGTCCTAAACACAGCAGGAGTGTAGTCGGAAATCCAGTGGAATATATCGAAATTTGATTTCCAACTGCTCGTTATACGTGTGTTTGCTCTGGAACAGTGGGTGTAGCGGTTAGCGCGTTACGCTACGAAGCCGGTGACCTGACTTCAATTCTCACTCATGACCACCAACACCAGCGACGATTATATTAAATGAGTACCTGGTGCGGTGTGTAAACATCGCCACTGGGGAGACAAAGGTGGCCGGGCGTGGTGTTGGCCACCCACCCCCTCTTGTGACCGGCCAGCCTTCATAGGTGCTCGCTTAACAGCACTTGCCCCAACAGTCTGTTTAGGTTATACGCGGGATCTTTGTCTTACTCTAGAGCAGATGGCACGAAAGAAATAATCATTATGTAAGCTACAGTAACTTACAATCATTCAATTATATATCTATAAAAAATATGTTTCTAGGCTGCATGTGCTGTATGAATTTTGAGAATATATATAATGTAACATATTATGTTGTTTAGATGGATGATTTATTAACTTTCATAGATCAGGTTGTAATTCTGAATGCTTTTATGTATTTTCATGATTCGCATAATTGGTTTTATCGATGCTGATTTATGAAGGAATTTTTTTTCTCACCAGAATTATTTAGGATTTTCTGAATATTATTTTGTTTACATAAAAGAAGCAAAACGTCTTCTTGTGTTGTGAATACAATCTACGTTAACGTTTTATCTTAAGCTTTGAGAAAAAAATACATTAACTAAGGAAATAATTAACATCTAATTTTGAAGTTGAGTTCTACATTGCTTCAGGCGGTGACCACTGCCTGAATGCCCATTTCAGCAGGATATCACTGACTTTGTTTTCATAAACTGTACATGCCAGGGTATTTTTTGTTGCTGTAAAAAAATAACTTTTGAGATTAATTTAGGTTAATTGAATGCTTCCACAGTGAGTACGTTTCATTAAAAGTAAAACACGACCTAAGATTACACTTTTCTTTGCCACTCTTAGCTCCCCGCAGCAAAGGTTGCAACATTATCCAAAGAGATAGAACTCTGAAACCTTCCCTTGATCAGTGCAGTAGAGGCTCCTTTGCTAACTCGGGTGTGTTGCCTTGACCAAACCCATTTGATGAGGGTCTTGAGCATTTGACTTTGAAGATGGATGGATCACATGGCCTGTAGCACTCAGATTATCCAAGCAGCTTCTGAGCTTGCACTGAATGCTGTCACTACGTGCAGTGTATGTCTTTCAGTGGCCAGTAGTGAAAAGCAATCGTTTTCCGTTATAAAACTGTGCATTGGACGAACGAAAAATACGCATTCCATTGGTGTTTAGAACGAGTGAAAGGGCCTCTTTATGCGCGCGGGTGTGCGATTGAAGTCTTCTATTAACTTGCGTTAATCATCAAAAATGTGCAAAACGTAAATGAGTGCAGAGGGTTGCAGAAAGGCTGTTTTGTATTTTTGCCTTCAAAACATGCGGTAACTTTTAGCTGACGTACAAAGCTCATTCACATGCAACATAATCGAGTATTATGATGCATTGCAGAACGCACTGTGAATTTGCGCTTGTAAACAACTTAGAATTTCATTCAAAATAAAGCGTGGAGTTGCAGTTATTGCCTTTTCTGCAGCCTGCGTCACTAATGACAGAAACAATTGACTGCACTTGTAAGACTCTGCAAGCCTATTGTTTTTTTGCCCCTGTTCCTCTTGCATGTGCTGTCTTCCAGACCGTGAATTTTGACCTCACAAAGAACTACCTTGACTTGGTCGTGAACTACGTCACCATTATGATCGTGCTGTCTCGAATCGAGGACCGAAAAGCGATCATGGGTCTGTATAACTATGCCCACGAGATGACTCACGGAAGCAGGTAAGCTCCTGTTTTATGGTGCAGGTCTCCCTCCCAGGTTTATTTTACACATTCCTGCGGAGGGAGCTGGTAGGAACGTTGGGTTGCTCGGTCAATGGCCAGGGTCAACGGCGGCGTGGTGTATTCTGCAAATATGCCCGACTGTGAGGGCGGGCACAAGCTGGCGTGAATAGGTTAAACGTTGAGTTTTATAAGGGCACCACGGGGTGACCAGCCCCTCCCCACCCAGCCCCACCCCTCCCACCCCCCACTCAGCCCCACCCTCCCCACCCAGCCCCTCCCCACCCAGCCCGTCCCCACCCTGCCCACCCAGCCCCTCCCCACCCAGCCCCTCCCCACCCTCCCCTCCCCACCCAGCCCCACCCTCTCTACCCAGCCCCTCCCCTCCCCACCCTCCCCTCCCCACCCAGCCCCTCCCTCCCCTCCCAGCCCCTCCCTCCCCTCCCAGCCCCTCCCTGCACGACGGGCACAATAATCCCTGTGGGCTGGTGTAACCAGGAGGTTCCTACCAGTAAAATGTAATTAGGTGGATTGTTTCAATATTGTGGCAAATCGCCTGATGATGCTGGATGTAATTACCAGCGAAACGTCGGCGTACTCAAAATTGTAAATGTTGTGAATGTATTCTCCAACACACCGGTGAGTTGAAGTAGTAATTAATTGGCACGTTTTGTTTACGTGACAAACCTAACTGGCTGTGTCGGGTGGTGGAGGGTTACGACACATTTATGCTTACGCGATCTAACTCAAAAACCGTTTATTATTAATAATATTGGTCGCTAAACAAAATGTCGTTGAGAACGGTGCATTTGCTATTTCTAGAGTGCGCCATTGAATGTTTGTGGTTTTTAACAGCCTTCATATTTAACAGTGCAATGAAATGACACTGAATATAATGCGGATTTTCTTTTTTATACACCAAAAATAGCTTGCTACAATTCATCATTTTGGGGTTGACAGATTTAACGCAAACCCATTAAATGCACAAGCGTGGCTCGCAGCACAATGAAGAGGAATTGTTAATCGTTGGTGACATTGTTCATTTGCTGAACGAGGATAACATTCTGCATCTCGCACATTGAAACATTGAGCGAAACTAAATTAAGACTGCCGTCTATGTTGGGGTGTAGCCCAAGCGATGGACATGCGTTCAAGTGTATCCTAACTAGACATTTACAAATCTTAAGTGATATTTCCGCGAAGCTTATGGGCAAACCGAAAACCACATCTGCATAAACTATGGCTCATGCCGATAGCTTACGCCTAAATGGAAACAGAAAAATTATCCGGTGTGCGAATGTGCTCACCCAGAAAGGAGCCATGGAACATTTAACGACTCAATGCCCGATTCATAAATGCAAAGGAGGCATCGCAGTGATTCCTGACGCAGTAATTTCCTGACGCAATTATCTGGCTCAACCACCTCATTGTAAAAGTATAGTTGTTGCTGTGCATTGACATCAGCCAAAGAAAGAAGATTTACATTCCCACACTTCGTGCGACAGAATTCCAACCAGAAGGGAGAGACTGAACATCCCACAGTCAACTCTTGTTCTTAGTGCGTGTTTTTTCTCAAGATTGTGGTGAGTTAATATCATCTATATATATAGAAAAACAACTGGAATTATCTCTTTTCTTTTTACTCTGTGGATGACGTAATGCAGTGACCGAGAGTTTCCCAGGCTGGGCCAGATGGTGGTGGACTATGAGAACCCCCTCAAGAAGCTGATGGAAGAATTCCAACCTCACACGAAGGTAAGAGGCTGCTCAGTGGCATTCAAACTCCATCACTGCTCTCTCTCTCTCGTGTATAACCTCTCACGTAGGAAAGGCATTTTTTGTTTTACTTTAAATAATTAAGTTGAATGTCATTATCATACCATGTAAATCAGCATCCCAAGGTATTTTACCAGCACTCATTAATGTTGCAATTCTCCAGCTGTGTAAACGCTGGGCATTAGACAAATTGTAGGATCAGTCATGCTAAACGTCCATCAGGGGGGAAACATTGAGCTTAATGGCTGAGCTTCCTGCAAACAGTAAATATTTCATGTTGCATTTTACAAGCAGAGCTTGTTGGTGTTCAGACCAAATTGTACTTTTGTGTGTTCTTGGATATTGGTTGCCCTAAGTTTATTGTGGAGGAAAGCGCTGCTTGTGGCTATTTCCGCCCTGACTGGTGGGGTAGGTGGGGAATAATTGTAAGTTCTGTCAAGCAAGCAATCGTCTTCAGGCGTTGCGATCGAAACTTCGTGATTTATTATTTTTTCTACCTACGTGACTTTACTGAAAGAACCAAAGAGTATGGATTCCTGCAGTCACGAAAGCTTCAAATCCAGATTCTGTCACATACATTGTTTCCTTGACTGATTCTAATTTCTAACATATAACAAAGTTAAATTTTATGTAATAATTGTTTTGTACGTATTTTAGATGAATGATAATGCTCTTAGTATATGCATCGTTAAGCTCAACCTTTCTTACATTATGTAAGAGCTCGTACAATGGCTTTACACTAAATCTTATCTTGGTGGTAACAATGATCGTGCCAGTACTCTAAATGCATTGCAAGGAATTGTTCATTTTCCACATTTAGTTGAGCAATGTTCAATATGGGCAGTGTGTCAGTGGTAACTTATACTGCACTGAAAATCACTAAATCTATATTTATTTCGGTTATAGGATGTTAACCTCGTTTGATAAAGTGCCTCATAAGCAGTCATGTGCTTCTGCAGTATACTTATTTATAGTACACACATATAAAATAGCAAGTCAGTTGAAATGGTGAACATCACAATACTATTTTCATATTCTTGGTTCTTTCGGTAAAGTCACGTAGAAGGGAAATAATAAAATAATAAAAATAAAACAATAAAATTCTCACGACGTTTCGATTGCAACACAAGCAATCATCATCAGGTGTGAAAACCACAGTAAGTAAAATTGAAAGAAAAAAAACTAGAATATTAATCCCTGCAGTCACGAAAACTTTAAATCGAAATCACAATACTAGGCATCAGTGATGAATTATGATGATGATGGCGTTGATAGTTATGACTGCACGACCATCATGGGCTTCCACTAGGTGAGCTAAGCAGCTCCCATGTGTATCATCATGATTAGAGGTTAGTCATTCATATCCACCCCTATTGCGAAGAGCATCTGGCACATACAACACATTTTGAATTATAGCCACTGCAAACTGTGACATGTTATACGATGCCCTCAGCGTGTGCCAAATGTTATATTTACTTTTATTTTGAGGTGCCGTGGTGCATGAATTTCCTTCCAAATATCTAACATTTTGTTTATTTGCACACTCTGCCATTGTAGTGCAGAATTGGTCCCACTATGGACATTAAATTGAATAAATAATGCTTCATGTCCTTGGCTTTTTTTTTACTGCTTTGTCAGAATCATAATCAGAATATTTATTTTTACTGGAGGAATCCGATGAGCTTTAAAGCAATTTTTCACAGATGTCCAGTAGGGGCGGGTAAGAATGTTACAACTGTAATAGCACTCTGGAGATGGCTTGTGGAATCGGTCCTTTTATTTACTTTCCTCAGTTCACAAGCACTCCCCGTTGCTGGCAGGCAACGGGAAGTGGGCAGACAGATCGCAAGAGATGCACCGCCACGTGGCACTCGGAGCCCCGCTCGCGCGTGGCCCCTCTCTCTCTTCGTTCCTTGTCTGACCACGTGTCCCTCGGCTCTTCCCTTATTTAATGCCTAGGTCACGTGGTACGCTCTAGCCAATCCTTAATAGCCTGCGCTGAATGTTCCAGATTCCTCCAACTCCCGGGACCACGCCCCTGACTTGTCTTCCCATTGGCTGAGGCCAAGAGCAGCAGAACCAATCATCCTAGCTGACATCCCTCGATCACGCCAGGGCCATGCTCCCAGGCTCTCACCCCATTGGCTGTAGAGCAGGACCGGCAGAGCCAATCACCACGTGAACCGGACATAGGCTCTCATTACACAACAACAAACAGTACAAACACACGACAGTAGTGCAAAGTACAAGAAAGGTAAACAAATCACCCAAAAACATACAATTAAAACTAAACCATCCCAATCCTACCAGGCAAAGCCCACCGAGGTATTAACTTATTTTTCAGAAGTGACCAGGCCACAAATGATAGTTCAACAAAGTGGCCCATCATTTGGACATTCAGAGCACCAACAAAATGTAAATCATCTCAATGCATGTTTTAAATGTGGAGGGAAAAACCGGAGGACCACGGGGAGAACATGCAAGCTCAAAATATGCAGGCGTCGGGGTCGGGATAGAACATCCGACCTCCTACATAGCAGGCGAGGAAGATCACATCTCACCACTGTGGAACCCCTTTGATAAATAAATAAAGTATATAAGTTCTCATTGCATAATTAATTCAAAATCTTCGGTAAGGCAGTAAAGCGACAGCAAAAACAGTCCCAGAACATGCCAAGACAACACACAGTCCCTTCATTAAAACAAATGTGTATATTAAAATTTAACTCTCAATACATTGTTAAGGATTACATTTACAAATCATATTTGCAAATGTGGCTGTATTCAACACTAATCTTCTGCTGCAAAATAACGGAGGAAACAAGGTTATTTATTTGATTTTACTTTTATTAATTTTAATTTCAATTTTTTACCTACGTGACTTTACAGAAAAAAACCTAAGAATATGAATAGGAAACAAGGTTGTTCCAAAACGTTGGTGCTGCAATGGCAAAGGCTGTCACCTATTCAATATGGGGTTGTAATTTAAGTTTTGAAGCATTCCGTTTGTTCAATTATGTTATTTATGATATCAGTATTAGGTTAAGAGAATGAAACAGGTTTTTTGTTTGAGGAAAATACCATGATCATCGTGTTTTTAGGATGAAGGAGCAATTTTATTTCTGATAATTGATGTTGAAATAAATCAAGATCGTGTTGGAGATGTTGTTTGACTTCTTTAGAATATTTACCTGCTCCTAGCATGATATTCTCATCAGCAAAGGGATTTAATTATGAGTGATTTAAATTTAGTCCAAGATTATTTGAATATAATGAGAACAGAATTGGCCTCAGCTGGGAAATCTACAGAGGGGGAACGCACTTGAGTCTTGATATATTTTTTAATTGCTCTTTTCACAGGAACAATTATTTAAGTATGCAAGCCACACATCTGTGGGAGATGCTCTCAACCCCTGCTTACCCATCCACTGTGCACAACGACCAATCATTTGTCTTTACAGACTGTTCACGGGCTGTCAGTGAGCGCTTATCGAGGCCGACATGGCACACTGTGGCATTGCCAGCACCCATGCCAGACCCATTTACTGTGTGTCACCCAGTTTTTTTTTACGTAGTAATTTTTTATAATCACCTAACCTATTTGCATAAACTACATGCACAATTGAAATTGATTACAGTTTTTCATGATCATCCATATCTCTACATGACCTTTTCTCTCTCTCATACACTACTTCAAAATTCTGAAAAGAATAATTTTACCACTTCCGTTTTAATTTATAAACCGTTTAAGCGTGACTGCATCTCAAGGCGCTGTACATATGAGGGGGGGGGGGATATATACATTGTGTGGGCTTTTCAAAGGAGAAAGGACGTTACAAAAACATATAATGAGGAAGGTTGCAAGGCAGAGAGAGGAAGGAGATAAAATATTATTGTTTAATTGTAATTACATATGGCAATTTGGAATTACCAATTCTTTACGTGATGTGTATTACCAGGAGAAAATGCGCACATATGGAGAGATAGTGTCCATGTAGCTCAGTAAGCTATTTACTTTCTGGCCTGTCTTTTATCGATCACCTAGTTGTAGCCCAACAGGTGTGCATGATCTGTGCGGTCCACCAACCATGCCTCAAGAGATATTCAGGTGTGTGCTGCCACCCCTGGCTTTCTATGGGACAGCTACTTGAATGAATGTACACTGCCGAAGGCACGAGAGAGGTCTTGTAACGGCTTGTTCAAAGGCTGACTGCTGAATGTGTTGCTCTACAAATTAACGGTTGGTGTTCTGTTGATAGAGGAGACCCACATTGTATTATTGACGTAGTTAGCCCACATGCAATGGGTTGGAAATGACATTGGAAAAATGTTTTATTTTACTTTAAAACCAACATTTTAAGTTGGAAAATGAATCAGTTTCTGATTGGAAATCAGGTGGATTGTTGCAGTACCAGCGTGATGTGACTGATGTTCTGTTTTTCTATTTATTTGGCACACCGAGTGAGTCATGTGCTATGAAGAAGAGCCATTGTCCGAAATGTCGCCGATTCTTTTCTTGTAAGGCAGTGTTGTGGACGAGTATTTAACAAAGACAATTGTGATTGCGTTATAAATAACCGAGGAAATAGCACTGCTGCAATGAGGAACACAGTTGACCTTGATGTGGCTGGGCAGCCCAAATAGGGAAATGTGTGTCAGAGCATTGCCGAGATTCAAAATTTGAACCTCGGATTTGCTACCGGAGGTCAACACATTTACATGAGAAGCACATTTGAGAGTCACGGTTCGGTCACTAATAGCCCTGATGCCTGTATATTTGGAGTTTGTTTGTTAACCCCGTGGTGGCGTGGATTTTTTTCTTTGTTCTGTATATTGATGCCTATTGGGATACGGTACGGGCATTAGAGTCAACTCAATACTCAATTCATCGAATGAGGCTTCTCCATTCAAAGTAGAAATAAAAGTCATTACAGCTGTTAAGGTATAAAACAGGACAGTGATTAAGGCAGTTAATGACAATGAGGCATAATTCCTCGTATGATTAATGTCCCTTGCACACATGCATTTTCACGCTTGCGGTGGCATTCTGTAAGAGTGCATTTACGCTATACAGTATACGTATGTACGTATATTAAACAAAGATCCCTCATTTAGTCTTCAACAGACTGTCGGGGCCAGTGAGCATCTATGAAAGCCGCCACGGCACACAATGGGGTGGGTGGCCAACGCCACGCCTGGCTGCCTTTGACTTCCCAGTGGCGATGTTTATACATTGCATCAGGTACTCATTTAAGGCTGAGTTGACCTAGGGGAGGCCCAGGATCGGTTCAGATTATCGTCACCGCTGTTGACTGTGAGTGGGAATCGAACCCGGATCGCCAGGTTTGCTCCCGATTTTATATATAGACACAAAAACACACTACGAAAATCATCCATAATATAGTTTTTTTTTGGGTTAGATCGCGTAAATATAGAAATGTCGTTAAACCCGCCACCACCCGACACCACCAATTAGTAAGGTTTGTCACGTAAACAGAACATGCCAATTCGTTACTAGTACAGCACACCGATGTGTTGGAGAGCAAAGCCACAGCATTTACAATCTGAGTACGACGTTTGTAAATTTTGGAAAAGGAAACCATCTTTGGAAATTGTGTTTAATGTTTTTATTCAGATGCACCAAATAACAATGCAACACTGACCTTTAAGTTATGTTGACCCACCTCTGAATGTGAATGCAATGACATGTATGAAAACGTTTCTATGCAACTGCACATACACACACACACCTGCAAGAACATATTACACACTCACAATGACATATGTGAGTGTGTACCCACAGTTCACACCTATTCTAATTCTGTAATTATTCAGCCATTAAAATGTTCTCTCCGATCAAAACGTAGGTCACATCCACACATGCAGGCAAGTGCACGATTCATTGTTAAACATACAATTCGGTTAGACTGCATTGGCAGTGGCACACAAGCACAAATAACAAAACAAATTTCACTACCTTCATCAATAACAACGTGGCCTTGGAACAAAAGGAGGAATACAATAGGCGATGTCTTAGTGCAATGGCCCTGTGGTGAAAGGACATATTTGAGGCGTCACCTATTATATGCAGTTTTATTGACAAATGTGAGGTTGCTTTAGTGCGCTTCATTGTGCGTAAATGTAGAGCACAGGTAAAATTCAGGCTATGCATTAGGTTCAACCTCATCCAATGTGTCCAACATCCATTAAACAAATCAATGTTTCTGATGTGCATTGAAGGCCACAGCATTACATTGATACTCTTGTCTTTTTGGTTTATATTTGGTGCTGTAATGCACGTTAATGTATTTTGCTCCACCCTAGGGATTTGCTTTAATTGGTGCATCTAATCCTGGAGCTGATCTAAAGACATATACCACCACAAACTCCACCGATTTCCAATAGTGCCTTTTTATTCGTGTGCCACACAGTGCCACTAAGACTGCCATGCAAGTCAGGCTGTTTTACATTCATTGAGACAGCCTTTCCAACGCGGTAGTTCTGTGGTTACATAATTAAAATGTCGAATGCTGTCACTAATAAAATACAAAAAATCATAACATCAGCGTAGCATAGCTGGGTAATATAATTAATTCTTTGTGTGCTGTCAAGTTTTTGTAGATGCAGTACAAATGATAAGGGATGCTCCACTCATCAAATGATGGATCTGGTGATTTTGACATCGATTTGCAATGGTGCCAAATTTACCCTGGTAGAAGATCTACAGCTCATCCGCCAGCCATAAATAAATTTTTTCCCACGTATTTTATTTCCTATTGCTTGAAAGAAGTGGTTCTTAACCTTTACTGCAGCCTTGTACCCCCTTTGGTTCTCAATCGCAAAACAAAAAATGTTAATTAACACATATGTTTGATGAAACAAAGTAAGTTATCCCTACGTGGCTGCCATTAAACTGTGTTTTCAATTATTTACCTTCTAAAAAAACAATCTGGCCATGTCTCGCACCCCCAGAAAGGGCAGCCCGCACCCCCAAGGGTGCGTGCACCCCAGGATAAGAAACCGCTGTTATAAAGCATCCCAATCCAGTACGTGTTTGAGCTTTGATATCTATCATTTAAAAACATTCGTCTTCCTATGGAGCAGTGGCTCTCAGCCTGTGGTTCCGTGGACTGCTGGCACAGGTCCGCAAAGCCATAGGAAGTGGACCGCGGAACTGTTGCAGATATACATTTTCATCACAAAACACCAGATATTTTTTGTACCGTATGGTGGTCTGTGAAAATTATTTCAGGGTTGACAGTGTTCCACACGTCCATAAAGGTTTGTAACCACTGCTATAGAGTAAATATACTTGAACGTATATATAGCAAGCAAACTCATTATGCCTTTCATTATAGGTGATCGATATTGGTTTTAGCTTTGAACAGGGCCCCTATATTTTAAATGGAGTATTCTTGCCAATTACCATCTCGTTTTACAGCAGAATTTGTTTAACAAACCTAACTGCCGATGGGACCCAGAAGGTCACAACCGGTCCAGAGATTGCTTGCTTTATCAAATGCTGCTTTGTAATATTGGTCTGGACAGCCAAGAGCCTGATGGACTAAATCATTGCTATTTACACGTGGAGACGGAATATATTTGCTTTTATATACTTTACAGCAGTGGTTTCCAACCTTTTTTGGCTGCTGTATGCACCCCTTGTTGAATTTTGTATCAACCGAGTATCCCATTTGCCTCATCCAACATGGTTCTGAGAAATACATGTATGAATAATTAACATAAATATATGAACCTCATAATAAAGGCTTTTGGGTTAGATCGCGTTGTTTATAAATGTGTCGCAGCCCTCCACCACCCGACATGGCCAATCAGTAAAAAATGTGTCACGTTGACAAAAGACAAATAGTTCACTACTTTAGCCCACCGGTGTGTTGAGGGAATCCACAACATTAACAATTTTTGAGTACGACGTTTCGCTGGTAATGACATTCAGCATCATCGGGCAATTTGCCAGAATGGTGAAGCCCTTCACTTGCTCCCGGTCTTAAATAGAGCAGCAGCAGGGTGACGTCATCATTTAACCCAATCAGGTGCAGAGATCAGAGGCGGAGGGGGGGGGTATTGTAATTATATAATAGATTAGTAATCAGGTAATTGTTATGATTAGTAATCAGTTGTAGATTAGTAATTAGTTGTAATGTGTATTATTTAATAACTGAACCCAAACACTATACCCAATCATGTGCAGAAATCAGAGGTGGTGGAGGGGGGGTTAAAGTAGTGAACTATTTGTCTTTTGTCAACGTGACACATTTTTTACTGATTGGCTGTGTCGGGTAGTGGAGTGTTGCGCCACATTTATAAATAATGCGATCTAACCGAAAAAAACCTTTATTATGAATAATATTGGTCGTGAAAGCCTACGTGATAAATATATTAACCTACGTCAGCAGCCCTCCCGCTGTGTTTGATTAACACCTGATGACTGTTGCTTGTGTTGCGATCGAAACGTCGTGATCTATAATTTTTTCTACCTACGTGACTTTACCGAAAGAACCAAAGAGTATTGTCCATTTTGTGAGGTATTCTAACTCGCTCGTATTTTGTCGTAGTAATTTTATTTTGGAAGATTCATACATGATTATTATTCAACAATGACGCCTCGTATGCAAAAAATTCACACATTTATAAATCACTTCACGTACCCCCCCCCCCCCCCCTGGGGCATTTCCACCTACCCCCAGAGGTTTGCGTACCCCGGGTTGAGAACCGCTGCTGTGCAGTATGGTGTTCATAATAGTGTAATGACTCCAGTGATAAAATTGGTAAAAAAAAATATTTTGTGAGGTTTATTTAATAACATAGAGCTTATGATATTTGCAGTCTCGTTCCAACAGTGGACATTAGCAGGCCAGCAAGTAAAGCTCACATTCGGTATATTCCTGTTTGTACCGCTGCCAAATACACACACGTTTTACTCGCTTTACTCTGGCAGTTGTCAACCCGAAGCTTCACTATTCTCTAAATTAGCAGCATGTGGTTATGTGCTGAATTTCTTCTCTTCATTCTGAGTATTTTTGTTCTGCCTGAAATGCCATCTTGTTGAATGCGTTATATAAAATAAACCTAGCACAATGGCAGTTTAACAGAATTGATTTCTGCATGTAGAGAAGTTTTTTTCCATGAAATGGAAATGTATACGGTAATAGCTTGATGCTATTAAACGTCATTGGCTGAGCCATGATTAGTTTGGTCTTGGTGAGCTTGTTTTTTTTTCCATATAAATAGTGGATGCTGATTTGTTAGCCAACCACTGATTAAGGCACCCATCCACATAGGGCATTAGTTTGCATTAATAGAATATTATACGGGGTTTTTTAAAACGAGAACTAGAGATTCAGTGCTCAGACAAAGAGATGTCTCGGCTTTCAAAAAGGTTTAGGATTTTTCTGATGGGTAGCTCAGGGTTTTCTATAAAGTTTGTTGTATCTGTAAATGGATTTTTCCCTGTAGAAATGCCAGGTTGAATAATCATAAAAATATATTTTCTCGAAGAGTTTGAATACATTAGCATTTTAATATGTTTCTTCCTTTTAAATGTATTGCAATTATTGATTTGCCAGAAACAAAATCTGTTTTGTGCATGCTCCAATGCTTTTGGCAATTTCTTCTTGTAATGAAAGTTGCTGAGGACAAAATTGAGATCTTTAACCACTCCATATAAAGCTTCTGGCTAATTAGTCGCTGGATTACTCAACAGACATGTCCCCTCTTCAACCATTATATATACGGAGTGGTAGCTCTTGTAATCTCTCATTTACATGATACAGCTGTCGTGGCTGTGACGGTTCCACCTGAAGACGGAAGCTTGTGTTGCCTCCGAAACGTCGTGATTTTTATTTTATTTTACTTTTATTAATTTAAATTTTTTACCTACGTGACTTTACCGAAAAAAACCTAAGAATATGTCACTGTTATCATAATTTTGATTCTCATGATAATAATCCTCTGAATCTACACCTAACAGTATCTACCATCCGTACTGAAAGAACATCAGGCATTCCCAGCATGTGCAGTAGTTGATAAATATATTTAGCCATGTGGATGTCTGGTAAAACATACACATAGTTAAATAGATTTCACGTCTCGTGAGATTGCTATACTAACTGCTTACTTCACTGTTACAAGTGTGCCTTGCGTAATTTGTTTGAAATGGTGAAGGTGTGAAGGCACTTATCTCGTCAAGAATCTGGTCTAAAAACTGAATGAGGCCTAACTAGTATAAATAATTGCAGGTTGGCATGGCAGGAGAGAACTCCACTCTCTTGCCAACAACGACACCCGTATTTGGTTTATTTATAACTTCACATCCTTCTCTCCGCTAATTGGCACTACCCTGCATGCGTGCCATTAATATTTGATAATTGGCACATCCGGGGAGAGGTCACCATGTGTGCAGTATGTCCCCTGTCCCTGCATGTGTGTGTGTGCTTGTGCTAGTGGGGAGCGGTAGTGTAGCGGTTAGCGCGCTGCACTACGAACCTGGCGACCCGGGTTCGATTCCCGCTCACGGCAAACACTAGTGACGATTATCTGAACCGGTCCTGGGCCTCCCCTAGGTCGACTCAGCCTCAAATGAGTACCTGGTGCGATGTGTAAACATTGCCGCTAGGGAGACAAAGGCGGTCGGGCGTGGTTGCTGGCCACCCACCCCCTCGTGTACCGTTCCGGCCTTCATAGGTGCTCGCTAACAGCACTTGCCCCTACAGTCTGTTAAGGCTATACGGGGGATCTTTGTACTGCATGGGGAGCAGTAGCATAGTGATAACCGCTGTCACCCGAGTTCGATTACTGCTCATTGCCAACAATCAGTGGTGAATGTTTGAACCGGTCTTGGGCATCCCCTAGGTCGATTCAATTTCAAATGAGTACCGTAGTGCACTGGCGAGCCAAATGAGGTCTGCAACGGTGCTGTCTGACCACACGGACGATGTTCATCTTTCTTCTTGGTTCTTTCGGTAAAGTCACGTAGAAGGTAAATAATAAAATAATGAAAATAAAATAATAATATAATATATATATTTTTTTCCCTTCTACGTGACCTTACCTGAAAGAACCAAGAAGATGAATCCCTGCAGTCACGAAAGCTTTAAATCGAGATGTCCATCTTTGTTTGCCGTGTGGTGGTGCAGCTCGTGACCGATGCCCTGCTGTCGCTGTGCACCGTGTACCCGCGGAGGAACCTGCCCGCGGACCAGTGGCGTGCCGTGCAGCTGCTTAGCCTCATCAGCGCGCCGGCCACCATGATCAACCCCGCACAGTCCGACACGGTGAGCGGACAGACGACGCAAGCGCCTGGCTGACTCTCATATTCACGATGCACTCGATTATCCCATAGGTCGGTACAGCAGGATATGCCCAAGACATTGTTACCAGACTTGTAGGTATTGTGTCTGTAGATTTGAAGCTTTCGTGACTGCAAGGATTCATACTCTTAGTTTTTTCGGTAAAGTCACGTAGGTAAAAAATGAAATTAAAATTAATAAAAATAAAATAATAAAAATCACGACGTTTCGGAGGCAACACAAGCTTCCGTCTTCAGGTGTGACGGTTTCACCTGAAGACGGAAGCTTGTGCTGCCTCCGAAACGTCGTGATTTTTATTCTTTTATTTTTATTAATTTTAATTTCATTTTTTACCTACGTGACTTTACCGAAAAAACTAAGAGTATTGTGTCTGTGCCATATTTTATACGCCTATGTATGTGTTTATAATCGCGGCTTTTATTCTCTTGCCACTCGCTATCAGAGCGTATTACATGCCTCCCTACAGATGGAGCTGTAGAAAAGCTAATCTGTGAGGTGCTGAAATCAATAGTGAGGAGGCAAATATGAATGGGTACAAATATATAATACATGTATATCCCCCAATATAGTGTGATAAAGTTCCTATTCAATATGGACAATGCAGTGCGCTGTTGGGTACTGTGCTTGAATGTATAATTGTGTGTGTATTTGGAATGCAATACAGTATGGTTGCATTAATATGTGCCACGTGGTAATGTGTGTTGAAACATTTTACGAACAAATGAGAGACATGGCGATAAGACGTGTAAATACCGTGCATACAGATGCATGACTTTGAATTGTTATATTTAAATAATGTTTTTTAAAATGTAAAACATTCCAACACAAATCTATGATATTTGCACACTCATCTTCACAGAGGTTTCGTTTGTGTGTATGAATGTATAGTTTGTTAAAGTTATATTTTATCTTGAAATGCAGATCAACATTGGCATCGTTAAAATGCAAGCTTTGTTGATGACAACTCCATCATCATCAGACCTGACCATGCACCAGTTAACCGAGAAATGCCAAACTCAAAATAACGCAGTTGTACAAGTGTAATAATGCGTACTCACTGGAGAACATCTGTATTGTTCTTGACAACGCCAGACTTATTGCATTCGCCAAAATGTCCTGGAAGCGGTGTTCTAGCCACTTTTTTAATCAGTTCGCTCGTGATGTAATTTATGCCTTCAAATAATTGCATTATAATCCTATAGATACTCTTTGGTTCTTTCGGTAAAGTCACGTAGGTATGAAATAAAATAAATCACGACGTTTCGGGCGCAACACAAGCGTCCGTCATCAGGTGGGAAAGCGTGGTTTGTTGCTGATAACGGACGCTTGTGATTTATTTTATTTTATATCTACGTGACTTTACCGAAAGAACCAAAGAGTATGGATTCCTGCAGTCACGAAAGCTTCAAATCAAAATCCTATAGACGTTGATGGTATACTTTCCTGCATTAATATCACCTGAAATGTATTTTTTGTCCCCGCAGATGCCGTGTGAATACTTATCCCTTGACAGCATGGAGAAGTGGATCGTCTGTGAGTAATATAGGCTATTTGGCCACAGTCACTTTAAGTATATAAGAGTGTCTGTTAAAGGTGTCTGTCTTAAACTATTCGAGAATTATAATCAGAAAATATTTTTAACCATGAGGTTGAAATGCTGGGCACATTTCCTGCATGGACTTGAGTTTTAAAGCCAAAACGTGTTAGTGCTCTTCAATGCTTGAATGTTCAAAACGTTAAAATCTGAAGTATTGGGCTCTCTCATAAATCTCGAGACATCCGTGGATGGATATCAGCTGCCACCTTGTTTATGGGATAGAGTGTTGCTCCCTCACATGTGTAGGGTTTACTCCAGGTGCTCCGGTTTCCTCCTAAATGTTTAAACACTCACCAATTGACTGAAAACGTCTTTATATATAGAGAACTGCAGAGCAGTTTTTGGCGACGGCTCACCGCCCGCCAGCCTTCCAGCTTGGTCCGTGATTTCTCAGCGATTGTGAGATGTCATTTACATGATCAACGACGCTAAATACAATTGACAATTCTGTTTTTTACGTATGTTACCAACACCTCGGCAGACACGCAGAGGTTTGTAGCGATGAGACCCATACGATAAAATCTTCACACTACCAAGTGAGCGCATGTAGTTTTATTCACCCAGCCCCAGACTTTGTAATTCCGTATGCATAGATGATATTTTTGTGGACACCTGTACACGTATATTTTCCATAATAAGCCATACATTTAGTTGTGTGATGTTGCGTAAAAAGTACTGTAATAGTCACTTTCATGTGGTTTAAACTAGCTGGGTTCACGTTTATTAATACGTTGTGTTTGTGTTATTGGTGTCAAATTATTCAATTGCATTTTCAATAAGCACACGATCAAGTGTATTTCAAAGCAATATTTGTTTGATGTATTTGGAGCAACCAATTAAGGCAATAGCTTCGCCATGTCACTGCGATCCCCTCCGTGTTTAAGATCAAGGCTTAAATTGCACACTTCAGGCAGATTATATTATTTGTGATTCTTACTCACATACGCCCTCAGCAGAGCTGAGGCCTTCAAAAAGTGAGTCTATCAAAGCTGCAGTGGTGCCACACATCTTTCCCTTGTCCTACCCTACATTACCAAAGTGTAATTTTTCGCATGAATGGTGAAAGGTGGGAAGGTTACAGGCAAGGGAGATTGGCAGCAGAGACATGGAGGTTTAGCGCCGCTTACGTTTGAAACGTGGATGTATAAAAAGTGCCCCTCAGAGGCTCAAAGAAGCAAATATTGATTTCAATTTGTTGACACGTGAGAGCCAAGTGCCAACACATTGTTGCAAATAAACACCACAGTGAAATATAAAATCGAGTTGTAAAATCATAACATGTTTATATTATCATGGTTTATCGATTTTTGTTCTACAGTGACATGCAATATATTCATCCGGTTGGCATCGATTGTGTTGCATTGCAGTCTTATTTTCTAGTAAATCAATTCAGATATATTTGTTTTACTTTTAAATATGCAATGATATTCTAAATCCATATTGATGCCCAAATTAGCACTGCATCCTTGAGAAAATTCATATTGCTTATTTAATCATAGGCCATAAACTCATGATGAAAGTAAATTATTTCATAGTCATGGAATGTTATTTAAAACAATCTGACATCTCACTGGTATATTCTGCAGTTGTTTGGCAGCATTAATTGTGTGTACGTGTTGAAAATACATACTGATACATTAATGGAAAACAGATTTGTCAACGATTTTAATTATTTTAGTCAGTAATGACTATGGACCATAATAGAGTTTTTTTTGGGTTAGATCGCGTAAATATATAAATGTGTCGTTAAAACTCACCACCACCCGACACAGACAACTAGTAAGGGTTTACTCTCCAACACACCGGTGTGCTGTACTAGTGACGAATTGGCTACGTTCTGTTTACGTAATAAACCTTACTAGTTGGCTGTGTCGGGTGGTGGCGGGTTTAACAACACATTTATATATTTACGCCATCTAACCCAAAAAACCTCTAATATGGATGACATTGGTCGCGAAACCCTACGTGTTAAAGATGACTAAGAAGTAGACAAAAGTCATCAAGCATGATAATTCTGCGACTCCCCACCCCAAACCTAGCATGTCTATGGCAAGATGAAATGAACCAGACTGATTGGTTTAACTGATTGGAATAACTAAGAGTAGACAATATTTTGACAATTGTAGTTGACTAGAAATAAGGGAATGACTACATATGAAATTCTAGATGTGAAGCTTTCGTGACTGCAAGGATTCATATTCTTAGGTTTTTTCGGTAAAGTCACGTAGGTAAAAAATTAAAATTAATAAAAGTGAAATAAAAATAAAATAAAAATCACGACGTTTCGGAGGCAACACAAGCTTCCGTCTTCAGGTGGAACCTCACTTGATACAGCAATCTTGCTGTGACGGTTCCACCTGAAGACGGAAGCTTGTGTTGCCTCCGAAACGTCGTGATTTTTATTTTATTTTTATTTTACTTTTATTAATTAAAATTTTTTACCTACGTTACTTTACATATGAAATCCCCAGACTAGGACTTGGATGAAATTTAACAGGATTGTCGGCGATTATACGAAGATTTAAAAAAAACTCTTAACTAAATTAACACTGTCTCTGGGCCATCTCCCCACGTGCCACCTCCAGTCGGATTCCTGCTGTGCCACAGTACCCTCAACACCGACCAGAATGCTCAGATGCTGTGGAAGCTGGCACTTAGCAGTGGCTTCTGCCTCCGCTTGTTCCGCGATGAGATCTTCCACTTCCACAAAGTGACCGAGGAGCTCTTCACCAACATGAAGGGGTGAGAATGCGGCCACACATCACCTCATTTACCGGCCTGCACAGTACGTGACCAGGATAACATCAACAAAGCATCATTGGATGCCAAAGCCAAAGCGAATCACGATTGGTGTCCGGATGATGCTCGAAATATACCGTAATTATCCCGGCTGTAAAAGAGCCGTTCGATGTTTGAAGGTCGCTTTTTTACACCGTGCACGATTGTCTTTGGCATCCTTTGATCATTTATTGGCTAAATGTATTTTTTGCACATAGTGTAGCTTGACTAATTTGCTCACAGCCTGCCTCCGAAATTCAGCTTCATCTTCGTTTGATGGTGGGATGCTCCTTCTACCCAAATGCTACATGTAGTCACATGCTCATCTAGCTGATAGCTCTCTGCATCTGCCATTTGGTACATAAGCTCGCAGTATATTTCTTGCTTTTGACGTAAGATACAATTTTGATTGCTGAATAAAAAAAAATGAATCGGGTGCTGGAATAAATACTTCTACATCCCATTATTTTACACTTGCCATCACAGCGTGAGGCACTTTGCCAGCCTTTATGCTGGGCACATTTGCCGCTTGCACGTCCATTCGTTACGCGCGTGCACGACTCTGAGTTTCCACAAGAATCCGTGCATCTGCTGCGCACGCGCCGCGTGCTGCTTTTTACGTGCGCACGTTTGCTCGCTCTCTCTTCGCATATTCGGTGCACACGCGTTGCTCGCACGATCATGCGGCCCGCTCTTGCGTGCGGGCGGGCACCCGAGCCACGCTCCACCGCTTCCGTGCATTAAAGAGCCATCACGAGCCGCCCACCGAATCGCGTGTGTGCACTGCTGTTTTATCTGTTGAGACAGATGGTGTGTGTTTAGCAGAAGCAAGTTAAGCAATAAAGCAACCGTGAGATCGTAAGCTATGGTGCCGTCTTTGTTACGAATTCCCGTTCGGATGCCATCCAGTGAGTGAATTGGCGAGGGTCCCTTGTGCTCGTACATGGTACCGCCGCTTTTCTTGTGCGTCGTGGAACTTGGGTACGAGTAGGAACGCGTTTGTTAGCTGGCACAGGTGCACGTCACAAACGATGCAATGTAATTTTATGCTGCTGCTGCTGCTGGGAGAGTGACATATGTGGCACAGGCAGCAGGTGAGCCAGCAGAATTTGTGTTACGTGCAGTCCAATGCCATAAATCTTCCCGGAATAAACTGGCAGTTGTAATGACATGGCTCTGTGAACTGCACAATTGGGATTTTGGGACACACTCAGAATTCATATCGGGAAAAAAAGGTCCTGCAGCAACGCTAATTGCAAGACGTTTCATTTATGTTTCACTTTTCAAATGTGTTCATGTCACGTTTTTCTGTAGGTACAACAAACGTGTTGCTGATATCCGAGAGTGTAAGGAGCAAGCCCTCTCCCAAGCGTAAGTTGTAAAAATCATTCTCCCGAGTTTTTTGGGATATTATCACTGACATTTCAAGAGAAAATAAAAACTGCCTCGAAGAACACTTCAATGGCAGTTTGTTCATTTTCGCAGCAACGCTTTAAAATTCAAGACATCCCGTCAAATAATATATCGGGTAGAACCTTTCTGTGTATGATGTGAGGCTGCCCTCTACTGGCCTAAAAACCGTCCTGGATCCGAATGTCACTTTATTTTGGTGATTTCGAAAAGTGTATTGGTTTAGCCATGTTTGTTTGTTGTAGTACAGAGTTAGTCTGATGGCCTTAATCTAAGTTGTCTTGTGGTTGTTGTTGGTTGTTTGACTTGCATCCCACTGGGATTTTTGCACACAGCGTTGGTGTACGGTGTTTTTTCTGCAATATTTTGCTGTCTTTTCTTGTATTTTCTGTTTGCACTCAGTCACATATTCACTTTAAGATGTTTTTTTGTTCATGTTTTAGTTTTTTGTTTGTTGCGGTTGTACCCGATTCAAGAGCCGAATGGCTCACAGGGCTATACCTAATAAATGAACTTGAACTTGCACTTGCTCTGCATCTACATCAGCCATACGTAAGAAGAAGATTAAGAGCCAACCGAAACGCATAAATGTTTTTATGTTCGGGTCTTTAAAGTGATACACTGTAGTCTCAACCAGGTTAGCGATTGCCCCACAGAAGGTTTAGCATGTAACGACTTAAAGGTCAACACTTATTGTTACGTTAATTTTGATTTATCTTCTCCGCCTAATTATCTCTTGTTCTTAAATGTTACGTCAAAAAAGAAATCATAAACCCAACCAATATCACCTAACCGCATTTCCACCCTCAGGTAATTGTCTGCCCCAATGAAAGCCGTTGTGACACTTTTTACTTTAGGTATTCTAAACATCTTCTTTGATAGTAAAGGTGTACATGTTAGTGCTTGGTGCTTGCGTGCATGTATGTTGACCTTCTTTCGCACTGTACATAGCCAACCATGCTAATCGGTTGTACGGGGCAAGGACGACACTTGCTTACATGTGTATGGGCCCATGCAGAGAGGATATGTGGTGTTTTATGGCAATGACAGGAGAAGCAACTTTGCTGTTGGGAATATATTAATGTCAGAATCGGCTGTGGATGGGACCTATAGTTCATCGACCAAGAGGAAGCTCTGATGCCAGATGGTTGGATGCGACTAAAAATAATGATTCAGCAGACCTTGGAGGTGTCGATTGTGCAACCGTTGCCTATCCGAAGAAATCGACGGAGTGAAGAGGAATAAATGACGTTGGCTTTGGTGTAACTTGATCATGTTATAACCACGTTGCGTCACTTTTCAGTGTACTCGGGGTTGACGAAAGGATTGCACGTCTGAGTTCCTGTTACGTTTGCACCTGTGGTGGTACGACAGGGGCCTGATGCACCGGGAGCGCAGGAAGTTTCTCCGCGCGTCTCTGAAGGAGCTCTGCACAGTGTTGGCCGACCAGCCCGGCCTGCTGGGACCCAAGGTAAGCCTGTCTGGCTGGGCCCCACTGCATCGCTCCAAACACCCCGGCTATCATCCAAGACTCAGGTCAACCATGTCATTATTCCACATTGCAATGTGAATACATGTATTTCAACAATAATAGGGTTTTTCTCCTTGTTTTTTCTGGCAACAAAACTGACACCTTTTTACAAGGATTCATGTCTGCATTCACCACAATACTTGCAGTCAAAATGCAAACAAAAAACACACTATGATAATGTATGCATTGTCCTTGAAACGGATTGGTCCACACCAAGGACGGATTTCTTTTTAGCCTCGACCCAATTGGTGCTCGACCAGAGGGACGCCTTTTGCATTTTGACTGCAAGCATTGCGGTTAATGCAGACATGAATCCTCATAAAAAGGTTTCAGTTTTGTTGCCAGAAAAAAAAGGGGAAAAACCCTTTTATTATATTTTGGTACTGGCAAAGGAGGTCTAATGATGTATTTCAACTTTTAATTCATCATTCATTTGATACTGAGGTGGCAACTGGTGGTGAGATTTTAAGGGTGCTTGAAATTGGAATTGAAGGTGGGGTAACGAGGGGTGTAGGGGAATTTGTGGGACTAACTTCCTCCAACATCGTCATTGTGAAGACAAACGATGATGACATTGACTCATCTCCATTGGAAACTTTCAGTCAGGCATAGCAATTCCACATTCATATGGCAGAAGCTAGTTTCTCCATAGGACAGCCACTCTTTGACTTCCTGCAGAGTGGTGGTACACATTTTATTGCTGTCAGAGAGAGATAATCACAGTGATTCACATCGTTATTTTCATCATCAGCCTTGTTATCATTGACATAATGCATTGTATTGATCCCAGATGCACAATTACGAGTATCAATATAATTGGTATGCATAATTACCAACATCATCATCATAGCTATTACTAACCTTGGTATAATTCATATGGCATTATCTCAGGAATATGAAAGGTCACACACCATGTGAGTTTGTGAAACTTTTGGTTTGTAGAATAAATATATATGTTTTATGTTATGCATGCCTATGTTATGAGCCGTAACCTGCTCTATTTAAAGTTGGGAACGTTCTGTAATGCACAAACCCTCGGATCTATGCATATATATTACACTGTGGCACTCTTAACATTGCTGGTCAGTGTTCATGTAGAATAACCAATCGTATTTCTGATGATTGTAATTTTTTCGTAGATATTTACGTTTCTTAATACGATCATGGTTTATTATTAGAGTAGTGTTTACTGTGTAACACGTGCATTTTAGGTTTCCTCTGAAATACGGGACGTGTGTCATGTACAATATTTTCTTTCCTATTCATAGTTTCAACGTTGCAATGCTCTTGAAAACTTGGTGCGTGATTTTAATTTGATTGCAATTTATGAAATTCGCCGAACGACATCCGCTGAGCGTTTCCTTTGCTGTTTAAATCTCGTTGCAGGCACTGTTTGTCTTCATGGCGCTCTCCTTTTCCCGGGATGAGATCCTGTGGCTGCTGCGGCATGCGGAGAATTTGCCAAAGACAAAAAACATCGAGGACTACGTGGACAAGCGAGTAGTTTTTTTTTTATTTGACACCCGTTTCACGTTTTACATTTGCACGCACAGCCCGCTGTGTCAATCCTCCGCTGGATGAGGGCCTCCTCCCCAATGCCTCACGGGCCGTGAGCGATGTTTGACTATACGTCACCACTCTGGTCAGTTCGGATTGGTGAAGGTGAGAGTGAGGAGTGCAGCACAACAACAATGGATTTTGCTGGACTGTCCCCCACTGCCTACAACACCTGCTAGGCCAGTCTTGTTGAACGTGAAAGTTGCCCATACAAGCACTGCCTAGACTCGAGCCAAAAGCTTAGCTTTTGAGCTCTGATAAGATCAGACACATTGTGGGTGAGTTTGTCATACACAAGGCTATGTTTTGCCAATCAGTGTTTAACACCAGATATCCTGATGATTGAATTCCTCATTGCCTTGTCACCTGTCTGACATTTATCTACTTCGGTCTTCTTTTAAAAGCCATGAAATTATTTGTACTCGTTGCATGCAATGAGTTCACGTCGTTGTTGTCCCCCACCCCACACGGTCACTAGAATCTCTACAATTCACAACAATGGTAACGGAGAATCGAAACTCGAATAAATTGTGCACGTTTTGGGGAGGGAGAAGCCGAGTCGTTGCACGGCATCGTTACGCGCCGAGGTGCACAGCAAATAAGCACGGAGTTCTGTTTCAGGTCACCAGGAGGTGCTCTTCTACTCTGTTAGCCGTGTGTTTTCTCAGATGCTGACAATGGCTCGGGATTGCTAAAATACATCCACCAAATTTCATCAAATGCTTCCCGCGTTTTCCACTCCCTGGTATAATCCCTTGTGGTATCCACCAGCGGCGTTCAGCTATTAGTCATGTCATTGCTCGCTGCGTTTATGAATCAATCATAGCTCAAGGTTTATGTTTTAGAGAAATTAACTGCACTGCAAGTTTCGCCTTTGGATTGGGCCATTTCATAATTGTTGCTGTTGATATATTTGCCTTGTGATTGTAGATCCACATTACAATCGTAATTTTTTTTGGAACTTATATTCGTAAACTATATTTTCTAATTTTTTCGACAACTATTCCCCAGCAGCCGACATTATCTCTTTGTCTGCCCTCACGTACATCTCTTATTCTGCTTGTATGTATGTATGTCCACTTGTCCTGTTGTCCATGTATTCAACTGTCCCCTCTATTTTTGTGCCCATCTCCCCTGGCTCCACAACCTCTCCAGGCACCAGGCAGAGCTTATGTTCTACATGGAGGAGCTCCGTGCTCTGGTGAGGAAGTACGCCCAGGTGATTCAGCGCTACCACTTGCAGTACCTGGCCGGCTTTGATGCCGTGGTACTCAACGAGCTCGTGCAGGTATGCGGCACCGTTTGCCAAACACCACTGCGCCCGCCCACTACACACTGTGCCCCCGCTATTATGCTCAAATGCTGAGGTTTCCCGACCAGAGCCCACCTTCACACGTGTTTATGTTCTTTCATGCCTAATTAGCAAGACTAATGGGGGACCTTGGCTCCTTCCAACCAGTGCCAGCCCAGGGAGCAGTTCTTTACCCAGGGGGTGGGGGTAGATGGTTCTGCATCCCCACACAATTCATCAGCCATCAGGATCAATGAGCCATGATGAAACAAGGGTCGTGATGATCCAAGGGCCTTGATGATCCATGGCTCTGGCCCTTCTCAGTCCATCTTCCTACCTCCTGCTCCCCACACAGCCAGAGGGTAGCGGTCGGAGAGTATTGTTTAAGTAAGGGTAGTGGCTCTATCTGAAGACAACTTGCTTGTGACCGCCACACTTTAGATATCCCATGTCAACTTATGATACGTTCCCATGACCGCTGGCGACTTAGCTTCATGGCACGAATAGAGTCCGGGGCTGTTCCAGCACGGCTCATTTATTTTCCTCACGCTTTCATGAGCCACGTGGCTCCGTGGGATTGGACCTTCATGCTCCCCCCGCCTTTTCTATTACCTCCACAACCATAGTAGGAAAGTGATTATATTTTATATAACATAATTAATGTATGATGGGATGGGGCTATTCTGTTACTTTTATAATTGTTCCACCGAGTTTATAAAAAATAAAAACCCCCACAGCTCTGAAGCTGAACGACACAATGAATCCACCGAATAATAATGCCGTTTCCACGTATGCTCCGTGATGTCATGGCTGCTTCCAATGGTGGCTTGGGTACAAGCCTTAAAGGGAGCCACGGGGCCCCCCGATAACTGGCTCATTGGGTGCTGTGTCAGCTCGGTGAGGCTGCGTGGGAATCTGGGCCAAACCCACTCGCCCAGTTTGCAGACCGACCTGGCTTGGCTCCAAGTGGTCGTGGGAACGTGGCATTATGAGTCCATTGAGCTGGGCTGGCCCCCCTGTTTCCACCGTGGGGCTATCAGACCAGAGTTGCTCTGAACAAAAAAAAATCTGCACGTGGAAATGGAAGCTTATATCTTCATCAGCCCCCCCACCCACCCACCCCTGACCACCTCTGGCAACGTGTATCCCCAAACCCCATATGGCCCCACGCTGTCGTCACTGCACAAACACTCAGTGGCCACGCAGATAGTGGGAGATAAATGTGTGAGAAAAATCATTAAACATTTGTACGACCTGTGTGTAATTCACTTTGCGAAGAGCAGAGGAAGAAAAGGGAAGAAGGGCAAATGTGCTTCAATGGCATTGCCCTCGCTTGAGGGAAATGTTCTGTTTATAAACATGACTTCATAATGCGTTATTTTTACGCCTAGAAAGTTAGATAAGAACGAGAGTTGTCAGCTGTAGACAAAGAAGTCGGGAGGGTCGGCAACTGAGTCAAACATGTTGTTGTAGCGAGTTGGTTGAAACCGATGACGGAGGTTGACGCATTTACCATGTGATCAGGTCATTTTTTACTTTTGCTCTTTGGAGAGTAAGGCAAGCAGATCAGCATCAGGTGCACGCAAGCAGCAATGAAGTTGAAAAAATGTCACTCGCCAAGAACAACGCGGTGGCAGGCGTTTTTTTGTCAAAGAGCAGATGCGGTCGTTGAACTTTCTTGACCCAGAATACGCTCTCTTAAAGAGTCGATGAAGAAGGTAAAAAAATAATGAAGGGGAGAAATGGAGAGCGCAACAAAGAAAACACTGTTGACTTCTTCGCACCTGAAATGTCAAAAAGGAAAGAGTTCCTCGTCGCCGTTGTTGCCACCAGGTTGACAAGTCACGCACTCCTCCGCTTCGGTTGGCGTGACCGAGTGGGGCGCGACGGCCGCGGGAGAGAGACGCTCGCGGCCGGCTGCCCGCCGTTAAGCGCGGGCGGGCGGGCGGGAAGTGGTGGCGCTGGGCCCAAGCAGAGCAAAGCAAATGCTTCGAGTCCCAAAGCAGTTCAAGGGGACCGGGATTCATGACAAGCAGGGTGCATCAAAACGTCAGCTCGAATTAAAATCGTAATAAACATAGCAATGTACTTTGTACGTTTTAATCCGTAATCTGATTCGCGTAAAACGTCAACATCTCTCTCTTGTCTGCAGCTCTCATCTATCATCTTGCCACATCTCTGTGTGTATCTGCACTCCTCTTATCTCGCTACATCTATATTTCTTCTGTCATCTCTCAAGGATTTTATAATTGAAAGGTGGGGCTCCAAAAATTGTTTCTGCTTAGGGACGCCACTGGGATAGCATCCACCGCTGCAGGCATTGGATCCTTGGTCTCAGTCCCAGGGCGTTTGTTTTGCAGTTTGGGTTATGTCCAGTGCAGAAAGAGTGAGCTGTGTAGCAATGGGTGGGAGGAAATCTATCCTAGCAATGCAGGGCAGGGGATCCTTATAAAGCCAAATGTCACAAATGGTGCTCTGGTGGATTTGGGATTTTCATAAAAATCATTATCACACCTTAAGACAAAGTTTTTTATTTTTAAATAGCTTTGCAAAACATCTCCATATAAATGCGTGACTGAGTTAATTTATATAGACTTGCGCCAACTTTGACAGCATATAGTTTGCACAGGGGTGAGAACCCACAGTGGAAAACTCTTTGTGTTTGAACGCTAATAAAGTCTGCAAAGATGGAACGTTTCAGCACTGCAGGTGTTCTGGAAGTGTAATAGCCAAACATAGCAAAGGGTGCTCAGTTGTACTTTCCTCATGCGCTTCACCACGAGAGAAAGTAATGCGCCAATGGGACAGAATCTCCTGTAATATGCGCCTTGCCAACATAACAATTCCCAACCGTATCGCGGATAAAACACTTGGTCACAAGAGACAAATACATTCTGTAAGTGGATGCATTTTTAAAACAAAGAGATGGTGCCAGATACTGTGTGTGACTTCTGCTGCACTATCGCAGAGTTGACTTTGAGCATCTGCACTGGCAGTGAATACAAACGGAACACACATCCCACTCGATGTTGAAATATGAATAAGTTTCCACCGCGAGTTCCCACCACCCACTAAACTGTCTGCCTTAAAGGATTGCTTCGCTTGCCCGATTTCAGTATGATGCACATGTTGGTCACACGCAGCCAGCAAACCACTGTCCACGCTCGCATTTTTTTGTGGCCCACCGTGCACCAATAACATACATGTTTCTTTTAACGTGTGATGTCAGTACATTAATTACCAGCAGTCAGCAGATTTAGTCAATGGTCAGCTGTGTTGCTAAGTTTTGAATGAATTCTACTTGCTGTAATTGTGCAGTGGTCTTAAAAAAATTTTAAAGGTGTTTTTTTGTGAAAGAATTGTCATATCTGCGATCGTTCTACGAACTACTCTACGTTCTTGTGGGACCAACGTTGATCCGCGGACCCTAGGTTTTGGAGCCACTGATCGAGAGCATTCCTCACTGGTCTTTGTTGCTATCACGGAGGTTGTCGGTCGTCAATTTGGAGTGAAGTCATCACTAAGGGTCCGTAACAATGACAATGAAACACACATGGTGCTTCATTCCCATGTTGACAATTGGTAATTTTAATCGAAATGGGACTGATACCAACAAGGCTGGGTAAATATGACTTGGTCAGTACAAGAAGTGTCCGCGTATTCAGTTATACATTATAAGACAAGCAGCATCTTGAAATAAATAACTTGATACATTTCATGTAATAGTGGATACTTACGTGAACGCTGTTAACTGGTTCTCTGCAAATGCAACGGTTTGAAAAGTCACCCAAACCCCTCCCACCTTGGTGTGTAAATTGTTTTTGCATGTGCTTCACTACAGAAAAAATATGATTTAGAATAAAAATAATAATCTCATAACCTATTTATTGGCCCTGACATCTCTTGAAATGTGTAAATTGAAATGTGACATTGTTGTATAAAGGGTATAAAGCAATTTGATAATTATATCGGCAGCTGGATTTTTATTTAACGTTTTCTATTTTTATTTTAGCAGTTAAAGCCCACTGAGCTACATCGCTCTTTTTCAGAAGCGATTTGGCCACAAATTATAGATCAACAAATTGGCTTATCATGTGGAAATGTATAGCAGCCAAATACTCGCAACGAATGTTTATAAACGTGGAGGGGAAAAACTGGAGGACCCGGACAAAAATACACTGGACCACGGGGAGAACACGCATATTCCAAATATAGAGGCGCTAGGGTTGGGTTTGAACCCACGACCTCCTGTATACCAGGCAAGGTAGTCAACATCTCGCCACCGTAACTAATAAAATCATCGCGGTAACCTAGATCACAATAAAATAGCTTGTAATTTTTTTCCTTTTCCAGAAGTTAGTGTTGTGAGATTATCACGCAGAACGTATTTACTAATTGCGTGATTCTGCACCAAGCTAGGCAGCAGCGTCATCATGTGCAGAATGTGGTGGACGGCCTCATCTGTCTTGCACCACAGCTACAATCTACTTACTTCCTCATCAGATTTGTTTTAAATGAAACCCCAGTTGTGGGCAAACATGTTTCAGCTTTGATCAGCACATTTATCCAAATTGCATCGTCATTAAAGTAACGAGTTCTTCTTTAAGTGTGAAGACATTCTATTACACATCACAGAGAGAGCGTCAGCAATATTTCCAGTTCATACAAAATGTATAGTGTTTTATTGAAACGGTGAACCATAGCTGCATTTAGTAATAATAGGATTGGCAGTTTATTTTTTTATCAGTTTGCATTTTAATTAGCATCATTCAATGTCTTGGGGATAAGAACAATGGTTACATGCTGGGCTTATATAACATGGATTTATTGAGCTGTGCTTATAAAAGTATACATTTTAAATAAAAATAGTGCATAAATGAATGTGTTCAATACTAAGTTATGGACACAAATTTGCACAGCAGGCAATTGTGTGTTTCACCAGACGGGTGAACTTACCTCGCTTACGACTGAGTGTTTTAATCTTTAAACAGTCGTAATGCATCTGACTAACGTGACGACGCTCTTGTGAAACGTTTGTTTCAGAACTTGTCGGTGTGCCCCGAAGATGAGTCTGTCATCATGTCATCATTTGTCAGCACCATGACGTCACTCAATGTCAGACAAGGTATGGCCCTCGGTGCTGACATGCATTTTGTGCAAATGTCTCTGTGTCGCAGACTAAGGGCTACATTTTACAATCACGTATTTTACAGAAGAAAAAAAATAGGGATTGAGTTCTGTTGAAATATTTCCCTGTGCAATTACATTTTTATTCAGAATGTTTATAAAAGTGCAATGATATGAACCATTTCTCTTGGCAGTGGACCAGGGAGAGCCCTTTGATTTCAGAGGATTGAGGCTGGATTGGTTCAGACTTCAGGTGAGTTCAGGATGTGGGGCACTCATCAGAAAGAGGAGCATCAGCCATCAAACCCATAATAAATTTTAGGTTATGTTATTAGTCTGTATTTTTACATATGCTAATTGGTAATCAGATGCAGAGATATTTTTTTAAATGATCGTACGCACTTAGTTTTGTATGCCATGCATGTAGCATTCACGCTTCGGCTGAAAAAGGCCTGCCTCTTTTAGAAGAGCCTTTAAGAGGCTCACAGCTGACCTGACAGTCGAGCCGCTTAGCTTCACACTCCCTTCGCCCCCTGTGGACGAAGGCCATGAACAACTGCATGAGAAAGCGGATAGCTCTTGCATGCATGGAGACTCGAGGACACCCCACGGTGTGTGGATGTGGTGAACAACTTCACACGATGGGACATCGAATGAAAAGCTTTTTGCTCAGACCCAAGAAACATCTCCGACGTTCTCTCTGCCACTCCTGAAGCTGTTGACCAGATTCCAGACTCCCACCCCCCTGCCCCCTCCTCCCTCCCTCCCTCCCATCATCAAATGACGACATGCCCAGAGAAGTCTTGACCCATCCTCATGTGCTGGACATGTGCATTGGAACAATCGGAGAGCGAGTGCCCGCACATTACTCTGCCACTGGCACCCTGCCACTTATCGTTATGTAAAGCAACAAAAAATGGCAAGACCTATGCACTAAATATGACTCTAAAGTCGCGCAAGTTAAATATAGAGTACACTGCACAGAGGGCAAGTAAATCGGTAAACTTTGTAACAGAAACGTTTTAATTTAGTGGCATTATTTGCGCATAGCATCCCATACTTTTTGAACCATTTTCAACTTATGCTGCCCTAAGTCAGGCAGTCTGATTGCAACGAGTGTCCAGAAAAAAACCATGCACGTGCACACATTTGGCAGTGCCTGGCGTCATGGCCGTACACTTACAAGCCGGTGTAATGTTCATTTGAAATTAAATGCTGTCAGTGTAATTATTGGGACATTTGCAGCGCGAAGCCACTTGCACATAACCACTTCTGATCACTCGCTTGTTGGACAAATTGTGTGGCTTGGGGAAAAACACACCCGCATTGCACGCACTGTAATAGTGAACACGGTTGCATTTGTTGACTTCCTGCGGTGCTCGTGCCGGAGCGTTCATGCTGCGAACTGTTGGCAAAAACAGCCATGAATTTAAATGGAAAAAACTGCATGCAGAGGGGCGCATAGTGTGTTCCCTGTTGTGTGATGTGCAGGGACTGTACGTTAGCTTAAGATGTAAACAAGGAAAACACTCCTTGTGCACAATAATGTCAACCTTACAACCATTTGTCAATCTGCTGCTGGATGAAGCCCACCCCTCCCCCCCCCCCATGCTGTGCAAGTTACGGAGATTCATTGACGACAATCGTCAGTGAAGTGCCAGACCTGTTGAGAAATCACTCACCGTCGATTGTAGCTGTTGCAGGGATTTCTGTGGGAGATTCTCCATATCTGCGGTTACATTTTTTGTCACGTAGTACACCGTCATGCTTTTATTCCCTTTACCAGGCCTACACCAGCGTCGCCAAGGCAAGTCTGCAGCTCAAGGACCATAAGGATCTTGGCAAGCTTATGAACACCATTGCCTTCCACACAAAGATGGTGGACTCACTCAATGACCTGATGGTGGAGACGTCAGACCTGTCCAATTTCTGGTAAGGGAGTGGGAGGGGGGGAAGTGGTGTATCAGAAGAAAGTTGGGAGCAGTGAAGTAGACACTTCAACAAAGGGGCTGAGTGTTTGGGTTGCGATGCAGCGTGGTCTGTAAGTGCAGGAAATGCAAGGAGAATAATAACGGTGGCTGACGATTGAGCTAAATCTGGACAACATTGTTGCCCTGTTCTCATTTACCTTCCTTTCAGCTTGGATATCTCAATCTTGTTGACCTCTGGTGCAGTTCTGTTTGTTTGTTTTGTCAGTTATCAATGTTAGTGGTATCCTAAAGCATGTTTACATAAGATTCTTCAGATCAGTTTGGCAGTGTGAATTGAAGTTGAAGGTAATGAAAGCAGATGTGTAATTTACAGTAGGTATGTTTAAAAAAAAACTATAAGCAAACAAACAAAACATATCTCAAATCACCATTTTCAAGTGAATCTGTTCGATCAAAAGTTAGGCTAACTGCTATATTTCTCCACAAATCTGGCTGTAAATGTCGTGCTGTACTAGTAACGAATTGGCATGTTCTGTTTACGTGACAACCCTTACTAATTGGCTGTGCCGGGTGGTGGCGGGTTTAAAGACACATTTATATTGACGCAATCTAACCCCCCCCCAAAAAAAACCTGTATTATCGATGCTATACAGTGTTAGAACCCTTCATTTAAGTGGCTTCGTAGTTATTGTTTTACTCCAAAAGTATTTAAGGATACAGAGACTCCACAAAGAATTTCCGCTTATAAAATGCACATTAAAAAACATGTTGAAAACATTATTTTTTTTTGCAACAGCTCAAATTTTAAGGGTTCAGTCACTGGAAAATTGTCCCTCGCAATTCCAATAAATGTTTTAACATACATTACGCTGGTGAACTTGTCCCTGCAATCAAGCTAGCCTGAGGGGTATTGGTATCACGGCTGCCCGTTGGACAGTGGCAGGGTGGCATTTTTCCAATAATGCAACTGTGTTTTGTACCCAGCTCAGACCTCACGGTTTTGCACTCTCGTGTTTACATTCTGTGTAACTCCCAAGTTGGTGTTAATGAGCACCCATGGCAAGAGCATACGAAAGCTGATCCAGCCAGCTGTAACATACAAAAGAGCCGATTGGATTTGACAGTTAAATTGAGCAGCAGGCTAAGGTTGGGTGCTAATAATTTGAAAATTGCCTGTAGAAGGTAGAGCTATTTCCCCCAGCCCCCCCCCCCCTTGGCTTAAGCAGTAATGAAACAGAGCAGACCTTTGTTACAGTAAAGAAAACTTTATCCAGAGCAATGCCATAAATTAGTTGTGGCTGATTTGCCTGAGGTCTAACGTAACACTTTTTGGTAAGGGTTTGAATGACATGGCATTTAATCAGATCAAGTCGTCAAGCCCTGTACGGCCGGATAGGTTTTTTTGTTGTTGCTCTGGGACAAATGTAACACAAACCAGTCATACGACATTTACCTATAAAGGCTATAATGCCTACAGCCTCTATACATTAAACAGTCCCGCTCCACACTGTTTGGATTTTCAGAGAATATTAATGTGAAGAAACCTTGTATTTGATCCAATAGTTTAAATAATTGTAATCACCACCGTGGTTTTTGCCTAAACGTCATAATTGGGCCTATTGCACAATTCTAATTACGACAGTTCAAATTCTCTCATAACTTGGTTGTATTTTTGTTAATGAAGAAATTGATAAACTCTGAAAAATGTTTACACTATGAGATCTCTTTTACCAGTGGCAAAATATAATGGTAGGTTTTTACCCTTTTAACTGGTACAAAACTGACACCATTATTCAAGGCATCATGTTTGCAAAGACCACAACACAAGTAGTCAATAAAGCAAACAAAAATAAGCAACTCTGATAAGGATAATAATATGCACTGTCCTTGAAGTTGATTGGCCCACACCCGAGACGGCTTTCTTTAGAGCCTAGTCCCCATTGGTGTAGGGCCAGATGACACCAGAAGGCGTACAACTCAAAAACAGTGCAATACCAGAGTATTGAGAGTTCTGGGTAAACATTTACACTATGAGATCTCTTCTATTTTTGTTTGCTTTATTGACTACTTGTGTTGTGGTCTTTGCAAACATGATGCCTTGAATAAAGGTGTCCGTTTTGTACCAGTTAAAAGGGTAAAAACCTACCATTATATTTTGCCACTGGTAAAAGAGATCTCATAGTGTAAATGTTTACCCAGAACTCTCAATACTCTGGTATTGCACTGTTTTTGAGTTGTACGCCTTCTGGTGTCATCTGGCCCTACACCAATGGGGACTAGGCTCTAAAGAAAGCCGTCTCGGGTGTGGGCCAATCAACTTCAAGGACAGTGCATATTATTATCCTTATCAGAGTTGCTTATTTTTGTTTGCTTTATTGACTACTTGTGTTGTGGTCTTTGCAAACATGATGCCTTGAATAAAGGTGTCAGTTTTGTACCAGTTAAAAGGGTAAAAACCTACCATTATATTTTGCCACTGGTAAAAGAGATCTCATAGTGTAAATGTTTACCCCGAACTCTCAATACTCTGGTATTGCACTGTTTTTGAGTTGTACGCCTTCTGGTGTCATCTGGCCCTACACCAATGGGGACTAGGCTCTAAAGAAAGCTGTCTCGGGTGTGGGCCAATCAACTTCAAGGACAGTGCATATTATTATCCTTATCAGAGTTGCTTATTTTTGTTTGCTTTATTGACTACTTGTGTTGTGGTCTTTGCAAACATGATGCCTTGAATAAAGGTGTTAGTTTTGTACCAGTTAAAAGGGTAAAAACCTACCATCTGAAAAATGTGTCCCTATCAAAGTGTGACAAAGGATGGATACCTAAAGGGTTTGTGTATGGAGTTGCTGCGAAGGCAATCTAATACAATTTCTTGTTTCTAAAACCAGGGGTGCAGAAACAATTCCCCATTCTGAGTTTTTAAAACGGTCTAGAAAAAAATGCTGCTTTGCCAGTTGTCATAAAAAAATTGTCTGAAATAACTTTTTAGTTTCTAATCCCCAAAGCCTTTCTCTGTGGCCGACATGTAATGTAAAGTGGCTATCGACATAAGGAACTATAGTACGGACGGTGTGAATGTTTTAATTGTGTGTGTGTGTGTGTCTGCATCCACGGGTGGGGATCGTATAGGTTTGTGCTGGGACACAGTTGTACATGACTACATCAGGTCGAATCGCCCTCTTAGACACATGTAGTAGGTAGGGGGGGGGGGTGTTCTACGTGTACTCTGCCTGTAAAGCGGTGAACAGTTAAGCAATACACTTCGAGAGTACAGCTGATGTTCAGACACACAGATTAACATTCTGGGAGGCCTTTTTTCGCACTTTTGAAAGTGTTTTACCTTTTTTATACTACGTCTTGGGTGTTTCGTTTTAAATGAAGTTATCAAAAGTATGCTTTTTAAAGGTGTTTGTTACATTTGTGCTAAAGCCACTCTTCTTGTGGATTGTGCTTTTGAGGGCTGGTGCCATACTAGTCTCATCACCTGACGAGTCTAAATAAAATTTGCTTAATGACCAAACACGGCTTGATTGAAATCTAGACAAGTATGAAAATGATCTGGTATCATGTTACCGGCTGATCGTTTTCACTTATCTTTAGGTGCACGAGCCATTATTACATGTCTGGAGGATAACTTTAATCTTGATTTGAAGCTCTAAGTCTATCACTACCTTGTGCTGTCGTGATATGTTTTCTAAAATAAATTTCTGCCACGTGTCAAGCTCAATGAACACTCCGTATGAAGTCCAAATATGATCTCGGAGTTGGGCACACATTTACTTCATGGGAAAAACATTCCAGGAAGTTACAAAATTAGCACTTTTTGAAATGTTGCTTTCAAGGGGTTACTTATTTCACATTTTCTCAGTCACAAATAAAAAGGATAAAAGCAAGAAAATGTGTTTTTCTCATAAGGCTTGGGAGCAGAAATGGGTGCAGTTGGGTTTGTTCACGTAGGAGTAGCCATTAAGACATGGCTACCAAAACAGAATTCATTGTACTTGAGTAAGAAAAAAAGACAACGAAAACAAAGGGCGGCCTTTAAATCTCTGAGAATATTTTTACGGAAAGTTTTGAGTCAAAAGAAATCCCACGAACTGCCGTTCACCGATGTTGAATGAAAATGGGAAAAAAATGAAAACAACAAACGCCCTTTAAATCTTTCAGAGAATGTGAACCGTAACATTTGAGAGAAGCCTAAAGAAATACCACGAATTTCCGCCGGTCGGTGCCGACCGGTGTAAAACGCAGGCGAACGATACCGGCTACGGATCTGGACTGATGCGCCTCGTGGGCCTCTGTCTCCCCGCCAGCTTTTACAACCGCCCCTTCGAGCGGATGTTCCAGCAGTGCCTGGAGATCCCATCCCAATCGCGTTTCTCCATCGCCTTCCCGTTGGCGTGCTCACACTTCATGAGCTGCACGCACGAGCTGTGCCCGGAGGAGGTAAGTGCGTCGTCGCTCAACATCACGCGCCGCCACCGATCACTCACTCGGCTCACGCAGGCATCTTGATACATCTTCATAAGAGATCCCACTGAGGGATGGTCATTCACTTTCGTTGAGATGGACTCGTATGACCTCCATAGGCTACTGTTGGATTTGTTTCTGTGGTAATAGCCGGCAAGGTGGCTCAGTGGTACGAGTGGCTGGCAATCGGAAAGTTGTGGCTTCAAATCCTAGTTGGGTGGTTGACTCAGCCCATCATCTCTCTGTGGTCCATGAAATGAGTTCCACTTTGTGGGCAAGTTAGCTGATAGGTATATGGATAGACTACAATGGGAATGTGGAATTTCCACCACTGGTTCAGGGCTAAAAATCAGAAGCAAAAATCATAAACATGAATGGAGAAAGTATCAGTGTTGTTGATGGCATAGATGTGTTAAAAACCAATGGTAATGAACTTCACCAAATTATTGAACATATTAATAGAAAAGGCAGCAAAGGAGGGCTCAAAATATATTTCATGAAATGATAGAATATATTTCTTGGGGGGGACACAACCGAAAAACCACCAGAAAGTATATTCCTAGGGCAGTTGATGCAGGTGAGAAGAGGTTGAAGTGCTTTAGGAAAACATAACTTAATAATAAAAAGCAGCATGCTAACCTGCCGAAATAATAATAATGTGTTCATCAGTGTAATTGATCTGATGTGACATGGAACTGAAACTTGGATATTCACAAAGAAAAGTGAACAAAAGTTTAAATGTGTGCAAGCACAGACAGGTGCATTCTTGAAATTACACGGAGGGAAAGGAAGGAGGAACACATGGACGAAAGAACATGCGCCAGTCAAGGACAAGTTATTGATTAAAGCGACATGTCCTGCTTAGGCAGGAATTCATGAATTCCGATTTTTTTTTTACATTAAAATGGCCATCACTTTTTTTGTGGATTGGAGAATAAAATATCGACATGACTTGAGCCCAAAGTGTCTCAACCAAGTAATGGAGTGCCACTCATCTCTGTTGCAATGCTCTGTTGAATGTCAGGGGTGGAAATGATACATTCCCAGTGTAGGAGCCAGTCTTCATAACTTCCCATGAAGTGCTATTATTTGTATCCACCTGGAGAGATGATAGGCAAAGTCATTTCCTGATTAGGATATTAACACCAAAAACTGTAATTGGCTTTGTGTTTATATTTGTAATGTGTTTTATGTTTTGCAATTTGAATGATGCAGCGACATCACATCGGAGACCGCAGCCTCTCCATCTGCAATGTGTTCCTGGAAGAGATGGCCAAGCAGGCGAGGAACCTCATCACGGACATCTGTGCTGAGCAGTGCGCCCTGAGCAACCAGGTCAGACATTTGTTACAATTCATCGACTAGTCTAAGCACCCGATAAGGCCCTCAAAGACTGCACTCGGAAACATTAGCGTTTACATTTCAAATGAGAACGGGGCCCTGCTCACCTCTGTTAGCAGCCCACATTCCTATCACTTGCCAGAATGGACAGTGTTTAAAAAGTGGTGAGATGTTTTGAAGCGAGTTACATGGCACCTAACTGGAATCGTTTTGATAATTGTTTTTTTACCCTTTTATCTGGCAACAAAACTGACACCTTTTTACGAGGAGTCATGTTTGCATAGACCACAATACCTGCAGTCATAATGCAAACAAAAAACACAACTCTGATAATGTGCACTGTCCTTGAAGTTGATTGGTCCACACCCGAGACAGCTTTCCTTAGAGCCTAATCTCACATGGTGTTGGACCAGATGAGGTTCCAATGGTGGAATCGTTTTGTTATAGTAGCGGATGCAAATGGGAACAGGGAAAGGGAATGGCAGGATGCATCTCTAACATGGGGGGGTGGGGGCGGTGTCATTGAGCATACATTCTGGTGCATTATATGTCTAACCCACCCTGGAGCAAGGCCCCCAGCTGCACTGCTTCTCAAGAATTACTGAGTGCTGGCCATGCGTTTTTGGCAATCGACAGACCAAGGCCTTGTAAGACAGCCCAGCCTTTCGAGGCCCAATTATAAACAGCATGTCACAGCAAGCTGTCGCTTATGGGTACCCCCAGAAAAAGTTCAGAAGGGGTTAGGAAGCTGGCTCACAGCACAGCCAGAGGCAATGGATGAAGCCCAGAAATATGGTCATGGATCAGGAGAGAAAATTGACCACAACTGATTGTCAATGGGCGTATTAGGAGTTTATTGTAGTGTGTTAAATGAAAATTCATTCAGTTGAGATTCAAACAAAATTATTACATGTAGTAAGTTGGCTTTATAGACAGCAAAGCAAGCCAGTATTTTACAAGCATTGGATCTAAACTATTGCTTGGCAAAATGTAATATTTCAGGGCAATTGAATTGTAGACATGTCAATACTGTGTCCAAAAACCGAACTTATGGGAAAGGTTTCACCACACCAAGAGAAACGTAAGAGTTATTTCACATCCAGTCATTCTTTTTTGTTGGCTTGTAACTTTTTTGTTTTGAGTAACATTGTTTGAATTTGTAAAAAAAAAAAACATGAATTGCAATGCACTCTTATAAAACAGCAGTGCTATAAATACACTGTGTGGATACACGCTCGGAGCAACCGCACTGTTCACGTTACGCCGATGATTTCTTGCAAGGCAAAGCACCACACGCGTGTCCTATCTCCGCATCTCTCTCCACTCACTTGGGCCTGCGGTATGCTGGATACTGTGAGTTTTGCGTACCCTAACCCTTGGAAGAGAAATAATTTAAATCCACGTATAAATAGCACAGACGCTGCTACGAACGATCTCGGGCAAATAATTTGAGAAATGTTCATTTTGCACACCCCAATTACGTTATTTAATTGCCTTAATAGCAGGTACGTTTTAAAAAATTACTTTACGGGAAACATTCTGTTATTTTTGCTGAAGCACAGCATCTTAAAAAAATATATATTTCAGGAACCAATTTTCATTTTTTGGTATTTCCTGACTGCTCCACTGTTATTTTGTATAGACGAGCTTCAGTATCTGTCCAACGAAATGCCAGTGACCGTGAATGTGGTCTGATGGGAACATGGAATAAATTTGCAATTATAATCCCTATGTTGGTCTCAAAAGTATGCTATTTTCTGTTCCAGATATATGAATTTAGCAAGTTGACATTTCAATGCATTTGGGAACATTTTTCGAGCACTTGCGATTTTAAAGGTTATGAACATTATTTACCTGGTGTCGATTGCTGTCGTTAACATCCAAATATCACTCCCCGAAACTGACGGCCATTGCTCTCGTCAGGTTCGCGAGATTACTTAAAGCAGATGTCAAGTGCAAGTTGGATTCAGTGACTGAATCTCACATATTCCACTGGGGTTTTTGTTTCTGGCAGTGGTTTTTTGCCGACATTCCTTGACCATGCACGCTTGTGAATATCTTCAATCAACCCCTTGATGAACTGGCTCTCCTTGTTCTCATTTGTTCCCCGTGTCTTCCGTCCATTGTACATCAGCTGCTGCCAAAGCATTCGGCCAAGACCATTAGCCAGGCTGTGACCAAGAAAGCCAAGAAGCAGGCGGCCAAGAAGAACGAGCCGGAGAAAGAGAAGCCAGGGGTGGAAAGCATGCGCAAGGACCGCCTCATCATCACCAGGTGAGAGTGCCCACCTAACGCCCTCACTGTCCTCTCGATGCCCGGTCGTCCCACTCTTCACAGAACCTGGGTCCCCACTCTCAACCATTGTGGTGATAGCCTCGGTGGATGTTGGACTGTTTGGGACCACTTGCAGCAGTCAAGATTAAATAAAATAAAAAAACAATGTTTTTGATGGGTTGAGTTAACATCCGACCTTCAGGTTGTCAGATGAGAACTCTGACCAGAGCACCACCCAGCTGGAGACTCCATCATTCGCCGCGATGAAAGTATCCCCGACGTTGGGTACTCGCAAAAGATGTCCATTCATTATCAGCTTTCTGTTTAATTATTAGATAAAAAAAAAACTATATTGAATCAGCCCTTTGTGATTTCATATGCATTCAACACAGCTTCATTATTATTATGGCATGATGTACTTTTACACACTAAGTTTTGAGTATGCTGAGAGGTTGCATTAATTTGCATTTGCGGCATTCCCCACTCTTTATGACCATTTTACAAATTACGTTTTTGTCACTTGACCGCAGCATGGACAAGCTGCACACAGCCTTGGCTGAGCTGTGCGTTGCCATCAACTACGTGCCGACCTTTCAGATATGGGAGCACACCTTCACGCCCAAGGAGTACCTCACCAGCCACTTGGAAGCCCGCTTCACCAAGTAAGGACAAGGCCTGCCTCTACACCCGTCAAATTGCGGCCTATGTGGCCTGTGTACTCAACGGTTTGTTTGTCCACTGCCTCGTGCTTCACGATGAACGAGCTTAAACGCTTTGTGCTCATTAACTTAGCTCACTAGGGGCACGTCCATGGTATTTCTTTAAGACGTAGATGCCACCGGTGGAGGAGAAATAGAGCAATAGACCACACATTTTCAGCATGCCCTTTGCTGGGGTGTCTCAATTCAAATGCGGCAGAAATATAACATGTGTATTTCCTTACACTTAACTTCACCTGTGTGCCCACAATTATTTCATTGGCAAAAAAGAAATATCTAAAGTCCTCAACAACAAGGAAAAAAACCTCCCGAAAGCGCTTGAAGGATCTGCAATTGTCAGAGGTAGTTCTGTGATATCCAGTTCCATTGGCCATTCTCTAACACGAGAGGGGTTGCACTGTTTTGCGAGAGATCTGAATGAATTGATTTGTCTCATCACATGATTTCAATAGCACAATTGCAATAAAATTGGGGGAATATTTTTTTTAAATGAATTGTAATATAAGTATTAAATTGTAGCATTGTGGTAAGTTGGGCTGGTATTGGTGACACATGCAGCTTATGTTGTGATTGTGCAGGACTGGGGAAGGCTACTTGTGTTATTGAGGCGAGACTCACCCAGTAGGACTCTCAGGTGGTCAGTATGTATCTAAGTAATCTCATTGTATATAACTTTTATATATATTTGTTCCCCAATGTAATTCAAATGTTCTATTGACATTATGCCGTGAGATGAAGAATCGATTTGGAAATCTCGGAGTTTTTGTGTGTGTAGTCATTGGTGACTGGGCTAAGACCATCAACTCACTGCACTTGAGAACCTGATTCAATCACAGACCGCTGCCTGGATTCAAACCCATGCTCTCAATGGTGCTGGCTCAACGCTCTGACCTCTGAGCCACTTCGCTAACTCCTATTGTCCGTTTTCGAGTTTTATTTCGTAACGTGCATTTTTTTTTTTTATGCATTGGTATCATCTTGTGTATCAGAATACTCAATAAGGTATTCGCCAAACACCCCATGATTGACCCTCCTTACACATGTTTGAGACTCGGTAAGGCTTTCCTAGATCGAGGACAAACATTGTTATTGTTTTTTTTTGTATTATTGCAGATCCATTGTGGGAATGACCATGTACAACCAGACAACACAGGACATTAACAAGCCCTCAGAGCTCCTGAACAGTGTCAAGGCCTACATGTCTGTGCTGCAGGGGCTAGAGGACTTTGTTCACATTGATATCACTCGGGTCTTCAACAATGTGCTCCTGCAGCAGACTCAGCCTATGGACAGCCACGGAGAGCCCACCATCACCTCTCTCTACAGCAACTGGTAGGTGCATAGGATGCTGCACATGCCCGCGAGAGAGGCTTTCTGCGGTTGGCCAATGGGTGCAGCTTTTTTCAAAGTGAATATAGTTTCAAAGCAAAACAAACGTACAGTTACATTGACTGTGTTTCCATGAGGAAATGGGAGAAACTACTCAACTAACTCAAATTAAAATTGCTTCATGTTTAGTTGGAAAAGCTGCGCATTTGGGAGTTGTTATGATTCGTTGTAAATCATCGCGCGTCACTTGCTTCTACCTCATTTGCTTTACCCTAAATTCGATTATTACAATTATTATAAAGGATGTTCATGTTCATCCTCATCATGAGGGTAGGTATGTTTATTTTAAACTTAAAGGGACTACCTTTCTTATGTGTTGCATCCATTTTATAAACAATATTGTGAATATCTTATTTATGTATGCTTGCACACTCGTACTTAGTGCCTATAGTTAGGAGGCATTACAATGTCGTATAGTTTTTACTCCAAAGATGCCATGTGCACCAACATTTTGTTTTGAACATAGTGAGATGGCAAAAAAGTTCAAGTATATATATATGCAAGTGTATGTATCCATCCCAATGACTATTTTATTTTTCACCATGTGCAGTGTTTATTTTTCCAACATTACAATTATTTTAGGTTAATTAACTAGATTTCATGCTAGATATGGGCGAGTTTGGATATGGCACGTGTTCACCTGACCCATCTTCCTTTCCAGCTAATATGAAGTACCACTTCATGGAAAGCCAACTGTGGCCACGTGATGGTTAGATTGTCCCCCACCATGGGAATGTGGAATTTCCTCTGCTGTCTAAGGGGCACAAGAAGAGATAACAGCTACCCTCATGCTCATTTGAGAACAGAGACACTTCGACTTTAATCTTTTTTTTCGCTGAAGATTTTTCGGAGGAAAAAAAAAACCACATGAAACATCCTAGACTGTAAATATCCCTTCTCCGCCCTGTCTTGGACATGTCTCACAGGTACCTGGAGGCCCTGCTGAGGCAGGCCAGCAACGGTCTCATCGCATTCTCGCCTTCAATGAAGTCGTTCATCAACCTGCCCTCTGAGAACCACGACCTGCCCTTCAATGCAGAAGAGTATACTGACATCACAGGTGAGCAGCGCCACAGTAGCGCCAGACGCTGAGTGAAATCACATGACGCGTTGTTTGCGTGTAGAAAAATAACGTTTGAGAACAATATTTTTCAAATGTATTGTGCGCTGCTTCCAGCTGACATATGTTCCGTCTGTGCCAATTGAACATTGAAAGGTTCATGGACACCCGCTGTATGAGCATTCAACAGATCCAATGTGCAATGCATTAACCATTGCACCAATGCTCGACTGAAGAAAGGGTATTAATACAAGTATAATGGCAATGAAGCCACGATTGGAGAATTGTTTTATAATTTCAGTTTTGAAAGCTTGCCTAGTGGTAATTGTGTAAAGTCGGAGAATGTTGCGTTGGCATTCACTGTACACTTACTCCAATGTAGCCAAAAGCAGCTGCATGACATACAGATCAACCGTTATGTGTTTCCATGTGGATAGTTAGGATTTAATTTGATCACAGGGCGAGCCAATGTACAAAAAACATGCCAGCAGGGCATGTGTATGAAATAGAGAGGACTTAAAAAAAAAGAAAATGTCAGAGATTTTAACATGACATCTAACTGTATCAGCAACTGAGAACTTTGTACAATATTAACGGTATTCATCTCAGAAATGTCATGCATATATTTTTTCCTTGTCGTATTTGTTTTGTTATTTTTGTCATAATTTCAGTGTGAAAAAAACAGTAAACTAGAGTCAAATTCCTTTTATTTGCAAAAGGTGTGGATTGCAGGGGAAGAACTGGAAACTTTAAATTAAAGGCATATGGGAATGCTGGTTATTGTTACCGAGTTCCATATTGAGTTATTTAATGCATCACCAATACCATGCATGGAATTATACATTGTCAATAGTGTCCCCACATGCCCCAGCCATCACTAATTCATTCATTCTTTGGTGTAGTATCCTTGAACGCCTCTCATGAATAGCTTTGGAGTACAGATGTAAATGTATGTATGTATGTTGAACGTCTCTCGCACCGTACGCAGGCAACCATACTAACCCGAGGTGTGGAATCGTCCAGTCCTGTGCTTTTTTCGTGTATTTGTATAATGTTATATCAATGTGCAAGGTGTACACAAAGGCATCATCCATTTTTAAACATGCATAATTAGGCAGCAGTTTGTACTGCATGCTCGAATTCTTGCGATTATGTGAATAATAACGTGTTTTGAAAAAAAATAACGTAAGTGATCTTCAACAACACATGACAAATAATTATAAACAATCTCATTGGTGAACACCTTAGACTGCCTCATATCACAATATGATGTGCAATTTCCAACGCAGACATAAGAAAGGTTTAAATGTATATCATAACAGCATCATGCCAAGTGTGTGCATGTGCAGTTATATTGACCCAGCTCAAACTTCTGTCAAATTAATAATTGATTAATAATGGATGATATCTCATTGGACACCCTGTAGCTTGTGTAAGTGTACATTTTCCGTGAGGATTTGTATAATTCTTTTGCTTCAAAACATAGCTGCGTTACAACCACCTGCTGATACAGATTCCAAGAATGAATGATGTTTTACCAAAGGCAATTTAGCATGCATTGGTTTGCAGCGAAGGTTTGTTTATGTAGGATCGGGAGAGGTCTGTAGTCCCTGTGGGGCGTAATATACACAGGTTTCACATCTCACACGCACGTGTGGATGGTAAGCGATGGCGTGTTGGCAGCTGAACGGAAGTGGTCATCCATAATTGTGCTGTGTATATATATATTTTAACAGTTTTTACAGAGGCGGTACTTACACGCGATAATGTATCTTGTAGCCACGAATCTAAACTTTACATTAAATAATGACAAACCTTACATTGCACAGTTTCAGCGGTCAGTGGATGAAATGGCTTAGTGAAGCAAAATGATGACGATGGTTATTCAAGTTGCATTCCACCGAGTGCATTTCCATTCGCAGGATTGTCTCCTTTTTCACTCAGGGTGAGCGGAAAGGATTCTTAAAATGATTGCTCTTGAAAATGTTGTTTAGGCATTGAAAGATAAAAAAAAGGCTTTACCCTTTCTGGTATAAAAACAGGATGTGTTAAGATGCTCAAACACCACGTAGACACCTATTGCAAGGCATCAGGTCTACATGAACCACACATGTGGTAAAACATGGAAACATATATGCTTTTAGAATTGTATGCACTGTCCTTAAAACTGATTGGCCTATCCATTAAATATGCCGACAAAGTAAACGTGGTCAAGCCAATGTGTTGCATTTTGGCTTTTGTTCGGCAGAAATATTCGTGAAGCTAATTTTTCATTGTGCTTAATTAATTTTAAATAGTTAAACAGGCAGACCTCGTAGAATGTGGGGGTTACGTTCCTGGAAAATGCCGTGTTGGGCAAAACCTTGTTCGACAAATAATAGAGCTTGTGGGAAAAATAGGGTTGTGTGTTCCTGGGTCTGAAACTATCACCCCCCCTCCTTTGCTTGACTAATTCTACGTGATTTCCGTACTTCTTATTGCGCTAAAGGATGCCGAGTGCGTACACTTTATTTTTCAACTCCACCTCGACACAAAACCCCTGTCTCTATTCCTCTTTTTGTGGCACTCTCACGCCCGACGCACGCCCCTGACACTGTCACTTGATGAACGTGTTGATGATAATTCACCATCGGGGTGTCCGTCTGATTGACGTCCTCAACCAGTGGATGGCTACATGCATGCGGCAATGTATGAACATTTGCGTTGTGCAAATGTATCGAGTGTGTTACATTATGAGACCAAAAACATACATGGTAAATACATCGTTCTCATCACACCTTACAATGGATGCAGCACTCGGCGCACTACTATGCTATGTGGAGATAAGAATCTATCTTTTGCAGAGCGTTGACTGTTACCTCCAAATCGGCCTGGGTTTTCTCCAGATAATCTGGTGTCCTCTCACATGCCAAACACTCATTCATGGATTTGGCCAAACATCCTTTAGGGACCTCCTGACTCTCAGTGATCTTTTCCTGGGAAATAAATGGAATTTATGTTATAATTATAAAAAATAAAAAACAAATAATAAGTTGTCTTGGGGAGGACTCTTCACTAGAAAGGATGATGGCCCATGGACACGAGATGCGAATTGGGGCATCACATGACCATGAGAGATGGCGACAACACAGCGAGGCCTTCATATAGCAGTGGACATGCAAGTCCGATGATGATGGTGATGAATTGTGGCCACGGTGAGACCGTTTTGGAAAACATCAACACATTCCCTTTGAGCATTTACTGTGGCTTTGTGTATTCTAATGTAGAGAGGTGCACGTGTATGCTTCTGTACACAGAGATGCGTGCCTTGGCTGACCTGATGGGACCCTATGGCATCAAGTTCCTGAATGAGAACCTGATGTGGCACATCTCTTCCCAGGTCACTGAACTCAAGGTGGGTACTTACAATGACATGTGTCAGCTCGCATTGCTTAAACACTCCCAGGTAAATCCATCCTCAAAGGTTGGCGAGTTATACTGCTCATCATCGCTGAGCTTTCACCATTATCACTCACCGTGTCGGTGTAACATTCTATTTCATTTAACGGGTTTTATGTTTTCAAATTTATTTGGAATCTCTATCAATCGTGTGCCATTTTTCGTGTTGAATTTTGCATGTTGAATGTGAAATAACTTTTCTTCCATCACGTGCACACATATTGTATTAGAGCATGACCTCGGATGTTAACACTACACAGGTGGTGCATGTGAATGCAGCAGTGTGTTTATATTTTAATTTCTTGCAGCTCAGACGTGGCCACATTTTGGTGATCATGCTTTCAGACTATTAACTCGCTACACTGGAGAACGTGAATTGATTATAGGGTGGTCGCCTGAGTGTGAACCTATGAGCCTAGTGGTACAGTCTCAATTCAGTACTGTTACACAAGCCTCTGGGTCGTATCCTGTAAAATTCACATTTTTTTATTGTTATTTATTTTATGTCACCCGATGTGTATGGCATTTTATTTTGGCGCACCGATCATGCTAATACTACGACGACTTCAATCAATAAAAACAATTTGCCTTTTAAATGCTTGAGGCTTTTAAACGCTTTGAGGCTTCTTAAAAACTTCATGGGGAATTGTACTTATAACTTTGTTTTGACATGGTCATGCCCAGTGCTTGTTTTCAGGTCAAGTGCTGTGTGAAATAACTGGCTCAGCGGGACTGCAGTTACAGCGTTAGCAGCGAGCTTTCAGCACCTCTTGAGAAATGCGGTGTTTTCCAGAAAAATGAAACGAGTTCTGCAGAGAATCGTGAAACACTGCCGAGGTCTCCTGATAGCCCTGCTCCACTGGTGTTCAGGCTTCTGAGAAAACTCTCCCAACACTAACATATGTTAATATGACAAGCAATGCGTGTGGTTTTGATTAGAGCGGGTTATATTATGACTTTTTAAATTGATATATATAAAAAAGGTGATAATATTTAATTAACTACATTTACAATCTTATGTTAATAGGTTTTTGCCCTTTTATCTGGCAACTGCATACATTATCAGAGTTGTCTTTTTGTTTGCATTTTGACTGCAAGTGTTGTGGTTAATGCAAACATGATCCCTTGTATAAAGGTGTCAGTTTTGTTGCCAGATTAAAGGGTAAAAACCTATTACTATATTTTGCTACTGGCAAAGGAGGTCTCATAATTTACAATCTTAGTTTTACACTTTTATTTTTTGCACATTGTATTTTTATTTGAGCGATTTTGTGCCACGTATCTTCTCCCCATATCTCTCCTTGGCAAAGTCTGTATTAAAATGGGCTCCCTGGCTTAAGCAATGATTAACTCTAGTTGACTTTACATTACTGTGAACGTCATCACCTTAATATTTAACATTTTGTCAGGCTTAGCGATGTGCATGTCCTTAAAACACAATTTCACAAGTACACGTAGCTCTCTAGAGTTTTTATATTCATAACATTTTGTCCTTATAATGTTTGGTCACGCTGTCCTTACGCCCTGGTACGAAGTATTCCTGCACAGGTTCACATTTACCCGAACAAGTTAAGTGATGATGGGGTCTTTTGTTGTCGTCACATTTTCCTTCTTGCGTGATTAATTACTTACTCGTCGTCGTTGTCAAATTGCTCACTCTGTGCAGGGTAACATTCACTTTGACGTCATATCATGCACCCTGGTGTTTGGGGAAATATCACACAAAGGGAGCATGGAGGGTTCTTAAACATTCACTTACCAAAGTAGTAGTGCGACACCACCCAGTAGACGGTTGTGAGGCAGACTGCTGCTGCTGTCACACCACAAATAACAATGAAAAAGTCCCAACACATTCATCCAAAAACAGATGTGGCCCTAAAAGGAAGAGAAAATATCACAAGGCGACGTTTCAAACAATGGTCCTTCTTCATAGCACCTGTATACAACATCACGTAGCCGTGTACAACATATCATTACAAACAATATTATATCATCATCTCAGTGAGTACCTTAAAGGGATTGACTTGTTAATTCATATTTGTGCAACAACCAGATATATCTTATGGAGGGACACAACTGGAAAACACAGCAGAATATGAGTAACCGAGCGATAATGTTGGTCCATGCGAAGGATCTGGGTGGATTGTTGCATCGGCTGACTGAGGGGTGGCGACAGCTTTCGAAGACCATCATCCAGCAGTGGATTGATCATGGCTGATGATGATATTTGCTACATTAGTCGTACAGTTTAAAGTCCATGTGGGGGTCGACTTAGTCCAGCATTCATCTGAAATCAACAAAATTAGCATAACTGTTGGAAAATAATAGTATTTGTCCAATAAAGAAACTGGCCTTCCACAGAAATATGGAATTTTCACCATTGGCTCAGGTCAGCCAATGAATATGAGTGCCACCCAACACTCGCATAATGAGTGAGACACTTGGCTTTAGCAGTAATCAATATTGTGCTGTGATTGTATTCCTTTTGGAGAGAGACAGCATCTTAAAATTCAAGGAAAAGTCTGAACATCTCCAGAGAATTAAACTTGTTTTTATAAAATATATTTTTTATATTCATATTTGTTCACGTAACATTGACTCGCATCGAAGGCGTTTTTTTATTTATCAGACTTGGCAACCCTCCTTGGCTGTGCCACATTGTGTCTAGATGCCTTGACCATATCCAGTGCAAATTATCCAAGGTTGTTTACGTTACAGAAGGTCCCAAACTAACAAAAACAACCTCTATGAATTGCTCCCACTCTTTAGTTTATCATTAGTTCCCATTGCATATAAACACAGTGTAATAAATTGCTTAGCTGTTTTTTTTGTCCATGCACAGCCTAAACAATGCTCAGCGGTGCTTTCAAAACTTAAACATTGCTCGGCAGTAACCTTTAGCCTGAATACAAAGATCGGAGATGCATCATGGTGGCGTTGGCTTCAAATGTTTACACTTTAGCAGAGGGCTGGACTCGCAATCAGGGGTCGACCTTAGAGCTCAGTATCCCTAAAGGTCGATAAAATAAGCACCTTGTTTTTGGAAGTAAATAGCAGTTGTCGTTTAGACTCCCATCACAGCAATGTGGTAATTTTGTACCACCAACTCTGGCCACCAGTGGAGATTCGCACTGCCTAATACCTAATTGAGCAGGGAGAGAGTTGAGTTATTATTCTCATCGCACATCTGCAGGGGCAGTAATGTGTGTGTATGCAGCACCCGGTATGGGCGTATGGCAGAAAAGCATCAGAGCCAGACTAGCGCATGACAGCTGTAGACATTTTTAGGGTTTCAATTGCAGTCAATTGGACCCTGAAAGAAAAACTGTAAAAAAAATGTAATATCGTATGACACAAAAAGCTATCTCAGAAAGGTACAGCATGTGCTGCGGTGCCAACATTAACGAAGTGCGTTCATTGTTTAAAGGTTACAGGATAGCATTTCAAATGTGTTATACCACAAAGCTGAGGCTGCCACTCTGCTTAACAACCCATAATGTGAGAACACCTTAGGAAATGACAATGCCACGGCCTCGCCACACGCACACAGCGGATGGCATTTGAGCACAAAGCAGAGTTGCCGCTCCACCAAAGCCCCATCATCCATCTCGGGTGACCCGTGCTCGGCTTTGGACGCTCTGCGTCACGTTTTGACCTAAGGACTTCAGATGCGGGCCCAGCCGCGCTTGCCCAATAGCAGCAGCAGCAGCCGCAGTGCCGTGTGGAGAGCCCCGCGCGTTGGCAATAGCTGCTGCCTGTACGCACGCCGATCGGTTCCCGGCAGCGCCAAGCGAATTTGGGTGTGGACCAAAATGCGTCGTGTGAAGCGGGCATAGATAGATCCTGAATCTGTTGGTGGGGGTTTTTCCCCACATGTCAACGGTGGTGTGAGCTCTTAATGCACACCACGGGAAAGCGGTTGTTGATTTGGTGATGTGTGAGAATTTAAATGCTTTTTTTGCAACTAACAAACTGCTGCTGGTACCAGCGCAGGTGTTAATGTAAAATGTTCTCTTTCCATTTAAAGCTTTCGTGACTGCAGGGATTCATCTTCTTGGTTCTTTCGGTAAAGTCACGTAGAAGGGAAATAATAAAATAAAATAAATAAAACAATAAAATAATTCTCACGACGTTTCGGCCACAACGCAAGCAGCCGTCCTCAGGTGAAGAACAGGTCTGTCAAGTAGACAAGTAGACAGACCTGTTCTCCACCTGAAGACGGCTGCTTGCGTTGTGGCCGAAACGTCGTGAGAATTATTTTATTATGTTTTATTTTTATTATTTTATTACTTCCCTTCTACGTGACTTTACCGAAAGAACCAAGAAGATAAAATGTTCTCGTTACGCAAACGGTTTGTAAGAACGTCTTGTTATTTACATTTTAGTGATGACTTTGTTTTTTTTATATTTAGGATTGAGAGTGCACCAATGCAATTATAAATAATGTTTGAAGTGGATCTTATCTTGGCTTCAGAGGTGTCTCTAACATTTATTTGAATAAGTAAGTTGCTTAAAACCTCACATTTTCATGCATCCCTTCCTCATTTATATAAATAAAGACCTTAATCTGTATGTATCTCTCAAAAACCTCTCGGGTACTTCCCGACAAGGTAGAAAGCTGAAATGTGGTACATAGGTAGCTTTTATGACACAAACAACAGGAAAAAAATCAGAAAATCGAGATTTTTCATTTGAAGGCCCCCAAATCTCGATTTTAAGTGCCCCATAAACATGTTTGTGCGTGTCATTCAGAAACCGTTCAAGATATAACACTGCAGTTTGTTCAACTGATAGAGCGTTAAATGGCAAATTACATGAAAGTGAGAACTAATGTTCTATATTTTATTGTTTTTGAGATATTTCTGATTAAACCGGTTTTGAACTAAACAAATCCACATTTTATTTGATGCTCAAATCTAAATAATTCGAAAACGGTAAAAAATTGGAGCTTCCCCTGATAGAGTATTAAGTTAATTAATTTTTGTTCTTTCTAATAAATAAATAAAACTGTAATCTTTAAATTGAGCGGTTTCCGATGGGTTCGTCTTAAAATCGAATAAGTTGAATCAATTCGTGAACACATTTTTTGCGAAAAAATGCACATTTTTGGAGTAGTTATTCGTATCTGATCGTAGATAAAAGTTGTAACAAATCATATTAGCTTAATTATATTTATTGAAAACTTTTGCCTGGGGAAGACATTTTATTAACTCGTATTATATAATGGGAAACTCCACACTGTTAATATTGAAGAGTGAAGCCTGCATGAACTCGCCTTTGTATTGTGTCATTAATAATCATGTTTATCCTAACACTATGTATCATTAAACTGGATTTTATACTGAATAGCAACATACCCCAGTGTGCCTAAAGACAAACTTTTCAATAATTGTCTCTTACCAGCTTTGTCATCAATCGAAAGCGATGTGATAATATAATTATTTTTTCCAGGATAGCCACACTCAATCATAGGATTCATTTTCAGGAGGGTCCTGCGTTGGGTTTTTATGTTAAGATGTTGTCAGCCAATGAATGAGTGTTTATACAAGTGGAAGGAAACCGGAGCACCTGGAGATAATCCTCAACACTATCCCCTTACAGATGGAAACAGGTGGTGATTATTCCATTTGCTGCACTGCCTTCTCCTGGCGAGCCAGGGTATCGCACCTTGATGCCACCAAGGAGGGAGTTTAGCAAAATTTGTGCAATCCACCAACCGGTGCTGGATTACAGGCATGCGCCACCATTGCCCGGCAAAGAAGTAAAGATGTGTGGACAGATGCATGCTGGGAATTATAGTGAGGCAGAAAGAAAAACTGGTGAATTGGAGAACAGAGTCGATAGAACTAATGTCAAGTTAGTGGGCTTGGACAGAACACATATTACTAGAAGGAATGTTGGCCAATTGAAGAGATGTGGTGATTGAATAGCAGCTAAAGGAGGCAGTTTGCTAGAGACAATGACCACCTGTCCATTGGAGCATTGAGAGAGATCAGCTTTTGTGCAGGAGCGAGATGGAGTGTGACATAGAGGGTTAATAAGGAACAGTGGAATTATGGGGAGCCCTTTATCCAGCAGTGGATAGATCATGGCTGGTGGCGAGATGTTAACTACTTTGCCAGTTATACAGGAGTGCGTGGGTTTGATCCTGACCCTGATGCTTGCTCTATATTTGGAGTTTGCATGTTCCCCCTGTGGTCGTGTCGATTTTTCTCAGGATCCTACGTTTTTTCCCTCCACATTCAGAGTATTTGGTTGCTATACATTTACACACGATAGGGTACTTCGTTGAGCTTTTTATTTGTGGCCAAGTGTAGTTCGATGTTGATTAATATATCTCAAGGGCTTGCTGGAGAGTTGCATTGTGGTCATAAGCTAGATATAAAAGTGTAAAGAGAAACAAATGAACTGCTAATTTTTATTCCAAAGCCATGATTATTCTACTTTCTGGATGGTGTGTGTGTTGCGATACGCAGAAACTTGTGATGGAGAACATGGAAGTGCTCTCTCAGATGCGCACGAGCTTCGACAAGCCCGAGCAGATGGCATTGCTTTTCCGTCGTCTGACTTGTAAGTGTGACACCTCATCGCAGGGTTTCAGCGACTTGCCATCGTGAGGCCATTCACTGTGTTGGTGTGTACAATGCACATGCTCTCTCCCAGGAGCTTAGCTATTTCCATTTGCTGTCAGAAACCCAGCTTGTCAGACAGTGAAATGTAGGATGGGGTTAAGGACCCTGGGCCTTTAATTTAGGACGAAAATCAACTGTGGAACCTTAATATCCAGATTACCAACTGGAGAAAATGTTACCATCTAAAAAAAGTTAATATAGCAGCCAAGCTTTTAATGTTACAAATTGTCTAATTTAAATAAATTGCCAAAATCAGCTTTGCAGATCATGGTACTTTTTATCCGGATAATATTAAATGTAAAATGTTTTCTCAAATGTATTTGTTCTTCCATAACCTGCTGTTAATGTTTCCATTTATGGATCCTGTTTACTCATTTAAAAAATAGTAATTGTAACAAGTTGAAACGTGCATTCTACAGTGAATTTTGCACGTCATTATTAACATCTTTTTTATGTTTGCGTATTAAAACATTTAAGCATCAACTAAAACAGACATTGCGGCTTGTATACGATCACTGGTTTATGTCACGTTACACACAGATCAAAGGAAATGTTCTGGATTTTTTCCATTTTGCTTTGTCCACGATTGGTACACAACTAAAGGAATCTGCCTGAGTTATATGTAAGTAAGATCTAGTGATTTTTCTTGCGTGGAAGAAAGATCTCCTGCCTTTCGTGTGCAAACAGCTTGGTGCCATGTTTATGTTGGGTTTGAAAAATTTTGTTCTTGGAGTTCATGAACAATAGCTCTGGCATATGCTCAGATCTTAGATAATGTTGCCAATTTGCAGATAGCATTTTATATTTAAAGAACATCACATGACAGTAGTTGATGCACATGAGGGCCAATTGATCTTTTCGGGAAGAACATTTAGTTTTTTGCGTAGCTCCTTTTTTAATCGAAAGTGTTGTTGAACAGATTACCTTCCAACTCTGCAACACTGCTCTCTGAAATAACCTTATTGGGGATTTAACCTGAGCAGAGTCAGCCTATTGGCATACTTCCAACATTTTCAACATTCTGGCTATCATCACACCGTTTAAGCGATGGTAGCTCCATCGTCCACATTTATCGTTTCGCAATAGTTATAGACTGTACTGGGGGATCAAAAACACCCCACTGCTTTCACATCTTGGTGAGTAAGGGTTCACCATCTTGCATTCCTGTGTGAGGAGGTTAAGGAGTTTACAACTGACCTCTGAGTAACTGGAGTGCAGAAATTGAAAAAGATTGGAAGCCATTTTAAAAGTATAGCTGTCACAAAGGGGTGGGGGGGGGGCAATCAATGTCCCCGTTTTGATTGTATTGCAGTTGTATCTTGGTACACAACACTAAATTATCTTTATTTTACCAGGTAAGGCCCACTGAGCTACATAGCTCTTTTTCAGAAGTGTCCTGGCCACAAATGATAGCTCAACGAAGTGGCTTATCACTTGTAAAAACGCCAAAGAGCTTGCACATTCTAATGGCCATAAAAAAAAAACTGTCTGCCAATTTAACGGAGGCTGATTGTATTACGCCGAGCAGATGTATGTAATTTTCCAATAAAGTGACTACATAAAGTGACTGCTAATATCAATGTAATGGATAGCACATTGAAAGTGGGGGGTGCGGGGGAGTTTAAAAAGTTAATTTTAATCAAATTATCTGAAACCACAAAAGACATGCTGAGAAAGAGTTTAGCCGAAAAGATGCTAAACTACATATTGAATACACATAACTCTTTAAAACGATTAGGAAAATTAATTAGCAAAAATACTCAGAACATGGCACAAACAGGTTTGAAGACGTCATAGCAAGCAATTGTTGTATAAAAGCACGATTGGTTATTCACAAAATGGTAACCTTAAGGGAGAAAGATGAAAAAAGAATGCATGATAGAGATCAAATTATAAAATGAGTGCAGTAATTGTTATGCGGATTTATATAGCAAATAAAAAACATCTCAAGAATTTAAATGTTTTCAGATGAAGAGGAGGAAGTTACAGATGTCACATTTCAAGAAGTCTGCCCATCACAGTTTGCCCAATAGGAAAGCTCCTGAACCAGCTGGTATAACTGTAGAAATCATCAGAAGTGGGGCCAGTTGTAGGAACAATTAGCAGACGTATTTAATACATGTGTAATGCGGGCGTAAGCGACCTTCCGGAGGTGACGTCACGGGGGGTGGAGTCATGTGACGTGGGGGTAAGGTTCGGGGCTTTAAGCGGGTAAACCGGAAGGGGAAGTCAGTCGGGGTGTGAGCGGAAAAGAGTGAGGCCACGCGGGCAAGTGTGGAGAAGGGGGGGGCGCCGACGGCGATCGGGAGCCAACCCCGAAGATAAGAGCAAGCTGCGGAGTGGTGTGCAGCTGGGGAGGAGACAGCCAGGAGGGCTGCGAGTTAGAGGCAGCGGTGTGGCTGCCAGGAGGAGCTGCGGAGAGAGAGAGAGAGGGGGCTGCTTGATAGAGGCAGCGGTGTGGCTGCCAGGAGGAGCTGCGGAGGGAGAAGAGCAGCAGAGAGTACAGCCAAGGGGGGCTGTGTGAGAGAAACAGCAGCGGAGCTGCTGTTGGGGATCGGGCCGACATTGGAGTCAGCACCGTGGAGAAGCTACAGAGTAAAGACAGCCGTGTGGGTGTACAGCACGAACCGAAGAATAAAGGACACTGAGCCAGACATCGTGGTCCAGTCGTTTATTACACTGGTGTCGGAAGTGCAACGGCATGTCGAAACAAGTGAGGAAGAAAGTTAATCCGGCGCCTGCATCGGCTTCTTCGTCCGACGACGACGAACTCCCTCCAACCACGGATCCTGTTGGGGTGGTGGAGGAGAGCCAGGCTGAGGCGACCACGGGAACGGGTGTGGAGGATGTTGGCGCGGTGGCGGGTCCGTCGACATCATCAGACGCGGATCAACGATGGCAAGCGATGGCGGTACAACTGGAGGCACTTCAGGACGTCCTGGCGCATCTATGCCATCTCGTCGCGCCAGGGACGATGGATGATGCAAGTGGTGCTCCGCGGGCCGCCACGTTGCCTGTCCTGCCGCCGCCATTGCCCACGCGGCAAGAGGCCGCCATTTTGCGCGCTCCGTGGCGCCAAACCGCCATCTTGGCCACGCCGCGGGCCGACGCCATTTTGAATTTGCCATCACAACCACCACCATTGGAAGACGGCGGGAAGAGGAGTCGGAGTCGCCACCTTACAACAGTTAAAGAATTTTCCGTCGGTGGGGACTGGAGCGCGTTCGCCTGCCGCTTCTTGGCGGCGGTACGCACAGCAAGATGGACCGATGCGGAGGCTTTGGAGGTGTTGCCGACTCTTCTGGACGACGAATCTGTCCGATTCTTCCGTTCCATAGCGACCGATAAGAAGGCAACTTTATGTGGTGTTTTTCAAGAAATGGCCGATGCTTATGAGCCACCAGATGATGCGCATCGGCGATTCGCTCAACGACAACGAGCACCAGAGGAGTCGCCCGTGGCGTTCAGGGGTGCGGTGCTGGAGCTGGCCATGGCAGCTTATCCTGAGACGCCACAGGACCTGCTTGAGCCTCTCATATTAGGGAAAATGTTGGAGTTGTCTCGGGATCTAGGGATCCCCATGCCTGTGTGTGGGCATGAGAAGCTAACTTCCCGGATGGCTGCTAAGTGTCTCGATGCGCAATTCAACCTCCGTCGCTGGAAACAAGTGACGGCGTGGACGGGGGGGCCCGTCAAAGAAGGGGATGCGCTGGGGTGGGACCCTGCGCAGGCCGTCTATGTTCCGGATGACCGGGGCCCTCAACAACTGACGGCCGCCTCCGCTCCATGGACGGGACGCGGCGGGCCGAGACCGCGCGCGATGCTACCAGAACGGGGCCGTCAGGAGGCGAGGCCTGCGCTTCGGCGCAACGAGGCCGAATGTTTCCGCTGCGGGCGTAGGGGCCACTACGCCAGAGACTGCTGGGCCCGCTTCCCGGCTCCGCCGCAGCAGGAGGCCTCGGCACCGGTCAAGTCGGCTAAAGATCCTCCGAAACAGGCATGTCGGCACGCACCAGACACTCGGCAAGGCTTTCCACCTCACCCACCACCTGTGTTGCGCGATCCTATTGTTGTTGTTAAAGAAAGGCCATCGACGGGGCCTTGTCATTCAGTTACGCAGTGGCGCAAATTGGCACGGAGAGTTGTCGCGGCCGCTACGGGTTCGTCCACTGTACCGGGGTCCATACAAGGTGTGGACGTGCGCATTTTGGTCGACTCGGGGGCGTCTGCGACTATTATATCGGATGTCATTTTCCATCTGTTGGGCATTCCGTCGGGGGCTGTGCGTCCGGTTTATGGGTCGTGCGTCGCTGCGAACGGGGGTAGCATGGGCATCGTGGGTCAGGTGGATGCTAAGATATCTATTGGGGATGTGTCGGCCTCGGGTGTTGTGTTGATATCGAGATCTTTGGCGGTTCCTTGTTTGTTAGGCACCGATTTTTTGGCTAAGATGCCCATTTTGATCAAAATCAATGAGAATTGTATTGAACTGCCGGGGGGCCGTCAAATCTCGTTTCTGCCGTCGCCCTGGGGGCGACCTGCTTCGGCCGTACAAGTGCAGGCGCTGTCCGTCGCATCTGTGGACATTCCACCTGGTACACAGATGCTTATACCCTTGCGGTATCGGAAGCCCCTGCCTGATCGGCTAGGAGCAGTAGGGGTCTTGTTGTCACCGTCCGCCACGATAACAACCGGGTTGGCGTTAGTGGGGGCACAGACCATCGTCCGGCCGGATCAATTACCGTTTTTACAGGTGCTTAATGCGGGGGGAGAAAACGTCCGTGTCCCGGCCGGTACGGTTGTGGCACATGCCACTACGGCGTTTGCGACCCATGATTGTCCACATAGCCGGGGAGTTGTTGCTGGGGTTTCCGAGCCAAGGAGTTCGGATGATCGTTGGGTTGCTCAATTATGTGACGAAAATTCTTCCCTGTCCATGGAGCAACGTGGTGCGCTGCGTAAATTGTTGTTGACATATTCCGATGTGTTCAGCTCCGATGATTTGGATTTGGGCCGCACTTCCTTGCTTTACCATCACATTGAGACGGGCGATGCTGCCCCTATTCGATTAAATTCGCATCGGATGAGTCCTGCGGAGCGAGAACACGTACGGGGGGCAGTGGAAGACATGTTGGCTGCGGACATTATATCGCCATCTAACAGCCCATGGGGCGCTCCAGTCGTCTTGGTTAAGAAGAAGGATGGCAAATTGCGATTTTGTGTTGATTTCCGCAAATTGAATAAGATATCGGTGGCAGATGCGTACCCCCTGCCGCGTATGGATGACTCCCTCGACGCATTGTCGGGGGCTAAGTTCTTTTCCACACTGGACCTCTCTTCGGGATTTTGGCAGCTTCCCCTTGACGAGTCCTCACGGGAGAAAACCGCTTTCCGTACGCCGCAGGGGTTATTTCAATTCAACTGTCTCCCGATGGGATTGAATGCGGCCCCTGCTACATTTCAAAGATTGATGGAGCTCGTTTTGACGGGGTTGCAGTGGGAGACATGTCTTATATATTTGGACGATATCATTGTCTTCAGCCGCACATTCGATGAACATTTGACGCGCCTGGAGACAGTGTTCACGAGGATGCGTTCTGCCAAATTGAAATTCAAACCAAAGAAATGTCACCTACTGCAACGGTCCGTCCGCTATTTGGGGCACATTGTGAGCGCTGAGGGAGTGTCCACGGATCCGGAAAAGACGGCGTGCGTCCGGGATTGGCCGACTCCGGCCACCGTGGGGGATGTTCGGCGGTTTTTGGGATTTGCCTCGTATTACCGAAGATTCGTGCCGGGTTTTGCGACGATTGCGAGGCCTTTGCATCTCCTTACGGGTAAAGGACGGAAGTTTGGTTGGGGACAGCCGGAGGAGGCGGCCTTTCGGAGTCTGCGTGATCTATTGGCCACGGCCCCAACATTGGATTATCCCGATTTCGATCACCCATTCATTCTTGATACGGACGCGAGTGACACAGGTATTGGGGCGGTGTTATCACAGTCTAAAGGGGGTGTAGAGCGTGTCGTGGCGTATGGTAGCCGAGTCTTGTCTCCTGCGGAAACCCGCTACTGTGTCACTCGCAGAGAACTATTGGCGGTTGTTTTTTCCCTACGGCAATTTCGACCATACCTCTACGGTCGTTCTTTTATTGTGCGTACGGATCATGCGGCCTTGCAATATGCCCTTAAAATTGACCAGCCATCCGGACAGTTGGCACGTTGGTTGGACACGCTACAGGAATTTTCCTTCCAAATTCAACATCGGAAGGGTGTGCGCCATGCGAACGCTGACGCACTTTCCAGATTACCGCGGCGCGCCCCTTGTAAATGTGAGTCGGGGACGCATAGGTGTTCGCCGATTCCAAACCCCCCTCAGCCGCTCACGTTGGCCGTCGAGAAGTCGGACACTCCGATGGAACCGGGACCGGCTGACGGGGTTTTGAATCTGCCGCGGTCTGTCTGGATCCGGGAACAGATGATGGATGAGTCATTGGTGTCCTTGCGGAAGCGGTCTGCTAAGGACAATGGGAGTCCGAGTACGGCTGTGGGGCCGCAAACCGCTCTCCGAGATGGTCTGCTTATGTGGCGGGAGGGGTTCCAGGAACGTTGGCGCCTGGTGGTACCAACGTCCTTGCGGTTCGAGTTGATTAGAACCCTCCATTGTGACACTCTCTTACATTTAGGGGTGCAGAAGACCTTGTTGACGTTGCAACGTCATTATTTTTGGCACGGCATGGCGACAGATGTCGTAGGGCACGTGCGCGCGTGCCCTGCGTGTGCACAACGTAAGCCGCCGAAACATCCTTACGTGCCGCCTCTCCAGTCGATTCAGGTGTCTCGAGTCAATGAATTGGTGGCACTGGACATATTGGGACCTTTTCCACCATCGGCGAGGGGTAATAAATATTTGCTGGTAGGGGTTGAGTACCTCTCCCGTTGGCCGATGGCCTGGCCGTTGCCTGATCAGTCGGCCGCGGCCATTACCGACGCCTTTTTGTTTGGGTATATTATGGATAAGGGGGCGCCTGAGAGACTCCTCACGGACCAGGGCAGGAATTTCTCTTCTAAATTATTGGCGGAAGTGTGCGCGGGCCTTGGGACTAAGAAAGTACGGACATCCCCATACCATCCGCAGACGGATGGTATGGTTGAACGGCTGAACAGGACATTGTCTGCCATGCTTTGCCATACCGTGAGTGAACAACAATCAGATTGGGATCTGCACATCCCCGGGGTGCTTTCGGCGTACAGGATGACGCCTCATGCGGCTACGGGATATTCGCCGTTTTACCTTATGTATGGTCGGGAAAACGTGCCGCCGGTGGATGTGCAATTGGGAACTGGGGTGAAGGGACCTCGGAAACCACTTCCTGAATACATTCAGGACACGGTTCGCCGAGTCACGGAGGCGCGGGAGAATGCCCGCGTGGCTACGGCCAAAGCCCAGGCCCGGAACGAGCGATATGCGCGACGGTCTGAGGGGGAGTGCCCTTGGAAGGTTGGGGACCTAGCCTGGCTTCATTGTCCACAGGTACGTCCGGGGACCTCGCCGAAATTGCACAAACCCTGGCATGGTCCCGTACGCCTCATTGCGGTTCCCAACCCACAGACAGCACGCGTCCAGATTGGGTCTCGTCGCTGGGTTGTGCATACGTCGCGCTTGAAACCATATGTTGCTCCCTTACATGATGCGTCATCCCCCAATGTTGCCTTGCCGGGGTCTGTTGCTGCTGACTCTCCCCTGCCTGCGTCCATTGATTTTGCTAGAGCGCCTGTCGTACCTGTTCCAGACAGGCCGGCCGTGACATTGCGGGGGACGAGGGGCCCTGCTCGGAGGACGCCTGCCAGGTCTGCGGGACCTTCGAGCCCTGCAGCCCTTCCGACCCAGCTGCGGGCACGGTCACAGGACAAGCCCAAGACTAACTCTTTAGAGACACGGGACGGCGGTGGACTTCCAGCTGCGACAGGGGGATTACCCCCTGTCGTTCCTCGACTTTCATCGCGTTCCCGTTCTGCGAGTGGGCCGCCGACCGTCCGGGACGGGCCGGCGACCCGCACACGTTCCAAATCGCTTACGTTTCGTTGAGTGTTGTTGTCTTGTTATTTTCTTCTTACAGTTGTATTTATTGCATGCTTTTGTACGATCGTTGATGTTGATTGCGTTGTTGTTGTTCTTGCTGTTACATTATATGCTTAGTGTCCTTTAGGGGGGGAAGCTCGGTTCGCCGCATTACGATTTGCTATTGGTCAGCCGAGGTCGGCTGGGATTTTTCTACGGGGGAGGGTGGTGTAATGCGGGCGTAAGCGACCTTCCGGAGGTGACGTCACGGGGGGTGGAGTCATGTGACGTGGGGGTAAGGTTCGGGGCTTTAAGCGGGTAAACCGGAAGGGGAAGTCAGTCGGGGTGTGAGCGGAAAAGAGTGAGGCCACGCGGGCAAGTGTGGAGAAGGGGGGGGCGCCGACGGCGATCGGGAGCCAACCCCGAAGATAAGAGCAAGCTGCGGAGTGGTGTGCAGCTGGGGAGGAGACAGCCAGGAGGGCTGCGAGTTAGAGGCAGCGGTGTGGCTGCCAGGAGGAGCTGCGGAGAGAGAGAGAGAGGGGGCTGCTTGATAGAGGCAGCGGTGTGGCTGCCAGGAGGAGCTGCGGAGGGAGAAGAGCAGCAGAGAGTACAGCCAAGGGGGGCTGTGTGAGAGAAACAGCAGCGGAGCTGCTGTTGGGGATCGGGCCGACATTGGAGTCAGCACCGTGGAGAAGCTACAGAGTAAAGACAGCCGTGTGGGTGTACAGCACGAACCGAAGAATAAAGGACACTGAGCCAGACATCGTGGTCCAGTCGTTTATTACACATGTTTACACATAAATTAAATATAGTAAAGGCTCTCAAAGCTGGATTTGATACAGCCGGAAATCGGGGTAAGCCGGAAAGGCTAGGAAAATAAGTAAATTTTAATAATGTGTACGAAAAATTCCCGCAAATAAAACGCCAACAAGTATGATGATATCTCGGTGGGATTTTAATACCAATGCTACTGGCCTCAAGTTAGGTTTGGCACTGTCACTGCATATGTCTGTATAATTCTCATTTTATGAAGATGCTTTGGGACTGTTAATACTCATAAAAGTCTGCATAAAGTTTTAACAAGTTAAGCGAAGTAAAAACTGTCCCTTAGCTCTTACTGATTTAGAATAACAACCGAGGTCAGATGTTCAGGTATCAAGTAGGCAGGACAAATGAGAGTAATGTAAGAACCCCAGAGATTATTACATGACAATAATGGCTCATTGATAAGCTGTAGTGCATATGATCATCTACGAAATCGTAGTTGTATGTGGATGGCTATTGGGTCCATCTTCTTGGTTCTTTCGGTAAAGTCACGTAGAAGGGAAGTAATAAAATAATAAAAATAAAACATAATAAAACAATTCTCACGACGTTTCGGCCACAACGCAAGTAGCCGTCCTCAGGCGAAGAATGAAACACCACCAAGCTTGGAGCGTATATTTAAGCTGGGTTAGAGGGGGGGAGGTGGGAAGAAGAGCGCCTAGACAAAATAATTTGCATATCAAGAGGAATTCAGCATATGGAAAATGCGTAGGAGGTGGGCGGGGGGGGGTTCCAAATCAATACTATGCCCGTGCATTATGCAGGATTAGCAGCATCAAAGGGGGGGGGAGGGGGGTAGCATTAACAAAGGAAAGGAATGTTAATAGTATGTAGCTGCAGTTACTAAACAACCACGTAAAAAACTAAAGTAAAAACTGCATAACAAACTAAAGTATAAACTACATAGCATCATCAGTGTACTTACTATACTCTACAATAAGCTGAGTTACTAACAGTAAGTAATACATAAAAAAAATCTACGTTGTAAAAAATTATATAATATGCTTCCATCTAAACTTTATTCTCTATTGGGTCGTTTAGATGCATGGAAGGGAACAGGGTCACGTTGAGGGGAGGGCATGTGAGAATAATAGAAGTTTGAAAGGGGAAAGCCCCAAATTGCATGGAAGGAGACTGCCACTCGATTTTGTCTTGAGCCCAACGTTGGCTTTCTGTGGGCCTGATTCGGGGTTATTTTACTGTAGGAATTTCTGAGCAATGAAATCGAAGCAATTGCGCTCAACCTCTGTGAAATTTGGTGTCTCTGGAGGCCTCCTTCCTTGTCGGCATCCTTCCTGAAGTGGCGTGGTTTGGATGAGCACTGGGCCAGCCCAGACAGTCGTAGGTAGACTGATAGAAAACTTTTTTTACGCTCATGCAAACCAACTTCGCGTTCAGACGTTTCTCAAATGCCTCTGATTTCTCCTGCAGCTGTGGACAGCCTCCTCAAGCGGATGACCATTATTGGGATGATTCTTTCTTTTCGTGCCCTGGCACAGGAGGCTCTGAATGATGTAAGTGGTGCCATTGCATAATTTTACTAATCAAACCCACATTACCCGCATTACGCACTGCCCTATCCAACCCCGTGCTACTTTTTGCATGGAGCCACAAGCCACGCATATTCTGGGCACTACTCGGTGATGCCACCGTGCAAGACTCGGCAAGGACACAAAATGCTCTTTAGCAATGTGTGCGACACTTATTATATTGCGCCATCGTCCACTGCCATGATGTTCCATCATGCATGCCTGTAAATTTGGGTCCAATTAACTCGAGGTAAATGCTTCAGTGCTCATGCTCATGAGTGCAAATGAGAACATGGAGACCGCTAGGAGTGATTTTTAGCCAAAAACTGTTTTTTTTTTAGTTCAGACAGAGGGTCTGAGACAATGAGATTTGGAATTTTAAGCGGTTGTGAATTTGAGGTGGCACAGTCATTAGCACGTGCCGCACTATGAACCCGGCGACCCGAGTTAAATTCCCAACCATGGCTAACATCAGTAGTAAATGAAAACTGCTCCATAACCGCGGCTAGTAGACAGTTCATCAACGTGAACTAACCACGAAGAATCGTCAAATAAAAACCCCATGACTGATACAGCATGGGGAGGCATTCATCAGTGATTTGGTAGAGTGCTACAAACTATAATTACTATGGATCTGGGATACTGTATACATATTAAAGAGATCATTAGTGGAAGTAGTCGTATGAATGAACACAATTTTGACATAATAGTCAAAGTCAGGTATGTTTCTAATTTATTGTGAAAGGTTGTAAGCTGTATACATTTTGCACTATCACGTTTTTGTCTTTCTCAGGTGTTGTCCAATCATATTCCATTTCTTTTGGGCTCCATAAAGGACTTTAAGGACCACATTCCTCGAGAAACGGACATCAAGGTATGAAAGTATTTTCATTATCACCATTCAAATTAAATCACACCAGCAAATCAGTGTGTAATTATATCCAAAATTCCTGAGACTTTCCTGGGAAAACAAGCTTATTAATAATGAAATAATAATATACGACTAAGTCAAGTTATCTTCCTGCTCAATTGTGTATGGCAGTTATCTCCACATTTACAATCCTAAGACAAGATCCAGTCTCTGTTGTGACCCACTACTCGTCATTTACCACAAGATGGTGATCGTATTGACCTCGGAGTCGACCACAGACCAGGATTTGCACTCGCAAACGTCCTGATGCATGGTTGGGCGCTTTGAACAAAAAGCAACAATGCAACAAAGCGTGACATTGTTCAACGTAACCTTGGTTCGCTTAATGCAATCGCGATCGGTGACACTGCACATTAACAACGATGCAGGTTTGATAATTGTTTTTTTACCGTTCTATCTGGCAACAAAACTGACACCTTTTTTACAAGGAGTCATGTTTACATAGACCACAATACCTGCAGTCATAATGCAAACAAAAAACATAACTCTGATAATGTGCACTGTCCTTGAAGTTGATTGGTCCACACCCGAGACAGCTTTCCTTAGAGCCTAGTCTCACATGGGTTGGACCAGATGACGCCAAAAGGCGCACAACTCAAAGACAACGCACCATCAGAGTATGAGAGCTCGGGGTAAGCATTTACACCATTGGAACCTCATTTGCCAGTAAAAATATGATAATTGGTTTTTTACCCTTCTATCTGGCAACAAAACTGACACCTTTTTTTACAAGGAGTCATGTTTACATAGACCACAATACCTGCAGTCATAATGTTTTTTCTTTGCATTATGACTGCAGGTATTGTGGTTTATGTAAACATGACTCCTTGTAAAAAAAAGGTGTCAGTTTTGTTGCCAGATAGAAGGGTAAAAAAACAATTATCATATTTTTACTGGCAAATGAGGTTCCAATGGTGTAAACGATGCAGGTATCGCCGACTAAGTTCGAATGACGCCGCACCCCTCCCCCTCCGCACCCAGGTGGCCATGAGTGTGTACGAGCTGTCGTCGGCAGCGGGCCTCGTGTGCGAGGTCGACCCAGCTCTGGTCATGGCGCTCTCCTCGCAGAAGGGAGGTGCGTCTCCCTCTCTCTCTCTCCTCGTTGATGTCGAACGATAGACACATGTTGAGTGAGGCTTTGCACCGCACTCTGTGGGAATCGCGGTGTAGAAGCCCCGGTGCAAGGAAGTTGATCCCACCCTCTGTATTCCTACCCCCCCTCCCACCCTACTCAGCCATCTCCTCACCCTGTCTACCCCCATACTCACCCATCACTAAGAAATATAGACTCAAAATGTACACCGCAGGAATAGCCTATATCTCTAAACAAGGCATGAACGGCACACACACTGATGCATGCGCACGTAAATGAATGCATGCGTGTGCACGTACATGCTCGTACATGCACACACGCTGTTTATCTGGTATGCACGGATACATTTGTGCAAGGGCACCATGAGTAGGCCGGTAATGATTCATCCCTTCTCGATTTTATTAAATTGCACAATTCGAGGTGACGATTCGATCCAGGAATCGGTTATTTTTTTCTATATATGCATATATAATGGTGCATTCTAACACCCCCAGTGGCTGTATTGATTTATATATATTGTATGTTACAACATAGAAGCAAACTGTGCTACAAACTCAACAACACTGATTCGAATGGTCAAGCAACCTCTTATGATCAATGCAGTGTGAGGAGGTATTCGTCCAGCATTGTGCTATATTCACAAAGGGCTGTAAATTATGAATTGCCATGCTCAGCCACGATCAATCCCGCAATTGTATTAACGGCACCGCCAAGCCACGACCATCTACAAAGATCTTGCAAACGAGCATTCCATCTCGGCAGCTGAAAATAAGCTGATTGCATCGCCGCATCTCCATACTCGACTCAATCTTGGGGAAATTCTCTCATTTGGCTTGGGTAATTGGATTATCATTATTTAAGCATATAAAACAACAATCTTTATTTATCCTGGAGAAATCCGATGAGCTATGAAGCTCTTTTTCACAGATGTCTTTTTCACATTTTAAGGTTAATAAGAGCTGAATTCTGCTCCTTCAAGATTTCTATTTAGATGACCATTTCTCTAGAAAGTACCATCACTGTTGGTCCTTTGGAGAGACTGGCACCTGCCATAGATAGGAATGCTGAATTCCCACCGCTGGCTTCAGGCCACCAAGCAGGGAAAAGCATCACTCAATTCTCATTGCACCATGGACACACTTGACATAAATTCACTGGGAAAACAATGTGTTCAGGAACACACACACACCTGCATCATGGTTCCTATCTGCACAACTTGCTTTTGTATTATGCCAAAAACATGTCCGACCAATGCAACGGAGCCGTGATAATGAAGGCGCTTTCTAAACAGTTGAGACGTGCACCTTTGAAAATAATGCCGGGCTTATTTGTAAGTGAAACATTAAGTTATTCCTGCAAGACAACTGTGCCCAGAAAGTTATCTGCACGTGTGTGCTCGCGGGACTTTACGTGAATGACATTACTTTTGGAATTGCTCCTTCCACGTGGAGCAGCAATGGGCGGTGTTCTGCTGAGTGCTTCAATAAGATGAGCTCTTAACAGATTTTAATGTCACGAGCAGCCTTCTTGACCGGCATAGCTGGTTCCACTTAATATTGGCAAATGTTTACATAAATTGCCAAAGAAAAGGGCTCAAGATAAATGTGAGGAAAACAACGAGTAATTAAACAATAGCAAAAATATTTGATGAAGGGATGCAACTGGAACACACATCAGAGTATGTACATCTCGGGCATGTATTGAAGGTGGACTGGGATCAAAGTGATTTAGGAGACGCGCGAGAGAACATGTTGAAATACTTTCAGAAAACGGAACTTGATAATGAGGAGCAACAATGCATTGTGCTTAAAGAATAATTCTTTCAATTGGTACATATTTTCTGCTGTGACATGGACTGGAAACATAGACACCGCCAAAGAACTTGGAACAAAAAGTAAAAAAAGGTACTCAAAGCGTTAAGAGAAGTGCGTGCCTGTAAATACACTGAGAGACAGAAACAAGAACACATGGATCAGACATCGTATACAAATCATAGACATTCTTATTGACTGTTAAAAAAACAAAGTAAAGGGACTTGGGCTGGCTGCGTCACTACACAGGATGATGGAGAGTGGTCGAGACTGACGATAAAATGGTCAAGAAGAATACTGCCACCGAGTTGGAGCGATGGTGAGAACAGCTCAAGTGTTGGGAGCTGCATGGATTGTTGCATTGCTGGACCACGAGGGATCACGATGACCTGGGGAGGCCTTCATCCAGCAGTGGATAGTTCTTGATGGGTGATGATAATCATTATGATTGACAGAATACAAGAAAAAACGGCTTGTAAAATGGCTGCTTTAAATTGTTGCAAAGAATTGAAAAGTTACATTTCACGTATGCGATTTCAATATCTTGATAGCACAAAAAATGTATCATGTAGTAATGTGCTCACACCCAACTAAATCAAAGGTAATTTTTTTTGTATGCACGTATGTGCGTGTACTTTTAGCGATGGAAAAAAATAGTTTCTCACGAAATTTTGGAAAGATGAACTGGCAAAAACCACCATGACTAACAGTATAATGTGTTGCAGCTGATGGTTTGCAAGCAATGGAGTTTGTGCGTATTATATTGGAGTTTGTGATAAGAGCCTCTATGAAGTCCGATACTCATGTCACCATAAAGAATGCATGCATCTGCCATTGGCTGCTCAGTGTATTTCACCAAATACAAACAGTCCAAATGAATATGGGTGTTGTTTAACAGTATGCCTTTGTGTCTATAAGTAAGAAAGTTAAGTCTATTTTTTTCATGCTTAATCTTCGGAGAGCTTGCTGACGCAGAGTTTCTCTCGATAACATCTCTAAAGTTGCACATTAGGATAATCCACCCGGCTCAGTAACGGCTCTGCAAAAAAGTCCATATTGCAGATTTTAGTGCCTAACTGCTAGCAGATGTTGAGTTGGAAATTTTATAGTTGCAAAGAATAGTGGTATTGTGTGAGAATATTGCCACTCTTAATTTTCGAATGAGCAACCGTGATGTCTTCACTGTCTGCACTGTCTGTTACCTTTCAATTCCACGCAATGGTCTTAATATGCACGTTTACATTTCAACCTTCGTCGCGATCAAATCAGCAATCCAGACGCTGCCAAGTTACATTTCTCAGGGGTATTTCCATTGTTTCCGTGACAATGCGGCCTTCACTATTGCCACCGCGATCGTCGTGTTCACGATGGCAACTCCTCGCAATGCTCGCATTGTAGATCGAGGGAGGTAGTTATTGATGCTGGGCTACGCTTGATCCCACTCATGCTGCTGCCACTGCTGCTCGGGCTGCCGCTTTGTACGGAAGGCGGTTGGCGTCGTCTTGTGCAGTGTGCGCGCACCGCCCTCCTGCGGGAGCACTACATCAGCTGCGAGGGCGCCAGCTGCCCTGCTCCTCTGGCCTCTGTCCTACCAGCTTGGCTGGGAGGACGGTGGAAAACGCGCGCGTCAGCAAATGTCGGAGAGCGCAGGCACGGGGGCATTTGCCGAACCGCCCGTTCTCTTGTCCGCTCGTTTGCTTCGCAAGCTCCCTCGCACGCTCGCTTACTCGCTCGCTCATGCGTTCATTTACCCACTATTTCAGTGGCGCGCTCACTCGTTCACCTGAGCACTAGTTTGTTGGTTCACACGCGCGCTTGCCCACTCATTCACTTCTATCAACGTTCAATCACTTGTTCACTCGTATAATGTTATCACTCTCTTGCTCCCCTCAGTATCTTGCTACGTAAAACACTCACGCTTGCTCATCTTTACTTGCTCACTCTAGGCACACCTGCAGTCTTGGGGTAGTTGGGTCTCTTTAATGTCACTCCACCAAGCTTCTGTTGAGGTTTTGTGTGACCCACTTGCATCCTAGCGTGCAGACATTCAGCTGAAAGTGTTTTTTCATGGTATCTATGTAAATTCAATGGCAACTGATGTGTTTTCACCTCGTGCCGCATGTTGTTCGGCATAGAACATCATAGGGAACAACACGTGGAAACAACTTAAAACCACATTGGAGAGGTAGATACAGCACAAGCGCAAATATGTGCTCAGCCATGTGAATGCGATCATAAATACAAAGGCTGGGATGTCGATAATTTGTTGAGGGAGCAGTCACGTGCTCAAATCCTGGCCACGGTCGACTTGGGCCCCATCCTCTTCATTATTCCAGGCAGAGTAACAAGAGCACGGCTCGGTAAGATGCCACTGGGTGGCGGGAAGTTGACAGCGTGAATCCTCAAAGAAGGCTGGTCCTTGCCAAAGGAATGTGGAAATGTTTCTTTCACCTTGCCAGCCCCTGTTTGAGCAAGGGGATAATTTGACGTTTAAAGTAATAAACCACCTATTCTATGTATAAGTGCCGCCAATGGAAAATGTATTGTGAAGTCAATGTTAAGTGAAAAAACATTATTTGTTTTGTTAAATAGTTTTCGAGCAGATGTTCCTCTGATGTGGTTATAGGAAAGGCTCTAGCACAATGCTTGCAAGTTCAGTGACCTATTCTTAACTTCAGAATGTCTTCTTTTTGTACACACTATATTGTGCCAAACTAATAAGATAACCGATATGGTTAAATACTCGGAATAATGTAGGATGTGTTTTCAGTTAATTTATTCATATGTGTTCCAAGTATTCGGGAAAAAAAAATTCGTGTTAGTTTGCCAAGATGAGATTGCCAAACACAACTGAAGCCTTTCCCTGAGACGAGTGTCAGGTTTGCCTGTTCCTGAACCCCTTGCATTGGGGCACGCCAGATACCAGCAAGCGCCACGCCGCTTTCACCCCAGCGCCACGAGAGCGCCGTGCGGGGTTCGTGCGAGCCCGGCCGATTTTTTTTTCTCTCCAGCGTTTCTAACCCCTTGACCTGAAGGAAATTGAAGGTGTAGCCTCACATCATGGTTAAATACAGTACATGGTGGTCCAGATGTCTTGTGACCCCCCTCCCCCCATTTAATTTTCTAAAACTTACTATTTTTTTCAGTAAGGTTTATTTAAAACATAAATGAATGTGCAAAGGAAAACCATGTAAGGGGTCAATTCATTGGGAGGGGTGAGGGGGGAGCTTTACAAGACATCTGGACCACCCTGTACACTACAACCATGACCCCTCCTTGCTGTTCTTTGTGAGCCCCTTCGGCCTTCATCCTTCAAAGCTTCTCACAAACCGTCGAGAGGGCGCTGGCTGCACCGCACCGCAAGCAGTGGCATCGCAGCTGGCTTGCCGTGGTCTGTTTGCAGAGGCCTGGGTTAGATTCCTGTGTGGTGCGCAACACCAGTAGCGATAGATTGTTGCACCTTGTCTGGGCCTCCGTAAGGTCAACTCATCTGGTGTGGCATTATTCAGTCATCGCTGACGAGACAAAGACTGTCTTCTGAATATACCACTCTGTCTGCTTTCCAGATTTCACAGGTGCTCCCTAAAATCGGTTGTCCTGACAGCGTATAAAGCTAAATGGGGATCGTTGTCTTTTGTGTGTGTGTGTGTACACATAATAGATCTAACAGTTGGTCCTGGTTTATCCATTTTCCCCGATGCCAAAATACCAGTCTTCAAACTAATAACCCTTATATCTTTGCATATAAACTGAAATCTAAGTAAATGCATCACTTTCTGCATTGTATATAGTAAAGGTGAAGCGAGTGATGTGAAATAGTTAATGTTATTGGCAGTGACAGCTTGATACAATTATTGGAGTGACCTCGATTACACAAAGTCCGTTTCCTGTCATGTTTGGCTCACTACCAGAAAATCACTTTCGCAGAGCCTTGAAATGAATGAAGCACGTGACAACAGTGGATGTAGTTCCCATCTTCATGCAGCATCCCCATTGGTACTGCTGTACGCCGTTTCCTTTACAGTCAAACGCAATGATTCTGATGTGATTGGATCACACATTTAGAAGAAGTAAAAAAAAATAGTTTATTATTTCAAGAGCTTTTTAACAGCTCACAAATGTATCAACAGAGAATGTCTAACCCATATATGTACAGCATTGCATTGGGAGTAGTACTGTGTAAGTTTTCGTTTTTGTTCTCTGAAGCACATTGATTATGGGGTAGGTCCCCATTGGCACGAGCAGTTGGTGGAGTGTGTTGAGAAAGAGATATATTAGGCTTGAGCAATGTTCATAATAAACGTTTTTGGGTTAGATCGCGTTATTTATAAATGTGTCGTAACCCTCCACCACCCGACACGGCCAATCGGCAAAAAAGTGTCACGTTGACAAAAGACAAATATTTCACTACTTTAGCCCACCGGTGTGTTGAAGAGTGAATCCACAACATTTAAATTTTTTGAGTACGACGTTTCGCTGGTAATTACATCCAGCATCATCGGGCAATTCGCCAGAATTCTTCAACACACCGGTGGGCTAAAATAGTGAACTATTTGTCTTTTTGTCAACGTGACACTTTTTTGCTGATTGGCCGTGTCGGGTGGGGGAGGGTTACGACACATTTATAAATAACGCGATCTAACCCAAAAACGTTGATTATGAATAATATTGGTCGCGAAAGCCTACGTGTTAAATTGAGCAATGTTCTCTTTGGTAACCAGAACATTTATCAACTGCCAATTTGATTTAAGCTCTTAAAATTGAGTTCTTAAAATGCCACGATGCTTTGAACATGGTGGCCTGCGTCTCCTGGAAGTCTGTTTTGAGATCACAAATGCAACAGTGTAACGGGGAAAGGCAGGAATGGTTGTGTCAGAGTTAGCACCAAAGCAAAAATAAACTACTTTTTAAAAAAATGTGTTTTTCGCACACGAGAGAGTCAAAGAGTCGACTGTGTCAAGTCCAGCTTGTGTGCCACAGGGTTTAAAAGCAGCAACTTGAAATGTGTAACCTCGTAAGCAATTTAATGAATACTTGTACATATTTGTCACATTTAGTAACGGCGCTAATGTCTCGTGAAAAAAGTTGTACTTTTCATTTAAAAATTGTACTTTTCTTTTCTTTACCCATAAAATTTTGAGCCACATATACGAGGTCTCTCACACAAATCTTTCAGCATCTGACGACAACAGGAAATTAAGGTGTTCCAATTCGGATGAGATTTTTCTAACACTGGCTTTGGAACACGCCGTGTCTGACAAGGTCACCAGGGAAAACTGGATAATAAATCTCTGGGAAAAAGTTCACGGACAGATGCAGCAATCCTGGCAAAAGTGAGAAATAGGAATACGTAAAGAAATACGGTCTGCTTGCGGTGTCCAGAGCAATAAATAAACGTGAAGATAACAAATGAGCACCCTAGAGGTTTGCTGGTTGGAGCATCCAAAACTGTTTGGAGGAATCCCAGAGCTCGGTGATAATTACTTTCCTTGAGCATGTCTGCAGAATCCACACATCATTAGAGGTTTGTCAGCAGAGTACGTAGACTGATTCCCAAGTGCTGCAAACCACTGTGAACAGTTGTTCAAACTATTTTATAGCTTTGCTTTTCTTCCCGTGAAGCCAATCTTTTAGAAGACACAAGTGTGACAAAACAAACATTTTAAACGTTTTAATCGGAGTGGTCGTACATCCCCAATGTGATTAAACATATTTAGAGCGTCATGATTTGTACCTATTCACATTATATGTTTTATGTGCTTGTATAAGGCTTTTAATGCATTACATATATCATGCATTACATATATCATGCATTGAGCATTGACCAAATAAATTATTACTGTCCTGTATTTGGAAAATTAAAACTAATCTTGAGTGTTTGGACCTTAATTGGCGAATTTCCCAAACCTTTCGATTACCTATTATGAGGCATTCAGCCCATTGCTGAAGGCCTCATGACATTTCATGCTTCATGGGTGCCACGGTGGTGAGATGTTAACTAACTCATCTGGTATACAGGGGGTCGTGGGTTCAATCCCGATCCTGACGCCTATATATTTGGAGTTTGCATGGTCTCCCCGTGGCACATGGATTTTTCTCCGGATCCTCCGGTTTTTCCCTTCACATTTAGAAACATGCATTTTGAGTATTTGGCTGCTATCAGTTTCCACACGATAAGTCACTTCGTTGAGCTATCATTTGTGGCCATGCCACTTCGAAAAAGAGATATATATAGGTCAGTGGGCCTTACCTGGTCAAATAAAAATAGTTTCGATTTTAAATGCCACAATTTAGCCCATTCTTGCTTTTGTGACCTCATCTCATCGCCGCATCTTTGCGTCAGATCGCCTCCCTTTGGCTGCCATTCCTCCACCGACAGCATCTATTGGCTTACCATTCCTTCCAGCGACGTGTCCTGCCCACAATCACTTTGTTTTATTAATAGTCTCCATAGTCTCCATTTGATTATGTTCTCTGATTCATGTGTTTCCCTTTCTGTATCTTAGTGTAATTCCCAGCATTCATCTCTCCAGCATGCTTTGCATATTTTTTAGCTTTTGTTTCATGTACTTTGTCAGAATGTATGCTTCCAATCCGTATGCCATGGCAGAACTGCAAACTGTTGTTATGGCATATTCATCTGTTGCTTTTCAGTATCAGATATAATATTCTCAAAGCACTCTATCCTGCACTTTATTTTATTTCTCTGATAGCTGCCCTAGATGGACTGTTTGTCCTTTACATTTGTGTCTCTTCAACAGTTATTTACCATTGTTTTTGACTACCTTAACGGCATACAACGAGTAGATAACATACATGTATATGCTTTTTAAAATATTTTATCTCATCATATTAATTACTACAATCTTATTACACATTGTTATACAAAAGTACATACATATCCACCCCACAGCTCGCTTACATCCAGCATTATGAGTCGTGATAATTATAGTTTGTAAATTATTGCGTGGGACCAAAAACGAGAAATGTTGTGTTCTATGAATTTAATATGCCGTGGTGTATGAACAAGTGCATGTGTGAATTGTGCGAAACTGTGATAGTTTTATTTCCTTGGAGATTTATTTTATAATTTTCTCAAGAAAATGTATTCGCCCAAAATGTGAAGCTCTTATTTCTCTTTACTTTTTTGTTCTTTCGTGAACAAAAAAAAACTATATACAATTATTTCCATTATTTGTTACTTAATCTCTCTGATTGCTGAAATAGCAGCAGCAGTGCACTGCATTTTGAACCCAGAGACCAGCGTTCAATGCGATTACGAGAACGAGAAGCATGGCGATGACTTGGATTGGAAAGGCCTTCATCCAGAAGTGAATAGATCACAGATGATGTTAACATGTCAGGTACTCACACAAGACGACTAGTACAAGTGCTTTAAAGGAATAATGAGCACCTGTATTATGTTCAACATGGCACATTGATTTTAATATACAACACAATTCGGTACCCTCTCTTCATGGGTGGCACATGTTCAGATATAAAATGCAATCATGCAAAGCCACAGTCTTGCTAGCATACTTGTATAATTCATACATTTACATACATATGTGAGGTCTAAGCAGTGATGCAAAGTCCCTGTCACCTCTCACCTCGTCACTCACCACTCACCTCACCACTCACTCAACACTCACTCACCACTCACCCCCCAAAACTCAACCCACCACTCACCACTCTCCTCACCACTCATCCCACCACTCACTCATAAGCTATGAACCTATTGACTTGAGTGGCGAGTGAAATCTGAACCGGTCCTGCCCCCCCACGACTCCCACTTCATCAACCACCATCCCACGCTGACTGGCATGGATAAGTATGGTCAAACAACCCCTATGACTGACTTGGCATAGGGGGGGGGGGAGGCCTTTAGCAGTGGATTGACATCGGGCTGTAAAATATAAATATTTATGCATGTATTGTTTTCTGTCAATGGTGAAACCCAAAGTAATGTAATCCAATCCTTATAACTTAAAAATACAACAAAACTGTTCTCATTGAAGAATACAAATACATCTGGTATTTGCATGTTGAACACTTTTATGATGTATTACAATAGCTAAATAACTAAAATGTATAAAAAAAAACATTTCCATGCATACATGCTGAAGAGCTCTGCCGATTACATATTTTGTAAAACATCTACCATGGCTCACGGTCCCTGCATCACACCCCGAGCAAATTGGAAGGGCCCTACTACAGCCAGCCTAAGAGTGGCACTGTGGTGCACATGTTTTGAATTAGCAGTAATTCCTTAATTAGAAAATGATTTCAACCTTTCTAATAATCCAAAAGCATGAAATGCACATACAAATAATCCCTCGTGTGTCTGCGCACGTTGCGGGGAAGGATGGATAGAGGAAAATTGGTTCCATTCCCAGCGGTCTAAGTTTTAATTCCTGTGGAAGAACTTCAGTAGGAAGCTGGTTATGTGTGGCTAGCAATGGCCACCCCCTGGATTGGCAATCATTTTTTTGCGGACTTGTTACTATGCAGGAGAAGACAAATGTGATGAGGTGTGATGCTGATCTCACTGCACGTCATGTGACCTTTCAACCACACACACGATGCCCAGGAATCATTAGCCATGGTCAATTCACTGCTGGATGATTGCCTTCCCAAGCTCCCAACATCTCTCAGAATTCTGTAATGTAATAATCCGAGCATTTGCACAAACGCTGATTTAATTGCTCCATTTCCTCAGGAGATGTCCTCTCGGACACGTTCCATTACTTCGCTGCCACGCCATCATTATCCTTGACCTTCGACTATCGTCCCTTCTAGCGACATTTACTGCCCAAGTCCACTTAATTTTATTGACAGTTTGAATAATGATTGTATGTTGAATTTCTTTCGCACGTACATAGTTAACTGTGCTAATTGGAGGTGCGATCATTAATGTGTGTGTTCTCTAATCCATGTGTTTCTCTGTCTCACTTTCCGTCCCTGCAAAAATGAAGTGTTATCAAGCAAAGTGGTTGGGGGGGGGGGGTAGGGGCTCTCAGGGAAGGCGGTTATGAAACTTTCAAATGTGTGGAGAAATACTCGTAAGAAATAAAAAGTATACAGAATGGTACAATACGGAAAAAAGCGATACAATACACCTCAATTATTAAAGATGCATTGCTCACAAAAACCGTGAAAATATCTTTCGTGTCATTGTCATGTCACTTGTAACTACATTTTCATGAACAAAAATGGGAATTGAAAATAATCCTGATGTAAGATTGTGTAGTTTTCTTTCAGTCACTATTTTGTTTCGAATCATTTTGATCTCCTCCCCTGTACTTGCTGAGCTGCTGGGTTTTTGTTGTTGTAAAGAAAAGGTTTGGTTAGCAACAGCATGCGTACTTTTTATTATTATTATTATTTGGTGTGGGAGTTTGTGTGTGTGTATATATAAAGTATTTTCAGAAATGTCTTATTAAAAATGGTGTTTTGACCTCATAGAAATTTCTTTCCACATTGTTACGGACCATAAATTGTTTTTTTTGTTGACAGAAACGTCTCCAGAGGACGATTATAAGATCGCTTGCCTCCTCATGGTCTTTGTGGCGGTGTCTCTGCCAGCACTCGCTGGGGTCCAAACGTCCCAGTACAGCCCATGGTTGGAAGGTAACTCCCCCCAAGAGTTCACTGCATTTCTTTTACACGGACTCTGTTTGTGGACACATTCAATGGAGAAAGGCCCACCAGCCATATTTATTTGTAAAGTTTTTGTATGTTATTTTAATTCTGTTGCCTGGTATATTTTGTGTTTGTTTTTGCTACTATGTAGCAGCCCATTTATCTCTTCTTCCTTCAACATTTATATTAACATCTTTTTAATAATGAAACAACAACAAAATTGTATCATAGGGATACGTTCAAGAATTTGAATGGCTTTTGTCAGCCATGCCAGACTTGGAGTGCCGCAGCTGTTAAGCTCTGTGCTGTGTGCATGTGTGGACATTGAGATGGGGCCAGTTGTGAAATCTGAAAGATTTTGGCCTGTAAGGATGCCCAACAAATTCTTCCAAATCTCTTGCCAGATTCAGAACTCTTTTTTCATTGTTTCAAAAGCACATATGCGTGTGCTGTTAATTATCTTGTCTTATTTAGTTGCCTTCCTCAACAGTAGGATGTTTGTCCTCGATTCCTCGCTGACCTCTGTCTTGATGAATTCCTGTGAGCCTTCGGGTTGAGCAAGCCACACGGCCTAATACATGGGCTGCTACCAATTAGCCAAGGAGCATCCAGCCAAACAACAAAAACATATAACTCTGCTGCATTTTGTTTCCCCTCATGTGCTGACATTTTGTGGCACGGTCACTTGAAATTATCCCGAGCCAGTTTGCTCACTTTGTGGGAGGAGATATGGGTCACAGCGGTGCTAGTATCATAATTATAATACGAATTCCACGTGAGTGTATAAGCACGCACAGTCAGGTAGCCAGCAACACCTACCCAAGATGAAAAGAGTCTGATATAACCAAAACCTTGTCGCCAACGAAGAATAAATATTAATCTCCTGATTAATGTAAAATATTAATGCCAACGGTACAAAGAACATTATTGAAGTTTGTGACATAGGTTAACACAAATAATATTGCCATTGTAGGCCCAAAGTCAATCAATGCCATTGTCTTATAACCCAGTGACAACTATTATGGTGCCTATCATTATATTTGCCGGATTTTCCATTTTAGTCATCTGTGAGTTGCTAAAATAAAGACACATGCACATTTTACAGATGAAAATATGAGTGAAATAAAAGTGAGCCACAATGAAAACAAGAAGACGTATAATATATTCCTTTTATATAATTACATATATTACCAGAGCATTTTTTTTGTTTCCATGTTCGTCACAAGTATGTGTGGTTAATGCAGACATTATTCATTGCAAAAGGTTTCTGTTTTGTGTTTTAACATCTTAACATCTTCATGTGGAAACCCTCCCCATAGAGGCAGTTACATTTTGACTTAAAACTTTCGTTACTTGCAGGAATTCATATTCTTGGTTCTTTCGGTAAAGTCACTTAAATAGAAAACTAAAAATCCCAAAATATTAATAAAAAATAAAAATAAACAAAAAAATTTTAAAAATAAAATTCAAATTTGAAAGTAATAAAAGCAAGAAACCCACAATAAAAATAGTAAAATCAAATTAAAAATTTATTGAAAATAATAAAAGCAAAAGAACCCACGACGTTTCGATCGCAACAAAAGCGGGGTCCCTCTTTTCTCTCGGCCTGATGCAGACCGCTTGTCTTGTATTCTTATACATTTATTTGCTTGTCTTTCTGTCCCATCACAATCCTGCCTCCTTCCTACAGGTCACTTGAACAACATCCATTGCCTGGCTACGGCTATCAATCAGCTGGCTGCGGCACTCTTCACAATTCACAAGGGCAGCGTGGAGGAGCGACTCAAAGAATTTCTGGCGGTGAGCGTTCACCTGCCCCGTCACACCACTGAGCCATTCACAAATGTGACGAGGTGAAGATTGCTCTCTCACGGAATTCTGAGGAGTGTTCTTCATTGTAACCTCAAACACACCTCTCACAAGTTCCACATTTGCTCACGTGAAACGTTGTTGTTGTTGTTGTTTCTCCAACATTGGCGGGTTTAATTTAAGATCGCATGATTTCTGGCCCTGCTAGGGCTTTAGTCTCTTCAGCCACCCAGCCTCGTTACTTGAAAATAATTTAGAATGGATCACGCAACCATCTTGTTTGCTTGATATGCGAAGAGAAGCTTCATAGCTCATCGGATTTCTCCAGGATCAATACAGATTATGAGATGAACCCCCCTCAACAAATGAATAATGAATCCAGCAAGTAATCTAAATAGCATGAACAAATGCACAATTGCATTGTATAATATAATCATAGATACAATACACAAAGGCCAGAATTTGGTGGAGGAGTTTACATAAGTTGGTAGTTAACTGTTTACCAGTTTACTCAGGGATGACTTGAATCCTGATGGAAGTTTCCCTCCTAACTGTGTGAGTGGCAGCATCATTTTGTTGGGTGCATAATACGTCATGCTTAGCCTCTCGGTCAACACAGTGCCTCTAGTCTTAACAGCCTTGACCATGTCCTCATTTTTTGAGCCCCTTCGTCCCGTTAAACGAACATTCGTCAGACTAAAACTCGGCCTGCCTATGCTACCAATGTTTGGTTTATCCAGTTTTAATCTCAAAACAAATTCACAAATGTAAAAAAAACTGGGCATATTTCAATGAGTATTTGGCTGCGCGTTGCAATGATCGTGAGTTCACGAGTTCAAATCCTGATTAGGTGACTAATCAACTCAGCCCTTTAACCTTGCGGGGTTGAAAAAATTAGTACCATCACTCCCACTATGGGAATGTGGAATTTATATCACTGGCTCAGGGCTGTAAACACCAGGAAACCACTTTGGCTGTGTCAAGCAGTCTGCGTATTCTGTTACCGCAAGCTGAAACAGCTTTTGTATGATTGGGTAGAGAAGGAAAAACGTGCAAAGCATTGTTTATTTAGGATTATATGAGATATACTATACACCTGTGACCAAATTACCATGAATGTCCCCTGATTTCTCAGAAGCTAAGCAGGCTTGAGCCTAGTTCGTTTTTTGGATGGGACATAGCCTGGGAATCATGAGTTTGCCATGAGATGGCAGGACAGCTTTGATCATTGTATCTCCTTGTGTGTTCATTCTAGTTACTCATTGAATCTCCTTGTGTGTTCATTCTAGTTACTCCGTTTTCCTCCCAGGTGCCAAACACTCATTAATGTACTCGAAGTGCATCTACCCTGGCACAATCACGATGGTGATATCGCCATCCCTTAGTGGCTAAAAGCAGTTGGTGTTGTATTTACTCTATACTTGAAACTGTATTCTTGAGCTGTATTTTTTTCCGTAGCTTGCATCGTCCAGCCTGCTGAAGATTGGCCAGGAGACTGACAAGTTGACGACACGGAACAGGGAGTCCGTGTACCTGCTGTTAGACATGGTAGGGCCTGCCTTTCACGAGAAAATATCAGATGGTGGAGAGATGAGTCAATGATTTATATGAAAGCGTTATTTCATTGTCAATGAAATAATCTCTCTGCTCCAACGAGCAGTGGGGGCAGCATTCAACTTAATTGGTGGCCAATGGTGGATATTCCTGATTCTAATCGTCGGCGGAAATGTATCCACGACAACTGGTGACTTCCCAGTAAGCAGTACTAGTTTTATATTCACACATGGTGGAATAATAAAACAGCTATGAAATAAAAATGTAGTTTTGTTTTATTTGCTATAAAAAAGGGGAGGGTGAGTGAATTTCAGGTTTTCCATCAAGAATTATGATGTATGCTTATCCCACTTTAATCTATTAGCCCTCATCACAGATGTTCTTAAAAAGTCACACTTAAGACATTAAAGCAGATACGTGTGCAATGGTTATGTCACCACCAATCGGAGGTATACGGTGAGTTAATGTAACATTAAAAACGAGCGATGGATTTTCCAACGCTTACTGAGGGATGTCAGTGGAAATGAGACGCAACTTTATTGCCTTTTAAACCTGGAGGCACTTGTAAAAAAAAAACGATTGACATGGTGTTGCTTAGTTTTAAATACATGTCTATGCTTGTATCTATATGCCACTTAGTCTTTGATTACCTTGAAATAACCAGACCTATTGTTGCGTCGGTGTGGCCCTGAGACGAGTCGCATTCTAACGGTGGCCTCTTGCACTGCAGATCGTGCAGGAGTCTCCGTTCCTCACCATGGACCTGCTGGAGTCTTGCTTCCCCTACGTCTTGCTGCGGAACGCGTACCACGCGGTGTACAAGCAGGGAGTCGCCACATCCACCTAGATATGCGCCCCCCCTCGCACAGCGGCGCACGCGTTGCTTTAAATTAAAACGATGCTTGGTCTTCGAAGGGGTTGTTGTTTTTTTTGCATGGAGCTCATCTACTTTTCTCACTGCCAAATACTCCCCTCGAGATGAGAAGTGTCGTGTATTGCATATATAGAAGGTTTCGTTAGGCTGTTGTGCTTGTTATAAAAGGTAGGCCGATACATTCCCATGGTGCTTTTGCGAAGAGGGGTAACGATTTTAAATATTCATGACATTGGAATTTAAGTGGATTATTTTTTTTTATCTTTGAAAATAGAACTCACGTGTAGATATGTGGGTAATTTTTTGCTGATGTGGTGTGGTAAATTTGTATACATGCCTTCCACTGTGTGCATCAAGTGATCAGTTTCTATGTACTCATTGAGACATGTGCCATACGTGTTCTGAGTGAGAGCACCTTTACGCAGCTGTGGAAAACCTTACCATAAATGATGTGACGCGTGTGTTGTTCACTATCCACTCACACAGCCCTTGTGCTGCACTTGGTTGGAAGTTATCTACCAGAATTAAGATTACAAACAGGAATTCCCGCACATTTTAAGGCTATTGTGTAGCTTGCGAACAATGCCTGAAACCTGGTCGTTCAGTAACCAGTCGAGCAATCTTTAAGTAGTTTTTGGACCATAATCAGAAACATTTTATTATTATTGCATCACACTTGTGACTTAAAGTGATGAGCCGTGTGGCCATAACCGCAGTATTAAATGTGCCAATTGGAGATTATTTTCAGAGACCAAACCTGTTTGACGTTAATTGTCCACATGGTTATGCCAAGACGAAAAAACATCTTACCCGAGTCTTTCAAGAGCTCTTTAAAAACTCATCATTTTACTCTATCCCTGTTATGAGTGATAATAGAGCCTCATACAAAGCACATGTTTGTAAGCCTATATTGTATTTTTTTTTAACACCAATGTTTTATATTAACACAGTACTAATTTTATATGCAAACATTTATCCTGCATGATGCAGTATTATCATGTTATGTACATATATACAGCGTATTCATTTTTTGTTCTATAAGACGCACCTAGATCAAAAGTAATTCTAAAGTATATATATACAATATATTACGAATTCTTGTGTGCAGATTCCAACAGTAATTGTACCCTCCCCCGCCCCCCCCGTTAAAATATTATGTAATTTTAATATCAAAAACTGTTAAAACAATTTGAAGGGTTGGTTTTAAACTTTTAATAAAATGGTTATTTTTCCTTCTTCTCATGCTCAATGAAACTGTAGTCTTAACATAACAAGTTCTTGAAACGTGTGTATGGCATGTCAAATCCAACCCTATTTTCCCAGAAATTCTCGAAAGAGGCTTAGTCTGTGTTGAGCAGAATTTGGTATTGTGAAAGAAGAGAAGGCCGCTCTTTTAAGATTTTAACATTTTATGCATTGTGTTTTATATGATGTCCTCTATGCCACATTTCCATGACTGACATCTGCAGTGACTAACTAAACTGTTGGGCATTTTCAATAAAATATTTTAACATGTAAAATGTTGTCAAGTTCTAACACTTCAAGTGTGTGTTCAACGTGGCTGCATTTGTAAAAAAAACCCCTAAGCAATACACACCCCACTGAGTCTGTAAATCTGTCCTTATATTCCAGCTCTAAATTCTACTTGGAAGTATGAGGTCATAGTGAAACGCTATGCATATAAGAATCTTTAACTTTTATTAATTATTTTTTGTCACTTAATGGTGTTGAGAAAGTGCGAGTGTATTGGTGAGTTATTCCACAGAGAGGCCATGTGTCCCGGTAACTTACGAACGGCAGTGAAATAAAGGATGGAAAACAATGCAAACTGCAAAGGCGGCCGAAAAGTAAGAACTTTAGTGCCGTCAGGATATAGCGTTTCTTTTTTAAGGTATGAGGTAACACGGTGAGGTCATCGGATGTAACTCTTCGTCTGTGAATGCTTCCAAAATCTAACGTAAGTGCTCAATAGGGCCACGACGCAGAGGCGTAACTCAGCCGATGGCCGCTAACGAGTTGATGAAATCACCGATTTTAATCTTGGCCGGTGGCAGGAGATGCCGATAAAACAAGTCGGGCCCCGCGGTGCGCTGACACCTAATTTGTGCCGTCGAGCCGAGACGGAGTTTATTTAGTGCTCGATCAATGCGGTCTGTCTGCAGCAAGGCAGCCACTCCTAACGCCCTTATCACCAGCGTGGGATTTCAGGCGTAATAAGATATTGATTGGGACGGCGAAATATGACGCTGGGATGCATATTTCACACACTCTTACTGTGCTGCTCCTGTTATCTTACCTCATCGCCCCTGCCATCCCACCGCCGTCCTACACTAACCCTGTTTACCCCACCTCACCCCCAAAAGGCACCCACGGCCCAGAGCCCACGCTCGGAATTGACCGTTCTGGAAGTTTCACGCCCTCTGAATGATTGTTTCGAAGGCAATAAACAGAGGTCAAGTAGCCGCAATGGGGAGAGAACATGACTTGGATTTAACGGCTGAAGGGGAGTATCGTTTGCCCTGCGCAAGCCTCAGCCGGAGTGCGTGCCAGGGGTTGGTAAGCGTGCCGGTGGCAGTGCACGTGGTTTTGCTGGGGGTGAACGCAATGCCCGGCCGATGCCAGCAATCGCTGCGGGATGCGAGTATGAGAGAAGCACTCTGAGGCCGTCTGGAACGCTCTCCCAATAAAAGGAAGCCACCGGAGCGATTCACTTTCACATCTCGATTGCAAACTCATTTCTTGAGAGCTGCCTTTTGTGTTTCGTTTTTTGTCCTTCCCCGCACCTCTGATTAGCATGGTTGGTGATGTACGGTGCGAAAGAAGTTCAACATACGTATGGTGAGGGGCTCCTTGGAGTTGCATTGCTGCTGCTATTGCACTGGGCCTGAGAAACTAATTCAAGCACAAATTAGTCTGCTACAATCCAGTACCATTTGTGGCCTAATGGACTGTGACATACTGACACTGTTATTATTGGAAACACTTTCACAAATTTAAATACACAACTGTTTGGCAGACGCAGCTTTTAATGCTTAGGTTCCCAAGTTGATGAATATTAGCAGAGGAATTTATGAAGAAAAACAATCTGAAGTTTGGTTCATTAACTTTGCACATTAATGCATTTTTGACAAAGGAAAATGTGGTTTAGCAAATTATTCTTCTTTTAAGTATTAAATATACGACATAGGCAGAATGTCCATGAACCACGTCCTATAAGTACGTTGAATATGCTCCGGACGTTGATATGTTATTCCTAACAGCTGATTATTTCACTTAATTATAAGCAGGGATTAATACCGTTAGTTTCTACGTAATTATCTTAATAATAATCTCACCTGTTGACGGTCGCTTGTTGTTGTGATCGAAACGTCGTGATCTATTATTTTTTCTACCTACGTGACTTTACCGAAATAACCAAAGAGTATGGGTTTCTACGCAATATTGAGATTTATTACTTACAAAGCATTCTGTTAACAAATTATCACATGATACATTTGCAATGGAATAAAAAATGAGCTATTCATACCAAAACCATATTCTATGCTCTTTTGACCCCTTCATCTCTCACGTGTCACATTCAACTTGCAAAGGCCTCAGACCAATTTATATCTGTTCCATAGGTCCCAGAGGATCAGTGACCGTTCTTTGAAAGCCCTGCATTAAACTGTTTATTTTAGAACTTATTATATTAAATAAAAGTACAAAGATGTATCCACTATTTTGGTCACGTGCAGAAAAAAATACTGGAAAGCCAAATCATGTAATGTCCTATTTTACTGAGAACCGTTTCATATGAAATCTGGAAAAAAATCTCTCCCCAGCTTCCCATTCCTGTTTGACCAAAAGCAGTAGTTAAATTTCCAGGGTACACCCCCTTCCCTCGCCGGCACCACCCCCCAGCTCCCATCCAATGTGAATGTGCAGTCGGCAGCCCCCGACGAAACCAGAGTGCAGTGCCTGCCGTGGATGCAGGTGTCGGAGATCTCATGTGGATTTCCACTTGGACACGACCCACCAAACTCGGATCCCCAAACACAGAGGCTGTATTGTCTGCAGCGTTTAGCTTGTGGAGATTAAATCACATGCCACACGGGCTATTGGCAGCGTATATTTATTCCAGCCACACTTCAGCAAAAAAAAACGGCGTTACAATAATTGACCAGCACAGCAATGGTGCAGGCCAGGTGTTAGAATAAAATCATTGTTTTAATAGGGCAAATTCAAACATTAGTGCGGATATTCATAAGCTTTCAACTTCAAGCATTCCAATTTACATACTATATCAGAAAAAACAACACATCTTATGAACTTAGTTGGAAAAAAATGTAATATTTCCATCTATGAGAAATGTAATATTTATTTTAAGTTATAGCATAGGAGGTATGACAAAAAGCTTGGCAACTGAAATGATATGCTGCCGCTGCAAATTACAACGGATGTTTCCATATTATTCATTTAACTTTGCTTGCTTAATATTCTGTAACATTACATCATTTACTGCTGTGTAGTTCTACCATATTTGTTCTATTTGTAGCAAGACAAAAATTGGTACAACTAGCAACACCAAACGATGTGGTATATATGTAACATAAGCCATTGGCCAGCTGTTTGGAACATTAAATGAGAACTGATGTCATCACACGATTCAGCAGCCACCCATCTCTTCCCAGTCTGTGAACAAGGCCTTATGGCATGATGCTGGTGGGGTGAAGATGCTGGGATCCTTTATGCCCGGCTCGATGTCGAAAAACCGCGTCATGGAAGCCACGCCAGCGCTGTCAATGTACGTTTCATGTACAGGATAGCAGTCCTTGGTCGTGTAAACGCCGAGCCAGGTCTCAACTGCATACCGCACACACAGGTTTAACAAAGCAAAGGATTATGGGTCTGCTATCTGGCTGCGTAACATTGTCGCAGACCGCTGAAATCACAATCGTATTTAAAATGAAAAAAAACATTAGAGGTCCACTCAAGACTCCATCATTCCTCCCATGTCAATAATTGAGTACCACTTTGTGGGAAGCCATTGATATTTTCACATAAAAATGTATTGTGGACAGAATTGCCACGAGCTGCTGCCCATAGCCTCCCTTCATGGCCTACGCCCACAGCTCCCGAAGACATCGGGGGCTTGGTGTTCGCCCACCATAGAGTAGTGGATTCTTAAACGTTACTGCAGCCTGCACCCGTTTGGTTCTCAATCGTAAAATAAATGTATGTTAATAAGTACATAGGTTTGATGAAACAGAGTAGATGTACTTATGTGCATGTGCTTAATTTGTGTTTTCGATTATTTACCGTCTAAAAGAATCTGGTATGTCTCGCACCCCCAGAAAGGGCATCTCGCACCCATCAAGCATTTTACAGGTAATTATGCTGCAACAGGGTACAGCTCTCAACCATACACAATAAACATCAGGCGTCATTGTGGACACAGTTTTTCGTGGTCCTATCACGTTTGAAGTAAGCAAATAACCTACTACAAGTATTACATGAGTGTATATATATTACAATTTTAGTGACAAAAATTGTCACAACCGCTACTTAACACTATTACCAAATTAATGTCTTAAGGCCACCAACCTACACTGACCAGTGTCATGTATGGTCAGAACTCCCATGATGTCATGGCATGGGGAGACCTTCAGTAGTGGCTTTCAGAACGACTGAACATTATTTCGGTTTAATAAATATTCAAGGCCATTTTGGTCATATAAAAACCTGTCTAAAGCTAATATATGAAAATAAAGCTATGAAAATCTAATAATATAATGCCAAAAGCTATGTCACGAATGTTTTGTTTACAGCGTATTTATTACATTTCAGTATGAATTCTAACCTTAACAAAAAATCCTTGGAGTTGACAAGAAGAAACATAAAGAGGCGGTGTGAAATAATGGGATGGCTACACCGATTGGATACAATATTTACCAAAAATTGGGACCGATATGGTTTCGTGACAGGTTTTCTATCTACAGAGCAACCCCAAAACAGGAGTGGGGGGAGCAGGAGTGTGGCAATGGCACTCTCACATTTGCGTGCTGGCTTGCGGTCAGACCACTCCTGCACTGCGACCTGGTCACCAGGACCACCTATCAGGTACTGATCCTCGAACGTGGAGTTGCTTGGGATGTCGTACGGGTCCCACGCGTCAGTCAAAGCCTTTGTGAGACAGCGCTTGTTGGATTGGTCGATTTGGTATTGGACACCTTCGTCGTACAAGTAGATGTAGTCGTAATACCTGCAAAACAAACGGTGAGTGGAGTTTAGTTCATTGTTCGAGGGAAAGGAGACAGGAGACTACCAAATACTAAGAGTATAAAGGTTGAGGGTTATTTGGGACATTAAAATGACTCCTCTACTTACGAACATTTTACTTACGAACTTTCAGAGATATGCACAAACCTGTCCATATGTCCAGTTGCCTGTTCGGCACGAGAGTCGTTGAGTTCAACCGCCGTGCAATAGATGGCGGTGGTGGCATCTATTTCCGCAGAACAGTAGCATCTACAGATGATACAACTTTTAAAGCCATTCCCCGTGTTTAGTGCACATGCCGTACAACATGTTTGGAATCGACAGGAGTCAATTTGGACATTCGAACGAATTGACTTACGAACAGACTCGCTCGTAAGTAGAGGAGTCCCTGTATTGTGTTCATCACAACATTTTAGATGTGTTGGGAATTTCGATGTGATGGTTGACAGCAATTATTGCCAGCCAACTAATGTGATCCTCATTTGACATGGATTATATTGCTAACATAGCCCAACTGATAAAACATGTCACCTTGCTTTATATTCAACAAACAAAGATGCAACTGTTTCAAGCTAAAATTAAACACTATTTTAAACAAATGACTACATTCTTATGGTTTGTTGAGTTTTAGGAAGTCAACCAACATAATCTTAATTATAAAAAAAAAATCAATAGTTATAATGAATGTATGGTAATTTTTAAGTAAAGTCGTTCAGCATTAGTTTGTATGATGAAAATGCATGTTCAAGTGTACTACTTATTTTGTCTTTACCTGACATGCTTACCTCCATCTAGTCATACTATTTAGCCACGCATATATATAGGTTAATTTATCTAATGGATATTAGCGTTGAGCTATAACACAAGGTACGACGAATCTACTTACTTAGTTTTAACATTGCATAACTGAGAAACGTCCACGTAACTGTCAAATTGAGAATGAACAAGAAATGTGCTTGTTACATAATTATATTATAATTATATTATAATAATATTATAATTATATTATGTAACAAGATTTTTGTTCCTGTGTAGTAAGTGTTATTTTCTAATTGCTTATGCCTCAAAAGTATAGAAAATGGATATTATTCCCCACAAACTTTGCTTTTGTGACCAGGACTTATTGTGAAGGAATGACACAAATGCACACCACGTTTTCTCATTGAAAATAGGTACATTTCAAAATATCAATGTCCTGGTCACAAAAGCAAAGTTTGTGGGGAATAAGTGCCATTTCTTTAAATACGACGTTTCGATTGCAACACAAGCAATCGTCATCAGGTACAAATCAATGCGAAAACAAACATAGTAAACTTGGAAATATAATGCAATACAACACAGAGAGTCGGCCAACAAAACAGTCAACACCCCACCTGGTTTATTACGTTCTTCCTAAGATTGCTAAATTTGATCGTTGTGTGGAATTCCTGCCCATAGCGGCCGGAGGAGAGAATGGGCTTATAAACAAGCACGGAACAAGCACGGTAGAAAGCAAATTTAGTAAAATTAGGAAGTGTAATGCAATGCAACACAGAGAGTCGGTTAGCACACAGTTAACGCATAGTCTGGTTGATTACGTTCTTCTAAAGATCGGTCAATTAGAAGTTAAGTGTGAAACAAACAAGCATTACACTTCCTAATTTTACTAAATTTGATTTCTACCGTGCCATTACAATACACATTACAATACAATGTGGGTTTATAGAATGTCTAAATGCATCCGCATCTATCATGGGACATGCATATCCCCGAGTCGTCGTGGGTGTTTTACTTGGAGGATTCTGGAAGCCTCGTAGCAGTTTAGGTGTGGCATCTTTTCTCGACATAAGTTGGATTTATTATCCTAAAACATCCTGTTCATCATATTTTCAAGTTTTAGGAATTTTTCCCCATTTACCAACTGCGGGAGGTCGTATATGTGTGGAAAAAACGGGCAGAAAATTACGATGGAAAAAACCAAGACTTCAAATGGATATTTTTTTCTCCTGCAGAGGAACTTAACCATAAAAAAACACAATAAAACATTGAATATGAATTCAAAATTATTCAACTCAAAGCAACATCTGTTAGATATTTGTATAAGGTGCCTTTAAATTGAAAGGGACTTTTATTTAACGTGTCACAAACATGCACAAACTTCATGGATGGCTCTGAATAGTGAATACGGGATATCATTTGAATCAGAACTTGGGAAGGATTAAAGAAAAGTTTCAAGAACTTTAAATAAATGTACCCTACTTGGTATGTATGTGAGGTAGCTATAACTTCCTGAAAGAGCTCTAGCCACGCCTCGCATTAGAACTGGAATACTGAATAAAATGGCTTTTATACAAACTACCTAAAATACTAAAATACTATTTTAGGTAGAGTGTGTGATTGACTCATGAAATGCAACTGGGAAAACCTAGAAACTCTCATGGCAATGTTACTTTAAAATAATAAAATAATCGGAGCCAACAAAATGACCTGAAAACCATTCTCTTGCACTCTGAGGTTTCAAGCTACTGGTATGAGATGTCTGCAAACAGGGGACATTTCAGTCGAATTTGTGACATCGCAGTCAATCTAATTCAACTTCTCCCCGATGTGAGCGCCTGTCAGATTACACTCCGTGCGACATGCATATCCACCTTGTGGATCGGGCTAATTTCTGCCGTGATGACCAACCATGGACTCCCAAGCCCCAAGGTGACACGAGGTCCTCCCTCCACTCACTCTGCCCGAGACTGAAATGTCACCAGGTATGCCGTGCAACACATTTACATGTTTAACTTTAAATGGTTCTATTTTAATTTTCTGTTACATGTCTATTGTATAAATATACGAACATAAGGTTGTTCTTTAATTTCTTAGATTGTTAGTTTGTGGAAATATTAAAACTAAATGCATGTAAAATGCATTCTGTTCAGTAGTCCTATTGTTATTTATAAAACGTATTCTGCTGCATGTTTTTAGTTTGTATTTTTAGTCTTATAATGTAAAAAACATACAGGCTTCGTGTGTGGTGTTTGAGTCTCAGGGTTCATGGCTAGTCTGCTCTCAGATCAGGTTTAGCTGCTGGTCGCATCCCCAAAATGTGATTTCCAGTCCAGTTATAATGGTTTCGCCCAGGGTTTTTTTTCCACATCTACATTTTCATTTAGTTCAGTTGCATTATCTTCCTCGTGTGAACATTAAACGTGGGTTGAAAGTCGAATTAAGCCACTCTTGAAGCCACATTTATATAAAATCACAAACTAAAGCCAATCACAATTAATAATTTTAGAAACGTCTCTTTCATCACATTAAAAGGTGTATTATCCTGAATTCGATTTTAAAAATTACATTTCTTTTCCCACCATATGAAAATGTGTATTGACAAAAAGCATTGCTTTTTCACAACTTTAAAAGACTAAATACATTTCAAATGCTGGCAAACTGGTCTCTGAAATTCCAAGTAGAGCATCAGGCTAAAGTCAATTTAGATGTCACATGAGTTAGGATGAGATCAAATTCGACATATGCTCTATCCCCCTCCCCGACAAGCAATGCATGATCATGAACAGGTCTCAAGATCAAATTTAAGAATTGATTATCTTTATCCTGTTCGTACTGGCTTATTGTATCGTACTGCCTCGTTTGTAGTCTCTCATTAGCAGTCTCGTTTGTACAATCTTTTGAGCAGTCCACCGTAGTTTGAACTCTCTTATTTACAATCTCATTTGCCGTGTCCAATTTGTACTAATTAGTACTCTCAATGTTACAATCAATCGAACTCCCACGCATGGGTAGTTCTCATCATTCCATCTCTGTGAATGTTCTATACTTTGGATGCAATTCCATCACCATTCTTGTCTATCGGTCATCATCCCTTCTAGAGATGTGTTCTTTCGAAGCCCTCTCACTTTGAATTGCTCTGTTCTGTGTGTGCCCTGATCCACGTGTTACTAGTCTGTCTCTCACTGCTTTTTCCAAATATTAATCTCTCCATGCTTCTTTGTAAATGTTTCAGATTTTTTTCCATTTCCTTTGTCATTGTCAACTTTTTGTATCAATGTTGTGGCGAACGTGCACTGTTGGTAAAACAAATGCAGAGGTAAGCCAGAATGATAGGATAATTGATACATTTGTTACAAGACAGGAATGATATAGAAGAAAGGCTAAGGAGTTCACAGACAGCAGGGTATGAAGATAACAAGGAGTCTAGAAAATTAACATGAAGGAGCCCATGTAGATACATTATTAATGTAAAAAAGGAGAACAACCTATTATCATATTTTGGTACTGGCAAAGGAGGTCCCATGATGTAGATGCTCAACTCGAGCTCTCATTACCCTGATAGTGCATTATCTTTGTGCTGAACGCCTTTTGGCGTCCTCTGGTCTAACACCGTTTGAGACGAGGCTCAACAAAAAGCTGTCTCTGGTGTGGACCAATCAGTTTCAAAGACAATGCCATATATTATCAGGGTGTTTTTTGTTTGCATTCTGACCACAAGCATTGTGGTTAATGCAGACACGATTCCTTGTAAAAGGTTTCAGTTTGGTGTTTTAACATCTTAACACCTGTTTTGTTGCCAGAACAAAGGGGACACACCTATTATCATTATAAATGGAATTGCTTCGATCCTCATGGACAAATGCCAGAATGCCAGGGATGTCTGGCTTCACCATATCCAATACAGGAAGTGACCAGGAATGGGTATTCTAGTTAAACTTCAGTATTGCCAAAGACATAACAGCAACAGAAAATGTATTGACTGGATGCCAGTAATATAAATAAAGAATTTTATTGTAATGGACAATTCAGTGAAGGTTTGTAGAAAAGTAAAAAATTAAACAGAAAACCAGGTGCATTAAAGCTCTAGAAGCCAAACTAATTGTACATTCACCAGATTTCCATATAAATCAATCCATATATGAAAAGCTAGCAGTCCAAAATAAATGCGCTTATTTGTAACTATGGTATGAGAATATCCAATCACTTATTTACATACTTGCGCCTAAAATGTAGTGATTTCGCTCAATTGAATTATACACATTGACAATGTAGCCACAAGTTTCAGCACATACACACATACTCACACAATGACATTCACATACACAGACGCACTGTCATATGGGGCCGTCCATAAATGACGTCACGCAGCTAGGGGGGGGGGGGAATCAGACATTTGTGACAATGTGTGACGAGGGGGGGGGGGGGGGTGAGAAATATGACGTCACATCAAAATGCGCAACTTTAAATAAATATAGACAACACGTTCTACTTAATTAAATAGACTTTCAAATAAAAAAAATTATCCTACAACATCAGAGTGCAGCGGCACATTAAATACGCACTATTATGACAATAGTTTAAAGCAAGGCCGTAATTATAATAATTATTCAAATATGCTCAAAATGTCCCCCCCAATATATTGCTATAAAATAATAATTGCTATGCTATGTAAATTAAAAAACCAATTTGCTAAACCTTGGCCACAATATCTGGACTTGTCTTCATATAAATCAATGCATAGAGTTCTCTTTATATGATTGTGGTAATGGTTGTACTTTATTAATCCCTAATCTCTGCCATTACATACAATGAAACAAGAAATGGTGAACAAGTTAAAACAAAGCAATGTAATACATTACACTATTAGACATTATTGTAAAAAATGAATAAAAAGTCCATCCCATGTGTGAGTAAATAATTTAGGCAGGAAATTAGTTTTCCAAATTTAGATATTTTTCTGGGTTGGGACCCCCAGACACCCTGGAAGATTTGGTCCCCCCCAATGTTGACTCCATGGCTATGGCCTTGGTTTAAAGCAATTTGAAGTATGTTTTATTTGGGGGGGGGGGGGGGCAGAGCTTTGTGACGTCATATTTGAGGGGGGGTCTGACTTTTTGTGACGCCGTGTGACGAGGGGGGGGGGGTCAAAAATCGTCTAAAATCACGTGACGTCATTTATGGACGGCCCCTATACACAAAGCATACAGTACAGACCCACCCATAGCCTTACCATATACACATGTGCCACAGCAGTACACAGAGACAACACAGGTACTTGCGTATGCCTACACAATATATATCACACATATATACACGAAGACAGACGTATCCATATGCATAGTGCATGGTTACAACAACATTCAGACAGCTGTCACCAAGATAACACGACTGCATGCGGGATACGGTCATAATAAGCACGGCTCAACAAATGAATGCGCAAAAAAAACCGCACCGTTCATCAAACAGAACGCGTTCGTGCGTGTGTGTCCTGTCTCAATTTGATGCTCGCTAACAGCACTTGCCCCGCCGGTGTGTGGCAGGCTACACGGGGGGATCTTTGTCTTCGTGTCCCGGTGTGTGGCAGGCTCCACGGGGGGGGGGGGTCTTTGTCTTCGCGCTGCTGATGATGATTATCACGACGCCGACGATTACGCAGCTGCCGACGGCTCATGATGCGTGCGCGTGTGTCGGAGCGGTCGTGCGATGCCGCCACCGCCGCTGATGATGCTGCTGCTGATGATGATGTCTCACCGCTTGCAAGGGAAGTGCCCCTTGCGCTCCTCGTGGACCATGACCCGCCGGCCCTTGCCATCGTAGCACAGACGCAGGCGGCGACTGCGGGACGAGACGGGGTCGTAGGCGACGGCGCGGCCGTCAAACTGCAGCGGGGACACGCAGGGAGAGGGTGCGGCAGGGGTGCCCCCGACAGCCGGCAAGGACAGAGGGGAGAACAGCATGGCCAGAGGGGGGAACAGCATGGACAGAGGGGAGAACAGCATGGACAGAGGGGAGAACAGCATGGCCAGAGGGAACGATAGCGTGGCCAGAGGGGAGAACGCGGCTCGCATCGTCGTCGTGACGGCAGTGACAGTCGAGAAGCGACAGCGCGGCTGTGCGCAGTGCGGAGTGGGTGTGTCGTGTGTGTGTCTGTGTGTGTGTGTCTGTGTGTGTGTGTATCTGTGTGTATGTGTGTGTCTGTGTGTGTGTGTCTGTGTGTGTGTGTCTGTGTGTGTGTGTCTGTGTGTCTGTGTGTGTGTCTGTGTGTGTCTCTGTGTGTGTCTGTCTGTGCGTGTGTGTCTGTGTGTGTGTCTGTGTGTGTCTGTGTGTGTGTCTGTGTGTGTGTCTGTGTGTGTCTGTGTGTCTGTCTGTGCGTCTGTGTGTGTGTGTGTCTGTGTGTCTGTGTCTGTGTGTCTGTGTGTGTGTCTGTGTGTGTCTGTGTGTCTGTGTGTGTGTGTCTGTCTGTTTGTGTGTGTGTCTGTGTGTCTGTGTGTGTCTGTGTGTGTGTGTGTCTGTGTGTGTGTGTCTGTGTGTGTGTGTCTCTGTGTGTGTGTGTCTGTGTGTGTCTGTGTGTCTGTGTGTGTGTGTATCTGTGTGTGTGTCTGTGTGTGTCTGTGTGTGTGTCTGTGTGTCTGTCTGTGTGTGTCTGTCTGTGTCTGTGTGTGTGTCTGTGTCTGTGTGTGTGTCGTGTGTGTGTGTGTCTATGTGTGTGTGTGTCTGTGTGTCTGTGTGTGTGTGTCTGTGTGTCTATGTGTGTGTGTATCTGTGTGTGTGTGTCTGTGTGTGTGTTGGCTGTGTGTGTGTCTGTGTGTGTTTGTGTGTGTGTCTGTGTGTGTGTCTGTTTGTGTGTCTGTGAGTGTGTGTCTGTTTGTGTGTCTCTGTGTGTGTGTGTCTGTGTGTGTGTGTCTGTGTGAGATCTGGGCAAAGTCCCATCAGTGAGCTCCTCCGGCAGGCAAGGCTGCGTTGGCTGGGTCATGTAGCCCGCATGCCCAGCCACCGCATGCCTAAACAGTTTTTGTTCGGCCGGATCGAGGGGGCTAAACGAGCGCGGCACGGGCTAGAGAAGAGATGGAGTGATGTGGTACAGGAGGACGTGGAGCTGAGTGGACTTGCCGATGACTGGTACCAGCGGTGTCAAGATCGGCCTCAGTGGAGGAGGCTCGTGAAGGACGCTACTGGGCAGTTGGAGGCAGTCGCCCTCCAACAACAACGGAGGGCGGAGGAGCGACGCTCACAACAACGAGCGGAGCGCCGGGTGGCTAAAGCACAGCAAGTTGGCACAGTAGGGGGCACAGGTGGTGCATCAGCCAGTCATCTCGGTCATCTCGGTCAGTCGACCCGTGGCACCTGGGTCTGCCCCGTGACCTCCTGCCAGCGGGCGTTCGACACTTCACGTGGCCTCAGGGTGCACATGGCCTGGCACAAGCGTCGTGGTGACGTCACCGCCACTTAGTGGCGAATGGCGGTTGTTGTTGTTGTGTCTGTGTGTGTGTCTGTGTGTGTGTTTGGCTGTGTGTGTGTCTGTCTGTGTGTGTGTCTGTGTGTGTGTCTGTGTGTGTGTGTGTGTGTCTGCTGTTGTGTCTGTGTGTGTGTGCGCAAGGGTGGGTGTGTCTGGCTGTGTGTGTCTGACTGTGTGGGTGTCTGGCTGTGTGTGTGTGTGCAAGGGTGTCTGTGTCTGCCTATTTGTGTCTGTGTATAGAAGTGTGTGTCTGTGTGTGTGTGTCTGGCTGTGTCTGTGTATGTCTGACTGTGTGTGACTGACTGTGTGTGTGTGCAAGGGTGTGTGTGTGTGTCTGTGTGTGTGTCTGGCTGGGGATACAAAGGCGGCCGGGCGTGGTGCTACCCCCCCCCCCCCCTCCCTCGTGCGCCGTGCCGGCCTTCCGAGGTTTGCTTCTCGCTGACAGCACTTGCCCCAACAGTCTGTTCAGGCTATACGGGGATCTTTGTTTTGTCTTTATAGTGAGCGTGTGTATGTGCGTGTGTGTGTGTCAGTGGGTACTCTGTGTGTGTCTGCTGCGTATGTGAGTCTATGTTTAGAGTCTAGGCGTGTGTGTGTGTGTGTTTGTTTACAAGGATGCGTGTCTGTGTGTGTGTATGTGAGGCTTATATATAGAGATCATCACACTGTGCAGTGCATGTGACAGGGTATACGGTGTGTGTGTGTTTGGGCATGGTCTTTGTGCCTCAAGATTCAGACTACACTGCAGGATATGAGCTAGTGGGGCGCTTGTGTAAAGTTCTGTGTGACGATATACTCACAATATTGTGTATTGCAAGTGCCAGTGGGCATGCATGTGCATGTGAGCCTGCGTGTGATTGAAATGAGTGTGGGTGTGGGTGTTTATGTGGTTAAATAATACTCTTACGTGACTACTGTATAATTCATGTGTCATTGGGTTTGTGGTTACGGTGTGCATGTGTCACTCAGCGCGTGTCAATTTCTCTCTGTGTGTACGTGAGCAGACATGGATGTGTGTATGCACAATTGGAGCATCTGCCAGTCGTCTCTGTCGGTCAACCCACGGGACCTGGGTCTGTCCCGTGACCTTTCCAGCAGCGAGCCTTTCGACACTTCACGTGGCCTCAAAGTGCACCTAGCCTGGCATATTGGCCGTGTTGACTTCACCACTTAGTGGCGAATGGGGGTTGTTGGTATGTATGGTGTATGATGTTGGCATGGCCTTGTGTACAGAATGTACGTGTATTTGGTGTGTACGGAAGACATCATCCGTGATTTATCCGATGCTGGATGAAGGCCATCTCTGTCTCAAGCCATCACCAATTGCGCCTGACTTAATGCACACGACCTGATCTCATTGCTCCATCTCCGCCCTCTTGGATGCGTTCTCTCCTTTGGCCGCCAATCTCCTCATTATTGTCCACCGTCGTTCCCTTTCAGCAATGTGCCGTGACCAAAGTCCCCCCGCCTTCCTTAACAGATGTCAGGGTTTTGACACCTGTCCTGTTCTTTTTGAGGTGCTTCCTCTTTACTCTTTGGTTCTTGCGGTAAAGTCGCGTAACTTTACCGAAAGAACCAAAGAGTTATTCCTGCAGTCACGAAAGCTTCAAATCTAGTTTGCTTCATCTTTATTTGAGGTAACTGTCCCGGGAAATCTGTAAGCCTTCCTGGGACATTAGATGTGAAAAGTGCCATTTTGTTGTCAATTGCCTAATAATAATACACCACTCGAAACAATGCTTTTACAGTAAAGTTACGTAGATGAAAAAATATATATAGTAAAAATAATAAAATGAAAATAACTAAATTAAATGACAATTTAGTTATGTTCATTTTAAAATAACTCAATTACATCACAATTTAGTTATTTTCATTTTATTATTTGTATTATTTTATTTATTTTTCTACCTACGTGACTTTACCGAAAGAACCAAAGAGTATGGATCCTTGCAGTCACAAAAACTTCAAATCTAGAATGCTTTTACAAATAGTTGCCCCTTCTTCTGGCATTATGAGATATGTTTTACATTACGTGTCTTGCTTTTTTTGTACCTAAGAGGTGGTGGCCTTAGTGATATCCATAGTTTTCATTTGTTCTTCGATCCATGTGTTGTGCCTCTTTTTATCTCTTAGTTTAATTCTAAGCATGCGTTTCTCCATGATTATTTTCATACTCGCGTAAAATTTCCCATTTTACCTGTCGGTGTCCGTGTTTCCGATCAATGTTGTAAGAGGTAAGATTCACCGATTCAAATCTTGATTTATTACGCACATTGGTATGTTGCTTCATACATTTTATCCATTTATATCTTCAATAATATACACACAGGGTTGCCACTTGCCTGGTTTTGACTTGGACTGGATTGTCGAGGTCAGAAATTGGCATCTGTGTTGAGCTGGCAGGAATTGGTTTGTGAAGAGATCTGGTGGTATTGTGTTGAACTTGAAGTTCAGTACACTGCATCGTTTTGATAGACCTCGGCTAGCTGAGAAGTATGCCCAGGTTTGGTCTACAATGAAAAGCTGGCAGCCCTATAAACATTGTTTTTCAGTTGTAACCCTCCTACCCACTATATATTTGTTTAGCAAACATGTTCTACATTACATTTCATCACTCGTATTTATCTTGAGCCTAACTTTGCAGTCTTTCTTTGGTCCTTGAATCATTCTATTGTCATTCATTTCCAATGGTCATGACCACCTCTACAGCATCCTGCGATTGTTACTTTATTGTCCAAAATGTTTTATGTGTTGAGTCAATAACACGTAGGCTTTCGCGACCAATATTGTTCATAATCAACGATTTTTGGGTTTAGATCGCGTTATTTATAAATGTGTCGTAACCCTCCACCACCCGACACGGCCAATCAGTAAAAAAAAGTGTCACGTTGACAAAAGACAAATAGTTCACTGCTTTAGCCCACCGGTGTGTTGAAGCGTGAAACCACAACATTTACAATTTGAGTATGACGTTTCGCTGGTAATTGCATCCAGCATCATCGGGCAATGCAATTACCAGCGAAACGTCGTACTCAAATTGTAAATGTTGTGGTTTCACGCTTCAACACACCGGTGGGCTAAAGCAGTGAACTATTTGTCTTTTATCAACGTGACACTTTTTTTACTGATTGGCCGTGTCGGGTGGTGGAGGGTTACGACACATTTATAAATAACGCGATCTAAACCCAAAAATCGTTGATTATTGAGTCAATAACATTTTCATGATATATGTAATGTCCTTTTTATAGGTGAAGAGAAGGACGTTTCAGATGTCACACTTGAAAAAGTAAATACTGATTTCACAGTATGCTGCTGGACCAGGTGGAACAACTTTGGGCAACATCAAAAAAGCAGGACTCATGGTTGAAACTACATTTTGACTGATGTATTCAATGTTTACGCACAAATGAAATACCACGCACCTCCGATTAGCACTGTTGGCTTTACGTACAGTGCGAACAAAGTTCAACATACATATACGAAATGATGCCTCAAAAATTATTTAAATCGGAGAAAAAAATACTTGAGAAATTACAGACTCGTTCACCTCGTATTGTACATACACTAATTATTCACGAAAAACATTAGGAACCGAATAAGAAACAGACCAACCATGTAAGTTAGCCAGGCTTAGGACATATATCTACACCGTTTATCACATACATACTATGCAGAAGGTAATAACATACATAGCATCAGGGGAGTCAGGTAAGGAGACACACTTTTGCAAAATGGACTACAAGGTCAAATAAGATGTTAAAGAGTGTAGGAGCCAGAATAAAATACCCTGCCATACCCCAAAGCGAAAGGCTTTTGACTCCTGGCCACACATATATCCAGGCTTATTACCATGATCACGAGCAAGAGGATCAGTAAGTATTCTCATGTATTGGAAATGTTGTACGTTGATAATAAGTCTGGCACTTTGTCTCTGCTAGCTGGAATACTTCATCAGCCAGGGCTTCTGCTGAGGTCTGGTCTGAGTGCTTATTTCTACCATATCACCTGCACAAGTCAAGAGTCTTGAACATCATCTATTTTTCCTCAGAATCATGAGTAAATATTCAACTTGTAACATGCATAGTATTCATGCACTCGAAGTAGGAAAGGATGTCTCGGAGGCGTGAGGAAGAGCCATGCAGGGAGCCGACGCCAATGAATGGCCAAGCTCTGCGGTCGTCCGTATATTCAGACGTTATCTGCCAATTAACGAGTGTTTATAATGTGGGAGGAAACCGGAGCACCCGGAGAAAAAGCTACATGTGCGAGATGGAACAGGCGGAGTCCACATTTTTTCTATTCTGAATTCTGGGGAGACAGGGTTATGGCATCTCGACTCCCACAGAAAGAGAGTTTCACAACATTTGTATGATCCATACTCTTAGGTTTTTTCGGTAAAGTCACGTAGGTAAAAAATAAAATTAAAAGTTAATAATGGAAATAAAATAAAATAATAAATCTTGTAGTTCCGTTTACTTGCACAGGTCGACGTTGAACAATTTCTCTTGTAGCCCCGCCCACCACCCCCCACGTTCCATTCCCTGGTTACCACATTCAGATAAGCCCCTCCCCCCTTAACTTGTATTTAACGGCTGGTCTTTTCTAATTTTCCTCACTTGATGCAGTAATTTTAGCTGTGACGGTCCCACCTGATGACGGAGACTTGTGTTGCCTCCGAAACGTCGTGATTTATTATTTTATTTTATTTCCATTATTAACTTTTAATTTAATTTTTTACCTACGTGACTTTACCGAAAAAATCTAAGAGTATGAATCCTTGCAGTCACGAAAGCTTCAAATTTAGAATTTGTATGATCCACCCACTCTAACCTCCAGTGCTGGATAATAGACATGCGCCATCACTGCCCAAGGGAAAATATGACAACCCCATTTGCACGATATCAAATACTTTCTGGAATTCATATTCTTGGTTCTTTCGGTAAAGTCACGTAGAAGAGAAATAATAAAATATTAAAACATAATAAAATGCAATTCTCACGACGTTTTGGCCACAACGCAAGCAGCCGTCCTCAGGTGAAGAACAGGGCTGTCGGAAAGACAGCGTCTGAATGAACACCACCAAGCTTGGCAGCGTATTTTAAGCTTAGAGTCGCGGAATCTTACTGGAATCTTTCGACAGCTGAGACGAAAGTGTTATGGGTGTGAATGGGGTCCTAGGTGGACACCTCCCTCCACAGTGAAATAATGACAGATATATCTCACAATCGAGTGGCCAATGGTGAGTGGAGAGATCAGCTCCATGCTAGGACGTTGTGCTAAGAACATGGGCTAACATGTTGCCTCAACTGTGGAATACCAAATCTTAATAGCCTATGGTGGTAAAGGGTGTTGGTGATTATGACCCCATGGGCTGCACAGGAGTCTAGCAGTCCCTGATTCATTATTGACCAGTTGATTTGGCTCATGATTTCAAAGAACTGCCTTTCAAGCAAGTTATACCATTGTCGCTCACTCGAGAATTAAAGTCACTCAGTAGGTTATCTATCCCAAGGGGCCACGTTAGCCAAAATCTTACCTGCGTCCCTTTACTGATGTTCATCTTTGGTGGGAGCATAGGCAACCACTAAATGTCTCTTGATAGGAAGCCTGGAACTCAAGGCCTCTCATAACCCAACTGCCACACTCCCATACCATGTTTATTCAGAAGTAAAGGCATGTCCTGTTTTACATCTTATTTTGAGTAGATGACTTTTCACCCCGCAGTGTGACAAGATCCAGAATCAGTCCACCATATGTCCTGTATTCCACAGGCTGGACAAATGTCCCTCTGGTACAGGTGTAATGGCAGCTTGATCAATGTCTGGGTGCAGTCAACGGATAGCTCTTCACTGGTCACCACATTTATATTGATGACCTGGTAATTGCTGCTCACTATTAAAAGGATCAACACGTATATACCGATGACCTGGTAATTGCTGCTCACTATTAAAAGGAATTGGAGACTGCTGCTTAAGCTGGCTTGTCTAAAAAATGTGGGGTCTTCCTATCAGCCCCACTTAAAGAAAGCACTTCCCTAAGTACTATTATTTCACCACATCACAGTCTTAATTCTCTGAGTAATAGGGTGGCTAAAATCACAATCGAGTAGTGGGAAGCACAGATCAAGCGTTTGCTATAATCAGTTCACTCCAAACACCTGAATCTGTCGCTCGCGAGAATTTGACACTGCATGTGGCCTCAAAGTGTCTCTAGTTTTGCACAAGTGGTGGAAACATCACCATTTGTTTTTGTAGAATATGTGTACAATACAGTATATGCATTTTTGGGAGTGATGTGACAAGTGGCCACCTGAAATATATTCCTGAGCCACAGCCAAAACCCAAAGCGAAGCATTATGCTTGAACCTGTCCCGAGTCTCTTAAATTAGTCCCTGCCGAGGTGTGTAGACGGCACTGGGGATAAGTCTTTGTTCTTCTCCATACCCTGCCGTATTACGTGCGGTGTATCAGTGGACGGGTGTGTTTGAAGTTGGTGTGGAAAACCGAAGGTGACATCGTATGATGTATATATACCACAGCTCGCTTTCGTTGAGCAGTGCTCGGTGGTTTGCACACTCGGCGATGAACCTGGGCCAGCTGCATTTTATTCCGGGCCACGGCTAACATCAGTAGCGTGGAGCGGTGGAACTGGGCTGGAGCGAGGTGGTTTGGGAACGGATGTCTGACACCGACAACTTTCCTGAAGGAACCAGGGATAAATTCAGTGGCGGGTGGTCTACAGATTATATGAGGAATAAAAAAATATGTTCGCTGGCTGGCGGAAGGGAGGGACGGTCACGTCCGAAGAAGGTGCGGGCTACTTGATTTTGAAAGAAAAAAAAGTTTGGCTGGCTGGACGGCGGTTACTTCCAAACTACGTGCGGACTGCCAGTTTTTCCATTTGTATAAATAATTATTCACAAGTGTCCGTCAGTCACGCTCTGGATCTCCCAAACGGTATGTGAGACTAACATGCGCAGATAATTGTGTAAAAAGCTCCGCGAATATACACGACACATATACGTGTACACGTTTAGAACATTGCTTTATTGCATGAACGTGTTGTAGCAGGAAAATCAATTATTATTTACAAGTCAATGCTCGCGTCCGACGCCACCTCCCTCCCCATCCCCTTGCGCTCGGGCTGAGTTGGTACGGTCCAGATCGAGCGCTGTGGTGAGCTGGGAGGGGGGGTTAATTGATGAGTTCCCCAATCATCACCAGCACTGGTAGCGAGCAGTCTCAGCAACGTCCCGGGCGTCTTTCCCGGTTCTAAAATCCCGCACCGACCGTCGTGTCGTCAAACAACCCCGTTGACCAACGCGACGTCTGATGGCCTTCATCCAGCAGTGGATTGACAATTGATTTGGAAGGGCAGACATGTTAAAATGAACGTGCGTTGTTGCTTGATGTTTTTTTCCCCCTTCGTTTAAACTCCCAATTAATGCAATTCGAGACACCATTTCCTTCTTTATGGTAACTATGCACTGTTGAGCAAGGGATGCATTTAAATGTGAATAAGTGGGATATTCGAGTGTCAAACATTTTTTCAGTTTTCGTTCCACGTAAGTGATGCGTAATGATCCCATTGTAGTTCAATACATGTGCTTTGTTTAAAATTACGCTGTTGTGTGCATACATTTTTTAAAGAAGTAATGAAACTGCAGACCCTACCCTGACTCACTTGAACACGCAGGAAAATGAATAGATGAAGAGCCATGTATTGTTATATAGGCTGTACACCATAAAACTGCATATGGGTGGGTCACGTCGGATTGTTAAATTAGCGATTACGAGCAAACATTGGCTCACTTGACATGTATCAATATCACCTCGGTAAATATGCTCGAGTCAGTTAAAGCATACGGTCGCAGATTTAAAACAATATTAACCTCTTGCAACGTCAAGGAAACAATTGTGCAAGTTATTTGATCATATGTAGCCTATACGCACCCTTAGCATGATGCAATGATATTTTGTTTGACGAGGTCTGCAAAGGTTACCACTCAAACAAAGTTCGAAATGTGTATTCATCATCATGACGTTGTGAAATATGCCAGTTGTGTGCAGAACCATTGAATTCCTTTTGTATGTTAAGTTCATCGGTAATAATAAAAAGCCCAAAACTTTTATGTCTCTCGAAAGATATTCATATTCACTGTGAAGCATTTCTCTTCTTGGTTCTTTCGGTAAAGTCACGTAGAAGGGAAGTAATAAAATAATAAAAATAAAACATAATAAAATAAGAAGATGAATCCCTGCAGTCTGGAGAGCTTTAAATCGAAATTTGTGAAGCATTTATCAAAGAACGTTGTGGACGTATCACCGCTGATCTGTCACCAGTTTGAAAGCACTGGGGTATGTTTTCCCTTGATGACATCACAACCACATCTGGACCTCTGCAGCTGCAATCCATATGCACGCCATGCCACGGTGGCGAGATGTTAAATACCTCGCCTGGTATACAGGAAGTCGTGGGTACGATCCCGACCATGAAGGCTGCTGTATATTTGGAGTTTGCATGCCTTTCTCCCCGTGTTCATATGGATTTTTCGCTGTGCGCTCCGGTTTTTCCCTCCACATTTAGAAACACGTATTTCGAGTATTTGGCTGCAAAAAAATTCCACGTGATAAGCCACTTTGTTAAGCTATTATTTGTAGCCAGGTAGTTTGTGAAAAAGAGCTATACAGCTCAGTGTGCCTTACCTGGTAAAATAGTAAAAAATTAAGTGTTCCCATCTTAATTTATCAGTCTTGCCTTACGCTCTTGCCTCCGTCCAATTAATAGCACTCGTTCTGATTTATAAGTGACGTATCATATATCAACGGCCTAATAACTGATCACGCATCAAAATCGTACGTCTGCAATTGGTTAAATAATATAATCAGCAGACCGCTTGCTGAAACAAAATAGGTTATTTGATGAAAGGATACAACGGGAATACATCAGAGTATTCTTACCTATGGTAATTGTTACCTGCGGATCGGGATGAAAGTGAATATAAAAAATAACTTGAGAATTAAAATCAACAGACCAATCTGCTTTAAGGAGAAATAATCCATTCAGTGCATACTACCTACGATGACCAGCATCGGAAACATGGACAACCACAAAGAAAATAGAACAAATACTGACGCTTGTGTTGCGTCCGAAACGTCGTGATTTATTTTATTTTATACCTACGTGACTTCACCGAAAGAACGAAAGAAAGCTTAAAATCAAGATTCAATACTGAAGAGTGAACAATAAAGAAGAATGGATCATTATACCGAGAGAGTAATCGCCAGAAGGGATGTCCGCTGATGGATGAGATTTGTGTTGGAATGGGAGGTGAAACACGCCTGATGTCCACCGCTGAGATGTAGCGACGAGATCATCTCATGCACAGCAGCGACAGGAAGAGTTGTGCCATCGTGAGATCGGTGACGACTTTTTGGAAGTCTTCATCCAGCAGTGGATAGACCACGGACGCTGATGATGTCACGCTGCATTGCGCTCACTCAGTATGCCTTCTTCATCAATGTGAGTGCTTGTTTCACCTGTGCGCTGTAGGTGAAATAACAAAGACACATGGGTACGTGGTGTTTTCTTGCATCGTTTTCAACTGTACAATATTTAAATCATTATTTTCTTTTTATACGTGACTTTACCGAAATAACCAAAGAGTAATTCCTGCAGTCACGAAAGCTTCACATTAAGTTTGTACAATATTCACAATCGTACAGCGTGTCATATCCGCATGAGTACACGGATGTAGTTTATACACGATAGGAATATAAATGTATAATGTTCCTGTATTAATGTACAGGATTTGTGAAAACTCGCCGCTTCGGTGCGTGCAGATGAAATATGAGTTGCTGATATTATAGTACAGTTTACCCAAACGGTATAGGTGGGCTGTTTAGTGATGTGAGAGTTCGCTTTCATGTGTGTTGGGGGCCAAATACCTGCAGGTGCATCTTCAAGTATGGTACTAGATACCAGAGGTGGGACAAAGTCATTGTTATGCAAGTCCAAGTCGAGTCGCAAGTCATCAAATTCATGACTCGAGTCTGACTCGAGTCCAAGTCACATGACTCGAGTCCACATGTCATAGGTGGGACAAAGTCATTGTTATGCAAGTCCAAGTCGAGTCGCAAGTCATCAAATTCATGACTCGAGTCTGACTCGAGTCCAAGTCACATGACTCGAGTCCACACCTCTGCTAGATACTCACCAGCCTCACGAATACGCACAATTCACGTGATACAACATTGCGGGTCCGTTGGGTTTTTAGCACACGTGCCCGTCCATATAAATCGACTTACCGCACCGTGGGGAATTGTCTTCCAAATGTGGGTGACAGTTGCGGTCACTGCACGAGTCCCAGACTCGAGCGAGTGGACCGCACGAATGAAACGCAGCCCCGTGCCTCATCGCCGACAAAGTTCCCCGACTCCAGAAATCACTTGCCAACTCCTCTCTAACTCGTGCCCTCTGGCGGTCGTGCGCCACGGCCCACCGTGTACTCTTTTTGCTCTGACTTTTTAAGGGCGAACCCAACCACCACCACCACAATACAGAAAAAAACACGGCATAATTTGCAAAATACCCGAGATTGTTCTCAAATGTCACGCGCATTAAGCCACTGGGTCCCAACAGACACACTCCGCTGCGTCCCAAACGTGCGGGTGCAGAGGGGGCGAGCAAACAATGTTGCAGACACACGCAGACGAGAGAGAGAGAGAGAGGAGTACAGCAATGACGCGAGAATGCCACCTTTGTCGCTGAAAACAGAAGAGATCCGCTCTAAGAAGGGTCAGTGGTGGGGCGTAGCAGCAACAGCAGCAGCAGGCGTGACTACATTCTGTGGCAGTAGCGGCACTGAAGCCCTCACTCACAATGAGCGCGGCCGCGTGCCGCCGCCACCACCACCACCACCGTCACCGCCGAGTTTGCGCAAAGAGCCAGCAGCGTGCCAGGAACATTCCCACTTGAGATGAACTTGTCCACGACTCCTCTTTGACGCTACCAGAGCATCACGACACTTGGCCGGGAAGTATTTAAACGCGGGAGCGCACTTGCCCAAGCCAGCGTCGGTCTTGAAGCGCAAAGTCAGTCGTGGAAGAAGCGTTTTTATTGTGCGAGACTGGTGGAATTTTTTTTTCCCTCTCTCTCTCCATATTTTTACGCACACACGCACACACACTAACACACTCCCTCTCTCTCTCTTCCAAAGTCCAGCAGCCCATGCAAGTGGTCATGATCTACGACGGTCGCTAATGTGCGTTGACGACAGTTTTTATTGCTGGGCATAAAAGTCAAGAGCGAGAGACGCACACACGGAGAGAGAGGGAGAGAGGGAGGGAGAGCGGCGCAGAAGAGATATATATATTCACACCTAGTTTGCTGGAACCTGGCCCCTGGGCTGTTTGTACAGCTGTCGATGCGAGCCATGTTCTCCGCCGCTCGTAGAATGTTGCTGCGCTGCTGCGCTCTGCTCTGCGTGCTCTCGTCCGGGGCGGGTGCCGTGGCGTCCTGCGAGCCCGTGCGCATCCCCATGTGCCAGAGCATGCTGTGGAACATGACCCGAATGCCCAACCACCTGCATCACAGCACGCAGGAGAACGCCATCCTGTCCATAGAGCAGTTCCAGGACCTCCTGGACACGCAGTGCAGCGCCGTGCTGCGCTTCTTCCTGTGCGCCATGTACGCGCCGATCTGCACCATCGAGTTCCAGACGGAGCCCATCAAGCCGTGCAAGGCGGTGTGCGAGGCGGCGCGGGACGCGTGCCGGCCCGTGATGCGCCAGTACAACCACGACTGGCCCGAGAGCATGGCCTGCGACGAACTGCCCGTGTACGAGCGAGCGGTGTGCATCTCGCCGGAGGCCATCGTCACGGTCATGCCAGAAGGTGAGTGAACTCGCAGATGGTGGAGATGGTGATCGCGTGGCGTTGGCGGGGATGACGCTGGATGCGATTCCTGGCGAAACGTCGAACTCAAGATTGTTAATGTTGTGGTTTGGCTCTCCAACACACAACCGGTGTTGCTGTACTAGTGACGAATTGGCCACGTTCTGTTGACGTGACAACCCTTACTAGTTGGCTGTGTCGGGTGGTGGCGGGTTTTAACGATACTTTTATATATTTACGCGATCTAACCCCAAAAAAAACCTCTATTGTGGATGATATTGGTCGCGAAAACCTGCTACGTGTTGAACTCGGTGGTGGTTGTTGGAGGTGATGGACATGACGACGATGGTGGTGGCGGTGTTTGATGATGGTGATGATGGTGCTTAGTGATGAGGATGATGAGTGATGAAGATGATTGGTAATCATGTCGACGGAAGTGGCACTTTTATGATGATGATGATGATGATTGTGTTGGTGTTGCGTGATGGTTGTGCACGTACACAGCAGCACGGGAATTTACAACTTGACACAGTGGACCTGTTGAATTACGCGCGCATTCATTCTAAGTCGGCGTTTTATAATCATTTCAATAAAGTTGCTTATAATCTTTAAAAAAATACCGAGTTCACGCAACGTACTTTGTTATATATAGAACGGCACTTACATCTCATCTGTGCATCAAGTGCACTGTAAATACGTTGTAAATCACTTTAACATTTGAACAACTTTTTTTTTTACGAATTCCTACGCGTGAGTATGCAACGCGTGGTATGTTAACACTTACGAGAAAATGTTTCGCGTAAATAATTATTGGGATCAGGGCTAACAGATTGATGCCATTATCCCACTTAAAATAAGTCGCGTTAATCAGTTAACCACCGCTGTCACGCCAGGCAGATGTGAGACGTCCACCTTGGAGCCTCATCTGCGCCAATTGTGATCGCACGTTTTCAACCGCACGCTCCAGTGATATCTGTCATTCAAACCACGTTTTTACAAATAAAGGTTTATATGAATATAAAACGCGATCCCTACACGCGTGCGTTAGTATACTATGTTTTTTTTATTCTTTTGTATTTAAACATGATAACAAAGAGCAACGGGGGGGGGGGGGTGCAGTGTTACAGCAGCAGCTCTCGAAGTAGTTTAATAACCCGGCCCGGGTTTTATAAGGTCCCAGGGCGGTCCCACGTTTAACGGTATGAAGTCAAATGCATTAACCTCCGCAGTGTGGCCTAGGCAAGGGCGCGACGTCGAGCCATCAATACCGCGCGATAACAAGGCGCACACTTCACACGACCACTAATAAAAAGGATAAGCGACGCTTTAACAACGCTGATAAGCAGCGAGGCTCTAAATCGCCACCGTCCACAATCCTCCCCCCACCCCAACCCAGAGTGAGCCAAAGCGAATTCCACATCTCGCATACACAAACGTGCACTGGTGCTGCGGTTATCAGCATCAGAAGATGAATTTATACTGGAGGAATCCTATGAGTAATTAAAGCTCTTTTTGCACAAATGTCCCGCCTGGACATCTGTGAAAATGTCAAGTCCTTTGTGCATAAAGTCACGTGTAAATACAAGTCCTGTGTACAATAAAACACACAGCCAATGCGCATTATGCAAAATAAAATAAAACCCATCAACATGTCCCGAAGGAGTGCATTGCGGTGCCCATTTGTTCCAAGGTTCGCTTTCTAATCTATCACCGAGTTTGATCCCTCGAGGTGCTTTTCACAAACTCACAGAGGTGCCTCGACAAAGCGGCGAGTCACTTCGATGTGCGACGCTCGCCTCGTGAATTGTCCTCCTTGGTCACTGCCCCGTGAGCGCATTGATGACCCTCGGAGCGACGCCTACGGCCACTTGCGTATACGCAGTCCAGGGGGAGGTGAACTTGCATTTGGACAAACATCTGTCGACCTTATCCCTTGCGACTGCTCATTTTTTTCCTGCTCAGAGGGCTCCTCTTTGTAGCTGAATTCCCGCAACTCCGACGAAAGGAACCCAGCAAAAGAGACGTCGACCGGCTCTCGTAGATAGGCAAAGACAGAGTGTTGGAATGGATGGGTTGGCGATTGGCTAGACTTCCCCCACGAGCATATTTTAGTTTTTAATATTCACGAACAAGAACAAATATTACATGGTTCATTCGGAAATGATGAAATGCACAGTTTTGTATGCAAAAGTGTGCCCTGCAAGTAGCTCTAGAAATTAAGTTTTAAAAACTTCACAGCAATGTAGACACTGCAGAAGGTTTCCGTATGAACTTCTCTCTACCTTTATTGCCGTTTATAGCAGGTATCTATGTGTACAGGTATACGCATTTGCGGTGTTGCATTGCCGTAATAGCCCGCCAGTGGACTTTACTGTCGCCAATGTACGTTCGTGGTGTGTTTGCCGAGTTTGAAAACAAGCACTCCGAAAGGTCGGGACAGGTCAATTAGGAGCTGCAAATTGCATGGTCCCGGCAGGGCGTGATACTGTTTCCACCTCAGTCAGCATGAAGTGCTTTCCATCCGCGTCGTTTTGTTTGTGAGGACCACAAAACGTTTATGGATGAGAAAAATACCCGCATGGGTAAACTAGAGACCCGATTTCTCTAACTTGTGATTTTGAAGTAATCGATTATCACAACACCGTATAAGCACACACGGCCTGGCCACTATCCATCTTGTTACCATACAACATACTCTCCGTAAACTGATATCTACGTCATTCAACTCTATTACAGTGCGTGTAGACATTGTTATACGGTCTTCTAGGGACATGTATGCTCACGTGTGCAGTTTCTCAGAAAAACTCACAATCGCATGTCGTGCATTAATTGAACATCCAACCATAAATCTACCTTCATATGTACGTATGCATGCACACAAGTTATGCGAATGCTCACGGTGCATTTTGACAAATATATGCAACCACATCCTTCAAATGAAAGTTGGGGGAATACTTGAATCGATCAAGCCAGCGTAGCTATGAGTGAAACAAACGGCCACGTACGCACGGTGTGGGTGAGTCACCATGTAATGATCGTGCGACCCCACGCGCAAATACCATTCGTGTCCGCATGTGGTGCTTGTCCAATGAGCAGCGCACGAGGTGAAATTTGTGCCCGCGTGTCACTCAGATGAGAAGAGCACGGACTCGACGTCGGTCGTGTTCATGCAGACCGAGGGGCCTCACCCTCCACCGGCGTGCCGCAACAACAGCCCAGGTGAGTCTCTCGGCTCACAACAAAAAAAACAAAGGTCCCCCCCATATAGCCTTAACAGACTGTAGGAGCAAGTGCTGTTAGCAGAACGGTACACGAGGGGGTTGGGTGACCAGCACCACGCCCGACCGTCTTTGTCTCCCTAGTGGCAATGTTTACACACTGAACTAGGTACTCATTTGAGGCTGAGTGGACCTAGGGGAGGCCGGGGACCGGTTCAGATAATCGTCACTGGTGTTGGGGCCGTGAGCAGGAATCGAACCCGTGTCGCCGGGTTCGTAGCGCAGCGCGCTAACCGCTACACTACCGCTCACACGCACATCACCTAGGTAAAGTTCCTCTGTAAACACTCTTTAATCTACAGGATTCTATGTCTAAAGCTGCAAGCAGTGAGTGGATGATTGTTTCAGCTCTATTTGTGGTATCGCCATTGACAACCTAATAAAAAAAAGTAAAAAATATGATGGGGAGTTGTAGCAATGGTGCAGCGGTTAGCTCAGCTCTCTGTGAACCCGCTGACCTGAATTGGATTCGCTGTCACGGCTGACGTCAGTGATCAGCTATATCTGAACCAGTTTGTATCTGCACCACCACCCCTTCCCACCAATCCCACTTCGACTGGTATGGTGAAGTATGATCAAACAACATCCCTTTATTGACACGGTATGGGGTGGCCTTCAGTCATCAGTATGTTCACAAATTGCCACGATTTCTTGAATAGTCAAATATGATAGCATTTATAAAGAAAATGGATAATAAACATGCAGGGAACCGATATTTTACAGTTGGGTAAATGTGGCTTCCAAAATGTAGTTTTGTAGTGGTGTCTTCTAGGGACATGTCCTCACATGATGTGATGCAGGATATCTCATTTGCACAGTTGGATACAGCTGACTAACATACCTCTGATAGCACAATGCCATATTGTGTAATTGGTAGTGAGAAAAATCCAAAAATTGTTGCAAGTTAGAAAATTTGCCAACAGAAGAATGTTGTGAACGGTAGAATATGAACTTACACACGGTATCTATGGATACTCTGCAATATTACAGCTCTAACTTCTGACTCATGGAGGGAGCTCTGGAGTCATGAACTAATAATTATTAAGAAGAACAGAGAGGCAAAGCGTGTCTCTTGGAGGAAGTTCACTGTGTGCTCCGTAAAACGATTACCCACATCGCGTGTTAATAATGTGATCCAGGTGGAGAGAGATGGGTTTTTGTTACATTCAGTGCTCATTCGTCACATACGTTTTTTAAAAATTATTTTGACATTGATTAGAACTAAACTCGTGCTGCCAAATGCCCGCGAACCTCCTTGAACCCTCTCTGCAAGCGTTTCAATAAACAACGCACGCACTCGTGTCATTGCGTGCGGCGGCAGCATCAACGCAGGCACCACACGCGCGTAAAATGTGTATTTTTTTAAATGAACGCCGAATGCAAGGTCCTGCTTATTTGTGAGGGTCCGCCGACGACAGGTGTCATCAGTTTGCTTTAGAGTTAAATAAAAATGTGAGATTGAACAGATTTTCACAACCTGATTAGTGCTTGTCCCTTGGGGTGGCAGTGCGAATTTGAACCAGACGTCTTTAGAGAAACTCAAATCTCACCGCACCCAGAACCGCCAACCCCACCGACGGTTACAATAATAGACGAATATAACTTCGGAGTGTAGGCTACAATAACATATGGAAAATATTTACACAGTCTCTTGTTTATTATTATTATTGAATCAACTTAAAGGTGCTTGTGTTTGATTTGGTTCTCAGAAAAAAAGCATCGACCCGTCCCTCTGTCTCTTTTCTCTGCCATACGGAGTCTACTTGACAAAGTTGCACTGTTAAACTAATTTGGTACATATGTTAAATCTAGTAACCATGTGGAGTGCATCTTACTTGAGACTATTAGGCAGGTGTGAATAATAACATACGAGTCCGTGCCTTGCCACCTACAATGCAAACAAATTGCTCAATGTTGGCAATTCTCTGCTTTACTGACCTGTTGACATTGAATAATTAGTGTGCACACCTGATTCAAGATAACAATATCAGTGGATGCATTGCATGTGATTTGGTGGGAAAACGATCATGCTGAAAGTTTTAATGAAGTCATAAAAAACAGACACGACCATTTTACAAATTTAATATCTGCAGAAATTTGGAATGCAAAAGATGACGTACGACGGACATTTTCATTTTAAAATAATGAAAAATAGACGGCTTCAAAGGAGAAAAAAAAGATGAAAATCAGTTTATTTTCCACAGTATTTTTTAAAATATATATTATCATTTGGGTAGAGCATTGCAAATTCAGAACTGATGTACTGTAGGAATCCACCAACACAGCATACTTGCACGGTGTATCTGATTTAAACTTGACTTGGTAGTTGTGTTCCATCAGCTTTGCCCATTCTCTGTAAAGTTTGGAATATGCTTGCGTGTTCAACGTAGGAGTCTCCAGGAAGCTGTCAGCTTAATTTCTCGAGGTTAGATGCCATGCGTTTTCCATGATGCGGAATATGTCGTGAGGAAATGTGCACATTTTTCCATCATTCTCATGCCATGCCATCGGGTTTCACTTTCTGCTGCAGAGCGATGCAAATGTCGAAAAATCAAGGCCAACCAAAAGACGTACGCTGCCAAAAATTACAACTATGGTGAGTGCATTCAAGAAAATATCTTCTTTAAAGTTATTCCAACATAAATAAAAAAAGATACAAATAATAAATTAACGGAGACAGGAACACACTTATGGGACTTTATTTTGCATTGTATTTGTTTGGCATTTTGTTGACATGTAGTTGTTGACAAATGTTGTAGAGAAAGCCTTGATAAACGGTAAGCTGAACATGCTGGATACTCTGCCCCACAGTCCTATGATCTAATACCAGTGTTCAGTATACAGCCATATCATTTTCACAAGCTAGTTCTTAACATGTGCCTTATACTTAAATCCTCGAAGTTCCAGTTAATTTCTGACACGTTGGTGAATTTATGTTATGTTATGCTATACCGTGGAGTATTTTTTATACTATTTTTTGCGCGAAGTCAACAGTGGTCATCAAATATATTGACTGGCCCATGATGTGATATTGTGGAATTTACATCACTACCTCAGGATCACGAATGTGGATGATTAGCATCTCATACTGTGACAATTTTTGTTATTGTTGAGATGTTCTGTTGATATTTTATAACCATTGCCTTACTGGTGCAATGCACAGTTATGCATATATTTTTTGTAAAGCTTTCACAAACATTTAGTTGATAACTTTGAATCCAAATACAGTGGCAGTAATTAAAAATGACATAATCGGTGTATTAGATTAAGCCACAGTTAATACACTGTATGTAACGTGGATGCTGCCATGGTGTGTCTCTTGCTGCTGCGACAGTTAAAATAGTTGGCAAGTTTCATAAACCGCCCATCCTCTGTCCCTTCAGCAGTCTAAATGAGTACAGCACAGTTAGTTGATTGTCAGGTCACGTGTGGTGGGGTAAATTGTGGGTACAATCCACCTATATTCTTAGGTTTTTTAAATTAATAAAAGTAAAATAAAACATTTTATTTTACTTGTATTACTTTTATTTTTTTTACCTACGTGACTTAAAGTCACGTTTATTAATTTTAATTTTTTACCTATGTGACTTTACCGAAAAAACCTAATAATATGAATCCTTACAGTCACGAAAGCTTCAAATCTAGAATACAATCCACCTCTTTCAAGACACCTGGCCAGCATTGAAGAGAAGGCCCCAAAAAAACCCACATCTTTAGAGTGTGGCACTTTCCCACCAGCAGTGACGTGAGAAAGACAATTAGACATTTTAGGGCTGCAGCTTTACCATTGCACCACAGGATGATCACACATCGTAATGAGCCTCTGACGTTTGAGTCACGTGCACGTGGCGTGGCTCGTGCGCTTCACAGTGATCCGCGCCCGAGTGAAGGACGTTCACAGGAGCGGCTGCAGTGAGATTCAAACGACGGTGGAGGTGAAGGACGTCATCAAGTCATCGGGTGTCAGCATCTCACGTGGGGACGTCCACCTGTACACCAACTCCTCCTGCCTGTGCCCTGAGCTTCTAACGGCCGACGAGTACATCGTTATGGGCTATGAGGACCGCATGCGCGCCAGGTGGGAGAGGCATTGGAGGTCTTCTTTTTCATATGGCTGATCTTGATGTACTATAATTGTACATCTTCTTGGTTCTTTCGGTAAAGTCACGTAGAAGGGAAATAATAAAATAATAAAAATAAAACATAATAAAATAATTCTCACGACGTTTCGGCCACAACGCAAGCAGCCGTCCTCAGGTGAAGAACAGGTCTATTATTATTTTATTATTTCCCTTCTACGTGACTTTACCGAAAGAACCAAGAAGATGAATCCCTGCAGCCACGAAAGCTTTAAATCGGTCTTCTTCTTCTTCATATGGCTGATATCGATGTAGAGCACCAACTATAATTGTACACTGAGGAAGTTAATGAGCCAAGTGTATGTACTGTATGTATGTTGAACATTTTTCGCAGCGTACGTAGCCAACCGTATCTGGAAGGACAAAACAATTAAACACTAAAAACTGCGTCGTGGGTATCATAGAGTATCGCAGTGATGATGCCTCCTTCATATTTGTGAGTTGGACATTGACTTGCTGTGCCTGCGGGGCAATTCCACCATTTAAATGCACCGAGGGAGGAATTTTAAGAAAAATAAATGGGCAGGTGTTATTAAATCCCCACTGCCTCTGTGCTTTTAGCAGTATAAATGGGAACACCTTAATTTTGACAAAAATCTCTGTAAAGTTAACCGTTAAGTGGCATTCATGGAGACCTGTGTAACTGTCATGAAGAATATCATATTTAAATTAATAAATGCCAACTTATTTTAATCGTTGTGTTTGTAAGAAAAAACAGCTCTCGTTTACGAAATAGCCCATCATCTCTTTAAAGACCAATGCATTCATTATGTAATCAATGACATCAATCCCATCTGTATAGATATGTACTGTAACTAAATACACAAGTAATGTACACGTAATGTGAATTGTTGCGAATATAATAACTATTACAGGTGTAAATACAGCGGTTCAATTAACTCCACATGCTTATACTCTACTCATATAGTCCAAGTATTCCTGTGACAGTTGTAATGGCTTTGACTGGAATAAAACAGCCTCTTAGAAATTCCATCTTAGAGGCATGTGAGAAGCTAGTCACAAATACATACACATATGAGTGTTAAATCTCAGTTGTGGTGAATTTAAGCCATTTAACTTATCACAAAGAAGACTAAACCTCTGTTAATGCAGTCTCTCCAGGTGTTGTGTAGAGGGGCAAAGCCTCACTCCTAGAAGATCCAGTTAATAATTTATATCAATATGAATGTTACAATCACATTTCTATTGTTATTTATATGTATTAAAAGTTAGTAGTGCCGCATATTTGTGAATTGAATACGAATAATTGTCATATGTCTGTTTTCCACTTGAAGTGTTGGTAAAAAATTTGAGGAATTGATTAATATGTTTTCCCTTTTCGATTTAAAGCTTTCGTGACTGCAGGGATTCATCTGCTTGGTTCTTTCGGTAAAGTCACGTAGAAGGGAAGTAATAAAATAATAAAAATAAAACATAATAAAATAAAATAATTCTCACGACGTTTCGGCTACAACGCAAGCAGCCGTCTTCAAGCAGCCGTCTTCACCTGAAGACGGCTGCTTGCGTTGTAGCCGAAACGTCGTGAGAATTATTTTATTTTATTATGTTTTATTTTTTATTATTTTATTACTTCCCTTCTACGTGACTTTACCGAAAGAACCAAGAAGATGTTTTCCCTTCTATATGATCCCTCCTTTGCTGTTCCCGTAGTCTAGAACTCCCTACCCCCCAGCCGTCTGTGCTACCTACTCCCTGCACCTGTCTGCAGCCTAAGCTCACAACCATCCTCTTCTCCTCTGACTTACAACTGATCGTCCCCTCTAACATAAAATCGTACAAAGATGAAACATATTCTCCCAATTTTTGGTGGCTGTCAGTTTTGCAACTCTCTGTACGTCTTGAGTCGCAGCTGCGTTCATTCTAGACGCGAGTATAAATTGTCTCAAATAAGACGTGTTCTCATGTTCCCTGCAGGTTGTTGCTGTTTGATGGCTGTGTGGCTGAAAAATGGAAAGAGCGTTGGGGAAAGAAAGTAAAGGTAATAATACACAAAGGTTACGAGCACAGACATCGATTCCCAATTGCCTGCAATAAATCAGCGGGTTATGGTGCAACAATCTCCTCAGCCGTTCCCGCGTCCTTTGAGCTTTTGGGCCAATATAAAGTGTACAATTAACAACCAAGTGAGGCACCAAGCTTGTCAATGTTTGCACCCCCCCCGCCCACCACACGTATTGTCTGCGTCTAGGACATTTACAGCCTGAAATTTCCAAAAACATGTTTCTCACCTGCTGATGCTGGATGTAATCTCCAGTGAAACATCGGATGTAAAAATGTCAATATTTTTCTTGCTTTTCAACATTCCGGTTTGCTGAAAAACCAAATCAATTGGCACATTTGCCCACGTGACAACTTGATTTGCTCGGCTTTTTCAGGTGGGTGGAGAGTTAAAGTTTAAAATGCATGCTATACCTCAACGGTCAAACCAAAATAAACCAATTACGAATCATTTCCACAACGCTCGTTTGAACAGCCCCCTTCACAGTTGCTGCTTGACAATTCGAGTATTATACAACACGCTCTCCACAGAGATGAGTGTGCTGCTACTCAGGTTTTCATTCGACTTGTTCTATTCATTTACCAAGGCAACGTGATGGCTGAATAATCTGGCAGTTATCACACTCAGCTCTGGGTCAGTTTGCACGGAGATCAAGATTTGGATTCTTAGTGCCTGTCAATGATTTGTGAGATCTTACAAAACTGTGCATATCCTATAAAGTGGATATTAAATATCCTCTGACCTAGTTGTTTCTAAGACTAGGATGTTTTTCTGGATGTCAAATTCTATAGGTACATTTTTTAAAATTAACAACACACAACTGTGTGCTGCTCACTAACAGCAGGTGGGAAAAGCTCCCATCATGCATTGCATATATGTCACGTGATACTCGCATTGCAAGTACAATGCGCTCAGCCTTATCCACATTTTTTTTAAATAACTAAAATAAATGATAAAGTAATTCCTTCATGCCCAACTATGTGCAATCAGTTTTATCGTACAATATAGATAAACTATCTCAATGAACGTTCTCTTTGATAACCTCAATACATATCATAGAGATACTTTATGGAACATAAGAGACTTCAATGCTTAAAAATCTACATGCGTTGTATGAACTTCTGCTTTAAACACAAATTAGACACTTAGAAAAATACAGGCCATACCTATAATTGCACAGAACATATGTGTGTACATGTGGTCATAGTAGTTGTCTTCGATGGTGATAACAGAATATTTAAATAGAACATGTAATTTATGACTGGCAAGAGTCAGCCAAAAATAATTACTGTCCTTTAAGATTAACAGTGACCATAATAATACTTTAAATCATATCCAATTGTCCCTACAAGCTTTGATGCGTGATATTTATCTTGAAAACATTTATTTTATTAATTTATCACAATGAAATGTCACGCAGTTATTTCCATATTATTCTAGTAGTTACGAAGAATGTGTTGTAAGCACATTAAAACTAGCATAACAACATGCAAAGAGCAGCACCAAAACGTAAACAATGTGATGACATGTGTTTTTAGTTTGTGGTAAGAGAAGGACACTGTTACAATTGTGTGTTTGTGTGCGTCTGGTCACGCCTTCATCTCTCGGAGCACTTTGCTATGCCTGCTAACAGCACAGCTAATTTACGCATGCAACAACATGTTAAATAACAATAATATAAAGGTTGTCATTATTATTACTATTAATGAAAAGAAAGACAGGTCTTCATATTTTGGCCTATATGCCTTATTAATTCTAAACAGACTGGGATAAACCACGTATCGTATGTTGGGGAAAACATAAATAAAATAGATTCACTCTACAACATATGCCTTAGTCTCTGTTGTGTCGAACTCTGTGACCTCGAGACGATGCTGATGCTGACGGCCTCATCCGAGTGTGCTGCTTCTGCTGTTGCTGCTGCTGCTGCTGTGTGTGGCTAGCGCTGGGACCAAAAGCTGGGCAGACCAAAAGGCCCTGGGAGGAGCACCACAGGGATCAGAAGGTCCGGGAGCAGTGGCAGACCCAAGGGTGGCCCCAGCGACGATGGCAAAAACAGCCGCAGCAAGGACAGGGGTGGACGGCCGAGAAGTGGATGAGAGCCGGCGACGGACGCGAGTTAGCGGTGTGTGTGTGGTGAGCACTCGGGCGAGAGAAAGGGGGGGGGGGGGGGGTGGTGATGGTTATATTGCACTATTGAACTTCTGATGTACAGCTGTTACTCTTTCTGACACCACTAGTCTCGAAGACTATTTATGAGAGAAAAAAAAAATTAAGATCAGATAGCAAGTTGTGATCAAAAGTAATAGTGAAGATTCTGAAATCATTACTTAGAGCTTGAGATTGTAATGTTTTGTGAAGGTTTCTCTTTTTTTTGCACAGCATATTAATCACTTTTTTTTTGTCTTTAAATATAAATATATAAAAGAAATTATACATTATGCTTGCTGAGGCCTGCTACAATCAGCCAGAGTGCTGCATAATATGCTGCTTTAAATAAGAGAGTGATTCACTCTAGTTTAGTCTCCTGAGGAGTAAAAAATGCTGAGATTCACAGCTGTTATCATGACAGCATGTTACGTATCAACAGTGTGTTATGGTATATTCAGTGTAAATGAAAAAAAAATCACTTTTAAAGGTATATTGTATCCTTTTAACAGTAAGTCGGCAGGCCTGCATTATGTTCACGGTATATTGGACAGTGTTTCAGGGCTAGAAATGTAAGCCACTGTATACATTGGCATTCTATAATTGTTCACATCCAGGCAACATTTAATTTGATGTAAAACAGTGATGATGAATATGAAAGTCTGGTTCTAGTGAAGGCAAACCATGTAATGATGAGTTGCACCGAACAATATAAAGACAATTGAGCTATATTCCCAACTGACTGCCTGCAATGTGGACATAAAACTGATACACATATATTTGAACGTAAAAATAAATATGCATTGTAAGGTACTGACAGTGTTTAAGATTTTTTTTAAATTTTAATAAGATGGTATAGTATCAGGCGGACTGCCAAAATAATGACACCACCACTAAATCTTGAACGGACATCCTCGCTGTTGGGACGTTTCAGCGCCGACTTTAAACAGCCAACAGCAATTAAAAAATGCGACCCTTTCTAGCCCTGTTTGCTGTATTGCATGGCAAAATATCTTGAGAATGAGATGTGTTTGCATCGGTATCTTATAATATGTCAATATGTAATACGCTACTGCGAGTGAACTGCATGGATTGTTTGCATACACAAAAAATAATGCACACGTTTCTAGCTAATCTAGAATGCACATCAATGTCGTCATTCAAGAGTTGCCTTCGCCTGGGAGGAAAGAATTCTTCCTTGTGGCACAACTGGGCTAACCGTGCTATGTGCGTCAACAGTACGTTGTTCTGTGTAAGACCTGCACACCGCCTGATCATTTCGCGCTGAACAGATCATCGCACAAGAGAGAATATATTTCCATTCTATGAATGACTTAAATGAATGACAAGAAGGATTTTTGAAATAGCCTCTAGGAGATATTGTAATTTTACAAAACACAAAAAAGAATATGTTGTTTAAGAGCCCTGTATATTCAAAAGCTTCAGTGGGCATTGTGTGAAGCTAACAAAGTTTGAACTACAAGTAATGTACTTTGAGTGTGCATGACAAAGGCAAGTATACGGTATATCATGTATGTAAGTAATCGTAAAATGTGAACGTATATATCTGATTAACTCTAGTCGGCTTTCACTCTGCGCCACGGTGGGTGCATATGAATGGCTTGGAGTGCATGCCATCATTGGGACATTTATTTCTAGGATGCATCTAAAGCATTCGGTAATTAACAGAAAAAAGTAAACTACCACAGAAACACGGTACGTGCAAATGCATCAGACATCATAGTGCTGTGTCCTTTGATATGAGGGTGCTGTCTGCAAAATGTGTGCAGAGGTTCTGTGAATTTTTGATCTCATGTGCTCGCACCTGCCTTGTACTGCCTCTATAAGAAAGTGCCGCATCATCAGAATAAAGGATGCATTGTTGCCACGTCACTAACGCGTATTCCACCGCACTGTTTCGTGAACTGGAAATGAGATGCAAAAATGCACGTGTACATTGCAGTCTAAAGGCCCACGTGGACTACGTTACTTTATGCTGATTGTACCCGGTGGACTAAAGGAAGAATGGAGTGGATACCCCCACCATCCCCCCACTCCTCTCCCTCTCGCACCCTTTAAACTTCGTGAGAACAGAAACGTTTGAAAAATCAGTCCAAATAATAAGAATAATAACGCAATTTGTAGCGTGCACAATATTTAACGGACATAACTATTTCTATTTTACCGGGTAAGGCCCACTGCACTACGTAGAACTCTTTCTCAGAAGCGACCTGGCCATAAATGATCGCTCAACGAAGTGGCTCGTCACGTGGAAATGTCGAGATCAACAGAGAAAAATCCACGCGACCACAGGGAGAACATGCAAACTCCAAATATACAGGCATAATATTCGCGATCGGACCCACGAACTTCTGCATACCAGTTGAGATAAATAAACATATAACGTTGGACATAACTTCAACCGAGAAGATGGATACAAATTGAGCAATCATTGGAAGGATGTTATTAACCAGGTAAAACCCTAACTGCTTTATGGTTCATATTCTTGGTTCTTTCGGTAAAGTCACGTAGAAGGGAAATAATAAAATAATAATAAAAAATATAAAACAATAAAAACTCTCACGACGTTTCGACTGCAACACAAGCAATCATCATCAGGTGTGAAATCCACAGCAATAATTGTTTTTTTAATGTTTATTTTATTATTTCCCTTCTACGTGACTTTACCGAAAGAACCAAGAATATGAATCCCTGCAGTCACGAAAGCATTATATCAAAATTTGCATTATGGTTGTTGTCTATCACACCTGCCGGGTCCTACTACTTTATTTTTTCGAGTTAACTTCCCCCCCACATCCCCAACGTTCCCAGCCTCCCACTTCTAGCCCCGCCCACTTCCCCCCCAGCCTCACTTCCCTCTCCTAGCGTCCACCCACTCTCTCTCCCCCTTGCCCCTCCCCCCTTTCTTACCTATATAACCTCTTACCACGGCATCTCTCTCCCACTTCAGCAAAACAAATTCTTGCAGTGGTTTTCCCTCCTGATGACGATTGCTTGTGTTGCAATCGAAACGTCGTGATTTATTTTATTTTCTACCTACGTGACTTAACCGAAAGAACCAAAGAGTATGGATTCCTGCAGTCACGAAAGCTTCAAATCTAGATTCAGTTGAGGAATTTCACATCTCGTCACCTTGGCGACCAATAAATGACCGTGACCGGAGATAAAACGATGGATTTGGTGATGCTGCGCAAATAACTAAAAACTCAACAAGCATGTCGGGGCCACTTTTGGCTGGCCATCGAACAAAGACGGTCACTGCATCGCACGCTTTCAGATGCGCTTGTGCGGCCGTCTGGAACGCTCTTCCTTCCAATATTAGGAAGCCACTGGAGCTATGCACTTTTAAATCGAGATCGACAACATTTAATTAGAACTGCTTTTTGTGTTTAGCTGGTCGTCCTTCCCCACACCTCCAATTCGCACGGTTGGCGACTACATATGGCGCGAAAGAAGTTCAACATACATCATTGGACCTCCTTTGCCAGTACCAACTGCAAACAAAAAATACACTATGATAATATATGCATTGTCCTTGAAACTGATTGGTCCACACCAAGGGATGGCTTTCTTTTGAGCCTCGACCCAATTGGTACTCGACCAGAGGACGCCAAAAGGCGTACAGCTCAAAGACAATGCACTATCAAAGTAATGAGGACTCGGGGTGAGAATCTACATCATTAGACCTCCTTTGCCAGTACCAAAATATAATAATAGGGGTTTCCTCCTTTTTTTCTGGCAACAAAACTGGAACCTTATTACAAGGATTCATGTCTGCATTAACCACAATGCATATATTATCATAGTGTGTTTTTGTTTGCATTTTAACTGCAAGTATTGTGGTTAATGCAGACATCCGTCCTTGTTAAAAGGTTTCAGTTTTGTTGCCAGAAAAAAGGGGGAAAACCCTATTATTATAAGTTCAACATACGTCAAAAATTGCTTCAAAAGGAAATATAGATATAGCAGGCGACGTTTTTCGAGTTATGGCTCTGAGATTGGTTAGTGACCTGTATTTTTGTACGGCCTTACACAGGAAACTTTAAAAAAAGATACACAAGCACACGTAAGAATCCGATGAAATAATACAAATAATGAAAAGATCAAATATAATGGTTCAAATTCATTATATGACCGTAATGATGAATAATGCAAGAAAATTAACTGCTCATGCTGGACAAGTTATACATCCATTGTGCTCATTTCTTCTACATGCCATAGTGTCATAGCAGACGACAAAGTGCCATAGTTATAATATATCAGACTAGACTGTAAGCTTCAGATCATGCCAAAGTGGATTAATGTACTGTAGGGTGTAACAAAAAAAATGCAAGATTTTAAAGGAATAATTGTTCGTGCATTATGGCTCTATCCTTATTACATTTGTATAGAATTTGCACGTGAGGCACGTGTGGACCAGAAGCACAAATCAGTACTCTTATTGAGCAGTATTATATGCAACCGAATAAGAGCAGAAACTAATGAGTGACGAAAAAAAAACACCCCTTTGTTTTGCTACATTTCAACTGGTTTGGAGATGATTATGTGTGAAAAGCTCAACTCGTGAAGTATTTGCATGTGCCTTAATCGCTCTCCATTCTCCCACAGACGTCCCCCCCCTCCTCACTCTCTCGACTCCGAACTCTTACGAACTCCCCCCACCCCTCTCTCTCGTTTACGTTCCTGTTCAGCTCTCCACACAGAGCCACTCCGCCACTTGAATGCGTTTTGCAAAGTCTGTCCACAAGAGAGTGCATGTCAGATCGGTGCAGACAAAACAAAGGCAAAGATCCCCCGTGTAGCCCTAACAGACTGTTGGGGCAAGTGCTGTTAGCGAGCACCTATGAAGGCCGGTACGGCACACAAGGGGGTTTTGTCCAGCACCACGCCCGGCCGCCTTTGTCTCCCCCAGTGGCGATGTTTACACAACGCACCAGGTACTCATTTGAGGCTGAGTCGACATAGGGGAGAGCCGCTTTCAAATAATCGTCACCACTGGTGTTGGCCGTGAGCGGTAATGGAACTCGGGTCGCCGGGATGAATTGCACAGCGCGTTGCACACTCACCAACACTTTCATTGTGACTGGGAATATCTCAATTGAATGCGCCCTCCACAATCGAGGGTCAGTGCAATAGTGCCCCCACGTGACCGCATCCGTGTCAGCAAGTTAACGTTAAGAAACGATAACGTGACGCTCACAATGTTCGCCCCCATTCTACGGAGGTGAACAATAAATGCATTCGTAAATGCACACCTGATGACGGTTGCTTGTGTTGCAATCGAAACGTCGTATTCTGGTATTTATTTTCTTTCTACGTGACTTTACCGAAAGAACCAAAGAGTGAATGCCTTCGTATTGGCCTAATTGACATCTGTTTTGCATTATTTGCGGTTTTGTTTTATACCCCCCCCCCCTCATTACCCAATACAATGGAATGTTGACTGGTTCTGATAGAATTACCTTTGATAGCAATGACGCAGTTGCAACTGCGAGCTCTCATCATATCGTTTTCTCAATTTATTATTTTCTGAAACATTTACGATACAGGTGACAACAAAGACGTTGCATATGTGCAGTCATGATAATGAAGAAGATATATATTCCAAACTATATCACATCAATGACTGTTTTCCAGTAATTATAAGTATTGAACATTTGTTCAGGAATCAATACTTTTCATAATTACAATATTTAGCAACCATGTTGATTTTTTCTTCACACATTTTCCACTCTTTAGTCTGGACATTTTCCGTTCTGTCGTATTTTTTATTGCATATTACAATTTCCACTCTACCCTTTCACCGTCTAACAATACTTTGCACCAACGTCCGTGCTTCTTACACATGTCATGGCAGGTAGGGTGCACGTATTTAAACTTGATAATTAGTTTTTTACCCTTTAATCTAGCAACAAAACTGACACCTTTTTTACAAGGAGTCATGTTTGCATTGACCACAATACCAATGCAAACATGACTCCTTGCAAAAAAAGGTGTCAGTTTTGTTGCCAGATTAAAGGGTAAAAAACTAACTATCATATTTTGCTACTGGCAAAGGAGGTTCCAATGGTGTATTTAATTAAACTTGTTGTTTTTCGGCTGCTTTTCGTGATCAAAAGGTCCAGTTTTCTGAAAAGCACTCTGAGCTGCTCTCACCCACTACCGCATTTGACAATCTTGACCCCAATGTGGTGGTGACGGGGGGGGGGATGTGGAAGCGGGGGTGGGAGCAGGTGGAGAGGGGGCAGCAGTATAGGCGGGATCAGGAGGTAGGGAGGGAAGACTTCACGGCCACAGCCAAAATCCTTCTTAGATCAGCAATAATAATAATAATTAAAAAAGGATAACATTGTCGAGACAAAAGTTGCACTTGTCAGCCATGTGCACGACCTCAATCCATAATATTACGTCAGATTGTATACATTTCTCACGGCACCATGACCATCTCACCCAGACTTTGCTCGATCGAGTCAGATCTTAGAACTTAAGCAGGATCGAGGCTGGGAAGTGCTTGTATGGGTGACCACTATGCACTTCAGGATGTTGTTATAGGCTGCTATGGGCCTACGTGATGGGCAGCAGGGAACAGTGCATCAACCCGTTGTTGTATTGTACTTTCTATGCCCTCATGTACATACTCTCCGCCTTCACCAACCTCCACCTGTAGGGGGGGGGAGCTATTGCAACACCCCCACCCCCTTTTAGACCCTGCAAATTGATAATTTACCAGAGAAAAACGTAGATTGTATCATTATTATTATTAAAACTATTACAATTTCTGGAGCGCCCACCCTTGATAAGTTTCTAGATACGCCTTTGACGTAGAGCCCAAATGACCCCCTTGATCTGCACGGCACAGGGTGGCCCTTAACCGAGAGTGGAAGGATTACACTGGTCAACACAAAAAAAAAAAATTCTGGCCTGGACTTTTGCAGCTGTTTTAGACTAATTTCAGGGTGCTGATTCCAAATCTGATCTCAGATTTGCTCTATCACATCTCATTTTATGCTATCGGCATACCCCATTTTCATTGATTTTACCCGAAATTAACTCTGTCACTTATGATTGCAAGTTGTTGCGAGTCAGTGACTGCTTTAGTGTTAAAATATGGTGCTGTATTTTTAGGATAGTATGTTGATAATATCATTTTATGTAGATATCCACATTTATTTAATATTTTTCTTCTGCAGTTGTTATTGAAAATGCGATAGACAAAAACTGATGCCAGATTTGGAATCGGCAACCCAAAATTACATTAAAACCGTTGGAATACCTTACACCAGAAAAAGTGTGTTGACCAGTGTTATCGGGTTGCTCAGATACCCAAATAGCTGTTGTGTCGATGCTGACTCTAAAAAATATGTTAAAGTCATAACAAGGACGATGTATAATGCATGATCCACAAAATAGAGTACATTGATTTAAAACCAAAATGCAAGAGGTGGCTCTGAGCTGGCAGCGCCGAGACCATGGGTTTGAATTTGGGCAGCGGCGTGTGATTAATATGGGTTCCCAAGTGAGTTGATCGCCTCAATCTGATTTTTTAAAAATGCAGAAAAAAACAATTATTGAATTTGTTTGACAAACATTCAATATCTGAAGGGTAATTGTTTTTAACTGCCACAAGGCGAACATCATTATGGCTGGGCACGTTAGAAAGTACAGCGTGCTTAATTGTGGGAAACAAAAAGTCACTTAAAGGGATCTCAAAGAGTTCTTACGTAAGCACCTCCCCCAGGCCATTATCTCACCACACGGGATGATAATGCACTGCTCTGAGAGAATTCCTCGTGCATACCTGGTCTCATGAAATGTTGCCGATTGCACAAATGGAATAAAACTGTGGGGAGCAAGACAAAACAGGAAAGTTCTAACATGACGATACTGAAGGCTGCTTTGTCTCTCGCAAATTGGAATGGAAAGGCCACATCACAGAGATACAGGCCTGAATCTGTATTCATTGCCCCATGATGCACTCTGTACACACGGCGGCCATCCCACTAATCTAGCAGCACAATGTGCCTCTCTGTCATGCCCATCGTGTGCTACGTGTGCTGCTGTGACATCCATTGTCCCAGGAATAAATAGGCGGAGGGACCATCTCCCCCCCGACTCCTTTCATCGCCCAGTAAACTGTTCACTTAGCGGCTGGCAGTGGTAGGGTGCCCGGGTGCAAGGCCTTTGAAACGAGACAACTGCAGCAAGCAGCAGCAGCTCGTAGAGTGGCTTGCTCGGTCACCAGCACAGCTCCCAGACCTGGGCCAGAGTGGCATTATTTTAACCTGCGTAGCAAGGTGACATGCAGCCTGTGCTGTCTCATACACCACCAGAGGATTGAGTGAAAGTGGAAGATGAAGTTAGTGTGTGCTGATGTTTAATTCAGTACACACACCACGAGAGTACATTGTAGCTAGATTTGAAGCTTTCGTGACTGCAAGGATTCATACTCTTAGGTTTTTTCGGTAAAGTCAAATAGGTCAGTGTAGCATCAAAGCTGTAATTATTGCTATTTAAAGAACATTTATGTACACGTGTAAGTGCACTTACATGGTGTAAATTTGCATTGTGAAAATTGGATACATTTGTCGATAGAATGAAACAATTTGAATAATTTGAAGCAGTGATTATTCTCTCCAAATTACCCTTTGTTAATACAGACTCATAACTTTAGTAAGCAATTCACATAGAAACAGTACAACGCATATACATATCTTTGGCCAAGGGTAAGTTGCCTTCGTCAATATCAAATCGCAATCCTTAATTCTGACGCTCTGTAATCCATACTATTTTCACTTCAATGTCAATGGGAAATTATCTTAAACACGATTTAGATTAGTAATCTACTGTTATTTGTAATACAAGCTTAGCCAAATGTTCATGAGAAATGTAAAAAATACAGAGAAATGTCCAAAATTGCATTTCGGTAAAATCTATTTAGCTGAATTTCATCAACTACAAATGTAATTAAATCCTCTAACTAGTGCCATGCCACATTGGTGGACATTTGAAGGCTTTATAAAGTTATCTAATTAACAGTTTAATTATTCGTTGATTTATTTAACCAGGAAGGGCTCAATGAGCTGTTAGGCTCTATTTCATGGGAGTTCTGCGATGGTACAGATGTTACTCCACGATACAGATCTTACACCGTTACACATGGGCGTGATATAAACATCAAGTATCGATACGTGTCTTGGGGAACGGTAATGCGGAGCCAAAAACCGCAATTCTCTCGTTGCTCAAAAGTCAGCCTGACAAAAAATCTGCAGTACGTCCTTTTGGAAGGAGACATTTTAATCTGCCTGCAAGACAACGGGGGGAGGGAGGGGGGGAGTAGAGCGATGCCCATGGGTCTCCGCTGGCCGCTTTCTGGTCCGTTACCATAGAAGCCGGCGGGCTGGAGATTACTGAGCGTCTTCGGCGTGAGCGGGACTCTTCTTAAATCCTTGCCTGGGTTACAAAAAAAAAATAAGAGTCCCACAAAGGAGCCTTTTGTGCAGTGCTTCTGTGGGCAAGGGGCCCACACCAAGCGCACGGACACTCGCACAGTCGCAGCAGCAGTAGCAGCTGCATTTATGAGGACAATTTAAGTACTTCTGCCTGACAGCTCTGGCTGGGAGGATGCGGGCAAAGGGCGGTTGTCGCAGAGCACGTAGCCCGGGCTGCCTAGCAGACGTTACCTAATGCTGAGCAAAACTCTCGGGGCTCCACGGGACCTCGGTGTGGGGTGATCCTGGACAAGCAGCAGGATAATTACCAGGCATATAAATGCGGTTGTTAACACCAACGCGTCAAATGAGCCAATGAAGGTCCCCGACAATGTGCATAAATCTTCTTGGTTCTTTCGGTAAAGTCACAACAGACCTGTTCTTCACCTGAGGACGGCTGCTTGCGTTGTGGCCGAAACGTCGTGAGAATTGTATTTTAGTATGTTATATTATTTTATTATTTCCCTTCTACGTGACTTTACCGAAAGAACCAAGAAGATGAATCCCTGCAGTCACGAAAGCTTTACATCGAAATTTAATGTGCATAAAGTTACGCAGTCATTGCTTAATTCCATGGTCTCGTTTTGGATTGAAAATGCTAAACCGAAGTTGCATTGCCCAGTAGGTAAAAAGGAAATAATAAAAATAATAGAAAACTTTACCGAAAAAAACCTAAGAGTATGAATCATTGCAGTCACGAAAGCTTCAAATCTAGAATGCATTGCCCAGCTTATTTAGGTTCAAATGCTTTAATCTGCCAAATAATGGATTGTTTAGTCATAGTTGCATGAATAAAAAAAATTAGTGTTCCTGGAGTTTTTCAATTATCATGAATACTGCTTACACTAAAGTATAACACGTTGTAAAAAACACGCATATTATGTTTAGTGTAACGTGCATATAATCATGTAAAATGCGTTTAATTTCCAATGCACATTTAAATAGAATTTACACATTCAACACGCAACCAAAATTATAGCAAATTATTGTACATGATTAAAAATGGACCAACATTTCCAGTATTACATTGTAAAACTTAAGCTTGTGTTTTTTTACATTTACCTCTCTAGGTAAACAAGTGCAGTAATACGTGCACCAAAGCATTAACAGCTCAGGTTAAGCAGTTATCTACGGGACCCTTTTTGGCAGTATCAAGGTGTTAAACGATACAAAAGGTTTGTACCCTTTCTGGCATAAATACAGGTGTTAAGATGTTCCAACACCAAATGCTGACTTCACGCCTTTTAATAGATGCCTATTTGGTGTTTTGCACATCTTAACACCTGTATTTATGCCCGAAACGGTAAAGCCTTTTCTATAATTCCATAGTTCATTGTGACTTAAAAAGCATACCATGATGAATGATGATTTACTAATCACTTAGATTAACTCATTGGAATGTACATTTTTTTTTACACTTTTATAAAAATTGTTTAATGCTATGTTTTCATGGAAGCCTTTTCACCCACATTCCTTCGACCACGTGCTGTTTCATGGAATTAAACATAATACATTTTCAATAATAGGGTTTTTCCCTTTTTTCTGGAAACAAAACTGAAACCTTTTTACGAGGATTCATGTCTGCATTAACCACTACTTGCAGTAAAAATTTTCTTGGAGAGATCTTAACTCTTCATTTACTAAAATATATTATCATAGTGTGTTTTTTGACTGCAAGTATTGTGTTTAATGCAGACATGAATCCTTGTAAAAAGGTTTCAGTTTTGTTGCCATAAAAATAAAAGGGGGGAAAACCCTATTATTATATTTTTGTACTGGCAAAGGAGGTCTAATGATGTAGATGCTCACCCCGAGCCTTCATTACTTTGATAGTACATTGTCTTTGAGCTGTATGCCTTTTGGCGTCCTCTGGTCGAGCACCAATTGGGTCGAGGCTCAAAAGAAAGCCGTCCCTTGGTGTGGACCAATCAGTTTCAAGGACAATGCATAAATGATCATAGTGTGTTTTTGTTTGCATTTTGACTGCAAGCATTGTGGTTAATGCAGACATGAATCCTTGTAATAAGGTTTCAGTTTTGTTGCCAGAAAAAAAAGGGGAAAACCCCTATTATTATATTTTAGTTCGTCGTTGATTTACTTTTTGTTCCACAGTAAATGAAGAGTTAAGATCTCTCCAAGAAAATTGTGGATGGAAGTGCAATTTAATATTGACAGACTCGCTTGTATCTGTATTAAAAGGTGAGTTTATTATGTTAAGCGTGAAGGATGCACGTATATAATGTACAAAAAATAACATGACCAATTTGACATATGTTCATCCTTCTAATTTATATAACTCTGCATTAATTGATTAAATTAATGACTTCTGCATGCAAATTTCAAACCTCTAAATACATTTGAATAGGTGCGATGAGAGGGTAATGGGTATGGAATACTTTAAGTTGGTTTCATCATCATTTTTTTCCAAACATAAGAATGATTGAGACATTATTCAATGATTGCCGTATTTTATATCGATATAAACATTTCATGAACAATTCTGCTAATTGTATTCCAGCAGTTTATCCAACTTCTTTTATGATGTTGATAGTTATACTATCTGGTCCAGGAGCTTTTCCCTTTATGCAGTGATGTGTTCATTTCATCAATGGCATTCCATAAGTATATTTATACAGATTTTAGGACAATACGTATATTTCAGGAAGCAAGTGCGTTGCAACAAATAATACACTAAGTTTATATTAAAATATATTATTGGCGAACATAAAATGTGGCAGTTTAAATGAAACATATATTTAAAAAACCCCATAAATTACCAAAAAATATCAAAATATACGTTGAACATAGCATCGACAGATTCGATGTAAACGAGATAAACATGGTATACGCAAAACTACGAACAAAATAATGAACAATATTGTTTGGTACATACTGCAATTGATAGGTTCAGATGAAATCGGTGGTAGTCAAAAATAATGCCACGAGCAAAAGTAACAGGATTCCAGCCAAAGCAATGATAACTCCAGTTGCAGGCAACAGAAGTAGAGGACAACGGAGATAAAAGATGGAATGATGGCGAGGTGGAGATGAATGACATGAAACATTAGTACAATCTGGCATATGATCGCCAACAGTGGAGGACTGCTGCTGGAAGTTTTAGGACCCAGTGTGATGGGGAGGAGAGATGGTGAAATGTGTTTTATTTTTACTTGCAAGCCAATCTCTCAAAACGAAAAATGTTGGTTGAAGATGGATAATCCACTGGTCTATTTTTGTCATCTCAAACATAACTATATCCCAATTGTATGTGTTCCAATGATTTGTAAACAATTTCATGATACAACTGTCACCATACTGCTGCTTCCTTTGATATATTTGAAGTGTATTTAAAGGTCAGACAAAAATGACTGCTCGCTGAGATTGAAAAGTAACACACCAATTTGTCTAAAAGAAAGTTTGTAATCTGTGCGTACTACTTGCGACGGCATATGGTTCAGAAGCATGGCCATTTAAAAAGTTGTCAAAGCATCGAGATGCCTTCTTGGCTTTACATTGAGTGGCACCAAGATGACAGCATACAGTATGTAGGTTAATGATGAAATGTAACCCTAACAGTAAAAACACGTAAGCGGGCTTCAGCAGGGAAAGTTTCTAAGAATAATGATGGCCGATGGCCAAGAATTAGATTGACAACCAAGGAATTTAATGCATCCAACACGTGAGCAGGTGATGATGGTGGCTTGACCATGGTGTAGTGGTGCAATGGTGCCACCTTTGATCATGTGAAACGTCTGCAATCTAGCAGCAAAATCTGGAAATATCGCACGAGAACCAGAACCATAGTAAATTGAACTTCTTTCGCACTGCACATAGCCAACCACGCTAATTGGAGGTGCGGGGGAAGAAGAAATGACAGTAAACACAAAAGTCAGTTTTAGAGAAGTGAGTTTTCAATCTAGATTTAGTAGTGTATAGCTCTCATGGTTTCCTAATATGAGAAGAGCATTCCAGACGGCCGCAGAAGCACATCCGAATGCGCGCGATGCAGTGAACATCTTTGTTCGATGGCCAGCCAAAAGCCGCATTCACGATGCAATGTTTACTGAAGTTGTATTCACATAATTAATCCTTTAATCTCCTATCAACAGCGATTAGCTATTTGACCGTAATGATACTGTAGGTCACAACTCTATGTATCCGAGAACGTGTGCAATATTTAATGTACTGCTCATGCAACCGTATATTTAAGACATCAACAAATAATTATAATACATTTAAGAAACGTCATTGAAAGTAAAGCGTCAAGTCTACCTTGATTTGGAATATAATTAGTCTGATGGAAACATATGGCGAGATGCCGTGCTGATATTGGGTGCCTCAGGACCATTTCGGATATCACTTGCCACTGCTGTTAACCATGACTGGGAATCTAGTCCAAGTCAACCTCAGCCAAATAAAACGTTAATTCGTAAAAAAACAATTACAGTGAATTAGTTAAATTGCACCGATATACAGGAAAGACAAACCAACAAACGTGTAAAACCCACCATTTATTGAAATGCAATGTATATACATGTATCCAAAACCAAAGTCTAGCAAAGAATAAGTCCACCAAAACAAACACCAGTTACAAAAAAAATGCGGGAAAAAAATTAATGAAGACAATCTCAGCTTAGGTTTTTTTTTGCACATCTCAAGATGTAATTGCAGAGCTAAAAATGGCCATATTTCAAGGCAAGGATATGTTAAACCCAGCCACCAATATTGCTTGTGAAGCATGAACTCCCATGCATAGAATATAGTGACAGTAAAAAACACACTGCACATATATTCTGCCATTGTGAGGTGTCAATGTGGAGTCTTTTTTTTTCCTTCAAAATAAAAGCAAGCTCAATAAACGAAAAATACTAGAATATTCAGTATTGAATATCAATATCTGAAGCCAAAATGCAAGAGTATTAGAGTAATGTGTGCCCAATTCAGGAGGCTGGGAAGCAACATATATTGATAAAGGAGCAATAATAATCCCAAGTCCAACTTTGCAGCCGTCTTCATTAAGTTATTTTACCATTTCCTGCAGTTCACTCTGAATGGAAGTGGTAATGACTATCAACAGCAAAGCTAAGATGATTGAGTTCACTAAACCAGTTTGCTAAAAACAAATTAGAGATCTCTGTTGGAGGGAAGCAACTGGAAAATATTGCAGAATATGTATGCCTTGGACAGGAATCAAAGGGGGATTTAAGATCAGGATGAAATAACAAAAAAGGTGGATGGAAGTGGATTGACGCCCCGTTGGAAAGCACAATTTGATAATAAAAAAGCAACGTACCAATGTGCACGAGGAAAGTTTTCAACCAGTGCATATTTACCTGCTCTGACATGGATCAGAATCATGGGCACTGATGGACAGGATGGAACAAGGGTTGAAACGTCCATAAAGAAGCATGGCAAGACGCATCTTTGGGATTACACTGAGACGCAGAAAAGAGGGACATGTGGAATAGAGAATGCAGTTTAAAGAACATGTTGACTGCCAAAAACAGTGGGCTTGGGCAGGACACGTTGCTAGAAGGGATGATGCCCAGTGGGTGAGAATTACTTTTGAGGTGGCAGCCAAAGAAGGAAAATCTGCCCAAGAGGACATCTACCACAGAGATTGAGTGATGGCTTGTGTGCAGGTGCTGGCTGAACTGTTGCATCGCGGGACCATGGAGGATGGCGGCGACTAAGGGAGGCCCCTTCATCCAGCAGTGGATTGATTGGCTGATGGTAAATGAGATACTATATTCTTAGGTTTTTTCGGTAAAGTCACGTAGGTAAAAAATTTAAATTAAATAAAAAATCACGACGTTTCGGAGGCAACACAAGCTTCCGTCTTCAGGTGGAACCGTCATAGCACGATAGCTGATACGGTTTTTTTTATTTTTATTTTTTACCTACATGACTTTACCGAAAAAAACCTAAAAATATGAATCCTTGCAGTCACGAAAGCTTCAAATCTAGAATAAATGAGATACTAGTTTATGGTTTGTTTGGAGGATCAGAAATTTATTCTGAATCCTGTTTGCAGTCTGGCTGGCATTAACCTTACACACAGTAAACATGCAGTATGTTCAATATCACATACTGTTTAATACATACCTTTAATATCCGAATTGTAAAATGTTATCTAAATCTTAAGGTCCTTGGAGTGTTACAAATTTTTTAAAATCACTTTCAAAATTCTTTGTGCAAAGGAAGATGATGAGAAACATATTATCAAGAGGCATTTCGCTCTTTGCATATGCGTTTATAGAAGGTGTTTAATACTTGCCATAACAAAAATGACAACCAGCAATATACAATTGGTATTCACATTTTTTTTTACTGCTGCCAAAATAGGTGAATCAACGCATATGATGTTTCCACTGTTGGTTTCGAAATGCTCTCGTATTTACAAATGTGCTGCGGTGAATAATTTTCATGTTAGAAAACGACATCTGAACCCAATAATGATCTCAAACAACTTTCAAGATTGCACATGATAGTGGACACACCCCATGAGGTCACAGTTCATCCTGTTGGACAAGAACAAAACACAAAACATTGGTAAGCATCAAACAAAAATTTAACGTGATGTCTTGTAAGAATACTCAACATAGCAAGTATTGGACATGTGACAAACCAGAGTATGTGTGAATGGACAATAACACGTACCTTTTTGGTGCTTTCATGTAGGGGTACGTCTCCCACCCGCCTTAGAAGGGTCTCGGCAATGTCTTTTCCATTTCTACTGTTTATCTCCTCCCCTCCTGTACTCCTCTGAACACAGAAAAACACCAAAACAAATTAAGGCATTACGACCAAAGCACATGTGTCAAATATACCATAATCTAAAGTATATTAGGATAAATATTTAACGTGTACCTGAACCCTATGGACTCAAATTCCATGATTTATAGCAACACGTGTAGTTAAAATATGTCTGTGTCTACAGTTTTGACCCAATTTTTGTATTCAATAGTTACATGTGTTGTTGACATGTTTACCATTCATGCTTATACTCTGGGATAGTTTAAATGTTGACGCATGGATTATACATAAGTACACACATAAAGGACAGTCTATATGAAGGTTACTTAAATGTTGAGACTACACCCCATACATACACGTGAGCTTTGATCTACACGGTTAAACTGGCTGTGACCTCAGTATTGTGGTCTGATTGCACATACAATAAGGTCAAGTTGAGTGTATTTATTTAACGAGGTGAGAACTAAGAGAACAGGATTATACTCATTTGCAAGGGTGACCTGGGACACCAATTTGACAAAAAGCAAAACCAATAAAAGTACTCAATTAGTCAAATAGAAATTTGAGCAAAAAACAAGAATCACATGAGATATAAAAAATATTGCACCAACAATAATTAATGCTAAATAAATTCACTGTAGTGCAAGTTGGCTCGGGCAGATTATTTTTTACCCTGATCTTGGTACAAGTACAATTAAGTTACAGAAACATTAAAAAACTGATAAAGGGTGACTTTTCAATGCATATGTAAACATTAAATTATTTCTGTTAAACGGAATTTCAAGTGAAGTTATCAAAAGGTGCACATGAATATATCATCATCCTTCTCTTGTACATCGTTCCATTATAATGTTACGAATTGTGTAATAAAACAAGGATGACGGTGGTATGTGTGGAACTAATCAATGTATCGCTAAGACGGTTAAACCATAAGTTCTTCCCTTTATAGAATTTCCAAATAAATCCTCACCTTGCTTCGCCCCTGGTACTGGTAGAACATGACTGTGGGATAGCCATGGACACCAGCGCTCTGGCAAACATGTGGGTCATTTTGGCAGTTCACCTTTCCAGTTCTTAATTTACCTTTTAGCAGCTGTGAACAAACACAATTTGAAGGCCACGTACAAAACGGTTCGTAAATACCACAAATTCATGATATTCTCCGCAATTACAACAGCCGTTTATTTACAGTGGCTCAATATTGCTTTTCACACACTAACATTGTACATGTACTGTAAATGTATATAATCCATATAACTGTGTATTTTATATACAAAGATAATAACATGAGGTCATCAAATGGGGCTCTCACCCTTGCTGCGATTTCAAACTCTGGAGCAAATATTTGGCAGTGGCCACACCATGGAGTATAGAAATCGACCAGCCAATGCTCCATCCCTTCTAGCACCTCCGAGTTGAATTTCTGGGGGGTGAGATCTTCTGCTGTTTGAGGCAGGTATCTGTTAGGTGTACAACGAATCCGGTGCATAACACCTCGTTAAAAACTGACAACGTAACTGTTATCACGTGTAATAACTACAGCCTTTTATCAATCATTTTAATGCCGGTAAAAGAGAATACATATACGCATTATCGTTACTTACCCAAAAGCCCATCCCTTCAAAGAGTTGGCATCTCTGTGCCAGCCACTGTACTTGCTGAAATTAAAAATAAAAATATTTGTCAGTTTGGCATTACAAAATCACAACGTACGAGTTCTACAAATCAAAAGGTCATCATTGCTAATGCTATTTATGCTACCGAACCTCTTCCCCTTGGCTCAGAGTCTCGAATTTTTGACTCAAATGTCCATATTTCCAACGTTCCTCTCTCCACCCTGCACATGTACCCAAGCCATTGACACATCCTCTTCCTGATTGAAACTTTACCTACCATGAAGTGGTATGAGGCAAATCAGAACCACGTCTACTATCTTTTATTCTACTACTTGCCATTTTAAGCTTGTAAGTTGCTTTTTTTATCCTGCCACGAAATTACTCGGAAAAATATATTATTTATCATATTTAAAATCAAAATATAACTTGTGAATATATTCAAATTACATGAAATAATCTGGCAAATACATTTAAAGTAAAACCTTGGATTGCGAGCATAATTCGTTCCGGAAACGTGTTTGTAATCCAAAGCACTCGTATATCAAAGCACTCGTATATAAGTGGTGATCACGTGACGCTCGGCAGACAAAGCGTATACATGTACTACTCGTATTGCAAGACCTCGCTCGTTTATCAAATTAATATTTATTTTTAAAAAAAATTGCTCGTCTTGCAAAACACTCGCAGACCAAGTTACTCGCAATCCAAGGTTTTACTGTATCGTGATTTTAATAAAAATTTGACCAAGAAGCAAAGCACTTATCGTGGACAACCATATGTGTTTTTGTGTAAAGCAGTCAAGAAAGTATAAAACTACTTACAAGTATTTGTCAGAGCTAGCTGGATTCATGGGGAAGAGTCGGATTTCAGGATAGGCGTGAACCATTTCACTTTGACACAGGGCATGGTGCTTCTGGCAGTCCACACTTCCCACTTGCACCATACCTGACAGCATCTAGAAACCCCAAGAATGCACACACAAAAGGGTGGCGACGCAATAATTGCAGGGACATTTATCAATAATAGTGTAAAACCGTGCTTCTGTATGTAACAAATAAAAGTGGTCACGGGTGGAATTCACATACCAGAAGGTTATGTCATATAGATATTTATTGTTATATTATGAACATATATTCCAAGGTATTTCCATGCAATTTTGATTAATTGTAAGTTCAGCATATGGATAAAATACAATTGTTTGGGAATAAAAATGTTGTCTTCATGGAGTATGCAAAAGCAAAAATAACCAAAAAAATACATGTAAGATAAAGTGTGAATGTACGAAAGCAGTTGTTCATTTGTAGATGAAGATTGCCTCCTCCTGGCCATTTATCGAATAAGCAACTTCAAGCTTGTGAATTAACAGAACACCAATATGATGGTTGAATATACAGCTCGAAGGTAACAGCTAAACAATGAAATCCATTCACAACAATAGCAAAGTACTTCTCGGCCAATTGTGCCAGATCGGACTTAAAAAACTAATTTGGCAACCTCATTTTAAGGCTAACATTTATACTATTTTGTACTCAAAAGTCACTTTACCATATAGCACATATTCTGCCGATCAGGTTCAACATTCTGTGACTTGACATTTAATACATTTGATATTCAACAAGAAACGTCAAAAAGTAGAGCCCACCACCCACAAAACAGATGCAACCCTAAACCATGTCTCCCGTGAACCCATTGCAAAAGGCGTGCGCACGTGCGTAGGTAATGCACCACCGACCCGAGCCATCCGCTTCCACTCTGGAAGGAGGGCTTGACAGGGCCCACACCAGGGAGCGTAGAAGTCGACCATCCAAACTTCATCTCTCTTTCTCTGCTTCACCAGGGAAGCGTATGTCTCTGGGGTCAGTGTGACCACTGATGGGCTCATCAGATCCTGAAAAGCCATAATAATGATAATAGGTTATGTCTGCATTTTTGTAATTACGACAAAGCCAAAAATAACACAATATAGTGACAATATAAACAGTGGCTATAACCATGCCCTATCTTGAAATGGTCAATTTATCCACACTGTATTTAAAAAAATATTGAACACAAATTAGATCATTGAATCCTCTCTTGTTAACAGCAAAAACGAGGGCATCCTCCAACATGTTCATACGTTATAGGCCATTTCATGCACGACTCATTCCAGAATGTTATATTTAACTTTTATAGCTGCATATTTTTTTACATCTTGCTTTGTGTTTACACTGCACTAGCTATTGGTATCTATGCCAATTGTTTAAAGATTTTATACAGCTTTTAATAGTTTTTCCCACACCCCCAAGATATTATAAGTACCTTACATAAAAAAAATGTTGAATTGTGATCAATGCTAAATACAATATATGTATAATTATTTTCTTCAGTAAGAGACCACACCTTTATCAAACTTGCTTAATGTCCGTGGATAGGCAAGTTAGTTTAGAATGTACATGAATATTTGTTTCATCTTGAATCAAAACTTAGATTCCATCAGACACATATTAGGATGTTAATAGATGACGAACATCTATAAAGTTTAAGCAAAATGAGAATGCTTCTTGTACAGTGTTATGTACCTGTACGTATTCCATCAACTGTTCAGCACTGTGCTGTCCATTGTACTCATGGATGTTGCTCTGATTAAATATCAGTGTTGTCGGGTACGCATGGATCCCGTGCTGCAAAAACAAACATGCTTTCAAAGTTCAAAGACAAACAGCATAGTTTATGATTGGTGTCACTGGATTCTCAGCACAGAGAACAGAATATGTTATTAGCTTTACAAACCCATCATGTAATTTGTGACCGAGAAAGTGAACTGCAGAGAAAATAAAACGTTTCATTCAGACTGATGTCATGCTTACAGCTGTTAAAACATTCAAATTACATGTCATTTTTGTTGCAATAATCAGAACACGAGGCATGGCACACGAGTAATGATATTTACGTAATACACCAGCAATATTTCCTCAAGTAGAAAAAGAAATGCTTTAGCTCTGGACAAAGCATTACTGTACATACTAGAATGTATTTCTAAACATGACATATATATGCTTAAACAGCATAGCTAATGAATAGAAAGTACCTATAAAACACATTAAACAATTACACTTTCTTTAAAGAAATGTAAAGATATTTACACTTGCTTGCATGCATGCATCCCTGACATTACCGAACACATAAAAAGGCATATTTTTACTTGTGTATTAAAGCAAAACAATTTTCCCGAATGTACACACATACCAAGATACTGCACTTAAAAGTCCAAAGTGATAATTAAATAACCTAAAACATGCAGACCACCTCACACTACAACTGTCGTAGACAATCTCACCAGGTTACAGATCTTGCTGTGAATGGTGCAGTCGATAGTTCCAAACTTGAGCTGTCCTGTCAACAGTCGGGAGGCCTTCCTCAACTCTGGCAGGAGGGCTCTGCATGGAGGGCACCACTGTGGGAAGGACACGGACAAAAAAAAACAAAGGTCACCTGCTTATCCTTAGGCAATCTGGCAGGAAGGGCCGTTAGGCAGACAATAGAGGACCGCACAGCAGCCAACCTTATTGCACCATGTCACTTAAGGCTAAAGCGACCTAGGGAAGACCCAAAGTCGCTTCAGATACTACTTCCCGTTGATGTGTGGGGCTGGGAATTGATCTTAAGTTCCTGGGCTTGTAGTGCAGTACACAAACCACGCTACGGCTGCCAAACTACATTTCCACACGACGACACTGCTTCAAACATAGTCGGTAATGAGTGATAGACAACAATTACCAGACCCTTATCTGTTTACAGTTTCATAACTGGTGTAACCCCGGAAGAGAGAGAAAAAAATCATACAGGAGCAAAAAAGTCGATCAGCCAGGGTTCCTTGTCTTTCTCCGGGAAGGTCTCTGGGCTGAGTGTGTGTACCAACGAGTTGACACTCTCCTTCGCAAAGGATACGAGCTCGTACAGTGTAGTTTTACCTGCGTGGGGGGGAAAAAAAGAACTCGCAATGAATGAATTTCACAGAGCGTGTCATGTACGCAACACATACTGTTAAGTTTTCAAAGCAACGTTGAAACTAATATTGAAGCTTACCATGGTGTATTTCATATTCATCGAGACCTTTTCCTTTAAATACAACAACTGCCCGGCTGTTGATGTACAGTTGGTCACAAATGTAAGGGAATGGATTGCAATCAAGTGTTCCAACCTGTGAATGAGCATTTTGTGAGTTAGCACAATTATGTTTCAGATTGTAAAAAAGAAAATCACATAAATCAAACAGCAATGCAACACGTACACAATACCATCACGTTTAAATTATATAATGAAAGACTCCTATAAAAAAATTTAACATTAGCAGACAAACCAATCAAAAATGCGAAGGAACAATATTGACAATGGAGTGATTTAAAAGAACCCTCTATTACGTTCAAATATATTTTTATTTTGCTTTAGTCAATCAGAAAAATGAAAATTCTGTTTGAACACTTGAGAATTGGCTCTCGCCTCCTCATCTCACCCAGCCACCTTCAATACTGTCTTAAAGTACCATTTTTGGTTTCATAAGACTGCAAACATTATTCTGACCTCAACAACTTGTTCACATTTTGTACAAATTATACTCCCCCCCACCACCACCACCACCTGTGTTACCTTTGCATATGAAACATGTAATCTCAACTGCAGAATGCTGTTAATGAAATTTTCCTTGCATGAAGCCAGTCCATTTATTAAACTATTTTATACAAAAAAAATTCCACTTTGACAATTTGCATTTACTTCATGCTTCTTACCTCATGCTCATTTTATTATTCTGTCTGCTCGACAAATTATATGTACACCCTTGTATGTTGACACTATAAACTGAAACTATATTCCACTCGATACGATAATAGCTATTTAAAGGTAGATTTTATTTTAAGAGACTGTTTTATCATGTAACTAAAGCTATATATATATATAAAAACGCAAAACACAGTGATATTCACACCTTTATATTTTTAGATTTGAGCAGTGTATTTAGTTTCTTGAACTCGTAATCTCCTGCCTCTCCTTTGTCTCCAAAGACGATGAAAATGAGCCAAGGACTTTGCAGGATCTGTTTTGGAACGAGATAATGCATCAGTGCAGTCATCATTGTTATATAAGCATATATACGACTACAAATATGGAAAGCAAGATGCTCATCCGTGTTGCCTTTCTCACCTTCATGTTGGCGCCAGTAAGCTTCTCCAGAGCAGGGAGGGCTTGCATCACAGATATATAAATCTCCTTGGCATCAAGACTCGTCAGAACCTACACAGAATACATCATGGCATTAAGTATGTATTTATAATGTAGTAACACGTTTTTTACAATTTACCACATTACATTTCAAACATTTGTTTTCATAAGAGCACTATCATTATGACATGAGGCAAAACAAATATTGAGGAATGGCTGTTCACATCTCTGAACATTTCCCAGCTGATCAATTTGCTTGTTTGATAAAGCTTTATATTATAACCATACTATACTCAAGCTTTGCTTGACGTCACAGTTACATTTAAACGGGTTTAAGATGATGCGTGAGCATTTATTGGAGACAAATATAAAGGAAGTTCAATATTATGAAAGGACTTTAATGTGATAGAAATATAGATTTTTTATTTAACAGGCTCTTACTTATTACAAAGCCTATTTTTTCAGTTTACGACACTGTCACCAAACACACAGCACAACGGTGTAAGGTTAAAGTTCATACTTTCATTGTTATTAATTAGGCATCTTGAGAGTTACTATGAGATCATAGGTCCAGTCGTTGATGCAAGTGTGTACAGGACCAGCTAATCTGAAGCTGAAATAATTTTAAGGTGCTATTTCAACTCACAGCAAATGTACAACTGCATCATGATGATCAGTACAATATACAAGTATTGTTTATTGTGCGAGTGTTTAACCAAAGCTCTGAAGGGTTCATTGTTGGAAGAATTAGCTCTCCCATAGTGGCATGCATTGAATACCAGAGAATGGTCAGCATCATTTTCACCAGACTTAATAGGGCTTTCGCCTGGTGGGTAGAAGATCGTCTTGCTCTCCTCTATGTTCATCTGCGAGCAAATGTGTTTCTGGGTGCTGCAGTCCACCCAGCCAACATTTGCCATTCCATCCTGTGGGAAGGGGATGCAATGTCTGCCATCAACATTATATGAGATATAAAGCAAGGTGTTTTCATCCAAACAATTCCACAAACAAGACATATCTGCATAACACTTCATGATTAAACTGATAATACCATACCATTATATTAATGTATTTATCAGTTCTATACCGCTAGATTATTTCATTAGTTGAATAAGCCAACTCAAATTCATGACAACTAAAACAAATCGTATCACTCACCAACATTCCAGCGAGCTTACGTCTGGTGTGCTGAGATAAGCAATCTGCAACACCAAAATACACAAGGCAGAATACAAATATATATGATATAAAAAACCAGCAGACTTCCTTTGGAGAAACCCAACCACCTGGTTGTTGTATGTTTACACCGTCTAGATATTCTACAGAAAACTAATATGACACTGTTAACATAGCATCTTTAACAGTAACAGAAGTATGGTATTATAAACTGGCCATATTCCGGTTTTTGCAAATGGAAAATTTTCATAAAGTTTGTGATTTAATGGAAAGAATGACTCCTGGTCTAAGCATTGCAAACATATGGTTGACACATCCTTCAGCGAAAAAATAATTTTGGCTGCCTCTGTCAGTGATTTACTCATCGAGCCTTGGACTTGCAAGGCCTACAAAGCTGAGACAGATCTTGACATGAAGGCCATGTAGAATGAGATTTAGTTTAGAGTCACAAATACTGATTTTCCTGCTCATACTTAATCTCCGATTGGAACCTAGGAATAAATTAGCATCGGTAGGGATATGCTGCCAGCCTTTGTGAAAATGGTTTCTCATTTAAAAATAGTTAAAATGTTATAATAACCTGTATTGTGCAACATTCCCATTTACAGATGTATAATTACAATTTAAATTATTGGTGAAAGGTTGGGGAAAACACATTCAACTTTGTATATGTGATTGCCATAGGGTATTCCCAATGTTAACTTGAAAAACACAGCATAAGCGATCCTTCCAGAGACCACCTGAGGTTGAGCTAAATGTTTTACGACATCAGCATCATAAAGGTTTGGAGCACATTTCTTCATGCAATAACTTCCCATTGAAGCCATTCATACCTAAAAAAGGAAAACATTCCAGTAAAATGTTCCTTTATTTATACTGGAATGGAATAATTTTTAGGACGTGACTTATCCATCCCTAGATGTCATGAAACGTATGCTTTTAATAGCACACACTAAATTATAATTTCAATTGATGAGTTGGTAATTACATACGACTCTCCCATGGTGATGTATGAACAGAGCAATGCGAGATGACACATTGTGAAAGATTGCTTTTCGCTATAATATCGGACTACACGCTAATCATGTTAATACATTTGTCTTTGCTAACAATCAATTCCCTGTCTCGATTGTAAGTAGCTTTGAAGTGGGATACAGTTTGCCCATTCCAATATATATTTTGGCCTCCAGACTCCCTCCAGTGGCCTAGAGAAACATACTTTGCACACTGACTATTCCAGTCTAACATCCCTTAACTGTTCAAAGAGGACCTTTAGCTTATACAATGTCAGTTATTTGGAGAAATGACAAAAAAATCCACATAACACATATGCGTTTCGTAAAAAAATAAACGTAGTTAGATTAGTCTGTATGACTAACTCATCAGCAGGACTAGATGAAAAAAACAGTTTTGAAAAATACACAGAAGTGCTGGAATTATTTTCTATTTAAAAGACTGGAAATTTATGGAAAAAAACTCCACATCAAATACATGGAATCTGATTTCAAATACACAAATTCACATAAGTGTAACCATATACATGTTCTACAGCAGCAAATTACATATAATCCTGTATAAGTCATGTAATGCATTTCTAAGCAGCCACATAGCACATGCACTTAGAATCTGGTTATCACAAGAGATATGAGGATATGTCATATGTTAATAGCCGTGTTATCCAGCTGCCATGTGTTACCTTTATAAACACTAATAGTAGCAAAATAAATAATACAATTTATATTAGGTTATGCCCATATGTATATTACCTAACGCAAGAGAAAAAGTCTGACCAGTGTAGGACAGTGGGCAAAAAAAAAACATAAGACCAAGATGGTGTATCTGGGGTTTGAGGTCCAAAGAAACTAATATAACGCAAACCCTGAAACAATGTGCACACACTATGCATGAATGAAGGAATTTTAAAGTTAAATAGGATACAGAATGTTTGAGCTATAATGCATGCACCCGCAATTATGAAGTTCCAATGGATTTTTTTTACACGTATCCAATATTACACATGGCAACACATGGCACGAGGATGACTGCAACACTGCGTATGTATGGAAATGACTAACATTCGTACAAGTGTCATTTGACCATGGCAAAACCACACGTTGGCTAAAAAACGTATTTGTCAACCCACATGTCCATAAGTCATTGGCTAAGCAAACTACTGTCCTTGAAAAGCAGAACCTTGCATATTAGGAAACTCTATATTAAGAGAACTGAAGTTTATGTGGTTTTACTAGATATGCATATGATATCTGAAATTTGGCTAATTCATACCAAATGAGTAACACATGCAATACCATGAAAAACCAGGATTGTTTTACACTACTCTTTACATTTATGATATAAAGTAAGGCGATACTGTAAATACACCAAAATATTAGGTTAGAATTAAGGTAATAATGCAGTGAGATTTAAAATACCTTGGAGACTAACAATGAAAGCATCCATGTAATAAATTCATTTTTTTTAAATGGAATATTATTTCCTTCCAGGCTGTAAATTAGCAAGCCTCAGCTCCTTTGTTTATTCCCAAATACGCAAGCGGTAATAACAAAACACCTCTATGATTTAGCACCATGGAAATGTGTGCATCAGCAGTGATGTAATTAATGCCAGGGGGTAAGGGAAACCTCCCAGATATAGCAATGCTTTTTACCCCTTTGGGAGATTTACCAAGATTATTTAGAATGAAGACTGCAGTTAATTAAGGCCCTAAAAAGGTCTGAAAATGCCTTGGCTACAGTCAACAAGCAGTACAGCCAACACTGGAGTCCACCAATGAAAACGTGCACTTTTAACAGAGCTTCTTTAAGCTAAAGTAAAAGGTTACTCAGAAACAAAGATTGATTTAGTTTGTTTAAACTTGCCAAACTACAAAGACAAACCTAACTTTCCTTTTTATAGGGAATATATATAGAGTTATTCATTTACAGTACATTGCTAGTTCAAAGCCATCACTATACTTGCTGTTTCCATGAAATCACACAGTGGAAACATCGCACTCTCAACTGTCCGGGGTCACCATGAGATTAATATAGTTCAAGGTAGGGCCAATTACCTCCGATGTCCGAGCAGTAGGAAAGGAGCCAGCCTGTCTCTGTAGATCGAGCCTGTTCGAAAGCATTAACAAAATTACCTGCACAAGACAAAGCACGCCAGATGATGTTGCATGACCATTAAAATGTCATTTCCCATGAGAGGCAGGGAATGACGGAATGCAATATTAATGAACCGTGAACACTGATAGTTACAAGGATTAGATTCATACATTCATTTTCAGTGTAAGTAAAGTATTCACAGGCACAATAATAAGACAGCAAATCCATGTATTTATAATGAATAAAGAACATGACCGAGAATTAAAACAAATATCAGGCTGAAAACCTTTATTTCAGTATGGTCACTGCTGACACCCCTTATTTCATTTGTATGTGTTTAACTCTTTTTCAATCACTCTCTGTGATTGCTCCCTCTGTTTCAAAGAGCATAAAGGGTATTTAGTAAGGCACACAGATGCAGAAGCAGAATAAACAAATTAATCTCTTCCCGTGTCTGTGTACACATTTCCTCTTTTATTTATCTCACTTTAGGTTTCCAATGTGAAATTTTAAAAGCAGAGAATCCGGAACACGATATAGTGTGTAAAAATCTCGGTGGCAATGTAATTACACCAGGCTTACGAAAAGTACCACGGTATTGCCTTTCTCTGATCTTGTTCCAGTTTTGCTTTACCCTTGCTTTATCTGATGTTCTGCATATTTCTTTGCTTTGTCTCTCCCTCTATAAAGTATATTTTTACCCATATATTTATGGGGAAAAAGGAATATAATTTTTCAATTATGCAGGCTTGGAATTAAAATTCATTTATAAAGGAAATGTTTGCTTTATTGACATTTATTAATTTGCCGCTAATATGAATATTTAATGCAATTCATGTTCAAGCATAATCAATGCCACATTAATCCATACACAAATACATATATAAAATAACATTACCAAGAGCATTTCAAATATTAACCTCATCATGAGATTCTTACCAGCCCAGAGCTCCGTTACTTTACTGGTTACGTACTTCATGACAAATCTGACCAGGTCATCTTTAGACCTGTCTCCTGAGTACTTCACTGGTTGCTGAAATACGGGAAACACAACAAGCACAATCACCCAGTTAATTTGTAGATGTTTCTTTAAATTTCATGTGGGCATGAGTTTGTATATTTGGTGAACGAGAGTATGGTCACCTTGTAAAATTATTAAATATGTTAACCCTGACGTATCACAGCTTTACAAACAAGAAACCATTACATTTGAAAAGGGTGCTCAAATCAACGTTTTGCTTTTTGTCGTCATGAATATGGTAGTGGATATATCCATACAGTACATTATATTTACATTTCGTTGATGTTTCGCAGGACTCTGATGAGAATGTATTTATAGGCGGTATATTAAAGAGAACATTAGTATAAAAATGACCGTCAGGAGGAAGACAATTTATGCCTTCATTGACTAAGCCAAGTGTTACTTTTCACACTGGCTTTCCCATCTTGTAATATAATTACCCAGCTTTCTAATGCTATTAAACAAATATTTAATTTAAAAAAATGAATACACATACCTGAAGGAATATTATTAAACTATCAAGAGGGATTTTGGATATGTTAAAATAATATACTGCGTTTATGACAAGTGGTGACATTGTCAATTATTGTCTAATCAAACGTTGAAAAAGTGCCAGGGCGAAACACAACTGTCCCCAGCGACAATATGTTCTACTAATGTGCCCTAATTAACATGCCCCTGTAGACGCCGAACACAACCTACCATTCCAGCCCGATAGACGTACAGGCTGGGATAGCTTCCGATTCCCTTGGAGCGGCACATCATGCGGTTATCACCACAATTCACCGCCGCCACTCGGATCACACCATCCATCTCCTTGGCAAATTCTCGCCACTTAAAACGAAAAAAGAGGAAAACATCAAGGGGTGGGGATGGGGTTATAACAGAGAATCATGATGAAAGCATTCAAACACCGGTGTTGTGACACCATGTGTGCATGCACACCTTCCCACATGTAAAGTCCGCGCAATATGCTGCATATAGAGGGGGGGAGGGAACGCACCATAGGAGCCAGCTCATGGCAATGAGAGCAGCGTGGTGAGTAGAAGTTTACAAAAAATAATTCCCCTGAAGACACCGCAGCATCTGTGAATTACAATCAAATGGAAGCACTTAAATAAAGCAAAGAATTAAACAAGTTATTGCACTACTTTATTTTACATCCGTGTTTTTTATATTGTTTTTTTTCAATGAAAAATAAACGTTTGGAAACATTTTACAATTGGAAAAAAAGAATTCATTTGAGGGGATTTTATTTTATTTTATTTCAAAAGCATTCGTGCAATACTTTTACACATAAAGCAATTATATGGCTTTTTTACTGTAGGGCAGTAATAGTAAGATAAAAAATACACATTTTAGCATTGCTATTATGCAGCCAAATGCTTTAGTACAATTGGTTTCAAAGATTGTGCAGCACTTAGGTTTAAAGAGTGGCAACCTGATAATTACAGGAAATACCAAAGTGCTGACTGCTGTGGACACATGCCACATAGTTGTACACTCACGAACACAGCCAGAGAAACAACACGAAACCCAACATAGACCTGGGCGAATGCTGCATTTAATAATTATCAAAATATGTATTTTCAGGGGACCGATTAAATAAAGACTGTTACATTTTATATTTGGTTGTTTATGATTCTAAGTCTATATCGTACCAAATTCTCCTCTGTCAAGTGTCAGAACTTCTGCATCGTCATCATAAATTCCTATGGGTCGGAGAAAAAAACATAAAAAACAGTTACACCATTTCAAAACGTGGCATGGATATTTGAATACTCTTTAAATTGTTAAACCAATGGTTTTCAATTGGGTTCCTTAGACCATTAAGAGTGAATACTGATCATTAGACAGTCCAGACATAATTACAAGGCTAAGAAGCATTAGGAGTTCCGGCACTGATATTACGGTCCGACCTCACGAGATTATGCCCATGCACCCACACTGGTCTGGTGGCAAAAGGTGATAGCGTTGCCAATTTTGACTTAAAACTTTCGTGGCTGCAGGAATTCATATTCTATGGTTCTTTCGGTAAAGTCACGTAGATAAAATAATAAAAATAAAGTGAATAAAAAAATTATAAAAATATCACGGCGTTTTGATCGCAACACAAGCAATTGTCATCAGGAGAAAAAAAATATGTTTACAATACTTCTACAATAACATCTACACAACATATATTTCACTATATGAGAGCTGTGGAAGAGCAGTCAACAAACCATAAAAGTAGCCCTGGTGATCAAAGGGTTGAGAGAGCCTAGTTTAAATCATAACGTTGTCTCTAATGGTCCATGAGACCAGATATTTCACTTGCCGTGCCACCTGAGGCGGCATAACATTAGCAGTTCCAATTTCATTTTGGCCAATAACAGCCATTTGATAGCCATTTGAAATGAGGTTATCAAATTATTTACTATTCTATTAGTTAATTTATTTTCTTTCTACGTGACTTTACCGAAAGAACCAAAGAGTAATTCCTACAGTCACGAAAGCTTCAAAACAAGCTTTATTTACTATTATTAGTCATATAAATGCAATGGTATAATAAGAGTTTTGGCACCGTAAGTGGTACCAATTTCTTAACTGGCCCATGGACTATAAAGATTCCGATAAACGATTGTTCAGTTGAAGCACCTTTCAGCATCCTTACCAAAGTCATAGCGATAAAAGTTCCAGCTCTCATAGCGGCCACCCTGCTGTTGACCATCCAACCCTTTCTCGCCATATTTGTCGTATTTCTTCCTCAGCTCTTCGTCCTTCAATACCTCGTATGCCCGGTTGATCTTGACGAATTTTTCATGAGCATCAGGATCATCCTGGTCAGCAAAACAGCATCAAAAGTTTATTGAATAACGAGTAAAACAACCAAGCTGCCCCTCTCAACGAGTGTTGATTTGTGTCGTCTAAGCTGCTGCTAGGGTGCAAACAAAATGCCTGCAAGAAAACCACACCAGCACTCAGCATTTATTTCAGTACTTATGTTGTCATAGCGTTTGTAAGTTAACAATGCACACACGTTTGAGAGATTTTACAAAATGGTATGGTGTCATAATTGTGCCAACACTTTAATGAATCGGAATACTTGCATCTGGATAATTAAAAAACCCCACAATTATCAGACATGATCTATTTGCTGCTAGAAGGCCTTGGGGCCAAGCTCGAGCCATTCCTCAAGGTTTCATGAAGCAGAAAACCAAATAGGTCCAGTACATGGGCCGATTTCATCACTGAATCTCCAACATGTAAATTGAAAAGACTGTACTACAGTAACACATTTTTGAGTTGTTGCACAATACTCTACGTCAAGCATTTTTATTGCAGGTATTGTGGCTAAAGCACAACATTTAAAATGTCCTATTTTTAGGTATTTATGAAATGTACACAAACAAGATGGTGTACAATGTGTCAAAAGCTCAACTCCATTATATAAAACATTACATTATTAATTTCTGTCACATAGGAATAAAAAAAAGTTATTGCTATTACATTGCCCAATTGATGCATTTCTTTGATCAAATTTAAAATCGATTCTTTATTTTCTGCATCAAAACGTACTGGTCACAGAGGCAACGGCCAAATTACCCTGCTGTATCCTTTTAAAGTTCTTATCAAGAGCCCTTCACAACGTTTAAGGGCCCTACCAAGACAATCACACAGGCTATTCCACCTCTCTACAGCTCATTTAACAAGCCTCAGCATTGGCAGTGAAAATCAATACCCTACTTTGTGGAGCAGGTGAGGCTGAACTCATCACAGTTTACGGCTATAGCTAAACAACACTCCCACTGAAGGGTAGGCTAACCTTTTTACCATCGCCCATATATTATAATTAGGCGTTATTGCTGAACAATATGTAGTTGTTGTTTGAAACTTCACTTTCCTTTTTCGTGACCAACTCTAAATTTGCAAGAAAATGCAATGGACAAGGTACAGTACCGAGTATGACAATAAACCCCAAAGGCAAATATTTGCGAGAGAGGCCCTCCGAAAGTGCCACGCAAACCTTTACCGCATGACGCAGCTTCAATTGTCTCCTGTGGATAGCATAATAAATATGATGCTGACGTATAAAATAAGCACAGCCAGATGTGCATGAGCCAATTACCACTGTTTACTTCTCAAAACCAAGGCAATCACAGTTAAAAAAGTAGTATTACAAAATATTTAAAAACACTGAATGCAACTGAATCAATGTTCTTTATTCCAACTGTTAAAAGACACCAATGCAACACATTACACACACTACATCATGGGATATATTATACAAAGATCCACAGTTGTTTCCCTCAGTACAGTAAAATTGTGTTGCAATGGTATGCTGTTTATAATATCGACTGTAAATAAATGTAAAAAAAGCTTCACCATTAACAACTCACCAGGTTTTTGTCAGGATGCAAGGTAAGTGCCAGCTTCTTAAAGGCCTTGCGGATGTCCCTGCTGCTGGCATCACGTGCAACGTCCAGCCTCTGGTAGTAGTCATCATCCCCTATGACCAGTGCCATGAAACAGAGCAGCAGGAGCAACCGGAGCAGCATGGCCGAGGCACTCGTGAGGTTGCCCTGCTGATGTGCACACCATCCAGACATGTTCCCTCTGCGTCTTGCAAAATGTCCACTTTTTTCTCTCACTCTTTGTATGGTGCTTCCTCCTGTAAAGGCAATACAAACTGCTACAGCATGGTTGTGAATACTTTATTATAATAAATACCACAAAGCGAATGACTTCCGCATCGGAAATACCAGTTCGGTAAAATATTGCTGGCGTTTATCATAGAAGACTTAAAATTGTAGGAAACTGAAATGCCAAATAACATTTCAGAAGATCAATGTCACAAACGGCTTTACATGAATTGCATAGTACTTGTACAGCACTTATGTAATTCACTACTGGATACAGACCTCCCCCACACTGTGTGGGTTGTGGGTATTATTTGACAATACTGCACCAAGCTGGTCAATGTGGGTTGGTGAAGGCTGGCAGCATAGACATGGGAGCATTACGAGTATTACCCTCTGTTCCTCACAATGCAGCCCTTGGGCAATTTGCTTGGAGGGTACATTAATTAAAATGAATGTACAGGACAGGATCAAGGGGGAGCCAGGCTGTGTGAAGCCACGAGTGGCATTCGTGCAATGGTTGGCTTGGTGAATTCAGTAAATGTTGATATAAGAGGTTTCAATGGTTAATCTGGTCAACACCAACTGGCTGAACTTGACCTCAATACCAGCTGATTAGTATTGACCCGATTCACCATTGTGAAATGTATGGTCAATGTCTCATGCAGTGAATTGGCTTGATTCCAGCCTGATTCAGGCATGGCTATCAGGCTATAGAGGTGAGGGGCCATTGGGCCTGGCTGGCCATGTACAATTGCCAGTGAAATACATGGCAACCATGCTGGATGATTCCCACTAAACCATATCAATTTGGAGATGGATGGGTTTCTACTGGGTAATTCCTCATACGGCAGAATCTATGTGTGAATGCCACTCAAGTAAATATTTAAGCATGATAATCGACTGCAGAGGAATCGTGATTCCTGTTGGGATCACTCTGTGTGTCTCCATCTCTCTGTGTCTCTCTGTATCTGTCTGTGTGTCTCTATATGTCTCTCTGTCTGTGTGTCTCTATATGTCTCTCTCTCTGTGTCTCTCTGTGCGTGGGTGTGCCTCTCGGTGTCTCTCTCCTTCCCTCGATGTGGTGTCGTTTCTTTTCTAACGAGCTGGATGTCTCACGAGCACAGCCACCGCTGTACTGAGTGGTTTGTCTATTTTTTTTTAGGGTTGACAGTTGATCCTTATGGCGGTACCCCGGGGTACCAAATAATACAAAATGGTCGAGGCAATTCAATATTTTTTTTTCTGGGACACTTTCTTTGGGGAGTGGAGGGTGGGGGAGTTGAGTGAATTGTTACACCCCTGAGGATAGCGATTTTGTTCGGGTGTACTGTGGTGGGCTACCGTGTTGCAAGAGTGTCGCTAATGCCCTTTAAAAGATGAGTGAGGCTCGCTGCCTGTTTGCCATAAACTGTGCGTGTGAAACGGAAAAAAAATTTATCTTTTGTTCTGTCCAATTTATTTCAAGGTCGTAGCACGCCATGTGGTTAGACGAAGAAGCCATTTGGAAGTCTCACAGTCGAATTGTTATTATATGCAAACTCTAACTCTCCCATGCACCCTGCGATGAGTTTTTTTCCATGAAAATCAAACCGATGTTCAAGCTTCCAGTGCTGGAATATAGCCAAAGTGAAAACCAAACTAATGTGTTTTGTGTATGAGTGTGCGTGCAGCCATGAGATAGTTTTTCTCATGACAGATCTGCTATTCAGCCAAATGAAATTGAACATTTTACCTGCAATGTTTCATACATACATAGTCATTGGTGACTGAGCTTAGAGCATCAAATGCACTTGAGAACCCAGTTAAATCACAAGTGGCTGTAACCTAGATTAAAACCTATATGCTAGTGGTTCTGGGCTAGCTCCCTTACCGATGAAGCACCCATCATTTAACAGTTGTCATATTAAAAAAGGCTTTTTTTTAAACACGCTTTAATGAAATGTACCGTACGAGTAATGGCAGAACTCCACGACTCCAGGAAGTGGCCCCGAAGCTTGCCATAACGTAAGGGTGCCGTGATGATTTACAGCCAACGTGAGTTGAGCGTGGACAATTAGACCCAAGCCGAAACATAACATATAAAAAAAGATTGCTTAAAAATATTTAATTTTTAATGATAGAATATAGTATTGTCACCAGTATGACATACGTATACCAAGTTTGCAGTCCATGCGACATTGGCAAGTGGGTTAAAATTGAGTTACAAGATTTGAGGATACGACAACAGACAGTGTTGAGGATACAACAGAGTGAGTTAAATAAAAGCGTCTAATAAAAATGACTGCATCACGGACATTATGCGAGAGCCGGGGCACTGTGGTACTATTTGACCCCGGGGTACTATTTGACCCCGGGGTCCTATTTGACCCCCTGGGTACCGCCACAGGGTTCAGTTGTCCCAAGAGTCCATGAGGGTTGGTAACCACCACCGCTCTATGGTATGGAGATGGCTCAGGATCGAACCGAGTGAAATTCACCTGGAAAGGCAGACAAAGTCAAAAAAATATCCCAAGAAGAACCCATTTAAGTATTGTATATGTTATGGTAGTCTACCACCAGTGACGATTATCTGAACCGATCCTGGGCTTCTCCTAGGTCGACTCGGCCTAAAATGAGTACCTGATGCGGTGTGTGTAGTAAACACCGCAACTGGGGAGACAAAGGCGGCCGGGCGTGGTTGCTGGCCACCCACCCCCTCGTGTACCGTGCCGGCCTTCATAGGTACTCGCTAACAGCACTTGCCCCTACAGTCTGGTATGGCTACACGGGAGAGAGGGAGGAGATCTGTCTTTATGTAACCAGTGACATCGTGCACACCTGCACCAGTGTACACAATAAACAGGTACACGTGGACCTGTTTATTGGTGGCATTGCGGAAATCAAATCTCCATCACTGCGGCTTCCAAGTACTAAACAAGAGCCAGGCCATTCCTTGAGCCATCATCACACAATGGCAGCAGCAGCAGTAGAAGCAGTAGAAGCCACCGGGCAATGCTTTATTAACAAGCAGGGCACGCACAGCCCGAGTGAAATCAGCTGAGTTCGGCGGCCCTGCCAACACCATTACCACTCAGCAGTACAACTCCTGCCCGCCACCAACACCACCAACATCATCATCATCCCGACGACATTCACGAGAAAGCCACGAAGCTGAGCTAACCCAGCAGTTAGTGAAGCGGCAAGACGAGCTGGCGAAACATTGAACTTACTTGTGTGCCGGTAGGGCCGGTAATCTCAACCCGCCACTTGCCGACCTACTCACTCAACTCGCTCACTCCAAACCACTCCGCGCTCGGCAGCTCGATTGCAAGCGCCTGGGCTGAAGGATCGAGGCGTCAGGCCGGGCAGCACTGACGTGTCGCGTCGCCATTCGCGGCAGACCCGAGTAGTCGCTGCGACGAGACGCTCGCTCGGCACGCCGCACGCGTTAAGGAAGAGTGGGAGGAGTCGAGAAAGGGGTACACCCCCCCCTACCCCGTGGTGTGTGGGATTGGGGTGATGATTGGATCAGTGGGATTGTTGTGATGATTGATCAGTGGGATTGTGTGATGATTGATCAGTGGGATTGCGTGATGATTGATCAGTGGGATTGTGTGATGATTGATCAGTGGGATTGTGTGATGATTGATTAGTGGGATTGGGGTGATGATTGATCAGTGGGATTGTGTGATGATTGATCAGTGGGATTGTGTGATGATTGATCAGTGGGATTGTGTGATGATTGATCAGTGGGATTGTGTGATGATTGATTAGTGGGATTGGGGTGATGATTGATCAGTGGGATTGGGGTGATGATTGATCAGTGGGATTGTGTGATGATTGATCAGTGGGATTGTGTGATGATTGATTAGTGGGATTGGGGTGATGATTGATCAGTGGGATTGGGGTGATGATTGATCAGTGGGATGGGGGTGATGATTGATCAGTGGGATTGTGTGATGATTGATCAGTGGGATTGTGTGATGATTGATCAGTGGGATTGTCTGATGATTGATCAGTGGGATTGTGTGATGATTGATTAGTGGGATTGGGGTGATGATTGATCAGTGGGATTGTGTGATGATTGATCAGTGGGATTGTGTGATGATTGATCAGTGGGATTGTGTGATGATTGATTAGTGGGATTGGGGTGATGATTGATCAGTAAGATTGGGGTGATGATTGATCAGTGGGATTGTGTGATGATTGATCAGTGGGATTGTGTGATGATTGATTAGTGGGATTGGGGTGATGATTGATCAGTGGGATTGGGGTGATGATTGATCAGTGGGATTGTGTGATGATTGATCAGTGGGATTGTGTGATGATTGATCAGTGGGATTGTGTGATGATTGATCAGTGGGATTGGGGTGATGATTGATCAGTGGGATTGTGTGATGATTGATCAGTGGGATTGTGTGATGATTGATCAGTGGGATTGTGTGAAGATTGATCAGTGGGATTGGGGTGATGATTGATCAGTGGGATTGTGTGATGATTGATCAGTGGGATTGTTGTGATGATTGATCAGTGGGATTGTTGTGATGATTGATCAGTGGGATTGTGTGATGATTGATCAGTGGGATTGTGTGATGATTGATCAGTGGGATTGTGTGATGATTGATTAGTGGGATTGAGGTGATGATTGATCATTGGGATTGGGGTGATGATTGATCAGTGGGATTGGGGTGATGATTGATCAGTGGGATTGTGTGATGATTGATCATTGGGATTGTGTGATGATTGATCAGTGGGATTGTGTGATGATTGATCAGTGGGATTGGGGTGATGATTGATCAGTGGGATTGTGTGATGATTGATCAGTGGGATTGGGGTGATGATTGATCAGTGGGATTGGGGTGATGATTGATCAGTGGGATTGGGGTGATGATTGATCAGTGGGATTGTCTGATGATTGATCGGTGGGATTGGGGTGATGATTGATCAGTGGGATTGTGTGATGATTGATCATTGGGATTGTGTGATGATTGATCAGTAAGATTGGGGTGATGATTGATCAGTGGGATTGTGTGATGATTGATCAGTGGGATAGGGGTGTTGATTGATCAATGGGATTGGAGTGATGATTGATCAGTGGGATTGTGTGATGATTGATCATCGGGATTGTCTGATGATTGATCAGTGGAATTGGTGTGATGATTGATCAGTGGGATTGTGTGATGATTGATCAGTGGGATTGGGGTGATGATTGATCAGTGGGATTGGGGTGATGATGGATCATTGGGATTGGGGTGATGATTGATCAGTGGGATTGTGTGATGATTGATCAGTGGGATTGGGGTGATGATTGATCAGTAGGATTGGTGTGATGATTGATCAGTGGGATTGGTGTGATGATTGATCAGTGGGATTGTGTGATGATTGATTAGTGGGATTGTGTGATGATTGATCAGTGGGATTGGGGTGATGATGGCTCAGTGAGGATTGTGTGATGATTGTGTGATGATTGATCAGTGATATGTGGCTAAAGGTGGATGGACTCCCATACCCCGCAGAGGCGTAGCTAGGATATTTTGCGCCCGGGGACGAACTATAAAATTGGCGCCCCTCCCGTGTAATCACATTTCCTATTACATCGAATAAGGAATAACAATTTAAATTTTAATGAAACATTGTATTTAAAGAAGCAAATTTATAGAAATTATATTACATGGCTCACTCAGTCACTGTTGTAGACTGGTTGACATTCTACAAAAGAAATGTTTTTCTTGATTTCACTGTCGCAAACTGGTCAATCACGTAATCAAAATCTGTTTTTTCCACTGTTTCTCTTTCAACGCTAAGAAGAGCAAGATCGCTGAGACGATCTTATCCCATTGAAGCTGAACGACCGCTCACAGCTTGCAATTGAAACTGCTAATGTTAATAAAATTTGCAGTGAAATTCGCAAATTCGGAAATATGTCGTCTCCATAAAACACAATAAAACCAAGAAGATCCAAAGGGGTTTCTGGTAGAACTTCATTCCGGTTACTGAGCAGCATTTTGCAATCTCCAATTTCTGTGAAAAGTTCGTGGCCATTGATGTCGATGTCATATAAATTTCCAAAATCTGTGCAATTTCGACGAATTGCATCGACATCTGTGTCGGATAGAAGAGTTTTGACGTCCAGCAGAAATCCAAATTTTGTGTTTAGGTCTTTTAGTCGTAAAAACCGTGTTGACATCTCCAGTTGAAGTCGATAAAATACACTCTTCATAACGCGCACAATTTCTTCTTCTGCTGAAAGTCCTGCATCTCTTGCCAGTTCTCCTGGCATCTTCTTCTGTCCACATCCAGTGGCGGCTCCTGCAAAATCTCTCAGGGGGGGCAAATGTCTGGATGATTGATAAGGTCCACCCATGCAATGAATAAATTAACAGCTTAAGCATGTAAAGGCAACTTCACTTCTTTAATATTAATGAAAAATAAAGTGACTCTTACAATACATCTTGTTTGTTTATATACTCACTATTAAAACAAACCACTCAAGTTTATTTTATTAAAGATTCCACTAGGTGGCGATAAATTATATTGTTGGATGAAACGTGCTTACGTATGATGACGTTAGCACGTATGATGACGTAAGCACGTTCGTGCATGCCCTCCCGGAAGCCATAGAGAATGCATTGCAGCGCCCCCGTTCGAAAAAAAACATCTTTGAATGTAAGTCTATGGGGCCACTCGGGGCGATTCTCAGCCGTAGTGAAATCGCCCAAAAAGAGGCGGTACTCCACAGAACGTGACATGACGCTGATTGGACTATATCCAGAGGCTGACAGTGACGGCTAGCGTGACTCTGTGGTTGAATGACATTGGTGGTGCGTCGCCCAATCGCCCTAATGAAGAAACCGCCCCTGTCCACATCGATCCCCCAGGCTGTACATCTTGTTTTGGCGTTTTCTACAGCAACTTGGCTCAAATCATCACGAAGCTTGACAAATGCATGCTCCAAAGATTAAAGATCAGTTGCTGCTTCCTTGAAATTCATAGTAGGATCCTGTAACCGCTTCTGAACACGATCAATTTTTCCAAGAATGACATTCCAGAAATGTAATGAAACTATTAAGTAAAAATTTAATACGCATGCCTGTAACTGTTCTGCATCACTTCTGGTTTGAGGCATCATAGTTACGTCCTCCGATAATTTGTCTAACAGCCCTACTAGTTCATCCAGTCCTTCATAGATAGCTTTAACAGCTTCTGATCGTGCACTCCAGCGTGTTTCAGGCCGTCGTAGTTTCCGCCACCAAAAAACAGGCCAGTGACTAAGGCTGAAAGACTGCGCCTGTCTGTTGTTTGGGACGTTCTTCCATGTAAGTTCTTAATAGGCGCGTGTACCAAAATGTAATGACGTGACATGTAGGCTGTGTGTGGCGGGATATATAAACTTTTAGGTTGAGGTGTAGATTTGTGCAGTAGTTTCAGGCTGCCGCGCCCGCCGCAATAAGTTATAATGTAACATTGTAAACCTCATTTTGGCGCCCCTTTACCTTGGCGCCCGGGGACATATGTACCCCCCTGCCCCCCCTAGCTACGCCTCTGATACCCCGGCAGGGTCACGTTGCATGAAACACACCGAGGGAGTCGTAAAGAACCGTCAATTTGTGCACATTAACAAGGAATAACAAACACACCACGGAAAGTGCTCAATGCAACCAGCCACAATGGCCATTCATTTATTGGCTTTCGCAAACTCACTATGGGTAAAAGCAAATACTACGTAGGACGATGCATACTGTCCACAAATACTGAAAACTATTTTAATCGATCAGCCTCCAATTGGCTTTCCAGACGATATTTAGTAGCATTTATTTAAGCAAGCAAACTGGAACGGTTTCAACATTCTGGGTCTCATCAGCATTCACGCTTATTAAACAAATGCTAATTAATTATCAGGTGATATTAACACATCGATATCAAATATTGAGACCGCATTAAATATTTTATTATTTACCACAATACACATTTTTATTCAGTCACGGTCATGGCCAATCCACTGCGGGATGGATGAGAGCCTCACCGAGTCGTTCTAAATGTAGTAATATACTTAATACATTTACACAAGCTGATTTCATTGCTCCATCTCCTCGGTGGACAAACTCTCAAGATGCGTTCCATTCCAGACCACAATGCACACAATGCACGCAGGGCCATATTGTGGACTGACTTTTATTCTCGTCGCTAAATATGTATCCAAATGTACACATCTCTGTATTAAATTTTGATTTAAAGCTGTCGTGACTGCAGGGATTCATATTCTTGGTTCTTTCGGTAAAGTCACGTAGAAGGAAACAATAAAATAATTTTTTTTTAATTTTTTTATTGTATCCCTTCTACGTGACTTTACCAAAAGAACCAAGAATATGTATGTCTGTATTATTTAGATTATTTGGCTGCTATACATTGCCACATGATAAGCCACTTTGTTGGCCCAGCATTTGTGTTGAAGTCGCTTCTGAAAAAGCATTCTTGCTCAGTGGGTTTTATCTGGTGAAATAAAAACATGTTTTTTTCGTAATTTGTTTACCTTTCCTATATTGTGCACCCCTGTCGTGTTTTTGTATTGTTTGTTGGTGTGACATGCACCTCCTGGACATCTTAAAAAAAAGCGTTATAGCTCACCAGATTTCTCCAGTATATATAAATATTCTGATATCAATTGTATGTATGTATGTAGAACTTCTTTCACACAGTACATAGCCAACCGTGCTAATTGGAGACGCATGACATAATATGCGCAAATTACTTTATTTACAAAAAAATGTCCCATTCTATATATTACCACAATGCACTTTTCTTTACTGGCTGGGAAGTGCATCTTTATTGGCCACAACACGTGCTATGTGCCTGTGATTTCCAGAACATACGAGGTTCAGATTAAATTGTTTTAGTGTGAACTTTGATGAAAGCATTCGAAACAACAAAGGCAGTGGAAGAGATTGGAGTGACCTTCCTCCATTGAAGAAGGTTGATCGGGGAAATTGGCATCAGGCATTGGTCGCTTGGATATAAATAGTAACAATATTGTACAATATTCACCCTTAAATTATCACCGAAAGTCAAGAACATGTGCATTTAAGAGCTATTAGAATGGTAGCAGTTGCTTAGCAATTGACATCTCTAGCATCACACCTGCAGTACAGTGGCTCACAAATGCAATTTTGAGATTAGAAGAAAAAAACCCGATTCTCCCGAGATACCTGATTCACACGCTACGAGAGAGAGGTGGGTTTCTGCACAAGGGCATGTGATTGACTTTAAGGATGAGGTCGATTATGTTTTCAGTGAATGGTCATTTAAGTCTTGGTTTCACCAAACTCACTGGGGAGTAATATGGCCTTCGGATGCAGGCTCCTGGGTTTTACACATGCTCATGAGTAGAGCTCGCAGTTGGTTCTCTACAAACGTTCACGTATCGTGTCCATTATATGTACTGACCTCTTATAAGTAGATTTAGTCTGGAAAGTGTAAATGTACAAGTAAAGATAACACATTATATATACACTTTATGGTATATAAAGAGCTTAACAAATAGATTAGTGTGGCAAGTGTAAACTCCTTGTAATGTTTGCTTGGTACTATTTCAAGCTATTTTGTGTCTTTAAAAAAACGACATCTTCAGCATTTAGGTAAGTCAGCAAATTATTGTACTATAGTTAAAACGTATGCAGTCTATGTACCAGTAATAGAATTTAATTGAATTTGATTACAAATTGAATTTGATTACCCCGAAAAATTGCTATGTTATTGATATTTACCAGAGGTAAATACATTGAATTTGATTTATGAATGTAAGGCCCTCTTTGAAAAGCTTGACATCTCGGGACCGCCTCCCCCCTTGAGGGAATGTTGGATTCTGCCCCCCTGGCCTTTATCAACCAGAATAGTGAAGTATGGTCAATCAACACCCACGGCTGACACAGAAGGTCGTTATCCAGCAGTGGATTGACAAAGAGCTTCACATTCGTATTACTAAAATTATAAATGCATGCAGCCGATGTGGTTCAGTGGTATATGACTCGTAATTGGAAGATCAGGGTTGGACTTAACTTGTCATCAAGGGTTACTAAAATGTGTACCACTTTGTTGGAAGCCATCAGGGTTCTTGATCGATTTAGTCATCATCCCCCTACCTCAAAAAGGAATTTGGAATGGTCATCCCTGGCATACATATTTCACAACATTTCCCATTGTTTCAACTGCCTCACCGTGTGGGCAGTGAAGTTATTTGATGCACGATAATTAGACTATGAAAAGCACGTACAAGTATAATGATGAGTTAAATTGTTATAGACAGACCTTTTAATGCATTCTTCGTTTTAGCTTGAGGTATACAGCAGTTATTATTAAAGTGAGCAAATTTTCTCTTGGGATGTAATGCTCAATGCTCAATGCATTATATTATTAAAATTGCAAAACTGGTATGAACACAACAATATAATGCAAGTAGACCCAACCAGCAGTAATCCTAAAATGTACGTATTACTAGTGTTTGTATACTTATGCTTGAAATACATAGAGGAAATAAAAAATAAGCTCCGAATTATATTACAGTATATATCATGTGTATCACATTTCTTCTGATTAGTACAAGTGTTTTATATTTTAAGGCATGAGTAATTATCATTTCCATATTTGCAATTGCAATTTTATTCTGCCATCAGATTTAATTGAGGGGGGATGGTTGGGATTTCCCTGGCTCTGCTCTATATTTAACTATGGGATGTATTCCCTCTAGATAATAGACCGAATGCACAATGCCACGTTTGAGCGAGCATTGTTCGTATTTGAATAGGTGACTGCCTGGAAATACTGTACCAGCTATTTTGTGGCAGGAGCTGACTGCGAGGTGGCCTGTAGATGGCGGTAAAGCAATTGATTACACTATTTAACACGATTATTGTTGCTGGGTAGTAAGTGTTATTTCGTAATTGCTTATGCCTAAAAAGTATACAAAATGGCTATTATTCCCCACAAACTTTGCTTTTGTGACTAGGACAATGATTTTGAATGTACCCATTTTCAATGAGAAAACGGGCGAATTTGTGTCTTTTCGTTCACATAAAGTGAGAAAACAACAACATATGAATCAAAATTAACAGGTATTTATACTAAAGTAATATAAAAATGACTACAAAAGATCGAGAAGTGAGTGGTTTTTCGAGATTTACGATGATACTGTAAATCACTTTCACGAATTAGCCCCCAAATGTAGTTTCCCATCATGTTTATTCTTTGGTTCTTTCGGTTAAGTCACGTCTAAAGATAAAATAATGAATTAAAATAATAGCGACGTTTCGATTGCAACACAAGCAATCATCATCAGGCATAAGAGAAATAGCAACAAAAATCTAACTAGAAAACTATAGACAGACATACAAGCAGACAGACATCACAAGGACACACAGAGAGAGGACACATATCGGCACAGAGAGAGGGGTCGTTTCTGTGACGGTCCCTTAAATATAGGGAGGGGAGGCGGGGACAGAGAGAGGGAGGGGGCAGAGAAAATTAGCATATCAATGAGTGGACGGCAACGTGTTGCTGCTGCGCAAGTAAGACGACGACGTGGCACGGCACGCAAGCTTGAAAATTAGGAGAAAGACACACTAAAATTAAATAACCTCGCAAAATATCGAAATGTGATGTGATGCAACACAGAGAGTCGGTCAACACACAATTAACGCATAGCCTGGTTGATTACGTATTTCAAAGATTGCCCCCTCCCTCTCTCCGTCCCCGCCCCCCTCCCTATATTTAAGGGACCGTCACAGAAACGACCCCTCTGTGCCGATATGTGTCCTCTCTCTGTGTGTCCTTGTGATGTCTGTCTGCTTGTATGTCTGTCTATAGTTTTCTAGTTAGATTTTTGTTGCTATTTCTCTTATGCCTGATGATGATTGCTTGTGTTGCAATAGAAACGTCGCTATTATTTTAATTCATTATTTTATCTTTAGACGTGACTTAACCGAAAGAACCAAAGAATAATTCCTGCAGTCACGAAAGCTCCAAAAATTAAGATTGAACCACTTCTACGTGGAAGTTTTAAGCTTATCTTTTTTCTCTCTCTGGCTATTTGTTCTCTCTGCCTGTGTCCTCTCTTTGGAATTTTCACACTTAAATTCTAACTTAGCAATCTTTGAAATACGTAATCAACCAGGCTATGCGTTAATTGTGTGTTGACCGACTCTCTGTGTTGCATTACATCACATTTCGATATTTTGCGAGGTTATTTAATTTTAGTGTGTCTTTCTCCTAATTTTCAAGCTTGCGTGCCGTGCCACGTCGTCGTCTTACTTGCGCAGCAGCAACACTTTGCCGTCCACTCATTGATATGCTAATTTTCTCTGCCCCCTCCCTCTCTCCGTCCCCGCACCCCTTCCCTATATTTAAGGGACCGTCACAGAAACGACCCCTCTCTCTGTGCCGATATGTGTCCTCTCTCTGTGTGTCCTTGTGATGTCTGTCTGCTTGTATGTCTGTCTATAGTTTTCTAGTTAGATTTTTGTTGCTATTTCTCATATGCCTGATGATGATTGCTTGTGTTGCAATCGAAACGTCGCTATTATTTTAATTCATTATTTTATCTTTAGACGTGACTTAACCGAAAGAACCAAAGAATAATTCCTGCAGTCACGAAAGCTCCAAAAATTAAGATTTCCCATCATGTTCTCGTTATATTGTCTTTGGTAGCGGCATTCAAAGTCCAATATATCCTGGTGGAAGCGCTCGTCTTACTCCTCCGAGTACGCTCCCATGTTCTCCTTGAATTTATCAAGATGAGCATCAAGGATATGGACTTTGAGAGACATCCTACAGCCCATTGTGCCGTAGTTCTTCACCAGAGTCTGAACCAGCTCCACATATTCTTGGTTCTTTCGGTAAAGTCACGTAGAAGGGAAACAATAAAAGAATAAAAATATTTAAAAAATTGCCGTGTTTTTCACACCTGATGACAATTACTTGCGTTTCAGTCGAAACGTCGTGAGAATGTTATTGTTTTATATTTTTATTATTTTATTGTTTCCCTTCTACGTGACTTTACCGAAAAAACCAAGAATACGAATCCCTGCAGTCACTAAAGCTTTAAATAAAAATTCAGCTCCACATAGCTTTCGACCTTGTGATTGCCCAGGAAGCCACGAACCACTGCGACAAAGCTGTTCCAAGCCGCTTTCTCCTTACTAGTGAGCTTCTTGGGGAATTAATAGCACTCCAGGATCTTCTTTATCTGTGGTCCGACGAAGACACAAGATTAGACCTTTGCCTCAGACAGCTTAGGGAAGAAGCCTTGAAGGTACTTGAAGGCTGCCGACTCCTTATCTACAGCTCTGACAAATTGTTTCATAAGGCCCAATTTGATGTGCAGTGGTGGCATCAGCACCTTCCGGGGGGGTCCACCAGTGGCTCCCACTTGACGTTGTTCCCCCCCACAGAGAACTCGGTCTGCTGTGGCCAGTCCCGCCTGTGGTAGTGCGCCTTGGTGTTCCTGTTGTCCCAAAGGCAAAGATAGCAGGGAAATTTGGTAAAACCGCCTTGGAAACCCATCAGGAATGTCACCATTTTGAAGTCTCCAATGACCTCCCAGCCGTACTCATAATACTTCAAGGCATCCAGCAAGGTATTGATGCTGTTGTAATCCTCTTTGAGGTGCATCGAGTGAGCCAGTGGAAGAGACGGGTACTTGTTATCATTATGGAGCAGCACGGCTTTGAAGCTCCTGGATGAGCTGCCAATGAAGAGGAGCCACTCATCCTGGTTACAGGCGATTCCGATTGCCTTGAACAGACTGGTCACATTGTGGCAGAAGCGGAACCCATCTTGACGGGTGAAGAAGCTGCAAAAAGGTTGGTGACGCTTCCTCTGATCTGTGACTTGCACACTTTTATCCAACACGTTCCACTGCTTGAGCCTAGACACCAAAAAGCACGGGATTGGACTTGGTGAGACCAAGATCTCTCATTAAGTTGTTGAGGTCTTTTTGGTTCGGGTAGTATGGGTTTCTCTAATCAACTCCACCTCTGATATTGTCATCTGGATCTACAACGTCTTCCTCGCTCTCTGACTTGCTGCTCTCTTCTAAAGACAGCTGCTCTCCCTCCAGAGGAGTGGGTACGGGGAGCTCATGGCAGTGTGCCACTGGGGCGATGGATGAAGGAAGGTCCGGATATGTGATAGCAGGTGCATTCTTGCTAGTCCGACGTTTGGAAGGGTCCACCATGCAGAAGTAGCAGTTGAGTGTTCAGTGGGTTCCCGCCAAATTATTGGAATAGCGAACTTCATGGCTCTCTTTTCCCCTCTGTACCATCCTATAAAAATACATTTATTTCACCCATGACTTATGTGTAAGAGATTCTGACATTATTCATATATGATATATTTTTTCAATAACATTGAGAATTATAAAACATTTTAAAATATAAAACTTTAACAATTACATTTTTTAAACACATTTTATATCAGAGTATTTTAGCATTGCTCGCTGGTGAAAGGAGGTGCCCAGGATTTGTCTTGATCCCCGACAGGCATGATGAAATATGCCTTGTAGGCCTCATACATCTTAGCAGATGCTTCCACAGAGTACTTTTTCACTCTTGTCTTGATAAATTGGCTGCAGACATAGCAAAATGCGTCTGCCACATGCTTGCAGCTTCTTGATGCCATCTCAGAAAAATGCAGATATGTATCCACTTAGGCAGCTGGAACTAAACTGAACTGGTAGACTGAAAGCCCCTGTATTTATGCTACTATTTATATTACTGGAAAGTTCTAGAATGTTCTAGAAGTTACTCCAAGTTTACACAGCACTAAATCTATCTGGAATGTTATGGAAAATAGGTAAATTTAAAACTATCACTGTCCTGGTCACAAAAGCAAAGTTTGTGGGGAATAATAGCCTATTTTCTGTACTTTTAAGGTATAATCAATTAGGAAATAATGCTTACTACACAGGAACAAAAAATAAAAAAATTGTTACACAGTGTTATATATTCACTATTTATATGCTCCGCTTTGAGGGTCACTCATCCTAATCCGTGGTGGGGTTTCTCTGAATACTGTGGTTTTCTCCCACAAGAAGTCAAAGCACTCGTAATTGGAATTCACCAAAATATCCTAATGTCGGAGGCCCCTCCTGAAAAAGAGTACTGAGACTTAGTTAGGCTTCCCAAGGTAAAATACCTTTTACCTTCAACGTGCATAATATCATCTGTTATGTGTCCAGTTATAATTGTTTTTTAGTTCATGGGAATTGTTTGACCATACTTCATTCTGGTCAGTCCTCGTTGGTAAAAGCCGTTATTATTTATCGCCTCCCCCCACCCCTCCCACCACTGTAAATATTACAAATTGCATTCTGTGTGAATCAAGTATCTTAGAAGCATCACTTTACATGAAGCATCTGCACGACATGAATCTTGTCCACGGGCTTTAACACAATGCAGCTGACAGACTGCTGCATGAACGCAGCATCCTGATTTCAATTCCCATTCATGCACATCACTGGCATTGGACACCTGTGGGTCCGGTAGTTCTGTTGCTGCTGTGGTATTCTATTACACGAGTGAATTTAAAATTGAGACTGTGATCCACACAACATTTTATTTCCCTCATTAAAATGCAAATCAATTTATAACATTTTTGACATGCGTTTTTCTGGATTTTGTTGTTGTTATTCTGTCTCTCACTGTTCAAATAAACATACCATTAAAATTATAGATTGATCATTTCTTTGTCAGTGGGCAAACGTACAAAATCAGCAGGGGATCAAATACTTTTTTCCCTCACTGTATGTCATCAAATTAGCAGCCTTTCTCAATGGTTACCGAATTTACATAACAATTGAACCTAGTGCACAGGTGAATAGAAAAGTTTGGTTGACGTGGCAACGTTGGCCTCTGGGAGGTCGCTAGAACTTAATATGAGAGGCCACTCACCTGGGTTGACTCAGTCGAGATTGAGGACTGTACCTGGAGTGGTGGGTCAACAACACCCATGCAAGGAAAGACAAAGGAGGGTTAGTACTGTGGCATCAAATCTATCGCATGTCGCACCAGTTTTCTAAAGATATCTGCTCAAATGACTTGTCCCCATCAGTCAAGGATAAATGGGGATTACAGTGGATTGCTCAATAAAGTACAGAAATGCCATAGTGTGTGTTTTTTTTAATGGGTGGTGGTCATATATTTTTATGTTTCACAAGTACCTTCCATATACATTTATAGCTGTACTAAGACGCATGAACAACCTGCTATTACAATACTTATTCCATGGCTATAATTCTATGTTTACATAATTGAATCAGACAATGTAAGTCTACACATGAAAGCAGGTAAATAAATACACATTTCCTGCACAATTCTATTCGTACAATTGATTTATTCATCTTAAAATTGGGATACTTTACCCAATGCAGGATAAAACAACTAAACTTATCTGAGGCAGCTAGTTCTGTATGGCACATATATACACACATGACATTGTTCTCTCGGGATTTAAACGGAGAGCCATGGTTACCCCGTACTTAAATACACAATGATCCCCCCCCCACACACCAGTGAATGTGCAGTTCACACATTGTATATTAAGAAAATATTTTACAAACGCCCCATTCTAAATGTGATATGTTTGTAGGAACAGGTCATTGCAACCTCGGTGCTCATCGTGTAGGCTTTTCAACGTAATTTTTTTTTTCTAGTAACACCGCAAATTACTTTACCAGCGTGAATCATCAATGCTGCAGTTTCCACTCATCTGTGGCTGTTCACGCATCACGCGGAAGCGCCTGTCTGCTGCAGAAGACCTCTGCGTCTGAAACAAATGACATTGCGAAGGAATATCTACGCAAAACATTATCTCTCTCTCTATACAATCATTACATCCCTTTGCCTGCGTATGAGCTGATGGTGCAAAAAGGTTACCTGACAAGGTGGGCTACACGGCAGGTGCGGCACGTGTCCCCAATTCGCACGGCTTGGTAATCCGCGTCGGTGGAATCATCATCAGCAGCAGCAGCAGCTGAGTGCAGTGAAGTTGCAGCTGTGGGCTGCCCGTGCTACAGGTGCGCTCCTCGTGGCAATGGGCAGCGTTAACTCGGCACTTCAGCGCCGCAGCAAGAGCTCGGCTGTGGTGGCCCATCCTGGGCCCGATGGCTCCTCCTCAAGCAGCCCGATGTCATCCCCTCAGCCCTCTCCATCCGTCTCTGACAGGACACCGATGCAGCATCAGCAGCTACACACAAATACAGGTTCACCAGCGCAGCACAGCATGTCGCACGGTGTCCTTTTCGCTGACGTCAATGTGCGTCGTTTGTTGAATTAGATGCGTTGAGAGTTGTATGGATTTATCTTCTTGGTTCTTTCGGTAAAGTCACGTAGAAGGGAAATAATAAAATAATAAAAATCAAATGTAATAAAAAAATTTTGTGTGGATTTGATGTCAAATTCAGGTATTGTGCCGTCACAGTTTGTTTTGGTTGCAGTTATTCGCTGTTTTGTTTTATACGATTTAGTTACTCGTGACCAATGTCCAGTGGGGTTTTTTTTCTGACTTAATAAGAATGAACAGAGAAACAAACGTAAGTCAGACGAATGCTTTTTGTATTCAGTGCTCTGAACTGAAATGACAGATGATAATATAAAACATGTAATTCACGAAGATACTGCGATATGCACTACACATTGGATACAAACTACTGTGTGAGTAATGTTCTATAAGTAATGTGTATTAAAACAAATATTACATCATGTAAACGAGCATTCAAACATATGTTCTTATTTATATCATTGCAAACTACCATACGCCTTTGTGATCGGCGTTTATTTACAAGCAGATGTTCTATCCAACTGAAACGAAAACCCCACCAGGTTAAACTTCATTGTCATGCATACAATTAGCGTGTATGGTTACTGCGTACGTGTTGGGTGCATCTTGTAAAAACTGTTTTAAGATAACTTTTGTTTTACTAGAGCATAGCCGTGCCACACTGATTGGAAGTCGAAACGGATGACTGCAATTGCTATTCTGAGCAACATGAGTTTTGATAACTTGTGAGCAGTTTTGCTTGAAATGAAAATTAATCATTAGTGTCTGATAAAGTCTTCACATTTTATCTTTTCACTTAAAGCTTTCGTGACTGCAGGAATTGATACTCATTGGGTTTTTCGGTAAAGTCACGTAGATAGAAAAATAATTTTAAAAAATCACGACGTTTCGATCGCAACACAAGCAATCGTCCTCAGGTGAGGACTATTGTGTTCCGATCGAAAGGTCGTGATTTTTTAAATATAATTTTTCTATCTACGTGACTTTACCGAAAGACCCAGGGAGTATTTTTTTTATTCTTATTTATACTACTCAATATGTCCCTGATGGCTTTTGTCTATGCTATTCTATTATGCATAGGAATAAAACAGAATTTCAAATATGCAAGACCTTTAAGTGGCGGTTACAGCTGGATAGGCTTCACAAAGCGTGAAAAAGCAAATGTCTAACTGATGGGAGTATTATACATAATGCAATATGTGCACAGGATTGAAATGCACACAGCAAGATTTATTTTTTTCAGACGGAAAGTTGCGTTGGGTAGGGAACCAGGAGGATGTTCGTGGGATAAGAGTTGATATGAGGGCATGCAATTGAGGAGCTCAATTACATTTTGCAAGTAATCGTTTACGATTTTAGAGAAACATACATGGACATCACAAAAACATACTGTCATTTTAAAGCAATTATTGCATTACCGATATGTATTACGAATAATGTGCTTTCATTCATTATAGATTACAAACCTTTCCAGGAAAATGCACCAAAGAATGATACGAGTTCCACAAATGTAATACATTTTCATGCTCGCTCTGTATATCATGAATGCTGCTGTGTTCCTTTGTGAAATACTCAAAGTGTCTTCATTATAGAACAGGATGCCACTGTTCAGAAGTATGGAGTCATCACATTTTTTCCTCACCTCACTGTTAATATGTCCCAATTTATTTTTGCCAATTCTATCTCCATTTCTAAAAGGTTTGATTCACTAGAGTCCATGTGTTGTGTAGTACCCAGTGATTCTTACCTCCCTCCGCTCCTTCGCCTGTCCCGACAATGTCGTGGCTGCTGAATCTAGAATCGCTATAGACTAGTGGGGCATTATTTACTCAAGCCTTCTCTCCTTGGAGAGGCAGTGTTTCATGGAAGGATCAGTGTGCGTACGATCTGCTGTGACGTACAGTTCAGAAATATGGATGACTCGTGAAAAATTTCGAGAAAAACTCAACAGTGTGCAATGAAGTATGGGGCAATAATAATGCACAATTGAAATGACCGTAACACTGAAAGACGTGAAGAAGATCGTGTGGTGAATTACACCGTCCGAACTATATAAAAAAAGTAATTGGGCTTGGGCAAAATGCGTCGCTAGAAGAGATGATGGAAGATGCTCGAAAATAACAACGGAGTGGCAGCCAAAAGAATGAGGATAACAACGAGAATAACAACGGAGTGGCAGCCAAAGAATGGAATGCGCCCGAGAGGACGTCTACCGAGGAGTGCTGGATTGTTGTATCGCAAGATTAGTGGGGGTAGCGACAGCTCTGGGCAGCCTCTGTCTATCGGTGGGTTGACTGTGGCCAATTATTTCTTCAGTACGAAATGTTTAATTACTTTCGCTAGCGACACGGTGTGTACTTTAACACTATAATTTAATACTGATTAAATTTTGCGTGTGTGTGTGTGCGTGTGTGCGTGTGTTGTAATTACATTTTCAACATTTATTCACTGAAAAATTCCCTATTCCAATCATACTGTATATTTATGTTTTCATTTGGTGTTAAATAATATATGCAACCATAATTTGGAATTAAACCCAGGGGTAATTCCTAATAATTTCAGTAATTTTCCGTCAGTTTTTTTTTCTTGACGTGCAATGATTTTTTTAGTATATTTTGTGGTAAATGCTAGAAAATAATATATATATCTTTTTTATCAATCTTATCAGCAGCAGGGGCGTTAAAGAAAAAAAGCTACACTAAGACAATTAAGACGTTATATCGAGGGATATGTTTGAAAATAGGAAGGAAGCATAATAAGCTGTGGCCCTTTAACGAGTCCCCTTCTATCACTGCCAAATCCTATTGCTATCAAAGTGTGGAGGTGGTGGGGGGTTTGTCCCCTGCTAGGCCAAGTGGATCTGCCACTTGTCAGTCAATTTCCCATCCAGATTGCTCGCTGACACTGCTGCGGTGCTCATTTTCACATTCGCTTTTCCCCGAGACGTCTCCAGCACGAGCATAACAAGCGGCATGTCTGCAATTGAAGGTTGGTTTGCCTTTCCAGTCAAACAAATTTCAGGCTGGTCCAGCGAATTCCCATTCCGTTCGTATGGTGTTGCAAGAATTGGTATTTTGGTCAGTTGTATTTTGAAATGCATTGCACTATATTATATTGTAGCAGTAACTTATGTTGAACGTGATTTTATTTAATGTTCTTTTTTCTTGGCTTGATCTACACTTGAGATCGTTTGTTTTTAAATGTATGCTTGATCATGCCATTTAGAGCTGTTGCATTTCATAGTCAGATTTTTTTTTTGTGGCCATGAAATATTTGCTATCATATGTTCAAAATTAACTTTTGTAATATTCTAGTGTGCACTGTAAAACAATTGATAATGGAAACAATATATGTAATTTAGTGTAAAGTATTCTCAATAACTAAAATTAAAACACTGTATAGTAAATAATTTATTTTGCATAAACATGTGCATTAATTACTGTATTTAGGTCTGAACTATGTCGTACCGTGCAAAAAAATACGACAGTAGTGAATTCAAATGATTTGCTATATAAATCAGCTTACATGATGAAGTTATTTTAAAATTGCATAAATCAGTTTTACTTTAACATTTTTGCACAATGTCATTTTGATAACTGAGGACCAGAGGACATATGATATGGTGCTTCATGACATGCACCTATTTAAAATCTCAGTGTTGAAGTTCATGAAAATGTCCTGGTAGCAGATTTAGAAGTCTTGCCATATATATTTTTTTATTTTGGCAATACTGTATACTATTTCAGATTTTTATTATTAATTAATTCATTCTTTCTAGATAATACCATGCTCTTGTTATTTCTGCTGCTGAATGTGATGGAGATAATACATTCAAATGCACACTATAGTGTTTTGATTTAAACGTTATCCTCAAGACATTGTTATGCAGTACAATTTGGTAATATGTAGTGTCAAAAGGGAAAGTTACCATTATACAGATATATGTGAATATATGAATATATATTCAGTGTTTATCAAGCTTGATTGGGTCTCCCGACTCTGTTTCAAGAGGGATCTACTTGGAATATGTTTGTTTTCTTTGTAGGAGGATCAAGGTTTGCCTGTGGACTTAATCTCTGTGCAAAGTGGTGAATGTGTGGATTTTCTCCAGATATTCTCACCATATACCAAATGCTCATTAATGGTATTCGCCAAACATACCAATGTGGGGAAAAAAAGAGCCCGATATTCAATGGAACTTTCCTGGGTAAATTATTGGCATAAGAAAGTCCTTTATGTCTATCCAGGTAGGAGCCCAGTGAAACGAAACTTTTTTTTTTTAAGGGAGTCCTGGGTAAGAACAAATTCATCAAAATGGTATTTTCCCCTCCCAAAATTAAATACAGAATAAAGTACAGTACTGCAATGTGAAAGTGAACCATCATTCTCAATTATTCATACAAGCCAAGTCGAGCAATATAACCAAACGCCCATGTACTATACAGGACTTATAAAATGCAACATGCCAATGATAGTCACATAAAATATAAAATTTAACTTGAGTTTGATTTCAATAATATTTTGGAGCTCATGCTGAAAATAAAAACCCTCCACATTGTCAATTAACATTGAGTAAAATGTTTTATTGAATTAATTTTGTTGGCTATATTGTGTAGAATATGAAATACATTTTAAATGCAAACTTAGTTATGCAAGGGAATATATGTACGTATTTGTACATGTACGCTTATATTAAAAACAGATAAGTAAACATTTAGAAGTAAAAACACATAAGCAAGGCAATGTGTTACTATATAAAAATGTAATCATGATTATTTTAGAAGTTAAGACATTTACAGTGCTCATATCATTTGTAGTTAGAACTGGGCTGAACACGATTATTCTTATTCTTCAGATGTCTTGTATGATACAAAATGCGAAAGAGAACGGCTGAGAGAAATGGGATTTATTTTTTTGGCGGGCAATTTTCAAGTTATAAACCTGTGAAAGTATTGCGAGCCTGCACTTGCTACCTCGAATAATCAACGTCCCATCTGCCCTGAAATAACCTGCAAAGCAGCAGGTTTCCTCCGACATAATACAGTGTACGGTTTGAATGCACGATAAACCTCAGTATATATATATTACATATTACAAATGAACATTAAATTAATGTCAAATACGCAGATAAGGGTGTACAGACAGATTTTTTTTTATTAATACATTAATAATTAGTGAATGTGTATTATTTGGTTCTTTCGGTTAAGTCACGTCTAAAGATAAAATAATAAATTAAATTAAATAATAGAATACGACGTTTCGATTGCAACACAAGCAATCATCATCAGGTACAATGAAATAGCGACATAAAATCTAACCAGAAAACTATAGACAGACACATTAGCAGACAGACATCACCAAGATACATAGAGAGAGCAACACAGGCAACAGAGCGAGGTGATCATCTCTGTGGGGTGGCCTTAAATAGACAGAGGAGGGCGGACGCAGAGAGAGGGAGGGGGGTTAGAGAAAAAATCAGCATATCAATGAGTGGACAACAAAACGTGGTGCTGCAAGTGCGATGACACGGCAAGCAAGCCTGAAAATCAGGAGAAGGACACACCAAAATTATATAACCTAGTAAAATATCGAAATGTAATGTAATACAACACAGAGGGTCGGTCAACACACAATTAACGCATAGCCTGGTTGATTACGTATTTCAAAGATTGCTAAGTTAGAATTTAAGTGTGAACATTCCAAAGAGAGGACACAGGCAGAGAGAACAAGTAGTCAGAGAGAGGGAAAAAAAAGAAGATAAGTTTAAAACTTCCCCGTAGAAGTGGTTCAATCTTAATTTTAGAACTTTCGTGACTGCAGGAATTATTATTTGGTTCTTTCGTTTAAGTCACGTCTAAAGATAAAATAATAATGTTCACACTTAAATTCTAACTTAGCAATCTTTGAAATACGTAATCAACCAGGCTATGCGTTAATTGTGTGTTGACCGACCCTCTGTGTTGTATTACATTACATTTCGATATTTTACTAGGTTGTTTAATTTTGGTGTGTCCTTCTCCTGATTTTCAGGCTTGCTTGCCGTGTCATCGCACTTGCAGCACCACGTTTTGTTGTCCACTCATTGATATGCTGATTTTTTCTCTAACCCCCCTCCCTCTCTCTGCGTCCGCCCTCCTCTGTCTATTTAAGGCCACCCCACAGAGACGATCACCTCTCTCTGTTGCCTGTGTTGCTCTCTCTATGTATCTTGGTGATGTCTGTCTGCTAATGTGTCTGTCTATAGTTTTCTGGTTAGATTTTATGTCGCTATTTCATTGTACCTGATGATGATTGCTTGTGTTGCAATCGAAACGTCGTATTCTATTATTTAATTTAATTTATTATTTTATCTTTAGACGTGACTTAACCGAAAGAACCAAATAATAATTCCTGCAGTCACGAAAGTTCTAAAATTAAGATTGAACCACTTCTACGGGGAAGTTTTAAACTTATCTTCTTTTCTCTCTCTCTCTGACTACTTGTTCTCTCTACCTGTGTCCTCTCTTTGGAATGTTCACACTTAAATTTTAATTTAGCAATCTTTGAAATACGTAATCAACCAGGCTATGCGTTAATTGTGTGTTGACCGACCCTCTGTGTTGTATTACATTACATTTCGATATTTTACTAGGTTATTTAATTTTGGTGTGTCCTTCTCCTGATTTTCAGGCTTGCTTGCCGTGTCATCGCACTTGCAGCACCACGTTTTGTTGTCCACTCATTGATATGCTGATTTTTTCTCTAACCCCCCTCCCTCTCTCTGCGTCCGCCCTACTCTGTCTATTTAAGGCCACCCCACAGAGACGATCACCTCTCTCTGTTGCCTGTGTTGCTCTCTCTATGTATCTTGGTGATGTCTGTCTGCTAATGTGTCTGTCTATAGTTTTCTGGTTAGATTTTATGTCGCTATTTCATTGTACCTGATGATGATTGCTTCTGTTGCAATCGAAACGTCGTATTCTATTATTTAATTTAATTTATTATTTTATCTTTAGACGTGACTTAACCGAAAGAACCAAATAATAATTCCTGCAGTCACGACAGTTCTAAAATTAAGAGTGAATATGTACTCTATGATAAAGAAAATGCATACAGTACTTATTGTAGAGTGATCAATTTAGAACATAATATCAAGCATGTAAAATGTTGAATTCAGCTGTTAACGAATGAAATTATAGTGGATGTGCCCTTTTGATGCACAAACAACTTGAAAATGGACATTCAGACAGCATTCAATATTAACAAGACACTGCTATGCGCTTCACATATTCAAGATCAATGTACAAAATCCGGAAAAAGTGCACCGCAGGCAAACAGCACACCACTCACGGCACACTGCCATTAGGATATTGTGATGGCAGCTGCCATCTGGCTGCAAAGTCAACGTTTTTTTTTCTGTCTCAGTGAAAGACAAAGTATTTTCTCTTTTTACACTTATTCAGGTGTAAGGTTCACGCTTGACTTCCAAAATATATTTTTTTTACAACAGTTGCACCTGCTCGTCACACTGCATGTTCACCATTGCCAAAACTGCCATGTCCGGCATTGCCACGTGTTCATTGATTTATGACCGTGGCATACACTTGGTGGCAGTATAACACACATGCTGACCTGGTAACACCTATGAGAACGTCATCATCATCACCCATTGTCTATCCACTGCTGCTGAATGAAGGCGATTGCTATGGGGGTGGTTTTACCGTGATTGTCATGGGGGTGGACCATACTTCATCATGCTGATCTGTGTAAGTTGTTAAGGGGAAGGTGGGCAGGATTGGTTCATAATACTCTTCCCCATTGTTTAATTTTTTCTATGGTTTTCAACAAAAGAGCAGACAGAACATTGGTCGACAAAAAATCTAATGTTCGATGTATACATATAAAATCAGTATTTCCTTGTAGTGATCTAGGAAACCAAGAAAATGCCAGAGACATGAAGGCAGAGAGGGAAAGTACGGAGAAGATAGCAACGAATAAATTGAATATATAAAAGAAAGGATTTGGCCAGTTGAGATCATTAAAGGGGAAGGAGTCAAGCAAATCGATAAGGAAGATCAGTTCCTTCCAGAAATCACCAATGAGCCACGTGACAAGAGACCCCAGATGCTCTAAAGTGGACATTTCTTTTATACATTTCAGCCAATGTTCAAGTACGGACCTTCCATTGCATGAAATTCTCAGTCGGATTTCATACAGAGCCGAGTCCAACGAAAGACAGTGGTTGCGGGGGAGGGGGGGGGGTGCACGGAATTGTATCCCAAGAGACCATGAAAAAATGTAGTTTATTTTCTGGGTACAACTTTCGGTCTTTGAGGCATGACCAAAAGACATGGATAGAACATTGTTAACACAATAAAACAACCAAAATAACATGCGCAGCAAGCCCCCAACAATATCACCCACAGTAATAAAACACAAATATAGTGTCCTCATCTTTCTCAGTGTAAGGGGAGGCGCTGACAACACCGGTGGCCGTGCAGTGACCAAGGGCAAAAGAAAAACAATGGGCAGTATCCTATCACGCTCGCAGCATATCACATCAAGAGTACTTGTCCTTTTGCCATTACAGCTGCAGACAAGGCCTGTAGCTTGACTTTGTGAGCCATTCCTAAAATACAAGGTCATTTGTAAGGCTACATTCATTCGTGATTTATTTCTAAGGGCTCAGGTCAAGAGGGCATGATAGGGGGAGGAGGTGTATTGGGAGAAAATAACACGTGGGGACAGCAGCAGGACAAGGCACACAGCTCTACACGTGGTCTATGATGCTTCGCTACAAAGCTATATTTAAACACAATTCAGTTCGGATGGAGCAGAAATGTGAAGAATCCGCACGGAGAGAGATGAAAACTGTGGTCACTTTGTATGGCTTTGTATTACTCGGATTAGCTGAGTATAGAGGGGAATGAGTGATTTTGCCAGGAATGTCACCTTTATAGACTTGAACACGTTATTTAGTGATATGGCGTTGGCAGTATTGCACAAGCACAAATAACAGAACTCACCACATTTATCAATAACACTGCCTCCAAGGATAAACTTATCATATCTGCTGTTGCATGCAATGATCCATTCTCATAGGATATGCTTTTAAGACGGTGTTATTGACAAAGGTGTTGAATTATCTTCATAGACTTAGTTGTGTTTCAAGAATGTCAGGCAGATGTCTTTACATTACACATTTTGTTGCATGGATTTGGGATTATTGGACTGACTAACTCCCCTCCACACACACACAGACATGTGATGAGAATATATGACTGACAAAGCTACATTCAGTGTTGCAAATGTGGCCATGAAAGGATGATTCTGTCCATTGGCAAGACTGTATGTCAAATTTATGAAATCTGGAAGTTACATTGTAGCCACCAGAGAGGTGATTGACATTGGCCAGCAATAGATCATGCCCCGAGGTATGACATGTAGGTTGGCAGAAAAAATATATAACATATTACTAATTTGATTGATAAATGATTCTTGGTAAGCATTCCTATTTATCGATTTAAAGCTTTCGTGACTGCAGGGATTCATCTGCTTGGTTCTTTCGGTAAAGTCACGTAGAATGGAAATAATAAAATAATAAAAATAAAACATTATAAAATAATTTTATTATGTTTTATTTTTAATTAAATAGGAATGTCTTCTTGGTTCTTTCGGTAAAGTCACGTAGAATGGAAATAATAACATAATAAAAAGAAAGCATAATAATAAAACATTATAAAATAATTATATAATGGTTTATTTTTATTATTTCCATTCTACGTGACTTTACCTAAAGAACCAAGAAGACATTCCTATTTAATTGGTAGAATACTGCATTGCATTCTTAGAGAGAGGCGAGATAGTAATAAGAATAACCATGTTAATAAATAATCTTTAAGGTAAGTTGGCTGATGCAAAATATTCCAATAACTTTGTTGTGAAGATGTTAAAACGACAGCTCCATTCGTAAAGACGATGCCCACTAAAGCATCTACGTAGTCACTTTAGCAAAAAAAAGGATTAACAAAACCATGAGCTAAAGGTAATCCCTTTGGGGAAAATATCATATTGGCACTAATTATCATCAATACCAGCATGCTGCATAAATGAAGATGCGTAATGGGGGCTAATAATGCAACAGCACACTGTTGTAAAATATCCACATCTCAAACCAGACCGCACAATATTAGCAAATCCAAGTAATGTTGCGTTTGCCCATTCCATGATATTTAACAGGGCTTCATTCCAGTTACTTGTATTTTACCAAAAGGTGCTCAATTTAGCTGTTATTGATTTATTTTGGTCAGTAAAACAAAAATTTGTTGCACAAAATACATTTATAAGACTGCTAAAACAGTGAGTCAATTTAGATGGTCATTGTTATTGCAAGCTGGAGAAATAAAACATGGAATACGTTAAGCTTCATTAAATGGCACATATGCAAATTTCGCACACCTTCAAAAAGCCAATTGACATATACGTTTATTACACAATTAGAGGCTTTGCCCCCTCCTAATAAACCTAGGCCTGACGTTATCACAATAGCAAACTTTGGGCAATTCAGGAATTCTCATAAAGTGGACAGTCTTGTATATTAAATAATTTCCATGACAATAAAACATGGAGCCTTCATTCAAATGGATATCAATATTTTGTCATTGCAGTTATTTATTTTTAAGATTCCCAAGGTACATTGCATTTATGGACACACGACTGTGTATTAGCAGCATTAACTCTCAACGGATATACGTGAAAATGTGATGTTCTCGAGAAAATGTCAAACTTTTTTTTCTACAGCAACTCCACACTTTAACGTTAAAATTAACTCAAATGTCGCGTCATATACAAACTACCATCGTTCCATAGAATCTAAACTGATGTAAAGTAAATGGAATATTTTAACATGTTTTTCAATTTACACTGAAAAAAAAAGTGTTTTTTATCGATCTTTTGTCGCACAGGCTCACCACCTCAGCGTGCAGTTTGCATTTAAAATTGAAGGAAACCACAAACGCCTAAAGGCCGAACATTGCTGTAGCTAATTGAAGTTAATTACGTTGTTGAAAGAAAAAAGTTCACAGGAGTGCACTGCAAAAGATCCCTTCATTTTTTATTCATAAGTCGAAGCTGCGTATTTTCATACATTATAAATAAGTGTCAGCATGAATTATGGAATTATTAAAACAATAAAAATAAAACATAATAAAAATAATTCTCACGACGTTTCGGCCACAACGCAAACAGCCGTCCTCAGGTGCAGAACAGGTCTGTCGGAAAGACAGCTTTTTCCGAAAGACCAGCCGTCCTCAGGTGAAGAACAGGTCTGTCGGAAAGACAGCTTTCCGACAGACCTGTTCTTCACCTGAGGACGGCTGCTTGCGTTGTGGCCAAAACGTCGTGATAATTATTTTATTATGTTTTATTTTTATTATTTTGTTATTTCCCTTCTACGTGACTTTACCGAAAGAACCAAGAAGATGAATCCCTGCAGTCACGAAAGCTTTAAATCGAAATTTATGGAATTATTATTTAGGGATGTACATCCATCGTGTCGGCAGCAGTAAAACTTTTGTTAAATCAGATCAAATCAATTACACAAAGCAAAACATTTATACAAGTAACCGAAGGTGCCAGTGCTTTCCAAATATACCGCATAGGTGTATCATTGTTTTATGTAACAGTTCCCTTATGCATTTTCTTGTCTCCTTCACCACTCAGTACATGCATTCTTGATTACACTCTTTTGGTGCTGTCAAGTTCAATAGTGAACAGCACTCTGAAGGTTTTTTTTACTCAGTAGCTGTTCATTTTTGAAGAGAGATGAAAGTGTGGTTGCATTAGGTTGGTTACAGCTTTTAAAGGAGAGCAACAATTTGCCCATCCTTGCATGTTTTAACAGCAGCAGCATTAAGAGCAGCAGCAGACCAATTGCTCTCGGAGGGTGATTGCTATCCGTGAATTAAAAAATGCTCTTTGCAAAGTCAACTTGAGCAGTCCTTGACGATCTCGATTATTTTTACAGTTTGGTTCCAAGATGTAGATGATATGATGGTTACTGAGGTGAAATCACAGGATCACGACCAGGGGCGGTTTCTTCATTAGGGCGATTGGGCGACGCACCACCAATGTCATTCAACCACAGAGTCAGGCTAGCCGTCACTGTGCCTCTGGATATAGTCCAATCAGCGTCATGCTACGTTCTGTGGAGTACCGCCTCTTTTTGGGCGATTTCCCTCCAGCTGAGAATCGCCCCGAGTGGTCCCATAGACTTACATTCAAAGATGTTTTTTTTCGAACGGGGGCGCTGCAATGCATTCTCTATGGCTTCCGGGAGGGCTGGCCCTAACGTGCTTACGTCATCATACGTGCTTACGTCATCATACGTAAGCACGTTTCATCCAACAATATAATTTGTCGCCACCTAGTGGAATCTTGAATAAAATAAACTTGAGTGGTTTGTTTTAATAGTGAGTATAGAAACAAACAAGATGTATTGTAAGAGTCACTTTATTTTTCATTAATATTAAAGAAGTGAAGTTGCCTTTACATGCTTAAGCTGTTAATTTATCCATTGCATGGGTGGACCTTATCCTTATCAATCATCCAGACATTTGCCCCCCCTGAGAGATTTTGCAGGAGCCGCCACTGATCACGACCACAAGAATGTGGATCGATTGAGTGTTGATTTAGCCCATCGTCTCTTTGGGTCCAGTAAATGTAGTACTACCTGGTGAATTGTATTTTGTATTTGTTTTATAACAGTATTTATCAGATTTGCCACAAACTGGCAAAAAAAAAACTATCGTAAAATACCACAGTGAAATCCTCATTTCATCATGAAGATGGATATTTTGCATGTGTAGTGGAATAGCGCCGACTGTTGTCCAGCAACGGAAACTGCTGTGGACGAGTCGTACATATGTACGTGAGCGTATACACGGTGTGTGTGTCGGCAGGGCGGAGGGACTGGGGCAAGGGTCATGGAAGACCCCATCTGGAAGCCCCTGGAACCCGCTAGTGGGTTCGAGAAGGGAGATGCGGCCAGGGCGGAGCCAGGCCACGCCGGGTAGCATAAAAGCAGCTGAGAGCGGGAGCTCAGGGCTGCTGGTTCTGGGAGTGGACTCGTCTCGTCGTCGCTGTCGTCTTCGCCGCCTTCGTCGCTTTCGTCTTCGCTAGATATTGCACGGCCGGATAGTTGTTGGCTGTGTCGGTCGGAGCCGTCGGTGTTACACGGTCAGGGTTGTGTTAAGGCTAGGCTAGACGACTAGGGAGAGTGCGAGGGTGAACCTGAAGGCGTTATATTCTTAGGTTTTTTCGGTAAAGTCACGTAGGTAAAACATCAAAATTAATGAAAATAAAATAAAATAAAACAAAAATCACGACGTTTCGGAGGCAACACAAGCTACCGTCATCAGGTGGGACCGTCACAGCCGAATTAGCTGCATCAAGTGAGGCAATGATTCAAGAAGTAATCCCTTATAAGCAAGTTGAAGGGGGGAGGAGAGGGGGGGGCTCATCAGAATGTGGTAGCCAATGAATGGAACGTATCGGGAGGGAGGGGGGCGGGGCTCAAAGACAGCACGGAGTGCTAAGTACAATGCATCGGGAGGGGGGGGGGAGCGGGGCCAAAACAATGGACGACGGCTTGGACGCGGTTGCTGCTGCACACGCCAACACAATGGACAGAGAGGGGGGAGGGGAGGTCTGATACACATGATAGACAAAAGAACGAAAATGCCCATGTTTATACCAATGCTGGCTGAACAATGAAGAGAGCACTGCCAAAAAATAACTGGGGATGTTAACACTCGGTAAAGTAAAGTAAAAGTAAAATAGTGCCTGTCAGATAAGATGGTCCAAAAAAGTGTAATTAAGTCTTTTTTGCGTGGTTGATAACATCTTTCCAATGATTACTAACTTAGTAACTAACTTAGTAATCATTAAAAAGATGTTATCAACCACGCAAAAAAGACTTAATTACACTTTTTTGGACCATCTTATCTGACAGGCACTATTTTACTTTTACTTTACTTTACCGAGTGTTAACATCCCCAGTTATTTTTTGGCAGTGCTCTTGTGGGGGTCGCTAGCCCCCGAGATCCATCCCTCGATAATGCTAACGGCCAGGCTAACATCATCAATCGCCCCCCCCGCTGCTAGGTTCCTCACCCATGGTGTGGGAGCCGTCGCCCGAGGATTCCCCTCCACCACGGGTCCGCGTAGTAGGCATGGTTGGATACCGCGTAGTATTATGCCCCCCCTTACGCTACCGCGATACCTCCCTTTCCTAATCGCGTACCTGCGACCCACACGGAGCGAATATACGCACACACACACACACCGCTCCGTGCGCTCCAACTCCACACTGACTACTCGCCTTATGATCGTACACCTGTATCACACACGGAGTGAACACACGCGACACCCACTCTCGCACCGCTCTGCGCCGCGCTCTCCCCGAGGCGAGCCGCAGCACTACAGAACCACTGCGTACACACGCTCACCCACGCGCTCACGCTGCACGACAAGATCACGCGAGACCACGCTTCGCTATTGATGATTTATTATCTGCTACCTGGTAATTTAATGTTATGTCAGTATGAGTTGACGAGGCTGGCCTATCCTACTTCCCCTGGACCTATTCCCTATTTATCGGCTTACGATACCCTACTTCACCTTCTTACTCCCTGTTAGATGCCCACGGCGGTTCGTTGATCCCGTACTCGCAGCGTGCCTCGATGCGTCTCACGGACGTTCGGGTCGCTGGACTGGAGAGCGTCCTGTCGCCTGGCGCTGGAGAGAAGAGAGCCCGATTTCCCCTTTGCGCCCACTATTTATCCTCCCTACCTCAAAGGGAATGCGGCTCTGGACAATAGGCTCGCGACCCTCTGGCACGCGTACCGCGGTTCCGGGCGCTTTTGATATGCTACTTAATGCTCAACCTGCGCGGCGCAAATTCCAATCAATCCGCTTTTGATATGCTAATTAATGCTCAACCTGCGCGGCGCAAATTCCAATCAATCCCTTTCTCACGCAGGCCCCCCCATTACCGCAGTTTATGCAGCGGCGTCCGTCACAAAGGTGCGCCGTGGGAATTTGTGCACGGCTCCCCGCGTGACCCCGCTCTCCCGATTACTCATACTAACAGCCTTATCCTTTAACTCCCCTAACAATGGTGCCTGCGTGCCCGAGCGTAATTATGCCGTCCCTCCGCTCCCTGTGCAGGGTGCCTGATTATGCAATTCAGATGCGCTGCGTGTTTTCTAATGATGCTCCTCCATCACAATGCTTATTCCCTCTGCCTGCCCCGTCGATACTTGCGTGTGTGGGGTGTGTGGGATGCGTTTCACCTGCGATGGCCGAGTGGCCCCTCGCTGCGACCTTGCAATCTTAAGGCCGGTCGCAGCGCCGCGGTGCAAAGTAGCGTCGGGGGAGGTCGTCCAATTCCCTAGTCGCCAGAAACCGTGAAAGTTTAATCCCGGTAAGGGCTTCTCGGATAAAAACCGGTCGGCCAGGTGACCTCCTCTCGGAGCTTTATGGGGGGGGGGAAATGAGTGCGGGTGTGTTCATGTGAGGTGAGGTGAGGGGGACGCGGGGTCGGCTCCGTCGCTTGGTGGTGGCGAGGTCGGAGATGGGGCGCCTGCTGAACGGCTTCGTGGCGGCGGCATGACACTCTCTTCATTGTTCAGCCAGCATTGGTATAAACATGGGCATTTTCGTTCTTTTGTCTATCATGTGTATCAGACCTCCCCTCCCCCTCTCTGTCCATTGTGTTGGCGTGTGCAGCAGCAACCGCGTCCAAGCCGTCGTCCAATGTTTTGGCCCCCCCTCCCCCTCCCGATGCGTTGTACTTAGCACTCCGTGCTGTCTTTGAGCCCCGCCCCCCTCCCTCCCGATACGTTCCATTCATTGGCTACCACATTCTGATGAGCCCCCCCCTCTCCTCCCCCCTTCAACTTGCTTATAAGAGATTACTTCTTGAATCATTGCCTCACTTGATGCAGCTAATTCGGCTGTGACGCTCCCACCTGATGACGGAGACTTGTGTTGCCTCCGAAACGTCGTGATTTTTGTTTTATTTTATTTTCATTAATTTTGATGTTTTACCTACGTGACTTTACCGAAAAAACCTAAGAATATGATTCCTTGCAGTCACGAAAGCTTCAAATCTAGAACCTGAAGGCGTTATTAAGAAGGTGCTCCTGAAAAACCTTGTCTCCTGCTTTGCTGACACTACACATGTTTTCAATTATACCTACTGGTCTAAATATATATATAAACTGCATTCTACCTTCGCATTGTTGTCTGAACCGTAATTTAAAATTAAAATGGGAGACAAATTGTTAAATGAACAAAATCGTACGTGTTTAGACATCCTTACTAATTCAAGAAAGTTCAGTTTAGACAGGGTTACAATGACTTGCAAGGGTGCTACAGTCTTTTCTTGTCCATAAGTGCCACTTGTATTTTCTGTAGCTTACTAATATGTGGTAAAATGCTCGTGTGGCATTACACCAATGAATTATCTTGCATCAATTATAAATGACATACAGCAAATTGAGTCATCAACTAAGCAGCCACCATTTGAGCACCCGATCAACTTGGTCACAGGGTCAATTCTTTGCCGTACTTTTAAACTGTATTTCAAAACAGTAATGTGATTTTAAAACTTTCCTGGCCATTTTTGAAAGCAATTCGCCTACAGACTAAACCATTAGCTTTTCCATGTCGCTGGCTGACTTGCTATCTCTGTCGGTGCAGACCGGCACCATTTTGTTTGCCATTTGATTCGTGAAACTGGATGCAGTTCATGTTTTTTTTGGCGCAAGAGGGGGGAAATAAATAAGCACTCTACCCCGAGGCTGTGGGCCACGAGCAGACCACTTAGATATTCATGGCATGATATGCTCAAGCCATGTGTCAGAAATGAAGCGACGCAGGGCGCATCTTGGTGAGAAAAAATAATACTTGTTGTGTAACCGTATACACCTACATTTAAATGTGTTTTATTGATATGCTAAATTATCCCCAGTTGTTTTTTTTATTCATTTTGTAAGATTGTGAAAGTACATGTTATATTTTGTGTGAAATTAGTAACGTCTTGTATATTCTGTACAAGTAAGGGCTTTTAACATGTTAATTGCTTGCTAAAGAAGTGTAAATGCAATATTTTAGATAGAATTTCTTAAGGTAACACAAAATGATCATTACCATGATTATGGAGAATATATGTTGGAGAATATAAGTGACTTTCTAGATAAACAGACAATGGACGGGCTTCAACATATACTACCATCAGCAGCAGAGAGAGGATTTTTTGACTCAATGCTGGTGAACTATCAGATGTCATAGGCAAGGACTGTCCCCTTAAAACACGCGTCCTAGTTCGACGCAAAATTATGTAACGACACAAATAATGAGCGTCGTTTTGGAGAATATAATTACAAAACAGACCGGCTGTCGTACCACACAATTCTGCTGGCTCACCCAGTTCCAACTCTTTCTCCTCGGGTTGCTCCTTTCTCCAGCTCTTCAGTATTCTCGGCCTTCTGCAAATTACTTTTTCCCCTGCTACCTGATGTTTCACCCCCTTACGTTGTAAAATGTGGGAATATGTACAAGTCCTGCACTTCATACTTTATGATCAGATACACTGTAAGATGTCAATATTTAAAAACGTCTCACACCTTTTACAGTATTGCAATGGAAAAACAAGGGCATGAGGAAAATAAATTGATTATATAAGAAATACAATTTTAAAAAAATTTGCCCTTTGTCAATGCACTTCGCGATGAAGACATTCCTCACACCATGCTGGACTTTACTTCACTTCGTTAGAGATGAGGATGGGGACCAGATTCAGTTCAGACAGCATCCATCATTGATGTTAGCCGTGGCTAGGAATCAAACTCAGGTCAGTGTGTTAGACACATTATATATATAATATATAACTCCTTTCTAAACATATGGAAGCTAATGGTAACAAAAAAATTGCGCATGATAAATAACAATTTTCCCCCTTAAAATACAAGCATAAAATTGGCACAACAAATATACAATATGCTTACAATACATCCCCATATATATACTTTAAATCATGCTTTTTAAAAAAAAATGACACATCTAATGATAAACGATGTCCATAAATGAGAAATAACCATTTACATTTTTACGAGTCGGAGCACCTTTAATCTCTAGCGACAATCCAAATTAATGACCTCAAGGTATTTGTCTGCACAAATATTATTATTAGAAAGCAAGATGACAGTGTATTTTAATATCAAAAACACATTTCAATTCAGGACTTATTCCTTAAAATACGTATCCCTTTAAAAGTAAACATTGAGAAAAACAACAGCACAATAAAATTTTGTACAAATGTCCAAATTCAAACTTCAGATTCACCGGAACACTCTATAGCGGTGCAAAATACGTTTCCCTTTAAAGTAAACATTGAGAAAAACAACAGCACAATAAGATTTTGTACAAATGTCCTAATTCAAACTTCAGATTCACCGGGACACTCTATAGCGGTGCAAACGAATCCAGGGCTGCATGTGATTTAGCCGGGCTGATCCCATTTCGTGATCCATTAGATCTGACGACAGGTCAGGCTGGTGTTCTGGGACAACCAACATTGAGCTGCCAAGTGCACTTTGCCTAGTCGCTACCCTGTATCAACCATGTAGTGAGACAAGAGAGGGAGGACGTCGTTTTGTAATGAGTCTTGGCAGGCTTAGAAACAGAAGAGTAATTGAATTTCACTACAGTTCATGCAAATGCTCCTACCGCCTCTAATGTAAAGAAGTAAGCTAGGAAAGGGTGTATGTTGTGCTTTACTTATAGGGAATGACGACAGAATGCTTAATGTCCCCACTGGCTAAACAGGTTATCAAATGGTGTATCACTAATTTATCCAAATGTGTTTGATATGTTAATAGTTTTATGGAAATACATTCTCATTTCTTGAGTTTCAATATTTACGATGAGTCATATACCGTAACTGTACACATTTTTACAGTGGAAGTATTTTAATCTTAAATAATATTCAGTCAGAATGTTTGAAATCCACTGCACACGATTGTGGTGTGCATGGTAAAATTGCACAGAGATCGAATGACTGTAAAATGTTTTAACATTATATGGTGTATGCTTTGAATGTACATGCACAGCCTTGCGGTCCCTGAGGGATATTTGACCATACGTCACCATGCTGGTCAATGCAGGCTGGTAAATGTTGCTGAAATGCCATTTATTGCCCACAACACCTGTACTTTTGTGCATGGTGACCACCCATTAGAGCACTATCAAACCTGCTTATCTTCCATTAGCTGACGAGATGGAGCACATGACGAGTAATTCAGTTATATGCATGTTTTGAAAATGGATCATGTCATGCATATTTTTTTTTATTTGTGTGTGAATTTGCAGTTGTATGTATAGGTTTTATGTACTTATTTGTTTGTTTTGTAAAAACAGACATTCACGTAAAATGCACTTATTATTCCAAAACCCCAATGTCATGGTACTTTTTATGCTTAAAGAAGTTTGAACAAGCATACTATTTTATTTTCATGATTTTGTTTTATATTAGAACTTGTATTTCCTTGCCAAAGCCTAAAAGGATGGCAGTTATTTATATATGTATTTGCACATGTACCCGACTGTAATGCTTATTTCATCGGTTTGGATGATATCGGAACACCATGGAAACTCGGAGTAAAGACGAGCAGTCAATTGCCCCTTGTCGAGTTGCATCTGCCAAAACATGATGGTCAGTCTTATTGGTGGCTCTAAATTATAATCAGCAAATGTACATAGAAAAACACATTGATTTCTGCCACTAAATGCCAACAAGTATATTAGCTTAAGTGCTTTGCGTGGACTACTCACGTGTGGGCAATGAGTAGCAGAATGCCTCAGTTGTCATGTTTTTTTTTATTGTAGTGTAAATCTTCCACTTGAATCTGTTACTGTGGTTAGGTTAGCTGAAGGACAAAGCAACGTCAAGGAAACCTTAAAAGTATAGGATAACACTGCTGCTAACAGTTCTACAACAGCAGGTGATTTAATCTCTCTGTCCTGACTGCTAGTGATTGCTAAAGACATTTCACATACATATGCTGCTTTACATAGCGCAGTGTCAAGTGTACTTGAAATTCGAATTCTAAATTGTCTTGTTAAAATTTTAATTAAAAATAACTTGTATTTGTTACACATATAATATATACAGTCTAACATAAATCAAATATAATTATTAACCAGTACATAGCATGTACCCATGTACATTGCAGTAATACCGCTTGCTATATTCCTATTGTCAAATATTTTTTTAATACCACAGCTGAGATTTGCAGCTATATATATAAAACCCACAGAGCTTACAGTAACATATCTGTGTCAACAAAGCCAAACCCGTGACATATTTATCTCCATAAATATTTCCAAATAATTCTGCTCAGTTCTTTAAATCCACACTGACGTAAAAACACGTGGCACTCCGTGGTGGGTTTTTTTTTCTCTCCAAATAAAACTCCATGACAATGCAATATTGCCAGAATAAATTAAAATATTGATTGAAAAAAAGAAACGTGTCATTATTCAGTCGTTTATAGCCATTAAGGGTTAGGGTATTATACTCTTCTGCAAACAGAAAGTCGAGTGGGCCACTTCTCGAGAAAGAAAAAAAATCAAGCTGCGGGCTCACCTAATTGGCTGTGCTTTCCTGTCCAGCGCCTCCAGGAGGTAAAAGATTGGACAGAGCTGAGCGTGCCGCGTTTACTGCGGGGGGTCAGCTCAGTGCTTCTTTGGGCACACGCAGACTCTCCCTCTCCCCTCCTCCCCGTATCACTCACCCTGCGCTCTTTCAGCCGCTTGCACGATTCAGCCTCGTGCTGAGCGTTCCTCTTGCCCCGTTGCTTTTTTGTGACCCGATATTGAGATCCGAAGCAACGGGAAGTTCTGAACCAGAAACGATGAACTCTTGCACGAAAAAAGGGGACTTTAAGAAGCGGCGGAGCACAACTATCAACATAGACGGCCTAACCTTCACCATTGGTACGTTTCTTGTTTGAGAATAAGGAGTTCATGTTAAGTTTCGTTTACATTCATTGGCTACATTTGTCAATTTTATGAAGCGGTTATTTATATAATGCTGAGATAAACTTTTTTTGGACTCTCTTATTCCAAATATTACGAATTAATTTTGTGAGTAAATCAAACGATTGTAATGTTTTGATAACTCTTGGTAATTATTCTTTGCCTATCGAATTAAATTTCGAGCAATACATTTTTTTCAGCATATTAACAATGTATGTATTTTTTGGGTTGAAGATTGTGTTTATTTTTACTTTCTAAAATTGAAGATGCAGTCATGCAGTCATTGTACAATGCCATGTTTCCTTCAATATGGCAAGAAGATGGATGTTTGTGGAAAATGATGTCACTATTTGATACTTTTCCTGATCACAAGTGTTAAAATATCATTGTGCTCTTCATCTTAACAGTAATACATTCTGTATTTATCATTACACATGTGCCAAAGATTATTTAGTGCAAAGGTTGCATCCACAGCGAGTTTTGAGCACATTCAACAATCATTGATGCGATACTTCTTAGCTTAATACAACGCTACATTCAGTAGAGTAACTACTGTGTCACATTCATTTCCCATAACATGTTGTGATTAAAACAAGGTACACATTGTTACATTATACTTTGCAGTGTGCTAATTTGTGGTGGAAATTATAATCTAGTTTGACCTAATGCTTGAATTAAACCCAAACTGACATGTTCCATAGTAAGAGGTTTAAAAATATATATTTTATATTGTATGTATTGAGTATTTAAATGAGGAATATATGGACTATACCTTTAGCACTGCAGATTGCTCACTGTGATAGGCTGTATAATTCAAGTGGGCAGCTGCAGGATCGAGATCCTCACACCTGTCCAAACTGGCTCGGGAGCGAATGCTCTGACTGCTATGGTATGCTTGGCGTGTCTACTGCAAATTAGAATTTTGCTTCTCACTTTCGGTAAAATTGTGATGAAAATCGGAAAATGTACTTTGCAATTAAGAACATATTTGATAATTGCCCAAATACTGAAAATATATTACAAAAATGCTTGGTCCAAGATTACATTTTTAACCTGGGGATACAATTAACTTTGTTATTTTAATTAGTGTTAGGATAATGTGAACTGGACTTGGGGTTTGTTGTAGGGTTACAGCATGGAGAAAGTGGCAATATTGATTATATTGATGTTATCGACGTTGCATTGCTGTGAATTTATGATAACATGATACAGCTTATTTATCGATTTGTTAGAGTTCAAGAGACGTTTGTCAGTGAAGCAGGTAGTGTCTGTGTGACCGAACTGACATGTGATGCATGAAGTATTGTAAATAAGTCTAATATTTATTCTAAGCAAGCATGCATAACCCAACTGTTCTCTATATTAATTGCATATATTCATGCACTTGTTAAGCCTATTATCTGATTTATTTACTATACACCATAAAACAAACAAGTGAAAAACATTAATTTTACACTGCATTTTGGTACAATAACAGTCAACCTTTTAGCTGGCAATTCTTACAAAATACATTTCCCTAGACGTGTCGAGGTGCCAAAAAACGATGCACTTGAGAAAATGCTTTCACGAGTTTTTTGTTCAGGTAATAATTACTTTGGAATGAACCATTTTATAGCACATTTAAGAATGTGACTAAATCTCTTCATCGTCCACTGTGAATATGACAATCATCCTGAAAAAATAAGTGTCCCGTTGACAGTGTCACGGGGATCTTGAAAGCAGTTTCATTGCACAAAAAACAAGTTTCATAGAAATATATCAAGAATGTACGTGAATTGTCACAAGAGCTGTTTGTTACCAGGAAGAACGACGAAATCTGGCGTTTGACTTAAAATTCTGTCGATTGCCTCCATTTCTAGCTTTCACTTGAGTTGGTCCACAATATGCAATACATTTTATGTTTTAGAAATTCGAAGGAAATCGAACTAGTAACTGCAGCGATGCCATTACATCACATCCATGACGTTTCATTTTGATTTGTATGAATTTAAATTTGACATACATTAAACATAGTATATTGTTGATTTTTAAATGTAAAACGAATGAAAACTCAACTGTTGCATTCGTAAAACGTGTTCCGGTGTAAAAAAATTATTGCAATTTAGTTGCTCTAGACATGTGTCATGGATGACATGTCACAGTTTCTATCATGACACATTCTCATTTGTGGGAAATCACAGCATAATCTCCCTCGTGCTACCTCGGTAAATGGATGGCCCATGCATGGTAATGACACCAGTTTCATAGGTACATTTGAGAATTAAAACAATAGACTTTTATGGCATGGTCTTTTAACAACATGAGCTAAAACATGGAAAGAAAGTCTATTTAACACGTAGGCTTTCACAAACAATATTATTAATAATAAAGGTTTTTGAGTTAGATTGTGGAACTATCAATAATTGGCTGTGTCGGGTGGTGGTGGGTTAACGACACATTGACATTTCTCAGATTTAACCCTGCTTCCTTAAAAAATGGGAAAAATATGGTGTAACTAAAACAGTCATATTTGTATATAATAAAAAACGTGTTCATCTACTTATGACTTAAATTATGGTGCCCCGAGTCACAACAGGTGATGTTGACATATTTTAGGTTAATGCGAGTACGATCTTTTAAGTAATTTATTTACCCAGAAAAGTAGTTCGCTTTTCTGGATAGATAAATCCAAAGCTCAAATACAGCACGGTATTGTGTCGCGATATTTCACCAAATTCACGTTTAAAGGAGTGTTTAACATGTTAGAGAAATCAGTCCCTGGGAAACACCAACACATATAAAGAGAAAATACTCAAAGGTCCAAACTAACAAGTCAAAGAATTAATTTACTGTGCTGTCTTCTCCTCGCCACATTGTGATCCAGTGGATTTGTGAGTGAATATAAATCCTCGTGATTTCCTAACCCTTGCCTCGAAAGTAATGAAAACACATTCCTGCGGAGGGAGCTGGTAGGAACGTTGGGTTGCCTGGTCAATGGCCAGGGTCAACGGCGGCCTGGTGTATTCCGCAAATATGCCCGACTGTGAGGGCGGGCACAAGCCGGCGTGAGTAGGTTAAACGTTGAGTTTTATAAGGGCACCACGGGGTGACCAGCCCCTCCCCACCCAGCCCCACCCCTCCCACCCCCCTCCCCACCCTCCCCTACCCACCCAGCCCCACCCTCCCCACCCAGCCCCCCCCCACCTCCCCTCCCCACCCAGCCCCTCCCTGCACGACGGACGGACACAATAATCCCCTGTGGGCTGGTGTAACCAGGAGGTTCCAACCAGTATTACTTGATTGCATCATACCTGCATTCCAGCTCTGTTATGATAAAATTGTTACAAAAGATAACGATGGTGTAGCGGTACCGCACCACGCTATGAACCCTGCCCATGGCTAATATCAGTGGTGGGTGACATTTGGACCAGTCCTGCAGTCCCACCTCCTCTACATCCCAAGCAGCAATGAACGAACATGGTGAAGTATCGTCAACAACTCCCATGGTCTGTTGTAGCCTTATTCCAACAGTTGATTGACAAAAGGGTTGTAATTGAGCATTCTTACTTCTCGTAGGTTTAAGGTCAGCCAATAAAATGAATTATCTGTAATCTTCAGACAGTCGTTCTGCTTCCAATGAGACAATATTTATCAATATCATGCCATTTCTGGAAGAGATTACTTCCACCATCCTTATCATCATCAGCCATTGACTATCCTCTAATAGTGGAGGGCATCAATATCTTGTAGCTGCTGTCATCGTCACGTGATGCCACACTCCCATCCCACTCATGCACGAGAACGAATTTCATCGTTCCATCTGCGTGGTGGTCATTCGCTTTGATGCCTTCTACCCGCTGGCTGCTATTTCATCACCAGCTTATCCAAAATCCCATTTGGCCAAAATCCCATGTATTGATGTGTCCTGCTCAGTCATTGTGTCTCCGATTTGCATTTGTTGCCTAATCTACGTGCCCATCCTGGATGTCCAATTTTCATCACTGGCTCAGAGCCTGAGATAAGCACACGTAAGCTGGACAGCACTTTTTGTATCGACTCGTGGTGGCTGTAAGAGGAGAGGCTTGCGCATAGACATATACGCATTTTACAAACACATGTGCGTGACTGAACAAGATTAATAATTGTGGAGAAAAATATGACCAATATTCCTTCCAGCCCTATTCTTGTTGTGGCCATAAACACATTCTGTGTCATATTGAAAGCTTCGCATGAAGCAAGAATAAGGGCAGATCTCTTCAGCTGCATTAACCCTCATTGAGCACTAGGAGGTGCTCAGATTATTGATGAAGGAAATAATTTCAGAGTAAGCCACACATAAACCTCAGTGGGGAACGTATTCGGCATGTAACACGGGGGAGATTTAACTATGGTCAGTATGCGTTGTTCATATTCATGCTATTATATAAAGGAGAAAAAATAACATGTCTGCATTTAATCGAGTCCATCACAACAGGCTAATTGTGCTTGGTAAGGTATTTTATGCAGACGTATGGGTTTATTTACCGTATTATACGCATTCTGTTGCCATGCATTACAGGATAATCGATGACAAATTATCTCTGTCGTGCAGAGTGATCCCTACTGAATTTGTAATCCTCTGCAAAAAAAAAAACATAAAAAGTTTTGGAGGTGACCGATCCCTAATCTGTCAAATGAGAGCAGATTTTTTTGAAGTGAAAAATCTCTGGCTCGCTTTAACTTTCAATGTTATGTTTTATACATAACAGTTCATTAAAGCGTAGGCAGAAAAGTATTTCATAAAGCAACTAAGGCTAACTTAACAACATTAAGTGCCGTATTTCTGTAAAAAAAAAACCCCCAAACGTTATCTTAACGCCAAAAAAACCCACGAAAATCTTTTTTTATTTTTTAAAGGTTCATCTTATAGCCTGGCATATCATTGCCTACATGCCTCCTTTAGCTTGCATGTGGCTTTCCAGTGGAAGGCTTTGTGTATCCGTAGCGACGGTGACGTCGGCAGTGATTAGGGATACCGGTGATGGTGTCTGCAACAACAACAAAAAAACGTTGGCGCCAGCTCAGCGTGGAAAATGCAGCTAATCGGCTGGGCAAGACCTGACACAAACAGGCACGCGGTTATTTTTGAAGTCTCATAGATAGCTGGGCTTCCACCGTTTCCTTGGAAACGGACCTCTCCTTTGCTCCCCCAATCCACCTTTTAACCCCTGTTCACACCGACGTTAGGTCTTGCATATGCAGCGTATTGTATAGTGAGTGACAAATACACACATTGAAGCAGTTTAGATAGTGAATACAGGGATGACGATTGTCTATCCACTGCTCTGAGATTGAATTAAAACACTGCACTATGTTGTAACATACATCACATCACAGGTGTTACCTATGTTAGCAACATTGCAATAATCAAAAGCTGTGTAGTGGCCATTATCTAATTACCATTATAATTATCAGAAAATGCTTTTATGTTTGCGACCAACATAGAACGAATATATGTAAATGATACTGGCCCAAAAGAGTAGATTTTTATTTATTTAAACAGAATGTAGGAATAAATGTTCTCCTTAGTGGATACATCAATGACGACTGCTATTAATGTTATCAAAACCAAAATGCAATGCATTTTCCCATTTTTACAGACGTACCACACTACCGTATTAAGATGGTTTCCGTTAGGGCTAAATCCTGTTCACATTAAAGTGGAGCCCATATTAATCTTACATTTACTGTCCAACTAACACCATGACCGCTCGTTTTTTCCCAACAAGGATTCGAAAGACGTCTTATATAATAGTAATAATAACTAGTTTTGATATTTCTTTGGTAGTATTTTTGGCAATACAGTATGAATGGAAGCGTTACATAATATTCCAGCCATTTCATGTGTGAGTGATTCATGTAATGAGAGACTTGTCAAGTGCAACGTTTTATTGAGTGGATTCAAAAGGCAAGCCAAGAAGATCAGATACAGGGGACAAGAAATGTTGCCTCGTAGATTCTCAGCCCTTAGAACATTGTTAAAATGTATTTTCTACAAACTGGAGATACATGTGCTGTAGTTTTATTTTTTCAATATTTTACATTTATCGATCAACACCATCCACTGATGTGACTTTGTCTCTCACATCGGAATGGCTCATGGAGCTAAGTATAATAAATCTACTTGTTTAAGTGATTGCCAAACAATGTTACAGATCGTTACTCCTGGCATTTCAGTATTTGTAGCATAAACAATGCATGTATTAGAGTTTTGAATTTGTAGTTTTTGCTGGTGTGCATGATCGGTTGGGTTAAGAATCAGACCCAATGACATTTGTTTTAACGGGACCATTTTGACAATGACATCCTGACAGTTCGATTAAATTAGGTCCTATCAGTCAATTGGAATAAAGGCAGCGTTGTTAATGTTAAACTGAAAAAAATACATTTTCTTTTTTGGTTCTTTCGGTAAAGTCACGTAGAAGGGAAGTAATAAAATAATAAAAATAAAACATAATAAAATAATTCTCACGACGTTTCGGTCACAACGCAAGCAGCCGTCCTCAGGTGAGACCAGGTCTGTCGCCTCAGGTGAGACCAGGTCTATCGCCTCAGGTGAGACCAGGTCTATCGCCTCAGGTGAGACCAGGTCTGTCGCCTCAGGTGAGACCAGGTCTGTCGCCTCAGGTGAGACCAGGTCTATCGCCTCAGGTGAGACCAGGTCTGTCGCCTCAGGTGAGACCAGGTCTGTCGCCTCAGGTGAGACCAGGTCTATCGCCTCAGGTGAGACCAGGTCTATCGCCTCAGGTGAGACCTGGTCTCACCTGAAGACGGCTGCTTGCGTTGTGGCCTAAACGTCGTGAGAATTATTTTATTATGTTTTATTTTTATTATTTTATTACTTCCCTTCTACGTGACTTTACCGAAAGAACCAAGAAGATGAATCCCTGCAGTCACGAAAGCTTTAAATCGAAATTTTACATTTTCTTTGTTTTTAAAAGTTGGTCAGTGCCACACATGCTATGTTTCCACACACACTGGGAACCGGAATTTGCTGGACTAAGTATAGTTCAGTTTATGGTCAACAGGGCCTACGTCCACATCCCCAAAGTTTACAAACCATCAGGATCCGTAGGCCCCACGTGTTCCACCATAACCTCCCTATTCTCACTCTTTGGTTTTTTTTCTCGGTAAAGTCACGTAGGTAAAAAATAAAATAAATGAAAACAGCTAAATTAAATCACGACGTTTCGGGTGCAACACAAGCCTCCTTCTTCAGGTGGGGACAACGTAGCGAAAGCATAACCCCTATTCTCCATTGGCAGGGTTAGAGGTCGGTATAAAAAAAAATTCCAGAAAGTTTAGACTGTTTTTAGTAAGAGTGCATTGTTTACGTTTTTGCAGTATGTCCATGACAATAATACAGTATGGCTGAGAATTTGAGCAAAGTCAATAGTTCATAATACAGTTTTTTGGGTTATATTAGTAAGGTTTGTCACTTGAACAAAACGTGCTAAATATTTACTACTTCAGCACACACATCTTGAAAGCCTACGTGTTAGATGCATATTGAAATTGTATAATCATTATTATTTTTTTGTAAATCCCATGTTACAGAATTTTTTTGTAACATCTAACTTAGTACAGTACATTATATATTGAGTATTTTACACAGTCTTGTTTCATTTATCATTTTATAATCGGGTCCATGTAAACACGGGTTATTAAAATGTATGACATGGAAATTGTTATTGCAACGTACATACATTACTATTATGGAATTCTGCCCACAGTAAACTTTGTATTCATCCTGCTCACACACGCTGCTATTCTTATGCATTTGCTGTAGAATTTGGTTACAGTTTTTCAACCAATTTAATCCAAAATACATCGCACATTTCTTACATATTTTTCAGATAAAAGTTGTCATTCAACTTTTTCTCTGAATTTAAAAGTTCCCAAAATTATAATAACATATTTATAGGATCATACACAAATGTACTTATTTAATGCATGCTGTACAAATGCGTGATCTGCAGGGTAGTGCAATTTATCACAAATGCTGATTTTTTTTTTTATTATAAACGATGCAATGGGACAAAAAATACTGATAAGATAAGTCGAAAGAGTAAAGCTATAGTATTTTTAAAATCTAATAAAAACAACTACCGTAGTTATACTGCATTGTGATCACTTTGGAATATATGTTGTTTCCATATAATGGCAGTTGGACTCAATGTCATTCAATCTTAAAGAGCTTACTGGTAAACATTAGAATATTTTGTGCTCCACGTTTCATCAACATGAATGTTAAATTGTAAAAAATTATATAGGCTTTAAACTAATCTCAATTTGGAGATGGGAAAAGTTAGAAGAAATATAGAATAATTGTGCATTAAATTAGAATATAATTACGATAATATAGAATTCAAGGAACAAGACATAACATTCTAGATTTGAAGCTTTCGTGACTGCAAGGAATCATCTTCTTAGGTTTTTTCGGTAAAGTCACGTAGGTAAAACATCCAAATGAATGAAAATAAAATAAAATAAAATAAAAATTCACGACGTTTCGGAGGCAACACAAGTCTCCGTCATCAGGTGGGACCGTCACAGCCAGATTATCTGCATCAAGTGAGGCAATGATTCAAGATGTAATCCCTTAAAAGCGAGTTGAGGGGGGGAGGAGAGGGAGGGGGGAGCTCATCAGACTATGGTAGCCAATGAATGGAACGTATCGGGAGGGAGGGGGGGCGAGGCCAGAAGGGTGGGCGACGGCGTGCAAGCGATTGTGCGCAAGCGGCTAATTACTGCACACGCCAACACAATGGAGCGATTATGCGCAAGCGGCCAACTGCCGCACACGCCAACACAATGGACAGAGAGGGGGAGGGAAGCTCTAATACACATGATAGACAAAAGAACGAAAATGCCCATGTTTATGGCAAGACCTCTTCGGCAGTACTCAACTCAACCCAATTAGTCTCTATGGTTAAGGACATGGTACTATCTCCTGATGACATCCTCGTCAGCTTTGATGTAGTATCTTTGTTTACCAAAGTCCCAGTACCGGACACCCTAACAATAATTGAGGACTTAGTCCAACATGGATTGAATTCTGATGCACCTGCGCTGGTTAGGCATTACCTCACCAACACCTATTTTACCTGGAATGGCACCTTCTACAAACAGAATGAGGGTACCCCTATGGGCTCCCCTTTGTCACCAGTTATAGCCAACATGTTCATGGAAAAGTTTGAATCAGACGCCATCCAGACATCCACCCTACGTCCTTCCCTGTGGAAGAGGTATGTGGATGACACTTTCGTCATCTGGCCACATGGCCTCCCAGCATTGAACCACTTCTTGGACCACATCAATTCCAGACACCCATCCATCAGATTCACCATGGAAGTGGAGAAAGACGGTAAACTTCCATTCTTGGATATTCTGTTTGAGAGGAGGCCTGACGGATCCTTGGGACATTCTGTCTACAGAAAAGCCACCCACACAGATTCCTACTTGAAACCGGATTCCCACCACCACCCGTCTCAAAAGAATTCTCTCATCAAAACGCTATACCACAGAGCCCATGGCATTTCTGACAGACACCACCTGACTGGTGAATTAAGACATGTACATCGGGCCCTCAGGATGAACGGATACTCTGACCGTACTATCCGCCAAGCTGTCTCTCCCACCACACAGAAACAGCCACATGAAACTCCGACCAAAACCATCACGTTACCATACATAGCTGGCGTGACCAAAAAGATCTCCAAAATTCTAAACAAACATAAGATCCAAGTCCGATTCAGTACAGTGCATAAAATCCGTGATCTGATTCCATCTGTGAAGGATGTCGTTCCTGACTTACAGTATCCTGGAGTCTACAAATTGAGTTGCATTTGTGGTGATTGCTACATTGGAGAAACGAAACGTCATGTTTCTGATCGTGTCCGCGAGCACAAGTCAGATCTGAAACACGGCAGAACTGATTCTTCTGCCGTTGCCGATCATTGCTACAACTCGGTGGGCTCTCATGAAATTGTCTTTTCCGAGACCAAGGTTCTCTGCAAACCTCCCGGCTACCATCAAAGGTTTGTACACAAAGCCATACAAATATACAAACACAGACATAATTTCAACCGTGATGATGGGTACAAACTTAGTAATCATTGGAAAGATGTTATCAACCACACAAAAAAGACTTAATTACAATTTTTTGGTCCATCTTATCTGACAGGCACTATTTTACTTTACTTTACCGAGTGTTAACATGAAATAAGTAAACAATTGTATATGATGCTTTATTTTTATTTTTGAAACGTCAAGATATAATATATAGTTGCAGTGATCTGGCCAGGAGGCTCAGTGGTAGAACAAGAGGCTCGCAATCAAGGGGGTTGTGAGTTCAAATCCTGTCTTGGGTGGGGGTTGCCTCGGCTCATCATCCCTCAATAAAAATGATGACCATTCTGTGGGGAAGTCAACAGAGATTGGCCGATGGATAGACTCACCCTCGCCATAGAAAAGTGGATAAAAAATGTAATTATCATGATTTGTGAAACATTTGGCAATCTGCTGCTGGATGAAGGCATGCCATGTTAGTCGATGATTTTTTTTTACATACTTCACCATGTTGGTAATATATCACATTCATGAAAAACACGTAGAAATATTGATCTGCATTTAATTGCTGCCATCGATGAGTGATGGATTCTTGTCAATTACTAATTCATCATTGATTTCTGGGTCAGATGGCATGAGTAAAATGACAATGTGTGTTATAAACCCTACTCCACCCGACACAGACAAATAAATAAAGTTGTCACGTGAACAAATATGCCAATTCATTATAGTTTCATCACACTGGTGTGTTAGAGAGCAATCCAGAACACTTAATAATTTGGTTCAAATTACTGCCTGTGTGTGGTGATTAACGAAAAGCATAACCTAGCCAAAATGTTGGACATTCCCCCAGGCTAATTAGCTTTAAACACAAGCTGCACTATTTATACAGTGCATAGGACTTTTTGTTACAGTTCAAACTGTTTATTAAATGTATCTCAATATAATTTTAGCATTGTAGAGTAGGTATTTTTGCTTTTACTTTCATATTCACACGCATATAAAATTCATATTGTACTTTCGTTCAAGTTTATCATTGTTTTAGTTGCAACATACTGTAATGTGACGTAAAACAACAGAACAAATTCACAATTGTACTTTAGTGTGGAACATGAAGATGCGACCTGAGGTCTAAAGCTTGCTTTGTGTAGTTGCAAATTCTACGAACCAGCTACGTCTAGATTTGAAGTTTTCGTGACTGCAGGGATCCATACTCTTTGGTTCTTTCTGTAAAGTCACGTAGGTATAAAATGTAATTTAATTTATTGTAATGTAATTTATTTATTTTATACCTACGTGACTTTACAGAAAGAACCAAAGAGTATGAACCAGCTAAGTTCACATATGCGTTATGTTTTAAGGACAATGCTCGCAACATCAGTGGGTTCTATTTTAGTGGTTTGCATTATTTTTGTAATCTAATACAAGCTGGACAGCGCCATCATATTGTAATCTGTTAGACAACGAGAGAAGGAAACTCGAATAAGGTATACACACATTGTTCGTGACTTAAACTCAGCGATCCGCTCATGAGAATTTTAGGATTTACTGTCAATACTTCTCGATTTAAAGCTTTCGTGAACTGCAGGGATTCATCTTCTTGGTTCTTTCGGTAAAGTCACGTAGAAGGGAAATAATAATATAATAAAAATAAAACATAATAAAATAATTCTCACGACGCTTTCCGACAGACCTGTTCTTCACCTGAGGACGGCTGCTTGCGTTGTGGCCGAAACGTCGTGATAATTATTTTATTATCTTTTATTTTTATTATTTTATTATTTCCCTTCTACGTGACTTTACCGAAAAAACCAAGAAGATGTCAATACTTCATCAACAAAATACATAAACTACAGTCACTTCTTTTTGTCTAGATTTGTATTCGATCATGCATACTTATTTCTGTGAAATAGCCAACTTAATAGATAAGGTTATCATATTTTTTTTTATAGTACATTATTACAAGTTTATAATTCTGCTTATGCTGGAGGCAACGGCACATTACCCGACACGTCCACTGGGAGGCATCATGATGGCTTGGTAATCCTGCCGGTGAGTGCTCCTTTTGTTGAATGTTCTCAAGTTACCGCCTTTATTGTATTGATTTTTACTTAAAATGTATCTACTTTGAAAGTGTCAAATGTATGTATTTATTGTATTGAGGTTTCTCAACAGAGAGCTCTATTATCTCCTGTTTTGTCAAAACAGGTATAAATGGAAAACATTTAAATCTTACAAAATACATTTTTGGACAATTTTACAATGTCAACAACCAATATCGGTCAATTGCATTCGTGACTGGATAGGCTTGTAAATAAATAAAAATGTGTTATTGGCTCAGATTATACTGTTGTCTGGTATTGCTGTGTAAAATATGAAATGTGTCATCTGGCATGAAGTGAATGTCCAAGATCCTGTGGAATAATTTTAAATATTACGCAGCTGAAGTTGTCATCGCAAAATTTAAAGGACAAACCTGAAAAAATACATACAAAAAAATAATAACACATTTTCATGCCCAGGTATGGTCTTGTTGAAATAAATCTTGTCTGACTGAATCCTAGTCCGGTAGAGCTACGGTTAGAGTGATTGACTAAAATCCTGATTGGGAGGGTAAATTCAGGTCTTTTTTTCATCCCTCCAGGGCTGAAAACACGAGTACTGCTCTGTGGGAGGTCAATAGTGGTGTTCTTATGACCTCTGCCTTAGAATATGGAATTCCCACCCCTGGCTCAATGCCAACAAAGCACCACGCTATGCTCATTTGAGTGGGAAAACACCGACTCACTGACCCTCACCTTGCTTTAAAAGAAAATGTATTGATTTAAAGTAGTTGATTCCAGCTGAACGTAATGGCCTCCAGAGGTATTTATTGAATACACATAATTTCTGCAGCACCTTTAGGAGGAAATAACTCCATGTGAATGTGTAAATGCAGCTCTGTTTATGTGCTGACCCATGCTATGGCTTCCTTCTCTCTATCCCCGTCTGGTTTGTTTCAGTGGCCAATGATCTGGATGACAAGCCTGACCTGCAATCTCACCATGAAATACTTTCACGTACGTTTAACAATTTTATTTTAAAAAAAACTGAAAGCTAAATGAAGTGTCTGATCATAATCACGTATTACAGTTTACAGCCAACAAATGTTAAGCTATACAACAGTGCACAGTATTTGTCATGGAGTTAGAAGGCCTAAACGAATGATAATATTCAGAGATGATATTTTAATGTGTGGTGTAATGGATTAGTATTTAAAGAGGTACCATGGGTGTTCTAAAAAATTCTGCCATCTAATTGCCTCCCTAGTGAATGTTATTAATCCAGCTTTAATCCTGGATTTCCACATGCTACAATAATTAATGTTAACCGGTACCTGACCTGATAAAGCAATATGCCCCTTGATCTCACTTTCACAGCTCAATGAAATGCGGCTATCACTGCCTAAATATACAATATCCTCGACAATCGCAACATCTATCCTGCTACCGGGACTTGCGATCCTACTCCAGGGGCCCAATTTGCAACCTACACATAAGCCTTAGGAAAGCTTATATTAAGACCTCAGTGTCCAGCCTCGGTGCCTAAGAGGGCCAATGAATGAATGTTCCAACCAGAGTCCTTGCCAGTCCTACTCTGCTGCCACTGCCTGGTGTAACAGATGACATCCCACGTGGTGGGGTGGTGGAGGGAGACAGCGCAGGGAGGGGTAGTGAGACCCTGCATAATCTGTTGATTACTAAATATGCATGAGCTTCCAGTAGGCCAATGGCATCAATAAACGGTGGGAGAGGAATGGCGAGGGTACTTGTGTACACAACCATGCCATTTTGTTACCGTCCATAGCTTTAACTGCAATAACGAAAAACAATACAGAGTCAATACATGTCTGAAATGAAATTGATATATATGAAGTATTGGAAAATGACGGCAGGAAACTCCTTGACGGGAACACACTTCTTTTATTAAATCTTGACTTGTAACAATACAACGCGTGGCCTCTCTTCTTCACAATGCGGTCACCATACAACGGTACAACTCGTGACCTCTTCTTCTTCACCCTACGCTTCTCTTGACTCTCTGGATTCTGTGCTGCTGGCTCTCTGTGCCTCGTGTAGACTCCGCGCCTCGGCTACACTCTTCTCTCGCCTCGTGTAGACTCTGCGCCTCTGCTACACTCTCCACTCGCCTCGTGTAGACTTTGCATCTCTCTCTCTGGCTACACCGTATGCATACTCGGCTCGTGTAGACCTTCCTCTCTCTCTGGCTACACCGTATGCATACTCGGCTCGTGAAGACCGTTCTCTCTCTCTGGCTACACACTATACATTACTCAGCTCGTGTAGACCGTTCTCTCTCGCTGGCTACACACTTATACCTTACTCTCCTCTATTCTCCATTACTCTCCTCTACTCTCCATTACTCTCCTCTACTCTCCATTACTCTCCTCTACTCTCCCTTACTCTCCTCTCCGGGCTCTATCTCTGCAACTTCGTCTTCATTCTTAGATGGTTCCACTTCTGCCCTCTACTCCTCTGTGCATCATCTTATATATCTCTTCCTCCCGGGAGACGGAGCGGATGCGGACCTCAACGTCGGCACCGCTCCTCAGTTACCCAATCACCACGCGCTATCTCTACGATCCGTTTCCGCCCAGCGCGTGTTTCCACTCCTCGACCAATCACACCGCGCTGCCACCCGATCACTCCCTCTCAGCGCGTCACCGGCACACAGCCAATCAGCAGCACTACCCCCACCCGCGCACTGACGCCTGCTCCTCCCCGTCAGCGCGCGTCACCACACACACACGTACATACGCGCTGGCGCACGACGTATACACCCAGCGCGTATCACCACTACATCACCCCCTCCCACATAGCTCGCAGCCGGCCCGGCTGCTAACAACAACCAACCGCGACGATAAAACGACAACCAACAAAAAAAAACCCGTAACCCCCCGAGTGTGCCCCGTAACATAACAACAACAACAACAAGAATAACTATGTACAGATTGACAATGAACACGAAAAGTCAACAATAACACGATACGAGCAAATTTGAAAACGAACGCGCCCCACGTCCCTGCGACTACACGCAGTGACGAGGCGCTCCAACTGCCCCGACTCCTCACGAGGCAGGTCATGCAAAGTAGCACGACCTGGCGCGAGTCCGTCTGGCTGGTCCATCGTATGGGGCGGGACACTGACGACCGTCCGGCGGTTCCGGCTGCTCCAGACGGCGCGGAACGGGCCTGAAAGGGCCGGCCCCGCCGCGGAGATCCGGCCGCCGGTGATCGGCAGCTGTCAGTTCCGAGACACCTGGGAGCAGATCAGGCGAAAATACGTGTGGATCAGGCAGAGACATTTCCCCCTCTGGGTCGCCGGTCACGTCACACGCCCGGCCATCACGACACAAGGGGAGGCCATATGGAGGCGAGAACGGTTTCAGTCGGGAGGGGTGAACGTACCAACGGCGCTTTCCCCACTTTATCTGAACGCACTGGGGCCGTGCAACGCGCACGACCTCTACGGGTCCCCTCCACGGTCTCAACAATTTAGGCGACGTAGCCAAGGGTGCCTGAGGGCAATGCAGCCAGGCCCTGTCACCTGGTTTCCATTCGTGCATGGACACCTTCCGTGCCCGCAACCGTTCATTAGCAATTTGGCGAGCCCGCGAATTAAGCCGTGCGGCCTCCCTCGCCTCTGTCAGCTTGTGAATATTAAACTTAATATGTTCTGCCAAATTAGAATTAGTTCGTGGAGCGGACAGGCCAAGTTGCGTTTCCATTGGCGGGTCAGCTTCCCGACCGTACATCAAATAGAATGGGGGAAACCCGTAGCTGCATGGGGGGCCATTCTATACGCGGCAAGGACTCCCGGGACCTGCAGGTCCCAATCTACATGTGCCTCGCACACCTGCTGGCACAGCATGGAAGTCAAAGTTTTGTGGAGTCTCTCCACCATCCCGTCAGTCTGCGGGTGGTACGGGGAGGTACGCACCTTCTTGGTACCCAACAGATCGCACACCTCTTGCAACAATTTACTCGAAAATTTTTTACCTTGGTCGGTCAGCAGGCGTTCGGGAGCCCCCTTGTCCAGGACATAGCCCTGGACGAAGGCATCCGTCACAGCCGCTGCCGACTGGTTAGCGAGAGGCCACGCCATAGGCCATCGGGTAAAGTATTCGACCCCCACTAACAAATATTTATTCCCTCTCGGCGTGACTGGGAAGGGCCCCAAAATATCGAGTGCAACGAGCTCGTTGGTACGCGAGACCTGAATAGATTGCAGCGGTGGATTAGCTGCCACGGCCGGTGGTTTACGCCTGGCGCACTCAACGCACCCCTTCAGAATATGTACCACATCACTTCCCATTCCCGGCCAGTAATAGTCACGCTGAAGCAGGGCAAGCGTCTTGTTAACTCCCAAGTGCAAGAGGCGTTCGTGTGCCGCCAAGACAACCCTCCCCCTCACAGCGGAAGGCACCACGAGTGCGTTCCGCCGGGACAAACTGTCCCATCTCAATAACACGCCCTGCTCAAGTACATAGGAGCCGGTACGCTCCTGGTCCCCCTCGGGACCCCCAACCTTGCGGCGCAATGCTAGCAGCGAGCTGTCCGCCATCTGGAGGCGGCCCCATTCGCTGAGCGACAGCGAGAGCAGCGAGTCCCGACCCTGAGAGGCAGTGGAATCATCCCCGATCGGTGCGCCCGCTGTCGCAGCCAGTGCCCCCATCTCCCCCGCAAGCGTCGGTTTACAGCGCGCCGATCCCGACAAACACGCGCATTCATCACAAGGCAACAACCGCGACAAGCAATCGGCATTCGTGTGTCGCAACCCCTTACGGTACGTAGTCGTAAACTGATAGTCCTGGAGGACTTCCAACCAACGCGACAACTGGCCCGAGGGCTGGGCGACCCTCAATGAATACTGTAGCGCCGCGTGGTCCGTTCGGACTGTAAAGTGACGACCATAAAGATATGGCCTAAACTGCTGCACAAAAAAAACAATGGCAAGCAGCTCGCGACGGGTGACACAGTAGCGCTGCTCCGCCGGAGACAACACCCTACTACCGTAGGCGACAACTCTTTCGACACCCCCAACGACTTGGGATAGCACCCCCCCAATGCCCGTGTTGCTAGCATCCGTGTCCAGCAAAAAGGGACTGGCAAAATCGGGATAACACAAGGGTGGGGCACCCACCAAGGCGTCCCGGAGGGAGCGAAACGCGGCCTCCTCCTCCGGTCCCCATTTGAACTTCACTCCCTTCGCCGTTAGAGCGTGCAAGGGTTTTGCAATAGTGGCGAAGTGCTCAACGAACCGCCGATAATAAGAAGCAAACCCGATGAAACTACGCACGTCGGAAACGGACGTAGGTGTCGGCCACGAACCGACACAATCCGTCTTCGCGGGATCGGTGGAGATCCCCGAAGAATCGACAATGTGACCCAAGTATCTAACCGACCTACGAAGGAGGTGACATTTGGCCGGTTTAAATTTCAACTTAGCCGATCGCATTCGCAAGAACACCCCTCTCAATCGCCGGAGGTGTTCTTCAAACGTTTTACTGAAAACAATGACATCGTCCATATAAATCAAGCATGTATCCCACTGCAAGCCCGACAAAACCAGCTCCATAAGTCGCTGAAACGTCGCTGGAGAGGAGTGAAGTCCCATGGGTAACCGGTTAAACTGGAACAGCCCCCCTGGAGTCCGAAATGCTGTCTTAGGTTTCGACTCTTCGTCGAGCGGCAACTGCCAAAACCCCGATAACAAATCAAGAGTCGAAAAATATCGCGCACCAGACAATGCATCGAGGGACTCATCCATCCTGGGGAGCGGATACGCGTCAGCCACAGAGATCTTATTCAGGCGACGGAAATCAACGCAGAATCGCAGGGACCCGTCCTGCTTCTTAACCAGCACAATAGGCGCTCCCCACGGGCTAGAGGAGGGCGAAATAATATCGGCTTCTAGCATATCGTTAACAGCCGACTGAACATGTTCCTTCTCCACGGGACTCAGTCGGAAGGGATTTAGCCTGACCGGCGCCGCATCGCCTGTTTCAATGTGATGGTGCAACAAATCCGTGCACCCAATGTCATACTTATGTTTACTGAATACATCAGAGAATTCAATGAGCAACTCGCGCAGCGCACCCAACTGCGCCGCCGACAAATCGTCCGAGGCGGCACATAGCGAATGGACCCACTCAAGGTCTTCCCTTGGCTCAACGTTCCGCGCGGGGCTCGAGCCCACCTGCGCAACCAACCCATCATCCACAGGGACCTGCGCCGCGTGAGCCAGCACGGTGCCCTGCGGAATGACAGCTGGTCGCGACCCCGCATTCAAAACCATCACAAACGGATCCCTGTCAGCCCGCACCAAAGTGTGAGCCACCGATAAATCAAGACCCCCGACAGCCTTGTTAGAAGGACCCAAAAGCATACTCTGTCCCGAAGCCTCCCTCACCCATAGTTTCCGCAACCGGAGGGGAATCAACATCTGTGAACCCGGGGGCACTTGCACTGTCTGCGTCGCCACCGCTTGTATCGTAGCGCACGCCGTCCGAATGTCAGTAGGGCCCGTCAAAAATGAAATCCGGCGACCCGATGGCAGTTCAATGCATCGTTGATCGATAAGAATTTTAATAGGCATTTTAGCCAAAAAATCAGTGCCCAAAAGACACGGAACTGCCAAAGAAGACGAAACGAAAACGGGTCCCGACAATTTGATATCTCCAATGCAAATGGACGCCCTAACCTGACCGATAATGCCCAACGATCCCCCATTAGCGGCGTAAAATGGCACATCCACTGGAAGCAGCGGACGACATTGGACTGGAAGAATATTATAAATGAGGTCCGATATAATAGTTGCCGATGCCCCCGTGTCCACTAACACCCTAATCTCAACCCCATCAATAGATCCCGTAACAACGGACGAACCCGCCGAAGCAGCCACAATTCTATGCCCCAATTCCGCCCATTCAATGTCTCCCTGGTCCCGGCCGAACCCCCCTCGCCGAACCGAATCCCCGAACCTTAACCGGCCCTCCTCCGCCGCAACGCGGCGTCCCATGTGTGCCGAATAAACAGGCCGAGCGTGTGAGGTGCCGCGACTTGCCGGGGATTGTAGAGATGGCTTGGGCTCTCGGTCGTCGTCCAGCCGAGCTCCCATGGCGCGCTGCCGCGGAGCGCGGCACCCGGACGCCACGTGGCCCCGGAGGCCGCAGTTATAGCACGTGACGAGGGTCGGAGTAGATCTTGGTTGCTCCGACTTTCGGCCCGATCGCAGAGGCGACCGGGCCCCCGGCCTCCAGTCCCCTGGTCGTCCCGTGGCGAACGCCTCCTCTCGTGGGCTGACGACTTGGGGTTCGGCGACCACCAAACCCGGGGCTGCGACGACAGCAGCGTTGCAACCAACGCCTTGCTTCCGTTGTAGGGCCTCGTGCGCTTGAATACTCGTGGCGACTCTCAAAGAAGAAATATCAATCTCGTCAGCTGTGTTGATAGGGACCCCCAGGTCCTGCGCCAACTTGAGCAGCTGCTCCAAAACCATCGCGTCTTGGCCCTCCTCGTCCATCCGAGGGAACGCAGCATCAGCAAGAGCCAGCAACGCCGTGCGATAGGCCAGCGCGGTCTCCGTGGCCGCTTTCCGTCTTGCGTAGAACTGATGGCGGCACGTAGAGGGAGGTCCGTAGACCCTGGCCAACAAACCCAGCGCATCCTTCAGCGTGGAGCGGTCCGACTTCCGTGCAGCCCTGAAGGCCGCGAGCGCATCGTCGTCCAGCATGGCGGGCAATGCCCGCAGCGCCGTAGCATCGGACCACGCTGACATCTCTTGATGCGCCAAAAACCTTCGCTGAAATTGGCCCCAGTCTCCGCCTTCCGCCTTGAAGGCTGACAACGTGGGCAGGCGCTGCTGAAAAATGAAGTCATCCGCCTCGTGGTTCCTCTCCGCCTGTCCGTCGGTGTCTAAGATGGCGGCTCCAGCAGCAGACGTAAGATGGCGGACCCCCTCTCGCGCTGATGACGTCGATGCGCGCGCTTGGGAACCCACCACCACGTGGCGCTCGCCGTTCCCGCCAAAAGTAGGCCCAGGCGCAATGGCGGGAATCCCCCATTCGTTTTGGCGGGAATCTGCGGGGCGACCTTGTAAAATGTCCCCCACCGTCCCCGCTCCTCCCGACGAGCTGATCTCCGCCAAGATGGACGCGGCGGCGAGCAGCAGCTCCGCCAGTCGGGAGTGCGCCTCACGAAGCCCGGCGTCGGTCCCCGGTCGCTCGGCCGGCGCCGTCGACGGACCCTGTAGCGTGGGCAAGTCCTCTTCCTCACCCCCCACCACCAGCGGCCCCGAGTCGTCCAGGTCTTCCTCGCGGTCAATCCCGTGGGTCCTACGGGTCTTCCTTGTCTCCATACTTGGAAGCCCGTTTCACTTCTGACGCCAGATGAAGTATTGGAAAATTACGGCAGGAAACTCCTTGACGGGAACACACTTCTTTTATTAAATCTTGACTTGTAACAAACGCGTGGCCTCTCTTCTTCACAATGCGGTCACCATACAACGGTACAACTCGTGACCTCTTCTTCTTCACCCTACGCTTCTCTTGACTCTCTGGATTCTGTGCTGCTGGCTCTCTGTGCCTCGTGTAGACTCCGCGCCTCGGCTACACTCTTCTCTCGCCTCGTGTAGACTCTGCGCCTCTGCTACACTCTCCACTCGCCTCGTGTAGACTTTGCATCTCTCTCTCTGGCTACACCGTATGCATACTCGGCTCGTGTAGACCTTCCTCTCTCTCTGGCTACACCGTATGCATACTCGGCTCGTGTAGACCGTTCTCTCTCTCTGGCTACACACTATACATTACTCAGCTCGTGTAGACCGTTCTCTCTCGCTGGCTACACACTATACATTACTCAGCTCGTGTAGACCGTTCTCTCTCGCTGGCTACACACTTATACCTTACTCTCCTCTATTCTCCATTACTCTCCTCTACTCTCCATTACTCTCCTCTACTCTCCATTACTCTCCTCTACTCTCCCTTACTCTCCTCTCCGGGCTCTATCTCTGCACCTTCGTCTTCATTCTTAGATGGTTCCACTTCTGCCCTCTACTCCTCTGTGCATCATCTTATATATCTCTTCCTCCCGGGAGACGGAGCGGATGCGGACCTCAACGTCGGCACCGCTCCTCAGTTACCCAATCACCACGCGCTATCTCTACGATCCGTTTCCGCCCAGCGCGTGTTTCCACTCCTCGACCAATCACACCGCGCTGCCACCCGATCACTCCCTCTCAGCGCGTCACCGGCACACAGCCAATCAGCAGCACTACCCCCACCCGCGCACTGACGCCTGCTCCTCCCCGTCAGCGCGCGTCACCACACACACACACGTACATACGCGCTGGCACACGACGTATACACCCAGCGCGTATCACCACTACATATACACCAAGGCCGTAATTATTATATATATTGGGGGGGACACATATATACAAATATACAAAAAGTTATAATAATTGCTATGCTATGTAAATAAAAATAACAATTTGCTAAACCTTGGCCACAATATCTGGACTTGTCTTCATATAAATCAATGCATAGATTGCTGTTTATACGATTGTGGTTATGGTTGTACTTTATTAATCCCTAATCTCAAACATTACATACAATGAAACAAGAAATAAAAAAAGTAAAAACAGAGCAATGTAATACAATACACTATTAGACATTATTGTAAAAAAATAAACAAAAAGTCCATCCCATGTGTTAGTGAATTTTTTAATATTTTAGGCAGGAAATTAGTTTTCAAATTTAGATATTTTTTCTGGGTTGGGACCCCTAGACCCCCTGGAAGATTTGGTCCCCCCCCCAATGTTGACTCCGTGGTTACGTTCTTGATAAACACTCGTTAGTTATTTCATTAGCTATACACAACCCTAGCTCGACAGCTGGTGAGGCAAGGCCCGCTATCCAACTATTCACATGGACCCATGGTGCCCGAATGGACCGCCAACGCCTCAGTCAGCATGGCAAATTACGTCACCATTTCCATGGTGTGGTTGTTGGTGATTGGAATATGATACTGGGCGATAACCACTCCTCTCCCAGTATTTACGGATTCAATTGGCTGGTGCAAAGCTCACCCATACCTGCCTTGAGTAATCAACAGATTACTGAGGGTCCCACTGCGTTCTTGTGGGTGCCATTGGCCTCCGAGAGTTTCATTGGCATGAGGGTTTACTGCAGTAAGCACTAGACCAGCTTTGCCAAACCTTAAACCAGAGCCCCTTAAGCCATCACTTTCAGAAAGACCAAGTAATGATGTTGTACGATGAAGACATGGGGTTGGTATCTTGGAGATTTAGATTAAATAAGAATTTTTTAATTATGTTCAGTCTATACTACGTAAACACATTCATTTTCGTTGTTGTTGGCAAGCTTTGTCCGTCCTTAAATAAATATGAATACAATTTTCGCTACCCATGATACTGCACAACATAATGCAATGCTTAAGCAACGTTTACGAGCAATCGCATACATTATTTGGAACGTATTTCATGAAGTACATTACACTTATGCGAGTGAATGTATAATATAATACGCTGGGCTGTAGGACTATTGCCACAGGGGGGCCAGAGGTCCACAATCCTGCAAGAAAGAAATTCCTCCCAACGCTGACGAGAGCCCGCCCCTCTCCCCGTCACTCCCATCTGTCACACACCAACGCAGCTACACAGCAAATGCCGTCCTGCTGGAATACATTGGCCATTTGTGCCATCTCAAGCAGCCATGGCCCTGCTGATATGTACGAGTGCATGCGTATAGAATAGGAATTGTTTACATGGTAAATCACATGGAAGCTCACACCATATCCGTGTTCCCACCACCATTGACAGATCAATACTGCAGCTTTAAATCCATTGCTGGACGACGAATATGTCACGTTACACTGATGTTAGCCGTAACTTGGAATCGAACTCAGGTTTTCGAGTTGATATTTAAGTTTGTGAATCGCTGCACCACTGCTCCCTCATGCAGCTTGTACACAGGACGTGTCAAATTCGTCTTCACTGTAAACACAGTCCAATGCGAAATGTTCTGTTTGCATATGTATGTATGTTGAACTTCTTTCACACCGTACGTGGCCAACCGTGCTAATGGGAGTGTGGTCTATTCCATATTTCATCCTTACAACTTAATATAGTAATCAAAACACTACATTTAATAATATAATAATAATAAATGCATTTTATGTCCCAAAATTGTGGTTGGTGTAATGGCACAGGGCCAAAAATGAATGTTTTTTAAAAATATTAATTTTTATATATATAAAACTAACTACACACAGCAGACTTGCACACGTGGAGCATAATTCCAGAAGAAGCACCACGTGATTACATCTGGTGCCTTCAATAGCCGCTCCTACCAGTAACTTACAAGACAACGGGTCCCTTCATGCTGCACAGATGATTCATTTATTTCGTATCTGTCATCCTACATTAGAGCACAATTATAAACGTTACTTCGGATATGCAAGCGATTTAACTCAGTTTTATTTCTCATATATTGAGTGACGTTAGCAATGGTGTCAATGCCTTCCTGTAATTGGTCAACAATATATAATGTTTATCCTCAATGAATACAAAGCTCAACAAACTTAGCATATGTATTCAAAGCATGCACAATACAAAAAAAAACCCATCTCAATGTCAGTTTTCTTTTAACAGTGTCATCATTCTGTCTGGCATCATTTCCTTTCTATAATTGCCTTAGACATTTTGAAAAGAAACTAAATATGAGGCCAATCATCCTCCTGCTATTGTATCCTCAAACACTCAGCTGAACGTACTTACTGGACATTTCGCTGCCCAACACGCCAATAAACGTACTTCACTATCGATCACCGCTGACTTGAATGCAGTTCTTGATTGGGGTGACAAAAACCTGGTCACGTTATATATAAAAAAAAAACTCGCAGTCAATAATCGTTTCACATAAGACTGGCAACTGCACAGTTCCTCCCATCAAATGTAACAACGTTATTCTAATCCATCGTAAAACCATTCATCTGCTTGGCACAACAATCTCATCTGAGCTGTCATGGAATGGTCGTGTTACTAATCTGGCTAAGGCGGCATCGAAAAAGCTTATTTTTTCTCTCAATGCCAAAGCCTCTTAAACTCGGAACGGTTCTTATTACTAAACGAAGCAACCATTGGATCATAGTTGGAATCCTATTGTTATATATCTGGTGGAGCACCCAGTTCCTACCTCAATGCACTTGATAGAATCCAACATAATGCAGTCGGCTTGATTCGTGAACCAGCACTCTCGAATTCACTCTATTCACTAGCCCACTGACGGCTCTTCTCAGAATCTGTATTCATACTGGAGGAATCCGATGAGGTATAAAGCTATTTTCACAGATGTCCAGTAGGAGCAGATCAGAACGTTACAACAACAAACAATACAAAGACACGATAGGAGTGCAAAGTATAGAAAAGATAAATAAGTAACTTAAAAAAATATATATCTACAAATAAAACAGAATATTTTTTTAAAATGTCTATTGCTACTATCATTGCTCCTTCATGTGAACTTGATTTCCACCCATTTTGAGGAGTCGGTCTATTCGACTGACTGTTTCATCAGGTCCACACTGTGTTCAACCACCACACTGCAGGTCAAAACACTTCTCTTTCTGCATTTGGCCCTCACACTGATCGACTTTGGAATGCCCTTCCGTCTTCACTTTTCCCAGCTTTAAAGACCTTTTAATTCAAGAAAAAAAAACGTGTTCCACACTTATCTATTACAACTCTGGTCGCGCCGTTTGATTTGCTGGCCGTTTAACATGTTGTGCCTTGAGGCCTGTGCTCAGCGGGTGTGTTCAAGTCCCTGAATTACCTTGTGCATCTTATCAACTGTACAGTCGTCACTATTATCCTTGGATAAAGATTCAAGGTGCCTCAGTCAGTCAACAATGCACTTGGCAGGCAGCTCCAAGCTTCTTTGACCATTTTACTTTGACTGAAGAAAGAAGTTGATTGGGGTCAGCACCTAATGTCCAATGTGTGTGACATCCCCGTTACACGAGTGTTGCAGCAGCTAAACCACAAACCCACACATAACCATGATAAATCACTACCTCGTTATCACATTGTTTTTATGCACTGCAATTTTAAACCTCTGTATGTTTATGGTACTTGATTTGAGGTAACGTTACATAAGTTGTTTCAAGCCGTTATCAATTCATACGATAGGCACCTGTGATTTTTGTAAATGCAAACAAAGTAGAGCTACACGTCCGGCATGCATTGTATTTAAAAATAGTAATATTTGTATATATATATGTATTTTTATTCTCGTCTACGGGAGTCAAAGACATGCAATAACTCTGTACTCTATAGCTTCGTGCAGCAAATAAAATTGGCTTCAGGTGATTTAAACCATTTTGGTCACTGACTGAAAGCTGAGATCTTTATCTCGTGTCATTTTCAATGTGAACTCTCTTCTGGCTGACCTTTCCCTTCACAGAATTGCTGAGCCGCTGGCTCTTCTTTTGCTGAATTATTCATTGTATAAAGTAAAGTGTTAAACACACAGGCGCACGCATACACACACACATTAGAGATTGTGTTTTGTTGGCCTTTCCTGGGAACTTTTTGGAACAAAACAGTGAACTATATTATCCACAGACATCTGCCGCTGGAAGAGTAAGTTTTTGCACATTTTTATTTTGTTCAAGAGTATTTATTTCAATAACTGTGCAAGCAAAATGGCTTGCATAATATATTAAGAACTCTTCATCACTTTAGTACAATATATTGGTCTGTGTACATTTATCCACAGCGTATTACATTATTTCATGCTATGTCTTTTAAAATGAACATTCCCTGCTGCCCTTTTGTCTGTTTCATTCCCTATTGGTATGCGTCATGGTACACGTTCAGATACCAGGGCAAGCAATAAGAAACGTATTTCTCACAAAGCAGCAGGCCACAACAGTGTCCAATGTATTAACAACGAGTGTGTGGGAGGTGTGATGTACGGAGTTGTGCTAAAGTAACACTACTTGAATCCCGTGTTGATTTCCCTTAGTGTGTAGTAGTATATCCTTGAGATTTATACGATGAAATCCTTTACAGTCTAACGTTACACCGCACACATAGGCTCGGTTCACGTCTTCACATGTGGGATTCTTCGTGATGACTAATGCGCCAATGTGTCTCCCTTGTTGGTTGACAGCTTCCTCTCAAGAGCCGAATTGTGCAATGTTACTTAATGCTGATGTGCAAATGAAAAAAGTTTAGAACATATTCTATAGAGAGCAATCAAAAATAGCCCCTGAATAATCACTGGGCACATGCTCAGATTGTTGATCCTAGGTTTGCTTCACGTTCACGGAGGCAGCTGTTTATCACAGTACTGCCACTGATAAGCATAGTTAACACTCTCGTAATTGTATTGATAACATTAATTTACGATCCACAGTAATTGACCGGAACATCTTGTCCAGCTAAGCTCACACAGTGCAGCCGGCAGCCTTTGGCAACTCGCTAACAATATCCAGGGCATATAATTTTGAGGGGCGCGAGACTCATGCAAGGCGACTTAATGGATGCGTGCAATTCTCTGTCTTTGACATCTCACAACGCAGGTACAAATTTACCAGCGGCGGTGGCAGAGAGGTTGGGAATCCCCGCAGCATCTGAACGCAAGCAGACGTCTGCACGCAGACGGAGGACGGCCCCTGCCAGAGACCTCCAGGACGTGTCGCCACAGCAGCTGCTGGCCGAGGAATTGCTGCCGCCAGACAACCCCGACGCTGCTTCTCAGGCTGCACTCAGGTGAGCGCGTGAGGAAGGGTGAGAGGGCATGGGGGCGAGGAGCTGAAGGGTAAACCTGATCATCATCAGAGTTGTTTCTTCTTGTTTGCATTTTGACTGCTTGTGTTGTGCTTATTGCAAACATGATGCCTTGTATAAAGGTGTCAGTTGTTGTACCAGTTGAAAGGGTAAAAACCTATTACTATATTTTGCCACTGGTAAAGGAGATGTCTCATATTGTCTGAAGTGGATTGTAATGGCTGGAGTAAAACTTTCAGCCGTAAGCTATTATACAAGAATGACCCCCAGGTTAACAATTACCAGCAAGGTGGCAAAATTAATATAGTTTTGTTCATTTTAACTTTGTTCATTGTAACTTTGATTTAGCTTTACAATCCGTGTATCATGTAAAAAAAAAGACTGGAAGTGAAATAACAAAGGTACATAACATTGCAGGGTTTGGCATTGGGCATGAGTGGTCATAAAACAGTCAACGAACAGAATGGAAAATACAAACAAGTCCCCCAACCCCCAAAAAACTATAACATCCTGGGGCCTTCATTAAACTAAATCTGTCCCCGAGGATGGTAAATGGAACAGGTATTTCAAGAGGGTGAAATGTCGCAGAGTAATGCAAGGTGGAAGGGGTACCACAGGCATTGCCAGGAAGCATTCGGGATGAGGCTCTGTGATTGGAGTTTGACAGGAGTGAGATTGCTGTATTTTTTTTATACAAACGTGAATGGGCCTCCAGAAGAAGATTCCTTATTCTGTGTAAGTGCGTGACTGCGTGTTCACGTACACACGATGTGTATACAATGAAAACATACAACTTGCATCACGTGAAAGTGGCCTTTAAGTTTTTGAGAATATGAGAATACTGGAACACTGGTGACTGGTTGTTCTTTTATAAGTGTGAGCAATCTATAGCCCCTTTTTAGCACGGCATGTTATTTTGTTACCTTAAAAAATGTATGCCCTGAGAAAATGTATCAAACGTGATTTGTTTTGATTGTGTGATTTGCGTGGCGTTCTTCGTGTATTTTACACTTTAAAAATAGTCGAGTTGTGCTGTTACAGTCTATGGATGCGTCAGTAGAGGGAGTAGGTCAACCAGGGCATTAAGAAACGTCTCCTCTGCAAGTGATTTATAATTTAATGTACGTAGAATATAACTACGGACTGTATATCAAATACTACTTTATAGAGCAGTCGAGTCGTTTTTTTTTGCTAAATGTAGCGGAAGGAACGAAAATGCACAGATTTTTGGCACATCAAGAATGTGAAATATTTTCTGCCATTCCATTAAAATTCCAAGCTTCTCTTAGAACCACAGCAACGTCAGTTTAAAATGTAGTTCACTCTTGTAATAACGCGTCCACTAACACCAGCTACATTTGTACAAAACGACGGTTTAAATTATATTAAACTAGCGGAAGTACCCGGCGTTGCCCGGGTGAAAAATATATTTCTTAAACACCTTACATATATATACACAGATACTAAGGAATTGTCAAAGCCCGGTGGGCCGTTTGTACATTTCTATACCAACAAATATATAAGAGGCTTGCACAAGTCCAAAAAGTTGTAGAAAGTGTGTAATAAAAAATATAAATCCCCAGCGCGCCAAGAATCGATTCTTTGAATCGCGCAAAGGAATTGCGCGATTCATTTAGGATCGGCCTATTCCCGTTTCCTATTCTTAGGTTTTTTTCGGTAAAGTCACGTAGGTAAAACATTAAAATTAATAAAAGTAAAATAAAATAAAAATCACGACGTTTCGGAGGCAACACAAGCTTCCATCTTCAGGTGGAACCGTCACAGCCACGACAGCTGTATCAAGTAAATGAGAGATTACAAGAGCTACCACTCCGAATATATAATGGTTGGAGAGGGGGAAGGGCCAAGTACGGCACACTTTTTATTAATATGGTAAGGTGAGGCTTAAGAGGCTGAGCCTTTGTTATGGAGAGGTACGGTTTGTGACTAAGCCTGGCCTACATAACAATAGTGTGAAAAAAGAAACAAACTAAACATGGTAAAACAAGCCTGGCTGTCTATCAATAGCCTGTAATAGTTGTCTGTCAAATAAGATGGTCCAAATGAGTGTAGCTAAATCTTTTTTGCATGGTTAATCACATCTTTTCAATGATTACTCAGTTTGTAACCATCATCACGGTTGAAATTATGTCTGTGTTTGTATCATCACGAGTTCGACTTCCCTAATCGAACCAAGCAAACGTCCCTCTCTAAAACCATCGACGGCTAGACCTCCCAGACTCTATGGTCTTCCCAAGATCCAAAAAGAAGGCACCCCGCTACGACCCATCGTGTCGACGATAAACTCTCCTACGTACAAACTAGCCCGTTTTCTATCAGATACTCTGCTTCCCTTCACAGGCAAGACCTCTTCGGCAGTACTCAACTCAACCCAATTAGTCTCTATGGTTAAGGACATGGTACTATCTCCTGATGACATCCTCGTCAGTTTTGATGTAGTATCTTTGTTTACCAAAGTCTCAGTACCGGACACCCTAACAATAATTGAGGACTTAGTCCAACATGGATTGAATTCTGATGTACCTGCGCTGGTTAGGCATTGCCTCACCAACACCTATTTTACCTGGAATGGCACCTTCTACAAACAGAATGAAGGTACCCCTATGGGCTCCCCCTCGTCACCAGTTATAGCCAACATGTTCATGGAAAAGTTTGAATCAGACGCCATCCAGACATCCACCCTGCATCCTTCCCTGTGGAAGAGGTATGTGGATGACACTTTCGTCATCTGGCCACATGGCCTCCCAGCATTGAACCACTTCTTGGACCACATCAATTCCAGACACCCATCCATCAGATTCACCATGGAAGTGGAGAAAGATGGTAAACTACCATTCTTGGATATTCTGTTTGAGAGGAGGCCTGACGGATCCTTGGGACATTCTGTCTACAGGAAAGCCACCCACACAGATTCCTACTTGAAACTGGATTTACACCACCACCCATCTCAAAATAATTATCTCATCAAAACGCTATACCACAGAGCCCATGGCATTTCTGACCAACACCACCTGGCCGGTGAATTAAGACATGTACATCGGGCCCTCAGGATGAACGGATACTCTGACCGCACTATCCGCCAAGCTGTTTCTCCCATCACACAGAAACAGCCACATGAAACTCCGACCAAAACTATCACGTTACCATACATAGCAGGCGTGACCAAAAAGATCTCCAAAATTCTAAACAAACATAAGATCCAAGTCCGATTCAGTACAGTGCATAAAATCCGTGATCTGATTCCATCTGTGAAGGATGTCGTTCCTGACTTACAGTATCCTGGAGTCTACAAATTGAGTTGCACTTGTGGTGATTGCTACATTGGAGAAACGAAACGTCATGTTTCTGATCGTGTCCGCGAGCACAAGTCAGATCTGAAACACGGCAGAACTGATTCTTCGGCCGTTGCCGATCATTGCTACAACTCGGTGGGCTCTCATGAAATTGTCTTTTGCGAGACCAAGGTGCTCTGCAAACCTCCTGGCTACCATCAAAGGTTTGTACACGAAGCCATACAAATATACAAACACAGACATAATTTCAACCATGATAATGGTTACAAACTGAGTAATCATTGGAAAGATGTGATTAACCATGCAAAAAAGATTTAACTACACTTATTTGGACCATCTTATTTGACAGACAACTATTACAGGTTATTGATAGACAGCCAGGCTTGTTTTACCATGTTTAGTTTGTTTCTTTTTTCACACTATTGTTATGTAGGCCAGGCTTAGTCACAAACCGTACCTCTCCATAACAAAGGCTCAGCCTCTTAAGCCTCACCTTACCATATTAATAAAAAGTGTGCCGTACTTGGCCCTTCCCCCTCTCCAACCATTATATATACCGAGTGGTAGCTCTTGTAATCTCTCATATACTTGATACAGCTGTCGTGGCTGTGACGGTTCCACCTGAAGACGGTAGCTTGTGTTGCCTCCGAAACGTCGTGATTTTTATTTTATTTTACTTTTATTAATTTTAATGTTTTACCTACGTGACTTTACCGAAAAAACCTAAGAATATGAATCATTGCAGTCACGAAATCTAGAACTATTCCTGTTTTACAAACGTTGGTTATAGAGTCGATATATACTGCTACTAACGGGAAATACCCGGCGGTGACAGGGGCAAAAATATATTAAAAAACTTTTGAAAACTTTAAAACATAACATACCAATGAAAATACAACTCTGCAATCTAAAATTTAAACATGAGCGCGCCAAAACTCGATTCTTTGAATCGCGCAAAGGAATCATCGAAGGTTGTAGATTCCTTTAGAATCGGCCTATTCCTGTTTTAAAAACTGCATGTCGCCAAGTTTGCTTAACATTTCTAACCGACACACATTCACACATTTAGCTTTTACATTTAACATACATACCGTCAGCATGTACTGCTGTCAAAATAGCAGGTACCACCACCACCACAGTATGTACTGCTCTCATCATAGGCAAACATATATACACCCTCACCATCACCACTCATCCTCAACACTCACATTCACTACTCACATTCACCACTCACCCCCACCACTCACCCTCACCACTCACCCTTACCACTCACCACCACCACTCACCCTCACCGCTCACCCTCACCGCTCACCACTCACTGCTCACCGCTCACCACTCACACTCACCCTCACCACTCACTCTCACCACTCACTCTCACCACTCACGCTCACCACTCATCACTCACCCTCACCCCTCACCACTCACCCTCACCACTCACTGCTCACCACTCACCCTCACCACTCACACTCACCCTCACCACTCACCGTCACCACTCCCCCTCACCGCTCACCGCTCACCGCTCACCACTCACCCTCCCCACTCACCACCACCACTCACCCTCAACACTTACCCCTCACCACTCACCCTCACCACTCAACACCACCACTCACCGTCACCACTTGCCCTCACCGCTCACCACTCACCGCTCACCACTCACCACTCACCACTCACCCTCACCACTCACCCCTCACCCCTCACTCTCACCACCACTCACCCTCACCACTCACTCTCACCACTCACCGTCACCACTCACCCTCACCGCTCACCACTCACCGCTGGCCGCTCACCACTCACCCCTCACCACTCACTACCACCACTCACCCTCCCCACTCACCACCACCACTCACCCTCAACACTCACCCTCACCACTCACCCTCACCACTCACCCTCACCACTCACCACCACCACTCACCCTCACTGCTCACCACTCACCCTCACCGCTCACCACTCACCACTCACCACCACCACTCACCCTCACCACTCACACTCACCACTCACCCTCACCACTTACCCTCACCACTCACCACCACCACTCACCACTCACCCCCACCACTCACCCTCACCACTCACACTCACCACTCACCCTCACAACTCACCCTCACCACTCACCCTCACCGCTCACCACTCACCACTTACCCTGACCACTCACCCTCATCACTCACCACTCACACTCATCACACTCACCACTCACCAATCTCCCTCACACTCACCACTCATGCTCACCACTCAACCTCACTCACGCTCACCCTCACGCTCACCCTCACGACTCACACTTACCACTCACCCTCACCACTCACGCTCACCACTCACCCTCACCAATCATTCTCACTACTCACCCACGCCACTCACTCTCACCACTCACGCTCACCCCTCTCCCTCACCACTCACCCCTCTCCCTCACCTTTCACGCTCACCACTCACGCTCACCACTCACCCTCACCACTCACCCTCACCACTCACACTCACCACTCTCGCTCACCACTCACCCTCCCAACTCACCCTCACTCTCACCACTCACCCTCACCACTCTCCCTCACCACTCACCCTCACCACTCACCCTCACCACTCACCCTCACAACTCACCACTCACCCTCACCACTCACCTTCACCACTCACCCTCACCGCTCACCCTCACCGCTCACCCTCACCACTCACCACTCATCCTCACTACTCACCCTCACCACTCACCGCTCTCCCTCACCATTGACCCTCACCACTCACCCTCACCACTCACCATCACTGTGGTGGTACCTGCTATGATGACAGTAGTACAAGCTGACGTTTTGTATGTTAAATTTCAAAGGCTAAATTAGTGAATGTGTGTGTCTGTTCGAAATGTTAAGCATACTTGGCGACACGTAAGCAAGTTTTTAAAACGGGAATAGGGTGAGTGGTGGTGGTGAGTCGTGGTGGTGAGGGTGAGTGGTGAGGGTGAGTGGTGAGCGTGAGTGGTGAGCGTGACTGGTGAGTGGTGAGGGTGAGTGGTGAGGGTGAGGGTGAGTGGTGAGGGTGAGTGGTGAGTAGTGAGGGTGAGTGGTGAGGGTGAGCGGTGATGGTGAGTGGTTGTTGTCAGGGTGAGTGGTGAGAGTGAGTGGTGAGGGTGAGTGGTGAGGGTGAGTGGTGAGGTTGAGTGGTGAGGGTTAGTGGAGAGTGGTGAGGGTGAGTGGTGATTGGTCACTGGTGATTGGTGAGTGGTGAGTAGTGAGGGTGAGGTTGAGTGGTGAGGGCGAGTGGTGGTTGTGACGGTGAGTGGTGAGGGTGAGTGGTGAGGCTGAATGGTGAGGGTGCATAGTCAGAGTGAGTGGTGAGTGGTGAGGGAGAGTGGGGAGTGGTCAGGGTGAGTGGTGAGGGAGAGTGATGAGGGTGAGTGGTGAGGGTGAGTGGTGAGGGTGAGTTGTGAGGGTGAGTACAGTCAACATGCACTGCTCTCATCAGAGCAGGTACCACCACCACCACAATATGTACTGCTGTCATCATAGCAGGTACTACCACAGTATGTACTGCTGTCGTCATAGCAGGTGCCACCACACTCGGTATGTACTACTGTCATAGCAGGTACCACCACTACAATATATAATCCTCTCATCATAGCAGATACCACCACAATATGCGCTGCTGTAATCATAGCAGGTACCACCACAGCAGTATGCACTGCTGTAATCATAGGTACCACCACAGCAGTATACACTTCCGTAATCATAGTATGTACCACCACAGAAGTATGCACTGCTGCAATCATAGCATGTACCACCACAGTCAGTATGCACTACTATAATCATAGCAGGTACCACCACAGCAGTATGCACTGCTGTAATCATAGCAAGTACCACCACAATATGCACTGCTGTCATCATAACAGGTACCAACACAGCATTATGCACTGCTGTTATAGCAGGTACCACCACAGTCAGTATGCACTGCTGTAATCATAGGTTCCACCACAATATGCACTGCTGTAATCATAGCAGGTAGCAACACAGCAGTATGCACTGCTGTAATCATAGCAGGTACCACCAGTCAGTATGCACTGCTATAGTGATAGCAGGTACCACCTCAGTCGGTATACACTGCTGTAGTGATAGTAGATACTGCTATGTAGAGTTAGTAGATACTAAAACAGTCAGCATATACCACTACAATCAGTCAATACTGCTAGTCAGTATATACTACTAAACAGTCAGTACATACTACCACGGTGAGTAGCTACTAGAGTCAGTAGATACTATTATAGAGTGAGTAGATACTGCTATAGAGTTAGTAGTTACTACTATAGTCAGTGGATACTACTATAGAGTCAGCAGATACTATACAGTTAGTCGTTACTACTATATAGTCGGTAGATACTACTGTAGGCCCAGTAAATACTACTGTGGTCAGTAGTTACTACAGTCACTAAATACTACTACACAGTAGTAGTAGGGTTTTACCCTTTAAACTGGTACAAAACTGACACCTTTATACAAGGCATCATGTTTGCAATAACCACAAGACAAGTAGTCAAAATGCAAACAAAAATAAACAACTCTGATGATGAAAATGATATGCACTGTCCTTGAAGTTGATTGGTCCACACACGAGACAGCTTTCCTTAGAGCCTAGCACCAGACAAACTCCACTCTACATCCTGGCACCAGACAAACTCCACTCTACATCCTGGCACCAGACAAACTCCACTCAACATCCTGGCACCAGACAAACTCCACTCAACATCCTGGCACCAGACAAACTCCACTCAACATCCTGGCACCAGACAAACTCCACTCTACATCCTGGCACCAGACAAACTCCACTCTACATCCTGGCACCAGACAAACTCCACTCAACATCCTGGCACCAGACAAACTCCACTCTACATCCTGGCAACAGACAAACTCCACTCTACATCCTGGCACCAGACAAACTCCACTCTACATCCTGGCACCAGACAAACTCCACTCTACATCCTGGCACCAGACAAACTCCACTCTACATCCTGGCACCAGACAAACTCCACTCTACATCCTGGCACCAGACAAAATCCACTCAACATCCTGGCACCAGACAAACTCCACTCTACATCCTGGCACCAGACAAACTCCACTCTACATCCTGGCACCAGACAAACTCCACTCTACATCCTGGCACCAGACAAACACCACTCTACATCCTGGCACCAGACAAACTCCACTCTACATCCTGGCACCAGACAAACTCCACTCAACATCCTGGCACCAGACAAACTTCACTCAACATGCTGGCACCAGACAAACTCCACACTACATCCTGGCACCAGACAAACTCCACACTACATCCTGGCACCAGACAAACTCCACTCTACATCCTGGCACCACACAAACTCCACTCAACATCCTGGCACCAGACAAACACCACTCTACATCCTGGCACCAGACAAACACCACTCTACATCCTGGCACCAGACAAACTCCACTCTACATCCTGGCACCAGACAAACGCCACTCTACATCCTGGCACCAGACAAACTCCACTCTACATCCTGGCACCTGACAAACACCACTCTACATCCTGGCACCAGACAAACTCCACTCTACATCCTGGCACCAGACAAACACCACTCTACATCCTGGCACCAGACAAACTCCACTCTACATCCTGGCACCAGACAAACTTCACTCAACATCCTGGCACCAGACAAACTCCACTCTACATCCTGGCACCAGACAAACACCACTCTACATCCTGGCACCAGACAAACTCCACTCTACATCCTGGCACCAGACAAACTCCACTCAACATCCTGGCACCAGACAAACTTCACTCAACATCCTGGCACCAAACAAACTCCACTCAACATCCTGGCACCAGACAAACTTCACTCAACATCCTGGCACCAGACAAACTCCACTCTACATCCTGGCACCAGACAAACACCACTCTACATCCTGGCACCAGACAAACTTCACTCTACATCCTGGCACCAGACAAACTCCACTCAACATCCTGGCACCAGACAAACTTCACTCAACATCCTGGCACCAGACAAACTCCACACTACATCCCGGCACCAGACAAACTCCACTCTACATCCTGGCACCACACAAACTCCACTCAACATCCTGGCACCAGACAAACTCCACTCTACATCCTGGCACCAGACAAACTCCACTCTACATCCTGGCACCAGACAAACTCCACACAACATCCTGGCACCAGACAAACTCCACTATACATCCTGGCACCAGACATACTCCACTGTACATCCTGGCCCCAAACAAACTCCACTCAACATCCTGGCACCAGACAAACTCCATACTACATCCTGGCACCAGACAAACTCCACACTACATCCTGACACCAGACAAACTCCACTCAACATCCTGGCACCAGACAAACTCCACTCTACATCCTGGCACCAGACAAACTCCACTCTACATCCTGGCACCAGACAAACTCCACTCAACATCCTGGCACCAGACAAACTCCACTCTACATCTTGGCACCAGACTAACTCCACACTACATCCTGGCACCAGACAAACTCCACACTACATCCTGACACCAGACAAACTCCACTCAACATCCTGGCACCAGACAAACTCCACTCAACATCCTGGCACCAGACAAACTCCACTCTACATCCTGGCACCAGACAAACTCCACTCTACATCCTGGCACCAGACAAACTCCACTCTACATCCTGGCACCAGACAAACTCCACTCTACATCCTGGCACCAGACAAACTCCACTCAACATCCTGGCACCAGACAAACTGCACTCTACATCCTGGCACCAGACAAACGCCACTCTACATCCTGGCACCAGACAAACTCCACTCTACATCCTGGCACCAGACAAACTCCACTCTATATCCTGGCACCAGACAAACTCCACACTACATCCTGGCACCAGACAAACTCCACTCAACATCCTGGCACCAGACAAACTCCACACTACATCCTGGCACCAGACAAACTCCACTCTACATCCTGGCACCAGATAAACTCCACTCTACATCCTGGCACCAGACAAACTCCACTATACATCCTGGCACCAGACAAACTCCACTGCCAAGTATCCTATGCCCTTGCCCGTGAGGAATGTACGGTAATTAGCGACATGGTAGATAACTAATTTCACATATTTGAGACCAATAGGTTAGTTTAGATACATTCGTTAGGTACTTCAAAATTGACATTTCTTTAGAGGGGCAGGGACTATGCTGTTATCACACCAACATTGATAAAATTTTATTAATAAACAGTGAGTGGTGAGTTTCCAATTGCAGTGAATAATGCTGGGATTCCTGATGCGATAGAAGTTGGAGGAGCACTTCACAAAGAGTGTTTGAAATGTGTCCTTGGCATACTGCATGCTTGAGAGTGTTTCATACCTCCTTGAGCCAATTGCAGTTTCATTTTGCAAACAGTCAGCATATTTTGCCAGGAACGTACATTTAACATGGTTTATGGTATTTCCAGAAAGCAATACATTGTAACGAGGAAATCAAGATCACTCTTGCATTTTTAAGATATATACGAAGCAATAGTGGCAAGTATAGATCTATTACAAATATATCGGTCTCTTAAAATACAGGCATTCCTCGATATAAGGAACAGATACGTTCATTAAAAGTTGTCTGTAAAGAGAAATTCCGTTTATCGAACCCATTATATAATTGGAGATGTGTTCCTACGGAAACAAATGTAATCAATTAAGCTTCATTCAGCCGGAGATGCTCATGGCTGAGCTCCGGAAAGTAGTCGTCAAGTCGGACGATGATGATGAAGCGATGGATAAGGGTCTCAGCAGCAGCAAGGGTAAACGAAATGGCGGATGCGGGAAATGGTGCGCCAATTGAGATTTGAGCCACTGCGGCGTTGAGATACGTGTGAAGAGAATGAGAGCTTGGGATTAATGGCAACTCGAGGCTTACACACATTCATCGCCAATGTAATGTCAGAGTTTATGAAGTACACATTCAATCTGTCTGTCAGTCTGTCCCAGCATTTGCTTGAGTAAATTCCATTGTACAGGGTCCAATGAGGTCTCATTTTGTTCAGAAAAATGGTCAAACATATCAGTCAAAAAAAAAGAGAGCAGGTAAACAATCATTATCACTTGTTGCGTGCTGCATATTGTTCATGGCAATGATTGCTACGCTACCTGCTGATTAATGCATGCTATTGAACTTCTTGGAGTCATCGCAGATACAGTCTGCTCTACGTAAGACCGTTTGTCGGTCATAGGTGAGTGGGAATTGTCCACTGAGTGCCTGGTGTGAGTGTCAGCCATGTACTAAGTGACGCGTGTGTCAGGTCAATGGTGAGTGGTGAATGTCCGGTGAGTGACAGTGGTGAGTGTCAAATGAATACTAAGTGTCAGATGAGAGGTGAGCTTGCTGCGTATCTAGTGAGTGTGAGTCGCGATTGCCCAGTGTCGGGTCATTGCTGAGTGTTAGGATAGTTGTGAGTGTGTGGTGAGTTAGATTTCCCAGGTGCTTATCATGGAAGTGATGAGAGTCTGGTGAGTGTATAGTGAGTGCTGAGTGGTTAAATTATTGACATTTAGGAAGAAGAAAAAACACCCCGTCTATAGAACGCGTTGGCCTCTCGTAGCAAACATGTAATAAGCCTCCACTATCTTTTAATAGTTTTGATTCTGTTAAAACTTTTTTGACCTCCAGCCCATCACCAACGTTGTGTGTATATGTATAATCTTCATTTTAAAAAATTACCCGTGCATCTTTGACATGAGTAAATGAAATATATTTACAAATGATTACGTGGATGTCATTTTCTAAAATTAAATACAGTTTTCCACAATGTTGATTTATCTGTAAAGGACAGAGCAGCTGCAGTAAATAACGACTGATAAAGGTTAGTACTATAATGTCCTCCGATTTTTTTGTAAGGCAACGGCTGAATCTTAATATGAAAAAAGGGGTTACCTTCATTGCCACATAATTACAGCGTATTATTTGTGACCATAAATAAGAAACGCACACTAAACTCCAATAGATTTGTTACAATGTGATGCAGAATTCCAAAGTTGTATTATGCTTAGCTCGTCATGGGCTGTGAGTGTCTTTCAAATAGAAAAAGAAGCCGTGTGTGCTGTCCTCTCAGATAAGGTGGGCCGCACGCATCTTCCTGGCTATTTGGGAGTACACCGTAATTTAGAGACCTCAGTCGATTTCTTTGCAAATTATTTGCCAACACTTTCCCCATCGTTCCTCCCCACCCTCGAGCACCTTTATCTTCCCTGTGCCCCTCCCCCTCCCCCCAATGTGACCAATGGCCAGAGATTCCTAGGAACACAGGATTGACCTCAATCGGTGGCACATGCAATCACAGGGAAGTCCGCAGGCAAGAGCCAGCGAATCGATAGGCCTGTCATGAATCCGGTAGCTCCTTTAATCTGCAACGTTACAGAATGAACTTCCGCGGAGAGCTTTAGAGATCATTTTAGCAGCAAGATGTTATCACCTATTACACACATCGCCATGCTGATGCTCGCAACAGCAATATACAGGTTAACACACTGTTTACACTCGGGGGAAATTCCTGACATTCGTGGACATTGGATTACTGCGAGGACCTTATTCTTAATATTGAAAAATACACCCAGGAACTTGATTGTCCTTAATTGTGATTAAAAGCAATCTTGTTCTTGCCTCAGTACAGGCCGTAAAACTGCAGCTGGACTGTTGATCTCATTAGTAGCAAATGGTTCCCTAATGTTAAAGGATGGATATTTAATGGGCAGCGCTGAGGTCATAGTCTCCGAGGCACAGGGGGCAGGCACAAATGTCATTGGAGTGACCCAGTGATGGAGGTTTGAAAAAAAAATGTGGTTATATGGTGCAGTGGGAGAAGTGTATATGTTAGCTCATGCATTGCGTGGGTGGGGGGCGGGGGGGGTACAATTGTTATGCGTATTTGACACAGTAAATACATTAATTAAGAAAATTAACAATTGAGAAATATATTTCAGATTTGCTTTTGTGAGTCCCATGGCTTAAATGTGGTGTCTATGCCGGGCATTCATTTCAGCCTATACCTGAGTATTTAGAATGCTGATGAGCCGCTGCAAGGTGATGTTTACCCATGTCTGCCTTGCTACGGACTGTGAAATGCCTTTTCTAAATACCTATTATTGGGAAAAAATATGCGCAAGTTGTCAGTATCTAAAAAAAATTGCATTTATTTTGACATTATTCTATGGTTTTTTTTATAAACCTTACGAAGGCAAGATTTGTATTTTTTGTTGATATATTCTAATGATGATTGCTTGTGTTGCAATCAAAACGTCGTGATTTCAATTTTTTTCACCTACGTGACTTTACCGAAAGAACCAAAGAGTATGTTGTTGATATATGTATGCCCAATTTTTACAGACACATATACAGTACAGGTATTTAAAAAATATATAAACACAAACAGAATGTAGTTTCGTGTATGTATGCTCAGCCTTAGCAAAAAGATATATACACGTATGGATTTGCTCACATGTGTACAGGATAACATTTGAAATATTAATTGCATTCATAATAGCAATAAAAAAGTGTGGTTTACCTAGGCCTTATGACTTGCAGATATTGTGCAATGTTGCTGATTCCAATTCTTGTAGTGACACCTTCATATGACAACAATTATCTGAAGCACTTAGAAGGTACGGAACAAGAAATCAATTTATAATGTAAACATCAAGCATAATATGTTGAAGCATGCCAAGCATGACTGTTACAAGATAGTTATTGTATATTATTTAACGTAGGCATAGGCCATGTATGAGTGGATATGTGCATGCTGTGGCTAGATGAAAAGTGGTTACTCGTTACACTGCGTACACCTGAGTATACTGCCCCACATACACAACGCCTTGTACAGAGACCTTGGCAGCGCCCATTCCCGTCGGGTTGAGGCAAGAGTTGGGGCTGAAAAACCACGAATCATGGAGCAGCCGGTGCTCATTTCTTCACAAACAAGGTCCTCGTGATCCATATTTGTTTTGTTTTTTGGGGTTAGGGCCACGTGGTACTTTTGTGCCAAAAAAAATCGCGTCATTATTCAGTGACTATCCGCGACAATATTGTCACCTTTTAGCTAGATATTAGTAATACGTGGCAAAGCATTCAAGTGTTTGGCCAATAAATATCCTCACTGGTGGCTCTATGTATGTATATGTGCATGTTGAACTTATTTCTCACCATACAGACTTTACGTGACTGCATATAATATCAAGATATTAAGTTTTGCTGAAATCGATTGGAGTGTCAAGTTAAGGCCATCGCAACTGCGTTACTCCATTTGTATATACAGCGCTGTAAATACATATATATTTGTACTATATACACTGAATGAATGCTACACTATTTTCAGAATGTGGGGTTTTTTTTTGTAAAAAAAATTTGTTATCACGGTTTAGGTTAAAATGTCTAAAACTGCAAGTGGTCAGCAACAAACAGCACGATAGATCGAATCTGTAAATGACATATTATTTGGGTCTTTTTGTAAAGCCACGTAGATAGAATTTTTTTTTAAATTAAAAATATCACGACGTTTCGATCGCAACACAAGCAATCGTCGTCAGGTGAAAAAAATATAGCAGGGGAGCTGCTGAAGCAGGATGTTATATAGGTTTGAGATGGGTTGAGCCCAAGGGTAAGTGGGTGGGGCAGAGATGGAATTTGCATGTAAATGTAAGATCAGAAGGCTGATTTACCTCCACGACGACGCAGCTGTGGAGGTGGCCATTGTATTGTGAGAGATTAGTATGTCAATGTAAGCGAATCACCGCAACGGTGGCTGTGCTAGTGAGACATATAGCTTGTATGTAAGTCAGAGAGTCGGAAACAACTGCTAACATCGGCAGGTAAGATGGAAACATCACAGCCAGTTATGACTTAATCTGGTTAATAATGTCCTTCCAATGATTGCACAGTTTGTACCCATCTTCTCTGTTGAAATTGTGTCCGTGTTCATTTTTCTGGATGGCTCCATGAACAAATCTTTCCTGATTGCCAGTGGGTTTGCAGAGTAGCTTCGTCTTCAAAAAAATCTATTTCTTGTGTGCCCACAGCATTAAAACAATGAACAGCCACGGCTGAGGTATTGGTCCTACCGTGTTTCAGATCTGCCTTGTGTTCACGAACACGGTCCGAGACATGTCACTTAGTTTCCCCAATGTAACTACTGCCACAGACACAGCTTAGATGGGATCAGATCACGAATTTTATGTACTTTGTTGAATCGAACCTGGATTTTGTGTTTGCTCATGATTTTGGAAATCTTTTTTGGTGACCCCTGCTATGTATGGCAAGTTGATGGTTTTGATTGGGTCCTCAGATGGTTCTTTCCCAACGGTTGGGGTGATAGCTTTACAGATTGTGTAGTCTGAATATCCATTCATCTTGAGGGCTTGGTGTACCTGTTCCAGCTCACTGGCTAGATGGTGATGGTCGGAAATACATCAAGCTCTATGGTGTAGAGTTTTGATGAGGGAATTCTTCTGGGATGGATGGTGGTGGGAGTCAGGTTTTAGGTTGGCATCCGTATGGGTGGTTTTCCTGTAGACAGAGTGTCCAATTGAGCCATTTGGTCTCTTTTCGATTAAAACATCCAAGAATGGTAACTTGCCATCCTTTGCCACCTCCATGGTGAATTTGATGGCTGGGTGTATGGAATTGATGTGGTTGAAGCCCTGAGCTGGTAGGCCATGTGGCCAGATGACGAGTGTGTCATCTACTTACCTCTTCCACAAGGAAGGACGTAGGGTGGATGCCTGGATGGCATCTGTCTCAAATTTTTACATGAAAACATTGGCTACAACTGGAGATAAGGGCAAACCCATTGTTCCCAGCCTACCACCTTCTGATGTTAGTTGTTATTTTCGGCTCTCTGATTTTTTACATTAACATATTACATTTCTCACTAACACCTCACACGCCATTCTCGAGGCTGCTGCTTCACAATCTTCATTGACATGCTAAACTCTTACATTAACATAGCTACCTGTGAAGGAGTCTCGGCGATCTTGCATTGACATGCTAATTTCTGCCTTGCAGCCCTGTGATTGGTGGAAAGCCCACCACTGCCATGGTCGCTGCCCACCACTTGCATTGGCATTGGCTGCTGACATTTGGGCTATGCCCATTTCAAACCGTTATAAGCAGTTGTCTTTAGAAACTAACCCCACTTTTCCTGATGACGACCGCTTGTGTTGCGATCGAAACGTCGTGATATTTGTATTATTTTTTTAATCTATGTGACTTTACCGAAAGACCCAAAGAATGTAAAAAGAGGAATGGTTTTGTTAAGTGAATTAGATATTGCAATATGATGCTGCAGATTTTGACAAATCTTCTATCCTGATGAAGGGCTCATCTGCAGATATTCCATTGTTGGTGGGACGGCAGAATTGTAAGTGCCAAGAAGAATGATTTGGAGCTGGCCGTATCAATGACTGGCTGTGCCCGCTTGGGCATAATGAAGTTGAAGCACATTGACAACATGCCACGGCCCGTCTCCATCAACCTCACTCACTGCCACGTGAGATTATAGATAGCAACGTTTTTTTTCCCCATAAATTAAAAATGTCAATTACTAATCTTAAATATGTCATCATTAAATGTGTGTGTTTTGTACATACAGCATATGCACTCGGCATAAGTGTCTATTATTAGAGGCATCATGGTGTTGAACAGTGCAAAGATTCGTGGAGGGAAAGTCAGCCCTTGTGTTGGTATTCCATGAGGAAGCTGTGTTTATGCAGCTTTTTACTCACTTCTCAGCCCTTCATTTTTCTCTATTAGTGGAAGGATGAACCTCCCTGATTCACTTTGTCAGCTCAACCTTACCCTTTGGGATGCGAGTAGAGGTCATACGACCCAATTCTAACATATAATTGAAATGTTTTGGCATATAATTCATGACCTATAAAAATGCAGCACACAACGTGTGGTATTTGCTACTCTTTATATTTAGATATGCGTAAAATGTTTACATCACTGTAGCTTTGTATGAAGCAGAGATGCACAATGGTTGGTATCACTATTCAATCACAATCTAAATGTTACGAGTTTAAATCTTGGTCTGTGATTTACTCAGCCGATCATCCCACTGGGGTGATGAAAAATAAGTACCACTTTGGGGTAAGTTAACAGTGGTTGCCCTCACCACATGGATGCAACATTTCCAGTGTTAACTCGGGGTCACCAATGGATATTATCATCACCGAAACACCAATTGGAGCACGGACACACTGTGACCTTCATCTTTTGTGACATTTGTAAAGAATTGGTTCATGCTCTTTGGTTCTTTCGGTAAAGTCACGTGGTTATAAATAAAATAAAATATAACAAATATCACGACGTTTCGATCGCAACACAAGCGGTCGTCATCAGGCAAATGGCAAACTGTTTATTAAGGTTTGGGGATGGGCGTAGCCCAAGTGTATCCACAACACCAGGAGCACGGGCGGTGCACGAGTGACAATGCAGCAATAATGGCAATGAAGTAACAATGGCAATGCAGCAGCAACAATGGCAATGAAGCAACAATGGCAATGCAGCAACAATGCCAAATGCTGGGGATGCGAGGGGGGGGGAATTAAGTAGGAAAAATTGGTTCATGCTTTTTATAACGATGGGTCGATTGTAGCTACTCTCAAAATCTTAAGAGCCCTCCTTTTAGTGAGCAGCATTGCATTTGAAAAAATAAAAGTAATACTCGTTAACTTTGCCTATGGGGGTAGCGTAAAGGGAGGTTGCTAGTGTGTTGATGCAGTTAAAGACCGTTCTCTGCATTCACATACTCCTTGGCACTCTGTGGATCCCTTCCAAACCCCTAAGCTTTCGTGGACTCTGTATACTCATTTTATAAGGTTGCACTGATTACACACAAAGTGCTTGCCACAAATGAACTACAATAGTCTGCTGATCTCATCAAGGAGCATAAACCATCATGCAGACTTCGGTCATCCTCACAGTGGCTTTTGACTAACCATCGAACAAAGACGGTCACTGCATTACACACTTTCAGATTCGCTTCTGGGGCCGTCTGGAATGCTCTTCTTTCCGATATTAAGAAAGCCACTGGAGCTCTGCACTTTAAAATTTAGATTGAAAACTCATTTGTTGAGAACTGATTTTTGTGCTTAGTTTGTTGTCTTTCCCTCGCACCTCCGATTAACACAGTTGGCTACGTACAGCACGACAGAAGTTCAACATACACACATACATACTCGGTATGCGTTCATCGACCCCTGATTGAGAAGCCTTGTTATCTAGCACTTGTTTGTGTTCATCTAGCATTGCAATCGTAGGCAACAAAATAAGGTGAAGGTCTCATGTGAACAATTACCATTTAAATGTTACGTCAATGGCCGTGGCATAGTGCTCAGGTCACGCTCAAGAGTATTTCGTAACAGCAACGAGGCTTTTCCAAAGACATTATGACCTGCCTTGTGTGGGCTGAATCCCCAGCCCTCAGGTACATGCTACACAAGCTAGCTGAAGTAATCCCTTTCATATAGGCATCATGGCTGTACATCTGTGCAAACAGAATAATGGTAGATAATGCATCCTAAGCTCTGCTTATTTGTCTCTCAATCAGAAATGCGGTAGTATTGTGCAGTTGTTTTAAAAATGCATTGATCTGTCAATTTGTATCACACGTATGAACATAATGATCACAAATACACATTTTAATAGACAATGAATGTATTTTTAAACAAATAAAATACATGCTTTAACCATATTTAAGTAAATATATTAAAGTAAATATGGTAATTTGTTTAATTTCAAAAGTAGTACATGGTATTTTTAATTTAAGTAATTGTCAAGCAACACTTGCATCCAAAAAAAGATTTACATAACGGCAAAGAAAATAGCTCCGCATATTTAAGTGAAGTATCCAAATGACAAATAAAATTACAATATTGAAGAAAGATTGTAACTATGTCCTTGTACAGTATGGGCAATTACCTTTCGGTATTTGATGAATGCTTTGCAACATACCTGCCACAACATGCCAACACACAGATCCATTTTTCACAACATAAACAAGCAGCACGGTTTATTCTCAATGATGAATAATACATAAATATAGAACAACATATTGATCTAATTGCGCAAGTGATTTTTGCGAATTTGTGAATGTAACTTACGCCTGCCACGGATTTCCACGTTTCACCGAGAATCAGTGAGATTTGTTATCAGTTGGGAGGTTCTGCACTGTGTTGTTCTTCCGAAACTAACTTGGCAAATGGTACGATTGGTTGCTGGTGCCTGTGCTAACTGAGGTTCCAATGGTTTCTTCCTCGATCATCATAGGACGAGTACAGGATGCAACACAAGCATAACCCATCAGCAACTAGAAAGTACAATAAAACTCTTATCCGCGTCCCTATGTGTATGCACAACTCCGATTATAGTTATCAGTGCCCTCCACATTCATATATAGGAACTGGTGTTACCTGCACATTGATTCTTGCTGTTGTCAGCTTATAACCTCCCATTACTGGGCACAATCCTCTCACCTTTTCTTCCATTACGAAGTTCTAGATTTGAAGCTTTCGTGACTGCAAGGATTCATATTCTTAGGTTTTTTCGGTAAAGTCACATAGGTTTTACCTAAGAATACATTACGAAGTTGTTTTTGTCCAGTAATGGCCTCTTCTTTCCATCCATGTTTATCTGCGGATAAGATTCATGACATGGACATGGTGCCAAATGATCCCATTTCCTGCAGCTATCTGTGGATAATTGGAGTCACCTGGAATTGTCATCATCGGTTTGGTAAATTGATGATGGTAGTGATGGTTAGTGGGGATGAAAGTGTCAATTATAGTGATGGTCATGGTGGTAATGGCAATGATGGTGGTGAAAGTGACAATGATGACAATAGTAATGATGCATAGTGGTGACGTGATGAAGGTGTTTGTGATTGATATAACAGTGATAGTGTTGAGGGTGATGGTAACTACGTCTTCACATCTTTCCATTGTTTGCACTCATCCATGGATCAAAGGAGTCACTTAAAAGTGGTCACCCGTAAGCGTTAAATTCATATGTCGCCTGGAAGCAGTCGAACATTCATCCTGTTATTTGCGGTATTTGCATATGAATCAATCTGAAACGTGAAACTTGTATTTAACCAGGTAAAGCCCATTGAGCAATAGCTCGTTTTCAGAAGTGACCTGGCCACAAATGATAATTCAACGAAGTGGCTTATCATGTGGAAATGCATAGGCGCCAAATACTGTAAACGCATGTTTCTTAATGCGGAGGGAAAAACCGGAGGACCTGGAGAAATCCACGTGACCACGGGGAGAACATGCAAACTCCAAATATACATCAGGCATCAAGGGGTCAAGATCGGCATCGAACCCACAACCTCCTGTATACCAGGCAAGGGAGATAACATCATGCCACCGAACCATTCCACAAACAAGTAGAGTCAACTGAAAGTGTCTGTTGTATGTGTTGGATTATGAAATTTTGATACAAATAATAAAAAATAATAATTCTCCGAAAAATGCGCAAATCGCATTAATTATGTTAATGTGTGCATTAACATGCATAAATAATGATAATGCATGTAATTATATGCATAAATTATGATAATCACGGAGATAATCGTAGTAATTATGCGGATGCTTGCGATTATGTTAATGTGAGCAGTTATGATAATTAAGTTTATTTTCGTTTATCCAGTGTTATATCAATCAGGATAACACGATTATCATCGATTAAACGTTTACCGATTATCTTAGTGTGTTTATGTTATTTTAGGTCTCCAGTTTCAGATCTCATCACAGGATACAGTTATCAAGAATAAGATAGTTTTGCATGGATTTGGAAAGAAGCACTCGAACAGTTGGTGTTAAGCAATTTTATTCTAACAAGCATGTGACATTCTATCATGCAGGTCAAACATGCGTCAATAATTCATGAGCAAGATTATGCAATGAACTAATATGAATGACAAAAACTTATGCATTTACGAGATTATGCAATTACCTAATATGAATGACTAAAAACATTTATTCATTGGCGATATTATGCATTTAACGAAATTGAATGACTAAAAGCATTTATTCATCGGCGAGATTATGTATTTACGAAATTGAATGACTAAAAGCACTTCTAACAACCGTAATTCTACTTTCCCACCAGACATCTCAGTAGTTCCCCCATGTATCGAGTACAACCGGCGACGGGCGGAGTTTTAAAACAGACGTGCGACGATTTGTATGAAGGCAATACAAGCAACTGATTATATCCCAGAGGCGAAAGTATATGTCAATAGATTCATCGGCAAGTATAATATCCTTTTAACGAAATATTTGAGACAAGGGTGGGTGGATGCGTTTGTGAGAGAGAATATCGGCTCTGCTTTGATTAATTCCTCGGCGAGATTCTCTGACAAAGAAAACCGATTTGACAAGATATTCTCTCTCTATATATGGGCCGATTCGTAATGAGGATTCCGAGAGTTTGAGTTTGCCTCGACGAATATATTGATCGCCTATACGATGAACGGGACAAAAAGAAAAAGGCAAGGAAAATAACCTCACTCTTATAACCGACGGACTCTTAATCACCCGATGGGCCGCGATTCCTCATGGCCAGCTGATGGTTCATGTAGTTGATAATCAGTCTTCTGATAATTGACTAGGGTTGATACGATGGTAAGGGTGAACTAGATAGGATAGTCTCACAGGTGAGTGGGGCGTCGATGCGTGCGTGTGTGTGGGTCTATTGGTGGGGGAAGTTGTGGGTACGAACGACTTTCGGAAAAGGACCCTCTGGCTTGCGCGGCTGCGGTGAGCGGCTTGCTTTCCGACTCCTCCCTCGGCTGACCCCGTACGATGACTGACGGCGCGGCCGCGCTCGTTTGCGTGGTCAGGCGATGCACCTCGGCGTGGCGACACGGCAAGGGAGCTGGGCTCGTACACTCGTGTGCGGCAGGCGAGCACCTCGGTGTGGTGACACGGCAAGGGGGTTGAGGCTCGTGTACTCGTTTGCGGCAGGCGATGCGCCTCGGCACCCCGCGAACCTCATCCTTCTGGATGACGAAAAAGCTTCTTCGTTGGCGGCGACGAGAAGAGATGGAGCCAAAGCCCTGGAGATCTGTGGTGGGGGCCAGAGCCCCTGACGATCTGAGTTGAATGGATTTTTCCCCGGCTTATATCGGGAAAATCCACTCAGTCTTCCCGAGTTGTTTGAAGGCCGTCATATATCTTTCTGTGGGTTGAACACATCTGCGTCCGTGTGTTTCGTGTGTCGTGTGCGTGTTTATTAGTAAAGACACAGCTGTGTAATAATTCTGGAAGGAGGGGTGGGGAATGTTATTTGCTTGCATGTGCAAATCTTGCTGTCCGTGCTGCGGGGAGACAAAGACGGCCGTGTTTACTCAAATGTGAGCACCCTCTCCTCTCTCCGCGTCTCTTGCGAGAGAAAACAAACAGAAAAAAACCAGATGTTCTCGAATGTCAGCACAAACCCCCCCCCCCCCTTTTGTGACCTTTCTGCTCCTTTCTTGATTGCCCTGCGTGGGTCATTCTGAAGGCAGACCCCGCTGGAAGACAAAGGTGGTCGAGGAGATGTATGCGATCCTTATGTGGTCCTGTGTGTTACATTTATTCTTGATATTTTTTTTTATGAGTTCCTTCGGTCTTAGTATCGTGGTAATCATTCATCTATGTTTAATGAATATTCGTAATGATCCACGTCACATCATTATTTTTGAGGGTTTCGCCAAGTTTAGTTCCCCAGAGATTGGTGTTTTATTCTGAGTTATTTTTTTATGTCCTGAGGTTAAGTGTACTATGTTTCCACTTAAGCTTTCTGGAATTCGTACTCTTTAGTTTTTAGGAAGGTCGTGTAGGTAGGAAACATATAATTCTAAATAATATGTATGCGGTGAATATAAGGGAATTACTAATAATAACAATTATTGTTTGTTGGTTAATTATCTTTGTTAAGTTTCTACTTTTCGGTAAGGAAAACGTTAAGAAAAACGCGAGTTTCAACCGTTATTTACTCTGCACCTTATCTGTACATCTCCAGATGTCTTGGGAGGTTAGTCCATACATCTTTTTGTCCATCTGGATGTCTATGACCTCTCTGTGACCGACTTCTTACCAGTTTAATGGCCGTTTCACAGATTCCTGGTGTGCTTGTAGTGGGTTGTTTTCATTATTTAATTAAAAAAAGTATCTATAGATATAATAAAAAGAGAAATATATATTTTTTTAATTATTCTTAATATTAATAACGGAAAACAGGGCATAGATACAACATGTCCACGTTTATTCCTGCATAACCACGTGGTTAATATCAATATTTTTCTCGCATAAATACTGATAATAGGATCTGCCAATAGCAGGAGTTGGTCAGGAGGTGGCCAAGTAGTTTAGGGATCTGATCTCGGAAATCTGAGTCACTGAAATCCTGGGTTTGGAGTCGGGAAGCCACCTGTGATAAAAACTGTGTTCTCAAGTGTAAACTTGATGGTCTTAGCACAGTCACCACTGACTGCAATTTTTTTTCACGTTATTTTTTCTTTCCATCATTTGCGCTTATTATAGCTCTGTCTATCCAACCAAAACGGTTAAGTCTCAGTCGCTAGAAATCATTATGCTCCTTGTGTGAATAAAGAGAACGATTGCAGTTACTGCAGAAGTACCATAATTCAGAATCGGAATTAGTGTAAAGTGTTTCTAAATGACATAATAAAAAATAATTACACCTACCTGTCAATGCTCTTCTTTGGAAAAAAGTTATTTCACATCTACTCACTGACCATAAATAACAATTCTACCATTCATAGTGACACTTTCTGTTCAAAAATACAACCCTGACAAATGGAATATATTAGTCAAAGTCAAGAGGTCGTCATGGCCATTGTCATTGATACCACCACATCTCTCCATCTATTATTAATGTTTGCATTTAGAGATACAGTATATCAGAAAATAGGACCCAGCATGGCAAATATATAACCTTATTTTATTAATATCTTAAAACACATTTTTATTAAAAACAAAAAAGCTTAACTCTGCTGGAAGGAATGCAAATGTTCATTAATATAGTATACATAAAATGATAATGTCCACGAATATAGTCCTCATGGATTAGAATGCTCGGAAATATAGTGTACAGTTTAAGAAAATCTGTGGTGCTGTCACATCATTGTTTGCTTTCACCGGTTATGTGGACAATTATTTACATACCCAGAATGTTTAGTCCCCCCCCCCCCCCAAAAGGTAATCTTGTAACACATAACATTTACTGCTGAGTTATATCAGATGGTAGAACAGCATGGGCAAAAGCAAGACATGGCTTGTGACACATTCAGATGAGTACTTAGTGTCCAGTGATTCATGCATCTTTGTGTGCTTCTAGGCAGGAAGATGTGCATCTCCTGGGCGGCCCTTTCTTTTTAAAAGAGCATTCTCTTTTAGTGTAATGAATTTGCACACAAAATCAATAAAGGTCAATGACCTGAGAGATTTTTGTTTGGTGCTGCAATGTCCAATCAGCACAATGGTTTGAAAAAAATGCCCTCTATCTTAGATCCTTGTCAGGATCGGGTATGGAATAGTAGCTCACTTGGTTTGTGATAAGGCCCAAGGATTAGATGACCACTGATCAACCTTTTTAACGTTGAAAGAGGATTTTGTGATGGTTTGTGTTTCGAGTGGGGTCAGCTCTCAGAAGCTTTCCGTAGAGGTGTACATCTTTTGTACATTGAGAACAAAAAGGGGCAAGTCAAACTGCAAGCCGTCTGCTTATACGATATTGCCTTTAGCCGGTCTTGACACTGATCCAAAGCAAGTGTGGACGTGTTGGACGGTGCTGCTCTAGGTAAGAAAACCAGCTGTGTGAAGAATGGGGATTTTTGATAGGGTGGTGGGAAGTAGGCGACAAGAAATAAGAGATTCTGTGTTTGGATATATGAGATTGTACTGGATCTCTCACAATTCACATTCGTGTTATTTTAAATAATTCGTGAAACACCTTTGATATGACCTCGAGAAAAATGTGTAATGATTAATATTTCAATGTACCCATCTCAGGCCAATATAAGACCTTGTCTCAGCAGTTTTCTCTCTCTCTCTCACCTGAAGACGATTGCTTGTGTTGCGATCGAAACGTCGTGATCTATTATTTTCTATTTACGTGCCTTTACCGAAAGACCGAAAGAGTGTGTTTTCATCTTGGTTTGAAGCTTTCGTGACTGCAGGAATCGATACTCTTAAAACAGTCTGCCTCAGCAGCAGACCATGCTTTCCCACCTGATGACGGGACGCTTGTGTTGCCCCTGAAACGTCGTAATTAATTGTATTTTTATACCTACGTGACTTTACCGAAAGAACCAACGAGTATAGTGCGTTTTAACTAAATAACGTATTATTAGCTTGGTTTAGTGCAAACATGTTGCACAATATAAGTGCTGATAGGGCTCCATTTATACAAGTTCATCAAATTTAAGCTATTTTTAATGAGCAAAAGCAAGTATAATCGAATTACATTGTGAATCTGTATACGTTTCTTTACGGTAATGAATAACATGAGTACAATATTTGTGTGGTTACTATATAAAAAAATAAACTTGATTTGAAGCTTTCTTGACTGCAGGAATTACCCTTTGGTTCTTTCAGTAAAGTCACGCAGAAATAAAACAAACCAAACAGAACACGACGCCTCGACCCCAACACAAGCAGCCGTCGTCAGGCAGAACCAACCTCGAGAGACAGAGAGAGACAAAACACAGACACAGAGAGACACACAACGAACCATAGAGTGGTCACTATAATTCATCATCAAAAGATGATAGATTATTTCAATGTTTGTCATTGTGCCACCGTGCAAGCAAATAAAAGTAGCATGGACAATGTGTCTGAGATTGTAGACTCATTCATAATTTATATCACCTCAAACGCCCACGGATGTTTGACTTTAAATCTTGGACATTATCAGCAAAAGTTCCACGTCCTGTCATTGTTTTGTCAGTGGGCATTCACAACACAACACATACGCCGCTGTAAAATACTTCAGACGGGTGTGTTGTATGCAGCTCTGAAAATATAGAATTGACTTGTATTGCATTTAAATTTTAGCGAGCTTGGGAGGTTTTCCTAATTTCCTTTAAGCTATTATTTCGCTTAATAGACTATTTAGATTCGTTTGCTACGATAAATGTTCAAATGATAAACTACTTTGTTAAGCTATCATTTGTGGCCAGGTCGCTTTTGGAAAAGAAGTGAATACCTCAGTGGGCTTTGTCTGGTAGGATGGGGATGGTTTAGTTTAACATTTTTGTGTTTCGTTAGTATGTTTACCTTTCTTGTGCTTTGCACTCCTGCCGTGTTTTTGTGCTGTTTGTCGTTGCAACGTTCTTACCCGCCCCGACTGGACATCTGTGAAAAAAGAGCTTTATAGTTCATCGGATTCCTCCAGTATAAAATACATATTCTGAGAGGAAACTCAAAGCCACACATAACAGAGGATAACACTGAAGGTCAGCAACCTGCTCTCTGTACTTTTATCTACAGTCCATTTCGTAGTTCTGCAGTTGAGTGATTCAAACACGTGATGATCTACCTTTTAAAGGTTATGGATTACACGAGAGTACCTCGACGCCTTGGCCAAAATAGGTCGCTCAAAGAATGGTGCATTCATCATTATTGCAGCACATTTTATACGCATCGTAATCTAGGAGCAAATGTCTTCGTAAATTATTTCAGAATAAAAACCAATAACTCGTAATCGTACAACGCTACAATTAAACATATTGGTTGAGTTAGTCACCTGCTCAAAAAACGTAAGCGAATTCACGTAAAAATCAAGCACTGTGCACTTAAAGCCGTATAGACCAACCCCCATCATCAGACATATATCCATTGGGTGAAGGCGTCCCCATCATCACACCTCCCATTATCACGGTTGGCTACATATGGTGCGAAAGTAGTTCAACATACATACATACATACGCTCACGGTCTTGTGACGCAACAATTTGTATTTCTTCTGAGCTGATCTGTATGTGTGCATGTTGAACTTCTTTTGCACCGTACGCAGCCAATCGTGCGGGTGAAGGACAACACACTAAACACTAAAAAAGCAGTTCTCAAGAATACCTTTTCAATCTAGACTTAAAAGTGCACAGCGTTCTGGACAGCAGCAGAAGCGCATCTGAAAGCGCACGACGCAGTGATCGTCTTTGTTTGATGGCTAGATCTCTTTGTTACATCTCCTCGGTGGTGGATCTTTCTTGGCATTCTCCCAGAGGTGGGACAAAGTCATTGTTATGCAAGTCCAAGTCGAGTCGCAAGTCATCAAATTCATGACTCGAGTCTGACTCGAGTCCAAGTCACATGACTCGAGTCCACATCTCATAGGTGGGACAAAGTCATTGTTATGCAAGTCCAAGTCGAGTCGCAAGTCATCAAATTCATGACTCGAGTCTGACTCGAGTCCAAGTCACATGACTCGAGTCCACACCTCTGCATTCTCCCTCCTTTGACTGCCACCCCATCGTCAATCTCGACCATCAGCTATCATTCCTTCTAGCGATGTGTCCTGCTGAAGCCAACTTATTTTTCTTAGAAGTCAATATGATGTAAAATATTTGATCACACGTAATATTATATGGTAAATACTGTATACAAAATGATAACAAGAAAAAAATATAAACTAGAAAAAAATAACTATATCCATAATACAATGAAGATGATCAGGCATCTACTTTATTATCACTCAACAAGGCCAATCTAAAGTAATGGGTTTATAAATTGGTCTTGAATACGGCAAGGGTATTTGATGTGCTAAGGGGACTACTGTAATTCCAATCTCAAAGCTGTGAAGGAGAAAAATACATTACTCTTAATATTGTCCTCAGAATAACAAGTTAAGTCTGGCAAAGTCTTACTATCTTGAAAACCTCATAGATATTGAGCTTAAACATGCTGCATTATGAGTATGTTATAACTTGTAGATTAAAACAATGACATAGTAAAGCATTTCATAAACTGTTTTTAAATATATCAATAACTCAAATTCAACGGTAGTGCTTTGTTAATGATTGGAAATTGATGTTTACAGTACTGCATTATATCACGTGTTCTTAAGCATATTTCGGAGTGCAGGATATGTGAATGTTAACGTTTGCTATGCTAAGCTTCACTTTTATTTCTAGAATGTGTTGTCTCCGGTTCACTGCTTAGCAGAATCCTAAAGCCACTTGCACTTTCAATTAGGGCGGTTTATGTGAGGCCAAAAACATCAATATGTGCGAGCCTGCTGGATAAATCAGATGTGGAATTCATGGGATTATGCATACGATTCCAAGTGCCTGTATTCAACATGAGATGTATGCAGAACACGCACATTTGTCAACATCTGTGGCATTTTATAAATGGCTTTGTTTTAGTTTAAATTATACTGACTCTATACAACTGTGGCTCAGCGCAAGATGTCATTGTGAAAACAAATTTCCCACCAACTCGACAAATTCTACTGTCAGATTCTATCATGCATTCATGTATACAGTTTATTGGCTATTGACATTTTAACAGTGGTGTAATTAGTGAATATTACTGTACTGGGCAATACCATTCACAATGATAAAAGCTTAAACATTGAATCTTGATTTTAAGCTTTCGTGACTGCAGGAATCCATACTCTCTGGTTCGTTCGGTAAAGTCACGTAGGTAGAAAAAAATAATAAAAGAACACGACGTTTCCGGTCGCAACACAAGCGTCCGTCTTAAACATTGAATTATTATAACAATGTATAGAGCATATACTACCTGTATTGAAATGGTTATCAATTTGGACATATTTTATTTCATTATTATGTATATACAAATAATAGTGTTTCCTTGTCTAAAGCAAAAATGTACAATTGGTGTATAGTATTCGGCAATCCTACTTATACGACCTTGCGGTATTTTATAATTCGTGTAAAAATGTAAGACCAGAATGGAAACAGGTCAAATAATATTAATCTCATGGGATCCTAAACATGCACACCGTTAGCAGAGAACCAAATAGTGAGAAAGAAGAAAAATGAGACATCATGTATCCGGTGTAATGCAGTCCCTTTCAGCGAAGGACAGCATTCAAGGCCATCAAAAATGCAATACTGTATATACTTAAGTTTGAGGTGGTCCTTAGAATAAAACATTAATTATTGAGGGTATGGATGAAGGTTTCAGCAGATAATGGGCCAGTGTGTTGATGGAGATGGGAAATGTTGCCAACGTGCAAATTTGGCAACATGAGGTCTTACAAAGACAATCAATATAATATGAGAAGGTGGGCTCAGGTTTGAACAGCTCATAAGCAGCGTATTAACCATTTTAACACATTTGAGATTACTTGTCATGGAATTCATAGTAATCTTTTGTGACTTTGTGTGACTTGTATCATGGAATTCCAAACTTGTGCTGCCCTGGCTGCTTGCGTCCTTGTAGTGGCAGAGTGGCTGAAAGTGTTAACCTCTCTCTCTTTGTACTTTCCTCTTCTACCCGTCTATCCAAAATAATACGCTATAGATCATTGTCATCTCTGTGCAGAATACAGCCAAAAAAGAAAAAAAACATGTCATCGTTCAATGTCTCTTTAGTATACATTTATTTCACACACTTGATCTAGTATGTCATAATCTGGTTTAAGTCTTAGTAAATAATATATATTTTGTAATAAGTAGATATCTGTTTATTGTAGATATGTAGTGCTTATATAAAAGTTTTAGTTCATCTAGTGTTGAGGCAGCAAAATATATAAAAAGAGAGATTGGATGATATAATGTTTGGTTGATTACATATGAGTTTTGCCAGAGTAAAACTATCTTTAAATCTTAAATATTCCCAAAGTTTAGCTCGTGAAAAAAATACTTTTCAAAAAAGGTAGTCAATAATATAATACAGTAATACTGGTAAGAACCTCCTGGTTACACCAGCCCACATGGGATTATTGTGTCCGTCGTGCAGGGAGGGGCTGGGTGGGGAGGGTGGGGCTGGGTGGGGAGGGGAGGGTGGGGAGGGGCTGGGTGGGGAGGGTGGGGAGGGGCTGGGTGGGGAGGGGGGGGGGCTGGGTGGGGATGGGCTGGTCACCCCGTGGTGCCCTTATAAAACTCAACGTTTAACTTACTCACGGCAGCTTGTGCCCACCCTCACAGTCGGGCATATTTGTGGTATACACCACGCCGCCGTTGACCCTGGCCATTGACAGAGCAACCCAACGTTCCTACCAGCTCCCTCCGCAGGAATGTGTTTGTGAACCCCAAGGATGTACCTACAAACCATAACCTCACCCAAATGAAAAAAGGCAGATGAGCTCTCGGTGACTTTTATAAACATCGCCTAGCCGCTGCAGGGGTGTGTTACATGAGGAATTGGCTGGGGCAGAACCTGACAAGTATGGAGAGTATGCATGAAGGGGTCGGTCAATCCCTGGAGCCTGGCAGGATGGCCTGCTCCTACCTGAAGGATAAACCAAAGAGACTGAAACGCTTGTGGTGTGTGAGCTGTACATTATATATATAGAGAGAAACGTTAAAAACAAAACTAGTGAGGCTTCGACCTCTAATCCAATCACACTTAATAATAAAGGAAAAACCCCTCCCTCATAATTTATATAAAACGAATAAACTGGCCCTCCTGGAGGAATAAGAGCATCTAAAGAATAAAAAAACATAATCGATATCTATGGCACTATAAAGATGTTTCAGGACATCAGAGACATCGATGACATCCCGGGGCATCATTTCAATAAATACCCCCAAATTATAATTGCACTTCAAAACAGTAACATGGACCTCAACCCAAACACACCAACTGCTGCAATGGCTACATAACCCATTTCCCCCTTAAATATATACATAAAAGGAGCCTATAACATTCCAATAAGAGGACATAAACCCACGAGAGCTAGCACAGGGGCCTGATGGAAACAATCCCCACCATCTCTCTAACGACGGTACAAAACGACGCGATGGGGTCAGATCAGCACCACTCAGACTTATCGAATAAAAATTCCAACATGGGAGATCCCTCACGAATCAGAAGAGAGACAACAATTACCAAAAAAAAGTCCCTAGATTTCCCCATATGCCCCCCGACACAATACCCACGTACGACGAGAACACACTCTGGTCCAGTCACGCAATTCAAGAATCCGATACCCAAATCTGCAGTACGAAGAGAAATCCAACTCCACTGCACTCACTTCCACTTCTTGAACGACAACGGCTAATACACCACCAACATACTATGTTTTTAAATAATCAACATCGCAGCTCGGAAAGTGATACCACCTCATAGCGAGATACACAACCCCCCACCCATCAATCACACGTTGGAGCAACACGCTCTACAACCTATCAAGAACACCTGAGCTTTCAAATAATAAATACGATCACAGATAACCATAATACCGCTTCCCACTTCGTATGTAATCCCCCAGACTTATTAAATATCATGCAAAATCAGCCTCTTCCTATATCATGTAATAAAAACATGTATTTGTCAATAACACTGCCTCAAAAGGAAAAGTATATATAATAGTATACTTTGGTTCTTTCGGTAAAGTCACGTAGATAGAAAATAAAATAAATGTTTAACATTTTTTTAATTTCTAATTTTTGAAAATTTTATTTTAATTTTCTATCTACGTGACTTTACCGAAATAACCAACGAATATGAATTCCTGCAGTCACGAAAGTTTTAAGTCACAATATATATAATAGGTGATGCTCGAGGCAATGGCCATTCTCCATGAACACTGACATGGCACGTAAATACCATGCAGATAGCGCCGATGAATACTGACGATTCTCCCCCACCCTGTCCACCCTCCTCTCTCAACCTTAAACCACCCCGTGGAAGGTCAGGGACAAAGGCACTCACACAGATGCAAGGTCCCACGGACACCCACACACACACTACAAGACACTCATTTGCAAGTCATGCTGTAGTTGATTTGAGCTTATAGCTGCATGTAAACTGATCGTCGACAAATAAAGTGAAAAAGAAAGAACATTAAATTTCGATTTAAAGCTTTCGTGACTGCAAGGATTCATCTTCTTGGTTCTTTCTACGTGACTTTACCGAAAGAACCAGAAGAAAGAACATTGTTAGTTTGAGAGACTATGGTATAGGAAGGGGCTGATTTTAAGTTTTGTTGTCTGGACAAAACATTACGTAAGACAAATTTAAAAAAATGAGAAGGCTAGTAGATTATTAGAGGCACCAACACAATGTGCAAGACTGTCCAGAAGGAAAGCATGAGCAATAATATCAATGGATAATCTAGGATCAATGAAAGACAAATAAGGAAACTGAGTCATGCTCAGAGGAGGAGCATGAGGCAGTCTGAAGGTAACAACTTACAGCTCTTTATACGCAATGCCAGACTTACCTTTGACAACAGCCAAGGCAGTACATCATAGAGCAATGTCAGATTTAAATGTGCACATTCACTCGAAAAGAGCTACTATTTATTACTTTTATTTCATGCAATTCCAAATTCAAAATGCAGTGCAAGCCACACATTCGAGTGAAAGAGGTTCACACGAGGTTCTGTCCAATGTCATGCACTGCTGTTCTGGGCAGATACGTTCTGGCAGTGAGCTGAAGCGATGGAGTTAGTCATGCCTTGAAATAAGAGACGGCAGGGTTTTATATATATATATCTCATCCCTTGTTAAGCCATTCCCGTTTTGTCAGCCTTCTGCTTTTCTCAATGATTGCACACATTTTATTTGTTAATTGGAAATTACACTTTCTGTCATTAAACTTTAATTAAACGTCCTGGACAATATAAGGGGGTCACTTGTGGCAACGGGTGAGTTAAATAGGACATGTAATGCTTTGATAGCAATTGTTGCTTCTTCAGGCGAACTTCCCATTTCTTTATATATATCTCTCAAATTAAACATGGGATAGAGTTTTATTCAGCTATGTTGCACGGACAATTCCATGGTTACACATTGCCATTCATCTCTCAAATCAACATATCAATGTGCCTAATGGGGGACATTTTCCATCAGGGAATATTACCTGCTGTGGCATATGCATGTGAAGTACCGTTGATGACTCTTGGACACCGTTGGTGAGGCACACGTATTTATTCCGTACAAGTAGTCACAACTGTGGACATACAATACTAGAGGGGGTATCGGCCCCCTCACCCGGCTAGCTGGGAATACACTGCTAGCTATCTCTGACCTACCTCCTAGTCCTCCACTAACGGGCTAGGGGAGGCTGTCTGGCCCGACACTGGTAAGTCGGGCTACGGTACCCGGAGTCCCAGAGCACTAGCTCTGGTTCTCGGGACCACGCCGCTGGCTCGGTCCTGCGCGGCCCTGACAAGGGCGGCGTCCCAGGGGAGTCCAGGGCTCTAGCTAGACGATCTTCGGTCTTCACTGGTTTAGCTTTAACATTCTGCCCCGAACCCTCTGACACATCCCCCTTTATACTCCACCCCCGCTGAGGGGTGGGGCCCCGGGCTGCCTGGTGCGGACGTCGTTGAGAGCACCCCCTCCGTGCACTCACGTAGCCTTGCCCACTGTGTTTGTTTCCCATAAGCTGCCATGCATAACGGCTCTCTCTCTAACACCCCTACATCACCCCCCCCCCCCCCCCCCGCATAGCTTGCAGCCGTCCCGGCTGCCAACATGCAAAAAAAACGACAATAAAAGCGCATTTACCCCCTGACCGCGCGTATGCCTCACTATTTTTCAACATAACGCGAAGAGAACAACAACAAGAACCAGAAAACCCCGAAGGGAAAACAACCCGACGCACCCCCCCCGAATAAATACGAATTCCGTAAAAGCAACGTATATACAAATCGCAAGGAACCCCCAACACACACACAACACAACACAATGTGCCAGGAGCACACCACCGACGCAGCGCACAGTAACCATACACGTGAAAATAAAAACAAAAAAAAATGTCTTCTTTTTGTGCATCACAAGAGTCTGCACATTCTTGCGCGCGTCCTTGCCGCAGGCCCGTCACACGGGGCAACCCCGGATGGCGGACCATCCGGTGGCAGCTGTCCATTTCGAAGTGAGTCTGCACTTGATGTCGCGAGACCCTCGGCATCCCCCGTAGGGGTTGTTGGGCGGGAGCCCGTCATTCCTGGTGCACCTGGGGGCGGGACAGCCGGCAACACGTCAGGCGAGAGCAGCAGAGACGGACCCTTTGAATCGGCCGACCCCCCACATGTTTGGCCACGCGTGTGTGGAGTGGGGCCTCGCACCGCAACGAAGGGTTTCAGCCTAGAGGGGTGCACAAACCACCGGCGCTTCCCCCATTTGATGCGAACGCACTGAGGCCGCAAAACCTCGACCACCTCGACGGGGCCCCGCCACGGCCGCACCAGTTTTGAGGAGGTCGCGAGTGGTACCTGGGGACAGTGCAGCCATGCCCTGTCCCCCGGCTTCCACTGTAGCACGTGCGCGCGACCCAGTCTGAGGCGCTCATTCGCTTTCTGACGCCTGTCGGAATTTAGCATGGCAGCATCCCGTGCCTCAGTCAATTTCGCAAGGTTAAATTTAACATGGTCGGCCAATTTAGTTTTTCCCAGCGGCGCGGGGATCTGCAGCTGTGCCCGAACAGATGGGTCAGGTTCGCGGCCATACATGAGGAAGAAGGGTGAAAATCCCGTCGCAGCATGGGGGGCCAATCTGTATGCTGCCAGGACCCCTTGAATTTGCAAGTCCCAATCGGTCTGTGAGTCCGAAACCTGCTGCGACAACATAGACGTGATGGTTCGATGCAGACGCTCGACCATCCCGTCAGTTTGCGGGTGATAGGGAGAGGTACGAATTTTTTTCGTTCCCAGGAGCTCACAGACCTGTTGGAGGAGTTTGCCGGAAACATTTTTTCCCTGGTCGGTCAGCAGCCGCTCCGGAGCACCTTTGTCCATGACGTAACCTTGGACAAAGGCCTCCACGATGGCTGCTGCCGACTGGTTGGCCAGGGGCCAGGCCATAGGCCAGCGCGTAAAGTATTCCACCCCGGTCAACAAATATCTATTGCCCCTAGGGGTGGCGGGAAATGGCCCCAGAATATCCAGCGCGACAAGTTCGTTCACTCTGGAGACTCTGATAGACTGCAAGGGCGGGTTTGACTCCCGTGCTGGTGGTTTTCGCTGCGCACACCGAGGGCATGATGCCAACAGATCTGCGACATCCCTCGTCATGCCTGGCCAAAAAAAATCAAGCTGGAGCAAGGCGAGGGTCTTTTGGGTACCCAGGTGGAGGAGGCGCTCATGAGCAGCCCACACCACCCTACCCCGTAACCCAGAAGGGACCACCAGCCGGTGTCGATGGGATTTCCCGTCCCAATGCATCAGCAACCCCGCGTGCATTTCCCATGCGTCGGCATCACCCGTCCCCCGCCCCGCCTCCCCGGCGCGACGAAGCGATGCGAGGAGGGAGGTATCCTCCATCTGGAGGCGCCCCCATTCATTAACAGGCAAACCCAGCAGGGAATCTTTTCCCTGTTGTGCGATAGAATTTGGAAGCAATGTTTCGTCGTCGTCGGCGGCGGCCGCCAGGACTGGAACCGGCATGTCCCCTGCTGGCTTGCAACGTCCCGACCCCAGGAGGCATGCACATTCGGAGGTGGTTGGCATGCGCGACAGAGCGTCCGCGTTGGTGTGGCGAACGCCCTTACAGTAGGTGGTTTCGAAATCAAAATCCTGGAGGATCTCCAACCATCGGGACAATTGTCCTGATGGCTGTTGAACTCGCAGGGCGTACTGCAGTGCCGCATGATCTGTGCGGACGGTGAAATGCCAACCGTACAGATATGGGCGATACTGTTGGATGAAATAGACAATTGCCAACAGTTCCCTACGGGTGACACAATATCTTTGCTCCGCTGGAGACAACACCCGACTGCCGTACGCAACCACCCGTTCCACGCCGTCAACCACCTGGGAAAGCACGCCCCCAATACCCGTGTTGCTCGCATCGGTGTCGAGCAAAAATGGTTCCGAAAAATCGGGGTAAATCAAGGGAGGAGCTTTTACCAGGGCGTCCCGAAGGGAGCAGAAAGCAGCCTCCTCCTCCTGACCCCAGTGGAACCGAACCCCTTTTGATGTTAAAGCGTGTAGGGGTTTGGCAATCGTCGCAAAATCAGCGACGAACCGTCGGTAATACGACGCGAAGCCAATTAAACTCCTGACCTCTCCCACCGAGGTGGGAGTCGGCCAGGAGCTGACACACTGCGTTTTGGCGGGATCGGTAGCAATACCTGAGCGCCCCACGATGTGCCCCAAATAACGCACCGAATCGCGTAACAAATGACATTTTTGGGGTTTGAATTTCAAATTAGCAGCCCGCATCTTTAGGAAAACCGCCCGCAACCTCTGGAGATGTTCGTCAAAAGTTTTACTAAAGACGATAACGTCATCCAAATAAATCAGGCACGACTCCCATTGCAATCCAGCCAAAACCAATTCCATCAAACGCTGGAAAGTTGCCGGCGCTGAGTGTAAGCCCATCGGCAACCGGTTGAATTGGAACAGGCCGTGCGGTGTACGGAAAGCAGTTTTAGGCTTTGAATCATCGTCCAGAGGAAGCTGCCAGAATCCCGAAAGTAAATCCAGTGTGGAGAAGAATCGCGCTCCCGCCAAGGCATCCAGCGATTCGTCCATCCGTGGGAGCGGGTATGCGTCGGCAACCGAAATTTTGTTAAGGCGCCGAAAATCAACGCAAAACCGCAACGAGCCGTCCTGCTTTTTAACCAGGACGATCGGCGCTCCCCAAGGGCTGGTGGAAGGAGAAATTATGTCGGCGGCTAACATGTCATCAATAGCCGATTTGACATGGTCCTTTTCGGCGGGACTTAACCGAAACGGATTCTGGCGTATTGGCGCGCTGTCACCCGTGTCAATATGGTGACGCAGCAGATGAGTGCAACCCAAATCGTATTTGTCCCGACTGAAAACGTCGGAAAATTCCCGCAGTAGCGTTCTAAGCTGTTGGCGCTCTGAATTTGACAGGTCCGTCGATCCCGCACAAAGCGCATCGAGCCACCCTCCATCGCTGTCCGAATGTGGGTGCGGCCGGGGAGCAGTGCCGACGTGATTCGCAACAGGTTCCTCGCAGGGCACCGGCGTCGCGTGAGCAAGCACCGTCCCTTGAGGAACTACCACTGTCTGCGACCCCACATTGAGGACCACGATGAAAGGGTCCCCGTCCCCTCTTACGACGGTCTGGGCCGGAATCAAATGAGGTCCACTAACCCCGGCCCTAGATGGTCCCAGCAGAATTCCCTGGTCCCCAATGCCCTCAGCGAAGGGCCGACGAAGTTTTAGAGGCACCAACATTTGAGCTCCCGGCGGCACACTAACTGTTTTAACGACGAACGCTGGTACTGTTACGAACGCCGTCCGAGCCGCAGTAGGGGAAGGCAGGAACGCCATGCGTCGTCCCGACGGGAGCTCAATGCATCCCTGGTCTATTAAAATACGAATCGGCATTTTGCCCAAGAAGTCCGTCCCCAGCAGGCACGGAACCGCCAGCGAGGAGGAAACAAAAATCGGGCCCGACAATTTGATATCCCCGATACAAATTTGCGCTCGAATCTGTCCAATGATGCCAAGAGAGCCCCCGTTAGCAGCATAGAATGGGACGTTAACCGGCAGTAAAGGACGGCTCTGGACAGGTAGAATATTGTAAATGAGTTCGGAAATGATGGTCGCCGATGCCCCCGTATCGACCAGGATGCATACCTCCACCCCGTCAATGTGTCCCACCACGACGACCCCGACGACGCGGCCACAACGCGATGGGCCAACATGGACCACTGCCTGGGTTCGATTTGAGTCCCCATAGTGGTGCGTGTTGGCCCGTCGCAGCGCAATGTCGGCCCCCCGTTCGTTGCGGTGTGCGAGTGTGTGACGAGTGTGTGCTTGGGCCAAACATGAGGGGTGCCGCGACTCGCCGGATTATGTTGATGGAGCTTGGGAGGAGGAGGGCCGGCGTCCTGTCGAGGCGTCGTCCCGCGCTGCCGAGGAGAGCGGCACCCCGAGGCGACATGGCCCCGGACGCCGCAGTTGAAGCAACGCGGGAGCGCCGGCGGCGATGACGGACGGTCGAAGCGGCTCGACCCATCCCGGCCCGACCGTGCTCCCGTCCCCTGCTGCCGTCGACGGTCGACGGCGTAAACCTCCTCCGCCGGGAGGGTGGCTGCAGCCACCGCACGCCCGGCCGCTGCCCTGCTGGCTTTCCGACGCTGTGACAGCAGGTTGGCGTGGAGGAGCCGCGCAGCCTGGAGGGAACTCATCTCCGTGTCCTCCTGTGCAACGACGGCGATGTCCAGGTCGTCTGCCAGCAGGAGGATTTTTTCTGTGACCATGGCGTCCACGCCGTCGTCGTCCATTCGAGGGAAGGCCGTCTTCGCCAGTGCCAGGAGACTCGTCCTGTACGCCAGGGGCGACTCCTTTGCACCCTGCTGGCGATCGTAAAACTGCTGCCTGCATTCCGCTGAAGGTCCGTAGACCCCGGCCAGCAACTGCAGCGCCATCTGTAGCGTGGAGCGCTTCTCCCTCGGCGCCGATGTAAGGGCGGCGAGTGCGTCGCTGTCGAGGAGCGCCGGCAGCGCGCAGAGAGCCTCAGCATCCGACCACCGTGCCATTTCTTGGTGGGCGAGGAAGCGTCGCTGGAAGCCGCCCCAGTCGCCCTCCGCGCCAACAAACTCTTTGAGCGGAGGCAGCCGTTGGTGCAGCGCAGTGGTCGCCATGGAAGCTCGCAGGCTGCTGTCCCCATAACTCGGCTGCGCTTCTGCGCGAACGGCAGATGGTATCGCCTGTCGCAGCCGTGATGACGCTCCCTCCGCTGGAGGTGACGCGGCAGCCCCAGCGAGAGCGATGTTGGACCCGAGGTTCAGGCCGGCCATGCCCTCAGCAGCTGCTGCGGCGATGGCGGGAGATTCAAAGTTTGAATCCGTTGAGATGGCGGGAAGGCGCATCGGACATCGGTTCTCCTTGCCCCGTGGTGGTCCACCAGCCCCCAGCCGCGTGATGTGTTCGAGTGTGGCGGCAGCGGCGTAAAGCAGCTCCGCCAGCCTCGCGTGAGCCAGCCTCAGCCCTTCTGATGGCGGCTCCTCTTCATCCTGATGCCCCGGTAAGAATGCGTCCGGCCCCGGCTGCACGATGTCTTGTTGAGCCGTCTCGGGCTCGACAATTTCAGCGGTGTCCTCCACCTGCGGTACTCCGGCTCGAGCTGTCCGGCGCGTGTCCATGTTCGTAGTTGTTCTGACACCAGATGAAGTACCGTTGATGACTCTTGGACACCGTTGGTGAGGCACACGTATTTATTCCGTACAAGTAGTCACAACTGTGGACATACAATACTAGAGGGGGTATCGGCCCCCTCACCCGGCTAGCTGGGAATACACTGCTAGCTATCTCTGACCTACCTCCTAGTCCTCCACTAACGGGCTAGGGGAGGCTGTCTGGCCCGACACTGGTAAGTCGGGCTACGGTACCCGGAGTCCCAGAGCACTAGCTCTGGTTCTCGGGACCACGCCGCTGGCTCGGTCCTGCGCGGCCCTGACAAGGGCGGCGTCCCAGGGGAGTCCAGAGCTCTAGCTAGACGATCTTCGGTCTTCACTGGTTTAGCTTTAACATTCTGCCCCGAGCCCTCTGACACATCCCCCTTTATACTCCACCCCCGCTGAGGGGTGGGGCCCCGGGCTGCCTGGTGCGGACGTCGTTGAGAGCACCCCCCCCGTGCACTCACGTAGCCCCGCCCACTGTGTTTGTTTCCCATAAGCTGCCATGCATAACGGCTCTCTCTCTAACACCCCTACACATGTATTGTAAACATGGACAATAACTGGACAAACGTTGAAAACAAATCACAGAGAGGTGCATTTTTTTTAGACAGGGTTAAGAAGTCTAAGAAATGCAATAATACATTGTGACGAATACGGCCAATGTTTCCGCCCCAATTGGGTCTTAAGAAAAACATTGGCGAAACTCCTATATTTCATAGGTGTTCACAGATCAATGAAGTTGCAGGTCATTGAGGATTTCAGGGGAAGTGCTAATCCCTCCCATCATCCACGGGACACTGTAACGGCATGACATTTGTAATCATGGATCATAGGACTCACGTCCACATTGTGCAGCAAATTATAGGATCCGCGAGTGTGTCTCCTCCAATATCACTGCGGATTTTATTTCATTTCGACTGGTTTACCAATATTTCTATATTTTCTCTCTTTTAGTATTGGCGCTCTTCAGCGTTTAATACATTCTTCTTGGTTTACATCACGAGGGCCTCAGGTGCAGATTCTAGGTTACTCAATTTGCATCACTGAGCCTTACTCTCTCCATATGTATGATTATTTGAAAAAGTTCGCTTGGATCTTGGCCATGTATTTTGACATTACCTATCCTGCAGGCGGGCAGAGCAGCAGGTTTCTCGAGCTTGGAATGACCTGTGGCCTGGAATTGGGGGCAAACATACCTCAATTTATTGTGTCCCTTCTACATTACTTTACCGAAATAACCAAGAATATAACTTCATATAAGTTACTGTACACAATATTTGCATGCATACTGCATTATTTATTGATAGAAAAATGAATATGATGATACTCGTGACTTTACCGAAAGAACCAAAGAGTATGGATCCTTACAGTCACGAAAACTTCAAATCTAGAAAGGGTCTTACAGATTAAATTGCTTAACCCGAGCCATGAATGCCCTAATATTTGCATTGTCTGCTGTGCTCTTTGCCTTTCGGCGTTCTTTGGTCTAACAGTGGTGTGAAGGTCATGAAAGAAGTGTCGGCCAATCAGTTTCAAGGACAACGGATACATTATCAAAGCATGTTTGTTTGCATGGTTTACCGCAATCATGTGTGGTTAATGCAGACGTATTGCCTTGCGACGGTTGCCTATTTAGTGTTTGAACATCTTAACACCAGTATTCTTGACGGATTGTTCATTTTTTCACCAAAAAGTGTCCTATGAATTTTGCTGAAAAGCATATTTTGTAATTTCCACCATTAAACTCCATCACTGTTTGTATTTCATCGTGTGATTTGTACATTTTCACAGGTTGGGTCCAATGGGGCCTGATGACACCAGGTCAATCATCCAATCCGATTCATGATTTCGTAGATCTGATTCCTTGATTTGGACCGATCCATTACTCTGATACAGATCAGATGTTTATTACTATATTGTATAATAAGGTATGAAATACATATCAAGAGAAAAGTATGCTGAATACTTTTTTAGTTGTAGTTCGATTACTCTCGTTATTTATTTCTCAATATATAATGATAATTATATACACTCAGAGTATATATATGGAAATAAACCAATATATGCCCAATGACCTGGGATCACTACATAAAATAATAAAAGTTAAATAAATATTGAAAAAAAAACGTATCTATGAAATAGACTTTGTTTACAATATGAGATATATATTTATCAACCTGGTTCTTACACTCCAGTATTTCCTATTCCACAAAAAAAACAATCTCAGCATTGCAACGCCCACAATCTCACTCCTGCAAAATTACAGGAGTCACTCTCGTATAGGCACTCTCCTTACAGCTGCTCCTCAAAACCCCACAAAAAACATAATTAACTCTCGCTGACCTCCAGAGTCCTTCTATATCCTTCACCTACCCCTCTTGCAAACTGAAAAATAGACCCGTCTATTGAAAGTCTATTGGTAAACAAGATTGGCAGTTGTACACAACTCTCAACTGATACCTTACTATCACCTATTGATCCTTATTTCTCATAACACTAGGCCCCTCTGTAATGCCTTACAAAACTACACGCAAACAAAAATCCCGTAAACCCACTCAATACAAACCAATGAAAAGCACATCCCAGAAAATCAGCCGTAACCAAACACACTCTATTTTTTTGTCCACAGTTTACACTCTCATCCGTGTGTTTCCTGGCTGAAACCCCCCAATGTGACATACTACATTAGTAATCAATTAATCAATTAAAATCAATGTTTACACTCACAATTCATTCATGAAACATGCGTTTGAGAATCAATTATCTTCAACGACTACATATTCTTTGTGCTCCACGATTGTAAACATATACACACATATATGTCAAATCATTCATCAAATTGAAACCCCTGGAGCCGTTATAGATTCCAAATGCTCTGCAGTGGTAAAAAAGCAAAATCGATCAGTGAATCGACTCATGACCCCATATATGTACTGTATGTTGAACTTCTTTCACGCCGGAGGTAAAATAAATGTGCTAATCAGATGTGTGGGGGAAGGACAACTAACTAAACACAAAAAGCAGTTCTGAAAGAAATTAGTTTTCAATTTCCTGATGTTGACACATTTTTGCAGAATTTATTTTTCAATCGACATAAGATCGTTGAACCAACCTTAATTTGAATGTCACATTTCTGCTGTATGACAGTCGCAGTGAGCTACTCTCTTTTACGTATAAATACTGAAAATTAAGTTCTGACCAGCATGAACTGTATGTATCATACTCTCCATAGGTTTGAAGGCACATAACATCTTCCAAAAAGAGACTGCATCTCAATGGGCTCCCATCCTTTTGTTAAATATTACTCTATGTGGTTGAATATAGCATCCTCCTGCAGAGCCTTGTTGATCAGTCAGACCCCTGTAGGAACCAAGCTGGTGATTCTTTGTCGCAAGAAATGTCAAATACGGTCGTTTTTCTTTTCTTTAAAACTCGCTTAAGGTCACGTCTCTGTACCACTCGAATGCAGAAAATACATCCCGATAGGATGATGTCAGTGTGGGCTCCATCATACTGCAGCGAGATAATGTTTCAGGTTTGGTTGACCCAAGGTGAATACTCAAATTCGACCAATGCAATTCATGTTACAACAATATCCTTTCTGTGTTTTAAGATGTTTTCATCAGTGGCATAGCACGATGAAATTATCCGAAATCGAAAACTGTAATGAAACACGTCACACATTCTATCGAGTTGAGTTATTTTGAAACTGTTATTCTGAATACATTAAAGCTAAGGTGTATAGAGTAGTAATATTTTTGCATAGAAATGAAGACAATCAGATCAAGAAGCCCTTAAAGGAACTTATGGGTACTGTGTGTGACACTGAATGGCAAAGGGATTAGCTTGACTTCCGATAGGCTAGAAGCAATTGTATGTTTAAATATTCAATGTTAGTAGCATTGGCCATGCTAGCGGAATTAGACGTGACATAGTGTCCCTGTGATCATGTTTAAATGTGGTTTGTTTACACTGGGCACTTTTTCAGGCAATATTTGTGCACATGTAATTAATATTTTTATATTGTTTAACTCAATGATATTTGTTACTGGAGCTGTGCATTCATTGAATTAATGAGCTAGGAGTTAGGTGGTATATTTCCGCAACAACAGCCACATTTATTTATTTATTTGTATTCAACACAACTGTTTCGGTAATATCTCCAGATATATAAATATGCACGTGACAACAGCAAAGACTGCTGTCACCTGGGATTGCAATAAATGCAAGTGATGACCTATCACACATAATTGCTTTGCACTTTAGCTTATTTACAACCTTACCACGATAGCATTTGCTTGCCTTTGACATGAATGTTCACCGACACGTTCATGCAAAGTCTCGGTATTTTTATTCTAATAAAAAAACATAAGAAATGTGTTTCAAGGGAGTCATGGTACCACCACTACTAATACTACTGTACAGCTACATTTTATTTGGCAATTTAAAGCAGGGGCCCATTCCTGAAGGGCATTGAGCCGGAGGAATCCACGTCTGTGGATGGAAATGAATGGAGTCTCACAGGGTCTAGAATAGGTCCTCTGCACACACTTATTCAACCGTCATAGAGCAGACATTCTTCTTTACAAACACCGCCCGAGCGCAGCATTTATATTCTTTGACCCAGAGGCACAGCTCAGAAACACACGCCGCTCATAAAAATGTATCATCGCAAGGCAGAGATTTTATACACGTAAAGTAGGATTAATTAGACGAGAATGTGGTACCAACTTACATGGACTGTGCAATATAATTCGAGTAATAAATTATATCGGAAAGATTTTTCAATTAAGCTCAATGAGACGTGTTGTCTCATTGGGCTCTTGCAAGCCTTCAATGAAAGAGATTATTGGTTAAATAATACTAAAAGCTTCTATGACGATTACTTTTACGGTAATTGTAATTGGTTGACTTGCTAAGAGCCTTTATGATTGATATTAATAGTAATGCAAAAGGTAAAGGTTGCCCATTCATCTCTGTGGCTATAATTTACTGCATCTCAATTGGTCTGTCAATCAACTTGCTGCTGTGTCTGTTTACCATGTATTTCTCAACTAAATATAGAATCATTTACAAATACATCTTACACTGAATAACATAATGATATATAAAGAGTGACATGTACAGTAGATAGATTTTCATGATGACAAAATGATGAACATACTCTTTAGAATTTCGATTTAAAGCTTTCGTGACTGCAGGGATTCATCTTCTTGGTTCTTTCGGTAAAGTCACGTAGAATGGAAATAATAAAATAATAAAAATAAAACATTATAAAATAATTATCACGACGTTTCGGCCACAACGCAAGCAGCCGTCCTCACGTGGAGAACAGGTCTGTCGAGAAGACAGCGTCTGAATGAGTCTGAATGAATTCAGACTGTCTTCTCGACGGACCTGTTCTCCACCTAAGGACGGCTGCTTGCGTTGTGGCCGAAACGTCGTGATAATTATTTCATTATGTTTTATTTTTATTATTTTATTATTTCCATTCTACGTGACTTTACCGAAAGAAGCAAGAAGATACTCTTTAGAAGTTTGTATAAATAGCACCAAAGATATGTGTGCTCTCAGTATAGCCCGTAGCATAACAACTTTAGCATTATTGCAATACGTTACAGTGCACTGTAGTCGAGTTCCCACAGACATTTACAAAACTTCCACAGCAAGGTAAAGGTATATCATGGGACCTTTTTGCCAGTATCAACTTATGAACAATAAGACTAGGTATTTACACCATTGGAACCTAATTTGCCAGTAAAAAAGTGTGATAATTGTTTTTTTACCCTTCTATCTGGCAACAAAACTGACATCTTTTTTTGTTTGCATTATGACTGCAGGTATTGTGGTCTATGTAAACATGACTCCTTGTAAAAAAAGGTGTCAGTTTTGTTGCCAGATAGAAGGGTAAAAAAACCAATTATAATAAGAATAGGTGTTCTTAGGTCTTTCGGTAAAGTCACCTATCTACGTGACTTTACCGAAAGACCTAAGAATATGAATTCCTGCAGTCACGAAAGCTTTAAGTCAAGATTGAATAAGAATAGGTTTTACCCTTTCCTTGCAAAAGGTATCTATTTGGCATGTGAACATCTTAACACCCTGTTTTATTGCGAAAAAGGGGTAAAACTATTCTTATTCTTCAAAGCAAGTTGAAGGCGCTCACACCACTGCTAGGCGGTAGCGCCTCCACTAGAGGGAGTCGTCGAGAGCTTCTCTAGAGGACATCAGTGTAGTCTTCCCTGCTGGGCAGATGTCTTGGAAGAGGAGGGGTGTAACCCTCACTTTGACCCAGCACACGTCCGTGGTGTACCCCGTTTGGACGGAGGTTTAAGAAACTTGCCCATTGTTTCAACTGTCACGTCGGGTGGTGGGAGTTTGAAGGGTGGTGGTGGTGGTGGTGGTGGTGAATCTGCGATCTATGCATTACGAGTCCAGCTACACCACAACAGCATCACGGATGGCAAACGTTGCACTAACCTCACCGATGATTCGCTTAGCAACATTGTGCTGCACTCATCAATTAAAAATGTTTGGAAACATTGTGGTGGCGAATTGAAGACGTATTCCATGAAAGGTGTTATGCTTCGAACATGATAAATAACATATGTTTTAAGCAGTCATGGCATAAACATGCATTTTTAATTGTAATTAATTTTATTCCAAATCCATTTGAACACAGTCTTTTTTTTCTGGCCAGAAATTTTAAACATTGTTTCTAGACCAAACTCAGGAGCCTGTTGGTTTGTATTTTGTGACCTCAATGCTGCATGTCTATGGCCAATGAGTTTTATAGTTGCTGAGTGACGTAACTGTGTAGCCATTAGCGATGAGTTAATTCGTTAACTGATACCCATACTGCTTCTTCATGAAAAGCGGCAAAGAAGTCTGTATACAACAAAGATATCAGTTATTTACAAAAAAGTACTTTACAAATTCAATGCAAATCCCTGAGTTATCATCAAGGGCTAACTGAAGCTCAACGTATTTATGTTAAAATCGTGATGGTAGTACTTTTCAACAAATAAAAGGGTTGCTCTTCCATCATGATATAGGAGCGGTATGTGGTACTGTGTATGATTGTAATATGGTACGCTGTGTTCTTACATCCATGTTTTATGGGATTTTATATTTAACATGACATCAATACAGATACACATGAACTGCAGGGTTATATTTAAACTAATGGATGTCATGTATCAGCAGGCTAAACATCAATATTGTTTTTTATAGTATGAAGCCTATGGATTGCATTTGATGAAATTGATGTAGAGATTTAAACATATAAGACAAGAAACCTTCACAGTATAATTTAAAATACTATTGTGTAACCGATGGTATACGATGGATTGCCAACATGCACACTTTGGATATTTCAGTTATTTTGGTCCTTCCTGCAGTGTAGGCGCACAACATTCAAAAGGTGACAGAGTGAGAGGCTCCACCATTGTGGTGTTAGACGACATACATTACACAAAGGTGTCACAGGCAGTGTGTGTGTGTGTTGACCTCACATTATCAGCTGGGGTCTGGGAAGATAACAAACAGTGACCCCCCCCTCTACCATTCATGCTGAACCCCTGTAACCTTAGTGTCAACCAAGATAAGAAATAAGATGCTAATTGACCTTCACTGAAACATTTGATATAATAACAGGACTGTGTTGTCTGCAAGAATTGCATATCAAGCGCATGTTGTATACCGTGAATCTCCGACAATATCGTTTTGAAAAGTAAGCAGCAAATTCTGTTCAGGATGATTTTAAATTATAAGTAAAAACAGAACAGAATTATACAAAAAAATAAGGCAATTGTGTATTTCAAAGGTAAATTGTGATACAAAGTGTTTGTGAACTTATAGTCAGTACTGTGTTACATTCCAAATAATTTTCAGCTTTTCTTAACCCACTGCTAAAGACCACCCCATGGCATGTTTATTGTGGAAGTTGTTGCGTCATACTTCACCACGGTGACCGTATGGGTTACTGAAGGTGGAGGGGGCCCCAGGACCAGTTCAGATATCGCCACCCACTGTTGACATTAGCCACATCCGGGAATTCAACTCATGTGGCGAGTTTTTTACGCAGTGCATTAAATGCTGTGCCATTGCTTTACCCAGAATTCATAGTGGAATGCGTAGTCACACTGATGAGAGCACAACGAGTGAAGGTGGGATATGGAGTGCACCCTCTTGGTTATACTGTATTATGACCCCAGTGTTACATCATAGGAGATAAAAAAAAATCACAGGATAGTTTATGCTAGAAGTAATGGTATTACAATTCTGTCATTTCAGTGCCATCCATAATACAAGCACAGAATGTGTTTATATTTCATTGCATTCTTATCAGCTTTATTGTAAACTGTAAAAAAGAAAAACAAGTTTTATATCTTTAGAATCTTACATATATAATGATTAATTTTGGACACAACATAAACATGGTTACTTAGCTACGTACATACATTATATGAGACTATCAGATTCAGAAGATAAACTAAGACAACCTCATGGTCTTGCAATGCAAGGTACACAGGGCCAGGTCTCACAGAATCAGATACGAGCATATTTGCGTTGGGTTAACATACAGGGTGTTTAAAAAGATGGACCCGATTTGAAATCGCTATATCTATGCAACCACGAACCGCCCATGAATGAAACTCTTACCACTTGAAAGGGCGGGGCATAGAGAGGGCGGGGCATAGAGAGGGCGGGGCATAGAATTTCAAATGATTACCGCTAGATGCCTCTCCCAGCGCACAAACAGCCCCTAGCCTCAGTCATTCGCAAGATACACTGCTTCAACGTTGGATAGGTCGCATGGGACCCCAAGACTTGGCGCTACACTCTTGGCCCCCAAGATCCCCAGACATCACCACACCCTGCGACTTTTTCTTGTGGGGATACGTCAACGACCGTGGTGTTTTTGTGCCACCATTAGCAACTAATCTGGATGACCTCAAAAATAGAATCACGGCAGCGGTGACTTCAGTGGAAAAAGACACTTTGAGAGGCGTTTGGGACGAATTCAACTATCGTCTCGATGTTGTCCGTACAGCAGGTGGAGGGCACATAGGAGCATTTATAAAATGGTTAGTAAACTTGATAACTCATTAAACCGTTTGTAACTTTTTGTGTAATTGTAACATGTTGCCATCGTGAAATATACTGCTTTGAAATTGGGTCCATAACTTTAAAACACCCTGTACAGTACAATGAATAAGCCATAAATACTGCACAGACAGATCAATTTAACTGTTTATGACACTTCACTACAAATAGGCACGTGTACACTATTTGTTAAAGTCCAGCATTACAGAACATGACAACAATCAATTAAACTTTATTTCTTTAAAGGCACATTTTTTAAAACCAAGTCCCCGGTATGTACAATCATATTCCATGAAAATGTAAACCTGTCTCATAAGAAGGCGTAAGTTTCTAAACTATTCTGTTACGTGAATAATATATTCCGTTATTCACATGCATCATGGTTTTGTTAGCATCAGGCATTGACTGGCTCATGGCAATTTGGTTTGATAAGAAAAGTAGGAATATGAAATGGAAATCTGAATGAGCCACACATTGCTATAAAGGGGTACAGTATAAGCAGGATTGTAGTATGATTTATTTTTTTATCTTCTGAATGGGGGGGGGGGGGGGACAGACCACTTACCTTGCACAAAGACTGAATCATTCTCTTGGAATTCAGAACACAGATAAATGCTGTCTTTTCCAAAGTGAACCAAGGTATACTGAAAACTACTATAGATTACACAGCAGAATGTAAAGTGCACATGCGAGGTGTATAAGCACTAAAGGTTGGAAATTTCATCTGTGCAATGTGTTCTGTCAGCATTTAATTCATGTTGTAGGTTATCAAGAAACCGTAAGGTAGAAAGCAATGTTTTATTGGCTTGACAGTGCATATATTGTAAAGTTAAAATAAAAAAAGAATGTTCCCATGTTCTTGGCAACACCGCATCTATAACTAAGTGCATATAAAATGTTATTACATTTTCTAAAAATATATCTTGGATCTCATGTTTTTCCTAACCTTTTGAGACTCTGGAATTGAAATATTCTGATGGTAGAAACTATAAATATTTACATACACACACACACTGTATGTCAACTTTGATGGTAATGTAGATATAAAATATTAAATATTCTCAATACAGTGTATTGAATATATAGGATTGTGCGTATATGGATTTAGTTTTTTTTAACTGAGCTGAATGCTGGCAGAGTGCCAGGAGAGAGAATTTTCAGGTTGAAAATATAAATGATTTGTGTGTAGGTGGTTGCTCAAAATGCAAATGATGTGCATACAAAAATGGCCTTAATGACATGGATCACGTGAAAGCCACACGCTTATGCATGCGTATCAGGATAAAACTGCATTTTTATTGATATCAACAATTCCCAGCTTTTCACCCATGTTTTCAAAAGCCTTTGTATGCTTTGTGCCTTAGTGGCCAGTTTTTATTTGGCTTTCTGCGACTTTGATTACCAGTAATGGGTTGACTCACAGACAAAAGCACACCCAAGACCAGAGCGGATTAAGGTTGTCTGAGGCCTGAGGGGATGTAGAAAATCACGGGCTGGTCGGAACGGGGTGTTTGAGTGTGGACCTTGAGGAAGGGAAGGATAAGAGGGTTGATGAGAGTTTAGAAGAGAAGGAGGGTGGGGCATGTTGTGAGTTATTTCGGTAGTTGGGGTGGTCGTTGTTTAAGGCTCAAGTCCATACTCATCGCAATTTGAAAGATGTGTTGCAAATATATCTATTGGCAAGTGGATGTAAAACACTGCCGGACACCTCAGATGGAGATAATCAGGGCAACATTGCCGGCCTATTACCGGCATTGTTTTTTAACTGTCACACTTCCCAATGCAGAGATTCAAGACGGCCCGTACATGCATGGGTGCTCACAAAATAGATAATTCAGAGAGATGGACGTCGCGGAAAGTCATGAGCTCGATTTTAGAAGTTGCGAGTGTGTCTCATCAAGGAGGTAGTGTGTGATAAGGAACCCTTGCTGTCAATAATGGATCACTCCCATTGCGCTACTGATTGTAACATTCAAGAACCTTGCTGATGGTGAAGCATCCGATTATTCATACGTTTTAAAACCTGAATCTTCCATTTTTAATGCAAATAATTGTTCAAATTCCCTCACTAATCATCTCATGGCCAGAGTTTGCTGTTTCAGTCCTGGTTGCACCAAATTGTAAATAGGCTCTCGTGTCTCCATGGAGCTGTTATAAAATCATAGGCTGCCAAAAGCAATCCTTCACTGGTATAGATGGGGCTGGTTATTCAGCCCTTCACCTCTTATAAATTCATATCTGAGCCAATGATGTTACCAGTGACCTTTGGGGAATGTGATGTGCCACCTTTTTTCACCAAACTTGTTTCTTTAGTCTTAAACCAAAATGCCAAAATGTCTCCATGTCCAAATAAGCATTGCCTCGTACTCATTGGTGGTCCTGAGATAGTGGCAGAAACTCTGCTTTCTTGTGTGTTTCATGAGTGAGCTCTACCAAGGAGGTTTTATATAACAAAGGAGCCCTCGTAACATAGAGTGGTACTTATTTTCTCTGATTGAAATGGATCGAGACCAGATCCAAGTTCATCATGGGACCTCCCTTGCCAGTATCCAAATAGAAGAATAGGTTTTACCCTTTCTGGTCATTAAAGATATGTTAAGATGTTAAAACACCAAACAGAAACCTTGTGCAAGGAATCATGTCTGCATTAACCACATATACTAGTGGTGAACATGCAAAAAAATCATGTTCTGGTAGTATATGCATTGTCTTTAAAACTGATTGGTCCACACCAGAGACAGCTTTCTTTAGAGCCTCGTCTCAAACGGTGTTAGACCAGAGGACACCAAAAGACAATGCCACTATCAGAGCATTGAGAGCTCGGGGTGAGCAGCTACATCATGGAACCTCCCTTGCCAGTATCATCCGAGTTCGTTACGTGGAAAAATTAAACTTAAATAAAGTGTTAAACTTTTCTTAAGATTCAGTGGGTGCTTTTTCCAGAGCTTTCGCTTGTTCAATGGTCCTGGCTGCTTTCGGTTTTGAGGCTGGGCAATGGGACCTTAGTGTGAGCTTTCCAGCAACTAAGTTGATAGCAACTTGGGCAATAGTATCACTTGTCCAAAGTGTGGAGAGAATAAAGGGCTTTATTTAAATATCAATACAGATAAGACAATTTGGTTGTGAGATAGCGGCAAAGCGATGCATTGCATGAGCATGGTTGGATTTTGATGGACTATAAAATCCACTGTGTTATAAATCACTGTTACATAATGGGATCCATTCTCTGGGATTCAAACTTCAAATCTAGATGTTACATAATGGGAGTTTGGGGCAAGAGTATACTGCATGAGTTAGAAAGCTGGTATTTTGCAAAGCTACTATACAGCAACATTTATGACCTTTGAGTGTGTTGATCATGCCTAATATTTGATGGCAGGACAGGATAAGCATTTGGAAAATGGAAATGTGGCACAGAATGTTCTATGGAATCAGGGAGAGGAGGTTATGATGAGTGGAGGACATGTGCAGAAGGAAGATGGATGTACTTATAGCAGCAACTTTGGAAAAGGACGTTTTGGCGAGAGGATAGTGTCAGGTTTAACCATTTTGACCTCTTGACCTTGAACGCCAGTGCACTCTACTCTGTTGTATACATTTGAGTCTTGCAGATTTACCACAAGCAACGTTAACATACATATTTCTGTAAACTATATAAATACAATTTTCAGAATTACTGCACATTATAATAATGATCTAAAGTGCATGGAAATTGGGGGATCATAAATATGATTTCTGTTGCAGATATTAAACGTTTCATAGCTCTTTACAAAATATAGCAACATGAGCTGGCGTTGAGGCACATTTACATACCGCATTCGCGTCAAATTATCCCTCTCTGCTCTACTTATCGCCCATTGAATAGGCTGAATGAAGCAAATAGGCACCCTTGCCTGAAGACCTTATGCAAATCGTGTGTTTGGTGGCCCATAATGTGTGTGTGTGGCGGCCCGTGAGTTGTAGCTGCGCATGCTCGCACAGATTTAAACACATATGCCAACAGCAACTGCTCCCGCAATCACCTGCTTATATACACACACACACAGCCGTGACAGATGGTGGCTGCAATTGACTGCATTTAGTATTTGTTGGTGAGACGACCAAGCTTTTGCAAATGTTTTCAATTTCCACATTTCTTTTTGTAAACACTATAAGACCACTGTATTAAATTGTCCCATTGTCGTAACAAGAGATTTGTAGTATGCAGTGTATGATTGATGGAAGTTATCAGTCGAGATTTAGTGGGAAGAGAAAGGCCTCTCTCTGCACATTGAACACAGGACTTGTTCTGACTGGCAATGGCACGTTTTAATGTGTTTTTTTTTATTACATGGATTCTTTGTTGGTAAATATTAACAATGTGTGATCACTGAAAATTACTCAATTGGGATGAATGTACACATAGCAAACATCACCCCCTACTGGCAGACTAATGCCCACTTGCAGGCCAGCATGAAGGGTCACTTTGTACCTCACCAGGATGAGCATCCGTCAGACATGTTATGTTATGAGCACAATATAAATGCAAGTATTTTATTTATTTATTATGTCTGGTGTTTGGTATAATTTTATTTCAATTCTAAATATATGAGGGTCGTCAAAAATTGTTCAGCAAGAGATATAATTTAATCACCTCATAACCCTGACTTGGAAATTATATTTGAGTCACCTGTATTACACATATACATGTATTATTATTATTTTGTAACTCATGGAGACATGTCTAACCTTGAAATTAAAATGAGCTCACTGATATTTTGAGCCACTATCTTCATAACAATAAACTACTAAGTATGATTGCTTTTTTCGTCCAAAATATTTATACTGCCATTGTGTATACTGAATTCATATACTACAAATATACCTGCACGTATTCAATAATTTCCAAGACTGTATTTACACGGGGTAGGAGCTCAGCGAAGTATAACATTGTTGTACTTTGGAAAGATGATTTGGGCTTTCACTGTGTATCTGAACATTTGTAATCCCAAAACATGGTGGGGGGGGGGGGGCACCATGTTTTGCTATCACAATACATTTGGAATATAAAAATAAAATGTTTAAAGTAGTCTTTCACACACTGTATATTTATATATGGAGCTTGCTCCTGTAGTACAGTAAAACCTTGTGTATTTGATCTGTACTTGCATAATATGAACGTGGAATGTGGTAGGCCTTAGCTTGAGCAATCCTGCTGGATTTTGATGGACAATATCTTGTGCTGGGAGAGCAGGTGGATAATTTAGTAAGAAAGCTTAAATTTTTTATTTTTTTCCTCCACGTAAGCTTACAAGATGGACAGGAGATTACATATGGGTGATGCCTACCACATACAGATTTGCTCTGTGGATTTTTGCATAATTGCTTAATATAAGCTTTGATACACAAGCGTACAACGACAAATGTTGTACAAGGTTGGAACTCATGAATAAATAATGTAAAATACATCCTTTCCCCCTTCATTTTTTATTTATTTATCTGGGATTATCAAAATTATTTTCGTTTTACAACAGTTTGTTACCACTCAGGGCAAATTCCAGAGAAAAGTATTTTGGAAGTTTATTTAAAATTGCAATTTTTATGATAGCATTACACCACTTTTGACTGTTTTTTAACCATCGGTTAAAAGTGTCACCTAAAATTTGGTCCAATAAAATCTGGGTTATTAGTCTTTAAAACTTGAAAAGATATTGTATTATGATGATCATCAATCGACTAATGCCCTTCGATAAGTAAAAGATGAAGGCACAGCTCCGCAAAGACTAAAGCTACTCTTTCACACTGGCCACACATCTCGGAAGAGATTCGAGTACCCACACTTTGCCCCAAACGCGCAATCTGCCAATCCAATGACTGTGGTGTAACCCTTTACACCGCTACGTGGATAGAGGTGTGGGGATTTAAGAAACTTGATCTTTCTAGATGAAACCGGGGATCTCTAGATTGCAAGTCCCGTGTGCTAACCTTTATACTGTGGCATCCTCCCTGTACTGTAATTCTATCATGTGAGTGTAGTTTTATAGACGTGAGGCTTTAATAAAAAGACGCTTAATGTTATTTCAAGACAGCTATATTTGTGTCTAGTTCTCAAACTTACCAACCACCCCTTATCATATGAATTTAGCCATTCATATACTGAAAGTGTAAAATGTTACATGTTTTTAAAGTTAAACACATGGAACACAACCACATCTGTGGTGTATGCTGTTAACATGGTGTTAAGAGTAATTATCGTATACTCACATATCATTGTGCATTATTACAGTAAACGTATTAAATTAGACATTTGTTTCAAAAAAGGAATTACCAACTGACCAAATATCATGCATGCAAATTACTTTATTACTAACATTTTCATTTTCTATTGAATAATGGTCTTGATCTGGATTTCAGAAATTGGAAACTATTGATTTACTTGTTGTAGAAAAACAAAAACCGTAACTGAATTTTCTATATATTCCATGAAAACTGGACTGGAGATTTTCCTTTAAAGCGTACTGGACTATAATTTCCAATGTCATGGCTGCGTTTTTTCTTCTTCGTTAGGTAATGTAACGCAATGAGTTATATATATATATATTTGTTCCTGGATAAGTGTTTCAACAAATCCTTGCCATGTGGTTTTAAATCCAAGACACTCAACTCAATAAAAATGCAAAGTGTGGGATGCTCAATTTTAATTTATATTATCAAGAGGCATATTTTGGTCCTTTGAATAGGAGCCAACTGTGCTAGCTGCATTTTGCACAGTGCCAGATGTTTAATCATACAGTTCCCTGTATGTTCTCAGCTCAGCTTTAAGAATACTAAGGTCATGTCCCCAATTGACCCAGAATAGTGATGCTAGCTGTAGTAAAAGCTTCTTCTTAGCACTGGATGTCTTTTACATAAATTTAGTCAGTTTTCACGCTCCACATGTGCTGTCTGGGGTAAGGCACGAGGCAAGTAATTCCAGAGCAAGCCCAAGTACGTGCTTATTATCATTTTGTATGTAAGAAGATTTTCACTTTAGGAAAGCAGGTGTGTGCTGAGGATGTGAGGAATTTCATGGGAGGATATGACAAGCAACTTGGACGTTTGGAATAGAACATGGTGGAAAAATATTGTAGATGTGACGAGCTGGAGGAGGTTGTGAGCGGCGAGGTACACACTTGCATGGTGGAGAATTAAACATTACTTTGACAGGAACCCAGAGGCTGATGAGTAAAATAAATACGTAAACGCTGTTGGTGGGTTCCAGTAATAGCAGACGTTGTTGACTGCAAAAGTTACAGTATCTGACAGAAGCAAATGATGGTGAAGTATTGCCCATGATAACCTCTTGGCCTAGACATTTGTGCTTATATCAAAACAGCACATATGTGCATGTGCACATGGATAGCAATTTTGTTAATGCACAGTTGGATTAGGATGAGGGCCTTGCATGCCATGCAGGTTTTAGGGGGTTATTTGATTATACTTTAAAACGCTGGCCAGGTGGGAAATCAATACATTTTGCTGCATGTTTTCTATTACCCACAATGCCTATAGCACCTGTTTTTAATGCATGGTGGTCACCTATCCAAGCACTATCCAGGATCTGATGAAACTGGACTCATTCTGGGTCATACGAATACACACACACATCAAATGGACATTCGCACACACTAAAAATGAACCAGCAGAACTGGGTTGCTTAGAATTATAGTACAGTAATAGAAATAAATATGGGGTTGAGCGGTGGCACAGTGGTTTACGCACCTCGTGATGAACCCAGCGACCCGTGGTCAATTCCCAGCCATAGATAAAACCAGTGGCACGTGATATCTGAACAGATCCTGCACCCCAACCCCCTCAACAAACCACATTGACAAGCACGATGAAGTATGGTCGAATAACCCCCATGCACAACATGGCAGGGGAGGCCTTCATCCAGCAGTGGCTTAATAATGAAAACGTAAATTTTATGTCTTGGCTGCGACACACAACCTTATCATACATAAATACATACTTGTGGTTGGGGAATATTAAAACGCAGGATCTGAGCAGTGCTGTCTCAATGTTCTGACATGCACATTAATCCACTAAGGCAGCTGGTCACCTTCATAGTATGTGTATATCCTGACAGGTAACACTGAGTCAGTAAGTGGACCTCGGACAGTAGATAAAATAAATCTCTGACGATGTCCATGTTAAGCACATAGCATCCTAATGTGCAGTCAACAATGCACACACACCACGAGAGTGCCTATCTGGCATGGGGACCAGCAAGGCTGCATTTGGCTGTTTACACTGTTTGTGAAGTGAAATAATTCCAACTCAAATATTATGCCTGCATTAGTGCAGTCCTGTAATTAGAGCAATGATTTATCCATTCGTCATATGAATATAGCCACCAAATATAAAACAATGCTGAATCTTTCTCAACTGAAATGAACTGAATATGCCGATAAGTCGACAGAAAAATGCACATCAATAGTTTGGGGTTTTTTTCGTCCACAGAAGCTTTTTTGGTGCAGTTATTGGTGACTGGGCTGAAATTATTAACTTGCTACATTTGAGCTCCTAGTATATCCGCGAACGGCGATCCAGATTTCAACCCAGAGCCTCAGTCGTGCCGACTCATTTTCTCAGACACGGCATTCATCCCCTGAGCCACCACCCGGGCATCTCAACAAGACCAATCTTCAGGATGGTCCTCGTTGTTTATGATGTTCGTCCATTTTCCTTTTTTTGGGAGGTTCTTTCATGTGGGAGAACACCAGAATAGTCAAAGAAAACCTCAATGTACAGTGGGGGACAAAAAACGCTCTGCTATAAAGATAACCTGTCACACATACTTGCCTCACAATCTGTTATGTTCCCTTTGTTGCTATGCAGGTGTATGGCTCACATGCATTTCAGAATGATCCCCCAACTCCATGAAAAAAAACATCTCTGTAAAAAAAAACACGCACACAAAAGTTGATTCCCTGTACACCTGATTAGGACAATCTTTCAATGCAACGCAACATGTACAACCAAGAAAATGACAAAGTGGTCAAGCTTTACGAAGGTATTATTCTCGTTTTAGGAGTTTCTGCACGTACTATGGCATGGTTGGGCACCCGTGCCTTCAAGTGTTGCACCGTGGGGCATGTACAGCACTGTAGGTGGTGTTCACCGTCTGGACTAGATGGCACTGACGTGGGAGCGGTTCAAGACTGTGCACCGACGGGCCGGGAGCTTGCCCGAACACTTGACAGTCATGGCGTGGCATCAATCAGAGTGACGGGTCAAGCTGCACGCCTCGTAGCAATTGTGATGTCGTGCCGGGTTTGAGAAACGGGCTTGAGCATATTTTGCCCGTGATCCCGTGTGTTCCTTGTTCACACGTGTGTATGTGTGTATGTTAAACTTATTTCACACTATACGTAGCCAAACGTGCTAATCGGAGGTGCGGGGGAAGGACAACAAACTGAACACCAAAAGGAGTCCTAAAAAAATTAGTTTTCAAGCTATGTTTAAAAGTGCTTAGCTCCAGTGGTTTTATAATATCGAAGGAGCATTCTAGACGGCCGCAGAAGCGCATCTGAAGCGTGCGATGCAGTGACTATCTTTGTTTAATGGTTAGACAAAATCCCCTGTGAGGATGACCGGAGTTTGCGTGATGGTTTATGCTCCTTGACGAGGTCAGCAAGGTGTTATGGCTCATTTGTGGCAAGCGCTTTGTGTGTCATGAGGGTGACCTTACATATACATGTGTGTGTAAGTATCGCACAATGATAACATAGTGGCCATATTAGTACCCCAGCTAGTGCCGTGATTATTTCTAATATTCATAATAACTTACAGCCCTTTGGCAACACTTTTTCTTATGAAGGCCTCCACATTCCACATCGGTCATGGAGGTTGTTTGACCATGCTTCTCAACACTAGTTTGTGCAGGTTTGCGAATGCGCAGACCAAAACCGGTTCAGATATGACTTGCCACTGATGTTAGCTGTGGCCAGTAGTCAATCTCAGGTTCAGAGTGCTGTATACCAACCACTGTGCCACCATTCCCCGATAATGGTGTACTAATATCCAATTGCTGTTATAAATGTTCCAATATTCATTGCAGATTGCTTGAGTCATACTCAAACTTTTAAACAACAGACTATCCAATTATTTCTCAGAGAGCTACTGATCTGTGAGTGAGTTTTATATGCAGTGTATGGTCCGATTACAATGGGTACGGCGAAAATGATCACAGGGCGCCACATGCGACCATGTCGATTCTGGTGTCAAGGTCATTTACAGCAAATTCCTGTAATTTACATTTTTTTTGGCGGTTCACGACTCCTCCTTTAATCCTCGGCACACCGCGGCAGATTGGAAATGTTTCTACGGAACGCAAACCAATGATCCATAGAAGTGGGGAGCTGCAGGAACGGAGCTGCAGAGAAACACGAAGGAGAGCTTTTTTTGTTATTGAGCAATTGTATTCTTTTGCATCGGCACAAACTAGCTGTGATGATGTGATTTGTTTAGTAAACATGTTTTTAAAATGTTTTAAACTTACATATATCAAGTCTAAAAATTGCAAAAAGAGATCCTTCAATCGAGCCCATATGGCAAATGTGGACCACTTGAGTCTTAGAAAAAATAATAACCTTATAACATGCTAATTTATTGTGGATTAATTTAGTTTAACCACCAGTAATGTGCCCACTGTTCCACTGTAATCTGTAAAAAAAATATGTGCACGTTCATGGAATCACTTGGCTCTGTCCTCCCATAAATCCGTGGCACACTACATTGGCACTAATTTCTTGGTGGATTACAGGATCCACAATATGCTTTTCCCATATGAATGTGGATTATTGGAGTTCTGGTGTATGTAAAATGACGTTGGTGTCGCACTATATATGTCATCCAGCACTTGTGTGTCCCAAGTATCTTCAGCCAGATCAGGTACGGTCCATCCAGTTGGCAGGTGCAGTGAAGACCAGGGTCCGTCTTAAAGGGGCATGCACTGCGGTAGCAAGATGTTAACTACCTCGCCTGGTCTACAGGAGGTCGTGGGTTCGATCCTGACCCTGACGCCTGTATATTTGGAGTCTGCATGTTCTCTCTGTGGTCATGTGGATGTTTCTCCGGGCCCTCCGGTTTTTTCCTCCACATGTAGAAACATGCGTTTTAGAGTCGTTGGCTGTTATACATTTCCACATGATAAGCCACTTTGTTGAGCTATCATTTGTGGCCAGGTCGCTTCTGAAAAATATATATAGCTCAATGGGCCTTAACTGGTAAGATAAAAAAAATACTATAGCTTTTATAGTAATGGCATGTCACGCAAATAATCACAGCTGACTTGACTACTGCTCTATGATAAAGAGCAGTCCTGGCGTCGGCTGGGTGGGCGGTTGAGGTTGGAATTGTTTTAATGTCGAGGTCACACATGAGGTGACATTGATGTCATTTAAAACGACCTCAGCCAATGTCGCCCAGCTCTAGTGATAATGGGATAAGTCGGAGTGGGTTGTATTGCAGCTTAAAATAAAATATAATTGTTTCCCTACTCAAACAACTGGAGGGTGCTGCTCATGTTTGTTGATGGCCCTGAGCTAGTGGTGAATATTTGACATTTCTATGGTGTGGTGCAGTCGCTCCCTCGGACAATGATGCTTTATCAATTAATATACAATGAGGTGGAGCTGTGGTACATGGGTTCGAGGGCTGCACTATTAACCAGATGACCCGAGTTGGATTCCTAGCCATAGCTAACACCAGTGGTGAGTGACAACACAAGCAGTACTTCCCACATCATCAACCCGCACTGATTGGAGAGGTGAAATATAGCAACAACAAAACTCCATCACCAACATGGCATTGGGAGACTTTCATTCATTGGTGGATGGAGAATGACTTGAGTTTTTTTTTTATTTCAATACATTTATTTATTTATTGTACCATTTGTATAAGAGCCTCAAGTCAAAAGACCTGACATTATTGTTTTCTGGAGCACAAAGAGGCTTAATGGTGTTTCTTTAAGTACATTGCATTATCCTCCCACCTTCAAGTCACGCACCTTTCTATGAAGTGACATCGGGGATGTCATTGTATGGTGCCGGCCCGGGAGGTCCGTGGCGTGCGATGTTCCTACGTCGCGGACAGCACTGGGTGGGTTGCTGTGTGATGTCGGCTTTAGCACAGCACGGCGTGCGATGAACCGTCATCGCGTACACCCCGTAGGTGGGTGTAGAACCAGCCCTAGTGGGGCTTGGTGAGCTCTGGGATAGCGCGGGCACCACGCATAGCGTGCAGTGCGGGCTCCCACAAGGGGGAGCGGGAGAGTGTCAGCCCAGGGACCGGGTTGCCCCAGGCCATGGCACTCTGGTTGACCCCGTAGACACGTGATCCGGAGTGTCCACAGAGAGGCCCCCAGGTGGGGAGGCTCGGGGGTGATCACGTGTCCGGGGAGAGCTCTCGAGAGGGATCGAGAGGGAGCTAGAACGCCTGAGAAGGCGGGCGGGGCCTGGGCGGAGCCAGCCCCGACCCGGGAGCATATAAGGTGGGTCCCTGAGAGCGACCGGGTCACTTCGTTCTACGAGTTGAAAGCTCTACGTCTACAAGCTGGAAGCTCTACGTCTACAAGCTGGAAGCTCTACGTCTACAAGCTGGAAGCTCTACGTCTACAAGTTGGAAGCTCCACGTCCTTCAAGCTGGAAGCTCTACAAGGCATCAACACGTGGCTGGGACCCGAGTGAGGGTCCGACCCTTCGTAGCTGTAACTCCTCCGTATAGCGTAGTTAGCTGGGTGGCCACCACCATAGGCTGTATCTGGTAAAGGGGCAGTTACCCCTTTGTGTATTACATGTTGATATAATAAATGTGTTGCCTCTAAAGAATAACGTCTACGACTCAGTTGGACTCACTACATATATATTGCTTCTGTGTCAATTATGGTTAGAGTTTTAATTCTCCCCGTAGAGATGAGATGAGCGTTGGCATGTGCGAATGACACTGGCAGCACACCATATAACCTTCAGGATGAAGATTCTTCCCATAATGTTTGGATGTTGAACTTCTTTAGCACCGTACATAGCAATATGTATAGTGTCAAATTGCACCCTCTACAGTATTTGCGTTACTAAAAGTTAACCAACAAATTTCTGCTCACAAAAGCAGGTGTTACAGGTATCTGTGAGCAACATCCATCCTCACCAATTGTGTTCTCTGTGTTGGCGTTGCAGTTAGCGTGCCACGCTATGAATCTGGTGACCCGAGTTCGAGTTTCGCTCATGGCCAACACCAGTGACGATTATCTGAACTGGTCCTGAGCCTCCCCTAGGTCTTCTCAGCTTCAAATGAGTACCTCGTGTGGTGTGTAAAGACATCGCCACTGGGGAGACAAAGGCGGTCGGCCGTGGTGCTGGCCATCTACCCCCTCGTGTGCCGTGCCGGCCTTCATAGGTGCTCGCTACCAGCACTTGCCCCCAACAGTATGTTAAGGCAATATGGGGGATCTTGGTCTGTGGTCAAACCAGATACCCAGTCCTCTAACCCCTCTGGGCAGGAATGTCATCTGTGTTCACTGGAATAGTTTTGAACAATGTGTGCACGCTATTTAAATGCATGCTATTTTGAACCATTCTCTATGTTTATTGCCTTATGACTTTTAAATATAGTACACATGTCGAAAATTGAAGGAAATATTTGTATAATCTAAAACCTGGAAATTGTTTCTATATATTGATCAGGAAAGTTTACACGTTTTAACGTTTTTTATGAAAAGTGTAATATGCCACTAAATTTGTGCCGGTATAAAATGTGTACATTGTAGGCAGTAATAATAATTATATTTGGCATGACAATTGGATCAATTCACATGTCGTAATAATTTATTTTTCACTTCATACAAAGCATATTTCAAATGTTAAATTAACTTCAATTGATTCTAGATTTGAAGCTTTCGTGACTGCAATGATTCATATTCTCAGGTTTTTTCGGTAAAGTCACGTAGGTAAAAACATTAAAATTAATGAAAGTAAAATAAAACAAAACAAAAATAAAATTCACGACGTTTCGGAGGCAACACAAGTCTCCGTCATCAGGTGGGACCGTCACAGCCGAATTAGCTGCATCTTGATGCAGCTAATTCGGCTGCATCAAGATGCAGAATTAGCTGCATCTTGATGCAGCTAATTCGGCTGTGACGGTCCCACCTGATGACGGAGACTTGTGTTGCCTCCGAAACGTCGTGAATTTTATTTTTGTTTTGTTTTATTTTACTTTCATTAATTTTAATGTTTTTACCTACGTGACTTTACCGAAAAAACCTGAGAATATGAATAACTTCAATTGAATGGGGAAAAACTATCAATAGTACAAATACAAAACATGTGACATTACGGACAGGAGGATGCAAACAAGGCAAACAAGGAAGAATAAGCATGCAAATGCATGCTTTCTGCATCATTCTCCAACATGCATTTGCATGCTTATTCTTCCTTGTTTTCGGTCCAAGTATTTTTTGGAATGCATGCGTACTACTATTTGTGCATTATTTCATCCTCACGGTGAGATATATATATAAGTACTGTGTACAACTGGAAAACAGATTATTTTAATATTTGGGAAAACATTTAAGCTGGACTGGGATACATTTTTTTTTTGTAAAATTGTTTTTGAAGAGATGAACTTATTATGAAAAGCAACGTAACAATCCACCTAAATCCAAATGCGGTGTCCCCAAGTTGGGCTGCGTGTCGCGAGATGATGTCAGACGACATGACATGACTAGGTGACATCATGCGGATACATGCTCAAGGTGTCTGATGTTTTTCAATTCGTTTAAATGTATTGCCAAGTTTTAGCCAAGCCTTTGATAAATTTGCACGCTCGTCTATCGGGTAAGTTCCCAATAATAATGCAACAATATCATATACGGTCCATATTGGATCATCTTTACAAGAGTTATGGTGACCCGACTATACAGACAAATAAATATGTAGTCAAATCTATGGACAGGGCTAATGCCATAATGCTTTCGACATTCGTTGTGTAAGTGCATTGAATTGAATCACAACCCAGAATTGTTGCAATTCATCAAATTAATTATTTTTGTGAGTAAAAACCTGATTTGCTTGAAATGTGCTGTTTTCTTTATTCCAAATACACCTGCACATGCAGTGCCCGTGCTTTGACCCAACAGTAAGACGAGTAATGGGGTAGTGTTCATCTCTCAGTCGTCCCGGGCCAGTGTTGGACATGCCACTCGCCTTGCTTGCCCAATGATTACGTAAGGAAAACCCTATTCACTTCTCACAAAAGCGGTTGTTCTCATGTTATCAATCATCGGAGAACGGTGTACTGAGTTGAACCTCAACCGGGATTTCAACTCATGCCCTGCATAATGAATCATGTATCACCACAGCACCCAGCTGGATCACTGCTACGACAGTATTCCCATTTGTTGCTCTGATTCTTAAAGGTAAAAATAAGAAGGGCATGTTTTCCAATTAGCATCTTTAATTTAAATTTACGTGAAAAAATAAGTGCGTTATCATTCGTTTTAATTTTGTTCTCATATGTTTTGAAAACTACAAATGCACATTATAGAATACAGTTCTTATGGAGATAAGCAAATAGCTAATTGTGTTAAATGAAGCTTTTTTTCTTATTGTGTGCTAATTATTATTCAGGCACCCGAATATTTCATTTCACCTCGTATATTACAGTGTTTTCAAGCAGGGTGTAGCTCATGTCATTATCCATTTATACATTATACATTTAGACTGTCAGTACAAATACTACAGTCATTTGTAAGGTTGCATAATTGTAATAAGACTGGCCTGCATTGCAGAGCAGTGCAACGCTTGGTAATGGGAACGCGGTCAAAAAATATTGTGAAATGAAGGTCATCCTAAATGTTACATTTGACCTTGAAATCTGTAAATTTCAACTAAATTAGTGAATTGAACCAGGTAAAAAATAATAGCTATTCCCTTTTACTATGCCATGCACTTTTTTAAAATGCCTTTACAGGTATTGACACCACGGCAGGCAATCCCTGTCTGAAATTTGACTTTTCTTGCCTTTGTTTTGTATGATGCAATCGATCCGTTGATTCAAAAGGCGTGCCGTTAACAGGTTAATTCGTCAAGGGGATTGATGCGTACCACGCTTGCAGGCAGAATGCTTCTTTACTTTGTTCATTGTAAAGACAAAATACATTTTAAGGGCCCTGACAACATTTCTCCATATTGCTGGATGATCAGGCCGAATTTACCATGTAAGCATCTATATCAAGTCTAGTGATGCAATTTACAAAAAGTACGTGTCATAAAATAAAAATAAAGTAAGACACGTATTTCAGAATATATATGTCTTTATAGTTTGTATATTTCCATGTAATGGTATGCACGTGCAGTGCAACAGTAAACGTCATCAGTTCAATGGTCGATGTTGTTTTTTTTGGTGGTGTCAGACTTGTCCAGAATGTCCTCCCCACGAGGGCCCGTTGTACGTGGGTGACATCCACGGATTGCTGTGGAATCTGAGCGATTCCAAGCCAACGTACTTCAGAATTGTCAACCCACAGTGGGCTCATGTTTGCTCACATACCGCATTTCTTGTCCTGATGCATCCAGTGTGCCAGATGTGGGGGCTGATGAAATTGAATGTGGGGATTGATGCAAAAAAATGGCTCATTCGGGAGATTAGATTCTGGCCTGATTATGGGAGCAAACAGCAGTTTTATAGCTGATGTTTAGCGGCTTGGTCTCCACTTGTTCGACAGAAAAACATGCAGAGCAATACAGTTGTGTGCAAAAATGTGTTTATGCATTCCCAGACACTTAGTTGCACAGTGCAAATTACCCATCAGTGTGCATTTCCCACCCTCATATACCCAGGAAAGCTTATATGCAGTGTTTATATTAGTGGTCATTTATTAAGATGCAATATATTATACTATAGTATTATTTTATTGTAATATACAACTGTATAAATGTGCCCATTGCTTAGTGTATTGTTGGTTTTTTTCCTTGGTGTAAAAAAACGGTACACAAATCTCTTTTCATGCCTTTCGTTACGGTGTGTTGTAAGACATGCAATTTCCTCCCCTGGATTTCCATGAAAAGTACAAATGATAATGGTAGCGTGTGAAGCTGTATTTCTGATATGCTGTCTGATAGCAGTCACACGGCAGTGGCTTTCGGATATTTAAGTTGTGCTCCTGCTGTGTCCCACTTGATGTAATTATTGTTTACAGTATGGGCTGTAGATGCACTGGTGGGGAGAGTGGTTGCCGCTAAATGTGTGCATGCAACGCTGAACAAATTGACTTGCAGGAGCAGGGTGAGCACCACACATGCCGATCTGCTGGCTCAATGCGAATGAATGAATGAACTTTAAAGGTCACACCTGGCTGTGGTAAACACCTCGCCAAGGGTTTAGTTAATGGAACCAATTTTTAAATGTCCCTTTTTGTAGAGTATTTTTTTATATATATATAAAGGATCGCTGATAAGGTTGGAGTCATGAGGTTGGGGTAGTGTGTGTGTGGGGGGGGGTGAATGGTAATGGAAAAGAATAGAGTGATAGAGTAGCTACACAATCATTCCGTCTCCGGCTATTACTATCCATCACGCCAATGAGTCCTTTACATTAATCAGAACGGGGCAGCCATCGCTCAGATATTCCATTTGTCTATCATTGTGCGCGTTCACTGAGTCGTGAACCTTGACTGTTAACCGAGAGCACCCACCCCTTCCTCCGGGGCACCGCCAACCCCAAGGTTACAGTCAACCGAGGCTGCCACCGCTGTTCACGGCTGGAAAGCCCTCCCACAGCCTTCCCTGCAGCCGCTCACGAGGAGCGAGACCTATTATTTGGGTTTTTCGGTAAAGTCACGGAGATAGGTTCAATGAAAATAATACAAATAACAAATAAAACCGACGACGTTACGATCGCAACGCAAGCTGTCGTAATCAGTCATTGCGATCGAAACGTCGTAGTTTTTTTTGGTAATTTATTTTATTTGAACCCATATACTTGACTTTACAGAAAGACCCAAAGAATATGAATTCCCGCAGTCACGAAAGCTTTAAAGTCAAGGTGGGAGACACTTAAAGGGCCATCCATTGAGTATGTACGCAACAAATATTGCCAAAACTTGAGCACTCCCCACCTCCCTGTACGCATGCGGACTCTTTACAGCCCCCCCCCTCCACCTGAGTATGTACAGCTTGATGCCCCCCCCCCCCGAATCCTATAGAACGGCCGATATTTAATCCACACGCAGAAACGATCAACGATTTATAACATTAACGTGATTAAGCAAACAGAGTCCACCGCCGGACTATCTAACTAATTTGAATGGCAATGATAGACAAATTATTATCGAGGCTTCACCACCCCCCCCTAATTTCCTATGCGTACAGACATTGTCAGTAGACCCCGACCCCCCCCCCCCATACGCAAGTGAACGCATTTGGGTTAAACCCCCCTCCATGCGCAGTCAATGGATGTGGCCCTCTGACAGCGCTCGCTGGCCGAACAGCGGCGGCTCTCACTCGACGCTCGCCAGCGCCGCTGATGGAGTGCGCAGCGTCCCGCATTCGACTCTGAGAGCCAAAGGAAGCCACCCCGTTCTTCTGCTCCCGAAGTGGCAGGTTTGGACGATTACGACTTTTATCAGCTGCTTCCATCAACGATGTCGCCCTTCGTCCTCCGCGTGAAACAGCCCGGATGCTAATCCTCTTTGCGGACTGGCAGGGCAGAGCGAGCAGGCAAGGCAGGCAGGGACAGGCACACACGCACAGGCACACACGCACTATCCTGCCACAGAGGAGGTGTGGAGGGAGAAGGCTGCCAAGGACGGTCAACGGTGCAGCTCCACGTCTTAACATCTGAGCGTGGACACCATCGATTTTATGAAAAGGTCAACGCTCACCATGGAGTCTCCCACCAAGGAGATCGAGGAGTTTGAGAGCAGCTCTCTCAAGTATTTGCAGCCGGAGCAAATTGAGAAGATCTGGCTGCGACTCCGTGGGCTGTAAGTTGATCGCACTCTTTCCATCCGAACCGCTGCTGTAATTGTTGTGCTTTATCCACGGTTGCCATGTCTAACTCACAATGGCAAATTTGGCTGGATTATGAATCATGAACAGATAATGTAAATTGTAATGTATTATTCCATTGCAGCTTTGCCAATTAGATCGTGATGCAAATATATGTAAACTTGTAACAATTGTTTGCTAACAAAAATAGAACAATACATATGGTATAATGCACACTTTATTTTCATGAAGTATTTTGTTTACGTTTGTTTGCTCTTATAATTCAAATATATGCAACATGCCCACGTGAAAATATTAACCATTGAATATTGAAACCATAAGCATAAAAAGCTGTGTTGTTTGTATTACCATTGCAAATATATTGCAAATATATTTATAGTTCCTTGCATAGTATTTAAATTTGTGCACTTTAGTAATTATATGCGGGTGTATAACATAAAATGTGTGTATTCACGTAATTTTTTTATAAACAGGAAGTGGCTTGCATTACTTTGAGTATTAAGAACGTACATATACGATAATGTACACATTTATAATTGGTATAATGTTATGGAAATCATTATTCCATAACATTGTATACATAGCTACTGAAGTGCCTTAACATTAAATTAGAGCACCCAATGTTCTTTCAACATATTTTTTCATCATTGTTTTGCATTTTTATTTGCTCACATATTACTACAAAATAACTTTCAGTATCGGAAACTGAACGTGCAAAAAATTATTATATTAAACAATTCTTCGTCGATGCACTGTACCATGTATACTGAAAACATAAATATATATTCAGATCATATAACTGTTGCCATGAATAGGGAGATGTTTTATAGGCTAGGGTTAATGTGCTTGGCTAATGCCGCTATAAGAAATGCAATTCTGCACACTGAAATCCCTGTTTGCGCTCTCATTTCACAGCTGAGTGATTTGGTAAAAATCCCAGGACACAATTTTCACATTTTGAATTTCACACACTTTTAACATTCCAAACATATATACCCTTGCGATGTATTTCTTTGCATGCCGAGGTTTCATTCAGTTATTTGCTTTTCATCGTGTCCGAGCTGCCTCAGCAGCCCTCTTCTTAACTCTTTATAAACAATCAACAAGGACCATTTTACAGAATTAATTCTAAGTGACCATAAACTATGCTGACTGATGCCAATTTCAAAAAGCCTTCGCTCAGTTTTTTTTTACTAATGATATTTAAATATAAATATCCGAGGTGAAGTTTTGTAAGTATACATATTTGCATGTAAATATATTTAAATAACTATCTCATTGCTGCATGAAAATATGGGAAATAAGCCAACTCTCATGTTCAATTCCTGTACTATTATATTCGTCTACTTATATCAGGCGAATAAAAACATGACATTTGTTTTGTACTGCCTACATCAGTGGTCAAATGATTTTTCTATGTTTATAATATTTTCTATACTTTTCCTGATATTTGTGGTTATGTATATCGATGAGGACTACAAACTTATTTTCGTCACCTCTTCTTTGTATTTGTACCATTTTTTTATACATTACGACGTCCATGAACGATATTAATTTTTTGTTTTCAATCAGGCCCTTTTGCAAGAGGAAAATTGCTTGAAAAATACGTAACATTTGCCCACAGCTTAATATATCTGCCATTTGTGGGAATACAAAAGCATGTGTAAACTTTGGAACATAGCCGAATCAAACAAGAGAATGAACAGCATTAGAGGGCCGAGAACACAGAGTCCAAAGTAGGTGATGGGCACGATAAATGGGTGTTTGCTCTCACATCTAAATGGGTGGCAGTCAGGGGCTACTGTCACCGTGCCCCTTCAGAGAGAGAGATGGGATGGACAGTGACCACCCTTTGGTTTGTTTATTCCCCTTGAGAGCCCAGAAATTGGTGAAACCCCCTTTTCATCCCCAGTTGCAATCAGGCCCCAGATGAATTGTCCCTGTTTATCTTGTCTGTGTGCTTGTGGCCAAGAATAGGATTTAGGATTGAGCCACCTGCTCCCATGCAATTCCGCCTTGCACCCCCTCACCACTGTTTAATAAATATCAGCCCTCCACTGACCCAAAAGATGCAAAACATGCAGCACGGCACAGTGGCTTTTGAGAATGTCCTTCGTGAAAGTATTCCTCGCCCCTTTTATGAGCTCAACAGCCACGAACTTGATTGGCAATTTCAATTATCTTTTTGTTTCGAGCTGTGTTTCGCATGCAATTAATTTGCAAGCCTCATGACTCATTTTGAAAAGATGTATGAGTACAGAATGACCTGCTCACTCGTGCATTAGTAACACTTTTTATCCGGTACACTTTCAAAATCACTTGTCTCTAAACATCACAGAATTTCCACATTAGCAAGGTGACAGAACTTTCATGCTGTTTTTCTTTGACCGACATCAAAGGCTGACAATTGTAGTTTTGGAAAATTACTATCATTATTTTACATTAATCAGTAATGTAATTTATCACATGCAGATGGATAAATGGATAATGTAAACAAATATGTTGAACAAACTATATGCATATCTATATGACCTTCAAATAACTATCAAATCTTACTTGTACCATCACGCTCACATAAGGTCAAAAGTCTCGAAGCTGTATCCAGTCATAGAAGTCAAACCAGTAGCTATTTACTCATAAAGCCTTTTTCAATGCCTCAGTTGCTACCAATTTCCCATGTGTAATAAGCCTGAATGAGAAATCTGACACAAGGTTAAATTTCATATACTTAAATGTGAGTTTTGTATTTCGCTCATTTTTTAACAGCGTACATTTTGACCTTTTTTTTCTTGCAGGCGAAAATATAAGAAGACTTCACAGAGGTGAGGTTAAGGGCATTGGGTTCAATTGTACGGCGAATTAAAATAAAGATTTCACACATCTGTGCATGTATGCATTCTTTCATTGTCGTCAAGGTACACGATTTGTATTGAAAGCCACCGTGGCACCTTCTTGGCATGATGAGCGTGGTGCACTGCGGTGTTGTGCGAACAATGATGAATGGCTTACGCAACAATGGAATTTCTCTTGTCATTTGTCAGGACATCTAAGAATCAATGACGTAGGAGTTCGCTAACAATATCGGACGCATTCCATGGCACTCCGGAACTTGTGCTTTCTTGATGCCGTTTCCTAAATCGTTCATATGGAAACTTTGTGACGTGCCTGCGTGCTCGATATGTAAATGTCTCGTTCACTGTCTTTCTCGACAACAGCTCAGCTCAAATAAACAATCTCAGTGAGGTAGACACGATGACCCTAGCGGTCTTTTTATATGAGATATGAATGTCACGTCTTTGTCTTTGCCCTTTGCATTGTTATTTACTACATTTGATCTGCAACTAACATGCCCTTTGGGTTGATAGAATCAGAAATTATATCTACACTGGTGTTAAAAGGAGGCAAGGTCAGTGGGGTATTGCATTACGCACTTGTCAGGATTACCATTGACCACCCAGCACTTAAATGAATATAGTGATAAGGTGATACATCACACTCAGAACACATTTAAAATGAGACGTTATTTATTTACATCCCCGACATTTTTTTTTCTCAAAAAGATATATATATATAAAATGTAAAAAAAATGTATATGCATAAATATTCAGTATCTTCGTTCATCTAAGTTCAGTGTCAAGAGCACTAAGCTTTGACTTGACTCATTTAATTTTGGCGAATCTGAAAGAATAGTATGGCCCTTCTATTATAGCACGAAATTATACCCAAACAGATATCGTAATTCGGCACCGATCATTTTAATTACGGTGACAAGCAATGCAATGAAGAAACACATATTACTGGTAGGAACCACCTGGTTCCACCAGCCCACATGGAATTATTGTGTCCGTCCGTCATGCATCCAAAAATGGGTGGGGAGGGGCTGGGTGGGGAGGGTGGGTCTGGGTGGGAGGGGTGGGGCTGGGTGGGTGGGGAGGGGCTGGTCACCCCGTGGTGCCCTTATAAAACTCAACGTTTAACCTACTCACGCCGGCTTGTGCCCGCCCTCACAGTCGGCCATATTTGTGGAATACACCACGCCGCCGTTGACCCTGGCCATTGACCGAGCAACCCAACGTTCCTACCAGCTCCCTCCGCAGGAATGTGTTTTAATACTATTCTTGTCAGGGGTCAAATGAGTCTGGAGTACCACTTTGTGGAAAATCATCAGGGCGCCTGTCATATGAATGTGAATTGGCCACTCCCGATGCAGGGCTGCCAAACAAAATGAGCACCACGTCTCATTTGATCGCGGAGGCATTTTACATTTATAGATTTACTTTGAATCTAGAATATCCGATTAGCGCAGTTGGCTACGTACGGTGCGAAAGAAGTTCAACATACATCCATATTACAGTCGAGTGTGTATATTAGTAAATGGTCCATACGTCTGCAGAATTATTGAATGGAAGTGAGATTCAACCTTTGAACCCTTCGTAATCTGCATAATTTACAAGCATGGAAACCACCTGGTTATCCAGGTGCCCAATACATAGCGTACTAGTTAACTATCGGTGTCACTTTCCGAGACGTGGTGAGATTCAGTAAGAGTCTCAAGGGTTCATAACGTAAGCTGTGCCCTTCAGATAGGCACGTGTAAAAGTATGCACTGGGCTCCGATAAGGCTGCCTGCAGTGTGACCCCACAAGGAGAGGAATGTTTGCTGTAAGCATTTGCCAAGGTCAATGGGAGGAGAAAAAATCATTCAGATTTATTATTTCAATGTTCTGTGCTCTAAATTGAATATCATTCAATTAAAAAGTGTTTATATTATACACGGTGTATACAAACAAAAAGAGATCGCTCGAATAATACGAATGTAAACCTAAGGTCAAGTTGTAATTGTTATATTAAACAAAATACTCGATCTATTTTAAAAATATATAGAGAGAAATACCATAAGCATGTAATTTTACTTTTTTCTTCACCCTCCATTGATATTTTGTTAAATTAAATGTTTAATAGATTTAGAACAAGTTTTTTATTTTTAATCTCCGTTACATTTAGTTAATATTTTACATTTTACGTTGTTCTCGATCCGTTCCACATCATGAATTGTGATTTTTAGGTACAAAGTGGTTGGAGGGCTCAGGCGGCTAATGTACACATTAGGGTATTGGACCATCGCTGTTATGCTCCAGGGCACAAAACCCAAGGCAGACCAATGAAATAGGACCGTAGTTTTCCTGAGTGAAGTGAAAATAAAACTTATAAGCAGCCATGATAAATGGTCTGTATTCATTCACCGATGAGTGCTATTGCAAAATGAAGAAAGAAAAAAATGTTTATTCGTATATAGCTCTGAGAAAATGACGATACCAAGCACTTTACTTGGACATATACTTGACTTACAATTACCGCCACTTCTAATTAAGAGCGAGTTCCTGCTGTTCAAGTTAAACTTATTGCTTTTGGATGTGTTTACACAGTAATTTATGAAGCATTATTATAAATGATTAAGTCCTCTTCCGTGTATCTGGTTTTATCTCTATTCTAGTATTCAGGGGGTGTGAATTTGAGTATTTATATGCATCTGCATATTTCGACAGTGTATAAATCAAAATTATTATTGTTTCTGAGTGAGTTCATTGGCCTCTGTCTGTGTCATGCAATTTTCTATTCACTTGGGAAGCACTAAAAGGGGTACAGATACATTTTCAATACATCATAATTGTGATGAGAAATGGGGCCGATTTCCCTTTGGTGTCTGTAGAAAATAATAGACATTTAATCAGTTTCATTTCCATCACTGTGGCATTTAATGCATTCTCACCTGGTTAAACAAATGACATTGAATGGAACTGATTTAACAGCCTACAAGAGGAAAATAATCTGAATATGGATGATTTGGTTGACATCGAAATTATCTTTGTACGTTTTGCCTACTGTCGAATGTCCTCCAGTTGCTATGTGAAAATATGAAACATTTTACGTGAAAATGCTAATATATGTGTTACTTCCAAATACATGTTGGAAGTAACACATATATATTACACGTAGGTTACTTTCGCCATGACAGTACTAATAATTTCGTGCAGTATTTATCAGAGGTGGGACAAAGTCATTGTTATGCAAGTCCAAGTCGAGTCGCAAGTCATCAAATTCATGACTCGAGTCTGACTCGAGTCCAAGTCACATGACTCGAGTCCACATCTCATAGGTGGGACAAAGTCATTGTTATGCAAGTCCAAGTCGAGTCGCAAGTCATCAAATTCATGACTCGAGTCTGACTCGAGTCCAAGTCACATGACTCGAGTCCACACCTCTGGTATTTATATATAAAATCATTGCCCCTTATAAATATTGTAAAAGCAAAAACTTGCACGTTTCCCCAAGGCATTTTAGAGCTCAAAGGTGAATGAGTGCCATAATATTGTCACTTAAAGTACAGTGAAACCTTAGATTGCGAGCATAATTCGTTCCAGAAACGTGCTCGTATTCCAAAGCACTCGTCTATCAAAGCGAATTTCCCCATAAGAAATAATGGAAACTCAGACGATTCGTTCCACAACCCAAAAATATTCATATAGAAATGATTAATACAAACCTTTTTATATTTAAATTTTAATTTAATATAAAGTAATCAAATGTATTACATACATTTAATCGTGGCTGGTGTGAGGGAGACAAGAGAGAGGAGAAGAGGAGGAGGAGGATTATTGTGTAGGACGACTTTCACTGTCAGTAACGGAATCACTGCCATCTGTTGGCTCACTGGAATCTTTCTTTTTGTGCGACTTTAACAAGGAACCTATCCAATGACACTTGCTTTTGCCTCCTTTTCAACCTTTTTCTTCATGGGGGGCATTGTTGCAGTACAGTTACTAAAGAACAGTCACTACACTTGGACACAATAAAAAAATGCTTTACGCACACACACGTGGTCACAACACTATACTGTAGTAAACCGTATACGCTCGCACGGATGTTGACTATACGAGTGAGGCACGCCGACTGAGACCAAGCATGGGCGATGATTACCCACAATCCCGCAGCGAGAGAGAAGAACCATTGGCTCAGTTGTAATCACGTGACGCTCGGCAGACAAAGCGTATACTGTACGTACTGCTCGTATTGCAAGACATCGCTCGTTTATCAAGTAATTATTTATTTAAAAAATTTGCTCGTCATGCAAAACACTCGCAGACCAAGTTACTCCCAATCCAAGGTTTCACTGTAGTTTGAATTGTAGTACAATATATATAATTTTGCGATATACATTGGCTGAACACAATTCTATTCTCAATGTAATTCTGTATTCACGACAGTGTACACATTCTTGGGTCTTTCGGTAAAGTTACGGAGATAGGTTCAAAGAAAATAACACAAATAACAAAAAAACTACGACGTTTCGATCGCAACACAAGCAATCGTCATGAGGAGAAAAAGAGAGCGGGAAAGCTGCTGAGGCAGGCTGTTTTAAAGGTTTGAAATGGGTGTAGCCCAAGGATCATAAACGAAGTGGGCGGGGCTAGTGATGTTAATGTCAGGAATTTGCATATAAATGTAAGATCGGAGAGCTACATCCACGACAAAGAAGCTGCGGAGGTGGCCACTGTATTGTGAGAGATTAGCATGTCAATGTAGGATCGCAGAGCCACCGCTACATCAAGGACACTCTGAACATCTCGTAAATATAATTAAAGATATTAAGCTTAATCCTAATGATATTCTCGTAAGTTTTGATGTGACCTCTCTGTTCACAAGGGTTCCGGTCAACGAGTCAATTAAATTACTCCACACTCTGGTAACGGTTTAGCCAAAGATATCCCAAGACGAGCTGAACACTGTCTAAAGAACACTTACTTCTTGTGGCTAGGTGACTTTTATAAACAAAAGGAAGGAGCAGCAATGGGTTCTCCTTTGTCTCCTGTGATAGCGAATTTGTACACGGAAAATTTTTAAACAAAAGCAATAGCTTCAAGCACACTAGAACCATCTGCTTGGTTTAGATATGTGGATGACAAATTGGTGGTCTGGCCACACGGCAAATATACACTGAACGCATTTCTAAATCATCTCAACTCGCAAAACCCATCCATCCAGTTCACCATGGAAGTGGAAGCCGACAGAACTCTACCATTTCTGGATATTCTGCTCGGACGGGGTAGAAATGGTAAAAAAATGTACCCGTAAAAAAAGTTTTTCACTATAAATCCTTTATATGCGTGGCGGCTAGAGTCCTCTCGTCCTCTGGCTTGAGATGGCTGCCACCTATGGGTCAGATGATTGCCTGCCACCATTAAGCAATTGGTAATTAAATATAATTTATTTTTTCCTAAAAAGTGTAAAATTTAGGAAAAAAAATTTCACGAAAATAAATTGTCACGCACAACGAGTCAATGTGCAAAATGTCAGCTCGATTGGATCACGGGAAGTGGGTTAAAAAACGACCGAAAGATTTGCACGGTCGTAAGCACGCAAGCAAGCAAGCAAGTGAACTTAATAAAAAGGATTTAATAACACAGTGTTTACCGAAAGAAAACGCATACTAACTCCTATCTGAATGCAGAGTCACACCATCACCCCGCACAGAAATCTGCTCTTATAAAGACGCTCATTCATCGAGCTAAGAAAGTGTCAGATGGTGACAGTCTGAGAAGTGAAATTGAACACGTTAAAGAAGTGCTGCAAATGAACGGTCACAATGATGCACAAATCAATAGGGCATTGAATAGCAAAACCAAATCAAATAACAAAAGCATTGAAACTGCCCAAGTAATTAAAACGATCAAAATACCGTACATTGCGGGAGTAACTCATAAACTAGCCTGATGTTTGGAAAAACAAAACATCCGAGTCAGATTTGGCACGGTACATAAAATACAGAATTTAATATCTGGTACAAAATATGTATTACCGAGGCTATCAACAGAAGGTGTGTACAGGATAAACTGCACGCATAGTAAATGTTATGTTGGGAAAACAGGACGATTGATAAGACTAAAAGAACATCAGGGAAATATTAAATTCTCCCAAATGCAACTGTCAGCAGTAGCAGAACATGCGTGCCAACAAGGACATTCAATTGATTTTGATAATGTTGAAGTTTTGTGCAAAACTAGCTACTACTGGCCAAGACTAATTAGAGAGTCTATCTAAATTGAAAGAAATAAAAAATAACTTTAACCGTTTGGATAGCTACCGTCTTAGTGCTGCGTGGAAGCAAATCATCAAATGATACATTGTTTAAATGCACGCCTACAAAGAGCAGTGTACTTCAATAGGGATTACTGTTGGTAGGGCTATTTTAATAGGGCTCGCGTAATGCACATGCATAATGTACGTTGCCTCAGTAATCGCCCCCCCCCAAATTGTGCAAGAGCGCAGAAGGGTGGTCAACCAATCTACGTTTCTATATAAGGAATGAAACAGTAAGACTTCTCCACAAATATGGCTGTCGCCTGATGAAGCTAGTTGTAATTACTGGCGAAACGTCGTACTCAGTTTGTACATGTTGTGGCTTGGCTCTCCAACACACCGGTGTGCTGTACTAGTGACGGATTGGCATGTTCTCTTTATGTGACAACCCTCACTAGTTGGCTGTGTTGGGTGGTGGTGGGTTTTAATGACACATTTATATATTTACGCGACCTAACCCAAAAACCTCTATTATGGATGATATTGGTCACAAAAGCCTACGTGTTAAACTTCATGTCCTGTGTTAAATCGAACCTGGATCTTGTGATCTGATCCCATCTGTGAAGGATGTGATCCCTGACATGCAATACCCCGGCGTCTACAAACTAAGCTGTGTCTGCGGCAGTAGTTACATTGGGGAAACTAAGCGACATGTCTCGGACCGTGTTCGTGAACATAAGGCAGATCTTAAACACGGTAGGACCAATACCTCGGCCGTGGCTGCTCATTCTTTTAATGCGGTGGGCTCACACAAAATTAATTTCTCTAAGATGAAGGTACTTTGCATGCCCACTGGCAATGAACAAAGATTCGTTCATGAAGCCATCCATATATATAGACACAGACACAATTTCAACCGAGAAGATGGGTACAAACTGAGCAATCATTGGAAGGACGTTATTAACCAGTTTAAGTCATAACTGGCTGTGATGTTTCCACCCTACCTTCCGATGTTAGTAGTTATTTTCGACTCTCTGGTTTTACACTACCACAGCCACCATCGCTCATGTCTTCGATGTGGCGGTGGCTCTGCGATCTTACATTGACATGCTAATCTCCCACAATACAATGGCCACCTCCGCGCCTTCGTCGTCGTGGAGGTAGCTCTCCGATTTTACATTGACATGCAAATTTCTCACTTTAACATCAATAGCCCCGCCCACTTCGTTTATCACCCTTGGGCTACACCCATTTAAAACCTTTAAAACAGCCTGCCTCAACAGCTTTCCCGCTCATTTTTCACCTGATGACGATTGCTTGTGTTGTGATCGAAACGTCGTAGTTTTTTGTTATTTTTGTTATTTTCTTTGAACCTATCTGCGTGACTTTACGGAAAGACCCAAGAATATGAAATCCTGCAGTCACGAAAGCTTTAAGTCAAGATTTGACAGTGTACGATATGAAAGGGGATATGGGGCACTGAGTTGTAGGGTTTTGAGTTGGAAGGCATTATCAGGAAGGGGAAACACAAGCAGGGTTATCGTGGTTCAGTGTAAATCGTATGGATTGTGTATAGTACGGCCAATTTACTGTTCTATATACAATGGCAACGTTATTGTATGCGGAAATAAGCTTTACGTGGAATGACAGAGAAAATAAGCTGACGTGCAATGTAAATAGGCTAGAGGGAAAGTTTACGTGGAGGAGAACTGATAGGAATACAATTAAACACGGGCAAAGAATCCAGCAATGTGGCATAGCCAGGAAGAGATATTCCCAAACAGTAGATGCAGCCATTACGTTTGACTACGGGTATCAATCTCGGCTGCTAAAGAAACACACAAAATGTGAGCCAATGGCTGAGTTTATTAGTATTGACCGAATGGAATTTCTAAACAAAGCAATGTGTACTTTGTAGACTACAATGCGTGTACAATTGAATGTTTCTTTGGCCGCATGCAAGTCCGCACACATCGCATATGAAGATGCACACTTACACCTGCACATGCGCGCCGCATAAATAAACATACGCCCACGCGCGGCATTTGCACATCCATTTTCCACGCACAGATTGGTGCGCAAATACCATGGGCATTAAAGACCCGGTGAGCCAATGCAGATGCGTCCCCGCCTGACGTCATCGGTGGGGGGGGGGAAGCCACGGCCACAGTTCTAATTGGTTCGCACGCTGCTCTTGGCAATGCAGAGGTTGCTGGTTCTATTCCATCTCCTGGTATAGCAGTTTAAATAATGGGCACGTTTTTAAATTTCTCCAGCCTCGGGTTCACCCAGCAGTATAAATGGTGCTGTGGGGTAAAGTCTGGCTACTCTCAGCTCTTCCAGGACATTTAGCCGATGGGGAAGAGTAGGAAAATGTCCTCAAGGGAGGGGGTGGGGAGGCTCTGTAGAGCTGCCTCTAGTGGAGACCCTTCTAGCAGTTGGCGTGAGCAATCAACTTTGGGGTGGCACCGTCACCTTTCACACCACCCCAATGTATTTGTGTATCATACTTTCCAGAATACACATCTGGTAAATGTTAAAATGATGGTCATTTTTTTTCTGAGTGAACAAAACATTACTATAGTAATTACAAACATGAGAATACGGTGATTGTCATGAACGCCTCTGTCAATTTCAGCATGCGCTTCCATACAATGCAGCCTGCTCTGTGTCAGTTTTAGCAATGATGCATCAGTAAACGGTTACAAATATACTCAGAGGATGTTTTGTTCAGTATAAAAAAAAAATCTACGAATAAGAGCAATTCATTTGCAAATGAAATGTTTAAGGTGTGTATTCATTGTATTGTGGTCTAGTTTTACTAAATACAATGATTATTAAAGAAATATGAGTTTATGCACCATTCTCAAGAGTTATATTTAATTCAATTGATGTTTGTTGTGTTAGCCTTTGCATTCCACGCATGCATTCATTGGTATTGACACTTATAACATCAGACAATCTGCTGTTTGAATGTTTAAAATGCTCCATAAACAGCTACGTTATATACGCAATTGTAAAGAGTGTCAAACCTAATCTTGACTCTCACCCTCTCTTTATCGTACCAGATGACAGATAAGACCAGTTGTTTATCCATTCTCACAAGAGACTATTTTACAATTCCCTTTGCATATTTTCTTTAATATGTTAAGGCTATCAACATTATGAACATTGAAACATTGTAAACAATATATAGTTTTTATTTCAATGTGTAACTATGCATTTTATTGTCTGAAATAGAGATAAACATGTTATTGTTATATCTGTATAACAATGTAGTATTTTAAATTGTGCTAGAATTTAAGACCCTGTTTTGAAACTCATAAATATTTTATTCTTTAAACTTTAGAAAATCTAAACATAATGTATGTTTTTTTTTTCTCTCAGGGATGATTATATTATCGGCATTCTTTTTACACGTATGACTTTATTATTTTAAATTATTTTATTCATTTATTTGGAAAGGGGCACACAACCCATTAGTATCCAGTCTGGTGGCATTTTTCCATTAGAGCATTGGCAGACCTTTGGCCTGCAACAAATGGCTGAAAAATAATATGATGGGGTAAAAATAATTGAGTTGAAATTAACCAAGCTTCGGCTTGTGCTCATGAAATCTACAGAAACCCCAAATACTCCACATCCTATTACAAATATGAATATGGAGAGCTCCTTGTTTCACACTGTAAGATGTAGAATGGCTCAAAAAACAGATCACGTTCTTTGAATGACGTTTGATCGTCTGCTGTTCTCCTCTGGTGTTGCTCTTGCTTACATGCAACTGATAGCACAACCCTTGAAGATATAAAATGTAAAAAAAAAGTTAGCATAGTCATTTTAGAATTACATTTTGACTACAATGAGGAAATATATATATTTCATACTTTATACAATGTGAGATAAAACACACGGTGCAAACTATAGCCTCTGTGGGACTGTTTCTTCAAATGAAGGGGATGATGACAGAAACTCATCTCAACAATGTTTGTTTTTAAACAGCAATCAATATCAGGAGCAATGGGGGTACAGTGAGCATGCCTGAGAGATAGTCCACTGCACACGCTTAGGGACTGCACAAGTTGAAAAAAAACCTCTGTGTTGAACGATACGTGACCGTGGCTAATTGGGTGGAAGCCAAGGTAAATCTGCTATTATGTAATGTCAATTGTCACAACAAATACGTAAGTAGCTTATCAGGAGCCATGCCTATTTACATGGCATAAACGTGGCTTGAAGTTTGAATGGCGGCTATTCAAGGCCAAAGTAGGATTCACAAAAGCCAAAAAGAGATTTGAGGATTTAGAATGGCCAAGTGGTTTGGCATTCTCATCACCAAATCAGTTTGTAACTTTCAATTCATAATTGCAGCCATCTAAATAATTTCTTTGGGGAAGTAATCAATGCAACACTGGATATACATTGGACATTAATACCACGTAAATAATTTCCAAGAATTTTCTATTGTATGCCTGCTATTGTGTTGCAGCATATATTACACATATAAAAATATTCACAACTGCACAGCAGATATACGACTGTCCCTATACAACCACAACTCTCCACTAGAGATAGAGCATACAAATAAGACCATCTCAAGATTGGCTTACCTGATTTAAATGAACACATCCATGTGTTGATTGATTTAAAAAAAATTAATTCCATTACTAAACGCTTATTTCTTGAAATGTATGGTCTTCTAAATTCAGTTTTTTCGTTTTGGAGAAATGGATGACTTTGAAAAAAAAGAAAAACCCCAACCCTGATGCATTTATGATCAGTTAATTCACTTGCATGAAAAACATCACGATGCAGATGTTTTAATACGACCTTGTAATGCAATTACTTAAACATTTCCAACAAACTCATGGATTTATTTAATACGGGCCCTCAAGGATAATTTCACAGTAAAAAAACAGACTTGAATTGTTATTTCTCGTTTAGTTTCCACTGCCAGTTAGACATCCGTGCATGCCCTTAAAACATCTGGCAAGCACGGAACCATCTGTCTGCTGCTCATGATGAATATAACAGGGGATAGCTACATGCACCGTGAATGAACATACTATATTTAGTTGTCGAGATCGAATATTTTTTGGCCTTAATTCAAGTAATAAAGCTTGAAACATAAACACGTTTTACTCGTATGCGTTTGAAAATGAAAATGTATTCGTTGCTCAAAAAATCGCGAGGAAACTGTACAACTTTCATCTGGCTCAAACGCTTACATTCCGCTGTTTAGATGCTCGTTTGATTGCACCAGCCTCATAACTCATGCACAACATAAATCCTCGCTCGTGCATGCGGCTTCCACATGGAATACATTTTCAAGTTATTTTAAAGTAAACAATCAAGCTTATGTTGGGTGTCAGGATAGCACAGTGGTTAAACTTGTACCTCGTAGCGAGAAGGTTCTGCGTTCGAGTAGAGTTTGCATGTTCTCCCTCTGTTCTCCATTGGTTTCCTCTGGGTCCTCCGGATTTCCTCCCACAGCTCAAAAAACACGTACAATGTATCTTATTATTGGCCAAACATCCCAATGCCAATAAATGTACTGCAACGTTGCTCAATTGGAATCGCACATTATAGCATCGCCCCCCCCTCCCCTACTGTGAAGAACTTGGCAGGACCCTCCTGAAAAGGAGTCTCAAGACTCTGTGAGGGCTTCTAGGGCAAGTGTAATAATGCAAAAAAAAAATAACCGAAACCATCAGCATTGTACCATGCATACATTATTTTGTTATACACAGATTATGTGTAGAAAAAAATAAGGAAATGCGAGCATAGTGGGTGAAAATCATGCAAGATGTGCAGCAATTGCCAAGGAGTGTTTATTTATTGCCCCATAACCTGCGCTCCTTTTTTGGCTGTTGAAGGTTTGGCCGCATCCTGCCCAGCTTTGACGTCATGATCCTACTGAGTTTGTTCCCAGCTTTCTGTGCACATAAAGACTTTTAAGTGCACGTTCCGCTGACAGCAAGTCAGCTCAAAGCCAAGTTTCTTTGCATGATCTTCGAAGCTGACTAGAACACCTAAACCAATGCGAATCTTTGGCGAGTCATACAAGCACATAATACTTAAACTCTTCGTCGTGTTAATCTTATTTAGCATTGCAGTAAAACTACGTAATTATAAAAACAAAAAACAAGTAAAGTATACGTGAGCTATTTGAGCGGACAGCTCAGGAAACTTGCTCAACGTTTCATCCCCCCTGGGGGGGGTCATGGGAAATGTAGTGTAACTTAAACTTGGTAGTTCAGCTGCATGTCTGGTGGGACATGCACATCTTGTGATGTACATAGCTGCCAGCATTGCCTCAATGGAACAGCACGTGACCATCAAGAAATCTCTGCTGCAGCAGCCCATCGCCAGGTACACATTGATACAAAAACATGCTTTTGGATCTAAGTAACATGTTGTTCAAGAGTGCAGGTATTTCTTTACTTTCCCTTTAAATACGGTAAAATATGTTGCTTTTATGTGTCTTATGTAAAGCAACGTTTAAATACTTCCATAATAGAGTTTTTTTGGGTTAGATCGCGTAAATATATAAATGTGTCGTTAAAACTCGCCACCACCCGACACAGACAACTAGTAAGGGTTTGTCATGTAAACAGAACGTGGCCAATTCGTCACTAGTACAGCACACCGATGTGTTGGAGAGTCAAGCCACAACATTTACAAACTGAGTACGACGTTTCGCCTGTAATTAAAACTAGATACTGGCGAAACGTCGTACTCAGATTGTAAATGTGGCTTGGCTCTCCAGCACACCGGTGTGCTGTTCTAGTGACGAATTGGCCACGTTCTGTTTACGTGACAACCCTTACTAGTTGGCTGTGTCGGGTGGTGGCGGGTTTTAACGACACATATTTATGCGATCTAACCCCAAAAAACTTTACTATTGATGATATTGGTCGCGAAAGCCTATGTGTTAAACTGTTTAAATACTTACTGGAGACAGTTTAAATGATATTTCACTAGTTTAATGGGTTTACGAAAAGGATAGTGGCTCCTATAATAGGTTTCCATAAAATGTGAATAAATTTTTTTCGATTTCGTAACGTTTTAACTTTGCGTGTGAATCAGAATGATTGTGAATACTATTTTGGGAATGTGAAGTTAAAATGTGCTGATAGATGTCCTTAAAGGGATATTTTTCACTGTAATAACCTGAAACGCGTACAGCACGTGATACATGATGCAGAGAAGAAAGTTGACATTTTATCGAGATGCAACCTCAGTGCAGGTGTACAGTAATGCTTGCTGGACATTATCCATGTCTCATTTGACCACCGATATCCAAAGTGTGGAGTAACTTCATAGTCAAACGAACACCACTGGGCGTTATTCATCTCCGTTGGGTGCTCTGAGATAGTTTGATAAATGTCACATTCCTATGACAGGCTAGTTCCTGCTTCGCGAGACTTGTCGATTTAATAAAATGTATCATATTGTATTTATGCTAAAAGGATTATGTGGTCAGTTTTTTTTGTCACTAAGATCTCACTCAGCAACTTTGTAACTGATTTGCTAATCCTGAACACACAATGCTGCCGAACTGTAAACATGTTTACATGCCTCCTGTGTTCAAGTAGAGCTCTTATTAACAATGATAATCATTGGTGATGCTGATGATTGCAACAATATAATTATGAAATCGCAATCGTAAAAACAATTATTTATTTGGTATTGCTTGCAATTCTAAATTCTCGTCATGCAAGGACACACACGCATTTTTCATTTGGAGGTTAGAAATCCCAAACATGCAGTGAAATATTGTCACTGAATGTTACACAACTTTCAAGTAGGTGCCGTAACTATAATAGCCAATTAAAGACTAAACTGTAGCTAATATACAAATGATATTATAGCCTTTCAAAAAATGGTATCATTATTTTATATATATATGGATTTGTTTCCAAGCTTTAATTTGTATGTTTGATATTGGTGTTAAAATGATGATAGTTAAAAATAAGCCACATTAATTTTTCCATGGTCAAAGATCACAGTAATTGCATTGCTTACAAATGAGTGCATTATTTGTTAATGCTGTCAATACATCCAAACGACGTGAATTATTCTGGATACTGACAGACATTTTACTTGTAAGCACTTTCATATGTATCTGAAATTCAACCCCTTTTTACGAATTCATTCATGGTTCCGAAATGTGGTTTGGCTTCGTCTTTGACTATTTTTTTAAATTAAATAATTGTCTGCTGTATATTAAATATTTCAGCAAAATGCACCGTACGACCGTATGTTGAACTTCTTCCGCACTGTGCGTAGCCAACCATGCTAATCGGAAGTGCAGAGGAAGAACAACCAACTAAACACAAAAAGCAGTTCTCAAGAAATGAGTTTTCAATCTCTATTTAAAAGTGCATAGATCCAGTGGCTTCATAATATCTGAAGGAAGAGCATTCCAGATGGCCGCAGAAGCGCATCTGAAAGCGCAATGCAGTGACCATCTTTGTTCGATGGCCAGCCAAAAGCTGCTGCAAGGATGACTGGAGTTAACCTGCCGGTTTATGCTCCTTGACGAGATCAGCAAGGTATTGTGGTTCATTTGTGGCAAGCACTTTATGTGTAAATGAGGGCGACCTTATAATGTATTCGTAACTTCAAGCAAAAACAAACTGAGTAATGCAGCTTATACAGAAGCTCTGTGGGTGATATGTGGTCACGTTTGTCATACAGGTGAGAGCATCATAAATGCATTTAATGCAAGAGACACATCCTCGTAAATAACACGTGGGTGTACAATTTATGACTTATTGTAGATGCTCGACAATTTATGGTGCCAGCACTGCCCTGCAGTGTAAACATCGCTTGCATCCAGCAAAATTGATGTAAAAAAAAACTGGTTCCGATTCCTGCTTGCGAAAGTAACTTTGGTTCTGTATATATTGTGGAGCGTGGAGTGCACCTCCGGTTAGCATGGTTGGCTATATACGGTGTGAAAGAAGTTCAACATACCTATATACTGTAGGATGCTGCAATGTAAATCTGGCGACCTGAGTTCAATTCCTGGCCACGGCTAACATTAGTAGCGAGTGATATCTGCACTGGTCCGAGGCCAGACCTTCAAAACCCGCATTGCCCAGCATGATCACATTTGGTAAAACAACCTCCATAACTGAAAATAATAAGACTATCATCTAGCGCTAGACTGACAAAAGTCTGTATTTTTTTTATTAATTCCATTGTCATATGTATACACCTACATTTTGTGAATTTATAACCAGATGCATATGTATGCCATTGTAACTAAAACCACAAAGGTCAACGCGAGAACGTTTCTATCACATCATTGATCCTGTTATGTCTCCTGTATATAGAATACAACAAGCTCGGTAGGAGAATAAGGTGGGCATTTGAATATCCATGCATTTCAGTGCTGCACACAGTCCAATTTGTACTATTTTTAAAAAATATATATATTTAATAATGTCTCGAGCCCAGGTTGCTCAAAAATACCGGAGCACATTTTCTCATTGTATAAAAGCAAGCTTCCTATCATTGTTCGGCTTTGGCCATTTCCGCATGTTTTTTTTCCTGCCTTAAAGGGAATTCAAATAAAACTTTAAAATGGCCAGCTGACCTTTACCGCTTGAGTCGATATACAAGACAATTCATCATGTAAAGATAATAAAAAAAATAAATGTTGAGTTTAACAAAGAATGAAGAACTGGGTGATAGAGAATTGGCACCATATTCTGGATTTTCCATGCGTCTGACGTTTTACATATAACCACAGAGTAAGTTAAGAGCACATGCCAGGCATTTTCTCAACAGAGGTGTGGTTATTTCAAGCCTATGTTTCTCTGTTGCATAAACAGACACATTAAAGATGTATGTGCTATTTTCGAGCAAGCAACATCAATGCCATATCCTTTGAACAAAAAACAAATTTACGAGGCGAAGTTCCAACCGCTTTCTTTATTGAGCAAAACACATCTGCAGCTCTTTGATTTGTGATGTGTGTGAGATAAGACTGGCAATCGCGTGCTCACATTTTATGAAGATGACTTAATCTATATTAACAAGTTAAACAAAAGATGCTTCTTCAAACATTTTCAGTCTCGTCCTTTGAAAAAAGGAGCGTAAAATAATCAATATTTACCATTTACTTAGTAAATGCAATACACAGATTCGAGTGTATTCATTCCAAAACACATAATACCGTCAAAATATGTGTCTATATGATGGTTTATGTCAAAATACTGACACTCATAATCATAATTGGAATATTTTAAACGTAAAATGGTTTGCGTGGGAGGATTTTTTCCTGTTGTGAGCGAGTGTGCAGTTATAAAAAATAATAATTAAATGCGTGTACACGATCAATCAAATATCGATAATGTAAAATGCATTGAATCAGAAGCATTTGATAAGATATGGCATATTTGATGACAATATTTATCTTAAATCAAAGCTGCTGGTGTCATGAATAATGATGAAAAAAATATTTAACTAGCACCGTTTGAATAAATTATAATATAGCCTATATTTAACCATGTACAGTTGAACAGTATCACATATCAATGTATTTCACTTTCCGACCCACCCCTATTGGACATCATGAAAAGAGCTTCATAACTCATCGGATTCTCCTAGTCTAAATAAAGATTTCGATTCCGTATTAGTTTACTTCAATTCTTTTTTTTATTTCCACGTTTCTCTAGAATTGACCAATGTCTAATAAATGAAGAAATAAAAACCACCCTGAATAGATATGACCTGCAAGGACTCAAGCCGAGCATTCGCAAATCTTTTTTACAAAATTATGTTGTTCAACATTCTAAAAAAAAAACATTAAAATGAAACACATGAGAATAAATGCAGGGTGGAGCAGTGGCACAGTGAGTGCATCCTGCACTATGAATCCCAGAAACCTGAGTTCAACTCCTGAGCATGGCTAACATCGTTGGCGAGTGATCAGAACTGACCAACCTGCACTGGTCAGCACTGTCAAGGATGGTCAGAAACCCTCCATAACGGGAATGGTGTCAGGAGCCCTTCATCCTGCAGTGTGTTGACGAGTGTTGTGTATTGTCGACTGAACAACTATCAGATATTTGTTCACCCGTGTATCGTCGTAGTTTATATACATTTTCTCGGACAGACACTTGAATTAGCGTAGCCACCAGTGCACAGATGGATACTGCACTGTAAATAAAGAAATAATAAATTGCGTGTTTGTCCCTTTTTAGAACTGAATAGGGGTATTTTCTAAAGAACATTTTTTGAGAACGTGTCTTTTTGAAAGGGTTTTTATTTTTTTTACTTCCTTTCCCCACTCTCAATCTTGATCAAGTACTGTGGGTGCTTGAACTGCTGTCAAATGCCCTGCACTGAAGGCAATGCCAGTTGAGTTTATTATTTTTCAGATTTAATGAAACACATTTAAGCCATGCCAATAGCCAAAGGGTAAGGAAATTGTTTTAAGAGTGCATTGTAGATAATACTTTCATACCTACTTGACCTTATTTCTTGTAATAATTTGAACACATTACTCGGATGATCCAAAAAAATTCCACCAGCCAAATGTATACTGCAAGCTATACCTGACCAAACTCTTTGTAAATCATCTGGGCAAAAATGCGTGCGTTGCTAAAGAAAAGCATTTGCAGATGGACGTCAAACTACATTTTAAAGCTGAACATCTTATTTCCTTTAGTAGATATTACTGTGATTGGTTATCATTGTGTAGCTGATTTAAACGTGTTTAACATTAATAATGTCGAAAAGCATCAACTTACACAACATGCATTAAACCCATCAAAATACTTCTGCATTTTGACATCAATTGAGCTTCAAACATATTAAGTAAACTGTTTTAATAAATTACGCAACATGAAAATGGAAAGTTTTTCAACATACTTCGAAAGCACGTCATTTTCACGTATTTAAAATTGCAAGCTTTCAATCGAAATTATACACGTGATTATCGTCTGGAAAACGACGATCAATACATCGTGTTTGTATCTTGGAATTTAATGGCAAGCCTCTCTGACATGCTGCAATTAAAATGTCACACTTTCCCGTGCCGTGGATTTCATCGAAGTTGCATTTAATCATATTCCTCTGCTCTTATAACTTTTAACACCCGTGCTTGTGTTTTGCTGGAGAGCAGCCACAGTTCTGCTATTATAACATGTTGTAAGGAAGTATTTTGACAAAACAGCTAAATGTGTTTTTACTTGAATGTGACTAATGCCAGATCTGATTTGAACAAATCATGTTACCATAACCTTCTTTAACGTTTCTGCATTGAGAGCAGTAGTGTAGCAGGAAGTGGGCTGCGCTACAAACCCGGGGGACAAAGGTGGCCCGGCGTGATGCTGACCACCCACCCCCTCGTGTGCTGTACCAGCCTTCATAGGTGCTCGCTAACAGCACTTGCCCCTACAGGCTGTTGAGGATATACGGGGGATCTTTGTCTTTGTACTGTATGTGCACACTGGTGTATTTGTATGTGTGTGTGTACATGTGTGTATATGCACCTAACCCAGCACAATAGCTGTGTTGATGTGACTGCCACTGAGTGACAACTGGTAGCTATTGTTATTGGTCTGTCTATTCTCTCATTTGGGTTATATGCAATCCCAGTAGAGCTGACTTCAGAACTGTAATCGCACGGACATTTAGTGTCCCGTGCATCATCAATTACATTGTACCATCATGAGTACGTTGGTTCATGATGCAAGCCAGCTGAATGGCCTCTTTCGGTAAAGTCACGTAGGTAGAAAAATAAAATAAGAAATAATATATCACGACGTTTCGATCGCAACAGGCGGATAAAAATATTAATAACCAAAGAGTATGGATTCCTGCAGTCACGAAAGCTTCAAATCAAAATGACACATGAGTATTAATTGTTTTTACGTGCCAAACTAAACGAATAATCAAGTGTTATTTAGAATTGCTATCTGCAATATATATATTTTTACATATTTGTGCTACGAAGAAGGATCATTGTCTGAAATGTCACCTGTTGCATATTTTTTATTTATTGGCCACAGTGTTATTGACGAATGTGTAGATTTTTTAAATATCTATACAATCACTGGATTTCGCTCTGACAGACATAGTGATGTTGATTGCTTTTAATGATCTCCCTCACACTTAATTATTATTCCCATTCAGTTTAATTCATGCACGTGCATAATTATTTATATACAGTATTACTTTGTTATCCGCGAGAGATACGTTCTAGAGATCCTTGTGAATTGCAAATTTCGCAGATATTGGCCTACAAAAACCTATCTCCTAAAACTTTGAGAAGTTCTTCTCTATCTTTTTATCACATCTTTTTTTTATCTCAACACATTCTCTCTCATCGATTTATTTCTCTCTCTCTCGACGCAGTCATTTAGAGTTCCAGATGCGATTCGCGGATAGCCAAAATCGCAGATAGTTGTACTGACGAAATGTGATGAAGAAAAATCTTGTCATTAATTTGAACGATAAAATCAGTCCTGTGTCGATCGATATATATTATATTAAGATGCACCTTTGACTCATGAAATTATTCTCAAGGCATACGACCTCTGCAAAATAAGTTATTTAATAAAATGTTCCTGAGCGACATGTCTCGGACCGTGTTCGTAAGCATAAGGCAGATTTGAAACACGGCAGGACCAATTCTTCTGCCGTGGCTGATCATTATTTTAATGCGGCTGGCTCACACGAAATTTATTTCTCTAAGACGATGGTACTTTGCAAGCCTATTGGCTATCAACAAAGATTCGTTCATGAAGCCATCCATATATACAGACACAATTTCAACCGAGAGGATGGTTATAAGCTCAGCAATCATTGGAAAGATGTCATCAACCACTTTGGGTCATGACTTGATTTGTGTTTTATTGTCATCCTCCACCGTCAGCAGTGTGGGTATGTGGAGCGAGGTGCAATGATTGCCTGGCAGCCCTTTGATTGGTGTAGACCCACTGCGTTGGCGTTGCTTTATCCTATATTAACATCAGCTGCCCCACCCATGCTGCTGACTCACTTAGGCTACGCCCATCTCTAAACCTTTAAAAAAAAGTTTGCCTTTAGAGGCTAACTCACCTTTTCCTGATGACGACCGCTTGTGTTGCGATCGAAACGTCGTGGTTTTAGTTTTTTCGTTTTATTTTTATTCTTATTTTAAATTTATTTTTATTACTGAAAGAACCAGAATAAGTCTACATGATAGACTACCAGTGTGCTCACTCAGGTTAAGAAGCAGGCTACAGTCTGCATTATAGACTGCCAGTACGCTCACTCAGTTTAATAACCATTGCTACAGTCTACATTATAGATTCCCAATACCCTCACCAGCTTAAAAACCAGGCTGCAGTCTACATTATAGACTGCCAGTACACTCACCAAGGTTAAGAACCAGGCTAGTCTACATTATAGACTGCCAGTACACTCACCAAACTTAATAACCAGGCTACAGTCCACTTTAGAGTTTGCAGGTACACTCCGATTAAGAACGAGGCTACAGTCTATATTAGTGTGTTTATTTTATTTCATTATTTTTACTCACTTTATTTTTTATTATTTTTCTATCTACGTGACTTTATCGAAAGAACCAAAGGATATAAAAAAACATCTTCGTGCTTAAAACCTGTTTGAGAGATTGGGTCTCGCCAGCTTTACTAATAGACAATAGTATTTCGTTTCATAATGTTGGCACTACTACAGAAATTCCAAATTCGATACACTTACTTACGTCAGTGAGCTGGTCTAAGCAATGGCTGTATCATTAATTGATCAAGGATGGAGGAGACGTTAAAATTGTATAGATGTCAAGCATGATAATATAAATAGGCAACAATTGGTGCAATGCATTTAATTAGAGTGTCAACATTTTCACCATGATACAATATCATACTGGCAACGAATTAAGCAATGCATTCTCTATAGCCATATATATTACACTTGTATATATGTGATAGATATTACTATACTATTGTGATTAGAGAATATATGTTACAAGAGTAATAACGTAGACTTTTTTTACTGCAACTATTAATAGTAACTGTTTGACTAAAAGTAACCGATACACGATAAAATGTGTACACATGTACATGGATTGCCCTTTTTTAATCCACTACTAGCTGAGGTCCTCTCCATGTTGTGTGAGTCACGGGAGTTATTTGACCATACTTCATCATGCTGGTCAGTGAAGGTTGGTGAAGGCAGAGTGGGCATAGATGCCGGGGGCATAGAAGGACAGTACAATAATGGATTTTGCTGCAAAACACTCTGACGAACAACGTCGCTCTGCAGCAGCCTTGGTTGATACCCATCTAAGCACTATCCCAGTTCAAATCCTGCGTCGCTTCTGACATTTCACGAGATGGAGTGGAAACTATATAATTTCATACGTACGCTTTCACGACCAATATGAGTCATTATTAGTTTATTTTGAGTTATATCATGAAGGTGTAATGTATTTATGTTTTACTCCTAACTAGTTACAAAACATGTCATAGTGACGAATGTAAAAATATTGTAAAATCATGCAATAATGTTCAGCTTCTTTCTACATGATTCTTTGTATTGAGTCCTTGTAGAATAATTGTGTTGCTTCTAGCTTATTTTTTTAAAGCAAGCTCCAGTTTACTGGATGTGCTGATAGATGTTAAATACAGTGAGCTACATTCAGTTCCTCTACAATGTGCAGGTTTTTTTAAAACACTCAATATCTCTGCAGACTGTCCCGTTGCACGAAATGTAGTTCGCTTGGGAATACGAATATTCTATTGAATATCAACATATACACAAGCCAAGCAAAATATGCACTGTATAGAACTCAGAGGCAATACTGTGGCTCACCATGGGGGAATCAATGTTTCCTCTCACCAGTCACCGGCTGAACAGGAGGAGCAGGTGTGATGGCAGTGCTCCAGGGGATATGGCTGATGTTACTATGTCCAGGTTTGCAAATGTCATACGACAGATTTGGCCAGAACACTTTGTCAGTCCCGTGAGCCTAATCCATCTGCGCCGTGTTAACGGTGCCCGGCAGAAGATGATTAAGTTGTCCGTGGTGGAATTTCACATTCCCCAATTGGTACCATTAGCCATGATGTATTAAAAAATGCATTGTGACTTAATAGTGATTTATTGGTAGCCAAATTAACGAGTCAAAATTATACTGTACATCTATATTTTAATTCTTATCATCATCTCAAACATAATAACCCGAATTGACGACTTCTCCTTGGGTGGGCCACCCTTTGTCTGCTATATCCTGCTGATAATTTTATATTTTCTATGTTCATGATGCCCTATCTTACAATTGTCTGTTGCCCAATATTCTAGGACTAAAGCATAATAAATTTACGTTGAATTTCGGATTAATATCAAGCAATTCCTTGAATACATTTGAGGTATGAGTCAAGCAGTAGCTGTCAATAATCTACATTGCTTTTAGTGAAGTGATGGATTTAGTGAATTAAATAATACATCGACGTGATCAAGAGTTATTGACGTTTCAATGTTACATAATATAAACATATATTTTCGTAATTATTTGCTCATTTGGAGTCTCTCATGCTTTTGTTATACTGAGTGCAGACTTCCATTTCCTCACTCATGGAATTCTTCATTTTTCTGCCGATTTATATTGGAAGCCAAGGTCATGAACAATCATTTATCATAAGCTTTATGTTGCTTCTTATTTGATATCCCATTACCAGAATATGAAAAGTCTTTCAAACGGTTAAGAAATCAATTAGAGGTTATTACAAGAGGCATATATTGAGTGAAATAATGACATTTGTGAGTCGCTGTTGTGTGTTCTTTTGCCTATGTGAACACTGGTGGATGTGAGCAATACAAAATACAATTAGTCGAGATGGTTTTCAGATCGGTGATACTGGAAAACACTAAAATGAGAGGTTTTGGGCCTTTCGATGAAAGGGCTTGAACTTCCCTTCGCGTACAGTAAATGGGAACAAGGGAGGCTGCAATGTGTATATGCAAAAACATTACAATGAACACGTTTCGTAAAGTTATTAACAGTAAAAAAATTACATCATTACTAATTAACAATTTCCAAATGATGAAGTTATTACCAATACTCATATGTTAAGATTTTCATTATTGGTGTCTTAATGTAAAATGTAAGGGAGTAGACATGTATGTATGTATGTTGAACTTCTTTCGTACCGTATGTTACCAAGCGCAAGTACATTTCTCAAATGAAAATTTGATATCATGAAACGACTCGTATGTATAGTGCTGCATAACATCTCGCTCGAAAACAGATATGAAGTTGCCGCTTTAATTTCTATTTTAGAACACGTGACAATGTTTTTATTTAAAGCTTTCGTGACTGCAGGGATTCATATTCTTGGTTCTTTCGGTAAAGTCACGTAGAAGGGAAATAAACATGTTATATTATTTTATTATTTCACTTCTACGTGACTTTACCGAAAGAACCAATAACATGACGATGTGTTATTTTGTTCATTCGTTCGTTTCTCAATCAGCTTGTCCTGCTGAGGTTCGCGGTGACAGCACGTTGAGTAGGGCGGTCAAGACCTCCCTTTCCCTGGCGACAGATTCTAGCTCTTCCTGGGGAATTCCCAGGCGTTCCCAGGCCAGCCGAGCGACATAGTACCGCCAGTGTGGCCTGGGCCCGTCCCGGGGTACTTTTGTTATTTGTAAAATTCACAATGAGACAGGTTGTAGTGGGGGGGGGGTTAAAATTTGTGAACCTCTCAACCAATGGGTTCCACTCTTGTTTTTCAAACGGGACATTTAATTCTCGTCACGGTGATATTTCCTTAATATGCACCATCAGTCAAATGGCCCACAGAATCCAATGAAAAGCGAAACATTGGGAATAAATCTAAAAGATGAAATAAAGAGGCAGACAAGTGCAGCTTGGAGTGCTTTTGGATAGCTGAAACTGATAATGAAAAGTAACACAGCAATTTAACTAAAATGAGATAGTTTTTCATTCGTAGGTGCTACCTGATATGAGATACGATTCAGGAATTGCCATGGCCATTTATGAACATTTTGGAACAAAAACTGAAAAGTGCATAAATAGGCGTGAAGATATTGTACGCTTGGAATTACATTGAGAAACATGACGAGGGACACGTGGATTACAGAATGCAAGCAGGTTAAAGACATCATTCTGATTGTTGAGAAAAGCGAATGGGCTTGGGCAGAGGATGATGGACGATGGTCAAAAATAATAATGGAGTACCAGCCAAGGAATGAAACGCGTCCAAAAAGATGTCCATCGATGATACAGTGAGGAAATCAGCTCGTGCGCAGGTGCTAGGGTGGGATTATTACATTGCAGGATCATGAAAGAGATGGCAGCGGCTTGGAAAAGCCATAATCCAACCGTAAATTGACCATGGCTGCTGCCACCGATGATGATGAAAATCACAAATATGGTAAAAGATCTTGATTTGAAGCTTTCGTGACTGCAGGAATCCATACTCTTTGGTTCTTTCGGTAAAGTCATGTAGGTAGAAAATAAAATAAATTCTTTCTTATTTTATTTTCTTTTATACCTACGTGACTTTACCGAAAGAACCTAAGAGTATGAGAAAAGATGTCTCAATCAAATTTTCAAAATTACGCCTTTTCATTTCCACATATGAAACAAATGTATTTGCCTTATGCCATAGTCAAGGCTCAAATGAGAATATGACCTGTTCGGTGACTGCTAATTATGATCTTTTATTGAAGACTAGAGCCCCTTCGGATGAATTATTGTCATAAATATGGTCGTGTTTACTGAAGGGTATTATTTAATTGAAAGATGAAACTACGTGTACACTGGGATTAAACGCTGGCTGTCTGCACTTTTTTCAGAGGCATATTACTAATCTGCGTCTTGCAGGAATAGCTGGGAACATTGGCTTCCATGCGGCTCATGAATTAGGCATCTTCCCGGGGCACTGAGAGGTGTAGCATGATACCAGCATCTTCCTAAAATAAAATATGGAGCATTTTGTAACACATGTCTTAAGATATATAGTATACCGATTTAACTTACAGATGAAACTGTCACACTGACCTCGTCCACAAGTTATACTGTTGCAGACCAAAATCCAGGATATAATTACATTATCTGCAATAAATTGTTGGAAATCATTCCTTTATAGGCCGACAATCTATGGAAGTGGGTAAGTGCTTAATTTGATGAATTGAAAATACTGATTGATTGTAATGAAAGCAGTTAAATCAAAAGGGTCATATGAGTCATGTGGCTTAATTACTTTGCAATGAGTGTCCATTGTTATCTATAATCACCGTTGGGCCACATGGCCGGAATAAAGCGGTGTTTATTGATAGCCCTATCGGTTTTAAGAACGTGAGTTCAAATCCCAGCCGAGTTGCACTCAGCCCATCATCCTCCTGGGGGTCAGTGAAATAAGTCAACAGCAGTTGTGCAATGGAAACACTGCGTACTGTCATTTTAACACGTAGGCTTTCACGACCAATATCATCCATAATACAGATTTTATTTTTGGGTTAGATCGCGTAAATATATAAATGTGTCGTTAAACCCGCCACCACCCTACACAGATAATTAGTAACGTTTGTTACGTAAACAGAACGTGCCACTGCATCACTAGTACAGCCCTAACCGGTGTGTTGGAGAGCAAAGCCACAACATTTACAATCTGAGTACGTCGTTTCGCCAGTAATTACAACCAGCTTCATCAGGTAACAGCCAGATTTGCGGAGAAATCCTCCCGTTTGGTTCCCCAAATCGAGGGAGAGATGTGATGACGGACTGTACGGAAAACATTCGACGTATGGAATACAAGTCCACAACACCTTTGTAAACGGTGTAACCATTGATTCTGTAGAGCGCTTGACACCCTGTCACTATGCTTCCAGGCAGCTTCTATACAAACGATTGCTGAAAGTTCCTCAACATTTGCTGCCACCTCGCCTCTCACCCCCATCTGAGAAACAGCGCCTGGGTCATCACTGTGTGTTACGTGAGGGCAGTTTGGCATCTTCCTCACCAAAGAGGACTTCAAGCTCGCTGAGAAGCGGATTGTTGTTGTGCTGGAAAATAAGACCCCGTCTTAGGAGCTATGTTGCTGCAGCTATGCCATGCTAGACCTTTATGCGTCTATTTTTCACAGTCGTCAGGATACTATTGATTTTCACTACTTTTCTTCGGCCGCTGTGGGAAATGCAACCCCAAAATCTGCACCAATCCATCCGTTTCTTGATCACAGCTTTTGTTTGGTGCTGACTATACCACTTTACCTTCCTTTGCCAACAAACTGATCTTGATTGTTACCAAGCAAATTCCATATTTATTCAGTGAAGCAAAGTAACTTCTGAAAGCCCTTGGAACCCCATCTTACAGATTGGATGTCACTGTCTGCAGAGGTACATTTCTGCCAATTGTATATTCATTATTATTATTCTAACAGGTGACGTACAGCATAGCCTTTTTACTCTTAAAATGAACACCAATAAACCTGATGATTTTTTTTGTTTGATCGAGTGGTTCTGCAAGACAATAGATAATTTATTGTCACCAGTTAGATGTATTCGGTTTGTTTTTTCTTAATCAGCTGTATTACTAACATGGACAGTTCCTTATGCAATCTATAGAATTGTGAACACAATGCCAGCCATATGCGGCAAGAGTTTAGCGTCTTCCAGGCATGTAATGTTTATTTTATTTACAGTAAGACGTTCACCATGCAGCGCATGAAGGAAATATCCAAAAATCAATGTTGACAAGGATACCTATGCTTTTACGTAGCGTGACGCTACTGACGCATTCCCATACTGACTATTTGACAGCCAATCGCATTTTACCGTGTCATGTCACGATTCCCTGTCAGTGGGAGAGCTTCCACTATCAATTTGAGAAAAAAATTGTTTGGGATCATAGTGACAAGGTGTCAAGCACTCCAGAGCCGAGGGCTATTGTACCTAATGCTAACCACTTTTTTGTCAATGACATTACATAGGGGGAAAAAAATAGAAAATCCTTAAAAACAGTACAATTCAACTTGTAAAAAAAAAAAATTCAACATGCTTTCCTAAACATTATTGGCCAGACTGGTGAGTGTTGGCTCTTTCAAAATGTTCCCTAACAAAAAGCATGGGTGTCTATGTTTCTGCTATGATAGAATAAAAAAAACAGTCCTTTGTTATTACAGGGTCCCCCACACTGTGTCGACCATGGAGGGTTTTCTTTGGTCACACTTCCGCACTCTGGACAATGCAATTTTGGTGAAGGGGCCTCAAGACCAATCAGAAATTACTCACCTCCAATGTGAGCAATGGGCAGGGATCTAACTCAGATTATAGTGCAACGTGATAACCACTTCCACTGCTGCTCTAACCAGTTTTCTTGTACTTATATGTGCGGGGGGAGCCTGTAATGGAGAGCAAAATTTGTAGATAAGTCAATAATGCATGAGCATGGATTATCCGTGAATTCATGGATAATTACAAAGATTTATCACCCACACCAATTTTCTGCGGCATTTCCTCAGATAATGGAAATGTCACAGGAAACCCAAGTCAGCCATAGTGATCTGTGCTCACTAAAACACGATAGCAACAAAAAACTTTCAAATTATTTTCCAAAACAATGCTTCAACTAACAGTAATTAAATTCATGGATGATAAAACACAAGTGCTTTGATTAAATAAGTAAAAACAAGACCAATTTCATCCGCAGTACTGGGGTGGTGATATGGCCTAGTGGTAGCACATCCCTCGCTTTGCTTTAAGGTTCACGGTTCGAACCAGTGGTCGCCCTGATTAATGCGGTGGGTATATTAACCATTATTATACAGGTTTTCTGCTTCATGATGGACTTTAGAGATCCCGTGATGTCATTCACAAGAGTGGACCATTGTGTGCTGGTGTCATTGTCCAATTTTTGCCAAATTTGAAGAATTTTACTTGCAAATTATTCAATTGGAATTATACACATTAGTTATCACCCCCCCCCCCCCCTGCTGTGAATACTTGGCAGGACCTTCCTGGAAAAGAGTCGTGAGACTCAGTGAGCATTATTACTCACTGAGTAAACCAGCATAGTAATAGTAAATGTGTGTTCATCTTCATCTTCTGCACCAGTGTGTCAGAACCTTCGTGCTATAAACAAGCATGGGGAGGTCTTCATCCAGCAGTGAATCGAATTTGTGTATGATACTGCTTTTAAGGTTATTCTGTTTTTCCAACTTAATGGCATACGAGTCCTCATATTTCAAGAGAAGTCACTTGATGGATACATGTTGCAAAAGGAATGTGGAATTTCCATAAATAGCTAATATTCACCACAACCTTAAGGTTGTTTGAGTATGGACGTAATTTGACTGTTTCATTTTGAGTATCATTATATTCGTAGAAATGTTTTGTTGTTGCATACATAGATAATCTTAACCATGAAGTCTATATACACAGGTGTAATACACATTATAAGATATACATTTCCTTATTTTAACAGGCAACATTCTAGAACAATTTCCATTTACTGTATTTCAAGGATGAGCCGAGAAGGATATGTCTGATGAAATGTCTATTTTCCTTCGATGTTCTTTTAAATTGTCTGCGTTGTTTTATCATTTGTGGACTAAAGGACATGCAGATTGCACAGTCTCCCGTGGCAGCACTTAATTATAGCCATTCATCGCCGAAATGTGGGGCTGGTAAAATGACAAGATGGTTAGAAATGTATCCAGACTCCCTTTGTGATTTGTACCTGAAATATAAATTGTATCTAATTATTGTAAATTATAAAGCAGAGCATGGGGTCATCCAGCCCCTCGATGTGTCGTTTGGCTGGGAGCCTTTTGGAGGTGGAACACTACCGAATGCCGCCGCTCGTTATTGCGTTGTTGTTGTGAAGCTGTTAACAGTGAAAATATCTTACAAGTTGCCTGTGAGAAAGGGGGAATCGTGCACAAGTAGTGAAGAATATAAAACTCTTGGCGAAAATCCGAGTGCTGGGAGGGATTAGTGTGGTGAATCGAATGTGCTGGGGAGTGACTGGGAAAATAGTGGAGGCTAGGCTTGGGATGGAGGGGAAATGTCAGGGAAAAGTGCTTCATCATCTTGTCACTGAACCCCTGCCCGAGCATCTGAAGAAACACACCAGAAGACAGCTTAATAGTTTATCAATTGGGCCTTGCAGAGGGGTCACACAAGACAGCTGGCAAGGAAGGCAACGTGGCTTGTTTCATAAAGCACAACCCACTTAGCCATCTGCAGTCATTGCATGAGGTCAATTGTGAATACTGAAATTGTAATATAAAACTTGGTGATTCATTTAAAACGGTGTTGCTATAAGCATGTAAATATGCTCATGTTTACTTATTCACTGGGTTAACATTGACACATTCGCTGTGAAATAGCTGGGCAAGAAATCGATATTAAAGTGGAAACAAACATTGAAGAAAATGCTTTCAGAAGATGAGTAGATAAATGGAGATAATGGTAATGGCTGTGTGAAACGCTTACATTTAATTTACTTGAAACATTTTACGAATTTTATATTTGTATTTCTTAACTACACATTCTATTAACAAATGGGAAAGTACCAAACAGGGTGAGTCTGCTCATTATATTAATGGGAGAGAGACTTGCAGCAATTAACCGATTACGTTTTAGTGTGTGGGTGAGTTAGCACTTATGTTGATGTGCTAAACAGCATCATAAAAGCACAATTTGCAAACGGGTCTTAATAATTATACTTTTTGTTACATTTTGTACAAAGCGAATATTATTGTGAAATCTTATTAATTAATTTACTTACTCTGCCAATGATGCAAGCAGCCCTTAATTTTCATGATCACAACATGAGCGTGACACAGACGTTCTGGTAATTAATTCCGATGGGCATTGATGGAGTTTGCTGTCCTCTCCCAGAGACTGCTAAACACAACAGGAGAGTTGTTCCCCACCTGCAAACAGAGGTGCACTCATGTGAGCTAAATCAACCCCATTGATACAAAAATATATAACACATTCTGTAAAGCACAGTGAGATGGCAAGCACCAGCCATGTTTCCCCTGGGTCAATAATATAAAGGTAGTGTGATTGCAATTTGTTTTATGAATTTGTGGTCTTACTCTTTGGTTCTTTCGGTAAAGTCACATAGAAAGAAAACAAATTAAAGAATAGAATACGACATTTCGATTGCAACACAAGCAATCGTGATCAGGTAGAAAACAAACCTAGTAAATTGAGAAATCCAATGCAATACAACACAGAACCATACCTGGTTGATTACGTTCTCCAAAGATTGATAAATTTGAGAGAGAGACAAAACACACACGGAGACACATAGACAGACACGCAAGCAGAGAGAGACAACACAGAGACACACAGAGAGAGACACACACATAGACACACTCTCTATGTCACGAAAGCTTCAAATCAAGTTTGAATCTGTGGTCTAATCATTGAACAATTTTCAGCCATAATTACACGCAAAATTTAGCATGTTTGTGGACATTTGGTCTGATTCTACTCATTGATATTCATGAAGGGACATTTTCTCTACGAGCATTTACTCTGAAGGAATCGTATTCGAGCAAATGGGCCACACTGCGAATGGCTAGAGCAGAGCAAAAGCAGGACCATAGAATAGCATAACTATCTTGGAATACATCTTCTTGGTTCTTTCGGTAAAGTCACGTAGAAGGGAAGTAATAAAATAATAAAAATAAAACATAATAAAATAATTCTCACGACGTTTCGGCCATGTTTTATTTTTATTATTGTATTACTTCCCTTCTACGTGACTTTACCGAAAGAACCAAGAAGATGAATCCCTGCAGTCACGAAAGCTTTAAATCGAAATTTATCTTGGAATACACGAGCGGCAATTTCACTATTAAAATCGCTCTGGCAATTCGAAAAAAATAGTCAGCTGGGTGGCGGGCTAGAGAACTCAAATCACAATCAAAAGGTTGCAAAGTTCAAATTACAGACGTGGGTTGACGTAGAAACGAATTACGACTGTAATTCATGGCCCAGCGTAGTGAAGGGCAGCCTTCGGGAGACATGCATTAGAGTGGGAACCCAGAGGTTAGCATCTAAGGGGAAGATTATAGCATACATTGGAGGATGGCTGCTATCTGTGACAGAAATTGGAGGTGGAACATTCGTTGTGGAACAGTTGTGGGTTCTGGCAAAAGGAAATGCAAGTGATGGAGAGCTTTTGTGGATATAATAATGGCTATATCGGCCTCTTGACCATCACCTGGACACATCTTTCTGCATTTGTATACAGTATTTGAGATGAGTGAAGCTTTGCTCCCCAATTGTGACTACATCATTCAAACCTCTTTCAAATTAACAAATGGGGTTTACCAGCGTGCACTCTCGCTCTGAAAATAGTGCAGGACTTTGTACTTTGCTTATGGCCTCTGCACTCTGTTGATTGGCTCTGCACTCTTTAGAGGAGTCCCACTCTTATTATAGCTGCTCTGCAAATCTTGCACACACACACATATGAACATCCATTTAAGTGTATTTTTGATTGGGTTGCTCTCAAACCAAGACTTTGAGAGGCATCGCAAGAGCATGAGAGATGGCATTGGGAGGACTTTTTTTTACAGAATTGATGATTATTAATTAGTTTATTAATAATTACAATTGTTATATTTTAGAATGTTTACACTTCAACAGTAATGAAATCCAGCAGAGAGAAGAAAGCAAAGCAATGTTGCGCCATGGTGCTATCAATGACATTTGCCTTGACGACGTCTTTTAAAAGACGATGCCAGTTTTCAAGCGTGGCTCGTGAAAGTGGACAGAAAAGTGATTCCATATCATAGAAGGTGAAGTGTCATATTTTTTGGTAAACGCTGAAATTGCTATTTTCATTAAGTGATGAAATTAATTGGTCCATTCGGCATTCACGCGGTACTCAAAATTGTACGTCACCTAATTGACTTTGAAATTATTATTAAGTACGCAATTGTCAACACATTAGATTGGCTTGCTGTATCACAATGGATACAGAATTGTAAATAAAATGGCTAGGCAGATCTTACGATATAATTCTGTATTTTCAAAGTGATTAGTACAGACATAGGCAGCTTGAACACAAGTGTCACATTACATAGGTATGACATGTTCGTAAAATCCTAACCATTTCTTATCCATTTCATATGTGAGCAAAATACCTGGGAGTATTCTAGAAGGTTTGAAGATAATTTCAAAAAACATTTTAAACAGGCAAATTTATATTTCATAGTTGTTTATAACAGATTAAGAGGTACACTTTTTTGTCAGTTTATTTCTGGATGCTTTCTCTTTTTTAAAAATTTAATATATTACATTTGTAATAACCTTTTACCTCGTGATAGGGTAACTCCGAGGACAATAATACTGGCCTATTCCACATAAGCTTATGTCGGCATTAAGTTGTGTTTTCACGTGTATTCAAGTTGCCCCAACTGACAAATGAAGGGTGGAAAACTGGAACTTATTTTAAACACTAACAGTTTATACTAGGTAGGTGTTTTTCACATGCTTGCAACTAGTTTACAAAAAGGCCGTGTTTGGTGAATGGTGCATCAGGCCATGGCATGGGAAAACAGTGGCTTTGCTTTTGAGATTAGTGTCCTGGCAACTCACAAGCTTCAGGGCCAATGTGGTAACTCAGCTCAATTTAACTGTGAAAGGCAAAATAGCATACATTCATTCATCATAGTCAAGCCAAGAAATACCTTTTGGCATTATGGAAAAAAATATATCATGCCCAACCTTCACCTTGCTAACTTCATCCTGTTTCCCTAAATGGTGCAATTGCTGCTACAGTAACCTAATAATTTGTTAAATAGATTTCATTCCTCAACAAGCTGTCATATGCAGCCTAATCAGGAACACTCAGCGTTTAAAGATAATTCCCACAGTCCCCATGTCATTTAAAGTGAAAGACACATGTTTCTGGGTGATTTTCCACCATTAACCATTTTCTCATCTAATGCATTTCATGTGCTGTTGTGTGGCTCAAAGGATAAGCACGTGTTTCCAAAGTTTTTTTATGCTCTGAATGCTTAGAATAAAATAGTTTTTTGTGTGCATTTATTTGCAATGATGAATACGATTAAATCAAATCTTTATCCCTAGCCGTAGGTTAAATATATAAATACATCACATCCGTAAAGGTGTTTTACTGATCAAAGTGATTTAATGTCTGAGTTAGGCCTGTTAAAACAAGTAAAAATAGGCTATTGAACTATCTGCTTGTTATATATATATAATTTAGTTATAATCTTTAATGAGTGAAAATGTGGTTGCAACGAGTGAAATATCTGGTTTGGTCCCGTGGACTAATACATCTGATCTGACTCCCTCGTCATCCATCGAACCAAAATCTCCTTAAGTGAATTTCCCATGAGCAAATTAACAATCTTCCCACCTCATCTTTCGCACACATCCCAACAAATGCACATAACACCCATTGTGTATAATCATACAACTCGCATTTGTTGCAGAAGTATACTGCCTTCCTTGGCGATTTTTTAAAAACAGGTTCTATTTGTATATTCGTTAAATGTTATTCTTAAGCTCACAAAACATGCATTGAAATGATCAATGTTTTTTTAATTCGTATTTGTTGGATGTAATGGGTTCACTTCTGGAGCAACTAAAGGTGCTACGATTCATCGCAGAGTCAGTAAAATAATTGCTCCTTGAAATGCAACCCTGACTTGAGAAATAAGAAAATCGCTAGGAGGGTGAATTGTTCCAGAGAATTCAGAAGCAACCAACCTTCAAGTTGACATTCAATAAATAGAAGGCAATTAATGCATTGGAGAGGCTCCTTTATCCCATTACCTGGTTAGACAGAGTAGATGGAATATTTAACTGCCATTCATATTAGCTTCTCTTGGGTGAACACAAGTGACAATAAACCATGCAGTATATTTGTATATTACAGTCCAAATACAAAATCAATACTCCAGTGAGCGTGATGTTATGGTTTATTTTCCTGACTGTATTTATTATCATTATAATTGAGTATGATGCCTCATCCGAAAAAGTTATTCAGTATATTAATAGCTTTGGGATGTGAGTGGGTATACGCTATATTTCTTTACATGGTGTTAATTGTTTACATCATCTTTATACTTCTTAAATTCCATTTCGCTTTACAGTTGCAACACGTCAGCTACTGTCATTTGCGAATACACTGCATTGTTGGTGTGGTTTAAAACACATTTTGGAACTTTTTTTTTCCATATAAAACAAACAGCATGCTTCACCAGGGAACACATTGCCAACAATTGCTCATTTAAAGCCAACGTTTGTGAATACAGTATTTCGTAGCTTAAACACTACATCTCGGCTGTTAAAGGTAAATATGTTACAGATTACTTTATAGGTAATCAGTGACAGTATTTTAAGGTAATAGTGAGAAATGTGGCGTAGTATGCAAAGCAGTATGGACAGATACATGCTTGGAATTAAACTGAGGGGGGGGGGGGGGACCTGACCTGAACAAATGAGAGACATTGTATTGACTGGTGATTGAACAGGATGCATCTCTAGAAGGGATGATGGTTGATGGACGAGGGTGGTGATAGAATGGCAGCAAAAGGAGGAAACGTGCCTGAGAGGACACCCACTGACAAGGTATATTAGGGGAGCAATGAGATCAGCGCATGCACAGCGGGCTGGATGGATTGTGGAATTGCAGGGCCATGAAGGATGCCGGTGATGTGGAGAGGCCTTTATCCAGCAAGTGGATAGATCATTGTTTTAAAGCTTCAATTTACTGGCCAGGAATACGTTACCAAGGAATTTGGGTAGTGGGAAATGCCGTGGAAGTGATGCCACTTGCTGTTTCTTCACCTTCAACAAATGTATAAGTCCATTAACTCACGGGCCTTCAAGATTCATGATTTCCTGCACAATTTCTTTAAGCAGGGAATTTTTTTCTTCTTTTTATTACCTTTCAAACGCTTATTATCAGTCAATCTCATTATACAAATGCTGGCAAGTTTCTAAATTTTTACAATAACAAAAGGAATTGCCTTAAAGTGTGGAAGCAATACGGTTTAAATGAGAAATATTGTACGATTGTGGTAACACATGACTGAATTAACAACAGTTTGCTTGTCAGTGGAAATATTTAACTAAAAGTTTCTTACTCTATCGATCTACGCTTTCAATGTTTTGGTGGAATATTTTCTAGCAGCATTTATTTTAAAAAAAGCTATTTCAATTTTTATAGCATCCAAATGCAACAGAGCCAAACTTTAGAATGTTACCTTGAGTATATTTATCTGTAATCTCATTGCCTAATGGATTTTTAATGTTCATTCATTTTCTGCACAACATTTGCGATACGGCGCAGGTCATACAACTCGTAACAATGTGAGCAACTTTAGGTTCCATACATTATTTGCGTAAATCACTGCTCATAGATATTTGTATACACCTTCAAATAAAGTAAATACCACATGGTTTCATGGTTAAAGGTCTTTGGGAACAAGTGCTGGTCGTCTAAACTTACATCCTATTATGTGGAGAGGAATTTCACACGAGGATTCTCAGAGACTCGAGTCTTACCCTAATCCTGCTGACGCAATGCGCTAATGCCTTTTTGTTCCAAGCACAACAGAAGTGGGATTATTTTAGGCGAGGTGGACTTCAGAGATACCATCACTAGAATGAGAGGTAAAGTGATTTCAAACGTTAGGCTGGAAGAATGGACATAAAGCACAGGTCAGTATCACATTAACCAGCCACTATGAAATCAATTGTCCATTGCAATGCTGTCAATTCGGCTTCACCCTGTGGAAGGCTTTCTTGGCATTGAAAAGCAGCAATTGATCCTTATGGCGGTACCCCGGGGTACCAAATAATACAAACTGGCCGAGGCAATTTTTAAATATTTTATTTTTGGGACACTTTTTTTTCCCAGGGGTGTATTTAACTCCGCGACTGGGGTACCAATCAATCCGAAATTGGTGGTGCTACTCCGCGATGTCAAAACGCAGCGAGGACGATTGCGCTGCAACCCTGAACGCTCGTACGCACCGTAGTGGTGCATCGTGTACAGCTCATCGAGATGAGTCGATTGCCGCATCGCCGACCATCAACAGACAAAAAATTACTGCATCACGGACATTATGCGAGAGCTGGGGTGCTATGGTAAATTTCCTAATTTATTTACCATTTTAAATGCATGCTAGTTCATAATTTCATTATATGTTTGTTGCTGATTTTGTTGCCAACTTGAGAAAATGTTATTCTAGCAAACAGTCTATGACTGCTAACGTCATGTTTTGTTTGGATGAAGTTATGCATAGTTCTCTATGTAATAGACTTCATTCTTTCTCGATTACGAGGTCCAGCTGAAAACTTTTCAGTCGAAAGATTCGAACAATGTCCATATAACTCATCCTAATATTTCTTGTCAGGTTTTTCAAAAAGATAATAACCTTTCTGTCTACCTTTTCTCTGTATACTAGCCGACAGCCCGTCCAAGGACGGGTGTATTGCAGTAAATCTGAAACTTGCAAGCGAAAAGCAGACCGCAACAAGATATTCATTGCATCAATTCGTGTGCAATTTGTAAGGCCCCGGTGACACAGACCTATTTCATTTAAAGGTTATAATCCCTTATTCATCATGACGTCCTTTTTACTTCGATGTCTCAACAGCGTTACGGAGATCACGTGACGTGAGGGTTCTGCCTTTGTAGTGAGGGTTGTGAGTTGACACTCAGGACGGGGGAGGAGGCGCCTCGCCCCCCCCCCACGTGGAGTGACGTCAGCCGCTAATTATTATTAATGGTAGGGGGGGGTATCATTTGGTAGACGTCACCGCTTCATGATTATTAATGAGCGGGGCTGTTCGATGTCGAGTGACGTCACCTGCTCATGATTATTATACATGTATGCACATCCTATTATGTTGCACAAAACGATATAGTTACACTGTATAGTGTTAGTGGACTTGAAATCACAATATAGTTTAAGTTAATTTTAGAACACGACTCCTGTTCTAAAATCACGTCGTGAATAGGGCACCTTAAATCACCTTTAATTGTGTTTTGTATTAGCCTCATTTTTTGACGTGTTTACTTAGCAACATTTGGAAAACAACAAAATCTTAAATGAACGAAACCGAGCACTTCATGAATCATGTATCCCCGGTGTTACACGTACATAAACATTGCCTTAAAATATACATAGTTAGCTTGTCTTTACACGAACTTTAATCGCGTGATAGTTTTTTTTATATGCAAGGCTTCACCTCGGGGCCGCATCGCGCCCTCCCGTCGTGGTTTATTTTCCTGTAACGTCGTGGATCGTCACTTACATATTTAGCGTCCAGTCTCATTGCAGGCGACTGTCGAACTTTGCATGTTTTGCGTCACTCCATGCAAATACCGTGGGACAGAAGCACCCGTTGGGTTCCGGTTCGCTTTGTCCCTCGCATTACGAATCGCGGGTCATATAATTGAAATATTTTATTTTAAATCTTAATTCTAAGCGACTGAAAATACATTTAGAAAGGTGACCTTTTTGGGAGCTATTTTCTCTTCCCCCGTGCCCCCCCCCCAATCTCTGCCCATGATATGTGGAACCGTCATATTTTTCTTTTGTATTGAGCTATGTAGACACTTGTGATTTTCTACATATCCCTTAAATATTATAACCCCAAATTATCTGTTATGGTTTGTGTTCCCTATTGCAGCTCGGATTGCATTATTAGTTCTATCTATTGGTCGTCATTCCTTTAAGCAATGATTACTGACCAATTTCACTTGAAACATTTTAATCAGAGAAAGTTGAAACACAGTTTTGTCTTTAATCAGAGTATTTATCATGTGTTTTGACACCATTGCAATGTAGTAATTGCCACCATGTCCAGCAATTAACATCCAATCAGAAGGTTGGGAATGTCTGCTGTTTGAGTGTCGCCTTGGCCTATCAATCCTCTGGGGGAAATACAATTAGTACTACTTACTTGGGAAATCAACGGTTTCCTGTATAGAGCTGGTCCTTGCCATGGGAATGTGAAATTGTAACTGCTGATTCTGGGCTGTCAATGCAGTTGGAAAAAACGTCACCTTTCTTCATATTTGAATGGGTATCGTAAGTTGGCTGACATTTCGATTTAAAGCTTTCGTGACTGCAGGGATTCATCTTCTTGGTTCTTTCGGTAAAGTCATTTTACCGAAAGAACCAAGAAGTTGGTTGACATTATTTTTGGGGTATGTGTGTTGAACCTCTTTTGCATCATACGTAGCCAACTGTGCTAATCGGAGTTATAATATCGTGGCATATTATACGAAACATTTATTATTATTGTAACGCACCTTAGCTTTTATCCTTGTGGGCATGCACTTACTGCAAGTTGTGTAAATGTCCTTGTTATATGCTATTGTAGTTATGCTTGTCCAACTGTTGTTTCATTGAGCAAATGTGTTTTTCGCAACTTTATTTGTCTTCACTGACAAATATTTGTTTGTGTCGATGTTTAAATGCATTCTCAATTTCCCATGCACGTGGTCAATCACGTTTTGCAATTTATGCCTTCATGTAATCGCGATTATATCAGATAAGTTATGATGATTACATTTTATCGCAATTATCTAAATCCAGAAGCAACGTGTTTACATTGGGATGAGAATGTGATGCAGTATATCAATTAGACTACCAACACAGATATTACTTGAGAATGAGATTACATTAGATAAGAGTTGTGGGACACCCAGACCTCGATGTTGTGACTCAATTAAAATTGAGCTAGAGATTAGGGGGTTTGCATCGAGGATGCCCTTGATTTGATTGTGGATCTGTAAGATGTGAACAGTCAAGCCCTGCAATTTAGACCATATTCAGAATAGGCATGTCTTGTTGTTGAACAAGGTCGTGTTGACCTACAATGACCTTCAGTACCCGGTGTCTTTATCAATGGGTTAATTGAGTGATTTCACCTCACGTAGTCGATTCCTTTGTATCATGTCATTATTCTCTCTCTTGTAGCCACTGAAATGTGCACCCTTAAATGATGAAAGGGATGGAGGGGGGGTCAACGGTTGCGTGAGAGGCTAGCAATGGGATGGATTTCGAATTCAAATCCTGATTAGGGGTTGACCATCATTCCTCCCCGGCTGATAGAACGAGTACGAGAATCAACAAGTCGTTGTCTTGCGGAGGGACTCGCCCCCGCCATAGGAATGTGGATTTGCCACCATTTGCCTCAGGGCTGCAAACGGGGGATGAGCACCGACCTCATTGGTCATTTGAGCAGGAGCCTCTTTGACGAAAGTCAACAATGACACATAATACCAACACCACCACCACAAGTGTCATTGTGTGGACAAGGTACTCAAGCTATTTTCCCATATTGAGTTTTTACTAATAATCACAATTTATTCATGTAGATATCATTAGAACATGCATCGCAGCACGTGTGCTCTTAAACACAGTGCAATATGGAAAAGCGTGTCCTCATTTCCCCAGAGTTGATTTTTTCCCTGGCCGTGAATATTTCACAAACATCACGTGGAAATTAACATTTATTGCCCATATAACCTGCTCACCCTTGACCAGATCTTGAATTTGTGGATGAGAAGCTACAAGCACCTACTATCTATCCCACTCTATCAGCTGGCATGTTCATTCTCATGCCATTGATAGGAAACATCAGCACCTTTATTTAGATTGGAGGAATCCGATGAGCTATGAAGGTCTTTTGCACAAATGTCCAGTCGGAAACATGGACTATGGCAGAGAACGTTGAGCTAAAGATAAAAGTATACAAATTAGCATGGAGAGGTACACACTTGTAATTACACTTAGAGATTAAAATGGCTGATTAATTTTAAGCAAGAAACCCAATCAGAGTGCCGCATGCCTTTGTAAGTAATTCATATCCATTTAATTAACATAAAAGAATTCCAACATTACCTAATGCAACAATGTTGCATCAATTCACAATGAATGTGGAAAAATGCACAGTGCCCGTACTATTGCAGTTCCTTTCACATATGCGCACAGACCCCTATCCAAAAGAATAATTCCCATTTTGCTGCGAACAGTTTGAATTCATGGCCCATTGCCCGATCAGCGTAGACAGCGTGTGCTCGAAAGAGGGCAGGGATGGATGTGCAGAGCCACCCCTGAGCTGGCCACTGACCACGGTCTCCCTGCTCGATGTTTGTGAAAATGGATGTTGACAGTGCAGTTGGGGACCCAAAGGGCATCTGCCGTGATGCTTTCTCACTGTTCATGAAGCCAACTTGTTCAATTCTGCTCGCGTTGGTGAGACAGGGATTAAGCAGCCAGCAAATCAAAGTAACACATTACCAATATAAAAAAAAAACATTAAAGGTAGCAGTGGCACGGAGGACGGAGCGATGAACCCGGTGACCTGATTCCCAGTGTACGGATAACATGAGTGCGGATGATTGGTGGTGGGCGTCAGGAAAGGAGTACAGGACCAGGTCAGATTTCACTTGCCCCTGGGAAGGTCAGCTGTGACCAGCACGGCATGTGCAAGTGTTCATTCAGTCGCGGAATGAGAACAGTTCTGTGCACTATTATTAGTACATTTAAACATCTGCAGTTGTTATGTTTGTTGAAACACCTAAACAAACGGAGAAACGCTGCATTACTACTAAATCGCATTTATTTTTTAACTCAGCACACGTTATATGAGTCACGCAACAACATATCTATTACGAGGCCTACATTGCTGGTTCATCAGAGATATACTCATGTTTATATTTAACTGTAAAAACGAGACGAGAGAATGGTTATTGAGGATGTAAAGACACTTAAGGGAGAAGAGAACTTTGGGTGGAAGATGGTCTTGAGTCTGGAGTTGAAGAGGGGAAGGTTCTGTGCAGCGCAAACGGTCAAGGGTAGGTAATATTCTTATGTTTTTTCGGTAAAGTCACGTAGGTAAAATTTTTTAATTAAAATTAATAAAAATAAAATAAAAAATCACGACGTTTCGGAGGCAACACAAGCTTCCGTCTTCAGGTGGAAGCTTTTGTTGCCTCCGAAACGTCGTGATTTTTTATTTTATTTTTTATTTTACTTTTATTAATTTTAATTTTTTACCTACGTGACTTTACCGAAAAAACCTAAGAATATGAATCCTTGCAGTCACGAAAGCTTCAAATCTAGAATTAAGGGTAGGTAATGCCAACCAATGGAAGCAATTGTGGAGAAGGATTGGCCTCGCATTGTATGGACATTGATATCGACTGGAGGCTTCAGTGAAGGCCTTGGCTACCGGAGCAAAGGTGAGATGAGAAGGCAAATCCATGACTGAATAAATCGACTTTGGTCATTACAGACATTGATGGCAAGTATTGTAGTTGATTCAGGACTGAATCAGAAGCCAGAGGAAGGGAGCTGGATATTCGGGTGATGTGGTCTCATTTACGGGTAGCCGTGAGAAGTCGAGCGGTGGCATTCTGCACCGTCTGTATTTTAGACGTGAGGAATTTGAGGAGCCTGTAGAGGAGAGAGCTGCAGATGTGGAGTTGAGATGTGACAAAGGCACGGATTGGATAGGGCAATAGAGTATTCACCCAGAATGCATTGTAATGACAGATATATAAAGAGGCTCTGTAAAACCTTCCTCTTCCCCCAACACAGCTGACAATAAGCACATAATTCGTAATACAAATTATCTTGTGTTTCGGTCTTTACGACGTCTGATGTGGAATATAAATAAAAACGGTTAGTGTTTGCACGGCAGACAATCTGAGAGAAGTAGCACAGGCAGGCAGACATCTGGGCATCACCATCAATTTTGGATTTGGTGTGACGTATGTCACTGTGCCGTTGACATTCACCGTGGATGGGTATTATTATTTGTATTACAGATCAAAATGTCACTTTCTTTGACGAGAATGCACCGTCATTGTGATTTAAGAAAATAGTGCATGATCATAGTTGCCATGCATAAATGACACTTACCCTTGGACTTCACAGCAGATTTATTGTCTCAGCAGTCGTTTGACACGAGGCTGTAAGACTTTTTATTTTTAACACACTATAGATGTTAAATACGAGCCTCTTTGAGCAGTTACTGTAATGCAAATTCATAAAGATTATTTAAAACCGTTGCTAAATAAAATTTATATATATATAAAAACAGCAAACAGACACACTCGCTATGTCTTCTTCGACTGTTTTGTTTGGGGTCTTTCTTGTCTCTGAATTATCACATTGGCCCTGGCACAGTGGTTGTACAGGTATTTATTCATTCTTATTTTATGTACACGTTTAAAAGATGATGATTATTGTTTCTCTTCCTGCTGCCGCTTTTGTGTTCCATTGAGTATAGTACAAGTTTTTTGCATTCGCAAATGCAATGTGGGGGTTATGCGTTAATCGTTTTTTGCAGTCTTTGTCAAGTGCACTCGATGGAGAATTTTAATGGCGACAGCTTATAAACTGTTATTGCAAACACTTTGAATTCCTGAGAGGTACAAGAAAACTTTACGAACTGCAATTCGGTTCCACATTTATAAGCAGCAGGCTTTGCAATTAACGTGCCTTTGGAGATGTGAAATGTGAAATAAAAAATATTGTAAAACATTCTTTGACGTAGTGAACCGTTCCATATCCAACCAATGGTTGGCTTTGTGAAGGGTAAGGAAGCAGATATAATTGCACATAATACAGCTAAAAGTTGCAAAACACAATGGCAATGATACGTTATATCATTACATTCTGTTCAAGTTAATATAAAGGATAAATAACGTTTTCGTGATTAAATGTTCTCCTTGATTAATATCTATACAGATTTAAAGTCTGTGATCCCAAACCTTCAAAGTAAACACTGCAAAAGACATTCTTGATTTTTGTCTTAATTTTTTGAATGGCAATGGACTTTGACCACTCTGGACCCAACAAATAAGGCAGAAAGTGAGCTGAAATTGTTACATTTTTAAAACCCTGCATTCATAAATGATTTATTTTTACAGCTGACCTGCTACATTAGTAACCTTGACACCTCTGATGAATTCAATATTTGATGGTGCCTAAATTGATATTGAGTTGTATGGGATTGTTTTTAAGTATACAGTACTATTGCATAAACCAGTGCACCCTAAAAAAACAACTCAACTGCTGTATTTGAAACGTAAACTGTAAGCGTGAGTTCGATGAAACCGCCAGGGAATATTTTTCATTGCAAGAAAAACGAAACAATTAGCTCTTAATTTGTAGGGATATGAACATATGAGCTACGTGTTTCCATCTGTCAGAAAAAAACAAGTTTTAAGCTTCAGTGAATGATTCTAAAAAAAAAGTGATATAACGTTCAGGCACACCACCCTGGCACCTTGGTGACATCACTACACACGATGTACGTATTCCATACAGGGATCTTAAAACAATTGTATTTATTCATTATTCCCCTCAGACTGCCCCAAGCACACAGCCGTAGGTGTTAAATAAGAGCCGCTTGATTTTTTTGGATTACATCTTCCTTTAGCACTGCCTATTGTAGCACGACACATCAGAAAAGGCCAACAACACAAAGACGAGGGATCTGTGCAGTGGAGAACAGCTTCAGGTTGGGTGGCCCTTGGCAATTCTGCCTTGGGGAAATGTAAAGATCGCCCCAACTGCACTCCGCCTTCTCCCCACAACAGCATTTCTGATTATTGCATTATTTAAAAAGGTCATGAGTCCTGGGAAATAAGCAAAGGGGCTGCACTGAAGGGAAGAAAAACAACAGCAACAACAACATAAACACAAGCTATATTCAGAAGGAACCAGGAAATATTTTATTCTGTTGGCGCAACCAGCTGCAAATACAAAGAGTCAGGTCACCTTCTCACAACGTAGTTGTTTAGAAAATGGTTATATACCAAGGACGAGGTGTTTTGTTTTACTTCCGTTGAATTTAATTCTTTAAAATAAACATTTATTTTTAGTTTTAGGTTTTAAGAGTCAATTATCAATTCATGTTAGATTATGTTTCGGCAAAAGTAACTGTCCTTTTAAATGATCAGTTCCTATCTCCAAGTCAAAACGGTCTTGAGGAAGCATTATAGTGCTTGCTGGTGTGTTGAGAGATTTATTGAGTTTTCTAGTGTGCTTTCATGGGTAGAGTTCTTGCTTCATGAATTAAAGTCAGAATTCACACAGCTTACCTGCCATGCCTGCATGGAATTCCTAACAGCTTCTCTTGAAGAAGGGTACAAGTATCGTTTATGATTGTACAGAGATGTAGATTCTGCCTCAGCCATGGGAAACCCATTCCATTTGTGACGTTACTTAAATGTGTATTTGAATCAAGCAGGACTAATCAAAGTGTATGATGGCTATGTGATTACCTGTGGGAATTCAGATTTCATTGGCCCAAATGGAAGGACAATTCAGGATTTACTACATTAACTGCAATGGTCACCACAACTATCAAACCTTTGTGCACAGGCGGGGATTCATTTTTGATATTGGTTCTATGTAAAAAATAAGACACAGTAGTTGGCAATATCGGTGAGATATCAAATGGTGGAATAAACTACATAGGTGAGACTATAAAACTACTCGGTGATTGATTTTTATTAATATCATAACCTCACATTGTTTTCCATGATATTTAAGACCAAAAATACATGAATGCATTACTTTATTTTAGCAGGTCATGTATTTTGCACGTAAGTGGAACTCCCTAACCCATTGGCCTGCGGATTGGCTGGGAGATGGCAATACGCCAAGTTCATTCCATCAAAATTAATGAAAATAAAATAAAATAAAACAAAAATCACGACGTTTCGGAGGCAACACAAGTCTCCGTCATCAGGTGGGACCGTCACAGCCAGATTAGCTGCATCAAGTGAGGCAATGATTCAAGATGTAATCCCTTATAAGCAAGTTGAAGGGGGGAGGAGAGGGGGGGGAGCTCATCAGAATGTGGTAGCCAATGAATGGAACGTATCGGGAGGGAGGGGGGCGGGAGGGGGAGGGGGGGCGGGGCCAAAAAATGCATTAATTTTGATGTTTAACCTACGTGACTTTACCGAAAAAACCTAAGAATATGATTCCTTGCAGTCACGAAAGCTTCAAATCTAGAATCATTCCATCAATTTGTAGCTTTTGAATTTTAGCTCCTCATACATACGTGAGTTTTCTCCGGGCACTCCTGTTTCCTTCAAGATGCCAAACACTACGCAATGTATTGGCCAAACATCCAAATATAGGACCATCCTAAAAGAGAGTACTACGACTTTGTGAGGCTTTCTTGGATAAACAAAAGTAATCACATTAAATATATGATCGTCAACACGTGTGCATCAATCACGTTATATATGCCACTGTTAAGTTTACTTTGGGGATTCATTTGCATGGTGAGTGTGCATTTATGATTGGTCAATATGTTTGTGAGTGTATAGAAAAAATCTACTTAGGTATTTAGGTATTCAAATGTAAGTGTGTTTGTACATTCCACAATAACTTTCAGTGCGATAGTTTCCGCTCATTGTTGAACCAGTTGAAATATTGCTTGCTGTCGTCACGTTGTTTAACATCCGAGGACCAACACCTCAATTGTTTGTTTTTATTACCTGCAGAGGAAAGGAGGATACACCCAATACTGTTAACATTCATCACGATCTAGTCACAAGGTTTTTTTTTTTAAACAATTAAATGAGAATATACTTTCATATTGGATATGGTACACACAAGTTCATACATATACAGAGTGCTTCAAAATGTATTTAACACTTATATGGGACTATCGTTTTTTAATGGAAAAAGAACACTGTAATATGATAACAAATGTAATATGAATCGCTTCAAAAAGTCAAAGAGTCTTCACTTGTTCGCCATCATTGTCAACGCGTGCCTGGAATCTTCTCCAGGTGGTCTCCAGAGCCTGGAGGCTCATTTCTTGTGATATTGTTGCAAATTCTCAGAAGTGTTAACATTTGTTTCAAGCACCCTGTATATTGTTCCGATAGTTTATACCTGATAAAAAGGCATTTCTATAATTTCTCAAATGTTGGCTTTAAAACTGCTATTTGGATCTCAAAACGTTCCTCCAGTATAAATACAAGAATACAAAATTGCTTGGTTTGGAAAAACGCATTTCATATTACATGGGCTGTGTACATTGCAAATAAATAATAATGTTGAATTATAATTTTTGTATTAAAAGAGTAATTTAAAATGTGCACTGTATCAATATATTCTATACTGTATATGTTCGAAGAATTATACATGGTATAACAATAATGACATATTTTAGATTTTATGTGCTGCACAATGCTAATTCAACTGCAAACGGCACAATCTTTCTGTACATGTTTTTTCTATGTGATAAGAATTGTGGTTTATTTAAAGCCATGTGAGAATGTTAGGTTACAGCGCTTATATTAATAATGAAAGTATTGACCTGCTCAATGAAGCAATGGTGTAGTGCTCTCGTCACTACTGGACATCTGTGAAAAGAGTTTCAAAGCTCATCGGATTCCTCCAGTCTAAATAAAAACTCTGATCTACTGGCCCTGAGCCAGCGATGGAAATTCCACATTTTCATGGTGTGGGCCAGTCTGTTTTTCATCAAATAAAAGAGTTCAATGACTGCATTGCACGGCGGCTGTCAACTTGATAAGAAGTGGTGACCATTTTATTTACCCCAGAGGGATGTTACGCTGAGTTAACCGTTAACCGGCATTTCGTGGTTTAGCAGTCCTGTAATAATAACACTCAAAAAAACAATTGCTGAACTGCAAGAAAAAACACGTTTTGAAATATGCTAAATTGTGCAAATGTACTTCTGAAACCACTTTAAATACTACAGTTGCACAAGCGATTAAGGTATAACTCTGAACAATGTGACGTGTTTGTCTTTATAATAATTACACTTTTATTGGTCAATTTTATTTTCAGTGGCGTCACTATCCAGTGCGCAGGTGGTGCTCGTGCATCAGGGCCCATGGGTCAGTGGGGCCTTCATGTGCCGAGCTGCGGAGAGAGACAGAAATTTAACATGGGGGGGGGGGGTCCATAATATTCATTGCACCAGGGCCCATGCCAAAGATGTCACACCACTGATTGTTGTTCTTAGACAGGGGTTACAGCATCGCTAAAAACATTAATGGCACTATAACTTGACAATATAATGATCTAGCAGCTGTATATGAGCACACCCGTCAGGAGCAAGGCCAGATGATGTGTTTACATCTCAAGTGGTACTTTTTCATCAGAAATTCTCCTTTGACTTCCACCCACCAACGCAACGTAAGGACGTCTTGTTTCTTATCAGAACTGTACTTATTATACAGAATCAGAATATGTATTTATACTGGAGGAATTTGATGAGCTATGAAGCTCCTTTTCACAGATGTTTAGTAGGGGCGGATAAGAACGTTACAACAACAAACAGTGCAAAAACACGATAGTAGTGTAAAGTACAAGAAAGGTAAACAAATCACCTAACACACATACAAATACAACTAAACGATCTCCATCCTACCAGGCAAAGACCACTGGGGTATCAACTTATATCACAGAAGCGACCTGGCCACAAATGATAGCTCAACAAAGTGGGCCGTAATTTGGACATTTATAGCACGGAAATAATCGAAATAATCTCAAAGCATATATTGATCTATTTGCTGTGACGCGTGTTCCCCATGGGCCGGCAGGCTGCGATGTCTGGTGAAACAGCTGGAGCGGGGAGAGCTGCCCGTCCTCGACCTCCGGAAGAACCTGGAGTACGCCGCTTCAGTGCTGGAGGCTGTGTACATCGATGAGACCAGGTCAGCTCGGGTGACCCTCAGTCATGGCTCTCTCTGCCCGTATGCTTGTTTGCATGTATGGGTGACTGCCTTACTACCTGCGTGTGATTTGATGACTTGTGTCTGTCCAACTGTTATGTGCTTACATGCGTGCATGTCTGACCAGATGCATACGTTTGTCTCATTGCATGCCTGTCTCAGGCTGTCCGTTCATTTGCCGTCTTGTCTGTCATCATTATTATTACCCTCGTCTCGATATGAATGTCAGGCTGCCAGGCTGCCATCTGCCTTTTGTGTACTGCCTATTTGTTGCAAATTATCCTTGGAGATATGAACCTTCTGGTGGGACCCCGGGGTCCCGAATAAACCGAAGTAAAAAAAAAACGTAAATACATTTTTTTTTTCTGGCGACTTCGTCCCACCGCGCACATTAACGCCGCAACCCACCAGAAATCAATCCTCTCGTTCTTCACCAAGCACCCGTCGTTGCCAAAATTGCCGTAGTCATGAACAAAACGTGGAAACTTTGATTAGCGAATCGTGTAGAGCTCGTCGATAGGAATAGATCGCCGCATCGTTCGCCTTCAACAGACATAAAATGACGTCGCAACGCAGTTCATGCGAGAGCCGGGGGCTCATGGGACCCCGGGGTCCCGCTATAAGGTTAATGTGCCTACGGGTCCAGAAGGGACCCTCCCCTTAGTTCGTTATCTGGTAGTGATATCATAATACACAAAACTCTACGCTCAGGACACCGTCCAACATTCTTAGCGGCAGAAAGGGAAAATTGGAAGACACCGTTAACATTTCCCAACACTGCCCAGGAGGGACGTGATTTAGATAGGGAATTATATCTCTTGCCCCTTATTGTGCATTTGTCAGCTTAGCTGAATGGGAAGCCCTTCTGCCTGCCTAGGTGCCGAGATAACCAATGGCCGTAAAGGCAAGCAGCACGACCCTCGGGCATGAGACTCCCTCAGATTAGCCATCCAGTGCGGGGACAATTTAATGTCCATTGCATTCATTTACTTCATAAAGATGCACGCTCATGCCTTATAGGACGATAATTCACATTCATTTCTTGCAACCTTACGTGCCACCATGAACAGTGTGTGGAATGTAATCATCGTTTCGGCATCCTTACCCTGTTTCCCCTATTCTCCGAACGCCTTGGAGGTAAGCAAGAATACTTTGAAGGTTGATGTGCTTGTTTTAATAAGCGAGATTGCCAGTTTGTTCTTAGCATTAAAGATGTTCGGACGACGTTAAGTGTAGTGCTAGGACAAAGGGTGAGGTTCCAGGTTAATTAAGTGTTCATGTGCATTAAAATCAAGAGACTCTATTGCAGTCATGCGATAGCACCAAGCATATTCTTTAAGGTCAATTGTTATTTCTCACCATCAATAGGTGAGAACTATTTTTGGTTGACAGCGCTATCTGCTCTGTGCATTACTAATGCTCTACGGCAGTTGGAGTAAATTAAGTCCGCTGCCTGCACCTGCACTTGATTAGACACACTTTCAGTGCGTTTTACAGAAGCAAATGGCACGGGGAGTTTTTGCCTGCTCAAATTGCACACCACAATGAATGCGTTTCCATTTCAAAGCGGTGATACATCAACTCCGAGCTCCCTACAATTAAATTGCACAATACGATGCAAGAATGAGATCATTACCCATGAAAGTACAAAGCTCCAATTTTCAGTTTCACCCACTGTATTGGCATGTGTGATATGTATATATTTAAACAGTTTTAACCAAAATGTTGTTCGTTTTTATTATAAGATCTTGTTCACAGTCAACGTGACTCATTTTTCATGCGTTGATTTGTTTCATTTCAATATATGGGTGGTGCTGTTAGTTGGACAACTGCAATCAGAAATCAGGAGCCAAAAACACACACCGAAGTTGTCATTGACACTGCTGCAAAGCAGATAGATATATAGTAAACTAACGTTTTTAACAATTACTGCTAACATACTACCTTTGCATGTCTCGCCATTGGTAGAATTCACGAGTTAAATTCTTGGTCAGGAATTGACCCAACACTTCATCCCTCCAGTATCCATAAAGCAGACACCACTTTGTGGGAGGTTAACATGAGTGATTTTATCGAGACTTGCCCCAGCCACAGGAATGTGTAATTTCCCACAGGAATGAGTTCCACCCCAATGCACGTCCATTTGAGAATGGATATTTTTTAGTTTTTCATCAGTGAAAATTATAAATTTAAATTTCCCCAAGAAGCTATTAAAAAGTATTTTGAGACAATCATTATTATAGTAATTATTATTTTAACCACATTTGTATGTGTATGGGTAGAGTGGTGGTAAAGTGGTTAGCGTATTGCGCTGTGAACTTGGTCACCCGAGTTCAATTCCCAGTCACGGATAACACCGGTAGCAAGTGACACAAATCTGATCCTGTCCACCCCCTTTCAAAAACACACAATGACCAACTTGGTGAAGAATGGTTAAAAAGGAAACCCATGACCCGCATGACATAGAGAGGCCATCATCCATTGGTCAATTGAGAATGGTTGAAATGTATTTCAAATACAAATAATATGGTGGGATGTTACCTACCCCGCCTGGTATACAGGAGGTTGTGGGTTCGATCCCGACCCTGACACCTTTATATTTGGAGTTTGCATGTTCTCCCCGTGGTCGTGTGAATTTTTCTCCGGGTCCCCCAGTTTTTCCCATCACATTTAGAAACATGAATAATTTTTCGTATTTGGCTGCTAAAACAAATTGCACATGATAAGCCACATATTTGAGCTTTCATTTGTGGCCAGGTTGCTTCTAAAAAATAGCTATATAGTTCAGTAAGCCTTACCTGGTAAAATAACAAAAAACATCGTTCCATGTCTTAGTTCAGTATACGGTACACGGTGAAACAAAAGTGGTATGCACGCAGAAATCATAAAGCTTGTTCACAGTTATAAACCCTCGCTCCACAGCAAGTGTCGATGCCTAATCAGAAGACAGTGAGCGCCACGAGTCAGCTGCTGCCCTTGCTACTGTGCCCACAGGCGCCTGCTGGACACAGAGGACGAGCTGAGCGACCTGCGCTCGGACACAGTGCCCTCAGAGGTGCGCGACTGGCTGGCCTCCACATTCACGCGCCAGATGGGCCTCATGCTGAAGCGCTCCGAGGAGAAGCCGCGTTTCCGCAGCATCGTGCACGCGGTGCAGGCCGGCATCTTCGTTGAGAGGTTTGTGGTGCCCACCGCACCAACTCCCGCCCCCCACCCCCGATCCCTTTTTCATCCCGATCCGTCGAGGTCCGGCCCCTGCCTCGGTGCGGCTTCGTCTGCTCTTGCTGCTTTGTCCCCTCCCGTGCCCGGTGCTGGTGTGCGCGAGATAAATGCTGCCTCTCGAGTGGCTCAAGCCTCCAATGCACCATTTCATACCGAATGCCTCTTTAAATATACATCACGCTGAAAGCGGAGGCTGTTATCGCTCATTACACTTGCACACAAATATCCCCTGGTTTTTTTTTTGACACATACACACCGCACATACTTAGATCCCCCCGTACAATATTGTCTTTTCAAGACCGTTGGGCCAAATGCTGTTCGCGAGCGCCTGTTAAGGTCTTAACAATGCTCCACGAGGTGGTTGTGTTGCCAGCACGGTACTCGATCACCGTTGCATTCCCATGACTAATGTTATAACAACAACACCTGCCGTTCACCTCCAAGTGCCGGTGTCATCACCACAGTGCCTGTGCCAGGCTAGGTGCACTTTGAGGCCATGTGAAGTGTCGAAGGCTCGCTGGTAGGAGGTCACGGGACAGACCCAGGTGCCATGGGTTGACTGACTGACATGACCGGCAGATGCAGCCGCTGTGTTGCCCACTGTGCCAACTTTCTCCATTTTATCCGCCCGGCGCTCCACTCATTATTGTGAGCATCGCTCCTCCGTCCTCCGTTGTTGTTAGAGGGCGACTGCATCCAACCGCCCAGTAACAGCGTCCTTCACGAGCCTCCCCCATACTGACGTTACACGCATACACTCACACACCACAAGGATAACTACGCGTTATAAATAGATATAATTTACTCTTTTCGATCATTGCGTACTTTACAGTAGGCTGCATAAACATGGACAAAAAATGTGCCAAAGGCACAACGTTTATCATTAACACTGCCCTCTACACGTAATGGAAATTATATTCTAGCTCACATTTTGGTGCAAAGGCTGTCTCTGTTCATTGTCCAAAAAGTCAACCTACTCTATATACGTTTCAATTTTAAGACACTGTTAATAATGGACATGGTGAATTTTTTTTGTCGTTTAACCTTGAATGTGCTTCGCTAAAGTCATCTGCATCGCAGTACTGCAGATGTTCTGCATTCCATGTCCCTGCTTCATACAAATGGTACAGGTCAGTTACCGTGGGGGCAATGATGCATTTACAAGCCCAGCATGAAATAAGACTTCCAATTTCAACACCCGAGTCTTGTGAATGTCCACCCTGTGCAGGTGCAAGTGTGGGATTTTTTAATTTGCAGTTGTCATATACTTGGAATGTACTCTGCCCTTGCGAGGGCGACATAGCTATAATGTCACATGCACACGTATTGATTACGTAATGTTTTTCAGCGACAATGGAAAAGCCTTATTGATTCAAAACTATTGGGTTTTTTAAATTATTCATCGTGGCCAATACACCATGTTTAATTAGAAATAAAACAATAGCAGGCCCTTTAAAAAGAAACATTTCACATTCAGTCACCCAAAAGGTAGTACTGTCGTTTAGGAAAGCCAATTTGAGATAAGTTAAGTGATAATAAAACATGGAACTTAAATATATTCTTATTCTTGGATTTGATTTCTGCCCCCCCCCCCCCAACATCGGATCAGTAAAACCACAATATCCTTAGACTGAGAGAGAAAACATCATCAAATATCCGTTTGAGTCTCGTTCAGCAAAGGTCTTTCACGTAAATCCATACTTTATTTAGATCAGACCTGATTATTTGCTGTGTTGTGTAAGAGAGATTATGATTAATCATCCTTAAGAGCCCATTATTGCAATATAAAACAAGCTGTATGCATCATAATAAAATATTTGTTTTCTTTTTTATGTTGACTTTCCAGGGATAAACACTTGATAAACATAGATTTTTACATATTGTGATTCCAGATTAAAATACATAACTTGATGTCGTTAAACTTGACTTTCCTTGTAAAAATGTATTTTCAATAAGTTGCAATGCTTGAACAGATGATGTATTTAATTGGTTTGTCTGAAGGGGTTTAATCATGTTGTTATTGATTTAAGTGTCAAGTTGTCAGATGTTCACAGTATTTCTCCAAGGAACAAACTATATCTTGCGGCATCTGTACAGACATTTGTTGGTAAAAGTAGCAGTAATGTTGAGCAAATTAAATTGCTGTTGGCAGTTTTATTTTATAGTTCCTTAAAAAATGTACATCCAAACTTTTCAAGGATTGAGGAAATTCCAGGCAAAAGTTGCGCTTTGAGAAATTATGTGTTTTAATTGTAAGTGTTTAATTCACACAGACAATGTCACAGACAATTCTATTCTTAGCCGCAAATGTCAAATTTACATTACAAAAACATTTTTAATTACATGTTCTGGACTCCTATCTATTCTGGACGTGTATGTCAATTTATTTTATTACCAAATGCACTTCAACATACCATGCATGTGTTGGGGGGGCAGGGGGAGAATAAATAGAAGAATAAGAATTATGAAACAATTAAAACAATGTTTAAAGATGCCATCTGTCATGCACGCGTATTTCATCAACACAATTTCTAAGTGCCGGCACACCCATTGATTTGCTCACATTATCGCAATGAGCAGCCTCAGCTGCATGTCATATATCAGCAACCAGGCGCACAGAGAGCCCTGTGCTGCTCACCACCAAGAGAGAATCGATGGCAAGGCTTATTGACAGTCGCCAATGCAGTGAACCCCAGGTGTGCTGCGCCATCCCCTCTCCTACCCACCCCGCCCGGGCCACCCCCCAAAACGATGCGTGCTGCACTGCGGTGGTCGATGATCTAAGGGCTTCATTGCATCTCCCTTGTGACACTTTTGGGCCATAGAGAGTTGCTTGAGACCCCCTTAAGATTCAAATACTGTGATGATTAAGTGAGGCCCATCTGTGTGCCACGCGACGTATGGTCCTGTAACAGCGCTGTAACTAACAGGGGGCTGGTGAGAGAGGGAGACTCGAGGGATGCGAGGCCTTGCTGCTGGTAATCGTCTTTTTTGGGGAAGGGGACACTTGGAGGAGGTGCACTGTAGCGGCATGCTTGTTTGCAAGCTATCCGGCTATTGGCTGCATCGCCCGTAGGGTGAGAGTGCTCGTGTTAGATATTTGTTTACAATTCACGAGCAGACCACTGATGTTTTATTTGCTTACTCCTGCGCGGAAAAAAATGCTGCTCATGTAGCCAGTTTTATCGGTCTCCACAAATCTTGGATGTGTGAGAAAAAAAGTACTCGTGGTTTTGTAAAGAGTACTGGAGTTGATTACGACTGGTCTGGCTGGAGCCGATACATTTTGTTTGGTGCACTTATGCTGTTGTCGTACGGAACATATATTCATACAGACATTTACATCATGAAAATGTATCTTTTATGTGAGAATATTTCGTTTATGTATAGAATATGCTCGAGCGTATATTTTGTTATTGTTTTAGGTGATACATTTTATTTTGTTTGACTTTGACAATATTTTCTGATTGCTTTTCCATATGAGAATTAAAATATAGAGGGTAGATATGTATCTTGTCATTTAGGATTTAGTTCGTGCTTTAACAACATTAACGCAATGCTCATGGGAATGGTAATACATGCTCCAAATTCTTGGCAAAGATATGCAAAGCTTTTTTCTTTAACTCAATTTTAAAACACTTAAAGTAATGGGACAGCGAGCTCATTCCCCATCTATCCCCTGATTTCCATATATTTGCGTCACAACGTGATGTAACAGGCCCGCAGATTGCCTCAATAAAATTAAATATAAAAAACACTTAAAGCAGAAAGGCAAAATGCAGTATGGAAATTGTGTCTGCATTGTACCCAGACTGGTTGTTACTGGACCAAAGTCGCGACAATTTAAATTTTATGGGGAGAAAACACATGACCATGGTGAAATAGAATGTTTTCACAAAGTTCAAACTATTTAAGCATATTCTGTTCATTAGCTGGGGAAAAGTAAAACCACGCTCGTATATCTTGATAATAAAATATTTTACAACTGCACTTTTATCCAACAACATATGAGTCTTGCCTCGACAATGCCAACATGTTGGGTGTCTTGTGCTGCTCTTGCCGTGCTGTAGAATGTACAGACGAACATCCAGCATGGTGGGACTCAGCTATCCCCCAGCAGTCATCTCTGTCCTGAAGGTGAGAGCTACAATTTGTCGCCGTGATGAATAACCACTCCAAGATCTCCTCTTTCTAATGACTTATTCAAATGCAATTTTTTTTTACTTTGGCAAAAACAACCCGACAGGTCAAAGCATTCTATTAACAATCTACATTTAGGAATCTCTAAACTAAAATATGCGGTACACCTATGACCATATTACCATCATGTGCCTGATCGCATCAGAGACTAAGTAAGGTTTTCAGCCTGGATCGTACTCGGATGGGTGACCACCATGCGCACAAGAGAGGTGTAATCGGCATTGTGTACTGCAGAGGACAGGACAGCGATATTCCATCGTCGCTGTGCACTCCTTCGACCTTCACCAACCTGCACGCTCGCCAGCGTGGTGAAGTATGGCCAAATATCCCTCATGGCCCCGCAAGGTGTGGGGGGACAGGAATGGACAACATGTGCCGTACATTTACGTGATACAGCATGTGAACTACGACATTGACAGACAATAAATGGCCCATGATGCCACAGGATCTTTCAAACATAATTAAGGCCCAAAAGACACACGTTCAAATTTGTCACAAAACTGAGGGCCAATTTGAACAATCAAGTCAACGCAGACTATCTCGGTGTTAGGGTTAGAACCTGGTAACCTTTTGGCTATGCAGCCACTGAGTAATATCTTTGTGTGTGATTATTTTGTTCTGAAGTTTCACAAGGAAATTATATATCCACTTATGTAAACGTGTTTCTATGTTGTTCTGCTGAACTTCAATTAAAGTTTCCCTGCAAGCAATGTGATATATGTAGTTAATAATGTATCCTCTGTATATCCTATTTCCTATTTATACTCTGTCAGTCGTAAATGTTGTGTTTTTCCTAAGTACATGCCATTCACATTTGTATTTAAGTTCTGACACCACCAGTGAGGTGAAAAGGAAAGGAGAGAACTTCATACACGTGAAGAGTGGCAACGTTTTCTACAATAGACGGAGAAATTACACTAATTATGGTGGAAGTGGATTCTTAGTGTCTCCTTGCATCAGATGCGAGAGCTTTAGGGTTCAAAATTTAATTGGATGGAGTTGCTCAGCTTACACTAATCCTCTTGAATCCCTAAAAGATAAAGATCAATCAAATATAGGAACAAACAACACGCATCGATGATGAAGGAGAGCAAATGTACGATAACACTTCGTTTTTGGCAGAATATGCAAAAGAAAGCATAACCTGACTGCGGTTATTTAATTGATGTGTCATTGTGTGTCGTTATCGTTCATCAATTATGTCTGTTAAAATAGGAAAATGCCGTCTGTTAAAACCATCACACCGCAGTTGGTTGGCCTTGTGTATTTCGGGAACTTTGGTATAAGACATTAATGAAAGTATGTATGTATAACAGAATGGGTATATTTCAGTTGTCAATGTAACTGTACCGAGTTGTGTTCGTGGTGACAGTGTTGCCTGAGATGTCATTGAGCTTCACACATAGAGGAGATATTTCTTGAAATTACTGAGGGATTCGACTGGAACCTGAAGTAGTTATACAATTTTTTGCTTGAGTGTCAACTGTAATGCCCTGTAGTATAAATATGCAAACATCTTTTCTACTAAGGAATAATGTAGTTTAAATGTGTTTCCTAGCATAAATATGCGAAGTCCTGGCATAGATTCCACTGTTTATTGTCATTGATAATGATGTGTATGTCCATCCCGTACCAGGTTATAATTTGTGTGCATGAAGAATGTGCAGTGGTTGTAATTATATTAGTCAAAGTGCACAGTTACTAATGATTGGAGCACATGACTTAATAATAACAACTTCATGTTTTAAATGTGTTTCTGATAATATACATCACGTTCAATTGAGCTAGTAAAGCAAAAAAAGATGACACAGTACCGTCTTAAAGAGGGTCGTTTATATATGACACATTGATAAATAAGCGTTTATCTATTACATTGAATAATCAGCTGCTGTTCATCCACCATTGGATGACAGCCTGCCCATGCCGTGCCCATTCTTACCTGGACCTGTGATGCCAGAAATCCAAACGACCAGTCAATAAATGTTACAGTAGCTAAAAAGAACCCTAACCGCAGGTGGTTGCCAAATAACAACATTTAGTGTTTAAAGAATGCATCCGTCATTGGGATCACTGTGTAAGGATGCATTGTGTGCCATGTGTTTTACTTCCCAGGAAGTAGACAAGTGGTCCTTTGATGTGTTTGCACTGCACGAGGCCAGTGGTGAGCACGCCCTCAAGTTCATTGTGTACGAGCTCTTCACCAGATATGACCTCATAGCGCGATTTAAGGTGAGCCAATTCTAAAACAAAACTATAGATTTTTTTTATACCAGGAAAGGCCCACTGAGATATATAGAAGCGACCTGGATTATCGAAGTGGCTTATTGGGTGTAAATGTACAGCATCCAAATAATATCAACGTATGTTGATTCTAAATGTGGAGGGAAAAACCAGAGGACTCGGATAAAAATCCACATAACCACAGGGAGAACATGCAAATTCCAAATATACAGGCGTCAGGGTCTTGATGGAACCCACCACCTCCTCTATACCAGGTGAGGCAGGTAACATCTTGCCGCCGTGGCACCCCCAAATTCCAACCAGACCTGCCAGTGATGTCTGAATGAACACCATCAAAGCCGTCCCTTCATTACAATCACTGGCACAGGTGTATACAAAAGTAACCATATTTTCATTTTAGATCCTATCGGTCTCTTTGTAAATGCCTCGAAGGCCTATATTTTACATGGGAGCGGTGAAAAAGTAAGAGTAAATGTTTCCCAGACAGGGATGAGGCATAATGAACGCGCCAGTGGGGGAACATCGCTTGAAGCCATACACGTCACAGGGGAAAATGACAACAGTGAGTGATGGTGCAATTCGCGGTGGCGTGACGTGTCACGCTATGCCGAAGCGAGCGGTAACATTTCTCCAAAGGACATCTGAGCCCAGAACATGAATTAAGGACCATATTGATTAATTCATATTCTGGGCCAGAGTGATAAGCCTTTAGACAATTAATGCCCGGCAGCTTCAGGTTACGGTAATATGCTCCTCATCTATATGAATTACATATAATGGCAACATTGCATGATGTATGAAATGTGTCATTTCAGGGTGGCCCTTATATTTCAAAATACGGTTTACGATTGTCTCTTGTTGTTGAATTATGCATGACCTTTAAATTGTAGCCAAATTGAAGGATGTGTAGGAGCCGCTACCATGGTATTTATTTTAAATAAGGACCACACTAACGTTTTTATGTTGAACTCCTTTCGCATCCGTACGTAGCCAACTGTGCTAATGGGAGGTGCGGAATGTGTATGGAATGTAACTGTTTCACAGATCCCTGTGTCGTCTGTGGTGTCATTTGTGGAAGCTCTGGAGGCTGGATACAGCAAGCACAAGAACCCCTATCACAATTCGGTCCACGCAGCTGACGTCACCCAGACTGTGCACTACCTGATGCTCAAAACGGGCACAATAGTAAGTGTGTTACTCTCGATCATTTACAATTACCTGTACACTCTCGTCTGGTGTGCTGTGAATGTTAGGGCAACTGCTTTTGCGTTGTTGTAAATACTTTTGTGCTCACATCTTCACCAAAACCGCACTGACCAGCGTGGTGATGTGTGGTCAAATAACACCGACAACACGCACGGCATGAGGAAGCCCTCGTCCAGCAGTGGATTGGCAGAGGGCTTTACATGTACATGCAGTACTGCATGTACGTATCGTGTATGTTTATGTCAACACAACACAATACATACAAAACATAAACAAAAATGTGAGCAATCTATGATGATTTGGCTTGTGAACAATGACAACTCCTCATGCCACACAATGATAATTGGTTGTCCCTGAAAAATCAACATCAGGATGCACGTTTATTTTCGAAAATGTAAACCCTGACATTGATGAATAGAATACAGTTCACCTCGTACACGTTATATCATGTTAAAGATTAGAATTGCTCTGCGTAGATATTTGTGTGATATTTGATTTGTAAAATGGTTCAATTGTTTACATATATACTTTTACCCTCAATAATGTGCACCCCCATCAGGCTGTCTGCTCACTTTCCACGTAATAACCAAATGCATGCGTATCACGTGCAAATGCTGCTGTAAGCCTTTCCGTAATGCCCGACCGACGCCAGTGTTCACTCTGTCATATTAACACTACGCTTGAAAAAGAATCAGGTTGGCAGAGCCACTGTGATATTGGTGGAAATTACAAAAGGGGAAAAAAGAATGGCTTTAGTGCGGTGTAATTAAAAAGCCTGCAGTCCATTACAATACCATAGCCCTAAAGGAAGTGTAGGAAAATTATAAATACATGTTTCGCGTTCCATTGAAATTTACCTTACAGCACGGAACCATTACGAGATTCACAGTGCCTATCATTTTTTTGTCCCGGACTGCAATGGCTTTATGTGAACCATACATTTTTGTTGGAGCAGCAGTGGTGGCTGGGAAGTGGTGTATTGCTTGCTGTGCTGCATTTTGTGCCTAGAAATAGGCAGCTGGGTCTCATTGGTTTAAAGCTATGGGGAGTAGATTGTTGTATCAGGACAAATTTATACTGGTCCTTGTTAGCACATTCGCTGGGTCAGAAAGGGATACAATTTAGGTGCGCCAGACCAAAATGAAAATTGTGTGTGCTATATTCATATTAATAAAGCAAGCATTTGCATTTAAATTAAGCATTTCATACTAAACCCCCAAGGCTTCAGAAGTGGCCAGGTGGCTCAGAGGTCAAAGGGCTGCGCTGGCACTGCTGGGTTTGAATCAGGGCAGCAGCCTGTGATTATAAGTGGGATCTTAAGTGATGGGAGTTGATGTCTCAGCCCAGTTGCCAATGACTGCTCAAACTAACCATAATATTACATTCGGTTTGATTTGTCTATATTTCAGCCATGAGAATTAAAAACTATTGGTTTGACCGTAATGCAACAATCTCTTAGAAGAGTGCATGGGAAAGTGTGTCCCCTACTGTGCAAGGGATAAACATTGATTTTTAATGAATGTTTCAGACGTGTGTTGTTTGACACCTGGGGCACACTGCTACGTGATATTTCTAAATTTATTATTTTTCTCTGGACATCATACAATTAGAGAAATTTGGTCGGAAGAAGACAAATGCTATTAAACCTACACACTTCAGAACTGTTTTTCAAAAATATTGTAATGCAATCGGATTGAGTCATATTGCTATGGCACAGTTTTTGTTTAGAGAAAATGTATATATTTTTTCATAAGGCCACATAGGCCTTGGTTAGTGACAGGAAGACATGTTTATCTCACTTAAAAAGCTTTTAACAAGCATACAATTTGAAATTGTAATGCATATGCACAGCGAATTTAAGTAACATTCGACACGTTTTTTCAGTGCCGAGCAAGTGACATTTTGAAGCATGAAAGTCAGGCCTGGCACGGAATTCATAATATATGCTACAGGGCATATGGTGCACCATTAATAGTGTTTTAATATATGTCATATGCCAGCCACAAATTCTGATTGATGTTGCGTGTAAATAAATTTAAGCTCTTCCAACTGCTGTGACCAGTGTCCTCATCATCTCCCCATTAGCAGAAGAGTTTAACAAATTAGCCCGCTGCTGTTGGACATACATTACGTCATCAAATGCAGCGGGGCTCTATAATGAAGACAAATAGGTTCATTGCAGAGGTTTTCTTTTGCAGCAATGGTCATATCTTAAATAATTCTCATCAGCAGCAGGGTTTATTGTCAAAATAATTTAATTAAAAAAAAACCAATGACCCACCATTTCCAACAACAAAGGAAAAGGATGCATTGCCATTAAATGAACGTACTACCGTGTACGGAAGCCACGTTGATAGAACACGCACGCTGTGCGGCATTGCTGCATCTCATGTTAATGGAAAAATACAGTCTGTTCTCCTATAACGCGTGTTTTCATAACGTGAATTTTATATAACACGATGAATGTAGTAGGGAACACATTTTAATAACACGGATGCGAATTGGATATAATTCGACTGAGTGAACGGAGCTACGTCTAGCGAGTAGGATTAAGTGGTTATACGGTTGTCTCGGCGTAACATCACACAAGGCGGTGGGATGCTGCTGGATGTTTCTAGATGCTACCCACGCACATCAGTCTTTGTTCAGGCTGCATACGCTTCTCACGTGTTCGTGCGGAATGTGCTTTACCCTCTATTCTATATTATTTATTATAACGTGATTTTTCCAGAACGCGGTGTTTTTCAGACTTGCACGCTTGCATTGTAAATATTTTCGCTGATGATTTGTGCCATCATTGTGTCAAGTCGCTTCTCCAGTCGTGAATTGATCTTCTACCAGTGGCAGTAATAAGAAGCCCTCGCAGCCCTAATCTGACACATTAATCTCCTGAAACATCCAATTAAGGCGCCTGCAAAGTGGTTATCTGCTGCTCAGGTCTCCTCTGACGAGGCGTGATTTACGTTATGCGTCGCAGATCGTAGATCATCGCCTTTGCACGTCCCTATGCAGTAATGTGCGTCTAATTGATAAGTGCTTATGTACACTACCGTAGATATTTTGGAACGTCAGTTCTGCAGGACTTAGTCCTACTGGTGTGCCGTTAAAACCCTCAGAGATGACACAAAACGAGATGGGATTTAACCGTGGCACGGGCAACCTCTGTGGTTCCTGTCTTGGATTATTTTGTAGGGAAACCACCCAGGAGCTAAGAGGATATCAGAGAGGACTAAACTCCCCCCCACCCCACCCCACCCTACAATGAGATTCCCTTTTGTTCAGAACTAAATTTAAGATGAAAAGTTATATATCTGTATTTCAAAACAACACCACAGAACATACCTTTGAGTTGCAGACTTGTAGTTGCGGTATTAACAATATTCCACAGCTCCATCTATTCAGTAGTCATCCTCTTCCACTCCATCGTTCATCTCAAACTACAATCTTGACGTAAAGCTTCCGTGACTGCAGGGATTCATATTCTTTGGGTCTTTCGGTAAAGTCACGTAGATAGGTTCAAAGAAAATAACAAAAAAACTACGACGTTTCGATCGCAACACAAGCAGTCGTCATCATGTGTTGTGATGTGTTGCGATCGAAACGTCATAGTTTTTTGTTATTTTCTTTGAACCTATCTACGTGACTTTACCGAAAGACTCAAAGAATACAATCACCCCCTTATAGTGATGTGTCCTGCCCAACCACACTTACTGTTTTTTTTAACAGTCAACTTGATTTCTCTAACTCGTGAATGTTCTACGATGCATGTGTTCCTCTTGCTGTCTCTCAATGTAATTCTCAACGTGCGTCTCTCCACGTTTCTGCGCGCATCTTTCAGCTTTTGTTTAATTTTGCATGTCAACGTCCTTGCTTCTGATCCACGTGTCATAACAGGTGATACACACGTATTTTACCGTATTGTTGAGGCACATTGGTATGTTGAATTTCACTGCTAAGGTCAGTTTTCCAAAAGTACTCAAACCCGCACCACAATCTGATTCGTGATATTTATAAATATTATTGAAAACCCTTTAAAAAATGGAACACTGACACTGAGATTTCTTGAAGAAAACACCAAAAGTAACGAAACATTTTACATCAGAAGGGGAATCAGACACGGAGATACACCTTTTAACAAAGTTATTCATGGAGACAACGCGATTTAAAAAAAAAATGCTTGGAGAAATAAAGTAATAAACTTAAAAGGAAATAAACTAACCTGTGGTATTTGCTGATGACGTAAACGTTATAAAAAGCAATGGAAATTAATTACAGGATAATATCTAAGAACTTAATGAATAATGCTGCAAAGTGGGGCTCAGGCTAAATCTGATTAAAACAAAACCTTTGGAGATATCTGTTGGGAAGGAAACAATTGGACAACACAGCAGTTTTTTAAAGTAGACGAGGATCAACAATGAATACATTGCCATCATTTTGCAAATAAAATCCACCTCAATGAATTCCCTCAAGAATGTTTTAAAACAGGGGCTATGTGAGAGGTGCTAGTTAAACATGGCATGAAGTAAAACAAGGCTAATTTTCATCTGCTACCGAATTATACTGTTTAATTGCTATTTGGACTGATTTTAAATGCGGATTTCTATAATTTGTAACCAAATTAAGGTTGACCTTATTTTTTTTCATAATTCTAATTACCTTGGTTTGGATTGGGGAATAGGTTACGTAATATGTATGTAAGTACCAGATAAAACAAGCAAAGTGGTTTGTATCGTTTGCTGGATGAGCTTAATGGAAGGTAATAAACACATTTTAAATGAACATTATTTGTTTTAAGTATAATATAGTACTATAATATTCCAACTTTTTCAAATGTTGTGCTATGTTATTCCTGTTCCAATCACGATGTGTACGTTTGCCCGAGGCATACTACATGTTAAGGCTGCACACAGTGACATCGCGCAACATTTCACGACTCAACTGCAATGCAAACGTGCTAACGAAGGCAGCGTACGACGTGCAACATCTTTAATGATTTGTGCACTGAGCCACCCTCAGGAGAGTTCATGATGATGTTGATGATGGTCATGATGATGATGATGTATATGTACAGTCTCCTGGCTAGGTAACCCCTTATTCTGAATGATTGTCGTCTTTGTGTTGATCTTGTTTATAACCTTATTGGACAAATGAGATATATTATTGTACATTTCTTTGTGTCCCCTATGTAAATGTGTAGACAATTATAGATGTCAGAATAGCCGCTAGTTCATTGCACCTGGCAAACATTCATTCTTGACCGTGATTCAATGTTTTACACACAGTTAAAAGAGGTATGCCGTTGACAATGGGGTTCCACTAAACATCAAGTGTCTCGATTAATCTGGCTTGCTAACACGTAAGCACATTATAACAATTGTTACATATGATAAGATAAACATCTACTTAGTACAATACTTCCAATTGAAACGCATCATCTGTGAAAACTTAGGAATTTAATAAAGCACCTGTTTTTTTACATTCATTTATAAATAAATAGTTTCCCAAATGTATAGAAGATTATGGTTTTCAGTTGTATTGCCATCTGAAAAGTAAAATTGTATCATAATAAAAAAACAACGGCAGTTAATGTTAACCATATATAGACGGAGACGTACAGACATGGTACACTTTGAGCAGTTAGTGTGCATATTTGCATCATTAGCGAAAAGTTATTGGTCACAGAGAATAAAAAATGGGGTTGATTGCATGTGTTGCCTTCTCTCACCCTAGGTGGCAAGGTAATTATAATTTTTAATTGTCAATATGTATGGTAGATTACTGATTGGAAGCTGGCCTTGTATAATAAAGAGGCATCGATTTTGTTATAATAGCCTCAGGGCAAAAACAGAAAATTACAATGTGAAATATATGTTCACTGATGATAATGGATGTGCTTTTGGTAATTAAAAATATTATATATTTAGTGGTTTATAAAATAACAAAAGTATGATGGAGCGAGTGATACATTTTTTTGAAGGAATAAATAACAATGGTTTAATCTACAAAAATCTTCAAAATAGTAGAGAATAATTATATATAGGAAATAAACAGGAAATAAATAAATAGTCTGCCTCAGCAGCAGACCACGCTTTCCCACCTGATAATGGACGCTTGTGTTGCGCCCGAAACGTCGTGATTTATTTTATTTTACACCTACGTGACTTTACCGAAAGAAGCAAAGACTATAGGAAATAAATAATCAGAAACATACAGTTTGATACAAACCTGCGCTGGCATTTGCCACATTTCCATTCTTGACGCGATTAGTGGAACTAATTGAATTACAAGACCATAAAGGAAAATATGCTCTGCTCTCTCGACCGCAGAAGGTCGCTCGCACACCCATTCTAAGCACACGCACATCTAAGGTACACAAACTGGTACTGAGTGACACACATTTCGTTCCATATTTCTACGGCAAGTGGCCCAGTCTTTTACAGAGGTCCCACAAATGAGTGCAAATTTTAACTGCACTGGACGGGACGAGTCATCCCCTCCAAGCCACACACTCTACCACTGCACGACCAGCTGGATGACTTTGTGACAGTTGCAACATTCAAATATTAATTCTAGATTTGAAGCTTTCGTGACTGCAAGGATTCATATTCTTAGGTTTTTTCGTTAAAGTCACGTAGGTAAAACATTAAAATTCGGAGGCAACACCTGAAGACGGAAGCTTGTGTTGACTCCAAAACGTCGTGATTTTTATTTTATTTTTATTAATTTTAATGTGACTTTACCGAAAAAACCTAAGAATATTCAAATATTAGCATGCAACTACGTTTTGTATGTGCTTTATCTAGATGACACAAAGCACTTGATTGCTTGTCTCTTGAATTCACTGTCGTACCATACAGTCTGCTGACCTGTATATGTCGCGTAATCGTAACATTCTGCATGGACAAATGAGCAAAATACTAACTTATGTATGATTTGGGAAAGTAATGTACGAACTGTTTCGTCCTTGAGTGTCGATCAATTACTAAGAATCATCATCCTTGTTGGCATTGAGCCCTCCCCCTGGGTTGTTCCTGAAAATGTACCGTGAGGACTGATGAGAAAGCCAAAATAATGCGGGATCTTACCATGTGTGTAATTTAGAAGACATCATCTCAAATCCGATTACATGGACATAATCCGCAGCACAGTGTGGGGAGTTGACAGAGGTAAACATGTTGATTTAATAAATAAAACTCCCAAAATGAGTCAAACAGTTTGATGTTGTATTTGCCAATCTGTACTATTATAATTGTATTTCAAAATCCATATTCTTATATCAGGATATGTTATCTGGAAAATGAGGTAGAGATGGCTATGGCACATGTAGGACGGAGGAACTCCGGGTACTGGACACCCAGAGGTCCAAGACCAAGGAGAATAATTAAAGACAGATGGTGGGATATGGTGAGGGCAAACTTGGGAGATTGGGTGTCAACATTGCAAAAGCTTAGGGATCTAGCAGATGGAATGCAGTGATGGCAAGGTGTGTTTACGTAAACAGCATTGGCGTCCCTTGCCTTTTGACACTGTTTCTTCTTTTGCCTCCACAGCATTGGTTAAATGAGCTGGAGATCTTATCTATGATCTTTGCCGCTGCAATCCATGACTACGAGCACACGGGCACCACGAACAACTTCCACATCCAGACACGGTAAGCACCAAGAGCAAACAGGGCAGCAGCATGACACTCGTGTGCAGCATGGCACGGTGCCTTCTCCTGCAGCGCCGGAAGGGCCACATCTCTGAAAGAAGGCTCCTTGGAACAACACGGGGTGCTGCAGTGGCGAAATGTTAACTACCTTGTCTGTTATACAGGAGTGCGTGGGTTCGATCTTTTCCCCTGAAGCCTGCCGGATATTTGGAGTTTGCATGTTCTTCCTGTGGCTGCGTGGATTTTTATCCGGGTCCTTCGTTTTTTTTTCCCTCCACATTTAGAAAAGTGCGTTGAGAGTATTTTGGCTGCAATACATTACAACATGATAAGCCACTTCTGCTTTTTGTGTTTAATTGTATTGTCCTTCCCCTGCACCTCCGAATAACGTGATTGGCTACATATAGTGTAAAATAAGTTCTACATTCACATATATATTTCCGTGAGCTATAATTTGTGGCCAGTTGCTTCTGAAAAAAGAGCTATATAGCTCAGTGGGCCTTACCTGGTAAAATAAAAATAGTTAATAGCTTAACAAATATTTTTCTACTGTACTTTTTCATCTTGTACATAAATTATATATGTACACACACACACTTCTTGTACAGCAGGCAGAATAAATGTGCTCCAGTTAAATTAACTATTTAGTTTTTTGAGAAAATGTGTGTTCAAAATCTCCCTGGTTTTAGTTGGCAGTTGTGAGATTTTGTGATTGCATTTGCTACGTGAATTTGTAAGCTCACTGAGGGCACACGTCTTTTATAAGGGGAAAGCCAAGAACGAATATATCATCCTATAAAAATGGTGTAAGAAATTTTAATTACACAAAATCATGTAAAAGGTTTAAGAGATTTTAAATGTTGATTTGAAGCCTTCGTGACTGCAGGAATCCATACTCTTTGGTTCTTTCGGTAAAGTCACGTAGGTAGAAAAATAAAAGAAGAAAATATATATATATCACGACGTTTCGATCGCAACACAAGCGATCGTCTTCAAGTGGAAAAAAAATATCCAGCAGTGGAACTGCTGAACCAGCGAGAGAGCTGTTACAAAAAGGTGTTGCGATCGAAGCGTCGTGATATATTATTTCTTATTTTATTTTTCTACCTACGTGACTTTACCGAAAGAACCAAAGAGTATAGATTTTAAATGATACGAAAGATTAAAAAGTCTAAGGTTATGTAATGTATTGTACATATAATATAATTTAGTCTACAAATTGTTCAAAACAAATGTTAGCAACATCATCATAGCTCAAGGACATGACTCTTATTCTAATTACCCAAGGAATGGAAAAAATATATTTCTTACACATTGCTGTTGGATGCACACGGGATAATTGTATGCAATTCAAGAATTGTATGCAATGTATGCAATACAAGAAATGTATGCACGACTTTTGGAGGGCATATAAATGGTATATGTAGAGCAAATACATCCAAGGCATTTGGGAGCAGTTGTCATCATTGCCTCTTGATACCAGCTTGCTCTTCAACTGTCCACATCTTAATTTTTGTTGTCACAGTCTTTCCTAGTTTGGAGGGTATTGTTACACACAAAAACATATCCTTCTTCCAGTAATGCACCTCCCAACACTGCATCATTGCACATCCCTGCTTCATATATGTTCATATCAGTAACCCAACCTTGTGATATTTGGTAGGGATGAGCCAGTGCTTTACTAGATTTCTGTTGGTCTCATTCATGGCAGGCATACAGTATTAATTCTAGATTTGAAGCTTTCGTGACTGCAAGGATTCATACTCTTAGTTTTTTCGGTAAAGTCACGTAGGTAAAAAATGAAATAAAAATGTATACAAATTAAATAATAAAAAACCATGACGTTTCGGAGGCAACACAAGTCTCCGTCATCAGGTGGGACCGTCACAGCCACTTGATACAGCAAATATGGCTGTGACGGTCCCACCTGATGACGGAGACTTGTGTTGCCTCCGAAACGTCGTGATTTTTTATTATTTAATTTGTATTAATTTAAATTTAATTTTTTATCTACGTGACTTTACCGAAAAAACTAGGAGCAGGCATACAGTATTCAGAATTAATGTGGGCTAAGAACTATGGCATTCATTCCGCGAGGTAATATCTGATGAATCGGCCCATTGGGCCGAAGCCTAAATGGCTGCACTGGACCAGCTGCAGGCTTATGTGAGCCTCTCTTGTGGTTAAATGGCTGTAAAAATCTTTACAGACGATTTTCCAAAAAAGTGTTCACATTTGAAATTTTTTTATTCCTTAAGAATAAATCTTTAGGTTAATTTTGTTGCGACTTTATTTCTGAAAACACCGTAGCTCAAACATATGCTTTTGCTTTGCGTTCTAAACTTGCAGTACTTGTATTAATGCATTCAGTCTTAAGTGAAAGATAATGGGCCCAGGCTTGAGAAATCACAGCGCATTGATTCAAATGGGGGCACTCGACATATTTGAAGTGCCCTTGCTTTTGAATGCAGTAATCTACCATATTAAAGACATTAGAGAGCTGCATTTAGCCTTTTTCCCAGTGCTTCTCCAATGTGGGCCAATAACGGCTGGAGGATTGCTTGAATTCCATTAAAGCTGAGCACCATTTTAAGTTAATGATTTTTTTTCCACTTTGACACATTGCAGCTGCTAGATCATTACCAATACGTCCCAATGGCTCTCCTGGTCAGCTTGTGAAGATTTCATTCCCACTTCTTAAAATGGCCCTAAGTAACCATGGAAATCACTGGCAAGGTCACACAAATGCCGTAAATTATTCCTTACCTACCTCATGAAAAAAAACAAATTATCTGTCCGTATACTGCTGTGACCTAATTTACACCTTTCTAAAAAGTCAACCAGAAGATTCTCCAACAACACAGTACTAAGCTTCAGTAAAAAAAAAGATGCATTGTGAAGTTCAATGCATGTAAACGTGGTCATACTGCTCTGCAACAACTGTGTGAAGTAAGCGTCCTGATGTCATTCTGTAAAGGAGAAAGACTTTTGTGGGGAAAAATATATAATTCATACCAATTTACAGTGTAACTGAGATGAGAACTAACACCCCGTTAAATCTCACGAGTGTTTTAATATAAAAAGGAGAGAAAATCATAACCACCTTCCAGACACAATTGCTATAACTGGAACAGATTCGGTTCGGAGCAGTGGCGGTCACTCATCAGCAAAATCTGCAGTCACAGGGAAACCAGACTGAGTGACGCACATGGGTAGATTACCGAACAGCCATACTTTAAATTTATGAAGCCACTAAAGCATAGAAAAACAAATACTCTAATTGCATTTATGTTGCCATTCATGATTCGTAGTATTACATTCCATGCAGCGTTTTAAAATAGTTGCCTGAAAATGCAAACACCAGTTTAATGGTTAGAATGTTTGTGTTTTCATCATAAAAAATTATACAACTGTCTTAACCTGTTTGAAACCCGATATATGAATCCAGAAAAGTGGAACTGTAGCAGGCAATTCAACTCAGAATTGGTCAGTTCAGGAGTTAATATCTAAGTCAGGATGGACAGAGGCAATTATCAACAATGGTCATCTAATGGAGAGAAACCTGAACAAACACCTTTGAAATATGGGATTTCAACCATTTGAAATGAATATCACCCCATGGATTTTTTTTAGCAAGGAATGCATTTATATGTGTATTAGGGATGTCATTACTTAGAATGAGGACCATGGTCACAACCGCTAAACATATTTTTTTATTAGGCTACATTTCACGGTGATGCATAATTCGACAACAAGAAATGTCAATCTTAAAACAGATCTAGAAAAATAAGGATCACCCAAAAAGTATATACAGTATATGTGTTCTCTACGACATCAAGATTGCACAGTACTACCCCCGTGTCTGTGCCTCGGCTTTCTTGCAGGTCAGACTCGGCGATCCTTTACAACGACCGCTCAGTGCTTGAGAACCACCACGTGAGCGCTGCCTACCGCCTCATGCAGGAAGACGAGGAGATGAACATCCTTATCAACCTGTCCAAGGATGACTGGAGGTGAGACAAGATCTCCATCCTCAATGTTATCACTAAATGAATGTAAAGTAAAACAACTTTAACTTCAAAGTTATTTAGGGATTTATATCTTTTTTTAACACAGAGGCTTTTGCCAAACTATCTGATGCTGCCCCTTAAAATAGATTAAATTAATGATACTTTCAGGACCATGCGTGCACTGGAGAAACTCAGGTGGATATATATATATCAAAGCACCTCCGATTGGCACGGTTTGCTACGTACGGTGCGAAAGAGTGTTCAACATACATGGCATTTTTATCCACCGGTAACGGAAACAAATGTAGCAGCATTTACAGGTTTCCCTCTGTTTGTGCGGTAGTTGCGTTCCAAGGAAAGGGATGCACAAAGTGAAACCGCACGAGACAGCTGCCTACTCAGTTGCATCTACAGTACACACACACACACGCAATGTTACCCCATCTCCAACCACATCGCCACATATGAGTGAGTTAAAACTGCAAAGAGATTCTTTTGGGTAGAAATAGATGCGAAATTGCACAAACTGAACTTGCATAAAGCGATGGAAACTTTTACTTATTTTCTACAGTCCGAACTGCTCATACTTGCAAAATGATATGCAGGGTGCTTCAAATTTGTTTTAAAACTTCTGAGAATTTGCAACAATACCACAAGAAATGTGCCTCTGGGCTCTGGAGATCTCCTGGAGAAGATTCTAGGCACGTGTTTACAATGATGACGTAAAAGTGGAGACTCTTTGACTTTGGGAAGCTATTAACATACATTTGTTATTATGCTGCAGTGTATTATCCGTTCTTTTTCCATTAAAAACAATAGTCCCATATAAGTAAAAAAAAAGCACCCTGTATTTACTTTGGGAGCCGTGGTTGTGAGATGTTATATCCCTCGCTTGGTATACAGGAGGTTGTGGGTTCGATCCCGACTGACAATGCCTGTATATTTATAATCTGCATGTTCTCTCCCTGTGGTCACATACATTTTTCTTCAGGTCCTCCGGTTTTCCCCTCCACATTGATAAACATACATTCAAATTATTTTGCTGCTACTATAAATTCCCACATATTCAATCAATCAATCTTTATTTTGCGTGCCAATATCGCCCTCAATAAAGTAGGCATCAGTGCACACTATAACAAAACAAGAACGGTATAGAGGGCATATTATGATAAACCACTTCGATGCGCTATCATGTGTGGCCACGTTGCCTGTGAAAAATTATCCAAGAGCTCAGTGGGCTTTACCTGCTCAATGAAATATAGAATGATGACAAAATTGCACGAAGTGGTAACCGTCTTCAAATTGAATTGAATAAGTGCACACTACTGTGGGATGAATATGCTCCAAAGTGAACCCTTTTAACTTTGTAAGCCACCTATTGCGACAGCGCCAAATGGGATCCCAGCAGGAAGCATTGGCCGACATTTTAACGCTCCATTAAACATTATCATCTGGAGGGACAGTTTGCGTTGATGCCGCACTATCTTAGCTGCTTTAAAAAAAAAAGTTGGTAAGCTCTAGTTGCTTTCATGTCAGATGTCGTTGGAATATTGACTTGACATGTCCTCTAGAGATATACAGCATTTGGCAAGAGACGAATGTTCTCAGTTGAGCTTACGATGGCTGGAGCAAGAGCATGGACAGCCACTAATGTGTAAAAGTTTTAGGCACTTTGTTTACTATGGCATTTCAATGCTCTAGTCTACAGTAATGGGTGTTTTCTTGTTTGTGTTTATTAGAGGTTCGTTAATGCACATGTCTACGGTGAAATAAGTGGTAGCCAAAGAACGGAACGCGTCCAAAAGGATGTCCACCGGGGAGATGGAGCGATTAATTCAGCTCGTGCAGGGGCGAGGTGGATTATTACATCGTAGGATCGTGAGAGATGGCAGTGGCTTGGGGAGCCCTTCATCCAGCAGTGGACCGACCATGGCTGACGATGATACTCCCAAACAAAAACAAACCACACACTGTACAGTTTACATATGTGCAGTATGTTACTATAAATGTTACTTTGCATTGCCTTGATGTACCTCACTAATAATTATATTCCCCTTTAAAATGAAATCTGAGTGTGTTGTGTGCTCGGGCCCACTTTCTAATGGGCATGCCATTTTGAGCAGCTGTTGCTGTTGTTTGATGTCATATGGTGCCTGCAGTGGATGAATCCATTTTACCTTTTGGTAAATATGACCCCTTCAGAAACCTTCTCATCAGCATCCCTTTGTTGATTTGTGAAATTATCTTTTTGATAACCATCTCATGATTGGAAATAAATACCTCGGGAAATAAAGAGTTCACTTGTTTGCCTGAGGCTTTGTTTGTTCAAGAGTCACACCTAAAAAAATAGTTATATGCAAAGATTATAAAAACCTTGAATAGATGAGATGGTTGATGAAGATGTCAGACATTTCTTTATCTAGAAATAAAAATAGTCGGTGTTGATTAATCCTGTTAACTAATTTTCTTAAGCCAAGCCTGCATCTTCTTGGTTCTTTCGGTAAAGTCACGTAGAAGGGAAGTAATAAAATAATAAAAATAAAACATAATAAAATAATTCTCACGACGTTTTGGCTACAATGCAAGCAGCCGTCTTCACCTGAAGACAGCTGCTTGTCTTCACCTGAAGACGGCTGCTTGCGTTGTAGCCGAAACGTCGTGAGAATTATTTTATTATGTTTTATTTTTATTATTTTATTACTTCCCTTCTACGTGACTTTACCGAAAGAACCAAGAAGATGAATCCCTGCAGTCACGAAAGCTTTAAATCGAAACCAAGCCTGCACTTTGTAGAGGTATAAAACATACTATTACATGGGACCTTTTTTAGCAGTATCAACGTATGAAAAAATAAGAATAGGTTTTACCCTTTCTGGCAATAAAACAGGTGTTAAGATGATAATAGGTTTTTCCCCTTTTTTCTGGCAACAAAACAGGTGTTGAGATGTTAAAACACCAAACTGAAACCTTTTACAAGGAATCATGTCTGCATTAACCACAATGCTCGTGGTCAGAATGCAAACAAAAAGCATACTCTGATAATATATGCATATATATGCAGGCTGTATGCCTTTTGGCGTCCTCTGGTCTAACACCGTTTGAGACGAGGCTCAAAAGAAAGCTGTCTCTAGTGTGGACCAATCAGTTTCAAGGACAATGCATATATTATCAGTTTGTTTTTTTGTTTTCATTCTGACCACAAGCATTGTGGTTAATGCAGACATGATTCCTTGTAAAAAGGTTTCAGTTTGGTGTTTTAACACCTGCTTTGTTGCCAGAAAAAAAGGGGAAAAACCTATTATCATATTTTGGTACTGGCAAAGGAGGTCCCATGATGTAGGTGTTAAGATGTTCGCTTTTTGTCTTTCTCTGATCTGACACTGGTGAGACTAAAGAAGGCTGTCTCTGCTGGAGACCAATTCGTTTCAAAGACAATGCATATATTACCAGAGCATGGTTTTGCTTGCATGTTCACCACAAATACGTATGGTTAATGCACACATGATTCCTTGCAAAAGGTTTCTATTTGGTGTTTGAACATCTTAACACCTATTGGAATCTCATTTGCCAGTAAAAAATATGATAATTGGTTTTTACCCTTTTATCTGGCAACAAAACTGAAACCTTTTTTTACAAGGAGTCATGTTTGCATAGACCGCGAGCCTAGGCTCTAAGGAAAGCTGTCTCGGGTGTGGACCAATCAACTTCAAGGACAGTGCATATCATTATCATCATCAGAGTTGTTTCTTTTTGTTTGCATTTTGACTGCAGGTATTGTGGTCTATGCAAACATGACTCCTTGTAAAAAAGGTGTCAGTTTTGTTGCCAGATAAAGGGTAAAAAACCAATTATCATCTTAACACCTGTTTTGTTGCCAGAAAGGGCAAAACCTCTTCTTATTTTTGTATTACTGTTTTTAATCAGAGTATATTTTCAGATCTGACAAATAGTTAAATTAGTGAAAAATACAATACAGTGATTAACTATACGGTATAATCATTCAATATTCAACTTTGGCAAAACTCAGTTTTGGCAAGAGTTGTGTTTTCAAGTATTTATTACCCCATGTCCCTGGGGTCTACTGGCGGTGTGTATGAATACACTTTAGCAGAATAATTTACTCCCTTCTGCTGATACTAACAAATATTGCTTTTCACTACAGCACTGACTTAGGAAACACTTCAAAGCGGAGTAAAAGTCCGTACTTTTTGCAGTATGAGGCCTTTTATTAATTCTTCGTAGTCCACATCGATTTTGCATTGTCGTTCAAATTATTATATTTAACTGCTCACTTGGAGATTTGTTTTACAAGTTGGTCAGTGTGATCCAGTTATTTGAGTTTCAGGTTATTATTGATTTGTTACACGGATGGTCCCGTTTTTGCCAGTATTCTGGCTATTTTACTTGGGAGATCAGTGGTGCGTGAGTACAGCAAGAGTAAAAACATCAATATGATAGAGAATGAGTGCAGAGTCCTTAAGACATGTTGCACAACTAACAAACAAGATATTTGACGGTTTTAATTGAAACAAATGAGGCACCATATGACCCATATTTACATTTGGAATTGTATTTTCCAGAAATCGTACTGCTTTTAAACTATTTTCCAAGTGGTAATTTAGTTCTAGATTTGAAGCTTTCGTGACTGCAAGGAATCATCTTCTTAGGTTTTTTCGGTAAAGTCACGTAGAAAGTAAAATAAAATAAAAAACAAAAATCACGACGTTTCGGAGGCAACACAAGTCTCCGTCATCAGGTGGGACCGTCACAGTCAGATTAGCTGTATCAAGTCCCACCTGATGACGGAGACTTGTGTTGCCTCCGAAACGTCGTGATTTTTGTTTTTTATTTTATTTTACTTTCTACGTGACTTTACCGAAAAAAAACCTAAGAAGATGGTAATTTAGTATCCTGGAAGCAGTTGTTTTTACGCGATTTTTTAAGTTTAGAAAAAAAACGTATATCTGTAGTTGGGTAGCATTGTCCAGATTGCTGCTCTTAGTCAAATTACCACTTTTATTTTGTTAATGGCATTTTAAAGAATACTCCCCAGGAGTAGGTGTTTCCTGCTGTGTTTCCATTTAACCATCCAGCCTAAGGTGTTGTTGTGCATTTCATTTGTTTTGCTTTGCTGCTGCATAATAAGAAAGCACACTTCCTGCCGCAAATGGTCACGCTTCAAATGTTCACGCTAATCTGCCAAAGACCTAAGAATCGACAGTGGGATAATACCTTTGAATGGGTGGTAGAAATGAGCATCCACTCGAATGGACTCTCTGATTTATCCTGAATAATGACATCCCTTTAAATCGCCCATGTCTGCCTAGGGAGTTGCGTGCCTTGGTGGTGGAGACCGTGCTTGCTACGGACATGTCTTGCCACTTTCACCAACTCAAGTCCATCAAGAACCTTCTGCAACAACCTGAGGGGTGAGCCACCTTACACACCTCTCCTCTCTTCATTTACATCTCAATCAGTGCATGGATACACATCTTCATTGGACTCCTGTTTTCACGACATCGCCTGTGTTTATGTCCATTTCTAAATGTATCTATTTTACAAATTGCAGGTGTTCTCTTACAGATGCTTGCTGCATTAAAGGAGAGTCAGATCTATTTCAACAGCACTGTGATGAAATTCCTAAGCTCTTTTGAGGAGGAATGTACACTTGTAAGATCCATACCGAACAAGTATAACCCGTAAAAACTAAGTTTTTCACTATAAATCCTTTATATGCGTGGCGGCTAGAATCCTCTCGTCCTCTGGCTTGAGATGGCTGCCACCTATGGGTCAGATGATTGCATGGCACCATTAAGCAATTGGTAATTAAATATAATATTTTTGTCCTAAAAAGTGTAAAAAAAATTTTTTTTTACGAACATTCCTTGTCACGCACAACGAGTCTGTGTGGAAAATGTCAGCTCGATTGGATGACGGGAAGTGGGTTAAAAACGACCGAAAGATTTGCACGGTCGTAAGCAAGCAAGCAAGCGCGCAAGTGAACTTAATATAAAGGATTTAAAAATAGGTGTGATCACTGCTCACATGCAATGCCAGAGAAAGAGTTTTAAAAATGTATTTTGATCCAGCATGTGTTTGTTTTCCGCTATTACACATCATGTTTTTGTTTGGAGATATTATGACACAACTCTCTCGAGTTAAATAGGGTCACATTAATAATAATAACAATTAGTGTGACCTTTTGTCAAGCAACTGCCTATTGTGGGCCTTCTCACACCATCTTCGTCACGGGTTTTCTTTGATATTGTACTCTGCAACACTCATCAGTGTGGCTTTGTTAAGGTGCGGGGACCAGTATCAGTTTGTATCTCACTAGACACAGTATGGATTATTTATGTGTCGACACTTTCGACAAAAAACAGAAATAAAACGAACTAGGGCTACACATCTTCCAAAAGACCGGTAGCATGTGCTCAAATATTGGAGTGTTCTTCAGCGCTGACCTAGGATATAGGAATAGATATGAAAGACTCACGACGGACATTAGCCATAGCCAGAAATGTAAATCAGGTCACCAGTTAAATTTCGATTTAAAGGCTTTCGTGACTGCAGGGATTCATCTTCTTGGTTCTTTCGGTAAAGTGACGTAGAAGGGAAATAATAAAATAAAAAAAATAAAACATAATAAAATACAATTCTCACGACGTTTCGGCCACAACGCAAGCAGCCGTCCTCAGGTGAAGAACAGGTCTGTCGGAAAGACAGCGTCTGAATGAACACCACCAAGCTTGGCAGCCTTGACAAGGCGCCCTTCCTCCCCTAACCCAGCTTAAATATACGCTGCCAAGCTTGGTGGTGTTCATTCAGACGCTGTCTTTCCGACAGACCTGTTCTTCACCTGAGGACGGCTGCTTGCGTTGTGGCCGAAACCTCGTGAGAATTGTATTTTATTATGTTTTATTTGTATTATTTTATTATTTCCCTTCTACGTGACTTTACCGAAAGAACCAAGAAGAGGTCACCAGTTGTTTACGGTGAGATGTGCTGACCGGTATCTAAAGTGCATTTTCATATGGTACATGAAATATATCCAGTCTATGTCCAGCCTTTTCCATCCAAGACGCTGAATGTTACTTTCTAAAGGGATCATTTGTTTTTTGCAAGGTACACAATAAATATCTGATGTAGTTAATTGTAAATGTTATCCAAAGCCTTCAGACATGTATATTAATCTATATACTGTATATAGCAGTGTTACGTGTGTGTGTGTATTTTCTAGCCAGACATCTCACCGAGTTTATTGTGAACAATCCTTTTGCTGTTCGATGATGTTAATGGATGAGAATGTGTGGGAAGATGAAGGACACATTCAAAATTGGGGGAAGAGAGCCTTTAATGGGGAGGTCGTAAGTGAGGGGAGTTGCGAGAGGTTTTGGAGGTTCAGATGAACTGTGCTGTAAGAGGAAGGAGAAAGTTAGAAATGTGAACATTTTCCACTGGTTCAGCTCATGGGTTAATTGAATGAATGAATTGTATTGCATGCGATCACACTGCAGTCGTGCGCAATTATTAAAATAAGCAAATGCTTTCAATACATTTACATGATAATCTGCGATTCTATCATAAACGTTTTCGGTCAGCTTTTCCGACAAACACATCCATTGAAGTGTTAAATTTCCCATTTTAAAATAATGCAAATATCAATAATGATCACTCAACTGTAGCTTTCATAATTCAGCATTATTTAACATTAAAAAATTAATTAGGTAGAAAACCAGCTTTGATGACATATTTCAAGATTAATTTGCTTCTTCGTTGGTGTGGAAATAAAGCCAAGTAAAATAAATTGATATCAATCATAAGTCACGTAGGTATAAATAAAATAAAATACGTAGTTATTTCATGTTAGATATTTTATATATAAAATAAAATACGTAGGCATACAGAGGTATTTTATTTTATTTTCTACCTACGTGACTTTACCGAAAGAACCAAAGAGTATGGATTCCTGCAGTCACGAAAGCTTCAAATCAAGATTGATATCAATCATGACACGGCAGCTCTTAAATTATGTTGCCGTGTTTTTTATCTCCATGTCTGTCTCATTGCCAGTGTCCTTCTTTGTCGCCGTAGTCTCTATCTGTAACACCATTGTTTTATTATTAAGAGCAAACCTTTAATTTTGAAAAGCCCATTGTAAAGAGTGCTGACAAATATTCAAAATAAATATAAATTTGAGGCATTGCCGATGGGTGCGTTTGCCATAACAGACAAAGCACCTGCACATTCGTTCAGTTTTATTTGGGGATGTGGACAAGAGTAAGATTCAGCCATAGGCTGCTTTACAAGAGAGGCGCGTGGAGTACTGTATGAGAGAAGTTACATTGTTAGCATAGATAACAACAAATTATAGTAAATACATAACAATAATTAATCAAAAAGTCATACGAGGTGCACATACTACCGTATACCTCAGAATTCTGAATACTCAGCAGATAACCGTTGTTCTCACTTTTCATACTTTATTTCCACATCAGTAATACCGTAATACACATTCGATATTACATAATGTTATTTATCAACTCACATTATCATTCTTTATATTATCAATATGTATACGGCAAGGCCGTAGCCATGGAGTCATAATTGGGGGGGGCCAAATCTTCCAGGGGGTCTAGGCCCCCCCCCAGAAAAAAATCTAAATTTGAAAACAAATTTCCTGCCTAACATATAAAAAAATTAACTAACACATGAGATGGACTTTTTTTTTACAATAATGTCTAATAGTGTATTGAATTACATTGCTCTGTTTTTTCTTTTTTACATTTTCTTGTTTCATTGTATGTAATGACAGAGATTAGGGATTAATAAGGTACAACCATAACCACAATCATATAAACATAAATCTATGCATTGTTATATGAAGACAAGTCCAGATATTGTGGCCAAGGTTTAGCACATTTTTGTTTTTATTTGCATAGCATATAATTTTTTTAAAAATATTGTTTATAGCAATATATTGGGGGGGGGGGGACATTTTGAACATATTTGAATATGGGGGGGGGGGTATTTGCCCCCCCCCCCCAATATTTATTATAATTACGGCCTTGGTATACGGTGGTGCATCGTAAAACACGCTGCCCACGTGTGAGCAGCCATCTTATTCTTCCAGACTCAATGCCAAGCAGGATCAAACGTCTGCATTGGGCGTTTGCCACATTCATTATCAAGCATACGCATCTGTCAATCCTCAATTGTGTTGTTATCGTTGGCTGCCTTTAAGAAAATACTAAGAGCAATATTCATAAAGACTCTTGCATCAAGCTTTATTTTATGTACCTGGAATTTATATGATGAAGGGACAAAACATCTTCAAGAAACTTTATTCTGCCGCTGTTGTTATGCAAAAAATTTCAGGGCATACAAAAAAAGGTAACGATATGGAACAAAGTGAGATGCCTCATTCGTGATTCATTTGAGTTCTTAGATTTTCTTTGAAATCACCTTTGAGCTCACATGATTTCAATTTGCTTGATTGTAATGTAGAATAGATATAATACAACAAATGTTTGAACAAAGTAATGATGAAATTGTACTTAATGACATGTTAAACACTGGTTAAGTAAAATGACTCCCATTAACTTTCTGCTGTGGGTTTGTTAGTATTTCCTGGAGTGAGATGCGGTATTTTTGTTTGGATGCAGCATTATTCAGGTTCCTTTCAGGCAAATTGCATAATTTAATTTTGCTTACTATAGCACTCAAACGTATAGGTGGATGGCCAACTTAATCTTTTTTTAATATGCATCTCTTCCGTTATAAAAACAAAACACTTGATATAATTTCTGGATGCCCCATGTAGCAAGCTCTTTGCGTCCACAGTATTGATCTTACCGCACAAAAAAATAACATGGCTCTCAGAGCACTCACAGCACACGTCTATCAATTTTTGTGGACAACTACTCTATAATTACACCGTACTAAAGTTACCATATATTCCTTGTGTGACCATGGCTTTGAAGGTGGCTGTCTACGTATATAATTTAAATGATCGATTGAACACAAAAGTTAATCTTGAAAAGGTGGCCTATTCTAAAATACACCATTGTGGAGGAAAACACATTGTAGATTTACTTCACGTGAATACACGTGTTACTAACTTCTGCATACTTCCTCTTTGTGGCAGTGTTTCTGTTCCAGGACATATTACGCCTCCAATTTTTACGTCATTTGCCAAATACGTCGTCACATTTATTAATACCAACACCTAATTTGCGTCGCCTCAACCCACACTTACATTGCTGACGGCATCATCTGTCCTTTCTTTTATCCGTCGCCTCGCCCTTCACCTCCACCTACCCTGTACCCGAACAACCGTACTTTGTCTCGCCGCATAGAGAAATGTGCTGTACTGTAGAGGACAATGATTTATTATCTACAATATTTTTGTTGATTTTTAGATGTGATATGTGTTATTGTGCCCGGTATAATGTGTTAAAGTTTACTGCTGTACACTAGTGTTGAGCACAATATTTCTAGTAATTTAATGTAACATTGTAGGTATGTCTAGGAGGAAGATGCGCGCATTAACATAGAGCTTCACGATACGCCCACTGTCTTTGTTCAGCTCTCGTGGAAACATTGCTTTGATTTACGTCGATTCGATATTCGTTGCATCTTTCAGGAACGTATCCTTGAGGTAAACCGGGGTATTTACTGTACTGGCAATCCTAGACCTCCACAATTATTTTACAAGCGAAGCAATTTTGCACAGTCACTAATTTTACATACGGGAACACAGGCTACTTAGCAGTACACTGTTGAAGCATGCAAATGCTGAGCATTGTAAATGTATTGGCATCTAATTGGAAGTGGTGAAAATAGTGCACATAATGGTATAAAACAATTGAAGACATTGGTGTAGGGTGTAACAAATGTATACAAGAAGCATTACTGATATTTAATAGCCTAGCATACAGTAAAAAAAGTATAAATTTACGGGAAAAAATATTACATTTTCATTCATTTGATTCTATAAATACTTACGGGCAGAGCACAAACCAGGATGGGTAATAAGGGCCGGCAATATTTCACACGTCCGGTATACGTATGATCTTTACAGTTAAATGGCAAGGCCACGTAGTAAACAATGAGCCTCATAGTAAATCAGCGCGGACACCAGTTAGTGCAATAACTCAGGGAGAACGACTCTGTTGGGTTATTCATACCTCCAGGTAGGAGATGTCCCCAAGGTCACAGTCTATCAACAAATCAGAGGGAAAATGAACACGGACAGGACAGACTACAGTGTGAATAGGAAGGGCATGTTAAGATACATTTTCGAAAAAAAAAGGCAGGCTTGTTTGGAATGACCTTGTGGGGAAATCCTAAAGAGAAAAAATGGCAGAAATCAATTAAATCTGTGTTAGCCTTAGGCATCTCATGGGCTACATTGAGCACCTCTGAATAAAAAAAAAGCATTCTGATGATTATTATTATGATTACACATCACACTTTCAGCAAAACCGCTCTCTTATTTTGGACAGTGTAAGGTTTTCAAATGTAAACAAAGTAAACGTGTATGTTTTATTTGTTAGCTTTCAGGTCTTTGAACAGACACTCTGCTGTTTTACTGGTGAATAATATGAATGTGTTCTGGGAAAGACTGCACTTAGTGCTTGATTAGATTTTAATAGCAATTGTCTCTGGAGATTTCAGGAAATGTTATTCTTTGTTTAAAGCAAAGCCTAAAAGAGAGGAGGCAACTTAAAATGTAATGGCAAGACCATGGATATAATTATGAGTTCTGTAATAGGTCTGAGCAGACACTTCTCAGTATAATAATTCAGAGCTCTTCTGGCACTATACTGCTGTCTCCACGGTGACAAATGTGAGAATCATTAAGGCTACGTTACTTAGCAAGATGGATTCGCCTTCGTGAGATTAAAATAAGAAACCTGTGTTTGCCATGGAGTAGGTGTTAATCTTGAGAGCTGGTAATAAGGTTTTTGGGAACCAAATTGGAAACCACCCTTGGCCATCAGTAAACCTCACTTCGTCCAATTGTGTCTCACTCGAAATTCGTCTCTGACCTGTGTACGAATTTATTTGCATGCTTGCATTTGGTATATCCATCAGGGCCTGTTACGTTATCTCTATTTCTATTTCTCTCTCCCCAAATCTCTCTCCCAAATGTTCACTTTATTTTTTTGCCAAAGATGCCAATATATAGCAGGTGACCCCAATGAGTATTCACATTCAAGTATGATTCATAATGATGCATCAGGCATTTGGCTGCCCATAAGTCACGGTCAAGTGTGTGACAGCAAAAAAGGCATTCGTTTTTGAGTTAACATGCTGTGCTTTGAGCATGGACTGCAAATGCCTATTTGTTACCTAAGTGTGAACACCGATGAGCCAGTTTGCACAATAATGATGATTAAATTCCAAAGTTTCCAAAAGTTTTCTGATGAGAATTACCAACTATCACTGTCAGTAACATTGTGGATGTCGCAAATCCCCCCGATATTGTTTTCAACATTACGTATGGGTGGTGTAAACAAATTATACATTTCTCAAAATAATGGTCAAAGGCCTAAGTCTGTCCCTGACCAGGTCATGAACTCACAATTGCCGGGCACTCTAACCACAGCTGCACCTCACTTTGACCTGACAATTAAATTACAAAATACACCCACTTACAATAGCGGTTGGCAGCCTGACCCAGAACACATTTCAAAATGTAATGCAAGAAACATTTCACACTCTTATTACCATTTTCATGGTAAGATTGCTTGATACGATGCAGCACTTGAAACCATTTCAGGAGGACGTATGTTTTCAGAATGTTCGAAATGACAATGCAATTGATTGAGAACATCTGACACTTTGCCAAAAAGACTTTCATGGATGTGTGAGCACTTGATTTGTCTGACATTCAGAACATAAACTCCATTGACCCTCTTCCCTTCCTTTTGAGCTTGAGTACAGTGTCTCCTGTGTGGAGCACTTCACTGGAATACTGTATGGCTGCAGATAGAGCCTAGTTTCCAGAGGTGGGACAAAGTCATTGTTATGCAAGTCCAAGTCGAGTCGCAAGTCATCAAATTCATGACTCGAGTCTGACTCGAGTCCAAGTCACATGACTCGAGTCCACATCTCATAGGTGGGACAAAGTCATTGTTATGCAAGTCCAAGTCGAGTCGCAAGTCATCAAATTCATGACTCGAGTCTGACTCGAGTCCAAGTCACATGACTCGAGTCCACACCTCTGCTAGTTTCAACGGTGGACAAATGCGTAACGTGACAGCCTCGATGTTGAGGCAACTGCCATTTTTTTGTGCGTCGATGTTTATTTCAGCCCGTGATTCAATGGGAGTTTTCTTGAATGTGGTCACATTCCCAATGTAACCAAATTCCCAGTGTAACCACATTCACAATGTGACCACAGCAAAGCTAAAATGCTATTATCTTCTAACAAATACCACAAAATAACAATAGGGTTTTTTCCCCTTTTTTCTAGCAACAAAACTGAAACCTTTTTACAAGGATTCATGTCTGCATTAACGACAATACTTGCAGTCAAAATGCTAAAAAAAGGGGAAAAAACCCTATTATTATATTTTGGTACTGGCAAAGGAGGTCCCATGAAATACCACAAACATTATATTAACTGCAGCTGTTCTGCAATGTCCGAGATCGCTGTTGTATGGAGTATACTGCAGAACAATGACACAACAAATGTTGCACTCTCTATTAACAGGCATACGTCATGGAATTTTGAGTTTCGTGGCCACTAGTGGGGGGGGGGATATTAAACTCTTTTATAACAACTTCAACTCTTGGAAGGTATGCAATATAAACAGTGTGTTTTGGAATTATGTTTTGACTAAAACATATTTTTGGAAGCGTTTTCCAATAACTCGCTTCAATATATTACCCTGATTCAATTTCCTTATCTAGTTTATGAAAGAAGCTTTTGATGTTATTAGGGTCTACGGTATCATTAACAAATATTGTACGCAATGTACGCGGCTGGCGATGTGCAAACAAATTGCTTTTTTGCAAAGTCACGGTCTTTGAATGGATAGCATTATAAAATTCAAGTTGCACATTTTGAGAGCAGCATGCGGATTACAGAAGACACGCAAGTTCGAGACATTTTTACCGACTGTTAAGAAGAATGAGTGGGCTTGGGCAGGACATGTCAAATAAAGAGGACGATGTCCGGTGGTTGAGACTAACTAGAGAGTGGCAGCCAAAGAAAGGGAATACATCTGGGAATATGTCCACCACGGCGGATGGAGTGAGAGAGTAAACTATTGCGCAGGAGCAACATTATTTGTAGCATTGCAGAACTGCAAAAAGTGCGACCACTTAGGGAAGCCTTCCAGCGGTGGCTGATTATAATGCTAAATTGCAGCCCTACAATGTCTTGCTCATACTAATGCTGGTGGAAGGGCTTACACTTTAGGGAGCTCTAGAGAGTATTTGATCTGGGTGGGAGTACCCACATTCTACCCCACCGCACGCAAGCAGCAAAATACACTTATGGTGGTGTACCCATTTATTCTGCTGGCTGGACAGATGTGTTGCCTCTGTCCAACCTAATTCACAAAGCTAGGCTCCGCAAATGTTATTGCATATTTTTCATTATGCTTCGAGTTTCAACCTTCAATTGTTTGGATAAAAATGTCTTAGTTTATAACAATTCATAACAGTTAAATGAGAACATAAAACTAAGACTTTTTATAATTTAATAGCTCTCCAGAGATCTTAATTTGATTAACTTTCAACCAATTATTTCAACCATGGTAGTTTTCATATCCTTTACATCCACAAAGTTGAGTGCTTCGCCATCGGCATTGACGTAACTATCGCATCTGGCATGGGGTGACTGGGTGACCGTTTTATTACAGTAAAATAAATCAAATTTTGCGAAAAAGTTGTTTCACTGTACAAATGCAGAATAAGAGTTGTGGAATGGAGGCGCTAAACATGCACGTGAATTAGTGTATGGATGTATGTATAACTTCTTTCGCACCGAACGTAGCCAATCACCAAATTGTGTAATTTTTCGACTTTATTAAATGTGTAATGTGTTCAGCTGAGTCACAGACGTAGACTTGGAGGCAACACATTAATTCAATTCCAACACACAGGGTAACTTCCCCTTAGCAGAATAACAACCTATGGTGGTGACCACCAGGCTAACTACACCAGTTACTACGTAACTGCTACTACGGACCGGGACCAACAGCTTCGGCCCGGGTCCACGTGTTGAAGACTCGTTGAACGGAGAATGTAGACAAAGGGTTTCTTCCAGGATGAACAACAACCCCGGTCCCTCTCAGGACCCGGCTTATATTCTCTGTGTTGTGGCCGGCTCCGCCCTTGGCCACGTCCACCTTCCAGAATCCTCGGGAAGGATCTGGGTCCCAATCACGTGACCACCCCCAGCCCCCTCTTGGGGCCCCTTTGCCAACTTTACTGGTCACGTGTCCTCCCAGGTCAACCAGAGTGCCATGGCCTCACATAACCTCATCCTTCGGTCGGCACCCACACACCCTGTCCTGTAGGGTCAGCACTGCACTTAAGGCGTGGTGCCATCTCGCGCTATTTTTCAGCGCACGCCGTGCCCCTCTCGGGCCGGTACTCCACCTACATCATTGTGGTATCCAGTGATGTCACTACAAATGGAATCAGTTGTCATTCCCATTCCTTGAAGACTGGTGAATCCATAAGAAGATCAACAGACCGATGCACACACTTCCTTGACAAATGGAAAATCAAGGACAAGCTATGGTGCGATTATGGCTATGCAAACCAAACTATGGACCATGTAGTAAATCACTGTAGTCCCCTTCACTGGAGGAATAGCAAGACTACACGAACTTTCTCCTGAAGCCCTCTCGTGGCCAGCAGACCTTGACATTGGCATTTAGCTCCTGAACACATTGCTAAACACAAGAATAGAACAGAATGGGTGTCATTCCACAAAAACGGCGAAAGCAGACAGGTGAAACAGGTCAATTGACTTGTGATGTGAGTGCAGAGAGGCCAGGTTAGGATGGAACAGGAAACTTTTGTAAAACAATGCAAGAAGCTTCGTACATTGTGAATGGAGCTGGAATCACGCAGGGTCAGATATGCTTTGGATCCTGGAGCGAAGAGTGAAGGCCATTCTCATAGATCATGCTGCGGTGAATGTAAATGCTTAGCGCGGGCGCTGTTGTAGGATGTGTATGCCGCATCACGGATTTCTTGGATATGGCTGATAAGAACAGTAGGAAAAGCCATGGAGGTGTTTACGGTTATTGAATGCAGATTCGTATCAACCAAAGGCAGTATTATTACAGATTTCCTGACATTGTTTGATATCATGTTATTTAATATTTTTTTGTACAATATGATTTCCTGTCTGCTCTTCGGGGCATTATGCAAACTTGGTTTGCATTCTTACTTACGATAATATTACAATCTAAACGGATGCCATTGCTTTAATGGTTGTTTGAAATGTAACTTTTTTGTAAGTTAAGCTAATAAAAAGAACAATAACTTAATTCTAGATTTGAAGCTTTCGTGACTGCAAGGATTCATATTCTTAGGTTTTTTCGGTAAAGTCACGTAGGTAAAAAATTTTAATTAATAAAAGTAAAATAAAAATAAAATACAAATCACGACGTTTCGGAAGGCAACACAAGCTTATAATAACAATAACTTATATAATCAGGGAAGTCTTAAGAGTCCTTTTAAGAAAGGTCCTGCTTGAGGTGTTTTCCAAAGTCATGGATGGGCATTATTTATTAGTTGAAAATAGAGCCAGAGCACCCGGAGAAATTCCAGAGGTAAAGCGATCATTTAGGAATGACGGAACACTGAATACTCGGTAGTTTAGCGATGTATTATAACAGATCAAAGTTAAGCCGGAAGCAACTACTATATGAGTATCCTTCTCATTACCAGTTCATGGACCAGGGCATTAATCCTCGCATAAAACATGCAGGAATCATTTGTATGAGGAAATAAAACATAAAAAAGGACATGTGTTTAAAATACTAACCTCAAAAGACACATTTAGGCTGAAGCATTTAGCTCCATGGTAAATTTAATGCAAAATGGTTTAGTAAAATTAGATTTATTTGACTGTAATAAAATGATCACCCAATGCCAGAGGCAATAGTTACGTCAATGTCGATTCTAAGCACGTAACTTTGTGGATACAAAGGATATGGAAACTAGTGTACTTGAAATATATGATTGAAATTTAATAAGATTAAGGACTCTGGAGAGCTATTAAGTTGTGGAAAGTTTTATGTTCTCGTTTAACTGCATTCGCTGTTATAAACTGAGCATTTTTTGTCTTAAAATACATGAAGTAGGATATCAACTTAGAGCAGAATGAAATATATGAAATAATATTCGAGGAACCCAGCTTTGTGAATTTTTTTTATGCCACTGAACAAAAGATGTTGGACTGAGGAAGTGCATCTGGTCAGCCAGCATTTGATTCAGTAGATTACTACGTCTTCCTGAGCCAACTTAAATGTATGAACTTCTACAAGTCTATGGTATAGTGGCTCCAGAGCCAGTAAACGACCTTACCTCAAACAAAACCCCTATCACGAAAGGTGTCCCTCCAGACTACATACCCTATTCCCCCTTCGTGTCATTAATTGACTCGTTTATCCACTCCAACTTAAATATGTTCGCTGATGACACCGCTGTGATGGTGTTAACACATCTGAGGATGATGAAGACTTTGACTTGAATGCAAATGAACAATATAAAACGTGTTTTTCTTAATACCAGCTAGACAGAACTTGTAGTTCTTCCTGGAAAGTGACCCCTCCACTACGAAACAAATTATGGCGTTTAACTCTCAAAAAATTTAACTTGTCGACAAGCTTAAATATCTAGGTGTCATCCTTGATCAAAAGCCATCTTTCACTGCACTTATCGACCATATTTGCAAAAAAATATCAGGATAAACAAACTGGCTTCTTATACAGAAATAAAAGTTGCATGCCACCCGACTACAATTGCATATTATTAGAACCGCTATGTTCTCCATCTGCGGCGGGCGTGGTGTTGTTTACAGACTTGGTGTCGGCTCTGCACAAAATTACTGGTTCCATTGTCCAACTCGCTCCTCCCTTTGCCTTTGATCCCCCCCCCCTACATAACACATCCTCACTATGAACTTCATTTAAACTCTAATCAGCACCCTCCCCTCCCCCGTTAATCTACAGGGAAAGGCATTAGGCTATCTTCATCCTCAAAGTGTTACAAAGCAAGTCTGGTGAATATCTTTCGGATCATTTAATCCCCCAGGTAAAATGTTAGAAGCTGTTCCTGCTCAAAGTCCCCCACTGACTGTGAGAACCAAACTTGGTTTAAATCCCTTCTGTGTGGTGGCCCATAATCTCAGGAATAACTGAGACAAAATGTTTGGGATCAAAATCTTACTATCCTTGTCCTACTTTAAATCACTTGGACCTCATATTTCCATTCACATGTACATGCAATTTATTGGTCTGCTTTGCGGACTTTATGTCCTTCATGTTTATGTATTTTTTACCATCTCACCTAACTCGGTGTTGTTTTACATCCAATACTTTTTGTACGTGATAAGTTCTCCCAGCTTTGTTGTATTCTTTGTACTAGTTGTACCATATTGCTGCACGACCTTGAAATTTGGAACTTTTATTGTTTTTTGTTCGTATTTTTGTTGTGGCAACCAGGTTTCTATTGCCTTTTATTCCCCAATGAGTTGTACTTGTGCCAAAATAAAACAGACCAAACCAGAATTAAATAGGTACACCACGGTTAGTCGATCGGCAGCTCGCGCCTGGAGCGGTAAAGTCTTGCAAGACGTCTGTCCAGTGTGAAAGAGTTGGCCTAATACCCTCTAGTTGGGCCCTCTAGAGCACTCTCTTTCTCTAGTCGAGGCCCATCCACCAGCATTGGTATGGGCAAGACGTTGCAGGGCTGCAACTTTACCTTTTACCACTTAAGAACATGGTTTTTTTTTAAGTTGTGGCACTCCTCCACTTTGAGTTGTACCCCTTTTGGTGTCATCTGGTCCAACACCAATGGAGACTAGGCTCTAAGGAAAGTTGTCTCGGGTGTGGAACAATCAACTTCAAGGACAATGCATATCATTATCATCATCAGAGTTGTTTATTTTTGTTTGCATTTTGACTGCTTGTGTTGTGGTTATTGCAAACATGATGCCTTGTATAAAGGTGTCAGTTTTTGTACCAGTTGAAAGGGTAAAAACCTACTACTATATTTTGCCACTGGTAAAGGAGATGTCTCATAATACTCCTCCAGCTGTTTTTTTATTGGCTGTGCGATTATTTTTTTTTTTGCAGAATAAGGCTGTACCCATTGTGCATGGATAATCATGCCATAAACAGAATAGATGCAATGAAACTTGTGGATTTTCCGTATGATACCTCAATTCCACAAATGTGCAGAATCAAACTGTACGTGCTTCAAGCCCCAAAGTGTCTGCATGCACAAGGAGGATGATACAGCACTCATCTCTATTTGTATACCTGAGCTAGTGGCAGAAATCCCACAGTTATTTATATTCACGAAACATTAGTGGACTCGTACATTTACAACATTTAATAAGTGTCTGAATACAATTACAACATTTAACTCTTCCCAGACATTTCACAAGGTCATTTCATGATACTTCAATATGACCTAGGTGGAGTGCATTCACCACTTGTTGCAGAGGTTCAAGGTTCGAATCCTACTGTCGCACTGATTAAAAATGTGGGTGTATTTACCATACTATCGGCTTCATAGTGAACGTTGCCATGATGTCACTCGCAAGAGTAGACCATTGTGTACTGGCGTCATGGTCCAAACTTGCATTACATAAAAAATGAATGTGTAATCATTGACCCATACGGCAAAAACACTTGGCAGGACCCTCCTGAAAAAGAGGCACGAGGCTCAGTAAGGCTTTCCTCTGAGAAGTGCTCGAATAATTTACATCTATTAACAAAAAATTACGCAGGTTAAAAGTAGACCACAATTATAACAATAATAACCCACGATATTACAACCATCTCCCCATATATTCTTAGGTTTTTTCGGTAAAGTCACGTAGGTAAAACATCAAAATTAATGAAAATAAAATAAAACAAAAATCACGACGTTTCGGAGGCAACACAGGTCTCCGTCATCAGGTGGGACCGTCACAGCCGAATTAGCTGCATCAATTCGGCTGTGACGGTCCCACCTGATGACGGAGACTTGTGTTGCCTCCGAAACGTCGTGATTTTTGTTTTATTTTATTTTATTTTCATTAATTTTGATGTTTTACCTACGTGACTTTACCGAAAAAACCTAAGAATATGAATCCTTGCAGTCACGAAAGCTTCAAATCTAGAATCTCCCCATATTTTGAATGCCAAACAAACAAAAGGCACGGGTTAAGTTGCTTTTAACCTTTTCATGAAAGAGGTTGTTTTTTTTCCTTGCACATCCCCGACACTTGATTCAACGCATCAATACAACACAATTTCCCCACCTTCAACCTTGTGAGACGCAGTGCATTTAATATGCTTCTCTCTGCCATTGTGCGACTAAGAATGGACCGTACACCGTGTGCCTTCCACAATTTTAATGTGCATTGTAGAAGCCCTAAAGTGCCAAGTGCCATTGCCAGTGTTATGGATGGTGCACATTAGAATCCCCAATGCCACATGCACTCAGAGTATTTTAGGTGGTCCTGTCATACGACCCTTGCTAAGCTATGAAAATGGCATGGAAATGCATTTACTCTAAATGGATGTCAGCCTCATATCATATCTCTGCTGATCATGCAGAGCCATGAAGTGATAGAGGGAGAGCCCCTTTTAGCCCCTGTGTAGAATACAACTTTATCATTGTGGGACCTTTTTTGCCAGTATCAAAGTATGAAAAAATAAGAATAGGGTCTACCCTTTTTGGCAATAAAACAGGTGTTAATATGTTCAAACACCAAATAGATACCTTTTTCAAGGAATGAAGTCTTCATTATATAGATATAGCTGATCACCCCGAGATTTAAATGCTCTGATACGTGCCAATGTCTTTGTGCTGTTCACCTTTTTGCGTTCTCTGGTCTGACACTGGTGAGACTAGGCCATAAAGAAGGCTGTCACTGGTATAGGCCAATCATTTTCATAGACAATGCAAATATTATCAGAGTTTGTTTGCATTTTCACCAAAGTACGTGTGGCTATTTCAGACTTGATTCCTTGCAATATGTATATATTTGGTGTTTGAACATCTTAACACCATTGAGCTACTCACACGACAACTATATGCCTCTATGAAGAGATGGAAGTTGTTTTATTTGCCTCCTTTCCTGAACCATTCAAACACACACGCACATAGTCGCAGAGTTATATATATATATGTCTTGAATGTGCACAGGGCCTAATGGGACAAACTCGTGCCAGTTTCAATCAGGACCTGAATCCAATTCCAAGTGGAACAGATTGGATCCTTATTTTCTCAGATCTGACACCAATTCTATACTGTCGAGTATTTGTGTTAAAAGTAGCCCCCACCAGCCATTGCTGCTCAAGTGTGGTGTTAGGCGTATCCTGCTAATGTATAAAGTCCCGGGTTAGATTCCCAAGCATATTTTACATGTAAGTTATCGACATTAATATATTACTACAGCAATATCGGTCGTTGGTCACTCATCTTAATGTACTTGACGATCCAATCCACCAACCAGTTCATGATGCGATCTTGATCAATCACGAATGGGTCATGGATCACATTTTTGTTATGGATCGTGTTCCATACTATGCATGGTCAGTCCAATCATCCAATCCGATTTTAAAAGAATGCAGGGCAGGGTGACCTATTCCACACTATTAATGAAATATATATGCTTTGGCTCATGATCCATTCTTCTGTGGACAGAAAATCTATTATTTCTGAGATGAAAAGTACAGGTAAATTAAATGCTAATGTTACATTTAAGATAATGGACAAAATAAAACAGTGCAAGTGTAAGATAAAAAAAAGAAAACTATACAAACAAGATGGCAGAAATTTCCAAAAATGAAATACATTACGGATTCCAATTGTTATCCTCAATCATGATAACTCATCATATTGTTGGGTGAGGCAAATTGTAAGATGCATTGCTCTTCACACTTTCAGTTAACACATTTCGTGGCAGATATTCCTCTATAAGTATACAGCTCCTCAAACTTTCGAGGATGAGCCTGGATGCAGAAGAAACGCATTGACACACACACATGGAAGATGAAATTGATCAAGACAATGAATAATACACTTTTTATGATGATGATGATGTCGTCGATTCTGATGATGGAAATACTCTTCATGAGGATGTTGTCATAATAATACTGCTGATAATGATGGCGTGACACAGTTGCTGATGATGCTGGTAATGATAATGACAAGGATAATGTCATTTTATTGAGTAACTCCATAAGTCTCAAGGCTCATTTTTGTAATGGTCCTGAAATGTGTCCAATTCCATTTTAATAACTGCATGTGGAAAGAAACAGGAGTACCCAGGAAAAAACTCATGCACACAATCAATCAGCATATCTCCCACCTGCCATCAGGATAATACTGCATCCTCTGGGTTGTGCATGCACAACAATGAGTCATCAAGAAATAAAAACGTGATCACAGATGGCCACGCTTAGTGCATTCTTGGAAGGATTGAAATCTTGGGCTCAACTCATAAATGGTTGATTTCCAGATTTTCCAGAAAAATCTGCTGGCACAAATCTCATGGAAAATGACGAGTCAATTCATGAGCAACATTTTTGCACTAATGTTCTAGGAACATGAAGTGATTATGCAAGCAAGGACCAATCAGGTTCAGACCTGATAATTGTTTTTTTACCCTTTTATCTGGAAACAAAACTGACACCTTTTTTTACAAGGAGTCATGTTTGAATTGACCACAATACCAGTGGTCGGAATGCAAACAAAAAACACAACTCTGATAATGTATGCACTGTCCTTGAAATTGAGTGGTCCACACCCGAGACAGCTTTTCTTAGAGCCTTGTCTCACATGGTGTTGGACCAGATAACGCCAAAAGGCGCACAACTCAAAGACAATGCACCATCAGAGTATGAGAGCTCGGGGTAAGCATTTACACCATTGGAACCTCCTTTGCCAGTAGCAAAATATGATCTATTTTTTTTTACCCTTTTATCTGGCAACAAAACTGACACCTTTTGTTTGCATTCCGACCGCAGGTATTGTGGTCAATGCAAACATGACTCCTTGTAAAAAAGGTGTCAGTTTTGTTGCCAGATGAAAGGGTAAAACAACAATGATCATATTTTGCTACTGGCAAAGGAGGTTCCAATCAGGTTCAGACCTGTTTGACACACGTACGGCTCCATATTGTACGTATGGGAATTTGTTTCAATGACTCCTCCTGCAGAGCCACTGGCAACAGAAGAGTTGTACTGCGAAGCCTGGGCATGGTGATTATTGTAATAAGCCCATTCTGCAACTTGCAGAAGGGTCATTAGGGCTGCAGCAGCGGAGTGGAGCAGCACTCCCATCTCATGGACACGGAGATAAACACACATGTCTGCGTGTATAGAGCTGAAGGTGAAAACTGGTCAACAGTGTCTGTGTAACCACATCACTGCATCACTTCCTTCTATCAGATGCTGCAACTGTTGCACTCACTGCGAGACCTACCTCTGGCAGTCGCATCACCATCTGAAAATATTCTTGGGCACCTCTAGGTTCACTGGGCCTTAAATGAGTACCTGATATGGGTGTGAACATCAGTGTTTTGAAGACAAAGGTGGCTAGATGTGGTTCTAGCCACACCATCCCCTCATGTGCCATGCCAAGCCTTAATATGTTTTCACTTACTGAACTCACACCTATAGTAAGGTTTAACAAAGCATCTTGCTATATCTTCATGAGTATTATTAGTGTATGCATGTCAATTCCACTGCATCCTACTCCACTCAGCAGGGCTTCGTCCTTGGAATGTTAAGGTTGAATTTCCAGCACATTTGCCAAGGTCACAAGTGCTAGAATGCCACATGAATTATGTATCACTATGTCCACTTCACACAGCCTAGGGTGGAAATATCCACAAGTGCAGAATTGTCAAATGTTTCCACAGTTTTGCAGTAGCTCCACACTAGCACTTTCGCAGGCCTGCTCACTTTGCCCTATTCTACAGACTGCAGAATAGCAGAATAAGGTCTGCAATTGGACTAGGCAGTGACCTCATAAATGACAACAAGCAGGATGGGATCACCTTCTGAAAAAATGGCCATTGCTCCACCAAAATGCAGGAATAAATGCTTAATAGATTGGGCCTCTGGTCTCAATTACAACAATCTTAAAATCTTAAAATATTCCGGATTCTAATCTACTTCACATTTAATTATATGATTATATGATCTGATTTTCAAGAAGAAGACTCTTGATTTGGTGATATATTGCTTCATTTGGTGCCAATGTATGAATAACAATGTAATGCCCTAATGTACGGAGCACACTTTGTATAATGAAAATACAGTCAGAGTCCATACATACCCATACATAAACAAGTTACTGAAGCAGAGAGACTCATCATGTAATTGGGTGAAAGCACTTTTTTAGTGCAGTATGCTCATATACTTACTAATATATATATATAGCAGAAACTTTTGCTTGGCATTCTGTTACATTGAGTGTTGAGTCAATCCTGCAGTGGACTGACCACTTGCTTGGCCATTTATCACTTTTCTTAAAAGGCTCGTAATCAGAGGTTCTTTGCACATGCTTAACAGAGCTTGTGACAGGAAATTAAATAATTTGCTCTCGTACTGCTTAATCTGTGGTCTGAAGTGACTGCTTTGATGTCTGCCCTTTTCGGTAAGAGTAACAAAATGTTTGAAATCCAAATCATTTGACATTTACTCTGATCTGCACGATACAATCGACTTATTTATTAATGAGGGCAACACTAAAGAAGAGGGCCGTGCTTTTCCACAAGTGGACTATGCAGCAGATGACATTCTTTTTAATATATATATTTTTTATTGTATTTCAATAGGAGCCCAATACAGAGCATAAACCGCATCACGAGGTGGTGGGGCTATAGAAAACCCACAGATCCCAGTCCAAAACTTTATGTATCCGGGTTTAAAGCAGAGGGGAGGGTGGTGAGGAGGGGAAAGGCGGAGCAGATGACATTCTTAACGGTCTAGCAGATGGCGATCGCATTTGGTCCATAAAAAAACCCAACACAAAACAACTGAGACCTGCCTCACGTGTGCATGCCAGGCTCTAACACGAATGCCTCTCCCGTGGGTGCTCGCCCCCCTGCAGTGTGGAAAAACCCAAGGCGATGTCCCTAATGCTGCACACCGCAGACATCAGCCACCCAGCGAAGAACTGGAACCTGCACCGACGCTGGACCATGTCACTGATGGAAGAGTTCTTCAGGCAGGTTCGTGCAGCAGTTGTGGCATTTCCCTTGTGGCCGTGCCGCCCCTTGAAGCAGTGCTGCTAATCTAGTTTCAATGTTAACTGCTTAGGGATGCTTCTGCACTTGTAATGGTTGGCGCACACGACTTGACACCCCAGAGGTCACTGATACAGTCTCCAGGCACAGAAGTTGAAACGATGTTGCAAGTTGCTTAAATTCCCCCACCACCCCCCTGGACTCCGTGGTGGGATAAAGACGCCTGGCCAGTGTGGAAGGGTAGACCAAATACAAAAATACCCTCTGGAGATATATCCTACTGGTGGAGGTTTTATTTCCACCAGCAGTTCCGTAAGAAAGCAATTGCAGGATGTACCTTTACTGCCTATCCTACAGCCGAAGGTCAATGAACCGGGAAGCTGTCTCACACTTTGTAGATTTTCGTTATAATTCGCGATGGGAATTTGGAGAGGATAACCGTTTGCCTCTCTGGAAGAGGGTTTTGGTGATATGGAATTAACAGCTCCTCGCGACAAGGGGGGGGGGGCGGTATTGTAGCTGGCTGAGAGTATCGGACACCAAGCTGATTTGTAAGCAATATACTTGGATATGATGGTGCTCATGAAAAACCTGCAAGTTTTCAATAATTAAAAGACATAGCAAAGCTATAACTTAGCAATAACAGTGTGCGCACAGCAAAACATAGAGTAAGATGAACCTTTTCAGGTTTCCTCGGTAACATATTTGGATTTTTTTGGTTTGCACATGGGAAAAGCCAGAAGGAACAGGAGGAAAAGCCGGAAAGAACACGACCCACGTATTTGAGAAGTTAACAATCAAAAATAGGTGCCTGTTGGACAAGCAGCAAGCTTCTCTCACATATGCTCAAAACAAAAACATTTTCTCATAATTTAGAAAAACTAAATACATTGACATCTTTAGTATTTTTACGGCACTTCGAGTGGCAGATTTGTGCCAGAAATGCACCACATATAGAAACAAAAAATAATATTGACTTGACCCACTTATAAAAGTTCACATTGCAAAAGGGATTATTCTTAATTAACTCGCTGAAAATGTTGCTCAATTGAACCTCCACTTTTTTAGCGAACAAATGCTAGATGCAGCGTGTCTAAGTCATTTTTATGAAGGCCATGTATCTGCCAACTTCAAGGACCTCTCCCGCACAAACAAGTAATAAATATACTATTCAGATTTAACCATAAATATACAATGCGCTGATGGACGCTGCGTGTGATTGTAATCCGCAAGGCTCATTTTTCATGGCACATTATAATGCTAGTTTGTGTGTCCATTTTGGCCTTCTTGTTAAACCCTATCAAAGTAAACCCTATCATTGTACAGTTAATCATATGGAAATGCTAATTGTGATTTGAGATAAGCTTTTGTTTACATGTGTCTATAATAGGCGAATGGATGCAATGCCTGATAGAACATGGGATATTTCTTCTGGCTTTATGTGCACCTTTCAGATGTGATTTCTTTTTTTACATGAAGGGAATAAACTCTATCACAAAAATTGTCTACGTATCACAGATGGGAATGTACAATTGGGCCACTGAATAATGCTGCATGTATTACCATCAGTCTCAATCCATTGCTAGATAAGGCCCTCTATGTGTTGGTGCCACCATTCAAAGTGCTGCTCAGCTGCAATGCATCTCACTCCCACACGTGGATTTGATTCGTCATTCCATTTCCTCTCATTCCATTCACCTCAATTGACTCCCAACTACTGGATGTGGTTTACGCGTATATGGGTTCCTTTAACCACAATTAAAAAAAACTCCATCCATGCAATCATATACATCTACATTACGTATTATCTTGCGCTGATTTGTCCATATATTTGTTATCTTTCCATTGAGAAGCACATTTTTTTAAAGTTTCAATTCACTCACGAATGGTTGTTTGTGTGTGTTTATTGTGCAGGGGGACAAGGAGGCAGAGCTTGGGTTGTCCTTCTCACCACTCTGTGACAGAAATGCGACCATGGTTCCTCAGTCGCAGATTGGTTTGTAAACTCTGACTGTCTGGCTCTTTGATTCATTGGCTCTGATGATTTGCATAAACCATCACGCGAACTCCGGTCATCCTCGCAACGGTTTCTGGCTGGCCATCAAACAAAGATGGCCACTGCATCGCGGGCTTTCGGATGTGCTTCTGCAACCGCTCTTCCTTACAATATTATGAAGTCATTGGAGCTATGCACTTTTACATCTAGATTGAAAAGTCATTTCTTTAGAACAGCTTTTTTGAGTTTAGTTTGCTGTCCTTACCCCGCACCTCTGATTATCACGGTTGGCTACGTACGTTAATAAAGAAGTTCAACATACATACAATATCCATTGATAACAATTGGCCAAGGATGAATCCTTATGGCAACACAAATTGCCTCTTTACTGCAGGCAATAATTGCAAACACTTAGCTTTTTATGATGTTATTCTCATATAATTTGAAAGTTGCAAATACTTAAGCTGAATGGCACACCAAATACAGTACAGATGTTCAATTTGAGAAAAATATATTTTAATAAACCACATGGGTATCGTTTTCTCATTGCATTCCTTTTCTTCAAACTAAAGCAATCTTACAACTCAATTGCCATCACAGTAAGACTGTGTCCACATATTTTACGTAAATTATAATATTAGACAATTCAAATTGATTTACCAAGTTCGTTAATGTGTTAGCTTTAGAGAATTAGAAATTGCACACCAAAAGAAAATACAGAATCCAATATGTGCTAGTCTGAATTTAATGATGCTTTTAATGATTGTTAATAACATACTTGTTATGAGCAACTAGCGCAAAGCATGACTCAGCCGAAACATCCCTATACAGCATTAAGGAATTCAGACTGTCGTAGTTATCGTAGTAATTATCTACTTAGAGTTTTTTGTTCGTTAAATCCACTGCTGGATGAGGAGTGTTAGTCATGGGAGGTACTTTGACCATACCTCATTACTCTCGTAAGCGTGCATTAGTAAATGGAAACCCAGGACCAATTCAGATATCACTGCGTCACTAAGGCTAGTTTTGAACTCAGATCACTGGGTTAATAGCGTAGCGCACAAACTACTGAACAATCACTCCATGCCAAAAAAGGCCACAAAGCAAATAACTTGCCTTAATATTTTGCACACAATTATATCTCAAAGTGCCCGCTAATATTCAACTTGCTCCGCAATTAAATTTAGATGTAACCAATTAAGTCATAACTGGCTGTGATGTTTCCATCCTACCTTCCGATGCTAGTAGTTATTTTCGACTCTCTGGTTTTACATTAACAGGTTAAATGTCTTTACATTAACAGGTTAAATGCCTCACACTAACACAGCCACCGTTGCTCGTTTTCCTCGATGTGGCGGTGGCTTTGCGATCTTACATTGACATGCTAATCTCTTACATTGACATGCTAATCTCTCACAATACAATGGCCACCTCCGCAGCTTCGTCGTCGTGGAGGTAGCTCTCCGATCTTTTACATGCAAATTTATCACTTTAACATCACTAGCCCCACCCACTTCGCTTATGACCCTTGGGCTACACCCGTTTCAAACCTTTAAAACATCCTGCCTCAGCAGCTTTCCCGCTATGTTTTCCTCCTGATGACGATTGCTTGTGCTACGATCGAAACGTCGTAGTTTTTTGTTATTTTTGTTTGTTATTTTCTTTGAACCTCTCTACGTGACTTTGCCGAAAGACCCAAGAATAACAATTGCCTGCACATAAATTTAAAGAAAAGACCGTTTGAGACAAGAACAGACAAAAAGGGGGGATGAATATAATTTCAGGCCTTCACGAGTTGCAGAAAGTGACAGCTGTTCTAAGAAAATGAAATCGAGTTGTGCTGTGATGGTGATATGGGGAGCACAGAAGTCACTCGTGATTGGCAGGGACGGGGCATCGGTTGATGGTGGAGTTATTATGTCCAAAAAATGTTTGTTTAGATTTTGTTTGTCACAAAGGTTGGACATGTGCCTTTCTCCACGTGGCTAAGACTGGATTTATAAAACAGGACTTTGTGTAAAGGGTTCCAAACAGCCAGTTTTTATTTATTTTAGTATCTGAAAGTCACTTAATATTACGTCACTGATGAGAGCTTCAAAGGGGGTGATAATTGACTTTCACCTCAAATCATGACAGCATACAGCATGTGCTGCAGCAGTTCCCGAGAAAGAAAAAAAAGCAATGATAATGTGGGTATGTTGACGATGTATGTCGGTGGCAGAGAAAATAAAAAGTGACAAAAGAAATGCAAAATAAATGGAGCTATCAAATTGGTGCTGTTCAACAAAATAATAATGGCCTCTGAATACCTCCCAGGAGTGATGGTAGGCTTGATTTACGTAGATTAAAGTTGTTGCAGTTTTCCTGAGAAAATGTTGTATATTTAGGAGTGCATGTGTACATGACGCCTCTACATGACAAACTTGCAAACATTATGTGGATATCCTCGCTTGGTGCAAACCTAGGCCAGACGAATGTTTCCCACCGGCACATTGCCAATGTTATTTATTTATGCAAGCTACATCCGAGACAGGGCACACCTTAATTCAGCTGCCCTCCTGCTTTCAATAAAATCTCCGTCAGCAAAGACAGCAAACCTATACATACCATTAAAGAAGCAATCATAAAACTCCAGCATACACTCGCACACAAAGATCTTCCATATAGTCCTAACAGATTGTTTGGGCAAGCTCTGTTAGCGAGCACCTATTAATGTCGGGCACGGCACACGAGGGAGTGGGTCGGTGACCAGCACCACGCCTGGCCGCCTTTGTCTCCCGAGTAGCGATGGTTACACATCGCACCAGGTGCTCATTTGTGGATGACAAAACCTAGGGGAGGTCCAGGACTGGTTCAGATAATCGTCACTGGTGTTGGTGACCGTGGGCGGGAATCAAACTCAGGTCACCGGGTTCGTAACGCAGCCCACTAATCACTACAATACCGCCGCTTCCCGCTCACACACACAAACGTACACTAAAAAAAAGCCAGACGTACTAGCAGTAATACTACTACCACTATCCAGAATATTAATTTTAACAATGTGAAATTACGCTCAGAAAAAAAATGAAATGACCTTCAGTAAAAAAAAACAATTTTCGGCGACAGCAGAACGCCGCATCGCGTAACAATGAAAGCGTCTTCCTCGTCCGTCCGTGCCGGGTTGCAGGTTTTATCGACTACATCGTGGAGCCTACCTTCACGGTGCTGACGGACCTCTCCGAGTTCGTGGTGGCTCCTCTCATCGATGAGGCGGCACGGGCTGGCACGACCAGCTTTCGACGCAGCAGGTGCTGAACGCGCACATCACCCAACGACGATAATGACCACGACGCCACGACAGCGACAGTCGCAATGTGTGGGCTCCTTGTCGATTCGTTGGCAGGTGAAATCTGCCTAGTAGGAAAAAGTAGCTACATATGTAGCTACGGGCCCCGCACTTTTAAGGGCCCCGCGCTAAATGCTTTCAAGCAATCAATTGCGGTTAAGTGATTCTGCACTTGCTCTATTACTATAGTACTATACCGCCTTCAACTTTTATGAACGACTGGGTGTTTAAGGTTAGTGATTTGTTGTATTATCTGGCTGTATAGCAAATGAAAAAAATACAATTACTATGCAAGTAAAAAATGTGTGTTTTCATATGTGTGTGTTTTTTATTTAGGGCCCCATTATAACATATGCTACAGGCCCCGCGCTAGCTTAATCCGGCACTGCACTCACACCATCGTCATCTGCCCCCGGTAGACGGAATCTTCATGCCAGCGCTGAAGGACTTTAAGAAGGTCATGGGCACATGAAATTCATCTCCTCCATTCACGTTCCGGGAGTGAAAAATGTCTGCAGGATTGATTCAAAACGAGTAAACGCTGATCCAGTGTTGACATACAGTGTCTCGTCAACATTTAGGCTTGCTTGAATCAATGCTGGTGAACTGCCAGATGTTATACAGCAAGGATCCTCTCTTTAAGATATGGATCTGTTCTATTTTGTTACGTATATTTTCCACAGTGACACGAATTATTGTTTTGTCTTTTGCTTCTGTCCTGTTGGATTGCGTGTTGTGCTTAACATGACATTAAGCTATCACAGCCTGTATGCTCTGATTTATCTATCTTAAAATGTAACAAGTAAAACAATTCGAATCAAATATTGTGTCCTACTGTTGGACAAAGTGTTGTCAGATCTTTACGTCCGTTCACACAATGGCACCAACCCGGTGACATTCAGTCGCGAACGCATTCGTTCTAATATCCACAGATAACATTATAACCTACCTTTATTGTGCATTTTGGCTGAATTGTATGAATATGAATGCGTGTGAATATAACCAACTGTTCTGTCAAAATTGTTGTCTTTATCTTCCAAAGCTATGTATGTGTGTATGCATGTTGAACTTTTTGCACCGTACGTAAGCAATCATGCTAATCGGAGGAATTAATTAAAGTAAAGTAGATAACTTTGTACTGTTAATTGTTATGCACCTAGAAATTAAGCGCCAAATTAAGATAGTTTCAAGCTGTTATCTTTTTTAGATAAAAATGACATTCAGAATAAGCAACATTTTCAAACATTTTATATTGTACAGTAAAATTATGATACAATGTTTTAAAAAAGTAATATGTTTAAATAAAACGACTAAAGAATAGTTTCAAATACATAGTACCGTCATAAAATGTAAAATTATCTATCACCCTTTGTTATATGCGAAACACGTTTATGATGATCATAATAATTATTATACAGTTTAATATATCCCCCCTCCCTCATAGCTAACTGGCAGCTGAAATGGGATTTTGGCTGTGGAGGAGAATGAGGTTGTGTGCATGGCCTGTTAAGGTTTAATGGAATCCAGAAGGCGTGCCAAGCATCTGAAAAATAGGGCTGTGTGTTTGAAGCGACTAAAGGGGCACTTTGGATATTTTCCTCCATCTGCCTCCTGCTGCTTGCTTCCAATATAACCTCGGGGGATGTGCACGTATTGGGGGTATTTGTGTGCACCAGTGCTTTCGTGCACAAAAAAAGCCCCTTCGATGCACTCCCTCCCTCCCACCGCCTCTGGCGTGGGTGGAGAACTTTTAATGAACCTCCATTAACCCTATCGGCTGCAATTCCACGGCGTGCGTAAAAGCGATTTAATTGTGGAAAGTTTGCGCTGAAACTGTCTTCCCCAGAAGCTGTTTTGTAGCCGGCGTTTACAGCACGTGGCATTGTAAAGAAAATGACCTTATTAATGTGAGATCTTACATAGACAGATCTCACAAGTGCCCACAGGCACAGGAAGGCAATAGGGGTATCAGAGAATCACATTGGCGTGTATTGGTAGTCGTGTGTGTGTGTGTGAATGTTATCATTGTTCAGCAGAGCCGGAGCTGTGGACTGTAGTTCGTTTTTTCTGGTTTTTATTTTAAAAACGTTCTCAAGCACTTGCGTCTGCATATATAATATCTAGCTGGCTCATATGTCCTCGAAATGAAATGTCCTCATAGCCACAATAAATATTGCCAAAGTCATTGACTGGAACACTTAAAATACATTCCAACTGTTGGAAAAGGTACAAGGGAACAAGTCAAATGGAGAAAAAAAAACCCACTGCAAGATGCAAGTATATTAGCTGTATTTTAGGATATGAATTTGACCTTGCAGAGTGATCATGACCTTGAATTCTTAAATAAGAAGCAGAGTCTGGGGTTGAGATTGCTATTGGGTAGAAATTTAATGAAAATAACAATGATGATGACACTGATAGCGATGGTAAAATAATGCACTTCATTTTCAGTCATAATGACTCATTTCATGGAGTTGGCATGGCAATGCAAAAAATATTGCTTATTATCATGCGCTAGCTATTACCGCACACAGCGACACATTAACATATTCAGCGTTAGCACTTGGCATTATAAATTGCCTGACACTCTTCCATTTATATTTTGTCTAGGGTTCTCCTTCAAGACAGATGATTTAAACCAAAGTTCCTCTAATAGGAGGTCTTTTCTGCCAACGACCCCACCAAAACACGAGGCCAACGTGTTAATTGGGAGCAATGTGTTTGGAATGAATTTGCGTTCGCGACTACGGCTGCGCTGGTAAAACGTTCAAGCGCACGTACGCACTTGCCTCCAGTTGTCGAGCGTGCTGCCCATATTGATTTAGCATACAAAGTAATCGGCAATGCTTTTCATTGGAAAAGCCCGTGCTCAGAAGAAACAAGCAGATTTACTCGGGGGAGAACCAATCTAGACGCGCCAGTTGATACACCCTCTATTCGTCGCCTCCGACTGCACACCACCAGCTCCATCCTGTTGGACAGTTGAGTGCACCTTGGCTGGAGATAATATAAGGCCCTTTTTACGGTCAAATTGAATTTTCACCTGGGAGCTGTTTGGCAATTTGCACTGTATTCACCTGCTGTCAGTCTCCTATTTGGAGTGCTCGAGTGCGAAGGGAACTGGTGAACACAGGGCCCAGGGCAGTGAAACTGAATGCTGTACTCCAGCTCTAAGGATGACATTGCCAAACAGAGGTTGAAGGTCATTCTGATGGAATCGCGCCTCGGTAGCACACAGGGGTGGTTTAAGTCCAGTTTGTCTACAAGTATGGGTGGATGAGGTGTAATTGAGGTGGGACTTTCAATTACGTATATTGTACGAGGCTGAGCTTTCCCTCTCAGGAAAAGGTCTGGGGAATTAGTGGTTTATTGTGGGATGGAGGGGGAGAGAGCAGATATGGTCTGCATAGGACTCGTCCAGCTCAAACCTCAAAGACACAGATGAAGACAAGGGGTGTGTTATCACAGCACGGAAAACATTACTTATTAATTTACCATCTAGCAGTTGGTGTGCCATTCGCAAACAATTTTTCATAATTTGATCTGGGACACCACGTGTTAAACTTGTGATAGAAGTAAAGATTGTGTTACCTCTTGGCATCCCTTCAAGAAGTAAATGCACAAAGCAGAATTCAAACTTATTTCATCCACCATTGATTCACGAACATAAGTGTGCCTAGTAATTAGTTTAGTAGTGCGAATCTGTGTAATGTCGGCTTTCTGTGTACAAAGTAGGCCAAACGTAATGCCACCACATAATGATGAGAGCTTACATTACCCACACAACACGATAAGGAGCACAGCGCACATGGGGCACAACAGCGTGGTGGTCAGCGCGCTCCGAACCCGAGTTTGATCCCCGCTCCCGGTCAACACCGGTGATGACTATATATCCGAACCGGTCCTGGGCCTCCTCTAGATCGACTCAGCGTCAAATGAATACCTGCTGTGACACGTGGACATTGCCACTGGGGAGATAAAGGCGGCCGGGCGTGGCGCTGGCCACCCACCCCCATCGTGTGCCGTGGAAGCCTTCGTGTAAGTGCAGCTCGCTAGCAGCGCTTGCCCCAACAGTCTGTTGAGGCTACACGGAGGGGGGGGGGGTGGTGGTGAATCTTTGTCTTTGTATGTGCAGCCTGAACAGCATCGCGCTCTCGGACGGGCGAAGGTCGAGTGCTCGCAGCATCGCCTCGGAAGGGAAACACCCCCCGCCCCGCACCGCCATGCTCGCAGTCGACCCCAAAACGTTCCGAGTGTCCTGGACCGACATCATTACACAGAACAAGGAGAAGTGGAAGGACCAGGCATCCAAAGGTACAAAGTGGCACCCTCGCTGGGAAGCAATTCTGACACGGACTTGCGATTGCAGCGTGCGGGGTTATGGATGTGGACCCGGTAGAGCCGGCCCTCATCGAAAAACACCTTCTGAGAAGCATCTCTTATATAGACAACATCCCCCCCTCCACCCACCAGCCAATCAGCCACCCTTCCACCCCCTCCACCCTCCACCCACCACCCCCTCCACCCACCACCCCCTCCACCCACCACCCCCTCCACCCACCATCCACCACCCCCTCCACCCACCAGCCACCACCCCCTCCACCCACCCCCTCCACCCACCCACCCACCAGCCAGCCACCACCCCCTCCACCCACCATCCACCACCCCCTCCACCCACCATCCACCACCCCCTCCACCCACCAGCCAGCCACCACCCCCTCCACCCACCACCCCCTCCACCCACCAACCACCACCCCCTCCACCCACCATCCACCACCCCCTCCACCCACCAGCTACCACCCCCCTCCACCCCCTCCACCCACCAGCCACCACCCCCTCCACCCACCACCCACCACCCCCTCCACCCCCTCCACCCTTCACCCCTTCCACCCACCAACCACCGCCCCCTCCACCCACCACCCCCTCCACCCACCAGCCAGCCACCCCCTCCACCCACCACCCCCTCCACCCACCACCCCCTCCACCCACCAGCCACCACCCCCTCCACCCCCTCCACCCACCATCCACCACCCCCTCCACCCACCACCCTCTCCACCCACCAGCCACCACCCCCTCCACCCACCACCCACCACCCCCTCCACCCACCACCCCCTCCACCCCCTCCACCCACCAACCACCATCCCCTCCACCCACCACCCCCTCCACCCACCAGCCAGCCACCCCCTCCACCCACCACCCCCTCCACCCACCACCCCCTCCACCCACCAGCCACCATCCCCAACAGCCACCACCCTCCCCCCACCACCACAACCACCAAGGCTGTTTAATTAACTTCTTTCCGATAAGCTTTTTTTCAATTCCACAAGACAGAGGAGTGCACAGTAGCATCTACCCAGCAAAAACAAATGATAAAGCAAAATTGTGTCCTCGGGATGTGAGAGAAAGCCCTCTTGGCTGAAGCAGTCACGGTTGTTGCTGCTCACCTCACAACACGCGCGCCTGTGTGCACACACTATGTTATCTTTTAATTACAGTTTTAGTCTCTACAAAACGTGGTCAACTTATTTCATTATTTTTTTCACAACATGCGTTGCATGTATAGTACTCGCACACATAAGCCGTCGCTGAAATAATTCTACGTTCCTTTTTACGTTTTTTTGTAACAGATTTGATTTCGTAACACACTTACAATGTAAACAGCCTATAAGACAGCCTGCTAGCCTTAAATTATTGTTACCATTCTGTTCAACATAAACACATGCACACGCCTTTCCCTCTACCGGACGTAACATCTGCAAGCATTACGTGATTCCCCCTTATTAACTGAAAATGGCAGATAATTTGACATGTTTTCATCTCTAATAACGTAATGAAGGGCACTTATGATGTTCTTGTCAAAACTGTTTGAACCAGATATCTAACAAATTGAAAATTTGAGTGAGATTCAGAATAGTGATGTTTACTTTCAGGTTTTTTGCCAAATTTCCTCCACTCCCATCTGGCCAATGGAGTTGAAGTAATAATCATATAATTACGTTATTTCACTGATTGTAATGTTGGGCAACTGCCATTGAGTAGCACTTTGCGGAGATAAGCTTTGAGCACGAAGAGAAAAGCCACGCATTCAAGGAGATACCCCTCAAAGGTCCACACGTACAGATTCACAACCCACTTTCTGTACTGCCACCTCCTGGCTATCTCACTGCCCAGTGGGTTTGTCGTCTCGGAGATCGATATGACATTCACCAACCCTTCAAAAGCACCTGGCTGCATATGTGCACCGCCACCGTGCCTAGGGTGCACTGGATGGAGTGAAAATGACGTCCGTCATGCACGTTCTGGCTGGCGTTGGTCCTGAAGGAAACATGTAACACGCTGTGACTCATTCCTCAAACTACACCTGATAAAGCCACAGGATCAAACTGAATGTTTTGCTACGTAAAAATAACATTTTAAATATATTTTTTTAATCACATTGAAAATGCAAAACAGAGTTTTAACACTCATGAAGAGGCAGATCTATGTTTCTTTCAGGACTCATTAATATATTGTTTGTGTTATTGTTTAAGAACATGAATATTGCCTTAAAATACATTTTCTTCAAATTGCTTAAACATATATGAGTTTAAACTTCAGCTTTGCAACATATCCCACATCAATGACAGTTATACCATTTCCACATCTGGTACAGCATTAGTTAATGCACTGCTAATCTTTCACCTTGTTGACAGAATTTATCTTCGTTTGACCTTCTTAATTAATGTTGCCTTCAAGCACAAGATCATCTGAAATAGTGCTGCTGAGGCCCTCACTCAACCTCCACCACCATTACCCTGATTGTCAGAAAACCTCCAGTGCTTCCCAATTCACAGTGGATCACTTACACGATTTCCCTCATTGTCCCCAACACTGACCGATGGCCCACACTTTTCTACTGCTCTGACTTCATATCTTCTCACTCTCCATTAACCATTGCCTCCTCCTGAACCCTTTGATGATATCCCCCCCACCTCAATGTGTAGTCGCTAATCCACCATTGCCCTTATTGTGAGATTGTCTTCCCCTCAATTGTCCACATGATAATTCCCTCCTGAAACTCAAATTTCAGCTCAAAACCCATGCATGCCTTTTCCACTGTCTATGAATTTTCCTTCCTTTGTATATTTTTGTCATAATTATGCTTGATTTGAAGCTTTCGTGACTGCAGAAATCCATACTCTTTGGTTCTTTTGGTAAAGTCACGTAGGTAGAAAAATAAATAAAATAAAATGAAAATAATATATCACGACGTTTCGATCGCAACATGTGGCCACATAAATAACCTCTTGTTGTAACGGCTCTCTCGCTGGTTCAGCAGTTCCACTGCTGCATTATTTTGTTCCGCCTGAGGACGACCGCTTGTGTTGCGATCGAAACGTCGTGATATATTGATTTATTTATTCTACTTACGTGAATTTACCAAAATAACCAAAGAGTATCATTACGCTTGTTAATTGAGGAACGCCTCGGCGAGTCTCATTACTCTCTTTCAGGAGGATCCTGCCAAGTTTCCAAAGTCAGAGGCAATGTTGCTTCTGTGTGTAATCCCAATTGAATCATATGCAGAACAAAGTTCAGCTTTGGGATATTTGGCCAATACCAGTTAGAGTGTATATTTTTTTAGCTTTTCAAACAGTATTTATTCAGTTGGCTTTTCCTTGTATATTAAACACCACCAGAATGAAACTTTGCAAATATAACGTATAGAACCCATAATAGAGTTTTTTTTGGGTTAGATCGCGTAAATATATAAATGTGTTGTTAAACCCACCACCACCCGACACAGCCTCTATTGGGTGATATTGGTTCGCGAAAGCCTACATGTTAAAATAACGTATAACACTTGATTTTGTGTTTTTCCCCAATTTTACATTATACAGCATCTTATTATACTCTTCTATTTATATGCTAAACAAGTCGAAATGTTATTCTATACGTACACATATAAGTGCAGTAGACCTGTACGTCAAAATGCAATCACAACAAATGTGGATGCATACAGCCTCGAAATGCGACCACTTTAAAAGCCTTGTACAGGCACCAGTAAGGCATGTTTATTGTATGAAGAGAATTAGTCGGTGATCGAATCTGGACTTGAACAGGTGCAGAGAGTGGCAGCACAGGTGGCTTTGGGAAGGCAATTCCGGACTAGGGGTGCAGCAATGAAAATTAAGCGACCTCCTACAGAGTGAAGGTGACATTCTTAGATGCTGAGGCAGAGGGTGCATAGAGGGGAGGAGAACGAGACGAGGTGGGAGGCAGGTAGGGGCAAGTCCGTGGAGGATGTTAACGATGGTGGGTACTATCGTGAAATTGATCTGGAATGAAATAGGCAGCTGTGAAGGTAGGTTTAGGGTGATGTGGTCTCATTTATGCGTCTGAGTGAGAAGTCTCGCAGCATTATTTTTCATCACCTGGCATTTGGATATGTGGAATTTGGGGAGGCCATGGAGGAGAGAGTTGAAATGGTCAAGTCGGGATGTGACAAAGGCATGGATGAGGGTTTCAATGGTGGGTGGCTAAAGTATGTGATTCAAATTACTGTTTAAAAATGTATGGGAAATGTGATTCGTAAATGTCTGCCCTGGTATGCCCTATGTTTGGAATAGATGCTGAGGAGAAAGCTCGGAGAGACGAAGAAGTCAGAAAGCAAGAGGAGGAGCTTGAGAGGAAAGCCCAGGAGGAGAAGGAGGAGCAGGAGAAACAGCTGGAAATGGACAGTGATAAAGGAGCTGATGCGAAAGTGGACGGTGGAGAGACTCGTCCCGAAAATGGGATTCAGGAAGGTGGGGACATCTCCAACATGGACAGCAGTGCACAGGTGCAAATTGGTAAGATGTCATTTTGTAATGATTATCCACACTTTATTAAACTTTTCCCATATATATGGGCATAGAGATAAGTGTTCGGGTCTTAAAATCCAGAGTTATACAGTATACTATTGAAACCATTTAGAAAAATAGAACAGCTTTGCTGATAATGTGTGAAGAAAGTAACAACATATATAATTAGTGGCCTCAGACAAGGACACACTCTTTTTCCATTGTAATAAACATTGACACTAGAGGATATTTTTCCGGAAATTAGATCGGAGAAATAAAGCATCATCATAAATGGTCAAAAATGTTCATAGTTTGAATTGGCTGGGTCATGACTGCCCCTCTAGGAGAGGGGGTTTTGATCAGCCAATGAGATGCCGCCCCTCGATGAGACACCACCCCTGAGGGCAAGATCGCCCCAAATGGATCGATCCCACAAAATCAAATCTATCCAAACATATTTTTCGTAAACTTTCAAACTGTTTTTTTTACTGTTCTATATGAATGTACATTTTCTAGAAAAAAATATAACAAAGTAGATTTAACTTTTTAAAATATCTACTAAAGATTAAATCATATTTCTCCTGCCTCAGCAGTTTGCCTGCTGTATTTTTTCACCTGAAGACGATTGCTTGTGTTGCGATCAAAACGTCGTGATTTTTTTATTATCTTTCTATCTACGTGACATTACCGAAAGACCCAAAGACTACTAAAGATTGTTTTAGGCAATTTTAGGTGGGTCACTGCCCCCACCCCACAGCATTTAGCCCAGCCACCACTGCATACAACTGGAACACACATTGGATAATGTTTCACTGGGACAGGAATTGAAGGTAACCAAGTTAAAATAAAAAGCAGAGCAGGGTGCAGTGATTTTGGAAAACTGAACTTGATAACGGAAACTAACGTACGAATGTGCCTAAAGAAGAACGTTTTTATCCGTGCATACTGCCTGCCATGGCACCCGGATAAGTAACACGGACATTGACTGAGAAAATGGAACAAAGAGCTGACATGTGCATAGAAGCATGGAGAGATGCATGCTTGGGGGGGAAAACAGGAATAGGAATTCATGGATCGGAGATAAAATGTAAGTTAGAGACATCGTATTGATTGTTAAGAAAAGTAACAAAGTTTGTATTGACGAATGTGTTTTTGTTTTTTTGTGCTTGTGCACCAGAGGTCGCAAACGGGTTTTGATTCCTTACCCGTACCCGTACCCGGTTACTCACCAGTGACTCACGGCCTACCCGTACCCGTACCCGGCCGCACCAGGGTCGCAAACGGCTACCCGTACCCGGCCGGGTACGGGTAGCCGGGTATCGGGTAGGGTACGGGTATCGGGTACCCGGTTGCGACCTCTGTTGTGCACCAATGTCACCAAAGTACCTTGGTAAGTCACCTTGCTGGAAGTGATGAGGGCCAATGCTTGAGACGCATGACAGGGTAGAAGCCATAGGGGGGAGCATGCCTGAGAGGAACATCCACCGATGAGATGGAATTATGAAATCAGCTGATGTGCAGGAGCTAGATAAAATGTTTCCCGATGCAATATAATTAAGGATAATTTGGGGAGGCCGTCATTCGGCTGATAATGCTGACGATATAAACCGATACATATATTAATTGAAGCTACACACTGCTCAATAATGCTCTATCAATATTAATATATCCATAATTATAATAAGGAGTGGTTTGATTATGGTTGATGATATATGATGTAATAAAATGCTATAAAGCTGACAGGTAATCAATATCTATGCAGTATTTTACATGGTGGTATCGGGTTACAAACATCAGTCTTGAGAGACTTAAGAATTCTGAGCGTACATAATTATGACCAACAGTAGACCCAAATCTTACTTTATTTCAGTGATTAATCAGACACCTTACCTCATTGTTTATGTATTACTAGTCTGAGATGCATCACGACGTTCTAATGACAAAGGGATTTCCTCAGGGTTTGTGGCACACACAGTGTGAGAAATGCTGCTGTAACGTAGCAAACATTATTAGTATCGCCACTGGTATTTAATTGTGCAGTCAGTATGCATCTGCTAAGGTAGTTAGGTATCTACTTGCGCACTATACACCAAACACTGCAGTGATAGTTAACGTAATGACTCCGTTGCACTTATTTATGTTTCCAGCAGTTTTAATTATAAATCGGGCCTGGCTTCTGGGCCAGCTTGTGCTTCAAGAGAGTGCTATCGTAAATGCCTTTTTTTTTTAAACCAAACATTAATCAGGAGCAAATGGACTTTCAGCACTTTCGGCAAAAGCCAATTGCATAATCTCGAAGGTATTGAATAAAAACGGTCAAAGTGGTTCCCAGCAGCATCGCTTTTAAGCATTAAAACACCACCTACCTAATGTAGACACTCTTCCAAATGGAAAGTGCAGCTGAAACAGAAGCTGCCATTTCCATGAGATGTGCGTATCAATGCACATTTTGCGACGTGTAAAGGCACCAACACCGATTTAACATGATTTATGACATCCTGTCTGGCATATAAAGTAATATAAGAGTTTATCCGATGGTCTTAAATAACTTTTCTCAAATTTTTATTGCTGTGGTTTTCACACCTGATGATGATTGCTTGTGTTGCAATCGAAACGTCGTGAGAATTTTTTGGGTTTTTATTATTATTTTATTTTATTGTTTCCCTTCTACGTGACTTTACCGAAAGAATCAAGAATATGAATCCCTGCAGTCACGAAAGCTTCCAATCAACATTTAATTGTGAAGAAGTTGCCTTTGGTTTCAAAACAGGCCTCTTCGGATATTTGTGAATGTTGGCTGCGTTGGATGAGGTCACACGAGCATGCATTGTCTCTGGTCCAAATGAACATGATGAGAATCCATAGAAGTGCAGTGATAATAATTCACATCCGTAAGGTGGATTTTATCCAATGAACCCATTGTATGCTTTTATTCAAATATAATCCTTGATATGTTACATTCATGATCTTAAAATTTTATGTGACTAGATATGTTTCTTCGTAAGTTAATGCTGTTGTTTAACTTGTAATTTAATAATGCTATTTATTGACCCAGGACACTTCACTGAGTCTCAATATTATTTCTGAAGCGTCCTGCATCGGAAAGGTTTATCCTATCCAATTAAAGAGTTCTGTGTATGCAAGAGTAAATGATAATGCCCGGAGAAAATGCACATGTATGAGGCGATAAGCCTCAAAGGTCACATCGGCAAGTTCATAATCTCATTTGTTGTAGGGGGCTGTCCATTAATGACGTCACGCGATTTTGGCGAATTTTTGACCCCCCCTCGTTACACGGCATCACAAAAAGTAAGACCCCCCTCAAATATGACGTCAAAAAGCTCTGCCCCCCCCCCCCCCCCAAAACATATTTCCATTTTGAAAATAAAACATGCTTCAAATCACTTTAAACTATTGTCATCGTAGTGCGTATTTAATGTGGCGCTGTACTCTGATGATGTAGGAGAAAACACGTATTAAAAAGGCATTGGACATCTGAAATTTATCAAAAAATTCACTTAAAAATATTCAACGTCTAACTAAAACTGCAGATGTTCAGAATATTATATTGAAATTATCTTATAATTAAAAAATATTAATATCACATATTCATTCCACAGAATGAAAAGCCATGGTAGAATCATTAGAATCAAAATGTTTAATAACAATCATTAACATTTTTTACTAAATGTATGCTTCTCCATTCTCCCATGGAGAATCAAAATGCTCCTTCATGGAATAAATAAAAGGTGAACTTAGTAAATTTAAATAATCAAATAGTTAATGATGAAAATTTATCAAAATTAGTGTTGTTATAACAATTCTATTTAATTAATATGTATTTAAAGTTGCGCATTCTGATGTGACGTCACATTTCTCAAACCCCCCCTCGTCACACATTATCACAAATGTCTGACCCCCCCCCCCTCGGTGCGTGACGTCATTTATGGACGGCCCCTAGAGGCAGTCCTCTACTTACGAACACCATACGTACGAACAGCTTCCATGAGATATATATTTTTTATGTCGACAAAAAACGCGAACTCGCACTTGCAAACTAAACCATGGAACTATTTTGTCCAACAGAGCGATCCTCCGCGATATGTAATGAGTCAGCCTCGCGCTGAGAGTGTTTGTGTGTGTGCACGTTCGTGCACATGTATATGTCAAAGTGACTCGGCCTCAAATGAGTACCTGGTGTGGTGTGTAAACACCGCCACTGGGGAAACAAAGACGGCCGGGCGTGGTGTTTGCCACCCACCCCCTCGTGTGCCGTGCCGGCCTTCACAGGTGCTTGCTAACAGCACTTGCCCCAAACAGTCTGTTAGAGGCTATAAGGGAGATCTTTGTGTGAAAGTGACTGTGCGTGTGGTGGGCAGTGCCATGGCGGGAAGGCTAACTTAAATTGGCCATTCCCCTCATGGCGTCTGTAACCACCACAGTGGCCAAATTGGGGCTCTGGATGGGTGCGAGGGGCTGGTAATCCCTCCACCTTCAATTAATTACCACTAAACTACAAGTTAACAATTGTATTAAGCTTGTGCCGGAGGCCCCGGGGGACAGACGTCTATGACGTCTCCAGGCCAAACCCCATTTGGCGGAGCCAGGAGACTGAATCCTTACCTCCAGAAACAACAAAAAACCACTACGTGTGGCCACATGGAATGTTCGAACGCTCACTGCGGAGGAGAGGCTACTACTCCTCTGTCAGGAGCTGGACCGGTACTTCCTGGATCTCTGTGGTATTCAGGAGGTCCATTGGACCGGCTCTGGCTCCTGCCACAATGAGGGGTGGACAGTCCTCTACTCGGGGCAGAAGACTGCCAAACAACAGGGAGTGGCTCTTCTTCTGAACAAAATAATGAAGGGGGCATGGGAGCGTGGCGGTGAGTTGTGGGAAGCTGTAAGCCCCTGGCTACTTTGGGCTCGCCTTCCCATCAACCAGAGGCAAGGAGTGGTGGTTGTGGTTATTTATGCCCCCACCGAAGATGAACATCCGTGGAGGGATGCAGGCCAGGCCGATGAGTCAGATGCCTTGTATGACCTCCTGTCACAGGTGATCTGCCTACTGACCATCGACTTGTCATCTGTAAGATGTGCATGCCATTCTTCCACTACGGTGGTGGGTGTACACCCAGAACCCCATTCAAACCCATAGTGGCATGGTCTCAGCTAGCTGATGAAAGTTGCGAGAATTTCATCATCGCTTGCGGCTTGGGTTGGCATCGTCCTCGACTCCTCCTGATGTCGAGGGGAAATGGGCGAGGTTGAGGACTGTGGCCCATGCAGCTTCAATGGCTGCTTTGGGTACACGGTCCAGACCTCCCCATGGACCCTGGCTGACAGAGGAGGTGTTCAGGTTGGCTGAGAAACAGCGACAGGCCCACTCTCATTGGCTACAGCATCCCACGTCGGAGAATGAGAAGGATTACCGCAGCCTTCGCTCAGAGGTTCGGAGAGCCGTGAGACGCTGCAAGGATGGGTGGTGGTTGTGGGTTGCTGAGGAGATTTGAGTCTGCCTCAATGGCCCGCAATCACAAATCGCTCGTTAATTCCATTAAAAAAGTAACCTGCAGCACCACACCTATTACCATTATTAGGGGAAAGAACGGTGATCCAAACTCCGACCCCCAGGAACAGGTTCGCAGATTTGCTGAGCATTTCTGTAAGCTCAACGATTATCTGAAAGAATCATCGGCCTCCCCTAGGTCGACTCAGCTGCAAATTAGTACCTGGTGCGGTGTGTAAACATCGCCACTGGAGAGACAAAGGTGGTCGGGCGTGGTAATGGCCACTCAACTCCCTCGTGTGCCATGCCGGCCTTCATTGGCGTTGCTCACTAACAGCATTTGCCCCAACAGTCTGTGAAGGCTACACGGGGGATCGTTGTCGTCGTTGTTGTGTCACTTGTGTGTGTGTGCGTGTGCACATGCCCCCCCTTGTGTGTGCCATTGTGGGGACTCATTGCACCCCTTCCGACAAGTAAGCCAACATCAGGAGTCAAGGAAAGTGAAAATAAAACAGATGTTTCTATTTATATTATTTTATTTTTATTTTATTTACTATAAGATATTTATTACAGTATCACATGCAAATGTACAACATTCATGAGTTTAACAATGCTTTTCTTTTTTGTTGACTCGTAACATTTTATAGCACTGACCGTATGTGCATTTAAATTAAGTATATTTTATTGTGTCCCGACTTACGAACGGGTCTCAGGAACGGAGTCCGTTTGTATGATGAGGACTGCCATACTGCCGTCTCCTGGCCACCTTGCAGCCGAGCCATTTTTACGTTCCACAAATATTCTTGATCCACTATTCCCTTGCTTCCAAAGTTACGGTCATGCGCCATCATGCCTGGCCCAAAATTACGTTGGCACACTTAAGTTTATCGTGAAAAAAAAACGGTTTAAGGTGGCCCTTTATACATCTATACATACTTTTCAACTGAAGAATTAATTTGGCAACATGTAATGTCTGTCCAGGCAACAAGCGCCAATCCTCCACTGCCCAAGATGGTGAAGCAGGAGGTGAAGACCAGAAGAGTACGATTCCTCATGAGCAGCAGCAGCAGCCGTAAGGTAACCAAGGGAAATTCCGCACTTATTCTACTCATGGGACTTGTTTTTTTCCTTCAGGGTACACCAAAAAGCAATGCTATTTAAATACTCTTTGGTTCTTTCGGTAAAGTCACGTAGGTATAAAATAAAATAAATTAAATCACGACGTTTCGGAAGCAACACAAGCGTCCGTCATCAGGTGGGAACGCCACAGCAGGAAACAAACTTGCTGTAGTGGGCAAGAGAGCTGTTTGTGACAAGAGATTATATAAGGTAAGAGGGGGGGAGGAAACAGGGAGGAGAGATGGAGAGGGTGGGACGAGTGGCGATAGTCCGACTGAGCAGATTACGCTGCTAGTTCGAAACAATGCCGGAGCTGGGCAATGAGCTGAAGAAACTGGAGATGCGGATATGAAAGCAAACTATAAAGTAATTAAGATTTTACCTGCTTAATTGCAGTCACGAAAACTTCAGATCTAGAATATTATTTGAATTAGAATTTAGTTTGAGTAGATTACTGTTGAACATGTTTCCGTCATGTTCTAAAACGTTTCTTTAAAATCCAATTCAGGACATTTTTGACAGGTTTTTATTTTGTTTATCAGCTGCACACATTTCTTGCAGCGCACAACTTTCAATTTTACTTTTTCCTCACTTACATTTTACCAATGTCACAAATCGCCGAGTTCTGTGGAAATGAAAGAGCTGCCTTGCAAGAGTTCAGATATGGCAGAAGACTTAATTCAAAGCAGCTTGCACCACATGTCACAAAACTGCTCATTCCAATCATTTATATTCTTTACCATTTACATTTTGACTAAATTTCATTTTTGAGTTATGAGTTTTTACGTGTGTTGTTATTTTTGTTTAATCTAAAACCGTAATTATTTTATAGTAATTGTCAATTCAGTTAAGTTTTATTTAATTGGTACACATTCACTCCTTGTGCCAATTAATATTTGGCAAGAAGAACTAATTGTCCCATCTCGCTGTCGATTATCTGATTATCAAAGTGGAAGATTACTCACATATGCAGCATTTCCCTCTTTTTTATTTTGCATAATTGAAAACAACTTGTTTTTCTTACATGATTGAATTTGATTAAACACCGTTTAATTATCTGTATGCATGCAAAATTCGCTTGAACTGTTTCAGCATGCATCTTCTTTTACTTTGATATACAATTTGTTTATTCATATCATCTGAAAATGGAGTTGCGCTCTTTTTTATTACAAAAAATCAAGACAGTCACGAATTTACCTTTAGCTTACAATTTAAACCACTTGCAAGGACATCCCATATTTTTTAATAGTTTCTTTTGAGGCCCATAACCGAAGCTGGACTCCATGTATGGTGAATTGAAAGCTCTGTCAAGCCTGGTATTTTTCACCCAGGAGGCTTGCTTGAAGTTGCGTGGCCGTGTGGATGGGATTTAAGTGAGGGACTTCAAACAGGACCATTAATCAAAATTCTTGAGGCCTCCAACATTGCACAGCTACAGTTCATAAATGTACATATTCCAATGACTCAATAGGAATGCAATGTGTCTTTTCTTTGAGACTCAAAAAGCGGTGTATTTACTTGTAAAAATGTGTTTACGCTTTATGCGACGTATATGACTATACACAGTATATTGTTGCACAACCAGCTGTTCTTATCATGAACGAAATTATAATAAAATATTAAGTCGCTTGTGCATGGACATGCATAATAACAAGTTATACATCTAAAAGGGCAGCTGAACATTAACCTGCTAATATAAGCAAGAAGATGTTACTTATCAACATGGTTATGAATATAATCAAATATAAAAAAAACATCACAAATTTATGGAAAAAAAAAACACAACTTAAAAAAGTATTCCGAGAAAGAGTTTAACAAGTTTTCATACCCATAAAAGCTTTAAGAAACAATATGTTAAATCATTATCATACTCATTCTAAACCAATAGTAAGGTATGGGTCTGGCTGGGAGAAAGACAGTTATGTATGCACCATGTTTTGTTCCTCATCCATGGCAGATGAGGCCAATTGAGGCAAATTGATACATCGTGCAGAACACAGAACACATTCGAGGTAATTGTGTTCGCGTGCTGATCGAAGTATGCAGGAGTTCGAGTCTTGAATGGTCCAAGTTGTAAAAACAACCTTAATAATCAAGGCCTCGTTTCAAAAATCGAGTCTGGTGCACAATACAATACACATCAGGAACAGGAAACTATTGGTTTCTAAGTAGTTTGCAAAACCATGTCAAACAAGAGAACGCTTGTTATTCAATTTACAGTATAAATGACCAGCAAAGAATTAAACACATGGAAAGACAGACAACACCCAGTTCATGAAGCATTTATGGCATCATTCCTCAGTTAAATCGAAAGGACAGCTATTGTGGCAGAAGCTCTACATTTTACATGACCATGCATTGTGACTTTTATAAAATAATTGCTGAGCCTCAGTAGACCTTGAATGAAAATACAATACACCTCATCCTACTGATCATCTCCGATATCGCCTGTATGCTTTTGCAAAGCTGTCCATAGCCTCGCAAACTCAAACAGTGGCTCTGTAGATGGTGTGGTCACTGTAACATGTATTTACATACGTGTACATGTGTATTAAATGGACCGGAGCATGCTTGGTCAGCTCCATCCATGGGTGCGTCTTAAGTCGTGACATGATGATGCCAGACCACAATGCCCTTGCCCCACCCAAAGCTGATGAATGGCTGCCGGGTTTGGTGATGGTTAATTGATGACAACATTGTTTACGTGAAGTTTGTGGAATGGCTTTTCCAGATATTTCTGCCGATGTAGTTATCAGAAATTTAGAAATCCATTGGTAATGAATTGGGCCCACAGTTTATGATTTACAAGGCAGAGTTGACTGTGGATAATTGAAAACAAGTGGATAATTCCAATGCTAATGGTGTATTTACATCCCCTAAGGATGTGCATAAGTCCCTAAAATGTATTTTATAGATTTTATTAAGTCGTATTTTTAAAGTCACCTTCGAGGTTACATTTTATGTCATTTTTATGTCTTACAGATGCAGTCCCACCAAGCACAAGAATACTAAGTCTCATCAGCTGCTTTTGCTATGCAGTATGCTTGGGGTTATGAAGTTGGTTTTCACAACCAATCTCAGTGCCACAAAAAAGGAAAATTATTTAAATTTGAAAAACAATGCCGAATAATGCTTTAAAATTGTAAACGTTGAATAGACAAATCTTTATTCAGATTCTATTTATTTTTTTGAATTGTACTAGCTCATTAACAAAGGATAACAGATTGTTTTAAGCTACTGTACTGTTCGGCTTTTGGTTGTCAAGGATATGAATGCAATATAATACTAAGAAAAACACACGACACATATCCCAGCAGTATGTTCCACGAGTTTGAGTCACAGTGCTCGTGTCCAAAGTACAGAGTACCTGGATGCTCTCAGGTAAAGTGGTCCGGCAGTTGCACTAACTGTGCAGCAAAAGGACACAGGGCGGAATGCTGTGTGCTGTCTTCGTTTCCTGCTTCTCGTCCCGTTATCTCGTCTTCGTCTCTCGCCATCGCCTACTGGAATGCTTTTAGGATCACGAATTTGAGATGCTGGTGATGTTGTGTGACACCAGTGCAGTTACTGACATATGTTCTCTCTTATCCAGTGTCATGTGAATTATAATCCAGACCTCCATTGCAGCACAAAGTAAAGCATTCATATGTTTTACTGCCAATGTCAGAAAAAAAAAACTTCAACCATAATCCCTGTGTGACATTTCCCAGTACCCAGGAGTCAATGCCACGTTCCTTGATATGAATCATTCGGAACTGATGCATTCATGTAACATCGTAGCGAATGGCCAACAATTTCAACTGAAAGCCAATGGATGCAACAGACGTAAGAACCAATTACTTTGTGCTGTGTTTGGTCTTTGGAAAGTGTCCAAACTTACGTGTACAAGAAATTACAAGCTTTAAAAGTGTGCTGTTTAAATTGTTGCTCAAGTCTTTGAAAGGTATGTACTCGCTTTTGTCTTCGTGCACCATGGTAATGGGGACGTGTCCCCTTAGACTGTATATGTGTATAAAGCTGATTATATAACTTAAATTACCAGCAGAATTGTGTAATGTACACAAGGTTTGCAGTAGCTAACAAAGCTTACAAGTTTGTTTAATACACATTGGCCAGCATTATATAAACCGACAAATATTTACTGTGTTTGTATCTTGTATTTAATTGTCTGTCATCTCCGCCTTTCAAGTCTTTTATTTATTCCTTTTTTTAAATTATGACACGTGCTTCTGTATCAGCCAGCAATTTATCTTCCATGTAAATAAAAAAAACAACCGTTTTGTTTTTGTTGCAGTTTACATCTGCCTGTTCATGTTATTCCAACCATCCAGTCGGAGGCTTCTGTCCCGGAACATCGCGTGGCAGTGCAGGGGGGGGGGTGAAGAGAGCGAGATTGGTGGAGGTGGCTTGTTTTTTCGTTTAACTTCGACAGCACTGCGCGCATGCCGCTTTCCACCTAATGAAAATTTAACACCACGCTTCATGCTGCTTGGACCTCAGTAGTCTCCAATCGACCAAGGATTGGATGCCCTTGCACCTCCGTATGGGGACACTTAGTGGCAACCGCTCTCCTTGCAAACTACATCGTGAAGCGTTCATGCACAGCCTACGAAGCACCTCAATGACACTCCACAGTGACCCCCCCCCCCACGTCACAAGGGAACAGGTGTGTGTGTGTGTGTCCCGGCAATTCGAAAAAGGTAAATGTTATTTCACAATGCGCACAACAATTATCTGGAGGAATGTTAACAACATCGTATCTACAATTCCATGCGTTCCAGAGTTATAGAGGATGGGTGGTCGCCAGCAGTATGTGGTGCCTGACTAGGGGTTTTTCAAATACAATAATTGGTTTAATTCATTGTTCTTTATTTAATTAGGTCAGCACTGCTAAAATTAATTAACTCTGTGCAAGGGAGTCAAGAAACCGACGCAGTAGTTATCTATGGATAACTTATTATAATAACCTATTATAATTGTGATGATGATTGCAGGGGGATGCTGCCGTGATGTAACTGACAGCGCAATTGACTTGCAATATAATTTCACCATCCAGTGGTTCAATTCGTTTTCCCAGCGCAGCAGTTGAAACAATGGCCAAGTTTCTTGAATCTCCACCCCCCACAGCATGTGCAGTCTGAAGTATAAATGCGTATGCCATTGTGGATCGACATCTGTTGTGTGGTGGGTACTCTCAACTCTTCCAAAATGCGTGGCTAGCATGGAAGACTTGGCCGGATGCTCTCTACAGGGGCTCTCCAGAGCTCCCTCGAGTAGAGACTCTTTCACCAGCAGTGACATTGAGCGAGAAATTCCAGGGGCTGCACCTGTACCTTTTATAATTATTATAGTACTGTAGTGCAATTTAGATGGCATTGTGAACTGACTCGGAACCGCAAGCCACTTTTGCAATTGCTGTGAGTTGGCGGAAATGAACTGTCCACAAAACAAAATGGTTCTTTGGGAGTTCTCGCCGGCCAAAAGACCATTGCCGCCACACACTTCATTTGAATTAGAATACTTGTTTTTTTCCGCCTGAGGACGACCGCTTGTATTGCGATCGAAACGTCGTGATATATTATTTTTTATTTTGTTTTCTACCTACGTGACTTTACCGAAGGAACCAAAGAGTATGGATTCCTGCAATCACAAAAGCTTCAAATCAAGATTAATTACAATACCGTACTTGATTTGGATTGTAGAGTCAATGGATACTATACATTGAGGCCGTGCTCTTCTTCTGTTCGCAGCCCTGAACCAGTGGTGGAAATTCCCTATTCCTATGGTGGGGGCAAGGTTATCCATAGGACAACCAAAAATGTTCTGACTTGCCTGCAAAATGGTAGTCATTTTATTGACCCCGAATAAATGAACTTGTAACTTTCTGATTGCAAGCCACCCATCTAATACAGTCATCTGGCTGGATTTCTAAAATAGTCATCCGTTTTTAAAGTTCAGTTTATATCACAGTGATCAGCCATGACATACTGGAAGCAAAGGGTAAGGCTTGTTGCCTTACACAATGCACCAAAACGTGTTTATACCACGCAGAGATCATTTAATAAGTTTGATTAAATATAATGTAAAGCATTGAATAGTGCCCGTAAGGCATGATTGAACAAAAATACAACTATATTCAATTAAAGGCTTTTTTTAAATAATCCACTTCGTTGATGTAATGCAGACATAATTTGCGGATTTTAACGTTGGTCTTGCGACATGTACAAATCCCTAAAACCTAACAATTGAAGCGTTCGTTTATTATTTATTTCTAGTTTACCTGTGCAGTTTCTGGCCATTATTAATGTGCATTTTGCACATTACAACACACCATGATTTGATAGCTCGAGGGTGCATGTAGACGTCATGTTATCATATGAGTAACAAAAAACATTCCACAATTTTTTACATATACTTATTCATTTTTACTTTTATTACAAGAACAAATTTTGTTTTATTATCAATATTTTATGTGCTGGTGTTCTTAGGTAATCTGGCCAACTGAGCTTTGGAATAATTGTATTCACTTCAAGATGAAACTATAAACTGAAAAAGCAATTATCAATGACATTTAAGACCATAACCACTCTCAACAGTGTAGAGGTTTTTCAAAACTCCTGTCAAATACTTTATAGAATAATAAAGGATTATTCTCCACTTTAGCCCATGAGATATAAAAAAAACAGAGGGTCTGGAATTATCACTGCATGAGACTAAAGAGATGATCATAGCGTTTTCCAAAAATTTAATTGTAAAAGTATCAACTGGCATTAATAGATGGAGGAAAAAATAGTTTGAATTTCGAGATGGAGTAGAATTAATTGGTACAGAAATCATACAAGAATTGGACCAGGATGGGATTTAGTGAGCAATTCTTTTTGCAAATGGTTGTAAATTATTAACAATAGCCTCTCTATAATTGCTCTTCATTGATTCAATGAACTAATTTAAAAAGCAGCTGCATGAATGGGTTCTTGGCAATACATTTTGAAAGTTGTATACATCCGGTAATAGTTAAAAGGTATATATGGGCTGTCTTATATATATTCAATGTATTCACACAAACATTTACTGTACAAGAGTATACGGCTAAAAAGCATAGCTTTGTAAACCCAATTAATTAAGGATGATAAAAAATAAGGATCCTACATTTTTGCTGAACCTATGGCTAGTGCAAGAATGGATCACGTCAACCATAGCCAGCAAACACGATCAATAAGTTGACACATTTTTTTAGAATAAAAAAAACACAAAAAAATGCACTTAGTGAGAAAGTGGAATGAGCAAATAAAATGTTAATGTGGGTGAAGTCACAAACCGCTATGATTTCTTACAATGATTGTTTTGAGTTATGCAGCTGGTGACCAATTCGTCCTTTTTAAGTTTAATAACGATCGAAATCTGTGCCGCTAAAATATGATCGCGTTTTAATAAGGAATACATTAATGTTTAATCAAAAACCAACAAAAGTACGCTGAAGGTCAGTGATATTACATAATGCATCAAAAGGTCTGCTCCTTTGAGATGTTGATTAGATGAGGTGTAGAAGCAAACGGGGTGTGGTTTGGTGGTGTGTGACCAGGGTGGTTGATTTTAAGTGTATGCAGGATTGTATAATTATTTTTTACCATCCCCAAATAATCCAATATATTCTTCTGACGGAACCATGTAAACACTCTTCTAAAGTCAATGTATGTTTATACTGTACGCAGAGCATGGAAATGCTATATAAAAGAAAAGTAACTTTCTAACCAATTAATATAACTCATTTTAAACTTACAGCGAGTCAGTACATGTAATATGTATTCCCAGGTAACTCGACACCCTATGCGATATTAACACAGATAGGTAAGGCAAGTGATGCACGCACTATATATAACAAGGCAATGTGGATACTCTCTCGCTCTGTGAAGTGCTATTGAGGCACACCTGGTGAGTTAGATAAACTACCGAGTAGAGCAATTCACTATGCAGACCTCTATGTCTTTAATATGTCACTGGGTAGAGCCTAGGCCCTAGAGCTTGCAATGTCGAACCGCTGTGCATGCGTGAGGTTCTAAGTTTGATTCTGGGAAATCCACCACGTGATTAAATTGGGGTGATAAGCGTCGCAGTGAATTCAGCATAGTCAATTAGTTCACAAAAAAAATTTGGTTTACTCATATCTGCCTATCACATCTCTTAGGGATGACATTTGTGCAATATATGAAACAGTGGCAGTCGTTAGCACACTGCCCTTATATCCTGATACTTGAGTTCAATTCACAACCATGGCCAACATGAGCATGAATTGATAACTGAACTGGCCCTCAGTGCTACCCTCACAAACCCACATTGGCGAGCTGAGCAGAATATGGTACGAAAAAACACTTGTAACCAAAAAGGGAATCCACTCTAAACTAAGGGTGTAGAATGTCGTGCTTCGCTATCTTTGATGAAAGAAGATCTGATTTTTATGGGCAAACTGCAAACTAAAAACAGACAAGTTACCATGGGCTAGTGTAAGGCAGGTGACACTTCAACACTGCCAATAATGGGACACATTACAGGCAAAAATAACGAAATAAAGAGGCAAGTGAGATGTTGAGAGTGCTTCTGGAAACATTAATGAAAAGCAACATACCACTGTGCCAAGAGAGGATTATTTTCAAGCATTGCATATTGCCCACCATAACATAGTAATACCCATTTAACGTGGTAGATGCGTTCCGGAAAAGTGACGCATTAAGCGAAAAATACATGAAGTGAAAAGCGCGTTAAGCGAAATCTATTTATCCATAAATGATTTAACGATCAAATTTGGTGGGGCAAATCACTGAGGGTACACCGCCGCATACAGCACCACTCTGCTCACTGTATCACTCCGCTCAGCCGCAGCTCAAGAAAGTAGTTTGTCGCCGACCGCTCAGAAGCCGCGTTATGAGAAGCGAGTTACGCGTTATAACGGGGCGGGATTCCGCGTTGCGCGAAAAGTGTTCCTAATGGAAGAACCGCGTGAAGCGAGGGCTTGCCGTACATATTTATCCGAAACATCAAGACCTACAAGTACACAACTAAGCGTGCAGGGAGGGGTGCATTCTGGAATTTACACAGAGACAGTGGAGCACGTGAAGGAGGGAATAACGCGAGCCACTTTCTAGCCACTGCTAGAGGAAGTCATCTCTATGCCAAGCGCCACTCCTCACCTCGCGTGGGGAGGCTGTTCAGCTCCACAGTGGAATCCTCTACACCAGTGTTCCTCACTAATTGTCGGGGTGGCACTTTTGCCGATAAGACATCACCGTGAGGGCCACCACACATTTGAAGCCATTGGGTGGTGGGGGTGTTTTCACGTGTGGATTTTTCTCCGGTTCCTCCGGTTTTTTCCCATTCACGTGGAAAAAACAAACGCGCGTTTTAGAGTATTGGGCTGCTGTGACATTTCCACGTGATGAGCCACTTCGTTGAGCCATCATTTGTGCCCAGGTCGCTTCTAAAAAAAGAGCTGTGTATACAACTCAGTGGGGCTTTACCTAATAAGTTATATATTAAAAATATAGTAACAGTTTATCGTCGGTGAACGCACGTCACTTATAAACACGCGATGATGGCCTGCGACTGATGATGGGAATGGTCGCCAAGAGAGAGAAAAAAAAACACTGCGGGGAAAGACGTCCACATTTCGTTGTGCGTGGAGTGAGATGGATTATGGCGCCACACGAGCATGAGAGACAGTGAGAGGAGACCGGCATCCAGCAGTGGGTAGATCATGGCCTCTGACGATGATGGCAACGCAATGTCGTGGACGGTGGTTACGTAAAACCACGCTACCACCTACTGTACAGTATTTGTTGCATTTAAAGCCTCGTCCTGTTTCTCTACCACCCTCTAGTGGATAAAACAGATTTCAATTTAAGATATGAGGGTAATAGAAAATTCTGCTTCCGATTTATATGTGCCATATGGTACTACACTGTGCATTTGTGCTATTTCAAATATGTAACATTGTATTTTACTAATCCTGATGTCAAGCGGAAAATTGACTTAAATGTCTGCTTGCATCTACCTAAAACGTTGATCATGAACCACCAAAATATAAAACACATTCCAGCAACTCATACATCACTCAAGTCTGTGGTCAACAGGGCCGGATTAAGATTTTGTAGGCCCTTTGGGCTACAGGTACTGTTGAGCCCCCTGCTCTACTCCCTCTACACACATGACTGTGCCGCCGTCCACCATAGCAACACCATTGTGAAGTTTGCTGATGACACCACAGTGGTGGGGCTCATCTCTGGGGGGGATGAGTCTGCCTACAGGGACGAGGTGGAGCGGCTGACAGCATACTGCAGGGGCAACAACCTGCTCCTTAACACCGCAAAGACCAAGGAGCTCATAATAGACTACAGGAGAAAGAAAACGGATACTCCACCACTAATCATCAGCGGGGACTATGTGGAGAAGGTGGCAGACTTCTGCTTCCTGGGAGTCCACATTGGGGAGGGCCTGACCTGGAGTGCCAACAGCACTGAGCTTCTGAAAAAGGCCCAGCAGAGACTTTACTTCCTGAGAATCCTCAGGAATAATAACATCACACAGAAACTGCTGGTGTCCTTCTACCGAGCCTCCATCGAGAGCATTCTTACATACTGCATCTGTGTATGGTACACCAGCTGCACAGTGGCTCAGAGGAAAGCGCTCCAGAGGGTCATCAACACAGCCCAAAAGATCGCCGGCTGCCATCTCCCCACACTGGAAGAACTACACAGTTCACGTTGCATCAAAAAAGCACAGATCATTCTAAAGGACTCTTCACACCCTGGACACTCACTGTTTGAGCTGTTGCCATCAGGCAGACGATTCAGATCAGTCAAAACAAGGACAAACAGATTCAAACAGAGCTTTTATCCTACAGCGATCACCACACTCAATAATGCTAATTAATTATTAAGTAATAGTGTTTACAATTGAATGTGAAATAGAGATGTGCAATGACAAAATGTAACCTTATGTGGGTATGTGGGTATACTTGGGCTGTTTTTATATATAGTATAAATTGATTATCTTTCATTTAATTTTATTTTTATTTTCTTGTTTTATTTAATTTAAATTTATGAATGATGCCCTGACTGGTGAGCATTTTAAATTTCGTTGTACTGGTGACAATGACAATAAACGATCTATCTATCTAAAAGGAAAACAAAGTTAAAGAAAAATCAAATGTCTTTTTACAAGGCTAACAACACATACAATTCAGCATTCGCAAGTGAAATAACTTTTCACTTCATCTCTGGAGGGCCTCCAGCGGGCAGAGGCCCCTTGGCTGCAGCCCCTAAAGCCCCCGTGCCATAAACCGGCCTTGGTGGTCAAGTGTATTTCTAGCATAATCAACCAAAGACTGCCCGCCCCGACGTTTCGCTGGTAATTGCATCCAGCGAAATGTCCTACTCAAAAATTGTAAATGTTGTGGTTTCACGCTTCAACAAACCGGTGGGCTGAAGCAGTGAACTATTTGTCTTTTGTCAACGTGACACTTTTTTACTGATCGGCCGTGTCGGGTGGTGGAGGGTTACGACACATTTATAAATAATGAATAATATTGGTCGCGAAAGCCTACGTGTTAAACTGTATTTCTAGCACTTAACCATGTCACATGCAGTGTTGTTCACAAGTATATGTTGTTAACATTAATGCAATTTTCAAAAGCAAAACTGATTAATTGTGCTCACACTTGGGTTATACTTGTGTAGTGGTGATACGCGCTGGGTGTATATGTCGTGTGCCGGCGCGTATGTACGGGTGTGTGTGTGGTGACGCGCGCTGACGGGGAGGAGCAGGCGTCAGTGCGCGGGTGGGGGTAGTGCTGCTGATTGGCTGTGTGCCGGTGACGCGCCCAGAGGGAGTGATCGGGTAGCAGCGCGGTGTGATTGGTCGGGGAGTGGAAACACGCGCTGAGCGGAACCGGATCGTAGGGATAGCGCGTGGGGATTGGGTAACTGAGGAGCGGTGCCGACGTTGAGGTCCGCATCCGCTCCGTCTCCCGGGAAGAAGGGGTATATAAGGTGATGCACAGAGGAGCAGGGGCGGAAGTGGAACCATCTAAGAATGAAGACGAAGGTGCAGAGATAGAGCCCGGAGAGGAGAGTAATGGAGAGTAGAGGAGAGTAAGGTATAAGTGTGTAGCCAGCGAGAGAGAACGGTCTACACGAGCTGAGTAATGTATAGTGTGTAGCCAGCGAGAGAGAACGGTCTACACGAGCTGAGTAATGTATAGTGTGTAGCCAGCGAGAGAGAACGGTCTACACGAGCTGAGTAATGTATAGTGTGTAGCCAGCGAGAGAGAACGGTCTACACGAGCCGAGTATGCATACGGTGTAGCCAGCGAGAGAGGAAGGTCTACACGAGCCGAGTATGCATATGATGTAGCCAGAGAGAGAGATGCAAAGTCTACACGAGGCGAGTGGAGAGTGTAGCAGAGGCGCAGAGTCTACACGAGGCGAGAGAGGAGTGTAGCCGAGGCGCGGAGTCTACACGAGGCACAGAGAGCCGGCAGCACAGAATCCAGAGTCAAGAGAAGCGCATTGTGAAGAAGAGAGGCCACGCGTTGTATTGTTACGAGTCAAGATTTAATAAAAGAAGTGTGTTCCCGTCAAGGAGTTTCCTGCCGTCATTTTCCAATACTTCATCTGGCGTCAGAAGTGAAACGGGCTTCCAAGTATGGAGACGAGGAAGACCCGTAGGACCCACGGGATTGACCGCGAGGAAGACCTGGACGACTCGGGGCCGCTGGTGGCGGGGGGTGAGGAAGAGGACTTGCCCACGCTGCAGGGTCCGTCGACGGCGCCGGCCGAGCGACCGGGGACAGACGCCGGGCTTCGTGAGGCGCACTCCCGACTGGCGGAGCTGCTGCTCGCCGCCGCGTCCATCTTGGCGGAGATCAGCTCGTCGGGAGGAGCGGGGACGGTGGGGGACATTTTACAAGGTCGCCCCGCAGATTCCCGCCAAAACGAATGGGGGATTCCCGCCATTGCGCCTGGGCCTACTTTTGGCGGGAACGGCGAGCGCCACGTGGTGGTGGGTTCCCAAGCGCGCGCATCGACGTCATCAGCGCGCGAGGGGGTCCGCCATCTTACGTCTGCTGCTGGAGCCGCCATCTTAGACACCGACGGACAGGCGGAGAGGAACCACGAGGCGGATGACTTCATTTTTCAGCAGCGCCTGCCCACGTTGTCAGCCTTCAAGGCGGAAGGCGGAGACTGGGGCCAATTTCAGCGAAGGTTTTTGGCCCATCAAGAGATGTCAGCGTGGTCCGATGCTACGGCGCTGCGGGCATTGCCCGCCATGCTGGACGACGATGCGCTCGCGGCCTTCAGGGCTGCACGGAAGTCGGACCGCTCCACGCTGAAGGATGCGCTGGGGTTGTTGGCCAGGGTCTACGGGCCTCCCTCTACGTGCCGCCATCAGTTCTACGCAAGACGGAAAGCGGCCACGGAGACCGCGCTGGCCTATCGCACGGCGTTGCTGGCTCTTGCTGATGCTGCGTTCCCTCGGATGGACGAGGAGGGCCAAGACGCGATGGTTTTGGAGCAGCTGCTCAAGTTGGCGCAGGACCTGGGGGTCCCTATCAACACAGCTGACGAGATTGATATTTCTTCTTTGAGAGTCGCCACGAGTATTCAAGCGCACGAGGCCCTACAACGGAAGCAAGGCGTTGGTTGCAACGCTGCTGTCGTCGCAGCCCCGGGTTTGGTGGTCGCCGAACCCCAAGTCGTCAGCCCACGAGAGGAGGCGTTCGCCACGGGACGACCAGGGGACTGGAGGCCGGGGGCCCGGTCGCCTCTGCGATCGGGCCGAAAGTCGGAGCAACCAAGATCTACTCCGACCCTCGTCACGTGCTATAACTGCGGCCTCCGGGGCCACGTGGCGTCCGGGTGCCGCGCTCCGCGGCAGCGCGCCATGGGAGCTCGGCTGGACGACGACCGAGAGCCCAAGTCATCTCTACAATCCCCGGCAAGTCGCGGCACCTCACACGCTCGGCCTGTTTATTCGGCACACATGGGACGCCGCGTTGCGGCGGAGGAGGGCCGGTTAAGGTTCGGGGATTCGGTTCGGCGAGGGGGGTTCGGCCGGGACCAGGGAGACATTGAATGGGCGGAATTGGGGCATAGAATTGTGGCTGCTTCGGCGGGTTCGTCCGTTGTTACGGGATCTATTGATGGGGTTGAGATTAGGGTGTTAGTGGACACGGGGGCATCGGCAACTATTATATCGGACCTCATTTATAATATTCTTCCGGTCCAATGTCGTCCGCTGCTTCCAGTGGATGTGCCATTTTACGCCGCTAATGGGGGATCGTTGGGCATTATCGGTCAGGTTAGGGCGTCCATTTGCATTGGAGATATCAAATTGTCGGGACCCGTTTTCGTTTCGTCTTCTTTGGCAGTTCCGTGTCTTTTGGGCACTGACTTTTTGGCTAAAATGCCCATTAAAATTCTTATCGATCAACGATGCATTGAACTGCCATCGGGTCGCCGGATTTCATTTTTGACGGGCCCTACTGACATTCGGACGGCGTGCGCTACGATACAAGCGGTGGCGACGCAGACAGTGCAAGTGCCCCCGGGTTCACAGATGTTGATTCCCCTCCGGTTGCGGAAACCATGGGTGAGGGAGGCTTCGGGACAGAGTATGCTTTTGGGTCCTTCTAACAAGGCTGTCGGGGGTCTTGATTTATCGGTGGCTCACACTTTGGTGCGGGCTGACAGGGATCCGTTTGTGATGGTTTTGAACGCGGGGTCGCGACCAGCTGTCATTCCGCAGGGCACCGTGCTGGCTCACGCGGCGCAGGTCCCTGGTGGGCTCGAGCCCCGCGCGGAACGTTGAGCCAAGGGAAGACCTTGAGTGGGTCCATTCGTTATGTGCCGCCTCGGACGATTTGTCGGCGGCGCAGTTGGGTGCGCTGCGCGAGTTGCTCATTGAATTCTCTGATGTATTCAGTAAACATAAGTATGACATTGGGTGCACGGATTTGTTGCACCATCACATTGAAACGGGCGATGCGGCGCCGGTCGGGCTAAATCCCTTCCGACTGAGTCCCGTGGAGAAGGAACATGTTCAGTCGGCTGTTAACGATATGCTAGAAGCCGATATTATTTCGCCCTCCTCTAGCCCGTGGGGAGCGCCTATTGTGCTGGTTAAGAAGCAGGACGGGTCCCTGCGATTCTGCGTTGATTTCCGTCGCCTGAATAAGATCTCTGTGGCTGACGCGTATCCGCTCCCCAGGATGGATGAGTCCCTCGATGCATTGTCTGGTGCGCGATATTTTTCGACTCTTGATTTGTTATCGGGGTTTTGGCAGTTGCCGCTCGACGAAGAGTCGAAACCTAAGACAGCATTTCGGACTCCAGGGGGGCTGTTCCAGTTTAACCGGTTACCCATGGGGCTTCACTCCTCTCCAGCGACGTTTCAGCGACTTATGGAGCTGGTTTTGTCGGGCTTGCAGTGGGATACATGCTTGATTTATATGGACGATGTCATTGTTTTCAGTAAAACGTTTGAGGAACACCTCCGGCGATTGAGAGGGGTGTTCTTGCGAATGCGATCGGCTAAGTTGAAATTTAAACCGGCCAAATGTCACCTCCTTCGTAGGTCCGTTAGATACTTGGGTCACATTGTCGATTCTTCGGGGATCTCCACCGATCCCGCGAAGACGGATTGTGTCGGTTCGTGGCCGACACCTACGTCCGTTTCCGACGTGCGTAGTTTCATCGGGTTTGCTTCTTATTATCGGCGGTTCGTTGAGCACTTCGCCACTATTGCAAAACCCTTGCACGCTCTAACGGCGAAGGGAGTGAAGTTCAAATGGGGACCGGAGGAGGAGGCCGCGTTTCGCTCCCTCCGGGACGCCTTGGTGGGTGCCCCACCCTTGTGTTATCCCGATTTTGCCAGTCCCTTTTTGCTGGACACGGATGCTAGCAACACGGGCATTGGGGGGGTGCTATCCCAAGTCGTTGGGGGTGTCGAAAGAGTTGTCGCCTACGGTAGTAGGGTGTTGTCTCCGGCGGAGCAGCGCTACTGTGTCACCCGTCGCGAGCTGCTTGCCATTGTTTTTTTTGTGCAGCAGTTTAGGCCATATCTTTATGGTCGTCACTTTACAGTCCGAACGGACCACGCGGCGCTACAGTATTCATTGAGGGTCGCCCAGCCCTCGGGCCAGTTGTCGCGTTGGTTGGAAGTCCTCCAGGACTATCAGTTTACGACTACGTACCGTAAGGGGTTGCGACACACGAATGCCGATTGCTTGTCGCGGTTGTTGCCTTGTGATGAATGCGCGTGTTTGTCGGGATCGGCGCGCTGTAAACCGACGCTTGCGGGGGAGATGGGGGCACTGGCTGCGACAGCGGGCGCACCGATCGGGGATGATTCCACTGCCTCTCAGGGTCGGGACTCGCTGCTCTCGCTGTCGCTCAGCGAATGGGGCCGCCTCCAGATGGCGGACAGCTCGCTGCTAGCATTGCGCCGCAAGGTTGGGGGTCCCGAGGGGGACCAGGAGCGTACCGGCTCCTATGTACTTGAGCGGGGCGTGTTATTGAAATGGGACAGTTTGTCCCGGCGGAACGCACTCGTGGTGCCTTCCGCTGTGAGGGGGAGGGTTGTCTTGGCGGCACACGAACGCCTCTTGCACTTGGGAGTTAACAAGACGCTTGCCCTGCTTCAGCGTGACTATTACTGGCCGGGAATGGGAAGTGATGTGGTGCATATTCTGAAGGGGTGCGTTGAGTGCGCCAGGCGTAAACCACCGGCCGTGGCAGCTAATCCACCGCTGCAATCTATTCAGGTCTCGCGTACCAACGAGCTCGTTGCACTCGATATTTTGGGGCCCTTCCCAGTCACGCCGAGAGGGAATAAATATTTGTTAGTGGGGGTCGAATACTTTACCCGATGGCCTATGGCGTGGCCTCTCGCTAACCAGTCGGCAGCGGCTGTGACGGATGCCTTCGTCCAGGGCTATGTCCTGGACAAGGGGGCTCCCGAACGCCTGCTGACCGACCAAGGTAAAAATTTTTCGAGTAAATTGTTGCAAGAGGTGTGCGATCTGTTGGGTACCAAGAAGGTGCGTACCTCCCCGTACCACCCGCAGACTGACGGGATGGTGGAGAGACTCCACAAAACCTTGACTTCCATGCTGTGCCAGCAGGTGTGCGAGGCACATGTAGATTGGGACCTGCAGGTCCCGGGAGTCCTTGCCGCGTATAGAATGGCCCCCCATGCAGCTACGGGGTTTTCCCCATTCTATTTGATGTACGGTCGGGAAGGTGACCCGCCAATAGAAACGCAACTTGGCCTGTCCGCTCCACGAACTAATTCTAATTTGGCAGAACATATTAAGTTTAATATTCACAAGCTGACAGAGGCGAGGGAGGCCGCGCGGCTTAATTCGCGGGCTCGCCAAATTGCTAATGAACGGTTGCGGGCACGGAAGGTGTCCATGCACGAATGGAAACCAGGTGACAGGGCCTGGCTGCATTGCCCTCAGGCACCCTTGGCTACGTCGCCTAAATTGTTGAGACCGTGGAGGGGACCCGTGGAGGTCGTGCTCGTTGCACGGCCCCAGTGCGTTCAGATAAAGTGGGGAAAGCGCCGGTGGTACGTTCACCCCTCCCGACTGAAACCGTTCTCGCCTCCATATGGCCTCCCCTTGTGTCGTGATGGCCGGGCGTGTGACGTGACCGGCGACCCAGAGGGGGAAATGTCTCTGCCTGATCCACACGTATTTTCGCCTGATCTGCTCCCAGGTGTCTCGGAACTGACAGCTGCCGATCACCGGCGGCCGGATCTCCGCGGCGGGGCCGGCCCTTTCAGGCCCGTTCCGCGCCGTCTGGAGCAGCCGGAACCGCCGGACGGTCGTCAGTGTCCCGCCCCATACGATGGACCAGCCAGACGGACTCGCGCCAGGTCGTGCTACTTTGCATGACCTGCCTCGTGAGGAGTCGGGGCAGTTGGAGCGCCTCGTCACTGCGTGTAGTCGCAGGGACGTGGGGCGCGTTCGTTTCGAATTTGCTCGTATCGTGTTATTGTTGACTTTTCGGGTTCATTGTCAATCTGTACATAGTTATTCTTGTTGTTGTTGGTGTTGTGTTATGTTACGGGGCACACTCGGGGGGTTTCGGGGTTTTTTTTTTATGTTGGTTGTCGTTTTATCGTCGCGGTTGGTTGTTGTTAGCAGCCGGGCCGGCTGCGAGCTATGTGGGAGGGGGTGATGTAGTGGTGATACGCGCTGGGTGTATATGTCGTGTGCCGGCGCGTATGTACGGGTGTGTGTGTGGTGACGCGCGCTGACGGGGAGGAGCAGGCGTCAGTGCGCGGGTGGGGGTAGTGCTGCTGATTGGCTGTGTGCCGGTGACGCGCCCAGAGGGAGTGATCGGGTAGCAGCGCGGTGTGATTGGTCGGGGAGTGGAAACACGCGCTGAGCGGAACCGGATCGTAGGGATAGCGCGTGGGGATTGGGTAACTGAGGAGCGGTGCCGACGTTGAGGTCCGCATCCGCTCCGTCTCCCGGGAAGAAGGGGTATATAAGGTGATGCACAGAGGAGCAGGGGCGGAAGTGGAACCATCTAAGAATGAAGACGAAGGTGCAGAGATAGAGCCCGGAGAGGAGAGTAATGGAGAGTAGAGGAGAGTAAGGTATAAGTGTGTAGCCAGCGAGAGAGAACGGTCTACACGAGCTGAGTAATGTTTAGTGTGTAGCCAGCGAGAGAGAACGGTCTACACGAGCTGAGTAATGTATAGTGTGTAGCCAGCGAGAGAGAACGGTCTACACGAGCTGAGTAATGTATAGTGTGTAGCCAGCGAGAGAGAACGGTCTACACGAGCCGAGTATGCATACGGTGTAGCCAGCGAGAGAGGAAGGTCTACACGAGCCGAGTATGCATATGGTGTAGCCAGAGAGAGAGATGCAAAGTCTACACGAGGCGAGTGGAGAGTGTAGCAGAGGCGCAGAGTCTACACGAGGCGAGAGAGGAGTGTAGCCGAGGCGCGGAGTCTACACGAGGCACAGAGAGCCGGCAGCACAGAATCCAGAGTCAAGAGAAGCGCATTGTGAAGAAGAGAGGCCACGCGTTGTATTGTTACGAGTCAAGATTTAATAAAAGAAGTGTGTTCCCGTCAAGGAGTTTCCTGCCGTCATTTTCCAATACTTCACTTGGATTCTTGTCCTTCAATTTGATGAACCTGCCTTGAGAGCACTGCTCAATCCTCCGTGTGGACATCCATCTGCCACTTGAATGGATCTTAAGCTGACTTTCAAGTTCGGATATTTAAAGTCAGTTCAGCAATCAATGGCTCCACTCGTGCATCCTTAAATCAACTAAAATTACTGAATGCAACCCAAAGACTGCCCGCCCCAGAAACCACGTGACACTCATCTAACCATGAATTCCACGACGAAGACAATTGTGGGGCCTCGTTCATAAGTTGCAGTAGCCAGCAAGGTATGTGTTAGGCGTCTTCTTCTTCTTCAGATTCTTAAAGACAATTGTAATTACTAATATAATGAGCCAAGAATGTGTGTCCCACGTGTGACGTCACTCCACATGAGCCCCCCTCATTAATAATCATGAGCGGGTGACGTCACTCCACATGCCACACCCCTCCCAAATAACCATGAGGGGGTGACGTCACTCCACATGCCGCACCCCTCCCCAATAAACATGAGGGGGTCACGTCACTCCACATGCCGCACCCCTACCCAATAACCATTAGCGGGTGACTTCACTCCACATGCCGCATCCCTTCCCAATAACCATTATCGGGTGACGTCACTCCACATGGAGCAACCCCCCCCCCCCCTCATTAATAATCATGAGATGAACAATTTTTCTCTTGAATATTTCAGATTTACTGCAATATACACCCGTCCTTGGGCAAACAAGCTAGTTGATAATGAAAAGACAACTACATCTAAGTTTTTTTCAATGGTGGAACTTGTGCAAGGAGTAAAATTACACACCCCCCCAAACAAAAAAAAACCTTGATGTGGAAAAGGTTAGGATTGCCAAACGAATGAAATGAAGTCTAGGATCATGCCAGACATACCAGTGACACCAGTCCAATAACGAAGAGCCTGGTTTCGTGTCAAGATGAGGATTATATATAAATTAAAAATTCTGTCTGCTAAATAATGTGTATTTATAACCTATACAATCCTATATTATAATACAAACACCATTCTGTTGCCTCTGTTGCAAGAAAATACACCCTCAAGTTGATTTGAATCATTGTGCAAACTCTTTTCTCGTATAATGTAGTATTTTAAAGGTTTCCTGCCAATAGTATGTTTGATGTGATTCATTGCTATGTGTACATTTCAGCGATGCAAGAACTTTAGTTATAGTAATGGGAGTTTTTTACGGAAGGTATTGCAAGTGTCTTTCTGTTTGCCAATACATGTGTTCATTCAAAAATAAAAAAATAAAGTTTACCATCTAAACTATTGGATAATAACATACTAACAGTTCCAACTCGTAAAAATATAAAGTTAAATATTTTATTTTTTACCAATATCCGTGTATAATTTGTTTCGTGTCTTCTGCCATGAGAGCTTGTGCCAACTTTCCTTGCACAGGGCAGTAAATTACAGTTTCAGAAGATGTCCCAACTAAACTTTTTTGATGTTGCGTTCCTTCTCCTTGATGGCTCAGAACTCGAATTCAACCAGCATTTTAAAACATTTTATATAAAGTACTACAACCTCCAGCTTTGCTGCGGTGATATTTTACGCAGAAAGTGACAGTAATATGGAGCGAAAAATTGTTCGAGTTTCTTGAATTATTGCCATGCCAAACTTTCCCAATGATGTAGTGCCATTGAAAAATAGTCTTTGATTAGGGTGTCCATGCTTGAGTGAAAAATATGCATCTCTTATATGAAACAATTATATATTACTGCCTGACAGTCTACCATTGCAGTAACAATCCTATCATCGCTTGTACTGTTCTAGAACATAATGTGCATTGGATGCAGCCTGGTATTTGTCAATCTTCACAGCCTTGGTGGAATATTCAACTGCACATGCTTGTACAGATCATTTTGCCATCTCAGTAGACAGTTTATAAGTTCTCAATCTTCCTGGACATTGTCTTCATCTCTCCACTCCCCAGTCATACCTCTGTATACGACCGCTTTGGAATATGTTGAATTTGGTATACGTCGTGTTTTGACGAGAAAAACATATCTTGGGATACGACATCTTGCTCAGGATACGACGCGCTTGCTAGAACTTGTTTGGGTCGGGATGAGTCACCGCGTACAGTACCCGCGTACACAATACTGTTACGGCTCTAACAAGCCGTAACAGTATTGTGTGGAATGACCAGACAATGTCACACTTCAGGAACATTCTTAGAAGACAAAAACAAACTTCAATGGACAGGTTTTTAGTAAAACTCAAACCTGGTGAGCCTCAACCAGGTCCAAGTCAAGAAAAAAGACAGAAAAGAGAAAGATAAAAAAACTCCAGAATTTCAGCTTCCTGAAGTTTTAATGGAAGGGGACTCTCCTTCCAAAAAAGTAGCATCTCCTCCTCCCCTTCCTCACCACCATCCTCGTAGGCTATCAACTCCTCTCAGCAAGGTAAAGTGATGTTAAATTTTATTTGTAATTCAATTTATTTAAATGTATTTATGCATTTATTTAAATTAATGTATGAATTTTAATAATACGTAGTGTATACAACCCCATTAATGTATAATATACCATATAAAATATCATTTCTTATACTCTGGAACGGATTATTTCCTTTCCCTTTATTTCTTATGGGAAAAATTCGTTTGGTATACGTCATTTTCTGGATAAGTCCTACCTTCTGGAACGAATTAACAACGTATACCGAGGTACCACTGTAATTTGACTTTACTTCTGACCTACCGCCAGAATGAACCGACCATTGCTCAATGCGAAAAGGCACAGTGTCTCTGCTCAAACGAGTCATGGGGGCACCGTGTATTTATGTTGGTGGCCCCGAGGCAGTGGTAGAAATTGCAGATTACCATGGCTGCATTAAGTTCTGTGCAGGATTTGAACGAGAAACCTTCAACTTGTGAATCTCTCTCACCACAGTGCCACTCTGCCAGGCTGCACAATATTTCATGTGGCAGTGGTGCAACTCTAGAACCCACTCTAGATTTGAAGTTTTCGTGACTGCAGGGATCCATACTCTTTGGTTCTTTCGGTAAAGTCACGTAGGTTATAAAATAAATTAAATCACGACGTTTCAATTGCAACAAGCAATCATCATCAGGTGGGAAAACCACAGCAAGAACATTTATTTTTTTTCTCCCACTTCAGCAAAAACAGTTCTTGCTGTGGTTTTCCCACCTGATGATGATTGCTTGTGTTGCAATCGAAACGTCGTGATTTTATTTATATTATTTTATACCTACGTTACTTTACTGAAAGAACCAAAGAGTATAGAACCCACCTTTCGATGTTGTTATAAGATTGTACCATGTCATTTCATTCATTGACTGCTGTCCAAAAACATAATGTGACAAGATGATTTTTGTGTTATTCGATATGCCTTGGAGATTACTATTGTTTTGAACACATTCTGTAAAGCAACATGGTGTCTGTGCCTTACAGTTGGAGTTCACTGTGATATTGACTGTCTGAAATTGTGAGGCTGGGCTTGCAGAAGCTTTGAGAGTGCAACGTTGGCAAAAATCCAAACACTTCTGAAGGCACAAATGCTCTGATATTGCTCGTTGGACAAGAACCCCAATATATTTTAACAACTCAACCATAAAATTAAGTTGTTCATGGTGTGGAACGATTTTTCACAATCTGTATTTGAATTGTTTGGTTTCCCCAAAGGACATATGTTCACGACTGAAACTAAAATTTTCCAGATAAAGCCCCACATTTTGATAAACGTCATAATGTATTACAAACACAACATTAACTAGCAGGCATTCGGTGATGTCTCAACACAATGCACTTTGAACTCAATGTTCTCTAAATCATATCGAACATTCAACCTAAACCCAGTGGGAGGCACCTTTCAACATGATCTGCAGCACTATTTGAAATTACGTAAATGGAGAAAACTTTGAACCTCGCAACTCACGTTTCTTATAACATTACATTGATTTTCTGTGTAGTTCTACAAATTCCTTATATTTGAATTTTAATCAGCGTGTATTGCATTGCGCTAATCATGGGTTATTTATGATACAGTATTATATACAGTACAAGCAAAACTATATATTATTAAAATATCCATTTCGTTAAATGACAGAATATGAAATGGTTTGCCTCTGCTCCATCAAGTGAGAAAGATTAATACTGGCAAAAGTTACCCCTGCATTTTCAATTCACTGCACGATGTAGGCCTCCCCAAAGACAGAGGGCCACCAAGATGACGAGGGGATGTTATCTCCCTCGCGTGGTACACAGAAGGTCGTGGGTTCGACCCCGACGATGCATATACATTAGGGGCCGTCCATAAATGGCGTCACGCACCTAGGGGGGGGGGGGGGGGGTCAGACATTTGTGACGATCGTCCAAAATCGCGTGACGTCATTTATGGACGGCCCCTTAGGAGTTCCCGTGTACTCTCTCCCTGTGGTCACATGCTTTTTCTCCGGATTTTGCCCTTCACATTTATAAACTTGCTTTTGATTATGTGACTGCTACTATAAATCCCCTCGTAATGATATAAGCCACTTTGATGAGCTATCACCATGTGTGGCCAAGTTCGCCTGTGAAAAATAACGAATGGGTCAGTGGGCTTTACCTGGGGGCTGTGGCGGCTCCTGCAAAATCTCTCAGGGGGGGCAAATGTCTGGATGATTGATAAGGATAAGGTCCACCCATGCAATGGATAAATTAACAGCTTAAGCATGTAAAGGCAACTTCACTTCTTTAATATTAATGAAAAATAAAGTGACTCTTACAATACATCTTGTTTGTTTCTATACTCACCAGAGGTGGGACAAAGTCATTGTTATGCAAGTCCAAGTCGAGTCGCAAGTCATCAAATTCATGACTCGAGTCTGACTCGAGTCCAAGTCACATGACTCGAGTCCACATCTCATAGGTGGGACAAAGTCATTGTTATGCAAGTCCAAGTCGAGTCGCAAGTCATCAAATTCATGACTCGAGTCTGACTCGAGTCCAAGTCACATGACTCGAGTCCACACCTCTGATACTCACTATTAAAACAAACCACTCAAGTTTCTTTTATTAAAGATTTCACTAGGTGGCGACAAATTATATTGTTGGATGAAACGTGCTTACGTATGATGACGTAAGCACGTATGATGACGTAAGCACGTTAGGGCGAGCCCTCCCGGAAGCCATAGAGAATACATTGCAGCGCCCCCGTTCGAAAAAAATCATCTTAGAATGTAAGTCTATGGGACCACTCGGGGCGATTCTCAGCTGGAGGGAAATCGCCCAAAAAGAGGCGGTACTCCACAGAACGTAGCATGACGCTGATTGGACTATATCCAGAGGCACAGTGACGGCTAGCGTGACTCTGTGGTTGAATGACATTGGTGGTGCGTCGCCCAATCGCCCTAATGAAGAAACCGCCCCTGCCTGGGGGGAAATAAATAAATAAATACCTATAACTAAATATATCAAATTACGTGAAATCCTCTGCTCATTTTGCCGATCCAATCCATCCCTCACATGAGCCCTGAATTGGTTTCTGCTTCTCCCCTTCGAACGCCTGTGCGCATTCCCTTGCTGGGAACCGTCCGTCGAGGCGGCAATTCGCCTGGGTGCTCCCTGTCCCTCGACACAACACCGTGAATGGTGCTGGATCTCATTTCGTTATTTTCAAGTAAATTTTACGGTTAAAAAAAATGCATCGCTCCCTTTCTCAGAATGTCAATGAAGTACACACTTCAAATGATGCATCCTCGGACGATATTCCACGTGTTGGCGCTTGGTGGCTAACTTTGGTGAGATTTTTGAGAGAATGTATCATCATGAAAATGATGAGATGCCGCCCATGTATGATTTTACGCAACATCATTTGCATCTTTTATGTACAGTATAGAACATTTCATCCCATATCTGCGGTAGGGTTTTTTTTACCCCACTTCATTCAATGTGCCTCTGTCACCACCCAGTGGTTGAGTTTTAAGATTGTCTTTTGGCTGAAAACGGCACAGTACAGGGTACGAACATTGAAACACGTTCCTTCGGAGTGGGCAGGTAGGAACTTGGTTGGACAGCGCATTCGTGCACGACAGACAAATAATCCCTGGTGGGCAGTGTGGAACCTGTTGTTCCTACCTATAAAATAACTGCAGCCCTGAACTATACGGGAATGCAAAACAAGTACAGAATAATTATAGATCAAACGGTAAATAAAGCAAAACAAAGTGTTACATTTCCATGTTCATACGTGTAGACTTTTGAAGTAAGTGCTGTTCGGGAGTACACGACCTGATAAGGGACCGTCCATAAATGACGTCACGCACCGATGGGGGGGTCAGACATTTGTGACGATGTGTGACGATGTGGGGGGGGGGGTTGAGAAATGTGACGTCACTTAAAAATTCGCACATTAGACAACACGTTCTACTTAATTAACTAGAATTTTTAATAAATGTTTTCTCCTACAACATCAGAGTGCAGCGGCACATTAAATACGCACTACAATGACAATAGTTTAAAGCGATTTGAAGCATGTTTAAATTTTTTTTTGGGGGGGGGGGAAGAGCTTCGTGACGTCATATTTGAGGGGGGGGGTCTGACTTTTTGTCATGCCATGTAACGAAGGGGGGGGTAAACATCGTCCAAAATCGCGTGACGTCATTTATGGACGGCCACCAAGGCCACGATGAAACACGATGGGGGTTAGTGTGGATGCAGCCTGAGAAGGCTCAGTCATCAGTCTGATCAGTGCTGATGTTAACACACCACACAATGCAGTCGTCTGATGCCAAATATGTCAATTGGAGAGTCGGCTGTGGCGAGATGTTAACCATCTCACCTGGTGTACAGGAGGTCGTGGGTTCGATCCCGATCCCGACCCTGACGCCTGCTGTATATTTGGAGTTTGCGTGTCTCTCTCCCCGTGGTAGCGTGGATTTTTCTCCGAGTCCTCCGGTTTTCCTCTCCACATTTAGAAGCATGCGTTTAAAGTACAATATTGAGCTGCGATACATTTCCACAACATTTGTGGCGAGGTTGCTTTGGAAAAAACGAGGTATTTATCTGAGTGGGCGTTATCTGATGAAATTAAAAGTTTAGTTTATCATGAATACTGGCTATGGCCAGTCGCTTACATGGTTATTCGTCAGTAAGCGTGGTGCGGATATGATGCTGCCAACCTTTATAAACCAAGTTTTGTAATATTTATTGCCCTTTATAGAGACACCTCAGATAGCGCTGTTAACTCTGTCGGAGTGAAGTTATCATTTGTTCGAAGAGCATTCACAATCTCGCGTACCAAAAAACAGTTTTTGTTTGTAGTTGACTCACAGCGAGATATTCGAGTAAAGTCGAAGAGCATATATGGTGTTTATATGCCATTAAGGGGTGGGGAAATATATGGCCCCTAATCTCTACCCTCTCCTGCGACTTCATTCCACACGACCTTTGCTGCCACATGCGACCGACCAAACATAATCCTGTATCCTTCGCTGCAAAAATCTTAGCAGGGTTGTGGTGGTGACGACGCACGCCTGTATTAGAGCACTTTGGAGGCAGCTAGGATCGATGGATCACACAAATGTTGTTAAACTCCCTTACCATGGGCATCGAGGGACCATACCCTGGTTCGCCAGAAGGTGGCACAGCTAAATGTGGACTCCACCTGTTCCACACGTAGGCTTTCGCGACCAATATTCACAATGCTTTTGGGTTAGAACGCGTCAAAATAAGTGTCGTTAACCCACCCGACACAGCTAATTCGTAAGGTTTGTCACGTAAACACATTTTTGGCATATCGCCTGATGATGCTGGTTTTAATCACCAGTAAAACGCCGTACTCAAATTGAAATGTTTTGGGTTTACTCTCCAACACTGGTGTGCTGAAGTCATAATTGGCACATTTTGTTTACGCGACAAACATTACTAATTGGCGACGTCGGATGGTGGCGGGTTAATGACACGTTTATATTTATGCGATCTAACCCCCCAAAAACTATTATAAATCCACCTGTTCCGTCTGTATGGGAGTGTTGCCCTGTCGAACGCGTGGGTTTCCTCCCACATGTACACACTAATAGCCAATAACATCTTAACATACAGAGGACCACAGATCGGGCAATTTGTTGGCGCCGGTTCGCCGATGGCCGCCTTACCGCTCGTCTTTGGTTCCTTGTCCCTCGCAGTCATTTTATCTTTGAGACTGAGTGAATAGGAGTTGTATTTAAACTAAAACACATTCCTGCGGAGGGAGCTGGTAGGAACGTTGGGTTGCTCGGGCAATGGCCAGGGTCAACGGCGGCGTGGTGTATTCCGCAAATATGGCCGACTGTGAGGGCGGGCACAAGCCGGCGTGAGTAGGTTAAACGTTGAGTTTTATAAGGGCACCACCCAGCCCCACCCCTCCCACCCAGCCCCACCCTCCCCACCAAGCCCCTCCCCACCCACCCCCTCCCCACCCTCCCCTCTCCACCCAGCCCCACCCCTCCCATTTTTGGATGCACAACGGACGGACGAACACAATAATCCCGTGGGCTGGTGTAACCAGGAGGTTCCTACCAGTATCACGATGCGAATATTTTCGACTTGGTAACACCGTTTTTAGTTTTGGCACACGCAGTAATTATTGTCACTTGCGAAGGCTTCTTCATACCCCGTGAAAACGCGCGTGAGTTTTCATGTTATTGTTTTGTACCGAGGGGTGTGTAATAATGCGTAACCTGCCAAGGGTATTGGGACGTTCTATTCGGCCCTCAGTAAGGTTAAGGTTCCAGTACAGTTTCACTTAAATCTTGAAGGTAGCAATATAAATACCTTGTTCAAAAGCCTGTATTTACACATACCCTGTTAAATAAATACACGATGAACACTCCTTATGCTGCAAATTAAAAGGCAAATGTGCAATTACTAGCTCACGACACTACTGCCAGAAAGGCCTCTTATTAGAGGTCACCCTGGAGATCCCTTTTAGAAGGGCTACAATTTATCCAATTAGCTACAACTAAACTGATAATTACAGTATTATATATATAAAAACATCTGCACGAAATAAACGGACATCATCATCACCATTGTTATCAGCAGCTGTGGTTAATCCGCTGCTGGATGAAGGCCCCTTTAAGCTGCTGCCATCTCTCATGATCATATGATGTCATGATCGCTTCGGTGAAGCAGGTTATTCCCATGTTAATGTTTCGGCGTTTACCTCGTCCTTGTACGGTTTGTCTTTTCGTGACCTTTGGTTTAGCACCGATGGTAAGCAAATCCGTTTCAAGGACAATAAATTAAATAATATATGTCTGATTTTTTTTTTTACCACAAATATGCGTGGTTAATGCAGACTTGATACCTTGTAATGTGTCTATTTGGTGTTTGAACATATTAACACCTGTATTTATGCCGGAAAGGGTAAATTCTTTTATACAATTTTATATCTTTATACTGGCAAAAGGGTCCCATAGATATTAAGAGAAGGAAGTTCCACCTGTCACACATGAAGAACTAAGCCCTTCGCTGTATGGAAGAGTGCAAAGCTCTTGGACTGGATGGTATAACTGTGGATATTATCAAAGAAGCGGGGCCAATTGTTAAAACGAGTGGACTTCGCTAAATATTAAGACAGAAGGGAATTACCACGATCATAGAATAATGGCCTAATAATTCTATAACAAAAAAGGGTGATAACAATAACGTTTCAACACTCACTTGAATAACACAAAACTCAATAACTAATTATCCATTAGCCTTTTCTTGAATGTACATACATTGTTCGTGAAGATCATTGGAAGTAGTGGCTTATGTGTGCGAGCTGTTGGGATTGTGCCCCACAAAACCTTTTTTTAATTAAAACAAAGTATTTTAAATGAAAACAGTTAAAATGTGCCACAGATCAATGCAAAGCTACATTGTGTTAGATATCACAGTTAACGTAGCCACATCCTAAAGCTAACATATCGCACAACGTCGCCCTCGACTAAAATGAAAATTACACGACACTTACAACAACATGCTATTCAACACTCAATTTAACTATTTGGGATAAATGTTGACAAACCAGGCTTAATTGTTCGGCAAATACATTATTATTTTTGTTCTTCTATTTTGATCAAATGTAGGACTGTTTATTTCATTTTGGCTAATTTGATGAAAACAAGAAACAATATTACTGTACTCAACATGTACTATTGATTTAACCAAGTTAAAGTTACAGCAACATACGTCTACTTGTACAGTTGTGTCGTGAAGAGTAAATTTTTTTCACCGGTGATAATAAATCACATGAGTTTTGACACCACACATTTTAATAATAATAAAACCAATACAAGTAGCACATTATCTTACTCAACCATTACATTACCATGGCAATCAACTGGATTATTAATGCGTTAGTACACGAGTGAAATACCACACCCTCGCACTCCTCACATCGTCATCTATTGTAAAAACCAAAATGATTTTTTATTGTAACTTTTGCTTTTACTTTAGAAAGTGCGGCAATTTATATTCCGTTCAAGCATGAAAGCTCAACCCGGAATGACTACTCCACTTACAGCTCCAATCCACCATGAATTATTACACTGGGTGCATTTAATAATTATAGCGCCACTTCCAAATACTCGTATCCCTGAAGAAAAATTCCCAAAACGAACACACTTCAATTTTACAAGGAAAATGTAAGCAAAAAACAGCAACACCTGCCATTCGCCACTAAGTGACTGAGGTCACCACAGCGCCTGTGCCAGCCCAGGTGCACTTTGAGGCCACGTGAAGTGTCGAAGGCTCGCTGACAGGAAGTCATGGAGACTGACCCAGGTGCCATGGGTTGACCGACTGAGATGACTGGCAGATGCACCAGCGATGCCCCCGACTGTGCCAACTTGTTGCATATTAGCCACATGGCTCGTTGTTGAACGTCGCTCCTCTGCCCTCCGTTGTTGTTGGGAGGGCGACTGCCTCCAACTGATTAGAAGCATACTTCACGAGCCTCCTTCATAGAGGCCGATCTTGACACCGCTGGCACCAGTCTTCGGCAATTCCACTCAGCTCCACATCCTCCTGCACAGCATCAGTCCTTCTCTTCTCCAGCCTGTGTCGTGCCCATTTAGCTCTGTCTATCCGGCCAAACAGAAGTTACTTGGGCATGCGGTGGCTGGACATGCAGGCTATGTGACCCAGTCAACGCAGCCTTGCCTGCCGGAGGAGCTCACAGATGGGAATGGGTCCTGGGTGCCAAATGCTGTTGTAGTGTGGAGCAGTGGAGAAGCAGTTCACGCATTGCGCTATAAACCCAGCGACCTGAGTTTGATTATGGGCAACCACTATCATCGGTGTCGAGTGATATTTGAACCTATCCTATCCCCCCCTTACCCACCTCCACCAATCTGCACTCATCAACATGAAGTATAGCAAAACAGCCCCCACGACCGACACAACTTGAGGAGGCCTTCATCCAGTAGTGGATTGACTAAGACATATTAATTAAGATATATGTATAATTTACTGCAGATATACTACCCATACAAAGGCTGTTTAAAAAAAAAACTGAAGATCAAAGCATCATTACATAGTCCATCACTACAACGCAAACGTAATAGTTTGATCTTTTCCCTGGCTGGATGTACTATCTTTGAACAAAGTTAAAGCTGACCAAAACAATATTAAACTAATTATAAACATGTTTGGAATATGTTAATGCACAGTTTGGTTACCTAGGAAGACATACAGGCACTCCGATTTAAATTTGTAATGCACGTAAAGACTTTGGAATTACACATTCGCATGTTCACACAAAACGACTTCATTATGGCAACTACAGTGCTGTAAATTCTAAAAATGCTGAATGTATTCGGCATATATTTCCTGAATGTGTCCTAATTAAATTCCTTGCGATGAACACAACTCTAGAATCAGAAGGCTCCAAACTAAATACCCATGCACCCTTTTTTAAACAAGGTGCTCTTCTCTCCCTCGGCCTTGCATATTGTGGCACATTCTGGTTTGCCTAATCACTGTCCTCTTCCACGAACGTCACGTTGTTGTTGCTCTTCAGCAGCTTGACGCCTGCAACAGAAGCACGTGGAGGATCGTCGATTTAAATCCATGACAAATGAGATATTAACGGAGACTCGTGTAAGCAGGTGGATCAATTTAATTGCATGCGACAACCTTGCGAAGTGAATGGAGTTGGGAACCTAGCTACCCAAGGGGCCGTCCATAAATGACTTCACGCGATTTTGGACGATTTTTGACCCCCCCCCCCCTCGGCACACGGCGTCACAATTGTCTGACCCCCCCCCCCCCCAGGTGCGTGACGTCATTTATGGAAGGCCCCAAAACCCTTTAAACTTTCTGCCTCGGTGGTAACAAAGGTACTCGGTAATATGATGGCATTGTTGTTGGATGGAAGCGTAAAACTTACATTACAGCAGTTTTCAGTATGAATTCCTTTTTCAAAATGAATTGCCTCAAAAGATTTGCAGGATAAAAAATGTACTTCGTCTTTTCTGCTCATTTAGTTTATGTTCTCTCCTTGTTTTACTAATTTTAAATTAATACATCGTTATTTTAAAAAGCCACATCTAAGGAGAGAATCTGATATATGCATGCAATTTGATCTGGAAACAGCTTCATACAAATTCAACGAAATAGACAAAGTAGGAGGAATCTATTTTGTTCAATTGATTCTGTCATTGGAAAGAAAGTGAGATCATTTCTGAAGAGAAAAATTGTTATGCAATATTTTGATAGAAGCGGAGAGTCGGACACAATGTACGTCTCACACACGTGGTCGATTATCACAATAATAAAGATGTCAAAACATTTGAAAACCCACTCCACAGATTCACAGAAAGATGAATGGCATGGATAAATATGAAAAAAACCACACGGGATTGATTAGTGAATTGACAATAACGAGGCATCGTAATCATTACTCATAAAACAAATCGACTTGGGGAGGGATATATTGACAACTATAAATGGAATGAAACCCAAGAAAGAGGGTAGAACAAAGGAGACACGTGATGATGAAATTAGTGTACATATTGGAGTGACGGGGGGTGGGGGGGTATAGGTGAATGTTTGGTGGTGAGGAGTCCTAGTTGAGGCTCTTGACAAGACACACACATCTTATATTGATGATAGTTAAATGAAAAACATCCACTGTTAAGATTAGGTTCAATGCGAGAGATAGTTTTAAGGCTCCATTGAGGTTAAATGGGACTTCATCATTTACCTAACTAAACATTCAAAATTTGGTTTACATTTGCATACATTCAGCTCTCCGCTTTTGGGAGAAGGGGCGCAGATTATAATTTACCAATCCAGATGGGGGCACTGTTACAGAGTGGACACTCTGCCATGGACTTCGAGAGGAAATTACTTTATAATTCGCATAACAGTAATGCGGACATTTAATAGGCTCATACCATGGGTTAAAAAACATTTCAGACAGGAATAGCATATGCAAGTGTAGCATATCATGGGGATGAGGGATGAATCGGTGGTTACTGCATTGTGCTACGGACCTGGCGATGTCAGTTTGATTCCCAGCCACGACTAATATCAGTGGCAAGTTATCTGAACCGGTAGTGGCATGCCATCCACCCACCTTCTTCACCAACCCATAATGAACAGCATGGTGAAGTATGGTCAACCATATTCTAGATTTGAAGCTTTCGTGACTGCAAGGATTCATATTCTTAGGTTTTTTCGGTAAAGTCACGTAGGTAAAACATCAAAATTAATAATTCGGCTGTGACGGTCCCACCTGATGACGGAGACTTGTGTTGCCTCCGAAACGTCGTGATTTTTGTTTTATTTTATTTTCATTAATTTTGATGTTTTACCTACGTGACTTTACCGAAAAAACCTAAGAATATAGTCAACCAAGCCCTATGACTGACATGGTTTTGGGATGTCTTCATCCAGGCAGTCGATTGACAAAGAGATATAAATTATTGTATTATTGTGATTGGAGTGTGCTGCTTTTGGGCTGGCAAGATAGATAAGTAGAATGAGAAGCAGGGGAAAAAAATGATTCTGATAATGACAGTGTGTATCCAAAAAAATAATACGTTTGTTAGGCAATTGCCTTAATGAATAAGCGTGATTTAACTCTAAGCGAATTGAAAAAGTTTCGCCATCATTACTGTCATCGTCCCATTAAAAAGAGATAATAGCACAGATTAATACCGGGACGGGCTGAGAAATTACTTTTGGGAATAAGTGCTCAGCAGTTTATTTTACTGTATGGTCCCCATTACTGGAAAACACGTAACCAACAATAAACATGAATTATTTGCACAAGCGAAGGCATTACTTGCCATCCGAGCCACACTAGCATCATAGTCCCAGTGCAGCTGTACAGTACTTTAGCTGGAAGAGGAAATGTTTATAAATAATTGATTAGCCAAGATGAGGTAATGTCTGAGTGCGGCTCCAGGCAAGAGTGCGAATGAGAAATGGAAAATTTTGATAACCTTGTTAATGACAAACACACAAAAACACAAACGTGCACACACCTATTGTGCACGATGTTAAACAATTTAATATAGACTCTCCGCTGATATTACCTACCATGTTGTAGTTTGTTAATTTCAACCTTTTAAATTTCACCACCTTCATATGCAACCTTACTCGGTAACTTATGGGTAGTTTCATCAAGGAAAGCTATCACTTTTTGAAAGTCGTATTTCACATGATACCCCAACAATAGCAACCCCATGGTGTCATTCTCTTTTACATAAATATGTATAACTTGCCCCACTGAATCCAACTTTGTTTCTAATTACCAGTCACTTATTGAGCCAAGATCTACCAAACGAAGTTAATATTAACCCACGAGAAACATATTTTAATAAAACAGTTCCATTTAAAGCATGGGCATATTTGTGTTCAATCTGATTGAACAAAGTACATGGGTACCTGTAAGTGCGTTACATGGCATATGATGCAACGGCATCACTTCAAGTATACATGAGTGTTTATGGTGATTTTTCTCCAGAAATTGGATGAAGCCGGATGAGCTGACAGAACAAGAACCTCTCAGATTGTGGGTTCAAGCAATAGGCTCCCAAGTGATATCAACTAATAAGTTAGTCTGGTTACCAATGACCGTACAAAGGAAATCACTGTTTATGTTTAGTGATTTGTATGCTTCTTCGAAAAGCATATCAATCACAACTTAAAGGAATGTGAAGCACCCATATGCACAGATAATGAAGCATCATCCTGTGGGTTGTGTCCTGACAGTGGCCATGCCACCTTTTCCACTCCTTAGTGGTGGCGTTCGTGGCTGTTTTTTCTTTACGTCGCCGTGAATAATTCATGGACAACCATTTCCACCAATGAGGGTCCGTATTGCACTCCTCCACCCCCCTCTTTCCCCAACCTCAAATGGGCACGGCAGAGTGGGTACGGCCGGGTAAACTACTGGGCTGTGGCCCAGACAATGGCCGAGGAGTGGGCATGCTGGGGCATGCTGGGGCATGCTGGGGCATCCGGCACAGCTCACGAATGGTTAATATTGCGTCCTCCCCCTTCCTCTGTGTCAGGAAAAAACAATACTAAAGCAAGCAAGCCATTTATTGGTAGGAAGGGGGCGGCTGTGGCATAAATCAGCTAATTGCACCAGAGATGGCGTCTGTCTGTCTTTGAGTGTCTGTCCCATACCCATATCTGTCAACCCCTTATCAGTGCCTACCTTATTACAGATCAATTCAGACCTTATTGGTCACCCTGTGCCTTTATAAATCTCTACGTTCATCCTACAAAATCCCATCACACGGGAGAAACACAAACAAATAGGCACATTTATTCTTGCCCGTATTGAAACGGCTGTACGCCATATGCACCTAAAAACTCAATTTCCCTGTACAAGAATACAGGCAAACCGTATGGATTGGCAGGTATGCACACAGCGCATATACAAAGACTTCTATATATCCTTAACAGACTGTTGGGGCGAGTGCTGTGAGCAAGCACCTATATTAAGGCCAGCACTGTACACCAGGGAGTAGGTGTCCAGCACCATGCCCGACTGCCTTTGTCTCCCCAGTGGCGATGTCTACACACCACACCAGGTGTTGCTCGTGAGAAGGAATCAAACTCAGATTTCTAGGTTTTTAGCACAGCACTAAACTCATCTAAAACTAAACAAATTTTATTTTACCAGGTAAGGCCCACTGAACTATATAGCTCCTTTTCAGAGGCGACCTGGCCACAAATGATAGTCCGATTAAGTGGCCTATGTGTAGACGTATAGCAGCCTAATACTCTAAACGCATGTTTCTAAATGTGGAGGGGAAAACCGGAGGACCCTGAGAAAAATCCACGCGACCACGGGGAGAACATGCAAACTACACGTCAGGGTCAGAATCGAACCCATGACCTCTTGTATACCAGGCAAGGGAGTTAACATCTCACCACCCTGGTACCTTGGTTAGCACGTTAACAGCTACGCTACCGTCCTCCACATATATATATGCATATACACACATCATAATTGATAGGATGTGAAGCATAAAATACACACATACATACAAAGCCAGATAGCTTCTGCGTAGCCGAATAGATTGTTGATGCAAATGTTGTCATGCAACATTCCTTCAGGTGAGCATGATACACAAGATGTGGTGTGGCCAGCAACTGAGTGATGCACACACAAAGTCAAAGATTACCCATGTGGCCTACAGAGACTGTTGCGGCAAGTGCTGTGAGAGCACAACTCTGAAAGACCTGCACGGATCACCGGCAGCATGGTGTGTTTAGCACCATGGTGTGTTTAGCACCATGCTGCCTGGCCACCCATGTCTCCCCATTGCTGAAGTTTAATGCACATCACACAAGTTGCCGATTTAACCTAGCCCCCTAAGCTTTAATTGGTTGGCAGCACAGAGCAAGCCCATTTGCACATCCATTGTGCAGGTGGGCAAAGCGGGTCTGCCATGGTCACAGAGATCAAAACCTCCACACTTGACATGGTGGCACGAGATCACAGCTTTGACTGCAATATCACAAATAAGTTGTAAATCATATTATTTATATTTATATTCACGTACGTACGTATGTTGAACTTCTTTCACACCACACGTAGCCAACGGTGCCAATCGGGGGAGTGGGGGACGGACAAACTAAACACAAAAAGCAGTTTTAAAGAAATTGTTTTTTCGATCTCGTTTTAAACGTGCATAGCTCCAGTGGCTTTCTAGATACTACTCTCCGTATACAAGTGACTTCATGATAGTCTGGAGTAGTTAGACTGTACAAGGCTAGAGACAACGGTCGTGCGCTGCTTGGCGCGAGCTTGCCTGGCACATGGGGGATGATGCGGTGAACGGGCGTGTCCTTGCGTCGAGGTTTTTGGAGTTCAGGCTCCACCGTTTTGGCGACACTTGGCTGGGAGTCTCTGAGCGAGGCTGCGCAATCCCTCTGGCCCACCGCACTGCAGCCTGAAGGAGGACCGAGCGGGGAAAGGGGACAGTTGAACGGGGGGAATTCACTGGAGCGTCCCCCCTTCGTGGATGGTTTTTGTGACGAAGCTCACAAATAGCTTTTATCGTAATATAACTGTACATCGCAGATAATTGCTGGATTATTTGCAGAGGTCGCAAATGGGTTTTGATTCCTTACCCGTACCCGTACCCGGCCGCACCAGGGTCGCAAATGGGTACCCGTACCCGTACCCGGCCGGGTACGGGTAGCCAGGTATCGGGTAGGGTACGGGTATCGGGTACCCGGTTAAGACCTCTGATGATTTGTCATGCAGATTTAGCGCCCGGTGCAACATATTAAAATGTGTCGTCAACTTATAAGAAGGCAAATTAATGAATACGTGTATTGAATTATTTAGTCGTCTCAAAGTAGTCTATTATAATAAACAACACTTTGGAGGTGTTATTTAATTTCTTATAGAGCAGCAAAGTAGGGCACAGTTTGTAAAGGGAGTGTTAGTGTAATTGTCCCAAAAGGATGACTGGTATACACGCAATTGCATTGCATTTAAACAAACAAGAAAATTATGTATACAAGGCACCAGCAATTAGTGGTCTGCACTAATGCACAAAAAAAACCAGTTTGCCATTTATAGAATTTGAAATAATGCAAAGCCCTTTATCAAGCCACTGCTGGGGTCGGCCATGGGGGTACAATTGACGATGTTTCACCACGCTAGTCAAAGCCAAATAACTAGGCTAAAGACAGTCACTGTATCACTATTCTACCAATTTTATTTGTAAAAAATCTATAATAATTAACATTTATTTGGAAGGCACCTTCCATAAATTAGTTAACGGCACTACATTTTTTTCGGTTTTAGCTTAAAATTTAGGACAGTTATATAAAACAGGCACTGTACATGGCAAATTCCAACGATCATTCCGGATGCACGTTTTAAGCCACGGTCTTCATCGCCACCAATGCTGAAGACAATTTAAAGTAATTTTGGATGCACAGTTATATAATAAAAACAAATATTTCTAGATCCTGATAACAGTTGAATCATAAAGTAAGCGAAATAATTAGGATTTATATATATACAAATTTTAAATATTTTTTCTTAGGGGTGAATGTGTCTTTTACGCAAATAATGTATGTAACTTAAGCTATCCACAATGAAAGAAAAAACCCATTAAACAAAATGCATGATACATTGTTGTATTTCCTTACTCTACCGCAATTGTTTATGGGGACCGTGGGCTCCTAAACACTGCAGAACAAATAAACCAACGAAACCACAGTGAACAGATGTCACAATCACAGAATTTACTTATAAGCTCACCCACGTACAATAATAATATCACTGATCTATCCCATGACCGAGGCCAGTCCAGAATTAAGGGAATTTGGAGGGGGGGGGAGGAGAAAGTGGTGTGGGGTGTTTTTGCTGGTTGGGTTTTGGGTTACAATTCTTAATGATCTGTCCCAGCTGGACCTAGCTCAGGCACCATGGGCTAAGTGCAGCATTATCAGTGACAACCATTAGTGTGTCACCCCTCGCTCCACTGCCTACCCCTCACCCGATCCCACTGCCCCCTCACCTGTGCCATTAGTGCTGCCCTCGCCATCTGGCCTGGCCGGATCTGGCCAATTGTGCTCCTTCTTCTCAGCCACGCCCTTGTGTTTCCTTGTCAAGCCGTCTGCATCACATTCATGAATCTGCCAAGCAGGTACTAGTAGCAGGAACATTACACGTGTGTGCCCGTGTGCGGTGATCCGTGTAATGTGCGCGCGTGTGTCTTTATAGACGTGCAATGTCACTCATTGGGGTTGTTTAACCATACTTCACCGGGCTGGTCTGTGCGGGTTAGAGAAGAAGCGTGAAGGCCAGTTCTGTGCTCCCACTTCTCCAACCCACACCGACCAATGGTGATAAAGTACGGTCAAACAACTGCCATGACTGCCACACCGTGCAGAGGCCTTTATCCATCAGTAAATCGACTAAGGCCTGAAAACGAGCAATTTAGCTCGCAATCTCACTTGCAAATTGAGTTCAGTACTTCCTTGTTAGAAATCAACACTGATTGTGCAGTGGACAGACTGGCCTATGACATAGGAACATGGAATTTCCACCACCGTTCGATAGAACTGAGCACTTCTCCATGCTCATTTGAGCAAGGGGATGACTATACTGAATTTTGAAATGGGCATGGATTAACTTCCATATTCATCTATTATAGGTGGGCGCTGGTACACACAAAGCAGGCGTAAAGTTAAAGGTGCTGCCCTGCAATTTCTTGGTTACACCACTGCATGTAGAAGGCTTCCATCATCAGAGCAAGCTCCAGAGAGCCCCTCTAAAGAGGTATATTAGCCTACTCTTTCACTCTGGTCAGACATTTTGGAAGGAGGTGTGAGTACCCACACTTTACCCCACCACACACAACGATCTAACTGTGGTGTACACGTACTGCTGGGTGGACAAAGGCGTGGGGGATTTCAAGAAACCTTCCGCATTGTTCCAACTGCCACGCCGGAAGAATGAAGTCGAATCGGCGACCTCTGCATTGCAAGTTTCAACAGCGTTAACTGTTACAACCAAGAAAGCGTCCCGGTGCAAGCTGCGCACGCGACAACCACGTGTGGAACCTCTACAATACGGGATGCTGCAGACAATCAGCAATGCCATAGGCAGCAGCGTCCATGACGCCAGTGCGAGCGAGTGTCAGCATCCTCACGGCAACGCTGCCTACCTGCTCGGGCAGGCTGCTTCGCGGCACTGGCCGCCCCGTTGTCACGCACGTCCCCACTAGGCCTGCAGCAGCACGTGGCCCTGCCCGGCGGTGGCTTGGCCAGCGTCAATCTCTCCACTCCACCAGAAGGAGATGGTGGGAAGGGATCGACAGGCAGGGGCTCGGTGGTTTTTCCGACCCCGGTGTCCAGGTGCCAGTCCAGGAGGCACTGGAGCTCTAAAGGAGCAGAAACTCTCCTGGGTTACAATAGGGAACACTCTGCCGTGCTGCTGTGCTGTACTCCCATGCATGCGCTAGTTTAGAATCTGTTATGCATAGAAATGGGTAAGATCTTGAAATAGCTTATTATCATCATTCCGGCATATTTAAAATGTATGTAGGTATGTTGAACTTCTTTCGCACCACTTAAAAGCAGTACATTGTTCAAGCAAAATGCTATTTCAGTGTGTGGTATGTGGCTCATAATACCAGTCATATCCCATGTACATACATACGTATGTGAATTTGGTAGTTTCTAAAATGTTATATTCAGCATGTCTGATAACTGAAAATAAAACAAATTGTCGGTTTTTCATAAAAACTGGTATACTGATTAATTATTCTTTGGCTGTTTTTCGGTTGCAGCGATGGCTATAAAGGGCTCATTTTCATGCATAATGTATAAACGGTGTTCTTTTGGCACAAACTCATAGAGCATGTGATATTAATGTTTCCTCACATCTGAGAACCGAGGCAGCCACGCCCTTACAGCTTTGGCTACGGATGCTAAGCTAATTTGCTTGAATATATTCAAGCTGCGTTTATTTTAGTGTGGCATGTGATATTTACTGCAAAGGAAAATTATGAAACGAAAATATGAATAATTTCATGCAATCCTGAATTTGAACAACAAACGGTACACTCATAAGCTTCCTCCCTGATATTCACATTTTAAGCCCTAGATTTATTGGTCAGAGGTTGGATAATATGCAATTAGGTTAATTGGCTCTATTGCTTAAGTTTTGCACTTGTTGATTACCTGTAACGATAGGAGGTGTGTAAACACTTTGCTTCCTCTGCTTTGGCGATGGAGTTGGAGCGGTGTGTACCTCCAACACCTTTTTTTCAGAAAAAATATTGAACGAATTCAGTCACTCACACACAAGCACAAAGGTCCCCTCTCAGCATTCATGAACTTTTTGGAGCAAGTGTTGTCAGTGAGCCCATGTCAAAGCAGACACAACACACCAGACTGCCCCTTCCTTCTTAGCGATGTTGACAAACTGTATATGCTCAGTTAAGCATATTGAGAGAAGACTCAAACCAAGGTAAATATTGACAATGCAATTGTACCCGAAAAAGAATAAAACCAATATCGCTAAACCTCTGTGCACCTCCAATCCACTGAATAAAGACAAAGATCTCCCGAAAAAGCTAAACAGACAGTTGGGGCAAGTGCTGTTAGTGAGCACTTACGAAGGCCGGCATGGCACACAAGGGGGTAAGGTGATATTTTTTTACACGCTGCACCAGGTACTCATTTAGGCTGAGCCCACCTCGAGGAGGCTCAGGACCTGGTTCAGATATTCGTCACCGGTGTTGGCCATGAGTGCGAATCAAACTCGGGTCGCCAGCCTCATAGCACAGTGCACTCACATCGATGCCACCACTCACCCCAACTTCACTCAACACACGCACACAGTGCATGGACCAACATTTAGATCAATTACATTATCTTTGCATCATATGTTCTGTGAGTTAATACACTGCAATTTCTGTGAAACAAACCCTAATAAGAAAACCGTAGTTTTTATCACCACATGGCTCGCTGGGACCATTACCGTCTGCGGTTCCTGGTTTCTATTCTCTTCTGCTGTACGGGAAAAAAGGAAAAAGTTAAATCACCCTTAGCAAGGTTCTGCACAGACATCGCATTAAAGACAAAAGGCAGAATTGAGTTTAAAAAAAGGAACCTTTCTATATTTACTTATTAGCTCTTCTTTTACACATTTAAATTAAGGTCATGTGAACTTTATTTTTTATATTACCCACCTCGTATTAAAGTTACAATCCTTTGAACACAATATTTAGTATTTCTAATTGAAGAGCTGCTATCTTCTGCAGTAGCCACCGCAGTTTTGTGGAATTTTTTTGTGCTTGCATTTGATACAATAGGACAACGGTTTGAAGTTAATTATCAGCATTTCCTACAATTGCCCCACAATACTTGATTCTAACTCTTGCCTGATAAGTACTACAGTAAACGACACCAGGGTGAAAATTCCAACATTATCATCTTGAAACAAACCTGGTATACCAATGTTAAGTCATCTCCCATTCAACAATGGAAGAGCCTCAAACATGTCTTTGTTTTCCTAATTTTGGCATATTGGATTATAAATCACGGTTTGCATTAATATTTCACCATCTAATATATCATTCATTAACACAAAAGTAGGTAGTGTCCTGCCGTAGAACATCAATAATGTAGCGGGACATACCTGACGTCTGGGCATTTGTCAGAACAAGATTCGCAGGCGTCGGCCGTCTCCTTCGAATCTACAAAAAGGTTGCATTTAATGAACAGCACACACCCACTGCTCTTAACGTGCCATTAAGCCAGGGGCACAAGCCACACTTTTCAAGTCGGGAGTGTCCCACTAGCGAATGGTTACCGGCGGCTATTGGCCAGATGACAGAGCATCGACAATGTTTACCCACCGCTATGTCACGGACAATTAGAGTCGTACCGTACTATACAACAGTTATAAAAAACACTTCTGGCTACTAACAGAACTGAACCTACGTTGTGTGCGCTGCTGTGAATTTAAAGGTTTCATCACGAGCGTAACCAGCATGTCACCTTGTTCAAGGGAGAAAAAGGCAGACTCAAACATGCCATGATTGTTATCCAAACATGCTGCCTCTCTTTGCCATACCCAAAACATGTTGGGGGAGTATACAGACGTCCATGCCACCCAGTGACAATATTATTACAAAAGACCCAAATTGTCTCCATTATATTATCAATTGGATGACCACTCAAATCCACTGCGCCATCAATTGAAAGGCCATACCCCTGGTAACAGGGGGACAGTCTCTGTAGATGACGACCACTGACAACATTCCAGTTATATACTTATTTTACGAATCCCCGCTGGGATGCTGAGCGGAACCAGCCCCCGAACGGTGTCTGAACTCGCAATATTCTGAATACCAGTAGAGCACTAACTAGTGCCACCCTTCCACGTTACACTCGCATGTTGCACAAACGATTAGCACGGTTGGCTACCTACGGTGCAAAAGAAGTTCAGCATACGTACATATATATTAGTTAATCTCACATGGTTTCGAGAAACCATGGCAAGCCAGCAGAAATCTCCAACTTATGGCAGAGACTAGAATTGAGATATTCCTGCTCTCCCCCCAACCCTTCCACCTCCTAGACAGGTGGCGGCATCAAGCACGGCCGTTTACCTGCTCAGCAGAGTCTGGGTCCAAGTGGTCGTGCACGGCTGGCGTGGAGAACTGCAGCTTCTTCGGACTTTTGGGTTCCATGGTGAAATCCGGCGAGAGGAGCGGACGCTCACCCCGGCTTGGCGCTGCTGCCCGGGGTGCTCACGTGCCCGGCAGCCGGCCTCTGAGAGCGCCCTGCCTTTGGGTCCTCATCCACAATTGGCGGAGGACCTCTCCCAGCCGGTCGATCTTGGGCAGGCTAATCCCCCCCCCCCCGGAGGACTAAGATATTAACGCTGCTTGCTCGGACACACACACACATCCGAATCTGACGTCACCCACATCCTCCCCTCGCCATCCGCCCCGACCACCCACCTCATCGGATTACGTTTCCGCACATCAGTAAGCAAATAGGACACCCGTCTGCCATAACAGTTATAAGCAGGTGTGATTTCAGCACCGAAATCTGAGCCCACTCCTTTTGCACCCAATTACAGCACCCGCAGCTGATGCCTTTAAAGTGCAACGGATTGAAGTTTAGCCTCACAAAAAATATGGTTCAGAAACTTCCACACAATGGCAGCGTCCTGACAGAGCCTCGCCCTTTCAATGAAAATTGCTGGCAGTTATCAATTATTCAAAGCAGACGCATATGGCCTAGCAGCTGATAGACCTCACACTGACATCAACTATTATGATTAACTCCTTCGTATGAAAACAGCATTATATAATTGATATTTTGTCAGCAAGCCACGTTGACAAATGAGCACCACTAGTGATAATGCATTATGGAATAAGCTGGCTGGCAGTGCACTGCTTCTCATGCTCAATCACTACCCACTTTCTCCTTCCCTCTCAGCCTCATTGTTCAACTCCCCATCAACACCGCTTTCATCCCAAGAGCACTGGAGAAAAAGTGTTATCGAGCAAAACCACTTCAACAGGTCTCACCCCCAATTAGACACACACTCGCTTCACTACCTTGTCACCTCATCTACTCGAGCAAAATTTACTTAATCTGGCTCTAGAAACTAAGGATTATAATAGATAAAATATAAATTCAAATCTCTCATTAAAAAAAAACTTGTGGTCTCCAGATTCTTGTAGAATGTCCACATTCCTATGGCAAGGTGGCCGATTTCCCATAGGCTGGACGAATGAGCCAAAATCCACAAATTGGATTTAAACTGATGAACTGAAGCGGTGAGCAGTGGGCAATAGTAAAGACGATGCTACTGTTGCTGCCATAAATCAAAACACTAAAATATATTGATTCTTATTAGAAACCAAAGATTGTATCGTCTCCACATGTCGGTCAGTCAGGGTTTAAGTAATTAATGCACCAATCAGTAAAAATGTAAAACAAAACTGTAATATGCATATGTAAGCAACCTCAATTACCAACAGGCACCAACTGAAGGGCAGCGATTATGTTTTAGAAACGGCAGAGGGCACTCGTCGTTTGCTGGAATTGACCACTGCTGTGCATGGCCAGAGAAGGCACTGCAACCCAGAGCATCACACTGTAGTCCAGTAGTAAACTCTCCACCGTCGTTGTGAAAACGCACGTGATGAAGATCTTAAACCCCAGTTCGTACGCCTTCAGTGTCCGACTTGGCGAGTTAAAGTTGGTCTTATTGGAATGACAACGGTGATCATTTTAGAAAGCTCCTAAATGTAGACCTACATGCAGTTAGCTCTTAAGTTATATACAGCATTTAACATAATGCACGAAATCAACATTAGACCTGGCAATTTAACTGCCATTAATTTAACAAAGAGTCAGCCTACCAAAATGGGTGTTTTAATACCGAGACAAAAGTTACCAAGGTATTTATTTTCAGTTGTCAAGTACTGCATTGCCAAGAGCCACAGAAACCCCCCAATTAAGGGAAAATCAAATAAAACAGCAAAAATATGGACATTTGTCTGTCAAGAATTTGCACAAAAAAAATCACAATAACCCAGGTCTTCTTTCATGAGGTTTATTAGGATTACATTTGTCAAAACAAAATGCAATCTATTCATATGCAGTGTACTCATTCACACATTCATTTTAAAACAGCTGAACCCAAATAGGAATCAAATACTGTAGCACACACACGGGTGAGGGCATTTTACAGATATATATTAAAGCATTAGATACAAATCATTTGTGTCGAAAAATAAAATGGGTTTAGGAGGTGCATGCGTCACCATTCTACATTTAATCTCAAGTACCGTCCACATCACAATGCACTCATGGCGCTGCACATTCATAACGCTGGGCGACGAATAAAATAATAAAGCACACATCCGTTATTTATTGTCCATGAAGTAGCATTAATAAATACACATACGGAAAGACGAAAACATGTTCAAAAATAACACTCTGACAAAGATCAAAACAGCAGCATGTTCCGAATACAAGTGCACAACTATTGGGTTACAGTAGGCACACACACGCGCGAGCAACTGTGAAGACATTTACAGCAGTGAAAAAACCATGGCAGTATTGCACAAAACACCCAATGCTTCCCATATGATATAATAAAGCCCAAGTATAAACTATGAAGGAACCAAAAACGTAGAACCTGCATTTACGATTTTTAGCGCCACAATTATATTCTCATAAATTATAAAAGCATATTTATTAAATCTGAGTGTTAATTGTAAGTCAAGCTGGCCAAAGGGCACAAAAGCACCTCAGCACTTTTTAAACTCAGTACAATTTAATGCATTCAAGTCACAATGTACAGACACAAGGCACGTTGCAAAATATTCAATGTAAGAGGCATATGAAAGCAATTTCAGCTGCAAAACTGACTTGCTCAAATCCTTAAGCAAGGTATTAGATATTATGAAGTGTACTTTTTCTTCATCCAGTCCCTGTGCACCAGCACTTGTGTTAGAGGGAGAGGTTAATTGAAGCCAAACTACTTGATGCAGTTGCGTTGCCGCAACAACCTGTGGTATTTTCTGCCAATAAAATTTCCTTTAAACAGTTTTTTATCAGTCTTACAAGACATTGTAAACTTTCAAAACACGAAAGTAGCAATATTTACCCGAATTGAAATCTACTTTTAAAGTGATTTCTTTCAATCAACTGTTTAGTGTTCACATCAAGGAAAAGGTTGTTGCCAGAAACTACCCCAGAGCCTTGGCGTTAAGGCACAAAAAGGTGAGACACAAATAAACATTGCTGCCCACAGATAATCTGACCAGTCTCTTCCTCAGAAATCAACACCTCTCAACCCGTTGGAAAGCATTTGTAACAATGCACACATATTTCAAGTCTCAATATAAAGTGTAAATAAAATGTCAATGAAGAACATGAATATCATCTTAATTTTAAATAACCAAGCTGTCTCCAAGAACATAAAATAGGGAAGCACAAAATACCTTATCACTCATTTGAATGTTACGTTCCACAGAATGTGTAATGCAGGTAAACTGCTTGTTGCTATCCATTTTTATAAACACGCAAGAGGCTTTGCTAAAGTAAGCTGCTGGCTTCTTACATTGGCATCAATTTTGGCTCTGGGTTGAATATGAATAGATGCAAACCAGACCCAGGCATACCCAGCTGGAGCATAATCCCACCAAACAAATGATGGGGCACAATCCCACACTGGCAGAATGGTGCGTCAACAGCAGGAAAAACACAAGTTGCTAAGTGATAAAACCCCTCTGTATGCCACCCTAGGAGGCAACATTACCTTCATTTAGGGACAGCTTTCAGAGAATGCTGCAACTTATTTAAATTACAGCAATACCTCTTGTCGGCAACCAACTTATCAGTGTATCTCACAAACGCAAATAAACATCATGAATGACAATATCCAGTGAGTACCACACATTAGTGGAGCTGGGATAAAGTAGGCAGTATTTAGTGCAAATTATGTAACAGTGTCTTCAGAGTAAATAGCGTTGTGATCTTATAAAGTTATCTTCCAAGCAGCCTTGACACCTTGAAACAAAACAATTCACAAGTTAAGATGAGAATACAAACCTATTACATTATGCGTATTAAAACATGTGCATGAAACACAGGTTAATCAGTCTGAATATATCAATGTTTGAATCATTAAAACTTCCATACGCTGTTGCTTATTAAAATTATGCTCGATGACATTTTTGAAAGAAAATATTAAAATTATAAGTTACATTTCACGACGGAGGAAAATCCAAGAGGCCATTTTTGTTTGTTTGAGGGTTCCCGTTTAGAATGTTCTGCCATTACAGTTTTTTTTTTATTACAGTGTGTTTTGCATGAAGGGAACCAGAGTATAGAGAACCCCCCCACACACTTGAGGAAATAGTCAATCCTCAATATACCGAGCCAATTCAGGTGCCCCAGTATTTAAGTTCTTAACGAAACCAGATTATTTCCATAAACACCACATTTAGGCCAATTGCACCTTGTATTATTATTATTTATTAGGACTTTTAAAAAAACTTAACAGCAGCAATGTAAAAAACACCAACAAAAGCACGCAAAATAAACCACAAGCACATGTTTTAACCCACAATGAAATGGCACAGTAATTACGGTGCAGTACTAAACTGGGACTGCCTGGCACATAAACACGTGGTCAGTGCTGCTTTACAATGTATTGAACTTTTTGGCACGGGGAGTGATACAAAAATATATCTCCACAAACAAAAAAAATTGGGGTTCTCAAAAAATGCCCATTTATATGAGAGATGGTCTATCCTCCCATGGTATATTTTGACAAACCCCACTGCATTCACAGCGCCCTAAGAACAATTATTTAAGGGCGATTTATAGAATTGTAATTATTATGTCTATGATCCCCTGGAGTTTACGTAAGGGTCACTCAGTTATCGGTGTAGCACAACAGTCTTACCAGAAGTGCAACTACTCTTCCCCGTCCGTGTTCTTAGGATGTACTGGCTTGGTCGAGAACTTGAATATAGGCAGCAGCTTTTCTACCAACTCCCGTCTGATCTCTCCTACTACAGACTCCTTAATCTGGAAGGAAAGAAAAATCAGAGAATACAAGTGGAATAATTAAAGATGTCTTTAAAGGATATAACGTTGAGCACGCACGCAATACATTTGAGCATTCGTGTATAATCTTTGTTTACACTGAAGCACAGCACATACACAGCATACCCATATTTGGGCTGTGGTTTTAATACACGAGACATAAGGATGTCTGTGGCACGAGCCAAAACTCGCTTGAAAACGGAGCAGTATGTACAGTGAAGAGATACAACCAACTGTAATATACTGAGAATAGGTTTTTCCTCTTTTTTTCTGGCAACAAAACAGGTGTTAAGGGTGTTAAAACACCAAACTGAAACCTTTTACAAGGAATCATGTCTGCATTAACCACAATGCTCGTGGTCAGAATGCAAACAAAATACTCTGATAATATATGCATTGTCCTTGAAACTGATTGGTCCACACAAGAGACGGCTTTCTTTAGAGCCTCGTCTGAAAACGGTGTTATAGACCAGAGGATGCCAAAAGGCATACACAGCCCAAAGACAATGCACTATCATGGTAATGAGAGCTCGGGGTGAGCATCTACATCATTGGATCTCCTTTGCCAGTAGCAAAAAATGATAATAGGTATGTTTTTTCTTTGCAATCTGACCACATGCAGTGGTTAATGCAGACATGATTCCTTGTAAAAGGTTTCAGTTTGGTGTTTTAACATCTTAACACCTGTTTTGTTGCCAGAAAAAAGGGGACAAACCTAGTATCTTATTTTGGTACTGGCAAAGGAGATCCCATGATGTAATATACTGCTTATTCACATCACAATGAATTAATTTAACAAGTATAAACATTTTAGCCACAGAAGTCAGCTTAAGACAGATTTCCACAAGCAGATGTTAAACAGAGTAATGTATACTCCTGCTGCATATGCAGTAATAACAAAGATAATGAAACTCCATGAAGCTATCCTGACTGCAAGACCGAGTGCTTTTAGCGAGCACCAAGGTCGACACAGCTCGCGAGCGAGGGAGCAGGGCAGCCAACTCTGCACACGGCTGCCTATATCATCTTCTCCATACCAACGTTTACGCCACTCGTAAAGTACTAATTTAAGAATAAGTCACTCTAGGGGAGAGGCCCTAAGCACGCGTACTATACCAACTAAAATGTAATCTAGGTTTCAAGGATCATCAAGAGCAGTATGTCAATTGGAATGCCACCACTCCCCCTCCCTCCTCTCACAATACTGTACTTTGACTCCGACACGCACCTTCACATGCAATGAAGTTGCAACACATGACATTGGGACTGGCCAAAAAGAAAAAAAGCGCCGACTGAAGTGTCGACACATAAGCTTCTTTTCCTTTCGATTTGTTGATGTCCAAGTAAAAGATTAAAAGGATGAAAATATTGCACACATGTTCAAGCAGCTGCTCTTTCGTAAACACCTTGTGCTGCAATAGACAAACTTGAAGAAGGTCAATAGTGTTTGGCAAAGAAACACATTTGATGCCATACAAGTGCAATGACTAAAGTCGTTCTAGTTTCAGACACAATAAGAGAACACCACTTGTCTTTACTCCAGTTGTAATGATACTCATGTTCTATACAGCCCAACATCAATAATTGATCATAATTTCAGTTCCTACTCAATCTGTTTGATTGCATACTCTCAGTTTCTTTCGATAAAGTCACATAGGTGAAAAATAAAAATGTAAATAAAAAATATATTTTTATTTTATTTATTAAAATTTTTCACTTATGTGACTTTACCGAAAGAACCAAAGAGTATGGATTCTTGCAGTCACGAAAACTTCAAATCTGTTGAATTGCACTTGTAAATATAAAAAAATATATTTCTTCAAGGCTTATCAGTGCATCTCGCAGACAAATGTATCCGTATAAACCCAAGGCGGCACATCTCAGTGACAACACTGCCATAAATTGTGTCCACCAAACAGTACAGTCGTATATTGTAGCCAGTAGCAATAGATTTGTAAAGGCACTTTCGGAGCAGGACTATAAACCTCACGTAAGGAGAGTGTAGTGCCAAAACGTGAAAGAAAGAAGCAAACAAAACAAATTCTTCACACGTCTGTCACTTCGCGTAAAACGTATGTATTTTTCTCTTGTTTACACATCCCATCGGCCACACAGCCTTCTGGGAGTGCAATATTTCAGCAGAATCGATTCAACTGAAGCAAACTCTGGACCGGTTTTGACATACTTTGTGAACCAATGTGCTACGATAGGCCGTTCGAGCTCAAGAGTAGAAAATGCAGAGTAAAAAAACGTCAATTATTTAACTGTAGGTTTAAAAACTGCGTCGAGGCATAAAATAATGATACCATTGTGCTAACATGTGACCAATCAATAAATACACTGCTGCAATGCTGTGGAAGTCCATTATATTTTATAAAACATATTTAGGTTCAGTTGCTCTTGGAAAAAAAACCTCAAGCTTCACGACTCATCGTTGCTTCATGTAAACGTTTTTTAAGCACAAATGAATGTCGGTTGGTGTTCAGCTTAAGTTTGCCATTCAATCACCCCAGAAGGGTGATCATGGATAGATGACCCTGACGGCGGTTGTGAACACAAACTTTCAAAAGCAAGACAGCCGCACGAACAACAATGCCACCCAGCTCATAAATCTCACCTCGTGCAAAACTTTGGCTATTTCTTTCGCACTGGCAAACTCCTTTTTCATGTCTGGCTCCGGGCCCGAGGATGCCCCCTCGTCGCATTCAGCTTCGGCGGAAGGGAAGGACGACTCGCAGCTTTCTGAGCAGCCCGCATCCACCTCATCCACCACCACCTCGTTAAAGATGGATGGCGAGCACTCGCCCGAGAGGGTTCTCGAAAGGCTCGGACTCCGAGCTTCCGGGCTCTGGAATGACGAGCGGAAGTTTGACGTCTGCGGCAAATGAAAGCACAGCAGGATGTGTACGACAGCCAAGGAAAACAATGCAAAAGTAGATTAACTACAGGCGTGTTCCGATATGGCACAGGCAAAATTGTAAGTCTTTCAAATCAAAGAAGTTATTTTTGTATTTAAATGCACCTTCTAGTAGGTTACGTCATATGCGGTACTTGTGACCATTTGCCAATAGCCTCCTCCAACCGAGGGTGAAATGGTGCTTGTTGTTTAAGAACAATTAAAATAAGTCAGTACAGTACCTTAAAATGGTTGGATGAGGAACGAATTTTTGATAAGGTGTACAAAGTTGTAATTTAACTAAACAAAGCAAACAAATTTTTTTTTTTAAGATGCAGAACTTCAGATCTACAAATGTAAACAATGCACACCAGCCATCTATGGAGGCAAGTTTGTGTATCCAGGGCAAGGAAGCGATAGCTCTTTCCCCAAATCCATCAATGGATACATGTTTAGCGCTACCGACATCGTTAAACATTAAAAACACAAGAAAGGCAGGCTACCAATGGAAAAAATGTAAATCGTATAATAAGAACAAAAACACTGATAAAAGAGTATCAAAGAAGCATTAGCTTCTTGTCAATGAGAAAGGCGGAACACTCCAGCTGTGGCAAATCAAATAAAACTGCACTAAACATCATGTTCTTCAGCTTTGGCAGGTCCAGTATGTGTTTAATATGTAACAATACAGTCAAGTGATGTTTTAATTAAAATAGTCCATTAAATCCTTTCCATATGGTTTAGTCGAGTGATAATTTATACGCAGTTTTACAATACGCATTGCGTTTAAGTAGAATTGATGTTTGCAAACATTTTATTTTCAGATGATTATAAAATATTAATTACTAGCAGGAAGTACCCGGCATTGCCCGGGCAAAAAATACAGACATACACATCGACTTACACACTCTTACAGACATTGGACCCACACACACACATATATATATGGACTAACACACGAACAGAGCGCCACACACACAGACATCGACTCACACATGGACTTAGACACAATAATACAAATATTAATATTGACCAAGCAAATTTAGAAATACGAGTTGTCAGCACACAAACAAAAAATTAAATATTTCCAAGGTGATTATTAAAAAATAGGTTTCTATGTACGCGAGTTTAGCGAAAGAAGCAAGAAAATTGTACTTAACATTGCCGTGGTGAGGCCTAGTCCCGTGCAGAGCCCCCGGCCTCGCCTAGATTTCCCAGCCGGCCGAGGTGGGCCGCTACCCCCCTCCACCATACCCCCACCCATGCTACATTAATACTAAGCGCTATAATATTAATATCTACGGACTCTATAGTAGTAACTGCGCGCATCGGGGTGGGAGGGGGGTAGAGGACATCACACTATGAAGAATTAACCTCAAGCGTTGTGTATTTTGATTGAAATTTTACGTGTAAAAGAAAATGTCCCCCCAGCGAAGGCGTGCGAGTTGGTATGGTTGATCGCGTGCTATTTTATAAATATATAAATTGAAACTGCACAAAATCGCTAAATAAAGTGCTTAAAAGTTAACGGATGGGAAAAATGAATAGCGGCTGGCTATTTTTTTTTTACATAAATCCCACCGTTAGAGAGCCAAATCCCTCACAAGCGTGTACACACAGACGGAGACAGACAGACAATTACATGTATAGGTAAGATGTAAAATTCTTGACAGATAATGATTAAGTTCGCTTGAAAAAAAAGCCAGTGGTTACATTTTGAAGAATGTGTGTTTTGATAAAACACATTCATTCATGTACAAATCCGTTGCCCGACTCGGTTAGCGACTTGCTGCACAAATACTGCAGGCACTATAAAAACAAAAATCGGACTTCATCTCATATCGACTTGTGAGAGGAGCCAAAGATACTAAATTTATGCAAAAAAGACCTTGAACAATTAGGCAGCCATGATGATCAGCTAAAGTCGGAAAACACATCCGACAGTACGCACACCGCAGAGATGGAGTGATGACATCAGCTCCTGTGCAGGACTCGCCGCATGCATTGTTGCAGCGCAGAGTAAAATAATGTGGTAGCGACAGCTCGGGAAAGCACTTCACCGCTAACTAGTCGAGAAACTCTTCCTAAACCAAATTGTGGTTGTTTGGCCTCCGAATAATTATATTATTCTATTCCCAATGATCTTCGGGAAAAATGCATAAACACCAACAGTGGGAGCAGTTGTTGGAAATTGTCACAATGTACTAAGTTGACAACTAACGTGACTGCAGGAATTCATATTCTTTGATTATTTCGGTAAAGTCACGTAGAAAAAAATTTATTAAAAGCAAAAAACCCACGACGTTTCGATCTTCTATCTCCGTGACTTTACCGATAGAACCAAAGAATATAATATACTGTGTTAACACAGAAATCATATTCGGATCCTCAAATCGTGGAATAATGCCTCATTCTTCAATTAACAAATGCTGACTTGAAGAATTTAAGACCCATTTTCGTCTTAATGCATGCAGCAAATAATAAAATATACACTTAAAACCACAGAATTTGTAACCTCCAGTTACATGAACACACTGTAGTGTACAGCTACTGTACGAGCACGTCATGTATAGGAACCGTTGAACACGACTGGTAGGGGGCAGCCTGTCCTAAACATACGTCACACACTGGAAATTCAGTTACAACAGAAAGGCTAATCCTATGACGCATTACACTTCACTGCCAGATTTTAGAGGGAACCTTTGTTGTAACTTTGCCCACATTCAATAGGGCTGGAAGAAGCCCTTTTTCTTTGACCAACTCACGCTGAAGAGAACCGGTTTATTAAAAAAAAAACCTGTGCCATCAGGAATGTGGATGGGTGAATACTTTTTCCACAAAGCCCCCTGGTATTTTGCTCGAAAAGCCAAAAATGTACGAGAGAAAATACAAAACACAGCGACGAGCTAAACGTTCATGCTTTCCTTATCAAATATTTCCTGTCGGCGAATAAGCTTGGCAACAAAACGCAAAGGCAACGCTCCCACAATTAGCCCTAACTGTTGGGTCCGTTCTGTTACTAAGTGCCTATGAAGTCAGGGATGAAACAAAGGAGGTATGGCTAGCACCATGCTCAACCACATTCATCTCCCGGGGGCTGATGTTCACACAACGCATTAAGAACTCGCTTAAAGTAGATTCAGTCGAGGCGTGGCCCTTACAAAACCAGATATGAATTGTAAAAAAATCGGTTAATCTTCATATAGCGAACGTCTCAATGTTGTTTCTGAAAACTTCACGTAAAATGAAACGTATATGAATGCCCAACATGAAGAATGTATACATACAAGCCATTTAGTGTAACATATCAAAGCAATGTACCTTCAGAAACATAATTTACCAAGTATGGCTGAAATTCAAACGCAGAATGCCAAAACTGTAGTGCAGTATGTGAACCATTCTAGTATGGTTCCCACACAAAGATCCCCCTGTATAGCCTTACCATACTGTTGGGGCAAGTGCTGTTAGCAAGCGCCTATGAAGGCCGGCACGAGGGGGTGGGTGACCAACACCACACCAGACCGCTTTTGTCTCCCCAGTGATGATGTGTACACAAGTACTAATTTGAGGCCGAGTCGAGCTAGGGGCGGCCCAGGACCGGTTCAGATAATCACTGGTGTTGGTCGTGAGCAGGAATCGAACCTGGATCGCCAGGTTCGTGGCACAGTGTGCTAACCGCAACACTACCGCTCCCCACCTCCTACACAGACACATCCGTTTACTGGTCAATAGGAGCAGCACAGGCTAAACTCGCAGGGCCTGGGATTGCTCATCCCTGCCCCAAAACAATTTGGGCCATGTGTGGTGTGTTTGTGTGCCGACCTCCTGGTGCAACTCCAGCTCGCGTGTCCTCTCCTCCAGACGCCCCTCCAACTCCATCAGTTCCTTTCTCACCATCCACCTCAACCCACGCAAGTGCTCTCCTTGCAGTCTGGCAACACGGACCCAAGCAGGTGCAACACCCATAATTCAGAACGATACATAAAAAAGGTGCCAATATAGTCTGATGGGTTAACCATAAATTGATGCAAAACCTGCCGACTGTTGTAATTAAGTCGGCGTGTAATTACCTAGTTATATGCTCACAGCTCCCATTACCGCAGTGGAAGCAATTTACAAGGTATTAACATTTGTAAAGATTGTGATTATAGAAGAGATTCATAATGCAACACTTCGGGTTGGCTCATTAAAGACGATACTAAATGATGTTTTACATATATGCTCACTCCTATGTATATATTTACATAAATACAAGTTTTGTATATTATAGAACAAATAAAGAAGGCTAATAAAAAGACAAGCATTAACGATTTGGTTATCCTGATGTATTTGTAAGGTATGTAAATAAACATGGTTGTAACAAATGTGTATTCATGAACTATCATGCTGCCGCACGAGTGAATGAGGTTTTTCACCAACCTTTCTTGCTCACTGAGAGGTCTGCGAATTGAAGCTTGCTGGCTCAAGACGCCAATCTCAAGTTCCGTGAGCTCAACGTGGAAATGACGAACGTTCTGCTTCAGCGCGTGAAGTTCCACCAGCATATGCATATTCTGGAATAACAATAAAAGCAATTCTAAATTAAATTTCACATAATACTGATATGGTTGACCTCAGTCTACAAACCTCTGTTACATGGAATGATTATTGCATACAACATTCATTAACCTCAACCATCCCATTTAAGTTTAAGATTCATTTATTAGAAAATAACCAATTTCAATGAGAAAGCAGGTGCCTACTATATTTTATCGGTATCCTGGTCCAGTGGTAGAGCTTTTGGCAGAGGTTAGCGGTTACAATGGGACAGGCCGACCTGGTTATTGCTGTAAGTGTATTGGCCAAACAAATACATACTTTTCTGCGTCAGTGGACGTAAAAAAAATCCCCCCCCCCACATAATTTGCATGCCATCATTCCCTACCTGGCACTGGGCTATAAAAGTGGTGCGAATAGAAAAATAACTAAATTATTCTAGTATATTAATTATCCCGAATATAAATACAATTGTAGGCTGCATGATAAATGCATCACAGCTGTCCGTGCTTTGTTAGTTCTGCATTTGATGTTTTATTTATGTGCATGCCTGTAGCTTGTGACTTAACTTGCACATTTTTTTTTGGGGGGGGGATCTTATTCCCTTATGTCTTTCATTTATTAACCGTGTCTATCCCAGGGCTAAATTTCAATTAAAAAGTAGGTGCTAATTTAATAAATGAGTACTGTGAAAAATAACATAATATGCAAACCCTTACTGCACCTGCACGTCAAACGTGGACAGCTTGTTTGTCGAGGTCCTGATGTCAAAGAGGATCTTATGCAGCTCGGCCTCAATTTCTGGTCTGGAGAGAGATGGCCGCATGGGGAAGTGGTATAGAGGAGAGGTGACCCCAGGTGTGGTTGGGTGGCTATGGAAATCCTCAAACTGGCCAGGCTGTCCACACACGCTGCTGCACCGCACCCTCGGGCAATAGGCCTGGGTTTGCAAAGCATGGCAGCAGGGAATGGGGCGGTGACACTGAAAGCAGCAGTTTTGGCAAGACTGGGCTCTTTGGAGAGGCGATGTGTTGCACCCCAGTCCGGCATCCAGTGAAACGGTTCTGTAGAGGTTGGTGTGATCTATGGGCTGGTTGTGTTGGGGCACAAAAATCACAGACCGACAAGATGTCGTTGCAACCCTGTCCTGTAAAGAAACTGGTGCTTGAGGCAAAGTTTGCTGTACATCTTCTGAAAAGTGGGTCATATCTAAAACAGGGGCAGACATCTGCTTGATTAGCCTTGGCTTTCGCATGCCGATAGGCTCCTTCGGTTTGTCTTCTTCGGTGGTGTTATATTTGAATGTGAAAGCCACAGGGCTACAGGACATTTTGTGATCCGGTGTCATTTGAATGTTGATAGTTGAAACCACCTTTGTGGGACTAAGAAATGGACATTGTGCATGCTCCAAAGTGAGGGTGCTATCTCCATCATGACATTCTACAGGATCTAGGGAAACGGTGGCCATCAGATCATCCACACCAAAAGGACTGTTTGATCCTTGCAGGGTCCTCACTGGTTGTTTCATTGCTTTTCTGAAGGACAACCTTTGAAGTGCAGATTCAATATTCTCATTTATAGGGAAATTTTCAGTTTGTGCATCTCCACTTTCATGAGACTTAGCAAGCAATGGGTGTTCTGTTGCCATGTCCTTGTGACGTTGAGAATCATCACCATCATGGCCCTCTGCTCCAGGCTGAGGGGTGAAATTACACTCGCCCACTGCGATGGCTGTATCTCGTTCCGCACACCATTCTTCCGAAGCCGACATTGGGAAATTAAAAAAACTTTCTTTTTCAGGGCTTGCTCTTGAATTACCTTTATCAGAGGCCATTTCATTTCCAACAGCATTCTGTGGAGAATTATGTCCTGCCACATTCTTTACCGAATTTACACTACCCTGAATTTCAAGTCCAACACAAGGAGGCACGAGTTTTAAAGATTCATTGTAAATCACATGATCGGGCTCCACATATTGCATATCCGACACTTGACAATGCTGCAAAACATCACTTGCACTCCGCTTGGACCCACCGGAGTCCGTTATGGATGCAGACTTCTGTAAAAAATGTGGCGAATACTCGGCAATACATTCTTCACACTGTGGCAGTGCGGGACTTGTGTTTGTGTTTAATTCTGCATTCCTCACAGCACATTGGTTTGCAGCTGCATCGGTTTTCGTTGAGTCACAAGAATGGTGGTCATGCTTGCATTTTTCAATCTCAACCGGTTTTGTGTCCTTATCAGCAACTGAATTGTCATCATCAGACCCTTCGCCTCGTGGGTTACTTTCAGTGTCACTGCTTGGAGAACTATAAATTGCAGACACAGATGGTTTGTAGTGAATGGCAATGCCCACATCATCAGAGGGCTGCGTCTCGGAGGGCAGGGTCAGCGTAGTCTGGCTGTCAAAACTCTCCGCACTGCTGCCCATTTTCCCCAGATATGTTGAATGCGTCTAAGCAACACAAATAGAAAAATAGGTGAGCAACAACCAATAAATCACATACTTTGGATTAAAAACATAAATTGTGTTCATTTACAACCACAGTGGCCAAGTATGGCTTTCATTATGGATTACAAAAAAAAACAGATGACCCCCATGGAAGTTTTGAGAACGTGATGTTCGTATTCAACTTGACTTTCATGAGCTGATTTGTGATTAAAGTGGTATGCACTGCACAGATGGGTGCTGCCAAAGCAGGAGGGTACTTAAAAGAGGCACTGCATGCCTCACGTGCGAGCGCATGTGCTAAGAGACGAGATCTTTCGCGTAACATATAGATGGTATCGTCACATAGCCAAGGACATGCATTTTTCATTTTAAAAAATATTAGATTTAGCTTCATATTATTTAACAAATGACAGGACTAGTTCAGATATTAGCCATCACCAATAATTAGACTTTATTCAGTAAAATACAACAACCACTGCATGACTGCTCCCACACCTTGATTTTTTTCGGAGTAAATGAACATTAACGCACTATTGAATTAACCCCCCACCTCCCCTTGTTATGATTAAGAGCTCGGTTAGAGTTCCGATTATTATTATAATTTTTTTAAACACAATTTGTACTGGCCTGACCCGTCTGTTACAATGTATTTAAGTCACATGCTCAGAGGGATTTTTTTCTCTTCCTCTTACTGTATTTCCGTCTTTCACCATAGCTGGTGAAAAAAGAAAAACCCGTGTCGTCTGAACCATGAACAGCTGTTTAAAAGCCAACAAAGACAAACCTCTGATGGTTTGCATAAAACTTTCCTCTTCACCTCATTTCTGATAAGTGGAATTTAAATAACAAGTTTCTAGATAAATAGCTGAAGTCACTTAAAATATCCATGTGTAACCAAACTAAAACTTTTCTATTCAACATGTAGACCTGTAAATGCTGCCGAACAGTTTAATGCAAAATAATACAAGCGCTAGATATAGACGCAAGAGCTCTGCCGTCCTTAAGATTCTTACCTCAAAATAAATTATTATAAATCAAATACACTTCCTCATGGGATCCAAAATCACATCAGAGCGGGAGGCTTAAATTGCCTAGAGTCCAAAGTGGCATTCAGGCAAAAAGGGAGGGGGCCATGTGAAGCATTGCAGGCTTGGTAGAATCAGCAATTAAATATATGGCCAATACATTTGTGTAACTATTTAAATGGAAAATCTGCTCGATACCGGTTGGCAGGCATCAGCCCCAACACCAGGCGGGCAGCATCACTGGCATCTTAAATGTATAAAAAGATGCATATTGCGCAAAAATGGCCAGATTCCACCCCAATTCTAGTGGGGAAATCAGATTAAAATGGGAGATAGCATCAGGCCTTCATGGCCATAGACACAGTGAAACAAAGAGTAAAGCTACGTGTACAGCCTTGGCACTGTATAACAATTTGTTGCGCTGTGCGGCGCAGCTCTCCCCCCACTGAGACCAGCACGGACTCGGAGAGAGCACGTGGGTGACATGACTGATGTATGGACCAACAGGAGTACAACACGGCTTACTGGGACCAAATGGGACTACCGGTCAGAACAACAGGACCACCGCCGGGACCAGAATGACGATTCCTGCAGGAATCTTCCAAGGTGGAATTGTACGAATGGAGAAAAATATAACAATCACGCATAAATTGTCCGGCTCCAATAGAAAACAACTTAAAATGCACAAATTATTGCTCAATGCTAATATAACTTGTACGAGTACTCATTTTATTTTGTAGCAGAAACATTACCAATAACATGTCTGCTGTACTCTGCTTTAAGGCTGTGTTGGTGGTAATGCTAGTTTTGCATTCTACATAATTGCAGACTACTTTCTGATGCTTGAAAGCCACAGCTCAGCACAAATTGGTCTATTCTCGACAACAATGCAAATTGGCACAGTACTGGTATGAGCATTATGGAATACAATCATAACCATGGTCAAGGTGGGATTTCAACCCAACACCTTGATGTGTAATTATACCCAGACTTTGGAGGTACTCACTGGGTGTTTTACACACTACCCAACATACAACCCATCTTCATAAGTAAAAGTAAAATTTGTTCAACTATTTGTAATGGTCCCCAAAACATAGTAAATCGTCCGTTTCTTTTAAATAATTGAATTTTTTATTACATCCGTTTAAGAAAAAAAAGAATAAATATAAATCACTACGACTAGGATATAAAAAAGCAGAATCACATTGCTTAGTTTCCATACTTTTAGCATCTATAAATACCTGTATGCTGGTCATTGCAATACACTCCGTGTTGATGTCTTCAAATCCACTGCTGTCAGATTGACCACTGTTGGCTCTTAACAGCATTTCGCCAGCATAGAGACCTAAGGAAGAATGCAAGAGGCTTGCGTCATAACGCAAAAAACCTGCTGGTGCAGATTACACCCTCAACACACCCACTCTTACTTTAAACAAGAATGCACATTTTCATCACCCATCGAGTGCTCCTATCAAATAAAAAAAGTCAAAGGTAACTCCAGTCTCAAACCAAGCACTAGGAAGCGACCGAGAGCCAGTGATTAAAAAAAACTGTTATGGCTAGTTACTTAAGAAAACAACCACTAAACTTTACACGAATTATGTTTATAGGTTGCACTTTTATTGCACTAAAACTGGTGTAAACAAGAGGTATATTTAATTAATAACTATAAACAGTACGTGGGTCGAAAGCAGGAAATAGTCAAATCATACAATAACAGTAATTCCCAACTTTTGTCGATCCACTGCAAAATTAGGGCCTTGATGGGGTCTATTAGACCAAGAGAAGACTCTGGTCCACAATTGCTTCTGTGCGCCAACCACTGTGACGTGCAGCATGGGAAGCTTCAATCGGCATGCACGCGTATTCTTTACGAAAGACCTACCATCACCAGGTCAACGCAGAAGTTCCTTGGCGCAATGGTATTCAACTCGTAAGTTAAGCAAGGAAGTCTCCCTGCTCAAACCAGTCCTGGTGTGGTTACTCGTCTCTGTTGACAGCTCGGGGTCAATTGTGAAAATTCCACATTTCCATGGCAGGGGCCAGTGACTACCCAAAGAATCGGCACCCCGTTCACGTCCCACAAAGTGGCACTCAAAAGTCAAACGCATTAATGCAATGCGTGTTATAATAGGCTCCTGTAGAAGAATGCGTGGTCAATTCGGGGACTGTACATAATACAATCGAGGACATCTTCAACGAGACGGAAGGCTAAGATTATGTCTGACGAAGTTTGATCTCATGCTGGCAGTTTAACTCATGTAATAAATGTCATAGTTGAACTCAAAATTTTATAGGGTTTCTTTGAATAATACTAAAGTGGTACATTCTTGCATATGCAACATCTGCTATGTGGACAAAACTAACTTAATAAGGGAAAACACGATGCTGGAGGCAAAATAGCTCATCTCATGAAAAAGCATTAATGGATACTGCAACAGTACATATTGCATTGCAAATTATATCTTGAGATAATTACACTTAAGTATCTCTGCAATTCGTGTTTAAAACACCAAACAATAAAAAAAAACTGACAGATGGCAATTACAAATTCCTTAGACAGGCATTTAAAAAAAGAAAAAACCAGCAAAACAGGAAAACCTGGTCACGTTTATCTATATTTGACACTTTTTGGTATTCTGGTCAAGTTTTACAACTGCAGTTCTAAAACAAACAAATTTGCCATTCTTCAATATTAAAAAAAAATGCGATTCTTGGTATAAACCATAGGGAAAACATGACGAAGAATAACTGAAAGCCTTGAGGTATGTTTGGGCAAACATGACATTCCTGAGAACAATTAAACATTCCGGGAAATCGAGCGAACATGAATTAACACTACAATTCAACTGCGGTCTTTACCATATATAATATAGTTCAGTAACGCTGCCGATAAAGCACTCTACTCGATCGAAACATTGGGACTTTAATGTCAAATGGAGCTTTACGTGCCTCTCAAGTGGATCCAATAATTACAATTTTGAGCCATGTCAACAACAGGCTTTCTAATAATATAGAAACAAAAATTCAACCAATGGCTCGGGGCTGTTAACAGAAATTGGCACAACTCAAGCTTGTTTTGGGAGGCAACATTAAATTGTGTTGACTCGATAAGGAAGCAAACTATGCTGTTAGTCAGCAAGTTAAGTTGCACCAACCTTGCCACTACCTTGCTCTGGTTGTGAAACACGTTTTAGGTGTAACGAGCATCATGATTCGAAGGCTGAAACAAGCACCATATGGCTTAAAAACTAAAAAAAGGAAACCTAGATATTAGCATCTTAAAAATACGTGTCCAAGAGCATTAATGTTCACATAAATAAGACAGTTTTATGCATAAGTAGGCTGAACTAATAAGTGTCGACTGCACTTACCAAAGATGCACGTAATATTACCAAAAGCACACTGAAGTTGGCAGAATAAGTGGCAAGACATTCACGATGAGGCCAAATTAAGATCCAACAAGATGCATGCCTCAAAGAAAACACTGCTCTGTGCTAACACCCAAGACACATTTAAAACGATTACTTTCAAAGTGTCCATGAAAATGGTCTTAAAGGAATTCACCACTTTACTTCAAATGTAGTTATTCAAGATAGATCCAATGAGATGTAACATCTTGCCTTTAGAAAAGCCCCCCCCCCCCCCCCCCATGGGTGCAAGTGATGGATTTATCTTTATAACCAATTTAGGCAAAGCAAGTAAACAGGATAAAATCATATTTGGGCCATACAACGGCTTGCTGTTGCAATCTGGGTTATAGGGTATATAAATCACACATCTTTACAGCAAGCTGTATTCTTAGTTAAAACGATGTGGCATTCATGAGGCGAGTTAATAACGTTTATCAAGTTATGTCTCCTCTATATTCTAAGATCATACAGATAATAATAAAAAAACACTTCACAAACCACCTGTGGGGGAGGGGGGGGGGAAGGGGGCGTACTTTCATTTTAAATTTCTCCCATAGAAACCAATGTCAGGATTGGTGGTGTACCCACACACTTGTATACATTCTCGACATGCCCAGTCTTGGCCATAAGGGGCCATCCTTTAGTACGTACGCATGGAGGGGGGAGTTAACCCAAATGCGTATGCTTGCATATGGGGGGGGGGGGGGGGTCTACTTACAATGTATGTACGCATAGCAAACGGGGGGGGGGGGGGGGTGATGCTGTCTACATTGGCCTTCGAATGAGCCACAGTTCAGTTTCTTCAGCTGTCAGACAAGTACTGCCAGGAGAGGTAGGACTATGGGAGAGGTGTCACTTGTATGACACCGTACCCCTGACTGCAGCTATCACGCAACTCAGCAAAATAAGTGGCAAAAAGGTACGCAACTTAATTATTGAATGCAGCCAGCGGTGGACTGTTTGGCTTAAACACCTTGATCGTTTTTGCGTGGATTAAAAATCGGCCGTTCTACAGGATTCGAGGGGGGGGGGGGTGCGTCAGGCGTACGTACGCAGGTGGGGGGTGTAAAAAGTTTGCGTGCGTACAGGGAAGGGTCAAGTTGACAGATTTTTGCGTACCTAGTAAATGTATGGCCCCTAACCACAAACTCCACCCCCACAATTTGGATATCAAAATCAAATTGAAGACTGCTCTCTAGAATCTGCATGTTATTTTAATCCTAAAAATGGTTTATAGTTCACACATGATACTTAAAAATGTCGACAGCTACAAATACGCGAGTGGTCATTTATAAGCAAGTTAATCATTAAAATCGCTATCATTCAGTCTTGCTCCCACCATATCCGAAAGCTCAATCCCCCACAGCGGGGAGGCAGAAGTTTCTGTATGTTTTGTATATCAAACATGGGATGTGCATTTGCCTGCAAGTTGTGTGCACGTCACTGTAATTTTATTGTGTATGTGTTATGTTTAGAGTGCACATGCGTGTATTATGCAGTACTATATATACATACATGGGCAAACCTGTTCAAGTGTACTGTGCACACGAAGTATCGTGGGCAGCCTATTATATAGACTGTGAAATGATACTGCCCTAATCCTCGCCCAGGCATTCACCACTCACCCCTCACCATTATAGATAATATAGTGGGAAGCCCATTGACATTCAGACATGCTCCTGCACACTCCCCACCCTCCTCCCCCAGTCTCACTGCCCTTCTATCTAGTTTTTTTTTCAGGAGATGCAAGATGTTCGTCATGATGCCTTCAGAAATTAGTGAACGAAATCCCCCCCTCACCCAGACAATACCAGGAGTACAGCGAGAAGGAAAGAAAATGTAAGATACCTCTTTTGCATTTTGGCAACGTATGATGAAAACTGCTGGCAACGTTAGCTGCACCCTCATCTTCATTGCTCTGGATCTGGAAAAAAGTTCAACCCAAGGTATTCCTTAGCAAATAACAAACAATACTTCAATTTAATGTTAGAGGAACAGGCTGAAAATACAAGGTTGAGCACCAAACATGGATAATGACATGAGTGGCTTTTTTATTTTATACAATCCATTCACAACATACACAGATCACCATTTAGTCTTACGGACTGTCAGTGCTAGTGTATAGCAAGTACCTATTAAGGCCAGAACGCACAAGAGGCAGTGGTGTAACAGCACCATGCAAGGCTGCCTTTGTCTCCCCAGTGAGGATGTTGACACACCAGAGCAGGTATTACATTTTAAGATGTCAACCAAGACTTGAGGGGGCAAATGCGGATGTAAATTCGAATTACCATCGATTACTATGGGATTATAAGCACGTTAAAGTTGGTCACATTAAATACATACCACCCCCCTCTCGCCTTACCAGAACCAATATCATTGCTTTTTTTATAGCAGGAACTTAACTGCATTGTACAGTGTTGGGAAAGTTACTTTAAAATACAGTGCACGTGGTAACCGTCTAAAAACATCAAGGTTAGACACTCGTGAAAAAAAGGGTACAATTTCTGCTCGCAAAAAGTTACTTACGATGATTTTTTTTGTACAACCCTTCGGGTAATAATACCAAAAGTTCCTTTAAGAAATTGTACTCATCAAAAAAGCAAACACAAATAACTATTACCTGAACACGGTGCTCACTTGTATGCACACATAGTACTGACGTGATGTACATACGTACACACACGTACACAATATTGCAATACTTAACTTAAGTTTAAAGTCAGAATAACTACTGCACTGGCTCAAGACTTAACTATTGCCTGAACACGAATAACTAATTAGCATTGAATATTTACAAAAAACACTTTGCAATTAACTCAATTTTTATGACTATTAACTACATGGTTATAATTTAACAGTCAACTGTGAACAACTGAGAAAGATTAGCGAACAATGGTCAAGATTAATAATGGATAATGCAGCCAAGGAATGGACCAGCAGTGGATTGACGATGGCCAATAGACGAAATATACCACTAATAACCACAAACTAAAATTAAATATGCATCATAATTACCATGTGAATTAAATAGAAATGAAAATCAATACTAATAACAACCTCATGTACTTGCTAGAATGTCACCATCATATGCAAGGGTCTTTTTCATGCTTTATGCATCTTTCTGAGCACAGGGCTGGGATGACAACTAGGGGGGGGGGTATTGACGGGTGTTCTTTTTATATCACCATCACCTGACACTTATCCATATAAATAACTTTTAAGAGTAAAAATTTCATAGTGGTAAAGTTACTCATAAAAAAAGTCAAGAACCATGAAACTGGAAATCTCACCCAAATAAGCAACTTTTCCTGGGAAATACAATACTTTTCAAAAGTTAATTCCCAACACCGATTTTACAAAACAGTGAGACGGGACGACTCGAGTGCTCTCTTACCTCCTCAATGTCAAAGGACTCCTTCTGCATCGCCTCCGCAAGTGGTGGACGATGTGAAGGCTCGACCTCGGTGTCTGGAGTGGAGGTTAGGGGTTTCCTGGGCCATTCTTTCCGCTCCGGACAAGCTACGGCATGTAACGGTGTTTTGGGACCAGCTATTGATTCGCCGCACACCACTCCACCTACAGACGTGCTCCGATCGCTCACAGGCACCATGTCCGCCACAGCAGTGCTCGCTTCATCCTGCTCCAAATTACCAGCCGAATTGTCGCTTTGAACGGTCACTACTTCACACGGAGAAGAATAATGCCTACTTGAAGATTCTGTTTCCAAGGGAGAGGCACGCCGTAAGTCAGGCTGCGGGAGGCTCGTGTCGACAGACATAAAAACAGGCGTGTCATCTTCTGAAGCGGGGAAGATGACCTCTTCAGTCAGGGGATCCAAACAGAGCCTTTCAGAGAGACGCGTTGATAACCTTTGCAAGTTGTCTTCTCTCAGTTGACGTATGCGCCCTGCTGGATTGTTCTCACACTGCTCATCGCCTCCCATTGCTGTAGTCGTGCAACTTTGCGGCGCAGGGGTCTTGGATTTCTTATGCCGGGCAGCACTCGCGGAGTCTGGCGGAGTGCGGGCTTGAGACAGGAGCGTGCGTCGCTTCTGCTCCATATCCGAAGGGCTGCTCAGGCTGCGTCGAGTGCGGACGGTGTTCAGGAGCTTCGTGGCAGCCTTCACCGTGACACCCCCCGTGGCTTCCTCGGTCTCGGGCGTCGAAGGGAGGGTGCCCGCTGCCTCTTTCATGATCATGTCGACTGGCATGCCACTCACACGCGAGTAGAGGCTTGAAAAGGCGTCTGCGACCGTTGCAAATACTTCCACCTGCCGGAAACGATCTGACAAGAAACAAAAATTGGGATTAGCGTGAACAAATATTGTTACTTCTAAACATGTTCAACGTCTCTTGAATGTTTTGCATATGTTAAAAGCATAAATTATCTTCATTACCAGTGTACATTTTTAACAGCACCTTAATAAATATAAACCATATATCCACTGGTGGATTACCTAGCCATGCGAGTTTTTTTGACCATACTTCACCACACTGTTCAGAGTGAGTCGGTGAAGGGATTCCCGGAATGACTTCAAGGTTTTACCTCGCCACTTCTGTCAGCGGTGGATGAGAATTTAATTCAGGCCACCGGGCTCAGTGCAGCGTGCCAACTACCGTGCCGAATGCTCAATAAAATAGGTAATTGTTTGGGACAGTGCTTCAAACCCATATTCTTCAATAAAAGGTCAGTCACCTTAAACAGAGTATTCTACTTTCCTCTCAAGTGACATAGCTACATAGAAAATACCATAAAATGTCACATTTGAGGAAAAATTCTGCTTTATATGGAAAATGGTTTGTTCATAAAACGCGGGACGGCTCGTGTTACGTAATGTTGAAAATATTTCTGACCAAGGTCCATCCGACCACACACCCACAGCCCAGAATACAATGTGCATTCCACGATTTAACATTACAACTTGCGATTTTTAATTAACCATTTATAGAGGTTATCATAGTTTCGATAAAAAAAAAAAATTGGCCAAGCTAAAAAAAAATACCTTAAATAAAACAATGCTTGAAATACCAAGCACGCAAGTGTGGTGCATGCCAGATTTTACAAGCTTTAAATCATATTATTTACACCAGGCGCTTTAAAAGATAATCCCGATGTTGCCGAACATTAATTAACGTAACAAATTTGTAATGTCTTTTATAAAAGAAACATCACAAATCATTGGACATGCAAAAAATATATTGTAATCTACAAAGGCAAAGGGTTTTAATGCCCAGTTACCAGTGTGTTTGTTGTGCCAACAAAATCCATTACATGTGGCCCTCAACCAAACGTACGGTTGTACGGACTGTCCACATTTCCCCTCATTCGACATAATTTTGAGCTTAGGCAGGCAGCTCATGTATGTTTAGTGGCTAGCACACATCATATAGACAGCATTTTCATTAATTCACATATTATCATCATTCATACTTCTGATGCTAAGATACGCATGTTTGGAAGCACACTCATGCATATAGTATTGTCTATATCAACCCGGGATGGCACGATGTGCCGATTCGGTAACGAAGAGATTCTTACACTTACAAAAATATGTATTGTGGTGGAAGTGAAAATTAATTGGAACTTATTCATATATGTTGCATGTCATGGGTTAAAGACACCACTGGAGCCACTTGAGGCGGTACAACTGACGACAATGGTAAAAAATAATAATCTAACTACAGCCCTGATTTGTAGCAATTTGTAAAATTGTTGAGGGGGGGGGGTAAATCATCCCAATCGTAACAGCCACACAAACAAACAAGTCCCCACACACATACAAACTCTTCAGAAAACCACTGGGTTCCACATTTTACTTCACTCTAAATTAAATAACTGTACTTGGAAATCAATACGATACACATGCTGATAGCAGCGATGCATTGGTGGTGTCACTGTGGGGCTGGCAAATCAATGGATTGCATTAAATTAAAGAAACATTTCAGGTCAAACGTCAACAAAAGCACACGAAGTTGCTTAACGTGACAATTTTTTTTATGATGAATAAATAATAGAAAAAAGTCATCTACAGCCCTTTTGTCAATCAATCCACTGCTGGACGAAGGCCTCTCCTCCTCATTGTTTAACATGCGAGTTGTTTGACCATACTTCGACATGCTACTGGTAAGTAGGCTCTGGTGACGGGGGAGCACCAAGGTGGTGGTTTAAATGGCACACAACTGATGGTAGCCGTGGTCGGAAATAAAAATGACTGGCAGGTTCCTAGAGCAGTGTGCCATCCAGTGCCACTGCTCCACCTTATTACGCAAATAATTCAGTTCATGTCACAAACTTTCTTCATCTAGTCCGTGTAATTATAACAGTTTGTAAAAGGTTTTAGGATTTCTAAATACTTCATGCCACGTGGCATTGATTTGGACGACTGCATCAATTTCTACCAAGTCAATTGCCTTCTCTTATTCTACATTGGCCAGGCACGATGGTATTTGGATCCAATTAGTTTTTATTCCTGGTTTCGATTGACATTGCATGGGGATGATAGAAAAACATTAAGGCAACCGAGGATGTTATTACAATTTTAAATTCCGCCATAAAAACGATTCGCAACTTAGGATACATATATTTAAATACATCCATATCATCCCTACTTAAATAACATTTTTCAAGTAATTGTCTGATATAAATATAATTATACATATTATATTTAAGCTGCAAGCCATTTCCATGCACACTTACTGGCCAGGGTTGGATTCTCACGATCCATACGCAAGAGCTGGCACTGCAGGAATACTCTGAAGTCGATGCCTGTGGCCTGTGACGGTGCAGAGAAAAAACGCGGAGGGATTTTGCTCGCAATATCCGGCTCGTCATGACCAAATCCCAGGTTGTAAAGGATCTCCTCCGGGTTCTCCTCGCACAGGTCTAAGAGCTCGCACACACTGGCAGGGTAAGGAGAACATGATTACTTTCGTGTAAAGCTTCACTGTTTGCATCAAACAACATTGACTGAAAAAAAACACAACAAGCACTTGGTCTTTAACAGACCACTTATTACAGTTGTTTACAGGACACTACTTACACAATGGACTGCTGATGTCTATCTCCTCACATCAGTGTTCCTTTATTATTAACATGGAGAGAGCATATCTGTACTCCCAGTTCAGCAGAGGATTCGCAATACAACATCCAAGATTGGGTTGGGTCAGAGGTTTTGTAATTTAGTTGAAGGGTAATTTACAATGGTTGAATTTGGTCAATGACACAGGAACAGTGCGGACTTTTTCATAAATGTTACTCCAAGTAAACCACCCGCAATCCAACAGAGACACCTTTGATCGTCTCATGCAGCATCACCAGACCAATAGAAGATTTCACCCAACAAATACGTGTAAACGTGCTTCGTGCGAAATAACTTTATCAGTAGTTACACACATACGTTTCTACACATCCAAAATGTGTACCATTAATCTTTTCAGAACACTGGCACCAATGCCACTACATAATTCTACAGTAATTCCAGGTTGCGCCTATGATCATCTTCAAAGTTTGCGACATTTGTTAATCCATGCATTTGTCCTTTCTTCTTGAGCTAGGATAAATTTGTTGTCCGCAGACTTTGGAGACACTTAAAAACGAGCCCTGAAATTTCGGCACACTATTTTTGGAAAACATTTTTTTTAGGAATTTAAAGCTGCCATTCCTAATCGATTTACTATTTCTAAACGTAACCGACCTTTTTAATCAGTTTGAATATTATTATCTGAAAGTTATTATGGCAATCGGAGAGCCCTACTCTTCAGGGTAAATTATACTCTGATGATACTTATTTATGGTCAGTATTGCAGTCTGTAAATAATAGCTACAGTTAGACAATAATCTTGTTTCTCTCAAAACATAAATCCTAAATCCCACAAATCATGCTACAGTTTTCTACCCAAAAACACGGTTTTTTACAATATCAGTCAAACTGTAAAACAAAAAACTTCAGAGCAAAGGATAGTGAATGACTTCACTCGGTGCTGTAATTCACTGTGTGACTGTTCTGGGCAGAACTGCAAGTAACTCTAAGTAACCTCAATGGCATCAAGAACACATGTACAATGGTATGAAGGAGGCTATTGTCCAGAGGGGTCACAGAAACCCCCGAGGGTACAAACATGGTTCCACATTTTTGTTTAACGGATTTGCTGCAAGATAATATAAAATTAAAATTAAAACTATTTGGTAAAAAACATTGCAATGACCCTCAAAACAGGTAGCCCGAGTGACCATACAAACAAAAAAGGACAAACACAATTAGACTCCGAGACTGGGTGTCCCAGTGGCTAGAGATTTCAATTCAGCCAGCTCAAATGGTTCGATTCCCACTAAATGGTTGATACACTTCAAGTCCGATACGATTTGGCACAAATAATTTATGTTGTGGCCCAATGGTTATTTTACAGCATAAATTATAGTGGTAAAAAACTCTAAATGTCAAATTGGCATTCTGCTCTAAAGAATGTGGAGCAGTGTTCATCGGCCATTTAAAGCCTTGAACAGTGGCAGGAATTTCACATCCCTATGGTCAGGGCAAGTTGATTCGTCATAAATAATAATTTTATCGGTGAGAGAAGAATGAAGGCTTGAATTCACAACCTTGCAATTGTGTGTCAAAGTGCTTTAATTACAAAGCCACACCGATGTATGAAAATTAACCACTAAAAAGTGTGCTACAGTGCACATGCTCCCATTGTAAAAATAAAAACTTAAGAAATGTTAATGAATCAATGGTTTTAGGCTACTTTATGAATTTGAGAATGTGGGTATTTCCTGCTGCCCAGTTGTTTGGAAAGATAAATAAGCATAACCCGTAAAAACTAAGTTTTTCACTATAAATCCTTTATATGCGTGGCAGCGAACTTAATATAAAGGATTTAAAAATATATTCGCCTGTGGAGGACGTGGGGATCGATCCCGCGACCTTTGGCATGGGAAGCGAGGGCGCTACCAACTGCGCTACTCCGCCACGGCCTGTAGAGGGGTTACGCTCTGGGCTCTTACACTCTGACGTTCAGCCAAAGCCATGAATGCGTTCTATTTGAATATATGTAAAATAATTTTTTTTTTGCCTAAAAAGTGTAACATTTTGGGAATTTTTTTTCACGAACAATAATTGTCTGGCACAACGAGTCTGTGTGGAAAATGTCAGCTCGATTGGATCACGGGAAGTGGGTTAAAAAACGACCGAAAGATTTGCACGGTCCTAAGCAAGCAAGCACGCAAGCAAACTTAATATAAAGGATTTAAAAAAAAACTAATATACTCTTGAGACACTTCATTAGACTACGTTTTTTGATTTATGCATTGAGAAGACATTTCATCAATACCCCCATTGTTTTCCCCAAGCTTGGCAGAATTGGGTTCCAGGTGGCCAGGAAGGAAGGAAGATCTCATTTCAGATTCACAACACTAAGGAGGTTTTAGGGAAGACCCTACACGCCTTCGAGCTCCAAGCATTGTGTTATAGTACACGGTGTGATGTACATTTTTTCATATAAACTGTTATCAAACATAGCAGTTTTATACTAAAAAAACCAAACACATACGCTGCAGAAAATGTGTATGCAAAGTAGAATCTGCATTTAATACGAAATTGGCTAAATATGGCATCTGTAAAAAGGACATTTAGTCGGTATTAGCCCAAATAGCTCTAGAAATGGACATCTAAAATAATAGGTCAATGCCATTATAAAACGAGTACTGCATTTCAGCAATAAGCATCTCAACTTGATGCACGTCACTGCTGCTTGCCAACTCCCAAGACAGAGCACGGAAGGCCTCGTGGAGAACTCTGCAGAGGTACCTCACCTTGAGATGGTGTTTCCAGAGCTCGAGGAATTGAAGCTCTGGCCCATGTTGTGAAACCCCACCTTCTTTTTGTTGGTTTTAGGTAGATCAAGCACTCTTTCTCCACTGTTACCACAAAAAGAGACAAAGATCCCCCCCCCCATAGCCTTAACAGATGTTTGGGGAAGTGCTGTTAGCAAGTACCTATGAAGGACGGCACGGTACACGAGGGGATGGATGGCCAGTCGACATTGGGGAGGCCCAGGACCGATTTCAGGTAATCGTCACTGGTAAGCCGTGAGCGGGCATGAACTCGGGTCACCGGGTTCGTAGCACACGCGAAAACTCCCCACCAGCCACGCGCGCACACACACAAAAGAACACCTTAATTTGTGTCGTCTATTAAGGTTTGTTCCGTCAGCGAGCAGCTAATTAAGGCTAAAACAGCACAGACTTTGTGGTTATGTGGTAATCGCCTTGGTCTCAAAGTTGAGGATGTTGGCACATCGTAGGTACTCAACGAAGTTCAGATACACATTACTAATGATGTTATGGTTGGTCAAGAATGTAACCTGGGAGACCAGAACTAAAGTGTAATGCAATAAGACAAGCTAAAAAACAGGATATCATTGTACATTACTTTGCACGTGATTTGTTTTTTTTATATTTTTATACAAGTATATGTATAGCATCAGTTTTTTTAGTGGTGAAAATTACAGCAAAAGTTTTTGCTTTGGGGTTGTTTGTCTTGTTTAATAAATCATTGATTCTTAAGAGTCTTTTCTTTACTTTCCATTAAGATAAAGGCAACATTCCAACTGCTAACATAATATTTAACACCCAAACACCATACCCGATTACACATTTACAGACTGTGTTCCATTACACAAAGGGGTTATCAATTCCATTACTTTCAATGAAAGCAAGAATACAATGGTAACCCTACCTGTTAAGCACTCTGTTAATGGCCTTGCTTCCACAGAGATTTTGGGCTGAATATGAAAAAAAAAGTCAACATCATTACGCAGAAAAAGTGCAGAAAACATCACCAGACAATGATAAAAAAATGGAGATAGAGTGCTCCAAGACAGCACCGTTAATTAAAGCCTGTGGTGTCAAATCCTCAATTCCTTCTAAAATCAAGGACATGGAGGTCTTCCGCCAGGCATTTAAATGTGGAAAACCCAGCCAACAGGGATGCTTTGTACAAAGCCGCCTGCATTGGTAAAACAAAGTGGGACAGTTTGAGGTTTTTGGCTTCCTCAACTGGTATTTACCAAATTCCACCTCAAAATCCTCGTCCTCATCCCACTGCATTTTCTGCAGCGAAATGTCTAATTATATATGGCTTCGCATGTCTTACTAATAAACAATGTTTAAAAATACACAAACACATCTTGCACATAAATACGGACACTACTTTAAATAAAAGGGAACATTTCTTTGGATTTGCAAGCGAGTGTGTAAATAAACTCTGTACGAACAAACGCAAACCTAAAAGCAGACTTTACAACATTCCGAAAACGATTGAGGCAGTGGTGCTCACATTTTACAAAAGCAGTTCATTCATAAATATACATTCACCTTGGACAACAGCTGTATACACCTGTTGAACAATACACCTATTGCGATTATGTGCTAAGAATGCAATGCTATATTCACAATTACCAGCAGCACGACTGTGTAAAATGTGTTCCATTTAGCGACGAAGGGAAACCCATTAGAATATTTTTTAAGACGGCATGGATGCACATGCCAACTCTAGTTCTCACACCTCACTCCATCCTACAATTCTGTACTCACACATGCTCACCAGACAGATGTATATTAAGTTGTTGCATAGTGCACACGTCTAAAATGACTGGAAAACTTCCAATCTGGCTCATGGTTTTAGAAGCTGTCGTCGGTAAAGAGTCCAGGAAATCCCATAACCACCGACACGGTTATTACACGGAAAGTCGTGTCAATTGCGCGATCCATTCATCACCATCAGGATACGTTACAAATATTAACATTTGCAGCATTACAGACAACATTACTGTGAAAGTGATTAAAGTTTTATATATCGAGAATTGCAGCAGCAGTCCTAAAATCTGCAGTAGTACGGATTCAGTGAATCTTACTACACAGCAGCCTAACAGCTCACTTGATGATACAAAAAAAACTTGTAAAAGTTAATATTGCTCTTTTATCTTTGTTTTCTCCTGTTCTTCTCACTCTTTCCTGTCTCTCTCCAGATTACAGTTGGGGGTCGCTGCGATCATTTGTCAGGTCGCTTGAAGATTGTATTCCCAGGTTCTTTACGTCTCTTATTGTTGCAAATAAACACACGACATTGCTATTGTTTTTTTTACCGAAAGACCCAAAGAATATTAATTCCAGCAGTCACGAAAGCTTTAAGTTAAAATGTATTGCTATTGTTTATTTATAAGGTTAACAAATACAACAAGTCGTAAGTTGAAGGTTGAACATAGTATATGAATCACTAAACGGGAGGTGAAAACACATTCCTTATTACAAAAGGAAGTGTTGCAAGAGCACCTGTTTTTAACTTGATAGGTATTTTACAGCTAAAGCTAAGCATCTTTAAAAAAAAATTCCCAGGCCCTTTAACCATTTGCTATTTTTTTTTAGAAATGAACATCTGCTTTGCATAACAATTAGCAACATTATTAACATAATTACAAATGCTATGCAATCCCAAATCCTCTCATTTTATTCTACGACTTGTCAATTAGATACAATTGTGTGAAGAGTATATACCTTCCGCTCCAAGCAACAGATCGTCTTCAATGTTGCTGCCAGGTTTGAGCTGGTTGGCACCTGCACACCAGTAATTGATTAAGTTATTAGTTTGGAACACCCATAAAGCACCACAAAACCACAACCTTGCCAAATACAGTACAGCAATAAAATAAATATATTTTGCAGGTGGTGTAGCAAGGTGTGAGGATTACAGAGGCAACAATGCATGCCCTTGAAGAACCAGAAAGGAGTTGAGTTTTTCTGTTCTCTTTTTGAGTTCAATTCAGTGAAGCAGTTAAAACTTGCCATTTGGTTATACACAGTATGAACGTGCAATTTTGTTGTTTAAAAAATGTCAAGTGAAAAAGCCCTCATCTCCCTGCTCAAACAAGCAATGGAGTGGCACTCATCTTAATTTGTGAACCTGAGGCCAGTGGTAGAAATTCCCTACGGCTGTGGCAGGAGCCAGTCTTTCTAAAGACTTGCATAGCGTTAAAACACGTTCGATAAAGGAGTACTCATTCAATCGACGACTCGCAAGAGAGGATGGACCGACTTGCATACAGATCACCATTTGAACTCGAAACCCTTCCTATTCCAAGCAAAGCAGTCTACCAAAAGTCACGCAGCTAGATCTGCATAATGTACGCTAATGCACTTAACAAGCATTTCAAATCTGTACCTTTCTGGGCAGCGTTTCCATTTTTATCTCCAGTCGGCCTTCAAAAAAATAACACCATAATGGACAGTTAATGCTCCGTTCTCAAAATCTCGACCACTCCATGTACAATTTCTATTAGGGATTTATGATTTCCGACAAATTCCACCTGTTAAAGCCTTAGGTCACATGCTTCTTCGACAAAACAGCGTATACATCGCCTCATTTCAACCATAAATTGTAAGCGCACACAAATGAGAATGCAAGCACGCAACACGAACGTGAAAAAAAAGAGTAAGAAGGGGTACTCACACGCAGTTTGTGAGCCAATTTTCCACAGAGTGACTGCTGAGGTTCTCTGCGTAATAAGAACCACAAGGAATCATATTACTGCGTTGGTGTGATAACACATTACCTAATCATGAGCTCTAACTTACTCTGCTGAAGGACAACGATTCAATTTTATTATTACCCCCAAGGGACAGGGCTCACATTTCTTTCACACTGCAGAATTGTGAACGTCTCAACGAAGCAGCATATAGTACCAATTCTTACTTGAAATAAAATACATGTTAAGGGCCACGTCAGTTCAGCCATTTTAAATATTATCAAGATGCTTACTAAAACAAATCAAACACAACCCGTGTAAGAATTGACATGCACAGCCTTGTTGTCAATCCACTGTTGGATGATGACCTCGTATCGCCCTGCAAGTGGCGGGGAATATTTGTTCACACCTCCCCACTGTGGCTGGTGTGGGTTGAGGGCTGCCAGCATAGACACATGGGTGCATAGGACGTACAGGTAAAACAAAACAAGAAATAAACCTTGACTTAAAAGCTTTCATGACTGCAGGAATTCATACTCTTTGGGTCTTACTGTAAAGTCCCGTAGATAGAAAAATAATAAAAACAAGAAATGTTGTTCAACGGACCCCCCTCTGGTTACCCACCACAGCACCGCTGCACGCTTTAACACCTGGTTTAAATGATAGCAGTCCAACATTGAAGCACTAATCCAGGCTCAACCCTGCTCGGTGTCCAAGCTATGAACAACAGTGTGCATTCCTGGTGATTTGGTGAAAGTCCTAAGAATGTTACGCTCGTTTGTGTTATTGCATTAGATTTACCAAGATTTCTGCAGAACCTGAAAAATATCATACGGAAATAGACCGACTAGCAGAAAAATGTTGGTCTCTTGCTGATATTTGGACGTCAACAAACTAGTTTCCAAATACTCAAAGTTTTTCATCCCTGATGTAAATCCAACTGTGGTCCATTTGCTCGGTGAGTTTATAAGGTCAAAATAAATCGTGCCTGGGTCTACTGATTAAACCAGATTAAGGGGAAACTAGTTTATGGCTTTTCCAAGTTGCCTTACAATGCCATAGAACAGCCACAATTTCAGCTGTGAAAGGTTATACAGTTCATTGAGGACTGCTATTAAGGTGTATATGTTAGTAAAAATAAATCTAAATATGGGACACCCTGTACAAATTAAAAAGCACTGTAATGTGTATACTTCATAATCGAAATCGGTATTCCTTTGTAAAACTACAACAGTTTTCAAACTACAACAGTTTTACATGGGGCTATTGTTTTATTCAAACCATCCATCACGAGTACTTCAGGTGCATAACCAACACTCCTCTACCCCAAAATAACAGTTGCCTTAAATGTTAAGGAGTGATTATAAATGATTTGTGCAACTGACAAGCTATTTTGGTTCATGGTGGTTCACAAAAAAGGTCTCAAAGCAATGAGAAACCATTTGTATGAAATACCACAAACTGAGAGTTAGGGCTGTGGCCATCCTGGAAACAAACAAAGGAAAAGCACCAGCCTGGGTGAGGTTTGTAAACTGGAAATGCAGTTAGCCGATAATAAAACACAAAAAACTAGAAGAATGATGAAATGTAAATTAAACGGGATTTTTTTAAAAACAATAACGGGCATGTAACTACAGTGTGCATGTATTCAAGATCCTCTAAACGTTCATTTGTACAATAGCTGTATTAGCGCTATCACTTCACTCAAGATACAGTAGATTGTAAAATCATGCATATTTATACGATGACAAAATGTGTGCATCTAGATTCAACTCTTACCACTTGCCTGTTTATCAATTCAATGTCAAAGGAATGTAAATGACACTTGCGTATGGAACTATGGAGTACTTATTAAAGTAATTAATCTCAACACTTAATACCACGCAAATTAACTGTGCTTGTTTTATGTTATAAACAATACCACTTTTGGCAAGAGCATTTCAACAGCCACATGACCACCATAAATAGTAAACATCCCACAAAACAAGTAACAGGGCAGATCCCTCAACAATTAAGTGTTCCTTTTAAACAGTGGCACAAGCTAATGCAGTAATCATGAACCAAACTTGGCATAAGTCAAGATAAATTGCATTTTAATTACCAAGTCACCAAATTCTTGGAATATCTAATTAGGGTCTTCAGCCAGCAGAAATTTAGAAACCACTATTTTTATTCCATAAATATAATTCTCCAGCAATACAAACAGGTTAATCGATCCCTTACGTACCTCTGAATGTTATTAGTTTGTGTGGTACACACACAGTTGTGGAATGTATTCAACCAGGCTCACATGAGATCTCTAAATATGGCATATTCAAAATTCAAATTTTATTTACGATCTGCATTACTCAAACAATGAAAATATGAACATTGTGTATCCGTGCTAATTATTCAATTTGAGCAAAACACAACTGCTTTATTTCTGTTTTACTCACCAGGTTTCTGGGTCCAGCCATTGCTAAGATTCTTCTCTGCAACTTGGCAAGCGTCGACTTCTTCCAAAACCTCTTCTTCACCGACCTCGGTTTTGTGTAGCGACTTGCTTGCAACAAATGCTGCTCTCCTGTCTTTGGCTGGACTGGCTTTATTAAGAGTAGGCCTCCCAACTTCCTCCATGTTGAGGCCTCAATTGCCACTTCCGGCAGTCCCGTTGCTCAGCAGTGCCAGGGACAATCGTTTTTCCTGCACTAAAACAGAAGCGGAATAATAAAATCAAGGGTAGCCCCTTTAGACGGTGACAAGACAGTCCAAACAAACAGTGATATCAACCTGCCCAACCTGAGGAAATCGCAGACAGGAATCAGACCGAGCCGGGTGAAGGGTCATACAACCACCAAGTTGCCACTCATCATTTGTTCATCAAGAGCAATCGCTCAGTACACTTCACCCATTCTCTTTCAAGGACTAAAGGTGGCATTCAACTTTTATACAAACCAGTGGGGGTAGCGATGGTTGCATTAGCACATGCTCTTATTCGACTCTATGAGCAGTGTATATGTCAGCCATTCTGGTATATTGTGGAAAGACACTGCGGAAAGACTCCGTCACATACTGGGCGGCATCAACGATTGGTAGCGGAAAAATTGAGAGAATGCCATCATCCAAATTAAAGGTGGATCCCACCATCCAGCCAATCGGAAAGGTCACTGCCCGGCAAGCAATGGACGACACTGGCCACGGCAGGTATAATCACTTACTCCACTCAAATGTGACTGCAGCACACCGCATAAAATAGTGGAACACATCATGAACTCGTGTCCACCGATAGCATTCTCAGAGCACACGTGGTATTGCCACTCGCTGTCCTCCGAAGCAAGCAGCTGGATTTACAAACGAGACATCGATTTATAGTTGCGAGTAAATTCAGATCCATACCCGAGAGAGAGAGAGATGAGTAATGGCAAAGTGCCTCAACATCTCCTGTTTGAGAACACGGAATTAACAAATGATTGGGGCAGGGCACTCTGCCTCGGTGGCAAATGCACTAATCCAGTTACTGTGTATAATTAAAATGACTCGAGATATAATTTGGTTTTCTTTCATTGGATGACTTAGAGGTCAGAGTGCAAATTTTGACAATGCTAAAATCCTGGGTTAGAATCTGGGGAGCCAATCATGATTAAAACTGTTACATATAGTAACGTGGTCATCTGTGTCTGGTCAAACAATGACTTGCACACAAAAACAGTACATTTGGTATTATACTTGATTTGGCTATATTCAATCTGAAAATTTAAAGTAACGGATTGACTCGTGCGATTAAGATTTATCCCCGTCGTAACATGGGTAAGAAAGTTATGCCACCTAATTTGGATAAGTCCATTGCATCAATTTCAGAACCAATTCAAGGATATCTCGTTTCAGACAATTCTCCAAAACGGGGTGATGATTTCACTGCACCGCGAGAGCGCCGAATGAATTATCCATCCTGACGAGGCCAACAGCACAATTGTTATAGCATTATGGAAAAGAGGAAATTAAATGCATATTTAAAAAACACTGCTCACGAATTTCCAAATAAAACGCAAAGAGAAAAACAAATTTTAATCACCAAAAATGTTACAAAAATAATTATTCCATAACGGCATTTAATATCTCCTTACACCCTCCACTAATGACACAAGTCAGGCATACGTGCAAAATGAGCACCATATTTAAATATAATTTGTATAATGTTACAAGGTAAGCATTAATTTCAAAGTGCAAAGAAATACAGATGTAGAGGGAAACACGATCAGACATTTGCCCTGATGTCAAAGCATGCTGCCTGCAAGCACGCAAAACTGACTGGCACTATTGTGCGGTTTTAAAGTTTCTACAGGGAGGCAGCTACATTTTTACTTGGAAATGTTTATATTCCAAGTGGTGCTCTCATTGGCAATGTTTCCGAATGCCAAAGCTGTATTAATAACCACACGCAAAAGGAAGCTACAAATGCAATATCATCAAAAGGAACGTATATACAGGAGAGCAGTAAATAGTTAGACTTAACAAAACTGTCACTCCTGCACTTATTAAATCAAAATTAAATCCACAGCTATGCAACAGTAACTATTAAGTTGCTATGCAGATGCGAGGGTTTAATTTAAAACCAATTGAAATGGACAATCCAATCACTCTTTATACCAGCTGGTAGACTGTCGTCAATTCACAGCTTCAAAGTACTGAAATTAAAACGAAACACCTTTTATAAGTAACTTTATTAAAATATACAGTTCTATATTTTTATTTATTAAACGCTGAAGATGCCAACACACCCATGAGGGATTCCAGTGTCGGGTTGGAATTGATTATCTATGCCATACACATGCACAAGGAAAATGGTCACAAAAACATGGCCTTTGCAGGCCAAACCCACCCACACCCATCTGCCCAAACCCACAGTGCCGTATCTCACTCAGACGGCTTCCTCTTCTACCCACAAGCTGGGCAGGCAATATTCTAGCATTTCACATTCCTCAGAAAACGCATCTCTTTTGCTCAGTGTACTACACTCAAACAGTACAAGGCATGTAACTAAGACACATTATACAAGCGAGCCAGAATGCATTCCCTGTTATATAGAGCATAACATGAAAACATCCCAAAATGGGCAAATCTTTCTAAGCTCTTGTTAATTTTCAAAATACTTCATAACTGTAACTCAACTGCAAAATGTATGAAAATAAAACTCATTATGCACCATCAGAGGGTTAAAGGCAATATTACACGTGATAATTTGTGTAAATTATTAGCCATAATCCTACATGGTGGTGGCACAAGTTAAGGCCTTTTTGCCATTGTTTAGTGCTGACTGGGCCCCATGACACACATAAAAGCAAACCAGCAGCATTATGTTTAACGAGCCTTCATCTGCTGATAAGACTCAATCTATATATTGGTGGACAGTTTTCCAACTTAAAAAAAATGTTACTGTAAAAAAAACTGGCCAGGAATAGCCCACAGGCTGACCCATTGCAAACGATGCATAATGTACTGCACATTTAATCAGATCTCCAAAACGTTAATAGTTGAAACTCCTTGTTCAGAGCAAGATTAAAATACAAATCATGAGGTTAGCATCCATGTGTGGCCAAGGTTACAACAACGATTCCCATTCGTTACAAACCGCTGACCACAATTATAAAAATAGCAAGCAGTTGCACAACTTCAGCAATAAAAACAGTGCCTCTGCTTTACTATGCCACAGAAGCAACAAGCAATAACGTGTCAGTTGTTGCCCGAGCTCTACATTAACACCATCTGGTCATTCTACACAGATACGTGATGAAAGACGTGCCTATTTTCTGGCCTGCACCAACAGGAAGTCACGTTTTCATGGAGTACGATGATGACAAAAAGCAGCTCCATAGAGAAGCGGGCCATTAAAACCCACGCTGCAATTTCATGTGGCCATTCAGTACCGTTTTGTAAAAATGTATTGTGAAAGCTTACACAAAATTATACTTACGTATGTTCCTTTATTAAAAATGGGGGTCAAGGACCCACAATATGAATACAGTACAGAACTTTTTTTTTTAATTACAATAGAAATCTACAGTACTTTAAACATGCGACTTCATGTATATATTTGTCGTGTTTGTTTTTTCCTTTGTCATTTTGGTGACCTCGTCACTCTTGCAAAGGTGACTCATCATGGTCTCTAGAGCTCTCACCTGGTTAAACAAAATAAACTTGAAACTTATTCATTTGGTAAAACCATAACCAATATTCGACTCGCTTTCTTAGCACTATATCACGATTGCGGGATGGCACGCAAGTTAAGAAACCCTGATTAAGTTGAAAACTGTAAATATGCAACGTTCAACGTTGCTGCGCAATGAAAGCCAGCGATCCAAGTTCGATTCCCGCTCATGGCCAACGCCAGTGACGATTATAGAAATCAGTCCTGGGTCTCCCCTAGGTCGACTGAGCCTCAAACGAGTACCTGGTGAGATGTAAACATCGCCACTGGGGAGACAAAGGCAATGGGACGTGGTGTTAGCCACCTAACCCCTTGCTAAAGCACTTGCAAACAGTCTGTAAAATCTATACAAGGGTCTTTTTTTGTGTATTTGACAACATACAATTGAGCACAGTCACAAAACACACTATCATCATTTAGTTAATAAGGACACTCCATATGTACTGTAACTCAACTCTCATGTCTTTTAACAAGCTCAGGCATGATTTCCTAAAAGGTGCTTCTGGCTAAACCCAAACATTCCACCGATACGGTATTGTATTAGCAAAACTAGTGCTTTCACACTCGGAAGATCTCACATCAACAGTAGTGTCCATTTGACCGACACATTACACTGCAAACCTGCAGCAAAGGAATACTGCAGCTGTCATGTTGAATTTTGAATGTCCTTTGATCCCATGTAACAACCCTCATATGAATCCACTGCCAGATTATTGGGACCTCCCCACACCATGGAGGCTGTGAGAGTTATTTGACCATACTCTAGCAATGTATATCATGGGACCTCCTCCTTTGCCAGTAACAAAATATGATAATAGGGTTTTCCCCTTTTTTCTGGCAACAAAACAGGTGTTAAGATTTTAAAACGCCAAACTGAAACCTTTTATAAGGAATCATGTCTGCATTAACCACAACGCTCGGGGTCAAAATGCAAACAAAAACTGATAATATATGCATTGTCCTTGAAACTGATTGGTCCACACCAGAGACAGCTTTCTTTTGAGCCTCGTCTCAAACGGTGTTAGACCAGGTGACGCCAAAAGACGTACACAAGCCCACAGACAATGCACTAGAGTAATGAGAGCTTGGGGTGAGCATCTAAAAAAAAAAGGGGAAAAACCTATTATCATATTTTGGTACCGGCAAAGGAGATCCCATGATGTAGATGCTCACCCCGAGCTTCTCAGTACTCTGATAGTGCATTGTCTTTGGGCTGTGTACGCCTTTTTGCGTCCTCTGGTCTAACACCGTTTGAGGCGAGGCTCAAAAGAAAGCTCTCTCTGGTTTGGACCAATCAGTTTCAAGGACAATGCATATATTATCAGAGTATATGTTTTGTTTGCATTCTGACCACACGCATTGTGGTTAATGCAGACATGATTCCTTGTAAAAGGTTTCAGTTTGGTGTTTTAACATCCTTAACACCTGTTTTGTTGCCAGAAAAAGGGGGAAAAGCCTATTATCATATTTAGCAATGCATGTTTGTCGCACGGCTCTCAAATGCAGGCTATTATCTGTTCGTGATGTTGATATGCCCATATATAAGCAGTATTCTATAAAAGTAAAAGGCGCCTCCCTCAATATCCCCTTATCATCATCCCTACCCCCAAGACAGGGAACAAATATGCAGGAGCCAAAATATGCGGTGAAACAACAAAGTATTCTCTGCACCGCTCTCCACAGCCCACAATGTTTTTTCCAGACCAACAACAACCTGCAGTGGACCACCCATCCAAGCAGTACCCAGGCCCAGCCCTGCTGCGCTTACACAATTCTACGGTAAGATGTACATTCCAGGACATTTGGGCACAGGCTCTTTGATGACATGCAGCACGGATTTAACAAAAACACACCTTACCCCATACTTCCCAAGTGTTGCTATAGCCCTACACAAACATTTATGCATTGCAGCAGCTCCTGAATGTTCCCAACTGTGACAGGTTTCCTGCAAGTTCTCGAAGCCGTTTCCTATGCTTTGGTAAGTTGGATGAGAATGATGGTGTTGTGTATTGTACGGTCAGCCTCCAGTGTTTTCCTGCTTATAAACAGAACCAAGTTATGTTTACCTGTGCAGCTGCTGCTTATTTTCTCAACGTTACGTTTTCCCAAGCTTAACAATCGATGTAATTTCGCAAATTGTGCACAATGCGATCATTTAAATTGTCTCGTCTACAGAAATGCATCAATGTATAGTCCTTCTTACCTCATTAGGTACTTATAAACGTATGCGTTAAATAAAAGGCACGAGGATTTTAAACGGTAGCACCAAAATAAATATCAATCAAATGTCAATTACCATAGATGCAACATCATAGACATTCTTATATTGGGAAAAGCCAGTCGAATTTAACAAAGTGTGCAGTTTAGAAGATCCAACCAAATTTGGGTGTCACCAGGGGAAAAATCCTGATGGCCACGAGTTTTAGTCGAGGGAGACTTTTTTCCCCTGCAAGCAGCTGGGAGGAATTGGCGTGCCATTAAGTTCTTGCAGTACGGTGGCCTACTGACTTTGTTGAAAAAAAACCCATGGGTTGTCTTCTTTAATGTTGTTAAATTATAAATTCTGGTTGAGGGAGAATTATAATCTATTTTCTGGATTTTAAGAAAAAACAGACTAAAACATAAACATGTATACTCTTTGGTTCTTAGACCACTGATCTATTATTTATATTTTTTCTACCTACGTAACTTTACCGAAGGAACTATAGAGTATGGATTCCTGCAGTCACGAAAGCTTAAAATCCACATAAACATGTGTATATATATATCACAGCATTGTTCCATTTCAGTTTTCCAAAAAGAATATGGTTAAACTACCACTATTCGTGTTTTTTTCTGTCTATTGTTGAGAGTTTAGTCACAAAACAAGGATTTCCGAAAATTGGATAATACTCGCAAAAACGCTCCCCATACCGCCCCAGATTTAGCGTTTCACTTTGCAGTATTACTCTGGTTACCTCGATGGGCATAATACATGAATGGGTAAAACACATTACTCCGACAAATAAAAAAGGTAACTTTAAACGCAGTATACCACGAATACATTACAACCATGATGGGGGGCTGGGTGAAGTGATGGGGGTAGTTGTGTCATTTCAGGCCGCAGCTAATGTCAGTAGCATGACATCTGCACCAGTTTTACTCCATCCCACCACATACCCTCCCCTTTACCAACTAGAGACGACTCGTGCGGCGAGGTATAGTCAAACAACCCACCGCAACGAACACAGCACGTGGGGTGGACGGTGCTAATCCAGCAGTAGATTGGCAAAAGGCATGTACATTGCTATTGCAGCACTGTATATATAGAGGGTGTCTGTAAATCAATATACCAAAAGAAAACGGTTGAATAAATGTATTGTTATTGGAGATACTGACATACGTTTGATATTAATTTATGCATTCGATGTACAAGTTTTAGTTTTTCGTGAATAGTGATTTAGTACGGTTTCAGGAGAAACCCCATTTTCTGATGCAAGGACAGATTTGCCCGTTCACCCAACTTATCACCATTAGATTTTTAAGAAAGTAAAGTCTACACCCGCAAACAAAGGGACCTTGAAGAACTTAAACATCATATTGTTGATGCTGTCATCCATCCCTACGGCTGTTGGAAAATGTTCAGAGTTTGAACGCGGAATTAATCAACACCACAAAAAAAAACTTGAAATGTATAAATCTTTTACATGTATTCATATCCTGTTTTCGTTTGTCCGATGTAGCTCCAAAGCAACATCAAGCCATTCATATTAAATTTATGTCAGTATCTCGAATATTTTGCTGTCTTTTCTTGGATTTTCTGTTTGCACATAGTCACTTAAAGATGTTTTCTTGTTCATGTTTTTGTTTTCTGTTTGTCGTGGTTGCACCCGATTCAAGAGCCGAATGGCTCACAGGGCTATACCTAATAAATGAACTTGAACACACAACACACTCAACGTTCTTTTTTTGGGTGGGGGGGGGTCAATTCATTTTTGGGACACCTGGATTACGCGCGCTGTAGAAACGTAGATGAGATGGCGAGTGACTTCACCTGAAGCAGGACCTAACAGAGGACACGCACCGGCCACCACCACCACCATGTCCCGCACAAAGCGTGGTGCCAGGCGTGACGCGGCGCGGTTGCCACTATGACGCAGAGGGCGGCGGCTTGAACTGTGAACGGTGACAACCCCCAATCTCGATCACGCCCTACCCCGTTACCGTGCCGCAAGTTACTCTCTGCCACGGCTCTCACAAGTGAGATCTCTTTTTTATTGAAAGCTTTCGTGACTGCAGGGATTCATATTCTTGGTTCTTTCGGTAAAGTCACGTAGAAGTGAAATAATAAAATAATATAAATATTAAACACCTGATGATGATTGCTTGTGTTGCAGTCGAAACGTCGTGAGAATTTTTATTGTTTCATATTTATATTATTTCACGTCTACGTGACTTTACCGAAAGAATCAAGAATATAAGTGAGATCTCGTGCTCAAAAAGAGCATCGAGGCGGCGGTGCTCAGCTCCCGTTTACAGCCTCGCAACCAGTCGTAGAAATTCCACGTTCCTCTGGCGGGGATGAGTCTCCATAGGACGACGACTTGCCGACATGCGCGGCTGTAGTTGTTCTACGAAGCTGTGGAGCTGCGGTTAACCCGAGACTCGCCTATGCCCCCCCCCCCACACAGACACCACAGCATCCCCGAGCTCCGACTGCAGGCCACGGCTAACATCAGTGGCACGAGCGAATTGAATCTTGGGCCCTCTAAACCCCGCCGGCAACCCACCCATTGATGACCATCGCGGTTAAAGTTCTGGCTCGAAACCAATCCCCATGACGGGGACAACAGCAGTGGATGGGGGCTACACAACAGCATCATTATTATGATTATCTACCACAGGACTACTCCGTAACACGATACAGTTTAGTGGTGGTTGGGCTCGACTTTCAAGTGTATTTCGTGGACGACTTCGGTACTTCTTAGTACTATAAAAGTCCATCGAGCGTTGTAAACAACGGGGTCACAGTGGTTCTTTGTCGAACGGCAAAGCCACTCGCTTGTCAAGTTTAACCACCGGCGTGGAGTTGCAAGATTTTTACGCGGTGGGTTTTTCATTCACGAAAATAACCGGACCTCATCATCCGCCCGAGTTCATCCCAGTTGCTGTGGCTGCTACTGCTGCCGTTGGTGTTGAATGCGAATGTTGGCGAGACAATGGTAGCTAGGCAAGGACTTGAATCGACATGGCATTGGGGGGAAACTGTGCAAGGCGAGCCGAGCCGAGCAAACCCCCCAGCAAGTCACGGAAGTTTGGGGCCGACGAGACAAACGTGGGCCACGAAACACGAGCGGGGAACAACGGGGTACGACACAAACTTTAACCACAACAACAACAAAAGTTTGGTACGGTCACACGAACGACACACACACACGTTTGAAACACCGTCGGAAGTCATTTAAAACACAGTCACGATTGTGAACCGGTTTCTGAATAGGAGTTGGGGGGGGGAAAGAGAGAACGGCGACCGCGCAGACCCGAGTCGAACCAACAAAACCGCAGGGCGACGAAGCGGGAAGCTCGCACGCTGCGTGTTGTTCACGTTTCCTCAACGATGATAAAAGTCGCTTATAACGAATCGCCTCTACTCCTCCGCTAGCTAACTAAAGGGTTGTCGTAGAGCACACTTCGGTGACGTTCACGGCTACACACGCACGCATCGCCACCCGCCCAAGCAGCACTCACCATTCAGTTGCGAGGCACAAACCTCCCGAGTTGTGGGAGCCGCTCTCTCTCCCTTCTGCCTCTTATAGGGCGGCCCCAAGCGGACGTGGGAGGAGGGAAGGGCCCTGGCCGAGCGACGCTTTTTCAAGCTGTACCCCAAAAATATCAAGAACCCCCCCAACCCCTCCTCCCCCCTCCCACGCGCGCACAACAATCATGCACTTGCTGGATTAAGACGCCTCTCACAGCGGCGGACTTGTCCCACCCCCACCACCACCCCCACCACCACCCCCACCACCACCCCCACCACCACCCCCACCACCACCCCCACCACCACCCCCACCACCACCCCCACCACCACCCCCACCACCACCCCCACCCCCACCACCACCACCCCCACCACCCCCACCCCCACCACCCCCACCACCCCCACCACCACCACCCCCACCACCCCCACCACCACCACCCCCACCACCCCCACCACCACCACCCCCACCACCCCCACCACCACTCACCTTCACCAAATCCGCAATGCGATGGAATGCACGCAGGTTGGGTGCTTCACAATTAATGCTGCTTGGTCATGATATTGCTCCGCCAAGGCCAATGGGCTGGATTGAATTGTTTTTTTATTTGTGTGCGGAGAGTTCTGCATGTGCAGTATATTTTAACTAAAGTTTATGATGATGATGAAAATAAAGCGATTAGATGACAGTGGTGTAGACGTCTGAAAAAATGGCCAAATATATGACAATTTCCTTACATATAAAACATCTTATTCCTGAAATCAACATTGAATCTTGGTAATTTCAGAATTTATTTGGGTAAATATTTTGAGACGATTGGTGTGCTCGTCAGGTGGAATGGGACTCATATTGACCAATAGAAGAGCTTCCGAGCAACTTTTAACGAATAATGTAATCTATGATCAATTCCTGGTTATGTTCGTACTATGTGCAGGGATTAAACACAAATAACACTTGATTGTAGTCACGTGGGTACAAAGCAGTCACGGTGGTATTTAGAGAAGAGCTAATTCGGATTTGAAAATAAATAGCATTTGATGATCCAGAAATTAGAAGTAATTTATGAAATCCTGATTTAACAAACAAAAAATGTCCATTCATATCCCATATACAGTAGTTTATAAGAAGTACTCCAGGAATCAATTTTAAAATGTTGGGAAATAATGTGATACAGTACTAACAAGAAGAAGATTAAATAAATGTCATGGAGGTTGTTTGACGATACTTCGCCGTGCTGGTAAGTGCAGATTGGTCAGCTTCACACTTCTATTCCTGTTGATGTTGCCGTGGCCAGGAATCGAATGCACGTCAACAAGTTAATTGTGCAGTGTGAAAACCACTGCACCACAGCTTCACTCAATGGGAAATAATACATTTTTCACATACATCTTTTTCTATAGTGCCACAGTTTGTCTACATTATCTCACCCGAACAATGCTAAACTTCCCATGGCTGCACAATATTGAAAGCGGCCTGTGTTTAAAGCCAAATTGAATAGCATTATTAGGTGGTGGGTGACTGCTGATCCACGCCCTCTGTGTACACATCATCGCCCCTTTACTGGGTTGAAAGTACACACATATTTACCATGCTATGCACTAAGTTCAATCGTGCATTACTGCAACTTTAAGTGTTTAACACCGGTCATATGTAGTAAATAATGTACGATATGTCAGTCGCTCAGGACACTTGTAAGAAAATAGGCTTTTCATCTCAGGTTGTTTTTTCTATTTAAGGATTTTCAGAAATAAATAATCACTACATTTGTACACACGTGTAATACAGTATATGCATTTGAAATCAGAATGTTCATGCTTTAATAAGATAATCTGCATTAAAATAAGGTATATCCATACTAAAAAAACAGTTGGGTATGATTAGATCAATCAATTTGGTAGTTTGAGCCAGGGGTGGAAATTCCACATTCACCTGTTGAAGACCATTCATCAATAGGAGTAAACCAAATCAATATTACAGCAAAGTGTCAGGAGCAGTTACCAAGTAAACCATTAATCTTGTTTCTATGACCATGCAATCCCTCCATGTATTCTTACCAGGTCTTCCTTTTAAAAGAGACGTGTTGTCTCACTTGCCATTCACCTGGTTAATGATGATGATGTTTTCTGTGCGACATTCGTGCACGGAGAAGTGTGCTGTCCTTTAAATATCAGCTCTATACAACTATATTCTAGTTGTCCATCCAACCCAATCAAGTGTGTATAGATTTTTGGGTGCACTTTATAAATATGCATCTGGGGCTGGTGACAAAAAGGTAATGCAATAGTAGAGCGTTTCGGGCGACAGCTCTTCACTCATTCAAAATGCGATGGATCGGTGATTGTAAGTGCAGGGTGTTGTGTGTGTTTTTCTTCACGGATCACTTGCATGTTGGAGAAGCCCGAATCAGGCTGTGCATACGTCATGCAATTACGCAAGGTGCAAAAATATAAGTAGCATGTATATGGGCAGTGAAGTCACTTGTGAATTACATCACAGGCTGGGTTAGAGGTTTCATTTACTGGGATGAAAGAACACCAGAAAATATTTGGTACACCCAGCAACATGCCACGTTTGTGTAATGAGTTTCGTAATTGCTTGACTGCATGGTATTATGTTGGCACTATGAATGCAGAGCTTTACCCCAACTATCGTGTTTTAATTAACCATTTTTATTTCGCTTAAATAATTATTTAAAGCAATATTATTTTTTAAAAATCACCAAAATTGTATAGGAGAAACAAAGGCATAATATGACTGGAGAAAACATGAACCTACATAATATGACTGGAGAAAACATGAACCTATTTCTCGTATTTGATGACGTTATAGTCGTAGTCAGTCCATCCAATGGGAAGAACTGCATGAAATGTGAGTGGAATTTAATAATTAAGGCTTTAAAGTTGGCCTCAGGAACACTTGGCATAGACAGGTTTCAAATTTCAAACGTTTGTAACAATCATTGTACTTCGCAATATGTCTATACTGGTGCCAATTCCCATACATGCCCTCTGTGTGTGCCTGAATCGTTTGTTCAGTAAAATACTTTTGTGAAAAAAAGTTGGGTTCAGGATAAATGAGAGCAAAACAACCACCATGCACAACAAGTGTGCGCAATAATTTGAGATATCTGTTAGAGGGATGCCACTGACAAACACAGCATTGTATGTCTACCTGGGGCAGCTATTAGACGGCAGACGTAAATAAAAAAAAAATTAAAGAGCGAGACAAGATACAGGGGTTGAAATACTTTAGGAGAGCTGAATTTGATCATGAACAGCAATATACCAATGTGACTGAAGACTAAAGTTTATAAATCGGTGTGTCCTACCTGCCATAGTATTCTTCAGCAACCTGGCGATTCACTAAAATAGAAGAATGGAGAGATGTAACGCGTGGCAGTGAAATGCAGAAAGAGGAACATATGAATTAGAGAACATGTGCAGGCTTAGGACATGGTTCAAACTATGAATATTGTGTAAGTTGCTTGGACAGAAAACGTCACTCGAAGGGATGATGGCTGCTGGCCAAGAATAATAAAGAACGAGCAGATGGAGTGATGAAATCCATTTTAGTGCAGGCGTTGGGATTTTGAAAAGTGGCACTTGCTTGGGCAGACCTTTATCCACAGCAGTGGTCTGACCATGGCTGTTGGTGAAGAAATAATACCGAGTGAGGGAAAAGTTACTTTTGTTGATTCAGGCTTACAGTGATCATGGTGTGTTTATAGTGGTCAACTGTAGGTAATTTGATCAAGTGTATTTCGTATTCACTACTCTGATTTTTAACATTATCTCTCAACACGGCACATACCCTACTTGTCTGAGGGCTCAGACCACATATTTGTCAGATAATACGTGTTGCTGCGAGTTACACATTCCACGAAAGACAACAACACTTACCGGTTTTGCTGATAAACCAAATCAACTGGCATAGTTGCCCACTTGACAACTTCATTTGTGATTGGCTCTGTCGAGTGGTGGAGTGTTATTGTTTCACATTAACATTATACCGACACGATATAACCCAAAATGAACGAATTATGAATCATTCTAGATTTGAAGTTTTCGTGACTGCAAGGATCCATACTCTTTGGTTTTTTCGGTAAAGTCACGTAGGTTAAAAAAAAAATTAAATCACGACGTTTCGGAGGCAACACAAGCTTCCATCTTCAGGTGGAACCGTCACAGAAAAATTACTATAATTTTACTGTAATTTTACTGTAATTTTGCTGTGATGGTTCCACCTGAAGACGGAGCTTGTGTTGCCTTCGAAACGTCGTGATTTAATTTATTTGTTTTCTTTTTTAACCTACGTGACTTTACCGAAAAAAACAAAGAGTAATTATGAATCATTGAAGAGGCCATCATAGGCAGATGAGAAGAGGGAGATCTTGAGCCCAAACATCTCTTAACTTATGTACACACGCTCATTAATTAAGGTACAATAACATACAAGGCATATTGAAATACAGCAACAAATCCTACTTGCATGGCACCCCACTAGCTGTACTATTATTTTGTGCGCCAATTGTTGGGTTATGCTGGCGCAGTGGGGGGGGGGGGGGAACTTTGACTTGTTTGTTGCTATTTCTGGGTTTAATATATTCTTCATATTCTAAACATTTCTTAAAATCACCAGTGCACAAAAAAAGTGCGGACAATACGTTCTCGTGCGACGTCACTGACTGACGCATTCGACACATGAAACACAATACATGATGTCACAGACGTAGGAAATATCACCCTTTTGTATTGTAAACATTCTGCAAAATGTTCATCTTACTATTTAAATCCATCAATGAGTCACATGCACATTTAGAAATAGCACATGTCCACGATACGCAAGATGAAATTGTGTTATATTTTTTAATAGTTTCGTGAGTGACAAAATTGAGTCAGGCAGGGGTGATGCACGCCTCGATCCAGCATTGCGGAGGCCACGGTTTGTGGATCACACAAATGCCGTGAAACTCCCTTTCCGTGGACGTCAAAGTGCCATAACCCAGGCTTGCTGGAAGGAAGTGTGGACTGATTTCCATTTGTTCCATCGGTATGGGATAGAGTGTTTCCCCCTCGCACACGTGGGTGCTGTAGCACATGTATAAACCCACATTACCTCACGAAAGCATCTTAATATACAGAGGACCACGGAGGTTGGGCAATTGTTGATGCTGGCTCACCAACCGGCGTCCTTCCCACTTGTCTGTGGTTCTTTACGTCTCTGGGTGAGTCTCTCTTCAGGAGTGAGTAAATACTGTGCTCGTTACAAGTTTGATATTATTTTTAAAAGCTTGATTATATTGCACTGTACACCAACCACAGTATGTATTTTATTCCTGAGAGCCATGAATCCATTGTGGAATAGTCATAGTATCATGTTTTATATTCTGTTCACGATACAGTGAATACTATTTCAACATGTTTCAGGAGGAATACTGCAGTGGCCACGTCTTCCTTGGAGAAAACTATAAAAAAAAAGTTGACTTAAACCATTTAATATATTTTATGTATCGTCTCTTTAAGTACTCCTTCATAATGTGTCAGTTGTCTTGTCTCACGCGATTTCAAGTCCACAGTAAATTTAGACTCAGATGTTGTGAAATAGATAAACATTTACATAATGTTTACTGGTAACAGGATTAAGTTATATCCTTTGGCATCTGCACTCGGACTCCTGGGCTGTGTCTGGTCATCATTTCAACTGAGTGGTTTGTATTAATGGAACATATAGTACCATACTGGAAAATTACCTAAATGGTGTTCCTCAGCTAAGCTCTCCAAGACCTTTAGATCGCCTTCTGCGCTGTGGGTTCTTGGCCCATGATAACATTTTACCTGCCACCAATGGCACCACCACTGAGTGCCATTATGTTATTGGCTCAAAGTAAAGGCACAATTGGCTCTGATTCCGAATTCTATGCGCCTTTGGCTCTCTGCAACTTTATATTCAAAATATTTTTCCATTTTTTAGCATGGTACAAGCACTGGTTGAGGGGCACAAGCAACTTCCATTATTGGGCATCGGGTCTCTAAACCAAGATATAGTAATCGCATGTATTACTTTTCCGATTTCTTTATCTTATCTTTCATCTTAGTACTCATCGTAGAAGTATATAATTTCTACTAATCACTCACATCCACCAACAGATACGTGTTCTCTTTAATGCTAATTTGAGCAGAAAAAAATATGCAATTATACACGACAGAGCGAATGGATCCAACAGATATGTCTTAGTATTTCAAATAATACACATTCTCCATTAGTAAGAAAAACAGGAGACAAGACACATCTGGCCTTGATGCCTAGAACACGATTGCAAATCGATAAATAGCCCATGGAGCACATCTCTCTTTCAGGCGCTGAACAGCAGTTACAAATGCAATCACGTGTTCACAAATACGACATTTCATAATCACCTTAGTACTCTTTGTTTTTTTCGGTAAAGTCACGTAGGTAAAAAAATGTAATAAATTAAATCACGACGTTTCGGGCGCAACACAAGCGTCCTGATTGCATTTATTTTAATTTTTTTCCTACGTGACTTCACCGAAAAAAACAAAGAGTATGAATCCTTACAGTCACGAAAACTTCAAATCTAGGACCTCACCTTAGTATTCACAAACACGGTTTTGGGGGCAGTCCAAGATAACAACGTGATATTTAAGGAAACTTCCTTGAACTGGTTGCGTGCCATAGTTTGCTTACACTATCATGCCTTTATCGCTCGCTGTGTTCCTGCGTGACTGCATATTTTAGCTTGTTGTTTGTGACATTTCACATTCTCTACCCTCACGACCTGACGTATCTCTCTACCTTAAACTGGAATGGGCACCCACATGGTGTCCCCATAATAAAACCTTATGTATGCATATCTAACTCTGTATTCTATGGCTATGTATTCATATCCAAGAGTATAAAAATAACAATGTATTTTGATACTAAACCAAATTCAGTTTATTGCTTAGCACTTGTGCGAAGTTAATCATTAAGTTGAATACTTCCTGCTCACATGAGCATGGGACAATGCTCATGTCTGTTGGTAGCTCTGAACCAAGAGAATATTTTCACATTGTTATAAGTGAGGACATTAATCACTTTTGACTCTTTACTCGGTAGTGCTCATTTTGTCAACCCCAGAGGAACAATAAATTTTTTTTGAATCTCACATGCTATCGTGCGTTCTCAATTAGTCTGGATTCCTGTTGTATCAATGAACTGTCTTTACAATGTTTATCTTTGGCTGACTTGCTTATGTACAGAATCGGCAACTTGTAGCACTGAATTCTCATCTACAGCTCTGCATGATGATTCATGATTGTTATACACTTTAAGTATTTTCTTAAAAGGCTATGTTTTGATTGTCCACCTGTTTTGCATTTAAGTATTTGTTGTGTTATGCTTTGCTAACGTATCTCTATCACTCCGCGTGACTGTTTACGTCGTGGGACATTTAGCTTGCGAATGTTAATTATATATTCTTTGGTTCTTTCGGTAAAGTCACGTAGATAGAAAAAAAATGAAGAAAGAAAAGTTAATAAAAATAAAAAATAAACCACTAATGTAGACTGTAGCCTGGTTCTAAATTGGAGTGAGTCTATTGGCAGTCTATAATGTAGACTGTAGCCTGGTTATTAAGTTTGGTGAGTGTACTGGCAGTCTATAATGTCGACTGTAGCCTGGTTATTAAGCTGGGTAAGTGTACTAGCAGTCTATAATGTAGACTGTAGCCTGGTTCTTAACCTCGGTGAGCGTACTGGCAGTATATAATGTGGACTGTAGCCTGGTTCTTAACCTCGGTGAGTGTACTGGCAGTCTATAATGTAGACTGTAGCCTGTTTTTTAAGCTGGTGAGCGTACTTATAACCATTGCTACAGTCTACATTATAGACTGCCAGTACACTCACAAAACTTAATAACCAGGCTACAGTCTACATTATAGACTGCCAGTACACTCACTCCGATTAAGAACCAGGCTACAGTTTATATTAGTGGTGTTTTGTGTTTTATTAGTTTTATTCACTTTATTTTTTATTATTATTTTTCTATCTATGCGACTTTACCGAAAGAACCAAAAAATATTAATTTCTGCAATCACAAAAGGTTTAAGTCAAAACACACAACATAATTGAAGATAATATAGATACTAATTAACACGTTTCTTGAATTGACGCAAAGTTATAAGGACCGGGGAAAACAGACGATGGGAAATATCCATAGTCAAGCGAAGCAAAGAAATAAGTAGCAAGAGATGTTCTTTGACCTGCAGAACACCGTCTGGTAAACCGAGTTCTCAATAGGGGTGGAGGAATCCAGGAGTGCAGTTTGGTGGGAACAGTAACCATGGTAGTAGGGTGAAAGTTAAAAGAGTGATCAGAAAGTGATTGACCACCAATGGAATCACTGTGGTGTGAATCAGTGAGTGCATTAATCAACCTGATTGTTTAACACTGAATTATGTCAAGTACAGCACGGTGCTCCACCCCAAATATGGCAACAATCCAGTACAGTATTCAACGTTTGCCAAATGTTTGCTTTGTATAATACTGTTGTAATAATTGTAGTTAAAGAACGCTTTGGCACAAATAATAAAACGAAGCTTCTTTGATGTACTTGGATAGGGGACTGCCTGGAAATGCCAAGTTTTTCTAGGCTTGGGTTGTAAAGTTTCCAGAGATTTTAGTATTATCCACGTGTGTGAGTGGGATATCATCGGTTACTCTAGTTTCATCTTACATGAAGCAAACCCCCATTAGTGAAATTGGTTAAACATCTCAAAGCAGGATCCTACTGGAAATATCTTGAGATACAGCAAGGCTATTCTGGATGCAGGGTATTATCTGTATTCATATACACATCCACAGAAACTGCCCTAGTATTAAGTCCATTAGCAACCATTCTATACAATACACATCATCGTCCTCAACCACATAATATGCATGGTCAATGTGCGTATTCATGCTTAAATGATCGTTGATTGATAATTATCTATCAATCAACGATCATTTGGGAAAATTGTGAAATTTGGGCACATTTTCTCTAGAAGTCAACCAATTTGTCTTATACTTGAGACATTAACCCACGACATCCAATTGCTGAACTCTGTTCCGTCCATACTTATGCTGACAGTCATACTTGCATCTTCACATTTAGACTGGTATAAGTAAATGTGCCATGTACAGGTGGAATTTTACGAAAGTATTTCTGATGAGATCTGCAAAAAAACTCATGGCAATTGTGTTTGGAGAGAAGTGAGCATTTGACCTGGGCTCGGACTATGCCAATAGACCAATATTAGGAAAAGTGCGTCATTGCCAGTAAAATACTGGACGAGATACAATAGCAGAGTGACGTATGTGGCAGTGTGGGTGATTACATTGCACAGTGGAGGCAGGGCAAAGTGCAGTTGATTCTGTCCCATTGTAGGAAATGCACAGATTCCCTCACCTACTGTAAAACAATAACATCAACCAGTGCTCGACCAATTGAGCTTGTAAACAAATTTGGCAATCATCAATGTTTACTTACTCACTTGATATCAGTATCTAGGAGTTCGTAGAACTCAAGTGAAAGGGTCGTGCATTAAAGAGTTGACGCAGAAAACAGACTAGCTGATGTAGTTCACACAGATCTATAAGTAGGTATTAATACATACTAGGCAAGTCACCGATGCTGTGACATACTAAGCTCGTGCATTGACATGCTAACCTCTCACAATACAATGGCCACTTCCACAGCCTCAGGGAGACCATCTCTAGCCCCGCCCTATTACCCTGAGGGGACACCCATCTCAGGCCTATATAAGACCTTGTTTCAGGAGCTTTCTCTCTCTCACCTGAAGACAGCCGCTTGTGTTGCGAGCGAAACGTCGTGATCTATTAATTTTCTATCTACGTGACTTTACCGAAAGAACCAAAGAGTATAGGTATTAAGGTCAACACAAGTGTGAGAGTTGAAATCCGGGTGAAGGCCAACTCAAGCCATCGCCTCATTGTTTCAGTAAAATTAGTATTCCTGGTGAGCACCTCCTGTTGGGAGTTAAGTGGTTGTCCTATAGAGAAACTGGTTTCCATCACAGTAACGTAAACTACACCACATTACACATTCTAAAGAAACCAGTTTTAATGGTGCACTGCCCCAGAAAAAGTAAAGGTCTATGCAAATTCAGTGCTATGCATGATCATGCGACACTGACTTTCTGAAGTTGGGTATTATTAACTAGCTAATGCTTAATCTGTCATGTTTTACAGTCAGTGTTGAACTTAGCTGACGATGAGAATATCTCAGAGTTGTGAAGACAAATCTACAACATACATTCCAGATGCCGTGTTTAACCATCATAATAATGCGGTATGTAACATAAGTAAAACACGTTACTATGCTACCCTTTGGGGCCGTCCATAAATGACGTCACGCACCTGGGGGGGAGGGGGGGTCAGACATTTGTGACGATGTGTCACGAGGGGGGGCGGGGTTTGAGAAATGTGCCGTCACATCAAAATGCAACTTTAAATAAATACTAGCATAAGTACCCGGCGTTGCCCGGGTGAAAAATATATTTCTTAATAACCTTACATATATACACACCCTCACCACTCACCACTCACCATTCACCCTCACCACTCTCCCTCACCACTCTCCCTCACCACTCATCCTCACCAATCACACCCTCACCAATCACCACTCACCACTCACCCTCAACACTCACCCTCACCACTCACCCTCACCATTCACCCTCACCACTCTCCCTCACCACTCATCCTCACCAATCACACCCTCACCACTCTCCCTCACCACTCTCCCTAACCACTCATCCTCACCAATCACACCCTCACCAATCACCACTCACCACTCACCCTCAACACTCACTCTCACCACTCACCACTCACCCTCACCATTCACCCTCACCACTCTCCCTCACCACTCTCCCTCAGCACTCATCCTCACCAATCACACCCTCACCAATCACCACTCACCACTCACCCTCAACACTCACCCTCACCACTTACCCTCACCATTCACCCTCACCACTCTCCCTCACCACTCTCCCTCACCACTCATCCTCACCAATGACACGCTCACCAATCACCACTCACCCTCAACACTCACCACTCACCCTCACCATTCACCCTCACCACTCTCCCTCACCACTCTCCCTCACCACTCTCCCTCACCACTCATCCTCACCAATCACACCCTCACCACTCACCCTCACCACTCACCCTCACCACTCACCCTCACCACTCAACCTCCCCTCACCACTCACTAATCACTACTCACAATCGCCACTCACAACCGCCCTCACCATTATATTTTTGCCCCAGTCAACGCCGGATATTTCCCATTCGTAGCAGTTTATATCGACTTTAACCAACTTATAGTAAACGGGAATCGTCCGAATCTAAAGGAATCTACAACCTTCGATTCCTTGCGCGATTCAGAGAATCGATTTTTGGCGCGCCGGGTTTAAAAGTAATTACACAGTTGTTTTTTCATTGGTATGTAATGTTTGAAAGTTTTCATAAGATTTTAAATGTATTTTCCCCCCGGGCAACGCTGGGTATATCGAGTTTATACCACAAATGCGTGCGCATATTTTTAACGGAAATTAAAAATGGCGTCCACCCGGCAGCGAATGCGTCGCTACCCGTTGCCAGGGGCAACCGCCGTCCAATGAAACTGCGTATGGTCCGGCGACACACAGACACACACACAGACAGACAGATTTGCGATTTTATATATATAGATAGACAACACGTTCTACTTAATACTGGTAGGAACCTCCTGGTTACACCAGCCCACAGGGGATTATTCTGTCCGTCCGTCTGTCGTGCATCCAAAAATGGGAGGGGCTGGGTGGAGAGGGGAGGGTGGGGAGGGGCTGGGTGGGGAGGGGCTGGTCACCCCGTGGTGCCCTTAAACGTTTAACCTACTCACGCCGGCTTGTGCCCGCCCTCACAGTCGGCCATATTTGCGGAATACACCACGCCGCCGTTGACCCTGGCCATTGACCGAGCAACCCAACGTTCCTACCAGCTCCCTCCGCAGGAATGTGTTACTGGTAGGAACCCACTGGTTCCACCAGCCCACAGGGGATTATTGTGTCCGTCCGTCGTGCAGGGAGGGGCTGGGTGGGGAGGGAGGGGCTGGGTGGGGAGGGGAGGGTGGGGAGGTGCTGAATGTGGAGGGTGGGGAGGGGCTGGGTGGGGAGGGAGGGTGGAGAGGTGCTGAATGTGGAGGGTGGAGAGGGGCTGGGTGGGGAGGGTGGGGCTGGGTGGGGGGTGGAAGGGGTGGGGTTGGGTGGGGAGGGGCTGGTCACCCCGTGGTGCCCTTATAAAACTCAACGTTTAACCTACTCACGCCGGCTTGTGCCCACCCTCACAGTCGGGCATATTTGCGGAATACACCACGCCGCCGTTGACCCTGGCCATTGACCGAGCAACCCAACGTTCCTACTACCTCCCTCCGCAGGAATGTTTAAATAGACTTTTAATAAATGTTTTCTCCTACAACATCAGAGTGTAGCGGCACATTAAATATGCACTGCAATGACAATAGTTTAAAGCGATTTGAAGCATGTTTTATTTTGGGGGGGGGTGGGCAGAGATTTGTGACGTCATATTTGAAGGGGGATCTGACTTTTTGTGACGCCGTGTGACGACGGGTGGGGGGGGGGGTCAAAAATCGTCCAAAATCGCGTGACGTCATTTATAGAGACCCATTTTTATAATTTTACACATTAAAATACGTAATTTGTACGTGTATTTATTTTCAATAGGGGGGTAGACGTTCTATGACAGACTCAAATTAGGGGAATGTTCCCTAACAATTAAAGGTATTACAATTACTTTACTGCACGTAACGTTAAACAGTGGCTGTCCTTTGGAAACACTACCTCTGCCAATGGGAAGGGAATGTGCAATTCCAAGACAATTTCTCAGCGCCACTAATGTAGATGAACACTGCCAACACACACATTTGAGAGTGAATACACTTCGATTTAAAGCTTCTTTCGTGACTGCAGGGATTCATCTTCTTGGTTTTTTCGGTAAAGTCACGTAGAAGGGAAGTAATAAAATAATAAAAATAAAACATAATAAAATAATTCTCACGACGTTTCGGCTACAACGCAAGCAGCCGTCTTTCAGGTGAAGAATGAGACACTGCCAAGCTAGGAGCTTATATATAAGCTGAGTTGGAGGTGGAAGAAGAGCACCTTAATAAAAGAATGTGCATATCAAGAGGAATTTATGAATATGCTAAATTCCTCATGGTCGCAAATGGGTACCTGTACCTGTACCCGGCCGGGTACAGGTACAGGTACCCATTTGCGACCATGGTGCGGCCGGGTACAGGTAAGGAATCAAAACCCGTTTGCGACCTCTGCCGACAATACACAAATGTGAACTGTAAATTTAGCTGTGACGGTCCCACCTGAAGACGGAGACTTGTGTTGCCTCCGAAACGTCGTGATTGAATTGATTTATTTTTATTTATTATTATTTTATTTTTATTATTACTTCTATTTTTTTACCTACGTGACTTTACCGAAAAAACCGAAGAGTATAAATGTGAAGACACCCCATCATGCTGACGTCTTATTGGAGAAAGTGGCCCCCTCTGAAAATTAATGCAGAACACTGCCATAGACCCCTTGTTCCTTCTGGTCAGAATGAAACGTTTGGTTTATTATATACAGTGTAAGAAATAGACTAGAATGACAGTCAATTTCTGCTTATAAGCACGAGAAGTCGCTGACGTGTAAATGTTAATTTGGTATAAAAACGTGACATCATCGATTGATTTTTTTAAATAACACTACATGTAATCATTCACATGCACGAGACGAATGTTCTTCAAATATTTGTTTTTTTCCGTTGGGCCACAAAAACATTTTGTTGCCATGTGTTGGTGGGCCAGGTGACATCATATGTTATGATGCCGCGTGGCACGATGACGGCAGTGAGCCATACCACTCGGCAGACTCCAGCCCGGCAGGCCACTCCGAAAGCCTTGACGGGCCACGTTTAGTCCTTGGGCAGCCAGATAAAGAACCCAGTATGAAAACTAATAAAAAGTATAAGATATGTTTTGTATTTTTAATGAGTATTTTTAAGATCCATGAAATTGTAATGGTGTTGCCTTTCTTAATCTCATCACTTGGTAATGTTGGGAAAACCTCCGTTATTGCTGGATTATACTGTGTATGAATATGTAAATATTAATAGCTAGTGTGGATTTATCATGGGCCTCATCAACTAAATAACAATAAAAAATATGTCAACAGCATTGGTTGCTTGCGGCTAGTATGGAAATCATCGCCTCGATGCATACGATCCTGCTGAGTGTGTGGAAAGAGATTGGGTAATGTGATCCACCAGAACTGCTTCCTTGATCATCAGATACTAGGCTCACAGGGCCTAGTCTTGAGCCTAATTAATGAATGATTCTTACCTTGTAATAACTTTGGCCAAGCTATTCATAGCAATATTAACACACATAATTCATAAAGTGCGCATGTTTAAAAAATCAGACGCATAGTTGGTTTGAGAACTTGTCTAGACTCCAAAGAGATCAAATCCATGGCAAACTATAGAAAACGAAATATGGCTCGCTGACAATGCACTCAACTCCCAACCCTCTAAAGTTGAGAGTTAAAATCCTAATTTGGTGTCGCGTCAGTGCAATATCCCCCTGGGGTAAATAATACAAGACTCACTTTGTGGGAAGCCATCATCAGTGATTGTCCTATGGAAAGACCCCTTCCCCATTTTAGAAATGTGGAATTTCCAACGAATTGCTGAGGGCCCACTTGTATGAGCAGCGTAACATAGGGCACTATAGACGCGTTTGAGAAAACTGAACACGAACGATGGTGGTGGCATTGTTGGGAAAACAATGCTGCGAACGGTGATATGACAGCTGCAGGTAGCTGTGCAACTCATATCGAGTGAAACTCCTTATCTCGCATTCTGGTTATCTCTACCCCTAATTGATCCGTGGGAACGCCTACTATCCATAGGTGGATTATTTATATTTTACATGTTTATACGCGATAAATAGAGGTCAATTGGAAGTGGTCTCCTGTAAGTGTTCAATTTATCCGGTGACCCGGTCTTTTCACAGCTAAGAATAGTCACCAAGAAGTGCTGGCAGATCGTGTCTATTATCTGCGTGCATAGATATCTGAGGTTAATTTCGTGCATAAGTGCCAATAATAGGATATGGCAATTGTGTTCCCTATAGCGACACGAATAAATTGAGTTTCACTGACTATATATAGCGTAAATGTTCGATAACGTCCTATAAATTGACAGAGCAATCGGTTGCTACAAGTCACTGCGCATATATTTAATACTGGTCAATATCTAATTTATACTGTCAGCATCTAAATGTCCCTACACTTCAAGATTAATTTCTGTGCACTATGCAACAGGTCAGGTAATAGTTATACTGGTAGGAACGAAGTGAACCAGCCTACAATAGATTATATCGTCCGTCCGTCCGATGTCCGATTATGTGTAGCAACATCGCCCCCTACTGCAAACACTTGGCAGGACCCTACAAAAACCTTTAGACTCAGTGAGGCTTTCCTGGCTAAACAAGTGTAACATTCCCTTATAATTCCCTGAGATAGTTTTTAATTAAAACATTTAAATTCAAAATTAACTCACAGCGGCCTAAAGCCTACAGCTAGGCCTAAAGCCTAGAACTAGGCCTCAAACTCTCCCTTCGTATCGTACCCCCGCCATTTCATTTTATTATAGCCATTCATTTGTTCGTTCCTACCAGCCCACCCCGCAGGGACCTGTTTTCCCCACGTTGAAATCCAAGCGGGCACTATTCTATTCTTGCACGTGGCAGGGCAAATACGTTCATGAGTCAATGTGCTCTGAGTGCTTCAACAACCACTAGCGCCACATGCTGGACCATAAGAAAAAAACACCACTGGAAAAGGATTATTTTCAATTGCGCACTGGTACAAAAACAACATGAAATTAGCTGTCATTATCAATAGTTCATACAAACTGTAAACAAACTATGACCATGACCAACTTAATGTAAAATAATATTTCCTTTTTGGAGGATTTTATTGGTCTAGGTTAATCATTTTTTTTTGCTCTCAGATTTATTGCCATGGAGTGAATCAGCCCATCTGCCATCAGGACGCAGTGCCAACCCAATTGGTTCAAATCACTAAATTAAAGCCGATAGTGCCAAACACAGCCTTGCCAATTGTCATAAAAGATAAATACTGTAATCTCATGCATGTTTGATAAAAGGTGCTATTTTAACTGTCCATGTGTGCGAATCGAATACAAACATCTAATCAAATACAGTGCTGTAAGCATATCAGTCCAACTGATTTTATTTTTGTGCAATAATATTTATAGGATTGAGGATTTAAGTATTTGTGAACTCTCGTCATTAACCTAACAGAATTACATTGCTAGAAAAAAGTACTATATTTGTATAAAACATTTAACTGGAAAGTAGCTAATATATTAAGATAACATCCACATTTTCAGCTATTGCAATAGTCTAAGTTGATTCACCATCATCATTGTCAGCAGCAGCCATTGTCTATCTACTGTTGTATGAAGACTTCCACACACCTTATGGTCTCGCGATGCCACGATATTCCAGCTCATTCCTGCACAGTGGTCGTCCCTTCAGGCACGTTCTGTCCCACAGAAACACAAGCCTTCACGTGGTTTCATAATGGTACATAATGGTTTTTGACATTCATTTTGTTTTTTTCTCAGATTTAACTGATAATAATAATAAAAATGTATTTTGTATATGCAGACAAATATTAAGGAGACGTATTGTCTATTGATGGTGTTACATACATTTTCCACAACGACGCTACATATATATTATTTTGTGTTACTGGAAATATGTCCAAAGATAGTGTTTCCCACCTACACTGTTTTGAAAATCGAGTCGCAATGTTTGAATAAAGCAGTTGAGTTATTGCTCTGGAGACTGGGAGATCGTTGATCGATGTTTGGTCACTGGGTTCACGGCACAAGTCGTGATTTCTCACTTAACGAGTGGGCCACGTGAAGGCAGCCATCGTCCACTCCACATACTTTAAGGTCAGCTTCAAACCAAAGCTATAACCTAGGTAACTCGTGGAATATTCACAATCCGTGATTAATCGTCCTTTAGCAGATACACCAGCCAAGCCATGTACGTTTCTAAGGATTTAAACGCAGAGGTGCAACCCTGTAATTTCTTGTTCACGCCACTAGAGCCCCTCTAGGGGGCATTTGGCCTACTCTTCCTCCCTGGTCAGACATCTTGGAAGAAGTGGGGATACCCACACTTTACCCAACCACACGTGATCTGCCGATCGACTAACTGTGGTCCACGTATTTATACTTCTGTGTTGACAGAGGCTGGGGGATTTAAGAAACTGACTTAATTTTTGTAACTGCCGTGCTGAGGGATCAAAGCAAACTGGCGACTTTTAGGATTGTACATTCAGTGTACTAACTACTACACCACCGCAGCCTCCCATACATTATACTTACTCTCATTTTAAACAATGAGAGTGACCATGGGTCAGTGGCACCTAGAGACACACACTAAAACACTTGTGGATGGTCGCAAATGGAAACTGCCAGGGGGAGGCATTGAAAATGTGGTCAATTTCACTTTTTTTTTTATATAATCTTCATGATAATGAAACCAATTGATAACCCTATCAATCCACTGCTGGATGAAGGCCTTCCCAGATCACCAACTGGTCATTGCCAGTTGTTGAAGGATAGGGGCCCAGGACCAGTTCAGATATTCCTTGCCGCTGATGTTAGCCATGGCTGGGAATTGAACTGAGATGTTTGGGTTCGTCGTGTAGTGCACTAACCACCGTGTCACCGCTCAAACCCCTCAGCAGACTGTAATACAGAACACTGTAAATTATGGTTATTTACATAGAGCAGCATAAAGTAATAAAAATGGCTCTGATTATAATGCTTGTAAAACATTTTAAATAATAATTAACGTTATAAATGACTCCTACAAGAGAAGTAAACTACGATTTTTTTCATAACTAAAAAAATTCCATTGAGGCCTGTTTGAAATGCTTCTGCTTAAAAAAAATCCCGCTGCAATTAATCTTCATGCACATTTCCATGTTGTTGTTTTCAGATCATTAACTTATCTACGTAGGCTTCTTCCAAGCAAAATACTGTTCATTTGTGAAGAATGACATTCAATAGATTCCCCTGATTTCGCTTGTGCCGAAGTCCATTTTGAATTCATGGGACAGCATTTTATATTTCCCGTGCATTAAACGAAATGTCCAGCAGAGACCACTGTTGCATCTTGAGATAAACCAATACCGCAATGCATAACACGGTTCGTTTTCCCAAGCCTGCTCGAACCTTTCAAGTCCATCTCCAGTGCATTTCTACTGAATACAAGTGTAAAACTGTCAGACTCCTAACTCATATTTAATGGTTAATGTGCACACAGCTCCCAACTCAAAGGCTGGACACTGCGCATTGTGCTACCATTGCCACTGGATTAACAAACACAATCCACAATTCCTGCGTTGCATAGCCATAACACTAAATCACCATCTGCATTACTGCCAGCTTCCATTATTGTGATCCGGCGACTTCCTGGGCAGCTGTTAGCTGCACGATGGCGGGAGTTAGCCCACACTGTTATGCGCAGTGTTATGGACACGGACGGTGCACCAGTATACGAGGAAGTGTGGCCAAATGTACATGGTCGGACAAACTCATATTTCAGAATGCTTTGGTACCAATCGCCCACGAAAGAAGAATGTTCACCTGAGATGTATTGCCTGTGGCACGTGTGGATTTTTGTTAGGAGACGATTATAGCAATTACATTTCAGCACGGTGAATGTGTAAATACAAGTAATTATAAGTTATGAGAGTTTACCTGTAAATTTGGGGTTATTTGTGCGTTCGTGTACACGATTAATGCTTTTGGAAATTGCATATAGAGTTAGATCGTCTGATTTTATTTTGTTTTGACAATCTGCTCCATTTGTTTTGAAATGTTCTGTAAAGGACAATAATATTGTGTGTCCGTGTGTCTGCCTTGCAGTGCATGAAGCACAGCACAATTGCTGTGACGAAACATCAGGCTGGCAAGCAGCTTCTTTGTCGCCATGCTTTCCCTGTGAAGACAATCTTGGGTGCTGGTCAAGGAAAACTCACAATGCAAGTTGTCTAACCCCACAAATAGCATAGCTTAACATCCAAACAGACATGAAAACTACAGCTTATCACTTTCGTGTTGAATGGGTGTTAATGTTGTACCTCTTAAAAAATTATGCTGACAGTACTTCTAGACGCTATTACTGGCTGCCTCCATTTAAATAAAAACACATCCTCATTACAATGAAAGCCATCTGGCATTACACACACGGTAGTTTTATTTACAGCCTATAAGCAAACCACAATTCAAAGTTCTGGAAACCGGAATCTGTATGCAGTCAGTGAGCATCAGGCGTGAAGAGATGGTCCAGTGAGATTAGTTTTCAGTAGCTTTGTGTGCAAAGGTAAAACTGCAAAACAGTTACCGTGCAGCTTGGTATAATAAAGTCTGAATAATTCTTAAATTGCAAAAAATGGCCTTAAATCAGAAAAACTTCCGCTAAACTGCTCTCTGTGTGTACCTGTAATTGATTGTGTGTTGTCAAGATTACTGCCAATGGAGATGGCCGGAGAGCAAAAACTTCGTCATTTCACTGAGCCGGCACCACCAAGAAACTGGGTTTGTACCCGGGTAGCGACCCGTGATTACATTGAGTTCTCAAGTGTAGTGAGCTCACGGCCTTAGCCTGGTCACCAACGTAACAAACATTTTTCAGGGAATGTTTAAAACGTGTCTCTGGTTGTGCACGAAGATGCCTGTTGAACTGACTACATGTGTAGTCCTATGGTGTCAACTTATGTGGTCATTCTCTCGCATGAGGTGGTGCACTGCTAGCTGTGAAAGTACCAAGTGAAAATATCAAGCGATTGGGAGAAGAAGACCAAAAAGCACTACTTATTTCTTGTAGAATTACCAGAAACTCCAACATAAAGTATCCATGAGGACCTACCATGAATCACATTCTCTAGGACACTGGCCTCAATATGCATATGATCCCTTCCGCATCTATCTGAAAATATATTTTTTATATACAGGTTCATTTCTGATGTATTGTTCAATGGGTTTTTGAGTGATATCTAAAAGGGAAATTCAATACAAATAATGCATAACCACTTTTAATGCATTTGTTGACATATTTATATATTCATGTACTCATTTATTTGTTTTTATATTCAAGCATTTCATATTTATACGAAGCGGCTGGATAGCCTAATGGCCAATATGATTGCCACTGAACCATTTTTCATGGGTTCAACGGATCTTGCATTGCATTTGCCCCTGCGATGACACAATCCATTGCTCACACCCCAAATGATCTGTAGGTTAAGTCCCATGAACATCATTTGAAAAAGTGGCCTGTTGTGTGCTGCGATCAATTCCCAAGTTTGGTCAATTTTGACGTTGAAAAAAGGCAACAAGGTTTCTCTACACTCAAATGAGAATTTGTCAGTGATCAGCATCATTGGAAACTTTGAGCCAGTGGTGAACTTTCCACATTCCTGTGGCAGGGAGCAGTTTATCCATTGTACAACTGCCATTGATTTCAGACGACAAAAAAGTCCCCATTTTAGCAACCCTTGACAATGATGGGTAAAGTCAACCCCCCCAACCAGGATTTGAACTCACAGCCATTCTGCTGAATATGTCACGTGAATATTTTACTAAATTAAATACACTGGGTAAATCTGCCTTTAGTATAAACTATGCATTTCCGATTGCTGAATGTCTTTAAAATAACAGAACCTCTTAAAGAGGACATGTACGACCTGTAACACAGGGCGGTATATGTGTTGTCGGTGTACCGTGTGTAGAAAAACACGAACAAAGAAATGTATCAAAAATAATCATTTAACCTTTTCAGGTAGAGCGGATATAGGAATGGCTTCAGGAGATGCGAATGGCAGATGAGTGTTTATGGGCGTGAATAGCTAATTCCCTTTGATAAACACACACTTACGGCGCCGTCATCTTCACCACGCTCTGGCATCGATGTGACAGGAAAGGAGCAGATGGTCATGCATCCGTTGTCATTTGCTTTTGGCTAATAAAACAATTGCGTGAATTTTCACGTGCCAGGTATGGGTGAAGGTTAACTCAATATAGGTCCAAATATCATATTGGTGTGAGTCATTTTAAGCCATCTGTGATGAGACACGGACAAAATGTTGGCCGCTTGACGCGACTGAATTTAACATGAAGAGTAACGCAGATTCGTTACAATACGGAGCTCAGAGAGTTTTCTTATCAAGCGATTAATTACTGATTACCAATTACTTTGGAGCTTTCATCATGAACTCAGTCACGGTAAAGAGGAGTACTGGCTATTGTAATTCATTGTATCGACAGTTGTAGATGTGTGTATACATTTAGAAAGTGTAATAAATACTCAATTTAATTTGTATCATCATGATTGAACATGTCACCCTTTCCTTGGTCCCTTGATCCTCTCTTTAATTCAAGATTAAATAAGGGAAATCCTCAAAGCCACTTCCTACTGTCAGGAAGAATCAATGCCCGGGTCTGCATGTACACTGCCACTGCTTTTCGTGCTATCCCCCATGTACTAACGAAACTGTGTGCACTCATCTTTATTGGACATTTTATATCTGTAACGTATCTGTCTCACTTGTAACATATATAGTTTACACATACGAAGTATACACACACACACACAATGTAGCGTATACTGTAAGTGCACGGATATACATGGCGAATATATACACATAATCCATACCATATGGCGCTTAATCACACCATATGGAATAGGCTTGGCTTGAATGTTCAACAAATGCTTCTCCACTTACATTCCTTGCACATGTAGATACTTTCTAGCAATGTGTGTTTCCCATGGCATCTCACCTTTCCCAACATTCAATATGTCAGAATAAGCTTTATCGCCATCGGTCTTGATCAGTGCACAGCAGGATGAAGGCTGTCTCTATCTCTCGCGGGGGCTGCTACGTAACAATCCATTTAGCACCTGCACTTGAGCTGATTTCATAACTCCATCTCCGCGGTTGACATGCTTGTTTCGCGAAGTCGTCTTTACCCTTTTCTGTCTCTCAGTGGAGTTCCAGAAATGCAACTCTGCACGCTTCCTTGGGCACTAATCAACTTCTCTTCCATGTTCTTTGTCACAGTTGATCTTTACGATCATTAAGTGACATTTTCCAAAAGCACTTCAACCTGCTCTCGTTGGACTCCTTATTGAATCATTTTTGACGCGACCCACCTTCAACAACTTCAACAGGTACACTTACTCTGCTGCGTTTTCTAGTTGCCTGGCTCCAACAGATATCGACGATTGTTTAGTGATATTGTTGCGTCGCTCAGATTTGTCTCAAGCCCAACGTTGCAGCTTCCTTCCCATCAGTCGTTATAATGACCATGTCGTCAGCACATCTTGGATGGTACATATTATCTCCCTTTAACAGTTGTGTCGCTATTTCCCAAATACTGTACATATTTTTGGAAGCCTCTTCTAATATTAGTGTGAATAACTTTGACGAAAGCGTGTCTCCTTGTTTGACTCCACTACTAACATGTAGCAATTATATTTTTTATAAATGTTATTTTTATTTTATAATTCATGGAGATGTATATATGTATTTTTAGGCTTTTGAGCATTTGGATGACAGTATCATTTCCACCGAGTCTTAAGACTTTTCATAGCCTGCTCCGGAGAGCCACAATAGTTATTGATATTCGTGAGTATTTTTCAGAACCCTAACCCGAACCTACTCATGTGGTTGCATGGCCTCTAAATTTGCTTAATCTATTCCCAATGATCGCCACGAACAATTTATATGCGTGAGACAAGGGGCACAGTAACGAGCATAGTAATGGGCAGCTTATTGGAAATGCGGAGAAAGGTTTAAAAGCAAGTAGTAAACTAATTGCCTGAGAAAAAAATACATGTTTATGAAGAAGAATATTAAAAAGAAAAAAAATGTGTCACGAAACATGGAATGCACCTAACTCTGTAAAACGATTAGGAAACATATAAGAATGTATGAATAAACAAAGGGAAATATTCTTCAATCATTCCCCACTTCAAAAAGGTTAATGAAACTCGCTACAAGAATTACAGACCCATTAGCCTCTTAGCACCTCCGATTAGCACGGCTGGCTACGTACGGTGCAAAAGAAGTTCAACATACAGCACATTATATAGTGTACTGTCATAAGTCTGTACATTTGTAAAAAAAAATATCTTACATATTTTACCGTAAAATGAATTAGGTTAACAAGGTATGGGGTTATAAAATATATATTAAAAACTGTGCGTAACAGTTCACCCGACAACATATTGTGTCAAGTAAATGGCATTTTTAGGTTGCAGTGCGGTGATATTTATGTTGTCGACAATTTATCTTCACAAATACCTGGTAATACAATTTGGTTGTTGTATAGCTTCACTACACGAAGTGATGCCTAATCCCCACAGGGCCAAGATAGGGATGGTTTGTACAATGAGGCACTTGCAGGGAATGGACAGATAGAGTATTTTTTTTTAAATCTAATAATCGGTGCACTATATACAGTATGCAGTTTATATCCACGTAGAAGGTATATACAACACTTGGTCATCCCTTCTGTATTCACAAATTAAGAATTTATATGCAGTATGAAATACAAACTTCACCTTTATTTTTACTATACACCACAAAGCAGTGTGATAAGTCATGCCTATTACTGTAATTATGACATAGCTACCACGAACCGGCTTCTATTCACGAAGCTGATTGATGCCAATGCACGTAAGGTCGCCATAGAGGGTCCACCTCAGGTGCAGTTGTGAATGGTAACCGGTGAAATTCATATCAACGGCGTGAACTCTTTCTGCAGGCGTCTCATATTTATCAGCATGTCATTGTTTGTGTCGAGGGGCCCTGAAGTAGCAATCTACCTGGCCATCCGAATTGTCGAGCGAGTGTCACTCATTTAGCAGTTGTCGGGTTTTACTGGTAGGAACCACCTGGTTCCACCAGCCCACAGGAGATTATTGTGTCCGTCCGTCCGTCGTGCATCTAAAAATGGGAGGGGTGGGGCTGGGTGGAGAGGGGAGGGTGGGGAGGGGCTGGATGGGGAGGATGGGGCTGGGTGGGGAAGGTGGGGCTGGGTGGGGGGTGGGAGGGGTGGGGCTGGGTGGGGAGGGGCTGGTCACCCCGTGGTGCCCTTATAAAACTCAACGTTTAACCTACTCACGCCGGCTTGTGCCTGCCCTCACAGTCGGGCATATTTGCGGAATACACCACGCCGCCGTTGACCCTGGCCATCCCTCCGCAGGAATGTGTACTCTGAGCGATGTGGTTGCATATCTGGTGCGTACATTGCCACTCACATAATGTGGTGCTCAGCGCTCATGAAGGTTGCTCATGAGTGGACGAACCAGGCGAAAATGAGGGAGATGAGCTGTCGGCCTTGTGAGTGTTGACACCCAACACCTAATATGTGTGTATTATTCATCATTCAAAATATCTTTACTGCTCAATGCGCTGTGAACCAGATTGATTACGGGGTCTTGTTAAAATCAGTGGTGAATGATATCTTGATCAGTCCCCACAAGCTTCCTCTTCACCACCTCACACTGATCAGCATGGTGAAGTATGGTTAAACAGCTCCCATGTATGATGTTGAAGATTAGCCTTTCGTCGTTATATCACGTGACATTTGTTAAATTTCTGCACTGAAATGTTGCACTATTTGCATTCAAGACAGGTATCCGTTGCAAAAGAGACCCAAGCCTTAATGGGCTCTCACCTGATTCTAAATCAAGTTCATTGACTGATTTAACGTGTACATTTAACCTGGCATCACAATGTAGAGAAAGGATCCATCTTTCACCTCAGACGTTGAAACAATTTGCAGGTTTCTTGAATCCTTCTATCTCTATCAACCCAGCAGTATTATGATGAATGGGCACACCAACGTTGATCGGAAGGTCGTGTGTGGTAGGGTAAAGTGTGGGTTCTTACAACTCTTCTGAAATGTTTGGCCAGTGTGGAATATTCTAGATTTGAAGTTTTCGTGACTGCAAGGATCCATACTCTTTGGTTCTTTCGGTAAAGTCACGTAGATGAAAAAAAAATGAAAATAACTAAATAAAATCACGACGTTTCGGAGGCAACACAAGCTTCCGTCATCAGGTGGAACAGCCACAGTAAAATTACTGGAGCAATTTACTACTCACTACAGTAATTTTGCTGTGGCTGTTCCACCTGATTACGGAAGCTTGTGTTGCCTCCGAAACGTCGTGATTTAATTTAGTTATTTGTATTTTTTATTTTTCATCTACGTGACTTTACCGAAAGAACCAAAGAGTAGAATTATGAATCATTGAAGAGGCCATCATAGGCAGATGAGAAGAGGGAAATCTTGAGCCCAAACATCACTTAACTTATCTACACACGCTCATTAATTAAGGTACAATAACATACAATGCATATTGAAATACAGCAACAAATCCTACTTGCATGGCACCCCACTAGCTGTTTGTTGCTAATCCTGGGTTTAATATATTCTTCATATTCTAAACATTTCTTAAAATCTTTTTTTCATCTACGTGACTTTATCGAAAGAACCAGAGAGTACAGTGTAGAATAGTGGAGGCACATCCACCAGCAGTGGTGCGAGCAAGCAACTGCAAGGCTCCACATTTATATTTTACATTCATGTTTACAGTGTTTTTAAAAAAAATATTCTTAGAGCTGCTTCATAAATATTTGCAAAGTATAGCTCCACCACTGATTTTTTTTTTACATTCGTATATATCAATAATTTGCTTCCACCATCAAAGCCCGCTCATCGCCAGGGTTAATGCAATTTACTCTATCAAAGTAATTAAGCCACGCTCTGGCTAAAAGCATCGTCAGCACTCCTGATCTTTGCAAACACGCGTGCGTGTGGCGCAAACAAGCTGCGGCATGAGCAACCACCACCGAGATAACCAGCAGCGGCAGCTTCGCACGGAGCCTATACCTGCTCGAGTCAGCGCCCCTCATAAATTCACCCGGACGCCGGCGTATTAATCACCGTGGCCTGTGACAAGGTGAATGATGATCGTCATAATTAGGACAACGCAGGCAGTGGCAGCAGATGACTTGCTGTTTAATCAAACAAAGGGAACCACTCGGGTTTTGGCACTTCTGCAGTTGATGCAGTAGTAGGTTGAGGTTTTTTTTTTTGTTGCAAGGCGAATCGGAGTTAGGGGCAATTAGTGTAGAGCAAACCTAGACTTCAGGGCATTAGGGATGTGAAATGTTTGAATAGAACACGGTTTCAGGCGTGGCATTTTTACAGACCACATGCATGACACTCGGTTGACCTTTTGATGTTCATGCGTGGAATGAAAATGTGTGTTTCACTCACCGGGTACCGTTTCATAATTCTGCGATATGAAAAAAGAGGTAATGCAGCTCAATGAACTCACATTTGGTGAAACAAAAAGAAACAATTGTCATGGTTGTTTTTTTCTTCTTCCAAGTAAATATATCGAATGTAGTTTTTAAACTGGAATATTGGCAGCACTTTAAATTCCAACATATACGTTATTTGTAAGATACAGATGATGTTGAGAAAGGCTATAGAGAAAAGTAATGTTATTTACAGTTCATCATTTTAACAGTCATGTTCACATGCCAACGTTTTTTTTTTCACGTCTTATTTAAGCATAACCCGGTTTACGCCCAGGATGCGTTCCTGAAAACCAGAACGTAAATCGAAAGTACTTCAATCGAAGCAAAGACACGGGGATGGCGGATCGTAACGTGGTCCAGTACCTAAACCCATTGGGCACCTACACTGTGCAACCGTTGGTGCGAGCAGTGAATACTATTGATATATTACTATAATGAGCAAATAATACTGGTAGGAACGAAGTGAACCAGCCTACAATATATTATGTCGTCCATCCGTCAATCCGATGTCCGATTAGGTGTAGCAACATCGCCCCCTACTGCAAACACTTGGCAGGACCCTACAAAAACCTTTAGACTCAGTGAGGCTTTCCTGGCTAAACAAGTGTAACATTCCCTTATAATTCCCTGAGATAGTTTTTAATTAAAACATTTAAATTCAAAATTAACTCACAGCGGCCTAAAGCCTACAGCTAGGCCTAAAGCCTAGAACTAGGCCTCAAACTCTCCCTTCGTATCGTACCCCCGCCATTTCATTTTATTATAGCCATTCATTTGTTCGTTCCTACCAGCCCACCCCGCAGGGACCTGTTGTGTGTCCCGTGTGTGACGTCACTCCACATGAGGCCCACCCCTCCCATGTGACGTCACTCCACATGAGGCCCACCCCTCCTCATTCAAATTCATGAGTGGGTGGATTATTACACTTACGCAGAGGAAGGTCGAGCTGAATTAAATAATTGATTACGCAAAGTTGCTTCAAATATGACGTTTCTTTACATAAAGTGACGGTTAAAAATAAATATACGCTGCACAGTGCTACATACGTGCGTGACGTCACTGCAAAAGAGCCCCCCCCCCCGTCATTAATATGCATGCCCACGTGGAAATTTACACTAACGCACAAGAAGGTCGCGCACACTACATGCTGCACCCCTCCCCTCTATAATAATCATGAGCGGGTGACGTCACTCCACATGCCGCACCCCTCCCCAATAACCATTAGCGGGTGACGTCACTCCACATGGGGCAGCCCCTCCCCTCATTAATAATCATGAGCTGAACCATTTTTCTATTGAATATTTCAGATTTACTGCAATATACACCCGTCCTTGTGCAGGCAAAAGGCTAGTTTACACGGGTATTTAAAAAGATGTCGCTGTAAATACGGTATGTTGGGGGAGGGGGGGGGGTAAAATACGAATAGAGGAAGTGTGCACATGAAAGAGACGAGAGCCAGTCAGGGACCCTAACGCTTGGTCGCCCTCTGGCGCATGACCGTCGCCATGCAACGTAACAATGTTGGGCCTTAACGGTAAAGTTCGTTCTTGATTTGAATCTCGAGGGCATGATGGCGAGGTACATGATGTGTACTAAAAACGGGATTGGGTATCAATAAGTTGGGTATGTTATAGCGACAATACGGAAAGCGGGAGGGCGTCAATCGGTGTGTTACTGCATTGGCATTTCACGCAAGCACCCGATGCTCCGTTTTGAAGTTTTAAAATGAAACATCTTTGATTAGTATTATGTTTTGAATTAGATAATTTTAATTTCTTCATTAAAAGCTTATATCATTTTACATCTGGAAGACTTAATTGAAAACGACATTTCGTGTGAATTTTCTCTCGTCGTTAAGTAGATGGCCTTGCTGGGGGTTCGGTTCGATGCGGACTTTCACCTGTTTGGGATTGCGGGATCGAGATAAGGCGACATAGAGCTGCTGGCCGTGCGAGAAGACCGCCGTCTGCAGATCGATTCCAACACGATCGAACGTCTGTTCCTGCGCGTCCGTCGTTCATGCAGGGGGTGCGTAGGTTTACAGCGCCCTCTGCATGAAAACAACGGAAAGTGCAGCGTTCATCACAGATAAAGTTGTGCGCTTATTTTTCCTACTGGGATAGCGGAGTCCATGTGGATTCGTGGTTTGTGTGTGCTGACTGACATCAGCAAATCATATTTCTTCTACCATTGAAACCCACAGAACCCATTTGCAGTGATCGTATTTTGACTTATGGGTCAATGTCCTCTTCCTGAATGAAGGTAGCTGAATTGAGAATAGAAAAATCCACACCCGCGTAAAACGTCATCATGACAACATCAGTTTAACACGTAGTAGGTTTTGGCAACAAATATTATCCATAATAGAGCTTTTTTGGGTTAGATTGCGTAAATATAAATGTGTCGTTAAACCCCCTACCATCCGACACAGACAATTAGTAAGGTTTGTCATGTATACAAAACATGCCAATTCGTTACTAGTACAGCACACTGGCGTGTTGGAGACTAAACCCAAAACGTGTATAATTACAACTAGCATCATCAGGCTACCGCCTACCGCCTGATGATGCTAGTTGTAATTACTGGCGAAATGTCTTAATCAAATTGTGAATGTTGTGGGTTTACTTTCCAACACACCAGTGTGCTGTACTAGTAACCAATTGGCATATTTTGTTTATGTGACAAACCTTACTAATTGGTTGTGTCGAGTGGTGGCGGGTTTAACTATGCATTTATGTTCACGAGATCTTACCCAAAAATCTATATTATGGATGACAGTGTCGCTTAGCACCAATGTTTATTGTTGTCCTATAATTAAGTTACACATTTTAATTTTTACATTAAAAGGACAAAAATTAATTACACGTTCACAAAAACTCTCTGTTCTCATGCAATCCACACCATTTTGAAATTAAAAGTATTAAACACGTTCAGAGGCATCCTGAAAACTCACAAATAGTGCAAACGCCCAGTGGGGTGTTTTTTTTAAATGCATGATGTTGATCAAACTGGGCATCCTAAAAGTATGGATTTTTTATTTTTAAAAAGCGAAGTAAATCATGAAAATGTGAAATATTTCACGTGAACCTGATTGTGTATAATGCACGATACTAAAAAAACGAGCCTATTTAAGGATGGCAGAGGTATTCAGGGATTTATGAGGTAGACCTAACCTGTGCATGAATAATATTGTTTATATTTTTTGTGGTATTGGAAGATCTCAGCTGGCCCCCATCGTCTCTACAAAAAGAAGGAAGGGAACTACTAAAGAATAGAAGAAGGTATTAGTTTAGAACACATTATGCAAATGTAATGCTACATAGCAATACTTTTCACGTAGACTCATATGCCATCCATCCTCAGAGACGGTAATATTTTCAGACCAAATGACTAATTGATACCCATTTCCTGCAGCGTGATGGTCACTGTAAACAGCACGTCATCGGAATAAAAGGTAAGTGTGATCTCATAATTGAAGACAACAATGATCTATTGTTAAGATTACAAATAGAACATCACAGGCGTATTTGGCGACATCGGCATCCAGTATAGATTTTGAAATGGTACAGATCATTACACGGGCATGCTCATGAGGCCTTAAAGGATTCTGATCAGGAAGTTTACATGTGCCGTAATTACAGAATACTTTATAAAGTGGGAGCCAATAGTGCATTGGGACTGAACATAGCTTTGTCCTTTCTCTGTTAGACTTCTGGCACCATTTCAAGGGATGGTCCCCAACCGGTATTGACTTTCTGCCGGGTTTATTTGTGGGGCTATGCCGCCTTTGTGACTGTATGCAGTGAAGGTGGCAAGGGACCGATTGAGCAAGTCATGTCATGAGAAAGGGACGTTTTCACTCATACATAATGCTTACAAACGCCTCTATTCCATGGTCAAAACATTGCTTTGTCAAAAATGTCCAACCTTGCACGTTATGTGGTAGGAATTGTAAAGTGTAACATTAATCAAATAGTTGAACAATGGATTTGGTTCTTTGTTAGAGTGCATAGAGACATTAATATTTAAATCAACGCCAAAAGCAGTGATCACTGGAAGCCCTGTATTTGAGAAATAAATGTTGGGATACTGCATTGGCAGTGGTGCACAAGCACAATTAACAAAAACCTAACACATGTGTCAATAGTACTACCCTCAATTAATAGTTATATATGAAATGGAATGTTTCAGACAGTTAATGGCCATTTTTCATAGCATGATAGATCAATAAAGGCCATTGCCTGGAACAGAGAGATCATCTATCTACTATGAAGGGACTTTACCTGAAATATTGTTGTTGTTTTTTTCCTTAACAAATTAAATGTCTGGGTGGTTGTGAGATCAAATCTCATCAGGGCCTCGACTCAGAGCCTCATCCGCTTCGGGCCTATAAAGGGAGTACCACTAAATCAGAAGGCAACACTGGTTATCCAACGGAGAGACTGACTGGTGCCATGGGAATGTGGAATTTCCACCACACACATGTGAGTGTCATCCCATTGCTTTCTGATCAGGACACTTCCACTGTTCGACCTGACCAAATTAATAAAAGTGGCAGCCCCATATTTGGCTGGCATAAATTCACTAAAAACACCTCACATGCTCTGATTCACACCTGCTGCAGACAATTGAGTGTTTTCGGTTTCATTAAAAACAATTAAACTGTGAGAAGATGCATTTGTGGTTTGTGTGTATTTTTTTAGAGGCAATACTTGCGAAGCTTTTTCGACAAAACACATTGAGAATGGAAGAATATTGCTGGAGTACTGTGGAAGTATTGGCCAACAAAAGTGTCTATGTCTGGCTCGTATTTTGTGTCATTCACCACTTTTGGAGGAGAGGAATAGAAAATGTAAAATGTTTAGATTGGATGACAAAACCACTACCCTAAACCGCCTGTGCCATTCTGTTAAAACATTGTTCTGAATAACACCAATGGGAGGAAACCTTAGATGAATCTTTATAACGTACAACATTTTGGTTACGTGGGTTAGGACTTGCCAAGCAGCAAGAGTAGAAAGCAAACATATATCACGTGCATTTCCATATTGATATTTTCTTTAACATTTGTAAGAGTGGTAATGCTTTCACTCTTGGTTTTGATTTTATTTTAACAATCAAAACATCTATATAGGTTCTTAGTGTAGGACTCGTATCTGTCACTAAGCACGAGTATCAAAGCTTGCAGAAATCGTTGTGATGTGGAAATTGGCAGGGGAAAGCAAACGTGAGATGGCACAAGGGGAAGTCTATGCACTTAAAGCTGCTGTCTGCACTTTCCAGCCGTACTGTTTATCATCAGCAAAAGTGGCGTTTGTTTGCTCCATGCAAACACCACCTGGTAATGGGCACTAAGCAAAGTTTATTTAATATTTTTGATACAGTTGAGAAATGTCATAAAAGGGAGCGAATTATTTTTGCTACTTTTGATTGGTGGTTGCTGGATATTTTACTTCTAAATACGATTCATCTAGACTCAATCAGAATGTTGGCGATTTTCACTCCTAGTCACATCGATGACCCATGCCCATGGTCCCTCTGGGATTAATGATGAGTAGTTTAGGTAAGTTACCAGTGTCGACTCAGGGAAGACTTTTTGATTTGTTTTTTTTTACTTAAAATTAGAAAATAACCCATAGGAAGGGAAAAAGTTCAACTCTCTATGACGATGATGATGTCCACTCGAATGGATTCGATCGTGAGCTGTGGCGAGAGCTGTTTGTGGTCAGCTGCTAAACACATTGGAAGGCTGCTGCTACTCGTGTTATTGTCAGGGGGCAGGCGCTGCCATACCGTTAACCGTTTGCCTCATTTCCCTAGGTGGGCAAACACGCTTCTGGTGATGCTGAAGCAATATTTCAGTCGTACAACCAGTGGGAGCTCGACCAATTGTGGCCACATAATTCGTGAATGATATTGTCTCATGCACACGAATTATACAAACACCAAATCACTCCAATGAAAATAAGTGAAGCATATGGTAAGATGTAACAGATAACGTCAGCAATTGAACACAAATGACATTTTTTGGATAACAAATCTAATTGTACGTATTTCAGTTTTGTGTTTTAAAATATTAGAGCTGGTCCATGCAGTAACGCGTGTTGCATTTATCTCAGAGAGTGTACGTTTCATTAAAACGTGTCTTTTTAGTGTCTTCGTATGGAGTTGTTTTCAAATATCAGAAGTAAAATTAACGACTTTTAAAACGGTGCATTATCTGAAACCACAATTAGCGAATACATGATCGGTGTTCTTGTTGGTATTTTTCTTGCTGGTGGTATTTCTGCATAACTGACGCCAGATTTGTTTCTCTCGCTCGGCTCTTTTTTTCCCCTTTCCCCGTCCGAAAGAGAACAGATGGCGTCTCTACCAGAGACCGGCCGACCAAGCAACAAAACTGCCACTCATTCGGACGCTGCCCTCCTGTGCCCTTGTCTTCATCCTACACATGCGGCGTGATATAACATCTTTCACTTTCTAGCCAGTGGACGGGTTTGAATGTTTTCTTTGTTTTGCTCCATTACGTTTTTTTTTTTTTTAAACGTACATTTACAAAAAAAAACCTTGAAAAACGTGGCTTCCTAAAGACCATTATCATTTTAGGAAATTCAGAATTAAAATGCATTTTGAATGTGCTGGAGGCACCGGATTGCTGCCTCTACCTCAATATGCCAATGAAGAGGCGGTGTTCCCGTAGGGACGCTCCCTGGCGCAGGTTCATTTCGCGGACTTGGCACAGATTCGGCAATTAGCGAACGCGCCAGAATTCTTTCGCGAGTCTTTCCATATCGGATGCTCGTCACGATTGGCGTATTACAGAGATTGCCTTGAACCGTCCAAGATGTAAATTGTATTAACGGACGCCTACAGGACACAGCGTGTGTCCGCGCTAGAGTGCGCTTTCTCAAAATAAAGGGAATTAACGCAATTGCGATTAAATTCGTCCTGGTTAATGATACATAGAGGCAAATCTTCATCTAAAATGCAAATAAAGCGAGCCTCATGTCTCCCCGCCATCCCAGCATGATTTATGACTTGAAAATACCAAGGA